>NW_024465369.1:12412500-22412500 GCF_017591425.1 Ochotona curzoniae | reverse complement strand
GGAGACTACAGCGCCTCTCAGCTGCAAAACTCAACTGCAGTGCCACTGAATGTCTCCAGATGCTGCCCCGGCTGCCCTCCAGGACCTGCCATCCGCTGTCTTCTCTGGCATTCAGAACGACAGAATCACAGACCTCACACTCCACGCTCTTCACTGCTACACAGAAGGCACTGCTCAGACAGCCTGCCTTCAGCACGGAACTTAAAGCCATCAGCAAGAGCATCAAAGAACCCTGCTGCATCCAAAGCAAACACAGGAAGTACAATGCTAACAGAGCTCTCAAGGGGACACTTCCCTTATCAACAGCTCAGTTCACTTCACAAACACCTCGCCTAATGCAAACCTCTGAGACAGGCCCACAACCAGGGTCACTGAAGAGTGGACAAGCCTTAGGTGTTTGGGGTCATGGACTCCAGATCCTCCCAGGCAGCCAGGCACAATCAGCTGCTTCACACAGCAAAGATATTGCTCACTGATAGAAAGACAGCAGACCTGCAGCAGAGTGGCGACAGTTTGTGGATCGTCTACACAGCCAGGGCGCTGGTCATGACCTGACCTCACTCTTGGTATTTGCTCCCTCAGCATCAGAAAAGCACACAGCTCTCCTCCCAGCAGCCTCTCCCCTGTCCTGGTGCACCTCTGCTCTGAATCAGGTTGCCAAGGAAGGTCGACTCCACGAGACAGGTCAGCAGGAAGGAAGGAGGACGGACAAGTGGGGACACACTGAGCACATCTCTGCACTACCCCAGGCAAAGAGGACTCCTGTGCGACAATGCCGTGGAGGGCACAGACTGGCCCACAGTGGGCCCTCTTGTTTCTGTCACTGCAGCTGCCTTGTGTCCTTCCTGCCTGTTCCACCCCAACACAGGGCCAGCTGGGACACAGGAGGACAAGTCCCGTCCACCCACCCAGCTTCTCACTCCTGGGCTCTTGATGCACCCCATGCACCACTATCTCTCCTCATTCCTTCATCCCAGACCTGCCCGCGGTCATCAGCCTCCTCCGATGCTCACTGTCCTCACAGCCTCTGGAACTTTCTTGGACTGTTCACTTCTCCAGGGCTCACAGGCCTGCGTTCTGAAGTCAGGGGTGATGTGGCAGCATCCAGCCAACATCATTTCCCAGAAACAGGACCTTGGGCACCTTGCCTAATCTCTTTAAACCCGTGAGTCCTCAAGCTGTCCAGTAGGGTTTACCTCATCTCGGACAGTGAGGATTAAATGAAAATACACAGAAAGCACTCAGCAAAAGCCCCACTGTACATTCAAATAATCAGTGCCAGGCAAAGTCCTACGAATGCTAGTGATTATGCTTCTCTTCTTCTACCACCTTACTTTTTTCTGATGAGAATATAGACACAATATGCCAATCACCATTTGAAGAGTCCCGTTGGCTCGGTGGCACTAAGCGCATCCACACTGTGCTACAGCAGTTACCTCCACCCAGCTATAGAACATCTTCACTTTCCCCAGAGAAAGTCTGTAGCCAGGAGTACTTGCAAAGCACCCCTGACCCGCAGGTGCTGGCTCAAGGGCAGATCCCAGCAGCAGACATTCTGCACCAAGTCCTCTTCCAAGCTCATACAAAAATTCCCCCAATCACAGCCTCGTCACCCCAGTTCTCAGCTGTTACCTACCTATTGCTGGTAACTTCTCATTCACCAGGAAAAAGAAAGGAAGTTAGGTCCCGATTTGCTCATCTGCTAGAGGGACGTTCTTGCCCAGAATCAACTCCTAAACAACAAGAACACAGGAGACAATCTGGATTAGAACCCCAATTCCTTCATTCGCTAGTTACGAGGCCCTAAGTCCTGACTTCCCCTGCCTGGACCTGGGCAGTTTCATCTGTAAGTAAGGGTAACAGGCCCGATCCGTGGAGTTACTGTCAACCTCACTACTAAGGCACCTGCAGCAGTGGCCAGCTTGGCTGACTGTACCACTGAGAGAGCACGGGGCCCCTATCCCGGGCACTTCAGTCCAGCCAGCCACTCCTAGGCCCGCGTCCCAGTCTGAACCACAATTGGATGTTCTTGCTTGGTGACCACAGACTTCCACCTTTCTTGCTCCTTCTTTTCACTCCCTCTCTCCTAAGGTCCCTGCTCTTGGCTGTCCCTCGAGTCTACCCTGTCTTTATTCCTGCAGGAATGACCCGTTTTGCAGGCAAGCACCCTCCAGCCTCTGTGACCCTCTCCCTTGGGGTACACCTCAGGTATCAGCGCCACAGCTCTGCTTCTCCCACCTACACCCCCGAAGCCCAAGAGCACAGCGAAAGGTTGCACCACCATAGGAGGGAAACCATGACACTAGACTTGTTGGACCAGAAGGGCCCTCTAGATCCTTAAGAAAAAAAAAATCCTCCTGGGTTCCTCAAGTCCAGTTTCAAATGTTTCTTCTCCTCACTCCTCTTCAACAAAGGCCCTTACTGGAAAACCCAAGTGAGCAGGTGTGTACACCAATACTGACTTCCTGCAGCACCTGTTCCTCACCTACCTCCACACATCTCCCTCCCCTGGCTTCCCTCTCTACCTGTCCTTACAGCCAGCTCTCTGCTGCACTCCCACCACACCACTTACCTTCTACTCCTCTGCCCAACCCTCTCCTCACCTGGCTGCTCTCAATGGGCAACCCCAGAATCTCCTCCTCCAGGCAGCGCCACCCCCCTTGCTTCTGCTCCAGCCATTCTCACCCTCCAGGAACTCCCTTTCTTAAATCTCATCAAGCTGTTTTCTCTGGTCCTGCCTCACCACCCACTGTGCATCCTTCTAGGCCTGGCACATCAGTCTGCCAGTAACTGCTAAATAAATGTGTCGAAGCATGCAGCACACCCTGTTTTCAGCTATGAGAGGTTTTATTCAAATGTTTGACTAAATATCCTCCCATTAAGAGCTGTAAGCAGCCGTGGATGTAGGATTCTGTGCTTCATCTTCCTCTGATCAAAACTGAGGGACATCCATGGCCTCCCTCTGTCTTCCTATAACAGACCTTTGATGAAAGGAAAAAAGAAACAGAAACACAACTTCCTCCTCCACCAAAGCAGGAAACCTAAAATAGCAAGATGGTTTATTAAAAAAAAAAAAAATAAAGCATCCAGCTGACACAGGCTTGAACAGGGATCAAGGCAGCTGTCCTAGCTTAAGTGGACAGAGGGAAGTCTACACTCACATGCTCTTACAAGGGAGCCGACCAAAATAATGCATCATGGGCGGGCAGGCCTGCGGACACGGCAAGGAAGAGGAGACAGGCAGCTCCAGCAGACACTTCCCTCCTTGGTTTGCCTCCCGGCATGCCACACTCGCTCCTCCACACTCTCTTACGATCCACTTTACAGGCAGTGAGTTCCAAGGGCCCTGGGGAGCTGTGAGTGGTACCTCAAGGGACCCATCTGTTTCGGCATGAAAGCCCAGAGCCCACCCGCCCTTACATCACTCTGACCTTCCTATCTGAAAAAAATCTAGAGGTTGGCTCTGTCAACAACATATTTGTGTTGGTCCCTGGGCCTCCAGGCTTCAGTTCCTGATTCGTTTTACCATCATTATGCTCCCATCCTGAATAGGGCTACTGTTAGCAGCTGCAAGGTCCTTGTCCAGGCACATGGCAAACGGCCAGCTGGTGACCTTGGGGAGTGATTTCTGTCCCTTCGGCATAAGTGCACACTCTCGTGATGGATGAGCTGACCGCTCCTTCCACCCCTCCCAGAACCTGCTCAGCTCTATTTCCCCAGAGCACTCAAGGGGCGGGGAGAAGGGCCCAGCAACAGTCTTTATACTCCACACTGCAGCTTCCACCATTCAGAACCCTCTCAGGCCACACCCCATGTACTCAACAGCAACTGGCTTTGTTTTGGGTTTTTTTTAATCTTATTTATTTTGAAGGCAGAATTATAGAGAAAGGCAGAGACCGAGAGAGGTCTTTCATCTTCAGATTCACTCTCCAGATGGCCACAAAGGCCAGAGCTGGGCCAGTCACCCACATGGTTGCAGGGGTCCAAATACTTGGGCCATCCTCCTTTGCTTTCCCAGGAGCATTAGTAGGGACTGGATTGAAAGTGAAGCAGCAGAGACACAAAGCAGCACCCAAGCCAGCATTCAATAAACTGGCTCCATGCCAGGAAAACTGCAGTCATTTCCTAGATATCCAGGGACCCCACCACATCACACAGCCCACATCCTCCTCAATGTCTCCTCAGGCATAGCTCTAGGTCATGTTGGCCATAAAGTCCACGTGCTGGGGGTAGTTAACAACCTAGGCAGAAGACATAAAAATCACACTTCTAATAGGGCAGGGCAGGCACTGGCTTTCTGACATTTTTCTTTTGTAAAAGTAAGGAGACCTGCACCATGGTGTAGCAACTTAAGCCTCAGCATTCAGTGCCAACATCCCATATGAGTACCTGTTCAAGTCTTGGCTGCTCCACTTCAAATCCAGCTCCCTGCCAATGAGTTTGGGAAAGCAAGAGTACACAGCCCAAGTCCTTGGGCCTCTGCACCCATGTGGGAGACCCTGAAGAAACTCCGAGCTCCTGGCTTCCGACTAGCCCACCTCATCATGGCAGCCATTGGGGGAGTGAGCCAACAGATGGAAAATTCCTCTTTCTTGCTCTGCCTCTCCTTCTAATCATGCCTTTCTGATAGAAATAACCATTTTTTAAAAATTAAGGATGGGTTGGTATATATGTAATAAGGCACAGATTACAAAATCTCAATCATACAATCTTTGTGGAAAGTAAGTGTACACAGTTTTATACATTGTTAATTTTTTGCAACTTAAAAATATTTGACGGGCACAGAGGAGAAATTGGAAAGAAAGAGCACAAGCAAGAAGGAACAAAAGCATGCCTTCATCCACAGGGGCAGGGCTGGATTGAAGCCGGGAGCCAGGATCACAATCAAGGTCTCCCACATGGGTGGCAGGAACCCAGCTACTGCAGCCAGCACCCCGGCCTTCCAGGGTGCACATCAGCAGAAGTCAGGGGGCAGGAGCCAGAGTGAGGAATCAAGCCCAGTTACTCCAGTTCAAGGTTCAGGCATTCTAACTGCTAGACCAAGCATCCACTTTGGGAGCTTTTTAATTTTTCAACGTTTTCTTAATAAAATGTTGCCAGAGGGGGGAATGTGTTTGGTGTCCTTTGGGGGGGGGGGACTAAACTCTGGGCTTGATTGTGGTGTCACTCATGTTTCCTACTAATGACCTTTTTACTCCTCCACAATCCCAGAGACCACCTTCACTCTTATCACCTGCCTGCTCTCCCCTCTGGCCTGTTACAATCTTTCCTGTCTCATAACCACAACAGTCTTATAAGTGCTAGTCAAGGCATTTGGCTGAGCGGCCTTCATTTGGGATTGGCCTGGGGTTTCCCATGGGTAAACCGACTGGAGCTTTGGGTTTTAAGGTGAAGATCCCAATGGTAAGGGGTGTGCCCTTGGGTAAGAACAGGAAGAAGTAAACAGCCTGCTCACACACTGCACCAAGATCCTATGCTGGCAAACGTGACCGTGATGTGGTACCGGTGAGGCCAGATTTGATCAGGTGGTTTAAGGTGGTGTCTGTTGCATTTCCCCACCATGAATTAACTTTGTTCCTTCCCTTGCAGATTCTGTCACTCAGACATAACTTGTTGATTTCAGTCCACACTTACGCAGAACAAGTATCAAGCTCTAGCTCTCAGTGAAGTGTCAACATCAATTATCTGCAAGTGTTCTGTCAGGAAGGTGTCTTCTGCTGGTACACGTTTGTGGAGATTCGTTTTACATGTTGAGTTATAATGTGGTACTGAGAGAGGAGTTAGAGTGGGTAGTAGGCAGTTAGGGTATTCTGGGTCCCTGAATAAAAGAGAATTTCCCCACCATGTCTTGAACTCACCAGAGCACGTCTCTTCCAAGGGACAGGGGTGCTATTAGCATATCAATTCCCCACCTGAAGTATTGGCCACTACCTCTGGCCATCGTGGGAGGGCCTCAGGCTGATCTCTTTATCATTGAAAGGAGAGTAGGAAGAAGTAATACACATCTGCCTAAGGCCTGGAATGTCCATGTCTGGCACCTCTGTGGCCTTTTGTCCCAAGGCCAGGTACCATGGAAACCAGGAATTTTCTTTGTTCATGGAGAAACATCTTTGAGGGAAACCTTTAAAAGGTACATTCCCCACCATTGATACGGGTTTTGCTTCTTGTCCTCCTGCCACTATGGCAGGAGGTAAGGGTCCTTTCTATCTCAAAACCCCCTCCCGTCACTAGGACGGGAGTCTTCTCTTCTCAGCTTTTCTAATAAATCTTGCTTTAAAACTAAACTGTGTCCTCATGAAAATTCTTCTTTCCTGCGAGACAAGAATTTGAGGTTGCTGCCATACTCAGAGTCAAAAATCCTGCAACAGTACCACATTTGCTTTATTGCTCAGATTATTTCTACCTTGGCTATTAGGAGATCTCAGGCTGGCTCCCATGGCCTTCTGACATACCCACATCCTTTGTTTTCTGAGTGTGTCCTTATTTTCTTGGCAAGACAAGATGCTTCTGCCCTTCAAATCATCTGTTTCTGCAAACAGTCCCAGTCACTATTATTACAGAAGAGCACTCAGGAACCACAAGCTGGGTGTGCTTGTTGCTATGCAGGTCCTAAACCCGCCTAAGTGAACAGATCCAGGACATGTATGTGTGTGTACCAATCCACCGATACTCTTATAGTTACGTCTGTATCTCTATTAGGCTGAACACAAATGGCCACAATGGCCAGTCCTGGGGCAGGCCAGAGCCAAGAGCTTCATGCAGGTCTCCCATGTGAGTGACGGCCCAAACCTTGGGCCATCTTCCACTGCTTTTTTTAGGCTTTCACAGAGAGCTGGATTGAGGTGGTTCAGCCAAGGGACAAGCTGGCGCCTGTGTGGGATGCTGCCATCACAAGCAGCAGCATTATCTGCTATGTCTCTGACTACCCAGTTCATTCTAGCCTCCCACTTTTGCTTAGGAGTAACTACCCTCCTATTACCCACCACCCATTAACTACCAATCCCCAGTTTACACATGAAGAAAGTTAACCAGTGAAACTTCACAAGTAAGAGCATAGTGCTCATGGGTAGCTCCTTTTGTCTTCTGTGCTTTAGGCACAACACCACTGAGTTACTCAGGCCCGTACTTTGGTGATCTCACTGCTCAGTGTTGTTACACACCTGTAACACAGGCAGCTCCTTTTCTCTCACCCTATATCTCAATATCCATCCCTAAACACACACATAGGTTCTTCAAAGCTTACTTCTTTGTGCCTCAGTGTTTTCTGCTTTTGTGATTTCTTCCTTACTTGCTTGGCTGGAGGCTGTGTGAACCCCAGGCCTGACAGTGTATGTGACACCCAGCAGGACACGTAGGCAGAGCACTCCTCAGGAAGGAGGCCCCTGGTGTTAGATAAGACCCACTGCCTTACAGCCCATCAGTCTGTACTTTTTGAAAGTTGTTTGCTTCAAACCCACCAACAGAAGCCTGCCAACTTGTTCTTTTTTAAAAGTGAACAGTTAAACTGACCAATCATGACTGTATAATTATACAGAATTGGCCTGAAATGTATAACAACCCTGTGCTGTTGAACCTCAGTCCTCCTTTTTTTCTTATGGCCCTTCTTCTTCTACCCTTTCTGCTGCTGATGCTGATTGGGCTATTACTGCTCCCCCATCCTGCTGGGTTGGGATGATGGCTGGGAGCCTAGTTAAGCCTGAATAAACCGCCATTAAGCGTTTGCATCAACTTCTGACTCCTGATGATTTTCTGGGGATAGCAAAATCTGGGCACAACAGCTTCTTGTCTCCTTTTATTTGTATATATCACAGACTAGACATGAATTACTTGCAATCACTAGAAATCATCTGTACAAGAATACATATTGACAGGAGATAACACATATCATATGCTTGTGTACAAAAATAGCAAGCCATACAACAGGAAGAATGCATTTACTTAACAGATGTCTATGAAAAAGCAGTGAAAAAAGGACATACATTAAGCTATTTTTAAGTTCCTTTTTTTTTCCTCTTGTAATTAAAACTAAAGGACAGAACAGCAGTCACTGTGGGAAACCTTACAGAGGCTTCTCCCAAGACAGAGTATGTCGGACTCCACAAGCAGCTCTAGAGGGAATTCAGGACTGAGCTGGGCAGGTGTCATATAGACAGCACAACCAGTTCGCTAGTTCATGCCTTTCAGGCGCCCCCTCCACCCAGAGATGAACATCGGAACGGGAGGATATTCAAGGATGGGAGACAGCATTTGGTGCAGCAGCTAGGGTCACATTTGAGTTGCTGCTCACCTCCTGTATCATAGTGCCTGTATTTGGATCCCAACTCCGCTTCCGATTCCAGCTTCCTGCTAATGCACACCTTGGGAGGTAGCAGATGATGGCTCAGTATTTGGGTCCCTGTCACCCATGTAGGAGCCCCATACTGAGTTCCTGGAATTTGGGGAATGAACCAGTGAGTAGAAGACATTTGTTTCTGCCTTTCTACTTCAAATAAATGAAACAAACGAATGAACACCCGATTTATACATATATTAAAAAGTAGTACAAAGGTGGTACTGGGAGCTGTCTGCGGCAGTGGGCTGAGAAGTGTGAGGTTTAAAGGACAAAGTTTAAATGGACAAAGGAAGGGGGAAGGAAGGTAGAGTAAACGAAGAGTGACAGCAATAAGAGTGTCCCTCTGCTGGGAAGGTTTCTCATCATCCCACTTTTTCAAGGACTAAAGGAAGAACTCCCTGTAAAGTCTCCAGTCTTTCTGGCCCTCCCTCCAGTAGCCCTGCAGCAATGTAGTGAGAGGGGGAGGACTGCCTGATGGGATTTGGGCAGCCTGCAGATGTGCCAACTCTCAAGTGGCTGATAACAGGAGCCTAGCTCTGGGTTTTCAAAGATTAACATTTTTGCATTGGAATTTACACCCCATATCCTTACAAAAAGCACTTTTGAACAGAATAACAGAAGCACATGGTGGGTCTCCACGACACCGCAAAGTACAATAGCAACAATGACAAACTCTTAGCTTGTTATTTTCAATCCATGACATTGTACCCATTAGCCAGCTGCCTTCACAACCTACTCAGTGTAAATGTGGAGCTGGGGCAGGTGTTTGATGCCCAGGCAACGACAGCTCAGGATGGCTGCATCCCCTAGCAATCTAGATCTGCTTGCTGCTAATGGGCACCTTCAGAATCAGCAGGTGATGATAGCTGCACAAGTTGGGGCCCTGCCACTACACAAAAGACTCAGATCAAGCTCCCAGCATCCCACAGTATGCTATGGGGCATGGGGAGGTCTGTGGAGATGGGGAGACACCTCGATTCATTCCAAGCTCTTGTCTTGCTATGAAAAAAAGAATTCTAAGCAGAGATCCATAGAATAAGAATGGGGCAGGATTTATCTAAAAGGCTTAAAGACAGCTCAGCGTGGGGTAGCCTATTGGCTGAAATCCGTGGCTTGAACACAGCAGGATCCCATACCGGTGCCAGTGGCCCCGCTTCCCATCCAGCTCCCTGCTTGTAGCCTGGGAAAGCAGTCCAGGACTGCCCAAAGCCTTGGGACCCTGCACCTGCACAGGAGACCCGGAAGAAGCTTTTGGCTTCTGCCTTCAAATTGGTTCAGCTCTGGCCTTTGCAGCCACTTGGGGAGTGAATCAGTGGACAGAAGATCTTCCTTTCTGTCTTTCCTCCTCTCTGACTTTTCAGTAAAAATAAATAAATCTTTAAAAAATAAAACTTAAAGGGATAGTACTTTCAGGAGTGCACAAGGAAGAGAATCACTGTCTCTACAGTGCAGCTGCCACCTTTACGGTTGGGGTGTGGTCCTATCTGAATATACCGGGTGAACTCCAGTAAAGGTTCAGTGTATATGATGATCCTTGGGGTTCCATGACATCACCAGGTGAAACTCAGCATACATATGGTCATGGTCTCTTTTGCATGGTGGAAAAGTGTTAAATGCTTCATGGGAAAGTGAGTGTGACAAACCAGCATGAAAAGGGCATAATTTAAGCCACGCAGGGCCATACCGAGGTGATGTCTGGAAGCCTCCTTGCTCCTTCACTGCCTGAACAGCTTTCTGCCTATCCCACATTAGTTTCAGTCTGGCCCAGCCCTGGCTGTTAAGGGCATTTGGGGAGTGAATCTGCAAACCAGTTTTTCCTCCCTTCTTCCTCCTCCCCTCTTTCTCCCTTCTTCCCTTCCCTTTTTTTAAATAAACTAAAATACATTTTTAATAGAAACAAAGCTATGGAACAATTAACACAATGTCAACACACAGATTTCCCCACTGGAAATAAGACTAGGAAGAACCAGCATTCTGAACCCTTAGCTACATAATGCAGTAGATGTCTTACATGTTTACGTCTCTTAATCTTGACACCAGGAGAGGATTAGCCCATAAACAGCTAGTCAGTGTGGAAATGGCAAGATTGAAATTCATACTCAGCTCTGTCCAGCTTCAAGACTGTCATCTTTCCAGTTAAAGAATGGTTTCAACAAATCAGAAACAAGCTTAAACATACCTTTAGTCTTACTGCCTACAGCAAGAAATCTGATCAGTTCTTTCCTTAAATAACAGTTATTCGCGAGGTAATTCATACATGACGTCAAGATGTCAGAATTACAGCATTCTCAAGTTCCAATGCAGCAAAGTTTGACATTTAATGACTTAGCAGAATATAACAATGCCCAGAAATAAATCAAAATGATTACAACCTTGCAAATTGGAAAACATACAAAGATAAAATACAACTCAAGTTACTGCAACATGAAGATCTCACAGACTGGCATCTAGTTTGCATTCTACATGAATCCCATTCTCTTCAATGATCCCTTCCTGTCCTTCATACACCTCTTCCTCAACACCCACTCAGCCACAAGCCCCCAGATTCTTCTTCCATAGTTAAAACAACAACAACAACAACAACAAAACAATTCTCTCCTGTGACTTATAAACCATGAGGTTAAAAAGGTAAGAAAATGGAAACTCCTCAGGAAAGTGAGAAGTAGGTAGAGTGAACTGCAGAGATTCTGCAGGGTGACAGAGGGCACACGAGACACTCTGGGTGTGTGTTACACCAGATATTCAGAGTGTGTGCAGTGCACAAACCACTCAGGAGCTTTTCCAAATTCAAGCAACTTGATTTTCATGTAACCTTTAAGCAGTTTACAGTGGTGCCGTGGTTGGTGTCCAGGACACACTTCTCTAAAATATGACTGTAGGAGACCTGAACACACCACCCTAAAACACATCTGTTTGGTATATTCTGAGCTGGTCATCCCAAGTGAACGTACACCCTGGAGGTGCTTTGGGAAGCTGTCCTTGGTAAAAGAGGAATTTGTGGCAGTAGAGGAGGGAAGTATCAGTGAAAGTCTGTATCGGGAAGAGGGCTGCTCCAGGACAGCTTTTATCACCTGTGCAACAAAGCAAGTTTTATACAGTCCACAATTCTCTACCCCCATACACCTTGTTCCACCACCTTCCAGAAGTCCTGTGCTTTTCTGTACTGTGTGGGCTTCGATCAGTTCACCCCTCCTCAACTTCCTTATCTGGTGGGGCCCCCATGCATATGTACATAAATACGCTCGCTCTCTGTTAATCTGTCTTATGCCAACTGCATTCTGTGAGGATGATGTGGACCATTCCCTGCCTCCCTGAACCATGCATACGTGGGGTACTTCTGCGAAGCACACCCCACTTGGCATACTCTCACACATGGGTGGCTCTCCAGTGCTACTAGTGATGAAGGAAGAGCAGCTTGGGACAAAAGACTGCTTTCTCTTCCGAAAAATCCCACGAGTCAGGCCACCAGGATGCTGCACGAAAAAGCCAAGAACTCCCCCACTCCGCCTGGGAACCACACACAACCGTGCCGAACACAACCCTATGGTGCACAGATACTTTCATTACAACTGCAAAGGAAGGGATGAAACCGGGACTGCTGCAGTGCACACATCGTCTCATTCTCTCCTTTCCAAACCTCACAGAGCATCCTTTAGCATTTATAATTCTTAAAATACTGTAATTGCTATGAGAGCACAGATGGAAGGCTGATTAATTCTGACTGAAATAATGTATGTAAAAGGTGGAAACTCTGAAACCCTCCCTGAATGGCATTATTGTCAGAGCATGGAATAATCTAGTGTTATGCATAATACCACCACAGTGCAGGAACACAGGTTATTTTTATATTCTGCCACCTGGCATTCCACTCACTAAAGGCAACCCTTTGGGCCAGGACCCATAACAGATGTAAAAGGCTATCAAGTTGGGACTGCCTCCCTCACCCCCAAGAAATAGCTATGGGAGAAGAGTACAATGGAGAGGCAAGCGGCAGGCATAGGTGCAGGAGCTGCCATGATATCTGGCAGGTGTGGAAGTTCATCTGTAGCACCAGCCTACCAAGACTGCCTGTACCTTCTCCGGACTTTTCAGAAGTCTGGACTGGACAATCAACAATCAGCATTCAACACATAGCCTGGCACAGTGAAAGGCCTCACCTGGCTCCTGGCAAAAAGACTAACAAGATCATCACTGAGCAAGCGGACTTTCTCACTATTGGGGCTATGGGAGACAGGAGCTAGGAGCTGCCTCTGGCAGCTGAGAACTCGGTCCTGAAGGCAGGAAGCAGGAATAGCACCCAGCACAGGTGGAATAATAAGAGAAAGAGCTTGTCTCGTCCTTGGATCTGAAAAAACAAACCAATCAGCAGCAAGCAGTTAATACACCCAAATGTTGGTCACTAGGATAAACAAGCAAAAAATACTCTGAAGGTAACCAGTCACCAACAAAAGCAAGACAAAAGCTGTAAACAAAAGCCAAAACCCTCTTTCTCAGAAACATACAGAAATGCTGTCCCCTCCCTGAAGGAGTAAGAAAGTAAGGGTAAGCGACATATTCAGCCCCTGCAGAGTAAGTCTTTGTGGAAGCAGGACAATGTCCAGGGCTCACACCTCCTCCCAACATCAACCAGAGTAGGCAGCTCAGTGCTGGGTGCTTTGCCTGTATGCCAGTCAACTCACAAACAACCTTTTGGAAACAGCAAGCTTTCCAAACACACAAAGCTCAGGAGGGCTGTGAAGTATGCCCAGGGTTACACTGGGACTAAAGTGTTCAGCAAGGATCCTAACTCAGCTGGTCTGACTTCAAGGACTCATCAAGAACAAAGTGTGGGTGAGAGATCTAGGCTGGTCATGACAGATCATAAGCAAATGATCTAATAAAGGACTGATTAGGTGTAAACATGTATTTCAAATAACTTAGCCAAGAACTTTTGAGATTTGCAACTCTGAGACAGAGGGAGAGGTACAGATAGGCAGAGAGACCACTCATCCATGAGTCACACCCCAAATGCCCACAATCAAGCCAGGCTCAAGTTATGAGCCAAGAACTCAATCATGTGTCTCCCACATGAGTGGCAAGGACCCAAGAACTTGAGTCACCACTGCTGACTGCTGCCTCCCAGGGTCTGCACTGGCAGAGAAACTGGAATAAAGAACTTCGATATGGGATGTAGGCATCGCACCCTACGTCTTAACTGCTATCCCAGCATGCACGCCTCCAGTAACTTTTCAATCAGTGACCATCTAGACAAAGAAGGCATTCCCCACTTCACACAGCCAACATTCTCACCTCCAACCTCTTTTATAGTCAAGAAAAATACCCAGAATCTAATTTCACTAGAAATCTTGCTGGGGCAAGATTAAGACATTGCTTAATGTAGGAGTTAAGACACCCACATCCTGGGTTCCAGTTCCAGCATCCTCCAAATGCACATCTGGAAAGCAGCAGGTGATGGCTGATATAGCTTGGTTCTTGCCACCCATGTGGGAGACCTACAAGAGATTCTTGTCTTTTGGCTTCAACCTGCCCCAGTCCCAACTGTTGTGAACAGTTGAGCAGTAAATCAGCAGATGGGGGAAACCTCTCTACATGTCTCTTCCTGCCTTCCAAATACATACATAAATTATAAAGACTACCTTTGCTTTTGAAAAAAAAAGTAATCTCTTGCCAAATGTCCTCTTAAAAGGCAACAAAGCTAATTTTGTGAGCTTGCTACTTTTGAGTGTTAATTCAAATAACTGGAAGGCATCCTTGGCAGCATCCGATAGGAATACACACAAGTTCCTAAAATCAAGTGTTGTTTCCTAGGTGTTGCATCTTAGCAGGCATTCATGTCATACTGTTTGACAGCTATCACAAGCTCCCTGAAAGAAATGAAATTAAAAGACAGGCTATTCAGAGTCAAATATTCTTGCAAGTATGATCCTGTTGCAGCTGCCTCCCTCAGCCTAGGATCAGTGCAGATGTAAATGCAGGTTCCAAGGTCACACCCCAGACCTGCTGAAGCACCCCAGAAAGCAGGGTCTGGACCTGTGCCTCCTGCAGAGGTGTCCTTGGATGACTTACCCAGGTTCCCAGAGACACAACACTAGCCCAAAGGGTATGTGTTAAGAAGGTTGGGCCTCCTGAGCATTCCCCACTGAGCATCCCACAGGGACCCCACGGCCTGCCCCTCTTCTCCAGAGAGAGCACTCAGATACCAGTACCTCACCTCCCATCACTCACACCTTGCTGTCTCACCCGTAAACTCAGTCCTCAGGCAGCCCCAACAGACCAACCCAAAATGCAGTCACTCATAGCAGGGGGTTTTACATCAGCAAACCACAACTTCAGCTGGTTGTCCTTTTAAGATTGGTTTATGCCTGTATTTGAAAGGCAGATTGAGAATAACGGAGAAATGGTGAGACTCCCCAAATGACACTAGCCAGTTGTGGGCCAGGATGAAACCAAGTGCCAAGACTTGGGTGGTAGGACCGAAGCACCTCAGCCTTCTGCTGCCTTCCCAGACCTGTGAGTAGGAAGCTGCATTGGAAACAGATTGAACCATCATTCTGACAAGGGATGCGGCATTTTAAGAGGTGGTTTAGCCCACTGCACCACAACTCCAGTATCATAACTTAGGCGGTTTACTTATAGGATTTGGACTTCTGAGCAGTCAGGAAAGGGATACTCAAATTCCCAAACAGTCCAGCTTTCCAAAGAATAGAAGATTATAGCCATCAATGCCAAGGACACAATCAACCTGAGCAGGCACAGGGGGCCCCTACACATGGAAGTAACCTGATGTCACCCCAGCACTCTGTGTGCCATGCAACTGCCTTGCTCCTGCTCAAGCTACCTTACAAAACCCCTCGGCTCGCCATGCCTGGCAGAATGCCTGTTTGCAGGTAAGTTGCTACTCCCTGAATCCCTAATGAAAGCCAAGGAAACCTTTACAAGCAAATTGGCTGGCATTTCATTCTTCAACAGCCTCTCAACAGCCAGGACATTCAGGCAGAGTTCCAATCCTTACTGAGCCTTGACTTTGAGCCCCTTTGCTTCTCCACAGCCTGTGAAGTGTTTCTGTGTGGATCGCAAGGACATGAGCTAATGTCCCTTAAATACATGCTGAAAGGTACTCAGCTGGCATCAGTTCTCTTTTTCCCGCTACCTCAGATCTCAACAATCATCTCCCACCTGACCTACTTTAACTGCCTCCTAATAGGGAACCCTGCCACCCAGGTGGCCCCTCACCAGTCTCTCCTACGCACCACACCCACTCAAGCAGCCTCCACCACACGATCACGTCCTTCCCCTGTTGAAACACCCCTGAAAGCCATCGCTGGCTACCAGGATCATGTCCACACTTCTTAGCCTGGCAATGCAAGGCCCTGGCAATCTGGCTCTCTCCTCGCTCCCACTGCACCCAAATGCCAGGCACCGTCTGTTCTAGCAGCACCACCCCAAACATCGCATGTATTTTCATGCCTCCCAGCCTCTGCTCCCCCAGCTCCCCTACCTCCCTGCTGCCCAAGGCCCACGCACCACCCTTTGCCTCCTCCCGCAGCCCTTCCCCAGCCATCCACTCTGCCTCACTCCTTCTGCTACACATGAGGCTCCCCAACAACTTCCAGCAGCACCTACCATGTGTGCACCTGTCTCCCAACACTGTGACACAGAGCTGGGTCTCAAACTCTGACGACAGGTACAGCTCTCAAGACACACTGGTTGCAAAGATGATGAAAGATTTCTATACCCCATGACATATGAAAAGTTTCTCATTTGTGAAACAGTTAACACCTTCATGCTAATGTTTCACTTCTAAAACCTCACAAGGATAATCCTTGGTTTAGCTGGCCACACAAAGGAAACAAGAAATGCCTGAAAAGGTGAAATTTCTATAGACTCCACCAGCTTGGAACTCAAGCACTGCTCCCCTAGACACAGCATCTCTTCTATGATTCCCTCATTCCTGCCTGCTTGATGTCTAGGATATGGGGATGAACTACCAAAGGGCCCCTGCTGCTTCAACAAAACATTCCAGAAAAGACACCAACCAAAATGTTACTTGATAATAGGGACACAGTATTAAAAAGCCCATGTGCAGTTTTATTTAAGCACTCTGAGAAAGTGGCATTAGTCCATTTCTATCGCCAGTAATAGCAGGCTTATTTTAACTCACAGTTCTGGGGTGCAAGTCTAGGGGCCCCATCCAATGCTGCCTTTTTGTTGACTGTCCTGGAGTGCTACGAGGCTGCATGTGGCAAGGGACAGGGGTGTGTATTTGTGTGTTACCCTGCTGGTCTCTTGCCCTCTTCTTCTTCCACAAGGCCACTGGTGTGCAGGGCCAGGCACTCCGCTCTAGTGACCTTACCCACCTCCCCAAAGGCTCCCACCTCTAAACATTAGAGGTGGATTTAGTGTCTACTCTCCCTAATACTTCACTGCAGGGATTCAATTTCAACACACGGAGCCTGGGGACAAGCAAGTCATCTAAACCACAGCAGCAATCAAGATCTTTCTCAGAACAGGTCGACAGGGGTAGGGAGAAATGTGAGCCCTTGTCTTGAGCCCTTGTCTTGCAGAGCTCCTTGCTCGTGAGAGCCAGACTCAGAGCCAAAGATTCTAAAACCCGGAGACAGCGAAGAGAGAACACAAAATGTCTCAGCACCCTCCAAACTGTTCCTTGACTTCTCTTGTTCAAAACTTAAGATGTATTCATTCTATCTTCACATTTAATAGAACACAGAGTCAGCCTCACTCCTCTCCAAATGTGGGAAATCTCTAGAAAAATCAGCTTGCTCTCCCAGCTGGCAACAGCACTGTTCATCCCCTAACACATACTGCATGATGACTAAGTACAGCCCTGCACACTAACCTGCTCTACTTTGCTCTCAAGTAACACACCCATTGTCTGAGGGGCTTCTGATGTTTTCAGAGTCGAACTCAATGGACTATCTAAGACTTATTTGAAAGGGAAGGTGACACACAGGAGAAGGGAGGAAATTAAAGAGGGGGTAAAGACAGGGAGATTTCTATACACTGATTTGCTCCCTAATGGCCACATTCGTTAGGTGTGGGTCAGGCCAAAGTCAAGAGCCAGGAACTCCAACCAGGCATCCCCATGTGGGAAGCAGGAACCCCTATGTACTGAGGTCATCATGTGAGTTAATCCTCTGTTTGCAGTGCTAGCCTTCCATAGCAGGGTGCCAGTCCAAGTCCCAGCTGCTCCTTTTCGGATGCAGCCTCCTATTGATGCCCTGGGAGTCATCAAATGATGTAGCTTCAGCCTTGCTCAGCACTGACATGCCATCTGAGGAGAAATCAGTAAAGATGGAAGATCTCTATCTCCCCCTCTCCCTGTAACTCTATTTTTGAAATACATCATTTAAAAAAAAAAGCTGGCACTTTCATATGGGATGTAGCCAACCTAAGCAGGGACTCAGTAGCTATACAATGCCAGGCCAAAGCCAAAATCAGGAATTCCCCAGCTGAGTCTGACAAATGGGCGACACTATTTGGGGTATCTTCCACTCCTTCCCAGACACATTAGCAGACAGCTGGAACAAAAGAAAGCAGAGGAGCCAGGACTCAAATGGCACTCCAATAAAGGCTGCAGGCATCCCAAGCAGGGGCTTCAACAACCATGCAACCAACACCTGCTCATTTTTTTAAAAAAAGATTTCTGCATGTATGTGTTTGAAAGCCAAAGTGAGAAAGGAAGACACAGAAAGACAGAACTCTTCCATCCACTGGCAAAGCACAACAGCAGTAGGCAGTTGGTGCAAGGTCCCAGTGCAGAGTCCATACAACAGGCCTGATGGCCTCACTTCACAGGGGAACAGGCCCAGGCACTGCCAATCACACACAAGACCAAGTTCACCTGGCTCCAATGATGATGCTGTTACCAGTATATCCTATATATTTTAATTCATTAAAAGTACAGAAGAAAAAAATGTATCTTTAGTGCACTACTGTTGTTGCAAAATATCTATTCTTTCCAAAACACCTAGTTATTCACAGCAGGCAAATTGTAATGTGTATAACAGCCTCCCTGCCAGCTAAGGGGCTGAACATAAGTATGTGCTGGGAACGGTTTCTGATAGCGACCATTCATCATGCAAGGCTACTTTATATATAGCAAGCTATTCTTCATTAAGACACAGAGTCCTTTAAGTTTAATTTTTTCCAGACATACAACAAGCACTTGGAAAACTATCAAGGGGTTGGAGGGAAACTTACATAACAAATTAAGTTAGCAAAGTCAGCTATGATAAGAACATCATTTACATGTCTGAGTTTCCAAGACACTGTATGTATAAAATTATCACCTGAGGGTGTCCTTAAATTTATGCATGCACTTTAGATTAGCATAGGCATTTATCAGGAAAACTTATTCTGCTGAAAATTTATCCAATAAACAGAATTAATGCACACACCCAAATTAACATGCTAAAAATTTGTCTTTATGGAACAGTATTTTATGATTACAACTCAGATGTACTGTCATTCTGAGTAAAATTCAACCACCATATGTACTTAACACTCAAGCCTCTTTACCCAAGAGAAACATGATTTACAGTTTGAAGATACACACTGAAAACTTACATCCATTACATGAGGCCAACTATTCAGAATGTCTAACCAACCATACTGGAATAAATTCAACTTGCATCCCTTTGGTATACTAATAAAATTCACTTCTAAACAAACTCTAAGTTATTACTTACATATACTTAAGAAATTAAAAGCAAATTTAAGAGTTAAAAATGTCTTAAAGAGTACGTCAAGAGTTTCTAAAATGAAATGCTGTCCCCCCTAAAAAAAATCATAATCTAGAACCTATTTTCGCCAACAATATATAACCTTAATCTAATCAAGCCCTCAGATTGAGCCAGCAGCTTATGGAAATACAGGGGACTTAAGGACAATGTAAACACTACAAGGTAGTCAGAATATGGGCCATTCCACAGGCTCTTTTCTAGAAGCCAAGAGAGCGAGGGAGTGAGGTGATGAAATAGTATGCTCCTATATTTAAAAGGACTAAAGGGACAAAACAACCACCCATGGCGCAATATGTGAACCTTGATTAGATCTTGGTTCCAAAACAGAAATTTTGGAAACTGACATTAAGGGAACAATTAGATCACACAATGAGAGTACAGTCAATTTTATTAATTCTAGTGGCATAATAACCATAGATTTAGTATATTACACATCACTCAAATAATATAATCATGTAATAACATATTGAAAGCCCTTGGAAACATGTACTAAAGTCAGGTAAAATTATATAATATCTGAGAGTTGTTTATTTCAGCATATTAAATCATTTAACAAACATCCTGCTCTGGACAAAGGATGCTCCACATCAAAAATAAAAAAAAAATCAGAAAATTATTTTCTATAGTGCAGTGCACTCAGGATACATTAAATCCTCTATTTTCCTCCTTCGAGGAGAATCAAAACAAACATCCTATCTAAGGATGCTCAAAAATCCCACAATTAAAGACAAAAACAATGGCAAGCATGGGAACTAGGAGTTAAGATGTCAGCGTCCTCCATCAGAGCACCTGGGTGCAACTCCTGGCTCCAGTTCCTGATGCTGCAGCATCCTGTTACTATAGATCTTGAGGGCCAGTGATGGCTCAAGTAGTTGGATATGCACTAGCTGTCATGAGCACTCAGAATAAACCAGAGCTCATCCATGCACCTGGTCTCTCTCATGCACACACTCTCTCTCTCTCAAATACATAAGTACTTTCAAAGACAAAAACAATTATCTGGTTTAGCTTGGTTAACCCAGACTTTCCCACTTATTTAACTACAGAAATCATTTTCCCTCACATGACATCTATTTGTTTCTTGGAAACCAAACTATAGTTTTACCTAGATCACCTGAATAATCTCCCATGTCACACGCACAATTCAAGAAGCCCAAATTAGAACTTCAAAATCACATCTGAGTCACTATTTCTGTACCTTTTGCATCTATAATTATGTTCACCTTTAATACACTTCAATATATATCACATCCTTTCCCTAATATGAAAGTTCACTGAATATTTTCCCAATTGGTAAATTTCATTTACTCAAATACACTTCCTAAGGTAAGGATTTGACACAGCAGATAAAGACAGTGCTTGAGATGCGTGCAATTCCAAATCAAAGTGCCAGGCTCACGTTCCATCTCCATTCCCGATTCCAGCTCCCTGGCTCAAGTACTGGGCCTCTGGTATCCCTATAGGAGATTTGATAGAATTCCTGTCACTGCTTCAGCCCTGCCATTGAAGACATTTGGAAAGTAAACTAGTTCATCAGAGCTCTTTCTTGCAGGGGATGTGTGTGTGCAAGCACAAACACATGTGCCAGAGTTAAGTAAACATAATTTTTGGAAATCCCTTCCCATGGAAATCTGCAATTTAATCTATTTCAAATTCACCCAAATGACCAAATTACATCTACTTTTCACATTCAGAACTATCTTTTGAGTTATTTCAATGTATTCCAAATCCTCTCCTGACACTCCTTAAAATACACCACAACAAAAGCAACTCCTGAAATCAAAACTCTCCCAACGCCCTTTGGGTGGCACTTGAGGCTGTCCAGAGATGGACCACAAAGCCCGGCATTTCCATCTTCACACACCTGAAGTGATCCTGTTCTTACACAAAGGACCCTCACCAAATAGATTATAACACATTCACCTTTTCACAAACTCTGCTGAAGTTTTATAACAACTTTAAACCACAATCTGTAGTTCAAGAAAATGTGAATCCTGTGTCACCTAAAAGCCCCAACAGTTTTGAAAAAAACACTTCAAAAACACACTTCTAAAAATATCAGACACAGCTAATAAAGTAATGAGCTACAAGTCACCGCTATAAGGAAACTAACAAAGTAAATGTACCCCTGCTCTCTAAGAAGCGGCTTACAAAGTCTAAAACACATACATTCTGTCACTTGACTATCGAAAGTTGGCCGAAAAGCCTACCTGCTGTCACAGAAGGCTAACACAGCCCACCACAAGGTCTCTTCAACTCTTAGTGCTCCCTTCCACAGAGGAAATACCTTCCTAGGAAACTCACCTCAGTTGAGCAGCATGGAGGATGCGGCTCCCAATGGACTAGGCCAGGGGCTAGGGGCTATCTCCTAAGATTCTGCTTGTTGGCACCTGTGGCTAATAAGTATCCACGGGCCTTGAGATCTTCACTGGTCTCATCCACCGGGCTTTTCATACAGCGATCTACTCACTGCACCTGCCTTGGATGAACCACCCCCTTTCTGCGCCATCATTTCAGGAACAACCCCATTTTCACCTGTGTCAATGTACCCATATGAGAGGAAGGCAATGTGTAAATACAAACACGTGGGAGGACAGCATGGCAAACCACAACGAGCTAACACCTCACACCTGTTTAATGGCCCGTCTCAACAAGACAGCAAATGTTAGTGAGGGTATGAAGAAGAGGGGATCCTTACATAGTGCTGGGGAGAAATAAATTAATACATCATTGTGAAAAAGTATTATGGAAGTTGCTTTAAAAAAAAACAAAACAGAAGTACCATATGATACAGCAATCCTACTTCTGCGTATGTATTCACAGACAATGCAATCAGTATCTTGAAGAGAGGCTGCATTTCAAGTTCATGGAAGCATTATTCACAACCATCATTAAGCATGCACTGACAGTAGATTAAATAAATAAATTGTGGAAAATCTATACAATAGGGTATCATCCATTCATGTTAAGAGAGAAAATCCTGCCATTTTGGAAAACACTGACACACCCAGAGAATATGAGAAGTGGAATAATCTAGAAACAGAAAGACAAATACTGCAGATCTCATTTGTATATTGAATCTTAAAAAAAGAGAAAAGGAACATGAGCAAAGCAAGGAGGTGAACAACTGAGATAACTTCATGAGAGGCAGAAAGCAAAAATCATTGGAATGAACACACAATGAGTGGGGAGGTTGGAGGAATTGAAAGGTGGGAGCCATTGAAACGTAGAAGAAGGGAAGCCAGAAAGCCGTCCATGACATTCAGCTCTCAACTCTCCCTTCCACAGAAGAAACAACCCTTACAGGAATCTCACCTCAGCTGAGCAGCACAGAGGACATGGTTTCCAGGAGGCGGGGCTAGGGGCAATCTCCCAAGAGCCAGCCCCTTAAAAGACCAAATGACGGTGGTAGTGCTGAGGATGGGGGAAGAGCCTCATCAGGGCAACACTGAAAGTTAGGGGCCAGATCAGAGAACGCACCAACAGGAAGAAGGTGTTCGCCTAGCAGTTAGGACATGGGAGAAGAGGCTCACTCACAGTCGAGGGCCAGGCACAGGCTTTAATGTCTGCCTGCAGTTCCTGCCTTCAGCCTCTTGCAGGAAGGCAGCAGTGCTGGCTAAAGTGGGTAGGTCCTTGCCACCCATGTAGAAAACAGGAACTGACTCTCCAGCTCCCTAGCCAATGTGAGCAGTTGGGGGAGTGAACCAGCAGACAGAAGGCCTCTCTTGTTCTCTCAAATAAAAACTGTTTCTGATAATCTTGTAAATAACAAAAGGGGGAAAAACATTGCTCTTACCTTTTCCTGTATTTGCCTCATTCAGAACAGTTAGGGTGCTGCTTACAATGCCCACACACAATATTGGAGGAGCCAGGTTCCAGTCCGGGCTGCATCCCCTGCCCTAGCTTCCTGCTCATGTGTGCCCGGGGAGGAATCAGAGGGACAGCTCAAGGACTTGATTCCTTGTAATCCACGTGGAAGACATGGACTGAAAAACTCCTGGCTTCAGTCTGGTCCAGCCCCAACTGTTTTGGGCATTTGGGATTGAAACAGTGGTGGGAGAGTTCTCTCTCTGCCTTTCAAGGAAATAAAATACATAAATATCTTAATTGCATTTTCAACTATGTGACAGTGATGTAAACTGTGGTCTCAAACTTCTCATTATGTAGCACTGTCAGTTTTTAAAAAACTTTATTGTAAACTGCATATGTTTATGTCCAATTAATATTTTGGCAGAGTGTACATTGCCAAACATCCATTTAAGTTCCTGGGTTCAGACCAGCTCAACCCTGGCCATTGCAGCCATGTAGGGAGTGAACCAACAGATGGAAGATCTCTCTCTTTTGCCTCTGTGTCATTCTTTCAAATGAATAAATATTTTTTAGAAAAAAATGGTAAGACTATACATCTTTGTGCTAACTTCCTGTTGAAATACACTTTCTTGTTATTTAGTGTTACTCGACAGTTTCTTTGCAAAGAATCTTTGAGTCATCTGCCTACTTTATGGGGATCAGTTAAAATGAGATAATCCACTGAAACAGCACTGATCAATTCAAACGTGAGAATGAAGGTCCCACTTGCCACTCCATCAGATTGTAAAATGCCTGCTCTCCCCTTAGCCAACCCCACATAAGCTGAGTGACACAAGGCTAGCAGACACACCAACCAGTGTCAAAACACAAATTAAATATCTGCAAAGCCTTTCTAGATAATATTTTCTCCCCTCCCACACTGGATAATCTAACCCACACCACTTTGGAGAACATCATCTTAACAATGAAAAAACTTTTTCCCCACAGAAGTTCTGAGTCACAGCAGTCCTCAGTTTGGTTAAATCTAGTAGTTATAAAAATCACTGTGGTCTTGGGACACGTGCGTGTGCTTTCTCTCTAATGCTAAGAATTATTTCAAATATGACAGGACCCAACAGGTGCCACACATCTATTCAGTAACTAGTCATTAGCAACACGTACAATCTTATTCACATTAACATAGCTTCATCAGGATTCTCCCTAAGGCAGGGGACACGCCCAGTGAACCCTTAAATACCAAGCCAATGGAAAACAAATAATGTAAATGATTACAATAAGCACCCTTCCCCCTCCCTCTGCCATGAATCATGTGAACCACCAGAGCATGCAGGAGCCTAGGCCCGAGGAAAAGAACTACTCGGCACAGCCTTGCTCCTGTTTCTGAAACCCAAGCAAATAAACAATTGGTTTAAACAAGAGGGGCCCTCAGCTAGGATGTTGTATGGGTAACCAACGACCCCTGCCAGACCAGTCTATGTATGCAGGATAGTGAGGGAAAGAAAGAACCACATTGTTCCTTTTCCACAGACTTTTTAAATTCAAACATCTAGTTCAGAGTCAGCAGGCACTCAATAAATATGAATAATTGATGTTCCCAATCGCCAGTAATTCATAGCAAAGTATGGCAGAGAGGGGAGCATAATGGGTTACATGGGAATAATGACCACCAGCTCTAAGTTTCCAGCAGCAATTCAAGGCCTTCCCCAGTGTGTGCAGCGATTCAGAGTCCCAGAGTGTGTGGACAAGTCCACTTTCAAGACTACAGGGGTGGACGCCATGAAGCGCTAAATCAGCTCAGATCCTCTGGCATACAGGTCTGATGTCATGACCAGCAATGTCATTTTGGGAAATGGAGACCACATGCGGTTTGCTCTTCGTTGTTTATCCAGTTCCTTCCTCCATACTAACAATAACCCCCTTCTTTGCAGGATACCCCTTCTTCCTACATCCCATCCTGTGCATCTAAGAGACTGACAACTGTAGCTCTCCTTTGGTTGGCCACAGGCCAATCAGGAGGGTTCTCTCCAGCATTTTCCCAAATTGGAACTGAGAGCCGAAAGAGACCACCACTTAAGTACTAGGGGGCGCTGAAGCGACCACCAGCTAGGTCCTCTGTGCTGCACCCTCCTGATTCAAAGATGGCTAAGTCACACCTCAGTCATAAAGCTCTGCCTCAGACATTTCTTTCCAAACACACCTAAATGTCAAAAAAAAAAAGGCTAAGTAACACATGTAACGGATTGACTAAACAGCCACTGCAAAAGTGCCAATGAAGAATGCATCCCAATAAGACAAAAAAAGAAAGAAACCAAGTGCATGCGTTTATACTGTACTCTAAACCACACAACACACTGCCTGCACCCTCACATGTCTGATCTCCATTACTCAAGTACAAGTAGGAGCCGGTGTTTGTGTGCACACACACGTTTATGTAAGAAAAGGCCACAGCCAAGTGCTTCTCAGAGCCTTCCCCAGCCCCCACCTACAGAAGAAGCCACTGTTCAGGACAGATGTGGAAACCTAGGTGTGCTGGGGCAGGGCAGGGAAGGGCTGAGTCACTGTGGCTCCAGGCTAAAACGCTGAACATACTGGGCTCCCTTCTATTCACAAACGAAGCTGGAACTTTTTCTTTAGCAGTAAAGTTCCCCACGTTAGTGGCAAAATCCGTGCTAAAAGGCAGCCAGAGTCTTGTCATCCCCCTGCAACAATTTTTGCCTGTAATATTCCCACCTGTGGGACTGTCCCTGACCAGGCACACAGATAGGACCAGCAGTTCCTGAAGACAGCACCCATCCGAGAAGGGCAACCGCCATCATAGCCAAACCGAGTAAGAACTCTCTTCATTCTCCAGGAGATGTTTCCTGAACGCATTCCGTAACACTAGCCTCCTGCTAGCATTAAAAAATCTCCTCCGATAGTAGTTCACAGCCAGTCTGCTTTGCCACTCTGCCCCTCCATGGTACACTGATAATGAGATTTCCATTCATAATGTTCTCTTCCCTACGCATCACGGCAATGACAGCAGCTTCTAACTACTGTACCTCCTTTACAGTCAATCAGTGGGCACCAAGTGATTTCCTCTTTCTGTGGTTTAAACCCCATTGCTTAGTATTTTTAAAATACATTCCTCTAAGAATAAGGTTTACAAGCTCAAGACAGGAGTCTATGTTCTGATGCAGAGGATTAAGCCACCCCTTGCAACGCTGGGGGTTTGCAGTCCTGGCTGCTCCTGTTCTGATCCAGTTTCCTGCTAAACTACATGGAGAGGTATCAGGGTGATGGCTCAGAGAATTCAGTCCCTGTCAGCCACACAACAGACCTTGGAGGAGTTCCTGGTTCCCAGCATCAGTATGGCCCAACTTTCCTTGTTGTAGCCATTTGGGAGAATGGGCCAGTGGATGGAAGATCTCTCTCCTCTCCCTCCTGCTGCCTCTCAAGTAAATAAATAAATCAACAACAGAAATCTCAAGATGTACAAGCCCATAGTTTAGCATATAGCTTCCCGCTGGAGCCTGCTAAAGATAATGCATGCCAGTTTCCAAGTTGAGCATCATGCTGTACTCAGTGTGCCTAAATAGGCAAGCAGGACACCGCACAAACATTTAGGGACATTGTGAAACTGGGTCACCTGCAACCTACCACTTCTTTAAGCTTAAACTAATACCATACAGAAAAGACTTATTTAGCACAGGAAGTGAAGTAAGATCAGGCTTATCCAGTCATCAGTGCAAAGAGCCCAGAACGGTGACACCAAAACTGGGGTATTTGCCCAGGCTTTGTAATCAGGATGAAAGGCAAGCAATACACTCATTTCTCATTTCTAAAAAGAGGAACAGATTTTAGAAGCTATTTCCTTAAGTATACTGTCTATATTGCTCTATGAACTATAAATCACATTAGACCCTACTTAATAAAAGAAGCCCACTTAATAAAAGAGAAGTAGGAAATAAACAAATGATTAGTTTGCGGTATGTGACTTTCTGAAACTCTCTTGGGGAGAAAGTTTCATTACCATTGTTAGTGAACTGTTTTTAATTCTTGACATCAAAGCATAGATATTAACCCTAAGGTTCTGAAACCAAAACAATCCATAAATGAAATACTGTGAGAAACAGCCACATACTCACATCAGATTGTTGATCAGTTTCAGCCCATCCACAGATAAGTCCAAATACAAAGAGGTATAGGGAAGGGAACTGGGAGAGCCAAAAGACCTGGGTTCAAATCCAACACCACTGTTTATAGCTGATACAGGCCAAAGTGGCCTATTCACTCCCCGAGCAGAAATCAGGGATGAAATATCTAAGTCTTTTCATTAAACCCTCATGGAACCTTTTTCATATTACAGCACAGGCTCTAGACCTTCTACTCTTCTCCAACTTTTGCAAAGTCAAAAAAACTTTAAAATTGCAAGCAAACCACATCTTAGGGCCAAAAAAGATTTACAAAAAAAAAAGCCCGAAAAGTCTAAAGAGCTCTGTAAAATAAATATTTTTGCAACTGAGGAAAGACACTGGAATATGCACTTAAAACTATTCAAAACATCGGACAGGTGTTTGGGGCAGAGGTTGGAGGTCCAGCTCCACTTCCCATTCAGCTTCCTGCTAACGTACACACTGGGAGGCAGCAAGTGAGGGTTGATGAAGTACTTGGGCGGCACTCTTGCGGGAGGCCTGGATAGAAGCCAGCGACCCTAGCTCCATGGTGGCCCAGTGGCTAACTGTTGACAGCATTTAGGGAGTGAACCAGTAGATTCCGGAGCACGCTCTCTCTTCTTGCCTTTCATACAAAGCAGTTCAAAGCATGGTGCCTGTACTGTGGCACTGTGGATAAATCCTGTAACGTCAGCACTCTACTTGGGAGCATCCTGGCTGCTTGCTCCACTTCCAATCCAGCTCCCAACTAAAGACCTGGGAAGCGCAATAGAAGAAGGCCTAAGTGCTACAGCCCCTGCTACTCAGCAGGGAGACCCAGATCAAGCTCCTGGACTTAGGTGTGCTCAGTCCTGGCCTTTGCAGTCACTTGGGAGTGAACCCGTGGAAGGAAGATCTATGTCTCCCTCTGTTTCTAACTTCATAAATAACTAATCTAAAAAAGTTCAAAGCAAACTTGTCATGAAAGCAAATCTCTGCCCTCCCCCCCATCTCTAAGCACTGTGCCTTAGTGTGCTTCTGTAAACTTACTGCTGTATCTTATAAGTTACACCAAAGTTTTCATCAGAAAGATAAAAGCAAAGCCCTTCCTCCATCAGGAGAAACCTACTCACAGCCTAGCAGAAGCCTTACCTTTACAACCGGGTTAGAAAAGTCTAATGGAAATGTGGACACAATGCAAACCTCCAGCTATGACGCTAGCAGGCATCATTATAATATGGATGGCCAGTCTTTAACCCAGGGATATTGGTTCCAACAATCCTCAGGAGATACAGAATTAATCAACAACTCACAACAATGCCTGAAAACGAACAATTTCATCAAGAGCATTCCGCTGTCTCTCAAATTCTACCCTCCATCACTTAGCATCAAAAGCCCACCACGGCACACAAAATTGTGTGTGGTTAAAGAGACAAAATGTTCTTTTTTTTTTCTACAGGCTATTATGGAAAGCAGAAAAGGGCTGACTACGAATCAGTTAGGTTTTAGCTCCACCAAGGACATAAATTATGATAATTTGGACATTCTGGTGGTTAAAGCAAGCAAGCAGGAAAACTATTGCTTTCAAGTTCCAGCAAAGCCAAGTCTGTGGCACCACCACGGCAAGGCGGGGTCATAAACAGTGACCTTCAATTTATTTCCAGGCTTTTCTACTGCCACTGAAGTGGATGATAAGCTTTCCTCACGGTCTGATCATGACAGTTGGGAAGCCTGGACGGAGATCACTTGGCAGGTAAGGGCAACCTCCCGGGAGGAAGTGCTGAGTGAGGGATGTCAGATACCACACTTCCTTCCCTCCAGCATGCTTTTCATTTTTAAACCGCTGGCATGTTCCGAGGATGCTTTCTGACTGACACAAACTTGGGGCAGAAACTGGCAGACTCTCAGGAAGGTCCCCTTCGCCCCGTGAGACCTCTTAAGTAGCTGAGACGATTTAACCACGCAGATGGAGGCACTAATGAACACCTCCCAGCCGCTCGCTCATAAATTCTTTCATTCTCAGCCATCAAGAAGCAGCTGTTAAAATCCAGGACTCTTCCAAGGAGCCGCTCTGAAATACCTCCAGGCTGCCCAGAGAAGCTCCACAAACTGCTTCCTGCTCTCTCCCCTCCCCCCTACCAGGAATGCCAGCCTGGCAGGAATAAAGACGACCCAGGAAGGAAAGGGGGAGTCGGAGTAGCGGATCTGGCGAAAGCGGAGATGCAGGCTCCCTTGGCTCCCAAGCGCCTGTGCCAACTAACCAGGCTTCCCCTTTCCTCTCCGCCCTCCCCCCTCCAAATGCATCAACTTCTGCAGTCCGGTGCGCCAGACGTTCCCAGTTACACACCTTTCCTTCGGGACTCCGACCCAGGAACTGCCTCCCTGCGCCCCAATTACAGCTCTTTCACGGTTAAGCTTCGGCTTCTAGCTACCTGCAACAGCCGCGGAACCACGCAGCTCCGGGGGTCAAGTTCAAGATGAAGGTGCCCTCCTCACCTTTCCCGGAATTAACGCTGCCCAGGAGCAGCGCCAGTGAGACCAGGGCCGCCACTTGAGGCACGGGCACCCGGCGCTGCTAGGAATGGGCCCCGGAGGGGGTTGGGAACCCAAGACCGGCGTCGCCCAGCCGGCCGTTCCCCCCTCGGCCGCGGCGCCGTACTAATACCTGGCCACCGCCGCGTTTCCTCCCGGTGCCCTACACAATAAGTCGAGTTAAGTTTTTGAGAACACCAGTCCGGGGACCTTTCTGTCTGCAAACAATGGCTAGGGTTTCCTTCCCGGCCAGCCGTTCCGGAAAACCGCCGCGCCAAAGCCAGGAGCCCCGCACACCCTAGAGCTGCACGCCTGCACCCCAAAGTCCTCCAGGAAAAACGGGAACCCCGCTCTAAGCACTCCCCCAACTCCCAGGATCACTCTTCATCCAGGAACAAGGGGGCCCACAATCGTGACAATTCTGATCTTTCTCAGTCTCCCGCGCCCATCCTCCTAGTCTTCTCTAACAACCACCCCCACCCCCCCCATCACGCCACTACCGCCAATGAAACAGCATGGATAAGCAAATCGCTAGTGTGTTTTTTGGGAAGAGAGCGGCACTTTCAGCCCAGACTCTCTATCGGTTTTAAGTTAGCTCAGCAACTTGGCGATCTGCGCACCCAGACACTCCGGGGGAGCCTTGAACCCCGCAGTACCAGGCGCGCCTCGTCCCGGCTTTCCCCGGCCCAGGTACCAGGCGAAACCCAGGCCCTGGCCGAACACCACGGTTAGGGAGGAAGCGGGAAAGGGGGCGAGCAGGCTCGCCGGGCAGTGGTGGTCCCGAAACTCTAACGTGCCCCGCGAGTTCCCGGCGCTGCCTACCCTGCGCCGCCCGAAGCCGGCCAGGTCCGACGCGGAGGAAACGGCGCAGGGAAGGCGCGGACTCGCCCCCAAAGGCTCCGAGAGCAAGGCCCGGGGCGCCCAACATGCCTGTGCCTATCCCCGGAAGGCTCCCGGGTGTGCAGGGCAGAGAAGGGGCCGCTCCAGAAACTTTCCCACACGCCTCCTCATCTCCCCATCACCCTCTCCTCCTCCTCCCCGGACCCTCTGCTGCTCCAAGCGCCCCCCCACCTCCAGCAGCTGGCGCATAGGCAGCCCGCGCGGAGGCCCGCAGCAGCGCCCCGGAGTCGGAGTTACCTGCCGGGAAAGTTTCCAGCTCCTCGGCGTGCCTCCCCACCCCCAGGGCCGGGCCTCGGGGCGCGGCCGGCTCAGCGCTCCGCCGCTGCCTCTCCTCGCGCTCCCGAGGCGGCCGCAGCTGCCACCGCCAAGCCTGCGCTCCGGCCCGTCCCCCCGAGCCTCGCTCGGCCCACACCGGGGCCTCATTGGCAGCGCGAATCCCCGCCCTTGCGCGTGTTCCCGAAGGCACCTTCCTCTCGCGCGCCCGGCCGGCCGCGCCTCCCGCGCCCCTCCCCGCCCCGGGCTGCGGCGGCTCCGAGGGACCCGCTGGGCGCGGCGCGCGAACTTTCCGCGGGGTGCGGGCGCGGTGCCGCCCCAACTCCTGGTCGAGTCCCCTGCCGGCCGCGCCCCAGTTTCCTTCCGAGGGGCTGGACTCCCTGCGGGACCGCACGAGGGGGATATTAGTCTCCCTTTTTAGAATGAATAAAGTGACCCGGCCTTCTCTTCTCCCTGCTTCTTGAAAACAGCCGGGGAGGACATATGGGAGCAATTAACCAGATGAAGTTTCCGTGGATGCTTTAGGGTGGCTTATGTGGCTTTCTTGCATTTTCTCTGCCTCACTTCACTACAAACAGACACACAAACGCACACTCACTTAGTGCATCCAGATGATCCCAGGGAGAAGGTGTAAGAAGGCTTCGGTCCTGGCCGGTCTTTCCCAAAGGCGAGGTGGGGGCAGGGTGGGTGCGGGGCACCCAAGGCCCCAGGATTGCGCTGCCTGCCTTGGGCCGGAGTCACGAGCTTCCAGCGACCACTCCAGCCTGGGCCAGGCTGGCTCACAATGTCTGCGCCTCCGCCGAGGGCCCGCGGTGGTGCTATCTGTCGGAGCGAGAAGTACAAAGATGCTATTATTATGTCGACCGGCGGCAGTAAATTAAACTCCAGAGTTGCCAAAAATGTTTTGTGATTCCCCAGCCGAGCAAAAGCCAGGGATGGGCCCAGGGATTCTTTCTGCATCTCTGGATCTTACTGGGATGCCCAGGCACTGGATCAGTGCTCCCCCCAGGGTTCTCAGGAGGTGCTGTGGCCCAGTGTGCCGGTTCCCTCACCGATGTGCCTGGAGCCATGAACACAGAAGTTGCCATAAATGGGTTTATTGGAAACCCCTAACCTTGCTGTGGCAAACCCGCCTTTAAAGACAACTGTGTTTAAAACGAGTTCCCCCATAAAAATTTCAGCGTCACTCAGAGCTTTCCCATATAAAGCGACTGGCAGGAAGGGTGTCGGTGTTTGCAGTTCCTATGAGAAGGGACTCACTGGGAGTAAAATGCCACACAGTCCTGTAAATAAGAGATTGCTGGAAACGACTAGGTTTGTCCATCTGGAGTTTCAAAGGCATGATGATGACCACGTTGATAGCAGTATAAACAGCAGCAGGCTGGAAAGTTTGAGAACAAGGACATCAATATTTTAAATAAACTAGGAAAGCTTTCCTTTTCTGAAGGGTCTCATTGAAGATAGATAAATAGATAGATAGATAGATAGATAGATAGATAGATAGATAGATAGATAGATAATCTTTCTACAACAGACGTAAAAGGCAGTCCTCAACCTTAGTGATAAAAAAAAAAGCAAAAATTCTAATAGTAGTTCAATCTGACATATTAAGATGCAGGAGGAAGATTCTGAGGAAGTAGACTGGTGTGGTCTCCTGTTTCAGGCATTTTTATAACAGGCTAAATGCATAATGGATGATATTTATGATTTGTATCATGTTCTTCTGCCTTTGAGTCTTAGCTGTATTTCCAATTTTAAATGATATTGCTTAGTTTGATTATGGTTTGAAGGCAATGAGATTTCTTCCTTCTACTCGCAACCTCCCAAAGTAGCAAAGTCACACACACTCCATGTGTTAGTTGGCAGCATCTGCATTTTTAGTTGAAGAAGTTTTGTCTTTCTAGTTTCAGAAGTCACAGACACTAAAGGAGTAACTCCATCACTGCCTAGTCAGGCATCCAGCTAGCAATCTGAAATTTGTACACAGAAGGGGCCCTGTCTCCCCTTCCTGCTGCAGTGTTTATACAATCCACACTACATATGTTACCAGTCACAATCTGATCTCCATCTTTAAACAGCTAACATTACATACAGTATGTGGTACTAAGAACATCAAAGTTGTCTAAAGCTACTGCAAGAAATGGCACATCTTCTACAAGGCTAGAAACAGGAAGAAAAAAATCATGGGTGAGAAAAGAAGGGGGCTTCCACAAAGCTCAGTTTTGTAAGGAAACACATTGAATTCTTAGTGTGAAGAATTAGCTGAGCACAGGCCCAAGAAATGCATGCTAAGTGCTTTTTAAAAACTTGCTTTGACCAAAAAAAAAAAATCTCTTCATCTGTTTGGATTGTTCCTCCTATCCAGTTTATAAAATTCATTCATTGTATTTTTTTATACTATCCAGAAAGAAATTATTAGGGAAATATAGATGACATGAGCACGAGGGTATTTCAAACCATACTTAGAACAATGGAATTGTTGAGGCATAGTGGGTAAAGCCACTACCTGTGACGCTGGCATCTCATATGGCACCATTTTGAGTCCTGGCTTCTGGCTAATGGGCCTGGGAAAGCAGAGGAAGCTGGCCTGAGCTTGTGGGCCTCTGGCACACATGGGGGAGATCTAGGAACATCTCCTGGCTTTTGACTTTGGACCAGTCTAGCTTTGACCAATTCAGCCATCTAGGGAGTAAAAAAACAGATGGAAGATCTCGCTTTCACTCACTCTCTATTTCCTTTTCTGTAATTCCGCCTTTCAAATAAATAAATCTTGAAAAAAAATGGAATAAAACTATGAATTTAATACAAACATTATTTCAAAGTGTTTTGTAACATGGAAAATGCATATTATGAAAAAATGCATGGATTTCAAAAACTTGAACCAAAATAACTTTGCTTTGTACCTTCTATTTATTCATCTGCAAGAGAGGAATGAGGGGAAGAGAGGGAGAAAGGGAGAGAAAGAAAGAGAGAACCATCTACTGGTTTACTCTAAAAATGCCTACCACAGTCAGTTCTGGACATGGCCAAAACCGTATATAGGAGCTCCATCCAGGTCTCTAATGTTGATGGCAAGGACCCAATTACTTAAGCCTACTGCTGCCTTTCAGATATGCTTAACTGTATAATTTTTTTTTATTCTTTCAACATCTTTATTGTGTATAAGTGTTTTATAATGCTCAGGATAGGTTAGTATAGGCAGTCTATGAATATAGCTCGAGCTACACATACATAGCAGGGAGCACTATAGCTAATACATTTCTGCTACAGGGGCGTCAAGCAAACAGGCTTGGCAGGGCAGGTTGACAGGAAGTGATAAGAGGGATCCACCTGCCTTGAACTGGGGAGACACTACTCAGGTGGCTGCTGTATTCGGATGGAGGCCCAGACTGCAAGGTGTTCTGCATTCTACAGACAATGTGGACATGTATGTTTTAAGCACACATTTCCAATTGTTGAGATGGGTGTTGAATGAAACAGAACTGACATTTTGAGGACTTAACGAAGCCATGAACCACGGGGCCCAAGGGCTCTGATCTGTGACGTTTGCATGCCACACGCTCCTGGCCCAAGTGAGTCCATTCAAGCTCTACAACAGTCCCGTGAGCTGGCACTTGGCACTTCTTTTTGACTAATAGTAGAAACTGAGACTCAGAGACAACAGGTCCGAGAGCCTGGACTCTCAGCTCTGGGGTCTGTCATGTTTCCGTGGCTGTCAAGTCCATGGGAAAGCCTCATCCCCTGAGCCTATGTGGTTTGATGGCAGACAGGGGTCCGTTTTTGGGGTGCCTCTCCAAGGACAAGAGCTCCTGGACTTCTGCCCTAGCATGAGCACATTCAAGAGAAACCGATGGGCTATGAGGGGCTCACTCTAAGTCATGATTGCTGGAGACACCAAAAGGTGGGAGTCAGGTCAGTTTGTTTGTTATTCAGCTTTTTAAAAAATTTGTGATTTCCACTCCAACTCCCCTAACAGGTTTTCTCCAGGTTGCTGCAATAGTATAGTCCTTCATAAGGAGTCATAATTCCATCAGTCTCTTATTTAAGTGTGCCCCAACATTGCTGGTACAGTGTCAGACAGTCTGGCATCCCATTGTCTGCACATTTCTAACAGTTTCATTGGCAGTCCATCTTTTGTTTGGAAGCAGGAATGCATGTTGCATTGTACTCCCACATCTGGATATGGTCAAATTGTATACTTTTAATTCTGTTTTCCAGAAACTTTTAAAAGTATCCTGCTATTATCTGCAAACATACAGATAATATACATAGAGACAATTTACTGGCTTCCACTTTTAAGACATTTTGTCAACTGACCAGCAATGTAGTTTTTTCAGAAGAGTGAAAGAAAACAGCAAATAATAAACTGACTATTTTACATGACCACTTACTGCCCAGGGTCGTAGACTGAGGAAGGCGTGAGAAAAGAATGTGTGGGCTGGATGTCTATGCTTTTCTTCCCTTACTCAGATTCCACAGGACTTCTATTTTAAATCAAGCTTCAGTTAGGATCATAGCCAGAATTTATAATGATATGTGTAGTATAGAATACTTGGTAAAAAGTGAAACACTTGAAACAGTGCAGTAATTAAAAAGCTAAAACAGACCCAACTCTGAAAGATTGTTAAGCAAGGTAGGAGAGCCAAAAGGAGAACAATTTCAACACACTAATGCTGTACTCCTCCTTCTCATTTTCCTTCCCCTTTTGAACATTATTTTTGGTAGGGTGAAGAATTTTTGAAGGCAAGAGAATAATAAAAGAAATTAGGTGTAGTTAGCAGCCAGCTGGGAAAAACAGTAACAAATTCCTACACAGACCCTGCATGTGTCCTGACCCATGGTCACGCACAGATGCCAACACCATGGTCAGACACAAGCTGACAGCAGATGCTCGTTTAGGGGTAACAGGAGTCACCGCTGTACACTTAGCCAGGCAGCGAAAATTACAGGAGTCGTGGGACATGTTAACCCTGCACAGGTCCCGCAAGTGGCCTGCCCGTGTTGTAGAAACTCGTCTGACAGAGGCTAGGCAGTGAATTATTTAAACTGGTAAGGAATCCACTGAGGGAAGAAAGCAATGAGATGGATTTGGAGCTTCAGTTTCCTCCAGAGGACACAGGACTGGGAGACGCTATTGCTATGTAACTAAAGTTTTCAAGATAGATTGGATCCAATTTTGCCTGCATCTGTAGCAGAGCACTGGTTTGAATCCTAGGCTGTTCAACATCTCACCCAGCTAGAAGGCAGTAGAGGATGGCTCATGTGCATGCTCCCCTGCCACTCTGTGGGAGACCCAGATGGAATTCTGGGCTCCAGGCTGCAACCTGGCCCACACCTGTTACAGCCGTTTGAAAAGCAAACCAGCAGATGGAAGGCCCTCTGCCCCCTTCCTATCCCACCACTCTACATCTCAAATAAATACTCTTAGGAAAGAAAGAAAGACAGTACTAACTTTGCAGTTTATAATTCTCTACCTTAGAAGTGTCAATTCCCTCTTTTCAGCAAGTTATGCAAGAAAAGATATTGAAAATGGAGCTATCATATGTAGACTTCAGTATGACTTTCACTGCATTCACTGCTTTCAATGGCTGGTAATGTATTTAACCTTTTCTTCAAAAAATACATATTTTTAAATTTGAAAAGTAGAAAGATAAAGATAGTCATAGAGAGAAATCACATCTGCTGGCTCACTTTCCAAATGCCCACAACAACCAGAGGCAGGGCAGGAAGAAGCCAGGAGCTTATAACCCAGTTCTGATCTCCCACATGAATGGCAGGGACGCAACCTGCATGAGCTATTATCTGCTGTCCACCAGAGTCCACAGCAGCAGAAAGCTGGACTTGAGAGCTGAGTCAAGACTCAAACCCAGGCACTCGGATAGAAGATGTGGGTACCCCAAACAACCTAACTGCTAGGCCAAATGCCTGTTGGCTCCCGTTTAGTTTGTAAGCTCCAGGCTTCTGATCTATGAAATAAGGGGGATAACATGGGACCCCTGCCCCGTGGGCTTGTTAGAAAATTAAATGAAGGTAAAAAGCACTTAATGAAGGCACAATGATCTTAACAGTTAATTTTTATTGAATAGAATACGCTATCTGATGTGTTCCTTCCCCATTACCTAGGAGCAATCTGGTTGGACTAGTGACCCGAAGGTTTGATCAGGGCAATGCAGAATGCCCACACTGAACTCTCAGGCAAGGCTGACTTAAAGGTGAAGTAGTGGCAGGTAGTAATTCTAGGCAGGTGCTCATATACTCATCTAATGGGCTAACAATTCGTGTCTCAAACAGTAGCATTTACAGGGAAATTTTTTTTTTCTGTGCTAGTGATAAAGAGGAATAGTTAACAGTATATACACTTACACAGCCTACATGCATATTGAGTATATGTAAATTACCAAATGAAATGATTAATTACATAATATAGTAATAGCAAAGAAATGCTTTCTTTAGAAAAATTCTTGCTGAGATTCTTTGCAAATGCTACTACAATCTTATTTACATTATTAACTAGTGATTATTCTCATTCTGTGAAAAAAAAATCACTAGTGGGATGAGGAATTTGAAATTACATAAATATGGCCTGGCACAATGGCCTAGCAGCTCAAGTCCTTGCCTTGAATCCTCCAGGATCCCACATGGGTACTGGTTCTAATCCCAGCAGCTCCACCTCCCATCCAGCTCCCTGCTTGTGACCTGGGAAAGGAGTCAAGGATGGCCTAAAGCCTTGGGACCCTACACCTGTGTAGGGCCCCAGAAGACCCAGAAGAGGATCTGGGCTCCTGGGTTTGGATCAGTGCAGCACCAGCCGTTGTGGTCACTTGGGAAGTGAATCATAGGATGGAAGATCTTCCTCTCTGTCTCTCCTCCTCTCTGTATATCTAACTTTCCAGTAAAAATAATTTTTTAAAAAAAAAATTACATAAACAATTTTGTTGTGTCAACATTGTGGAGCAGCAGGTTAAGCCACAGCCTGCGATGCTAGGATTATACATGGGTGCTAGTTTGTACCCTGACTATTCCACTTCCAATTCTACTCCCTGCTAAGACAGTAGAGAATGATCTTGGGTTATAGGCCCCTGTATTTATGTGGGAGACATGAAAAAAGCTCTTGGTTCCTGGCTTTAGGCTGGCCTAGTCCTGGCTATTGTGGCCATCTGTAGAGTGAATCAATCGGCACAAGATTTCTCTCTCTTTCTCGCTCCCTCCTTTCTTCCCTCCTACCCATCTTTCTGTGTAATTCTGACTTTTAAATAAATAAATCTTTTTTTTTTTAAAGATTTATTTTTTATTATTTTTTCATTGGAAAGGCGGATATACAGAGAGAAGGAGAGACAGAGAGGAAGATCTTCTGTCCGATGATTCACTCCCCAAGTGAGCGCAACGGGCCGATACTATGCCGATCCGAAGCCAGGAGCCTCTTCCGGGTCTCCCACGCGGGTGCAGGTTCCCAAAGCTTTGGGCTGTCCTCGACTGCTTTCCCGGGCCACAGGCAGGGAGCTGGAAGGGAAGCGGGGCTGCCGGGATTAGAACCGGCGCCCATATGGGATCCTGGGCGTGCAAGGCAAGGACCTTTAACCACTTGCGCCACCGCGCCGGGCCCAAATAAATCTCTTTTAAAGAGCAAAATAAAATACTCTTGTAAAGACTAAACACTAATCAAATCTGCTCGGAGTTGCATATTTATCCAGAGAAATACAAAATGGAGGATAGTAGTGATCAAAAGATTTGGTTAAAGTAGGGGATGGAGGGAACACAAACATATTAAGTCCAGTCAAGATGGAGATTTCAGTTTTTGTTAACAAAGGTATAGCAGCCTAATTCAGAAATGGATGCAAACTATTGATATTACTAATGATGAGGACAATCAGTTTGATAAATTGGAGAGTTTAGTCATTCAAAACATTGTCATGCAGGACAGTGAAAAATAGACAACTTTAACTTCCAAGTCAAAATGTACGCAACAGGATTCACACATTTAGAAAATGACTTTTTAGGGCCCAGCGCGGTGGCGCAGTGTTAAAGTCCTCACCTTGCATGCCCGGGATCCCATATGGGCATTGGGTCTAATCCCGGCAGCCGCACTTCCCTTCCAGCTCCCTGCCTGTGGCCCGGGAAAGCAGTAAGGTCCAAAGCTTTGGGACCCTGCACCCGCGTGGGAGACCCAGAAGAGGCTCCTGGCTTCGGATCGGCATAGCATCGGCCGTTGCGCTCACTAGGGGAGTGAATCATTGGACAGAAGTTCTTCTCTGTCTTTCCTCTCTGTATATCCGCCTTTCCAATAAAAATAAAATAAATCTTTAAAAAAAAATGACTTTTTAAACTAGTCTTGGGATTTGAATACCTTAATTAGAAGTTCTTTCTATGAAAGTACTTTAGAAAATTAGTGGAAAAATGGAATCAAAAGACAAGTTTAGGGACCAGCTTGATGGCTCAGTGGCTAAATCCTCATCTTGCAAACACCAAGATTCCAGTTGCTCCAACTTCTCAGCCAGCTCCCTGTTTGTGGTTTGAGAAAGCGGTGGAGGATGGCCCAAAGCCTTGGGACCCTGCACCCACGTGGGAGACTTGGAAGAAGCTCCTGGCACCTAACTATAGATTAGCTCAATTCCAGCCACTGGGCAACTTAAAGAGTGAGCCAAAAGACGGAAGATCTTTCTCTCTATATCTCTCACTCTATGTATCTCCTTCTTCTCTGCCTTTCCAATAATAAAATAAAATAAAGCTTTTAAAAAATTCATTAATTTCCTTCATATATGAAAAATAGAGAGAGACAAAGGCAGATTACAATCCCAACTTTCCCAATTTATCTTAATTCTATCGTCTATGAAAGTTTGACATACTCTGGTCTTCATCTAACAGGCTACTAAGAAGCTAAACATTTTAGGTTTGGGGCAGAAACCACTTTAATAGAAATTTTTCTTTCTATTTTTCTGGCCTGTGTCATATCTAAATGTTTCCATGACTTTAGTGGGAGTCATAGCTGCCTAAGAGAAATAGGGCACTGCATAATTATCAGGAGAAATTAAACCAGCAGGCTTCATTAGGGAAGTCACCTCTTACCTAGAGTATTTGTACTATAAAGCAGCTGCTTAGTAAAGATGGATTTAGTGACTTAGTGGGCTGTGGCTAAAGCTCTGCTACCTTCCAGTGGTTTCAAAGCTCTCTCTAAACCTTCTTTTGCTTTCACAGCTAATCTGCTGCTCCTCACTCTTCAAGGTTTCAGTGCTTTGGAAAGACCACCTGAAGGGAAGGCTATTACTGATACAATTACAATAGGAACAGGTTAAAGCAAGATGTCAGCAGCCCAAATAAAACAGCCAACACTGGGGGGTTAAAATTGGAGGGTATCCTCTCAAACCCATCATTTTTCCAATTCGACACGCCCCACCCTACCTGCAGGAGTTGACCCAAATCCTATCAGACAATTGGTACATGCAGAATGGGGAGGGAAGGCACAAAGGTTAACACTTAGGCAGAAAGCTATATTTAAACTGATTCAAAATCAGAATTGTTGTATGCATATAAATTAGATCCCTTACACATTGCTGGTAGAACTATAAAATGCTATAGCCTTCCAGAAAATGTTGGGCAATTCTTAAAAAGTGGTGGTGGCGGGGGGAGACACAAACATTAAACACAGGGCCAATCTATAACACAGCAATTTCACTTATTGACTCATATCCCAGAGAAATATTGGCATTTGCTAGGAGTGATTGATATCAAAGGTAATACAAGGGAAATAGAGAGACATGGCTATGAAATGGCATGAGAATAGATCTTTGTAGCAGTGGAAATGATGTTTCTCAACTGTATGACTGTTGATACCCTTGTGTTAGCGTGTTTTACTTCTGTGAGGTATTAAGTGCCATTTACGATCACTCAGACAAAAGGGACTGAGGATCATTCTGTATTCTTTCATATAGCCACATGTATACCAATGATAATCTTAAAAGTGTGATTAAAAAACAGCAAGAAAATTCTCAGGGGGCCGAAAACCAAAATAATAACAGAAAAAAAGGCACTGAAAAGAAATTGAAAAATTTCTCATGTGTCATCACTTAGAACATATAAAAACAAAGGTTATCTTCAGGTGCTGGTTAAAATATGATATCCAGGAGGCCAGCATGTTGGCTCAATTAGCTAAAGCACCAGCCTCCCATATGGGCATTGATTCATGTCCCTGGCTGCTCCACTTTCCGTGCAACTCCCTGCTTGTGGCCTGGGAAAGCAGTGGAGGATGGCCAAAGCCTTGGGACCCTGCACCCATGTGGGAGACTTGGAAGAGGCCTTCTGGCTTAGGGTCAGCTCAGCTCCAGCTGTTGTGGCCATTTGAAGTGTGAACAGGGAATGGAGAGGTTTTCTCTTTTTCTTATCTCTGTAAATATGCCTTTCCAATTAAAAATAAATAAATTGTTAAAAATATGTCATATTCAGAAGTGAGTCTTTGGTCTAGTGGTTAGGTTGTCCTTGGCCCCACTTTGGAGTGACTGGATTCAATACTGAGCTCTGGTTTCTGACCCCAGCTTTCTACAGATGCACACCCTAGGGAGCAGTGGTGCTGGCTCAAGTAACTGGGTGCCTCCCACTGGGGGGACCTGGAGTTCATCTAGGTGAGCAAAAAGTGCATGGGAGTGCACACACCCTTTCTCTTTCTTTTGCAAATCTGCCTCTCAAAGTTAAAAATTTAAATGCCTATTAAAAAGCCCATAACCTCCAGAGGCAGAGGAGAACGGCCTGTTCAATACATATTGGTGATGACCAAAGAGCAGAGACACTACTGAACACTTCTCCCCATGGAACCTGAGTTTTACAGGGACCAGGAGCAGGTGGAGTGTGTCAATGCCCGCAGTTAACTAGTGCTATGTAATAAATTGTTCTCAACTCTATGACTTCATACGATAGTAATTATTTATCCTGCTCTTAAATCTTGAATTTGACTGGGCTCAGCTAAGGAATTCTCAGAGTGCCTCCTGCAGCTGCAATCGGAATAAGGCTGGGTTGGGGTCTGGCTCCGAGGACTATGAAAACTCCAACAGCTGAGAGCCAGAGGATCTGGGGCCCCTGGAGATCTTATCATGTTTGTAACCATGTGGCTTTGCCCCATGACTCTCCTTGCACAGCCAACCCTCTTGCATGGCAGCTGAAGGCTTCCAGAGTTCCCAAGAGTAATCGCAAAAGCGGCATGGCATTTTCTGACCTAGGCTCTGAAGTCATGAGACATTTTTAATATTTTTAATTAAAAATCTTTAATTTTAATTATTATTGAGCAGATTAAATGTGATTTATAGATGAAATTCTAAGAGCACCATGACATTCCTATCCTCTTTCCCTTCTCCCCTGCCTCCCTGTGAAACCCAGCTTTTCTCATCCAGAAAGATCTGCCTTCATGGACAGCTCTCCCTTTCCTAGCCAGTGATTTCAAGTCTCTTGCCCTCAAGGTGAAACTGTTATCTTAATAGTTGGCACAGGATTCCCCTGCTGGAAGACAGCTGTATGGGGAAAGCATTCATTGGGCAGAAGGTGAGACTTTGTGGTGCTGAGTATGAGTTAAGCAATAAGGAATCGAGGCAAGGGCCAAACTGCACTGAGTGTGGCAAGGAGAGGAATTTGTGCTAATGAAGGGGAGGAGCTCAAAGGCAATACTGAAAGCTCCCCACATGAAGGACCTTTGCTCCCATCTTGAAGCTCCCTGCAACAGGGTGGCTTGGGTTACATTTAAAGTGGTCTGTGGTCATACACTGCATTTGTGTGGTCACCTCTGCAGTGCTCCCTCCTTCAACTATTGACATCTGTTTCATTACTGTTAGGAAAAAAGGCTTGTTTTCATCTACTTGAACAGCAGAAAGAGAGCAAGAAAGAGGAAACTCCATTTGCTGGGTCATCTCCTAATGCTCACACCAGCCAGAGTTGGACCAGGCTGTAGTCAGGACCATGGAATTCTATCTGGATCTTTCATATGGACTGCAAGGAATCAGCTACTTGATCCATCATCTACTCTCTCCCTGAATGCAATATATGAGTTGCAAGTAGAAAGGCTAAACTTAAATCAACACTCTGAAATGGGACTTTTATATTTGAGAGGAAGAGAATTAGAGAAACAATATGTTCCTGTCTACTAGTTGACTTCCAAATAACCACAACAAGCTGCACTAGACTAGGCCAATACCAGCAACAAGAAAAGTGTCAGACAGGGGTGGCAAGAATCCAACCCCTTGACCATCACTTCTGCCTGCTAGGAACTAATTTTGAGCTCAGATGTGTATCAAACCTGGACATTCTAACATTGGAAAGGTCAATCTGTAGGCCAAATACCCAATCCTGACATTTTTTAGCAACAAAGATTTTAAATATTTTACAATGTGAAGGCATATAGTAGATAATAAATAATAACAAATATTTCAACTATTTATCAATGGCACTAATTTATGTCTTCATAATAATGACTGATTAAGGTATTGCTTAATATGTCAGGGAAGGGTAGAATTAGAGAAAACTTGGTTTACCCAATAGCACATTGTTATTGGCTCAATTAAGGAGAAAGGCTACAGGAAGAGGTAGAGAAAGCATAATTTTGGATGATCCAGCAACTCAGCAAGGCCATCAAGGTGCCTCCATTCTTTGCATCATCTGCTCAGCTATGTCCAATGTGAACTTTATCCTTCAAGCCACACTGATAACCCCCTTGTGGAAGGGAAGAAGCTGGCAACCACACTTGCCCATTTACACTCAGTATGGGAGAACATACATTTTGTCCTAAGATTTTATGCAAAAGTCTTGAAGGTCTCCTTGATTGAATCATCTGAGGCCAACAGTCCACTTCTAAATCAATGACAGTCAGTAGTGGGAGAAGGCGTGTGCATGGCCTAAGTCAGTCACAGCCTATTTCTTGTCTTTAGTGGAGGAAGTGGCTAGTTTGCTTTAAAACATGTAGGCTACCCAGAAAAAGTAAGTTCTTAAATGAACATCTGATTAGGTAGAAACAAATCAACAAATATCTATTATAATGGGTGAATACAAATTGCAGACATACATTCTTCAAATTATGAGCAACAAGGGCGGGGGGACCTTTTATCCACAATGGAAAAAACAACCAGGCTGGGATTCACTGATGTAACAGGAAATAAAAGAAAGAACATACACTATAGTAATAGCTAGATTGAAAATAGAAAAAGGATAGGAAGGACAAAACAGAGAAAAGATAAATTAATTGTAAGAATTTTGGCTCAATAAAAAGCAAATAGGTTCTTTCCCTTGAACATCAATGGCACAGATGCCTAATTATAAGGTTTATTAGGAGCCATCAGCAAAATGGGACAGAAAAGCAGAACAGAACAACTTGCAATAAATCTCATTTACTGAAGGTGGGAACAAATCTGAAATAAGAGGTGGATACCAGTGATGAAGAAACTAAAACCCGATTTCCTGCTAGGAGTACTGACACAACCTTCCCTGTTTAAAATATGAGCACTTGGAATACTATAGATACTAAAGAAAAAAATCATTTATTAATATTTTTGGATATACTTGTGCTTGCTTTTGTGGCTACAGAAGCAAATTATCCACAACTGGGTGGCTTAAAGCAACAGAGGTTTATTTTTTGACAATTCTGGGGTTGGGCGGTCAGAAATCCAGCTGCTGTGCTCTGGGATACCTCTGAAACTTGTAGGGCATAATCCTTGTTTATCCCCTCTGGTTTCCAGTGGCTCCAGGCATTGCTTGGTTTGTGGCTGCTCAATTCCAGCTCTTGGTCCCATGTGCACAGGCATCTTCTCCCTATCTCCAGTCTATCTTGCTGGTCCCAAAGTTCTCTCTGCCTCTCACTAAGATTTAATTATGTAAATATAAGATAGAGTTACAAAGAGAGAGATCTTCCATCTGTTGGTTCATTCCCCAAGTAGCTTTGATGGCTAGGGCTGGACCAGGCCAAAGGCAAGAACTTCGTCAGCGCCTCCCACACAGGTGGTAGGGGCCCAGCACTTGAGCCATCTTCTGTTGCTTTGTCAGGTTATTAGCAGAGAGCTGCATTGGAAGTGGAGCAGGCAGAACTCAAACTGAAACCCATATAGGATGCCCTCACCCAGCAATAGTTTTACCCACTATGCCACAAGGTTGGCCCCTTTTTGCCTTTCTCCTATAATGACACTTACCATTGAATTGGATTTTCAGCTTCTTGCTTTGGCCTGGCCCATCATCAGCTCTGGATCTTGCAAGCAGCTGGGGAGTAAACTGGTGTATAGAAGAAAGCTAGCACTTGCTTCCTCTGACTTTGTTTTTCTCTCTCCCTCTCTCTGCCTTTAGAATAAAGTTTAAAACATTTTTAAATGATAGAGACAGAATAACCGATGAAACACAAAAGAGGGGGCAGCACTAACCCAGTACAGGATATACTTCCAACTGCATCTCTGTGAGTTCCAAGGAAGATGCTGGGAATTCCAGGCACGATGCGTCCAGAAATGAAGTCACTGCTAGAGACACTGCCTGCAGCACAAAGAAGGGAAACGTGGCCTCTCCCTTCCACTTTCTAATTTTCTACTGGCACTCACTTTTAGCAGGAAGGCTCTGAAGCAAAGCCTGGGAGATAGAATTTACAGGCTCCTGGCCCCAGCATTATGAAGCTGACTATGGCAGGGATGACATGCAGCTAAGGTCAACAGGTGGGCAAGTTTAAGTCAGAGAGCAATTAAACAAGAGTAACTGTCCAGGGCCTGGTGCAGTGGCTCAACAGGCTAATCCTTCACCTTCCAGGACCAACATTCCATATGAACACTGGTTCTAGCCCTGGCTGCTTCATTTTTCATCCAGCTCCCCACTGATAGCCTGGGAACGCATTGGACAGTGGCTCAAGTGCATGGTCCCTTATTTACATGGGAGACCCAGAAGAAACTCCTAGCTCCTGACTTCAGATTGGTCCAGCTCTAGCCATTGTGGTCATTTGGGGAGTGAACCAGCAAATGGATGATCTCTCTGTTTCTCCTTCTTTCCATAAATCAGCCTTTCAAATAAAAAGATTAAACAATACATTTTAAACAAGAGTAACTGTCTGTCCTGCTGAATCCATAGTGCTGCTTCGAGAATGCAATCCTGAGACTAAACTAAAAGTGAAAGAGAAAGAAAAAACTTGCCTAACATAAAATAGAAAGAAAGGAATTGTATAAAAATGTTAGAAGTGGCATCATTTATCACAGTAAAACCAAACACCCAACAACGAAGGGATGCAGATGCCAACTATGGCTGATGGATGTAACAGAATCCTCCATAACTGACAACAGAACTAAAGACATATATTTCAGCAATGTGGAATATGAATGTTAATGTGAAATAGGATCAAGTGAAGAAAGCAAAACATGGGGTGGTTTTTCTACTACATAAATTGGACCTATGTAAAAATGGATGAACGTTGGGCCTATTGGGACCCTGCACCCGCGTGGGAGACCTGGAGTTGGCTCCTGGCTCCTGATTTTGGATTGGATCAACTCCAGCTATTGTGGCCACTTGAGGAGTGAATCAGAGGATGGAAGATCTTTCGCTGTCTTTCCTTCTCTCTGTAGATCTGTCTTCCCAATAAAACAATAATAAAAAAAAATGGATGGCTATATTAGCAAGGATAAGGGGAAACTTAGAAGACAGTAGCTGGTTTAGAGTAATGTTATTTAGTCTTCTTTTCTTCTCTAAAGTTGCTTAAGTTCTTAATTAAAAGAGAATTGAAAATGAGTCTTTAATTTTATTTTTAGATTCCCAAACAATGCAAATTATGTGTTTCATATTAAGCTGCTTTGAAGAAGAAAGCGACTCATACACGCACACCCCACAACCTGGCTAACCATTCCCACACAGCCCTTTTTATGACCCTGGCATTAATCACTGCCGTGGCCCGAGGCCAGTGTCCGATTGGCCTAGAGATTTTATTTTACAACCTGAGAACACTGGCTGGCTCCCAGCACCTCTGCTCTCCTGGCCAGAGCAGACTCTTTCTTCTTGTTGCTATGGCTCATGTGCTTTCCTACAGACCAGGAGCTGTTCAAGTGAACAAAAACAATGAATAAAGATAACAAGGTGAAGACAAAAACCTCCGGCATTTTCATGACCATTTGAATAATTGTAAATATTTATTGCACCAAAGTGACTTGATTCTTTCTTGGAGGCCCAAGTGCTTCATGCCTCCTGTGAAACACACACTAAGCCCACAGGGCAGACAGACCACGCCTTTGATGCACTCCTCCCCCAGCCCAGGTCGCTTCCTAGAACCTTTGATGTGCCAAGTTTTCTGGACTCATGAACTCTGTCTCACAGGCTAACGAATACACATGCCTGTCACAGCTGCCTGAGGACTAGCTGCAGTCTGAAATTGTGACAGCCGCCTGTGGAGACCTGTTGGCAGATTGCCCAAGAGACCTTGCTCATGTCCGGGGTTGGTTCTGCAGGCAGCTGATTAAGCAGTCTGAAGACAGAAAGGATAAACCCGTCTATAAACCTGACCAGCTTTGCATGTTGTGTCTTTTGCCATCATTTGAAAATGATTCTCCCCAGGATGTCTGCTTTTAAAATCCAATTTCTTGCTACCTATCATCTAGGAAGCCCTAGGTAAGTCATTGTGGCAATAAGATGGGAAAATAAAGGTGAGTATTTTGTGGCTCTCTGCTGTACAGGGTCTGAGAATCAACCACTTATGGCTCCTTGCAGGAGATTGCCAATTGTTGATCCAAGTTCCACTCTACCCTCTTTTTCTGTTTGGGGTGGCAACATGCCCAGCTAAAACACTCTTTCAGGCCTCATCCAGCTGTGGTGAGCATATGACTCCACAGGGAGAGACTTTTTAGGAAAGCAGCAGAGGGGCAGATCCATTCAGCAAGTTCATCTTGCTTTTTGCCCTAGCTTTTTCTTTCTTCTACAATGGGAGCACGTGGCAGAAAAGGAGCCACCTTGCAATGAAGAACAATGAAGAAGTCAGAGGGGAGATGAGGATGGTTTAGAGGGAACCTAGGTCGCTGATGATTTCCTCAAGCAGCCGCATTGGCAGTGAGTCCCTACCTCCAGCTTTCTGGACATGTAGCAAAACACACTCAGTGTGGCTTAGCTGCTGTGGTTGACTTTCTATTACATTCAGCTGACTGCAAACCTGACCTAAGCATTCAGCATATTACCTAACCATACAATGGTTGTCTTTTATTTTTCCATAAAGTCCGTTGATTGTATGTCGGCTATCATTGTACTAGGCACGAAAGAGGTTTACAATGATTGTTTTGGAATTTAACTCTGGCAAATACTGCCCATAGTTATCAATGATTACCTAGGGCTGGTAGACTTTCTTGTAACTCAGGGACCCTGGCTGTAATAACATTTGCTGAAATAAAATTAGACATTTTAGTGTAGTATGTTGCTTTGCTGTTTTAAATTTATTTTTATTGATTTATCTGAGAGTCAGAGAGACGTAGAAGCAGACAGAGCTCCCATCTTTGGTTCTCTCCTGCAAACGCGTGAAATGGCCTGAGAGATGCTGACCTGAAGTTGGGAGATGAGAACTCAGTCCTGGTCTCTCAAATAGGTAGTGGGCCTCACCATGTGGATATTACCTGCTGCCTCCCAGAGTCTGTATAAGCAGGAAGCTGAAATTAGGAGTGGAGCTAGGACTGGAACCCAGGTGCTGTAATATGGAATATGAGCTTATCAACCACTAGACAAATCGTGCCGGTAGTATATTGTTTTATTGCTGCTAGGTTGTATTCAACTGACTCTCCAAGGAGATGCTTATATTGATAAATCTAGTAACCTAAGAGAGGGAGGAAAATAGGAGAGTGAAATATTTTAAGTAAGGTTTTTTGTTTTTAAAAATAATTAAATTTTATTTGGGAGGAGAGGGATATACATCCCCAGCAGATGCTTTCTTTATTAAATTCTTTGATTCTCAGAAATATGTAACGTCTTATAAGTAAGACTAGAGATGAAAGTGGAAAAAACAGAATGTGTTGATTCACCCAAGAGTAAATCTGAAATACAGGGTCTTTCTCATAAAAATCGCCCCCTGCTGTGGCTGGAGGTTTCCATCTTTAACAACTTGGGTAAATCTTGCTTTGCTCACTACAAAAAAAAATTTTTTTTGAAATACTTAAGAGCCCTAGGAGACGTCTCAAGATTTTCCCAACTGTCAATATAGGATTGTAGAAATAGCTCACCCTCACATGGCTGCTTCCCTAAACTACTGCAGTTGGAATGAGATACGAATCCATTCCCAATATCAAAAAAGCTAATTCTAATTCTAGCTTTGGTATGGAAGTGAAACTTTGTTGTCTGACCAGAGAGGAATGAGAGAACCTATCAGACTTCTCTTCAGACCACTAATTGAGTTATATTCATTTCTACTCCATGTTTATACTTGGTCATTCAAGGAGAGGAAATTGACAGAAGCGACATGGTGATTGGGTTATGCTGCTGAAACAATACCCAAATCTCCTATGGCTGAAAATGAAATTTGTTTCTTGTTTGCTCCACTTGCTCTCAAAGGGAAACAGAGATATGCTTCTCATGAAAGCCATGGAACCTTAAGCTAAGAGAACGTTGTGTGAAGATTGATAATAATCACTGTGGCAAAAGGAAAAGTGGAGTCTTACCCTGATGGTTTCAAATGTGGGTCTCCTTCACTCGATTCATTAGCTGGTCTGAGAAACCAGCAGTGAGCCTTGAGGTAAAATCCTGACATGTGTTGGAAGCACCAGAAAAAATTGGTAAATCATACCAACAGCTGCCAGGGAAACAGCATTATTGAGCCCATTAAGTGCCAGCTGTGTTGTAAGATTCACGGTATCTAATTCACAATACATTTTGTCATCAGTTAACTTCAACTTTCACATGAGAAAGGACAAAATTTCACATGTCAAATGCTTTGTTCCAAAGTCTTGCTTGAGATGAAAGTTTCAGTTTTATCTGATTCTTAAATTTCTACTTTTTTTGGACTGTTCCTCTGTCCTTCTAGTATTCAGTCACCCACAGCCTCGCTAGCTGGGTGGAGGGAGGAATAGGAAGAGAGTGGTGGAAATGGTTTATTATAAGTAGTAGTTGTGTGCTATCCAATGTTGGATTAAATACATAAAGGTGGTGCTATGTGTTTATATTGCCTAGTGACATCATAGCCATCTTAGTTTGTGTAGGTATCATTTCTGATGTTGGCACAATGATCAAGGAGCCCAGCAACACATGTATCAGCATGTCTCCCTGTCATTAAGCAGTGATGACTGTACCCGCTCCCATAAAGCTGAAGGGTTCACAATGCCTGGGTCTCATTAGTATCAGGAGATGACAAACTGTATTGACTCAAGGACCTGCAACCAATCACCACAACCAGAAACAAACTGATGTGACAGAGTGGAGAAGCCAACTGGGTCAGACAGATAGGGCTGTATTGTGGAGAGGCAGCATGTTGTATTTCTGTGTCTCAAAACCCTTCAAATGATCACTTCGGTGCTTCCATTATTACCCAAGGTGGCAACCCATTGCTCTAAGAGCTCTCTCCACTGCTACCTAAGTCTCTCCTTAATCCCTAAGAAGTGCTGTCATTTTGACAAATTTATCCAAAGCATCCTATGGATATTTAATATTTTATAATTTAATTTCTGCTCTGAGTATACTAATTTTGACAGGGATTCACATTTCAGAGTGAAGCATACACTCAAGTGCCCCAGAGGGCGGTGATGCTGTCTGGATGGTTCAAGCAGAGCTGGTAGCATCTCACTGACTTGCTTCTCTTGAGAGATGGCATTTTCAGGCAGGAAGAGGATGGTCTCTTATGCGTCTGAAGTAGCTTTTCACTGTGACTTATTTCTGTTACATAGCTAATAGTAAGACCTGAACTATTCAAGTACAGTTGAAGATGTTGATTATAAAGAGTTAGATTTTTCTTCCTTTACATTCTTTAAAAAATATCAATCTGAAGAAATGGAATGCTGTCTGTTCGAAAATCTGTATCTAAAAATGCTGATAATGTTACATTAAAAGGTATTCTGTAAACTTTCTTTTTTTTGCATTTTTCTTTTTTTTTATTAATAAAATTTATTTTGACATTCTTTACATACTTAGAGTAAGAAGGTTCAAGGGCTACAGGAAAGTGGATAATACTAGTATGTTTTCCATATTGTTACCTTCATGTTTAAAAGGGGGGTATTAAGGGAGAAGGCCCACCCAATTTCCCACCCTCCCCAAGTCCCGGGTATAGGGCATGCTCTGAGGTTCTTGCTCAAGTGGTTTTGATATTGCAACAGTTATGAATCGCTGTCAATCTTGCCACTCCAAGCACTATGAGATCTTTGAAAAATCCACTGATTGACATAGTCCATCATAGCTGAGATGGTTGGTTGACCCGTTCTGTCTTCTCTCTTTTCTTCATTAGGGTTCTGAGTCCAGCATTTAGATTAGGAAGATCTCCAAAGAAACTTCTTGTATGTGCTAGCAAGTACAGGGCCTGGCACCGTCCATCGCTCCAATCAGCTGGTGGTTGTAATTGCTGGGTTGGTTCTGTTTTCACTCCCGACTTCCACTGGAACCAATGGGTGTTGCAGTCCAGCCTGGTTCTGCCCAGCACATACTTGGCCCTCACATAAACCAGTGGGAGCTGCAGCCTAGTTGGAGCGACCCACAATAACCCCCACCAGGACCGCCCCTACCCTGGTTTGCCAGTAAGTGTAGCAGTAATCCAGTCTGTCCCACACCCCATTCCACCCCAGCCGCTGTTTAGTTTTATGTCCTCCCGTGGAAGTGGTAACCCAAGAGGGATGAGCCCACTATTACCCTCCCAGGCCTCTCCCACTCCCAGATTCCAATTGATGCTGCCCAAACAAACCTCGCCCACTTTAATTCTGTTTGCACCAGTAGGAATAATCCGCCTAGCCCAGCTTTTCCCTAATCTAGTCCACATGAGGCGCACAGGTGTGGTAGCTCTGCCTAGTCTGGTCTGCCCCCATCCCAGCCCATGCTCTCCTGCGGAAGTAGCTATCCTGCAAAGGAACCCTCCCTTATTCCTCTGCCGGCTCTGCCTACTTCCTTTCTTGTTCTCAGGCTGGTTGGACGCTGCGGTCCCCTCTGGCACAGGCAACCTCACCTCGGCATTCCATATTGTGCACTAGTCTTTGTTGCGACCGAACCAGGGTCGACCCACACTGGTGCTTGGATTTGCCAGTGGATGACGTAGACAGATTCAGCCTGGTCTTGCCCCCACGTCTGCCAAGTGTATGCCAGTGGGTAGCTTTCCATGGCCTTTTCTGGGCTGTTTCCTATCATGTTTCTTGCGCTTACCTGCCAGGTCTGTGTCCTGCCAGAGGAGTTTTCTGTAAACTTTCTTGGTGCCACTCCAGCACACACTGGCTTCAACAGAGCAACTTTGCATGTGTCTGGAGGACCAAACCCCCGTGACTGTTTACGTGTTACCAGTGTGTGTGTGTGTGTGTGTGTGTGTGTGTGTGTGTGTGTGTGTGTGTGTGTGTGTGTGTGTGATTTACAGATTCTGGTTGGTTCTTCTGCTTTTTTTCTTTGATAATAATTACAAAATGTTTTTGATTTTGAAACTTGAGAAGAGCACTTGTGAGATCAGGTACTATGGATTATATACTTCTGTATTTTTATGGAGATTTTTTAGATGCATATCACTGTGAAGATACAGTATCAAAGTCTCAAGTAAAACTTTTTAAAATAATCAGTTGAGCATGGAAGTCAAAACTCAATTTTAAGAGGAATGTCCTAGAACTGAAGGTCAATCCCTCCATCTGATAATAGGCAAAATTTAAGTCACCTGGATAAATAGAGGCAAGCGAAAGAAAGGGCAATCTGAACTCTGCAACCTCTCGTATTTAAAGCAAGAAACAGAGGAGGTAGTTGCAACTGACCCTTCGTATTTTTATGGGATTTGCATCTCTGGGAAGGTTAAAATGACAGCCCATTCTAAACACCCCTTCCATTTACATTAGCAGCCTTTTCTATGGGTGACTTAAGTGCATATTTGAAACATTCCAACAGAGAAACAAAAAGGACATCAAAGAGCCAAATGAATCCACACAGGCATGGGAATTTCAGAGCCCGTTTATTTGGACTTTATTTCACCCTGTTTGCCTACTACAATCCAAATGAGACTGTAAAGCGGTCACTACTGAAGAAAGTTCTGCCTTGCGTAGTCAAAACATGATAGACCTTGGCTTTCTTTGAGAGAGCTATGCTGGGAAATCTGTGTTTGCAAGGCAGACTTGGGGAGGATGTTGGGGGGAATTGTTTTACTAACACATTTTCAGTGTGTGCAATGGGTGTCAGGTTTCTGTCTGAGCAACAGCTAAGCCTGGATGCTAAAAACGAACATGAGCAGGAGGAGAGCCGTCTTTACTTGGGAGGTTAGCCGGAACGACCATGAATAGAGTAGCCCTGAGCACCCCAATGTGGTTGATGACGTAATTCAAGGAGAACAATTACTGTAACTTTTCAGACAGTTAGTTTAAGTCTACATTCCTTTGTCTTAGCCCAACATTCTGTTTGTAATGATTTCTCCCCTTCTTTTATTACATTTGGTCCTCCTTTGAAGGTATCGTTCCATATGGAAAATTGCAGATGTTTAATTTATATAACAGGCAAGATTAATATTCACTTTAAACAAAATCTGGTACATGGATAAAATCCATAAAGCAGTACATACAATACTCACACACTGGGGTTGTTAACTTTAGTAAGAGTAAAGAATGTTGTCAAGTGCAGAGGAAGAAACAACAGGAATATTTGCTGCAGGATGCAGACACCAGTCCCCTGGTTTCATTAGCTCAACAGGAATAAAATGTAACCACAAGCAAGGGAAGTCATTAAGCCAACAGTATTTTTTCTAGGACTGCCTTACTCTGCAATCCCACTAGACTGATTGGTTGTGTTTGCTGAAGGAGAGCAGAGATAAACTGATCAGGACAAAGAGAAAATGATGGAAGAAAAAACTGATATAGAAATTTTAAAGGACACATTGCAGAGGAAGGATGTGAAGGTGATGAGAAAGAAGTCAATGTTAAATACTTGCCTAACTTTTTAAACTGCTATCTTCACTAGTGGATTATCATCAATCAACACTGCAAGTTGATGTATTGGATCTTTATGTAAAAAACAACAAAAACCAGAAAGGGGGTTCTTTGTCCTTTGTTAGCACAAAACCAAATATTTATGCAACAGAGAGAAATGCCCTTCTGGTCACCTCCTCTGTAAGTCACGGACAACCAGCTAATATTCAGAGAAACATAATGATTGATGACTGGCAGGGGCTTATGTTTTATGTCACCATTTTTGGCCTGTTTCACTGTGTATGCAATCACCACTACTCATCCCTGAAAGAATTTCTTACATATCTTTTGAAATATGTGTTATTCCTTCTAAGACCAGCAAAGGGTGACCTACTGCTTTTCTTTGAACTTTGTTCCTTGCCACTTTTTTTTTTAATAGAAAGAGGAGGAGAGACAGAGAGGAACATCCTCTGTTCGATGATTCACTCCCCAAGGGACTGCAACAGCCGGAACTGCACTGATCCAAACCCAGGAACCAGGAGCTCTTCCAGGTATCCCACATGGGTGCAGGGTCTCAAGGCTTTGGGCCGTCCTCAACTGCCTTCCCAGGCCACAAGCAGGGAGCTGGATGGAAAGTAGCTCCACCAGGATTAGAACTGGCACCCATTTGGGCAAGGACTTTAGCCACTAGGCCACCATGCAAGGCCCAACTTTTTAATTTTTTAATTTAACAATTACAAATTATGAAAGTGCAAACAATGAGTATAAATATTACGAAGTAAAAATGTTTTCCTCTGCCTTTTTCCTATTCTTGCTAATTTTTGCTCTCTATTGCTATATAATAAATTCCCCCATCACAAAACAAAACAAAACAAAACAAAACAAAACAAAACAAAACAAAACAAAACCAAAACCAAAACAAAACCAAAACCAAAACCAAAACAAAGCCAAAACCAGAATGGCTTACAGAAGCAGGAAACAGCCCTATGTGGGTTAGGAATCAGAGTGGCCTAGCCAGGTAGTTCTTGGTCTGTGGTCTCCCAAAGTTAGTCATGAGGCCAACTCAAGGCTTGAATCAGGTGGGAGGATCTTCTGCCAGGGTGATGCATTCACACACCTGAACAGGAAGTGAAAGGTGTGTTGGCAGGAGGTCTTCTTCACCATATGGACACCCCCGACCCCAGGTACTGCCTGGGTGTCTTCATAAGCTGGCAGGTGATGCCCAAAGTGAGTGACCCACAAGTCACAGAAAGGAGCAAGTGAAGTGTCTCCATGACCCTATCTGGAGACTCCCTCACACACCTCCAGTGCAGTCCACACACAGTGGGTCCTGTATTTTGGAGAGAGAAGCACTGATGTGTTTAAGAATATATTTTCAAACAAACACAGTACTCCTATTCCTTTAAATCAGCCACTAATTAAGGTATTGCTATAGCACTTTCTAGACCTTTTCCTAGCAAATACTTGTGGTATATACATAGATATGCGTGTATATTTCATGTAATACATTTGTATATATGTATTTATAGTTTTAAAAGAGATATTAGAATCTACATTAGAAAAGTCTATTGTTCATGACCTGATCCTTTGTGTGTCATCTATTTCTTTCTTGAAGATTTTACTCCCTTCTCTTTGGTCTTGATGGTCTAGGATTCAATGAAGCTATGCTGTGACTTTTTGTTGTTATCATATCTCATCTGTTGTACAGAACACTCAATGGAAACTCACCTTCAAGGAAGCACATCAACACGTTGTGGGAAATTTCTCCTTGATATTCCTTTATGTCTTCCACACAATGTTTGCCTACCTGCCTGCCTGCCTGCCTTCCCTCCTTCCTTCCTCCTCCTTTCCTTCTTCCCTTTCTTAATATTTCTCTATCCTGTTACTCTCTGCTGCTTTTCTGCCAGAATTTTGAGGAAAAAAAAACCATTTTGCCTGTAATTGGAGAAGCTGTAATATCCACTACCTACAGCTGCAGCCTTCCTCTGGGCGTGTACTCTAACTTGAAAGAAAATGAGATGGGCTGAATTAGAGACTCAGATTAAGCCCACTCAGGGACGGACTGCTGTCCCTTCCCTGGCGGGACTCCATGCTGTAGGACTTTGTCCACTGAGATCTCTGCACCCATCTGCATGCCAAGGCCACTGAAGCATCCCACCTTCTACTCACTGTAAATATCAGTGGGGGTATGCACCCATACATTCAGCCACCTATAGATGGAAAACCCACATTTGGTTTACATTTCACCCAACGTGGGCATTTTCCCTAGCAGCTATGATAGCATTTAAGATTCCCATGTCCCACACTGAAGTGCCTGGGTTTGCTCACTGACATTAGCTCCTGATTCCAGCTTCTTGCTGATATGGTCCACGGCAGGCAGCTGGTGATGGGTCAAGTAGTTGAATCCCTTTCATTTAGGTAGAAGACCTGAACTGAATTCCTGGGTGCTGGCTTTCACCTGGCCCAGTTACACACACACACACACACACACACTCTCTCTCTCTCTCTCTCTCTCTCTCTCTCTCTCTCTCTCTCTCTGTATCTGCCTCTTGAAGTATAAAAACTGAAAACAAGAAAATTATTTGAACATATAGATTTTTTTTCTTGTCATGATTCCCTAAACAGTATACTAGATAACTACTTATAAAACATTCACATTCTGTTAAGTTTTATAAGCAATGCAGCGATGATAGGGAAGCAAACTTCAAACACTTGTAATCCCAGGGGTTTGGCCCTGCAGTGTTCCCAGAACCAGTCCTCATGGATACTGGGAACCAGCTGCGTGATTCCTGCTCACAGCACCTTCTAATCACCCACACTCCACTTACTGATGATTCCTAATGTCTTGTGGTATCTGTGCAGGTCCTTCTCACTTCTAATGTCTTTTAGCTTTTCCTACTATAACCACATCCTCCCTATGCTCACCACAAAATGTTGCCAAGATAATCTAATCTCCATCATTCCTGTTTAGGCAGAGGTTTCGCTCTAGGCTGTCCCATGTCTCACGGCCTCAGAGCTTGGCTGCCCTGGGACTGGCGATCACCTCTGGGTAGGGGTCAGGAGGCACCGTTGATCCCTGTCTGAAGAACCAAGAGGGAGAGGAAACATTCAGAGGTGTGACCAGATCTGCACGGTGACTTGAAACAGGACCTTCAACCTTAGGCGCCTCAGTGGCCTCTTTGAAAATTGGAAGCAGGTATTTCCCATCCATTTCCTAGCACTACTTTTGTATATTTAAAATTTTATTTACTTATGTTTACTATTCATTTGGAAGTCAATGAGAGAGAGTGAGGGAGTCTTCCATCTACTGGTTCATTCCTCAATTGTTAGCAATATTTTCTGGTTGGCTCATGCCAAAGCCAGAAGCCAGGAACTCTACATTAGTTCCACTTAGGTCTCCACATGAGTGACAAGGACCTAACCACCTGAGGCACCACCCACTGTTTCTCTGGATGTATCTTAACAAGAACCTGAAATCAGAAGCAAAGCCAGGAGTCAAATACTGGAGCTTTAGTAGGGGATTCCTGACAACACAAGTAGAATCTTAACTGCTGAGGTAAATGCCGACCCCTTGAAATTATTGAGATGGAAATAGCATGTTGTAAATGTGTGCATTGGCAAGAAGTTGGTTTGGAAGCAGAGGAGCTGAAACTCAGACCTGCACTCTGAACTAGTATATGAGCATCCTAAGTGGTGGCTTAGCCTACTGGTAAATTCAGTGCTTGGAAGTCAGCCACCATGGTGGAAGGATGTTTACACATTTCAACCAACAGACCCATGTGGGAAGGAACTTATATACAAACTCCACTTTGCTAACCAGGTGATTGACCCACCTTGGACAGGGATCTATCAATGCCAATCAAACACTCAGATCATCTCAGCACCCAGCCCCCACCCCCGTCTTTGTGCTTCTCAGCTACAATCCCCCAAATTATGAATCACAGTCAAACTACCCTCCTGTGCCCTGCCTGACTCACAGAAACTATGAGATAAAATACAATTGTTGTTTCAAGTCACAAGTTTTGGGATGATTTGTTACACAGCCAAGGGGTAATAGATGCACCACACATGACCACCTGGGAAGTACCCTTGCCAAGAATTTAATCTTTTGAATGGCTGATACAGTGAAATAAATATCTAGTTAGTTTAGGCCTTAATTTACTCCTTTTTCTGATGATGTTTCCAGATTTAATTACATGCTTAAGGAGTACAGGCGACAGAGAGCTATATAAAAGACACCACAGGAATGCAATTAGAAAAATCCAGAATACAGTATATTCTACAGCACAAAATGACCCAACTTGTTCGGTTAATAAATTGAAGGGACAAAAATATGAAGAGAGAAACCTATAAATTAAAAAAGGCTGGAGTGCCCTGACTAGTTTCTTATTTCCTCTCTTGGCTGCCTTCTCCTGTGGGAGAATTATTCTTTCCTTTTCTCCACTGACATCAGCTTTGGCCACATGATTGGCTTTGAGGAAATGTGAGCCGACGAGATAGTTGCTACTTCTGAGCAGGAGCTTTAAAAGGTATTGTCTATTTCTACCATTTCTCATTTCCATCTGCCAGGAAGTGGGCACATCCCAAACAGGGCCTTAGCTGGGGCCATGGGGGAAGAGGATGTGGGGAGCTGACTCACAACGGAAATGCACACGATGAGGAAAAAACTGGGCTTGTTGAAAGTGCTGAGATTCTGGAGTTCCCTGCTCTTAACAGTATGACATGATGTGCTAGGATTTTTACAAGTCATGGTTCAAATAAAGCATAAAAATCTTGCTGGATCCTGATTTAGAAAATAATTGGAGAAATTTGAGCAATTACTGACTGGATATATATATATATTTTTTTGCCAGGTGTCGCAGTTACGTTTAAACATCATCGGGCTGCTTTTTGTGAACAATTAAAACACTAGTTTGGATGTCCTCATCCCATATCAGAGGGCATGAGTTCAAGTCCAGGCTCCACTCTCAATTCCAGCTTTCTATTAATGCATACCTTGGGAGGTAGCTGGTGATGACAAGTAGTCAGGTCCCTGGGATTGGACTGAGATTCCAGCTCCTGGATTTGGCCTGGCCCTGCCCTGGATGTTCCATGCATCTAGGGGATTCAACCTGAACTCAGGAGATGTCTCTTTCTCTCCTTCTCTCTCTGCCTTTAAAAAATTAAACAATAAAAATCACTCTTACATTTTGGATACACGGACCAGAAAGGAAAAATGAGGCAAGGGGCGGTATTGACTAAACAACATTGGCCCCAAATCAATGAGTGTTGAGCTGAGTGATCAGATATATGATCATTTCAAACTCCATGGTCTCTGCTTTTGTTGCTCTCTGGAAACTTCCATAGTGAAAATCAACAAATCTGCTTGTTGATTTGAGATCCAGAGTTGTCCTTTCTCTTCCAAAGAAATAGTCCAAATATGGGGCTGACTAGGGGTATTCAGTGAGTGGGAATAAGCAAAGGAGATGCTTGGATCAGGCCTTAGGGGGAGAGACACAGAAATTAATTCTTCCCTGTGAGAAAGATGTTCCTTAGGAGAATTCTATCAGATCAGAGTAACATCACGGGAAGTTTCAGAGCATTTGGCAGGTATAAGGAGCTATAGAGCTACAACTTTTACTTCTAAAATGAATTGGGTAGGGTGCGTCTTAAGCAGAATACTTCTAGGTCTAATGGTGGAGAACAAATGTTCTTATCAGCTAAAGCATCTAATGTGTTCTCTGTGTACAGGGCATTAAATTGATATACTTAATTGGGAGATGAACTGGGAACTTACTCTATCCACTCCAAGCCTTAGCATAGAATGGAGCTGCTTCCAGGAATGGTGTATTCCTTTTGAATTAGTGATATTTTCTGTCATTCCACTTGTCTCCTACAAAGTGGTCTAATGCATTCTTAATGAGGTCCCAGACTGCATTTCCACCATTTGCTTTGCAGACAATAGAGTTTCCCATAAGTGGAGTCAAGAAAGTAGCTGGCCTTGAGCCATCTTGCCAGTACCACATGCAAGCGGGTTGTGCAGGAGGATCTAGTGGGTAGAGGGGCAGCCTGGGCTGAGGCAGAGAAAATGCTGAGCCAGAGCCAGAGTCAAGGGACTGACCCTAGGGTAGCAACAACATGGCAGTGCAGAGGGAAGGGCAGGTCTGTGGGAGCCACTGAGGCAGCAGCAGCCGTAGTGGGAGTGCTAACTGCCTTCTGTGTCTACAGGAATTAAGTAGGAATTAAGTAAGCTGCCTCTCCTGGTGTCCTCCAAAATGAGGGCGGTCCTGTCTGAGAAAGCACGAGGAGCGGGTGAACAGACATATCTTCTGACTCCTACCCCACTTGCTATGGCCTGAACTGGAATGGTAGGGGTGGGAGGAGAACATGGAGTTATCTACTGCTAACCATTTGATTTTGTGATTGAAAATTAACAATGAACAGGATTGAGCATTATATATGGGACTGGGAAGTTATAGGATTGGATGGGGTGATCACAAGATGAAGGAGGGAATTCCACTGTTCAAGGGCAAACCAGAGAAGCAGGAGTGTTCACAGCTTCATGTTAATACCCCACGCAGTGCTGTACCTCAACAATCATGGGATTTCTTCATTTCCCCGAGCAACACAGAAACAACAAAGCAAAGCAACAACTTTACTTTAGATTTTTGGTAATATACCTCCTACTTCAAACTAGACCAAGGCTGACTTCAACTGCTATCCATCTTTATCTCCCTTTTGCCTTCCCTCCCTTACCTGCAAAAAGCATCTGTGCCCTTCTGTAATCCTTCCTGCAATTAGTGTCAAAAACACTAAAAATAAATATCTATATTTTCTTCTAATATTTTGCCTACTGTGACCTACTTTTAGTTCCATTTCAAAAGCAAAGGGGTGAGGCATGCCCTAAATAAACATCCACAAACTCTCTTTTAGCATTGGCTGCACAGCTTCGCCCTACCAGAAATCAGATTTGTTACCTACGGACAGCAAAAATTAAACAGTGGTCCTGTGTCTACACATTGACATTTCAATCCTGAGATTCCATTTGCTTTATCAAAAAATCTATTTCTCCGAGGACAGTTTTGCACGGATAATGATGGAATTAGAGTGCTGCTTAGTGACACCTCTGATGTGCCTGAGTCACATGTGCAATCACTTCTAACCCACCCCCGTGTCTGAAAACACATTTTTCTGTGATTATAAAATCAAGAGCTGTAAAGCTTCCTTGCAAACAGAGCATCAGATCAGCTGATGTTATTTTAATTATTCATTTTTAATGGGGAATGTGGGAATGGCTTTCAAAACCAGAGTCAGTAGGTAGGTTTTTGCCTTCGAAAAAAAAAAAAAGGAAAAAAATAATTTGTGGTTTGAAGGTTTCATGGAAATCAGGCTATTATGGGCATAATTTTAAAAACTTCAGTTTTGACAGCAAGATATATGCATGTGCTTTTAAAAGTTCGTTTTAATATCCACTCCAGAAGTTGTTAATTACCATGTGAAGTACTCTGGGTTGGGAAGCCAGGCACACACCAGGGGGTGATTTACCAGCCTTTATGGAGTACCATATCCGGACCTTGGACTTGGTGCCTATGGCCACTACAGCTCCTTCAACCAGTCCTTTCTGAGTCCACAAGAGAGAATTTGTTATTTAGCATAATTATGCTAGCAATAGAATTTTTCTGATGAAATGCATGCTTTTTGAGGCAGGTGCCTCTATGGTCACCTCTATGGTCACTGCATAGATGAATGCAGTGTGACTGTTGGGTGCATTCAGATTGATATCCTAGCCCTGGGTGTTTGCTTCCTACTGTGCCTGCCATTTTATGCAAAATACAGTCACCTAACCCACCTGCTGTGGCTCTCAGATATGATGGCATCAACTTCCATCAAATATTTCACACCAGGTTTTGGCCAGAGAGCCTCAAAGCAGACAGGAATTACAGGAATGGTTTTCCTGACTCTTGAGCTTGTTTGCTAATTAACATTTGAACAGTTAGGCCTGAGATGAATTTCCATAGCCTTCATCAGTCAGGGACCCTCTGGGGTGGGTGAGAAAATCCAGGCTCCAGGATTCAAATTGGTAGAGGTCACCTTAAGATGGTGACTACTATAAACTCTGTAAACTAGCTTGGACCAGTTAAGTGCATTTGGTTCACAAAGAGTTACTGTAAAATGCATTTAACTGTATGCAAAGAAAGAATCTTGACTTGAGTTGAAGTGTAATACTGCAACATGATGGAGGAATCCATCATGGGGGGAGGGCACGGGGAGGGGTTAGGGGAACCCCAGAGCCTATGAAACTGTGTCACATAATGTAACGTAAACAAAAAAAAAATGCATTTAACAGGGAGAGAGAGAGTCAGACATAGAAAGAAAAGTCTATGCAAGATGACAAAGATACAAGGAAGATCCATAGAGAAGTATGATTTTGTATATGGTAATAGTGATAATATAAGACTTGTATGTACCATATGTTCTCCCTTATATAAGGAAACCAGCACAGAAAGTTTAACTTCAATAATCTGATCCATACTGGTTTTTGTTTGCTTGTTTGTTTGGCTGTATCCCATGTGTTTTGATGTTTTTTATTTCAGTTTTGTTTATTCCAAATAATTTCTTTTCTCTTGTTGAATTCATTGCTGGCTCAGGGATAACACGGTGGCATCATTTTTCCCAAGAGATTTTTGTGTTTCCTTTTAGTCACCCATGTGTTGGTTACTCAGTGGTGCGTTTTTTTTTTTCATGGTGCTGTAATTTGTTGTTGTTGTTGTTGTTGTGGCTGTTGTTCTAACTCATACCAGTTGTTTCATGGCTTCTTAATTATGGAAATGTATAGTGATGGAGTACTGGGGTCTACCATATCCAGATGTGGTGTTATAATGCAACATGCATCCCTGCTTCCAGATGAAAGGTGGATTGCCAATGAAACTGTTGGACATGTGTAGACAATGGGATGCTGGACTGTCTGATGTTGTCTATGCCAACAATGTCGGGGTACACTTAAATAAGAGAATGATGGAATTATGATTCCTCATGAAGGACTACACCATTGTAGTAAAATGGGGAAAATCTGTTTGGAGTGGGAGTTTAGCAGGGGAATACCAGTCTATACGAAATTGTACCACACAATTCAAAATTCAAAATAACATTTAAAAAAGAATTGTATGGGGCTTACTGTGTATCAGGCTCCATTCTAAGCCATAACTCTAAGGATATATTAGCATATTATTGTCTGTATCTTTCTGATGAGGAAATAGGTACAAAATGTGACTTGTTCTAGCTCACAGATTAAGTAAATAGGGAAGAAATTATTTGAATACGAGCAGTCTGACTAGAATCTGGGCTTATGTTGTTTTAGGTTCTATTACTGTCACATAATTTTTTAGAAAGTTATTTATTTGAGAGGCAAAGTTACAGAAGGAGGAGACAAGGAACAGAATACTCCCATGTGACCATACTCCCCCAAATGCCCACAACAGCTGGTGCTGGGCAGGCCCAAAGCTGGGAGACTAATTCAGTGCATGTTTTGCATGTAGGTGGCAGGAACACAAATGCCTATTGTTTGATATTGCCTCCCGGGGATTGCATTAGAAGGAAGCTTAAGTCAGGAATTGGAGCTGGAGTAGAACCCAGGTACTCTGATATGAGATGTGAGCCGGCCCAAATGTCCATCCTGTATGTTTTGGATATCATGGTTTCCTTTCTGTGGGTATATAGGACTAGGAAGCACACAAGGAGTTTATAGGGTTAAAGGAATCTGGACTCGTTATAAGAGCCCAAGGGAGTACTAAGGAATTCTGAGGTTTTCTTTGGCTTCAGAAAAGGCATTACCAACCAGAGGTTTTTCTGTCAAGCATCATTTGGGAGGCCTGGCTTCTGTGATGAATTACAAATAAGGACCTGTCACTTAGTTGATGATGTGTGTAACAGCTTTCCTAGATGTAACCAGACTGCTGAGTTTGAGGAGGCCTCTAAGAGGAAGGCAGACAACTTGTCTCTCTCTTTGCATATTTGACTTCCTTTAATATCTGCCTCTAATAATGTATTCTAGAACAACCACTGACACATGGGAAGAACTGATCTAAGCTACAGCAAAACATGTTTTTCTCGGTTCTTGTCAGTCTGGGATAATCTGATTCCAGCAGGATGCTTTGGTGAATTCTTCACCTGCAGCCATGAAGCTGATCTTCCATGGTTTTTAGGGAGGCTTGAAACCCCAGTTCACCTCCCCTCTGTGGCTGCCCTTCACTGGTTACTCTAATTCCCACCCCAGGATTTTATTCACACATCAGCAAGCATTTAGAGCTCCACTCGGGGCTTCATTCCATTTCATATCCCAGAGATGACTTGGGACTCATCAATAGTGGTCCTGTTTTGTTTTAAGGATTTGTTTGTTTGTGCATTTTATTTAAAAGCATTATACAGAGAAGGAGAGAGTGTGCCTGTAACATCATTCTGGTTTCCGACATAGGTGGCAGGTGCCCAAATTCTTGGGCCATCCTCCTCCACTGCCTTCCCAGGCACATTAGCAGGAAGCCGGAAGTGGAGCAGTCAAGCTTGAACTGGCACTCATATGGGGTGCAGGTTGTAGTACAACACATTGCATCATAATGCTGCCCCAACAGGCGGTTTTGTTTACTCAATCTAGCTCTGAGTGTACTCAGGGTCCTAGGGAGTGATTCATTCAGCCTCTGCAAACATGTAGAACTGCAGGAAACTGATCTTGGGCGCAGCAGACTCACATAATATTTGGGGGGAGGGGTTTGGATCCCAGAACTTTCGCAGGTTCTAAGATGTTTTAAAGTTTTTTGTGACTATTAGTTACTTTGAAAGTTTCACTCCTAAAAAGACATATCCAATGATAACATAGACCAGATTGTTCCTATATAAAAACATAACAATTATTGAATTTATCAAGCTTGAGCTAAATGCTAGGGGCTGAACCCAAAGTTGAAAAGTTAGAAGGAATGACACAGACCCTGAGGCTGTGGTTAGAGGTGATGGTAACCGCATTTGAAGTAGCTTCAACAAAAAAGGAAGTTTCATGGATGAGTATTTGGCATAAGAGATAACTCTTGCATTTCATGTTGGAATGCTTGGACTTCAGAGTCAGCTCCACTTCTAATTTTAGTTTCTTGCTAAAGCATACTTGAGCAGGTTGCAGGTGATGGCTTACATAGTGGGTTCCTGTTATCTACACTGGAGATCTGGACTGAGTTCCAAACTCATGGTTTTGGCCTTGTCTAGTCATGCTGATGCAGGGGTATATGGAGTGAACCAGCAGATAGTAGATCTTTCTGTCTCTTTCAAATAATTAAAATAGGGGCCAGAGTTGTGGTACAGCTGATAAAGACACTAACTGTGATGCCAGTATTCCATTTGAATACCTGTTCATGCCCTGGTTGCTCCCTGTTAATACAGCTCCCTGTTAATGACCCAGGGAAAGCAGTGAGGGATGGCTCTAGTGCTCAGGACCTTACACTCACATGGGAGACCCAGTAAATAGATCCTGGCTTCATCTTGGCCCAGCACTGGCTGCTGCAGCCATCTAGGGAGGAAATCAGCAGATGGAAGATATCTTTTTCTCTCTCTCTCTTCTTCTCCTTCCTCTCTCTGTCTTGTTGTTTTGACTTCCAAAATAGATACATAAATCTTCAAATAAGTAAATAGTGAATAAATGAAAACTTTTCTTAAAAAGAGGAAATGTGTTACCTCATGCAACTGAAAAAGTATAGGTGAAAATTCAGGCATGGCTGGATCAAGGATGCCCAGTTTATTTCTTTAGGTTTCCCTTTTCTCTCTTCATCTTTGCTCATCCTTTCTTTGTGTACTGGCCTCATTTGCTCTTGTTAAAGATAGCTTCCTCCAGGACAACCTGGACAAATGGTTACAAGAAGCTCCAACTGAGATAGTTTTGGGAGCCCCAAATAGTATAAGAACAGAGACCTTCTCTCCCCATTAATCCATTTAGCAACAACGAAGGAGGATTCTGATCAGCCCTACCTGATCACTGATGACTCAGACTAGAGCAAAGGCTTAATCAGATTGGATAGCCTTAAGTCACCTGCTCTCCCTCAGATAAGGCTGGCTCAACACCAGTGGGCAAAAGGTATGATAAACATTAGGAGTTGTATACATGAGGAACAGATACTGTGGTAGTCAGTCTCCAAGATGGCCCCAAGAGACCTACACCTTTCCATAGGTACATCCTTGCAAAATCAACCCTGAGTCATTGCTGGCCTGCATGACCCACACAGTACTGCAGAAGCGATAGTGAGTGACCTTTGAGGCTAGGTCATAAATAATCCTGACATTTTCATCATTTCTTTCCTGGATTATTTACTTTGTAGGAAGTCAGCTGCCATGTTGTGGAACACTCATGCTGTCTTTTGAAGAGGTCCATGGGAAGACAAGCTGAGACTTTGCTAACAGCTGGTAGCAATTTGCTAGCCGGCTGGACAGTGGATTTTCCAGTCCCAGTCAAATCTTTGGATAGTTATAGCCCTTGGCTACAGCTTCCTGACAGTCTGTGACCCTGACCCATCCAGGGAGCAGCTTCTGAATTTCTGAACTTCTCAAACTACAAATTAATAAAGGTTTAAGCTGTGTTATAGCTCAATAAATTTTGGGATAGTTTGTTACTTGGTAATAATATGTCCTAAGTAGTTTGTTATTTAGAAACTAATGTATCCATTGCATTTCTTGTAAAGCATCTTGCTGCCTGGACTGAAGTCCTATACATTGAAATGACTAACTCTAGTTTGTGGTTGATGTAGGCAGATAGAGAGGACAGAAGAGAAGACTCTGTGAGGGATTGATAAAGGAAGAGTTACAGCTTAAAGGACAAAGATGATGAGGGATGGACATCTGGGCCAGCAAAAGATACAAACAAAGGCCCAGGCTAAAACACGAGCCATGTGTTTAAACAATACACAGGTACTGATGATTAGGAAACACTGGACATTTGGTCTGGGGTTGGTTTCCTAGCTGGTGCCTTTGGAAGTGTGTATAGACCACTGTTTACTCAGCGGGGCTCTGGATCACACTACATTGAGTGAGAGGTAGAGGTTCTTGTGCTCAAATTGAGCTCAATGAAATGGGATTTTTGTGAGAATATAGAGTAGGTTCCAGACATTTGCATTTTAGCCAACACTTTAGGAACTATTTTTGCTCATTAGTGTAGCAGTCATCTTCCTGGGAATATTTTTCATCAGATAAACACCAAGTTCCTTCTCATATTTTCAAGTTTGGAAAATAAGTGAATTCTAGAAAAAAAAAAAAACAGAAAACATTTGTTCTGTAGAAATAAGGAGAGTTTTAAGGAGGTGGTAACTCCAAAAGTAGATAAGTGTGCATGCCATAATGTTGTGGAAAAAAAATGCTTAGAGGATCATCAGGAAGTATGCCCAAACAGCCTTGGTTGTGTCAGGTGTAGTGCTGTAAAATGATAGAATTTTATGTTTTGTAGGGTTGATGTCTTCTATAATTAAGAAATTATTTTTAAAAATTTCAAGAAGTTGTGTTAGTGATATGGAAGAGCTTAGCTGAGCAAGCACTGAAAAGAGGTCATTGCTTTTGGCAAGTGGAGATCTTTGGAAAAGGGGGTTCATTGGATGGGGAGGATGTAGAGGGGACTAGTATAGATCAATAGTTTGAGACGTTTGGCAACGAAAAGCACAACGACAATACAATTCTTATTTTTGTTTCTGTTGTTTTAGATCAGTGACAAAGTAATACCCCTATAAACGCTGGGTAAACAGGTTATTGACAACAGAATAACATTCATATTCTCGCCATCCAAAGCCAAATAATGCTGACAGCTTGGTGTACTGACTGAATGAACACTGGCCCTTCACAATAACGCTTTGTGGTAGGCAGAAGAGGTCAGAATCATCCTCATTATTCACAACTGAACAAAGGTGAAGCAACATCCCCCAGGCACAAAAACAGGCCTCAACAAAGTGACTGGTTTCCATAGTGATCTTTCATTTCCTGGTGGCTCCTCCCCCATCCCCAACTGTATCAACCAATCTAGTCCTTTCTCAGGCCCCCATGATATGCAGATTTTAGCAGTGGTGCCTGTAACATTCCGAGCACCCATGGATTTGCTTACTCAAGTTCTCCTTTAGGGCTGTGCTCTGTGATAGCAAGATCTGGGCTTCATTTGATTTCATACTCCAGGGTCCAAGCATGACATGTGACACAAAATCATTTTTACATTTGCGTACTTTGATTAACAGTATTTGACAGATATATTCTACCCATTGCGTTACTTCCTCACACCCCACAGTCTGTACGCATGCAGGGGCTGGACCAGGTTAAAAGCAGGAGCCAGGGACTCAAGAATTTTGAGCTATCACCTGCTGTTTTCCAGAATGTACTTTATCAAGAAGCTGTAATCAGCAGAGCTGGGATTTGAGCCCAGGGACTCTCTTATAGCATGCCAGCCTCTCAAGTGGCATCTTAACTACTATACCACATGCTTTCCTTGACACAGGCTCATGTACACCATGCTTGTTCGGGTGGGTGTTTGGTGCAGTCATACAGACACTGATCAGGATGCTCACAGTCCATAGCGTAGCACTCGGCCCAAAGTCCTCATTTTACTCCAGATTCCAGCATCCTGTTAGCATGTACTTTGGAAGGCAACAGGTGATGCCCCAACCTCTTGCGTCCCTGCCACATGCTTTAGAGAACTAGGCTAAGATTCTGACTCCTAGCATTGGCCTGGCCCAGTTCTGTTAGCTTTAGGCATTTGGGAGATGAATCATTGGATGGAATCTCACTGCTTGTTCCTCTATTTTCCTCTCAAAAAATAATACATACATACATATATGTCATTACTTGTGGAATGGTGGGTAACATGTGACTTTATGTGTAGTAACTGATGTGGCTTTCATTCCCTGCTTATCTGTGACATCTTCCCCAGTCAGTAGCCTGTAGGTAAATAGCACAGTGCAATATCCAGTTATTGGCTTTTGGTTTCCAAAACCTCAGGTGGAGTGTAAGTAACAGACTTGGAAAACTGGCTGGAAAGCAGGACTAACTACCTCCTAATTAAACATAGTTTAATTTGGATTGAAAAGGAGAGTTAAGGAAAAGGATGCAAGTGATATCCTAATGAGATTCTCCAAGAACAGATGTGCTGCCTTGCCCTGTACTGAGCCAGATTCAGAGCCTGCAGAGTTGGGTGTGGGATAAGAAACAGGGAGGTAATGACCACGGAGAAGTATACTGAATAGTAGAAACAGACTTTGAGCCACATATGTAAATCCCAATGTGCTAGCAGCCTCATTTAAGAGAGTTAAAGAGGTGAACTTAACTTTTTTTTTAACTTTTAAAAATATTTATTAGTTACTATTCATTGCTAATACTATCATTAAAAACACTTTGAGAGGCAGACAGGTACAGAGCGTCACAAAGATGGCTACCATCTGCCAGTTCAAGTCCAAAATATAAGCTACAGCTAAAAACTAGGGCAGGTCAATGTCAGGAACTAGAAACTGAATCTAAGTCTCCCACATGGATGGCAGGGACCCAACCACTTGAAACACTACCTGTTGTCTCCCAGCGTGTGCATTGCCAGAGAATTAGAATTGGGAGTGGATCCAGGCCTCCAACCCAGGTACTCCAATAGGAGATGGAGCAGTCTTAACTGCTAGGCCAAATACCCATTCCCCAATTTAATCACGTGTTTTATTTAATCTATTATCTCAAATGCTATAATTTTAGCATGTAATCAACATAAAAATTATAGGTGCAATGCCTTGTGTTCTTTGTTTATATTGAGTCTTAGAAATCTGGATTATGTTTTGCAGTCACAGCACATCTCAATTTGATCGAGCTGTTTTTAAATTAAGTATTCAGAACCAGCCACAGCTGGAGGCCATATTGAACAGTGTAGGTCTGGACAGACTGAAAACAGCACCAGGGAGCTCTAACCCACAGCTGGAAACTGGAGCCATGGAATATTTCTTGTATGCTTCAGCAAACTGCAGACAAGACCCCAAAAAGCCACTGGACATGAAGAGGCCTTGTTTTAGAATCAGGGGAAATCCAGACCTGAGGGCAGCATGGCAACCTGGGGCCTGTGACCCACCTGCTCACACACACCCATATCCTGTAAACCCTAGGGAACTGCAATGCCACCATGGAGAGAGAGGCTTGAAACCCCACGGTGATCATAATGAAAACCATGGTCCCTTTGTAGGAAGGGGTTGAGGATGGTGGCAGAAGGTAAGCTCAGGATAGAAAAAAATAGTTCAGACTAATTTTGTAACTTTGTGCGTATGAGAGCGAACATTGTTTTCTTCTTTGTGATATTTGTCTGGCTTATTTAACTTAACAGAATGATCTCAAGTTCCATCTATTCTGCAAATGACACTTAATTCAAATGCTACAAAAAAAATAAAATTGAGGTGGCTCTAAGCTCCATCTGCATTTTTTTTCTGGTAGCCAGCAGATGATTCCCAGGAGCAGAATAGCTGATTTTCAAAAAGTCCATGTCAGTGGTTAGTAATGTGATAGATCAGCTAAGACATTGCTTGGGTTTGAGGCCCCGCTCCGCTTCCAGTCCTGATTCCTGCACAAGGGCGCCTTGTGAGGCAGCCGTCGATGGTTCAAGCTCTTGGCTCCCTGCCACACCTGTGGGAGACCTGGATGCAGTTCTAGAATCCTTCAGGCTGGCCCAGACATGGCAGTGGTAGGCATTTGGGACATAAACAAATAGAAGATCTCTCTCATTCTTTCTCCTTCTTTATCTATATCTATATCTATATCTATATCCATATCTATATCCATATCCATCTATATGTAGATATAGATAAATCTATAGATACAGATATAATTTTTGCTACTATATCTATAGATGTATGATGCATATATGTATATATAGATGCATTATATACATATATATACATGTAATTTTTTGCTACTCTGCCTTTCAAATAAAACATCAGGAAAATAAATTTTTTTCTCTATATTAAAAATACTCAAAAGACCTGCAACCAAATGAAGTATTTTCAAGCATTGTATCGATTAGTTCTTGGTGTAAATCAATAAAGTATAAAATACGTTTTGGGAATTTTGTATCTTGAGTGAGTTATCGATGATTGTGAATTTGGGTGGTATAATGGCTGTCTGAGAAAAAATGTCCTTACCTCTTCTTAATGGCAACTATTAAAATATATCTGGAGAAAAATGTCATGCTACTGGTGGAAGAATGTTTGTAGCAACATTATTCATAATGGCCAAATGGTGGAAGCAACCCAAATATCCATCCACAGATGAGCGGATAAATAAAATATGGTATATTCAAACAATAGGTTATAACTCAACAATAAAAGAGAGTGAAGTATTGATTTGTGCTACAACGTAGATGAACCATTAAGCTTTATACTAAGTGGAAGAAGCCAGCCATGACTTTGTTAACATGATGTAAGAGTCTATTTATGTGAAATATCCACAATAGAGACAGAAAGTAGATTAGTGGTTCCCTGAGGCTATGGAATATGGGGGAAATGCAGAGTAACTGTGCTGATATTTGCATATATCTATGATGTACTACAACAAACTGAATTTTATGCTTTTTTATTTCTTTGAAATAAAATATATATCTATAGATATATATTGATATAGATTTATTTCTTTGAAATAGATAATTATATCTATATCTATATTAGATTATAAATTTTAATTAATATATATAAGTATTATATATATATGTATCTGTCTACCGAGAGATCTTCTGTTAGCTTACTCCAACAATGTTTGTAGCTGTTAGGGTAGGACTGAGCAAGGTCAAAGCCAGGAGCCTGGATCTCAGTTCTAGTCTGACACATGGGTGGCAGGTACCCATGTACTTGAAGGTGCCCATCAGCAAGGAGGTAAAACCAAAAGCAGAACTAGGACTTGAACCGAGGCACTCTGATACGGGATATGAGGATAGCATATAACATCTTGACAGCTATGTCAAATGATCATCCCAAATTATATGGTTTAAACAGCTAACTATATAGATATGAACTATGCTTTGATCTAGCTATTTATAAAAACAAGATTCAAAAAAGGAAAATAAACACAAGAATAAATTAGCAAATGTGGCTATTGCTAAATGTGATTGCTGGATATGTGGGGAGCCATTATTCTAGTTTCTCTATTTCTTTTTATGTTTGAAAAATTTAATACTGATTTAATTAATTTTAAAGCAATGGTTTTTAGAATATTTATTTTTATTCGAGAGGCAGAGAGTTAAAAAAAAAAAAAAGACAGACAGAGAAACAGAGAAAGTTCCCATCTAATTGTTCACTCCAAAATGCCTACCACAGCAGGTGTTGGGCCAGGCTAAAACTGAGAGAGGGCAACCCTATCTAGGACTGCTACATCTATTTGAGCCACCCCCTGCTACATTCCAGGACACACATGCCAAGGATGCTAGAATGGGGAGTGGTATCAAGATCCAAATCCAGGTATCCTAAAATGAGACCAAGTGCTTACATCCTTGTTTTGTGGGTATTTGGAGAGTAAATAGCAAATGGGAGCTATTTCTTGCTTTGTTTTGATGCTTCTCAAATAAGACAAACAAAAATTGAAAAAAGTAGACTTGAAATTTTTACATGTACATTATATAAGCTAGAGAAATCACTAAATTAAAAAAGTAGGCATAAATGATATGCTAAGAAAAGAAGGGAAATGAACTCATGTAAGCTGCTGGGGTGGGTGTCTACCTAGCTGTTGAGACAACAGTTAATGTGCCTGCATCACATATTTGGTAGCTCAGTTTGAAACCTGCCTTTGACTCCCAAGTCCAGTTTCCTGGGATGCAGTGATGGTTTAAACAGTTCAATTCCTGCCATGCACACAGTAAGGCTGGATTGAGTTCCTGACTCCCAGCTTTGGTTTCATCCAGTGCCGGCTGTCCTGGGCATTTGAGTTGTGAGCCAGCAGATGGAGGTGCTCTCAATTTCTCTTACTTTCTAAGTCTCTTTAACAAGTATTCTTTTAAGAACTTAAAAGATTAAAATCATGATTTCAAATAAAAAACATATAGAAACAATATAAAAGATACAGATAGGAACAAAAAAACGAGACAACATATAGCAAACAAATATGATACCTATTAACCCAACTGTGTCAGTAATTGCTTTAAATGTTTGTGGTCTAAATATACCAATCAAAAGATAAAGTCAGGGCCAGGCAGAGTAGCCTAGTGGCTAAAGTCCTTGCCTTGCACACCCCGGGATCCCATGATGGATGCCGGTTCTAATCCTGGCTGCTCCGCTTTCCATCTAGCTCTCTGCTTGTGGTTTGGGAAAGCAGACAAGGGTGAACCAAAGCCATGGGACCCTGCACCCACATGGGAGACCCACAAGATGCTCTTGGCTCCTGGTTTTTGATTGGCTCAGCACTGGCCGTTGTGGTCACTTGGGGAGTGAATCATCGGATGGAAGATCTTCCTCTCTGTCTCTCCTCCTCTCTGTATATCTGACTTTTCAACAAAAATAAATAAACCTTAAAAAATTCTTGCAAGATGGATTTTAAAAAAATTAAAGTCAGCAATAAATAGGGAGCATTACATGATGGTAAACAAGACCAATAATCCAAGAAGAACTAACAATTCTTTATGATCCAAACAAGACAGCATTCATGAAGGAAAAAAAGAACTAATAGAACTACAAGGAGAAATAAATGAATCTCCTATATAGTTGGAGACTTTACACAATATCAGAAATGAGTAGATTCAGCAGTCAGAAAATCAATAAAAGTACAGTTGAAGTCAACAACACCATCAATCATCTAGCTATAACTGACATCTTTAGATTACTTCATCCAAAAACAGCAGTTTGCACATTCTTCCCATGTCGCATGGACCATTAACCACAATAGATCGTATTCTGGGTCACACAAATATCTTAATAAAGTTAAAACATTCTATATGGATGAAGGATATGAAAGAGTAAATTAATAAATGGAGAGTTATTCCATGTTCATGGATAGAAAAACTCAATATTGTTCTTCCAAACTTGATCCATAGATTTCATGTCATTACACTAAGAAATCATATTCTATGGATATTGAAAATTTGATTTTAGAGTTTACATGGAAAAGCAAGTGGATCCAGAATAGACAAATCATCATGAAAAAACAAAATTAATGTACTGACAATCACTCGCTTTACGATTCACATAGGGCTACTGTAATTATGGCCTTCACAAAAATTAACTTAAATTGCCATATGCAATTCTAAGAAAAGGTTTAATAAAGGCAGGAGTACTTCAACCAAATCTTTCTTCAAGTAAATTTGTATTTCTTAAACATAAAAGAATCAAAATTTATTACAAAGTTGAGAAATAGAAAAATGTAAGGCAAAAAAAGAAAGCATAGTCTTTGTACATGCTCAAGGACATGTGTTCAACCAATGTGTGTAATGTGGAGGATTTTTTTTATATACAGCAAAATTCACTTCATATATTAAATGTTTCAAAATGCAATGTGCATAAGTACATTTTTCTATTATATAATATTAAACATTGTTTCTCATAAACAATCCATGTATGTCAAAGTATTAAAAATGATATTCATATAAAACCAACTCAAAAGGCATCACAGAGCTAAATGTAAAATATAAAATCATAAGGTTTATAGATGATAGTTTGAGAGCCTTAACTATGGCAATACATTTTTAAAGTCAAATTTAATTTTCAAGGATTTACTTATTTATTTGAAAGAGTAAAAGACAAAAAGGAAAAGATAGAGGGAGAGATCTACCACTTGGTGGTTCACTACCCACAAGTCTGTACCAGTATGGGATGAGCCAGGCAAAGTTAGGAGTCAGAGCCCTGTCTGTGTCTTCCAAGTAATGGCTGGAACTCAAGTACGTGTGCTATTATATGCTGCCTCCAGGCTATCGTAACAGGATCTTGATTAGCTTTGGAGGGTGAACTCAATCCCAATCTGATACGGGGTGCAGGTACCCCAGACAGAAGCTTAACCTGTTGTACCACACAACACTTTCCCCAGAATTAATGTTTTAGGTATTAAAGAAATAATTAATGAAAAAAAGGATAAGCTAGACTTCACTGAAATTTAAAATTCCTACTCTGCAAAAGACAACATCAAGGGCATGAGAAGACAAGCCAGACTGGGAGAAGAGCATTGGTAAAAACTACAACCGATAAGTGGGAATTTCACAAAATGACAAAAATATTGATGGGACATTTATATCTTATTTTTTCAGAATGAGTGAGTTTGAATCCTGGTTCCTCTCTGTAGTCCAGGTGCCTGTTGAGGCATACCATAGGAGGTCAGATCCTTGCCTCCCAAATGGGAGACCTGGATTGGGTCTCTAATTTCTGCCATAGCCAACTGTTGGGGGCAATTACTAATGAACCTGTACATAGAAGATCTCTCTCTCTCATTAAGTAAAAAGTTCAAAGGCACTGGAAAAGGATTGTTATCCAAAACATATGAAGAACTGTCAACAATAAGAAAACTCAATTAAAAATGAGAAAAAACCCCGAAACAGAAACTACCTCCAAAAACGATATACAACAAATAAACACATAAGAAAATATCAATATTGTAGGATGTAAGTGAAACTGAAGGCCAAATAGCAGCGAATATCTCACTTCACATTTATTAGAAAGACCAAAACCAAACACTGATACAAAATGCTGTCTAGGATTTGGAACAAGAACAACTCTCATTCATTGTTGGCAGGTATGCAAAATGTATAATTATGTTGGGAGACAAATAATTTGTAATATATTAGAGCAATGACATGTCTTGATGCTTAATCAAATTAAAAACTTATTGGAATGGGAGTTTGGCAGAGTAGTTAATATAATGCTTGGGATGTCTATATTCTATATATGAGTACCTGGATTTAGCTCCAGCTCCTGATTCCAGCTCCCTGCTACTGCATACCCTGGGAGGAAGTGGGTACACATGTAACTAGCTGGGTACCTGCTACTTGTGTGGGAGACCTGGAATGGATTCTTGATACCTAGGTTCAACCTGGCCCAGGTTAGCTATTGCTGACGGGAGGCCCTGTCTTATTCTTTTTTAATTGGAAAGTCAGATATACAGAGAAGAGGTGAGACAGAGAGGAAGATCTTCTGTTCAATGATTCACTCCTTAAGTGGCTGCAGTGGACAGAGCTGAGCTGAGCTGAAGTCAGCAGCCAGGAGCCTCTTGTGGGTCTCCCACATAGGTGCAGGGTCCCAAAGCTTTGGGCCATCCTTGACTGCTTCTCCAGGCCTCAAGCAGGGAGCTGGATGGGAAGCAGGGCCACAGGGATTAGAACCAGTGCCCGAGTGGGATCCTAGTGTGTGCAAGGCGAGAACTTTAGCCTTCAGGCTACCATGTCTGCCTCCTGAGATCCTGTCTTTCACAAAAATAAGTGAATAATTTTTAAAAACCCTTATATCCCAAGAGCATTTAGTCTAATAGATAAGATATCCATGTCTCCTATCTATGGACTTTGGTTCTAATCCCAGTTTCCTGCCAGTTTCCTAGAAGCAGTGGCCATGGCTCAAGCAATTGTTTCCTGGTCCTGGTTTCAGTCTAACCCTAGCCATCATGGGCATTTGGAGGAGTGAAACAGAAAATAGAAGCTCTGTCTCTTTGCTTATTGACTCTTAAATACAAATTCTAGAAAATATATATCCATACAAGAACATAGGCATGAATGTTTATAATATCTTTTCATTATTGACAAAATTGGAAGCACACTCTTCTGTGATACATTCATATAATGTACTACTCTTCAATTCTAGAAAGTAATGGGGGCTGGCTTTGGGGTGCAGTGAGTTAAGCCACTGCCTGTGGCACCAATTCATGTCCCAGATGTTCAGTTCCAATCTAGCTCCCTGATAAAGCACCTGGGAAAGAAGTGGAAGATGGCCTAACTACTTGGAGCAGTGCTACCCATGTGGGACATCAGCATGGAGCTCCTGCCTTCTGGCTTTGGTCTGACCCAGTTCTAATCAAGCCCTGGTACTTAGGACCATTGGAGAAGCAAACAAGCAGATGGAAGATCTCTCTTTCTTTCTGTGTATGTCTTTTTCTTTTTCTGTAACTCTTTCAAATAAATAAGTAAATCATACCAGAAAATATTAAGTAATGAACTATGAACCGATGAAAAAAAACATTCTGGGAACCTAAGTGCATATTACCAAGTGAAAGAAGCTAATCTGAAAATGTTACTTCATGTATGCTCCTAACCATATGACATTCTAGAAAAGGCAAAACTACATAAGATAAAAAGTCATGGCAGGGGTTAAAAGGATGGGAAGTACAAACAGCTGAAACCATGGACAACAAAGGTACCTGTCCCTTTGCTTTGCTGTCCCTTAACTGCCCAAACTACTAACATTCCCTAATGTCATTTCCCAGCCTATTGTGTAGTAACCTGCTATCCCATAGTAGTTGTCTTTGCTCAACTTTTGTCAACTGTCTTTACAGAGCACCCAAACTGGACAGAATCAGTCACATGCAATATCACACTGGATGCTATGCAGACCCACTCAGGCTGATTGGTGTTATCTTACGGCTCATCATAGGGCTAGGCACCACATCTATGTCCTTTCAGTGCCATCTTGGAATAGCCATGAGTGCTGACGCGTGTGCCCAAGGGACTTTCCACTTTCCCTTTCTCTTTACCTACTGTGTCCCAGCACCTGCCCTTTGCTCTAGTTCCATACATGCCCCTTTTGAAATAGGGAGGTGAATTTGTCTTCTCCATTTCTGCATGTGCTGTTTTGTAAATAAAGCTTTTCCTTCAAAGTAGATGATATGGTGCCTGCTCTTGGGGCATTCTGGGGGTTTGACCCTACTGTTTGGTAACACAAGCAGGGCTCAATGGATTTTAGTGATACTTCTTAGTATGTTGCTGCAAGTATGGGTACACATTTAGAAGGGCAGCATTGAGAATGAACTGTAAAAGAACTATGCACTTGAGGTGGTAAGGTGATTTGTCAGTGGAAAAAATATGGCTCTCTAAGAGGGGAAGACCTGGATATTTCTACTTGGGAAATCTACTTTCTGCCTAATTTTACCATGAACCTGAAACTACTCTAAAAACGAAGTTGGCTAATTGTTTTAAGAGAGTGGTTGGAGCCAGCATTGTGGCATAGCAAATAAAAATGCCACTTACAACTTTTGCATTCCATATTGAAGAACCAGTCTTAGTCTCAGCTGCTCCATTTTCAATCTAGCCTTTTGCTAATTTGACTGAAAGAGCAGGAGATGGCCCAATCCTTGGGCCCCCTGCCACCCACATGGGAGACCTAGAAGGGTTCAAGACTCCTGACTTTGGCTTGACCCAGTCCCAGCCATTTAAATCTTTTGGGGAGTGAACCAGTAGATCATAGTTCTATCTATCACTCTTCCTCTTTGAAACTAAGTATTCTATCCTAGAAAAACAGAGGGAGGATAGGGGCTGTAATCTAACACACATGCCCTCAACACTACATGGAGAAGGCTTCTCCTTGTCATTAAAATGAAAGAACACAGCCTGTTTCTAAGTTTTGGATTGTGTGTGATGTAGTAGACTGAACCAGGAATTACAGATATTATTCATTTCTATTGCTCCTAATAAGCCATCTGGAAAGCTTTCAGATAATGAGAGGAGAATGGAGCTGTAAGAGGCCAGTGATATAAATGAGGCCTCACCCTTCCGGGCTACTATATTCTACATAGAGAATCATTCAAAAGAAATGTGAACAAGGGAGAGGGGTGGGGAGGGGTCATAATAGTGTGGTTAACAATGAGAAAAATTCATACAAATTTAATACTAGAAGATCAATAAGGAAATTGCCAGTTTACCCAAAAGTATATAAAATGATATTTTAATACATACAACAATAAAAGCCAAGCACTGTGTAGCACTATGTTAATTGTACTGTTTCCTGTATAACTGACTCAGTTACTTTTCATTGTAATTCCCATTTTATAACTGAGACAAAGAGAGATCATAGGCACACACAATCACTAAAGGTCAGAGCCGGGGTTCCAGAGACTAATTTCTCAATGCCCCCTAGCCTGGGATCCTTCCAGAAGATAGGGGATTCCAGTAATTGTCTATTGACTTTTCAAGTTTGGTTTTCCATCAGCAGTCTTGAGAAAGGATTTGGGCACTCCTTCCTCTTCACAGGATTAGTCCTGAGCCATACACTGCGAGGTTCCCCAGGCACCTGCAGGGAGGCACAGCCTGTTAGACTGCCACCTGTAAGCCCACAGACCACAAACAAGGTGTCTGTGATTTACTGGCCTTCTCCCTGCTGGTCTGCGGAGTAGTTAATCCTCTGCCCTGGGGTAGAGTCTGACAGCTCCCAAAGGTCCCATGAAGTACTCTTTTCAAAGTGAACCTCTCAATCACATAAATGTGATTCAGACTTGGTCTGCATCCAGGTCCAAACCTCCACACAGAAGCCCCCAGGCAGCAGTTGGCTACACTTCACTTCCTGGGTTGTGTGCTTCCTCTGGTGCAGAACAGTGTTCTTTCAATAAAACAGAGATTTAAGACTTCATTCTTCCTGTCCTAAGACGATGCCAGGACCCCATCACTTCTGGCTTCACTAAGGAGCATACAACCACAGCCATGCGATGGGAGATTATTAGATGCTCTGTTCTAATTTTTGAAGACTATTACTTTTATCCCATCAGAGTGATTTTTTTTTTCATTTTTCTTTTATTTCTTCAGTCTTTCCAAGGATTCTGTTCTTAGTTATTCAGATTTTGCCTTTCTTTAGGTGAGCGAATAAACTGGAAATGCATTACAACTGGTTCAAAGGAGAAGTCAAAATAGCCACAGTAGTTAGTGTGTTGAGTAAGGTAATGGTTAGATGGATTACTTGCCAACACAAAGTCGAATTTTATTCCCTGGTATGGGGAAGTCTGGGGATGTGACAGTCAAATGAAACCACCACAGCATAACCCTATCATGGAATATATTTGCATGACAATAGGCAATTACTTTGGAATGCTATCACTCATCTACAAGTTACATAGTTAGAAAATAGCTGAAAGTCCAGGAAGGGCTAGAACTACATAAAGTAAGAGGTATGTTCTAGACAATGAAGCTTCCCACAGGAGATAGTCAGTAATCTCTTTTGCTTATTTTAAATTACTTTCCCAAAATAAATAGTAGAAACAAATGAGTAACGCTGTTCCTTTTAAGTCTTTCTCAGTGCTGGGCAGTATGCTAAGGCCTTTATGTATATTACATTAGGTGTGTAGTATTGGCTATAGAATTATAGATAAAGATGGAGGTTACTGATCCAATAGCCCAGTACTTAACACAATGATACCCCATGTCAGAGATCCTGGGTTTGATACCTGGTCTTGGCTCCTGGTGTGAAGTTCCTGCCACTGCAGTCTCTGGGAGAAGGCAGTGATAGTTCAAGTGGCTTAGTTCTTACCTACCACATGGGAAACCTGGTTGAGTTCCTGGATCCTGACCTTATCTCTGGCCCAGCTGTTATATTTGCAAGCTTTTGGGAGAGTAAAGCAGTGGACAGAATTTTTGCCTACCTGCCAATATCTCTCTCTCTGCCTGTCAGAAAGTTTTTTTTTTTTAAAGACTTATTTTATTTGCTTGAAGGGTAGAGTGATAGAGAGATACAGAGGGAGAGTTAGATCTTTCATCCACCAGTTTACCCCCTGGATGGCCATAATAGCCAGGGCTGGGCCAGGCTGAAGCCAAGAGACAGAAACTTCCATCTAGGTTTTCCATGTGTTTGGCAGGAGCCTAAGCACATGGGCCATCATCTGCTACTTTTCCAGGCACATTAGCAAAGAACTAGATCAGAAATGCAGCAGCTGGGACTTGAATCACCCTCCTATAGGAGGTGCAATTTTTTTTAGAAGCAGCATGATTGAGAGCTTTCAAACGTTAAAAAAAAAAAAAGATGACAAAAATTGTGCCCAACATGGTAGTGTAGTGTCTAATGTCCTCACCTTGCGTGTGCTGGCATCCCGTATGGGTATTGGTTTGTATCCTGGCTGCTCCACTCTCCTTTCAGCTCCCTACCTGTGGCCTGGTAAAGTGGGTGGACAGCCCAAAGCCTTGGGACCTTCACCCTGTGGGAGATCCAGAATTGGCTCCTGGCTCCTGGCTTTGAGTTGGTTCAGCTCTGGCCATTATGGCCACTTGAGGAGTGATTCAGCAGATGGATGATCTTTCTCTCTGTATCTCCTTTTGTCTCTGTAAATGCCTTTCCAATAAAAATAAATGACTCTTTTAAAAAGAAAGATGAGAAAAATTTACATTTGGTGAAACGGACATGTTTTGGTAAATTCTTTTTAAAAATTTATTTATTTACTTATTGACTAGGAGAGTGACAGAGATGAGAGATTTTCTACCCCCTTGTTCACTCCCCAAATGGCTGCAATGGCTAAGGCTGAAGCCAGGAGACAGGAACTCTATCCAACCCTCCAATGTGGGTTACCTGAACTCTAGTACTTAAGCCATTAAGTGCTTCCCAAGACTTCTTAGTAGGAAGTGTAATTGGCATGGAAAGAGCCAGAACTGGAACCAGGTTACTCAAAGCAGGTTGCAGGTGTTGCAAGCAGAATTAACCACTGTACCAAGTGCAGTGCTAGCATTCAATGAATTCCAACATGACCAACAATCAAGACACAGAACTGTTCTATCACTGCAGACTCCCTGTGTATCCTGTTTGAGGTCACACTGTTCCCAGCCATGGCTACTTTTGTTCTCTATTGTTGTACTCACACTTTCATCTTTTCAAAAACATCAGTCATACAGCTAACCTGGAACATTTTAAAAATGATTATAGATTCACAGAAAGTCACAAAAGTAGTCCAGAAAGATCCCGGTACTGTTACTCCTAAGGACACTATATTATATAACTATAGTACATTGAAGCTAGAGCAGTGACATTGCACAAGTCGCAGACCTCATTCAGATTTTATCAGTTTAACTGCACTCATTCCTCTGTGGGTGTGTAGTTCTATATGATTTTATCACATAAACATTCATAAAGGTATCACTTGCAATCAAGACAGAGAACTGTTCCAGTATCACAGTTACTCTTTTAGGTGTCCTATCTTGTAGAGTTTGTGTTTTGGAAGCCTTTATTTAGGTGCCCAATTCTTCCTCACCCCCATCCTCCTTTAAAAATTGTTTACTTGAAAGTCACAAATGCCAAGAGAAAGATAGTGAGCTCCATTGCCAAACCTGGAGGCCCAAAATGCAATCCATGTCTCCTTGTGGGTGGCAGGAATGCAATGACTTGAACCATCACCTGCTTCCCTGGGCTGGAGGAAGTTAGCAGGACGTTGGAGTCTGGGGCTGGGATGCTAACCCACATAGTCCAGGCAGGTGGGCATCTTAACTGCTGGACTACACACTCAGTCCCTTCCCCCCCATTCCTTTCTGTGCAAGAAGCACAACTAACCCATTACTTTTAAAGATTTTTTCAACTGACATGTTTGTACATGGAAAGATCAAGAAAAATGTACTCTATTTCATTCCACTTGATGATAGTTACTGAAAATAATTTTGTCACATGTAGAGAGGTGTGTTAAAAGATGATCCATACCAGGTACCAGATGCGCTCTGTGGGTCACTGTTTGGATATGTAGAGCTCCCCAGGCATAAGGTGGGAACAGAATTCCATCCCTAAAACAAATTCTAACTCCCTTCAGCTGCTGAGATAAATGGCAGAACTTTAATAATTTTTCTTCTTCAGTGCTTTTTTAAAAAGCACATTTCTTAATAAGAAAATATGGCATGTATCAAATGTCATGGTATGGTTATATAGAGATGAACTGTGGAAATAGGATAAATCAAATTTATTTTTTAAATGAATAAAACCTTTTCAAGGGACAAAGTACTTTCCAAACCTGTGCAGTCCCCATCTCCTCCTGGTTTCTTTTGCCAGCCAATCACCTTTATTATTTTAAGGAAACAACAGCTGCAGTTACTCAGTTTCCAAATTTGACACATCCTCTTAAATTGAAGAAATTCTTGGGCCTGGGGCAATAGCTAACAGCTAAAGTCCTCGCCTTGCACGTGCCGGGATCCCATATGGATGCCGGTTCTAATCCTAGGGGCCTTGCTTCCCATCCAGCTCCATGCTCGTGGCTTGGGAAGGCAATCGAGGACAGCCCAAAGCCTTGGATGCTGAAAGAGGTGGGAGATCATGGAAGAGGTTCCTGTCTCCTGGTTTCAGATGGGCTCCTGGTGGCTGCTTGGACAGAAAATTTTCCTCTCTGTCTTTCCTCCTCTATCTGCTTCCCCAATAAAAATAAAACAAATCTTTTAAACAAAATAAAATTCCTTTTTTTTTAATTGGAGAAGCAGAGAAAAAGAGACAAACACACAGAGACGTGAGCTCCTATCTGCTGCCTTGTACTCACCAGGTGCCTGTTGAGGGTCTACATTGGTACAAAGCTATAACTGGGAGCTGAAGGTTCAGCTCAAACTCACGTACTGGACACAGGATGCAGATCTCTGATCCGGGATGTTGTCTTAATGGTGAGATCAGAGGCCCACCCCATAAACATCATTCTTGCTGCTTCAGAACTACTACAATAACCGTACTGATTGGTAAGGTGACTCTGATTTCTTCCTGACCCCATCCACACTCTGGTTTGTACATTCTTTCTTTCTTAGGTTAGTGTTTATTACAAACATTAGGACAGTTTCCAGCCTATGGGCAGATTGTTCCTCTAGAAAGGGATTTTTCTTCCAAAATGTAGGCCGAGACATTCTATTTACTTCCAGAGGGCACATCTTATTTGCCAGAGCCTAGATGAAGATAATATAGAAACTAAATATGAATGGGCAGGGACAAGCAGAAAACATTTTTCACTCCAAACTTCAGTTTTTATTTTCTTGTGAGCCATGTTTACATGCGATGCCTTTTCTATGAAATTGGAACATGTAAGGCATGGACAGTTTCAGATCAGACCTAAAGAATTCCTTACATGATTGAATAGATGCATTGTCAATGGATCCTGGTGACTAGCTGTCCTTGATGTCCCCACACTTGGGTACTGAGAAATGCGACATGAGACTGATGTGCCTCCTTCATGGACTGTCCACCCTGAGTCTCTCTAGACAGGCTCTTTCACTTTAGACAACTAGACACCGACAGACATCTAATCTAGCAAATCAAAAGGTGAGCAGTGAGGTCAGATGTTGTCCTCTCTGCTCCCGCACACCCCAGCTCCTGGTCTTTCCAACTGCTGAGCACTGGTGGTGTCTGCCTAGCTAGGCCAGGGTTCCTGCAGAGGGTCTTTCTCACAGCAGCAGTTACTCTTGGTGCTGTTTTCACTTGGCACTCAGGCCCTGGAGTTGGGAATGACTCTCTCTGTGGCAAGTCCAGGCTGCGTGGCCAGCCTCGCATGGTCTCCACTAATCTTGCCACATCAAGCACCCTGAAAACAGCTCCCTGTTACCTTGTCCTCAGTGTCCCACTTGTCATCTCAGTTTCCTGTTAAGACTCTCAGTGACATAAAGTGGTTTTACTAGCAGAGAACACCTGAGGTTTTTCAGAAATAGATTGTAAATGGAAGCAGATCTATAGTCCAAATTCTGTGGGCTTATAAACCTTCCAGGATGCTGTACCTTCACTCACGAAGCTCCGCCATCTGGAGGGAACCCTAGCAGCATGGGTTTTGGAGATCTTAGAGAAAGTTCAACTAATCACTGTAATAACTGCATACTGAAGATTTCTATTCATGTGACATTGCCATTCTTGGAGCTCTTTCTTATGTATTCCCAATTGTTGGAAGTTTATGAAATTCAAGTTTAAATTCACTGACCTTTTAAATATGTGAATGTACATATGCACACATGTGTATGTGTGTATAAATTTTAAAAAGAAAAAGGTTAAATCAGTCTTGATAAATTCATATATCTAAATACAAAGAATCACTGAAAATAATGAGCAAAATGGTGTTACGCTGAATAGTTAAGATGCCCACATTGTATGTCATACTCCTGGGTTCAAGACTCACCTATGGCCTGTGACTCTGGCTTCCTAGTTGTGTAGACCTTAGGAGGAAGTGGTGATGGCTCAAGGAATTGTGTTTCATTCACAGTGCTTGGCTTCCTGGGGTTGTTGCAGGCACTGGAAAGTAAACCAGTGGATGGCGGAAGTGCATTCTTTCTCTCTTTGTTTTATTGTTCTCTCTCTCTCTTAAATAAATAAAATGGGAAAAAGGAACCTGAAGTTAAAAAAAAATGATAGATATGCTTTGTGCCAACATGGAAATCATTCCAAGAAGACCATTTGTCACTTAATAAAGTCAAGACCAGAAAATAAAAAATCAGAGTTAAGGGCTCGTGAAGATTTGTATCTACATAACATGGTCTTCCTTTGACTCTCCCAATATCCAATTGCTTGACAATATGTATTTGTCATCAAGAGTGGACTGGGTTGGGGTATATACAATGATTTCCTTGGCTTCCTCTAATCCTGCCACATTCAAGGACACTAAAAACTTAACTGGACCAAAGAATTGTCTATAACTAGAGAGAAAGGAAAACCTTCATAAAGTCTCTGCAAATAGGAAGGTCCAAAGCAGAGTAGGAGGGTAGGAGAGCAGGAAAGGTCCACCCCAGTGCACACAGCAGTGGTGCATCCAGTTGTATCCCAAGAGGAAATGAAAAAACAGGCACTGCACCCCTACGAGAGGTCCATGGTAGAAAGAGAGTGACCAAGAGGGGTATGTTTAAACGGGCTCCATGGCTGGGCTCTACCTTCCACTGCTCTGTGTGTGTGTGTGCGTGCGTGTGTGTGTGTGTGTGTGTGTGTGTGTGTGTGTGTGTGCATGTATATTCATATATACTGTGTGTGTATTTATATATAAATAAATAAAATGAAGAAACTGCAGTGTAACCCTATTGGATACGCAAGCAGATGGGAACTTAGTATACATTTTGGTCTGCTAGTTGCCAATGCAATAAATGTATCTTTGGAAGGTGGATGTATCAAATCAATAATCAAAAAGACAGTATTGTTTTACAGGTTCAAGAGTTTCAGCTTTGGCCCGTATAGTAGCCTAGTTGCTAAAGTTCTCACCTTGCACCTTGCATGTGCCAGAATCCCATATGGGCACTCATTTGTGTCCTGGCTGCCCCACTTCCCGTCCAGCTCCCTGCTTGTGGCCTAGGAAAGCAGTTGAGGAAGGCCCAAAGCCTTGGCACCCTGAACCTACATGGGCGACTCAGAAGAAGCTCCTGGCTTCTGACTTCGGATTGGCTCAGCTTCTACCATTGTGACCATTTGAGAGTGAACCAGCACATGAAAGATCTGTCTCTCCTCTCTGTATATCTGCCACTCCAATAAAAATAGATAAATCTTAAAAAAAAAAAGTTTCAGCTTGCCTAACCTTTAACTATCTGCATGGTTATCTCATATCACATCTGTGAAACAAACAGGATACTAAGATGATAGAATAACCATGGAACAAGAAAGAGCTTTCGAGACAAAATGTTGATTTAGATAAAAATTCAGTAGAGGAATTAAAAGACAAATCTGAAGAATGCCTCAAAAATATAGCACACACACACAACTAGAAAAGGAAAAAACGTTTCTAGATGTTCCAAGTAATTAACAGAGTTCAGAGAGCAGACAAAAGAGAGAAGCAGAAATCGTTAGACACTGTGTTAAAGTTGTCCAGAGAAATGGAACCAACATAGTGTAAGGGACCAATTGATAGAGTTTTGGAGACCAAGAAATCCCAAGATCAGCACTCAGAAAGCTAGAGGTGCATCAGAGCTGATCCTACAACTCTTGGGGCCAATGCAGAGAGGCAGGTGAGATGAGGTGTAAGCTTCATAGGCAGTCCCAGTCCATAGGCAGGACAAGACTTACGTCCCAGCTTGAAGACAGTCAGGATGAAAGAGCAAGTTCTCACACAGCCTTGTTTGTTCTGGTAGAACTTCCAAAGTTGTGATAATAGCCACCAAGCTTGAGGAGGGCAATTTGCTCTACTTCGTCTGCCAATTCAGATGTTAGCCTCATCCTAACACCCTCACAGACACACCGAAAACAATGAAATTAGGTTTATTTTATTTGAAAGAGAGATGAGAGGTTGGGTAGGGGTGAGGAGAGAGAGAGAGAGGAAGAGACAGAGAGACAGAATCAAAGGCATCTTCCATGCACTGTTTCATTTCCCAAGACCAAAAATGTCAGACCTCCAAGAACCTGAAGTTCTATCCAAGTCTCATATGTAGTTCGCAAGGACTCAAGTACTTGAGCCATTATCCACTGTCTTCCATGTTGCATATTAGCAGACATGTAGATCAGAAGCAGAGCCAATACTCATACCAAGGACTCTGAAATGTGTGCATCCTAAGGAGCAATGTAATTCTGTGACAAATGCCTGTCCCTATCATCATGTTTAACCAAGTATCTGGGCACACCATGGCAATGGCCCAAACTGGCAGAAGACTGACCATCACAATAAGATATAGAAACATATTCCAGAACGCAGAATGTGACTCCTTGGTAAAGGGCTCCACTGAGAATGGGAAATGAAAATAATCTCTACCATAGCACATCACTATAACATTTATACCAGGGACAAAAAGAATCCAAAAGCCTCCAGAGAGAAAAAGGGCTCACTGGCAAGTAGAATAGTACAGGACACCCAAGAACAGTACATCAAGGTAAGAGATAAGGGAGCAATGACTTCAAATTTCCTGAAGAAATACTGTGTAGCCGAAGCATTAAATGTAAGGATGGCAAAGAAGTTGTGTTTGCAGAGACAAACAAAAATCAAAAGCTTTTCTTTCTCTTCCTTTATTCTCTATTTTCTGTTTTTTTCTTTCTTCCCCTTATTATTATTAATTATTATTATTTTCTTTTTGTCTTCTGGAAGCTTCCAGAGCACTATATCACTAAAAGGCAAGTAAGTCAAGAAATAAGATAATCTGGATGTGGAAACAGGAATCTCAGAGGAAAGAGGCTGCTCAAAGTCTAGAGTGATGGTGAAAAGATATCCTAGGATTACAGAATATGTGATTCTAGAGATTTATTAAGCCATCCAGAAAGAAACAGAAGGGCAAGGATGCAGGAGAAATGTTTCCCCTAAGAAGACAGAATGAAAACAGAATGTGTTGCTAGGATACTTGAGATGCTCGATCATGCTGAGAGTTTTGGAGAGACGTTGGAGAAGTGTTCCAAGAGAATTGGAGAAGTGCAAGCCAAGATGTAGATTGTATACATTCACTCACACATACAAACACAAACTAAAGAAGAGATAAGCAGTGGTTAACTTTTTACCTAAAGTGGTTAAATAAACATGCATAGAAAAGAAAATGCAAAGGAATGCATGGCCCATTCATGAACATTTTTTTTTGCATTACAACTATATTTTAAGACTTGAATATTTCTGTGATATAGTTATGATTAAAATACACAGGAAAGAAGTATGTGCATGTATGTTTCAGAAGAGACAGTAAAAAGGGTACTAAGTTCCTTATCTTCCACAGTAGGGTGTAAGCAGATAATATCCTATTTAGTTCAGGCTTCCATAATGGAATACTATACATGGAGTTGCCTAAATAACTATTTCCTCCATGTTTAGGGGCTGGAAGTCCAAGTTTAGGGTGCTAACATAGTTGCATTCTGGTGAGGGTCTTCTTAGAATTGCTGCCTGCCAACGTCAGAGAGCAAAGGGCTCTGGAGTCTCCTGTAAGCACACCAATCACAGGGATAGGGCTCCACCCTTGTGACATCATCAGCCCCAAAGCCCTTCCTCCTCCTACCATCCCAACAGAGCTTTAGAATTTCAACATACTAATCTTGAGGACACAAATGTTCAGTCCATTACAGCATCTGAAACTGTTCGGCTGATAAGTAGCAGCAAAAACTTATTACTATAAATAAGGAAAGCAGGGAGGGGGGAATGGACATTTAGCCTGACAGTTAAGATGGCTGCATCCCATTTTAGATTTCCTGGGTTCAACCTTTGACTGCAGCTCCTGCTGCCAGCATTTTAGTGTCGTTGACCCTGAGAGGCAGTAGTGATTGTTCAGATCACTGGGTCTCTGTCACTTACTTGGAAGGCTTGGGTGGAGTTACTTGCTTCTGGCTTCAGTTCTGGTCAGGCCATAGTGGATGTGTGCAGAGTGAACCAGCAGATGGAATCTCTCTGTTTCTACCTGTCAAATAATAAATAAAAAAATAAAGGAGTCAAATATAAAACAAAAATTAATTAATTGGATTAAAGCTTGCTTCTGCTTTTGTAGACTAATTTTGGTGCTGAACACTGGGTTTTTTTCTTGTCATTTTTATATACTTGTTATTATAAGTTTTAGAGTATTCAGTTAACCTTTCAAACTATTTCTGGCTATTTTTTCCTGTGCCAAATTAAATATGTATATTTACTTTTATTTATTTCAAAGGCAGTGAGGAAGTAAGGGAGGGAAACAGGAAGGGAGGAAGACAGAGAGAGGGGAAAAAAAAATCTCTCATTAACTCTCCAATGGCTGCATAGTTGCACCAGGCTGAAGCCAAGAACCAGGAAGTCAATCCAGGTCTCCACATGGGGGTTAGGAATCTGATCATCTGATCATCACTGCTGTCTCCTGGGCTGTGCATTAGCAGATCCGGGACTTGAACCCAAGCACTCCCTTATGGAAACATCCTGACCCCTTTGCCAATTGTCTGCCCATGTTGAAGATATTTTTACAATCAAAGAAATTGTACATAAGGTGATATAAGATGCATTCATGGTTAAGATCTTCTTAATCTTTCTTGAAAAAGTGTCCCAAAGGTATCTGTTAATTACCTGATAGTTTTACGGTCTTCTCTTAATTCAAATACTTAAATAAAACAGTTGAGTGCATTAGGACACATATCTTATTATTATTTAGAAGCCATTTCCCCATGGCTACACATTTTTAACATGAATCAAAGGCATTAGTTCTTTTTGAAATATTATTGCTAACAATCTTTATATAGAATCAGATAGTGGTATAATTTTATTTTACTTTTTCACTTACATTTATAGCACATTTCCTAAATCACCATTAAACTAGATGTATCCTCTAGTTTTTTTTTTCATATCAGGGCTGAAGTATTAATATCCAGCATCTATATCTTGGCGGGAATTTCTTTAAAATTACCTTTGCCTAAATAATGTTCTTAAAATAAACATGTGGTTATGTAGGAAAGATTCTGCAGGCATTGAAAACAAAAAGCCCACAGTGCGTATCTGGGAAAATCGAATAGGGAGAGTTTTTCTGAAGCTTTACAGCCTTCACATTTTCACTCTATAATCAAAATCACTTTGAACACATGCCTGTGGATGCCACATACATACTTGGATATGTAAAATGAAAGAAGGGACCATACATGGTGGGTTTGGGCTGTATTTACTATATACTTCTTTATGATCTTGACCTTTGCCACAGAAAAATTTCACAAATACGAACCTCAAAGGATTTTCTAGTGGGCTTCATGTGCCATTCCAGGACTGAGTTTAGCCAGTTTGCTCCAATGACCCTGAACTGAGGTGGCGAGAGGCAGCTTCTTAGATCCAAGCTGGAAGAAGCAGGTTAGGGCAATATCCAAGCTCAGTTAATAGGAAGCCCCTTTTCAGTCTAACAGCCTACAAAAACACCTGGGCAGCATAGGAAGCCAACTTCACGGATGAAAGAGAAAGTAACAAAAATAAGAACAATTATTTTCACTTTCTACTTGAAAGGGAGAAAGAGAAAGAAATCTTTCCCAAGTGCTCACAATAGATGTCGCTGGGTTAGACTGAAATCAGGAGTCTGAACACAATCCAGGTCTCCCATGTAGTTGGCAGTACCAATGGCTGGGAGCATCACCTGCTGTCTCCCCAGGCTACACAATAGCAGGAAGGTGAAACAGACTGCAAATCAGCATTTGAACCCAGGCATTCCAAGACAATATCATGGCATTCCAAAAGGCATCTTGATCACCATGTCAAACACGTACCCTACTCACATTTCAGCCATTTTTTTTACTTCCTTTTTCCTTGTTGGGCCTCTTGATGTTTTTCAGAAAATACCAATAACAGAGATTTAGTTTTAGAATGTCAGCTAGCGTTCAAGACAATTTCCTTCTGCTGAGTCACTTCCCACATATCCACAATCATCAGGGATGGGTCAAGCTGAAGTCAGGAGCTGAGGACACAGTCCAGGGTTCCCACATGTGTGGCAAGAATCCAGTGAACTAAACTGAGCTATCACTGTTGTCTTCCAGACTCTGTATCAGCAGGAAGCTGGACCCAGGTATGGAAACTGCACACTCCATCCTGGGATGTGGGAGGTTCAACCTCTAGAGCAAACAGCTGTTCCAGTTGTATCGTTTTGCTGTTGCCCTTTTGGCATGGGAAACAACTTTTCTGTGCAGTAATTCTTGCCTGAGATCTTGATGGAGTTAGTTCTTTAGTTTCTAGAATAACAAAATGGCTTTCTGTCTCACATTCTCCACCATTTCCTATTATTGTTGTTCTTATCCATTAAGAGACATTGTTAATGTATACATGTGATTCCTTAGGTTATGGAGGTTCTGAAGGTAATTTCTGATTAACTGGGAATAGAATTGCTTGACGTTTTTGCTTTACATCTACATTTGTTCAAATGATGCAGACAATATGAACTCCTTGGGGGTCAACTTTGATAACTCTAGATCACCACTAACCACATCCATTAGTGACTTCCCAATTGCCATGGGCCCTTCAGATTCATAGAGTTTACATTTATGGATTCAGCCAGTCAAAGAATGAAAATTCAAGATATGAAACTGCATTTATACTGAACACAGACTTTTTTCCTTTTTGCTATTCCATAAACAATATAGGATGTTGTTCATAATCTGTGTTATAGGATAGCAACTATTGACACAGTATTTATCTTACATCACTCCAGGTATTGTAACAAATCTAGAAATGACAGAGTACATGGGAGGGTGTGCATCAGTTGTGTGCCAAAAGTAGACTCTTTGGCCTGGTGTGGTAGTCTAGTGACTAAAGTCTTCACCTTGCATGTGCCAGGATCCCATACAGGTGCCAGTTTATGTACTGGCGACCCCTCTTCCCATCCAGCTTCTTGCCTGTGGCCTGGGAAAGCAGTTGAGGATAGGCCAAAGCCTTGAGACCCTGCACCTGCATGGAAGACTTGGAAGAGTCTTCTGGCTTCTGGTTTTGGATCAGTACAGTTCCAGCTGCTGCCACTTGGGGAGTGAACCATCAAAGGATCTTCCTCTGTCTCCTCCTCTCTGCATATCTGATTTTCCAATAAAAATAAAAAAGACTCTTTTTCAGAAAAGAAAAAAATTAAAAAGACTTTTGTGTAAGGGACTTTAACATCTGTGGATTTTGGTACCTGTGGGGGATCCTAGAATCACCCTCACATAGATATAGAGTGCCAACTCTATTGCTCCAATATATGTCCTCGTGGTCTGCTCCTCCCATTTTCCTGCCCCTAATCCTGGACCCAGCTGTCAGAAGACACTGTCAAGGGCCACGATAGCAGAGCTCCAAAACCACTTCCACTCTTGCTTACTTCAGTCTATTTGATATGTAACCATGAGAGTGCTCTTACAAAGCAGAAGTTTGACTGTGCAGCCCTCCAGCTGATTACAGGGTTTTAGAAGTCAGGGTTCACCTTCTGAAGGTCTGCAGTTCTGTGAATTTGAACCTTTGTAGGACAAACTTTCTCTTCCCAGAGTCACTGTCCACTGATGTTTTGCATTTTTCATGATGTCCCAAAGTGGAATCACACACTGCATAGACTAGTTTCTTCCATTTAGCAGCAAGTATTTAAAATTAATTCACAGTGCTGCATGGATGGGTAGTTTGCTCCTTTTACTGTTATTTAGTATTCCAGCATAAAACTGTTTATCCAGAGGGCCACCACGAAGTCATAGACAACTGGATTGCTTCCAGTTTTTGGGCTAAAGCTTCTACAACATTTGCGTAGCTTGCTTTATTTATTTATTTATTTATTTATTTATAGGTGGGGGAAGCATATGTAGGATTAGGGTATTGAGTAATATCGCAAATGTAGAACTAGCATACTGGGCCCAGCATGGTAGCTTAGTGGCTGTAGTCCTCACCTTGAACACATTGGGATCCTATGTGGGTGCTTGTGCTGGCTCTGATCCCGGCAGCCCCACTTCCCATCCAGCTCCCTGCTTGTGGCCTGGGGAGGCAGTTGAGGACAGCCCAAAGCCTTGGGACTCTGCACCCATGTGGGAGAACTAAAAGAAGCTCCTGGTTTCAGATCAGCTGGGCTCCTGCTGTTGCAGCCACTTGGGGAATGAACTATCGGCCAGAGGATCTTCCTCTCTGTTTCTTCTTTTCTCTGTATATCTGACGTTGCAATAAAATAAACAATCTTATAAAAAGTAGCATACTATTTTCCCAAGTGGCTGTACCATTTTTCACACCTACTGGCAGTGCTTGAGCTCCACTTGCTCCAGGTTCTCTTGTTGATTCTGTACTGTCAGTCTTTTCTGTTAGCTTTTCTGACTTTCACATTCCCCAATGAATAACAAGTTATGAATCTTTTCATATACTTACTTTTGAAATGTATTTGTTACCTATTTAAAAAAAATTGGGCTATAACTGGGTTGCACAATTATTTTAAGTGAAAATACCTTAATAGGCAACACATTCATGTGGTTGAGAAACACCAAAATGACATTAAAAAGTCACTCATTTGAAAGTGCCTATGTTTGTCCCTTTAGCCCATCTGTACTGTCCCGACAAGAGACCGCTTTCATTAGTTTCTTACGTTTCCTTCTAGAGCTCATTCATGTAGACACAAACGCATAGGCCCGTTGGCTCCTTACTCTTGGGGCAATGATGACAAAGTACATATACTGCTTGGTACTGGCCTTGGTTCTTATTTTCACAGTCACATCTTACTCTGTCGAAAGGATGAGGCACCATTTATTTAACTAGTCCCCTATCAGTGGACATTGGAGTCATTTTCAGGCAGCTGTTTATAGTTGCATGTGCAGGGTAAATTCCAGCAGTGACTTTTCAAATGACCCTTTCTTAAAACATGACATTTCTTAATGCAGATGTAAACTTCCTCTGTGCATTTCAACCCTGCTCGAGGGGCGCTATCTGAAAGAAAATCGGTGTATATCTGACCTGGAGTGTGTGTGTGTTTGTGCTGGTGGGGGGGGCGGTGGGAGAAGTGTGGGCACAGACAGATCCAGTTCCAGAACTCCTCATAATTTTGGCTTTCCCTGCCAACAGAGGCTTGTAAGGAAGACTTTCAGAAGCTCGTCAGCTCTGCAAAGCTCTTTGCTGCTTGCGACATTCTTAGCCCTTCTCCACATCTTCCGGCTCCTGTCTTCCTTCTGTTTGTTTTATAGCAGATGGCTCGTGCTTATATCTCTGCTTGCTTTTTTTTTTTTTGCTTCTGATCTTTATCTGACAGAAGAGGAATTTTTCTGATCTGCATCTCACTCTCACCAGCAATTTATGGAGTTTGTTCTTCCTAAGTTTCCTTTTGATCATCATTCACCCTCAGTTAATTCGCTCAAGCAGGGAGCAAAATCCCCAGAGGATGCTCGGGCAGAGAGGGGTAGCATGTTAGCTCCATCAAACGAAGCGTTGCCGAATTTGATCATTCCCTTCTCACTCAAGAGGAAATTTAAGATGTAGCAGTAACCTCTTTGATAGTTAACAATTTCATTCTCTCAGCGATTTATGTCTAAAAAGGGCAAGGCTGACTTTACATTCTGATGATTCTTTTAAAGTCTATTCTCCTGCCTACAACAAGGGCTCGAGGGAAAAGGCAACCACTAGCCAGACTGCCTTCGGGTCATTTCTAAAGTTAACCCGGGCCTGTGAGTTGTGGTTTTTCCTGTGTACACATAGGTATTGTGAGCAGCTCTGAGTTGGTTTATCAGCAAGAGGCGCTTGCGAGAGTCAAGTCTCAGAGCTCCTGCCGGCCCCCGCGTGCCACAGGGCTCACCTCTCCTGCATAAGTTATTTTCAGAACTGCTGCAAATAGAGCCGATAATATTTTTCTTCCCACGTTGTTTATTTAAAGAGACATGGGAACCATCACGAAGAAGATGCATGGGCTCCCAATGTAAACCCTGAGCGTCTGCTTGGCTTGAGCCAACCAAAAGGTGATTTCAGAGCCACCTCTTCCTCTAGTCTTCACCTCTGCCCTGGGAAAATGGCAGGCTCTCAAATTTATGGGAAGTTTGATCTGAAGGGCTAGGAAGTGCATGGGATTGGGGAAGGGGAGGTGTGGGGGAAGTTGACCTTGCAGGCTGGCTCCTCCTACAAGAGAAAACAATATTGCTTGCACGCCTGGTTTCTACACTGTGGTCCTTAACTACTCTGGGATTTTCCTCTCCTCTTGAACCTGTCTCAGGCACAGGACTTCCGTTCATTTTGTTGTGACACCCTTGTCCCTTCAAGTCTTAAGGCTGCTCATTTAACTGGTAAACACATTTTTGAAGCAGTTAGAAAAATCCCTAGTTTTAAACAGTAGATACCAGTGCAATATGTAATCTAAACAAAATTTTTAAAAATCTGTTTTAGATTAAAATTTACTATGAAAAATTGTATTTCAAAAAGTCAGTTTTTTTTGCCCTCTCAGTTCTATTATACTACAGAAGGCAAGGCTGAAGCTGAAAGAGGTCTTAGAGCAAGTCATGAAAGCTCTGGATTAAAAAATATTTTTTAAATGGTCTTATTGAAAAATTTTTTCAGGGCAGAGTCACCCTTGAATGAATGAATGAAGGCTGTTTCCAATTATCCAGAAACAAAGAAGAGAAGCCATTCTCCCCGAACAAATGCAGCCTGCTTTGTCTCAGGGACAAATCATTCTAGCAGCCGGTTTGGAAATGTCACTGGTAAGTCAATGAGAGTTGTGTTCCGACAGAGAGGGATGCAAGACCCTATTATATTCTCAAGGATGTGATGTTTTGCCCCGGAATGATTTCTACACTGCATGAGCATTCCTTTTTCGGGGAGAGAGGGAAGAGGGCTTTTTAATGTCTTTAATTGCTTTCAGGTTTTACAAAGTGCTTCGGTTTTCACATTTAAAGGGCAGACATGATCACACTGGCGCACCAGTCGTCCAGCCCCAGAATGGCAGACTTTCTAGCAGGATTTTGTGAACTCTTGCTGAAGGCAGATCCAGGGCTTCCTGCAACCCCACCATGCTCTCGGTCTTGGGGTGATTCCACCCTCCTGTGCCTGTGCAGAGTAGGGCCTACTTGGACCACAATGGCGTCTAATGGAACAGAGTTCAGAGATGAGACTGGGCAAATCACATGGTGAAATCAGTGCCCTGCCCAGAATTGGCTAGATCAGCTGGCAAGTGAGGGACTCATGGGTTCATTATGGCAAACTCCAAATCTCCCAATATTATCAAATAGGCTCATGGAGTAAATTTGCTTTATTGTTTTAAAAAAAAATCTAAAAAAAATCCATGCTAAACAGTTGAAAACTATGTGTTTGATAGACATAAGGCATATGGAATAATGATATTTTTATACCATTTTCAAGGAGCTTTTTTTTTTCAAAGGGAGAAAGAAAAATGAATGAGTAATAGCTCCCACCTAGTGGTTCGTTTCTCAAGCACCCAGAATGGTGGGGTTGGTTCTAGCTAAAGCCAAGCGCTAGAAACACTGTCTAGGTGTCCCACATGGATAACAGGGATCCAACCACAGGAGTGATTCCTCCTGCCTTCCAGGATGTGCATTATCAGGAAAATGGAATTGGGAACAGAGATCAGGCATTCTGGACTGGATGCTGGTGCCCCAACCAGCATCCTAGCCAGGGTGCCAAGTGCACCCCAGTAGATATGGGCTGTGGAATTTGGGCTTACCATACTGATAGGAACACGCAAACCCGGCTGTTAGTGCTGAGCCAGCCCTGCTGAAGGGCCGGTACAACCCTGGAGGCAGGGACCAGCTGAGGGACAAAGCCGTTGTCTGCTTTGAGCTGTGAAAATCTACGTAGAAATAAACAAAAGATGACAACTTGCACACAATTGTACAGCAAAAACATACAATTTTTGAATGACCTCAGTAAAAGATCCACTTTGGAAAAGAAAATGAGTTTGAACGGGGCACGCATCGCATACATTGTCTGTTGACAAAGATCAAGTTCTCTACTTAGTTGTTCCTGCTTTCCACTTTGGTTTCCAGGTAGAGGTAAAGCTTTAGTGAGGAGTGACTTTATGGCTGGGAACCTGTTCAGCCTCATAAGGAACCAGAACATATATGTTATTTTTTCAAATATGGCTTAAGGAAAGCAGTGAATGACACCAATATCATTACCGAGCTTTTTCCTTACAAGTCTAACATTAATGTCATTAATAATTATAAGAAGAATATTAAAAGTGATATGAGCAGGGTGGGAACTGTAGTACAAAGATTAAGTTGCTTTGTGTAACTACAGCATCTTCACATTGGAGTGCTGGTTTCAGTCCCAGCTGTTCTGCTTCCTGATCAAGCTTCCTGCTAATGTGCCTGGGAAGGCAGTGGAAGATGCCCCCAAGTACTTGGGTTCCTGCCATCCACATGGAAGACTTGGAAGTCCCCAGCTCCTGGTTTCATCCTAGCCAAGACCTGGCTGTTGCAGCCACTTGGGGAGTGAATCAGGAGATAGAAGATCTCTTCTCCCAATGACCCCCATGACTCTGCTTTTTGAATAAATAAACCTTTAAAAATGACATGAACAACATGCCTGTCACATTCTAGTACATGCCAGGCTCTGTGCTCTGCACTAATGTGTATATATTGGCTGGTCACATATTAACCCCCATTTGCAGATGAGGAAATCAAGGATAGCAAAAATAATCCAGGGATGAGTATTGTGGTATAGCACGTGAAACTGCTGCTTGAGATGCCTGAGAACCCTATCAGAATGCCCAATTTGAGTCCCAACTGCTCTGTTTCCTATCCAACTTCCTGCTAATTCATCTGGGAGGTAGTGAATCCTGGACCGAATATATGAGTCTCCGTCACTCACATATCGACTGAGAGAGCTCCAGGCTCCTAGCTTCATCTTGGTCCAGTGTCACGCTACTGCAAAGATTTGGAGAATAACTCACAAGTGAAGATCTTCCACTTCTTCCTTCTCTCGGTGCCTCTTGCTTTTTTCAACCTTTTCTGAAATATATATGTTTTCTAGTATATATATTTCAGAGAAGGTTGACAGAATATATATATCTAATTTGCTCAAAGTCACCAAAACAGTTGGAGCCCTCAGCCTTTGCCAAGGGCTGGTGCTCACAGAGCATGCTCACTGCAGGCTGGCAGTCACTACTGCAGCTGTGTAGCGTAGACACTGTTATTTCCATGGTTTCACAGATAAAGAAACAGCTTAGTAACTTTCCCAGGGTCACAGTGCTTCTGAGGGTGGAAATGAGATTCAAGTCCTGACCCCCAGACTGTGGGTTCTTTACGTCCTGTTGGCTAACTGGCCTAGAATAATATGTTTCTCAAGGGATTCAGTAAAGATACTTTCATTTGGGGCTTTTAAAAAGCAGGGCTTGAATTTTCTTTTCTTCTTTTTTTTTTTTTTTTTTTTTGCCTAAATTGGCCATTCTGATGAAATAACTGTTTAGCATTGCTTCCTCTCAGAGATGTAGTGGCCCACAGAAGAGCTGGGGTTTCTGCTGGTCTCTACTCCCCTCTAGTGGTTTCTATAGAATTGTAACACTATGGCCAGTGGATATCAAAAAACCCAATATATTTAAATGCCCTTATCTCTGAGAACCTAGAACCGATCTTAAAGTAGACAATAGAATTGAATCACTGCTTACGATTGCTGAGCTAATATATCTGATTTTTGTGATGGAAACATTTGAGAAATATTGAGGAAATGCACAAGAAATTTATGTTGAATACCTTGAGGGTTCTTTTATTTATTTTTGTTGTTGTTGCCCAGATACATATATAGACTGCTTCAACTCATCCTGAAGACACAGGACAGTATCTCAATCAGGCTTATTGTGAAATGCGATCTCTATGAATCTGCCAGTTTCACCATGACGCTACACTTTAACTTTTTATGCACATATCGCTTCCTTTGAATACAGCTGTGCAAAGTCAAAGTATGTTTAACGTGAATGAAGTTTGCTATGCTGTTGAATTTGTGAACCAGCTTTAATAGTTCTTGACAAATTTACTGAAATCTCAGAGACAGAAACCCTAATGCTATTCATTTCTGCCTTTCAAAGCAAGATTTTGTAATTTTCTTACTTGTCAGGCAGAGTGACCGAGAGAGAGGGAGAGACAAATGAAAGAGTTCTTCCATCTGCTGGCTCAGTCTTGATAGCCTCAACCGTAAAGGACAAAGCAGATCAAAGCCAAGAGCGAATCAGGTTGGCCACGTGGGTGCCTGGACCCACTTCCACTGCTTTCATAGGCAGTAGGCAGGGGGCTGGATCAGAAATAGAGCAGCCAGGACATGAACCACCACCCACATAGGATGCTGGCATAGCAGGAGGCGGCTTTACACACTATGCCACAGTGCCAGTCTCCAAACTCAACTATTTTTAAAAATGTTTTTCTGACTTGATTTATCTGATTGACTACTGACTTCAAGTGGTGGAGGTTGCTATGTTGACCCCACGTTGGCAAGAAGGTCAGCTCAGCTGTGGGCATATTTGTGAGGCCCTGAGGTCTGCTTTGAGGTGGGTCTTTGAGTGCCAGGCTTGATTGGCATTGGACAACATTCTTGATGGAATATTGTACTATTGGTGAGTACAATGAAGTCAGCTTTATATATATTTTTTACCACCATGAAATATTTATGTATTTTTGTAGGATGGCATGTAATATTTCAACACACATATACAGTATAAACTAGAGCATTTAGTATGTCAAATTTTCCTTTCTTCCTTTGCGTGAAACTCATCAGATCCTCTCTTCCAGTTTTTCATACAAAGTCTAATCTGTTATTGTGAACTGCAGTCACTCCACTGTGACCGGAACACTGGAACATTCTACTTCTAGTGAGTGTTTTAGTGCCATTGCCCAATATCCTTCTCTCCACCATTCACCCTTCCGCTGCCTCCAGCCTGATAATCACTATTCTAGGTTCAGAAACACTTTCCAAAATTCCCACAGAAGAACATGATGCATTTGTCTTTCTGCGTCTAACTTATTTCACTTGAAATAATGACTTCCAGTCGCTTAAAATAAACGATTTTTTAAAACCTATTTGAAATGTAGAGACTGATCTCTTATCCCTTGGTTCATTCCCCCAACACCCACAGCGACCCGGACTGGGCCACGCTGAAGTCAAGAATCACAGACTCAACACGGACCACATGCAAGGCTGACACATTGCCACGGGACCCATTGCCTGCTGCCTCCTGGTAGTGATGCAAGTGCTTGGGTATGTGTCACCCACGTGGACGACCCACTCGGAGATACCACTTCCCATCTTCTGCCTGGCTCAACATTTTTCATGATGGAAATTTGGGAGTGAGGGGCAAAATATGGGGGCTCTGTCTCTGTCTTACAAATAATCAGGATTTTTTCCTTTATAAAACAAATTTATTTGAAAGGCAGAATGACAGAAAAAGGGAAAGGAAGATAGGCCGAGGAAGACAGGGGGAGAGAGAGAGAGCGAGTGAGTGAGCATAAGAGAAATCTTTCTTCTGCTGATTCACTCCTGAAACATCTGGAGCCAGGAATCAGGAACTGCATCTGGGTCTCCCGTGTGGGAGACAGGAACTCAAGTACTTGTACCCTCTCTCTTTAAGTCTCCCAGTTCATAATACTCAGTGACAATAGCTCCAACTAACATATCCTGCTGAGATGAAGTCATAGTCTTGTTCTAAATAAACTAATTTTTTCAGGAAATTCAACTTTCTCTTCTTGATCAAGAGAAAAAAAAATGCAAAATTAAAAAAGGGTCCATTCTGATTTCCAATTATGTTTGTGGGCAATATAACAAGCTTACAGCAGCATGAATGGAAGCAGTGGGACTGGAATGGCCCGTCTTGCATTAATTAAAGTGAATGAAGTTACACAGGCAATCCCAAAGCTCCTTTGAAAGCTCCAGTTATCCATCATGAAGTGTTCTGTCATTTAAAAATGTTAATTTGTAAGTCCCTGTTCAAAGGCCAAAAGGTAGAAGCACTGCAAGTGCCCATCAACAACATGAATGGATACAGGAAATGCAGTACAAGATACAATGGGTTATTGTCCCACCTTGGGAAGGAAGAAAAATATCACACCTGCCACAGCATGCCTGCACCTTGAGGACACTTGTTAAATGATATAACAAACCTACAAACATCAAATCCAAAGCCACAGAAAGTGGAAAGGTGGTTGCAAGAAAGAGCAGGGGAGGAATAGGAAGTTACTCCTTAATGGCTACGAAGTTTCCACACTGAAAGCAGAAAAGGGTTCTGGAGTTTCCTAGCACACAAATGTCAATAGTCAATCTCACGTTGACTATCTTAGGTTTGCCACAGTTAGAAACCTCTTCTGGGGTAAGCTTTTGACACATCAGTTGAAGGCACTGCCTGCGGTACCCACATTCTGTGTTGGAATCACTGTGTTCAAGTCCCACCCCTGCTTCTAGTTCCAGCTTCTTGCTAACAGCATACCCTGCTGGTTACTGCTCAGATATTTGGATCCCTGACACCTGGAGGCCAAGGAGGGGGCAGGAGACCTGGGTTGCGTTTCAGGCTCCTGTCTTTGGCCTGGCGCAATCTTAGCTGCTACAGGTACTTGAGAACTGAACAGTAGGTGGGAGCTCTCTGCCTGCTGGACTCTTTGCCTTTCAAAAAAATAAAAATATACCAATTTGTTTTATGGAAGCATTGATGATCCACTACAATTTGCATGACCCAATTTTGACATAATTTCCTGAAAAAAAAAAAAAAACACCAAATGGGTATTGCTGCTAGCCTGTAAAGTGCCTTGTGCAAGTATGCACAGCCGCTATTTCCTCAGACCCTTCGCTGTCATATGCCATAATGTCATCTCAAGGTCACAGTCTTGGGTCTGAAGGGTGCACCCTACAGCTGTGTATCTTGTTGATTGTGCACATCCTTCAAAGAGGCCCCAGCAGAGGGTTTCACACAAACCAAGTGCCCAGGCCCTCCTTCGCATGGCTGTGAGGGGTATGGCTCAAGAGAAGGAACACAGTTCAGAGTTTTACAGACTGTCATGGTAGAAAACACTGCCTCAGGGCCCGGCGCGGTGGCGCAAGTGGTTAAGGTCCTCGCCTTGCACGCCCATCCCATATGGGCGCCGGTTCTATCCCGGCAGCCCCGCTTCCCTTCCAGCTCCCTGCCTGTGGCCCGGGAAAGCAGTCGAGGATGGCCTAAAGCTTTGGGACCCTGCACCCGTGTGGGAGACCCAGAAGAGGCTCCTGGCTTTGGATCGGCATAGCATCGGCTGTTGCGCTCACTTGGGGAGTGAATCATCGGACGGAAGATCTTCCTCTCTGTCTATCCGCCTTTCCAATTAAAAGAAAAAAAAAAAAAGAAAAGAAAAAGAAAACACTGCCTCACCAAGGTGCATCAGGCCAAATGTCCCAAGGTGCCAGCTCTGGCAACTCAGGAGCGAGGTTAGAGTCGGAAGTCGTGGGAGGAGAAGTGTCAGCAGGGGAAGCAGTCCCCTCCAGGGTCAGCCTCAGTGACAGACGAGCAGGATTAACCGCACAGAGAGCATGCCTGTGTATGAGGCCCTGTACAGACACCCACTGCCTGGGGGTGGGGAGTGCCTGCAGTCCCTAACCAACAGACCACGGAGTCTAAAGGCTTCCTGGTAACCCCTGGTTCTAGTCTCATTTCTTGCAAGAGCTGCTGCAGCCCTGAGATGCCAAATGACTCAGCCACAGTCACACACGGCGAGAGGCTCTGCTCTCCTCCACAGCAATAGCAGATGTGGCATCGCTCAAAGATGAGAGAGGACACCTGAAAGGACAGGTGGAAGGTTCCAGACACAGAGTACCTCAACTTGTCATCATCCTAATTCCTCCTTTGCTATAACCCCAAGCTCCAGAAAGAATGAGGAAACAAAGAGGAGAGGTGTAGGAAGACTGGCACTATTGAGATACATGCTGAGGCCGAGGAAGGAACCATCAGAAGTATTTCACTTTAGATTCACTAAGTATACCGAGCCACAATATAGGACAGGGCCTACGCACTGGGATCTTAGTCCAGTGAGAGATACAAGATCAGTGACACTCAGCCAGAGTGATGTTGTGTTCTATGCCTGACCCTAGGACTGAGGGGCCTGAGAGAACAGTTATCTTTAAGATTTATTTTTATTGAAATGGCAGGTTTACAGAGAGGAGAAAGAGAGAAAGTTCTTCTGCCCACTGATTTACCTCCAAAGTGGCTGCAACAGCCAGAGCTGTGCTGATCTGAAGCCAGGAGCCAAGAACTGCTTCTGGGTCTCCCATGTAGGTGCAGGGTTCCGAGGCTTTAGGCCCATCCTCTTATGTTTTCCCAGTCTACAAGCAGGGAGCTGGAAGGGAAGTGGGGCGGCCAGGACATGAACCAGTGCCCATATGGGATCCTGGTGCATGCAAGGTGAAGATTTAGCCACTAGGCTATTGTGCTGGGCCTGGGACCAGTTCTCCTTCTACAGGAACCTTGGGGGAAAGGAAGGGATGTTGGAGAGGAGCCTTCAAGTGTGAATAGGAATTTGGCAGGTGGGCAGGATAGATGAGAAGGTTCTAGAAATTCTATGCAGGAATATAAGCCTTTCTCTGGATCAGTGCCTGGGGAGTAGGTCACTCAGGAGAGGTGGGAGTGTAGTGCACCGTTGTGTGTGTGTGTGTGTGTGTGTAGAGGGCTTGAGAGGAGGGTGGCAGCCATGGCCAACCCAAGGAGTTAAGATTTCATCCACAGCTAATAAAGTCAATAAAAGTTTTAAGAGAACAAGGCTTCTACGGAAGATAAACTGTGGTTGCAAGCAAGGAATCTGTGTGGGGGTATGCTCCTGCGGCAATACCCAGTCGATGCTACATCATCAGATGAACTTGCCAGGACAAGGCAGCAAGGGGGTGGAGAGCAGCCCAGCTCCAGCCCCTGCAGCCATCTGTTCCCTCACACACAGGCTGTGCCTCCTCCCACTCCAGAGCTCTCAGAACTTTTGCTAGCGACATTTGCACCAGTGGGCGAGGCTCAGAGAAAGGGAGGCCAATGGTGAATGCCCACGGCCCCAGCTCCCACTCGGGAGGGGTTCCGAATGTGTGATCTGATGACATGACTTCCACATGAAGCAGGCTGTGCCAGCAGTAGGTAGGTAGGTGCTGGGAGTTCTCTCCCTTCCAGGGGAACCAAACAGCCTCTAATTCTAAGCAAATCAGAAACAGCCGAGTACCTGGGCGAATGCAGAGAGGACTGCTTGGGATAGAGGAAAGGCCTTTCATTTGGTAGGTGCTGGACACCAAAAGATTCTATCCAAGCGGGCTAACGTTATTAGTTATTTGTAGGAGCAGGTAGAGGGCCTGTGACCAGGGAGTCAGGTGAGCCATAGAGGATGAGCTGGTCTATGAGTCAGCTCAAAATCGATTATGCAGCAAGGTCACCGAGAACGCCAACTTCATAAAGAAAAAAATGTTTAACTTACAGTTTTGGAGGGTCAAGTCCAACATTGGGAGATCCCTGTTGGGCTTCTGTTGCAGGTGGCAGTTGGCAACAATGGGGCTTGTGCCAGGGGGAAGAGCAGTGAGCCTGGACGCTGAGGGAATAGCCAAGGCTTTTACAACCACGGCTCTCAGGTGAGCTATGGAGGGTATGCCCAATGACCCAGCGAGCCCACGCTCTGACACCGTGATTGGATTAAATTATGGCCTGCTTAGTGTTGTTAGCTCTTGATTTTGGGATTTACATCCAACAGGAGCCAAATCTTGTTCAAACCACTGCAGCTGACTTCTTAGATCCTTCACCTTGGGGCTAATAGAGTCTAAGGCTTAATCAGCTGAGAGCATTTCCTAGCTGAGGAGCCTAGGAGAGTTCCCATTTTGATAGTATAATACTGGGCTGGGAAGTGGAGTTCAGTATATGAAATCAAGCTCAAGTGACAAACATACGGAGATTCTTATTACTGTGTGCACTTGCATGGCTATCAACAACATTAAAGTGCTGCACATTGTTAGATGGACAGGTCAATAGTGGGGGAGGGATGTGCCAAAATGGCATAGGCGGTTGCAATGTGCAGAGCAGAAGTGGAAGGGCAAGGGCAACTGTGCTGAACAGGAGCCTGGGTCCCCTTGCATGAGAACAGGCAAGGGCTTTGACCTTTAGTTGTCTGACATGGAAAACGGTCTCCGAGGGATAGGTGGCAGGGGTCAGGTGGGGGCACTTGAGGACTTGTACACCTGGTTAGAAATGTTTTATTATTCGAAGTAGGCACACTGGCATATCAGGTTACTGTGGGCAAGAGCCTAGAATGCAGGAAAGACCAAGGCCAACAGGCCACAATAAGACTGCCCAAGACACACCCAGGGCATACAAGATTGCTTTGGTGCATGGACTGGAGGTAAGAATAGCAGTTTCCAAGGGCTTTATGCTTATGTAAATCATTTAATCCTCACCACAGTTCCACAAGGTAGATAACATTTATTGTCCCTGTTTCACCAAGGAGGAAATTGAGGAATGTGCTGGATCATAAAGTTAAAGAAATGAAAACTATGGGTGAAATATAAAAGGCATTTTCTGTCTCATAGGAATTCAAAACACAGTAGCCAGGTTATTACAGCCTGCTTTCGCACTCAAGGTCTCCAAGAGCTGTGATTTCACACAGATACCTTGTTTTGTGATTGATGAATCTGCAGCTGGGTAGAGGCTGCTTTAGTAGACCACATGAGAAATTGCTTTAGAATTTTCTAAATCAATCAGCAAGAACCAAAAAGCAGAATTCTTAGGCCCTGTGTTTTTAGAAGTTTTATTTATTTCAGTTTATTTGAAAGGCAGAAGCAGGGCGAGAGGGGGAGAGAGAGAATCCTTCTCCCACTGGTTCTTTCCCCCAAAATTGCAAAAGCCAGGGCTGTGCTAGACTAAAGCCTGGAGCCCGGAACTGAACCTGGATCTTTCATGTGAGTGGAGTCGATTTAATCATCTGCCATTTCCCCAAGAGTCACATCAGCAGAGGGCTGGAACTGGAAGTGGAGCTGGTACTTGAACAGACCTTGACAGAAGATGAGTGTCCCAGCTGAGATATCTTAAGCACTGTGTCTAATGCCCCTCTTTCCTTGCTTGAATCAGTGATGGAATCAAGCAAAAGAAAGCAAGTTGCTTGTAGGGAAAATATCCTGAAAGATATGAGTGCAAGCTAAATACACAGCTTGGCAGTTAACATGACAACTTATGCAAACATTCCTGGAGGGGTGGGTCTTTAGCCTGGCCATTAACTACATATCAGAGAAGCTGGTGTGGACCACATCAGAGAAGCTGGCATGGACACACAGCTCTATCTCCCGACTATAGCTTCTGGTTAATGTGCACTGTGAGAAGCAGCAGCTGATGACTCAGAAGCAGAGGATTCTTGCCATCATGTGGGAGACCAAATTAAATTCTTAACTTGTGGCTTCAGTCTGGCCCAGCCCAGTTTGTTGTAAACATTTGTGGAGTGAATAAGTAGATGGAAACTTTCCCTCTCTGCCTCTGCCTCTCAAGAACCAAAACCCACCCCTTGTTACTGAGTCCCACCTATCATGTTGCAAAGTTTCTATGTTTTGAGCTAGTATCTTTGTTTGCAAGAACCACATGAAAATCTCAGCCTGGGTCCTAAAATCCAGAATAAGTCCTGTCTTGTTTTCTCATGTTGAGACACTATTAATAGTTCCTGCCTTCACCCCAAGTTGTCATGAAGCGTGTCATTAGCAATCGACAATCTGGCCACACAGATTGGAAAAAAGACAACGCTACATGTCATAATTAAGAGGGAGTGGAGACTTCTGAGATGCCCGACTGTGAGAAACGATATGGATATGGGTGCCCAAATAGAGTCTGATCTTGGAAAATTCCAACTAATGCATTCAATCTTCTGTCTGACAGTGAGAAAGGAAAGTAGAAAAGATTGCAATGGCAACCAACATAATTCCAGATAAAGGCAGCAGCAGAAAGAAAAGATGAGGGGAAATCTGAGTCATGGGACTATAGTATCATTAGAGAAGGGAACAGATGCTTGGTTTTTATGGGAACACAAGGTATTAGCACTGAAGAGCTGCTTCTGTGTGCAGGATGGCTGCACATCCCCTCTAGTTCTTCATGAGGCTGACAGCATGGCTGATGATTGTGTTAATAAATGATTTCATGTTGATGCATAATCTAACACAATAAACAGATTCAGTTCTATGAATTTTGGGAACTGTGTTGACCAGCTAAAGCAGGAATGATGCCAGAACGTTCTCCTATGCCCCCTTCCAGTGAATCCTTTGCACCAAAAGCACTGTGATGAATGTGCTCTTGTGCTCGTGTTCAATTTCCTTTCTGCGTCTACATGCCTGTGCTCAGCATAACACTCGGAGGGCCATCCATGCTGTAACCATCCGGAGTCGGTTGCTTTTTATGAATAAAAAGCTCATTGTAGAAATACGCTGCAATTTGTTTCTTTTTTCTCTTGACAATAGAAATGTGGATTCTTTCTGCTTGAGATGAAGAACAAGGCTGCTGCATACAAGTCTTTTGGGGATGTATGTTTTAGTTTTCTTGGATAAATAGCAAGGGTCATAGGGTTAACATGTGTTTACCTTTATGGAAAACTGCCAGACTGCTTTCCAAAGTGACTGAAGTGTTTTAAGTCACCAGTCACAGATGAAGATTTATAGTTTCTTTGCATCATTGCCAGCATTTGGTAGTCCTAGCCTTTTAAAATTTCAGTCATTGTATCAGGTCTATTGGGTTTCAAACAGTATCTTCAAAAATTATTTTTATTTATTTGAAAGTTGGAGTGTCTCTCTCTCACTCACACAGAGAGAGAGAGAGAGAGACAGAGAGAGAGAGAGAAGGATGGGGTAGGGAGAGACCAAGAGATCCATTCACTGGTTCAGTCCAGTGGCAGATGGCCTACGCTGGGCCAGGTTGACGCTAGAAGCCTAAAGTGTCATCCGTGTCTCCCACATGGGTGCCAGGGACTGAAACACTTGAGCCATCTTTTGCTGCTTTCCCCAGGACATTAGTAGGGAGCTGGATTGGAAGCAAAGATTAGGAACACAAATGCCGGTATCACAGTTGGTGGCTTTACCTACTGTTGTCACAATTTTGTCCCTGAAACAATATCTTGTTGGTTTAACATGCATTCCCCCTAATGGTGCTGAGAATGGAGAATGTTTTAATGTGCCATTGTTTACTTGTATATCTCTTCATGGGAAATATGAATATCTGAATATTTTACTATTAAAACAAATGGGTAGCTCATCTTTTTATTCCTGATTTGTAAGAATACTTTGTTTTTGATGTGAATATGAATTTCAGATAAATATGCTATAAATACTTTTCTAGTCTGCCATGTGCTTATTTTTTATTTATTATTTATTTATTATATTTTTGACAATCTTTACATAGTTAATTGGGGTAAAAAGGTTCAAGGGCTATAGGAAAGTGGGTAAAACTATTATTTCCATATTGTTTCCTTCATGTTTAAAAGGGGGGTATTATGGGAGAAGGCCCACTGATTTTCTTAATAGTACTTTTTTAAAAAAGTATTTATTTGGGCAGGTCGCAGAGAAAGAGACAGAGAGGAAGAAAGGGAAAAGGGGAGAGAGACAGATAACTTCCATCCTGCTGGTTCACTCACCAAAAGGGTGTAATGGGTATGTCTGTGGAAAGTAGGAGACTAGGAGTTTAGAACTCCATCTGGTTTACCATGAGGGTGGCAGAGACCCAAGCAGAGCTATGTTCTACTTTCTTCCCAGATTCATTAGCAGGAATCTGGATTAGAAATAGAGTAACCAGGGCTAGAACTGGCACTGTGACATGGGATATAGGCATTGAAGGTGGTGGCTCAACCTGTTGTATTGAAATTCTGGTCTCTTAGTAGTGTGTGTGTGTTTTTTTAAAATGCCAAAACTAACATTGTTTTGGGGACTAGTTGTACTCATAAGTATTTCACTAGCATCATTTTACTCCATCTCAAATGATTTTACAAGTTAAATACTTGTGTCTATTTTATAGATGACAAAGTGAGGATGGGAGGAGATTAAATAACTCGCTCATTGCTTGGGATAGAGAGCCAGCATTTGGATGATTCAACATAACCTTAGATTCCAAGGTTTAAGCTACACAGCAGCCTTCTTCATTACTCATACAGGTCCCTCACAGACAACCTGCAACACTTCCCCAGGGTGGTGGAAAACTCCATACCTGGACGATACAAAGTCTGGCTTTGAATTGTTGTGATGATGACAACTCAGCTGTTTCTGGACAAGAGTTCTTACTATGACCCTAGGTACATGACTGTAGACTCAGTTGTACTGAAAGGCAAGACTTGATCATAAGCACATTGGCCGACTCCAGAGTAAGTGATGGTTTCCAGACAGGTGATTTGAAATGAGGTTCTGGAGTTCAGAGGAGACAGATGGCCTTCTGGGAAGAATTGTCTTCTCTTTTCCCCCCTTGCTTCATTACAATAACCACCTTGTTTTCTTAGGTAGGGTCCTTTGAACACTCCCGGACACATAGACACATGTATTAGGAAGTGCTACACTGAGTGAGACAAGAAGGCACAAAGGGTTATGGTATGTCTGAGTACTCAGAACAGACTGCAACGAAAGCAGCTACCAAGGCTTTCCTAAAGTTGCGGATGGAGAGATGAATCTCTGGCCAAGGTCCCTGCCCAGCAGGAGGGCTGCACCAGGAGGGACCTCCAGGGCTGAGGAAGTTGTTTAATGTGCAGCTGACAAAGGCCAAAGGGAAGTGTTTACAGAAATGCTCCAGAATTGAACCTGACACCACCAGCCCTGTGAACTTGCGGCTCTGGGTTCCTAATGAGCAATACACTGCCTAGGAGATTGTGTTTGCCTTACTTGACATGATTCAGTGTTTACCTTAGCTTGATTGGTCCCCAAGTACTCACTTTGTAAAGATGTGCAGTGCCTTGCATGGCTAGTTCCTCAGAATCATGTTCCTTTCCTTCGCTCTTAAATGCCAAAATTGGGAACCATAAAAACCTACTCTTTGACCATCTGGTCTTCTGCTGGCATTAAAATTCAATAAAACTGACAGACCATAACACCCCAAACTTTTTTTTTTCTGGTGTAGGATGATTATCAAAGCATTTCATGGGTAACTGACAATATTTTAGTTCAAGAGAGAAGGCTCTGCATATGGCCTAGCAAAAAGAGCATGCACCTTAAAGGTATCCAAACCACCTTAACTCCAACTGCCCAAGCTCAGTTTCCTGGGGATAGTAAAGTCCTACCACAGTCAATGAACTTGAAATGAGACACTAGATGTCTAAAGCTCCCTGAAAGTTCTGCTTTCTTGCCTATCCAGGATTTGCTCAGCTTCACCTGTAACAGAAGATTGGCTTAATCTTTGCCTCCTAAGCAACAAAGGAGAAAACACACATGGCAGATGCTTCGGAGGCATGAAGTGCTACCTGCTGTTGCTGCTATAGTGGCCCTGCTGATGGCGCCTTCATCATCCTTGAGTTAGCCATTCCTCTGCTCCAGACACTCCCTAAAGTTGAACTGCAGCAGGATGGTCAATTTACCCAAAGGTCCCCAAAGCTCCCGTTTGAAGGGATTGCAATATAAAGCAACTGGTTTACGAATTCCAAGATGTTACAGCAAAGAGAAGAATGCAGAGTGATAGAAGGTGGAGGTGGGGAACCTTTCCTAAATAGTTTTCTGGACAAAAAGAGTCTTCAGTGTTCAGCTTTACAGAGTATTGGATTACAAAAAGGACTGTGTGTATTTCATAGCATTGTAGAGATGCAGGACCAAGGAGGCTTCCGGGCATTAGGGAGTTCTTTCTTTGCAGTGGAAGTTTCAACTAGATATCAAACTGAAGTAAATGTGGCATTCCAAAGTAAGACTCTGGGCCACCACTTGCTCTCCTTTTCCTAGGGTGCTGAAGTGTGTGTGTGCACTTGCTACAAGGGAACCGGAGACTGAGCATTCCTTGCATTCTCTCTTGGTTTGGCTATAGCTGATCCTAGTCAAAACTCACATTGATACTAAAAAGTTATTTGATGGTTACAGTGGTTTGGTAGGGAGGATGCTATGGTGTTTAGAGGGCAAGGGACTGGGATGCTAAATATCCTACTATGCCAGGGACTGTACTGTTGACAAGCCAGCAGTATTTCATCCAGATGTACTCTGGAAGTAGGTGCTGGGCCATCCATTCCTCCAACAAATGTTAAAGCTAGTGGGAGACAGGACTACCATGACAGTTTGAGTCTGTCACCTCTCATGCTTTCTTGCCATATCTGCTGCATCTGGGTTGAAACGATTTTGCAGTGACTTGAGAACTCCCCACAGCTGCTCAGATAAATGAGACTGTGAAAGTGAAGGGGTGAGAGCACACAGAAAGTACATCCACTCTGGGGTCTTCCAGAAGCCTGGTGCCTTAGCAGTCCTGGCCCAACCTGAGCTCACTACGGAAGGCCAGGGTCAGCCCTAGGTTAGAGAAAACCTTCCCTGTCCAGGTGTGGTGGGCAGAGTAATGTCACAATCCCTGCATGTGTCACTTTATCTGGTCAAAGGGACTTTGCTGATGTGATTAATTGCAGATAAGGGAGATGGCAAACTGTCCAACTCTCCTGATGACTCAATGCCGTCAGTCACAAGAGGGAGGCAACAGCCAGGATCAGAGGAAGGAAATGTGATAAGAGAAGCTGAAACTGGGGTGTTGCGTTTCAAAGGTGCAGGCCTGCACTGGTTTCCAGAAGCTTCCAGAAGCAAAGAGGATAGATCCTCTGCTCAGCATTCAGAAAGGAATGTGGACCTGCCATCATCTTGATTTCAGTGGACATCTGGTTTCCAGATAGTGTGTGTGTGTGTGTGTGTGTGTATGTATGTGTCCACTGATTCACTGTCCAAATGCTTCCTACAACCTGTGCTAGGTCAGGCCAAAGCAGGAAGCCAGAAACTCAGTACAGTTCTTCAGGGTTGGGAACCATCACCCAACTACTTAAGCCATCCTCTGTGGCATAAGTCAGAAGCCGGAATGCAGAGGAAACAAACCCAGGTGCTCTGATGGGGGATGTGGGCATCCAAACCCCTAGACTAAATGCCTATGGCTAGTGTGTGTTTTCATGCCACCAAATCTATGTCCACTCACTACAGTAGCTGTGAGAAAACAAGGTACCTGGTGTAAACGGTCAGAGAAGGCTCCCTACTCAGGGGGCTGTGGTCGTTCTCAGGCCTTTACCTAAAGAGTCCCTAAGTCATGACAGTTTTGAGGATTCCCAGGGGATAGCAGTGCTGCTCTGGTCTGGTCGCCCCCCAGATCCAGGTAGCAATCATACACTGTATCGTCACATGATGTGCATGCACAGGGGCAAGATTCCAGCCCCAAATGCAAAGGATTCCCGCATTCTCTGCGGTTCTCCTTTTGAGTTCCCTGCCATGTGAATAATGGAGCCCCGACTAACTGCTTGCTCGCAAAGGCTTCTCTCACCCTGTGAACTCCCAAGCCACATCCAGGGCAGACTCAGGTGCAGCAGAGGTCTTGATGAGCACAATGAAAGCCAGAGAAAATGAAATGGTCATTGAGAACACACCTAAGCCCTTCCTTGTTCAGCAGATTGGAGCACTGGCAATGGCAGAATCTGAAGTTCCAGGCTCGACATTTTCTGATGTGTGCAGAAATATCTTCTGCTACAACAAACTTGACTTTGCCCCCTTTCTTCAGACTATGAATAAATATTTAGATATAGCTTGCAGATAGACTAAAGCCAGACTTCCAGTTTATTTGACAGGAAAGCTTAGTAATCGGATATGTGAATCACCCAGGAGAGAGGACAGCCTAACTCATTGCAGCATGAAAATGGTCTAGCAGTCAACATGGATTCCACTAGCCTTGATAGAAGCATGTGTATTTCCTCAGATGCGTGTGCACAGGGCGCCCTAGGAAAGCCTGTCTTCTCTCAGGGATACTTAGTGTGGCCCAGGGGAAGTAAAAGTCAATTTGAAAAGACATTATTTCTGGGTAATCATTTTCCTCAGATTTAAAAAGAAAGGTGTTCAAACCTCCTCTATAACCTCACTGTGAATGTCAAGTGAAAACACATAGAAGAGGCTTACCTGCCAGCTTGCATCTCAAAAGATAACAGGTTTGCTGTTGTCAGCTGAAACTTTAAGGACAAATGCTCATGAATGTTTTAGACAAAGTGGTGCAGGAGAGTTAGCATGGCATATGTGGATTGTAATTTTACTACAATATGACAAACGTGAGACAAGTAAATAATTCATGTTGCTGAGTGCACTTTACAAAGCTTAGGTACAGGACCCGGCGCGGTGGCGCAAGTGGTTAAGGTCCTCGCCTCGCACGCCCGGGATCCCACATGGGCGCCGGTTCTAATCCCGGCAGCCCCGCTTCCCTTCAAGCTCCCTGCCTGTGGCCCAGGAAAGCAGTTGAGGACGGCCCAAAGCTTTGGGACCCTGCACCCTCTTTGGGACCCTGCACCCGTGTGGGAGACCCGGAAGAGGCTCCTGGCTTCGGATTGGCATAGTATCGGCCCGTTGTGCTCACTTGGGGAGTGAATCATCGGACGGAAGATCTTCCTCTCTGTCTCTCCTCTCTGTATATCCGCCTTTCCAATAAAAAAAATAATAAAAATAAATCTTTAAAAAACAAACAAACAAACAAAGAAACAAAGCTTAGGTACATAAAGGAGCGCTGACTTACGGCTCAATGTTAGGTGCCAATGAGTTACAGTGGATGAAGGTTTCATGGTGGAATGTATGGCCAGCATCTGCTCAGTTCTAGAAGGTTCTTTGGACCTCAATGAAGGCTTTGGCATCTGGTTCACCAGCCTCCTTTCCACTATAATCTGCTTCAATCTAGGGGACTTTTGCAACAACTTCATTCCCTTTAGTTCCCTTGCTGTCTCCACGGCTGCAGCACAACCTGTCCTCAGGGAGGCTCTGACCAGATCACCTCTACTGATGTGACATCCCACAGATCCATGAGACTTAGAACTCTTACCACAGTTCTATCTATCCACCCACCTACCCATCTATTTATCCGTCTATCAATCAAGCGGTGAGAGAAAGAGATCTTTTATTTGCTCGTTCATTCTCCAAATATCTACATTAGCCAGGGTTGTGCTAAGTCAGAGCCGGAAGCTAGAAACTCCATCCTGTTCTTCCATGTGGGTGGCAGAGACCAACTATTCGAGCCATCATCTGCTTTCCCCGGCACATTAGGAAGATTGTGAGTAGAGCAGGGTTCTGACATAGAATGAGGGCATCCCAAATGGAGGCTTAAATACCTGTAAAATACCAGCTTCCAGCATCATGACTGGAGCACTTTGAAACCATTGCTAAGTAAAATAAAAGTTACTTGAACACAAGCACTGGCATATCATGACAAGCAATGTGATAACCAAGACGGCTAATTAGGTGGCAAGTGAGAAGGCAGTGTATACTGCATGGGTCCACTGGGCAAAGGGATGATTCCTGTCCCAGGTGGGATGGAATGGGACAATGTAAGACTATCATGTTGCTCACAAAAAGATGTGATTAAAGACCTGAGTGGGGCCTTGCACAGTAGCCTAGTGGCTGAAGTCCTCGCCACACACATGCTAAGATCCCGTATGGGCTCTGATTCTAATCCCGGTAGCCCTGTTCCCATCCAGCTGCCTGCTTGTGGCCTGGGAAAGCAGTCGATGATGGAGCAAAGTCTTGGAATCCTGCACCTGTGTGGGAGACCCGGATGAGGCTCCTGGCTTCAGATTGGTGCAGCACCAGCCATTGCGGCCACTTGGGGAGTGAATCAGTAGACAGAAGATTTTTCTCTTTGTCTCTCCTCCTCTTTGTATATCTGAGTTAAGTAAGAATAAATAAATCTTTTAAAAACCATGAATGACTTATTTCTGGGAACTTGCATTTAACATATTCGGCCAATGTAACAGAAACCTTTGGGAAGCAAAACTGCACACAAATGTGAGATGGAGGGGGCTTGCATATCCTGTCTTACTTGAAATGCCTGCTCTATCATTGCAAATGAGGCAGGGCCATGGCTCTCAATGGCCATGCACATGGCTTTAAGGCCTGCCAGCATGTCGAGGTCCACCTGAAGCCTTCAGCTCCAGGGCCATTTCATCACTCCCTATAGTGGCACTCTAAAAAGGAGGCTTGGTCTACCCAGCTCGCCTTCTCCATTACTTCCTTCAAGACCCTCGAGTGATTCTAGCACCAGGATGGCCCTTCCCGGTAGGAGCAGCTGTGGAGGCAGAGGCCAGTGAGGCCCTCTTTCTGTTCAGAACTGGCCTGCTGAGGTTACTACTCACTCGCAGATGCCCAGGGTCTGCAGGGGGCGTGGAGAGTGGCTTCATTTGCAGATTCAAGAGGGAAGCAGGCATGGGTCACCATGGCCTCTGCTGGTTAGCATCTCCTCCCTGCAGGGAAAATTGCTGTCTATTCTAAGATCCAGCCTCTTGGTATAGATATGTAACAAGTGTCTAGAATACAGAAGCTCATTTTTTCTCAATAACCTAGCTCTTGAAAGCTTTATTTTTTAAAATTACTACATTCCTTTAAAAGGGATTACCCTGAACATCACAGTCGATCAGCGACTTTTTTTGGTTGTTTTTATACAGTGTATTTCATCTTTCTCCTGCAGCAGCCTTCAGAGGGTTAATGCTGTGAAGTTGTAAAAAAAAAAAAAAAAAAAAAAAGGGAATAGAAGATTCCAGGGAGTTTGGTGCAGCAGTTAGGACACAGCTCCTTATCAGAGCACCTGGGTTCAAGTACTGGACTGTTTGATTCCAGCTTCTTGCTATTGGAAATCCTAGGAGGCAGCAGGTGACAGCTTAAGCACTTGGCAGCCTGCCAGCGTGGGAACGACTGGGATGGACTTGTGTGTTCCTGGCTTCCACCTTGCTCAGCCTTGGCCATTTGGGGGAATAAATCAATGGGCATAAGATCTCTGTATCTCTATGTCTCTTTGATTTTCAAATAAATCAAACCAAATCTGAAATAGAACCTATGGTTCTGTTAGGAAGTAATGCATATCCAAAGCACGCAGGCCAAGTGTTGTGTGGTCCGGATAGTGATTGATGCATTCATCTAACTGCCAGTGTTGTCACAGGGCAATTTTTTGGAAAAAGCCAACTTACAGCCTTCTCTTGGAGTCTTTTCAGTTTGCTGGTGCCCCCTGCTGGCCACCTCACTCCTGGGCTGCATCAACCCAGCCCACTAGGGCACTCAGAACCTCTCTGCAGTGCAGTAATTTTTACTTGGCTTCAATGGTCTTTGCCACTCCTCTGACAAGCTATTCCAGATCTTGGCACCTTTCTTAACCCTCTACAATAATCACTCTTGTGCATTTTCTCCTGACAACCAATTTTACAGAGAAAATAGAGGCCTAAATTCCTGAGGCTACCATCTTCTACCCAACTCATAAACTTTTCTATATCCATCGAAATCTTGCCTCACTCATGGAAGATTAGGTAGTCCTCCTTCTGAGGAAAGTAACTTATTCAGCTACTCTATTAAAAAAAAAACACCTTAGGTGTCTAATCCTCTGCCTGCAGTTCCAGCATCCCATATGGGCACCAGTTTGAGTCCCAGCTGCTCTACTCACCATCCAGCTTTTTGTCAATGGCCTGGAAAAGCAAGAGAGGCCCTGGGCCCCTGTGCTCAAGTGGGAGACCCAGAAGAAGTTCCTGGCCTTAGATTGGTCCAGTTCTGATCATTGCAACCATTTGGGGGAGTGAACCAGCAGATGGAAGATCTTCCTCTCCTAACTATTTCAAGTAAAAGAAATTTTGTTTTCAAAAAAGCACCTTGGAGATAGACTTTTTGCTATGGTTAATATGCTTGCCGCTGGATGGGCTGCTGAACTGTACAAGTACATTTGACTACTGACTGGCCCCTGACTCGAGCTTTCTGCTAATGCAGTGTTGTCTTAAATGTCAGCACTACATTTCCAGTGACAGCTCAGGTAATTGTGTTCCTGACATTCACACAGCGGACCTGGGTTGACCTCCTGGCTAATGTAGGCCCCACCACTCCTGTGTAGGCATTTGGGGAGTAAACCAGCAGATGAGAGCTCATACTTTCTCTAAGTATATGGGTATGTGGATGTATACAAATACACATATTTTCTTTATAGTTATAAAAAAAGATATAGCCTTATAACCAAAGTTAAGAATAAAAATCCCTACCTTCACAAACCAACAATGGTAACCCTGCCCCAAAGTTAAAACTGTTAGATTTGTCATATGTTTTGTAGCTATCTTCCTGATTTATACACCTACACACCAAATACACAAACATTTGCTTCCAAAACAGTTACCATGTATTGTCACAGATTTCAACTACCAGTAATTATGAATGACTTCTCATGTTTGTATATGTGCATCTGGAAACTCTTCATGGCTAGTCAGTATTCCATGGAAGGAGTATGTCATGCTTACCAAACTCTAAAAAGTTATGAAAGCAGTACATATTTACTGGAAGTAACCCAATCACACAGAAGTTTATAAAGTAAAAAATTCTTCCCTTCTTAATCTCCCCCTCCCAGATTGCACGAGGTAATGCTTCTTTGGATTTTTATGATACAATTCCCTAGGCTCAGATTTCCCCTTCCACCCTTCCCGTTTCCCCCATCCCACTTCCCCCTCTATATTACTGATAGTATAGTCCTTCAGCAACAGTTACAAATACACTATTATGCTATTGAAGTGGATCATGATATCGTAGGTATAAACAATGGCAAAGTCCAAAATCCTCATGTCAGGATATATTTAACAGTTACATTGGAAGTCCTTCTTTTATTCTGGAGTAGAGACGGATACTACTCAACCACGAGGAAGAACGAAATTCTACCATTTTCAATAAAATGGTCCCAGTTTGTGATCATTATGCTCTGTGAAATAAGCCAATTCCAAAAGGATGAATATCATAAGTCTTCTCTGATATAAGGTAACCTTTATGCAAAATTCAAGAACGTTAGATACATAGGTAAACATGGATATGCATATGTTCACCTAGGGGAAATATATAATGGAGACCAGCATACTGAGAAATGAGGCAGTGACTTTTTAATGGCTTACCAGAAATCTTCACAAACTTTTTAAAAAGTTGAGTTTATTGAATTCTTATTCACATGTAGTTAAACTGACTCTTCATAGAGATCAGGTCTTTGAATTACCAGAAATCCATAAAATCACATATCTCCACAGTAGAGTTAATGGCCATTTCTATCACTAAAACCACAAAAATTTCCCTTGTGTTGTTATCCCCACCTTAACTCAAAGCCATGGGAAAATGTGTTTTCTTTCCTCAAGATCTGTGTCCCATTCTTGGAAGCATATAGCATGTAGCTTTCTAAGTGTAACTTTTCTCCCTTAGTATAATGCATATGAGATTCACCCAGCTGGCTATGTTATTAAATCCTTACTTTATCTAGCATGTAGAAAAATTTTGTTCTAAAGATGGGCTATCGCTATACCTGGGATGTGGCTCTTTCCTTTCATGGCTCACTTAAAAACTAGATTTCCTTCCACATGACTTATTATATCTATCCAGTTCTTTTTTGCTAGTGGTCCAGAATTTCATCATATAAGGTAAAGTTTTTCTTCTCTTCATGTTCATGGATACTCAGGTTATGCCCATTTGTGACAATTACAAGCAGGTAAAAAGAAAAAAGTATGACCAAGAAAAACCCACTTTTGCTCATCATTTCTTTTGTATATGTAGATGGTTGCTTGGAAATAGAATTGTGCTTATTCATTCAAATTCTGTATTTATCTTCTATATTTATTTTCATTTATTTGAAAGAGAAATATCTTCCATTTGCTATATCGCTTGTCAAATGCCCGCAATAGATGGGGCTGGACCAGATGGAAGCTAGGAGCCAAAGACTCAATTTGGATGTTCCACATGGATGACAGAGACCCACATACTTGGTCCATCACCTGCTGCCTCCTGGGATGTGCGTTATTAGGCAGATGCAACTGGCAATGGAGTGGGATTTGAACCAGGTACTCTGATATTGGATATATCCCAAGAGATATGCTTCCCCGAAAGGATATATTTACAATCTTGATAGATACTTACAACTTAGTCACTGAAAATGTTACATGTATTTAAATTCCAACAACCTGATAGCCAGTGTTTTTCTCCATATCCTTACCAAAAATGAAGTTAATTTTTCTCATTTTTGTTCATTTTATTAACATGATGGCATCTCATTTGAATCTCTCATCCTTAACAAGGCTGTTCATTAAAAAGTGTAGTTATCACATAGCGGATTATTGTCCACTATGATAGTCATTGCATGGCTTTGGCCACTTTAAAAAAATTCATCAATTTGAAAGGCAGAGTGATAGAGAGGGAGAGTCAGGAAAAGAGCGGGACAAACAGCAAGAAGTACCATCTGCTCATTTACTTGCCAATGGCCACAATGTCTGGGGCTGGCCTCGGCCAAAGCCAAGAGCCCGAGAGTCCATCTGGGTTTCCGGGGAGGATAGCATGGGCTCAAGTGTTTGGGGGCATCTTTCTGTGACTTACCAGATACATTCACACAGAACTGAATGGGAGACAGAACAGCTGGGACATGAACTGATCTGGGAGTCAAGGTCACAACTGGCAGCTTAACTCTTCAGGCCACAATGCTGGCCCCAGTTTTGGGCCTTTTAAAAAGCCAGGTTGTGATTTTTTAGATGAATTTGAATGAGTTCTTTATATATCAATTATGTTAGAAATGTTTTTTATTTTCTTGCTTTTACTTATTTATGGGGATGATAGAGTAAATGTGTTCTCGTCTACATAGCACACATTCTCTGTCAAGCTCTAAAAACCATTCTCACATGCATAGCCTAAGCAATTCTGAGCCTTTGAATGTGTAAATTGTTTCCACTTGTTCCTATCATAAACAACACCACCTTGAAAAGCCTTATTCATATATCCTGACTTTGAACAATCATGTACACATTTTTTTGATGTAAATACCTTGAAGATTTTTCTCTTCCAAGATAAATTTCCGGAAGTGGCATGAAAGGACAAGCCTATTTGAAATGTTCTTTATCTGTGCCCTTGAGTCCCTCTCTGCTAGTCTCTTTTGGAGACTCTGTTCCATTGGACTCTGCAGAAATCTTCAGCCTCTCCCATGCTTAGGCTCATTTTTCTCAGCCCACAGCAATGTTTCAGACTCACACTTTCTTGGAAACAGGGACGAATCAAACATAATGGCTTCCCTATGGAGTTTGCATTTTCCTCCAGTTATCATGTCCTTCCCCTTCCTCTCCTCCCTACCCCTTTCCTCTCCTATTCTTTTTCTCCTCGTATTAATTGGAAGGCTGCTCCACCTGTCCTCATTACTATTACTGATATTCTCTGCCATCTGATTTCTAGACTTTGTACTTCACTGACAGCCAGGGCAAAGACACCCAGGGATCTCCAGGTACTTTAGCCAACCCCATCTGCATCTGCTGCCAGCAACCTTCACCCTATAACTTCATTCTCCACCTCTGTGAGAGCATCTCTTGCTAGTACTTTGCTTCATGACAAGACTTCCTTTTTCCTTCCAGGGTTCTCCTCTCAACACACCTTCACTCCTTTAATTCTGTCTTTTCTCTAACTGTATGCTAACAGAATTTGTTATAGGCAGAATCAAAATCCCCAAGGAAACTTTGGCTCAGATCTCTGGATCTGTGGATACTATCTTGTATAAAAACCAGACTTTACAGATGTGATCAAGTTAAGGATCTTGAAATGGGATGTTCTAGATTTCTGTATGCTTCCAGTGTAATCACCAGTGTGTTCAGAAAGGAGGCAGAGGCAGACTTGACATCTGGAGACAGATGTTGCTACATTGCTGGCTGTGTAGGTGGTGGACAGGTCACAAGCTGAGGACTGCAATGGCCTCTAAAAAGCAAGACAAGCATTCTCTCCTGTATCTCCAGTACGCCAGATCACTGATACCTTGATTCTAGTTTCCTGAGGATAATTATAGATTGTTTGGCAGAGAAAGTGAGAATGAGAGCCAGCTTCTCTGCTAATTTATTCCTCAGATGTATGCAGTAGCTAGGATTGGAATCCAGGAGTCTGGAATTCAATTTGTATCTTCCACATAGAGGACAGGGATTTGTGCACTTGTGCCAGAGCCGGCAGCCTCCCAGGGTCCGTACTAGCAGGAAGCCGGAACAGCAAGCTGGAGGCTGGAATCCAGGCACTGTTATAGGACACAGGCATATCACTGCTAGAAACTTATTCCAATCATGGTGTCGAGAGGTGGGCCTGTTGGGACCTTCAGGGTTGAATCCTGGTGACTTTGTAAGGACAGAGAAAGGCACGTGGACACGCAGACCCACAGACTTCTTGTCTGCTGCCATGAGATGACCCGGCTGCCTCAGAACTTTGCCAGCAAGGACACCAGCGCATGAAGGCTCCAGACCTAGAACTTTCAGAACCATGAGGCAAAGTCAACCTCTTTTTACAAGGTTGCTTCCTTGAGGTATTTCATAATGACAGTGGAGAAATGAATATAGCTGTGAAAGACAAGTGCAAAGCACAGTTCATTTAACCCAGAGCTGAGGAACAGGCTTGGATTGACTTGCTGGGTAGACAGAAGCGACTGGTATGTCCATATTTTCACACCGGGATGGCACCCTCAAATAGCAGGATGCAGAGATCCATCGGATATACTGCTATATGACCAATAGAAGCAATGCGTGTGCCAGGCCCCATTCTGTACAAGAAAGGGGGCAAACAATGCATATTTTCATTTATTTATATTTGTATAGAGAATCACCGGGCAGATTAATCAGAAAATAAATGTTTACATGTAGAGTGTGGGAAGTTATTGAATGTGGAGGAGAGGGAACAAAATGTTCCTAGTATCTGCTTTCTTGCATTGTCTAGAATTGTGAATTGTATAGATGTATAGTGTATTTAAAATAACTTCTAAAATAAATTAATCAGATGTAGAGCAGTAATATTCCCAGTGTGCCTTTTTACCATGTGAGATGCATCTTAGTTGCTAAACTAAAACTTAATTTGGAAATGATTTTAAACAAAACGCTATTAAAAAATGGGAATAGCATGGAGTATCTGAACATCTTCTACCAGATTCACCAACTGCTAACTGCTGTGTTGCCAGTGTCTTCGTCTCTTTCCTCTCACCAAATTTGTGCCTGGAGCATCTGGCTCAGGAGACTCCCGGCCCCTAAATGTTTCAGGTTCTTAAAAAGTTACATATTTATCTTCATCTGAAGGGGCAGAGAGAGCGAGAGAGAATGAGAAAGGGAGATAGAGCTATTCAAATGCCAATTTATTTCCCAAATGTTTACAGTACCTGGGACAGGGACAGGCTGAACCAGAACTCATTCTGGTTGTGGTCTCACATGGGTAACAGAGGTAAGAACTTAAGCCACTATTAGCTGCCTCACAGGGTGTGCATCAACAAAAAGCCAGAATCTGGAGCAGAGCCTGGTTTTGAACTCGGTAACTCTAATATGAGATAAATGGCGTCTTAAACCCCAAGCCATATGCTTATACCCTCAGCTTCAGGAGTTTGGGGTGATGCAATATAAACCAGAGTCTTCTTGTGGAGATCAATGTTGCCTGAACATAATCTTAACTTTTATACTGTGCAAAATGGCCACTGATAATCTTTTGTTGCAGATGAAGAATTAAAGTGTGCCCTTGAAGTCGATCAAACACTGCAAACCATGCCTGTGGTCAGGTTTCAGAAGTTTTTGTTTTTGTTTGTTTTCCTATTCCCTCTTGGTACACGTCAAGCCTTTCATTTCTAAAAAACCTACAGTATCCCTGAAGTCCTAAATGATAAAATTACACGTTTTCATTATTGCTTAGAAATAGAGTTGGGAGAAGAATCCTCAAACTCAAAGTAATAAGTAATTTTGAACCTGTAAATAGCACCTTGTTTCAAATCCTTTTTTTCTTTAAAGATTTATTTACTTTTATTGCAAAGTCAGATACACAGAAAGGAGGAAAGAGAGAGGAAGATCTTCCGTCCGATGACTCACCCCCCAAGTGACTGCAATGGCCGGTGCTGTTGATCTAAAGCCAGGAGCCAGGAATTCTTCTGGGTCTCCAATGCAGGTGCAGAGCCCCAAGAGTTTGGGCAGTTCCCCAATTGCTTTTCCAGGCTACAAGCAGAGAGCTGGATGGGAGGTGGGGCCGCCAGGATTAGAACCGGTGCTCATATGGCTTCCCAGGCGTGTTCAAGATGAGGACTTTAGCTGCTAGGCCATCGTGCTAGGCCCTCAAATCTGTTTGTTTTCATCTGCAACGGTGAATGTGGTCAGGTTCTAAACCAGCCTTTTGCTCCCGACTCCAATCTCAACTTGGTAGTGTTGGAGGTAGAGCAGAAACAGAGAGGGGGCAATGACAAAAGGCCTGAGGAGGACAAGGGGTGGCCTTGCTTCCCCATGGCTGCACCAAGCACCCAGAATCTCATAGCTGCTTTGGCTTAGAGGTTGTATTTTTGCAGGACAAAAGAAAGCACTGCTATGCAAAATACTTCAGATATTCCACAAACACATCATTGCCTGATAACATGTCGACGGTGAATGACACGTGATTTTTATGTCGTTAGATACTGCTTGCAATGCCTGTGATGTAAGGAGGTGACCTCACAGAGCGTGACATGTCAGCGAGGCTGGGATTCATAACCTGAATGAGGGACAGGTTCTTCCCTTTTACTTCCTTGTTTCTTTCTCTGCTTTCTAGAACACTGCTTCCCAAGCGCAGTTATAGAGACAGAGGGGTACACTGTGCCTCGACTTAGCCAATCTCTTGTGAAGGGAATTAGGGATTTGAAAACAAAACAAAATAAAAAACAAGGAATAAAACCTGGCTATTGCTGTATATAAAATAATGTGATGAAAATTCTTATGTTTGTATAAATATCATTGTTTATTTGTCCAAGGACTTACTGAAATTAATTAACTGAGAGAGAAAGAGCATCTCCGTTTGCTGGTCCACTCACTAAATGCATGCAACAGCTGAGAACTGTGCCATACATGCTGCCTTGAAAGATTTGCATAAGCAGGAAGCTGGAGTCAGGAGCCTGAGCAAAGAACTGAATCCAAGTCCTCCATATGGGATGTGGACTTCTGAACTGGGGTCTTCATCACTTGGCTAAATGCCACCTTTGGGAAGAGTTTTAGAAGTAGAGATGTCTCCATTGTCTCCATTGGCTAATCCTCCCCTGGTATGTATGTGCTGGTTTGTATCCTGGTTGCTCCACTTCCCATCCAGCTCCCTACTTGTGGCCTGGGAAAGCAGTAGAGGATGGCCCAAAACCTTGGCACTTTGCACCCATGTGGCCAACTCAGAAGAAGCTCCTGGATTCTGGCTTCAGGTTGGCTTAACTCTGGCCATTGTATCCATTTAGGGGGTGAACCAGTGGATGGAAGATTTTTCTCTCCATCTCTTCTTCCAGGAAATCTGCCTTTCCAAAAAAATTTAAAAACAAAAAGACAGATAAATATTTTAAGAAAACAAAAACAAGAACAAAATGTGTGCCCTTTTGAGTAACATTGGATATATTCTGTCAAATTACTATCCGTAAAGTGCCCACTTACAATCTCATTGGGAGTGTGTGAGAGTGTGGGACCCTGTGTAAGGACCCACCTGGTTCTGAGGGCTTACCGGGCAAGTCCTGGTTGTGGTGTTTGAGTTTGCACCCTGGCCATGCTTCACTGTTTAGTAAAGGACACAGCTTCACCCAGTGGTTGTGGAAGTGGATGAGATCCTGTGTTTGTGTGATGCCTGCCACATGGTACTGCCCCCAGTGAGCACAGGCCCGAGAAAGCCTTTTTAGCTGCCAGCGTGGCCAGGTTTCAGCACCCAGGGTGCGGAGCTTGTAAAATCAATGTCATCCTTTGTCACTTTCTTTGTGCGTATCATGATGATTGATGTTTCAAAGCTACTTTTCTCTTTGTCACAGTGGCACTGAGAGAATTGCTATACATGTCATGAGTTTGAGTGTCAGTGGTTTTACTATTTTATAGAATTGCACAATTATGAATACAATTTATTTGAAAACATTTTCATCACTCCCAAAGACATCCTGAACTACTTAGTGTTTAACAATTGTACTTCTCTCTCCATATCCTTTCAGCATTAGGCCATCTCTGGTCTGCCTTCTGTCTCTATAGACTTGACTGGACATTTCATATAAATGGAGCACATTGTGGTCCTTTGTAATCAGTTCCTTTCACTTAGCACAATGTTTTTAACATTCATCCACCTTGAACCTTTTGCAAAAAAGCTCAATGTCTAAATCCTCACCTGGTGTGCACTGGGATTGCATATGAGCACTAGTTTGTGTCCTGGATGCTCTACTTCCCACCCAGCTCCCTGCTTGTGGCCTGAGAAAGCAGTAAAGGATGGCTCAGTAAAGCCTTGGGACCTTGCATCCATGTGGCAGACCCAGACGTTTCTGGCTCCTGGCTTCGGATCTACTCAGCTCTGGTCACTGTGGCCATGAGTGTGACCCAGCAGACAGAAGATCTTTCTGTGTCTCCTCTCTGTAAATCTGCATTTCCAATAAAAATAAATATTTAAAAAAAAATTTCATCCGCATTGTGTGTATCAGAACTTAAGTTCTTCTTATGCCTAATAATACACCAGCATAGTGGGCTACTCCATTGGTTACCTCATCCACAAGGTTATTATACCTGGGTTTGCTTCGGATTTTGGGGTGTTATTGTTATCAACTATTATGTACAAATTTTTGTATAGTTATGTTTTATTTTATGGAGCATTTACCTAGGAGTGTATTATTTGATCATTTGTTGTTTAATATTATGAATAACATTTCAATGATTATCTTGGCAAAAAAAAAAAAACCAGAAATGGGCAATTTTTGCACAAAGGATCAAAGTTGAGATAAAGGTCCAAGGGTAAGTGTTTTATAGAACTTGATCTTTCTGAATGATCTCTCTGCACGTGTAAAGTGGTTATTGTCCATATGGGAGATTACATGTATGGGACAACTCATGGCAAGTAGGATAGCCAAAGCACATGGCAGTTACTTCTTTACACGCTCTAAATTGTGAAGCAGAAAGCTTCATTGGCCTATCTTCAACCGCCACACCCTCGGATCAGATGCCCTTGGTTTTTATTCCCCTCATGTAAGTCTTCAGTAACTTCCACATTGGCATTCCCCCCATGGAAATTCTGCTTTAAATAGGCCATTCTCAACATCCTCCTCCTTGCTCTGGACTTTTCCCCCAGAACCTCCACTGTATTAGGCAGGGCTCCTCAAAAAGAGGCAGAACGCATTGGATGGATAGAAGGTTGGACAGATGGGAAGGGAGGCTAAGATGCCTCTCCCAATAGGTCAGTGGAAAGCTGGAGAAGCAGGCAAATTGTTATCATGACCTCAGAACAAGGGAAGTTGCTGGAGGAGGCCTATGTCTAAGGCTGAAGGCTTGAGAAAAGGGGAACAGGGAGAGTGTGGGCAGCTGGAGTAAACCCTGCAGTCCAAAGACGAGAGAACAAAGGGTTCTCCTGTCCCAGGGCAAGGGGAGAGAAGCTTGTTAAATCCTCTGTCATTTCATACTAGTCACCAGGACTTTAAAAAACAATTATCTAGCATTCTGCTTATATTGAGAAAGATTTTCTAAAATGTCTCTTCCTGTGTGCTTATGAAGTTGGTGACTTCCAGCTCCTCAAGTCTACCCTTTCATTTTTATTTATTTTTTGTAAAATGATATCAGCTCCTTGTTTCACTTTCCTTTGAAGCATCTGCCATTGAGGACGATGGTTTGCTCAATGCTTAAAAGCCTGATAGAAGTAAGCAGGGCATCTGCCAGGATAAGGCTTGCTTCACTGTTTCCAGTCTGGCTCCCTTAGATCCACTTGACCCATACACCTGCTGTCAGATTGCTTATTTCTCCCTAAGCCCACAGCCAAGCTCAATGCTCCAGCTTTCCTTGCACTTGACATATAGGTAAGCCCTTCTATTATCTCCCAGCTTTCTTTTGCTGCCACCTCGTTCTACCCATTTGAATTTTGCAGCAATCCACTTTCTTCTTAGACCTCAACTTTCTGGAATGAGTGTTTTTTTGTTCTCATCTGACCTTTCCCTGTTCCCTTATCTCCTTTATTCTGTTTCATCCATTCTTTGATTTTGCTATTTCTGTTTCAGTGTCTTCACCTTCTTTTTATTTGTGCCCTCTCTTAAATGCTTCTGCAGCAACATCTATTTCATTCTTGAAAGCTTGAGAGCCTCTGGCTGTGCTTCTTGGAAAGCTCTCATGTCACTAAAAAAAAAAGTTTCATTACTCTAAAATCTTTAAAGGAGAGCAGGACCGCTACCCAATTTCCTGTATTTTAAGAAATTATTTTCAATCCCAACCATTGCCTGAACAGAAATGCCAACATCTTTCACTTGTACATTTTGCAATCTTCAGCATTGTTGTTATGCTCCTATGCTCAAGTGGCTCCCTTTCTCCATTCTGATATTACTTGAATAAGTGATTGATCTCTTTGGTGGTGGTAAGGGTAGGGAGACCTTTTGGATCCACTATGTCAACTAAATCATTTTATTTATAATACACAGTTGTTTTTAACATAAACTTGAGTCTGGCTCATGTGGGTGGTATCTTGACTTCAACAAGTTCACGGTCACTTCAGTCTCATTTTTCTTTTTGGTTGTTCTGAAACTTTTGTTCATGAGGAACATCTTTGTGTTTTTAAAATTTGATTTTAGATTAGCACATATCTACATTTTTGTGGGGTAGAGTGCACTAGTTCAATGCATATATACCACTGCATGAACCAATCACACCTGAACATTGGTCTTTCCATTACTTCCTTTTTTCTGTGCTTGCATGGCGCCTTTCTCATGGGGCCCTGCAATTGGCACTTGTGGTTCTGTGGATCCTCTTGAGGCTGAAAACAGAATGCAGATTTATGCCTGAGATCTTAGACTAGGCTTCTTCATAAGGGGGCTTCCAGGTTATCAGAAATATACTTTGGCATGATGGAGACTGATCTGAAAAGCTCTGCAGAAAACCTCCATGTCTCTGTTGGCTTGCCTGAACGTCTGTGTGAGGATAGACACCTCAATGCAGAAGCCACCTTTTACTTAGCCGCTCCCTTCTAGAGCTCCTTTTCCCAGCCACACTTGGATCTCCTGCCTTTTGCTGCACATGGGAGAGGTAAACAGTGCCAAACGCTCCGCTCATCTTCCGCTCAGGCCTTGAGGGCTCACCTCTGTGCAGTGGGTCTGTTTTCCAAACACGGTTCATTTCCACGATCTGGTAAGCTTCCACATTGTGCCTTTGAATCAAAAGGCTAAAGATCTGAGCTTCCCAGGCTCATGCAGCATAGAGGCAACTGGTTAGTCTCACACCAGCCCTCTCACAGATTTCTTTCTCTCAATTCCACTCTATTACATGAAAATTCCATTTAGACTGTCTCTTTGGAAATTTGTAAGCGTTAACTCAAACCTGGCTTTTTTTTTTTGTGGGGGCAAGAGGCAATTCTGGATTTAAGATTGAAAGATTCCCAGAGAAATTCCTCCACTTTTCCAAGCTGTACAACACAGGGAACTCTGAACTTCCCACAGGCTCATCTTTGTCATCTGCAAAGTGGCATAGGTACTGTTTGGGTAGGAACCTTGTGATAATCTCATAAAATATGATATGCACAAACATGCTTAAAATTTCATCTGTGTTGTGAATGTTCAGTTGGAGTCTGCCACCATAATGTTATTCGCACTTTTCTCTCAGATCTTCACCCTTTCCTTTGAAAGTTCTCTGCTTTTACTTTGGGTTTTATTTATTTTTTATTGAAAAGGCAGATTTACAGAGGAGAGTTTTGTTGGATCACTCTCCATGTGGCCACAATGGCCGGGGCTGAGTCGATTCGAAGCCAGGAGCTTCTTCCACGTTGCACACATGGGTACTGGGTTCTGAGGTTTTGTAACATCCTCTACTGTTTTTCCAGGCCACAAATAGGGAACCGGATGGGAAGTGGGACAGCCAGGACATGAACAGGCCCCCACATGGGATCCTACCATGTGCAAGGTAAGGATTTAGCCTCTGAGCAAGCCATCATGCTGGGCCCTCATATTGGACTTAAAAATATATATTTTATTATTGGAAAGGCAGATTCATAGAAAGAAGGAGGGACAGAGATAAGACCTTCCATCTACCTGTTTAGTCCCCAGTGGCTGCGATGATTAGACCTGAGCTAATCTGAAGCTATCAGCAGGGAGCCTCCTCTAGTTCTCCCAAATGGCTGCAGGAGCCTAAAGGCTTGGGCCATTTTCTTATGCTTTCCCAAGCCATAAATAGAGAGCTGGACCATAAATGGAGCATCTAGGACAAGAACCAGTGCCAATATGGGCTGCTGGCATTTGCAGTTGGAAGATTAATCTGCTGAGCCACTGCACTGGTCTGTGCATTGGGTTTTTCCATGTCTCTTGGCTAAGGTTCTCTGTTGCTTCACTTCTATAACTAGCTAAATCACTGTTCAAGCATTCTGTATCATGGTGTCTAGACAGTTGACATCAGACTTGTTGAGGTCAGGGAGACAATCTGGGACAAGGGGATTGCCTGATGAGAGTCTGAGTTCAGAGAAATAGCTGATTTGGAACTGAACACAGGAAGGAGAACGGCAAACAAAGGGAGAGTAGGGAGTAGTCTCCATCCCCCACCCCAGTGAGGTAGGGCACCTCCAGGGATGAGGTGAATGGTGAACCCAAGCCTCAGGAAGGAGGGCATTCCTAGGGAAGGAGGCAGAGGGACCAACCGAGCACAACAGGGCTATGTGATCCTCCACCGTGGTTGTCGGATTACTGTGATGTAAAATGTCTACCTCATCATGGGGAAAGTTTGCCACCTACTGGAGGAGACTTTTGGGGAAATCCAGGAAAACAACACAGTCCAGATCAGGGAGACGGGACCCAGGGACAACATTTCCTGGGGCCCTGACAATGAATGCTTTTGGGGATTTATACACATCTGGTACTTACAGAGGAATTTAAATATCCAGTGGGGCTAGGATGGGGAGATGGGCGAGTCAATGTACCCTATTCTGACAACAGTGGTGATTCTAGCAGGTAACTAGACATTTAAAAATGGAGGTCTGGACCTCTGACATCCTGACCTTGGCTCTGGTCCTGCTTGTAGCTTCCTGCTGACATGCAGCCTGGGAGACAGAGGGTGATGGTCGAAGTGGTTGTGACCCTGGTGCCTGCATGCATTCCTGGCTCTGTCCTGGCTCAGCCCCAGCTATTGTGGGTGTTGGGGGAGTAAGTCAGTGACTAGGAGGTCTCTCTACCTTTCAAATAAAAAAAAAATCTCAAAACAAGAACTTCAAATTATTTGTAGTCAATGAGACTAAGACTTGAGCTTATTTGGATTAAAAAACATTTGAAATCTCTATATAATTTTAGGATATCTAGTCTCCATGAACTTACTGAAGCCACCATGTGTGGATGGAATTGAAATTCTTTTGCACTGAAATAAACAGTTTAAGATTCTATTTTCCTCAAGCCTGTTGAAATCTGGCTTCCAGCAGCCTCTCTTCATTCACAATGCATCCTGGGTCTCCAGACAGACATGCCTTTCTTGTCCTTTCTCGTCTTACTTCCTTCATCTCACTCTAAGGAGAGGCAAGTCTGGCACTGGCCTGGCATCTTGGTCTCATTTCTCTCATCTTCCTCAGGTTCTCTCTGCCTGCACCTTGCTCCAAATCTTCAGTTCTCCTCTGACTTCCCTGCTCCAGGATCAGACTGTATCAGTGCCTATAGTTTTCCTGTTGCAACTATAGTTTTACAAGCTTCCAGGAAGGTATCCTGGAAGGCACCTTGCAGGCACTCTCTCTCTCTTTCAATAGCTTTTACAAATCCCAGTGGTCATTTTGTTGTCTTTACAGTATGTAATGCTGGGAAGGTTCAGTTGGAAAGCCAGTTGTTGATGTGTTCACTGAAAATTGTTTATTTGGAGGAGGACAGAGAATGAGAATGTGAAAGAGGGATAGAAAGATATTTCAGCTACTGTTCCATTCCCCAAATGTCTGAACAGCTAAGGATGAGCAGAGGCCAAAAGCATGCAACCCAGGTCTCCCATGTCAGTGTCAGGAATGCAGTAATGAGCTATCTCAGCGACTGCATTAGCAGGAAACTGGAATCAGGATCTGGAGCTGAGACTAAAACCCAGGTGGTCCGATTTGGGATACAGGGATCTGAACTGCTAGGCTAAAAATAATCCCTAGTGTGCCCACCTGGGAAGGACCAGACAGGTTGAGTGGTTTGCTTAAGATTTCATAACCAGTGAGGGTCAGAAGTAGAATCCTAGCCTCCCAACTGCAGCCCAACATTCCAACCTGCATCCACCATGCGGCTTATAGATGTCCCCTAGAGAAATGGAGGCTGGCTTTGAACTTCTATGCATTTGCCTTGTACCCTTTAACTTCTGGGGACATTTTTGACAGAGACTTGGGCAATTGGGAACAGAACTAAATCAAAACTGGGTGGTTGGGACTAAATGTCTTTTTGGGTCTTGTTGGTATTGCCTGAAGGTTCAAAATCATCTCATAATTCTCTTATTCCTGGATATGAGCCAAATAATGCAGCTGGTGGGAATGAGTTGCATTGTATGACCATTGGGCTTTTGCCAATTGTCTTTTGATTCCTAGGAATCAGAGACAGATTTGGCACGAGGCCATACTCCAAAGGTTGTCCTGCCCCCTTCCTTGGATTAAGAGAAGCACCAATGATCAGAAACCCTCATTAGCTAGTGCTACAGAATGGGGGAACTGTGAGAGACAGCTTAATCACCCTGGAGGAAGAACATCCTTGTTTCCACTGCCTCTTTTGGGGATGCCCCAGCCTGTTTACTATGAGTACTTCTGCTCCTCAATGCTAGGGTCCTGTCCCAATAATCCCATTGTAAATGGAAAATGCAATGAGTGGTACCTGTGTGGAACATCCTAACTTAGCAACCCAGTACACTGCAGAGCTTTGGGTGTTCCCTGTCACTGCCCAGTACTGTGAGAGTAATGCACTGCATATTGTTAGCCTAGGAAAAGATCAGAGTTAATGTGTAGTTTTTAATGATCGTGTATTGCTTATACCCCACGATAAAATTTTAAAATGTTGAGGGGAGGGAGAAAGGGAATATGATGTTTTTAGAATTGTATCTATGAGCTGTATCACATGTTTAAAAAGTAATGGAAATCTTTGAAAGAATAAAACGTGAGAAATATTGAAGTTGCATCACTATAGGTTGGGTACTATCTGAGGTAAGCATGCGGGTGTGGTGTAGAGAGGAGAGCAATGGTTGGTTTATGCATTGCAACTCTTTCCCTCCTACTTCACCTCCATGGGAAATCAAATTATATGGCTCAACCACAGCACCCTGTTGTATCCATAGACTCAGAATTGTAGGCTTTGATCCATCTCCCTCTGAAACTATAATTCTTCCTTCTGATGTTGATTGCTTGGCAAAAGAGAATATTTTTGCCATCTATTTGACTTTTTCATTTTGCCCTATTCAAACCTCCAAAACAAACTATAAGGAGACTGCAAAACACACTTCAAGGAAAAACTTGAACATTCCAAGACAAACAGACACTTCTATGTTTGTTGGCCTGTGGTCAGGCCAGCATACCTCCCCTCTAAGCCATGACCTCAATGGGAACTCAGCTTCAATGGTACAACTCATGGTCAACAGAAAGAGAACCACTGACCCTGGGTGGGGAAGTGGGACAGCTGTGTGGTCTGGATTCTCCACTCATTCTCCAGAATTATATCTGTAAATAGCAATGCATCCCTGGCCTGCCCCTAAAAGAGGCACCGGAACACACTGGATTTGCAATTTGGGATGCTTTATTATCTAAAGTCAAAAGGGAGGATACAAAAGCTGCTTTATTTACCAAACAAGTGCGCCAGGCTTATGGGAAGTGTTGATCCCTTTAGCTAAGCCGGCAGATGCTGCAGGCAGCCAGCCAGACGGCTGGGTTTTACGTGCAGGCTTAACATTTCCGAGGCTGCTGAATAATGTAGATCCTCTTCAGTGGAGCGACCTTCTCCAGAGCAGGTGTGGGTTTTTGATGTGCCGTGTGTACTGTTGCTGGAAATTTATGGTGGAGCTTTGGGTGAAAAGGGAAGAAGAAATTAGCATATTGAATCTTTTGGGTCATGGAATTCAAAGTAGTAGAAAGCAAGCCAGTTGATCAGGAGAATTCACTTTCATTGAGTTTAGGTTAATCTGGGCTTCCCCTTACTAACTTGTCTCTAATTCTTAAAATCACAAAATGTACAATATAAAGGTATGCATGTAATACATGGACGGGCTTCAAATTAGTCAAAAATGTTTATTCTTTTTATTTTACTATCAACTTTTAAAAACCTTGTATATATGTATTTAGTTGTATGTTTTGAAGTGCAATCCTATCTTTTCTGAGATTTTTTTAAACATTTATTTTCATTTGAAAGGCAAATTTATAGAGAGGAGAGATAGAGATTTTCCATCTGCTGGCCCACTCCCCAGAAGGCTGCAACACCCAAAGCTGAGCCAGGTCCCCCATGTGGATGCAGAGAGATCCAAGGGCTTGAACAATCTTCCGCTGTTCTCTTGGGCCATAAACAGGGAGTTGGATTGGAAGTGGAACTGCCAGGACACAAACCCAGTACCCATGTAGGATGCTGGCACTGTAGGTGGAGGATTAACCCACGATACCAACATGCTGGCACCTTTTTCAAGTTTTTTAATTTGCCAGAGTGACAGAGAAGGACACACACACACACACACAGAACAAGACCTTCTGTTTGCTGATTCTGACTCTAACTACTGTAATTGCCAGGGCTGAAAATGCTATTTGAGAGTCCCAGTTCAGGGGCAGGGATCCCAGTACTTGGTCCATTTCCTACTGCTCTGCCAGGTACACTAACAGGGAACTGGAATGGAAGGGAAGCATCTGGGACTCACCCAACACTCTGCTATGGGGTGCTGGGATTGCAACTGGAGGCTTAGCCCTGTGCGCCACAGAGCCATTCTTTGGAGTGCTATTTTAATAGAAAAATAAATTACACTCATATCTCTATCCTTCCTTTGTAGCATTAACAGTTATTCTGGCACTAGTAAGCATAGGTGGGTCATTGCATTCTAGGAGGTCTACGGACATGAAAGAAAGCCCGGAGACCAGGGGGAAACACTCTCTTCCGAACCCCCAATTATCAAAAAGATCAGAATTAAAGAACATCTGAAAAGGTCAGGAAAAGTTTATGAGATTGAAATTTTTGTAGGTCAAAAATGGTGTGCTGTTGACCATTCCATAGGGTTTGGTCTAGCTAGCTTGGTGAAAGGGGACAGAGAAGTGAATTACAAGCTTCAGTAACCAAAGTCCTCATTAATCTCCACAGAAGACAGCTATGGGGGAAACAGCTTTACCTTGATTGAGGCTTTTTGACAATAAGAGAAACCTTGTGAAACTCGAGAGGGATCAGATGTTCAGTGCTGCTGGGCACTTTGCACAGCTTTCCCGGGAGAAGGATTTGGACTTAACGACCTTTCGGGCTCACTTCAGCTTTCGGTTTCCAAGCCCATCAATACAGCACACAGCCACCCAGGCCCACCCTGCTTTCCTCTCCAGCCAACAAGGAAAGAATGTCTCAGCTCACTAGGAATGCAACTCATCACTGTTGAACTTAGATGCCCGTGCCCTGACACTCAGATTAAATACAAAGAGAGATAAAGCATTCACAACCCAAACATCACATTGTTCACGGTTGGTTTGGTTCTTTCTCAGGGACAACATATGTGCCTTATATCTCTTCTCAAATAATCCTATCCAAGCTCCAAGCACACATTAATCTCTTTTGTTTGAAATTTAACTCCATAAGTACTTTTTCCCCTTGGTCTTAAAAAATTAAACCCTTTGGCATAGTACGTATGGGAATGTTAGCAGTATTTAGGGGACAGAATTATGGGCAATCCCTAGTGCTGTACTTTGTCTAACTTACCAATATTTTTTTTTTTTTGGCAATGCATGAACACCAATTATGTATCCATTAAGCTTAAGGATGATCCTCATCAACTTTCTTGTAGAATGGAAGATAAATGGATGAGATACTGGCCATGCACATTGGTTTAAGTCTCAGAGCCAGTGGCTTCTTTTTGGTCAGATGGATTTTCAACAGAGCACACGGTGTGCCTTTACAAGGTGGCAAGGGCAGCTACTTGTTGGCTTTTTTTCCCCTCTTAACACTAAAACCAAAAGGAAATTTAAGAGGTCACCAACTTTAGCAGTTGGCTTTTATTATTTAGTCTCAGTTTGAATAGTTTTTTTTTTACTTCAGGTTAGCTTTCCATCACATTCAAGACATCACAGGTGGGAATAAGGATTTGGCAAGAAACCCAAGGTCAAATGTAAAGTAAGAAGGGATGAGAAGAAAAACAACCATGATGTAACAAATCTGGGCAATTTGCCAAGGTAGGTGGGGCAGGAGGGCAAGTAGGGACTGGAAGAGGGAAAGCCATGCTGAGCGTGGGTGTGATCCTTGATGGACAGAGGCAGGGTGAGAGGTGGGGAGCAGTGCCCTAGGGTACACTGCCAATATCAGCACTGACTTGTGATTGGATAATCTTAGAGTGGTGTGTCATTCTTAAAAATCATAGCATATTTTACATAATATAAAATTTACGATTTTCACCATTTTTAAGTTTATGTGTAGTTCAGTAGCATCAACTATATATTCATATCATTGTGCAGCCAACACTACTGTCATACTGCCCATCAGACAATTCCATTTTACCTTCCCCAGTCCATCACAACTTTCTACCGTATTTAAAATTTTATTTGTTTTCATTTTATTTAAAAGGCAGCAAGATGGAGAGATCTTTCATCCTCTGACTTACTCCCCCCCAATGCCTTCCACAGACGGCCATAGACCAGGCTAACCCCCAGGAGCATGGATTGTAGTCAGGTCTCTCAGAAGGGTGGCAGGGACCCTCGTAGATAGGTCATCAGGTACTCATGTGCAGCAGCAGGGAGCAAGATCAGAAATGGAGGAGCTGGGTCTCAAACCAGGCATTCTGATATAGGACATTGCTGTCCTGGTGGCATCTTAACCCTGTGGCAAACACCTGCTCCCAAAGTTATCTACTTTCTGTCTCAGTGAATGTAATTATGATCAATACCTCATGAATGTGACATCATGCAATATCTGTCCTTTTGTTTCTGGCTTCTGTTGTTTATCATAATGTCTTTGTGATGTAATGATCTTATGTGTGTCAATTTCTTTCCTTTTGAACTCAAATGATATCTCCTCACATGTAGATATCACATCATAGTTAACCATTCAGCCACTCCTGGGTTGTTCCTATCTCCTAGATGTAGTGAATGATGTCACTAGGAACACTGGTGAATAAATACTCTAGTTCCTACTTTCAGTTTTAGAGTGTATCTTCAGAATTGGAATATTGCTTTCTAGAGTGATTGCACTTTCTTTAAAGATTTATCCATTTTTTTAAAATTGGAAAGTCAGATATATGGAGAGAAACAGAAGCAGAAAGATACTCTGTCCATTGATTCACTCAAGTGGCCACAAAGGTCAGAGCTGAGCTGATCCAAAGCCAGGAGCTTCCTCTGAGTCTCCCACGCAGGTGCAGGGTCCCAAGGCTTTGGGTCATTCCCCTCTCTCTCTCCCAGACCACAAGCAGAGAGCCAGACTGGAACGGGGCAGCCAGGACACGAACCAGCACCCACCTGTGATCCCAGGGCGTGCAAGGCAAGGACTCTAGCCCCTAGGCTACAGCGCTATGCCCAGTGGTTGCACTATTTTATGTTCCCATCAAGCTGCCAAGGTCAGGGGCTCACATTTAACTGATATTCTAAAGAGTTTCTTAACAGCTTCTCAGGAGTGGAAGGTCTTTGATTAGAATGATGGTGAGACTAAGTCAGCCTCCGTGGTTGTTGACTATATGTAAAGTGGTACAGAGATATTCCAGAGGCAAGGGTTGGGGAGGAGAGCAAAAAAATCAGTAAGACTTGGATGGAAGTAGAAACAATATCCCAGCAAAGATAATAGCCTTTGAGAAGCTACTCATAATTGTGCTACAAATGTACAGGTTTTGTGGGGCCAGTAGCAGAGGCATATAGCAACTCTTGAAAATATGATAGAAGAATCAAGATCTCTTTCACATCTGCCCTCAACCCTTAATCAGGAATCTCTTGAAATAGAAAGGCTTGAGCTTGTGGGTGGAAAGTATGTAAAGTGCCTTCCGTCTGAATTGATGAAACTATAAACAAAATGATTAACCCCTAAATACATTATTCATGTTTGTGCTGTGAATGTCATAAGAATCTAAAGGAATTTTTTAAAGACAATTAGAAATAAGTAGAAAGAGCTATCCCAGAGTTTAACCTAAAACCAGATAGCTCCATTTTATGCTACCATCTTAACTTCAGCAGAGCTCTGAAATTTTTAGCATTAGTTTTCGCAAAACTAATATAGAAAAGCATGTGTTTCTTGTCTAATTTACCAGGGTAACAGAACCTAGGGTAACCCAGAGGCAGAATTGAGGGTTAGTACAAGGAAGGAGCCTGTCCAGTTATGCCAGTACAGTGGTAACATTGAACGTGGACAACACATCAATAGTTAACACCCATACTGAGAATTTCCTTGATTGTATGTAGCTGTGGCCTTGGAAGTTACATTTTTGGTTTCAGAGAAAAAGTGAAGGAACTGTGATGAAGATCTTTGTGATTGGAACTGTGAAAGAAATTTACACAAGAAAATCAGGGCCAGGTTTTTGTGTTGGAGCCTGAAGTTAGTATGAGCAGACTGGCAGCCCTTCCATTCGTCTTTCCAGGGTGTTAACTTCCAACATGAAGGTTGACACTTAAATTTCCACACTCTGTTAAGCAAAGCACTTAAAACATTCAGTGCTTGTCAATGAAACCCAAGGATATCCATCCAGTGGTGACAATCCCCAAACAAGAGAAACCTTGAATTTACAGATAGATGCCTTCGATAGCTTTCTCTCCCCTACATCTCATTCCATATACATCTCATTGACTATGTGGCAACTTGAAAAAGTGGTCCAACTTCAGCCAAACTTCACACTCTAGTTCCTTCCACACTGTAACTGAACTGTATGACACAAGTTTTACCTGGGTATTGCCAGCTTCTGAACAACTTCACAACTACTGCCCAATTTCACTCTCATGACTGCCCAGAGAATCGATGTTTAGCAGTATCATTCTTTCACTCCTTTTCTAAAATTGTTTATAAATGAGCAACCATATATCTTAGTGGAGCTTTGCGACATCCAAAATGTCAAATACCTTCTAAGTTGTCGGAGCACTTTGGCCTAAGATCAGATCTCAGTATCAGCCTAGAGAGCTTTCAGCTTACACCTGCCTTTTCTGCAGGTGTATCATACCATGTCTTCTGTCATTGGGCAACAGTAATTCTCTCCTTATTTAGGGCTTGTAGAGGTAGTGAAGGAGACACAGGAGGAAAGGGAAGCATGATGGGGTGGTACTGAAAAATAGAGGGAATTTTGGGGCTGTTTCTTAACTTAGATTTATAAAATTCCAGCAGTTTTGGAACTGTTTTTCATTTTCTAAAAATTTAAGTGCTAGTTTGGTTTTTAAGATGTTTCCTATTTCTTCTTTATCTGAAAAACAGAATGATAGAGAAAAAAAGAAGGCGATCCATTCATTTGTTCACCATTCAAATGACAACAGCAAGGGCTGGGCTGGGCTGAAGCCTGGAGTCTGGATTTCACTGATCTCCCGCCTCCCCTCAACCCCCAGGCTGGCAGGGGCCCAAGCACTCGAGGCATCACTTGGTGCCTCCCAGGATACATTTTCAGGGAGCTGGATCAGAAAGCAGCAGAGCTGGGACTAGAAGCAGCACCCCAATGAGATGTGGTGTCAAGCAGTGGCTTAGCATTTTGTGCCACAGTGACTGTTCCCCTCTGTTTGCTTTAATGTGAGGTATTCAGAGATGAATAGTATGCAGACAGAAATTTCCAGCTATGATGAAAGGGTTGATGAGATCTTATGAACAGAAGTTGTATTAGACTCCTAAATTCTTAAAAAAGGCATGGGAAGTAACACGGGATTTGGGGACTGGGGTGTAACTGCAGCTGAGGCTAAAGCAATGTTAACAAGTACAGAGGAAATAACATTCGCTTCTGCTACTGCATTTCTCCTGATTGTATATTTTTTAAATCTCCATGACAATATTAACTATGGCAGAACTCACTGTAATGCGGGACAAATTGTCAAAAGATTCCAATTTCTGTACCTCTTAGTTATCTTAAAAAAAAAATCATCCTAACCATTTATATGGCATTTTAGAAGTGAAAAACTTCACCTGTTTAGTAACTTGCCTAATGAACTTTAACAAATGTATCATCTGTAACTACTACCACAAAACAGAACTCTAATGCCTTCCCCAAGCTTCCCCTTGTCACTCTTGTGGTCACCCCCACCCTTTATCTCCCAGCCCCTGACAATTGCAGATTTCAGCAGGTGTAGTGGTCAGCTGGCTGCAAACCCAGGCTGATCTCCATGACTAAGTCCTGCTAGGCTAGATAAGTTAGGGATTCAGGAGGCCTTCTATTTGCTATAGAGGAGCACATGGATCCCATCGGCTTCCCCTTTTGAGATAGCCGTGTCTCAATCTTGGAGCTTCTTTTTTGTTACTGGCTGTTGTAATTGCCTAGGATTGCAAGTGATGGGAAGATGCATGCGTGGGAAAAGCTAACACACAATGTAGATGAACGGTACTAAGTACTACTCAATAATCCTAGAACTCCACTTTATTCGCACAACCTCCTTGTAGGCACTGTTAGTTACACGCCAACTTACAGACGAGGAAAGAAACAAAGAAAAGTGAAGGCATTTTCTCAGGCATACTTGGCCGGTGAGTGACAGAGCCAGGAGAAGAACTGGGCTCCTTCTAGAACTTGTCCTAACTAGGGATTTATGCACTCTGAGTCACACACCTTCTCCAGGAAACTGCGAGTTGAGTATTTTGTTTGTCATTTTATATTAGGCATAGTGGTTTGTAGTCAGGGGTTCGTGCACTGGAAGCTTGGTCCTCAGGTTGGCAACTTAAGAGGAGATGGGACTTTTAAGATGAAGAGACTGATGAACTCCAGTTACTTCTCATGACAGTGACTGGTCATCCCTGCTTCCTGCCCACCTCGTGAGTGCTCCTTCCTGTATTTGTTGCCACACTTGCAATGTCATCCGTCTAAGAGATCAACACCGGATGCAAGCTCAATGCACCATGCCTTCGATTCCTGGATGGAGAACTAAATAAACCTCTTTTTGGAATAAAGTAGTCAGCTTTAGATGGTTTGTTGTAATACAGAAAGCAGCCTAATTCACCCCAAAATGATCAAAATGGCCAGCATGTGGCCAGAAACTTGGAACTCCAACTGGATCTCCAACATGGGTGGCAGGAACCCAAGTATTTAGGCCATCTTTTGATGCCTTTCCAAGTACATTAGGAGGAAGCTAGATCAGAAGTACAACAGCTAAGCCTCAAACCTGTGCCCTTATGAGATGCCAGCACTGTAAATGGCAACTTCTCCTACTATGCCACAACACTTCTTTTTCTGAATTAACATACTCTTATCAGAAGAACCTATCTATTCTATCTAGTTGTATTGTAACTGTGGACATTCTCTTGCTCAAACAGGCATTTAGTAGACAGTAGCAAGAGAAGCTGAGAAGCTGAGATGCTAGAATGGGTAGCTTTTGTAAACTTGGTCTCAGCCATTCACTCTGCTTCTAAAGGCAGGAAGCTAAAAAGTCACTTCTGACCCAATCCTAAATTTTTTCCCCCAACCCTAAATCTATTTGAGTGGGAGAACCACACTCCACATACTTAGAGGCTCCCTAAAGCTCTTGCCGTGTACAATCTGCACTATAGCGCTAAGGACTTTACATATCTTTTCACTTCAAGGTCATAAACCAATGCCACTTACCATAGTGAGGATATGACACTACTCTGTGCTGAACACTCAGAGTTGCACATCTATGAACTCTGCACAACTCTACGAACTGTTCTTCCTTATTTCTGACATAGAGGAACCAGAGGTGTGAGGTAGATAACTTGCTCAAGGCCATATGGACAGTAAGTGGTAAAATCAGAGGACAGCTGCATAGTTTCCACTCTAATCTTTGAGGGTTGATGCTCCTCAGATGCCCAACTTGGGCAACAGTAACAAGTCTCTTTGTGACTGAGGATGCTTAGTCCTGTTCAGTAATTAACATTGGAGTAACAGAAAGAGGTTCTGTATTACTCTAAACATAATGGACAGTTGGCTCGTAGTACCCATGTACATTGGTTCCAGGATTCCCCAGAGATACCAAAATCCTAAGAAATGTAAAATCCTTTATATAAAATTATAGCCAGTGCCCATTCTTGTGTACATCTTAAACCATCTCTAAGGCCTGGTATGGTAGCCTAGTGGCTAAAGACCTTGCCTTGCACACACCAGGATCCCATATGGTTTGTGTCTTGGGGGCCCTACTTCCTATCCAGCTCCCTGCTGGTGCCCTGGGAAAGCAGTTGAAGATGGCCTAAAGCCTTGGGACCCTGTGTGTGGGAGACCCAAAAGAAGCTCCTGGTTTCGGATTGGCTTAGCTCGGGCTGTTGCGGCCACTTGGGGAGTGAATCAGCGGAAGATCTTTCTCTCAGTCTCTCCTCTCTGTATATCTGACTTTCAAAAAAAAAATCTTAATAAAAAGCCATCTCTAGATTACTGACAATATCTAATGTTATTTGTAGATAGTCACTGGATCATATTGTGCATAAAATTATAACAAAAGATCTCTGTACATGTTCTGTGCAGATGAATTTTTTTCCCCTTAGGTACTTCTCATCTACAATTGCAAAATTCAGAGCATACAGACCTGAAGGCCTACAATACCTGCTCCTAGGTGCAGATTAAAGTCCCTCCCTTACTTACAAAATTTAAAAACAAGCTGTTGAATCCATAAATTCTAAACCACCTTCTACCTTGAAAGAGTTCCCAGTTTCTTGAATTAGGAAGATTAGGATGTGGAAGTAAAAGTAGCAGTAGTTGGCTGTCCCCATTGAGACCCTACTGGATAAACCCAGCTGTGCCCTTCTTCTCACTCCAAATCATGAAGTCCCTCACCACCCATCCCCAAATCAGCTGTGCCAACACACTGGCTACCGGCCGTGAAAATGTGACAATATTTCTGAGAAGTATTAGGCATGGTAATGTAGGATTCTGCAAATCTTGAGTCCCTGTTTTGTTTTAGAAGTGATTTCTGCAATGGACTCCTCTTCTGGAATTCGGGAGAGAGAGCTTTTCTCACCCAAACCACTTTGCAGTCCTCTGCCCTACAGCAGATTCTTTCACAAGGTCACCCAACCCCTGGGCAGCCTGGCAGTCCTCTGCCTGCCCTCCTGTGCAGCCTGATCTGCCCCCATAGACTTGGGGCGACTGGGAGGTGACATGGCCTCATCCACAGCTCACCTTCTCCAGAGCATCGTTCAGGACCTCCAACGTCTGTATTTTGGCCGCATTTGCAATGGCACTGTGAAGATAAAAAAACTCCAGATAGAATTTGATGCTTCCCCGGTAAATGATTTGTACAGAGACCTGTGTCCTCAGCCTTTCAGCCTTTCACTGTGGGAACATCTAAAAGACAAAAATTCTACCCACATGCTAACAGCTTTGTGAGCCAATTAGGATAACTTTGAAGCTTTTCATTGAAGCACTAGCATTATAAATACACAGAAAAAAAAAAGCATGTGTAGATAAAACTTTCATGCACTTTCTGAAGCCCTGGATTAAAGGAGAATGCTCATGGTCCATGAATGCTTCAAAGCTCCCATGTATTCTAAGTGTATAGCTCACTGAATATTCACAAAACTGAAAACACCGGTTAAACTGGCTTCTCTCGTGGAGATCTGCTACCTTGACCTACAGCCATGTACATTGGCTTTGACTGGTTTTAGCTTCATGCAAGGAATTACCTACACACATGTGTGAGTGTGTGTGTGTGTGTGTGTGTGTGTGTGTGTGTGTGTGTGTGTGTCTGGCTTCTTTCTCTTAGGCCAAGTCACTTTGTAGGAGAATTTCAATCAGGGCCACGCAAGCAGGAGGATCTATTGAGCTTGGTAGAATTTTTGTCCTGGATAGTAGATGTTATTAGGAAATGGACATAGGTTGATAATGCCTGGGAATTCAATTTTTTGATGTAACATGTATTTCAGATTGATGTTCCTGAATAAGTTCTTCTGTATGAGGATGTAAGGAGAAATACTGTCCCTGAATGAGGCATTCCTATCCCCTGTCTCCAGCACATACCGGTCTGTGGAGGAGATGGCAGTAACAGAGATTTGAGTCGAAGGGAGTGAAGCCTCCAAGGTCCTGGTTATTTTTCTTATTTTCCTTTCAATCCCTCAAATTCTATGACCTTCATATAACCTGTACTGTCCCTGGTAATTAGGGCAAGGGACAGAGAGCTACCTGTAGCAGTCTGATTGCAAAGTTTTAATGACTACTAAAAAAACAGTGGTGGGCCTGGTGCGATAGCGTAGTAGTTAAGGTCCTCGCCTTGCACACCCGGGATCCCATATGGGCACCGATTCTAATCTTGGCAGCCCCGCTTCCCATCCAGCTCCCTGCCTGTGGCCTGGGAAAGCAGTCAAGGATGGCTCAAAGCCTTGGGACCCTGCGCCCAAGTGGAGGACCTGGATGAGTTTTCTGGCTCCTGGCTTTGGATTGGCTCAGCTCCAGCTGTTGTGGCCGCTTGCAGAGTGAGCCATCAGATGGAAGATCTTCCTCTGTCTCTCCTCCTCTCTGTAATCTGACTTTCCAATAATAAAAAATTTTTTTTAAAAAAGTAGGCTTCAAAAAAGGTCATAGTCTCGACTTGATCACCCTGTAGCCAGCTTCTTTGCTAGCATTGTTTAGCTGATGTGAGAATTAATAAGCCCACATTTCTGAGGTGCAGAGAAAGGCAGGGGCTGTCCATTGGTTGTCCAGAAGACATCGTTTCCAAGGCGAAACTTGTTTGGTTCCTGAATCCTTGAGCTGGGGAAGCGAAACAGTGTGGCACAATGATCTGGGCTGGTACACCAGGCAGGATTGAAAAACAGAAGAGGCTCTTGGAATTTGCCATTCAACCACTCACTGGCTGCCAACCAGAGTGCACTTGCCATCCTAGGAACTGTGCCAGTACTGGGTCGGGAGATGAGTAACCTGTGACCCCACCCACCCCATTCTTGAGAATGTGTAGGTTTGCTTTCACCATTGTGTGTGTTAATTTCAACATTGAAAGAAACCAATGACTTGCTGCCAATGGGATCCATATTTCATACTAAGCATGGGGGTAGAAGATTGAAAGTTCTCAAAATAGTCCTTTCTAGAAGCCAGGAAGAAACCTTTACAGAGATTTTAAATCTTTAAATGAAAGAGTCAAAGAAATTTCATGCTCTGTTTCCCCACCACATTCTTTTGGAAAGGAGCATGATTGAACTTTGAAGGAAATGCCTAGAACATTCTCTCTCATCAACTCCTTTTGCATCATTCACCAATTGATCTGTGGAAACCATTCTAAAAGCAATAGACTCTGAAGTCCCAATCATACCAGTCAGAGGAACCAGCCCTGTGTGTTTCTTTTTGAAATACACTTGCTTTCATTAGCCAAGACTTAGAACAGTTGGGCCATTTGTGAATTGGACCCAGCCCCAAGCTCTGTTTAGTTCCAGGAATAGCATAGTGTGTCAAGGTCATGGCAGAAAAAGCAGAGAGAAGCCAGCCTTGCCTGGGTTATCTCTGTGCCTTCAGGCTGTGCCAAATATAGTGCCCATTAGTTCAAAATGAATGAATGATAAATTTAAAAACAAAAAAAAAATGCACCATTTATTTTTAATTCAGGAGATTTACTGCAGTTGAAACTATATTAAGAAAACAGGGCCAGCCCAGGGATAATATTTTAAAGGCTGATCTGAAAATAGGATACAGGGATGTGTGTGTATGTGTGTGTGTGTGTGTGAGAGAGAGAGAGAGAGAGAGAGAGAATGAGCTTGGGATGCATTGAGAACCATGCTTTTCAAGTAGGCGGTGGGTGGGCTGGTTTGTCCTATGTAAACCTCTGGTAGTCAAATCATTCAAAACTCCTTGAGGTGAGGACAGAACTAAGCAACCCCTACCTTGTTTTCTCTAATCCTGATTTTTTGGAATGTCTCTCCAAGACTCCAATTTCTTGTTTTTTGGAAATTCGCTTTCCTCCAGCTTTCACTGTAAACAAAGAGGCATCAACACTGGAGTTAGAACATGTAGCAAAGGCTTGCTCTGTTACTCAAAATAGGAATTTAGATTCGAAGAGATTTTTTTCTACCTTACATTTTAGAGATCGAAACTTCTATTTAAAGCAGCACAATAAAAAGGAAAAAAAAAGGGGGGGGACGGTTTACCAAAGAAATCAGGTTCAGGCTGGGGAGTAGCAGCAAGTTACTCCTTAACTTGAAGATAGAGAATTAGCAAGATACTCCCTCAGGCGTTTCACTGGGAAACATCTTTTTCTTTTATCAAACCAAGTGCATTCTTGAGCTTAGCAACCACAATTGCAATGTGACCCTCTGCTTTCCCACAAGATTAAGGCTTCTGCATGACTTGCATTTTTTTTTCAACTTTAGCTTTCCAAAGCCAAATACTGAGAAGTGAGCCAGAAGTCAGGGTGTGCGGTGGGAACAGGCTTTGGTTCAACAGAGGTGCTTCTGATTCCAGCAGACACCTACCCACTTTCCACCCTAAGCTCCCTACCTCCCGTGTTGGTGGAGTTCAGATGTTCCACTGAGCAATTAAACTGCATTAATAATCCTGCCATTCAAGAGATCAATTAGTGTTAATTAGGCTACAGATGACCTAACAGCAATTCAAGTGTTTAGCAATGTCAGATGAAATCTTTCGAAAAGGAACCAGCCTATTTCAGATTGCAGTCAAAATAAATATTTCTTCCTGTTCCCAGGAAATGTGCACATCCAAAATTTGACAAGTTCAATTCAGAAAAAGCTAAATGGACACGGACTTGTTTGAGCCCGTTAATTCTTTTTGTGGCCATGTCAATGGGCAATTTCCTGAAACAGGTTCCAATAATGTGAAAAAGATAGAAAGCCTGCTCAATTTCTCATCATCCTGCTCTCCTGTGAATTGACTTCATTGCTATTCTTCCCAAATGATTTGTATATTCTTTTTAGTATAACCTTTCATATACTTAATTTTACACAAGTACAGATATGTTTTTGGAATTCCGAGACATGATCTTGTTCTTAGGAATTGTATTATACAATTATTGTGTCAACCAATATGTTTAGAAATAGAGGTGCTTGATTATTTACTTTCCATTTCTCAATGCAGGGCGAGTTTGTTAGTGTTTAAGAGTCTTTATTATCTATTGGATTGCTAATTATATGTGCTTAGTTCTATTACTCCAAAGGCAGCAAGACAAGAGCTCTGGCTATTGCAGCCTTTGGGGAGTAAGCCAGCAGTTGGCAGATCTCTTTCTCCCACTCTAACTGTACCCTTCAAGTAAAAGGTAAATCTTTCAAAAATGTTATATTGTGCATCGAGTTCTCTGTGTTTGTACATATACATATATGATGTGTGTCCACATACACATGTTGTGTTCTTCTGGACTTCCATTTTACTTCTTTAATTTGCTCATTTTTCATTGTGGCCCTATTTCATTTAGTGACATTCTAATGTCTGGTAGAGTTAATACTTCCTATCATTCCAGAATTTTACAAACTATCACTTTTTACCTGAACTTTAGAAAGAACTTGCTTCAAGATGTATAGACTTTTTAAAAACTTTTTTTATACCAAAGGAGGCACATTTAATTCTTTAAGATTTATTTTTATTGCGATGTCAGATATAAAGAGAGGAGAAAAGGTAAGAAGAGACAGGAAGATCTTCCATCTGATGGCTCACTTTGCAAGTGGCTGCAATGGCTGGTGCTGTGCCAATCCGAAGCCAGGAGCCAGGAAACTCTTCCAGGTCCTCCACTTAGGTGCAGGGTCCCAAGGCTTTGAGCCATCCTTGACTGCTTTCCCAGGCCACAAGCAGGGAGCTGGATGGGAAGTGGAGCTTCCGGGATTAGAACCAATGCCTATATGGGATCCCAGGTGTTCAAGGCGAGGACTTTATCTGCTAGGCCACTGTGCCATGCCCAAGATGTATAGACTTTCAAAAAATTATTTAAGTAGAAGACAAAGTTTCAGAGACAGAAAGATTCATCTTCCATCTAGAAGTTCATTCCCCCAAATGTCACAGCAGTTAAGACTATGCCAGACCAAGCAAGAGCAGGAGCATCTTCCGGATTGCTCACGTAGGTGCAGCGGCCCAAACCCTTGGGCCATTTTCTAATGCTCTCTCATGTCATAAGCAGGGAACTGGATCACAAATGGAACAGCGGGGACACAAACTGGTAGCCAAATAGAATACAGGCATCACAGGCAATGGCTTTACCTGGTATGCCACAACATTGGCTCCTAAACGTGTAGACTGCTTAAAGAAAAAAATATCATGTTTCTGTTGTTTCTACCCAAGAACATGTATTTTCCATTGTTCTCATCTTTGAGTTACTGATTTACATTCATATAAATCTCATATGCTTATTATTGGGCTTGCTCCCTACGTATCTTATTTTCCTTCCATTTTTCAAGAAATAAATTTTTATTTTTTAAAGAAGATCTATTTGAAAAACAAAGAGGATGATCTTCCTCCCACTGGTTTATTCCTACAGCAGTAGCTGGGGATGGATTAGACCAAAGCCAGGTAGCCGTTTCCCACGTGGGCATGAGAGACCCAAGGCAGTTGGGTTCTCATCTCCCGTCTTCCCAGGTGCAGAGCAGGGAATTGGGTTGGAAGTGTGGTAGGTAGTACTTGCCAGCTTTACAAGCAGCAACTTGGCTTGCTGTGCCACAAAACCAGCCCCCAGTTTGGTATTGTTTTAACGTTACTCATTTTTGTTTTACCCATGCTTTCTTGAATTTTCTTATTGTTTATAATATCTTAGTAGATTCTGCTGTTTTTCAGATAAAAATTATGTAACCTGCCACAAATGTTATCTTATCTAGAAGAATGCTAGAAAGTGATGATACTTAACATCTTTATCTTTTTAATCTCTTTTTTAAAGAATTACTCATTTCTATTTGAAAGGCAGAGTTACAGAGAAAGATGGAGAGAGAGAGAGAGATCTTTCATTCACACCTCAAATGGCTGCAATGCCTGGAGCTGGGTCAGTCTGAAGCCAAAAGCGAGGATCTTCCTCCTGGTCTCCCACGTGCATACAGAAGCCTAAAGACTTTTGCTATCCTCTGCTGCTCTCCCAGGCCATTACATTAGGAGGCAGCTGTATTGGAAGTGGTGCTGTGGAACTCAAACTGGTGTCCACGTAGGAGGCTGGCATCACAGACAGGTGGGCCCTTGCCTTCTTAATTTTAAGGAATTTCTTTCAGTATTTCCTCTTTAAGCATGACTTATGCTGTGTGTTGATTTATATTTATACAATTATAGCAATGTTTTAGTTGATGATAGAATCTTTATACAGAGATGGTCCCGTAAGTTAAGTTCTTTGCCCCTCAGTATGGAAGAAAATAAGCCCACCTGTCCAGAACACCCTGATGAACTGGAAAGAGGTTGAACTAAATCTTTATTTTGAAGTTCTCTGTGATTTCAACTCTTCTGATCTACTTCTCAGAAAAAATCTGCTACTGTCTCCTTTGGAAAGAACAGAGTATTTAAGAGGGAAACGAATGCCAGGAGAAATAAAGTAAGCAGACATGAGAATTCTTCATTCTTAAGAAGTTAAACATCCTCTCCAGAAGATTCCGGATTCCATCCAGCAGCCTGCAAATTCACTGTTTTAGTACTGCGATTTAGGAAGCAATAGGAAACCACACCTTGGATTTCCAAAACACAGTTCTTGTTCCAAACTTGTTCTGGAAAGCAGTCTTTCTTGGTCATCTATTCATTGTTGGCAGATGTAGAGATTACTATCCCCATTTTATATTGAGAATTTGATTAAGGCATTCACTCCACTGGGGTACCTGAATAAGATGGAACCAGTTTGTGGAAATGTCTTCTTCAAAGCTCTGTGGGAACACCTGTCCCACGGCTTTCCTACAATCTCAGTCAGCCATCATTTATAGTCCAGAGCAATCAGGTTCTTGCCCATTTTGCTTATGCCACACAAGTCCAACTGAAGGGAACTTGTTAATGTCTCATTCTTTCCAGGTTACATGATTCCATGTTTGCATTGCCTCTGCAACTGCTATACAAAGACCACCAGAATAGGGCAAAATAAAAACAAACTAACCTAACATTTCAACAGGCCTTTGAGTACAAGTGTAAGGTAAGACTTTAGGTCATCTAATAAACAGAGTGGACAAGAGACAAAGTGTAAGAAATATTCTTTGGGATGCATTCATCAGAAATCCTGATTTACATGGGGGAAAAAATGAAGCTTTGCTTTCCTATTTCTGAATTTGTTAGAATGTTGTGCTTTTTAACTTTAAAAACCTGCATGAAAAATTAGACTTCTTCCCTCAGTTGGGCTCTTATCTCCATGGGGACCTATGCGAAAAAGTGGAAAGACAAAGTTTCAAGCAAACTCTTCCTTCTTCATGACTAAGAACATCTAGAGGAAGGTTTTCATGAAAAAGTTAGATATCTGTAAAATTATTTCTATTCATAGTTGATTTTTCAGGGGATTTCATTTTATTTAAGTTTTTAATGTATTTATTTGCAAGGCAGAGAGGCACTGGGGAGACAGAGAGCTCTTCTAACTGCAGTTTAACTACCCAGATGCCTGCCAGCAGCTGGGCTGGGCCAGGCCAATGCCAGGAGCTGGAAATTCAATGTGAATCTACCACATGGCTGGCAGGGACCCAGGTAATTGAACCTGTCACCTGCTGCGTCCCAGGGGGTGCATGAACAGAAGCTTGGAGAGCTTTACTGTAAAAGAGGCCAGCATGAGAGACCAGTCCCACTACCACTACCCGCTATCTAAGTGGATTTAGGCAATTTCTCCAAGCTCACCAAGTTCGACTTTGCTGCTCTGTGAAACATCACATTTGTAGGGTTCTGTGACATCTAGAAGTTTGTCTATGTCAGGTGCACGGTTAATACTGAGTAAATGGCAGCTGTTCTCTCAGCCGTCAACCCCACCCCTACTGAGAAACTTGAGCAGTGGGTCTCACCACCTCTCCTTTCAACCTCACAGATCTATCCCCCACTCACCCCCCACAAATTGTCTTGGGCTGATGGAATTGACAGTATCAAGCCTCTGGCAATTTTAACAATTCTGATCCTTATGTAGCCATGATTGTTGCTTGTTTTTTTATATTAGTTTAACACTTGGGAATGCCTTCCCCACCAAACTTTCCACTCTTTTAGTTATCCAGATAGCTTACATCTCTAGGCTTCCAGGGGGTGACCATTTTGAAGGTCTGTTTCACAGGTCTTAAACTAAATTAAAAAGTACAAAAGATGTAGAAAATGTCACTAGCCACTCTTTTCTGTTGATCCTTCCTGTCTGGCTTTCCCTGGATCACCTCCTACTTCACACATTTTTGATACTGCTGTTCAGATGCTGAGGTTTTAGGATACTAAGAGTGAGACAACGTAACCCAATCCCTCTCCTCCCCCCAAAACCAGGAAATTCAAAGCTGTGCCTTCTGGAGACATGGCCAAATGTTTAAGTGTCATCTTGTGTCATAGCATAAATGTATAATCAGGCCAAGGTGAAATGAAATATGTCGTATTCATGATAGGAAACCTAGTAAGTGCCCCACAGGCAGGTGGGAAGGAGTTAGAGCTGGCTGCCTACTGAGTGGTTTCATTTTTACCAGTGTGGGGCAGGCACGAGCATCTTTTCCATGGCAATTTCCCTCTATTTTGCCTAATGCAGCTGGATGAGCAAGGTTACCTTAATACAGAAGAATTTCTACTGTCAGTACTGTAACTTATGAGATCTACACTTGAAGGGGTCAGGGTTGATGTGCCAGATACTTCACACAGGCCATTCCTTGTAATCAGATTGCTGCTATTGACTACACTGTTTCTCAGATGAGAAAAGTAAGACTCAGAGCTGTGGAAGCAAGAGTTCCAACTCAGATCTGCCCGATTTTGCAAGGCCGTGGCACTCTCCCGTTGCATGACGTTAGCTTTCCCCTTTCAAGGCTCTGTATTTTGCTTATAAAAACCAGGTGAAGATTTAATAAAATTTTGGCACCTGATGATATCTGTTCCAGAAATAAAATTTTGCACCATCACTAAATGATTCAGAGTTCAAATATGTAGCAAGACAAGCTCAAGGGCGAGGCTTCTTTGTTCTGAGCTCAGCGGGGAGGCCAAAATCTGCCTTCATCTCCAGTCTAATTATCCCAAACCTCTTATCTGCAGTGTCACAGTTCATACTAATTGTCATGCCAGCAGCATTGTGACATGCTTGATGGAGCCATGGTGTGCTATGTACATAGAGTAATTAGCAACCATTAGTGGCAGGGACAGCGAGTTCCTGGTGGTTTCATTCAGACATCCACTTGAGCAAGTTTCTGTGTTCTTTGAGCATAAAAGTGGCTTGGCCAATCAGGTTTTCGCTTAAGCACTGGAGGAAAGATTACCGTGGCAGGGCAGGAGAATCAAGCTTTTTTTTCACTTTGCCTTTATCCCTATAATAAGCTTTCATGTTTGGAATTTAAATAAATCAGCACAGTTCCTGACCATTAGTTAGCATCATTAATGCTAAATATGGATAGTGAGAGATACTGCTAAATTCAATTGCAAATATAAAATGCCAGTAGCGTGCCAGGGGAGATCAGGACACTGTCTAGGGTGGGAAGCTCAGAATTAGCAGAAATTCTGACTCTTCAGCCAGGCTGCTCACCAGCAAGCCACTGCAGTGCGTCAGATCCGATGCCTCGTGAAGGTGATGGCCGCCATTACCTTCTGCTCCAAGCACCATGGCAATAACTTTGGCAGAGAGGTGCCACACAGTCACACCAACAATTATGTGTTGCAAAAGGGGAAAGGCAAAAGCAAAGTGGTCAAACTGAACAGGGTTTTTTTTGTTTTTTTGAAAAAAAATGAAAAAAAGAATTAAATGGACTAAAAATAGGCCTGTATGCCTCTGCCAATCTATATGAACACATGGTTAAGTACAATAAAAAGAATTTCCATGTTCCAGAGTTGATAAAAAATAGTATTTATTTAAAAAGCCACAGATGCTTTGCTAATTACCTTCATTCCTAATTTTTCAAGGCAGCTCCCTTTTGTTGTCCTGTGAATGTCTTTGAATTTCATGTGCATTTTTGGCATGTGACAAATTTGAGGCAAAGTACAAATTTGAGCATAAATCAACTGAAATGAAATTACAAAAAAAAAAAAAAAAAACCTGCTTCTCGGCTTGTTGACGGGCAAGTGCACCCTGAAAGCACTGCGCAGCCGCACAGCCCGAGGAGAGCAGGGACATGTGCCTGCTGCTGTGGTCCAGAAGCTGGGTGAGGAGTCAGGTCATGTACAGGCATCTTAGGGAGACTGAACCAACAGCTGGCAACCTCCAGGGAAGACAGGTTCCAGGGTAGTAAGTCTTGTCTTCCAGGTGCACAGGTGTCACTGCTAATCCACAGCTCCGTAAAAGGAAGGGTTCCTCTCCCACCCCGTGTTTCCCTACAAGTACCCGGATCCCTTCCAGTCTTTTGTGTAGGTTTTAGTTCAGCCAAGACCTAACGAATGCCCAGGTAGTTTTACCCACAAGCTAACAAGCATCACGGACGTGGGAGGCGATTAGGTCGCCTGAAATGAAAGTAACCATTGGCAAGGGTGAGGCCCCCAGGCAGCCAGCCCAAGTGTTCCTGGTGGAGGCCCTGAGACAGGAGGGCTGGAAGCAGCTCCCTGCAGGCCAGGGGCTCAGAGGGCAGCCTACCTGCAGGGGGATGCCCCCCTTTCAGTGGGGAGAGCAGGACTTGCACTTCCTTTGCCATCGTGTGTGCCAATGCCGCACTGTGCTCCAGAGGCTGAGTGCCAGCCCCACTGCGCCCTGGCTATATATGGGGAGGGGGCGGGGCCCCTTAAGGGCATTGCTGAGCAGCAATAGGGCTGGTCAACCAGCTCTCTGGGAAACTTTTCTTCATTAAGCAAGTCAGGGTTGATGCCACAGGATACTGGAAGTACTTTTCTTTCACAAGAGGAAAGGGAGAGCTTGGGTTTCAGAATTCTTTTTTCTCTCCAAGTATTCATTGCTCGGGTATGTATGTCTACCAAAGGTGCTCTGTCATTCACTGGTGTGACAAGGAGGGCAAGAAATGATCTTTCCATCAAAACATTGCAGTCTTTCTGGAGAAAGAATTAACAAGTGCTATGCCTTTGTTAGAGGCTTTGGAATGATGGACACTTATCTAAGAAAAGAACTGTGATATGGGCAGAATTCTAGGCAGGGATAGCAACCCTTCTCATATTTGTGTCTCCCTCTTTTAGTATTGAAGAATAGCAACAGAAACATCCTAAGATATAGATGAACAGTTAAATATGAGCATGAGAGAGTACAATGTAAGACATATCATAAATCATGTTTTCAAACAATACTTAAAGATGTGAAGCTATTGAAGGGCAGTGATGAAGTGGGGGAGGTCCCATTTTGTTTCAAACAGATGAACAGTCAAAAGACAAAACAAATTTTAGTGAAGAGCTACAACTGGAACTCTAGTACATTACTGATAAAAATTCAAGAAAGTAAAGTTTGTTTGGCAGTTTTTTGCAAAATTCAACATAGGCCTATTTAATATGCACAGTACTACTAACAATTCAACTGGGGGAATTGTCCCATGACAAATAATTTTCCATGATTAATACCAAAAATTGAGTATATAACTCTAGCCATAGTTGTCAAGTTAGACACCCAAGAGTTTATGAGTTCTCATGTGAATTACCAGATTGTAGTAGTTCCAAATAAAAGAATACATAGATTAAGTCTTTAAAAATTTGTTAGGCCCGGCACAGTAGCCTAGTGGCTAAAGTTCTTGTCTTACACGCGCTGGGATCCCATATGGGTGCCAGCTCTAATCCTGGCAGCCCTGCTTCCCATCCAGCTCCTTCCTTGTGGCCTGGGAAAGCAGTCAAGGACGGCCCAAAGCTTTGGGACCCTACAACTGTGTGGGAGACCAGAAGAAGCTCTTGGCTTCAGATCAGCTCAGCTCCTGCTGTTGTAGACAGATAGGGAGTGAACCAGCAGACAGAAGATCTTTCTCTCTCCTCGCTATAAGTCTTTCTTTCCAATAAAAATGACTTAAAAAAAAAAAAAAGCATGGTTGGCCACAGGTGGGGATTTACTCTGTTGACTTTGAATTGTCTTTCAGTTTACTTCTATCACTTTAAAGTTTATAAAGATGAATAATTGTTTTTGCAGGAGTGTACACGCTAATGTTGTCATAGAGGTAGACCCACGTGACCAGAACAAAAGAGACTGGAATGTTCCTGCCATCCTGGAACCATCCTGTGAGAGGCCCTCCCTGAAGAACCCTAGGCTAGGAGCCAGGGCTCAGGGCTGCGGATAGCCCTTGTTCACAGCAGCTCCCATGGTCTTAAGAGGGTGAAGATGAGGAGGTGACAAAGATTCCTTCCTAGGGCTGACAAGTTTTGTTGGGGCATTACTCGAAGTTTCTGTGATGGTGGCAATGTTCTTTATCTTCTTTGACCAATTGGTAGCCACAAGCCACACGTTGATGTGAACCCTTGAAAATGGGGTTGATTCAACAAAGGAACTGAGTCTTTCATTTTACTTAAATGGCTTGAATTAGTATCAATATAAAGTTATATGCAGTTTATGGATAACACAGGTGTATAGCTGAAAACCTAGAAACTGTTAATTTGTTGCCTGGATCTCATTCATTTTCCTTCTATATGTAAGCTGCAGAAGGCAAGGAGGAAATCAAAGGGCAGCCACCCTTCGGGAGTCTGTACCCAGGACAGCTTGACTGACCTGGGCAAGCGAGTGCTTGCGTCAGCAGGTGGTGAGCACCATGGAACTGCCAGCCTTGATTTCATGCCCTGAACTTCACATTTGAGGTGAGAATCACAGATCACAAGTTGAAAACGCAAAAATCTGAAGTGTCTCCAAATATGCAGCTTTTTGAGAGCCAACATGATGCCACAAACAGAAAATTACAAACTTTGTTCACACACAAAATCATGAGAAATGTATGAAATACCTTCAGGCTACATATTAAGATGTGTATATAACATAAGTGAATTCCATGTTTAGATTTGGTTCTCATTCCTGTGAGACTTCATTTTGTTTGTTTTCCAGAATCTGGCAAATTTACACAAACAAAAAACCGAACAACCCCCCCCCACACACACACAAGAAAATACAAAATAAACCTGTGATTCAAGACATTTCTGGCTATCTGCATCTTGGTTAAGGGATTCTCAACCTGCCAGGAGTAATAAGCTCACTTGTCTCTATCACTATAAATGGAAACTATCTACAAGTTTATATATTCCTCTTTAGAGCTCTATTGTAACACTAGGAAGAGCCAAGCCACCTGTTTCACTGTAAAAATACGAGTAAACAGGACAAAAAGAAAATGCAGTCAGTGTGTTTTGCTTTGTGAATGGGCTCTTTTGCCCCCTCTTCCCCACTCTGCCACCATCTCTACCTGCACAGAAGTAGTGAGTTCAGAATCCTCCATGCAGTCCAGACTCCTCTGGCATGCACTTCAGTCTTGGGGCAGCCCCCGTGCGGGGCTGAAAGTCTTCCCTTGCTCATCTCTGTGTTAGTCATTAAAAGCTCAGGCCTGTTTTGCACACGAGGAAAGTGAAGTCCAGGCTATTTACTCTGGGGTGTGCACTAGAGCTCCCATCAGGATGAAAGTCCCATGGACAGAGGCAACATGTTATTACTCTCTAAGTGGGCTTATAAACCTCCCTTTTAAAAGAGGCATTTGTCTAGTTAACTGCAATGAGAGTGCACCACATGCTAGGACCAAGGTATTGGGAATAGTGCTTCATAATGTTAAAAGCCTAGTAAAATGGATTCTCACGGTGGCGAGGCTGCCAGATAGCTTTTGGTCTTTGAAATGAAAGGATAATGTAACATTAGGAGCATTAATCATTTCACTTTCATCGGAGTACTTTCTTCTTTTAATTTGTGTGGGGAGGCATTTGCTTGCTAGTGTACCTGTGTTTCTGCAGTGCACCTTTTACTTTCATGTCAGGCCTTTCCTCCTCCATGTTAGGTCTATGGTGTATCTAATGCCAACTTCTGAAAGTAGGAGGAATCTATGGGGCAAGAAATATCAGAAATCAAGGGCAAAAAAGCTCACGAGGAACACAGTGACTCATACAGGAAGGGTGGTGGAGAGGGACATCCCATGAGGGTCTCTTTCACGAGATGTCCCTGGGCATGCAGGGCCTGCTGTGATGACCAGCTCGCTGGATCTATTTTAAAAGATGTAGCGGGCCTACATCTCTTCTTGCATCTGAATACCAGGACATGCTTTTTCTTCTAGGGACAGTTTTAATACTTGGTCTTCTTTCACTGTCTTCTCTCTGCACTTGTCAGGGCTGAAATAATGAGCCTATTGATAATTGGCAGAGGCCTGGAGGAGTCTTCCCTCTGCGGTGTCACACCTGTGTTCACATACAGGGGATTTTCCCAACAATAAAGTCTCAACTCTGTGCAGGAATGATGTGTAGACATAGTTGTGCAGTTAGTCAATTTCGATAATGAGATAAGCCATGACATACACATTTTTCCTTGCCTTGGGGCCTTGAAGTTTTCATCATGGATCTTAAAGCAAAGAGCAAATCATGCTGGGAATCTCTCCACAGTCCAAGAACAGAGCAGCATCTGTGTAGCACATGCTGATGTTAAGTCACGTGTCACACATGTGGGGTTGAGCTCCAGCTACCTACAATTCTCCAGGAAGCTGCAGCCACAGCCAGACTGGGCCATGAGAAAGATGCCTTGAAAGATGACCAGCCACCAGCCTTTCATGGGTCACAGTCAGCTACCCTGGGGACCCCTCAGAAAGATGGACTAGGAGCCTCGCAGCTGTGCATCATAGAAAAGGCCCTTTTAGCACACGTTTCTACTGTTTTTTTCCTTTAGTTTGTATTTTATTTTTTATTTAAATAAGGTGAACAAATTTCATGCATTTCCTGTATACGGAACTAAGAGCATAATGCAACCTTCTGTCCTCTCTTCCCTCCTGCCCTTGCTCCCATCTTCCATCCTCTTTTCTTTTAATGTTTACAATGACATACTTCAAGTTCATTTTATAATCACAAGCTTAACCCTCCAAAGAATTCAGGAAGTGGTAAGTAGAAAAAAAACAGTGTTCCTCAAGAGTATAGACAAGGGCACAAAAATCTAATCTCAAGATGTCAATTTCAGTAATGCACATACCGTTTTCATACTCTGCATTAATTACCACAAGTTGGGGGAAATTGATCTGTATGGATTTTTTAAATTATGTATTTGAATTTATTTGAAAGAGCTGCAAAATGACAGAGCTTGCCCTCATCTGCTGGTTTACTCCTCCGATCCTGGCAAGAGCTGGAGCTGGATCAGGCTGAAGCCAGGTACAGGAAGCCACTGGGCCGCGTCTGTGCACAGCAGGGATCCCTACTTGAACTTCTGCTGCCTTCCATCAGAAAGATGGACTTCAAAGTGGAGCTAGAATCCAAATCTAGGTACTCTAATAAGGGACAAGGGTGTCTAAACACAGGGCTGAACACCTACCTACCCCATCCATACCAGTTTTGATGTGTCTTCTTTGGATTTTGTACTGTGTTCTATTGCCTCTGTGGGGTAGATTATGGGGGTGACTTTATGGAGGAAGCACTGCCTTGGTTCTTTGGCTTAAGGATTGAGACGTAGTTGGCCCATCTCCCACTGCTTTTCCCAAGCCTTTAACAGGCAGCCGGATTAGAAGTGGAGCAGCCAGGACATGAGGTGATGTCCACACGGAATGCTGGTGCAACAGGTGGTTATTTTCTACATTGTGCCCCAACACCAAACCCTGTTATTACTTTTTATGAACTCTTTATGTGCTATAATCAGTGTAACAAGTAAACATGCTGATAATTTTATTGTCCAAATAAGAAAATAGATGCTACTTATTCATATATTTATGAAAAGTCTTCACTGGAGGAAGTTTGGTTATTTTTGGTGCTGTTAAATATGCATTAATGTTTATATTAGTTAACATTTTATTATTTACACATTCAAACACATACAGAAGTGGAGAGTAATATAACAAACTCCCATGCACTCATTACCCAACTTTGGCAACCGACACAAGACCATTTTACAACCTAGTCCTTTCTTCCTGCCTGTCCCTACTTCCCAACAAACGTGGCTGGCTCTTTTGTACCATTTAGATGCCAATATGGGGTTATGTGACACTACCACGATTGTTATTGTTTTAAAGTATTAGTATTAACACCTCTTAGCAAAAGGAATAGTTATTCTTCTCTATCAGTAATTTAGTCAATATTCAAATTTGCCTTTCTCAGAACTTTGTCAAATTCACACCAGAATCCACGCTAACATTGGCAAGGTATTGATGCCTCTTAAGCTTTTCTGAAATCTAAAGGTGTCCCTCCTGTAGTTTTATTTTCTTGCTTGCTTTTGTAAGTATTTAAGATGCTGGGTCTACAGCCCTGCAGAGCTTGCTGCACTCATTCTCCTCGTCTCTGTATTTCGTGCAAACTTGTATTTAAATCTAGAGCCCTGCACAGATTCGTGTCTGATTTTTTTTTTCTGGCAAGCATATTTCAAGGGTGTTCTGCACTTCATGTTCAATCACATAAGGAGATACATTCCTCTCGTTGTGTTATGTTTCAGTGGCTCTGTCATAGGAGCTGACATTTTGCCACTGAAGAACACTGTTAGATACAGGAAAACATTTGAAATTATATGGAAAGTAAAGTGCCAGAGAAGGCACAAGTTCGCTCCTGGGAGAGGAAATGTAATGAGGCACTGGACTCCCATCTTTTGCACAACCGAGGGAACACAGGCATCCATGTGCCTTTCAGCATTTCATAGTCAGGTAGCTGTGAGACTCACTGGCTTGCTGATGGTGTCAAAATGTCTTGGGATTGCAGATAGCTTTTATCTCCTTTCTGTTTGACTCAGGAGGATTTTTTCTTCTAATTGTTTTCATTATGTTTCCCTTTATAGAAGGTTTCTTCCAACTGAAGCTAAAATATCAGTAGCAACTTCAGAGGCTTTGGGGGAGGGCTGCTGTCTGAGGTCTCAGCTTTGCAGATGTTGGACATTCTGTGCGACTACTGCTCCCTTGGTTCACTCTGCCTGTGAGCCTCTCATTCTCTTCTTGCTTCCCTAGCTCATGCCCACCCCAAGCTTTCCATGGCGCCATCAGCCTGTGAGTTCATTCTACCATCACCCCATTCTTCCCATTCCTCACAAAGTCTTGAGGTGTCCTGGATTGGAACCAACCTGTCAGCCCTCAACCAGCACCTGTTTAAAGGACACCGTCTCCTATGTTTTATGTTGTTTTAAAGTGGCATGTCTACAATGACAAATAGCCAAATGGTTTCTCAGCAGAAATTGCTTTTCCAAAGCCATTCATTACTATCTGAAATTGCTTCCAAACTCTGCCAATCCCATTAGTTCTATCAGGGTCCTATATAAAGAGGTTTATTTGACTTATGGTGCTAGATGCTAGGGGATTCAAACAGTACAATACTGGGGCTATCTTTGGCAATGTCTCTGGGCTTTGTCACATGATAGAGCAGAAATGGAACTGGGTATTTAAGGAATACAAGTGTGAGCAAGGAAGCATGAGAAACTTAGGAAGAGAGAGAATGGGAGAATGTGAGCAAGCAAGCTATTTCACTGGTTCACTCCTCACATGTGCGCACAACAAGGGCAGGCAGGACACCAACGCCAGAGCCAGAAGCTCAGCTGAGGTCTGCCTGAGCTCTCCATTCAGGCTATTAAATATAGGGTGTGGGTTTCTTAACCGTGGCTGAGCTGCTAGGCCACATGCCAGCCCCAGGTTCTAACAACCTATCATCATTGGACTGCCTACAAGAGTCTTTCCTGAAAAGTATTATCTTCCCTAACAACCGGATCACATCTCACTAAGCATCACCTCTTAAAGGTTGCACACTTCAACACCATCACACTGGGGTCTAAGGTTACAAGGCAAGAGTTGCTGGGGCATATGTTGCATACTAACTAACATCTTGTAGGGCCACCAAAAATGATAGACTGGTGAAATTACAAATGAAGTCTCTTCCTTAACCGATTTCCACAGATGGTACTACCTTGGCCCTTCCCTCCCTGTGTGTACAAAAGCAATTGCAATAATTTGTTTCCAAGTGAAAGATGGCACTTGTGTGGGTTGTGGAGCAGATGGGCTTGGGAAGAGGTGCATATATTCTGTTCTCTTGGGAATTGTGCCGTGGGTGCACAGGGTTCTGGTCCACTGACAGCTGATGCGATTTAGAAATTGGAAAAGAAATGAAAATCTGAAGACTCACAGGTATAGGATTGAAGGGCAGCTGTGATAGAAGATCCATTTTCCACAAACAATTTGCCCTTGAATAACTTTGGGAATTTTTAAAATGATAACATCATGAATAGGTTTATTGGGTTACCTTACCCCAAAACTGGATTTCTAAATTTAAAAAACAAACTTCCCAAAGTAGGTAATGATAAAGCAACTACATCTTTCCTCTATGATTGTAATTTGACATATACAATGAGCATAGAAGGAATCAGTTCCTTTGTTGTACCCACTGTGCTTTGGGGTGCTAGAGGCTGTTGTGTTTAGGATCCTGTGTCAGCAGAAATATTAAGTCATAGGTTTTCCAGACACAGAACCATCAGGACAAGAAATTTGGCTCAGAGTGTTCTGTCTCTTTAGACTTTGCCTGGATTTTTCACAGGCTGAGTTGCTGCTTCAGCATTTTTATCTTCATATGTCTCCCTGGGATCTGTTTATTATTCAGTTCAGGTGGCAAATGGCTGGCACAAAATAAATGCCTATTATTTGAAGATGCTGAGATACCGGGGCCAACAGTGGTGAAGTGTTGTTGTCTTAATCTTGTGATACAGTTAGCAGTTTACAGGAACATGGGACTTTCAGAATTCCATATCTGAAAGTAAGGACCGGGGGGTGGGGGGTGGGGCGGGGGCGGTGTCTGATGCAGTGGTTAAGACAGAGGACAGGCATGCAAACTGGAACCTCCACTCCATTGGCTGCTTTTGGCTGATGGGCAGGGGGAAAGGGGGCACAGCCTGGCCCAACTGCCTAGGGACATCCATTGATACATATAGGCGAGTAATGAATCCTGATATACCCAACAACAGGGCCACTGTACTTGCAGGTAAGCAAGGGGACTGAGACCTGGTGGTTTAGAGGGGAGAGATAGGAAGATCTGTATGGGTTAGGCTGATTATCAGCCCAAATGGGAGTCTTGAGATGTGCTTGTTAGTGCAGAACATCACTGATCGCCACATGCCAACCCACATGAAAGTTAGGGCTGAAGGCCTATCCTAGCAGGGCTGGAACCTAGTACCTGACTGAACAGGGTACAGTCACATTAGGCAGGGCCAGGACACTAAGCAGCATGCGAGAGAACCAAGTCTGGGGAAAGATTCTGTAGGGGAATAAGTTGGCCCAACCCCGTGGAAATACAAGTCTCACTGGTTTGCTTGGGGTGGTGATGGGCTGAACTAGGTGTGATCACAGAACCTGCCAGCATTCACAGTTACTGGGGCCGAGAATAGTCTAGGCAGGTCCAGGCTGCAGCACCCTCATGTGCATCCTAAAATAGGGTATGGGGCAGGCTGTGCTGCAACATCCACCAGCTCATACAAAGGCCAAGATGGAGGGACAGGATATGCCAGACAAGGGCCTAGCACTTGCTGGTGCATGTGAGATCTGGGTCTGGGAGTGGGCCAAGTGGGGGAACCTGGGAAACTCCCCTAGTGGGTCATAACTCCCACTGGTGAGCACGTGGTCCAGACCTGGAGGTTGGGCAAGCTGGGCAAAGTAGCTCCATCCTCTGGCAAGTGTGTGGGTTGCTTTTGGAAGGGGACAGACTGGGCAGAGCCAAGCAAACCTTAGCCCACTGGTGAGTGCAGAAACCAGGCTAAAATGCGGAACATGCTGGGCTAGGCTATCACACCTGCAAGGTTGCATGAGCCAAGGTTGGGAAGACTGAGTAGGGCTAGGTTGGGCCAGTGGGAGTTGGGACTGGGGGCAGGCCAGGTCAGGCTAGGCTGCAGTATCCAAAGGCAAAGGCCATGACAGGTGAGGACTGCATCAGGCTGGGTCAGAGCAACCACTGGCACATGCAAAATCTATGGCTGGGACCAGCCGTGGTTGGGAAGCTAAGGGGATGCCCTGGCTGGGTTGTGGTGCCCACTGGGTAAGTATGAGAGCCTGAGTAGGAACTGCTGCCTGGTTTAGACATGGCTGCAGTGTCCCTTGGCACAAGTGTGTACTGGATCTGGGGTGTGCCGGACTGGGCTGGATTCCAGCACCCACTGGTGCTCGTGAGAACCAGGGTAGGTGTAGGACGGGTTAGGTTAGGTCTCTGTACCTGCTGAGCCATGTGTCACCTGTGTCTGGGTATGGACCAGGCTTGTTGGGCTGTAATACCCAAAAGTAAAAACCAGAATGAGTGAAGGCTGGTCAGGAGAGGCCACTATTCCTGCTAGGATAGGAGGTGGATTAATTAGGGCTGACAAATGGACCCACTGGTGGGCATGAGATCTGACAATTGGAGAGTTCTGATGGAGGAACTTGAGGAACTCCACTGCTGGGATATAGTCCCAGCAAGTGAGTGCAAGAACCACAATAGGGAGCAGCCCAGACCAGGCAATGGTACCCACACCAGCATACATTTGGTTCAGGTCTGGGGCAAACCATGCTGGGCCAGTTCATATCACCTGCTGGTGAATCTGAGTGCCAGAATGGAGTGTAGGTTGAGCTGGGTTGGGCCACAACACAAGCCAGTTCACATAAGGGCCAGGACTTGGGGCTGGCTAGGCTAGGCCAGGCTGCAGCCCCAACCAGCATGAGCTGGAATTGGGGATGGGCTGAACCTGCCCAGGCTACAGCACCCATTGGCAAATGCCAAGGTGAGACAGGCCATGCTAGACTGGGCTGCAGTGCCCAACCAGCAAACATGAAACCCCAGGGGGATGGGGTGAACCCAGTAGGGGGGCGGTATGGGATTTCCCAGCTGGATCACCACTCCTACTAGAGTGTGTGAGCTGGGATGGGGCAAATTAGGCCAGGCAGGACAAAAACAGCTGTTGGCTTGCATGTGAGCTGGATTGGGGAAAGCCAGACCAGATTGACTGTTCCTACTGGTGCATGCATAAGTCAGAGCGGGTATAGGTGGTTGGGTTTTGCCGTAGCATCAGCTGGCAGATGTTGGCACTAGGGGTGGTGCAAATTCTGGCAAGCCAAACTGCAGAACCACCTGGAGAGTGCAAGGTCCAGGAATGGGAGTAGGCACATTAGGGAAATAGTGGGCACCTCCCTCTTGGGTTGCCACTCTGACTAGTTAGGATGAGAACCAGCATTGGGGCAGGCAGGGATCGATGGTAGCACCCACCAGCACGTGTGTGGGCTGGAGAGTGGGGCTGGTTGGGTTGAACTCGGCTTCAGTGCCCATTGACATGTATGAGAGCTGAATGGGATGTGGGACAGACTGCTGTACCTACTGGCAAGCACGGGAACCAGGGCAGGGATGGGCATGGTGGGTTATTACAGGTCACTCTGACTAGATTGCAGCTCCCACTGGTGTACGTGAGAGCCAAGTGTGCGATGGGCAGGATCAGGATGGGCTGTGACACTCATTGATTTGCATAGAATATAGGGTTGGAGACAGCACTGACCCAGCAATTGCAACTACCAGTATGTGCATTAAACTGTGCCAGACCCTGTATTAGCAAACACACAAGAATCAGGTCTGGGATCACCTCAGATGAAATTTTTGTGGGGACCCCCAACTGAGTTGCTGGACTAATTTTCTCCAACCATGGAGAAAATTGTAGGTTCCATGGTCTGACCATGCAGTGCATGCGTCAGAGCTGGGCTGCCTTAGTGGCTTCGATGGAGCAGTGAACAGCATATCCAGGTGCACATGGGGAGTATGGCAGCACATTGGAGCCTGCAGAAGACACCGGATACCATAATAGAGGACAGAGGATAGAACAAATTGATCAACTATTGCAAAAAAGTGTTAACAGGAAATATCTGGGCAAATGGAGACTCCAAGGTGAACCAATGGATTCTGGAAAGATTTCATGATGCTTGGAGTGGCAAGATCAGCAGTAATTCAGAACTGTTGAGCCATCAAAACCTCTTGTAGCTCACCCCACATCATGACTCTGGGATGCTGTCAGGTGGCTGTCCTCCATTCCAGAGTAGAGAGGCATTTGCGAGGCTGGGTGTGGCTTCTCCGCTTGTCTCCCTCCTGCCCCCAGAGGTGAGAAGGAAAAAAATGAAAACTGGTTTCACCTAGTTTCCTGTAGCCCTTGACCCTAGTCATCTATGTAAAAATCAAAAATCAAAAATGCAAATAAAAACACCATGCAGGATGACTGCATCTCATATCAGAATGTCTGGCTTGAGTCCCTGCTCTGCTTGCAAGACAGCTTCCTGCTAATGCACACCCTTGGCAGCAGATGATAGCTGAAGTAATGGAGACTCTGCTGCACTTGGAGACCTGGATGGAGTTTAGGGTCCCTGGCTTTAGGGGGCTGGTCCAGTTCCATTGTTTTGGGCTTCGGGGAGATAAAACAGCAACTGAAAGTGCTTTTCTTCCCCTTCTCCTTCTTATTTGAAAGGCAGAGCAACAAAGAAAAAAAAAGGGGGGGCCACCAATTCATGTCACCAACAGTCTTACTGGTGGACAAAGTTGTGATGACCAGATATTTTAAAGCCACCCATGTGTATACCATTGGAAGCAAACTCCAAGAAAAGAACTCCTAAGGCCCATGAACTATGTAAAAGGTCAGAGAAGAACTATGCCAGCTGGCAAAGAATGACAATGTCAAAAATTGGGCAGAAGAGAGAGAGGAGTGCAAAGAAAATGCAGCTTCCCTTGTAAAAATGGAAATTAAATCAGGAGTGCAGGGACAAGGAGCAAGAGGATGGGCTGGCTTCAAGAGCTAACTTGGAGAACCAGGCCCTTTTGAAAGGCCAACCTCTGTGTTTGCTAGCCAGCAGGAAATTATTTTGGGAAAGCAGCAATATCCTTGGCTGAAGCCTATTCAATCCCAAGGTAGAAATGTCAATGAGGCTCACACATGCACAGGCCCCAGGCCAGCATCTGTCTCCATGCCTTGTATTGGGCACTAGAAAATACAGCCTTTCGGTCTCAAAAGAGTGTCTTCTAAAAGGAGGAGTGATGGGGGGAGGAGTGGGCAGGAAGAAGACCCCTGAAAATCAATTTAAATTTTTTGGTGCAGTGCAAATGCATTCCTTTTTTCCCCTTAACATGTCAGATGCCGATTCCTTTGAAGAGAAAAGCTGCCCCATTCTAAGCACTATTTTCATTGTGTCTACCCCATAGACTCCGTATCTTGAAAGATTGTCAGCCAAATTGTGTTTGATAAGCGATTCATACTTCTACTATTCTGAACTGGTTGTAGAGGCCAAATCTTTAGATGAGTGTTTCCTTACTGCCAATAAAACCCCAGCAGGCAGCTCCGTGTCTGAGATTACAGGGAGTCTGGAGTTGGGCTAGGACTTTCCGACTGCTCAGCCACCAGTTGGGCAGTTTAACGGAAACTGAATTTGAATACTTTCAATGCTCCCCTAGTTTGCTAAAGGCTACAGCGTTCATCCATGGAGTTACTCTACTCTGTGCATTGAGACAGATGGGCTGGCTCTAGAGGCTTCTGCAGGAGAATGTGCGACCCCCACTAACCTTTGAAATAAACTGAAAATAGTTTTGCCTTCTGATTGCTCATCTTTCTGGCCCCTGAACACCTACCAGTACAGCAGAATGAAAAGTATAAGTATATTGGGATGGTAACCTATGGGTGGTCTCTGATGTGCCTGTATTCCAAAGGGATCTGCCAGCCTCAAGTCCAAGTTGACACACATCACACTGTGTCAAACAAAAGGAGTCTGTTTAGCCACAGGGAAGAGGCTACCCAGAACCCCACACACTATAGATGCTCAGAATGCAAGAGGTTTAAGAAAAAGCTGCCTGGAAAATGTAAATTATGAAAAAGCTATATGTGGATATCAACTTTGTGGGCAACAAGATAAACTTATTTAATTCCATTTTTCCATATACTTTTTGAAGTAACTTCATAGGGGATATGTAATGGTTTGAGTAATTTGAATACATAGACAAAAAATAAAAAGAGGAACAACAATGGGAGAGGGGAGATGTACTACAAATTGCGATTCTGTCAGTTCATAAGAACAGTGCAGGTTGCAGATTGCTTGTGCTTCGCTTTGTTTGTCCTGTTCTTCCCTTGAGTCATCTACTGTTCCAGGGGCGTCAGCTGGCCTGCAAGGACGGTTCAGCATCAGGGGGTCTTGCCTGGCAAGGGCCTCCTGTCCTGTTTTTCCAGCCCTGTGATTTCTGGTGAACTTCAGTCTAACAGTTTAAAATTCCTTTTTCACAGCTTAGTTACCAACTCTGTCTCCAAAGGATGATTTGTTTTGATCAGTTTTTCCGACTTCACTTGTAACACTGTACAGTCATTTGGCCACACGCCCTTACTGTGAACTTCACTCAGGCAATATGGAAAAAAACTTTTATCACACATCTTTTGTTCTCAGCTTGCTTGTTTATTCTTTTCATCTTTTGATCTTTAGGGAGAAGGACCAGCCCTATGCAGGGAGGAAATCAAAGTAGCTTTTTAAAAACATACTGTAATATCCTCCCTAGGTAGCACCTTGGATTAAACAAAAAAGGAAAGGGAAATTTGATCTCAAAATTGTAGGAGGTGAAAAAAATAGACTTTAAAACTCTGCCTAAAATATTTTACAACTATTTGCTTTTATGGTCGACAGGGTATAAAATGAAAAGGAAAATGAAATTCTATGCAATAACATTAGCTACTTTTAAAAAAGGTTTCTCTAATTATATTGGAAAGGCAGACTTGCAGAAAGGAGAGACAGATCTTCCATCTGCTGGTTCATTCCCCAAATGGCCACCAATAGTTGAAGCTGAGCCAATCTGAAGCCAGGAGCTTCTTCTGGGTCTCCCATGTGGGCGCAAGGTTCCAAGGCTTTGGGCTGTCCTCTGCTCCTTTCCCCGGCCACAAGCAGGGAGCTGGATGGGAAGTAGAGCAGCTGGGATATGAACTGGAACCCGTACAAGATGTTGGCACTTAAAGGTGCAAGAATAGCCAGCTGAGCCATCATGTCAGCCTCAGTTACTTTTTTCTCACACAAAACAATGACAAAATAGAGAGGAAGAAAGCTTCCATTTGCTGTTTCATTTACTAAATTTCCCTAACTGCCCAAAGGCTCTAGGACTGAATTTGGGTACCACGAACTCCAGATGGGTCTCCCACGTGATTGGCTGGAAACTAGCTACTGGAGCCATCACTGTTGTGCCTCATGGTCGCCATCAGTGGGAAGACAGATATTGAGGCTTAGCTTGGATTCAAGCCCAGGCATTAGGACATTACAAAGGTTCCATGCAGTGTCTTAACCTCAAGGTCAAAAGGTCTATCTTGTATTTTGTTTTACAATGGAATTTTTTAACAGTTATTCTGGTAGTGAAATATACACATCAACTTTGTTGCTGAAGTTTTGTCTGGAGCAGAAAGGAAGGCAGTAATATCACAACAAGAGGGAAGAAAATGTCAAGAACTAGTAGCATGGGTGAAGATTCCATATCAACGAACTCAACTGATTCATGTAACTGTAGTTTTGGTCATAGTTTCATTAGACAGTATCTTCAAATTTATATTTCATAGGTGTGTAATAGTAAAAATGTTTGAAAACATGACAAAGAATTCCAAGTATAAGCTAAAATAAAATCTGCATTTAGTCTTAACTCTACAAAATTGAGCAGAATTTCAGAGGCAGGGAGCACATGGTTTGATGTTGGGGTCTGATTGACTGTTTTCACCTCATTGTCTAGCTGAAGTGTAGAGACAGTTTAAAAATCACACGCTGGTCTATTTGTTACTTTTTTTTTTCTTTTTAATCAGATAATCTTACCAGGATGCTTATTGGGGGAACAGCCTGAGGTGAAACAGGGTCTTCTTCCAAGGCAGTGGGCATATTGGTTTGGTATCTAAGAAAATTAAAATGTCACAGGTACCAAAGTTGGATGACTTCATTAGCAGCCTCTTCCTAAAATTGGAGCATTTTTAAGCGCAGGGATCTCAGCTGGGCTGCCACCTGTGTGGAGTCCTGGCTGAAGTTCCAGGCTCCTGGTTTCAGTCTGACCCAGCTTGACTGATGCAGCCATTGAGGGCTTAGACCAATGGATGGGAGATCTCGATCCTACCTCTCTCTCCCATTTTCCCTCTACTTCTCTTGACTTTCAGATTAAATAAGTCTTTAATAAAGTCGTGATTAGAGTGGTGGGATCACCAGCAATTCAAGACTGTTGAACTATCAAAACCTCTTGAGAAATTCATGGTGTTATAAATTTCTATTTTTTCCTGTTGTTGATTTTGTATTGTTGCCTTTAGGAGGAATGTGTGGTGACTGTAATGAAGACTATCATATCCAGATGTGATGATGCAGTGTAGTGTGCATCTCTACTTCCAAAGATGGACTACTAATGAAACTAGAGCTGTATCTTGACAATAGGATGCTGGACTCTCTGCCATTGTCCATGCCTGCAATGAACATGTGAATGTTTAGGAAGAGCTATGCTAAAGTAATAATATAGGGGAATTCGGTGGGAGTGAAGGGACAGGGGAAATCCCAGGGCCTATGCAACTGTATCATAGAATGATTATAATTTAAAAATAAAATATATATTTAAATAAAAATGCAAGGAAGTATTTAACAATTTTATTATCAAGATTTCATTGATTCATAGTTGAAGCTAGTCACTGATGAGAATGTGAGCCTCTGTAGCTACTGCACTTTCTGTAAAATTCTATTTAATCTGGGAAGACAATACCTGATATCATTTGACAAATGGACTGTGACCTTAATATCTTAAGTATCTCCAGGAAATAGTCAAATGAAAGTCCCTGGGAACACTGGACAGGGATTGTCTGCACCTGCCCCGGTTTATCTCAGCTGCTGGAATGCAGCATTGTCAAACATCGTTTGCATTTCCAGAGAATTCAGCTTTTTGTTGTTGTTAATGTGTGATCTATTTATGGTGCTATTTCCCCCACCTCCAATAGTAAATCAATTTTCTTCAGAGGAGGAAAAAAAAAGAAACCCTCCAGGTTTTCTTGAATTAGAAGCTTCAGAATAATCAACATCTGGGAATTTTCGGCTCACCTGGCGATATGGATAATGTTCCCATTTTGCATGACAGAAGAATGTTGCATTCCCTTCATGGGTTACAAAGAAGGCAGATTAAAAGCACATGTGGTGTTGAGGTGATCTGAGATGGTCTAGGAACATGGTTCCATTGGGATATATGGGCCTACCTGTCAGCTGGTTCATCTATGCGTAGGTGAGACAAGAATGACAAACAGGAAAGCCTGGGACCTTCTGCTTCTACTCAGATGGGATGAAGGGCGGAAGGAGTTCATGCATTATTCCATTTCTCTTTGGAAATGTTGATTTCCATTTCACTCACAGGCTCAGTTCAGTTCTGGCTGTTTTGCAGACAGAATGTGAGACTCAATAAATTCACTCCCCGGCCACAGCTTTGGTAAACTTCCCTTGGGTCCAAAAGTGATTTTCAGTTTGACATTTATCTGTAACCAGAAAACATTCAGAAATGTCGCCTAAAGGATCCAATTAAAGTCTCCATGTGATGTAATCACAGATCGGGGGCCTCCCTCTTCCAGAGCTGCAAATCCTCCAGGAACTTGGAAGGTTCTATTGCTTTCTGTGTACAGTAGAGGAAACCAGTCCCCCCGCCCCCCACACCCTCACGATGACCACTAGTCTATATTTTTTTATCTTCCCTTTTTAGATGTCAAGTTGACATAGCTTCCGCATATTTTGAATTTGAGGGGACCGTTTGCCCTGCATTCCTTCAGCCTTGTTGTTCAGACGTCAGGCCTGAGCCCTTTCTCGTTCTGCCTGTGATACTTAGCCCTGAACATGCTTTTCAACCCCAAGGACTTGTCTCCGAACATCACCTGCTTTCTCTGGTGGGCCCCTGGTTCTGCAGTTTTGTCCAATTTCTGTGCTGCTCTTGTGAGCTGTTTGTAAGCAGCTCTCCTCTGGGTCTAACACCCACAGTCCTGTGATGGATCATGCTGGTGTACCTGTACTCTGCTCCCAGTCAGGACCCTCCTCTCAGCTCAGTTTTACAGCTCTGCCTGAGGATGCATTTTTTAGCCTTAGTGACATGAATTCCTCAGCATTGGGGACAACTTGAACTGAGTGGGGGGCCTTTGATGGCTCCTGACCCCCAGGCCCAGGTCACGTGTGTCTTTGCCTTTGGCTGCCACCCTGCTGCTCGTTTATGTGCTGTTTGCCATGGGTGCTCTGACAAAGTGCTACAGACTGGGTGGCTTTAACAGTAACACCGTGTTTCCCACTTCTGGGTGCCAGAAGTCTGACATCACGTGTGGAAGCAGGGCCATGCTCATTCTGCCGATGACAGGGAGTGATCCGCTGCAAGCCCCTCCCCGCTCAGGAGCTCCTGGTTTGTAGGTGGTTGTCCTCTGTTCGAGCCTCTTCATGTCATCATCATCTGCCCATATTCAAATTTTCTGTCTTAATTAGTAAGGAACGTCATATTGGATTAGGGGCACCTAATGCTCTCACTTTAATTTGATCTTCGGCAAACCATATTCCTAAATAAGGTCATATTTATAGGTACTGGGGTTTGAGATGCCAACATCTTTTAGAGAGGGTAATCCAACCCATAGTAGTCTCATTAGCTCTGTATCTTCACACTTCATTTTTAAAAGCAATTTTTATTTGAAAAGCAGATTTACAGAGAGAAGGAGAGAATTCATCCACTGGTTCACTGCCCCAAATGACCACATGGCTGGAGTTAAGCCAATTTGAAGCCAGGAGCTTCTTCCAGGTCTCCTAAGGGACTTGAACTACCCTCCACTGCTTTCCCAGGCCTTTAATCAGTGATCTGGGTCAGAAGTGGAGCATCTAGGATACAAATTCTCACCCATATCAATACTGATGCTGCAGGCATAGGGTTAGTCTATGAAGCCACAGTGCCAACCCCCAATGCATTTTAGTTCTTGAATATACTTATTTTCCACACTTTACTTTCTGCGAAGTACCAGAAAAACCCATCAAGAAACTCATCTGAGAGTCAGAGTAGGAGATGAGGCCAGGTGCCTGGCTCAGGGGAAGGGAAGGTTACATTCCAATCAACTCACATCACAGGAGATCAGACACCACACAGCAGCCTCCCTCCACCCTTCCCCCCATTCGTAGCAAGGACCTTGACAAACTGGCTAGGGCCTTGTAAGGTCAGTTCTTTAGCTAGTATTCATGAATAACTCAATACTGAACATAGGCTTTTTTTTCCCATTTAGTCATTGGGGTTAGATTATATATAAACTATAGTTTTCAGCTGCAAAAATTAGTTTCTTTTAAGCAGAAATAGCCTTACTGCCATCATTTTGATGAAGAGCCCAACATTTATTTTCTGTAAAATACCAAGGTCAGGGGCAGGAAATATGAAATAGTCATGCTTTGTATCCAGTGAGTTATAATCCAGATAAGAGAAGTCATCTGGCCTCCTGCCTCCCTTTCTATTTTGATTTTCACACGTGCCTCCCAGACCCAGCATAGGGAGATCTGGAACACTTTTACACAGCACCCAAATCTCAAAGGAAAATTGAGACCTGGACTGGTTTATTATTTGCTAAGTTTCAGATATATTTCTCTAGTAGTTTGTAATTAAAACAGAGCATGCTATATACCACACACTGAGAGCCAGTGCTCCCTACAGCTTGATCAGGTACTGAAACATAGAAATCATTTAAGTCTAGTTATTGTTGGTTCAATTCAGCAGACAGTAGTAACCCAAGTTCAGCTCTCCCATTCTGGGCTTTGACAAATATGGGCAGGATCTCGGTATATCCCCACTGGGGATGGGCATATCAGCACTGGAAAGCAGCCCAAAGATCTGCCTCCCCGGGGAAGGCTGACTGGGTGTGATCTTGCAGACACACTTGCCTGGACATCTTTGGTATTTGTGGATGGATCCAAAGACCAGGTTTTCACATCCACATCCTCTCGACACTTCAAAGGTCTAGGACCCTGAGATGGTAGCCTGCTGACTGAGCAGTCAGGCCAATGTGTCAATGCTAGCACCTGTTTCCTAGAGGATCGGACAACGTCCATGGAACAGTGTGCAAATGTCATTTTAAAAAGCCATTTTCTATCCGAATCTAACTGTGGAAATAAGTTTAGCAGTGAATCAATGACTTTTGTCAGAGTGTGCTGCTTTTCTAAATCGAGCCTGAACATGGCTCTAATATTTTTAGATCAGAGGAATTTTACATTACTCTTTTTTTCCCCTACAGTGATGGTTGATAGCCTCACATGGGGAGCTTATTCTGTGTTCAGCAACTTATTATTCATACAATTTTTGGTTAAATTGGAGACACAGGATCTCCAAAGTGGGTGTCAGAGAAATAAAGTCAAAGTGAGTATTCCGGATGTGTAAAAATGACCAGGAGCTGCACCTTTATAGCTGCCCTAGAGGATAATGGGCCCAAGACTAGAGAGTGGTCTGAAGGCCAGTGCCAGCATGCCCAGGTCCTCACGTCCTATACAGAGACCAGGTCTAGGGCCTGCAGGTTTGGCAGTAAGGGACACATCCTGGAGACTTGTAGTGTCCAGGAGCACCACAGTAACTTCTAGTAGTACGCAGTTCAGCACCGTGTGATGGGGTGTTATTCCAAGTGTCTAGCCTCGGGCATGGTTCTCTGGATTTCTGGCTAATTTTGGATGATCCTCTTCTAATCTTTTCCATAAACATTTTCTGTTTACCTCAGAGTCAGTTTCTTTCTTATTAATTTGGTTGATTTGGGTGTCTTGTAGGGAAGCTAGAACTTGAACCCAGGAAGTTGTGCTCCAGAGCTCACGCTCTTAAGCCCTCTAGTTATACTTGATGTGTGGATCAGCCACTGACCTAGGCACTAAAGGGCAGGTGACTCACAGGGAATGACTGCATAGATTACTGTCTGAAATGGAATCTGTTTTTTCCCCAGAATGATAACGGCTTCTAGTTGTAGTCATACCAAGTCTTTCTGGGTACATGCAGTGGATTCCTAGCTGTATGTCTTTTGGAAGAAGTAAGCCTTTTTACTTTGTTACAGAGGCTGAAGGGATCTGTTAGAAATCACATGTGTGGTAGAGGGGCACACAGAGCTAAGGTTGGACTCTTGATCTCTTGATCTTATTTCAGTTTGAGTGTGATGGCTACTTTTGTTTGCCAAAGTGGCTGGCTAAGAGATGTTTGAACAGGGCTTAGTGCCATGGTGCAGCTGGTATGATCTACTGCTTAGGATGCTGGCATTCCATCAGGGTACCAGTTCATGTCCTGGATGCTCCACTTGTAACCAATCTTCCTGCCAATGGCCTAGAAAAAACAATTGAAGATGGCCCAATTATCTGGGTTCCTGCCACCCGCATGGAGCCTGGATGAAGCCCCTGGCTTCTGGCTTTGGCCTGGCTATTGCAGTCATCTGAAGAGTCAACCAGCAGAGGAAGAGATTTATCTGCTTCTCTTTTCTATAAATCTACCTTCAGATAAATAAGCCTTGATAAAGATGTCCAGATATTGTGTAAAACTATTGTAGGGTATATTTGAGAGAAAGTTTGCAGAAAAGATTAACTTTGCAATGGGAGCTCAAGTTTCTTAGATCTCTGGACTCCCGGATGACAGCAGTAGCCACTCCACCTCTGCCCCCTTCTGGTTCTCAAGCCTTCATATGTGGAAGAATGACTCCTGTCTTCCCTGCTTCTCCAATGTGTACACAGCAGGGCATGAGCCATCTCCACCTGGATCACTATGTAAACAAGGTCTCTTAATAAATCTCTAAGTAGCCATAGTATTCCACTAGTTCTATTTCTCTAGAGAACCTTCAGTTTGGTAAACTTGATCATGCCCATTCTGCTAAACTTCCCTTTAATTTCTTTATAAATGAACATTAATACTCGGTTTAAAAACTGGATTTCCATAGATGGCTAGGCTTGTCTGCCTGTAAGTGTATTTGCAGAACTATTTTCTGGAATGCTCACCAGGAACTGCATTTTTTTTAAATGTTATTGGAGAGGAAGACTTACAGAGAAGGAGATAAAGATCTTTTGTCCACTGGTTCATTTCCCCAAGTGGCTGCTGCAACAGCCAGAGCTGAGCAATCTGAAGGCATCAGCTAAAAAGGTCCCATACCTCTGGGCCATCTTCTACTGCTTTTCCAGGCCACAAGCAGGGTGCTGGATGGGGAGTGGAGCGGCCAGGTCATGAACCAGCATCCATATTGGATGCCAGCACTTGGAGGTGGAGAATTAACTGGTTGTGCCATTGCACCAGCCCCAGGAACTGTAATTTTAAAGGGGGAAAAAAAAACTAAGGCAAAAAGGAAAGCATTGCATTCATTTCAGTGAGTGCTTGAAAGTAACAAACCATGAAATGAGCTGGTAATTGAGGGTATAGCGGAGATAAGGTTCGTGGTTCCATGAAAATCCACAGAGCAGAAACATGCAGACATTTTATCTTGTGAGTTACTGGGAGATTTTTCCCTTGGAAAGGGAGGGTATTACACTTATCTGAAAGAAATATCCATGGTGAACTTCTAGAGAAGGGTGGAGTCCCATGGGCAAATTCAGACTAAGGGGTCAGCTGCCTTTGAAAGAAGGACTGTCAGTGAGCATCTTGGAGAGCTATTCAGACATTTTCAGTTATTGATAATGCAGTCTCAATGGGGTATGTTTTAATGCAAACAGGTTAGTTTTAGTTCATAATTCTGGAGGTCCAAGGTCAAGGGATCACACTGGTGATGCCTTCTTGCTGGCAAATTCCCAAGAAGGTTCAGGATATCATGTGGCAAGGGACAGGTGTGTATGTGATATTTCATCTGGTCTTTCTCAAACACAAAGGCAACAGCATTTATCATGAAGGCACCATCCAAATCTTATCTAACCCTGATCATATCTCTAGACTTTCACTTCTCAACAGCAGTTGGGTTGAATTTCTACCCTCTTAATACCTCACAGTGGGGATTAAATTGCAGTATAAGATTTGGAGGACAAGTTGTATTCAGAGCACAGTGGAGGGTTTGGGCCTATAAGCATGGGGTTGGGTAAAAAACGAGCTTGATGCTGGAGAATAGAAAGCAGAAGGAATAATGGAGGGAGAAGTCAGGCAGGAGACTTAGGAGAAAATAACTACATAATGTGTTTGATTTGACTGTTCCTCTGTGACCTATAGAGTTTCAGCCAAGACCAGAAAAATGAAGATGAAAATGGTGTAGTGGGGTTCCTGTGATAGTCATGAGGGGTCTGGTTGTGCCACCTCACACCAGGGGTCCTGGATAAACATGGCTAAGAAGCCCAGCCAAGCAAATAGCTCAGTACAGCTGGGAACATAGATCAATAAAACAGGTTACCCTCTTGAGCTTTTGAGAAAAGCAGAGGCTGCCTTCCCCATCTTTTTCCAATCATATCAAGTGTATTATCCAGGCATCTGCTGCCTATTGTTGATGGCATCTCTTATTCTAGCTCTTTGTCCTGCCCACTGAATGAAAGCCTTCTACATCTCTACTGTGGTCAGAGGTCTCTCTGGTATTACCAGATTCTTAATGTGTCAGTGTTACTTTTTCTAAGTGTGACATTCTGGTAATATAGAAGATGTCCTTTTGCCACACTTATTATCATGTAGCAGAATACAAGTGACAACAAATGAGAAATGTGGGGCTTGAGCTGGTCCCTTGGGCATCCATGAAGTGCAGAGAAAGAGGGAGGCAGACAGCAATTGGTGGGGACTCATGGAGAAATTTGTGAGATAATCCAAAGAAGCTGCATTCGGCAGAGACTGGATGAGGTCCTTGGAGGCATGTACAAGAATGAAATATGTGAATAATAAAGGAAGTCTTAGTACTTGGGTGATCTCTTGTGTAATACACTCTCAGAAGTAAAATATTTATGATTAGTATGCTGTTGCTGTGCACAGCTAAGGGATGAAGATGGGAACTTTGCCATTTCGACAAGACAAAGTAACCTTGGATTCTAATGTCTTTATCCCCTGCTTTTGTGTGCTGTTATGAACTAGCTGATGAAATGGGCATAGCAACACCTGTAGAAAAAGCATACTTATTATGCTGAACTGTTTTTGAATTCCAACAATGGGAACTTAAAACTATACTTGATCTTAGTCAAAAGGCCGAGAAACGATGGAAACTTAAAACTAATGGTATCTTAGTCATTTTAGGCCAGGTTCTCATTTTTAAAAATCATAGAAAGTAGGACATACAGAAAATATTGCCATATATGGTTCATCTTTATTGGAGCCAAAATTATTAAGATATTTTATTTAATTTGGCATGTCTTTCTTCAGGAGCAAGAAGTGTGAAGCCAGCTCTTGCCTCTGGTGTGAAATCTCCATGGTTGGTTGGCTGCTCCCAAAGTGATGAAGCAGAGGAATTCGTCAGGTTGTAGTTACAGAGGTTAGAAATACTGTATTATGGAAGAAAGGATTCATTGTCCTGTGCTGGCAGAGGCTGAGATTCTAGGGCCTTAAAAGAATGAATTGGAAGACCAGCAAAATGTGGCTAATCTGTTTGGATTTTGCAGGACAATCAGAATCCAGATCCATCCAGTTGCCAGAGTAGAGCCATGGAGAGAGTTGCTAGAAAGGTACTTTCTGTGTGCAACTATTGTGGGCCCTGGAATGCCCTGGGCCAGCAGTGTTGGCAGCTGGGGAATTCTGAGCCCGGAGCAGGTGGAGTGAGACATGCTGGAAGCGGCTGCTCCCTCTGTCTGTCACCTTCCAAAGAATCATGACTCCTGCTTTACTTCTGCCTTCCAAACCTTGCACATTCTTTTGGCCCATTACAATTTAGAACCTATAGGAAGTTCTAGAAAATATGGTTCCAGCTATGCCAAACTGACAAACAGGAAAGTAGCCAGGAAAGGAGGAAAAACACTGTACATTAAGAAAAATCTAAGGAGTCTCCAGTTCACTGGGTCCACATATGCTAAGAAAAAATTAAGAGGAAATTGGCCAGTTACAAGTTAGTGCATGGTGTTTATGTTTTTAAGTATGGAATAGCTATAATATATTGTTCTGTCAATTATATTATAGATGCACTTTTTGCTTCTTAAAGCTATGGGGAAAAAGTGTCCAGGCAAGTTGGCTAAAACACTGGATGCCTTCCTGGTTTGATCGAGTATCGAGAACAGAAGGATGTGGTCCGTGGACCACAGTGTATCCCAAACATCAACAGAAGTGATTTATTCCAGCAACACTCCCCCTTAATAGTTTCACACTCAGTGCTTATTAACACTCATTACATATTTATTTCCCTTAGCTCCATTAAGCTTTAATTTCAGCTGTTTTCTAGCACATTAGCAATATGGCTGACTACCAAAAGAAGATTGGTCATACATTGAATGTTATGTCAGGGATAACTCTGCCAGTGAATTAAGTGGATTGGGAAATTGGAGTCAAATCCTATGTACCCAGAACATTGCAAAGGCTATGAAATCTTGAGTGAGGGCTGCCTCCAGAGTAGAAATCTAAGTAAAGCATTGAGAACCCTCCTTGAAGAGGCCCAGGTAGTTTTGTTTTCTCAGGAAATTCTCATAATATTGGAAAGCCAAGAAAGAGTTTGTTTCCGTTCTCTATCTGCTTAAACCAGACTGGGTGGTACCAAGGGGGTACGACTGGTTTCCATCAGCTGGGCTTACAGCCAGCCAGGGTCAAGTTGGGAGGAGAACCCTTATCTCCCCCTGCAGCTTCTCCTCCCAGTTCCCTGGTCTTTTAGGAACTCTTCCCTGATACGAGGTGTCCTCATTAAGCCACTGGCTGCCAAGGTCACTCTACTTTCTTCTTTCCTTAGATCAGCTTTGAATGGCCAGTGCTGTGTGCTTCACATTTTCCATTTTCTCTGCTCCCATAGAAATGCTCCACCCTCATGTCCCAAGTTCCTCTGAGACTTTTCCATAGCTAATATCAACATCCTGCTAATGGGTTCACAAATGCTCAGCAAGAGCTTCTTCAGTGGGAGCAATTGGGAGTGCCCGATTTCCTAGGCTTCCCCGAGAGTGAACTGGGCAGTTGACAAGACAGGAATTTGGGCAAGTAGTTGGCACTTTCTATTGGTCCCCTATTCCACCTACATGTAAATCAGATGTAAATAAATATCTCTCTGGTTAACTGGTAACATAGTTGGTAGTTTCCAATGTTTTGCTAAATAAATGTTATTGGTTGTAGCACTCCTTGTAGAGTCTGTCCAAGGACCTTACTCTCACAATGAGACAGGTGGGACACCAGTATTCCAGGAAAGAGCAAGCAGAAGAAAAGGAGTCACTATGGGTGGCGAGCTGGGTGTGTGACCAGGCAGGCAGGTAGGCCGATAAGAAAGGCATCCCAGACTCTGAGCCAGATTTGTCAGCAAATCCGACTGTGTGGCAAGGCTTTGGAAAAGAAGGGGTCTGTCACGGAGAGGATGGAAAATGCCCAAGAGCCAACATGCCAGACAAAACAACTGATGCGATGCACTCAGTCAGTGCCTGCAAGAGGTTCAGCTTGTCAGAGGAGCACATCCTGCTCCAGAAAGTCCTGGATCTCTCCAGTGTCTTTCTCAGGCCCTCACAGTCCTGCAGTCCTACAGGCCTGAAGTCCTGCAAGGTACAGATCCTGAAGTGTTAGGGGGTAAAAATACTTTGCCTCTAGCACTGGTGCTGCTGTGATTGGCATATCCCACTCTATATGGAATACTTTCCCCCCTTTTTTACTAAAGGATCCAGTGGGGTTAGGGATGAAGCTGTTGAGTTCTATACACAGTAGGGATTTAAAATGGCAGTAACTGATGGTGTTCGACTAATTGTCATTACAAATTACGATAAGAAATAGATGTGGTGATGGTATAGGGACAGGAGAAGCAGGTTAAGCCATTAATTGGGATGCCCACATCTTTGAGTGGCTGGAAGCAAGTCTTGTGTCCTTTCTGATCCAACTTTCTGTAACTGCACTGGGCACAGCCAGATAATGGCAGTCATGTGGGAGACCTGGTTTAAGTTCCCAGTTCCCAGCTTCATCCTGGCCTGACCCCCAACTGTTCCAGATATTTGGAAAGTGACCCAACAGATGGAAGATCTACATCTTTCCTGTGTCATTTTGCCTTTCAAATGAATAAATTAATAATAAAGTATGTGGGAAAATGGAATGGAAAGTTGATTTTCTCTACAAAAAGACTTGTAGTGAATCTTGGTTGTGTTGCCTGCTCAGCCTTCACATTGAGCCACATATACTTTCCCTGGGCCTCCATTTGCTCAGTAATAGTGTGAAGACCTGACAACCTGGCAGCCTTGTCTGTCTCCCTGGGTTATTGGGAAATTCAAATCAAATCATGCTCTGGAAAGTTTGGTCAACTGTGAAACACTGTACAAATGTCACATGCATATATGCATGTTTAACTGAATGGATAATTCTATTTTAATTTACTAAGATACCTTTAGAATGAATACTTGTCCAAAAAGAATGTATTGATAAGCCTGCTTGGGAAAGAGGTTGAGATTCCCAAGATTTCAAAGTTTCAAAAAAATGGAGGGAAATACCACATAGGATTAACTGGGTTTTTGTTTTTTGTTTTTTTGCATCTGCAGCAGGTGGGGCAGCACAGGGTGAAGAGGGAAGAGAAGGGCTAGTTGCATGGAAAGGTATCTCTAAGCTGTAGCTCTAACTACAAGGACCAGATTTCCTCCACAAAGCACTGTGAAAACACAAATTGGGAAGTTTGTTCCGTCCTCCTTAAGCCCATTGTTCTGAGCTAAGAATGTGATCTGCCAGGACACAGGAATGGACCTTTCACTCAATTTCTACAGAGCATGTTGACATGCTTCAAGTGTTTTAAAATGACAATGCAGTGTGGGTTGGTGCAAGTAACAGTTGGGATAGACTGCAGAGTTAAATCTTGAGCATACAAGGTCAGCCACAGCTGGCTGTGCCAGTGCCAGTAAAGCAGAGGCTGCTGGCTGTGGCTGGAGAGGCTGGGGAGGTGCCAGCTGCTGAGGGCAGGAGAGTGGGAGGCTCAGGATGGGAAGCCATGAGAGAGGATACCAAGGAACATGGCATAGCTTGTGATGTCATAACCAGAAGAATGAACCCACTTTCAACACAGAAAAGTATCTTCTTGAATACAGATGACTACATATTAGACTTGGTGCTGCTATCTCTGTGGCCTATTGTATAAAAGTTACCATGTTGGGGCAGGTGTTGGGCACAGTGGTTAAGACGCTCCTTGAGATGCCCACAATACATACTGGAGTGCCTGGACGTGAGTCCCTGTTCCACTCCCAATCTCAGGTTCCTATTATTGGGTAGCCTGGGAGGCAGAACTAATGTCTAAGTGCATGGGTCCCTGCCATGACTGCAGATCCAGAGTTCTTGCTCCCAACATCAGCCTGGCCCAGCCCTGCATTACCAGGTGAGTGCAGCAGCAGATGGAATATACCTTTCTCTCCTCTTACACAAGTCATGTCCTGGCTGTTCTACTTCCAAGCTAACTTCCTGCTAATGCATTCTGGAAGGCAGTGGATGCTGGTCCAGTAATTGGGTTCCTGAAGGCCATATGGGAAACCTGGACAGGATTCTAGGCTCTTGACTTTGGCCTGGATCAGAATGGGGAATAAATCAAAATAGACTAGGTCTTTCTCTCTGGCTTTTAAGTAGATGAAAATTTTTAAAATATATATTATATAAAAATATAGTTCTTTATTATGTGCATTCCTATTGCTGTGTAATTGTCACTAACAGACATCTCCAGAGCTGTCCAATATTCCACACTGAATCTGAACCCACTAAACTCTCACTCTCCATTATTCTTGCTTAGTCCCCCGGAACTTGCCTTTTCCAGATTTCCACTTTTATGAATTTGACACTTTCATACACCTCGTGTAAGTGGAAACGCATACTGCTTGTCCCTTTGTGGCTGGCGTATTTTGCTTAGCATGTTTTCCCAGTTACAGCCATACTGGAGTAGCATGTGTCAGAATTTCCTTCCTTTTCAAGGTCTAATGAAGTATTTTTGTTGATGCATGCACTCCATTTGTTTATCCTTCTATGCAGTGATGAACACATGGGTTGTTCTGGCCTTCCAATTAATGTGAATGATCATACTGTGAACATAGGTGTGCAAATATCCGAGTCCTATTTGTACTTCTTCTAGGTAGGTACCCAGCAGGGGAGTTGCTGGATCCTGCAATGACCGAGTTTTGAGAACTTGCCATGCTGTTCTTCACAGTGGCTGCGCCGTTGTACATTGCTATTGGCAGTGCACATGGGCTCCGAATTTCCCCTTCTTCAATGATAATCTTCATAGCACATTTTAAGTATGACACATGTGCATATAGTTGCCAGCTTTCCTGGCAGAGGTCCTGTTTCCAGCAGTGCATGTATCTTATAATGGTTTGGAAACTCACTTCACTGCAGACAATTTGGATGGTGATATCCATACTATAACAGGGATAAATTGCTCGGTCCTGCTTTTGGCGATCTGCACCCAGTTTCTTGAAAAACATGTGAATAGTGTCTCAGTGGCTAGATACCTGTACCTCAGTCCTATTTCTCCAGGAAGGAAGCATTTTAATTGGGAGGATTAGAATTCCTAGCCTCTTTAGAAATATGTCATTTCTCATTTTTGCTTCAGACTGTTCACCTTATACCTTAGACAACACCTAAAAGCCCTCTATTATGTGAAATGTCAGAAATCCACTAATTGTAAGCAAATACATGTACACAAAAGAATGGAGAGATGAGGATACTGCATTTAACACACTGATCTTCAAAGAGCATCAAAAATGTTAGAAGTGGTATGGTGTTTTCCAAACTGATTGTATTTCTAGTTTTGCTCAATTTCTTAAATTCTCAAATGGTAACTTGCTATCTCTGTCTTTATGACATGATTTCTCTGATTATTCCAGATTCTTCAGTGTTCGCCTTGAACTTCCCAAGGAGCCTCCAAGCACTTATGCTCCTATCGTGTTTTTTTTACCCCCGATGGAGAAAGTCAGCTTAGAAAGTGCATCCACCTGCCTTCAACCCAGGCTCAAGGCGGCTTTCCTTTCATAGTTGATCTGATTGTCAATTACATCTTGGCTTAGACTGGGAGTGCTAAACTTGGGTTAGTCTGGGCCGAGAGTGTCCAATTCCCCACGAAGTTGTAAAGTATTTTAAGATCTGACCCTGTTTCTCAAGTGTCATTGCAATCAGTGACTTTATCATTGTGGTGACTTCCTCTGCCCACACACATTCTTCCAGACAAGTTCTCACCTGACAGAGGTGGGGTAGATAGAAAGGAGGAGGAGGTGGTGAGGAAAGCTAGGAGACTGTGGAGTCAGGAGATGCCTTGTATTCAGTCCCTCATTAGCAACTGGTTTGGTGAAACAGCATCTGCCTGGAAGCAGGGTGCTCAGTGATGTGTGTTGGCACATGGACCTGGGAATTCTATTCATTATTGGGCTGTCCCTTCTGTGATTGTTGTATATTCAATGCTTTTATGAAAAAATTTAAAATTTATTTATATTGGAAAGGCAGATTTACAGAGAGGAAACCAAGAGAAAGATCTTCCATCTGCTGGTTCACTCCCCAAAGGGCCAAAATGGCTGGAGCTGAGCCGATATGAAACAAGGAGTTAGGACCTCTTTCAGGTCACTGACATGGGTGAGGGTCCCAAGGCTTTTGGGCCAATTTTTTTTTTTGTTTTCCCAGGCCACAAGCAGGGAGCTGGATGGGAAGTGGAACAGCCAGGACAAGAACTGGTGCCCGTATGGGATGCCTGTGCTTATAACCTGTGGACTCACTGTGCCAGCCCACAAAAACAATTTGAAGTTAGCAAGTTCCTTGCTTTTTATAAAATGCAAGTTCAGTGGAAGTGTAAGAAATAATAGCTCCCTACCTCCCCTTCTTGTTCCTGTGTTAGGTGTGTGCCTTTTGGATGTCTGCTGGGCACACACTGAAAGCACACAAATAGGTCCTATCATGTATGCAGATTTTATCTGTATTAGAGTTATTTGTCTATGTTAATCCAGTTTTTTTTTTTTGCTCTATGAAGAAAAAGACATGACGACCAGCATAATAACGAGACTTCTGGTAGGCGCTCTGTATCCAGGTGAGATGCACCTGTTATACAGGAGTCATTGGTACACCTGACCCAGGATGCTACTGTCTCTACCCCATTCCCATGCTGAGCATGACGATAGAAGCATCTTATCTGGTGCCTGTGGAGGTGCAGGCACAGGCCCCTGGCAAGAGAGAGAGCCATTTTATGGCCAATTTGGCAGTAAAAGGAAATGACTGAAAGGCCGCCTGGCTCCGTGATCATTCTGCATTGGCAGAGGGACCTTAGGTGCTGTCTGGCTGAGCAGATGCCAATGCCATTCCTCTGAGTAGATGGTCCCACATTACTGGTCAAGCAGAATCTCCCACAGCTCAGGATTTGTTTGTAGCCCAGGCAAGCTAAGGGGATAAACATTACAGGAGTCTGCTTACTGTGTCCCCAACCTGCACTTCAGAAGCGTTGTCACTTTTGTTGGGGGAGTAGTGGAGGGCATGGAAGAGCTGTTATTCCAAGTTGTGATGGTGAAGGAACTTGCATCTTACACATTCCTTTGGAGTCATATAATGCACAGTTTGCAACACTGCAGAGGGTCCCCATATCTTCTGAACCACAGCTTTGTGGCACTGGCTGCCTGACCTTTCTATCCTTTGCCCTGGCCTCTCGTCTTCCTCACCAAACTCCTTCCAGGCAGTTCACCCTGGATTCCCAAGCTGTCAAGTCTAACCTATTCAAAGTGAGGCTGTTCCTTTCACCAGAAACTCTGTACCTGTTATCTGCATCTCCTTTGTGCCAAGAAGGAAACTATTATCATTCTTCATGCTTGCCCCTCTAAATTGTTCAATAAGTTCTATTGTCGAACTTTAAAGCATCTTCCTAGACTGTTGCCCTTTTTGTTTCCCCTCTTCCACAACCTCCATGGAGACCATCGTCACCTTCCAATGCAATACATACTAACTGCAGCTGTGTGCCAGAGACTGCTTCCTGCTTGGGGTTCCTTGCTTAATGGTCCCACTTAACCCTGTGGGATCTTACGGAGTGACAAAATGCCCATGGCTCTTCTCTGTTCAGACATATTCCTTGGCTCCTTGCTAGGATCCCATTCAACTCCTTAAGTGCACAAGGTCTCCTCATAGTGCTATTCCCCTCTTCTCCCCTGTGATCCGGCCCTGTGCACCCACCTGACCGCCTGCCCCTGAGTGTTCCACAACTCCTTGTTTACACACTGGAATGCCATTTTTCATAGCAAACTCCTTTTTAACATTTCTCCCTAAGTACTATATCCTTTGTCGAGTCTCCATTCATTTGCTCTTCCTCCCACCACTCTGTGTTTCCATGACTTGCTGACAGCTCCGTTGCAGCTCTGGCCAGCAGGTATAACTGCATTGTTTGCTTCCATGTTGCACTCCTCACTAACCCCAGCTTCCAGACTGTCACTAACTGGAGGACAGAGGGACATTGCCTCTTCACACAGATATTTCTGTCCTTCAATTCAGTGTCTGGAATGTAATGCAAACATAGGAAGTTTTCAGTTTGATCAATCTGTGGATTGCACCTTTTTTTAGAGCAGAGTCTCTAAGGAAAACTACCCTTACATCTAAGCATGCAAATGATGCCCAAACCCAGGTTGCTAATGACTAAAACCCACAAGAGACTCACTTAGCACACACTAGTTTATGTAATGGGCATATCCAAGGGTGTGGCAGCATGTGGAGGCATAAATCATGGTTCAGCGCTCTCTCTCATCGATGGGTTTCTTGGCACATTACAGTCAGGTTTCACCTGCTGAAGCCTGGCATCTCCAAACCCATATCCTTCTTTTGGGATCCAAAAGACAGACTCTCTTTTCTCAACATTTGCATATTAAAAACCATCTGGACCTGTACTTCAATTAGTCAGACAGATGAAGTAGCATGATTGCCCAGGCCTGGGTCAGGTCTACCTCGGACACAAACACCCACCTCCAATACAATGCTGTGACTGATTAACCTTGTAGGAGCTGCAGAAGAGGACAGTACTAGACAGAGCAAGCCATCAGATACTCACTTCAGTACCATGGTTTTGTATTAGAAATTTCTTACACTGGTTGTAAAAAAAAAAAGGTCATTCATTCGATGTGTTAAGTCTGTTTGCTCTTATGAGAGTTGAAGTTCACAAGCAACCCATTCCATTGTGTTGAGAAAAGTCTTCAGTTTCAAGAGAGCAGTGTGCATGGCAATCCTATGGAAATGCCCGTAGTCTTGCTCTCGCAGGCCGGGACAAGACCTGGCATTTCTCCTTTCTCACGAGCTGGCATCATTTGACCAGGCTGCCATGCACTAGGTGCTTTAAACAATAGAAACTTATTCTTTGCAGTCCCACAAAGATGGGAAGTTTAGGATCAAAATTGGTGAGGACAGTCTTCTTGGTCACCTTCTCACTATTATCCCCCAAATCTTTCTTCTGCATGCAAGAGGACAAAGATGACCCCGTCTCTTCCTCTTCATTGTTCAAACTACGTTTGTCTGGTTAGCGTGTCATACCTGTATATTTTTGTGGACTACCATATTTCACCACGTGCATTCGGCCTAGGTGAGTCAAAGCAGGCAATTAGCTTTTTTAGTTCCTAATCTCTTCATGATTGTGTCGAGGCCTACCACCTCTTCTATTCCAACTCTGCAACAGTGTATACTGCCCAGTTGCGATCTGTAGTTGCCCCCTTGCACTGTGGCACACTAGAACCTTCTACCACGATCTGTGCTGGTACCCATTATCCAACCTACCCTGTTTCTCTTAGAGTAGTCATACCATCCTAAGTTCAGATAGGCTTTTCTTGAACTTCCAGGAGGGAACATATGGCATTTATCTATGTCTGTTTCACTCAATATAATGATCTCTGGTTTTGTCCGTTTTCCTGCAGCCATCGGGGTTTTTTTTTTTTTGTGGCTGGGTCATATTCCATTGTGTATGAAAACTACATTTTCCTTATCCCTTCATCTGCTAATGAACACCAAGCTTAATTCTGTACCTTGGTTATTGTAAGTAATGCTACAAGGAATGGGACTGTTTAGGTGCTTCATTCAAATGCTGACCTCATTTCCTTTGGATGTGTTGAGTCTTAATGTGTGCAGTTTCTATTATGCTTAAATGACAGCGCAAGGAATAGAAGCAGAGGCAAGATCTGTCTTGAGCTGACTTTTGTCCTCCTAAATTCATGTTAAGGTCCTAATTTGCAATGCCTTAAAATCTGTTTGGGCTTGAAGATCAGATCCACGGGAAGGTGGTGGAATTAAAGTGAGGCCAGACAGGTGGTGCCCTGACCCAGTCTGACTGGTGTTATAGGGAAGGGACGCAGGTGACTCAAGGAGTGAACTCACACAACAAGCTGTGTGAGGAAGAGACGAGAAGGCAGCTGTTGGCCAGCCTACTATGTTGGTCCTTTGACCTTGGATTTTCAGTCTCTCCAACATAAGGAATAATTTTCTGCTGTTTAAGTCACCCAGCCTATGGTGTTTTGTTATCTCATCCTTCAAACCTAACATATTCCCTAAACACTGTTAGTGATATTGGCCAGAAATTCATTCACTCAGGAAGTAACGCACTGGGTTTCTCTTGGCTCTGGGACTATACAAGACAGATACAACACAGTCTCCACCTTCCTCTGCTGGTAGAGACGGAGCCCTAAGGGGTAGGGAGAAAAGAAACGGAACGAAAGCAGAACCTGATGCATACAGGAACTGTGGAAGCAGAGGCCCAATCCTGCTGGGTGTCCAGTGGGCAGTGGCCATGGCTGGGTAGAGTCAGGGGGTTAGTGTGGGCACTCAGAAGCCGGGCTGAAGGGTGCTGGCCTTCAAGCAGAGTGGAGCCATCAGGCCAGCCCCTGGGCACAGAGTCACTGGCTGTAATGTGGAAGGGTTTTAGAGGGGAGAATAGAAGCCAGGGGCCCTGAAGATACAACCCAAGAAATCAGGGGACGAGGCAGAAATGTGACTGGCCAGGAAGACAAGTGTCTACCATTCCCTTTAGGGGTCCCTCAAGCAAGAAGTGCCTCTAGAATGGGGGTGGGCCTTGTGTGCAGTGTGGTCTAGAATGAAGAGGCATGTGTGTAGAGCTGGGTTTTATCTACAATGTGCCTCATAGGAGCAATTTGGGGACACTTCTTTTTTCTGTACATGCACTCTGCCCCATCCTTGCAGTCTGCTCATATGTACACATACACACAGACAGCTGGAGTGAAGATGCCATTTAAGAAAGTCTTTGATTAGTGCAATGTGAACTTGAGCAGAACTTGCTCGACTGTTTCTGCAGACAGGAACCCTCAGACACCACCATGCTCCCAAAAGTTGGCAAAAGCAATGTTGGCACAAAGTTTAGATGCTTCCTGGAGACTGCTAACTGGGTCGTTTAAAATCCACACCATTGAGTTGTGGCACAGTGAGTTAAGCCACTGCTTGGAAGGCCTGCACCCCTGTCACAGTGCTCTTGATGGAGTCCTGGCTGTCTTCTGACCCAACTTCCCGCTAATGCCCTCTTGGAAAGCAGGGAATGATGGCTTAGGTGTCTGTGTCTCAGTCACCATATGCGAGGCCTGGCTGGAGTTCCTGGTGCCTGGCTCCAACCAGGCCCAGCCATGGCTGTTGTGAGCATTTGGGGAGTAAACCAGCGGCTAGATGATCTTTCAGTTGATCAACTTTTCAAATAAATGAACACTAAAAGTTAATCTATCCCAGCCCCTCCGGTCACAGTTCCATCAGCTGCTCTGTGCCCTGCCTCAGGGGCTGACCATTTCCACCCTTGTTTAGGGCAGACCAGAGCCAATTTGACCACATAATAAATAGATAAAAAATCCTTATCATTTTATGATACAGTTCCATGGGATTTCTTATCCCCTCTCCAATCCCCCCACCACCACCTAGTTCCTCTATATCTTTACTATAGTTCTTCATACGGTCATATGTCCATCATTGTGGGCATAGACAATGGCAGAGAGTCCAGCATCCTATTGTCAAGATATAGTAAACAGTTTCATTGTAAGTCCATGTTTGTCTGGAATTAGAGATGCATATTACATTGTATCCTCACATCTGGATATGATAGTCTCCATTTCAGTTACTGTACATTCCCTTAAATGAAAAGTCACAATACAAAAACAATAGCAATAGAAATTTACAATGCCATGAAGTTAAATAACATGTTACTAGATATGACAGTCTCCATTACACAGCTACTATACATCCCCTTAAATGAAAAGCCACAAAACAAAGTCAACAACAGGAAGAAAAAAGAAATTAACACCATGAAGTTAAATAATATGTACTGAATGACTAATGTGTCACTGAAGAAATGAAAAAAATAAAGTACCTTAAGAAAATGATGCTACTGGGGTCTGGCGCGAGAGCATAGTGGTTAAAGTCCTTGCCTTGCATGCCCGGGATCCCATATGGGCGCCGGTTCTAATCCCGGCAGGCCCCCCTTCCCATCCAGCTTTCTGCTTGTGGCCTGAGAAAGAAGTCAGAGACGACCCAAAGCTTTGGGACCCTGTACCCATGTGGGAGACCCAGAAGAAGCTCCTGGCTACGGATTGGCTCAGCTTCAGCCATTGCGGCCACTTGGGGAGTGAACCATCAGATGGATTATCTTCCTCTCTGTCTCTCCTCCTCTCTGTATATCTGATTTTGCAATAAAAATAAAAAATCTAAAAAAGAAAATAATGCTACTGTATGATCTATGAGTCACTGAATAATCAGAAGTGTTTGAGATGAAACAAAAAAAAAATCAAAATCCATGATATAGCTTCCACTGATTTTTGTTGGTGAAATGTGTCTCTTCTAGACAAATAGATGTTTTAATCTATGACGTTTGATTGAGCTTAAGCCAATTTCAGGGTTAATATGTATGGGTGGTACTTTGGTCCTGTCATTTTAGGAGTGGGTTGTTCATTGGTTTAGTCTTCTGTTGTCATTTTACTGGGATGTTCTTCACATTTGCCTTTGGTTTTGGTAGGTGCTATTCCTCTTCTCTGTCAAGAGAGCATTTTGAAGTATCATTTGTAGAGCAGGTTTGAAAGAGGCAAATTCTTTTAATTTTTCTTCACTGTGGAAGAATTTTATTTCCTTTTCAAAGACAAAAGAAAGCTTTGCTGGATATGTTATCGTGGGTCAACAATTTTTTTCTTTTAGAATCTGGAATATGTCAGTCACTCCATTCTCTTTCTTGCCTATAGAGTTTCCAGTCTCCTCTGAGTCTAACTGGCATGCCTTTATATGTCAATTGATTTTTTTTTTAACGTGCGCATTTAAGGATGTTTTCCTTATGTTCAACTGAAGAGAGCTTGATGATCATGTGTCTTGGTGAAGATCTCTTTTGGTCAAGCCTGTTGGGAGTTCTGTGTCCTTCCTGGATGTTGTTTCCCAATTCTTTCTCCAGATTAGGGAAAATTTCCCTTATTATTTCATTAAATATATTTGTAAAACCAGTTTCTCTTTCTGCACCTTCTGGGACTCCCATGACTCTTACATTATGTCTCTTGATAGTGTCTTTCAATTCTTGAATACTTTTTTTTGGCATGATCTGCTCTGCTTTCAGCTTTTTGTTTGCTTCCCCCTGGTGGCAGCAAATATCTTCCAATTCTGAGATTCTTCTGCTTGCTTCATTCTATTTGAGACTCTCCACTGTACTTTTAATTTGCTCTACTGTGTTCTTAATTTCTGATAGATCAGCCTTGATTTGCTTTATTGCTGCTATTGCTTGTGTAACATATTCCTTACATTTTTTGAACTCTTGTATGTGCTTCTCGTTGATCACAAGCTTTAAGATGAGTCTTATGGATTCTGTGTGCCCCATTTTCTCGATGTCTTTCTCACTGAACTCTGAGGTTGGCATAGGGTTTTACTCCTTTGTAGGAGAGTTTCCAGTAATATTCATTTTGCCTTTGTGTCGTCTTTTGCTCTTGACCATTGTACTTCTAGTTGTCAGATTCTTCTTAGGGCAGGTTTCTAAGGTGTTTCATCCACAGGTCTACAGTTCAGTTTTATTTATTGCCGTTTGTACACAGCTCTTTGCTTGTAGCCAATTGTGCCACTCCCTCCAGAGAGTTCCAGGTCTGGGTTCTTATGTTAGATTTCCATCATGGTCTCTGTAGCCCCAACTCCTGGCTCACCACTCTCTACCTCCTGTGTTATCGTGCTAAGGTTGCACTGTTGTTTCTGAAACCTTTCTCCCACTTTTGGTTGGAGCAGGTCCCAGGATTAAGGAGACACCAGGAGTCCAATGTAACTGGGTTGCTGGTAGTGCTGATCTTGCTGGAACCTGTTGGACATTAGGTCTGGGTGCCACATGGAACTATTTTGACCTGTATGATACCAAAGTCGGTATTATTTTCCTGTGGAAGTGTGCAATCCACTGAACTATTGCGTTCTCGCTGAGCTCAGCACATGCACAATTCACTCCCTGCAGTCCTAAACTTTTGCCGCATTGTAAAAAACGGCATCTGACGTGCCCCTACTAGAGTTCTTGATCTGCTGGCCATCAGATCTGAGGGCTGCACAGACCTGTCTTGGGAGGAACCTGTAGAATGCCAGGTTGCTGCAGTTGACCGAGTCAAAAATGAGTTCACTCCCAGTTCAGTTTCTACTCAATCCTTTCCCTTGCCTTTGCTTCCTTAAGCAAAATGGTGCCCAATTTTGGCTCTAGGGTGCTGACTGGGCTGCGAAATCCACCCTGTTCTCGCGCTGTCCGTCTGGGATCTGTCGCTCTGTCTCTGCTCCTGGTCAAATCAAACAGACCAGCAAGACAGTTCTTTGTCTGGATTCACCTCCCAAGCTCCCAGTGAAAGTCCCTTTCCACCTGGTTGCTGATGGAGTTCCGGCTACTGATGGAGGTCAGATCGCTGTTAGCTAAATACCACTGGATTATCAGTCACTGCAACACCACACCATTGTTTTCACTGCTTTCCTGTGTTTGTCAGTCTCCAGGTACCCCTCTGCTGTTGTTCTGTCCTCTCCTATTTCCTGGAATGTGTCCTTTCTGCTTCATCCTATTAAATGTTTCTCTGCCCATTTAGACATGTCCTTACCCTATTCCACCATCTTGATTCCCCCACATAAGACTTTTCAATACCTTTTGTTGGGACAACAGTGACAAACAATGAGTTGGGGAGATGACAGTCTGAGCTGATGCCCCACAACTTCCCTTCCTGGGGCTCATGCAACGGCTCTTAAACTGAGACCTGTGACTTTTCTCTTTCCTTCTATGAAACTAAAACTTAGCATTTTCTGTCATCATCAGCATAGGCAACAAACTGCTATAGTAGTAACCATGTTTGTGACTTTTTCAGCAGGGGAAATCACACTTGTTTTGTATCAAGTTGTATTGCTGCAGAGATCTCAAAAGTATCATTTGGATTGGTCATGAGAGCATCATTATGGCCATCACTTGATGGTATTAGTTCAGTTTCTGTTTATGAGGGAGTAGGTAGGGATCTATGGCACAACAGAAGTCACGGTGTGACTCAAAGGGCCGTTAGACTTCCTCCAGCAAGGACATCATGTGCTCTGGTCCACGGAGCAGGTGGCTAGGGCTTCAGGACCCAGTTGCTCCTGTGGGGTTGGAAACGATCCTGGGGCAGTTTCTGAGAAGCTAGAAGCATGTCAGGCGTGGCTTGTTCCACTCTAGTGCTGGGGTGCCTGCTGGCGGGAGAGCTCGTACCTACACAAAATCTGGTGTACAGTGTTCCAATAAAATGCTGAAGACAGGCTACTTTACAAAGAAAGGTGCTTCATTTTGGCTTGCAACCCTGGAGGTGGAAGGTCGAGGGGATGCACCAGGCAATGCCTTCCTTGTTGATAGTCATACAGAAGCGCAGAGCACCAGGGAGTGAGAGACGTGTCTGTCTGGTCACTGTAGAAAGCCAGTTGAAGTCAAACATGGAAGTGTCACCTAAACATTTTATTGAATCCTATTGACTCCAAGTCCCCACCTCTAAGCACCAGTCAGATTTAACTCCTATCCTTTTGATATCATTCACATGTGACCTTAGGGATTAAACCTCAGCATGGGCTCTGGGGGAAAGACCACAGCCCAAAGCACCCCAGCTCATCAGTAATCTAAGTGTTTGCCAGTCAGAGGGCATATAAACAATGAAAACAGATCTCTTAACTAATTTGTCTGCTTTTCTGGCCCATGGCAGAGCCCACTCCGAGCCTAAGATTCTCCCACAACCTCTGAGCTAGCATCCTTGCTTATTCATGCAGACCCAGCCATGCTACCCACTTCACCTAATCTATGCCACTTTCCATTTACACAGCATGCACTCTCACCCAGATGCCATCCCTCTCAACTGAAACTTTCACTTAAAAATCTACAGAGGCAAAATTCATGTAAAGTAAAATACATTAATTGCTATGATGTTATTGGAAAAGAGATGAGAGAACTATTGACTATTTCATTCCTCCACTGCTTGCAACAGATGGAGGTGGGAACGAGGCAGAAGCCACAAGCTCAGAACTCAGCCGGGGTCTCCTTGATATGTCAGATCTGAGGACTGGAGTGGTCATTGGCCAACTCCCAGGGTGTTCATCTGCAGGAAGCTGGACCAGAAGCAGAGCCAGGACTCGAAGTGGACCTCATGTGGAATGTGCACATTCCTGGGGGTGTCTGCCACCTGTACCAAACATCTGCCCCAACCATTCTGACATGGGCATCTCCATGACACTTAGAACATTCACAAACTTTATGCAGCCACCGTCTCTAGAACACTTCTGCCATCTCAAACTAAAACCCTCTACTTTTAAGTAGTTGCGCCCCACTCAGTAGCCCCTGAACACTTCTAAACTGCATTCTCTTCCTATGGGCTTGCATATTCATATTCTCAATATTTCCTATAAAGAGGATCATATGTGGCTATTGTGTTTCATTTATTTCATGTAATTGAATCTTTTCTAGGTCCATACAGGTTATAACATACCACCTCAGTCCCTCCTTTGGCTCAATATATCATACCATATTACAATAGCTTTTCATTCATTGACAGACATTTGGGCTGTTTTTCCTTTATTGTTCTTGTAATCAGTGCTGCTATGATCATGCAGGTACAAGGATTTATGTAAATGTATTTTCAGCTCCTTAGGAGCTATGTGTAGAAGTGGATTTGCTGGGTTATATGATATATATAATTTATCTTCATTAGAAAGTCAGGTTTGCAGAGAGAAGGAGACACAAAGGGAGAGTTTCCGTTGGCTGGTTCACTCCCAAATGGCCTGAATAGCCAGAGCTGAGCAAACCTGAAGCCAGGAGCCAAGAGTTTCTTCCATGTCCCCCACATAGGTGTAGACATTTTCTCAGGCCAGAGGCAGGGAGCTGGGTGGGAAGTGGAGCAGCTGGGATATGTACCAGTGCCCATACAGGATGCCAGCACTGGGAGGTGGAGGATGAGCCCGTTGAGCCATTGAGCTGGCCCCAGTAATATTAAAATTTCGTTATTTGAGAGAGGCTCCCTTCCTCTGGTTCATCGCTCCAGTGCCTGCAATAGCACCAGCAAGGCTGATCCAAGCCAAAGCTGGGAGCTGGAAACTCAGTGCTGGTCTCTCCTATACGGGTTGTAGGAGCCCATCCATTGCCTCCAAGACACAGCAGGAAGCTGGAATCAGACCTGCAGCTGGGACTCCAACAAACGGTGTGAACGTGACATGTGTTAAACTGCTATACCAAATGCCCCTGCTCCGTGATGCTACGCTTAACTCCTAGGAATTATCCAACTACTTTGCACATGGCTGAATCATTTCACATTCACACTGGCAACCCATGAGGGCACCAGCTTCTGCACTATCTTGCTGCTGGTCCTTGTTAGCCAAAGCTTTACTCTGGGGAGTGTATGTTTCTATTTTGTGATTATTATTTTGTGATTTAATTCTTATTCATTTGAATTACAGGGCAACATGTGTACTATATATGTGTACACACACATACACACGTGTGTACACAAAAGATCTATCTCCTGGTTTCTTCCCCACACACCTGCAACAGCTTGGGCTGGCCAGGCTGAAGCCAGGAGCCTGGAACTCCAATCAGGTCTCCCAAGTGTGTGTCAGGGAACCAAGTACTTGAACCATCACTTGTGGTCTCCTATGGTGCGCACTGGTAGGGAAGCTGCCTTGAAAGCAGAGGTAGGCCTCGATCTCAGCAACTGATAAGAGATGTTTGTGTCCTTGGGAGGCTTAACCTGCTAAGTCACAATGCCCGCCCCCTATTTTGTAACTCCTAAGCAAAAGGTTAGTTTGGTACTTAACAAGATGTATCAGAAAACATAAGGCCCTGTCTTTTTGTCTAATGGAAAGTCTGGCTTAGTTAAAGCAACCAATTCGAAAGGGTTTGAGGTGAGTTTTCCAGTGATTTAATCATTTCTGTTACTATCTTTTTTCTGACACTTTGCTTCCAGGAACTTCCTTCTGTGCCCACCCTTGGGCATGAATGCACTCAGATCCAAGCCATCCCTGTGGTGGGACACTCAACACTACTGTGATTCTCTGTCCACTCGTCCTTCTCTACGGGTCTGGGCAGCTCCTGGCTGAGGTCGCCTGTCGGGACCACGAAGTGGCACGTGAGTGGGCAATGGGTCCGATCCATTACAGGCAGCAGTTACTAGGAGGGCACACAGGCACCCTCTTGTGGTGAGAACTAAGCCTGCATGTGGCACCAGTCCTAACACTTCATGGACTTCACAGGAATGAAAACAAAGGCCAAGGAGAGACCAGATGGGCACCATGCTGAGCTCTCTGGAGAGCAGAGGTTGTGTAAACCCAAGTCGTCCTTTTATGGAAGAAACAAGGGAAATGACTAAACTATCTCCTCTTTACTGCGTCTGCAAAAAGGAACAGTCAGTCCAGATCATGGAAATGGCATTTGATGGCATAAGAATCAGACAATAAACTGAAGGCTCCCAGGTGAACTGTGACTCTGGGGTGCCGTCCTGTAGCCCAGGAATGCAGTGAGTCTGTGTGTCTGTATGTCAAGACCCTTTCATCTCCTGCATGGTTTCTGGCTGTGAAGTCAGGGAAGTATGAATTTTTCTACCTTTTGCCAAGGTAAGACCATTTGCTCTAATCTCCCTTAGCAAAAGTGCCAAAAGAGGGTTGGACCACAGCAAGGCAAAGTGAGATAGGAGTTCACTCTGCCTTCTGCATCTGTCCATCACATTGCACAGGTTAGACTCTATGGATCTGAGCGTAGTGGAAAAGGAGCTTCAAGGAATACAGAACTGTTCCCAGGCACACGGAGGTACAGGTGAGTGTGCTGGGATGCTTTTTATCTGGTTTGGTGTGGTCAGTCGAGTTCCATCCTCCCAGTAAGAGCTAGATTCCTTTCAACTGCGTTGGCCTGTTTGGGGCTCTTATCACACGGGTGTTTCCGGTATCAAACGGAAGGTGTTTTATGAGGGCAAAGGGAAGCACTGGACTGAGTTTTTCCATGGAAGCTGTTCTATCAAAAACAAGGCAAGCAAAAGGAGTTCACTGACAGGGAGAGATAGCCCAGGAGAGGATTGTAGGAATTGTAGTTGAGGCCCAGGAGTGAGTCCCACACCTCTCAGTCACAGGACAACATGAGTCTCTGGCCCTCAGTTTGCTCCTTTGGATCAGTCTTGTCTGCACATCTTTATCATCTGTCCCTTGAGAAATTAGTCAATCCAAAGAACAGTCAGTGACTTGCTCCACTGGGTTAGGATCAGACTGTCTGAACCCGAAGCCAGTCTTCAATCCTGCGCAGACATTGGGCATGCCTAAGATTTCCTATTATTCCTGTTAGATACGCATCTTGACAGAGTTGCTAAGTTAATTCATCCATCTGTGAAAAGCCAAGGCTGTGTGTCTGATGGCCATATGGATGTGTGGGTGGCTTTGGCACATGGGGTTGTATCCCCTCCTTTCCTGCCACACCCTGCTTCCCAAGCCCTGGGTTAACTTGACATGACCCAATCAAAGCCCAGGCTGGTCTGGAGCCCCTGTGGGTCTGCAGGCTGCCTCCCTACCAGGCACACAATCTTCACCTGGTTCAGTAATCGGTTTCTCTTTGAGGTGCCCTGAAGGATTCTCTTTCCCATTTATTGGCCATAGAGACGAACATGAAGGCTGGCTAGTGTGCAGATGGGCCAGCCCCAGGAGGCTCAGGTAGGGAGGTGTGGGCAGCCTTGCTCCAATTGGCTTGCTTCTCCTTGTGTCTTCCTTCATCTTCCATTTGTATATAAAAACCACCACACTGCCACCCAAGCCCTTCCGCTCTAGCCGACCATCCTGTACACACAGGTACCAACTTACCAAGTGCTCTCCCATAAGCAACATTCATCCTTCTCAGGAAGAACACTGGCAAGTGGATTTTCTCCAGCTCAACACCCTCACTTTGGGAATTCCTCTAAGCCTTGAGCTTCCCAGCACTGAGCCCCATTTCAAGGGAGCAGCAATAAAACCTGCCAGGATTTGTGAACAGCTCAGATGTCCATCTTGACACCCATGACCTTTATTTGGCGTTCCAGCTGAATTCTACAGCAGGTGGCCCTCCACCATTTCAGGTTTTTATTTAAGTGTTCCCAAGGCCTTCTCCATCTTGCACTGTCGCCCATAGCTCCTACTGCGGTCTGTGGGAATGGCCATCTGGTCAGGGCTTGCCACAGATGACCAGGAGAGGGCGCCTGATTTCCAGCTCAGGAGGCTCTTCCTGCAGCCAAGTCCTCTGGCTGTGCTAAGGAGAGGACAGTTTTTGTTTATTTGTTTTCTCAGAAACAGGAGGGAAGCACTTGAAATTCCCTGGATGCAGCTTAGACATTTCCCGCGGCATTCATCTGTGAAATGCTGGCTGCAGGAAGTCCGCATTCTGGCGGGTGGAGGAAGGATTGTGTTGTTGGTTCCTGTGACTCTGCCGCCAAGGGAAGGTACAAAGGGCACCCAAGAGCTGCACGAATGAGTTTGTTCTTTCTAATGCTACTGAAGAGGATGTACATGTGTGCCGTGCGTGTCCCCTCAGGCCTCACAGCGCAACGAGAGTCCTGCACTTCGGAATGAGACATACCTGGCATCAATGCCCCAACTCTCAGGCTTCCTGCCAAGACTGTGAGCTAGCCGGAGCTGCTGGCTGCTTTTCCAAGCCTGCGCTGGAGAAGATCCAGTAGCAAGTCACTCGGCGGGAAAGGAGGAGGTGAAGCTGCCCAAGCGACATGGGGATAATTCCTTGGAAAGTCCCTGCTGTTAGAGGAGGAGGGCATGCAGGTGCCGCATCCTGCTCTGGCACAGTAGACGAGGCAGGTGATGCCACAGAGAGCTCAGTAAGGGTAAGCAGCAGTGGGGGGACATGGGGTTACTTGGCTCAGTAGTTAAGATGCTATTTGGACCAACTGCATCCTGGGTAAAGTCCCCAGGTTTGAGTCTCTGCACCACTTCTGTCTCTAGTTTCCTGATGATGCCCATCTTAGGGGGCAGCTACGGAAATGACGCCAGTGCCTGGGTCACTGTCACCCACATGGGGAGAACCGATTTCAAACCTAGACCCCTGGCTGTTGCAGGCATTTGTGAAGTGAATCAGGTGAATCATTTCAGACAACATGAAATTGAAAGAGTCAGTAAATATAAGAGGGACTACAAAAAGGTGAAAACCAGATTGTCTAGCTTTTGTGGTAGTAACTGAAAGCTCAATGAAAAGCAGAAATGGAACAGGGAAGATATTCCTGCACTAGAGTCTGAACCACATCCTCTCGTAACAGTAAGTGTTGCTTTACCACCTGCCAGGGCCATGGCCTTGGAAGGACACCTAGGCATGCTTGAATTTCCTTGCCTCGGCGGCGGGTACGTCTCTATGGTCACCAGATGGCTCTCAGGGATCACCAGCCATAGCATGAGTGGAGGAGTCGGCTCGCACCTTGCCCGTGCTAGACGGTCAGGCTTCCAGCTCTCAGCTCTCCTCACACTTCAGCTCCTACAGCACTTCCAGTTCTCAGCATCTTAACACTGACTCATTCCAAAATGCTTCCTGAGGTTGTGTCCAGGATGCAGGCTGCAGGCAGCAGCAAAGTCGATCTAAGCAATGAGGAAAGTGACATTGTCGCTACAGTGACGCCTTGCCACTGCACAGGCAATGGCATGAGCAGCAGCGATCTCATGGCGGAAGCCCCACAGCAGGGTGGTGCCTGGGCTGGTCACTGTGGCGTCGGTGAAGTCAGATTCTGGTTCTGCCTGCCCCAGCAGACTGGCTGACATGTGTCCTGAGCCCCTCTCATCACAGCTGTGGGATGGCTCAGCTGGAAACAGGCCTGGGCATCTTCCTCTTCTGGAACTCTAGAATTTTCCTGGACTAATTCCCCAGAAATTCCCCTTGCAGGTGTCCCCACATGCCTCCTCAAGCAGAGGCAGGCCATGTGCCCTGCCCTGACTCAGAACCCTGGGAAGATAAACAGGTTTCCATAATAACTGCTCAGATGCCCCCTTTTGGAGTTGATAGGAGAAAAATCAGGATCCAGTATGGTAAAAAGAGACACTGGCATCAGGTAGACATCTGAGCGTGTTCTGCAGTCCCTGCAGCTGGTGTTGGGTGTGCAGCATGCTGGTGTTGGGTGTGCAGCATATGGCAGATGCTGTTCTTGGAGAGTGAAGTGGGTGTAACAGTGTAGTCAGTCTAGATGGGCCAAGCAGGGAGAAGTATAAGGCAGTGACTCCTGACTGGTTGTCTGGGAAGACTACCTGGAGGGGGTGCTGTTTCACTGAGACCAAAAACATGAAATAGGAATTTCCTGGATGATTGCGGATAGGAGTAGAATAGCAACATAGATGAAGTTTAAGAACAGAAGGGATGACCATATATTCAGGTGACTGAAATGTTTGTCTTGAGAAGGGAGACAGTGAGGGCATGGGGTGGTCAGCGGGGTTCATTGGGAAGGTGTTGGGACTCATGTTGCAACTCCAGTGTGCCTGCATTAAGGCAACTGTCCTCAGAGCTAGGCAAGGGGCAGAGGACAGAGATTTCCCCCACAGCCCTTTCCCCAAATGCCAGCAGCATGTGGCCCTGGGACCGAGCCTGGAAACTCATCCAGGTCTTCTATGTGAATGTCAGGGACTCAGCTACTAAAGCTGTCACCTTCTGTGTCAAGATGAAGGTCAGCAGGAAGTTGCCATTGGAGGTGGAGAGGAGACTCAAACTCAAGCAGGTACCCTGAACGTCAACTTATCTTCTGGAGAAAATGCCTACCCTCCAGAGCAGTGGCCTTTAAAATGGGGAGGTTACATCAGTCTGACTTACAGCCCAGATGCAGATAACAATCATGTGAACAGTCATTATGACATCCCAGTTCCTGGTCTGATGGTTGCAGTATTCACAAACACCTCTGCTGACCCAGAGGCTGGTAATATTGCTATCCTCATTTCACAGATGAGGAAACTGAAGCACATCTCCCAGCTCACTATCATGGGTCGAATCAAATTGCTCCTGAAAAGATACATGGAAATGCTATCCTGTAGTACCTCAGAAGTAACCTCATTGGGAAGCTGGGTTGTCAGGGATGTCAGTTTTGTAGTGGTCATACTGGGGCAGGCTCTCTAATGCAGTATGACTGGTGTTGTTGGAAAACATCCACGAGGGCCTGGCATGATGGCTCAGTGGCTAAACCCTCACCTTGCACATCCCAGGATCCTGTATGGGTGCCACGTCTGTCCCTGCTGTCGCACGTCCCATCCAGCTCCATGTTTGTAGCCTGGAAAAGCAGTGGAAAATGGCTTAAAGCCTTGGGATCCTGCACACACATGGGAGACCCAGAAGAAGCTCCTGGTTCCTGGCTTCAGATCGGGGCTCAGCTCCAACTTGTGGCCCCCTTGGGGAGTGAACTAGTGGATGAAAGATCTTTTTCTATCTCTCCTCTGTAAATCTGCTTTTCCAATACAAACTTAAGAAGCTTATGAGAAAGTGGAGATACAGGGAGAATGTTACATGAAGAGGGAGACAGATGGAAGTGATGTGTCACAAAGAACAGCAAGGATTGCTCAGCATAAACACCCAGCAGGTGCCTAATGAGCGTTTGCTGACTATATTGAAGGAGATACGGTGAGGAATAGGAATTCAGACAGGGGTCCTGTTAAATGTCCTTCCTCTTCCTCCCTTGCTGACTGCAGCAGCAACCCCAGCCCACGCCTCTGGCTGCACCTCTCCCATAGCGTGCCTCCCACACGATTCTACAACTACATGCCTGCCCTTCCCATTCATTACATGCCAGAGGTAACGGCTGCTGGTGGCAAGCCATGTGGCCTCTGCTGAATCACGTCCCTGCCAACAGAGCTGAGCGCTATTTACAGCCCAAGGCAGCTGCAGGGGTGCGTGTGACATTCGTGATGCCCTCTGCCCTGCTCCACAGCAAGGAATGATAGCAGTGGACACAAATCCTTGCCTGCCCACCCTGCGGAACCAGCTTACAGTGGCTGGCTGAGTTAGCCAGGGAAGTCCAATGAGAATTTATGGTCCACTATAAGGAAACGTAAGTTTAGTTGATTCAGATCATTACTAGTTGTTATTGTTTTACATTTGAGAGGCAGAGAGGTGGTGGGGAGAGCACATTCTTATTGCTGGCTTAGTTTCCAGATGCCCACATGGCTGGGCATCAGGAAATCAACCCAGGCCACTTATGTGGGTGGCAAGAACCCAACTGTGTTTTCACTACTTCCTCCCAGGCTCTGCCTCGGCAGGAAGCTGTAGGTAGGAGCTGGAGCTGGGAAATGAACCCAGACACTCCAATGCAGTTTTTATACATCTCAACCAGGTAGCTAAGTGCTTGCTTTCTCATTCGACCCATGCCTGCATTGGCATAACTTCCTGTCCACTAGGTGACAGGATTAGAAAATGGGCTTGGCTGAGGTAGGGCCCTGGTGTGGCAGCTCACTGCTGTTTAAGGAGCACTGCTGGGCTTGGGGGTTCATAGGTGCGTCATGATGCTCAGCTTCACTGGAGCTTTATTCTGGAGGTCCCCCGATTGGTAATTAACCACCACAATCTTCCTGGATTTCACCAGTTTTCACATTGTGAATGCCCGCCCCCCCCCCCCCCCGCCTTTTAAAGATTTTTATTGGGAAGTCAGATATACAGAGAGGAGGAGAGACAGAGAGGAAGATCTTCCGTCTGTTGATTCACTCCCTAAGCAGCCGCAATGGCTGGAACTGCGCCGATCCAAAGCCAGGAGCCTCTTCTGGGTCTCCCATGTGGGTGCAGGGTCCAAGGCTCTGGGCCATCCTCGACTGCTTTCCCAGGCCACAAGCAGGGAGCTGGATGGGAAGCAGCGTCACTGGGATTAGAACCGGTGCCCATATGGGATCCCGGCACATTCAAGGAGAGGACTTTAACAGCTAGACTACCACACCGGGCCATGCGAATGCCACATCTTAAGAAACCCCAAAGCCCTGGCCAGACTGGGAATGTTGGTCACTCTAGCACACACCCAACCCTACTCTCTGCTAGCAGATCGTGAGCAATATACAGACTACTTATATTTGGATTCTGACCTGGACACAAAAAAGTGCGACTTATTGCACATCCCTGTATCCCAGTTTCCTCATTTTACAAAGTAGGACTAATAGGGCTGGCATTGTGGTACAGCCAGTAAAGGTGCCCACTGTCTGCCAGCATCCCATATAGGCAATGGTTCAAGTCCTGGCTGCTCCACTTCTGACCCAGTCCCCTGCCAACGACCTGAGAAAACCAGAAGATGGCCCAAGCACTTAGACTCCTGCCACCCGTGTGGAAACCTGGATAAAGCTGTTGACGTCAGCCTGACCCAGCTCCGGCCACTGTGGCCATCTAAGGAACTTTCAATGGATGAAAGTTCTGTCTCCTCTGTAATTCTGACTTAAGTAAATCTTAAAAATAAGCAGGAATGAAGACACCTGTGCCATAGGGTCACTTTGAAGATTAGCAAAGGACACACAAATGAAACATTTCTCAGCACTGACCAGCTGGAGTGGGTCCCCAGTTCCACCTGTAGGTGTGACTCCCACTGCATGACGGAGGTCAGCACTGCCTTCCTGCAGTAAGGGTGGGCCACACATGGACATGACCCGGAGACTGTTTCAATGGGACTGTGACCTTCCTACTTCAATTCAGAAGATAGCATAGCACGAACCCATAGTTTTAAGAACTGCTATATATGATGAAAGAAAGTCTTGTGATGTGTAACTGTCAGTAGATGGATTTTTTCCCATCACTCCATTGCCCCGTCCAAAGCATATCCCGCTGCCTCCTCTAACAGTACCCCCTGCCATGATGGCTCAGATAATCCTCTACCTCCAAGTGCTGGGATCCCAATATGGGTGCCGGTTCATGTCCTGGCTGCTCCACTTCCCTTCTAGCTCCCTGCTTGTGGCCCAGGAAAGCAGTTCGAGATGACCCAGTGCCCTGGGACCCTGCTCCCTCATGGGAGACCAGGAAGAAGCTCCTTGCTTGTGGCTTCAGATCAGCTCAGTTCTGGTAATTGTGGCCATTTGGGGGTGGGAGAGGGTGGCAAGGTGAACTAGCAGATGAAAGATCTTGGTCTGGCTCTCCTCTATAAATATACCTTTCTAATAAAGATAAAATATGTAGTTTTTAAAAGTACCTCCACAGCAATCATATCCACACATAATCTAGTTTTGTTTTCTCAGGGGACAAAAGGTAGTGCTGTTGTGGTACCCTGGACATAACCCAACCACTCCATCTAGGAAACAGTTTCCCTGTCTTCTGTTCCCATTATGAGGACAGGGTATGAGACAATAAGGAGGGGTTAAAGCAGCATGGTTTCTAAGCCAACGAGTTCAAGTTGGGCTTTGCAAACATTACCTTCCTTCCTGTGGCTAGTCATTCTACTGCTGGGAGGGAGCGCATAGACCTCGCTGTATGTTGCTGAAACAAAGTCGGTATCAGTTCATTCAAATCCCCTCTGCTTCCTCTGGAGCAGCGGTTAGTGCTGCCAAGTCGGGGTGGGACAGGCAGGGAGGGAGTCTCAGGACCCCTTCCTGAAGCCTTCCACTAGCTCCTTTGTACACCTTGCAGGTGGCATAGGGCAGGGTCATCCCTTTATCTTGTAGGTCAGTGCATTTTGTCCCCAAGCAGCCGAGGGAAGAGAATATGCCTAATGGTATTTTTAACTATTTTATTTTTATTGGAAAGTGAAATATACAGAGAAGAGAGACAGAGGAAGAACTTCCATCCAATGATTCACTCCAAGTGGCTGCAACAGCCATAGATGAGCCAGTCCAGAGCCAGGAGTCGGGAGCTCCTTCTGGTTCTTCTATGTGGGTGTAAGGTTGCAAGGCTTTGGGCTGTCCTCGACTGCTTTCTCAGGCCACAAGCAGGGAGCTGGTTGGGAAGTGGGGCTGCGAGGATCAGAACCGTGCCCATATAGGACCCTGGTGCGTGCAAAACAAGGACTTTAGCTGCTAGGCTACTGCGCTGGGCTTGCCTAGTGGTATACTGAATGACACTTTGAAGACAGTGCAAGGCCTGGCTCTCTGGTTGTGGCATGAATTATGGAAACTGGAAAAGGGAGCGGTTGGGTGGGAATGGAAAATGTCATTGGGATTTTGGACTTGAGTCAGAGGCAGGGAACATTCATCCCTGAGGAAATAGGGTGTGGAAAGGAACTAGGGCTTAATAAAGGAAATTATTCATTGATGGGCAAACAGTTGGGAATGAAGACCAGGAAGTACTCTTTGAAACAGGGTATCACGCAGCTGTTAACATTCATTGGCTCTGCACAAAGCAGAAAACCCAAATAGCAGTAAGGCAAGTACCATCAGGACTGTTCTCTGCAACTGTGCCATCCACAGAAGGTGGGCTGGTTCCATGTCAGCTAGGAGCTCAGACATCTGGGGGTGAGGGTACTGTATTCCTCAGGAAGCAATGGAACACTCAAGGGACAACATGACCCAAGGTGGCTGCAGAAACTAACCATCACCTCCAGGGTACAGGCAGGCAGAAGCAGGAAAATGCCACCAGCGTGGTGGTAGCTTTCCCAGAAGCCACAGCGACCAGACTGCTCATTGAAGGTATGTGGCTGCAAGGGAGGCTAGGAAATATTCTAAACTCTCTGGAACAAAGCAGATTCTTCTGAAGGGCATCCAGAGAATGCCAATGAGGAGAGGGGGGAACCTGCGGCGTTGCCCACATGTGCTAGGCGGCCAACCCTCCCAGGGAAGCCTGCCCTCCACCCAGCTGAGCCTCTGGGCTATCTCACCTACAGCTGTGTGACCCGTGGCAAAGCGCCCATCATTGCTAAGACACAGCGTGTTCATCTGTGAATGGAGAAGGTCATGATTCTGAGAGCTGGGGAAGGCTCAGCTGCCCGTCGCTGGGTGGTGCGTTTGGTGCACTGACCACAGCAGCTGTCACTGTCCTCTTGTAGGAGGCTAGGAGAGCCGAATTTGGACAAACTTTATGCTGGCACTAGGTACATGAACAGACTCCATTCAAATAGGCGTGCCCTCCAACCCAGCAGGGGCCTGGGCTCCCACATCCATGCTGAAGGCCCTTAACTTGTAAGGGACAGTCCCGCTCGTACTAGGTGATCGTGGGGGACCTGATGCTGCCATATGATGGAGTGTGGTCAGGTTGAGACACTCCGAGAACCTGCAGGGCGAGGATCTGGGCCTTCCCTGATCCCACCTGCTGCCCACCTGGTGGGGATTAAGGAGGGCAGATGAAGTGCTGACCACACACAGAGGGGCCAGACTTTCTGTCCACTGCCTGGTCCAGGAGCAGCCCTCTCCTGTGGCGCTTTGTGGACAGAGCCAGACCATCAAGCTTATCAGGGGCAGGAAATGTCTGGGAATCCTTTGGCCTAGCCCTGCCAAAGCTACTGCAGGTGGCTCACTTTGAAGTGTGCCATCTTGTCTAGCCTGCAGTTGGCAGTAGTCCAAATGGCTCCAGGCTGAACAAAGATCCCCCATCCCTGGCTTAGACTTTCTGCCTCTGCCCTCCTGGAAAGCTCTTGGAGGTGGGTCTGGGAACCTGCCATTTTAAGCTTGAACTTCCCAGAGAATGTCCTAAGGAATAGCAGTTTCCAACAGTATTCCAAGGTGAAATAGGTATAGAAATACCACAGTATTTTCTAGTTCCACTTTGGTCAGTCTAAGGGCATGTGAGTGTATTCAAGGCCCTGAGAAATCCTGCAGAGTAATCAATTTGAGTCAATCAGCCCAGATTTTGTTTTACACTTGAAAGTGTTACAAAGAGGTGGAGAAAAAGATCTGTTGATTCACTTCCCAAATGACCACGATGGCCAGGGCTGGGCCAGTCCAAAACTAAAAGCCAGGAGTTTCTTCCCAGTTTCCCAGATGGGCGCAAAGGCCCAAGACCTTGGGCCACTTTCCACTGCTTTCCCAGGCCTAAGCAGGGAGCTGGATCAGAAGTGGAGCACCCAAGACGTGAATTGATATCCATACGGGATGCTGGTGGCACAGGTGGAAAACTGGCACACTACAGCATTGCACCGGGCCCAGCCCGGTGTTTACTAACAAAGTGTGGCTTGAAAGCTAGATTTAAGATACCGTGTGCCTCCTGCATAGTTCAAACTTCCTCGAAATCTCAAACATTCATTTCTTTGTCCCAGGAAGGAATTCAAGTCCCTTTTTTCCAGCCAAGGAGATACACGGGGTTTGGATCTCAGTGGCAGATCTTAAGTGACCTCCATGGTCCTGAAACCAGGCCATGGCACATCTTCTGGAGCTGCTGGCAAACGCTTCCTCCTTCCTGCAGGCTCTAGGGTTTGCAAGGAGCTCATGCCTTTGAAATGTCCCTTCAAAACGTGGCATAGATGTGTGTCACTATTACAATGACTCACTCCAGGGCTCCAGTCCCCTTCTGCCTGGCAAGTGGCACCTTTCAGAGTTACTCTTTCACAAAATAACTGACACTTCCATGCATGGGAAGAGCCATTTTTGCTAGACTGTCCATTCTGTTGGTGTAAGAGGAAAATGACTGTCAGGTGCACTCAGTTCTGCCAAGCGCAGGAGGAATAAAGTGCAGCCATCAGCTCCCTTTTAAATCCCCAGGTTAGATCCAGATGCACAAACCCCAAACCACTGCATCAACATGTCCAGACACAAGAGCCGCCCCCAGCCTGTCTGGCCTCGTGACTCACAGCCCTGCAACGGGAGCCCCTCTTATGGTATTTTTCACGGGGACAGCCTCTTCCCTACGGCTTTCCAACAGGCTCCAGCTAAGGCTCCAGACAGTGGGATCTTTCTGGTTTGTTCTGAGATTAAAGCTTGGCTCCTCCCTACCACAACAGGGCAGTAGTGTTCAAAGGTGCACCTGACACCAGGATGGAGAGCGTGGCTCGCTGGTGGAGGATGGGGAGCAAGGCTGAAGCCCATGTTGCCTTCTTTCCTTCATTTCCAGAGGAAGCCACCAAGAAAGCTGGGCCTGTATCACAAGTGAGCAAAGTCTTTGGCCAAGTCAGATGATGTGATTGTTGATCCATGGTACTCAGGCTCACAGCAGAGTTTAGCAGTGATGGGGGTATGGAATGAACAGTTACACAGGAGGGGTTCTTATTTAGAATGAGTACGAAGTTCTGTTCTGAGTGTGAGTATACCTAAACATGGATGAAATGGTAAATTTTGTATCATACTTATTGTCATAATCAATACAGAAATGTCAATCGCATCGATTCCTCTGGGGATAACTCCTGATGCATCCACGATGTGTGGCACAGACACGGTCATGGGCAGGAGGACAGGACGGCTGAGGTTCTGAGTCCTGGCCGTGTGAACCCCACAGTCAGACCTCTCGGGTAGCCTAGTGTCTCTCAAGATCCCTGGGGAGCTTATGCGGCTTTGGGACAGAAGCAGTGAGTCTCCTCCAAGCGACCTGAATGTTCTATATGCCTTTGGAAATGGGGAGAACTATTAAAAAGCTTTTCTGGCGGTGCCAGTCCCACTCAGGCCAAAGCCCATGGAGAGAGGCACGGTCTTGCTCACAGAGGCCAGCCAGGAGGACGCAGGTTCTGAGAAAGAGGTGGAGGGCTGCAAGTGTGGCTAGAAGAAGCCGCCTCTAGGTGGCGCACAGACCGCAACCAACACCCCAGAAGAGGAAGCCGGTGCATCAGCAAATCAAAACAAGGATTTGAAAAATCAAACACAAAAACAAAACCCGAGAACAAACGTGCTATTCCTCCAGCCTACCCGAGATGGATTCTAGGTCCTCTGGATTCTACTTAAGAGGACAGAGCACCTGGGGCATCACACCAAGACCTGGGCGTGCTAGGCAGGCAGTTCTTTAGAGTGGGTAAAGAAACTTTCAGACAGAACTGCTTAGATCCAGCCTAGATCCAGCCTCCCACGAGGTTACTAAAACTGAGCACCTTGGTTCTTCCAACGGGTTGAGCAGACTTCCAAGACAATGAGGGCTCACTTATATTAATGCGGAGCGCCTGATCACAAGCCAGCAGATCACCGCGGTTCCTGCAGTGTTGTGGGAAGGTTTGCTGTAGAGACTCCTGCCACACTGCCCCGTGTCTGGATTCTTTGACGCTGCCACCTGGGCTGTTATTTCATCCTATCTTTGTCACTCCGTCTCCTGGCTCCGGCCCCCAATGGTGCATTTGACCTTACCATTTAATGAAGGTTGTCTTTCCAGCAAATATCACGTTTAAATGTATCAGGCACTGATCAGCTGCGAGATTTCCTAGCTGAAAGGTCATTGCTGAAAGGCCTCTTTCCCTGCTCTCCTTGGCATTGGCACCGAGGAGAGCTTGGGGAGCCAGAAGGCCCCCGCTTGGTGATGCCCATGGCTGGCTGCACAGCTGACAGCAGCACTCACGCACATGGTCATGGAGACCTTCCACTTTCGTCCTGGCGGAGCCAAGTACTTGCAGAAATTACCTTTTAGCTTAATATGGAATTGTTAGACGCCTAAAGCCTAAAAGAGGTTTTCACTCTCATCCCTGTTACCCTCTGCATTTGCTGTCTAGGACACAATTACAGATTATTGAAGAACCACAGGGCTTTGAATTTCCCCCTGAATAGAACACCAAGGTTTGCTACGTGTCCTAAGTGGTAACAGCCATGGGAGGATTCTGAACGGGATCAGTTGTACCTTCATTAATGGGAAAGCCAAACGCCTCCACACTTAGGGAGACTGAATGTACAAATTGCCCAATTCCTGCGTGCAAGTCCACAGTTAGACAAGCAGGACTGGCGCCTCCTGATCACAGCCACCTTCAGGCTTGACTGCCTTCCCAAAACCTGTGGGCCAATATTATTGGATTTTTACATGCTTAGTTTTCTCTTCACAAACAACAAGTGCTTGCCCTGCCCCCTTGAAGGGTTTTCATGCTACGCAGCCTCACTGTCTCACACTTTCAACCAATTCTGATGTAAATGAGGACAAGAGTCTGAGAAATCAGGTTGACTTTAAAAGTGGTAGATTTCAGCAAAAAGTGATGCTATAGGCACCGAGAAGAGAACCATGAAGAGCAGATTGGGAGTCTGGTTCTAAGGCACAATGACTATGGTACCATCTGTACTTAGAAACCCTATGGATTGTTCTGATTTGGAATGAAGCCCATCTCCCTCCCAGAGAGGACTGAGATGGAGAAGCTGTAATCACAGGTGGAATTTGGGAGACTCCTGCCTGCCACCTTTGGTACAAGAGGATTATTCGAGACACCTGCTGGCTTTGAGGTTCTGTCCTTGAACTGGGACCTCCCTATGCCGGCATGCACTTGAGAGGATTCTAGAGCAAAAAGTTTTCACTGGAGTTCAATGAAGGGAGGTTATTACTGACACAAAATTTGATAAGACTGTGAGGACTCAGTTTCAGCACTCAATCCCAAGAATGTGGTCATAGCTGGATGCCATGTGGATGTGCGTATGCAAAGACAAGATGTTCAGTGAGTTGCATGTAGGCACTCGGTATATGTTGTGTGTTTGAGCCCGTTGAGGTATTTCCTTTTGTGATCTGGGATGGGATTTCACATATTGTCTTCCATGTTTCTCTTACTGCCTCTTCAATAACTGCCAGGCTCAGGCACGTTAATCTCTGTCTAGGCAAGTTCCTGTGCAGATTCATCTGGGTCCTGAGGTAGTTTTGTACATCCCAAGACAATGGTCTTCACAGTAGGTGGTCAGACTGCCCTATCAGAGGCAGACACATACACCAGAGTTCTCATTAACTGGTTCATTCTTCAAATGCCTGCACTGATTGGAGTACTTGGGGTCCAGGAACTCTAGCAACAGCTCACATGATGGGCAAGGACTCAACTACCCGAGCCAGCACTTACTGCCTCCCAGGGTCTGTATTAGCAGGAAGCTGGAGTTGGCAGTGGAGTTAGAACTCCAACCCAAGTACTGTCAGGTGGGGTGCGAGAATCGTTTTCCTAAATTCATCTGTTTTATTCTTGGAGCAGATCTAATTATATAGCAGAATTAAAGATAATGTAGTTCATATGTACTCCCACACACAGTTGCTCTTATTAGCATCTCACATTGATGAGGTCCATGTTAAAGTTAGACTCAATATGCACGCATTGATTAAAGTTCAGTTTAAGATTCACTCTTTGGGAACAGTGCTGTGGGCTTTGATAAAAAAGAAGATCAGGTAGCCACCCCTAGGATGTGTTGTCCCACACGTGGAAGTCCCCTGGATTCATCTACTCATCCTTTCTCCCATCAGATGCCCCTGCATTAGATAGTCTTCCTCCTGTATCTATAGATTCACTTTTCCCAAGAGGTCATATAGCTGGAGTCTTACAACGTCTGGCCTGTCTAGACTGGCTTCTTGAAAAATAAGCATTTAGCATTGAAGTTTCCTCCAGTTTTCTAGAACTCACTAAGTCATTTCACTTTATTGCTGAAGAATATTCCATTGTGTGGGCATTCCATGATTTGCTTTGTTCATCTATTGAAGGGCTTCCTTCTAGGCTATGACCATCAGCTGCTACAAACATTGGCATGGATATATTTATACATACTTGATTATTTTAGGACAGCTCCATAGGCTCTGATTTCCCTTAACCTTTTCCAAATCCACTCTGAAAATTTTCCCTACGTAAGTAGTATAGTTCAGAAAGTCAAATTCATCATTTTGATATTTTAGTGTATCCTGACACTGCAGGACTGGACAATAGCAGAGAGTCCAACATCCTATTGTCAAGATATTTCAGTTTCATTGGTAGTCCATCTTTGATCTGAAAGTAGACATGCATACTGCATTGTATCCTCAACATCTGGATATGAGAATCTGACTGTTACTATACACCTCCTTAAACACAATACAGGCTTAGTGCATGCTCAGCTTACTGCTGTTCCTATGATCCCACAACCTTCGCCATACTGTGCAAGATAGCCCCTGATGTGGCACTGGTGGAAATCTGGATCTACTGGCCATTAGGTCTGGGAGCTACTTGGACCTATTTTGGGTGGAACCTGTAAGATGCCACATCGGTATCCTTTTCCCTGTTGGATCAGTGCAATGCACAGAGTCAGAAATGAGTTTGCTCTGGCTTAGTGCATGCACAGCTTTGGGAAGTGTAGGCTTAAGATGTAAAATGGAAGGTTCCCAGACCCAGGAGAGTTCTGTCTCACATCCTTTGCCTCACTACACAAAAGGACATCCAGTGTGGCTCTGGGCTTTGAAATCCACCCTGTTCCTGCACCACCTGTATGGGGTATGCTGTTCTGTGTTCCTGGTTGAATCAAACAGATCAGTAGGATGGGCAGTTCTTTGCTTGGGTTCACCTCCAAAGCTCAGAGAATTCTCTTTCCTACCCAGCTGCTGCTGTAGCTCTAGCACCTAGTAGAGCTTGGACCACCATTCTGGTGATGGCCACTGGGGTATCTGGTCACTGCAGCACCACACCATTGTCTTTGCCGCTTCCCCATGTCTGTCCGTCTCCAGGTACCCCTCTGCCATTAGCGTGCTCTTATTTCCTGGAATGTGTCCTCTTTGCTTTACCCTGGTTAATGATTGTTTAAACGTGTCCTTACCCTACTCTGCCATCTTGATTGTCTGGGTGTGAGCCACTTAACTGGTATCTTCACTACTAGGCCAAAACCCACCCTAGGCTTTCTTAACAGACTTCCCTAGCCACATAAGGAGATATCTTCCTAACTCCCCAGCCTCATAGGAGGGTCAGCCTTGCAGACTCCTCTGCCCTCAGCCTTCATTCTCACACCTTTGCTCTTTTGTTTCAACAGAGCCATTCAGTGTCTGCTTACTGGCCTGCTGCAATGGCTGGGCTGACTCCCAGCCTTAACCTGATGGCTAATGTGAATTAATTCTCCTGAGGTCTCTGGAGGCTTTCATGGGCAAGTGCACACAGGAAGATGGGTAGGTGACCCTTGCCCTGCAGGGAGAGGGAGCTTCTGACCATTCAGGGATGATACCAGGCACAAGCATATTAGGCAGGTTATGTTTTGTGCTCATTTGTAGCTCCAATGCCTATCACAGAGGAGGATGCCTGGCAGGGAACCACTGCTCAGTTATCTACACACCAGCTGAGGGAGCCTGTGGAGGGAGCCAGGGATCCTCTGAACAACTGTTTTATACAGCCATCAGGACTTTGCTGCCAAGGCATGCTCATAGAAGCTTGGTTCCTATTTTTCTTTCCATTAGAAGCAAAATCTCAGAAGTAAGTGCTCCCAGTCCTTCAGGTAGTATCCATGCAGGCATTTGCCGGCTTTGTATCACCTGCTACACCTATCTGAAACACTGATGGTGCTTTTATGTTTGCCAATTGCATGTCTTTAACATTAGACACAGGAATCACTGACCTCAGATGTCCAGACTACATAAACCATCACTATCCTAATTGGCAGATGGTGTCTGTGCATCATCAGCTCCCGCCAATTGGATGGGTCTCTGAATACTGACCTGATAGAATTACACCATCTGGGGCCAGATCCACATGGCCAAGCCATGGAGCATCCTGGAAGCAGCTTACATTTTCTTCCTTATCCAGCTCCTGCATTCAAGCTCTGTGCTATCTCAGAGAAGTTGCTAGATCTCTCTGGGTCTCCATTTTTCTATACTATAGGAACCAGTTTAGCACCTACCCAAGTCATAAGGAGATTAACCAATTAATGGCCTGATGCATTCTGAATAGTGCATGAAATGTGTCAGCTGCTAGTACAGACCACAGAATCAGCATCATGGCCATTCATGTCCTGGCATGGCTTCAGAGAAAGCCTACCACAATCTGCTAGCACAGAGATTACTGCTGCTTGCTTCGAGCTCACTAACCCATCAGCTAAACATGATCCTTGCCATGAATAAGGAGATGCATGGCTTGCTTCCTCCTGCTCAGCGTTGGCCAGGCTGTTTCCAGACTCTGCGCCATGCCTCTTTTCATGAGGACAGAGAGGCATCCCAGAGTAGGAGTGAGTGCTTCTGGCTTCACAGTGGCTGACAGACTTGTCACCGGTCACTGGGATCTGGCTGGATCCAGCCAGTGTTGGGTGTGTAGAGAGCATCACTGTGAGCCGGCTAGATGCTGTGCTTATCTGGCCATGAGCTGCACCTGAGGGACATCAGGGCTTGCCTTTATGGGCAAGGTGGCAAGAACCTGCTGGTCCTAAGAAACAAGTTATGGGGGTTTTGGGGGAGTCCTGTCTTTCAATGGGGTAGAGAATTAAGAATCACTTGTTCCATTCAGATCATGGTACATAGTACCTAGGTGGAGAAACAGGTAATGATCTTGTTTCAGGCTCATTGAGCCCAGATCTCAGCAGGTGCAGCCAGGATCCTGATTCAATGTATCTTTCCTGCCTGAAGACTACAGATTTTAGGAGAATCATCCAACCCTTAGGGGGTCAGGAACCAAGGAACTATTTAGTCTCAGCCTAGTGGGTGCCATCTGAAGGCTACTGGAAATTGACATGTCTGCTATGCTGTAGTTCCAAGAGCTGCCTGACAAAACCCACATTTGGCTCCAGATGAAGAGAGTTCATCCCATCTTTAGCAGCTGCAGTAAGACTCGAGCCTGCCAGCCTCCCTCGACATCTCCCAGCCTCCATTCTGCAGGGTCACCTGCTGGGATGGGTTTCCTCCTCCTAGGTGGGGGACCTTGGAGTGTCCAGGTTGAGGAGGGCAGAGTAGGCAGGCCCTGAGAAGGCCCCCATGGCTCAGCAGGGAGGCAACGTGGGAGGCCGTCAAGTCAGGCCCTAGAAGAATTCCCTGTGGGCAGTTGACTGGCTGCCCTAGATGATTGGTTACATTTGTTTCACGCCCTTCACTGGAACCTGGAGTCTTTCCCCCAGCCTTCTCTGGCTCACAGCCTCTGGGTGTTGGGAGGCACAGCAGTAGGAGCAGGTGGCTCACCTCCACTGCAGGTTCAACTCTGGAACATTCCCACCAGTGGGCTACTGGGAAGACTTCAGGACTGGGAAAGGGACTCAGGACGCCACCAGTGCTCCAGGCTCACCTTTGGGGTAGGGCTGGCCAGGAAAACCTTCCCCAGCACATTTAGGATGAAAGGGGTGGCACTGCCACTCCTTCAAAATGGGAGCTTCCTCTGGCAAACGCTGTGGGCATCGAGGACAGAGCCGGTGCTGCCTGGGGCTCTGTTGGCCAGGACAGCTTTCGAGGCGGAACCTACATCAGGTCTCCAGGCTTAACAGCACCTGTCGCCTTTTGACTCGCTGTGGAAACGGCTTGTAGGAGTTGGTTACAATAAGACAGTTGGATAGCTGCGGATAGCCTGAAAGAACACACATGGCCAGCTGGCTGCCCTGCCTTCAGGCCAATCCTGCCTTATCCTCCCTAGATTCTGGGCTGTCTGCAAGGCTGCTGCCTTCCCCAAAAAAGGGCAGTGGGAAGAATACAGAAGCTACTATGGAAGCCAGAAGTGTGTCAGTTGAGCCCCAAAGCCTGACCTTTACTGTCATTTTGTCTTAGCCTTATTTTGTCATTTGGGCAATGTGGGAGAATAGAGCTACTTTAGCCATGTATGAAGAGCAGCTCTACAGTGCTGGGGAAATCTATGGCTCTCATTAGGTGAATAGTCCCTAGAAGCTTCTGGCTGTGCTTGAGGCTTTGTCCAGGCTTCGGAGGAGGCCACTGGGCTTGTTCCCCAGGGTGTGCCTATTGTGAACTCTTGTAGCAGGTGTGGCAGCCGCAGCCTCACTACATAGTGGCCCATGCCGCTGAGCAGGCACCATGGGCTCAGTGCCCAGGCAAGGTGCAGGCATTCACACTGCCTGGGTCAGGTCAGGCCATGTGCCCAGCCCTGCCCCACCCACTGGGGCCAATGCCCCAAGTGCCCGGACTGGCCTCACTTCCCAAGGATTTATTGAACATCATTAGTCTATTGGGTTGGGGACTACACCTCCAGTTCCTTTTGCTTCCTCCTGGGCCTTGAAACATCAAGGAAATTCGGATACAGTGTGGTCCAACTGTGGCTTCCTCATGGCTTAGAAAACCTCAGGTTTTAGGCAACGTCTCACCCATGAATGATAACAAAAAGCAGGGTATTGCCTCTTCTGATCCCTAATGCCATCTTCCTTCACAGAGCAAAAGGCTCTATGTGGGTCCTCAGCAACACGTAGTGTCAAGCCCAGGCCAAAGATGGGCACATGCTTGGGGTAGCATCAATGCAGGGTGAAGTGCAGACTTGCTGGGCCTGCCAGGGAGCATTTTCCTGGTCCTGAGCCAGAGGGGCCAGCAAGCACTTTTGATGCTGAGCTGCTCTCCTGCAGTTTCTAGAGCAAGATGGATGAGTAGCTTCATGAACATGGTACCAGCCAGCACGAACTAAAATCCCTTCCAGATGCTCAGGATACGGCCCAGGCCCACCAGGGTGGCTGAGCCAGGGGCCCGCATGCAGGGCTGAGCACAGCGACACAGGCAATTGATGTTTCTGCTCCCTGCAGGCCAAGGCCCCACCAGCTGTGTCCCATGGCATCTGCACTTGGCTGGGCAACATCACAAGTCCCCCGTGTATCTCCAGGGTAACTGGGCCCCTCGTGTCAGGAGATGGACACAGGAGGAGGGGTTCCTGTCAGGAGCCCTGCAGTGGCTCTTGCTATCACTGTGCGTGGTTTTAATTTTCTCCTAAGAAAAACAATCTTGCTGCTCTTTAATCGGCAACCCTGTGGTTTGGAAAAGCCGAGGATGTGGCCAGTGGGAGTGGTGAGTGGTTTTAATCATGGAAATGGCCTAGTTGTCATCTCTGAGGAGGGCATGAAATGACTGCCTTGGATGGTTTTCCTTCTTTACCCAGACACTCGTCCTCATTTTGGTGGCGAGTGAGCTGGCTTTGCAGGGCAGCCAGGTCACGGTGTCTGCGCAGTGTGTGGGGACGTGGGTGGGGAGGCAGACTCCTTCCATCTAAGCACCAGCCAGCAAAGGGGATCTTTATGGAAGCTTTTGTGGGATCACTCTGGTCAGTGGAGCAGGAGTTCTTCTGGCAGGAGGCAGAGCCCCAGAGAAAGGAACTCAAGCAGCACGTGAGAGGGTTCCCCGGACCCAGGACACCACTCTGTGCATTCATGGACTCAGGGAATCCCTTTTGGTGGGCAGGCTGATGGAAGGGGCACATAGGGCACAGGCTGGGGAGAGGATGCTGTAATCTGATTTGGAGGAAGCATTCTCACTGCTCATTTCTCAGTGTAGCAAAGCGCTGGCCTTCTGCCCACCCACCCAAATGCCCACTTTCTGCTTTCTGGCCTCAGCTAGGAGCTTTGGGGAAGAGGGACATCTCAGGCTGTGGACTTCTGGGTGACATTGTCCCAGCCCCTGGCACCCGGGAAGGCATTCTCGTCAGCATGAGAAAGGAGGGTGGAAGTTGGGAGTACCCGAGAACTGTACTGTCACACACTGTCTGCAGGTGCCAAGGCCAAGGACTCGAGTTCTGTTTGGGCCTTTCTTGTCCTGTGTTCCTCCCTGCCAGATACCTGCCCATTCCCAAGCCTGGGCAGCAAGGACTTGACTGTTGGCCCTTCTCCCGGGATGGTGAAGCGGTTCCCACAGCTGTTTCTTGGGTGTGCTCCTCTAGTTTTAAAGTTCCCTCCTGTTGTGTCTAGGGAGGGAAGCACAGTCAGGGGAAGGGCTGGCTTGCCATCAGCTCTTTCCTCCTCTGTCGCCTGTGGTCCAGGGAAGCTGTGTGATACAACACACCTGTTGCTCTGGCTGCCCTTTCCTTTCCACACAAACTGCTCTCAGTCCAGGGTGTACTTAGTCTTTTCCTTTACTCTGCAGTTCAGTTCCTGCAACATGTGCATGCGTGTACCTGTGTTGGGCCAATTTTTTTGCTCATGTTTAAAAGAGCTGCTCTAGGGCAGGAGCTGTGGACTACATGTTAATCTGCTACTTGGAATGCCTACCAGACCAGGCTATACTGATCAATTCAGTATCCTGTCAGTGTTTTTGAGAAGGCAAAAGATGGCTTAAGTGCTTGCTTGGGTTCCTACTGCCAACATTGGAAGACCTGGTTGGGATTCCACACCCCCAGGTGTTTGGCCATTTGGGGGATGAACCAATCAATGAGAAGTCATTCTGCCTTTAAAGATACACGAAGTGCAGTTCTGCTTCTGCTCGCACTGCTGTGAGACCCATTAGGTCCATACTGGCATCTACATATGGAAGATATTCCATCTACTGCCATCCTTGTTTGGGGATAACAGCATGAGGGCCAGCCCTCCTGAGGGGAACGACTGCTATCATTAGGGTCCCAGGGGTGTGGCACACATCTAACACATCATGCCAATTGTCCTCAGCTGCCTCTGGAGCACTCCCCCTTCACAGATCACTTTAATTACAGGCTTGGATGCCTACTGGGGGTGGGGAGTAACTGGGAGCCTTGCATTTCATTAAAGTCCCCAATAGTTTGAAAGCCAAATACAGCCAGCCTTCAATTATCCATGCTGAGGAAGGGGAGCATGGATAATCCTGAACAGCAGAGGATTCAAAAATCATTTCTTTAGGCTTTGGGGAGGCACCATGTTATTTGCAACAGAGCAGCAAAATTTCTTTTGTGTTGTGCTCCAACTGCTATTGCAATGAGCTTGCATTTCCTGTGCTCCAGCTGACAACCAAGGGGATGGTATGGGATGGGTTGGGGGGAAGTGGGAGTCGGGGGGCCCACCCAGAAGCATACCCAGTGGCTGGGGACTGGCACAAAGGGAAGGCTCAGGATGTGACCGCATACCTGGAGAAACCTTGGACTCCAGGTCTCCTGTGTCCGAATATAAAATAGGACACAAAAACCCCGCCTCAAAAATGGAGGAACCAGAAACCAAAGGGGACATTCTCCTGAGTAGACTCTTAAACTTTCCAAGGTGGTGGTGGTATTGGGGTGGTACAGGTGTGCAACCTACAAGTTCAGACACCCGAGGCCCACGTGGATTGTCTGGTTTATCTTCACTCCAGTTTTCTGCCAGTTTAGATTCATGGAATGAGCAGGTAGCTAAGTAACTGGGTTCCTAACACCTAGTGGGAGACCTGAATCAAATCCCTGGTTCCCAGGATCACCCTGATCCAGCCCTGGCCATTGAGGGCTTTTCACAAGTCGGTGGATAGAAGCTCTTCCTTAATCTGAATGTCTCATTCAAACACAAACACCCCCCACCACCACTCCCCACCAAAAAGACCTTTCCAAGCAGATTCTTACAGCAATCATCTCTTTAGAACACCTGGCCCACTCTGCAGACCAGCTGCCACCTGCCTCCTTCCCTTGGCTTAAGCTGCAGCATTTGCCTGTAATCTGAGCTGCACTCGTCTTTCAAGAGTCTGCTCTTTTCCAGTTTATCCACAAAGCCCTTGCCCCATCGCATCCACTGGAAGCACACCCTCTTCCACCCGCTCTTGAACACACAGCACAGTACTTTCTCCCAACCCGTTTGGAGTCAGCTACACAGGGTACAGCGCCAGACCCGAGTTCCCTTCGACAGGCAGCATTGTACAGTAGGAGCCCCTTTCGGAAGGCACGTTGCGCTGAAGGGAAAGGACCAAGGTGCTGAACCAGTGACGCTCCAGCTTGAGTTACCTGGTATGTGTTAGTAGGGGTTTGGGGGGGAAGGTATAATTGGAGCAAAGTTCCCTGGGCTTGGTCCCAGAGCTGCGGCTTCTGACGCTTAGGCAGAGCCAAGAAGCTCGTCTGGCCGAGAAGCCAATTATGAGCGCACACATCATGGCCATCCCAGCATAGTGCTTCCACCTGTGCTCCACTCAGTGGAAAGGTCAACAGGTGACGCACATTCGCTTGGAGGAGCCCAGGTTGTTTACGACTTTCCTACTTCCCCAGTGTCAATTCCAGCCATTTTCTTAAAAAAAAAAAAAAAAGCAAAGTTCCAACAGCACAGAGGTTTGCGAGAGATTTGTATCTCCTTGCTCTGAAACTGCACATTTCCACTCCCCTTGGCATCGGGGTGTAACATGGCTGTACTTGTTCTAACTTGGCCCCAGCTCTATACTCCACTCGCATTCCCATGAACTGTATAGTTGAGGCTACATGTTTGTTTTCATTGCCATTTAGGGGACTTTACGAAGATTATGCTCCAATGTGGTATTGAAATAAGAAATTATTGCATACACAGGAAAGCATGAAGGCACCGCAGGAGGGCATACATTTGGCATTAGACAGATGCTTTTAGGAGAAATAATTAGATTTGCATTTTCTTGCAAAAGAGCAAGAAATGGCAGCAACTGCTTGACAGCTTTGCTATTCAGATTGTAGCACTGCGGCCAGCAGTGTTGGCTTTAGCTCAGGAGAGCTACAGGATTTTTCAGCTCTGGCCCAGACCTACTTTATATCTGCTGTTTAACAAGCTCCCCAGATGATTTGTACGAACATGGAAGTTTGAGAACTTAAGTTTTATAGAACTTAAGGAGGAAAGATATCCACAGGTAGATAAAACTGAGTCATGTTTGGCAACGGATATGTGCAAAACGACTAAGAAAAGGCTTGCCAACAGATGCCGGCAGCCTCAAAGGAAGACGCGGCAGATAATGAAGAGGGCACCACTAACTCAGAAAGCCCAGAGGAAATTGTTGCGAGGGAAATACTGACTGAAGCGCCTGAAAAGTAACTCAGCAGAGAATGTGAGGAAGCTTAGCAGAACACCCTCACTAGTTCATTGTCCTTTTGCGTTTCCCTTTTGGGTACAAGAGATGATTAAAGGGCTCGGCCCGGTAGCCTAGTGGCTAAAGTCCTTTGCACGTCCCAGGATCCCATATGGGTGCAAGTTTATGCCCCTGCAGCCTCACTTCCCACCCAGCTCCCTGCTTGTAGCCTGGGAAAGCAGTCAAGGTTGCCCAAAGCCTTGGGGACCCTGTACCCCCGTGTGGTAGCCCCCGAAGTTCCTGGCTCCCGTCTTTGGATCGGCTCAGCTCTGGCTGCTGCAGTCACTTGGGGAGTGAATCAGCAGACAGAAAATCTTCCTCTCTCTCTCCCCCTTTTTCTATTTGACTTGCCAATAAAAATAAGTTTTTAAAAAATCAACAAGCTCTTTCAACAAGAAAAAATTTTGCCTAAGAAATCATCATGGCTTAGTTAGGCTTTTTCCCCGAACGAGAAGGACATCTCAGGTTTAATAAGGTAACAGTCCTACACACTTCACCCCACCGACCTTTTGTTTTTGAGAGCTCAAGTTTCAGTTGCTGTTGTTTGCCTCCTGATTACTAACATTAATTTTTTTTTGTTTTTTCTAACCTAAGATAACTGCTGATTCTGCTTTATTAAGTTTTCTATTTTCAAGGCTCACCTCCCTAAGCTATTTACTACCCAAAAGGCCTAGTTTTGTCCCTTTAGAATTTAGAAGGGAAAATGAGAACAGAGACCGAGCGGGAGAGGAAAAGCGGGCAGCAAGACGGCAGCCCAGCCCCAGCATAGCCGGCAGCCCAGCCCCAGCATAGCCGAATGGCTTTTTATCCCCCTCTGCTCCTTCACCTGCAATCCCCAAACATTGAAAACACCTGCCAGCTACTTTCACATTGTTAATGGCCTCCATCCCCAGCAGGCTGGGAGTGCTCTTGTTTTTCACAAACGAAGACAATGAGGCCAGAGGGAAGACAGATACTAAATTCCAAAAACTAGGGTTCAAAGGAGGCTTTGCCTGCACTCACCAAGCCAGCATCCCTGTGTCAGGTGCACTGGGACCTGCAGCCTAGAAGGGACAGCCCTTGTGGATCTTTCAGCCACAGAAAGCCTTTTTTTGAAAGCCTTTGCTCAGTGGTGCTGAATTGCCTACAGCCTGTCTTCTGTGCACCTGAAGGCCTTCAGCTGAGTTGCTGCCCTAACGTTGCCCTCTGTCGAACAAGGCCTCAGGGTGTGCTAGCCCCTGCCTTGGAATAGCCACCATCTGCCACCTTTTCTAGATGAAGAGAAACCTCTACCTTAATCTCTTGAGAGGTTTTTTTGGAAACTTTATTTTCTTTTTTGGAGGGGTGGTAACCTTCAGTTTGCCTCCCCTGTCACTTAAAAGTGTGTTCTGTGACCTGACCCTGACTTGACCTTGAGGGGTGAGATCTCCTACGGCCTCAGGCCTCCCCTACATGACCTCTCCCGCAAGAGTTTCATATCTGTCTAAATCAGCGTGGCCCTCTCCGCGGTCCTCCCTGGCACTGCTCTGTAATTGCAGTGGTGTCCACACTGGGTGACCCAGAGAGCATTCAGAAAATCCCCAGGCCCCGGGGAACCTCCTCTGCCACCTCAGTCAGTTTCAGAAGGGGACAAACAAAATATTTCTAAACTTTGCAACCAGCTTTGTGAGGCAGTAAATTATGTTGTGTCAGTTCATTTCCAATTTAGTTCTTCACTTTATTATTTGTTTATTCTTAAATTCATTTGAGAGGCAGAGAGAGAGAGAGAGAAGAGAAAGAGGCTCACCCCTCCCTGCAAATGCCTCCAGTGGCTGCAGCTGGGCAGAATCTGGGAGCTAGAAATGCAGTTTTGTTCTTCCATGTGAGTGGCAAGAACCCAATTATCTGAGCCATCTGTGCTGCTTCCCAGGGTCTGGAATGAGGGACTGGATCTGGGAACTGACCCCAAGAACTCCAATGTGGGCCCTGGGTATCTTCACCGCACCTTGACTACCAGGCTAAATGCCTACACTGAATTCCTGAGTCTCAGTTAAAAGCCCTTCACATAACATCATTAGCCACATCAATACCTTAAGAAAGTTACTTTTTACCAAAAGTATACATCCTTGGACTGTCTTTAGCTTTGCAAATACAGCCAAGCAAAGAGCCGGAAACACGCAGCAGAACTGATCTTACAAGAAGGCAGGCTCTCCTGTCCTTGTGTAGATGGATCCAGCATCTTCGGCTCCACACCCCGTGTGTGCACATGCACTGGACACGTTTAGTTTTGTGATCTACTTTGAACATCTTTTGAATATTTGAACATCTTTTCAACAGAATGTCTCAACCTTTTGCCTTTTCTTCCTCTCTCCTAACCTCCATAACTTTCTCCAGTTCATCCTTCTTGGGCCTTTCAGCTTTGACTTTCTGTTCTGAATGCAGAAGGATGCCCTAATCCTCATGGGCTACTCAGTCCTGGGGCACTGACTGCGCTCCTTCTGGAGTCACTGTCTTTCCAAAAGCTCTGCCATCTGGCTGCCCAACTGCCCAAGTGTCTGAGGTCATCCTAGATTCCTTGGCACCTTGCGTCTCATTTCTAGCCAAGCATCAAACCAGGTCCTTTCAAAGTATTTTTTGAATTCATACCCATCTGTCTGCCTACGGTTGCACTTCTATCTAGGCCACCCTCATCTTGGCCTTCAATTGCCATGGCATCCTAAATGGTCTGGGCATCTTCTGCTTTTTTTCTCTTAGCCAACACCTCTTAGCATCGGTTAATATCACAGTCACTCCCATTATATTTAAGGTAAAGGTCATACTTCCCATTCAGTCCAGTGTTAGTGTCTTCCCTCCCTTGTTCCTATGACTCTGACACACACTTGGCCCAACTTGCTTCACGAATACCACCTGCTCGCCTCTAGATTCTGATTAAAACACACTGCTCAGATAGATGTCTTGCAGTCCTCAGATGATGCTCTCTTTCCAGACTCAACAGAGCTCCACACTGAATGACAGTGGTGTTTGGACACGGCGATGCTCCCTGCATATTGAAATGCAAGGGTCACATCTGTTTGGCTGTTTGTAGTGGTCCTGGCTGTATCTAGCAGCAAACAAGCAATGGGCAGTGCAGAATTGGATCCCACCTACCACATCATGCTGTGGTTTGATACATAATGGGGCTTCTCTGTACTAGACTCAGCCACTGTGCAGATCACTGATTGCCTGGGGCTGCCTGGCATCTTCCCCATAGTGTCACGGGGCACTTTGAAGGGGGTGTGACTTCCCCCGGCTTGGAGATCTTTCTGCTTCTCTCTGTACCAGAACTTTCTCCCCTCTTCCTGGTTTTTCTCCTTGTGACCTTCAAGTCAAATTAGTCAAGCTGAATTTTAGATGAGCTTAGCTTCACTTTTCACAGTGGGAGTTCCTCTTCTCTTCATTAATAATAGACACCAGTGAAACCCAATTCTCTGTAGTTTTTCCAAGAGACTCATGTTAATGAATAGATGAGGTTCTCTTGCTGTTGCTACCGAAAGCTACTGCACACCGGAACAGCATTGGCAGGAAAAACCAACCAAGCGAGAAAAACCCACATGCACACACAAAGCACAAAAAACAAGAACAGCAACAAAAAAAAGGGAAAAAATGAGTCAGCAACAGCAGAGATAAGGTGCGTGCTTTACAGCCTTTCTTTGCAGCAGCTGGTTTCCTCCTCCAAAGTGCCGACTCATTATTGCCTCTGACTTAGCTGGAGGGTGGCATCTGCGGATGAATCAGGTTTTACAGAATTTTAGGTGCATGTGATTTGGAGAGTTGCTTAAGAAAAATAATACAAAATTAGGAACACATAAGCTTTGCGAGATATTTGTGCAAGTGGTGTAGAGTGAGATCGCTGACTCATTAGATAAACCTGCTCTCTGTTCCTTATGTGAACTGTTCCTTATGTTTCTCTGTTTGCGAAACAGAGGCCCTGAGTAATGGGTCTAAGCCTGAGTCAGCTTTATGGACAGATATCTGGTCTACCCCTCACCACTGAAGGACATGAAGCTCCATGTGGCTTCACAGATTTACTAAGCCTGGGGCCAGGGTTGTGGCACATCCAGTTAAATTGTTGCCTGCAATACTGGCATCCCACATAGGGGCACCGAGTTGAAGTCTGGCTGCCCCACTTCCAATCCAGCTTTCTGATAGTACTCCTGGGATGGGAGCAGTAGATGTCCCAAGTGTTCAGATGCCTGCATCTACATGGGCAACCTCAATGGAGCTCATGGCTTTGGCCTGGCCCACCCCCAGTTTGCTTGCTTTCTCTCTCTCTCTCTCTCTCTTTCTCTCTCAAAAGATTTATTTACTTTTATCGGAAAGGCAGGTTTACAGAAAGGAGAGACAGAAAGATCTACTGTCTCCTGGTTCACTCCTCAAGTGGCCCAGAGCTGAGCCAAACTGAAGCCAGTAGCTTCTTCCAGGTATCCCACATGGGTAAAGCATCCCAAGGCTTTGACCCATTCTCAACGCTTTCCCAGGCCACAAGCAGGGAGTTGGATGGAAGCAGAGCAACTGGGACACAAATAAGTGCCCATATGGGATCCTGGCGTGTGCAAGGTGAGGATTTAGCCACTGAGCCATTGTGCTGGGGCCCTCCTCAACCCTTTCACACACTGATTTTCATATAAATAAAATAAGTCTTAAAATTTTTTACTAAGATCCTAGCTCGTTGTTATTATTATTATTATTATTGAGGCCAAGCCAGAAGCAACATAACACACATATGGAGAGGATAAATACTTTCAAGTTCGCCTCCATGAGCTGCTTGATTAGGTGGAAGAAAGCCTGGGCTGGGAGGGGCAGCTGTGTTATCCTATTGAGCACCTGCAAACCAGGGCTGTGGGGGCTGATTTTCAAGCTGATCAACCCTGAACTGGATAAAACCTTTCTACTCCACTGCATGACAACCAAAACAACCTAGAGGATTCCGAACTTGGTGGAGCTTAGAGGATAGAGAGCTTTCGAATTTGACAGAACACAGACGCTGTGAGGCCAACCTGCCTGGCTGTTTGCAAGTGGGTGCTGGGTGCTGCTTCATCTGGGACCTACTCCCTGAGGGCTGGGAGCAGAGGCAGAAACATTCCTCTAGCGGCTGGCCCCTCATGTGCTGTGGGGACAAGGTTTGGCATGCAAGGGTGTTCACTAAAAGGCAGATTCTCTGCTTCCTGGGTGTGAAGTGCATCTAGTGTGTGGACCCTGGGAGTGGGACCTGCCCCTAGGTCTTGAGCTCCCAGGATTGGACTGGACTGCTGGCAAAGGGTGTGTACATGGGCCTGGGGGTAGGGTCACTGATTTCCCCAGGGCCACCCTGAGTCTGGTGACCTGAATCAATGCTAGCCAGGCGATTGTTGGGCCAGTTGTATTTGTGAAAGGACTTCCAAACAATATATACAATCTCAGGCCTGTCCCACAACTGCCTTCATGGCTCTGAAAAGAGTTGTTGTGCAGAAGAAACCCCCCAAGAAAGCTGGAGGGCAGCAATGGGGTCACCCCACCCACTCTGTGTTTTGCAGTCTGGCTGCTAGCCCCATGACTGCAGCTGCCACTGGGCATGAGACTGGCCTCCCTGAGCAGCTCTGAACGGGCTGAACAACACAGCCATTGAGGGCCAGGAGGCTCCAGCTGGCAGTGGCGTTAGACAAATGAGGAATTATTGTACCTGCCCTCTGCCATGCTGAGGTTAATGGTGGGCTCGCTGAGGAGCCCAAAGGACTGGGTCTCAGGGAGTCCAGCCTGCTGCAAGCCTTGGAGCTCCTCTCAACAGAAAGTCTCTCCACAACGAGGCCAGCTCTGCAGGCTACAGGCCCTGGCATCCCTGCTGCGGGCCCTCCTACCGGGCAAGAGACAGAAGAACCAAGCTGGGGAAGGTCCTGCTCTCAGTGTCCTGGCAGGGCTGGGATGAGTCGCATGAGTTAAACCTGTGTTGCTCTCCCAAGCCCTATGGACAGCACAGAAGGTGTGGAAAGCTGAGTAAGGAGCCCAAGGTGTTCTCTCCTGGAGCCTGAAATGGCATCTTGTCTGATGAAAAGGTCTTAGTGGAGGACATTGCACCATACTGTCTCGGTGGAGCCTGCTGCCATGCTATGGGAGGGAGGCCAAGGGAGACTTCATGGAGAGAGAAGAGGTCACGTGGGGATGGAGGCACAGCTTGGAGTGAAGTAGCCACTGCCATGAGAGCTGATAGCCCTAGGAACTGGAAGGGGCCAGAAGTATTCTCCCTTGGATTCCCTGGAGGGGCACAGCCCTGCTGACACTTGGTTACAACCTATTAATGCTGGGTTTCCATTGCTTTCCTTTAAAAAAAAAAAGATTCACTATTTTTTAATTTGAAAGGCAGAGTTACAGTGAGAAAGATTTGCAACAGACAGAGCTAAACTGATCCAGGAAGCCAAGAGCCTGGAGCTTCTTCTGGGTCTCCCATGTAGGTGCAGGAACCCAAGGACTTGGGCCATCTTCTGCTGCTTTCCCAGGCACAAGCAGGGAGCTGGATCAGACTGGGGATTGAAACTTGAACCAGTGCCCATCGGTGATGTCATGAACACAGGCTGAAGTTCAGCATTCTATGCCACAGCACTGGCCCCTGATTTTTCCATATCTAAGTTCCAGCATTACAAGAGATGAAATTTGTGGTATTGACATTAAAAATTGTGTTAAATGTTTTAGCCATTTTCAAGTGCAGTTTGGTGGCACTAAGTACCTTCACGTGTTTGGGTAACCATACCCACCATGTACCACCCATCTACTGACTGCTTTCCATCATCCCAAACTGAAACTGTGTTCCATAAAGACCAGCTCCCCATTCTCCTATGTCATAAGCCCTGCCAACCACTATCCCACTTCCTACCACAGAGAATCTGACTACTGGGCTATCTCAAGTAAGAGGAGTCATGTAGTACCTGTCCCTTCCCTGTGTTAACTAATTTCTCCTGTCAAAATGTCTTCAAGGTTCACTCATGTCCCAGCATGCATCAGAATCCCGGATCCTATTAAGTCCAAATATTTTCTTGACAGCATGTTCTATTTGTCAAGTGATCTCCTGATGTACGTTTGAGTTGCTTCTAGTGCTTGGTCTTTGTGAGTAATGCTGAAATATGTTTTAAGCCACTGAGTTGCTGTAACTCATCCTAATTATCCTAGGAAACTCAGAGAGATGGTCCCCTAACTCCCAGCATCCCTGCATTCCTTGCTGTAGGTCACACAGTAAAGCGTGGGGGGGGGGCGGGGGGAGTATGGCACAGTGGCTTAGGCTGCAACTTGGGGTACCTGCCTTCCATGCTGGTGGGCTGCTTGAAGTCCTGGCACCTCCACTTCCAATGCAGCTTCTTGCTAATATGTTCTGAGAATCGGCATGTGATGGCCCAAGTACTTAGGTCTCTACTGCCAGATCTGTTACCCCTGCTACTAAGAGGTGAGACCAGCAGGCCTGAGCTGGAGGGGTAAGGAAGGCATTAGACACAGCTAAGTTGCTCTTGGAAATCAGGAGGCATTGCTGCCTTGTGGTCATGCAGGAGGGAGAGGAGATGAAAGGCTGGAAGGTTGGAGCAGCAGGTCAGCAGCCCAGGGGTAGTTGCGATGAGAAGGGAATGACAAGGCATACAGGACCAGAGGGAGACTCACTCTAAAAGGCAGAGGAAGTGAACCTGGGACACAGAGGTGTCTTCCTAACTGTGAATCCACTTTCTGTCATAAGACTGCTCTGGCTAATAAACAAAAATCAGTTATTTGTGGATCATGTACAAGACATTTTATAGAAAAGAGAAGAAAGAGGCTTGGGTTGTGATGCACATTTTGAGAAAGGGGAGAGTGGGCTCTACAGGGCTGGGGGCAGAAAGCAGCAATCTGCAACAGGCACGACAGGAGGCGCCTGTTGTCACAGTCACCATCCACTGATCCCTGACATCAGAAGGGGCACTGTGCTCAGCACCTGTACCACCGAACTCAGTCTTGAGGGAAAGTTGGAGATGCATAGAGAAGAAGCTTATGTGTAGGTGGAAAATTCTTTAGCGATACCAAAATGCACATCTGTGGGGTTGTGCCATGCTCTCAGCTTCGTGGTTCCTCGGCCCATCAGAGACTGGAGTCTTCTGAGAGCACAGCCCACAGATGCTTGGTGAAAATGCTCTGAGAGAAGCAGTGAAGGCGTGCCCTTGTGACAGGAGGTCTATCCAATCCTGGAGGGCCAAGAGGCTGTGGGGATGGAGGCTAACCAGAAAAGGCAGTCTTCTCTCTCAGATATTTTTCCAACTTTCTCCTAAGCCAAATGCTCAACTCTGTGGAATTTAAATAATTGTTTTTCAGTCAAATCAATTTTGGAACAGAGCGAGTTGGAGGTTTATAGACTCTCCTGGTCGGCAGCGGATCACTGATTAATGACGCTGGCATCTGTAATTATGCTGCTGTCTGGAGACAGAGAGTCCTCCATAAATCTAGGCTCATCTGCCTGTCCCAAGACACTGGGAAAGGAGGGCCTTGATTTATCCCCCAGTTGGCACATATCCACTTTACTGTACCTTGGAGAGCATTCCACTCCTTAACGGCTTGAGAGGTCAATTTTCATCTTTCTTGTATTGGGCAACCTAGAATTTAGGTGTCCTTGACCATGATGGTGTGTAAATAAGTTGGGATTATCTTATTATTATTTTAAAAATATTTCTTTATCTAAGTTGAAAAACAGAGCGAGAGGGAAAGAGGGGGAGAGAGAAATGCATGCTCCTCGTCTTTGTCTCATGCTCTCCTGTGCTGCTTTGAGATTCTATCAGTAAGAAGGCCATCACCAGATGTGGTCCTCAACCTTGGAAAAGACCTGTGAGCGGGAGCAAACCACTCTTCTTCCTAAGTGATTCAGCCCTGGCTATTTCATCATAGTTACAGAAAATGGATTGATGGAAGCATCACCTCTGTACGAGATAGGATGTCAAGTTTTTCTCTACATTACCAACTCGCCTAATTTTCACTGCAAAGCCATGAAGGTGATGTTGCTATTGTCCCATTTTATAGATGAGGATACTGAGATTGAGGGAAGCTAAGTTGGGTCTTGGCTCCAACCAGCTCTTCAGAAAAGCCAGCTCCCAATGCACCCTCTAGCATATGTTCAAAGAATGAATGAATTGCAGAATGGGGCCACAAGCACTCAGGGAGGAAAGGATGGAAGCCTTGTTGGGACCAGGTCAGTAGGGAAGCATAGAGCATCTGGAGTCACCTCTCACCACCATCAGCTCATAGGTGAGCTGCAGGGATGCACTAGAGAAACCAGACAGAGCAAGCTGGCTTGGGGGTGCGGCTGGGGCAGGTGGAGATACCATCAGGGGATCTGTGGGTGCAGGTTCAAGGCAGCACCCAGCTGAGGAGGCAGGAGCAACTCTGCTCCCTGAGGCAAGAAGCACCTCTACTCTGCAGTATACAATAGCAGACAAAGCCGCAGCAGCATGGAATGGATTTAAAACAAGCAGAACTATCATTATGGGTAGGGAATTCTGCTGTTTCCTGCTGTTGCTTTTCTGCAACGCTCTTTTAGGATGTTTGCTTCCAGATGGACTGTCCAACTTCTTTTGGAGATTTTTGTCTGACTGAAGCGACTGCACGCTGTGATGTCTGACATGGAATGTGATGACCATCCCTGGCAGCTTCTTACGCATTCTCTTCCCTAACATCTCCTTGCTACTAAATGGCCACCCAGGGGGCCCTGAACAAAGAGTGGGTCTTGACATCTCTCAGGGCTGAGTTTAAGCTGCTAATTCATTGAAAGTCACAGTCAGGGCTGCTATGGTTCCTGTTGCACTCCTCTAGGTGTGGGTCAGATGCAATCAAAACAGTTATCACACGCGGACCCTGGTGCCGGAGGAACTGCTGGGTTCCCTGTGTTAATTACAGTAGCATGGAGCTGTCACTGTCCTCCTATAGACAGGGCAAAATTTGGCTCTGGAGCCCTGGATTTGCAGTTTGTTCTGACTGCCTGGAAATGTAGCCCAGAGGGGCACTGACCTGGGGGTGGTGGCACTGCTGGTGACAGTCCCTTTTTAGTTGATATACTTCTATTATTGAGTAAGGTGAATATACTAAAAATACAAACATGAGAGGAAAGAAGAATTTTTAAAAACCCTCCCTTCCATTCCCCCTACCCCCAGGCACGGTAGCCTAGTGACTAAAGTCCTCACCTTGAAAACACGGGGATCCTATATGCACATCGGTTCTAATCCTGGCTGCCCCAGCTTCCCATCCAGCTCTCTGCTTGTGGCCTGGGAAAGCAGTCAAGGGTGGTCCAAAGCCTTGGGACCCTGCACCCACATGGGAGACCCAGAAGAAGCTCCTAGCTCCTGGCTTCAGATTGGCTCAGCTCCGGCTGTTGCAGTCACTCGGGGAGTGAATCAGCGGACAGAAGATCTTCCTTTCTGTTTCTCCTCCTCTCTGCATATCTGACTTTCCAGTAAGAAACAAACAAATAAATAAATCTTTAAAAACCTCCCCCTTCCCAATTTAAAAAAATATATAGATCATGGAATATTCAAGCTGAGAGTAACCTCGAAGCAGACGGAGCCTGAGCAGGAAGTAAGTGCAGCAGACACTAAGGCGCTGATGGCCGCATCTTTGCTGACGTGGCTCCTTCCTTGTCTGAGGACACCGGCCACAGGAAGAACCCTGACCTAGCGCTGCCTCACCTGACTCCACACCACTCCCTCTCACATCTCCTCAGCTTGCCTACAGTGCTGCACTTCTCACACTGGTCTAGCTTGGCCACAGCAACCTGTCCTGTGTCCCTTTGGAGCTGATTGTTTCGGACCTGCTCCATGTTCCTCTCATTTCTCTTTTAATTGAAGGTACCTTGTGTCCGTGTCTGATGCTTTAAGCCTGTCTAACAAGGCTGAAAACATGAATCTAAGCTGAATAATACACAGATGACAGCTTTTTTCCCCCTAATTCACAGCAAGATTTTAGCCATACCCATTAAGAACCCAGTGCTGTAGCCAGGACCAGCTCCTGGAGAAAATATTTAAGAATCTGGCATCTCATTTGGTGTCTTCACTAGCAGAAAGAATAATTAAGTAGGAAGGAAGAACTAATTGCAAGGCCATGGTGAATTCCTCTGTCTAGAAAGGCCAGCCAGGTCAGTGATGACAACCACAAAATGCTCTGTTCTCTCTTGCATCTTGTCGCACTCTGGCCATGTGCAGAGGACAGCAGGCAGTGACCCCGTCATGAAGTCCCAAGGACCGGGTTTGTTTTCTGGGCCATGTGGTACATTTGCACAGCATCACCCTGGCCTCACATCACTTGGCCCGCCTGGCCCCCTGGCTGACCCTTCCTCTAAGTAAGAGTGGCCACTTCTTTTCCCTGAAACAACATGGCAGATATGTCACTATTGTGCAGTTCTGGGAGTAAGGGTCTGCCGTTGGAAGGCTGTGCTTCCTGGTTGCTTCTGCCCTGTAATTGCCTTTCTGAAGTCTCAGTCACTTCCTCTCCAGAGTCACACAGGGGCTGCCACAGCCCGAGAGGAAGTAAGGGGCAGGGTGCCATCCTGATCCTCATCCTGAACTAGGATTCTAGCTTCCCCTTCCTCCCTGGAGGTTTTGTTCTGGAAAAAAGCACTTGTTTTCCATGGAACAAAAGTTTCTGGAAAGCACGGAGGCTGTCCTGGCAGAGGCCTATGCAGGGATGTGAGCAGAGAGCAATGTTCTAGAAGCCCTATGGATGTTTTTCTGCTCATGGGGCCCAGGATTCACGGCTGGGGACTTGGATGGGAGTGCTTCAGACAGGACAGGGCTCCAGGCTAGAATTGCAGGGGCTTAGTAATTATGAGGTGCATTTAGCTCAAAGGGGTTCCATTCTTAATCTGGCCCTTCTAGGAATGTCCTGCACGGCCCCAGTATTTGTCACCTGCAGATGAGGGTCAGCACACTTGGCATTCTTACATGACAGATGAGAACACATTTTACTAGAAGGTGCAAGTGCCAAGGTTCCTAGAGTTGGGAAAGGCCATAGGGTTCCTCTGCTCTCCCACCACTCTGCCCTGCATGCTTCATTGAGGTAGAATGTCTAGCCACACCCTGGGGACCTGCAATGACAGCTCTCTTTGTAAGATGCCAGAACCTTCTCTGCTAGAGGCTCGGTCCTGAGATAGCTCCTTGGAGGACTGGTTTGCTACTTCCAACAGGGGGTACCACTTCAAGACAGTTTTAGTCATCCCAGGGAAGAAAGCTCTGGGCAGGGCTTGAGAAACGCTGTGTAAAAGAAAGCCCGTTGTTTCTTACAGATCTTCTCAGAGCATGTATTAAGCTCACTCTTTTGATAGCCACAAAAGGTAGTGGTGATAGGAGCATAAGATGCAGCCTTTCTCGGTCTTGTGACAAGAGAATACGTGTCTTATGACACAACTACTCATGTGTTTCAGGAGAGGGTGATAGATGCTGATGCTCAGTCATGTGCTTTTGGCTGGAGAAATATCCAGTTTATTGATTTGGGTAAGGACAACTATGTTATTGTTAATATCCGCTTCATTCTAAAAATTCACTGCTAAAATCCATTTCCTTGGGTTCTATTTTTTTCTTTTTTCTTTAAGATTTATTTATTTATTTTTATTGGAAAGGCAAATTTACACAGAGAGGGACAGAAAGATCTTCCATCACTGGTTCACTTCCCAAGTGTCCACAACAGCCAGAGCTGAGCCAAACTGAAGTCAGGAGCCAGGAGCTTCTTTCGGGTTTCCCATATGGGTGCAGTGTCCTGAGGCTTTGGGCCATCCTCGACTGCTTTCCCAGGCCACCAGCAGGGAGCTGGATGGGAAGTGGAGCAGCCAGGACAGGAGCAGCATCCATACAGATTCCGGCGCTTGAAGGAGACGATTAGGCAATTGAGCCACTGTGTCAGGCCCTTGTTTTTCCTTTTAAATGATGTTTTTAAATTATTTCTATTTACTATGAAAATTTCTTGAAAAGACAAGGGGCCAATTTCAACTTGGCTGCTGTCAATGGCCATACCAATCTAATAGTAAAGGTATAATAGGTATAATAGTATAAAGGTATAATAGTATACAGGTATAATTAAAGTATATAGGTACAGTAGTATAAAGGTAATAATAGGTATAATAGCAAAGGAGCTCAAGTTCATCTACCAAAAAGCAGTAAAAAATTTTCAAATGGCACGTCCATAAAACATAACTGAACCTCAGGCCCCACCTTGGGTTGGGGCGCCTTATGCAGGCCCAATCCTCGGCTCTGCTCCAGCCAGAAACATTCCCCTGGTTTTTGCTTCAGGAAAGGTGGACTGGATATACTTTTCCTCATTCCTTGTGCTAAATGCAGCTCAAACCATGACTAGCATGCGTCTCAAACAAACATAGGAAGGCTTTGAAGGGAGGAAAAAAGAAGGCAGAGCAGCTTTGGGAGTAGAGGAATGACACAGTAATGAGTTCTCTGGAGTTTTCTTTTTGCCTCAAAGGACCCAACCTTGCAGGTGAAGTGACAAGAACCCTGGAAACAGTGACTATTCCAAGCACAGAAACCAAAGGGCCATGGCAGCTGCTCTCTCATGCCAAGGGGCCAGGAAAGGGGCACTGAAAAGCCAGATACCTATCAGACAAGAGCCAGAAGCCATAGGAGAAATTGCCACCACCTCCAATCCTGCAAGTTTAATACCAAAAAGGGATTCCAGGCTTTCACCCTCACACTGCATGCTGAGCAGTCCCAGTGCCCCCACAGGGTAGAATCAGAGTTCCAAGCAGGGACCTGGGACTTCCACCCCTACTGGACTGTAAAGCTGGACCCAACACTGTCGGTGCAATGCACATACCCTTAAAAACCAGACAGAAAATCAGCAATGATAAAGGAACTCAGTGGCCTCAACCAACAGGATCTAATCAACTTAAATGGAAAACTATTCAGCAGTAGCAGCGGCATATGCTTTGCTTTCAATGCCCAAGCTAGATTACATCCTGACCCACAAAAACCAATCATGACATTCAGAAGGATGAACTCACAGAATATGTTCTTTGCCCGCAGAGGAATCAACATGAAAGTTAACAATGCAGATAACTGGAAAAGTCCCAAACAGTCTTAGAGTAAACATACTGCAAAATTATCCATGAATTGAAAGGGTAGGACTCAGGGGAAATAAAAGTGCTCTAAACTAAGAGAAAAATTAAAATCTGATGCATCAGCATTTATGGGGAACAGACAAGGCAGCTCTGAGAAGGAAATGTAGAGTGCTAAATACTGACGTTAGAAAGGAAGAAGTCTTGAATTAATAATCCAGGCTTCTAGCCCCGGGATCCAGGGAATGAAAATAACAATAAACCCAAGAAAAATCAAAGCAAGGAATTATTAAAGGCAATATCTGAAATCCATGAAATTGAAGACAGAAAGGCAATAGAAAAATGATCAATGAAACAGAGATTTTATTGAAAAGATCAATAAAGTTAGCAAGTTTCTAATAAAACCAACAAAGAAAAGAGAAGACATAACTCGCCAATATCAAGGATGAGAAGAGGCTATCACTACAGACCCTGCAGGCACTGAAGGGATGATACAAGGCTGTTACGATGATCTGATACGTGTACATTTCACTATTTGGTCTACATGAAGCATTTTGGCAAAAGACACAAAGTATCGCAACTCTGCCAGTATTCAATATGTAATTTGAATGCCCCTTATAATTATAAAATTGAATTTCCTTAATTATTTTAAAGGTAAAGTAACAGAGTGAAAGAGTGAGATAGAGGTCTTCCACTCACTAGCTTACTACTCAAATGCTCACAGTAGCCAGGGCTGATCCAAATCTGGTCCATGAGCCAGAAGCAGCCTCTGCCTGAATACCACCTGCTGCCTCTGGAGTGCTCATAAAGCAGGATGTTGGAATGAAAGCATAGCAAGAAGTTGATCCCAGGTATTCTGATGTGAAATGCAAGTTGACTCAACTCCTTGTTCTGCAGTACCTGCCCCTCTATTAAATATTTAAAGAATGATTAGCTCGATGTAATCTTTTCTAGAAAGCAGAAGAGGAGAAAACACTAATTGATTTCATAAAGCAAGTATGATGTTGTTTCCAAACCACAGTGAAATGGCAAACAAAAAATAGTGACAACAGGGCCTGGCATGGTGGCCCAGCGGCTAAAGTCCTCACCTTGAATGCGCCAGGATCACATATGGGTGCTGGTTCTAATCCCGGCAGCCCCGCTTCCCATCCAGCTCCCTGCTTATGGCCTGGGATAGCAGTTGAGGATGACCCAAAGCCTTGGGACCCTGCACCTACATGAGAGATCCAGAGGAACTTCCTGGCTCCTGGCTTTGGATCAGCTCAGCTCCAGCCATTGCAGCCACTTGGGGAATGAATCATCAGATGAAATATCTTCCTCTTTGTCTCTCCTTCTCTCTTTACATCTGACTTTGTAATAAAAATAAATAAATCTTAAAAAAATAGTGACAACGACTCCAAAGGCTGATGTGGAGGGAATGGATGAATACCATCTAGATTGCTGGTGGGAATATAGCATGGGATAGAGTCTGGAAAGCATTTTGACAGTGCCTTCGGAAAACACTGCAGATGCAACTATTTTACAATCCATCAGCTGTACTCTTGAACAATATCCCAGAGGTATGAAGACTTGGGAGTTCACACAAGTTTTATTTGTAACAGTCCCACACTGAAAATAACCTAGATGCCCTTCAACGGCTGAACAGAGAAACAGACCATGGTTCATAGATACCAGGGATTCTACTCATTATGGGAAGGAATGAACCAGTGATACATGTCACATTGATGAATCTCCAGGCAATTAAGATGAACCTAAAATAGGGCAATCCCAGGAGCTCCACCACTGTCTGATCTCATTAAATAACATTCCTATAACATAGAAATGGAGAACAAATTTTAGAATGTTAAGGGCTAAAAAAGGAGGTGAAGATGAGAGAGCAGTAGATGTAAATATAAAGAATAAATTGAGGTAGCATCGTTTCTTCCTTCATTTCTTTATTTTTTTCTGGAGTTGTATTTATTTAAGTGAAAGTTGTAGTTACTGAGGCAGAGGAAGAAACAGGGCCGGGGATTGGCGGGGGGGGGGGGGGGTGGAAGGACAATGTGTGTGTGTGTGGTGTGACAGAGAGAGATTGCTGCTTTACTCCCCTGATGGCCATGAAAGCCAGGGCTAGGGCAGGTGGAGCTTCTTCCAGGTGTCTCATGTGAGTGGCAAGGGTACAAACATTTGGGTTGTTTTCCTAGGTGCATTAGCACCTAGCACTGGGAGTGGAAACAGCGAGCATATAATCAGGCACCCGTATGGGATACTGGCATAGCAGGAAGCAGTTTTACATACTATGGCCATAACTTCAGTCCTGATGGTAATATTCTACATCTTGACTTTATCAGTTTTCCAGACACATTAGAAGAAAGCTGGATCAGAAGCAGAGAGCAGCTGGGACCTGAAATAGGTACTTCTGAATGGGATGTGGGCATCCCAAGGAATGACTAAACCCACTCTGTCACAACACCCATCCTGAACTTCCAGGTTGTTCTGTTTTTGTTTGTTGATTACAATAAAACTACTGTAAGCACTTGTGAGCAGGGTTTTGTTTTTTTGGTTTGTGTTTTCAAGACATCTGAGTGAACATCTAGAAGTGTGATTCCCAGATTGTACAGTAAGAGTATATTCAGTGCTGTAAGAAACAGCCATGTTGTAGCGTTTACATTCTAAGGGAACAATTGATGGGAGTTCCTGTTGTTCCACATGATTGTCAGCACTTGATGCTGTTGGTTTTTATTGCAATCATTTGAGTCAGTGTGTAGTGATAGATTTGTAATTATACTCCCAATTTTCCAGGGAAAATCTATAATTTTAATCATGAAAGTGTTACTGTTAGCTAGGAAGGAATGTGAGAGAGAAGTGCCTAAGAAAAACCAAGTGCCTGCAGGAAGGAGGACAGTAGCTTCAAAAGCACATCTGGGAACATCCCAGCATGTTACTCTACGAAGTCCTGCTCACACCCCAATGCCCTCATAGGTGGGCACTCATTCTCTGATCCCATCTGGAGAGGCACCTATTAGTTCTGGCACACACCCAACTCTGTTAAACCCTGCTACCTTGCTTACTACTATTTTCCATCTCCTGTGTGAATTCTTGGTTGTGTGAGACAAGAATCCCTGAGTAGCCATCTCTTCTAACATTTTTATAGCAGACCAGCGAGAATAGAGAGCTGTGTGACCTCCTGTAAAATGTTATCCTGAGAAATACTCTCCTGTCCAACCTTCTTCTACCTTTACTCTACCTGTTTAATGGCAAGCAAAACCTCTTAGCCCATGTTTCATTGAGACAGAGACTTGCTCACTTTCTTCTACATCAGCCACCTTGGCCTTTTCCTACTCAGTCTCTCTTTCAGCCAAAATGTTTCTACCGCCCTCATGCAAAGGAATCTTAAAAGATACATTGCTGTCCTTCAAACTCCCAACTTCAGTCTGTCTATTAATTTCCTCTTTCAGCTCGAGTGTTGGGAAGTTTGGGATTGTCGTGTTTGCTTGGCAGCTAAGGCCCCTTGTCTGGTCTCAGCCTTGAAATCTCTTATTCACTATTGAATGATGCCACTTTGTAAATTTCTGCTACCTTCTTTGCAACCATTTTTTAAATAAAGATTTATTTGTTTTTATTACAAAGTCAGATGTACAGCGAGGAGAAGAGATAGAGAGGAAGATCTTCTGTCCAATGATTTACTCCCTAAGTGAGCGCAACAGCCAATGCTGTGCCGATCCAAAGCCAGGATCCAGGAACTTCTTCTGGTTATCCCACACAGGTGCAGGATCCAAAGCATTGGGCTGTCCTCAACTGCTTTCCCAGGCCACAAGCAGGGAGCTGGATGGGAAGTGGAGCTGCCGGGATTAGAACCGGTGCCCATATGGGATCCCGGTGCGTTAAAGGCAAGGATTTTAGCCGCCGCTAGGCCATGCTGCCGGGCCCTGCAACCATTTTTTTTTTAAAGCTTTAATGAGAACTGGTTCATTCTAAATTGCCATTTTTTAAACCAACAATCTGACCCTCTCTTGGAACATATTTTCCAACTCCTCTTGAAGTGTTTATTTCTAGATTGGCAAGAGCTGGTCACCTGGCCTCTGTCTCCCACAGGGTTCCCATTGTCTTGCTTACTTAACTATCACTTTTCTCATCCAGCTATCTAAGATCCGTCCATTCTGTGGAAGGGGCAACCATGCCCCCAAAGCTTTCCAGTCATCGCTGCTCCTCACTTACAGGTTCAGAACTCTAAAAGGTTAAAGACCTATAAAATCTCAACATGCTTTCTAAAATACTATAACTGTGGAGTCATTATTGTGACCAGGGCTATTTTAAATCTTTTGTTATCAACAGTTGTGACTCTAAAAATATTTACACTTAGCTTCAAACCAGTAAGTAAGAAAGATATGGAGAAAAGTATGATGTAAGTTGCAGAAGCTGAATGCTGCATGAGCTTAAATTGGGTGAGAGTAGAAGGAAATTGTTATAAAGTTAGTTCCTGATAACAGGACTGATTCTCTACCTCTTTTGTCCTAAGTAACGGGTTCACATATTGAATCTATGTGCTAAGCTTTTTAACCAAGGTTTTCCTGTGGTTTTGTGACTGATCAAAGTAATGAGAATTTTATATATCTTGGAGTTTTTTCACATTTTCTGTTGGTGTTAGTCTTTACAGCTTGGGAAAACTGAATCTTTTTAAAAAGATTTATTTCTTTTTATTGGAAAGGCAGATATACAGAGAAGAGGAAAGACAGAGAAGATCTTCTGTGTGTCTGATGACTTATTCCCTAAATGGCCACAATGACCAGTGCTGAGCCAATTGAAGCCAGGAGTCAGGAGCCTCCTCCAGCTCTCCCACACGGGAGCAGGGTCCCAAGGCATTGGACCATCCTGGACTGCTTTCCCAGGCCACAGGCAGGGAGCTGGATGGGAAGCAGGGCCACTGGGATTAGAACTGGCACCCATACAGGATCCCGATGCATGCAAGAACTTAAGCCATTAGGCTACTGCGCTGGCCCTGGAAGAACTGAATTTTAAAGGAGTTAACATTACTTGCCAATTTATTTAAACATTTGAGTGATTATTGTAACACTGTTTAGAATTGGTTAAAATGCTCAGGTTAACTGGATTGTTACTTTTACAATGATCTTGCTTTGATCAGGTGGATTGAACTCTGACAACTCTTTAATATATTGAACTGAGTCTTGTGATTCTGAAGCTTCCAGTTTAATTCCTAGAAATCTCAAAGGATGGGACTCCCAACTCACAGAAAAATCGCTATTTAAGTTAGAGTGTGTACAATGCATTGTAATGTAATAAAATGATACCAACTTCTACTGTGCTTATATCAAGGTGTTTAGACGCTGGGATTAATGGGACATAATTCCAGAATGGACTCATCCTCCACAGCTTTTACAGACAGACATAGCTTGACCTGCATGCTACGCTGGTTATGTGATGATGTCCTCAGCCTCTGTCTAGGGCCTAGTTGGAGTTGAGATAGGGAGGAGCTGACAGCCTTCCACCACTGTACTTCTATTCTTACTTGCAACCCTCCCCCACCCTCTCCTGGCACACAGTGTGTCCTGTCACTGAGACTTAAATCCTCTAGGGGTGGGGAGTGGGGGGATCATTGTTGATCTGCATAGGGGCATGACAGCTGTGTTATCAATGGGAAACTTTTGCAAGCATCTAGAACATGCCATGTGCTTTTCCATAAGTATACAGCTGCCTAAAGAGAATGGTAAAATGGGTACTTTTGTCTTGCCCATGCCAGAAGTTTTAGCAGCCTGGATTTTTTGAAGTGGGACTGACAAAGCCTCAGCTGAACTAAACTTTAAATAGCCAAAGCATTACCAAATCAAAATAAGAATAATAAGCAGGAGTCCAGTCTAAAAGAAGGAAAGTTTTCAAAAGCAAACTTAGAGTTGATAAGAGATGGATCATGTGGTAGATAGTTTGGTTATGCGATGGGTGTGAATACTGGATATGCAATAAACTCTAATGTTTATAGACTATGTGAAAGTCTGGAAGCCCAGAGAAATGTAATGGGTTACACAGAAATACTAATGTAGCCCAGAAACCCATGGCCCATACATAACCCATGGGCTACACAGTGAAAATCTATAAGCCCAGGGTGAGTGGGGAGATTAGGTCACCACTTGGTTGTACTGTTAAAAATTAGTTGCAGTGGGACCCCTGACTTACAAAAAGAAATAGCTAATTTCCCTTGGTAACAATACCTGGCTGAAATATAAATAAGGTGACCAGGAAGCTTGCCTGAAAATGGGACTTAAATTACAAAACCATTTTATAGCTAGACCTGTTCTGTTGAGGCTGCAGTAAATGATCAAAAGGTTCCCATTTCAAATCAAATTAAGGAGATGATGGAAAATTTCACTGATGACCTCAAAAATTCATAGCTAAGTTACGTAAGGTGTTTGGTCTCACCTGGAGGGACACAGTTCTCATGGGCACTGTCTTACCTCACAGGGCAAGTTAGTCTTGGAATGTGCCTGGGACCATAGATTTCTAGCTTGAGCCACCTTTAATACCAGAGGAAAACTTCAAAAATTAGGGATGGGATCAAGTACACCCTTGGGTGACATTCTAAATGCTGCCTGCATGATCTGCCTGAACAGAGACCAGCGGGAAGAGCAGGTGTAAGTCAGAAAGAAAGAGCAATGTGTGGATAGATGACGGGCCCAATTAGTATGTTTTATGCAGTGACCTGCCATCCATGGGACCCAGTACGGCCAGTCTACCCCCAAATAGCACTTGCTATTTTTTTTTTAAAGATTTGCTTTTTTTATTTGAAAGGCATAATTTAGAAAGAAAAAGAGAGATAGAAGAAGGTCTTCCATTCTCTGGTTCATTTCCCAAATGGCCATAATGGCCACAGCCAAGCTGATCTTAAGCTGGGATCTAGGAGCTTGTTCCAGGTTTCCCACATGGGTGCAGGATCCCAAGGTCATGGTAGTCTGCCAAAATCTGGGTAACTGGAAATGGAACTGCACTCTGGATTGAAAGATTCTAAGTCAGAACCAGAGACCCTATTTGCCTTAAGAAGAAGCCCTTTGGCCTGCTCTGCTTCCAAGGTAATAGTTGCTATGACCTTAAGTCATGGTTGACAACGCAGGTAGGACTATCAATTTCCCTTTAGAGATGCCACTTATTCTCTACTAACCTACCATTTGGGCTACCTTTCCTTCTAGACCAATCAGGTCATGGGAGTCAGCAGGATGCCTTTGTCAAAGAAATTCACATTGCCATTGTACTGCAATACTTGCAGGCCATTAATGAGACAGTAATACATATTCATTCCATTGTGCCCAATTCCTACACAATATTAATTGAAATATCTCTTGGGATCAAATGGTTTTCTGTCTTAGATACTAAATATCTAAGACCTTTAATGTGTTCCTCTAGACCCTTACTGTTAGTTCCTATTTTCCTTTAAATGAGTCAACAGACCTGGTTTAAAGTAACAACAACTGGACAGTTCTACCACAAGGAAGCAGAGACAGTGATTACTTACTTGGGTAGGTACTCATCAAAGGTGTGAAGAACCTATCTCTTGTGGGGGTGGGGAGAATGGTGGTAGAAGAATAATCCAGTTCGTAGATGATTTACTTTTCTGCTCCCCTTTGCAAAAGTAGCTTTGAGCATACCAACACTCAATTTCCTAGCAAAATGTAGCTAACACATATTCAATGAGAAAGCACAGCTAGACCATACTCCACTTTTGGGGAGCGCAGATCAGTCCCAGGGAGGATATAGGACATGAAAAAATTGCAATTCTTACAACATTAAGACAACTCCAAGAGCTGGGGTTGTGCCATAATGAGCTAAGCCCCTGCCTACAATGCTAGCATTTCAAATGGGCACTAGTTGCTCCATTTTCTGTTCATCCTGGCTTCTGGCTTTGGCCTAACCTAGCCCAGATGTCATGGCCATTTGGAGAGTGAATCGGCCATTTGGAAGATCTGTCCTTCAAAGATGGACTACCAATGAAACAGTTAACTATATCTTGGCAATGGGATGCTACATTCTCTACCATTGTCCATTCCTGCAATGATGAACATATGACCATTTATGAAGAACTATACTACAGTAATAAAAACAGGGGAACCCAGTGGGGGGGGGGGATTTGGAGTAGGGTTATGAAATTCCAAGGCCTATGAAACTATATTATAAAATGATACTAATAATAAAAAATAGATTGGTTTTAAAAGGTCTTTTACTCTTTCCCTCTATGTAACTCTGATTTCTGAACAAATAAATAAATCCATTAAAAGACCTGATTTTAGTGGCTAAAGAATAACACACACACACACACACACACACACACACACACACACACACACACACACACACACACACACACACACACTTTTTCAAAGAGGCTACTCCAGGACTAGTAGATCTCTACATATGTGAAATAACACAACCTCTGTCTTAGGCTCTCATAAGTAAGCCAGAATGAGAATATACAACCTTTACCCGGTTAAATGTTACCATGACTAGGGGCACCATGCTAGTCTTGCTAAGTACAGTTTTTCAAATAGACATGCATTAGAACATGCTACCTGCTGCTCAAGAGGGCATCTGTGTCATGCTCTGAAAATGTTTTTCAGGTTAGTCAAACTGAACAGGTACAAAGCCACATTCACCATTTCTTAGATAAAGCCAGTTCACTTTAGGAGTACAGTGAACAATGTCAGAATTTTTGGCCACAGAAATCCTGGCTCGTTGCCCCTCCTTGGCCATGTGGCTTCCAACTCACTGCTTCTCTTTATAGTTTTCATCTTTCATGACTTTGTCTCTAACAGAATAAAAGCTGTCCAGCCCAAGATGGTCATGAGTCTGGACTTCCAGTCTCTCCTGCAAGAGAATATGACTAGTTCACTAGACCTATAGTACAATCCTTCTCAAGGCCTCAAACATCACAGGAGCAGTCAGCAAGAGAGAAGAGTGGCCAGAAATAACTCTATTCCCATATGACAGCTTAAGGAAAACAGAAGCCAGATCTCCATCTGGTATACCCCAGTAAGCTGGAAGGTAATTTTCTTGCCAAGGGAAACATTAGTTAGGATGATAGAAATTGACCCTCCCGAGCAAATCTTAGCCCACAAGCAAGAATAGAAATCAGGCTGGAGCACAGGTTATGCCGAACTAGGCCTTTACACCTACTAGTCTGCATGAGTTAGGTATGGTAGACCACAGAATGTAAGGCAAAGATCAAGACAGGTGAGGAGCTATCCCAAGTTGGGTCAGAGCAACCACTGGCAGGTGCACAATCTATGGCTGGGAACAGGCCTTCTTGGAAGCTAAGAGAATACCCTGGTTGGGTTGGGGTTCCCACTGGTGGGTGCAGGGGTTGGAGTAGGGGCTGTGTTCTGGCTTGGATATGGCTGCAGTCTCCCTTGGCACAAGTGTGGACTGGGACTGGATGCACCAAGCTGGCCTAGACTCCAGCACCATCTGATGCTCTGGAGGACCAGGATAGATGTAGAACAGACTAGGCTAGGTCTCTGCTCCTACTGAGTCATGTGTGAGCGATGTCTGGGTATGTATGAGCCTTGTCTGGGCTGAAACATCCAACAGTAACAACCAGATTGGATTGAAGGCCAGTCAGGAAAGGCCACTGTTCCTGCCAGGACAGGAGGTGGACTAAGAAGGGGTGGCCCAAGGACCCACCGTTATGTGCAAGATCTGGCATTGGGAGAGATTCTGATGGAGGAGCCTGGGCAACTCCTCTGGCAGGACATAATCCCTGCAGCTGAGTGCAAGAACCACGATAGGGAGCAGCCCAGACCAGGCCAGGGAAAGGTACACACCGGCATACATTTGGCATAGTTCAGGGGTGAACCAGGCTGAACCAGTTCACATCACTCGCTGGTGAATCCGAGCACCAAAACAGAGTAATGGATCAGGCCAGGTTCAGTCGCAACACATACCAGTACACATTACAGTTGGGACTGGGTGCCTGCTGGGGTGGGATAGACTGAAACTGTCACCAGCGTCAGCTGGAATTATGGGTAGGCCAGGCCAGGCCAGTCTACTGCACCCACTGGCAAATGCTGAGGCGAAGGCTGGCATGCCAGACTGGGCTGCACTGCCCAAGCAGCACATGTAGGAACCAGGGAGGGAGGGGGTAAAGCTGGTTCATGTGGAAGAAAGGGCTGGAAACAGAGGTGATCCAGCAATTGCAACCACCAGCTGATTGGGGTGACGGACTGTACCGGACCCTGTACTGGAAAGCACACACAAGAATTTGGTCTGGGATCACCTCAAAGTTTCTTTGGGGATCTCCCCAATTGAACTGCTGGACTCAGAACCCTAACCATAAAGAGAAGTGCAGGTTGCATGGTCTGACAATGGAGTGCAAGTGTCAAAGCTGAGCTTCCTCACAGGCTCAGATGGAGCAGTGGACAGCATACCACAGTGCACATGGAGGATACGGCAGTCCATCGGAACCTGTAGAGGACACCTGGTACCACAAAAAAAAGATGGAGGACAGAACAAATCAATCAACTACCCCAGCCATGTATTGGCAGTGAAAACTCGGGCAAATGGAGAATCTAAGGTGGACTAAGTCAACCAGTGGATTCTGCACCAGTTTCATCATGCTTGGAATGGTGAGATTGGCTGCAATTCAGAACTGTTGAATTATCAAAACCACTTGAACAGGACTCTTGGAGCATGCCCCACATTGGGGACCTGGGATGGGTGGGAGGCTAGGTGGGGCTTCTCCCTTTATCTCCCCCTTTACCCCAGACACAGAAAAAAAAATAATAATGTAGAAACATTAGTCTTCCCCACTTTCCTGTAGCCTTTGACCCTTTGTGCCCTAATGAACAATGTAAAGATTATCAAAATAAAATAATTACAAAAAAAGAAGAAATTGGCCCTCCATGTGTGATGTCTAAGGAAAACAAAACACCTGTAAAAATATAGCAACCTCTAGCAGCCTTGGAAGCAACCCAGGATTTTATAGTCCAATTTTCCTGCCCATTCCACAGTAACTTCCTGTATAGTCCCAGGAGATCTTCTCTTACCAGTACCAAGGGGGCAACTCAGTTTGATAACACTGAGCAATAAAACTCTGCAGAAATTTCACCAATTTCACACCCAGCAAATCCTATATTCAGAAGAGGGAGGGGGAGGAGAAATCGAAAGAAGTTGTGAGCTGCATTCCTATACAAGCTCCTTTCTAAATGTAGTTTGTGTGCCCAGTTCTGTTCTGAGATGCCCAGCTGCTGTATCAGGTGCTATACACTCAACTCTGAGTCTGTTGTTAGGATATCTGCCTGTGTTCTCTCCATTGAACCATGGTAACCTTGTTTACTCCAGTCTGAATGCCTTTGCACTAACTCTCCAATTCTCTCTAGAGAGCTATTCATTTGTTCTGGTGGATGCTCCAGCCCTACCATCTCATGCCTGAAATTTTTGTTGTATGAAGCCAAGAACTCCCAAGCAGCCATCTCTCAGAGAAGTTGTGTATTTAGCCTTGTTCCTTGTAGGATGCAGTGTATGACTTCCAGCCTCTGACATGCCAGACCACAACTCACAAATGTAAAAGGATTGTTTAACCTGAAAGTTGTTTCTCCAAGTTTCTGCTTGACAAGTCATGTGGGCAACACTTGACTTTTAGTTTTCTTCTGAACAAACTAATGTCAGGGGACAGAAGGGGAAGTCCCAGAAGGCTTAGGTCTCCTTGGAGGGATGAGAGAGCTTGGTGGTAGTCACAGAATTTCTTTTCAGCCCATAAGTCCTGTGGTTTGTCTGCTGCCAACCTGTTTTCCCATAGAGGGCAGACCTTCCTTTGTTGGCAAGAGCACAAACTTCTGGAAGATTGAAATTATATAAAGACTCTCTAGATGCTCACTGGAGGATAGGGTATACTCACAGGAAAACCAGTGGGGAGGCAATGAGTGATAAAGTTATAGATTCTAGCCTGACTAGCTTCCCAGATGGACTCCACTGTACCAACCACCATTTCCTTATTCCTAAAGGAGGGAGAAACATTTGCCTTTCCTTGGGTGATTGTGAGCATAATGACAAAGTGCATGTAAGGCATTAAACACTTAGACGAGAGATGCATACACACGATAATCTAGTTCTTTTTCTTTCTGCTTGCTGTTGGCTAACACAGAAGTTATAAGAGATAGAGAAGAGAGGAAAAGAAAGTTTGGGGAACTTGAAATTTGATGAAGGCTCTGGATGAAAATGAAGTTGATAACTGCTTTAATGATTTATTGTTGCATAACTAACCATCGTAATCTCAGTGCTGTGAAAACAGCAATCATTTCCCTATGTTTACCTACCAAGCATTTGACTACTCTGTCACAGCATGGATGGCTTTTCCCTGCCCTATGATGTTGGACATCACTGGAAGATTTGAAGCCTGGGAACCAGAATTATCCAACAGTGTCTCCACTGGCATGTCAGGCCTCTGGGCTGAGATGCTCTGTTGGGAGGCAGGGGGTGATGGGTCATTTCTTTCTCTCTGGGCTCTTCTACCCTGTGCTCTCTCTCTGCTGGACTGGCCTCTAGATGGCTGGACTTCTCACACAGTGCTCCAAGGATTAACAAAGCAGGCCATGTGTGCAACTGGACCAGGCTGAAGCCAGGAGCCAAGCGCTTTTCCAGATCTCCTGCATGGGTGACAGCAGTCCAAACACTTGGATCATTTTGGGCTACTTTCCCCATGCCATTAAAGGGAATATCCAGGACACAGACTGGTGCGCATCTGGGAAGTTGGCATCACAGGCGGCAGACTTACGTGCTATGCCACAATTCCTAGCCCAAGTGGTTATGCCTGAAGCCTGTTGCTGATATCATGAACTCCAAGTAGGTTCTAGTTTTCCCCTGATTTGCACTTTTCTGTGTTATTCTATACTATTCTATGTAGGGGCAGGGCATGTTTTGGCAAAAGGAACAAAGAGAAATGAACAGGTCTGCCTTTTTGGTGTCTGCAGTTGGTAGTAGAGGACTAAGAATTGCCAGATTGACTTTATTTTCAGTTCTTTGCAGCTGTTTTCTGGATCTTTAGGAGTGAAGAATGGGCACTGTGTTCTTGCTTTTTATAGCATCAGCTACTACTCCCCTGTATTACGTAGACAATTCAACAGTGTCCCTCTAAAATTCATGTCTAATCAGAAGCTCAGCTTGTGACCTTGTGTCAAACAGGATTTCTGTAGCTGTAATTTTAAAGGATCTGGAGATACAAATCATCCTCATCCTGGATGCAGCAACTGGGTGCTTAAGGGATGTGAGGAAACAGAACCAGAAGATGGCATGTGAAACTGGAAATGGAGGTTGGAGTTTTGCTACCACACACGAAAAAGCCCCTGGACCTTTCAAAGGCCATGGCAGACATGGCTCCGGGGACTGGGATGGCAGCATGATGCTGCACTGGAATCTGAGGCTTCTTACCTCTGCAACTAGGAGACATTTACATGCTCGTTGCTTGAAGTTTCCCTGTTTGCTTCAGCTTCCCTAGGAAATGGGTCCACAGTGTGAATGAGAGGAGGACCCAGGGACCAGACTTCTGGCTCCCTAAAAACAGCAGGGGCTGGTCAATGACAGCACTGTTGACACTTGGGGCCAGATAACTCCTTTTTGGTGGCAGGGAATATCCTGGGCTCTGCGGGACGCTTAGCAGTGTGCCTGACCTCTTTTCTTGCAATGCCTCCTCACCAGCTGCCTCACCAAAATCATCTGCAGCACTGCCAAATGTCCTGGGGAGGGGCAGGGGCAGAGCCCCTGTGTGAGACACACAGGCCGAAGACCAAGGAGATGCTGCTGGCTATCTCCTCTCCCACCAATTCCTTCTCTCTCAACTGGACACATTCTACAGCTTCTCATCTCCAAGGGCTGGCTGCTCTTCAGATGAGACAGAGAGAAGGAGGGTCAGAGGGAGTGTCAACATGCAGCCCAGCGTAGATCTCGACCTGGACCTTGCAGGGGCCCTCATCTCCAAGGGCTGGCTGCTCTTCGGGTGAGACAGAGAGAAGGAGGGTCAGAGGGAATGTCAACATGCAGCCCAGCATAGACCTTGACCTGGACCTTGCAGGGGCCCTCTGAGTAGATCATGAGACACCAGTTTTGTGGGGTCACACACCCTGAGCCTGGCATAGCTATTTGGGGGATCTCATGTGGAGAGAGGGCTGGGAGACAGCATGGAGGAACACAGAGTGGGGAGCAGCACAGTTCCTTAGAGTCCCCCATCACTTGGGAAGATGACAGCCTGGTTAAAGCAGGATTTATATGCCCACAGATTTTTTTTTTTTTTGTCTCTGTAATCATGACATCATTCAGTTTCTTTCTTTAAAAGTCAACTCATTCATTGTTCTGATGCAGTCAAGTTTTTTATGTGCAGTGACAGCAGCTGCTGATGTCTGGTTAATAGGAAGTTCAGATAATGCAAAGCTTTACTGGAGCAACCCCGTGCTCTGCCCGCATCATTGCTGTAACATTTCAGTAGGAACCAGGGACACCAGAATACCCAAAGAGAGGCTGGAGGAGAGGGAAGCAGACACCCAGCGGAGCCCCCTCCCTCTCCCAGATCCACAGCAGTCGTTGGTCTTGTGTTTTACTCCCACTGCAGTTACCTGGATGGGAAGGTCATGCACTGAGCAGAGTCAGCAGGACTGAAAGCCAAGTGCCTTCTCCTGGTGGCTTGACAGGATTTGGCACAGGTCTGCCCTTCCCAGTATTTCTGCCTCCAGGCTGGCAAAGTGTTACCTCATACATATGGGAGAATTCAACAAGGCTCTGTGGTTCTGCCTTACTACTGGGCTAGGTGGTTCCTATTCCAGGGCACAGCGCTCTCGCTCGTGCTCTCTCTCTCTCACACACACACTGCAGTGCATACACACATCATATACTTGTTTTCTCTCTCACATCCACATCCTTACACACTCTGTCACATTCTCATGCACTCATACCTTCATACAACACTCATACTTGCATTCTCATCCCCACATACACTCACATTCACCCACACACAAGCTACATCTATTAATAAGCCTTGGTCACTAAATCTCCCACACCCCCAACTGCCATTGTCAAGAATAACGACAGGCTCAGGGAGAAGCTCGTGTAGATCTCTCACCTTATGAGCTAAAGGCCGGAGGTTGGTGCAAGTGCAGACCATGAGGGTACCAGCAACTGTGACCTGGGTCACCGAGTGCTTCATGGTCAAGGGACACTCTCAGCTAGGAAACAGCTCAAGAAAAACAAACAGTTTTGTGGCCTAAAAGGTAAAACGGCCACTTGTGACACTGCCATCCCATATGGTACTGGTTCAAGCCCTGGATGCTCCACTTTTTTTTAAAAAAAAATGTTATTATTTTTATTACAAAGTCAGCTATACAGAGAGGAAGATCTTCCATCTGATGATTCACTCCCCAAGTGACTGCAACGGCCAGAGCTGAGCTGATCCGAAGCCAGGAGCCAGAAGCTTCTTCCAGGTCTGCCATGCAGGTACAGGGTCCCAATGCAATGAGCCATCCTTGACTACTTTCCCAGGCCACAAGCAGGGAGCTGGACGGGAAGCAGGGCTGCCAGGATTAGAACTAGTGCCCGTACAGGATCCTTGCGTGTTCAAGGCAAGAACTTTAGCCACTAGGTCACCATGTGGGGCCCTGGCTGCTCCACTTCTGATCCAGCTCCCTGCTATAGGATGTGGGAAAATGGCAGAAGATGGCTTTACTGCTTGGGCCCCTACACCTATATGGGACACCCAGATAAAGATCTTGGGTCCTGAGTAGCCTTTTAGGAAGTGAACCAGTGGATAAAAGATCTCTCTCTCTGTAACTATAACTTTCCAAATAAACAAGTAATTCTTGACAAACAACCTGTCAACTCTACTCGGATAATGAGAATGATGCACATTCATGCAGCACAAGGTAGCCAACCAAGTGTGAATGGCATCCAATTTTTGGCTTGTCTTCCGGCTCTGTTTCTGGGTGGCTTTGCCCTTTATTCTCTGTTGTATGACAAGCATGGCTCTGACATGAGATTGTCTCAGAGGAGCAATTTTATTTACAATTCTGCTTTTTCTACCTTTTATGAAAGAGTGGTGATCTTAGTTATGGGCTTACTCTATGCTTATTTCAGTATTACCCAGTGAATTGGACACTTATACATCTCATTCTTTCATTCTGCTGCAATCTGAATAATTTCCTTAGAATTCCAACCCAGTTCACTAATTCTCACTTTAGTTCCATCAAACCATTTCAATTGGCTTTAGTTATTTAGATTATTTTTAATTTTAGGAGGCTTACTTGGATATTTTATAGTCATGAATATTTTTGAAAGTATCTTATTCCATGTATAGTTTTACATAGTTTTAGTCATTTATGAATTTCAAACATCTACTGGCAATTTTGATTTCATAGTGCAATATGTGATGACTTCTTGCACCCGACTTTCTTCATTGTATTTTTTGTAGACTCTTATTCTCATGACTTACTTGTTGTACATTATATAACTTAATCATGAATCATGTCATCTGGGACTTCCTTAAGTCCTGAACTAAAGGGTTGCTTCCCAAGAAATATTTGTTTACTTCTATCTTTCAACTGGGAAAAATAAAGACATAATATTGCTTCTTAATTTAATTTTTATAAATTTACACACCTTGATTTTTAGAGGAGCCTTAGGTTCACAGCAAATTTGAATTGAAAGTATAAAGACTTTAACAAAAAATAAGAGAGGGATTTTGAGAGGGAGGAGCAGAATAGGGAGGGGGAGGGAGATTCTCTATGTATGTAAATCTATATCATGGGAAAAATAAATCTTCATAACAAAAAGGAAGAATAGGCAGTTTGTATACACATTGCCCACTCCTTCTGCAAACTTCTGTACCACTGACATCCCACCTTGCAGTGCTGCCATCACTGACACGTCATTGTCAACTGAAATATTTTGTCCAACTGCTTCTATCAAGGTTCCCTCTTGGTATATACTTTGTGGGTTTTAACAAATACACAATAACACATACCCCTATTATAATATCAAGCAGAATAGTTTCAGCATCCAAAACATCCTAGGCATTCATATAAGAGAGGAACATGAGATTTGTCCTTTTGGCACTGGCCTTTTCACTGAGCATCACCTACAAAACTGTATAATGTAAAATAATAGCAATAAAAATCCTATGTACTCTATTTATTCTTGTTTCCTCCCCCTAGCCTCTGGCAGCCACTGATCTTTTATAGTCCTCACAGTCTTTTCCAGAATGTCAGAGAGTTAGAACCAGGCAGCACATAGTCTTTCAAGACTGGCTTCTTCCAGTTGGTAACATGCAATGAAATTTCTTCCATGTCTTTTTGTGGCTTGGAAGCTCTTTTTTAAGTGCTAGATGGAGCACAGCTTATTTATTCATTCACTTTCTAAAGGATATTTAGGTGACCTCTATACAGCTTTTACAAACATCCATGTGCAGGTATTTGTGTGGGCAAATATCAGTAAATATCAAGAAGTGTACTTGCTGCATCATATGGCAAGACTCTATATAATTTTTTACAAAGCTGTTACATTTTGGGAACTCTCCAGAACTGGAGCATTTTGCATTTTAACCAGCAATGGATGAGACTCTGTTGTTCTACATAGTAGACAACATTTGTTGGGAGTGTTTTATATTTAAAACATTTTAAAAAAGGGTGAAGTGGTGAAGTGGCATCTCATTTTAGTTTGCTACTGCCTAGTGACTTAAGAGGTTGCCATCCTTCCACATGCTTACTTGTCATTTCTGCATCCTTTGTGGGTGAGGCATCTATTTAGGGTTTTTACTATTTTCAAATGGGCTCTTCACTTTGTTGAGATTTAAGAGTTCTTTGTAAATGTTTGATAAGAGTTCTTTCTCAAATGTGTGCTTTGCAAATATTTTCTTCTGATCTATGGCTTGTCTTCTCAAGCACTTCCATTTAAAAAATATACTTATTTATTTTTTATTAGAAAGGCAGATTTACAGAGAGAAAAATCTTCCATTCTCAGGTTCACATCCCAAGTGGTTGCAATGAAGCAGCGCCCATATGGGATTCCGGCACTAACAAAGGTTTAGCCACTGAGCCTTCATGCCAGGCCCAGGTATTTTCAATTTTAATGAAGTCTAACTTAATATTTACTCCATGGGCTTTGTTTCTAGCATTGTTTCTGAAAAGTTATTGTCACACCCAAGCTTTCTCCTATGCTATCTTCAAGTTTTACAGTTTTTCATTTTACATTTAGGTTCATATTCCCTCTGTGTTAACTTTTGTGAGTGGCATAAGGTCTATGTCTAGTTACTTTCTTTTATTTGGAGATAGATGTCTGGTACTCCAGACCCATATGTTGGAAAGCCCTGTCTCAGCTCCATGTGTTGCCTTTCCTTTGTGAAACATCAGCTGATTAAATGTATATCTATTCTGTATATATGTGTGTGTGTACTGTATAATTTATCTATGTTCCGGGTTGTATTCAGTTCCATTGATTTATTTGCTTTTGCTTTCACCAATACAATACTGGCTTATCATGTCTTTGTAGGAAGTCTTGATGTTGCAATTTAACTTCCCAACTTTGTTCTTGTTCTTCGCTTAACTAATGAGTTGACTATTCTGTTTCTTTAAAATTTTACTTCTTCATATAAATTTAAGAATCAGTTTCTCAGTATCCACAAGATAGCTTGCTGAAATTTTCATTGGGATGGCACTAAAATTATAGATCAAATTTGGAAGAATTCACATCTTGACAAAAAATTGAGTATTCCTACTTCTTATCCATGAACATTGGTTATTTTTCCACTTATTTCTTCTTTGATTTTTTTTCATAAGAGTTTTGTAGTTTTTCTCATTTGCTTGTTGGGTATTTATATATCACCTTTAGAAAAATGTGCATTCAAATTCTTGGCTCATTTTTAATAGGGATATGTGATTGTCTTGCTATATCTTCAAGCTTTTAAAATTTATTTGTTGAAAAGCAGAATGATAGGAAGATTGGAAAGGACAGCGAGAAAGAAATATTTTATCTACTGGGTCACTTACCAAATGCCTACAGCTGGACTAGGCTGAAGTTAGGAACCAGGAATTTCATATGGGTCTCTCTCCTGGGTGGTAGTTATCCAAGGACTTGGGGCATTATCCATTGCCTTCCCAGGGGTATTAGCAGAAAGCTGGATTGGAAGCAGAGGAGCCAGGATGTGCCTAACTTTCACTCTGATGGGGGATGGGGATTTCTCTAGCAGCAGCTTAATTCACAGCACAACAGCTCCCCTATATCTCTAAGTTTTGATGTGCGGTTTTTACAGTAGTAAACAAAAAGAAATAATAAATGATAACCAAAGAACTTTTGCAGTATCAAGTCATGTTACAGAGAGCAATGGACTTCTTTCAATACAGCGGCCTGAGTGACCCCTCTGGGACAACATGTTAGTGCTAACTCCCAAGACCTAAGACACTGAGGGCGAATGTTGCTGTGACCCCCGGTCCCTGACCCATTGGCCATGACTGAGACCTATGGAGCCCTGTGATGTCTGAAAAGACCACTGCATCCCCCCCCCCCAGTGCTCTTGCCCAGGGAAGATATAGGGAGGCTATCCTATGGTATCCAACTAGAAGTAAAATTAAACTACACTAGCAAAAAGACATCTAAATACATGTTTCAGAAAAAGCTCACAATCTGCAGAAACCACTTGTTAGAAGTGTTCAAAGCAACTAGTCCACCCAGATACACAAGTATCAGTGTAGGAACATGGGGAGTATGAAGAACAAAGCAATATGATACCCCAAAAGAACATATGACACTTTACCAATGGATTTCCATAAAAATTTATATTAAAAATTCAAAAGAATAACTATAACGATGATAAAAAAAGATATGGGAGAATAAAGAATGTATTTAAATTAGGAAAATAATGCATGATCTGAATGGGATATCCAGCAGAGAGAGATAGATGTTGAAAAAGAATCAAGTAGAAATCTTAGAAATGAAGAACCAAAGGAAAAAAATACAAAACCAAACCAAAGCCAAAACATAAATGAAAAACAAAAACCATTCAAAAAGCTCAATAACAGACTACATGAAGCAGCAGAAGAAAAAATTTGGACTTGAAAATAGGTCTTCAAAGTATTCCCATCAGATACACACAAGGAAAAATTGTGATAAACTCTGAAATGTTTATGACAACATTAAATGAACAAATGTACAAACTCTCGGGCTCATTGAAGAGCAGAGGAACAAAGCTTTAGAAAACCTAATCAAAGAAATTATAGCTAAAAATTTCCTCAACCTTACAGAAAGATATGTACATCCAAGTACAGTAGGCTCATAAGATCACTGAACATACACGAGAGCAAAACACTCTTGCTGTGACATATGATAGTACAACTCACAAAAGTACAACCCAATGGCAGAAATCTAAGATCTGTAAGAGAAGGTGCTAGATTATTCTCAAAGGAACTTTCATTAGAGTAATAATAGAATTCTTCAGCAGACATGTTTTAGGTTAGGGGGAAATGAAATTATAAATTCCAGATTTAGAAAAATGTTTAAATGTTTGAGAGGGGGAGGAAGAGAGGTGGAGCATAAAAAAGAGGAGAGAGAGAAGATGGAGAAAGAGGAAGAGGGAGAGTTCCCATCTGCAGGTGCTCATAATAGCCAGGGCTGAGTTTGATTAAAGCTAGGAGCTAGATACACAATCCAGGTCTCCCCTTTGGGTGACAAGACTCCAGTTGGTTAAGCCAACAATACTGTTTGCTAAGATCTGGAGTAGCTGGAAGCTGGAGTCAGGAGCCTGAGCCAATCAGGTGCTCTGATGTGGAATGCAGATCTTGAACAGCTAAACATTCAACTCACATTTCAAGCTTTAAAATTAAAAAAAAAAAATCTACCAACAAAGAACTCTATCCCCATCAAATGTAACCTCCATAAATGAAGGAGAAATAAAGAAAGACTTTGTAAGATGAGCAAACCAGCCTAAAAAGATGCTTAAGGATATCCTATATCCTTAGGCAACAGAAACATAACATCATGAAAACATGTGAAAGTATGAAACCTATTATAAAAAGAGTAGAAGAGATGCAAAGCAAAAGAAATTCAAGAAATCAATAGGAGTAAGTTATTACTTATTAATAACCTTACATGTAAATCTGCAGAAGTTTCCAATGAAAAGATACCAACAGTAACAGCAGCTACAACAGCAATAGGATCTAACTATGACAAAGACAAGACCTAGCTATATGCTCTTTACAAGATATTCATTTCCCTAGTCAAGAAACACAAAAAACAAAGTAACAGAATCCAAAGAAAAGTTTCACTCAAATGAAAATAAAAATTAAACAGGGGGCCTGGCACAATAACATAGTGGTTAAAGTCCTCATCTTGCAAGTGCCAGGATCTCATATGGGTGCTGGTTCTAATGCTGGTGGCCCCGCTTCCCATCCAGCTCCCTGCTTGTGGCCCGGGAAAGCAGTTGAGGAAAGCCCAAAGCTCTGGGACCCTGCACCCACGTGGGAGACCCAGAAAAGCACAGGGCTCCTGGCTTTAGATTGCCTCAGCTTCCAGCCATTGCGGCCGCTTGGGGGGTGAACCATCAGATGGAAGATCTTCCTCTCTGTCTCTCCTCCTCTCTGTATATCTGACTTTGTAATAAAAATAAATCAATCTTTAAAAAATTAAAATTAAACAGGAATAGCTTAATATACTTACACCAACCAAAATATGCTTTCAGAGAAAAGCTGTTAAAAACAAAACACAACTAAACTAAACTTAAATGGACCTTTGCTATGGCATGGCAGGTTTCCTAGCAGCACTTGTATCCCATCTAGATGCCAGTTTGAGTTCCAGCTACTCCACTTCCGTTTCAACTCCCTGATGGTGTGCCTGACAAAACAGTAGAGGATGGCCCAAGCAATCCTCAACCATGTGATAGACATGGAAGAAACTCCTCGCTTCTAACTTTGGCTTGACTCAACTCCAGCCATTGTGGCCATTTGGGGAGTGAACTAGTAGATGGAAGTGCTCCCTGTCTCTCTTTTCACTCTCTCTCTTAACCTCTAACTCCGCCTTTGAAGTAAATAAAAGAAGTCTTGAGAGAGAGAGAGAGATTTAGAGAATTACCATGTAATCAGTGAGGGATCAATTCAATAGGAAGATATAACAATTGTCATGGTATATGTGCCTCATGGTAGAGCATTTGTCTTTATTAAACAAACATTCTTAGTTTTAAAGGAATAAATCCATTCTAATACAATGATAGTGGGAGACTTCAACATCTCCACCTATATCAACAGACATATCATTCAGATCAAAAACGTCAACAATGAAAAAATCAGAGATAAACCATGCTGTAGAGCCAACAGACATTTACAGAACAATCATACAACAACTACAAAATAAACATTCTTTTCATCAACACATAGAGCATTTTCTGGGATAGACCGTGTGTTAGGCCAGAACAACTAGGTCTCAACAACTTAGAAAGATAAGAAATGTCATATCATTTCTGTTGACAATGGAAGAAAATTAAAAATTAGCCACAGCAAATCACTTTTGGAATTAATAACATATATAAAAACTGCGTAGCAAACCTGTGCATGAACAACGTCGAGTTTGAAGAAAACAAACATTTAAAAATTACTTGAAGTACACAAAAATAGAAACAGAGCATACCAAAACACATGGGATATAGCAAAAAAAATGCTAAGAGAAAACTTACAGCAATCAGCATATACATCAAAAAGTGTAACTCTGGCTTTCAAAAATAAAACAAACATCAATTTTTAAAAAAGCAGCTGTACATTAACAAATTGGAAGACCTATAAGAAATAGGTAAGCATTTAGACAAATATAATTAAACCAAAAATCAACAGTGAGGACATAGGCAACCTATACAGACCAATGGTGACTAATGAGGTTGGATCAGTAGTTGAAAGTCTGCTAACAATAACAACAAAAGGAAAAAAGAAAAAAGAAAAAGAAAAAGCTAGCACCAGATGATTTGTTATGGAAAAATTAACATCAATGCTTCTCAAACTATTCCCCAAAAAACTGGAAGAAAAAGAATGCTTACAAACTTTTTTTCTCTAGGCCAACATGACTTTAACTCCAAAACCAGACAAGAGCACAACAAAAACGGAAAGCCACAGACCAACCGACACTGATGAACATAGGTACAAGGCTTCTCAACAAAATACTAACAAGTCAAATCCAACTACATATAAAAACAATCATTCTCTGTGATGCGGGATGGTTCAACATATGAAAAGCAATGAACATAATACATCACATCAATTATATGGTCATCTCAGTAAATGCGGGAAAAACATTCAGTAAAACAACATTTACTTATAAAAATACTGAACAAGTCAGGAATAGAGGGAATATATCAACACAATTAAGCCTATGTATGACAAACCCATGGACAATGTTATATTGAATAAGAAAAACCTAAAGGCATTTTTTTTACAGGATATGGGAAAAAACAAGGTTGACCACTCTCAGTAGACTTATTGAATATATTAATGGAAGTTTTGGGCCAAGTCATTAGGCAAGAGAAAGAAATAAAAGGCATGGGCCTGGTGGTGTGACCTAGTGGTTTAAGTCCTCACCTTGAAAGCACCAGGATCCCATATGGGCGCCAGTTCTAATCCCAGCAGCTCCACTTCCCATCCAGCTCCCTGCTTGTGGCCTGGGAAAGTAGTTGAGGATGGCCGAAAGCCTTGGGACCCTGCACCCACGTGGGAGACCTGGAAGAGGTTCCTGGTTCCCAGCTTTGGATCGGCGCAGCACTGGTCGTTGCACTCACTTGGAGAGTGAATCATCAGACGGAAGATCTTCCTCTCTTTCTCTCCTCCTTTCTGTATGTCTGACTTTTTAATAAAAATAAATAAATCTTAAAAAAAAAGAAATAAAAGGCATGCAAATAGGAAAGGTGGGAGTAAAATTTTATTGCTTGCAGATGACATGCTATTACATATAGAAAAATCTAAAGTCTACACTGAAAGAATGTTAGAGCTGTAAACATTCAGTAAATTTACAGAACGCAAAACCAACAAACAGAAATAAATAGCAATTTTATATATCGATACCAAAATCACAGAGAAGGAAAGTTCAGAGGAATGCCATTTGTAACAGCTAGAAAAACATCTCAGAATCCACCAAACCAGGAAATGAAAGATATCTATGATGAAAATTACAAAACACTAATGAAAGAAATTGAAAACAACACAACAAAATTGGAAAGGCCTTCCATGTTGATGCCTAAGGCCAATTAATATTATAAAAATAACCACACTGCCAAAAGTGATTTACAGATTCATCGGACTCTTTCTTAAAATATTAATGACATTCTCCTGAGAACCAGAAAAGAAAACCCTATGATTCATACAGAAGCTCAAAATACCACAGTCAAAGCATCTTGAACAGAAACAGTTGAATACATCGTCACACCTGATTTCAAAACACACCACAGACTGTTGTAACACCAAGGCAGGATAGTGACATAAAACAGATTCCTGGGCCAGGGGAAAGAATAGCGACTCAGCAACAAATCCACAGCTGACTTTTGGTAAAGTGGTAAAAACATGCACTGAGCAAGGAGAGTTTCTTCAATAAATGTACTAGAACACTGAAAATTTACATCTGCTATTAATCTAAATAAAAATGGACTCAGAATGGATTAAAAAGAGCTAACTAAGACTTAAACCTGTGAGACTGTTAGAAGGGGAAACACTGCAAGACGTTGTCATGGGCAACAAATCTTTGTATAAGATCCCAAAACATATGCAACAAAAGCAAAATTAGTAAACAGGATTATATCAAATGAAAAAAACTTCTGCACAGTAAATGAGCAATCAATAGAATGAAGAGACGACAGAGTGAAGGCATTATTTTCAAACTATGCATCTGACAATGGATTAATATCCCGATATACAAGAGACTAAAAAAAACCTCAGCAGCAACCCACACTCTCCACCCCCCACTCCAACAATGTAGTTAAGAAATGGGCAAAGAATCTGAGTGGATAAAGAAAAAATATAAATGGCAAAAACTATGTAGGAAAAAAATTATATCACCAAAATTCACTGTCAGTGAAATGCAGATCAAAACTACAGTGAAATACTGTCTCTCGATTGTTAGAATGTTTATTGTGAAAGACACAAAGATTAATACTAGTAAAAATATGGGTGAAAGAAAACCTCATAAATGTATTTTTGTGGGAATAAAAATGAGTACAGCCATTAGAGAGAACAGAATAGAGGTTCTTCATAAAAACCAAAAATCTGCCGTGTGATTCACCTACCCTGCTTTTAGGCACTATTAGGAGGAGATGAAACTAGCATGTGAAAGAGGAACCTGAGCTCTCAACATTCACTGCAACATCTCTCACAATAATCATGATACAGACTCAAGCTATCAGTGGATAGACAGCTAAAAAGCCAACAAAAATGTGGTCAACCAGCTATCCCACTGCTGGGACTATATCCAAAGGAAATGAGATCTGCACATGAGAAAGGGATCTGTGATCCTATATTCACAACAGCACAATCTACAACAGCAAAGACATAGAAACAGCCCAGATGCCTGTCAGAAGAGGAGTGGATAAAGAAACTGTAGCAAATCTACTCCGCGGAATACTACTCAGCCATTAAAAGGAATGAAACTCTACCATTTGCAACGAAATTATCCCATTATGATCAGTGAAATCAGTCAATCCCAAAACAACAGATATTGCATGTTCTAAGGCAAAATACAGAATCAACAGGCCTTTCAACACTGTTTTTGCTGCCATTTATGGTATTTTTTATTTTTGTTTTCATTTCCTCAAAATAATTTATTTTCTATTACTAAATTCTTCAATGACTCATAGGTCATAGAGTAGCATCATTTCTCCAAAAGGTTTCTTTTTTCTTTTTCATTTTGTCATCGATACATTGGTCATTCAGTAACATATTACATAATTTCATGGTGTTGTGAATTTTTTTTAACTTTATTCCTGTTGTTTCTTTTGGTGTATGGCTTTTCACTTAAGGGAATGTATAGTAACTGTCATAGAAACTGCCGAATCCAGCTGTGAAGATACAATGCAGTATGCATCTCTACTTCCAAACTAAATATGGAATCACAATGAAACTGTGAAATATAACTTGACAATAGGATGTTGGACTGTCTGCTGTTGTCCATACCTGCAATGCCAGGATATGCTTAGATAGCAGAATGATAGATTTATGACTGCTTATGAAGGACTATACTATTGTTAAAATATGGGGAAAATCAATGACGGGGAGAGAGTTGGGAGGACGTAAGGGAAATCACAGAGCCAATGGAATTGCATCATAAAATAAAAAATAAAATAAAATAAAAAATTGGTCAAAACAGTGGAATATTAATCAGCTATAAAAAATAAGATCCTGACATTGGGGCAAAAATAGGTGGGATATGAAGTCATTATGTGAAGTAACCCAGACACCCAAAGATAAATATCTCACATCCCTTATTATGTATGAACATCAAAAAAATCAATTTGAGTGTAAACAGTGACCACTTGCAGTTGGGAGAATGTGGAAGAGGAATAGTGGCAGGCTAGAGAGTGGGTACCAAAACACAGCAGTCATGAGCTCCGGCGTTCCACAGCAAAGGGTAACAACAGTAACAAGAATGCTTTACCTACTGTATGAAGAACTGCAGGAGATGAGTTGGTCTCAGTGAGTTAGCTGCAAACCTAAAGAAAATGGGAATACTAATCACTGGATTTGATTACTTTATGTTGACATGTGTTAAGATATTGTACAGTACACCATAAAAATCTACAACTATTATATTTCATCAAAACTTGGAAAAGAGTCATAAATTGCAAACTTCAGCTCTAATTAAATATTTGTTTTGAAGTTTTATATTCATTAATTACTAATTATATTTCACCTTTCATCATTTGCAATGTATTAACAAAAATGATATTTTAAACACTTGAAAAAATGTTTTAACATTTTAATTTTTTTAACTAACAGAATATTTGGGTCCAGTGTGGTGGTGTGGTGAGCTAATCCTCCATTTACAGTGCTGGCATCACATATGGACACCAGTTTGAAACCCAGATGCTTCACTTCTGATCTAGCTCCCTGCTTGTGACCTAGGAAAGTGGTGGAGGACAGCAAAAGCCACATGAGGGACCCGAAGAGGCTCCTGGTTCCTGATCAGCTTGCTTCTGGATATTGTAGCCATTTGGGGAGTGAAACTGCAGATGGTAGATTTCTCTCTCTACTTTTCCTTCTCTCCATAAATCTGTCTTTTAAATGAAAAGAAATTTTAAAGAAAGAATAATTGTACTATTTATGTGGTGCCATGCGATCTTTTACAACATGAATTTTATTTTTTGCATATAGTTTATATTTTGATAACATATTCTCACTTTTAACATATTACATCTTAAATAAAATTAAATTTCACTTAAAACTTTTAACATAACTAATGTAAAAAATTTTACCCTAACTCAACATTAGTGACTTTGGTACAAGGAAGGCAAGAAAGTATTTGATAAAAGAAAAAGTTACAATAATAAACATTTATATGCAAATAACATTTCCTAAAATAGGTGCAATAATAATGAAATTCCATATTTAATAGTTTGTGAAGTTTAAATCAGATAAAACTATACCAAATATGTTACATTGAAAACATTGTTACAAAGAAATTATTGAAAATATGAACCTCCTATTCCTCCCTTAAAACACACATATGGGAAACATTTTACATAAATGCATTTCAAAAAGTTCATTGAAATGCATATTACAAAATAATTGCATATATATGCATATATATATATAGCAATAAATAAGCTTCTCTTGTGTCTCAGTTTTCTCATGGACATTCTGAAGTTCCCTTGTACAATGGGGTATTAACAGATGGCGATCCCTCAAACCCTTGTTGATCTTGGCGTGGTGATGGAATTTATCATCTCTCTGGCTCCAAGCTCCAGCTGTTAGTGTTGGCTCTGTTGTTGTTAGACAGTGTGCCAGGGTTCAGGGTGCTGGCGGTCACTCACTGAATACTCTTTGTAGGTAGGAAAGCACGTGGGTATGTGTGTGTGTGTGTGTGCACCTGCTTTTAGGAAATACTGTAATAAACCCATTCTACAGATTGTAGATAGGCACATTCTCTGCTCAAGTTCACCCTACCACTCAGCAGCAGAGCCAGGGATCTCTGTTCTGACCACTCAACTGTAAGAGCTGACTTTGTAGGCTGAGCCTCATAAGCTTAGGCTCTTGCAAAGGGAAGAGGGGTACAGTTACTGTCATGGATTGAGTTGGGACCCCAGGGTTATCTTGATGCTCATTTGTACCCAAGGCAGGAAGCTTGTTAGCTGTGCCTGACTGTTCACTCCGTGCCTCCACATGGCCCCTGTCCTCCATACCCATCACATGCTTGGTCTCAGGGTGCTGGCTGGCTGGAGGGGGCTCTTGGACGTGTCTTTAGGGTGAGGGGCAGAGGCAGGCAGCACATGACCTTAAGCTCATATCTATTGGAGCTGGCGTGTTCTTTTTCCCTTTGGTCCCTTTTGTGTCTGGGCTTCAAACCTCTGCAGTCTAAAGATGAAACACTGTTTCATCTCCACCCGTGTGGGAAGGAGAACAAAAGATGGATCTTCTGGGCTCTCTGCTATCATAGACCCGCTGAAACCCTGCAGGAGAACAGAGCATGGATTGTACAGAAAGCTCAAATCCATTTCTGCAGGTACCAGGCACTTTACAAATGAATGCAATATCCGTATTTAGATAATGACTACCCTGGGGTCCTGATAGCTGTAATGAAATTCTGTGCATCAAAAGCTTTTTCAATCCTCCAATTCAAGAACATGCAAGCTGACCTCTAACCCCCTGGGACCCAGGAACCAACAGGAGACATACTGGTGAAGGTGGATGAGGGAGCCATCAGCAGGCTGGGACAGAAGAGTTGGCAGGGCTTGGACTGAACTTCAGGATGCTCTGCCCCAGGACCCCCTGAGTGGGTACAGGGGTAGCAGATGCAATGAGGATCTTACGGGCCAGGCACTTTTAGTTTCATAGATATGGAGACACATCCAGTCCTCTACCCCTCTAAAGTGTACGCTAAGCAAGACGAAATTCGTCAGTCAGTCACTATGGTAGTTAGCAAGGTTTGGTACCTGAATCCCTGGGTCCTAGAGTTAGCCATCCCAACCCATTCAGGGCAGAACCATCACTGTATTATTTTAACATGTCACCTTTCCTTGTGCCCTTACTCTTAGGAGTACATGGTGGTCTGTGCTGGAGACAATATGTCAGGTGATGCCACAAAAGAGATAGAAATAGAAACAGGCCTGAGAGTCCAGCTGTTCTCAAACCAGATACCAAAGAGATTTGCAATGGTAGAAACCAAAGGCCATTCTTACTGAGTCTTTTCAGAAAAAAAATGTAATTTATGTTAGTATTGTTTTGGGATCAGTGTTTTGGTTTAGTAGGTATAACTATTGCCTCCTACATTGGCATCCCATATGGGCACAGGTTCATATCCCAACTACTCCTCTTCCTATCCAGCTCCCTGCTAATGTACTTGGAAAACCAGTGGAGTATGTCCCAGGTGCTTGGGTTCCTGCGCCCATGTGGGAGACCTCAAAGGCTCCTAACTGCTAGCTTCAGTTTTCATTTCTAATGTAAAAATCAATCAGAGATGACCCTTGTCAATAAAGTTCTTTTGAGCTCTCCACATTTTTTGATGAGCGTGAAGGGATGTTGGAGCCACACATTTTGAGAACACTGAAGCTGGGGGTGTGTGGAGCATCTGACACCTAGCATCAGGGGCTTGGGGCCACCTTATACAACACTGTCACCCTCTGTCGCATCAGTAAATACAGCTGTATTTCTGTTAGGGAAGGGGATCTGACTGTCTCAGAAGATGCATTTTCAGTGTCCTGCAGAAGCACAGCTGCTAACCTCAAGGCGGCAGCCTGTCATGGCCCCTTGGGGGGCGATTCTTCAATTTACCTTTACCAGGTTCCCTCGTCTCTAAAATAGAGGCAAGAGTAGCATTTTCATTCCCATGCCCAAGGTATAAATATGGATGTTTGCAGGCCACTGTTCTTATTACCCTTTGTGCCATAAAAGAGTCTATGCCGTCTGTAACCAGGCTTCTCTACCCCCTTGTCTGGTGGGAGGTCAGCTCAAACCTGCTCTGTGGATTTGGTTTCGGGGGTGGGAAGGAGGAAGTGGGGAGCTCAACCTCCATCCTGGGTTCTACCTTGTTCTCTCAAGAGGAAGCTTTCCTCCCAGCGGGACAGGTGTGTGCCCAGATTTGATAAGGCGGGACTTGTTCCCTGGGTGCGGAACCGCCTCCACCCCCAACCCCCCAAACCCTCTCTCTTACCTGCTCCCTTCTGAGGCTCCGGTTGGGCTCGATGTTTCTGAGGCAGGTCACGGGTCTGGAAGAGCTGGGCTTTCTGAGCAGGTCACACAGGCTCCCCGAGATCCAACCTTGGAGGAACAGCCAACGGCCATGCAGAAGATAAAGTGATCAGCTTTGTGAAGGCTGTGGGAACTGTAGCTTGAGAGAGCGGAATTCAGACTCCCCCCCCCCCCTCTAGGGTAAACAAAACTCACCCAGCTGGGAGGTCCAGTCTTGAGCACAGCTGAGAGCCTCCGGAGCAGGCCCCAGGCCTGCCCAGCCTTCCCTGGGGGAAGGGTGGAGGGAGGGGAGGCCAGCGGTACTTGCTTCGCTTTCCCATCTTCCACAAGGTCTGCTGTTCTTGAGATGGACCTCGCAGGGCTGAGGCCCCCTCGCTCGGAGGCTAGCAGCCTCCTTCTAGGGTGGAACTGCTGGGTCTCCCTGCCTCTCCTCCTGCCTGCGCCTCAGACTTGTCCTTGAGGTGCAGGAGAGGACCACGGGATTGCTTGGAGGGCCCCTCTCAGGGGTCATTTGGTTCTTTGAAGACTTTGGTTGCAGGTGTTTGCATTCACGATCTGATTTGTGCACAGGTCACATGACAGTTGTTTTAAAAAATTCAGCTGTGATTTATAAACCATTAAGATATTTTCTTGGTTCTTGGCTAAGGCAAACTTCAAAAGGAGCTTGCCTTTTTGAGTGTAATTGGGTTGGCAGCTGGCAGGAAGCTGGAGAGACCCTCTGGGCTGGAAGAGGGACTGTTACAGGGGTGGGTCACTTCAGTACACACAGTGGGTATGCAAAGGCTCAAGGGAGATGCTGCTCTGCTTCCCCAGCCAGCAGAGTTCTCCTGAACACTCAACAGTTGGTTCTAATGAGGCGTGATTGGGGCTCACCTTTCTCTTGTCTTCGCCCAGCACAAAAACAAAACTGTTGCTGCTTTCTCCCTCTTGATGTACTTTCCGCCTTTAGGTCTGATTTTCTTAGTTGTCCCTCTGCCATTGTCATATATTTTCTGGTACCTTGGCAGAGGATGAACTGCTCTCACAGGTTGGTCATTTGCCAAGCAAGGTGTATTGTTCTTATTGTTTTTAGCAGTGGATTCTTTGCTAGGGAAAGAATCTACATGGCCCAGGAGATACAGAAAGCTTTGAGAATGTAGAAAGCTCTATCGGAGTGGGGACCCAGGGTCCTTCCCTGTGACTCTCCATAGCCCTGCCCTTCACACAGGTAACTCCCAGGAAGGAGACTTCTGATTGTAAACTGCTGATAACTGGAATTCTGTGGTCAACATTTACACTCTAAGATGGAGCAATACATTGAGCTCAAGCTGCTGGGGATTACAATCTGCAGGACAATTCAAACTTGAAAAATTTTACCCCGTTTTAGTTATCATTCATATCTAGCAAAGATGGGGATCATCATGTGCCCAAACATGGAATTAACACAGAGCTTACCTTCATTAAGAACCAAAGTAATAGAAGGGCAGAGATAACCTTATGGCATCATTTATCACCCTGAGCAGAGAATGAGAAGGACTTCCTATCCATATCTTCACTTTTCTAACAGAATCCCATGGGCCCAGGCAACAACTTTTCCAAGGCACTTTTACAGATTTAAGTGATGAAGGTGATGTGTAGGTGGGAATTCTAGAAAAGCTTTTTTAAAGGAGATCTGGTTGGTGCACTCCACTTGCCCAGTTCCTTTCTTTTTGCTGAGGGATGAGAATGTGATGGGGGGAGCTCCAGCAGTGCAGGCAGAAGTCATGAGGTTCAGGGTCCCACCCAGGGAGCAAGACAGAGCTGGGATCCAAGAGGACCTTTATGGAAGCATCCCACAAATGCATTCATTAGTATGTCTTCTCTGGTCATCTTGTTAGGAGGAAGAGAAAAAACACAAGTAGAACTTTATTACAGGTCTTGGACCTTATTTTTGTTTGGCAGCCAAATCATTCCTCAGGGCTAATACATCACCAGGCACTAAGGTGGCTCTGAAGGATACTACCTGTGTATGTGACTCAGCACCAGCACTAGTCCTTTCCAGGCAGGGACAAATCTGATGAGTTTTAGTCCCACCTTTCTAGAAGTGTCAATTAATGCAGAAGTAGTAAAAACAAACAAACAAAAAAAACAAAAAGAAAAAAACCCCAAAATGTTTGGCAACTGAATTAAGTACAGCATTAGGCTACAGGGACAAGAAGGAGGCTTTGGTCACTGTGGGCAGACATGATGGCAGTAGGTTGCACCGTCTGTATTTGTAACATGGTACTTCTTGGTTGTATTCACAATGTATTTTGGGGAAGGTTTAAATGCATCCCCCATTTTCCATCCTGGCCAGGTCCTCTCCTATGAGTGTCAAGTCATTCTGGAATCCCATCTAGGTTGGATCTTTCCTCCAGACCCTATGAGGCTGGGCACATCTCACATTCAGAACTTTCTCACCCCTGGAAATGAGATGTCCCTAGGACTGGGCTGTGCAGGACACTGACACTTAAGAGTCCTAAAGAGAGAATTAGGAGTCATTTTATTAAAATCATTAAAGTCATTTTATTAAATTAGTACATCAGTGCGGCATTAGAAGCCAACCCCATTCCGTTTTACTGCCAGCAAATAAAGGCACATTGTGGGAGAATTGCCTTCTGGGGAGAACGTGAACCGATATAAGGGGTTTCTGAAGGAAGGAGACACTTTCTTACCGGTCTCAGAATGACACCGTTAGTCCAGCAACAAGGTGTGTTTAATTTTGTCCTACAAGACAATACACCTGTAAGCTTAGGGATCCCTGGGATGTACATGGCGGGTGAAAGAGCCTAACCATATCGAGTCCATCAAAACTCCTCCACTCATTGTGTGAGGCTCTAATAACGAGGGCTAGTTATGGCTCATAAAAATGATTAGGACACATGAATGCCTTTTAGTGATTTCAAGTTAGACCAAGGCAACAGCAATGGACGCCAACAGCCACTTAGGGGACATACACACTGCTACCATAAAGGCGGGGAAAATCACCAGAGCACATGCAATTCAAGCCATAATTTGCTTGCTAATAATCTCTTCTGTGTGTGTCTGCAGTCTTTATGGATTGTCCTGAATAAAGGCTTTTACACAAAGTACATTCAAGACATCACATTGTGATTAGCAAACAGCTAGCACAAGGGTGAATAGGTTGGACAGCAAAGTCAAGGCCTTCTATGGGGAGCTATAAGGAGCACATCCCAGCCAAGTGCATTCTTCTGTATGGGTGGTAACCCATGGCAGCCCATGGCCTGGGAGGCCCAGCTCAGCCCTTGGCACTTGCCATGTATTTCCAGGGTAGTAGCATTCTATGGGATTCCAAATGTTGTCCATGGCCCGTGTGTTCTCCCAGCTCCCCAACCAACTGTATGCTTTGGGTACATTCTGTTCACTTCCTCTCCTGCATGGTTTTCTTAACCTGTCACAAGGTTTGCCTGTGAGTTCTGTCTACTCTGAAATTTGTACTTAAAACCCCTCATGGGTTCTCCCACCTCTGATCTCACTGGCTTGGTTGCTTCTTTGCTTGTGCCCTTCTGGCTCTTTGCGACCACACTCCTTCCCTGGGATGTGGGTAGCTGTGAGGTGGGTGAACTGTTTAAATGTCCCTTTACATCATTAGGTACAAAAAGACAAATTTCTCCTTTGACGTGTTTAAGTGTGAACTGATTTCTTATCTTATTAATACGCATGTAAATCTGTCCATCAACTTGTCGAAAAGGACACTTCTGAGGGGAGCTTTTGGGAGCATAGATTTTCCAGAATTCTATTCAAACTTAACTTGCTAGGCTGTGAGTTATTAATGCACTGGCACATATGTAATGACTACTGTGTACATATACACACATATATGTAAAACTTGGAAGGAATTTTGTTAAAACATTCTGGGTGAAAAGTCAATCAGTGGATTTTTATTAATGTTTGAAATACACAAATCTTATTTTTCTCACTCATGGGACATTAATAATAGCCTGAATTCTAGGTTTTAAGATTAAATGTTAGACAATGCCATGACATATTTCTTCACAGACTTATGAAGCAAGAGGTAATTTTTATATACAATGAACTGCAGATCACATGTACATTTTGATGAGTTTTGATAGATGCATAGACTTGTGTACCTGCCACTCCAATCAAGATAGAGCACATGTCTATAATCCCAAAAAAGTCCTCTCCTTCACACCAAGCCCCACAGTCAGCCAGAGAGCTGAGTTTTTCCTTTTATTGTCTGCATGAAATCTTTGGCAAGCTACTGCCTTTTTTGACCAGCATGTTTTGAAAATTCACCCATGTTACTGTAGCTGTGGTTCGTTTTTACTGCTGCCTGGTATTCAACCACATGAGTGTACCACCATTTTATCAATTTTGGATTGAATATGTTTATACTTCTAATAGTGATTTGCGTTGTTTCCATTTTTGGGCTATTATGAAAAACACTACTATAAACAGAGCAATTTTTAAAAATTTAGTAAGTGAACAACAATTGCCAAGTATTTGAATGTGTTCTCTTTGCAATCCAGTTTGATCATGGAAATCAAACCACTATCCAACACACTTGGAAAAAAGTTCTAAGATACTTCTCAGCAAAACCTAAATGTCACATGCATCAGAATAATGGACTGCAGTCCCAAACCAAGGTTCTTGCATGTAATACCATTAACAAGCAAGATGAGTTTGGGGATAGTTTTATATTTAATAGTTAAATGTTTATTTTACGGTTGGTTTGGTTTTGTTGGAACTCATGGCTTTCCACATCAGAGTAAAGGCATTGTTTCCTTTAACAAATTTAGGACAATGATGAAAAGTGTTTAGTAACTAATATTTCAACTGGAACTCAAATAATTGATTTTGGAAGATACTAGCTGTGATTTTTAGCAAGTTACTCTACAAGTTTGCCTTAAAATTTGTAAAATCAGGCTACTAGTACAGAATTCATAAATTGGCTATGAAGGCTAAATGAAAATGTATGCAATAATTCTCACCACACAATGTGCTCTCAATAAACTGAACTGTTAGTGTTTCAATGTAAGCATCAGCAACTGGATGGACAAACAAACCCTGCCCAGGGACTCATGATGTATACATGATGGAACGTACTGTCATTACTTCTGTCACTCACAATAAGTCCACGGTTTCAAAGGTAGATTCGTAACCTAGAGTGCATAGGTAATAGATATACTTTGGCAAAAAGAAAATTCCTACCTCTGCCTTTCCAAGGGTAAGGTCTCAACGACATGCTTCAAATCCCTCTGTTGTGGAAGTACTTCACACCACACAACTGCCATCCCACAGAAGCTTCCCAGGAACACTGATGCTTGTGGTCCACCTTGTAGTTTTGATTGGTCAGCACTGAATCCAGGCTTTACTTTGTGGTTGCCCAGGTGACCCTAACGTGCAGTCAAGCAGCACAATTGGTCAAGCTCACTGACACTGGCTCCACGTGGCGCTGCCTCTCCAGGTCAGGGTGCAGGTGACTGGTCTCCTGGCTCCACAAGAATCACAGCTTTCTTTGAGGGTCAAATGCGGCATGTTATTTGGTGACATTAGGACAGCACAGCTTCTTGGTTTCAGCAGAGCTTGCCAATGTCCACATCTTGAGGGGAGAGTGAGGCAGTTTCTCCCCAGCCCCCACTTCATTTAGCAGTGTAGTTGTTTGTCATTCTGGTTCTGGCTGTGGTTTCTTTGTCCTGGTAACAAGTGGCCTTACAGGATTTCAGATCTGTCCACTCCTCATCCACAGGCCTCTGTCCAGCTCTTTGAGGAGGTCTGCTGGAAGAGCCAAGCTAATCTTTGCAGTTCAAATTTGGATCAATTTTTGAAAAGCTGTTTGCCGCCAGTGGGGGCCTGAAACAAACCAAGACTGCTGGCGTCAATCAACTCAGCCAGCTCTTGACTGCCTTGTGCTCGTGAGTGAGGCCTGTCAGCTTTAACATAGACAGGGAAATATTAGGTTTAGGGGAAAATGATGCAAAGCTTCAAGTGGATACACTCCAACGGTCCTGATGCCAGTTCCTTTGGGGAGAATGTCTGGTGTCCTTTGCCAGCCAAGAGTGGTATTTCCTGAGGCCTCCCAGAGGATGAAGTGGCCCGAATCCGCTAGCTGGTTCAGGGGACATTCTGGAAAGTTTGTGTCTCAGCAAGGAGTTTGTTATTGAGTTGTTATATCTCAGTTTGTTATTGAGCTGTGGTATCTTTCTTGCTTGTAATCACATTTCCACTTCATCTTGGATCCTTGGGCTGCTGTCCATTCATCAAAGGACTGAACTTTACCTTTCGGTCTCTTTCCATGCATTTGTAAATGTTTTAATCTGTGATGTGTAGCATATTTGTTGGACATACTGGGCTCAGTCCATACCTTTGGGTTTGATCTGCCTTATGGGTCATTTCCTGGTTAGCTCAGTAAGGTCCAGGAGCCAGGGTTCAACAGTGGGAGCTGCAAGACTTGGGGAGGCCTCTGGTTTTGGGCCTCCTGAGCTTGTGGTGCTGATGGAGAAGTCCTAAGAAACGCTGTGGGGCACTGCTGGGAGCCCTGCTTACCATGTCTGTGGAACGTTTCCCTTTGTGTGTCCCTAAATCCAGCCAGGAATTACTGGGTCAAGGCAAGGAATTACTCAGCAAACGAATTGGGCAGAATTGGTTTGGGTTAATCCATCAGAGCCACCACTGTTCTTACATAATTATTGAGTTTTTAAAAATATAAATGAATATTAGCAATTATTGTGTTAACATAAAAAAATAATGCCAAGAAGAATCTGCCACTTTAGTTATGGTTAGGCTTATATTAGGATATATTCTATCCTGGGTTAAAAGTATTGCTAAACAGAAAGAACATTCTGGAAAGAAAGAACTCTAACATGGTAAAACAGTAGGGCACATCAGATTCACAACAGATTCTGAACACAAACATACAAAGATAGATAAAGAGGAGGAGAGGGCATAGCTTTGTTTCTTAATGTGATCCCCTTTACAGTGTGGTGACTGTTATATTAGGAAAAGTCCCACATGGCTGCATACAGGGAAGCCATTTCTAACATGAACTACATTTCTTTTTACTACATCTGTTTTCTGTATTATACCCAGGAAATAAAGAACAGGGAACACATTACCAAGGATGAAATTTCCACATTTATTTTTCTTCCATGTGCATAGAAAATGGCAGTGACGTGTCCTATGAAAGAGGCAGGGAATGGGCATGGCGCTGCTCTACCAGACTGACCTTGTGCTTCCAAAGTACACTACTCATGGTGAATAAAAGGATGTTGCAGTTTAACTGTTAACATTTCCTTGGGCTTCCCCTTTGTTTTTTAAGCTGTCAGTTTCTTCAGATCTCTTTTCAAATGACACACTGCATTACAAATGATGGCACTTAACCAATGTGGCATTTCCATATTTACACCAACAAAGAAAATTTACAAGACATAATAGCATACAATCTTGACATTTAGTAATAGCAATAAAACATGAAGGGCATCCATTTTATTTTTTCTGTACAAACTATCAGAACAGAACTTTATTCACATTAAAAAAATCATCTTTAATTTGATTTGACCTACACATCCCCATCTCATTTCACCCATTTCGCAAACCTCTCATCACATCACCCACACCTTCACCAGACTACATAATCTCTAAGTGATTAGACCTAACACCTAAATAGAGTTTAAGAAAAGTCCTCTCTCAAAGGTAGCCTCACATCCCTGATAATTCCTCAGAAAAGAAAAAATAATAATAATATGCTCTTCACTCATTCCTTCCATTTCACTTTCACATTTCATCATCACATCAGCAAGACAGACTTCTCACCTCAGTCCAAACAGAGTTAGAAAGAAAGAGCTCCTCTGCCGAGCATCCTGATGCTACACCCACGAGTCCGGGGAGCCTGGGTACTGTTCTGCTCTGTAAGAGGGTCGTTTAGTGGAGTAAAAGTCTACGTAATTTGTGGTTGACTTCAGTCCGTACTGCGCTGAGTAATCAGTAGAGGCTGGAAAGTGAACTCGGTCATCAAAATAAGGATCTTCATAGCTGTGAGGAGACTGCAAATACAACCTGTACGCATCAAAGTTCTTTCTGTTGGCGTCATCTTGACTATAATATAGCTGTTGATGCTGTTGATGAAATGAAAAAGCAAATAAGGAAAAGCCATTTAAAGAAATTCACACTTAAGGAAAATGAATGTGGGCTTCTTCATCTTCCCAAAGCACTATTCAAAACGAGTAGGTTAGAGGCTGTGTGCGGTGCCCGATGCATGTTTACTAGTGGACTGTGAGGCTCAGAAGCTACATTTTTAGACAGGATGGCTGAGTTTGCTGACGTCCTGGAGAAGGCTGTGCTCAGGGAGCCCCGGCCACCAACTCTCCCTTTTGGAACCTTGCTCTGCTCCCTGCTGAGGAGGGGCTGGCTACCTGGCAGGCCAAAGAGAGGATGGCTTTGATGCAAGGAAATTTTTAGCACACTGTGAATTTAGTTGGAGTTTGGGTTTTTCAGTCTTGGATAATTGTAGACCTATCTTTTTTACCTTAGAGATGAACACAAAATTCATCCTTTAAATTTAATACACTGGAGTGATTTAGTGTATAAAGGTCACACTTGGGAGATTCTGCTGTAAGTTGTGCTATTCGAAGGATAAGCAGTCCGAAGGCAGCAGAGTAGTAAAATTGGGGAAACACTTGGGCAAAGAATGTTCTGGAGGAAGAGACTTCTCTGAACCATGCTAACAGGTCCATGTGTCCGGAGCCAAGGCCAATGTGGGTCCCACACAAGGCATATGCTTTCCATTTCCCTCTGGACTGCCCTCAGATCATCATGTCTGTCTTCACGGTCATGCCCAAATCCCCTTCACTTAGTAAAATGTAACAAATTTACCACAGGGATATCAACTTCATGTTCTGGAATTAAATGCTTTATGATTCTGAGATTATTTTTCCTGACTAAAGAAGTGTAGCATAAATTTCTTCCTTTTTTTCCCCACCTACACAGTAGATGATGGAATGGAGGAACCTCTTAGAACACCCTTATCTAAAGGACAGAATCTGGTCTTACTTGGGTTAACCCTAATTGCTCTGTATTACCAGAAGGTGGGGGAAAGAGATGAGAGGACCCAGGGGTACCAGGCTTCCAAGAGGAGCCCCCTGAAAACAGAGGGATGAGCCCCTGAAAGCAGGTATCTACTGAAACCACTTGTTACAGTACATGCCTCCCCCAGGGGCTGAGTGCGTGCCAGCCTCCAAGGCCAGGAGACCAGGCCGAGAAGCAAGGGTTTGTAACTCATGGAGCTTGGTCAGGGAGGGAGTCATAGAGGTGGAGAATGAATTACACAAGAAGGAATCAATGAGATGAGACAGTGAACAGTGCTTACCGACCTTTCCTCACCCAGAGGATGCAAGAGATCTGAGGACAGGGAGAAGGAAAGGTTGGGCAAAGAACATGACCTAAGGACTTTTCAGCTGTTCCCATCGGCAGCACCGACGTGAATTTTAAGACTGCGAGGCTACCAAGGCTGTGCTTGGTATGCACCATGGGCGAGTTTCCAAGGACTGAGGATCCCCAGGGAAAGCCCCTTGGGCCCAGTCGTGTTGGCGCGGCTCTGGGAAGTCAACCGACGTGGCCCCCTTACTGTGTTACTGCTAATCGGCCTTCTGTAAAAATGGCATTGCAAATTCACCTGTAGCCGTCTATTTTGTTCTCTTGCTGGTGAGGAATAGGAACTGATGTAAATTGGTGAAGGTTTGCTGGAGCCTGTAAGAAAATATTTTATGCAATTAAAACTAGTGTTCGTTACTCTGATCCATCAGGCTGTGTGGCCTGTCCCTGATAGGGCTGGCTTCCCTGTGCCAGCGCAGAATGCCAGAGGTTATGGTCTGGCTGCCTGGGTCTAGCCTGGCTGCTGCCTTTTCCCAGAGCTGGTAGAGGCCAGAGTAAAAGAGGCCAGGGTGTGTTTCATCAAAAAGCAATGGATACACCAAGCCCATGCAGAAACCATTCTTTTCTTTCTTAGGCCCTGCTCCTGTTTGCAAGGATTCCTCCTGCTGGTTTTGCACAGCAGCATGGCTCCTTGAGCTGGGCAACATCATTCTCTTCAGGGCTCTGGGTGACAGCAGTGGGTCAGAGAGAAAAATGGCAACATGGCACTGGAACCAGCCCCATACCTCCAAAGCAGCTGTGATTCAGATATCCCAGGGCCTGAGCAAAGCAGGTGCAGGCTTGCCCTAAGCAGCTGGACCATAAGGAGGCCCTGGCTTGCATCGGCCATGTTTCAGCCGCTAAAGAGTGTTTGGTAATCAGATTATTGTCTTCAGATGATGATGTCATCTGTTACCTTTCCATGACTGTTAAGGCTAGCAAGGATTGTTTTAGTTTTCAATGAGGAAAGGGAAACATACTTGAGGCAAGCCAGTTCACAGAGGCAGGCAATGAAGCTACAGAAGGGCAGACATGCTGAAGAGGGGACCTTTAAATGCAGGCGGACTGCTGCCAATGTGGAGCAGGCTGTGTGTCTCCTGGTGCACAGGACATGCACTGGCTACTGCAGCATCTGTAACTGTCTAGGTTATTAATTGCTATGGTAACAACAGTTGATTGGTAAACAGTCCTGTGAAGTCACAGTTTCAAAGACACCAGCACAACAGGGACTGCTCCCCCAGCAGTAGTTAGGTTGCCACCAGCTTTTATTTGTTTCTTTTTAATAAAGAGGCTTTTTGAGAAAAGAGTGCTGTGGTTTGTGTTCTGATTTTTTTTTTTTTTGCTTGCTTTTTTTAAAAGCAGCTCACACTGATTTATTTGAAAGACAGCAGAGAATAGAACAATGTGCAATCCTGGTTAGTCTTTAGGCTGGCATCCTGAACATAAATTAGATGTACAGCTTTCTGAATAAACAGAAAACTCCTTGCCCAATGTAATGTTATTTTTGTGATTCTGAGAAAATAAACACTGTGAGGAGAATCATATTATACAGTGTGCTGCTCACCCAGCCTCTTTTTCCATGAAAAATGTAAAGAAACGTATTCAACCCTCTGGTTTGAATTAATGAGATGAAACAGGCTGGATGCCGCTCTTGTGCAGCCCCAGCGGGTGCATGGCTCTGATGCCTGTGAGGGGCACAGAGACAGCCTGGGCAGGGGTTGCCCAGCTTCATACAGCCCTCTTTCTCTGGTGGCCACCCAATAAGCACGTTGGCCTGCTTTGCTTACAACAAGCAGCAAAGGAAGAGACCAGAACATGTTTGCTGCTGGGGGACTGCCTGCATCTGCGCCCAGGCCACTGGTCCAGGGCCAGGAAAAGTGGCCTCTTGAGACTCCACATCACACACTCAACTGGCATCTTACCAGGGTACAGGCCTTTATGTGTGGCATCACCTTGGCTATTGTAATACTGCATAGGTGGCTGGGTCCTATCGTATTCAGAGCGAGGGTCTCTGATTCCTAACAGTGCTGGTGAGGAAGAGGTGCTGCCGACTGAAGAGAGAGGAAAAAGGAAGCGGGAGGGAGGGAGGAAGAGAGGGGTAAAAGGGAGAAATATCAGATGGTCAGTGTCTGGAAAGACCTCTCCAGAAAAGCAAAGTCAGTAATTAGAAAAGCCACATAGCTGGTGCTAACAGGGAGCTTGTACAAGTGCTGGGAGGGGAGGAGCAGTCAGGGTCTGAGCGCTGGCATTGGGACCTGCAGCACACAGCCCTGGCACGCATCAGCCATGACACCACGTGGGGCGCTCCCTCACAGCCTGCACAGCCCTGCACGCATCCCCACTCAAAGACTCCAGGGAGGTCTCTGAAACTGACTAACGGCAAATCTGCCTGCCTAGTAAGTTACTGTTTTATAGTCTCATTTTAGCTAAATGTGAAACACTCCCCTACTAGCCTCTATGTATACTGTATAGCTTTTCAGTAAACAGAAATGTTTTCTGTTTTTTGGCATGCTTTGATTTTGAATTATTTCTAAACTATCTGTGCCTTGAAATATCTTTGGATCAGGGCCCCAGTCCATAAAGTTGATCACTCTTCTGACAGTGATCTACTGTCAGGGAAATTATGTAAATCCTGTGAGCCTGGCTTGGCCACAGGCTCATGGTGCTAAGCCCTGGCCTCATAAAGGCCCTGAAGTCTTTTTATCAGCTTGGGCCAAGTATTTAATAACAACACATCTATCCATGGAGCTGCTTTCAGACACTTTTGCACAGAAGGAAGGGAGAAGCAATGATTTTTTCTTTCTCATTAAAAACCCATCTTGCTTGCACTGAAGTTAATTACAAGTCAGAGAGGCCACTTATTCACTTCATGCACCTGACAGCAACAGCCTCCACACTTCGGCACTAGCAGTTCTGCAGGCATCAAGGAGGAGCTTTCATGGAGACACATTTCCTAACCAGCTGCTTCACTCACATAGGAGTGCTCCATGTTAGACCCCGATGGGCATGCACAGTGCACTGTGTAATGTGCTACTCAGGCTGCTCACTTTTTAGAAAGACAGAAACCCCCCAGCTGCCTCTCACCCCCTTGTTAGTATCAGACATGGCCCTGAACGATCCACTCCAGGGATCAGATCCAGATATGTGATCAGCCCTCCAAATAACGGGAAAACTAGGAACATGTCCCTAGGAGCTTGAATGGGGCTGCTCAATGCAATCCCCAGTGCATATTTAATAGTTGCTCAAAACCAGTTCACTGCTGAATAACCAGGTACCAAACTTGCTTGCACATGTGCATTTTGTTAAGCAGCGAGCTCTCTTGGTTGTCCTGGAATCTCTATTATTCCTAACTCCCTAAAGGTTTCTGAGTATTTTCATAGGATTGACTTGGCTTACATGTGAAAAAATTTAGCCTCAATCTCAAGCCATTCTTTTCTCCACAGGGAATACCATAAACAGGTAGATTACATGGTAGCCAAGACACTCAACCTAAAAAATCAAAGGAAAGTCTTCACGTGTCCAATGGGGACTGTTGCCATCAGCTGTGGATGCTGAGGGACTGGAATAGAGCCAGAGAATAAGCAGATTCCACTGGAAAGGAGGGGACTCCCCCAGGTTGTGGGTCAAAGGGGTCTTATCCAAGGCCCCTATTTCTAAGAAGCTTCATCAAGAAGCAGAAATTGTTTAGGAGGGCTCCTGAAGTTATGGTCCAACAGGCAAGCAGGCCAGCCATTAGCGGCCAGAGTCATGAGTTGCAATCTGGTCCTCCATGTCCCTGCATCTCGATTACCTTTCTGTCCTCTCCCCTGCGGGTTCTCAAAGCTGGTGAAGCAGGTTTGGAGGGATGGGTGTGCCCTGGGATACTTTCAGGTATTCTAGCTAGGTAAACTTGTTTTTACTTCTAAACTAGAAAGAAGGTGGGTTTGCTGTTTGCAATGGCTAGTAATACCCAGAGAGCTTTCTGCAAGATGGCAGTGTTGGAGGTGACAGGCCCAAAGGGCCCATGGTCAGTCTTCTCTGGCCAGGAAACATTGTTCTGCCATGCCCATGGTCTTGGAAGGGACTGGAACTCACCCACTGACCTGACTGAATGATGGGTGACATCTGTTGGTTGGTGGTAGACAAGGAAGGATGTGATTTGAATCGATCTCGCTCTAATGTTGACACAGGCGTAATAAAATGGTTTTGATTCCACCCATCCTGTGGAGTTAAGAGAAGAAGAAATCTCTCAAAATGAATAATGACATTTCATTACAATAAATGATTACAAACTTGTACTCTCATGAATGTAAATTATGCCAGAGCTCTTCTTGTAAGTTACCTTCTTATAAATGCTCCGGAGGTCCCGATATTGCCATAATGTATTCAAGACCTGGGCTGCTGCCTTCACTACTTTCAGAGAAGACCTAGGGAGAGAGTGTGGACGTTAATGAACATGTGTAGCATGGCTGCAGGCTCCACTTTGGAGACTTTAGACTGCAACCCAGTGGCTTCTAAGAGGCTATCACTCTCAGGATCCCGGGAGTGAAGGTGGCTGCTGGGAAACCGCATCTAGCAGTCAAAATCCATTTGGAAATCCATATGAATTGCACGTTATGAGAAAAATAGCAACTTGTTTTTGCACTCAGAATTTTTTAAATCAAAATAAACATATAGTTTAAATTGCACTTTTCTATAAACTTTCTGGTTATACACACCATATCTAAATTGATTTCTTTTTCTTCTTATCTACCCAATTACGCTGTGGTGAAAGGGAAGATGGGTAGGCAGCTGTCAGCCAAGTCATTTGTTCCTAACAACAGAATACAGGTTGCTCATAATTCTAAGGGACTGAGTAGGGGTTGAAGAGACACTCAGGGGCCTCATATGCTCTGCTCCTGAGGTGTGGGGGGCACTTCTGCACCTCCCTGCACCTCCCAGTCTCACCCCCTTCTGAGTGTTTCTCCCAGGCAATGTTAGAATCAGGTGAAACCTATCTACTCAAAACCTTTCCAAACTTCAGATTACCCTAACAGACTCAGACCAAGACAATGCCTCAGCAACTCACATAAACAGAGGGTGAAAATTCAGGTGCCCCAGAGGGCCTCTGGAGGACAGATTTTGGGGGAGCAAGCACCCAATCTCCCAGCATTCTGTTCTCAGTTGGCATGGCCTTTGCTGCTGCTTATTTCCTTGTTTTTGACTGCTGCCAGGGCACAGGCATGCAAGACAGTGCTAATACCTGCCTTTGACAGTGACAGTAAGCATGTCTGTACCACATCAACACCTGGATACAAACAGGCAAATTCTCTGAGTAGAAACCTGGCTCACAAGAAAAACAAGGAAGCCCCAGTTCTCTCTTGCAGCACAGCGACTTGAAAAGGCAAAGTATCTGTGTCTCCAAATTCCCTCATCTCACTTGTCTTAGTCCCATGCCCTCCACATTCTTCAACCTGTTGGCTGAGTGTCAAAGGCAGCAGTGGACACTTGATCACATTTGTAGCACTTCCTTCCTCGGCTTCCAAGGCACCTCAAGTTCCTGACTTCCCTGTGCCCTGGCTGCATCGTCTTGGGCTCACACGCTGGAGTCTTCATTCCTTAACCTTTGAACTTGAGGGATATCAGCCCTCAAATGTGCATTTCTGGCCTCAGACTTGACCATCAAATCAACTCACATGTTCTGCTGCTGACCATGTACTTTATATTTGGGTCTGACAGACACTTCCAATGTAACATGCCACAGGAAACTCTGGAACCTAATGGATATAAGTGTAGACAACTTATGGCTATCCTGGCACAGAGAGGGAGCTAGCAGAATGAGACCTTAGCTTTATCTGTTTTATTGCTGTCAAAATTAAAAGCAGATTGTAAGTAGTCACTAATAATGAAATGAAAAGAAAAAAGTTGCATAAGCCAAAACTGACTAAAAGAAAATATAGGCAATACTGACAGGTTTGGTTTCTGAGGGTGAAAATGTGGTTTGCTAGACTATTCTTAGATCTTAGAAATTCTTTCAAAAGTATAAACTGAAACACCAGATGAGAAGTGTGAACTCTTGCACTGTAATTAAGTTAAATAAAAGACATTCCCTGAGTGCCCATTACCAGGTACATTTAGTTCTGGGTACCAGAGGTGCAATACAGAGCACAAAGACAAGCTCCCTGCGGGAAGGGGTTCAGAAACTACAGGGACATATGAATAGCACACGGAGGGCTAATCAGGGCCATGAGGAAAATACCACAGGACCAGATGTGGTCTTGAAGAGGCTTTCCTCCTGTCCCTAAAATCCAGCAAGCAATATCACTAACCATTTCTCTGACTTGATACTAAGGTAAACTTGGAGTCACTGTCAGATCATAACAAAAAAATCACTAATTCCTACTTCATCTACCCTATCGGTATCATCCAAGCCGAGAGCACAGACTGGGACCACTCAGCACACTCTGATGCTGGGAAGAGATTTCCATGCCTTCTAGACACTTGGCAGCATAACCCCAGAACCAAGGATACAAGACGTTTTTGTACAATGGGCTCTGGTGCTTGCAGTGGGACCCAGCACAGGAGGGAGATGGTTGACCCAAATGATCCCCATCCATGCAATTTCAGTTCTTTTAAGAGTCTTTGTTGTTCTTGTTGTTTTTTTAATACAGCTGCTACGGTCTGAACACTGTGCCTCCCCAAATTCTACAATCCCAGCTTATTTGGAGGTGGGAGCCTGTGGCAGGCAGTTCAGTTGTGGGAGGAGAGCCATGACGAATGGGATCAGTGCCCTCAAGCTCCAAGAGATTTCTTGCTCCTTTGACCATGAGACAGTGCCAGGAGGTAATGCTTCGGACCAGAGGGATTCTCTCACCAGACACCAGGCTTATGCTTTGCAGCCTCCAGAACTGTGAGAATTATGTCACCTAGTTTCTGCCATCTCATTAGAGCAGCCCAGAGAAAAATCAATGCAGGAGTGGGCGGTGTGACACGTAACTATAGAAAAGGCCACATGACAGTAGATGCCTTTCCAAACACAATAGGCTTTAACTGTTGGAGACTGCTTAGCTTATCAGCATACAGGAGATGGAGAAGCAAACCGTTTCCATTAAGAAATGTTGTGTTTTACAATGGCATTCCTCACAGTCCATCCCAGGGACCACAGTACGGGCTCATCCCCATTCGCTGCAAACTTGCCTGTCTCCTCTGCCTTTGGTTATGTTCACCAGCTTCTCTATGCCGCCCGAGTCAGCCAGGGCCTTGGCGTTCTCCATGTTCTTGCTTGTGACCTCGTGCAGAGCACAGCAGATGGCTGCCGTGGTCTCGTCGGACAGTATGCTTGGGCCGTTGCCGCCGGGCAGCCGGTTGACCAGGTCTCTCATGGCGTACTTTCCTGCCCAAAGCAAAAGGGTTACTTCTACTTTCAGAAGGTACTAGATGTTTACTATTGCTGCTTTTGACAGATTCCAAAAATAACAGCTCCAAAGAGACAAGAGCAGGAAAAGAGAAGAACAGAACACTTGTAAGGGGAAGCTAACATTCCCGGCAGTGTCACCTGAAGAGATGGCTGGTTTATAAACATTACTGTGAATCACTGAGAGAACATTTAAATTCATGCAGAAAACAGGAAGACTCACAGTGCTGCTTTAGCTCAACTATTTTTCAAAAACAGTGAGTAATGAAGAACTACAATGGTAAATTTTATTCTTGACTGAATTCTAATGCATCTAAAGAACTTAGATTATCTCTCCCCTTTTAAAGGATTTATCCATTTGAAAGGCAGATTTAAGGTAAGACAGGAAGAGATAACCACCCATTCATTCCTCAATGGTCAGGGCTGGGCCAGGTAGAAATGATAGCCCTTTCCGCATCTCCTATAGGAGTGCATGGGTTCAAGAACTTGGCCCATCCTTTTTCACCGTCCCCAGGTGCATCAGTAAGCAGCTGGATCTGAAGTGGAGTAAAGCAGCTGGATCTGAAGTGGATCTGAAGTGGGACTCGAATATGTGAAGCTGGCACCATAGTTGTCAGCTTAACCCACTGTGCTACAACACTGGGCCTCAATTTCTCTTAAAGCCTTTAAAAACCCATGTTTGAATCTGGTCCAAGTAACGGTGTCACATGGCTCTTTTCATTAACCTTCCAGGATCTTAATGTGAGAACTTGGTACTGTTAACACATTGTTATCAGGAGGATGGTGTGTACCAGCTTATTTGACATCAGCTGCTACAATGTGTTAGTTGCTTTAAAAGAAGAAACAAATCAAATTTTGCCATTAAAATTACTGGTATTTTATCTTCAGGAGTATTGCAATGATAACACAGTTCTTGTTAAGACAAGGTGAGCGAGTTTCACCGCAGTTACAGCATTTCTTTATAGATACTGTATTTCCTATCTTCCTTTCCAAAAAAGTTCATCTCTAGTTTTTTCAATTGCAATTACCAACTGACAAAGTGGATTCAGTGTACTACAAACAAAAGCTAAGTTACAAAAAAAAAAAAAGCTAAGTTACAAGCAAATCTTTCCTGAAAAGTTCTCCTACCCAACAACTGAATGGATGCTAAGTGGGTTTTTATTAGAGATCTGTTTACAAACGATGGCAAGCAAAGACGGCCCTAACACTACACTTCATAATTTCCAGCATGCCAAAGGGAAGGCTTTGGCTTCCTCATCACCAACTTTGCTAATCAAGGGTGGAAAAACAGTGATGGCACAGGAAGGCCAGAAGACAAATGTGGTATCTGAGGAGAGATGACAAATTAGCATTGGCGACTTTGAATACACATGAATGACCAATAGGTGCATGACATGTAATTTGTCATTTCGCTAAGGCATGACTTCCAAGTATGCTTTGGAGACCCAGGATGAGGCAGCTTGCCTCATGTGAGCCAGGCTGTGGGCCCCTCAGTGCTGCGGGCTCATATTAGTGGAGTGTGAAATGACACAACTTTCTCTGTGACAAATGGCTCTGCAAAGAAAGCTCATCGCAACAGCGATGGTGAACAGGAGGGGGAGGATGAAGTGATCAAAGCTGGGGATGGTTCTTAGCAGCAGAAGAGGTGAGTGAATAGGAGGCTAACACTGGCTCTGGAAGATGCTCAGATCTCACAGGAAGAAAGACATCTTCCTGAGGAAACAGAGGCCAGTAGCTTATGGAGCAGAGTTCAGTGTGCTCTAGCTGGGCAACAACGAGCTCATGAGATGCACTGTAGAAACCACAGGGACACACTGGGATGCGGGCTGCACTGAGCACACTCCTGCTTCCTGGTGTTCTGCAGATGTACGAGTGCTGGCCCTGCCTTCTGGGCTACCTGTGTCTTCCTTCAGGCATGCAGAATACCAGGCATCACAAATCCCCATATCATACAGACTAGGAGGGCACTTCAGCAAGTTTATGTAAAATGTGTGTATTATGGAAAAATTGTGCATGGATTTCAAAATGTCTTGCACCAAAGTAAACTTATACTTTACTTCGTTTCCATGTGCTTCTTTAATGACCCTAAGAAATCCAAACAATTTAGATCATGACAAAAATAACTTAAATTTATACAATTAAAATCTCTTATGGGGCCTTCAAAAAATATGGGAACTGAGAGCTATATACTTGCTGGTGGCAAGCATCACGGACCTTGAGCAGCGCCTGGAGGGACTGCTCTTCCTTTCTACGGCATTGACTGGACTCAAAGGGACCTGCATTAACACCACATTAATCCAGGCAATAATTTAAAATAACAACTCTGCCTGGCTCTGTGTGAAGCATTTCCCTGTAAGCCACCACAATCCTCAGAACAACTCTTCAAGGTAAATATTTCTGTGCTCCCCCTCTCTCCCGGCAGCCTTGAGTCCCAACCTGACCAGTCACCAGCTTTGTAGCTGGTATGGAGCTTGTTGTCCTCATGGCCTCTTAGTGAGCAGCATGAGGACAGCAGGCACAGTCAGTTCTCTTCCACAGATGGGGCTTATGAAGAGCTGAGCCCAGGTTGGGTTACACAGGAAACCTTGGCTTATATGGCCAGGCAGCTGATCAGATTCAAGCTTAGGGCTCAGGTCCACAGAGAGTCCCTGCTCTTTGCTTTATCCCAGAACGTGCTTGAGATGTGGCAACTCCTTTAGAGTGCAAATTTACAGAGGTACTCAAGGCGGGGTTCGTGCATGTCCTGTCCTTGTATGAACACAAGCCCGAAGGTTTCTGCCAATTTGGTGCCACACACACCTTGTTTCCCCCACACTGTCCCTGACTAGGCCTAGGGTATAACTATGCTCTATAGACCTCAGAGAGAATCATCTTAAAAACAGTTACATGACGTCTCCTACTATTCAGAACACAGTAGTGCTGGTGAATTAGCAGATGTCACTCTAAAAATTGAAAAAGAAAAAATGTATATGTATACACACACACACACACACACACACTGCTCAGGAAATAAGACTTCCCTTGAGAAAAATACATAGCAAACCAAGAAAATAGCACTGTCAGGTAAGACTAAAATTGCTGGCTTCACTTTCTTCAGTTGATGACTAGTTAATGATGGTTGAAGTGCATGGGTATTCAAACATGCTAAGACACCAAGGCCTAGGGCTCAGCTGTTAAGAACCTTAACTGTCAAGTATATATTAATCAAAAGAAGTCTTATAAATACTGCGGCCGTGCTACCTCACTGCCCACCTTGCCATGAAAACCTACCTATGAGCTCCTTGTTGCGAACATCCAGGGCCATGTTCCTCAAGGCAGTTGCCACAGAAGAAACAACTCTATCATTATCCATTCTCAGGAGTTCTACAAGGATGGGGAGCCCTTTTTCTTTTCGGACAGCTGCCCGGATGTAGGCTGCAAACTAGAGAGCAAAATGAGGCAGTAAGTTACAGAAAACAGAGTTCCATGCTCATATGTTATTGTCACCCATTAAACATGTTTCTAAAGGATGAACTAATAGATGAAATGTTTGCTTTCCAATTAGAGATGGAATCTGTGGTGTCAGTACAGAGAAAACCATGGCCTGAGAGGGACAGGCTGGGATGACTGATTTAGAAAGAAATCCCAAAGCCTGAAAATCTCTGACCACCATCTGCCAGATATTTTTGTGCAGAAAGGAGAAGGCCATGATTACTTTCTATCTCAGAAACACAAACACGATTAAGGAAGGATCATGAGTTTTCTCTGCAGCTGGTCCCATGCCAGGCCTGAAGGCAGTAACCCACCAGTGCATCTTAAAGGAGAACCTGGATCCATCTAGTCATTTTTCCTATATACCCAGCAACAGTATTTAGGGCTTAGTAATATGTCAGACACTGCTTGGAAAAATTCCTTGCCTTGGAAGAGAGGAATGGTCCTGAAACATAATTCATACACTCTGGAGAAAGTAAATGCATTTGTGTGTAAAATACAGTCTCGTTCAAGATTAGTTAGGTGCTGCTGCCTTTTCTGTTTTGCTTTGCTTTGAATCCATGATCAAGAAAAGCTTTTGTGACTCTGAGGCACACTATACAGTGAGCGAGTTTGTGTACCACATGAATTGCAAATGAAGACCAGATCATCAGTGAAGCAATCAAAACAGAAGAGAGTGGGCATCAGGAAAAGGGCCTCCATCTTGTTCTGGGATTCAATCGACACTTTCACCAAAGCAAATCATCTTTTAAAACTTGGCATAACTGAAAAAGTTTGCTCATAAGGCGTAGTACTTCCTTGCTTTGGCCAAGATGTCAGGATAAAGATGTATCATTCTCCTGTGTGACTTTTCAGGTTAAAATATGTGATTACCCAATTTGTTATGTGAATAACACACAGAAAAGGAAAAGATACATTTTGAAGATCCTATTAACATTCATCCCAAGAAATGAATACTTCTATTTTCTAAACCAAATGCAGTCTGGGGAAGAGTGGTGAGAAAGTGGGGTGGGAATTAAAGTACAGGGATTGCTGTGGGGTGAAACACTGAGGTGGATTCTTCAATTTGTGTTCCTTCTGACACCTGCAGCAACAGAAACTTTGGAGACAGCCCAGCTTAGCCCAGCTCTGAGTACTTCCGCCATTGTCTCAGTCATATGATCATGTCTGTGGTCATGGTTATCTTGTTGTCTTAATGAGTCTGATATTTTGAATTACAATTCTAGGCACTTTTGAAATCACTTAAATATAGAAGGATACTTCAAAAGCTTTCTGTATAAGTGCAATTAAAAGGCAAACTTATTCTGGTGCAAAAAATTTTGACAACTATACAATTTTTCTGTAATATGGGTTTTCCATGAACTTGTTGAAAACCCTGCATAATGTTTATGTTTTAGATCAGCTTTCCTATAATATTTACTCACTAAATGACTTATAAATAAACTCAGCAACTCAGATCTCTGGTGGACAGGGATCTACAAGTTAGATACTCTCAAATATTTACTGCTTGGAAAGCACTCTCAATTTGTCACATATACTATCACATTTAAAGGTATGAGGAAACTTCACATAGAGAGAGAAACCTAGGTCTCTAGTAAGAATGCAGACTGGGCCAGTTTTCAGAGCCAGTATTCAAATACTAAGTTGTTAGCACTTTAATTAGGAACAGCAACAAAATAATGCTTTTGTATTGGACTAAAATCTGCACATATTCAAAATAATAACTAGGCCGATCAGTGCTTTTAACACAGATGCCAAGGCTCACAGTTGAGGGGAAAGATCCAGGAACTAGCATTATAGTAGATCTATCAAAATGCTCTTTGTCAGGACATTTCTAGAGTTAAAAGTGATTCAGTGACTAGGAAGCTGGCAAATGATGTTTAAGTTCTGAGGACTTACTTATAGTGTAACAGTGGGAAGCCAACTTCAGCTTCCAGAAATGCACCCATCTACAAGGTGACACGGAAGCTGTGTATGTACGGGGATTCTCTAAGTAAGCACAGTGCTCCTGACCTCACTGTTTCTCACCTATATGCTACGTCAGCCCCCAAAGGGAATCGCATCCCTGACCATCCCAGCCTGGAGCCCACCTTCTGTACTGCCACACAAGTGATCTGACAGTGTCCACTGACTGTAAGCTTCTGGTCTGCCTGAGGCCTTTCAGTGGCCCTTCTTCCTCATTAAATCAGGTCCCTCCTCCTGACCTAGGTTTTCAGTTTTGTCCTTGCTGTCCAGCTCCAGCCTGATCTACTCACTGTCTTACCACAGAAATGCCCTCCACTCAGCCGTCCTCTCTTCAGCACAGGCTTTTATCCTGTACTTCTCATGACATGCACTGTTGCCTTGAAGCCACTGGCTTAAACTTAGCCAGCCTAAAATCCAATCTGAGCAGCACCACCTCTTGAGGGAATCTGCCTCACTGCCTCAGGATACTCTTTCCTGCTCCTGGGCAGGGGATAGGTGTCATCTTTCAGAGGTATGTGGAGGCACTCCTTTCCTCCACAGTCTTTGGTTCTCACAGGGCAGGGCTGTTTGCTGCTTGTCTCCCTCTGTTCTTTCCACACACACCTACTCTCAACAATTGTCCCTAACGTGACTGCAAAGACAGAAAGCAGTGTGGTACCTTCCAGTTTCCAGCAGACAGGTTCTGGAGAGAGCCCGCTGAGCCTTCCAAAGTGGCTGGGTTGGAACTTTCTGCTAGAAGAGTCAGATATGGTTTTACCACTGACGGATGCCACAGCATCTCAACCCCTTTAGGGGACTTCGACAGCCCAGGGATAGGACCAACTCCATCCCACTGAAAGACAAACGGCACACATGACATGGAAACAAAATGAGCAACATATGACAGCATTCATCATGTTGGTACTGCAGAAATTTTTTTTCTTGTCAAATATGGGATGTTTCACTCCCAGAAAAATGAAACCTTAAGTTTCATATGAAATGAAATGCTAACTTGATCCTCCTGGGGAGTCCTCTTCTTCTTTTTCTTCTTCTTTCCCCAGCAGCTCGGCTCTGAGTCTTTGCTGGGAGACTCTTTTCCGAGTAAGTCATCCAATTCATTTAGCCCAAGCAGCCGGGCCTGCGGGACCTCCAGTTCCAGCCGGTAGGACAGGTTCCGCAGTGTGCACACGCAGTTTTCCACTGTCTGAAACCCAACACAGTGTGTAGGTAAAACATCACAGAACATTAGGGCCATAAGCTTCTGTACTCCATGCCACTGACAGGTAGTAAGTGGAGAATAAGAAAGGATGAATTTTATTTACAGGGATCTAAAACAATCCAAGGAAATAGTTAAGACTTAGAGTTTGGGAGGGATACTCAACCAGTCGGGCATCTGGTGTTGTGCTGTGTTCTACAAGGGATTCACCCCTCCTCACCATTGCAAAGCCTCAACATGACAGTGGGAACCACCAACCACCAACTTGCCCCGTTTCTATGTCCTCCTCAGTCTCCCAGCTCTCCCCTAACTCTGAAGAATGATCAGTGATTTTTCTCAACTGACATTTTGCCTTGTGCACATGGCCTTTTGTTCCTTACAGCTTGTGTCACACCCCTCACTGGGAGGCCAACTGTCACTGCAGCTCAGCACGGCTGCAGCCCAAGCCAAGCTCAGTGCTGGCCCACCTAACCAGCTTCCCTTTCCCATTTGGTTTCATCTGTAGACACTCAGGTTTAGTAAAGCACAAGTAAAAGTTTGGCTGTCACTCTGAACCCCACCTCCCCATCACCCTCCCGAGACGACTCTCTCATTATTCTCATCTTTCTCAAACTGCTCTTTACCAATGGCTCTCCTCTGATAGTCTATCCTGACATAGGCACCTCAGTCTGATCTGTGACTCCCAACACTTTCACATCCTCCTGGCCTTGTCCCACCTTTCTCGGACCCTGGGGCAGATCCTGGATGGCTGTCAGAGCAGATAGGCATAGGCAGAACTCAATGTTCAGAAGCCTGGGAAGAAAACAGTGGGGGAGGGAAGAGACCCAGGGCAGGGTTGGACAGCAGGCAGATTAGGAGAGATACAGCAGAAGCAGGTGCTTGAGTCTGGGCTGTACACAGCCCTAGGGCAAGGATGGAGGAAACAGGTGTGTAAGGCACCAGTTAGGGATTCCATTCAGCAGATGTGCAAATGCAGGTGGGTCTTTTTCCAGGAACACAGTGCACAACTGGAGGAAAGGGTAGCAGGACCATCACCTTGACAACCAACCTAGCAGTATCACAGAGCAAGCCAGGGCCTGGTGCTGGGTACCTAAGTGCACCAGGTAAAGCTATTTTTTCCTTTTTCTAAGGCCACTGTCTTGAGTTGGCACGTCCCCAACCTCTAAAAGAATCCACAGCACACACAGTAGCCCCAGGCAGCTCACCCTCCTACGGCATGGCAGTCACTGACCTTGCTGTCATAGTCGGATGTGTTTACACACGTGTGGATCACGTAGAGCAGCGAGTCCACCAGCCCCTCACAGGAGCGCATCTGCTTTCGTGCCTCTTCCCCTGCTGAACTCAGGTTCCTGCATGGGGATAGATTGGGCAGAGGCTGACATGAGCCGCGTCTGTACTGGCCACACAGCCTTCCCATGGGGACCTGGGAGGGGATGGCAGCTCACAGCCATGGGCATTTGGTTTGAGGAGGCATTCAGAGGTTCACGTTGACTTGCACCCCATTATTCACACACACACACACACACAAAAAAAAAAACCTTGACATGTCAATTCCAACTGTCTCTTGTGTTGTCACTTTCTAACCCCCAATGAATGATCTCCAGGTCTATCCTCCTTACCTTCCTCATGTGAAAAGGGAAAACTAGTAACCACCTCATGGTCAGGGCAGTTAGGAGGAAGCATGAACTGCTACCACAAAGCAGCACCCAATGTACCCTATGTTGTTAGCCGTGGTGATTGCTATTTTCAGACACGTAGCTTAGAAGTTTTTGACAGAGAGAAAGAGAGCCAACATCTTCCATCTACTGTTCACTCTCCAAATGTCCAAATTGTTTAGGGCTGGGCTGGGTCAGACCAAAGCTAGGGGCAGAACTCCACCTCTAGGTCCCATGGAGGCGGGAGAGGCCCAAACGCTTGAATCTTCACATGCCTCCCACACTGCACTAGCAGGAAGCTGGGTTGCAAGTGGAGGTGGACATTATCCCAGGCTGTGATGGGGAAGCAGACATCCTGAGCCTCTCAGACAATGCTGTATTTTTCTTTAAGATTTTTTTTTTTTTAATTGGAAAGTCAGAGTTACAGACAGAAGAGACAGACAGAAAGATCTTCTGTCTACTGGTTCACAACCCAAATGGCTGGAACAGCCAGAGCTGAGCCAATCCAAAGCCACGAGCCACGAGTTTCTTCCAGGTTTGCCATGTGGTTGCAGGGTTCCAAGGCTTTGAATCGCCCTCTACTACTTTCCCAGGCCACAAACTGGTACCCATATGGGATCTTGGCTCACGCAAGATGAGGGCTTTAGCTATTAGGCTACTGTGCTAGGCCAGATATGCAATATTTCTTTTGAGTCCACAAAAGCCTTATGATCCCCTGTACCTAATACAATGTTTTGTATACAGCAGATGATCATTAAATGTTTCCAGGTTAGAGGAAACATATCATCTCTTAAAAAATTTTAATGTTGAATATGGACTTTGAGCTATGTGAAAATTTTTATTTTTTCAATTAAATTGAGGTCTCATTCATAATGAAATTCTTGATATTGATTTGTCTTCACAAACTGAAGTGATTCAGTGACCACGGGAAGATACTATCACGTGAGGTCCCTCTTAGCTGTGTCACCCGTCGGGGCTTACTAGCAAATCCTGTCAGCTTTTCCTCTGCAGGAGAACTCGTATCTGCCTATACTGTTGCAGCCACCCTCCTCATTTGCCTGGATCACTGCCTCAGTTTTGTCTTCCAGTCTCTACTTTCTCCCTAACTTCCTCTTGCACAAAACAGCCAAAGGCAGTTCCATGGCTTCCCAGGGCACCTGCAGTAACAGGCAAAGTTCTTTTCTGCAATTTACAAAACTTTATCTAAGTAGAAACTGCCCCACCCTTTGCCTATTGCTCTACAGCTTCAGGCTAAGTCCTGCCCTAGGACTTCCACATCAAGCAACCACTTTGTCTACTCCTGATCTTTTCCAAAAGGCTGAGAACCAGTAACCCCCAGGTCTAGAAGAGTTGTGATCCTGACTCTAACCCTCAGATGAATGGCCTCAAATGTTATATGCTTGTCAACTTATTGTGGATGAAGTTTCACTTTTTTTTTTCTTTTCTGAGTGTACTCAAAGGGATGCACAATGGAAGTGTACCAGAAATTAATACATTCATTGGTGGAAAGAGAGAAGTATGTCCCCAAGCATGCAGTGCAAGGATCAACTCCCAGCCAAATGGCCAATAATCTCCTACACTGTGGGGAGACACCTCAGTGGCAGCATGATGGACTTGCGAAAGAAACCCACTGTAAGACTAGAGGGCAGAAGAGTGGGGAGGGGAGGGAGCTTGGGGAGGGGTAAGGAAGAACCCAGTGCCTATTAAATGGTGTCTAATAATAATAATAATAATAATAATAATAATAATAATAATAATGATGAAATAAAATTCAGAAAGCAAAGCCACAAAAAAATTCAGATGTGGCCTTTAATTTTATCTCTTTGAGATACCTGAGCAGGGACCTAGTTTGTCTCTCCTAGAGAAGAAAGTCATTAAGTGCTTAAAGCCCTGGACCACATCCTGCTCCTGACCCCTCTGCAAACCCAGCGGGCTGACTGGGCAGTGGCCTCCCCTCCCCAAGGGCAGATGGGAGAGAATATGAGGCTTCATCTTGAGACAAGCAGGCCTCATGGCTCACCTTGGGTGGGGTGTCTGAGATCAGAGGAGCTAGCCTTCTTTCTATAAACTTCCTCTCAGCACTCCTTACCCCTGAAGGGGACAATAGTCATGTGTCACAAGGCTGGAGGGCTCAGAATGGCAGCACAGCCCCACCCTGTTGCTCTCAAGCTCTGGGTCCCAGCACATTGAGCTGTCTTGACTTCAATGCTTAACGGTGTTTCCTGAGGGCTGTGGGACACAGCACTGTGCACAGGCCCTGGTGACCGCTCCCCACTCCGAGGTCACTGTTATCCTATCCTAACAAAGAGGAAACTGAGGCTCAGGCCCGTGCTGCTGCTCATCCTGCCGCTCTGCCTTAGATGCTGTGTAGCTGGGGAACAGGACAGAGGCTGACCTGATGGGTGTGGGTGGCAAATCATCAGCTGCTCTGCGTGGACATGAAAGAGGACCTGGGCTGTCAGTGCTGAAAGTAGCGACTATGGATCCAGCACGATAGCTCAGTGGCTAAATCCTTGCTTTGTATCCGCAGGATCCCATAGGGATGCCTATTTGTGTACCCGCTGCTGTGCTTCCCATCCTGTTCCCTGCATGTGGCTTGGAAAGCAGAGGAAATGGTCCACAGCCTAGGGACCCTGTACCCATGTGGGAGATCCAAAACAAGCTCCTGGCTCTGGATTGGTTCAGCTTTGGCCATTATGGCCATGTGGAAAGTGAACCAATGGGCAGAAGATCTTTCTCTCTGTCTCCCCTGCTATCTGTAAATCTGCCTTTCCAATAAAAATAAATAAATCTTACAAAAAGGGCAGCAACTGAGAAAAAATAGAATTTGGACTGGTTACGTCCCTTCAAACAAATTACTGTTTAAATAACTCTATGCTCTTCCAAAAGCAAATACATTTTAAGTATCACATTATGAATTTCAACAAAAATCAAGCTGCAAAAACATTCACAATAAGAATGTAGTAACCAGGGGAATGTTGATGAAGTGAAAATAGGCCTGGGATTCTAGCAGAAATCTCTGCCTGCAAGGGCCTTCTGAGCAGCCAGCAGAGCGGGCATCTGTGAGGGACCGTCTTTCAGGCCACAAGGCTGGCCTCATGTTCCTCTCACACAATGACAAGGTCCTCTGGCCTAAATTTTGAGAGAAAACTGAGACACATAAGCCAGATGTTAATAAAGTCAATTCTTCCTGAAATCAATTTACACATGACACATATTTAATCACAGAATAATCCGGAAAGGAGAAGTACAGCATTTACCTTAGGCAACCTGTCGTGTTACGCAGAACGAGTGAAGTCTGAAATTTAATTTTATGATCATCATCGAAGGAAGAGTTATTCCAGCCAGAATGTGGAACAATCACAGTGCTTGTTAAGGTTGAGAGGGCGTCTCGGATGATTGTCATCTTCACAGCATCACATGAGGACAAATTCCAAAGAACTCCTAGAATTGAGATTCCAAAGTCATCAGTGGGAGATCCCACAGCTTTAGCAATGGAATCAACATAACAGCCCTCATTGATATGAACTTGGATTGGTTCAATCTCATCTGTGACCTATATTTGCCACCAGCTGCAGATGGATGGAATTCCAATAGCACTGGGTGAACATGCATGAACTTCTGACAGTAGATCATCCCAAGTCTTCACTTATACTTCAACTTTTAAAGTCCTGCTCTCTATCTGGCAAAGCAAATTAGAACCACTCTGTGGAACAGGGATGCACTCCCAGCAAGAGGCCTGAACATAATATACTTGTCATTTTTGTAAAATTGCTATTTGTTGCATTGTCTTTGACATCCAATGGCCATGGCATACAACATTTGCAAGTCTGCACCTGGGGAAAAATGCCTTTATCATAAGGAACTGGTGTGTTTCTCCTAGTCATGCTTCCTCTCTTGCTTTTATTACCATAAGCTCACACTTCAATATAGTGCTTGCCATGGCTTGACAGGTAGGGAGGGTTCTTCTATTTGCTGCTTCTAAACATTATATGCTTTTACTTTGAAAGCTTTGTTATTATGTGCTTTAAAGTTAATGTCATTTCTTTTTTTCTGGGGGGGGGAGGGATAGAGGTAAAAGCAAGAATAAATTAGGAGTCATTCATACTATAATCCACCTCGTGATTTCTAGGACAACAGCCTTATATGTAGCTCATCGGTGTTTTTTAGGTTGGTAAGCATAGTGGGTCTCCATAGTGGGCCTTACCTACTGTAAGGTAGGCTTACTTACGGCTACCGCACCCTTTGGCTAACAACTGTGTTTATAGCAATTTGAGTAAATTCAGGATGAATGATTTTCTAATATCATTTTCATGTTCACATCAGTGCATTTTCCTGAGAATGAAGCGAGGTGGAGGAGAAAGACAGTGCCCTTGGTTTGCTCTGCTCTGTAGTCCCCCTAGTCCTAATATTCTGGGCAAGTCCAGCAAGCAGAATGCTTGTGGACCTATAAAGGAAAGGCGACAGGCAAAATCTGCCCTTGTGTGTGGCAGTGTGTCTGGTTTCTGGAAATGAATGATCGAGTGTGCTGAGTCAGAGACAAGCTGGAAAACTGCTGTTGTAGCTCAGACAGTGTGCTCAGCCATCTCTGGGTACGCAAGGCCAGGCAGGGAAGCGTGAGAGAATGGACCAGAACAGTTTCCTTCATGGAAGATGGGCAACCAGAAGCATAGGGTTAGAACTGGAGAAAGAATCTTCTCGGCAAAAGCTCAGAGACCTCACTTTCTCGGCTGCCTGTGTTTTTGGTGTACACAGCGTAGAGGGACCCCTCAAGCCCAGTGGGTGATCTTGCATGCTTTTCTGGCTCTGTGTTCTGCTCTGCAGCTGTGTCCACCCTCTTCTCTTTCACATGGCTGGATCCCACCGATCTGTTTTCCCTTGCCCTATAGGGACTTTCCTCCTTTCTCTGTCCTGCTCTCCCCAATGGAGCCTTTCAGACCTGGGCTTCAGGAATGGCCTCCATAGTAAGACCCAGTCCGGTGCTCCCTTAAGAAGGAGTAGGCATAGGATGGGAAGGTCAGAAGTGAGAAAGTAAAGACGATGCTTTAGGTCTCAAGCTTGGTCTGCTCACCATGACAAACCTTGACTTACATGATCATCATGGGAAACATGCAGAGGCTCCTGCTAAGAAGGCAGCTATGCCATTGGTGCTCAAGAAAGGAACATGATTCTGAGCCAGAGCTATTTTCCCATGGGTTCTGAAAAGCCTGGCTATGCTCCTGTATGAAATGGTTTTACAGCAATGGTTTACACTTGCTTTTTGGACTCTGGGACTTTTGATGTGATAAGCGGGCAGGCACTTGAGACAGATTCCCACCGCAGTGCCCTGGGGCAGCAGATCTTGGTTCAATACTGGGCTTCACCATGCTTCTGTTCCAAGAAAGGGTTCACACCTGAAAGACATCTGACAAGCCCTGTCTTTGGGAAAGGTGTTGGAGGACTGATGGCCAGGGAAGGGACTTGGGGGTTAAGAAACAATTCTTTTGCAATCTCTCCTGAGAAAATAGCAAGTGAAGGAAGAGAACACAGTAGAGCGAGCAACTCAAGGCCCTGTAGTGAGAGGCATTAAATGCTGCCAGAAACAGGCACTTGGCATTTCCTGCTAAACCAGGCCAACCATGTTCAACCAGGGCACCAATGAACCTCAATGGCAATATACCACCCAGGAGCCATGGAGGAGGAAACAGTCCCCTGCTTGCAATTTTACAACATTTGATTCCTGTTGCCATTGATGCAATTCTCTTTCTGTCAGAGCCTTTTACATTTCTCCAGAAAATTCAACACATGGAAGAAAACTGCATTTTCCAATAAGCTACTTTCTACTTCACAGAATAAATGCATTCCAGTTAAGTTAACGGCAAGGCAAGGTTCCTGAAAAGTAGAGCCAGCATATGACAGGCTGTAAGTATAATACCAGATATACAGTTATCCCTCAGGAGATTGGTTCAAGCACCCCTACAGATGCACATTTACATTATACAGTGGAATTAAAACTGATACATGTGCTGCATAAATGTTCCTGTAAGCTTAAGTCATCTCTAGATTATATGAAACATTTAACACAATACAAATGTCATGAAAAAGGTGGACTATATAGTTTCAAGCCTTGTTAAAACCATTACTATGTGTTTAAAATATTATTATTATTTATTTGAAAGGTGGAGCAACAGAGCTATCTCCAACCACTGCTCTACGCCCAAGTGCCCACAATAGCCCTGGCTGGGCCAGGATGAAGGCAGGACCCTTGAGCCCCAACCTGGACCCCCACCTGGGTATCAGGGACTTAAATACTTGTTATCTGCTGCTTCCAAGGGTGTACATTAGCAGACAGCTTGATTAGAAGTGGATCAAGGACTCAAACCCAATCCTGCATTATTAGATATGGACATCTAAAGTAATGACTCATCCTGCTTTGCCAACAATGCCTTGTTTTTTTAAAAAAATTTTTTTTTCTGAATATTTTTGACCAGGGTTGCTTGTATCTGTAGATGCAGAAAACCAACTGTATCTCTAAGGTAAATTAAATATCCCGTTCCATAAGAAGGTGAAAAGATAGCTGAGAAGTGGTTCTTAACCACTCAGATGTCTGGAATTTCCCTGATTTCTGGCAAAACAGAATTGTTCTTTTTGTTTCTGCTGCTGTTTCTGGATTCTTTTAACACCTATTTTTGGAAAGAGGATAGTTCCTAGAACTGAGTATGCCCCTGATTTCCCATGCTGTTCTGGAATTTTCTCTTGTATTTTATTCTTCTTGGCAGATATTTAGAATGCACAGTGGGTGTGTATGTCATCCTGTGGGTTACAACAGGCCTTTATATTTACTTGAGATTGGACACAGTTCCAATGTTGACAAGTCAGTATCAGAAGAGTACCATCTCCTCGCACTATGGCTTTGCTCTGTGCTGGCACTGTGTGCTTCACATAAAATACTTTAGTGAGTCCTGCTGCTCCAAAGGAATTCACTTCTTCATTTAGTAATTTTCTAAGTTTCATACTGTACATATAGATTTTTAAAGGATGATGAGAATTTCTAAATTTTAATGCAAATTTGACTAGGCAATGAAGGTTAAATATCCCATCATCATCCATTTTTAAATATGTGTTGTTCTGTATATGCAGGACACTATCAAGTGTTTGCATTTTTTTTTATTAATGGATCCATCTTTTATGCTATATTTGCTTTTGGATTTCTCCTCTCCTCCTCCCCCACTACCTATTGGACATAGCTCATGAACATTACCTCCTCTTCAAGCCTTTATTTGGAACTGATAATTCATGAGTGTCTTCAAGGTTGGTAACTGTGGGGAGAGGTTTCAGTACAATGTTTGGTCTTTGACAGTTTGTCAGCAAGGTTTCTCTTGCCTATCACAATGAGACCAAAGCTCTTGGACAACATTACCATCTTTGTTATGGGGACAGGAGAATCCTGTTGCTGCTCCATCCCTCGGGTTCTGATTATTACCCCCATGTTCTTGTGCCACAATTGCTCAAACTATGAAACAGAAAGGGGCAGTGCGGCCCTTAGCAGAGAAGCTGATAATGGTACCTCTGGTCAAACAGACGACTTACTGATCATAACACCAACCGACCACAGCAACTCAGGTCTTCAGTTCTCCAACTTCAAGAGCGAATCATAACCAGAAAAAGGGGAAAGGTTCTATTTTTGTTAAGCATTTGGCACCTGAGGGACCTGCACAAAGGCAGCTTCTCATCCTGCAAGGTGCACTACACGATCCTCCTAATCCTGCACTTCACATGGGACACAAAGCGTGGCAGTATCTGGGGTGGATTTAGCTGCCCATTCTGAACATCAAAGCGAGTCTCAAGACACTGGTTTATCTTCCCTGTCTATTCCCAAAATAAGGTTTTGTGAAGCTCAAAGAACAGGTTCTGTTCAACAAACACTGCATGAAAAAAGCTCAATTAAACGTGAAACCCTCAGATATGAAATGATTAATTTGGCTTTTCTACTCCAAGTAAAAAGCACCATCCTGAAGCGCAGCTAATAATACCCTTGTGCACGCCACCTCACTGAAATAGTAATAAAACAATCTTCTCTTTACTCTGTCCAGGATTTCATTTAATGGGCCAGGAAGTGGCTTGCTAGGGTCATATGTAATGAATAGAAAATATACCAGCTCCCAGACATAGCAAGACTGATGAGCAAATAGAGGGCTGCAGGATTCGTGTTCTCCGACAGCACGATAAGCCCCTAGCCCTGACATCCCAATGCAAAATTCACTTGAAAAATATTTAGTGGCACATCTATTATCAACTGGTTCCTAAAGAAAAAAGTTAAAAATAAACTATAATTTGATTTTGGAAGCTTGACATTTTACTTAATTTAATGCAATTAGTTATTTGTTGGGATGACAAAGGAACACACATATGCTAACCAATTTAGAAAATATTAGGGAATTTCATGCACATTATTATATAAAACACTGCTTTTATTCTCTACCACAGGAAAAAGTACACATAATTATGAGCAACCAATAATCACAATGAAATACTGCATTAAGAGATGAAAGTTCATTTTCCCACAAAGAATGAATAAAGTAATTAAAATACTGTTGCACATAATTTCTATGCTGCACAATTTTGAAAGAGCTTGTGTTTAAAGAACCAGCTTTATAGCTATTCTAATGGCCGGATGATACTTTTATAGGCAAATTAGCAGCTGATTTTGCTGATTAATTAAAATAATAGCAACTATTTGAAAAATGTATTTCTAAGATTTATTTCTTTTTATTGGAAAGTCAGATCTACAGAAAGAAGGAGATAGAAAGATCTTCTGTCTGCTGGTTTACTTTCCAAGTGGCTGGAGCTGAGTCAATCTGAAGCCAGGAGCTTCTTCTGGGTCTCCCATGTGGGCACAGGGTCCCAAGGCTTTGGGCTATCCTCTACTGCTTTCCCAGGTCACAAACAGGGAGCTGGATGGGAAGCTGAGCAGCTGGGATACACATGGGATACATATGGGATCCCGGCACATGCAAGACAAGGATTACCAGGCTCCTATACCAGGCCCAAAAATTGGGTTTCTTAAAAGGACATTGAAAACTGCCCAGGCTGCATGTGGAAAAATGGGATTTCTTTGATGACATAAATATATAGCATCCTACCCACTGTTTTGTCTTTTTTTTTTCTTTCTGATATGAAGGACAATCTTAAACTATTCATTTTTGTATACTACTCAATTCTTGCTCTGTTTCCTAGCTATATAAAAAAAAATGTGTGCGTAGATGCTGCCTAAAGGGAAAAAAAATTAGCTAAGTACTGGCAGGCTTCAGATGATCACAGAACATGGCCCAGCATTTCCTGTCATAAGTTAGTCTTATCCTCAAAGTCTGTTCCCGAGGTTCTTTTTCAGTCATGCTTTTTCGCAAGATGTTCCTGATGTAAGTGAAACTATCCCAGCTTCGGGGGGGATGAAGAGTTCCAGAGATGCAGACAAGGTCTTGGCCCCTGCATTCCAACCCAGAGCTGGTGAGCCCACAACCAGCTCTCATGGAAGGCTCTGGCTCTCCATTGGTGTGGACACTACCTGGTGGAGACGATGGCCATCCTGTATCAGTGCAACACGCTGTTGTCATGCATACCCATCTTGCAAGCATTGACAAATGGGGGTAGGAAAATTGACTGATTTTACAAACAGCACCGCATTAACACTGCAGATTCCGTACAAGGGTCAGTGTGTGTGTGCAGGGCCACAGTGTGCTGATACCAAATAGGAAGGGTGGACCTTTGAATGCAGGGCTCCTGTCTGTTTCTGGCTTTCCTCACAATGATCTGGCTGAAAAGCTGTCGTTCTACAAAAATGCACATTCATTTCTTCTCTCCACTGTCCCCCCTAAAGCTCTCCCTTTGCCACTAGGCAGGTTTTCATAAGCGCTCTGGCTTTTTGTTGGGAAAAGAGTGAGGTCAAGGTGCTAGGATGACTACACCCTCCCACAGTACAGCCACTTCCCCGCAGCCAGGCTTTATGACACACTTCCCACACATTTTAGATTTGTCTTACTTCTTCTAATGATGCATGACATTGGGTTGAATATCCCTAATATAAACACCTGAAATGAAACCTGAAACTTTCTGGGTGCCAACACTCAAGAACTTCCAGCTCTTAGAACATCTTATAGTTTGGATTTTTGAATTAGGGGACTGGCAAATTCCACATAAATATTGCGACATTAAAAAAATGTTAAAATCTGAAGTAATTCTGATCCATTTCAGATCAGGGATACTCAACTTGCATAGCTCTGCATTCTTCAATACGCCAACCATCAGTTATCTGTGGTTATTGAGCACTTAAAATGTGGTCTGCCCAAACTGGGATATATAAAATACACACTAAAGATTTGACATAAAAATGACTGAAAAACACTTTTACAATTTTTATATTTACTAGGAGAAATGTCACACTTTTGTTCTACTGCATCAAATAAAATATATTATTAAAATACATTTTACTCCTTTTCTCTTAATGTGGCTACAGGGAAAAGTAACATTTCATTGTGCTTCAGTGGGTAGTTCTGATAGAGACACTTGTTCATTCTGTGACAAACTACAGGCCATTCAGTAGGCTTGGTCTGAATGTCTTGCGTGCCATGCACTCCACAGGTGTTCTCACAAACATCGGGCATTATTTCAGCGTGATCACTAGGAAAGCTGTTGTTTGGCAGAGCTGAGTGGCCTGGGGTCACAGAGCTGGACAGTAACAGGCTCATCTCTTGTACTTGACATTGTGTAACATCTGGAATGGTTTACGGAGGTTTAGGTAGGACAGGAGATGGCACTGAGAACTACAGAAGTTAGGGAAAAGTGGGCTGCCCTTCAGGCGGACTGCAGTCCTGGGGGACAGACACAAGTAGGGAGGTTTAAACTGGCCTGGATGGAGCGCGTAAGTGCTGCAGAAGTGGACTGTTGGTCCACAGATGGGCTAGGAAGTGGAGAAACCATGTTATGGACAATAGTTTAGCTGGGAGGTGATGAGAACCTGAAGGAGTGAGGAGAGGATGGGAAGACCCATAGGAAGCGGGAGAGTCTACCCAGGAAAGCTGGAGTCTGACACAAACTCCTTCAGTTCGTATGTGTAAATAAGCCACTGTGAATAGCAATGGGCACATCAGAGGAGTTATGGGAACTGAGCAGTGTCACAGAGTGTCCTTCTAGTGTGGCTCCTGGACCCTGCCCAATCTTCCCACCAGCACAGTCACTGATGGGTCTGGGAGAGAACTGAAATAATAGGAGAATGATGATTATGAATGGGACAAACAATGCCTTCAGTGACAGAACAAAGCTGGACAGATTCTGGGGGATGCAAGCAATGACGGGATGAAATCATATCTAGGGTTCCTCCAGCGCCACCACCTCAGCAGAGGTGCCTGGAACAAGTGCAATGACGCCCAGAAGAGCCGGCTTAGTGCTGCTCCTACAGGCAGAGAGCAGAGCCAAAATCCTAGGGAGATGTCCTTCCAGTCAGCCCTGCCTTGCTCCCTGAAATTTCTAGCACACAGTATATGTACAATCCTATCACGCCTCGGGGAGCAACCTGAGGTCCTGCTGCAGCGGCCGGGGTGCTCAGGTGGCCAGAGGGAAGGAAGATCAGGGGAGGCAGCTGTGAGGAACCGGAGGCCTGGTTTAGCCCAGCAGGTGCATTTGTGGGATCCACATCAGCACATGCCTTAGGAAGGGAATCGCATGTGCTGCCAAAATTTCTCCCCAGCTGTGAGAAGAGAATGACAGATCCTAATGTCTTTAGAGAATAGGAGCTGGTGTCTGTTTCCGTGATTTTTGTAGCACAAACGTGGATCACAGCATCTTAGCAAAATCTATCAATCTTAGAGACCCACTTACAGAGTCACATTTGCATTTCAACACATTCTTCTTTATTTCAGGCAATTTTAGCACTTCAGCAGTAGGCTGGGAGGATTAATGACATAATGTTGTTGTATGGCCCTATATTCCCTGGGAATGCATTTCCACTGACAATAAGTAATTCTATAGCTCAGAAGTGCCGGTGGAGAATTGCCCATAGGGGACAAAAAAGATGGCTCCTTCTGTTCCAGGAGTCAGTAAAAGGGAATGGGCTGTATAAAAGGACATGACAGAACTGTTGTGAGGCAGAAGTTGCAGCCAAGGTAGTGGTCCTGGCCACCTTGGTTTTGTGTAGGTTTCTCTAGTGGCTGACTCAGAATTAGGTCATCTATACTACCCTGGAGAGTGACCCAAGGAAAAGCCCATGCAGTCTTGTCCATAGTTGACCCATGGTTCAGGAACACACCTATTCGTTAGCAATTGCACTAAATCTTCAATCTAGTTGTGCAATGTCAGCATCAGAGATGTAAGTGCTTGGAGCACAAGTCAAAGGGCAACAGACAGACTGGAAGGGGCTGGTCTGGGAGCTAGTGGACACCTTCCTTTGAGACTGTCTCTGTATTTTCCCACCTTTTCTGCATTTTGAGGCTTTTCTGGTCTATATAAACTGCCTCAGTGCAAGGCCTTTCCTCTCCTGGACAATTCTGTGCTGATGGCTGACTACCGAAATTCTCTCTGTAACCTGTTTCCACACCTGGCTGCTTCATTTTGGCTTGTGGTCTAGAAGCTGACCTTCAGAGTACAAGACATGTTCTAATGATAAGGCTGAAACTTTATCATACTCAGATAACCCCTAATAAGACAAAATCATACTACACAGGTCTTACGAACAAAGTCAAGATTTTATGATGATACCTGATCACTGGTTGATATAACCAGGTTGCTGGGGGAAGTTTAAGGGTATGTTTGTAATCCTGGGTAAAAGGCAAAAGGTTTTGTGGCTTGTTCCCTCTGCCCCTTTTTGATGGTGACTTGAAAGAACAGGGGAAACACCATTGGAAAATAAACATTTGCTTCCCTTGGTTTTGCTCCTCTTCAACACTTCTCAGGCACCTGTGCGTCCCGACCAGGGAAACAGGGCTGCTCAACCTATCTGAACCCCAAGTTCCCACCTGTAATGTCTGCCACAGGAGCGGGTCATAAGCCGACTGGAAGGTTTGTTTAGGTCCCTTTCCAATTTCAAGTTTTCTATAGATACATTATGAATTGGTCTATTTATAACAAATTAGATTTTGTTTGGCTACCAACTCAACTTGAAAAAAAAAACTGTCATTTTGTTTCACCGTAATTTAAATATCCAGCAAATGAGAGACAGAAAGAGAGATTTATTGTTCTATAAAGCAGACCAGCTGGCAGGGATGCTTACTGATTTGGGCTGGGCACGGGAAGTAGATGCTGTAGATCTGAAAATTGTCCATTTAGCTCCTGACAGCTCTAGTGGTCCAAAAAAAGCAAGGTAGGAGACAATAATCTGACTCACCTCAGAACCAGAGGACAAACAACTATTTTGAAGGCATATTAATAGGCCACCAGGACTGTCTAGTAAATTGCTTCATCATGTAATGGCAAGCAAGAATACAACAGGCTGAAGGTGTGTCAACTGAACTCCTATTCTTACAACAGCTAAGACCATTCCTGCTAGGATCCCCGACTGCAACAAGTTAACCTTGCCTGTCTTCCTCTTTTCGGTATACAACCTTCATTTTCTAACTAATTTGTCAGATAAATAGGAATATGGAGCTAATGATCAGGGAGGGATTTCATTTGCTGTATGGTGCTTGGAATCAATAGCTGACATATGAAAATTTGGAATAAACAGTATGAAATTATTTTACTTAGCAAGACGGATTAATAATCACTTGCTAAACTGGAAAGAATGTGACTAAAGCAGTCATACAAAGAAAAATCTATTATTATTAAAGTACAGAGGCTAATTTTTGGTATTTAATGCTAGTGTTAACAGAGGGTAATAGAAGTGATAGCTTTGGGATATTTGGTGAATTCAAGAGCAGGCCTCTGGATTCTGTACAACGCCTTCAGTTTCTACAGTTCTGCTGCATTCAAGATTGTTAGTAATGTGCAACTCATATTTCCTGGCTTAGAAACACTAATGAACAATCTTGAACAAATGAGTTCAATGTTCATTTTTAAGTGACAAGTTCCTCTCACCTTCCCCCCGCACGTCATGGTTCAGTATACGTGTATTTCATGACCCAGTTAGAGAACTACCAATGTATCTAGTATTCAAGTTTAAAATAAAATAATGGCAAAAACCATTTTTTTGGAGTTAAAAAAAAATCATCCCAGGCATTCACATGTATCAGTGATTACTAAAAGAAATGCTAATTAGGTTTGAAGCTGGAAAGTTTTCAACACAATGAAGAAAACACAAGAATCATGTTACATTTTAGAGAACCATTTTAATTAACAATGACAGTCATATTGCCTTGGGAAAATACACTTGCCAAAAAAAGTCGCCCTTGAAAAATAAAGACATGGCCAAAAATAAAGACCCTGGCTGGTTACTACATTTAAAACAAAGGCAAGGCATATTTTAAAAAGGAATAGGTAAAATTTTCCCTTAAGAATTGTAAAAATTGCCAAATTGAAACAAAGGGGAAAAAAGATACTAGATTAATAACTGGTTGAATTACTTCATATTAAGAATAATAAAATACTTAGTTTCAAGGGGGGAGGGTATTAGCTTCTTCGAATTATACACATCTTGAACATGGTAGTTCATTATGTTTTATTGTCTCATGATCCTAGGGTAACGAAAATGTTTATTGAGGAATTCTAAGGCTAAAGTTGACCAATGTCACAGAACGCAGAGGTGATACTAGCTCTCCAAGATATTTGGGAAGGCAGTGTTCTGTTTTCCAAGGCAATTTTGTAGCAGATGGGCAATCAACTGATGGGGAAGGCCGGGTTAGAAAGTCAAAGAGTACTACACAGCCCAGGTGTGTTTTAATGAGGATGGCTCAGAATGAGGTGTACTTGTCTAGTTGGTAGGGTCTAGGTGGCTGGATACAGGGCTGAACTGGACTTTCTGGAGGGTCATTTGGAAGAGAATAAGCTTTGGAGAGTTTCTCTGTCTTGCCTCAAGTAATGGTAAATGCCTTAGTGCAGCTTTTTCAGTAACCCTACCACTTCGCCTTAACTCCACCCACTAGTGAGCAACCTACCCCACTGACGTCAAGCTCATGATGGCAACTACATGTGTAGAGGCTATATAAGGGATTCATGCATGTGATGGCTGGTGGCAAAACCTTAATGTTGAGGTCTCTTTCAACTCTGTGAGTCAACAGTTTCAGATGGCCTACAAGTATTTGATTTGTGGAAGGGTGAACGAGAGAAGAGCATGATGATCTATGGATTTCACGCTTTATCGGGGGGAGGGGATCAGGGAGTCAGTTACTCTTAAAACATTACTGAATATCTGCTAAGATTGGTACGTTTAAATTTTAAGAATGTGAAAAGGGTAAAAATAATTTAGTTGTCCCCACAAATCTTGGGCTACACACACATACGTGACTATGCTAGATTTATAGTGCCCCTTGGTAATTTCATATTAGAAAGTGTTTACATACAAACCCAGATTTAGCTGATACCAAATATTCTAGGTCTGGGAACTTTATCTGAGGTTCTGATCCAGTTCCTTTCCTTTCGCAATTGAATGAAGTGTTTATACTCTACACCTTTTCATTCCAATGCTTTGAAAAGAACATCATATAAACAGTCCACAAAACAGAATAAATAATTAGTGGTGAAAGTACACAGTTATAAAGCAATTCTTTGGTTCCATGCTTTACACATAGGGCCAAAGTGTGTTTTTTGACCCCAGTAGCTGCTGGCACATGTTTCCAAAGAGAATCACTCCTCTGAGGTCGAAGCTAGTTTTATGTTGGAAATGATACCCTGTACTGGAGAAACAGCTCTTCTGAATTAGAAACACTCATGTCCTCTCTTCAAGGCAGGGGCCCATGTCTTAAAACATTTATCTGCAAGGCATGCTCTGCACATCCGCGCCCCCAGAACTATGGAGGAAAGCATCTAAATTGTGCTGTTGAGGATGCTCCAGTAAATTAGCACATAAAAGCCTCTGGTACTTCAGTGTGGTCCTTCTTTAAATAAACTGGATTTATTTTTAAATGAAAAGAAAAAAGCCTCACAACTTCCATGTATTTTCCCTTTTTGTTATCACCAAATCTTATAAATTCCTTCAGCTTAGCTCAGGCAAGGTAATGCAACAGTTTCTTCTAAAGAAAAATATGGAAAAAAAACTGAGACATTAGTTTGTGGAAAATAATGACAGAATGAGGGGGTAGGAGAAGAAGCTGCCCATAAGAGTACGAGGATCAAGACATGACAAATTTGGCTAATTCCGGGGTGGCAACTGTGAGTAGAAGCTGTGCTTCTAACCTCAGGCTGTCCCTGGATCACTGCTGATCTCTTGGTGGGACAGCACCTGCACGCTCAAACAGACAGCTGGCTGCGTGGGTGTTTCCTGGGAGAAGATACCCAGACATCTGATGGTGAAGTTCAAAGTGATGGAAAGACATCAAACATACCACAGAGAACACTGTCATCTCCAGGACTCCCTAGCACTCAGGTCAGGTGCAGTTTCTAGGCAGAATCAGACTGTGTTGACTTCAATGCTGGACAGTGACAGCCTTCTTTTAACTTACTCCATTTATCTTGCTTGAGTTCTCATTTTGCACATACATGTATGCGTATGTACACGTATGCATAGCTAATTAAAGTTTTAGCATGAGTGTAAGATGCTTACATTTTACAAACGCGAAATCTATACTAAAATAATAAATATGTAATTCAGAAATACGAGGGCATAAATATTAAAAAATAAAAAGGGAAAGCAGCCCATTCTGGAGTTTAGAGTGTAAAGTGTATTTCTGACACATATTGTCTTACCTTATAGAGTCTAAAAAAATTACTGTTATATTCTGAACATTAGTGTCATGAGAAAGTGGAGTTCCCTTAATATTACATGCATTATGGTTTGTTATATTCCCAAGTGTTATTGAATTATATCTGACAGATTTTATAACTCTTGATTTCACAGTAGAAGCCACTGGGGAATGGGATTAATTTTGAAGAAATGTTGTTAAAATTTTTAAATTAAATATCTCAAGCATGAAAAACAGCATGGCAAACATAAAACAAATACCCAGGTATCCACCATCTAGCTTGGCAAACATTAACATTTTGTATTATTTATTTCAGATTTCCCTAAAGAAACACAGCTGAATCTACATTCTGCAATCCCTCTTTTTGCCCCCCCTCCCACACAGGTAACTACTAGCCTGGATCCATTTTTATCATGTCAATTAGAAAATCTAACCTTACTACCTATGCAAATATCCAAAAATAATTTACAGCTGCCATATACATATTAAAACCTTTGCATATAGACAGAATCACAGTGCAGTTAGCATTCTGCAAGTGCTTCTCAAGAATCTTGCTTGGTGCCACATACAGCATGATGCACTTACTTTAACTCCTGTATGTCTCCCTGTGTGAGTGTACTGTGATTCACTTTACCAGCCTTCTCCAGTGAGTAGTAAGCATTTCTCCTGAACCTCTATCGTGAACACTGTCATGAACTCATCCTGATGCAGCATTCTTCCTCCCTCTCAGCCTCAAATACTCCTGACTGGAGCTGATGGCACTGCACTGCCCAGTCAAACAGGATGAGGAAAGGCTCACTCCTCCCCTTCTCTCCCTGTCCATATTTGGCCGTTAAGGACAGACCATGAAATGTTTTTGTAACTGTTGCTTCTTCGTCAATCATTCCTAATTTCCATTCTTGAAACTCAACCTGCTATTACTGGGCTGTGAATTCCATTGCAGACTTCCCTGACACCAGGCTCAGCCACTTCAGGTTATTCCTCCACCTGCTACAGGCTGAAAGAATGTACTGAAAAGCCTAACCAGGCCATGTCAAGTCCTGCTGTCCTCGCTGCATATGCAAAACCATTAAGGTCCTAATAAATGTTCCCTAAACTGGGTTCATGCCTCTCTCTGGCTTGCTCCCCTCTAACAAATTTATGACCCAGCAATTCTCTCCTGGAGTCCTGTTCTGCCTGTGATTGGAAATATCTCCCGTCCTTACTCAGCCATTCCCTTCTCTTGGAGGTAAACACTGGCTTTGTATCACCCAGGCAACCTTCTGACCCTTCTGTACTCACTGGGCTACTTCTACCGAACCATGGCACTTTCCACATTCCCCTGTCTGAGTACAACTTGAGGGCAGGGCTAGTTTTGATTCACATTTATTTCCTTGGGGTCTCACAAGGTGACTAGGAATATGAACAAGTACTCAGACACAGTCAGAACCAAATGGATGCCAGCCAATCTATTATTATTATTTTTTTTTACATAAAGGAGAATCATTTTGTTTAAAACAAGTATTATGGAACACATAATAGAAAATGACATATTCAGCACTCCATGAACAAGACATCTGCCAGCCAATACTTGTGCATTAATAAGTCTCTCAGTAGTACCTACAGAGATGGCCCTAAGGCAATGCAAACACTTTCTGACTTTTCAGATTAAATGATACTCGGTCTCTACAGTTGTGAGCAATACAGGTCTCCATTGATGATCTAAATCCTCTAAATGCTTCTCATTGCCACTGCACCAAAGGAAAGTCTAGACTGCATTCAACATTCCCTCAAGGACAAGATCCCGCTCTACACCTACCTGTAACAAGCTCCCTTACTTCGGCATCAATAGATTTTCTCAACAGTCGCAACAGGGCAGGAATCCCACCAACATTCTTCATCGCTATTTTGTTTTCATCTGTAGATTTGCCAAAAACAAGGTTTCGGAGAGCACCACAAGCATTCTTCTGAACTTCTAAAACTCGGTGGTCCAAAAGGTCAACCAGATGCTTGATTCCCCCTAATCTACACACCTAAAATGAAAAATAATAGGCAGCAGCTTTAAGTGGCATGGGCTTATGTAGTGATCAAGCAACAATCTATGCTGGAGAGTTCATAAGACATGAGCAATTCTAGATGATTTCAAAGATGGCTTTTCTAAGGAGTAGGTGTTCAAGCCTAGTGACTAAGATGCCTGTGTTCCACAGGGGAGTAGAGTGCTTGGATTCAATTCCTGGTACTGCCTCTTGACTCCAGCTTCCTGCTGATGCAGATCCTGGGAGGCAGTGAGCATGCCTCAAGGAACTGGATTCCTGAGACTCACATGTGAGACCTGACAGTGGCCCAGCTGCAGCCCGGCATCGTAGGTGCTCAGGGAGTGAACTAGCAAACAGGAGCTGTTCTAAAACAAGCAAAAATCCTAATAATTTTTTTTTAACCTATCATTCAAAAGAACACATGCTTAGAAAATCTAAGGACACTTGTGAAGAGAATGCTACTTTCCTAGGCTCATGACTTTAAAAAAGATGAATGAGGAGGGATAATGTTCCCATGTAGGCAGCCCAGGCCTTCTCCGGCCCTCTGCCCACAAACAGGAAACTACAGTTTACCCAGAAGTGCAATGAGCAAGGACACAAATACAATAAAACTGCATGTAGTACCAATGACAGCACAAGAAGTTAATTTTGATAAAAGCCAGTGGATTTCCAGATTGGCCCTTTAGGCTAATCTTCCCCAACTCATTTTTTTAAATTTGTCAATCCTTTAGTGCATTGCTAGAGTATTTCTGGGCTTTGTTTTTTGCATCCACCACATGGTCTGTATCTGCTATTTTACTTTGCATATATATATATTTTAATTTTTAAAATTTTCTTTTGAATGTTGTTTACATAGTTGGGAGGAATGCACACCCACGTGGGCCTCTGATTAGGGTGGGGAGGGTCAGCTATGTACTGAGGGAGGTTGGTGCGACATATGTTTTAGCATTTTTTCCCGTTCCTGCATTCACAGGGAGGAGGGGAAAAGGGCCGCTCTCTGCTTTACATACCAAACTGATGAAAAGCACTTTAGTTTCACATGGTATTCTAGCAGGGAAAAAGGCCTAAGATATTAAAAGAAAGAATGTACGTAACAGAGTATGAGCCAATAACCAGTAACTTGCTGTATTTATATAAGCCTTTAAAAACTAAATATTCATATATGTTCAGCATTAATCAAAGTTACAAATCCTCTGCAATTTTATTTCATTGCAGTTGGCATCAATCTTGACTAGAATCTCATAAAATACATTAGCTCACTAGTTCATGGAATACTCTTGGTTTTGTCCAACAGACCCTTAGAAATATGTTTTATAGTTTCTGTGCATTTTATATTTTAAACATTTTGTAATGTTTTAAATTTACTGGAGAGGTGGACAGACAGGCAAGCGGTCTTGTACTGGTACGTCCCCTTCACGGAGCCCAGTTCCTGGAACGGTCACTGCTGCCTCCTAACATCTGCATGAGCAAGTCACTGGAGTCAGGAACCAGCCAGGACCAAACCCAGGCACTTACGGTGAGAGATGGGTACCCTAACTGCTAGGCCTTGGTGCACTCCTGGAAGCATTTCAAAAACAGGTTGACTTCTTTGGTTCATGTTTTCTAAATAAGCTAAAGTGGACACATTAATTTGAAAAGGCAGAAAACACTTCAAAAGGCGAAATCTTCAAAAAGCTCATGAAAAAGCATATTACAAAAAATCTAGATTTAAAAATTTTTATACCAAATCAAGCTTATATTTTGATTCCATTTTTCCACATACTTTTTGAAGAACTCTTAATTACTCATCTCAGTTTTTCCTGAGATATTAAAAATAAGAAGGAAGAGCGTTTGATAAAAGAGCATTCTTTTAAAAAGATCTCAGTTGCACATGGCGATTTCTTAACAACATAAGCACAGGACTGCCCAGAGCAAAGGCAGAGTCACTACAGGTGCTGGCCTTGTACCTCCATCTTCACTTTGTTGTCGCCGAAGCACAGGTGCTGCAGGTAGGCCGCTGCGTTGGCCTGGACGGACGGGAACTGGTGCTGCAGCATGTGAATGACCTCAGGCAGCTCGGGGTCACGCCACGCAAACTCTCTGCAAGAGCAAAACAGGGATTCAGGGGGACAGCCAGTGACATAACATGCACTGAACAAATCCTCTGCTCTGGAAGTAAATAAGCTCAGCTGAGACAAAACCTGCAAGTCACAAAAAATCCTAAACTATATAATATATAAATAAGTTTTCTTCTCATGAACACATACAGGGGCCCAGATGTCTGTGACTTTGCAGAAACTGTGCGTTACAGATGCACAGGGAACAAGGACAATTTTCAGTACAAGTACTTTGTCAACTTTAATGCTCTTCCTCATGACTCCAATTTTAAACCATTCCACCTATATAAGAAATTGGAAGGTACAAGACATAAGTAAGTGAGTTCCAAACATGAAGAGAGAAGAGGGGGTTGGTGGCAATGAATGGAGCTGGTATTGCCCTCACAAGCACTAGTGTTATTAGCCCGGTATGCATGGTTGCTCTTGATTACAAGACATAGGCAGAAAATGATAAGAAGTAATATTTTACCAACAATCCTGTATTCAGGGTTATATTCATGCATTTCATGTATATTAATTCACTTCATTCATTCATTCATTATAAACTTCCACAGACACACACGCACACACAGAGCATACCTCCAGTTTGTCCATGGAAAATGGAGAAAAAATTAAGTTTATTTTGTTGAAAACTTTTATTGCAATGCTTGTATAGCTTTCTGTAATAGGTATTTTCCATGAATTCTTTGAATACCATTGTACCACCCATCCAAACATTTATTGAATTCATACTATGCTATATGTGTCAGAGTAGGTGCCGGATAAACATACTGAATCACAAATGGTTCTCTCTACAGGTTTAAGAAAAATGCAATTCTTAATGCCAATCTAACAGCAGTTCTCATCTATTGAGTTTCTTTGCATCAGAGATTAACTCAGAGTTCAGTATCTTGTGACTCAGTATCTCATACCTTCACTGTTGCCCCACATGGTAAGCACTATTAACTAACATTAGACACAGATAAAGAATTCAGGATAAGTACTTCAGTGGGGGAAGTTAACGAAACCCAGACATCCACACATGAAAGTAAGAGAAGGTTAATGTAGGTTTTAAAGCGCAAGCAAGGGAAAATGTGACATGGTCACAACAATATGGAATTCAGTAAAATCAGAAAAAATGGCCGGGAAGGAAATTGTTTACTATGTACACACAAAGACATACTCGCAACAATATAGCAATTTTTTTAATATTTTTCTTTCTCTTATCATTCTCAACCAATTCATCAGTAAGCTTTATTGACTAGCACCAAAATATTCAACAAAAACCAAGTTCATTCACTCTTTCCAACTTGCCTGGATCACTTAAACAGTGTCCTACGTGTTCTCTATGCACTTACAATCTATTTTTTGCATAGCAGGTGGATCTAAAACTGCAGTCGGGGGTGAAATGGAACTTGCTGGTGTAATGGTGAACAGGTTGGATGATAATATCATTAACAGACATTAAGTACACAGAAACACTCTGAGAGGCAGGTCGTAACAGAAACACCATAGAATGTTGTAGCTAGGTGCCTAGGTTTTGTCTTGGTTCTTCAGTTAGTATGTGATTCTGAAAAGTCATTAATTATTTGGAGATTCAGTTTCTCCATCTATAAAACATGAACAATGGAACTGGTTTTCTTAGATTCCTCTAGGTTGGCTGTGATCATGTATATTAAAACACATTATGTTTGTAGAATAATAGAGGTATTTATTAATATTTTCATCCTTGTAAAATGAGCTGCTGTAAATAGGATTTTTCTGTAATGCTTTTTTTCTTTTACTCATCTTTTATTAACTATGTTAACTAATTCTGATAATAATATCTAAAGTCAATTCCTTATAAGCTTTGCTAAATGATCAGAGTGCAAGCAGTGTGCTTTAAGACTTTCTTGATGACTTACAATTATTACAAATGTATATTTTTATTTCTTTAAAGGGCACAGCAATGGTCAATATTTTCTGATTGTCACTGGGTGACAAGAGGGCCAGGCAGCGTCAATAGTGTACTTGAGCCAGAGCTGGGCAAATAGGCTTGATTGGCATGAACTCCAATGTTGATTTATGCCGAACAGAAATTTATGCTGGAATAACTGCTATGAATTTGTGAGCTGAATGGCATCAATGCCTTCCAGGATTTGCTGCATGAAAACCTAAAAATCAGACTTCTGCTTCTAGCCATGAAGGAGAAAGTGGAATGGAATTTTTGCCCACCCAATACAAACAAGTGCAAAACTGAGTCAAACACCCAAGGAAACCGTTTCTGTGTCCAGTACAATAGGCAATTCAAGAGTGTAATCCCCAAGGAACTGTACATCCACCTGGCTTGCTGCCTAAAGGGATTTTCTGGACCATAACTCTGGGAACTAGGCTAAAGTTGTATGAAGCTGACTTAGTGAGCCGAATGGGAGAGAATGGCATTGGGGAGTGTGAAAGTGCTTACAACGCATAGAGCAAGGAACTGGAAAAGAATAGCTACACAGCATGCGTGTGATTACTCAGACATCTTACATGGGCTGCTGGGCTGTGCATGCACAGGGCACTGCATGTGCTGGGTATAGCTACATGTCTGGTAGAGTGCAGATGATACCCTCACTCAGAACCAAGCATAAAGCAGGTGATGCTGGACTCTATATTATTGGAGGACAGAATCTGCTGAGACCTCCCGCATTAAGGCAAGATTCCACAGAAATTATTTTATGAGTGAATATATATTAGCCAGTTCCTAGGGCTAAGCAAACCTGAGAGATCTAACAAGGAACAAAAGCCACACTGACTGGATTCAAAAGCTGTCCTCGGGAGAGAAAGCCTAATCTAGATTCCATATGCATATCATGCATCACAGTTTGACAAAACTAAGCATGATAAAAAAATCAGGAACATATGATTAGAAAGGTATAAGAGAGGTAACCAACAGAAAGGTATCTGGGCATAACTCTGAGGCTGGAATCAGAGGAGAAATTCATAATAATTATCATAAATGTTTTCAAAGATGTAAAGAAAAACATGCAACAAAGAATGAATAGATGGGGGAATCTCATTAGAGACTCGGAAACCATAAAAACAGAACCAAATTCAAGTATTTTAAAATAAAATTATTGGATGGCTAATGATAGATCTTAGGTTGCAGAAGGACAAAATTTGAAAATCAATAAAAAATAACCAACTGGAAAAACACAGAGAAAAAAAGATTCTGAAAACAGTAAACAACGCTTCAGCAATCTATGAAGTCATAAGGTACTGCAAATTAACGTGCTGCAAAAGAAAAGGAGCATGGGGCAAGAAAATATTTTCCAATCGATAAATGTCACTGAACTCCAAGTAGGTTAAATGTAAAGAAAACTGGATGTAGGCCGACCAAAGTAAAACTTCTGAAAATAAAAAAGAAAAATCTGAAGAGCAGTCAGAGACAAGGATTATATTCTGAGAATAACATAAATGATGTCTGACCACCCACCAGAAACAGTGGAAGTCAGACAACAATGAGTGGCAGCACTCCAAGTGCCGGAAGAAAAGGAAAAGCCACACCTGCAAATCCCGAGCTCGCATCTGGCCAAACCACCATTTAACAACGAGGGAAGTGCAGAGCTTTCAGATAAATGAAAGTGGAGGACTGTTTGCAAGCAGTGCAATAAAGGCTGGGCTGAAGGGAGGTGATGGAGGCCTGAATACATGGGCACAAGAGAACCATGGCAGTAAACATGTGGGTGAACTGAAATACTATCATTTTCTTAAAACGGACCATTTACAATAAAGATATATGGACAGTTTTATAAAATATGCAGAAACAAAGCAACTGATAATATGAAAGTTAAGATACATAAATAAATCCTGCCAAATGTCACAAATAAGGCTGCACTCAAATGAAACACCCAGAATGTTATTTCAAGTCACCAACAGAAAGCGCTTTTTTGTTACACACCTTTTAAAACCATCATTTGTACTACTAGTGACTCTGGCTTCCAAGTAGACATAAACGACATCTTACAAAATGAACATTAAATCTTATCAGGCTAACTACTAGATAGAATTTAAAAGGAAGGTTTACAAGTAAATAAAATACTTAAGTTGCTATTTTTAAAACTGAAAATCAAATAACAGTTGTTACAAGCTTTTAGTTTTCAGTATCTAAACTTCAAATTTACCTGAATTCCAGTTTCAGTTAGAATAAATGCACCTATTTATTACAAGATAATAACTTATTCAACTTACGAAATACATGATCAGTAAAGTTTCATGTAATCAGAGGTAGCCAGAACAGTTTTATGCATTCGACTATGAAATTATCATACTATGAATAGCTGAAATATATTACCATACATGAAATCCTTATTTACGGTGAACTGACTCATATTAGAGGTAAAAAATGAAGTCTGCAGGGGACAACACTGAACTCAAAACTTTACTCATCACACTTCACTACTTTCTGGGTAGCCACTTATTTTCTCTGCAAGTTCATCCAAGATAAGGTCTAAATTATCTTTTGATATCTTCTGACACCCATGAGTGCAGCAGTTTTTGTTGTTTTTGTTGTTATTTTGAGAATTAAAAAAAGTTCATATAAGGCATTTCTGACAACTATAATAGAGATAGTATCAGACAAATAAAAACTTTTAAACATCCTAAGATGACAAAAGCGTGCTAAAGAAGCCCTAAAAGCAAATGTGTGTCAAGACCTGAAAAATTTTAGTGGTAAAAGTGAAAAAGTAAAATGATTTTTAGTGATGTAGTGGCCTGCCTATTCAACTCTAAATTATCTTTAGCTATTCTGTTTTAACGAACATCTCACTCTTACGTTTCATTCACATTCATAAGTTTGTAGACAATAACTGTTGCTAAAAATGAACTGATAAAAAATTTAAGATTTTTCTGGTGAAACAACTATTTGTGGGTGAAGCATGAATGAAATCTTGCTAACACAAGCCTTAAAATAACACTTGAGCTGTTTAACGCAACAAATTCTCTTTTCAGAAGTGAAAATTCTTCTAGTTTCAATTTATCTTTATTTCCTGAAATATTTTAAATGAGTTTCATTAAAGATGAAGTCAATTTTTCAATCAAGTATTAGAAGACCTATACCTAATAAAAAATGCTAGCTACATAGACAGACAAAATGAAAAAGAAAAATCATCTATTATTGGCCAAATATATATATATATTTTTTTTTTTCCCAAGATAAGAGACTGTATTGAAAAGTATTTTTTCCCAAAGGCAGACAGCTTTTTGAAGGACCAGATTAATCAAATTCTACATAGTGTTGCTGAACAGGATACAAAATGTCCAGAAGTCTGGCCTTCCAGTAACACTACTCATTTTCTGAAGTCCTCGTTCAAGATGTGAGGATAAGTGATGCTCTACAGACTTCTGTTTAATTCTAAGAGGCTGTCCCAAGTGGCTCCCTGGCACAGTGTTTCAGTGATGAATGCTGTGGATATTTCTTCAGAACTGCGTGCTCTCTTCTTATTAAAGTATAAAAAGAAGGAATTTCCCTTTAAAATGCTCAAAATCTACACAGATGGAATTAACAGCAAGTATTAGAGATAAGGAATTACTGATTTGGAATAGACTTGGGAACGTAAAAGTCAGAACTGGAGCAGCCTGTTGGTTCCTGTCAGAGCAGAGCATTCTCAGGTGGTTCCTGCTAGCTGGTACTCACCTGGGGTCTTTCTGAATGCTATCTATTGATGGGGATCTTGTGGTGCCATCATCACCTGGGGCTACATGCTGGAGCCTGCTATAATTGCACTCTTGTACTCGGTACTGGATCGGCCTGTAGGGATCCGCATAGGTAGCTGTTGTGTTCAGAGCATAATTGTTTCTTTGGTATGTGAGAGTACTTCGTTGGCTGGACGTCCTTTGTAGATTTCCAACACCTACTAGAAAGTCAACATTTTTTAAAAACATGAGTATGTTCTCTATGAGGTCATCCTTTTAAAAAGTAAAACTTTTTTTTTGGGGGGGTCAATTTTACTAGCAGGAAATATCAAAAAATACAACTAATACATTTACATGGTAGGCCTTATATGTTGTTTTAATTCAGCATTTTAAAATTCCAAGAGAAATAGAATTAAGCTAACTTTAGACATAGCTAACATAGCAAAGTTTCCTAATTTCATTTTATCAATTAAAAAACAAGTTGATTGCTCAAATTTATAAATAACCAACAGCAACAAACTTCCTAGCATTGAAGCATACACTAGCGACCTTACTTTGATGCACAATTTATTTTAGACCTGGGGATCCTCATCACACTGGAAAATGTACTGTACAAGCGGGAAAGATTGATATACCAAATTATTCTGAAGCTATTTCCAGTTTGCATGATGCTATGTGTACAGGTCTTTCATTATATTTAACAACTTTTTTTCCTAGTTACTGAAGCAGAGATCTCTTCAATTATTGTATACATTTAACTCCTGCAATAAAAAAAATCTCATATCATCTGTTTCTTCACTGTGGTCAAGAAATCCTTAGTTACAGAACGTAAGACCAGAGAACAGCTTCTTCACTTTTCACTAACATCTGCTGAAATCAGATCAGTGGACTAAACTGTCAGTTTCTAGCAGAAAACCAACACAAACCCTTCTCCCACCTGCTGTATGAGTAGGCACATATCCCCAGAGTTATGGCATTTACAGGCCATCACTGCCTGTTGCATCTCATGTGTGTGTATGGTAATATATCTGTGGTGTCTTTTGTTTGAAAAACTAAAGCTGACACTTGGGTCTTCACAGATCAGCCTGACTGAAGAATCTGCTGGTTCACATTGCCTGCAGCCACTGCTTCATCAGCTGGTACAGAGCAGCAGGGGTGGGAGCTGGGGGATGCAGCAGAGCATGATGCTGCAGCTCCGTTCTGCACGTAACGAGTCAGGGGACCCCCAAATGTCAAACAGGAAACCGTGCTGCAAACATGTGATACCAATGATGGACAAGTCACTCACATATGGATTATCTCCAAAGAGCTGTTTTTGGCAATAAAATGACAAACCAACATTTGAATGATGGGTTTCTTTCTATATCTGGTATGCTTCTAACCCCCGGAGTGTCAGATTTATGACTGCAAATCTAACCTCATATAAATCATACAATTACTATTTTTCCTGACTGGGATCGTACCAAGTTAAAAAAAAATATATATAGCTCTTACAAATAGGGATTAAATGAACTTCTGCCTTATTGTTTACTGATCAGCTGTTACAGCTGTTTGCATAATTCCTTGGATCAAGAATACAATCTCAATACAATCCTTCTATTGCTGGGTTCATGAAAATGGGAAAGCAGCTACACCCAACTGCTGCCCACCTGAGCCTGTGCGATACAACGCCGTCTGGGACCCCTGGAGCTCCACCGTGGCGTGGTTTGGGCTGCGGTACACTGGGCTGTAATAGGTCCTCCCCTCGTATATCGGAGTGATGTGCAGGTCGGGAGACACAGCTGAACGAAGGTCTTGACCAAGCTGACTGTGTTGACTAGCATAGGAACTCCTCAGGCCTAGGTGCAGGAAAACGACATGAAGAATTGAGAAATCATGATGAGGTTAAGCACAAACCCCAACTAAAATTCCAGTTGACAAGACCAAGTGCTCAGTCTGAACAACCTTACCAGGGTAAGCTTTACAAAGAAAGGGCACCAGGGGTGAAAAGCACTCCATACATACTTTAAAAGAAAACCTTCTCTTGGCAAGAAGGAAGTACTTTTTCTTTAAAAAAAAAAAAAAAAAGATGAAAACCTACTACATGGCTTAGTATGCTGAAATCCATTCCCCAACTATGAGCAATTTCATGATGATGACCAATGAGAGAATGGCCTCTTCTAGTATTATATCCTGAAGAACACTTAACAGCAGTGCTTCATGCCACTCTGTTTTCCAGGTCTCTAATACACCTGTGTGGTTCTCAAGTGGGTGTTCAGCCCTGCTCACACATTTTACAATCCCAACACCTAACACCAAACCTATGTAACATGCTTAATAAGAACTGTTTTTATTAAAAAAAGATTTATTTTTATTGCAAAGTCAGATGTATACAGAGAGAAGGAGAGACAGAAATATCTTCCGTTCAATGATTCACTCCCCAGTGACCACAAAAACTGGTGCTGTGCCAATCCGAAGCCAGGAGACCAGATCTTCTTCTGGGTCTCCCACGTGGGTGCAGGGCCCCAAGGCTTTAGGCTGTTCTGGACTGCTTTCCCAACCCACAAGGGGGGAGCTGGATGGGAGGTGGAGCAGCCAGGACACAGACTGGTACCGATATGGGATCATGGCACGTCCAAGGCAAGGACTTCAGCTGCTAGGCTACCACGCAGGGCCCAGAACTCTTTTTAAAATGTGTGTTTTTCATGTAGCTCACTTTTTTTTAAAAAAGGAAAACACATTAAATCTTATACTAGTAAGTTGCATCTATTATCAGTAAATTAACAATATTCAATACATACAAAGTTACTATTTGATATTGCTATATTTTTCCATAATTTTTTTAAAAGAAAATGAAAATGGTTTTCATTTGCAACCACATACCACACTTTTGGTTACCTTCTTTATTGTGTAAAGAAGTCTCTACGTTAGCACTATATTAAAATTAAGACATTTTAGAAAGTTTTACTCAGATTGCTAACACTGTTTACACGTGGGATCAAGGAAAAAAGATGTCAAGCCCCATCTATTTTCTTTGAAAAAGGAAATCAGCAATTCTGTATTATTCTGCCCATAAATTTGTGATTTGTCACTATTACTCAATAAAGTTAGTCACGTGATCAGAAACACTGCGGTTACATTCCAAATACAAGCAAGTGAAAGCTGAAACATTTGAATTCAGTGGCATATATTTACTTTTAAGAAGTTTGCAAATATTTAACACAGTAAATAACTATAAAAGACTAGATTGTTCTGAAGCTGTTAGTTCAATCAAATAACAATTAAAAACAGATGGACTGTACCCCATTGATAATTATAGGCTGCTTAGTCGGGGTGGGGTGGGGCCAAGAAAGCACAAAACTTTGAAAGGGAAAGATTATCACCTACTTGGATAGCAATGAGACATGGGGAGAAACAAAATAAATCAATGGGTCTTTATTTGCTGAAATAAAGACCACAGGTTTCCACAATTTCCTAACTGGAAGACTGCTTGGTCAAATCTGGTATCAAAATGTAGGAAACAGAGACCAAAAGGATACGTAATTCACACTCACTGAAAGCTACCAGGTTTCAGTTTTGGGGTGGGGGGATGTGCAGACTGTGCGAATCCACAGGTCAGTGCTCTCATTACATGGTATACTGAAGATGGGGTGGGAAACCCTGAACTCCTCAGGGCCCTCCATAAACATCAGGCTAAAGAGGAAGGTTAGCCCACCAGGGAAGGCTGCATGGAAGCAGATTTAACGCTGAAGGTGAGGTTATGACTGCTGTGATTCTCTTTTGATGAGTGCAGCTTTCTGTTCCCTGGTAGATTTCTTCTTATTACCAGAGTGTAAGTTCTTTTTCTTTATGGAACTCAGGAATACTTTTCTTACCAACAGTGACATACAGCGGGTGGGTGGGGCAGCAACTTTGTCTGCTAGCTCTTCAGTATGAGGTTCTGTCGCCACATCCCACAGGCACTGCAACTCTGACACTTCACTGGGACGGCTCTGTTTTGTTTGTTTTTTTGGTTGAGTTGCATGCCATTTACCATTTTATTAACATATATATTTTTTAAATTTATTTTTCATGATACAGTACTCCAGGTTCAGGGATTTCCTTTTCTTTTTTCTTTTTTTTTTTTTAATTTTTATTGGAAAGGCGGATATACAGAGAGGAGAGACAGAGAGGAAGATCTTCTGTCCAATGATTCACTCCCCAGGAGGCCGCAACTGCTGGAGCTGAGCCAGTCCGTAGCCAGGAGCCTCTTCCAGGTCTCCCACATGAGTGCAGGGTCCCAAAGCTTTGGGCCGTCCTCGACTGCTTTCCTGGGCCATAGGCAGGGAGCTAGATGGGAAGCGGGGTTGCCGGGATTAGAACCAGTGCTCATATGGGATCCCGGGCGTGCAAGGCGAGGATCTTAACCACTGCGCCATCGCGCCGGGCCAAAGCGATTTCCTTTTCCAACTTTCCCATTCCCCCCCACCCTCGATTTCCCCCATATGACAATACCGTAGTACTTCAACAACAGTCACAAGTCCATCATTCTGCATGTAAGTATATATGACACAGGAGGTATAGAAAATGGTAGAGAGGTCAGCTGTTAAATATATTTTGACAATAGGATGCTGCATCGGACACTTGGAATGCTGCTCACACTTGAGGAGGGACCAGCTGAAGATGGGACGGTTCTGAAATTTACTGGGCCCCTTGCTCCCGCTAGCTGCTGCAATGTGAAATGGACGCAAAGCATTCTGCATCACCATGAGAATGCAAAGGATTTGTCTGGATGCTTAACTAGAACTCAGGTAACCTGAAATTTTTGTAATCAGTTACTGTAATTGCACGGGAAAGGTGAGAAAATGAGCTCTCTTACATTTAAAACTAAAAAAGTAGCCATCAAAGCATTGACTTGTTATAGGCTTATTTGTTTCATGAAATTATTACATGTGACAGGCTGTAAAGGGAAAAGGTATAGAATAGGCAGTCAGATGTAGCACATTGTTAATACTCGAAATTATTCTGAAAACAATGCCTGCTACTGCTTTTGTATACATGTTCATGCCTTAAACACACACACATTTATATACATAATGCAGTCTTGCAAATTAGCACTACAAGTTTTTATACAGCCCCAGAAGATTAAAATGGAAATGTCTAGAAAGCATACAATAACTTAGTATTACTAAAGGTGGCATTCAGGTGATTATGCTGTCTAGTCAGCACCAGAGGAAAAATTTCCAGAAGCATATCTGTAGATTAATTTTTAATAACATCCCTACAAATAATGGAAAACAATGAGACTCCACAATATTACTTACCCAAGCACTAATTTCTATTTGCAAATCCACAAATACATATTAGATTATCTATCACAGTGATACAATACATGTGATTTAAAATCTTTATGTCTAAGACATTAGAAATAACATACACTTATTTTTCAAACATTTAGGTATATTTTTCTGCTCAAAACTTTTCTTGACTTGTTATGATTACACTGAAATGAGTCATTCAGGACACATCTAGTAAGCTTTCTGGAGGGAAGTTAGTTCACAAATACACTGTATCATTTAAATGATTCGACCATCAAATATTCTAGCCCTTGAAAGTATTACATAAGAGTGCTTTAGGCTTATTAATGGACCATCCAAATTTTGAAATTGATGACAAAAGCAAGTATGACAAGCACATCATTTTCTGAAGCTAGATGAAAAAAATTCATAAAGTAGGACCCACACTCAAAACAAGTGGACAGGGAGATGACATGAAGCCACACTTTCCTAAAATCTTGTAAAGATGGTACAGGCCCCATGTTGTGGCACAGCACATTAAGCTGCTTTCTTTGACACACCCCTTATGGACACCAGTTAGAGTATCGGAGAAAATACTGCTGAGCCAGGTCCCTGCTAATGTACCTAGGAAACCAGGGAAACAGCCCAAGTCTTTGGACCCCTGCTCCCGCTTGGAAGACCCAGATGAAGCTCTTGGCTCCTAGTTTTAGTCTGGTCCAGCCATTTTGTGAGAGAAACAGTGGGTGGAAAATCTCTCTCTTTGTAGCTGTCTTTTAAATAAATAAACTAATATTGAAAAAAATTTTTATGAAGAAGAATACTGTGAAAGTTCTAGAAAATACCAGTTAGAGGCTAGGTTTTATATACATCTTGCTCCCACCCTCCTCTAGAACATTGTCTAATCTCACTGTGAGAGAAAACGGGTTTTGAAGATGTCTTTATTCTCATTGGAAAGGCAAATCAGATTTACGAAGAGGAGAGACAAGGCACAAGGAAAGATCTTCCATTTGCTGGTTTACTCCTCAAATGGCCGCTACAGTCAGAACTGAGCCAATGTGAAGAAAAGAGCTTTTTCTGGGTCTCCCATGCAGGTGCAGGATGACAAGGCTCTGAGCCATCTTCTACGGTTTCCCAAGTCATAAGCAGGGAGCTGGATGAAAGTAGAGAAGCCAGGGACACGAAATGGCACCCATATAAGATCTCAACGCTTGGCAGGTAAGGATTTAGCCAACTGAGCCAATGTGCCAGCCCAAAAAAACCAGTTTTCTGAACAAAACAAGCAGGGTCCTATCAGGGTCAAACAGCAGTTACATGCATTGGCTCCTTCCTCCTGCAAGCTGAGGTGTTGTACACGGCACTTCTATACAACGGAGGTGCCAGGTAAGGACTATGGATATTCTCAGAACCACTTCTCTTCTAAACTTTCCTTGGACTATGGAAATGGTCATTACCATAGAGCAGCATCCTTTCTGAGCCACCCCAGAGATGGCATAAGCAGAGCACATTGCCCTGATGGAAAACTGAAGAAGAGGTTTCTCTTCTAGGAATTTCCTTGATCTCAAATTCCTGTTTCAATTGTTTGTATATTACTACCCGATTACTTGAGAGGCTATGGGGCAGCCTCCCCATGCTTCGCCCTTGGGACTCCCAGGTCAGGGAATCTCGGCCAGCACCGCGTAGCCGCCATCAGCAGGCTGTCACCAAGAAGCCATTCAATGTCAGCTTTGCCAACAACAGTAACTATGACCTGGACCATGATTCCGTGCGGCCCTATTTCTACTGCGACAAAGAGGAGAACTTCTACCACCAGCAGCAGCAGAGCGAGCTGCTGGTGCCCAGCAAGAATATCTGGAATAAATTTGAGCTGCTGCCCACTCCACCCTGGTCCCGGCCTCTGCTTGCCTCCTATATTGCAGTCACGTCCTTCTCCCCCGGAAGACAACAGTGGCAGAAGCTTCTCCACTGCCAAAAAGCTAGAGATGGTTACAGAGCTGATAGGGGGTGACATGGTAAACCAGAGCTTTGTCTGAGACCCAGAGGACGAGACCTTAACAAGAACATCATCATCCAGGACTGCATGCAGAGTGGCTTTCTAGCTGCTGCAAAGCTCATCTGGAGGAAGCTGGCTTCCTACCAGGCTGCGCGCAAGGAGAGCAGCAGTCCGAGCCCTGCCAGTGACCACAGCGGCTGCTCCATTTCCAGCCTCTACCTACAGGACCTGAGCACCACCACCTCCAAGTGCACTGACTCTCAGTGGTGGTCCTCCCCCATCCGCTCAACAACAGCAGCTCTCCCAAGCCCGACTCCTCACTGGACTCCAGTGCTTCTCCCTGTCCTCTGACTCTCTACTCTTCTCCACCGAGTCCTCACCCTGGGGCCAGCCCCGAACCCCTGGTGCTTCATAAGGAGACACTGTTCACCACCAGCAGTGACTCTGAGAAGAGCAAAAGGATGAGGAAGAAATCGACGTTGCTTTTGTCGGAAAGAGGCAGCTTCCCACTAAAACGTGATTCAGGGTCATCGTCCGCTGAGGGTCACGGCAAACTTCAGCACAGCCCACTGGTCCTCAGGGGGTGCCACATCTCCACCCATCAGCACAGTTAGTGGCGCCTCCATCCTCTAGAAGGACTACCCTGCTGTCAAGAGGGCCAAGTTGGACACAACGTCTTGGAACGCCAGAGGAGACATGAGCTGAAAAGTAGCTTTGTTGCCCTGCGTGACCAAATCCAGGAATTGGAGAAAAATGAAAAGGCTCTCAAAGTGGTGATCCTTTAAAAAGCCACTACGTACATCCCGTCAGTCCAAGCTTAGGTGCAAAAACTCGTTTTTCGCAAAAAAGGATTTGCTGCGGAAATGGAGAAAACAGTTGAAACACAAAGTTGAGCAGCTACGGAACTCTTGCATGTTAGCTGACCTATAAGAGGGAGGCACTGGACTGGTACATGAATTCTTATCTGTTATTGGGGGGAAAAAATAAGGAAAAAGGTTTCTTCTGTCAGGAGTGCAGCATTCCATTCTGTATGAACTTATTTCAAATGCATGGTCAAGTGCAACCTCACAACTCTGGCTGGGTCTTTGGACTGTAAGGTTTAGCCATAATGTAAACTGCCTCAAATGGGACTTTGGGCATAAAAGAATATTTTTTATGCTTGCCATACTTTTTGTTTTGTTTCTTTTAACAGATTTGTATTTAAGAATTATTAAAAAAAATTTTAAAGTTTATCCAACTCTCCTGTGTACATGACCATTAAATGTGAACAACTTTCATAAAACATTTATAGCAGTTACACAAGATTTCAAGTCATGTATTATAAACAAATTTTTAAATTTAAGCACATTTTTCCTTTTAAAAGTTGATTGTTTTCTATTTATTTTAGAAAAAATGAAATACCCGGCAAATATATAATTGAAAAAAAAAAGAAATTCTCAATTAGAAAATCTCAAAAAGATTTTCTTTCCTAGAAGCCATAAGATAAAAACTGTACTATATATTTTAAAATTTCATAGCTAAAACTCCTGAGACAAAATGACAAATGATAAAGTGGGGAGTTGTTGAAAAGTATACTAAAAATGGCAGATTTACTTCCAAGTATGAAAAATGTTACAGATTATAAATTTAGACAAAAAACTAACTTCATGGTTTTAAGAAAGATGAATACATGAAGTTTGTTCCATTCAAATAAATCAAACAAATACTAAAAAAGAAATATGGAATGAAATGGTTGATAAACTTGAACCTTCAAACTGAGTATAACTTAATGAAGTCACGTCAAACAGTGAGTTACAGTTTTTTATCCATCATACTCACAAAAACCAAAAAGTTGGACCAGATTTTTGCATAGTGTTGGGAAATAGCCACACTCTTAAATGACTGTAGAAACCTAAGCCCCTGTCACCTTCTTGGAGAGCAATGTGCCAGCATCTCTCTAGGTGAAGCTAGGCATATGTTCTGATACAGCATTTCAAAAAAAAGACTCTGTGTCCTTATGTGGTTATATGAGACATTCAGGAAAAACTTAGAGTTCATCATCTTTATTCTCTAAAAAAATGACCAAAAAATGAAAGGTCTATTATGGGGAAGTAATTAAACAACTCATAAAACGTTATGAAGAAGGGAGCCCTAAGTATCTGTGAAGAAAGAATAAGGTAGACTCATAATAACACGATGTGCAAGGAACAAGACAGAAAGGTATATATGAGAGAATCTCTCTGGAATAAAGGTGTGTGTACACTTACAATATTAAGTATGAAGGTATGTCAAAAAAGAACATGGAAAATAGAAGGAAAAGATAAATTCATTTTGGCCAAAAGATTTTACAGAATAACTTATTTACCTGAAAGAGTTAAAGAGAAACATAGAAAAAGGTCTTATATCTACTGGTACACTCCTCCAAATGGCCACAATGGTTGGGGCATGGCTGGCAAACGTCAGAAGCCAGTAGCTTCTTCAAGTTCCATCAGGAGGGTGCAGGGGCCTAAGTGCTAGGGTTGTGCTCTGCTGCTTTCCCAGGCACATTAGCAGTGAGCTCTATCAGAAGTGGGGCAGTCAGGACTTGAACATGCACCTATATGGTATGCTGGCCCTTCAGCTTGCAGCTTAACTACAATACTGGACCCTGCAAAAAAGTTTTGGAATCCATGCCCATGAGGGGTCTTCAAAACGACCACAGAAAAAGCATTCTACGAAGGATTTAAAACTTGTAAAAAAATTTTTTTTGCACCCAAATATACTTACCTTTCAATGTCATGTTCTGCAAACATTTTGAAGTGTACTCACATATGAATGCATATGTAAGTATATATGGACACACAAATGCTGGGAGAGAGGAACTGGTAGGGTCTGAGCAGGGATGACAGAGGGGCTTGTGACCTTCCCTTCTTGTCTCTCATTTCCTAGTACCATTTTAATTTTTACCATTCTGTATATGCTACTGTTAAAATACACTTTGAAACCACAATGAAGGGCAAAATTCATTTTACTGAGAACAATAAAGTCTTTATAATATGTAGGAAACTCTCCGTGAAAAAACCCTGAAGGGAAATAGCTATAACACTTGGGATGTGGTATCTTTCTGACCTAATCTTAGTGGTATGTGAAGGGAATTTCCAAGAGCCCTGTGCAATTACTGCCGGGTTGCCAAAGACAAAGGATGGGGAAAACTTCATATACTAGTCCATAGTACCATAGCATTGCTCCAGGATAACAAAATAAGTATATTCAAAAGGATATTCTGGTCCTATCTTGAACACACCATATGTTTATATGAAATGACAGGTCTGACTGGTCATGAAACTTTCACGAAAACAAATCAGAGGGTGGACATCTGGCATTAGCAGCTGAAATGCTCACATTCCATGGCAGAAGGGCCTGGATTTGAGTCCTGGTTCTGTTCCAAATCCCAGCTGCCTGTGACTGCAAAGGCTGGGAAACAGCAGGAGACAGCACAAGTGATTGGGTCCCTGTACTCACACTGGAGATCTGGATGAGCTCCTGGCTCCTACCTTTGGCTCATCTGTGATGAGCATCTGAAGAATGAACCAGCAAACAGAAGCTTTATCTATGCTTATCTTTTCAAATAAACAAATAATCAACCAGTTAAGAATTCCAACCAATTCTAAAATTTAAAATGGTACACTTTAAATTGATACTTCGTGGGAAGAAATATTTGCTCAAATTTTGCTGACAGAAATGTATATAATTTCATAGACTGAGATTTATAGAACGCAAAAGACAAACAAAATGAGGTTTACAGTGAAAACTTCAAGGCAGAAACAAGCTTCTTCCCGCGCTATGATTTTGCATCAGTTATACTTTCCCAGATTCCCTCATGTGCGTCACACGGTATTGTCAGTGGCTACTCACCTGTCAGGCTGTCTGGCCGAGGTGGAACCATCCTCTCATATATGTCGTACTGCGGCTGTCCGAAGGGCTCCATGTCATGAACGGTCCTTGGCAGGGAAGGTCCCAGGTGCTGTGGTACAGCAGTCATCCCTGAGCGTTTAGGGGACGATGACCCCACCTGGCCTTGGGATGGGGAAGCTACCCGAGTCTGTGCATCCGTGAGGGTCAGCGGGGACCCCACTCTGGTGGTGGTTTGGTACTGAGGGGTTGGTCCGTTGGGATTGGAGGTCTGCCGGGATGTGACTGACCCAATCCGCCGCACAGCTGTTGGGGAGGCGGGTCTCTGTGAGTATGGAGAGGCTGCCCTCTGAGCGGGCAGTGTGGTGGACGCGTATGCACTGGGGTTCAGAGGTCGGGAGTCAGTCACCGATGGAGAGCCAAATCCACTACCCAGAGAAGTTCTCAGTGACCCCCGTGAAGGAGACACGCCTGTGCTGATAACATAAGAAGGAGACTGCGCTCTAGATGGAACTGAACTAACTCTTCTCATGGCCCGATTGGCTACTGATGGCTGATGAGAGGGGGGAGAAAAGAGAATTGGATTTATCCAGGGTTTTGTGTCCATTACAGAAAAAAAATGCACACAGCTCACTACAGAATGTGAACTCACTCTTTACTTTAGGCAGTTAAGTTCCTTGTCGTTTTCATGCTACAGAGTTAGATCTTAAATATTCCTCACTGTGCTTTCTTTGTTCTACTTTTCTTCATTTTTTTGGTTGTTTAGTCTGAACACTAAAATGAACCCGTAAAAGAGAACTGAAGACGGGTATACTCCATTTTGTCTTTATATTTGTTATCTTTTGCCTATGCATTTTCTACCACATATACAATGCCTTATTCCATCAAGTACTACCAACAATTTGCTCAGAAGGACAATTAAATCTTGTACTTATTTTACTCTCTGTGATTTAAAGGTAATGCATTTTTATAAAACAAAAAGGATTTTAAAAACACATCAATCTAAACGTGGCCAGAGGAGTATTTATAATTGTTTAGTCTTTCTTGGTTAGCCCCTTAAAGGAATTTGTTCTTTCAATGTGAAACCAGTGAGCATTTAGGTGGAGTCTGGGTCCTTTGCTCTCCTCTGTGAATTTACTTCAAGGGACAGCTTAGCTGTGCAGGTGTTGTGGTCTAATCTGTCTGTTTCTTTGGCTTAAGTTTAGCTTCTAAGGATTTGAGCCATTTCTTTTTACCTTCTCTGATCTAAGAGCATCTAGCATTAGCAATTTGGGGAAGAATTCCAGTAGAAGGAATGCTCAAGGTCTCTGCTGGGTTCTTGGCTCAGCAAGCTGGAAAAGACCCGAATGGGAAAGAAATATTTCTGCTATGATTGATTCTGATTCGAACACACAGACTGTTGCAAGTCATAGCAAATGGCAAGTGCTTTTCTTCCTGCTGTACAAAGAAAAACGATAAGGATTTGACTGCAAAAGTGGCCTGGGGGAAAGAGGCATTAGGAAAAAGAACAGGCAGAGAGAAGAAAACTGATAAAAAGGCTTGAAGTTACAAGCCCAGGACCAGGGTGCTCTGCTATCTCCTGATTGCTAATGTCCATTTGCCATTGGTCCCCTCCATTTTTAACTGCAACAGTAAGGAAAGGAGCAAGGATAAGATCTGAACTTTGTACACTCTTTGATGAATTAAGAACATGTGTGCTTTGCCTGCAAGTGACACAAGCTCCTGAGCTGCCTGAAGCATCTGCCCTGAGATCTTGAGAACAGTGCTCAAATTCCACAAATTTGGGAAAACAATAGGCTTCAAGAGGTGAAGATGAGGTGGTAAGAGGATTAAATGTAAACCAAGCAAAAAGAATGGGAAGTAAAAAAGGCAACAAAAATGAAGTTTAAATTTTAGTAAATAAGGGCTGGTATTGTGGCATAGTGGATAATGCCATTGCCCACAATTCCAGCATTCCATATGGGCAACACTTGATGTTCAGGTTGCTCTGTTTCAGATTGAGCTCCCAGCTAATGTGCTTGGGAAAAGCAGAAGATGAAGCCCAAGTGCTTGAACCCCTGCTACCCATGCTGTAGAACTAAAAGAAGCTTTGGCTCCTGGTTTTGCTATGGCCCAGCCTGGCCACTGCATCCATCCATCGGGCAGTGAACCAGTGGATGGAAGATCTCTCTCTTTCTGCAACTTTCTCAAACAAATAAATCTTTTTTAAAAATTAGTAAATCGTTGGGAAGTTAATATGCATGCTTAAGTATTAACTAACAGTGCTAACAATAAGTAAAGGAATTCTCACATGACTTCCAGTTACGACAATGGACTGACAAATAATATATAGACTATTCTTAGAGATGATTTTGCTACATAATTTCTCAGCTCTAGGACCAAAACCAACTTATTGAAAGTTAAAAAAAAAATAGGTAATATAATTACTGTTATGTGGAAAAACATTGTTTTTACAGTTTAGGTAACTGCTGATCAGAAGAGGAACTTGAGATCTGCTGAGACAGTAATTCACTAAGCCAGTGAACTACTGTAGGCATTTAGTTCAGAGCTTCCCAAACGTCTCCATAAAACAGCCTTAGAAGCAAAGAAATAAACATACAATTCAAGGTCTAGGAGTTCAGTTTGAAGGAATTTCTCTGATTTCCCATGTACTAAATGTGTGTTTACTTTATTACAAAATACAAGTTTTTTCAAAATTTCTACAAAGTTAGTAAGCCAAAGCATGGGGACCCTGACCCCTGCACTAGGCACTTACAGAGCTTCTTGTTCTGCATCATGAGTAGCACAGTGTCCACCTGCCTTCTTCGATCATCTTGCCATCTCAGCTTCACGTTATGGGGCTGGGCAGACAGTTACCTCATGGGATTGCCTATTACCTTGAAGGACTTCTACTACTTCTTCCAATCCTGACTTATTCTTTCAGTTAGGGTAGAAAACCCTAATAGCCCTAATAACGTTCATATTGTATAAGCAGGAAAATACACAAAAATATATATTTCAGTGAAAGAAATATGCTTTCAGACAATAATTTTAGTGATAAAGGTTAAAAAAAAAACTGGGGCTAGAACAGTCTAACCTAATGTATGCAGCAGGTGTGTGAAAAACATTCTGTTTTATCAAAGTTTCTATGGCATATTTTAGTTCCAGTATTTTTAGAAGGTTCTCACACTTCAAGGACTAAAATATTCATTTCAGTTGTTTACTCTTCCCTTGAACTCTTATTCTTATGCCAAATTTAATGTTTGTAAAAGAACTGCTTTGCATCTAGAAATTTATCAGAATTCATTATAGGAGTTAACTAATAGAAAATAAAAACATGTTTAAGTTTCATTGTATTTAAAATCAAGTAGTATAAGATGACTTTAATATTTTATCCATTCTTTAAATCAAAATCAGCTTTGCTGATGCAGGTCTTCCGGGAGTACCTAGAACAGACACTCAAATAGGAGGACATTTCTTTATGAGGAGCTTGGTGTATCTGCCTTACCTGAACCAGTGTTTGGCCTTCAGCTCTGGAATTCCTCACCAAATGGTTATTGGTTGATCCTATGAATGAATGCTGTTGTCTGATATCAGCCTTGCTCACGTTCTGGCTGTTTTGGAAACTCCCTGCTTCCTGGTATCCACTGTCGGAGTAAGAATTCATTTGTGTTGAACTTCTTGAGTTACCCAATGATCCTGTAGAAACGAAGCCAAGAGCAAATATCTTTATTATACACTGTTGATGCTCACTTTAAAAAATGAAATAGAAAGAGCAAACCTAATGTTTAAAAGATAATACAACAGACCCTCACTTTCATGGAGAGATGTCTGTTCAGGTGAATAGAGGGTTCCTTGCTCTGGCTCTGTCCTGATGAGATAGTTGTTGGGATGGACAGGGTCAGAAACTCTAGGTTTGCTTACTCCGGTATTTGGCACCTCTGTAAGAAGATCAAGATTAATCAGCTTAATCTGTTGACAACACTAAAAAATATCTGTCATTCGCATCATACAATCTATGTTAACAATTACATTTTGACTTATGCACATGGATGCATTCCATATCTTCATAATTTATTACCATATTTTGTCAAATTTCACAAATGTTGTTTGTCCTAATCTAAGGTATACTTCATAGTAAATTAAAATCTGAAAACTGATTTCATTCCCTCTTGGGAAACTCACCTCTCAGGAAGATTAAGAGACTGCAAACAGTTGCTAAATATTTACAAAAAGGTCCTCCACATGCCAAACTTCTAAAATGAGCACGTATACAGCACCCAATTTTTGAGCTTTGTGCCAATATTTCTGAAGGTAACAACAGCTTTTCATGTGATATTCATAGAAGGATGTTGGGGGTGGAGGAGGGGAGTTCAGGAAGAATTTCATAAAAGAATTAATACCTAACCAGCAACCATGACTTCACAGGAATCCAGTTTCCCTTTCAGTTTGGCATTCCCCACCTGCCTCTTTTTACTAGAGTATAAGTTCAAACAGGGCAAACTCTTGTCTGATTTGTTCACTGTCTTATCTTCCATGCCTGGGACAGTTCTTGGTGTGTGCTCAGTCAATCCTCATTAGGAAACAATATATTCTCAGTACAAACAGCAGCTTTCCTTCACTGAGTGTGGATGCATGCCTTTTAGCATATTAACTCTTTTATGTTTCAGCACAATTTGGCGATGTATATAGCAAAGTCAAATTTCTAGGTACTGCTCTAAACCAACCAGGATAGTTTAGAAGATGCGGTTTGAGGGAGAATTGGGAAGTCCCACAACATTCTAAACTTGTCTGTCAAATTCAATGCAATGTTACAGTTCCTAGCCTCTGAAACTCTGACATTTTAAAGTTTTTAATGACCTGTCTCCTGATAGATTCTCTAACACTTTGCGTGGCAGAGTTCTGTGTCAGTTCTAAATTCTGAGGTCTGGAATTTCAATGCACAGTACAGACTTTATATGGTTTCCCTGGTGCAGCTAAAACATGATCTGAGTCAGTGTTAGGCTGATAGCACGGGACAGTGATCTGCTTCATCTGTAAGTCTTCCAAGTGTCTAGAGGTCTGACCATTCACAGCCAGCATTTCTTTCAAGGAGCTTGGTGAAGTCTAGTGAAAATCACAGAGTATGTGAGGCTACTAGAGTCACAGAGCATTGAAATGGCTGGGATGGCTGAGCTGGCTTGAAATTAAAACCATGCAGTCCATTCCTGGCCTGCCCAAGACTGGGACACCAGAAAGTAAGAAGGAAAACAGCAACAGGTCACACCTAGAGAATTATCACTGTGGGAGCCTCACATCTTCACATACATGGAAACCTATAGGGTCTTTAAAGGAAACGGCATTTGGATAGTTATTAGCTTCAGCTTAAATGCATGATAAAACTCAAGACACCAATATATCAAAGCTTTTGGCTTGGAAAAACCAGGTGGCATGAAGTATCAGAATGTAAAAAAATTATCACCATGGAAACAAAAAAATCATTAGAGTTGTGTATGCTGCTATTTTTATAAAAAAAACTTTTCAGAGTAATTATAAGTAGAACAAAGAGATACCCCAAAACTGTACTTTGGCAAGCGTCCCTCTTCTATCAATGTGACATTTGTTACCAGAGATCATGTGACAACAACTGGGCTCACTCATGTCCATTTTAAAGAAGTTATTAAAATAAATGACCACAGAAAAAGCAAACACAAATTATTATGTGATTATCTATTGCTCATCCAGATAACAAAATTTAACAGAAAGAGTATTTAAAAAATAACAAAGCATCACTTCATCTATTATCCCTGTAAATGTCATTACTCATCTCTACTTTTTGTATTTTTAAGTGCAGAGCCCTAGAAAACAGAAAACATACTGCCACAGTCAGATTTCCACCCCCAAAATCCACTTGGAAGATTGAAGTAACTGGGTTGAAAGAATAGGTAACAGACTTCTGTGTCCCATCTTACGTAAACATACAAGAGTTAGTTAAAAATTGGTAAGCGGTAGATTTAATTCTTTTAAATTTATTTTAGTTGAAATGCAGAGAGAGAAAGAGAAAAACATACATCTTTCATCTGTTGGCTCACACCCCAAATGGCTTTAACAGTTGGAGTTGGGCCAGGCTGAATCCGCCACAAACTCAATCATGTCTCTAAGGTGTGTGGCAGGCACCTAATTACTTGAGACATAACCTACTGCTTCCCAAGGCACGCATTAGCAGGACACTAGTATCAAATGTGGAGCTGGGCACCAAACCCAGTCACTCTGGATGAGGGTGTCCCAAGCAGTCAACTGCTCCAACAAATATCTAAACTCAAAGTGTTGACATAAACTATAAGGTAACCAATTTATATGGTAAAGGTAAAGGGCTTCTATATGAGCCTAATGAGAACATACGTATTCACAGACAAAAAGCAATTTTATCTCATTAAAATGGTTTTAAGGCAGTTTTTCTATGCTTTTTAGAAGCTTTGCAATTCATAAGCTCTATGTGCCCATGTATAAACTAAGAGTGTACTTCTACCATACCTCAGATAAACAGACCTAGTTCCTATTCACCAGATAAAGCATTACTCTTTGTAGATTGGGAAATGTCAGATTTATCAGTTAAGAATTAATTTAAGCAATCTTTAAGATTAATGTCATTTAAAAATATCTGCTATATGGAAAGAAAGAAGACACTAGTCAAATGTACCAGAGAAATCAGAGGCCTGTGCAGCATTAAACATTTCATGGCCAAAGTTGTAAATTACAATTAAACTGGTAGCACACTGTGATTTGTCAAGATCAGAAAAAAGCAAATATTTTTATAAATAAAAAAAGGGCAAGCAGCATGTGAATGCTACTTCTTTGTTTACTAAAGAACATATTTTACATAAAGAAAAGTCACAAACGTGTTTTGTGGGACACTGGAAATAGTCTATGGAGGCATTTTTACACATCAATTAGCATCTTCCAAGAAAATGCATGTCTAAAAATACAGAACTTGAACAAGCTTCAAGGTAAAATGAAATCTCCATCTGTGTGTAATACTGGCAGGTAACTGAGATCATGGCTCTTCTAGGCTGGAATGTTCATGAGAGATGCAATGTTTAAAACAAAAATACAGTTTAAAAACCCCAGAAGATTATACCACAAAAAACAATTAGTGGGAAGAAGACACTAATGCTACGGGTCTGCAAAAATCTGACATTATTATCTACCTCACTAAACTGTAACAATAAAATACAGTATGAATTATTTTATCTTTATTTGATGTATATCCTCATACATACAAGGCATGCATAAAAATATACTTAATGAAATATCTGAAACCCAATCTAAGGAACTTGAAATTAAGAAAATGGCTCTGTTTTGTTCATCTCTCTGTTTGTACTGTGTGAATCAGGAGGTCTGTTCTGTGTGTAAAATCACCATGGAAACAGGAATCTAGTGACCACGAAGGAGACTTGTGGTATATCCAACCCTGTACACAGTCTTTGCTTCTCAGCATGCTGTAACCTCATACTCAGCTTTGTGCCTCTTCTGAGCTCCTCCGGCATTTCAAGATTTGTCTTTACAAAAAAATATACTGTAGTATGAGCTCTGGCAGGACTCAGGGGCAGTATTCTCCCTTGGCAGTTTCTTTTAACTCTTGGCTTACAGGTTGACTTCAGACATCCCCAGAGGGCAGCATTTTGTGGGGAAAAAACTAAACTGAGTGAAGACAGTTGTCTTCCTGTCTGACCACAGAGCTATTGCTTCCTGTAAAGCCACAGGCATTAGAGGAAGCCTGTTTCTGAGAGAGGTGCAGGAATATTCCAGTACCTCTCAGGGCTAGAAGAAAGTGTCTAGGCCAGACTCAGGAGGACCGGAGAGACTGTGCTGAAAGGCTTCTTCTTTCAGTGCCCTGTCATCCATCACCAGCTTGATTTCTCTAGCAGATAGGCCCATTACCAGAGGGGATGAAATCATCAGGAAGTACTGGTTCACAATGAAACTGTAAATAGGACGTGGAAGTTCAAGAGTGATAGTCCACTGGAACAAAAATGAATATTGACTGACATGAAGGATAATACAGATATCCAGAGTTTACTGAGAAAAAAAATGTAGACTAATATATTAAGAATAACATAGATATCCAGAGTTTACTGACTCATTTATTAAACTACTCTATAAATGGTAACTTTGCAAAGCTGGGTTTTAGTGGAAGTAGGTTTGAAGGAAAGGACAGATGATCATGTTCCTTAAAACTACTTCTAGTCTGGTTCTCTTGAGTACATCTAGATTCTTGGATCTTATGAATATTTATGCCATCTCTTAAATATTAATGAAGGCTCAAGTTTTTATGCATCTAAAAATGCTGTGTGGTAAGTCTTGGAGAATAAAATGCATTAATGAAATATTTTCTAGTTCATTTTAAACTTTGCTCTAAATATCAAGTAGTGTATGTTCAAATTCACTGCATAAACTTATTTGTGGGGAGCAGCAATGTGGTATATCAGGTGAGCTCACAGCCTGTGACACATTCTGTGTGGGTACCGGTCCTGTCAGGGCTGCTCCAGTTCCAATCCAGTTGCTTGCTGGTGGCCCAGAAGGGGCAGCGGGAATGGTGCCAATGCTTGGGTCTTGCTTCTTATGTGGGAGATCCAGGGTTTCGCTCCTAGCATTGGCCTGGTCTAGCTCCAGCCTTGACCGTTACTTAGGGAGAAAACTACTGGATGGAGGATTATTCATTTATTTTCTCTCTCCCCTTCTGTGTAACTCTTGACTTTACATTAATAAATGAGGTTTTTTTCTTAAAAAAGCTTATTTTCCTAGATTGTAATTTGTAGTTTATGCAGGCACTATAATTGCAAAACCTGTTATAGAGTGATTTGATTTTTACAATGACAAATATGAAGTGCTTTAGTTGTGTATATTATCAGAGATTTTCTGTTCATAAAGTTTTAAATGCTTGAATTCTGTTCAAGAATATAAAAACAGTAAAAGTAATTTTTAGATAAAGTAAACTGAATAGGAATTTCTACAACCATGTTAACAATGAGTATCTATCAAATAATTTTAGCCTTGGTATTAATTAAAGTGTAAGTATTACATCTCCCAAAACAGATGTATATTTTATACTTTTTAAGAAAATTAGAAAAACCAAGGAGCTAAAAATTTAAAGATAAAAAGACATGAAGCAGACAGATGAACTGTCCAGCCCCAAATCTAACATGTAAGCATGGATCCATGGCCACAGATGGAGTTCTTGTCTTCTACAAAGAGTAAGAGATTCACTGGGATGCAGTAAATCATTACCTGATGGAAGGAATTATTAAGTGATCAAATCACTCCTAAAAGTTTTTCAAAGATTTTTCAAATCATTCACATACTTTGCAAAGACCAAATTCAGAAATGGAAATATTTTCCAATGGGAGTTATAAAACCGAAATATTAAAATTGTCTTCATAAAGAAACTTCTCAAACCTAGAGAGGATGATAATCCCTGTAAAAAAAAAAAAAAAACAAAAACAAAACAAATAGCTCCCTTGAAACAGTTTTTCTACATTTTTCTCCTGGTTATCCTTCTGGTTAAGCATGATCACAGAAAAGCTCAATGTGGACTGACCAAGGTGGAAGGATGAGATGTGGAGGTGGGGAGGCAGCCTTTACGTATTTCTCGAGTGACAATACCAGAATGGGGCACAAATGCTCTGTGTGCAGAGAAAGTGGAAAAGGATAAAGGGCAAAGTTCACTTGAAAAATTTCTGTCCCATTTGGGACAGTTAACAGGACATTTCCATGTATCACAAAAAATACAAGGAAGTTTAAACATTTATTTGACCTACTTGTAGAAATTATAAAATGTTTCTGGACATATGATTTTTCTCCCAAAATGCTAACTATTTAGGCTTTGGGGATGTGTTCATATACCATGAATAAGTGCCGAGAATACATTTTTTTTTTTGCATGAGAAAAATGCTAAAACAAATTGAGCACCGCTTCTTAAGCAGCATCTTGTCCCAGGTCAGAGTTCGGAGTCTTTCAAATTTTAGGTGTTTTAGAAATCTGAAGGCTCAACCAGTAAGTTCTATAAAAACATTAGAAAAACTGAAAAGTTTTGAAATCTGAAACAATCACAGTTTCAAACATTCCAGATAAGAGGTTTTCACCTGTACTGCTGAATTAACATTCTTACTTGGTAGAAACCCTGCTGAAAAACTAAAAATGTGTAGTTCTACATCAGAAAGACTAATCTCTAGTGTAATATAGGTCACTCTGTATGATGAAAGCTAATTTAACAACTTTCCTAATACGTGGAAAATGCAACCAATATTCACTAGGTGGGAGGCCTGTCCTCGGTTTTAATTATTTCTTTACCACCATTTATGTGAAGGCTGACATTCAGAGTGCAATCAATTATTTTTCTTGTTTAAACATATGCTATTCTGATGAATCATTTTAACTTCAACTAGTTTGAGCATTTATTTAAGAAAGCTTTAGTCTGGGATTGTGGTGCAGTGGTTTATCATGCCACTAGGACACTAGCATCCCAATACAATCACTAGTTTAAGATCATGCTGCTTGATTTCTGATCCAGCTCCAGCTACTATGCCCAGAAATAGCATAGAAATAAAGAAGGCCTTTCCTGGGTCCCTGCCATCCATGTGGAAGATCCAGTGAAGCTCCTGGCTTCACCAATCTCTCTGTAACTCTGCTTTTCAAGTAAAATAATCTTAAAAAGGAAACTTTCAAACACAGAAAGTACAATAAATTACCACACGATTTAATAATGATTAACTTTTTGTCACACATTTTATGCTGCATTTATGTTTTTCCCTTCCTTTGTTACAAAACTCATAAACAAACTTCACTTCAGATAATAAAATTTTCCTACAAAATCAACTCTGCAAAACCATACTGTCTGTAATGCCATTTGAGTTCACATTCAAATTTTCCTGATGTCTCAGTTACCTTTATTCAATTGCCTTGTACTAGCTTGAGATGAGGTCCTCTGCTGGCATTTGACAGTAGTTGTCATGTTAAGTCATTAATCTAGCAAAGGGCTCTTATTCCCTCATGGTCATATTCTTGACACTCACAGGGAACCACAGCAATAAACTTGTGAGCTGCTCCACAATTTGGATTTTTCTGATACTTTTCTCATGATGTCACCTACATAATATTCCTCTAACTGAAATATTTCCTGTGATCAGAAAGAGCTAAAATCTTTCAGGTTAAACATCTGTGATTTGAATAGTTAATGTATGGTAATGTGGACTTCACATCTTATATCATCTCCCGCTCACTTACTAGAATAAGACAGTCAGATCAGGTAGTGGCAACCTGATCCTTCCACAGTTATGTTCACCTCTAACCTTTCTCCTTAACGCTTTGGTGGAGAACACTGGTTTTTTGAGTAGGCTGAAATTTCCTGAGCCTAAGGGTGGGTGATCTTTATCACCATCTTGCATGGGTCTGAAGTCCAGGAATACACACACACACACACACACACACACACACACACACACACACACACACACGAGAGAGAGAGAGAGATAGAGAGAAACAGATTTCATCAGGAGTTCGCTACCCACACTCCCTCAACATCCAGAAGCCGAATTAAATCTGGATCACCTATCTGGGTGGCAGGAACACTCAATACTTGAGCCATCACCTGCTGCACTTGCAGAAAGCCAAGATTAGGGGCAGAGCTGGGACTTAAACTCAGAGACTCTAATATGTGGTTTTCTCAATGGGAACTTTAAGTACCAGGCTCCACGCTTACCCCTAAACACTGGGATTTAAAAACATCTCCCAAAGACTTTCTAATGTGCAGCTAGGGTTCAGAAGCTAGAGGTTTCATCATCCACTAGCATTTTCTGATTGAGTTTATTACTTCATTAAGCTTACAAATAGGTAACTTTTTTTTTTCTTAATACTCTAAATTTATCAGGAGGAATTATTTTGTAATAACTTAGTATTTGATTATCCTCAATAATAACTATCCAGAATAAGCATGACAAACTTTTTTTTTTTGCAAGATCAATTAATTACTTGAAAGGTAGAATAAGAGAGAAAGCCACAGACAAAGAGAGATCTCTCACCTACTGGTTCATTCAAATGTTTGTAACAGTTGGATCTAGGTCCCATTTGAATCTCCCATATTGGAAGTGAAGGAGCAAGGACTCAAATCAGTTCTTATTTGGGATGTGGGTATCTCCAGAGGTGGTTTAACTACTATGATACAACATATGAACTAATATATTTAGTGTATAAGTATTGGTTTTTAAACTGTCTACTTTGAAATCATCTGAGCAACATATAAAGATTTTTCACACCTAGATGGTCCACTATACTTTCAAATTTAATTTTCTGGGGTATGGTCTGGGCATTTAAAAACTTCCACAAGCAATTACAATTTGCAGTACAATCTAGAATTCTCATTAGATGCTGGTACTCTAATTACCTGCAAGAGTGATTTAAAAATACCAGAACCAGGTGTGTATTCCCGGCATGCAGGGATAGCTTAACATTCACAAATCAATAAATGTGATGTAACACATTAACAAAAATAATAATAAAAATGAAATAATCATCTCAATACATGCAGAAAAGGCATTTTATAAAATTTAACACTACCCCATGCTAAAAATCATACCACAATAGGCATAGGAAGGAACATTCTACAATACAATCAAAGCAATACAGAAAAATCCATTGCCTGCCTCATATGGAACAGAGAAAGACTGAAAGCTTCTCCACTAAAACCAGGAACTAGACAAGGTTGTCCACTTTCACAACTGCTATTCAACACAGTATTGGAAAAACACTGCTAGAGCTATGGGAAAAGATTCAAATTGGAAACAAGGAATAAAACTTATTCCTATTTGCAAATGACACAATCTTATACACAGAAAGATCTAAAGGCTCAAACAAAAGACTATTGGAACTCATAAGAGAGTTTGTAAGTGTGAGTGTAGGCTAGTGCAGCCACTTTGGAAAGCAGCATGCAGAGTGCTCAGAGGCAATCAGGCTGCCAATGATGACTTCAACGAAAAGATTCAATCCCTGGCTCCACCATCCAGTTTTTTCCTGATGGGCAGTATCCACTTTGTACAACTAATTTTCATGAAAGTAGATACTCTACGTTAGCAGAGATGTGGGGCCTGGGAAGACACCAAGATGTAACACACTAGACAATAATCATCCTCATCATAAGAGAAATGATGTGTATTTATGGCTTGAGAAAGCAAATATGCAAGATGCCTGAACTAGAAAATACATAAGAGGGCAAAAGAAAAAATAAAATGTTTCAAGAAAACTTCATGATTTCTAGCAAGGTAATCTGACAAAACAAAAATGATAGCCTAGGTAGCCCTTTCTCAGCCTTTGAGAAGTAGCTTCTCTGCCCTCTACATTTAAAGGGCTTTGGCTTTTTGTTTGTAGTCATCCACCCCCATGACAGTTTAAAAGACCAAGCAATCACCTACAGAAAGCAAAAGCTACTTTCTCCTGCAACTGTACCATAAAGAAATGGAAATCTTATTTGCCCAGGGAATCCTACATTTTTCCTAGAAAACCATGGTGCAGTCAGCAGCTCATCTGGTTCAGCAGCTCATCTGGTCTTTCAAACTGCAACATCCTGAAAATACCAGAGAAAGCAGGGTTTCTCCAAACAGTAATCCACCACTCCCTTCTAATAAACCTCCACACTCCCTAAAGTCTTAGAGAAGGCTTTTCATATTAAGTTCATAAAATATAAAAGTAGCACAGTGGGGATGCAAAAAATCACAAATAAAAGTTCAAAATAGAATAGAAAATGAGGAACATGAACTGAACTTCAATCTTAAATTGCTTTGTATTATTCTTTCTTACATAGAAGACCACAGAAATGAATAAGGAGTTTTGTTAAAATCTAGCCAAAGCAACATGTAAGAAAGACCTTTCAAACAGTTTTTCATATTGATTCCATCTGTGGTTCATTTTGAATAGGAATGCCGAATTCTAAAAACAAGATGATGTTCCCATTAAAGTGTTTTCACATGCATAACAACTAGAAAAAAATACATGCTAAAGCAAAAGCAGCAACAAAACTTGCAGTAATTAGTGTGTACTTGAGTTAATAATAGCATGTATATCTACTAGAAAAAAATAAGTTGGACTCTTACTCATAAAATCATTCTTCAGTGTTCTTCACTTATAACTTACTGTCATGAGTACAATTTAAATGTGACAAGCATAGGTGAAAAGCAGGCAAGTCTAAGAAAACTAACATTAATACAGTGAATGCCAGTTGTGACTGCTGCACTTGGAAGTTAATACCTACAAGTCTCCCTGTCAAAGAAAACACATTTAATTCAAACCCATTTAATTTTGTGTGTAATACATTATATCTATATACTTGTCTACCATGTTATTAAGTTGATTATTTAATCTTCTAAAGTGATGAAATGTGTAAAAAAATTTACTGCAAAGCAAGGGAAAAAAACCCATCACAGTATATTTGTTATGCAGCCACGACAAACATCATGAAGATGGTGGTCAAGTACATGAACAGGAGAAGTTGATAGGAAGAATGTAAAACCGACAGCATGTGCTATCACATGTCTGCATGGTTTGGCTTCTGCTGCCTCTATCATAAATCAACCCACATGTACACACAGTGCCTGCTGGGCTTTGGTACTTAAACACCCACGAAAGGCCTCTCCTGCTCTCATTAGACAGTACACAGACTGCGCAGAGGGCTGGAAAAGACCTGAATGGAAAAACCATCCTGTTTCTTTGCTCTTTGGTGGGCAGCATTTCTGGCAAGGGCCGTGTCTCCTTCTTGATTCTAGCCAAGGCTATACACCATCCTGTTTCCCATCCTGCCTTCTCCCACTGGTCCATTTGCAGGACTCTCTCCAAACCATCCACTGCTTGGCACCCGCAGTCCTAGGAGGGGTAGCAGCTTCCATGCATCAGGAATCCCGTGGGTGCTTCATCATCCTGTTCAACACTGCCAGTCTTCCACCTGGGTATCCAATTCCATATACTGAACTAACGACAGGGGATCTGCTTTTAGCTGAACACTGATAGACACAATGGTTTTCCTTGTCTCTTATCAGATACTAACCTCCAAGAGAAAAAGAACAGCCTCTTTACAGGGTTTTTTCATATTTTTTGATAAGCAGAAATACAAATGATGACATCAATGAGAGCATATGAGAAGATCAATCTCATATACCTGGAGGGTGATAAAGATAGCACAATCTTGTAGGAAGACAACTTGGTTACATATAGCAAAAACTAACAATGTCATTTATTTTAAATAATTTTCTCTCTAAAATTCTAGCCTAAGGGATGGATGTAATATAATCGTATATAGAGATATCTACCTCATTTATTTGTAAGAGTGAATAATCAGCAACAAACCAGATGTCAAATAATGGAGATAGAGGAAAATGTGTGGTGCATGGTTCAAATTTCCCTTCACAACACCTCCTGCATGGCTCTAGGTCCACCTGCATGCGTACGTCCACTACAGTTCCCCTCCAGGAAGTCTGAAGTCCTCCGAGGGCTAGGCTGCTTCAACACTGACAAGCATGTGCTAAACAACTGATTAGGGCTCTCAATATTTCTGAAATATATTAATGCTATTATATAAGGCTGAGTTTACAGAAAAGTCTATTAAATGGTAACTGCGTATGATATATTATTTGAGAAAAGTGACAAATACAATTGTATTTGCAGGACTTCTTTTTTTTTCAATTTTTCTGTAACAGGAAAACACACACACACACTCACATAGGAAGAAATAGGAAAGATAACTGACAGGACAGATTGAGTAATTTAATTTTCTTTGAATATTTTTCTATATTTTCCAAATAAATTAGGATGAGTATATGTTACACTTAGAATCAGAAAAAACAATGCTGATATGAAGGCAACTGGGAAATCCACACATTTCAGCCATCAGGGAAATTAAGCCAAAAATCACCAGGCGATATTACTCTATACCCATTAGACTGGCTTTAATAACAAAAACAGCAATACATGGTGAAGAAGTGGAAAAGGACTCTTTACTGGATAAATGTAAAATGGTGAAGCCATGTTAGAAGAAAATCCAGCTGTTGCTTAATGGTTAAACAGTTACTATGTGACCTAGCCGTCTCATTGGTAGGTGTATTCTAAGAGAAATGAAAACATAAACCCAAAACTTGTACATGAATGTTCACAGCAGTGGTAATCCTAACAGCCAAAATGTGTAAATAAAAAGGTGAGTAAAATGTTACATCTGTGGGACAGAACATAATGTGGCAGTGAGAAAGAAGCAAGTAATAATCCACACACTCCAGCAAGTATGAATCCTGGTATCACACTAAGCAAAAGAGGCAGGGAATGCAGGACAAGATGTTGTTTGACTCCATTTATACAAAATGTGTACAACAAGCAAATCATTAAGAAAATGATGAGTTAGTGGTTGTCTGAGACTGGATGTTTTAGGGACAAAACAGGAATCATTGCTATTTGGGATGTATTTTCTTTTAGGGGTGAAAAAAATATTTCAAAATTGTGCTGACAGATGCACCACTCTGATAAACTAAAAAAATCAGAAGTATACAATTTTAATGGGCCAACAGTATGCATATAATTTATAGTTCAATAAAGCTGCTATAATGAGAAGAAAAAAGCTTAGAAGGAAATAAAATTGAGTTCAAATCCATGCATCCCAAATTTGCACAAGGAAAGAGATCTGCAATCCTGCGGTAAATGCTGTGTCAGGCTACAATGCTTCACGCGCACTGTGAATCAAGTAAAGAATCAAAGCACTTGAGATTAAAACACACACACACACAACTTTTAGTGTATTTTTCCTAAAGTGCATGTGTTGTTACTGAAATTTTAAAATGTTTATATTATTTCCATCTTACATATAAGATTTAGTCATTTTTTAAGGTTAGAGGTACAGAGAAAATGAAAATCAAGACTTTCCCAGTGCCTAGATTTTAGCTGTGAAGCCAACAGGTACATATTCAAACATTCCGGCAACAGTGCAAAGCTGCCTTTATCATTCACTTATGTAGGCATGAATTCATGCCCTATGACCAATCACCTGGCCTAACAACCACTGGGTTCCGGGAATATCTGGTGAACAGGGCAGACAGGGTACCTGTCCTCAGTAAGGATGGAAGGGCTGAGCAATGCGGGGGAAGTAACAGTGCTCTCATCCAAATTCCTGTCAACTCAGGCAGGTTTTAGGTCTTTCTCTTATTGCCGAGGCTTGCTCTTCTCCACCTCAGGTGTCCCTGCCCCATAGTACTTCAGTCTGCATGTCTGAATCACATAACCAAGCAGTAATACACATGGCTCCCATTTGAGAGGCTGTCTTCTCTCTCATTTGATTAGTGCTTTTCTGTAGTGCTCACATTTCTAAATGCTTACTGGATGTTTTCACTTGCTGTTCTTTAATCATCTCAAATCCAACACATTTAACACTGTAGTTCAGGGAGCCCTCCTGAACTGGTTCCCCATCTCAACTCAACTGCATTGCCTCAGGGGCACTGGCATCCTCCCAAATTTAGACCTCAAAGTTATCATTGTCTCCCACTCCCACCCCAAGTCAGCCCTTGCTTCCTCAGTAACCACCCACTTCACATGACTGCTTATACCCCCAACTCAGCAATACCCCTTAGGTTGGTCTTCTTGCCTCTAATTTTTCTGCCTTCCAGCTCACAGCTCTGTTATTTCTCACAAGGAATGGTGAAATTACATGATTTGTTGTTGTTTAAAAGACTTTCAATGCCTTCCCAGGGTCCCTGAAAGTTCAAAGTCCCTGGTCCTTAAAGATTTCTATCAATTGACACACCACAGCCCTCTAACTTTGCCTCTAGCCTCTTTCCACCCCAAACCAGTCTTAAAGATTTCCAAGTGCCACTTGTGCTGTCTCTCTGCCAGCTCCAATGCCCACTGCACAGGCGGCCAGCATCAGTCCAGGTAGTGTCAGGCCTGTCTTTTCTGTAGAGCTGTGCGTAGATGCCTCCTGGACGTTACAATCAGCCACACACTGTTTCACGCTGAGTCTGCCCTTGATTACATGGCTGTTTGTGCATCTTTGTGTCAGGTAGCTGTTCCTCTGTCCCTGCCTCATCAACAGTGTGAAAAGGCCCTACACTTCCTATGATCAGCTTGCAAAGTAGCAGAGTGACCTGCACATACTGCAAACACAAATACAGTCCTAGAACCAGGCACAGGTAAAGTTACACAGCAGGTATTAGGTAATCTAAGCTCTTCTCAGTTCAACCCTTGTTTGAAAAGTGCTGAAGCATTTAGTTATGGAAGCTTATTCTAGCATTTGTTAACACTGCTTGCATCATTGTTCACAGTGTAAGCTCCAAAAAGGATAGTGGACAAGGACTTCAGTATGGTGTCACTACTGCCCAGACATTCACACTCAACCTGGTACATAATGTGGCTGCTCAATGCAGTACTTTATTGAATATGAAGACTCCAAATATTTGTAAAAGTGGGACACATTTTCCTTCATGTAAGTCACCCTTCGTGTTTTATCCTATTCGGGATAGAAAAAAAAGGGGGGGGGGGGGCGCTGCTTTAAAGGATACCGAGCAATTTACTAGACTGTATGAGAAGTTCCCAGATGGTCTATTTGTGGATCCATAAAGAAAACACAGAATGCAAGCAGCTCTTCTTGGCATAGAAGAAAGACTGTGAGAAGTCCTCCATCTGTATGATTGAGCTACTAGCCTCCCCAGGTTACACAAAGGCCTTTGGTGAGATTCTTCTCTGCTTTGTTATGATGGAGAACAACATAAAACGACATACCATCAAAATGATATTGCTGCTGTCCAATGTTTTACTTTCTTTACAGTTGGAATTTATAAAACTACTCAGTTAAACACTAAGTGTACCAAGGCCTACAACTTCAAACTTAGCTCAGTGCTGGCAACTCTTAAGGACTGGGCTTGGCTTCACCAGATAGTAAATTAACAGAGTAAGCTTTGCAACTCGTGTTGGTGTGTCTCTGTAAAATACAAAAGCTTTGTTTGAAATAAAAAATATCATACCTGTTGGTCTCCAAGGAAATGACTTCTCAGTTGAGCTAGAGAAAAAGAATTAAAAAAAGAATATTTATTTTCTTTGTCATAAAATCTAACTTTGTATCTGTTTTGCATATAAAAACATTTAATTTTCATATTAAATTATATGAAAGTATCAACACCTCAAAAAAAATTTTAAATTACCCTTGATTTTAAGTTAATTTTTAGGCAGTTTTTAGCCACCCACATCAATTTAGGACAAAGCTGACTTTTCAGTTGGGAATTAAGGCAAATTACAAAGTAACACAAAATACTCCTTGAAAAAGATAAATAAAAGAGTACAAATATTAGAAAGGAAAGTGTGGTTTTTAACTCAGTCATAAAAAAAGAATGAACTTCTGACACATGCAACCAAATAGATACAACTGGAGATCAGCATGGTAAGTGAAAGAGACGGACCCTGAATGACAACAATCAGTTTCTTCCTCATTTGTGAGTTAATAGCTGGAGAGTATAAAAACTGAGTGAATGACATATCAGCTGGTATTTAGTTACAGATGTTGTTTCACTGATTAGCCCATGTAAATGACAGTAAGCCTTCTTCCTCCCTGCTAAAATAAAAACTGAACAAAACACCGAACACCACAATGCTTTAACAAAATGTTTCTTGCTGCCTTAGAATACTTAATTTCACACAGAACTTCACATCAAAAATAAAAGACTTTATAAGCCATAGTAAAAGTTTTGTTATGTATTTTCCTTGGTTGATTGCATATCTATCTAAAAGTTTGTACACAAAAACCTGGTAACATCTCCCTGCTCCTCCAAGCCCTCAATCCCCACAGGGAATTATGGTGCAAAGGGGACAATGTGGCAGAGCACAGCAAGAGCAGGTTGGATTACTAAGCATTTATTAAATGCCAGACTAAAAATTTCATGTATGTCAGCTCCTTTATATTATTCACAGCAAACTTCTAAATAGGTATATTTTTATTATCTTTACTATTATTTTTTTTTTAGACTGAAAGCTGGCGACTGTAAGAACTATGATCAAGTCCAGTGTGCAGGAATTTTAAAGTTAGTGCCCCCAACATCACACACAATAGACTGTGAGATGTATTAAATGTCCAAATTCACATATAAACTGTGCTTGCCAGAAGTCTAGAAACTCAAAACGCAAGTGGTAGCACCTATTCTATGGGGTTCAAACATGAGGAGTTGTGCTTTTTAAACATCAGCACTTTTTAAAAATCAGACAAAATGTACGTATATGTTTTGGGAGTGTTTATTCAATCTACAGGTGTGTTGCTCTGAAGCTTATGGGAATATTCTGTGAGATAAAGGAGCTGACCCATCTGAAAACAACAATTCTCACAGTGCTAGGAGGACAAGTTCTCGTTAACATCTTAGTATAATATACAGTTAATTCGAGGGTCATCAAAACCTGCTTGTGGAAATCCTGCATTCAGAGAGAATTTGCTCAACTTCCATTGTGTGTGGGACACACCTTTCCCTCACTAGAGTCTCAGCAGTTCACATTCCCAGACATTGAATTAGCAGTAGGAATGGAGGACATGCTGCCCCATCCAAGGGAGCCACCCAGCTAATGCTAGTTTTCTGTAAAGCACCTGTGATGGTCCTCTAATTTGATGTACTTCGCAGATCTCAAGAGACTAACGGGAAAAAAGGGAAAATACTGCGAAATCGGAGCCCTGTCCCTTTGCCTGGGTCACCAACATCTTGTGGCTCCAGAAGTCACTACACTGAATTTCAATTTAATGTGATTCTGTTTTTGTTATTTCTACCACCTGAATCAGCTTTGAATGTACCAAGACTGATATTATACATCCGTGTCCCTATCACACTTTATGTGTATGTCAAAAAACATGGTAAATCCTCTACTCTCCGGGGAAAGCTTAACATATTTCAAGTTTCTTGGGAATATCAGGGAAGTTTATTAACTTCCAAGTTTGAAACTTCCAAAAACTCCAATAAAATACTTTTTAAACTTTTGAAATTAGAAATTATAGATTATAATTACAGCAAATTGGGCTTGGGCTCTGTATGTTTTGTTCATCTCTGAACGTTAAAGGTTTAGCATCTTGTCAAGCACAAGAGAAGCTGCTTAACACATGTTGTTAGAACACAAACTGTGAAAAGCACAAAGCTCTTCCCTGTTTTGAGCCATCAAGGATATAAAAACTATCTATTCACGCAGACCAACTTATTCTCCTTCCATCTAGGCATAAAGCTTTGACATCTGCTGCTGAAAGGCCACCTAACGGTAATCAAGCATTTCAAGGAGAAGCTGGTGGAATGTTCCAGTTAAAGTTAACTTCTTTACTCTACTCAACGTCTAAGATATAAATCGTTAGGAAAACAGGCTATGGACAAAGGTTAAAATCAAGCCAATGTCCCATAGTTTATTTTGAAGACTGTACATCCAATTACCTATGTACTGATTTCTACAATACTGTGCAGTTGCTGTTTACTGTATGTTACTCAGAACAGTCATTTTCTCTGTTGGGTTACTCATTTTAAATGATTTTTAAATTGTTCCCTACTCAGGGATTCAAGGGGCAGAGAACAGGTACATGACATCTGAAAATGCTGTTAGGACACTAAATACATCCTACTTTTATTAAAATGTCAGAGGTGGGGCCTGGCACAGTGGCCTAGTGCCCTCACCTTGAATGCACTGGGATCCCATATGGGCATCGGTTCTAATCCTGGCAGCCCCGCTTCCCATCCAGCTCCCTGCTTGTGGCCTGGGAAAGCAGTCGAGGATGTCCTAAAACCTTGGGTTTCTGCACCAGCATGGGAAACCAGGAAGAAACTCTGGGGCTCCTGGCTTCAGATCAGCACAGCTCTGGTCATTGTGATCACTTGGGGAGTGAATCCTCCAAGGGAAGATCGTCCTCTCTTTGTCTCTTCCTCTCTCTGTATATCTGACTTCCTAATAAAAATAAAAATCAATAAATCTTTAAAAAAAAACAAACAAACAAGAAAACCAGAAGCAGCTCCACAGTATAAATGCAGGCTTATTCTTTCCTCCTTTTTTTCTCTTCTTCCAACCATGAGTTCCCAGAAGCATTTCCCCACCATTCCTTGAATGTGCCCACAGACAATGCCCACACAGGACTCCATCCCACTCCTTGTCCCTTCCTTCTCAGGAAACCAAGCAGCTTGTGTTGAAAGATCCTCTACTGGCATGGGAAGCTTGAGTTAAAATGCAAGAACTCCATCACATATACCAAGTTTGTTTCAGTGAGAGAAGGCAGCCATAATTTCTAAAGATGTCACTATCAAACAGCTTTTAGGATGAAATCTATTCTTCAGTTTAGGATGGCCTGCTTAGATAGCAAACAACAGTTAAAAGTAAGCTCATAAGCAAACTAATATATCAAAATGATTTAAATGTTAACTAGTAGTTTCAAGGAAGATGCAATGCCATCGTCAAAATAACACAAGGTAAATCAGTATAAAATTCTACACACTTATGAAGTAGCTTCAATTTAGACCCAAACGGAAGCAAAAATACCTTTATTGGTCATGTATGACCATGCAACGTCTTTAGTAAGGAAACAAACCTGCTTATACTAAAGGAGGGTTCACAAGAAGCCCAGTGGAACAATCGCACTGGGATCCTGAGAATTTGCAGGGAACAATTTCTGGATACTCAGATTCTGTCTGACTCTGTGTGTGTGTGTGTTCATTTTTATTGGAAAGCCAGATTTACAGAGAGCAGCAAAGACAGAAAGTTCTTCCATCAGTTGGTTCACTCTCCAATGGCCTCACAGTGGCCAGAGCTTTACTGATCTAAAATCAGGAGCCAGGAGCTTCTTCGGGGTCTCCCACACAGTATAGGGTCCCAAGGATTTGGGCTATTGTTCACTGCTTTCCCAGGCCTAGGCAGGGAGAATGATGCTAAGTGGAGCAGCTGGGACGTGAATTGGCACCCATGTTGGATACCAGTGCTTGTAAGTGGAGGATTAGCTTAATGCATAGCTATTGTGCTCTCCCCGTTCCCCAATTAATAAGTTTCTTCTCTGCTGAAACAAGCAGCAGAAGAGTACTGCTTGCCACCATAGTCCTAAATCAACAAATATAAACAGGTCATCTGCAAAGAATCCAAGTCTTACTCCGTTAATGTAGTCCTCACTTTCAACAATACACAAAATACGTAATGTCCTAGTTTCAACAAGATTCTTTCCCCCAAAATTGACTCCTATTTATTTTATTTCTTTATGTATGAAGGGGGTCAGGGGAGGAGAGGTCAGAGCTGGGGAGGGCAGTGCAGAGAAGGGAGGAAAACAGAGATTTGTTATCTGCTGGTTCACTTTGCAAATTCCCAAAACAGTTGGGGCTGAGGCAGGCTGAAATCAGGAGCATATAACTCAATCTGTATCTCCTATATGGATGAATGCCAGGGACTCAAGCTCATGATTCATCACCTGCTGCCTCCCAGCGCATATATGAGCAGAAACTCAAGACTGGAAGTGAAGCCAGGCCTGGAACCCGGCCACGGCAAGGCGCCAGTGAACATCTCTGCAACATCTTAACCGCTATGTCAAATGCCCACCTTGGCTCTTAGTTCATTTGAGCTTATCGTTCAGAATGAAGAGCAGGAAGCCAGAAGTTTCTCCCGGCCACCTCAGTAGTGGGGAAGTTCTGTGAAGGTATGGAGCTGGCCTTGGTTAACTGTCAGACTAAGGCAGTTCTGAGTACACAGCTATCACTCCAACCATGAGTGTTATTTCTGTTGGTTCCCACAGACAGTGTGGGTCTCCATCGTAACACCCTGGTCTTGGTTGTATCACTACCTCAGTCTTGATCCTAACTGGTCCTACAGGCTTCAGTTCTCACCCTTTCATGCTTTCTTCTCAGGCTGCTGCTCTAGGGATGTTTCAAACAGTGAACTCTGATGTCATTCTCCTGGTGTTAATACACACAAACGTCTCAGAGTAACCAACATTCAAACATCTTAGGACGGTACAGAAAAACTCTACCACCTAGCTCCTTCATATCTGCCCTTTCCCACACAAACCTACATTCAAGGCTCTTTTAGTTACTCGCAGTTGCTTCACACGCCATGCTGCTTCACACTTCCAGTGCTATATTGGGGGCATACTGTACAGAAACACTCTTTGGTAATTCTTTCAGAATTACTTACATTCCAGAATGGCATATGTAGGTACTACGTAACCACATATATTTATATCTATCTGTCTACACATACACACACACACACACACACACACACACACACACACACACACACACAGAAACTAAACACTTAATAGAGTTTACCTTCACTTTGTAGCTCTTACTGTAATAACAGCAATATTTATGGAAAGTGTTCTGGGTGTAGCTACCTAGAAAACCACTCACCATTCCCTTCACCTCCTCTCAAGCCTAGATAAGGACTCATTACACTAGTACTAGAGTCGGACTTAGATATGAGATTCCTATAAGATACAATGCATTGGGATAAGCTTCAAGAGAACAGAACCAGGTCTAGTTCCGTCCTAGTTCAAGCTCTCTAGAAAACAGAACCAGTCTAGTTCCAACATATGGACCATTAGAGTACATACTTAAACTGTTTCCAAGCCATTGCATGAGCTTTAGCGGTGTACAACATTCAACTGAACAGTTACATTTTCTCATCTTCATTAATTACAATTAAAGCAATAATTTCCAATCATGAACAGGAGACATCACAAAAATACTTTAAACCTTTTATTTCTTTCTATCATTGCTATGGTATACATTTTTTTTTTAAGATTTATTTTTATTGGAAAGGCGGATATACAGAGAGGAGGAGAGACATAGAGGAAGATCTTCCATCCAATTATTCACTCCCCAAGTGAGCGCAACGGCTGGTGCTGCACCTATCTGAAGCCGGGAACCAGGAACCTCTTTCAGGTCTCCCACGTGGGCGCAGTGTCCCAAAGCATTGGGCCGTTTTCTGCTGCCTTCCCAGGCCACAGGCAAGGAGCTGGATGGAAAGTGGAGCCACTGGGATTAGAACCGGCACTCATATGGGATCCCAGCGTGTTCAAGGTGAGGACTTTAGCCGCTAGGCCATGCCACCAGCCCTTTGGTATACATTTTAATGAGTAAACTTAAACTTCTACTCAGTTTCTCTCTATTGATCTGTTTGTAAAATATTTTATTAGTTTCTATGACTTCATAGCAAGATTTAGCTCATTTTTGGCTTTATTTAGACTTCTTCTTGGCTCTTAACCTTATGTTGAAAATGTCAACTTTTAAAAACAAGAATATTCTTGAATTCAATCAGGCTCATAACTGATTTGGTTAGAAGCTGCATCTCCAAGACACATATGGAAGAAACAGCTCCTTAAGGCTATAATCCATGTTCTGATATTCCAGAAGCTGATACCATCTCCTAATAGATAACTGTTAGGTTACAATTAGTTTTGTTTTCCCCATGCTTGCAAACTGGGACCTCTTGGTTCAGTTAGATAATGATTGACAAAGAAATTCTTAGCCTCAGAGACTTAAATTGAGAACAATTAGAATGGCTAGACAAAACTACACAATATATCATCATCATTCTTCCCAGCACAATATGGAGAGCTCTTCATCCTTCCATTAGGCTGGACTATTCAGGTAAACTAAAAGACCTGAAGGTCAATGTATTGTTAGCCAGACAATGAAGATGAATGGATCTGCCTAATCAAAGGAAAGGATTGTTGGAAGGCAACCTATCTCCACTCACCACATTGCTGCGCTCAAGAAGCTCTGAGGATCTAGCTTGAAAAAAATCAGTGGTCTTGTCAGCAAGGATTTCTTAGCAATCATATGTGACAGCCCAGACAATAGAAAATGGAAACAATAAGCACAGGTTTCTGAAATGTTTCTGGGACACATCTATAACCTGACCTTTGCCATAACTTTGGGTTCCTGGAAAATCCTGAAAGAAAAGTGAGAGAGCTTATCTCATTCCAGGACGAGATCTTGCTTTTCTTTTACAGGTCTTACAATAAGCTGATTGACTCAAATTGTCTTTTATAATCAGAATTGGCAGTTCCTGTTTGCCTGCTTCTGCTGTTTGCTACTAGCTGGGATGTGACTTACTGATTGGATAGTTAAAAGTGCATAATACTTAAAGCTAGGTATGTGTGCTATACCATTTCAGCTGACTGGATCGTTTATACTGTGCACTGATGTAAGCTTGGTTGACTGAATTAGTCACATCATGAACCAGTGCTCTCTTAGTTGACTGGATGATCAAAAACCCCTGAACACAGAATGGGACAGTACACTGGTTGGTGCAGGCCAGAGAAAGACTCCTGCATTTACTCATTTCGGGGACAGATTCAGTCAATTTGCAACACATACTCTGAATGCTACCTTTTGATATTCAACATTTTTTAAGCAAACTCTTCCAATTTAATGTTCATTCATAATATTAAAAAAATTACAAAGTCTCCCTCTTGCTTACTCCTGACTGAATCTTCTAGAAATGACAGTACAGACCACAAGCAATTCTCTCTTGGATGGAAACTGATTTTGCTCTGAGAAAGGTCACTGATTGATTAATCTTTTTTGGCTTTTCATCTGGACAGCCATTAGGTCTCTCTCCTACAAAGGTTATTCTCAACATCTCAGCAGCTGGGGAAATAGAAAGTGTGACAACAGGTACATAAACAGAACTTCAGTTATTTATTGGCATGATTGTGTTATGACTCTGCCTCTGAAAAACCCCCGAACTTGAAGAAAGCAATGCATAAGAAATGAGACAATAAAATAATTCTCTCTTTATAATTATTTCCATGACCTGAGGGTGACAGTGAGGTTACAGAAAGGGAGGAGCAGTTGAGTTAATAATGCCTTTGGTGTAAGAGGCAGCTACCCCTGACCCATCAGCCCCAGAACACGGCTTCAGTTATGTCACTACGAGGGACAGATTTTTGTTCAACCTGATTCATGACAAAGCAGTCAATGGTGTGACCAAAGAATGAGCAAACAAGACGGTTATAAAGAAGGCAGGTCAGATATCTTACAGACCACAGAAAAGGCCTAAAGACATAAGATCTCACCCATACTTGACTTTTCCTTCCAGTGATACTTCATGTGTCAAAATATAATCTGAAAATTCCAGTCTAACTGTCACCATTGAGCACAGTGGTGACCACGAGTGAAGACGCTGCATTCCATCGCAGTGCCCTCGGTTTGACTGCTGCCTTTGGCTCCTGTGTCCAACTTCCTAAGAATGCAGACTGTGACATAGCAATGATAGCGCAGCTAGTTGGGCCACTATTATCTAGGCAGTAGACCTGGACTGAACTCCTGGCTCCCAGCTTTGGCCTGAGTCAGTTCTTATCAGGGAAAGCATTTTGAGAGGAATACATGGATAGAAGTTCCTTTCTGTCTTCTCCTCTCTTTCTGTCTTTCAAATAAATAAACAAAAAGATTGTTTAAAAATTCATGAGTAACAGAAATAGCAAAATATGACATAAAGTACTGTCTGTTTCCATAGGCTACCAGCAAGTTTGAGTAAAATGTGTGGCTAGCCACTGCAGTGGACATTTTTAGAATCATTCCTAGTCCTATTTTTTTCCCCATTCTTGCTTTTTCAATTCTTCTTCCAACTTTTCCCTCAAACTGTTCAATCATGTTTTTTGGTAGCTTTCTAATAGCTGTCTACAATGCATTCCAGGAAAAGGCAGGATATAAATAAATAATATTATGACCCATTTCCCAAAGAGAAAATTACCTATTTGATGCCCAGCAAGAACATTAAAGGAACAGGAAATACAATTCAAGCAACCTTCACAGGGACTAGAGGTGAACACATTTCAGAAGATGTTAAATATTCTTTGACAAAAGCATTTTGTGTTAGTGCTTTGAATCTATGAATAAAAGATTCAGAAGACCATATGGGAAGAGGGAGATCAAAAGGGATGTAGTACTAGACAACCATGAGACGAACAGTTCCCTGTGCTATCCCCATAAATTACACAAGAAGCATGGCTTCTGTTTAAGCCCATCCCACAACAGGTGTTCCAGTAAGTCAAAGCAGAAATCAGAACGGAGGGTTTCTAACATTTTATTTGCCATTTTAAAGAGTCAGAGCAACTGAGATGAAAGGAGTAAAGTGGCTAAACACAACACCAGATTCTTCCTAAGTATTCTGTTAAAACTCACACACCAATTCAAGCAAAGAGCTGGACTTGGAATGCTCGAAGATGAGCTACTGGGAATTATGTGTCCACAATCTACAAAATGCTACTGTCTTTGTTATTTCTATTTTTCCCAGACCATTTAATGAAAATGAACTAGAAAGCATTTTTTTTCCAAGAATATAAAACAAAAACAATAAATGCAGAAAATATTTTTAGAAATGCACAAAACAACTTAAGCCTTACATTTTAAAACAAAGTTGGCTCTGGTAAGGAACAGGTAAAATTCCTGTCTTTCTGCTTGCTGTGCCTGAGAGCAAGCACAGCACAATATGGGACAAAGCTATAGATCTCCGTAAGACACATATTGGCATCCAAAATGTTTCAAACTCATAAATAATTTAGTTGCATATATTTTCACTTTGCACATTATTTAAGATGTAAAATGTTTGCAAAGCCTGTATAAAGTTCTATTTAAAAGAAGTTATAAGGTTTATTTAGCTTAAGTGGTTTGAATATTTATTTTAAAAAGCAGAGCAAGGGGTAGGAGAAGAAGGTGAGGAACAGAGTGGCAGACAGAGCAATCTGTCAGGCAGCTTCATCCTCCAGTGGCCTCAACAGGAAGGGCTGGTTCAGGCTGAGGCTGGGAGTCTGGGACTCCAGCCTGGACCTCCACGTGGGTAGTGGGTGCTCTAGTTCTTGGGCCTCCTTCTGTTGTCTTCCCAAGTGCGTTAATAAGAATCTGGATCTAACACAGGATGACAATGATAAAAGTGGATTCACTAGCTGTGCCACAAAGAGGCTTGTTAGCTTGATTTCTCATTAACATCTATTCTCCCTGATGATTCTATGTCAGAATATTGAAAACCAAATGATTTATTCATATACAATTCCTTGATAACCATAAAAGGTAAATTAAATTCATTGTTCTAAAAATCAGCAATGCGTATATTTTGTATGCTGATTACAAAGAATAAGTATTTATTTTTATGAAGAACAAAGTTTCATTTTTAAGAAAAATATTCTGATCAAAATGGTTTTTTTTTGTTGTTTAAAAAAGTGACAGCATTTTCAGCTCCTGATTTATAGTCAAGTGTTATAAATAGCTGTTTCAGTGCTGAAGAAGGAATGGGCTCACATATGGGAAGGAATACAGACCCAGGAGCATCAATAACTGTCTTGGAAGAAGAATAGACCCATAAGGATCAGTCAATAGTCAGCGCTGCATACAACCATGCTTCTACGAAGCAAGACACCTAGAATCCAGAAAATAGGTCGAAAATGCTTTAAAGCCCTGGGGAAGCTTTCATGGGCCCTATTTATCCTGCTTCCCCTTAACCCATTTTGTTTTCTTTGCTTTTTGTATAATTCTACACACATAAATGTACAGAATTTTTGAATTGCTAAATAATGGAATGAAACTGAAAGAAGTAGATGAAAAAGAAGAAGTAGCAGTGGCACTGACAATGAAGGGTCAGGTCAGGTAGCGGTCCTTAAAAAAGCTCTAACAAGTTGACTCCCTGTAAACTCTGCCTAATGAAAGAATAGGTTCCCTCCATGGCAGAAAGACAAGGAGGGTTTTAACATTCTTTCCTTTGGACAAATATTGGTCCATGATACCCAACAAGAGAGCAGAATGCTGACCAGCTGCTTCCTTCCTCCCTTGCTTCCTCCTCCTCTCTTTCTCCATTCAATGTCATGGATATAACAGGAATAACAGAGTCTAACAGCAATATTGCATAAACTCATAAAGTACACAATTTCAAAAATTCAGGCAAAAAATGGCTTTTTTGAGGGGGGATAGGGTGGTGCAGTGGCACAGTAGGTTAAACCACCAACTCTGGTGCTGACAGTAATGAGTGTCAGTTCCAGTCCCAGCAGCCTCACCTCTGATCCAGTTTCCTGTTCATGCACCTGAGAAAGCAGCAGAGGATGGCCCAAGTCTTTGCGCCCCTGCATCCTCATGGGAAACCTGGAAGAAGCTGCTGGCTCCTGATTCTGGGCAGCTTCAGCCGTTATGGGAATGAATCAGTGGATGAAAGATCTTTCTTTTCTTCACTTTCTTCTTCTACCACTCCTTACCTGCCTATAAATCTACCTTTCAAATAAAAATAAATATTTTAAAATTTGTTTGTTATTTCCCATGATATATTTTTGCAGTTAGAGAAACCCCCTCTTTGCTCTTCCCTTCCTCCCACCCTTTCTGATTCCTCCCACTGTTTTGCCCCATATCATTGCAGTAGTATAGTCCTTTAGTAACTGTTACAAGTTTAACATTCTGCTGTTTAAGTGCATCATGAAATTGTAGATATAGACAATGGTAGAAAATCTAGTATCACATTGTTAAGGCAAATCTAACTGTTTCACTTTTATTCAGGAGTAGAGATGCCTACCGTGATATACTGTCACTTCCTGCTATGCTAGTCTCCATTGTAAAGTTCATCTACGAGAATATATGTATGTATTTACTTCACCCATAAATTTACTTGTTTTGTATTTTGCATGAATGTTGCCTTATATCAGAACATAAGATATTTGTCCTTTTGGGAGTGGCTTGCTTCACTGAGCATAGTGGCCTCCAGTGAGACTATTTTGTTGCAAATGGTAGAGTTTCATTGTTTTTAATGGCTGTGTACAATTTCATGGAATAGATATACCAGCTTCTTTATCCATTCCTCTTTTAATTGGACATCTGGGTAATTTCTGTGTCTATGCTATTGTGGATTGTGCTGCTATAAATATAGGGTTGCATGTCTTTTTCTCATATACATCTTTCACTTTCATTGGATATATTCCCAGGAGTGAAACAGCTGGGTCATATGACAGATCAGTTTTCAGTTGTCTTAGCACTCTCCATACTGACTTTCAGAGTGACTGCACTAGCCTATACTCCCACCAGCAGTGCAGTAGGTTATCTTTTACTCCACATTGTGCCAGCAGGTGTTGTTATTACATTTCTGAATGCATATCCCTAATAATTACATAGCCTGCGCATTTTCATGTTTACTAGTTAAAAAATAAACAAACCCTTAAGAAAAGAACTAATCTCTTAGAAAGAATATTATGAGGTTTTAAGACATCCCTCAGAATTTAAGACGTAATCATAGTTATTTTATAAAATGAAGCAAATCATGGATAATTCTTAAAACATAAATTTAGCCAGAAAACTAAGTTGTGGATCACTCAAGAATGTAAAATCATTGTTATGCAACATTTAAGACTTATACAACAAAACATGCATGAGACAAGCACTTGGCCCAGCAGGAAAGAGGCTGCTGGGAGATCTGTACCCCATGATGGAGTGCCTGGCTTGGAGTCCTGGATCCATTCCCAACTCTGATTCTAGCTTCCCGCTAATGCGTATGTTGGGAGGCGACAGGCGATGGGTTGAACTAGTTGGGTCACTGGCATACATGTTGGAGTTCCAGATTGAATGCTAAGCTCCTGGGCTTTGGCTTAGCTAGACCCCAGCTGCTGAATGCAGTTGGAAAACAGTCGGATACAAGTTCTCCTGCTCTGTCTGCCAAACAGAAAGAGTAAGAAAATAAAGAAATATATTTTGAACAAAACAGTATGATGAAGTTTGTGTGTATTTACTACCTAACTCCAGAAAGAGTGAACATGTAATTATATTTATTTCTTTGATACTGTCCTCTATTATTTTCTCTACATAACTGGATTATTTTAAAGCAAACAAATTGTTATATTATTTTAGTAATAGGTAATTTAGATGTACCTATAAACTGGATAATTTAGCAATGCAGAGTGACATTATTATAATTCTCCCAAAACTTAACAGTAAAATTCCTAGTATATTAACAATATCTTCTCAGTATCCAAATTCTTTGTTGGTCTGTTTGGAGCAGGACCAAAACAGGGCCTAAATGTTGCATTTGTTTGCTATCTCCAGACAGTTCCTTTAATGTAGTTAATAATTTCTTCCTTTTCCTTTTGGAAATTAAATCATTTGTGCTAGAGAATTCTGGATAACCTGGATCTAACTAATGCATGAACATGATGTCATTTCACATGTTCTTCTGGGTCCTATATTTCTCATAGGTTGTGTTTAGATCAAGATGTCTGATAAACAGTTTGGGGGCCACAGTAATTAGTTTATGATCTGCTCTGTCCATGGTACTGCATCAACAGAGCATCATTTTTGGTTGTCTCCCTTCTTGTGAAACTTACATGTGATCAAAGAGTGGTTCAGATGTTGTTGGCCTAATATATTCATTATTAAATCCCCCATCAACTTTTCAGCTGGGTTTTGAAGTCACAGATTGACTCATTATTTTCTTAGTGGTTACAAAATTCACCCATGATTTTAACTTCTACACTTATTCCTAATGTACTACTCTTTGCCATAAAATAATTTCTGCTTTTGTGCTTAGATTTGCAAGAAATACATCAAAATATAATTTCACTTAACTATTTGAAAACATATCCTTTACTACTGTTACTTAGAAAATGGTTGTGCATGTGTTCTGTACTTCTTAAGAACCAGTTCTTGTTACTGTAGTTACTAATTTCATTTTAATTTGCTATATGACTCAAACAGCCCTGTTATAGTTAATGCAACTAAAGCAGAGCAGTAGATCAAATTTTAATTGACACAGACTGAAGCAAAGACGACACATCATAGGATTTTGAACTAAGTGATTACGAACGTTCTTTTTCATCAAGGCTGTAAATAAACCCATACACATACCTTAAAGATACTCCTCTCCTTACGTTACAAGCAGCCCATTAATGCAAACGAAATGTTTTACCTAAGTTATTTGGTGGTGGTTAAAATGTGCAATTGTTTTAATATAAGATTGTTTATCTGTGAAAATCTAGGCTACAGACTTTTTCCTTCTTCAATTTTAGAGAGTTTTTTTCTGTTTCTCTCATGGAGGAACAAAACAGCATATTAGAACAAAATCTATTCAAAACCAGATTAGATTGATTTGTTATTAAATAGATTGTGAAGCCTCAGGGAGGCTGCTATAATAACAGTTCAGATGCTATAAAGCCTGACAGACTTGTCAGTTCCTCCCCACGCCCCACCCTGTGCAGAGATGCCATGTTCATTTTGGAGCCTGCTGATTAACTGCTGAAAATGCACTAATGGATGGCTCTCACTTTTAGGTAGGATAATCACATTTTTAATTTCCTTTGCCTACACCAGTAGATTAGAGTTGCAAATCTCTGAAGGACTGAGGAACCACCTCAACACATACATCATTCTTTCCAGCTTAACCTGTCAAGTGGTAATAAGAATGTGAGTTTAACATCAACTTTCCTTTATGTATTCATGAACATTAAAGTGATTACGTAAAAAAAAATAGTAAATACTTCTCCTAAAATGAGTAGCTACCTAAAGGACATTAGTAATACTGTTTTTCCAGAACTTCAAAATCCATATTTATATAACTTACTTGTGAAATGTTTGTGATTAGCCAAGAAGAGAAAGAAAAACCATTTCAGAGTTTCCAGAAAGCAGAAACAAAAGCTAGCGGAGATGGGGCTGGAGGTAAGAGGTTTTTCTGAATGATGGTGCTAAAAACAAAGCTTCTGCTTAGCCTAAGTATATTTGGTAGAGGAGTGACAAGTCTTCCTAAAACGCTTCCTCACAATGCAATGGAAAACCAACAGGAAAACACTGTATTTAAGTGAAAATGTTTAATGTTGGACTCAGGTGTACAATAATAATTAAGCCAAATCAAAACTAAATACAATACCATCCAGATCAAACCATAAAATCCTATTGAGAAGAGGGTAACAGGGACAAAAATCTACAATTGTGTCAGTCACACAGCTGCTAAGTGGCTACTGTTCTGTTCCTGTCATTATGTAACAGTATTTTCATTTGATGATATGTTAAAGATAATAAAGCAAGGCTTCACAGTAGTGTCAGATTAGAAAATGCAATCTGATTAATACAGCACTCTTCAAAAATTAGAAATGATAAAAATGACAGAAATGATAAAAGTGATAATAAGTGTAAGGGTATTTCCTTCAGTAACAAAGGCACTTGATCACCTAGTTAGTTATGCTGAATGGTCCTTCTTGCTGGAATGGAAATTCTGTATATTTTTATCTGTAGAAAAAAACAACAAAACCAAACCATGAGCACTTCTTGAGAGAATCTGGAAAAACAGTAATAAATATTTGTAGAAGTAAGTAAAGAAATGTGGAAGGAGAAAGCAGAAGTAATATTTGTATCATGTACAAGGACATTCTTTTGTGCTAAGTGGCAGATTTGGAAAATTTGGTCCATTATTATGTATCATATATAAATGGTTTCTTCTTCAACATATTTAGTACTTCTACATTTTTAATAGTTTGTACTCTGAAAATGATAAATATAGTGAAGTCTGATCTATCATGTGTTAGGTCCTCTATTATTTTATGAAATATACATAGAGCTATTGTAGATTTTTAAAAACTTCTGATATTATAAAAATAAATCAAATTTCTCATTAAAAATGAGGAAAGAGCCCAGCACAATAGCCTCACGGCTAAAGTACTACCTTGCACGTGCCGGGATTCCATATGAGCACTGATTCTAATCCTGGCAGCACACTTCCCATCCAGTTCCCTGCCTGTGGCTTGGGAAAGCAGCGGAGGATGGCCCAAAGCCTTGGGACTCTACATCCACATGGGAGTCTGGGAGCAGGCTCTGGGCTCTTGACTTCAGATGGTGCACCTCCAGCCATTGCAGCCACTTGTGGAGTGAATCAACAGATGGAAGATCTTCCTCTCTCTCCAATCTGTATATCTGATTTTCCAATAAATACAAAATAATTTTTTTAAAAATAAGCAAAGAATATTGGTGGAAAATGAAACTAAACTAAAATGGATTATAAGCATATGACAACAGTCAACCTGAACAGTAATCAACAAAATGCAAAATTAATTGAGATAACACTAAATGGGCAAAACTAAGGTAAGTATCAGAGAAAATTGTCAGAGAAAGAAAAGAGGATCCCAGAACATTTGATGTATTGTTCAGGAGGGTGCAGTTGTTGAGCTAATTAAGAAAACAACTCAGGAGGATTTGAGAAATTGAAAATGTGCATTCATTATGACCTAAATATTCTAGTTCTAACTATATATTTACCAGAATCTCACAAATGTGAACCAGAAGATATATTCAGGAATGTTAATTGCTGTATTACTTATATATGGAATGGTTAAACAGCTAAAGACTCCATTATATATGTATAAGAACAGTTTAAAAAGGAACAAATTTACACATATCATTGTGGATAGATTACATATAGAAAATTATGGTTGCAAATGATTTGTAGATTATAATATTGGTACACACTAAAATGTAACACAAAGTACTGACATTGTGGCTGAGTGGCCTAAGCTGTCAATTTTGATGCTTTGATCTCACATCAGAGAGCCGCTTTGAGCTCTTGCTTCTCTGCCACTGATCCAGCTCCATGTTACTACACCTGCCCTAGCTGCCTGAGCCACTGCCACCTTGGTGGGGAACCAGGACCAAAGTGCTGGCCTTGGGCTCTGACTTGGGCATGAAGGCAGTGGGGAGGTATGTGAAGAGAGAACCAGCAGATGGAAGACTATGTGCACATGCTCTCTCTCACTCTTCCCCCTTCCTCCCTAATGTACTTCACGTCAAATAAATGCATATATTTCTAAAAAGGAATATAAAATATTACACATATATTGAATGAACATGAATATGTCAAAGATACACAAGTATAAAGAGTTTACTGGAAACTTATTGGAAGGAGAATGGGGCAAAAGTACTTCTCTGATATATACTGCTGTTCCGATAAGAAAAAGTAGTATGAAATTTCAACACAACAATTCTGGGATGTGAGAGTTCAAATTTGTATTATGCCATAATACATATTTAGAATTATAACATGGCTCAAAATAAGGGATAATTTAAAAATTATAGACAACCTCAAAATTCTAATAATAAGAAAGCAGATCAGATAAGAGTTTTTAAATATGAAAATAGCCATTAATTCTTATAAAGCAGCAAAGGTAAAAATTCTCAAAAAAATCTTCAGATAATCTATGCAGCATAGACACACACACACACACACATACGGTACTTTTATCAGTATATAAACAAGGTCTTAAAAGAAAAAAAAACTTAGGAAGAATTAAGATGGTGGAATAGAGTAAGGAAACATTTAAACAGAGAATCATTAGCCAGGGCGAAGCAGAGAGAGTGTGAACAAGGGAAATACGAGAGGACGGGCCAGTAGCAGAGGGACACCTGGAGACCGTGGGCAGAAATAGGGAAGTAGTGCAGACAGCAAAGCAGTGTTGCAGTGAGCAAATACCCCAGAGGTGGTTGGCGAAGAGCTCCACCAGTGGCGAGGTAGGAAGCGGAATTCACTGGGAACCCTGGCATAGAACTGCCCATCCTGCTGATGTGCTTGATTCGACCATGAACAGAAACAGAGTGGCAGAGGCCAAGCTGGTAGGTGCAAGAACAGGGTGAATTTTATGGCTCAGATCCCCACCAGTGCCACATATGGCATCATTTTGTGTATTGTGGAAAAGGCTGTGTGTGTAGAGGAACAACAGTGAGCTTTGTTTGCACTAAGCCAGGAGCAAGCTCAACGAATTGCATTCGTTCCACAGGGAAAACAGTACCGACTTAACATCCTTACAGATTCCACCCAAGATAGGTACAGGTGGTCTCCAGACCTTATGGACAGCAGGCCCAGATCCCCACCAGTGCAACACCAGGCTCCATTGAGGGTTCATGGAACAATAGAGAGCTAACAGGCACTGAACTGACACAACTCACTTCTTGCTCAGTATGTTAACACTGGTCTTACAGGGAAAATAGTATCAGCGTGGCATCCTGCAGGTTCCACCCAAAATATGTCCAGACTCAACAACCAGCAGGTTTTAGTAAGAACAAAACCACCGACAATCCATACATTATGTCTCCCTAATCTCGGGATGGCTTGAACCTGGAGTGGGAGAAAGGCTATGCAGGCAACGGTGTGGCCATAGCATAGGAACACGGGGGTGGGAAAGTGGTGAGTTAGAAGCAGGCTATATAAGATGTGTTTGAAGCCTAGCACAAAAGTCTGGGAATGAAACTCCTACAGGGATTTATACAAACAGTTGCAAGCAAAGATGCAAGTACCAAACTCCTTCAGTAAAACTGACTTGTAAAGCAGTGGACAAAGGAGCTTAGAAACCTGCCCTAATGAGAAGAACCTGCTAACCAGAATAGCTGTAACTAAAAGCAAAAGAAGAGACAGAGGCACAAAGAGTTTTACTGATGCCTCCCCGGAAAAGGAGCAAAAGCTTTTGCCAACCTCAGTGTTAATTAAGGAAGACATAAAGGGATAGGGATATAAAGTATTTATAAAATTTGTTATACAACTTAACAACAAGAAATATATACAAGGGTTCAGGAAATTTACGGAATATGTGACACAGGAAATAACAATAAAGAAATGTAATCAAACAGAATTATTAGAAATGAAGGACACAATGGAGCAAACTAAAAATACAGTGAAATGTCTCTGTTGAATGAGGCAGAAGAAAGAATCTCAGAATTGGAAGATCTATCTTACCATCTGATCATTCAGTAACATGTTATTTAACTTCATGTTAATGTAAACTTCTTATCTTCCTGTTGCTGATTTTGTTTTACAGCTTTTCATTTAAGTAACTGTGTTTTAGAGACTGCCATATCCAGATGTGAAGATACAATGCAGCATGCATCTCTATTTCCAAATCAAAGATGGACTCAATTAAATTGTGAAATATATCTTGACAATAGGATACTCAACTCTCTGCCACTGTCCATACCTACAATGTCAGGATTTGATTAAGTAGCAGAATGATGAACTTAGGGCTGTTCATGAAGGACTATACTATTGTAATAATATAGAGGGAATAACTGGCGTGGGGGTTGGAGATTTGTGGAGAGAAAATTCAAGAGTCTATGGAACTATATCATAAAATAATAATTTTTAAAGAATATATGTGAAGAAAAACCTAATGATTTAGAGGCCAGAAGTACAGTTCTTTGGGTTTAATAATTCATCACTGTTAAATAATTCAATAACAATAATTACCTAATATGAACTATGAAAAATGACAAAAATAATTTTAATTTAAACAGTTCTTTAAAAGATAATTACATAATAGCATGGGACATAAATTTAGATGGCCAGGCCTTTAGATTTAAAATTTTTTCCTCCTCATTACATAGAATAATCAATGAAGTGAGAATTCTTTCAATTTAACTGAATATTAAGCGGATCTTAAAATAATCAGAAACTTTGATGCTACCTATGAACTTAACGTCTTTTATGCTTCCTCCCAATGACATATATTAACATTTTTAAAAACATTTTAAAAACTCAGCCCGAGATATGATTCTGGAATACTTGCTCATTGCAATTAGATCAGTTTGTTGTATGATGTTCCAGGATCACAAATTATTTTATTACATATGAAAAGTGTTTGTTTTCAAAACTGAAATTGCACATGGCCCCATTCACAGATGCAAACAGGTTAGTCTGAACACTGCTTGAATTATCCTGGGCTCCCAGGTCCTGTAGAGTACTTTGTTACACTAGTTTAACTCAGACATGGAGAAACAGTTGCCATTTAGATTTGTATGCCCTTCATGAAATAAGCTCGTGACTGCCATGGCAATGAGAAACAGTAATTAAAGTGCCTTCTGGAAGATCTGTGCTTGAGTGAACTGCTCCAGATAAATGACTTCTGAAGAGCTGCAGGTCAGCCACAGGCTCAGTTTGCATCTTTCAAATGTGGAACTCTGTTGTGCTTACAACAGGAGCTGCATCATAAAAATTCACTGGTACTACAATTGCTCATAGAACATTATTTAATAAATATTCACTGTAGAATCCCAAAGAGTGTTCCTGATAATTACATTCAAACACAAAACACTTTATTCTTCATTTAGTCTGAATTAGAAATGAAGTCAGGGAGTTCTTATTTGTTTATTCATTAAGAGAGCTGCCAGTGACCAAAAGCAACATTAAGACAGGAAACTTGGTGAACTATATTGTGATGAACATCACTAGAGTCCCAATAGCTTTAAAAGTAAATCACACAGGCAACTAGCTCAGGAATAATCAAGGATTTATGATGAGAGAGAGCAAAACAGAAAGGTAAGAGGACAACTCTTGCAAGAGAGAAGAAGGATGGGTGGCAGACTCTGGGGAAGCCTCTTTGTGTCTCCTTTCCCTCCCAATCTAGTAAGGCCTCGAGTAAAACCTTTGGGATTTTCCTTTTCAAAAACAAGACACAGCAGCACTATTCACAAAGTAAAAGGACCTTAATGTCCAAGTGAAAAATGATAAGCAAGATAAAGTGTGCTGACAACAGAATATTATGAAGAAATAAAAAAGCACGCCATACTGATATACACTATGATGCAGACAAACCTTGAAAACATGCCAAGACGTTATATGTTGAAAAAATGCCATTGATGAGAAATGAACAGAACAGGCAAAGCCATGGATACAAAGTGGAGTAGTGGTTTCCACGGACTGGGGAGAGGTAAAAATGAGGGAAAAAAAAAACATTAAAGGGGTTTTGGTGGATGATGAAATGTTCTAAAATTTAATAGCAGTGATGGCTGCATGACTCTGAACACATGAAACCAACGCTGAACTGAACATATGAAACACATGAATTATGCAGCATTTCAAATACATTTCACCAAGTCTACCATTTTACAACAACCAAAGACATTCAAGTTATGCCTGATGAGAGAACCTTGAAGGTCAAAAGGACAGAATATTATCAAACATCTTCCTGAGATAGTACATTAAATACAGAATAAACTGCCAAGGTACATACATTCAGCATTTTCAAAGCATCTATTTTTCAAATAATGCAGTATTTGAGGAGGTCCATTTCACAATGATTTAAAAATAATCACCAAAGAAAAGACCTGGACCATGAAAAGGCCTTTTTTTGTTGCTGTCAGACTGGAAACATTTTTAGAATGTTAATAGTAGCGATGAAAGCCTGTTGGGCACAGGCATTATACTGCTGGTGTAGAGTATATATAGTTAAACATGTGAATGACGGGGGAGAGGGGGGCAAATCTTTTCACTAAAAGTTTTCATTTCTCGAGTAGCAATAAAGACTATTTGTCAAGACTTTTGTAGCTTCCTTGAAAGTATAAAGAATCCTATTTTAGCAGGGCTTTAAACCAACTGAAAAGGGAGATATCATCTTAAGGAGTGTGCGATTATTTAATTTCAACACTGCCACCCATTTTCCCTTCATTCAGCTATTGTGGAGTTAGAAGAAACAATCCTAAAATTCATATGGAATCACAAAAATGCTCAGAATACTCAGAACAATCTTAAGTAAATAAATCAACAATAACCATTAAGACTTTGAAGCAGGCCACAACATTGCAGTCATTAAAAGCATTGTACCAGTATAAAAACCCATACACAGGTCAATGGCACAGAATATGAAAATTAACCTGTTTACATATAGCCAACTGATTTTTAGCAAAAGTGCAGAGCACACATTGGGAGTAAGGATAATCTCTTTAAGAAATGCTAGAAAAACAGGATACAGGTATGTAGAAGAAAGGCATTTGAACCATACCTCCTATGCAAAAATTAATTCAAGATGGATAAAAGACCTAAACTTAAAACATCAGACTATCAAGTTGTGGAGAACAGATATGGGAGAAATACTCCAAAACAGGGAATGGCTTGTTGTATAAAATTCTCTCAAAATACAGGCAACAAATGCAAAGCTAAACAAATGTGATTACATCAAACTTAGAAAATTCTGCACAGCAAAGGAAACAACAGAATGAATAAATTGCCAACAGAATGAGAAAAAACATTTGTGAACTATGTATCCAGAAAAGGTTTCAAACATTTTTTTGGAAGAGGTGAAATATTAAATGTATGAGTATTGTAGTGTACTTAGAGCGAAGGCTGAAAAGCTGTATCTCCTCAACTAATTAGGTGATCTTCTACATCCTACCCAGTGTAAACACAAACTAGAACTTAATTAACTTACAACAGAATCTAGTTCTAATGAGGTAAAATAACATACAAACATTAAATGCACAGGTAAGTATAGTGCATTAGTACAGATGTGGAAGGCTGTAGCTTCAGTACTGAGGGATGCCACGGTGCACCTTCAAGGCTTTTCAAGGTTGCTGTGGCTATTTTCAAGTCTATGTATCATTTTTGGGTATATGACATCAATTCCAAATAATGGTTATTATAATACACTGATAAGGCTGGCTTAATTGATTGATTAAATTGTTGCAGCAAGTAAAACAACAGAAGATTACAACAAAAATGAAGTTTCTTACTACCTCTCATGAGTCACTCAGAAAAACTAAGCAACTGTGTTAAGATTTAAAAAACAAGAAAAGATAAAATCTTACAGATCACCTTATCATCTCTGAAACAGGATCCAAATCAAGCAATAATCAAGAGAACAAGTTACCAAGCTTCTCGATGTGCTGGCAAAAAGCCCCTTCATGTAAGAATGAACTGAATCTTGGAGAGAGCTTCATAGTCATATGTACCAATCCTGCTTTTGATTTTCTTTGAGCAAATCAGAAACGGCTCACAACAAATCTGGGTCTGAGTTCTCATTTCTGCGTCTGCATCTTAACTTCTGGTTCCAAAACTGACGGTGGATGGATCATTGTGGGGACACAATAAGATCTCCCAAGTGTCACGATCAAAAATATTTGCTCCCTTTACTGACACAGTTTTCAGAGTTTTGTTTTGCTTTTCAATTTTAGTTGAGAAGCACATGGCGTTTGATGGGACAAACAGGAGGCATGAACTCCCACTTGCTGATTTCACTCTTCAAATGCCCATGAGAGCTGGAGGAGCCAAAGCCAGGAGTTGGCAAGTTCACCCAGGTTTCTAATGTGGGCAAAGGGAATCTAAGTACTTGAGCCATCACTGCCACCTCTCAGGATCTGAGTCAGAAGCACGGGCCTGGTATCAATGCCAGGCACTCTGACAGAGATTCAGGCATCCTAGCTATTGTTATTCAGTAGTTCAAATGCCTCTCCTTTCACAGACTATTTTCTACTACATCCCTAGCCAGTGTGCAAACTTTAAAAAAAATCACTGGCCAGTCTTCTTCAGATCCCCTGACAAATATCCTAAAAGGTGTGAAGAGGAGAAAGGGCAGATGTAAACCCAAAGACATCCAGCAGATAATCTAACAGCAAGACATCTATATTTGTGATAAGCTCAAAACCTAGCAGAGTTCATTAGGGTCAATTGTCCATTCAACTGAGAGCCAACCTGCTGAGGGTCATGCAAGACACTGTGCCAAGGGTGAGGGTTGGCCTGTATCATCTCATAGAAGAGTTCACATAAGCCAGAGAAACAAGCATGAATTGAGATGAAGCAGGGCACATACATGAGAAACAATGGTGAGATGGGAGCAGCCCAGCTGAAGATATCAATTATCATTCCAACTGGAGTTCACAACAGACGCCAGTGTGACTAGCCAACAGAATGGAGATTCTGTTCTACTCACTGCATTATCAGGAAAGGAAAAGTACTTCCAGTAACAATCCCCACTGCCCGTAGTACCAACACTGACACCACTTTTGTGTACATCTTCACTGCAGGCCTAACAGACATTTCCACAAAAACCAGCTTTACCTTCCCAACCCCATAAGCTGTTAGGTCCTTTTAGGACATAGCCTAGCCACTACAAAGCCTCTTAGTGCTCCAGGTAGATCACAGTGTGGAGTTACACATGACTCTGTGCACATGTGCTCCTTCTCCTTTGTGTGGTGGGCTGTATCCATTTCTGTAGGACCCATCCAGCGACTTAAGCTCCAAATCATACGTTACATATGATGTGACACAATGAGAACCAGATACAAAACATACAGGAATTACTGACAGTAGCATTTTCCCATAGGTTTTTACAGATTTTTACCAAATCATTAGTCAGCCAGATTATACATCCTTAAAATTATTTAGTACTTTAAAATGTCAAGAACAAAAAATAATCTTAGGTGCACATTCATCAAACACTTTCTCGTGGAACAGCTGTTCACGTTCTATCATATCTGTTCCAAATGGCTCTCTTCAATGTTTCTTTCTCTCCCTTTTGTAGAGTCATCACTATCTTTGATATATAGCCCATTTCCACCTAAGGGATATGTCTGTTCTTTGGAGTTTTTACTTTGTAAAACAATGTGGCAATAGCATCCTTTATACCTTGCTGCGCATACCTGTCAGATTTTTGCCAAAACATTTTAGCTTGTAGAGTTTGAAATACTACTCTTCTACATACCTATTCTTCACTCATTAGTGAAATTCTTTACAAAATCAGTATTAGTCTCAAAATGCATGAGACAAAGCTCAATGTGAAACCGTCTTTCCAATGCCTCTTTTTAGTATCTTGTCTTATTTTAGACTGACAGTCTAATGCTATAATCTCTCACCATTCCTGGGCTCCTATGCAAATTTTTCCAAATGGGTATAGTTGTTGAAACTGATGTTCCTGAAAGGAAACACAGTGGAGTATCCTTCTCTTTTATCTTGCTATTGCCAACTGAATTTTTGGATTTGTGTTTTTAGTGCCTGTGAGCTCACCTTTAGCGATGCTAGTTTATTAACTGAGGATTCCTGAGTGATGAGAATGATACATATTACACAAGCATGGGGTTTGCCAAAGTTGTAGCCGCCATTTGAATGCCATGATTAATGCTCAAACATACCACTTAAAGCACATCCAAGACTCTATTACTTAATCCTGGCATGGACAGTAAACTCAACTTCAGAGTTTATTTTGGGGTTTGGCATCTTTCCTCAGGACACTTAAAGAGGTAATTCAGAGTTTTCTAGTTTTGGCTTCTAGTTTTCTATTTTTGATATTTAGAGCTTCTCCTTTCTCTTTCTTCATTTCTTCTCAGCATTGGCTTTTATTGTTAAGTGTTTGTAAAAGTTTATCAAGACAACTTCCATGTTGGCTTCATTATCTACTTTGTCAGAACACAAAATCCTGGGTAAATATTTTAATGTTGAAATGAATTTTCCACTAGTGTCAAATTTTATTTTTAGAACTATATAATACCATGTTATTGAGTTTGTGGGAATTTATTCTTTCTGGTGCTAAAGATACAGATAAATTTTTTAAACTAGTGAAAATTGAAACTAATTTTCACTTTGATAAATTTAAATACCTTTGTAAATTATACTATTGATATTGCAGTTCCTAATTTATAATATTATACTTTGCTTATAATTGTTATCTCTATAAAAATGATATCCAAAGCTTAGCACATAATTTTGTATTTGCTTCCCACAATTTACACTTTTTGTATTCTGTGCCTTATGAAACAGAACAATGTACAAAAGTCTCCAGTGTCAGACATGAAAAATGCATGTGAATACAGCTTTTCAACCTAATAATTTAAAATGCACAACCAGCAATCAGGGAGAAACGAGACACCATCTATTTGCTAAGGAGTTTTTCCCTATAAATAACAGAAAACAGTGAAAACAAAACAGTAGTAAGATTCGAAATCACTGAGAGGTAAGCTAAGCTACTGTGGGTATGCCCAGAGTACACGCATTACAAACCACACTTGAACTTGCAAGCAGTAAAACTACCTGATGTAGTATTTACAGGAATATGTAATTACTACAGAAGAAATCTACAGGTAAGCAGTGATTTAACCATTCTGGAGCTTATGATAGTAATGATTATGGTAGTGATGCTTTAAAATAGTGTAAGAAGTCATTTAAATAAAAATAACAATCATGATTTTTTCCCCCCAATAATACATCCATTTTGTATTTGCTATACTGGAATATCACAAATAATATATATCACACAGTAATTAGTTTGTACAGGAGTTTCAGAATTCTAGAAATAGCATGAACTGAAAGCATTTTTAAATGGTAACTAAATGCTTCCATTTAGAAATATTTCTGTTTTTTAAAAAATCAGAAATCTAGTCTTCAAAGTGCCAATTAGTTTTATATAGTAATTAGCAATCAATCATGAAAACATGCATCAATGGTGTCTACTCAGGAGAAAGCAAGTTTCTGAAGGTAGCATAGCAGCTTGCTATGGAAGCTTAGCAATGCTGTATAAAATACTTCATGCATAGGCCTGGAAAGATAATCAATATTGTAAAGGCTTCTTAAAATTAGAATAAATCAATACAGCTGGTGCTGGATTCAGGAAGTCAAGTTCACAGTGTCAACACTACTCGAACCTTGTTGTGTCCAGGACAACTTAATAAAGCATATAACCTGCAGGCACAAAAAGAGAGAGCCATTGGCCCAGTACCTGGTGCTGGCGATGCTTGGGGATTCTGCTCCAAGCCTACATCTTTCTAGCTGACTGGCAACAATCTGCCTTTCCACTTCCAGTTCTCGGGTGAGTCGTTGAAACTGAAGCTCCTGTGAGTCAAGGAAATAAAATGCATATAAGGCACCAAGGTTTTCTGCCCAAGCAGACACATGTATGTCACAGGGAACATAAGAACATACCCACAACAGAAAGTTATTGTGTGGCACTGGGAAATTAAATTTGGGCTTGAGTAAGTAACCTTACTGGTCTATAATTTTTCAAAACTTAAAAGGTACTAGAATTTCAGGTTTTGGTTGAAAATGATTGGCAACATGTAGATCTTTATTTGTCCCTTTCGATTTTTATTTTAATTTTGCTCTTTTAAAATGGTGTTTGTTGCAGTGCCATATTAAATTTAAGAGTTACAGAGACCCTGATGTGAGTATATCAAAGGAACAGTGGCCAAAATAAGAACTTTATCTTCAAAAGTGTCTGTAACCCTCATGATTTACATTGATACATTATTTTAAAAAATGATTAAAGCCCCACAGAAAAGGTCCTACTATATTTTTCTGTGACATATCCAACAAAGCTTTGCTATTGCCATGAATGCTTTTACATGCTGCAGAGTGACAGGACAGAAGGGAAATCAAGAAAAATAAAGGAAAGAGCTATAACATGGAATTTAAAATTGCTTTCTAAAGCTCGAAATATTGCCCAAAGAAATTACCTTCTTCAGTCTATACAAAATCATGAAGACAAACAAGTTATATTTATTTGTATTTCTACGTTGATAAATTGCTGGGGTCTTAATAAATAAAAGGCATGTCATATGATAAAACTTCACAAAAATCAAATATACTGCTCAGGCTTTAAGCCACAAATAATATCTCCAAGAACATCTCAAGTTCCCCTGTGCCATATTATCTTACAGATCACACGAAGAAAATACTGAACTATTAAGTAGTTGAATATGACAATGACTGCTAATGCAACATACAAAGAATAGGAACAGTAAACCTTGGAACTAATAGTAAATGAAGGTACTAAAGATTTTTATAAATATATGTATAAATATTTGCCCTAAAATCTTCCGAATGGAAAGTTAACAACTTATGGCATTATTCAAACATCCCATGATGTTGCATGCAGGGCCCGGCCCCCCAAGGGTTAACCTCACCAGGTATGCCTGCTGCACTAATCTTGCTTTTTCTCATACTGGTTGTGCTTGAGAAAGCTTGAGAAACTGCGGGCAGATCAACAGGGCATGACGTCCCCCCGCACGGCTGATGGGTTCATGCTGACTTAATTGCAACTCCCTGATACAAGCGAGACATACAATGGCCAAAGAGCTGGGAAAAACTCCCCAAGAGGAACTAGGCATGGTATATTAAGACAGTGTGAGTTTCCGGTAAACAGCATTCTTATGCGAATGACCCTGTGTGTGTGTGTGTGTGTGTGTGTGTGTGTGTGTGTGTGTGTGTGTGTGTGATTTTCTTTCTTTTTTTAATTTGTAACCCTAGTCCCTTCACTCGGCTTGGGGTACACAGCGACGCGGGCATTGCTGGCAGTTGCAGTATTGATTTTGCCACACCTACATGCTATTCTTAGAATAAGGTTTATGAAACAATACCTGGATTCCTTATCATTTTAGGATACTGATGCTTATTTTCCATTGAATCCAGCTGCTGTGGGTAGACTGCATAGGGTCTAGATGAATGAGACTTGGCTCAATAATGCTGAACAATGTGATCATAACACGTGAGTGGAGAAAGCCTGCCTCTGCCTAAGAACCCCTGGACCACTGGCTCTTCAATAAATGTCGCCAACCAAGGACCAGACAACCAGCAGCTCTCCTCCACTCAGTGCCAGGCTAAAGCAGTGTCTTTCTGTTTTGGTTTGTCTGTTTGTCCTGTGATACAGTTCCATAGGCTCAGGGACTTCCCTTTCAACCCTTCCTATTTGCCTTCCACCACAACAGTTTTCTCCCATATTATAATAGTACAGTCCTTCAGCAATGGTCACAAGTCATTCTGCTATTTAAGTGTATCACTACATTATAGTTATAGAAAATGGCAGAAAGTCCAGCATCCTTTGGTCAACATATATTCACCAGTTTCATTGGTAGTCCTTCTTTTTAAACTAGTATTACATTTATTTCACATTTATTTTTCCATGACTCTAGCTCTTGTGATAGATTTCCATTATTTTACTTATGATAAATAATGTATGCCACAATACTGGGTGCTCAACCATCTGTGAATCACAAATAATGGCTAAGCCATCACATTATAGTCTAAGCTCAGTGCTTCCAGGAGTTTGAGAATGGGAGTGCTTCCTCCATTATGAAATGGTCAAACGTTACTTTCACCAGGGTACAACTAAGGTATGTTTCAAATCAAAACACAGAAATAAAATTCTGTTCATATAAAAACAATTCACTACAGTGAATTTTAATCAAATATGTAGCTAAGTGACCTTTAAAATAGACTTTAAAATAAATGGATGAGAAAATTCTTGCTAGAAGGTAGAAAGAGGAAGTAAATTTCCTGTAATCCCTTCCATTAGCATGAAGATGTATGCTTGTCAGATTGACTCAGGTGTGAAGCATGACTGAGACTGATCACTCTCTGAAGTGGGACACTTGTGCACTCACTGCACTGGGTCTCAAGGCCGAGTTCCTCACATGAATGATCTCCATACAAACCGCATGCCTATGTGTGGTGGCATCATCACTGATTTCTTTGTGTGACAGCTTTGTGGCACAGATTTGGACATTATTATAGGAAGCTTAGTTTCAAGTTTTGTTTTCCAGGCCTTCTGATAACTGTGGTAGTTCACTCTTAACCACTCAACAAACTCCTTTCCTGCTCAGTTTCTTCCAAGTAGGTATACTGCGTTGGCACATCTGCAGAAACCACTAACACTTGTTGATGGCAAAGCTTAGAAACACATGATACATCATCATATTAAAAGACTGTGCAATTCCCCTAACATTTTCAGGAGCAATCCAGCTGAGGAGCAAGCAATGCTGATCATCATGGACTATTTCTAGGAAAACCAACCCCCTCAGTGTCTTCACATCATCCAGGTAGGGCTTCACTGCAGTGCCCAAAGCCGACCATCTGGGAGCTAGGAAGCATATAATTTGTAAGTGCTACTGAACAACTGTGAATATTTATAAGGAAGAAATGTTACATCTTGTTGTAAAATTCTTATCTTTACAGAATATAAATGCTGTATAAATTGAACACGCACGTGTGACTGGCATCAAGATAGATGAGCAGGATATAAATATTTAACAAGTCTCTCTATGGGTTCTCCAACTGACTGATGAGGGAACGGTATCACACAACCATATAAAAAAACAACTAATGACTTCCAAATTAATACTTACTATGGTGATTATGCAAAATACCCAAGACTTTTTATATTTGATTCTCCAAACATATAGACTATGAAGACTGATCCTTAAATTAGTGTCCAAAAATGGGCTTTTAAATTATAGGACGATTTTATGTCTGTTCTCTTTTGAGAATAAGAAAATTCACATTAAAAGTGCTTTACAATCTATCTGCCAGAGCATGACAAACAAAACTGCAAATTTATAAGGAAAGTCAAGGCTACTAATATGCCACAAAAATAGAATCTGTTCTTTAGGTGTTACAAAGCTTTTCTTTATGTTTGCTTTGAGTCTCTTGCTTAAATATATGGAGGAATATTCTTTGAGAAAGTAAAAGGGATAGGAGAAAGCCTCATTGTAGGGCAGGTCATACCTGCTGTCAGAGTGGCACCAGGGAAGCCCATGCAGGTAGGCACTGGCCTGGCTCCTTCAGACAGGCCTCAGGAGCAGACAGCATCCTTGCCTATGTCCCCATCCTACTGAGCAACTGCATCCAGCTACTGATTGAGGTGGGAATATTAACACAGGGCCCGGGTTTGGCTCAAGGCTCCCTTGGGGTTTGGCCAAGGTTTTGCTGAAACTTTATGGAGTTCTTGCCTAGCCTAGCTCGATTTTCCATTTCTCCTCTTCCATAGACACTGATGCATCATAAATATTATGCACACAAAATTCTCTGTAGGAACCCAATCTGAGACAATCTTGTTTCTTGGATTTCTGTTACATAATAAAACTGTTACCTCATTCTCAATATCAAGTATTTTAAGATATTTCAAATGCATAGAAACAGTACAGACAGTAACAGAGCAAACCTTCATATTTTTGCCATTTTGATTTTTTTGAGAAATAAAATATTACAATTGCCTTTTTTTAATTTGTAAGGCAGATTTTTACATAGAAACAGAGAGGTCTTCCATCTGCTGGTTCACTCCCCCAATGGTCCCAGTGGCCAGCACAGAGTTGATAAGACTCTCCAGTAGCCAGCTTCTTCAATTCAGCCTCCCATTTGGGTGCAGGGGCTAAAGGACTGAGATGATCTTCCACTGCCTTCTTAGGATACAATCACAGGGATGAATCAGAAGTAAAGCATCCAAGACACAAATTAGCACTCACACGAGACGCCTGTGCTTGCAATTGGGGGATTAGCTTGCTACACCATCAGAACAGCCCGTACAACTGTGTTTCAAAGTACTGAAATCTCGTGAATTCCATTCCTTCTCTCCAATGAAGCATTTTCTTACATCAGTGTTTCTTATTCACATGACTATTTTATATTATTACAACTGCATATTTACAGATTTGTAATTGATGTCATATAATTTACATAAATAGTATACTGTACTCATTTAATTCAGGTAATTTGGCTGTACTATACTTTTGAGAGTCATCGGTTTCAATACATATATATCTAGTTCGTTTGTCTTCACATCTCAATATTTTTCCATTTATGACTGCAGCACACTGTATTTATAAATTCTCATTACACGAACCCTTGGGTTTATAAATTTGACAAGTATAAGCATTCTATAAAATAAGCATTTGTGTATAAACCATCTATACAACTTAGTCAAACTATCCAAGTTGAGAGTTATAACTGGAATTGTATATTTACATTTTGCTTGATGATGTCTATCCTATTGCTTGTCACAGTATTGTCTACATCACATGCACTGGGAATAAGTCCTGAGAAACGCATCATTAGGTGACTTCACAACTGTACAGACATCACAGAATGTGTCTACATGAGCTAGGATCACTAGTCATAGATAAACTGAGGGAATGACATTCAGACATGCAGTCCATCATCGGCCAAAAGGCCACTACACAGTGCATGAATACAGCCTTACAGCACTCCAGCCAACAGTTACTTACGATTTCAGTTTCTTCTCTATATACCTCCTGACATCAATTTACATTTATGTGCTTAAATTTCTTTTATTTATTTTTAAAATTCACAGGCATGGAATGCTGCTTGTTCATGTTCTGTTTTGCATTTCTCTGATATCACATTTTTCTATGCTTCTTGAACACTAAGAGTTTTTAATATGAATCTCAGGCATGTTTAAGGTGAAGTTTTTGCTACTACCTAGCTCCAGATTTATCTTCTTCTGTGGGACCTGTGCCTTCTCATCACCCTTACATCCATGTTACAGTTTTGTCAAGCTGTAGCTCTGGGCGAGGGATCTCATTAGACTCTCCACCTTAGGCAGTCCTCACATCCATGAAGCCGACAGCTGTCAAACGCCATGCTCAAGATCATGTGCTTTGTCAGTTACCTTCTGGGGAAAAGCAAGCACTGCCTTAGTTTAGCATACTCACTTGGATATCAGTTTTGGCTTCTGTGATTTCACTCTTTCTTTATTTTTTTTAGTCCTGCTTTTAAAGCATTACCTGGATTCAGTGTTTTTGGTTTCAATTACCAGCTCTACTCACTGGCGAAATGTCTGTTTAAAATGGTTAGTTAGAATACTGAACCTAGAGTTTACCTTTTCTACATTTTCTCCCACTTTCACTGGCCTGTGTTCAGAGGGAACCGCTGAATATCACCTTTGTTTCACTATTTCTCTCTGCCTGTGTAGGGCACATCTTGTTTTTCAATCTTTCTTTCTGAGATTCATAGTTGGGTTTATTTATTCACCTGTTTCTGGCTGCTCATTCATAGTGATGATGCTGCCTCCTCCCTCTGGCTTCCTTTTAAGGAATACCTTTATCTAAACTTCTCACATGCCTCAGTATAATGAAGCCCTTAAATTGGTGATTTCAGTGTTTCTTCAAACAGAAGTGCTCATTTAGTCACATGGCTATGGCCTTTTTCCTTTTGCCTCCAAGGCCCCAGGAGATGTTTAGTACCAAGGCCTCCACTGCCTTTGGAGAGTACCACTCCAGCTCCCTGCCTCCTGCCCTCTGGTTTTGGCACTGTACACAGGGCAGACCTCCCCTGCCTGCTTCTCAGGTACTCATTAAATTCTCAATGTTGGCCACAGTGCCAGACATCCTGACCTTTTCCAACTGCGTCCTATGGAAGACACATTCCAATTTATGATCTCTTTGAAATAAACTCTTTAACTTAGGATATTTTCCACATCTGGGATGTATTCCAAATATAATTCTTCCTTGAAAACAATGTTTTTCTTACACAAGACCTTGTATTCCTTCATGCCTCTCACTAAGGTGCCTGAGGGGCTCTCCTGGCTCGTCCTTTCTGATCAACATCAAGCTCCATATAACATATCCCATGGTCAGCACATTGCAGAACTGTCTCATTGTCAATGGGATCTATAATTCTATATGCTATGCAGTCCTGATACTAGTAAGTAATGCTCTTGAATTTTCCCAACCATTGAAAACATGTGCAAAAGCCACAGCATTTTAAGGCGCCAGTCAAACATTTGTACCACCATCATACATTTACTCCAAGCTGGTCGGATTCATTCCTTTGTGAGTTGTAATATTTACTTCATCTGTGAGGATAAAAATTTAAAGTTGTGGGGTGCTTCCTTATCAGGCCATCAGAATGACCCCTCAACTTTCTGTCTGCTCTCACTTTAATGCTCAGTTTTCTTCCATAAGGACAATGGGGAGTACCTCCTTTTTGTCTAAGTCTGGGCTCTTTCTGCTCCTCTGCTTCCTACAGGATCGTGTGTGTGTGTGTGTGTGTGTGTGTGTGTGTGTGTGTGTGTGTGTGTGTGTGTGTATACTCTGTAGTTTCTTCTTATTTAATACTCAAGCTTTGCTTGTCAGTAAGCATATCTTTTCAATCTCAGTACTACTTAATCTCTATTCCTATCCTACCTTCTATGAATATTACTCTTTAAACAGACTAATTTACAAGATAAAAGTGTCATTCTATGCACTTCAGTCCCTGAAATCTGGATTTCTAATGCTGTTGTTTCTTAATGTGTTAAATTATTTTGCTTTAGAATATGATTTTTAGATGTCCATGTGTATCAAATATTTTAAATTGGAAGTACATATATAAGACATCAAGTGGCAACACTTCTCTGGACTCTAACTCCAGGCAAACAAGAAAATGAACACGGTCCTTTATGGTAAAGCAATGAAGCATTTTATTTCACTGGTTGCTGATGAAAATTTCTCCTCCTCAAATAATTATATTTCTTAGAATGCTGAAGTTTGGTTTTTAATCACAAAAAGATTAATTTTGCCCAAACAATGCTTTAGATTTTTAGGGTGTAGAGTAGCAGACAAGCTATGTCTTATTCCTATGACGTACTAAAACATTTCTTCCCTGCATTTTCACATTCAAATGAAAAGTAAGTAAATTACAGTCTTGGTCATATTATAAGGTTATTACAGTATTTTTTTTTTAATTTATTTACGGGCCCAGTGTGGCAGCCTAGTGGCTGAAGTCCTTGCTTTGAACGTGCCAGGATCCCATACAGGTGCTGGCTTATATCCTTGCTGCCCACTTGCCATCTGATTCCCTGCTTGTGGCCTGGGAAAGCAGTGGAGGACAGCCCAAAGCCTTGGGATCCTGTACCAGTGTGGGAGACCCAGAGGAGGATCCTCGTTCCTGGCTTTGGATTGGCTCAGCACCAGCCACTGGAGCTGCTTGGGAAGTGAATTAGCAGACGGAAGATCTTCCTCTCTGTCTCTCTTCCTCTCTGTATATCTGACTGTCCAATAAAAATAAATAAATCTTTAAAAATTATATAAATAAATATTTATGTATTTATTTACTTGAAACTTGGGGAGAGTTAGAGCGGAGAAGTAATCTACCTTTGGGCTCATTTCTCAGATAGCTGCAAAGGCCAGGGCATGGCAGGTCTTGGTCAGAATGCAGCTCTCTTCAGGTCTCCCACATTGGTGGCAGGGGTCCCAGCACGTGGGTCATCTTTTGCTGCTTTCCTAGGTTCTTATGAGGCAGCTGGATAAAAGCTGATCTGCCAGTACAGAAAGCAACACCCACATGGGATATCAGTACCCCACTACAACACAATGTCAGTACCTGAGAGGCTGTCCGAAAAATGAATATTTCAGAGTTGCTAAAAATCCTCAGAAATAAAGTAAGTATTATTTTCTAATATAAGATGGTGCTAAAACAAAGGAAGTCATATATACAAAATCTCCGAACTTCTCAGCCCTCTGGATCACCATCTAGTGTTGTACTGGTAATCACATGTCCTCATTATCTATCACAATTTCCTTAATGACAACAAGCCATTATCATGTATACTTGGACCCTAAATCAATACCTAATTACAGAAATGCTAGGCACTTGATGTCTACTCCCTTTTACTGGCCAGTCACTTTGTTAAATGAAATTAAGAATCAAAAAGACTTGAATAAATGTTTGCTTTCTTCAAACTGAAGACACCAGCATCCCATACAATACTAACACATATTTCCTTAAGCAAAGACTTTCCAGACCAAGTAAGTTTTGGAGATACTCTCTTCCAAATCTTGGAGATACATAATTTCCTTAACATATTTGCACTAATAATTCAGAAAACTCTAAAAGTGGGAAATCAATTTACTTTTGCTTAACTCAGCACTTCTTTAAAAAAAAAAAAGACCCACTTTTTCTTTTAGGCAACTGTAACTATCTCAAAGCACAATATTATTTTTGGACCACAATTAGGCAACTTTTACTTACTGAAAAGTAAAGCTAATTTATCATTTTTAAGGATCGCTGAACTAATGAGTAGTATATTGTTTTCTTAACCAGACTGAATATTTATGAAATGTGGGAAGTTAAAGCAGTCATTGTTCAAATTACAGGACTAGTACTGCTCCACCCAGAAGACAAGGAAGATGCACAGCAGCAGGACATCTCTGCCACACGAGCGAAGCTGTGCCAGGCCCAACACTTCTCACATTTAGCTCCTCAGGAAAGAGAAACACAATCAGCAAATAGTCTAATAGAGAACAACCTCTACACTAAGATCTTTATTGTTTATCCTACTACCAAACCTCACAGCAATGTACCAGGTTCTAGTTGACATTACAGATAACCCCAAATTTCTAAAATTTGAGTTCTTATCTGCAAAACCCTGTTGCCAAATTTAAGGGGCAATCAAAATAAACGAAAAGAAACTTGAGTTTATATTAGCATGCACAAGGAAGGCTTTTGCCTACTGTCTTGAGAACTTCAAGATACACAGTTTGAGGCCCACACTTATCCTATTACACCAGGTATGACTTTTTAAAAGATTTTCTACTTATCATTGACCTACGGTATGACTTGGCAAATGCTTTTCAATTTCTTACTTGGTTATTTCTGATTACCACAGAGTCTCATGTATACAAGTTATGACCAAATTCACGGTCTCTATGTTCTCATTGGAATCATGGATGAGTCACGTCCTCCATGTGGCTACGCCCTCCACTTTCTGTGTTTTCCATTTCTTGTCTGTGTAGCTCTGAAAGTGGTTCCTCAACCAGCATCACCAACATTAAGTGAAAATTCTCAGAATCAGAAAGAATGGAGTCTAGTTACTTGTGTTTAAACAATTCTTTCAGGAGATTCTCACACACGTAAGTTTGAGATCTACTTTCTTTATTTTTTTAATTTTTATTTTTAAAAAAAGATTTATTTATTTTTATTGGAAAGGTATTAACATAGAGAAAAGAAGACACAGAAAGGATGATCTTCTCTGTGCTGATTCACTCCCTAAGTGGCCACAATGGCCAGAGATGAGCTGATCTGAAGCCAGGAGCCAAGAGCTTCTTCTGGGTCTCCCACATGGGTGCAGGGTCCCAAGTCTTTGGGCCATTCTCTACTGCCTTCACAGCCCAAAAGCAAGGAGCTGGATGGGAAGTGAGTGAAACATCTGGGACACAAATGCGTCCGCATGGAAGCCCAGCGCATGCAAGGTGAGGATAGTAACCACTAGGCTACTGCATTGGGACTGAGAATCACATTCTTAATGGAACTACCAATTTTCTTTCATTTAGATCAAACCACAAGTGATTTTTTTCTAATCTTTTTGTTGTTTTTCTCCCTTTTTTTTTTTCCTCCCCAATCTTAACATTTTCAATGGTTTCCCAAAACACGTAACTCCACTGCTCTAATTCTGGTTGACTTCATTTACTCCTTTTCCATTCCCTATCACCACCAACTGAATTGAGGCTAAAATTAACTGTGTTCATTCTTCAAAAGTTGACTTTTATTTACTCCATATTTGAAAATGAGTAGGGGGATGAGGCACAGAGAGAGACAGGAAATGTCCATCTGCTGTTTCACTCCACAAATGCCCACAAGAACTGGCAGGGTCAAAGCAAAATCACAGCCTGAAAGTAAAGTCAAACCTCCCACATAAGGTGGCAGGGATTTGAGCACGTGAGCCATCACCTATTGTCTAGCAGTCTGCAGGTTAGCTAGAAGCTGGAATTGGAAAAGAATCTGGAATTCAAATCTAGGCTGTTCCATTTGGATTGGAAGCACCTTAGCCACCACGTCAAACATCTGCCTACATTAACTTTACACTATGATGAGGCCACAATAAGTCATCTTCTATACGGTGGTGAGCGAACCTAGTAGACAAATGAACATGTGCATAAAGCTGTAACAAGGTACATAAGTACTGGAGCCAGTGTCAGTTCCAGCTTACTAACAACTGTTGTGATCATTTTCTTAAAAAGCAGGTGTTTGGCAGAAAGTACTGTCAATGAGGTTTCTTTAAATATTATATCTTCCACCAAGCCTTTGAACTTATCTGGACAATAAGATACTGGACTTTATGCTTGGTATATGCTTACAATGGAAGAATCTCAACTGAACTTGAACTATGGCAATGCAACAAGGTGGAGGAATCCACCACGGGGGGAGGGTTAGAGGAGGGGTAGGGGGAATCCCAGTACTTATAAAACTGTGTCACATAATGCAATGTAATCAATTAAAAAAATCATATATTAGATATTCGGTTATTATTACTTTAAATCTCACTAAAATTATAAAAAAAAATAATATATACACATTTCAGGATTAAGATTCATCTTGCACATCTCCTAATATGGGAGCTTATCTGGGAGTTAACCGACTGCACAGTACATGGCGGTGATGCACATAAATCAGTTTGTTGAAACAGAAAATGAGGAATAAATGACCAATTTCTTGCTTCTGGTATGTAGATTAGTTACTGAAAACACAGCAAAGAAATGTAAAGATGATCAGAGAAACAAGAAGACTAAATTAATCTTTCTTCAGTAAATCTAATAAATAGCTCTAGGGAATAAGAAGCTAATCTTAATAGATTAATTTCTGGTTTGATTAGTAGGTGAATGAAACATAATGGGAAGGAAAACAAATACCATTGAGTGCAGGTAGATTTTTTTCTTTAGCAATGATATTGCTGATTTTATAATTGTTTTTTTGCTTTGCAGCTATACTGTGGCTACAGTGTGTGTAGGTAGGGGGCAGGGTAGGTTACTGGAATTAGAATGTAAACATGCTAGTTGTGTCCAAAGCTAAATAGGTTCTTGTTAATGAGGCTGGTTCTCTGGCTTAAGGGATAGAAGTATCAGTTTTTTGTTCTCATTTTTTTAAAGATTTATTTATTTTTATTGGAAAGGCAGGTATACAGAGGGGAGGAGAGACAGAGAGGAAGATTTTCTGTCTGTTGATTCACTCCCCAAGTGATCGGATCGACCAGTGCTGCGCCGATCTGAAGTGAGGAGCCAGGAATCTCCTCCAGGTCTCCCACGCGGAAGCAGGGTCCCAAGGCTTTGGAGCATCATCGACTGCTTTCCCAGGCCTCAAGCAGGGAGCTGGTTGGGAAGTGGAGTTGCCAGGATTAGAACCAGCGTCCACAGGGGATCCCAGCACGTTTAGGGTGAGGACCTTAGCCACTAGGCCACCAGGCCAGGCCCTGTTCTTTTGCAATCTTTTTCATTTTGCGATCCTGTTTCACTGACACTACTGTTGCTTCTTAAACTTCCAGAAATTACTTTAGGCTTTTTAACAATAGTTATGAAATTATCACTGTATTATGATAAACATAAATTCCAACTAATACAGGAAGAACATTAAAAGCCCAACAGAAAGATGGAGTGTAGATAAATACAGGGTGAGACCAACCTCAATGTGTCTGCACTTAGAATAACGTGCATTCCAGACATCAGCCACACAAATGTTCTATTTTTGGCATTTTTATATCTGATGTCTAACTGTATTTTTCTGATACTCCCAATTGCCTCTCCAATACCCAGCCTCCATTAATTGGTTTGCCCATACAGAAAAGCTATTTTAATTTAATCCTTATTACCTCTATTGGATATAAGCATATTCCCATTTTGGCTTTAAAAAATCTGATAACAGTAGCAATACTGCTTTTTTACTTGTGTGAGGTTTATATGGTTCTGAAAAGCAAAGAAATAAAACGGAAAACTCTTGGGAAAAGAACATTTGAGTATAAGTATTTTCATTTTTCAGACTACTTATTAATAAGAACCTTTACTGTATTGATTTTTTCTGTTCCATTCAAAATATGACACATTAAGAAGACTTTATTTTCTTATGTCTGGAACAGTATGACTTAACACCAGGTTTCTTGGTATTGTTTATAAAGTCACAACATTTATAATACCAAATAAACACCAATTGTGATTCAGGCAGTCTAAATCTATTTTTCCTAGCCCTTAAAAGAAGCATCGGCAGTCTTGAGTTAACCACCTTGAAGTGGGACAGGTAAATTAATGATGAGCACAAGGTACACGATTAGTGACTGATTAGTTAAGTCTGCAATTCTCAATTCTTCCTTCTTCTATTGTAAGGGCTAAAAAATTGAGGTGTTCTCACATTCTTTTCCTGAAGGTTATATTTAGAACTGCTTTTGACGTCTCAAATCAAATCAAGTCCTGGAATTTAATAACAAGAGCTCCAGATGAAGCCATACATGGAAACCCATGACCAAGGTGGAATTTTATTCAGTGGAAAAGAATTGCTGTAATAATTAAAGAGCAAAACTAGTTTACTACCTCAAACCACACACACACACACACACACACACACACACACACACATTATATAACACAAGCAGGAAAAACAGTAGAAATACAGATTAAAAGCAACAAGATAAGCACCTCAAAGCCACATGGACTTATTTGAGTATCGAGACAATTGTGATAGGAGGCACAGCGGACCAGTTAACTTGGCTGCCTTAGTGTGGGGGGATGAGAAAGGGATGAAGAGATAATTACACTATATTATTTTAACTGTTCACTTGTTACCGTTGGCATGTTGAGTTCGTCAACATGTAATCCAGAAAATTAATAAATAATTAACAAAAATGGAACATCCAAACAGATATTTGCACCCACCAGGACAGTTCTTCATTAGGAAACAATCTAGTTCATGTAAAATGGCATGAATTGATGTCAACTAATACATTTGCTTTTCTTGAAACAATTATAGTATCTTGCAATAGTTCAGTAACATTCCAGTAACCTGTGGTACTCTAATGCAATAATAGCAACAATTCTTATCAGACTTAAAAACTATAATCATTAGTCAAAGGACAGATAAATACTGGCACTGGGCATACAAAGTTACAGTAATTTAAAAAACGGAAAGACAGCAGCCAAAAAACCTGTACCCATTATTCCATCAACTTCAAAGTTGATATGTCGATACACCTGCAAACCTACTGAAAACCAATCAGGCAAAGAAAACTGGAGATCTCACCAATTCAGGAAATTTAATTTTTATGAAAGTTGCAACTTTTGGGAAAAAAGAACTGGATGCTCATTGTGTGGCTTACTTTTTATTTGATACTTTCATGTTACAAGTTTAACACATGATTTCTTTTAGTTCTGCTATTTTTTTTCAATAAAATACAGTGCTTCTGTAAAATATTTATGCAAAATATGATAAAATTAAAAACAGTGATATCATTAGAAAGATGCTACAAACAGCTCTATCATATTAATTATGATTGTACAGAGTAAGTAGACATGCTTTGATAAAGTACGAGCTGCTACTGCTCAGGGTTATATGTATGTTATGGTACAATATATATCACCTTAAAAGTTAACATTTTAATCGTTTGTAAATGAATGGTTCAGTGATATTGAGTGCACTGACACTTGTGGAATCGTACCTACCATCCATTTCCAAACCTCACTTACCTTAGTAAGGTGAATCTCCAGAGTCAATAAACAAGAAATGCCAATGTCCCTATCCCAGTTCCTGGGCACCACCGTTATCCCTTCTGTCTCTGAATCTCTAGGAACCTTATGTAAGTGAAATTACACAGTATTTGCCTCTGAGTAAGTGGTTTATTTCATTGAGCATAATGTCCTAAAGTCCATTCATGTAGCAACAGATCAGATTTTCTTTCTTTAAAAAAAATTATTTTTATTTGAATGGCAGATTTACACAAAGGAGACAAAGTGAGATTTTCCACCTGCAGGTTCACGGCCAAAATGACTTTGATGGCCACAGCTAAGGTGATATAAAGCCAGGAGCTTTTTGTGGGTCTTTTACATGGGTATAGAGGTACAAGGACTTGAATCATTCTCCAGTACTTCCCCAGGCTGTAAGTAGGGAGCAGGATCAAAAGTAGAGCAGCCAGGATAGAAGTGACAAACATAATAGCTGTTGGTGCTCGCAGCTGACAGACTAGCCCACTACACTACTGTACCAGCTCCTGATTCGCCCTTTTTACTTTTTATTTGCTTTTATTGGAAAGGCAGATTACAGAGAGAAGGAGAGACAGATAATTTTTCCATCCTCTGTTCTACTTTGCAAGTGGCCGCAGTGGTCAGAACTGAGCTGATTTGAAGCCAGGAGCAAAGAGCTTCTTCCGGGTCTCCCATGCAGGTGCAGGTCCCAAGGCTTTGAGCTGTCCTCCACTGCTTTCCCAGGCCACAAGCAGGGAGTCAGATGGAAAGTGGTGCAGCCAGGACCCAAACCGGTACCCATATGGAATCCTAGTACATATAATGTGAGGATTTAGCCACTGGGCCATCAAGTCAGGCATGGATAGCGGTTTATGCACACCCACATGTATAATTTACTATTTGAAAGGCAGAGAGAGATTGACAGAGATCTCCTATCTCTCAGGGACTCCCATAACGACTGCAACAGCCACGGCAGAGTCAGGATGATGCCAACAGCCCGGAACACAGTCCAGGTCTTCAACTTGGGGGACTGTTTCACACTCATTTTTAAGTCTTAAGTTCTATATAAAATGCAAGCGAAATTTGGCAATAGTATGTATACTGAAATTCACACTTCTGTTTTTATTTTTCTTCTGGATTCTTTCCTGTAAAGATATTATTAAGTCTCTTAAAATGTAGGTCTTGTTTGCCAGGATGAAACCAGCATCATTCATTTCATTCTGCAATATGGAAGAATGTGTTCACTCACTTGTTTCATCTTTGAGTTCCAGAATTGTTTAAGCAGCCCCAGGGAGTAACAGGGGCAGCCATTGCCAGTAATAAGTGAGTGACTATGTCCCACTTAATTTGTACTCACAGTTACAAAAATGTGAGGTTTTGCTAGCTTCCAGGTATCATAATATATCCATTCTTTTTTAAAAAAAATTTTTAAACACTGAAATACAAAACACTTTTAGCTTGCAGACCATAAAAACAGGCAAAGGGGCCAGCTCTGACCTATGAGTCATACTTTATCCATCCCTAATGTGCAGCTAAAAAGATTGTCATCTTTAAAGTCAAATGATTTAAGTTATATTAGGATAAATATGGCAGGATTATGCAATTTCAGAACTTGAATCACACAAGTCATACAAACACTGGTTAAGTCTCTTCAATATCTATAAATTCTTGCTTAGTCATTTATAAAAAGGGGTAACACCTACATCAAAGAAAAGCTAGTGTTTACAAAATGTTATATGTTATAACTCTGAAACTGTAGAGAGCTGGGCACAATAAAGTTTTACAAAGTTACTTTTTAAAACACCACCTACTGAACCCTAACTTGTAAAAATTTCAAGCCATATGTTAATTGCCAAACACAGAAAAATGCAGTAATCTGTACCATAGATACTTTTAATCCTACTTTCAGGAATGTCTTAGCAGTGTATGTTATACCACTCAGTTAATAATTTCCCTCTCTCATCTCCTCATCATACTCAGTTTTCAACAGCTCTGCTTTTGTCAAATTTTGGTTTGTCCATTTTAATCCTCATTTTAAGAGGATCTGATTTAATGCATAAAATCAACCGAGAAAAGCTGTGGCTGAGACACCACTCATGATAAATAATCGAGACATTAAGAGTGCTAGCTTCAGGCTACCTCAAAATGCTCTATTTCCTGTTAATAAAACCTAAAACAAGCAATCTATACACAATTAGGAGCACTTATGACTTACAAGATCAAAACACATTATTTCCTTATACAGCCAGCCTAAATATATAAAAATGTCAATGTCAGCGAACAGAATAAGAAATGTGTATACATTTATAATATCTAGATAGTCGGTTGTTAAAAATTACTTATTTATTTGAAAGGCAGTAGTACAGAGAGACTGGGAGACACAGAGTTGAGTTCTCCCAATTGCATACAACAGTTGGGGTAGGCCAAAACCAGGAGCTGGACTTCCCTCTGGGTCTCCTGTGGGCTCAGAGGCCCAAGGATTTAGATCATCTCCACTCCTTTCCCAGGTGTATTAGCAGAAATGCAGATTGAAAGCAGGGCCACAGGACTTGAGCCAACACCACACGGGATGCCAGTGCTGGTGACAGCAGTTTAACTTGCTGCACCACAACACTGGCCAGCTCAGCTACTGATTTTCAACGTAACTGGGTCTTGATGTAATATTTCTTATATATATACCACAAAGAAAAAAAAAATTCTTTGCCCTTGTTTTTGAGGTTCCCGTGGCCAGGAGTTCTGTGCTGACAACTCATACTTTCAGTTATCAGACAGGAGACCAAGCTGACTTCTGTGACTGTCTTCTCTTCTAGAAGCAGGGAGCTGACACGGCCGCACCTGAAGCTTTGTATAAATGCTCAGCACAGGATCCAGCCTCCAGCCTAGGACCTGAAGGCAAGAGGCCAGTGCACAAGTGGTCTTGGCATCTGGGAACACGCCTGTCTACCTGCTGTGCATTTAGCATGTGAACCAAGATAAGACTGGGCCCTTGGGAAATAATGGAAAACACACCTTACCACAGAGACCCATAGCCTTCTGAACCAATCAGTGGAGTGACTATGAAGGTTACAGAAAGGACCGCTTATAGATAAGGCTAGGCTGTAGCCTTAATTCTCTCCTCCTCCCTTTAGGGGAAAAAGTAGATCTGGAAATTAAGCTAGGAACCATGAAGGGACCAGGTCTTTACCCTGCAGCTCCCGTGTTTCGATAAATACCCTGAAATTCCTACAACTCAGACTAGTACTTGAAATCCAAAACAGGAGCAAGGCCCTGTATTCACCACAATCTGTGTTGTTTCCCACAAAATGCGAAGGGTAGAGCTAATCCCAAAGAAAATTTTCTGAAGTACCACCAACATAGCTTTGCCCAGCTTCTTGCACGGTCCTATCTCTCAGTAGGAGCTGCGGTTTCCAAAGGAAACCGAATTCCTTCTGTGGAAGTACTGACCCTGTGCTGTTGTGTCCATTTGCTTCAGGACCTTCTGAACTTTTAACACTCAGCAGCACTCACCTCCTTGCACCCACAGTAGCTTTGTCTTTTTGTCCTCTGCACATTTTTCTATTCAGCCCAACAATACAACATGCTCCTGATAGTACCTCAATTCCCCAATGCTTTTATTTCGTACTTCCCTTCTTGGGCAACCTTGTTTTAAGGGCTCCCCACTTATTCACATCTTATTCTGTCTTTAACTTTTGCCATTTGGCTACACCTCCAATCTGTGCACTAATTGTGTTCACTGATTTGCCAATGATTTTTTGTCAGTGGGGTCTGACCTTCCTGGATCACCTGACATCATATTTTGTTGTTGCTGTTGTTCCTTATCCTAATGTTTCTCTAGCTACACTCAGTTGTCTTCTTGGAATTCTGTTTCTATGGCCTTCTTCTCATCTCCTGTACCACCTTTGTTTCCAGAGTTCTACTCATTCTCAAAATCTCAATATTTTCCCTTGTTTATTTCATCAGTGGGGATAGTAATAGCATCAACTGATACTGATCAGGCATAACAATATGCAGCTTCCTAGTCTAAGCATTTAAGATCCACTGAGCAGAGAAGCAGTCTCACTAACTGGGCCTATGTGGCAACCTGCACCTGGTCATATGGCCCACAGGGTACAGAGTAGGGACTGAAATCCATAAGGTTCATCTAAAGATCCTTGTTGTTCATGACTTGGTTCCTTCTACAATCTCAAAAAGCATTTATAGTGGACTTCAATCAGGACCTTCTGACCAACATTCAGATATTTCAGCAATCTAAAGTCTCTAATTGGATGATTACCTACAGACCAACCATTTCAAGGTAAATGTATGGAGAATGCAACTCCCAGTGCACTTGCAGAAATTGCTGAGGCAGATTTTTGGCCTAGGGGTTACAACACTGACTGGGATTTCCATGTCCCATATCAGAGGGCCTGGGTTTTAGAACCTGTTTCTGGGTTCTAATTCCAGCTTCCTGCTAATGCAGACACTGAAAAACAGTTGGCTGTATTGTGGCCATCCAGGTGGACTTGAATTGAGCTCCTGACTCCTGGCTTTAGCCACCAGCCACTGCAAGCATTTGGAGAGTAAACCAAAAGTTGGGATCATGCATGTTCTCTTTCTGTCTGCCTTACATTCCCACTCTGCCTCCTCCTCTCGTTTTGTACTCCCAAAGGAACAAATAAAATTCTGGCTTTCTTTATACAGTTTTCTTATCTAAAACTGCTTATCCACACACAAAGTTAAATAGGTCATGTGCTATATCCTTTACACTTCTTGAATCTGAACCTAAATTAACACACACACACATATGTGATGTTTACTTTAAAAAACATTTATTTATTTTTGTTGGAAAGCCAGATATGCAGAGAGGAGAAGAGACAGAGAGGAAGATCTTCTGCTTGTAGATTCACTCCAAGTAGGCACAATGGATGGAGCTGAGCCGATCCGAAACCATGAGCTAGAACCTCTTTCAGGTCTCCCCTGCAAGTCACGGCTGCAAGGCCTTGTGCCACCCTTGACTGCCCTCCCAGGCCACAAGCAGGGAGCTGGATGGGACGTGGGGCTGCAGGGATAGGAACAAGTGCCCATATGGAAACATGGTACATGCAAGGTGAGAACTTCAGGTACTAGCCTATCATGCTGGCTCCTGATGTTTACTTTTTAAAATAAGCTAATGAAATACAATTAAAACACAACACTTTAATAGCATTTCTTATGAGTCTCACAAATATTAGAGGGTGAAATGCAAGTGTCTTCTTATCAGCACACACTAGAATGGTCTGACACAGTGTTTCAGAATGGCACATACTTAGCTGGATCTAATTTTTAAATGGCAACATTCGCATTGTAATGGTCACTAGAACAAGAATTCTAGTGCCAGATGTCTTGTAAGTACAGACTTACAAACACAGAATGACTTAGATACTTTTCAAGTTCACTATTATACCCCATTAAGATAATTAAAACTATTTTATATTAGATCATATTACATTCTGCTACATTACCCCCCACATTTCAATATGCAGACATATTGAAAACAAACTCATTTTAAGGGATCATGAAGATAACAGTAATGTCGGTGACTGTTTATGAGCTACTCACTATGACTCACTCTCCATTAAAGCTCTCTACTATGCATGTCATAAATGATGAGTACAGCCAACTTCCAGTTAATGACTTCCATGTGCCAAGCACCTATTATGTAATTTTACAATTACCCCCTGCAGAATTGTCTTAATCCCATGCAGAATAAAGATATGGGTCATGAAAAACTAAGATCACAATCTGGTAAATGGCTGAGCTGGGATAAAAGGGTTCTAAGATGTAACCTAAGAGTTTTTAATCACTTTTTCAAGCTCATACCATGAACTCCAAAGTGTAGTAAAGAAACTGATAAAGGCAGAAAGAATATACTAACTTCTTAAACCTTACAAAACCAAATATAACCCACCCTAGGTTTTGATTCTTGGCTTATTTTTCTCTTACATGATTTTCTTCTTCAGCTCAATATTATAATTCATAACTGTCTTCTTCGCAGTTCCCTACATGCTGTGATATTCAGCTTGTTTTACAAGGTAACATCTTCAGTGACTCTGAGGACTTTTGAGATCATACATTTGGACTCATAAGTGCAGGTAAAAAAGGAAGGAGGAACCACACTGCTTCATTTACCTATCTGGATTTTTCCACTCTGAATGTCTGTGAGTTCTGTTTTTAAGCTCATTATTGTCAATGTATCTGATTGAGACAGAAGCTAAACAAATCCCAGGTGAGAATGCACCATAGCAACAGGCCTGCCATAAGTTCTTTGGGGAACAGAATTCCACAGAAGTATTTGATTGCCTATTCACACTCTTGATTACAACACACTGAGCTGTTAAACTAAATTGCAAGCCATCAGTGTATTGAAGGAACTTAAAAAAAATAAACTACCCTGTGTGAAGATATTTTTCATATATACATTCACATTGAAATGTATTTAATTGTTTGTAGACCAATTCCCTTTTATTCGTAAAACAAGAGGCATCTTTAAACTATTTCAGAATTTGCCATTTTCAGTGCAGAATAATGTGATAACTAAAGCTTTATCCTTTATCACTAGAAAATACTGAAGTCTGACTCTGGTTCATAAATACTTCTTTAATCCTACACTGCGATTATAACAGAATATAAATGTCCTCTTAGAATTTGATCAGAACTTGTAAAATATTCTGAGTTACATCAATAATGGCTAAAATAAGCTATGCGAAAAAACAATATAAGTCTAGATTATACTTGAAGCTTATCAGCTTAGTTGGAATGGCATATTGAGAACAAACAAAAAACTGGCCACAAGGGAAAATGTTTTTGCATGTGAACTGTATAACTTAAAATTTCATTTGGCCCACGAATTGTACCATGTTAAAAAATGAGGCCAGGTAAAGCTATGCAAGACACAGGAAAAATCCATCTCCATCATCAGGAAATCAACCCAATACAGTACAATTAACCATCATTTTCCACATTTAGCTATCAATTAATTGTATTGGATACAGAACATTCTAGAAAAACATAAAGGTCAAAGAAGTATCTGTGTGGGTTATGTTTATACAGCCATTTTTTGGTTATTTCTACTAACAAAGATACCCAGTAATGTGGATATTACCCACTAATTATTTTTGTATTTGTAATGTATGGCATTGTACTTCTGTAGCAGATATGCCTTTCTAGTTACATTTTGTTTTATTATTCAAATCACATTGCAATTTTTTGTGATACACCTGCTAAATGGGAAAGATGGTGTCCCTGAAGCTCACTGGACAGGAAGACAGCTGGTTCACAATTATACCAGCTTCCTGACAGAAAAGAATGGAATGAAGCTTAACTACTTCATATGCACTGAAAATTTACATGAGCATAGCATAGGTTATTTTGTATTGTATGATTTATTTTGGCTGACATTGTGTTTAGTCTTCTTAGAAGCTTGGGAATCATCTTGGACTACCTAGAGCACAATTAAAAAGCATTATTTCATTATATAAAACATGTACACTTGTTGACTTAATTAAATATGATTTTTAAAGAGAAATAATTGCTTTATAATTATGCAATCATATATTCAGAAATATTCTAAATAAGCAAATACTATGTCATGATAATATAATGGAAACATGCAACCTTGCAAGTAGCATGTAGTGGACAACCTGCTCCATTTGCCACTTAACATCTTTTTTATGCTTCTTCTAGAAAGGATATTCCAGATCCCTGGGCTTTACATTAAGCACAGTTTTACAAAGGCATAGAAAAAATGGTAAACATCAAGAATATGGGTTTTGAAAATGAACTATTTCTAGCTGAGTACCAAGGATAAATTAAAGCACAGAACTCCATAGTCTAAGAATACTTGGTTTCATAACTAGGTGGATAATTAGTGTTTCTAGAAGTTGCAGCAGGTGTTGAATTGGAGATGGTAGCCACAAGCTAGGAGCAGAAATTTCAGTAAATGAAGAGTAAACAAAGGTGATGAATGACAGTAATGACGATGGGGTATGGAAGTCTTAGAAGAGCTGGTAGTATGCATGGTAAATATTTGATGACTGTGGAACAAACAGAAAAATGGCCCAATTTATTGAGCTTGAGAGTCCAAGAGATAGGAGAATAGCCATATTTCCCCTAACATTAATTTCAGGGAGATAATATGTTCCCATCTCCAACAGCCAGACTGTTGCTGAGGGAATGGAGGGCAGAGGATTGAAATGAGCAACATGAGGACATGAATGATGCTACTGGGTTGTCAAAGGAGGAATGGACAGGATGGGAGTCAGACTGAACAAGAGGATTATAAAACAAGGATGAAAACAGAAATTAGGTAGCAGCTGGCAGCATAATTGCACAGGGTGTGGACTCCTGGGAAACTAATAAACTAAAGGTGATATATGAGTCTCTGGAAGTGGATAGATATGTATGGATGGTCAAGAAGGTAAGGCAGACAGCTGAATTGCGTTATCCTATTGGGCTTCTAGTGCAGGTAGAATGAGTATACTTCAGAATTGAGACTATCTTAAGGTTTACGAGATTAATCAGCAGTCACCTGTCACTTGACATAACAGGTGTTAGACACGCTGCGTGCAGGTACTCATCCTGGCACAGTGTTCGAAAGGACTGCACCAAAGAATGATCAAGGAGAGTCTACAGGCAACTTGGCTGCTTGCAGCCAAGTTTAAAAAAAAAAAACAAAAAACCTACTCTTATAATATTTCTACAGAGTATTCACAGCTCGCAACTCCACTCTGCCTCCATGTTACACTTACTGTGCCCAGAAAACATCATGCAGAGACTATGCATTTTGATTAGCAGCAAGAAAGGTTTGTAGGCAGGACTGGGGAAGAGTTTTAGTAATAGGAATAGCAAGCGCAAAGGTCAGAAAAAGTGTCTGGCATGGACTTACTGAAGAGACCTGTATGACTGAAGTGACAGATGAGGAAGAAGGGAGAAAGATAAGGGCAAAGAGAAGTCACAAGCCACAATAAGAGGTCTTCATAGGGCCATGTGAAGGCACCGGGTTCTACAAGATGGGGGGGGGGGGTCAACTAGAAGACTTGGGTAGAACAGCACCCTGACTTTGACTTCCTCTCTAACAGTACTGCTCTTATGAAAACAGACTCTAGACAGGAAAAGGCAGGAGCCAGAAGGTGGAAAAGGAGCCCTCTTAACCATAGTCCAAGTTAACAGGGATTGTGGACTGGACAATCATGGTGGTGGTAGGACTTGTTCTGGACTTGTTCTGACAGTAGAATTTCATGGTCCTTTTATTTCTTTCAGTTCAAAAACTACATTAAGCTATTTGTTATCTGATCACAATTTCAGCTTTGAGCAAAGTAGGTGTAAGAACATTAAGCTTTAAAGCTTGATCTTCAATGTCACCTGTTTGGAAAGGCCTTCCCTGAACATTCATTTTAGGTAGGCGCATCTAAGTACTCTCCTCTCAAACAGAACATCCATTCTTTTTGATTATAACATTCACAAAATTGTAAGTAGCATACTTTTGGGACTCCCCTAGTTTGATGTCTTTACCAAGTATGATCAAGGACCATGAAAAGGCAGGTGGAAAGGGGACCGACCATCATTAAGTTCAATAATGAGCAAGATTCTAGTTATTGAGTATCTGAATCTGAGCTGGAAGCATTTTCGAATTCCCTGAGTCAAAGTACCATGGTTTCAAATTTTTCCTGCATCACTGTTTCCAATATTCTATTAAACACAGCAGGTGCTCAAGAAATATAATGCCAGGATAAATGTAGCTACTTATCAATATTATTTTAACCTGAAACTATTACCTAGCATTTCTATTATAAACACTTTAAGTATTAAGACCAAAGCTGATTTGTACAACTGAAACAATGTCGATGTGTGTGTGTGTGTGTGTGTGTGTGTGTGTGTGTGTGTGTGTGTGTGTGTATGTACATGCATGTGTGTGTGAGTGGTTTTGGGAGAATTAATATAAAAAAGGTGATACTTGTTAAAAAGCATTTGTCCTGGGCCCAGTGCAATGGCTCAACAGTTAAATCCTCACCTTCCATGTGCCAAGATCCCATAAGGGCAGGTCCCAGCTGCTCTACTTCCCATCCAGCTAGGAAAACAGAGGAGACTGACCAAAGCCCTTGGGACCCTGCACCCGAATGAACGTCCAAAAGAAGCTCCTGGTTTCTGGTTCTGGATCGGCTCAGCTTCAGCTGACCTGTCTCATCTCTCTATAAAATCTGATCTGGTTTTCCAATCAAAATCACAAATCTTTCTAAAAAATTTAACCCAAATTAGCAAAATATTGGTGTCCAATCTCGAAAAAATTGTAAAATAATGGAGTATGTATCAAAATCAGGTATTATACTTTTAAAAACCTGCATGGTAGTAAGTAACATTACTAAATTGTTTTAGAACATGGAAAATTTACCAAGAACTAGATTCTACTGTTTCTGTAGACTGATGATTTTTAGAAATAACTTTGGATTCCTAGAAATTGAACTGAAATTTAAAATAAAACACTTTATAAGAGCTGGCTATAAACAGATTAATGAATTACATCCAGTATAAAAACTCAACATGGCTTAAAACTCACAAAATTCTATTATTTTACATCCTGAAGAAAAGAATCTGATATGAGTTCCTTTGGCAAAAATCAAGGTTGGCGGGACAACATGCCCTCTGGAACTCCCTGCCCGCACACGCTGGCGGCTGCCAACAACGCTTGGATTATGGTCCCATCACTCTACTATAACCTTTCAGCTTCACACTGCCTTTCCTATATGTCAGATCTCCTTATCTCTCCCTCCCAGAAGGATGCTTACAGTGGCACTTAAGTCTCATTATCAGAAACTAAGTAACTCTCCTTTCTTCACTCTCTTATCATATCAGCAAAAGCCCTTTTCCCAAATATGGTAACACAAGTATAAAAGGTAAAAATTTAATACCATTGGGGTGAGGAAAGACATTATTTTGCCTATCACATAGAGAAACATATTTACTGATCTCCAACATAAAAAATAAACATATTCCATTCCAACATTGTTACAAGTCCTATCCCAATACAGACCATTGGAAATACCAAAAATCTCATCATCCAAATATCTAACTCAGGTATGGGGGAAGATTCTGGGGAATAATCAATTCTGGGGCTAACCTTCTGTTTTTCCATGAAACCAAAAACAAATACAAATGGGCCCAACGTGATAGCCTCGCAGCTAAAGTCCTCACCTTGTACGCTCTGGGATCCAACATGGTCACTGGTTCTAATCCTACTGGCCCAATCTCCCATGTAGCTCCTTGCTTGAGGCCTAGAAAAGCAGTCAAGGATGGCCCAAAGCCTGCAGCCACATGGGAAACCTGAAAGAAGCTCCTGCCTCTGGACTGGCTTAGCTTCGGCCACTGTGGCCACTTGGAGAGTGAACCAATGGATGGAAGATCTTCCTCTCTGTCTCTCTTCTTCTCTATATATCTGACTTTCCAATAATAAATAAATAAATCTTAAAAAAACAAAAGGAGAAAATATCTACTTCTAAAATATGATAGTGCAACTGACATAGGGTAGAAGTTATGGCTCTTTTATACTCAATGGAAGAAAATGCAAGGCAGAAAGGAGTCGAAGGTACAGTTTCAAGGATTTGGGATACTATTTTTAGACAATATTCTATCCTTGGAGCTTCTTAGTTGTTTTGTTTTGCTTAATAGGACAGCACACACTTGGACCTGAGGAGGTTGTCATGAGCCTCTTTCCTGCCTGTGGGATGTCCTAAGGTTTTTTTTTGTCCAGGACAAGCTGGTCATGTTTGTGCTGATATGCCATTCTACATTTTTGTAGGTCTCCTTTATATCTGTGCTAGCGAGTCCTCCACAGTCTCATGATGAACAGTTTCATCTCGATTCCTAAGTCTTACAAGCTCAGTGACAGCAAGTTGTGTGGCACTTCTCATCAGCACTAGTCAAACGCTATCTGATTGTATACTCTCAATTTTTTTTCTACACTCCACTTTCTTAACAGTGACTTTCCTCATTTTAGTGCTTCTAGACTCAATAGGCTGGGCCCAAGCATGATGGCTCTGTGGCTAACTCCTATTTCTGTAACTGCCAGGATCTCAAATGGGCACTGATTCAGGTTCCAACTGCTCTGCTTCCCATCCAGCTCCCTGTTTGTGGCCTAAGAAAGCAGTGTGGGGTTGGGGGCGTGGTGGGAGAAGAAAACAGTAGAGGATGCACCTGCATGGGACATGCAGAAGAAATCTCGGGGCTTATGGCTTCAGATTGGCTCATCTCCGGCCATTGTTGCCACTTGGGGAGTGAACCAGCAGATGGAAGAAAGTTCTGTCTATCCTTATTTTTCTAAATCTGCCTTTCCAAAAATAAATACATAAATAATCAATCAATCTTAAAAAAGAAATCAGAAGGCTAGCTGGTTCCCTCCTCCTCATCCCCAAATCATCATTTTTGCTTGAAAAATTTCCCTGTAAGTCTTTCCATTATAACAAGAATAATCCAGAACATGTCTTGAACAGTGTATCTGGAAATAACCTCATCTAAATGAGTTACAGAACTGCAGGAAAAAAAACGTAGCCAAGATTTTACCATTGTATAATAGATTGCTTTTCTTTCTTCTAGCTTCCAGTTACATTGTCCTCATTTGCTACTAAGCCCTCATCAGAATTACATTTCCAAATGGTTTGTTTAAAACAATCAAGTTTTTTCCTTCCTCCCTTGTCATCATCTGCCTCAGATTCTTCCGGTCTCTATACATTATTTAATTTCACATTTTCAGTATTTGTTAGAACAGCACCCACTTTCTGATAACAAAATCTAGATTAATATAATATGGTTGATAAGACAATTCACCACAAGCCTGGCAAATTGGAATAAAAATACATTCTCACAGTTTCACTGTACCGAATATGACAGTACTATACCGAAGCCATGTTATAAACTGGCAGGTATGCTTTTCCATGCTTCTGATAGGTTCTGATGACTGCTTGCATTTGCTGGCTTGCAGCCACATCACTCCAATTTCTCTCTTTACATTCGGGCTGTCGTTTCTTCTGTGTGCGTCAAACCCCCAACAGGCTCTTTTATATACATATACCTGTGATTTCATCTACGAACTCACCTGGATAAGCCAGATTATCTATCCACCTCAAAATTCTTAATCTTAATCACATGTACAAGGATCCCTTCTGAAAATAAGATACCATTTGCAAGTTCCAGGAATTGAAATAATATTTTTGGAGAGGAGAGCACTGTTCTGCCCATGATGATCAGACTGTAGCATATTATTGACAAGTCCATCACAGCTATAAAAAACAGATATAATCACAAAAGTGGCCATTTGTCTAAACTGCAATAGAAAGCTGCAAAAACTACTTTTGTAAAGCCATTATGTCAATGTAAAATATGTATTCTGAGTTTTCCATTTACAAATAACTAACTCTGTAAACATAACTTTAAGATGAGGCTGACAGTAATATTAAGTAGAGTAAGCACTGGTAAATTAGCAAACAGTTGCAACGATTTAGAAAATATTTCTGCAGAAAGTAAAAAAAGCTTTAGGAACAAATAAACCACTATTTTAAAGAACTACAGCTTAGGAAAATATTCTATGCCTTTGAGAGCTGGAGGAAATAAATGCCTGTTTTCTTTCTTTTAAGCATTGGTGATGTTAGTTTATACTTTTTACTCTTTAGAATAAGTAAGTAGAAGGGCAAATGATGGTTGAGAACGATTTAGTAGATGAGCAGGCAGCTAAGTCTCTGCCAATATGATCCATCACCACAGGAATGCTTTCTCAGCCGACACTGGCACCCTCACTTTTCCTGTTCATTACAGGAAAAGGATTCAGAAAGGCACTGGCAGTGCTAAACAGATTAGTGCCTTTCCTGTAGTAACCTAGAAAGAACAGGAGGACTTCTATGTAGAGGTGTAACAGAAAATAAGGTGATTTTCCTATTAATAGCGTTAACTGCTTTGATAAAGTTGATCCAAAGGCCACAGGTCTGATAGGAATTTTTACCACTAGAAAAGAGAGTTCTTTTCCATTTAAGCCTAGAAAGCAAACCAGTTACACTAAGGAATTATCATGAACACTTAAAAGAACAGACGACAATTGACTTATCTACGTAAAACATGATTCTAAATTTTGGTGATTCACGTTTCTCCCTTCCAAACCACTCCATCTCAGCTCTTGCACACGCACTTGCAAGTACAGTGGCTTGGTCCATGGAAGTTGCTAGAATTCAAGCCTTCACCATCAAATGTGCCCTTAACTGCTCTCACTCCATAAATCCACAGACACAATTTATAAAGTGAAAAATATGAATGCTGGAATATATAATGACTCTTTCTAAACTGATCAATATGAAATACTCAAATGCCAGGCTATGTGGGTGAAATCCATTTCAACCTTCTCCCTCTACTTATTAATTTATTTTAAATGAGAAAAAGATGGCTCATTTTTAATTCCAAATTTGAGATACAACATATTTCTACCCATGAAAAACCAGAAGCATACTGAAGCAGTCTTTTAGCATGTCATTAGCTTTTTCCACCACGGTCAGGCCAACCCCACAATGGAAATGATCACCTGCTTTCTCTCTTCTCAGGACAAGGTCTCACACAGAAGCTCATGTCTACCACCAGACCTCCAAGGGCACTGACATATACAGAGTAAATTCATAAAGGAACTGGATCAAGTCTTGGGGGAGACTAGTGTATTACAGCAGACTTAGAGGGACAGTATGCAATCAGTCCTAACAGATCCTCTTTCCTGTGTCACTGATGTGACCAAGTAATCATCTAGCACTGCTATCATTGTGTTAAAAAGAAAAATCCCCCAAACAGTTTCTATTAATGGAGAAAATGAAATAACCAGGCAAATTACCAAGCTGGATGACATCAAAAGTGTCTGCCATTCTGGTGTGTATGGACAAATCACCAAGCAGTGGTTTAAAAAAACAAACCGGGCCCGGCGCGGTGGCGCAAGTGGTTAAGGTCCTCGCCTTGCACGCCCTGGGATCCCATATGGGCGCTGGTTCTAATCCTGGCAGCCCCGCTTCCCATCCATCTCCCTGCCTGTGGCCCGGGAAGGCAGTCGAGGACGGCCCAAAGCTTTGGGACCCTGCACCCGCGTGGGAGACCCGGAAGAGGCTCCTGGCTTAGGACTGGCATAGTATCGGCCCGTTGCGCTCACTTAGGGAGTGAATCATTGGACGGAAGATCTTCTTCCTATCTGTCTCTCCTCTCTCTGTATATCAGCCTTTCCAATAAAAAAAAAAATCTTTAAAAAAAAACCAATCAACAAACAAAAAACAGGAAAATTCTAGGTAAATGAGTGGGGTAAGAGCAGGTGCCGATTCTCTAAAAACACATCCATGTTCAGTTACAGAGCAAAGGTAAGTCAATGATTTATTAGAGTTAAAAAAAAAAAAAAAGAAAAAGGAAGGATAAAAGAGAGGCAATGCTTACTTAACTACCCACATGTTGAAACAGCACAGGGTAGAAGAATCTGAAATTTAAGGGCCAACGGAGGAGGGGCATGTTGAACCAAAATACTTAAACCCTTACAAAACTTTAGGTGAAGAACCACTGAGAATTTTCATAATACTCCCCACCTCAAAAATAACAAACAACAACAAAAACTAATAAAAATTAAAAGAATCAGAAAGCAGATTCAAGACTTTTTTAAGTGAATAAAGTATAATACGCCTGTTGTAAAACTGACTTTCTGGTATCCTGGAGACCTAATAATTATGAAGTTATACAACTTACCTAAAGCTATTTCTCCAGAGTTAACATATAAAAGCAAAACCAAAATACTCCGTTTTCCCACAGGGTAAAATGTTTACTTATCTATCACTTCTGTTCCTTCATAAGTATGAACATAACTGTTTCAATCTTAAAGCTCTCCAGCATGAGATGTTACTTCTATCTCCCAGATACTAAAATAGATGAGAGAAACTTGACTTTATTAAAACCACCAAAGCATGTGTCTTAGATTGTTTCCTTTATCAAATATTATTCAGTTAATCATATGAATCTCTGCATGCCACTCAGAAGACTTTATCTGTAATTCCAGGAATAGTGGGTTATACTGCATACATTTCTCTCCAACAGAAAAATCAATGTTTTAAAAAATGATTATTTTAATCATTGTTGATCATATTTCTATTTTTTACTCAAGCATTGTGTTGAAAATGTTTTTTGTTGCTTACTGTGTGCTCGACTTTTGTAAAATTGTATCCCAGCATCTGTGCTCTGTTGGAACTCGCAGTCTAATTTTTGCAACATCTCACTATGGTCTTATAAAAAATTTTACTACTTAGAAGTTTATCAACCCTTAACTCACACACAATAAAATGTACCCATTTTAAAGTACAGACTTTGATGGGTCTTACGACACATACACAACGATGACTTTCAACTCCAGCTAGATTGGGAATATTTCCATCATGACTCCTCCAGAAAGCCATAAAACCTTTCTGGTACTGCCCCTTCCTCAGCTTGATGCATTTGCCTTCTTTTGTTAATCTTGCCTGTCCTAAAATTTTACATCAATGGAATAATGTTGTATGTTCTTATATTCAGCATAATATTGATATTCAGCTATGTTGGATATATCAACTACTTACTTCCTTTTTCTTGTTTTTTGCTGAATAGACTACTAATAGACAAGTCGTTCCTAGCGTGTTGGATACAGTAGTAGAGAATGAAGGTGCTTTGAACATTACTCATACTCAAGTTTTTGTGTGGTCTTGTTTTTTCTGCATACTCATTCTTATATTATATCCAGGGTACTGCCCAATTCATCAAGTAAATATACATTTGAGTTTAAAGAAATGAAAAAATTGTTTTCCAATATGGTTATACCATCTTATGATTGCACTAGTGTCAATTTCCCTTGCAAAAGTGAGCTTTGGTCCATTGTCAGAAGGATCTTAGCATTCATAGGCTGAAATTAGATTGCAAACTATAATGTACAGACTCCAACTTGAGTTTTCTACATATAAAATTATTATTCGTGAGTAAGACAGTTTTATTTGCCTTTAAAAGACACACACTTTCTGCTTCCTTTAAGATAATCTTGTTAGTATCTTGAATTACATTCCCTAATAATTCCCAAATGTTAATCCAAACTTGCATTTGTGGGGTGAATCAGACATGATCATGATGCATTCATCTTTAACCTATTGAATTAGAATTGGTATATTTTTTCTTAAAAACATGCTTGCATTTCTGCTCATAAAGGACATGGTTTTATAGTTTTCTACTAGTTTGCCTGTTGCATTGGGTATAAGAAAAATGCTAAATACATCACACAATGTAAGACAGGTTTTAGGGCTACTCTTTCCTCTGTTAGTCTGTTTTTTTTCCCCTTCAAAACACTAGAAAGTATATGTCAGCATTTTAGGAATAGTTTTCTTAATAAAGCTATTGAAGGTATTATTGCCATGGAAGTTACCACCCTGATTTAACACTAAAGAATGATTTCAAAGTTCCGGCCGGATCAGCGGGACTCCCAAGATCATTCTCTGAATTGCCAGGCCACCTGGGCCCTTGGCTACCTCATGAGTAGGGTACTATAGGTTAAGAAGTAAAGCACCTTACCTGAAGCAACCCAGCTCAACAAGAATGAGGGTTTTTCAGCAAGCCTTTTGACTTTAGTCTCATGATTTCTGAAGCCAACACTTCTTACTCCTCCTCCCCTGATCTCTGATTTTCCAGATTTGGGGTGATACTCCAGGTGTCCTTCTGCTCTCTCTTTATAAACCAGAGCCCCCTGCTCTGTATCTGTGATCACCTCAGTGCTCCTCAGCCTGTTTTTCAGTGCTGATCTTCCATCCTCTGAGCTGCAAAGCCTGAAAGATATCCTCTGAAAAGTGAAATGAGCTTGAGTTTGACACCACTTTCTGACTACCTACTGTGATCTTTTGTTTTTGGCACATGATATGCAATGCTACCTCTCCCAAGCAAAATTTCATGCATCTTTTTTTGTGTATTTGATGAAGGGCAAGCACACTCCCCAAACTAGTGACATTTGGCACAGGAGATCCCAAGGTATCAAATACATATACGTGGTGCCTATTTCTTTTCCATCTAACCATCGGGAGTTTAGCATTTTCTATTGGCAGGTTTCTAGGAACAGAGTTACAGGATAGCCTTGTAAATCATGCAAAGAAAATAGAGCAGAAGTCAGAAAATAATGATTCTTGAATAAAGAAATCTTATAACAAATAAATTGGGGAAAGCTTCTCATATGGCAAAGGAATTTACAAAGGTCAGTATTTGAAATCTTTTTTATTCATTGTGTTTAATACCATTTGTGTTGCACAGAATTACCTTTTTTTTCTTAAGTGAAATTCAGCTCAGATAAAAAATAATCTGACAGTCTACTGCTGAGTTTGATAGGCAGTACTCAAATGTCAGAATGTATTACAGGTAGAGCTGATTGAAGAAATATGACTGTAATCTGAACTTATGCTTCATTTTCTCCCAAGACTGAAACCAGCAAGAATAATTCAGTATCTATCTTAAGCAAAAATATGGTTCTATTTTGGGAATACTGTCAGAACTACTGGTATATATACCTCTGTATGATTATAAAAGAAGCTACATGCAAGAGAAATTGAGCCCTGGGAATTATAATAAGAAAGGAATCATAATCTTTGGCATTTCTGTAGAGATTTCACCTTTGCATTATTTCTATGAACATTAAGCTAATTAAATGATGCAGTGCATTTGTGAAATCTCACCACAAGTTTACAATTAGGCAAATTTATGGTACAAGTGTCAATTCAGCATGACCTGAACTCTGGGGATAAATGTGCAGATGTAATACACATAATGTATGAATAGCTATATTTAGTCATTGATAAAGCTAAACACTAATAGGCTTAACTGCATGTGAAAATATGAATAGAGCGCAGATATCATTAGGAAAATCCTAATTTGACAATTATTTAGATCCCATAGTCTACCCTGGTTCATGAAAAGCTTGACTTAGATTTTATCACTGCTCTACATTAAAGACCTTTGCCTTCGAGCAGTTCATCATTTTAAAGAACAGACTTCACTATGTCAAATTTTAAAAATCCAGTTTTACCTTCCATTTTAGGTCTGAGTCACCGGAGACACTGTTGCTATACTGGGATGACAAAGCAAAAGTGCAAGGCTGAGGGACAAGAAAAACTAACAGTTGTCAAAGGAAGAGAGTAGAGGTACTGGCATCAGCAAGGATGCTGAGCTCCCAGAGGGAGGAGCCATGCAAAGCTTCCTCTTGAGCTAACACACTGGTCAGAGCTAACACTCTGGGTGCCAGGGACTCCAAAACAAACGTGCAAGATTTTGGCCCAGCCTGCTCTCTTTCACACCTTGAATTCTAGACTCCCAGTGACTAACCTGTCAGTGTCCACTGACACTGCACATTCACATGTGCAAGATGAACCTTGATCTTCAGATGAAGATGCGAGGTCTCCGAGATGTGCAGCATCATTCCTTAAGCCTCAGGGTCCCTGTCACTTCAGTGCCACTACTCCCTGTTTAACCTGCAGCTAAAGAGGGCTCTTCCGCCAAGGCCTCGGGCAGCCTGAAACCATGATCTGGTAAAGGAGGACCCAGCAAGTAGAGAGTACTCTAAGAGACGAGTTGGAGTAGCAGGAGAGAAAATACTCCACATGTGTAAATGCATGGATGAATAAGTGGATGAAAATACAGGACCTTTTTTCTGGCTTCTGGTGGCATGTCCCAGTTATGTCATATCTAACAATTGTTATGGTTTTTACGCAACCTGCATAACAGTAAAATTAAGCAAATATAATGCAGTAGGGACTTTTTCTTTATTGAGTCCAAGATGGGAAAGGTAGTATTTATTTAACTTGAAAATATTAGAGATATAAATTAATCATTATTTCTTAGTGAATAATGTCATACAATAGCAGAACCCAAACAGGAAATGGAAATTATTTAGCTTTCATTTTGCTGATTTTTAATAAAATTTTAGGATTTCTAAAGACTTACATTCTCATGAGTCTCACAATGTTCTCATGAAAAAGGCAATCTACCAATTACTCTTATTCCCACTGTGCCCTAAAGTTACAGAGATAGGCAAGGCTCTAGTGAACCACTGTAAAGAGCACAAGCTTGCTGACTGGGGGAGGCGGCGGGGGGGGTGGACAATACGGGAATGGGCAGGAGGGGAGGCAAATTCATGTCACTCGCTTATAAATTGTGTAGTCATCCAAAGTGACATAACCCACTTATACCTCAGTTATCTTATATCTAAACAAGGTTAACTATTTTAATTTCTAAAGTGCTGGGTGAAAAAGTATGAAAGGTACCCCTGCTATCACTTGCAGTAAAGCTTCAATAACCACTAATTACTACTTTAACGAGGAAATTTCACACTGACAGGGCTGGCATTGTGGCACAGCAAGCTAAGCCTTCGCCTGTGACACCCAACATTCCATACGGGAACCAGTTTGAGAGTCAACATTCCACTACCAATCCAGCTCCGTGCTAGTGGTCCTGGGAAAGTAGCAAAGGATAGCCCAAGTGCTTGGGCTCCTGCATGTGGGAGATCCAAAAGAAGCCCTGGCTCATGGCATTGAAACTGGACTGGCCCAGCCTTGGCCACTATGCCATTTGGAGAGTACACCAGCAGACAGGAGATGGCTAGCACTTGCATGTATTCTCATTCTCTCTCTCTCTCTTCAATTCTGCCTTTCAAAAGTAAAGTAAAAAAAAAAAATCCCACTGCCTTTCTGGGTAAGGATACCTAGATGGGTAGATTCACATTGACTTTCTGGTAATGATGCCTAGATGGACCAAACAAATGTGTTCTCAGTGTTGCTTACCAAATTAGTTATTAAATTTTAACACAATACTTTTAAAAAGTGGTCGCATTTTTAGATCTTTTGCACTATTTAATAACTTTTGATTTCTCTGAAATCTTTTAGCAAATTACTGGACAGTCTATCCTTCAAATGTGAATTTATTCTCTAATTTCATATGCAGGTAGATTTATATGTTTTCTTGCTTAATAAACAGAATATATAAAACACACAGATTTTGAGAATTGAGAGCATCACTTTAAACGTTCCAGGGAGACACCCTTAGTCTATCTCCCCCATAAACACTATCACTGCAGGTGCTGTCATTGTCCTTCTAAATGATTTATACTTCTCTTTCCTGTCCTATGGTCTCCGTCATCTCTTTGGCTTCTTACAACGTGCATCCTCTTTAGCTTCATATTTCCACCAAATTCCATAAAAATTCAAAGATAAATTACATATTTAAAATAACAAGAAGGTTAAAGAGGGTTAAAGGAGCAAACACAGTATCTTCACAGTAATTCATAAATTTCTGTAATAATTTAGTATGTTTGAAAGACACGAAGTCTCAAGGAGCCTGACCTCCCACACAAATGCACACATGTGTGGGTTTACATGCAAGTGTGTGGGTGATTTTAAATGTGAAAGATCTGAGCATACTGGAGGCACTCCTTGTATTAAAAATAATTTAGGTTAAATAGGATTTAGTTAACAAATATTAAGAAATGCACTTCTCACATGCCAGGCAATCTCATAGGAATAGGTACAGAGAACCAAAAACTGGAGATTATGACTTCCTATTCTTTTAAATCAAAATGTTTGATATTAAAATACCTGTCTTCTTAAAATATCAATATTTTACTTGAGATTAAACCTGACTATTACAGTAGAGCTTAAATATAAATTTACATACAGACATAAATTTAAAATTTAATGTAACATATCTTCCAAATGTAAGCATTGAGAAGGAAAAGAACAGAAATAAAACATTTAGGATTTCACAGTAACAGTAACTACTCCTACTAGGTAGATTTAAAGATTCCCATCACTTTTATATGGTGGGAATAGCATGGAAGTTTGACAGAATTTTTCAAAATTTAAATAATATAGGATTCTGAAAATCAGTGTTTTAAGGCTTGATGAAATACTTTAATAGACAAGGAAATATAACTGTATTTTATCCTCTCTAACATCTCTTCACTACAAACATGAAATAGGAAAACAATGCCATCTGAGTAATGAGTCTGATTACAATCTTTTTTGGACTGCCTTTGGATATCCAGAGCAGCTGAGCCAATCCTAACACTCATAAAAAGGAGAGTCCAGTCAGTCACGTAGAAACGAGCCAAGGAGCAACAGTATCAGGGACCAGAGCACTTGCACTCTTTCCAAGGGGACTGTGGCAGAAACTACTAATTGTGATCACTTTAGCTGAGTGCAAGGCTAGCTGCTCACTGGATTCTGTACTTCTCACCTGCTGTAGCCATAGCACAAGGTCAGTGTACATTAGGAACAAGCCTCTTCCAGCCTATGCCCTCCAAAAAGAATATGCATGATCGCACGGTTCTTTACCTTTACCTACCAGTTGGGGAGCTGCCTGCAACTTACAGAAGGCAGCCTGCCAGCAAAGTTCCATGGGTAGGTCTGGACCACTGCTCTCTGGTTGTTAATCACAGAATATTATTTCCCTTTGTTGAAGTCATGACATGCCAATGTTACAGGTGTAAAACCATAAGACTAACATTGCTTGACAACACAGCTGACTACTTTAGTGCCTATCTGCCCTGCCTTCTAGGCTAAAGATTAGAACTACTTGCTAAGTGATACTTTGCTAATGAAGTAGATTCTGTTGACAGGATATTAAGATTGTAGGGATCTTTACTCAATTATGTATCTAGAAGATTGGGATCGTATCTTCCATTGCCTTTAAATTCTCCAAAATAATTTATCACATGGGAAACTCAGGGAGGAAGGGAGGAAATGTGACATTTTACCTGTAAGTTTCTGGGTCAGACAATCCCTTGGAACAGCAATCCCTGGCATCAAACCATTTTTGTTTAGTCATCCAGTTAATAATAATGATATCTATTAGGCAGCAGACATCATTTTAGGAACACAAGCTTCTGTTATGTATGCTGGTGTTCACATTCCGGTAGTCTCTTTGGCTTGCTGAACCTCAGCTTTCTTGTCTATAAAATGGGGACAATTCATAGCCACAAACTTGCAAAACAGCTGGGAAGAACAAATGATGCAGTACATACTGACTGCTTAGTCTGCATCATCTACCCATATTGGTACTCAGTAATAATAAACTGTAATTAGGAACTGGGAACGATAATCTATGCTTGCTGTCTAGATATGTCACATACAATATTCAGGTAAACTCCAATCCAGTATCCAGGAAACAAAATAGGTCAGGGATTCTTAAGTCCAAATTGAGTTATCATCTTAGTTACCATGACTTAGTTTTCCTTCTCTCTGCCATCTGTCTCACAGAGATTTCATTTAATAGATATCATACAGATAATACAAAGGCACTGAAGATACTACTAAGAGCATAAGAAATAAGTAAACATATCTAAGTACTGGGGTCAGGAATCTTATATAAGTAGTTGAGAATAGGGCAGAACCAGCCTCTGCAAGCACACGGGTCTGCTTTGGCATGTCAGCCTGCACTTTCAGGAAAACTTGTCTTTTGCCAGCCACAACTCATGTTCTCAAACAATCCATGGCTTCTCAGACTGAGCAACAATCTCAGACTCTTTCAGATGTTGGAATGCTGAAATGCAGTTCAAATGACAAGTCCCAAGGAATGTTCTAAAGGGGAACAAGAGGATTGTCTGAACTCACCCAACAAAATTGAAAGACTGGGAATTGAAGATCTCTGGTGAATGAAGATGCACAGGAAATAAACAGCTGCAGAGTCAACAATTCTCTACACAGGATGGGTAAATGCCTTTTGCTGTAATGATTTCTAGGCTATGAGAATTTGAATGCCAGCTTTACCACTGAAACTCCTCAGAAAGTGGTTAAGTCTTCAATATTCATGAAATACCCTATTAAATGAGATAGCTCTGCTTCTGAATAGGGACTTGATCACCTATTAACTATCATGTAGTTTATTAGCATTTTAAGTAGATGGTGTAACTTAAGCCTCACAGCAACTAATGAACTTGGTTCTATTACTGTAATTTTCAAGAGAGGAAAGAGGTTAATAGGAGAGCAGCAGCCGGGGTCTAGATCGGAATCCAGGTCTGTTTGATTTCAATGCTTGCAACATGCTTTCAGAAACTTTACTGAATTAATTATGAGAATAGTGAAATACTGTAAGATCATCATGTTATCATGAACAAGAAATAATGAAGGTATCAAAAGTTTTCACTATGGTACGGTGACATTCCTCAACATACTGTGTCTTCTTGAAGGCCCCAAGACACTACAGCCCTGAGGATGCCCTGGCGAATACAATGAGCCACTCACCAACCAGCATTTCCAAAGGGTGGCTGAATGAGTAGGAAACAGTCTTCCTGGCTCACAAGTACTGGATGGAAGCCTACTTCTTTCGGCTCTCAAGTGACCACTGGACATTGGCCTTTGAGCCTTGCGATGTTATTAATATCCTGCTGGATTTCAAACATACTGTTCTGGTTGACATGGTTTCTTCGAGATGATTTCTAATCTTTATTGAGCGCTTATTTGGGCAAAGTACTAGCATAAACAGTCACAGAATAGCAAACTCGATCTTGCACTTGGCAATAGTTTATACCCAATCTACTACTCTCTTATGCTCTGCAAGGCTGGCTGGATAAAAGGATTTTGAAACTGGAACATTATTTTTCATATACAAGACTTGTATTGGAAATGGTTCCATATTTTTTTGGCATAGTGCTAGTTAAGACAGTCCTAATTACTACATTCACTTTCTTTTCTGCAGGAATACATCATAAGGGAACATTTAGAATCTACCACTGTGAGCTCTGCCAGTTCAAATCAATCAGGCAGAGTGATTACAGTCAGCTTTGGATTTCACCCAGGTTACAGAAGGCAAGAACAGATTAGGGGTATGTGCCATCACAGCCGTGACACACTCTTGACTGTTTGTAAGAGCACCAGCATTTCTTTAGGTTTAGATATGACTCATCCAGGCTACAGTATCAATGAAATATTGCTGGAAGTATTTAAAAGGTGGAAAATACAATCCTGCCAGTACAGATGACTGTCTCTCAAAACAACAAAGTGTGACATCATTTTAAGCACACCAAGTTGTCTGGTACCAGGTTGTGGGGTGGGGGAACAAACGTCTGCACAAGCAGAAGCCCAAGTTTGGCAGGGTCAAAACACAAGATCATCAGCTTTTTTCAACATCCACGTTTGAACAAATCTATTGACTACCAATGCAGTATAAAATTGATTTTTATAATAGCACAGGAATACATATATTGTCTTGAAGAAACATTTTATTTTGAATATGTCCTCATAGGAAGAAGAGTTCTTACTTCCTCCCTCACCTCCTAAGGTAACCATGTTTGAGTTTTATTGATATATTTATTTCCTACTCGTTTTCCACAAAATAAAGCATTTTCCAATGCATACATACTCACTGAGTCCTGAAAGCTAGATAGTATCAGACACAATCTTGAATTCTGGAAAGCATCCTTGGAGTTTATATACTGGGTGGGACAGTCCAAAAAATGGGGAATTTTAGATATTTCCCTTCATGTTCCTTTTCTTACTGACTGACACTTTGTGGAAATCCATCCAAGGCAACTGGTAAAGCTTTATCTTAGGAATTTCCTAATGAGATTTCTGAATATATTCCATAAAGACATCAGGAAACAACTGGATTGACATAATTAGATGATAAAATTCATACTTCCATGGGGCCAAACAAACCCAGGATTTTCCCCCCATCACTACAGGCCTATCAGACACATTACAATGATGTAAAGGCCATTAGGCATGAAACAAACCTCTGCCTCGCCCTTTAGTTAGAATTCCTGCAAGAGAACACTTCTTAGCCTAGACCCTTTGCCTCTGAGCATCGCATGGTCTGGCTTCAAGCGCCTTTTCTTTTTTCCATGCATATCTTCAAAAATATTTATTTTTTATTTTTCATGATACAGTTCCATAGACTCAGGATTTCCCCTTCCACCCTACCCATTCCCCTGCCAATGAAGTACACTGCTGTAATATTTTAACAACAGTCACAAGTCCATTATTCTTCTATTAGAGTGCCATGACACCGCATGTATAGATGTAGCCCTGGACTAGAATCACCTTCTATCACCTTACTACTACATATCACATCAAGGATAACAACCAGTACTAGCGAATGTGTATTCACTTAACATTACGCAGGTTGGCAGTCTCAGCCTGACTTTCCAAGCAAGGGCATAGAAGGCTCCACATGAAGGAACCTGCCCACACTCACACAACTCAGCAGGGTTAAAGGCTGAAGGTCCTGCTCTTAGTCACGGTACCCTGACCCCTGCTACAGCAGAAGACTGCTATCATAAACACAGTAAATATTACATTTCCCTAAGTAAGCGAATTCAGTTTTTCAACCATGATTCATTTGACAAATGATCCACATCTTGCAGCACATACAAATTTATTGCTTTTACTCCTATTTTAATCTTATTGGTTGAAAACTATTTTTTTATCTTATTTTTGAAAAATTTCCCCAAATCATTTTAACTTATGGCTTTAAAATTTTCATTAAATACTGTATGCTCTCTCTAAGAACTTTAAAAAGAAGGCAGGAGGTAGCTGGAGGTACCTACTCATCATTTAGGAGTGTTTTCTTCTGCTTTATCAACTGCTGCTGGTGTATGAGTATTCACATCATTTCCTCTACCAGGATAATTGTAATTTTTTGCTGCTTATCTTCCTGAATCAATTTGGTTTTTTGGTCAAAGTATTTCCTGGGTAGATCTCCTTGTCAAGGTGTTGCCTGGAATGTAATGACTGCTTCAAGTCAGTAGATTTGGAGTTGTATTTTCGGCACAAGAAAACTTTCAAAAATTCTAATTATTGCTTTTGATCCAATTATCCTAGAAGCCTTATTAGGCATACAGCGCATTTCCTTGACATCGACTTTCAACAGCCTTTATATTTAACAGCATTGCTCAAGGTTTTCTTTCACTCTTTTCCACCATATACCAGTGTAATGTCTCTGTTAACTTGTCACAGGCAATAATTCAGTCATCGCCTGTCTTCATTCTTCTCTTCTACTGAGGACTCTGGTGGAGTTTCAAATTGTTTAGTATGCATCTCCTGCACAAGACTGCCTGTATAGAAGTCTCCAATTCCCTATTTATGAAATATGCAAGTTTGGGCAAGTCATTCAACTCTGAGATTCAGTTTCTCCGCTTAACAATATTGATAATAAATGGCTGCACAACTCACAGTTTTTTAGTTATGTAAAGTAAAAAAAATCTCGCTGATTTGAAAAAAAAATAATTTACTGAAAGGATAATATATATTATCAAGAATAACTATTTTCTCACCAACTCTATTAAGACGGAAAATGGCGTGGAAGGAATTCCAATTATATAGTTTGTAGCCAAAAAAATAAGACATGGATTTTTCATAACAGTAACTCAGAATTGTGATATGGAATGTTGGACAGCTCCATTAAAGATCATGACTGGTGGGCCCAGCCTGGTAGCCTAGCAGCTAGGGTCCTTGCACACACCAGGATCCCATATGGGTGGTGGCTCTAATCCTGGCAGCCATCTGGCTCTCTGCTTGTGACCTGGGAAAGCAACTGAGGACAGCCCAGTGTCTTGGGACCCTGCACCCACATGCGGAGACTTGGGAGAAGCTCCTGGCTTCGGATTGGCTCAGATCCAGCCTTGCAGCCACTTAGACAGTGAATCATTGGATGGGAGACCTTCCTCTCTCTCTGTTTTCCTCTCTATATATCTGACTTTCCAATGAAGATAAATAAACCTTAAAAAAAAATGATGCCTGGCACATAGTTAATAAACATTACCTATTCATCTCTTGTTGGCTTTCTATTTGATAGTAACCACTGATTCTTATACCTAAGTGCTAACTGCAACTATGTTTTATCTTTTGAAACCATCTCCCACAGTAGTAGCAGCAGCAGCAACAACAGTAATGGTAGGAGAGTAGGGAAGAGAAGAGACAGTATTCTACTTGGGTCACAACACAGCAGGCTCAGTAAAGCCTAGTAGACTGAAGTCATAACTGCAGAGCTGGAACATACAAACCTCTGATCATTCTCTTCAATGCTTTACAGTAAAAGGGGAACTCTCCAAATCTTACAATATGTACAGTGAGTATTTTTATAGGCTTTTAGTAAATAATCAAAAAAATTCATGAATTTATAAACACTGAGTAATTGTTCAATTACATAAAATACATCAATCAAAAGAACTAAGTGTAACAGCACTCTAGTCAGAACTCACAGTTATCCAAACGTAAATTTCACATTCCTACCCACAGATCTTCACATCTCCTAATCAGTCAGCTTAGAATGATGTCAAAAGCAGCAAATGGTAAGTATTTTGCACATCATTAGCAAGAATTCAGTTTTTCATTATTTTTTGCTAACTGGAAAAAAAGAGAAAAGTCAAGAACCTGCTGTTAAGAGCTTCTCTTATAGACAAAAATTATTCAGCATATTAGGAAAAAATGAGAAAAAAGTATAATGAAAAAATTCAACTAAACTTCCACCCCTGCAATAACCGGTCTTTTTTTTTTTAATCTTTCTTTTTAATGATTTATTTATTTTCATTGGAAAGTCAGATTTACAAAGAGGTGAGACAAGAGAGGAAGATCTTCCACCCACTGATTCACTCCCCAAGTGGCAGCATATGCCAGAGCTGAGCCAATGTGATGCCAGTACACAGGAGCTTCTCCCAGATCTCCAATGCTGGGTGCAGGGTCCCAGGGCTTGGGGTTGATCTTAACTCTTTTCCCAGGCCACAATCAGGGAGCAGGATGGGAAGTGGGGCTGCTGGGATTAGAACTGGCACCCATATGGGGTCCTGGTGTGTGCAAGGTGAGGACTTTAGCCACTAAACTACCACACTAAATCCAATACTCACAGTCTGAAAACAACAGCTATATTGACATAGTTGAGATCATGAATGAAAAAAAAAAAAAGAAATATAAATTTACTCCTTCAGTAAAAATGTTTTAATTACGAAAATATTTTGATAAGTAACAGCTATGTCAAAATGAAAAAAGGATACTTATAAAGACATAACACAGAAATGCTAAATATGAATAGAATTAATACCTCCACAAGTGCTTGCCAGAATGCCAGGAGTACTAGCTACAGACTTTAATTTTGACGTGGGCTTTAGGAATGATTTTTAAAAACGTTTAAGAGTCCTATTAGGGCAGATGATACCACATGATGGTTAAATTATTGACACAACACTACTGTTGAGGAATTTTCTTGTCATTTTCATGTTTGAAATATAATTATATAATATACAATTGTATAATGTGTATTTGTCTTCCAGTTTCAATAATGTGTTCCTGATATGCACTAACAGACTAATTCTATTGCATGTAACCTCTACATTATTAAATTTTAAATGCCTAAAATCTCTTAAGATTATTCAAGCTAAGAGAAAAATTTGTCTTTGGATTATTGAAGAGACTTTATGTTTAAACAATTTTTCTAAAGAATGCCCGAAATGAAGAAAAAAAAAATCACAACCTAAATTACTTTGCTGAGGCTCAAGCATGTAGGACCCCTTTGTCAAACAAAAACAATCCAAGACAGACCATAAGAACTCTTCTGCAAAATAACCAAAATAGAACACACTTAAACATAAAGATAGCCCACAAGTAACTGTGCTAGTAATAGCTAGGGAGTAACTTTAGGATTACACCTGAAGGGAGAAATGTGTTGCTAAAATATTTTTCCTTCTTAAAGTGATTCTAAAAAGGAAAATGATTGTGCAGAGCAGAGCATTCAATGCTGAATGATCCTGTCAACCATTTAATCTCCCCAACTCAGCAGTCACTCATTTCAAATTTAATAGCATAAAGTTTGCATGTACAAGGGAAATTTTTTCCTATATATTCATAATTTAACTCTGAACAGGAATTGTGAACTGGGTTATTCAACTGAAAAGGAAATTACAATTTTAAGCATGCAAAGTCAGGGTTGGCTTTAAGTGTTAACAAAGGAAAAATGTTCCAATCCTCTCAAATGTAAAAGACAGGTAATGCTAACCCAATCATATAAATCAATGTCCCAATGCCTAAGCTATCAGATTCCCATAAAATTGGCTTGACACAGCATATAACTATTACTTGTTTACAGAAAACTTAGATAAAAGAACATATGCTCTTGCATCTTTCTACGCCCTGAGAAAGTGATTTGTTCATAGGCTTTCAACAAACATTATTTTAATTACTAAGAGCAATTATACCCATGTAGGACATTTTTTTTTTCAGCTCAACAGGCAATAACTATTGAAGGGACATACTCTGTATTCCAGTTTTGTATACATGAGCCAGCTTTGTGTGGGACCAGCCAGATGGGAGTCTTTTCCAAACTGCAGGAGTTGAGATTTCTTCCCCAAAAGGCTCTACATTATCAATATTTCTAGAAAGACATTTTCTACTAAATCAAATAGAAGAAATACAGTTATTCTCCACATGCAACTGAACTTGACTGATGGTTCATCAACAAATATGGGTCAAGGAAAAATGTATATGTTTGTTGTCAGCTAAGTTTTTGGCAATCTTAATTTTTGTCTTAGTGGTGGGAGGGAACACTAACATATGCTTCAACCGGGGATACTTGGGAACGATGTTCTTCAGTAACACATGGGAGAAAAATAACAAATTTTGACCACAGTGCATACAACATCAGGGGACTGATCTCCAAGAGCCAATTACCAGGTTTCAAATTCTTGAGTACAAGTGTCACAAACAACTCTACTGTTTAATCATATATTAAACTTCATATTTTTATGAAGGATGTAAAACAAAATATAGTGATCTCATCAAAACAATCAGTGAGAAAAGAACCAATCTTACCTTTGTTTGAGGATGCAGTTCAGGCATGAAAGAGATATAAGTGTAGAGCACACAATAATTACAACTGCCAGGAAAATCTGTTACCAGTAGGAGAAAAGTCACTAAGTTTCCTGTTATTACAGGAAAAAATCAGAGGTTTTAGCCATTGTAGTTAAGATTACACTGACTTGAGTTAAACTACAAACTATGCTTGTTTACAGCTGAAATGAAAATTCTGTCTTCTTTTGAGGTGTGTCAGAGAGAACTATTTCATTGTAAACAAACTTAAGAGCTGAATAAAAGGAAGTTGAAAGGCAGGTGCCTAACAGTTGAGCTGTTTCAGTTTCAGAAAAATAAAGTAAATAAATGTACTGGAATTTGCTCAGTTCTGGGCATTCAGCCATACAGGAAGGGTGTGTAATTACTGAAGCCAAGATATCCATGTAAAACTGTAGCAATATCAATAGGACACAGTTGGACTCCAAATTTCCTCATTTTGTCTCCAGAAATTAAAGACTTCTGACAGTTATTTCACTCTTAGACATTTAAGTATCATCTATTTAAATTAATATGGACATAGGGAAGATAAAAGCCCTAAAACATCTTTAGAGATAAACATGAAGAAAATTGCAAGTTTTATCCTTGAAAGGTAACAGAAGAACCACACCCAGGATCTAACCTGGGAACTCTCCAGGGTAAGAGGACATGTAAAGTCAGCATGTTTGACCAAGCATACTTTCTTTTCACCATTTCAGGCTAGATTTTTTTAGGCTTAACTTTTTTTTTAAGGCTAGCGTGTTAGGCTTAACCTTAAATCTGGATTTCAGACATCTTAAATCATCAGCCAAAAATAAGAAAGTATGGTTTGTGGGAGAAAAACTAAATAGACATTAGAGTGCCTGAGGAATATGGCCAAGTTCAAATAGAGACCTCAATTATTTAAGCGACTCTACGACAGAAGATGAATGATCTAATAAATATTAGATGTGTAATTTTACAGAACACAAATCAATCTGTACCCTATATAAAATTGTAAAATGAGTTTAATTCTACCCAGGCTTAATTATATAGTCTTTTTTCACAGATCTCAAAAGAGATCCCATCCTAACAATTATACAGCTACAATGTATCTACCAATCAATAATTATGCCCTCCACATGACCCTCAGCTCACAGTTTCTTTGTGCCTCTAAAATGAGCTCTCCTATACTATGTTGCAGATGACTTCTCAACTCCAACTTCCCTTCATCCAAAGGTGTTCCATGCTTTTCAAGAATAAATTTTTTTACTCTTCGAGGCAGGCCTTTTAATTGCACCAAATCTTAACATGTTTCTTTATTTCATTTTTAGATATAAGCTACATGTTAACCAGTATAAAGTTTGCTAAGTATCCAGAAAGTACTGGGATCCAAAAAACTCCTCTTTTCCTCCATTTGTATTCCTCTTAGATTCCTGCATTTGCATTAGGTCTACCCTGTGGGAAGACCAAAGGGTTATGGAACCGGCTCAATGATGATCCTGTCTACAGCCAACTGGTGGCAGGTCAAATGACACTTTCTGTGCCTTTGGTCTCAAGTCCAAGGATCACATGATTTTGTTTTTCTCACAGTGGACTCTTTAATTCCTCTTAAAGCAGGATAGTAATATTTCTTTAGTAATCACTCATCACCAGGAATAAATGGCACCAGTGGATTTTTTTATGACATCATCAAGATAACTACCTACTTTTATGTTTTGCATTAACTCTCTGCTAATTTGGACACATGGGAGATGAACATTGTAATATCTAAGTCATCATTTCACCATCTACATGAAATGGAATTTTACTTTGCTCCACACAGAGGTAAGATTTAGTCCTTGAATCTATGGATATAGTTTGATTCAAACTGTTTTAAGAAAGTACATCTAGGAGATGACTTTTCTCCCAGATGTCTGGGAGGTGCTGTCTATGAGACTTTCTCCCTTACAAGATGTTATGTGATGGTAGCTGTACATTATATTCATTACCTTGACAAAAATACCTAGTTGGTGACAAAGTAATCAGACAGAATTATCCATTTATTCCATCCCAAACAAGCATCTAGTGCATTTCTAAAATGTTCCAGGTACTGGGAGAAGAGAAAACTACACACGTACACAACAATGACTACCTTAACACATGGCCCTGTCCACAGCTGATTATAAAAATCCAAAGCTGTTCACAATTTAGGGAGTCACAGCACTGGTATAAAGTGCTAAATGACAATGGGAACAAGAGACTTTGATTTCCAGCAGGGGTAAATATGGTTGCATGAAAGAGGCAGCACCTGAACACACAAGGTCCTGTTAGAGGGAGGGCTTTTCCTGTACCTGCACAGGGATGCACCCAGGTGACTGGCACCAATGTGAAAGGTTTTCGCTTTGTAAAACAAAGAGAATGTAAATCCCATCATGACACCAAGGAACAGGGAACAGCTTCTGTACTGAGGAGTGTGTGATCCAGTGAGGAAGATGGCAATGTTTCTATTACAGTCTACATCAGGTCTCAGATATTCAGCAAACAAGTAATTAACAAGACTGCCTGTTGCTGGCTGATTGCCAGTTCACATCCCCACCCGACCATGTCCACTGAATTGCCCAGGGAAGAGTATACACTTTAGTGACCTGGCTGCACTTTACTCAACACTTTTACAATTAAGGTATGACAAATACTATTTGGAATATTTTTACCCAAGTGCCTTGACATTATGTATGAGGTTGCAATAAATCATCATGTTAACAAAATTTACTTTTCTTTGTTCCATTTCTCACAATATACACATAAGACTGTTCTCACTTAGGATCAATATGAGCTTTTAAAAATGCATATGTACATATAGCACAAACACAATTTAGTGTAAACACTGTTCAATGTTCACAAACTCTTTCCTGGGCTTCTGATACTATCGATATTCAAACAAAGGCCCACTGAATCCCTAGACACATTTGAAAGTAGCTTCAACAGCGAAGCCGAGGAGCTCTTTCTTCTAATACAGAGATTAATGACATGGTAATACTAGTCCATACCAGGTACAAGATCCTGTCTTAAGAATGCTACATACGGGGCCCGGCGCGGTGGCGCAAGTGGTTAAAGGTCCTCGCCTTGCACGCCCGGGATCCCATATGGGCGCCGGCTCTATTCCCGGCAGCCCCGCTTCCCTTCCAGCTCCCTGCCTGTGGCCCGGGAAAGCAGTTGAGGACGGCCCAAAGCTTTGGGAGCCTGCACCCGCGTGGGAGACCCGGAAGAGGCTCCTGGCTTTGGATCGGCATAGTATTGGCCCGTTGTGCTCACTTGGGGAGTGAATGATCGGACGGAAGATCTTCCTCTCTGTCTCTCCTCTCTGTATATCCGCCTTTCCAATACAAAAATAATAAAAAATAAATCTTTAAAAAAAGAAAGCTACATATGTTAATTTAATTGCCTCATTAGAAACCAGAATGGAAACATAGCCTAACTAGCCTTCTGCACTGAAGGATTCTCTCCCCTTCCATACTCTAAGGGAATCCCCTTCCTGAAACACCTCTGCCATTAAACACGCACTGTTTTTTGAGACCAATATTTACACATAAATACATCTCCTCCAAGACACTGCCCCTTTATACAAAGTAAGATCAATATTAGCTATTCCATGACTATACTATGTAAGCTAAGAATGACAAATTCTGATTAGTAGTTTAAAGTCAAATATATACATAAACACCAAATAACTTTCATACGCATATCAAACTTTTCTATGCTCTACCCAACTGGGAAGACCACAGGGTAATAACTTATAGGACAATCTCAAGAAATTTTTAATCCAGCTATATGCTGCCTAGTACTACAAGTGTCTAGAAGAGACACTGTTAACCATTTATAAAAGGACATACCTTAGAACAAGAGACATACAGAGTGCTATTGTTTGAAAGACTGAAATGGCAAGTACTAATGCGTGACAACTTGTAAAAGAAATTAGGTATCAGAGTGAATACATGCAAGAAGACTCAAAATCCTAGGAACAGGAAAAAATATAATGTAAAGTGTATGTAAAGTATGCAAGTGTAACTTCTCATTAACTAAATTATCTTGAAGACATTATTATTTCTTAATAAATAAATAAATAAATGTGCCATTTTTTTGTTACCTTGAGGAACTGGAATTTTTCTTGCTATTTCCCATAAAATACTCATCCAAAACACTATTATCAAAACATAACATTTTGAAGTCATTTGAAGCCATTAAGGAATTCCATATCAAAAACCATAAGGCTTCCACATTTTCTTCAACACGTAGTATATCTGGTCATAAGGTACAAACATCAAGTTTTCAATGCTATGCTTGCTGCTCACTGCTTCTAGTTTTAAGACAGTATTGGGAAATCTGATAAATTTACTATTGTATTTCACTAAATGACAGGAGATACCCTAGAGCTCAAATAAATCAAGAGTTTACAGCTCTTTGGGTCAAATCTTTAGAATTATCAAGAGGTAGAATACTAATGACAATAATTTTTTAAAAATTTAAATAGTGTAGACATTCTATAGCAGAAGATGAGCTGACTAATTTTCTTATGAGTTCTCAAAATTTCAATTTGTGGTATGTTTACACCTTCAAATTTCACTGAGAAATGGAAAACATTTTGACATCCTCATGCTAAAAGTTGTGAAATCATTTCTCTGGAAAAAAAACACTTCTAATGTCAGATGTATGTCACAGATATGGAGCAAGCTTTTGTGCTACATTTCTTACTTAAATTACAGCACATAAGAAAATATTGAGACATTAGCTATTTCTTCATTTCACGGTCGTCACTAGTCATTAAAGCTTCAGGCACTGATTTTTGAACAAATACTCCAGAAACTACTTCTAATTTATTTCTCAAGAAGGAAAATGTTACCCAGATGTTTTGCATTAGGATTGGAATTGTTTTTGACTAGGTACTTCCATAAAAATACCCCTTAGAGAGGACAGGTTTTTGTTTTTTGCTTGTTTGTTTTTTAGAGAAGGTGCAGAAAAGAAATCTCTCTGGAGCTTTATATTTATATTCTTCAGCTTTTAAATCTTAAATTGAATTCCAGAATTCTACTTTCTCTAAGCACAAGAGATAAGACTTAATTCAGAAGGTTACTTAGGTTTAAAGGATAAAGGGTATCAGTGCCTTAAAAAGTAACAGAAACATGACACTGAGGCAAACCGGCACATTTTGACAAGCTTTAGAACAATAGCTCACAAATGAATATACTTGGATTCAGACAAACACACAAATACAGCTTTTATAAAAAAAAAAAAAAAAATCACAGAGACACTCCTGCATTATGCCTATGTTAAAATGTTCACAGTATCTAAGGCTGTTACAGGCCTCAGGCTGCCAGAGTCCTGCTGGGAAACTCAGCATTGTGAAGTATACTTTTTACACAGCTGGCGTGCATGCACACACTCTGCAATGTGGGAGAGACAGAGACACCGATCACCATCGAGATTGTCCTTACTTGCAGATGCACAAGTATCCTGCATGATCCGATTCTGACTGGCACCTGGAGCGGCTCTACATGCCAGTCATCCCAATGTACTCAGGGATGTAAATACCTTATAATTAGAAAATGTGAAGGCGTCAAGGATGTTAAACAAATTTAAAACACATCTAAAGATTAACTTTTAAAGGCATTAATTTGGTTCCAATTGCAGTAAGAGAATGTACCTGCTCCTTCACCGAAGCTAGAATAGTGGTGGCTGTGGTCTCGGGTTCCATGCCTGGACCAGTGGAGGCAGCTTCCTGGCGTGTCTGTGGTTGCCCCTCCTCCACCAATGAGGCCTGTTCAGGAGCTGGCATTCCTCCTAAAACCAAGCAGGCAAAGGATTAACACTTTCTCGGGGCTCCACAGAGGCCTAAAACTATGATGAGGGTCTACGCACAAGGACCACGACGGTTTACTGTTAGCTGACTTTGGCAAGGCAACACCAACGGGCAAAGTACAACTAGCACCGTCAAAATAAAAACAGGGCTAAATAATGACAGCAACAGTAATAAATACCTAGACAATATTTAAGGAATAGGAAATCACATGCAAAGAGTTGGGGAGGACTCTGAAATCAACATAGGCTAAGGCAGGAAGTTAGCAAAGGCTTATTAAACTGCTGAATTTTCCAAACAGATAATCCAAAGCAAATATGACTATCTTATCAAGAAACAAAAAGTAAACACTTCAATTTTCAAAGTATATACACAAGAAAGACATTTGCCGATGCTAATTAAGTTACAAAGAAAGAATAGTTTATCAATTCCAACAGAGGTTAATGTAATAGGAACATAGAGTTTTAAAACTCAAGGAAGATTTGAAAATACATAAAAGTCTGCTATGCTTAACAAAAATGCAATTCATTAATAACTAGCAATTACACAGAGACATCCTTGGTAGAGTTTTACCGGTAGCCAGGTTGTCTTAGACGAACCTAATTAACCAATGACAGTGGCTAGGGAGATGGCTTGGAAAAAGAATCAGGGGGTCCAGCACAGTACCCTTGTAGCTAGTCTTTGCCTTGACCACGCCAGGATCCCATTTGGGCACCAGTTCTAACCCCAGCAGCCCCACTTCCCATCCAGCTCCCTGCTGGTAGCCTAGGAAAGCAGTCGAGAATGGCCCAAAGCCTTGGGACCCTCACCCACTTAGGAGACTCTGAGGAAGCTCCTGGTTTTGGATTGGCTCAGCTCCAGCAGCCATTGCAGCCACTTAGAGAATGAATCAGTGGATAGTAAGATCTTCTCTCCTCCTCCTCCTCTTTATATACCTGACTTTCCAATAAAGAAATAAAAATAAATCTTTAAAAAATTATTTAAGAAAATAAAAAGAAAGAAAGAATCAGGCCTTTATCTTGTAACAAGAATAACTCTTAGCAGGAGACGGAACATATCCTTAAGATAGCACATTTGTTTGCCAGAAGTCTTACACTCAATACAGATTTTTTTAAATTTTGAAAAATAACAAGAAATGAAGTCCAATAAAATGCTAAAATATTTTAATAATATTTATATGTCAATCTCTATAACTTTCTTCATCAGAGCACCTAGTTCCTAACATGCTATAAGACAAGCCAAGTACTTGGTGCCATATGATTCGTGTTCAATTAACTTATATTGAATAAATGCATATGTAACTGGAATTATATCCTATTCTATCTCATTCCAGTCATTAAACAAATCTCACCAAGATGCAGAGGACTCCACATCACTCTGTGTTTTTACATAGGGCCATCATAGGATCACAAATATTTTTCAACATTCTTGTGAAATTTTTCAAAATATTACTTTTCAGGCCCAGGGCGGTGGCTCAGTGGTTAAGGTCCTCGCCTTGCACGCCCGGGATCCCATATGGGCGCCAGTTCTATCCCGGCAGCCCCACTTCCCTTCCAACTCCCTGCCTGTGGCCTGGGAAAGCAGTCGAGGACGGCCCAAAGCTTTGGGAACCTGCACCCGCGTGGGAGACCTGAAAGAGGCTCCTGGCTTCGGATTGGCACAGTATCGGCCGTTGCGCTCACTTGGGGAGTGAATGATCGGACGGAAGATCTTCCTCTCTGTCTCTCCTCTCTGTATATCCGGCTTTCCAATAAAAAAATAATAAAAATAAATCTTTAAAAAAATATATTACTTTTCAATTTCTTATCATCTAACTTCCACAAATCTCATTCCATACTTTAGTGTGAGTTAGGATCCTCCATTCCCTTAAATTTAATTATTAATTTCTGCTTTATTCCAAAATGATGACCTGTAAATAATAGGGAAGATGCTAAAACTTCTAGAACTTCCATCTTGTTGCTCACTGCCTTGAGCTGCACATCAATGGAGATGGTCTAGACCCCAGGTTCCTGCTGCTGGTTACTCTATTCTTGTCATGCTAACAGCACCAATGGACGGTGGGATGTAATGATCGATTGTGCACATCCCTCTAAGGACAGCTTCCTGAAGAATTCTCGCATTTGGTCTAGCAAGTGAATTTTTATCACCCATTCTTATAGCACCAAAGGCTAGATAAACAGTCTAACATGCACGGAGAATGTATGGACAGGAGAGCAGGATGTACGGAGCGGCTTGCAGAATGTGCACCTAGCCTAAAAAGCTAAGGGCCCTGGAACAAGCTACCACCCACTGAATCCCACCTTCCCATTTAAACAAATGGAATCATTTTAGTAAGACTGGAATGATGTATTGACAATCTGCCTGTTAATCTACATGGTATAAATATGGAGATACAGAACAAACTCAAAACACCAGCTAGACAAAATATACCCTGCTTGTATTTATCAAGGAATCATTAAACGTAAGAGGTCTATGACAGAAACAACAAATCCACCATCTATCAAGATCCTAGGATAGTAATTAAAGCTGGATATGAAAATATTTTCAGCCATAGGAAAAGTATGCACATTAAAGAGAAGCAGATGGTTGGAAAGAATAAAAATGTTGCCATGCAACAGTGAACAAATAATGCCAAAACCAAAAATCTTCAACGTCAGGAATATAATATGAAACAACCAATGTATGAGAAGAAAAGCAAAGCAAAAATTGAAGGAGCAAAGGAAATTTGAGGAAGGGAAAGTCGTATTTTTGAGGAAGCAATTATTTATTATTACTATAGGAACTGTACTCTTTAAGAATATATGTAATTGCATCATTTAAAGATATCTGTTATTTAAAAGGCAGAAGAAAAAAGAGAAAGACTTCAAATCTGCTGGGTCACTCTTAAATGCCCCTAACAGCCAGGGCTGGGCCAGACCACAGTAAGGAGTCTGTAATTCAATTAGGTCTCCTTGGTTACGGATCCAAGCACTTAGGCCAATATATTCTGTTTCATATGTTGATTGGCAAGCAAATGGATCAGAAGCAGAAGTGCATTTAATTAAAGATGTTACAACACTGGATATATAGGATATGTGTGTGAGTGTGTGTCTCAAGTGGCAGCTTAACACACTAAATCACCTTGTCCACTGCTCAAATCACATTATTGCATGCCTGTGATGGTATCACATGTAGTTTCATATCTATTTTGATAATTCTGCATACCCAGAATCAGTGAAATCACATGAGATGGACTAAGTACCACCGTGTCCCTATGCTACAAAGAGCTACAACAGAAGAGGGCATCAGGTAGTATTGTTAACCTTGAACAGGGTCATTGTCTAACTGAGGTAGCAAAATATGAATGTAAGCAAAGAAAAGTGCAGCAATAAATAATTGATAGCATAACACTCAAGCAACAGAAACAGGTTCAAAGTGCTTGTAAGTCTGTAGAGGAAACAACTATGTTAGGAAATGTAGGAAGAGAAGAAATTTTCAAAGGCAAGCTGATACTGTATTTTGATTCTTCAAAGACTAGGACATATTGCAGACAACTGTGAACACTCACCAGATGAAGAGTGAAGACTACAGCACCCACGCAGCAATGAGCATGAGACATTTTCCTATCCCTTATCTCTGGAACAGTTCCAAGAATACCACAACCAAAACCAAACAGGGGAGGGATATTACAAGAAGTTGACATGGAACAAATCTGTTAAGGTTTCATGTCCATTGTTTGTAATTTTCATAATCACAGATCACTTATGAATTAGAAGGAATCAAAGTAAATGACTAGAGTCACAGAATGATCCTACTATTTTGTCCTCTTGGCAAAGAGAATAAAAGTCATGAGAATTCATGTAACAACGAAAAATTTACTTGGGGCCAGTGGGATGGCTCAACCAGGCAATTCTCCACCTATAAGCGCCAACATTCCAAATGGACACCAGTTTGTGCCGAGGCTGCTCCAGTCCCCATCCAACTACCTGCTATGGCCTGGAAAAGCAGCTGAGAATGGCCCAAAGTCTTGGGACCCTGCACCCACTTGGGAGACCCAGAAATAGCTACTGGCTCCTAGCCTCAGACCTGCTGGGTTCTGGCCATTGCAGCCAATAGATGAACAATCATTCTGCTTTCCTTCTCTCTGTAAATTTACCCTTCTAATAAAAAAATAAATAAATAAAATCTTCTTTAAAAATTGTGCCTTGTGCTTCCTTCAAGTGTCCTCAACTATCCTGATGTGAGTAATCAGCAGCTGGAAAATGTATGGGCATTCTCCAGAGAATCACACAGAAATGGAAGATGTGAGAAAAGGGAAGGGGGGAACAGAGGGGGAGGAGAGGACAGGGAAGGGGAAGGAAGGAAGGAAGGAAGGAAGGAAGGAAGGAAGGAAGGAAGGAAGGAAGGAAGGGAGGGAGGGAAAGAAAACTGGAGCAAGAAAATGCTATAGCTGTTTCTGGAAAAAAGAAGGCAGAAACTTCACATTACAAACTACAGAGCTAGACAAGATCTTAAGTGAGGTTCTTAAAAGTGATTTTATCCAAGAATCATCTGTGAGAACTAAAAAGGGGCACACCAAAGAAAAGTCACATCAAACTGGTCTAATTTCTGTCTTTGGCACTGTAACCATGGAAATGTACAGTGTCTAAATCCTAGTGAGGCATGGATGCTATTAGAAGTCTCCCATGATATTACAGCCCATATGGAAGTAGGACTGGAACAAGGACAACTGCTGCTACCAACAATCTGCAAATAGCTAAATGAAACACCACAACCTATTTAAGTTTTTAATGCAATGTCAGAAAATTCTGACCTTGACCCGATTCTAACCAAAAATATTAACCAGAATTCATTAATAATATATGACACACTTAATTTTTTCAATGGCTAAGAATAACAGTGAACTCCCCAGGTGACAACAAGAAGAAAAGAAACACTGTTATTCTATAGATATGCTGCCTTTAGAGGGGACAGAAACTACTGGAGTACCTGTTGAGTCTTGTTTCAGTTAGCCCAGAAGCATACTGGGAACAAAAGTCAGCCACGTTAGACTTAACAGGAAATGAATGGATCATGTACGCTGTGTGGCCTCCCAAAAGCCAATGTACTCTCAGTCTGGGCGGTCCTAAGTACTTAGGAAAATCCTAAGGAGGGCAAGTGATCATACAACTTTCCTGAGACAATCCTAAGTTTTGGGTGGCACATTCACAGAACAAACACAGTGTATTCGCTCAAGAGATTGTCAGTGGGGTATTGAAGGAACACAGTCACCATTTCCAAGCACAGGAACACGGATGAAGGAGAAGACACAACTCCTGTTCCTTATGAGCCCATGGCTTCATAGGAGACATGGGAAGGCCAGCTAACAGAAAAGGAAGCCAAAGTTTGTCCTCAACAAAGAAATAAATAGACAAGCAAATGCCAAAACACTTATGAAGGACTGCCATGGACAAGCAGAATTACATTCTGTGGCTACAATCTCCAACAGCTACACTAAAAACTGTGGCTTACAAAGATTTACTATAATATTATTTTGAAACACAACTTAAAACTCAGGGAAGTCCTTCTTTTCGGAGTTATAAGAATGCTCCCAACCATAAGAAACTGTCTCTATAAATAAAGCACCTGAAAACCAGGAAGCTGTGCTATTGCTGAGGGGGATACTGGAAATTCTAGCACTGGCTCTACTTCTCTCTGTTTCGCAGTACAAAGCTCAGAGATACACTAGTGATCAACTCCTATCCTTGTGGGTATATATAGCCATGTATTCAATTTATTTAATAAATTTCTTCTTCACCCAGGTCTTCAATTTTATCATAATGTTGGAATGCATTCTTTTGAGCCTTTTGAAAAACTTTTTGGAGGAAGGCTGATAATGAAGTCTTGTATTTTCACTGTGATTTTTACTAAAGCCAAAGAAGCTTTTATGTGAAACTGCTAGCATGTGTATATGTGTGTGTGTGAGTACGCATGGCTGCATATAATCTATCATTGATTAACAGGCAACTTTTCTACTTAAGGAGTTGGATTACATATACTCTAGTGCAACTGCTGAGGATGCTTATCACATATTATAAATACAATATACATGTACAACTTTCATTACTCAATATACATGCTCCCTTCTATCAAATATAACACTAATCACAAAATCTTCTCTCTGCTAAGTCTCCAGACAGGATACTAATAAAATATTTAATTTTTATTTTCTCCTTTTGACTTTCCTCACTGATTTTAATATTTAAATTTGATTTAAAAATAAGACATCAGGTAATATAAAATTATAAAAGTATAAGCTGTAGATAAATAAACTATTTTAAAAGAATATGAAATATTACTGAATGTTATTATATAGCAAAGGTAAGCTTCTCTATTATTATATACAGAAGAAAAGATTGAAGTACAATACTGGGAAATAAGGATTCTGCCTAAAAAATCTAACATCTTCAGGAACATATGGAATCTAGTCTAGAATTATCAAAGGAAACCGGATAAATTTTCACAGTTACATATTTAAAATATTCTGAAAATAACATTACCCAAATCTCCAAGTTTCTAAGAGGATTAGAGTTACACAGTTACTGGTTTTCTAATCAGGCAGCTCATGCAAAAAAAATTGTTTCTTGGCAAAAAGGTGTTTAGAATGGAATCATAGTCCAAATAGCCTAGTAATTCTAGAAAATAATCTATGCCTGGTAGTTCACAATCAAAATATTACTGCAAGGTAATTTGATACAAAAATAAGCAAAAGTTATGAGTTGAACCATTCCAAATAAAATTAGATAGCCAATAATGAGATACACAAATTCATTAGTAACTACAAAAATGAAAATATACATTAAGATGGAATCTCAATACACAACCACCAGAACAGAAAAACAACCTTAAATTTTGGCAAGGATCTGGAAGAATTTTATCAATTACATGTTGTTGATGAGTATGTAAATGAGAAACCATCACTTTGAAATATACTTTGCCATTATTCACTAAAGCTGCTAATACATATGTCTCAGAGCCCAGTAATTTCATTCCTAATTAAGTAGAGACACTTTTGTACCTCAGCATCTGGAGAGATAAGTATGCTTATGACATGCTCTTTATAACAGTAATAAGATACAAACAACCCAAGTGACCATTAACAGTAAATGTATTGTGGTAAATTCATGCTATATAACTCACCTACAGAAACAAATGAATGCGCCATTGTGCACTAGAGCAAGAATGACTAACTATAATGCCAAATGAAAGGAGAATGTTGTAAAACAATACAGGAAGTGTTATTCCATTTATTTAAAGTTATAAAAATAGACAACTGATTATCAGGGAGGCATACACATGGAGCAAGAGAGAGACCACCACAAATGCCAGCATGCCAGCCCCTGCAGGGACAGAGAGGGCTATGACAGCAAGGGGAATCAGGAGTTGCTGGCCTGCTGGCATGAACAGGATTTAGAAGGATGTTTATTTCTTTAACTGGATTTATATCTTACGTATTCATTGTTCATTGTTTTTAAGCAAGTGTTTTAAACCTTGCTTTTTCTTCCAGACAGAAATGAGGGTACAAAGGAAAATGTTTCTCCAGGTACTTTGAATTCCTTCCTCCCTCACTTCTAACCTCCCTTGGCCTATTTTCCTTTCCTAAGGCTTTGAGACTTTTCATAGTATACAAAAAGACATAATGAGAAAAAAAGGATAGAGAAGAAATGGAAGTCATGATCAACACAGAGTTGTACCTGAATTAAAGAAAGCAGGAAGGTAATCAACAGAGATGAAAGAAATTCTGACAGGGAAGTGACTGGCTCAAGAGATACCCAGCAGCACACGTTTATACTTTCCTCTATGTTACCATTCCATGAAATCAGAGAAGAGGCATTTGAAGGTAAGAATACTAGCTAGCTTTAAAAACGTGAAAAACACCATTCGTGTGTCAAAATGTCACAAAGAAAGGCCTCGGACCATAGTAGAAGATCCGGAAGAAAACATGGCACAAGAAATGGCAGAGGCGGGAGCACTGGCCGGAGAGCTGTGGGACCAGCCTCCTAGCCATCAGACTCCAGGCCCATGGGCCCACGTCGAGCCAAGATCCAGATGAACCAGGCAGGAGAGAGAGTGCGTCTAGGTCCTCAGTCCTGCCCTCTAAGTGCCCAAGATTTTTTCCAGAGGTAAAGAGTGTCTCAATAAGGCAGAATTCAGGGCCTGGCGACGTGGCCTAGCAGCTAAAGTCCTAGCCTTCAATGCGCTAGGATCCCCTATGGTCACCGGTTCTAATCCCAGCAGCTCCACTTCCCATCCAGCTCCCTGCCTGTGGCCTGGGAAAGCAGTTGAGGACGGCCCAAAGCCTTGGGACCCTGCACCTGTGTGGGATACCCAAAAGAGGTTCCTGGTTCCCAGCTTTGGATAGGCGCAGTATCAGCTGTTGCGGTCACTTGCGGAGTGAATCATTGGATGGAAGATCTTCCTCTATGTCTCTCCTCCTCTCTGTATATCTGACTTTGCAATAAAAATAAATAAATCTTAAAAAAAAACAAAAAAGGCAGACTTCATACAAATCCCTAAGACAGAAGAAAGGATAGTGGAACAACTAGAACTAATACCTTGGCTGTTTAAATTAGAAACTATGTGGAACTAAGAGAAACAGCCAGGAACACTAAAAGTCACAAGATTAAAAAAAAAAAAACCTCAATGAGATGAATAACAAATGAATTTTTATGAAAGAGTATTATATAAAATCAATCTTAGAAATGAGAAAGCCAGCAGGATTATATAACACCGTAAGGACTGGCAATCAGATCTAAAGTGACATTTGCCTACTCTGATTCACGGAAAGGTGAAAAACACTAAAAGGCACAAGAAACAAAAAATTCCCAGTGTTAAATAAATAATTCAAAGTGTAAAAAATACATAAATAAAATAAATTATATCTAAACAAGCTCATTGAAATCTCTAAGACTGTACATGTTACTACAGGGGGAAAAAGAAGAATAATCAAATTTTGTATCATACCTATTCTCAAATACAATAGATATGGCAATAGTTTCTGACATCTGAACAACAACAACAAAAAAAGTGATTCAAATATCCAGCTCAGAGAGGGTGTTTGGCCCATCAATTAAAACACTGGTCAGTTAGGACACATGAACCGGAGTACCAATCCCTACCGTAGTTACTGACTGACTTCCTAATAACGTGTATGAGGAAGCAGCAGGTGACGGCTCAAAAGTAACTGGATTGCCGTCTCCCATGTGGGAAGCCTGGGTTGAGCTCCTGGCTGCAGCCTGACACAGCCCTAGACAGTGTGGACATTTGGAGAGAGATTTTTCTCTCACTGATCTTCCCCGCTTATTTCTGCTTCTCAATAAATGAAGGTAGGCAGGGAGGAGGGAGGGAGGGAAGGTGGAAGGAGGGAAGAGACAAAATAGAGTCATATTTAGGATATACCAGTACTCAGGGAATTTGCTTGAACAATCTGTAAAACAAGTTCTGCAAGTAGGTAATAAAAAAAATCACAGAAGAAGCAGAGTAACTAGTAATTTAGTAAAATTGGAAATTTTAAAGAAACAGATTCTGTTGGTAACAACGCGAAAATGTGAGAAGCTGGGATAGTACAACTGAATTACTGTTCTTATTTAACTCAGGATGAGATGCATGGAGTCACTGCAGGTGAACATGTAGCCGGCTCCTCTTAGGAAGCAGCAGTGTCCTCTGTCTCACCCCTTGAATCTCTGATTTGTTTTGACCACAGAATGCAGCACATCCAAACTAAATCTTGCAGAGGCCTGGGAGCTGCTTCTTTTGGGACCTTGAGACCTCTTTAAAATCAAGGAGCTCAGGTCTAAAAAGTCCCATGAACATATAAAGAAGGCCAGCAATGTTAGGCAATCCTGTTGAGACCTCAGAACGTCTGAGACAGGGTATCTTCAACAATCATGCCCCTACTGGGTCACCAGCTGGGTACTGCCTTCCTGTGAGCCAGGCAAGGCCAGAAGAACCACCTCCTTGTCAACTCAGAATGATGAGAAAAAAAAAATCAATGCTTCTGTTTCAGTTACTGACATTTAGTAGCTTGTCATACATAAAACACAAAAGATGATGATAAGGTAAAAACCATGACTTATAGTAAGAATCATTAATTAGGACAAATTAAATCTTACACAGAATAACTTCATATGTATAATGCACTGCTGATCTTCCACTATAAAGTAATGTAAACTTGAAAAAGACTTTGACTTCCAAACCAATTTATGTTCACACAGACACACACACATAATCACGGCAAAACACAACTTGAGACAAAAAAAGTAAGAACTAAAAGCTAAAACACAGGTGGCCAAAGAATAGTTTTATTTTATTTTTTTTTTTAAGATTTATTTTTATTATTTTTTCATTGGAAAGGCGGATATACAGAGAGGAAAGACAGAGAGGAAGATCTTCCGTCCGATGATTCACTCCCCAAGTGAGCGCAACGGGCCGATACTATGCCGATCCGAAGCCAGGAGCCTCTTCCAGGTCTCCCACGCGGGTGCAGGTTCCCAAAGCTTTGGGCCGTCCTCCACTGCTTTCCCGGGCCACAGGCAGGGAGCTGGAAGGGAAGCGGGGCTGCCGGGATTAGAACCGGTGCCCATATGGGATCCCGGGCGTGCAAGGCAAGGACCTTTAACCACTTGCGCCACCGCGCCGGGCCCCAAAGAATAGTTTTAATCAGTATACATAAATATGGACACTATCCCAGGTGGAACACAAGGACGCAGGTGTGTAAAAGACCACCAATAACATAAAAATTAATTACATTAAGACTTTCTATTCCAGAATGTGCTGTAGGTTCCAGATTTCTAAAACTCATCTTAAATTGTTGCTTTATATCATTGGCAATTAAGGGGATATTAAACCATATCAAACCTCAATCTGTTTTAAATAAGCAATTTGTTTTCATCATTGATTTTTCATACCAAATTCTAGTGTTAACAAGATAAAAGACTAATGAAATTACTAGCACAGCACACATGGGATTTAGAAATTTGATAATTTATATGTGAATCACTAGAGGCAAAAAAAAACCCCAAAATTATTAAATTAAGGACTTGGGCATTTACATATAAGGCCAATTAAAAATAAAAGTACATAATCTGGGGCCTGGTGTGATAGTGTAGTGGTTAAAGTCCTTACCTTACACACACCAGGATCCCATATGGGCGCCGGTTCTAATCCCGGCAGCCCCACTTCCCATCCAGCTCCCTGCTTGTGGCCTGGGAAAGCAGTCGAGGACAGCCCAAGGCTTTGGGACCCTGCACCCACGTGGGAGACCTGGAAGAGCTCCTGACTCCTGGTTGTGGATCAGCTCAGCTCCAGCTGTAGCGGTCACTTGGGGAGTGAATCACTGGACAGAAGATCTTCCTCTATGTCTCTCCTCCTCTCTGTATATCTGACTTTCCAATAACAATAAATAGATCTCAAAAAAAAGTACATAGTTTGGTAACAACTTACTATCTTAGGCAATGGTTGCCTTTTTAGCTCATGATGCTGGTTTTTATTTCTACATAGATTAGCTAAATGATTTTTCAGCATCTTTGATATACACTAGGATGTATGACCAACCATAACCTAAAAGAGTTCTGTGTTAAGACTTCTACAAATTAGCTCATTTGTATTGTTAAAGATTAAATTTAAAACCTAAAACTTCCAAGTTTCTCACCTGAAAGCCAGTTTCCTCTGGGAAGTTAAGAACTGCTGCTGAGCATGTCTCCTCTTTCGTTATGCAGTGTGACAGGTGGAAGCATCTTGGAACTCACAGAAATGCACAATTTCATGCTTGTCTCAAATCTACTGAATCCTTCTTTTGTGATGAAGATTCTGGGGTTTTGTATATACCTTTAAGTTTCAAAAGCACTTATGTAGACTATAAGAAAGATTCTGAGAAATCATAAAATAAAGGTCCCTGTTTAATCTCATCTAACCTAACATCTCCCCAGCTACAGAGCTCCATCTTTTCGTTGTTGCTTAGGATCATCTAGTAACATTCTGAGCAACATATTACAGGAAACTCTGCTATTTAGTTAATCAGTGAGCAAATATAGCTTAAAAAAAGGTATCGTTTCATCCTTCACAATTAAAAATAGGCTCTCCACAGCATTTACAATATCAGTGTATTACATACCTGTAAGATAAGGGTAAAACAAAAAAGAAAAAAAAAAAGAAAGTAAATTATTTTAAATGTACTCCATCAACAAAATTAAGCATATAATTGTGATCTGGTTATAAAATGAATGCCAAGTTCTTTTTAATATTTATTTTAGTTTCATTGCAAAGTCAGAAATAAAGAGGAGAGTAGAGAGGAAGATCTTCTGTCTGATGATTTACTCCCCAAGTGACCACAATGGCCACAGCTGAGCTGATCCAAAGCCAGGAACCTCTTCGGGGTCTCCCATGCGGGTGCAGGATCCCAAGGCTCTGGGCCATCCTCAACTGCTTGCCCGGGACATAAGCAGGGAGCTGGATGGGAAGTGGAGCTGGGATTAGAACCGGCGACCACTTGGAATCCTGGTGCATTCAAGGCAAGGACTTTGGCTGCTAGGTTACTGCACTGGGCTTGAGAGAGATGAGTGCCAGTTTCTTAATTAGTGAAGTTATAAGTCAAAGAATGATTTTCCAGGAAAAGATTCTGGCCTACTTCAGGCCAGCTACAAGTTTTAATGGTTTTCTCAGGCTTGTTTCAGGAGTATTCATGTGCATGTATGTAGCACACACTGTGCTTTAGGCAAGAATGAACCCCTCATTTCGTAGTGATAGCAATTCCCTAAGACATACTGTTTAGAATAAATGCTAATCTATATGGTGTCTTACTGGAAATGTTAACACTTTTGAACTAGAATATGCTCAAAACAGATTTTATGAATGTTAAAAGTCTTTCTGAATAACACTGAATTAAGCAATTATGCATCTAATACTTGGGAATTTTTAAAGGAGTTTTTAGAGCAAAAGAGAAGAGCCTAGACTTAAAAAGACATATAAAAAATGGACTGTTAATGAACAGTTGTGTTAGTATCCTTTCTTCCTCTCCTTTTCCTCTGCTCTTGGAACTTATTGTCCTTCATTCAGCCAAGGTTTCACATGCTTAATCCCACTACATTTTGCTTTCAAAGAGCCAAGCACATTCTATATTTAAAGCCTCTCAGCAGCCTTTTTTAAAAAAGAAAAAAACTCAGCCATTATAGACAGTTTCCAGGATTGTGCTGAACACAGATGGAGCACACAATGGACTATATTGCATTTTCTTATTCTCTTGCCTGCTTTCTCCAAATACACACTTTAAACTCATTGAAGCAAGGACTATCTTTGTTTGATCTTCACTGTATTCTCTGAATCTAGGAAAGTACTTGAGACATAGCAGGTGCCCAGTGAGCATTGTTTAACAGAAGTAAAAAACTCGGTTCCAAATTAACAAAATTCTGTACTTTCACTGCAGAAAGGTGCATACAACAGGTGGTGTTAGCCATGATGGTGCTGCAAAAGCTTACAATCAAGCAGAAATGGGAGGAACAAAAACAGTATCAAACACACAATAGTAAAATATGCATAACACATACTACAGAAATGAGGAAACATCAGCTTCCCCAGGGGAAGAGGGTCATTAGGGAGCATGAGAGTTATGATGAAGACGCAGAGGTAAGAAATGTGTTAGCGGAGAATGCCAACAAGCCAAAAAGGAGCAGAGAAAGGGTGGGGGAAAGAGGAAGCAAGGGGAAAGAAATTCCAGAGATGAGAGGGTAAAGGAACCATGAGGGCAGGGCAAGAAATGGATTATCCTTTCAAATTGCCTAAGATGATGGTGAAAGATGAACTAATGTTTAACCCAGACAGGTTTCATGCTCCAGTGAACATGGTAATATAACCTGAGCTTAAGAGAACACTGATGGGGAGCTAAAACAGAGTCAGATCTATACAGCATCAGTTTGGGAGTCTGAGGCGGACAGTCAGGAATGCTCAAGAGCTAGGAACAGATATGGGGAAAAGGAGACTCCAAGGAGAACAAATCTTTAGGGATCTATAAAAGAAGACAATCCCTGGGGATTCTATAACACCTCACCCTGGAAGCCTTGCCCTTCACTGTCCCCATGGACAACTACATGGGACTACAAAGATGCCCTCAGATATTACTCTCTCAGTCTCAGTGTCCTCATGGGAGGATCCAGCAATGAGGAAGACTGGAAAGACAGACAAGACTGCCTCCAGGAGACAAGCAGTAAATATAGCAACAAAATAAGGATAGTATCCGCTAAGGGCAAAAACAAACCAAATATAATAAATGTATCCTCCTCAAGAGCTCTATAAATTATAAAGAGTAATCAAGAACAGAATACACTATCAAGAGCAGAATGCAATTATGATCCACCAGAAATGGTCACTTTAGAACCCGTGCTTGGTAAAATGAAGAGTTAGAGATTATAGGAAACCAGCTCCATGGGTCAGAGATGTTCCAGAGGTGAAAATCTCAAATGGAAAACTCTCCACTTTTGATAGGACTTTGGATTTGCCATGGCAGGTTGCCCTAATAAAACATAAAAATTTTGCAATTATGAATTACTAAATTAGTGTCTCATATATATAGATATATAAATAAAGTATCTATTTAAAAATATAGTGTTTATATAGTCTATAGGTATAGAGAGATATAAGCATCTATACAGTAAGCAATATAAGCACCTCCTAGTTCTGAGAACTGGAAAACTGAAAAGAGGCTCCGGACTGCAGAGACTTTAAAGCTCTGGTCTGGAATTGCAGGGAGGCCTGTGGTTCCCCCTAGATGTACTCCACACATAGTAACCCATTAAATTCAAGAAGATTTTGTACTCACAAGTTTCATTCAGAGTACAAACCATTTCAAAATCAAGACCTAGCTAAACATGGTACTACATTCAATCCAATATCCAAAAACCACCCAAGTGATTACCCTTACTTTATGCATTTGAAAATACCTGTTCTCATTAAAATATATTAAAAAGTATTTTATGTAGTTTTGTCACCAACAGCATAGATGCAAACAAATATAATCCAAAACTATCTTCAAACTTATACTAATCAGAAAAAGTTCAATGGACAAGATGATTCATAATTCATATCATACCATTTTGACAGTCTTTAATACTACCTATTTTCGTAACTAACTATGCTTATTGCTATTTTTGCTTATTAAGTTTTGCTTACTGCTATTTTCCCCCCTTAACTGCCCTACAGAATAACAGTATCCTATCTTCTATGACTAGCCTGTGTTTTCATGTGCTCCTATCTCACATGCAAAGTCTGAACATCAAGTTACGGTCAGAGGAAAGGTTTCTGGTTGAAGACATGTGCACAAATGTAACTGCAAAGAAAAAACTTCACTTTGACAAGGTCTTCCTAACTGGATGGGTGTTCCTCTTTCCTCCTCTCATAATTCAATTAGTCATTACTTTGCAGAAGAAATTCAGTCAAATAACATGGCTGAGAAAAACATAATTTAACATACAAATAACAGATTAAAAATTTGCCAATTCTGCTGGACAACCACTCCTACTGGAGAGCATGAGTTGGGATGGGGGCAGGCCAGACCAAGAAGGGCTGCAACACCAGTGGGCCTCATGTGAGCTAGATTAGGGAAGGGCCAGATTGGGCTGACTGGTGCAAGCAAAAATTAGAGTGGGTGAGGGTTGGTTGGGCTTTGCTGCAGCATCAGATGGCAGAGGCTGACACTGGGGGCTAATTCTGTCAAGTTAAACTCCAAAACCACCTAGATAGTGCACAACCTGGGAGTGGGAGTGGCCTAATAGGGAGAGAGTGGGCACCTCCTTCTTGGGTTACCACTCCCACTGGGGAACATGAAAACCAGCATAGGGAGCAGGGGTGGCTAGACAGAAAGGCACCTGCTAGTATGTGGGTGGGCTGGATAATAGGTTGGTTGGGTTGAACTAGGCTTCAATGCCCATTGACAAGTAGCAGAGCTAAATGGGATGTGGGACAGACTGAACAAGCCTGCGGTACATACATACTAGCATGCATGGGAACCAGGGTAGAGGGTAGGCCTGGTGGGGTATGGGGAATCACCCCAGCTAGGCTGCAGCTCCAACTGGTTTACATGAGGACCAAGTATGGAGTGGGTAGGATCAAGCTGGACTATAATACGCATTGGTTCAAGTGGAAGACAGGGCTGGAAACAAAACTGACTCAGCAATTGCAATGACCAGCATGTGTATAAGTTGATTGGGGCGATGGACTTTGCTAGACCCTGTACTAGCAAATTCACACTAGAATCAGGTTTCAGATCACCTCAGATGAAGTTTCTTTGGAGATCTCTCCAACTGAACTGCTGATCTCAGAACCCCAACCATGAAGAGACTATGTCATCCAGTGGATTCTGAATAGGTTTCATCATGATTGGAATGGCAAGATTGGCAGCAATTCAGAACTGTTGAACTATCAAAACTGCTTGAGCAGAACCCTTGGAGTGTGCCTCACATCGGGGAACTGGGATGGGTGGGAGGCTGGATGGGGCCTTTGCCCTTTGTTTCTCCCCTGACCCAGATACAGGGAAAAAATGATGATATTAGTGTGGAAACAATGGTATTACCCACTTTCCTGTAGCCCTTGACCCTTTGTACCCTAATCAACTAAGTAACATTATTTAAAAAAAAAAATTAAGAAGAAAAAAATTCACCAGTTAAAGCAAATTCTCCAACTTACTCATTTCTTTCAAAGAATGGGAATATTGGTTTGCTTTGGAGTGTTGGTAAATTATAGCGTCAAATGAAGCTGTGCATTATAAAACTAACCAAAAAGTATAATCTGATCAACATAATACAAAGGCATAGAAGAGTACTGACTCAAAGGCATTGGAAAAAGGTTCTGTTCCATCAGGTGAAGCTCTCTCAGTGGGTGCCAGCATGGGACTTGCAGGCTCCCCGATCCACATCTATCTCCAAGGGCTCTTTCTTCACCTTGCTTGGGTTCATTGAGGCCTTCTCTTATCAACTGGCAGTCTTCAGGGAAGATGGGAATATAGCTGTCTTTGAAGAATGAAGAATGGTGAGAAAAAAGGTGAGGCAGATACAATATGAAAGATCACTAACAAAATCAGAGGCAGGAGGTAGCCGTCTCTGCATCTGCTTGTCTGCAAACAGTGGGCGTCGCTGCTGGCAGTTGTTGCTTCTCCACATGGACCTTCTCCATATAGGTCTATTCTCATGCCTTCCATCAGCTGATATGGTTACAAAAGGGGACTCAGCCCCTTAACCTCGGCTTCCACAACCTCCAGCTCTCCCTTTGCTGTCATTACCAGCTCTGCAAGTTGGTGTAAGACCATGTCCACTGCCTCCTGAATCTCTAAGCCATTTCTGCCATCTCCAAGCATAGCTTGCAGTGCTTCATCCTTAAGCAGGTCTTTCTTCAAGCATTCAGAAATCATATAGGCAGGGCAGAGGGGTGGAATAGCCCCAGTGACTCACCCTACAGTCCAACCAATAAAGCTCAATTTTTAACACCACACAAAGCTCATTTCCCATCTCCCATCACTTGCTGTTGTTCCCTCATTTATAAGTTTATTGAGACCAGAAGTCATGTCTTCTAGGTCTATAATTTCTATGGACTCTCACACATGTGCTAAAGTATTTAATAAAACACCTGCTGACAGAACTGGTTTTACTATTCGAGGAAACGAAAATAGAAACTGGCACCACACTCATGCACGTACGAGAAAATTAGCTCACTCATATTCAGACAGACAGAACCTGCTTCCTTAAGAAGTCTTTTGTTCATTAGCTGGAACTAAAAATGTCAGAAAGATTCAGATTTCACATCTAATCTTCCTAGTTGAGTAACTTGTTTCTTTATAAGTAAGGGTATTGAGTTCCTTAAGAGAAGAATTTGGAAAAACAACCACCAGTCAAGGAAACTGCATTCCACCATTGGGAGATAACACAAACTATGTCACAATGTGGCCACACTAGTATTTCTAAATTCTCAGTTGCAGACCTAGTGTATAACTTGTATACTTTTAATATGATTTTATAGTAGTTAGGTATAATTCTAGTGGTAATTTGAAAAAGAACCATCAAAGTCTTGATTATGTTCAATATAATGAAATAGCACCTATTCATATTAAATGAGAAATAAAGACTGGATTTTTTTTTTGTTGTTGTTGCTTCCAAAAACACACAGGCAGCAAAGCCCTAATTTAATGAATAAGTACAAAGCAGCATTTGGTAATTACAAAGAGTGTGGTACAATATCTCACTGGTTTAACTACATTCAAATTTACAAAAAATTGCTTAATACCACACTTACTCAGTGTACAAAGAAAATTTCAGCATATACGACTGAAATGACTATAAACTGACATCTACCAGAAATCTAAACCAATGTGATGAAATAAAATTGCAAAAAGTCAATATTGAATCAAAACATTGTGTTCAAAATATTCTTTATGCAACGTGCTATTTTAATTATTGAAAACTGGGAATTTGGTTTTCTATCACAAGTTCATAAACTATAATGTGAAGTTCACTGAAAGACCTTTCTGTGAGATACTGAAGAAAATCTACCTAATCCCCTTGGAAAGGTGAAGCATTCACCAATAAAGTATGACATTACACAGCATAAATAAGTAACGATTAATAAATATTTAGAACCCTGGCAGCACAAAAAAAGAGAACACATGCCAGATGATTTTCCACAGCCACCCTGGACTCTCTCTACAATTAAGATAATGGTACAGATATAAAGTGTTGATGTCCCCATTAGTGCCATCTGTCCACACCGATGTATGTATGTGTACAACTCACAAGAACCCCGCAACACAGAGTCTGCAACATCAAAGAATCATGATAAATAAGACATTTAATGTAACAGTTGGGAAAGAAGGAACAAGCTGGCATTTTGAGTAGAAAAAGAAACTAAAAAAGGCAATCTGCTCATTTTATAGCCAAACAATTCTTTAGTGCCACTATTGCAATTTTGAGAGTAGCTGGATCTTCCAGGGTCCACTGTGTCAATTAGAAATAATTACCAGATCCATGTTGGATTTGCCTATGAGAACCAGAATTGCTTAGCACCCATACTAGCACCACCATGAAGTTTCTTCTACACAAGAGTTCACATTCATGGAAATTCTGTGTAGAATTCCAAGGGCCCAGACATCCCTTTCTATCAAACTGCTTAACACAACACTCTTCCAACAGTAAGTGCTAACTTCAGCAATTTGATGCCCACAAAAGAACTGAAAAATACTCAACTATCTAAAATGCCAAGAGAAAGTACCTTTGGGAAGATCTACAATTCATCCTCCCCCGCGCCCAAAATTAGAGTATCTCAAATGGGAAAAGTTAGGCAAGGGGACTGAACTGGGAATGTGCCAAATGAAACACATCTGAGAGAGTGAGCCAGGACAGTCTCAGGTTGCCCAGGACTGAGTCCCAGTTCCACAGTGCTCTGCTGTTCACCACCACTGTGATATCTAAACTAGCTGGCTTCCAACCCACCCTCAACTTACAGCTGCCATGAGCAGCTACTGAAATTACATCGCAACAAAGTCACCACATTAACAGGTAAACTCATCCGCACATTGGCAGGGGCCTGTCAGAGAGACATCTCTCTAGAACTAAAAACCCGGGTCTTGGTTAGTATGTACCACTGCAAAACACATGGAACAATAGAAATACAGAGTGTGAAACTGCCAAATGATGGGTATGGTGAATTTGTCACCTTGGCCTGCAAAGCAGAAAAAAAAAAAAAAAAAAAGCAAAAGGAACAAAACTACAGCTTTATGCGACAAAGGGGGTCCATCTGAATCCTTCCCATTCCATCTTTCTAGAACTCTAAACCATTACATTCAGGAGACAGAAGAAACAGCAGCAACCTAACATGGACATGTCCTTTGGAGAACAACTGTAAAGGGTACATGGTACATTCAGGAAGCAATTCTTTTTGAATCCACTTTTGATACATGTTTCCTAGTGAAAAATCAAATACTTTCTTTTACTTGTGGTTGATGTGCCTATTCATCCTGAAAACATACTTGAGAAATTATGTCTTGCATGAACTGCAGCAAATTTTCATGATACTGTCAAATGGAATGGAGAAAAGTTACATTTTAATGTTCTTTTCCTAGTATCTTCAAATTACAAAATACTCTAATTAATAAATAAAGTTTTATGGAAAGGTTAAAAATGATCAGAAAGAAAAAATTGTAGAAGTAACTTTGATGCTTCCTGACTAAACTTCAAAAATAATAGTACACTACTTAAAACACAATAGAAATGATTTATTTGGGCCCAAGACAGTAGCCCAGTAGCTAAACTCCTTACCTTGAACACGCCAGGATCCCATATGGGCACCGGTTCTAATCCCGGCAACCCTGCTTCCCATCCATCTCCCTGCTTGTGGCCTGGGAAAGCAGTCAAGTATGGCCCAAAGCCTTGGGACCCTGCACCTGTGTGGGAGACCCAGAAGAGGTTCCTGGCTGCTGGCTTCGGATTGGCGCAGCACCGGCCTTTGCAGTCACTTGCGGAACAAACCATCAGATGGGAAATCTTCCTCTCTGTATATCTGACTTTGCAATAAAAATAAACGAATCTTTTAAAAAAAAAGTGATTTTCACTGAGAAAGCACCTGTAGCCAAAATAGGATTAGTAAAACTTTCCTATCAGAAAACCCTAAGGTTACAATACTAAATAGAACATGCAGGAGGACCAATAAAAACAATGGCATTGGAGAACTCTGGAAATGAGAAGCACTTTGGAGATTCTTTTGTTAAGTGGTTGTCCAAATTCCCTTTTTTCCCCGATAAATGTTTTCTAAAAAATCTTGTTAGAAATACCAAGTTGGGCCCGGCGCGGTGGCGCAAGTGGTTAAAGGTCCTCGCCGCCTTGCACGCCCGGGATCCCATATGGGCGCCGGTTCTAATCCCGGCAGCCCCGCTTCCCTTCCAGCTCCCTGCTTGTGGCCTGGGAAAGCAGTCGAGGACGGCCCAAAGCTTTGGGAACCTGCACCCGCGTGGGAGACCCGGAAGAGGCTCCTGGCTTTGGATTGGCATAGTATTGGCCCGTTGCGGCTCACTTGGGGAGTGAATCACTGGACAGAAGACCTTCCTCTCTGTATATCCGCCTTTTTAATGAAAAAATAATAATAATAAAAATAAATCTTTAAAAAAAAAAAAGAAAAGAAATACCAAGTTGGCATTTAGTTGGTCCTCCTTCTATCTGCTCAAACACAACCAGCATGGAGGCTCTCTATAGCTTAGGGGAAGGTCCTTCAACACCAAGCGTAACCTCACAGATAAAGTACCATCAACCACAGGCCTTGAGCCAGGATACCATTTGCCTAGAATCTTGCTCCTGTTCATGAGTCTGATGGTTTCTAAGTGTTCCTTCCAGTACAGTGTGCAACCAAAACAATACAAATTCTACAAGAAATGAGTCTTTTCCCATATAACTCAAAATTATTTTCTCCATAGAATACACCAATGTTTTTAAAATTAAGTTTTCATATTATAACTTCAAGAAAAAAAGTTCAAACATATTATCCAATGTTTGTCTACCAGTTCAGTGGGAAGCTACCAGAAAGAGAAACCACATGGAAATAGCCAGAAAATGTTACACTAACAGAGATATCAATAGTTTCAACATTTTGGGGAAGTCATTTAAGAAATTATTTTGAAAAGCAAGCCGAAGCACTTGGATAGTTACAGACTCCCGGTTTTGGCCTGGTCTAGTCCTGGCTGGTGAGATCATTTGGAGAGTGAACTGAAGGATGGAATATTTTCATCTCTCTTCTTGCTATAACTCTGTTTTTAATAAATAAATAAATAATGTGCTATAACTACAAAAAGTTGAAAATACAGTTTGAGCTTGTATTTATAATAAATTTTACAGTATATAGCTTAAAAGTTTAAGAATGTTGTACTCTAGTTTAGACTAGAAAACATTATGCTCAGTGAAATAAGCCAAACCCAAAAGAACAAATATCATGTTCTGACAAAAGGTAATCTCCATGAAAAACATCAGATTAGTAGATACACAGGGAAACGTGTGAGCTCTATACGGGAGACTATACCAAGAAGGGAAGACATGTGCATATTTAAGTGGACTATGCCTCTCTACTCCTGGGTAAAAGCTGGAACCCAATGAAACTGCTCAACACAATGCGGAACTTTCTACCAGTGTCTATACCTACAATGTCATTATTACCTCAAAAAGAAGAATGATGGACTTGGCGAATGTTACTGACGAACTAAATTACTGTTATGGGACACCAGTGGGAGCAAGAGCAATTGGGAAGCTGAACCTATGGAACAGTACCGTGAAAAATATAAAAATAAATAAATTAAATTAAATTAATTAACTCAAAAGAATTTACTTTATGAACTTAGGATTAAAAACAGATCTTTGTAAATGAGTGGTAAAAACTGTGCTTTGCTATTATTATTTCCAACAAGAATGAAGAGATATAAAATACTTGGAAATTCAAAAGTTTGCAATATAAAATTTCAAAGGGAAATCAAAGATCTTAATTTTCAAAAACACAGGTTGAAAAGTGCAAGTGGGGCGTGGCCTAGCAGCTAAAGTCCTAGCCTTGAATGCGCCAGGATCCCTTATGGGCACCGGTTCTAATCCCAGGCCGCTCCACTTCCCATCCAGCTACCTGCTTGTGGCCTGGGAAAGCAGTCGAGGATGGCCCAAAGCCTTGGTACCCTGCACCTGTTTAGGAGACCTGGAGGAAGTTCCTGGATCCTGCCTTCGGATTGGCATAGCATCGGCTGTTGCGCTCACTTGGGGAATGAATCATCGGACGGAAGATCTTCCTCTCCATCTCTCCTCCTCTCTGTATATCTGACTTTGTAATAAATAAATCTTTAAAAAAAAAAGTGCAAGTGTACTCCCACTCCAAGAAAATCTTATTTGATAATGTATATACATGAGAATATAATTTAATTTTCTAAAACTAATCTTTGCTTTACAAAATTACTCATGGGATTTACTTTTAGTAGCAAGTTCGCTTAGTCAGCCATTAAGATTTTTTTTTATAAATTATCAAATTATTTTTAATCCTGGGAGAAAAAGAAAATAAGAAGCAAAAGGAGAATCAAGGGAATCAGCATAGCTAAACTGTTTGTCAGTTACCAATTAAATATGAAACAAATTAAAAATAAATCATGAGTAAAATTCCTTTTGCTAGATTTCCCGTGAACGCTGAGTTGCATCTATGGACAATCAGAGGCACAGACAAAAGAGCTTACATTTATCTGACAAATGTTGCTTCCAGGAGCTTGTCCAAATTTTTTCACATGTGTTACCGCTCAAACTTTTAATTAGGCTGGAGAATTCCTACAAGGGGAGGTTCTGACTGATTTATGTAAAGCAGATGTGGAGAGCAAAACTAGCAGAGGTACATGGCAGACATCTTACCACAGATTCCCACAGCATTTTTACATATATAAATAGAAGACCACAGAGCAGAAAGTCTCAAGGATTTGTGCCAAAAGTTTATTTTAAAACCAAAAGAACCTACTATTCTTTGCTTTTATGAATGCCTACTTTTATTCTTAGAAAAGGCATCTCTAACACACTGTAGAGGTTGTACCAAACGTAAAAACAGAGTCTGCAACACCATCAGCACCTATTGCATATGAACCACCTTGTGTCCATCTGCCCCAAATGCATCTGAGCATTCCCCTTAAGGGCAGCAGCCACTCAGCAATGTTTTACAGCAGATTAGTTTGGCTGCAGGGTAGGACCAGAAACAAGCCAGGCAGTAGCAAGAGTTTGAGCAGAGCTGACTTCAGCAGTTCACATGGAAGAATATGGGGAAGGAAGTGGGGGTAACAAGAAGACATTCTGTTGGAGTACATGCCAAGAAAACAACACAGGCAGGACCTGAAAGGCAATTTAAACTAAGGTTCACAGCCAAGGGCATTAGCTAACTTGGGAATGAACCATCTAATTGACTGGGAAGCTTTTGGGAGAAGCTTCCCCTAAGAAGAACAGCAAAATATCAGTTCAGAAAATTCTGGAACAAGAATTCTTAAGGACGCTTAGCTGCAAAGTACGAATCTAGTCTCCAATAGAGCGGGAGGTGTCAAATACAACTTACTACCCTATTTCCAGAAACATCAAGATGATTTTCAGAATCAAGTATCTGCTTAGTCACATTATCTGCCAACCTGGATTATAACAGTTCCTAAAATGTTATTGCTCATTTGTACTCACTAAGATCTTAAAATTTCATGGTCACAGTGTTTTAAATGCAAGTAGATAGTCTACTCATCATCACGAAGGCAGTGAGGTAAAAAGTCAAATAAATAACTTCTATTAGGTTCCATTTTATTTAGCTAAGTGCTTTGAGCATTAGAATACCTGTAAGAATATTGTAAGCATCATCAAATATGCTTTGTAAATATTGTTCAGACACTGCTGGATGCCAACAACCATGTTCCTGAGGTATGTGTATTCTGGAAAGCCTGAGTGATTACAGATGATTCTGGAACCTTAACAACTTAAGAACTGTGTTGAGGAAGGTCAAGATTACAACGTACCTTCCACAAGAAAAGTATGCTTAGCCAAACATCTGTATGTGCTAAGGGATGACAGAATTTTAAAAAAAGGAATCGAAATAAGCACATTGTAGAGACCACAGTAATAATCACGTCCCTTTCACTGAACTAGGAATCTTAGTTCTGCTTTCATTCAAGTGTTATAATCTCTGTCTTGAACAAAACACTTCACATCAGATGGGAAGACGCAAGTGGGAAAGTCCTGGAGCGCAGCCAGTTCCTGAGCACTGCAGCAGCCACACTCCACACTCGCTGCAGTTGGCTAAGCTGGCTGGGCATGTGCCACGGCGGATGTTAGCAGGGAATGCAAGCAGCTGCCCTGTGAGAACCTCAGGCAGGCAGGGCAGGGTGGGGAGGGGAACCAGTGAGGATGCACTGACTAACTCTAGGATTTGAGTAATCTGGCATCCGTGGAATGCTGAGAAGCAGCAGCATAGGAATCAACCTGGAATGTGGCATTTAGAAACAAAAATGGTTCACTGTGAGTGACAAGGGGATGCTCAAAGATGCCAAAATAGCAGAGGTGGGAGGTAATAGCAAAAGGCAGGGCTGGTTATTGCTGTTTCCTCTTATTAAGTAAGAAGCTCTCATTACCAATGTTAGCCTTTTCAGTATTTCTGTTCAGAAGGCAAATAGCCCCTTGGAGGACAGAACCCAAGAGGCAAGGGGCCAATCAAGCCCTGGTACAACAAAACAGGGCCAGCTTCCCAAGGGAGTACCATGTTGGCAGAGTGCAACTCAGCTGGACCAATCCTGAGGGAGTTTCCAAGATCTTTACTGTCTCTGCCAAGTTCAAATCTACAACTAATCTATATCGAAGCATCTAAGTTACAATAAATCTTCCAAAGTTTCAGAAGTTTTTTTGAGAAAGCAATCATTTTATACAATGGCTCATACTTCAGGGTAGCACCAAGTGGCAGAAGGCAGGACTGTGGATCTGCCAATGTGCCCAAAACAGAGCTGCTGACCACAGATACCCATGTCAAACTAAATATACCTCCTAAAACTAATACATGCTCTTGCAGAAACCTGCATTTCTCTGAAAAACATTTCCCAGGCTCAAGCTACAAAGTGGGCAACTCCCTGGCCTTGGGCCAGCAACACAAGCCAGCTGTTTCAACCCCTCGTGCCATCACGGATTCTATGCTTGACGTAAGTCATGAATTCTGCCTGTGAAAAGTAAAGGGAGGCCATTACCATCTACAGGCTTCTATTTTCCCATGGCACTGCTGCTAAGTTAAATAAGCATCGCATTTTCTGTTGCTCAGGGAAACAAAATATCTACAAACAGAGAAAGCTTTTGTGCCTTTTCCTCACAGAACTTGGGTTTTAATGAGGATGGATTATCTATTTTTTTTGTGCTATTATGCATGTTTATCAAAGAACAAAAACATAAGGCAAAAATGAAATATTCTTCATGTTTAATAATAGGCCTAGAATAGCGTAATCAACAAGGTTGTCATTCCTGGCACCACTCAGGGCGACTGCTTGCTCTGCCAGAGGTAAGCGAGCTGGCGGCAGCCTTCAGCCTGCTGCTCCACGGGTGCATGTGCTGCACTGCGGCTACGACGCTCCCACTTCTTGCAGCAGAACGAGAAATGCGAAAAAGGCTAAAAATAGAGTAATTAGGAAACAAACAGGCAAGATGAGCCTGCCCTGATTATTCATGAATGTAAAGTACACTAAGTCACCATATACACTGTCCATGAAAGTGCCAACAACCTACTGCCGAAAACGACTTTCAGGACTGCTTTCTCCAGCCTCAGTTCACTAATGAGGCCTTTCCAACATTTTCAGATTGCCACCTCAATTCTGAGCAGTACTGCCGTGTATTATCATACAACTGCAGGGGTTCTAATTTGGAGGAGTGAGACTTTGCTCAGTTCATGCATCCCATTCTCCTAATTCCATAAGGCAACGTACTCCAGCATCATTCATTTCACTTGTGAAGTCTAAGATGTATGTATGGGGTTGAAGCAGCCTAACACTTAGGGCTAGTGTAAGTATTACCAATTTTTCTTTTGGAAATAATTGACTTCATTTCCAAGTAAATTAAAATAAGTATAAGGCCCAGCACAATAGACGAGCAGCTTAAGTTCTAACCTTGAATGTACTGGGATCCCATATGGGCACCAGTTCTAATCACTGCAGCCCCGTATCCCATCAAGCTCCCTGCCTGTGGCCTGGGAAAGCAGTCAAGCACAGCTCAAAGCCTTGGGACCCTGTACCCGTGTGGGAGACCTGGAAAAGGCTCCTGGCTTTGGATTGGCTCAGCTCCAGCTATTGTGGCAGCTTGGGGAGTGAATCAACAGAGGGAAGATCTTACTCTATCTCTTCTTCTCTGTAGATCTGCCTTTCCAATAAAAATAAATAGATCAGGCCCGACATGGTGGCCTAGTGGCTAGTCACCTTGAATGCACCAGGATCCCATACGGGCACCGGTTCTAATCCCAGCAGCCCCTCTTCCTGTCCAGCTCCCTGCTTGTGGCCTGGGAAAGCAATCGAGGATGGCCCAAAGCTTTGTGACCAGGTAGCCGCATGGGAGACCCAGAAGAGCTCCTGGCTCCTGGCTTCGGATTGGCGCAGCACCAGCCATTGTGCTCACGTGGGGAGTGAATCATCAGATGGATGATCTTTCTCTCTGTCTCTTCTCCTCCCTGTACATCTGACTTTCCAATAAAAATAAATAAATCTTTAAAAAAAAAAAGCCAGGCCACTGGGTTTTCACACTACACAAGGCATCAGCAGTGCTCTGCTTGGATACTCACAGAGATACAAACTCCCTTTTAGCCAGTGGATATTTGTTCAATTATTCTTCAGTAGTATCACAACACTGATGTATGCTATTCTATCTCAAACTCACCAGGCCACAACTTAGTAGCTTTGCTGTTTTTCTACCTGGAGACACAATTCGGTCACAAGGAAATAAGCAATCCTAAGAACAAGTAAGACTATGGAGCAAGGAGCGCAATGGTAGCCACTTCCCTGACCCAGTGCAGTTTCAGTCTGCTGGGCCTGCTCCGTGTTCAAGATTAGGGATCCCACAGGCACACACTAACCACTTGGCTTGGCTGATGTGCATACAGACATTGTACCCATCTACAAGGCTCATGTGTACGCTAGTCCTAGATCCAGTTATGCCAAGCTGATGTACCATCCCATAGACCCAATCAGTGAGCGAACCCAGGAGGTGTACTCCTTTCTGTCTCCACAGGCTGTGCTGTCCCTACAATGGCTGTGCTGTGGAGAGCTATACCTAGACAGCACAGTAAGAACTAACTGGATTTCAAGCTTGCAGAACAAACCACCCACAAAACTCCCACTGCTGGCACTGGGTCAAATGTGTTGTTTGGACAAAGGAGCAAGAGGCTGTAGAAGCAAAGAATAAAGGCTCTAGAACCAAAGGCCATCTGCCTACCTATTAACCCACTGTCTACCACCACAACTTGCCCAGATGGAGAAAAGGCCAGCAGGAACACAGTAGTCTGTCCATGATTATTACCACTAAAGGAATACCAGAAAGAAAAATTAAGCCCACGAAAAAAATCGCATTTCACAACACCATCGCCTTTCTGTAAAACTTAGTACTGTACAGCTAATAACATGAACATAACACAAATTATGGAACAAAGTACCAACACAGGATCCATGAAGAGAAAAGACTGAAAATAAAACAATGTGTTTCTGCATAGGTTTTTCGGTCTTTTCAGATAATGCTTAGTTCTTATTTTATATGCACAGTCATTGCAAAACATGTGAAAAGTGAAACAACTTAGAATCTTCTTTGTGTTTTGGTCCATCAGCAGCCATCAATTTATTGATTACATATTCCAACTCAGAATTAGGTAACTTATCTGGGAGCTAGGATTTGGATTTTTCCTCCTTTCCCCACTATTTTCTCTTATTCTTTTTCTACCTCACTCTGTTCCTAAGTTCATGACACCTACAAAACCCCAGAGAACAAGTGAATTCTGCCCTGCACTTATTTGCTTAGTTTGCTTCTGGGGATTCTAAGTGTATACTTGGTAAGCAATTTTTACTAGGACTTTAGAAGTTGAGTCTTTGAAATAAAATTATTAGCCTCCACCTTTATTGTTGGAAAGTTAATGCTATAATAGCAACATTAGCAACCATCTATGGAATAGCTCCAATAAACCACAGTGCTGAGCATGGAAAACATTCCATTACTTAATCTTTTAGGGAAAACTCAGTTACACATTATCCTTGTTTTACAGTTGAGTTTACAGAGCCAGAAAAGGTAAATAATTTGCCTAAGGTCACAATGCCAGTTAGTGACACACTCTGAAATCTAGCCGGCAGTTTACCATATGCCTAAATCCTTAACCTTTAATCTGAATTTCCAGGATTCATTGAAACCATGCTTTAAAGAACTGTACTTTACCTAACAGAGTTAGGTTAAGCCAGTGACTGTAAAGTGAACTGAAGGTATGACATTGTAAAAACTAAAAAACAGTAAGGGAGGAGGTGGAGGGGTGGGAGTGGAAGTATTACTGTATCCCTTAATCTGTACTGTGAAATATATGAAATTTAATCACCTTATATAATTGAAAGAAAAAAGAATTACAGGAAAAAAAGGACTCGAATAATGTACTAACAGATTTTAAAATGGTTCTACCATCCATGATTGTCCAGTTCAAATATTTCATTTCCAGAGCAACAATGGTAAAAGAATGGGAAAAGTAGATGGAAAAGGAGTAGGGGAGAGAGTAAGAGAGAACCTTCCATCCACTGGCTACTCCACAAATGGGCACTCTAAAGTCAAGAGCCAGGAGCTTCTTCTACATCTCCCATGTGGGTAGGTGTGGGGGCCCAGGCATTTGGGCCATCCTCCACTGTTTTCCCAAGCCAAAAGAAGGGAGATGGACAGTAAGTGGAACAGTGAGGATTCGAACTGACATCCTTTATAGGTTACAGGAATGACAGGTGGAGGGCTAACTTGATATGCCACAGAGCACCTGTCCCCCAAGTTACCCTTACTGTTATTAAACATAATTTCAGATCTAGCAAGTGTGTCACCATTTGCTTACCTACTTCCAGATAACTAAAACATTTTACGTTTCTTATTCATACTCCTGCAAACAACTTCTCATACACAGTGCTTTTGGTGCAGTTGGCATTTCAACCAAACTTTAAAGGTCACATTTTTCACTACTGGTCTTTCTTCTTTAACTCAAAAACTATTTCTTCTTCATAATTATTTCTTAAATGTAATTCCAAAGGTGAAATTAGCTTCAGAGTGTATGAAATGAAAATATATATTCTCTTGTCCTAGACTGCTGAAAACAGAGCAAATGCCTTAGTTACAGTATTACAAGAAATATGCCAAGTGCAAACAGATTTTCCCTCTTCATCAGTGAATCACTTAAAGTTCTTAGATTTTAAAAAGAAAATGATCCAATTCTTGTAATGGCAAGAGTCTGCTTACTTCCTGGTAAGTCTGAAAATGTCAGCCTCATTTTAAATGAATTTTCCACCCTTGGATTCCATTTCTTTCTTTCCCAAAGACAAGAGAAATATTGGCAAATGCAATCAGTAATGTCAATGGAAAATAAAGACTCAGAGAAGGGGTCTACATGAGGTAGAGGAGTGGAAAAAGAAGAGAAGTTTGGAAAGAACAGTAGGACTCAGCCTGGTAGATACGGCTCACTGTTCCTGAAACATGGGCAGGTGTTTGGCCAAGTGACAGTACTACCAATCAGAAGACCTTGCTGACCACGCTCCTGGCAAGCATTCAGCAAGTGTGAGACATATGCAGAAACTAATTACTCCTCCAGGGTCCTTCTCAAATACTCCTCCAGCTGATATTGTATCAATGGCAACTCTCCCTTAAGAGGAGAACAATGTCCGCAATCCCTTCAGGGATTTAACCATGTCTAGGGTTCTGGCATTCCATATCGGTGCTGGCTCAACTCCTGGCTGATTCAGTTTTGCTCCATTACCCTAGTTTATATGGCCTGGGAAAGCAGTGGAGGATGGCCTAAGTCCTTGGGTACTTATACCCATGTGACAAGAAGCTCTTTGCTCAGGCCTTTGGACTGGCTCATTTCCAGTTGTTGCAGCTGTTTATGGAGTAAAACAGTGGAATGGAAGACCCTCCCTCAGTCTTTTCTTCTCTCTGTAAAATCTGCTTCCAAATAAAATCAAGTAAATATTTTGAAAAGAGAGAGAGAAAGTCCCTTCACCCTATCATCAGCCTATCTGAGTAGCCTTCATCCTATGGAAGGCTACTCAGATAGGCTGATGATGTTTAGCTACCCTAGGAACTGGCCAGCCCAGCCTGGGGCAGGATACAGGCTGACCCCAGAAGGGTGTAGGTGCAACAGGTGGAAAGAGGACAGAGCTAAAGAAAAAACTGAACTCACTGATTTTCTGCTAAGTTGACTACATGGAAAAAGTGGAACTAAGAATTGGAGGATACAGAAAGATTCAGCCAGATTAAAAAAAAAAAAAAGGAAAAAAGAAAATGAGATAAGCGCTTCCACTGGGGAAGAAGCACTTGTATTTAAAAGCAAACAAAAGACTTACCTGACTCATAATTGAATAATACATGCATAGTCAAACCAATGCATATAATGACACTTTTTAAATAAAAATGGCAGTCTCTCTGTATTAAGAAAATAGGGATAAAGGAAAGGGTGTAATAAAAGGAAAAACCTAAAAATGATGACTAAGAAACGGTATAATCATGTTGCTTAAAGGAGATGAATATCAGAAGAAATAGGAAAAATAACTGAAATTACATTATCTCTAGCAAAAGGAACGAGGCATAGAGTCAAACTATAATTTACTGTATGCCCTTCAGGAGTATTTTAGTTATCTGTGCTCTTATTTCAAAAATAAAAATCTGAAACAGTAGCCAACATTGAAAACAAACAGCATGATAAGGGAGGAAAAATAAAGCCATGTACAAAACTATACCTATATTACAGGATTCAAATTTCATAAAGAAATAAATATAGTATTTTGAAGTGGTGGGATCTGGGATAGTACATATTTCTAATTTTTTTTGCTGTAAACATGCTTAACACTTTAATAAAGAGGAAAAAACAATTTTAAAGAGAAGGAAAATTTTCAATCTGGAAATGGAACTGAAAAAGTAAATGAGAGCTACAAGGAGAGGAAAGAAAAGAACAACTTCCAAATAGGCCACGGAGGAAAGCAATTCATGAGGCCCTAGGTAGTTGGCAGGGCTGAATGCTCCTGAGCAAGCACCAGCCTGAAAAAGCTGACAGGAGAGTTGGTGACCTCAGGAGCTGTGCCCTGGCTGGCAGCAGTTGGGAAGAGGGGCGGAAGGGGCACTAGCAGCAAGTACATAACTGCAAAGACCAAGAGAGGAGCAGGACAGGTTCTGGTGGAGAAGGCAGATGGCTGTCTGCTGTGATCATCTCGGGAAATGGAGATGATTAAAGAAGACGCAACCCGTAAAGAGGAATCAACTGAGGATACACCCCCCCCCCAAAAAAGTTCCCAGCCAAAAGAGAAGACTTAACTTGAAGTCAACTGATTTTTCTGATTTTTACAAAACTTCATTCTTATTGGCTACCTGAATATATCTGCCATTTACACAATGAAAACAAAATCCACTACAATGATTGGCCAGTAATTGTGATCGCTGATACATAATGAATTCAAATGGAAAACGGGAAGAATTTTATATTGCTAATACCTCAAAAGTTACCACTATGTAAAATTCTTAATTACTTAAAGTTACTACCATGCTATTCAAGCTGATTAACAGGGCTTTCATGGTTGACAACATTTTCAAAACCAATACAACTTTTCATTAATTTACTCTTTTTTTTTTTTTTAAGGTCAAAGAGAACAAGAAACCAATAGAGATTTCCTATCCACTGATTCACTCCCTAGATACCTCCAACTGCCAGTACTGAGCAAGGCACAAATCCAGAGCTGGGGGCTCAATCTGCCTTTCGGATGCAGGTGGCACAGACCCAACCACTCAAGCCATTATTCACTGCTGCCCAAGATGTCCACTGGAATAAAGCTGGATCAGGAGTGGAGCCAGGACTTGAACCCCAGTCCTCCTACACAGGATGTGGGTATCTTGAGCAGGAAACCAACTGCTTTGCCAATTGACTGTCTTAAGGATTACATCTTAGGCCAAGGTGGGAGTTTTACTCTGACTTAGCAAGGACTTGCAAAACAAAAAGTAAGTTGCTGAAGAAGGTGGTTTGCCTCATTGTTAGTTTTTAAAATGCTGTAAAAGTCCCTTTCTTTGTTACATATTACAATCATCTAGCAGTTGTTAAAAATACCAATGCCTGGGTCCTACCCTTGTGCTTTCTGCTTCTTTGGTCTGGAACCCAGCCTGGGCCTTGGGATTTTCATTCTTCCCCTGCCCCCATCTCTACATATTTGAATGAATCCATATAAGCAGAAAATATGAAAAGGTTGGGGGGGGTCTTTAAAATTCCTTGTTTTTTTTAAAGGCTTATTTATTTGTTTCTTTATTTGAAAGACACAGTGTCACAAGAGGGAGAGACAGAGAAATCGTCCACCCACTTCCATCACTATTCAGATGGCTACCAGCTAAGTCAGAAGCCAGGAGCCAGGAACTCCATATGCGCTTCCCAAGAGGGCAGCAGCGTCATTCTCTGCTGCCTTCCCAGATATATTAGCAGGGAGCTGGTTGGAAGTAATCTACCAGGATCTGAATCAGTGCTCTAACACGATACGTTGCTGTTCAACGCGTCAGCTTAGTTGATTGGGTTACAATGCCAGCCCCAGAACTTCTTACTTCTATTTTTGCATATTTCTGTGTGGTCTGCTTCTAAGACACTGGGGATATGCTACTTTTAGAATTCAAACAGACATTTTTCCATTAAAAATTAACAAAAAGAAATTACTTTTGATTGATTGTAAAATGAGTTAAGTGGGGAAAGTATGTTTTGAATAATGTCACAATCTGCTGATTCTGCTGATTCTGTTAGACAGTGTTTTTAGGGGAACACCAAGGTAAAACAGGTGGCACAAGCACAAGGAATGTGGAACAGGTGAGAGGCAGATCCTGCAAACTTTCCAGGGGCACTGAGGCCCAAGAGGACCTCTCACAGGGCAGCGACCTAATGTGAGCTCCATATGGAAGAGGGAGGAAAGACAAAACTGCCAAGAACTATATGGATGCCCAGGGATATGCAAGGAACGGAACAGAATCTGCCACAACACCAAAAAGTATGTGCACGATCATGACAGCACACTGAGGATTTCTGATCAATGAATAACATCGACAGGCAGACCAAAAATCTTCAGAATGTCATAATGTGGTTTCATTATCCAGAATATAAGAATGTCCCCCAGATCGATGTAAGAAAGATGGGGGAACCTTAATAGAAATATGGGTAAAAGCTATGCCCAGGAAATCCACAGAAGAGGATATCCAAAAAAGATGACAAGTAGATGAAAATTATCGTGTTCACATCACAGAAACTGGAAATCAGTCAATTTATGCCTATCACATTAGGAAGAATTGGAACCCTGGACTGTGCAAAGTGAAAGGGTGGAGGGCTCAGACAGATGCAGTTACTCTGGAAAGCATTAGGCACAACTTAGGCGAACTGAGTGTATGTGGTCTATAACCAGCACCTCTGATGCAAGGCAAGTCTCCACAAGAAATGGTCTGAGAAGACCAGGAGCACATGCCGCGCTCTCTGGGGTGGTGGAGGTGAAGAAATCTAAATGGACATCATAGGAGTGGTGAGGCAAAATTCACAGATGCACATCATAAAACACTCTACTGCAGTGAGAATCAACACACTATTGTTGACACAGAACCAAGAACAGGTTCTTGCAAATAACTCTCCGAGTAGAAAATATTAATGGAATGAGAATGCCAAAATTTATGGGATAATTTACATAATTCAAAATATGAACCAAATCAGGGTTCATAAAAACAAACTGAAGACCAGTAAACATATTAGAATAAGTGTCTGTTATAGTGGGAGGTAGATGAAGGTGATGATAATAAAAGTAATTAATAAATATAAAAGGATGCTGCTGACAAAAGCATCATCCAACGAAATCTACAACCCCTTAACCTCCTGAAAGTCTAACTAAAAAGCTTATACAAAGGAAAGATTAGCAATGTGAACAAAGCAGGGGAACTCAGAGGCAGTCACAAGGGGAAGGGGCTCAACAAGGCTAATCCTAAACTTACAGCAACAGCATTCCACATGGGTACCAATTCCTGTCCCAGCAGCTCTACTTCCCATCCAGCACCCTGCTTGTGGCCTGGGAAAGCAGTTGAGTATGGCTCAATTCCTTGGGTCCCTGCACCCACATGGAAGATCCAGAAGTAGCTCCTGGCTTCTTACTTCAGATCTAATGCTCTAACCGTTGTAGCAATTCAGGAGTGAACCAGCTGATGGGAGATTTTTCTCTCAATTCTCCAATGTGTAAATCTGCCTTTCAACTTAAAAAAAAAAGCTTTAATAAAGAACAAAAAGGAGTGTGGCTTGTCAATCTTCTAGGGTGGCAACTACCAAAAACAAGAGACTGGTACCCTTTCCAAAAGAGGACAGATGCTGAAAATTATTCTACACATCAACTCCTGAAAAACCCTATTAGCACTTCTTTCTCCACAAAAATGCCTGTTTATCCCAACTTGCTATTTCCCATTTGCAACCTTCAACCTTGTATGTCAAATCTGTTATTCTTACCACTGAAAGTCGAACAGCATTTTTCAAAAATAGCATTAACCATGAAAATTAGTTACTGGATTTTTGAAAGTCAAGGTAAAATGCATCAACCCTGCTTATGGATCTTTTAACCCCCTCAAAGCAATTCAGGAAATATGTTTTTCCTTGTAGAAATCATATTGTTTTCTCTCTGAAGTGATTTTTAAATTCAATGCAGTAACTCTGTTATCAAAGTGGTACTGAAGTCTAGCAAGAAAGGCAAGTAAAATCCTTCTGCATCAATATATTCACATTTGCACTGACCAAATTTAGAAGCTAAATTCATACATTTGCGTTACAAGTATTCCAGTTTCAGACTCTAAAAATCCTAGGTAGATGTCATTTAGTATCACTGATTTTCAGACCTTTAAAATGACAGAAAATATTAAAGAAAATCACACTTGTTTGATCTTGGGTCTACAATATGTCTACTCAAGGTCAACTGGAGAAGCCTTGCCCAGTTGTTTCCATAGTAATGACCAAGAGCCAACACCATTAGTTGTCTTCTCCAAGTAGGGCAGGTAAGTGGAAGGCTGTGTCCTGGATTTCAGGGCACATCCTAGTAGAGCCAGATTCAATGAATCCAGGCTTTCCTTTTCGTAAAGTCATTTTCGTATCATTTGCTAAAGTCTTGCTGGATCTAATCATTAATATGATTTACTTACTATATCTTGCTTGACAAATACAGCTTCAAGAATTACTTGAACTGATTCCAAATGGCAGGAAAATTTTGCAAGTCACACAAATATCACAGAGCTTAACAACAGCAGTTGAGTGTATCTTAGCCTCTAGTACTCTGTCACTAAAAACAAAGGGTTCTTACCTGTTAGGGTCAGAGGGGGAAAGGCTCAGCAAAATCAAGTTTTGCTCTCTGTAAAAAAAAAAAAAAAAATCTGCCTTCATCCAGCTAAAGATGCTGAGAGTCAGGGAGACCCCTATCAGCCACCGTAAACATCACTCTTAGACACCAGGAATATGTTAGTGTCGAAGACAGGCTCAAGGCATGCCATATCAACTCCATGGGAGGCACAGTTGTCATAGCAAATAATTTTGAAACAAGTCATTGCCTGTTCTTAGCTTCAGAAACCTCTTTGATGACTGGAGAAAAAAAAAACTGCATAAAATGTGCCTTCCTAACTGTAAAAAGCTATACCCCAGGAAGGCATTATAAATAGTAACTCAAAAAAGAGAGATGCAGATATGCCAGGGCCCGTGTTATTTAAATTTCATACCTTTAACGTATGGTTTCTAAAGGGAAAAAACAACTTCACAGTACCTGCCAGAATTCTGTTGTTTTGTCTTAAATGAAATCTTCCTATCAAAATCCAAGGACAAGATTTCCAGACATAGCAAATGTAACTAAAGAGATTTATCAAACTCATTGTTCAATTCCACCCATTGTAGAAATGAGAAAATAATGGCTCAGAGAGATACAGTGGCTTTCCCAAGAGCATTAAGGTAGTTAGGAGGACTGAAGACAAGCCAGCCCTTTGTTGAAGGTATATGCCTTTGCCAACCTGTACTTACTGCATATTCCTAGTAGACAGCTCATTTTAAACTCTCAAAATCTCTGTGCTCCTCCAGATTCAGAAGAATAGTTTTAGCCCTTTCACCAGGAAGTCATATAGAATCACTGACACTATTAAAGATTGCTGATAACATCAAGATATTGGTTACACTATCTGGTATTCTTGAACAGGTTATACAATGTCCCTAAGGAGTATGTTATTCATTAGAACTAAGTAATAAATTCTGCCAGTGCGAAAGAGAAAAAGAACTATATAAAGGCATGAATCCAGGATATGGGATCCTCCCAGGCTCTCTTAAAAGTCACTGGGTGCCAGAGTAAATGTGCCAAGCAGCGCCAGTTAAGGTAGGGTTGGTGGTAATCTCTTTATGAATGTGTCCTCATATTATTTGTAATCATTTTTAAAAAGTTTTATTTATTTTACTTGGAAATCAAAGTTGTATGGAGAGAGGGAGACACACATGGAGAGAGAAGTTTTGCATCTGCTGATTAAATCCATAAACGACTGCAATGGCTGGAGGTTGGCAGGTCTGAAGCCAGGAGATGGGGCTTTTCCCAGATTTCCCATGTGGATGTGAAGGCCCAAGCCCCTGAGCCATCCCCCACTGCCTTCCCAGGCCACCAGCAGGTAGCTGGAATGGACATGGAGCAGCCAGGACTCATTACTGCCCACAAGGGATGCCAGTGCCACAGGTGGAGAATTAGCCCACTACACCACTATGCCAACCTCACATTATTTATATTACTTGGAAGGGAAAAACTAAGGAATGGATAAATGTGCACACGTGCGCTTACACACACACTGCTTATAAAAAGTAAGGAAGAGCATGTGGCATGCACAGGAATTCAGTCAAGCATCATCTTTGGAAAAACAACTATTGTCAGAAGCATGGCGCAATGGCTCAGTGGCTAAATCCTTGCCTTGCACACACCAGGATCCTATATGGGCACCAGTTCATATCCTGGCTGCTCCATGTCCCATCCAGCTCCCTGCTTGTGGCCTGGGAAAACAGCAAAGGATGGCCCAACATCTTGGGACCCTGTACCCACTTAAGAGACCCAAAAGAAGCTCTAGACTCCTGGCTTCAGACCAGCTCAGCTGGCCATTGTAGCCGCCTGTGGAGTGAACCAGCAGATTGAAGATCTTTCTGTCTCTCCTTTTCTCTGTAAATTTGCCTTCCCAATAAAAATAAATAAACCTTTTAGGAAAAAAATAGCAATTGTCAGAATAAGAACAAATAAAGGACCATCTCTAAGGTAGATAAACAAGAGGTAAGGAGAAAGTGAAGATATTCCTACATTTGCTTAATTTTCTCTCCTACGTGCAACTTATTCCTATCCCCCTTTTTTGTAACTGGGATTCATGATACGAAGCTTAATTTGCAGTACATACATTGAGAAATTGGATCACATAGTGAAAATTTAGAAAGGTGGCAATGACAAACGTGTGATGCTGATAAAAGAAGCTGAAAAAAAGAATGGGTTGGCCATGAATGTGGTTGACTCTCATGAAAAGAATAACTGCACACCTGAAGAAATTAATCTGTACCTCCACTGACGACACAGGTACATTTCAGGAGTAGTCTATTGAATTATTACATTTAATCACAAATCCCCAAAGAGCTTCTCTATCAAGATATGAACATCTGCTGAATCTTCGTACTTCCTTCGTTCATTCATTTGGCATGATGTTTTTAATAAAGCCAGGACATGCTAGACACTTATATAGCACAGCAGCCTTACTCAGAATTCAAAATGCTGCAACAAAAACTGTATGGAATTGTATTTGCTAAAACTATTGTAATATCACATTCTTTCAGCACAGACCTCTCTAGCTTAAGCAATTCTATAAACATTACATCTGAACAATCCAAAACTTCAAACCCATGGTTATTTTCCACATACAACAGCTCTCACATAAACTGCAGCAATGACATAGTGAAATGGATCTTACCTTTCTATACCAAGAAACTAAGGTTTAAATTCTGATTTACTTATAAACTAGGCCAAGATCCTAGCACAAGTCACACACTTTACTGTTTTTTGATATGTGAAATACATAGTGACTGTAACACAGCTAGCTCTGATGATGATGTTGAAGACAACTGGGAATGAAGAAAGTATGCATACAGAACCACGTACAGTATCCACACATAAACAAAGACTTTGTACTGGTGAAAATTGTCCCATGCATGGCTTTAAGGTTCTACTATGTAACTGAAAACTGTTTTTAACTGTCGCACAACTGGGCAGGCTGGTGCAACAATCACTACTATAAGTTGAATCATCATGTGACTAACTTCACACTCTGTTAACTTAGTTCTGTCATTTCTGTCCCATCCCTGTTTAGAGTTATACCTTATTTGAGAATGCTAGTGTAATGTGTTCTAAGGAAAATATCACAGAACTGGGAACAGGTGTGGGATTGTAAAATTATACGACAAATATTTTCCTTTGTGTAAAATGTTTCCTTAATTTGGACTGTAACAATTCTTGGTCTGCACAGCACTAACTAAAATGGCCACTGTCCAGCCAATGCCCAAATCCAAACTGCAAGGACTGCCTTTGGAATTATATCTTTTGTTAACCTAGAATGCAGCCTTGATCTTTTCGTACTCAAGAGGGACAATCATAAGCAAGACAGAATGACTTTCCCTCACTGTTAATCTAGACTTCATGGCAATGGCCTCTTGTGAAGTGATATACATTGATATATTTTGTAAAAAATTTCCAAATTCAGTTTGTCATGTATCAGGAATCAACTTACAAGCCTTGTTTAGTCCATTCTCTGGCTTAACTTGAGTAGAGAAGAGCTGGAGTTGGATAACAGGTCATTGTTCTGGAACACTGCCCCACCCTAACTGCAAGACTTAACCTTCCTTCAACTCTTTGGAAAATTGACCCGATGCTCAAGAAGCCAGATATCAACAGGTCTTTCAGTCCTTCAGGTCTTCAATTTTCTCCAAAAAGCAGTTCCATGCTGTCACTACACTATTAGTTTCTGAAAAATCCATTAGATGTGATACAATGCAAAATATTCAATCATATTGTTTAAATTTTTTTTTCCCTTCATGAAGAGTTATTACTACAACAATAATCTCAAGAGAGAATTGTACTTGCTAGGACACAATTACTAATATTGTCTCTATGCTTAATAAAATTTCACATAATGAAATTTTTATTATATATCCATATATATATACACAAAATCTAGTTTAATTGTACCCCATCACAAAGAACTTAAAAATTTTTAAGTATCTTCAAAATAACTTTGCTATGATTAAAAATTACATGCCATATAATCAAATTCATCTTATCAAAATCCATCTTTGTAAATCTTTTAGCTTGGACTATATTATTAACAATACTTCAGCTAATGAGAAATAAGACATTTAACATGGCCAAAACCAGGAAGTACTTTTCCTTTTTGTAACAATACGACTAGTGTTTTAAAGATGATAAAGTTCAACAACTTACTAGAAACTAGTATCAGTTAGATTATGTGTGCTGATGTGTTTTAATTATTGGCATTATAGATGTGTGTGAATGAACGTAAGCTAAGACGAATTCACATATTTATGTTCAAAATAAATTTTCACCTACTGAAGACACTTTTTTTTGTTAGTTACTTGAATCAAATATACATGTGAAAATGTCATTTCCACATTTTACAGATGATACTAAGCTAGAAGATTTTTACTATGTAAGAGACACTGAAATCATGTTCAAACACATTGATAGTTTCATCAAACCATTTCCATTCATTCATCCAATAGATACAGACCACCTAGAACTTACCAAATGCTCATAACAGGCTCTTAAAAAACAAACAGGTCCCAGCGCAGTGGCCTAGTGGCTACAGTCCTCACCTTGCACGCCCTGGGATTCCATATGGGTCATATCCTAGCTGCTCCACTTCCCATCCAGCTCCCTGCTTGCGGCTTAGGGACCCTGCAACCTCATAGGAAACCCAAAAGAAGATCCTGGCTCCTAGATTTGGATCAAGTAAACATCAACCACTGTGGCCACTTAGGGAGTAAACCAGCAGACGGAAGATTTTCCTCTCTGTCTCTCCTCTCTGTATATCTGACTTCCCAATAAAAATAATAAATAAATAAATCTTTAGAACAACAAAAATGAAGTGACTCAGTTCTTCTTCCATAAAGCTTGCAGACTTAATAGAGGAGAGAGATGGCAACAATCCTACAAACAAATGTGAAATTATGAACAGTAGTGTTATATGAGTCACATGGAGAGCCAGGCTATTTCATGTAATATATCTGTTGATTAGAAGCTTGGCATCTAGGACTAACTGCGCTACACAGTAGTTTGGATGTGCCCTGTTCTGTATTTATCAGAATGACTGAAATTATTATGTATTCTCATCTGTAAAACTGTAAGGGGGTTTATATGGTTGTTGTGATTTAACAGGTTAATTAACATAAACTGTGTGGAACAGTATTTGATCAAAAAAATAATTAACACTCAATGACCAGTGACTATCTTTCAAGGGAAGCTGGACTTACATATCAGTAAGGTTATCATTTGTGAAACCGCCTACAGAGCAAAGTGGATCATACAAGGCCATGAGGACTATGGTCACTCAGGTTTGAAAGTTTTGCCACAGATCAACAGTAAGTCATTTAAGTAGGGAAATGACCTAATCATTTTTTTTAAATCTGGCATTTGGGAAGAACTGAATGAGGTATAGCAAGATGAGACAGGAGTTTGCCAGACTGGGTGGCTTACTGAAAAAAAGCTTAGCCTCTTAATACTCACTGCCACCTGCCAAGCTTCACTTACTACAGGCACTCCTTCCTAAAGTCTACATGGGTTACTGTACAGCCTAATCACTAGCAGCTCTCAGTCTTTACAGAATCAGACAATCTCTTTTTACCACTTACCTTTAAGCACATCTCAAAAGAACTGATACATGGCTAGCACCACCACTTACAAGGGAAGAATCCATTTCAACAACTTGCTGAAATAACATTCCATATAAAGATGAGCTATTACCACCATTATAGAAATACATCAGTGGCCTCTGAGAAAGGCCACATCCATATCCACCATGGACCAGGCTTTTCAGTCCTTACAAGGTCAGAATGTGAAAATGAAGAAGTAACGCTCCCTGACAGTAGACAACAACAGTCTGCTTAAAAAAAAAAAAAACTCTAAACCTTGACCACAAAACCTAGAACAGGACAATAATGGACACTTTCAGCAGCATAAATTCAACACTTCATTTCTCAAAGGCAAATGGAACTGACGTAGATTTAATGCAGATGCAGCTGGCTTTGAAACATGTACAACCTACTCACAGTTTTGCTATTCTTGCCAATAATTTCATACACACTGTACAGATTTATTAGGCCAGGTTTGATGAGAAACCTCAAACTGGCTGACAATGGTCTTTGCTGGTACTTCTGAAAATACCACGCTTCTCATAACTGTGATTAAAATCACATTTTAAATTATTTCTCTATCTTGGGCCAGTCATTGTGTCTCCTCATGTTAAACCTCCACTTGAAATGCCCACACCTATTTCAGTGTCAGTCTGAATCCCTGTTTCTCCAATTACGATCCAGCTTCCTTCCAGTGCATGCTGGGAGGCAGCAATGGCTCCGGCGATTGGAATTCTGTCACCTAACTGGAGGATCCAAAGGAGGCTCTGGCTCCTATTAGCCTGGATCTTCACTGCCTTGCAGGCATTTGTTGGGAATAAAAGAGCAAATAAAAGATATCGCTTTCTCTCCCTTTCAAGTAGATGGAAATAAACACTGAAAACTATTTTTTCTATGTCCTATTTTTATTTGTGCATTTTGTGGGAGTTGAGCTTAATACTTAATTCAGCTGGTCTTAATAAGACAATAAACTCAAGAGTTACAAAATAATAACTTTAGTAACAGGTGTATCTCTTAGTATTTCTGCAGATGGGAGAGGTTTGAAAAGTGTTGATTTATTAATCCAGAAAGAAAAATTACTCTTTTAGATTCAATGTGCGCGCGTGCCCACACGCCCAGCCCCCCCCACACACACACACACTCCCTGCTTTTTAAAGTGCCACAATGGATGGTCTCTGTAACACCACAGAAGATATTTTGTCACCAACACCTGTCCTGGCGCCTACATTGACTCACGAAAATTATGAGCTGATCAAAGATTAGGTTCTGCCACTAGGACAATAAGACGCTGGACTTTATGCTTGATAAATGCTTCCAATGAAAGAACCTCAACTGAATTTGAACTGTGGTAATGCAGCAAGGTGGAGAAATCCACCACGGGGAGAGGGTTCGGGGAGTGGGGGGGAGGAGAGGGAATCCCAGGGCCTATAACACTGTGTCACATAATGCAATACAATTAATAATAATAATAATAATAAACTAGGTTCTTATCCAAAAAACCAAATGATACAACCAACACCACCACCACACATGACAATGGAAGAGGATTCTGTTTATAGCACAGAAAAGAGAAAGTAGGAAAACAAGAGTAAGCCAAAAGTAACAGAAATTAGAAAATCTTTGGAAAAAAACAAAAAACAACAACAGTAACAAAAAATAAAACAACCAAACTGAGGACTGAAATTGAAAGCCTTTAATGAAAAATGGGTAACCAAAAAGGAGAATGAAAATCAATCATATGTCCCTAAACCATACTTCAATTTTCCAAAAGATACCAACTTTTAACTAAAAACTTTCATGTTTCTAAGGACATGCCCATCATCAGAGAATTGTTGGGGATGCATAGTTAGGCTGATGGTCTACTTCTGAGATCCAAATTTTAGGAATTAGCTACACTCGACGTTTTATATTATATGGAGGAAAATTACTTAAAAGTGAGAACCAGTGTGCCTCTCCCTTAGCATTGCTATCTGCAAGTAAAATTCAAAGGAGATTCACAAGGTTCCCACAGTGTTAAGGGGAAGTAGTCAATATGGTGAGCCCTTGGGGGGGAAACAAATTTCACACTGGAATTGACATCCAAGGTGCTAAGATTGCTACAAATATCAGAGGCACAACAAAATGTACAGTTGTGAAGAAAGTTAACAGGCATAAGACGTACAGGTATGCTGCCAACCAATACTGCGACCTACACATTCTCTAAAGTTTCTCTTCCAAAAGCTTAAAGCTGTAAGCTCACTACAGTGAAACCTATTACAACTCCTAACACGTTCCTTGACTAAGGAAGTTCAGAATGAATACATTTAGACCAGCAATGTCCAGTTGAACTTTCTGTCACGCTTGAACTGTATATTTGCACTGCACAAAGACATTCATCCTGAGTGGCTACTGATCACTTGAAACACAGCTAGTATGGCTGAGGAACTGAGCTTTTTATTTCACTAAAATTTAAACAGTGATATGTGACTGGCAGAATAATTACTAAGCAGAATAGATAATTTAAGCACGATAGATCACAGACAAGTATGGCAGGACAGAACAGTTAACAACTTGGTAGACCTTGTAAATATTACTCAATGTAGAATACAGTAAAACAACACTAACCATAAACCACATTTTAAAATCGGGCATTAAAGCTATATGCTAATTTGTCACAATTTCAGCAAAACATATGGATGGATAATGCTCATTCAGATAACCAGTTTTGCTACTTTTATGTTATATAGTAGTAAATCACCTACATATATTTGACTCAACATTATCATTAAACACTACAAAATTCTCTCTCTAGAAGTAATCATAGTACTTGTAATAGCACTTGAAATAAGTCAATTAAAAATGGGCAAAGGATGTGAATAGACAATTCTCCAAAACAGCATTATGAATGGCCAGTAAGCATATAAAAAGATGTTCAAGTTATCTTCTCATTAGGGAAATGGGATTCAAAATTGTGATGAGCTATCATTTAACACCCATTAGGAAAGCTATAAGAAAAAACAGAAAACAAGTATTGAGAATGTGGAGGGCTGGACCCATCATAGATTTTTTGCTTGGAATCGAAATAAGATTCTGTAGCTGCTTTGAAAACAGTTCAGCACTATTCCAAAAAGTTAAACATACAGTTACCAAAAGACCCAGCAGTTCTGCTTTTAAGTGCACACCCAGAAAAACTTAAACTTAAGTTCATACAGCATGTATACCAAAAATTCATAACATTATTATTCACGACAGTTAAACAGAGGAAACAATCAAAAGCTCATAAGCACATGAATAAATACATAATTGTGTTATGTCCATACAATGGAAGATTATTCCAGAATAAAAAGAAAAGAAATCCAGGTCACCTATATGGGCAGCAGGATCCCAAGTATTTGAGTTGTTATTACCCAATGTCTACCACGGTATGTATTACTAACTGGCTGGGTGATTAACACAGCCAGGACTGGCACCCTCGCTCCTGACATGAGACACAAGTGCTCCAAACAGTGTCTCAAGTGCTATGTTAAATGTCTGCCCCAAAGAAAAAAACCACAAATTCATATCATCACATGGATATATCTTGAAAATACAGGAAGCCAGTCACAAAAGATCATATGCTATATGACCATTTATTTACATGAAATTTCCAGAACAAAGTCACAAACAGTACATCTGAGGTTACCTGGAGCTGGGGAAAGAAGGAAATAATAAGTGACTGCTCAATGGGTCTGATAGGATTTATTTGGGAGGTGAAGAAAATGAGAAAAAGATGATGATTCCACAATCTTCTAGGAGTACTAAAAATCAGTAAGTTTCATATGCTTGGAAAAAGGGAGTTCATGACACAAGAATTACATCTTAAGTGTAAAAAAGGTTAATATACTCTTTATATAACTTTTTGTAAATCATAAACATTGAAAAAATGTTACATTTTATGACCAGAAAAAAAAAAAAAAAACACTGCTGGTCTGCATCATATCAAGTTAGATTCTTACTACCACCAATAACACAACTAGTAGGACTGTAAGCTTTTGCGATTGTACCTATTACCTGAACTTTTTCAAACTGATAAACATAATTTTTTTAAAGCATAAAAATTCAAAATATAGGCCCAGCACATAGTAGCCTAGTGGCTAAAGTCCTCACCTTGCACATGCGGAATACCACCTGCTTGGAGCCTGGGAAAACAGTTGAGGACAATCAAAGCCCTGTGACCCTGTACCAGTGTGGGAGAACTGGGGGAGCACCAGGCTCAGCTCTGCGTGCCATTGTGGCCACTTGGGGAGTGAATCAGCTGACAAAAGATCTGTCTCTCCTTCTCTCTAAATCTTTCCAATAAAAAAAAAAATCTATGAAAAAATTTGTACAATCTTCATATAGATGAATAAGAATATATATCAAGAATATAAAAGCTTCATAACATCAAAGACAAATAAAATCTTAAAGTTATCTAATATTTATAATTAGTTGAAGAGGATTGGGGGAAAAATGATGTTAGTTAAGTAACTGCTGCTAATAGAAACCTCCTGGAGAATTCTGGCTTTGTAGCCCAGCTTAGGCAAGGAATGAAGAAGTCCCTTCCATCCCACGCTGTGGGTGGGATTTAAAAGCTAGTGCTGTGGGAAAGTGACAGGAAATCAGAACCACAACAACAAATTAGCATCTAAAAGCCCTGGTTGATAGAAATACTTAGATGTACTAAAAATAAAGACATGAAAAGATAAACACCAACATTAGAAATCTTAGGCAAATTTGGTAAAATATCCTACTTAAAATTTGAAGTCATTTCATGAACATTCACATTTTTTTGTACATCTATTTGAAATATTCCATTAAAACCATAACAAGAAGCTTCATTATCATTGCTGAAAACAACTTTAGTTTTTAAAAATAAATACCAAATTATCGATTATGTAGTTAATTTACATCTTATTTGCAATTTGTCAGACTGATAAAGTTTAGGCCATCATTAATAATCTAGGAGATTTTGTCAAAATATTTAGAAGGCTATTTAGTAGCAAAAGCTGAGCTACTGCCAAGGCAGACACCATGCTCCCGGATGGTGCCATTTGTCTTGATTAGTGTAGCATCTAGCACCACACTCCTGAAATGTGCTAATGTCTCTACTGCCAGGAATTTAATGACCATGCATATTGTCAGCATCATCATCCACAGGGCTTGTTAAAACACTGATGTTCAAATTCATACCATGTCATCTGCTTCCATATAGCCCATCTAACAACATTCTAACTCACTGCACGGGAGGAGCAAACGTCCATCTTCAGGTGATCACACTTGAGGTTCAGGAGGAAATTTTCAAGATACTCTTAACCAGGGGTGGGAGGGTTGGAATAAAAAATCTAAATCCTTACAGCTTTAGGGATAACCTATCTGCTATTGGAAAGATTCAAATGCTGCAGCTACTATGAGGTTAACATTAAGCTTCAAACGATGATAGATTAAAAGCTTATAGGTGCATTTAGTGCTCTTGTATGTCTTATCTAGCAGTTGCAGACTATGTAGGTAGAAAGCTAAGTGTTTGGAATAGGTTTTGCTTCAATCAAAAGTCTCCATTTCTACTTTCAGATCTAAGGGTCTTGCCATTATCAGTGCTCCTTACTCAGAGATGGTATCAAACCAGGTCTTCCAATTTGTGCACGTATTGGGTGTGAAATAATGGCTCAGTGGCTAGATCATCACCTTGTGAGCACTGGGATTCCACTTGGACACCAGTTCATTTCCCGGCTGCTCCACTTCCTACTCACATCCCTGCTTGTGCCCTGGGAAAGCAGCGGAGGATGGCTCAAAGCCTTGGAACCGGCATCCCTGTGGGAGACTCAGAAGAAGTCCCTGGCTTCTGATCCTATCAGCTCTGGCCAATGTGGCCATTTGGGGAGTGAACCATAAATGTGATCTGCCTCTTCAATAAAAATAAATCTTTGATTTGCAAGAGCATAATGATTGATCATAGTTCTGATGCTTCACTTTGATATCAGAACTAACAGACAAGTGGTTCCTATCTTAAATTCATTTATGGTTACCAACACATTCAGTATAGGATTAATTCTGGTACCAAGGACAGAAAGATTGTAATAAACTACTTCACCACTATACAAATGCAGGCAATGATTCATCTGTTAAAAAAAAAAAAAACACTATGTATAACCAAATTGGCATCAAGGCACAAGAATTTCTGGGAGTTTGTCTATGCACACTTGCTCCCATGGCCTTATTTAGTGCAACAAATCCAAATGTGTATTTCACAAGAAAGAATGAATATCTGGAGCCCTATAAATATTATTACTGATGGATTGACTGATTCACTGAAGAGGTTTTTTAAAGCAATGTCAGCTGCATGCATAAGCTTTCTCCCTTAAAAAGAATAAAAAGATATATTTACCTGAAAAACGGAGACAAAAAGAGAGCAAGTGAGCACAACATGTGCATTCTACTTGTTCACTTTCCACATGGACACAGCAGCTGGGCCTGTGTCAGGCAGGAGCTAGGAAACTGCAATTCCATCCAGATCTCCTACATGAGTTCAGGGGCCCAAGGACTAAGATCTGCTGCTTCCCGGATGCACTGGCAGGAAGTTTGGTTGGAAGCAGAGTAGCCAAGACTCAAAATGGAACTCTATATGGGATGTGAGCATCACAAACAATGGCTTAACTCACTATGCTACAACACTGGCACCCTTGGATAGGCTATTTTCTCCTCTCCAAGTTCAATTCTTAGATTTTAAGAAAATAATCATAACATATGATGCTTGAATCAATGCACTTCTGGATATACTGTAATAAAAGGTTATTACTGATATGAATGTCTTGGGTCACACCACCAACTTTTTTAAAATTTATATTCATATAGGAAAGGCAGGTCAGATTTACGGAGAGCAGATAAACATCTTCCAGCCACTGGTTCACTCCCCATGTGGCCACAATGGCTGGAGCTAAGCCAATCCAAAGCCAGGAGGCAAGAACTTCTGGGTTTCCCATGTAGGTGGAGCATTCCAAGGCTTTGAGCCATCCTCCACTGTTTGCCCAGGGCACAAGCAGGGAGTTGGGTAGGAAATGGAGCAGCAAAGACATGAACCAGCACCCATATGGGATCCCAGTGCTCACAAGGTGATGATCTACTCACTGAGCCATTATAAGGGGCCCAACACCTCACCATGTTCTTCTCTAAGTTTTAGAGTTTATGGTTTTGCCAACAGTACCTTTAGTTTGATTACTCACACTTATACTTGCATTTACTTATTGATACTAAAACGTACCAAACTGGGGCTTCAAATAATAACGCCAACTATTTAACATGCAGCAGAAACATTTTTCTGGACTGGGCCACTTCATCAAGATATTAAGTTGAACACATGTGGAGAAGAGCATTGAATGTTCGGATGGGATCGTAAGAATGAGTGAATCAGGGATCAATTATTTGATTCATCTTACACTGAGCATTTAAGTTACTCTGGAAAACTTACGTATTTACTTTTTAGAAAATGGTGCATCAGAAATACAAAATATTTTGATCCTAAGTTTTTGAGCGGCATTTGAAGGTCAAACCTATGATACATCTAGATTCCATAGCTCTTGTGCTTTGTGTATGAAAGCATGATATGAAACACAAATAAGACTATTAAGACCAAAAAACCAATACATACAATCTAAAATCACAAATACAAAAATTAACTGAAAAACAACAGATGTTAGTTCTCAATAAGATCAATTTATTTTTTGTACTCTTCCTAAAATTCCTGTTATATTAATATGGTGTCTTGGCTTTAGGCCAAGACTTAAGACTCATTAGTTTCCAGCTTTTAGCTTCAGACCTATCTTAGAGTCTGACAGAAATTCCATCAATAGCGTGAACTCTAAACTGTACACATTACCATTTCCTGCCACTCCATCTAAAATCATGTCTGGCGAATAACTCCTCCATCGCGCTCTAAGGCATGGCAATCCCTTGGAGCAGCAAAGTGATTACCTTAGGCAGTGTAAGAGAGATGTGGCCTACACTCATCAAGGGGAGAACTTTCCATAGGCTTGAGAGACCCAGCTGGCTGAGACTGCTCACAACAAAGGCTGAGCAGCCTGCAGACTCTCCACACGATCACTGAGGAAAGAAGCCAGGCTTCCCCCCACAGGGGCAAACAGGAGTTGATGTGACCACCTCTCCACATATTAAGACCTATACCTATAAAAGGAAGAATCTACTCACACTAAGAGCTAACACTGTCCTTGCTCTAAAATTTTTGATGCTATGAGTACCGATCTCACCAGCAATATTGTTCTCCAATAAATGTAGTCATTATTTATGTCATTTAACTTGAATCAGTCATAATAGAAAAATTTTTTTTATTTTTAACAAAGCAAAGAATCATAAAAAATGATTGCTGCAACAATAAGGGACGGATTGAGTGAATCCCAGAAGACGTGTACAACCTACATAAACAATCCAAATAATTGTTTTAAATGAGCACTTAGTAAGATAAAAATATGCATATTGATCCAAAATCTTTTAAATACAGACATGCAGATGCTTACAAAATTAAAACAAAAATCCAGAATTACAAAATACAACAAATGCCATTTTTTAGGCAAACTCTACATGAGTCTACTTTCTTCTTTGTTGTATCTCTATACTACAAGATTTTTTTCCTGCAAAATCATGAAATGAATTCATAATTGGAAAAATAAAATCAAGGTACCTTAGAAGTACAATTTTCTAAATTTAAAAGGGCAAAGGAAGGCATCTGTCTTGGTACTAGTATGTGGGTTTGGATGCCAAGTCTCACACTGGGGTGCCTGAGATTGACCCTACCAATCTACTCCTAAGTCCAACTTCCTGTTAATACATGCCCTGGGAGACAGAAGGGGAGGGCTCAGGTGGTTGGATCCCTGTCATTCAAACTGCAGGCCTGGGCTGGGTTCTCAGCTTCAGCCTAGCTCAGCCCAGCATGTGCAAGCTTTGGGGAAAGTTAGTAAGAGAATGGGAAATCTCTCTCCCCCACTTCTCAAACGTAAAATTAAATAAATAAAAGCAGTAGTTCTCTAATTTGAAACTCACATTAGCTTATTTCAACTTAAAATCTTCTAAGAATGAGCCTCCAACTCGGAAGTGCTGGAAAGGAATCCTATGACATCACAGCATATTTTTTTGCTTTGTAGCTGAAGGATGATAACCAGTGACATTAAGGTAAATCTACACTCTCTCTTTAAGATCCAGCTACTGAGAAACATCACATAAATGCCTCAGTGACTTCCGAATCACATCTAAAATGATACAGTATACTAGTCGTCTGAAAAGAAAATAGCTACTCTAATGTCTTAGGTTAAAAAAAGAATTTTTATTCCTTATTGTCATGAATCTTAAGTCTTTGGAGAAGAAATAAAGAATCATTTCTAAAATGAAAGCCATAGCTTCTCCCCAAGAACACCCACCTCCTAAACATGCTTTCAAGTCTCCTTGATCTTGTCATGTTCCTAATGCATACAATTATTTCAAGTGTCTGAACATTTGTGAAAAATCGTACTTGTCTGTACTGGATTAAAATTCCCCCAGAATCACAAGAAATGGATCTGAGCACATGTAGCTTACTTGGGAGGTGGACAAGCAGGACAGGCCAGAGAAGGAAGTCAACACACACATCATTAGGAAGTTATTCCTGAGAAAAGAGGAGGCTGGTTCCTACTGAAAACTTGGAGTTGCCTGCAGAAATGTTGCCTGGGATGTCAACTAATGTTTGAAGAAGCTGTGGTACTTGCTCAGGGCTCATGGCACCCAGGGATGGCCCAATCGCTTTTGACCTGCCCAACATAGGTAGCAAGGGAGTCTTTAAGTGAACTTCACAGGGGCTCCTGGTAGGAAGCTGCTAGGATGCTCAGCCAACTAGCCAAAGCTGAATACGGGCTCACAGATGGGAGGTGAAATCTTAGCCACTGGAAGCCTCTTCTCCAAGGACCTCCCAAGATGCCAATAAAATAGACTGAGACGCTCCAGACAGAAGTCCCACCAGCTACAGAGCCAGGGCGAGGCATGGTAGGCAGTGCGGGAAGGATAAGAAACCAGGACTCTTCATTCCCCTCTCTAATTCTGCACAAAAACGTTTTACTGATGAGGGAAGGGCAAAAAATCCTGCCTTCTTTAGGGAACAGGAGAACACTCACTGTGGGGCAGAATTTCTGGTAGTGTCACAAAACTAGCTCATTCTACTATAAGTTGGAAACACATTTAAGGACTTGTGTTACCCCAAGGCAAGTCAAGCTGCTGACTACAAAGGTGCCAAAACATGAGGACCCAGATTTGAGTTCTGGCTGCTCCACTTCCAATTCAGCCTGACAAAACGATTTAGGGTGGTCCAGGTACCTGTTCCCCACCTACCCACATGGGAGTCCAGAATGAAGCTCCTGGCTCTGAGCTTCAGCCTGACCGTGCCCCAGCTGTTGTAAACATCTGGGGAACATGAACCACCAGATGGAATACCTCTTTTCCTCTTTCTCTGTAACTCTGCTTCTCATATAAATAAATATTTAAGACAAACCAAAAAATGCTTCCCACAAGCACAGCTTCAACACCCAGGCCACCGGGGTATTATCGAGCCACACAGGTGAAGGGTCCCTCAGGGCCTCAAGAGCAGGAGAGACAAGGTTTGGTGGGGAAAACATTAAGATACAGAGGACTTGATAATGGATACAAGAGGGAAACCAGAGAACAGCCTTCCTACAGACCAGGGTGTAAGGAAGAGGGGTTATAAATTACCCAACAGGAATTTCCTTTCAAATGTTACGTCAATGTTAGATGCTTAGGCATGCAAGTTTAATTTTTGTTTAAAATGGGGAGAAGCCCTACATGAATAGATTCCTGGATTAAAGCTAGTGTCAGACTTAATTTTTATAGTCAAGAACAATTAAATTGTCTGCTCGGATTTTCTGGATCATGAGAGCTATTCACACTGAAATATCTAACATTTTGCTCGTTGTCAGCCTTCAAGTGCTGACATGAAGGATTGTGCTTTATTCCAACAGTGCACATCAGCGCAGTCAGACTCATCACTGGCATGCAAAAGGACATCCTGGAAGCAAGAGTCAGCTCTTGGAGGTGATGTGACACAAGTGGTGGCAGCCCACAGAAACATCAATGAAGACCTGTTTTAATATTTCTCCAGTCTTATTCTCAGTAACAGAACCGGGGTAATTTCTTCTATTACCTGCCATTTATTGAACCAGGCATTATTTCAAAGAAAAGAAAAACTAATATTGAAAAGTAATTCCTTTTGTAAGTACCTCATCAGCCTAACAAAGCAACTTAAAGACTTGATTACTGAAAAAGTAAATATGCTTAAATTATTCAGCCTTGTTTTACACAAATTCATACATCTTTTGTCAAATGGTTTTTGAAGTACAGAGTAAAAGTGCATTCTTCCTCAGCCTTTTTTCTGCTCTGAAAAAGCTTCAGGAAACCCAGTACAAAACCAAAGGTTAAAATGAATTTTAAGGTAGAATAAAAAAAAAATTCTTCAAGCTGATCCTGTGAGTTCCAATGTCTTTGCAAACAAACTGAGCAAGATAAGCCATATCCTTTCTAATTTTTTCAAAAGCACTAAAATGTGAGACATAGGCTATGGTATAGATTTCTGTTAAATGTCACAAGCATAAAATGTTAAGTCAATTTAAAGCAAATCAAATTGTGTCTCAGCATAGGTTTGTTTGGAAGCAGGTTCACAGAATTTTACAATCACATAGAATTTGTGCGGCTTACAAGGTCAGCAATGAAATTAAAACACTGAGTCAGAGAAAACTTGGCTTTGATTTCCTACAGGCTAAAAAAATGTCTGGTTCTTTTGTGATTGCCTTACTCTGCATACCAAAATGTGTACAAAACTGTACTGTGTAGTTTTTTTTTTTTCATTTTAATTTCCAAAGCAATGTTATAAATCAAAGATGTTCAGAACTGAATATTAGGACAAGTTAGAAACAGAAACTTCTTGAGGACAGATACTCTCCCTGTTGTACACATCTGTAGGCAAAGAGTAGAAAAAACTAAAGAGGCCCTGGCAAACAGGAAGTACCCAAATGAGGAGACCCCATGTCTTTCCTGTCTCCTTCATGACACTTCTGGGCTTCCTGAGGATGACATTATATCGCTTCTCAGAAAGACAACATGTAAGACAGTACAATCAAAGGGACTGGAATATGCTCATTCCTGGATCCCTTACCATTCCTAGCACTGGGCCTCAGGAAATCAATAGATGATGGCTATAATTCACTAAATTTCACTCAAAGTGGAAATTAATAAGGGAATAAAATATTAAGTGAAGACAGTAACATCATATATTCTTGTATATCAAATGCTTTGTATAATTCATTAATCAAATCAATACCCCTATTTATTTGTTTACATTCCCAGGTCCCAGCACAGCTTCCTAAAACCCTGTTCCTGGCAGAGTGAGAGCAGTGAGAGAAGCGTCATTTGCTGTAATATTTGGTCTTAGTCCCCAGTTCCTTACACGGGAGGCTCTTTGACCCCACGACCTTCCATCAGGATGCACGCCTCCCTAAGTGCAGCGAGTGTAGGAAACTGAACTGACAGTCACCCAACTAGTGCCTGGAGACTGGGAGATGCTTATTGTCAGGGAAAATCCCAGCGAGATGAGAGTACAAAAAAGATGTTTCTCTTTTACTGCTATTTATTTTAGAATGAAAGCCTGAATCACAAACTAAACTTCTAGGATATTTTTAAAAGCTTTATTAAAAAAAAAATATATATATATATATATTTATTTATTTATTTTACTTGGAAAGTCAAATTTACAGAGAGGAGAGATGAGGAACTTTCATCCACTGGTTCACTCCCCAAGTGGCCACAACAGCCATACCCTTGAAGGATTACCAACTGTTCTAAATTCCTCATTGTGACTCTTCATTTTAATTTCTTTGCCTGTGACATAAAGGTAATAAACCACTAATTTGTAACTATTGAAAGGATTGAGTATTAATATAACTGCTTTAGAAACTGCAAAACCATTTTTTTGCTTGGTTACTCTGAAAATATCTATGTTTTATACTATGTGTAACAAAGCTGGGACCACACTCTCTTGCAGACCAATACAACTTTCTGCAATGTGCAATGCTAGCTTATTACACCACCGGACTTGCCATGTGTGCTTTTCACCACTTAAATCCGGCTTTTGTAAACAAAGAATTGAACTTCTAAATATTTAAATGGGTTACAAGGCATGTCGTGCCAAATTCAACACCACAACCCTGCAGGTTCTGAAGCATAATCACACCATTGTTACAGCAAAAGTTGCAAGAAATACAATTTTGCTTTTTTAGCCACAGTTCTCATTCTTTCAATATGGAACAAGAGTAAATAAACAATAAAAGACAACACAGAAAGGAAGCAAAATTCCACCTGATAAAATTATTCAGCAAATGAGGTCTCCCAAAAAAAATCCAAATGACACACATGAAAGACTGGCAGAAAACAGGTGCAAATGCAAGACAAATGAGAGATGGTCTGTTTGACTATATCTCAGTATGTCTACACTGTGATTTTGCCTTCCAACACCACCATTAGGCATGCCTACTTTTTGAGTGACACTAACATTAAGTAAGTTACTTGGGATTTAAAGGAAAAGTGGTTTTTTTGTTTTGTTTTGTTTTGTTTTTAAGGACATAGCAAAAGGAAAGTTAACAGAAATTTTAAAATTCCAATATGACAACAAATTACCACAATGTGGTAAAAATAAAAATCTATAGAGCAAGCAATGACATTTGGACAAGGAGGGGATCACCATTGCATAGCGCTGTCGCAGAGTCACAGAGGCAAAGAAGGATTTGAACTAGGTGTTGGATTACAAAGATTTGGAAACAGCGTGAGGGGGGCTGCAGGAAACAGAAAGCAGAGATGAGTGTTGCTGACACAGAACTTTCAGGATGACAATACTGAGGGCTTTGCCATGAACAACTTTAAAAAGCAGGCAGGAGCCTGGAAGTGATCCTTCACAGTAAACAAGGGGAAGTCACTGAAGGATTAGAGGAGAAAGAGACAACTAAAGCTGTAAGCAAAGCAATTATCCATTCATTTAAAGCAAGCATCTGGCACTGAACAATGGTCAGGAATATTGCTAGGTGACAGCAATGACACAGATCTTACCTGGGCAGGGATCACAAAATAGTCAGGAAACTGGAGATCTGAACACAATGTGACAAGAGCTCACAGAAAGTACAAATTCAGAAAAGCACAGGGAAAATTTTCAATCTAGGAAGTCAGGAAGGCTTCTCCTACCAGGGGTCCATGAGAACTCAACAACAGCTCACCCACCAAGAACATGTAGAAAGACTTCGGGAAACAGACAACTTCTTGAAGTCTTAAAGAGCACAGAGGATTTATTATTCAAATGCAGAAAAAGGATCAAATTTTTTAAAGCACAAATCAAGTATGTTATATAGCTGCAGTTTAAAATTGACTGACAGTCCACATTTATTTTCATGGCAATAGTTTCAGAAGACCAAAGCAGTAGTAAAAAAAAAAAAAAAATGTCATAGTGAATATCAGTAATACAGAATAAAATATAAAAGTAGTTACAGAACGTGATGGTGGGGGCAGGTAAATGAAAGAATGTGATGGTGGGGGCAGGTAAATAATTCAGCAAATAAGTCTTTGAAGGCATAACCCATAAAAATATGCCGAGTTCTGCTCTTGGCTTCACTGCTTCCCATCTCTAGCTTCCTGCTACTGAGCATTTTGAAAGGCAGCAGTAAAAAATGTCTCCTGTCCTTGTGTCCCTGTCCCAGCACAGGAGTCCTGGATTGAGTTCCCAGTTTCTGGCTTTGGTCTGACCCAGTCCTAGCTGATGCTGGCATTTGGTGAGTTAAACACCAAAGAGGGGGTCTATGTCACTCTTTCTGCCTTTCGAATGAAAATGGAAAAAAAAATGTATAAAAATGTTTAAATCAGGTAAATAAGCATCTGTCCTTCAAGCTAGAAAACATGTTAATAAAAAGTAATTAAATTATAAAGTTACAAAGTATTCATTTAGGCCAGGTACTATTTTAACATTTTCCTCAGAAGAATCACACAATAGGAACCCGTGCAATAGACTAGTGACTAATGTAATCCTTGCCTTTTTACACGTGCCAGGATCCCATATGGGTGCCAATTCATAGCCTGGCTGTTCCACTTCCCATCCAGCTCCCTGCTTGTGGCCTGAGAAAGCAGCAGAGAATGGCCCAAAGCCTTCGGGACCCTTCACCTGTATGGAACCCAGAAGAAGTTCCTGGATTCAGATTGGCCCAGTTCTGACCACTGTGGTCACTTGGGGAGAAACCCAGCAGATATAACATCTTCATCTCTCCTTCTCTCTGGATATCTGACTTTCCAATAAAAATAAATAAATCTTTAAAAATCATACAGTAATAATGCTAAATAATGGAAGAAAGAAGTTAGAAAAGCATTCTTGAGAAATGTTCTTTTTTCTAGGGAATAGTCTTTGAAAGTATTTGGTATGTTTGTTGGCTTCAATCTGACAATTTAACTTATTAAAATCACAGACAAGGATACTGACTCATTTTACATCCCCACCTTGTGAGCATGGTGACCAGTTAAGTGTTTTTTGATATGAATATTTATTACCAATGGTGATATCTGCAATTGAAATTCTGTAAGAGCCAATACAAACAATTACATTTTGAAATAATGGTATTTTTACAGGTAATTCAATATGCTTGCTACCTAAAACAAACAAAATATGACAGAACCAAAAAGAAAACAAACCCTGAAGTTAAACTACAAACCTACTTTAACAATTCCATATCAAATCAATGCTGAACTTTTGTTAAAAGCAACTCTTAGGAAGTAGTATTTACAAAACGGTAACGAAAGATAAAAATCATAATTTTATATAAACAAGTTTTTGTATTCTACCAAAGATAAATATCTGCTAGCTAATTTTATCTTAAGTTACCAATACATGGATAATAATCGCTGAGTCACAGAGGTCTCCTGTCAGTGAATAATTTTTATATGAAACCCTTAAAATTATAATCTAACATATGAACACTTCCCTGGCAAAATGGAAACTTATGCCAACAAAGAAACCTACACACATATTAATAACAGGTCTTTTGTAATAGCCCTAAAATAAAAACAACAGGTTATGGCTAAACTGTGCTAGATCCATATTTTGGTATAATATTCAGTAATCAAGCAGAACATCCTGTTCACCCACAAAGCAATCTGGATAAAAATCTCTAAAGAATTAGGCTGTGGGGAAAAAAATAAAGAAAGAAAACAAGCATAGATTGCCAAGAATGAAGGAAGGATGAGGTTAGGAGAGCTACAGCACCTTAGTTGCAATATTGCAAAATGAGGGAACCTTACAGTGGAATCGTTTGGGACCTCGATCACATCAATATCAACATCCTGGTTGTTTTACAAGATAGTATGCATTAGAAGAAACTGGGTCAAGGGCACACAGGATCTATGTGGACTTACTTCTTGCAACAGTATATGACTTCATAATCACCTCATAAGAAGGCTGGGTATGGTCATTTGGTATAATGGTTAAAACACGGGGAGGGGGGAGAGGGGAGTGGAACCATGGCATTGAAATATTACACCAGTTTCTGTCTGCAGTGCTAGCGTCTTGTATGGCAGTGGTTCTAATCCTTGCTGCTCCATTTCCAATTCAGCTCCCTGCAAATGGACTGGTAGGCGGAAACGCATGGCCCATGTCTTTGGGCACCTGAATCCACACTGGAGACCTGGAGAAAGCTGTTTTTGTACCTGCCCAGCTCCAGCCATTAGACCATTTGGGAAATGACCCAGCAGATGGAAGATCTCTCTCTCTCTCACATTCTTTTGCTCTCTTGGTAACCCTGCCTATCAAATAAAAATAAACAAATCTTTTTTAAAAAAGTCATCTGAGATGTTTGCATTCCACATGGGAGCTTTTGGGTTGAATTCTGGCTTCCTGCTGATGAGCACTACACAAAGCAGCAGGTTACTGCTCAAGAGGATGGGTACCTACAACCCATAGGAGATGAAGCTCCAAGCTTTCAGCTCCCATCTGGCCCAGTCCCAGCCACAATGAGCATGTGAGGAATGAATCAGCAAATGGGATAATTTACCTTGTCTTTCACAGGAACAAAATACTTTAGAAAAAATACAGACATACATATTTGTGTTATATATACACATATATGATACATATAAAATAGGATATGGGACCAGTGCAGTGCCACAGCACACTAGTTCCCCACCTGTGGCACAAGCATCCCTATGGGCACTGGTACTGGTCCTGGCTACTCCACTTCCAATCCAGCTCCTTGTTAATAACCTGGGAAAATAGCACAGGATGGTTTCCAAGTACCTGGACCCCTGCACCCATGTGGGAAACCTGGAGAAGTACTTGGTTCCTGGCTTAAGACTGACTGAGCTATGGCCACTACAGCCATTCAGGGAGTGACTCAGTGGATGGAAGATATTTCTGTCTCTTTTAAATAAAAGTAAAAATCTTCCTAAACATAGCAAAATATGGATCAAAAATGACAAATTGCTTGGATTTTATTACAGTGATTACCTCAGGTAATTACCTGAGGGGGAGAAGACAACAAAATGTTTAATTCTAACCATATTGAAAAGCCAAAAAATGGTTTACTGAATCCATCTGACCAAAATAAACTATGACACTTTCTACTTCACTATTTTTAACAATGTAACTGTGCAGTTTATGACAATTTCCTCTGAAAAACTGTATTTTAAATTACAATGTTTGTCCTTAGCTCTTCACCTGACTGAACAAAACATACTAACAGCTTGCATAATCCTAATCCAAAACCCCAAAGCACTATACAACCTGAAACACTTGTGCAGTTTTGGTAAGGACACTCCCCCTGTCCTAAACTCTTAAAAGACAATGACCTAAGCTCCCTCAACATCACCCTTTCAAAGCCTGGCCTTGCTGGTATTGGTGCTGATCCCTGCCTAGGAAGTCTGAAAATAATATCCTGGGCCCGGCACGGTGGCGCAAGTGGTTAAGGTCCTCGCCTTGCACGCCCGGGATCCCATATGGGCGCCGGTTCTAATCCTGGCAGCCCCGCTTCCCTTCCAGCTCCCTGCCTGTGGCCTGGGAAAGCAGTCGAGGACGGCCCAAAGCTTTGAGAACCTGCACCCATGTGGGAGACCTGGAAGAGGCTCCTGGCTTCGGACCGGCATAGTATCGGCCCATTGCGGCTCACTTGGGGAGTGAATGATCGGACGGAAGATCTTCCTCTCTGTCTCTCCTCTCTGTATATCCGCCTTTCCAATAAAAAAAATAATAAAAATAAATCTTTAAAAAAAAAGAAAATAATATCCTGTACACTGTGTCATTTATGCAATTAACGTTAAAGTGAGTATGAATCAATTTGTTTAAAACCTTCCAATTAATGTTTTTACTGAGGAATTTGATGTAATAAATTATTTATCTGGCAAGTTATATTACAAAGATAACTTTTTTAAACATTTATTTATTTTCATGGGAAAGTCAGATTTACAGAGAGAAGGAAAGGCAAAGAGAAAGATCTTTGATCCACTGTTTAACTTCCAAGGGGCCGCACAGATAGAACTGAGCCAATCTGTAACCAGGAGCTAGAAGCTCCTTCCAGGTCTCCCACATGGGTGCAAATGACATCATTTCCTTGAAACACGTATCATAAATGGTATTAAGGGGCTCCAAAGGCAGCTTGCAAAGGGACAGAGGACGAGTATTAGGCAGAAAAAAAAATTATCCAAAAGAAAATGGATAAAGGTGTTCCAAAACTAGAACTCAAAACTCACTCATTAAATGCCTCAAAAACCAGGATGTGGCCAAAATTAAGCATGAAGAAACACACACTGGATGTTGGTAATTTTGGTGAGTTGAAGGAACTGGTAAACTGCAGCTAGTCTGTCAGATGGCAGAATTTCCTAAATTACTGCTTCACCATGTGAAGATTTCAGGCTGACACTTATTTTTTATCTTTTAACAATCCATTAGACATTTACTCAGTAATTTATCACAGGTATCAAAATAATAGGAGTTGTTGTTAAAGTCCAGTTGCGTTTCCTGATTCTTCCAACTCACTGTATAGTTAAAACTGACTTTGCTTCTCATTCATTCATGGACAAATTGACAGTAAGTAGTAAACATAAAATGATGCATCAATAGGAGATCCAAAATAAAATTTAATGAGACCATTTATTCCAGCAAATTTCATAAGAGATTTTAAAAACATTCTCCTGTTTACTCATAACAACAGAAGAAAATATTTTCAATAAGTTGGATTTATTATGGCACATAAATTGCATAAAGAATGAAAGCACAGAATGCAATAAAGCAAAGTACTTCTAGATGAAAATACAAATAAGAACTTAGTAAAATGGCAAGTCCTCAGGCATACACCAGGGTCCCTCATAAATAATAATCTTCATCATTTTAAACAAGCTAATAACATGTTTCCAGAGAATATCAAGTTTATGATTATATTTTGAAATTGAAATCACTATGTCATCATTTTCAGACACAGGCTCATTCAAAGAAAACTAATGGTAGTGGCAGGGGCATCTATCAATCTATATATCTAAATTCATGCCAAGTGTCAACTTATGAACACCTAAGAAACAAGGAGTATGAAGTAAAACTTAGTCATCATACAGCTTATCCTAAACACCTGTAAAATAACTTTATATGTTTATTTGTGTAGCAAAGTATGTAAGGAACAATCTTTTCCCATTTATGTGCCATACTTTCCCACCAGATTGTAAGAGCTACCATGAATACCTCAGACAGAGACTAACATTACTATTTCACCAGATTGTAAAACTCCCTTTTCGGCTAAGAGGCTTAGCAAAGAGTCTTAATATAACTGATGAATGTCACTAAAATAAACTAAAATGAATCATTTTAAAGTAAGACACAATGAAACAGAACAAAGTAACTCACACAGGAAGCAGAAAAGGCTGTGCAAGTGTCTACTCTGGGCACGATGCTGAGAATTGACTGAACATTGCATTTATTAATAGTATAGTGAAAAGCAATGTGCTTATTCACTTAGCAAAAGAAACTATTATTCGGGCCTGGCACGGTGCAAGTAGTTAAAGGTCCTCGCCTTGCACGTCCGGGATCCCATATGGGCACCGGTTCTAATCCTGGCAGCCCCGCTTCCCTTCCAGCTCCCTGCCTGTAGCCCGGGAAAGCAGTCGAGGACGGCCCAAAGCTTTGGGAACCTGCACCCGCGTGGGAGACCTGGAAGAGGCTCCTCCTGGCTTTGGACCGGCATAGTATCGACCCATTGCGCTCACTTGGGGAGTGAATCATCGGACGGAAGATCTTTCTCTCTGTCTCTCCTCTCTGTATATCCGCCTTTCCAATAAAAAAATAATAAAAATAAATCTTTAAAAAAAAAAAAAGAAACTATTATTCTATGAACATCTGCATGTTAAAGTTCTATATGGGCTTCAAACTCCCTGGTCGGGGGCAGAAGAGAATCAAATTTAAGGAAATCTCTCCTTCATTGAATTTTAAATGTTTTTTCTTCTTGTAAGAGCACAAACTCATGTTAAAAGCATATCATCCTGTTGAAATCCACCCCAATTTCAACACACTAGTAAACTGTCTTATGCAAAAATCAAGAGTTGAAAATTCATCCATAATCCATAATCAGATCTGGATCATTGAGTTCCTACAAATATAAGTATTCATAGAAGGCATACTTTCAGAGGAACAACTTTATCTCAGATTTTTCCTGCAGGATAAACTGAACCATGTGGGCAAATTATAAGTAGAGCTTTTCTCATTATAACTGTCATTTTAACTCCCCCTTCTGTTTCCATCCAACTTCTGGGACAGTTTGTCTCAGAGTGACACCTCCAACGAACACAAGCACTTATTGGTAGTGCAGGGCTGTGAGACACTGAGAGATGTGCAGTAGTCATCAGAACTCAGTGCTCAGCTATGAAAAGCCCACGGGAGCCTCACTCCCTTGGCTAATTCACACCATGATTGCACAAGGGAAACAGAGCCAGTGGACTGTACAGGTCATGTGTTCACTGCACTGCAACACTTCTATTTTTATGCGCTGAGAATTCCAGGTGAACAATTTCAATTGTCTCCCCTTGTCTCAAAAGGTAAATTGCAATAAATTCTTGAAAAGGCAAGACATGCTTAACGAGGAAAAAATGTAACAGAAAGAGAGTGTTTGATGTTCTAATAGTGAAAGCTAAGCACTAGATGGGCTCGGGAGAACATTTAGTCCAACTCCCTTATTTCACAGATAAGACAACTACTCAAGGAACCAACTGACTTTCTCAGGGGATGTATGCCTGCCCAGTGACAAAATGAGGACTAGAACTAAAATCTCTTGATACCTATTAAACCATTGTCCACTGGCTTTAAGTATCCTCCAAACCACCATATCAAGTTTTTCCTTCTCTTAATTTGAAAGCTGGAGTGTCAAAGAAAGGGAGACATGGAGGTAGAGGAAGATACTCCATCTACTGGTTCACTCCCCAAATCCGTTCAAAAGTCGGGGCTGGGTCGGTCTGAAGTCAGAAGCCAGGAACATCTCTGGGTCTCCCACGTGGGTGGCAGAAATCCAAGTACTGTGGCTGTCTTGATGCCTCCCAGGATGCATGACCAGGAAGCTGGTTTGGAAGTCTCCACCACAGTTATGCTGCTATGGGACACTCGGCACCATAATGCCTGCTGGCAGCAGCTGCTTTTCAAGACTTATCTCCTTGCTTTGTTAGCATCCTGCTGATCTCAAGCACTCATTTAAAAATTTAAATAGTAATTAATTTCGGACAGAAAAATACAGCTTAATTAATTAAATTATTAGCTGCCTTTTGGGCAAATGGTGTTAAATAATCAACACTCTAACAAGTTTTTCATAAACCGGCATTGTGTCAAATGGCCATTACCTAGGATGAACAATGCCACTATTGAATACATATGTAAAAAGTATGTTTCACATACTGCAAGTGTTTCTCTTCCACCTATTACATAGTAATCCCATCAGATTTCAGTTTCTAAAAGTAACAATTTGTTAACATGTATTTACTAAAACCTCCTACAACTTCTGTTAGTAGTATTTAGTATCTGAACATCATCTAAAATAGAAACTACATTTCTATTTCAAAAGTTCTTAATTATTGTACTGACTTTTTCCTTTTGCGTACAATCTCTTTCACAGTCTCAAACTCATAATAATAATTTTTATTCAGCTGTTTATCTCTTCCCTGAAATATGCTGTATAATTCCATAATTATTTTGACTAAACTCACAGAAATCAGGCCAACAATTTGCCAGACATATAATACATGCTGCCAAGTGTATCATAAAGCCACATAATGTAAGAATAAAAATGATGTCTTAGATGTATTAACTGCTGGCCTTGGGCCAGGCCCTGTTTGTAAGTGCTATGCATGTATTAACTAAGTTAATCCCCACAGCAACCACATGATATGGGTACTTCCATCGCTCATTTTTATAGATAAGCAAAATATGATCCAAAAGACCTATATAATTTCCCAAGTTATACAGTTAGCAAGGTACAGTGCCAGAACTGAACCCCAACATTTGAACAGCTATGACACCTCACTGCCTCCCAGCCAGACACTTTCAGGAGCCTCACTTGTTAAGCCCAAACAGTTAACTTTGGATGGGTCAGGGGAAGAGAGCAAAACCATGAATTCACTGTCTACATTATTGCTTCTGCCTTATTTTCTATTTAAATGAATGTAAAAGAAGTTCAAAAATCTCAAAAGAGAACTCTTAACTTCCCTTTCACTGCAATGTTTGAATACAAAGGGAACAGTGCTGACTACACACTATGTACATGCATGCTTAGAAACCCCTTCTCTTCCTTAAAAACAGAAGACACACAGGACTTCATGACTTTGCACTGAAATGTAATTTAATTCAACAAAACCCAAACTCTGCAGTTTTTAGAAAGGAGGATGCTATCACACAAATGTTAAATGATCTTTCAAGACAATAAGATTTAGTGGAAGACCACCCAAATCCTTGTTTGAGGTCTTTTTTTCCCCAAATTCCTCATGTGTGCAATTTAAGAAAGAGCTCCGGCTGGACCGGAATTTCAGGAACCTCCCATTCACTGTTTCCAAAGTTTATTTGTAAATGGAAGGTGGGTTTCTATGAAAAACCACATTCCAAGGTTTCCCAGGCCAGGCCCCTAAAGCCTGGAGAGTACTGGGAGAGCCTCACTTCACTTTACTGAACTGCCTAAGTAATATCTTTATGACAAAACCCATCTGCAGTCTAAATTCAATCTGGATTATCAGATAACACTTCTATATCTTTAGCAAGGACCCTGGGGTCCCTGAAAGGGTGCTTTCCCTCCTCTTCAGACAGATATGATAGTGACAGTGGTGATGGTAGTTGGGGAGGAGGGAGTGGGATTAACACCTTTGGATATTTGCAGCTCACCAATTTCTAATTAACCTACAGCATACCTAGAAGTCAAACAAACTTGGCTATCAAAGATAAACAGGCTGAGGCTGCCCTGTCTTCATCCCTGCCTACATTTCATTGTGACTTATATAGTTTGTGAGGACCATATGATACAGTACATGCTTACAGGAAGTAGCACCCACTCAAATAAAACTGCTCCACAGGACATGACTTAAAATAACTGACACATCCATATTATAATTTATACATTTCACAATGTTAAAACTTCATAATCAATTTTTAACAACATTTTATCAGCTGCAACAAATCATTATAAATGAGTCATAATAAACTATAATATTACCAGGAGTATGAATAAAATGATCAGAAATGTGGCCAACATTTATTGGTACATCAAATAAAAGTACATTCAAGTTATGGGGGGAAAAGCAATTTAATCTAATGATGAATGAAATGTCTAAAGCATTTCTAACTTTACCAGAAAAACACCATCAACAGATATCCCCAATATCAAAGGGATAGTACAACCTCAAAAAATTAATTTCAGGGATGGCACTATGGCAGGATAGCCTCCCCGTGTGGCTCTGGCAGCCCATATGGGCACCAGTACTAGTACTGGCTGCTCCAGTTCTCATCCAGCTCCCTGTCTGTGGCCTGGGAAAGCAGCAGAGGACAGCCAAGTCTTCGGGCCCCTGTACCACATGAGAGACCTGGAAGAGGCTACTGGTTTCAGATGGGTTCAGTTCAGGCTTTTGCTGCCACTTGGGGAATGAACCAGAGAATGGAAGATCTCTCTCTGTCTCTCCTTCTCCCAAACTTTGCCTCTCAAACAAAATCAAATTAATCTTTAAAAAAAAAAAAAAAAAAGATGAATTCTACTGAATTATTACTGACAATGTGAGAAATATCTGAAAGTTGTGGATCCAGAAAGCACAAGTATTATTCTTATTTATTTCTCTCTCTCTCTCGCTCTCTTTCTTCCCTCCCCTTTAACCCCCCCCTTTTTTTTTTCTTCCCCTCTCTCTTCCCTCCATCTCTCCCTGTAACTACTGTTGTTACAGCCTGGCATAAAATAGGTATTTACTTTAATTCTTTAAACATATCTAATACATGGTTTCCAATTCTTTTTTCTCTTCACTGCAAGAAAGCCACATGGAACCATTTAACACACTAAAGGAGCAATTATCTATCTCTCCCAGTACACGGAAGGCCTGAAAGCAACTTCCCAAATTGATGCCCGATTCCACGGATATGTGTTCCCTAGGCACAACCCCAGAATAACTGCTACTCTTTCCACCAATCAGGTATGAAGTTATGATGTTCTTTGGAATCAAGCACTGATTCCCATTACAACACATTTGTAAAAACAGCTTACTACTTCAAAGACTTCAGTAAAGGACTGCACTTACCAGATGGCTGGCATCACCCACGGTAGGAAAATTCTATACTTAAACTCTAGTCAACAACATGGGAATCACTTAGTTTACAAATGGGTGATAATCAGGTTTTTAAAAATTAATTGATGGGAATTTCAAATTCTTGAGTCACTTTGACAATGTGTACTGATCAGAAAAGCAAAACTGCAAATCCAAATTACTATAGGTTTAATCCAAGTGCTCAAGGCCATATAATTGCTAAAATTTTTTTACACTAAAATGAATTTGGTAGTTTCTTTAAACTCAAATGTTTCACAGTTATTTACATAATTAGATTTGTTCAGCTAGTCAATACAGCACTTTTTTTTCTGGCTAAAAAAACATACCTTTATTTTCTCCCTTCCTTTGCTCCTATATTTTCCATCACTACCTCTCTCCCCCCCCATGTCCCTCCCCAAAACAGTACAGATCAGTATACCTATACTTCAGTTTCCCCAATTTAGACTCTTCAGTATAACATACAAGACATCAAGTTCAGCACCTTCTTACTATGTAATAGTAGAGGGTGAGGCAAGAATACACTTTAATCAAAGCATGGTCTAATGTTTTTAGTTGTGAAGGTTCATCAGTTTAAAACTTCCCTGCAAATATCTTTAACCAGCACAATGTATTTCCAACTAGAAGCCTACTTTTTACCTGAGGCAGATAAACTATGTGCAACTCAGTCATATACACATAAATACATGTGTGTGCATACACATAGATACATACAAACTTGAACAGATTTTTAATCCAATGCAGCAAAGAAACTTGGTTCGTTCTTACTTTCTAATCTCAGCATCAAATTGAGTCAACCCCTCTTAAGCTCCTGCAATCTGATCTTGTTACATAATAAAAGTTTCCTGCTGGCATTCACAAACACCTCCCCAAGTGCCTCAACAGTATTACAGCACACAAATTAAACCTCAAAATGAGAAGCTTCACTGATTATAGATTTACCTCAACAACACAGCAACCAAAAGATGAACAACGTCAAATGCCAAGTATCGTTTTTTCTATTTTTCTTATTCGGTAGTTTAACTAAAAAAAGACTCATCTTACACTTTTATTTGCACTTGATCCACACAAAGTAGAGGTTGGATGACAGCTGATTGGTTGGACAACTGACATTATCATTTCACTGAACCTACTAAAATAACCAGCTAAAAGGAGGCTCATAGTAAATGAAATTTCCAAAGAAAACTGTCAAATCAAAGCACACTATGTGCTTCAACATCCAGACGCACGTATTTTCCAACACTGGCTGTTCTCTTTTTCATGGTGCCATTATCATAACTGCTTCACAGGCACCAAAATGAATACTTCTACCGTGATATATTGCATTTAAAAAAAAAAAGGCAGTCTCCTATCTTCCCTTAAAAAATGAAATTCCCTAGTTCTAGAGCAGCATCATGTCATCATTTTCCTTTTCTGGATTAAAGACAATAAAATGTGGTCAAAATTCATGCTATCCATCACTGATTTCACATATGAATAATTACTATTTTTCAAAGTTCTAGGACAGCATTTATTTTTGAGGCTCAAAAAACAAGAGCCTTTATTCTCCGGTAATAATTACATCTTGAAAATATACATGATTGTGGTGTCCCCATGTTACTCCAGTGGTAACTGACACGCCCCAAATTTAACTGTACCAGACAGTTCTATCTGTCCCATCGCTGACCAAACACTGCTTCTCTGTTTCTATTCATTATGTATTATACAAGGTCTAAACACAGACCACTATGAAAAGGGGGGGAAAAAAAACAGTTCTTCGGGTCCAGCAAAGTGCTGCATTCAAGCTCCCTTGTAGTTCATCCCCGTGCAGGCATCCTTGGTGAGAACTAAAATATTTGGCTGCAAGCTCATTAATCCAAGAGCCTTTGGCCCCTTGTTCCTGCAGATTTTCAGAAAATCCTAGCAAACACCAAGCGCTATCCAAACCTTGCAAACCAAACTTGCAGAATCCCGTGCAATGATTAATAACCTTGGCTGCACTGCCATAGGCAGCAAATTCACACTCCCGGCGACCAATGCAGTAAAAACCCAGAGGAAAGGCTAGCTCAAGAACTAGCGAGTTTCCCCTCCGCAGCCCTCTATGCCGCATGGAGAGAAGCCATGGGAGGATAGGAGTTCAGGGAGGCTCACCAGCTCCGAAGATGCTCTGGTGACCTCTGGCTGCGCAGGGAGAGCTGAGCTGGGAACGGGGCTAGTGCAGCCAGGCGGGCCTTGTGGACTCTGCCCCTGGTGCATTCCTCGCATTCCAGCACAATCTGTCGCCAGCCCAAAAGCTGGCAGCGTGCATCACCCCCTGGCCACACACACACACACACACACACACACACACCTGACTAATGCTGCGCCCTGAGCGACTGCAACTACCTTGGTGCCTCCACTGCCAGCGCTGTTTGTCGCACTCGGCCAACACGCAGCCAAATCTCAGCCCCATAGGTCGCCCCTGGCCTCACAGTTGGGGGAGCAGAAGGGAGAGGACTGGGACGGGCAGGGACGTCAGACCCGCCGGGGGTGCCGCAGCACTGTTCCAACTCCAGGCAGGCAGAGCAGAAAAGCAAGCAGAGGCGCAGGAGGGCAGCCTGGAGGCTAGGGAGCCGGGAACCGCAAAAGCGGAGCCTGAGCACTGCGAGGAGAGGGGTGCACGCTGAATCAAAGGCGGCGGAGGGACGCAGGACACGCAGGAGTGGGGGACTTTGGAGCAAACGCCACAGGACGGCACGCGCAGCAGGGCCGTGGGAGAAAGCGGCCAGCTCCACGGCCAGGATGTAGCCTTTGGGGCACGAAGGACAGCATGCTAGCCAGCCCGGAACACTGGGGAAAGGCGGGCGCCCCGGGGTGTCCTGCGCGCAGGGTGGAGAGGCAGGCAGCGGCAGCCAGGAAGGTGCAGGGCATACATCCAGGCTAGCCGGGCACGGCGCTCAAGTTCGGGGCACGGAGCCCGGGATTCAAGAAGCAACACATGAGGAAGGATCGTGCGCGGGGGTCCAAGGGAGACCCTCCAGGAAAAGCAAATGGAGGGTGAAACTTGTGCGCCCGCCGCGGGGGAGGGGAGCAGGCAGGCGAGTGCCGGCAAGAACACGAGGCGGGGCAGGAAAGCCGAGGCGGCCGCGAGGAGCGCGGTGGGGACGGAGTAACGGGAGGGAGGTGCCCGGCCCCGCGGCGGGCAGGTCCGGGCCAGGGCGCCGGGGCCGGGGAGGGGGTCTCGGGGAGTCTCGGGGCGCAGGAGTCTCCGCGCCCTCCCGCGTGTGCCCGCGCACTTACTTTCCAGGTCAGGCAGCTGCCGTCGTCGCTCCAGCGATCAGGGACATCCGCGCCGGGAGGGTAGTCGCCGCAGCGACACCCGAAAAAAATTAAAAAAGTAACGCGGCCGAGCGGCCACCCGCCCCTCCCTCCCCCACCCGCCCCCTCCCCCGGAGCGGCTCTCCCACCACCCCCGCTGGCGGCGGTGGCCAACCTGCCCCTCTACCCCGTGCCCATGGTGCCGCCTCCGCGGCCGGCGTCGACGCGGACTCAGCCCCGGAGCCCCCTCTACTGCCCAGAAGAAGCCGCCGCCGCCGCCGCCGCCCGCCCAGCCGCCAGCCCGCCTGCCCGGCCAGCCCCAGGCTCCCGGGAACGTCAGCACGCCGCCGTCCCCGGGACCTGCTCCGCGCCGGCCCGATTGGTCGGAGCCAGAAGCCTGGCCCTCCTCATTGGCCCGGCCCTCATATTGAACGGCCCAATGGGGGCTGCGGTCTCAGGTCGCCATAGCGACCGATGCTGTGAGGAGCGAGAGGGCCTGGAGAAGGTGGGGAGGGAAGGTGAAGGTGTCTCTGGGCCTCCGGCGCGGGAGGGGGCCTGGGGGCATTCCTGCTTGCAGGCGCTGGAGACCTGGGGCAGGTCTGGCTTTGCCTTCCTGTCAGCCCCGACTCTGCGAGGCAGGGTTTGTCCCTGGCGTCCAGGGCGGGAAGAACTGAGACAACCGTAGACCTAACCCCGGGCGGTGAGAGCCCGCGGGTGGGCGTTTCACTTTTCCTGCGTCCAGGGAGACCCAGGGCCCACGCCCTCTGACCTCTCATATGTGTGCAGTTTCTGCTTCTTCAGGTGAGTTTGCAGCCCATCTTTTGCATAGCTGCTTCCTCCTGACGTCACTGAGCGCTCTGAATTCTACTTGTGCCAGTCCTTCCCGGCCACCCCATCCCTTTCCTCAAAAAGCTCTCCTTGAAGGGGACAAAATTTCCTCCAGATGTTGTGTGTATCCGTGAGGAAACAGCTCACCGTTGGTAGGACGGATCTCAAAGGGTCAACACGTCTTTGGCGCGACCTCTGCTTCCCCAGGGCAACCTGTGGTCTCTCCCGCTGACGCCTCTGTGCCAAACACCTCTGACCCTAGGAGTTTGAAAGGTGCAGGCATTTCCCCTCAAGCTGTAGAAAGATAACAGGTGACACAGCCCATTCTTCATGCCTTCTGATGATTGCACCAGAGAGAAAAGGAACTAGATTACAGTTGATGGATTTTGTTTTCTATTTTCCAGTTTCTCCCTTAAATTTGATAAAGTCATGAACGGAGACATGATGTCAGCACAGCAAAACTCTTCGGCTTTAGTCATGAATCCTATTTTCATTTGAAGTCGCGTTGTGCTGCTTTGTCGATATCAGTTGGTTTGGGTCAATAGCTTTCACATTTACTTGCAGCCTGGTAAAGCAGGGCTTCAAGCATATATTAAACATTTAAACATGGTGTGGCACTAAGCTTGTAGCCCCTGGTCATAGTCTTAGTCTCCTGTCTCTGTGATTTGTCTTTTTGACACTAACCTCTAGTAAGAAGACTATGTTTCTGCCCCTCCACTTTGATGGGCCATTTTTGTATGAAAATGCTTGACAGAATTTTGGAAATTACAAAGACTTTGTTGAGAGAAATAGGCTAATGTGTGTGTAAGCTACAATGAGTGACTACTATCGTGAATTTGAACTTGGGTGATCTGCTTTGTTACTGGGTTTTATCTTACTGTAATAAAAGATGACAAGGATGTAAGATGAGAAATGTTAATATGGGAACTCCACCATTGGTAGTAAAATCTGAATGTAGTGGACAATCCTGTGCAGGGTTGGATTGTGACTCAAAATGGGAGAGTGTTCGTCCCAGATATTTTCAGGAGTGGGAAAGGGGCAGGCAGGAGTTGCTCTGTCATGCCTTGCCATCATAGAAATAAGCAGCTGTTGATTTCTGGCTATATTATTATTGTTGTGCATTTGTTTAAAGATAAAATGCAAACTTCTACAAGTAAATAAAATTTGCAAACAGTAATGATTTGCCTTAACATTTCAGTGCTATTGAATGGATGGAAGAATAATGTAATGGAAAAAGAAATTGGATGATGAATTTTTCTTGCCTTAGGCTAGCAGGGAAAGATTAATAAGGAACTTCAGTAATGTTTTCTCTTTTTTTTTTCAGATCACATAATTGACTAGAATTTTGATATTGTGTGTTTCATGTTTGTAGTGATGAAAATGTTGTTAAAATCCTGCACGAGTAACATCCCTTGAAATACGTTATCACTCAACATTAGTCATTGTCTTTGTTGCATTTGATTGAAGGATTTCCTTTGAACTTGCCTCTGCACTACTAAGCATTGCTAGGAATGGTTAGCGAACCACATCATTCTGATGACTATTGCAAACTTGGCTGCATCCTCACTGAGCCTCTAAATTCTCTATTCCTCAGGAGAGTGATTATCAAGACCTTTCCTACCACATCTGCCCTGTCTCTGCTTTCTTTACACCCCCACTATCCTTAGTCCTCTTCCATCCACAAATAATCTTGTTTCATGTTGACTGAGGGACCCAACATAAGATTTCTCAACTCTCCCAAACCTCAGTCTGATGCCATGCATCTTCTCCTCCTTTTCATGGTGGGTCTCCACACATATTCTCATGGTGGCCCTGTCTCATGGTGAGTCTCCACACACCTCTAACCTCAGACTCCACTTACACTCTTAAGCATGGGCTATCTCCTATTCAGTGTGATTTTGTCCTATTGATTATATTTCTCTCTTGGATTATATTTTATGTGTTCCCCTGCAAAGACTTTTCCTAGGCCTCCCAAATATCTGACCATTTGTAAAGCTACCTTTCTTTCATGCTTTCTCCACCTCCCATCCAATAGCCTTTCCCTTCATCAGGAAACAATCTTATGAGACTTTCTTAAGCAATGTAATTTTTTAACTCCATTGTTTTGGCCCTTGAATACAGCTAGAATTATTCTGAAGAGTATGCTCTTACTCTTCAAAATACAACTTCACTTTTCCAATTACGTTCTATCTTGCAAAAATGATTTTGCTTGCAAGTTACAATGACCCAACTTCAGACTGCCACTGAAGGGTGGGAATCAATGTAATTCAGCCTGAGAATCATTAGAAATGAAGGCTTAGGCCTGCTAGTCATACCGCCTGCATAAATCTCTGTGCTGAGAAAGGGAGCTGGGAGGAGGGGCCCAGAACAAGGTTAAAAAGCCAGAAGAGCTTTGGAGACTCCACCTGAAAAACAAATGTAAGCAGTAGGCAGCCAAGAAGCTTTTCAATTATCAGCTTAGAAAGAAGTGAACCTGAGCCTTTCAGGATGATGAAAATTTTGTAATTTTCCAATGTTTGCCATGTTCATATTAGCCCTAGTGATGAGTAGTAAATTCCTTTACAAATATGCAAGAGAAGACAAGGAATAAGGGAAAACTGAAACACTGTCTTTCTCCATAAACTTAGATGCCATAAGAGAGGCAGGAGCAATGGAGAGGAAGCTCCCCGAAGAATTTACTTGTGCTGATAGTGTTGTGTATTGTGTGTGTTGTATGGTGTGTGTGTGTGTGTCTGTTTAAAGCACTATTGAGACAGGTGTTGTGGCATAGCCCATTAATCTGCTATTTGGAATACCTACATGTCATCCGAGTGTCTGAGATGGAGTCCTGCTTCTACTTTCAGTCCAGTTCCCTGGAAGGAAGCAGATGATGACTTACATGCTTGGAAATGGCTGCCTAAATGAGATTCACACGATGTTTCAAGCCTCTGGCTTTCATCTGACTCAGTCCTGTTTGTTGGGGCTTTTAGGGAATGAGCCAATGGATTGAAAATTCTCTCCTCCCCTCCCCCTACTCTGTATGTATGTGAGTTGTCCCCTTCTCTCATTCCCTTTCAAGTAGATTAAAAAAATTCAAAATCACTACTGTTAAATCGCTAGGAATGTTCAAATATGCTAATGTTAGGAAAACAAAAATAAGGGTTGTTAAGAATTAACAATTGTTCTGCTTAGCTTTGTTCCAATCCCATCTCTATTTTCTGAATATTTGGATCACAGCCCCCCAACACTGTTTCAGAGATACATCCAGATTGTTAGCTATGAACTCTGTTCTGAATGTTTCCTTGCTTAATGCAGTGTCTCCAGAAGTTTGATTTTCTATTAGTGTTCTATATGTGGCACTTAACCCTGTGTCATGATGCACCTATTTGTGTATGAGGGAACTTTGTCCCCTAGAGGATGGATTTCATGTTGTGATCAATTTTGTGTCCCACCTTGTGCCTTAAGTTAGTAATGCTAAGCTAAACCATGGTTTGTTGATGCCTTTTTTAGAATGTGGAAGAATTTGACTTCTAACAATGAGAAATTAGGATCAATTATGTTGGAAGATAATTAGAAAAAGAAAAGATTAGGCATTCATCATGCAAAAGTGAGATTTAAAAAAAAAGTATGGCAAGTGGAATAGAGGATTCTTCCATGCGTCTTCCTAAGGGAGAAAGGTTTCAGATCTTATCACTACCAGGTCATGGGGAGGAATCTGGCTGCACCGGCTTTGCACCTGTTCAGAGCTACAAAACTCTATGTATTGGGAAAATTCACTGAAACTTAGTCTTCCCAAGCAGATTAAATGCAGGCACTTATTTTCTTCCCCCTCTTTATGAAGTATCTAAGTTGTCCTCTCTCTTGGGACATGGTAGGATCAGGGAAATGCAGCAATTTCACAAAATCGGAATGTTGTCAAACATCCTGTGTAGTGAAGACGTATTTCCTGTAACCTACATTCATGGCCCTTGAAGAAGGCACCCTGCACACTTGGGACCATGCATCTGGGTTGTGGCGTTACCCTTTGTGGGGGCCAAATGCAGCCAATCCATTGACTGACAAAGGTGCCAATCAGTTTCTTCTCCTGAGAATATATTTGTGAGAAAACAAATTAATAAGAGAGAGTAGGTGTTGTAACTTGAGGACTCCTGTGTGCATAACAAACCTCACTAAATAACCCCCTGTGTGCTATTTACTTCCTAGTTACCTAGGCATAACTTCACCCCACCCCTTGTAAGAAGCCTCATGCTCCTTTTGTCAAGCCTCAGCTTAAGACTTTATCCCCTTTGTAAGGTAGTATGTAAATCCCAAATGCTAAACCCTTGGATTGGGAGAACAGGTCAATAGCACCAGCTAGCAGAAATCAACAACTGCACATTTTTCCTGTTAATACATTTTGAAAACAAAAACAGGGGGAAAAAAGATGTTGATATATGCAGTGAAAGCAACCAACAAATTCAACAATCATTCATGACAAAAATGCTCAACAAACTTGTGTTAAAAAGGCAGCTTGCCTGATTTGATGCAAAGCCATTCATAGTGAAAGACTTGATGTTTTTCTCCTACAATTGAGAATACAGTCTTTGGTCCTATAAACTCCAAAAACACTTGATTTTTTCTGATACTAGTTAGTATTGGAATAAAAAAATTACAATAAGAATACTGATTCTTGGAGCTCAGAGAGACAGCCTAATGATTAAATCCTCACCATGCATCCACCAGGATCTCATGTGGGCTCCAGTTCTTGTCCCAGCTGCTCTGCTTCCCATCCAGCTCCCTGCTTGTGGCCTGCAAAAGCAGCAGAGACTGGCCTAAAGCCTTGGAACCCTGCACCCACTTGGGAGACCTGAAAGAAGCTCCTGGCTCCTGGCTTAGGAGGAGCTCAGCTCTGTCTATTAAGGTAATTTTGGAGTGAACCAGTGGACTAAAAGTCTTTCTCTCTGTATCTTTGCCTTTCCAATAAAAAAAAGTAGAAGAAATCTTAAAAACAAAATTCTTATCATCTCTTCTGTTCAGAAGAGTCTATGAAGAGTCTAGCCAGAGTAAGAAGGAAAGAAAAAATAATTCAAGGCATGTAGATTGGAAAAGAAAAATTAAGCTGTTGTGTTCACAAATAACATGATCATAATACAGAAAATCTTTTTAGACTGTATATACAAATACACTCATTTATAGCGTAACAATGAAAAGTGCTTTCTTAGCAGTTCTGCACTGTATGACTATCAAAGAAAGTGCTTACACAAATAAGGCAGCAGCACTATATGAAGGTAATAGAACCTTATGAAGCCACTCTCTTATATACAGTCCATCATTGGCTGAAAGGGCATCAGATGGTGCAGGACTTGCAATGCACATGTATTTTGGTAAACTAATAAATGAATTTAACTAGATCATGGCATTGTAATTTGAAAAGAAAACTCATCGATGTCTTAATTTGGATTTCCCTTATTGCCAGGGAACTGGAGCATTTTTTCATATGTTTGTTTGCCATTTGGACTTGTTCCTTTGTGAAATGTTTGCCCATTTCCCGAGCCCATTTCTTGAGTGGCTTGTTTGTTTTGGTTTTTTGGTTGTTTTGAAGTTCTTTGTATATCCTGGAAATTAGCCCCCTATCGCCTATGTAGTGTGCAAAGATCTTCTCCCACTCTGTGGGTTGCTTTTTTACTTTGTTGATTGTTTCCCTTGCTGTACAGAAGCTTCTTAGTTTGATGAGGTCCCATTTGTTTATTCTGTTCTCAACTGCTATTGCTTTCGATGAGGTACCACCTAACACCAGTAAGATTGGCCCACATAAACAAGAACACCAACGACGCTTGCTGGCGAGGATGCGGGGAAAAGGGAACCCTACTCCACTGCTGGTGGAGCTGCAAATTGGTACAGCCTTTATGGAAATCAGTCTGGAGAACACTCAAACAACTCAAAATCTGCATACCCTATGACCCAGCAATAGCACTCCTAGGAATATATCCAAAACACCTGTTCCACGACAAACCAACATGCATCCCTATGTTCATAGCAGCACAATCAGTAATTGCAAAAACATGGAAGCAACCGAAATGCCCATCAGCAGAAGATTGGGTAAGAAAGGTTTGGTTCATCTACTCCATGGAATACTACTCAAGTATTAAAAAAAAACAAAATGCAGTTCTTTGTGGCTAAATGGGCCCAACTGGAAACTATAATGCTAAGGGAAATGAGCGAATCCCAAAAGGTTAGATACCACATGTTTGCCTTGATTTAACCTGTAATTTTTGTTTGGTTGTTTGTTATTTTTTGAACCTGTCATTGATACTGTCTCAACCCAGGTGTTTGGAAGAATTGAACTTGCATTATTTTTAATATATTGTTTACTCAATACTATGTCAATTAATTCCATAATGTTGTATATTGATACTGAGGTTTTGTTGGGGCTTTTAACTGACCGGAACTTTACTCTGTTAGCTCTACCTTCAGACCAGAGAAGGTCTCCCCAAGAGGCCACTGAACTTATCTGGACAATAAGACGCTGGACTTTATGCTAGGTATATGCTTGTAATGAAGGAATCTCAACTGAACTTGAACTGTGGTTATGCAGCAAGGTGGAGGAATCCTCTATGGGGGGAGGGGTATGGGAGGGGTGGGGGGAATCCCCAGTGCCTATAAAACTGTATCACATAATACAATGTTAATAACAATAAAAAAAAGAAAAGAAAACTCAGTCATATTTTTATATGGAAGAAACTACCAACCTAAAGATTAATTCAGTTCCCTTTTCAATCACATGAAAAAGAATGTGATATTTAAGAATGCATTTCTGTAGAGTGATCCCTCCAATCCAAATTTAATATGATCACTTTAAAAATTTCAGCAAGTGGTGTTTTTGTATAAATTGATCAACCAGTCTGAAAATGAAAATACATAGGAACAAAACATTTAAAATATCATAAAATGAAACAAAATAATGAGAGACATTATAATACCTATTGTCAAACCTGACTTAAAAATAGAATGTACTACTGATATAAAGCTGGTCATTTAGATCAATGAAACAGAAGGTACAGCAGTTTGTTCTCCATCTTTAGTCCTGCATTTTAACAGAAACAGCAAGACCTATCAGTAATGAATGTCTTCAAGAAATGCTGCTGGGATAATTGGATATCCATATGTAAAATAATTAACACATATTTTTACCTCATACCATAGATAAGTCAACATAGTATGCGTCACTGACAGATCTGAAGGCTAAAATGTGAAGACTTTCAGCCATAAAGAACATCTCCGTGACCTTGATTGTAGCATATTTCTTAGCTATTACACCAAAATCATGATCCTTTAAAAAGGAGAAATTGATAAATTGGATATTTTTCAAGGTGAAAAGTTTTGTCCTTCACAAGAAGCCAGTAAGAAATGGAAAACAAATCTCAGACTGCAGAATTTTTTGCAAATCATCATTTGAGGACTTGTTGAAGATATAAAGAATTTGTAAACATATGTAAACAAACCGAAAGTTAAAAGGCATAGAACACAATTTTAAAAATGAACAAAATACTTTATGGATATTTCATTAAAAAACCACACAATTGATTCATACACACATGAAAAGACAACCAACATCATTAATGTAGATTAAAATCAGAATATACTACTATGTTACCAGTAGAATAAGTATAAGACAAAACTTTGACGATACCACAGGATAACTGGAATGTGAAAAACTGGAATTGTCATAAATTGCTGATTAGAAAATAAAATGTTATATGCACTATGAAAAAGCATTTGACAATATTTGATAAAAATAAACTTACAATGTAACCCTGCAATTCTACCTCAAGAGATTTAAAATGGATGCTCTTACAAACACTTTTACAAACTAAAATAGCAAAAAACTTTCTAGTTTGTTCTAGTTTCTACAAAATATTCGACTCCTTTTTGGAAACATATTTCAGCAATAAAAGTAATTATGAATATATGCTGTAATAAACCTATGAAAAGTTATGCTAAGAAGAAAAAAGTCAGATGAATGTTATGGGATACTATTTACATTTCAGAAAGGTAGGTAAAAACAAATGGAAAACATATGAGTGACTGCCCTGAACTGGGCTAAGACGATTGAGTATATGAGAGAAATGGAGGAAGTATGGTTGTCTTCCTAGGATTACACATATGAAATATATGAATATCTTTGTATTAATGCAATTTTTAAACACAATAGTTATAATGTGATGCTTTCTAGTGATGGAAATGTAAAACTGAAAAAGGGGATAGTTGTACAATGTGCGTTTACAAAAATGGTTTAATTATACCATTGTAATGGATGTATTTTGTGAAAGGTAAATTATATCTCAGTATAACTATCATAAGCAAATAATATTTTAATGATGTAAACATATTTTAAAGCTTATATATGGTGCAGGCATTGTGGCACGGAGGATTTGAGTTATATCCCTTGGTTTTCCTATATCCCGTACTGGCATGCCTGGGATGGAGCCTCATTTCCAGTTCCAACCTAGTGCATTCTGGGAGACAAAAAATGATGGGCCAAGTGCTTGGGTTACTGTCTCCCGTGTGGAAAACCAGAATGGAGTTCCTAGCTCCTGGCTTTGACATGGTCCAGCTGTGACCAGGCCATTAGGAAAGTGAACTTAGCAGATGGAATGTTGCCCTCTTTCTCTCTTTTTCCCCTTTCACTCTGCTTTTCAATATTACTTCTAATTTTAAAAGCCTCTCATATGTAACCACTTTGTAAAATTTAGAAACAATTTTCTGATATGATTAACATGAAACTCTTCCAAATGGTATCTCAGTAGATTTAAACCTTATCTATTAAATATGAGAAAAATGTTACAAGGAAAACTGATTGACATCAGGAAAGTCAGAAGTTGCTAGAGAACAAAAGACTGTACTTATTGCATAATTTTTGGGCAGCATGGAAATTTCAGTATCAAACTTTAGCAATTAAAGCCAATTTGGTGCCATTTTCCATATGTATTTCTAATATCTACTTTAGATATTATATCTTTTTTTTAAGATTTATTTTATTATTATTGGAAAGCTGGATATACAGAGAGGAAGATCTTCCATCCGATGATTTACTCCCCAAGTGAGCGCAACGGTTGATGCTATGCCGATCCGAAGCCAGGAGCCTCTTCCGGGTCTCCCACATGGGTGCAGGGTCCCAAAGCTTTGGGCTGTCCTCTACTGCTTTCCCGGGCCACAGGCAGGGAGCTGGATAGGAAGCAGAGTGGCCGGGATTAGAACTGGCACCCATATGGGATCCCGGGCGTGCAAGGCGAGGACCTTAACCAGTGCACCATCACGCCGGGCCCAGCTATTATATCTTAAAGAATAATAGCTTAGATTCTGACCTTAGATGGTGAATACATCTATGGTTTAATATCAAAACAAAATTTTCAAGGGCTTGAGGTGTTCCCCATCCCCAAAATTTATTAGAATTTTGAATACTGTATATGCAAATATTATATATCTTACATGTGTCTTATATGATTTGTATAATGTTGAAACAACATTGCACTCAAAGAATTTGAAATAATTTTGGAAATATATGCTCTAAATGTTTAGTAAATGTGTGATCAAGTAGGTTTCAATAGAATATCCTTAAACACACATGTTCATTCTTTCACTGATTTTGTTTGCTTTTTCTTTTTATCAGTTTTTCTCTTCCGAATGCCTCAGGATATAGCAACAAGTCTTTAGATAACTATATTCTGTTTTTAAAGATTTATTTACTTTTACTGCAAAGCCAGATATACAGAGAGGAGGAGAGACAGAAAGGAAGATCTTCCGTCCAATGAACTATATTTGCATTGATGTCCGTTTTTCTTTGTCTTGAAGTTGACTTGAGACATTTTCCTTCACTAGCTCACATTTAAATCTCTGGGATCATCATAGACAGCATCATCGTGATCTCACCTGGAAAGTCAATGAAGTGATACTATTGGGACCACTAGCCTTCCCTGGACACAGCCCGGGGCCGTGCATGTGAGACAACCAAAACACAATAGAATATTGCTAGAAAGTAGAAACTTGTACAAAAGGAAAATAAATGCACCCACAATCAATTAATGAAGTCTGTGGCAAACAAAACAAAAGGAAAAAACTTCATTTCAAAATATTAGATCTTATTGACTCTTTGACTTGGAGAAGTCACTTATTTTTGCGTTGCCTTTGCCCTACATTTATGAAAACAAGGGTTAGTATACTTTGCCACATTTCACAAAGAGTCATTATCAACTTTTAGACTTAAATGTCTAATGTGTGTATACTTCTGAATTTTGGTACGACTATGCTACTCTTTATCTGAGCATAACCAATGGGGATTTTTGGATTCTGCATTTATCTCATAAAAGGGCTTCATTTCCACTTTATATCAACTTGCTCCTCTTTATTTTCCTCCTTTTGTAACTCAAGTAGAAAAAGTAACTAATGTAATTTAAAATACCATAAATCATAATTGTCATCATTTCATCAACTCTTTGGTCAAATATCCTGTCCTTTTGGAGGCTATTAAAAATAGTGTTCCTGGGCCCGGCGCGGTGGCGCAAGTGGTTAAGGTCCTCGCCTTGCACGCCCAGGATCCCATATGGTTGCCGGTTCTATCCCTGGCAGCCCCGTTTCCCTTCCAGCTCCCTGCCTGTGGCCCGGGAAAGCAGTCGAGGACGGCCCAAAGCTTTGGGACCCTGCACCCGCGTGGGAGACCCGGAAGAGGCTCCTGGCTTCGGACCAGCATAGCATCAGCTGTTGGGGTCACTTGGGGAGTGAGTCATCAGACGGAAGATCTTCCTCTCTGTCTCTCCTCTCTGTATATCTGGCTTTCCAATTAAAAAAATAATAAAAATAAATCTTTTTAAAAAATAAAAAAATAGTGTTCCTGAGCCTGGTGGAGTAGCCTTGTGGCTGAAGTCCTTGCCTTGAATGTGCCAGGATCACATATGGGCACTGGTTCTAATCCCAGAAGCCCTGCTTCCCATCTAGCTCCCTGCATGTGACCTGGAAAAGCAATCAAGGATGGCCCAAGGTCTTGGGACCCTGCATCCGTTTGGGAGACCTGGAAGAGGCTCTGGGCTCCTGGCTTCGAACTGGCTCAGCTCTGGCTGTTGTGGTCACTTGGGGAGTGAATCATCGCCCGGAAGATCTTCCTCTTTGTCTCTCCTCTTCTGTGTATATCTGACTTTGCAATAAAAATAAAATAAATCTTTTTTTTTTTTTAAAGTAGTGTTCCTTTGACTTATTGCGTGTGGTGAATCAAAAACTGTTTGGTCAAACTTACTTGAATTTTAGTATTTTAGTTCAATGTTGGTTTTTAATTGTCAGCTTTTTTTTTTACTGTGTGTCTATATACTTATGACAAGACTTTCAAGGGCTAAAATACTGTAAATTTATAATACCAGAGATAAATCATTGGGATACAAAAATAAATGACTACTTCATCTATACTTCTTTAATATTGTCACTGTTAGTGATGATGTTAGCCTTACAAGTGTATTTAATCTTCTTTTACAATACATTGTGATTTTTTTTTATATTCTGGAAATTGTGTATCAAGCTATTGACTACAATAACGGTGCTTCAAACGTTTACAAATTGTGCTTAATATACTTGGTGGAAAAGCACTGGTCTCAAACCAGAGATTTGGGTGGGTTCTTGCTTTACCCAATCCTGCCTATTTCCTTAAGTCTTGCATCAAATATATTAATCTCTCTGGCCCCATGTTTACTCACCTGTAAATTGTAACCAACAGATGAAAATATTTTCTGGGCCTGGTTTAATGAATGCATAAGATGAAATGTTGCACAATCTCTAAATTTGGGTGTGTGTTATCTCTTAGAAGCAATTTGTCCAACTGGTTTATCACTTTGCTATGGACCAAAAGTCTGTTTTCACAGCAATCTGGGTTTTCATTTTTCCATAAGCTGTGTTCCTTTTTGTTGTTGTTCAAGACACGTCTCTTCACTTTGGGCTTACTTATATGTTTCCTTCCTTACCCTACCTCTAGAACTTACCCTTATCTTAACAAGGAAGTAGTTGCTTACTAAAAAAAAACTGTGACAGAGGTCTACAATTATGTGTGTTGAGAAAACACTGCCTAAGTCAAGTCCTCACGCTTCTTGGGAAGAGGGTAAAGTTGACAGATCAGATGTGGGACCTCTCGAGCCAGAATGTCTGGAGCGGGGGTATATGTGTTCTCCACCACCCTGTGGTTGTGTGATGTTGGGTGTCTGTTTCCTCATCTGAAATATAAATTAGCAGTGGGAGGAATAAAAGTTATAGGATAGGATCTGGTCCATAGTAATTGTTACTGACACATAAAAGCACAGGCTGGAAAAGAAGCTGAAGCTGGAGCTGGGAACAGCACCACGTCAATGGAGTAGCATCTTCTGACAGTCCTGAATCTTTTGAACAGAATTTCCTAAGTCCTGCTCTTTTCCTTGCTATTTACAGGGCTGTAGAAGTTAGGCAAAAACATATTGAAGAAAAGCACAGGCATGATGTGTTGGTGATTTGTTTTTTCCATTTGATTGGAAGCAATGCTACCATGGCACAGTGTTCTCCATGTAAATTTTCTGCTTGAAATATGAGATTTTGTTTGCTGCTACGCATCTAAACAGGCTTGCTGTCATTGTTATACTCTAAGCTCAGGAGCTGCCCTTTGTACAGGCCTATTTATATACTGTTTCATTTGAAGAACTACTAGAAAAACTGTTCTTATCAAAGGCTGTTAATTGATGAAAACATTTCTTTGCTGACAATCTAAGGGAAGCAGTCTGTTCTTAGAGCTTTCAAACCACAAAATATATTTAGCTGGTAATGAACAAAAGCCAATCAGTTATTTTCAATACTACCTTTAAGAAGTCTTTGTTTTTTATAATAGGGCTGTTTTTCTGTTCTGTACCAAAATGAGGTTTTAAAATATGAGAGCTCTTTCTGTAAGGAAAAGGGAGCCACATGCTGTAATTTGGGTTCAAAGAACTTTCTCCCCAATAATTGAGTGCATAGCTTTTTTAAAAAGTCGCTTTTTTAAAAAGTAGGAGGTATTTCAATCTTTTGATTAAGTGACACTATACATAAAATATAGTATAACAAATATGTCGGATCAGTTTTGTTTCTGAAAAGAAGACAAAATTGTATAGTATTTAGAAAATTGTGACATTGCACATACATGAATGTGGATGAAATTAAATCTTGATAAATCAATGAATATTTCAGTTTGTCTCATACTCTTCTGGAATGAAAAGAAAACAATACTAAACAGTATTGACAAAAGCTTTAGTAGAAAATGTACCTTCCAAATCATAAATACTGAGCTTGAAGCTCAAGAGAAAAACATGGAAACAAAGTAGATATTAACATTTCTGAAAACAGACAAAGACATATTGAAAATCTTGCTAGTTTATGCCAAACATAGTTTTCTCACCTAATCTTCACATGTCATAAATTTAGGTTGCTTTTCTGTGGAATTGTTGGTCTGTCTGTTCCCACATAGACTGATTAAGGGGTAATTCCTTGTGTCAGTTGTGTTCCATTTGCTTTTTAATAGGATACTGAACAGCCAATCATCAAATAAAAACAATGCGAACAGTCTGGAGAGTGTCTGTAGTCACTTTGATTTGCACATTAACGGCTCACATACCGCATTCATTGCATGCTAAACACAGTTCTAACCACCTTCTACACAATAAGGCTGCTTCACGTAAGAGAACTGAAGTTAAAAGAGAAGTTTATTTGGGAGCAATCATTTGTGAAATCTGTGAGTAGGTTTTGTAATTCTCATTTTCTATGAGGTTTCTTTGAAGACCTCATTGTATTTCATCTGGATCCTCTAAGAATAATCTGAAGCAGGGGATCTATGATTATTCCTACTTTTTATTAAATTGTGAGACAAATGAATTACTGTTTCCCAGTTTCTCACTGCTAAGTGGTGTAGCTGAAATTTGAACACAGGTAATCTGATTTGAGTCAGTACTCATAAGCACTGCAATATGTGAAGAATGTGGAATTGAGTCTTCAATTTCTGAATTATTTAGTTTCCTGATGGGTCTTCATTTTCTTTTTCTTTTTCTTTTCTTTTGTGTCTTTCAAACTTGCACAGTGGGATAGAGGTGGCATACATAATTTAAAGATCAAAACAAAATTTTTTATTAGAATGTCAGATGTACAAAGAGGAGGAGAGACAGAGAGGAAGATATTCCATCTGATGGATCACTCCCCAAGCGGCCACAACAGCCAGAGCTGTGTAAATTTGAAGCCAGGATCCAGGAGCCTCTTCTATTTCTCCTACACGGGTACAGGGTACCAAGGCTTTGGGCCATCCTCAACTACCTTTACAGACCATGAGCAGGGAGTTGGATAGGAAGCAGGGCTGCCAGGATAAGAATCGGTGCCCATATTGGATTCTGGTGCATACAAGGCAAGGACTTTAGCCAGTAGGCTACCATGCTGGGCCCATATGTAATTTTAGAGTAGCTTCATAGAAGTGTATAATTCGTGGGACAGAATTTTACCTGTTTTAGGATGATAATTTGATGAATATTGACAATTACCCATTGAAGCACTAGTAGAATGTTTCCATCATCTCCAAAATTTTCTTCACTGCCCCTGCCCAAGCTTGCTGATCTGCTTTTTTGTCACTACAAATTAGACTGGCTTTGTACCAATGTAATGATATCACGTCTTTTCTGTCTGACAGTCTTCACCCAGAATGCTAATTTGAGATCTAGCCATTTTGTTGTATATTTGCAGTGCAGTTCATTCTTTCCTATTATTATATAGTCATTTACTTGTTCATGCAACTAATTATTTATAAGCCTTTGGTCATGGACCCGGCGCGGTGGTGCAGTAGTTAAGGTCCTCACCTTGCACGCCCGGGATCCCATATGGGCACTGGTTCTAATCCTGGAGGCCCTGCTTCCCTTCCAGCTCCCTGCCTGTGGCCTGGGAAGGCAGTCGAGGATGGCCCAAGGCCTTGGGACTCTGCATCCATGTGGGAGACCTGGAAGAAGTTCCTGGCTCCTGGCTTCGGATGGGCATAGCATCGGCCGTTGGGGTCTCATATTTTTTTCTGGGATACCTCACCTACAGTAACATTAGAAGTCGCCAGAGAGCTTGAAGTCTCTATTCCCAGCCTAGGCCTCTTGTATAGGCTTCACACCTTCAGCTTACCTGGTTGTTTCTATAGCACCTGAAAATCAAGTGTTTGCATTTGTTACCTGTGCACATTCCCAATTATTTGCCCCTGAACCGGGCGCACTTACATTGTTTCATTTCTGCCTCTACTCCATCTGCTTTGATTTGTTAGGAAGATATTTAGAACTGCTTCTTTTGTCTATTTTTCTGCAGAAAAAATTTTCTGATCAGGTCTTTGTATATTCTTTGTATATTCTGATCAGGTCTTTGTATATTCTTTTCATCACTAAGTTCAGCAGTTTCACATTTTAAAATCTTTTGACCCCATTCATTTCTCACCATTGTAACAAATTAGCTCTAGTTAAATATAGTCGATCTCACCTATAACCATCTCCTAACTGGCCCCTACAGAACCCCTTTATCCTTCTATCTAAATTTGTTCTCCACAGCCAAGCTAAAGCAGATCTGAATTTATCACTTCCTTTTTTAAACCTTCTCCACATCTTATTATTGAGTTTAGGATAAAGGTCCTGATCCCAAACAAGACATTAGTGACTAGATGTATTTGTTAATATCTGTCTCTCCTACTGCTTCTTTAATCATAATGTCCCTGACTTTTTTTTTTAGTTGCACTTTCTTTTAGTTCTTAAATGATGCTCCTTTCTTCTTTGCATTAGGATCTCAACACATGGAGTTTGGTTTGGTTGAAATGGCCTTTTAAACCCTCAAACCATATTTTTTTCTGCTGTTTAGAGCGTATTTACCTGAAGATTTCACCTCTTTTATCTCTCCACAAAAGCCCTTTTTCCTTTTAAACATGCATTTCATGGATAATTGTTATGGGTTTAAAATATATCCCCCTAAAATTCAAGTCTTGGAAACTTAGTTCATAAATTTGCATGTCATTGGTATTTGGAAATAGGACTTTTGAGAGGTTATTAGGATTGGATGAGATTATGAGTTATGGGGCCACATGATGACATTAGTGGATTTACAAGAATCGAAGACCAGAGCTAGCATGTCTTCTGCTTTACCTGTATGCCCTCCATGATGCACCTGGAAGACCATCACCTGTGGGTACCACGCTTAAGGGATGCCAGCGTCAAGAATCATGCACTCAATAAATTTCTGTTCCTTATAAATTACTCAGCTTATGCAATTTCATTTTGGTAGCAGAAAATGGACAATATTTGTGCAACACTGATTGCCACTGCCTTTTTGTTCTCCAGTGCATATAAGATTAACATTCTTAGCACCAGGAACAATATAAGTATTTTTGGAATGAATGAACTACCCAATGATTACCTTTACATTTTGACAGAGTCATGAGCATAATAAGTCCAAACTGAAAGCTTGGTGACCACTTTGTGAATAATTGTCTAATGTGCATCATCATTTCATAAATTCTGAATGGTGGTCTATGGCCTCTTTAAAATGAGATTTGTATTTCATTGACAATAATATCACTAACAAATTTGGTTTCGGGTAAACTCTCACTGTGAGGACAAACTATTACTTATTTTAATATGATTAAAAAAATTCATCTGATTCCTGTTTGCAATTTGTCTTTTAGTATAGAAAAAGTCTTACTTTAAAAATATCTCTGATTTTAAATATACCGATTGTGTGTTTTAACAAATAAAGGGGTAACATTCAATTCCTAGTGGGGGAATTGGCCTTGTTGAGTTAATTTGTTATCTTTCCCCTTTCTCACACATAGTTTGATCATCATAGCCTTACTTGGTGAGTACATTTTTTATGCTTCAGGTTAGCTGCCCATTCATTATTTCATACATGTCTAGTTTAGTGTCCAATGCTTTAGAATTTTAGTTATCATAAAATAAATAATCAGACATGGCTAGTCTTACTTTATAAATTAAAAGGTTGATGTCCAAAGGTATTAAAGAAATTGCTCAAAGTCAAAGTAATTTTCACATTCAGAATGCAAACACTCAACAACCTGTATTGTCTTTTGTGCTTCTTCTGCATGAGCTAGTTACTGGTTTAATCATGGAAAACTGAGTTGATATTGCATTTATCTGTTCATTTCACTTTATGACATCAAATTCAATTACAGGATTATTTTGTTTAAAATGACTTCTTTAAGCATCTATGACTCATTCTTGTTATAACCCTTGCACAGTAATTAAATTTTCAGAGTTCTTTGATGATTTTATTACTAGGCATTGTCATTTTCAATTTTATGAAAATCAATGGAATTATTTTGATATGTATTTTCAAACATTAAAAGCTAGGTAATTTAAGTCTTTTAGTTTAGTTAATTGGAACATAATTGTGGTATTGATCATCATACTGTTGACTTCCATAGAAAAAACTTAGCCCTGAGCCAATCTTGATGCTACTACCCCTTGATCATATCTGGAGTCTCTTCTAGAAGTGTGGAAAGGTAATATCGAAAGTCAAATTATAGTCTGCTTCCGTAAGACCCTGAAAAAATGGAAAGAGATGATTTTTACCACTAATTTAGCATATTAAGGTTAAAACATGTGTTTTCTCTTAGCATTCCTGTGTGCCATCACTCATTTGCTTGTAATCCGTGTCTGTTGCATGTCTCTTACAATACAATAAGGGAGATGACAGACCAATGTTTCTGGTGGCAAAGATGAAGAGATAACCAATAAAATGTAAGAATTGTTGATGAGATAGTGCAGTGTTCTGATAAAGTGCCTGGGGTCGGGGTTATTACTTTAGACAGGATTCTAAAGTAACACATAAGATGATTGGATGGAGGAAACCAAGTGTTGAACTATAAAAGGGAAGCAGCTATTTGAAAACCACCCAGAACGCCTTTTCAAACAAATGCAACAGGCTGAGATGGGGGGTAAGAGGAATGATATTGGACAGTTTCAGGAAAAGAAAGATGTTGCTAAGACACAGTTTGTAAGATTGGAAAGGGGGACAGTGACCAGGTCTTGAGGATTTCACATAAACTTAAAAATGGAATGTGCATCATTTTCTTCTGCAGTGATATTATTGAGGTCATATTTAACTTAGGATTAATTTTCCATCCCTGACACTACTAATTATGCCATCAGAAAAATTGTATTATCCACAGTTTTAGAATTAAAAGAATTCTGAAAGTTACTTAATTCCTCCCCTTCATTTTAGAGAAATGGCAATCTCAGCCAGGAGAGGTTAACGACTCAAAGGTTATTCAGAAAATCTGGAAAAGCTCTAGGATTCAGGATTCAGGATCACCGAAAAACCTCTTTTTCAGAAAGCATTAAAAAATTTTTAACTATGTGGCATTGCTGTAGTGCTCTGAGTTTTGATTCAATTTTTCAAAAACTAACAAATTAAGCAAGTTGTTACCTAAATATAATTAATTGTCTGAGATTTGACTTAAACACGTGTTTAAAAAATTATTGCCTAAATTATTATTACTCTAAGAATTATATAAATGTTGCCCTAACATGCATCTCTGATTTCTTTTTCATAGTACCATTTACCAAAGTTCTTAACCTGGTGTTCTCACCAGACAAATAGAATTTTTAGGACCTATTAACACTCTGAAAAGAGGCTCAATATATTACATATCTGTATCATTTCAGGTCCATCAAGGAAAGAGTGCAAGACAGAATTCTAACAGGCTGTTTATAGAGAACTGCCTCTGCAGAGAGAATAGGAATAAATAGCAAGAACCATGAAGTCAAAATGTAAATCTGGCATCTGGGATAGGAGAGAAGGAGGATTGGGTAGGAAACCTCAAATTGTACTGTAGTTCTAAGACAATCTCATCCAGGCTGATACGGAATCCTCAGGCAAAAGGTGCTTGTTGAAGACAGGCTGTTGGAGCACAGCACTGGCCTGTGCAGCCCTGGGGGAGTGTGGTTTCCAGAGTGAACGCTCTCATCCAGCAGCAGCTAGGGCTGTCCATCAGCTTTGTTCTTAGGGAGAGTTCTCACTTGAGGTGTGTGATTAACCAAGGCCACCACACTGTGCTCCCTATATTCCTTTAGCACAGGGAAATATTTGTGGCATTTGTGATACAGACGATATTTGTGTGCCAAACAAACTTCAAGGCTACTGGTTAAATTGCAGCTCTAAGGAAATGAACTATGGATTTAAATTTATTCTGTGCATCCATAAACAGGACTCAATGGAGTACTGACTGTTGTCAACCTTACTTCTTCTTGGGTGGTAGAGGCATTCAAGTCTTTTCATACCGATTTTTTTTTATGATGTAAGCAATGAATGTCAGAAAAGCTACACCATAGTGCATGGATGTGTCTGTTTGTCCTTGAGAATGTGCGAGGGGCAGAAGGTGGTAGAATCTGAATACCCTCATTCTGGTACCGATGAGCTGCTTGGCCATGAAGAAGTTACCTCCCTTCCAATGCCTCAGGGTCCTCATGTCTAATGTGGACATAATAGGACCTGCCTTCAAGGGTGATGGGAAGGTTTAGTGAGATAGTCTTTAGAAGGCTCCTTCTGTACTGTAGGACTTGTGTTATTCCTACGGTTTCAGGCTGTGGGCAGTAAACACTGCAGGTTGTCCACATGAGCATATCTGTTATTTGTAACCGTGAAGTGTCGAGCTGAATGAATGGAGCAAACACAGATCCTCCCATCTCTGAAAGATCCTTTGGAGAGCTTGAGTTCTAACATAACTGAGAAAGTACTCAGGGGAAAATAGCATTTCTGGTTTGGTAAGACAGGATAAAATAGTCATTAAGTCAGTTTCTTTGTGTGCATTTGTATTTTGTATTCTTTGAAAACATTTGTGATGAAACATTTTGGGTTTTGTGCTCAACTCTTTAATTCAGTAGATTATTCCAGGGGCAACAGTCAAGATGCTTGTTAGGACATATGCATTGCATGTCAGAGCGCTTGGGTTTGAGTCCTGGCTTTGCATCTGATTGCAGCTCCCTGCTTATGCACACCATGGAAGCTAGAAGATGATAGTTTGTGTCCATGGGTCCCAGTCACCCAAAGGGCATCTGGATTAAGTTCAGTCTCCTGACTTTACACAGGCTCAGCCTTCGCTGTATCAGGCACTGGGAAATCGAAGCAGCAGTTTCAAGCACCTTCTCTCTCTCCTCTTTCTCCCCAACTCCATGCTTATCTCTCTGCTACTCAGTTAAAAGATGAATAATAAATAAAAGATACACAGTTTGAAGTTGTTATTACATAAAATAACATTTTATTATTATTTTAGAATTATCATTATCACTGTTCTTGCACCAATAATCAAAAAGATTTCAGACCGGCCCTGTACAGCTTGATTTTGACAAATGATTTTCTGTCTGCCCAAGGGTGGCTATCCTCCTTAAAACAAAATTTTTCAATTTCTCTCAGCCTGTTTTTTTTTTTTTTCCTGTTCTATCCAACTTCTTGGTATACCTGTTTTTATTACGTCTTATCTAAACACTTTGAAGTAAGTTGTATATGATAAAAAATTTGAAAGAGTAAACTCCTGAGAATTATTTAGCCCAATGGTAGCAAATTATAGCCCAAAGACCAAATCTCTTTAGCAGATGTTTTGCATCCATAATGGTTTATCAGAACAGTGTTGTTTAGATTGTGTTTGCCCTTGTCGACTTCTGTGCTGCGCAGCTGAATTGAGTCATTGTAACAGTAGGACCAGGAAAGCATTAAATATTTTCAATCTGGCCTTTTATAGAAAGTTTACAAGCACCTGATTCATGTCATTCAAATGTTTAAAAGTAAGAGAAAAACCAAATGTTTCTAGACTTGAGTTGATTATCACTTTACTTTTTTAAAAACTCAACACTTTAAATTGAAAAATTTCCTCCCTGCATATTTTTGTTAAAATGGCACTGTAGAGTAAATAAGCTGGCTCAGAACAACAAAGTTTCCATTCTAAAGAATTTCCCTGGGGTGAGTATGAATATGTTAGAAAATACATTTGCTTTATGAAAAATCCACTAGTTTAATGGAATAATGTATTTGAGAGTGACTATTTGGCTCCATGCTGCTTCTTTTAACATTTGGCTTTTTTTGTATTAAAATTCCTTTAATTACTTCCTATACTTTAAGTGTAATAAGTCATCTACTACTAGACCTAAATGTGTTTTCTACAAATATTTTCCTGGATGAGAAGTGGAGCAGGCACAATATGAACTGGCACCCATATGGGATCCTGACACATTCAAGGCGAGGACTTTAGCTACTAGGTTACTGTGCTGGACCGAATAAGTAAATTAAAAAAAAAAAAAAGCGAAGATAATTTGGAACCACACTGGAAAGCGACTTTTGGCTTATTGGGGGCAATTCATAAAGCTACTACTGGCTTCATTGGAGGAAGAAACTTTGCAGTGCACAATAGGATGATATATGTGGCAAGAAAGAAAAATCCAATCAATATTACTATGTCTGGCAGAAAACCATCCAGTAAAGATAAGGGAGAGAACGTACAAGAATTGTTTCAGGGAATTCTTCAAATTCGAGTGAAAATATGCTAAGCAGACACAGGAAAGCATAAAGCCTGCTGATATAAAATTGTAGTCATATTCAGAATAATGTAAATTTGCAATATAATTTATTAATTATTTTAACCCTAGTATCAAAATCAGTAGGTAAAAATTTGTTAACAGGGACTGACATTTTGACAGAACAGGTTAAGCTGCTACCTGCAACACTGGGATCCCATATTGGAACATTGCTTACAGATCTGGCTGTTCTGATTCGAATCCAGTAACCTTTTAATGTGCCTCGGAAGGCAGGGGAAGATAATTTAATTGCTTGGGTCTCTGCCATCATTGGGGGAGACCTGGAGATCCTGGCTCATTGCTCTAGCCTGACCCAGACCTGACCATTGCAGCCATTTAGGGAATGAAGTAGAGAATAGATCTCTCTGTCAGTCACCCTTCTCCCTACCCCCTGTCCCCTGTTTGTTGCCCTGTCTTTCAAATAAATAAACAAATCTTTAAAAAAAAATTATGTGGGCCCAGCACAGTAGCCTAGTGGCTAAAGTCATTGCCTTGCATGTACTAGGATCCCATATAGGTGCCAGTTTGTATCCCATCTGTTCCATGTCCTTCCAGCACCTGCTTGGGACCTGGGAAATCAGAAGAGGACAGCCCAAAACCTTGGGACCCTGCACCCTTGTGGGAGACCTGAAAGAAGCTCCTGGCTTTGGATCAGCTCAGCTCCGGCCATTGCAGCTACTTGGGGAGTGAACCAGCAGACAGAGGATCTTTTCTCTCTGCATCTTGTCTCTGTAAATTTTCTTTTCAAATAAAACTAAATAAATCTTTTAAAAATTATGCATGGAGATACACTACAGAAATACGTAAATTGTGCATAAAAAGACAAGTATCTTACTCACAGATGGAAAGCTGAAGCAGTCAGACTCCTAGGAGCTGAGAGCAGAATGGTAGCCACTAAGAATTTGGGGAGGAAGATTGGCGAAGAGTACAAAGTTCTAGTTATATAGGATGAGTGCATTTTGGATCTCTAAGATATGTCACTGTGATAGTGAACAGTGCTGTATTATACATTTGTAATTTGCTAAAGAGATGTGTATCTTAAATGCTCCCAACATAAAAACAAAAGTGGTTTATGAGGAGATGGATATGTTAATTAGCTCTACTAAATTTCTGGCACATATCAAAACATTCAGTTTTTACCTTAAATATTTATGTTTTGATTTTTCAGTCATATCTCAATATGACTGAAAAATACTTTCTCCTTTTTTTTAGTCATTTTGAAATTATTTGAATGGACTTGAAAAACTTTCTTGGACAGCCTAATATATTCCCAGCAATGAGAGTCTCCTTTTACGATGTATCCTTCCAATAGAATTTAATCTTTATAACTAAACAATCAAGTAAGCCTTAAATAATTTTATCAGTGGCTCAAAGTGAACTTCTTTTGGTGTTTTAGTCCCTGACTTTCCTTCAAAACCTTAACCTTATTTGGGTCAGAGATTCCCCCTGAGAATTTGATGAATTCTGTATAATCTTTCCTCAGGAAAATTAACACACAATAATATTTGCATGTAATTATAAGGCTTCTACAAACTCTGGCAAAGGACTATGGATTCCAGCCACAGATTAGTTTAAGTTCTAGGCTTCAGCTGAGTTCCACTTTTTAAATCTTGCCCTATATGCAGGTCTTTTGACTTTACCTTTAATATATTTTTTTCTATCAGGTTTATACTGTCGGAAATACAATAGCTTGTTCGCTGTCTTAACTCTGTGTACCTCTTTCTGAAGTCCTACAGGACATATATTGCCATTGTACTGCTTTTGCTTTAATATATCCCTTTGAAAATAATCTCCTATTTTGATACAACTCTAGTCTGGGGGTATACTATTTATAGAAAGAGCAAAGAGTTGACAGTTTCATGATGGATTAATAAGGAACAGAGATAACTTGAGACAAGCTGACTCCTGATGGATATGTGATCTGAGAAAGAAGAGGCTGGGAGGCAGGAGGTAAGATGCCCAGAAGCCAGCAGCAGACTGGGGCAAAGGGGTCAATTCAGAAGAAGCTGTCAGTGTATGTCCTTGATCCCTCCCTGGTTTTAGAGAATTCAGGAAGGAATATGAACAGCTTGGGTGGCAGATGGCTGCAGAGAGCCATTTCAACACAAATTTGAAAATTGTATCAAAAACCCCGCTGAAAGAACCGTGTTTCCATTAAGGTCTTAGAGGTGAGGTCAAGGGGGCAGAAAGAGAGCTACTGTGTGGGGAAGAGAAGTGGGAAGACCGAGAAAAGGGAAGTTCAGGAAAGAAGCCATGTTTGTGTTAATCCAGGCAAAACTCATTTGATGGCAGTGTGGAAATGTACTTTGCCTGCCTGCTTACAGCCACACAACTGTGTGCTTTAGAAAGACTTCCCGAAAATATTGAATATTTGTGCTTTACAATGGAGGGAAGACAATTAGAAGGAAAACATGAGGACCAGCATCTTACCTCTGTGTAATGTGATTTAGGAATCACAATAGCGTTTTATTTCAGCCCCACACCTGGGTGCTGAAGTTTGAGATTCCTGTAGTCACCGTTTCTATCCACTCACCCTGTTTCACAGAATCCTATTTCTACTGAGGCCTGAGGCAGTAGAGGGGATGAAGAGAGCCTCTGGGTCTGTGCGGCTATTTTTCAGGTCCCTGGCAAGCCAGAGATTCTACAATGTTGTAATTGGCATCAAACCACACAAGGGTGAATCTAGGCAAGAATGCCATAGAGGAAGCACAGGGAGAGATTAAAAGTGGCAGAAAGGGTTGATCCCACCAATCACAGTCTAAAACTAGGTGAAGTTTTTTTTTTATTCATAGAAAGTTCTAGAAATCACCATACAAGTATATGTACATACATGATTCATGCAACTATTTCATATTATTCTAATCATAGTATTCTTCCATATGACTATAAACTATTATAGCATATAGTGAATATACTATCCAGTAAATCTATGTACTAGACCAGCATATATGAAATCTGTAAATGAGCTAAGCCCTTCACTTGTATGGGAAAATTTAAAACTGGGATAAAGTCTTATTGAACTGTTCATTAAGGCTTATCTAACACATTCTAGTCTCACAAACAATATCAGTTATAAAAATTTTGCACATATTTTAAGTACTTTAACTTTTGCTCTATTTCTACCTTTCATAATTTGGTGATAATCTGGGTAATATGATCTTGCTGCTTAAATATGCATCATGTCTGTCTTCCTTTTGTATCAGTTTGGATTTTTCTTAATTATACCCAGCCTGTTTTCTTTGTTCTTGCATATTAATCATCATACAGTATCACTAATATAAATTATAATTGCAAAATTATAAAAGTGATTTAATTTCTTCTGCTTAAATTAGCTCAAGATAATCTCCACAGTATTTTATTTTCTGAAAGCATTCAATTATAAATTATTTCAATTTTTTTGAATGTGTAATGCTTGATGTGGTTCAATAGTTAAAATGATGTTGGAATGTGTTCAAGAAGTCTTGTGATCATGCCATCCATGATTCTAAATTTCTCCTGATCTCGTGTGGAGCCATTTTCTGTGGTTTTTTTGTTCATCTGTTCATTGTTGCTTGATGAATACAAAATGCAAAAATTTTCCTGCAATTCCTGTTGAATCTTTTAGTTGACAATTCACTCCATCACCAAGGATTGTTTTAATTATTTACATATACTTTCACAAGATTTTTAAAGTTATCAAAATTAACAAGATGAATTTAAATAAACATCAGTTGATTGTACACTTAAAAGTTTTCAGAATGAATTGGCCAATTTGCTGGAGCAAATGCTTGTGTTAAGGGGCCCTGAGTCCTCTGCAGTGACCACAACGTCCTGCTTCACTGTCCAGGTCACTCCTATCTATATTCATGATGTAGATAGCCATTGTGCTGGGTTTTTATTTTTGTATTAATTTAAATTCTAGCATGGTAACTGTGCTAAAGGCAGCCCTTGGGGAGGAGCATAAAGATCTGAGGAATGGTTATGGATGTTTTAGTACTGCGTGTTCTCCTTGCCCCTCAAAGCGGGAAGGAGAAATAGAAAATTTGCAAACAAACATCACACCCACGTTTCCCTAACCCTTGATCCATCCCACTCTGATCAACTATGTTAATATCATCTTAAATAAATAAATAAATGTTAAAAAGAAAACCCTTACTAAAGTTGAGAAAAAAGAACTGCATATTTTACAAGCTTGTAATTTCAAAGTTTTATATAAAATTATGTTGTAAAAATTTGTTTAAATTTAGGACGCTGAAAAAATGGTTTTATATAAATGATTGTCTCTGATGTAATGATATCAACTGATGTCAAAAAATCATACCAACTAAACCCTTTGTTTCCCTCACAGCTCACATTTCCCTTTAGCAATTGCTCAGGCATCCTCGTTTGCTAATATGATTTTGGATTTCACACTGTACAGTGTGTGAACATGATGCTCTTGGTTTCCAGTAATCACTGATTCTAGGCTTTGCTACACAGGCTGTGATTACACCTGCTTCTCATAGAGTCCCCCTTCAGCCTCAAAGTTATCCTGATTATATAATAAATCCTATAGTTGCTGTAACTATAAGATTTCTCAATGAAAACACTGACAAGCATTTATTGGGCATTTGCTCTATATAAGGCACCATGCTAAGTGCTTTACATATCTGATTGTTTATATTATTGCAGAGTGCATAATTCTTCCCTTAGGCAATGGGTATCATAATACCATAACTCTTCTATTTGCGTAACTCTTCCATTTGGCAATTGGTATTATAGTATCACAAAAGGCTCTGAATGCTCAGCAAGGTGAAGGAATACATTACAAGTCATGAGGGTGGTGGTTGAAGAAACAGGATTTGGGTTCAAGCATGTTCAACTACCATCCCCACAACAGAAGCTGTTGGTACATTTCTAATATGATGAAGACCTGTGTCGACAAGTATCCGAGTTAAATTGGCAGCAGCCAGTTATAGAAATCACTAAGTTTCTTTGGATTGCCTTATTATGGCTTTTCAGATGTTGCATTAAATGCTGTTTCTTTTTTATTTTAAAAGATTTATTTTTATTATTTTTTTATTGGAAAGGCGGATATACAGAGAGGAGAGACAGAGAGGAAGATCTTCCGTCCGATGATTCACTCCTCAAGTGAGCGCAACGGCTGATACTATGCCAATCCGAAGCCAGGAGCCTATTCCGGGTCTCCCACGGGGTCTCCCACGCAGGTGCAGGGCCCCAAAGCTTTGGGCCGTCCTCGACTGCCCTCCCAGGCCACAGGCAGGGAGCTGGAAGGGAAGCGGGGCTGCCAGGAATTAGAACTGGCGGCCATATGGGATCCCGGGCGTGCAATGCGAGGACCTTAACCACTAGTGCCACTGCGCTGGGCCCATAAATGCTGTTTCTAATTGTTGACTTTGAGGGGTGCATTAGGGACAGTGGCTCACTGCTTCACTTCCAGAAAGCTATGAAACCGCTCTCTGTCAGGCTTGTGAACAGCTTTGTTGTTCAGTTCACGTGAAGGCCAAGAGCTTTAAAAATACACACTTCTTTGGATTGTGTGATAGATATTTCGTATGTGCTGTACGTACTTTCCTTCAGTGATTGAAATGAACACCTTTGTACCTTCAGGAGTGAAGGTGTGTAGGTGCATGGTTGTACACATGCATGAAAGCATTGTATCTGTGTGTGTGTACATGGTCACATCGTGCTCCAATATCTCATTCTTATAAACTTAGAAACTGGTTTTTACAATCTCTACATTACTAAATTTCAACATCTCCCAGAACTGATTGTATATAATTGGATTATACAGATGTTTTGACTGTGAAACTTCAAAATGTTAAAAAAAATGGGGAGAAGTTGGGAAAGTTTATGATGATTATGCTTGATAAAAAAAAATGAGTCCGTTTTATTCAGTTTGCTTTGTAGTCGTATAGGGACTTTTAGTTTCAGCATCTTCAGACTTGTCTAGGTCCCTTGCTCCTCCCTCAGCACCCTGCATACCTACTGCAAGAGACAGTTTCTGTTTTCCTTGTTTTTCTTTTCTTAGCTTGAAGTGTTAGGATTTATTCACTTCCAAACAGATATGAAGAAACCACATTATTTAGTTCAATAAACTGGAAGACATGTTCTATCCTCAGCTATGGAAAATCTCTTAAAAATTTCATGACCCCCCCCCCCACCTCACACACAAAAAAGATAGTCCATTTTCTTTTTAATCAGTGTTAAAAACCTAGTATTAACCAGAAAGACCTTGGCAAAGTTTTGTCATCTAAATAGAAAAGTTCCAAATCCTTGCAAAAAAATATTCCTTTGAGTTACATTTTTCTATATCTTTTAAAAGGTCTGTACTTAACTGTAATCCTTCATTTCCTCCAGAATAATACCAGATTAATACAGTCAGTGAGAGGATGGAGGTATTTTAGAGGACATTATAAAATCTCTTCAGGAAATGTTACCACATTATAATCCCCAGTCATAGTGCTCTGGAGTAATGGTGTTGAGATTGGGGTGAACTCCAGCCTGCAGCTGGAATTGTTGGTGACCCCAACTCCAAAAAGCTGATCTCTTTATCTTTGCTGATTCAGATTTTGAAATACTTTCTCTTTGGACACTTTTGTTCTAGATTTAGCCAATGCAGATCTGCATTAGAAGCAAAAACACAAACTACGAAGCAAAATTTATTTAAAGCAAATAAAGAAAATTTGTTTGAGAGACAGAAAGCAAAAGAAAGTGAGATAGAGTTCCTATCTGCAGGTTCACTATGCCACCAACAACCAGGGCTGGATCAGGTGAGAACAGGAACCAGGAACTCAGGCCAGGTTTCCAGCACTGGTAGGAGGGATCCAAATAGTTGAACCAACTGACCTGCTGCCTCTCAGGATACAGCAGGAGGCTAGAGTTAGGCGTGGAATCAGGACCAAAGCCCAGGCACTCCTGCAGGGGACGTGAGCATCCCAATCAGTAATTGGACTGCTAGACACAATGCCCACTTCAAAGATAATTATAAAAGTAAAGCTGAGGCCTCCCATGATAGCATAGTAGTTAAAGTCCTCTCCTTGAGTGCACTGGCATCACATTTGGATGACAGTTCTTGTCCCTGTGGCTCTGATTCCCATCCAGGTCCCTGTGTGTGGCCTGGGAGAGTGGTCCAGGACGGCCCAAAGCTTTGGGACTCTGCACCTGCGTGTGAGACCCAGAAGAGGCTCCTAGCTTTGGATTGGCACAGCAGCAGCTGTTGCTGTCACTTGGGGGGTGAACCATCAGACTGAGGATCTTCCTCTCTGTTTTTCCCTCCTCTCTGTATATCTGCCTTTCCAATAAAAATAAATAAATCTTAAATAAACAAAGCTGAAAACTGCATCATGAGCAAGGCAGGACATTTGTGAACAATGCACTGAAGCATGCCACATACTTGCTTCCACAAGAATTGCACTCTTGCAATCTCCGTAGTTTAACTGGTTTGATGCCTTTAAACCATCGACCTCTTTTCATTCTTTATCTGCAAATTAGGAGACTAAAAATTCACATGCAATCAAATAATAACTATGAATGCACTCTGGAAAGGACAGATGTTCCTTGTTGTGCTGATAGTGCCAGTCCCGCCTGGGGGTTTTCAGGTACATTAACTGAATGGCCCTGTTGTTTTCCTTCACTTGGGAAACTCTAAGCAAAGGCAGCTTCAAATTGCATGCCATGCCACATCTATGTGAGCCTTTTTGTCTTCTCATCTTGTCTCTGGCTGAGTGCTGAGGGCTGGCTTGGGCTGCAGTGGTCACAGTTTGCTCTCCATTTCCTCTTGGTTACTATTTCACCTGTGTTCTTGCTCGCCTCTCCCCCCCGACCTCCCCCCCGCCCCAACTGCTTCCCAGGGAGAAGGGTTTGTCTTTTTCGAATCAGTTCTAGCTACTGGATACCTCCCTGGCTCCTCTGATTTCTTCTAGCTTCACATCTGGATGGTTTATTCTTTTCTCTGCTAATTGCTTTACAGAGATATTGAGAGAGATTTCTTGCCTTTCCCACTTGGACTTGAATATGGTCTGGCTGGCTGTGTCTTGCTGCTTCTAAGAGTTTTCATGGGAGCTTTCATTACATTTTGCAGTTTAGATTCCTGTGCTTATGGTTAGTGACAGGTAGAAATATCTCTTTTACTACCATCACCCCCATTTAAATAAAGCCTATTTCTAGCAGAATGATGGACTTATGACTGCTTATGATGGACTATCCAATTGTAATGATATAGGAGAAATCAGTGGTGGGGGGAGGGAGAGAATTTGGAGAGTCATTCAGCCATTGCCTACTGCCTCTCAGGGTGCACCCTAGCAGGAAGCTGGAATTAGGGGGCAGAGAAGGGGCTATCAGGACTTGAACTTGGGTGCACTCTGATATGAAATGTGGGCACCTATATAGAGCCTTGTCTTGCTTGTGCCAAACACCTACCTCTGCTTCGCTTCTGGAAGGTGATGTGCAACACAAGTCTTTGCAAATGAACTTCAACTGCTAGGAAAAGAAAGCAGAAACAAGAATAAAGAAAACTGGTCTATATTTTGACTCTTCTCAATAATAGTAGTTTTGGTAGTGCTCATAGTACTACTGGTGGTAATTGTGGTAGCAGTACTGGCAGCAGTAGTGAGAGTTGTTGTCATTGTCATAGTAGTTAACATTTTCCCCCCTTTTTGCAATCAAATGTGAGGAAATTCTTGGCACAGTCCTGTTGTTGAAACCACAGGAGAACCATGTGAGCTGAGTCTGTATGTGTCTGTGTCTCCTTTATGGTTGAAGGACATGAGGCTATAAAGGTTGAACTCACTTGCCTGAGGTCACAAAATGAGTAAATTGGAGGAGAATCAGTATTTGAATCTGGTGTGCCTGATTTTGGAATCTGAATATTCTGCTTCACATCCTGGAACTTGGTATTTAGCTTTCTGGCCGGAGGTCGCTGCCTCACAGAACCTGGGTGAATGCCAGTGGAGGGGGTCCAGTGGTGGCCAGAGGACATAGCAGCTGGGTGCTTAATGACAGTGCCTGCTCTTCCTCTGTGTTGGGGTGCTGTAAGCCATGGTAGGGACTATGGGGTGCAGCAGAACATACAACTTGTCTGAAGAGAACAGCTGCTACTCAGTGTTTGTTCTCATAAGGGCATAATATTTTTCAAACATGAATTATGAAAAGATTAAAACTACAGAGTTTTAAGTGGTATGTCCTGATGACTAAATATTATCATCTCATTCAGTTTTTCAAAACATTGAACAAAACAGTATGAAGTCAAAGTAATTTTGCCTGGGGATCAGAGTTAGCCTGTTTCGTTACCCCTTTGTGTGTGTGTGATGGTGGGGAGTGGTATTCTGGAATATTGTAAGCATCTCAGAGAGAAACGACACTGTTCATTGAAGCACTTTGTTTTCTCTTGGCCAGTGGTTGGACGGACCCTCAGCCACTCCATCAGCTTCTGTTTAGTAGAGGATGTACAATCCCAATTGATTATTGTGTAAATATGAAAAGAAAACATAAATAACAATAACCCTGTGTTTTATAGAACATATCTAGTTGAAAGGCGGAGTGACAGAGAGGGTGATAAAGAAACATAACCCAATGTATCAAGCCCTTTGTGTGTGCCATTTTGTTGGATAGCATCCCTGTCTAACATTTGAGAATGGTCTGAGAAGTTAAAAGATCACAGTCACAGTTGCCAAGGACCAGTGAGGAGCAGCATGGTATTTGGATCCAGACATCTGTGATTGCAAAGCCCCTGCTCCCCCTGCCCATGTCTTCTGCCACACAGTATAATATGGCAATAAAGTCTGTATCACACCAGAACTCAGGTAGGCTTCCTTTTTAAAAAAAGATTTATTATATTTTTATTGGAAAGTCAGATATACAGAGAGGAGGAGAGACAGAGAGGAAAATCTTCCCGTCTAATGGTTCACTCCCCAAGAGGCCGCAAAGGCCTGAGCTGAGCTAATCTGAAACCAGAAGCTCGGAGCTTCTTCCAGGTTTCCTATGTGGAGGCCGGGTTCCAAGGCTTTGGGCTGTCCTCCACTGCTTTCCCAGGCCACAAGCAGAGAGCTGGATAGGAAGTGGGGCAGCTAGGATTAGAACCAGGGACCATATGGGATCCCGGTGCGTGCAAGGCAAGGACTTTAGGCATTAAGCTACCAAGCCCTGCCCGCACATAGTCTTTCATTGCTGTTCAGTGTGATGCCCAGTTTCACTGAGGGAAGTTATTCCACTAATCAAAATGATCTCTCCACACCACCAGAAACTCTTCTCTTTTCACCTCATCACCCAGCCTGAAATTCTAGCCCTTAGAGACTCTTTTGTGTTAGCAGTCTCACTCCTGGGAAGGTATGGACTTAAGTAACTTTCCTTCCTTCACACATTAACATAAAGTTAAACCCCATGACTAGCTGAGCTCATGATAACTTTCCAGGACAACATGAAGGAGGAAGAGACCATTCTAAGGTATGTGCCACTGTGCAGATGGGTTGGCTGCGCTGTGGAACTTGGGATAGGCCCTTTGCCCCATAGTGGGTTTCTGGCTGCCTAGGAGACAAGGGACCAGGGGCACAAGCTTCCTACCACTTTATATTTAACCTGGAGCTGTTTTTCCATAGTAGACAAAACCATCTTATTGATGCTTTCTATTTTATTATATTTATGGCATAAGAATGTAGATTTTTTTGGCTATAAATAGACTCAAGACATACTTTGTGTTTGTAAAATAAAATATGTAATTCAAAAATGAGGATTTTTTGGGGGGGTTCTGCTTAACAAAATCTATAAAATAAAATATATAATTAAAAAGGTAAAGGTTTTTTTGTTCTGATGAATAAAAACAGCCAATCAACAATTTAAGGAGAAAATCAAGCTGAAGAAATAATCACAAATGGCTGCTTCTAAGAGGGTTATGATGGTGTTTTATGCATTATTTGAAGCTTTGCTATGAAGATAACTCAGTTTAGAAGAACAAACAACAGAGTTTAGTTACCGAAGCAGAGGGAAAGAAACAATTCGTAGTGGTCAAAAGATGGTGGCAAGTAGGAGAGCAAGTTGCTCTTGAGTGAACGTCTATACTTATCTTGAGAAGACCACCTGAAAGTGTCAAGCACAGGAAAACAAGAAAGAAAAGAATTCCTTCCCAAGTCCTAGTTGATCTTTTCTTTTTCTTGGTTCTGATTCCCCGAGGAGTATGCGATTCCTCTGCAGTTTGTGTTTTGCTTGTGTGAGTGGGAATGAGAAATTGGAAGACCTCAGAGAGATTCAGTGCTAAGAATTCCCTGACATCTGTTAAGCCTTAGTCCTGGCTGTTACTTATTAGACAGTTCTGCCAAGACATCCCCTTCATGATGACTGTGCTAACCCCTGTAGAATTTCTTCATGCCATTTTGCAACACAAATTATTGTATCTCCCAACTCTTTGACATTCCCGGACTAATTCTGTTTCCTCCCCTTTTCATTCATTTTGAAAATAGGTTTTGCAGAATGCTAATGTTGCATTGTGAGGCAGAAGTAACTTGAGATGCTCATCTCAATTATTTAATTATTTGTCAGTAGAAATTGCTGCTTTGATTAAAACACACTGTAATACATTGTTTTTGAAAAGCCAGAATTTCTCAGAAAATAGTTTGAATGGATGCATCTAATGGCATAGAATAAGCACTCTTTGTAAATAAGATAAAAACTGCTGGGCAGTGATTGTAAGTGGAACAAGATTTGGTGACGTTGAATCATCTCTCAAAACTCACACACCACTTTGTTCAGTGGGTCCTCACAGCAGTTTGTAGGTGTTGAAGAATATGAGGTCTACCAGGAGGGCTGTCAGGGTGTAAGGATTCAGAATGCTTACTGACCATAAAATGATAATGACAAATGATAATCACATGACTTCAGTTTTTATGTGTATGATTGTTTGAATGTATTCCCTAAAAATTCATGTGTTGAAAACTTGGTTCCCAATGCAGCATTTTTGAGAGATGAGACATTTGAGAGGAGCTGGGTTAGTTCATTCACAGATGAATGGATTATCCTGGGAGTGACTTTGGTATGAAATTGTTCTGTCTGGCAAGCTTTTTGTGTCTCATCATGTTCTTTGCCATGCCATGACCCATCAAGGAGGCTCTCACCAGCTGCTGAGCAGATATCCGTGCCCCACCCTTACTCTGAGCAAAACAAACCTCTATTCTGTGTAAATCACTGGGTCTGCCATATTAAGTTACAGCGGCAGAAAGTGAACCAAGACTTCAGCTATTTCATTTGTCTAGCTCACAGATATTTGGTAGTAGGAAGGGCTTTTATGGGTGAACTGCGATGCTCTCAGTGGTATTCTTGGAAGATAAGACTCATTTATTTAGTTCCCAAGAAATCGGGTCTACAGCAATGTGGTTAATATACGTGCTCCTCTATGTTTTCTCTTTAAAAACCTATCCACATTTGTGATCTGCTCTCTTGTCAGCTCATCTCTTTCATTTTGGTTGCCCTTTTCTAAATTGAAGTGTTCTTGGCACCAGTAAATTTCTCTCTATCCTCTTTTTATCCCTTTCTCAGTCTATACTCAAGGCTGCCTACTTGGTTCTCTAACCTCTAGTCACACAGAACTGCTTGCTTAAGTACTCCAAACACAACCTACTACTGTGCTCCTTTGATTTAAATATCCACATTTCTCTCTTGTACCTGATTAAACCACCACACTGTCCAAGATTTGCCTTACACATCACCTGCTCTACTTCTAAAATTCGGCCTTTTACCCCAAACAAACAAACTTTGGCTGCCTTCCCTCTATACTCCAGTAACACATTATTTGGTCTTTAATGTCATGATGTAGGTTTCATATTCTTCAGTATGGAGTGCAGGAAATCCAGGCACTGGTAGAACTTCTATTTGCATTTATTTCCAATGTAAGCTGATATGGCAAAATTTTTGCAATCGTTAATGCATCTTCAGTACTTTCCTGACATCTTCAGTACTTTCCCCTTTATGTCAGGTCACTTTTCATGTGTTTGTTCACACTTTGCATATTGTGAAGTGTAGCAGTTACTTTTATCTGATTTTAAGAAGATTTACAGGTTGATGTTTTCATTCCTACAAGTAAAACTGCCTCACGGGATGCACATGTATTTTACATATGTTCTTATAAGGACTCGCAGGGGCTGGGCATTTGACCTGGCAGTTAGGACACCTGCCTCTGGAGTGCCTGGGTTCAAGTCCTGGCTGCACTCTGAGTTCTGTTGTCCTGCCATAATGGCTCAAATAGCAGAGTCCTTGCCACTCATGTGGGAAACCCTGGTTGATTTCCTGGCTTTGGCCTCTTATTTGATGTTGGCGTCTAGGGAGTGAATCAGTTGTTGAGAGCTCTCTTTGACTTCAAAATAAAAGAATCCCTGGTTTAGCATGGTGCCCTTCAAAATAACAGAGCAGAAAATGAACTACCTAGGAATAAACCTAACAAAGGATGTGGAAGACCTATATGAGGAAAACCACAAAACATTAAGACAAGAAATAGAAGAAGACTTCAAAAAGTAGAGAAAAATACCATGTTCCTCAATGGGCAGAGTAAACATAGCCGGAATTATCCTAAAGAATACGAATCTAGCAAGATGGATCACAATTCCATATCTCCAGACATATTATAGGGTGGTAGTTATCAAAACAGCTTGGTACTGGTACAGAAACAGAGAGGTAGATCTGTGGAGTAGAATAGAAAATCCAGAAGGGAACCCACACATGCACAGCTGTCTAATCTTCAACAAGAAAACAGAAAATAATCTAGGAAAAAAAGGAAGGTCTCTTCAATAGATGCTGTTGGGACAACTGGCTTATAGCATGTAGAAATAAGAAGCAAGACCCACCCCTTTTAGCATACACAAAAATCAAATCTAAATGGGTAAAACATGGGCCCGGCGCGGTGGCGCAAGTGGTTAAGTCCTCGCCTTGCACGCCCGGGATCCCATATGGGCGCCGGTTCTAATCCCGGCAGCCCCGCTTCCCTTCCAGCTCCCTGCATGTGGCCTGGGAAAGCAGTCGAGGACGGCCCAAGGCTTTGGGAACCTGCACCCGCGTGGGAGACCCGGAAGAGGCTCCTGGCTTCGGATCGGATAGTATCGGCCCGTTGCGGCTCACTTGGGGAGTGAATCATCGGACGGAAGATCTTCCTCTCTCTCTCTCCTCTCTGTATATATCTGCCTTTCCAATAAAAAATAATAAAAATAAATCTTAAAAAAAAAAAAATAAATGGGTAAAACATATAAGTCTACACCCAGGAACCGTCAAACTTTTGGAAGAAAAAGTTGGAAATACTCTGCAAGATATAGGCGTGGGCATAAACTTCCTAGAAAAAAACATCAAAAGCAATTAATTCAAGACCAAAATAAACAAATGGGACTATGTTAAGCTAAGAAGTTTCTGCACAGCGAAAGAAATAATCAACAAAGTAAAAAACCAACCAACAAAATGGGAGATGATCTTTGCACAGTACATGGGAAACAAAGGGCTAATTTTCAGAATATACAAAGAAGTCCAGAACAACAACAAAGCAAATAAACCAGTCAAGAAATGGGCACAAGATATGGGCAGACACTTTACAAAGGAGTAAATTTAAATGGCTAACAGATACATGAAAAAAATGCTATAACTCTATGGCATTAAGGGAAATTAAAATAAAAACAATGCTATGTTACACAAAATGCCGGAAAGAATTGGCCATGTACAGAAAACTACCCAAAATACCTGTTGGTGAAACTGCAGAGAAAAAGGAACCCTACTCCATTGCTGCGGGGAAGGCAGGCTGGTGCAGCAACTCTGGAAGTCAGTATGGAAAACACTCAGGCAATTAAGAATTCACCTAACATATGACCCAGCAATACCACTTCTAAAAATATATCCAAAATACCTGTTACACGACAAAGCAACATGCACCCCAGTGTTCACTGCAACACAGCAACCTAAATGCCCATCAATAGAAGACTGGATAAAGAAACTGTGGTTTATCTACACTATGGAGTCCTACTTATCTATTAAAAAAAAAAATGAAATGCCATTACTTTGTGGCCAAATGGGCCAAACTAGAGATCATTATGCTAAAGGAAATGAGCCAATCCCAAAAGATCAGATATAATATGTGTGCTCTAATATAAGATAATATAATGTAATCCCAGCCTATATGAAAATGTACCATATAATTCAGAATTCAAAATAAAAATATATTAAAAATAAATAAATAAAATGAAATAAATTATATCCCATGAGCTAAAAAAAAACATAATATGATGTCAAATCTAGGGATATTATATGGAAAACTTACTATATGTCACTTCACACTTACCTGTACCTTCTGTAACAAAATCTTGTGATGTAATTCCTTAATCAACCATCCATAAGAGGCTGATATTTTTAATCACCTGCAATAGTCAATGTCCCCTTTATCACTGTTATTGGTACTGCCCATAAGTAATGAAGATTTAATCCTCATTGTACCTACATTAGGGCCCCAGCATTCAAGAATCAACGCACACCGAAATGACTGTCTCATACACGGTCAGGAGACACTGTAGCGGCAGCATGATGGGCTTGGGAAAATTCGTGAAGACATACATTGTGAACCTTTATGGGAAAACAAAGAAGAGGGGAAGGAACTTTAGGAGGGGGAAGGGAGAACCCAACACCAACTAAATTGTATCCAAAAAGAATTAATTTTAAAAAATCTTTAAAAAAGAATATCTGGTTTGTAGATAATACTTCTATTCAAAAGAGAACAAATGACAAGGAAAAGCCAGAGCAGGCTTCTTTGTACCTATGCAAAGACTTCCCCCGCAGCTCTGCTTGCTGTGGTTGTGTGTAAGGACGTGCGGTGACTCTGCCCTCACACCTGTTGTAGTTAAGAACAAGAGCTAGCCAAGCACATCTCACGGGAGACTCAGAATTGTTATCATCATTTAAAATACAGACTTCCACTGACTATCGAAGAACATGATTTAAAGGTTTTATTTTATTCTGAGATAACAGGTGAAAGTTATAGCATAACAGAAATGATTTATAATAATTTTAGGTGGTAAATATCTATATAGCCAGAATATACTAAAATGTTTCTCAGTAGAAGTATACAACAAAATGTTTAGAGTCTATTAGTAAGAATTTAGAGGAATTATGCTTAGAGATGTTGGGAAGGCACAGGCTGTTTCATCCTTATCAAAATGACTTCAGTACTTAACGCAATGAGTGCTGCATGGTACATGCTCAGTCACTGTTAAATGAGTAAGTGAATGGAAGATCATATAGGAAGGTGAATGCTCTGAGGAAGAAACCTGCATAGTACACTCTCTGGATGGAGGTGAGGAACCCAGACAGAAGGCTCTGATGACTCAGAAGCAGGAAGTGGATTTCTGCCTGAGTGTGCAGTAAAATCATGACTTGACAATGTGAATGTGGCTACTGAGGTCATCACGTCCTGCCTCATGGGAGTGAGAGATACTGCCAGGCCAAGGAAAGAATGTGGGGTCCTTTAATCATTGTTAGTCATAAAGAATGCTAAGTGCTGGGAAAAGCAATTGTGAGGTAACAATATGTTTTCAGAAGCACAGAAAATATCATTTTCCCATTTAAAAAAAAGGAAAAGCAGTCTTAGCAACTAGTAGTTTAAACAAAAGCTCCATTATGTTGGGAGCAAATGTTTAATTCTTTGCCATCTTGTTAAATATTTTCTAAGATTTTTATGGTACTTAGAAGCAGGCCTAATATTTTTCAGGACTAATAGCACATGTATTTCACAAACAATATTATCTTCTAATTAAGTGATCATGATAAATATAGAATATCCATTTTAAACACAGATAACTGTGATTGCATTACCATCACAGGTGGTGCTTGTCTTTCTGTAATTCATGGCTCTTGCGCACAAAAAGCAGAACATGGCACTAGGCATAATTAATGCAGGGAGCATAACTTTTATATCCAGAGTGAGGAAGAGGAGAGAGAGACAGACAGGGGCATCTCTGTTAGTTTACTCCCCAAACAGCCACAACAGCCAGGCTGAGCCAGGCTGAAGCCATGACCTGAGCCAGGCTGAGCCAGGCTGAGCCAGGCTAAAGCCATGACCCTGAATTCTCATCAGGTCTCCCACATGGGTAGCAGGAGCAGTCAAAAAGTTGGACCACCTTCTGCTCTAATCCAGTCACATTATCTTTTTTTTTTTAAGATTTATTTATTTATTTATTTATTTATTTATTGGAAAGTCAGATATACAGAGAGGAGAGACAGAGAGGAAGATCTTCTGTCCGATGATTCACTCCCCAAGTGAGCACAACAGCCAATGCTATGCCAATCTGAAGGCAGGATCCAGGAACTTCTTCCGGGTATCCCCCACGGGTGCAGAGTCCCAAAGCTTTCGGCCGTTCTCAACTGCTTTCTCAGGCCACAAGCAGGTAGCTGGATGGGAAGTGGAGCTGCCGGGATTAGAACTGGCGCCCATATGGAATCCTGGTGTGTTCAAGGCGAGGACTTCAGCCGCTAGGCCACGCCGCCAGGCCCCTCCAGTCACATTATCAAAGAGCTGGATCAGAAGCAGAGCAGCTGAAAGTCCATGATGCAACAAGGGATGTAGGTAGCAGCTTAATGCACTGCATCTCAGTATGGGCCCCTTGTCCGCTGCTGTAGCTCTCATGTCTAGTATACTACATAGCACAGAGTAAGAATCTGATGAATGTTTTCCCAATGAGTGAACGAAGTATTTGCAAGTTTTCCCTGACACCAGCCACATATTATGCCTCTTGATGCCTGTAAAAACCAGTCTCACATAAGAGCTATTAGTTAAGGCAGTTGTTTTCAGTGTCCAAGTTGGGACCCTTGGATGCTGTTTGGAGATGCTTAGGAGTACTGTAAGCAGTAAATTATGTTCTGCCAAGTGTTTCCATTTCCTGAGTGTGCATGTCATAATCTTAGTTACAATCCAATGTGTACCTTAAGCCAAAGGAAAATGTATTGGCTCCGGGATACCAACAAAGGCAGACAAAAGAAGCCAGGGAAAGAACAAGATTCATTCCAGGTCTGGCAATGAAACACCACCTCAGTCTCAGCAGGCGGGCTGCACACTCTGCAGATAGGTTTCTTTGAGTGGGAGACATGGTTTACAACAGCTGTTAAACTTTATGTCTTAGAACTCTTATTCTGACTTCAAGCTTTCTTTGGCCTCAGGTTTAAAATCTTGGAAAAGGAATTTTGTTTATAAAAGAGCTGGGCTATTAAAATGCATTTGAAAAATGTCTGTTCTAGGTGACTGATTTGGAACTCTACCACTCCTTTCTCCACTCCCTCCCCATTTTATTCCCATCACCTCTGCCTGAGCCTCATTTCCTTGATTCTGTGTTTAGCCTCCCTGCCAAATCTTTCCTCCTCCTTAATTCTCTTGGCCTATTTGGCCATCGGCGTTTCTCTTCTCTTATTGGTCCTTCCTTCTTGTTGTGTAAAAATTCCTGCTCCCCCTCCAGCTCTCTCTGCAAGAGGCTCTAAGAAATAGAATGCATAAGGTTCAAGATTTTATACAGGTGTTTTAAACATTCCTTGTGCTTTTAAAAGGTTTTCACTTAAGGAAAAGGCAGTTTCTTTCTATCCATTGTAATCCCAAGAAGCATGTAAATAGGGTTGAAATTCTTAAAATAAATCTTTTGTAAAGTAGGACACCTTGAAGCACTAGATAACTTGAGTTTTTTTCTGATATAAGTACTAAGAAATGACCTTGATCAGTGAGAAGTGTAAGAATGATCAGTGTAGTGTTTCCTTTCTCTTTCTGGACAAATAAGGCTCCTATTCCTCCACCAGCCAGAGCAAAGCATGACCCGAGTCAAGTTTGACAATAGCACTATTTTATCAAGTCCAGAGTTGGTACAAGCCCGTTTTTAGAACAGGCTGTTTCATCTTCACTATTTCATTTAAACTTTTGTGCTGAATTTAGAAAATAGGAAGACTTGTCCTGGAAATCAAGTTTGGATCTTGAGAAAATGCTAACGACACTGGAGAGAGGAAGAATTCTAGTAAGTTACAAAGATTTAGGAATAAGTACATAGCGTGGTGGACTTATAGAATACTCTTCACATAGTGGCATGGTGACATTATTTTAAAATGAGAATAATAAAGTTTTACTTGGGTTGGATAAAAATAAGTGCTTTAAAAAATATTTCTTGATTTTTACTGTAAGGCATACAGAGAGAAGACAGAGAGGAAGATCCTCTGTACGATGGTTCACTCCCCAAGCAGCCACAATGGCTGGAGCTGAGCCAATCCGAAGCCAGGAGCCAGGAGCCTCTTCTGGATCTCCCACATGGGTGCAGGGTCCCAAGGCTTTGGGCCATCCTCAACTGCTTTCCCAGGCCACAAGCAGGAAGCTGGATGGGAAGAAAGGCTGCTGGGATTAGAATCAGTGTCCATATGGGATCCCAGCACATTCAAGGAGAGGACTAAAAGCGCTAAACTATTGCGCCAGGCCCAAATAAGTGCTTTTTGCATGAGCAATGAGCTGGCTCATCTTTAAAAGAATGTGGGTTGAGAATTGAAGTTGATTTTGGATCAGTTCAAATAAATATTCTACAATCTCTTTGTCTTTTTCACTACATTAGAGGGATTCTAGCATATATAATTTTTTCTTTCTTTTCTGTTCCAGGTTTTTCTTATTTAAAATAACTGAAAGAATATTTGACTAAAATCAGGTTCATTAAAGAACAGTTATTTTTTGCATATATTCCCTCAAATTGTATAGAAAATGAAATGTAGTATGGAGGTGTTTCTCAGATTGGTAAAAATCAACGTATGTTCGGAGGATTATAAATTCTCCATGAAAAATTAGATATTTTGTTTTTATTTCAAATACTCTATTGAGTACAAATGTTTGGTCAAGTAAATAACAAGACTAGTTTTTAGCAGAAATACAAACAATGTTGAGTTACCCGAGATATATTGGCAGCAAGTCTAACAAGAAAGAGGCAGATTGTTGGAGTGGAGATGCATTGAAATCAAAGGTGAAAGAAGCTGAATGCAGAGCACGTAGTCCTGTTGTGTGACAAAAGTAAAACGTGCTGGAAGAATCTGAGGGAAAATGGGGGAAGCACTGAAGAAATGGAAGCATTGTGATTTTTAGAGGCCTGGAAACTGGAAGTATTTGTGTGCATTAAGAATTGTTCTAATGAATAATGAAGTAGAAGAAACTGGCCTGGACTGCAGGAAGTTTAGAAATGGTAATTTCAACGATCTTGGATTTTGTAACATCTTCCTTTGGGTTGAGAGAACAATGGGAAAAACTATTTAACCTCAACTTTGGTTCCATTTGAACCTTTTTTTTTTCATTTCATTATTATTTTATGATGTAGTTCCATAGGCTATGGGATTTCCCTTACCCCTTCCCAAATCACTTCTCCCACAATTGATTTCCCCTATATTATTATAATAGTTTATTTCTTCATAAGTAGTCATAAGTCCATCATTATGCTATTTAAGTGTATCCTGATATTGCAGACATGGACAATGGCAGAGAATCCAGCATCCTATTGTCAAGATGTATTTAACAGTTTCATTGGGAATCAATCTTTGATCTGGAAGTAGAAAAGCATACTGTATTGTATCTTCACATCTGGATCTGATAGTCTCTATTTTACAGCTACTATACATCCCCTTAAATGATAAGCCATAAAACAAAACAAATAATAGGAAGAAAAATAGAAATTTACAATGCCATGAGGTTGAATAATATGCTACTAAATTACTAAAGTGTTGCTGAAGAAATAAAAATCAAGATCCTTCTTGAAAATGGTGCTCTGTATAACCTGTGAGACAGTGAAGAATTTAATACAAGAAAAAAAAAACTTTTACAGAAATGAAAACAAAAACATCAAAATCCATTAGATACAGTTTCTGCTGATCTGTGTTGGTTAGATGTGTCTCTTGTAGGCAACAGATAGATGAGTTTTGGTTTTTGATCCAGTCTACTAATCTATGACATTTCATTGATGGCTTTAAGCCATTTATGTTCAGAGTTAATGTGAACAGCTGGTACTTTGGTCCTGTAATTTTAGGAATGGATTGTTCATTGATTTAGTCTTCTGTTGTTATTTTACTTGAATGTTCTCCACGTTTGTCTTTTGTTTTGGTAGATGTCATTCCTTTTCTCTGTCAAGAGAATATCGTGAAGTATCTTTTGTAGGGCAGGTCTGAAAGAGGTGTATTCTTTGAATTTTTCTTTACTGTGGAAGAATTTTCTTTCATTTTCAAAGACAAAGGAAAGCTTTGCTGGATACATTATTCTGGGCCAACACTTTTTTCCATTTTAGAATCTAGAATATGTCACTCCATTCTCTTGGCCTGTAGAGTTACCTGTGAGAGATCAGCTATGAGTCTAATTGGGGCTCCTCTAAATTTTAATTAATTTTTACCTGCATATTTAAGGATCTTTTGCTTATGTTCAATTGAAAAGTGCTTAATTTCATGGCAATGATAGCTTTTGGTCAACCCTGTTAGGAGTTCTCTGCCCCTCCTTATGTTGTGTCCCTAATCTTTCTCCAAATTAGCGAAGCTTTCATTTAATATTTCATTGAATAGATCTTTCTCTTTTGTGCCTTCTGGATTCCCCATAACTCTTACATTTTGCCTTCACTTTATCGTTCCTAAATGTGCATCCTTCAGCAGGTTATTAAATCTCTTTGACCCCGGTTTTCTCACCTATAAAGTAGAGCAATTTTGTATCATTTAGTAGCATTGCAATGTACATTATTAGTGCTGTTTTGGTAATTCAGTTCTGAATCATCACTACCCCTCTTTGATACACATATTTTGAATTCTGGGTTGCCTCACATTGTAGCTAAAATCAAATCCATAGTCTAAAATAGTCTAACCATGTCATTATTTGAGTTTACAGAGTGAGAGGCCAGACCGTTGTATTTGTACATTAGGGTTTTGCATGAGGCTGTAGCACAGATAACCAATGTGACAATTCACAGTTCCTTCATTTGGGGAGATTGGCACAACCCAAGAGATCATGACCAGGGCATGGTCTCTCTTCTTCCCAGCAACTCTGTTGTCAAAAGGGCTAAATTTCGGGACAGGATGTTGGGTTTTCCTAAGAAGTTGCTGGAAGCCTTGTTTGAGCTACAGCAATATAAGGCTAAGACTTAGCATGACACGACATAGAAACTTAGCTGAATTGTCGCTTTGCAGAAATAAAGATGTGATTCATTTGATGTTTGTGCAAAAAGTGGATAAGACTGTATGTTCAATTTTGTAACTTATAACTCCATTTTATTTACAACATGCAAATGTACTCTCTCATTCACTGTTTTTCAAGCCATGTGTTTCTTAATATTTTGCTTCTGTTTTTAAGGCTATGTAGTATAAGGGATCTTCCAAAAACATTCATGGAAAATGTGTTATGGAAAAACTCTACATGAATTTCATTTTTTGTACCAAAATAAGGATTGAATTCCATATTTCTTTTTGAAGTTTCCTTATACTCCTTTGGAAAGCTCTGCTGTGTTCTTTAGCCAATCTCCTAAAAAGAGATTTGGGGGATTTAAAAAAATGTGTTCATTATTATAAATTATATTAAAATTCATATTTTCTTTTATATATCTTTGTAGGTGTCTCACTGTATGATTATGATAAATGTCTAAAGTTGGAAGAACCTGGCTTTTGATACACATTGTCTCATTGGCTGCCAAAAAATTTTAGCAGTATATACTTTATGATTTTTCAGAGTATCTTTTCACTGTATCCTTCCTGTTTCTGTGAATCACAGATTTTATAAGATTTCTGTGTACTTGCCAGTTAATCCATGCATGGTGTTTGACATATGACAGCCATTGTTCTTCCACTTTATTTACATAGTCCGTTGAATTCTAAGATATTTCTCAAAATTGCTTGCTTCCTATTGTACACAGTCTTCAAATCTCTTAAGGGTGTGACTTTTGAACCATCTCTCCCCTGATGTTACCTTCCACGGCCTGAGAGATTTGGAGATGTAATTAAGATTCTTGATTGCTACTTTAGGATAAGGAAGGTTATGCATGTGGGAGTGATCTGAAGAGTCCCTTAAATCTGGGTGGAGAGGCCAAAGAGATTGAGAGGAAGTTGATATAAGGGTAATTATCCAAGGCTGGCTTAGAGGTGAAGGCTGTGATACAAGCCACTGACTATAGTGCCTGGCAAGGAAATGGGGTCCTCTGTCTCAGTATGGCAAGTAAGAGCATTTTACTGAGACCAAAAATATGCTTCAAAGTGGGGGTCTCTTTAATATCTGGAAAATAACAGTCTAATTTCTATGTTGATTTCAATATTGTCATACTCTAAGCAAAGAACATAGTCAGGCCATGCCAGACTTCCAACCTACAGAACTGTGAGATAATAGATGAGTGTGGCTTTCATTCTTTTTAAATTTATTTTCTTATTTTTATATTATTTTGCTTGTCCAGACTGAAGCCAGGAGGTGGTAATTCAGTTTGGTTCTCTCATGTGGGTGGGAAAAACCTAAGTACTGGAACCAGCACTTTCTGCTTCCCAGGGCAGACATTAACAAGAACTTATGTTGGCAGCAGAGCTTGAACTCAAACCAAGTACTCTGATACAGAGTGCACTCATCCCACTTGGCATCTTCACCACTGAGTATCATGGAAATTGATTTAGAAAACATGGAATATGAAAGGCAACATGAAGAGGTTTCCCCTGGCTGAATTTGGGATAACTTGAACATTAATATACAGAAATACAGTAAGAATTGTAACCCAGTGAATAAAATGGAATCCATACAGATAGAATACAGAAACTGACCCATACGTTAAATGTTTAACAAGCAGTTACACCTCTTTAGTTTCAAAGTACCTCTCCACAAAATTCTTACTTGTTATAAGTGGATTTAAGAGTGGTTTTATAGTGTGGGAAGCTGACCAATAATACCTGGTGTTCAAAGGGAGCATCACCAGTAGTGGTCAAATGAAAACCAGGTGATGGAATGGGAAGAGCACATCTGAGATATTCCTACCACTGATCCATGACCTTTGCCTCATCGTTGAGGAAACATCAGACAAACCCAAATTGAAGGGCATTCTACAAAACAGCTGGCATGCAATCTTCAAAAGTGTCAAGTCATGCAAGATGCAGACAGATGGAAAACAGGCTGAAGGAGACTAAGCAGACCTGACAATTAGATGCAATAATTGAGCCTGAACTTTTTTTTTCTATGTAAAAGATATTAGGGAACAATTGACAGAACTCAAATGGAATCTTAGAATTAGTTTATAGAAATATTACTGATATGAAGTCTCTTGCTGTTGATAGTTACCATGTGGCAATTTAGAAGAAGGCCATGTTTTATAGGAAAGACATTCTGAAATATTCAGGATGTTGATCATGAATGAGGGCAGTGACTTCCTCCAAAATGGAGCCTTTCTTCAGAGAAATATGCATTTATAACACACTTAAGATTTTGGTAAATTCTGTGTTCTCAAAATATTAAATTAGTCTATAAATCTTTCTTCCATTAAAAATGTATAAGATACAGTGCAAGCAGAAACTAAAAATCATTCTATTAACATTGATCAATACTATTGCATTTTGGTTTGGGTGGCTTTGCATTAATTTATTAAATACATATGAACACATTTAAAAACTATATGAACTTTAAAAATAAAATCAGAAGTATTCTTGATTTGTATCTTGCTTTAGAATTTATATATGTGAGCATGATACATATGTCATCAATCATATTGGTTTTTGTGATAACACTTTTCATCTGTAAAATATGCTGTATTATTTAAATGTTTAGGTTTGGTTTTAAAATTAGTTAAGCACCTCTAATCAAGTTTGTCAACTCTGTCACTTTGTCATGTCAAATTAGCCTGGGCTAGAAGTGATGAAAGGTGTCCTGGAGCAATAAACTCAACAGATACTTCAAAGAATGATGACTGTCCTTTGCCTTTCTTTTATACATATTTGCTTTGGATTTGATGTTGAGCATAATTTTCTAGCATTATGATTATTTCACTATCCATTCCACATCACAGATTCCATACTTAGTAACAAAAGCCTGAGGTTATGTTTGTGAGCATACATAAATTTATCATACAGTTGTTAGATACCTGAAGTCTTAGTCCTCTTGAGTTGCTAGAACACAATGTGTTATACTGTGTAATTTATAAAGAGCAGAAATGTATTGCTCACAGTTCTGAAGACTGGTGAATCCAAGATCAAAGTGTCAACAGATTCAGTGTGTGGGAAGAGCTTGTACTTTGCTTCTAGGATGTGCCCGTGATCCTGAATCTGCTTGTGATGGGAAGGGAAGCATGCTCTCTTCGATCTGTCTTATAAGGGCATTCATCCTACTCATTAGGGAGATGTCATAATTTACAATTTCCCCAAAGGTCATGCCTCTTAAAACAATCACATTGGGGATTAAGTTCAATAGCTGAATTTTCAGGTGATACCAGCATTCCAATTACAGCATTGGGTGGTTTCTAATTTGTAGCTACTAAGGCAAGCATTCTATGTACTTTCTTGTGTATGTGTCCAGGTGAACATATGTGCAAATTTCCACTGAGGATATATATGAGGGAGTACGATCGTAGTTCATGAATGGCAGATGATTTTCTTAATAGATTGTACCAAGTCACACTCCTGCCAATAGTGTATAATGTTGTGGTTGCCCTCACACCCCACCCTCTTAAAATTCTTATTTATTTGAAAGAGTTTTATTTATTTGAAAGTGTGTGTGTGTGTGTGTGTGTGTGTGTGTGTGTGTGCGCGCACACATTTGTATGTATGAAAGAGTGGGATCTTCTATTCACTGCTTCACTTTCCAAGTGACTACAGTGGCCAGAGCTGATCCAGGCCAAAGCCAGAACACAGGAGCTTCATCTGGATCTCCCAAATGAGTACAGGGACCCAAGCTGGGCCATCGTTTGCTACTTTCCCAGACATATTAGCATGGGGTTGGATCAGAAGCATTTGCGATTTGATTCAGGACCCATATGGCAGCCAGCATTGCAGGCCGTGGCTTAACTCACTGTACCACAGTGCCAGCTCCTGCCCTACTTTTTAACAAACACTTGGTATTTTACCTCTTTTTCATTTTAGCTATCTGTATATTTACAAAAATATTGTGCTTTATAAATTGTGTGCTAATGAATATTTAAATGCCTCTAATATGTCTGTTGGACAATTAGATAGCCTTTTATTATTGCTATAAAATGCCTGTTCAGGCCTTCTGCTCCATTTTTTACTGTGTTGTCTTATTTATTTTTAAATAAATTGTGTATGTTTTAAAATACATATGTATTCTAGGTTCTGGAATTTTGTTGAATATTTTTATGCTACATAAATTTTCTAGCTTCTTTGAATTGCATTTTACCTTGCTTAATTGTGTCTTTGGATAGACATATGTTCTTAATTTTAGTATTTCCCAACTTATAACATTTTCCATTGATGACCAGCATTTTAAAAGACAATCTTTGCCAACTCCCGGGTCACAGATACGTTGTTCTGTGATTTCTTCTAACAACTTTGTCTTCTCTGTTTCAAATTTAGATCTGTAAATCCACCTGGAATTAATTTTTGTGAATCCTTGGAGGTAGGGGGTCAGGAATTATTTTTTCCGTATGGATAGCCAGCCAACTCAGGACTGTTTGTTGAATAGTGTTCTTTGCTCCCTGCACAGCAGCATGTCTCACCGCTGGTATAAATCAGCTGATTACATTTGCACACGGAGAGGCACCCACACACACATGAGTCTTGCCTGTTTATACTGTTCATTGGCCTTTCTATTGCTCCAATAGTACAGTCTGTTGATTACTGTAGCTTCCTGATGGGTTTAGTTATAAGGAGCTGCAGATCCTCCAGCTTTGGTCTCTTCATCCAGATACCCTTGGCCAGTCTTTGTCATTTGCACTTCTACACATATTTTAAAAACAACCTGCTGATTTGCAGATAGGTACTGAGATTTTCTAGGATTTCAGTTGAGATTGGATAGATCAATTTGGAGGAGTGGATACTTTTTACAAAATTGAATCTTTCCTGAGATTTAGTAATTTGCTGATAGTCCCACAGATGGTTTACAGTGGTAGAGTTAGAATCCAACTTTTCAGTCAAAGCTCAATGTTACTCCAGAGCTGAGGGGCACTTAAATTTTGAAGAGATGTTACTTTGATTTAATTGTAATTTCAACACATCTACTTCATGGTGCACTCTTTAAAAACTTCTTGTTTTGGGCCCGGCGCGGTGGCGCAAGTGGTTAAGGTCCTCACCTAGCACGCCCGGGATCCCATATGGGCGCCGGTTCTAATCCCGGCAGCCCCGCTTCCCTTCCAGCTCCCTGCCTGTGGCCTGGGAAAGCAGTCGAGGACGGCCCAAGGCTTTGGGACCCTGCACCCACGTGGGAGACCCGGAAGAGGCTCCTGGCTTCGGATCGGCATAGTATCGGCCGTTGCGCTCACTTGGGGAGTGAATCATCGGATGGAAGATCTTCCTCTCTGTCTCTCCTCCTCTCTGTATATCTGCCTTTCCAATGAAAACATAATAAAAATAAATCTTTAAAAAAAAAAAAACTTCTTGTTTTATGAAATATCTATAATTTAATTTACCCTATTATTAATTTTAAAATTATTTTAAAATAATTTCTAGTTTTTCTCTTAGTAAATAGTTCTGTTTTCTTATAAAGGTGGTATTTGCACACATTTTCTTTGGTATAAATCACCAACATTGTCATTGGTCAAGTGGTTTGATAAAAAATTAAGAATTTGAGTTTTCTGCCAAACAGTGCCCTAGGTTGCTTATAAATGCCACCAACAATGCATATGTGTGTGCATTCATTTATTGTTATTTCCTATTCATTTACATATCTAATTTAGAACTTTGCTAATTTGATTTGTGTGCCTTTGATCACCACTAACAAGAAGTGGTATATTTTACTGACTATTTTATATGTTATTGACTATTACATTTTGAACCAAAGCATTTTGATGGCGCTTGTAAATCCTCGGCAGCCAAATCGTTACTGTTTGTCCTGTGTTATGTGATAATTTGTTCTCACCTATCCCTCTTTACCCATGCTCTCAGTAAGTCGAAAGGAGAACTCTCCCTTCTCTCTGTGAGGGTAAGAAGTTTATTTCTTTCCCCAGTTTTCCAAGCTTTATAAGACCTCATTGAACTTTTTATGAAGGAACTTTCATATAATATAAATCTTTTTTAAGGAGAAGATGAAACATAGAATTCTCCCCTTTGCTTTCTCCTGTGTAAACGGCTCAGTTGAAATGAAAAGTGAAAACTGAAACAAGACTGATTTTTTCATAACACTCTCCCTGTCCAGTTGCACCAGACCTATCCTCGTCTAGAACACAGTTGTGGGTCCTGAGTTAGTCACTTCCTCTTGCTGATTGTTTAAGCTAGACCTGTGTTAGGGCCAATCTTTGATGCTTCAAAACAACTGCTCTGCCTCCTCTGCAGGAACACTCTTGACCACTGCACTGCAGCACATCTTACCTGAAAACTTGACTTTTTTGGCAGGGAAGATGGTTTTGTCTTGTTTTGTTTTGTTTTTTAACCCAAATGGAGGGAACTAAATGGTGGTCCGGGCGGGGGGCGGGGTAGGAAAGTGAATTAGAAGTAAAGCTTGTTTCTCATCTTGTTTTACTCCTTCTTCCATCTTCTTTTTAATGTCTTCACTTCTTAACCTACATATATTCTTAAATTTAACTGCCCATAACAAAATGCATTAATATTTCTTACCTGTTAATAATTATTTCACTCATTGAGAATGTATTAGTGGCTACAACTTCCAGGTACTGTCATTTAATAGAGTTTTTTTAAAAAAGATTTATTTATTTTTATTACAAAGTCAGATATACAGAGAGGAGGAGTATAGAGAGGAAGATCTTCTATCCAATGATTCATTCCCCAAGTGAGCGCAGCAGCTGGTGCTGTGCTGATCCGAAGCCAGGAGCCAGGAGCTTTTTCCTTGTCTCACATGGGGGCCATATGGGATCCCGGCGCATTCAAGGCAAGGACTTTAGCCACTAGGCCACACCACCAGGCCCATTTAATAGAGTTTTGTAGTCCTTAAGATTGAAGAGTGGTGGGTTAATAATTTGTATTAAAATTAAAACAAAAAAACCTTTCTGTAAAGTGTTTTAGAAGAAAATTGCTCTGTGCGTAATTGACAGACATGTTATAGAAAGAATGATTTATTCTGGAGTATTGTAAATGCCCAGATGGATTATTCCATGTTATATTCTAATAGTGTAATTCCTATTCCTTTTGCGGAACTGACTTCACATCTTTTTCATACTTTCTCAGCTATATTGAAACTATAATGCAATTCTATTCAAGCTTTAAAATAGGAAATTTTGCTAGATGTAATTTTCTCATATGATGATGGAAGAGCAATTCAGTAATACTTGCTAGTCTTTTATCCTGTATCAATGGTTATTTTTTTCTAGAACAATTTTTATAATGCTTTATAAGGAAAGGAATCAAATCTCCTGGGTGCCTTACATTATCTCAATATTTACGAGTTGAGAATTTTGTTTGGCTAAAAAGAATAGAACCTAGTTGTAAAAGCGTGAAGATTTATTTTTCTCCTAAGGCGTCTAAAGGGAAGTTGTCCAGGGGTAGTAGAACAGATTCTTCATATCAATTCACAGGCTCTCTGTTATATTCTTCTGTGCAGTAGTTAGAATGTATCTTTCACAGTGACACTCACAAGGCAGGCACAGACCAGGCCATTTGTAATTTAGCATTCACATTTCAAACATGGAGAAAGGAAGAAGGTCTGGGAAGTGGAGTGGGAAGGAGCACCTATATGGGAAGACAAATCTTTGTCCAAATGTTCCAGCAGACGTCTACTTTTATCTCAGTGGTATCAGATGGTTGCTTAGACCCTCAAGGGTACCAAAGGAAAGCTAGTATTTTAGCTTCAAACAGAATTGGGATCTGTCAGGCAAGAAAGACAGACTAGCCATTAGCACTTAGCTCTGTCAGCCACAGCTTCAAGCTGCAGTTGAGAACATTTCTTTAGCAGCATATACAAATTCCATTTAGTTGTTGAACTCTATAACCTTGCTGTGGCCTTGGCTTTAGAGTTTTAATGAACAAGCTTGTAATCAAGAGAAGGAGAAAAGGATTTGTGACCATTAATTAAAATAAAAAGTACTGAGTTCTGTATCATTTTCTTTAAAAAAAAAAAAGGTGTCAGAAGAAATTTCTCTTATAAAGGACAACAAAAAAGGTATTAAAATTATGTAACTATAAAAAAACAAGATGAAGTTAATCAGACAATCAAGCTAGGATTCATGGGGTTGTTGTGACTTAGTAAGTTCAAGAGGCTCTGGGAAGCATTCTGAGCCAAGCAGGTTCAGAAGTGGGTGTGATGGGTGTGCAGCTACCAGGGCTCTCACCAGCAGAATGCAATAGACAATCCTACAAACTCTAATGTTGTTGCTGTATTTCTATAAAACAATAGCCAGAAATAATGTATTTTCAATAATATTTGTTAGTTTTTTTAAAAGATTTTTTTCATTTATTTGAAAGCCAGTTTTACAGAGAAAGAAGGAAAGAGAAAGAGTGTGTGTGTGTGTGTGTGTGAGAGAGAGAGAGAGAGAGAGAGAGAGAGATCTTTAATCCACTAGTTTATTCCACAGCACCCAGGGTAGAGCCAGGCTGGAACCAAGAGCCAGCAGCTTTAGCCAGGTCTTCCATGTTGGTGACCGGGACCCAAGCACTTGAACAACTTCTTTTCCCAGGACTTTCACAGGGAGCTGGAAGTGGAGTAGTTGCAGCATGAATGGGTAGGTTCCCGTAGGAGGTGCTGATGTTATAGGTGGTGGCTCACTATGTTACAGCACAGACCCCTGTTTATTATTTTTGATTATATGAATATGTGAACTTGTATGTATGTATTATTATGAAATACAAAGATTTCATTATACACAGATCTGAAGTTTTCAGTAGCATGGGCCTCTTAATTGTAGGATCCTTTTCACTTTGCTATACAATGTGTATTATTTAGACCTTTTCCTGGAGAAAGAATTAGAATGACAAAGAGAGGAAGGAGGAGCCAGCATTGTAGTGTAGCACGTTAAGCCACTGCCTGCAATGCCAGCTTCCCATGTGAACCTGAGTTGGAGTTTCTTGACTCTTCCACTTCCTATCCAGCTCCTTGCTAATGCATCTGGGAAAGCAACCAAGGAGGGCCCAAGTGTTTGAACTCCTACCACCCACATGAGAGAATTGGAGGGAGTTCCTGACTTCTGAATTGGTCTGGCTCAGCCCCAACCATTGTGACCATGAGGAGTGAATCAATGGAAGTTCTCTATCTCTCTAACTTTTTCTCTCAGATAAACAGATTAGCACACATTTAAAAAGAGATAGGGATAAATTCATATTTTGTGTCTATGTATGTTTCTGTAGTGGTATTTATGGATTATGTATAATGGTGTGAGATTTGCTTTTGGTAATGTGTATTGGAGCTAAGACCAAAAGATCTGTTTACACTATACAAAGGATCCCTTTTTTGCACTTAAGCTCTTAGAAAAGTAAGATAATTTAAATATCCTTATATTGCTAATAAATACAGACATGGTACAGGTTTCTTCTTGTGAACTAGGTGCAATGACTGGCAGCTGAATAACTCCTCAAGGGGTGCATGCCAACTCCTTTCACATGAATTTATAATACTGCAACTTAACAAGACTGAGTCAGCTTCTTTATGTTTCCTTCACATAAACCTCAATGGACTTCCCATTTTGATGCAGAATTTGTTTTTCATAATTATTTTCATCTCAGAAGGTGACCCTATATTGAATACCCAAGAAGGAAGAAGTGAAAAACATGTGTTTGCTTCTAAAACCAACATGTTTTAGGATCAGGATCATGATTTCTGATGTAATCACATGGTGCTTTTTCCATAAATATGGCCTGAGTATCTGATGTAGGCTTGACTCCATCTCAGGCACTCTGGAAAGATACGATCAACTATAGACTTGGCTTTCATAGAGCACGCTTCCTAAAGGAATGATAAGCAAATGAGTAACTGCATAATTAAATACCACATAGTAAAGTGTGCTGTGAAGGTTGAAGGAATAGTGATAGAGAGGCATGACCAAGGAAGGATTCTGCAGAAGTCTGAATAAAATTTATCATCATGAATCTAATATATGATATATATTCAATAAACATTGGAAGAAATCCACATGCATGTATGTGCAACACTAAAGATATCACAACACTAAAGATAATAGCAAAAGGGAGGAGAAAATTGTCTCTTTCTAGATTAAAAGAATCTAGTAGCACAATGAAGAAGGACTAGAATAAGTAGACACTGGCTTTAAAGGCAAGGCTTGCTCAGATAAGAGTGAGTGTGCAAAGATGGGAGTGTGCAAAGAGAGAGTGTGCAAAGATGGGACTGTGTGAACGATGACTGCGCCTGTTTCCTACTGGTAATGACAACTTACCACAGATCTATTGGCTTAACACAGAGTTATCGTCTTATAATTCTGCAGGCAATATCCAAAATAGGCATCCCTGGGCTGAAGTCAAGGTGTTGGTAGGGCTGTTTGCCTCTGGAATCTCCAGGAGAGAATCTGTTTCTTTTCTCTTTTTCCCCAGCATCTGAAATTTGTCTGCAATCCTTGGGTTATGGCCTCTTCTTCCATCAGCAGAACTATAACCATAAGCTTGTCGTTGTTAAGGCTTTCTCTTTTCTGATCTGTACTTAAGCATCATGTCTCCTTCTCTAACCATGACCTTCCTGGTTCCCTTGTCATAAGAATGTTTGGGATTGGATTGACTCCACCAAGATAAACCAGGTAATCTCTCTTTCTAAGGTCAGCTGATATGCTGCTTAAAGTTTTTCCTCTGCAACCTGTTTCCCTTTGCATGTAACATAACATGCTTGTAAGTCATGATGATTAAGATTTGGACAAGTTTGTTAGTGTCAGTGTTCAGGTTTCCACAAGCACAATATATTTAGGAATCTATACATGCTTTGGTAGTGCTTAAGTATAGAGTATACATACAGTTATGGCTAACAAAGGGCATGCTTATAAGAGGGAGTCCTTGTTAGTATTATACTGTTTGAATCTTATCCTGGATGTGATTTGGTATGTCAGGAAGTTCTCAGAAGTGTAAAAATAATTAAAAATACTTATGGAAACATGAAATTAAAGATGAGCTTGTTTGGGTGAAGAGTATTTTGAAATTGGTGTATAGTTTTTGTAAAAATACACATCTTCGATGAAGTTTTTGATGACCCTTGTACAAATGGATTTCATTTTTTTGCACCAAAATAATCTTATTTAAAGATTTCCTTTTCCTTGAATTTTTAAAAGCATTCCTTGAGTTTTAGAACCATCATTCATTCAAGCATTTGTGTGATGCTAACTAGGGTGAGAAGAAAACAAAAATAATACTGAAAAACCCACACGAAAGAGTCATATGATAAATTATACAAATCTCCACTGCTGATGGAGAAATTAGCAGGAAAGGGGCCCTACAGAAGCAGGTAAGCCTTTTCCTTTAATCCAGGTATATCAGATAGGAAAGTTGATTCTCACAATTGATCTTAAATTTAACACTGTCTAAAATGGCAAATCAAATTTTGAGGTCAAGGGATGAATCTCTGCAAAATGGAGATTCCCTTAAAGGTCTTGCATCTGAGTGGAAAATTTGAAAATTGTATTTCCTTATAAATAATTAGTTTCCCAAGTTGATTTGCCAAACTTCAAAACTCTCTTTTATGACTTTTGATGAGGATTTTTGAGACAAGCAGTGTGGACTCATGTATTTCCCTTTCCCCTACCCATTGTAAATCTGGTATATATATTTACACAATTTCCCTGGCACTTCCTGAGCATTTAAACTAAGTGTGAGGATGTAGAGGTAAAGGCCTGAGAGATTTACATAGGTACCTCCATTCTGCAAATCTGAAGTCTCCCAGACTGGATCCTTCTAGATCTTTTGCCTTGGTTAACTCTTTCTGCCTGCATCTGCTCCCCAGTCTGCTGAAGCAAGTGGATAAGTACATTTGTGTTTAAAGCATTGTGGATAAGGTTGGTTTAGACTGTCTTATTTGAGCTGCTGTAGACAGGAAAAGAAAGGACTGTCATAAAGGCTGACTGTGGGTGCAATTTGCTTTATAAACAATTTATATGACTTAGGAACAACGCAGCAATTTTGTAGATTTCCTTTGATTATTGACGTGTTGATGTAAAGGGGAAGAATTTTTTGTTTTAGATTTTCTTTCTTGTATTGGTTAAGTTAATAAAAATGAATACAAGAGCACTGCACAAAGTTCGTGGAAAATTAACCTTACCTCTTAGTTGTGTTCTTCCACAAATGTTTTTAAGTATCCTCATGTGTGTGTATGTACATGTGCATTTATGAACATATGCCATTTTGTACCCATTGAAGATACACAGATTAAAAACCCCTTGGATGCACAGAGTATTATGGAAAGATGAATATGTTATGTTATTAAATGACAAGCATTTAAGAATTGTGTATACATATATATATAGCCATTCATTTATATGAAAATTATGCAAATGCATATGAGATTTTTGAAAGGATTCAAACTAAAACCATGAAAATGACCATTAGGGCTAAATACAGCAGAATATTTGACTAAGTAAGTTTGGAGATTTTAAATTTGTCACATAATTTCTATACATTTGACATTATTTTTACCAACACTTTTGTACGTGGAAAAAGTTTTATCATATTTCTTTGTCTTCTACGCAGCATTTAAAAGCACCTTATATTTCAATGTAAGCATTTAAAAATTCTATGACATTTGACATATATACTTTAATATATCCTGTCATGAAATGTGATTTTCTTATTTTTTTTTCAAAGAGATAGAGACACAAAGATATTTACCCCCACTGGTTCATCGCCTAAATCCCTGCAGTCATTGTGGCTGCGACAGGTCACAGCCAGGAGCTAGGAACTCAAACTAGCTCTCTCACATGGATGGCATTGATGAAAACAGTAGGGTTATCACAGCTGTCTCTTGGGCTATGCATCAGCAGGAAGTTGGGGTGGAGAGTGGAACTGGGATTCAAATCCAGGCACTCCAACGTGGAGTACAGGCATCCAAAGAGGTACCTTAATCACTGTGTCTCCGGCTTCTGTGGCAACATCTCTCAACATCTAGTGCAGTGACTACCATTTTAGTTCAGTCCTTTTTAAAATGTGTGTTTACTTCTTATAAGAAAGGTAAGCATTTAGAAATTATGTTCCAGCAAACAGAATAAACCAAGAGTGACGACAAGTTAACTCTCCAGATTTGCCCTATGATACATTGGGTGTGCAGAATTAAATTGCATTCCTTCTGTACAAGTTTTGTTTTACTTAACAAATATTTAGTTACTTTAAAAAAATCTGTACAAATTCACTTTATATTAATTTTTTTCAACCCTCTAGCCACTGGAAAGCTATCCTTATTACACTATATAGCAAAGTGTTTTTCCTATATGCTGAGAAATTTCTCATGAAAATATATGATTAAAAATATCTTCAATAATTGAAAATTCACTACCTAAATTCACTGAGAACACTCTAGTAATTCTTAAGATGTCACATCACATGAATATGGAGTAATTTCCAATACTAAGTGCTCTTAAATTATTTAACATGAAAAATTCTGTCATGCTCCACAGGTGCTTCAGGGTGCACACCCACGGACTGAAGATTCATTCATTTTTACTAGCTGTTTGAACACACAGTTTCTGAAAGATTTTGCTAGAGAAACAACAATTGCATTCTGAAGGGACATCTGGCATTGGGCTCAGTGGTCTGATACGTGTTTTCTTGCAAGTGTCCATTTACAGTGAAAACGGACATTACTGCTGAAGACACCTGGCATTAGCTGCACTTGGCTGTCACCACTTGTCCTGCACTATGTTAATCAGTGTTATAATGGTCTAGGCTAAGGAAGAAAATCTTGTATCAAATTGTCAACCTATACTTAACAGTTTCATTGGGAGTCAGATGACTACTGGCACACTTTTTCATTTTCTAATATTCTAGTTTCCATTACACTGCTCATGAGGGAAAAAAAAATTCTGTTGGACCTGGCATGATAGCCTAGTGGCTAAAATCCTCGCCTTCCACATGCCATAATCCCATATGGACACTGGTTCTAATGCTAGGGGCCCTCCTTCCCATCCAGCCCCTTGCCTGTGTTCTGGGAAAGCAGTGGAGGACAGCCCAAAGCCTTGGGACCCTGCACCTGCATGGGAGACCTGGAAGAGGATCCAGGCTCCTGGCTTCAGATCAGATCAGCTCCAGCCATTGCAGTCACTTGGGGAGTGAATCAACAGATGGAAGATCTTCCTCTCTGTCTCTCATCCTCTGTATATTTGACTTCCAAATAAAAATAAATAAATCTTAAACAGGAAGAATCTGTAAAAAGAAGCAGTTACTTAGCCAAAAGTAATTTTGACTATAGGCGAAAGTAGCCACTCTCAATTTCTCACTAGTAAGCATAAAATTGAAATGACCTAGATGACAAATGCTTCTTTTGGAATCAAAGTATTTGCTTTAGTACAGGTTCATAGCATACAATCTGAAATGTGTTCTTGCAGAGATATTATTCATTTTTCCTGATTTTTAGAATTATGGGATAGACATATTTCTTATATGCCCTGTGGGGCTTGGGTCAGTACCCTGCAGCTCTACACATTAATATTTTTTAGCAGATGTGTCCAAAGTTCCCATTAGATAGAGTGCACAACAGTTGAGATGAGCCTTGCCATTAAGTGATTTCAGCATGTCAGCAGTGAAAAAGCCTTTATTTGGAGAGATTTTTTAATTATAAATCTGATGTTTTCCTGCAAATGATTAGGCATGTGATTTTTGTCATTTATCCCTAAGCCTCAATCATTTCAATTGCCAAAATGAGAAATGGGTTTAATCCAATTATTAATGAATTTTCAAATCACATTATGTGAAATCAATGTTCTATTATAGGAAAACCTATAATTTATTTTGTAACACCTCAGCTTAATAGTCTCTTAATTAAGAGACCTTCAACATTTTTGGAAGATGGGTAGTATTTATAATTTATATATAAGAATTAAGCTATGTGACCCAAGAAGTGTGTCTACTTGGTACTCTGTGTTGTTGGAACCAAAGTAGGTTTCAACTTCATGAAGACAGATTTGTTTGGGTTGAAACTTTGATTATCACAATATTCTGGGGCGTTCCTTTAATTACATTTTATCATAAACTTTTTTGAGACACATTGTTATTCCAGTGTAATGTTCTCTTTTACTTGAGAGATTTATTTGTAGGGAAAAGTTATGGGTGGAGTAGATGGAAGATACAAAGAGGAAACTTCTACCTGCTGATTCACACTCCAGAATAGCCACAGCAGTCACAGTTGGGCCAGGCTGAAGCCAGGAGCTTGGAACTCCATCCAGACCTCCTTATCAGTGATGGAGTCCAAGGGTTTGGTTCGTCCATTTCCCATTGATTTCCCAGGCATGTTGGCAGGGAACTAGATCAAGAACTCAGTGGCTGGGGATCTGACTGGCAATTTGATAGGAGATTCTAGCACTGCAGGTGGAGGCTTAACCTGTTGTGTTACAGTGCTTGCTCCAAGTATAATATTCTTTTTTTTTTTTAAAGATTTATTTATTTTTATTACAAAGTCGGATATACAGAGAGGAGGAGAGACAGAGAGGAAGATCTTCCGTCCGATGATTCACTCCCCAAGTGACCACAACGGCCGGTGCTTCGCTGATCCAAAGTCAGGAACCAGGAAACTCTTCTGGGTCGCCCATGTGGGTGCAGAGTCCCAAAGGTTTGGGCCATCCTCACTGCTTTCCCAGGCCACAAGCAGGGAGATGGTTGGGGAAGTGGAGCTGCCGGGATTAGAACCGGCGACCATATGGGATCCTGGCACGTTCAAGACGAGGACTTTAGCTGCTAGGCTACGCCGCCGGGCCCCAAGTATAATATTCTTATAAATTTAACTAAAATTTGAGATGTGTAAACATGGTGAGACACATTTGGTGAGTTACAAAGCTTTCCCTTGAAAACTCAATGCAATGGCCTTGAGAGGTGGTGGAACTTTTAAGAGATGAATGGATTATTAGGTGGGATCAGTGCAGTTCTCATGGCACTAAATTAGTGAGGCTCTTTTTATATTTTTCCTCTTCCATATACTCCGGCTTTCCTTAGCTTTCCCACTATGCAGTGCAAGGCACTTGCCAGATATAGCTGCTTTTTGTGGCTTGTACCTGTGTTATAGAAAAATGCAGTATTTGGTGTCTTTGTTTACAGGATGCAGTTCAGTTTTCTGCCACTTTCTGTGGTCTTGCTCCATGTTAACTTTATCATTTAACTGAGGTTGTTGATGACATTTACGTATGATACTCTTACTTGCTGGGTATGTCAGTAGGGCAAACTAAAAGAAGCTGAAATATTATATTAGGGAGAGGGACACTATAGTATGGGCTTAGAGATTGCTTTTGTGGTTCTTGTGAGTTTGTCATGAGACATCTAGTATCAAATACCCACTTTTGATTGAGTTCCTCAAGCAGTATGTGCGGTGTTAAATATTCATGGAAAATGTGTATTATGATAACTTATGCATAGATCTCAAAATATTTTTCAGCCAAATAGACTTGTGCTAGCTTATTGTAACATCTAAGCAGGATATAGTTTGAGGCCCTAAGAAGATATCAGTTTGAAAAGAAAGCACGATTTTTGCTAAATTTGAAGCAAAATGTCACATTTATCACGATGGTTGGGTTGGAATATAGCAATCATTAAGGTTTATGAAGTTTATGGTGAAAATGCTTGAAACAGATCAGCAGTTTATAAATAACCCATTTTAAGGAGGAATGTGACAACATTGACAGGGAGACCAGGTCCAATCTGCTTGTGAAGAAAAATTCGTTTTGTTTGTATGCTTATTCAAGAGGACTGACAATTAACAATCTGAATTACAGTCCACACTACAGACATCTCAACCAACTCACCTCCCACAACTCCAACCAACAAGTTAAAAAGGTGCAATCTTTTGTCATGATAACTTGGGCAGCTTTTTGGAAGTCATTGATGTCTGTTCTTTCTTCCTGCATTTAGAAATGTTTAGTTATTGCAAAGGTCTCTAGGCACAGTTAGATCAATCCAGTGGATACTGAACACAACCTTAGCAAGTATTTCTTGGAAGAACCACTTGATTGGTCCTTTTATCCTGAAGGTGATCCTAAATGATTGCAGTTGCATCTATCACAACTTGGGCTCCCAGGAAGCAGATACTGAAGTAGACTTAGGAATGCAAGATGTTTATCGGGATTCCACATCCATGAAAGGAATCAGGAAGAAGTAGAATTGGGAAAATGAAGAATCAATTTCAAGCAGATCCAACAAATTCTATGCGAATTTGAAGTAGGGCCTATTGCAAATATTGTCTGTCTGTGACTTACATTGGACCCAAATTGGCTTATACTCCTGCCTTACTTAGTTGTAAGGTATGGCTGCCCCAGCGAAGGTATCACGAGGCTCTTCTCCATAGCTCAGTCCACATTGAAGGAGGTGACAGTTGGAGGCTGTTTTAGACTGCACTCCGACAGCTGGACCAAGAGTCCTTCTTCAAAGGCAGATGTGTCAGGGTGTTACTCTTTTTTGTTTTTAAAGATTTATTTTTATTATGTTTTTATTGGAAAGGTGGATATACAGAGAGGAGAGACAGAGAGGAAGATCTTCCGTCCGATGATTCACTCCCCAAGTGACCCCAACGGCCAATGCTATTCCGATCCGAAGCCAGGAGCCTATTCTGGGTCTCCCATGTGGGTGCAGGGTCCAAGGCTCTGGGCCATCCTCAACTGCTTTCCCAGGACACAAGCAGGGAGCTGGGTGGGAAGCAGGGTCACTGGGATTAGAACCGGTGCCCATATGGGATCCCACATGTGTTCCTCCCTCCTTCAATAACTCAAGATAGAATACACATAACCTTTTAATCACCATACTTTTCAGATGGGATAATACAGCAAAGGGTCCTAAAGGGAAAAGATTGGAAATAGTGATCAAAATGTGCAGTACAGAAGAAAAACACAAGTGAAGGGAGAGTTGTGGGAAGAAGGAACAAATTCTAAGAGAATAAAGTTAATATTTTTCCAGTCCTATTCAGACCTGTGCTCCACTTAGGACGATTTTTTTTGGTAGAATTATTTGAAAGGCAAAGAGACAGAGATAGGCAGAGAAGGGTATTGCTTCTAGTTGCTTACTCCCTAAAGGCATGCAATAGTCAAGTTCACTCCTATAATAGTTATACCTGGGCCAGACCAAAGTTGTGATCCAGAAACTCAATCTGAGCTGCTCTTATGGATAACAAGAACCTATTTACCTGAGCTATCACCTGCTACCACCTGGTATATACATTTTTAGGAAGCTGGAAGTGGGAGCAAAGTGGGTCTGGAATTCAAACACTGTGGTATGGATTGCAGGCACACTGAGTGGTGTCGGATACCCAACCCCCATGCCTCACTTTTAAAAATACTTGAATGATCACATCTTTAAAAACACTTTTAAAATAACCTTGCAAACTTGTAACTGTTATTGTTTCTCTGACAGGTATGGAAAACGTGAATATGAGAGACAGGCCATTCCTGACAACTCAGAGAAATGCTAGCTCAGGTATTTTCTAACTGAATTATTATTTATTTATTTGAAAGCTAGAATTGCAGAGAGACCAAGAGCAAATATTCTCTGCTAGTTTTCCGTGGTGCATTAACAAGGAGGTAGATTGGGATTGGAGCGTCGAGATCTGAACTAGAGGCCATGTGGGATGCCAGCACGGCAGGTGGTGGTTTAACTTGATACATCCCAAGTCCATTCCTGCTTTAAGCTTGAAAGAATGCTTCAACAGTGGTCATACTTTGTATCTTGGCATCACACTTTTTAAAAATTCATAATATACTAATTTACATGGAAATATGCCCTCAATGCCCTTATAAAATTACAGTTTTTTACAAAGTGTAATGACCAAATTCTAAGAGTTTCTAGAAATAGAGTTTCAAACATATTATGGAAAATGTACTGTATTATTTCTTGAATTTGCATTTAAAATACTTGAAAGTAACATGAAGTTAACATTTTAGCCTACCTATAATTTGATTTCCTGAAACCAGGATTTGTCATTTTTGTGGTTTTTATGAACAGCAGATAATCTGGTATTTCGAGTGAAAAATGGGATAAAAAGTAAAAAGTACAAACCAGTGGACTATCAACAATTGCATGCTTTAACTGAAGCAAAGAAGTTAGCTTCTGCGTCATCAGAGCTAAAGGTGAGGAGGGGTGTGTGTGTATGTGGTGTGTGTGTAGTTGAGGGAAATCGATTCCTAGGATGCATAATGATATTTACATTGCAAATGTGAAAATAAATAACATTCTAAATAGGTTTTACCGTCTCTCAAGTATTATAGTAAACAGCAGCTAACATAGGCCTTGGACCCTGTTATTTTATATGAATTTCTCAATTAACGTTACTAACAATGCCTTGAGGTCTGAATTGAAGTTTATTTTTGGAAAGAAGGCCATTTCATTAGCTTTCAGCAACATCCAACCTGAATAATAAAAATTGCTAGCAAGTGCAATATGTGAACAACATATATGACTTAAGTTCCTTTGGCACCATTATACTCAGGTACTCTGAAGTGCTGTGCTTTCTAGAATTCCCCTTTTCTCTCTTCTATGTTTGTCTCATGTGGAAACAAGGTGAACAAATGCTAGATTCAACAGGAGATTATAGAAAATAATTCTGAACATTAATGTAGGGCCAAGTATAGTGTAGGATTACTCATGAAATGTAGTTCCCTTGTGCAAACAACAGTGTTTCTTAACAGCAGCATTGTCATTGCTTGGTTACGTTAAACAACTGGTTTTTCAAATAATGTGTTAAGCAAAGTTTTTATTTGTGTTTAAAATTTTCATTTTCTCTCTCATGTTTGCATAGCTCTTTGTTAATACTTGTTACAAAGTGTAACTCATGATTCTGGGGGAACATTTGATACCTTATTCTGGAAAAATTATTCTCTAGATTATATTCTCTCAAACTAAGGTGACTGTTCAAAATTTGGGATATTATGTGTTTGATCAGATGCCACTTGAAAACAATTTGTTGAGGAATTTAAAGAAATTTATATAAGGAATTTATATAACTATCATCATAATTTTTCATGTATCTGATTTCTGTTCTGACATATTGTATATACATCGAATGTGCTTGCATGCCTGTATAAACACAAACACTTAATTCATGTATTCTTGCATGATAATCAAGGTATGATAGTCTGTATACTTTTTACCTTAATATTTTTCTATATAACCCTTATGATACTTACTATATACTAATTGTTCCAAGCAATAAGTATTATATGCCCACTTTTTGCCTTGAAAATACAATTGCAAAATTCAACCCCAACTTTGATTAAGTACCACCCTGGGGGACGATAGAGAGTCACTGTTTATCAGATAAGCCCAGAATAAAGTTATATTTGCTATAAACTGCAATGAAAACAAAACATGCTGCCAAGGCTTGGTCCTGACTATGTAGTTAGAAAAGGCCTTTCTGAGAAAGTAACATTGGAATGAGGATCTTAGATCAGTAAGAAGTAATTAAGCAAAAACCAGGGCGGCAATTACTCCAGATAGAAAGATGCATGATCACATCTTCTCGTTAGGCTGTGCAAGGCTTCGCTTGTGTCGTGTTGGAAGTCATTTTACTGTGAACGCCTTTGTGGAGAGAGACTTTTTATGGTTTAGAATTCCTATCCTCCACAGGTAAAATTCTCATGATTTGGCTATCTGGACTGAAAGTCTAGTTTGTTTGTTTGTTTGTTTGTTTGATGTTTTTGAGACCTATTTCCAAATTTCTTTCCTAAAGTATTACTTTAATAAAGACACTGCCACAAGCATATCCTTGAAACCTTTGTCATGTTAAATTATCTGCACATATATTTCATATGTGTATCTATTTTATATATCGTATACACATATATATGTGTGTATAAATATTATACATATATATTCATCCTTTCATCTGAGATGTACTAAAATAGCACAGACAACTTTTTGGTTGAATATGGAAGGGTAGAATGGTTGAGTATTATAGAGAACATTTCTTAGTGACGACACATTTCCTCCAAATAATAAACATTTAATAATCTTAATTATTATTGTGGTTTCAAAATTTGAACACTAGACAGGGGGAAAATAATTCCTTAACCTTGTCAACTACTTCTTTGCATCTCTGGTCCTTGTTTTATAGATTTGTGAGTTTTAACTGGCATTTTACTTCATTTTAAAGGATACATTTGAAAAGCAGAGCAAAGGAGAATAAGAGTCAGACCTTCCTCTGCCGATTTACTCCGTGAATTAGCTGTAACGACGGAGGGCGAGGCTGAAGTCAGGAGCTAGGAACCTACCCTGATCTTTCATGAGTTTCAGGGGTCCAGGTGTTTGAGCCATTTTCTCCTGCATTCCTAGGTGCATCAGTTGAGACCAAGATAGGAAGCAGAGCGCCAGGGACTTGAAGTGGCAGCATGATAGGGGAGGGCAGTGATGCAAGCTGGCAAGTGAGGGATTTAACCCACTGTGCCACAACACCGACCCTGACTGGCATTTTCAGGCTCATCCCTAACCTTTGTTTTCATAAACAAATATGATTCAATAAGAAGCTTTACAGTAACAATTTCTGAAATAACTTCGCACCATGGATTCATAGCTTCATAGCTTGAAAACTCTCAAATAATTTTTTTCTTTAACTATTAAACTGGCTCACAGTCAGTAGCAATCATTTTGATAAGCTTTTTGTTTCATTTTTTTTTTTAGTCTTCACAGATTCATAAGATAAAGAATTAATCTTTTAAAACATGTTCATTTTGTTTTGAACTTTGGTTAATGATAACAAACTGTCCTGGATACTTCATAATTTTCTAACACTTTTTCATTATAGAATTTTCATTTTATTGTTGTGTCTAGATTAAGCAAGATGTATTGGGAATGTTGCTGTACATGATTTTTGAATATTTCCCTTCTCATTTAAAGGTAGCAAGTTGACATTTTGTTTTCAATTTATTTTTGTTATACATGAGTAGTTCCCAAATATGATTTTTCTTAAAAGATTTATAGCTTACAGGGCCTGACGCGATGGCGCAGTGGTTAAGGTCCTCGCCTTGCACGCCCGGGATCCCATATGGGCGCAGGTTCTGGTCCCTGCAGCCCCGCTTCCCATCCAATTCCCTGCCTGTGGCCTGGGAAAGCAGTCAAGGACGGCCCAAGGCTTTGGAACTCTGCACTCACGCGTGGGAGACCTGAAAGAGGCTCCTGGCTTCGGATTGGCACAGCATCGGCCATTGTGCTCACTTGGGGAGTGAATCATCGGACGGAAGATCTTCCTCTCTGTCTCTCCTCTCTGTATATCCGGCTTTCCACTAAAAATAAAATAAATCTTTAAAAAAAAAGATTTATGGCTTACATGGAATTAAATAATTAGAAATTAAAATTAAATATCCTTAAAGTTTACTTTAAAAGATTTACTTATTTATTAGGAAGGCAGAGTTTCTGGAAGGTGGTGGATTAGGATGAAGGAGTTAGAGAAAAGGAGAGCATGATGTATCATTTGCTCATTCAATATATATATGTCGTGTGTGTGTATGAGAGAGAGAGAGAAAGAGACAGAGAGAGAGAGACAGAGAGAGTTTGAGAGATCAATTTTCCATCTGCTTGTTTACTCACCAACAAAACCAGGAGTCCAAATCTCCCATATGGTTGCAAGGTCTTAGGCACTTGGGCCATTTTCTGTTGCCTTCCCAGGAACAGTAGCAGGGAGATGGATTGGATGTTCATCAGCCGGAACTCACATGGTACCAGATTAAGCAGTGACTTGACAATGGCCCTTAAAGTTTAATGTTTTAATGTTATGAATGCTACTCTACTGTTCTACACTATCTAGAATAAAAGTTATCATCCATGTTAGTCTTATTTTGTTTTCTCAAAAAGATGATTCTTTCTAATGTTACATAACACATTCTTGATATTTGCATTAATGTTAATGTTAAATGTTCATGTGTTTCCTGCTTATTTTACTATTTTAAAATGCTCATTTTGTACATCCAAAAGCAATATAATTGATATTCATTATTAATACAGCCCTCTTTTCTGGCAGTATTAAATATAAGTATATTTGAACTGAATGATAGAATGTCAACATTAAAGGCATGCAAAGAAATCATTGCTTCATCTGAAATGCTTAGCTGCATGCCCGATTTGTGTTATTGATACGCTTACAGCTGATTAGTGTGATAGTCCTCTGTGTAATCAATTTGTCATTGATCATGAACAATTTGAGGGATGTCAAAAGATTTGCTGAAATCGACGTTGACTGATCCACCTTCCAAAGGCTGAGACTGACCCTGAAGCCAAATAGTAAATATAGGCTGAGGAAACGACAGTATCATGTAATTGTTAATTACAATCATGTAATTGTTAATTCTCATCTTACCAAGTATAAAAAAGATCTTTTAAATTATTGCTATATTTGTTTCTTTAGTTAGTAAGAATGACTATTCTTGTCCCATTCAAGAGTCCATCTATTAATTCTTCTTTAAATAAAAACACATTATTTTGAGAAACTGTGGATGTAAGTGAAATCAGATTGAATGTATAATAAATTTTTTAAAGAATTATTTATTTTTATTAGAAAGTTAGGTTTACAGAGGGAAAATACAGACTGAAAGGAAGAGCTTCCATCTGCTGGTTCATTCCTTAAGGGGCTGCAATGGCTGGAGCTAAGCTGATCTGAAACCAGTAGCCAGAGGCTCCTTCTGGGTCTCACATGCAGGTGTAGGGTCCCAAGGCTTTGGGCCGTCCTCAGTTGCTTCCCCAGGCCACAAGCAGGGAGCTGGATGGCAAGCGGGGCTAGCAGGATTAGAACTGATGCCCATATGAGATCCCAGCACATGCAAAGTAAAGAATTTAGCCATTAAACTACTGTGCTGGGCCCTGATGTAATAAATTTCTATGTGATATCCAGCTCCAGTAATGATCAACTTTTGATCATTATTTCCTATGTTCTCCCACCCACAAACATCCCTCTGTACCACTTTGCATTGAAGAGAGGTTTAGACATTATATCTCACACATAAATATTCTGCATGTATCTGTAAAGTTTTGGGGCTTTAAAAATGCTATCACTGCATGTGTATTTATTCATTTTTAATAATTAAAAGTATATTATCAGTGTTAAAAATCTTTAAGTCTTGGGCCCAACGTGGTAGACTAGCGGCTAAAGTCTTCACCTTGCACATGCTTGGATTCCATATGGGTGCTGGTTCTTATCCTGGCAGCCCTTCTTCCCATCTAGCTGCCTGCTTGTGGCCTGGGCAAGCAGTCGAAGATGGCCCAAAGAGTTGGGACCTTTCAACCACGTGGGAGACTCGAAAGAGGCTGCTGGCTCCTGACTTCAGATTGGCACAGCTCTGGCTGTTGTGGATACTTGGGTAGTGAACCATCGGATGGAGGATCTTCCTCTCTGTCTCTCCTCCTCTCTGTATATCTGACTTTCCAATAAATAAATAAATAAAAATTCTCTAAGTCTCAACTTTTTTCTTTTCCTATATTTGTAAAAAAAAATTTATTTGAAAGGCAGGGAAGACAGTGAGAGATACTTTTTTTTTTTCACGTGTTTGCTCACTTCTCAAGTGCTTGCCACAGCCAGGATTGGGCCAGACTGAGCTGAGGAGCCCAGAACTCAATCCAAGGCTCCTGTGTGCATGGCAGAGGCCCAAGCCCCTGAGTCATCACCTGCCCCCTCCCAGCGTATACATTACCAGGAAGCTGGAAAGCAGAGGAGCTGAGACTGGTAATAGGTACTGTGCCATGGGATGTGGACATCCAAAGAAGGGGTTTGACCTGTTGCACCACAATTCTAGTCCCTCAAAAAATTCTTATTAAAGAATATTCGAAACAGCAGCTAAATAAGATCCACATGTTATAACTGGCTCTTCTGTTTAGAGTCCCTCCCTTCCCAGGTATGATTCTTTGTAATTTATGCATTCTTACAGTGTGAAGGATGATGATCATATCCTGGTGATGTCACTTACCATGATGTTCTGCCTCATATATCCAGTGCACAGTAAGCCAGTTCCTGCGACTTGTTCAGATTCAGATGTCATGTATCTCGCTTGTTTAAGGATGGAATTTTGTACTCCCATCGCTTTCTATTACAAATAGCACTGCCATGGATTTTTTCATGCTTGTATGTTTTTTATACTTTTGACTAAGTGAATTTCAGATAGATTTTTTTTAAAGATTTATTTTATGTTTATTGGAAAGGTGGATATACAGAGAGGAGAGACAGAGAGGAAGATCTTCCGTCTGATGATTCACTCCCCAAGTGAGCGCAACAGTCGATCCGAAGTCAGGATCCAAGAACTTCTTCCAGGTCTCCCACACTGGTGCTGGGTCCCAAGGCTTTGGGCTGTCCTCCACTGCTTTCCCAGAATACAGGCAATGAGCTGGATGGGAAGGAGGGCCCCTGGGATTAGAACCAGTGTCCATATGGGACGTTCAAGGCGAGGACTTTAGCTGCTAGGTCACGCCACTGGGCCCTGCTTTAGGCATTCTTAAGGGAAGCGCTCATGTGTCATACTTTAGAAATACTAAAAACTTGTATTTTTTCAGAATAAGGTGAGTATTTTTCTGCAATATCCTCTATTTTTCAAAAAAATGTACCTTTTCCTAAATTTCATCATTGCAGTTATCAGGTCTTCCGAGGAAAGAGTTTGACTTTGAATTTGAAGTCAAGTAATCTTTGTGCTCATTTGTTTTTTTGTACCCCTAATTTTAAATTGGAAATCAGCACAGCAAACAAATAAACTCAAGGTTAAAGTAATCTGTGAATGACAGCCAAAAGTAGCATGCATTATAAACATTGCTTTTTAGAAGGTGTCTTCTGAAGTTCTCTTCAGTACTGATAATTTCTTTTTCTCTTATTTTCAATTGGATTTTTATTTATATAGAGAATAGATTTCATAGAAAGTAAGAATAAAGAAAGGAAGAAAGGAAGGAAAAAGTGGTAAAAGTATGGTCTTTTAAACTCTTTAAGGTGTTAAGTACTCAAGTCACAGGGAAATTATGAAATATGCATATTTCACCCTGTTACTAGCTTACATTTTTGTAGATATTTAAGATCTAATATAGAATACACCACCTGAGGCTTTAGAGTAGATAGATCTTTATTTTAAAAACAAATCTATTCATTACTTACCATGATATGGTTTTGTAGCTGTAAGATTTTTCCCTTCCACTCCTCTTTCTCCGTCCCCATTTTCTCATTACCCAGTTATTATTTTCTGGATGACTACAGTAGTGTAGTCCCTTAGTAGCAGTTACAGATCAGTTTCTGCTGTTTAAGTGTATCATGTCCTCTAGGTATGGGGCGAGGTAGATTATCTAGATTCATGCTCTACAGGTAGCTTTACATGTTTCAAAATGGAAGTCCTACCTTATTCAGGAGCAGAGATGTGACGTGACTTTACTTCCCAGTATGTTAGTCTCCACTATACCATCCCCCTGTGAGAGTATATGTGTATACACTTGTAGTTTATATGGCTACACTACATCTATTTATTTTGTAATTTGCCTAAAGGCTGTCTTATATCAGAGAGAATATATGATATTTATCCTTCTGGGTCTTGCTTATTTCACTAAGCATTGATGGTCTCCGGTTAGGACCATTTTATTGCAAATGGCAGGATTTCATTCTTTCTTTATGGCTGAGTGGTAGTCCACAGAGTAAATGTAGATGTACCATAGTTTGTTTATCCATTCATTTGTTGAATGATGTCTGGATTGTTTCTGTGTCTTCACTATTGTGCTTTGCATTGCTATAAATATTTGGCAGGTTGCTCTATAGTAGATGAATCTTAAGTGGTAGAAAATGGATATGCAGGTGATACAGTGGCAGCACAATATTGACAGCTGCCGGAGATCACTGTTATCCCAAATCAGAGAAACCCAGTGAAGCAGCAGGGCTGAACCACATTGTAAGGCGGAGCTTGTCCAGAAGTAGTTGGGACTGTCCAGAAGAAAGTTTCATGAGGAAACTGCAGGTGTTCTTATAGTCTTCTGAGAGCAGAGAAGGTGAGGGTTGTAGTGGGCTGATCCATTGGCTTCTCCTTCACCTCACTGCTCCCTGCCAACCTCCTATCAATCTTCTTGGGCTACAGAGAGTGTCGCCTGAGGAACATGGGGTTGCTCTGTGACATGGAGCAGATGAGGGCGATAACCAGGGATGGATCTCAGGGAAGCACACCCCAGCATGACACAGCTGGTCAGCAGATGCTCCCACAGTACCCAGGATGTGCTAAATTTTTCAAAAGAAAATTCAGGGATAATTAATTTTAGCTTAAAGTTTTGGTTTCAGTGCTTGCATAATCTTTAGCTACTGAAGTTCTGTGAAGTGACTTCAAAATAAATAGCAGCTGAAATGCAAACAATTATTCTTTACAATGTCATAAAACTGCGAGACCAAAATTATTTTCTCAGGCTGCTATTTCTAGCAAGTTCTGAGTACAGGATTAAAGTCAGGTTTCCTAACAATTTTTCCAAGTAATCTCTCTTCTGCTTCCACTGAAAAAATCAATGGACGATCAAGCCATATAATAGATTTTGTGTAACTGATGTTTACAAGCTTTATGATGATGACCGAATTCTTTAACTTATCTACCTTCAGTGTTTCCACATGTAAAATGGGAATGATAATTCTTGTCATGTTTGCCAGGGAAGATGTATCCAAAATGTGGACTAGGTGGGATAAGCCCTTGACAAATGTCCTGGGGCTAAATGAATTCAAGATATTATTTACAGTATGAATGGAAAATGGAATGACTTCACCTTTCTTTGCAAACATAATTTTAAAGCAGTTCTTAAAGTTCCAAGCATTTCCAACCAGTTTTTCACTTTCCCTCCCTGGTTTTTATCATTGCATTTAAGGATATAATGTGAGAAAATGCATGAATAAGTATTTTAAAGCATCAAGTAGTTAGCTTGGAAGATGCAGATTAAACACTGCAGTTGGCAAACACTATTTTGAGACTTGGAAGTTGCTCTTCTTTTGTTCCTCCAAATGTAGATCAGAAAAGCACTGCAGACTTCAAAGTTATCTAAAGAACAGCGGCTAATGAAACAGCACAAGCAAGTGTGGTGGCAAGAGCACCAAAGACTAAATCAAGCCAGGTGAGAATGGGGGAAATCCCAAGGAGTAGACGTAGATCATTAAGAGCTACCATTACAATCAGAGTTTAAGTTGCAATGTAAATGTGGGTCAAACTAAAGTCTCATGATTTTCTTATGTTTGTCTGGAACCCAGTGACTCTGCTAGTATGGCCCCCCAAGCTCTCCCATGTCTTGAATCATCCTTTATTGTTTTCTCAGGCCATAATCAGGGAGCTGGACGGGAAATGGAGCTACTGGGACACAGACTGGTGTCCGTATGGGATGCTGGCACTGTAAGACAAAAGATTAACCTGCTGAGCTCCTGCACCAGCTCCTATAAAGGATTTTTAATAAAATGTGTATTTTAAGCATTTATTATATCAAATAGGTCCTTTATCTGGTCTTATTCTCTATCAAGTTTCAAACCTCATTACCTTTGACTTAAGTACTTTTCGTATGGAAGTAGTTTCTTATTCTGGAAAGTGATTCCTACATGTGAAGTAAAAGGCTTATGATTGCAGAAAGTTTTACAGTATGTCATAAAACTTAAAACAGAAAACATTTACATAAACATCATCACTACTTTCTGAGATGAATCTTACATCCATCTTCTGGAAGTTGCTTTTTGGTGGGAGATGTTTAAACCTCCTGAAAGGTTTTTAAAAATATATTTGCATAACTCAGAATATGATAACAGTAAAGCTTTTGGAGGCTTTAATTATGTTGTTCAGTGATGCAAGCTCAAAGGTTAAAAATGGGAGTGCAAACTTTTTTAAAAAAACTTGGCTGTTTCATATTCCCCTTGATGTGTGTGTTACGTAGTTCTTGAGGTAAGTGGAAGAGGCATGCACATGCTATTCTAGAAAGTTCGTCTGGCTGACCTGGTCCAGAATTACACAAAAACAACTGAAATGAGGAACACTTGTGTAATAAAAACTTTATTGTCTTGAGATTTACAAGAGTTGATAATTGGACAAACAGAATAATCCCTGGTTAATTTCCTGTGCTATTAGTCTAGTATGTTGGCTCATTTCAATATCTGGTCAGTGAAATGAAAAACTAATAGTACTGGGAGAGGGGTTGGAGAAATGGCTACAGCTGTGGAAACTTTCCAGATCACCAGCAACTCAGGCAGTTTAAGATGTCCGTGCCTGTGTACATTTAAAAGTGGACACCTGCGCATATGAAGTAAATGATTCTGAGACCTTACTGCAAGAGACCGTGTTGGAGAATCTGAGACCTACAGAAGGTCAAAACACTGATGTTCAAGTGTTTCTTGGGCAATTTAATATGTGAGACATAATAAACACAACATTTTATGTCTCACTTAAGATTTGCAATGGCATTACAGAATAGGTATCATTGCTATCTCTATTTTATTAAAAGTATTTGCACAAGGTAATTAAGCTAGCTTTATGCAGCTAGAATTGGAGACCATGTGTCTAATTCCTGAGCTCCATGACGTTGGTGTTGAGCAGCTACCCCAGCTTCAGATTTTATTCATTATCCACTACTTTACAAATACAAAAAAGTTAGGAAAAGACTAGATGTTTATCTCAAAAATTACACAAAATATTATAATTACTGCTGTATCTTATTTTATGCCATTTTAATATTATATTTTAATAATAATAAATCCAAACACCTTTCTGTGATTTAATTTAAGCTGCTGTAAGCAAGGGACAGATATGTTTAGATGTTCGTGTAGAATTGTTTGTTTTTACTCTATAAATGACTTTAAAAAACATTTTAAAGGATCTTTAGAATTTTTACATTCTTCCTAGTAAATGAAAATAAATATACTTCTAATTCAGTTTGCATTATTCAGAATCTCATTTTTTCTAAATCAAAAAATTCATACATATATATGTCTATGTATAGATAAACTTGGGAACTTGGGGGATAGAGAAAAAGAGGGGATAAGAAGGAGGTTCAGGAATAGAATAAGTTCCTGTCCATTGGTTCAGTCCACAAATGCCCACAATATCCAGAGCTGCGCCAAGTATCAAAGCCAGAGGCTAAGAACTCAAGGCAAGTCTCTCATGTGGGTGGCGGGAACCCAACTACTTGAGCCATCACTGCCAATTGCCTTTATTAGAAGGAATCTAGAGTCAGGAACCAGGGGCAGGAATTGAGCCCGGGTATTCTAATGTAAGATGAGAGTATTTGGATTCCTGGTAAACACACAACTCCCACTTTTGAACCTTATAAATAACCTCCTTATTGGTATAGGTTTGCCCAGTTCCCTCTGCTTGTTTTCCTTTTCCCTTATTTGCCCACCTTTCATTCTGTTCTCTATCTTACTGCCTTGGGAATCCTTCTGAAATAAGTCTGAATAGATAAGATTAGCTTGACATCCTTCAGTGGCTTTCTAATGACCTGGCTTTCTCCAGCTGAAGCAGTGCCGGCACCTGCCATGTGCACGCCTTTGCTGGTGCTTTTACTCTGTCATCTTCCATCTCATTGTATAGCAAGGTCTTATATATATAATCTGAATAAACAAACCAATGAACAAAATCTCATTTAGTTGATTGTTGTGAAGTGATTGTGATCACGTCTATTTCAGAATCAAAACTGAATCTGAAATAAAATGTTTTATCAATGAAGAGAATGTTGGAAGCAAATGTCTTTGCGATCTTACAAATTTTGGTGAGTTTTTGATATTGTATTTACATGGCAGTTATGATTTCAAGAATGAAAATGGGCAATGACTTCATGTTCTTTTAACATTAACGTATTTTTATTTCTTCTAATGAAATAAAAATGTCTGTACTCTGTTTCCTTGATTTAATTTTGTTTCACTATAGAGCAAGAGTTATCAGAACACTGGTGCATATTTCTTAAAAATGTGATAAATCCCCTTCAGCAGCTGAGGGCAGATCTGAAGTACAGAGAGCATCATCTCTTACCGCCTTCACATCCCCACACTGAAGTTAACTCTGTGGAAGTGCTAGAAGAGGTCAGTAGGTTGCCTTCATTTTTTGACAATGTAATATTTTATTTTTATCCCTACTGGAACTATTTGAGATAAGAAGCAAATGTGTATCTTGTGTCTTTAAACAAAGAATGAACAGTCTGTTTACTCCAGAGCTGATATATATGCAAACATCTGCCCAAGCCTCCTAATTTCTCACCCGGGACGTGACAGTGACCCAGTAACTGGTCTCCCTGCCTTCGTTCCTGCTCTTCCTCGCAGGGCATTCTGGGATTCCACCCCAGCAATTCAGTCTTCCTGTTGCTGAAATCTCCCATGGGTTCCTGCTGATTCCCAGTGCTCCTATTCTTCTGGTCCCCTTTCATGCTTTTCCAGTTGCGTCTCCTTCCTGACGCTGCTCGTTTTCCAGCAGAGCTGTAGTAAGGATCCTGACTTTTGACCTTTTTCCATGCCTCCTTTAAGCTAGTCTCATTCCCATCTCAGGAATAACCTTTGCAGTGGCTATTCCCTGTGTGTCATCCATGCCATTTTCTGCCACTCATGTCTTGGTTTAAGTATCCATTATCTTAGAGACCTTTCCTGAGCAGCTGCAGTCACTTCTTTTCATATCACTGTCTTCCATGTCTTTCACCTTCCTGATGCTTGCTTGTATCTGTAAGAGTATCAGTCTATTTGGTTTATCAGTTTGTTGATTGCCATGTCTCATTATAGTGTAAGATCCATAAGTATGGTATATCTAAGCATATAAACATAGTATATCCTAAGTATAGCTGTGCCAGGTTTCTAATTTGTATTTCTCATTTTTCAGTTGCTCTGTAATGTTGCTATGTTGCTTTCATAAATGTTAAATAAATATTGCTTTCATATAAAATTTAAATTCCATGCTCAACTGGGTGTTAGAGGCAGTGGTACAAGGGAAGGAAAGGGTGATTAATTGAAACAGAACCAGATGTTTTCCCAAGCAACATCCCCATGTGGGAGCAGCTGGTTATACCATCCCCACCCACCTCCCCAGTGCCGGTGTTTTCCCATGTGTCTGCATGTTTCTTTGTGGCTACTTTGCTGGATGAGCATTACTTTGCTGGAATTTTAAAAACTTCTTCCACAGGTACTCGAAAGATTTCCATTATGTATTGGCTTTTGAGAGCAAGTCTGTGTCTTTCAATATAAATATTGGATGAATTACAGTAATTTGCATACTTCTTGTCTAACTGCCCAATAGATTGACTCTGTGAAGAAGCAATTGAAAACCGTATTCGACAAACTTAACCTAGAGCAACAAAAAATAGAAACAGACCTTTCGGACTGGAGTAGAAAAGTAAGTGTGATGCAGTTAGTGACTTATTTATCAATTTCTCATTCACATTAAATAAAATAACCATATGTATTTTTTTTTCTTTTCAGATACTGGATTATTCTTTGGAAGAGGAAATTAGCATGCTTACTGAACTTCCAATTGAACTACAAGTTTTAGAGTGCCCATACCCTGATTTGAAGTCTGCAATCATTAATGAGTTCTGCAACTTTACAGAGAAATATCAAAAGAAACTGCATGATGTTGATCTGCAGCTGGGAGACATACTCAGGTGATGAAACTACCTGAATTATGTCCATTTTCTATAGTGAATTCAAATTTTTGTTCAACATCAGACTTCACTTTCAGTTTAGTGTTTCGTAGTTACTATATAATTTGAATAAAATAACTTGATGGAATGATTAAGGTATTTATCAGGCTAAATCAAGATGGAAAGACTACTCTTACTGAACTCTCTGTTTCATAGGGAAGAGAGTTTGCATCAATTCATGTTATGAAGCTCTCTATGGTAAAATTTTAAAAATCTAAACTAGTAATTCGTTACAGAGGAGAATGTAGCCATAGAATTATGTTTCTTGCAGTCAACTGTGATTTTGTCTATGGTCAATACAGAGTATGTTTCACACAAAGCTTCTTTGTGTATGTTGTATGGTTTTTAGAAAGTGCACTTTTAATGGTATCCCGAGAATGATAATCCTCTGCTGAATGGCATGTGAAAGATTGAATGATTTAAAATTCAGCTTGGCCATGGTTATCTTCTCTAGTGTCTTCTTTGTTAAAATTTACTCAAAGGACAAATTTAGCAATACTTTCTTAAGTCAGGTCTGTGGTCTACTTTATGCAGTGCTATATATAGTTCATAGGGGATATTTTGTACAACAGTTTTTTGTGTGTTACTGACTTCAATATTTTCCACAAAGACTATGTATTTAAGAAGAGAGGAAAGCTATTGATGGCACAATTTATAGTAAACTAAAAATAGGAATTTATTTTTTAATGATAGATAAGGAATATGACAAACATTTGTTATTTCCTATGAATTGTTTGTGTGTGCAACTCCTCTATGTGAAACTAATTGTGTTTGGACAAGGAAAGGCTTAAATCCTTGGAATCGGTGGCTCTCTGGTTCACTCTTAGTTAGAACTCTTTTTGGTCTTTGTGTGTTAGAGGCAAGTGGAGTCAGCCTTGGGGACCTGCTTCACATTCAGTTCCCTGCCTGTGGCTTGGGAAAGCAGTTGAGGATGGCCCAAAGCCTTGGGATCCTGCACCCGCTTGGGATACCCAGAAGAGACTCTGGACTCCTGGTTTCAAATTGGCACAGCTCCAGACATTTCAACTGCCTTGGGGGGTGGATCATCGGCTGGAAAATCTTCCTCTCTGTCTCTCCTCCTCTCTGTGTATCTGACTTTCCAATAAAAATGAAACAAATCTTGAAAAGAAAAAGAATGGTTGGAGTTAGAATAGGCAGAAAGTAGGTAAAGGGGGCATTCTAGTAAGGGTGGAATAGAGTATAAATAGCTTGAAGGGAAGTAATTTATTAATTACATTTGTATTCTTAGCATCTAGTACATTTAGATACACAGCATCTGGTGAAGAAGTGATTATTCAGTTGAGTTGAATTGAAAATTAAAACAGTGAAGAGAGATTTGGAGGCATGTTATGAAAGCGATATAAGAATGTACTTTGGAACACAATCAAGTTCATAAATTCTAGTTGAATAGCCTTCGTGCCACACCTAATTATCTTGAATACATCTTACATAATTGATGCTGTGTTTTATCTGATGAATATTTATTGAATAGTCATTGATATACAATAGTCTCTGCTAAACTCCTTCAGTAGACAGCTGAATCTTGAATTTGTCTTTGCCTTTGAGAAGGTTTGGGGCATACATGCATCCAACCAAATGAAAAGCATCCACTGAAGAAAACGTTTTGTAAATATTCTGGCAGTTTGTAATGATACATTAGCAAAGAAAAAAAAATCCATCAGCAATGGTTTGTTTCGGGAGAAAGGGAGTAGAATGAATATTTTAAAAATAAATCTAGAGGTGGTGGGCAATAGTTATCAGGGGCTAGTGGGTAGAGAGTTTATTTAGAAATGTATTGTTCTAGCTAGAGCAATGAATTACATGTTCCATTATGGTATTAACTGTGCTTTTAATTTCCCAAGATCTACCATTACATTTATAGTGTCTCCCTTTTGATTCTAGTTAGGTCTTATGAGAATTCATATAGATGGTATGAATTATTGTCCCAATCCATTGTGACTCCCAATGGTTCTTTTTTTTATTTGGTTCTTTTCAAATAAAAATATCTCAGTACATTAGGGATGCAAAGTCCACAGTTAGCATTAGCAGCACAATCTGTTCTTTCCTAGTTGTTCATTTTCTAATTATTTATTAAATAATTATTCAGTTATTTATGAAGAATTCAACTGGCCCTATGAAAGCATTTATCATTTATCCCTATAGTTTCTGTGTCTCAAGAATATATCTTATTGGTATACTTAACTGTGTACTCTTGATATATCTTTAGAATAATTTATTGTAGCAGCAAAAATGGATCAAGAGCCTTAATATCAGCAGGTGACACTTTCTTAGATTATCGTGCATCCATGCAATATATTTGTAGTTTTTTAAAAGTTTAACACTTACATATACTGACAAGGAACAATATCCAAGGGCTAGGTTAAGATACAGAATTAAGTGAACAACGCAATTGTACAGCACATTTGCTTTTCTTTGACACAGTGCACAAATGCCAGTAACATCTTTGCTTCTGTGGAAAGGAAGCCTTTGTCTGGGGTAAAGTAAAAGGATATTTTCATTGTATTCTGTTTTCATCTCACCATTTTCATTTTGAATAATAGGCATATGTTTTTTATTCTAAAATAATTATTTTCAGGAAGATGATTTTCAGGAGTCAAGATTACTTCCCAACAGGAAACCACAAGCAACTTACCAGGTTCAGTTCCCTAATATTCAATTCCCTAATATAGGGAGAAGATTCAATTCCCTAATAGAGAGAGAGACTTTGTATCACTTCTCAGCTTTTTGGCTAAGATCAAGTGTAGAAAGACACTCTGTAAATAGTTGAGTGATTAAAAGCCAAGAGGGAAGAGCAGATAGTTGAAAAGATGATTTATCACTCACATTTTCAGAAATATTTATTGAATACACATAATCATGAAGTTAGAGATATACACAAAAAACTATAAAAATAATACAAAAGTAAGTTATAGTAGTGGGTTAGAAGATGACAAATACTATGACAAATCTATTAGGATAGAAAAGATGTCAGGGTTGTGTATGGGCAGATTGCACTTACAATTCTTACTAACAAATTTTGATGTCTGTTGCCTGGCCTGCAGCTGCTGCAGCCTTGTCCTATCTGGCCTGTTCCCAACCCCAGCAACCATGAGTGTGGGAGGGTTCCATGATTATGCCTAGCTCAGCCTGTCATCACACCAGCTTTTAAGCAAGCTAGCAGAAATTATAGTTCCACAAGAGTTATAGTTCCACATAACTGCCACAGGATCTGCTGTCAAATCTGGTTCACTCAGGTGCTGGTTCATATCATGGTCCAATGTAACACTATCCATTCCCTGTTCCAACTCTCACTGGCAGTTATTGTGATCTAGCCCTGCCAGGTAGGCCCAAAACTCTAGCTTTAGGGTACACCAGTGAGTGGTGATCACCTGTGATTCATGCTAACTAGCCCATTGTGATCTCCTACTTGGGCTGGTGCATCAGTCTGACCCATGAAAGTCCTGTGTCTTCCATCCTCCAAATCCATTGGTCTCAGCCACGTCACTTACCTGCAAGTATACTGGCTTTGTTGATGAGAGCCCTCAGAAGTCATTCTTCACCTGCAACATATTCCCTCAGTTATCTTCCCTCCCTGATCATCCCTGGGTCATCGCCTTATCCTCCTCCCTGATCCATCCACAGAATATGCACAGGGGGATATATCCTCAGCCTTCACCCTCAGGACAGCATGAGAGCAGGACATGGGCGACCAGTCTGTATGGCTGTTGCTTGCTATGGAGTGTGAGCCCAGGCCTTTTGCCAAAATACATACATTATTAAAATTGTGCCTGCTTATGAGGTGTCTTAACATACATATACATTGTGTGATTCCAATCAGTATAAATAATATCTATCATCTTCAGCTTTCAACTTTATAGTGAAAGCATTCAAAATCTCCTAGTATTTGCTTCTTCTTCTTTAAAAGAGAAGTAAATAGTTAATTTACATTCTCTTCAGTCACCCTTTGTGCAGTTTTGGGTAGAAGTCGGGGATAAGTCTTGTTGAGATAGTAACACTAAACCCAGGTCATAGAGGTTTGAGACAAGTTACTAGATATTTGGGGTCAAAATGTTCACTGAGGTGTGAGTGAGCCTGGTAAGGCTGATGTGTAAGGAATAAAAGGCAGATCAAGAAATGAGGTTAAAGTTGAGCAGTTGAGAGTAGAAGTTTTAAATCCTTCAGCTTTAAACTCTTCAGCTTTAACTCTGAGCAACAATGTGAGAAGGTGCTCAGAGGAAGTGAGTTCGTGGCATTGGCAGTTGCTGTGTTTAAGATAGACTGGAAAGGTGGAAGAAACAGAATCCTTATGTATTGTTGATAAGAATGTAAATTTGTACCACTATTACAGAAAACAGTAGGGTTGCTTTTGAAAAATTAAGGATAGAGGAACTCGCATCCCTGCTAATGGGCTGGGAAAGCAGTACAAGTTGGCCCAAAATGCTTAAGCATCAGCCAAGTCCAGTCTGAGCTCTTGCTACCATCTGGGTAATGAACAGTGGAAGGAAGATTATTTCTCTATCTCAAGCAGCTTCCCTTTCCCCCTCCCCCTCCACACACTCTGTATAAAAACTTGGTACAGAGAAGGCATAGAACTTTCAAATGAATAAAATAAAATTACAAAAATAAATTAAGGCTAGAAACTCTATATGTTCTAGCAGTTACCCTACTAGACATATATCCAAAGAAAGTGAAATCTGTGTGAAAGCAAATGTTTGAAAAAAATGTGACACATATACACAATGGAATACTATTCAGCCATAACAATGATATGAAGACATTAGGTGACATAACGTTAGTAAACACAGAAAGGCAATTATTACATGATACCCCTTATAGGAAATCTAAAAAATCTAATCTCATAGCAGTAGAGAGTTAAATCAAGTTACAGGGGCTGGAGAGAGATTGGTGAAAGCGTACAGTGTTAGTAGGGATAAATTCATATGCTCCATATTGCTGTAGGGTGATTGCATTGATACCAGTGTAGTCCGTATTTCAAAATAGCTAGAAGAAAGAATTTGGTATATCTTGCTACTGTGTTTGAAAACTGACATGCTTTTAGTTGGCCATTGTGGACATTTAGGCAGTGAACCAGTGAATGGAAGATATCTCTGTCTCTAATTATTTCTCTCTCAGCCTTTCACATACACACAAAGGAAAACAATTTTTTTAAACAGCAAAATAAGTCTTCTAAGAATAAGCAGACCATTCATATTAATGAATACCTCTGACTGAAGGTACAGATGAATTTAATTCTCACTTTGCCCAATTTATAGATTCACTTCAGAAATAAGGAAACTGCAGCTCTAAGGAAGCTGAGACAATTCTACAGTCCCTGTCTTGCAGAGAGCTGAGCAACAGTATGCCTTTCTGCCAATCCAAGCAGAAGGGTTTGCACACATACCATACAGTTTTGAACACTCACCTGTGCCAAGGCGTTGGTAAATCACATTGAGTGCTAGATCATTTTCTGAAAGAATACACTTATTTGAAAAAAACTTAAGATTTAATTTTATTTATTTGAAAGAGAGAGAGAGAAAGAGACAGAGAGAGAGAGAGACAGAGAAGATCTTCCATCCACTGGTTCACTCCCTATATGGCGGCAACAGCTAGGGCTCAGTGGTTCAAAGCCAAGAGCATGCAGCTCCACCCTTGGTCTCCCACATGGATGCAGATGCCCAAACACTTGGTTCATTCTAATAATTTCTCAGGTCATTAGCAGGGAGCTGGATTGGAAAATGGAGCATCTGGGACTTGAACTGGTACCCATATGGAATGCCAGTATTGTAGATAGGAGCTCATCCTGTTATGCCATAATGCTGGCCCCAGTATATTCCCTTTTTCCAAAACATTTTTAAAATGACCTTATACAGGGTATTTTCAACGACATTTAGATTCTGCTTGGGCTGTGTATAACATGAAGACAATTTAATTGCTTGTTTTACACTCAGATGAGATTGTGGCTTTTTAATTTTCTAACATTTGGATGAATTAATCATATAGATGAGACATAATTATCTGATGCTCCATTTGGTTATGTCATATCTGAAGTCAATATGTGTAAAAAGCTGTAAAGCAGTAGCAAGTAATTTCTACTTTATTGTTTGATAGGCACATTAAATTTTATTATCTTGGTTCATAATTAATAGTCTATTATTTTATGATATCTTAATCTAAATTTTATTTAAAATCCACAAAGATTTAACAAATTTGGTTCCTCTGTATATGCAATGCCTGTAGTTTCATATGTTTTCAACTAAATTATTTCAGTGTACTCTACTTGCTAATAAATTTCAGTTCTCTAAGGACTTTTCATGGATTTTTTCTCTTAATACAGAAACAAGTACATATATTAAGAAAATTCGTTTTTAAAGTAGAGGCAAACAAGAAAAGAACTTTTAATGAATCTAAATTCCCAGCACCCAGAGATATCTTCTTGCAACATTTTATATATTTCAGATGTTCATATGCTGTTCATAAAAATGAAACAATACTGGATACATATCTATTTTCCTATTTTGAATCATATCCGGCATTATTCAATAGATGTTTAGTTTCTTCTATGTTCTAGTCATGTGTTAAATGTTTTTACAACTTTCTATATACTAGAGGCATACCACCAATAGTAGAATTCTGCTATATAAATACAATCCATTTTCTATTTTTGGACATTTATTAATTCTATGTTTTAGTATTTTTTCAGAAAACCTTGGAATGGGCAACTTTTCTACTGTATTTGGGGTAATTCCATTATTATTCCATTGAAATAGATTTCTAGAAATTGCTGAGTGCAAGGACATAATAATGTCTAAGTGATGCTACGTTTAAGAGTGCTGCTAAAATGCATTTTCAAAATCTAAAAATAATGTATGTTTTCATTGGTAGACTTGTATCCCGACTGGTTCACTTTTTGAACTTGGTTGTCAGGTCTTTGTAAATTGCTGTCCTTTGTGAATATCACCAGTTTTCACTTCGCATTCTTTTTCTGGGTAACAAAGCCCTTTTACTATCCTCAAGAAAGTTTTACTCAAAGGGAAAGTCATGCATAAATTTGACAAAAATCTGACTTTTCCTGTATTTCAAGGTAAACCATATCCTCTATTGCTGAACAAGGCAAAATAGATAAAATCAACATCCAAAGAAATACCTAAGAAAGCAAATCTGGTCAATAGTTAAATTTTCTTGAAGTGTAATTTGAAATAAGCAAATGCTCATAGGTATGATTGTTACTTGATACGTATAAGGCAGAATAAAGAGAATGAAAGAAACAGCAGACAACTGGCATTTGTTCACTTGAGGAGGTCACAAGAGGAAACATTCCAGTCTTTTTCCCAGGTGCGTGTCGTTCTTAGAGTTTCAGTCACTGGGCATGTCCAGTCCCTGGGCTGGTTGTGTGCTAAAGTGATTCCTCGAGGGGAGGACTCCTCATACACAGAAGCATCATTATTGCACTTTCAGTGTGTACTCGCTCACTTTGGTTAGATGATCAAGTCAGGGAACATCCTGGGTCACTGCAACTCCACTTTTTCCTTGACTTCTTTCAACATGATTTTCAGAACTGGTGTTAGAGTTTATTGCTAACAGTCTAAATAGCTGTACACAATTATTTAACATTTTTCATGTATCTTTAGCAGCTTTTCTTTAATTGCATCAAGAAGAATCACAGTAATTATTTTCAACTACTCTTGTCTGAACTCAAAGCCACAACTGGTGCTAATTCAACCAGTGTTGGGTTTGTTGTAGGAGTAAAGTGTATTTTGAATCCTCTTGGTCATGGTGTAATGTATTTTATCAAGAGACAAAATAGGTCCAGTTTTTATAGGATGTGCTCCAGATTTGTCTTAGAGTTTGCCTTTGCGTCATTGTATTTACTAGCATGTTATGTGTTTGTGAAAAGTAAATCAGGTCATGGTTATAAAGGCCTAGTTCAACAGCCCTTACTGTTAGCATCACTGACCTCTTGATGCAATTGCTTCTGCAAGAGATTACACAGTTTAATGATGCAGGAGCTTCATTTTTCAATATACAAGAGACTGAAAAATGTATCACAGCACAGAGGGGTGAAAGTAATTTTCAAGAGGTTTCTATTCTTCACTGGGTATGAAATCAGATTAATCTTGAGTAAATCAGTTGGAGAAAATGGAAACATAGCAACTTGACAGATTCCTGTCCAGGATAATTGACATCTGTTATTTTTTTACCTGGATGATACAAACTGACTCTGTTATTAAAATAATATGTGTAGCAATATGCAAAGGTAAGAGCAAAATTTCTATGGATAACAGCATTCAATTTTGACATGAGAAGAATTATAACATCTATTTTATATATCAAATCAATTGCTCATAACTAGCTTTCTCTGCACCTTGAATTCTAGCTACAGTAAATTATGATTCTTTGAGGAAACCATATCATTAGAACTGACACTATGAAAAACTAGTAATGTAAGAAATCATAATCATTACATTCACAAGCTCATGTTGTTCTTTCATATCAGTGCCTGTAAATGAGCATAAAATTGAGCATTGTTAATGTCCAAAAAAAAAAAACCACTGAGAAAAAGGCCAATATTCTTCTAATCCATTCTTAGAATTTCTTCATGATTATTGGTAGTTCTGATGTTATGGCATTTTTATATGGCAATTAAAATTTCAGGTGCTCTGGTGATGGTTAATTAAATTTTTCTCATATCCTGTAGAAATTTATCAGTTTTATTATTCTTGCTTTTGGATCTGAAAAAATCATTCATAAAAGCTATGTAAAGTAACTATTCAACCTTTGGGGTGAGAGTGGGGGAGCAAGAACATTTTTGATTGTAGTAAAAAGGAAAGTGTTCTCCTGGGGGCATGGTTTTGGATCAGTATAAAGATTTTAAAAAAGTTCGAGCAAATAATGATCTGCTTGTTACCAGTTCTTTTCATCTGAGCTTGAGGTGTGTTTTGTCTTATTTTCAAAGTGGCACTTTTGCTCTCAGCCGTAGAAAAGCATTTAGGTCTGGGGCATGCTAGGTCTGTGTGTCCTTCATCTCCACAGCCTTCATAATCCTTTTCTACCAAATCTATATTAGGATGCCACATTTAAAAGTAATTGTTCTTTCTTCATCTGGCCAGAAATTAGGTTACCTTTAACTTTAACACTTAACCCATTTAAAAATCACTGAAATAGCAGAGCACTGTCTTCATTAAGAAGTGCAGAGGCGGGCCCGGCAGCGTGGCCTAGCAGCTAAAGTCCTCGCCTTGAACACGCCGGGATCTCATATGGGTGCCAGTTCTAATCCTGGCAGCTCCACTTCCCAACCATCTCCCTGCTTGTGGCCTGGGAAAGCAGTCGAGGATGTCCCAAAGCTTTGGGACCCTGCACCCGTGTGGGAGACCCGGAAGAAGTTCCTGGATCCTGGCTTCAGATCGGCGCAGTACCAGCCATTGTGGTCACTTGGGGGGCTGAATCATCGGAGGGAAGATTTTCCTCTCTGTATATCTGACTTTGCAATAAAAAATAAATAAATCTTTAAAAAAAAAAAAAAAAGAAGTGCAGAGGCAGGGAAGTCCCAAGTCTGTCTGGTGAGGTTTGGTTTCTGCCTTCTCTTATGTCATTTACTGCAGGCTAGAAGGCTCCCTGCCAGGTGGCAATTCCAGGTTTTTCCTTTCCTTTTTCCTTCACTTTCCTTTCCATTCTATTTTCTGTGACACAGTTTTGTAGGTACAGGAATTCCTCCCTCTCTCCCCTTCTTTCCTCCTTGCTTTCCCCTCCTGCTCTTTTCCTCCATATTACCACAGTCATATTGTCCTTTAATAAGTTACAAGGTTAACATTCTTCAGCTTAAGTGTGTGATGGCACTGCAGGCATAGGCAAAGGTAGAAAATCTAGTGTCGTAATCTCAGGTTATATTGAACTGTCTCCTTGGGAGTCCTCCTTGTATTTAGGAGTAGAGACTTGTACTGCAACGTATCTTCACTCCCAGGGTGCTAATCTCCATTCTGCAGTTACAGGACAACATCCACGGTCCGAAACAGACCTTTGTGACTCCCAGGAACTGTGAAACCTTTGCTTCTGACTTCCTTTCACATTCTCTCGTCTAGAATTGTGGGGGTTTTTTGTCCATGTTCTTTGCCAAACGCTGTCTAGAGAAGTCAAAAACATACGAATGCATGTGTGTGAATGGCTTCAGGTTGATCAAATTTACTCCCAGGGTTGGAGATGCGGTTCCATTGCCCTAAAGTGGGAAAGGAGGTGAGTGGAGCAAGGTACATCCTGAATAAAATCAGGATGCTGTGGTATTTTCTAGGCTGCATACAATTATTGAAAAACCTAGCATATGGATGGCTGAGCCATTACATTTTAAACAGGCTGTTTTATCTTGATTTGATTATATTTTTCAGAAACTTTCACTACAAATTATAGTTCCTCTTTAAATAGTGTTAGAGGAGAGCTGTTTAAGTAGATGGCCTTCATTTCCACTCTTCTACTTTAAAAAATATACTTTCTAAGAAAAACAGTAAGTCTTCTATGTAAACCAAAAAGAAAAAAAAATGTGAGTACAGTCAGCTTGCTGTTTGGAAAGCACAGCTTCCAAATAAATCACTCGGCCTCTCTTCTGATCAGATTCCCATGCGCTATCCATTCTGTAACAACGTCTGGCAGGAACAGCAATGTGGTACAGCAGGTAAAGCTGCTGCTTACAACACCAGCATCCCATGTGGGTATCCCATCATGCTGGCTACTCCACTTCTGATCCAGCTCCCTGTTCATGGCTTGGGAAAAGCAGCAGAGTTTGTCACCAGCACTTGGATCCCTACCTCCATGTGTGAGATCTGGATGAAGTTTCTGGCCCCTGGTTTTGGCCTGGCCTGGTCCTGGCCACTGGGGATATCTGGGAAGTGAGTAGCAGATGGATGTTTTTTTTCTCTCTAACTCTGCTTTTCAAATAAATAAATCTTAAAAAGAAATTCTAGAATCATTTCTTTAGAACTCATTTGTTTTCACTTTGCTGTCACTAATGAGAAGAATGAAGCCTTAACTGATCGAAGTTCTGGCTTTACTCTGTGAGTGGCTATTATTATTATTATTATTACTATTATTACTTAATTCAGTAAGTTTTGAACAGGTTCTTGGAGGTCTATTTTGTTCTGTGTGTCAGCTTCCACCTGCATAGCCAGACTGAGTGGAACCTAGCTAGCTTGAGGTAAGAACCACTAATTAGGAATGGATCTCCTAGGAAGAGAAGTTACAGAGGATCAAATTCTGTCAGTCAGAAATGTGTCTGGGAACAGAGAGCTGCATAGATTTCAGACGGAAAATCAAAGATTTGTCTTTAAGCTTGGCCATTTACTGCAACAACTTAAGGCCACACATGGGATGCCTTTATCCCTTGTCATCCTGCCTGGCTGAGTCCTGGCTACTCTGCAAATGAAGTTTCCTGCTAATTGCATCTCAGGAAGCAGCAAATGATGGCTCAAGCAGTTGAGTCCCTGTCACCTGGACAGCAGTTTTGGATGGAGTTCCTGGATCCTGGTTTCAACCAGGCCTAGTAATGGATGTTGCAGACATCTGCAGGCTAAGCCAGTAGAGCAGAGATGTCTCTGTTCTCTCTCTGCGCATACTTAGGTCTATCTTATTCCTACTCTTTCAAGTAAAATGGAAATAGTAAAAGTTTGTTTTAGAAAGATTCGTATTTAGACAATGGGATGTTTATAGAGACAATTTCAGGAGCTGAATTGCTCCTGGGTGTTTGGGTGCATCTGATTTGGAAAACCCTATAGACAAGTACAGTAGAGTTATGTTTTACAGAGGATCAGATCTAATGGTGTCTGACAAAGGAATTGTGATGGTGCTATTGTTTATCCACATTAATCTGCTGGTGAATTATAAAACTATCCTTTTAATAAATGTCATTTCTTAGCATATTGGAGTTTTCCAGAAAGGAGTAGGATTTTCTCTTAAAATTCACATATATACCACAGGTTATCATTATACATCAATCTTAAGGCACCAAAAATAACCACATGTATTGCTTTATCTCTTATGTCTTCTTATGACATATAATTAACGTCTACATTGTATGGAGCATGTATTGTTTTATGCAAGTCTGTTCTGGTTCATTTTCTTTTATGGGGATGCCACAAATTCTCAGACACAGAAAAATAAATATATAAACATTCAAATAAAGCTGTGACTCAGCCCAACCCAAGAGAATTAAAACTGAATTTACTACTTTTTCCCCCAAGTGAATGATGCTGGAGTGAAGCCCTGACTTCTTTGCTTGCCATTCAATTCATAAGTGACTGGTTTCTCATTGTGCCTCACCTGTGTTACTGCAATAGCTTTCTTTCTTTTTCTAAATTTTATTTTTAAATAATGATTACATGATTGATCAGGGTGGAAAGGATCCAGGTTTAGGGAAAATTGGGTGAACTCATAGCTTCCAAATCTGCTATTTCTTGTTGTTGTTCCTAGGGGAAGGGGAGAGACAACGGGGGAAACCGCTCATGACTTTCCATATGTCCCAGTACACAGGGTTGAGGAACCACCACCTCATATCAAACCACAGTCTCAACGTGTACATATTCCAAGGGTTCTGTTCAAGTAGTTTGGAGAGTTCTGAAATGCTGCCAATTTCACCGATCCAAGGATGATGTCATCCTCCCAATTAAATTGGGTTATGATGAGGACTAGTAGCTAAGTTATGAGTCAATTTAAGAAAATTTATCTTGTCATTTCCTGGGAAATCACAATGAAATGACATCTGTGGATATCAGTATATGAGGCAGGAATGATGAATGGGATTTCATGGTAAATAACTCATTTTTCTTCAGGCAGATATTTCCCTAAGTGTAAGAAATGCTCAATAAACCTGTAAACTGTAAGGACTGTGATGTGTGATGTTAGCAACGACAGCTACCAAAAGCTTTAAATGAGAGAATTTGGATGGACAAAGCAAATAGAATTTTCAGAAAGTGGCAATCTTTTTAAAACATCAAAAAATGTTCTTAATTATAAATGTTCAGGATAATCATTTTCTCTAAGATTTTCATTGAAATTTTAGTTATTTTTTGAAACTCACAAAGAAGTTAAGAGATCAGAATGCTGTTCACTCGTTGCAATTTGGCTGATTCTGTCATTATAATCACCAGCACAGCCATTGAACAAGAACTTTGAAAGGTGAAAGCTAACTTTAGTCTCAGCCATTTTACATGGATTTTTTTTCTATACAAAGAAAAAATGAGGGTTAGATTAGAAAAGATAAATGACTAGGTTTAGATTTAGAAATGCAGAATGTATTGGATTTTATTTTTGTCTTAGAGGTTAAGGGCCATGTTTCCAGAAAATGGCTACTTTGTTACAGTGAAGAGACTATTATGTTTAAAAATACTTCTTAGGTTTTTGCTGTCCACAGGTCCCTGTGTGTCCAGGAGGCATGTGCCAGTTTTCTGCCGTCCCTCATAAGCAGCATTCTAATGGAAATCTATGACTTGGCCATTATTATTGCTTCTGTGAATATTTGCCTTATGATTTAAGCCTGCAGCCCCAGGAACCACAAGAAATTCTCTAAAAATGATAATGTTGGTAGTGTTTATGTTATTTTTCTTGAGCATGTTTTTCACTTTTATTCTACATGTGCTAGAAAAAAATGGCTTCCAATTTATGTAATTGTGGAAACGAGAAAAAGCTGTTGGGATATGAGGCTTCTGAAATGAGCAAGAAGGTCAAAATGGATGTGATGACTATGCATGGTGCACTTGGCTTGAAATATTTAGCTTTGATGTTTTATAATTGCTTCGTATGTTTCAGTGAATTTAACGTTGTCACTAAAATGGTACCTAATTAATCCATTCTTGCAATGTATAAAAATGTACTGAGTGCCTCTAATTCTCCTGCTGCTGTATTTATTAATAGCAGCGTACATTGCTTAATGTGTGCTTTTATTTGAAAAGCATTTCTGTAAATGTTTTCTTTTCTCACTTTCTCTTTGTGGACTGTCACAATTTGGCACCAACATTCAATGGGAGAGCTCATCAGAGCAATTGGTTTAGAAATACTTCTCCATTTATCAAAAGGTTTACACTGTTTTTGAGAAGTGTTGGTAAGATTACTTGTAGATTTTCTTAGGCTGGTTTCCTTAGAAAGCTGAAATAGTAATGCCAAAAGCAAATGACTGTTCAGGGCTGCAGTAAAAGCAAAGGATCAGACAGTGGAAAGTGAGAGTGCTGTAAAGTGGAGAGTGCTACAAAGTTTCAACACAGGAACACAGCCTGCCTCTTTTGGAGTCAAGTGGGATGACCTGGTGCAATCCTTGTTAGCATGTTATTGATTGTTTTCTGGAGAAGGGAGGGGGCATCTATCAGATAAGACACAGACCATCTCATTGATGGGAATTAAAGCTACTACAGGCTATCTAGTCAAAGCATCAACAGCATCCATCATGTACATGAGTGATAATTTGAAAGAAGAGCAGCTTATTGGATCTAGATTCCATCATTACCCCATCCCCAGAACACATCCATCAACACTTGAAATCAAAGGTGGAAAATCAAACTGTATTCAGTTTCCTTTGATTATAAAAACAGTTTCAAAACAATACTGAGGACTTGGAATTTTTGTTTTTCTGTAGTATTCTATATGTCCAACGCAGCTATTAAATGCATTCTTGTCACCAATGAATAAAAATTAGTTCTTGATCGCGTCTTGGCCTTTTGGCTAAGATCAAGTGTAAAATTAGTTCTTTGAGAGAGGACCTGAAATACTGTCCGTTAAAAAGTAAAAGTATCTTAAATGCCAGATTTGCTCAGACAAGTCTTTCTCCTGTCTTAAATCTCAGTTGGGGATGTGGTATTTGTATATATACATAACTGATTCAGACAGGATCCAAGTGTTTGTTGTGTTCAGTGAGTGAAGGCCACTTAACTTCTTTCTTCCAATAGATTATTATGTTGTGCCAAAGGATTGCTTCCTAGTAGAATGCCTCCAACCCTCTTTTCCTTCCCATTGTGGAGCAGATGGAGCTGAGTTTTCTTTGAAAAACAGCTTTTATTCTTTGTTACTACCTACCAGAATGAAGAAGTGTTTCAGAGATACTAGGTAACCTTGTATGAGGACAGTGGAAATTTTACTAGTTCAATGAATTAGTATAATATTTTTGTGTTTTGTTCTGTTTAAATTGTCAAATAGTTGATAGGACGATGGACTCTCTACCATTGTCCATACCTAAAATATCAGGATAAACTTAGAGTAGAATGATGGATTTACAATTGTTTATGAAGGATTATAGTACTGTTATAATACAAGGGGAGTCAGTGGGAATGAGGGGACTTCGGAAGGAAAGAAGGGAAATCCCAGAGCCTATGAAACCGTATCATATAAATAAATAAAGTGTCAAATGGTTTCCAGAGGAATAGAGGCATATGAAAGTTCTTCGAATGATACAACTGACTTTGAAGTGTAAGACTAACAGTAGCAATAAACAATGGCAAGTTTCCATCTTAGATCAAAGAGTATTTTCTGATGATGTTCCTCTGATTGCATTTATGTTTGATTATTCAGATTTAGTAAGCAGAAATATGATATGCAAATAAACTCAGAATTTAAAGAGATACTAATTCAGTTCTGTGTTCAAGCTGATATTCCAACCTTTTCACTCTGTGCAGGATTTTGCTAACTTATTTTTAAAAAGATTTGCTTATTTGTTTGACAAGCAGAGAGAGAGAAACAGAAATTTTCCTTTTGCTGACTCATTCCCCAGATGCCTCCAAAGCTGGGGGTGATCCAGGATGAAACCAGGATCTAGGAACCTCATCTGAGTTTCCCTTGTGAGAGACATGAACTCAGATAATTGTGCCCCATCTGCTGCTTTTACAGGTAAATCTGCAGAATGTGGGCATCTCAGGCAGTGGTATAACCCATGTTATGACATTTTTGTTGTTTATAGAAACTTCCAACTCAGTGAAGAAGAAAATTGGATTTATCAGGCTGTTTTGGATCAGTATCCTGGAGATCTCTATGGCAGAAGGACTCTATACCTGGATATGTTACAAAGATACTTTCCTCACAAATCTAGGCGGCATTTGGTGAGTGCTGAACCTCACTATCTAATGGGAAGTTACATTGTTTTAGCAATCAGTTGTTCAGTGGATACACATCCCCTCACACACACGTATTTAAAACGGCATATATATATATATATATTATGTTTGCTGAGCCTCCAAGTTCAAGGCTGGTCTGGCTAGTGTTTGAAACCCAGGTGTTTGCATAGTCACCTGCCTACCCTCACAGGTCCTGCAATTCACAGAACCTTCCAGATGCCATTCCCTCCAATGGGGGGAAGCTGACACTGGCCTTGAGGTCAGACACTTACCTATAGTCTCTCCACCACCACTTGTCTGCCTATACTCCCTGGATTCATCAGGAACACAAATGTCCACGTTTAATAATTCAGGGACATGACTTAAATTTTCTGTAGAAGGAACTGGAAAGTTTATTGTTATGACTTTAGTTGGCATAGAGAAAGGCAAAAAAATGAAGGTTGTTGCATCATCAATTCTACAAAAAACATAACATATTTAAATGAGGATATTTATTCTCAACTTTCAAATGAACTGTGTAACAAAATATTATCACATCTGCTTCCATTTTATGGTTACTTTAAATTAAGCAGTAACATCAACACTCGTGTATAGTGTCAGTCCTGTGGAGAACCCATGCACTCACCAAACAGTTTCTGTTTCTGTTATCTTGGTTTCTGAATGAAGATAATGAAGGGAAGGTCACTCAGTGGGACCATATTCTCTCTTGATTTCTATTTGGTTTTGTGCTGGCCTTTATTTTGAAGTGGATATGCATTATTAACAATTCACTGGGACTTTTACAATTCTTAAATTAAATCTTTATTTCCAACTTGCTTCTGTAACCAGCTATCATTTTTAACTTTATGGATTTGCATATTTTTCCCACCATTAGCATGGTAAAATTTTCACACTTACTTTTTACATTGAGTTGGTTGGTATGTGACTCTGCCAGTATATATGTCCTTTCCTTCTAAAACATGTCATTTTAATCAAATAATCCATTAGCTTGAATATGGAAAATTACAGCAATAAATTGTACAACTTTGACTAACGTTTTCAATCACTGACCTCAGTTTCAACTTTGAAAAAAAATTGTTTCTTAAATTATTTTATTCTAAATTTTTTTAGATTAACATGTAAGACTTACACATTTTTATGGAGTACATTGCAAAATTTCAATACATACATATAGCATAAAATGATCATTCCAGGCAGGTGGCCTTTCCCTTTCTTTTACTTGGGTTGGAGGCAATGAAGTCCCTCTTCCAGTCCTTTATATAATATATAATGGATTATATGATCCTTTATAATATATAATCCTATATAATATATAAATATTAATGTGTTATATATTGTATAATATATAAATATATAACAATCCTATATAAGATATAAAGGATTATTGTGAGCTCTGGCTGCACCACTCTGCTATGGAACGCTGAAACTTGTTGCTTCTGTGTGTGTTTTGGCACTCATTACCAAAACAATCTAGGTACACCTAGGTTGATTCTGCATCTTGATTGTTGTGAATAATGTTGCAATGAACATAGGAATCTAGGTATCTACTCTGTATGTTCATGTTGTTTCCTTTGAGATATATATCCAGAAAAACAGTAGCCACATCATACAGTGTTTTGAGAAACTTCCATGCTGTTTCTCCATAAAGGTTGCGTTAATTTGCATTTTTACCAACAGTGTGTAAGTGTTCTTTTTCTTCATATCCACATTAGTGTTTATAATTTTTGCCTTTTTTTAAAAAAGGATTTGTTGTATTTTTATTTCAAAGAGTTACAGAGAGGACACACAACAGAGAGAGAGAGAGAGTCAGAGAGAGTGAGACAAAGAGAGATCTTGCATATATTAGTTCACACATCAATGGCTGGTATGGCTGGAGTAGAGCTAATATGATGCTTGGAGCCACAGCTTCTTTTGGGTCTCCTATGTGGATGCAAACCCGAGTACTTGGGCAATCTTCTGCTGTTTTCCCAGGCCATAAGCAGAGAGTTGGCTGGATTGAAAGTGGAGCAGCCAGGACGAGTACCAGTACTCATATGGGATGCTGGCACTTCAGGCCAAAGCTGAGCCTGCTGCACCACTGCACCAGTCTCAATTCTTTTTCCTTTTGTTGAATTATTCTAATAAAGTTAGGTGATATTTCATTGTGCTTTTGATTTAAAATCCCTTAATTACAGGGGTTATCGAACATTCAGGTATTTGTTGGCCATACATACTTCATGCTGTCATTTGTGCCTGTTGAGCCTTTCATCTATTTCTTAATTTGGATTACGATTTTGCTGTTTCAGATTCATAGTTTACAAATATTTTCTTTAATTCTCGTTTGGCCCTTCACTCTGTTGATTGTTTTTCTTATGGTAAAGCTTCTTAGTTTGATATAATCCTCTTTCTAGTTTTGCTTTTGTTGGCAGTACTACTACTGACTTCCCAAAAAACCATTGGGCATGTAATTTTCTTCTAGTGGCTTCATAGTTTCAGGGCTTACGTTTACTTCTTTGGGTTGTTTTTTTGTATACAGTGGGAGATGGGGTAGTTTCAGTTCTTTGCGTATGGATATTCAGTTCTCCCAGAGTCACTTTTTGAGTCTGCCTTTTCTCCAGTATATGTTCTTCAAACCTTTGTGAAGGGAGGCTTTAGGCAAATGGACTAATTTCTAGGACCTCTATTCTGTTCCATTGGTTAGTAGTCTGATTTATGCCAATACCATGTTATTTTAGTTACAAATCTCTGTATTGTATTTTGAAATGTGGTATTGTGATATCTTCAGATTTGGCTTTTTATTTTAAAATATTTTTATTATTTTAATTAAAAATTATTTTCTACAATACATTTTTGAAAGTATAGGGATTCATCTCTTTATTTCTTCCTTCTCCTTCCAGATTTTCCCCATTTTTTAAAAAGATTTATTTTTATTATTTTTTATTGGAAAGGCAGATATACAGTGAGGAGAGACAGAGAGGAAGATCTTCCATCCGATGATTCACTCCCCAAGTGAGCGCAACGGGCCGATACTATGCCAATCCAAAGCCAGGAGCCTCTTCTGGGTCTCCCACGCGGGTGCAGGTTCCCAAAGCTTTGGGCCGTCCTCGACTGCTTTCCCAGGCCACAGGCAGGGAGCTGGAAGGGAAGCGGGGCTGCCGGGATAGAACCAGTGCCCTTATGGGATCCCGGGCGTGCAAGGCGAGGACCTTAACCACTGCGCCACCGCGCCGGGCCCGATTTTCCCCATTTTTGCCATTTTTTTCCGTATTATCACAATAGTGTATAATCCCTTAATATAAGTTACAAATTTAAATTTTTGGACATTTAAATGTATCATGACATGAAAAATACAGTCAAAGGTAGAAAAAAAAAACCAGTATCATATTTTAGAGACACATGTAAAAATTTTATTCAGAGTCCTACTTTTATTTGGAAGTAGAGACACATACTGTATGGTACATATGCTGATCTTCCTTGCATAGCTCATGAATGGATATATATTTGTTTATATATATATATATTATACACATTTACATGATTTCCTGGAATAAATCCCATCAGGTAACTGTGAGTTGTGTCTTTGATACAGAGTTATATGTAATGTACTTGCATTGTGTTGGGAATTTTTATATCTATGTTAATATACTTATATATTATACTTTGTGTCTTGGTTGCCTTATATCAGAAAGAACATATGATATTTTTACTTTATTTCATTTTATGACATAGTTCCATAGGCTCTGGGATCCCCGAACCTCTCCTCAAGCCCTCCCCCCATCTTGATTTCCTCCATATTATTACAGCATTACAGCTATAACCAGTCATAATTCCATCATTGTGGGCATGGACATTGCCGAGTCCAGCATCTTATTGTCCAGATAAATTCAACAGTTTCATTGGGAGACCATCCTTGATCTGAAAGGAGAGCTGGCAAAACATCATCCCCTCCAATGAAAAGCCACAACACAAATTCAACAACAGGAAGAAACATGGAAATTTACAGTATCATGAAGTTAATTGACATGGTACTGAGTGACCAATGAGACTGGCTTGATCAAGATTGCTTTGACTATTTTGGATGATTTTTGCTTCTTTCTTTTTTCCCTAATTTTCAGGAGAATGTCATTAATATTTGCATTGGTCTGTATATAGTTTTTGGATAGTATGGATTTATCTAAATTTTATTTTACTTTAAAATCAGAGAGAGAGTGATCCTCTATTCACTAATTCATTCCCCCAAATGGCTGCAGCCATTCTGAAGCTGGGAAAGCTGGGAGCCAGGAGCTTCTCCTGGGTCTCCCACTTGGGTACAGGATCCCAAGGCTTTGGACTATCCCTCTACAGTTTTCCCAGGTCAATAGGAAGGAGCTAAATGGGAAGCAAAGCAGCTGGGACTCAAACTAGTGTCCATATGTGATATTGGCACAGCAGGTGGGGATTACTATTCTACAACACTGGCACCTGTATGGATAGTTTAATAACTTTAATTCTTTCAACCCATGAATGTGGGAGGTATTTCTGTGTCTCCATTTTATTTTTGTTTTAAAATGTTTCTTTGCCACAGTCTTTTACATTCTTCATTAAGCCAATATTAAGATTTTTTTTCTTGTAATTATTTTTGATTGCTTTCATAGATTTTTTTTCTCAGTGAATCTGTTATTAATTTATAAAAATACTACCAAGTGTTGATTTTGTGTTCTGCAGCTTTACCCAATATAACAATTTTAAGAGTCTCTTGATGGAGTATTTAAATCTTTGTCTATGGAATCAAGTCATCTGCAAAAAGGGACATTTTGACTTCTTTTGCTGTTTGTTTGCTCTTTAACTCTTTTTCTTCTGCTAATGGCTCTGTCTGTGGCTCAGACTTTCACTGATACATAAAATAGGAGCATTGAGAGTGAGCCTTCCTTTATGTTTCCATTTCAGAGGAAATGATGTTACATTTTCCCCATTAAATACGATTTTGGTTGTGGGTTTGACATACATGGCTTTTATTATGGAGACATATTCTTTCTATATAAAATTTGTTTAAGGTCTTTATTATGAATGGGCATTGAATTTTGCAGAATGTTTTTCTACCTTTACTGGAGTGATCATGACTTTTATCCCTCACTCTGTTGATGTGATGTGCAAGATTTATTAATTTTCATATACTGAGTCCCTGTGATAAAAATCTTAGCTGGTAAATGTGAATTGTGGTTTTGATACAAAGTTAGATTCAATGGACTTGCATTTTGTTGGGTATTTTTAGGTTTATGTTAATGAGGGATATTAGTCCACAGCTTTCTTTTTCTGTTGTGTTCTTGTTTGGTTTTGGAATCAAAGTCATTTTGTCTCATAAGATGAGTTTGGAAATGCCACTTCTCTTTCAACTTTCTGGAACACTTTAAGAACTGTTACTACTTATTCTTTTCAGTTCCATAATCTTGGAGCACAGAGGGGATGTTTTCTGCCCTACAAAGTTACCCTATTTCCGGAGTGAGCCACCAGATAGAGGTGGGAGCTCCAGCTCAGCACACTGAGTCTGGCAACTTCACTGGAGTAGGGAGGGAAGGAACACGGAAAAGAGGAAATGTGGACTTCCTGTCCCCACCACATCCCTGGGCTGTCCTCAGAGTCATTGGAGGTTTCCGAATCCACCATAAGACAAAGCACCAGTGAACCACGCGCTGTCATAGCTTCCTCTTGCCTTACTCTGAGGACAGCATTTCCTTGGTGGGCTCTGGCTGTGGGAGTCACCGGTAGTGTGCTGCTTACCTCAGTGCTCTGCAGGGTCTCTGCTCTGTGGGCTCTCCATGGAAAATATTTTTCCAGCTATCTCCAGGGAATGTGGTATTTCCATTTTTGTCCCTCCCTTATATCTTCCTGTGGCTAAAATCAGCATTCCTTCTTCTTCCTATTATTGTCAGTTATTCCTTGTCAGTTTCAGCAGATTCAGCAATGAGGTTTTATTTTTGGGAGACTTTTCATTACTGATTCAATCTCATTACTTCTTATTAGCCTGTTCCAAGTTTCCACATTTTCATGGTTCAGTAAGTTATTTGTATCCAGAAATGATTACATTTCTTCCAGGTATTCGAGTTTATTGACACTTCCTAATAGTCCTTCCTATTCCTGCGGTGTAAGTTGCAATATCTGCATATTCATCTCATTTTGAGTCTTTATTTTTTTCCTGGTCTCGCTAAATATTCATTGATTTTGTTCTTTAAAATCAACTTTCCATTGATCTTTTGAAATTTTTAGTTCCTGTTTCATTTACTTGTGCAGTGTTATTTATTATTTCTTTCATCTTTAAGGTGGGTTTTTTGTTTGCTCTGAGTTTTTTAGATTTAGGAGATGCATTGTTACGTTGTCTATTTGAAGTCTATTTTTATGTAGTTACTGCTATGATTTTCCATCTTTTCTCCTTTTTCAGTATCTCTCTTAGTTTTGGTATGTTGTTTTATATCTTCATTTCTCTCAAGTCATTTTAAAATTTCCCTTTTGATTTCTTAAAAGACCTATTGTTTATTCATAATGTGTTACTCAATCTCCATGTATTTGTATAGTTCCTAGAATTTCATTTGTCATTAACATTTAGTTTTATTCCATTATGATCACAAAAGTGGTTGATATGCTTCAGTGTTTTCGAATTGGTGGAGACTTGCTTTGTGGTCTATCCCAGAGATTGTTCCATGTGCTAATAAAAGGAATGTATACTCTAGTTATTCATTGGAATGCTGTGCTAATGTCTTAGGTCTGTTTAGTCTATGGTGTAGTTTAACTCTGACATTTTTTCTACTCTTTTTAAAATCTGGATGATCTCTGCATTAATGAAAGTGGGTTGTTGAAGTCATTTATTGTGTTGGTTCCTATTTTTCTCTTTAGATCTAATAATGTTTTATTAAACTGAGCAACAGGCATAAAGTGTACATACATGCATCTTGCTTTTTAAAAGATTTATTTGAAATACAGAGTGAGACTCATGCATGTATGCACACACCGACAGAAAGAACAAATGCAAACAAGCACATGAGAGAGATCTACCTACTGGTCTACCTCACTGTTGCTCACAATAGCCAGGGCTAGAGAAGGCAAAAGCTAGGAGCCAGGAACCCAGGTATCCTATATATTCCATGTGGGTAGTAGGAACCCAAGTACCTGAGCCATCACCCACTGCTTTTCAAGCAGATTAACATGGAGCTGGATTGGATGTGGAATAACCAGGACTTGAACCAGTAATCTATCATGGGATGTGGGTGCCCAAAGCACCAGCTTAGCTTATTACACCAAAATGCCTGCCCCATATCTGCTTGTTGAATTAATCCCTGAGTCATTAATAACTTACTTTTTCTGTTCACAGTTGTTCTGTTAAAATCTGTTTTGTCTGATGCAAGTGTAACTTTTCCTTTTTGTGTTTGGTTTCTGTTTATATGCAATATTTTCTCCCATCTTTTTTGCTTTTAGTATGTATGAGTGCCTATTGATGAAGTGTATTTCTGCATGCAGCATTAGTGTTTTCATCTTTTAACTCATTCATCCATTTTGCATCTTTTTTAAGATTTATTATTTTTTTTAAGGAAAGTTAGATTCACAGGGAGAGATGTAGAGACAGAGAGAAAATTATTCCATCTGCTAGTTCATTTCTCAAGTGGCCATAATGCCTGGAACTGAGTTGATCTGAAGCCAAGACCTTCAGCCAGGAGACAGGAGCTAACTCTGGATCTCCCATGCAGGTGCCAGGTCCCAAGGCTTTGGGCCATCCTTCATTGCTTTTCCTAGCCACAAGAAGAGAGCTGGAATGGAAGGTAGCTGTGATACAAGCTGGCACCCATATGAGATCCTGGTACATCTAAGGCGAGAACTTTGGCCACTAGGTTACTGCATTGGGCCCCAGTCTGCATCTTTTAATTGAGGAATTTAGCCTATTTATAGTCAGAGATAATCAGTAGCAAGTAATGATTTAACACTAAGTTAAAACAAGTTCTTTTGTGTATTTTGAATGTACTTTTTCTGTCGGTTTTCTGTATTGCATTTTATAAAGATTTTACTTATTTATTTGCAAGGCAAGGCAATGGAGAGGTAGAGGGAATTTTCCATCTTGTGGTTCACTCCGAAAATGGGTGTAACAGCCAGGCCTGAACCAGGTGGAAGCCATGAGCCAGGAACAACAGCCTGGTCTCCAACACAGGTGGTAGGAGCCCAAGTACTTCTGGCATGACCCAGTGCTTTTGCAGGCACATTAGCAGGAACTTGGATGGAAAGTGGAATAGCTATTGCTCAAATTGGAACTCTGATGGGCAATAGGACGTGAGAAGTTGTGGCATAACCTCTGGGATTACATTATTGGTTTCCTGTCATGGATTTTATCCTGTCATATGTTTTCATAATTGCTGTTGTACTTCATTTGCTTTTACATAGAGGCTTCCCCTAAATATATTTTCAAAGGCTGATCGGTGATGATATATTCCATCAACTTTTGCTTTCTTGCAAATTTTTTGTTTCTCCTTAATTTCTGAAACACAACTTCCCTCAGTAAAATACTCTTCATAGGTAGTCATTTACTTTCAGAATTAGGAATACACTCTTTTATTCCTTCCTGGCCAGTAAGATATCTGCTGAATGTTATCTGTTATTATAATAGTTTGCTTCAAATGTGATTTGGAACTTTGCCCTTGTAAATCTTAGACTTCTTTCTTTAAATTGTGCTTGTGAGAGTTTGACTATGATGTGTTGTAGTTCAGAATCTTTCTGATTATGTCTATTTAGGGCCTTGTGGACTTCTTGTGGGTGGATGTCCATGCCTTTCTGCATATTCTGGAAGTTTCTAACTATTGCATCATTGGATAGGTTCCTAAGCCAGAATTCCTCTTTTTTGCCCTCAAGAATCTTCACAAATTGAACATCTGTTCAATAGTGTTCCAAACTTCTTAGAGGCTGTCTTTATTCTCACTTAATGAGAGAAGGTGTTTTGAACAGATGAAGCAAAACAGAAATAAAATCTATGAGATATAGTTTCTGCTGATCTTTGTTGGTGAAGTGTGTCTCCTGAAGGCAAAAAATAGATGGGTTTTGCTTTTGAATCCAGTCTACTGATCTATGATGTTTGATTGATGAGTTTAATCCATTTACATTCAGGGTTAATATGAATGAGTGGTAATTTGGTTCTGTCATTTTAGCAAAGGGACTCTCCATTGATTTAGTCTTCTGTTGTCATTTTACTGGGATGTTCTTCACATTTGCCTTTGGTTTTGGTGGGTGCTATTCCTTTTCTCTGTCAAGAGAACATCTTTAAGTGCCCTTTGTAGGGCAGGTTTGGAAGAGGCATAATCTTAACTTTTCTTTACTGTGGAAGAATTTTATTTGATTTTCAAAGACAAAGGAAAGTTTTGCTGGTTACGTTTCCTGGGCCCATAATCTATCTGTTCTTCACCCACTATTCCTAGCCAGTAGTAACCACTATTCTGCAGTTGGATCAACTTTGTTTTCAAAAAAGCCTTCACGTGAGAGAGAACATGTGATGTTTGTCTTTCCATATCTGGCTTATTTCACTTAACAATCTCTAGTTTTATCCATTTAGCTGTAAATGTCTGGATTTTACTTTTTAAAAATGGCATTCTATCAGTCATATGTACCACATTTTCTTTGCCTCGTCAGTTATCGGTGGACTTTTGGGTTAATGCCATGTCTTGGCTGTTGTGAGTAGGGCTTCAGGGAAGTAGGCTGCTTTTCTGAATGTCTGACAGATGCTAAACATGCTTTTGGTATTATAGTACAAAGCTAAGCCGTTCATGGCATAGATGTTAGTAGTTTATACCTGGGTTGAGACTGTAGTTGGCTTCATTGTATATTAACCATTTCTTATATATTTGGGGGGGTACCTACCTTATCTTGCTTGTTGCTTCTTTTTCCATGCTGTGAAGGAATTAGATAATGTATCAAATTCAGAGTTGTGGTCTACACTAGCCAACAGAAAACTAATTAGGTAAATGGCTCTGAGCCTGAAAAGCCAACAATTATTTCAAGCGCTCTTCACTCCTGGTCTTCTCTCAAAGCCTCTGGCACCTCTTGTGTCGGAGATCTCCTCGAGCTTCTTCTGTGTATGTGAGGAAATCCTGTTCCTAGGATGCAACTAGCTAAGCATCTCTGCTGCCATGATTTTGTATTTAAATATCCTAATGTCAGTATTTCAGCAGTGAAATGCAAAGCTGATTGCTCAGAATTATTACAATAAAAAAGATTACAATAATCTTTTATATAATTTAGCACGTTGTCAAACAGACTTTGAATGCAGCTGTTAAAATATTAAAACTAAATTATATTAAATTAGAACTAAACAAAACCAGGTTACTTTAAAAGTTGTATGAGTGGAAAATTGCTTTATGCTTAAGGCACCATTGATATTTTTAAGAAAAGGTTATTTTAAAAACCACCTGCTCTGACTCCATCCGATATTGGGAAACTAAGGATTTGGAGATGTGAATTTTGAATCTTGTCTGCAGTCACTAGTTATCCAGGGATTCAGCACTCTGAAGCTAGTTCTTGGTTTCTGATTCCTCTGTTTACTATGAAGATACCTGTCCCAAGTTTTAACAAAATCTTTGGTCAGAATTCATTGTGCTTATTTTTATAACTATGCTGCAAAACAAAGGCTTATTTTGATAGTGTCTATCATTTTTAGGTTGAACATGAGAAATATTATGACCGATATCACTTTGCTCAGGAGCAGCGAAGGATCCTGATGTCAAATTGGCATAAGCATAGGGAAGACTTTATACAGAAGGCTCTGCTGACCCTTGCTGAGGCCTGTGTAGCTTATGAAATGGAAAGCAGCTTGGTGAAAGACAGAAAAAAGCAACAAGAGTTGTGTGCTGATCTGAAAGCCAAGGTAAGATGCTTCACAGAAGATATTTTAATATTTATCTGGGTATTCATTGAAAAATGAATTTCTTCCTTGTTTATATATAACCTAAAAATCAGTTTCCCTACAAAGGTTATCTTGAATAAAGTAGTTTAGACAACTTGAAATTGTCTTTCTTTTCAATCAAAAATAGTCAACAATTTATTTCATTGGCCTTAACCTAAAGTTATTATGACAGGATGTTAATATTGAAGTTTTAATAAAGACATCTGACATCATCTATACATACTGAGCACCAGAGAAAGGTGCTAGCCTCAAATCTAGAACCAATTGTCAAATATCTGACATTGGTACAAAGCTTCTTAGATCTCACACATCAGTGAGCTGTAAGAGGTAAAGACTTGCAAGTGGAAAAAAGTTTTGCATGGAGATGTGTTGGGGCATATTGCTAGACTATGTGCAAGTGAGTGCTCAGCAAAACGTAGTTAAGTAAATGAATTTTTCTTCTTCCTTAGACTCAATAAAGGTGACTAGAGGATGGTTTGGAAAAATTTGTGGGTAGCCCACAGGGAATAGAGAGGAGCTGCCTCCATGGCAGGTCTGCAACTTAGAACAGCTGCTATGTTGCGAGCAACTGAATCTTTCAGACCTGTCACAGGTGTCTAAGCGCTAGAGGCTTGATGTAGATCTGGTCTCCCTAGGAGTGTTGGCAGAGGCCACTGAAAACAAATTGTATTGATATAATATCTGTGTGTGTGTCTCTGTGTGTTTGTGTATAAATGTATATATTTGTGGAAAACACACATCTTGATTTATTGACAAATAATGTAGTGTAAGATTGATGGTAGAATAAGACATTTTGGTGGGGTTTTTTTATGTAGAAAAAGTATCTTGGTAAGCAAAATGTGATATCAGTAATTAGCATTTAAAAACACAATGTCTGTTTGAAAACATTAGTGGGAAAAATGCCCTCTCTGCATTTCTTTCTTTTTTTTTTTTCTTTAATTGTTTCCATTGCATGAGCATGGAACCTAATGGGAATAGAAGCTACATCAAAGTTGATCTACTTAGAGTTAATTCATGTTTCATATCCATCTTCAAGTTGACCACAAACCCAGGGTCAGGGGCTATGACATGTCCTCATACTGTATTCCTGTTCTGTGCTTACTCAATTTGCACGCATTATCATTAGCTCTTGAGCTATGCTGCTAAATTTTCTGTGTATTGTATTGCATTAAGTTAAACCTACATGCAGTTAATAGTACAATATGCTATTGGGATGACGCTTTGGTGATTACCTCCAAGTGAACACCACCGAGACTAAGATATAGAACATTGCCTGCAACGCAGGAAGCTTCCTCATGGATCTTCTCAGTATACACTACCCCCAACCTATAATAACTCTTCCGAATTCATCACTTTAGATGAACTTTTTCTATACAGAACTTCAAGCAGAGCAAGTTATAAGTGTATGCTCTTTTGTATTTCTTGCATTCATTGTACCTGTTTCATCCTTGTTGCATGTTATTTATCATTTGGTTTTTATATAATATTTGATTATAATATATACCACATATACCACAATACATGTGTATGGTTTCCTGTTGATGACTACTTGATTGATCTCAGACTTGCTATCATGATGTAATGGTGATGATGCTGTGAAAATTTACGAACTTGTCTACCAATTTCTGTTGAATAGTTAAAACAGAATACTGGGTTATGAAGATTCAAGTGCTTTTAACATTTGTAAACACAGAAATATTTTTCCAAAGGGTCGTGCAAGCTTAAAAGCAGTTTCAATTGCTTCACATCTTTACCAACTGTGGAACTGCCAATATTTAATTTTATTTTGGTGACCTGAGTATTGGTATTTTATTACAGTTTTAGTTTATATTTAAATATGCCATGCACATTTTCACATGTTCATTATCCATTTGAATATCTTTAAAATGTACACAAACTCTGGCTCTGCCTGTGGCAGTTCTTCTGAGGAAATTCTTGCCCTTTTCCTAAGAGAAGAGGGATTTTCTGTTTCCTTCCTCCAGCTGCAGGGGGTCTTCAGTTGTGCTCCAATAGCTCTTGTTGCTTTTCTTCAGCAGATAGAGGCTCTTGTTGCTATCTCAAAGATCTGAGCATCCATAGAAAGACTTCTCTTCCTACACTTACCATGCTCTTTCTCTTAGCACCTCAAGAGGTCTGTGGAGGAAATCTATGAGTGCGAAAGTCACTTTCAATCTGTGGCTCCCATGGGTTTTATACCCCTAAGTTCTTATAAATTGTTACAGTAATAGGAATCAATAAATTAGAATGACTTGCACAAAGCTTCAGCTGTCATCTTTCCATTCACTTTGTTAGTGACCTTGCCTTCCCAGGTGTTCTGCCACAGGTAAGCTAGTCTTCATATTGTATCTTTAAAAAATTATTATTTTATTATTTTCATTTTCTGATAGTTTCATAGGCCATGGGATTTTCGTTCCTTCCTTCCCAAACTCCCTACCCCTGCTTATTGAGTTCCACTATATTATTACTGTAGTATATAGTTCTTCATAGACAGTCATATGTCCATCATTGCAGGCATGGACAACGGCAGAGAGTCCAGCATCCTATTGTTAAGATATAGTTAACAGTTTCATTGCGAGTCCAACTTTGCTCTGGAAAAAGAGATGCAAACTGCATTGTATCTTTATATCTGGATATGATAGTATCCATGACACAGTTACTATACATCCCCTAAAATGAAGACCCACAATAGAAAATCAACAGAAGAAAGAAGAAATTAACAATGTCATGGAGTTAAATAACATGCTGCTGAATGACTAATGTGTCACTGAAGAAATAAGAAAATCAAGAATCTTCTTGAAGAAAATAATGCTGCTGTATGATCTATGAGTCAATGTAGAGTTTAATGAGAGAAGGTGTTTTGAACAGATGAAGCAAAAAAAATCTATGAGATATAGTTTCTACTGATCTTTGTTGGTGAGATGTGTCTACTGTAGGTAATAAATAGATGGGTTTTGTTTTTTTAATCCAGTCTACTAATCTACAATGTTTAATTGATGAATTTAATCCATTTACATTCAGGGTTATGAATGTATTTATATGAATGGGTAATAATTTGGTCCTCTCATTTTAGTAATGGGTTGTTAATTGATTAAGTCTTCTGTTGTCATTTTACTGGGATGTTCTTCACATTTGCCTTTGGTTTTGGTGGGTGCTATTCCTTCTCTCTGTCAAGAGAACACCTTTAAGTGTCCTTTGTAGGGCAGGTTTGGAAGAGGCATATTCTTTTAACTTTTCTTTACTGTAGAAGAATTTTATTTGATTTTCAAAGACAAAGGAAAGCTTTGCTGGGTATGTTCTTCTGTGCTAACAATGTTTTGCTTTTAAAATCTGGAATATGTCACTTCATTCTTTACTGGCCTGTAGATTTTCCTGTGAGAGATCTCCTGTAAGTTTAATTGGCATTATTTTATGTCTATTGTTTTTTCTTCACATGCACATTTAAGAATCTTTTCCTTATGTTCAATTGAAGAGAGCTTGATTATCATGTATCGTGGTGAAGATTGCTTTTGGTCAACCTTGTTGGGAGTTCTGTGTTCCTCCTGGATGTTGCTTCCCAATTCTTTCTCTAGATTAGGGAAATTTTCCCTTATTGTTTCATATACCTATTTTAGTTTGACCCAGCTCTGCTTCCAGCTTTTTGTTTGCTTCCCCCTGGTGACAGGAAATATCTTCCAATTCTGAGATTCTTTCTTCTGCCTCCTTCATTTTATTTTGGAGACTCTTCACTGCACTTTTAGTTTGCTCCACTGTATTGTTAATTTTTGATTTATCAGCCTTCATTTGATTCATTTCCAGTGTGACATACTCATTAAATTTCTTGAACTCCTGTACTACATGCTTCTCTTTGTTGATAAGAAGCTTTATAAGAAGTGTTTTCAATTTTGTATCCCCCATTTTCTTGATGTCTTCCTCAGTGAACTCTGAGGTTGGCAAAGGCTTTTATTCCTTTGCAGGGGAGTCTTCAGTAATATAAATTGTGCCTCTGTCTCTTCTTTTGCTCTTGGTCATTGTACTTCTGGTTAGCAGATTCTTTTCCTTGGGGAAGTTTTCTAAGCTCTATCACCAACATCTCTTCAATTCGTTTTTACTTATTGCAGTTGGTACACAGCTCTTTGTTTGTAGTCAGTTGTGCCACTCCCTCCAGCAAGTTCCAGGTGTGGATTCTTACGTTAGATTTTCATCATGGTCTCAGTAGCCCCAGCTCCTGGCTCACTACTCTCCATCTCCTGTGATCCCATGCTGAAGCTGTATTGTTGTCTGTACAACTTTTCTCCCACTTCAGTTGGAGCACGTGCCAGGACTAGGGAGACACCAGGTGTCCTGTCTAGTAGGTTGTTGTTGGTACTGATCTTGCCAGAACCTATTGGCCGTTAGGTCTGAGGACCACCGGACCTATTTTGACCCATATGATGCCATATGCAGTATTATTTTTCTGTGGAACCAGTGCAGTGCACTGAGCTCAGTGAGTTCTTTCTAGCTCACCACATGCACAGCTCACTGTTGTCTCTGCTGTTTCAATGCCTTTTCCACACTGTACAAAATGGCACTTAATGTACTACTACTAGAGTTCTTGATCTGCTGGCTGTCAAGTCTGAGGGCTACCCAGACTTGTCTTGGTTGAAACCTGTAGAATGCTACGTTGTTGTAGTTCGCTGAGTGAGAAATGAGATCACTACCAGCTCATTGAATGCTCAGTCTTGTCTATAGCTTTTTCGCTCTAGAAAAAATGGCACCTGATTCAGCTCTAGGGGGCTGAATGGACTGTGAAATCCACCCTGTTCCTGCATTGCCCATCTAGGACCTGCTGCTCTGTCTCTGCTCCTGGTCAAACAGACCAGCAGGATGGGCAATTCCTTGTCTGAGTTCATCTCCTGACCTGGTCAACATCCCTTCCCCTCCTTGTTGCTCTTGGAGTTCTGCCTGCTAGTGCAAATTAGATCACCCTTTGCTGATTGCCACCTGTGTATTGGTCACTGCAGCACCACACCATTGTGTCTGCTTCTTTCCCATGTCTGTCAGTCTCTAGGTGCTGCTCTGCTGTTGTTCTGTCTTCTCCTATTTCCTGGAGTGTGCCCTCTGCTTCACACTGGCTAGTGTTTCTCCATCTGTTTAAATGTGTCCTAACCCTGTCTCCCTATCTTGATTGTCTTGACATTGTATTTTTTATATCTGACTTTCCTTAAGTTTTAGGTACCTGTATTGCCCCCATGACTTCTGCTTTCTGACAAGTCTAAGTGAAGCGCTACTACAGAGGTGATTTGGTGTTGTTTGCAGTTTAAAAAGTGGAAGCAACATTCTTTTAAACTTTCTATCCTTTAGTGGATATACTGATGAGATATTCTCATCAATGTTTTAGATGCCTCAATCAAAGAAATCATTGGCTAGTGACAGAGGGTCGTTGTCAAAGGTGTCCCATTTAAAACTTTTCTGAACATTAAGATTCCTGCCATTGATGAGGTAACCCCAAAATCAGTGAGGTATAGCAACAATGAGTGGGAATCTGGCAAATGAAAATGCTGGTCAAAGGAACATTTACATAAGCCACATCATAGGCAAGTTTTGGTAGTAGCCCACCTAATCATCACCACAGAAAAACCTGCCGTTTACTTTATACAGTGTCAGTCACCAGTCAAATGAGAACATGAGTTTCCTGTCTCTCCTACGTCTCCTTCCATTTTCTCTCCACAACCTGGAACGCTGATGGCATAAGCATGTAGTGGTTGAGAGGAAATGGTATGAAGAGGGAATAGTTGATTAATCCCTTGAAACAAACCACTTGGACTTTGAATCTTGCCTGTGTGTTTACTGACTCAAAAGTTACCAATGAGTCTGTCTGTAACCAGTAGTAGACCATGAACTCTGTTTCCATGTGACAGGAGAATATTTGAATGGGGAATAAAGGAATGCTGCATTTTTTCCTATACACTATACTGTTTGGTGTAGAAGGCACACTCTACTGACTTCTCCTATACATCCAGCATTCCAACAGATGCTTTTTATATTACAATATCAATCTCTGTTGCCATGCACAGAGGTGGCAGCTGACAAAACACCTACTAGAATCAAAGATGTGCCTCGAGATACAGCACTGATATGGAGTCTCTTCAGAGGCATGGCTACAAGAAACCTAGCCATGGTTTGCATGTCATTTGGGTAGACCCTCCTTAAATGCTAGAAGCTTGATCTCCAGGGTGGACAAATGAACCCTTAAGGCAGTTTCCAGAACAATAATTAGGTAAAGGGAGCACTATCTTTAAAGGTATCTGATGATAATATCTTGAAGCAAGTGAGCCCTCTTTAGATTAGTTTGCTGTAAAGTAAGGCCTAACCTTTCCTCTGCACACAATCGGCTTCCTTTCCATTTCTCCTCCATGCTTTGATATAGCCAGAGGATCTTGGTACCTTGCTACTTGAGTCTTCCAGCCAACAGAATCAAGAGCCAAATAGGCCTTTTTACTTTGTAAATTATCCAGCCTCAGTATTTTCTTACAGCGACAGAAAGGAGACAAGGGGTGAATAAGTATCTCTGAACTTGCAAGGATTAAATCACTGAAGAATACATGTGGAGTAAAAATAAAGAACTGTGACAAAATGGATTCTGTATTGAGAAGGTGTTATTGGGATTTTTGTTTCTGATGAAGGACTGAGGCTTAATGGATTACAGCTGGAGCTAAAAATACATATCATAAGAGGAAAGGGTCAGTCAATAAATTCCAGGTATTTAAGATGTTAAATTATACATATGATTTTTTTTATCTGGAAGCAACTTGGATATTTATTTCTACCCTTCACTTTATAAATTTGAAAGCTAAATCCTGGATGATGAAGTGGCTTGCCTAAGGTTCACAGCAGCTAATTCAATTTGAAATCTGGTATTATCTTATTCCACACATGTTTGCATATAAGAATCCTGTCACATAATAGACACTATTTATTATATTGTAGGTCCTAGTAGCTGTATATTAGATCCATAGAGTGTGAAAAGTATTGCTTCTTTGCATCATAAATTTGGCCTTTCTGTAACGAATACATTAGGAATAATAAACATTAATTAAACATTTAACCATAATTTTACTTTCAGCCTTTGAATTTAAAAAGGCTTTTGGGTGATCATTTAGATGATTTGTGTCTTTTGAGAAAGGTATTAGAGGAATTTTTAAAAAATGCACATAGTTTCTCTCTTTTTTATGTTGGTTTCCTGTCGGTAGCTATTGCTGTTATAGAGTAATGTAGGCCTCACACTAAGTACAAGAGAAACACTATCATCATGGCCTCACAAAACCTACTCTTTGTTCCCTACCTTTTCCCAGACTATAGCTATTCCTCAGTGTCCAATCTTAAACTCTGATTCCTCATTTCTTTGAATAGTCATGTTTCTTCAACATGAGCAGAGAACCTTATTCCCAAAGCTATCTCCTAGTTGGCTTCTTGGTTCCCATGCTGGATGTGTGAAAGCTTCTAGGGAAATGTCCACATCATGTTCGATATGCATAATGACCAATACATCAAACATCATCAAACCTCACTTTGGGTGCCAGGATGTTGTGGTACCATTGGCTAAGCCACCAATGTAAGTTGTTTTGCTTCCAAGTTACCTGCCTGTTAATACACCTGGGAAGGCAGGGAAAGGTGGCTCAAGTAATTGGGCTCCTGTCACCCATGTGGATGACAGGAGTTCCAGATGGAGTTCCAGACTTCTGTCTTTGCCCTGTCCTAGCCCTGCCATTGTGGCCATTTGGGGAATGAACTAATATATGGAAGATTTTTCTGTCTCCCCCCTTTTCATTCTACCTTTCAAATAAATATGTAAATCTTTTTAAATCCTCATTTCTAATCCCATGAATGAACATGGAATTATCTCATAGTTCATATTTGGAATAAACATTTTTTAAAGAATCATTACCTGGACTATTGGTGCTACACCAGTCTTTAGTTTTCCCATTTTTCCTATGGTTTTTCTGGCCCTCAATTGCCTTGCCAACGACTAAAACCCTCATCCCTACACTCACAGGAAACACATCATTTTCTGCTTTATAAAGACAATGCATCTTTGAGGAGTGGAAAACATCCTGAATTCCTTTCTCCCTTAACCTCTGTTCTGTCTCTTGCAGAGAAATAGTGTGAGATGTCCGTCCCCTGCATATGAAAGTCCAGTCCTGCTCTCTAGTGTTTAGAACTGACCCATTTAATTACAGTAGAAATTTGATTATACTGTTTTTCTCCTTTCCTGACCTTGGTCTCCATTATGCTTTGTAATGTTTTTCACCTGTCAACCCCTTTGAATCTCCTATCTCTGTCTTTCCATTGAAAATAAATATTTTGAAAGATTAATCTACAGTACTGTTTTTAGGTCTTCTTGACTTCTCCATTCCATTACAATTCTCTGTTTCTCCAGAGACACCCAGTACTTCCATGATACTTCATTCAGTCAGTGGTGTTGATCCTGTTTCTTTAGTAAATTTCCATGTTATCTGTCTGTTGATACATCTACTTTTAAAGGAATTTTGAATAATCTTATTTATTTGAAAGGCAAAGTTACAGAAAGAGTGAGAGTGACACAAGAGAGAAATCATCTATCTGCTCATTCACTCCCTAAATGACTGCAATTACAAGAGCTGGGCTAGGCTGAAGACAGGAACCAGAAACTCCATCTGAGTCTTTGCATGTGGGTCAGGGACAAATAAGCAGTTGGGCTGTCCTCTGCTACTTTCTCAGGCACATTAGCAGGGAGCTGGAATGGAAGTGGAAGGATTCAAACCAATGTCCATATAGGATGCCAGTCCTACAGATGGTTTGACATACCATGTCAGAGCATTGGTCTCTGATCATTTCAGTTTTTGACATTGCTTATGCCCTCAGACTCTTTAAGTGGCTCTTAGTTTTGCTGTGTTTGCATTTCTGTCTGCCTCTAAATCCTTGGTATTATTCAAGTTTCTTTTTTTTGCCATGCTCTTTTTTCTTTCCTATTTTATTGCCACAAAGAGCATCATGATTTTTTTTAACTTTTATATGATAATTACTTTCAAATCATTCCATTTTCACACATTGTTCTCTCTTGATTCACATTTATCTGGTTATATGCTGATTGTACTTACATGTAAAACTCAATATCCAAAACAGAATCTTAATTTTCTCATGTTAAACATATCTTGACAATAGGATACTGGACACTCTGCCATTGTTCATAACTGCAATGTCAGGATACATTTATATAGCAGAATGATGGACTTATGACTGCTTATGAAGGACTATGCTATTATAATAATATAGGGGAAATTACTTGGGGGAGGGGACTTAGGGAGGAGGAAAGAGAAATCCCAGAGTCTATGGAATTGTATTATAAAAATTTTTTAAATGCTTAAAAAGCTTAAATAAATAATTAAAAAATTTAAAAACAATTTGCACTCCATCATCCTTATAGATATCAACTTTAGAAAAGTTTATCTCAACTATCTGCCTGTTTCTATCACTGGGCTCTGGCAATATTTCCTAAACTATTGACTCATCCCTTACTGGCCATGCTTCACATCCTACTCTTATAAAAATCTTGTAAGTTGCAGGAAGAATGGCTTATGTAAAATGGAATTTAGATTATTTCATATGCTGATGACAGCTCTTCAGTGACAGGACCCTGCTTACAATAATGACCAGACTTTCTTGCATGTGTCAATAATTTGGATCCCACTCCTTAAACTGTTTCCACTATGCATTCCTTGCACGTAAATCCTGGCTGCTAATGATTGTGGCTATGGCACACTAAAAAGAAAAATAATAAAATCTATGGTCCTAAAACATCTGCAAGCAGGAATACCACTTTCTTCATTTTGTTATGTGCTTTTCCCTTCTCTTTCCCATGATGGATTTTTATGTTGATGCATGATGGGTGTTCAGCACATTTTGTTGAAGTATATAAGCCTCAGGCTTTTCTTTACCTTCTCCTCAATATTTCCCTCTGTAGTTTTGTTTTCATTACTTTCTCTTTCTCTCTCTCTCTTTTTAAACCTGATTTATGAAGACTACTGTGGAAACAAGTATATGATGTGCAGAGTCATTAAGAAGTAAAGTAAAAACTTGATTTCAGTATCAAATACTCTGAGATGTCTGATGTAGTTTTAAAATAAAACTTGGCTCCATGTGAAACTGAGGTACATTGCAGACATAAAACAACCTCAGCTGATTTTCTGCAGTGCATCATGTTTTTGTGCTCCTTGTGACCCCATCACTCCTTGTGAAAATTCTATCAATAAGTCAGTATAGTTAGGGAAATGAGCAAATACGGAGGTAGAAGATACTTTGTTAATAAATACAATTTCCATCCATTCTTTGCATTTGAATAGTTTTCCCATTGCATCAACTCCTTTCAAAATACTTTTTTTCCCACTTTGATCCTTCTTTGTTTTTGGAGAATAGATTCCGAAGGTTCCATGAACCAGATGTAAATGATTGTTTAATTCAATAGTTTTCTGAGCTTCCATTCTAGAGATGAAGAATAGTTGATAGCTGAATCACCCTTGAGTAATAAGCAATCATAAAATCTGATCAAAATACTTCAAAATTGTAGATATTGGACAACCAGCACCTGGACAAAGTCCTTGAAGCAAGTGAATCCCTGAACATGAGCGTCATAATCACTTTATATTCAGGAGGTCATGTTTCAGTATGGGATGGGGAGAAACATAATCCAAGTAGAAAATGCTAGTTCTAACAAGTGAATGAAGCAGGAATTGGAGTAGGGGATGCAAGGCAGCCAAGATGTATCAGACACAGCACTAGAGAGGAAGATGTGGCAGATAAAGAGCCCTTAAAATATATTTTAAAAATACCTTTTATGTTCACAAGCCCTGAATGCACAGGAAGAGATACTGAAAGGATAATGAGAAATAGCCACTGAAAAGGCTGTAGAAATTTCAGAATTCACAGAACATTCTGGAGAGTTGTAGGCACTGGCATTTTAGCCCAATACTTGATTAATACTCGGGCAACCTCTGAACGTGCACAAAGCAAGAGGTAGAAGCTGTATTCCACATTTATGGGCAAAAGTGAAATATGTTTACCCTTTAAAAGTCTAAAAGCATTAGTAAAATCTGAGGGGTTTTCTTGGTTTCCTAAGACTCAACATTGCTTTGAGAAAATTAAAATACTATAGTGTCTTTACAATATGAATTATAAATCCACTAGATGGATTTTTAGCAGCAAAATAGACACGACAAAAATAGGTTAGTGGTTTTAAAGACAGGTTGCTAAGTGGTAAAAGCGAAACATAGAAATGTAGATGGATATTTTGTCTTATTTGTGGAAGTTAATCTATGGAGTTTAAAAATTGTGTGGCTATAATTTCATTGAATATTTAGTTATATATGTTACTTCACTAAGTAACACATGTAAATGACCATACACTTTTCTTTCCCCACTTTATCATTGGCAAAACTCTCTCTATTGTATTAATATGCACAATGTATGTGTTGTATAAAATGTACAAATTTTAGGTGAATGGGCCAAAATGATAAAAATTCTAAGTTTAAAAAATAAAAACAGGACATCCTATAGTGAAAAACTCAGGAAAAAATTATTCCTAATGAGAAAACAGTGAAACCAAGAGCAGAATAAGGCAGAAAGCTTAAGAATATATGGTAACAGACTTATTGTATGTATAAAAAGTAGCTCCAACAGCTGGCTAACTTGTCAATTGGTAATGGAACAGGGTGGACTGGGCAGGACTGAGCAAACCTTAGCCCACAAGCGAACCTAGAGACCAGGAGGGAGCACAGGTCATGCTGAGCTAGGCTCTTGCACCTACTGGTCTGCATGAACCAGGAACGCTAAGCCACAGTGTCTAAGGCAAAGGACAGGACAGGTGAGGGACTGTGCCAAGCTGAGTCAGAGCAACCACTGGCATGTGGGTGATCTATGGCTGGGAACAGGCCCGGTTGGGGAGCTAAGGGGACAACCATGGCTGAGTTGAGGTTCCCACCAAGGGGTGAGAGAGCTGGAATGGGGGTTGCGTTTTGCACAGGAAACGGTTGTAGTCTCCCTTGGCACAAATGTGGACTGGGATTGGATGCACTGAGCCGGGCCAGACTCCAACACCCTCTGGTGTCGTGGAGGACCAGGGTAGATGTGGGATGGACTAGGCAAGGTCTCAACCCTTACTGAGCTATGTGTGAGCCATATGTGGGTGTAGACGAGCCACGGCTGGTCTGAAATATCCAACCGTAAGGACCAGTTTGGGTTGAAGGCCCGTCAGGAAAAGCCACTGTTCCTGCTAAGACAGGATGTGAACTGAGTAGGGCTGGCTCATGGAACCACCGGTATGTGCAAAATCTGGCATTGGGAGAGGTTCTGATGGAGGAGCCTGGGCAACTCCTCTGGCAGGACACAGACCTGGCAGGTAAGCGCAAGAAACATGATAGGGAACAGACCAGAACAGGCCTTGGAAAGTTACCCACTGGCATACATTTGGCATGGGTTGGGGGCAGACTAGACTGAATCTGTTCACATCATCCAATGGCAAATCCAGGAACCAGAACAGTGTGGGTAGAGCCGGGTTCAGTCACAACAAAAACCAGTGCACAATACAGAATGCCAAGGTGAGGTTGCCTGTACCAGATGTGACTCCAGTGCCCAACAAGCACGGGTGAGAACCAAGAAGGGAAGGGGTGGAGCCGGCAAGGGTAATATTGGGTGTTCCCTTGCTGGATAGCTACTCCCATTGGAGAGCATGAGCTGGGATGGGGGAAGACCAGACTAAGCAGGGCTACAACACCTGTGGGCCTCATGTGGACTAGATCAGGGAAAAGCCAGGCTGGGCTGATTATTCCTACTAGTGCAAACAAAATTAGAGTGGGTGAGGGTTGTTTGGGCTTAGCCACAGCATCAGCTGGCAGAAGCTGGCACCGGGGTCTAATTCTGTCAAGTCAAACCACAGAACTACCTGGAGTGTGCATAATCCGGGAGTGGGAGAGGCCTGGGAGGGAAATAGTGGGCTCCTCCCTCTTGGGTTACCACTTCCACGGGAGGGCACAGAAACTAGGACAGGGGCTGGGGTGGATAGACAGACACCCAACAGCATCTGTGTGGGCTGCTGGTTAGATGGAACAAAGCTTTAATACCCATTGACATGTATGAGAGCCGAATGGGGTGTGGGACAGACTGGACTACTGCTACACATACTGGCAAACCAGGATAGGGGGCGATCCTGGTGGGGGTTATTGTGGGTCACTCCAACTAGGCTGCAGCTTCCACTGGTTTGTGCAAGGGCCGAGAATGTGCTGGACAGCACCAGACTGGACTGCAACATCCATTGGTTCCAGTGGAAGGCAGGGCTGAAAAGAGAACCAACCCAGCAATTGCAACCACCAGCTGATCAGGGCCATGGACTGAGTGGGGCCCTAACCTGCTAGTACATACAAGAATCTGGCCTGAGAACACCTCAGACAAAGTTTCTTTGGAGATCTCCCCAGTCAAAATGCTGGAATCAGAACCCTAACCGAGAAAAGAGAGAAGACAGAACAGGTCAATCAACCATCTCAGCTATAAGTTGGCAGCAAAATACGGAGCAAAAGGAGACTCTGTGATGGACTATGCCAATCGGTGAATTCTTCAAAGACCTCATCATGCTTGGAGTGGCAAGATTGGCAGCAATTTATAACTGGTGAACTATGAAAACCACTTGAACAAGAACCTCAGAGCATGCCCTACATGCAGGACCTGGGGAGGGTCCTTCTAAACATGAAGGAAACAATATGGAGATAATCGTCTTACCCTCTTTCCTATAGCCCTTGAGCCTGTTTAACCTAATTAACTATGTAAAGAGTGTCAAAAATATAATCATAAAAAAAAGAGTTTCAGAAAAAGGACAGAATGAAGATTCAAAATTAATAGATAACATCCAAGAACTTGCTATTTCTGATGAAAAGCATCAATCTGTATTTATAAGGAGTTCGGCAAACCTCAAGATGGATCAACATGAAGACTGTACTTAGACACATAATGGCAAAAGTACTGAGAACAAATGGTAACGCTGTGTAAAGAGATAGATGTATCATGGAGATTCATTCTGCTGGTGTGGTCACAAACAAAGGCATGATGATCTGGGTGAACATTGGTGGCAGCAACTTCCCCCTTGTGCCACAGTATTCTGGCTAGTTCAAGAGCATCTCTGAGATGTTTTGTGTATGATTTTTGAAAGGTTAGCCTGGAATTGCTTTTCTGCCCCAGAGATTTTGTGAACTGCTTAAAATTCAGCAATTAGTATTCCTTGCTTAAGTAGAGTGTTTTATGTTTTTATGCAACTGAGAACACTGTCACAGATGATGTCAGGGTCCTGCAATGTTATTCTAACTGGCCTGCTTCCTGACTGTAGGTGAAACATGAGAAGCAGCCAGAACCAGTAATGAGTCATCACTGTGCTGGTCCAAGCTGGATTTGATCCCGCTGGCACATGGGGCCCAGTATTAGATCAGCTTTAGGGCAGAACAGACCACAAAAAATGTATCCATCATCAGTAAGGTGGCGTGAATGACTAAATACAGAGGAAGAAAAATGCTTTCACCACCTAACAATGTCCACAGATGTAAGTTTTATTTCTGTGATCATCTGAGAGGGTATTTCCTTAGTCATGGGGGATGTAATAGGTTGCTTCTTTGATGTTAGTGATTCCCATGTAACACTTCCACGAACAGAGAAGAAAAACATTAAAATTGGAGAAACTTGGATGTCCACAGGAATTGGCAAGGGGCCGGTAGCTTCTGCCAATTTAATGAATGCATTTCCCCCGTGTGTAGTGGCGAGGTCAACTGTACCATGCACCATCGGCATGATTAGTGTTAGTGATGAGCACTCTGTATTACCGGCTTCTCCCAACTCTTTGCAGCTGGGGACATTCCTAGAAGTTCCCTGTGGTTGACCATGGATTTATTATCAGCAGAGGTAAGAGAGCTCTGAGCAACCATAGGCTCAGTGTCAGAGTGATTTTTGGTCACAGCAGCAGATGGTATTCCTCTAAACAGCTATATTGTGCTATGAGTGGCTCTTGGCAGGTAGTTAATTGAAATTCCTCAGGGTTTAAGGACTTGATGTAGCTATATATTAGTTCCAAGTAAAATATTCCAAGTAGTCCTACTCTAAAAATGTCTTCATTTTAAAAGCATGTTTGTCTGCATTGGGGTCTATTTTGTAAAGTTTAAAAGAGGCTCTATTTTTTAATGTTCTTTGTAATGAGAGCCTTATATTTCAATGGCAAGTCATAATAACATCTTACAAATGGAGATATTTTTGCAAATGGAGATATTTGGTCTGGAATATAGATGTTTGAATTTTACACTGACTTTATGCAATAAAGCTTAAGGCAGCCACAATCTCAAGGACTGGGAAAGTTAAGAGGAAAAGTTATAATCTGGAGTTGGAAAGCCAGTACTTTTTAATGCCAGTTGAAAAGAAATATAGGTTATTTAAAATGTTTAGATGTGTCTGGTAGAATGAGATAAAGAATTCAGAAACAGATGTATATATCTAAAATTACTTGATTTTTAACAAAGAAGGCTAATTTGATTATAAAATAGTAGTCTTTTGCATAAACAACAAAACAGAACAACACAAACCACCCAATATCCATAGGCAAGCATAAATCAACTTCAGTACACATATCATTGCTCCAAATTAATTCAAAATGATTCATAAGCAAAATGGCCATGCTATCCATAGCAATTTCTGGATTCAGTGTGATCACAAAATATCAAGGACATTTATTCACAGATGTAAAAAAAATAATGCCGAAATTCATATGCAAATACAAGTGGCCCCAAATAGCTAAAGCAATCTTAACAAAAAGCAAACCTGGTGACATACCAATATAAGATTTCAAGACACACTACAAGGCAGTTATACTCAAAGCAGCATGGTACTGACACAGAAATAGACATGCAGATCAACAGAACAGAATAGAAAGCCCAGTAATCAATCCATACATCTACTACCAAGTAGTCTTTGACAATCAAGCTAAAATTATTTTGTCTCTTCAACAAATGGTGTTGGGAAATTTGGATCTCTGTATGCAGAAGAATAAAATGAGACCTCTTGCATATACCTTATTTTTTAAAAAAACCCTCCCTGTTGGATCAAGGATTTAAAACTAAATTTGACCTTATATGGTCAAATTGTCAGAGGAAACACTCCATATAGTAAAGAGGTAGCTGACTGAATAGGTGAAAATATTTGCAAATTGCGCATCTGTTAAAGAATTAATTCTGGGATATATAAACAGCAATAAAACAGTGAGGCCAAGAAATGGCTATGAAAATGAGCAGACATTTATCAAAGGATGAAATACAAATGTCCAGCAGACATGAGAAAGCATGCCTGTAAAAACCACAATGAGTTTTCACTTCACCCCAGGAATGGCTGTCATCTAACAATCAATAAATGAATGCTGATGAGAATGTCGGGGAAAGGAACACTTAATAGATTATTGGTGGGAATACAAACTAGTACAACAGTTATGAAAAACAGTATGGAAATGCATCAAAGGATGCAAATAAATGCACTATATGACCCAGCCATACCACTGCTGGGAATATGCCCAAAGGAAATTAAGTCATCAGATGAAATACTTATTCACCTCCCCTCACCATGTGTATAGCAGCTCAATTCAAAATAACTAAGATGGAATTAACTCAGATGTCTGTCAATCAGCTGATGACTAGATAAAGCAAATGTGGCATAAACACACAATTGGATATTTCCAGTCATACAAATAATGAAATCTGTCATTGCAACAAAATGGATGTTATGCTTAGAGAAATAAGCCAGTTCCAAAAAGACAAATATCATTTTTTCTGATAGGTGTAACTAATTGTCAATACAAAAACAAAACAAAACAAAAAAGCGAAAAACATAAACCCACCAACCCTACAATGTATAACAATAAGTCTGGCATCATATGACTTGATTTTTGTGTACAACCCCTATCTATATTCTAATGCAACAGTGGTCTTTCTACTTTATTTGCAAAACATAATGGTTGCTGATGCATAAAGCTTCTGATTATAAAGTAAACGGAAATTATCATATTGTAAAAATCAATGGGAAAAAGGCAAGAGCGGGGATTGAGGAAGGGAAGGAGGTATAACTTCCCCATTTCTAATCCACCTCCCTGCGATTGTGCCTGGGGAATTAGCAACAGATGATCCAAGAGTAAGTGCCAGCTCCTGGCTTCAACCCAGTACAAACTTAGCTGATGCAGTCATATGGGGAGTGAAAAAGCAAATGGGGCCCGGCACGGTGGCGCAAGTGGTTAAGGTCCTCACCTAGCACGCCCGGGATCCCATATGGGCGCCGGTTCTAATCCCGGCAGCCCCGCTTCCCTTCCAGCTCCCTGCCTGTGGCCTGGGAAAGCAGTCGAGGACAGCCCAAAGCTTTGGGACCCTGCACCCGCGTGGGAGACCCGGAAGAGGCTCCTGGCTTCGGATCGGCATTGCATCGACCTCACTTGGGGAGTGAACCATCGGATGGAAGATCTTCCTCTCCGTCTCTCCTCTCTGTATATCCGCCTTTCCAATAAAAAATAATAAAAATAAATCTTTAAAAAAAGAAAAAGCAAATGGAAGTTTGTCTCTCTGCCTTTCTTCATAACCCTGCCTTTCAAAGAAATACAAATCATTTTAAAAAGATTTCTGAGTTATTAAAATATGTTGAGGATTTCAAAGCACTATTTTATGTGTAATATGTATTGAGGATACATACAGAATTAAAAATTAAACATTTTTAAGCAAGAGTTGTATCAAAGATTTTTTTCAATCCAGTGACATAAAAACACTCAATTATAAAAAGGAGCAAAATATTTGGTCGCTTCACCAAATATCTTTGGCAAGAAATACATGAAAAGATGATCAGCATCATTAGTTATTAGAGTGATAAAAATTAAAACCATATTGGGATCTCAGTATAGACCTACTAAAAATTAAAATTTAAAAATCTGATCATGCAAAACATTAATAAAGATGTGATAAATTGAATTCCCATACATTGCGTGGGTGTTGGGAGTGTAAATATAGCCACTTCACGATTTGGGTAATTTTAAAATATTTTTCAACACACACTCATCATATTAATACTGCTCATAGATGTTTACTCTTTTTAAATAAAAAACTATGTTGACACAAAAACCTGTACCTTGACATTTATAACATTTGTATTTGCAGTTAATAAAACTGAAGCATGTCAAATGCCTTCAACAAAAGAAGGCATAAATAAACCTGATAGTGTCCAGCAGTGGGGTATTACTTAGAACTAAAATGCAATATAGATACAAACAATGAAATAGCATAGTGTATTTTCAGATTATCTAAGAAAAGGAAATCAAACAAAAAGTGCTATGTAATGTCAGGGTATTTCACCAAGTTTTTAGAAATGGAATTAAATGATAAATATTTTCATAGAAAAAAATTCTGAAGTCTGCATAGGAATGATCCTAATAAATTCATGGAAATCTGTATTATGACAAACTGAAGTATAGAGTTTGATTCCATTTATGTGATTTTCTTCTTTATAAACATTTATTTTTATTTGCAAGGCAGATTTACAAAGAAAGGAGAGACAGAAGGTCTTTGATCTGTTGGTTCACTGCCCAAATGGCTGTAGTGGCCAGAGTTGAGCTGATCCGAAGCCAGGGGCCAGGAGATTCTCCTGAGTCTACCACATGGATGCAGGACCCCAAGGACTTGGACCATCCTCTGGTGCTTTCCTAGGACATAAGCAGGGAACTGGATGGGAAGTAGAGCAGTCGGGACATGACCTGGCACCCATATGGGAGACCATTGCCACAGGGAAAAGGATTAGCCTTTTTAGCCACTGTGCAGGCCACTGTATGATCTTGAAAAGGCAAAACTGCAGGAACAAAAAAATATCTGTGATTGCCATTGGATTGGGGATGGAGGAAATTTCACAATTGGTAAGGAGGAGGGAAAAGGAAGATGCCTTTCTTGCTTGTTTTCCAGGAATTACACCCACTGACGAGATGTTAGAGCCTATTTCAGGCAGTTGATGTCCAGGCAAAATTAAGAGATTGTTACTGTGACTAAAGGAGAGAGCAAAGGAGAAGGTCCGTTTACAGAGTCTGGCCATGTCTGGAGGAACCTGCCTCTCTGAAAGGGAGGTTATTTCTGCTTCAGGTAGTCTCATAAAGATTCACTAAGGCTTCCTTTCTCTAAGCGCAAGCCAACGAGCACTTTGAAGTGCACAGTTCCCTGGCTGTCCATGGCCATTTTTTTCCCTACAGGAAAATATCAAGAGAAAAAAAGAGATTTGTTTAAATAATAGTTATTGTCCTTAGCTCTCTTCAATCCCCATCAACTCTTCTTCCTCTGTGGATTCACCTCTGCTTTGTGCTTGTTACATATTTGTGTAATAAATGAACATAACTGCTTTGGGAACCAACACAGCAAATTGTTAAGGTGCTGCTTTTATAGGTCAGAAATAGCTATTAGCAATTTTATGTGGCTCACCCTAGAATGTAGGCAGATGTAGTGTGTTTCTTTTACTTTATATGAATCTATGCATAATGATGTATTAACAGTGCAACTTTCTCTCGATTTGCTATTACTTAGCATCTGCAGTCCCCTAACATGACCCCTGTGCCTCATTTCCTGAATCTCATTTATTTTATAATAGGTGGATGATTATCTATTTTTGGGCTCTAAACATGAAGGGAAGAATCATCTCTGCATTGCTAATATCTCACACCAATGCAAATCCTTGCTAGGTACTTCATAAACAACATATGCCCTTTAGCGGGTTTTATTTGTATTAAACTATCCTCTTAGGTATGTTCTGTAGGCGATATCTTTTTTATCAGTTTATGTTCTCTGATAATTCACTTGTATTTTTGAAAAGATTTATTTATTTTTATTGGAAAGCCAGATTTACAGAGAGAGGAGAAGAGAGAAAGAGAGAGAAAGATCTGTCCGATGATTCACTCCCCAAGTGGCCACAACAGCTGGAGCTGAGCCATTGTGAAACCAGGAGTCAGAAACTTCTTTTGGGTCTCCCATGCAGGTACAGGGTCCCAAGGCCTTGGGCCATCCTCGACTGTTTTACTAGGCCAGTAGGGAGCTGAAAGGGAAGTAGAACAGCTGGGACACAAATCAGCACCAATATGTTAGCCCTGGTGACTTCAGAAAAAGTCTGTTCATGGCAATACCATGGTTTTTTAAAATTATTATTATTTTTTAACACTAGAATTCATTCTTATTTCTAAATATATTCTTCCTCAACTAGAAGCTCAGAGGGAGGATTTGATTTGTAGTTGACCTGTGCAGCCTGGCATTGTTTGATAGGAAACTATAAGCAGTGAATGAACAAATAAGTGGCTAGAAATAATTAAGTCCTGATTCCCTGCTCTTAACTTCAAATGTCACAGGAATTTTTTTTTTAATCAAAGAGTATCAATGTAAGGATAGATTGTTTGTAAATGGGCAACTGAGGATATCCCTTTAATGTGGGATTTGTTTTTTTAGAACTCTATGTAAAAATGGAGAATTATCTGTCCTAGTTATGGAGGGGATCTCTGTTTTGATAGATAGAATATACCAAGTACCTTGCTACCCATAGGAACGTGGAGTACTCTGTGATGGAGACAGCCTTGGGATTTGTTCCTAGGCTGCTCGTACCCAAATGTATTTCTATTAGAAGATTCTATTGCAAACTACTCAAGAAATCCTCATTTTTAAATGTGTAAAATAATTTAATGTTGAATTTCTCCTATGTCATCTCATTATACCAAGTGTTTCATTCGGTGATGCTGAATTTCTGGAAGTTCTTTTGTGGGCAAGAGAAGCAGACAAGTGAAGGGCCAAAAGTTGAAGAAAAATGTGAAAAATGATCTGTCAGTGCCTGAGGCATTTATAATAAAGAGAATCACATTTCTGGGCAGGAAAGGACTGTAGGAGACACATTAAAAGCAATTCTTCTGGGCTCTCTGTAAATGACATATGTTAAATGTCTGACTGTTTGAAAATGGTACAAACTGCTTGTTGCTAATACACCTAGTGATTATTACAAAACAGTTTTCTTTCTACAAGGGAACCTGAATAATTATGTGGAAAGATGAACATCTTAGGTTGCAAAGATCCTGAAATTGGTGTGTAGTTTCTTCATAACATGTACTTTTCATGAATTTAATTCCCTTGTGTACATGGATTTCAAAAGCCTTTCCATCAAAATATATTTATATTTTAATTTTGTTTTCCATGGACTTTAAAAAAAGTGAACTCATATGTGGCATGATTGATTCATTTACTGAACAACTAGTATTTAGGTAACTACATTGTGCAAGGTGTTGAATAGGTCCTAAGCACTCAGAGTTGAGTAAGATATCCCTCTGTGACTCAGATTCCCATAAAAGGACACATATAAACATTTGGCTAGTGTAGAGTGTGACAAATCCCACAAAAAGTGGCATTATGAAACTGTGAGCACAGTGGAACACTCACAGCCCAGCCCATCAGAGGGGCAGCAGTAAACAATGAAGAGAAAGCAGAACAAAATCCTGAAGGATGAGAAGCTAGAGGACATTCCTGTCCCTGAACAAGACAAAGCAATCTTCCATATGGTCAGAAACATGCCAGGGCACAATAGCAGTTTAGTGGTGCTTCTTTTGAAGTGTGGGCATGAAGTAATGAGAAATAAAGAGAAGTGGGTGTGTGCTAGATCTTGCAGGGGCTTGTGTAAGATGTCAAGGTTTGTGGTCTTCATGTGTGATGAGAAGCCACTCAAAGGAGATGCAGTTAAGATTAATCTGATGGCTGGGAGCGTGGGAGTACAGTCTATGGAGGGAGGCTTGGAGGACAAAATGGCCATTAGGCTTCCATTTTCATTGTTTATGTTAAACGGGTTAGTAGTCTGATTTAAGGTAATGCTGATGCAGATGAAGACAAGGTCATAGAGATATTTAGAAGATTAAACAGGAAGAACTGGGTGAGGAGCAAGAGCTGATGTGGTTAGGTTTCTGCTTCATCACTGGATGGATGGCTCTGTTTATACATTCAGTATTTACTCAATGCTGAGTGTATGCTGTTATTCTTCTAATTAATAGGAAATCAAAGGTGGAAAGAATCCCCAGATTCCCAACCTCTTATAACACAGTTTCTAAGGAAAGTCAGAATGACCAAGAAGAAAATTAAATAAAACACATGGTGATAAGTATTAAAGAAGTATATTCAGCAATGGAAAGATATGACATCAGGAACAAGGAAAGTTTTATAGTTTAGATATTGAAAAGATTGAACTTGAGTAAAATTCCAAAAACAATGATACATCTTGCTACATGTCTAGGGGAAAGATATTCTAGAGTGAAGGAGCAGTAAGTGCAAAGACCCCGCCTGCCTGTTTTATTTGAGGAATAGCAATTAGAACAGCGTGGTTGGAGTGAGCAAAGGATGGTGTTGTCCGACTTCACTCATGTGACAAGATTTCCCTGACTGCTAGTTTGAGAATGAGAAGAGAAGCTAGAGGATCCATTAGAATGGTTTTGTAGTAATGCAGGCTGGGTGTCATGATAGGAAATACGAGCAGTAACAATGTAGGCTTCATAGGAGAGCATGGCCTTCCCTGCCCAGGGTTTCCCAGCTTGTGAATAGAATCAAACAGTTCCAAATCTTTGCTAATATTTATATTCTCAATATGTATCTTTTAACTCATCTGGTGTGTGTTGTGATATTTCACGGTAGTTTTAATTTATGCTTCTGATTTCTAATCAAAGTGAAGGACTTTGATTAGATTCAATGGCTATTTGGATTTTGTCTTTATTTCGTTGTCCATTTAAGTCTTCTGTCCATTTTCTTCTTATTGGGTTGTCTGTTTCATAAAAATTATACTTATTTAACACATATTTTGGATATTAGATCTTTGTGGGTTATCTGTGTTTTATGGCATACTTTTCTAGTCAGCATCTCATTTTCATATCTCTTAAGAAAAATTTTAAATTTTCACATAATGAATTTATCAAACTTTGATGATTAGTGCTTTTTTATCTTGTGCAAGAAATCTTTTTCAGATTTCGAAGTCATTTACCTATTTTTAATCTTCTGAAGGTGCTGTATTTAACTCTGATACCCTGGCCTATAATCTTGGAATATTTGTGTTTTGGTGGTATAAGCTAAGGGCTAATTTTACTTTTTTAAAATAAAGATACTCTTTTATTTATTTTAGTGCCTTTTATTGTAAGGTCTGTCTTTACCACAGCTTTGCAGTTCCATCTGTGCCATAAGCCGAAGGGGCTGAAAACGTGTGGTTCTGTTTCTTAGCTTTTGATTTTGTTTCATTTGTCTGCTTGAAATCTATGAGCCAACATTGTCCTGCCTTAGTTATATTTTATAACAAGTGTTGATCTGTGATAGGAAGGAAAAAAAGATTTGCTCTAAGTGCCTGACTAATTCTTAGACCTTTGATTTACATTTTAGAAACTGCCAAATTCCAAGAAGTAAATCCAATTGAGAGTTGTCTGAAATTGCAACAAATGAATACATAAATTTACAAAAATGAACTTTATAAGATAAGCAAAATGGTATATATTTTATCTAAGCTTTTCTTTAACATTAATTTCTCTCATCAAATTCTATTGCTCCTTTGCAGAGGTCCTATACATCTTCCTGCAAAATTAATTCTGCTTCTTGGTGTTTCTTATGCTATTGAAAATGATATCTTAAAGAATTTTGTGTTGAATTTTGCTAGAAAAATATAATGTATATTGATTTTATATGTGACTTTGGTATACTAAAATATGTGTCAATTCCAATAATCTATCTGTACATTATATTAAACCTATATATCATTAAAATTAGGGAATGTGATTTTTTTCTTATTTATTTTTATTTTTGATGATTTTTACATTGTTGATTAGGGTGCAAAGGGTCAAGGACTACAGGAAAATGAGTGAGTCCACCATTTCCACATTCTTTTTTTTCCTTTCCTGCATCTGGTTGAAAGGGGGAAATAAGGGGAGAAGCCACACCCAGCCTCCCAACTGCCTCCATATCCTGGGATGGCAGACAGCCACCAGATGTGGTCCCCAGGGTCCCTGATGTGGGGCAAGCTCCAAGGGTTCTGCTCAAGAGCTTTTGATGGTTTAACTGTTCTGAAAATTTACTGCCGAGCTCATCACTCCAGGCACAATGAAATCTTTTCAGAATCCATTGGCTGACGTAGTTCACCTTAGAGTCTGCCCAGATATTCACTGCCAACACTTGGCTGGGATAGTTGATCAATTTGTTCTATCCTCCATTCTCTGTTGTGGTACCAGGTGTCCTCTTCAGGCTCCAATATACTGCCACATCCAATATGTGCACCTGATTATGCTGTCCACTGCTCCATCTAAGCCACTGAGGAGGCCCAGCTCTGACTCGTGCACTCCACAGTCAGACCATGGATCCTACAATTCTCTCCATGGTTGTGGTTCTGAGTCCAGCGAATCAGTTGAGACAATCCCCACAAAAACTTCATTTGAGGTGTCCCCAGAACAGATTCTTGTGTGTGCTTGCCAATACCGGTTCTGGCATAGTCTGTCGCACACACTGGTAGTTGCAGTTACTGAGTCAGTTCTGTCCCCAAGCCCTTTCTTCTATGCAAACCAATGAGTGTTGCAGTCCATCCTGATCCTGCCCATTGTACTCTCAGCCCTCATACAAACAAGTGGAAGCTGCAGCCTAATTGGAGCGACCTACAATAACCTCCACCTGGCCTGCCCCCTACCCTAGTTCCTGTGCTTGCCAATATGTACAGCAGACTGGACCAGTCTGTCCCACGTCCTGTTCAGCTCTCATACATGTCAATGGGTACTGAAGCCCAGTTTAATTCAACCAGTCCCACTATCCAGCCCAAACACCTGCCAGTTGGTGCCGCTCTCTGTTTAGCCATGCATGGTTCTCATGCTTGTCAGTTGGAGTGGCAACCCAAGAGGGAGGTGACCACTGTTTCCCTGATGGGCCACTCCCACTCCTGGACCTTGCAACTCTCTAAATAGTTCTGCAGTTTAACCTGACAGAATTTACCGCCCATCCACCCCCCATGCCAGCATCTGCAGTTGATGCTGTGGCAAAGCCCAACACAACCCCCCCCCCACACACACACATTCATTCTGGATTGTGTATGCACCAGTAAGAACACCAGCTTTGCTTTCCCCTGATCCAGCTCACCTGCAGGCCAACATGTCTTATTTGATCTGGTCTGCTCTCACTCACCAGTAGGAGTGGTGGTCCAGCAGGGGAGCCCCATGCAACCTTCTGCCAGTTCACCCCATCCTCTCTGGGTGCCACATGTGCGGGTTGGGCGCTGCAGCCCAGTCTAGCGTGGAACATATCACCTCAGTGTTTGCCAGTGGGTGTTGTAGCCTGGGCACCCCAACTGTTAAACTAGCAGGACTTGTATTTCCACAGGGTTGTGCCTACATCTTCCCCACAGATCTACCCCTGGACCCGGTTCTCTCATGTGCTGGTTAGTGTCATTGCTCTGCCTAATGTGACCCGTCCCTTGTTTCCAACACTCAGTCAGGTACTAGGATCTAGCCCTGCTAGACAGACACCTCCCCGCCCCCAAGCCCTAGCTTTCATGTAGGTTGACATGTGGTAGTCAGTGATGTTCTGTGTTAAGAAGCCCATCTCGGGACTCCCATGTGGGCTGGTGGATCAGTTTGACCCATACAGATATTCCAGTCTTTTCCCTCAAAACCACCAGGTCTCAGTCCCCTCATTCACTTCCAAGCACAGTGGCCCAGCCGTTGGGACTCCTCAGGATTCATTCCTCACCTGCCATGTATGGTGGTCTTATCCTAAGCAGTAATTTCACACCCCCAACTCCCCAGAGTTCATCAGCAGGTGGCCAACGGGCAAAACCTGGTGCTAACAGGCACTCTGACTGCCCATAGTAATTTTTTTTAATCCTTATAAACTTTTTTACGTGGCTATGATTCTTTCAGAATAGAAGTGCTGTCTAAGGCCATCTTTGTTCCTAGTTTCAAAATGTGTTATAGAAAGTGGAAGAGACAGAGATATACAGAGAGATGTCTTTAGTTCACCTGTTCACTCCCCAAATGGCTATAATCCAACTGGGGCAGAGCCAGGTCAAAGCCAGGAGTAGCAACTGGGCCTCCCAGATGGGATTCAAGAGCCCAGGCACTTGCGCCGTCTTCTACTAATTTCCCCAGATCATTAACAGCACCCTATGGGATGTTGACATCTCAGGAGGCAGCTTTACCCACTGTGCCAGAATATATATATGAAGTCTACACATGTATATATGTATGTACATATATATATGTTTGCATATATGTATATGCACCATTATAAATGCATTCTATTTTTAATGCTTACATTCTTTCTACAGTGCCTTTCTATTTTCTAGTTCTATTTTAGAAAATTTCTTCTAACCTATTTTTCAGGTTGACATTTTTTTCCTTAAGTTATTTCTAGTCTGCTATTAAATCATCCACTGAATCTTAATTTTGATTATTATAGTTTTTCAGTTCTAGAATTTTTGTTCCCCCCCTTTTCACAGCTTTTTATGTCAATGTTTCACAGTTTCCAAATCATTCCATAAAATGTTAAGCTCAAGTTTTATCTCCATGAATAGAGTAAGCATTGTTGTTTTACTGTTTCTTGAAATTCTTGCAGATACTTTTTGGTTTTTATTGGTTCTGTTTCATGTTGCATCTTTTCATGTAACTTGTGTTTTGGTTATTTGATATTGAGTTTAAAATGCTCATTTGAATATTTTGATGCCAAAGTGATATTATGCTCAGAGAATCTGCTGCTTCCTGAAAGTGTAAAAAGCCCAGCGTTAAAGCTTGAAGATTTCTGAAATATTCCAATCAGAGGCTCTCAGCCCTTAGCAGATAATATTCCACTCAGACCTCTAACCCTTGGCAAATCTGCATGCCATTTTCTGCTCTTGCAGCTCTTACAAAGTTGACAACTGCCTCTGGTTAAATGAGCTCAAGCCAAAGTTGATTTCTACTGGTACAGACAGACCTTCAACACCCAGGCTTTTTCTAATTTATGCAAACACTGCCCCCTCCGCCTTCAGTTGGTGCATGTCCCACTGCTTATCTCTCTGTTTTTCACAGAATTATCAGTGAATTTGAGTAGCTATCCAGGTTTCCAAAAGAACACATTCACTCTTTGGGCCCAGCACAGTACCCTATTGGCTAAAATCCTCACCTTGCATGTGCCAGAATCTCATTTGGACTCCAGTTTGTATCCTGAATGCTCCACTTCCCTTCCAGCTCCCTGCTGGTGGCCTGAGAAAGCAGTCGGGGCTGGCCCAAGGCCTTGGGACCCTGCAACCACATGAAAGACCCAAAAGAAGCCTCTGGCTCCTGGCTTTGTATCAGCTCAGCTCTGGCCATTGCAGCCACTTGGGGAGTGAATCACACTAGCTCTGACCCCCCAGGGAAGGCTTAGGGAGGTCCTCCATCAGCAGCCATATCCACACGCCTAGGGGCAGCTGCCCATATGATCGCAGCCCATGTGACCACTCCCCCTCTCTGGCCAGCTCAGTGGAATCGTCTGTTCTCCCCTCATCCCGGCTCCCATGCACTCCATGAAGTTCCACTACCTGCACACAGCACAACATGGCACTGAACACTGCATCCCAGGTTCCACACCCAGCTTCTACCCTTCCTCTGGTGGTGGGTGCACAGAGGGAGGGCTTGCAGGTAGACAGGCAGAGCTGTGCCCTGTTCGCAGAGCTGTGTGGGCAAGATCGCCCTGCTGAGCCAGCCAGCTCCTGCTCACAACTGGAGCAGCCCAGGATATACTGGCCCCTGCCATGCTGCTCTCCCCCACCTCCCCTGGTCTCTTGCAACTCTCCCTGCCCAGCCCCTGGTGACCAGGGGCACTTGCCAGGCTGGGGCACACTCCTCTGGCCCTGCCCAGCCTTCTCCCAGATGGAAGGGCACTCACCTAAGAAGTAGGGCCAAAGCCCAGGTCAGAGGGCGATGTCTGAGCCTCAGGGCAGAGCGCCCAGCAGGCCTGCACAGGCAAGGGCCCAGCAAGGACAGGTAGGTGAGTGGACTTGGAACCCAGGCCTCCCGGCTCCTGTTAGGGCCTTCACAGGCAGATTTCTCCCCTCTCCCTTGTGCCCAGCCGAGCAGGGATTTGGGTTGAAGGGCAGGGCTGCTGTGCCTGACCCCCTTGCCCGCCACACCCCCGTCCCTGCTTGCCCACCCTGCCAGCCCAGCTCTGGTGGTGAGGATACAGCCTTTCTCAGTGTCTGAAGTCTCCAAAATGGAAATGTATATTTTTGCTAGGAACCCCGGCTTCCTGTGTTTTTAACATAAATAGTGTACACAGACTGATGGAACTTTAAATAAATGGGAATTAAATATGTAAGAACTGACTCGAAAAAAAAAAAATCCAGCAGATAGAAGATCTTTTAGTCTCTCCTTTTCTCTGTAGACCTGCCTTTCCGGTAAAAATAAATAAATCTTTAAAAAGAGAAATTCACTCCTTGCTTAATCTTTTACTATCTTATTAGCTTTTTATGAAATTTATTTTAAATTTGGCTTTTTTTTTTTAGTTTCTCAGGAGAAAGTTTGACCTTAAATAACTTACTTTTTTTGTTATTAGGTTTTTTTTTTTTAATAAAACCATGTTTTTAAGAAAGTGAGTGAGCTGATGTAAAAACAAATATCTATGGATCTGGCTATAAGGAGACACTGTAGTTAAGGAATGTTGTCAAGCATTGGACTTGGGGATAGGACCAGAGATGCTGATTGAACCAACTTGGTTTATGCCTAATCTAGGTCACTTATTAGCTAGTTACCACTGAGCAAGTTACTTAATCCTTCTAAGCTTGTTTCTTGACACAAAGAATTGATAAGACCCAGATAACCACATTCAAAGAGGGCATAGCCCTTGGCCTTTAGTCAACTTTTCTTAGGATGTAGTTTTACTTTCTCTATTTTTGAGTTAGAGAAAAAGTGACAAACCTGTAAATCAATCATATTTGCCTTTGATTATGACAAAACATTAGGCTAATTTGGAACATTCCTAGTAGGTATAAACTGTATAGGAATCAACATTATTAACACAGTGAAATATAGGGTGATTTAAAATAGTTCCCTTAATCTCCAAAATGTCTTTTTCTACATGAAAAATAGTCAGCCCTGCTGGGAGCCGTCATTCAGGTGGTGTACAACTTTAATTTGTACAAATGACACCACTTCCTTGAGTTGTGCTATGTACTCGTTTACTTTGTACAATGGCACACAATGGCACTAGGAATATGCCTGAATAATGTACATTTGCAGTATTAATTTGCCAACCAAATTGGACTGCATATTATAATTAGTACTAATGATTTTGGCTTCTTAAGAAAGTTTCCTGAATTCTAGTTTCTGCCCTAGTGTTAATTGTGTGCGTGGGCTTAGGAAAACAAAATCACATTATATTCCAAGGCCTCAATTTCTGCATTTATCAAAGAAGAGAATCAGATTAAATTATTTACTTCTTAAAAAATTCTATTATTTGCATGTAAAATGCAATAATGGTATATCAGTACTGGTCTTTCACCTGTGAATGAATTTCAAGTACTGGTTGAGCAGTTTGTAATTTGTATTCATAGACCAATAAAAAATTAGTAAGCCTCGTATTTTCTCCATGTGTCATATTACAAGGTGGATGTATCCTAGACCAAATGTGGGCTATGTAAAACAAAGGGAGTTAGGATGACCTCAGAAGCCTTCTTCAAGTCTGTTCCAGTACCATGTGATCTGTGTATAAGTGATCTTTTTGAGGGCCTTTTCTAGTTCATATTATTTTATTCTTTGAAGGATTTAGTTATTTGAAAAGAAAAATGATAGAGAGAGGGAGGAACAGATAGATAATCTTCCATCAGCTGGTTTGCTCCTCAAATGGCCACAAACATGGGGCTGGGCCAGGCCTAAGCCAGGAGCTCCATTCAGATCTCGAACTGGGTTGCAGGAGTCCAAGCAGTTAGACCAATTTCTACCTCTTTCATAGGTGCATCAGTGGGAAGCTGAGGCGTAAGCAGAGCAGCTTAGATGTGGATTGGCCCTCCAATATGGGATGCTGGTATCACAGTGAGCACAACCCACGATGTCACAGCACTGGCCCTAGTTCACAGTCTTCCAAATGATTTAAAGAGTGATAACAAATGTGAGGTTGTATGTCTAGATGGAACTTCAGCTCTCCTAATCACACCTAACCTAACCTTAACATTGGCTCAACAGTATAAGGCAGTTTCAAACTCAAACCCAGTAAACTTCCAATACCTCATTCCCACCCGAGCAACCCCTTGAGAAGCTTCATGTTATATAAATAATGTATAATTCAGTATTTTACCCATTACTTCTTCAACTTGACTGAATCAGACTATATTGGGGGAGAATTTAAACATTCTTAGTAAATGACTCTATTCAGAAATATATGGCTTAAATGATCACTGTTTTTATTTGAAGGTGGATTGTTGCTCTGGTCATGAACTTTGAATCCTGGCAGACACTGCTGATGGGGAACATACACTGCTGTGCCTCAGTGCTGGTTGTGCGAGAGACACTATGATAGAAATTTTTGTCATCACTGCTTACACTTTTTCTGAAACAATAACTACTACTCTGGAGATTTTTTTCAACTTAAATTTTTCCCCCTCAAGAATCTTTTGCAAAATACAATGAATAAATATAACTAACGGCAACTCTGACTTGCAGCTGTCACTAAGTCTCCAAAGAATATGCTTTGACTATGAAACTAGATTAACAGGGATTTGATGGGGAAAGAAAGGAATTCCAAAAGCCAGAGAAGTATAAGCCCCCTTTGCTCACACAAACTCCCTTGTTTGGAGCCATAGAGATGTGTTAATATCCAAAAGCTCTTTCATTTTTTGAGAAAGGAGAAACCTGGTTACTGCCTAGAAGCAAATGGCATGGCTCCCACGTGTGCAGACAGAGGCTCTGAATGGAAGATATATCATCAAAATTTAAACACTGTAACAGTAATGATTTAATTATCTTTGCATAATGCTTCAACATATATTTGAGTCATTTTATGAGGACAAGTTATTATTCCTAATCTATAGAAGGATGTTGAGTCACAAAAAATAGCTTAGCAGAAGTGGCATAGTTCACTGGCTTTAGGTTTGGGACTAGATCTCAAAGACTATGGGACCCTCATGGAGAAGTAGGAATAAAAAGGAAAATGTTGTTCGGGAAAAAGTGAGGAATGGTTTCTTTTTCCACATTCCTTTCTCTCCAGTTCTCACGCCAAGGCAAAGTGAAGTACCTTCTTTGTTCCCATCTGTACACAAAATTTGTGGCTGATCTTTCCACTGACTGGGTTGTATGCGTTGTATCATTGGACATTGTTGACTTTGCATGCTTCTGGAAATCTCACTGTTGCTCCATGGGAATCTACTTGTACAGTTTTCCTTCTAGTCCCCTGCCACTTGTCAGAGTTGGCTGGGTTATCATACACTCCTGCCCTTCTTGTTCCAACACCAGCCTTATGGCCCTAAATTGATTTTGAAAACAGCCATCAGGTTATCCACCTGACCCAATCCATGTGGCAGCTGTTTCTCTTAAAAGTTCAATGGCAATGCTGATGCTGTGTCACTGTGGGTTAAGCTGCTGCCTACAGTGTCAGCATTCCATATGGCTGCTGATTTGAGTTCTGGCTGCTCTACGTCCAGTGCAGCTCCTTGCTAATGTGTCAGGGAAGCAAACAAAAGATGCCCCACATGCTTGAGCTTGTATACCCCTGTGGGAAGCCTGGCTTTAGCCTGGTCCAGCTCTTGCTGTTACACCCATTTTAGGAATGAACCCATAGATGGAAGTTCTCCTTCTCTCCCCCTTCCATTCAACTCTGTCTTCCCAATTAAGAGACCTTGATTATCATGTGTCATGGTGAAGATGACTTTTGTTCAACCTTGATGAAAGTTCTGTATCCCTCCTGGATGTTGTTTCCCAGTTCTGTCTCCAGATTAGGGAAAATTTCCACTATTATTTCATTAAATACATTTGTAAACCCAGCTTCTCTTCCTGCTCCTTTTTATTTGGCCTTTTAATTGTGTCTCTTAATTTTTGAATTTTTTTTAGCTTGACCCAGTTCTGCTTCCAGCTTTTTGTTTGTTTCTCTCTGGTGACTAAAAATATCTTCCAATTCTGAGATTCTTTCTTCTTCCTCATTCATTCTATTATTGAGACTTTACACTGAATTTTAAATTTTTTTTTATTGTGTCCTTCATTTCTGGCAATTTGGCTTGATTTTGTCTCAGTGTTGCTATTTCTTCTGTGATACAGTGCTTAAATGCCTGCATGTTTCTCATTGTTGATAAGAAGCTTTTTAACAAGTGTTTTGAATTCTGTATCTCCCATTTTTTCAATGTCTTCCTCAGTGAACTTTGAGGTTGGCAAAGGCTTTTACTCCTTTGCCACATAGTTTCATTGTGCCTCTGTCTCTTCTGCTTTTTGTCATTGTGCTTCTGGTTAGCAGATTCTTCTCCTTGGGGGAGGTGTCTAAGCTGTGTCATCTACAGGTCTGCAATTCAATTTTACTTATTGCAGTTGATACATTGTTCTTTGTTTGCAGTCAGTTGTGCCACTCCCTCTAGTGAGTTCCAGGTCTGGGTTCTTATGTTAGATTTCCACCGTGGTCTCAGTAGCCCAGCTCCTGGCTCACCACTCTCCATCTCCTGTGATCCCATGTTGTGGCTACACCGTTGTCTGTACAACCTTTCTCCCACTTCTGCTTGAAGCAGTTCTCAGGATTGTGGGGTACCGGGTATCCTGAATAGTTAGATTGTTGATGGTGCTGATTTTGCTAGAACCTGTTGGTCTTTAAGTTTGAGGGCCACAAAGACCTATTTTGAGTCATAGTTTGTCAAAGTTGGTATTATTTTCACCAGTGCAATGCATTGAGATCAGTGCATGCACAGTTCACTGTTGTCCCTGCAGTCTCAAAGCCTTTGCCACACTAAATAAAATGGTAGCTGATATGCCACTCATGGAGTTCTTGAATTGCTGGCCGTTAGGTCTGGTCGCTGCCCAGAACTATTTTGGGTAGAACCTGTAGGAGTCAGGTTGTTACAATTCACTGAGCCAGGTATGAGTTCACTCCCAGCTTAGTGCATGCTCAGTTCTATCCCACTTTGCCTTGGCCTTCCTACACAAAATAGCATGGTTCAGCTCTACTGGGAGTTGTTGGTTCTGAAATCCACAATGTTTCCCTCATGCTTATTTGGGATCTGCTGCTCTGTCTCTGCTCTTGGTCAAATCAAACATACCAGCAGGAGGGCAGTTCTTTATCTGGGTTCACCTCCTGAAATCCCAGTGAACTGCCCTCCCACATGGTTGCTGTTGGAGTTCTGGCTGCTGGTGTAGTTCAGATCACTGCTTGCTGAATACTACTGGGGTATCTTGTCACTGCAACACCTCACCATTGTCTCTGCTGCTTTCCCGTGTCTGTCAGTCTCCAGGTGCTCCTTTGCCATTGATCTGTCCTCTCCCATTTCCTGGAATGTGCCCTCTCTGCTTTACCTTGGCTAATGTTCCTTCATCTATTTAAACGTGTCCTTTCCCTATTCTGCCATCTTGATTCCCTTTCTTTGGGGTTTACTTTTGTAAAATGAGTACATTCAGGGACATAATCTAGGTCATTTTATTTTCATGCTTTAAGATAAGCATGAATCACTTGGAAATCTTAAACTGAGAGTCTGGGGTAAAGCTAAAGCTATGCATTTCCAACACCTCAATAATGCCTGTGCTGTTGATGCAGTGCTTGTTGAAGAGTCAGAATCCAGACTTGGCAGAATCTGGGGAGAGAGGGCTTTATTTGTATCCAGAGGCTCATGTCATTGTCATTTAAGGACCTCCCAGTAAAATCTTGAATTTCTGCATAAAACTTGATGAATTCTAGCTTCTAATATCTGTATATTGGAGGTACTGCTTTTCTGGAATATAGCCGTGAATCTCAGCGACCTTAAGCTTGAAGCCTGAAGCAAGTGTCATGGAGTTGCAGGAAAAAAATCATCCCCTTGTTTGTTTTAGTGACATAATATTTTCCAGAATGTGTAGCAAGGAAAATCCTGAATATAATTAGAGGCTATACTCACATGACTTTTATCTATGATTCAAGTATTCAGATGCCTGAGACAGATGCAAATGTGGTAATGCTGGAGAAACTGGCATGGAGTCCTTCAAATCCAGAAGTAACGAATGTAACTAATTTCTGTAGAGAACAGAGTATCTAGAATCATTGTGGCACAAAAAGACTAGCAGGTATGCAGGGTTGCTTAGGTTGTGCTGGTTTTGCAAATATCAGGAGAGATTGTTGGCATTCAAGGAGAGGTTTTGTAAGAGTAGCTGCTGATTTAGTGGTTGCAAAGTAGAGATGGCAACTCGTCCTCTGAGGTCTACTAAGAAAGGTGTAAATGCCTGTCAAACACATCCCTGTTAGCTAGCTGTTATTGCAGCTGTTGTTAAGCCCTCAACATATTTTGGGGACATTGCATGATGGGAAGAGGTGAACATAATGAAGAAGTAAATTTGTGTACAATATTGCTTAACTGGGAGCCGCAGGTCAAAGATGTCTGCTGATGTGCATGTGTGTATTTCTTTACTACTGTCAAACACTCCTCTCTGTGTTCCCCATCTGCCATGCACGTTTTGACCAACATGTACATTTAGGCCCTTTTTAGCGTGACACCTAAATCGGGTCTATAAAACTCCTACAAAGTTCTTCTTCTTTGTATGATTTTCACTAGAATTTTAAGTTGTGGTCCAGAGAATAAATCTTATCTTGATCCCTTTTTCATAGTTGTTTACTTCTTGCATTCATCAACATCTTTCTAAGTCATGATGAATATGCCCTTTATATCTCCAAGGCTTTGTTTTCTTTCTTTAAATTGGCAAATAGTAATATCATGTGTTCACTGGCTACCACATGATGTTTTGTTTTGATGATGTGCCCCTTGTGTAATGATTAACTCAAACTATTAATCACCTCTCCTATTCAGCATGAAACTATACTTTCTGAAATAACTTTTTTTAAGGCCAAAAAATACACTCTGGATGCCACTGCTTTGTGCCCTCCCAGTGAATGAGCAGGGCCATGGGAGACATTTTTGCATTTATTTCTGAGCCAGGTTTCCTAAAGCTTGCCTGCTTAGATTCCCTGGGAAGACACACCCTCCCATCAGGTTTGCATTCAGCTGCCCTGTCCACTGCAGTGATCACTCTAGCACAGGGCTATGTAGCTTGCACTCTGGGACAAGCTCCATCAGCAAGTCTGACTACCATGGCTAGGGTCGATTCTGACTCCTGATATATGCTAAGACATTAGATGTTCTTCCTTTGCTTACCTAAGTTAAAAAAACGTGAAAGATGGAGCAGTGGCTGCTTACTTTTTCTTTTTTGACTTTTCCTCAGGGATACATTGTTCCATTTGTACAAAACTCTGTCCTTCCCCTTATATGAATAAGAGGTGTGAAGATGTAGTGCCAAAGAGTTTTCCAGTTAGGAAACAGACCCATACTTAGCTCTCTACCTCTAGGTAAATGTCTTGCTTGTTACCAAGACTGTTCTGTGATTACTCTGAAGTCCTAAGTTGAACATTGTTCTTTGTAATATTCCAGAAATTCAAACTGTAAATATTTTGAAACTCTTTAAGGTTGTCAGAAAATTCTCACAACTTTTCTTTTTTTTTTTTTTTTCCTTATGGTTTTTAAAATTTTATTTTATTTATTTATTTTTTTTTATTGTTGCTTACACTGTATTGTGTAGTACAGTTTTATAGGCGCTGGGGATTCCCCCCACCCCTCCCCATACCCCTCCCCCCATGGTGGATTCCTCCACCTTGCTGCATAACCATAGTTCAAGTTCAGTTGAGATTCATTGCTTGCAAACACATGCCTAGCATAAAGTTCAGCGTCTTATTGTCCAGATAAGTTCAGTGGCCTCCTGGGGAGACCTTCTATGGTCTGAAGATAGGTCTAACAGAGTAAAGATCCGGTCGGTTAAAAGCCCCAACAAGGCCTCAGTATCAATATACAACATTATGGAATTAATTGACATAGTATTGGGTAAACAATATGTTAAAAATAATGCAAGTTCCATTCTTCGAAACATCTGGGTGAGACAGCATCAATGACACGTTCAAAAAATAACAAACAACCAAACAATAAATTACAGGTTAAATCAAGGCGAACATGTGGTATCTAATCTTTTGGGATTCACTCATTTCCCTTAGCATTATAGTTTCCAGTTGTGCCCATTTAGCCACAAAGAACTGCATTTTGTTTTTTTTAACAGCTGAGTAGTATTCCATGGAGTAGATGAACCAAAGCTTTCTTATCCAATCTTCTATTGATGGGCATTTCGGTTGCTTCCATGTTTTTGCAATTACTGATTGTGCTGCAATGAACATGGGGATGCATGTTGGTTTGTCGTAAAACAGGTGTTTTGGATATATTCCTAGGAGTGCTATTGCTGGGTCATATGGCATGCAGATTCCGAGTTGTTTGAGTGTTCTCCAGACTGATTTCCATAAAGGCTGTACCAATTTGCAGCTCCACCAGCAATGGAGTAGGGTTTCTCACAACTTTTCAAAAATGATTTATAATTAATCCTGGTACTAACTAAATTAGCTGAATGTCAGATCCACCTTGTGGACTTAGATGGGTGAAAAAGGTAAAGAAAATAAGGACCAAGCAAAACAAAGGATAAATTAATAAAATTTAGTATACTATAGGATAGTAAAGAATATAGGGTACCAAAAATCCCAAGCAGAAATTGCTAGGAGAATAGAGAAACCAGATGAAAGGTTTATGCTTGTGGCAAAAGAAGAGAGAAGGAGAGACAGAGAGAAAAATCTACTGGTTCACTCCCCAGGTGACCACAAAGGCCAAAGCTGAGCTGATCTGAAGCCAGGAGCCAGGAGCTTCTTCTAGGTCTCCATTTGGTTTCAGGGTCCCTAGGCTTTGGGCCATCCTCTACTTCTTTCCCAGGCCACCAGCAGGGAGCTGTATAGAAAACAGCAGCTAGGACACTAATTGGTGCCCATATAGGACCCCAATGCATGCAAGGCAAGGATTTAACCACTAGGCTATTGCACTGGGCCTGTAACTTTGGTTTTAAAATGTCCTGTTTAAATGATTAGTTACATGTCTTATAATGAGTCTTCCAAGAATTCCAAGGGAGAAGTTTGTATTACCAGCTTTCAGTCCCCAGAGATTTCTTAATAGGGTATAATCCTTCTTGCAAGCCTAGGTTGTAAATGCATCCGAATGAACAGGTTTTAGCAAACATTTCACATGGAGGTTAGGGAAAGAGATATGCTAAGGCAGAAAATGAAAGATACTCGGTGCAAGTAAGGTGAGGTTCAGTTGATCCTGGCATGTATCTTTTAGCAGCTAGCTGACAACAATGTTGAAGTTAAAAGACTAGCCAAGAGCCAACAATACATGAAAACATATTTAATCTTCAGAAAAAATGCAAATCAACAACACCATGAGCTACAATCTGATTCCAGAGAGGATGACTGTCAAAAAGACAAGAGGCAAATGTTAATGAGAATAGGTGGAAAAGAATGTTGGTAGGAATGTAAATTAGTGCAGTACCAGCAAGTACTATGGAGCTTCCTCCAAAAATGAAGACAACTGCTTGTGATCCTTCTTTTGGCATCCCACAGGGAATGACATCAGCACCATACAGAACTACCTATGTGCAATTCATTGCAGCATTATTCACAAAAGTCACTATATAAACAGTCTAGTATTTATTAACAGATGAATGGATATAGGAAATATGGGACACATATACACAATGAAATATTGAGTCATTGGGTCATAGGAAAGAAGAAAATCCTGCCATTTGTGATAATAGAGAACATTGTGGCATAATGCTGAATGAATTAAGTCAGAGGAACACACACTGCATGATCTACCATTCTTTTAGATGTTATAAGAGTTGAAATCACAGAAGCAGAAAGTATAGTAGTGGTTATTAGGAAAAGGATCATGGGAGGAAAGGGAGAGTTCGGCCAACAGGTACAAAGTTCTAGTTCTAGAATGTGTAAGTTCATGTAATCTCATATGTAGTATAATAATTATATTGTAAACTGACTTGCATAGTTAAAAGGTTTTTTTTGCTTTGTGGTAAAAACAATAACATAAGTTAGTAGGTAAGGTGATGATATAACTAACTTTTTTGTAATAAAGTATATAAGTATTATATCAACACATTGTGCATCTTAAACTTAAACCAGCATTGCATGCAGAGGCTTAGCCTTCTATACCATGATGCCCCTTCCTTGCCTCCACAAATAATATCTTTCCATTCCTTTACCCATAAAGAGCTCTATTGCCAGACAGCGGGTGCAACTATAAATGACTTCAGCTCAGTAGGATTGCACTAAATGCAATGGCTAGCAGTGATGAAGGCAGAACAGTTTTTTGATTGTTGAATGGGCTGGAGAAGTTCTTACAGAAGAACAAATGCTCAAGCCAAGACTGGAAAAGTGAACAACAATTTGCTGGAAGAACAAGAGTTGGGAAGGTATGAGCGGGAATTCTGGAAGGAGGAGGTATTACTCAAAACCATGAAGGCTAAAAGCAACAGGGAAAAATTGAAGAACCATATGTAGTTTGAAATGGGTAGAGCACAACTTGTGTACAGAGAGAAGAAAGGAATATTATTTGACAGATTATCAGAGGATCTGGTTATGCTATCAGCTGGGGTTTTGTCACAGAGAAGTTGAAAGAGGATAGCTTAAATATTTCAAGTTGGAGCTTCGCATGATTGTTTTTCAGTATTTGGATATGTTCTCAGCATTAAATTTTTCTTAAAGGATTATTTATTTGATATGCAGAGAGAGATTTTCTTTTTTTCAAGATTTATGTATTTTTATTGGAAAAGGCAGATATACAGAGAGAAGGAGAGACAGAGAAGAAGATTTTCTGTTTGTTGATTCACTCCCCAAATGGCTGCAATGGCCAGAATTGCGCTGATCCGAAGCCAGGAGCCTGGAGCCTCTTCTGGTACACAGGTACAGGGTCCCAAGACTTTGGGCCATTCTTGACTGCTTTCCCAGCCACAAGCAGGGAGCTGGATGGGAAGAAAGGCTGCTGGGATTAGAACCGGTGCCCAAATAGGATCCCAGTGAGCTCAAGGCGAGGACTTGAGCTGCTAGGCTACTGCGCTGGACCTGAGAGAGATTCTCCATCTGCTGGTTCACTCTCCAATTGGCCACAATCCTTGCGGAAGCCAGGAGCTCAAGTCTACTTTCAGATCTTTCATCTTCTGCTCCTTTGCCAGGCTCATTAGCAATGAGCTGTATCAGAAGTTGGGAAGCAAGGTCTCAAATTGGCTCTCATAAGAAATGCTGGCATTGCAGCCAGTGCCACAACACTAGTCCAACCATTAAAATTTTATCAACTGTGCATGAGATCCAGACTTCCAACTACTCTTGGGAAACCAGACAATCTAGTGACTGAGCCCTATACTCCTTCCTATGTGGCACCAAGTGACTGGCATGAGAGCAGCTGCTTTTCTTAGGTGCCTCTATGTGGTGTCTCGTTCAACTCCTGTTGTCTGACTTCTGAAAATATTTGGGCTTACAGATCTGCTGGAGACAATGAAGAGGAATGGAAAGGCTAGAAGCAAGAAGATAATATGAACCAGATTGTACACAGTAATGATGTGAAGGCTGGATTGGCATGGAAAGTTGGGAGCCAGTTTAATAATGATCAGCCTAGGAAAGAGATGACAAATGTTTATTTGAACGTAGCAATTTGGGGGCTGAAGGTCTAAATGCATTGCCATTTAGTGAAGTGAATATGAAGAGTAATGGAGAGAAAGGGGTCTATGGTGGTCATTACATTGGCAACTGGGTGTTCTGTGATGCCACCAATTTGGATTCTGAGGGAAATGTGTTTCTGCAGTTATATTCATATTCATAGAATAAGTTGCTACCCAACAGGTGGTTGTGAATATGGCTCTGGAGCCATGAGCAGTGAGCACATTCATGATACTGGAGAGTTCAGTTATTTCGGCAGGGGAGAAAGAACCAAAATGGAAATCCTGACAACTCTAGGGGATACAGAGGAAGGGAGTCAATCGAAGCACTGGCAGTGCACAATAAGTGTTGTTGATTTTGAAAACTTACTACTACTTTAAAATGCTTTCATTTAATTCTAGAGTTTATCATTTTCACAGAATGTCTTAAATACTAATGGCAGCATTTTTAAAGGGTGGGCACTCCTCCCTATGGGGTTCATGGGACTGCTGGGACCTAGATGAAGCTCACATGTGAAAAACCTGGAATGGCATTCATTTGACTCCTATGAGAATGTTCAATGCATTACAAAACCAATGAGACATTTGTACACAGTGATGTGTGGAATTATTAGCTATGTCAGCTCTTGTGATAGCATTTTTTCCTATCTGAAACTAATTATCTGTAAGCAAAAACATGTGATTCATACAATATAGACTTGAAAGACTAAATTCAAATTTCTTAATATCCCAGTATAATTAGATTCACACCCTCATGCTTTGTATTTGTTCAATTTAATACAGTTTTATGGATTATGACAGAGTTGTCTCCTTGGCTGAGAGCAGAGAATTTTATGTGAGGGGTCACAGCTATTCCTCCAAAGAATATATGTAGCATAAGTAATTAGAAGATTGGGGAAGTTGGAGGGATGTATAAGTGAGCTTCAATGGAGTTGTCATTTAGAAGTAAAACTGCTGAAATCTTGAACATAAGACAAATGAATTCAAAATGATGCACATTGTTCTTGTGTTTATCTACTTAGAATATTCATTTTAGAGGTTTACTAAGACTTTATGGAAAGGAAGTTTTCTCATTTCCATGAACATATTGTAATACCAGTATAGCTACTGCCTCTTTCTTACAGTCTATTTGGAAGAAGTTCAAGATGGGATTTATCGTCTTGTGAATGCTCAGGAAATTACAATATGTAATTTCCATTAGCATTTTGGGGGATAATCTGAGTAAGGCCCCTGTGCATGGATACAATGACTCAATTTTGCATTTTAATCTTCCTTTCTCCTTACCCACTCTTTTTTTCCCCTCTTTGAAGATATGCTTCTCTTTTTCTGGTATATTCTGATTTTTCATTCCAGAGGAAAGGCATTTAGGCATATAATCAAAATGCAGTATATCTAGTTTGAAACATTTATGGCTAACATGACAGTGAATGTAGTTCTGCTGATAATGGAAATGACTTTCTCTTATAATTCTTCTTGTTAGTCTTCTTATGATCTCTGACTTCCCTTCCTGGCCCCCTTTATAGGTAAGATATAATGAGTTTCTCACAGAAGAGATTAAAGGGCTGTCAAGTTCTTTTAATTGTTTATTGTTGATCACGTGCTATATCTAGAAAGGACTATACTTGGATGGGGAAAGGGTGCTCATTGAAGGCTTCCTGTTTGGATCCTATAAATTAGGAAATCCATAAACTGTAATCACTTTTGACCCCATTCTATAATCCTCTGTAATTTTTGTCCTCAGCAGTGGTCTCAAATTTATAGCCCCCAAATGGTCTTTTTCTCTTAAAAAGATAGCATTCCAGTGGTTTCTGCGCTATAGTTCTCTCAAGGTTCTGTGCATTAAAATAATAACTCTAAAGCAAACATCAGAGCTTTGAAGTATGGGTATGCTACCATAACATTGTAAATTTAAGAATAGTTTACTAATATTTATGTACTTTATGTAATACACATCTCTCATTCGTTAGACTTCATAATCCCCTAATTACAGGAAAGGATTTTAGAAAACTTTTTTCTCTAATCCATTTCATTTGCATTGAGTAGGCAGATGTCATATTAGGTAAATGTGATAGATATTTATTTGTGTTTTATTTTTAACTGTGGATCATCATAAACAGAAAATCACAGAATCAAAAGGGGAGTTGATTTTGTAATTGGGTGGTTTTATGAAAAATCCTCAGTGTTAAAATTAGACATAGGACTCAGCAGAAGAAGGTTATCTCAAAAAAAGAAATAGCTTTTAATTACCCTTCTCTATGAGAGGTTGCGAAAGAGAAAGAGAGAGAAAGAGAGTTCTCCCATTTACTCCCCCAGACGTCCATAATTGCTGAGGGCCAGGAACCAATCCTGGCCTCCCATATATGTGGTAGGGACCTAAGTACTTGAGTATTCCTCTTACCTGCCATGGTCCGCAATAGCAGGAAGCTAGAGGCAGGATACATGGCTAGAAACTAAATTCAGTTTGTCTAGTGTGGGAGGCAGTCGTCATAAGCCCTGATCTAAATGACTACACATCAGCTATCTTATGGGATATTTATGAGATTGGGAGTTTCTTTCAGAGTAAATTTTCTTAAGTACCTTTTACAAATGTAAACACTGTAGTGGATTTCATAGACCACGTAGAACTATACAAACACTGATGACAGAACTCAGGGAGCTGGTAACCTAGGACGTGGTTAGTGAACATATTTTTGAAGTAAGTTAGTAAGGAGTACAATATATTTAACAGTTTTTTTTTGTTTTTGTTTTTGTTTTTTATTTTGACAATCTTTAGTTTGGGTAAAAAGGGTCAAGGGCTACAGGAAAGTGGGTAAGACTATTATTTCCATATTGTTTCCTTCATGTATCTGAGGTAAAGGGGGATATTGAGGGAGAAGCCCCACCCAGTTTCCCACCCATCCCCAACTCCCAGATGTGGGGCATGCTCTGAGATACTCGCTCAAGTGGTTTCAATAGTTCACCAGTTATGAATCACTGACAGTCTCACCTCTCCAAACACAATGAGGTCGTTGAAAAATCCATGGATTGATATTATCCATCATAGCGTCTCTATTTGCCTGGTGTTTTGTTGCCAACCTATAGCTGAGATGGTTGATTAACTTGTTCCATCTTCTGTCCTTTCATGGTTAGGGTTCTGAGTCCAGCATTTCAATTGGGGAAATCCCCAAAGAAACTTCATCTGAGGTGTTCCCAGGCCAGATTCTCGTATGCACCAGCAAGTACAGGGCCCAGCACAGTCCATCATCCCGATCAGCTGGTGGTTGCAATTGCTGGGTTGGTTCTCTTTTCAGCCCTGCCTTCCACTGGAACCAATGGGTGTTGCAGTCCAGTCTGGTTCTGCACAGCGCATACTTGGCCCTCACATAAACCAGTGGGAGCTGCAGCCTGGTGAGAGTGACCCACAATAACCCCCACCAGGCCTGCCCCCTACCCTGGTTTGCCAGTATGTGTAGCAGACCAGTCCAGTCTGTCCCACATCTCCCTTGACTCTTGTACATGGCAATTGGCATTGAAACTTAGATCCATCTAACCAGCTCAACAATCAAGCCCTTACGGGTGTTGTTGAGTGCCTCTCTATCTAGCCACCCCAGCCCCTGTCCTAGTTTTTGTGCCCTCCTGTGGGAGTGGTACCCAAGAGGAGGGAACCCACTATTTCCCTACCAGGTCTCTCACTCCCGGATTGTGCACACTCCAGGTGGTTCTGCAGTTTAACTTAACAGAATTAGCCCCCAGTGCCAGTTTCTGCCAGCTGATGCTGTGGCTAAGCCCAAACAACCTTCACCCACTCTAATTATAGATTGCAGCCATAGGAATAATCAGCCAGCCTGGCTTTTCCCTGATCTAGTCCACATGAGGCCCACAGGTGTTGTAGCCCTGCTTAGTCTGATCTTCCCCCATCCCAGTTCATGCTCTCCAGTGGGAGTAGCTGTCCATTATGGAAACCACCCCTTATTCCCCTGCTGGCTTTGTCCCCTCCCTTCTTGGTTCTTACGTGTGCTGGTTGGGCACTGCAGTCACATCCAGTACAGACAACCTCATCCTGGCATTCTGTAGTGTGGACTGGTTTTTATCGCGACCTAACCTGTTTAACAGTTTTTTTTTTAAAGATTTATTTTTATTATTTTTTTATTGGAAAGGCAGATATACAGAGAGGAGAGACAGAGAGGAAGATCTTCCGTCCGATGATTCACTCCCCAAGTGAGCGCAACGGGTCGATAATATGCCAATCCGAAGCCAGGAGCCTCTTCCGGGTCTCCCACGCGGGTGCAGGTTCCCAAAGCTTTGGGCCGTCCTCGACTGCTTTCCCAGGCCACAGGCAGGGAGCTGGAAGGGAAGCGGGGCTGCCGGGATTAGAACCGGCGCCCATATGGGATCCCGGGCGTGCAAGGCGAGGACCTTTAACCACTTGTGCCACCGCGCCGGGCCCTGTTTAACAGTTTTAATGGGCATTTTCTGAGAGTGAAATGTTGTTATAGTTTATGGGAATTAAAGGAGAATAAATCAGTGTCCTCTATATAACAGGGTAGATACCTGCATATTGAGTAGAAGTCTCACTTTTCCCAAAATCTCCTCTCAAAGTAGTTGTCCTAATCGAAACTTAACCCAGTAAAGTTAATTCAGTTGAACAATATATACAGAATGGATTGATCCCAAGTGACACTGACATTCAGAAAGCTGCAAGGAACCACTGCAGCATTCCAGGAAGGTAGATTGCATTTGTTTAGCATATTTGCTTTCATACCTCAGCTAACTATCTACTGAGCATTTATTAGATTCCAGGTGGTATGTAAGGCACTGGGGACACATCAATGAGTCAGCCAGGGATATACTCAGTACTCATGGATATCCCAGTCTAGTGGAGAAGCAACTCCGGGGCCAAAGGGGGAAAAAAAACCCCTAAACATTGAATTTCAGACTGTGATAAGTATCTCAAGGAATAGTCGGCAATGTTATGGGAACATGCATACAAGTCACTTGATCTCATGGATTGGTAAAACTGCCCTGATACACTGTATTGAAATTTGAGACTCAATGAGTGTTGGTTAGAAAAGGGTTGGGGGAGGCAAGGAGGAGGCAAGAACACCCAAACCCAAAGAAATAGCATGTTCCAAGCCCACATTGCTTAGGACAGTGACCTGCTCAGGGGTCTACACGTGGCTGGTGTAGCTGGAGCACAGAGCATGACTTCGTAATTGTATGGTGTGATGAGTTAGAGGCTTGTAGTCCATACCTGGAAGTTTAGATTTCGCCCCTCAAGAGTAGTTAAACTCATTGAAGGATGTGGGACAGAGGTGGCAGTGTTGGCAGGGGTGATTTGTGAGCCAGCACACATTTTGCAAATAATCACGTGGGCATGAATAAATGGAGGGAATGGAGCAAGAGTAGCTGTAAGAAGGGAGGTGCTCCTCCAGGATTAGGACTGTGGCACTGTTGGTGTTGAGAAGAAAATGTGTCCAAGAGATAGTCAGAGGGAAAGTCAGCACAAGCAACAGGATTTGGAAAGCTGGGATGCCAGAGACATGTAGACTGAAAATGGTTTCTGAGTCTCATGCTTGTGCACAGCAACCTGGGAAAGATGCGTATCCATTATCCTGTTTTACATTGTTCTGAGGCTCCAAGTCGTTAAAGCAGTGTGCTGCACAGATCATTAATAAGTCACAGAGGTAGGACTCAAATTTGTGATTTTAGAACCTAGGTTGTCTTTACTGAACTGCTGAGATGATTGCAAAGAAATAAGGGCTGTGCCACCATGACAGCAACATAACAACTTCAGCCTTTGTATCTCAGAGCCAAAGAATTGTATCATGAGGTGGGATTATAGAAGGTTTCCCAGTGTTTTATTCATGCTTCTTTGACTGTGACCAATAATGAGAAATGTCAAACAGAGAGCAAAGAGAATAGAAACAAAAATTCCCGGAAGTAGCATTACTACATTGACATGAGATGGATTGTTGCTTCTTGGTTGTAACATTCTTACCTTAAAAAAGATGCTGGTTGCTATACACAAAATTGATTCACTAGATAACAATGTGTTGTTAGAAAAGTGTGGATCTAGTCCTCTTCATTTTTTAGATGAGATTTTGAAACCCAGAACTGGGAAGTAATGTTTAAGATCTCTCAGCTCCAGGTGAGCAATCCTCTGACTCTTAGTCCAGCATTCACTCTCCCCATCAGACAATTTGGCTTTGTCAGCCTCATAAAACACATTGGATGATATGTTTGTAAATGCTTTCTCTTAGGGAAAAGTACCTGTGGATAATTTTTTTAACCTAATGGCATTTAGTTTGTTTCTTACTCTAGAAGTCTTGATTCACACGTAGGTCAAGCCATCCAGGACAAATTACATAAAACATTGAAAGATTTTATTTGAAAAGAGAACACATGGAATCATCAAGATAATGTCAGTGCATAATATTTGCTATTCTGAGAAAGGCTAATAAAAAAGCCACAGAAAATTCAAAGCAGTTACCAAAGAAAGGTGTTTTTTTTTTTTAAATGCACTTACAAAGCTACAGGAAAGCCAAGTGATGGTTATGAACCCAAAAGGAAAGACTTCGCAAAAAATGCAAAGTGGAGAACAGAAGGCTTTAATGATATACTGTATTTCCTAAGCAGAGTTTAAACATAAATGGAGCACGAAAGATAGAGAAGCTTACGAAGTTAATATTGAAAAATGATGGGACATTTAGAAAAAAAAATTAATGGTGCTAGCACACCGTTAAAGATTTAATGAAATGAAAATTTGAAATTTACACAGCTGAAGTGAGCTCAGTAGCTTAATGGTAAGATTAAAGGAAAAGACAGAAAAAGATTTACTTGCTACTTTTTACACATGTCCTATAATCTTGACAGAAATATCAGTTAGTTGCTGAAAATTCTTACAAGTTTCTGGATATTTTCCTCATCTCACAAACATAGATAAAATTTACAACACCCTGTAATAGGAGATAGGACTGGGCAATGGATGGGAGTCTGATGGTTGAGGAATTTAAAAAAGGTAACATGATTGGATGGGGAAGCTCTTTTAATTGGAAAGGCAGATTTACAGAATGAATCTGAATTTACAGAGTGAATTTATAGGCAGAGGCATAGGTCTTCCATCTGCTGGTTTACTCTCCAAACAGCTGTAATAGCTGGAGCTGAGCCAGTCCAAAACCAGGAGCCAGAAGCTTGTTACAGATATCCCATGAAGGTGCAGGGTCCCAAGGACTTGGACTGTCTGCCACTGCTGTCCCAACCTGCACAAGCAGGGGGCTGATGGGATGTGGAGCAGCTGGAATACGAACCAGAACCCATATGGGATCCCAATGCCTGTAAGGGGAGGATTTTGCCAATTGAGCCATTGTGCCTGGCCTGGAAGCTTTTATTTCTAAAGATCAATCTACAGGGGGACGGGGGCGGTGAGCAGTGGGGGGAAGGAAGTGCAGAAGGGAAAACATTGTTACTGTAGTTTCTAAGCATATACTTGGAGGGAACCTTATGTATATACCCACCAAGTATCTCCATAACCCTTCCTAGGCACTAGTTCCTTTGCAAGGCTCTGGAGACATAATTTGTGAGTAAGATGTAGTAGATTCCTATATTTTAGGCATTAGCAGCCTAATAGAGAGGAAAAGGCCATTCCAAAAAGTTTGACACCTGTTGCAAAGAAAAGGTGCTAAGGGAGAAGATAAAAGACAACTGATTTTGTTATGGTGGGTCAGGCAAGACTTACTGGGGAGAATGATATCTAAACTTAGGTTTGAAATTAGGATGGGGGTGAAGGAGACAGTCTTTTTTTCAAGGTTCACAAAACATGTTTTGAATATCTTTATAAAGCATTGGACTGGCACATAATGAGCTCATACAAACAGAAATTTAAATATTATTATTGCCATTTGTAGACACAAGTCTTCTGGCATTTTTTGTTGTTCCATAAAGCACCAAATCACATACTGTTGTCGCACACACAACTAATGGAATAGTGATAGTTAGTTGTCTGCAATAATTTTAAAGATCTACAAAATCCTGATGCTTCTGTTGCAGTTCATCTTAGTTGCTGAGAAAAACTGCAAGTAAGATATATGAAAATTGCAGAACACATCATAAATGGAGTCCTTGTCATGTAAGGACAATACAGACTAGAATCTGAATAAGAGAAATGAAAGGAACTAGAGAGGTCCTCTGCTCCAGTCCTGGCCTTTATCATGTGAGAAAACTGGGTGAGCCATTTATTCAGTTCAAAGTAACAATACTGACAGTGGCAGAAACTGGACTAAACGGGTGTTCAATATTCCTTTCCTTTGTATCATCCCCTTATAATAACAATTTTTTTTCCAAAGCTCTCAGTTTGGATATAAAATTGTATTAATATTGTTGCCTTGCTGTTAATTCCAATTATTACTTTGAAGTTTTCATGGGCTTCTTTTTAGGTTTTTCTTTTTTCTTTATTCCTCCTGAGAGTGTACAATTATGTGTTTATTAATTTCTTAGAACATTTTACCTTTAAGAGCAGAGTACTTACAATGCTGTTAACCACTTCCATTATGAAACTTTAATTGATTATTTGAGGTAGATGAGCATATTTTCAATGTCATTTGTGTTCTGCTAGGTAAAATTCTCATCAAAGACTGTACCTTTGGCAGGACTCTTAAATTAGGTATTAACTAAAGACCTGGAAACATTTCCTGTCATTAATAATCTAAATAATGCTTTCCTTGCTGCATATTCCTGACTGCCACTGAGGTAATGTTCTTTCATGGTTATTATTGTTGCACAGTTATGTTCAAATGCTGTTTAAAGCTATATAATTAGCAGACCGTTTAGAATAAAACGAAAATGCTTTCCTGAGCTATTCTTCCTTTGCTCACTGTTCCCTCAGAAGTCTCTGGTGTGAATATTGATTCCTTTGCCCACCTGCTACTTTTCTTATTCTTAGGCATCTCAGAAATGTTGTAATTGGTAGTCATTTTCTCCATATGGGAGCCATCCACATCCCTTGACCGTCTCAGCAAGGATTCCCACCGGATCTTTCCCTTGTTCATTGTACATTCTGAAAAGCCCGGCTTCACTTTATTGCTTAGATACCAATTGCTGCTGACCCTGTTTCTCATTGTCAAGATCTCACAACTCTAACTTCAATACTTTTATTTTTTTTCATTTGGTACACTTAAAATTACAGATGCTGCTATAAATTATTGACTTCAGGCAAACAAACATCTATTGGTCCTTCACTGTTCCCATGATTGCAATATTAAGTGGTTTAGTTTCCAAAGGCTGATATCTTGATCTACTTTTTGTTTGTTCATGTGCTATCTGACACACCTACAACTCATTGACTTTTGGTTGTTGAACTTGCAATTTCTTCAGCATGCTATGGTGTATGCATCCATTTGGAAAAAAAGAAAACTTTTCTCAAGTATAAAAGCAGCATCAGTTTAGGCTTGTGGTACTGAAGAATGAATACCTGTAATGGAAGATAAACTGAATACCTCAGCTTGATTGATTGGGTTTTATTTGTTTTTGGTATGATAATTGCCTTCAGGAACAGAACAGAAATTTTCCATCTATAGATATTTGCTTATACTTTGATTCTTTACAAGATGTAATATTTGTAAAGACTATTAAATGATAGGCCCCATAAGTTACTCTTACACCAAAAAATGAGAAGTATAATACTTAAATTTATTTCCATTTAAATTTATAAAAATAGTCTTGGTACTTGGAAAGACTAAATGTATGCTTGTTCTCTTTCCTTTTCTTAGGAGTACATTTAAAAAATGTTTTTTTATTTGAAAGAAAGGGGTTGCAGAAAGAAAGATTGCATGTGATGTTTCACTCTGCAAATTCCCACCAAACCTGGACTGATCCAGGCTAAAGCTAGGAGTCTGGAACCCAATCCTCATTTTACACATGGGTGTTAGAGTTCCAAGATCAAGGCATTATATGTTGTCTCCCATATCAGGCATTAGCAGGAGGCAATATTGGAAGAAGAGTGGTCTTGGTCCACACCCAGGCACGCAAACACAAGATGAAGGCATCCCAAGTGGCAACTTAACCAACACATCAGTCCTTGCCCCTGATATTTTTCTTTGCATTAGTACAATACATTCTAAATCATTTACTGTCTTAGAAACTTGAGCTTATGATGTTTTCAATGTTGTCTCTTTGAGCATATGTTTTATGTTTTAAGTTTTGTTTTTGCTTAATGCTAAACAAAAAAGGTATATCAGCTTAGATTTGTTTTATCTAAATTCTCACCTACTCTCATTTGCCCCTTGGATACTAGTGAGAATCCTAGAAATCATATCATTATGATTGTTGATATATCTCTAAAATTAACATTAAAATGGTATAACCATATGCTTATCATGTTTGCAGACTTTAGCAGTCTTTCCTTAATAGCATCAATAGCCAATCAACATTAAAATAACTCATTTTCATTTGAGTTACTCAAATAAGAATATGAATATACAATTCACATGTCACATTTGATTAATATACTTCTTAGATTTTTCCATTAATAATTGTCCTTTTATTTGGATAGTTTTTAAAGCCTTTTAAAGTCTCTCAAATTTGTTTTGCTGTTTTGTGTCCCTATATACAATCATACATTATGTTTCCCTGGTGACTGAAATTCCTACAACTTAATAAGCAGCTCTAGAGATTTGATTAGATTCTTTTTTATCCTTTGCAACAAAAAGTTCATAGGGATCCTGTGTGCTTCAATTAGGAGGTAAAATATCCACTTACTTTCTCTGATGCTAACAGTATTCAGGGTATTCAGCTGTTGCCAATCAGTTCCATTAATTAGAAAGTTTTCTACTAACTGTCATTAAATGTTACTGTGAAGTTTTCTATACTCACTAATGATCATTAAGTAGGATGTATTTCATCAGCATTTTGGAACACTTAAATATTAACATTTCTTATGAGGTTTCATTTGAAATATTCAGCTGGATGAATTAAATGAAAATGTTCATAAGCCCCCAGTGTTTTAGTGCTTTCCTAGTAAAAGGTACAGCATCGGGAAGCAGAGCTATGGACTGTGCTCACAGGAGGGATGAAACTTTCAAAATAGTCGGATTAGTTATAAGTGGGAAATGAAACAAGCAGAGTGGCGCATTGGTTGTGGTGTGTTTCAACAGAGAGGAAAACAATGAGCATTTTATGAAGCAGGTGGGATTTTAGTGTGAATCACTCCATAAAACTAAAAATATGAATGGGTGGCTGAGTGAGGGCCATTCTTAGAGATCACATGAGGCATGGTTGCAAGTGGAAATACCAAATTTAAATCCTTAAATTCTCAGTTGACATCACCCTTGTGAACTCTGGTCTCCTAAATACACTTACTGGAAAGATTAGGAGTAATCTAGGAAACTACAATTAAGTTCAATGGTTTGGAAATCAATCCCTTGTGAATTAGACTTGTGAGTTTACTATTTTTGACAAATGTAAATGTATATATAAATGAAGATAATATTTTTTAAAAATCCAAACTACAGGGTTTAGTTAGGCTCCAAGATGAAACTAGGATATTTGAAAAAGAGGCAAGATACAAAGGGTTGGCTGTGAAATTGTCAAAATTGCAGATGTTAAGTATAACAGAAATATTGAAGTTTTAAGTGCTCATGAAAATAGCACGTATTTAGAAATTTGTTATTGCAAGATTAGATTGCATAACAAAAGGTAGAGCTAAAAATTTACATTTTGTTGTCAGACACACAGAATTGCTGAACTTACAGAAGAGGGTGAGCACCTGAAATACTGATCATCTCAGGAGGGGCTGGAGGTTAAAGGAGATCAGATAGGGTTGGGGATATTAACATAGGCACAGGAAGGAGGATAACTTGAGCACTCTGTGTTAGTGGAGAAATAGGGGAGCCATGGTCCTGGCTTGGGCAGGGAGGAGTTTGACATAGGAAGAGAGGGCCAACAGGGTCAGCAATCACTGTAGGAACAAAAATGAGGGACTGTCCTTTGAATATTCAGGGACTGTTGCTCGCCACACTTGACGTTTGGATTTCACTGGAGCAAGTTACAGATAGAAGATTAATAACAGTAAGGAAGGGAGTGGAAGCAGGACACCAGGAGAGGTGATCTGTGGAGACATGAGATTGCTTAGAAGAAGGAAAATAGGTGCCTGGGAGAAGCAGAAGGCTGGGCAACTGAAATGAATTTGAAAACAAGGAATAGGAAGTTCTTTGATAAACAATGCAAACGTTTGAATAATGTAAATGCAAAAACATTAGCTAATTAAAATGACTAATCATATGTAAGGACATTTTATTCAATCTTCATTTATATATTTCTATTAATAAATGGAAATAAGTGAGAAAGGAGACATTCATTTTCTAAAATATAGGTTGCACATCTCTGTATTTCTCTTGTTGCTGTTTCCTCAGCCAGGTGTTTAGTGGACCACATCATAAATGCTTTTATTCCATTAGTTTCATTGGTTTCATAATTACAAAAATAATTCCAAATAAACATTTTAAATTTCAGGAAATAGTTATTAAAATCATACTGGTAGATTGCTTTCTATTGTCACATTGATGACATTTTACATTACTTAGATAAAAAATGTAATTTCTCATGTTATGAATTCAGTAATAGATTGTGAACACTTTCTGTGTCAGCGGGTATAAAGACTTAACACCTTTTCTCAATGCAAATCATTACTTAAAGGTACCATAATTAATTTAAGCTACCTTCTATTGCTGGACTTTAAAAAAAATTTTTTTATTATATTTTTGACAATCTTTACATAGTTAATTAGGGTAAAAATGTTCAAGGGCTATAGGAAAGTGGGTAAGACGATTATTTCCATATTGTTTCCTTCATGTTTAGAAGAGGGACTTAAGGGAGAAAGCCCACCCAATTTCCCACCCTCCCCAGGTCCTGCATGTAGGGTATGCTCCGAGGTTCTTGTTCAAGTGGTTTTGATAGTTCACCAGTTATGAATCATTGCCAATGTTGCCACTACAAGCACTATGAGGTCTTTAAGAATCCACCGATTGGCATAGTCCATCACAGAGTTTCCATTTGCCCCATATTTTGCTGCCAACATATAGCTGAGATGGTTGATTGACCTGTTCTGTCTTCTCTCTTTTCTTGGTTAAGGTTCTGAGTCCAGCATTTTGATTGGGGAGATCTCCAAAGAAACTTTGTCTGAGGTGTTCTCAGGCCATATTCTTGTATGTACTAGCAGGTTAGGGCCCCACTCAGTCCATGGCCCTGATCAGCTGGTGGTTGCAATTGGTGGTTGCAATTGCTGGGTTGGTTCTCTTTTCAGCCCTGCCTTCCACTGGAACCGATGGATGTTGCAGTCCAGTCTGGTTCTGCCCAGCACATACTCGGCCCTTGCATAAACCAAGTGGAAGCTGCAGCCTAGTTGGAGTGACCCACAATAACCCCTCTAGGCACGCGCCCTACCCTGGTTTGCCAGTATGTGTAGCAGTAGTCCAGTCTGTCCCACACCCCATTCGGCTCTCATACATGTCAATGGGTATTAAAGCTTTGTTCCATCTAACCAGCTCCACTATGCAGCCCACACAGATGCTGTTGGGTGTCTGTCTAGCCATCCCAGCCCCTGTCCTAGTTTCTGTGCCCTCCCGTGGAAGTGGTAACCCAAGAGGGAGGGTTTCCTTCCCAGGCCTCTCCCACTCCCGGATTGTGCACACTCCAGGTAGTTCTGTGGTTTGACTTAACAGAATTAGACCCCGGTGCCAGTTTCTGCCAGCTGATGCTGTGACTAAGCCCAAACAACCCTCACCCACTCTAATTGTAGATTGCAGCCATAGGAATAATCAGCCCAGCCTGGCTTTTCCCTGATCTAGTCCACATGAGGCCCACAGGTGTTGTAGCCCTGCTTAGTCTGATCTTCCCCCATCCCAGTTCATGCTCTCCAATGGGAATAGCTGTCCAGCAAGGGAACACCCAATATTGCCCCTGCTGGCTCTGCCCCTCCCTTCTTGGTTCTTACGTGTGCTTGTTGGGCACTGGAGTCACATCTGGTACAGGCAGCCTCACCTTGGCATTCTGTATTGTGCACTGGTTTTTGTTGTGACTGAACCCGGCTCTACCCACACTGTTCTGGTTCCTGGATTTGCCATTGGATGATGTGAACAGATTCAGTCTAGTCTGCCCCCAACCCATGCCAAATGTATGCCAGTGGGTAACTTTCCAAGGTCTGTTCTGGTCTGTTCCCTATCATATTTCTTGCATTTACCTGCCGGGTCTGTGTCCTGCCAGAGGAGTTGCCCAGGCTCCTCCATCAGAACCTCTCCCAATGCCAGATTTTGCACATACCAGCTGGACATATTTTATATTTATTTTATTTTTATTGGAAAGTTAGATATACATAGAGGAGGAGAGAGTAAGATCTTACACCTGTTAATTTACTGCCCAAGTGGCCACAATGGCCAGAGCTGCGCTAATGCAAAGCCAGGAGCCGGGAGCCTCTTCTCGGTCTCCCTTGTGGGTGCAGGGTCCCAAAGCCTTGGGCCATCCCCGACTGCTTTCCCAGACCACAAGCTGGGAGCTGGATGGGAAGAGGGGCCACAGGGACAGGAACAAACACCCATATGGGATCCCTGAATATGCAAGGAAAGGACTTTAGCCATAGGCTACTGCACCAGGCCCTGGGCCCTGAACATTAACTGGTTTGACATTTTCAACAGAAACACAAAAAATGCAGAAAGTTACACAATTTCTGGGGACTGGGGACTTACAGCTCCTATGGAATCAAATCACACTCTTTAGAATTTTACTGTATGAATGTCAATGAAAGTTTCTGAAAGAGACTTTAAAATCACTCTTTCCTTTTTTATATATATTTCAACAGCCATACATCTAGCATTTGCATGTGCACACAGCTTTTAAAAGCACATTTGGACACAAATTGATATCTGCTAATATGGGACCTTATCTCTTGTGAAATAGAGTGTGTATGATTTCTGAGACAATGTATTTTTCTTTAATTCAGGTTCTTCAGTGGAGAGTCCACCAGGAAGAGGTAGCAAGATTAGAAGTGGAAATTTCTGAGAGAAGAAGAGAAAAGGCAAAAGAAAAGGAGAAGCTGTGGAAGAAGAAGGAATTCTTACAGAGGGAAGAGAAGAAAAGAGAGGTATAAAATGTGTCAATATCAATGTGTGAATGAGTGTTCAAACCCCTAATCCAGCCTCAGTCAGTCTTGGTGTTTGCCATGAAGTCTCACAGCATCTCTGAAAACACTTAGAAGTCTAGTGTAGTCTTACTGTAGTTTTGGGCTTCAAAAATATGTGTTCATGAGAACCCACTTTTTAAAACTATGTCAGCATAGGCATCTTTGATTATAAAGAAACTGTGATACATTTATTCTATGGAATACTACTCAGTCATTAAAAAATGAAATTATAATATTTTTAACAAAATGGTCCCAACTGGAGATCACTATGCTCAGTGACATAAGCCAATCTCATAAGAACAAATATCATGAGTTCTCGTTGATATAAGGCGGCTTTCATGCAACATATAAAACAGGTATATCAGATATAGGGGTAAATTATATATATATATATATTCAGATAAATGGGTAAATTTTACATATATATATTTCCTATACACGAGCTGTATACCTGGAAGTGAAGATCTGTTGCAGTGTGCATTTCTACTTTCAAATAAAGGGAGGACTACTAATGAAAGTTAAAAATAAACCTCAATAATACATGCTAGGGGCTTTTTTATCCTATGAAATTTTTATTTATTTTTTATTGTTATTAACACTGTGTTATGTGATACAGTTTTATAGGCACTGGGATTCCCCCTACCCCTCTCACAACCCTCCCCCCATAGCGGATTCCTCCCCCTTACTGCATAACCACAATTCAAGTTCAGTTGAGATTCCTTCATTGCAAACATATACCTAGCATAGAGTCCAGCATCTTATTGTCGAGATAAGTTCAGCGGCTTCTTGGGGAGACCTTCTCTGGTCTGAAGGTAGAGCTAACAGAGTAAAGTCCTGGTCAGTTAAAAGCCCCAACAAAACATCAGCAACAATACACAATGTTATGGAATTAATTGACACAGTATAGAGTAAACAATATGTTAAAAATAGTGCAAGTTCAATTCTTCAAAACACATGGATTGAGACAGTATCAATGACAGGTTCAAAAACAAACAAACAAAAATTACAGGTTAAATTAAGGCAAACATGTGGTATTCGCTAATTTCCCTTAGCATTATAGTTTCCAGTTGGGCCCATTTAGCCACAAAGAACTGCATTTTGTTTTTTTAAATAGCTGAGTAGTATTCCATGGAGTACATGAACCAAAGCTTTCTTATCCAATCTTCTGATGGGCTTTTCAGTTGCTTCCATGTTTTTGCAATTACTGATTGTGCTGCTATGAACATAGGGGTACATGTTGGTTTGTCATGAAACAGGTGTTTTGGATATATTCCTAGGAGTGCTATTGCTGGATCATATGGTATGCAGATTTTGAGTTGGTTAAGTGTTCTCCATACAATTTCCATAAAAGTTGGTACAGCCTTCATGCTAGGTTTTCTGCCTTTATCCCTACAATGCCATAGTACATGTGGATAGCATAATGTTGAATTTTTAACTCTTGCTGGAGGATTATACTAATGTAATAATATGGAGAGTGTGTAGGGTATAGTAGGGATAAAGAGATGGAAAAGAAAAAGGGAATCCCTATACTTACAAAAATATCATGGAAAATGATTTAAAAATAAGAACCATTATTGATTGAAAAGCAACAAAGCTTTTAAGTGTTAAGTCTTGGGTTATGAAAGAACCTTGAAAAGACAAGGGAGAAACAAGATGGCAGAATAGGATAAGAACATGTTCAAACAGATGGAGAATCATTAGTCAGGGTGAGGCAAGAGAGACCACAATCCCAAGAAATAGGAGAGGGCAAGATGACAGCAGAGGGGCACCTGGAGACCTGTGGACATGGAGAAGCATTAGAGAGCAGAGCTGTGTTGCAGTGAACAGATACCCCTGTGGTGGTTGGTGAATTCCACCAGTGGCCAGGTGGGAAGGGGAGTTCACTGGGAGCTCAGGAGAACTGCCCATCCTGCTGATTTGCTTGATTCGACCATGAGCAGAAGTAGAGTGACAGAGCCCAAGCAGATGGGTGCAGGAACAGGGTGGATTTCACAGACATGTCCCCCATTAGTTCCATATCAGGTGCAATTTTATGTACTGAGGAAAAGGCTATGGGGCTGGAGGGAGCTAGGAGCGAGTTCATTTCTGGTTAGACACATTGCACTGGTCCCACAGGGAAAAAAAGCACTGACTTGGTATCCCTACAGCTTCTACTCATATCTGGGTAGAACCCAGATCTAATGACCAGCAGGCCCAGATCCCCACCAGTGCCACATTGGGCATCATTTTATGTACTGGGGTAAGGGCTGTGGAGTTGAAGGAACAACAATGAGCAGAACAGGCTCTGAGCTGGGAGAGAACTTACATGATGATCAAACTCTCTGCAGTTGAACATAAGGAAAAAATCCTTAAATACCCATGTGAAAAAAAAAAAAAACAATTGACATACAGAAGAACCCCCAATCAGACCCACAGCTGACCTTTCACAGGCAGCTCTACAGGTCAGAAGAGAATGGAATGATACATTCTAGAATTTAAAAGGAAAAATTTGTCAGCCAAGAATAACTTGCCCAGCAAAGCTTTTGTCTTTGAAAATGAAAGAAAATTCTTGCACAGTAAAGAAAAGCTCAAAGAATTCACCTCTTCCAGACCTGCCCTACAAATGATACTTAAAGATGTTCTCTTGACAAAGAAAAGGAACAGCACCCTCCAAACCCAAAGGCAAACGTGGAAAACCTCCTAATAACAAAAGAATACTAAATCAAACAATGAACAACCAGTTGCTGCAATAACAGGACCAGATTACTACCTATTTATATTAACCCTGAGTGTAAATGGCTTAAACTCAGTCAAGCAGCACAGATTAGCAGACTGGATCAAAAAACAAAACCCATCTATCTGTAGCTACAGGAAACATATGTCACTAACAAAGATATGTGGAAACTGAAAGTTAGAAGATGGAAAAATAGATTCCAGGATAGTGGAAAGGAAAAATGAGCTGGTGAACCCATTCTTAGATAATATAGACTTCGACATGAAAAAGCTTAAAAGAGATGAAGGACTCCACATAATGATAAAAAGATCCACCAGCAAGGAGAGATCACCTTGAGCCTTGAGTTTCTTTGATGTTTTTTTTTTTTCATCTCTAATTTTACTTGGTTTTTCTTTTTTGCTTTTCTTTGCTAATCTGGCTAGAAGTTTGTTTTGCTCATCTTCTTTAAAAAATGGCTCTTTCTCATTATGATTTGTAATTTTTAAGTTTCAAATCCATTGATTTTTGCTGCGATTTTTTTTATCATTTCCTGCTTCCTGTTCACTTTTAAGTAAGTCCTTGAGATGCCATTATTAGATCATTTGAGATATTTCTATTTTTTGTAAACACCTGGTGTTTAAATGTCCCTTTCAATGTTGGTTTTGCTGCATCCCATGGTTTTGATATTTGTTTATTTCATCATAACCTGTTCCCTTATTATTTTCTTCAGTAATACATAGGTCATACAGTAGCATCGTTTTCTTTAAGGTTTTTGATTTTGATCTTTTCATTTCTACAGTGAAACATTGGTCACATATTATTTAGTTTCATGCTGTAAATTTTTTATTTTTCTTCCTGTCGTTGATTTTATTTTATGGCTTTTCACTTAAGTGGATGCATAGTAACTGTGTAACGGAGATTATCATATCCAGATATGGAGACAAAATGAAAAATGCATCTCTACTTCCAAACCAAAGACTCCCACTGAACTGTTAATTATATCTTGACAATAGGGTGCTGGGCTCCATCATTGTCCATACCTACAATTTAAGGAAACACTTAAATAACAGAATGATGGACTTAGGACTGTTTATGAAAAACTATATTATTATAATAATATATGGAAATTAGTGGGAGGAAGGGAATACTAGAGACTACAGAATTATATTATAAAATAATAAATGAATAATTAAAAGAACATTGAAAAGACTAGGGCTGACTGGAATAGCGTTTTAGTTCATGGCAAGGTGTCCAAAGGTTGCCAAAAATGCACTTTTAGGTAGAATATGCTAGGGCCAGTACAATTAATGGGAAGCAAAAATCCCGTAAAATGCTTCCTTCTTGATTATTTACTAGCCATTTTGGTTTTTCATTTACTAACACAAATTCACCATTCCTTTTTTGAACAAATGTCTCACAGTCTTAAAAATATTTAAGAAAATTCTGATTAAGATCAGTAATTGTGGATAATCTGCAAAGACAGATTATCTTTGAGGGTTATTTTTGCTTAATGTGAAGCACTTAGGCATTTATGTTTGTTCCTGCAACGAAACAAAAAAAAAATTCTCAGTAAAAATAAAACAAAGCAAAAAAAGAAATACTTAAGTTTTCATGGAGTGGGTGTTTAGCCTAATACTTCAGAGATCCACAATCTGCGTCAGATTCCTGGTTCCATCTCCCAATTCCAACTTCCTGCCACTGTGGATCTAGGAAAGCAGCACGAATGACTCAGCTCACTCAGTTATGCCACCCACATGGAAATTCTGGATTGAGTACCCACCTCCCCACTTTGACCCCAGCTGCTATGAGCTTTTGGAGTGAAGCAGAGAAATCAGGAATTTTCTGTCACTCTGTGCCACACAGTTTATATCAGATTTGCCAAGGATTTTATAGACTTGCTGACTTTTATAGAAATAATTTGCAAAAAGGCAATTAATTTAGGATCAACACAATGAAAGCAATACAATATTATTGATTTATGGGTTGAAAAAATGTTTGTTTTGAAAAGCTGCTTGCAGTGCTGAGTGATTTATAGTCATTGCTGGGCAAGCTTCAGTTTTGTGAATTTGGTTGACATTTTATGTTGTGAGTTGCCACGTAGGTCAGAGAAACCCCAGTTTAGAAGTTAGTCCTGGGTCTGGCACCATAGTATGGTGGTTGAAGTCCTAGCCTTGCACGCACTGGGATCCCATATGGGCGCTGGTTCTAATCCCAGCAGCCCCGCTTCCCATCCAGCTTGTGGCCTGGGAAAGCAGTTGAGGATGACCCAAAGCCTTGGAACTCTGCATCCGTGTGGGAGACGTGGAAGAACTCCAGGCTCCTGGCTTCGGATTGGCTGAGCTCTAGCCGTTGCGGCCACTTGGGGAGTGAACCGTCGGAGAGAACATCTTTCTCTCTGTCTCTCCTCCTCTCTGTATATCCGCCTTTGCAATTAAAAAAAAAATCTTAAAGAAAAAGAAAGTAGTCCTTCCAAAGGTGATGGAGTATGAGACAAGTAAAACCTTTAGGTAATAAACCAGTTTTTCTTTATCTTGAAATGTTTTCATTGTCATTGTTCTTGGTTTGTTTTGTGCCTTTAAATCAGCAAGTTGATACAAAGGCAGTGTATGCAAAACAGCATACCAAGAAGTTACAGGATCATTTGACAATTTCAACAGCTTAGACAGCATAATTGACAATTTTTATATTTTGAACTCAATTAGCAACGGCATTTTCACTTCCTAGGACCTAAGCATGGCACTTCGAGCATAGCTGTATGCACCTCAGAAGCTCATGACTGTTGACCATGTTTCATGTTGCACGGGAACCTAATCTTTCTCTGGGGAAACTTATTTGTTGTTACGCTAGTGTAGCACTGGAAAACAATGCCCTTGTAGCTGTCTTTTACCTAGGCCTCTCTCATTGCATTTCCTAACTCTCAGTTTGCAAAACCGTAAAAGGTATTGTGTTTTTAAGCATTAGTTTACATGTAGTGTCATCTTAAATAACACAAAGATGTACAGGTACATTTCCATCTTGTGAGAGTTAAAAAAATGTACAAGTAAAATAAGTCATATATTGGGAATGAGAGTAACTGCATTTAATTGTGGAATCATCTCTGATTGGGGTGTTGGCATGAGTGAGCACATGAGAGGATCAAGGGTTGTCACTGTCTTCTTTGCAGTCTGTGACATTTCTAGGAAAGAAAGACATTTTGAAATACAAAAGAGAGATTTCTGATTTTGCAAATGGGGGTTGACGTTCAGCTTCATAGATCAAGACAAACAATGGCAGGAATAACTAGGCAGTTATGCTGACCAAGATGGCAAGGGAGTAACAAGTGCATGAATCTGTGTAGGTTCTTTATGAATTTTAGACAGTACTTTCAGTGAATTGTGCAGAATGTAATTATATTAATCCATTGGCCATTTAATTTTTACTTTTACCAGTGTTGTCTGTATTTTCCTAGCAATTTTAAGTTGTCAAGTAATTGAAGTTATCAAAGCTTTCCTTTATAATTTGTGGCCTATTACAGCATCCATGCAAAGCAATCTTTATGTATGTTTCTCTGAAGGGCCTTTTGCATGTTGCTGCCTCAAGACCAATTGCTTTACTATCCTCCTAGATTTGGGACATTATGGCCGAAGCCTAGAACGACTCTTAGAACTTGTGCTAAGCATCAACCTGGAGCTGTGTCTTTGACCTTTACTCCTCTGGTTCTCAAGCAGAATCTAAGTCCCCTTGTTATCTTCCTGAGAATTGGTGCTAGTGAATCAAGTCCCATGGGTCTGGACAAATACCATGTGCCTCCCTGCTCTTAGTGAGTGATGCATTTTCAGCTCCTGTGTGGATAGGTCCCACACTAGCAGTCAAAAGCTGAGATTTTCATCAAGTCCCAGTTTTCCCTGTGAGTCCTCTGGCCTCGGCTCCTTTTATGGCTCTAACCTGGGTTCTCTATTTTCAACTCTGGGATTTAACATGCATGTAAGTGTGTGGGTGAGTGGAGCTGTTGTGCTACGATTTCCCAAGAATTTCTCTGTATGAATTAAGAGAAGAGATTTCCACATCAACACTGACACATTGAAAGTTCTGGATATTTTTATATTTAGTAACTACAAACTGCATTCTTCAAGTATTTTATATGTTGGAGACAAATTTTGCATCTTCAGAGTTTAACAGAAGCTTGGCAGGAAATTTTGTCACCAGTTTCCCTGACTTGAGGCATGCTGCTTCGCCAGCTGGCACTCTGCTTCTCTCCCACCTACTACTTCACCCACCTGGCTTCTCATGAGTAAGTGGGAGTCAAGATAGAGAAACTGTGTCATGTGAAAAACCCAACTATAGAGTTTCTGTAGGAAGAGATAATCTTTTTCCTCATTCTTATCCCCAGGAACATTTTCAAGAGCTTATTTGTTGTAGTAATAGTTTGTATTCAGCATTGAAGCTTACCCTTGTAGGTATCCAGATTCTTAGGTTGTTTTTTTTTCAATGTTTTGAAATTATAGTTAAAAATAATATTTCAGTTTCTGTAGTTTTATCTCAAAGCTCAAGGAATCAGTGCTTGCTTAGCAAGTCATTAGATAATATCAGTAATTTTCAGAAGCATTTCCCTACTTTTGAAACCAGTGTCTTGATAAAAATCAATAGCTGATGCCTTTCCATAAGGGGCTATTTTAAGAAGCAAAATGCCTGTGCCAGATTTGTCTTTTAAATACCTCAAATTTAATATTTGTCTCCACACAACCTTTCTCACCTGTAACTGTGTGGCTTGCATAATAAAAATTACTCTGCATCCTATAAGGTTTTGTTTCTGATGATGCCTAGAGTCCCATTGAGTCCAAGGCAAGCACATTTCTAATTTAGCTCCCCAGAGTGGAGAATTTATGAGAATCTCAATTAGAAAGGTGACACATCTCTTACCTCTTCTAGCACATCATAGTTATTTCCAAATTTGTGCCAACTCAATCTAACACAGTAAGCCATCCACATACCCAACTGAAGACTGGAGAGCCTTATCAGGGAAGTTGAGATACTTCCATTGGGTGTGTAACTGTCAACCTCACATCAAGATTGTTTCTGGGGAAAGAGTTATGATTTTGTGCATGTTCTCTTGTGACATCTCACCAGCAGAAAACAAATACCCAGGCTTTGGTAGAACCTGCCATTTGGGTGTTCCTTCACGTTCTTAGGTGGTCTGGACCATGCCTAGAATCCAGTATATCCTACAGATGCCTTTGGAGGAGGGAAGAGTCTAAAATAAAAGAGCTAGGTTTCCATAAAGGAAATAGAGGCTGGAGAACTATCATAGTGCTGCTTCTCAGAAGGATCTAGAAGCTGTGTGTGGAGGGGACAATCCAGAGCACTGCCCTTCTTCAGAGCAAAGCCATTCTCCCAGAATTTGTGGGTCCTTATGGGAACAGTTTGTCATGAAACCCCAAAAGTTCCACTGCTGCATTTTGTCACCTAATAATGTACTGATCTAAAGAGATGAGCACAAAGAGGTGGGTACAGAAGGATGAGGGGGAAAAGCCTCAAGAGTTTGAACATGGTCTCTCTAGCAATGTAGGTATTTAAAGGAACCAGTAAATAAAACCAATAATAAATCAGTTTCAAACAGGGGTCTGAGATTCCCCACTCCTACTTTCTCTCCATACACACTCTACATAATCACCAGGACTGTTAACACTATGGATTTTACTTTCCTTGTTAGGTCAGATGCTATGGTCCTGAAACTCATAAAACCAAGCTTAATCATATGAGCCCTTTAAATCAGAGCGTTCTCTGGTTGGTCAGAGTGAATAGTCAGAAATGGAAAGTATAAGGAGGACCCACCCTGACAGTTGAAAGATTAAGGAAGTCACATGGCAATGAATGGTGCCGCTTGTAGAGGCTGAGATTAGTCCTAGTAGGTAAGAAACAAGGCAGTGACCCTTAGGGTCTAATGTTCAGGAAAAGCAAGAAATGGGCTTGGACGCAAGCAGACTTTTCTCCAGGGGAGAACCAAGTTTTGTCAAAATCTTACTTTCCATCCTGCAATACCAAGAGCAGGGTGTGCAGAAATACTGTGATAGACTCTGATTCACAAAATTCCGAGATACTGCATTCAAACTGTTAAATCTATGGTAATTTTTACACAACATTTTAAAAAACTAAATATAGATTTTGGTCCCTGGACAGGAAATGAAACCAGAAAAAAACATGGGCTTTTTTTTTTTTGAGGATGATAGAAAAATATGAGAGTATCCAAAGCAAGTTGTTAGTAGAAATGCAGATGTGAAAGATGTGGGAGGAGTAACAGCATGAAGCAGTATTCATATTACTGGAAACTGGAGCAAAGAGATCACTGTGATGTGAAGGCTGAAAGCCTAGAGAAAAAGGGCTACAGCCTGGTAGAACAGCTTCCATAAGTAATGACTACACTACCTTACAAACTAAGACTTCTAATGTGCCAAAGGCACTACCTGGCTTTATTTTTGCTGCTTTTAGTAAAAAGAAGAGAGAAATTGAGAGAATATTAAAAAGGAAAAAAATTGAATACAAACTTGGTACTTGCGGAAGTTCTCAATCTATTCAGAAGGGCAACATTGTAGTGAAGAGGGCATTGCCAGCAATAGGACATGAAGGGCTGAGTGTGTGTGAATACAGTCCTTTACAATGGCCTTGAAAAGATGAGAATATCAGAGTATCCAATTATGCCAAAGGCCCTTCCGTGAGACAATAGCTAGCACCCGTGGTCACCCAGCATTCCTGATACTTCTACCATGATCAGATCTATGCATCTAGGCTCACTCAGGAGGGGCTGAGACTTCACAAAACTCCCTATCAGCAGATGAACTGCTTGCTACAAATCAGGGAAGGGGAAAAGTGATTCCCGGAAATATGGTGTTTTATGACAGACTGGGCTGAGAAGAACATGCTGTCTTCTCTCCCCAAATTGCCAAAATAAAGTGCAGTGACTGGGCCATCTCCTGACACTGAAATGATGCTTCTCTAAAAACGCAAAAAGACAGTGTGCGGAGTGGTGCGAACGATGACCTTGAAGACCAGTGGGACCACTGACAGTTTAGACCTGGCACTGATTTCGATATCCACTTCAGTTCCCTTAAAGTTTCAGTTTTAGTTTCCTTGAAGTTACGTGCTCTTTAGGTTTGGGTTCTGTTGTCTTCCAAGCTGCTCATAAGATTGTAACCTGTTCTCCACCAATCTGCTGTATGGCATTGTAAATGGTGGTCCTATCCACCAGTCTCTTGCAGCCACGTGTCCTTGGTGTCCATCTACTGATGCGTCTGCCAATCCCCCACATCCCTGTACTCTCAATACCTGCTCCTTTGCCATAAAAGCACATTCCTTTTGTTTGTCCCTTTCTCTTTGCTCCTGTTTCTTTGCATGGCCATCTCCCATTGTGCAAATAATGACCTGCTGTGTGACTCACTGCATCTGGTGCTTCTGTTTGTGGTGATGTTTCTTAACACAGAGCTCGCCCAAACACTGCTTTATTTCTATTCAATGCCCTTACTGTCATAACTACAAAGATAATTCAAAGTAAATTCAAAGATAATTTAAGATCCCTGCATCCTGCACCAGAGTGCCAGGGTTCAATTCCAAGTTCCTAGTGCTGATGTCAGCTTCCTTCAAATGCATGCCCTGGGAGGCAGTGGTAATTTCTCAAGTAATTTAATTCATGCCACCCAAGTGGGAGACCTGAGTTGAGTTCCTGATTCCTAACAGTCCTGGCTATTTTGAACATTTGTAGAGTTAATCAGCAGGTGGAGCTCTGTGTGTCTGTCCCTGCCTCTCCTTTGTAAATACAGAAACATCATGAGAATCAAACAGGACAGTAATTAAGGAGACAAAGACAATAATAATTAGAAACAATAGTTTTCAGGTTGGTATCACCTGAAAGTTTGTCAAGTGTCACTGGGGCATAGGGTAATCACTCATTCAGTTACTTAGTAAGAATGTTCCAAGTACCTTAAGATGACAGTGGACTATACTTAGTGATTCAGTTTTCAGACCTCATACAGTTTTAAAAGTCTACCCACTCAAAATGAAATTTCTTTTTTTCCTGATACTTTTTAAAGGAATGTATTTACCCAGTCTGTTGCAAATTTAATATGGAATTCCTTGTTAGGTCAATAGATGCTTATTAAGAATAAAGAATTTCTTTAAGCTCCAAATTTGTTAGGTACAAAAATAGCTAATACAAAAAGACAGAATGCACTGAAATGAACTGTATGGAATTTGAAATGAGTTGAGCTTGACTAAACAGAAAATTAAATATACATATTTATTGGGTATATGTCAGCATGTGCATATGGAAGTGTATGTTCATACACATGAAATTAGAATGTGGCTTTAAAATTGAGTTCCTTCGCAGGCAGCACTGAGGAAGTGTTCTCCCTGGGTGGTTTGCAGAGTGCTTCTGTCCTCATGCATGCCCTGATCTTCTTTTATTTTGCAGTCCTACGTTATTAAGCTGTGTTTGGAAAATCCATTTACACACACCCCGTGCTAGTCTGATTATTCCCTAGTGCTCTGATGCTAATAGAAGTTGTTTATTTTGCCATAGTTAGGAAAGGTTCAGGGCTTAGAGTATGGACATTTCCTGGCTGACTCCAATAGGGTTCATCAACTCTATTAATTTTTCTCTTTTCCATTTGACCTTTAGTTGCTATTGCATGCACTTACTCACCACAGGAACTGCGGGATATAGACCTGTCCTCCGCTATTTCCTTCAAGTGCCTGTGGCTGATTGTCTTTGAGCTCCATCAGACACTCTGCTGTTAAGGAGCGGGGATGATACAGATTGCAGGGCTTGAGGTAGTGAGGAAAGAGCCTTTAGAAATCAGATTCAAGTCCCAAAAACATGGCTCTTGGCCTCAGAAATGGTACCCTTTGGACCTGGCCTGGGACTTCCACATTTTTTTCTGGGCCTTTTTCCTTTATCACACTCCTTGATTTGTACAACACAGACTCCTTTTACAATGGTGCATGTGTGCACATGTGAAAGAAATGATAAGCAAGGGGCAGGAAGAGGAGAGCATCATGTAGAACCAGATCACGGTTAGACCAAAATTAGTTAACAGATACATGTTGTCAGTTTGTCAGGTGTCACTGGGGCCAACTGAAATGTGAACACAGAGAAAACACTGACAGTGCTCAGCGCCACAGCACAGTTCAGATCTAAAATTGGCTTAGAGTCTTTGTTTCACATTTGTGTACAACTAAAACCTTCTCAGACTTCTGGACCTTGGGCAGATGTTTGAATCCCTCTGGACACCAGCCTGACCTCTGCTGTAATGAGCAGCCACTCACATTTCTCAGCGCAAACATCTTCTTTTCAAGGAATCACCTGCTGCTAGAGCTAAAAACAAATGTGTCAGTCTGGAGCAGCCTGCTGAATGATTTCCTTCTGTTTTATGGTTCTGTCAAAGACTGACACTACCTATGTGATCCCACAAGGTTAGAGGGAGTGAATTTAATAATTTGTTTTTTTATGTATTGATCTGATGATCCAGACATAAGAGTACCCAAAATTCCATAATTAGGAAATTAACTCTTGGGATATTAGGATGGTAAAAGGAAGTATAGAGGACCCAGCTCAGTAGCCTAGTGGCTAAAGTCCCAGTCTTGCATGATCTAGGATCCCACATCGGTGCCGGTTCATGTCCTAGATGCTTCACTTCCTATCCAGCTCTCTGCTTGTGTCCTGGGAAAGCAGTAGATGACAGCCCAAGGATTTGGGACCCTGCCGTGTTGGAGGCCCAGAACAAGCCTCTAGCTCCTGGCTTCAGATCAGCCAGCCTCGGAGTAAACCAGCGAAATGAAAAATCCTTCTCTGTCTCTCCTTCTCTGTAAATCTTTCCAATAAAAATAAATCTTTAGAAAAATAAAGAGTATATAGCTAGTAATCCAAGATAATCTGGAGGTTCAGACTGTATTTTCTGAGGACTTAATATCAAGATCCTCTGCTGGCTGACTGAAGAAATTCATGTGGAATGGAACTTTAATTATACAGAATAATTCAGAATAATTCAGCAATAATCTAATTTTAAAATGTTCATCATGTTCCTTGTTTTACTGTTGAAAGTTAGGAATGAACATTAAAGCAAGCTTGTGACATTCGCTGGTTTTAGCCTTCCAATATGTGACTGAACAGAGCCAGCTCTCAGTATGTGAATCAGTGGATGTCAAAAAAGCTAGCATGATTATCTGCAGAGGGCAGAATGGCAATCAAAGACACTCTTCTGGCTTAAACTGTCTTGTGAAAGTGAAAATTTTCTTAGAAATTCTTGTCAAAGTGGAAAGGCTGATGGAATCTAGCTATCCTTAGTCGGGATAGTTTTAAGATCAGGCAGGGAACAAGACACAGCTTGGATGATCAAGGGCCAGATGTATTTGTTTTTCTGCAAAATACTTCCCACTGGGCAAATTAAAGGGGAGAGTCTTAAAAATTAACTTCATGTGTCAAATTTTGCCTATATTTTCTGGCGAGGCCTTAATTATTCATGATTATTTGATTTTATTCATAATGACTTTATTTAATTAACAGGCACCTAACCAGTTCTTGCTATGTGCAAGGCAATGTTATGTCATTTAATCTTATCAACCCTAAAGGGCAAATGCTAATATGATTCTTGTTTTATAAATGAGGAAACACGTAGATGTTGTATAATTTCCTTAAAGTCGCATAGTCATCCAACAGTACAGCTAGGTTTTGAACCCAGACAATCTAAATTCAGGAATTATTATTTTAAACATTGTAATATCATGATTCATGATGATTAAATCAATTGGGAAAACTGTTTCAAACTATGCTTAGGAGTCATTTTCATAGCGTTAGTCTTTTCTCAATTTGTTCAATAGCTAGAATTGTTGATAACTTTATAACTCTTTAAGAACTACATGTCTACTTACTAAAAGGACTTCAGTTATGTCCTCACTAAGCCTCAGTATGTCTGTCTATTTTAGTTAATTTTCTCCTAAGACTTCTCACTGAGTTAGTAAATAACTATGGCTAACCAATTTCCAAGAAACCAAATTATTCCAACTTGATCAAAGTTGAGCATTAAATGTAAAAATTCCTTTTTTCATCATCTTCCTGCTGCTAATCATTCATTGAATAAAGAAAATCTTCATGATTTCATGATTCTGTTTTTTTTTTTTTTTAACATTAGACATTTGAGACTTCTCAGTTAAATCTACCAATCTATCTGATCTGTGTCCATTACTCTGCCTTCTCTCGCCTTGCAGTACTTGGGGTGTCTGTATTCCTGTCTAAGACCAGACCCTCCATTTGTGCCCTGAATCTTACTCAAGGTTGGCTCAATCTCTCTTCCACCATCATTTCCCCCTTTTATCTAGATCTTTCTATTATCCTACAAATACGCCATGATGACTTTTATCTAAAACATTTTTTTCCCTCAATAACATACTCCCTTTCAGAAAATCTCACAATTCCATAGCCAACACACTGTGTCCCAAACCCCTGTCTGTCAGCTATTGAATGATTTTGTTTTTTAGTCCAGCCACACTACATTTCCCAAGTTCATCACTGACCTCCACACTTTTAATTTCAGTGATCAGTTCTTAGTTCTCACTTTACTTGCATCATAATTTTGCTAATCTTGACTTCTTCCTTTAAAAACACAATTCACTTGAATTCTGGTAAGCTATGATCTCTTTGTTCTATCACACTGTTATCTATCTGCTCAGTAACCTCAGAGTAATCTCATCAGTCTTCTCCTGAGCTCTGGAATGTCCCAGTAGTGCAGTCCTCTTAGTGTGTTCACGTTATAGGTGACCTCCACCAAACTAATATAATTTTATATACATGTACATACTGGAAATACGAAATAATATCTCTAGCTCGACTTCTCTTTTGGACTCCAAACTTTTGTCTTACTATCTCAAGTCAAATGTTAGTTTCATTCCTTCTTTTTCATTCAAGCATATTCCTTTTCTTGTGCTACTTTTCTTAACCAATTTAAATCTATTCTCCCAGTAGTTGGGCCAAAAGCCTAGGTATTGGCTTTGATTCATATTCTCTTTATCCCCTTACCTATTAGTATAAATAAAGGACCCACCGTTAAAACAGTCAAGACTGTTACTGGACTTCCTAATGTCCTAATTTCTCTTTTCCTGTTTCTACTATTCTCCTCCAATCTGTTGTCTATACAGAAGGCCAACTGCACATTCTAAGAACTATTTCAGATCCTGTTTCCCCTCTGCTGGAAACTTACCAAAAGCTTACCAGTGGACTCCAAAGAAAAATTCAGGAGTCCTAGCTGGCATACATGACTCTGCAAGATCTGCCTTCTGCCTGCATCAATATTACTTGGATCTCCTATCCCACTTTTCCCCTGCTGAGGTTCTGTTCCAGCTAGGGTGGCCTCTGGAATAACCATAGTACATGTTCCCATATACTTTTTTTAAAAATTTTGATTGTTTTATTGGAAAGTCTGATATACAGAGAAGAGAGACAAAGAAGAAGATCTTCCATCCAATGATTCATTACCTACATGGCTGCAACAGCTAGAGCCGAGCTGATCTGATCTGAGCCAGGAGCCTCTTCTGGGTCTCCCATGCAGGTCCCCAGGCTTTGGGCCACCCTTGACTGCTTTCCCAGGCTGCAAGCAGGGAGCTGGATGGGAAGCAGGGCTGCCAGGATTAGAACTGGCATTCATATGGGATCCTGGCATGTGCAAGGCAGGATTTGAGCTGCTAGGCTGCCGCACTGGTTCCTCCTATAGGCTTTTGTACTAAAACAGTTACCTCCTTATTACACTCTATGTATCTTTATCTCACTATATATCTGTCTGCCTATCTCGCTCAGCTTTCAGTATCATCAAATAACTTTTGAGATAATGCCCTTGATGATCCAACTCAAAATGACACTATCCCTATCACAATGTATGCTCTATTTTTTCTTTTAGCATTTATTACTCTCTGACATCTATTTGTTTATTGGCAATTTTCATGTTTCCTTATAGGGAAGACCCACAAAAGATAATTTATCTTTTTTGCTCTATTCTCAGTACCCAGCACACAGCTTTCAAAAGATATTAAATTAATTAATGAATTTAATGAATGAGCTGTATAAAAGTATATTTTGATGTTGAGGTAACTAAGAGGGTGTCTAAGTTGGGTGACCTTGTGCATGTTATATCAGTTTTGAGATATTGCCTCCTCAGTTGTAAAATTAGGTGTTTGGGTTAAATGATTATAAAAATCACCTCTACTCTCTAAAGTCATGATTGAATGACTCTGAGGTTTGATTAGTTTTCACTGTAACACATCAGATTTTGAAATACAACATCCTCAGTATACTCCCTTTCTTAATGACTGGTGAAGAGAAAGAAATTAAAGAAGATTACAGACAAATTCATTCAGCAACACCAACACATGACACCATCATTATGTAATATTTCAGTGTCCATATTGAAAATAGGCCTTCTTTCTAAAGGTGACACAACAGTTATTTTTTAATCCACCTGGCATTTCAATTAAAAGGGAGATAAGTAATGTGTTTATTCCAGAATACAGTCTTGGATCATTTTTTTATAAGGACATAAGGCTACATCATAGCAGAAAACAGCTTATGGGCAATGTGTACAGACAGCTCTGATGTGGGGGGCTATTTATGTAAGTTACTAGTGTACTCGCTGAATAGGGTTAGTGTTGTCTATTTACACAAGTAGACCACATGGAGGACTTCAGTTTTATGGTGCTGGGTATCTTTCTGTTGGGAGATAACCACTATTCTCTCTTCTCCATGGCCCAGAGGGTTGTGATATGTGACTTCTTAGTTTCAGTCTTCCGATTGGATTCAGCCAAGTAAAACAAAAGTGATGAGCATGAGGAAGGAGACTGAGGCTGGGAGAGTTATTTGTCTAGTTCCTTACCTGAAGGGTTTGTGCTAACTCTCTGAATCAATCAGTGGTCTCACCTCCTGTCAAGTTGTCCTACCTGCCAAGCCTTCTCTATCACTTTCTGTATCACCTGGAAAAGACGCCTTACCCTGAATGATTGCTTATGGTTACCCTACTTTCCAATCCTTAGCTAATTGTCCGCTTATCACATTCTTGTTATTTTAGCTCAGTTTTGATAAGTGCCAAGTATTTCTGATTAAAAATCATTAAAATATAAAACCAATGAGAGAACATGAAACAGGAAATTTGGAGTATGGGAGTAAAGGTATGCTAGCAAACCAAGACCAAAGAGGGGTGTTCCAATTGAACATGGTGAAGGTCAAAGGAAAGCATCTGGCTCTCACCTGCTAATAACAGACAATCCCAGGACCTCAGGAGCTGGCGTGATATATGGAACGATGAAATGGAACCTGTCTGATGGATACTGTGTTATATTGCATTAGCCTTCTTAATATCTGTGGCATAAAATTAAAATTATGGTTCTGTGAGACTTATCTAGAGTCAGTGAAAGTGATGCCACATGCAAGGTCATAAAGAATGCTATATAGGTGATAGCTAGAGAATTCTTGTTGTTTAATTTGATACAGAGGAATTGGGAAACCTCAGGAATGAATAGTAGTCATGCCTCTAGATGCTTCTAAATGTTGATCACCTTGCCTAGACTTAAAGCAATTCATTTGTATGGTATTTTATATTGGAGAGCATAAAAAGCATTCTGAATAAATTAAAAAAATCACCCTAATTCGAAAACATTACCAAAAACCCTTATTAGTAAAATCCCTCTAACCCCCACCAATGTGGATATAGAGGCATTTACTTAGTGAGAACCATAGTACTTTGTTTTTTTTCTTAGGCGCATGCCCTCATTTTTGTTGTAACTTGCTTATTTTCCTCCCACATACTTTCACTTGTTGCAAAATGTTTGATCAATGTGGTGTATTTTGTCAAACTAAGATTTTAAGGGTTACATATGTTATTTCCCAAGGTTTTCCCACTTTTTAAGGCTTTGATAAGCACACCTGCACAAAAAATGTTTAAATATGTCCCTGGTTTTTAACCCTTCAAAACTATTTGAAAGACTTACTTATTTTTATTTGAAAGGCAGATTTTACAGAAAGAGGGGAGATATGGAGAGATCCTCATCTGTTAGTTCACTTCTTAAATGACCACAGCAATCAGAGCTGAGTTGATCTGAAGCTGGGAGCCAGGATCTTCTTATAGGTCTCCCACATTGACACAGTCCCCCAAGGCTTTGGGCCATCCTCTGCTGCTTTCCCAGGCCACCAGCAGAGAGCTGCGTCAGAAGTGGAGCAGCCAGGGCAAAAACCTGCACCCATATGGGATGCCGGTGCTTGCTGGTGGAGGATTACCCTGTATGATACCAAACCAGCACCTCAAAACTTATTTCTTAATGCTTTTACCAGTATTCTTATTTGCCCTCCTGAAAGAATATCACAGTTTAACCTCGTCCCTGCCACATATTAGGAGTTTGGTGACTAAAACATTCAAGTTTAGGGCACTGGTAGGAAGTTGAAATATAAACTATCTGGAAGGGGATCCATTAAGTTCAAGCAGCCAGGCAGTTTTGAAAACAAAACATCTCACTTGGGTTTCTTGGCCCTGTAGTGATTTTTCCAATTTTTACACTATGAATGCCTTGCAAGTCATTTCTGAAGCCAAACTTTTATTCATGAGCTAAAGTCAGCCCAAGGTTGAAGCTTACAGAGGGTTGCTCTATCTTGAAATACAGAAGAGATAACCTTGGCAGAATGTTTTGAGGGCAAGAGTGACTAGGTCTTTGTCTCTAACATAATCTTACACACATCTTAACTCTAGCTCCAGTAGGCATCTTCATTTAGAGAACTGGCAGGTTAGGATTTATTGCCCCTCCTCACCCACAGATTGGTTCATTGATTGAAAACTGGTATCACTGTCTAATGTAACTGCTTTGAGATTTATATGAGCCAATATAAGAAGGGTATTTTTGCAATGTTTCATTTTTATAATCCTTCTCATTGTATTAGTTTAGCAAACGTATTTCTTCCACCCTCTTCTGCAAGATCTCGTGCTAGATAAACAGTAAGCACACAACAAAAAATGGTGCTTACCTGCTAGAAATTCACACAAATGTGAATGAAAAATTATTGGCTAAAACAGATTAGCAAATTGATAGGAGTCATATTTCACATTTCAGTTCTAATGATTTTATGATATAAATAGCATCACAAATCTGAAATAGTTAGAAAAAACATTTTGAAGTAAGCTTAAATTTTTAATTACCACAGTGGCCAGGGCTAGGGAACCCTGAAGGTGGGAGCCAGGATTCTAATCCAGATTTCCTCCGTGGGTATCAGGGATTCGTCTACTTGAGCCGTCACCTGCCTCCTCACAGTGTGTACGTCAGCCGGAGGCTGGAGTCAGGGACAGCAACATGGATCACAGGCATCTTAACCTCCATGCCAGACAATGTCTCCTAAAAGGATGCTTTCTTAGGAAGAGGTCCCAGTATGTTTTTTATGTGCACAAACCTGCCTTATAGTGTGGTATTGCATAATCCAGGCCAAAGGAGCTCTTTTGGTTGCAAGGAACTATCTAAATGTTAACTAGAGTGTGGAAAATGGAATAAAAATGTTTTAATGATTTAAAGTGAATGGAACTGGGTATTTTAAACATTTTATTTTTTATCTTGGGTATCCAGTTAAGTGTTATGACCTTCAGCTGAATAAATCATGAAGGCCCTAGGATAACTACCTGGGAGCAACATATGGAAGTCTACTTGTTCACAGATTCATTATCTACAGGTAGCTTGAGAGTGGAGGACAGCTGTTTTCTACTATAGCGCTGTAGTCTTGATTTTCTCCTTTCTGTGTATAAGCCAGAAATTCTTATTCCATCTTGAGTTTCATGGTTTGTAATGTTAGTTTAAGTGCTTTAACTTTGACACACTCTCATACCAATATTGTTATGATTAGACTTTTTAATGTGAAGTTATTCTAGAAGATTACACAGGTAAGCTATAAAAATGATCTCAAACCTTTTAAGAATTAGATAGCATTGTTTTGGCTCATAAGTCTTTAGGGAGAGTAGTTTCAGTTTATTATGCTTTTTACTGGCTTAACTTTATAAAATGAACAGAACATGGGACTGTGAAAAGAACTGTCTTGCATCCAGTACATACTCAATGGTGATAAGAGAGAGTCTAATGAAATTTTTTTTTTGTTTGACTTCCACATGAGGTCTCCTCACATCAAACAAAGGACAAACTTGGATTCTCCAATAACTGCAGTATCATAAAGAACACCCAAAATGTCTTTTAAAAAATTGGTATATTTAAGTTCTGTGTTCAACAAATGTCCAAAGGGATGGCTAAATGCTCTTTTCTTTGACTTTAATTTGAGGCTTGCAAAGCCAGTCATTCTTGCTCCTATTAATTGATGGAAAGTGAATGGAATTGTCCTTAGGGAAGTATTTAGTTCAGCCTTTACTACCCTGCATATAAAAACTGCTGGCCTGGTTCCATCACAAGCTGTTGTTTTTGGACCTTCCAGTAACATAACAGTAATCAATTAAATCTCATAATGTGTCAGGCATGAAACAAAGTGCTATGAATGGAAAGACAAATAATTCAGATAAACATGGGAAATGCTAAGATAAGGAAATGTAAGTAGCATTAGAGGGAACATCCAGCTAGGTCTAGGGTAGGGGGCTAGGAAGAGATTTAGAAGGCAATGATAAAAATCAGTCTTAAAAAGGAGGGTTTTACCAGGGATTAGGGCAGGATAGATTGAGCATTTACTACAGGCCTGCAAATACATCAGTAGCAGTCCAGAAAGGAAAATGGGGGAAAAAAATGTAAAGGAATTCAAAGCAGGATATTGAAAGACATATAATAAAAGGGCTATTGGTGTGCCAAATGGAGCTAAGATTTGTCCTGGAGGGTTCAGAGACAGACTCGGAGGCCGTGGCATTTGTTTTGGCCTTAAAGACAAAATGGGGACAGAAGAAGAGGGAAATTAAGTCATTCTAACAGAGAAGGCTGTGCGAAAATTAGATAAGCATCACCATCCTCTATTGATTTCTCATCCTAGGAATATTTAATTCTGTGGCAAAGGCCATTTTTAAGCAGGTTTCCAGTACTGAATTCTCCCTTGAACCATCCATTTTACAGATGTTTGTTAGATGTTTCCACTTAAAGGTCTCAGGGTTACACCAAAACTGAACTCCTGAGTCTTTTCTTTAAAATCAGGTATTCATCCAATATTCCATCCCAGTTCTTGATATCACTGCCTAACCAGTTTGGTTAAGCAAACCTACCATCTTTATTGCCGTCTTCCATTCTCCATACACATTCAGCCTGTCAGTAGCACAGCTCAACGTTGAACTTTCTCTTTAGTTCCTCCATTAGCCATTCTTTAATAGTCAGAGCAGTATTTTTAAAATGTAAGTTATAATATAGTACTGTCTTAATTTTTGATTTTTTACCATCTAATAATTTTTCATGCTAATGTGATATAAATACAGAGAATAGATTCAGTGTAATTCATAGATACAATTCTAAACATTTGACATTTCCTGTACTCCCACTGTCCCTCCTTCCCTCTGCTTTTTACTCTTGTTTTAAACTTCTAATAACTTTCTCATTTCTAAAATTAAATCCTGGCTTAATCATCTCTAGTCTCACCCATGTCTTACTTAACACAAACCACTTGCTACAGCTGCTTTGGCCTTATCTTCTCCCCTCTTTCCAAAGTTCTGTTATATTTTCCCACTCATGGCTAATTTCTCATCTTTCATGTTTTCCTCCAATTGTCTTTAAAATGTCTAATATTTTTTTCCAAACTTTTCTAAATGATCCCTTGTTTCCATCTTAGAAGTTCACACTCAGTGTACTGGCCTGTTCATTTACCTATTATTGTTTCTCTCCCTTCCATAAGGTATCAGTTCCATGGGACAGAGGCTTACTCTCTCTAAGTACCATGTTCCAAGCACAGGCAGAGAAACTGGCTTCAATTACATCTCAAAGAATGTCTGTTGAACAACTGAAGGACAATCATGTTTTTGAGACTATTCAGGGTTAAAATAAACGAGTATTCAGAAACATCTAACGAAGTTTTAAAGGAATATTTGATCCTTTGCAAGGCACCAGTAAAAACAGTGAATTTGAGGTAGACATCATAAATAGGAGTGAGGAATAAAACAGGTAGAGAGGTAGAGAAGAGCAAGTATTCTATGGTGCTTAGCTGAAATACTGGTCTTCTGGGTATAAAGTCTTCAAAAATGTGTTAATTAAAGGCTAGCTGTTTTTCAGTGTTAGGAGAAGGAAGCAGTTCTGACTATAGAATTTATGCTTAGAATTCAAGATCTTAGAGCTGAAACTGTTTTTAATGAAAATAGAATCTTGGAGAAGGTGATTTTCTGTATTGGATTATGTCAAGGGCTTGTGAAGCTGTAAGGATCCAAGGCATTCAAGGCAGAAGGACTGTGCTGCAGAGGGCTGTAACCTGGGCCCTGAAAATCCCCACGTGCAGTGTCGAGGAAGGGGAGATGGTAAAATGCATATCAAAAGCAAAAGGAAGTGTTCTTGGAAAGGATCATGGTGGTACAAAACCTGCAAGTAACACGGATAATGTCCCAAACCACTCTTCAGCCACATGGCACATGGGGCATCAGCATGTGGGTGTCTCTCACTCTAGAGAATTTCAGTGACAAGAAGAAGTGGTGTTCTAAAGGATGAGTATGTACATGGCATAACGTATGAGGATACGTAGATTCCTGGAGGCTCAGTAGAAAGCACTGGGAATGATAGTAACATGAGAGTGCGGGGGTGGAGTGGAGCTTACACTACAGCAATGGTAATAAATGGTCCTGAGAGTTCAAGAAGTCTCAGGTATCACAGACTCCTAGGAGCCACACAGGGCAGCACAACAAGGGTTATCAGAACACTGAAAATGCAAGCAGCTTAGGATTGGTCTGCATGAATTAAGAGATTGTCTGCCAAAGCCTGCCCTTCCCTTGAGGTTTGACGCTGAAAGTAAGGAAAGGTTATTAGATTTCTGGGACCCAGAGAAAAATGTTCTTTGATAGTTAAATATTTATTTTTAAAAAGTTTTAAGGAGCTCTGTTTTTCTGATTATGAAATACATATTCATTACTAAAAAGATAATGCAGAAAAGAATTCAGAATAAAATTAGCCTACATCGGAGAATCAAGATGGTGGAATAGGGAAAGAACAAGCTTAAACAGATGGAGAAATACTACACAGTGTGAAGCAGAGAGGGCACATCCCAGGAAATAGAAGAGGACAAAATAACAGCAGAGGGGTACTCAGAGACTGACAGACACAGGAAGGCAGCTGACGCAATAGTATGGTGTTGCAGTGACTGATACATCAGCAGCATTCAGCTAACGGTAATCTGAATTCCACCAGCAGCCAGAACTCCACCAGCAACCAGGTGGGAAGGGACATTTACCGGGAGCTCCACAGGTGAACCCAGACCAAGAACTGTCTGCCTGCTGGTCTGTTTGATTTGCCCAGAGACAGAGCAGCAGATCCCAGATGGGCAGTGTGGGAATAGGGTGTATTTCCTAGCCCAGCCTGCCTCCTAGAGCTATATCAGGCACCACTTTGTTCAAGGAGGCAAGGGCTATGGGGCAGGAATAAACATGCAAGGAGCTGGGAGTGAACTCATTCTGACTCAATGAACTGCAAGAACATGGCATCTTACAGGTTGTACCCAAGACAGGTCTGCAGGGACAACAGTGAGCTGTGCATGTGCTGAGCTAGAAAGAACTCACTGAGCTCAGTGCATTGCACAGGTCCCACAGGAAAATAATACTGCATATGGCATTGTATGGGTCAAAATAGGTCTGTGTGGACCTCAGACCTAACGGCTAACAGGTTCTGGCAAGATCAGCACCAGCAATAATCTAGCTGTGTAGGACAGCTGGTGTCTCCACAATCCTGGGACGTACTCCAACTGAAGTGGGAGAAAGATTGTACAGACAACGGTGCAACCTCAGTACAGAATCACAGGAGATGAAGAGTAGTGAGCCAGGAGCTGGGGCTATTGAGACCATGGTGGAAATTTAACATTAAGAACCCAGACCTGGAACTTGCTGGAGGGAGTGGCACAACTGACTGCAAATGAAGAGCCATGTACCAACTGCAATAAGTAAAATTGAACTGTAGACCTGTGGGTGATAGAGCTTAGAAACTTCCCCCAAGGAGAAGAATCTGATAACCAGAAGTACAATGACCAAGAGCAAAAGAAGAGACAGAGGCACAATTTATATTACTGAAGACTCCCCTGCAAAGCAGTGAAAGCCTTTGCCAACCTCAGAGTTCATTGAGGAAGATGGAGAAAATGGGGTATACAGAATTCAGAAAACTTGTTACAAAACTTCTTATCAACAATGAGTAGCACATAAAGCAGGCATTCAAGGAATGTAATGAATATGTCACACTGGAAATGAATCAAATGAAAGCTGATAAATCAAAAATTAACAATACAGTGGAGCAAACTAAAAGTGCAGTGTAGTCTCCAACACAGAATGAAGGAGGCAGAAGAAAGAATCTCAAAATTAGAAGATATTTCCTGTCACCAGGGGGAAGCAAACAAAAAGCTGGAAGCAGAGCGGATCAGGCCAGAAAAAGTATTCAAGAATTGAAAGACACTATTAAAAGGCCAAATATAAGAGTTATGGGAGTCCCAGAAGGTGCAGAAAGAAAAGCTGGGTTTACAAATGTATTTAATGAAATAATAAGGGAAAATATCCCTAATCTAGAGAAAGAATTGGGAAACAACATCCAGGAGGGGCACAGAACTCCCAACAGGGTTGACCAAAAGCAATCTTCATCAAGACACATGATAATCAAGCTCTCTTCAATCAAATATAAGGAAAAGATCCTTAAATGTACATGTGAAAAAAAGTCAATTGACATATAAAGGAATGCCACTTAAACTCACAGGAGACCTCTCACAGGAAAATCTACAGGCCAGAAGAGAATGGAGTAATATATTCCGGATTCTAAAAGAAAAAAATTGTTGGCACAGAACATACCCAACAAAGCTTTCCCCATTCAGTATAATGCTGGCATTGGATTTTTCATATATTGTTTTGATTGTTATGGAATATTTCTGCTGTGTCTATCTTGCTTAAGGTTTTTAGCATGAAGTGGTGTAGGATTTTAACAAATGCCTTCTCTGTATCTGTTGAGATGATGCACTTATGACTGATTGTGAAGGACTATATTATTGTAATGACATGGGGGAAATTAGTGGGGATGACTGATTGTGAAGGACTATATTATTGTAATGACATGGGGGAAATTAGTGGGGAAAGTGGGAATTTGGGGAGGAGCGAAGAAAATCTGGAGCCCATGGAACTGTATCCTGGAATAAATTATTTAAAAGATATCAAAAAAATTAAGATTTTTGAGAATTCCCAAAGAGAGATAGCATAACTATTGTCAATATTTTTTAATCTGGCATTCATAGAATTTCTTGATTGATTCTGGAATTGTTAAGGTTCCAGAATATTCCTTGTTCATCAGTATTTCCTCTTTTCCACTGATCTTCATTCTCTTACTTTTCATTCTTCATTCTTCATGCTCCCACAATTTCTAGCTCCATCTCTATTCTCCCTACAAACTCAGTCATCCATAGTGACTATCATTTCATCCTGAAGTAATCCAGTTATTCAGTTAACATCGAATGGCTGCCACTATTGTGGCTGCTGTGTTGCTTTTGGCTGTGGCCATGATGTATGCTTTATTGGTTCTCTAGGAGTGAAACTACTATATTTATAGGATAATTTTTACAAGAGAAAATGTCACTTAGCAGGTGAGGCAGACTCTTCTTCTTCCAACAGACCCCCTGCTGCCGGTCACTCTGAGCTATTCCCTGCTGATACTTTGCTTTTTATCAATAAGATCCATCCTCTTGATCCAGACTCAACATGGTGGGGTTGAGTGGAAGGATGGGCTTCTTTCCATTAAACTCTTGAGTTCAGTCACCTTATCAAATTGAAGGATCCTAAATAAAGGCTTAATCCCTCTACAGACAGCACATGTGCCCTTACTGCATTTTCATTCTTGCCTGTATTTCCAGAGAAAAGAAATAAAAAGGGCAGGCTATAGACAATACTTTCATCATTTTGTACTTGATAAGCTCGACCTTTGTTTTACCACATAATTCAAAACTACTCTATACCACAACTCTGCTAATTTGTTCGCTTCCTCCTTCCTCCCACCCATCTCCTGCCACTTCCCCAGATGCATGGAGCTGTCAACATCCTGCTGTCCATTAGCATAAATAAATCCATGCTTTTAAAGTAAAAAATAGCTCTCATGCTGTGTTTGTTGAAGATTGCATTACCATAAGTCTAAAAATATTCTTGAGTAACAGGTAGAACATACATTTTAGGGAAAATAACATGCTTTTAACGTGGTTCCCTGAAAGTTGATGATTAAAAGCTCAGATCTCAGTACAAGTTATATTTCCGCTTCAGAATCTGTTAAACCATGATGTTTTTCAAGGCATCTGCATTCATATTTTAATTTTTTCTGTTGAAAATATATTGTAGGCAAATGAAAAAAAAAGATGAAATGCCATTTAAATGTGATCTTTTTTATGAAACAATGGATAATGTTATAGCATTCCCCCTCATTTTTACATCTGTTAATTGAAATCTTATGTTACATTTGTACAATAGATAAAAAAATACTTGGCTGAGAAAGAACAGAAGTGGCAAGAAATGGAAATGAGAGATCTCAGGCGCCTAGAGGAACTAAAGAAATTAATGGCTGCACAGGCGGTAAAAGACAAAGAAAGGTAAAAGAAAAATTTAATCTGTGTACCAACAGAGATGGCAAATGGAGTCTTTTGTCATGTGTTAAGATGAACTAAATGTTCAGAAGGAGCATTTTTCCACACATAATGTAACCATTCAATATTTATATTCACAAGTAGATGAAGTGATTACTATAATGTTTTAAACTCATTCATAAAGGAACCTCTAGTTTTTCACATTTTGTTTCTTGATATCCCAGTTAAAACCCTCACAGTTTTATGGTGTTTTGTTGCCCACTGTGTTCATGAAATAACACTGGCTGCTGCTGCGACTTAATATTTTGGCCCAGGAGGTAAAAACCATTATTCCAAAAAGAAGGGAGAGACCCTGCTATTTACTGTGATGGACTCAGGAGAGAAAGATTCATAATTGTACAGCGCTGTATGGTTATATGTAATATTCTTAGAGCTTACTCCATATATGAAAAAAACAAACCCTCTGTACTTCCTAGAACTGTAATTCTAAAGCCAGAAAAGACATTTGATAACAAGTAGCCTGGTCACATTTAGCATATGACTCTACCAAAACATTGGTTTTCTCAAGGTAACTGTATCAGTCAGGATCCATGCAAAGACAGAACAGGAAAAGTGCAAGACAGAACAGGAAAAGTGTGAGGAAATCCCTGCTATATAAACAGATAGAGAAACATTGTAAAGAACCCCCTGTTGGTAGAAGAAAGGTTCACATGGAATAAACTGGCTTGGAATGGGAGTCATTTCCCACTGTTCCATTCAGATTCCGTCGCATAGACTGTGCTTATTGCCAACTGTACAAGAAGTTGCTGGCTGGGCTAAACCAAAGGTAGTTCATGGTTACTGGTGAAGCATGAAGCACTCCACTTGTGGAATGGAGAGAAGGGCAGGCAAGCCAAACCAGGAATTTAACCACTGACATTCTTATAGGACTTAATGGGAATCTGATCAGGGGAATAGCTAAGAGATTTTATTAAAAATTGATCATGTGGGTGCCACAGATCTCTACAGGCAAAAGAAGTACTGGGTGTCCCATGAATATGTTGAAGTTGAGGTTCACCTGCATCTGGAAGTGTCATTTGTAAACTGTGTGACCCCTATCCCCACCTCTAGTCACCAAGGTTGCAGAGAGAACTCCAACTGAGATCAATGTTAAGCAGTCTTAAAGGATTTTTGGGTGAGATTCACAATGGTCTCCACACATCTCGATTTTACAGTATAATCTTTCATTGAGGAAAAAAAAAACTACAAACATAGCAAAGGCAGTGTTCAAGCTTTAGAGGTCAAGCAGCCAATATTAACCAGATCGGCAAGTGCGACCCAATTCAAGGGAGCCACAGTTCAGAAACAGGAAACAAGAACACTCAACCAAGTACACACTGAAGGGCAAGGCAAAGGCAGTGATGAAAAGCCTGCTGGAGCCATCTAAAACTAACTGGAAATTTAAAAGCATGGGAAAACAGATGTAGAGCCCCAGCTTTAGGACACATGCTTCTAATAGAATCACTCCTTATAGTCAGGGGCCCCCTGATTAGAGTCATTTCAGTCTCTTGCTTCCTGTCCCAGTAATTATCAAGATTAGCTGATTCAGAATTTCAGTTGAAAAGGAAAGGAAAATCAGATTACATAACAGGGAGAAAAAATAGGTTTATTACAACATAGCAGAAATTACTAAGGACAAGAAGGCAGGAGGCCAGGGTTAGGATCTCAGTACATCCTCAAGTCCTAGGCCTTAAACTTAAGGGTCTTTGAGCTTCTGTTGAAGTGTTGTAAATTTAGATAATGATGGAGTCAATACTTGAATTCAGTGGGAAATCAGTGAAGGGAGTCTAAAAATATCAGGAAATATAAGAGAAATTCTTCTGGAGAAAAAAAAAAGATGGTGGTGTTGTTTGCAAAATCATTGTATTTCATGTGCATCTTAGTTAGAATTCAACAATCCAACATTGCTGATAACTTTTATTTCTGGAAGCAACCAAAAGCTGTGTTCTTTTAAACTTCTAGCATTGTGGTTGGTTGGTTAGTACAGGTTGCGTGTGTACGAGTTACTGCAATATAATTCACAAAACCCATGTGTGGTATTTTAACCATAGACAAAGTTCTTTGTTTCATGTCAGAATAAGAAGGCATGAAACATCTCCCAGATCTGCCATGAAAACATGCATACAGGCTGGAGAGCTTGAAAATGTCTGTCATTTACTTCTTTTCTATCTTTGAATTCTAAGATTAAGTTTCTTAAAGAAGATAGCCATAAATAAACTGATATGAGGTTGACCCATATGAAAGTCATTATTAAAAGTGAAAATGGTTGATTACTGGAAATTCCATGTAGTTCAATATAAATGGCTTAGTAATTCATTTTGTTTAATTATATTTCCCCTTTGCATCTTTTGAAATGTCTTTTATCTTTATTTTATTGAAATTGCTTCTGGCAAAGTTTTCACTGATTTCTTAATTTCATAACCTCCCATTTTAATTTCTTGGCATACATTGAAGTTTAGGAAGGAAGTCTTCAGAATTATACAGCTGATGCTAGAATCCTGGCTCCCTCTTGTACAGCTAAGATTGGTTTGAGGGAGTCAGTCAACCTGTTGGTGCCTCAATTTACTCATCTGTTCAAAACTGTTGTAAGGATCAATTGAAATGTTGATTGTAACACTCTGCCTAAAACAGCAAATCACTTTTATTAGATGAATACTTATCAGTTACTTTGTATGAATTCTTCTAATTTAAAATGCCAAAGTGCTTGCAAATTTTGGCAAAGCTATAAAACATATAATAATGATATTCTTTGTTACTATTTGTATTTATAGAAGATGAAAATATTTCATGTGTTTCAGAGCAGATTTGGGAGGATAGTGATACTGTCTACCCCACCTCCCACTAACTTTTACCTGGCAGGTTTTGATTTCACTTCGTAGTCACAGGCTTTGTAGTCATGTCAGGTAAGGCTATCAACACATAGCAAGTAGAAAAAGAAAAAATTACTATTCTTCAGTGGTATATACAATGGCTGTATACAATAACCAGTTCTCAGGTTGTCAATCTCATAAGTTACACTTTTGGTTCTCTGTGTATTAGTTATTACAGATTAGGGGAAACACATTTGTCTTTTGGGGACTGGCTTATTAGACTAAGCCTAATGGTTTCCAGTTGCATCCAGTTAGTTGCAAAAAATTTATTCTTTTTATGGCTGAGTATTATTCCATAGTTTATATACACACATACACACATTTTGCAATTTTTTATCCAGTCATCCACTTGGGCTGGTTCTATACATTAACTATTGTGAATTGAAAAATATTCTTAGAGAAATTGAAAGTTACTGTTATCACTTTCTTCACACACAAAAGTGAAGTCTTTTTTTTTAACGTTTGAAAGAATTTAATTACAAAGATTTAGAAATGAAAGATCTTACCAACTTTCAAAACATCTTTCACAACACTTGATTGCTAATTAATTCTTTGTTGCACAATAAGTTCAACTATGTTGAATTAAGGCCTATGTTGACCAAATTCTGCACATTCCAAAAGGATTCAGGACCAGCCCTTTGCAGTAATGATGCTGTTTATGGTGAATGCCTGTTTTTTTTTTACTGGAGCTGCTCCTGGATCATGCTGTATCTGTCTGATCTCTTAACTGGCTAGAAACTAAGATACTAAAGGGAGTCACGTGGACAGTCCATGATTGGCATATCAGAGGCTTAGCAGCTTTGAATACTGAGGAGCAGGTAAGCAATGCTTTGTTGTTGTCTGTGACCACACCGGGGAAAAAGGCGAGGTACATTTCTCCCAGACTCCATCCTATTGGTGTCTTTTCTTTCATTTATATATATATATAAATGTTTTTATTACATTTTGACAATCTTTACCTAATTAGGGTAAAAAAGGTTCAAGGGCTACAGGGAAGTGGGTAAGACCACCATTTCCATACTGCTTCCTTCATGTATCTGAGGTAAAGGGGGATATAGAGGGGGAAGCCCCACCCGGTTTCCCACCCATCCCCAACTCCCGGATGTGGGGCGCGCTCTGAGATACTCGCTCAAGTGGTTTCGATAGTTGACCATTCATGGATCGCTACCAGTCTCGCCACTCCAAGCACGATGAGGTCATCAAAGAATCCACTGATTGACACATTCCCTTATAGAGTTTCCATTTGCCCAGTATTTCGCTGCCGACAAATAGCTGAGGTTGTTGATTGACTTATTCTGTCTTTTCTTGGTTAGGCCTCTGAGTCCGGCATCTCAACTCAGGAGATCCCCAAAGAAATTTTGAGGTATTCCCAGTTCAGATTCCTGCGTGTTCTAGCAAGCACAGGTCCCTGCACAGTCCATCACCCTGATCAGCTAGCTGGTGGTTGCAGTTGCTGGGTCAGTTCTGTCTCCATCCATGTCTTCCACTGGAACCAATGGGTGTTGCAGTCCAGCCTGGTTCTGCCCTGCACACACTTGGCCCTCACACAAACCAGTGGGAGCTGCAGCCCCATCGGAGCGACCCACAGGAACTCCAACCAGGCCCAACCCCTACCCTGGCTTGCCAGTATGTATGGCAGACTAGTCCAGTCTGTCCCACATTCCCTTCTGTTCACATACACGTCAACGGGTATTGTGACCTAATTCCATCCAACAGTCTCATCCATCCAGCCCTCACGGATGTTGTTGGGTATCTGTCTAGCCACCCCAGCCCCCGTCCTAGTTCCCGTGCCATCCTGGGGGGGAGGGCTGGTAACCCAAGAGGGAGGAGCCTACTATTTCCCTCCCAAGTCCCTCCCACTCCCCAATTATGACCTCTCCAGGTGGCCCTTTGGCTCAACTCGGCATGACTAGCCCCCTGTGCCAGGCTCCGCCAGCCGATGATGCGACTAAGCCCCAACAACCCTCACCCACTCTAATTGTAGATTGCACCAGTAGGAATAATCAGCCCAGCCCGATTTTCCTCCGATCTGGTCTACATGAGGTGCACAGGTGCTGTGGCCCTGCCTGGTCTGGTCTACCCCCTACCCAGCTCACACTCCCCAGTGGGAGTAGCTGTTCAGCTAGGGAACCATCCCTTATTCCCCTGCCAGCTCCCTGATTCCCCGCTCCCTCCCTGATTCTCACGTGTGCTGGTTGGGCATTGCGGTCACATCTGGCTCAGGCAACCCCACCTTGGCATTCCGTGTTGTGTACTGCTTTTGTTGCGACCGAACCTGGTTTGACCTACACTCTGTTCTGGTGTTCAGATTTACCAATGGATGATGTGAACAGATTCAGCCTGGTCTGCCCCCGACCCATGCCAAATGCATGCCAGTGGGACACTTTCCATGACCTCTTGGCTGTTTCCTTCCATGTTTCTTGCACTAACCTGCAGGGTCTGTGTCCTGCCAGAGAAGTTGCCTGGGCTCCTCCATCAGAACCGTTCCAAGTACCAGCTTTCGTGCATACCAGTGGGTCCATGTGCCAGTTTGTCTCCTGTCCTAGCAGGAACAGTGGCCTGTCCTAACTGGCCTTCAACGCATTCTGGTCCTTGCTGTAGGATGTTTCAGCCCAGCCACAGCTTGTCCACACCCCCATATGGCTCGTATATGGCTCAGTTGGGATTGAGAACTAGCCTAGTCTGTCCCACATCTACCCTGGTCCTCCAGAGCACCAGAAGGTGTTGCAGTCTGGCCCTGCCCGATGTGTCTTATTCCAGTCCACACTTGTGCCAAGGGAGACAATAACTATATCCTGACCCGAATGCAGCCCTATTCACCTGTCACGACCCCTGCCTTAGACACTGTGACTCAGATCTCTGTCTCATGCAGACCAGTTGGTGCAAAAACCTAGCTGGGCATGTCCTGAGCTCCTCCCAGTTTTCCAATCATGCCTGTGGGCTAAGGTTTGCTCAGTCCAAACCTTTAGGGCAAATGTGGGACTGAGACCTGAATTTTCATCTCCCTGATCCTGGGAATCACCAGTAATTCGTGTCTCACCTACACTAAAGCTGGCCTTATTTGTGGGTGTCCCTAAGCAGCTATTTCATATCATAAAAACCCCAGAGCTCGCCACTGGGTGGCCAGCAGGCAGAGCCTGGCACCATTTGGTACACTGCCCGCATGAAGCTGAGGACTCTGCCCCTGCCTTACAGCGTGGGCTTTGGCGGAGTCCCCAGTGGGGTTCCATCCGGCAGGGGCACCCCCCACAAGTGCCACCTTGAGGAGGGGTTAAGCCTGTCCCCTGCCCCAAGACTGGAACCCACCCGACTTGTCCTGCCTGCTGCTTTTGGCGGCAGGGCGGAGCTAGGATTTTAGCCCAGCTCCCAGGCATCCCTCATGGCTACTCACTCATGAGGGGTTTGTTGCTCCTTGGCCAGGAGAAACCGAGGGCTCTGCCCCCGCCTTGCGGCGTGGGCTTTTACACATAAGTGAATTCTAAGAATAACCAAGTCACTTAAGATCTCCATAAGCAAACATCATAGACTGGCTGGTTTAAACAATGATATGCTATTTTCTTGCTGTTGAGGAGACTAACAGTTTAAGATATAGAGTACTAGCATGGTCAGGTTTGGGGTAGTGGAGGAGGGTCGGCTGATCTTCTGGCTTGCAAAGGGCAGCCTTCTTGCCATATCCTCATCATGGCCTGGAGATAGAGATATCAAGCTCTGCAACTTTTTCTTTAATGCCCCTAATCCCCTTATGATAGTACCACCCATTCACAAGGGTCACATCTCTAAACATCGCCACACAGATGATTGTAGAAACAGCATATTGAATAACTGGCAGCCATGTATGAAAAATGTATGTGTGTATGGATTGCTGTATTATAGTAGCTAACTATTAACTACCACTTTTCAGCTCATGTTGCACTTATTACATTTTTTTTATGCCAGCTAGAAAAAGAAACCTTTTTCTAGGTGAAGTAAAACCCCTACTGTGAGTACACAGATCCAGCAGAGGGCTCCTGAAACATTCATCAGTTTGACAAGCAGAAGCAGGCCAGACGTAATGCCCCAGATATAATCTTGGTCTGGCATTCTTTTTGTAAATCACAAACTTTAAAGCAAATATAGCATCCATGCAAATAGACCTAATTCTTTTAAAATATTATTTAAAATGAATAGATATACATGTATATATTCATGTTTCTTCTAAGATTAACTATAACCATCTGGAGTTTATTTTCATGAATGACTGTGAGCAAAGTATCAGTCTTCTATTTTATTATTCTAAATTAAAAGTCAACTATCTCAATACCATTTATTTCATGATTCATCCTTACCCACTGATTTGAAATGTCACCTTTATTATATATTTTTCTAATTATACTTTAAAATCCACATGAAATCTTGATTAGATTAAGTGAAAACAGACCTATATTTATGTTTCCATGTTGATGTCATGCTGTTTTAATTATTCTGTTTTGCTATGTAGAACAAGTGCTCACTCATTGTTCTTTTAAAAATATCAGCTATTTTTATGTCAAATCATAGTGATGTTTTAAAAGTTTTGTTAAAGATTGCTGACATTTATAGCAGCATGTTTGTGGAATAGCCTTCCAGTTTTAGGTCTTCTCTCAGGTCCTTCAGCAAAGATATACAGATTTCTTCTCGTGCAAACTTGAAAGCTATTTTCAAACAGGTAGACCCTGGTGACAGAGAAGCCAACTATAAATTCCCTTCAGTAGGCCCATGAAAAAAGATTTGTCTTCAGTAAGCAAGAGGCAGTGAAAAAATCCCACAAAATGCTGTTTATGTAAGACTTCAGTTCAGTGTGGTGATTGACTTTACTGGGGTTGGAGTCTAAGGGAAGATGAAGGAGCATGGCCCACAGGATGTTGGAGCTTTTTAAAAGTCTGCTGGGTTGAAAACAAGATTCTCTGAAACTTTCAATCTATTATTTTCTAAAAAAGTGTTTGGGCTGTAGGTTTAAGATTATTTCTTGGGCCTGGCATGGTAACCTAGAAGCTGAAGTCGTCACATTGCACGTGCTGGGATCCAATATGGGCACCGGTCCTAATCCAGTGGCACCCCTTCCCATCCAGCTCCCTGCTTTTGTGGCCTGGGAAAATAGTTGAGGATGGTCCAAAGTCTTGAGACCCTGTATCCAACATGGGAGACCCAGAAGAGGTTTCTGGCTCCAGATTGGTGCAGCTCCAGCCATTGTGGCCACTTGGAATGAATCAGCAGATGGAAAATCTTCCTTTCTGTCTCTCCTCTCTGTATATCTGACTTCCAATAGAAATACATCTTTAAAAAAAAAAAAAGATTGTTTCTTTAGGTCCTATCTCAAACGTGGCCTTTATCTGTTTTTGAAGTAGTTCATTTTGTTTTTGCTATCATAAAAAATAAATTGGCGTGCTTGCCAAAGGAAAAATTGTTGATAAGAAATTGAAGACCATTTTCCGACTGTCCATGTCATTTTAGAGAACTGTGCAGATAGCTTTATTGGGGCTGCTGAACACTGGTGATTTTATATTAAATAAACTTCTTAATTGTAGAATAATTTCACATCTTCCTTCTTTAAGTGTAGAATTATAAATCTGAATAAAGTTAGAGGGAGGAACCATCCCTATAGTGTTCCAGAATAATAGTCACTTCATAATGATCTCTTCTACCCATTTTGATAGCTCTTGATCCTACTTCCCTCCTAAAGAAACCAATGTATTTCTGTCTAGACATTTAATGAAATCGGAATGCATGTGAGTGCTTTCCCTTAGTATGTTTTTGGGGTTTATAGATGCAGCATGTATCATTAGTTTGTCCTTTGCCACCACTAGAGAGTATTGCTCTTCAACATTGCTTCTTAAGATTCTTTTCAGTTAACTTGAAAGGCAGAGAGAGGGAGGGGAAGGGGGACACACACACACATTTTTCCATGTCCTAGTTTAATTCCCCAAATGCCATAGCAACCAGGTCTGGGCCAGTCCAAATCAGTGAGCCCAAGCTCAGCTGGAGTTTCCCACATGGATTGTAGGGACCTAAAAATTTCAGCTACCCAGATTAAGAAACTGAAGTAATGAGGACCAGGACCCAGGTACTGGGAAGTAATGTGGAGATCTTGAATCACTGTTCCAAATGTCCATCTTTAATATGGATATTTTAGGCATTTTGCAAAGCAATATTGGTTTTGTTCTTTGTTGGTGAAAAATTAAATTTGGTGAAAGATTAAATGCTAATGTAAGCCTAGCAGTAAAAAAAAATCAGGAAACAAAATTTATATTCAGTATGTCACTTTTATAAAAGACATTAATTTATATTGAGATCAATCCTCATGAGTCAAGCAAGTGTATGAATGTAACTTCTTAATAGCTTCTCACTTTCTTCCTTAACACCTTTTCTTTGGGGTGGAAAAGAAGCAGCAATCTTTTCTACCAGAATTACCTCAAGCTCTTTGTTTTTCATAATGACTTTATTTTAGATGATCACTTTTGGGAAGAGAGGACGAATAGCAACCCAAGTTGAAGCCAACACACTCTCCCTTGGAAGATGAGATAGCTGGCCTGTCAGCAAATGCAACTGTGCCAAGGGACCATGGTGCCCTATGCATTTGCACACTCCAGAGCATAAGGCAATGTTGCCCAATATTATGTGGGGCACATATGCAATTTTATATTATCCAGTAATCACTTTAGAATATAAAAATACAGGTGGGATTGAGCTTGATGTGAGTAATCTTATCAGAATTCAAATAATCAAAAAAAAATTTTAAAACTCCATCTGTACTAAGCATGTTCAAACTGACATTATTCTCTAAAATGGCAATTTAGATAGCATTTGCATTGACAGGTATTATGGCTAGAGATGATTTAAAAGACATGGGAGGATGTGCTCGTTTTATATGCAAATATTGTCATTTTATAATAAAGGATTTGAGCATCCCAGATTCTGTTTATCTCTTGGGGTTCTGCAATAAACCATCAGTGGATATTGAGGGACAATTATAACCAAAATTAGCCAGAAATATTAAACCTTCAGTATGCCACATTAATGTAAAATTAATAATTTTAAAATTTTCCATAATCAGTATTTGAAGTCTGGTATAGATTTTACACTTTCAGCAAATTTTGATTTGTTCTGACTGGATTTCCACTGCAACATTACCTTGGTGTTTGATGGGAACTATACTGCACAGTGTAGGTAGATACTAAAGAATTTTCCTGGTAATGTGGGATTAGTTAGGAGGTCAACCTTTAGGTTCTCCCTGCCTTATAGCATTGACATTTAATTTCATGCACATTTAAAATTTTGCACATGTGCATCCTTCAGGATTTGCTTTACCCTTGCATTACATCCTTTGTATCTTCTCTCCCCCCACCCATTGAATTCCCGCCTAAATTACAGTGGGTGGTCCTTCATGAATAGAATTAAGTTCATCATACTGTTATTGAAGTGTTTCCTGACATTGTGGGCATGGACAATTTCAGAGTACAGCATCCTACTGTTAGGATATTTCCAACTGTTTCACTGGAGTCCATCTTTGTTCTGGATGCAGAGAGACATACTATGCTTTGTTTTCACATCTGAACATATCAGTCTCTGCTACACTTCTATTATACATCCTCTTAAATATGAAACAAGTAAACATAGTCCACAACAAAGAGAAAAAATTTTCATCACCATGAAGTGAATTAACATGCTACAAAAATTACAATGCATCACTTGAGTGGTGAAAAAGAAAGTCAAATCCTTCTTGTAGAAATTGATGCTACTGCATGACCCATGTGGCACTGAAGAGGTTACAATTAAAATTTGAACATTGGCCCAGTATGGTAGCCTAGTGGCTAAAGTCTTCACCTTGCAGGTGCCAGGATACCATATGGCCATTGATTTTAATCTCAGTAGCCCTACTTCCCATTCAGCTCCCTTCTTGTGGCCTGGGATAGCAATTGAGAACGGCCCAAAGCCTTGGGACCTTGCACCCTTGTACCTTTGTGGGAGACCTGAAAGAAGCTCCTGGCTCCTGACTTTGGATTGGCTCAGCTCTGGCCGTTGCAGTCACTTGCAGAGTGAATCAGCAAATGGAAGATCTTCCTCACTGTCTCCTTCTCTCTGTATAACTGTCTTTCCAATAAAAAAATTTTAAAAATTATATATTAGATTTAGCACCACAAAACTTCAAGTTGAAACAAGAAGAGCAAAACAACCCCTAACCCTGTTACCATTGAGTATCATCCAGGAGCAATCACTTAAAATAAGAGATGAAAGAGAAATAGTTCCAACTTTTTCTCTTTACATGGTTCATGACATTATTGGCATGGGCTGTCCTCGACTTCTTTCCCAGGCCACAAGCAGGGAGCTGGATGGGAAGCGGGGCTGCTGGGATTAGAACCAGCGTCCATATGGGATGCTGGTGCATTCAAGTCGAGGACTTTAACAGCTACGCTATTGTGCTGGGTCAAAAAAAAAGTATATTTCATTCTGCCAGGCGTTTTGGAGATTTCTGAAAGGCAGATTTAATTAGTAAATAGTTCTTCATGATACATTCCACAGCCAGACACCTGAAGCTGGACATAACCAATAAATGGGCAGATGTGACTCTGAGAATTTTGTCAATGAGTGTTAATGTATCATGAATTTACATTTAAATCACCTGAGGGAAATTTTCAAAGTGCAGTTTCCCAGGCCAGATCCCAGACAAAATTAGATTTATATATTTCTGAGCGTAGAATTCATGCCTCTGCAGTGTTTGAAAATCATCAGGGCAATCTAGAGCACAGTGAACCTTGAGAGATGTTGTATAAAAATTCTTTCTCACACTTTCTGAAGTTTGGGCGCTAAAGCAAATCGGATCTTAAGACAATCTCAGGGCTGGCTTGATGGCTCACTTGCCGATTCTATGCCTGCAAGTGTCCATCCTGTATAGGCAACCAGTTCATGTCCTGGCTGCTCCTCTTCCCATTCAGCTTCCTGCTTATGGCCTGGGAAAGCAGCAGAGGTTGACTCAAAATCTTGGGATTCTGCACCTACATGTGAGACTTGAAAGTTCTTAGTGCCTGGCTTTGGCTCAGCTCCAGTCATTGAGGCCATTTCGGGCAGGGTGGGGCAGAGGTGAACCAACAGATGGAAATTTTTTTCTGTCTCTTCTTTCTGCCGATCTGCCTTTGGTAGAAATGCCTATAATTTCTCTTTTCCCCATTATCTTCTCTAAATATTTCAGGGAATTCATATGGAGAGAACTTCATATTATTGGAAAAGCTTATTAATTTTGCAAATCCTGAGGAAAGTTGTATAAATTTTTTCCTAATTGCTCATAACTTTCTATATTTCTATATGCATGTAAGTGTTGTGTGCATGAGAAACATCATGTTTTGTGGAAATACTGTTTTTCAAAATAACTTTTCTGTGTGATAGAATGCAAAATTTGAAGTTTCAGAAGTCAATTACTTTTTGGGAAGACGGACAAAAGCCAGCTGCCTTCCTAAAAGTAAATGGCTTTGCTAATCTTGTATGTTTTGGGGTGCCTGCCAATATTAGGAAATTTACAGTTATTCCATTTTGTAAATAGTAAAACCAGATGTTTTTCTGTTTTCCATGTCTTTTCCTAACAATGTGCAAATTTTAGCATGTTGTGTTAAAAGGCATTTAAGGATAATGCAGGTTCACAGCCTGATGGCAATTTTAAAGGATATGTTTAGGAATATGACTTAATCAAATTTTACAAACTTATTTTTTTTTTTTGCTTCTCAGCATGAGATTTTCCCAAAGTGGTTGGGATGTTTTTGTTCATTAACTCTGTCAACCAAATTCCCATTCCAAGTGGCATTGCCAAATGATGTAGCCCCTTGATCACTGTGAGGCATTAAACAGTAAAATCCTTGAAAAAATTGTTCATTTTGCCTTTAAAATGAATATTTGAAATACTTTGCAACTTACCATTAGCAGACTGGAAGGGATATCGTTGTAAGCCTACCTGCTCTCGTCCAATCCACTGAGGTGATTTTATCAAGGATGACAATACTTTTAGCCTACGCATTAGTATGACAGAACTACTTGTGGAAGTATGTATTCCTGTTTGAGGGCACAGATGGAGATTGGCATGCACTTCTTGAATAAGGCACACCTGAATGAACTTGATTGATGGTGACTGAAGAAGTTTGTGGGTAAATCAATTTATAACCATTTTAATGCAAAGATGATTAAACAGGCTTATGCCACTGGGCAGAAAAAGCACCAGCTGGATAGCAATGGCACAGCTGAGTGTCTTGGATGACAGGTTAGTTCCTGATGTGTGCAGGTCTGTCTACACATTTATAGACAGACCATAGGCAACTGAATAGTGCCCATTGTTTAAAAGTATTGTTTAATAGCTTTCACTATTGTTTATAACCGATTTTTAGAAATCTTGATTCACTACAGAAAGATTTCTACTATACACCAGTTCATCCATCTGTTGCAGTTAATTGTTCAGGTCATAAAATGGAATTTGAGTGTGAATTTGCGCAATATTCAGAAATGCTTTATAGTGTGTTTTTTTATTAAGAGTATTACATCCCTTTAGTGCTCATCATTATGTTGTTTCAAATGTGTCAGTGAAGTGACCACAGATGCTGTGCAGGGGAATCTTAAAAGCATTCCTGAAAATGTCTATTATGGAAAAAAATTCATGGATTAAGGGTTTTTTACTAAATGAAATAAAAATTATGAACAAGTTATGAGTGTGAGGGAGATAGAGGATGAGAGTGAAAGTGCCTCCACACACTGGTTCTCTGCCCAAATGCCCGTGCATCAGCCAGGGGGCAAAAGAAGGCCAAAGGCAGGAGCCAGAAACAGTCCAGGTCTCACTGGTGGACAGTATCGTCTCAACTGCTGAGCCATTACCTGTTGCACCCCATAATGTAGATTAGCAGGATAGCGGAAGTGGAAGCAGATTCAGAATTCAAACTGGTACTCCAATACAGAATGCAGACACCCAAATAGCAGGTTAACCACTGTACAAAATTCTTCTCTGTTATATTTTAATGATATTGTAGACTCAATTTTAGAACCGGGAGGTATCTTGGAAAAATGTTTAGTTTAACCACTTTGCTTAACAAGGGTTCAAGTTTGCAAAACTGCAGGAGTGATTGGTAGTTGGATTCTCCAGGAAAAATTCCCAGGTAGTTCACAGAATGACCAGCAATGTCACAGACTCAAACTTTAAAAGAATGCAGTTTGGGAAGATGACACAAAATTATCCCAGGATGCACTACTACGAACCAGTAAACTCCATGGTTTGCTTCTTTCTCCACTGTCCATGGGCTCTAGCATTTCTGCAAGCAACCCTGTCCTTACTCATAATCCTGCCTTACAGCCATTGCCTGGGCCACTGCAGATTTTCCACAGCCTTGCTACTTAGCATCATTGGTTTCTGTGTGAAGTATCTGCTGATGTCAGTTCCATGCTCAAGCTGCAGATATGAGAGTGACCTGGAATGCAAGCACACACAAGGAGGGCAGGGCTGACCTAAGAGGTTAAAACATCAGCTGGAAAATCCATCAGAGTACCTGAGTTCAATATCAAGTCTTGACCTTAACTTCATTTTCTTGCTGCTGACATAGATCCTGGGAAGCAACAGTGGTGGCTCAAGTAATTGGGCTCATGCAACTCAGATAAAAGCCCTGGCTAGAGTCCTAGGCTCCCAAATTGGGCCCTGCTGACCCAATGTGGACAGTTGGAGGAGGGAATGTAGTTACTTTTGATCTTCCTCAATGTTTTTAAAGGAAAGTGAGAGACAGAGGCTGGTGCCTAACGTGTTAATCCTCTGTGGTGTTAGCATCCCATATGGATGCTGGTGTGCATCCTGGTTGCTCCACTCTGGAACTAGTTCCATGCTTACAGCCTGGAAAACAATGGATAGTGCCTCAAGTCCTTGGGTCTCTCCATCCATGTTGGAAATGTAGAAGCTGCTGGCTTTGGATTGGCTCAGCTCTAGCCATTGAGCCACTTGGGGAATGAGCCAACAGATGGAAGATCTATCTTCTCTGTAAAATCTGCCATTCAAACAATAAATCTGTCTTTTAAAAAATAAAAAATAGGAGCGCAGAAGCTGAGAACAGAGAAAAAGAATGCCGTCTAGAGTACACAATTAGTAGGAGAAAAGAAAGTCAGATACAACAGATGCCAGTTGTCCTTCCTTGCAGGTTTAAGCCACTAAAATTTCTTCCCATCTAATAGTGTAACTTCACATTTTACATCTAGGATTTGCTTTCCCCTAAGAGAAATCAACTTGATCGTCTGTTACACCAAATCTAAGATCTCTCAGTGATGCCTTTTTTTGTACTATTGTCTCCCAGTCCTGTTGAAACCCTCCTGAACACTCCATGATTTATGGATTGAATTTTAAAGGTTGGTACAAAGATTACATCATGAAAAAGTATAAGGAAAGGACTAAAGAAGAAGACAAAGTTTCTGCATGTGAAAGAGAGATAAAATATAACAAATGAATATTTCCCTTCCTTAAATGGCCCTTCAGTGAGGAATCAAAGGTAGTTTAAACTTAAGAATTTTCTCCCGCAATATAGAGGACTATGCACTGTTCATTTCAGTCAACATCTAAGCTGAGTGATGTTCTTAATCCAATAGATTGCTGCTACCTTGGTATCAGAGATTTATATGGTTACTTTTACCATTGTCCATGCAGAACCAGAAGGTGTCCTAGAACTTTTGTGAATTTCATGTGCTCCTCAATAGTTCTAGTAAACAACAGTGGTTCACTTCTCTCTAAGGTGTGAACGGTTCCAGGAAAATGTACCCTCTTCTTTATTCTGCCAATTTGCTTGGTGGCATGATAACCCACAAAAGGCAATCATTTGCAGTAGTTGCTAATTAAATGTAACCATTCTTCTCTTCCTGGTGAAGAATAGAGGTTTAATCCAATGGAGCCTAGACTTTCAAGAATAAGAACCAGAAATTTAATAAAGTGCTGTTAGGGTTAACTGAAAAGCACCATTCTCTTTTAGTCTCATTGGCCCACCCATGCATTCATTCTAGATTTGTAAAAAAAATTTTGGTCGCTGCTTCAGGACAAAACTACATCCTCTAAAATATCCCCTGTTCCACAAACTGTTGGTGTTGCCCAGATCCTGCCCTATCTGAATCTGATTGGCAATTCCACTATTTTCTAAGGACAGCAGCATTCTGGTGGTGGGTGAATTGATGCAATTCAGCTCTTTGCCTCACTTCTCATGTGTGAAAGGGAAGTCTTTAGAAGACTTTTCTTGTGGGGTATCATGAGAACAGATATGACACCAACACACGGCAGCAAGAAAGGACACCCCAAATTCTCTACCTTCTGCATTACAGGAAGGTATAATATTGTAATTGGCTAGTACTGGCTAGTGCCCTGTTTGTTGCAGTTGTGTTTTCAACAGGAAGAATGAAAAGTAACAAAGAGAAGGTCCCTGAGAGGGCAGGCAGGCATCTCAATAGGGAACTGAAGGCCAGTCTGCATAGATATGGGTGTGGGCCTTCCATTTGTTCTTCCCCCTACAGCCTTTCTGGGATATTGCTGGGGGAAGGGCTTTTGGGTGTGAAATCCCCTGAACTTCACACTATCAGATGATATTCCCTCAGATAGCCGAAGAGAAGGCTGCAACCAATCCAGTCAGGTTACTGAGCAAGAGTTGTCCAAAATTCAGAAACAGTAATCATGTTAGCCTTCTTAAAGCTAAATCTGTAGTTGAACAGTGCACAGCTTCTGTTCCCATCAGGGGAACATTTTATCGTGAGTTCATTGAGCACTAACCCAGCTGCTGGGGAGGAGGACACACAGAGGTCATCTCTTCCTCCAGATTCTCTGAAACCACTGGGACACATTACTTTCAGCCAAAATTACTTCCCTGGGTCTTGTCACAAGTCCTCAGTTTTATTCAGTGCCCTGTCCCTAACCAACTGGCTGTATTATTTGCTACTGTCCACAAAATCTCTTTTATTCAGTTACTATAGTATTGCTTATCTGACCATCGCTCATCTTCTACCTCAGATCAGATTAACACTGAAATATACCTCTTGAGATTGTACTCATGTGGAAAGTGTCTCCATCCATTTTTCAGAGGTGTTTCTGAGCTAGCTTATCTACCATAGCACTCTGTCACTCTCTGGGACCAGCATACAGCTGGAAAACTGGCTTTTTCTTTTTCTCACACCAGCTCATCATTGGGAATGCAACATGGTCCACTAGAAATGGGCCAAGGAAGAATCTGAGTGTAGCATGTGGGAGGGGAAGCCACCTATTTGGAGAAACTACCTGTCTTCATACCTACTCCACCAAATCCAATGCTGGGCAATTCCACATTATGGCCAATGACTCATGTGACACCCAGACCATTATGTATACCTGGAATCCCACTGTTACCTATTTACGTTTGTTTATTAAAAATAGCAATGAAAAATACCAGTCTCATGATTGTGGAGACTACACTACCTGTCTTATTGCCTGTCACACTAACCTGACACCAGGTAAGTGTCATAATGGTTACCAGAGCCCAACAGTAAGCCAAGAGCCATTTTTATAAGAATTATTTTTTTTTGGAGAAGGCATTTCTGGGCTGTGCAAAGTTGAGTCTCTGTACTAACAAAAACTTGCAAAGGTTTTGGTGAGCTCTACTGAAAATTTTGGTCATTTAGAATATATCAGTTGCTGAATTTAACATAAGCTATCCTTACATACTTGAGTTCTGTCTAGCTTTCAAATAAACCAAGCTTAAATAAAGGAAGGTTGAGAGGACTTGATAATACCCACACCTAATGCATCATGTACCTCATGGAACTTCCTTTTTTCTTTATTTCCTTCCATCATGAAGTGCTCTGAACTCTGGGTATGGTCTCTGTCAAAGCAGAGAAAGAAGTTTTAGTTTCTTTCCCAAAGGTGTACATCCATCAGTTTTGGCCTAACTGGAGAAAAGTGTGTAAAATGGGGCACATCTTAAAATTCATAGTGGGGGCATACACTGTGATGCAGGCTAGACTGCTGCTTTAAGAGGTCTGACTCCATATTAGAATGCCTGGTTGAGTTCTAGTTGCTTCACTTCAGATACAACTTTCTACTAATGAATCCTAGGAGGCAAGAGATGGCTCAAGTACTTGGGACCCTACCAGTCTTATGGGAGACCCGGGTGGAATTCTGGATTTGTGGCTTTGATCTAGACAAGTCCTGGCTGCTGCAAAAAAATTGGGAGTGAATCATAATAGGCAAACATCCTTCCTTTTTCTCCAAGATGGAAGGAGAAAGAAACAAGCAAACAAACCAAAATTTAAATACATATTGAGTTCATAGTATTTACCCCCCACACACACTTAAATTTTGGTAAATTTTAAAGCTTACAGAGTAAGAATGACAATTGCCACTCAGATTTGCAATTTTATGTTTTGTTCTATTTGCGTCATCATTTGTACTCACATACTTTGTCTCATACCACACAAACATACCTCTTGTTTTACAATGCAATTTGAAACCAAGTTGCATGTATCAAGAGAGCCTATCATTGTCATGAATTAGCTAAGAATAAGGATAATCACCATTACACAATGAAAACAGAGCAGTAACTCCTTAGTATCTAACATGCATTTTATATTCAAATTCCTCAATTGTCAGGTTTTAACCCTCCCCACTTAACTAAGATAATGAGAAACAAAATATTTCAAGTAACTTCTGAAAAACAATATTCTATGTCTTGGATATATCAAAAGAGAGAAGGTACTAGAAAGAAATCGTAAACTTTCATTGGTATTGAGACCCAAACATTGTACATTTATGGCATAATGAAACAAAGTGAGCATATTAGTGTTAACAGAACCACGACTCCGTAGAATAGATGTCAGTATTAAATGATAAGTCTTAACAGCAATATTGAATACAAAATGAAGGGTGAGTATTCAACCTCCCGGTTAGCACGCTGGTTGGGGTACATGAGAGCTGTATCAGTTTCCGCATTGGATTTCCAGCTCTTGATCCCAGTGATCTGCCAATATGATCTCTAGGAGGAAACTTGGATGGCTCGAGTGGTTGGGTCCTGGATCATGCTTTAGCCAGCTAGATTGAGTTTCTGGCTCCGAACCTTGATCTGGCACAGTTGTAGCTGTTGCAGGTATTTGAGAACTGTAGCAGCAGAAGGGTCGTCTGTCTCTCAGCTTTTCAAATAAAGGCAAAATTAAATGTGAAATGAAAATGTCAGTAAGAGCGTTTTTTGCCTTAATTTTTCTTTCTAGGCAACACCACTAAAAGGGTCCAGAGACAATGATATTCTAATGGCAGTGAGCATACTCTATATCTAGATATTGATTTTTGAATCTCGTTTTCCATCTAAAGAAGCCAGGGATAATTGGGGAGGAGTAAGGTAAGCCAGGGTAAAGACTGTTTCCAGACCTGAATCAGAGAAATTAAAAGGTGAGCTTAGGCTATCTTATTATGCCAGCTAATTTTTGTAAATTTAGAACATATTCAATTCCAATGTATTAATTCAGGCAAACATCATCAATGGGTAATAAAACTTTAAAGGATGGTTTTTCCTCTGGGGGTTGGGGGGGAATAGGAGATTTACCCACTGTCAACTCCATACTTTACTAAAAATCGATTTTTAGTAAATCTATTTACTAAAATAGTAAAATAGATTTTTATGCTGGAAAGATCTGGAACTCACCACCCTCACCAAGTGAATTGATCAGCATCACTAGTAGTGGCAATTTGGCTCTGTCTCATGAATTTGGTTTCATCAAAACATACTACCTGTATTAGTAACAGTTTTCTTATCTGCATTGAAAGGTTTTGTTGCTGTTGGAAAGAAATAGGTTGAAATTCTCCTAGCGTTTGGGGTTACATTGTCTGTTGTGACTGTTCAGTTCTACTGTATGATTGTGTAGTAGCATAAAGCAGACACGTTGTAAGTGGGTGTGGCTGCTTTCAAAGACAACTTTATTTACAAAAGTAAACAACTGATTGGATTTGAACTCAAGGTTAGTTTATAAACTTCCAGCCTCCACTTGAGACCTTATCTATTTGCAAGAAATTTGGATGAAAGAATACGCCAAATCATTGGATTTTAAGGGATGGATGCTGGCTTGGTGATGAAGGTATCTGTTTGGGCCGCCACATTCCAATTCAAGGGTTTGTGTTAGAATCCTGGCTCTGCTCTCGATTCTAGCTTCCTGCTAATGCAGACACTGCGAGACAGATGATGGCTCAAGTGTTTTGGTTCCTGCCACCCATCTGGGAGTCCTGGACCACCTTCCTGCCTAGTCTTGCCCCACCTAGACCATTGCAGGCATTTGAAGGAGTGAACTGGTGGAAGAGAGTTCTTTCTCTCTGCCATTCAGATATTAAAATTTATATAAAAAAAAAAACTATTTTGTGACTAAGACAAGTCCAAAATGTGGAGCACGTTAAAAGATAACTTTAAAATTGCTTCAGACAGCTCATAGGGATAAATATGGACAGCTGGAGCTAAAACTGGAGACAAAAAGACAAAATGTTTCTTGTGTGAGCTTAAAGGACATAGTTATCTAGGTAACTCTAAGCTTTCTCCTGGGCATCTGTATTTTCGGATTGCAGTGCGGACTTTGTCAGTTAGGTTCTCGCCTCCCATCACAACCATCTGTGATGCTAGAAGAATGACTGATTTGTTAGCATCTCAACCCACTGGAGGTGCTTTTCAAAGCCTCAAGACATAAAACCGATAATATTTTTCCATGAACCTTTGATTAGACGTCATTATGAAAGCAAGTTCATGAAACCAGAGAACAGAGGACAAGCTGGCTGTGCTTTAATCACCAACTGTTAATTATCCTAAATCCAAGCAGGAGGTTTGTAGCATTTGACCCTTTTGTTCGCCAAGAAAGAGAAAAATGTGCTTGCTCTTAGTCACAGTCTAAACAGATGACTATGTTTTTTACCAGTAATTGTCATAAAGACATCCTTATTATTTGCCCATAATTTTCCCAAGAGGCAGGGCTTGCTGTTAAAACTGTTTCAGAAAATGTCAGTAACACCATGAGCTCTAATGTAGAATAACGTATGAGCTGAAAACCAGTTTAAAGTACATATCCATGGATGTTTATTAAAAGATATTTGGAAGGTACTTTGCAGACTTAGAAAGTATCTTACACCTTAGAACTAGTAAAATCTTGTGTAGTCTGACATTTAGTTTGTACCTTCCTGTCATGACATGATCCTGACTTTCCCCATAAAGCTTTTCATACACCTCATTACACTCAACTAACTTTTTTGGGTCTCAAAGTCCTTGCCCCTAGTTTTCTGTTCCTGTTTTGATTTCCTACCTTAAGAGTAGGTATCTAGTCTGTGATAAAAGGAAGACACGCTAGCTCCCTGGTAAAATTTGTTTATGCTGCATATGTTGAAATATTGCAGTAATTCTAGAAAGTACAGGTATTTAATACTAATCCATAACTTAATTTAAAAATTAACACATATTAAATGTGAGGCTAAATGGAACCTTAAATCTTGTAGGGCACAGATAGGGTTAATTCTAACTACTGAGATTGGTTTTTTATAATTGTGTTAGATGATTTAGTGGCTTATATCTACCCATTCCAAACTCATTTTCACACAATTGTAATATATGAACAGATATTGAAAAATTCCAGAATGTTAGAATGTTATAGAGCAACTGTATCATCAGTGTCATATTAGAAATTGGGAATTCACAGGAAGTTGTACATACCAAGATTCAAAATTGAAGTGGGAGTAACCTTATGAGTTAATAAAAAAAATTATCCGAGTTGTTACATGTTCCCCAATGTAAGATCTCACTGGCATGATCAGGAAAAGAATTTTAGATGACCTGTTTCTTCAGTCTATTCTCTTAAATATATGTACATTGTGTGTGGGATAACTTTGGTAAAGGTGATTCTCAATTGAGTATAGAGCTTTGAGTATAGAACTTTGAAGAGTATTTCAAGACTGTAATCTGTATTGGTTGGTAAGGAGACATTGCATCTTCTACTAGTTTGGGAACTTTTTTTTTATTAATTGTATTGCATTATGTGACACAGTGTTATGGGCACTGGGATTCCCCCCCACACCCCTCCCCGAACCCTCTCCCCATGGTGGATTTCTCCACCTTGTTGCATTACCACAGTTTAAATTCAGTTGAGGTTCTTTCATTGGAAGTATTTACCAAGCATAAAGTCCAGCATACTTTAGTAAACTTCTATAGGATCATTGATTAAAACAGTGAACCACCTGGGGCAGGGAGGGATTTAAGATAATTTTCTTTCACTGAATTCTCCCAGAGTTCTTTCGCTAAAGTGCTGTAAGTTGAGACCCTTTTGACTGATCTTGAGTGGAAATACAGAACAATGACTCCTCTGTATGAAATGCGCCATCATTCTCAAGATCACTTTTAGCGTCCCATTAGCCTTATCATTGCCACATGAGGAGTCTTAATGTATTTAAATTTTCCTGAGTCAGTTTTCTGATCCTATAACAGTGTTTGCTGATCTCCTCATGCATTCCTTAAGAATTCAAGTATCGATTTTAAGACATTTAATGATCTCCCTTTCTAGTGTTTTAAGATTCTAAGCTGGGATTAAATTATAGGAACTTCCAGGTTGATTAAGTATCCAGTTACTGTATGGTATCCATGGACACAGACACAGAAGTGCAGAGTACAAGGAAAAGAGCAGGGGTTTTCAATAAGGAAAATGTAAAAAAAAAAAAAAGTCTGCCCCATATTAGAGTAGAAACAATAAAAACTTGACATGAACATTATTCAGGTCAGTTATTTGATATAGGTTGTGCTCCCACAGGCCTTGGCTTGAGACACATTAAATCACATTGAAAGAAAAGTAGTTACATTAGAAAAGTTTTAAGATGGAAAATTTAACCCATAGCTGTTTGTATTTCTCTTTAATAAGTGACATTTGCTAACAATGTACTAATAAAACTGGCAGGGAAGAATTGGGAGTGAGACCTGGGTCAGATTTTTATTTGTGCCCTATACTGCTTGCTGTGATAAGTAAGAGACGTGCAGTTGTACAATATTACATATTTCTATAGATAGATGTAATCAAGAGCACAAATCGTACAAATAGAACACAAATCAAGAACACAAATATGTAGAAGTAATGAGTGTGTTACCTTTGTTGTAAAAATATAATTATAAATTTACATCATTCAAGGTTTAATGATGGCTGTGTTTAGCAATTAGTTTGTCAAGATGCCAAAAATTAAAAAATTGGCTCCATCTGGGTGGTAAGAGGTGGCTCCAGTGTGCAGGGTACATAGCCTAGGTTTCCTGGGAAGATCAGTGTGATTCCCTGTGGAGTGCCTGTGTGCATCGCTGATATACAAGATCAGCTGGAGTTGCCTTCCCCTCATCACTGCCAGAGTTCAAAAATGAGATCTCAACTTCATGAAATCCATCAGACACTTACTGCTTATACTGGCTTGTGTGTCCAGTTTGAAGTATATGTCTGGGAGGCATATGTGGAGTGAAGGGGTTAGATGTGTGGTTGGTTTCCACCGTGGCTTATTAGCACAAATAGCTTTGCAAGCCAGTAAACTTACAAAACTCACAGCATGCTGATCATTGAAAAATAATTTCCTGGTGGATGGCCAGAAAGAGAAGCTCTGAATTAGAGACAAAGTGTACTCCTCAGATAGTAAACAAATTCTTTTAGCCAGTTTTACAATACAATTTTTAAAAAAAAGATAATGGATTGGGTGGTGTTTTAAGGGGAAATGTGAACATTCACAGGGAATAAGGTCATAATTGGGGAATAATTATAGTGCAGAAATTAGGACCATCCTGGTGTTGGATATGCCACATGCACAGTTGTCATGTAAATGGCATTCCTGAATAGCGTAAGCCAGAAGGCACACCGACAGCCTTTGGAGGATGGAGAAAGTTGTAACCCTCAAATGCAGGGAAGAATCCAACAAAGTCAGCCAATCAGAAACGTTAAAGAGCAAAAAATGTAATTCTTCCTCTGGAGGTCTTCATGGCTAAAGACTGGAAGAGGATTTCTCACCTGTGCCATGGCCTGCACTGGAGTGAAGAGTTATCAGAAGATCGTGAGAAATGGAGACTAACATATCCAGCTGTGAGGATGAATGCAGTATGCGTCTCTACTTCCAGACTAAGGATGGACTCCCAATGAAACTGTTTACTAGATGACAGTATCATGCTGGACTCTCTGCCATTGTCCATGCCAGCAATGATGGACATATGACTGTGTATGAAGAACTATACTAATGATATAGGGGAACTCAGAGAGGGGGGAAGGAATTGGCAAGGGGATAAGGGAAATCCCAGGGGCCTATGGAACTGTATCATAAAATAATAATGAAGATTAAAAAAAAGAAGCAACCCATGGGTTATGGAACAAGCACAACCATCATGAGTCTGTAGCAGAAATCAAGAGTGGATGAGCAAGCTAGGGGAACTATAAGGGAGCAACATGTCAGCAGAGGTCAAGTATATTAAGGTCATCCAAAGTAAATAAAACAAAACTAAGTGAGCTAGGGAAGTTTGGAGGTATTACCAGAACAGGGCACTGAGAAATACCCTGTATTGCTGTAGTCTCCATGCAATACGACCTATCTCAACAAGACAGTTACTCTAAACTTCAGAGAGCAGAAGTACCACCTGGTGAGAACTCTCAGAGAGCCTAGGGCAGATCAAAGAGTCTGCATTAGGGGGGGGGGGGAAAGCATACCTGAAGAATCCAGTGTAATTGATTTACCAACCACATTAAGAAATGCAATCATATTATTTAATCCAAAGATCCTGCTGGAAACATCCATGTGTATAGGTGCACAGTTCTAGCAACCCCTTCTGGGAAGCCAGTGCTGACTGCTGTGAAAGGCAGGTTCATGGTACAACTGTGACAAATTGTCACAGTCCTTCCAAACAATGCTTCTTTTACCTTGTTTGTGTTTTGGATGTTAATGTTGTGAATTGTGTATAATGCTACATTTTAAATCTTGGTTGGAAACAGGCGAGATGTAATCCTAATTAACTTTAGTTGCTAATACTCTTTGCCATTTAATCAGAAGTGAGCAATGCTCTTTATATATTGGGTTAGAAATTTTAATCCTGAATTGGTCTTTATAACATACAGAGTAACCATAAACTGTGAAGCTTTATACAAGTAAATGATAGTAGGTATTTTTAAATATAACAAGTATATGTATTTATTGTTTTTCTGTAAAGCCTATGTATGCAGAAGTGTTCTTGATGCATTTACAATGTCTTGTTAAAGAGGAGAGTCCAGAAGTTTGCATCAATTACACCTACAGAAAAATGAATCATTCTTTCAAATGGTGTGGATTTTTTTCTTTGTAGTTCTTCCAAAATCTCAAAAAAAATAAGTAGTCATTATTCTTACCACCTGGGAGTGTGGGGACTTGAATTTTTTCAGTATTTTTGAGGGAACAAGTCTTTGGAAAAAAATAAATAGCTGGGAGCTTTTCATGAAAGTGCTCCATGGTCATGCTCTCTGAAACTTCACATCTGGTTTTATGTTGGAGCAGGTCCAAGCAGGCTGTTCCTATGGCCCATGTGTGGCGATCATCCTATGTGCAAAAGGTCTGTGCTGGTCTACAATTATGCTAATGCATACAGATGAATTTTTTTTATGCACAGGATTGAAGTAGTCCAGGACACATAACAGAAAAGCTGTCTGTGCCAGGAAAAAGTGATAAAACTATTTTCAAAACCAAAGATACAGGCAGAAGATAGATCTGTTGACATGGCAATCTTCAGGGAATCCAGAGATGTCACATCAGAAGGATATGTATTCACAGAAGGGAGCCTCAGGGAATTCACATGTCTCTCGAATAATGGAAAACCTGGAAAATAGGAGTGATGACATCTGGAAGAGGACGACAAAGACTAACATTTAGTTACTTGGAGAGAAAATCTGAATTGGCTTTCAGATATGACAAGTGTGACTAAGGAATTAGAATCTTATGGACATTAAAGTTAACAAAAAATCGAATAGCATCTTTGCTCTCCAGGCCCTGAGATCACCTAGCAGCTTGGGATAGAATAAGTTGCTTGCCTTTGAGGGGAAACATTAGGCTATTGCTCTGTTTAACTTGGACTAAATATTTTTTGTGGCCCCGCTGATTGGGGGCCTAACCACGATTAGGCCCTGTGGGAAAGTCAGGTCTATTTTGAGCTCAATTACTGGGAAATTGTTGTGAAGGGAGGCAGACCTCTGTCCTGAAGAGCCTTGGGCTGTGGCGTGTCTGAGAAATGCCAGCAAAGATACAGTCCTTACACTCCCCCCAACCCTTGACATCCTGTTAGCTATGTTCAGGCAGGCCAAGGCTTGGCTAGTATATCTGTTAGTAATGTTTCATGGAAGTTAGCTCATGTCCATTGTGCTTACATTTCTGACTTGCTTAGGAACCATACCCTTCATTTTCTCCAGTGTTCCTCCACCCCTCACTAAGCATAGTGTGTAATAACTCAGATGTACTATTAAATTTATAGATAGTGAGTTGTTAGAAGCACATTTATTATATGGATACTTGATCCATGACCCTACTCTATGAATTTCCCCATTTTGGCATGCAAAGAAACATTCCATGGAATGTGGGTGTGCACATCTGTAACTGAAGGGGGCAAATTACAGAGTGGGTGGAGGTTTCTTTTCATCCTTGAGTAACTCTGAGAAGATGCATGTCTCCTTTAAAGGGTCCAGTATCTGTGTATTATTTGTAAAGCTATCTAGGTTTCTGTTCTTATCATTTTACCTTCTGCAGTCAAATTGGCTCCCGATCAGATTAACTACTCAGACCATTTTCCACAGAGCATTTCAGCCAGTGAGGACTGCTCTACAACAGTCATCCTACAAAGTTATAATGAAGGTGAAAAATTCCTCCAATTATTTAAAATCGTATTTATGTCTCCATTTCCAGAGCAAGAAGGATTTGTGTGGCAACTGTCTTCAGTGTCCAGGACTGTACCATGGTTATGGTTTATAACCTAGGAGCAATAGGCTACACCAGACAGATCACATGTGGTCAGCTCTACCACAGCTGGGGTTGTGTAAGCACGCTGTGTGATTAGGCATGCAACGGCACCATCTGTGGATGTACTTCTCAGAAATTCCTCCACCATCAACCAACACCATGTCATGGATTTGCATAAGTTCTGGAGAAAGCCACCATTGCTTCAATTCTTGACCTTTCCAGAACAGCACCATCTCACTGGAAAAGATCTGCAACCTAGGTTCAGAGCTGAGCAGCAGGCGCTGCCAGCGGCACCCTCTTGGGAAATCCAAACATCACGTGGCTGGACTCCGGGGTGCATGGCAGTTTGGAGGTACCTATCTCTTTAGAGGAAAGACCCCTTGCAGAGCTCAGTTCCCAAGGGGCAGAGACGAAGGGAAGCCACTTTTCTGCATCAGAAGAGTGCCACAAAACGCCCACTCCAGCTGGTGAAAGTGTGAGGGAGCCGAGGGTGGAAAAATATATTATCAAAGTCACTCACAATAAATGTAGTTTATCATTTGGTTTGTGAAAGCATATTAAAAATGGTTTTCCTTTTTTTTTTTTTTTGGCCAAAGTGTTTTCTTGGCTTTTAGAGTCGGGATTTAAAAGGTCATTTGAAAAGGAAACACAATCCGAGAGGTGTTTATGAAAGCAACTCTTCTGCTACATTGTGTTTTTTTAAGTCCCAAATGTTGAAGAGGTGGTTTGTGAAGCCTTTTCACTAATCACTTCCTAGGCAGGGGGAAGATCAGGGCTGACTTTGTTGCTGTGGGTGGCTGAGTCACTGTAAAAATCTCCAGTCCTTTTGATGTTTGCTTTCTACAGATGTTCTGAGACCCGAGAAAGAAGAAAGAGAATGGAAGGGAAAACTTTCAAACACTATTATTAGAGAAGCCAAATTGTGTTACTCGTATTTACTGAAATAATTTGTTTGAGGTGTAGAGGGCTTGGGTTTTTATATCTTGGGGCCAAGCCATCCCTACATTACTGCTGTAGGCAAATTAATTCCAACAGCATCAGACACTTGGCTGCTTCCAGGAGAAGGAAAACAGCTAAAGACAGAAATCACTTCTCACAATATCTAAGTGTTAAACTAGGCTAAACACTTAAACAATTTGATAAGTGATATTTTATTAGCACATTTTAATATATATTTCATGCTGAAAGAAATGCTTCTTAGTATTTATAGTTGTAAAAACACTGAAATGTTCAGCATTGGAAATCCTATACATCTTATGAGTATTCTTTAAGGATTTAAAACAATCTTCAGTAAAAAAAAAAAAGCACCCACGCTCATCCGTACATTTTAACCAAAATTTAAAGACACACTTTGTTATAAAGTAAGCCCAACAGAAATATCCTCTTACACAGTTGATAAAATGATCATGTTAGTGTAGCATCTTGAAGGATTTTATAATGCATGACACATTAGTTGAAGTTCATGCACCATAAGCCATAGAAGTTCAAAGAGCCCCAATGCAATGAGGTGTCAAATGGCATGTCTTTTCTCTGTGAAGACATTTGGCAAGTGGAAGGTCCCCGTGGGTACTGTGTACAAAATGCATATTTCTTGTTGCTCTGAGTGCAGAGGTGTGATTGGTACATTTGAATCTAAGGTGGCAGTTAGGACAAAGGCTGATATCCATGGGTGGCCTCTTAACCTTACTCCTGAAAGCCAATGTGTTATTCCTACTCTACTCTACTCGGCCTCCAAAAAGTCACCAAGTCATGATAATCAGTGGAATGTTTTCCATTGCTTTCCAATTTTATCATCTATCCAGTGTTTCATTTAGGTACTTTGCAAGTTTGGGGGATCAGAATGGCAACTAAGGCATGGCCACTGTATGTAGAAGATGCCCATTCCAGCAGAAGTAGGACATTAAAAAAAATCACTATGATATAACCCATAAGTGCATTTGTGCTAGTCCATTAGTTGATTTCAACCTTACTGCTTATTCACGGAAAGGCAAGTAATATTTCCAAAACCGAGTTCCATTGAGAACAAACAAACAGCTTTAAGTTGTCAGATAAAATTAGATCAACAGCAACACCAAGTCCTCCTTTTGCAGATTCATAAAGCATACTTGCATTATGAAAACTTTTGAGAGATCCTGTTGTAAAACATCTTGCTTTACTTTCAGTATTTCCCCCATGCTTACTTCAACACATTTCTTCCTGCCACACATGCTAACACCCATTGCGATATTAACATTGCATGGTCATTGGTTTGGAAAAGCAATCAATTGCTACCTGAGCAGCTACAGGTCTTGGATAATTAGACACATTGCCTTATACACAGAAGATTGGTGTGCTATTCAGGAATCCTTAGAAGCACCTGACAAATCCTGATTCTAACTTGTTCAGGAAAGGATTGATGAAAAAGAATGTGAATCCAGGAGTGTGTCTTAGCCAAAGAACCCAGTGTCTTCAGGTTCCTTTCCACCTGTTTAACTCATACATGCCTGAACATTGGGAGGAATTCGCTTTGTGTTTGTAGTGGAGGCAGAGCACCAGCACAAGCAGCATCAGGCTTAATTACATCTTTCTAGATCAGTGATTTTAGAGATGGATTTTCTTCAGTATCCAGCTGACACAGCTGAAAAGCCCTGTACTCCCTTAGTCACTGTGGTCATATTTTTAAAGGTGCCGTAGCTGGTCACATCTGAATCCTACACACCAGGGAGGGGAGAGCCCTGAATACAGCCCTACAGACCTACATGGGACGTGGAAAGGCAATCCTGCAAATTAAGGTGGATGTGACTAGGTTGATGCTGGAGATTAAAAGTGACATGTTTACCATGGTACAGCTTAATTATTAAAATATAGGTTTGGCTTTAGTAGGCAGTTGGCTCTGGTATTCAGTTACTGCTAGATAAAAGGGATAAGAAAAAAGCTCTCCCAATATTAGAGTCACTACATTTAGAAGATTTCCCCCCAGTGTGTAAAATTTTATCTAGTAGTCTCAAATGACAAGTCACTTCAATCACTTAATACATATTTCTTTGTCCCAGAAAGCTGTATTTGAATTTACACATTGAGTGCTTCCCTGCGAGTTCTGGATTGCTCAAATGTGTGTTTGAGGTAAAAACTGTTGTAGCAGTGTTAGGAGCTATTTTAAATATTGCAGTTAGTTGCCCATTTGGGGGAAGAGAACAAATCCCAAATAGTTGGGTAGGCAGACCATTGGCTCAGTCCAGTGGCAGATGAGTGAACCTTCTAGCCTTCTGCTTAGATTTGGGATAAAGTTTGCTCCTATGTTTTCACATTTAGTCCATCTGTATACAACTCATACACCCTATATGTAATGCAGGAGCTGTTGCAGGTAGACTAACAATGTAATAGTGTTCCACTTGACAGTTTTGTCCTAAGGTAATGCTGAACTTAAAATAGATAATCAAAAGATCTGGGGCTTTCAGGGAGGTGGAGGCTGCAGATATTTGTGTACTGGTTATAATAAGAATCAGTTCCCATAAATAAGCAGTTCAGGAAGCAATTCAGTGTTATTTATTGCAGACATAAGAGAAAGTCTGGAAGGAACACTGGATCTGCTATTTGGGATCACAGGCAAAATGAGGGGGAACATCATCTATGCAGTGACGAAGAAATAACCTAGAATACAGCAGAGTTTACAATCAAGGTGCAGTGAGCACTTGGTGACAGTCCTGCTTCTGAGGAATTTTGCTGCAAAGGGACTAGTAAAAGACAGCATCTTTAAATAGTATTGGAGTTGGGAACCATTTCCACCACTATTTAAGGAAAACTGAAGATCAGTTACAGGGAACTTCAATAAGTTGTGGAAGGTCAGGTCCTGTACCCAATGAACTAATGGAGCTGTAAGCAATTTAGTCTTGGTGTGACCGATTGCTAGTTGATTGACTAAGGCTGTAGCTCATTAAGTTATTTGTTAGGTCTCACCTAATGTCAGAATTATGGGAGAGGTGGTTGGAAAGAGTGAGGAAATAGAAGTATTGGAACTCTTCTATAGTCTAGGGACAACTAGGTTTAACAGATAAAAAGCCCAGGTTGAAAAAGCAGAGAATGTGTGAATTTGGGTCTTGAGGAGGTTGAGGTGGGCAAGACATATTGAGAAAGTAAATGCTTAAATGCAAGATCAGTAGATATATAGGTAAACATGAATGTATAGACAGTCATCTAGAGGAACTGTATAAGAGACTATCAAGACGTGAAGCTGCAATGCAGTATGCATCTCCACTGCCAAATCAAAGATGGTTTCCTAATAAAACAAATATATCTTGACAAGAGAATGCTGGACTCTGCCATTAACCATACCTACAATGTCAGGATACACTTAAACAGCAGAGCAATGGACTTCAGACTGTCTTCTGAAGGACTATATTATTGTGATAAAATAGGAGAAATCAATGAGAGGAAGGGAGGGGAAATCCCAGTGCCTTTGGAACTGTATCATAAAATAACTTTCAGAAAATGAATGCTTAGTGGCCTTCCCAGTGAAGTAGAAAGTTCCTTATTGAGAGGCAAGAATGCCAAGCAGCTGAGGTTCCATGGCAGTGTTGGACTGTCCAGTTAATGTTTGACTTAATCTGTGTGAACCCAAGGAGTACAGACTGGGAATTAGAGTCGGTATAAGTACAAACAAAAGCAGGATAATCAAAGGACAGCATCCCAATGCCTTATGAAGAAATACACAATCGCTCAAGGTGGGCAGAGAATGGAGGAAAGCCCGGTTTTGCTTCCTAACCATAGAGAAAAGGTAAAGGTGGAAAGACCTTAGTTTCAAGGGTGAAAACATGAGCCCTATATTAACACTTGGTTCAGTTAGGAAGTATCTTCAAAAGTCAAAGCTTAAAGTCATAGGTTGAAGATGGTTAAACAAAATATAGCATTAAAGAAACTGGCATTCTCTATTTTAAAGCCTCAAGAGTTTTGCTTGTTCCACCTTTCCACATGGAGAGGCTGGCTCTAAAGAAGGGAGTCACAGAAAGATCTTTCAGTTATAGGTTTTAGTGGGACAACATCTCTAGGTAAGGCTGAGCTAAGTCTGGTCAAAGCAGGGATTCTTGAAGTACAATGAGGTGAATACTGGTAGGGAAGTCTTAGGAAATTCCTTAGCCCAGCAATTTCACTCCTTAGCCCAGCTACATCTTCCCCCTTAACCCAAACTACATTTTGAAGAGATCTTCCCCATTCCCCCCTCCCCCCAATTTTTGAGCAAAGGTACTGACAGCATAGTCCTCACATCAGGCAGCTTCCCCCAAAACCAAAACAAGTTCTGGGAACTTCAGTGAGCAGAACAACGTGATCAGAAAGCATTTATAGAGAAACCGCCAACAAACAACTTAATTAGCTACAACCTCTGTCAATCAACTAGCAATTGGTTGCAGCTAAGCTAGTTAATTGTTTACAGCTCCGTTAATTGGCTACAGGGTCTCCTGCAGCCAACCGAAACTGCGCTGCTGTGATTAAATTCTGTGTTGGTTTGAAGGGGACGGCCCAGTGCAGGTGTCCAGTCCAAACCCATGTTCTCCTAAATCTTATTTAACAGACTCGATGGATGATAATGGAGAGTTTTGCATAATTCTCAGTTAAAGCTGAATGCTGATCTGAGTAGGTAATTTCAAGAATCCTAGTAGGAAGAGGCTGGTATCATCCCAACATCAATGGGAAAACTTGTCTGAAATTGTCCCTGGGAGGTAGAAAAAGGCAGCCTCCTCTCTACAGGTATCCTGTATTTAAGGGATTGCAACAGAGGTAGTGTCACCTAGGGAGCACTGGTTTTCAATTAAGAAAAACTGTTGAAAGCAGTAGCTAAGAGCATCATCAGGTGGGGTGTGTGCTGCAGTGGAAGAAGGATTTTCACACTAACATTCTTTACACTTGCTAGTAATTAAAAAAAGAAGGCGTTAGGCTAGGATTCTAGTTTGTTTTAGTATAGTTTTTAACCCAATCTAGATAACACGCATCTTTCTGCCTGTACCCCAGTTTGTCATTAGAAAGTAGCCTAGGGAGATTTTGATCATATGTAAAGATATAAAATGATTATAGAGACAGAAAGGAATCAGTAGATCAAAAAGATAAATTGTAGCAGCAGGGCATTTCGAGCTAATTTGGGGGGATGGGGTAATATGATAGTTGTAGCATTTTTCCTACTGCCTCTCCACATTGTGTCCTGTTTTCAGGCTCGGAGTCCGAGGTTCAAGTCTTTGATATTTCTGTACCTCCAATTCAAGTGCACTCAGACAGTGAGATTGGAACTGATTACAACCAGGAGGAGAAAGTACTTCACTCTCATTTAGGGTTTTTTGCTTCTACTGTGACAAAATATCCAGAGCTGCAACAACTATTTTCAAAGAAAATGGCTCTTACCTCATTTCTAAGTTCCTTTCCTCCTCCTTTGATTTTCCTCAAGCCATCCCTTAAACATCAGCCTGTAGCCCAAGGTTTGTCATTTCTGTCATTAGGATGAGCCAGAGTTGGCCCAGCACAAGGACAGTTTTCTAAAAGCCATTGCTGTAACTGCTCATCAGTGATGCTGATCCTAGAAGGCCCTAGGATGTGTTGGACCTTGGGATGTGGGAGGTGAGGGGGTTAAATGATCTTTTCCTGTATGTCAATAGCACCAAGCAGGAATTTCTAGTTTGGGTCCGTTCCCAGACATGTAATTTTCACATTCAGCATACACAGATGTACACCCTACCTAGGTAATAATTTGTACATGGTTATGTGTTGATAGCCACAGTCGAGTGGAGTTTCTCTAATCTGTATATTTATCTGAGCCATTGTTCTCATAGTCCACAGAGCTACAGGATCAGCACCACTTGGAAGCTCAGTCAGGAAATGCAGATGTCTGCTTTGCTCACTAGGAGTGAAATCAGGGACCTTGGAGGCAGCTGGGGGAGTCTGCATTTAACCAGCTCCCCAGATGATTCTGATGTTAGCATTGCAAACCACTAGCATTGAGTCTTAGCCCAGCCCACTCATTGGAAACATTATGCAGAACTTTGAAAAAAATATACCAAGACTGGGACCCTACTACCAGGTTATGAAATCATTAGCCTAGGGAGAGCTCCTGAGAGCAGGTTTTTTATTTTGTTTTATTTACGAGTGAGCGAGAAAGCAAGGAGCTCTAATCTACTGCCTCACTGCTCAAATACCCACGGGATTGGCAGGAAACTAAGTTCTTGAGCTATCACCTGATGCCTTCCTTGGTGTGCACTGGGACTGGGAACTAGGGCTGCAAGTTGAACTCAGACGTGATATGGCACATGGACATTTTAGATTCTAGGCTAAATGCCAACCACTGATACCAGTTTTTTAAAAATTCCAGTGTCTCTACTTAAGCATTAATTAAGCACCATTTTACAGCAATCTAGAAAGGGACTTTATAATTTAGTAACCTTACGGTAAATCCAAAAGTAATTTATTAAGAACAGTTTTGTGCATTTTACTGGGGTGCTGACTCAGGCATGCCTATACCACTCACAAACCACAAATATTAAAAAACAGAACAGGGACTTTGTTGTCCTTCTCCCGACCCTCTCCCCACTGTTGTGCCCTGAGCACTTAAGGACTTTGTTGTCCTTTTACCCCCCCCACCCCGCTGTCTCCCCCACTGAGCACCTAGAACAGTGTTTGGCACGTAGTAGGTGCTTAAATAACCATTGTCAGTCAACGGGGTTCTGATATCCTCACAAAAGAACCAGTAGGTGCTCGGGACCTGAAGAATGCCCTCTGTTTGGGGCTGGCATGGTTCTGTGCACTGTAAGCCCTCTTTGTTCTTGTCCCCTGCCCGTCTGTACCAGGATGTTACTGTTTTGTATCAGAACTCACATTGCTATTTGCAGAAACGCATCAGGGCTCATGGCCTTGGCCAGCACCACCAGAGAGGGATAGATGGGCAGTGAGGGTGTGGGGGAGCCCCAGCCCCTCTTAGAGGGGCGATGTCCTTCGATGTCAATGGCTGCTCAGGCCATTTCCATTTTCTGGCAGCCTTTTTCCTCTCCATTTGAGAGGTGCTGACACCTGGCCCACCTGTTTTGATCTGTGCATTTTTCTCCTGCTGAGGCACCCTGAGGCTAATGGAGGGGTCCCCTCAATTTGATGAGAACAACTTTTTGAGTAGGATTTGAGCCAAAAGTGAATTTTCCAACAGGCAGAAACAGGTTTCCCAGGAGGCTGCTGCTGAAACCCTTCTGGCAAGTACCTCTTTAATGATTTCTTTTTCTCCCTTGAGTGAGCCATGTGACTTAAACACTAAGTAGCAAGTGTATTGTAAAATGCTTTTAATTCAGGAAGGAAAAATTGCTTCCCTAAAATATTTGGTAGTTGGTGGTAGGGAGTTTGATGTTGGCTAGAATACCCTAATTAAGATATGTCTTCATAGTCTTTTGGTTTAATGCTTAAGTTATTATTATCATTATTATTTCAGTTGCAGAAATTGCCCCAGGTGTCATTTTCCAAAAGTCTGCCCACCCCACCGTCCTTGGTGTAGTGATACCTTCTCGGTTAGACTAACGTGAGCTGTATTCCAGTTGAGAAGGTCAAGATTCTCTGCGGCACATTCATAATGTTGCAGTTCCACTACTTCAGTGAAGTTTCTCCAAAGCCAGGGCTCAACATGTCTCCAAACCATTTGCGTCTGGGTCCTCATTTCTTGCAGCACAGTATACACATAAAAAGTCTCCTAAGTGACATATAAATTCTGTTTCTACATGAAAGCTTTGCTGTCCCTTCAACTACACTCAGTCCCGGTGGCTTAAATAAAATCCCGCTCAGATTATTGTTAATGCTGTGCCTGATTCTGCAGCAGCTGTTGCTTTTGCACAAAATGATGTTTCTCCTCCTCCAAGAGAAGTTGAAAATGACTCTTTTGCAGCATTTCCAACATGTGAAGATTCAGGCGGCACACAGGAGACTGAGGAATGAACCCATGGCTCCTGTTTGGGAATTCAGGGCACAGCTTTCAAACTATTGAGTTTTGCTACTGCCCAACATTGACTTTCATAGCAACAGTTTAATTTGAAGAAAATCTGCTACCTCAAATGGCTAAAAGTATTTATGTGGAAATTTTTCCAAATGACTGACTTCACTGTGTAGCTGTTTTCTTTCCCTATGAATAAGTGAGCATTTGGCTCCTGCCCAGGAATTTTTCTGCATCACTTCTCTTTAGGAGAATATTTTCTATCTGGAGCAGAAGAAAGAAGCACCAAGAGTTTCCCTTTGTGAATGGAATATTGTTTGAATTCACAACATAGCATGTATACGACCGAAGAATCTGGATATGAGTCCTGTGTTCCCTGGTTTTCCAATGGCGAATCTTCAAGGTCGTCAACGTCACCTTAGGCATCACTCCGACGTGAATGTCACCCAGATGAGCTCTGCACTTCCTCTGTCACAGCCCTGTCTGTGCTTCCCACTTGGCTCAGTCTTACTAAAGGAGCTGCCTCCAGCCCGCTTCCTTCCTTAACCACATCTCATTCTAAAAGCACTCTACCTACTATTCTTGCCTAAGTCACCAAAGACTCCCTGTTGTTCAGTTCAGTAGCTGTGTGGGAAGCTCATGTTTTTCCCGTGCACTTGGATGCCATTCTCTCTAGTTCCCTAGGGCCATTTATCTCCCTCATTCCCCTAAATTATTTCCTCTTTTTCTGTCTTTCTTTAGCATTCATTTCCAGGTCCACTTCTATTCTTCCTCCACATTCTCACTGTGGATTCAGTCTTAGTGGTTTCAGTTCCGTTCTGTTAGTATAGACTACTTGCCTATTTCAACATTCAAGGTCTGCTGAAGACAAGTCTGTGTCTAAACCCACTTCCCTCTCTGCTTTGTTTCTCAAGTTCCCAGACTAGTGGGAACACTAGTGTTTGCTGTACAAGACTGAATCCTTCTCTCTTCACCCATACAATAGACTAACATTTGCTATTTATTTCCTATACAGCTTATACATTCATGTCTTCCAACTTTTTATTGATGCTCCCTTTATATCTACTGCAAAGTCAAGAAACCATTAACATTGCTCTGGTCTTGCCACCCAACCAGTGCCTGTGTTAAGGGCACTGGAAGTTGTTTTTTGTTTGTTTTGTTTTCCTGCCTGAAGCATTCTCTTTACTCTCTCCCTCTCTCTCTGGTGAACTCCCACTTCCTTTTCTGTGTCAAATTCAGAGCTTCCTCTTAGATCCTCCCCCAAGTACCTCACTGTGTTATCAGCTCAACTACCCTGTATTAGCATTGCCTAGGTCTTTGTATCACTATTAGATTGTCAGTTCTGTGAGGCCAGGAGCATGTATGTATCTGATGCTGAGGTTGTACTGTGAGACCCCTGCCCACCACTTGGTGTGTGGCAGGTGCTCAGTAAATACCTTCTGGATGAGTAAACCTCCTAGTAATCCGTGTGTCTGCCTTCCGACACAGATGTAAATGCCTAACTCTTGTTTACAATTTCTTTCTTGCAAGTCAGACTTCCCTGACTGGAACAACTATGATTTTTCTTTCTCAAAACAGGTGAAAACCTTATGTCTTCACTATTCCAATTTTGATGCTGAAGCAGCTGGAAGGATGGCCAGAGTCTTCAAAAGGCATGAGGGTTTTCCTTCTAACTTCTATTCCTCCACTTCTACTCGTGCTTCTGCTTCCCTGCTAGCCTGGGCAGCAGTCTGTTTCCCGAGAATATTTCTCCCCAGGAGAGAATCTTCCTAAGGAAACCAGGGAACTGCCTGCCAGGATCTTCCCTCCAGTGCTGCTCCAGGCCTTTCAATAATTGTTCAAAGCTCACTCTGTTCTTGCTACATTGAATTCTTCCCCTCCCCAAAGCCTCTGAGCCTAAGTGAGGCCATGGAGGCATCGCCTGTGCGATTCCAGCCCTGAACTTGCTCTCTGCCTGGAAGACAGCATCCTCCTTGCCCTCTGCCCTTCTTGCCTCTCCCAGTACTAACCTGGAGATCTGGCTCAGATGCCACCTCCTCCATGACGTTCTTGCTATGTCCAGAAAGTTCCTCCTAAAATCCATCTAGTGATCTAGTGATCATCTCCAAATTCCCAGTGGACTTTATTTGTGCTTCTCTTGAGGCACCTTAAATAAAACATCTTGTTTTGTCCTTACACATGTTTTGTTGTTTATTTCATAGGAGCAAAGTCTTTCTCTATAAACATGTTCTCTAGCACAGAATTTGGCATGCAATGGGTATTCAAAAGATGGGGAGTTAGGTGGAGGAATCATAGCATAAGCAGGAGAACAAAATGGGTCACTGCATGTGGGGTGGGAGACCAAGGGTAAGGCTGGGTGCTGTGATGTCTAAATGAGTAAAAGCATATAAAATAATTAAGATCAGGTGGATAGTAAGCACTCAAGAAATGTCAAAATCTAGCTATGAAGGGTCTACAAAATGACTTGTATGCATGTGCAGGTATGCATGCTAAGGGCAAAAGGCATTTGTGACGGGTGCTACAAGGAATGGTCAACTTTAGCCAGTAATGATGGATGACAGAGGCAATGGCCTCAGACTCCCCTGATACGCCAGGAGCCTATGAAGATGAATGCCTGTGGAAATAAATCCCATTTCTACAATACAATTGAAGAATGATTTGGGCAAGAAGATGGGAAGGGAGACTATCCAAAGAGAGGCAGTGGAGAGATCTCAGAGACCTGAGGGATATTAACCAGTGTTTAAAAGTGTTTCGTAAAAAAAAAAAAATTATTATTTTAAGGGGGTGGAAATATAATTCTAGGAGAAACTCATGTTTTTGCTGCCATCTACAGATGTCAAAGTGCAATTTTTACAGATTCTTAACACACGCCGTCTCAGGGCATTCTGGACAAAATGGGTGGTGATCTACATGGTTTAGTAAGAAAAATTTATTATAATAGCTTAGCTTCTATATCTAAGTGCATACATGTTTAACAAGTAATGTGACTTTTGGCATGTTAAAATGTATTAAAATTTATCAGAATATTGTTTTACTAACCCAGGAGTATGCCAACAGGTCAGTTGCATGGTGGCTTCCAAGGGTGCTTTGTTAATAAATTCAGTGAGAAATCAGATGAACTGAATTTTACTCCATGCTTTCCTGCATGTCTCTGGTTGTTATTTGAATGACTGCAGATTGAATTTTATATAAGTTTTTTTTCTTCTATTGTTTGGCTATGAGCCCAAACTGTGAAACTAAAGTGTGACAGTGATGTCACCTTTGAGGTGCCTCCCTCTGTCGTCACCCGTGGTATCTGCAGGACTGTTACAAATCCTCGCTGACCTCCCTGTGCTCTCTTTAAAGGGTCAAATATAGACAAGAGTTATTGGAAAAGCGTTTGATGGAGAAACGGGAGGCAGCCCTCCAGGAAGCACATGAAGAAGAAGAGAGAGCAAGGCGGCTGGAGGCCCTCAGGCAACAGGTGGTTTTCATTTGGAAAGTTTCATGAGTGGTTCATAAAATAATAAGTTTCTAAGTGCTCTTAATAACATTATTACTGGGCCTTAGTTCATGACATCTGCTGCATAAAATGTCACTATTCCAAATTGAGACACTCAGGTTGATTCCTGGGAGCAATTAGATTTATGTTGAACTATTTCCAGTTTTTCAGTATATTAAAAGAACTTTATTAGCACCTTTTAAAAAAAAAACTCTCAAGAATTAATCATATCCACATCACCTCTAGTTTACGAGTTGAACTGCATCCATTTGCAACAGGAAACTCTAGGTCTAGTCCTAAGATGTTCTTGGCCTCACAGAATGTGAAGGAGTAAGATAATTCTCTCGGGGTAGGAAACTCTGTTTGAAAGTATTCCCCAGTGCATAAACATATTTAAATCTTAAAAAAAAAAAAAACCCTTTTTGGGCCCGGTGTGATAGCATAGTGGTTTAAGTCCCTGCCTTGCACGCACCAGGATCCCATATGGATGCCAGTTCTAATCCCGAGAGCTCCACTTCCCATCCAGCTCCCTGCTTGTGGCCTGGGAAAGCAGTCGAGGACGGCCCAAAGCCTTGGGACCCTGCACCCGCGTGGGAGACCTGGAAGAACTCCTGGCTCCTGACTTCAGATTGGCTCAGCTCCAGCCAATGTGGCTGTTTGGGGAATGAACCATCGAACAGAAGCTCTTCCTCTCTGTTTCTCCTCCTCTCTGTGTATCTGCCTTTCCAATAAAAAGAAATAAGTCTTTTTTTTAAAAAAAAAAAAAAAAACTTTTTATGGATAAAAAAAATCCTCCCATTTCCTTGCCTAGTAAAACTAGGAGAAAGTATATGAAAGTAGACTGTAAAAATGAGGAATCTGAGAACTTAGGATATGTGATAAAGTGGTTTTACATGCTTATTTCTCAGAGCTTGATCAGAAAGCGATTAGTTCAGTTCACAGGCTCAAGGCTCTCCCTTGATAAGTCTTTTCCGAGCTCCTAGGGAATGGCGTCCGTGTCAGTGGAGGGAATGTGGAATTGTCCTCTGAAGTCTTCAGCCTTAGTATAACCTGCTGGGTGTTCACTAGCAGAAGAGACTTGTCTCTCATTTACTCCTCTGAGCTGCTTTCCTCAAATGAAGAGTAGAAATAACAGCCAAATAGGTTTGTAGTGATGCAAATTCAAGTTTGTCAATCATTTGCCAAGTGTGAGGTCCAGTTTTAAAGACCACTGTGGCTTTTTCTCTCTCTTTTAGCTTTCTCTTTTTCTCTTTCTCTTTCTGCCTTTTAAGTTAATAAAAATAAATAATTGTTTTATATATAATGTGCATTATATACAATAAATTTTATATATAACATAATATGCAAATTATACACAATTTATATAAGATAATACACGGTTTTATTATATATTGCAAATATATAATATGAAATATATAGATATATGATATATTTAAATGTGAACTGAATATTAATATATTGCAATATTATATATATTCTAGATATAATATAATTGATATATAATATGTATGATGGGTAATAATAATATACATAATATAAAAGTTGTTTTTTTTTTTTTTTTTTAAAGATTTATTTTTATTATTTTTTCATTGGAAAGGCGGATATACAGAGAGGAGAGACAGAGAGGAAGGTCTTCCGTCCGATGATTCACTCCCCAAGTGAGCGCAACGGGCCGATACTATGCCGATCCGAAGCCAGGAGCCTCTTCCGGGTCTCCCACGCGGGTGCAGGTTCCCAAAGCTTTGGGCTGTCCTCGACTGCTTTCCCAGGCCACATGCAGGGAGCTGGAAGGGAAGCGGGGCTGCCGGGATTAGAACCGGCGCCCATATGGGATCCCGGGCGTGCAAGGCGAGGACCTTTAACCACTTGCGCCACCGCGCCGGGCCCATAAAAGTTGTTTTTTAATAAAAGCAATAACAAAGGCATGCTTGCCAAATGCTTTCTCAAAATCCTGAAGTTAGCAAATGCCAAGCAAAATTTAAAACATGTAAATTTGAGATAGTATAGTGATATATATATATATACACAACTGTTAAAATTTCTTATTCTTTGATTATATACATTATAGAGATTAAAATCATAGTAATGTTATTCCTATTAACCCTACATGCTACAAAATTTAAATTATCCAATCATTAGAAAAGAATTGTGCAGTATTGCCTTTTGGGACAGGACTTAATACCAGAATTACTAAAATGCTTTTTTCTCAAAATATGTCGTTGATAACTGCAGAACACATGATTTGAAATCCTTCCATATCAGGAGGAAATGTCTGCCAACTGTCTATGGTCAATACTTAGAATTAAAGCGTAAGATATTTACATAGTGTCTATAAGCCATCACAGTATATTCAAACTCCAGTTATTTCACTACACTTTCTGAATGATCTTAAAAAATGTCATGTGCTTTATGATAATTGTTAAATTTTGGAACTGACAGACAACTGTTACTAATGGTGCATATAATTTACCAAATCAGTGGCTTCTTGTCATTAAGATGTATGTTTGAATTAGTGGCTAGGACAGGGATATTAAATGACTGTAGCTTTTCATTAGCAGGAAAAATGACAATTTATAACAATGTCTGGAAATCTAGCTTCCTGGTACAATGTAAATTTATTCTTCTTGCCCGATACAATACCAACACATTCAAACTTACCCAAAAGTCGTGGACTCTAAACTCAGCTTAATCATATTAAATAGGTTTGTAGAAAGCTCAAAGGGATTCCCGTCATAGCCATAAACTACTGGAGTTTAAAGAGAATAATTGCTCTTAACTTAACTATCAAGATAAGTGCATATGTGGATTTTATTTTTTAACTTATTGTTATTGGAAAGTCAGATTTACAAAGAAAGGGAGAGACAAAGAGAAAAAGATCTTCCATCTGCTGGGTCACTCCCCAAATGGCTGCAACAGGTGAAGCTGGGCTGATCCAAAGTCAGGAGTCAGGCGCCAGGAGCTTCTTCTGTGTCTCACATAGGGGTGTAGGGTCTCAAGGCTTTGAGGCATCCTCCACTGCTTTCTCATGCCACAAAAGCAGGGAGCTGGATGGGAAGTGAAGCAACTGGAACACAGCCAGTGCTCATAAGGGTGCCAGCACTTGGAGGTGAAGAATTAGCCATTTGAGCCATCGCACTGGCCCCCAAGTGTGTGTATTTCTTTCTTTCTTTCTTTCTTTTTTTTTTTTTAAGATTTATTTATTTATTGGAAAGTCAGATATACAGAGAGGAAGATCTTTTGTCCGATGATTCACTCCCCAAGTGAGTGCAACGGCTGATGCTATGCCTGTCCGAAGCCGGGATCCAGAAACTTCTTCCGGGTATCCCACACGGGTGCAGGGTCCCAAGGCTTTGGGCCGTCCTCAACTGCTTTCCCAGGCCACAAGCAGGGAGCTGGATGGGAAATGGAGCTCTCGGGATTAGAACTGGCACCCATATGGGATCCCGGTGCGTTCAAGGTGAGGACTTCAGCCGCTAGGCCACGCCGCCGGGCCCGTGTGTGTATTTTCTATATAACATTTACTGTAAGGGTTGTCATTTGGTCTAATGGTCAATATTGCGATTAACACATCTGTGTCCCACATCAGAATTTTTGCATTTAATGCCTAATGTCAGCCCTTTGCCGGGATACACCCACAGGCTCAAAAAATTCCCTGCCACCCAAGTGGAAATCTTGAATTGAGTTTCCAACTTTGGTCTAACACAGCTCTGGCCAATGTAGACATTTAGGGAGTGAACTAGCAGGTGGAGTGTTCTGTCTTTCCCTCTGTCTCCAACATAAATTTCATGACCTTTTTTCTGATTTTTATGAGAATGATAGATTTTCATCTGAAATTATGAAAATATTCAATCATTAGCAATTAGATTTGTAGTATGGCCTTTTAACATTTTCTTTCATGTGTGTTTTAACTCTTTGTATATCTCCCTGGTCTACAACTAGATTTCTATGATCTGGCTTGAATTTAATATTCTTTCTGCTCTTTCCTCTGAGGCTTCATCTTTAAAAAAAACATTCTTTAGTGGGGATTACAAATTAATAATTTTGTCCAGAAATGTTTAGCTTACTTCAGGTTGGAAGTAGCCTTGCTTTCTCATCTTCCAGGTTGCTGTTGTCGCTGAATTCGATCCTGTTAGAATGATGTCAGATACAATGGCATCCAAAGCTAGGATGGATACTGAAATGCAGGAAGAATTTATTCTTCAAAAGCCACTCTTCTCATTGAACACATACAGTGAAAAGCAGGTAATTATGGGGATACATATCACTGACAGAAAAACAACGGTGATGCTAAGAAGTGTACGTAAGTTTGTGTTGTCAGATACTAAGGGTTTTCAATTTGCACATTGCTGCATCACTCTGATTAGCATCATTTTTACTTCTAAATTATAACACATAATTATTATATAATTCTTACTTTGCGTTACAGCTAGTGACTTTAGAACAAAGCAATTTTCCTAAAAGTGTTCTCTCCCTGAAAACTAATTTCTAAATTTAATCATTTGAAAAATTTTATTACTGGCCTTATATATGAAAGACACGTAAATTAATAGTGTGCAATATCAACTTATCCATTCTTGGTGGTAACAATAGTCTATCATTACAATGGGCAATAAACAGCTTACTTTTTTATGGTATCAAAATGTTAATTTTATTACATTTGTTGGCAAATTCATAATTGCTTATGACAGTACAGTGGTAGGTTTATGACATCACAAGTTTCTTTAAACAATATAGGGTTTATGAAATCACAAATGATTATAGCATCACAATGATGGTTTATATCATAAAAATTGATTCCACCATCACAATTATAGGCTTAAGATGTCACAGATAGTTCTTATGATATCACAATTCATTATGAAAGTACAATGATAGGTTTATGACATCACAATTAAAACACGAGAGTTAGTGACATCACACTGAGAATATACTTTAATGGAAGACTAGTGAAAAATCAGAAACTTCCTGCCTTTATTTTCCCTGTAAAATTTTTTGAGGCTTTTTTTTTCTAAAATCTATTTTGTTATTCCATGATACAGATATATAGTAACTGTGTAGTAGAGACTTTCACATACAGATGTAAAGCTACAATATAATGTGCATCTCTACTTCCAAATCAAAGGTGGACTCCCAATGAAATTTTTGGATGTATCTTGACAATAAGATGCCAGACTCTTTGCTACAATATCAGGATATACTTAAACAGTAGAATGGCGCACTATGGCTGATTGTGAAGGACTACACTGTTGTGATGACATGGAGAAAATTAGTGGAGGGGTGCAGGGATTTAGGGAGGGGTATAGGGAGATGCTGGAGCCTAATTTGTAAATTTAAAAAATGCAGACTTTATAAAATTTTATTTGAAAAATTTTGGTTTTATTATTTAAGAGTTTCCCTTGCATTAAAATTTGTATTTAAACTAATGGAAAACTTTTAAACAACCAGTGATACTGGCATGACAAAACAAGTACATGTTTTCAGAAGTGAAAATGAACAGAAGGCAGTACACTGGAACTCATGACAAAATAATTCTGGGTGCTATGGAGTTACATAGCCATTTCTAGAAACTTAGCAGTCATTGTAGTCTGTGCCTATAATTGAAAGGAGGCTTTAGAAAGATTGTTTAGATGAATGGTTGAAGGAGTAGAAATAAGAAAGGAAGACAGATGAATAAGTGGATATTCCTGACATGAAAGGAGAACGTAGTTATTAATTTTACAAGTCATAGCAAGAGAAGCTAAAAACTTACTTAATTTATTTAAAAATCAGGAAACTTCATCCATTCATCTATTGCCCAAGCGATTCATCATGCCTCTGTTATGCACTGCATACTTTGTAAAAGAACAAAAGTATGAATAATTCATTCACTAACCATATAAACATTTATAGAAAACACACTATGTCATGACATACACTGTATTTTGATTTTATGTGAAATACATGGCCTACCTCCTTGCTTTGTGGAGGAGGCAAGCTAGTACTCTGAGAGGGGAAAAGGCATGTACAAAAATTATTTTACTTTGAGGAACTCCATCATGGTGATTTAAGGGCTGTGGCAGCTCAAAGGAGCTACCTGACCAAGAGTATCAGAAAAGAAATTTTGAGCTCTGTGTTAAGTCAAGGATTTTTGGTAACTGCAACATAATTCACATCAGAGGATTTACAACAACCACCACCATAATAAAAACAAGGTTGAGGAGTGTGCCCTGTTGAGGGATTCATTCTAAGAATGTATAGAAATTCCAGATACTGAAGTAGGGAGGGAAGCTAGGGTTTGGAAGGATTGAAACCAGAACCTGGAAAAGTCTTAGAATGCTGAGGTTAAAAAAAAAAAAAAAGCAAGTTTTATTGAGCATTTAAGGGTAGAATGAGCCTTCAGTGTAAAGTGTAACAGAAGGGTAATGTGGCCAGTCAATCTATGGAAGTAAGACTGGAAGCATGGATTAGCATCAAATCCAAAGCATGGTAAGTTTTGCTATTTACTCGTTGGGTACTTATTCTGTAAGCAGTCATGAGACTCTGAAGCAGGTATATTATGCTTTAACTATGTATATTGAGTGAAAACCTGGTAAGAGCAGATTTGGGATGAGGTCATTGTAAGATGGCAGAATCTTCAGAGCAGTGAGGAGAGCGAGGACAATAAATGGTTCTGGCATGGAAGCAGAGGGAATGAAAGAAGGGACAGTGGTGCCAAGTTAGCTGTATTTTGGATTCGAATTCACATCCATTACCTGCTGACTGGATGCCCTTGAGTAAGCTACTAAAATCCTTATGTTCTTCATCTGTAAACGCATGATTTGCAAGGACCTTGCTGTTATCAGAGATGATCAGTGTCAAGTGCCCAGAATAAAGCCTGGCACACACTAGTTATTCAATAAGTTACACATGGTCTTGCCATTAAGCATGTGACAATACAGAAGGACTCAGGGAGAAAAAGTTGATTATTTTGGTTTCACGTTTAGGGTGACATTTGATACTGTACATTTGCAGGAAAGCAAGTCACTGCTTCTAGATAGAATTGAGGAGGTAGAGATATGGATGGGAGGAAGGTCTCAGTTTCACTTGAAGTTTACTGAAAAAGAGAATAAACTTTAAAAATGAGCTTATGACAGTGGAAGTGAAGAGAGAGTTGGATCTTACAGATAACCTGTACACAGATTGGACATGGATCCTTGGGAGTGTAAGAGAGTGGCTAGGGAAAGAGCAGGAGAAACAGGTCAAAAACACAGAGCTGTTGCTTCTCAGAATCAAAATCCTGTTTATCTTGTCTTCATCCTCATCATTTCCTCAGCCCCAGGTCTGACCTGTCACTAATTTCTATTGATTTTTCTTTTCATAGTGTTCCTGATAGTAATTGCTTCCTTATTGCTAGCCAAGTTTAGACATTTATTATTTCATAGCTAAATAATTACAGGAGGCTCCTAACTACTCTCCTGGCCTCAATCTTTTCTCTTACACAATAATTTGTTTTGAGATTAGGAACAGATAATTTTTTTTCTATGTAACCACGATGTTTATGTTACTTTCATGCTGAAGACAGAAAACATGGGTAGGTATTTTGGCACAACAGGTAAGCCACTGCACATAGTTTTGGAGTACCTGGGCTGGATTCCCAACTCTGCTTGCTATTCCAGCTTCTAAAGAGGCAAAAAGTAATGACTCAAGTATTGCATTCTGGCAACCGCATGGGAGACCTTGATGGAATTCTGGCCTTCTAGATTTTGTGACACAACCCTGGATTTTTGGGTAGTCAACCAGCTGATAAGATTCTCATTCTCTCCTCCCATCCCCTCCCCTCCCATCCCCTCCCATCCCCTCTCCTCTCTCTCTCTCCCAGTCTCTCTCCCTATATCTCTGTCTTTGGAATAAATAAAGTTAATTCCACATTTTTAAAAACAGCAGAAATACTATAGTGACTCTCAAGATGCACTGACAAGGACTGCAAGCCTTTGACGTTCATTCCCCAGACTGAGAGGCATCGGTACCCAGGACTCCCCAATGGTACACATGCTCTTATCAAATTGACCTATTTCACCTCTGGGTTTGTGCCCTCCTTTACAGGTTAGATCTTTCCTCCTCTTTGAAATAGAATAAGTTGGACTTTAGAGTTAGATCCTCTTTACTGAGATCATCCTCACCCCACTATCCAAATAGTATATATCACTTGTTGCCATGAACTGTGATTATGTGTCTTTATTCTTATAACTTTTGTTCATTTAGGAGCTCCTGGAAGGGGTAAAGGCGACTGATTTAGACAGTTTATAATCCCATTCCCTAGAGGGACTTTCAAGTCCATAGAAAATGCTTCTATCGGTAAAATCCATACAAGGTCATTTTCTATCATCCCAAGCAATGTCTATTGGCATTTAATACTTGTAGGAGGGGAAGAAGAAGGTCCTCTCAACTACCAGTGAAAACAGAAATTGAACTACTCATATGTCTACTCCCACTTAGAATCAGACTGATGGGGACATTTCTAGTTCTGTTTCAAATAGAAATCTGGCTTTGGGGAAAAAAAATCTATTGATTTTTTTGTTTTTCAAGTGGTGGCCATGTGTTTAAACTTAGTTTACATATTGTCAAATGGTGGAGAAATTAAAGTGTCTGTTTAAAGACAGATGCACAGAGCTATGGCCTAGCCTTTTTTTTTCTTCAATCAATGATTGTGCTGTATGAATTTAGCCAGTGATGAAATAATACATAAATGACAGTACAGAAAGTAAGCTTCTTTGACTCTGACTTTTAATAATTTGAATGTTTTGTCTAGTTTATACCATGAAGAGTCCTCATAAAGTTCATGGAAAATGTGTAATATGAAAATACCATGCATGTATTTCATTTTTTTTTTACCTGAAAGATAAACTTACCCTTTAATTCCACTTTCTGCTAGCTTTTGAAATGTTCCTGTAAGTCTATACAACCTGTGTTGCAAAACACTAATATGTCAATAATTGATGATGTCACATATTTTCTTTTAAATACAGATTTTACAGGGAGGGGAGAGAGAACAAGCTCTCTCATCCACTGGCTTATACCCAAATGGCTGCAATGGTCAGAGTTGAACTGATCTGAAACCAAGAGCCAAGAGCTGCTTCTCAGCCTCCCATGAGGGTGCAGAGGCCCACGGACTCGAGTCCTCTTCTGCTGCTTGCCCAGGCCACAAGCAGGAAACTGGATTAGAACTGGAGCAGCTGGGACATGAACTGGCACCCTTATGGAATGCCAGCACTAGCAGGCTATGTCACTGTGCTGACTCCAAGCATTTTTCTTAAAAATAACCAGAAAGTAGTTACCACATTCACAAAAAGTATTGTCATCTAGTTGTTTATCCAACAAAAATATATTATGCAGAGAAATGTGGAGCTAAGTGATGGTTTTTTACTTTGGTTCAATGAATTGTTGTTTACACTGTATTTTATTTTACAGATAATTTCTGATCCTAGACTTCGTGTGGAATTAGCACTTAGAGAAGCTGGACTTCATAACACATGTTATGCCCAAGAGATTTTGCCAAAAATCAGTCCGCAAAAACCTCCAAGAAGGGACATGGAGTCTACTGTATTTAAAAGCTAGATGTTATCCTCAAATCCTCTTAGATGTAAGCCAATTTTTTATTTAAAAACATTTATATGGATAGCAATCATTGAGGCTATCCTAATAATGATACAATATGTCTAAAATAGAAGTGCTGATATCTATTAAAAGAACTTTTCCTGTTTTGATTTTACAATTATATGCACTCTTTCCTAAATGTCTTTTTATTTATATAACAGAAACAAATTTAATGTATTTTATACATACAGTTTTAATTGTATGCCCTCGATTCCTCACTCAATCACTGTCACTCTCTCCCACACCTCCTTCCTCCCTCCTTTCTGATTTTCCATTAATTTTTGTAAAATGTGCTGCCAATGTAGAAGCTTAACCTTCCACTACATAAAGACTTCAAGAAGTAGGAAGTAGATAAACCACTGTGTTGCAGGAGTATAGATGAAGGTTATAAATAATAATCAAATATCAAAATGTAAGTATCTTTAAGTCACATAAAATCGTCCTAAATCCACCAAGATTATGGACCTCAATCATGGCACATGCATTCCAAATACTATCGTTTAATAAACTGCGTTTTAGAGTTGTGTTATTTTCCGGAAAGAGATTAAAATAATAATTTGTGAGAATACCATATGTAGCTACTACCTGCTAGCATTCATTTCCACTTGTTGTTTTAGAATTTGACTTTTTAATTATGAAAGCTTCATTATCATTAATGCTTTTATTATTTCTTGATTATTATAAGAGGAGATTCAACCTTCTTCTAAATTTAGAAACCAATTTGGTACATCATGTTTACTGCAAACCAATCATCCAAAACAATTTCATTTTGCAAATTAGCCTTAAGAATAAATTAGAAATTAGAAATAGCACTGCTAGCATGAGAAATACCTCTCTTGGTCTGGAGAAAAAAATGCACTGGTGTGGTTTGGAAGGAATGTTTTAAAATTTGTAACATTTGGAATGTTATCAAATGTTCCAAATCGTTAAACACATGGATAATTTTATAGAAAGGAAAATTTCAAATGAAATTCAAGCATAAATCATGTTTATTTCGAAAAAGTAGCTGCTCAATCAAATCAATGTCGTTTAACATTTGCTGTTGTTACTATTTTAAAGACTATCCTCTCTTTTCTCTCCATCTCAGTTCCATGATATTTCCACTTCCAGTGCAGGGGTTACAATCTATAGACCGTTATTGAAATAGCATATAAAAGACAAAACTCAGGGCAAGTGGCAAAATATGTTTTCATGGTTGTTCCCAATTTCGTGGAAATAAGGGATGCCGGTCTAGTCCCTCAGAATAAAGCTTCACAAAGCATTCTATGGGCAACAATGCAAAACTTATGCGAGTGTGTTCCCAGGGCAGCTTTTTTTGCGTTATTACAGCAACTCATAAAAAGAGGAGAAAGATGTTAAAAGAACAATTCTTAGTATGAAAGTATATTAAAATCATTGTAGGGGTAGGAATTCATAGTGGCAGATGAGGCCCTTGTATCCCTTACTGCTTATAGCTCAGTGATTGGGTCCTTGCCATCCATATTGTGCCCTCTGCCTGAATTCCTAGCTCCTGCTTTTGACCTGGTCCACTTCACCCATTGTGCAGACTTGGACAATGAATCAGGAGATAGCAACTCTGTTTCTCAAACATTTTAGAAATAATATTTTAAATCAATTTTGGGTGCAATATCCCGATGTTACAGGAATTTCTGAGGTAGGAATGCTGGTACCTACGTGGGAGTCATATTTTCCCTGGAATGTGATAAGAATCCCTTGATTTTCTTCCTCTCTATGTGTGCTCTGTCTCCTTTGGATCTTCTCCGTTCCAGTTGCCTGGTAGGCTTGAAGAGTACAGACTTAATAGCACTAAGCAATGTACCATGAAATTATTAAATTCTCTTTGGTTACTCTACTCTGTATATAGTGGTAATAACAAAAATTATTTCTTAGTAGGTGGTATTCGAACAAAACAAAACAGAAAATAATTCCTTTCAATGCCATTAGTTATGGATGAGATATCCTTACTGAACTGCACATCACAAGGGTGATGGGATTGTCTCCAGCTGAGAGGCAGGAATGTAATCCAAGTGGTGGGAATTCCCCTTTCTCCCTTCCCTAGCACCAAATCTGCCAGTATATCCACCTCTGCATTTTTTATTTAGTTCCTTAGTGGAGGGAGCAGTCTTCCCTCAACTAGAGATGTTGCCACGTGTGCTTCATGTCTCACACCTTCGAAACTCCACAGAAAGCTATTTTCTGCCTTGTGCTATATCTTCATGCTCTCCCTCAGCTCAGTTTTTTTTTTAAACTTTTTGAAAGTGAATCTTCCTTAACCCCAGTATCTCCTCTAGGTACTGTAATGTTTCTCTGTTCCTCTTCTCAAGAAACTTTTAAAAAATTGCCACTAGGAGGGCCTGGCAGCGTGACCTAGCGGCTAAAGTCCTAGCCTTGAACGCGTCTGGATACCATATGGGTGCCGGTTCTAATCCTGGCAGCTCCTCTTCCCATACAGCTAAAATCTGCTTGTGGCCTGGGAAAGCAGTCGAGGACAGCCCAAAGCTTTGGGACCCTGCACCCACATGGGATACCTGGAAGACGTTCCTGGTTCCCGGCTTCGGATCGGTGTAGTACTGGCCGTAGCGCTCACTTGGGGAGTGAATCATCGAACGGAAGCTCTTCCTCTCTTGTCTCTCCTCCTCTCTGTATATCCCCTGCTGGACAATCACTCCCACTGGAGAGCACTGGGATCGGGGCTGACCAGACCAGGCAGGGCTGCAATACCTGTGGTCCTCATGTGAGCTAGATTGGCAAAGGGCCAGATTGGGCTGACTGTTCCTACTGGTGCAAGCAAAAATTTGAGTGGGTGAGGGTTGGTTGGGCTTTGCCGCAGTATCATACCCTTGGTTAAATTTTTCCCTAAGCATTTAAACATTTTTATAGCTATTGTGGATGGGAGAGATCTTTTATAGCTATTGTGGATGGGAGAGATCTTAAAAGTTCATTCTCAGCCACGGCATTGTTTCAATGTGCAAATATTATTGAGTTGCTAGGCCTTTTGGCTTAGTAGATAATTCTTCTATCTGCAATGCCAGCATCCCATATGGGCACCCGTATATGTCTCAGCTGCCCACACTTCCAACCTACCTCCCTGCTAATGGTCTGGTAAAGCAACAGAAGATGTCCCAAGTGCTTGGGCCCCTCTCTGTGTGTGGGAGATTGATAAAGCTCCTGGCTTCAGCGGGGCCTATTCCTAGCTGTTGCAGCCATCTCAGCCGTAAACCAGTAATGGATGATATCATTTTCTCTGTCTCTCCCTTTAACTCTATCTCAGATACATTTAAATAAATAAATAAATATTTTAAGTAAGTAAATCTTTTTAAAAATATGCTATTGATTTTTTACACTTGATCTTAGCCAAAAGGCTGAGAAGCAAAGCTATTGGTTTTTTATTTTATGTATTGATTTTATATCTTGCAACTTTGCCAAATTCTCTTATCAGTCCAATCGCATCTTAGTAGAATTTCAGGGTTTATCTGTGAATAGGATTGTATTATATGCAACCCAGGATCATTTGAGTTTCTTTTTCCATTTGTATCCTTTTTCTAGCCTAATGGCTTTGGCTGCTTCCAGAGCTGTAGTGAATAGTAGTGGTGAGAGTGAGTATTCTTGCCTGATTTGAGAAGGAAATGGTTCTGGTTCTTAGTGATAATGCTTTCCACTTTTTCTCCATTCAGTATAATACTGGCTCTTGGTTTGTCAAATATTACCTTATGTTGAGGTATATCTCTTCGAAACCCAGCTGACTTGAATCAGGAAAGTGATGTGCCTATCAGATGCTTTTTCTGCATCTGTTGTGATGACACTGTGATTTTATTCTTCAGGTTTTCATGTAATGTATCACATTTATTGATTTGCACATGTTGAACCATCCTTGTATCCTAGGGTTAAATCTCACTTGGTCAGGGTGGATGATCTTTTGATGTGTTGTTGGTTTAGTTAGCAGAATTTTGTTGAGGATTTTTTGTTTTTATGTTAGTCACAGATATTTTTCTGTAAGTGTGCCATTGTATCATGAGGTTTTGGAATTAAGATGATGCTGCATGGAAGGAGTTTGGAAGGATTCCCTCCTTTTCAAGTGTCCTGAATAGTTTATGAAGATTTACAGTTATTCCTTCTTAGGAAGGTTGGTGGAAATCAGTAGTGAAGCCTTGCGGTCTTTTGCTTTCCGTGTTGATAGAATATTTGTGGCTGATTCAGTCTGTCATTGTTATTGGTCTATTTAAGTTTCATCATGCCTTAATTTTGGTAAGTTGCTTGTTCCAAAAAAATCTATTTTTCTTGGACAAAATAAATCAAACAAATAAATAAAATATCAGTTTCTTCTAGATTTTCCCGTTTGTTTGCATATAGCTTTTCAAAGTTATTTTTGAAAATTTTTTCTTACTTCTATAATATTCATTGTAATATCTCCTTTCTCATCTCTGATTTTAAAATTTTGGTCTTCTTTTTTTTGCCATAGCTGAGCCAATAGTTTATCGATTTTGTTTGTTATGGAAACAGAAGTGACCTTAAGTAGCTAAAGAAATCTTAAATAATAAAAATAAATCTGGAGACAACATAATACTAAATTTCAACATATTATGGGACACTTACAATCAAAACAGCCTGTCACTGACATATCAATGGACACGTGGATGAATAAAACATAGAAATCAATGCGTACATCTACAACTAACTGAGCTTTGACAAGCTGAAATAACTCCCTTGAGAAATGTTAAAGTCTTCAACAAATAATGGTGGGAAAATTGGATCTCTGCATGTAAAAGTAAGAAGAAGCAATGCCTCTACTTTATACCTATACAAAAATCAACTCATAGTGGATCCAGGACCTAAACCTAAGATTTTAAACCACCAAACTACTAAAGGAAAATGTGAAGCACAATGCAAAACATTGGTATAGGCAAAGATTTCTGGATGAGGATCCCAGAAACATTCACAATTAAAGTAAAGAAAGACAAATGGTTTTGAATCAAGCTAAGGAGCTTGTGCACAGCAAAGGAAGCACTCAGCAAGGTGGAGAAGCAGGTGATAAGCTGTGAGCAAATATTTGCAAACTGTATAGTTTTTGATACACAGTTAATATCCAGAATATGAACAGCCCTCCAGAAATATCCACAAAAGAAATCCATTTAAGAAATGGGCTAATGAATGAACAAGCATTTTTTCAAAGGATGTAATATAAATGACCAGAAGATATGTGAAGATATGTGAAAATATGCTCATGATATGCTGTCACAGAAATGCAAATACATACTGCAATAAAGTTGCACATCCCTCTAGTTAGAATGTCTATTTTCAAAGGTAGTAATAATAATAAATGCTGGCAAGGATGTGGAGGAAAAAGTACCCTCAAACACTGTTGGAGGAAATGTAAGCTACTACAATGATTAAGGAAGGCAGTATCAGGATTCCCCAGAAAGCTGAAAGTAGATTTTCTATAATGCAGTCTACTCACTTTTAGGAATTTACCCAAAGGAAATTAAATCACCATATGAAAGAGTTATCTGTGCACTCACCTTTATAACAGCTCAATTTATAATAGCTAAGACATAGAATCCACCCAGATGTTCATCAACTAACGAATATGTAAGGAAAATGTGGTACATACACATATAAATGTATATGAAGGATGAAATCATGTCTTTTACCAAAAAGGGGATGCAACTGAGACCATTATGCTTTATGAAATAAGCTAGTCCCCAAAAGACAAATACGTTTTTTCCTGATTTGTCATAATTAATATATAAAGTACAAAAAACGTTATGTATATGAGTGAATTGACAGCTTTGGATTTGATTATGATTCACAATTCTTGACTATGCCCCTGAGGAATAGTGATCTATCTACTTAATAGTTGTTGAGTTCTTTATTTAATTTAGGATTAAGTGTGTGATTATAAATTGAAATTATATCATCACCAAAACTGAGAGATCTGAAAGGAAAGTGGAGGTAGTGAAAAGTTTTGTTGTATTTTTAAAACTGAGTACAGAGGGGTCCATATAGTGACCCAACAGACTAATTCTCTGCTTTGCAGAAACTACATTTTTACAATACCCTTGAAATTACAATTTTATACAAAGGGTATATCACTAGAAATTGTATAGTCCTTGTCCTTGTTTTATTAAAAGGCATAGAAAGGGGGGATGGAGCCTCTTATATTCATCATGTATAAACAGATGTGTGTGTTTCATTAAAGCTGTATTTCCTTGAGTTTTTGTTTTTCCCCCATTAGGATATATCCATCATCTAAGTGTGCTGGATTCTTAAGCCTAGGACATAGAAGTAAAATATGAAGCCGTTTTGAAGGTAAAACATTTTAAGAAGAGTTGGGGAAAGTTGAAAATTTCTGAGATCCAAATTTTGTCTGGGAAAAGCATGAGAAGAGTCAAAAACAATCTTTTTTTTCCCCCCAAGACCATAATCAGATACCCAAAATGATAAAATTTGATCTAAGAAGAAAAATGATTTGTGAATCCCACAGTTTCTGAAATCTGATCAATTTGTTTGGAAAGATGGTTATGTCTGCTTGAGGCCTTCGCCAGCGAACTTGATATATTATTGTTGAGTACCAAGAGAGATCCTGAGGGGAAAGAGCTCAGGAACATAAGACTTCTAGACAGGCTAGACTGCCACATTGGAATCCACAAACAGCCTAGCCTCTCAGGAAAACAGATGTGCCTCTGTGCAGAGGGGAGAAGTGGCACACTTTAGCTCCACTCTTTTCATTTCTCTTCTTTCTTTTCTTTTCATGCAAGGTTCAAAGGCACAGGAATTTCCATTCTACCTCACCCCATGATTTCTAGCTCCTACAAGAATTCTTCTTTGTATACTAACAAGTACCTATTTTCTTTTTCTTTATTGACTTCAATGGTATCAAGGTGCAACATTTTTTTTTTTTACTATTGACCTAATTTAAATTTGTATTTAAGTCCACGTTTCCAACGTGACTGTGGATCTCAATCTCATTTGTATCATTTTTTGTCAGAGAATTCATTATTTCAGATCCGGGGAATTAAGTGTGTGAAAAAGTAGCTGCTTCATTTTCTTTCTATTTTTGCATTTTCCTCAGATATGTCAGTATTACTTAGCACCACATATGCTTAAATCTCCTAATATTTATAAACAATTTCAGAAACTATTTGCTTACATCTCTTTACATATTTATAAATATTGTGCTAATCTCAAGTGACTACCTTCACAGTATATTTAAAACAAAATACTGCCTTCAAAATGTCCTGTTAATATTGAAATAGTATAAACAAACTTAGTATGAAAAGATTATTTAAAATATTCATTTTAACCTAAACTGAAATAAAACTATGTGAAAGTGAAAGTAAATAGCTTGACAAAAAGAAATCCAGAACAGCATAACATGAAGTTACGTCTGCACAGATTGGGGTCCTGCTTTCTGGAAAGAGAACCTCCAGGAAACACAAACAGAATACGTTCTCATACATGTTGTTCTATCAATATAACATGGTTGATTGACATTGGATTGGGAGACAGTACAACACTCACTGGACTCACTGCTGCTTTATTTTTATATTTTAAGACGACTTTATTACAAGTCTAAACCCATGGTTTAATTCAATTCTATGAAAATTCATACAGAGAAATGGAAAAATCTGTCATCCTCCACATAGTCACAGATAAAGGAAAAAACATAACCTGGTTGCAGGCATAGAGGAAAAGTTGTCAGATGCCATCAACGAAGGGTCCTGGGTCATAGACTTCTCTGGGCATGGGTAACTTCTAAGTGATGAGCTTGTGAAGTGGCTTCACCAGGTGGCTGACATTGTTTCTTGTGGTAGTTGAACTCTTCCCATAGCAAACAAAAACATCTAGGAGCTCTTCTGTTCAGACCTGGCTGATTTTTCATTCCTGTAGACTGGCAACAATTCTCACTTCCTCAATCTAGCCCCATGATGAATAAAAGAATGCATTATTTAGCTGTCTCCCTTAACTGTGCTGGCTTTTGTATCCTTTGGGGCGTGATCAAGCTGGAATGCAGTTCTTTATGGTATCTGTGATGTTAGTTTCTGTGGCCCACTAATCCAGCCCCATTCTTCTCAAACATATGCCTAAGGACATTCGATTGACACCTCAATATATGTGAACTGCCTCCTGTAGACAGCACAAAATATTTCACATTTGAATTCTGTTGGCACAGAAACCAATGGAGACGCAAGAGAAAATGCCTCGATGGATCAGGTGGTGTTGGCAATTCTTTGGGTTTTTCATAGGTTGTAGAATTATCATACTTACCTGGCAGGACAAATACCACGATCAGGTTGTAGAATTATCCAAGTATTGTAATGCTGTGATTCAAGAGCTGTGGGGAATCTTCTGTGTCCCTCAAAATATCTCCCACAACTCAAGAATAGAAGGTCAATCCTTTTTCACAGGGAAACACTTGTGAAAATGTGAACCCTCCAGGGAGACTCTCACCATGCTCCACCTGGCCTGGCTTACAGAACCTTTCTTCTCAAGATCTAGTCACAAACTGGATGTCTTTCTAACAAGTGACTCTAAATTAAAGTGTCATTTCCTTTTCCCTACAAATTGCTCTGCCAGAAGTGCCATCCTGTATTTGTGGTAAAGTTCACCACATCTGAAAACACACTTATTTTTTTTAAAGATTTATTTACTTTTATATGAAAGTGGAATTTACATAGAGAAGGAGGGACACAGAGAAAGATCTTTCATCTGCTGGTTCACTCTTCAGGTGGCATCAGCTCCTACCATTGAGCATCTTCTGGGTCTTCCACGTGGGTGCAGGCTCACCAGACCTTGGACTGTCCTCGACTGCCTTCCTGGGCAACAGGCAGGAAGCTGGATGGGATGTACGGCAGCCAAGATATGAACCGGCACCCATATGGGAGCCAAACAGGTGCAAGGAAAGGACTTTAGCCGCTAGGCTACCACACCAGCCCAAAGCTCTTAACACAATATGTGACTCCTGCCCAGCCCCATAGCCCTGCTGACCATCTCTTGTCATTACAGGGTTGTCCTCACTCTTGCAAATGCTCTTCTCTCTCCAGGCTGAACAACAAACACGCAAAGGGATTTTTGAGTTCTCTGTGGACATAGCTATGATATGCCTCTAATGTATCACAAAACTGATTGAAGCCTTGGAGACTAGACTACAAAAGGGGTTTATGACAGGGCAGGAAGGAAGTTGTTTAAGGAAAAGTGAAAAAAAAAAATCCACCCATCTAACAAATGTTGCCTCATACCTATCAAGTACCCATTAGAAGCTAAATACCACAACTAGTCCTTTAGTTAATAACAACCTATAGCACAATTTACAATGTCTGGGAGCAGATTTAAAATTTTCTTATCTTTAAAATGGTCAACTATAGGAATAAAGGGATATGTTGTATATCATAAATGTATTTCATCTATTTGACAATTGAAACATTTTTAAAAATATAAATGCTTTTTGGTAGTCAAAAAATAGATGAAAATAATAGAACTTCAGAATAGTTTGTTATTGAGCAAATACCATGTTAGATACACAAAGGATTCATTACATAAAACCAAATATGCTCCTTTTCAGTCTCTTCTGCAGCATGAACAGTGCTTTCCTTTACGGACCACATCTCCTATAAACAATGCTGAAGCAAGAACTTACAGGGCTCCCAGGAGCAAGAACTGTTTCCGGGCACAGGACAGTTCAAATAGAGATTTAGAAAAAAACAGTTCTTAGATTTCTCACATTTGCTAGAAAACATATCCAAATTCATTGCTAAATGAAGCATCAGTATTTCAACCCAAAGCATCCTCCAAAAAGAGCAATGCTGTGTGTTGTTTGTGGATGTCTGAAAAAATGAAGTCTGCAATATTTTTCATTAAAGTAGCATCAAGCAAACATACATACCAACCAGCCTAGGCAGCTGGTTGGTTAGAGAAGGTTAGAGAAAGATCTTGCTAAATACAAGCAAACTCAGTAAGCAGAATAGTCACATCAACGAGAACTTGGACTACGTAAATGTTCATGATGGTGAATGAAAAGAGATGCAGAAACAAGAAAGAAAATGTTGTGAACACAGGATTGAGCCTGGCTAATCCTTGGAGCTGAGTGTTCCACCCAGGTCTCCTACTTGAGTGGCAGGAACACAGTCACGTGAGTCCTCAAGGCCTTCTTCCAGGATCTGTAGTGGTTGGAATCTGGAATTAGGAGCCAGTGTTGAAACTTGAACCCAGGCACTCTGGTGTGGTCTATGCCTCGAGGCCCAGGACCTACATACAAGCCATCATTTAAGTAGAATGTGAACTGTTTGTAGTCGTAGCTTTTCTGAGGCCTCTCCATTCACCTTCCTCACTCTCCAGACTCCAGGTGCTTCTCTGTCTGATCTTCACCCTGTGTCAGTCAATCATGCCTTGGAGCCTCCAGAGCTCCAGATCAACAACTTTTTCTGTGAAGAACTGCACAGTAAATACTTTAGCTCTCAAGGACATTTTGTCTGTTGCAGCTACACAACTCTGCTCTCATGACATGAAGTGTGTCAGGGATAACAGGTGCACTTGTGGGCATGGCTGTGTTCCAATAAAACAACAAAAACAGGAGGTTGGCCTGTATTTGGCCGTGCCACATCAGCCTCCCCCCCCCCAAAAAAAATTGTATTATTTATCTGAAAGGCAAAGAAACAGTCAGACAGCAGAAATAAAGAGCCCTCCATTTGCTTCTTCACTCTCCAAATACCTAGAACATCTTAATCTGGACCAAACTGAAACCAGGGACCATAAACTCAATTTTAATTTCTCTATGAGTGGCAGTGATCCACTTGAGTCATCACAAGTGCCTCTCAGGGTACGCTTCACTGGAAGCTGGAGTCAAGAGTGGAATTTGGAATTAAACTCAGGCACTTTGACGTGCCAGACATCTGCCACTGAATCTGGGTTTTTTTTTTTTATTATTAATTTAAAATTTCAGTTGGAAGATTTGAAATTGAACTTGAAAATAAAACTTGGTTCTTAGTGTCACAGGGGGCTTAAAACCCTGTCTTCTTGTGAAAGAATTCTCTTATGTAAAACTAAATTCTGTCACTCTTATGGCAGAGACAAGTTACTGAACTTCTCTGTGTTTCCAGTTTCCTCATCTACAAAATGGGAAAATAATAATTCCCAGTATGCTGATGCCAGTGTTGCAGTGAACTGACAAGGTACTTGGAAGAGAGCCTTGTATGTGGTTAGTGCTGTGCTGTCATCATAATTATTCAAACTGACAATTTTGTCATTTCTCATTCTTTTGTTATAGCGCTCATAATTTTTAAGCATTTATTTTAAGTGTTTCTTTGCTTGTTGCATTCTTAGTCCTTTTCTGATAAACTCGCACTCTTGGTTACAATCTTGCCAATGCCTTGTGACACTTTACCAGTGCTTCACGCAGTAGTTGTGACTTGCTTATTTTCCGTGACTTCCTGCCCTGAATTCATCTTCAACGAGGCTGGTTGTTTTGTGAGAATCCCTTCCCACATAGGTATGTCTGTTTCCTCACGGGGTTTTACCCTAGTTACGCCAGGAGCTCCAGAAGCACCTCTGTCCCTTGAACAAACGTCTCGTATATATTTGAAAACAGGGATGCCCAAAACATTATGCAAATTCAGACTCCAAGCCTGATTTGGACATAGATTTTAGATTTCTTAGGGAATTCCACATTTGGTCCCACTGGTTGCCAGGTATAGAGAAACCCGGTTCCTGAGTATCTCCTGCTCTAGAGTACAGATGTCGTTGGGTCACAGTTCCCACACCCAACTCACCCAACATGGGGCCCACAGTCAACCTGAAACTTGAACTCAAGCCTCCAGGCCAGCAAGGATTGGCCCAGGTCACAATATGGGATTTAGATTCTTTCTCTCTCTTTTTTTGCACTAACATGCTTTGATTATCTTCCAAAAATATTTCAAATGACTTTTGCACGTGTATGCGGTCACATGGTGGGGAGGGGACAGTATTTGCTCTCCATCTTGCAGAATCCTCCATAGAGCCCTTTTCATAACAGAATTTCATACTTGTCTACCTTCCACATGACTCTCTCTCCTACTTCAATATTTCCTTTCAGTCTTTTCATATGTTGTCTTTTGTATTTCATAACACTTCGTTTCCTCCTTTGAGAACATATTTTGACTTTGTAGAGTCCCATATGTGCTATCACAACCTGAAAAGATAAATAGCTGTATTCGTTGGCCTTTTACTGTCACTGAGGTACCAAAACATTTACACCAAGGGCAGTGCATATTAGATTGATGCACACAAATGTTGGCTTAAACCCATACTCTTTAATCTGGTGGAACTACTCTTTGGTGTCTCTTCACTGAGTAATTTAGATTTAATCGTTCTTCTGATAGCTCTTGATGCGTTGCTCACATCTTCTCACTTCATCCTGACTGATAAGTTGTGTTTTTAAAAATCACTTTAGTCAGCTGTGCTGTTTGGTTCAAGAATGCTAGGACTGGCTGATGCAGAGATTTAAGACTTGTTAGTAGATTTTTTTTCCCCCTGTGCTGGTGCTATAAGAACATTAGACTAACTGGCTCCCTGCAGTACCCAACTATCACGATCTGATTTTTCACACATCAAGCAAGGCTCTTTGGCATTTGATTCCTAGAAAGAGAACTGCATATATGAATGTCAACCGGTATTCATGAGCCACACAACATGAAATTTCTCTGCAAAAATTAGGCAACGTACACATGTGTCAAAAAATCATATTGTATCTCAGAAGTAGGGATATTTTAAAGATTTATTTATTTTATGAGAAAGATTTACAGGGAGAAGGAGAGACAGAGAGAAAGATATTCCATCCACTTGTTCACTCCTAAAGTGGTCACAATGGTCAGAGCTGAATTGATCAGAAGCCAGGAGCTTTTTCCAGATCTTCCATGCAGGTGCAGAGTCCCAAGGCTTTGGGCCATCCTTGACTGCTTTCCCAGGCCATAAGCAGGGAACTGGATGGGAAGTAGAGCAGTGAGGATATGAACTGCCACCCATATGGGATTCTGGTGGCAAATAAAAGGCAAGGACTTTAGCCACTATGTTACTATACTGGGCCCATGCATAATTTTGTTTGATAGTGAATCTGTTTTTTTAATATACTAATAATAGATGTGTTATATGACTTGGATGAATCAACATCTATCTTTCCAAAATTTGAGGGAAATTAGTAAATTTGAATTTGATATTATAAAAACCACAAACCGCACCTCACTGAGCTTTGTAAAAATAATACAACAAAAACTACTGTAGCAGAGCAGTTTGGCATCACAATTAAGATTCTTATTCAGATGCCACATCCAGTATCTACTTTTACTTCTGATTTGATTCCAGTTTCCTGCTAACTGTAATCCTGGAGAGTGTGGGGATGGAATGGCACAGCATGTGATGGTACCAGTCACAGATAGAGTTCCAAGCTCCTGGTTAGGGCCTGGCTCCATCCTCCTGTCTGTTGCAGGCACTTGGGGAGTGAATAAGGAAATAAGAAATCTGCCCCCACAACTTTATCTCCTCCATATCTGTACGTTTAAAATAAATTATAAAAGTTGTTGTAGTAAAAAAAATACACAACATTGACCATATTCTCCTTTTTGCACACATAATTCAGTGGCAATAAATATGTTCACATTATTATACAACCATCACCACTGTCCATCTCCAGAACTTATTCATTATGCAAAATGGAAATTCTATCTAGTTAAGCAATGCCTTCTACAGCTTTCAGCTTTTCACCAGCCTCTTGTAACTAACAGCCTGCTTTCCTTTTTTTCTTTTTTTTAAAGATTTATTTATTATACTTGAAAGTCAGAGCTATAGAACGGCAGAGACAGAGAGAAGGTCTTAAGTTCACAGGTTCATTCCCCAAATGGTCACAATGGCCAAAGCTGGCTGTTCCAAAATTTGGAGTCAGGAACTCTTTTTAGGTCACTCACATCAGTGCGGGGCCCAAGGACTTGAGCCATCCTCCTCTGCTTTCCCATGTTGGGACCAAATGTAAACAGAAGGAACTTATATTAAAAAAAAAAAAAAAACTAGAAAAAAAAGTGATCCCAAAGTAAAAAATAAGAATTCAGATTTTATTTATTTGAGAGAGAACAGGAAAGAGAAAACTCTCATCTACTGCTTCACTCCTAAAGGTCCACAGTAGCTGGGGCTGGGACAGATCAAAACCAGGGGTGCAGTCCAGATCCCACAGGTGGCTGGCAGGAACCAAACGACTTGAACCATCACGGGTGTGCATGAACAGTAAACTGGAATAGATTTTAAAAATCCAGCACTTAAACCTATACACTCTCATGTGGGTTACAGACATTCCAACCAGTAACTTAACTCTACACCAAACAGTTGCCCGGATGTTTAAGTTGTATTCTTCCCATGTTCACAGAGGATGGGCAACAATGAGATGACCCAAGTGATTTACGTAAGAAAGGAATACTTACAATATCTCATGATCTTTATGATTAAGCTACATGAAAGATGATAGGTTTTCTGAGAAATTTTACAAATATAGAAAAGCACAAGTAGACACCATCCTAAATTACTATATTTTGTTGTGGTAATTCTAGGCCAAATCTTCTACAAAACATACGCTACTGGAATTCTGGGGTGTTTGCCTAGTAATTTTTAAACTACTTTAGAGTTACAAAAAATAATATTTAAGCCATATCTAGGGTTTCAGGAGAAAAAAAGGTGACTATTTAAAAGTGGGCTTTTGTTCTTGAGGGAAAATTGCTAGGCTCAATTTTTAGAAAACTAAGTGTTAAATCAAATGTAGATTGAATGACTACTGTTTGGGAGCAGTAGGAAAGCAAATTATAAATGAGGGGAATTTTTTGAGCAGTGAGTAATGAAGTCGATTGTAAATCTAGGGTTTTTTTCCCCTTAGTTATTAGTTTTGGGAGGAATTAGCCTGCCAAGATACTGGCTATTATGTGAAGACTCTTTAAAAGATAGAGCAAGTCCTAGAGGATTTGAGGAAGGAAAAAATATGGTTTATTTTCTTTTAAAAGGGACAAAGGGAAAGCTTAACAATTAAAGATGACTTTACTTAGTTTCAACCCTGAGGTGCAGATTATAGATCAAACCCTCAAAAAAATCTACTTACAATATATCTAGAGGCACACAGGATTCTGGAAAGAAACAGCATGGCTTTATGAAACTCAATATGTGTCTGACAGTTTTAATTTTCTTCCGTGGCCGGATGACAGGACTAGGGTGTTGGAGGCGAGCAGGAAAGAATGCTTATCTGACCTTAAGTGTTTGATTCCATCACATATGTGATGTGAAGAATCAGCTAGGAAAGTAAGTTGAGCACCATGTTTCTCAATCTCTATGTCCTGGGTAGTTCATGAGCATGTGCAAATATAAGAAAACATCTTGTAAAGAGGAACCTCACTTGAAAAGTATTCTATTAGATTTTTTCCAAATCATTCAGGTATAATTGCACATGATTTCTAATATATCCTATAAATGTATATATGATTATACATACATTTATATGAATATAATTTATTAATCTTACTGTGTGCCAAGAAATCTGAAGGGGGTATTTAAGGATTAAGACATGTTCTTGGCATTGAGGTATAAAAGTAACAGCACTTGATCTTTATGTGACTTTTTTAGTAGGAAAAGTCTACAAATTTATCTAGAAGAGCACCTGCTGGATTCACAAATCACCCAGTCCTTTTAAATCAGTTACTCCTGGCTCAGGCTACACATCAACAGGGGTGTTTTTAAAATAGAGCTTCTGCTGAGGTAGACAGCATTTCAAGTTGTGTTTTTTGCAAGACTGCACTCACTGGCGGTCCTAATGTGTGTGGTGTTGAGAAGCACAAGAAGAAAAACACAGGAGATACCCCCTCAAGGTCCATCCCCCACCTTCTGCCCAGACAGAGTGCTCCTGGGACCAAGGCTCAACTCTGTACACCATAACCTCTCAGAATCAAGATGTCAGGCCACAGCTTTACCTTAGAGACACTGTACTTTTCTTCTCTTCATGAAGCATTCATTAGGCAGCTTAAAGCCATCTGATGACCCACCGACTGCTAATACATAGAACTCTATGGAATTCATCTCAGGGCCAGCTCAGGCTTTCACCATCTGGTGCCTCATTCTTTTGCTTTCCCATTTTCTTTCACACTTAGTATACTAACTTTGACTATGCTGATGTGCTTTTATTTATATTTGTAAGTCCTCTGTGATCCTTTTGGGAAGAACAGGCACACGTGTATGTTTGTAATGAAGGCTTGAACAAAGGCAAAACATACCAACATACACATGTCTGTCTACTTATACACAGACAGATGACCAGTAGACAGTTTTGCAAGACCATCCAGGTCTTGAGGATTTTTCATGGAGGATAAGATCCTGTGAGCAGGGCCCGGCGCGGTGGCGCAAGTGGTTAAAGGTCCTCGCCTTGCACGCCCGGGATCCCATATGGGCGCCGGTTCTAATCCCGGCAGCCCCGCTTCCCTTCCAGCTCCCTGCCTGTGGCCCGGGAAAGCAGTCGAGGACAGCCCAAAGCTTTGGGAACCTGCACCCGCGTGGGAGACCCGGAAGAGGCTCCTGGCTTCGGATCAGCATAGCATCGACCCGTTGCGCTCACTTGGGGAGTGAATCATCGGATGGAAGATCTTCCTCTCTGTCTCTCCTCTCTGTATATCCGCCTTTCCAATGAAAAAATAATAAAAATAAAAATCTTAAAAAAAAAGATCCTGTGAGCAGAGAAGGGAGGTTATAAGTGAAGCAATAAGCACATGCCCAGACTCAGAATGTAGGGGCGGCAGTCAGTAAGTACCTGCAGAGGACAAACCGCCATGAGAATAAAGGAGACTTGTGTCCTAAATGAGGATGAGCTGGACTGACATAACCCCACACCATCAAGGACAAACATTCTCAACACAGAGAATGAGTGAGAACACATTCGTCTCTTCCTAGGACAACTCTAGTTCTAAAGAAAAAAATTAAGGAATGATGAGGGCAAAATTAAATCTAGATACAAATCTAAAGGGCTTTGGCTCTGACTAAGGGTAAAGCTATGGAGAGAATATGAGATTCTGGCTGAATAATAGCTGTTTATGGGGGAAAGAGAAGACTTTCCTCCCCGCAAAGATAGGGTAGGAAGACAGGGAACTCTGTGCTGAAAAATGACTAAATAAAGCCTGCAGGTGTTTCAGTGATGGTGGACAGGGAAAACGCTTGGTAGAGGGTTTATTCTTCTTTTGGTATTTATTGAACAACTAGGAGGACTAGTGCTGTTTCAGGTGACATATCAGTAACTAGGACAGGTACAGTCTTTGCCCTTAGGATCCTTTCAGGTGATTCCGGTGCGATTGTATAGCACCTGAAGTCCTCACAATGAACGTGTCTGGATCTCATATGGGCGCCGGTTCTAATCCCGCCAGCTCCACTTTCCTTTCAGCTCCCTGCTTGTGGCCTGGGAAAGAAGTTTAGAACAGCCCAAAGCTTTGGGATCCTGCATCCATATGGTAGTCCTAGAAGAAGCTCCTGGCTCTTGGCTTTGGATTGACTCAACTCCAGCCGTTGCAGCCACTTGGGGAGTGAATCAACAGGTGGAAGATTCTCCTCTCTGTATATCTGCCTCTCCAATAGAAATAAATATATCTTTTTAAAAATTCTTTCAATCTAGGCATTAGGGATTATTTAAATAATAACCCAAATCGTGACATAATTACAAGATGTGGCGATTACTTTGAAGGGGCAGTGTAGGGTGCTCTGGGAGGCCACAGGAGAAACACTGGGAGAAATCTGGTTTGAAGATGAAGAGGAAGTCTTTCCAGATGAAGGGTAATTTGGCTTGAGATTTGAACTATGAGTAAGAGTGAAGTTTAGGGGAAAGAGGGTTTTGGAGAGAGTGGATAGCAAAAGACCCTGAAATTAGAAGGGAAAAGAGCATGAAAACATTCCATGATCCTTTATGGTACCACAACATAAACCAGAAAAAGGCTCATAGCTGCCCATGGTGCATGGACACAACACACAACTAGATGGCCAGGGTGGATCTCAGCCCCACCTGTGCCTTCAGTTAAGCGCCTTCACTAGACTTTACAAAGAACTGTGCCTTTCCACTTTGTGCCCTAGTGTAACTGAGGAACCACACATGATGATACAGGATAACTGTAACAAGGGCTAGCAGTGGGCTGGAGGTCCAGTAGCAAATGAAGGGGTTCACAAACTATGCTGAGGACTCTGGTCCTTACTCAAAGACCTGCAGAAGAACATCAGAGCCGGAGAATAACCCACTGAAACTTCAGAAATACAGGCAAGGTGCCCAGGCATGAGGCCAGTGCAGTGATCTGCAGAAGAGGCAGCGGTGGCCTGGGTTAGGAGGTATGCACAGGAACTGGAAAGAGGTGGACAGAAGGGGAGATGCTTCAGGGGAGCCAATTCCTAGGCCTTAGCAATGTGTTGAGAGTGAGGATGAAGAAGAAAGGATTGCTAGAAAGATTTCAAGCATGTGCACCTTGATGCCATTTATTCAAGTGAAGGAAACACACACACACACACACACACTTTCTACGTCAGTTGAGGAGAGGGTTGACTTTTTCAGTCTTCTCTCACTTTCATAGTCCACCATCTCCTTTCTTCTCTCTTCCCGTAATGGGAAGGGAAATAAATTACTTTCCAGGACTAGATGGGTAAGTATTAAAGTCAAAAGCTTATGGAACCACACTGAAGTGGTTTCCACTTAGTCTAATAAAAAAGAAACAAAATTTAAACTCTTCCAGAAAATGAATGCTATTCCATCTTACTTTGAGCTCTGATCCTTTGATGGTCAGTTATTGAGATACATCTTAAATTGCATTCCAAACACCTTCAAAGACAAAGTCCACAAGCATGCAGCAATTATTGTTTATTGTTGTTTTGTGACTTCTTTGCACAGAGACTGGACAACACCTTACCAACCCAGGGCCTGTTGACCATCAGAGAAAAATCCTGCCTATTCAGCCACAGGCAATAACGGCTGGTTTCAGGATACACACAACATGTTTCAAGTTGGAATTGTAATTTATTTCCATCACAACCATATGGTTATATGTAAATGATGTTACATCCTATACAAGTCATCTACCACCTGTTTGTTCTACCTCCTAAGGGTGTCAAATTAAGAAGAGCCTCCAGGCAGAATCCAGTCAGAGGGAGGTGGGTTGGGATGCGTCTCAACAAGACCTGCCCTAAGGAAATACAAAGGAATTACTGCAACCTCTTAGACTCAGGTTCAATTGGTAATAATTCCTCAGCCAGCTTTGTAAATGTTGAAATTAAAAGAAATAACCAGCCTTCTCAAAATGCATTTCCTTAAAAGAATCAAAGATTTCTAGAAGGAAATTTAGTCACTTGTGCTTTCTAAAGAAAAGGCTCTTTCCTTGCATTATGAGGGTTTGAAAATAATGTGTAATTGAGATTCTGTGACAAAAATTTCAAAAACATAGACATATGCAAGCCTCTCATCTTATCCTGTAGCTTGTTGAAATCATGCAGGGGTGGGGAAAAAAAAGAAGTATGGTCACATTTCCCTAAGGACAGTTCTTCCATAAAGATTTACATTACACTGATACATTTTGTAAATAATTTGAATGTATTTGATCAATTTCTGCCACCTATCCAACACCTAAAGAATCTGACAATGTTCAAATATGAATTTCTGGATTGATTTCAGCAACTGACTGGTAACTGTATCTACAAATGGCTGATCTATTTTGATGTGAGCTTAATTAATGCTGCTTATGAAACTCCAAATGTCACTATTTAAGAGTTTTCAAATGTTAACCATTAGAACAAGTTAACTTGTTCTAAAATGAAATTTGAATTTGATTTAATGTGGGTGGTCAATTCTTTCACAATAAATTCATTTTTAAGATAAAGGAATTTCATAAAATCTCTTCTGATTTTAGTACAGCCTGGGCTACAGATGTGAAGGGGTGGGTTGGGCTGCCCAGTCAGGATGTACGCTCATAGTCCAAGCCATTGTTCAACGAATGTGCAGATGAGAAGTTGAAGGTGTCGCTGGTACTCTACCAGAACGTCATGGGGCAAGTTGATCTGGTCACTGTCCAATCTGTCAAGGAGCGTCATACACACAACAGCAGCTGGAAAAACAAGCAGCAGGATGATTAAAATAATTGATTTATCCTTCTTATGGACACCTTAGCCAAGCAGCCCACTATCCAGAGTACATGTACTTTGCATCTTACTCTCTAATACAGTCACAAACCTAGGAACACCTTCACCTTCTCTGTAATTTCTCTTTCCATAGAAGTTCTCCCAGACATTTGATTTAAATAAGTTTACTGAACTTACCATGAATATACCTTCTTCCCTTTTCTGCCATAATTGGCTAGAATGGGACTCAAAACAGCATAATGCTGAAGATAAGAGCAAGGAGGAATCTTTGGCAGCCAAGATATACAACCTCCTGCTTTCTATCCTATTTCATACTTAGAGAAGTTGCTTTTTCTTCAAAGAATATAAATGGAGAGCTAGCCATTATACCTATTTTACATTTTGGTGCAATGTTTGAGTTTGCTTGCTGCAACCAACCCTCAGTGAAAGGAAACTAAGTGAGGGAGATAGGCAGTGCTGACCCAGAAAACAGCCAGGATGGTGAGTGACAATTGAGAAGGAAAACATGAAATAAAAAGCTTAAGCATGAAAATCAGGCCCATGAAAAAAATCAAAGGTTTCACCACTGCTTTTTAAATGGGAATAAAATCTTATGATAACTAAGAAGACAAGAGAAAAGGAACAAACCTTTTTCTAAATCGAAGGAAGTTCCCATGTTTGAAGCATCACCATGAGGGTAGTGTCTGATCTGATGCATGAGAACAAGCCAGAAAGGAAAATGGGATGCAGACAAATTCTTTGTCAATCTCACACAGATCTTTGACTTCAAGAAATATCACTACTAATTTTCAAACATTTTCACTTGACCTTCATAGAATAATCTCCATCTGCAACATTTTCAGAAGAATTTCAGTGTATATGGGAATTAGATGCGTCTAAATTAGCAAGGTGTCAGAGCATGAAGGTAGGATTGGGCAGGACTAAATAGTAACTTATTTTACTCATTACTACTTGTTTTAAAAAAATATTTTTCTTGGAAGGTCAGATTTACAAAGAATATGAGACAAAGAGAAGGCTTTTCCATCTATTGGCTCACTCCCCCAAGCACTCACAGCGGCTGCAGTTCAGTCAGTCCAAAGCCAAGAGCCAGAAGCTTCTTCTAGGTCCCCTACACAGGTGCAGGGTCCCAAGGCTTTGGGCTGTCCTCGACTGCTTTCCCAGGCCACAAGCAGGGAGCTGGAAGGAAAGTGGAGCAGTCTGGATGCCAACCAGAGCCCATGTGGGATCCTGGGGCATGGAAGATAAGGACTTCAGCCACGAGGATACCGTGCCAGGCCCTCACTATTACTTTTGATGTTTATGAATGTTCTGAATTTAGGAAGAAGTGTACTCCAATTAATAATAGTTTCTTAAGCTCGATTTTTAGTTAATATAATTGCATATATTCATGGGATATGATGTAATATTTTGTTGTACAATGTGTACAGATTCAATCAAACTAAGTAATCTGTTCATCACCATCAGCTCATCTTCTTAAATATTTTTTTAGTGGTGATAATAATTAGCATCAGAATCATCAGAATAATCATCAGATAATCATCAGAATCTCTGAGAGATTCTGAAACATATGTCTTGAGTAATTAGAGTTACCAAGCTAGGCAATTTGTCTAAAATTTCTTCTTACTTACTGAAACTTTGTCTCACTTCACCACCTCTTCCAAAACCGCTGTCCTGCTCTCTGATTTTATGAAATTGACTTCTCTAGAGTCCAGATATAAGTGCAGTGAAGCAGTTTTTAATCTTTCTGTGATTGGATTATTTCACATAATGTCTTCCAGGTTCACGTTTCTTTCCTTTGTGAAGGCTAAAGAGTGTTCTATGATGCGTTGGTGGGTGCTTCAGGAATTTATATCTTGACTTTTGAATAATGCCATAATGGACAGGACAAATTTCTCTTTGGCATACTGGTTTAAATAGTGCTGATAAGACAGTATTCAAAAAGTTGGAATTAATAGATAAATTTAATTGGGCACCAAAATAATTGAAATTTATGCATGGATTTTTTTTAGATTTTTTAAAATTTTACTTAAAATCATATCTGTAGAGAGAGGGAGAGACAGAAACATCTTTCATCTACTGGCCCATTCCCAAATGACTGTAACAGCTGGAGCTGGGCCATTCTGAAATCAGGAGCCCAGAGCTCCTTTGGGGTCTCCCAAGGTTTTGGGCCACCCTCTGCTGCTTTCAAAGTTATAAGCATAGAGCTGGATGGGAAGTGGAGTAGCTGAGATACAAACCAGAAACAATATGCGATGCCGGCCCTTGCAAGCAGAGGATTAGCCAATTGAGCCATCACACCCATCCCATGTATAGCTTTTAAAATAACACATTTTCCATGAACTTTTTGAAGACCTCTAATATACTCATAAACTATTTTCTTTTGAGAAATGTCTACTCAGGTCCTTTGCTTATTTGTTAATCTGGCTGTTTGCTTTCTTAATATGGAGTTATTTGAATTCCTTATATGTTTTGGATATCTGATAGCCTTATCACAGGAGGTTTGTGAATATTTCCTACACAGATGTATGATTTTTTGTGTTTGGCTTAGTTATTGTTACATTGTGGGCATTTATGATTTCTTTAATCGCCATGGCTGTGCTGTGAACTGGCTATTATTATTGTTCCTTTTTGACAGATGATGAGAGGTCAAATAAATGTCCCCATATGACACAACTTGTAAACAGCCAATCAGTTCCCAGCTTCCTGAAGTGCTGAGGCAAATGCTGTCCTTTTCATCCGATCTTCCCCGTGTGGGGACATAGTGGACCCTTAAGCAATACTGCTCTGCCTTGTCGGTCAAACTGATCCTCTTGTTAATTGAAGTGCAAAGCAATGAATATGGTCAACTTGAGCTGAGTCTAGTATTTCATCACCTAGGATCCTATTTATTTTAAAACTCACTGGGTTGTAAAGCAACTTGGCTGAAACAGGTAAACAAGCAAATGGAAGAGCTGGAAACTACCCTGTGCTTTTTAAGTTAGTTAAACAAGTCTATGAAACCTGACGTGGGCTGGCAGTGCAGGGAAAGTTGAAAGTCCTCCTCTGATCTGTCACTAGACAGAGGGTGCTAGGAAACCAGTGTTCTGTACCTCTTAGTTTACTCTTTTCCCTGGATTTTCAGGGCAATGCCCATAATGGAAAAGAACAGGTCAGAGCCATCTCACTGGTGTTTTCTTGACCCTGAAGAACCCATTAACCAGCAGCTTGTAATAATCTTGTCACCTAAAATCATTATTTCCACGAGCAATTAGAAGGGAGTAATACCCAAAAGAGTTTGTTGAAATTAAGCTGGACAGCTTAATGACCATAATCCTCAGATTCAACAGAGAAGATGACTACTGAGGAGGGAGGGACTCAGTGACCCAACTGTCACCCAGAAGTCTGTCTTCCGAACTACCAGAGGCTATAGTGGGCACTCACAGACCTCAATATTGAGCGTGATGCACTGGGAGGCACCAGAAATGAACAGTGATTCACAACCCTTCAGCAGCCTCTATAGGCTCTTTGAGAATCCGAGAAAGTCCTGACTGGAGCCTTCTTACACATGCATACATCATGCACCTGGATCTATACACATAAAACATGTATGTGTAATTTCAGGACCCCAATGGAGCTCAAAAGCCAACTCCAATGAGTTCTACGGACTAGCACTTTAACCTTGCCTCTTATTCAGAAAAAACATTCATGAAAGTTTTTTCATGAGCAGTGGGCAAAGACAGAAAAGCTGACCATTATTATCCCAGGCATAGCAGAAGCCAAATAGTTTGACCTTTGGAAAATAGGAAAAGAACAAGGTTAGTTTTGGAGTTCTCATCTTGGCCTATCTGTTCATCTTTCACATTTCCCTCATCTTTTTCATACCTAGCCTCCATTTCCTCTTGAGGATTTGAGTTTATTAAGCAAATATGTTTTTACTGTCTCTTTGCCTGCTGTATAGATCATAGCAATCATTTTTAATCAACATCTCAGACTTTGTAACTTCCAGATCTCCTCCAAGACATTAATGTCAAACTGTTGGCTGCCTGTCACAAACCACGTGGAGAAAACTTAAATACCCAAAGGGTATGGTCAAGGCTAACTATCACTATGATAATTTATGCTGTGGTGTTGGCATTTCAGAAAATGTGCAATTCTGGCCATCTTGCATATAAAACAGTGGCTAATCTTTCAAGTTCTGAAATTACTGCAGGTAAGCAAAAGTAGAATGAAAGATGGAGATTGGGGAAGACCTAAAAATTAATTCAGTTAGATTATTTTCACACTAATGGCTAGAAGCTATTACTTTAAAGACTTTAAACTATCACTGGATGAAATTATGTTACTGCAACTGTAAATATCTGAACCCCAATTCATTAAGTCCCTAAAGAAATGAAGTAGACACAATCAAGATTTCACATTAAATCCTCTAAAGAATTGTCCCTATATCTGCTATAAAAAATTACTAAAGACACTATCTATTTATGATACCACTATCAAATGAGAAGTACACCATTTTGAATAAAGTTAAACATATATGTGAAGTTATGACAAACTATAAATGCTTACCTAAAAAAACAAGAGACTACACAGCTAAAAGTATTTTTACCTCCATGAAATCCCGACCTAGGTCTCAAAATCTAGTACTGCACTCTTGGATAGTTTCTCTAATTTTTAGATCTCTGCATCCACTTTCAAACAAATGCCTCTTATCCTTTTTATGTTGCTGTTGCCTATACAATATTATAATGTGTTCCTGTTTAATGAAATTCTGCCTCTAATGCTTTTTCCAGTGGAGCAGAGTACGAATCATCTTTCCACAGATAAACATGTGACATTCTTATACCTGATGAAATAATGGAGGAAGTGGTGTTCAACATACAGGATGTTTCTGTTCCATTCCATCTCTGTTTCAGTCTAATTGTGTTTCCTTAGGAGAGCCTGAACCTGATGTCCTTTTCTGAATAATGAGCAGGGCATATCTCAGAGATGGCACCCCAGTGAACTAAGTTTCCAGCCCATGTGCCTCACACTGGCTTGTCTTTTGGGTAGGACAATGGTCTCACCCTCAGAACTTCAGCTGCAAGTTTGGGCACACCTGGAACCCATCCAGAGTTGACTGGGAAAAGGCACAGGAAGGATTGCCTGCTGTGCTGGGAATGGCATGGGAAACGCAGACAGGAGGAATCCAGAAGGCCCATAGGGGTCATGCAGGCCAGTGGTGGGTCATATGTAAAGCAACCACACAAGGAGACCCAAGGTGACCAAATAGTGAGAATCATGGAGAATAGAAAAACAAAGGGAGGACCATGTTCCCATGGGACTGGCTGACAGACACATATTCAGCAAACAGTGACAGAACAGATTCTGTGGGACGGTGAGGAAAAGGTCTATAAAGGCTCCTGTGGCTGGTCATGCTTTCAGCCAGCCCTGTGTCTACACAGCTGATTGCTGCCCAGCAAATGCCATTTTCCCCAGACAAGGTAGGAAGAAGATGTCACTGTGCCTCAACACCAGCAGCTTTAACTCAGGGAGAAGTCCACAGTCTGCCATGGACTTCAACTCCCGCCCTGGAAGATGACTGATGTCTGAGCAGCCACTTTGCTTCAGAGAGGGATGCTGCATTGCCTCCCTCCCTTCTCCTTCCTGTCCCCCTCCCCCAAAGTCCCACTCTCATCTGGGTGTGGCAGAGAGTCCTGGTTCAACAATACCTTGACTCAGCAGATAGCACCCAACCATTCCGTTACAAGAAGTAACCAGAGTCAAAATCAGCTCAAGCTATTGCACAGAGAGCATATCCCCTACACCTTGAGACTGTGGAAGTTCTAGGTTATGTGCCAGAAATGTGGTCATGCATTTCACTTAATCTAGGGACAGGAAGTTCCTCTCAACTTCTCAACCTAAGGAATTTCTTCTGTACCTCCTGGTCCACAGTGCTGGGAGCCCTAAGCACAAACCCGAGCATCGTCCCTGCATGCCATATGAGAATGATGCCTTACATACCTGAGATTTAGCACTATAATCTGAGAAGGTATTCACACTCACTCAGAATATATGGAGTGCTCTACATTATTCTGCTTGGTGCAGGGGACTGCCACTGTCCCTAACACCTGTATCCCTTCCTGGGAGATCTGGATATTGATCCCATTGTGTCCTGCAACACCAGGACTGTAATAATCAGTACGAATTTCCTCAAACCTCCTGAAATCTACCTGGTTGGACCTATGAAAGAACCTGCCTGCATTCCACCTTTTCAGATTCATATTTGTTAGTGTGAACTCTCCTGAATAACTGCAGTCACCTTATAGGACAGTAATGGAGCAGGTCTGTGCTTACATGTTCTAGTCAAAGGACTAAGGCTTTTGGTGCTACAAACCTCAGAACCAGAAGCACTCTCTGAGCAGGACCCGGGAAGGCACCATCTTCATCACACAGTCTTAGAGTCACAGATATTTGTGCTTCGCAACCTAGCATCACTCAGGGTTGCCAGTATGGTATTCCTCTATACCATGAATAAGGCCCTGTAGATCACAAGCCATTGGGTAACTGACACTCAAAAATATACATGCTAAGAAGCTGATATTCACCACCCTGACAGATTGCTGCAGTGCTATAGACACAGCTTACATTGATTAAAACAAAAGAAACTATGTCTGGGCTCAGCTAGAATCAAAACCAAATCAATAAGTCTAAAAATACCTTGTATTTAATCTAAACTACATATAATTTACTCTTCAGAAAGGGTTTATTACTTCAGACGTGCAGGCATCAAGGCAGGGATACAGGAAACATAAGGAAGCAAAGTGATATGACATCACCAAAAGAACATAATGGTTTTCCAGAAATGGACCCTGATCTGAAGGAAATTGATCAAAGATCTGAAATAGAAATTCGCAATAGTGATTGAAAGGAAGCTCAATGTGATGCAAGAGAATTTAGATATCTTAAACAAATGAGGAGAACAATAGGGACGTGAATTAAATGCTCAGTATGAGATAAGAAAAATCATAAGAAAACCAAATAAATTTTGGAGATGAAATTTTCAATCAATGAAATAAGAATACAAATGAGAACTTAAGAGAATAGACGAAGTCACAGAAAATAAATTTTTGCCCTGGAGGGCAGGACTTTAGAAATGACCTAACAAGACAAAAAGAGAATAATTTAAAAGAACGAAGAAAGCCTATATAAAAATAGGATACCATTAAGTTACCTAATATTTATATTTTAGGACTTCCTGAAGGTGAGGAAAAGTAAAAAAATATTGGGGAATCTGTTAAATTAAAGAATAGTTCAGACATTTCCGAATCTCAAAAAGAAATGAAGATCCAGAATTAGAAAGCTCTAAAAACTCAAGACTCACCATCAACAACAAAAAGTCTTCTTCAAGGCATAGTGTGAAAAGTTAAGGTCAAGGAGAGAATCCTAAACAAAGTAACAGACACGCAACAAATTGCAAATAAACAAAAACCAATTGTGACAGCCCAGCAGTCAATATCATACTCAGTGAGGGAGAAGCTGAAACAATTCCCCTCCATTCTAGAACAAGACAAGTATTCTACTTTCAGCGCTCTTTTTTTATATGGTATTTGAAGTATTAGCAAGAGTAGTTAGGGAGGAGAAAAAAATAGAGTGTATCTACACTGAAAAGGAGGATGTCAGAATATCCATATCCAGGTTACATCATCTTGTACATGGAAAAATCTAAACACTCCATCAAAAATTCGTAAAGTTGCAATTTATAAAATAAACCTACAGAAGCCAGTAGCTTTTGTATATGCTAATGACAAACTCATCAGAAAAAGAAATTCCAATAACAATCGCCATGAAAGATCCAATACTTAAGTAAAAATGTAAGCAACATATGAAAGACCTCTATAATTATAACTTTAAAACACTGATGAAAGAAATGATTAGGGACACACTTTAAAAAGGCAAGATATTCTTTGCTCAGAGAATCAAATAATGTCATTAAAATGCCTATACTAACTAAAGCAATCTACAAATTCAGTGTAATCTCTATCAAACATTCTTTGCAGAATTAGATAAAATAATCCTAAAAGCCATGTGGAACCACAAAGACCGAGAGTACGTAAAGTAATCGTGAGCTAAAGAAATGAAGGTGGAGACATGATAGCACCTGCACTCAGAGCATACACTGGAAAGGAATAGGTTTTAAGGGAGCATGGTACGGTCATAAAAATCAATGCAGCAGAATAAAGACCAGAAATGTATATCTGTACATACACCCAGCTTATTTTTGGTAAAAGTGCTCAGACTGTACATTAGAAAAAGAATGTCTTCACCTAGCATTCTGACAAGCCCATGTGTATACATGCAGAAGACTGAAATTAGATTTTACTTCTTATCACATACAAAACTCAATTTCAATATGGATCAAAGACTTAAAACTTGAGACTCTGGAGCTGCCAGAGGAAAAGTAGGGAAGACACTTCAAGATATTGACATAGTTGATAACTTCTTAGATCAGATCCCCAAAGCACAGGAGATTTCTTTAAAAAACTAATAGACTTGCCACATGTTTTGCAAAACTGTCTGTAATAGAGTATGAAATAAACCAAGGTTTGTTATCATCAGAGGAAAGGATGAAGAAAATATGATGTACAGATACAATAGAATTTTATTCAGTTATAATATCATTTTGATCTTGAGGACACGATGTTAAGTGAAATAAGCTGTGCAGAGACAGGCAAATAATGCATGTTCTAACTTGTGTGTGGAAGCTAATATTCTAAACGAAAATTTTTAAAAAGGAAAGAAATCCTTGTGTTGCTACAAGTACAGTTATATCAAACTTTGTTTCATACCTTTCAGATTGTTAAAAATGATACACTATTATAGTTTAGTGATCTGTGATTAAAATTTATAGCATATAAGCCAAACTGATATATTCTCAGTCACTTGTAGTTCTTGACTATATTCCCACAAAACTGTATTTTTTAGTTTTTATTTGCTGAACTCTTCATTATATGAAACATGAAATATTTTGTTATAAGTTAAAAATATTATCTCAAAATTAAAAAAGCAGAAATAGGGAAAGAATAAGAGAAATATTGTATTTCTAGGACTGTATTTATGAACTACATTGACTCTGATCCCTTTGCAAGATAAATAAATAATCAAATAAAAAATAACTACACAAAGAGGTAAATCAGTGTCCCTGAATCCTGCACCAGTGTGTGACATGTTGATGAAGGGATGGGTTATTAGGAAAGAGGGTGGAAGAATAGAAGCAAAATGCATTAAACAAATTGTGGCATCTCACTGAGATTTAAACATGTAAACACTTACAAAGGCAAGAAATGTAATTTTGTTTTAGTATATTCTTTGTAAAACTAGTAAGTAAATGAGTCACCACTTGTATTTCCTGGCTACAATGACTAATTTTCTGGGCAAACAGTGCCTGTGCATGGTACTGAGTATCCGCTGAATGTTTTCTCTGACTGCAGCACTAGCTCTCCTGGCACATACTCAGCCCTCGGGGTTTGCTTGGTGAGGCAGCACCACTATCTTCTCAAACAATTAAAATCATAAAATTTGCACTCACTTTCAGCATTGCACATTTGGACTCTCCAGACACCGTGAACCCAGTGTCTCTGTGGGAAAGCTGTTAGGGAGCTGCATGATGGAAAGCAGCCTCAGCTCAGACTGCACAGAGGTCCGATTCCAGCTGTCTTCTTCTCAGAAGGTGGAAAAGTGGCTTCAGCTCTCCAAGCCACAGGATTTTTTTCTCTTGTCAGGGAGAGGAAAGATACTCCATTCCATTGCTGGTAGGAATGTAGGCTAGTGCAGCCACTATGAAGTCAGTATAGGAGTGCTCTAAGACAACTGAAACTTGCTCTACCCCATGACCCACCTAATCCATTCCTGGGAATACATCCAAAGGGAGTGAACTCTGTAACCCTGAGAAAGTGACCTGCATCTCCGTAGCACAATCCACAATACTGAAGACACAGAAAAAACTCTGATGCTTGTTGAAAGAGGAATAAAGAAATCGGTACTTCTACTCTCTGGAATACCTTTCAACCATTAAAGAGAATGAAATTTTACCATTTGTAACACAGTGGTCCCAACTGGAGACCATTATGCTCAGTGAAATAAGCCAATTTCCAAAGAACAAATATCATAAGTTCTCTCTGATACACAGCAACCTTCATGTAAGATACAAAACAAATAGATATATAGGTGTACAAGTATATACATATGTTATCATGATGAACTGTATAGGGGGGACTAGCATATTGGGTAGTGAAGAGACACTCAGTATGCATCTCTACTCCGAAATAAAAGGAGGCCTCCCAATGAAACTGTTAAACGTATCTTGATAATAGAACAATAGATTTTCCACCATTGCCTATGCCTACAATGTCATGTTATGTTTATGTAGCAGAATGTTTGGCTTATGACTGTTGATGAAGGACTACACTACTCTAATAATACTGGGGGAAATGGTGTGGGGGAGAATTTGGAGAGAAGAGCGGGCAGTGAGGAGAGAATCCCTATACATCAAATAATATCATGGAAAATAACATAATTAAAGTAAGAATATATTAGTGCTAGAAGGTATATATTAAACCATATGTAAGCTAATATAAAGGCAAAAAAAAGGGAGATATCCAATATGATCAGAAAAAAATGTGGACTAATTCAAGTGTGAGTGAATGAGTTTAAGAATAAGAAGCAGTTGTTGGGTAGACTTTGACATAGTGGCTAAGACACCAGTTAGGGTACTCACATCCCATACTGGAATGTCAGTTTGTGTCCCAGCTTCACTTCCAATTCTAACTTCCTGCAAATGTACCCCCTTAGAGGTGGCAAGTGATGGCTCGTTTCACCACTAAACATAGTGGATCAGGCATTTGTTAAGGTGCTGGTTTCCATATAAAATGCTTAGGTTCGTTTCATGGTTCTTGATCCTGATTCCAACTTCTTGCTAAGCACATGAAAGAAAAGCATGATGTTGCCAGTGGATGAGTTCCTGCTACCTATTGCACCTGGATTGGATATGTGGGCAGTGAGCCACTGTGGAAACTGTCTCAATCAATGTGTGTCATTTTGTCTATCTGCCTTTCCCTTTGTCTCTCTAAACAAATGGACATGGGTTACAACTTACTGCACGAACCTCCAAAGCACAGTCAATGAAATAAAAATAGACACGTGGAATTATACCAAGGTAAGAAACTTCTGCACAATCAAGTCAACAGAATGAAGAAACAGCCAACAGAACAGGAGGAAACATTTATAAACAATTTATCTGACAAAAGATTAAGAAACTCAAATATCTCAACAACAACAAAATCCAGGTTAAAAAAAAAAAAGACGGACAGAGGATCTAAATAGAGATTTTTCACGAGAGGTAAATGACCACCAGGATCAAATGCTTACTGAGAGATAGGAACACAGTGGTACCCTATGTATCTATAGGGTGGCTGAGCTTCCAGAGGGCAACATTATCAGAAATCTGTCCTTTCAAATAATAGTGTCTGGAGGATATTAAGAGCTCCTGTCAGCTATAGCAAAATTCAGACAGTAATAATCCAAAGAAATACTGAAATTTCAGAGGTACAGATGTGGGCACCTCAGAAGGAGGCTCTTCAATAAAAAGGCTGCAGCAGGTTTGGGAGAGGACAAGGCCTCAGAGAGAGCTATTTGCAGGCTGGAATCAGCCACCAACAGTCTCAGTGGTAGTGCAACAAAGAAAAGGCAGCAGGAGGTAGGAACTACAGAAAAGGACCAAAGAAAGCATCCAGAAGGGTCACCTGCAGGTGACAGAGTCAGCAAGGTCACAAAGATTTTCAGCAAGGACAGAAAAGCTCTCAAGGCTGAATAACTTCTCTCAGGTTTCTTTGACATCCTAGAGACAAAGACGTGGGTCCAAGGTTCACAAGCCTAGAATTCTCGGCTGCCAAGTGCTGCTCTTTAAGAAAGAATTGACATCATCACCCCCACACTTACTTTAGCACAGTGTATTGGCAACAGCACTCTATGTTTAACTGAATGGGTGACCAATAGATGGCTATTTGGAAATAGCCAGACACTTAACTGATCTCTTAAAAAAGAAATAGGAGGAAGCATTTCTGGGAGCAGACATATTTGAATCCATGTGTCCCTGCAAGCTGCGCATGCTCACTGCACTGCTGCACAGGCAAGGCCAGGCTGCCCTATGCTCACTGACTTGGAGAAAGAAAGGCAGGTGCGCTGTTGTTAGTGTAAGGGAATTTTCATGATGACCTCCTAAAGAGGCCGAGCAGCCATTTGCTCCATGTGACTAGAAGAATTTGCATGCTAGTTAGTGCATTCTGAGAAGAGAGTGATAAGGATAATAGTTCCACAATGAATCTCTTCCTATGAGCTGTATGTTTCCTCTAACACTTTTGTTTTAAAGATTCATTTATTTTTATTGCAAAGTCGGATATACAGACAGTAAGAGAGAAGGAGAGAAAGATCTTCCATCCAATGATTCACTCCCCAAGAGACCGCAACGGCCAGTGATGCGCCAATCCGAAGCCAGAAGCCAGGAGCTCTTCCGGGTCTCCCACGCGGGTGCAGGTTCCCAAGGCTTTGGGCTGTCCTTGACTGCCTTGCCAGGCCACAAGCAAGGAGCTGGATGGGAAGCGGGACCGCTGGGATTAGAACCGGTGCCAATATGGGATCCTAGTGTGTTCAAGGTGAGGACTTTAGCCGCTAGGCCACCGCGCTGGGCCGTCCTCTAACACTGAAGCACATTTGTTTGTGATATATTAAAATTGACAGTCTGTAAGAATTTATATTGGCATTTGGATGCTCTTTGTGGTCAAAGGAAGTGTTATCATAGTGTAATTCCTGTTGGGAGCTTTCTCTGCTCAGTCCAGCACACTGCCTTCCCCCAGTGCCAGTTTTACTGACTTCTCCTGCTACTTCCCTTTCCTCTTCATTTCTAACCTTTAGCCAGACACCTCTTCTCAGGTGTGTATACATTCCTTCTCTGCATCTGTGCATGGTTTTAAGTGCCGTCTACAAGCTACAGCTTGTGATTTTATTTCTCCACTTCAAAATTCTCATTTAAACTCAAGATGCATAAATCGACCCAGTTGCTTGGCCCCCTTTAGCTCTATTATCTCCTCAACCTCACATAAATCTTCATCCCAATTATGGGAGCCTCATCCTTCAGGCAGGCCAGAAACATAGAGGATCATTTTACCTCTTGCCTTTCTCTCATAAGCTGCATCGAATTATCAAGCAATGCCACTGAATTTATCTTTAAAATGTTTCCAAACTCTGTGGCAGCTATTGTGGTACAGCAGGTTAAGACCCAACTTGACCTACCCACATCATGTATTAGAGTGCCTGGGATTAAGTCCTGACTCCACTTACAACCCAGCTTCCTGCTACCATGCACCCTAGAGGCAGCAGATGATGGTTCAAGTCCTTGGGTCTCTGCTTCTAGTTGGGTAAGCCAGATTGTGCTCCTGGTTCCTGACTTCAAACCTGTCCAGTCTCAGTTATTGCCAGCATATGAGTGAAATAGTGGATGAAAGCTCTATCTCCCTCTCTCCCTCTCTGTGAGTGTGTCTGTGCTTCGTTCTGCTTTACAAGTCCGTTTTAAGCATTAAAAATTATGTTCCCAGCATCTGCTTACATCTAACTGTCTCAAACTGAGATCACCAAAGCCAATCATGTTCCACCAGTCTGCTGTATTAGCTTTCCCATTTCTCTCCCTGCTTCTTCCCTTGACCCAATTCAGCACCAGAGTGACTTGAAAATGCAGGTCAAATCTGGTCACTTCTCTGTCCAGAGCCCTACAATGACTTCCTGCTTTGCTCAGGATAAAAGGCACTATTCTCACAAGGACCCACACAACCTGCACCTTCTCCACCCCTCTACCGTTTCCTCTATCGCCCTCTCCTCCTGGTGCATGGATCACCTCCACCTTCCTCCACACAGACTTGTCTGCTCTTGCTTTGTGACCTTTGCTTTTGCTCTACCAGGCTGCACTTGCCCAGGTATTCACATGGCTTTTTCCCAGATGGCTTCTCCTGCTCTGAACCTCCCTTGAACACACTGTTTAAAGCGATGAATGATGGACTAGTTTAACAATGTCTTATTTGCATCCTGTCTGAATAAATTTGATTGTAATAGAAAATAGCAGCCACTACCAGCATGAAGGAAACTGAAGATGTTGCTGATTTCTAGTTGTATCAACAACCGGGCAGTGAGCTTGGGCAACTTGATTTTGACCCTTGATTTGATACTCATTTGCATAATTGGAAAAGTAGCTTGTCCACTCATAAGACAGGATGAGATAAGGAAGGCATATTATGGACAATTATAAGACATGCAATCTACCCAAAGCAATAAGTAGCTTTCTCCTTCTCATGAAGAGTGAAAATTGCTACAGGAAGGAGAATGTGAACCTAGACATTCATGAAAAGCTTACCTTTCAGCCCACAGTGGCCACACATGGCTACAAACACTGTAGATTCCATTTCAATGCTACTAACGCCACCTTTATAGGCTCTCTTCAAGTAGTCGAACTTCTTTTCTCTGGAGAAGGAGCACAGTGCTCCATCCAGTCGTCCTTGACCCGAAAGAGAGGAGAATAATTAGTAACTTGCTGCTCACTATACTGGCAGTGGCACTCATCAGTAGGCTCGTTGAGGACCACTCTGCTCTCCACTGTTTTTGGCCCTTGAACCCACTGCCTGAAATTTCCAACCAAAGAGCTTGAGAAATAAATGTGTATGGGAGGAGTGTGCATGGCTGAGGGTTCCAGACCTGAGGTCAATAGCCACTGACCTGCTACAACAACCAGCATTGTGTAGGAGACATCATCCATTGGATAGAAAGTCATTGACAGTGTTGCCTTTTGGGGTTGCTCCAGCACCTGTGGCTGAGCCTCCAGCTACACCTAGGGAAGAAGATGGATCAGGTCTCAGTGATGCTCTTTAGCAGGTGCAGTGTTGAGACGGTGATTTGGACTCTGCAGCTATTTTTATGCTCCTTAGCACAGTGGTGTCTGTATTACTGTCTCCAGTCTTCTGTGACCATACCCTCTTTTCATGATCGCTCACAGTGTTCTTTCACTTCTGTGTTTTAATTTCACCTGTATCAATTAGTGGAGACAGAAGAGGTGCAGGAAAGTCCAGTGCTATTACTCTTCTTACACTTCAAGAAGACCTCTTCTCTCCTCATGCCAAGAAAAGCCCATATTGAAGCAGATGAGCATGTAAGATAATAACACTGTCTCATCTACTATTGACAGAGTCCATTTTGCCCACCACTCTGGCTCCTGTATCTTTCATGCTTCTTGCTTTTCAGCAGTTCCTGCTCTGCTCGTGCCCTCTCCTCTTTAGAGATGCCTGCCAAGGATTATTTAAGCTGATCAGTGTCAGCCATTCCAGAAGATAATCAGGGATTGCCATGTCTCAAAGGAGCAGTTTTACCCCACCTTCGGCAGTTGGGGCTCTGACCAAGACTTGCTGGGGCTGCCATGCACACATTAATTTATATCTTTGTGTGGCATTATTCCAAAAGCAACAAAAAAAAGAGTAAATTTTCATATGAAATCTCCAAAAGTCATAAATGGTGGCAAAATCATTCACATTTTAGGAGATACTGTGCAGCATGAAGAAAATACTAACTCTCTCTCTGCCCTTCGCAAGCTCTGGCTTAAATATATGGGTAGGTGGCCTTGCAGAAAGGACGGGGAGTCAGTGACCTGTAAGAGAGTGACCGTAAAGACTCAACACCCCTCTTTTCTTACAATAAGTATGTTGTAAAATTATCTTAGCTAACCTGAAGTAAAATGTACACATCTTGAAAACTATCTGTCTTTTGCAACTAAATGTATCCAATTGGAAGCCACTATGCTTAGTGAAATAAGCCAGTCCCAAAAAGATAAATATCATATGTTTTCCTGATCTGTGGTAACTAATACACAGAACACAGCAAAATATTGTTTATTGAGTGAGATTGGCATCCTAGGATTTATTATTTATAGTCTTTATACTGCTAAGAAATAATACCTTCTTTTTTTTTCCTGCTTGCCATATCTTTACCTAATGGAATGATAAGCCCGTGATCATGAAGTAAAATGAAAATATGACATTGTGAAAATTAGAAAAAAAAAAAGAAAAATGATAAGGAAGGAGGAGTGTTGGTAATGAGGGCGGGAACGAGGGAGAGTGAGGATGAGGTATCACTATCTTCCTAAATCTACATGAGAAACTGTATAAAATCTGATCACTTTAAATAAACAATAAAGTAATAAATAAAAAACCTGGCTCTGTATGTAATTTTTGAAAAGCCAATATAACACTTGATGGAAAGAGAAAGAAATGAAACGCTGGATGTTGGGGTCGACATGGCTGCACCCCACGTCTCCAACAGACCTTTCAAAGCATGGCGTCATCCCTGGAAAGAGGGCAAGGCTGAGCCATGAAGGCTTTTGTTTTTTTGTTTTTTTCTTGGCCCCTTGATAGCAAAAGCTGTTACTGAAAAGTCACACTCAACATCTCTTCAAATTTGGCTTAGGGACCCTTTGCTTATGCCTCGGGGATAAAAACATTATTTGGAGACAACATTTTCCTTGTGGGCCTTCTTCCTCCAACGTTTCTCCCAATTTCATTATCCCCGCTCTTCCCTGTGTGCCAAATCCCCTTTGATGTAAAAGTGAATGACTGAAACAGGGTTGCAGCCAATTTAAGCTAAAGGCACAAGAAGAGATACGATTTTGAACGTCACTTATTGCATTTTTAGTATTCCATTTGTTATCAAAGGATTAAGGCCACTCTCAAGATGCATTCTTTCTGGGTATTTCTCTGCTAACTATTAGCTCCTAATGTCCCTATACTTCAGAAAAATAAAAAAGCTGTTGCAATTCTTTCTTTCATCCACAACTATTCATTTTCTAAAGTGGAGTTTTTAAAGAAATTATAGGCTTGAATAACAAAGAGTTGGTGGCATTTTTCTCCAGAGTTTATAAATCGTTCTCACCTTCATAAAAATCATAGGTGTACATTGTGTGCCCGGTGAGGGTTGGGAAGTTGGGAATTTCTTTGCTACAGTTGAACAGTTCTTCAACTAGTTCTTTGTCAAGTTCAGTACAATGACGAGCTTGTCCAAAACTATCTGTTCAAATCGGGGCTTAAAGAAGGAGTCCACAGCAGTGTCTGTTATCACAACAGAGCCTGGCATAATCCCTGCAATGTTGGAATAAACAAGTGACTACAGAGTTGTTTAAAATATACTTTTGCCATGATATGCAATATAGTCTGCCAACATTAATTAATATTGGTTGCTAATGATTTCTCCCAGTTACATCTTTAAAATTATTTTCTTTCCCAAATCCAATTAACTAACATTCAGAACAGGCATTTACATTTACTGTCTTTCCAGATTCAAATTTACAAAGTGACAGGGTTTAGATTTCAAGCCATACATGACTCTTGGACATGCAAATTAGTATCAGCCTTCGGGCTAAAATTTGAATAAATTAGGTCAGGAATAAACCAAATGAGTCTGCTGGCAAGTAGCTTTCATAAAGTGATGTGACTACTTGATATTTAATCTTCTCTGCAACTCCTTGATTACTATAATTTCCTTGCATCTCTATCCTCTCTTCCTTCAGATTCTCATCACATTCTCTCCTTCTGCCCCCTGACGCCATATAAATTCTCTTGGCTGACCTTCTGTTGCTATGCAGTCTGGTCTGCTTGGGGAACTCAGGTTTAATGGAGAATCTATTTTCTGCAAATTGTTTTTCTCCATGTCTGGAATGCTATCTCTTCCTCTCCAATGCTTTTTCAGGAGACTAACACCAACTCATTCTTCAGGTGTCAGCAAAAGTCACTTTCCTTTTTGTTTTGTTTGAAGATTTGTTTATTCATCCAAAAGGCAGTTAGAGAACGAGAAAGTGAGAGATCTTCGATCTGTTGGTGCACTCTCCAATGGCTATAGCTAATGCTAGGATGAAGCTATGAGCTTGGAACTCCAAGTACCCCACAGAGTGGCAGAGAACCAAGCACCTGAACCATCTTCCACTGCTTTCCTAGATACATTAACAGAATGCTAAACTCGAAGTAAAGCAGCTGGGAACTGAACCTGTGCTCACATGGGATAGCATTGTCATAGGCAGTGACTTAATCCACTAGACCACGATGCCAACCTCAAACCACTTCCTTTAAAAGGTCTTAATCCATAAAAGGAGAACCCCCAAATCAAGCTATTGCGTTATATTTCCCATGTCTAGGTTTGACCCAAATTTTGTTCCATTCTGACTTCTGTTTAGAACTGGAATAAAGAAATGAATCCAAAGAGTGCCTCAGAGTGTCTCCATCCTAATACCATGGCTTTTACATGGACTGTTTCCATCCTAATACCTAATACTGTTTCCATGCCTTTTACATGGCTCTTATCTATTGGATAGAACGTAAGAAAAGAATAAAGGCTACTCACTACTGTCCTCCTGGTCTAGCACTGTGTCTGTCACATTATCAATACTCAATGATGAAGTTGTTGAATGAGTGAGTGGACAGGATCACCAACCATAGTCTGCAAATCAAACACCTTCTACATTGGTAAATAAAGTTGTATTAAATCACAGCCACTCATTCATTTATTAACTACTTATTGCTGATTTTAAGCTGCAGTGGCAGAAGTAGTAAGCTCTAGCAGAAATCACGTGTTCTGCAAAGGCTAAAATATTTACTGTAAATACTTTCATAAGAAATGTCTGTCAGCCCCTGCTTTAGTGCATGCTTTATCCTTCTGGGTGCTATACATTCTTATATTCTTCAAAATAGATCTAATTACAGATGGCATTAAAAGACCGAGCCAGAGACCAACAAGGGTCTCTGAGAATAGAGCCTTAATTGTTCAAGTACTTTTTAGATAAGTTAAATAGATGACTCCTTGAATTGTACAATGTCCTAAGGAGTAGGAAGGTGATTGAAAAGGAAACTGAAAATATGAGTCAAAAGTAATACTATTCACATTGCTAACCTGACATTTTGATATACTAGAGAACTTACGTCATGCAGTCTCTCACAGGCCAAAGTATGTAATCAAATATTTTGCCTTAATCAAGATGTGTTGGTTCACTTAAGGAGTAACAATGTTAGCAAAAATTTTAACTATCTCTTTATCCCCAAATGCAATGCCACTTCAAATAATGCAAATATTGTTGAACAGTAAATTAGGATTTACTAATGAAGAAAAAATTTCAAAATGGAAGTGTTCACACCAGCGCAATGACCTAATCATCTGCCACCATCCTTAGACCACAGTTGTGATTCTGGTACTGCCTATATGCAATATGTATCATGCATCTATGAAGCCAAAAGCCATGAGCAGGAGCTGGACGGTGGACAAAAGCTTTGTCCAAGTTCTGTACTCATAATGTCAAGTGGCAAACAGAAAAGTCAAGGTAATCCAGTGCGTAAGTGTGGGTCCAATGGAGACAGATCCTTGTGTCCCATAACCTAAGAACTATAAACATCCTCAATATCATATCCATCTATCTTCAGTTTGTTCCCTACCACTGATTGTCTGGGGATATTTTTTGGATAGAAGGATGCTAATATTTTCTTTACATCTTCCTTTCTCCCATGAAACTTTAATCCTAAACACAAATGAAGAGACCACAATCTTTCAAATATCTCTGATTCTTCTGATGGATGACTTGGTCTTCACATCTCTTATTTTTGTCCTTTGAGGATTTCTAAGGTTCTTCATTGCTCCAAAATTGTGCAGTTCTAACACCATTTCTCTTCTAAGATATCAGCCCATCTTGTAATGCCAATCCAGCCCTGTCACTCTGCCAAGTAAAGCTTCCAGTTACAATGTCCTGTATATTACCAATAGCATGGTAAAATGACCCCCAGATAAGATCATATCTCTAAAAAAAAAAAGAAGGTTGTAGAAGGAGCTTTGCTCAAAACTTTATCTCAGCACAGACCAGAAGCAGAAACAAGGCCCTCTCTACATTTGCTTGACCCATCAAACAATGAGATAAGGAGGTTCTGAGAAAACGCAAGGAAGTATTATTAGGTCTTTCTCAAAAAGCCTATTTTGGTCTCTTTCTGGTGCATTAATGAGGAAGAGATAGAACCAAGAACATGGAAGTATTACCTCGGAAGCATTAATAGCAGTTTTCCTAAGAGAACTGGGAGGAAGTAAAAGCAATATTTTCCTATCAGCTGCAAGATCTGCTTACTTAACAGATAAAATAGGCATACCCATGCTTTTCCTTCTCCAGTAGCACACATTTGTTTTTTTTTTCTTTAAGATTTATTTTATTGGACAGTCAGAGGAGAGACCGAGAGGAAGATCTACCGTCCACTAATCCACTCCCCACGCGGCTGCAATGGCCGGAGCTGAGCCAATCTGAACCCAAAAGCCAGGAGTCTCTTCTGGATCTCTCACATAGGCACAGGGTCCCAAGGCTTTGGGTTGTCCTCGACTGCCCTCCCAGACCACAAGCAGGTCCGCTGGAATTAAAACCGGCACCCATACAGGACCCCGGTGCATTCAAGGCAAGGACTTTAACTGATAGGCTACTGCACCAGGTCCAGTGTACACTTGTTTCTGTCACCCTACTATTCTTAGGCCTTAAAGAGAGTTATTACCCTCAAAACATCAATTCTTAAGAGACTCTAATCTTTTTGTGAATACCCAAGACCATCTGAACAGTTGGGTCTCTCCACTTGGACTTTCATGAGAATAAATCAAGTTAAAGCAAAGCAATATAAATGGATTTTCTTAAAATCTAAGCCACCTCCTGACTTGTTCTAACCCATCTGGGTTTCTTCTGAGTATGATGATGTATTTTGAATGAACACAATATGTGCATCAGAACCACTCAGTTTTAATCATAGAAATCAATATAACTCACCTATTCCCCCCTGAGGTACCGATTCTAATGATGGTAACATCACAGCACCGTGCATGGTGTAGTAGTTTGATGCGTTCATGAAGCATAATGGAAATAGAGGGGATGCCCATGCCATGCTGCAGAGAGAAAAGAAAAAGTCATTATACATCTTACAAACTGATACATGGAAAGAACATATTTTCTTCCTTCATTACAAGTTAACAGCCCTTGGACAAATTTGCATAATCATTATGACTTTGCCAATGCTGAGGAAAATGTAAGTCATCTCTAAGTGATGCTGACACAACATGCTGATGGATGTGTCCATCTGTGAGGATCGAAAAATTGGCATCTTGCTGCCAGTCAAACTGAGCTCAGCCCTCATCATCAAGAGCAGAAGGTGGGGGTGGCGATGTTTACAGATGTGCCAGGGCAGTGCTATTTTTCATCTCCCTGCTGGGATTTTGACAATGAACTTTTGAAAAATTGCTTTTTGCAAGATTAACTATTCAAGGAAATATATAATCTGATTGCAATTTCACCATTCCTTTTCCACCAAAGAATTGAACAGTAAATTCAATTCTTTGCTCTGTGAAGCAAAGAACAGGTCTCTTTGACCTGTTCATTTGCTGCTAATTTTGTGTGCATTTCAAAAGGCACTAGGGTAGGATGTGGATTAAGTCTCCACCTAGCAAGGGAAAGTTTATAGAGTGTGTAGGTGAAGTTAGGTTGCTACAGATCAAGACAGTAGCCTGGATCTTCTTTAGCAACTAAAACAGTGGCATCGGCGTCTGTGAACCCTGGGTGCGGTGTTCAGATGGGGCATGGGTCACCTGACCTGGGTCCTTGACCCCACCTTCATGGTGAATGCTGGGTCCATGAGCCCTAGGTGCAGGGCAGTGGAGTGAGGGGAGGCAGGCAGGGGTGTGGTACAGCAGGGCCTGTGTCAGACAGTCCAGGGTGCCAATGATGCCAGGCAAAGCTCATTGGCTGCCTGGGGGCAGTCCTGTGGAAACTTGGTATTTGGGCTTTTAGGGGTCTTGATATGGAATAGATGGGGGTTTTGTGGGCATGGAGTCTCATGTCCATGATTGGTGGTCTGACAGTGAAGGGCATGTGTCAGAGCTGGGCCTCCTCAATGGAAAAGATGGAGCAGTGAACAAAATGCCCCAATGCACATGAGGGATATGGCAGTCCACTGGGGCCTGAAAAGGACATTTGGTACCATAGCAGAGGAAGGAGAGCAGAACAAATTGGACAATTATTCCAACCAAACAATAACAAATATCTGGTTGCTTGGAGACTCTAATGTCAATTATGTCAACCAACGGACATTAGAAGGGGTTCCTCATCCTTGGATCAGTGAGATTGACAGCATTTCAGAACTATCAAAACCACTTGGCAGGCCTTGAGTGGTACCTAGTACCTAAAGTCCTCACTGTGCAAGTGCTGGGATCCCATATGAATGCCAGTTGTAATCCCAGCAGACCCGCTTCCCATCCAGCTCCCTGCTTGTGGTCTTGGAAAGCAGTTGAGGATGGCCTAAAGCCTGAAGACCATGTACCTGCATGGGAGACCTGGAAGAGGCTCCGGGTTTCTGATCAGTGTAGCTCTGGTCATTGCAGCCACTTGGGGAATGTATCAACAGACGGAAGGAAGATCTTCCTCTCTGCCTCTCCTTCTCTCTGCACATCTGACTTTCCAATAAAAATAAAATAAATCTTTATTTAAAAAAAAAAACTTGTGCAGAACCCTCAGAGCATGTACCACACCAGGTACCCTGGGTTGATACTGGGTGACTTTTGCCCATCCCCAGGTACTGGGGTTGTTGGGAGGCTAGGTGTAGCTTCTCCCCTTGTTGTCCCACTTCCTCCCAGATAAAGGAAGAAATAGAAAACTTGGAAAAAACTATCACACCCACTTTTTTCTAACCCTCGACCCATCCCACTCCAAATAACTATGTAAATATCATCAAAAATAAAAATTAAAAACAATTTTTTAAAAAGTAGCAATGAGGTTACCAGAATAGAAATGAGACATAGGATACAAGACTTGGAGAGGCTTGGTGGTTATATCACAGCATTCTCTAATAAGTCCCCAGAAAGATATCCCATTCTGTAATTTTAGAATCTGGAGGGGATTTTCAATTGATGACTCTGTCATTGCCAACATCATGGCAGAGAATCAAATGTGGTTTTGTCTTAGCACAAATCAAACCATTGAGCTGTGACTATAATATTTTCACCTGGGTTTATTCTAACTCACTACTATGAACATTAAGCTATGCAACCTTTGAACCTCCAAGTTCCTATTGTTTATGTCCTGACTTCAGAATGTGTTGGAAGCCTCTGCAATCAGGAGTCAAGCTTGTGTTGATTTGTATGTTCAAGAGGAACAAATCCAGATCTAAAACTAATAAATATAATCTGTAAGCATATTTATCTCAAACTGTAAATTAAGAGGATGAATTTATTTGATTTAATAATTCCTTTAAGTCAGACACTTGAAAAGCTTATGATTATCAGTTACATAATGTGGAAATAAAATGATAGATGAATTTATGTATTTCTGCTAAAGTCATGCCATCATTCTTTTGTGTACACACACACACACACACACACACACACTCATTTCGTAGTCACTGAAGAGGAAGAATTTCAAAGATTTCTACCTTGGCAATCTGCCTTGTGAGGCTCACTTGCAAATGAATAACTTTGGCATGTTACATATTTCAAATCTTTTTTTCCTGATAGAACAACAGAACCAATATGCTACTGTTATTCTATCTTACTCTGGAATTTTACTGCATATTTGTGGCAGTTTCACATTGGTATAGATCTTACATTATTGTCTTTTCCCATTTCCTATTCAAAAACAAACCAACAGTTATAATCTATATATCTGGAAAAATTAGTAAGTCAACAATTGCCATGATCAGAAGCCATTCAGCTTCTTTCCAATGCAGATTTTCTCTAATTGTTTACTGATGAACAAATTAGGAAATGGATGGAATCTCCGTTGTGAGCGCAAAGCAGGTGTTAGGTTCTGCTGCCCATTGGCATTGCATGATTTTCCCTTCATTCTCACAAGCTTCCCACCATAATAACCATACCCCAACACTGGATGCTACAGGCTGATCAATGCGTGCTGACAGGGCCATATGTAGGGGCTGAGTACAACAGTTCTTTAGAATTCGTTCACCTTTGCAAGACTCTTGCTCCTTTCTGTGGCATGGCTGCAGTGTCCAAATTTGTGGTAGACTCAGAGTATTCATTTAAAAAACACCTCCTTGAAGAGAGATAATCTAAGAATAGACTGCATGCGTATATGCACTCTCATAAGTGCATGGCATCTAAGTGCAAGTGAGAAATTGTCTGTTGCCTGAAGCTGCAATTCATTCCACTTTCACTTAGTCTTAGGTCATTGTGTAGATCCAGAACTGGTAACACAGTAAGTGCAGAAGAGCCATTCACAAAACTGGGTGGAGATACATAACCAGTTTTCTACAATGTTAAACAACACAGCTTTACAGTCCTGAAAATTGACCTCTATGTCCTAAAGTTCAACATTTCCAAAGTTGGATAAGACATAGAGGAGAAACTTGACCGGGAGTGAAGGTAGAGGAAGCTTGGAGACATTGAGGGACGAGGCGGAGTAGAAGAGTTAATCAGTTATAAAGAGAGGAAGAAGATGTTGAGGATTCCTCTCAATCTTGAATAGATAGGTGATGACTAAGAAATCAAATGAAAGTGACAGTGATGACTGTGTTCTGCCAAGGAGAATTTTTCCAGTAATGTAAATCATACCTGAATACTTAGTTACATTGTGTAAAAGTGCAAACTAGAAAGGTGATGGATCCCTGTGTGCAGCAATTCCCACTGTGCTTTGCAGTTGCGATGCCACCATGGTTACTTACACTGATGGAGAGCACAGGCCTGGCTTTATACATGCAGTACCTGTCTGTCCCAGCACAGATGGCCTTCACGTCTTCTCCACTTGCCTCCAACCCAAGCTCCTGCTGCATCAACAGTGCAAATGCCTTCATTCTGTTGGGGCTTCCACCAATACAAACTGTTAATAAAAATAATTGTCTTCAGTCATAGATGCTGGGATAAAAACCAAGGATTAGCTTTCAACTGATGTTTTTTTTTCTAGTGAATTTACTTAAGTGTATGCACAGACATCATAGATTATATTTTACAAATTAGCTAATTGGCAAGATTAACTTGTAAATAAAGCAAATAATTGCAGAGTCAGTAAAGACGATCACAAAATCTAAGTAAGCACTGGTATTGATCAAGGGGATATTCATGGATTTTGTTTGTTTATATCAAACAGCAGTTAGCATCTTACATTGATAAGCCATACCCTAAGTTGTATTTTGCATGATATATGCTGAATGTTAAAGTACTTAGAACATGGTAAGTAATGCAAGAGCAAAGGCAGAACCACCAGTATAAAACATGTTTTCTGTTTCCACAGGCCCAATCACAAGTTTTTATTGTAAAATACATTATGTAACTAAAGGCTTTGCAAGAATCACATTAGGGCTTTCCAGATTCTCATTCAGAAGACAGGCTCATAGAGCAAACCTTATTATAAATTTGAGATCTCACTATAGTCTTCCATCAAGTCCAATGATTTGATTTGGTTTTTGTTTCATTCACTTGTTCATATCTCTGAAATCAGGATAGGTATTACAGTCAATGGTATGAAATCAAAATGAATATAATAATAAATTATCCAGCAGTTGCTATTGCAACAGCTCTTGTGACGGCACAGTTGGAGGCATGGATGTGCAGCCAGTGGGGCAGGTGCCAATGATCAGCTATAGAAAGGGTGAGCAGCCACAGATGGACAGAAACCCAGGGGGAAGCAGGCACACAGAAGGACATCCAGTGTATCGGTACCAGGAATCTAAGTACTTCACCTAAGTACTTAGGTGAAGAAACTCCAACACAGAGAAAAAACAATGTGTAAGAACCTACTCTTTGAGGCTAGATAAAGCTGGTTTTGAGCTTCAAACCCATGGCTGGTTAAGTAGTTTGCTCACTGTCACCTGTGTGAACTCTAGGTGCCTCAGACCACCAGCTCCAAAACAGGAAAGAAGTGCTGGAGCCCAAAAGGTTCCTTCATAGGATTTCATCCAGATAAAACTCCAATCATATCTGGCAACTGCTTACCATTGCCCAAAGGCCCAAAAGCATTGCCCAAAGGCAGCTGCTTACCCAGTGTTCCCAAAGGCATCTCACTTTTACTATCAGATGTAGAAATCTCCTGGTCCTGTTTTGGGGCTGGCATATTGCTTGTGTATTACAGAATTTGATACAAACAAAGCTTGTTCTTGTTTTCTTGCAAAGATAAGGCAGTTGATGTGGAGTGGCTAATGTGAATAGCATTGGGCAAAGGGTCTCAAGGACAGGCTCACAGCAATTCAGAAGATATAAGGAGATGCCTCACATGGTTTGGGAGTGCCTGCATTCACACATGACTTTCTCTAACTATTGGGTGGTCCACATCCATGATACATCCTGTTTCAATCTAGCAATAATCTATGTGCTTCACTCATTCATAATTATAGGATGTGATTATCCTTTTATCAAGGATCTATGCCTTTCATCATTGCCTTTTCTGTGACTTCCTATGTGTTTTTCTGTTGTACCTTATATAAATATTGAACTGCAATAGAAGTCAGCCTTAAAAAGATCATGGTTTAAGGTGAGTTTTAAAATTTTTATTGAGTTTAGGCTTATTGAATATTGACTTTCTCCTCTGTTGGTTGAGTAGTATAAAGGCTTGATGCAAAGTCTAAATACAAGAAAAGCTTTTCTTTTTTGTAAACAAAGTACAGTAGTTTGAAAATTATCTCATCGTGTGGTATAATGAATGTAAATTATGGCTATTCAGATCGACCTGAAAACTGAAACAGATGCTACAATAGCTTGCGATTTGAGTGCATCTTTGACTGTAGGTATTGCTGTAATCAACAGGAACTTCTGAATACTTCTGGAGATATGAACATGACATGCCTAGATTGAAGAAGTATAATCCTTAAAGCTTATTCTTAACTCAGATTTACTAAGCACCACCTTTAGGCATGCTTATCAGTCTGGCTGCTCTAACGAAGAGTACAAACAGTTGACAACCATCAGTGAACATTGATCGTGTCACTTACAGCAATTTAATGTCTGAACCAAAATGGTCATTTGTCTTATTCCTAACAAAGCAAAAATGCACTGGGAGGTAATCAGCAGCATTATAAAAACATGTCACGGACATGTCTAATGAATGCCACAACAAAGTTGACATTTAAATGTCCCTAAGTATCTTAAGAGCTGTAATCTTGCCATGTTGTATTCATCATATCCACTATAATTTATGGATTTTGTGTTTTAACAAAGGAGTATGAACATCTTTAACTGAATATTGCCCAGAGTCTTTAAGGTGATGTTTTCCAAGCTTACCTTAAATTTCTAGGGAGAAACTGGAAGGGAGCAGTTGGTGATCTTACGCAGGTTATTTCAAATGGACACTATGGAAGACATATTTGCATATTCTTCCAAGGATGTTCCATCATGCTTTCCAACTCTTTGATCATTTCCAGTGAGGACAGAAGCATAATTCGTTGTTTTCTAAGGTGGTTTCCCTCTGGGCACACAGCTATACAGACTTTCTAGTCTCTTTCAGCTGAGATGTGGCCATTCACCCAGTATTCAGCCACCAGCATGTGTGCAGAACTGATGAATGCCACTTCCCATCACAAGCCGTACAAATGTTCATCTCAAAGGGATCCTGTATACATCTATCTCAACTGCTGGATGGGTGTTGATATCCAGGTAAACCTTGGGCACCATGATCTGAAGGTGACAGAGCAACAAAATGAAAGGAGCTTGAGTTGATTTATTAACAGTGGTTGGAAAGCCATCCACTGACCAGGAGCACTCTCTTTACACCTAATGTGACTTAGACTTTAAGCCATTGAAATTTTGAAGGCTCAGCTAGAGAAACCTTTGAAAATATAATAAGCAAAGATTTGAAGGAATTCAAAGTGATTGTAAGAGTCATTGAGGTTTTGCTTTGCACACCCTTTCCTCTGCAGACAGTGTTGTATTAAGAGTCATCATTTCTGTGGAAACAGGGCTAGGTTTTCAGAGACTGGTTACCTACTCTCTCAGCCAGGATTGCTATCCTGGGGGTTAAGGCAGTCAAGAAATCGAGCCTACAATGTTTTCATTCAAAGATAAGAATGTGGCTAGAAGAGGGCATGTTCCTGAGAAAAACATCAGCTAAAATAAATCAGGCTTTACCTGCTGCCTCAAAAATCCTGAATGATGTTAAACGTCAATTCTGATCATCTGAAACAGCATTAGTGTGCTTGAATCTTCTCACAAACAGAATTTTATTTCCTATCTGTCAAAATAAGCCAATCCAGGGTTCTCTGTCCTTTCATCTAAACATTTTTAATGCAGTTTCCAGAACCAGGTAGGTCCAGAGTGTAGATGTTACATGGTGTTTATGACAGAATGTGAGAGTAAGGGGGCATGCAAATCCAGTCGAAGGATTGTAGCAAAGATGATACAACACACTTTAAGTATGTGTAGTAGGTGGAGCTGGGAGTCGCATTACTTTTGTCTAAATTAAGGTCCCACTGATTTCCAAGAAACAAATATGTGGAGTACCAAAATGTAGAATTTTTTCTATTAACTGCAGGAGGAACCACTGCTTCTTTCATCAGAGAACCCTAACATTTACCCTCAGCTCTTTCACTTCCCAGCTGTGTTGTGCCTAACACAGACAGATAATACATATTGTATCACTACGTGTATGTTTGAGTCTCATTTCCTCATCTATAAAATCGAGACAAGTCTTACTTCCCCTCAGTGATGTGGGGATTGAATAGCACACTGTTTTGGATTCTGTATAGAGTCTGAATTTTCTGTGTTTCAGACTCTATACAGAATCCAAAACACAGAAAATTCCCCACAAATGGCAGAGATAGACACCTCAAGTGTATAACAGCAGATCTTCTGTGTCAAAACTTGTCTTAGGTCTTTTTAATTTATTAGTTGAATTAGTACCATAATTTGTTAATTCTGATGAATCTTCTATTAATCACAGTCATTCCTAAATAAGAGACCTGAGAGAATCTTTGTAGAGACATAAAACAAAATTTAACATTTGAACTCAGGTCAAACCTGTATAATAAGGATCAAAAGCAACCTTCATCAATGACACTTGCAGCATGTGTATTATAAACAGCAATAGGAAGGGAAATCACATTGAGATGAAGCAAAGGATGAAGGCAAGTCACACAAAAGCAAAAAAAAAAAAAAAAAAAGCAGCAGTCTCAAAAAGAGTGGGAGTGCCCAGTGTTGTAGCCTAGTGGCTAAATTCCTGGCCTTGCACACACCTGCATCCCATATAGGCACAGGTTCTAATCCCAGTGGCCCCACTTCCCATCCGGCTCCCTGCTTGTGTCCTAGAAAATCAGTTGAGGGTGGCACAAAGCCTTGGGACTCTGCATCCGCGTGGGAGACCTGGAAGAGGCTCTGGGCTTCTGGCTTCCATTCTATACCCAGATATGTACCCATTCCCTCAGCTCTGCTCCCTGGAAAGAGGGGGAGAGGAAGTGCAATCTATTGATTTTGAAGAACAATAGGATTATTTTCTCTTACTTCATCTCTTCCTTCCTCCCTTCCTTCAATCCTTCCTGCCACCCTCGCCCTTCCATCCTCCCCTCCCTTCTTGCCTTTCTCCCTCCTTCACTCCCTCCCTTCCTTCTTTCCTCCCTCCCTCGTTTTCTTCTTTCATTCCATCCTTCCTTCCTTCTCTCTATCCTTCCTCCCTCCCTTTCTTCTTTCATTCTGTCCTTCTTCCCTCTTTCCTCCTTCCTTCCTTTTTCTTCCTCCATTCTTCCCTCTCTCCCTCCCTCCTTCCTTCCTCCCTTCTTTCCTTCTCTTCCACTTCTATATAACACCGTCCTTCACCTGCCACTCACTGCCTCTCAATTTATGAAACATTTTGAGTTACTGTGGTAGGAATAATTTACCTACCACAGTAGTTCCTAGTGCAATGGATAGGAACCCTGAAAATTAGACCTGGAGAAACTTGATTGGAATCTCAACCCTGCCATTCTATGGTGTGATTTCAGTTTTCTTGGACCACTCTGGCCTCACCTTTCTTGTTATATGATGGAGATGTCTGCCTGCTAAACCTCCTTGAAACATATAACATGAAAATTTTGTGAAATTGTGGATAAGAAAACTTTTGTTTTTGTCCTAATTGCTAAAGAGTATTGGAAAGTGTCAGACTAAAAACTACAGTTTTCCAATGCTGAGATATAAATTGGGTTTTTATAAGATGCAACATTTTAAAATGTCCATTTCATTTGATCATTTCTGAGAATAATTCTAAACAAATAGACCTAAACGTGAAAAAAAAGGTAAAAATATATTGTTTGGGTGCTTGTACAGTAGAAAATACTTTAGCACACAAGTCAATCTTAGCATTTAGAACATACGGCATTGGCATGGACAACTTGATATGTATAAACAATGAGTTTAAAAGAAAATATAACTACATGGAAAATGTTAATTATAGCTAATTTCAAATTAATATGATTTTAGCTAACTTTTAAATCTATTCATTAAAATGATCTATGTTTAGGTTGTAGGACAATGAGGTATGTTTTAAATCATATAGAAATACAACTTTCCTGGACGATTTCTCAAAGTAATTTCTTATGAAATAAGCATCTTAACAATGTAAAATATTAGATAATGTTTATTTTTAGATGTGGAATAATAAAAATCACTCTTGGTTTTATTGATGTCTTTTATGATTTAATAAAATGAGAATTAATGAGATTCAGCTACAAATGTAGATGTTAAGTGGTGAATTAAATCTATTAAAACATGATGAATTCTGAACACTCACCAATTTTATTGATAAAATTATTTATCTTCAAGAAACACAGAAGTCAAATAATCATGTTTTCATTAGATTTAGTTGGAAAACTCTGTCTTGTTTTGGTGCAGATGATTATTCATGATGCACACATTCTAAATTGCTTCAGCAAATGAATGTGGCTTTCATTCCTATTGAGATCCTTGATATTTCAGCCACAGATATACAGTTTGTTTTGGGAAATCAGAAAGAAAAATGAGTATGGTAAACTCAATATTTTTCCCTGAAGTGAAAAATATGTTTACCTTTACATCTGCAAACATTGCTGGCAGGTTGTGTGATTTTGTTCCTAGGTCCAAGTGATAGAGAATATCTTCATCCATGGACACTAGGTAAGGATTTTTAACACAAACAAAACTTTTTCTAGAGAAAAGCACACAAAGAGAATGTAACTGTATTTGAAGGAAAAAAAGAAACACATAAAAATGATATCAGCCTTTCTCCTAAGATTGACACTAACTTTTCTTTAGGACAAAGTGATTCATTGAAGAGCTATGTGATATAATAACAATAATAATGGTTAATATTTACTGTATATATGCTAGATGGCAGGCATAGAATGAAACATGGAAGCATGGAAATTGTACAATGGCATGAAAGCTTCACATAATGAATACATGAGTTCATTTAATTCCATAACCATCCAACTAGGTAAGCTTAAATATAATAAATATAATAAATGGATAAAGAAGTCACAGCTTATAGAAGTTGAGAAACTTGGGCCCGGCGTGATGGCGCGGTGGTTAAGGTCCTCGCCTTGCACGCCCGGGATCCCATATGGGCGCCAGTTCTAATCCCGGCAGCCTTGCTTCATATCCAGCTCCCTGCTTGTGGCCTGGGAAAGCAGTCCAGGACGGCCCAAAGCTTTGGGACTCTGCACCCACGTGGGAGACCCGGAAGAGGCTCCTGGCTTCGGAGCATAGTATCGGCCGTTGTGCTCACTTGGGGAGTGAATGATCGGATGGAAGATCTTCCTTTCTGTCTCTCCTCTCTGTATATCCGCCTTTCCAATAAAAATAAAATAAATCTTAAAAAAGAAAAAAAGAAAGAAATTGAGAAACTTGTACAAAATTATACAACCAGTGGATTATAAGAATCTCATGTCAGGCTCTAGCTCCTGACTACAGCTTCTTGCTAATGACCCAGAAAGCAGAGGAAATGGTTCAAGTAACTGATGCACAACCTACAGATTGGCCAGTGCTGCAACTTAAGACTCCATCAGCCATGCTAAATATGCAGCCTTCTTTCTATCCTAGTAGCCACTTGCCCCAGCCCAGTCACCAATTACAGCAGTACTGTCTGACCCTGGAACTTTGCTCTCTCTCTCTTGCTTATGCAATGCAAGCCAATATGCTGCTGCTTAAGAATGGCCTTAATTTAATCTAATTTGTATTTTAAAAGCACATCTGTCACAGCCCTTGGTTAGTTTTGTAATAGTTTTCAGTTCAATTTCATTTTATTGATAACATCATCTAGCAGGTCAAGACATCTTTGCCAAGTACCTCTTGGACTTCTGAGTTTTGTTTTTGTTTTGTTTTGTTTGTCCCATTCCCCTCAAATACTCCAAACCATCTTTTTTTAATTTTTATTTTTATTTATTTTTTATTGTTATTAACATTGTATTATGTGATACAGTTTTATAGGCACTGGGATTCCCCCCACCCCTCCCACATCCAAACCATCTTAATAATCTTGAACCTTTATATACCTCCAGTGGCTGAACAATAAAATCACCAGAAAGTGTAAAGAAAAAACGAAAAACAGCAGTGACCAGGCCTAATTAATTTAAGCTCTCTAAACATACTTTATCTCCCTCTACGACCTGATGTGTGGCTGATGTTGAGAATCCCTGCATTGTTCCTGAACCATCATTCCATTTCTCTTCTCAAAATTTTACTCATTCTTCAATATATAATGCAAATATCAACTCTTTTACAAATGCTTATTCAAGTATCTTACTTCCCCAGTTAATAATCATTTCTCCTCTCATTGTGCTCCTAAAGTATTTGTTTTCATGCTAATGCTTACAGATAGTATGTCATATCATAAAATGGTTAATTTTCTCTCTCTAGAAAGGTAATTTCCTTCATGCAAGCAGCCTCATATCCTTCTTTAATCCCTGTGTCCTAAAAAATCCTATATGTGGAGTTAAACTTAACTGTTCAGGAAGTAGAACAAAATTCTAATAATTTCTTCCTCAAAACACTTAGAGAAACATATTCTTAATTAGTTATTGGGTCAAACCTGGTTTCAAAAATAGTGAAGTACACACTTTACCATCCAGGACCAACCTCACAATCTTTAAACAAAAGAACATGCCCTTTGCTCTGTAGGGAGGGCCAAGAGGACATTCATCCATGGTCAACGAGAGAATTTGGTAGAAACACAGCGTCCAAACATGTGTGCTGATGGGAGAAGGACTCTCAGCGCCATGAGTTAACTCTGTCCCACATCAGGTTCCCGACTGCAGTTCTGTCAACTCCACTTCCCGTACATCTTCTACATGGTGATAAACTCTACGCAAGTCACATACGTGTGAGAGTTTGAGAAAAACTGCCGCCCATTTGTTTCCATTCTGTTTCATTCTACCAGAACTATTTTTGTGAACTGGGCATTTCCTTTGGACTCCTTACTGATTCTATGAATTGTTACTCTGTAAACCATATACTCATCCACCCTAATGATTCTAAACGCTAGCTACATACTAGAATCTCGGGAAGCTTTCAAGGATGCTGATTTAATGGATAAAGAGGAGGTAAATATTAGTCTTCTTAAAGAAATTTATCTGTTCTACATTTTGAAGGTAAAAAATTGCTCAAAAAAGAATGGCCATGAATTATATTCTCTTGTGCTAACTATAATAATCCTGGTAATTCATTAGGATGTGTTCTTTGATCTAGCTAACAATTAAGAATCCCTCAGTCACAAATTAGAGGGAATGCTTGTGCTCATCCAGTTCTTTCAAGAGGATCACTTCTCTAGGGATAACTTGTTGACTACGTGGGGGTATTTTGGGTTCCATGTGATTTCAGGATTATTTTCCTCTGTTTCTATGACAACTAATATTTATGTAGAAGTTACATTTCATCTGTATATCACATTGGATAGTACAGACATCCCTAACAATATCAGATTTTACCATTAATGAACATGAAATACCTTTTCATTTATTTGTGTTTTTCTTTATGTCATAAATGTTTATGGTTTTCAATGTACAAATATTCTGTCACCTTGGTTAAGCTTATGCCTACATGTTTTAACCATCCTGATGCTATTACAAATGGTATTGTATTTTTAGTTTCTTTTTCAGATATTGTGTTGTCACAATAAAAATACTGCTGATTTTTATATGTTGACCTCATAATCATAACTTTTCTGATTTTCTTGGTCAGTTCTAAAAGCTTTTTTTGCTGGAGTTTTTAAAGGAACAAATATGGAGACATCATTAGTCCCGACTTCAAAATTCTTCATAAGGGCCCGGTGCGACAGCATAGTGGTTAAGGTCCTCGCCTCACATGCCTGGGATCCCATATGGGCGCCGGTTCGAATCCCAGCAGCCCTACTTCCCATCCAGCTCCCTGTGTGTGGCCTAGAAGGGTGCTGGAGGACGGCCCAAAGCCTTGGGACCCTGCACCTGCATAGGAGACCCAGAAGAGGCTCTTGGTTCCTGGCTCCTGGCTTTGGATTGGCTCAGCTCCAGCCGTTGCGGCCACTTGCAAAGTGAATCATCAGATAGAAGATCTTCCTCTCTGTCTCTCCTCCTCTCTGTATATCTGACTTTCCAATAAAAGTGAATAAATCTTTTTAAAAAAATTCTTCATAAAACTATTGCAATCAAGTAACATGGGAATGGCTTTAAAACAGGACACATCAACAATTGAATGGTCCATAAATGGTCCATAAATAAACCCAAATATTTGTGGTAAGCTGATCTTCGACACAGGAGACAAAGATATACAATAAGGTATTACATATGTGGTATGGAAGGCTATAAGGATATACCACATGGAATGGAAGAGACCAGATATCCTTAAGTAAAAGAATAAAATTGGATCCTTATCTCATACCACATAGACAAACTGGATCAAAGCCTTAAATGTAAGACCTGGAACTGTAAAGCCACTGGACAAAAAACATAGGGAGAAATTTCCACAACATTGGTCTGGGCAATAATTTTATTTAATGGATTCCAGAATAAAACAGACAACAAAAACAAAACTATACAAATGGGATCATGTCACCTTAAAAAGCTTCTGCACTGAAGAGAAAACAACAAAGTAAGGCGATTATATGTGAATCGGGACAAAATATTTGAAAACTATACAAGTAACAGCAGCAAGAAAAAATCTGGTAAAAATGCAAAGGATTTGAACAGACATTTTTCAAAACAAGTGGCATGAATGTTCAATACAAAAGTCAAACTCTACTTGTAAAAAAAATGCAATTAAAATCACAATGAAACATCACTTCGTATCTGCTAGAATGGCTGTTATCAAAAAGGCCATTGATAGAGAGTAATGGAAAAGATGTCAAGAAAAGGGAATTTTTGTGCACCCTTAATAGAAGGCAAAGTAGGACAGTCATTGTGGAGATTCCATTAAAGGCAGAAAATAGAATTTCCATACAATTCAGCAATCTCAATTTTGACATGAGATTATCTTGTGGAAAAAGGATTTAAAAGATGCTTATTTTAGTGCAAAAAATGTTTTAAATTCATGCATGGTTTGTTTTCATCTATTTTCATGAACCAAGACCTCAGTGCTCCAAAAGAATTGTAATCAATGGCTTGAAGAGGTATCTGCACGTCTACGCTCATTTCATCATTAATCACAATGATTTGAATATACAAGTAACCTAACTGTCCACCAACAGATGAATCAATAAAGAAAATGTGGCATGTATGCAGATTGGAACACTACAGAGCCTTTAAAAAGAATGAAATTCTGTCATTCGTGACAACATGAATGACAACATGGCTTTATAACTGGAAGACATTATGCTGCGTGAAATAAGCCAGAAACAGAATGACAAATGCTTACTGCTAGATCTCACTTACATGTGGAATCTGAAAAAAAAAAAATCTCTCATGTTGTAGAAACAAAGAGTTAAAGATTACCAGAGGCCAGAGGTTTGGGTGTGGTGGTTGGGGAAAAGAAAGATATTGATTAAAGGGAACAAAATCTCAGGGTAGATTGCATACATGGAAACTACAGTTAATAATGACACACTGTATTATGCAAAATTGCTTTAAAATGGATTTTCATGCCCTCATTACAAAAAATTATAGTCTGGTGGAATGATGGATGTGTTAATTAGCTTGATTGGCTCTTTATAATCTATATATTGATCAAAACACCACAGTCCATTCTAGAAACACTCACAATTATTATATGTCTATTTTAGATAAATTAATAATTTTTTAATTTAAAAAGGGAAAGCTTGTTTAGTTTTTTATGCAGAATCCAATTCTTTATGAATCTAATGATATAATACTTGGACCTTTTTAAAATATAGAATTTTTATTCAAACATGCATATCATGTTTCTTCCTCAAACTTCTTTTGGTTTGTATTTTTCTCTCTTATTCCTAAGTATTCAGAAGAGTCCTTCAACAAAACAAGGTAAGTTGCACAGCATGATTACCATTAAATGTTAGTAACCAAAGAAAAGCCTGGCTAAGAAGAACTCTTTTATTCTCCAATTGCCTTCATGTATGTAATTGTTCCTTTACTCTCTTCTTGGCTTCTGTGAAAATGAACATGATTCAAGACTCCCTCTGTTTGGGCTGTCAGTGGGGTGTTTTCTAGAATGTTGACATGACAGGGGCTCTAACCAAGGCATTTCACACAGCTTTCAACAAATCAGAAGGAACTCACGAAAGTCCCTTGTACCCCACGAAGATTAATGCTCTATTATGTTCTGTTAACCTGGGGCAGGAATTGGAGCTAAATTTGCAGACAGCTTCAGCAGATTTATGTCCATTCCCGAGATGAATAACATCCATGCTATTTTAGAAGTGAATTCCATGTCAAGTCCACCACAAAGCATATGAAATCACTTCATGGTATGCCGCAGCAGAACTAAATCTCCTTCTGGCCATGGGAGGTCCCTTTAATTATTTCTCAGATAGAGTGCATGGTCTTGGAATTAAAGGGTGAACCCCATAGTGAATTCCAAGATGAACTTGTGAATTTTTTCACTCCTGCAGGTTGCTTAAATGCATGCCTGTTCTTCATGAGTTCTTTTGCTTTGCATTCTCTTTTTTTCCGTGATTACTCTTCCATTGCAATGTCTCTTAATAAAATTTCTTAAGCTTTCATTTCATTTAGCTTTCATTTGATAATAACTTTCAGAAAGTTTGTGTACTAGGGGCAGCCAAACAATGTTATAAAAATTTAACTGGATACCTTTTATTAGGTAGATTATGTCCAAATGACTCTTTGCTTTCTTAATTAAGCCAGCTTTCCACCCTATCAGGAACCAAGGAATGCCAATATCTTTGGGAAGAAATTTTGCATTGTTTTTATTCTTCTTGTATTTTGAGCTGAATTCCAACTATATGGTTTCTAAACTTAGAAAATATACAAAACTGCAAAGTCCCACCATCTAATCACTTATATAACAGGTCAAAACAAATAAAAACTCAAAATTACTCACCCCATGTAAGTATTCCTATTAGATCTCATGGATCTATTGGAAGCAGGTAAAATTGAAGCCATATTTAGCACTGTCTGCAAAAAGAAATGCTGTGACTTGCTATTAAACTGTAGCTCTAACCATAATAGTTCAGTTCCAAACTGAAATGACACAGTCCCTTAAAACAGGTTTTCTTCTAAATTTGCTCAGGACATGTATTTCTTTGCATTTTAAATTTCCTTATCATTTCAAAACCCCTCTCCCTCCTGTGTTCTTCTATACACAATCCAGCTCTAACAGTAGCGCTTCCCCAAGAAGAAGCGCTTCTGTGGAAGGTGTGGGGTCCTGCCGCCTGGGCCAGACTGGTTGGCTGTTGACTCTGCCCCTCAGTACCATCCCCTTGCCTCTGGCCTTGGTCCCAATGTGCGTCTGGTGTAGCACACGCAGTTATTTGCTTTGAAGTAACTGTATACAGATGTGAGACTTCTCTTGGCATCCATGATAGCACCATCAGGTTATCTCAAACATGTGTCCAATAGACGTGAGAACTTGCAGTACTCAAACATTTCTTTTTCCCACTGTTATCTCACCTTCATCAACATGTTTACATTTCAAAGCCAATAATTTCAAAAGCATATTCATCTGAACTTTGCCCCCTTCAAGTTCACAGAGACCTGATAATTAAACAGAACATATTCTCATGGCTCCTCCTTGAGTTAAACACTATGCTTGCTGCAAAATCCAGAAAATACATTGTCTTGGGCTATTCCAGGTAGAAGAGCGACTTACAGCTGAATGGTTTTATTTTGTGTTAACAAGTTGATAAAGCCATCACTTTGACAGACACCTCTTACTCAGCATGTTGGGGAGTAGGTAAATCTAAACTTCAGAGGAATGCTATGCTGACACTTTTCCCCACCGTTCCCATGACAATCACATGAGGTTCATTCAATTCTGTTGAGAGTTGAAGAACATTAGACTCATGGCCTTGAAGCAAATCAGAACTTAAATGTACGTAAGTGTCAAGCAGCAGAGGATACCCAGCATTTTATTACGTGCCTGGATTTCTTTCTAGAGCACGTATCACAGTCAAGAATCAAATGCTCGCACACAAAATCTTGGAAATATTCTTGGAAAATGGATACTGTAAAAACCATTGCATGGATTTCAAATTTACTTTGCACCAATATGTTTTTAATTCCATTTCTTCATGAACTTCTTGAAACATCTTTGTATTTTAACTAAGATCTCCATGTTAAAAAAAAAAAAGCTTCCCTTATGGTGAAAATCATTCTTAGAAAACTTCTTGCATTCCATGCAGGCCATCTTCAGTCTCTCCTGTGCAGGTAAAGAGGGTTTCCAGATTGAGAAGGAAAGAGAATAGGTTTTGTTTCTGTTTGTAAAAGATTTCTTTATTTGTCTATGTGATTATTTATTTATTTATCTTAAACTAGAGTTAGAGAGAGATCTTCCATCTTCTGATTCACTTCCAAAAAGGCGTCAGTGGTTGGAATAAGACCACGTCAAAGCCAGGAGCCAGGAACCAAGAGTTTCTGCCAGGTCTTCCATGTGACAGGGACTTTTGGACAGGGACCCCAGCCCTTCGGACAGATTCTACTACAGTCAGAGGCACATTATCAGGGAGCTGGATAGGAAGCAGAACAGATGAACCACACTGGTGTCCACATGGAATTCCAGCACTGTAAATAGCAGTTTAATCTACTGCACCACAACTCTGGCCCAGGGAGTTTTCTACTGCGAAATTGATGTAGCTTAAATCTGCTATCATCATCAGGAAATGAAGATTTATAGCTTTTATAACATCTCTATTCCTTATCTTGTAAAACATTGACATTTATAAGGCAAAATAAGTCTGACCACAAGTGTTGCCTTTTTAATGTGGAAGCATGGCTCTTTTACTGTTATAGCAACATATCGCTCTATTACCTGATGACCCACTTCAAGCTGGTTTACTTGCTGCTTTTTTCCCACACGTCCACTAACTCTCCTTTGGTATTCCATGCCATATCCTCAACTAATTTGTAGAGTATAATGAGAAGGACCACTGAATTCCAATCTGGCATTTAACTCTGACTCCAACAGGTGAAAGTGTTAGCTCATTAGATAAATGTTAGGTAATTAATTACTCCAGTGAATTAATTAGACTAATTAACAATAGCTATTTCGAGTGCAGATTCGGTCAGGTAATGCTCCCGATCACTAATGATGCCAGATAATGCCAGCCACGATATATGGAGCCCATGTAATAACTCCCTGAACATTAACAATGTGGTCCACATGTAGGTGAAGTTCAGAAGTCTCTTAGAATGTATGAGAAAAGATTTCCAATGAATGCCTTCTGGGAAGCCCTTCATCATCTCCGTCCGTTTTCAGTCATCTCAAGACTCTATCATCTTACTCTCAGGATAGGCAACATCCTGATTTTTTTTTATTGACTATATTGGAGAAGGTCACTCATGCTATCAGATGTGGAAACAAGTTGGTGACGATATTGCCAAAGGTCATTTAGGGTGGGGACAAGTTAAATTTTTAAAAAGCAGATACACAGGAAAGCACAGGTTTTGCTCTCCCACCCCCTTTCTCTGCACTGCCAACATTTACATATTCTTTCTCCCATGACAATTTACTCCTGGTTTAATTTGGTCCGTGAACTTCCACTACTGGAGTGTAGATACACAAGAGGGTGGCATTAGGGGTGTCTCTGGTTGGCACAGTTACTGCTGAATCTGTAAAAATCACAAGTGTGGACTTAAAACTCTACCCATCCTTAAGCAGTGTCCCTATCACCCTGGGAAAAGGACCTAGCTAGGAATTTGGAGCTCCCAAAACTTTTCTGTAAGTTCCCAGGCAAATAACAATAGCACTGTGCTAGGTCCTAGGTTACAGAGAGGACAAGATGGGTGATGTTTATCCTGAAGTGACTTGTGCTCCAGTGGGGATGAGTGAGGACAGACGCTCTAAAAACTCAGGGATGGGCACCCAAAGTAGAAGAAGGAGGCTCCTGAGAGGTAATGATGCCTGTGGTGAGCTCCGAGGAAACAGCTGGTACTGACATATATTTCTGAGTGTGAGGGGCCTGTGTGTAAGACCCTGAATGAAAGGACATCACATGAGGGAACAATCAGTGGGGCCGTGTGGAATTTTTGTCCTTAGTGGTTTTCAGTTTTTCGTATTTGTGGTATTGTGTTTTTAAAAGTAAAGTCAAAACAGCATTTTACTAATCATAGTAAATTCATATATACTTTAGTAAATTGTTGTATCAAAAAAAAAAGATGTATTTGTTTGAAAATCAGAGTGAGAGAAAGAAGAGATGAAGAGAGAAAATCTGTCATTCATTAATTCACTTTTCCAAATAGCTACCATAGCCAGAGTTGTGCCAGGTCAAAGCCAGGAGCCAGGAACTCCATCCTAATCTCCCACATGGTAGCAGGAGTACAAGTACTTGGGCACCTGCTGCTTCTCTCAGGTGAGCTATGAGGAAGTTGATTTAGAAGAGAAGCAGTCAGGATTCGAACTGACATACCAATATGGGATGCCAGACTTGTAATCAGTGACTTAACCCATTGCATCACAATGCCAACCTCTTATTGTTCTATCCTTTGAACATTGAAGTCAATGAGAGGATGAGCTGGGAGATAAAAAGAGACAGAGATACAACATACAGGTTAATATAACAGGGATGCCAGAAGCTTCCTCTCTCCAAAAGCAAGGGAAAACCCCATCAAGTTCTTCCCAACAGTTTTTCTTTTCTTTTTTAAGGATTTGTTTATTTTTACTTGAAAAGCTGATTTTATACAGAGAGAAGGAGAGACACAGAGAGAGATCTTCTATCCACTTGTTCACACTCTAACTGGCCACAACAACCAGATTTGAGCAGATCTGAAGCCAGGACCAGGAGCTTCTTCCAGTCTTCCACATGGGTACAAGGTTCCAAGGCTTTGAATCATCCTCTGCTCCTTTCCCAGACCGTAAGCAGGGAGCTGCATCAGAAGTTGAGCATCTGGGATACAAATCAGTTCATATGGAATGCCAGAGCTTCAGGTGAATTAGCTTGCTGTGCCACAGCGCCAAACCCAACACTTTTTATTTTCTTAGGGTATCCAATGTCTCTACCAACATGGCAATTTTCAAAGCTCGCATCCCCATTCCCACTGCTATGTAGCTGCTGAGACCACCAGAAGGCCACCATGGGCCAGAGGGAAGAAAAGAACAGGATTCCTCAGTGAGCACGTGAGCAGTGTGAGCTCATTATCTTAGAGCACCTGCATCCGGGGGCCTCATCCCTTGACTGACTGCTGCCTTGCACACAGAACATCCTATCAGTTTGTTCCCAGACCACTCAGTTCAGAACTCTCACTCTTTTTCAGACTGTGGATGTCTGCCATGACCAGACTCCAGCACGTCTGCCTCTTCCTCTTTCTCACACCCTGGTACTCTTGTAAGCAGAAGATGGAGCCCTCTTTGTTCCTTTTCTGAGTGAATACCCCTTTACCATATCCTGAGTTCTCTTGGGTTTGGGAGGAATCTCCATGTTCAATTCACCATACACTGGTTTAATGTGCTAATTAGGGAATAAGCAGATAAAGTGTTTTTATTTTTCTTCGCATTTCCTTTGAGAGTTTCAAAATTCATGTTCAAACAATCTGGATCCCTTATTCCAGTTACCATCTTCCAGTAAAAAGATGGGAATGTGGACTTTAACAGAAATGGACAAGCACAGAAAGAAGGAAAGATAGAGTTCAGTACGATGTTTTATAGCACTATATCTTTTGTAAATAGAGGCAAAAACCAACCAGACCTTTGGCACAAAAATGATAACACTTGGACATGTATTGTTCTTTGTAGCACTTTCCCCACCACTGAGCTCGGGCAATATGACACTCATCAAGCAAGGACCAGACAGAGGGTTGGAGTGAGTGAGCCACTGGCAGCGAGCTGTGGCCACCAGCAAAATCCTTTGAGAGTCTCTCTGGTGGAGATGGACCCATGCTGAGTGGGCTGGGTATCTCCATCCCTTCTGAGCCCTGCAGTCTGCATCCATGACTGTAGTTTGTTGTAAAAGTTTTCACAACTGCATATGAAACTCAGAAATACAAAACAATGACATATTTTCTAGGGCCCACAGATTGCTGACAGCTGGAATCTTTACAAAGCTGAAATTTGCTTTGGGAACATAACTTTTAGATTTGCCAAATTTTCTTTCTTTCTTTTCCCCCCAGAATCATGCTTCGTAATATTTAATGTCTCTGTGTTCAAGAATTTCTCTCTGGACTGTGATTTTAAAAAATCCTATGTGAAAGAATGCTTCAAGTTTTGTGAACATTTATATATGGGGTTTTGGCTTTGACTTGTCAACCATTCCAAAAGGGATCTAAGTAAATGGAGAGTCTTCATAGGAAGTTTCCTGTCCTACTAGTCCCTCAGTGGGGAATTGTTAAGCGCCTACTGTGGTAAAGCTTGGAATTGAGCCATGACACAGAAGAATCGTCATGGGTGTCAGACTCATCTTCTGGATGCATCCAAATGAAAGGAATTTAATTTACCACTGCCACAGCTTCTCTGATAATCTTTCTTGTAAGAAATGCAATTCCCATGGTATGAACAAAGCTGAGATTAACTAGTCTATAATGGGTGACCTTTATGTACACCTGTGTTTCGAAGGGTCAGCTGACAACTCCAGCCAATAGTCAGTAGTGCATCCAGTGGATTGGATAACACAAAATGGCTCAAGAGTGAGAAGACTTGACTTTTGCATATGCTTGGCTTCAATCTAGAATTGTTCTCTTCTTTATGCTTTTTGGCTAAAGGAGATTTGAAGTGCAGGCTACCTTAGTATTACTGTAACAAAATGCCTGAGGTTGGATAAATTAAGAAGAAAAAGAAGTTTATTTAACTTGCTGCTCTGAAGCCTTCAGGACATGGGATTAGATTGGATCTGCTCAGGTGAGGGCCTTGTGGCAGATATCACAATGGTGTGAATCCATGCAGGAAGAAGAGACTATGTGGCAAGACAGGAAGACACAGAGAAACTAGTCTCACTCAAGCTACATTAATCCATCTGAGGGTATACCAGCAAAGACAACAACTTCCTGCCATGACCTAACTCTTAAAAGTCCCATCTCTTAATGTCACTGCAATGAGGACCACACCCCCAAAACAGGAAACTTTATACTCAATCTATATTCAAATTATATCTAAACCATAGCACAGGCTGCCACATAGGTCTTAAAGCAAAGCTATTTCATTTGAAATAAAGCATGATACTGAAGTCAGTACCAATAGAGAATACAATTTAAAATAACTATTCAGTTGGTAATGGGAATCTGGAGGACAAGGAAGAATAACCAGAACAAGGATGTCAGTAACAATAGTGCTTAAATTCAGGTTTGGGCTAATAATTGCTGTATTAATCTGTATCCCTACAACAGCCTTACATGTTATTTCTCCTCTTTTGGGAAGAGAAATTCAAAGTCCAGAAAAGGCAAATGAGTTTCCCAATACCCCAGAATGAGTGAACTGAGATTGGAAGTCAGATCCAGATCTCCCTAGCTGCAAATCCATGGGAACTCTTTCTAGCTTGTTGTTGTCAGCAAATGTTGATGGGGAATACAAGGAGAATGGCACCAACACAAGAATTCGATCTAGGTCTGAGAGATGAAATAGAATTTAGAGTGTAAGGAGCATCTCTGCAGAATGCTGCCTGTTAGTCATTAGAGTTGTTGAGTTAGCTCATTTATGGAGAAGAGGACCTAGCTAAACCATACTGCACGTGTGTGTTCCATGAATGGTGATACGGAATATAACTCCAGGAAGATGATGAGCCAGTCCTAATGCTAATCATAAAATCATCTCATTGTCAAATTTTAAGCTATTTACTTCAGGAAGAGAAACTGAGTGCTCTTCATGCACGGATTCACTCCCCAAATGCCCACGATGACTGGAGTCAGGACCAGCCAAAGCCAGGAATCAGGAACTGAATCCATGTATCCCACATGGGTGACAGTGACACAAAGACTGAATCATTACCACTGCCTCCCAGGGTAACTGGAGTCAGGAGCCAGAGCTAGGTATCAAACACAGATATGCTGATGGATGATGAAATCTGGCTGTCTGTTGTTGGACACAGGCATTTCTTGTCCCTCACCGCCAAATTTTCAATTGACCTTTATTTTTACGCCTCTCAGCCTCTCCACGTCCCCATGATTTTACCCAAAAATTTAGGTCTGCTTCAACACCCTACCTGCAGCCAGTTGTTTCTGTACCTGAGTACCCTTTGGAAAGTGAATTAAAGGGCACAGAAATTAAGAGATTTCATGCTGTTGGCCTCGTTGGCCAGCTTCCTGTCTGTGGCTTGTCATTGCAGTGACTCCAGGCCTGGGGGATTGAAAGCTGCACTTGATCTTCAGCACCAGATGTAACAGCTGTGACCAGCACGCAAACTGTGCTGGAAAATCAGCTCCACTGGTGGAAAGGAATTCTGGGAGTTTGACAAACCCACCCTTAAAGCAGAGGTCATGACTTAAAAAAAAAAAAACAGGTTGTTATGGCTATTGCCCAAGGGGGCTCTCATGGCAAAACAGTGCAAATGCCCCACTGGAAGGGCTGAATGCCAGGCTCTGAAAGTCATGAAATTTCAAAGCTGACTGATTGACATTTGAGTTTAGCTAAATAAAAGATAGCTCTGTGTTTTATGGTATTCTCTTAAAACTACTGTGTGCAGTATATTGGGTTAAACATTAATTTTTTTTTCTGAAACAGTAGAAAGCCTTTTGTGTGTAATCATGGTCACAGTCCCATTCTGTTAATGCTTTACTTTATGAATGTCATGACTTTTCCAAAGTGTGACTCAAACACTTCACCTTGCCTTTGCATTTGGTTTTCTGTTGTTGTGATTGTTAGGCTTATATCTCTGATAACTTTCTCGTGTTTCTGCATTTTATATTTACAGTCATTAAATATTTAGACAAAAGGAAAGGTGTGGTTGGCCACACCAGTTGCTCACTTGTGAACATTTTGCCATATGTAATTGTGTGTGTGGGGGTTTAAGAATCAAGTGTGCACTCCACAGCTTGTGTTTATGAGCAGGCATTTGCAACTACATGAGCAGACTTAATATATGCACATATGTTAAATGGAACACACTTAATAGCTACATGTGATGTGTACTATGTTAATTTATAGTATATACATTATATAAAGGATTGAATATCCCTATTTGAAGTACTTGGTATTGGAAGCAATTGAAATTTCGGGGATTTTGTGTGTGTATGTGAGAATTGTTTTGAATATTTGCATGTTTTGGGGACAAGATCCAAGTCCAAACATAAAATTGATGTTTCCTTTACACCTTACATACATACCCTGAAGACAATTCCACATACTATTTCAAATGATTCTTGAGACAGTGTGAGCGGTTGAGTTTGGAATTTTCCACATGTGTCATTTTGGTGCTCAGAAAGTTTCACGTTTGGAGCATGTTGGATTCCAAGTTTTCAGCCTTAGAGAGGTTTAAGCTGCAACTAGATAGGCAGATACATACATAGATAGATAGGATATTTATATATACCTATATTATATACATACATTTCAGTATATCTCAGGTATAAACGTAAGTATATATGTATACATACACTTTTTAAAAGATTTATTTATTTTTATTTGAAAAGTAGATTTACCAAGAGAAGGAGAGATGGAGAAAGGAAACTTCCATCCACTGTTTCATACCCAAAATGGCAGCAACAGCCAGAGCTAAGCTTATCCGAAGCCAGGAGTCAGAAGCCTCTTCCATGTTTTCCATGTGGAAGCAGGGATCCAAGGACTTGATCCATCCTTCACTGCTTTTCCAGGCCAAGAACACAGAGCTGGATGGGATATGTAGCAGCCAGGACACACACCCTTGCCCGCATGGGATGCCAGCACTGCAGCCAGAGATTTAGTCTGATATACCACTGCACCAGCCCTATATGTACATATACTTGCCACTGCCTCCTTTTTAAATGCTACTTATAGTTTTTCCCTGTGAATATCCTTATGTTTAGTTTTTCTAATAGACAGCCATATCTTACTAGATATTACCATACTACTTTTTAAAATGGTTTACCAATAGTACACTACCAATTACTACCTTATGAAACAGTTAGCAATAGCTTGCCAACACTATATGCTAAAATATTTCCTCACAATCTTGCCACAATCTTGTTAGACATGTGATTTTTATGTCAATGTGACAATTTTTGAAAATGGAAATCTTCACATTTTCAGAAAATTCTCTGAGTACTGGTAAGGTTGAACATCTTTATATAATTTTGATAATTAGATAAAATTACAAAATTTTAATGGTCTTAGCTCCATGAAAGGATTTGAGGTAATTTTCCATGTTCTGCAGGTCATGTTCATATCTACATCCCCGGCTAAACCTCAATGCCTTGGAATAGGTCTCTCCCAGGTTCGGTTATCTGGGCATTGATCCAGAGGCTTTGTACTGAGTCATGAAATTAAGTCTCATTATTAAATGCACACACATGCTCACCTGTGCACAGCACTTCTACTTCTTAGGTAATTGCCATGTGGCTCAGTGTGCCTTGTTGCTGGCATGTGCTTTTTCTTTTAAACAGAAAAGACTAAAAGAAAAAGGAGTTCTGAATTGATCTCATCCTTACAGCACCCTCCCCCTCAAAAAAATTCAATACATAGAATTCAGTCCGAAGCTTTTAAATGGCCTTGATCTCCAAAATGAATAAATGTGACCACAACAAACTATGAAGCTTCTGTGCAGCAAAGGAAATGATCAACAAAGCAAAAAGGCAACCATCAGAATGAGAAAAAAAATCTTTGCACACTATACAACACATAGGGGACTAATATCCACAATTTACAACGAGTTCTACAACAGCAAAATAAATCAGTTAAGATCTTGGGGTGCAGTAACACTACTAATCCATATTGGTGCCAGTTCAAGTTCTGGCTGCTCCACTTGTGTTCCAATCCCCTGTTAACACCCCATGAGAAGGCAGTGGAAAATGAGTCAAGTGCTTGGGGCTCTGCCACCCATGAGGGAGACCCAGATGAAGGTCAGGGCGCCCAGCTTAGGTCTGGCCCAGTCCTGGCCATCGGGGCCATTTGGCAGTGAGCCAGAGAATAGAAGCTATCTCTCTCTCTCTCATGTGCATGTGTGTGTGTGTGTGTGTGTGTGTGTGTGTGCATCCTCACCTCTCTGAAACTCTGCTTTCCAAATAAATAAGTCACTTTAAAAAATCTTAATTTGTGTCAAGCATTAAAAATAGCCTCTATCTTTTGTGAACCCTTAAGAATTGATGCTTTTTGGACTTACGTATTTTCAAAAATCTAAATTTCACATGATTTGACTATATTCTGTGATTTAACTTAGGAGGATATATCCTTTCTTTTACTTTCCTGATAATTCTTAGATAAAAGATTTATTCATCTATTTGAAAGAGCCATAGAGAGAAAAGGTGACACAGAGAAAGAGATCTTTCATCCATTATTCCACTTCTCAGATAGTTTCAAATGCCAGCGCTGGGCCAGGCCAAAGCAGGAACCGTACCCTGGCTGTCCACGTGTGCAGCAGAGGCCCATCTTCCATTGATTTTCCCAGGCCATCAGCAGGGAGCTGGATTGGAGGACAGCCAGGACTCAAACCAGCATTCAGAGGGGATGCAAGCATTGCACACAATGGCCTTACCTTGCTACAGCACAAATCCAGGCTTGTTTGGTTAATACTTTCATCTTCTGCCTGTGGCTCCTTTGAGGTATAACAGCACTGCAAATCAACATTTAGAACAGAATACAGGCATGATGCACTATAATTTTTAACATGTTTAATCTGAAAATGTTTTAAAATAAATACCTTTAAGCAAATAATTTTTAGACAGTACAATGTGGTTTCCCAACAAGCTACATTTCTGGACATCTTTCCTCACCTCTGTCCAAAGCCTGTGGTGAGCAAGGGGTTTGAAGAACGCTAAACCTCCGGTTCTCCACCCTAATCCCTTCATCACGCTACACTAACACGGGCAAAGTAAGGTGCAAAAAGTTCAGAAGACAGCTTACTGCTGAAGTCACAACTGTGTTTCAAGAAAACATTTCAAAAGTTTTCCCAGTTTTGATTTCAGCTGAGCTAGCTAGTCAAGAGAACTATGGCTTTAATAAGCCTGAAGCGAGTAGCGCATCAAGATTTATAAAAATAGGCCAACAATATACCAAATGACGCATTGTTCTTGAGTATAATTAGTGTATGGCCAAATGCAACATAATTGTATCCAGAAAAAAGCCATACTCCTGGCTCTCAGAGCAGCAGGAAACAGCACAATTTCGTCACGGAGTCTGGATGCATCTTGTTTCAAAGTGGTAAACTGACAAATTGCACCTATGGAAGCAGTGTAATGTACTGAAAGGATGACTCCTTTTGGTTTGTTCCTGGAAATATTATCTCATTTTTTTTCATCTTTCCTCTTAAACCAAATGAACCCATGCTCCATTGAACAAGTCCTGAACTTCTCCAGACTTTATTTTATTTTGTTCTTTCATTCAAGTAATTACCATGAAGAAGTGGTGGGAAGATAAATAGATTAGATTCATATTACAAATAACATGGAGATTTTAATTTTATAACATGGTTCATGTACTCAAACCTCCCAAGTGATTAGTTACCCAACTATCCCAATCTAAATTCCTCACTTTCCCCAAACCTTTCGCAGAGCTAGCTCAGAAGCATTTGCAGGACCAAATTTATAGACATTGGTATCATATAAAACCATATGTGGATTATTGCTTAATTAATGCTTTTAGTGAATGATGTCATTATGTTAAACTAGGAACTAGAATACTATGGTTCATGTCCCAGCTCCCTAAGCACAGGTGATGTGGCAATAAAGAAACTAAAAAGCTTTTCTTATTCTCAGATTCCTCATCTATGAAATGAAATTGGATAATTAACATTCAGTCAGTTGAACCTTAAGCCTCTATTGGAGAGCATGTCTGATTTCTGGATAGAAAGTAGAATGAAGTAAGTCCTATGTGAATACACGTAAGAGAGAGAGTTCCTGGATGGTTCAATTTTAGCTCTATCCATAGACAAAATCTACACAGCAGTTTGAACAAATGAAGACTTAGTACAAGATGGTGTTAACTATAAAAGACTAAAGTAATAGAACTCTAAATAACATAGAAATAGCAGATAGAAGAATTAGCTGCTACCCCAGGGGCTGAGACAGAACATCCATGAATCTTCTCCCTTACTATAGCCACAGCTCCCTACAATCTGGACTCCAGCAGGTAACCTTCACACTGATAGATGCCAGGTCCCTGGAAGCATCTGAATTTGTATGATTCTTGACCACCTGTCTGCCTCACTGAGAAACCAGGGCTCAGCGCAATGAATTAGCACATTCTAGGCTATTTCTGCCATTTCAAAAAAATTAGAGAGTAGGTAATAGACTGATCTGTAGTTACAATTTCTCTCAAACAGTTACCTTGCATTTAGCTATTTGTATTGCATCCACCTTGCTCATTTACATAAAGTCAGGAGGTTATTGGAAAAAAATGTGTCCTGGTCATTCCCTCAGGCCAGAAAATAAGCAGGAACTTAATCAAGACTTGTTTCTCCATGGGTCAACTACCCTGATACTAAGTACACTGTGATGTAAAATCCTGTTCAAATCTGTTAAAATAAGACCAGAGTTTTGCGATCTGTGATTACCACTACCTAGGCAGCTTAATTGATTCTCTTTTCCCCTCTCCTGCATTTCAAAGCCATTACTTCCCAGTTGATGAGGGTCTAGAGATCTCTATCGTTTCACCAAAATGGGAAGTCTATTCAATTTCCCTTAAGTAACTGAATGTTAGGCCATTTTCAATACTTACATAATTTCACACTCTAGGCAAGGTGAGAAAAAAAATTTATTTCCGAATTTTTACAGGATTGCTGACAATGATGAGAGAGAGAGGAAGGGAGAGAGAGAGAGAAAGTGTGTGTGTGTGTGTGTGTGTGTGTGTGTGTTTTGACACAGAATTTCATCTGGAGTATCTTCAGAAATGGTATTTGCTGGCCTCTTTTACTTCCTAAGAAGTAAGCCTTATTTGACGTAAACATGCTAGGATGAAAACACAATCTAAGTGATGGTAGCTAATTCCAAGCAGAAGTTTAATTTTATTTAATTTAAAAGGAAAAGAAGGAGGCGCATCTGGTAAAGTTGTTAAGCTATCATATGGGATGCTCACAGCCCACCCTGGGATGCTTGGGCTCAAGTCCTGACTGCTTTCACTTTCAACTTCCTGTTAATGCAAATCTGTTGGGCAGAGGATGGGGTTTTAGGCCCTTGGGTGCTGACAATCCTGGTGAGAGACACAGATTGAGATCTAAGCTTCTAGCTTTGGCCTGGCTCAGTCTTGGCTATTGTGAGAATGGGCAATGAATCAGTGGTTGGATGATCTCTCTGTGTTGTGTTGCCTTTGTCTTTCTCCTCATCAAATAAAGAGGAAAACAAATTATAAAATTAAAATGTCTTATTTATTATCTCTAGGACTTTAGTAACTATCACAGTTTTAGGTATATTTTAGTTTTAGAAATTAATTTGGTTTGTAATTTTTATATACAAACAAAATGTGACTATGGTAAAAACTTGTATTTTGGGTATTAATGAAGGTGAGTTCATATATCTCCTCTGCTGGCGATAAGTTATCATTCACTCCATATTGCAAGCAAATTCCAGGTTTCTTTACAGTTTTACCTCTCCCTTTTGTTGGAAAAGCAATAAAGAAGCATATTCTAGGGGCTACTAGAAGATCAGGTCACGGTTTTACAAGAGCAGTATTCCATGAACACCAATTTCCGGTTTCAATCCAGTCCTCCGGTAACACATCTAGGAAAGTAGAAAACAGCCCAGCTACCTGGGTCCCTGCCAACCATGTGGGTGAATTACATGGAGCCCTGGCTTTTTGGCTTCTGCTGGCTTGGGAGTTGGGGAGAGTAGCAGAAAAGAAGGAAGAGGAGATTGGGTCCTTTCTAGCAGTTGAATGAATGCTTGAAACCTATCAGGGACTCTGCAAATGTGAGTTGCATTGAAGCATAGCCAGGCTTCTAACCTCACGTCAATCCACTGAATTTGGAATGGCAGGATGATGAACCTCCCTCACGGCTCCCATCTCTGCACCTCACACATCTGATTGTCTATAGGACAAGAGCTAATGCTATCTCAAGGCTGATGTCCCCATCTGGGACTTACAGGGATAAGTCCCAGATAGACACAAAAGCCTGATCTCCCAGACCCTTAGAATTATAGAAAAGAAGAAAAAAGAGTTTTCTCTTTGCTCCCTGTTCCTGAGCCAAACCTTAGGTGGGTGCAAACTGGATAAAATCTAGACAATTAGGGATGAAGAGCAAGTCTCTTCTGCTCTGCCCAGGGAAATTGGCAACCCCCGGTTAAAACCCTTGCATGGGAGCACAAATTCCAGGAATGACCATGTGAATCCACGGGAAGTGACCAGAAAGAAGATTGTGTTGCAGAGTTCCTGGTGTTCCTTGGCCCATTCAAGCTGTTCGGAGTGCCATTGCCTAGTGCTGTAGCCACTTGACAAACAAGTCTACTTGAATTCAAACAAAATTTAAGATGTGGTTCTTTAGCAGCAGTGGCCACATTTCAAGCAAAGGATAACTCACTAGCAGAAACACCTCAGTTCTACTGACATAACCTGAAAGCAACCACCATCCGTACGTAAATGAGCAGCCATAGCCATATTCCAACACAACTTCATTTATAATGACAGACATTGGCATGAGGGCAGCAATGTATCCATTCTGACACTACAAAATTTCCCACATAACTCCTCATGCAAAGGTCAGACGCCACTACAAAGAGTTGGCGGACTAGAGGAGGTTTGGGCTAGGGCCAAGCTACCTAGTCTGTGCACTCAAAGGTCCAGACACAACTTAGCACAGGCAGAGCAAGAATCAACTGAGGCTGCGGGAGAGCATGTAAGCTTGCTCACCCAGACCCTGGCACATTTTTGAGAAGGAGCAGCGGGGAAAGAAATTGAAAAACTGACCCCAAGTAACACCAGCAATCTGAAAGACACTGTTTAAATGAAAGAAGCCATGATGTTATCTGACCCTACTGCCACCACTTTCTGTGGGGGAAGTGAAGCTCCGGGGAGGGTTAGAACCATTCATTAAAAAAAAGAAGAAACAAGTCACCATTTAATTGTACCTCTAAGCTTCAGTGCAAGAAAGTCAATGTTGCTGAACAATGTTCTCTCACATTGTGAGAAGCCACTGGATGAAAACAGATCTAGGTGGGCTATTTCATCTGTCCAATCCCACCAGCTCGGAAGCACTGTGTGTACAGAACACTGGCACCAACAGAGCAATCTGGAATCCAACTGTGGGGCTTAACTTCAACCTCTGCACCTGTCGGGGCTTCAGTGACCTCATCTGCCACCCAGAAACATGAATTAAATCATTGTACTGTTCTGACCCAGTCAAAGATATGATGATTCATCTAGAAGACATCTGCCTGGGATTGTAGTCCATAACTACAATTGATAGAGTGAACATGATCACGTGGCAATGAACATTTCTACAGTTCACTGAAGTACTGGCATTTGGTACTTGGCCTGTTGTAAGCTCATCTCATCAAACTGTATTAGCTCAGGCTGCCTTAACAAAATCCCATAGGCTAGGATAGGTAACTTAGATAACAGACCCTTATTTTCTCGTGGTTTGAGGCTAGAAGTCCGAGACTAGGTTGACGGCATTGTTGGCTGCTCAGGTCTCTTTTTGGCTTACAGACAGCCAGCCACCTTCTCCCCATGTCCTCACATAGCACAGAAAGAGGAGGAGCACTCTGTCTCCTCTTTTAAAGGCGCTAATCCCATTGTGGAGCCCTACCCTCATGACTTCATGTAAATAGAATCACCTCCCAAAAGTCCTACCAACAAATACTAGCACAATGGGGAATATAGTTTAAATACGGATTTTTGAGAGGAATTGTATTCAGTGCATAGCATAACTCTTCAAATTGCTTTATGCCACAATGTCATTCTCTTAGAATTTTGTTGACTAATCATGGACAAAACAAAAGAAAACGCTCTTCTCATATGTATGAAATTTCTGAGAACAGTGTGTCCAGCTCTACCCCACCTTTTCTGATACTAAAGGTGTGAGAAGATGACTATCTTGATTACCCATCACTGTGACAGCTAGGATTTAGTGGGCAACATCTTGCGTGCCAGGAACTCATCAACATATTCTTCATATGTCATCTCACTGCACATCATAACTGCCTAAGGTAATGGCCATTTTTATTAGGTTTATTGGTGAGATGAAGAAACAGATACTTAGAAAGGTTAAATAATTTGCCTAAGGTCACACAAACATGAAACAGAGTTTAGATTTAAAAAGAAAAAATTCAATACACACAATCTAGAGCCTCTTCTATCAATCCCTGCCATTTATATCCTCTCATATTGTACACAAGCCACAGGGAAAGTTCCTGCACACCCTCGTGTGTGAGTTTGTACACACCCATAGACACACACTCACACACATACACACAGTGTAACAAAACAGCAGCACAGAGTATATTAATCACATGCACTAATGCAGCAAGTTCTTCACACTTTAGAGTGCACAACTGCACCCCAGTAAGCAAAATTCACTGTACTCACACCTTGATAAGATTATAATACTATGAAACGAGTGTTTCAAAGAGTGGCAAGAAGCAAGGAGATGTGTCGGATTGGGGCCCTCAAGGATGGGAGATCCAGATAGGAAGTTGAATTCAGAAGCAGTTGATAGCTCTGGTGCTAGGGTGAGACAAAGGCTGAAGGGCTTGACTTCAGGAAAAGGGTAGAGGGAAGAAGAGAGTCTTGTTTGTGAAAAGAGTGGCAAAAGTGAGATGAATGTTCCCCAGAGGTGAAAGCCAACACCCCAGGGAGAATATGTAAAGTTTTTTTTTTCATTTCTTCCCACAAAGAACTATAAAACATTCATTGCAATATGCATCTGTACTCCCAAATAAAAGATTGATTCCCAATGAAAACATTAAATATATCTTGACAATAGAATGTCGGACTTTCTGAAATTGTCTATACTTACAATGTCAAGATGCACTTAAACAGCAGAATAATAGACTTATGACTGCTTTTCAAGGACTATACTATTGTAATAATATAGGAGAAATCAGTGATGAGTGGAGAATTGGAGAGTGGTAGAGGGGAAATCCCTGAACCTATGGAATTGCATGAATAAATAAATAAATAAATAAATAAATAAATAAATAAATAAATAAATAATTCTTTTAAAAAACAACTACAAAATCTCTACAGGACCAAGTGACTTGTTTTTATTCTTCTGTCCAATATGGCCAATCAATCACTGAAAGTAATCCTTGTGCCACCAGGTCATCCAGTAAGTCCTGCCTGGCTAACAAGACATGAGATATAACTTCTTTCAAAATAGAACTCGTACAACAGCTCTCAGGAGAAGCTGAGATGTATCTTCACTTCCCAGTATGTTAGTCTCCATTATGCAATTCCTCTAGATGAATAGATGTGCATACATAGTGCTAAGACGACTGAAAATTGATCTATCATATGACCCAGCTATCCCACTTCTGGGACTATATCTGAAAGAAATGAAATCTGCATGTGAAAAAGTGACCCATAATCCCATATTCATAGCAGCATAATCTACAGTAGCAAAGACATAGAAACAGTCCAGATGCCCATCAAAAGAGAAATGGATATAGAAACTGTGATACACCTTCTCTGTGAAGAACTTTCAAGCCATTAAAAAGAATGAAATTCTACCATTGGCAACATTGGTCCTACCTAGAGACCATTATACTCAGTGAAATAAGCCAGTGCCAAAAGGAAAAGTATCAGATGTTCTCTCTGAAATAAGGCAACCTTCCTGCAAAATACAAGGTCAATAGATACATACATAAACCTAAATTTAATTCTTTTTCATGGCTGGGTAGTATTCCATGGAATAGCTATACCACAGTTCCTTTGTCCATTCTTCTTTTGATGAACATCTGGGTTCTTTGCATGTCTTCGCTATTGTAGATTGTGCTGCTATAAATACAGAATTATGAGTCACTTTCTCATATGCAGATTTTATTTCCTTTGGTCATATTCCCAGTTGTGGGACAGCTAGGTCATACCACACAGTGTTATGGTTTTTAAGCTGTGTCACTGGTTGACAGATGAATGTTATCTTTGTTATGAACAGAAGGCTTATCCCATGAAGAAGCCTACAAAGAGGACTGCTAAAAGAGCAGGTGTGGGTTATGGTGAGGATCTCAGGAACTGCTTGTTCATAAACTCATTGTCCCCCTTTTGATGGGCTAGGTAGAGAGCTAATGATCAAAGGAGTTAAGAGGCTTCCAGGTGTCTCCTGGCCAGAGCCCTGCATTGCTAAAATTCCATGCTTTTCTGTGCCAACTCTGCATACTCACTTTCCAGTAATGCACCTGAACCTACTCCATCCCATAGATGACACCATGGGGAACATACACATGCCAGGCTCCACATGGAGACACCTCCATACCTTCCCAGAGCTCACCACACACACACAATCCCACTAAATCCACCCCACACACATACACATGCCAAGAACATACATATGCCAGGTTCCACATGGAGACACCTCCTTACCTTCCCAGAGATCACCACATACACAGAATCCCACTAAAACTCCACCTCTTTTGTATATTCAATTAAGGTACTACCTCTTTCCCCATAAAGAAGGATGACCAACCTGGGGAGGGGCAATTCTGCTTCATGAGAGTGCTCACATTCCCATGTGAAAATGTACTATTGCTTTAGTCTCTTGAAATAAATTTTGCTCCTGGGCTTGCTCTTTTTCTGTGACTCTGTTTCTAATTCCCTCACCCTGAAGCACAAAAAGAATAAAATCCAGCTGGGGATGTCCCAGCGTACAATACTTTGACATAATATTTACATGCCTACTGAAAACCTATTTTTAACTTAAAATCAAGTTTATAGTGCAATGGGAACTCGTTTCACACAATTGTTTATTCCAAATTCAGAGAGATGGGACAGCTGTCTGCTGGTTCACTTCCAAAATGCCCACAATGGCAAGAACTAAGCTTGGCTTGAGCTAGGAACTTGGAAATCATCCAGGTTTAAACATGAATGGCAGGACCCAAAGCTTCAGTTAACACTTTCTGCCTTCTAGAGTCTGTATTGGCCAGAAGCTGGAATCAGGAGGCAGTGCAATGATATGGGACTGGGAACTCTAGGCCAAATGCTTCCTTCGGGGAGCTCTTTTTGAGATGGAAGTGTGTTGCTTAGTAAAGAAATAAAAGTGAGACAGCTCTGAGGATGTAAATTCTGGGCTGAGAGGGGAGAAAATGTGGTAATCAGACAAGGGATGGGGGAGACGAGCCTGGTATGGGAAAGTGCAGCAGTGGCAGTGTAAAGGACTGAGAAGCAAATGTGACTGCAGCAGAGTAAGGGAGCATCAGTGAGATGTGCAGGATGGTGCAGACGGTAATAGGTAGCAGAACTCAAGGAACCTTGAACCTACACCAACGGTTTTATTTTTCCCTAATGATATTGGGAACCTATTGAAAAACATTAAGAATTGTGAGAAGGACAGAAAGACAACGTTAGAGTTGTGTTTTTTTTTTAAGATTATGCTGCTCAAATATGAAATATGGATTCTCAAGATGATGTGGCTTTGGTACACAAGTTAGAAGACTACTTTAGGGATAGGCATTTCGGCACAGCAGTTAAACTACTTCTTGGAACCCACACATCCTATATCAGAATGTTTGGGTTGAAGTCCTACTTCTACTTCTGATCCAGCTTCCTATGTGGACTTTGGGAGGCAGCAGATGAAAGAATTAATATATGGGCTCCTGCTAACCATGTGGGAGACCCAGATCCTGAGTTTGGCCTGGTCCAGCCGTAGATGTTGCAGACATTTAAGGACTGGCCCAATGCATGGAAAATCTCTGTCATTCTGCCTGTCTAGAAGAAGAAACAATTGTCTTGGTCAAGGGGGAGTTTGATGGTAGCAAGCAACATAACAGGGGTGAAACAAATAGACAATAAATAGCCCTCAAGATATATTTTTAAAATTAATGCGATTCAATAATGGGTAGATCATGAGGCTAAGGAAAAGAGATGTGAAAAATGACTTTCAAATTTTGGGCTTGAACAACTGGACAGATGGAAATTCTAATCATTGTGGAAAAGAAATATGAGAAGCCTGGAGTAAGACCTGCTATGCTAGACCTGTCACGATTTCTGTAATGTACTGTGTATTGCATGCCAGAGGGCCTGCTGACATTCTGTTGGAAGTACTGCTAAATCTGTCTTTTTCCTTGCTATGTTTTGAGGGAATTACATTGTATTTAATAGCATGCACTTTGTATAGTACTAGGTCAAAGTGAGAGGAGTTTGAACAACTACGAAGTTAGATGATGCGTACTACAAGATTTCCCTCATTTTGACACAGGTTTAAAGTTTAGGGTTTGATTTTTAAAAATCCTTACCTTTGAAAATTATTAGAAGAAAGCAGAAAACTCATGGGAAGTCATTCCACTTGCAGGTTATTTGGAAAGAAAGGAATCTTGGATGCATTCTGCTGTCCTTTCTGTATGCAGTCAGGAGACATTACTCTCCCACCACCAACATGTGACAAAACACATGGAACATTTCCTTCCAATGAACCTGCTCTAAGTCAGGGAGTTCAGAATTTTTCCTGGAGCTGCATCACACAGGAATGATTGATTGATTGATGGGTGGATGGATGGATGGATCATATAGTTAATCTCTTCTCTGAAACAACTGTATCTCCTGATCTGAAAGCCCTCTTACTAAGCCACCTTGTTGATCAACTGGCATGGTCGGCCCTGCCGTAGGACTATATAACTGTGTTCAACTCCTAACATCATATGGAGGATCTCCAAAATGTTCGTGAGAGCATATTATTTTTTTTTTAATTACACATGGAAGTCTCATTGCACCAAAACAAACATCTAATGCCTTCTTCCCATGAACCTTTGGAAGCACCCTCATATGAAAGTAGGAAGTTTCCCACCTAAATCACATCATTAAACTAGGCCATGTGACTTAAAGTTCTCAGGCAAATAGGTTACTGTCAAGCATAAAGTTCCAGAAGCTCAGAGATAATCTCCCCAAATTTCAGTGCAAAGTTTAGATCTGGCTTTTGAGGAAAGAAAAGATATTACTACATAGTAGTTCCCAATAAGCTTTCAATAAGTGAAGGGATGAAATACTGAGTGTAAGGCCCTGTTTACTGATTAATGTGTTTTTACTTTAAAAGGGAACCCCCACAGAACTTCCTCTGTGTTTTCTTCATTCAATGTTTGTACAGTATCATGTAAAATTTGTTAACCCAATATATTCTTAGAGAGGCATTATTATTATTAACTAAAATGTGGGAGCAAGAGAAGTACCCTTTGATGGGTGAGTGGATGAACAAATTGAAGACTATGCCACAGTAGAATACTGTTCAGCCTTACAAAGAAAGGCAATTCCAACCGTACTGTATATAGTAAGAAGGGGATTTAAGGAGTTCCCAGTACCACGATTCATGAGATCCCTGATGAGTCTCCGTAATGCACATGAGAAGTGAGACCATGGTCACCAGGGATTGAGGAGGAAAAGCGATGGGGAGTTACTGTTTGATGGGTACAGAGTTTCAGTTTCACAAGGTGAAAAATGTCCTGAAGAGGGATGGTGGTGAGCGTTCAAAACAATGTGACCATGTTTACTGCCTTGGATTTATACATTAAAGAATGGTTACATTGATAAATTTAATGCTTTCTCTACTGCATCACAGCTTGAAAATATCTAATGGGAAAAATTATTAGCTCAATATTGCAAAAATCATTAACTACGCAGATACCAGGATGAGTGGAACCAGCTAAAATACTACTACCAGGAGCTAGCAGAGTGCCACTGGTTAAGCCAGTGCCTGTGACTGGCATCCGATATGGACTCCCATTTGAACCACAGCTGCTCAACTTCCAATCCAGCTCCTTGTTAATGTACTTCTCAGAAAATGACCCAAATACTTCAGCCCTATCACCCACATGGGAGACACAGTTGGAGTTTCAGGCTCCTGATTTTTACCTTGGCCCTGCCCCAGATGAGTAGCTGATGGAAGATTTCTCTCTCTCTCTTGTTCCTGTTATTTTTCTCTGTCTCTCTCTCTCTTTTCCTGTAAGTCTACCTTTAAAATAAATAAATATGTATTTAACATATGTATGCAGTGGCTTAAGTTCTGAAGAAGATCCTGAAAAGGCTTCAAGGCCACCATCCCCAAGAAATCCCAGCACACACAGGGCATTGCAAGTGGGATACTTTTCACGCTTTTCATCAGCCTCCCTCTTCTCCTTATTACCAGAAGGAAATTATTTTCAAGATGCAAAGCCCATGGTTCTCCCTAAGGACACAGAGAAATACTAATATTTAGTTTCCCTCACATACCCTTCTTCTACCACACATTGTAAGAGATTTCTTCTTCTGAAAAGCGAAAATGAACAAACAAAACCATTAAGAAAACATGCAAACCTGTGTTTTCTTTTGCTACTTTTCCAGATCTACAGATCTTTGCTCAAAGCAGCTGCTGATAGTTTGCTGTAGGCCACAGTGAGATTTTTTTAAATGCTGTTGGCAGAGAGTTATACTGTCACCCATGCTAGCAAATAAAACTTCTTTGAAACTATTCTGCATTATTTCCTTCACTATTTACTTCCGCTTCTGGTTGAGAAGACTTATAATCTGCCTTTATTCTTCTACTTGAAGCAATGGTAGTGTGTGCAAAATTTGAGGACAAATGCCTCCAGACTCCAAGCAAAAGACCTATAGTTGCATTGGGGAGCTAGAGAATATCTTGAAATTCTATCACAGGTCAAATAAATGTTGAATGGATAGCCTCCTAAATACAGAACCTCGTTTACTTACTCATTTGCCAGTTCTGTAAATCGAGTGGTGCCAAGTCAGGCCCCATACATGGTGCTGAATCAAGCCTGGTACAAGACCCTGGCAATACAGTATAGGAGCAAAGATTTCATATATTGGAGTCAGACTACTTGAATTTAAACTTTAAGTAACTGGGATTGCATGAGTCTTCCCAAATCTGCTTTTTTCATGCATGCAGTGGGGCAACACAACAGTTCTTTGAGAACATACATAAGGTGCTTAGCACAGTTGCTGACACACAGGAAAGCACATGGGTAGATCATGAACTCTAACCTTGGCCCTCAGAGAGTAAAGTATCCCTCTTGAATTTTGCAAAACCAGTTATGTCATCTGCCTTCAACTCCACCCTCTTTATTTCAAAGTCTGTATTCATATTTGATAGCAGCAAGTAAACTCTTTTTTTAAAGATTTTTTAAAAATGATACAAATTTTTGTTCACTCAGTAAATGCCAGATCCTTTTTATTCTAAATCCTTTTGCATCACCTAGAACTTATGATCCTGGCTGATGCAAGTTTTCATCTCTTACCTTATTAGAGAAGAGGGAAAGGAGAGAGCTATACATGACAAATAAAGAAAGAGGAAAAAGAGACTAAGCCAAGAAATCCTCATAAACATTTGGCAGCCAAATTGTTCACTTCTTGGTCTTCATGCACAATTTTTGCCTCTATGCTTTTACCAAAGCATTGTTAACACTTCTGTCTTCTAAAAATGCAGGAAGAAAAGAATATTTCACATCTCTGCAGGAGATCATCTATGTTAAGATACACTCACAGAAAAGTTCAGTCCAAAAAAGGCTGGGTTTATTTTTCATAAAACTCTTTAGCTGAACACAGTGTGCTTAATGTCTGCATCAGGAACTAAGGGCAAAACCCTCTATTCTCTGTTTTTATCTATTATTTTAATATTTTTGGAGAAAAGCAAAAGGAAAATTTAGTTGAGGAAATCAAAGAGATTGACTATTAGAATTTTAAAAATGAATCATCATAGTGAAGGAATAGGTTTACAGCTAATAAGATTTCTATTTGGAATTACAATGGACCTGTTGATTCAAGTAAGTCAAATCACATAAAAGCTATTTTATTCAACTCTTTTCCAGATGAAAACTGTCAACAGGATTTAACTTTCAACAAATATGTTTGAATCCTAATATATGATTATAAGGAACTAATGTTAAACATTTACCAAATGTTTCTCCCCAGGAAGTATTCCCCAGTTCACCTTAACATTCTAAATGAAAGCTGTTAGATAGCTTGACTACACACTAAGATCTCTAAAACTGTTTTAGATCCCAAATGCACAAGTCAATTTAAGGGCCCTGCCATCCCTGCTTCCTACAGAGTGCATTAGCCTGATGGTAACTGCCTCTTCTCCTCCACTACTGTTTCCATGCACCTGTCGTTCACAGTAGAGAAAAAGACTCCCTAATGCATCAACCTCTGTAATGAAAACAGACTGAAAAGTCGTTCTCTGATGCTTAATACATGCTGGGCCACAAATAGATGGGGAAGTTTAAAAAGAAAAATGGGGAAAGAACGCATAACAAGGTCTGATGTCTCGGGTTCATATTGCTGCTGAATGCAGCCTGCGATGTAACCAGGGAGGGTAAAGGAAAAGAAGACCTTGGCATGAAAGAAGACTTTTCCCCCAACCCCACCCAGGAGCTTTAGTTTTGAGCGTATCGCTGACCGACGCGAAAGACCCCATAGCCCCCGATCTCTTTCTGTTTGTCCCACCATGGCAGATGCCTTGCATCTAAACTCTTTCTCTCTGGAGACATGGATCCACAGCCAATTATTACTGTACAATACAGGACATCAGCAAGAACCACCTAGTGAGGCCCCAAAGGAACCAAGCGTAAAATAATTACATTGTGATGAGAGTGGGCAGGCAGAAGGCCTAGATCAGCACAGAAGAGCCCTGGATTGTCCTCGCTAACCACAACAGCACTGTTACTCGGAGGCGGAGAGAATTGTCATGGATAAAAGAGAGATGACCATGAATGCCTTCATTCATGTCTTTCAGGAACCCATTCTACTCTTCTGAGGAAAGAGGGATACAGATTGGTTGAAAATTCAGTTGCATTCTCAAACATCTTTTAGCCAGCCTTTGGCTTTCTGACTTCTTCCTTTGCAAGCCACACAAACCATATGTCCCAGAGAAGCAAGTAGAAGATGATTAAACATGAGACCAGGCAAGGTGGAGAGCTATTCATTTGTAACTCCTCAACCAATGCTCCTTAAGTACTTGTTTAACTTAAGAGACTGTGCTACATGGCGTTGGGAGGAAGTGGAAGCTAACAGTGAAGATATATGGGAAAACCTCAATTTCTTTTATTTTCCTTAGCCACAGCCAGTTGGGCCTTCTTCAGTCTATCAAAAATACCAAAGCCATTTATTGTCATCAAAACCTGGCCTATCATAGGCTAGCCCTCTTGTCCAAATATTCCTTCCAACCACATAGACTGCAGTCCACAAGAGGGGCTCTTACAAAGCCCGTGTCCTTCCTATTTCATGTCCAGTAGTGCTTAGTACTACCTGTAGGTTAGGTGCCAGAGGTGATGTCCAACAGCCTCTCACCCTTATCCATTCTGGAATTTGGCTATGGAGTCTCAAAACCTACCAGGTTTTCTCCTACCACTAATGGAACTTTCTGTGCCAGAGTGTTTACCCTATATTTTCCCCTTTAATTTTGAGCTCTCCTTAGATTAAAAGCCCCCAAACAAGAAAATGTCCTAACAAATACATTGAAGTTGAGGTGGGCGTGGGTTCTGTCAGAATTTGTCAAAGCCAGTTGGGGGACTTACACCTTTTCAATTTATGAATCACATATATAGTGTCTGAATATTTATAATACATGATATACATATGAATGTAATGTGACATAAGCTTATGAATCATCAGTTACTGCGCATCTACAAGTGTGAACGAAGGCCCATTCATCTGCATTTCTGCTGTATCATGAGCATCGTGTCAACAATCATAGCTGATATGGAAATGCACTCTGTCCCATACGACGCTAAGGAATAGCACTGAATCTGAGAAAATGAACTTTCTGTGTCCTCCCATTTCCACCAGTCTCCTGATTTGGCCTTAAGTAAATCCTTGTGATTTCTTTGAATAGAGAACAAACCCAGATTTAAAATGGGTGCAACAATACAATCCTTGTACCAGCCTGCTCTTTTTGCTACTGATGTACAATTAAGGGGAAAGGGCAGGTTTAAGCTTATGCTGATATTAAACAAATGAGTAAAGCAGCAGCCCCCTCTGCTTTGCAACAGCCTATAGGTCGTTGTCTGGTTTTCCCTTTGACTTATCAGTCTCAAACGCACACCAACACAGAGATCACCTAGAATGGGTTTTATATAATTGGTGCCCCTCAAGGACCTCAGGCCCCTGCTGTATGAACACGTGGAGTTCCTAAGAGAGGAAGAAAACAACAAAACATCTGACAATTGCTATTGTGTGGCACATAACAGAACAAACACAGATGAGTCAAACACTATAGGTAAACTTAGACTGTAAATCAAAATGCTCTGATGTCCATGTGAAGAGTAAAGGTAACTAATTACCTAATTTTACAAATATCACCCAGAGAAACTGAAAAATACTGGACTATCCTCTGAATCTTCAGACAAGGATACCATATATTGTGATCTTATGTTATGTGTTTCAACATACAGGTACTCTGAAAAATCATTTTCCCCTTACATAATAGAAGTACTTGATCAATTACAATGTCTGACTAGTTATTGTATGCAAATAAAATTCTATATAAGACAGAATTGAATGATTTATGATTTGCCTGATGGAAAAAGCAGGCAAAATTTATGGAACCCCCTAAATTTATTCCTGGAGGTAGAGAAATCCAATCCCAATTATATAAATCTATTGGAGATAATTACAGAAAAGCAACATGTCTTCATATGCAATGTTTTTACACTGTTCCAACTTCTCCCTCTATCACAACTTTAGACATAGATAAGCTAGTGAAGGATTCAGTGTTGTATCAATTTCTTCACCCCCAACAGTTTTCTGGAAATTCATCTGTTGGTAACTTCATCTCCTTGTTTCCTAACCCAAATGTCAGATGTTAATCCATACAACGTGGCTCAAATAATATAATAACAACAACAATTTGGGCCAGACTCTCTGACTGAAGAGTCCTTAAGCTAATAAACAGTGAGCCACATAGCAGTGAGAAATGAAATTGTAAGCAATGATTTAGAAAGCAATGGAAGTTGGCTGGAGAGTCAGATTGGACTACATTCAAGTGAGAGGTGAGGGAGTGGAGCCGTCGAGCAGGCAGACACTCTCACAGTGAGGTTATAAATTTATTTTAACTACAATTCCACTATGCAGAGAAACTACAGCTTCTTTACTTGATTTATAATTGCTTTGATCTTCATTCACCCAAACCTGCCTACCTAGCAAAAGGAATAAAATAAAGCCAAAACACCTTAGCCCAATTCTTTCTCTGAAGCAACATTTTTGACATTCTTTTAGGTATTATCACTTAGCTCGTCTTAGAATTTCATTTCTTTCCCTCCTCTATTTTAATATGACATATAAAATGATAGGGATAAATCCAATGTAATATACAGCTTTGAGAGAAAAGAGACCTAAAATCCGTGGCGTATTCTTTGTCTCCTCCGGTCTTCACGATCATGCCCTTGAACTCCTGGTCAAGGCTGTGCCTGCCAGCACTCACAGCTACAATGCGTTGCCAGTGTCACTTGATGTAACCTCTTGTATCTTGCACAGTAGCTGATGGCCCTCACTAGCACAGCAGCCTCACTCCATCGCACAAACTCTAGCGAGTCCTCCTAAATGGCTATGACTCCTGTTCACCTGCCACAGCATCAGAGCACGCTTCCTGGTCTGAAATGGTATCTGGCCCCCTCCACCATAGATTCCACTCATTTTTCAAAACCCACTTCAAATCCAACTTACTTTCATTGAGTTATTTCATCGAACTGTTAGTGGCTCTCAATCATACCATGTTAATTGGAAGCTTAACAATAGATAATACCCTAGCTAGATTATATTGAACTAAGCCTGTGATGGAGATAGATCCAGCAATCTTCATTCCATTCTTGTGAAGTGGGCACATGTGTGAACTGGAGACCAGGAAATGGTGGCTATCATAAGGTAACCCAGCTGCTATATGAAACCTCTGGATGGGGGCTCTAACGGGAGGAGACATCTGGATAGCTCCCTGCAGATTTTGCCCATTTACCCAGCTTGACTTGCAATGTCATGAGGTTCTGGCCACCCCCAATGTACTTGTGCAAGGCCAGGGCTGTACAATGTTCCTAAATCCACCTTCCAGGCACAAGAGCATTCACTAACAGGCTTGCAGCCTGCAGGAGGTCTTTCCAGTCAGGTTCCTGCAGGGCAGGCATTTTGTCCAGTGTTGAAAGGAGATCCCTGAGATTTCTCATTGAATGCTCCACTGCTCTGATGTATTTGGAGAGAAACCAGCTGCCCTAGTGAGGTGAGAGCAATGTGCAGTTGTGAACAGATTTCAAACATCAGAGCTTATTCCTTCAAAGGGGATTTTCTCAAGGGGGTTTCCTTCCTGCTGTTAACTGGGAAACCACAGCATTTGTGACTGTGTGAAACTATGTAGAGATAAGCCTTGAAGATTGGCTTTATTGGGCTCCTCTCTGAGCAGAATGTGCGTGGAAGTTTCGAGGGTCCAGCCCTGGTAGAAAAGGTTGGGCCTGGATGGTCTTGGAGAAGGAGGACTTCAGAGACCTCCTCCCTCCTCCCCAAAGGATGCCTCCCTTCCTTTCCAGGCTGCACGGCGGCTCCCTGAACTCTTTCTGGCTTTACATTCCTCCTCCCCACTGTCCTCTGTGGGGAGAGGCAGAACACAAAATGTCTTCCGATCAGATCCTCCCGATTCCTCATTCCCCAGAGCACCAGCTCTCCCAGGAACACCAAGGTTTGGCTGCAGAGACTGGGAGCCAAGATCAGAGACAAGGTCAGCTGACAAGGTCATTTAAGGATCCTATTGAAAGCCCTGCCGTTGATCTACCTTTCTGCCCACTGTTGTCTCTTAGGAAACCTAACAAAAACACCATGAAATCCTGTTTGATCTCAACCTAATTCACTGCTAATCCCACAGGATAGGAAAGAAGCATTTGTTTCAGGATGAGGAAATGATGGATCCTGTAATTGTAACAAACATCAGACATAGCCCCTTCCAGACATGGAAGGGGGTGTTATGGGATAGCAGAGGCACTCTGGAAAACTGGGGCCCATTCTTTCCTGGCTTACTTGTGTCTTTAATCATCAGCTGTTTGTGCTTGCAATGGTTGAAAAGAAAGAACCACACAGGCCAAATAGTCCAGTCTGGCCCACAGGGACAGGCAGGGCTGCTCCATAACAGCTAAGTCTTTCCTTGCGGAGGGCTGGGATCATTGGACTTGTTTCTGTTCCTGGCCCACCTGTGCCTGCTTCAGCATGGCCCTGGACCCAACTTCTTCTTGCACAGGTGAAAATACAGCAACAGGCTTGCTTGACCCTCCTTCCCACTCACACAAGCTGAGTTGGATGAACCCTGATGTAAGAAAACGTGATTTCTTGAAATACATGCTTTAAAAAGTAAGTCAAGAATTAGATTTAAGTCAAGAATTAGGTAAGTTGTTTTTGTTTTTGTGTTTTGAGATGCATTAAGAGGTACCTTAAATGAGTGTCTTCCATGCTAAGGTATTTGAGACACGGTTTGATTCGAAGAATTAGGTTCTCAAATTCTTGGGAAGGGAATTGAGTATAGTTGTAATGGAGAGTGCTCATTAATTCTGTCTCCTTGTATTTATTTCCAAGATGGGAGCAGGGAAAGAAAAATTCTCAAGATACAAAAAAATCTTCTATTTAACTGACCACTTTTGTAATTAGTTTTCATTTAGTCATAATTTCTCACATATATTTGAGTCTAGTCTCACACATCAAGATCTTGGCAGAACACTCTCAAGGGACCCATAACACAATGCAAATCAAATGCAAATTGGTTGCAACCAAGTGAAATTGCATATCCTGCAAAAGATGCAGGCTTTCACTGGACTTGTGTAAGGACATGATTTGAGCTTCTAAAGAGAGTAATTTGAATATTAGAGAAGTAAATGAGGCCTTTGGGAAATTGAGGCAAGTCCCTTAATATTTTAGCCCAAACATGAACCTTTCAATGACTGTAGCAAAAGTCAAGTTAAAATTTAGTCAGTAAAATTAAGCCCAAAAAATCAACACTTGTCCCATTTTCTGATTTTAAATATTAGCAAGTAGTGACCACATTTACAATATTCTTTAAGCATAAGAGGCACATGGTGTATTCTTTGTATTTTTAACAAGAAAATGCAATCAGACCTTCTTTTCATTTGCTCATTGTTGTTAGCCCTTGTCTATATTCCTGTTGAACCATGATCTTTTCACTTCTTACTTGTTGAATTCTTTATTTACCTGAGCATTATATTTTTGACTGAAACGTAAATTTTAAATGTGTTATCTCAAAATTAAGGAAATGAAACTAGAAAGAAAGGAAGAAGGAGGAAAGATAGAAAGTATCATTAAATTCTTGGAAATTTATCCATGAACTACATTCACTCTGTTTTCTTTGTATTAGCATCACATTAATATGGAATTAATGAGAAAATACTATTTATTGTGAAATTTTGTTTCTTTAAAGTGAGTTCTCCTTTTAATTTTTAAAATGAATTATCCATGGATAATGACATACATTGTGGGTCATTATTTTATGATTTTCTTACTTAATACTTACAACTAACCTGTTGGACAAAATAGTTACTGGCACTATTTTTGTAGGCAAGAAAATTGAGGTCCTGGGAAGCAATTTGAGCAACTATATGAAGTTAGTAAATATTAACTTCAATTACACATGCAGGAAAACTATCTCTAGGACGCTTAGTGACAAATCCTTGGCCACATAGCTGGTAAGAATCATATTCCAATCCCGACTTCCAACCTCCAGATCAATGTTAGTCCTATATACTCTCCCAGATGCCTTTGTAAACTAGCAAGAGAAGCTAGCAAAGCATGATGTGACCAATAGTATTGAGTACCAAAAATATCAAAGGGAACCTCTAGCATACTTGGAGGCAGGTTCCTATTGCAAGTTCTGTTAGGAAAAAGGAAAGGATAATCATTATTGAAAATATGCTTAATTCATTTTTAATTCAGCTAAATTGGTGCTTCAGGCATGAGGGCTATATTTTTCTTCAGTGACATGTTTGCCAAGAGCACAGCAGTGGTTAGAGACTCATTAAGTACAAACTTAGGTAAAATTTAAGAGATTCACAGGCTGACAACTGAAACTTTCTGCAACACATTTAAACATACAGCAGCAAGACATATATCTGCTTTTATTAATGGATTTCTATTTCTGGCTTCTTTATCCCTTCCTGCTTTGATAATGCTAGATGTATGTTCAAAAACTGAGATATTTATCCAGAAATTGGTACTTCGCTACTGATGAGTTGATATAAACAATATAACTAGGGCCTTTATAATGTTAAGTGAGTTTTGAACAAATAGAGTTAGAAATCCAATTATCTTTTCATAGAAAGCTTTTGTGTGGAGTCATTGTTAAATGAAAGAGGGACGCCAGTGGGAGAGTTAGAGCAGCAATTTCTTCTGCTTGCAAGAAGACATTGGAGAATTTCATCCTGCATATGCATTAATCCGTTCATAACGGTCTCCCTGCTGCGGTCAGCCCACAAAGATCATTTTTCTAATTCATGCTCTATTCTGGTTACTGATGTCTTTTCTTCTGGACACAGAGCAAAGTTCTGAGAAAGGATCAAAAGATGAAACACATAGACTTGCAAATTGGCAATTGGCTTGAACTGAATTTCCAGAAGGAAGACACATCACCCTCCGTTGGCACCTGCCTAGATCCCTAACAGCTTCCAGGGAAACATCAAATTCTTTCAGCAGTTTTGTGCAACTGGAATGTGGCTGACCTTAGTATCTCTCAAACTTCAATAGGTACACAAATCAGACTGCTGTCTGGTTAAAAAGACAGATTCTGACGGACAGAATGTTAGTGGCAGCTGATATTCCACAAAAAGACAGTAGATGAAGTCTATTCTGTTGGTCCATGGAACTTGAGTAGCAAGAATCTGGGTTGATCTACACCTCTCCTGGAACCCCGAATCTCCCTCATTGACTCCCAGCAGCATTCATTGGATGGAGCTTAGAGAATTTCTGATCTTTGAAGATTACTATGTATTGTCCTTGGGGGAAGTTAGCCTATTACAGCATTGTTTTCCCTAAAAGGTAGATTATGAGAATTAGATGATATAAAACTCACTACTATGCCTGGCATTCAACATTTGCTTCATGGTTACCAAAGCCATCTGGCTTTCTTGCTTCATTTTACAGTATATGGATAAGTCCTTTAGAGGCAAAGAAAGAATCTTGCACAACATGACATGGTTTGCTACTGCTAGAAACACTCTCCTGGCGTCTGGTAAAAATCTCCTCCCACCATGCATGGATCTGCTGCTTGCACAGTCACTACTAGCTGAGAATATGGTTCCCCACCTCTATCCAGCTCCTTTTCTGCAGTGGCCTCTGTAGACCCATAGAGCAACTGTGGTTTAAACCACACACCCAAATGTTTCTGCTGAAGCCAGTCCTGACAGCCCAAGCCTTCTGCTGTTAATTACAAAGATTACCCAGATAATTGGTTTAATTGGAAACAGTGAATATCGTCATGTAACCAGCCAAAATGCAGCAGATCTCCCTCAGTGCAAGTGTGCAGATCCCTGTGGCTCTCAAGGGGAAAAAGATTTTTTCCCTGAAGAACATTACAGCTGAAATATAAAAATGAAAATAGACATGAAACAGCTAACAGCACTCTATAACCATTTTTAGGTTTATAGCAGCCAGTTGTGTATAAACTAAAATTGAGATGTCAAGGAAGTAGTTATAGGATGTGGTTAAAAACTTGCATGTTCTAACATATTGATCACTCAATACCATGTCAATTAACTTCATGATGTTGTAAATTATTGTTGAAGGTGTGTAGTGGTATCTCATTGGTGGGGATGATATCCTACCAGCTCTACTTTCAGAACAAGGATGGTCTCCCAATGAAACTGTTGAATTTATCTGGACAATAAGATGCTGGACTCTCCGCCTGGTCCATGCCCACAATGAAGGAATCATGACTGGTTATGATCTGTACTACTGTAACAATATGAAGGAATTCAATATGGAGGGAGGGTCCGGGGAGGGTTGGGGGAATCCCAGAGCTTATAAAACTGTCATAAAAATAAACAAACAAACAAGCAATTGTAACAGCTGCCCAGTGGAAGCTCTGGTATGACCTGTACCTAGCTATAGTCTTGGTGATCTGGTCTGCAAGGTTAAGGCTAAGCTTAGCCCAAGTGCTGGCCATATGCAGTCCTTTCTTCTTCCCTGCAATTTTTATACTAGCCCTCAATAGAGCTTTTAATGTCCACACCTGACAGTGATGTCTGCTGGGAGGTCAGAAAGCAGAGAGAGAGAAAAAAAACTCTCCCAATGTGTTTTTGTAAATAAGCATTAGCCACAGGCAGTTTTTGCTCAGGGATGGACAGCAGTACAATCTTTCTCCTTTCTCTGCAGTAAAAGAGTGAAATGACTTCTTTCCACACTAGTGCCGAAATAGGAATAACTCAACTGGAAAAAAAGATTAGCTATCTGTCTACTGTTGCCACATAATACAAAATATGTGTGTATCCAACATCCAGCATCTTTCCAGTCTTGTAAAAACTTACAAAAACCCTGGCAAACACAAAATGTTGTGACTCAGCCTAATTATGCGTGCAATTAAAATGAAGCTGTTGATTTGGATCTTTAAAATCAACAATGTTTTAGTATCCATTTATTCTCAAGACACATTACTTTTAACTAATGAACCTCACATTAATGTAATATCTATGAACTTGTATTTTCCCTTCTTTCTAGATGCTTTGGAGCCATTTTGCAAATCTGGAAATAGAAACCCAGAGGATAGAAGTCACCTGAAGAAAGCACAAAAAGTTGGTGTTATTGATACAAATACCAAACTCTGTGTTCCTGACATCTTCAAATCTGGACAACTGGAAACACGGTAATTCTGGAAATTGATAACGGAATTTGGAACCTTTGTCTTTAGGTGGCTATTGAGGTTCTAATCAGTGCTCAATTGGGAAAAAAAAAATGAGAAGGCAGAAACACTGCCAGCTATTGTAGATCCTTTCTCGAAGCTTCAGTTTCAGAACCATCCAAGAAGATACTTTAAATCCTTTGGCAATGTTCATCAGTTGAGAAAGTCATACCCCATAGGAGATCAATTCCATCCCTCCCCAAAACACATCAAAGTCCTAAACCGTGGTACTGCAGAATATGAGTTGAATTCAGAAGTACCATCATTTACAGAATCACTGTAAATGAGATGAGATCATGCAGGAGTAGAACAGCCCATAATTCAATATGATTGTTGCCATTATAGGAAGATGACCAAGTGACGACAGAAACTCATAACAAGTATCACGGGAAAATGGATGGCAAAATTGAAGTGATGTGTCCAGCAGCCAAGGAATGCTGGGGATGGCTGACCATCAGCAGAAGCTGGGAGGGAGGAATGGCACAGTTCAGAAGGAATCTACCTGTTAGTATTTTGATTTTTAGATTTCTAGCCTTCAAAACAGCAAGAGAATAAATTGATCTTGTTAAGCTGATTATTTTGTGATTCTTCCTTTCAATAGGCCTAGAAAACCAATGGAGCCCCTTCATCAGCACTGCTGCATTTGAGACTTTGGGTCAAGTTAGAACCTGGCTGCCCCCCTGGGTAAGAATGAATGAGATCAGTGATCTTGAAGATAGCAAAGTTGCATAACCCTGTGCAGACTTTGTTTTCTTGGCAATGTGTCACCTTCTTTTAAAGAACATGCGTAAGACCTTAAGGTCCCCTTGCCTGTCTGTCTGGTACCTGTCAGAGTGAAGCAAAAACACATTTAGAAATATTGAAATTTTGACTGCATCCCCTTCAACTGTTCACCACTCCTTGATTCATTCAATGAATATTTATCTTCTGCCCACAGGACAGGAAACTGATGTGTTAAGAACTTGAGTTGCTGATCTTATCTTCATTTGCCTTTCCATAAACATTTATATTCACAACACCAGTGTCACCATCTATAGCAGATTGATTTTGAAGTTGTATGTTTCCCTTAACTTTACTTTCACCAGCACATAGAGATAAGAGAAAAATTTCTGCTCAGGATCTTTACATAAAATGACACCACAGGCTAGAATGACTTTCATCTTGCTTGGTACACAATAGACCAACATTATAGATAGATGATGGATACGGTATGGACAGTTCTGTAGTGAAGTCAGTTTCAATACCACATCTTGGAATTTTGTGATTGGATCTGTTAAAGTTGTTTCTGCCCAGCAGAAGAGGCCAGTGGAGATACACAGGCTGAGAGTTGACCATCCTTGGTCTTCATGTTTGAGGAGAAAACCCTACATTCACCCCTCGAAAGAGAAAACAACAAAATGTAAGATGTCATTTAGTGACAGAATTTTGACATTGTAAGTCTTGCACTTTGCATTCAGAAATTCAACAAGCACTTTTTGTGGCCCTTCCCTGATGATAGTGATTCTAACTTAACAAACCGAAGAAATGAAGCTGTGTTTTGCTTTTCAAATGATCACTTCTTTCCTGGCTGGTAAGCCCGGCTCCTTTCAAGATCTCGGTTCAGGCCCCATCTGCACTTCATTGTGGAGAAGCAGTGGCAAGTGCTCATGAACATCCGGCCAACTATTTGACACAATTCCTATACCTGAGGGCATAATAGTGTAGGCTTCTACTGAAAACAAGCTTCTGGGACATCTCCTGTTCAAGTAGATGGGAAGTATGATGGCATTTTATCCGCACTGATCTGAACACCACATATTTAAATAACTGCTGCCGACATTAGAGCAAGAACAGCTCTAGACCAGCCAGTAACTTCCTTGGAGAACTACGTGCTTCTTATTCTATCATGCTGCGATAGTTCAGCCCCTTGGTTTGTGGATTCACCACACCCCTTTAGCTTTAACCTATAACATTCTAAAATAATGTTAGGTAGACTTTAATTGGCCAGCCCAGATCACAAACCCATGCTTGTGGTAATGCAGATTTACCTTGTTGATAAGACATCAAGATCCTCCAAGATGGGGGACTTTCCTCCAATTGAAACCAGCGTAATAGCGATGGGACAGTTTGCTAATCAATTATTATGATTCCAAGGTGCTGGTACCCTTAAATGGAGATCCAACACTCTATATATCCTGTGTAGCTTGTAGCTCTGGACTGGAAAAAAATCTACTAATACACTCTGGTGAACCATAAAACTTACAAGTAGCAGAAAAGCTCTTCACCACCCCTCTGCCCCTCATCCTTCCAGAACCCTGTGCAATGCCAAGCTGGAGGTGGAGTCTGATTCCCAATAATGGCACAATTTTAGAGGGGCATGGATGTCACGTTAGCATAGACTGCAGCTCGCCAGGCTTGCCTGACAGTGCCTACCCTCCAGAATTATTTCTATTTTGGGGCTTTGTTCAAGTTGAGACAAGCTGCTCAACAGATCAGGCCACATCTGGATGGTGCCCTGCACCAGAGTCAGCCCATCCCATGCATCTTTAGCTATAGACAACAGATTTTCGAAAGTCTCCATCACCTAGGAAATCTCAGTCCTTCTCTGAAAAGAAGTGGGTTTCTGTTTGAGCTCCCTGCTCTTACCTGGGTGCTCCTCCACCCAAACGGCCCTATCACTCATGTCTGTCCCCTTTGAGATCCTTGAATGCTTAGCTGACTTGTAAAAGAACACCACATCGTATTGTTAAGCCAGGCTCTGCACACATCTTATAACTTACTGACACCTGCTGGACAGTCCCAGTCTCTCCAGAAAGCATCTGAGCTGAAGCCTTCACTGTGCTGTGAAGCTGACAGAGCCAGGATGGTGGCTTCTGCCCTGGAACAGGAAAGGTGTTCTTTCTTTGCCAAGTGCAGGGCAGCATCTCTTCAGGGCAGCACCTGCCTCTCCACAGACAACAGACTTGAGAATTCCCAGCCAGCCTCAAAGATGGAGATCCTGACATGCACACAGGAACTCTAGGCAGAGCAGTTCAAGGTTGCAAGACAGGCAAACTGGTGATCGTGGTCAAAGTCCTACTTTCCCTTGCGTCCCTCTGGAAGATGCTAAACCAAGACCTGGGCTTAAAAAGTACACACTTCCAAGTGTGGAGCCTTATCCTGGACCCTGGGTTTCTACAGCCAGGAGATGCTGCGTGCTTGTTTTACACTGGCCCAAGGTGAATCCTGGTGGCAGTAAAATGTGGGCCCCTTAAGGAAAATCATGCAGTGATCTTTGGCTGCCTTCTCTAACTGTTGATGCTTTCAGGGCTGTGCACTTACCTGAAGAGTAGGCAATAGGCAATAATTAATTACATCTCAGTGAAACTTCACTTTTACAGAGAACCTGAGGGTGACATTTTTGTGAAAATGCAGTGATCTCTCATTTTAGACCCAAGAGCAGACTAATGTGAAAACTACCTGGGAGAGAGGTCCTTCTAGGTCTCCTCAAATTATAACACACAGGGAAAGGGTTTGCAGACAGACTGAGCACGGAGCGAGCCAAATGATACCATCTTGCCCAGGAAGTGCCCAGCGCAATAACTAAGGGCTACACTGTCCACTCCCCAGCTGCTCCAGGTACCCCCACTAATCTCCAAGAAAAAGATGAGCTGGTGGTGCACTGCCGCCCGGCCCGTCAGCAGAGCCCTTCTGGAGAACCTCTGATCAGCACACCCTATCTGAACCAGCCATTCGTCTGGGATTATAGGAGCAGCCTTGAGCCCATCTCAGTCTCCCTCAGGGCAGTAGATGATGCAGGTGAGTGTGTGTGTGTTGGGGGGCGGGGGGATGTTACTTCATGCCACATAGCTGTAAGAACCTTCCTGGAGAGAGCTGTGTTCCTCCCTACACCATCACAGCCTGCCCTGGCTAACCTCAGAAATCAGACACCTCATCTGAGGCAACAAATATGACCTCAATGTGGCCTGTGTGGGACCGCCTCTGTCCTGTAAAATGCTTCTAACCAGAATTTAGGGAGAACTCTTGAGGGAGTTTTAATAGCAGGGTGTCGTCTGCACTTGCTATTCTAGGTGGCCCCTGGTCTCCTGGAGGTAATTACATAGCAGGCTTTGAGGATGAAGAGGTGCGGCGGGGTGGGGCAAGCCAAAAAGAAGGCACTATTTCCCTTAACTGCCTGTTAGGGCTGGAGCCTGCAGTGATGAAAGAGGTCAGGGGGATGCTACGATATTATTTACTTCCAACCCTAATATTTGACTTCCCTGAGGCCCTGCACAAAGGAAGCTGCACAGCTTTGGAGTAGAAAGGGCACTGCTATTTAACAACACAAAAGCCAACAGAGGGTTTGCTCTGGAATCCTCCAATCCATGACTTTCCAGAAACTGACCTTTGTAGTGGTCGCTAATCTTCTCTAGGAACCCGTACCCGGAAGCTACCCTGAGCACACTCACCCTTCCTGCTCTGTCATGATCACACCCATTGCTCCAGCACGCTGCATGGCTCACAGCGTTCCTCCCTAGCCCCAGCTGCAGCTCTTGACGCCATCTCCGCCCCTCTCAATCCCAGTCTCATTGCCACACCTCCCCATGCCCCATCAGCTAAACCTTCTCACCTGCCACCTCCCAGCCCCGTAGTGCTCTCTTATCTCCTCCTCTCCTATGCCATGAGCCTCTTTAGTCTATGCCTTACATTTCTTACATTTTTCCTTAGAAAACCAAGGTTTTCCTCAACCAAAGATTTTCAAATATAAGGAAAACCCAAAGGGAAGAGAACCAGTAGATGGAAAATCTTTCTCTTTGTCTCTCCTTCACTCTACAAATCTGCCTTCCCAATAAAAATAAATAAATCTCTTTTAAAAAGTGTCGATTCTATAAGTTGATAACAAAAGCATGCTTTTTTGCTTTTCCAAGTACTTCCAAAATCCAAATTTGAAATTTCAAGGATCTGCCCCCAGGAAGAGTTCCTAAGTCTGTGTGTCCAATTTCTATTCCTCGCTTTTAAAACTCATTTCTGCCAGCTGCTATCAATAAGGATGCAAAGTTAGCATTGATTGAATCATTTCAGGGCAATGAATCTTTCCTAAATAATGTGCTTTCGTTTGTTTGTTTATAACAATGGAGCTTACAGCAATTCAGACTCTGAGAAACTTGGAGAGAACCTGCCTAACGTCGAGATGCCTATAGTTGATCTGGTTTTGCACCTCTATCTCCCTCCCTGCTGGGAAATAACATGGAAGGGGGAAAGCCTTGTCTTATAGGTAATGAGGCCCCAGTTTACACCCTGTCTTTTGGAACAACTGTTAGCAGCACCTTTTGTTACTAACAAAAGTGTCCTGGCTTGCACAATAAACCACATAACCTCCCTCTTGGAGTGAGGAGTGAGTGTACTGAGCTCTCCAGTTCTGGGGCCTCATCAAGGCATTCAGCATTCGGGCCAGTCAGCAAATTTTCTGTAGCTTAATGGCCCAGTGTTTGGAAATTAAAGCAATGCAGCTAATTATCTAAAGTGATGTTAAAATGTCTAAGACTCTGGAAATTTGACTAGTGCTCAACATAACATCTGCTTCAAAGGAAATACTTTTTTTTTTAAGGAATCATTATGTTTTAAAATCTCATTACAAGAAATTCAGTTGAGAACTGCTGCTTTGATCCACGAAGAGTGTCGTTAATTTATTATTGGTCTAAGCTACTCAGTTTACTATGCCTAAACATTTGGAAGGAAATGGTCTTAATTGCTTGTATTTTATAGTTGAACCTTTCAAACGTAAAATGACATCTCAGAGTAAAGTCCACTTCTAATTGACTAACTTGAAAATGGATGCAAGAAGAGGTGTGCAAGCAGGGAGAGTGGCTGCAGGTTGATGAGGTTTGGTGCAGAATGCCAGCTGCCGGGTGAGCCTGCCAACCTTCCTGGGATGGAATGACTGTACTGACACTGCCCCGGAGAGACCACATGCAGAGCAGTGCCTCCATGCATACCCTTTCTGCAGTCACTCTGAGGAGCAGCTCTAGCATCACCTTGTGGGTTACAAACTTCAGCATCAAAGATGAAGTTCTTGACGGCACAGTGTCTAAACCTCAATCCCTAGGATGTCAGCATCTCCTACCAGGGTCCTTGAGTTCAAGTCACAGCTCCCAATTTCCTTTTTAGCTTCCTGCTAATATCCTATCTGCTGCCAGCAGTAGAGACCTGCTGGATCTCCCAGCTCCTGATTTGGCCTAGCACAGGTCCAGCTGTTCCAGAAGGTTGGATAGTAAGCCAATGAATGCCGATTGACATGTATGAGAGCTGAATGGGATATGAGACAGACTGGACCAGCCTGTGGTACAGAATAGCAAGCAGAGGAACCAGGGCAGGGGGTGGGCCTGGTGGGGCTTATTGCAGATCATTCCAGCTAGGCTGCAGCTCCCACTGGTGTACGTGAAGGCCCAGTGTGTGTGGTAGGCAGGATCAGGCTGGGCTACGACACTCATCAGTTTGTGTGGAAGACAATGCTAGAAACAGAACTGACCTAGCAATTGCAACCACCAGCATCTGCATATGCTGATTGGGTCGATAGACTGTGCCAGACCCTGTACTGGCAAGAACACACAAGAATCAGGTCTGGCATCACCTCAGATGAAGTTTCTATGGGGAGTCCACCAACTGAGCTGCTGGACTCAGAATCCCAACCATGGAGAGAATTGCAGGTTCCTTGATCTGACTGTGGAATGCATGTGTCAGAGCTGTGCCTCCTCACTGGCTTACATGGAACAGTGGATGGCATATCCAGGTGCACATGGAGGATGTGGCAGTACATTGCAGTCTGCAGAGGACAGATGGAACCACGACAGAGGACAGAAGACAGAACAAACTGATCAACTATCACAGCCAAGCGTTGGCAATGAATATCTGGGCAAACAGAGACTCTAAGGTAGACTAAGTCAACCAGTGGATTCCGGGGAAATTTCACCGTGCTTGGAGTGGTGAGATCGGTGGTAATTCAGAACTGTTGGACTATCACAACCTCTTGAGAAGCACCCTCAGAGCATGCCCCACATCGGGGGCGCTGTTGGTGGCTGTCCATTCCAGGGTCCAAAAGCATTTGGGAGGCTGGATGCGGCTCCTCCCTTTATATTCTCCCTTCCTCCAGCTACAGGAAGGAGAAAAAGAGAATGTGGAAAGAACGGTCTCACCCACCTTCCTGTAGCCCTTGGCCCTTATCACCCTAATCAACTATGTAAAAATCATCAAAAAGAAAAAGTTATAAACATTAAAAAATGAATGTCAGATCTCTCTCTCTTTTGCTCTCCCTCCGTGTGTGTGTAAGCCAGCCTTTCACATAAGTAAAATTTTAAAAGAAAAACCATGAAGTTCGCCATACAGGGCTGAAGCAAACACATCAAATATTGCCTCTACTCAGTGAGACCAGTGTGTGCGTTATCTGTGGTACCTAAGTCACGTTGAGTATTTAATCAGTGCTAGCTAACGAGCAGCACCATATACATGCCATTACTTAACACAGCTAACCCTGGTTACATTTCTGCATTCCTGGCACTCAGAGAGTCAGTTGTGCTAGATCAGTGAGATACAAACCCCAAAGATATGGCATTTATCACACCTAGTGTGGGCTTGTGGCTTAAATACAAAGGGTCACTGAATACACTGCTTGCCTTACATGATCAGCTGTGTTTTACACTGGTTGTAGTCCAGCTGTGACAAGACTGTTGGCAAGCTTTGAGCTCTGTCCAGCTTTGGCCCATTGCTACCCCTGCAGCCACAAATAATGCCTTGAGGGAAAGGAGCTTGTCCAGGGGCCTCTCTCCCCAGCCATGTCTGCATCTCCTGCAGCTGGCTAATGCCACAGAGAAGGCACCTGATCCTAGAGAGACTCTGTTCCTGCCCTTTGCCCATGCCCTCATCCACTTCTCCCTGCAGTGAGCTGGTCGTAGCCGAGAGCCAGCACCGGGTGCCCACCCTCCAAGCTGCTAGGATTTTGAGGCCCTGGCCCCTTACCCATGAGAGCTGGAAGCATCCATGGTTAAGAACCCAAGGGTTGACAGCTCCAAATACTGCTGTGTAGATGAGAAAAGAGGATGAAGAAAAATGCCTCAGGAATCTCCCCTACAGCCGTCACACTGCCGTCACAGAGGCCCCCTCAAGTCTCCTGTCATTCTCTTGACAAGAGCTTTCCCTGGTGTGCACACATCCCATCCTGACAAAGGAAGTGATGAGAGAAGCAAGGAGCTTGCTAGAACAGCCACCTGGGCCAGGGCAGCCAGTCAGGCTCCCTACAGACCGTCATGTCCTGCAGCCCCTTCTGCCATCCTCAGTGCTGTCTTCCTGTCCCCCAGCATTTCTTCTTGTGGGAGAAGTGTTGAGAAGAGGAGAGGAGAGGGGAGGAGAAGAGAGGAGAGTGAAAGAGGAGAGGGGAGAGGCCCAGTTACCCCATACACTTGGGAAGTGAGGCCCTAAGACCAGGCCTCCACATGCCCTTCTCCTCACTGCTCCGGGCACAGTATTCCCACCTTGCAACCCGTCAGCTGTCTTCTGTGTGAGAGGATCCCACCAGGGCTGGCTGGCTAGGCTGCATATGCACAAATTACCTGCAGGCTCCCAGTGACTGGCAAAGCTGTTTCCTCCCTCTCTGCTCCTCTGAGACCTCTGCTGTCCTTTGCAGCCTCTCCCTGGGGAATGGTGCTCTTGGCCTCGTTCTGAGCCCTAACCACTGGCAGCTCTACTCTGGAGGCAGCGGGACCTTGCCAAGGGCTTGGCCGCGCAGAGGTGTGGGGCTGGGCTGCGGTGAATCTTGCACAGTCTTGCCCACTTAGCTTTTTCACCCACTGCTACCCTCCTGGCTTGCCTCTGGCCTCATTCCCTGGGGTAATTAGGGTGACATCTACAAAGCACTTGAGATGGCTCGAAGGAGAGGCTTGAGCCAGCAGTAGCCCAGCCGCAGTGCTGCTGGCTGGTGTAGTCCTTGTAGTCCTGGCATTCTGCTTATCGAGAACTGTGCGCGCACACACACACACACACACACACACACACACACCAGTGAAAAGAACATTTTACTGATGATGTCCTTTTTATTTTTTAATGACCAAAGTGCACCTGCTCCTTCTCCAAAGAGCCAACTTTTTGAATGCTTTTCTGCAGCTTTGTTTGAGTGACATTTTTCATTTTGGAAAGACCGTGATCTTTTATCAGATGGATCTCTATCTTTTCTATCTTTTTTATGAGGACTAATGTAGAAGTCTCACCAAACTCCTTCATACAGCAAGTCAGCAATTGATTGAAAGTGAATTTGAAAGCTCTCCTGTACACACATTTCTCCTTGCATCATTTAAAATTAAGACACATTATCAAAACTAATGACTTATTTAACATTGAAAATAAGATGAATCAGATGGTTAACACGCCACCAAGATCTTCCAATTGATGCAGTAGGCCGCCACCTTGTGGCGAATAGAGAAACGACACCTAGACCTTAGCTGGTTTGTTCTAGTGTGGAGTCCTGGTACTAACTACAAATTCAGTGGTTTCTAATATTGCCTTTTCCTAGGTAGTTCATAACCAGATGCTGCCCCTCTGCAGGTGAACATGTGTTTTAAGCAGAAACCAAGTGTTTTGAGAACAAAATTCTGCAAAGGCATTCCACATGTGAGGCACCAGTCGAAAGCCAAAACCATCAAAGGCAAGTGCTATTCTTTTTTTTCTTTAAAGATTTATTTCTTTATTACAAAGTCAGATATACAGAGAGGAGGAGAGACAGAGAGGAAGATCTTCCATCCAATGATTCACTCCCCAAGTGAGAGCAACGGCCGATACTATGCCGATCCAAAGCCAGGATCCAGGAACTTCTTCTGGGTGCAGGGTCCCAAAGCTCTGGGCCGTTCTCGACTGCTTTCCCAGGCCACAAGCAGGGAGCTGGATGGGAAGTGGAGCTGCCGGGATTAGAACCGGCGCCCATATGGGATCCTGGCATGTTGAAGGCGAGGATTTTAGCCGCTAGGCCACGCCGCCGGGCCCTGCAAGTGCTATTCTTAACGCTATGTAGAAGGTTATTAGGAAAAGTTGGCTGCCACCAGAGAAGGATCAAGACAGAGCTATGCCAGGTGTCTGAAAAAGCAAGCTGGAAGAGAGTAATGCTCGTTGACAAGGTCCATGGTTGGCAAGGCCAGAGCTCCAGGCAGCACACAGCCCAAAGCTTATTGGTCAGGCATGCCCCCCTTCTCCCTCTGGGCAACTGATGACTCACCTGAGGACCTCCTGGCTGCAACAGTGATTGGTCAAGAAACAAAAACGAAATGCAGTTCACCAGGTAAGTAAAAGCTGCTGGGACAACTCGGAGTTGTTGCACTCTCTCTGGCCAAATGCACTTTCAAAACCTTCTCTTTTATCTTTTCTTCCTCTTTAAAAGCTGTCCGGGCAGACATTGGGTTGATCCTGCCACAGAGAGGATTCCGCTGGCCTGCCTGCTTTTAAAACCCTCTTGTCTTTTTCTCATTGTGTACCATCCCCTCTTAAAACCCTGGCTCAGGCTGCACTGGTCTGGGCAAACGTGTAGATTTCTTGGAAATTTGAGGAAAAGAAAGTTACTCTAACTTGCCTCTTCTAGTATCCTTTGCTCCTTAAAGTTTTATTCCAGAGGGAAAAAGTTCCTAAGAAGTCCAGACTTCTTATCATATTTTCTCATTCCTATATTTATGAACAAGTGCTCCAATGGCTACCTGTATCAGTGTTCCTGAAAGAAACATGGAAGCTGCAGGAGCACATGTTGGCATAGCAGTTAAGTTGCTGCTGTGGATGTACACAGCCCATATTGCTCAAGGCATGGCCCTTTTGTTTCCAATCCAGCTGCCAGTGTACACCTGGGAGATGGTAGATGACACCCCAAGTATGTGGGTCCTTGCTGCTCATGTTGGAGACCCAAAGGAATGAGAGGCTTCTGGCTTCGATCTGACCCAGCCCTTTTGATGGCAAGCATTTGGGTGTGGGCAGCAGGGTGCTGAAGCCGCTCCTAGGATTGGAAGGGGCCGTTCCAAGATGGCAGCTGGCCCAGGGCCAGGAGGCGGGGTTGGTCTTGCCAGCAGGTAAACAGGAAGTCACAGGGATAGGCTATTGCCCTCGCTGCGATTATGTCATTGCTACTGGCCTATCAGATAGCGCCAAGTGGACCCACGGGGAGAAGTGATTGGTGGAGAACGATATAAAAGTAGCCGGTAAAAGGCAGATGGATGGAGGACGGACAGAATGGATGGACGGACAACTAAGAGACAGACAGAGAAAGACTGGGGGGCGACGAGGAGAAAGACTGGGGAAAGAATGACAGACGGAACAGGAAGAACGGGGCAGCAGAGAGGGGAAGAAGGGTTTAGATCTTCAGGTGGAAAAGTTGAGGCGTACAGGGAGGAAAAGTGGCAGAGAGGGATACAGAAGCGGTACAGGAGCAGTGAAAGCAGTATGGAGAGATGGGGACAAGAACAGAGAAATGAAATGAAACAGAAAGTACAGGAAGAAATATGGGAAGAAGAGGGCTGGAGAAGCAGCAGAGGAAAGCTTAGACCAATGGGGACAGGAGAAGCAGAGAAACACAGCCGCTTTTGGCAGTGAGGGGTCCGGTTCCGGCTTTTCCCAGACCCTCAAGAGCGTGCCTCGTCGTTTTAGTGTTGCCACTGCTGGGCAGCGGTGACATATGGGACGTGAACAAGAGCTTGGGGGGATCTATCTTCATATGTCTCTTTCTCTCTGCCTTTCAAATAAAGTAAAAATAAATTTAAAATGTTTTAAAAGACCTGAGAAACGGAATGCCTCAGAATGCATAACGGAGTTTGCATTTCTAAGAAGGTTCAAGGGTGACTGCTTCATACACAGCCCAGTGCTAAGGACTTTTCATCGGAGAAGCAAAGAAACGAGGCCCAGTCCTACCAGATGACTTGACCTTAAGCAGCCTGGGAGGGAGGGGCTGCAGAGCTAAAAGGGCCCAGGAGAGCAAAGCAGTGATTCTCGGAAACCGCGACCAATCCGGATGTTTGCTCCCTGGAACAAGGCCAAGTTCCGTAAAGGACCGCGGTGACCTGCTGCGGACCCAGCTGGACTGTCCAGCAAGCATTCTTCATCTACCAAGAATGACAGCTTCTAGAGTCTGTCTGTCTCTCCAGGAAGCTGCAAGGGGCAGTAGGAGAGGAGAGGTTCCTGTCAGGCTGCGCTGTGCCTCCAGCCATGCCAGCCACCCCCGAGCTCCACAGCCTGTAGTTCCCAGGCGGTGTGCAGGGCAGGATGACCTGCTGGCCAACTGTGGCCTCGGGCAGGTCCCCAGCGTCAGGTGGATGCATCCGGATGCCCTTCGGCTGGATTCTTCTCTGCTCTGACCTTCATGGCACCATTTTGAGCTTCAAAAGGAAATGAGGTCCTTCATGAGGTGTGATCCTGGTTGTAACTGCAAGCTTAGCCCTAAGCTTTTGCTGTTTGTGATACTTAATTCTAACGGAGCGTCACAATGAAAGAGGAGATCCTTCATCAAACAGAAATGATAAACTTAGGCAATGTCATCTCATGCTTCGGGAAAAAAACAACAGTTGGCTAAGAGCCCTTCGGATCACCGCAGCCAGCAATCCAGTGGCCTCATCTTACCCCTCCTCCAGTAGTCAGCTTCTCCCATCACCACAGCCACCTGTCAGAGAGAGAGGAGAGAGAGAGAGAGAGAGAGAGAGATTGAATCTCACAAGCAGCTGATTCCAGTGACTGGAGCCATGCTGAAGGACTGGAAACTCAAGCCAGGTCTTCTGTATGGGTGGAAAGAACCCAGGCACTTGGGCCGTCAGCTGCTGCCTCCCAGAGCCCGCCCTAACAGGAAGCTGGAATCAGAGACAATGGCAGGACTCACATTCAGGCACGCTGATGCAGAGCAAAGGCGTGTTAATCAACATGCTAGCCAGCAGGTCAAACGATCACCAACTACCAGCATTTTAAAATGAACTGTAACATAATAGAATAAGCTAGAAACCATGTCTCTTCGTACTGTTTCATGGAGGATTTGTCACAGTGCCAAACAGACTTCACTGCTTCACATCATAGTGTAAAAAATAAAATCTAGAAGCCACCCATTTAGCAACATCGTCCCTACATGCACTACTGATTTCATTTTAGGAATACATAACTAGGGGCTGGCATTGTGGCACAGTGGGTGAAGCCTCTGCCAATGTGGCAGCCCATAAGAGCACCCATTCAAGTTCCAGAGGCTCCACTTCCTACCCTGCTTCCTGCTAATGCAGCCTGCAAGGCAGCAGATGAGGACTTAATTACTGGGACCCCTGCCAACCGCCTAGGAGACCTGGCAGACATCTTGGCTCCTGGCTTAGACCTGGACCAGTCCCAGATATTGTAGCTATTGAGTGTGTGAACCAAGGGATGAAAAATCTCTCTCTCCCCCAAATCTGCTTTTAAAATAAATAAATGGGGCCCGGCAGAGTGGCCTAGCGGCTAAAGTCCTCGCCTTGAACTCCCCGGGATCCCATATGGGTGCCGGTTCTAATCCCGGCAGCCCCACTTCCCATCCAGCTCCCTGCTTGTGGCCCGGGAAAGCAGTCAAGGATGGCCCAGAGCTTTGGGACCCTGCATCCGCGTGGGAGCCCGGAAGAGGTTCCTGGTTCCCGGCTTTGGATCGGCGCAGCACTGGCCGTTGTGGCTCACTTGGGGAGTGAATCATCAGACGGAAGATCTTCCTCTTTGTCTCTCCTTCTCTCTATATATCTGACTTTGTAATAAACATGAATAAATCTTTAAAAATAAATAAATAAAATAAGTAAATGTTTGAGAGAGAGAGAGATAACTTGTTGATCTTACGGTATTGCTTTTATTCATGTGTGCACGTGGGCCCATTTTGCAGTACATGTATTCCATGATACTTCTGAGAGATCATACATTTCCTAGTTGTTTGAAGTCATTATCAGGTTTCCCAATTCTAATTATTTTCAGAATGCATAAAAATCCTTCACGGAGGCCAATACTTTTTCAAGAACCATAAAAATTGGTCTTTCCTTGATGTCTTCCCTTGTAATAGCTGTCTATGCTGAGAGTGTAACGCTGGCTCTCCACTCCTAGCAAGGTGCAAAAGACATTGTTAAGAGTTAGTCGATTGGTAGTGATGGAAAAAAGTTAACATTTTTTTAAATTCAGAAGGTTTTTTTGTTTTTTTTAAGAAGCTATGTAGAAATTATACATATTTATTGGGTGCATATATATTATACAAAACATTAAAAATACATGTGTGTACTATGTAATGTCTGATCAGAATAAGTATATGTATATCTGCTCAAACATATAACATTTGTGTTAAAAACATTCGAACTCCAATCTTCTAGGTTTCTTAAATAGAAAAATATACAACAAGGAAACATAGCCACGGTACTGTGCTAGAGAAACCGGAAATCTTTCAGAGATTTATTTACTTGAAAGAGTTGGAGGGAGAAACAAAACAGAGGTCTTTTATCTGCTGATTCACTCCCCAAACGATTGCAACAGCCAGGGTTGCGCCAGGCTTAAGCCAGGAGCCAGGAACTTTGTCTGGGTCTCCCATGTGGGTGGCAGGGCCCCAAGAACCTGAGCCATCTTCTGCCAAATATTGCAGGTGAATAGCAGGGAAGTGAATTGGAAGTGGAACAGTTGGTATTCAAACAGGTGCCCATATTGGATGTTAAGTGTCTCGAAGGCATTAAAAAAAAAAAAAAAAGATTTATTTATTTATTTGAGGTCTAGTACTTTGAAGTCAAGTCTGGTACTGTTTTTGTTACATAGTTAGGTGTTTCAGTATTTTCTTTTTGATAGATTTAATCCTTATCATCATTGAATGAGCATCTTTGGCTCTTTTTATGACCTTTGATTCAAAATCTATTTTATCTGATTTAAGTATGGTTACACTTACTTTCTTGGGTTCAATTTGCATGGAGTAACTGCCACATTCTTTCAAATTCAGTCTGTGTGTGTCCTTGGAGGGGAAAAGTGTTTCGTGTAAACAGCATGTAGTTGGGTCTTGCTTTGTTTAAAATCCATTTGGTCATTCTATATTTTAGTTGGAGATTTAATTTGTGTATATTTAAGGTGATTATCGATTGAATCTTACTACTACCACTTGGATTCTTGTTTTGTATTTTTTTATTTTACTTTTTTTCTTTTTACCATCATCATTTTATAATATAGTTCCACAGGTCATGGGATTTCCCATATCCCCTCCCCAATTCTCTCCCCCCTCACTGAGTTCCCCTATATCATTACTGTAGTATAGTTCTACGTACACAGTCCTATGTCCATCCTTGCAGGCCTGGACAATGGCAGAGAGCCCAACATCTTATTGTCAAGATATAGTTCAGTTTCATTGGGAGTCCATCTTTGGAAGTAGAGATGCATACTGCATTGTATCCTCACCTCTGGATAGGATAGTTTCCATTACACAGTTACTATATATCCCCTTAAATGAAAAGTCACAATACAAAATCAACAAAGTAAAGTTTTAATGATAAGATCCAAATATTCCCATGGGAAATCTTAATGAAAGGTGGGATACTACAAGTAAAATTCTAAAGGAAAGGAAATAATGGGTAGCCTTGTCATGAACTTGTATACATGTAGAAAAGATGGTTCTTCCCAATAATATTCTGTCTCCTTTTGTGGGTCAGAGAGCTGTGTGCTGGGCTTTCCCGGGTTTCACCATGACACCATCCCCAGATCCCCAACCTGCCTGTTGACATCACAGGAGATTACGATGCTTCCTTGTTTACCAAGAGTCTTGGCTTTTCCAGTATAGAGTTTCATTGTTGGCCTGGCAGCAAACCCAAGGCAGATAGGTGCTTAATTACACTAGCTTGAAGGGTTTTTTTTCCTTTTATTGATTTCATTGCATTATACCACACAGATTTATAGGCACTGGGATTCCCCCCGCCCCTCCTCATACCCTCCCCGCCCCCGGTGGATTCCACCACCTTGTTGCTTTACCACAGTTCAAGTTCACATGAGATTCTTTCATTGCAAGCATTTACCAAGCATAAAGTCCAGCATCTTATTGTCCAGATAAGTTCAACAGTTTCTTGGGTAGACCATCTCTGGTCAGAAGGTAGAGCTGGCAGAGTATCATCATTAATTGACATGGTATTGAGTAACCAATATGTTAAAAAAAGAAAAAGAATGCAAGTTCTTAACCATATCCTGTGACTTCTTCATTGACATTTCAATTATTAGTTTATATAAAACCGGGTTCTATACACCTTAAAATGGCTATAGATTACTATTCAGCTGTCTTGTGTCTATTTTAATTTTAGTATTTAGCAGTTTATAGCGTTGAAGCATGATTTAAAAACCCTTATGTTGATTAAAAACCAGGAAACTAACTTAAGATTTTCAGATTTTTAGAATCCCTTGGGGGGAAAAAAAAAACAAATACAGAGAAAATTGTTCCTAGTCTAGTTCTGTAAGAACCCTGCATTTTTGGTGCAAATAGTTTCTTTTGTAATTCTGCATGTTCTGTTTATTTAAGAGCATAATCTTAAAAAGGATCCAGTAGTCCCACCAGATTGCAGAAGGGGTCCATGGCCCAATAAAGGCCCCTAATTTGTATCCCACTAGCAGCCACCTCCCTTCCCCTTATTCTCTTATTATTTTTTTCTTCCATGTATCACTCTTCATCATCTCTGAGGCATGGCATTACTCCCATTTTTCCAGGGCACTAATGCTTTCCCTAGAGTCAAGAAGTATTTGCCTGTGATTCTGTCTCTTTCACAAATTGGATAAAGAAAAATGGACCCAGGAGGATCTCAGCATTGTTCTATTGAGCTGCCTCGCCTATTTACGCTGTCTCCCTGGCCTCTGGCCACAGGGGTTAAGTTCAACATCCCTGAACATCAACAAAGCGTGGACGCCAACCAATCAGTGATGTTCAGCTGTAGACAAACAACTTTGGTGCACGCTGGGAGAATGTGAGCCCTAGGCATGGAGAATTTTTCATCCCTGCACCAACAGTTTCCTTTAGCAGATGTTATTCCAGGGAGTGTGGGAGACTATTTAGAAGCCTCAACACACTGAGGAGCTAAGAGAAGACTGAGTTTTCCCTTCCATTTCTCCTTTATGGCAGAACCTGCTATGTAGAGCCTTCTGGGTACACTGAGCCAATGGCAATGATGCCCATCCTTGTATTGCATGGGATAGTGTTCGTAGCTATTTCATGGGGCCTCATCAAGGATCTTCACATGAACCTTATGCAGGAGAGAAAATGATCTAGCTTCACTTTGCAAAGCAGGACCCCATGTTCAAACAAAGTGAGCTGCAAAGTCAGTTGGAGATCACAGAACTACATTTTGGTCAATCCAAACTCTTTGAAAACACCCAATCCTCAAAGGAAATGACTTTGGGAATTCCACAGAAAGTGCTTCACAAGTGTCGAAGACATCCTTTTTTCAAAGAACAAGTCTGTGCCTCCCAAATACATCCACTTCACTCAACAGTCTCCTTAGGCTTCATGCTAAACACAATGAGAACTCGGATCATAGGAAGAAGCCAGGCTTCTTCTGTAGCAGTAAACTAATTTATTTCTAGAAGTAATAGGATAAAGAAATAGATTTTCCTTTCTTTTGCATATAGTCCTATGAATTTAAAACACTTGTATTACCATTGTCAGAACACAGATCTATCACTCATGATGTTCTTTGAAATAGCTTTTAAAACAATTATATTGTAATATATATAAATTGAAAGTCAACAGGTCATTTGTAGGATAATTTATGCATTTTATTCCTATAATATTATGATAGACTTTCTGTATATATGTGTATGCTTTATTCCATCCACTTTGGAGGATAAAAATTGCTGAAAATAACCAATTCTCCTTGAAGGTCCTTTTCAGGAATTTTCTATAGTGATATGATGGTTTGACATTATCAGACTAAGATCAAGCGTTAGAAGCAGCAGCAGGAACAACAGAGCGACATCTGAGGAAAGCGATCCAGGCAGGAAGGTTTTGGAGCATCCTCCTTCCCCACCAATCATGGAGGCCTTCCTGGCTCCCTAACCCCTTGCCTGTCCTGCTCGCCAACTCCCTTCTGCTCTGAATCCGGGGCATCTCCTGCCTCAGCTCCTCCTTCACCTCGTCCTTTTTAAACAATCCCTCCCCACCTTTGTCTGTTAACCCTCTCAAAAGCACTCTTGTCTGATCTTTCTACAAGGAGACTTCAGACAAATCATGGAAAAAGATTTTAAAAGATGAGTTCATTTTGTTGTAAAACTTTTTTTTTTTTTAGTTTGTACATGATTGTTTAATGCTATGCATTTTTCGTGGATTTGCTCAGGAATCCTTGTATGCACAGGTTTCTATATATTCTGCACCAGAACATACTTGTGTTTTTCATGAATTTCTTAAACTACTTTCCTGTCTCCTATTCCTCTGATAAGTACCACAGGCATGGGATGTTTTATTGCTAAAAGTGAAAGAATATCATTTCCCCTCCTACTTAAACTTTACCGCACACAGATTCTTACATTTACCTAATGTAGGCTTCCATACTCCCCTGCATCTCCTTCCCACCCAAACTCCAATCAGCACATCACTGCAGACACACAGGCAGCCAGGCCACCCCTGCCTTCCAGGCTTGCTTCTGCTCTCCTGTCCTCAGGAGCAGACGCTCCTCTTCCCTTCTTCCCTGGGAACCACCAGCCCCGGAGCTGAGAGACTCCCAGGCGGAGCAAGTGAATGCAGATAGAGGAACTGAATGGTCACTGCACTGGGTGGGTTTCTAGTGAAAAAAACAGACCCCCATCACATTCACTGCCCTTGATAAATGCCAGAACAGAGCATGCTAACATCATCTAAAGCCCTTAACACCCATGAATTCTGTGAATAACTGACTGCTTGCTAAATACTTTTGGAAATAGATATTTTGTGAGACTCAGAAAAGGCAGAACTTGTATTCAGGATTAAAACTAATATCTTGTGGATAGTGTCAAACATGGCCTGCAAACAACTGTTTCCTAGATGCTTTTCGGTGATCAGAACTCTGGTCCTTTTCTTGTGACTTCACTGGGGAAGAGAAAATACAAAGGCAGGTCAGTGGGTTGCTCATCTTGTAAACACCATTAACATCATTATATCCCAATGTGATTTCACATACTGTGTTAAGCTAAAGGTCAAACTACTCATACAAGTGTTTTCAAGGTATATAAGCTTAAAAATAATAAAGAATGGCCTGCAGAAAATAAATCATTTGGGCCTGGCATGATGGCTTAATTGCCTAATCCTCTGCCTGAGAGTGCTGGCATCCCAAATGGACTCCGGTTCAAGTCCCAGCTGCTCCAGTTTCCATCCAGCTCCCTGCTTGTGGCCTGGACAGGCAGTAGAGGATGGCCCAAGGTCTCAGGACCTTGAACTGCATGGGAGACCCAGAAGAAGCTCCTGGCTCCTGGCTTCAGATTAGCTCAGCTCCAGCCGTTGCAGCCAGTTGGGGAGTGAGTCATCAGATAAAAGATGTTTCTCTCTCTGTCTCTACTACTCTCTGTAAATCTGACATTCCATATTAAAAAAAAAAAAAAAGCAGATTTGCAGAGTGAAAGAAGAAACAGAGAGAAAGCTCTTCCAACTGCTAGTTTACTCCACAAATGGTCCCAACACCCAGCGCTGAGCCAATCCGAAGCCAGGAGCCAGGAGCTTCTTCCAGGTCTCCCACGAGGGTGCAGGGTCCCAAGTCCTTGGACCATCCCCAGTGCCCTCCATGGCCACAAGCACGGAGCTGGATGGGAAGGGAATTGAAACAACTGGAACATGAACTGGCTCTTACATTGGATCCCAGCACATGCAAGCTGAGAATTTTAGCCACTAACCTACTACACCAGACCCTTAAAAATATTTAAAAAAAAAAAAAAAACAACTATTTGTGCTTCAAGAAAGGACCTTGATGTAATCAGAAAATTGTAACTCAGTAATGAAATTTGCCAATAAATAAAAGGCAATTGGCTATCCAAATTAGTTTTGGAACTTACATTTAGTTTTCCAAATATGGGAATTAACTCATACCATTGGTCAAAGTCAATTTAGAGTTGAGTGTCCAAAAGCAAATAGGTACATAGGAGTTGGAGATGACTCAGATGAACAAAGATTAACTTGATATTTCTCTAAGTAGCTTTAGCTTTTGAATTCCTGTTCTGACTTGGTAGCAGAAAGCTGAATGAAATTCAGTTACTACTGGAGTCAAACGTCAGTGTGTTCAGGCAAATAGACAAAGCATGGCTCTTCTCCATTCTCATTTCCATCCAAGGGGAAGGTTCATGTATTGTCAAGAGAGGTGAAGTTAAATATGTTGTTCTATTAGCTGGAAGGTCCTTCTGGGTCACCTTTGCTATAAAAGTGGAGAATATTTTATAAATAAAGTTAGGGCACAGTCCATAAAAGTTTCACAACTCACTTAAAATCATAGAAGAGCTGTATATTTTAAGATAAAGATTTAAACTCTGGTTATTTAGCAGGGTCCTGGGAGGCAGGGCTTGCAGTGTCAATTCATGTTGTACTCAATATTTCATTACTGCCTTTATGTTTTTTTTTAAATGCCACAAGAATAAAGTTTATTTAAAATGTCAGACTTTGCAAGTAGCACATAATGTCCATGGAATATACGGGTGCCACTACCATTACTCTTATTTATTGCACTAGGTTATTTATGGACACTCTGCCATAGTCTCTTGGCTTATTAACATACTGCACAGTAAAGAACATAATGGATGCACTCTGATGAGCAGCTACAGAGTCTAGTCACTCAGCCTTCTCTGGCTTCTTCCCTTTGCACTTAGGTAGGAAATTTGAAGTGCATTGCGCATGTGCCTGGAACATCAACCACTTGGTTTGGTTTTGGGTAATCAGAGACCGGACCCATCTCAACCCTCAGTTGTTGACAAATCCTCCATCCCCCTCCAGGATTAGAGTAGGAGGATAGCAATCATCAAAGAGGTCCGAACTAATCTCAAGTTCAAATCCCACAGGAAGAGATACGGACTAAGGTGATCATGACCTTGATCCACAGCATTTGTCAGTTTTTAAAAATGAAATGATAGGATACATCAACAGTGTAGAGTTCCACAACATTTATCTGGCTTGTAGAAACTTACCAGCTAATATAAATCACATGTAAATTTTAATACAAGGTGTCACCTTTAAGAAATAGCTGTGTCCCTGCACAGTCAATGCCCAACAAATACAAAGGAAACTAGAAGAGGATCTTATTTGGAAAAGATTGGTTTAAAATGTCTCTTCTCCACAATAAAATGGATGTGTGTGTGTGTGTTTAATCTGTTAACTTCTTAGAAAATAACATTGGAAAAGAAATGTAGCAAATGGAATTCTGTGCACTGTTGGTAGAATTGTTAAATCATGTAAATGCTATGGAAACCAATAAGACAGTTCAATAAAACATTAAAAAATAGGATTACTGAACGATCCAGCAACTTCTCTTGTGGATACATATCTAAATGAATTGAAATTAAAGTCTCCAAGAAGTATTTGCACATGTTTGTCGCAGTGCTGCTCATGGGAGGCAGGACATGGAAGCAACCTAAGTAGCTGAGTAGATAAAATTGAATGGTTCCAATGCTATGGGTTAAGCCGCCGTTTGCAATGACAGTGGAGTACTGGCAGTTCCACTTCCAATCCAGTTTCCTGCTAACGTGCCTGGGAAAGCAGCAGAAGATGGTCCAAGTGCTTGGGCCTGTTATCAGAGACCCAAGATGGAGCTCCTGACCTCAGCCTAGCCAGCCCCCCTATTGTTCCTATTTGAGGAGTGAATCAGCAGATGGAAGGTCTCGCTCACTCTCTCCGTGTGCTTGCGTGTATGTAAATTTGTAAATGTTGTAACTTTGCCTTTTAAATAAATCATTTTTTAAAATTGGTACATACAATGGGACAGTATTCAAGTTTATAAAGGAGCGAAATCCTGGCACATGCTACCACAGGAATGAGCCGTAAGGATATTAGATGGAAAAAGCCAGACACAAAAAGAAAGACACTGTACAATTCCACCCATATGAGGAGGCTAACACAGCTGAAAGTCACAGAAATGGAAAGTAGAATGGTAAATTTCAGGGTATGGACAAAGAAGGTGAGGAGTTATTACTTAATGGGCTCAGAGTTCCGTGTTGTCAGATGAAAAAGGCCTGGAGATCTAGTTCACCGCCCTGTGAATATACTTCACACTATCAAGCTACACACTTTAAAACAGCTAGCATAGTCAATTTCATATAATCATAAACTTTCGTCACTTTCCAAGATCTGTTGGCATTTTTACCTGTTCCTAATCAAGATTAATTAGACTACACTTAGAAGATTCTATATGCGGTGGAAATGCAGGTAGTTCCGGTGTCCCCCGTGATATTGGATCAAGTTCTCTGCCTCCTGCACGTCAGCATGGCTAAGCACTCCAAGACAATCACCGCAGAACTGAAGGTGTCTTCTGCAATAACAGAAGCACCATGTTCCTTTTAAAGATACTTATTTTACTTGGAGAATCAGAGTTACAGAGAGAGGAGGAGAAACAGAGATTTTCCATCCACTGATTCACTCCTAAATGGCTACGATAGCCAGAGCTGGGGCAGTCGAAAGCCAGGAACCAGGAACTTCCTCTAGATTTCCCACACGGGTGCAGGGACACAAAGCCTTGGACCGTTCTTCAGAGCTTTCCCAGACCATTCACAAGGAGCTGGATCAAGAAGTAGAGCAGCTGGAGCATGAACCATATGAGATGCTGGCACCGGCAGGTGGAGGATTACCTGTTAAGCCACCACACTGGCCCCACAGCATAATTTGTAAAAGTAACTTGTGATCCAAGGATTACTTGGACACACATTTCCCTGAGAAAGTCAGTGCTTTGGGTGTTCTGTTGCGTTGGGGTAGGGAAGTTGAGGTTGGTATGCTCTCTATTTAGGGGTCTGTTTTCTGATTTTCATGACAGAATAACTGTGTCAACCAGTAGCAAATTATGGAAGGCACATGTGTTATATTTTATTGCTTAGTTTTATGCTGTGCAGCAGCAATTTGCTAACCACAGTCCTGATGAAATATGGCTGTGCAGAGAAAAGGGCATTTATTATCAGAAACACATTTATTTTCTGACATTATGAGAGGGGGAAAGGTCCAGATTAACTGTACTTTTTAATAAGAGACGGAGGGCAATTGGAAAACTATTAAGGAAACTGTGGCTTTAGCTCGAATTCTAGACAGCCTATAACAAAAATTTACTGCTTGCCAGCTTTGTAAGGCAGCAAGGCCCATTCTACAGACTACCGGGGCTTGAACGCCTCTGCAGAGTGTTGCTATGTGGGTTGTTCTAAGAGAGGCAATCATGTGCTGATGGGCTCCCCTGCTTAAGTTTGCTAATTGATTCCAGTAGACCTCCTAGGAGGCTGGCTGCTAACCCAGCCCCAGCCCAACTGCAGTCTGCCTCCTAATGATGGCAGAGTCTTCAGAGACCACTTGCCCATTTGGAGCTGGGCCTTGAAGCCACAGCACAGGCTTGTCCAACAGATGCATAGCAAATGCGGCAGCCAAGTGCACAGCACATTTTCCAACGTGGAAATACTGGGTTAGAGACAGAACATTACTTAACAGTAGGTGGGCAGCTCGTTCCTAAACAGCTCTGTTGTTCCCCATCAGGGACCCTGTAGAAGCAGGCTCGAGCTGCAGCTGTGGGAAGAAGCAGCAGCTCTTGCAACTGTTAAGAGCAGACAGTGGCTTACAGGAGACAGCCCCTCGGGAAGCCCCTGTCTGTGATTTTGCTATGTAAACAGCATAAAACAAAACTCCTGGGTTTTGCACAAGCAAGCTGCGTAAGTGTCTTCACGTGTGTGTGCCAGTTGACGCTTCTTCCTTTAGATTTCACTTCTGAAGGTTATTTGGTCCAAATAGGTAAACGTACCCAGCTTCTCTCCTTCTCAAGAAAAAAAAAGAAAAGAAAGAAAAAGAAAATGAAACACGTCTTTGTGGAATGCCTGTCACCACCTGGGAACTCTGCAGCCATGAGCTCATCTCTCCCTCCCCAGACACATCTATTCCTGAGCATTGCTGGCTGCCCGTCCTGCATGTAACTTCTGTTTCTCTTTTATATCAGAGACAGAGACAGAAAACCCCCAGAGGAGAAGACATTTTTTTCACCAGACTAAGCCCTTCTTTGCAAGCTTTTCCACATCTGGGACCTGATTTTGGAGTTGGGAGAAATGGTGTGGTAGCCTCACAGGTTAAGATGTGGCCTGGGATGCTGGCATTCCAAGTCAGAGTGCCCCTTTGAGTCCTGGCTGTGGAGCTCGCCTGGGATGCTGGCATTCCAAGTCAGTGTGCCCCTTTGAGTCCTGGCTGTGGGGCTTATAGTCCACCTTCCTGCTGCTGAGCCTGGGAAGGCTGTGGAAGATGGCACACGTGCTTGGGCTCTCGCCACCCACACAGGAAACCCAAATTAATTCCTCGGATCCTGACTTTGGCCTGCCCCAGCTGTGACTGCTGTGGCCATTTGGAGGAATGAAGCACTAAGTGGATGATCTCTCTCTTGTTCTCTCTATAACAAATTAATTAAAATAAATCTTTATACATTGTACAGTCTTGTCAGCCAGACCAATTAGCCAACTACTGTATGGCTAAAAGGGATGTCCCATACACCATATTAATATGCTGAAGTGTTTACCACTTACATAGTTAAATGTTATATTATTTCTTGGAACACAGATGCCTTATCAGATGTGTGTTCCCAGATTTATATAGAAGAATCAATTAAAGTAACATGAATCAGAAACATCGATGTTCAACAACAATGGGACACTGATAATTATGGTTTCCATCCATGCGTCAGAGTGTGATGTTACTATTTTAAAAGTGTTGGTATTTTAGTATTGTTACTTTGAACAATATTGCTCTATCTCAAGAATTACGGTGTCTTTGTGCTTACTAATTTGTTTAAGCATGTTCATGAAAAGCAAAATATTCAACAGAATAGTAAATGTCACCATCTCCATGTACTGACTTTATAAACTATTTTTATTTTCTTCAAAGTGCTTTTGATTTTTCCAAAAGATGCTAAAATAATAAGAAAGGAAATAGCTATAATAAAATGTGTGTACTTTAGTCTAATTATGCTACCTATAGAAAGCATTTTAATTGCTTTTATTTTTGATGATTTTTACATAGTTGATTAGGGTGATAAGGGCCAAGGGCTACAGGAAGGTGGGTGAGACCGTTCTTCCCACATTCTCTTTTTCTCCTTCCTGTAGCTGGAGGAAAGGAGAATATAAAGGGAGGAGCCGCATCCAGCCTCCCAAATGCTTTTGGACCCTGGAATGGACAGCCACCAACAGCGCCCCCGATGTGGGGCATGCTCTGAGGGTGCTTCTCAAGAGGTTGTGATAGTCCAGCAGTTCCAAATTACCACTGATCTTGCCACTCCAAGCACGGTGAAATTCCCCCAGAATCCACTGGTTGACTTAGTCTACCTTAGAGTCTCTGTTTGCCCAGATATTCATTGCCAACGCTTGGCTGTGATAGTTGATCAGTTTGTTCTGTCTTCTGTCCTCTGTCGTGGTTCCATGTGTCCTCTGCAGACTGCAATGTACTGCCACATCCTCCATGTGCACCTGGATATGCGATCCACTGTTCCATGTAAGCCAGTGAGGAGGCACAGCTCTGACACATGCATTCCACAGTCAGATCAAGGAACCTGCAATTCTCTCCATGGTTGGGATTCTGAGTCCAGCAGCTCAGTTGGTGGACTCCCCATAGAAACTTCATCTGAGGTGATGCCAGACCTGATTCTTGTGCTAGGTCAGTTCTGTTTCTAGCATTGTCTTCCACACAAACTGATGAGTGTCGCAGCCCGGCCTGATCCTGCCTCCACACACACTGGGCCTTCATGTACACCAGTGGGAGCTGCAGCCTACTTGGAATGATCTGCAATAAGCCCCACCAGGCCCACCCCCTGCCCTGGTTCCCCTGCTTGCTATTCTGTACCACGGACTGGTCCAGTCTATCCCATATCCCATTCAGCTCTCATTGTGTCAATGAACCTTGAAGCCCAGTTCAACCCAACCTGCCCCACTATCCAGCCCACACACATGCCGGCAAGTGCCACTCTCTGTCTAGCCATGTCTCCTCCACTCCAGGTTCTCATGATCACCAGCTGGAGTGGCAATCCAAGAGGGAGGTGCCTACTCTTTCCCTATTGGACCCACTCCCCAGCAGGAGTGTGTCCAGAAATCAGCTTTTCAAAATATCAAAAATATCAACCAAAAGCAGAAGAAAGTCATCACGATGCCACTTATAATAATAAATGTTATAAGTAACTAGAAACTGAAATATTATAACACCTAAAAAACATATTTTCAAAATCTAAAAAGAATGCCCCAAATTGTTACAGAGATATGTAAAAAGTGAATTTAAATTATTTCAATGTCCTAAGTTGCTTACGTATTTAAATAAAATCAAATGTCTTCCAGAAATAAAAAAAAAATGCTCTTAACTGTGTGTATCTTTCAAATGTATTAAAAGGAGGGTTTGGCACAGTGTCATAGCAAGCTAATCCTCCACCTGCAATGTTAACATCCTACAGGGGTACTAGTTCAAGTCCCTGTTGCTACACTTCCCATCTGGCTCCCTGCTTAGGAACTGGAAAAGCAGCGCAGGATGGCTCAAGTCCTTGGGCTTCTGCACCCACAAAAGGGTCCCAGAAGATGCTCCTGGCTCCTGATTGGCTCAGCTCTGGTCATTTCAGCCACTTGGGGAATGAACCAGTGGATGAAAGATCTCTCCCTCTCTTTCTCTCTCATTCCTTATGTAAATCTGCCTTTCAAATTAAAATGACACATATTTATTAAAAATACAAATGTACTAAAGGCAGAAGGATTAGAGAGCCTTTTAAATTTTTCATGTTTGCTTTTTTATTAATATTCTTTGTTATCTCTGTGTGTGATTAGCAATCTTACCCTTTGTAAAGGGCCTCCATGGAAGCATATACAGGAAGAGTACAGGAGTGCTTAGAGAAAACTGGTTGGAGGAGAAGGCACCAACAAGGCAGGTGGAGAAAGCCCAGGACTCTAGGTATAAATTCTAAGGAGGAAAGGAGAACACACATGACCATAGCCCAGGAGGGAGAAAGAGCCCTGAGTTTTAGAACAGAAGGAATCTTACGGTTCCTGCAACTCCAGAAAACGGGAAGTTTTTTTCCCACCTGCACCTAACTTCATGAATAATCACGCTAGGATCTTCTAGACCAAGAGAGAATTTTTCATCTATTAAGCAAATATTTACTGAGTGGTGTGCTAGACGTGGACAGGGGAAGGGAAGGACGTAGGTTGTTTGTTTTTCTTGGGTGTGTGTATCTCTGCTTCTCTGCCTTTTGAAACAAAGTGTTCCTTCTGTCCTTTTCTCCAAGCAGGTATTCTGTGTGGGAACTGCATATTTTCACATGGCCCTTTGTCCTTGTCTACTATGATTGGTTCTACAGCAATGGAGAGCTTACACAAGGTTAGCCAATCAGTGTTGTTCACTCCCCGAGCCACTGCAGTTGGTTAAAGGTGGTCATGTGGCCTAAAGAAATTCAATCAAACCTCTCCCCAGGGGCTGGCATTGTGGTACAACAGGCTAAAGAAGAGAGGTGCAAGGTCAGAGGTTGTCAGGACAACAAATGACCTGATCGTGTTTTCACTGGAGGAACTTAATCGCACTTCCTTTGAACTGTGGCCATTCTTGGCATAAACACTAGTGGAGTTAGAGTTGTGGAAGAGGTGTTTAAGGTGCTGCCTGCATGACTGGCATCCTGAATCAAAGTGTTGATTTGGGTCCCATCTTCTCTGCTTCTAATTCAGCTTTCTGTTATGCTCCTGAAGAAGCTAGAAAGAAAGTGGTCCAAGTACATGGATCCCTGCAACTGATGTAGCCTTGCCAGCCCTGGTCTACTAGTAGATGCAAACTCTACGTATCTATCTACCATCTGTCTACTTCTATCTCTATATCTCCTTCCAATAATAAACTAAATCTTAAAAAAAATAATAAAACCAAGTAATATTGAATAAATATCTACTATGTAATTATCTCACTGGTGTAGCTAATAGCAGCACCCAAGGAGTGAGCTGCATTGAGTGGCTAAACTTGGTTTGTTCCCCTCTCTGTAGAGGACCAGCAATTGTGGTCAGGGATGTAGTGTCAAGTCAAAGCAAGCATGACATTTCCACAAACACCTTTCCACCTTTCTGAAGAGAGATAAAGAAGGAACACTGATATTTTCCAAAATTCAGGACAAGATATGTACACTTTTTCTTTCTTAAAAAAAAATAAGGTAATATAAATCCAGCACTGTGGTATACAGGATAAGGCCACATCCTGTGGCACCTGCATCCCATACACATGTCAGTTCGTGTCCTGATTGCTCTACTTCCAATCCAGTTCCTTGGTAATGTACCTGGGAGAGCAGTGGAAAACGGTCCAAGTGCTTGGGTTCCTGCACCCAAGTGGGATATCCAGAAGAAGTTCCTGGTTGCTGGCTCGAGATTGGCCCAGCTCCAGCTGTTGTGGCCATTTCAGGAGTAAACCAGTAGATAGAAGTTTCCCTCTGTGTCTCCTTCTCTCTCTCTCTCTCTCTCTCTCTCTCTCTCTCTCTCTCTCTCTCTCTCTTTCTCTCTCTTTAACTCTGCCTTTCAAGTAAATAAACGAATTTTAAAAAACAATAAGGGAATAGAATATTTTGAGAATATGTAATTTTAAAGCTTTTCATAAAACCAAATAATTGCTTACAACAAATTCAGAAATTATACTTCCAAAGTATCAGTTGATTCCTTTTGAAAATATATGAACTTATTACCTGACCTATTTTCCCCTGAAACTCTGCTCACACCAAAGTTGCTTATTTCCCTAGTTTACTTATCTTCGTTTTTCTTTTCCTCTCAAAGAAAGACCACCACATAAAACTGAAATATATGTGTTTGTGTTTGCTTGCCTTATGTCCTGTGTACTGTATCAAAAAGAAATTAATGGCATCAATATATTTATTGAAATATTTATATGTTTGTTTATTTAAAAGGCCAAGACACACACACACACACACACACACACACACACACACACACACACACACACACAAAACATAGAGAAAGAAATTATCCATCTAATGGTGTGATAGCCCAGGCAACAGTAAGGCTAGGTCTTCTGAAACATTTCTGGGAATGACCATAACCTAACCTCTGCTATAACCTTGTGTTCTTGGAAGGTCCCAAAAGGACCTTTGCCCTAACCTTGAGTTTTTTCTTGAAAGTCCCAAAAGGCAAGTAAGAGGACTTATCGCAAGGGAATATCTCATTTTGAGATGAGATCCTGTTTTCGTTCCTGTACATGGAAAAACCTGCTTGCTTCATTCCACTGTTCCTACTAGGTAGGATGTGGCTCATACTTGGTTGGTAATAGGTGGGATGCAGATCATACTGACTAGATGGTTTAGGTGCATGATGCTTAAACTGATTGGTTATCAGTGTTCTGCATCACTGCTGTATATTGGAAAATTTGTATTGTGCATTGATGTAAGCTTGGTTGGTTGGATGAATTGATTATGTACCTGTGTTCCATACCAGTATCGTTAGTTGGATAATTTGCATTGTGCATTGATGTGAGCTTAGTTGATTGAACGATTCCTATCATATTCCAATGTTCTCTTAGTTGATTGGATGATTGTTACTTAAAAACCTCTGAACACAGTTGGTTGGGACTGCTCCCTTCTTCCATATGCAGTGGTACAGGACAGTCTGCCAATTCATGAGTAAAAACTCCCGCGCTTCTAACAGCCTGCTTCTGACTCATTTTGGGGATAGCTTTGTTCAGCTTGCAACAATGGCTCACTCACCAGACACATTCAGCAGCTAGGTTGAAGCCAGGATTCCCTAGAATTCAATCCATATCTTCCACATGAGTGACAGGTTTTTGAGCCATCACCTTCTACTTCTCAGGGTGCACATTAGCAAGAAACAGGAATTGCAAGTGGAGTCAGAACTGAAACCAAAGCACTCTGCTACAGGATGTGAACCTCATATCCCAGCATCTTAAGCATTGCACCAAACACCTGCACCAGCACTTGATACCATAATCAACATTTGTTCCCTGTGCTGACCTATATTGTTGCAAATTAAATCACCTTCGTTTAGGTGTATTATGTGTACTTTAGGTGTAGAATGAAGATCTAGACAATTGCTTGATTAATAAGAACGGCATCAGGTGGCCATTCCCATGACACCTATAAAAGGATGGTGGGCCCCACATATACCTTTGCCTTCTCCTAGACCACACCATTTCGTGGGACAAGGCGATGATGGAAGTCCTGGCAGGAGAGTGCCAATCTTCTAAGAGACACACAGAGAGTAGGGTCTGTGTACAGATGCAGGGGAAGCCATGGAGGGAAAGCAGCCCTGAGCCCCTGGGGCAGAGTGCTCCCCCTGTTGTACTGACTCAAAACTGGAAACATCCTGTTGAAAAACGAAAAACTAAAGTAGACTTGCAGAAAGAACTTTAACCTTGACTTGAAAGCCTGCCCATTGCTATGAAAGAAAAACCTTCCCATGAAGACTACATTCTTTAAAAAGCCGTATTTCATCCTTACGCAGACTCATAGTAAAGACACTCAGAAAATGAACATCTTGGCTATCCTTCAACTGAAAATCATTATGTTTGGCTCTGGTTATTCTAGACATTAGAGGCCTGTGTAAAGTAGGTGTGGGTTTTTTCTTTTTATATTCCTTATTCAAAATGTTGGAGGTTAGAATTTAGACTTATAGCAACATTTAAGCAAATCTGCTATTACTGTATGGATCCAATACTTGATGATTGTTAGAAAAAACTCAAGGACAAGGCAGAAAAAGTGCTGCATTCAAGTAACATGCAATGTACAAGCTTTAGAATTAACTACAATAAACTAATACATTTTCTTGAAGAAATTTATCCAGAGAGCCCAAAAGAATGGATTCTTTTTAAGTTTTGGTAATGAAATTCAAAATTAAAGGGTACTATCCTATAATTTCCTGCACATGTTAATGTTATAATATTTAACAATTTTAATATTATAGAATTTCAGGGGACCTTCATATGAAGTCAATGTATTTCAAAGATAATGCTTAAACTGATTTAAAAAATCTATTAAAGGGGAGAAAACACTTTTATATACTTTGGATAACTTTCTAAGGAACAGCTGCTACCAATTAAACAACAAATACCTTGAAAAAGACTCTTGGGGGTACAATATGCCTTCCGTTGACTGAAAAGTGTGGGAAAATGGACGTCGTTAGCAACTACAAAACTGCTGAAAGGATATTTCAAATGGCATTTAATACCTGCAAAGGTAGGAACAATCAGTGGTTTAACGTTTCGCCATAAGATTGGTAAATAACACTGATTACAGGTCTCATTCAAACAGAAAATAATGAATATGTAATGAAAGGAGAATAATGATCCAAATTGCTCTTAATCTTGGAGTTGTGCCTATTGATTGGCCTGGAAATAATAGTGCTAATCATATGGTATGAAAGTCAATTGCTGTAGAAAGCCGTTAGCTTCGGGGAGCAGGACACTCTTGATTGTAGGAGTGCTGTATTGTACTAAGTAAAGCTTTTCAGCAACTGTACAAAATTCCAGGGTTAATCCAAATCAAATAGCGTTCCTCTTCACTCCGTAACTTGTGAAAGCTATTTAGGTCCTCTTTATAATTCATTCTGAACACCTAAAGTATGCTTGGCATACCAGAGAATCAGATAAATAATTCAGGATTCTGAAATATATTGATCTCACATTGGCTTACTTCTAATAAGCTGTAGAAGAAATGGCCTTCTCGACACAGTAAATTTACACTTTATACTGGAATTCCTAAAACATTCTGGCAAAGTTTCATGAGCAAATGTATTTATAAGGAAGAAATGCCCTAAAGAGATGCAAATTCTTTTTTAAAAATCATAATTTCTCATTTCTGGAAAAGCCTCAAAGGATTGTGAATTTGAAATATCTTTAATTTCCATTAATCTTTCCTCAAGGACCTATGTATCTAATTAGAAGTTAATTTTATACTTTTAAATACGTTGTTGAAACCTGAAAGGTATTTTTGAACCCATAACGATGACGAATGGAAATAGAGGTCTCAATATTCTCTCGGCAAACAGCTATGGACCATGGAACAAAGCAGTGCAGCATGTTTCCAGGTGGGGGCAGCAGAGAGCACTGTGCCGTGGCTCGGTATGCAGAGGCCCCTAGTTTGCACCGACTAGTCTGGTGCTAGTCGGGAACCTTTGGGGCACCTGAGACCCCAGTAAGATCAGTCAGCAGCGGGCAAGTGCGCTGTCTGTGGAGACTGGCCACAGGAAGCTCGAGGCAGGGCAAGTATGGAGAGGGAGCAAGAAAAGCGAATGGCACAAAACAGAGGGACTGTAGTTGCAGAAAGCTGGCTTCTGACACTTACCCAATGGACGGTTCGAGGCAAACGCCTTGACTGCTCAGACTTGAGGCTCTTGTGTGTAAAATGAGAGTAGTGATAATCCTCCAAGCCGAATTATTCTAAGGTCATATGATGATGGGTATGGAGTACTTGGCATATTACCCACCTTGACACAAATAGGCTGAGCGAATGTAATTAGCCATTATGATTATTTACTGCAAATGCCAGAGAGGCAGGCAAAACAAAGGGAAGAAGTATTCCTTAGAAGTCATAGCAGGAAAAGGGGAAGGAGTCAAGGTGAAAGCGGTCAGTCTGGCTTGGGAGGAAGGACTTCTTCAAGTGACGAATTGACTGAAATCCTGTACAGTTAAATCTGTCTCCTTGGAATGCCATTGAACTGGCTTCAGGTCACTTCTTGGAGAGAAGGGTGGTGTTTGCACCCTAGCTACAGTCTGGCCCTGTCCTGGTCTTTGCAAGCATTTACAGTGCAGTAAATCAACAATTGGAAAATATTCTCTCTCTCTCTCTCTCTCTCTCTCTCTCTGTCTCTCTCCCTCCCTCCTTTCAAATTTGTAGAAATGTTAAAAACCAGCTTTGAAAAACTTTTCATAAAAAAAAAATACCTCGTTCTAGATCCAGTCATTTCCAACCCAGTGCTACTTGGGATGACTTCCCAGTTCTCTGACAAGTACATTGCGGTAAGACTTCCTCTGCTATCCACTGGGGGACACACCCTAGAGATTGCCTCTGAATTTGTTTGCCAAAACAATTGATTCTTAAAAGTTGTTTTTATTCTCATTTTGCTCACACAAGTGATCCATTTATTTGTAAAAATTGTGGGGGAAGTACGTCTCTCACGTCTAGAGAAGACAGCACAATTGGTTCCCACACAACTGAGTTCAGATGCTTCCGTCTGCAAAGATGTTAGTTGTTCTGCTTCATGAAAGAATTAAAGACATCTTTAACTGGGCTGTGCTCCTGAAGAATTCAAGAAGGGGGCAGGGGACAGGGAGCATAAAAACATTATTTGTAAATTGAACTCTTCCTTCCTTAACTATACTGCATATACTGAAGAGCACCGAGGCTGGTGAACGCACTTGTTGGTAACTTTGCCATTTGTGTTGGCCATGTAGCATAGCGGAAGCTCTTTCTCATGGAGGGGAGGGGAGACGTTTTTCCCCTCCGAAGCTAAAGGTAAATACACTGTAAAAAAACGGGGCAAAGAAGCTTTTTTGCTCCAAGAACACCAATAGACTGAGCACAGGGCTTCGGTCTCCCGAGACCTCCAAGCACTACACATGGCATTTGAGCAGCCCTGGTTAGGCAGTGGCATCCAGGAGCTAGACTAGCGTGGAGTTTGTTTAGAGTTGCCTAAAAGCACTAGTAGTCATGGGTTCCTGCAGTGTCAAACACTCAAGTTTAGTATTTGAATTTAAATACTTCAGTATTTAAGTAGCATCTTCATTAAGCATCATGATTTAATAAATAGTATCATCATATAAATTCAGTTTAACACTGACACCATCACCATGTGCTTGTGATTCTACCCACACAGAGTATAGCACAAGGCTGGGCTCATCTTCCCCTGTTCCCCTCTCCACCCTAATCCAACTTCTGCTGCTTCTACCTGGAAGCCAGCAAGATTGTTCCCTCCCACTGCCTTCTCTCTTGGCCCTTCCTCCGCACGCTTAACAGACCAACCTGATGATCCTTTTAAAATAGAAATGAAACAAATCATTCTCCTACCTAAATCTTTTTGGCTTCTCAGTATTCAGAAGCAAAGACTTACATGTGTTTGGCATGACCAAATCACAAATGGTTAAATTTTAGAGATTAGTGAGAGCCTTGGGACCCAGGCAGAACTACTAGGAAGACCCAATTACAGGACAGTGCAAAGGGACCATTGAGAATGTGAGCTGCAGCTTTCGGCTCTGTGGTCAAGACACCCATGAGCCACACTGGAGTGCCTGGGCTCAGGAATCAGCTCTGCTGCTTTCCGCTTTCCTGCTAATTCACTTTCTGGGAGACAGCAAGCTGATGGTGGCTCAAGCACTTGGACCCTTTGCCTCTCACTTCCGAGTCACAGATTGAGTTCCAGTTCTTGGATGGATCAGGCAACTGGGAAATGAACAAGTGGATGGAGGAGCTCTCTCTATCTCTCTTTCAAATACATTTTTAAAAAAGAAAGAAATGTAAAGTTCTTCATTTTTTTTTTTAATGCAAGTATAGTTTGCAGGGTAGGTGACAGTCTTAGGACAACAAAGAAACTTTGAATATTGGTATAGGCACAGGTTGACAAGGTGCACTGAATCGGTGAGACACCCAGCCTCCGGGAAGGAAACAGTATCACTGAATCAGAACAATGCCCCAAACCAGTACCAAGGAAAACATCTCAAAAACCAGAACCAACACTGTGCAGCTTCCTTTTCTAAGGGTGGATTCTATGCCTCAAGCATTTGCTAAGGGACTGGCTTTCTGCCAGGCATTTTACATATTTGATTACAACAACCTTATAAGATAATTATTATTATTTCTATTTTTAATGTATGGAAACTAAAGCTCCAAAGGTTACTAAAAGTCAGGTGATTAGTAAGACATAAACCTTTAAAATCACCAAATTATCTTTCTTCATGAAGGAAAAGGACAAATCTAATGGTTAATTTATCATTAACTAAGGTAGCATATAAATGCGAGTGTCCGTTTGATCTGCCTTCCCACCAGAAGGTGGTAGAGCTCCACAGGGCAGGGACTGCTCAGGGTACAGGTGCCTCCCTCGCACATCAAACTGGTCACTGCAGAGTTCAGCTAGGAGTCCGTTCAGGGGCTGAAGAAATGAAGTTGCACAGCTGCTTTCATTCCTACGTAGTTAGCCTCAGAGCTGTATAAAACCAGTGAAATTAGAGTGCAGAGCTGTGTGGCCAAGGATCTAGGATTGAGTACTTTATTCATTCTCTCCACTAAAGTGCTGCTATTAAAATACAACTGTGCCTTATTCAACCAGAGGTTTCCATTAGCAACAGGAATTAATTAAATTATGAGCCAGCAGCAGATGACAGACTAAGACAGATAATCTCACAATTACTGGGGTATTCTTACTTCTCTAATTATATAAGTAATATAGTAAGGAAAACAAACAGGATTTATTGGTTTTCAAAAGTGCAATATGTACTCTTATAAAAAGATTTCTAAGTTACATACTTTAGTGAACACATCTTGACACAGAATAGTATTTGCAGTAAGCATTCCTCCTAGGGAACAATAATGATGGCTATTGGAGATTGCTATGTGCTGGGCACTGTGTTATACCTGCCACATGAATTATTCCACTTATTTCTTAGAATAACACCATGTTGTTAGTACTGTGTCCCTATTTTAAATAGTACTATTTCTTTCACATTATTTTCTTCAGTCTTTATTTTGAAACAATTTTGAGCTTAAACATTGCAACACAGGCATGTATATTTTACAATTTTATTTTTGTACCAAAATCTACTGGATTGCATCAACATCTAAAATTCCATTTCTTCAACACCAAGATGTAGCCTTCTCTCTTTTTATATGTTGTGTTTCTCCTCCCTGATAATGAGAAACCTGGCTCCAATTGTCCTCAGGATACTTACTGAATCAATCCCCCCTAGGTATAACCAGTCTGCAGTGCTAGCTTCACTTACATCCTTCTTAAGAAGATCTCATCCCACTAGTCCTCGACATTCCCCATCAACATTCCTTGCCATTCCTTTCCCAAGACATCTATCTATGCTGGCAGGCTTTGACAGCCCTTACCAACACAGGGGCCCTCCTTTCTCTGCATCACTGCCTCCCTACAGCTCTTGGGATGTAACATCCTGCCACACTATCCAGACAGGGAAAGGACAGTTCCTTTGTCATTAAGATACACTCAGAAATAAAAAAGGACTCCTGGAGTCCATGAAAGTGATGGACAGCAAGGCACAGAGAAACTTTCTTCCATTGGTTTCCTCTCCTGGCAACAGCTAGTTCTGAGCCAGCCAAGACCCGACGTCTGGAGCTCCAACCTGGTCTCCTTAGTGGCTGCAAAGGCCCGAGCACTTGCAGCATATTCTGCTACCTTCCCAGGAACATGATCAGAAATCTGGATCAGAAGCAGAGTCCCTGGGGCTTGACCCATCATTAGATACGAATTCCAGTGCAGTGGTGGCTTACCAGCAACTGGACTGAAAGCATGGATTTAATCGGTCATTTGCATAACAATTAAAGAGGAGAAATAAAAGGGAAACAAATTTCTTGGAGCAAAAGGTAGCTCTTGAGCTGAATCCCAAGCCTCAAAGTCCACGCTGACATCACAACAGTGTTGTCAGCTAATAATAGGCTGCTTCTTAGCTGTCAGGAAAATACAAACTGAGCAACATGAAGATGGTTCTATTTTTCCCTCTCATCATAGTGCTCTTCCTTGAAAGACAAAGGCTGTGAAAATAAACATGTACTTAATCCAGGGTCACCAGGGCCGTGATGTCTCCTTCTGACTTATTAGGTAATGCATCCCAAATTCCACAGCCCCGTGGGGCTCATCCCTTCGAGAGACCTGTTTGAAATTCCCTGTCATTCCCAATGATTCAGCAGAGCCCTTGCACCAAACAGTCCTGCTAAACAGTCTGGCTTTCTCTTTTCCTTATTTGCTTTGGTTAAGTGGTCTCCGAGGTGCTTCAGCAAGGGAATCCAAAGAAAATAGCAGTTACTCAGGCCAGACCTGTGTGGTCCTCTGATTGCTTTAATCAGTGGCTGCTTGGCCCCTGGTTCATCAGCCATAGCCAAAGCTGGACTAAGACCGGCTCTTTTCTTTCTCCTGGCAAGCCTGCCGTTGCTCCCTAGATGAAAGTTTATCTCCAGTGCTTCTCACATTCCATTTTGTTATGACTTCACCCATCCCTTGTCTTTACTTCCATCTGTGTATATTTCCCAGCAGTTTGTTTTTGCCCTATTTTCAACTTGTATTATGACTATTAATTATATTCCCTCTGCCCTACATCTTTGGCTTCCTATCAGGTTACTTTGAAGAGCGAGGTGACTTTTGTGTCTTTACGAGATGCTAACTGGAGAATTTTGAAAACTAACTTCTCCACCAACAGCCCATGTCAGGTATCAGCTGTGGTTTTCCTGGTGCTAATTCTCTAATTAATTCTCTAATCAACCAATGGTGAAGCTGCAAATGGCTTGATTTGGAATCTATTCAGTTGGCACAACTAAAAAACAAAACCCCTGTGATGAGGTTGCAGATTTCCAGACACTTGCAAACAGCATTTTTGCTTTCTTTAATACCAGATTACGACCAGCAATCTTTTCCCCGTGCCATTCCAGATGATAGAAATTCAGTTTCCTATCTCAAGATTAAGGAGAAAGTTGTCTTGCCATGAGCAAGCTCAGTCTAAGACCAAGGACATGCGGGGTGTTCTAGTCCACTGTGTTCCCTTTATCACTTTTCTCTGTGCCCCAAGTCAGGGGAGGATCCATACGCTCCAGCAACAGCCTCTTGGCCTGATGACTTTCTATTGGATTCACCTAGTAGCAACACTGGAGATCAGGGAACAGGGAGACAAGTCAGGAAGTCAAGGTATTCACTCACTGGATCCCTCCTGAGGACAGACTGTCTGAGTGTCCCAGCTCCTGTTAAGCACCGCCCCCACTCTCCCCAGCTTCCACCATTATTCTGTCCTTTGTTTCCTCAGGACTTTTGCAATAACAGTCCCTTTGTACCAGGCCAGAGTATTGCAGTGCCCCTGTGATTTTCCTATAACCTGCCAACACCTTAATAAATAATCCCTTTATTAAACTCTCCTGAAATTACCCCATTCAAGTAGACCATCTGTTTCTTGCTGTGAATTTGATGCATATACAAGATCTCTCCTTAGGCAAGGCAGAAAGTGGTATATTTAAGAAATTGCACTGGTGAATGATCAGGAACCCAGTTTCTTGGAAACTGAGGTCCACAGGTAGAAGTTACAGCATCTCTTTGCACAGAGACAAATGAGTCACTTCCGTAATGAGGGCTAGTGGCTTAGAAAAATGGACAAATTTACTGATGATTGGAAGTATTAAGCTCATATTGTTCATAGTGATACGATATTTGTTGCACCCTTATTGTAGGCCAAGCACTTATTAAATACATGGTCACATTTTAGATTAGTTTGTCCATTTTACAGACAAGGAAACGAAATATATCAATCATTATTTTGTCTACTCACTATCCCTCCCTCAAAATCTGCCAGTAATAGTTATTCTCTCCTGCACTGAACTCATTTTCCATGTTTTAATTACAGCTAGCCACACCATTGCCAATCAACACTCTTCTTATTCGATGCACAATTTGGTTGTGTACAGATATTCAACCCCAAACAGGTCAGAAAGTCCTCCTGAAGACTTGAATGAATGAGAAGGATGAGAAAAATCTAGAAGCAAGATCTAGAGAAAAACTGAGAGGGATGCTAAGATAAATTGCCACTGTTCAGCCTATCTTTCCTTCCACTTTTAAAACATATTTATTTATGTTTAAATAGTTATTTGCTTGTTTATTTATTTATTTATTTATTTATTTATTTATTTTCATTGGAAAATAAGATTTACAGAGAGAAGGAGGGTCGGATAGAGCTTCTATCCAAGTGGTTGCAATGACCAGAGCTGAGCCGATGCTAAACCAGGAACCAGGAATTTCTTCCAGGTCTCCTATGTGGGTGCAGGGTCCCAAGGTTGGGACCATCCTTTACTGCTTACCCTGGCCACAAGCAGGGGGATTAATAGGAAGTGAGACAGCTGGAGCATGAACTGGGACACATATAGGATCCTGATGTATGCAAGGTGAGGAATTTAGCCATTAAGCTAACTCGATAATCCCTGGAGGATGGCATTTTTATTATGATGTCATTTTTATTATGAAATATTATGATATCAAGCAAAGAGAACCAGAGAAAAGAAGACAAATGGGCAATGGTCCTACCCTGCGGGTAGCCAAAGCTCTTTGCACCAGGGGTACCCTGACGTTGGGCTCATGGGGGCCTGGGGACATGGGCTGGGGAAGTCTGGGCGATGGTGCCAGTAATGCATGTGGGGACCTGGGGGCTCAAATCCAAGTAGGAAGAGTAATCTAGGGACTTCCCCATGTGCTTGATCCCAGGCGGGGTGGGAAGAGCAGAGAGGTAAGCCCTAGGTTAGCATGCTGGCCTGGGCTACTGGTGGACTGGGATTGGGGAACTTTGAATTGGCCTGGATCTTAGGTGTGTGGAGGAGTAAGGTCCCAGGCCAGCACACATGCCAGGAGCTTAGGATCCTGGTGGGTAGGCAGAGCTCCAGGCCAGCACACCACCCCTCCATAAGACTAGGTTTCAGAAGTATGGGCTAGAGGACACATGTAGGCCTAGACACAGGGCCGGTGGATGTTTCAGGGAGTTTTGGGAGGATGTGTGAGAGGGAGGACTGCTGAGAGAACATGTTGCAGGTGAGGAATGACTTCTGAGGGACCTCCAATGACAAGGCCACTGTACTTGGAAAAAGTGTGTGGGCTGAGACTGAGCAGTATGCAGGGGAGAAGCTAGAGAACTTTTATGGATTAGAATGATGCACCAGCCCACATGGGAAATCGCAATGGGCTAATTAGCATGGATCACTGCGAATCAGCACTTACCACTGCATACTAAAGCTAGGGCTGGGAACTTACCTGGCACAACTAGATCACAATACCTGCCAGTGAGAGTCAGAACAGGGGATGGGTAATGTTAAGCTGTGCCATCACATTAACCATATATGAGAGAACCAGGTTCAGGGGCAGATTATGTGGGGGATATGCAAGCCCACCCCTGTAGAACTAAAATTTCTACTGGTTTGCTTAGGAGCTGGGAAGTGGTATTGGGCTGAGCTAGGTCTGGTCATGGAAACCTCTAACACTCATGGCTAAAGGGGTTGGGAACAGGTAATACTGGGCAGGGCTAGGCTGCAGCACCCACCAGTGAGAATTGGGCCTGGGGGTGGACCAGGCTTGGCCAGGCTGCAGCATCCAATGGCAAAGGCCAAGACTGGGGATCAGCTGGGTCAGAGCAAACATTGGCATGCACAAGATCTGTGGCTGGGGACAGACCTGGTTGGGCAGCTAAAGGGATGACCTGGCTGGGTTATGATTCACACTGGTGAGCTTAAGAGCTGGAATAGGGGCAGGGATCTGAGCTAAACATGACTGCAGTGTCCCTCAGCAGGGGTATTATGGGATGAGGCATACCCCATACTGGCAAGCACATACGAGTCAAGTCTGAGATTGTGTCAGGCAAGGTATTTTTGTGGATGCCCCCAACTGAACTGCTGGAGTCAGAAATTCAATCATGGGGAGAATCACAGGATCTGTGGTTTGATGTTGGAATGCATGTGTCAGAGATGGAGCTCCTCAGTGGCTTAGATGGTGCAGTTTGATGGCACACACAGATGCACATGGAGGATATGGCAGTCCATTGAGGCCTTCAGAAGACATCTGGTACCACAGCAGAGGAAGGAGGGCAGAACAAATTGGTCAAAACCCCAGCCAAGCATTGACAGCAAATATCTGGGCAAAAGGAGGCTCTAAGATGGACAATGTCAGTCAATGGATCTTAGGAGGATTTTCTCATCCTCAGATTGACAAGATCAACAGCATTTCAGAACTATCAAAACTACTTAAGCATAATTCTCCATAACAGGGATTCTGGGATGATATCGGGTGGCCATTCCCCATCCCCAGGTACTGAGGCAGTTGGGAAATTGGGTGTGGCTTCTCCTCTTCTTTCCTTCCTTCCCACAGATGCAGGAAGAAGATAAAGAAAATTTGAAAACAACAGTCTCACCCACTTTCTCCTAATCCTCAACCCTTCCCCCCAATCAACTATGTAGACATCATAAAAAATAAAATTTAAAATTAAAAGAGACAAATGGAAATCAAGTAAGAATGAGCAAAAGAAAGATGACTTCATTTACTCTGCTACTCATTATCTCGCAAATCAGCTCTCTCTCTCTAGGTTTTTCAGACTTACCAGCCAAAAATACTCTTTTTAAAACTTAATCCAAATTGGAGTTTCTATCATTTATTATTTTAAAATTCTGTAAGGATATAAAATAGGATTTAAAATTGCATAAATATATATGTATTTAAAAGCATATATAGACTGATCGAGATTCTTCATCTGAACTGTGATAAGCATATGGATAACATTGAGGGGGAAAAAAACACTCAAAAGGACCAGCAGAAATAAGCCTTGTGAAGGGGAAACAAGACGGAGTTATAAAGTGAGGACTGGTTTGCACTGATGGAGAATAATTAGCAAGAGTGAAGCTGAGAGGACAGATTCCAGAAAATAGAAGACAGTCTGATGGCAGAGGGGCACTTGGAGACCTATGGACACAGAGAAGCAACAAAGATAACCAAGTGATGTTGCAGTGACCAGGTATCCCAGAGGCCATCAGCTGACAGTGATTGTGATCAGAGTTCTACCAATGAGCAGGTGGAAAGGGGAGTTCACCAGATCAGGAGTTGAACCCAGGTAAAGAACTGCCCATCCTTTGATTTGTTTGATCTGACCATGAGCAGAAATAGAGCAGCAGAACCTCCCAAGCAGCAGTGCAGATCCAGGGTGGATTTCATGACCCAGTGCCACATAGGGTGCATTGCAGGACTGGAGGGACAACACATGACAATCAAGATCTCTTCATAAAGAAAAGATCCTTAAATGTGTACATGAAAAAAATCAATTAAAATTAAGATGAGCCCCAATATCAAACTCACAGTTGAATTCTCAGAGGAAACTCTACAGGTCAGAAGAGAATGGAGTGATATATTCCAGAAAACTGTCAGCCCAGAATAGTATGTCCAGCAAAGCTTTCCTTTGTCTTTGAAAATGAAAGAAAATTCCTCCACAGTAAAGCTCAAAGAATTTACCACTTCTAGACCTACCCTGCAAATGATGCTTAAAGCTGTTTTCTTTTTTTTTTAGATTTATTTTTATTATTTTTTCATTGGAAAGGCGGATATACAGAGAGGAGAGACAGAGAGGAAGATCTTCCGTCCGATGATTCACTCCCCAAGTGAGCGCAACGGGCCGATACTATGCCGATCCGAAGCCAGGAGCCTCTTCCGGGTCTCCCACGCGGGTGCAGGTTCCCAAAGCTTTGGGCCGTCCTCGACTGCTTTCCCAGGCCACAGGCAGGGAGCTGGAAGGGAAGCGGGGCTGCCGGGATTAGAACCGGCGCCCATATGGGATCCCGGGCGTGCAAAGCGAGGACCTTTAACCACTTGCGCCACCGCGCCGGGCCCTAAAGCTGTTTTCTTGATAGAGAAAAGGAATAGCACCTACCAAAATCAAAGGCAAACATGGAGAACATTCCAGTAAAATGACAATATAAGTCTAAATCAAACAATGAACAACCTGTTGCTAAAACGACAGGATCAAATTACTACCTATTCATATTAACCCTGAGTGTAAATGGCTTAAACTCATTAGTCAAAAATAATAGATTAGTAGACTGGATCAATATCCAAAACCTATTTATCTACAGGAGACACAGCTCGCCAACAAAAATAGTTGCCTACAGGAGACACAGCTCACCAACCAAGAGAGTTGGAAACTGAGAGTAAAAGAATGGAAAAGATACTCCAGGTTAATGGAAAAGAAAAACAAGTAGGCATAATCACTCTTATATCAGACAATAAAGACTTTGAAGTGAAAGATATTAAAAGTGATGAAGGAGGGTACCACATAATGATCAAAGGATCCATTCAGCAAGGAGATATCACCATAATAAATGTAAATGCATCAAATTCCAGGGCACCTAGCTGTGTCAAACAATGCTAATGGATTCAGGGGGAGAAATAAACTCCAACACAATAAAAATAACACCCCATTCACATCAATGGACAGATTGACAGGACAGAAACCCAGCAAGAAAACAACAGAACTCACTGAGACACTACAACAAGTGGACTGAATTGATATCTACAGAAACAAAACCTTTCACCCTACAGACAGAGAATACACCTTTTCTATTTCCATTGGTACATGGAAGCTTCTCCAGGATTGACCATGTTATAAGCCACAAAACAAGTCTCGGCAAATTTTAAAAAATCAAAATCATACCATGCATCTTCTTAGACCATCACAGAGTGAAACTGGAGACCAAAAGCTCAAAATTCCCCAGAAGTCATGCAAATATTTGGACACTGAATAAAATGCTATTAAATAACAATGGGTTATAGAGAAAATCAAAGGGGAAATTAAAAATTGCTTGAAACAAATAAAGCATCAACACAACATATCAAAACTTGTGGGACACAAACAAGACAGTGTTAAAAGGAAAGTTTATCTCAATCAATGCTTATGCTAAGAAGTTAAAAAAACGCCAAGTAAATGAGCTAAACAGCATCAGACCAATGCCAGGGTTAACAGGGAAAAAGAAATAACCAAGATAAATAAAATTCTAAGCCAAATAAAGACTAAAATAACAATAAATAAGATCAATGAATCAAAGAGCTGGTTCTTTGAGAAAATCAACAAAAAACAAATAGATTCCTCCCTAACCCAACTAATCAAAAAAAGGGGGGGCAGGGAGAAGATACAAACTAACAGGACCAGAGATGAAAAAAAGGAAATATAACAATGGATACTTCGGACATACATAGAATTATTAGGAACTGTTACAAGCAACTGTATGCCAACAAATCAGAACATCTAGAAGAAATGGATAGATTTTTTTGGACACATAAAATCTATCAAAATTGATTCATGAGGCAATTAATAATAACCTATAACAAAGACTGAGATTGAGTCATTAATTAAATCCCTCCCAAACAAGAAAACCCCTGGACCAGATAGCTTCACTTAGAATTCTACCAAACATTTCAAGAAAAACTTATCCCAATTTTCCACAAGCTATTGCTAACAACAGAAAGGAAGGTAATCCTTCCAAACTCTTTCTTTGAAGCCAATATGACCCTAATACCAAAGCCAGACAGAGAAACAACAGAAAAAGAGAACTACAGACAAATATCCTTGATGAACATAGATGCAAAGCTCCCCCAACATAATACTAGCCAACAGGATCCACTAGCACATCAGGCAGATGTGGGACACATCACAGCAGGTGGGATTTATCCCTGGCATGATTCACAAATCAATAAATGTGATATACCACACCAACAAATTGAAAAATAAAAACCATATATATTATCACTTCAATAGATACAAAGAAGACATTTGATAAAATCCACACCACTTCATGCTAAAAGTCTAAGCAAGATTCTAAGCAAGATAAGTGTAAGGAACATTCTACAGCACAATCAAATCAATATATGGAAAAACCCAATGTCAGCATCATACTACATGGGGAAAGACTAGAAGCTTTTCTACTAATTACTGGAACTAGATGAGGATGTCCACATTCACCACTGCTATTCAATAAAGTATTGGAATTCCTTGCCAGAGCTATTAGGCCAGAAAAACAAATTAAAGGAATTCAAATTGGAACCAAGGAATTAAAATTATCCCTGTATGCGAATGACAAGATTCTCTATATAAGAGAACCAAAAGATTCAATCAAGAGATTTTTGGAGCCTATAAGAGAATTTGGCAATGTAACAGGATACAAAGTTAATGAACATAAATCAATGACACTAGTATACACAAATTGCTCCATGGCTGAGAAAGAAATTGTGAGTACAGTAAAACAGTGACAAGGAATCTCAAATACCTTGGAATTAACCTAACCAAATATGTAGAAGACCTTCATGATGAAAACTATAAACCATTTTTAAAGGAATTGAAGAAGACATTAAAAGATGGAGAAACTTACCACGTTCCTGGATCAGCAGGACTGACATAGAAAAATGTCCATTTTACCAAAAATAAAACACAGATTCAATGTGATACCAACCAAAACCCCAACAACATTTTTATGAGAAATAGAAATGATGATGAAGAAGTTCTTCTGGAAACACAGGAGACCATGAATAGCCAAAGCTATCCTGAAGAATAAAAATCAAGCTGGAGGAATCACAATTCCAGATCAAGACATGCTACAGGGCAGTGTTCATCAAAACAGTCTGGTACTTGTACAGAAACATAAAAGAAAATCAATTGAACAAAATAGAAACCCCAGAAGGGAGCCCACACATGTATAGCCAACTAATCTTTGACAAGAAAACTGAAAACAATCCAGGGGAAAAGCCTGGTCTACTCAACAAATGCTGTTGGGACAACTGGATAGCAGCCTGCAGAGATAAGAAGCAAGAACCCATACACACTCATAACCCTATATAAAAATCAGGTCTAAATGAATCAAGGGCATAAATCTGCACCCAGAAACCATCAAACTATTGGAGGCAATCACACGAAGCATTCTCCAAGATTCAGGAGTAGGGAAAGACTTTTTAGAAAAGTCACCAAAAGCACAGGTAGTCAAAGCCAAAATAAGCAAATGGGACTACATGAAACTGAGAATCTTCTGTACAGCAAAGGAGACAGTCAACAAAGTGAAGAAGCAGCCAACAGAGTGAGAGAAAATCTTTGCACACTACACAACCAGCAGGGAACTAATATCCAGGATTTACAAAGGGCTTCAGAAACCCAACAACTGCAAAACAAATAACTCTGTGAAGAAATGCACAAAGGAAATGAGCAGAAGTTTTTCAAAAACACAAATTCAAATGGTAAACAGACATATGAAAAATGCTCAGGCTCCCTAGCTCCCAGGGAAATACAAATGAAAACCACTTTGAGGTACTATTTAACTCCAGTGAGATTGGCCTACATTCAGAACTCTAGTATCAACACCTGCTGGCGTGGATGTGAAGAGAAAGGTAGCCCTGCTTCAATGTTGGTGGAAGTGTATGCTAGTACTATGGAAGTCAGTATGAAGCAGGCTAAGAAAGCTGAAAAAGCTATCCCACTGCTGAGAATACATCCAAAGGAAATGAAATCTGCATGTTAGAAATGGATCTGTAAACCTATATTCATAGCAGCACAACCTAAAATAGCATAGACATGTGTTTCAGCCAGATGCCTCTCAAAAGAGAAGTAGATAAAGAAACTGTGTTACATCTACTCTATGGAATACTACTTAACCATTAAAAAGATTGAAATTCTACATTTTGCAATGAAATAGTCCCAGCTAGAGACCATTATGCTCAGTGAAACAAATCAATCCCAAATATTTTATGTTCTCTCTGATATAAGGAAACCTTCATGCGAAATAAAAGGTCAACAGCCCTATCAATATTGTTTGTGGTACATTTCATGGAGGTTGATATTTTTGTTTCTATTTTCATTCATTCAAAGAAGGCTGGTTTTTTGTTTATTTGCTTGCTTGTTTGTTTTGCTTACTAATTTCCTCACTGGCTCATAGGCCATACAGTAACATCGTATGCTCCAAGAAGATTTTTTTTTCTTTTTCATTTCTTTAGTGACACATTGGTCATTCAGTAGCATGTTATTCAACTTCATGTTGTTGTTAATTTTCTATTTTCCTCCAATTATTGAATTTATTTTATGGCTTTTCATTTAAGGGGATGTATAATAACTATATACATGCATTGAAGTATAAGAATATGTACCACCTAAAAACATGAAGTTGACATTTCATCAAAAATTATTGGGAGGGTTCGGGCCTTGGGGTTGGGGGCAGCTTGTAGCTCCCTGCATTGTGGTGGCTGTGGGGGGTGCCCCTGCCTGGCCTGACCCAATGCTGGGGACTCAGGCGAAAGCCACTGCCAAAAGTCAGTGACCAAGTCCTTGGCTTTGGGTGGCCAGTGCACCAAGAAGTGTCAGGTTCTGCCTGTTGGCCACCCAGTGGCAAGCTCTGGGGCTTTTAGAATATGAAATTGCTGCCTAGGGACACCCATGAATAAGGCTAGTTTTGGTGTAAGTGAGAGATGAATTTTGGGTGAGTCCCAGTTATGGGAACATGAAACTTTTGGGCAAGTGTGGGGACTGAGACCTGATTGTTTGGAAGGGAGTATCCATAAGATCTACTTGGGCCAGACTGATCCACCAGCCAAATTATGTCCTGAGATGGGCTGTTAGCATAGCGCATCACTGACTGCCACACACCAGTCCACACCAAAGCTATGGCTGGGGGCCTGTCTGGTAGGGCTAGGTACCATTGCTTGACTGAGTGGTGAAATAATGGACTGGTCACACTTGGCAGGGTCAAGACACTAACTAGCACGTGAGAGAACTTGGTCTGAGGGTAAACTCAGTGGGGGAAATGTGGGTCCAACCCTGTGGAAATACAAGTCCCACAGTTTAGCTCTTGAGCTGGGGTGGCGATGGGCTAGGCTAGGGGTGATCATGGTACCTGCCATCACTTACAGGTAAAGGAACTGATGGCAATCTGATCGGGTCAAGGCAGCACCACCCGAAGGTGCATCCTACCATAGGATGTTTGGTGGGCCAAGCTGCAACTGGAAGGGGTTAGTCTGGGCAGGGCCAAGCAAACTTCAACTCACAAAAAAAAAAAAAAACAGAAATCAGGATGGAGCACAGGTCATTCCTACCAAAGCTCTTACACCAACTGATACTACGCCACAACATTAAAGGCAGAGGCTGAGACAGGTGAGGGAATAAGACAACTAGGTCAAAGCAATCTAGGGCTAGGAATAGACTCAGTTGAGGAGATGTGAGAGTACACCCTTGCTGGGTTGGGATTTCCATGGGAGGGTGCTGGGGCTGGAGTGGAGGCTGTGTTCCGGTCTGGATATGACTGCAATCTCCCTAGGCACAAGTGTGGACTGGGGCTGGGTGCACCAAGCTGGGCTAAATGCCAGCACCATCTGATGCTCTGGGGAAACTGGGTAGATGTAGAACAGACTAGGCTGGGTCTCTACCCTTACTGAGCTATGTGTGAGCACTGTCTGGGTATGGACAAGCCTTGGCTGGGGTGAAACATCCAACATCAAGAACTGGAATGGGTTGAAGGCCAGCAATGAGAGCTGACCCATGGACCCACCAGTACGCGCAAGACCTGGCATAGGGAGAGGTTCTAAAGGAGGAGCTTGGGAAGCTCCTCTGTCAGAACACAGTCCCTACAGGTGAGCACAAGAACCATGATAAGGAGCAACCCAGGCCAGGCCAGAGAAAGATACCCACCATCATACATATGGCATAGGTGGGGGACAGACCAGGCTGAGCCTATTCACATCAACCACTGGCGAATCTGAGCACCAGCATGGAGTGCGAATCAGGCCAGCTTCAGTCACAACACATACCAGTGCACATTGAGGAATGCCAAGAGGAGGTGAGCCGTACCAAATGTGGTTGTAGTGTCCAAACAGCACACTTGACAACCGGAGGAGGCAAAACCAGCAGGGAAATGTGGGCTCCCCTGCTGGGCAACCATTCCCACTGGAGAGCATGAGTTGGGATAGGGGCAGACCAGACCAGTCAGGGCTACAACACCTGTGGGCCTCATGTGAACTAGATTGGTGAAGGGCCAGGTTGGACTGACTGTTCCGACTGGTGCAAGCAAAAATTAGAGTGGGTGAGGGTTAGTTGGACTTCGCCACAGCATCAGATGGCAGAGGCTGACACTGGGGACTTAATTTGTCAAGTCAAACTCCAGAACCACCTGGAGAGTGCATAACCTGGGAGTGGCTTAGTCGGGAGAGAGTGGGCACCTCCCTCTTGGGTAACCACTCCCACTGGACAGCACAAAAACCAGGACGGGGCAGGGGTGGCTAGATAGAATGGCACCTGCCAGTATGTATGTGGGCTGGATAGTAGGTTGGTTGGGTTGAACTAGGCTTCAATGCCCATTGACAAGTACCAGAGCTAAAATGGGAATGTGGGACAGACTGAACAAGCCTGCGGTACATACTGGCATGCATGGGTACCAGGGTAGGGGGCAGAACTGGTGGGGGTTATGGGGAGTCACCCCAACTAGGCTGCAGCTCCCACTGGTTTGCATGAGGACCGAGTATGAAGTGGGTAGGATCGAGCTGGACTACAACACCCATTGGTTCAAGTAGAAGACAAGGCTGGAAACAGAACTGACCCAGCAAGTGCAATGACCAGCATGAGCATAAGCTGATTGGGACAATAAACGGTGCCGGACCCTGTTCTGGCAAATTCACACAAGAATCAGGTCTGGGATCATCTCAGATGAAGTTTCTTTGGAGATCCCTCCAACTAAACTGCTAATCTCAGAATCCCAACCATGAAGAGACTATGTCAGCCAGTGGATTCTGAATAGGTTTCATCACGATTGGAATGACAATATTGGCAGCAATTCAGACCTGTTGAACTGTCAAAAGTGATTGAGCAGGACCCTTGGAGCGTGCCTCTCACTGGGGAGCTGGAATAGGTGGGAGGCTGGGTGGGGCTTTTCCCTTTGTTTCTCCCCTGACCCCAGATACAGGGGAAAAAATGATGATGTTAATGTGGAAACAATGGTATTACCCACTTTCCTGTAGCCCTTGACCCTTTGTACTCTAATCAACTAAGTAAGATGATTAAAATAAACAAATAAATAAATATTTTTTAAATTATCAGGAATGTAAATAGGTAGGGAAATATGACATATAGTGATGGAAAAATCATTGAAACTGACATAGGATGTCAAGGAAAATAAATTAATAATCATAGCCCTTAAAATAAGTGTTAAAACTATAATACATAATTCAAGATAGTAGGATGAAATGATAAGCGTGTTTGGGAGTCATAGATTAATGATAATGAAAAGACTCAAACTTTAATTATCATTGAAAACTGAAGCATGTGAGATGGGAAATAACTGGGTGGGGTTAACAATAGACACTGCAGATGTAAGCATGCTGCATTCAGAGGCATGTCGAGAGAAACTATCCAAAATGAAATGCAAAGAGAAAAATGGGAAAAAATAGTAACCTGGGGAACAAGTTACTATGTGTGCAGCCTATTTCACACGTGATTGTAATCCCCATGGAAAAGAATGTTTGAAGAAATACTGGCTTAAAATTTTCTAAATTTGGTAAATAACATAAAAATATGGATCTAATAAGCTCAATAGTCTTAATCAAAAGAAACGTAAAGAAATCACACAGAAGCATGTAACAGTTAAATAAGGAAGCCCACCTCAAGGCTAACACTCATGGCTGTCCCATCTGACAGTCACAGAATGTGGCAAAGCATTTCAAGGTTGTAAGTGTGCCTTTCACTCATATGCTTCTTGATGCCTGAATGAAAGCAATGTTTTTTCTGGGCCTTCAATTAAAGCATTACTTGAAAGGCATGTGCATGAGGTAGCACATGACAAACTCAGTCCAAAGTCCTTTTCACACTAAGCCTGTGAATTCCCTCCTCTGCCAAGCAAACTCTGGTATGGCACTGTCATTAAATGGAGACCACTCCTGAGTCTCAGCTTCGGTCAGCCAACCAGGAAAAATGTTAGGAAGAGCTCCAGCTACAGAATCTAGGCAGAAATTCTAGTAACTGCACTTGTATTAACAAATTCACTCCAACCTAAAGTTGTATTTTCTTGGCAACTACCCTTAGAATTTAGGCCACACATGTTCTCCCTTTCTGTTCCATGCCTGGGACCTGTGAATAAGTTCTTTTCAGGTCATAGTGTACACTCATCTGCATGGAACATGCTGAGATTTGCTCCTGTTTTAGAATCCAGTGGTTAGAAGGGAAATGAACATCCTCTTTCAAAGAATTTTCCCCAGGTGAGGGATTTTTCTTAGCAATGGGCTAAATGTCCATGAACTGAGTGCTTTACCATGTACCTCACTGTTCAGAAATCATTTGGGCTGTTTGAAAGCTACAATGGCTTATTCAAGACTTGGTCACTGTTCCAACTGGGAGACAGGCTGAAAGGATAGAGTTCTTGCAGCATGTGGCATGCACTTTGAATTATATGGTGACATCTTCTCAATAAATGAAATCCACGGATCTAGGAATCAAAGAGTAGAGATAAAGAAGCTGCTTTCCCTAGAAAACAACCTCAAAATTTTTACCTGTACAAAGATAAGAATTTGCTAATGATTTATAAACAACCATTTTCAGTCCTTAGTCCCACTTGCTCCCCATTACTACAAGGTAACATGATTTTGAAACACTGAAATACAGATTTAGTTACCTAGAATTCTGGAGACCTTTACACACGTTCAATATTGTATTATAATATGATAGTCTTATAATAGAAGAAATGAGCACAGATTCTCAAAGTGAGCAAAATGAATGTCTGCCAGCAAAACAGAAACATGAGAGCCAAGCACAGAATAACATGAGGTGTCCCAAATATGCTTCCTGGCTCCTTGATAATCTCTCTAGTTTATCCTCTTATTTGATCTAATAAACAAACAGTATCTGATGTTACAGACAGATGAATTACCTACAGAGCCTAGGGCACCATTCCAAAGCGACATGATGAGGAAACAATAGGGAAAGATTCCTGTCTGCTCCCTTCTGCTGTTGCAGTTGTGTGAGGACATACAGTGAAGGCTACAAGTTAAAGGTCACGTTGATATTATGCTCTTGATCTGCTACAGTTGACTAAACAATATTAATTCAGATGTAAGCAGTTAAGCAAAAGAATTATGGTTGCTTTATTAGCACAGCTGAATAAATATTTTTCAGAGTCCAATTTATCACTCGCAAGCATGTCAGATTGCCCTAAAATTATTTACTCAATTTGTAACCAGAGAGGATTGCTTTGTACAATTGCCTATTAAACTTCTCAATTCATAATGGGCGCTGATCAATGTGCCTCTAGCAAAACAAACTCAACAGAAGAAAGTCCATGTGCCTATGACATCTGAATTTACTCAAAAGGCCAATTTTTAGACTACATTTCCATTGCTGAAATTTAGATAGAATGCTCTAGAAGAAACTGCTAGCCATGGAAAAACCTCACAGAATACAACTCAAGCTGAAAACTGTATCAAAGGCTTAAAATTAGTTGGAAAGATTTCTTTTCTAATTCTAATTTGTAAGACACCTTTAGTCTCTTTGATAGCAGTGGCTACAGTTTGACTGTATTGGGACACAGAAAATAATTCCCCAAAGTTGTATTACTCAAGCTTGCTGAGTCTTTGAACTAAAGGACACTGTAAATTGGAAGAATTTGAAAGCAGCTTCAAAATCAAGGTCTCTGTGACCTTTTCCTGTCCTCTGGTTTCTTGCCCGTAATTCTCTCCTGAAACAAGTCATGAAAACTCGAATTCCTTAGGCCACAGAAACTAGAACCCCAGAGCTGGTAAAACAATTGGCAAAGTCTAAAAATGTTGTTCTAACACTATCCCACCTTTCTTGGGGTTGGGCATAAAAATGATTCTCTGATTCAGCTGATATGACAGCAGAATCATAAGAATGTCATGTCAGAGGGATCTTTCCCATTCCTGGGAGGAAGAAATGTTACTATACAGGGTGTAAACAGAGAGGCTCCATCATGATAGCATAGTGCTATCTGATATATTTTTTCCAAGATTTTAAGGAATTTGTTCATCTGAAAGGCAGAATTACAGAGAAACAGAAAGAGAGAGAGGAAGGAAGACTGTTCATCCACTGGTTCATTCCCTAAATGGCCACAACAGCCGGAACTGGGCTGGTCCAAAGCCAGGAACCAGGAGCTTCTTTCCAATCTCCCAGGTGGGTGCAGAGGCCCAAGGACTTGAGCCATCCTCTGCTACTCTCCCAGTCCATAAGCAGGGAGCTGAATTGAAAGTGGAATAACTGATACTTGAAGGGGCACCCACATGGGATGCCAACACCACAGGACATGGTGCCAGTCCCACAGATATACTTTTCATCCAGTTTTCTACATGGCTTCCTCTGCTTCAAAGAACCTAAACATAAAATATATACTTTCCCCTGAGTCTTTGGATCATCATTCTGAAGGCTGCTATGTCATCTAAAACATAAATAAATAAATCTGTTTTACTTTTCTCTTGTAAACCTATCATTGCTACAGAAGGGTTAGCCAAGACTGTTATGGTACGGAAGAAAAAAATCATTCCTTTTACAATTCTGCAAAGAACATTGACTTCAGATTGGGCACAGTCCATCATTTATTTGAGGAGGAATTAACAAATTCTGGCCCAATACATGAGAAAATGAATTGACAGTAGTAGTTAGGAAGAAAAGAAAACTCATGGATAAAACAACTGGAACCTAACTTTAAAAACAAAAGATATATTGTTTCATTAATTATATCTCCTCCTAGCTAGAGGTATAGTGGAGTAAAATTTGGCCAAAGCTATGGTAGACTGAGAAAAGTGATATTCTCTCGAGGAGAAGGATGGTATTATCCCTGCAATAACTGTGGACAGTGTAGATAGTGTAGTGACAGAATATCTTCTGTTTTCCTCAGATTCAAAGCATGTATCCTGGTTCAACAAGCATTTAGAAGGAGAAAATCAAGGATTTAGATGCAGATATTTAAAAAAAAAAAAAACCACTTTATGCAAACACAGTCCCAAACTAAACTGGAACTATGCTTGCATCTAGGTAAAATCAGTCTGGTAGATAATTCATCAATATATTAAATAATATATACATATATATGTGTGTATATATACATGTATATATGCTTAATATATATATAGTTAGAATGTGTACATCTCTCAAACAAGATATTTCAATTTAGCTGAGTAAAATAACCAGACCTTTTTTATCATAGTTTCCATATGGAAAAATTATGCAAAATTAAAATGCTCAGGAAAACTATTAAAATTTTTTCCCAAACTTCTAATGCTAAATATGTTAAGGAGAAAAAAGAATCAAGATCACAACACAATATCCCCATTATGCTCCATTTTGTAACTCTGTGCATGTGTATGTGTGCATATGAGAAAAATATGGAAACATTTAGAATAATTTTTCTAAGGTCTTTTGCATTTTGAAATTTTTTTTAAGTCCTTTTCTTAAAGAGAGGTCTGATACAGTCACGACTGCCTCAAAGTATATTACGAATTCAGTGTTACACAGGTGCTCAAAGATTAGGCACCAGTGCAGACCTGCATTAATAGCGCATTCTTCTAAAAACCCTCCTCCACTGTTTGTAATAGCTGTCTGCCTCTCAATGGATCTCCAGCTGCAAACAATGTGGGAAAATCATGCCAATACATGTTCCAGCAACCCTTAATTATTTGTGCTAATTGATCAAAGCTGAAATATGGAAAACATTGTAGTTGGGCTTGGAATATGACCAGATACATGTGCTTTGACATGAATATTTTCTCTCTCACACACAGCTAACTCCCAAGCCTTGTCCTTTCCACTTGTTGGCATGAGTCCTACTTGCAGGCTGGGGCCAACACTGCAGCACTGGAGAACGTCCTTGGAATCAAAGGTAGTTGTGATTATACTAAAATGCTCAGAAAAACTCTGAAAGGTTTTTCCCCAAAATGTTTAATGCTACATATGTTAAGGAGATAAAAGAATCCAGGTCACAAAGCAGTATCCCATGTTCCCTACTAACGTGCCTGAGAAAATACTGGAAATGACTCCCATGCTTGGGCACCTGCACCTACCATGGAACATCCAGAAGAAGCTCCTGGCTTCTGGCTTTGGCTTGGCCCAGGCATGGCTCTTACAGTCACAGAGGGAGTGAACCAGCAGATGGAAGATCTCTTTCCCCAACTTCTTCCATGTCTCTCCCTCTGATTCTGCAACTCTGTCTTTCAAATAAATCTTTTAAAAAGCAAAAAAATAGTAGTTTGGAGATTTGGCTCCGGACTATATATACCTAAATACAGAATTAGTCATTATATGATGAGCCACATACTAACATTCCACAAGAATAATTCATTTTCCATAGCTTTTTGGTTAATAAAGAGATTTTTGTGTGGAATCCTTCGGACCCAGTGAAAATGATGACTGGGATGATAGAAAGAAAATATGTCCTGACTGGACTGATACATAACACAAGGACCCCTGTGCAAAAAATAACATCTATTGTTCTAAAATTATTGCAATTTTTAATAATTGTGTATTTATTTACTTAGTTATTTGTCTATCTGAAAAACAGTTACAGAGAAGGAGAGAGAGAGAGGGGGAGAGAAAGAGAGATCTTCTATCTGCTGGATTAGTCCCCAAATGTCCTTAATGGTCAGAGTTAGGCTGGTGCAAAGCTAGGAGCCAGGAGTTTCTTCCAGGTCTCGTTTGTGGATACAGGAACCTAAGCACCTGGACCATCCTCTGCTGCCTTCCCAAACACATTAACCGGGAGCTAGAGCAGCAGTGGAGCCGCCAGGACTTTGCTAGGGCCAGTCTTACCTGCTCTACCACAGTACCAGCCCAAATTATTACAAATTGTAAGATAGGAATAGTAGAGGCTCAACCCAAGTTCAGCACCCTTTTAAGCCCGGAGTCCTGTGTGAATACACAAGCTACATGTCCATGAAGCCAGGACAATCAGTCAGACCTGGGCACAAACTCTAAGCTTTTCATGTACAGGCCCCTCTATTGACTGTAGAATGTGAGTAAAGTAAATCTTCCATTTTGATTGTTTGGGGAAGACAATACAAAAAGTGTTGTGTTGCAGGACCTGGCTCATGGAGCTTTTACCTGCCTTCTTTCCCCAGGATTCTGCAGCCAGAAGTGATTTTTTAAAGATTTACTTATGGGTTTGTTTATTTGAAAGAGAGAGAGAGAATGCATGTCTTCTGTTTGCTGATTTACTCCTCAAAAGGGCTCCACCTGTCAGATCTGTATGGCCAGAGCAAGGTGCCAGGGAATCCATCTTGATTTCCCAATGGATGATAAGCCTAAGTAATCTGGTCATTATCTGCTGCTCTTCAGGACTAGCAGGAAGGTGGAGTGAAAGAGAAGCAGCCAGGACTCAAACTGGCACTCAGATATAGGGTGCTGGTGTCACAAGTATCGGCTTAATCCCACAATACACCAGTGCCAGCCCCAGAGTTTATATTCTGAAATACTGACTTAGGGCACATCAATTAAGATGTGAGCTTAACTGTGTCTCCACTTCCTATTCCAGGTTTCTTCACCTTGACAAGGCAGCAGATAATGGCTCAAGTACTTGATTCAAGCTCCTGGGAGATTGGAAATGAGTCCTAAGTTTCTGACTTCTGCTTTGTGTAGTTGTGGCTGTTGCGGAAATTCAGGAAATCAACAGCATAAAGATTAGATTGTGTGTGTGTGTATGTGTGTGTGCATGTGCGGGTGTCTGCCGTTCAAATAAAATAAAAATAACTAAAATCCCAAATAAAATGCAAACTTGTGGCTCTCTCTTTGACTAAATACTATTTGGAGGTACCTTTTATCTTCAAATAAAATGCAAAAGCGTATTCTGTCATATGAGGACCTTCCAAACTCAGTTTTCATCTACCCCTCTGGACTTGATACTTACACTTTCCAAATGTATGTATCGATTTCTAAAGTGAAATTCATGATTATTTTCACTTCTCTGCTAAGTTCAGCTGTATTATAACACTGATGACTGAAAGAACTGCCTCTGCACCATGCCATGCAGTAGGTATTCTGCCGGTAGGATGCTCGTTCTCCACTCCCGAGGCTCTCTCCCACAAGGAAAGCCACGTGAGCTGTAACGTGCCTGAACGTTTCCACTCCCTCCATCGCCTTCCCCAGGGAGGGTGATTTTGCTGATTGCTGAGTTGGAGAGGACCCGCATATTTGTAATTCAGCCTCTTTCTGTAGCAAATCTCCTCACAGGGAGCGTGTGCTTGCAACTGATTGTAAGTATACTGTGCTTAGTAGCAAAGACCTTGGCCTCTTAGAGAAAACTGTTGTTTAGACTGCTGGACAAAGGGGTCAAACTGTATTTTTCTGGTACTTGATGTTGTGAAGCCCAAGCTCGCCAATGTCAGCTTGGTCAACAATGACAGTCTCCTATCTGTCTTACTATCGTCCATTTTCTTCACGTATTGAGAACTTATGTTGGAAGAGCAAGTGTTATTTATTGAGCCGACCTAAGTGTCTCAACACTATCTATAGTTACTCTGACAGTTGCTGTATGAGATGAGCATTTTTATCAACCCATTTTTTTTGTAGATAAGAAGACTGACGATTAACAATCAAGTGAGTGCCACAATCAAGATGAGAACAGGTCTCATGCCAAAGACCGTGCCCTTGAAAATTTCCCATTTTGTTTTCTGCATGAGAGTTTAATATGATAAGAACATTCAAAATTTGAGTTGATGTTGAAAAAAAAGCTAACAGTATTATATCTACTGAGCTTATATTCTATTTGGCAGAAAAGTAACACCAAGCTAAACTTAAATTCAGCACATGCTGAGTTTTATTTTAGGGAGAACAAGCTGCAACCATAATAAAAAACTGTATTTACAGCTGACAGCAATACCCACATTATTCTGTAGATCTATGCTACAACCTGAAACTACACTTCATTATTTAAAAGGTCTTGAGCCTTAAGCAGCAAAAGGTATGTTTCTGAAGATTTCCATTAACAACCACAAAACTAAAAATTTTGTGCAAAACTGTCTCAACCATCTTTTCTCAAAATGTGTGTGATACATCTAGACATCTCTTTGATGGGAAATCAACTCTGATTGGAACATTTGTATATTTTCATTATTCTGTGAACTCCTCCAAACCCCATCTATCTCTGGAAAAAGTTGGGCTCCCTACCCAGCTGGTAAAACAAAGGAATTTAGGATAATTAGAGTAGCAGACTGCCTACTTATGACCACCTAAAGAATGAGCTGGGTCTATGCCTATTCCTTCATGGCAGGTACATGAATCAGTCATCAAAAACTTGCCAGACTTTCTAACTAGAACTCAACCCTCTTCTTTCACAATCCGGTTATTGCTGTTATTATGTGCTATAAAAATGCCTACTGGGCTTGGTACAGTAACCTAGTGGCTGAAGTCTTCGCCTTGCAAACGCTCGGATCCCATATGGGTGATTTGTATCCACTTGCCTTCCTGCTCCCTGCCTGTGGCCTGGGAAAGCAGTTGAAGATGGCCCAAGCCTTGGGATCCTGCACGCATGTGGGAGACGTGGAAGTAACTCCTGACTCCTGACATCAGATTGGCTCAGCCCTGTTGTTGCAGCTACTTTGTGAGTGGACTAACAGATGGAAAATCTTTTTGCCTCTCCTTCCTTTGGTAAATCTGACTTTCCAATACAAATAAATAAATCTTTTTTTTTTTTTTTTAATGCCTACCAAAGCTCTGCCTCAGTGAATCCCACTCATTTCTGGTCACAGGAGTGACAAAATGATGCATTTTCTTTCTTTTTTATTTTTCTAAAGATTTTTTTTTATTAGAAAGTCAGATATACAGAGGGGAGGAGAGACAGAGAGGAAGCTCTTCTGTCTGATGGTGGCTGCAACGGCTGGGCCAGGAGCCCAAGGCCTCTTCCAGGTCTCCCAAGCAGGTGCAGGGTCCCAAGGTTTCGAACCATCCTTGACTGCTTTCCCAGGCGACAGGCAGAAAACAGGGCCACTGGGATTAGAACGAGGGCCCATATGAGATCCTGGCATGTGTAAGTCAAGGACTTAGCCACTAGGCTATCACACCGGGGCCCAAAATGATGCATTTTCTTTAGCATGTTTATATCCCTGCATGCTTGTTCACGAAGATGTGCTTTTCCATCTGTCATATTTGTCTAATCATGTTGACTCAACATCCAATGCCTGTACCAAGAAAACAATATGTGCAAAATGCTCCCAAACATGTAACTGCTGTTTGAAACACAGATGTGTCTACGCATACCATTTACAAGAAAGAACACTTGAGAAAGTTTTTGGCAAAATGGAACTAAAGTGTAAGTTGGGAGGAAGGCAACATGATGTAACCAGGTAAATTCCCGGGTGTAATGTTTACAGCCTTATCAGAAGACAGTTCCAGTCTCAGTACTCTGCTTCCAATCCAGCTTCCTGCTAAACTCATCGTGAGAGTCAGCAGGTGACAGCTTTAGTGCGTGTGTCCCTGTCACTCATCTAGGAGACCTGGATGGAGTTCCAGGGTCTTAGCTTGGGCACGATGGACGTTTTAGAAATGAGCTGGTAAGTCATCTCTGTCTCTTCTCCCATCTGCTTTTCAAAATATGTTTTCTTCTTTCAAATATATATGTATATATACATATAGTTTATATAGTATATATGTATATATGTATGGTTTTAATTTCATTTTATGCATTTTCCATAAACTTTAATGGAGCATTCTCATATATTTCCTGATCTGAAATTTCCTTTTACTTGTTTCTGTTTTTTAATACAATATTCACTATTCCTGATTACTTGGCTCTTTAATATTCTATCCAAAGTTACAGCTGAAATTCAAGAAAGCAGAGAATGAAGGAATGTAATTGGTGCTATTTATAATCCTCATTATTTATAAAATATCTTTTCCTTATGGCCTCCTTTGTACCACTTCAAGACATGCTGTCTGTCACTACTGCATCTTTTTTATGCCAAGTGAAGAATGAAAAGCAAGAAGAATCCTAACTTGGAAAAGATACTCAGAAAGGAGATCTACCACAGCTACTCTTTACTGGAAGAATTATCTTTTCTTTGAGAGCGGAGGTTGATTGATGGCACCTACAGGAAGTTTCAGAGAATGACTATAAACTTAAAACAAGGATTTCTGTCTGCTAGAGTGTGGACTGTTGTTTCTAAAAGAAACTTCACCTTTTCTCTTTCATGTCTCTGTCATTCTGCCTTTCAAATAAATAGAATGAAGCTTTTTAAAAGATATGTTCATATGAAAGGTGGTATGAGACAGAAGAAGCAAAGACATAGAACAATAGCTCTTCATCTGCTTGCTCACTCACCAAGTAGTTGCAAATAGCCAGGGATGGGTCAGGCAGCAGGAATCTAGAGGTTCTTCCAGGTCTCCCACATAGATGCATGGCCCCAAATAATTGGTCATCCTCTACTACTTCCCAGACCGTTATCAGGGAGCTGGATTGGAAGTGGAGCAACCAGGACTTGAACTGGTACTCATGAAAGGCTGGCACTGCAGGCAGAGGCTTAACTTGAAACACCATAGCACTTCCTCCTGAAATGAAGCATTTAAAAATATACGAAAAGCTTCATTTTTGTCTCACCAAGATTCACATAGTAGTGACATAAGGAGTAATTTTTTTCATTTTAGGAGGTATAGAGAACTTGAGGCACAAAGAGATGGATGAGCGGCTCAAGAACACATCATATGTGATAAAGAAACTTTAAGATGTGATTTTGAATCCATATTTCCCTTAACAATCTGATGGTAAAAAAAAAAAATATCCAATTCCCAAATTTCCTAGAAAACATGAGATGGAGAGTCTAGGAACCCAGAACCAACTCACTTTGTTTTATTGCATAGAAAGACATTTGTATTAGTCAGCTTTTGTTACTACAGTGAGATACTTGCAACAAATACTTTTATCAGGAGAAAAGATTTATTTTAACTCAGTCCTGGAGATTCAATTTCAAGAAAAGGCAGCTCCAGTTTTTTGAAATCTATGAGGATGGTAGATGTGGAGGAGGGAGCCCATGCTGAATCAGGAAGGAGAGAGAGGGAGAGAGAGAAAGAGAGAGAGAGAAGCCGAGCAGCACTCCAAACTCAGGCTTTTATAACAATCCTCTCATGTGAATCACTTCCTAAGAATTTTCGCCTAGGCCCCAGCTTCTCAAGATTCCACTCCCTCCCAGCGGCATGGGGATCGAGCCTCTCACAGAGGGACATTTTGGGGACATCTAAACTAATATCCAAACTGTAACAATATCCAACTCAAGGCTGAGAAGGCCAATCAGAATTTACAAGCATTTTATACTGCCCAGTAGTCCTTAGTTGCCCACCTTTCATCTCTTGCAACTAGCAATCCTTATTTAAGCAGGCTGCTCTAAATAGTTGTTGGTGGTTACCATGGTAATAGACGCTTAGGTTTCAGCTTCAAATGCCCCTTTTAATGAAGCAATTTCAAAAAAATTCATGATGAATTACCAGACCATACACTTAACTCTGGGGAGTTTTGTTTTGGAAAATCTAATAAAAAGAAAGCAGAAAGAATGAGCAGCCAGTGCAATTGAGTAAATGGGGCCTGAGTTGGAAGGGCAACTGGAAAGGATGCCCGGTCCAGCTACCAAAAACCAAATCAGAATCAACTGCAGCTAAAGTTTCCAATTATAAATGCTCCCTGAAGGGCTACACATCAGGCTAAGCCAAGATTCCTGAGGAGGAAAAGTGGTAAAGAGAGAGGTGCCGAGACAAAAGTTGAGTATGTCCTGCAGGAGGCTGCGTGTGTTAAAGAGTTTCCATTTTCTACTTTATCACTGTCTCCGGTGGCTAAATGTCAGCAACCATCTGTCTTTGGTTTCTCCATTCCTCCATTTATGAAACCCAGGGACGCTGTCACCTGGAAAGGGCACAATTAACTCAAATGTGGAAGGTGGCATAAATGAATGTCACAGCCACCTAGGTTACCTACGTATTTAAAGAACAAAGCTGTCTGGATAATGCTCTAGAATTCTGTTATTAATCCCTTATCTATTACACCCATTAAAGATTTCACGCAAGGCTAGGTGGGCTTAAAAATATTACTGCACTGCTTCATGGAAAGAGTCGTAATTACCCAAAGGTAGTCCTGTCAATCACTCTCGTGTTTTGCTATAAAACCATGTCTTCTTGAAGGCATGGGTTAAGTTTATATTTGATTGAAGGCAAAAAAGGAGCCTTCAGAAGTTTTCACACACACTGCGTGTCTTGCCATGCTCCTTAGTCCCTACAGGGATGTCTTACTCTTACTGCTCACGGAAAGCACCAAGAACAGATGCATTACAGTTTTTGACAGGAGAACAGCCTGTGGATTCCGCCTACTCTCTCCAGTCCATCTGGGAGGTGGGTGAGAGAATGCAAGCCCACAGAGAGGGGGCTCTCCTGGGAATCCCTAGGGGTACCGTGGCTGTTGGTGCCTAATTTTCAGTAGATGGCACTGTGTGTACCAAGACAAAGTTCGATGAGAAATCTAATTGTTTCCAGAGAAAGCATACTGCATGTGAGAATGCACAGTATTTTTTTTTACTTAATAATATGATAACACAAACACTATTCAGTATTCACATTAGCACTCCCTTTGGAGCTCAAGGAATTTCATGATTTATGATGCTGGCTCAGATTCAGGGCTGTGGTGGAGCTCAGGGCGTCCTATAAGGGATACATTTGGGATATAAATAAATCACTCTGACTGCTCACCTACTTTATCACCCAACACATACATCAGCACCTGTACTCCATCTGCACACTGGATCCTCATCTTGTGCAATGATCTCACACTTTACCCCAGACAGGAAACTCCGGTGTCTCAGTTCCTGCTCGTGCCCAGGAATCCTCACACCCTCCTCGTTAACATAAGAGTTGTTTGCCCACTGATGGGCCTGTGTAGCTGCCTCTCAGGGTGTGCATGAACAGAAATCTGGATTAAGAAACAAAGCCAGAACTCCATTCCAGGCATTCTGGATAGGGAATGCATGTACCGCAGTGTCTACTGCTGTGCCAAGTGCCTGCCAATCCATCCCCTACCGTTCAGAAGACCTAATTTGGGGTTGCCAAATTTTCCTGATGGATGAATTCTTTTGCCATTATAAAATGTTCTTCTAATATTTGTGCTTTTGAAATCTACATTATTAAGCCTTGTACACTGGCTCAATGGATAAATCCTCATCTTACAAATGCCAGGATCTGATATGAGTTGTGTCCCGGCTGCTCTATTTCCCATTTAGCTTCCTGCTTGTGGCCTAAGAAAGCAGTAGAGGATGGCCCAAAGCATTGGGACCCTGTGCCCACATGGGAGACCTGAAAGAAAGTTCCTGGCCTCTGGCTTCGGATTGGCTCAGCTCTGGCCATTGCAGTCATTTGGAGAGTGAACGAACAGATGGAAGATCTTTCTATCTCTCCTTCTTTCTGAAAATATGATCTGCCTTTCAAATAAAAACAAATATATAAATCTTAAAAAGAAGAAGAAAGAAAAGAAATCAGGACCCGGCGCAGTGGCACAGTGGTTAAGGTCCTCGCCTTGAATGCCCAGGATCCCATATGGGTGCCGGTTCTAATCCCAGCAGCCCCGCTTCCATTCCAGCTCCCTGCCTGTGGCCTGGGAAAGCAGTGGAGGACCGCCCAAAGCTTTGGGACCCTGCACCCGCGTGGGAGACCCGGAAGAGGCTCCTGGCTTTGGATCAGCATAGCACCGGCCGTTGCACTCTCTTGGGGAGTGAATCATCGGATGGAAGATCTTCCTCTCTGTCTCTCCTCTCTGTATGTCTGCCTTTCCAATAAAAAATAATAAAATAAATCTTTAAAAAAAGAAAAGCAATCTACATTGTTAGGGCCAGCACTGTGACACAGCTAGTTAAGCCACCCCCTGTGATGTCAGCGTCCCATATCATAGCATCACTTCAAGTTCTGGCTGCTCCACTTCCAATCCAGTTTGCCGATAATATGCCTGTAAAGTTACTGAAAAATATCCCAAGTGTTTTGATTTCTACCACCCATGTGGGAGACCTAGATGGAGTTTGCCATTGGCTTTGGCTTTGGCTTGGCCCTTCCTTAGCCATTCTGACCACAAGGGCAGTAATGCAGTGGCTAAGATATCACTTAGTTTATCATCATTTCATTCATAAATAATGTCTAAGTTCAAGTTCCACTTTCTATTTCTGATCAGTTTCCTGTGATTTCATTCCCTGAGAGACACAACAGATAATAGCTTTAGGGACTTGGGCACCCACATGAGAGACCCAGATTGGGTTCCAAGCTCCTAGTTTCAGCCTAGCACAGCCCTGATTGTTGCGGACATTTGTGAAATAAACCAACAGATGAAAATGGTCTCCCTGCCTTTCAAATAAGTCTATAAAAATAATTAAAAGGTTTTAATTGTGATACTTATAGGACGTTTAAATGGAAACAGGATATGTCTAAAGAGTATTTTAGGTACATTGGGAATGAAAGTGAGCAATATGGGTTTTGAATAAAGATTAGATGATTATCAACAAGTGAACAGTAGCAACAGCTTGAAGAATATATTGTAATGCCCATGAGGCCAGCACTGCGAAATAGCAGCTAAAGATGCCACCTGTGGAACAAGCATCTTATATGGGCACCAGTTGGTGTCTCAGCTGCTCCACTTCCAATTCAGCTCCCTACTAATGCACTTGGAACTCAGCAAAGGATGGTCAAAATGCTTGGGTACCTGACACCCATGTGTGATACTCAGATGAAGTTCCTGGTTCCCAGCTTGGTCCTGTCCTAGCCCTGGCAATTGTGGCCATTTGGGGAGTGAACCAGTAGATGGGCTTGATCTCTCTCTCTCTCTCTCCTCTGCCTTTCAAATTAATAAATAAGTCTTTAAACAAGAATACGCCAGGAGGCGTATGTAATGATAGAAGATGATAAAGTATAGAATCCTAAGTAACAAATACTTTGTATTTCCTTACAAGAAAATGAGAGGAAGTAGCCCTAGAAGACCTGGATTCCCAGACAATTATGTCAGTCATGAAAGTTGAAAATTTTCATTGGTTATAGGAATAAGGAAGGTTATTAATAACTATAGTACATTAAAAATAGTTTAAATTGTCTTGTTATTCTTCTCACTGGGAAATGAAATATACTGTCTATCCTTTAAATTTGGATGGACTGGATTAGACGTGTATCAATCAATAATATGTGGCAGATATGAGATGAAATCATTTACCCTCTACGTGTACTCCCAAGAGGACTTTTCCCCCATTAGAAGACATTTTGATTTCCTCTTTCCCCAACTACTAATCTGTTTTCATGCATTTAGTTATCTTGGACGTATACCCTATAAATGATATCGTGTATTGTGTACTTTTATGCTACTTTCATGTAGCATAATGTTTTTGAGGGACATCCTTGTTTTAGCTTGTATGAATACTTATTTGTTTCTGTAGTCAAATAATATCCCATTGTAAGGAGCAAGAACTTCTTTTTGTATGTCCATTTATCAACATGGAGACTTAAGTTGTTTCCACTCCGTGGTTATCATTACTCACGCTACTGTGAACTTTCATGTACAAGTCTTGGTGTAGTAGATTTTCGCTTTTCTTGAATATAAGGGAGATATACATATAAAGTTTTCAAAGTGATTATAAATTTTATTCTCTCATCAGCAAGGTGTAAAAGTTCTAATTGCTCCATAACCTCTCCAACATTTGGTTTGATTGGTGTTTTTAATTTTAACCTTTCTTATGCATATAATATTTCACTATGATTTAATTTATGTTTGCCAGTGACTAATGATGTTGAGTGCCTTTTCATGTGCTTGTTGGGAATTGATATAGGCACACTTCATTTTCTTGGCCTTTGCAGATATTGTGTCTTTTACAAATGGAAGATTTGTGGCAAACTTTCACCATGGCAAGCATTCGATGCCATTTTTCAAATAGCGTGTGATCACCTCGTGTTTTCAAGTCCCACTTTGACAATCCTTGCCATACTAAGAAATGTTTGTGCTATTATATCTGTTATGATCAGTGAAGTTTGGTGGTACACTGTAATTATATGGGCACTTATGTCCATATAAGGGTAAGCTTAATAAAATAAGAGTGTTATCACCACTGCATTGAACAGCCGTTTTCACGTCTACCTATCCTCAGGCTTTTCTCTCTCTCTCTGAGATACAGCAAAGAAGTTAGGCCAGCTAAAACTCTAAAATAGCCTGTAAGTAAGGGTGCAAGTGAAAGGAAGAGTTACACATGTCTCAGTTTCAATCAAACTAGAAATGATTAACTTAATGAGGAAGACGTGTCAGGAGAGCTAACACACCCCTAAAGCTAGGCTTTTTTCACAAAATAGCCAAATTATCAATGCAAAGGAAAAATTCTTGGAGTAAACTAAAAGCACTACTCCAGTAGTCTTAGAATGATGAAAAAGTGAAACAGATTATTGTTGATAAGAAAAAGTTTTCATGGTCTGTATTGATGATCAAATCAGCTACAACATTCCCTTACATTAATTAAAGTTTGACACAAAGGAAGGCTCCCATTCTCTTCCATTCTATGAAGACTTGAAAGAGATGTGGAAGTTACAGGAGAAATTCTGAAGCTAGCAGAGGTTGGTTCATGAGATTTAAGAAACTATCTCTGTAACAGAAATGTGCACATTGGAGTGAAGGTGAAGTGCGCGATCCAGAGGAGCTAACTAACCTGAAGGCAGCTACACTAAACAACAGACTTTATGTGTATATCAAACAGCTTTATATTGAAATAAGATGCGATCCAGCATGATAGCTTAGTGGCTAAATCCTCACCTTGTATGGGCCAGGATCCCACATCAAGGCCAGTTCTTGTCCTGGCTGCTCCACTTCCCGTCCAGCTCCCTGTTGTGGCTTGGGTAAGCAGTAGAGGATGGCCCAAAGCCTTGGGACCCTGCACCCATGTGGGAGACCCAGAAGAAACTCTTAGCTCCTGACTTTGGAATGACTCAGCTCCAGCCATTGTGGCTACTTGGGAGTGAATCAGCAGATAGAAGATCATTCTCTCTGTCTGTCTCTCCTTCTCTGTATAAATCTGCCTTTCCAATAAGAACAAAGAACCCTTTAAAAAAATATGTATTATTTGGAGGACCAGCTACAAAGCATCAATCAGTGGATGTAATCTCTCTTTCTCTCCCTCTTTCTTCCTCTTTCCCTCTCTCTAACTATGCCTTTCAGAAAGATAAAAATAAATTCTTAAAAGGAAAAGATTTATTTATTTGAAAGACAGAGTGAGAGCTATCTCTTCTGCCTTCTGGTTCACCTCTCAAGTGTTGACAACATTCAGAACTGTGGCAGGTCAAAACCAGGAGCCAAGAGCTTCATCTGACACTTCCATATGGGTGGCAGAAACCCAAGAACGTTGGCATCATCTGCTACCTTCTCAGGCACATTAGCAGGAGGCTGATTTGAAAGTGAAGAAATCAAGACTCAAATGGGCACACCCACATGGAATTTGGGCATTCCAAGCAGTGCTTAACCCACTGTGCCACAATGCCCGCTTTTGTTTACTGAAAGTATTAAGCACACTCCTGAGACTTATTCTCAGGAAACATGAATTCTTTCAAAATATTATTGCTAATTGTCAATGCATTTAGAAGTCCTACAGAGATGTGTAAGATTGATGTTACTTCAATGCCTACTATCGTAACACCTGCCTTCCAGCCCATAGATCAAGAAACAATTTTGACTTTCAAGTTTCATTATTTAAGAAAATATATTATTATGTCACCTTCTAGTTGTCAGATTTAGTGATTCCACTGATGGGTCTGAATAAATTGAAAACCTTCTGGAAAAGATGACTAACCATTTTAGATGCCATTAAGAACAATTGTGGGGCCCGGCGTGGTGGCACAGTGGTTAAGGTCCTAGCCTTGAACGCCCAGGATCCCATATGGGTGCCGGTTCTATCCCAGCAGCCCCGCTTCCCATCCAGCTCCCTGCCTGTGGCCCGGGAGAGCAGTCGAGGATGGCCCAGGGCTTTGGGACCCTGCACCCGCGAGGGAGACCCGGAAGAGGCTCCTGGCTTTGGATCGGCATAGCATGGGCCATTGCGTTCACTTGGGGAGTGAATCATCGGACGGAAGATCTTCCTCTCTGTTTCTCCTCTCTGTAAATCCGCCTTTCCAATAAAAATAAAATAAATCTTTAAAAAAACAAAAAGAACAATTGTGATGCATGAGGTAAGTAGAAATGCCAACACTCACAGGAGTTAGGAAGAAGTGTATAGTAAACTTTCTGAATGACTTTGAGGGATTCAAGACTTCACTGAGGACAGTAACTGCACATGAGGTGGAGGCAGCAGGAGAACTGGAACGTGAGGTAAGCAAGCAAAGTGATTTCCTGAGATGGAATCCACTCCTAATGAAGGTGTTGCAAACACTGTTGAAATGACCACAAGGAATTTAAAATAGTATATAAACACTTGATAAAGCAACATCAGGGGTTTAACGGTTTCAGTCAATTTTTAAAGTTTTACTGTGAATAAAATGCTATTAAGCAGCATAATGCACTACAGAGACTCCTTCATGAAAGGAAAAGTCAATCAATTCAGAAGGCATCACTACTGTCTTATTTTAAGAAACAGTAACAGCCAGCCAACCTTCAGTAACCTCTCGTCTTTCAGCAGTCAACAGCATCAAGGAAAGTACCTCTACCAACAAAAAGATTATGATTTGTTGAACCGCCACATGACTCTTTATATTTTTACAAATATCTCATCAGTAAAATGGGTAAAATATTTTTATCAAAAAACAATTCAATTTTAAAAGAAATTTAATGAAAATGGTGTGTATTTATAAGATACTACTATGTAATTTTTATAAATACAGAAGTAGAGATGATCCATGTTATATTCTTTTATGAATTTCTTTTTACCAATTTATTTACTTATTTGAAAGTCAGAGTTACATAGAGAGAGGAAGAGATAAAGGGGGAAAAGAGAAATTTTCCATCTACTGATTCACTCCCCAAATGGCCAAAATAGCCACAAATGAGCCTAGATGAAGTCAGGAGCAAGAAGCTTCCCCTAGGCTCCCAATGTGGGTGAAACATCCTAAGAACCTGAGACAACCCTGCTGCATTCCCAGGCATACCAGCAAGGAGCTGGGTTGGAAGTCTTGAACCAGCACCCATTTAGGATGCTGGCATCGCAAGTGATTGTGTTACCTGCTATGGCACAATGCCAGTTCCCTACGTAATGTTTCATGCCATCCCGCTATGTAGTGTTTCATTACATGTGCACATTGTAAAATATCCAGTAAGAGTAAGTATGCTTATCCTTTCAAGCATTTGACATGTATAGTGAAAGCATGCAACATCCTATCTCCTAGAGACATACAATACATTAATATTGTCTATAGTCATGCTACTGTGTAATAGAACTATGGAACTCTTATTCCTGCGTAGTTAGAACCTAGTATCGATCACCAGTGTTTATATAGTCATCCTTCATCAGCCTCTGCAACAATATGAGAGTTTCTATTATACAGTACCTCTAGATGCATGTTTACCTATATATCCATTAATTTTATATTTTGCATGAGTTTACCTTATATCAGGGAGAACATATGATATTTCTCCTATGGGGGTTGGCTTATTTCACTAATTTTGCTGCAAATGGTAGAATTTCATTTTTTTCCATGGCTGAGTAGCATTCCATAATGTAGGTGTCCCACAGTTTCTTTCTTTCTTTTAAGATTTATTTATTTAACTGGAAAGTCAGATTCACAGAGAGTAGAGACAGAAACATCTTCCAACCACTGGTTCACTTCCCAAGTGGCTGCAACAGCTGGAGCTGAGTCAACCCAAAACCAGGAGCCTGGAGCTTCTTCTGGGCCTCCCAAGAGGGTGTAGGGGTTCTAATGCTTTGGGATATCCTCTACTGTTTTCCTAGGCCACAAGCAGGGAGCTGGATGGGAAATGAAGCAGCTAGGACGTGGAACAGCACCAGTGTGAGATCTCAGCACCTGCAAGGCAAGGACTTTAACTACTAGGCTACTGAGGCGGACCCTGTACCACAGTTTCTGTAGCCACTCCTCTTTCGACAGGCATCTGAGTTGTTTGCATGTCTTTGTATCACATTTTCTTTGTCCATTCACCATTGGGTGGACACTTCTATTGGTTCCATTTCTTGGCTACTGTGAATATTACTACAGAAAACATGGGAGTGTGACTGTCTCTGACAAATGGAAATGAATTTCCTTTCTTCTGGATATATGGGTAGTTCTTTTTAAATTTTGTGAGGAACAGGCACACTTTTTTCCACAACAACTTGTCCATCTATGCTCCCATAGTTGTACAAGGGTTACCTTTTCTGTCCGTCCTAACACTTGATATTTGATAGCCACTGTTACTGAAGTGACGTGACATCTCATTGTGGTTTCCATTTGTAGTTCCTTGATGATTAATGATGCTGAACATTTTTTCATATACCTTTTGGCCATTTGTATATCTTCTTTTGAGAAATGTTTGTTTAGTTCTAGTGCAAAATTTTAAATTGGATTTTTTTTAAAGATTTGTTTTTATTATTATTTTTTTCATTGGAAAGGCGGATATACAGAGAGGAGAGACAGAGAGGAAGATCTTCCGTCCGATCATTCACTCCCCAAGTGAGTGCAACGGCCGGTGCTATGCCGATCCAAAGCCAGGAGCCTCTTCCGGGTCTCCCACGCGGGTGCAGGGTCCCAAAGCCTTGGGCCGTCCTCGACTGCTTTCCCAGGCCACAGGCAGGGAGCTGGAAGGGAAGCGGGGCTGCCGGGATTAGAACCGGCGCCCATATGGGACCCCGGGCGTGCAAGGAGAGGACCTTAACCACTTGCGCCACCGCGCGAGGCCCTAAATTGGATTTTTAAAACTATTTCATTCTCACTTCATAACACCTTTATTTCAGTTTGAAGAATTCCTTTTAGCATTTCTTATAAAACAGATCTGAGGAGCTGATAAATGCCCTCAACTTCTATTTCTATGATTTATCTCCCTGTTCTGCCTTAGAAACAGTTATGCTATATACTGAATTCTTAGCTGGTTTTTTTTTTTCATCCACTGTAGTAGAAAGTCTCATCCCACTGCTCTGAAATCTGTGAGCTGGATTCATCTGGACCTCTCTGTATTATTTTCTTCTTGTCTGGTGCAACTTTGAGAGTTTTTCCTTTAGCTTTAACCTTGGAAAGATTTGTAATAATGTGTCTTGGGATAGACTTGGTTGGGTTGAATTTGAGGGATGGCTGTGACTTTCCCGTATGCTGGTAGTTGCATCTTTCTCTAGGTTTGAAAACTTTTCTCTTTAGCTGCTTGAATGTGCTTTCTAACCCTTTTATAGTCTCAAGGCACTCTTGTATATCAACAACTATATGTAACGTCTGCTCTTTTCACGTTAGTTCATATTTTCCATCATCTTTCTTTATTAGTTTTAAATAAAGTTATTTCTCCTTCAATTACATAATTTCAAATAGTCTGTCTTCAAGTTTACCGGTGGCTTCTTCTGTTTAATCTGTTCTGTTATTGATGCCTTCTATCACAATTTTAATTTCACTTGGTGAACTTTTATCTTAAAGGAGTTTTGCTTGCTATTTTATATTTACTTTCTGCTATCAAATTTCTCTTTGAATATTGAACCATTTCTCTGTCTTCCTTTGTGTTTTGTGGCACTCAAAGGCAATGCTAACATTGCTGATGGTGGCTTTATCTGCTATGCCACAACACAGATCCTTGCTTCTTAATCCTATGATAGTATATGCCTTAAGGGGAAGAATTATGGCTTCCCTGGCAGCCAGCACTCACCATGTGACATAATACCAATGAGATGGAAGAAACGTGTGCAATAATGGCTCATCTTTCCTACTCTTTTCTACTAAGAGCATGCGTGCAAAATTCAGAGATTGTGTAGCCATCTTTAATTTGTGTGATGGATGCTGAAATGGAAGGAAAATTGTAACTATGAACATTGACCACCTCCCGAGCTCCAGGAAAGACTATGAGTGAAGGAACTCCCAACTTCTTAGTTAAAAGAAAGCTATATATCCACATGTGTCATGAGCCAGCACTCGGGTAGCTAATGATAGATTTGTGGAGGAATCTTGCCTACTTAGCTACTAAATCTTCTTCCACGACTGATGTTCTCTAGTGAGCATTCACATGTGTTACAGATTTTCTCCCTTCACTCTACTCCCATTTATTTACTCACATCCTTGGCTCATTCTCTCATTCTTAATATTTCATGAGCCCCTGCCTATATGTCTGGATTTATTGTGGCATCAGCCACTTCTCGTTTTACAAAAAATGGATAAACAGGCGAATCACCCCAGAATATCTATTAGAAAGATTTTCTGTAACTTCTGTCTTTCAAAATCTTATAAGAACGGTATATAGTACAGTTGCTTCCACTGAACTGATATTTACATAAACCAAACTTGAAGTTTTTGCTGTTCTTTCAATTAGACATAGCTATTCCCAATGGGATCCTAGTAAGGTAAAGGAGAGGTGCTGGAAGATGGAACTGAGACATGATAGTCTGGACTACATGGTAATGCTGCTGTTACTGAGCTCTCTTTCCCTTCTCATGCTCATCTTACAGTGAGCTATCACGGGCTTAAGCAATGTTATGACTTTGGGGCTTTGTGCAAACTCAGCTTGTAGTGGGTGATTCTAGGGGCATGCTTCTGTGCAGTGTCATGGCCAGGTATTCCAGCTTTACCTAGCTCCACCAGGAATGGATTGCTCTCTTTCCTTCTTCACGTTGTTAAAAATATATTCACAGAATTCCTGTTCCAGAATCTCAGGGGCCTACACTGGTTGTTCTTAACATAGGGCTTATGACAAGCAGCATTATCCCTTTGGACTTTTCCTATCACCAGTATCTCTAATACCACACCTTCTACAGGTCTTGCAGCATAAGCAGAAGGCTTGCTTGCAATTAATTTTGGATTTGTTGCCTAAACTCTCTCTTTTCCTTGGACTCCCAAGACTGGCAAGATTTCTTGCTGTCATCTAGTATATGGGTAAGAGAAGTATTCCCAAAAGTGGAGTATGCTAGCTCCTGAGCTCTGGGCAGCTTATCAGGGAGAGGAGTTCCTTTACTTAGTGGGAGGGACAAGACATGTTTTGCATTTACTTTGAAAGGCATACTCTGGTATGCCGGTGGCTGTAAGACCCCTAAATTTGACTTATGTACCATGCCCCTGATTCTTTACTGGGTTTATCACATATCTGATGGAGCATGTGTATCTTATTAAATCCTGTATGGGCTAGCCACTTCTTACTCACTAGTCCCATTAGGCCATTACAGGGTGCTGTGGGATTTCCAGCTGGTCCAGATCTCTTCATTTTATATTTGAACAAGACATACTGATGTTAACACAGGTGTGTTTTTAAGATTAATTCATTTTTATTGGAAAGTCATATTTACAGAGAGAAGGGAAGATGAAAGAGATCCTCTGTGTGCTGGTTCACTCCCCAAATGACTGCAATAGCCACACCTGAGCCAATTCAAAGTCAGGAGCCAGGAGTTTCATCTGGGGCCTCCCACATGGGTACAGAGTCCCAAGACTTTGGACCATCCACTATTGCCTTCCTAGGCCACAAGCAGGGAGAGAGTAGGAAAATGGAGCAGCCGGAACACTAACTGATGCCCACATGGAATCCTGGCAACTGCAAGGCGAGGATTTAGCCACTAGGCTATCCCGCTGGGCCCTGTTAACAGTTTTGGACAAAAACTGAAAGTAAGTGTTGTTACCCAGACCTTAAACTCTTCCTGATCTTACTACCATTTGTTTAACATTTGCATTTATTTTCATTTTATTTGAAAGACAGAGAGATAGACAGAAATAGATCTTCCATCTGCTGATTCACTCCTCAAATGCCCTCAACAGGCAGGGCCAGGCCAGAGTCCTGGGAGCCCAGAACTCATTTCACTTCTCCAACATGGATAGCAGGGCCCCAAATACTTGAGCTATCATCTGTTGCCTCTCAGGGTGCCATCAGCAGGAAGCTAGATTGGAAGCCGAGTAGCCGACTCTAAATACTCTCACATGGAGTGTAGGCATGATAAATTCTGACGTAGTCACTGTACCCCATGCCTTGTTTGTATTCTCTGATCAGAGTATAAAAGAACTCTTACACCATGCAAACAGGTATGTGTTTTGCTCTGAAACAATACTAATCTGCTGTAGCAAAGAAATTAATCATGTCCAGAATTGCGGTTAAAATTAGGGAACATCTTACTAAACTTGAAGTAATCTCATTTTTCAAGATGAAAATGGTCTCCTTGGGCTCAGATTAGCAAATTAAATAGAGTTCATTGCCCTTGCCTGCTTTAAGTCCTCAAGGGTGGCACTAATTTCTGCCACCTGAGAGTGTGAATTTTTTGGATCCTCAGATGACATCTTTGTGCTGTTTCATCTGGTTTATTTATAAAGAGTACACGCTTACTTTCTTTCAACTTTGCAGGTTATTTTTCCTAATGCTGGCTTTAATCCTGGCAATAAAAGTTATCTTAAAAAAGAAGAAGTTTCTTAACCCAGCACAATAGCCTAGTGATTAAAATCCTCTCCCTGCATGTCCCTGAATCCCATATGGGCACCTGTTCATCTCTGAGCTGCTCCACTTCCCTTCCAGCTCATTGCTTGTGGCCTGGGAAAGCTGTAGAAGACAGCCCAAAGCTTTGGGACCCTGCACCCATGTAGGAGACCCAGAAGAAGCTCCTGGCTTGTAACTTAGGATCAGCTCAGCTGTGGCTGTTGCAGCCACTTGGAGGGTGAACCAGCAGATAGAAAATCTTTCTCCTCTCCTCTCTGTAAATCTCCCTTTCCAATAATAAATAAATAAATCTTAATTTAAAAGTTTCTTTAAAATTTATTATTTGAAGAAAGAGCTCTCATTTTCTGGTTCACTCCTCATCAAGTCTCATCTGGGAGCAAAGCTGGGAGTCAGAAATTCAATCAAGATATCCCACATGGGTGGCAGGAACCAAAGTCCTTGAGCCTCAATTATTGTACCCCAAGATTTGCCTTAGCAAGAACCTAGAGTTAAGAGCTAGTTGAGTATGAAACCCAGGTGGTATGCTGTTATCATAACTGCTAGGCTAGTAGCGCAACTGAATTACTTTGGCTCTGCAATTAATCTTTTCCCATTATGGTTATTAAGGGAAAAAGCCCCCTGTGCCTGAATGTGTATAGTGCACACACATGTTCCATAGATCAATGAAGTGCACATGCATCTGGATTTCCAAAGCAAAGCATTCAATTTTAACCCTGATACAAAGAGGGCAGTGAAATGAGAAAATATGCACAGACCAATTTTCATTACTTATCATGCATTCCTTCAGGGCTTATGTATTTTATAAATTTTTTGGTAACTGAAATGCTACAAAAGTATCTTTAAAATTCATTATTTGAATGAGAGCTCCCCTCTGCTGATTCACTAAGTGTTATAAAAAGCAAAGAGACCATTGACTGCATGGAAGAACTGCGAGAAGCAAGCCCTTGGCAACGTCCTTTATTTCTTAAGAGATTTGACCTGGGTTGACCTGGCTGGCCTAGAGCTGTGGAGTGCTTGTCTGGGGAAATGATTGCCCTGCCTCCTGAGAAAGAATGGGAGCAGGGTTTACAACCTGTAAGCAGCTCCAACTCTGGACAACCAGAATTACCAAACTGCGATAGGAGTGCATGCCCCCAGTGCTTGCTGGGAAAGGCCATCAGCAGGGTGTGCAGGGTGTGCTCTGTGAGTGACCCCCTCAGCAGGAGAAGCTGAGCAGCAAAAACTCCTCTCAACTTCCTGGAACATTTGCTGGGTAAGAAAGGCTCAAATAATCTCTATACATAAAACCAGATTTTTTTGGTCTTTCGCAGCCATCGTCTACATACGTTTTTTTTTTAACACATTTGACAAAGGTATTTGGGATAATACATTCATTTTCTGCAACCACTGTAAAAACTGCCACAAACTTAGGGCCTACAGCAAACAGCAGTGTGTTCTCTCACAGTCTGAATGCAGCAACCCAAAGCCAGCTATAGAAGGCAGAAATCAAGGTGTCACTGGAGCCGTGACTCACCCGGGGGCTTGAGGGGAAAATCCATTCCTTGGGCTGTCAGCAGTCCGATTCTGCCTGTCTTCACATCATCTCTTTTGTTTGTGGATGAGCTCTCTCCCCCGCCCCCCACCGTCTCTCCAGACACTGTGATTACCCATAGAGGCTACCCAGATAATGAAGGATAATCTCCCCATCTTAAGATCCTTAACTTAATCACACCTGCAATGAACCTTTATCCTTATAAATTCACATTATATTATAAGCTACAGAGATTAGGACCTGTCTGGCCCATTTCCTGTTGCTATAACTGAATATCTGAAACTGGGTAATTACAAGGGGAAGGAGTTTATTTTGGCTCATGGCTCTGGAGGTTGGAAGGTTGGACAGCTGCATCTGGGGAGGGCTTGTACTGCATCATAACATGGTGTAAAAAGCCAAACCTGCTTTATAACAAGCTACTCTCCCGGTGACTAATCCGTCCCCACCACAGTGAGAAATGAGCATGCTATGGAGAAGGGCACTAGTCCCTCTTAGCAACCTAAACAACTATGAAAGGCTCCACTTCCCACACCCAGCCCACAATGTCAATCACATTGCAACATTACTTTCACAGGGGGTCAAGTCATGGCAACAGCAGACATTTTGGAGACCATTATTCCAGATTCCACATGCGGATTTCTTTAAAACCTCTAACAGAAGGATACACTTTTGGCCCAGAGATTAAGATACCAGTTGAAACAACTACATCCCATATTGCCTTGTCAGGGTGGAAGATTCAGCTCAGTTCCTAATTCCAGCTTCCTGCTAGTATACACCCTGGGAAGCAGCAGTTATGCTTGGGTTCTTGGATCCTTGCCACCCACGTGGAAGATTTGGATTCATTTCCCAGTTCTCCACTTCAGCCTGGCTTAGCCCTGACTATCAGTCATTTCAGAAGTTAACTAGCAATTGGTGGCAATCTGCCTCTCTCTAGCTCTCAAAAGAAAAGGGGGGAAAAAAGACAAATGACATAGATTAATTTAACTAATAGAGAAACCCAAGTTGAGAAATGATATAAGTGTCATCTATATGCTAATCAGAAGAGAGTAATTATACTTTTTAAGACACCATGTGGGGCTGGCGATGTGGTATAGGAGGGAAGCAGGAGGGACAGAGTAAAGGTATTGCCTAAAGTGCCAGAATCACATATAGGTGCTGACTTGATTCATAGATGCTCACACCTCTCCTTGCTAATGTGTCTGAGAAGCAGCTGAGGATGCCTCACGTGCTTAGGCCATCTATATGGAAAATCCAGAGGAAGCTCCTGGCTCCAGACAGGACCAGCTCCAGGCATTGTGGCCATTTGGAGTGAACCAGTGGATGGAAGATTCTCTCTTTCTCTATCTCTGTAACTGCACCTTTTAAATAAATATATCTTTAAAAAACAATAATGCTGGCCCCACACTCTCAAACCTTTAAAAATGTGAGCCAAACAAGCCTTTTTTCTTCTTCTCCTTTGAAAGTTACCCAGAGTCAGGTATGCAAAAAGAAAACAGACTAAAACAATTAATTAGAGGGTCTATCTTCTTCTCACAGCTTTTCCTGTGTTGGCCAACCATAATCACAGATGCTGAAAGCACAAATTGATCTTCCCTCTAGAGGAGAAAGGCATGTGAATGCCTTTCTATGGATCAGCTTGTTAAACAGAGGAGCTGATCATTCCAAATGCAGTCTCCCCACTAGCCCAGCATCATCACCTGAGGGCTCGCTTGCAGTGCAAAATCTGGGCCCCGTCCAGCAAGTCAGAATCTTTCCATGTGATTTTTATCCATGCTGAAGTCTAGTCTATACTAGAATGTCTGTACATTAAAGGAATTTCTGGAGCTAAACTAAAAGGCAAAATGAATGTGTGAGGTGACAGATAAGTAAGAGCTAAGGTGAAGAGCAGATTAAAAGCATGATGAAATTAGAGAGAGAAAGGGAACAAAAGGGAACCAAAACCAGCAATTGCAGAAGCAGCATGTGGGATGAGAAGGCATGTTCCCAAGAGTCAGAGCTTTGAACCTGTAAGGCAGAAGGCTTTTGTGGAAAAAGACTTGCTTTTTTTTTTTTTTTTAATATTCTTTGTGAATTCTTTTTCTAAAATTTTTATTTATTTGAAAATCAGGGAGACAAGGAGAAGCAGGGAGAGCTCCCATCTGCTTGTTTATTCTCCCAAATGCCCACAAAGGTCAGAAAACTAGGAACCAGGAACTCCATCCAGGTTTCCCACAAGGTGAGAGGAACCAGATCACCAGGCTGTCACTGCTTCCCTCCAGGGACTGCACTAGTGGGAAGCCAGACACAGAAGCAAGGAGTCCAGGGTCAAACCCAGCCACTCAGACACAGAATTCAAGCAGCTTAACCTATGCCTTAACCACTGAGCTACACCCCTGCCACAGAAGAGATGGAGTCTGCAGGATTATGGTTCAAAGAGCAAAAGTTTAAGATGCATAAATGCCTGGATTTGAATTCTTAAATTCCCAAGGCATACCTTCAGAAAATCAGGTAGAGTACCCAGTCTCTGACAGCAGTCTTCTGTCCTGTATCTTAGAGCTATCTCCCTCACAAGATCTTTTTGGAGTTTGGAGAGAGGTCCTGAATGTAACAAAGGCCTATCATGATTGTGTTGGTGCTTAGCCTACCCCCTAAAATGCTGCTGAAGATACCTATATCTCACATGGGAGTACCTGGGTTCAAATCCTGGCTCTTGTTCCCAATTGATTCCAGCTTCCAGCTAACATGATGAGCTCAGGGAGACAGTAGTGATGGTTCAAGTAATTGAATTCCTGCCACCCACATGGAAGATTGGATTGGATTCATGGTTTCCAGCTGTGGCCCAGGCCACTGCAGCCAGTGAACCAGTGCATGGGAGCTATCTCTTCATCTCAAATAATACAAACTCTAAATACCAAGCAAAAGACTCATCACATGTGTCAGCCTCCAAACCTCCTTGTTGTTTTTTTTTTTTTTTTAAGTTATTTGACAGGGTTGTTTTTCTTCGAGAAGCTGGGCTTTATCCACTGGTTGACTTCCTAAAATGGCCTGGGCTGTATCTACACTAGAGCTAGGGGCTGAGAACACAATCTAGGTCATCTCTGTGGGAGACAGGAGCCCAGTTACTTCAGGATTGCCACCTGCCAGGATTGCATTAGCTGAAACTAGAAACAGAACCCAAGCACTTTGTAGACACTTTAACCACTATCTACTTCCTAAACTTCATCTTTAATTGATACATAACAAATATTCACACTTCTCTTAACCTTTTTTTCTGCAGAAGACAAGAGTTGATGAAGAGATAGAATTGAGATGAATAGAAAGAAGAGCTTTCTACAAACTTGAGACCATTTTCAATCCAATGAGCTATGACTCCCCCTTATGGGCTGAATGTGTCTTCCCAAGACCCGTGTACTGAAACCTCCTATGCAATGTGACAGGGTTTGCAGATAGGACCTTTGAGGGGGTAACCAGGCTACATGAAGCCATAGAGGAGAGTTCTGACCCAATGGGAATAGTGTCCTGATACCAAGAGACACTGCAAAGTTAGCATAATTCCTCCCTGTCCCCTTTCTCTCCTCTCCTCGCTCTCTGCCATATGAGGACACAGAAGGCAGCTGTCAGCAAACCGTCTAGAGAACTTTTGCAAGGCATCAAACACTACAGGAAACTTATAATTGAACTTTCTAGTCTCCAGAACTGTGAAGAAAGAAATTTCTGTTGTGTAAGCCACTCAGTCAATGCTGTTTTGTTAGGTAGGGCATCCTAAGTGGACGAAGCTACTTCCCTCGCTGGAATCATTAAAACAGAAGTTGATAGTTACTCTCAGATGTAAAAGAGCTTTAGGCAGGAGAAAGCCCAGTGACAGCAAACTAAATCCCTAAATCAGAGCGTCTCCACCTTCGGTGCACATTGGGAAATGTGTTCACCTGGGAAACGTTTTAAAAGTAATGAGGTCCAATTTTTCTTCTGTGTTTTTGGATGTGTGTGCTTAAATGGCAGCCCATGTGACTTTATTGTGCAGCCAAGGCAGGGCAATCGCTTTACTCTCTTAAGAGAGCTGAGACCTTTCCTGGTTTTGTGTTATCATGAATTTGTTAAACCAGGTGATGTAAGAATGCAGTGTTCATCATTGATTCTGTTGTGCAAGTTTGAAAAAGGGAAGAGATGAAATTGTTGAGCTCTTCAAGTCATGAAGCAAGCTAATGGTGAAGTTGTAATAATGTATTTTTGTGGGGAGTGAGGTGCTGAAGCCGCTCCCCAGAATAGGAAAGCTGGAATAGGAGGGGCCGTCCCAAGATGGCGGCTGGTCCAGGGCCAGGAGGCAGAGTTGGTCTCGCCAGCAGGTAAACAGGAAGTCACAGGGATAGGCCAATGCCCCCGCTGCGATTATGTCATTGCTACTGGCCTATCAGATAGCGCCAAGTGGACCCACGGGGAGAAGTGATTGGTGGAGAACAATATAAAAGTAGCCGTAAAAGCTAGGCAAGATGAGGGACAACAACGGAGGACGGACTAAGAGAGATAGACAGACAACGGATGGAAGGACGATAGAGGACTGGGGGGTGACGAGGAGAAGGACTGGGGGACGACAAGGAAAAAGACTGGGGAAAGAACAATGGACAGAACAGGAAGAACGGGGCAGCAGAGAGGGGAAGAAGGGTTAAGATCTTTGAGTGGAAAAGCTAAGGCATACAACAATGGACAAAAGCGGACAGAGGGATACAAAAGCGGTATAGAAGCAGTAAGAGCAGTACAGAGAGACAGGGACAAGAACGGAGAAATGAAGCAGAAAGTACAGGAAGAAATATGGGAAAAAGAATGGCGCAAAGAAGGCTGGAGAAGTGGGGAGGAAAGCTTAAACCAATGGGGACAGGAGCAGCGGAGGTAAGGATTTAAACACAGCCACTCTTGGCAGTGAGGGGTCCGGTTATGGTTCCGGCTTTTCCTGGACCCTCAAGAGCGTGCTTCATTGTTTTAATGATGCCGCTGCTGGGCAGCAGCGACATATTTTCCAGTCCGGACTCTTTGGAGCTTTCTGGTGAAGTGCAATATGTAGTAGATATCTATTGACTTGCTGAGACAGCAATATGGAGTGAATGTGTGCACTCCAAAATTCATACATAGGAATTATAACCCTCAATGAGGTGGTTTTTGAAAATGAAACTTCTGAGATACAATTAGGTTTACGTGAGGTCATTAGGGTGAAGCTCTCTTGATTTGATTAGCCTCTTATAAAAATAGCAAAAGATGAGGGATGGGAACCAACACAGGGGTTCAGTGCTACGCAGTAGCTGAGTGCTTTAAGCTGCTCTCTGCAGTGCTATCATCTGATATGGTCACCATGTTAAGTCTCAGCAGTTTCACTTGCAACACAGCTCCCTATTAGTGCACACACTAAACAGAAAAAGTTTACAGAAAACAGTGAAGGATAGCCAGGTACTTCAGCCACTGCACCCATTTGTTGAGATCCAGAAGAAGGGCCTGGCCCAGCCCTGTCATTGCAGCCATCTGAGGAGGGGACCAGCAAATACAAGATTTCTCTCTCTCTCTCTCTCTCTCTCTCTCTCTCTCTCTCTCTCACCCCTTTCCTTCTTTCTAGCCTTGCCTTTCAAATAAGTAAAATAAAAAATCCCGAGACTACAGAGTTCACTGTATGCCACGTGAGGACACAGCAAGATGGCAGTCTGCAGTTCTGGAAAAGAGACCTCACCTGAAGTCAATCATGCTGACACCAGATTTTGACATCCCAAACTCCAAAACTGACAGGAATACTTCTATTGTCTAAGTCATCCATCTAGTGTACATTTTTAGAGCAACCCAAACTGACCAAGATAGCCAGAAACTTTCTCCCTTGTTTTGGAAGAGTTTTTCTTTTTGGAGACAAGCTCTTCCCAATTCTATTAGTCTTAATAGGATAGTAAGTTTTGGGGGCCCTCTAAGTGACTCAATCTAAGCCAATCAGACTCTATCGCTAGAGAATGACAGAGAAGTTCTAGAATGTGAGACAGGATTATTCCCAAAGCATAACCTAATAGCTTATGCATGTTTCTTAAGAGCTTATGGCTTCTTGTTTCTCAAGACCTGGTTTTCAGTCTTTAATTCTAGTATCCTTCCAGTAAATTCCCCCTTTTTCTTTCTATATGGGTCAGAGCTTCTTTCAGTTGCTTGTAGATGTGATTCAGAATTTGGTTCCCGGATATGGTTACTGCAAGTAAAAGACTGATGTTGTGGAAATAACAGAATTGGATAATAGGTTTAGGATAGTGAGAATTTCACAATTCCATTTAAAACAGTTGGAAAAGCTATTTTTTTACACTTCCCAACAATTTTCTCTTTTTACTTAATCTAGTCCTGATTAATCTAAGCTATTTAGGCAAAATGTGAGGGGCTCCTGTCCTCTAGCTCCCTGGAGAATTAGTGACCTGGGGCTGCAGTTGGGGGAATGCTTTTGTCCTTCCCACTGGAGGAGTCTCAGTGTATACCAATACTTGGCTCCAAATCAACTCTTGTGCTTTCACAGCCCTCAAGACAATAAATAGAAACTGGAAATTTAGATACAGAGAGAAGTATTCCACAAAACTTCCTCTCTAAGATTGTTATACTAGAAAGAGCTTATAGAAACAACAAGGTGGAGTACAGAAGGCAAGCATGTAAATGACCACAGCTAGCAGATCTCCGTTTGTTAAACCCTTACTCTGTGCCACACATTGAGCTATTATGTCATTTAACCCTAGAAGAGCAATAGTATCATGTTTTGTTTTGTTTCTAAGGTTGAGCTGCAGAGGCACAGATTTGAATTGATTCAATCATCCATGCTTTTCCGCTGCTGGCATATTATCATCTGTCTAGACATGACCTCTATTTTTTCTTATCTTCTTTATCCTTCAACCCAAGTGTATCAAATGCATGTCCTTCCAATCTACTTTCCATAGACTTACAGATCCATATAAAAAATATAGTATAATGTCTGCTTTTAAAATGTATATAAATGGATCTTACTGCATATCTCACTGTGCAATTTGCTTTTTTTACTCAGCATTATGTTTCTGAGATCCATCCACATTGATATATATATATATATTTATATATATGTATATATAAAGAGAGCTGGTTCATCTGTTTAAACTGCTCCATTGCATACTCTCATATCAATATCCTATACTTATGCATTTTTTCCTGGTGAATATTTAGACTATTTCTAATTTTCTCCTATTATAAAAAATGCTTTAGTGAACAATCTTGTATATATTTCTTAATGCACTGTATATGTATTTCTCTAAGATTTACCTTGAGGTAGAATTTCTAGGCCTTAAGCTGCATGCATGTTGCATGCCAAATTGCTTTTCAAAGTAGCATTATGATTTTACACTTCCAACTGCATAACAGTTCTGGAGATGGAAACTATTATTACCTTGATCTTGCCGATGGAGAAACTAAAGAAACACAAAGTGCCCCCAAGTTAAACACCATAGTCGGAAATGCATTTGGTTGCAAGTGGGAAAATCCCACCTGCCAGTAGCTTAAACAGTATAGACACTGGCCATCTCACTTAACAAAAATGAGAGAGAAGGAGAGAGAGTGAGAGCAAAGGAGGGAGGGAGGGAGAGAGAGAAAGAAAAAGCAGATCCTGAGTAGTAGCTCAGCCATGTCAATGGCAACACGGGCATTCCTGAGCTTTCTATTTCACCATCCTAAGTGCTGAGATTACAGCCTCATCTCCTCCTAGCCAAGGCTGCCAAGGCTGCTCTGACAGTGTGTCTGAGATTAGAGCAGGAAAAGGGGAGAGCAGTGATACCATGAAGCTGTTTCTGATTGTGTCTGTTACTGAGAAAAAAGAATGCTTTCCTTAAATCACTATTCTTCCCAGTGTATGTCACTTTTTGTTGTTGTTGGATTAGTCAGAGACTGCTGTTTAACAAATATTTGGGCAAAACAGAGTAAAACTCTTGGGTCCAGCCTAGATCAACCATAATTCAGACACTGGACTCTCTGAAGTCCAAGGCCACTTTGAAATTGAAAACCTGTTCTGTTGGCAAGAAAAAAGGAAATGACTCTTGGATGGAGGTTTGACCTGGTTTTCTGTCTTCTCCTAAAATCATATTGAAATTCAATCCCAAAGTCAAATGATGGCATTTGTTTGGGGGTGAGAGGAGGCGGAGGACTTTGGTGGAAGGTAATTAGGATTAGATGAAATCATAAAGTGGGCCATGATAACATGAACAGATTTGTAAGAAAAGGGTGATGCTGCCAAAGTGAGCATGCTTGTTCTTTTCCCCACGTGATGCCTTCCCCTACATTATGCAGCAAAATCTACCTCAACAGATTTGCACCATGCTTTTACACTTGCCAGCTTCCAGAACCATAAGCTAAATACACCTTTCCTCCACTTTTTAAGATGTATTTATTTATTTGAAAGGCATAGTTAGAAAGAAAGAAGAAATAGAAAAATCTTGCATCCACTGGTTCACTCCCCCAAATGGCCACAATAGTCAGGGCTCACCAGGCAGAGGCCAGGAGCCTGATGCTTCATTTGGATCTCCTCTACGGGTGGAGGGGCCAAAACATGTGGACCATCTGATTCTTTCCCAAGCCATTAGTAAGAAGTTAAATTGGAAGTAGAGCAGCTGGGACTTAATCTAGCACCCAAATGGAATGCCAGCTTCTCAGGGAGTGATTTAACCCCCATGCCTTAATGCTGGCCCCAAACCTTCGTTCTTTATAAATTGACCAGATAGCACTTTGATTTTTTCTTCCAATTTGGCCTCTTAGATTTTCCTGCTGACTTTTTACTCAGCTGTAAAGTATTTACTGGATCCTGAACCTCTTCTTTTTTCCAGGATACTTAAGAGAAGGCCAATAGGCCAACTTTGAGTTTTTAACCTGTGCTATACACTCCCCAGGTTGGCCATATCCATTTTCATAGCTTCAATTATCGTTTACATATTGCTGACTCCTAAATCTGCATCTCCAGCCTCCTTCTGTCTTCAGCTTCAGATCCATATGTGCTGTTGCCTACTTGGATATTTCTAAGACATGTCAAAATCAGCATGTCCAAAACTGAGCTCTTCATCTCCCACCCAAACTTTCCCTTTCTTCTCTGGCGCATCCTGTCCCAGTGTTCCTTCCACTTTGTTGCCCAAGTCAGAGACTGGTAAGATATCTCGAAATCTGCACTCAATTCCTGCATAATCACCCTCAACTTTTGGGGGGGTTTCTTCATCTCCACTGCAACCCTGACCTAAAAATTTGTGACTAAAGTGTTTGCACAAGGGACCAGTAGCCCCTGGCACCTGAATGTTCAATAAAAGTGCAGAAATTCGGCCTCCTTCCCAGATGTGCTGTTGTTTCAAGTGTTTAGCTCCATATCAGAAATTAATTCAAAGGAGAGATGTGTATACAAGGAACAAAAAATGGCAGTTTATTGAAACAGAACACAATGTGATGTGAGTGTGGGCAACCTGTCTTCATGAGGAAGAAAACAGTTGGCTATCGCCTTCAAAAGAGTTGAGCTCTTCCTCTACTGAATTGGGGTGGTATCTGTAGCAGGGACTAACAAATACTCAAAGAAGACAGAGTTTAGGTGCAGCTTGAATATAGCTCTCATCTTTGTCCTTAGGCAGCTGGAAGTGTCTTGCATCTCCTATGTGTGGTTTGTAGCATAAAGCTGGTGACTTCCAGGAACATGATGAGGGTTACACACATTGAGCCAACAGACCTGTTGGATTAGCTTGGGGTCACGATTTGGATAGTATGGGGCTGTGGCAAGGCTGCTGGAATCTCAGTTCCTCCTTATTCACTAGATACCTATCTACCTACCTGCTGACATCACTGCTGAATCAGAAAGTATGGTTTATCAGGATCTTCAGGTGATTCACTAAAATTTGAAATATTTTCATGCTGGCATTTTACATTGCCTATGAAAAAGTTTCCCTGCATCAAACTCTTGACTCCTATAATTCTTCACAGAGAGAACCTCGTAAGTCACTTCCTTTACTAAACTGCATGACTTGTTCCCCATAGCTTTGCAAAAGGAATGTCAAAAGCCTGGGGCTTTTGGGTGAGAGATAAAAAGTTCAGTTTTGGACATGCTGGGGCTGGCACGGTGGCTCAGTTGGCTATTCCTTACCTACAAACACCACCATCCCACATGGGCACCAATTTGTGCCCCAACTGCTCCATTTCCCATCCAGCCCCATGCTTTTGTCCTGGGAAAGGAGTGGAGGAAGGCCCAAAGCCTTGGCACACTGGATTCATATGGAAGACTCAGAAGAAGCTCTTGGCTTCTGGTTTCAGATTAGCTCAGTTCCTGCTAACTTATGGAATGAACCAGCAGATGGAAGATCTCTCTCTCTCTCTCTCTCTCTCTCTCTCTCTCTCTCTCTCTATGCCTCCCCTTTTCTCTGTTAATCTGCCCTTCCAATACAAAATAAATAAAATTTTCAAAAATGCAAAAGGCTACAAAACTCCAAAGCCCCACAGATGTTAAGGGATCAGAAAAGGGGTCAGGAAATTCCACACCAAAACCCCAGGGCTACCTATAAAAATTCTATGACCTGCAACAACTCCAAATCACCTTGATAGTCAAAACAATAGCCAATGGAAAACATCCAACATGGCTTCTATGTCTCCACAATGAAATTGCCATAATGATTTTCCCACTCCCATTCGACACCTGATGCCATGACATTTCTGAGGCTCCATTGAAAGAACTTGGGCAGTCATCCTATCCCCAGGAATCTCCGCCCTTTCCTGGAAAACTCAGCTCAAGTGCCTCCAGATCACACAGAGAAGTGACCAGAACCTTCTGGGTTGCCCCTTTGGATTGCATCCTCATTTCTGCTGAAATGCTTTATTAACAAATACTATTCCTCTGTTAATCATTATCTATGTCTTTTCCTTGAATTTTCATATGATGGAGATAAGTACTTGAACCCTTCTGCAAAACCAAATCTCTATAAACAATGCCTTGAATGTGGATGCCAGATACTACTAGACCCCAGTCATCCAGCCTCTCTCTTTTAGCTTACACTTCCTTGTACTGCCTTCTGGATAGCACATCTACGTTATTGAAATTAATTCACTGAATTAAAGAGTGGTACATATGGCCTCAGAAAGTTCTAATCACTGGGCCCGGCACGGTGGCACAGTGGTTAAGGTCCTCTCCTTGCACAGCCCGGGATCCCATATGGGCACCAGTTCTAATCCCGGCAGCCCCGCTTCCCATCCAGCTCCCTGCCTGTGGCCCGGGAAAGCAATCCAGGATGGCCCAAAGCTTTGGGGCCCTGCACCCGCGTGGGAGACCATGAAGAGGCTCCTGGCTTCGGACCGGCATCGTATCGGCCGTTGTGCTCACTTGGGGAGTGAATCATGGGATGGAAGATCTTCCTCTCTGTCTCTCCTCTCTGTATGTCCGCCTTTCCAATAAAAAAATAATAATAAAAATAATAATTAAAAAAAGAAAGTTTTAATCACCAAACCCATGAGCTTCCCCAATAGATGGCACATTGATGGTCAGTATTGGCTCAAGAGGTTTCTTTTTGAGAACTTCCAGGTCCAAGGCAGTAGGTAAGCACTACCTAATTGTAGTTCCCAGACTGAAACCCACTTGGCCAACACAAACATTCTCTGAAGACCACAATATCAATGATCAGTCACGGAAAGATCACAAACATTACCAGTCAATCAAGAACCTGGACATGTACCTCTCGCACCAAATTTAATCCATAGTCACGTTCACACCTAATCCACTGGAGAGCCCCAAAATTAAGGGGTACCTTCCTAACTCCTAGCTCTGCTGTTTCCAGTAAACATTGCCTTCCTTCTACTACCCCAATGCCAGGAATTGGCTTTCTGTGTGTGTATCTGGTGAGTCGAGATGTTATAGAATAGGTTGAAAATTAGGGAATAAGAGAGATGAAAAATTTTCCATAGTTGTGTCTCTGGTCCTGCATCCTGACTCCACCACCTCATATGCTATTGCAGTATATGTAGCCATGTAGTACTTTCCCACGATGCACTAAAGTCTCCTGCACTGGCAAGAAGGGGATTTCATGAGTATACGTACATAGAGCTCTTTGTGGAGATGACATGGAGGTCTCCCAGAAGATCTGCAACACTAAACCCCAAGCAAACTCCACCCTTATTGTATATTCAATTAGGGCACCACCTTCTGGCCCATCAAGGGGCCCATTGAATAGGGCAGCAGATAGTAGCACCCTATTTGTCCTCTCTTGCGGTATCATGGACAGCTCAGTTTCTGTCCAACCCTTTCATGAAAAACTTCTCTCCTCTCAGGGTTGCTCATTCTTCACCTGAATATACACCTGCTTTTTATTGCTGCAATTCACTGAGGTTCCTGCTTTGAATACTCATCTCATGAGGGGAGCGAGAACCTGGAATAAAATGGTATGAAATAGATTTTCACCACAGACTTCAATTTGGGGCTTTTGCAGCAACTTCTCCAACCAGCGTTGGAAATTGTTCTGTATTCCAACAATTCTGCCTTATTTTATGGACTCCAGGCCTATTGGTGTCTTTCCAATTCCTTTCCCTACCAAGTTAGGGCCTTTTTGTCTGATGCCTCCCTGCACTCAGCATGGTATCAACTACCCCGACACATAGCTAGCTAATGCCTACTCTATCACTTCCTCAAAAACGGGTCCCGCTGAGACTAGCAGATCTGTTATTCAAACTTTGCATACTATGCTCCTTTAAACATGTTCCCCAGTTGTTCTTAAATAAGAAAATGCGTTTTTCCAGTTCAATGTCTGTTTTTCCAATTGAATCATAGTGATCCAATAACTGCATCCACTATATGCGTTGCTACCTCCTTCCAGTGACTGGCACAATGCTGGGTACACATTCGGAGCACATTTAATGAATAAGCATAAATAACTATCTCCAGGGAGCTCTTCTAGCACAACCTGGTCTTGTTTTCTTGGTTAAACGAGAATCAAAAAATCAAAAAAGGGCTTTGAAAAGGGCCAAGGAAGTGTAATTTGACCACCAGCAAGCTCATTTGGGATGAAAATATTCAGTTCTGACACATACACCCTGGGCAAGTGCTGAAAGCAGAAGCCTGAGGGTGATGGTAAATATTAAGCTTCTTGGCCAGTTCCTTCTTCCTCCTCCTCCTCTGGCTCCGAAAGGGACCTTTAGAAGGACTTTTGTTTAGTGGGAGTTCTCTATTAGCTTTCAGCAAATAGGATATGAAGTGGTGTGTGCTTTTTGCCCTTTGTTTTCTGTAGATAGAAAAGTCCGGAGGCGGTAGGAGTGAAGGTTGGTAGCACAATTGCCTTCTCATTCAAATGTTAAAGAGAGGTTTAGCTCTTGCTTTAGTACAATCTAAGAGTTGTAAAGGTCTGGAAGAGATCCACTCTCCTTCCTTCTGGCAGCTCATTTCCTGTAGGCCAAGGTAAACTGCCATTAATAGCAAATCCAGAGCAGTGAAACTGTAGTCGACACGGCCTTCAAGCATCTCTGGGAGGTGAGATAGTGTAGGAGAGCTGAATGCTAAATTTGCAGGGAAGACCCCCAGTGGAAATGCAGGATGTGTGAAACCCCACAAGTGTGAAGCTGGCCAGAAATCCTGGCGTTTTCCCAGCATTCCCCCCACCCAGTGGAAGGCTGGAGTTAGTCTGAAGGTGGACTTATTCCAGATGATGTTTTCCAAGTGTCTGACGCCCACATAGGTATGGATCTGGGTTTTGAGGTCATGACATCTACATAGTTTGGAGCACTCTTCAAATTGAGTAAAAGAAAAGTATGGATAAATTCAGGAAATAGGCTTTGGTTCATGAAGACCTTCGGTTTTAGGATGTGTACACATTTGCCCCAGGTAATGTCCTGGGGCTTTGAAGCCATTCAACAGGTGACTGACTCTCTGCTTTTAGCCTTAATTGAGTAATTTGCAAAATGAAACCCTAAGCGCCTCCATGAAACAGCGATAAGGTAAAGATTTAGGAGATAATGTCAATGAAAGAACTTGGAATCTGAAAGGAAATGCTGATTGCCTGTTTGGGAATTTAAGATTCCTTGCCACCACTTTCAGTTTTTTAGGGCTCTTTGGTTGTTTTTTCCTCCATTTATTTAAAAGGCAAAGACACAGAGGTAAAGACTGCAACAGCCAAGGTAAGTTAAACTGAAGCCAGGAGTCTGCAACTCAATCCAAGGATCCCACGTGGTGGCAGACACTGTGTGACTGAATCATCATTAGGTGCCTCCCCGGCTGCACGTTATCAGGAAGCTGAATTGGGAGCAGAACCAGCACATGGGTATCTTCTGCAGCATCTTCACTGCTGTGCTGAATGCCTGCTCCTCTTTCCAGTTTTCTTCTGTGTGTGTGTGGGTGTGTGGGTGTGTGTGTGCGCGTGTGCATGCAGGTACTGCTGTTTTTGAAATATGTACTGTCACTTGGAGACTTAACGAAAATTCCCCAAAATTCCCAAAATGGCAGCTACAAGCAACATATTTTTAAAATAAATTTAATTTTCTTTCTTTTTGTTTTATTTTTAGCTTTACTGTTCCTTTGTGTTTTTCTTTGCTTTTTCCTTAAAAGATCCAGTCCAAAGTTTTTGCTTGTTTATTTGTTTGGATTATGTGTATAGTCTTCTTCAGGGCCTAACTTTTCTTTGATTTGCATGAGCTTGCGTGTGTGTGTGTGTGTGTATGTGCACAAACACATTTGTGTGTATATACATGCTGAAGATTACATTATTTGTTATCCCTGACACTTACTGTCCCTCACCAGCTCTGTGTTTATAATCTGAAAGCATCTGAGTTTATAACAAATCAAAACCTGCTAATAAACCGGAGAAGTAGGGCAGGATGAAGAAGGGAAAGGATGGTGGTGTGAAGCCTGTATAGCAAGCAGGTCACACTCTTGGGGAACCTCATGGCTTGTTCTGCTTGGTTCAACTTCCAGATTTGTCAGTTATCAGTTTTTAGCCTGTAGCTGTATGTATTTGAACTTCCTAAGTCTCTCTTTGCTTCTCTTTGAAACTAAGATATTTATAGGACTTTTCTAAGAGTTTCACTGTGAGGATTAAAATGAGAAAATCCTCCCAAACTGCTAAGAACAGTAACTGGAACAGGGCAAACCCTCAATCAATGCTGGTTGTTAGCAAGAGCACCTCCTATACAGCTTGCCATGAGCTGTATATATATCTCACTCATGATCACAGTACTGGGAGGGTAAATGATCTGCCCCACATGGCAAACCTAAGGGTGCAAAGAAGAAGCTGGCTTTAATGATCCTTCATTTGCTCCATTTTTATCAACGCAAAGACCTGAGGATTACTATGATGAGCTGTTATTCCCAAGTACTAAATGTGTCTTGATAAAAGTAGAACAGTGCTCTTTCCACGATGACACAACTGACATCTCTCCTAGATTCTCCTCATTTGTACATCATCCCATAGAAGAAGTGTCCACTGACAGCAATTTTTTTAAAGATTTGTTTTATTTTTATTGGAAAGTCAGAAACACAGAGAGGAGGAGAGACAGAGAGGAAGTTCTTCTGTCCGATGACTCACTCCCCAAGTGACCACAATGGCTGGTGTTGCGCCTATCCAAAGCCAGGAGCCAGGAACTTCCTCCAGATCTCCCATGAGGGTGCATGGTCCCAAGGCTTTGGGCCATCCTCAACTGCTTTCCTAGGCCACAGGCAGAGAGCTGGATAGGAAGTGGGGCCGTCAGGATTAGAACCAGAGCCCATATAGGATCCCGGTGCATTCAAGGCAAGAACTTTAGCCGCTAGGGCACTGCACCAGGCCCGTGATAGCAATTTTTATTAGAGTATGCAGAGACATTGGTGTGGATTCTTGTAGTTTTGTATTTCTTGTAGTTTTGTCATCTCTTCAAGATTTGATGGAGATAGAAAGATTACCCTTTTCCCAACTAAAGAAAACCACTAAGCAACTGCATGCTGACTTTCAACTGTTTTCTTGCCTTGGTTTTCAGTGGACACATTCTATAAACACTTCAGCTAAGGTTAGAGAGACCTGATTATAAATCTCCCTATGAAAAAGACTAATGAATAATATAAGCCAATTATTTCATGTGGAGGAACTGTGCTCAATTGCGATGGATAAACAGAGACACATTAAAACTAGCTGGTCGGGCCCTGAGCGACGGCACAGTGGTTAAGGTTCTCGCCTTGCATGCCCAGGATCCCATATGGGCGCCAGTTCTAATCCCAGCAGTCCCGCTTCCCATCCAGCTCCCTGCCTGTGGCCTGGGAAAGCTGTCCTGAGCGACGGCCCAAAGCTTTGGGACCCTGCACCCGTGTGGGAAACCCAGAAGAGGCTCCTGGCTTCGGATTGGCATAGCTCCAGCCGTTGAGGTTGCCTGGGGAGTGAATCATCGGAAGGAAGATCTTCCTCTCTGTCTCTCCTCTCTGTATATCTGCCTCTCCAGCAAAAAAAATAATAAAATAAATCTTTTTTTTAAAAAAAATAGCTGGTCAAAAGAATAGCCACCTGAGCCTGGCATGATACTTCGATGGCAAAATCCTCACCTTGCATGCAGCCAGGATTCCATATGGGTGCCAACTCAAGTCCCAGCTGCTCCATTCCCCATCCAGCTTTCTGCTTGTGGCCTGGAAAAGCAGCAGAAGATGGCCTAAAGCCTTGGAACCCTGCACCTACTTGGTAGACCCAGAAGAAGATCCTGGCTCCTGGCTTAGCTTTTGGCTACTGCAGCCACTTAGGGAGTGAACCAGCAGGTGGAAGGAAGATCTTTGTCTCCAGATCTCCTTTTCTCTGTACAACTGCCTTTCAGGAAAAAAAAAAAAAAGCCATTCTCCCATCCCCAATCCAAACTCTAACACATTACCAGATCATGTGAAAAGCCAGATACTGCTAAGTCTTCAGATTTCTTGGCCTCATTTTTCAGATCCTGATGATTTTGATTTTATTTTTGCCTTTTTCTTACATGATTTTAGATAACCCCCATATGTGAAATAACATTATAAGTCTATGGATATACAGCATGTAAGGAAGGAATACTTCTAGGGCAGGCATTATGACACAGATACAAATGCTGCAGTTGGAATGGCCACAGTCTGTATCAGATTTCCTGTTGGAGGCCACCTCCTCCACTTCTGATTCAGTTTCTTGCTAACACACTTGGAGGCAGCAGAGTTCCTGCAGCTACACGGGATATCAAGTTGAAGTTCTTGGCTTCTATCTTCAACTTGGCTCAGTCCTATCTGTTGCAGGTATTATGCTACCACTGAGTGTATGCTACGACTCTGCCTTTCAAGTATGTATTTTTTTATATATATAAATAAATAAGGAACCGTACTTTGAGGGAAAAAAAGCAACTCATTTTCACATCAACTGTCAAAATCATAATCAGAGGTCTGAGCAGGGAATCAGCGGTCTGTTCTTATCAGAAGCACAAGATTTCCAAAGTTGGAAGTTTCTCACACAAGTTTACCTTGAAAACCAAAATGTGCATTTTCACCTTGATGGTCCTTCTGTAGCTGTTTGGCTGCTGAAATTTCTTCCTCTTGACTTTAGCATTGAGAATTTGCCTATAACTCTGCTTCCAGTCTGGTTTTGTCTGTAACAGACTCTTCTCGGCGGAATCCATCCCTCTCATCTTCATACACCTATGTATCATGGAATCTCCAAATATTTCTCCCTGGTCCCAGCCACACTTTTGATTTCTGAAAAACTTAGATTCATTGTACACCACAATTCCTCACAGTCAACCAAGGCCACTGTGTCACCTTTTCCTATGACTTTTGTCTTTTCTGATATACATGTATATTTGCCTAGATTTTTGTTACTTTCTTTGTGTCTTTGTTGTGTGTCCTGCCATTTCTCTGGACCAGACTGTTGCTTTCTTTAAAGAAAAAAAAAAAAAGGTGCAAGTGAAGAGAGACAAACCACAGGAAGTCTGAGAAGCAGCCTCGGTGTGATGAGCATGTGACCCAGAACTTGAAAGATAATCTGCTTCAGCGGAAAAGAGGAGGATAATGGTACAATATCAATAGACATATTTCAAGCACAAAACGCACAACCACACCTGTCATCAGAGAAGCACAGAGCTGGTAGAGTTTCAGAGATGGATGGGTTTGCACAAAAAATTCCCAGTCCTTAGAATGGACAAAGATGCACATTTTAGGAGTACTGCAATCCGATCTCTACAGCATGGAAAAAACACATCTACGAGGCAAGAACATGTTATATAACTGTTGTGATAGCTAAAAAAAAAACATAAATCATAGAGGCACTTAATCATGGCAAAAGAAACTGATGCATAACATTTTGTTCCTAGAATCCATTGTTCTGATGAGTAGTTGCTTGTGGGAGAGTGGAGTATAAAAGATGAAAGCTACAAGAGATGACTCTGTGTTTGGTAGTCTTGGTGCTTAACAGCATGATTAACTTTGAAGAGAAACAAAAATCAAGCTCTGTGTTTGTGAATATCAGCAATGTTCAGTGTCAAACACGTGGAGAAAATGTATCGGTGGGATATACAGGTAGAGATGTCCAAAACAAACGATTGCCTCTGGAAGGATGATCTCCTGGAACTCTATTCCTAGCTCCCTGTGAGATATATAATTTTTATTTATACACTCTGTCAACACAAAGACAACCTGTGTATCCTCAAACTCATCGCAGTCTTTTTTTTTTTTTTTTGCCATAAACCAGCTTCAACCTAATTACTGCTGTATTTGGGCTAATGATATTTTCATTTCGCAAACTCCTTGCTGGGACCTATGCGCTATTGTCAATTTCTCCAAATCCTGCAATGCCCATCTTCACTTAAACATCAACACTTACTGATTTGTCCTTTACAGGATCTCTCACTTCCACCTATCTTCTGCTCTTTCAGTTACTATTTGCCAAATTCTTCCCAGTTCTTTTTACAGCCCTGTGCATTCAGCCTGTCCTCTAATAATAAGGTTACTCTTTGTAAAACTCTAAATAGATTTTGTTGCTCTCTTCCTCACAATTAAGTGATGTTAGAATTCTTAATATTGTAGAAGTTGTAACAAGCATAGCCCATAAATTTTTAGATTTATTTGTTTACTTAAAAAGGATGAGTCTCTCTTTGTCTCTCTCTCTCTCTTTCACACACACACACACACACACACACACATACATTCACATATGAGAGAGAAATCATCTATTTGCTGTTTCACTCCCCCAAATATCCATGACAACTAGGGCTGGACCAGCCTGAAGCCTGGAACTAAGAACTTACCTGGTGGCAGAGACCAAAGTACTTGGGCCATCATCCACTCCTTCCCCTGCCACATTACTCAGAAACTGTATCAGAAGTGGAGGAGCCAAGATTCAAACTGGCACTTCAATCTAGGATGTGGGCATTCCAAGAACAACTTAATCTGCTGTGCCCCAACCCTCACCCTCATAACTTAGCATTCTATCTAGCTAAATGAGATCTGTTTAGCATCCTAGGGATCCACTCTTCTTTCTGCAAGCTTGCCTGTAATGTTATCTGTATATGTGGAGGACGACAGATAATTTTTGAAGTTCAGGAAGAGAGGTGTTCAATCCTCTGGCAGAGTCGCAGATGGAACTGATGGACATATCTGGGCTTCAGTCGCAGATCTAAAGATGTTGCAAAGAAAGGGGAAAAGAGGAAGTGAGGAAATAAAGAAGAGGAGATTATAGAAAGGCTGTTTAAGAGTTGGCTGTGAATGAAATCAGGGCTCTCAGAGCTGATCCAAATAGCCAGTCTATAGATTGCAAGGGACCATCCACTTCCTTCTGAGCTCCTCCACAGCAGAAACCCGGTCTTGGTTCTTTATGGCTTCAAGCCCCAGCACAAAACTGGCATATAGATGTTCTCAGTGAATGATTCTTAAATAAATTGTCTGCATTGATGCATCTGCTTCGATTAAAGTGTGTCGATTCCTTCACCATGCCTTTGGATGAAATCTTGGAACCATAAAGATGTCTTTTGCTTTTGATGTGCTTTTTCTACGCAGCCAGAACAATATGGGGGGAGTGAGACAACAGCACACAAGGACTTTAAAAATACAGGATTCAATGGGAGCATCGATTGATTTCAACATTGCCTTATTTGTCAGTACATTTCCAGAATTACACTCGACTTTCTGTCTCATTTCCAGTTATAAGCAACTTCAATCTTTAACTCTTTCCAAACACAATCATTCATGATTAGCCACTGCCCTTGTCATGTCGGTATCATCTGTTTTCCCTGTTAATAAACATCATACTCTGTGCTAGTTGCTAATGAAGTTCATTCTCTCTGCCTCCACCTCTTCTCCATCTTGCCAGACCATTTGGAATTCTAATCCTGTCCTGGACGCTCGCCTTCCTAACTGACGATGGGTGTCATCTGCTAACAGCATGCTATCATCTGTCAGTGCTAGGAGCTTATTTTCTGTTCTACCCATGTAAATCATTGATGAAATATTAAGGAATCAGCTATAGCATGGAGTTCTGTAGGAAGTGATTTTAAGTGCCCCCGAGTTTGACGTGAATGTCATTGAGAATGGGCTCTTTGTAGAGCTACTTACTACAGAGCTGCATTTCCTCAGTGTGATGTTTGAAAAGAGTCTGGGAAGATCATCAAAAGAATTTTGGGGGCCAAATACCAATGAATAACTTCAGGGAGAAAGCTCACATACTAACTGCCCCCTTTGCTGCTAGGTGCTTTACGCTAATTTAGTTAAGCCTTTCACAAGCAGATAAGACAGTATAGCATAAAGAAACACCACAGATCCTAAGATTAGACTGTCTGAAGTGAGTTTTTACTCCATCATTCTCTAGCTGTATGAACATGGCAAGAGTCTCTGTGCCTTAGATTTGTCACACGAAAAAATAAGGATAGTGGAATTCTTAGAGGATTCTGTTGCATGTGAAGCATGCCTGCATGGCAGGCACATACTCTGTCTTTTTAACAGCAATTGTTATTATCCTCTTAAAATTGGGAAAATTAAAATGGGTATGTAGTGGGGCCAAAATGTGAGACCCAAACATGTCTGACTCTAGTTCTTCAGCTCTTTATATTCTATTATGCAGATTTTTAAATTTATAATCCATATATTTCCAAAAAACTTCAGATGAAATTGGTTCTAGCCTTTAGAAAAGCATCTTTACTATACTAACCCTCATAATTAAAGCTGATATTTCTTTGCTAGAGAGATATTTATATTTGGCTGAACTTAAAAATAAGTTATTTTATAAGGGGGAAATTCAACCTGAGTTTGTTTTTATATATCTTCATTTTATTTGAAAGGCGCAGAGACAGAAGTTGAGAGAGATCTTTCATCCTTTTGGTTCACTCCCACAAATGCCTACATCTTGTGGGTTTGGGCAAGGCTGAAGCCAGAAGACCAGAACTGAATTCAGATCTTCCACTTGAGTGGTAAGGATGTAACGACTTGAACTATCACTTGTTGCCTCCCCAGGCAAGCATATGCAGGAAGCTGGATAAGAAGTGAAATGGAGTTTGGGATGCACTGTGCCCAATGCCTACCCTCAAGTGAAGCTCAGAATGAAAGTCACAGGCTTCGATACCATTTCAGGGATCATCTAGTTAAAACTATTACTAATGAAGGGCTCTTTTGTATTATGATTTTCCCCCTAATTATATAGGTGACAAATGCTCAGTATAAAACACGGAAAACACTGGGAAGTCCAGAGGAGAAAAAACAGTGATAACGCCAACACTAATGATAACCATTATTAATTTTTCATGTATGAACTGTTTAGTATTAGCTTCCCATACAAACTTTTTCTTTACAAATTGTATCATAATAGATGTAGTTTTAGAAGCCTGTTTTTTAAATATATTTTTTATTTAACAATAACATTTTCCAACATCATTGTTTTATTGACTTTTAGCATCTACAAATCTGTAAAAAACTGATAGGAATGTAACAGGACTAATCCCCTATTGTTGGACATTTAGGTTGTTCTATTTTTCCTGCTACTATTCTAAATAAAACTGTCTTTAAAAGCCTTGTATTATGTTGTTGTGTAATCCTACCATTTTGCATAAATCTTTCCTATCCTTAACAGATGGTTAACCAGCCTCTGTTTGATCACTTCCAGTAACAGGGAGCTCACTTCTTTGCCAGACAGCGTATTCCATTTATGGACAACTCTAATTGTTAGAAAGTTCTTTATTTTTAACCAAAATCTGTTCCCGCTAACTTACATTCATTGATTCTTGTTTTGTGATCTGAATTACCCAAAGCAATCTTTCCTTTTTGTACTTGGCAGAGTACCAAATAGTTGAACATGGCCATAATGAAATTCCCTAAGTATTCTCTTCTTGAAGATAAATACCCATGCTTATGAATCTTTTGATTTAAGAAAGTATAAGGACTTGATAGTGGTAGAGGTTCATAATAAAATATTTAAATTTGGTGGGAGATCATATTTCCCTTCTTGATTTGGCTTCCTGGAAGCTCACAGATGAACTGGCTGCTACATTTTTATAACAGTACAATGTTATCACCTGCATATATGTACACAGAATATTTCATTTAGATCCAATTATTCTATTTTGACTATATTTTTCCAGCTATCACTTTTTCTTTACAACTGCTTTTACTGAGTTGCAATTCTGTAAACCTTCATAAATCCTCTGAGTCACAAGATGTAGCAGAATAGCATAAATTTTTCTATTTTCTTTAGTCACTCTGTGTGTGAAATTAATTTTGCTCCCTCAACCCGTTTTAGCACACACAGGTAACTCGGACTCTTCCAAACTCTGCACACAAAGGAATTAGCTGTAGCTCCTTCACCTTTTCTCTAAGTGAGAAGTAGATTGGAATGAGAGAACTGAAAGATTGATAAGTCCATCTGGCTCATTGACAATTTCCAACCAATTACCAACATCTCCTCTTGTCATCCACAGCAGTGTTTTCCGGCCTTGGAAGACAACCCTCAGAACAACAACCACCATGTGTGAGGTTACGGAGCCAATCTTTCCCTACCCTTGTGAGGATAGATGCATCTCCCAACAGGTCCTCTGCGAGGAAGGTACTGATGTCTTCATCGGGCCCTAAGGCACCAGTCAGTGCAGCTGGAGGTTCAAAGGAGTGAGACTTGAGGTCTCAGCCAGGACTTCTGCCTCTCGCTCTGATGACCCATCCTGCACCTGCAGCTTCTTGCCTGCGGAGGTGCTCTGGACAGCCCCGGTACAAGGAGTTCACTCAAGTTGGACAGGAGGCAGGCCGCTCTGTGTGTCGCCCCTTTCATTTGGGAACCCAGCTCTGATTAGCCTCTTCCCGCAGAGAGAAGCGTGCTGGTTGCCAGTTGCATGTGGCTTGACGAAGATAGGACCGGACATGATGGCTTCTCCCTCCTTTCTGTGTCCCCCGGATGAGAACCAAGCAGATTGTTTCCTGTGGGGAGGAAGTGGAAGTGAGAAACCTAAGGCAGCAGGCGAACCTCAAATGGGTGAGAATAAAAAAAAAAAAAAACCCTCCCGACTTCCTCACAGACTCTGTCTGCAGAGCCAGGTTCCAAAGGCCCCAGGGCTGTCTGTGGGCCAGAGTGCTCCAATGTTGCAACCCCAGGAGCTTCCTTCCTGACTCTGCCCTCCTGAAGAGAGGCTGTGCTTGCGGGCCTCCCTGCAAGACCTCAGCTGCTGGCAGGCTGGCCCCATGTAACAGCTCAGAGTTGAAACCCTCTTAAAAATAGCTCTGTTCCTTTCTGGGTTTAGCAACTCACACTTGAAAAGCTCTTTATTCTTTATAATGAATAGAGAGCAGGGACTGTTCATTGACAAAGAAGAGCTATAATACAAAATGAAGGCAGACTGATGGTAGTTATTCGTTTGAAGGGGTGGACAGAGAGGGCTTCAGCACTCGGCTTTCACAGGTACCAACCCTTTCCTTGGGCTATTCCTGGAACAGAGGTGTGGAGAGGCTTTTGAACAGCTCTTGCTGTCAAAAGCTCATGTGTGGTGGGCCGCATTTCAGGTGAAAGCACTAGCTAGAGAGGCACAGAGCAGCCTGAAGTTGAAATTTCAATCTCATTAATTGACTGCAAGAGTAAAAGAACTAAAAGGTTTAACTCCTTATTCTCTAAGATATGGCCATCCCTCAGAAGGACTGAGAAGGCAGCAGAAAGATCAGGAATCTAAGCCTCATAGCTCTGGTTTGAATATTCCTACCTCCCACTCCGGATGGCAGGTTTTTTTGTCTCCAAAGTCTTAATTTTATGTTGATGGCTCCAAGAAAGGGGAAAACTCAATCCACTTTTGGTATTTGTAGCTGGGGACTCTGGGAGGTGATGGCATTAGGTGGGCCGTTTGGGCTAAGTCCTATGATTAAGTCCTGGTGGCTGGATGGGAGACCACATGTACAGACAGACACCTGTGTTTCCTGTCTCTTGCTATGTGATGAGCTGTGTTGCCTTTGGATTGCTACCAAGAATACGGTCACCTGAGACTGAACCAAAGCAGTCCATTCAATGTTAGGCTGTGAACTGCCAAAACCATAAGCCAGAATGAGCCTCTTTCCTGATTGAGTTAGCCTCGTTCAGATGTTTCATTTTAATGATGAAAAACTAAAACATTTACATTGGTGATAAGACCCCCCCCCCCATTCAGTACGCTGTTGAACAGGCCAGAATTCTTTAATCCATGTCTTTTCCAGAAGGCAAAAGGTGGTCAGACAGGAAAATGAGGAGAAATTCTTAGTCTGTGATGTTGAGTTTGAAATGAGTTTCAATGTAATCTGTTTTCCTTAAATCATATAAAATGCAAGTCGCAGAGTTACCCTGAGTCAGTGAGACATTCACTTGCGGCTATTATTTGGATCTCTTCCTCTGATCCTGGATGAAAGCATCTGGGAGGCAATGTGCTGCGCCGAAAGAGGGGCAAGGCATCTGAATTAGGCAGAGTAATTAAAGCTAATTATATGCAAGAAAGAGCACCTCACAAAACACCCAAACTGCATTGTCTTAAGATAGAAAGTTTATTCCTTGCCCACACCAAGTATAATGTGGCTGTTACTGGTTAGGAATCCATCCTAAGCTACCTTCCTTCAAGCAGTAACTTGGGAAACCTGGTCCCTTCCATTATGGGACTGTGTCATCAGCTAAGTTTTGGAATTGTTCACTTCTTAATAAAAAAGGAAGGAATCAAGATAGATCACAAGGACACCTTTAAGGGTCAGGCTCACATGCGATATCAAGTACTGAGCTCACATACGGACTCAGTCATTTGACTCTACACAAAAATACAGCAGAGAAATACAATTTAAATGTGTTCCCAGGAAGGAGAAATGGCCACTGATTAAAAACAAAATAGCAGTATTGTCTAATCTAGACTTTGGGCCACTTAGATTTTTCTGTTCTTTTCTCTCTTCACCCCATATGGTCCGTGGAGGCCTGGCATTCTCTGCTTCCCGGGGAACCAGTAGGGCTGGCAGCCATACCTCTGCAATCTTGTTGATTCCCTGGGGAGAGGCCATCAAAGACCCTCCGACAGTAATCCTCCTCTGTTGTGGAGCGGGGAGGATTCCTTCATCCTTCTACCAAAGCCCACATCTTTCTCCTCTAGAACTCCTCGAATAACTTTTCAGCAAGTTTCATCATTCACTGCTTCAAATCACCCTTGCTTCAGTCAAGCAATGGCCAAAAAACTTTAAAAAGTGAAAGCAGGAGAAAAGTACAGATAGCACAGCATAAATCAATATTGCATTAAATTTTCATGCTACCATAGTACCTGAACCTGCTGATGTTCCTCAAATATTTGATTTGGGACCACCACAAGTGGCTGGCACTGAGACAGGGCAGGTAAAGCTGCCACCTGCAACATGGGCGTCCCATAGAGTACCAGTTCATGTCCTGGATACTCAGCTTCCTGCTAATGGCCCAATAAAAACAGAAGATAGCCAAGCACTTTCCCACTCCCTCCTGCTACCTACATGGAATCTTAAAATAAGCTCCTGTCTCTAGCCTGGCCCATCCTTGGCTGTTGTGGCCTTCTGGAAAGCGAACCATAGTAACTATTTCAAATAAATAGCAATAGCTTTCAAATACTTGACAAGTAATAATAAATCCTAGAAAAAGACCACCACAAACTCAAATTTAAGAATATCATGTATTTTTAAGAGCTTCTCATTTTCATCATGATAGAAAGTAACTTCCTTTTAGCTTCCACGGAGATGAAGAAGTTGTAATCACTGATGAGATAAAGAATATGGACACAAAGCACACAGCTGACATGGGTGTGTTAAGCAATTGGATAGAATCAGTCACAAGCTAGTCAAGTTGATACTTCTTACAGTTGTGAGAGTGTACTAGAATCAAATACCTCAATAAAATAACAAATGTCTCTGAAACTCTCTCAGATAGCTTAAAACTCTGCATGATCATTGCCAGAGTTGGTTTTAATCTACTCCAAAAGAGACAAGATTTGGTAACCAAGAGTTCACCTGGTGGTTACTATGAGTTCAAATTTCTAGACCAAAGAAATTACATTGCACTAGGAGGAAGGAAAAAAGATGTCACTCAAATTGGCAGAGCAGCACAGCAGACAATCTCAGATGAATTGTGGCTTTCAAAGACAAGACATAGAGAATCCTTCTGATTTTCAGCAAGAAGAGAAAGTGAGAATTCTGAGAGTTACAAATAGTAAGTTGAAGGCCAATTCTTTTTAACATTCATCTACACTTTACTACTCAGCAGATAATTTATAACATTTCAAAACAAACATAGTAGTCACAATATATCATGTGGAGTCTGCTCAAAGTAAGTCACAATTTTAAGCCCAAATGGACGAACTCCATTGCCCACCCCAACCCCTTGTTTTGGTTGGACTATTAAGTGCCCAGGTGAGGAGATATCAGAGACCTGTTTCATCTGTTATATGTTGAAAGCCTGAATAATAATCTATTTGACAAATTTGAAGCTGTTGAAAGATGAAACTCAGAGTATTAAGATCAAACTTTGGGACTAGCCAACTACTAACAACCTTCTCTTAACTGTGTAAGTTCTAAAACCACAAATACATAAACACAGGTGTAAACTGAATGGAGAAAATACTTCAGCTTTCTTTTTGGCAACTTTGATGTGAAAATACAGCTTGTCATGTGCCCACATGTGCTCCTAATACCTGCTGATATCCTCACCTTTACATAGCTAACATTTTTTTTCCAGTCATGGGCCACACTAGACCATAGCTGGCCTCCCATGCAAGATCTTTCAGTGCATGGGCCCGGAGTGATGGCACAGTGGTTAAGGTCCTCGTTTTGCACGCCCTGGGATCCCATATGGGTGCCGGTTCTAGTCCCGGTAGCCCTGCTTCCCATCCAGCTCCCTGCTTGTGGCCTGGGAAAGCAGTCGAGGACAGCCCAAAGCTTTGGGACCCTGCACCCGTGTGGGAGACCTGGAAGAGGCTCCTGGCTTCGGATTTGCATAGCATCGGCCGTTGCACTCACTTGGGGAGTGAATCATTGGATGGATGATCTTCCTCTCTGTATATCTGCCTTTCCAATAAAAATAAAATAAATCTTAAAAAAAAAAAGATATTTCAGTGCTTTGTGATGGCAAGAATGTATGTGTCCTGAGCAAATGCAGCCTCAGAGAACTACTAGAAGAGGGCTTTTTTGGGCATCCTCACTCAGTTCCTTCTTCAGAACTGACAAACCACCAAGCACGGCTGGAGGGAGAAGAAATAGAGTAAAAGTGATAGACGTATAATCCTGACATTTATGGAAGGGTAGAAGTTCTTTTTATACTGGCCAAGTGAGGAATGCACACACAGACATACACACCAGAGAGAGAGAGAAAGAGATTAGGAGAAAGAGATTACTTTTAGCAACAACGGGGTTTTAGAGTCCTCTATTTCTGTTGCTGCTGCAGTCACATTTTGCTGCTTGATTCATATGAATATATGGAAATAAAGTACATCTTTTTTGAATTGATACCACAATAGGGAGAATAACTGACATCAGAACTGATGAGAAAAAATTAAATATTATCTCAACTGAGTGCAACCTATGCTGGAATATCCTACATGCCATGACCATCAATAAAAATTAAGGGTGGTTTAGATTTGTAAAATTAAAAGGGACTAGACTCCATACACCTGGAAAAATTAAGTAAATGGAAGGACTGGTTGCTTAGTTTTTGTTGTTAGTTGTTTGTTTGTTTATGTTGTATGTGAGTATATAGCACCGTACCTTATAACCATGTACAAAACTCTAATCCACTGTTGGTGGGAATGTAAACTAGCACAACCATTATGGAAGACAGTGTGGAGATTTCTCAGAAATCTGAAAATAAATCTACCAATGACCCAGCTATCCAACTCCTGGGAGTTTACCCAAAAGAAACGAAATCAACATAAAAGAGAGCCATTTGTACACTCATGTTTGTTGTAGCTTAACTCACCATAGCTAAGATATGGGACCAGTCTAGATGCCCATCAGCTGATGATTATATTAAAATGTGATATACCTACACTATGGGATGCTACCCAGCCATAAAAAGAAATGAAACACTATCTTTTGCAACCAAATGGATTCAACTGGAAACCATTTGGCGTAGTGAAATAAACCAAATCCCCCAAACCAAATATCATGTTTTCCCTGATCTGTGATACTTAAAACACAGTACAAAAAAAAAAAGTGTTCCATGTGAGCCAAATTTATATGGTAAGATTTTATTATTGTGCAGAGTCTTAGTCTATATTCTTGAGGAACAGAGTCTTTTTTTTTCTACTTGCTATTTGCCGAATTCTTTATCTAATGCAGAGTCAAGCCTATGTTTTTTTCAATGAACTGAACATATGTCATCACAGAGTTGTTTTTTTTTTTTTAAAAAAAAGAGGACGGAGGGTAGGGTAGAAAGTGTTACTTGACACTTAAATCTGTGTGGTGAAATACGTGAAGTTTGTTCACCTTATAAAACTAAAATAAAACAATTAAATAGGGGCTGGCACTGTGATGGAATAGGTTAAGCCTCAGCCTGCGGCGCTTGCAGAATACCATAAATGCACTGGCTCAAGTATCAGCTTCTCCACATTCAATCCAGCACCCTGTTAGTGTGCCTGGGGAAAACAGCAGAAGGTGGCCCAAGTGCTTTGGCCCCTGCACTCAGGTAAGAGAGCTGGAAGATGTTTCTGGCTCCTGGTTTCAGACTGGCCCAGCTGTGGCAATTGTGACCATTTGAGAAGTGAACCAGCAGACGGAAGATTTTTTTCTCACTATTTCTCTCCCCCTCTCTGTCTCCCTTTTTCTATATATAACTTAGCCTTTCAAGTAAAAAAAAAATCTTAAAATTTTAAAAATGTAAAACTATTACATGTTTATCAACAGTTCTAAGTAATACAATTTTTTTTTCAAATTTGAAAGGAAGACTCCGTGCTCTGTGGTATTGCTTAGTATAAAGAAAATTCGCTTGGCATCAATATATATAAAAATATTCTAGGGATGTAGTTCATCTGATGATGAGTCATCAGACTCATCGTGACCAGCTGCATTTATTAATCAAATAACTGCTTAGTATGCATTCCACTGCAGGTTTTGTAAGGTTAATGATAGCATAGTTTTGGAGTACTCAGCCAAATTAGAGGCACATTCTGTTTGCATGTTTGTTTGTTTTTTACATTTTTTCAAATATATATTTTATTTACTTGAATGACAGGTATAAAGAAGGGGTGGGGAGAGCAATCAATCTTCCATCTGCTGGTTCATTCCCCAAATGGCACCACCGGCTGGGTCTGAGCCAATCCAAAATCAGGCGCTGGGTGCTTCTTCCAGATCTGCCACCTGGGTTCAGTGGCCCAACTACTAATGTCATCTTCTAGTGCTTCCTCAGACCCACTAGCAGGGTGCTGGATCTGAAGTGGAGCATGCTGGACACAAACAGCAACTCCCTATAGGGATGCCAGTATTGCAGGCAACAGCCCCAAAGCCACATTCATTAAGAGTAGCATTAAATAGAGTATTAGTGAGTGGAGACTTTGTTCCCATCATGCATCTTCTACTAGGCAGCAGGAAATTCTGGATATTTTATTGGTAAGAATTATTTTAGTTGGAATTGACAGAGACACTGACTAAACTAGGTCAATAGGAAAAATAGAATCTTTTTTTAAAAAACAACAAAATATCCAAAGGTAAGCACATATGTTAGAATCAGGACCAGGACCTGATTTTGTGCTCTTCCTGTGTTCTTGAGGAGGCATCTTCTACAGACTGATTCGTCTGGTGGCTTTAGGATGACTGCCATCCACTCCCCAGAGCACCATGTTTCCTGATAATAGGAGGAATAGAAAATTTCCTCTATTCTTTGCACCAAAGTTTTCACCCTCGATCTTCCTAGACTAGTTTGTATCATGTGGCCCTTCCAGTCCTAGAGCAGGTTCTAGAGTGGTGCCAAGCATGGGCTGGCTGAAATCTAAATTATGGAACCAATCATTGCCAAAGGGACTGGAGTTACTGTAATTGACTTGAGTTGAGGATAGGGTGGGCTTCCTGAGACATCAGGGCAATCTGGAAGGGGTCGAGTTCATAAATAACATCAGGATTCTAGCTATAAGGAAGGAAATAGTGAGAACAGATACCAAATAGGCAACCCTAAAAAAAGGAAGGACTTCCTGTTTGGGTGATTTAGAGGGAAGAGAAGCAAAAAACTGGCCCCTCCTGGAAATGGTACTTTCCTTTAATTGGAAAGAGCTCAAACTCAACACGTTCACACTTTTCACAGCGGTGGAGATTTGGTTGTCCTTCTCTGTATGTCATGGTGTCAAACAAATTCAATTTGAAGGTGATTGTTTGGAACCCTGACTGTGGTCAAGTTCAGTCCATGATGACTGCAGATAAAGCTGATCTTTTGTTCTTCATCTGTTTGGTACCTGTGTCTATTTCTAATTAATTCGTAACCAAAGTGGGGCAGGATTATCTCCCCTAGCAACCTCAAGTATGCCCTGAGAAGCAAACCGGAATCTAGAGAGTTCTGACAACTGGGTCCCATAAAGCAAGTGTAGAGTTCAGTTTTGAGTCATTCAGCTATCATCAGGCTTCTCAATACTCAGAAAGTTCCAAAACTGTGGTTTTTCATGGCCGAAATGGGACATGTTGATAAACAGATGACCATCCCTCAAGTCAGCTTTGAAATGGAATTCTGGAAGAAGGGTTTTGGCCTAGCAGTTAAGATGCTACTTGGAACAACTGTATCCCATGTCAGAGTACCTAGGTTCAAATTCCAGCTCGACTTTCAATTCTAGCTTTCTACTAAAAAGCACACCCTGGGAAATAGGACATGATGGTTAAAGTATGTGGGTCCCTCCAACCTATATGGGAGCCCCAAATTCAGTTCTTGACTTGGGGAATGAGCCAGTCGATAAAGAGTTCACTCTATCTCTCTGCCACTCTGTCTTTGAAGTATATAAAAATAAGCACACATTTTAAAAAAATAGAAAATGGAACTGCATGTTTGGCAAGCTGAATGGTTAACTCTATGGTAGCATCCAGGTTCTAATTCCATGTGAACCTATTTCATGCATTGACCTATGGTTTTCAACCACAATCCCTGGGCTGCAAGTGTTTGACCAGTAGTGAGGATGCTGCTTGGGAGGTTTGTGTTTCCTGCTGGAGTGCCAGGATTTCAATTTCAGCCCTACTCCTGATTCTAGCCTCCTGGAGATGCACACTGTGGGAGGCAGACAGTGATGGCTCAAATGATGGAGTAGTTATCACCCGCGTGGGAGATTGGCGTTGGCCTGGCCAGCAGTCTTTCGTTTGCTTTTGACAAGTGAACTGGTGGATGAAAAGTTTCTGTCTTTGTCTTGTCTCTCTGTTTTCAAACAAGTGAAATCTCTGAAAGAGCAAGAGCATTAGAGTGCTCAGAGTGTGTTAAGTATACGGATTCTCAGGTCCCACGCTTGCCCTCTTGTTAGGTGTTGAAGTGTGTCCCCCCAAAAGATATGTTGGAGACCTAATGTCTCATACTTCAGAATTCAGCCTTATTTTGAGACAAAACTATTGAAAATGTAATTATCTAAGATAAATTCATACTGGATTGGGTGGGTTCTTAGTCTAATATGACTAATGTTCTTATGAGAAGAGGAAAAAAAATGAAACGCAAGCACGCCAAGAGTATAACTCTATTGGTTTTGATGGAGTCAGAGGCTGGTGTTGCATAGCTATAAATCAAGGAAGGCAGAAAAAGGTCAACAAACCCACAAAGGCTTAAAAGAAGGGAGGAAGTTTCCGTTTCAGATTTCAGAGGTGGTGTGGCCATACTGACACTTTCAGACTTTTGTTCTCCAGAAATGGGACCAATGTTGTGTTTATTGTGATAGTCCTAGAAAATGAATACACTTAGGGAGTCAGAAACTTTCTAAGTTTTATTTTACTTTTATTTGGAAAACAGATTCATAGAGAGATCTCTTCATCAAACGAGATCTTCTGTCCATTGGCTGACTTCCCAAAAATGGACACAATAGGCTGAAGCTGGGACCAGGCTGAAGCCAGGAGCCAAGAGCCTCTCCTGGGTCTTCTGCATGGGTGAAAGGGCTCATGGATTCGAGGCCATTGTCTGCTGCCTTCTCAGGTCTTTTTCAGAGAGTGGATAAGAAGTGGAGTAGCTTGGATTAGAACCAGTGCCCATATGGGATACAAGTGCTGTGGGCAGAGGCTTAGTTTGCTACACCAGGGTGCTGGCTCCAGAAATTTTTATATTGGGACCTAACAATTTATATTCAATAAACAGTTCAGACAATCTGATACATACTAATATCTGAGCAACATGAATTCCTATTCTGGATCTAGAGTAATGCCTATGTAACATTGATACATGCATACATAAACTGGGCAGTTTATTATGATGTGGATTCTGATTCCACAAATCTGGAGTAGGGCCTGAGATTCTCAATTTCCAAAAAGCTCCTATGAGATCCATATTGTTGGCTTAAGGTTCAGACATTGAGTAACAGTGATAAAGAAACGTTCTCTATCTGTGCTGTTCAATAAAACACTGACAGCCAGAAACAACGCTTAGACACTTGAAATATGGCTGGTAGAACTAAAGACCGATTTTTTTTCAGATTTTATTAAATCAGATTTTAAAATAATGAGAATCATATGTTCTTAGTACAGGTCGTGCTCTTTCTGTTTCTCATCTTAAATGTCATGTTTTGCCAAACTCCTGAGGCTTTGTTCATCTGAAGAACTTCCCTGTCAGGATGGTGGTATACTCTATGCAAGCCTGTGTACATTCAGCAGTTCATTAAGAGCCACTGGAAAACATAAAACAGAATACAAGGTCTTTGCCCTTAAGCAACTGTTTATTAACCAGCTTTTGTTGTGTTTTTTTTTTCCCAGGTTCTGCCAAGCCTGAAAGTGTTAGTTCAGTGTTAAAGGGGGAGGGGTGGGGAATTAAGCAATAATTAGGAGAGATGATGCTTGGCAAGGGCTTTTTTATCTCAAGGCTACCAGATTTTGTTCATGGAATTTGAGAACATGAGTGATTTGCATATGTTGCATAAATTTGCATCTTGTATTCAAAAGACCCGACTCCAAGATTATGAAGTACAATTAATTAATTAGTGGGACTTAGCGTAGTAGTATTCAGAACAGAATTCAGGGCATCACATATGGGAGAGATCTGTCTGTCAGGAGACTGCACACCAGGTTAGGGACACACAGGAAGTGGGTGCAGAAGAGGTTCAACGCTAAAGGGAAGGAGAGGTTTCCAAAGTTTTAGAGTCACTGACTCCTGCCGTCTATGAATCTCAAGCCTTTATATATTAGGTGGTTGGCTTATTTCCCACAAATTGTACCACAAGTGAACCTCCATGAAGATACAAATTTGTCTTTGGTGCCCATTTTGTGTCTGGGTTTTTTCTTTTTGACCCATCCCCCATTCCTTTTCTTGCCTTGCTTCTTTCCCTACAGTGGAATTCTGTGTGGGTGTTTGAAAGATAATCGTTTGACAGAAAAAAGGAAAAATTATATAAAGGAAAAAGGAGAAGCCTCAAGACCCTTTCATCCCTCTTTTTCCCCTGTCTCCTACAAAACACCTGCTGCATGTCTGTGCCAGGTTCTAGCTCAGGATATGGGGATGCAAAGTCAAATAATAGGATCCTTGTCCCTGGAACTGTCTCTGGACACGTGAACAGTAACGTTCCTTCTTTGTATAATGAGCAAGGATGAACACGTGCTCCAGAAAGAAGGGGCTTGCACAGAGGAGACAGAGAAACTCTGCTTGCATGGAGGGATGAGGGGGATGTGTCTAGAGAGTTGCTTAAGAAAATAAAGGGCAGTGGGTAGGGTGGTACCTTTCAGCAGAGAACAGCAGGAGCAGAAGCAGCATGGTACATTTTACAAACTGGAAGTATGGCTGAATGTGAAAGGGAGGTGGGAGATCAAGCCCATGAATGCTTTTTAAACTTGTTTTCAAAAGCATGAGGAATAAACTAATACAGGGAATTTTAGGTTACTTCCCCTTGGCAGAAACCCCAAAAGATATGGAAGATTTAAAATTAGACCTTTCTAGTATTCCCTGACCTTGGTAAGCTCTAAATCAGTCCTCAACATTTGCTACTCATGCTCTTTTCTGAAAGAACCTGATTTATGTTTATGACTAAATAAAGTTGACTAGAAATAGGCACCTGTACAATTAGTGTTTTTTTGATGCCTCTCACCAAGTACTGCTGGCCCTCTGTGTCTGTGTGCCTCTATCAAACAGGTACAGATAATTTTTTCTGAACATTGCCTGAACACAATATAATAACTATTTACATTGTCTTTGGTATTATAAGTTGTCTAGATATGACTGATTTTTTATTTTTTAAAGATTTATTTATTTTTATTGAAAGCTGGATATACAGAGAAGAGGAAAGACAGAGAGGAAGATCTTCCATCCAATGATTCACTCCCCAAGTGAGCACAATGGCCGGTACTTGCCGATCTGAAGCCAGGAGCCAGGAGCTCGCCCAGGTCTCCCACGCGGGTGCAGGATGGGAAGTGGGGGCTGCCGGGATTAGAACTGGCGACCATATGGGATCTTGGGCCTGCAAGGCGAGGACTTTAACCACTACGGTATCATGCTGGGCCCTAGATATGATTTAAAATATACAGAATATGGTAGGCATCTGGTGCTGCAATTAAGACACTGTTTGATATGCCCAATTTCCATATTGCAGTGTCTGGTTGGAGTCCCAGCACCACTCTCTATTTCAAGTTCCTGCTAGTGCACACGCTTGGAGGTAGCAGGTATTGATTCGAGTACTTGGGCCCCTGGCACCCACATCAGAGTTTCCAGGTGCTGGACTTGACCTGTCCCAGTCCTTGCTATTGCAAATGTTTCTATCTCTGGCTCTCAGGCACTCTTTTCCTCTCTCATTATCTCTGTCTCTCAAATAAATAAATCAATTTCTAAAGTTGCAAGTTTATTGAAGGATGTACATTGGTTACCCAGATGTTACTTGGGTATTTTACACAAGGGACTTGCAAATCTTTGAATTTTGGTATCAGCTATGGGTCCTGGAAGCAGCCCTCCATTGATGATAGAGGACTGTCCAGATGTTAGCCAGAGCTGATGGGTCATCCTGACAGGATCATGTAAAACCTGAGTGGTTCCCTTTGATTGCTTCAGCTGTTCATCATATTAGTATTCAGTCCCTCTTTTTGGAAAGGCTGAGAACCAAAGGAAGCATCTGGGTGCAGCCCCAAATATACTGCAACTTCACCTTCTTTGCCCTGTATGAGAGTCACAGATCCCTCCTGTCACTATGAAGCTAGCAAGAGGCACAGAAGGGACCATGTCTGACACCCCCGCATGCCTTCCCATGTAACGTTGGACTCTTATGAGAGCTGGTCTCCATATTTCACTGCTTTATTAAACATTTCAGAAAGATGGAAGAATAGAGTGTATAGCAGCTAGTACTCAGGCACCTGGTCCTTAGCTTAAGAAATAAAAATAATTGAAATAGAACAGAAACTCTTGTGTATCTCTCCATAGCCACCTTCCTCTTCCTCTCTAGAGGTCATCCTATCCTGAATGTAGCCTTTATCATACCAAATAGATGTCTCTAATGAATTCCATAGTAAAGTCTACTGCTTTATATTTATTATTATTTTTAAAATTTTTGAATGTCTGAGAGACAGAGAGATCTTCCATCTACCCATTCACTCCCCAGATCTCTCAGCAGTTGGGGCTAGATCAGGCTGAAGTGAGGTACAAGAAATTCCATCCAAGTCTGTGATATGGGTGGCCAGAACCCAAGTAACTAAGCCATTGCCATGCTGCTACCCAGGATGTACAGAAAGAGGAACCTGGATTAGTAGCAGATGAGCCTGGGACTCAAACCAGGCACTAGAGCATGGGATATGGATGTCCTCTGCTGGGACTTAGCTGCTGAGCCAAATACCTGTCCCATCCTGCTCTTAGTTTTGACAGATGTGTCTCCAACTCCACTTTCATATTGGGTTTAACACCCAGTGTGACTGAAATTGGGAAAGGGGCTTTTATGAAGGTAATCAAGGTTAAATGTTGTAACAAATGTAGGGCTTCCTTATAACAAGAGACAGAGACACCAAACTCACCCTCTTCGTACGTGACAATTTCTTGAAAAGTTGGCCATGGATAAGGCAGGAAGGGAGCTCTTACTGGAGAATAAATTTACTGTCACCTTGATATCGGTCTTCTGGCCTCCATCTGTGAGAAAATCAATGTACCTTGTTGAAGCCACCCAATATGTGGCTTAAACAAAACAGCAGAATGAAACAACATAACTTTTAAAATTTTTGCCTTGACACAAGTGCAATTTTCTTTTATTTTTAGAAACTCTTTGTTTCTTCCTAGTCAGGCTGCAACTCACATCTAGGCAAAACATGCTCGCACGCTGGTCTCTCCCTTGATAATCCACCTAACTTATTTATTCCCAACTTGTCCTTTTTGGAGTTGCTTCATTCAGGCTGATTTTCTCAGATTCCCCACACATACAATGCTCAGTCTGACCTCTGAATCTTCACTAAAGTAGTTCACCTTGCCTAGGCTACACTGCCTTCCTCTCCGAGAACATCAAAATCCTATCCAGTTTTTAAAGTAAATGACTCAAATTCCATTCCCAAAGGGTTAGGACTCCTTTTGATTGAAATTAAAGAAAGTACAAATAAAACTTCTAAAAAAATTAGGGGGGATTTGGTTCCATTAATAAAACAGAGATGCTTGCTGTGGGGATGTCATGGGCACAAATAATACCACTAGATCCCTCTTTTCATATCCAGTCATCAGTTAGCTGTATGAGATTGACTTTCTCCATCCTGTGAATGACAGGTACCACCAGCACAGGGCCATAGAAACCTTGTGCCTTACAACAACCCCTTTTCCCTCAAGACATAGTTTCTCTCTTCCACAATCCAATTCTAACACCTTGTGGGAGAATTCTCCTTGTTCTGATTTGGGAAAGGGGCATTTCCCTTGTTCAATCATTCTTGCTAGCTGGATAGGATAGTAGAATAGTCAAGACCGAGGGAGATGACTTACATCTAGCACACAAAGACATTATCTATGAAGCACAGAGTAAGCCTTATCCAGCCTCTGTAAGTGTCTTGATTTCATACTTCTCAGCCTCTAAACAAAAGGAAATCATTTTCTATTGGTTATAATGTACTTAGTATAAGGTATTTTGAACAAACTAAGACACCCCTAAGGAGGGGATCCAGCATGGATTCAGAAAAAGAATCTACCACATACATGAAGGGGGAGTAGCTATCCCTATTTCTCTAGCCTACAGATCTCTCTTCTGAATTAGCTATCCAGACCATCTCTTGCTGCATTACCAGTTATCTTGTATTTTGCCCTAAATTACATTCTTCTTGAACTTAGGGGGTTATGTCTTCACTTATGAGAGTCCTTTACAGAGAACTGAAGAAACATTCAGTAGGCACTCTTTCTTGGGACCTATATTCCCGCTACTTCCAATGGGAACAGATCTTTACGTTTTTATTGACTTCAACAGCATACATATATTTGAAGGTTTATTTATTTTTGTTGGAAAGTAAGACATACAGAGAGGTGGAGAGACAGAGGGGAAGATCATCTGCCTGTTGTTTCACTCCCCAAGCGGCTGCAATGGCCAGAGCTAAACCAATCCTAAGCCAGGATTCTGGGGCTTCTCAGTCTCTCACGCAGGTGTAGGATTCCAAGGATTTGAACTCAACTGCTTACCCAGGCCACAAGCAGGGAGCTGGATGGGAAGCAGGGTGGCCGGAATTAGAAGCAGTGCCCATATGGGATCCTGCCCACATGCAAGGCATGGACTTTAGCCGCTGGGATACTGCACTGTGCCCTACATCAACTATATTTTTAACCCAGATACGATTTGGGGAGTTATGAGAAGATTCTAGAGATGATAGCATGGTCCAAAATGCTAATGTAATGCAATTTAGAAAATTCTTTTTTAGGGACAGACTTTGTGGTTCAGAGGCTTAAGCTCTTTCTTGGAATGCCAACATTTCTTATATGAGTGCCTGGAATTGAATCTTACCTTGTCTGCTTCTGGTATAGCCTCCTGCCAATGCCCCTGGGAGGCAGCAAATTCTAACTCAACTGCCTCAGTTTCTATCCTCCACATGGGAGACCCAGATAGAATTCCTGGCTACAGGAAATAGTATTGTAGCACAATCGATTAGGCCACTGTCTGAAACGGCAGCATAAAGTCTGCTGCTGATATGCCTGCTTGCCAATATGCCTGGGAAAACAGAAGATGATCGAGATCCTTGGGCCTGCACCCATATGGAAGACCAAGATGAAGCTCCTGGTTCCTGGCTTTGGCCTGATCCATCCTCAGCAATTGGTGTCCTGTGGAAGTGAACCAATGGATGAAATCTTTCTGTGTCTCTCCCTGTCTGTAACTCTGACTTTCAACAAATGAATAAATGTTTAAAAAGCAAAAACGAAGGAAGGATGGGAGAAAGGAAGGAAAGAATGGAGGGAGTGAGGGAGGAAGTGAAGGAGAGAGAGAGGAAGAAAGGGAGAGATGTAGGGAGGAAAAAAACATATTAAAACATAAAAGAACTCCTGGCTGGTCCAGCACCAGCTGTCAGGGCATTATGGAAATGAATTAGCAGGTGGAAGAACTCTTTCTCTCTCCCTTCCCATCCTTTATCCCTCTTTAAAAACAAAAAAATAATTTTTTTTTCTATAAAGCTCTATCATCATTGTAAGTAGATAAAAAAACAGCTTTTGTGCTGTTCCCATTTTAGAGATAAGGACACTGGTTATTTGTTGCCCAGAGAAGACCAACTGATAGCTGAAAGAGACAGATTCGTCCCAGTCCAACTGGGCTTTGGGGGCAGTGTGCTTTCCGTTGCAGTCCTGGAAGAGGAGGAACACAGTTGGAGGCCCAGTGAGGAGTTCTTCTGGAAATGATACACTGATGTGCCACCCTCCAGCAGCTCAAGTGAGAGCTGCATGAATGAACTGCATGTGGGAACTCTACCTACACTTGGGTACTCACTGCCTGGAACATGTGTTTGAAGCCGGGAACCAAAGCATCTTTGTGGCCCTGAGTATTACTAAGGAGAGATGCAGCCCACATTTAATTGCCAGATGACAGAAGCAAGTGGCCAAGCAATGCGGGCATTTTTGCCAAGTTGGAATGCAAGCAAGTGTGACTGAGCCAATGGGATTCGAGGTGGCAAACAATTCATGTCTGGTTGGAATCAAGCACTGTGTTGGCGATAATGCTTCCAGAACAAGCAATGCTGACCATAAAGCTGTGTTCCAAGGAGCCTGTAAAGGAATGAGTTGCACACTCTCCTGTTATTTATTAGAAATTCACCAGTGGGGCCCCTCTTTTAACGCCAGCCAGAACAGCCATGTTGACAATGTCATCGCCAGGCCTCCCCTGCCTGCTGCTAGCCCCGCAGAAGCTTGTAAAGACAAAGCTTCAGGGCCCAGACGTCTTGCTTCTGTTGCCTTTGCCAGAGAGTTGCTCCAGAGGAGGTTTGCATTGTGTTATAATCACATGGTTTGCAAAATGATAGTTAAGAGTCTGTTAGCATTTCCACCCCAAACCTCATATTTTCAGCTGCTCACAGAGACTCAAATATAAGAATTCTCTTTAGGCTGAAATTTGGCACACAGGGTCCCTGGCCCAGCTGGGGAGCAATTTCAACCTTTTTTTGGGACCGGATTTCAATAACATCCATTTGGCTGTTTCTGAATAACAGCAGAAGTACAACAGAAGAGAAGTTAGCATTTTATAGCAAAATGTTGCCATTTTGTGACTCCAGAATTGGTACGGGGGACCCACCCTAGCAACTCCCCATAGACCTTGGCAGGTGATTAGCCTTTGAGTGGACTAAGTGTGTAACCATTTTCTTAAATATATATTAAAACAACCCAACTGCTATTCTATTGCTCAGAACAGAGGAGAGATTTTTGTTTAATAACATATTGTGTTTTTGAAAAGCAAAGTTGACTCAGGAACAATGACACATACCAGTGGATATTGAATTTCTACTACACCCACTCCTTGGTGTAACTGGGGCGATGGCAAATTGTAGGATGCAACTAAGTTCCTACATGTAAAAGGAAAAAGTACAAGAGGGTAGGGATGGCGAAGGAGGTGGAGGGTATATAGCATCATGATATGAGAAATACTGCTGATCATCTAGGTTTGGGGACCTGAGACCTAGTTTTTCCTTGTGGAAGGAAGAAAGCATCAAAAACACATATCCTCTTAATTCCATTATTCACTAATGACAATTCATTGAATTATAAACGACAAAGTCCCAAAAAGCAAAGTGAAACCGAGCTTCTTCATTTAATGAATTGCTCCAGGAAGAAAAGGCACAGAGAATAATATAGCATACAATGTGTTCATCATGTAGTAGATGAAATAAAACATTGCGAATATAATCAAAGTCCTCTTTGTATTTCCCAGCATTCTTGACGATATCTTCCTCTTAATGCAAAGATTCATTACATGGTACTCTTCACAGAAAATCTTACGTTTCCACTTTGTATTTCATGGAAAGAATTATCTATGATAACTCCTTATTTTCTGCTTTCTACAGTACTGAGATTTATCTAAATTCTGTTTCTGTGTATGTCTTTGATTCCCAGAACTCCCTAGTTTCCACTACGGAGAAGTACTCACAGATAGTAAGATTGGGAACTTGACATTGAAAAGCACCTTTCCTGGTTAATGTCCAATGAAGAGAATTTTCCTCATCCTTTTCCAAGAGAATACCCTAACATCCCTGAAGAGTTTTCTTGCTGTTCTGTTATAGAGATTGAGTCTCAATTCCAGTGCTCACATGTGTCCTGCTACGTCATGCTGCCTCTTCTGGAGTTTGCGAAAACTGTCTTCTATTGACATAGCCATCCACTGTACCTTTTCTGTGCTGGGAATCACCTTTGCAAGTACAACTCTCCATTTACAGGTAACTTACTTCTGATGCAGCTACCTCTGACCTTCCCCTCCCTGATTTCTTAACCAGGACCTCAGTGGTAAATAAAGTGATTTGAACCAACTCAGTCAATCCCAAGATCTGGAGATGCAGTTGACCCAGAGCATGACAGTGTGGCAAGCAGTAGGAGCCATGATAGTTCCCTAGATAGTTCTAGAGAAGCCACCCTACCTATTCCTGGCGCAGAATCTCTGAAAGATGCTGTGCTCTCCAGCATCAGAGCAAGAAGCTGTGTGGCACAGTGGCCGACAGCCTGGATTCAGAATCCCTCTGTGGAATATGTGTATGATCCTAGGTAAGTTACCAGAACTCTACGTAGCTCAGGTTGAATTCTTCTTGTCAGAGATCATTGTGGCTGGCATGTTAGGATTGGCTGAGTTGAAAACAAAAGGCACTGAGAACTTGTTAATGTTGTTGAGTAGCTAAATAAACCAGCCATGGAATATAAGCTATTGTTTGACTTAGAGGAAACAACAACACATACCCTGGTGGCAGTGCGTCCTGTGTATACTCATGAATACCACCAGCAAGACAGTAAAACCAAGTCACAGAAACAAAGACAAGAGAAGGCCCATGGTACGTGAGTGCTGTTCTACTTTTTCGGTTTATTTGTTTTAAAATTTATTTATTTTTATCGAAGAGGCAGATTTATGGAGAAATTAAAGACAGAAAGAATTTTGCATCCACTGCCTCAGTCCCCAAATGGCTGCAACTGCCAGAGCTGAGTTGATCTAAAACCAGGAGAGAGATGCTTCATCCAGGTTTCCCATGTAGTGCAGGGACTCAAGGACTTGGACCATTCTCCTCTGCTGCTTTCACAAGCCATAGGCCCTGAGCTGGATGGGAAGTGGAACAGCTGGGACTTGAACCAGCATCAGTATAGGATGCCAGTACTACAGGGAGTGGATTAGTCAGTAAGCCATCATGACGGCCCCTATTCCAGTTCTTTCTGAAACCCAGCAACATTCCAGTTCTTGGGGGTGTAGGAAAAATACAAATTTTCAGATAATAAAGTCTTTATCCTTATGTGGGTTTGTGTTGGGATTCTGTTAATTGTGGAGAAAAAAGATCCTAACAGGTTTGTGTGTGTGTGTGTTTTAATCATAGCTGTGAATTCTGAATAAACCTCACCTTACTTCCTATTAACTATATTCATATGCACCCACAAAAAGTAAATACCTGAAAGTATGAACACTAGGACCCGGCGTGATGGATCAGTGGCTAAATCTTTGCCTTGCATGCATGAAGATCAATCACATATAGGTGCTGGCTTTTTGTCCCAGCTGCTCCACTTCCCATCCAGATTCCTGTTTATGACCTGGGAAGGCAATTGAGGATGGCCCAAAAGCCTTGGGACCCTGCAACCATGTGGGAGACCTGAAAGAGGCTCCTGACTTGAGATCAGCTCATCTCTGGTCATTGTGGCCATTCAGGGAATGAACCAGTGAATGAAAGATCTTTCTCTCTGTCTCTCTTTCTCTCTGTAAATCTGCCTTTTAGGAAAAGTACATAAAAAAAAATTTTTTTTTTTAAAAAAAGGAGTACAAACACTAGGGGCAAATTTTACCCAAAACATCACCATAAAACCTTTGGAAGCTTTCGATAAAGTTGTAAGTCTAATTACATCAAGTCTCCCTTTAAGCCTTTTTTTTTTTTTTTTGAAAAGTTGTATTTCATGTATTGAAAAGTTGTATTCATGTATTTTAGTATTTTTTATTTCATTTCATTTTGTGACACAGTTTCATAGGCTCTGGGATTCCCCAAACCCCTCCTTGTGCCATCCCCCCATAGTGGATTCTTCCACCTTCTTGCGATATTACAGTTTAAATTCAGTCAAGATTCTTTCATTGCAGGCATATACTAAGCATAGAGTCCAGCATCTTTTTGTCCAGATACATTCAATGATTTCTTGGGGAGACCATCTCTGGTCTGAAGGCTGCGCTGGCAGAATATCATTCCGGCCAAATAAAAGCCCCAACATAACATCAACAAAAATTTCCAACATTATGGAGTTCATTGACATGGTATTGAGTAACCAACATGTTAAAAAATGCAGGTTCTTAACCACATCCTGTGACTATTTCATTGACATTTCAATTCTAGTTTATAAACAACCGGCTTCTACACACCTTTAAAGTGGCTATAGTGAACTATTCAGCTGTCTCGTGTCTATTTTCATTTTAGTATTTAGCAGTTTATAGTTTTGAAGCATAATTTTTACTGAACTTGGCAGATTTTAGGGTAGTCCAAACTGGTTTATAACTCTAACTGGGCATATATCAACAGTTAAGGTGCAGAACAGTTTCAGGAGGGGTGTGCAGAGAAATCTCCAATGCCTTAGTGGGGAGTAACTTATTTTTGTGTCCTACCTAGTAAGGTATATGTGAGTCCAAGCTGTTTCCTGTCTGGTCCCAAGCTTTCCTTGTTGTTCTCTATTTATTTTCATTTTAAAAATATTTATTTATTTATTTATTTTTGGTGGGGGCTCTGGAGTGACCTTAATGGTCCTTGCAGGAGAAGGTGGGGTTCCAAAGTTGGAGTTAAGTAAGGACCAGAGAAAGCTCCTCTCCCAAGTCCCAGAGGAAGTTTACTGTTCTGTTTCTGTGGTCCACTCCGGGCTCCTGGCTGTTATTCCGATGACCTTGGATCCTGTGAGGAAGCTTTGGGCTTCTTCCATCCTGTGTGGGAGATCCAAATGGGAGTGGATGACCTCAGGGTTCTTGGCCTCCGAAGGCACTCCAATTCCCTGTGGTCTCCCCTTTAAGCCATTTTTTTTTATCACATTTCCAGACCAATCTTCTTTTTCTCCATACAAACCTGGTAGCCAATGAAATTATTCAGCATTTCCAATATTGTATTCCACTGGCATCTTGGTTTTTTTTTTTTAATGATAAACTCAATAACTGAAAACCCTTTCTCTTCTAGTTTGTTCAACACATAGTGCCTGAAATGTTCTGAAAACTTTTTCTAATTAGGTTCAAATGACTTCATAGTTCTGCTTTTATTGATCATTACAATTTCAATACTTAGATGTTTCTATCAGTCTGAAACTATGGCTAGATTACATGATAATCATTTTATACTAGATCATAGGGGCTATCTGGTCTGACTCTATTTAGCATTTGTGCATCTGTCTGCATATCTGTAAGTTCTTAGCATTTGTGATTATCTGCTTTTCAATGCATGCTTATTAAAGATATCTGTTTCAACTGTTTGTCAGGGCTCTGCAAACAGAGCAGTATATGACTTGGAACATAGGAAAGCATTACTCTCAGCAAATTGGATTCAGGATGAGCCATGAATGGAAATGATGAGATAAAGTGGAGTACAGTATTTGGGACTGGATTTCATACCTACTTCTTAGATAAGAGTAATGAGTTTGAATGTCTTCACAGAACTACATTATCAATGCCTTGACTTGAGACCTATTCACTCAATGGTTATTACCTTGTAAATATTTGTTATTTAGTTGAGTTGGCTATTAAAATATGAATAGTGTTATAGTGACTTTTTAGAATTATTCATTGTGCGTTCATGCTCTTTAATATGCATTTCTTTGCTCATTCTGCCTCTCTTTCTCTCCCTCTCTCTCACAGATACACAAAGACATGCACAGAATCATTTGACAAATCAAGCCTTAAGGTTGGATTTATACTTGGCTAGCATCTTCAAGGTCATTAATGTTACTTCTTGCCTCTGCTGTGTGGGAGCCAGGGAGTGAGTCATCAGGGTGAATCATGCCCCTGTAATACTACCAGATTGTGTTTGTCTCCACTTCAAAGCTCTCATTTTAACAGAATAGTATTTCTCCACCCGCCCACCCAAACAGCAGTCTGGATGGCTGAGTGGCAGCAGTAAGTTAATCAGTTGTATCCTTTCCAAAGAATGGACTGCTCTCACACAATCCATCCCTCAGACCACATCCTAGTTATGTTTTGTTGACCAGAAAACACAGGTGACCCCCCCCCCCCACCCGCCACTGGCTTTATTCTATCTTTCCTTCCTTCTTCTGTTTCCCTCTCTTCCTTCTTGTGACTTTTCTATTGTCTCATTGATGATTCTTATTTAATTCTCTCCAGATCACTTTTCACTTGTAATTGTCTCTTGGCCCTTCATTTTCTTTCACATTCGCAAGAGTTCATGGTGGGTTTAGGAGAGAGGAGACACTTTCAACCCGAGAATCTGTTCCCATTTCAGAGCATTCTCATGGCTCCTGTCATCAGGACTCCTAACTTTAAAAGGCGTAGAACTTTGATGGAACTGAAGGGAGCAGTGGCCAGGTGCTTTGTATATATAATACACTAATTCCACACAACTGAAGTAAGCATCACTTTCTTTACATAGAAGAGTCATAGGAGATTAATTGACATTTGGGTTACTTGCCCAAGATCATTGCAGCGAGTAGAATGAAGGAAAATGTCTAACTTTGTGTGGCGTTCGTATCCATGCTTTATACTCTTATGAGAGAAGAGATATGAACTACGCTAAATTTCCAAGTTCTTCCATGTCCTGCCTTTTTTGATATTCATTTGTGGGTTAGCTTGAAAGATTATAATTTTCTCTTCTTATTTCTATGACATTCCAATATGAAATACCTTCTCATTGTTGTCAGTGGTGTGCAGGTATATCTTTCCTACACCAATGAATAATCTAACAATTTTGCTTGTTGCCTGTCCTCATTCATGTCCTACATGCAAATACGATTTCCTCTAGGTATATAATGATATAATTTGTTACTTAAACTGGGTCATTTTGAGATTGAAAGTGCAGTTATTAATGATTCTGCTGGGGTGTATGATCACCTTCTTAGATCACTGATTACCATGTTGATTTCCTGTAGACAAGGAAGGTATGAATAGTCCAGATTGACCCAAAAACAATGAAAAATGAGAGAACAGAGTGTGTGGAGAAGAGGAGTTCGCTCTAGAAGACTCCAACCTCTTTCTCTTGCTACACTGCTCTGTATGTGGGGTTGGGAACTTCTAGCAAATGAGAAAGGTAGCTGAAAGTATTCATAATTAGTTATCAGTTATCACCATCACCATTACTTAAGAAAATGAGGCTCAGAATTCTTTGTGCTCAAAAATCCTCAGTTATTTTGATCAAAAATGAAGTTTCCTGATCTCTGTACCTTAGAGATGCTGAAATTTAACATGTCCCTATAAAGATTTTTTATCTATATTATTTATGAACCAGCTGGGGAGAAAACTCAGTCTTATATGATAGAAAGCCTTTATATGTTCATTCTGTAAGAACAGATGCAATTTCAGAGGAAGTCCCTACAGGACTCAGTAACACAATTGCTTACAGCATTATGATTTCTTTATGGAGATACCAGTCATATGGCTCAAATCAATATTTGAATCCAATTATAAACTGTGTTAACATTATAACTAATTCCAGCATAGATTCTCAGGAATATATACATACATAAACCAGTGGCATGTAGTATGTAGGCAAGTCTTCCCTATAGCAATGAATAATATGACAATTTTGCTGTTGTCATTCCTCATTCATGACCTACACATAAAGATCATTTCCTTTAGGTATAAATAATGAAATAATTTGAATGACAAATTGGGTAACACTGAGATGGAAAACGCAGTTATTGATAATTCTGCTGTGATGCATGGCTACCTTCCTAGGTAGGTGATAACCATGCCAATTTCTTTTAGACAAGGAATTTCATATACATACATACATATATATATACATACATCTATATACATACACATATTTAACTACTATGTATATACATATTCTTAGTATCTTTTTAAAAGAGTTATTCATTACTTATTTATTTGAAATGTGGAGTAACAGTGTGAGGGAAACAGAGAAAGAGAGAGAGAGAGAAAAGAGAGAAGGAATTTATCTTCTATCCTTTGACTTACTATTCAAATAGCCACAACAGCCAGAGTTCACCATACTGAAGCCAGAAACCAGGAACTACCATCTGATTTTCTATACAGGTGGCAGGGTCCCTAGCATGTGCATCAGGAGCAGAGCACTGATATTCAGCTTTTAAGTATATATCACCTCAAATACAAACATCATTAAAGTTGCTGTGAGCGCACAGTCTCTCACAAGATGGATCCCAGCTCAGAATGGTTAGTTGACTTGCCTAAGGCAACTTAGCAATGGACAGACCTACGATTTGGAACAGTTCATCTGCCTCACCCTTGAAATATTCAGTGGCCTGAAGAGATGCATTTGGCACAGTAGTCAAGATGCTACTTTGTATGCCTGCATTCCATGTTGGAGCACCTGGACTCAACTCCCACCTAAACTTCTGCTTATATCGTCCTGCTTCCATAGATGCTAAAGATCAGCAGATGATGGCTCAAGTTACTTGTGTCCCTGTCTCCACCATTTGCTGAGTGAAACAGTTTGAAGATTCTGTGTGTGTGTGTTTGTGTTCCTGGTTTCCCACATGGGTACAGGGTCCCAACCTTTTGGGCCATTTCCATTGCTTTCCAGGCCATAAGCAAGGAGCTGGATCAGAAGTGGAGTAGCCAGGACATAAACCAGCACCCATATGAGATGCCATGCTTGGAGGTTCAGGATTAGACCGTTGAGCCATTTCACTGGCCTTGAGACCTAATGATCAACTCTTTAAGAAATATCATAAAACTCAAAAAAAGCCCTGTGGATATTAAAAAAAAAATTGTGGGATGGCTACCTCCTGTGTGTATGCTCCTATGATCTTTGTAGGGTATTAGTTCCTAGACAGAGATAAGACCTGCTTGGAGACTTTGAGTTATGCAAGGCATGTCTTGTATATGAACAGGCTTTATTAAGCCAATGATTGGTTAAGATTAGAGATACTTCTGGGTGCCAACAGGCACTTTCCAGGCTAGCCTTTGGATTTGTTTGTCTTCTGCTGGCTGTGCTGCTGCAATGTTCTTTCTTTATATTTTCAAGGAAACACAAGTAAAAGGAATGTTCTCTAACTGCGCTCCTTTCCTACAGTGTGCCTACTCCCCCAGAGCACTATGGGCTGATTCCCTACACAGCTCGTGTGTGGTAGGGCTGGTAGCAGCTGCAAGTTGGTGTGTGACACATTGAGTAGTCATATTTCTCTTCTCTGTGGCCCTCCAAAGCCCTTTCCAACATAACTTTTCCCCATCTGTTCTCGTTTGCACTGCATAATAGGGGACAGGTTTTGGAACTTGGGATTAAAAAAAAAAACATTAAGAGAAAATAAAAATGAGACGGAATTTGAGAGAAAGAAACTCACTGACTCCCCCCACCCCTTTCTGAGTTGCTGGGATCATTACCAGAGTATTAAATGGATCAAGTTTTGATTCTACTTGGTTCTCTTTATGCAGCACAGGGGAAATGTGAGAGCATTTACAAGTCTCTTCGAACTGTCTGTATAGTAATAAGTCAGAGAGCATGGCTGAGCCGTTAGCAGATTCTATGTTGCCCAGGACTTCACTTAAAGTTTTGCCACATTTGCTTGGAATCTCTAATAAGCTGCACTAATGGTCTCATGCTTTCTCTATAAAAGAGATGCCTGATGTGAATGGCAAAATATTCAGAAACAGTGTTTTCCAATGTGCCATCAGTCTAGTTCTGTGTGTGTACTGAATGATTTTGGAATGATACAAACATCTTTACATTTTACAGTAATAAATTTCTTCTAACATATAAATGAGGACTAACCTGCCAATAATACAATCTCTCTTCGCAGATGTTTTTTGCTTAAAGTGAAGCCAAAGTAGGTATTTAAGTTTAAAGAGAGAACACATTTTAAAAAGAATAGTCAATAAATAATAAGGACGAATAAGGCAAAACACAAACAGAAGTACAAGAATGGCTACTTAGGGGCATTATGATACAGTGGGCAAAAAGTGCCATTTGAGACACCAGCAGTCCCACATCAGGCATCAGTTCAAGCCCTAGTTGTTCCACTTTTGATTCAGTTCTCAGCAAATGCACCTGGCAAGGCAGCAGATGGTAACTGAGGTACCTGAATCACTGACACCTGAATAATAGACAATAATGGAACTCCTGGTTTCAGCCTGGTGCAGCCTGGCTGCTATAGCAGCTTGGGGAGTGAGCTATGGGATGGGGCATCCATCTCTCTCTTTTTCTTTCACTGTGTCACTCTACCTTTCAATTAAATAAATACATAATTTTTAAAGGATGGCAGCTAAGGAAATAACTATAGCAGAGCAGTGGTTCTTCATCTCATTTTTGAAAAGCTTTATTGCATGGGCTTCACACAGTACTGGATTAATCGTAATCCTTGACCACATTTTTATACATCATGATTGGTGTAGCAGGGACATGTAACCCTTGAAGGACAGTCACACTCCTTGGGAATATGATGAAAGTTATGGACTTTACTAGAAATATGTATAGTCACATATATATACATATATGAAGGTCCATTTGACATCCATCTGTAGACTCCTGAAAGTTTGGGGTGCATTTACTCAAGGTCATATCCATTTTCTTGACTTACTGAGTCAGCAGTTGATACTTTAGGCCATGTATTCTCTATTTCTGCAATCCTTCCTCACTGTAGCCTAGGGAAAAAACCTTCCAGGCACATTAGCAGGAAACTATATTGAAAGCATAACTGGGTCTCAATACCCAGGATTCCTATAAAGGTTGCAGGTGTTCCAAACAGTGGCTTTACCTGAGGTACCACAATACCTGCCCCTTCCATCAACTTTTTGAAACCATTTGGTAGACAACATTGAAAATATCTATTCCCCTAGAAATACTGTAAGACATTGGCATAGGCAAGGACTTGGATAAAACCCCAGAATCACAGGCAATAAAGGCAAATATAGATAAGTTGGATTATTTCAAAATAAGAAACTTCTGCATAGCAAAGGAAACACTCAATAAAGAAGCAACTGGCAGAATGGGAGAAAATATTTGCAAACTATACATCTGATGATATATAAGGACCTAAAGATATACAACAGCAACAAACAATCCAGTTAAGAAGTTAGCTAAAGATATAGACAGGTGCTTTTCAAAGTAGAAATGTTCCAATAGACACATGAAAAAATGCTCAGGATTATTAGCCATCAGAGAAATTCAAATGAAATCCACAATAGGGTTTCACTTCACCCCAGGCAGAATGGTTGTCATCTGAAAATCTAAAAGAAAAATGCTGGCAAAGATATGGGAAAAAAAGTGCCCTAATACATTGTTTATGCGAATGTAAACCAGCACAACCATTACAGAAGATGGAATAGATCACTATGTGACCCAGCCATTCCTCTCCTGGGAATTTACCCAAAGGAAAGGAAATCAGAATATGAAAGACTTATTTAGGTCCCAATGTTCATAGAAGCACAATTCACAGTAGCCAAGATATTGGAACCCAAACAGATGTTCATCTCCTGATGAATGCATAAAGAAATTGTGCTGTGTATACATGATAGGATATTATTCAACCATAAAAAACAAGGAAATCGGCTGCTAGTTCTAATTCCGGCAGTCCAGCCCCCATCCAGCTCTCTGCTTGTGACCTGGGAAAGCAGTTGAGGATGGCCCAAGACCTTGGCACCCTGCACCTGCGTGGGAGACCCAGAAGAAGCTCCTGGCTCCTGATTGGCTCAGTTCTGCTCACTGCAGCTACTTGGGGAATGAATCATTGGATGGAATATCTTCCTTTCTATCTCTCCTCCTCTCTGCATATCTGACTTTGTAATAAAAATAAAATAAATCTTTAAAAAAAGAAGGAAATCTTGTTTTTTGTTTGTTTTTGCAGCAAAATAGATGCCATAGTAAGCCATTATGCTTAGTGAAATAAGCCAGTCCTAAAAAGACAAACATCGGGCCCGGCGAGGTGGCACAAGTGGTTAAGTCCTCGCCTTGCATGCCCGGGATCCCATATGGGCGCCGGTTCTAATCCCGGCAGCCCCGCTTCCCTTCCAGCTCCCTGCCTGTGGCCCGGGAAAGCAGTTGAGGACAGCCCAAAGCTTTGGGAACCTGCACCCGTGTGGGAGACCTGGAAGAGGCTCCTGGCTTCGGATTGGTATAGTATCGGCCGTTGTGCTCACTTGGGGAGTGAATCATTGGATGGAAGATCTTCCTCTCTATCTCTCCTCTCTGTATATCCGCCTTTCCAATAAAAAAAAAAAAAGACAAACATCATATGTTTTCCCTCTTTTCTGGTAACTCATACACAGAGCCCCAAATAAAGCAGTATCTATGAGTGAAATAAATATTTTGAGATTTAATTATTGTTTTTGTGCTTATTTATACTCTTGAATATATATATAATGCATAAAATTTGTTCCTTTTATATAAAGAGAAAAATGGTACCAAATAAGATCTATTATCTTCTTATCTCTCAAACCCAGTTTTGATTTTGTTACTACTATTGTTAATGCTTTAAAATTATTTATTGCAAAGGCAGAAAAAGACAGCAAAAGAGCTCCCATCTGTGGTTTACTTACAAAGAAGGTGAAGCTGGGTGTCAGGAACTCAGTGGTCTCTCACATGGTGGAGAAACTCAACTACCCAAACCATCATTGTTATTTCCTAGGGTCTGTATTGGTAGGCAGTTGGAATCAGGGGTCTGAGCTGAGAATTGATCCATTGGACTCCAGTGTGAGATTCAGGAGTCTTAAGCACCAGGCTAAAGCCCTGAGCCTTGGACTCTGATCCTCTCCTTTCCAATGATGTGGCATCTGTGAGAGTCCACATTTCTCAGCTGACTGTTGCTAATGGTCCAGAGACAGGCAAGAGCATCTCTTCTCTCTTTCTCCACATCAGAATTTGAAAATAGAGGTATATGATGTGACGTCAGGACACAATCCCTGTCTGTTCTGTAGAGCACCAGGTTCAGACAGGATTGCTACAAATGCTCTTACAATATTGATTCCTTCAGCAGAGCCCTTTGGAGTAACTTTTTTAAAGCAATCATTTCCATAATCTTCAGTATCAGTCTCTGCCCTTCTCCTCCAAAGATCCAATTATTTATAAGCAGGGTGATGATACCAAACATCAATAATGGGAGCCACTTACATCTATTAAGCATATCCAGGCACTTTCCCATCTCCACTGTAAGTTACACACATGCCCTAATCTAATATAGTTGGCTTCCTCATGAGGCAGGTAGAATTACTGAGTTACTGAGTAAGAAAATGCTGAAACAAGTACACAGAATCAGCACTGCCTCTTTCCAGACCCACCAACTTTTTCCTTTGTCAATTAAAAACAAAACAAAATGAAACAAATTATTTTGTTTATTTGAAAGACAGAGGAGGAGCATGCATGTGAGAGAGGTATCTTCTATCTGCTAGTTCATTCCCCAAATGGCCATAACAGCCAGGGTTAGGCCAAGCGAAACTCAGGGGCCAAGAATTCCAACATGCTCTCCCCTGTGGTTGATAGGGATCTAAGTACTTGGTTGATATTGTGCTGCTTTCCCAGGGACATTGGCAGGAAGCTGGATTAGAAGCAGCGCGGCTGGGATTTGAAATGCCTGTGATATGGTAGGCTAGGATTTTAAGTGATGGTTTAATCTGTTGTGCTACAATGCTGGCTCCCCTGTTATATTTTGAATAAATAATTTGTTCACATGTTCTTTTGCTTTGTTCAAAATACCGAAACCTCTTGCTATACCTTGTGGTTTCCAAGCCACAATCTCATCTATAATTTATATGTAATTATACTATCCATGAAAGGCAGATTATTCATTTTTCAAAAAAGTTCTTAAGTAATAATAAATGATCTATTTTTCCTGAATACTGTATAATCATTTTTTTTCACTTACAACCATGCAAGGTATATTAAGGAGGTCAGTACCTCAATACATTGGGAGCTACTTTGCAGTGGGTATTTGGCAGTGCTTAAAGCATGGATGCCTGCATCCACTGTCGGAGTGTTTGTATTTTCATGTTCTACTTCTAGTGATTCCAGCTTGCTGCTGATGCAGAATCTGGGAGACAGGAGGTGATGATTCAAGGAGTTGAGAACCTGCATCCTGTAAGAGGCCCAGAAGGAGTTGCAGCCTCATAACTTCAGGTCATTTCACCCTTAACTATTGGAAATAACCAGCAAATGGGGTATCTCTGTTTGCCTGCTTGCTTTTAGAACAACTTCTTTATTATTATTTAGAAATCTATCATAGTGTTCTGTTGTGAGGATCATCATAATTTTACTAATTCAGAATCTTACTGATAGGCAGTTAGACTGTTTTGATTCTTTGGCTTTTATATATGTATATAGTGTTATAATGATAGTGTTACAATGAAAGTCTTTTACCTACATCCTCATCTTGCAATTGAGTGGGGGATATGTGTAGAATATATCTCTAGAATGGAATTGTGAGGTAAAGTACATGCTTTTGTAATTTTGCAAGAGAAACTTTTTGCAAGAGAAAAATTTGCCCTCCACAGACCTGGTACCAATTTCCATTTTGACCACAATATATGGGTGCAACTTGTAAGTTCTTTATTTAAGATTTGTTTACTTTATTTGAAAGGCAAAGTCACACAGAGAAAGATGGAGAGAAAGAGATCTTGCATCTGTTTACTCCCCAGATGGCGGCAATGGTCAGATCTGGGCTGGTCTTAAGTCAAGAAGTCAGGAGCTTCTGCCTCCCATGTGGATGCATGGGCCCAAGCACTTGGGTCATTCTCGGGTGATTTTCCAAGCACATTATATTGATTGGAAGTGGAGTATTCAGGATTCCCATACTTTTAAGGGATCAACACAGTTGGCAGTTTTTAGTCCCCTGCCATGCAACAGTACTGACTTGGACTTGTAAATTCTTATTCTCTCATATCTAAATGTCTCATTTTCTCTGTAATGCTTCAAGTCACTGTATTAACTCTACCCCTCCACCCCCACAAATGTTTACAGTTTCTGTCCCTCCCTCCATTGCATAGAATTTTTTCTATCGTGCATTTGCTTAGAGCTCCCCCTAACTTCCAAAGCAAGTTGACATGATAAATGGTTCAAGCATTTGGGATGCGCTCAGCATGTCAGTCTTCCTCAATTATTCCACCCAACAGATGGTTGATCTCCAAGTCATTTACCACTAAGCCTGTCTACAAAGTTTCCAATAACATTTTTCGGCTCCTTATTCCCAGTCTTCCCTCCCACTAACTTTCAGGCATCGGCACTGTAAGACCCTCCCGTTTTCCTAATAGATGGCAACAATTACATCTCCAGGGCCCCGACGCTGTTTATTCTTCACATTCTTTGGAAGGTTAATGAGCTCTTGGAAATCTAAAACTGTCCCTCCTCAGGAAGTGGTAAAAGTCTCCTGAAATAACAGAAACAAGTCTTTAGAGAACACTTGGGCACATCTGCCTTTCAGGATAATTAACCTGCCCTCCTCCCCTGTTCTAAGCCCAAAGAAACAAAGATATACACAAAAATTCAAGATGATACAAAGCAGTGACCAAAATGTCATAGATAGATATGGGCACTGTCCTGTGTGAACAATACAGAAATGCCAAAAGGGAAGAACAGAGCAGCTCATTCTCTTGCTTTCTTCGTCACAAACTCAAGCCCCTTTCCACCATGAGGTCATTGCAGATACCAGTCGTGAGCTGCGGAGAACCAAGCCATGTCCTCCTCTCCCTTGTCACAAGGCTTTGTTTTCACAGCAACTGAAGTTCAGTTCAGAAAGTTTCAGACGTGGCTTTCAAGACTGTGGTGAGTCAACTGTTGATGAATCACACACAAATGGGGCCTTTATTAATAAGTATATTCTGTTCGTTGTGGAGAAATCAAAGCCTTAGAATGATTCGCCAAATGTTTAAAGAGAAAACAAAACAAAACAAAAAAACCTATGTGGTAAACATTTCAGGACTTGATGAGCTGTCGAGGTAATTGGTTGTTTCTGTGCACCTGGTTCCAAAGACAATATTTAATGTGTAATCTGTTTCATTTGCTTGGGGAAGTAAGTGTAACTCTATCCCCAATCACATCTGCATTAAAATGAGGGGAGGCAGAGTCTCCGTTCAGGGAGTGGAAATTTATGCACATGAGTTGTCTTTTACATGGAGACAGCAATTACACCCCTAGAAATGCAGTCTGCGGGAGAAAATGACATATTCAATGCTGCTGAACAAAAGCCTAATACCAAGGGGACATGAATAAGGTTGGGAACCCCCTCCCATCAATTAGCAATCATTTAGAAAATCTGCAATCTATAAAATTATTTTTAAAACATGTTTTTCAAAGCAATATGGTTGTTTACTTCTTCTTTTTTAAAGATTCAGCAGCTACCATACAGAATCCATCAGATATTCCTCTGGAACCAATAATATTCTGAAGTCTCTGAAGATGTATCTGAGAATCGAAATTGTCCCACAGCAAGGAGTGGTAGGTTTCCCTTGTTTTAACAGCCTTATAAGGAGTGAGGGAGAACGCGTACTCCAGAAGTTCTCATTTTTATCTGAGAAAGTTATGGTATTTGAAAGCAGCAATAGTTACCCAGATCTCTAGAATTGAGAAAGACTTAAAAAAATAGGGCATATGCAAATAAGTCTCTATTAGCTAAAACTGCGGTTTAAAAAAAATTGCTAGTGACTTTATTAAAGCCAAGAAAGACAAAGCTGCAGCTATTGAAACAAATCTATGTTTCTGCCTCTCTCCGCCTTTTCTGGAGATTTTAAGAAATGGAAGTAGGGGTGGTATTTTTTCTCCTTCACAATGGTTAGGCGGTCTGCATTCCTATTTCCACATGTCAACCTGGGAGACAGCAGGTCAGGTGACGGCTCAGGTACTTGGACCTTGGGTGACTCTGATTGAGTTCTGAGTGTAGGTCTTTGGGGAGTGAACCATAGGGTGAAGGATTTCTCTGTCTCTCCCTTTCAAATAAAAATGAGGGGAACAAAGGTAGCTGAAGAAGGCTGTGTTCTCTGCTTCCATTTCCCCATGCCTTCTCCACTGTTCTGCTTCCTGGTGTCATGGAAGAGCTTTGTTTTGCAATACGTTTAACTTTGCGTATTAATCATACCAACAGAAAATTATAGGTTCTGCTCAACTAAAGCAGGATAATACACTACATCATTAAAACTTGCACATTAGGGCCCAGCATGGTGGCCTAGCGGCTAGGGTCCTCGCCCTGAATGCACTGGGAGCCCCTATGGGCTTTGGTTCTAATCCCCATGGCTCCACTTCCCATCCAGCTTCTTGCTTGTGGCCTGAAAAGCAGTCGAGGACGGCCCAAAGCCTTGGCACCCTGCACCCGTATGGGAGACCTGGAAGAAGCTCCTGACTTTTGGCTTTGAATCAGTTCAGCTCTGGTCATTGTAGTCACTTGATGAGTGAATCATCAGACGGAAGATCTTCCTCTCTGTCTCTCCTCCTCTCTGTATATCTGAGTTTGTGATAAAAATAGAAAAATCAATCTTAAAAAAAACCTTGCACATTAAAAAAAAATCATTTATTTGAAAAGCAGAGTTCCAGAGACAGGAGCAGACAGAGAACTGGAGACAGAAGGAGAGAAACACAGAGAGAGAGCGAGAGAGTGAGAGAGATATCTTCAATCTAGTGGTTCACTCTTGAAATGGTTCGGCATCAGGGAAAACCAGGTTCAGAAATCCAAATCCTAACTAATTTATGGTGAATATTAGAAAGCTAAAATGTAAAGAAACAGGGAGAGTTTAAGTTGTTTTCTCTTTTCTGAACCACCAGAACAGTGAAATCATTCGTAATGTAAATCTAGTTTGGCGACATGTAAAGAAAAGTGCATGACTAAATGGGATTAGAAAACCCACATTCTGGGACAGGCATTTGGCACAGTGGTTAACATGCTGCCCTAGAATTTTACATCTCATGCGGGAATGTCTGGGTCTGAGGAGAAAATCTGCTTCTAGTTCAAGCTTCCTGCTAATGTGTACCCTGGGAGGCTCAAGTGCTTGCATCTCTCCCATCCTAATGGGAGACCCTGATTGTGTTCAGGCCTGGCCAATCCCTGGTTATTGTGGGCATCTGACGAGTCAAATGGGGATGGAAGATCTCTGCTTGTCTTTGTACCATTTGGATACATGAATAAAGAAACTTTAAAAAAATCCTCAAGCTCCTTGGAAATAAAATTAATAAACAACAGAAGGAAAATCTGAATTCTACCTGTAAGTACCTCTTCTGGGGGAATTCACACAAAACCTCCAAGTCTTTTGTTTCTTTACCAATAAGTCTTCACCAAGACACATGATAATCAAGCTCTCTTCAACCTAACATAAGGAAAAGATCCTTAAATGTACACGTGAAAAAAATCAACTGATATATAAAGGAATGACTATTAAACTCACAGGAGACCTCTCACAGAAAACTCTACAGGCAAGAAAAGAATGGAGTGACATATTCCAGATTCTAAAAGTAAAAAGTTGTCGGCCCAGGGTAACTTTCCTTTGTCTTTGAAAATGAAATAAAATTCTTCCACAGTAAAGAAAATTTAAAAGAATGTGCTTCTTCCAAACCTGCCCTATAAATGATACTCAAAGATGGTCTCTTGACAGAGAAAAGGAATAGCGCTCACCAAAACCAAACACAAATGTGAAGAACATCCCAGTAAAATAACAACAGAAGACTAAATCAATTAACAACCCCTTGCTAAAATGACAGAACCAAATTATCACCTATTTGTATTAACCCTGAATGTGAACGGCTTAAACTGATCAAACATCATAGATCAGTAGACTGGATTAAAAAACAAAACCCATCTATTGGTTGCCTACAGGAGACATAGCTCACCAACAAAGATCAGCAGAAACTATATCTCATGGCTTCTGATTTTTTTGTTTCATCTCTTCAAAACACTTTCATCTGATTAAATTCTTCAATGACTCATAGATCATACAGAAGCATAATTTTTTTCAAGAAGGTTCTTGACCTTGTTTTTTATTTCTTCAGTGACACATTAGCTCTTCAGTAGCATGTTATTTAACTTCATGGTGTTGTTAATTTCTTTTTTTTCTTCCTGTTGTTATCATTTGTGGTTTTTCATTTAAGGGAATGTATAGTAACTGTGTAATGGAGAGTATCATATCTAATACTATGTTATTTAACTTCATTGTAAATTTCTATTTTTCTTCCTGTTCATTTTGTATTGTGGCTTTTCTTTTAAGGGGATATATAGTAACTGTGTAATGGAGACTATCATATCCAGATGTGAGGATACAATGCAGTATGCATCTCTACTTCCAAAGATGGACTCCCAATGAAGCTGTTTACTATATCTCGACAATAGGATGCTGGACTCTCTGCCATTCTCCATGCCTACAATGATGGACATATGATTGTGTATGACGAACTATACTATAGTAATGATATAGAGTAACTCAGTGAGGGGGGAGGGAATTGGGGAGGGGAAAAGGGAAATCCTACGCTCTGTGGAACTGTATCTATCATAAAATGATAATAATAAAAAGTAAAAAAAAAAAAAAGAAATAGTTATACACAGAGCTATACACTCAAAAAGAAAAGAAAAGAAAATACCCATGTGTTGTAGAGCTGTTTACTGGAATATGTAGGTATGGAATGAGAAGAAAATGCCTTAAAAAAGAGAGAGAGAGAGAGAGAGAGAGAAGGGAAAATACATTAATTCTGTCCTGGTCTTGATTCACTAAATGACTTGATAGAAAGAGGGATCTTTAAAGTTTAGAGAAAAAAAAATTTCATGAAAAACTATTTTGAAATCTACACAGTCTCTTTATATACACATTTCCCACGAATATTTTCAAAACCACGTATGTATGGGGTTCATCATCAGAGCTTTTTTTTTTTTCTGGGTTTGAGACTTTTCATTTAGTCCTTAAAAAATTTGAAGCTCTATGAGATTAGTTTTGTTTCCTTTAAATCAGAAAAGTTCATGATTCTCCTTCAAAGGCCTAATCATGCCGATAGTTCTTTTTGTTTTATTTTCAAAATCAAAGAGTATCTAATTATGTGTGTGTCCTGCTTATTAAGTGCCTAATATGTAACTGGTGCCTAATATGTAACTGGGAATCAATGCAGACAATCCTCGCGGAAAGTCCTCTGATGGATTCTTGAGCTGTCAGCAGGCCAGCCCCAACCTTTAGTAGGCATCCAAGTTTTCTAAGGAAAGCTCATCTGCGCCATGAGGGCAAGATGTGCAACAGCAACAAAACGTGCTTTTCCCCATCTCTTCTCATCCAAATACATTGCTTGGCCATTTTCTAGCTAGGACTAATCACTGTCACCAACGATATTTTTTTCCTTCATGTATGTGTATTTGTTTTCCATTTCACGATTCTTTGCATTATGAAAATATTCAAATGTCTTCACATTCTGTATCTGAAGCTCCAATTTCTTATATTGGATCCGTAACATCTTATGCAGTTTAAGAGTGGGACATCTATTTCCTTCATTCCAAATTGGATCTCAGTGTGAGAAGCTGGAGGATTTGGTAACCTTTTGTACTCTTCTGTAGAGCACTAGGAGGAACTGAGTCATACTCAAACTAAAGACTATTCATTCGTTTACAAATCCATGTTTGTCAAAGAGAAAAGTGAAGTAAGATTCGGTACATTTTATACTCTAACCTGTGACCCAGGATTGATGTTAACCTTTACAGGGATGGATGAATTTTCGTAAATGTAGCTTGTCTGACTACTTAGGAAAATCATATTTGTTGTAACTTTATATAATATTATTTGGAAAGAATTAAAGTAAAAGTGGTAAATAACCTGCCTCATAAAAGTATAAGGAACACTGTAGATTTCTCTTCCCTCATTCCAAGAAATTTCTCCTGTACAATAGAGTTCTAAAGAGTTATCAAAGGAAAGCCATGCAGACCCATTCCAACAATGAGGAAAATAGTAAATGGAAATCAAGTTCACCCTTGGAAATTGAATATAAATTACAATCGAATTATGGGCAAAAAGCAGTAACTGGAGAGAAAAATTAGAAAAATACAAAATACTTAATATGTTTATGAGCAAGGTATACTCTCATTAGTGGTCAAATAAATGCAAATCAAAACAGACGTTATGATTTTTAAATATTTATTGATTTGAAATACAGTTTTACATACACACACGAGAGACAAAGAGACAGACAGAGAGACAGAGAAATTGATCTTTCATTTGCTGGTTCAGTCCTCAAATGGCCACAATGGCCAGGCTGGGCCATGCCACAGCCATGAGGCTAGAACTCCATTTGAGTCTCCTATGTGAGTGGCAGCAAAACCATCCTTTCTTGCTGTGCTTGGCACATAAGCAGGGAACTGAACAGGAAGTAGAACTCCCACGGACAACCCACTGAACTACAACTCCATCTCCAAAACAGATAATTTAAAATTTTTAAATCAATAACACAGGGTATGATGGCAAAGAGACAACAATGACTGTAGCACAATGAACAAATCAGGGAAAGAGTTCAAATTTCATGATGATTGTAGGAGTCTTTGAATATACCAAAACTCATGAGTCGCCCACTTAAATTAAGTTGCACTGTGTGGTATGTAAATCATATCTTAATAAAGTTACTTTAAAGCATCTGGTATGATGGCTCAGTGGCTGAATCCTTGCCTTGCAAGCATCAAGATGCCACGTGGACACTGGTTTGTTTCTTGACTGCTCCACTTCCAACCAGTTCCCTGCATGTGGCCTGGGAAAGCAGTAGAGGATGACCTGAAGCCTTGGAACACTGCACCCATGTGGGAGACCTGGAGGAAGCTCCTGGCTCCTGACTTCAAACTGGCTCAGCTCTGGCTCAGCACTGATTTGGGGGGAGTGAACCAGTGGATAAAAGCTCTATCTCTCGGTGTCTCCTTCTCTACTCAAATCTGATCTGCCTTTCCAATAACAATACATAAAAGCTAGTATAAAAAGAAATCAAATAAAGTATAAATATTATCTGCATTTTCATTCCAAGATTACTGTGGGCCTTGTGATGTATTAACTTACACACTCCTGTCCGAACATCATTTATGTTAAAGAACAAAAACGGGATCATATAATTTATACAGCATTTGGAATTAAAAATGTAGAACTTCTTAATTAAAAAGCTTAATTAAAAGAACTTCTTAATTAGAAACAACAGTAGCTCAGTGAACTAAGTTCTAGTTCCAGTTTTGCTTTAAGCATTTGTGACCTTGAAGAGTCACATGCCTTTTCAGGGACAAATATTTCCTATGGTATAAAACAGGCCTTGGACTAGATGAGAATTTTATTCTTTTTTTTTTTTAAAGATTTATTTTATTTTTATTGGAAAGGCGGATATACAGAGAGGAGATAGAGAGGAAGATCTTCCGTCCGATGATTCACTCCCCAAGTGAGCGCAACGGCCGGCCGATGCTATGCCAATCCGAAGCCAGGAGCCTCTTCCTGGTCTCCCACGCGGGTGCAGGGTCCCAAAGCTTTGGGCTGTCCTTGACTGCTTTCCCGGGCCACAAGCAGGGAGCTGGAAGGGAAGCGGGGCTGCTGGGATTAGAACTGGTGCCCATATGGGATCCTGGGCGTTCAAGGCTAGGACCTTAACCACTTGTGCCATCGCGCCAGGCCCGAGAATTTTATTCTTTTCCAAGTCCAGATTTCTGTGCATCTCCAAGGAGGTAATATAATAAAAAAAAATAGTACAAATTCAGTAATAGCAAAGACTTTCTGAACCAGGGATGGTATTCTTCAAGATGTATCATTGTTAATAAACCAAGGCTAGAACAGTATATGTAGCATGTCACCATTCGGGTTTAACAAAGACGTGTATGCAATGTCTAGAATATTGCTGTAAGGATACATGAATACAGACATTAATGAGAGGCAACTAGGTGGCTGGGAAACAATGACAATTTTGGAAGTCACTTTTCACTATACAATATCCTCTATTTATTTTATATCATTTTAAAGACAAGATATTTACTAAGAAAAATCTTGAATATAGGTGTAGTGTGATAAACAACATATAGAAAACGAGTCATTCATCTGATTACTTAAATCCTTTTAATCCTTTGCCTGCAATTTGTTAGACCTGCACAATTTGGTCTCTTTTGTTCTCTTTCATTGCCATCACAACAAATGCTCACCTTTTTGGGGTCACATTGGCTTTCTCTAAGTTTCTAGAAATCTTAATCTCCTTGTCCCTAGAAATGGTCAAATATAGCATCAACAACTTTTGATAATTAGCTTCTTAGGAATACTAAGTGAAGTTGAGGAATTTCAAAACTTAGAAACCTCCGAGTTACCACCCACCTCTTACTCTCCACCTGAGAAACTAGAATCTGGAATCTGAGGCCCTCATTCGAGGTCGTCTGCTACAGCTCCAGGATATACAATTAACCTGCACATTCAACAGAGTTCCACTGAATAGAAGTGAGTTAATACAAAAGAACCTTTTAGATATTAGTAGAATCGGATCACATTAGAACTTAGAAAATCAGTTTGATTTCTTATCGCTGAAAATATTTTGATGGAGCCAATGTTCAGAGGGACCAATGAGGAAACAATATTCCTGAGATGAAAAAACCATCTTAAAACAGGATCTTACCTGGTGATGTACTTGGGGGTCTCAGGATTTGGGCTAAATTTTAGATTCTAGGGTCTCTTAATTCATCATTCTCTAAGAACAGTATGATGCAGATGGGTCAGTATTTCTCATACTAGCCTGCTCTGAAAGGAAAAAAAAATTCCTTTGACCTTTGGTGACACCTTACATTCTTTTAATTAAAAAAAAACATTTAAATAAATTGAATGTCCATACAGGTACATAGCAAAAGAAACAGTGGGCTGATAGTTGCATGGTGCATGTGCAATCCAGAACATGCACATTAATTTCCTTAATATTATATTCTTTACACTGTAACCGAGGCAAGATTTTATAGACTCATGGACAACTTGGAGAGCACTTATGAATATATATATCTCGGTTGGAGTCTGACAGAATGGAAACTGGAGAATCAGTTTACTCTGCACTGCATCCAACTCTCTGACTTTGCCTTTTTTCCTGACCATTTGGATGGCTAGCCAATGCTAACACTCAAATGTGAACAACCACTAGTTTAGATATAATCTGCATATGCTTATCATCACTATACATCAATGTAACAAAACTATGAGCAAGACCATAAAACTAATGCTTCAAATAGCCTTTCTTCATGGACAGATGATACTGTTTCACTGAAAATGCCAATGACACAAATATGCTATTACTCCCTGCATTTGACAAAACCATTTTCAAGTGAACAGACTCATAAAAATTTGTTTGTTCATTCCGTGAACCACTACTTTTTCTATTTTCCTTTGAGACGCTTTAGAGAAACGGAACTACACCAGCACATCACTGAATCTGCATTCTCATTAGCAATACCAACTCTCGAAGATTCTACCAATAAGCAGAGGTGTGGATTCGGCTGCCACTTAGGATGCCCAGCTGCTCTGCTTGTAATCCAGATTCCCGCTGATGCTCCTGGGCAGGCTACAGAAGACAACCCAAATATCTGGACCTCTGCCATGGGTGTGACACTGCACAGAGTTCCAGGTTCCTGGGTCAGACTGGCTCAACCTCAGATGTGCTGGGCAGTTGAGAATATAACAGTGAAACAATCTGCAAACACTTTATGGAATACATCTCCCCGGTTTTGTAATAAAATACTTTAGAGGACTTTTTGGTTGTTCAAGACTGTTTCCTAATAGTTTTTGAAAGCTGTTGACTTTTAGAAATGAACATGTTGATCTAGGCGTAAAGGAGGAGGAGATGCGAAAAACAGAAGAGATGCCAATTCACAATGCAGCAGGCAATTAATTAAGAAGAGTCCTGCTCCTTGAACATATGATGGAGGAGATCTGAAGAATCTTAGAGCAACAGAAGATGTATTTCCTGCAAGTTACTTTACTGGTGTGATTTCCCAGCCGGGTGGAAAATTAAATCAATGGATCTGATCTTGGATTAAGGTTGTTGTTCGTAGAAGTGGGCAATTTTGCCCCCTCCCCACCAGGAAACATGGGCAATGTTGGAAGATATTTTCATTTGCCATAAATATCTGTCATCTGCTAGGTGGACCCCAAGGATGATGCCAGCATTTTTCCTATGCACAGGACAGCACCCCAAGTTGTGAGTGACCTCTCCAGCCAAAATTGTTGATAATGTCCAAGTTGAAAAGCCCCATACTCAGGTATCTACGCCATGGTGCAGTACGTAAAGCACTTGCAGGGAGGGCTGTACCCTAGTGCATCTCTGGCTTACTATCTCCTGCTCTACTGTTACCACCACCACTACTACCACACCCACATACCCACACCTCCCAGTCTGTATTACAAGGTCACCAGTAGCAAGCAGAGTAGCCGTAAGACAGGTGTCAGGGGAATCTGCATTGAGCCAGCCACATGAGGAGCACTAGCAAAGGAACTACTCAAGGAACAGATAAAAGGAGCAACTCAGAGCGTAACACAAGTCATTAGTTCATTCATTCTCTTCTCAGGAAAGCTCAGCCACCTGGTACCACTCCATAAACCCCAAGCACAGGTTAGGGAGGCGACCTCCAGGAGGCCAGCGTGTAAGAGGAGTCTGTATGGACAAGGACGCTGATCACTCACACAGCAGCTGGGAATGCTTTCCTATGTGTCTCATCTCCTCCAAGCCATGCAACCACCTCAGGGGACAGCCTTTATTCCTTGGGTTAAAACCATGCCCAAGGTCAAGACCATTTGCCAGCACAGGGCTGACGCTCCAGCCAACTGACACTGCAGTCCCATTTATAGTGTTGTTCTATGCAGCAGGGTTACTTAAAGGCACCCGGGTCTTCTTCTGGGCTTGGATTTTTGTCTCTTGCTGCTCAATCACACGAATACAAAGCCCTTCTCCTTAAAGACAAAATATGCCCCCTCCCATTCCCATCTTCTTCCTATCTGACAAGTGGGGATCCTTCTCTAGTTCTTTTATGTATGTACATTGTGCCGTGTGTTCCCAATTACACTGCAGACTGCTGACCTGCAGGGACCAGCTCTTTCATTTCCTCTGCAGCCTTTTGCAGTACTGCAGTCACACAAGAAATGCCCTCTGCATGAACGAACCTGTAGAGATAAAAATGACGGCATGCCCATTTATTGGTTTCATGCTTTTATTTTTGCTTTGTGATGGGACTGTGTATCATAAGCTTGTAGAGGGCACAGAAAATGGCTCGGTGTTTTCCTTCCACTCAGCAGGAACTATGCAAAATTCGATCCTTGCATGCCTTTTTGATGGTCTGGATAATATTAGCACACTGGGGGTGCTTTTGTGTAGCTAAGGAGCGGGGGTTGTCAGCCTCTGGGCGGCAGGGGAGTGTTCCTTGCTTCCCACAGTAAGCTCCCACAGCGCCTAGGTTAGGGCCAGATTACCGCAGAGGCTCCCCTGCCCCCTCCAGCCCCCCACGCTTATTATTATTTTTTTTTATTACTAAGGAAGCCGACTGTGAAAATGGCAAGCTCTTGCATAACCCCAGACCTTGCGAGGAAATGAGCAAAGTGGAATGGGGATTTGAAGGCCGAGCAGCCACGGCCCGCAAGGGAATGCAGAGGCTTCCCCGCGTGAGAACCCAGCGTGCGTGACGAGCAGCGCGGCCCCGCAGTCCCGGGGTCCCGGACGCAGCAGTCCGCCCGCCCGCCCCGCGCGCCCCCGGGAGCTGTCCAGACGGCCCCGCCCGCGCCTACCTGGGCACTCACCCGCGCCGCGCGGCCTCTCCTCCTCCTCCCACCCCGGCCGCGGGAGCCCGGCTCGGGCCTGGCCCGCGGGCGGCCGGCTCGCTGCCTCCTTCCCGGCTCTGGCCGCTGGCCCGGGCCACACAGCGGCCGGCGCGCCGGGGGTGGGACGGAGGGGGGTCGGCGGAGACGGCGCGGCCAGGCTCGGCGGGGCTCGGCGGGCTCGCCCCCGGCCCGGCGCCTGCAGGGGGCGCGGGGACGGCCCCGCCCCGCCGCCTTCCCTCTCTCCCTCCCGGCTCCCTGGATCCGCGCCGGGAGGAAATGAGGTGTTGCTGCCTGGTTAATCACAGCTCCAGACACTCATTGGCCGAGCGCGCCGCAGCCACTTCCTCCTCCTCCTCCTCCCGCTCCTCCCGCTCCTCCCGCTCCGGGCTCCTGCTCTTTGCAGCCGCCGCCGCCGCAGCCTCCCCCTCGGCGCTGGGGGGAACTTTTCCACTCTCTGTGCCCGGCTCCCCCGCCGCCCCCCGGGGCAAAGGCCCGTGCCCGCACGCCCGCGGCTGTCCTCCCCGCCTGCGCCTCCGCGCCTCGGGAAGTTTATCCGCCCGCCCTCCCTCCTCCCCTTCCTCCTCCTCCTCCTCCTCTCCACCCCGCCTCCCCACCCTCCCCCGGCTCTTTCCCCCCGGGTGGCTGCCGCCGCTGCCAGCCTGCTCGTCGGCCAGCCACGCCGCCCAGCGCCCGGAAGCCCCTGGCCCCGCATTCCGCCCCGCTGCAGCCGCCGCCGCCGCCGCCGCCCGGAGCCGGCCACCGGCCCTCGGCCCCGCGGAGTTCCGGGCTCGCTCGCCGGCTGCACCGCCCCGCCCCGCGCCGCCCCGCGCCGACCTGCAGCGCCCGGCTGCTCGCACTCCGCCTCCCCCGGCTCGGCCCCCGGCTCAGCCCCCGGCCGCCGCGGGACCAGAGGTGAGGGGAGGTCGCCGGCCGCGCCTGTCGGGGCCGGGAGGACCGCGGGAAGAGGGAGCCTGGGCGGAGGAGCGGCAGGCATCGGGGGTGGGAGGGTGGGCGTCTGTCTGCGGGCGCCTCCCCCCTGGGCTTTCTTCATTCCTTTCTCCCGGTCGCTGGAGCCCCTCTCGGCAGGGGATGGCCACGGACCCAAAGTGTCTTGCTTTGGGCCTGAGCTGCTTCTCGGGATGTGGGGGAGGGCAGAGGCATGGAGCTGGGGTCTCTGGTGTGCGCTGTGCTGTGCGAGTGTGGTGTGATGGTGTGTGTGCGTGTATGTGTGTGTGTGTGTGTGTGTAGTGAACTCTTCCAGGGTGTGTGTCTTTGACTTGTACATTGATCTGGCTGTCCGGCTGCGGGGGGCTCCCTTTCCTGGCCGGGCTTGGGAGAGAGTGGAGAGATGAGCGAGTCACCCCCACCCTCAAAATATCCATCCCTTCCAAGAGGAATTTTCTGCTGGAGAGGCAGCCAATAAACTCTGCTCAACTCCCTCCCTCCCTCCGTTCTTCTTAGTGCAGTTTCAAAAAGCTTCAAAGCCAGGAATGTGGGATTCATCTTCCGATCCCCAGAAGGCAAATGTGGTTACAGATGTTGCACAGTACTCTGCCAAGTTTAAAACCCTTCCTTCAACACTGTAACCAAAACACCGAGGCTAGAGAGTCTTGGGCCTCTGGGGCTCGCCGCACTTGGTCACTTCCGTCCGGTTCTAGGCTGGCTCCTCTCTGTCCAGTTTGTGCCAGATTGGTATCCCCCTCCCCACCGACCCTCTCCTGGGGTTTTGAATGCACCTTGCATGGAACAGGAGCTTGGAGTAAGCTACCTAGTAGCGGAAGGACAAATCCCGATTGAGAAGTTGTTGAATTGGCTTTCGGAGAAGGTTGGAAGGTAGTACGATGGGTTTGTCAGTTTTACTGAACTTTCCTCTCTGCATTGGGAAATACTTTGACCCCCTGTGTGGCAGGAATTAGATAATGGAGGAAGGGGCCGACCCCATCCATCTTATTTCCTCTTTTATTTCTGGAGGGAAGGACCTTGAAATCAGACACGATTCTGTGTTGTTAAAGATTGTTAGTTCCAGAGATGCCTGACTGCTGGGACAGCCCGGAGGAAAGCCGTGGCAGAAAGCAGACACCACATCCCCTCTTCCCGCAGAACCGTTCTGCCTGGCAAGGTGGTGTTTCGAAGTTTCAGAGATGGGCTGAGCCTAGTGGCGGACCTTAAATGGAAACACTATAGTATGTCCTGGCGCTTGTCTCTGGAGGTGGGTAGCTGGACAGGAGCCCAGGCTCCGGCAGCCAACAGACACGAGACTCGTGCTGACCTCAGACGCTGGCTTCGCCGTGCAGCCTTACAGGGGGCACAGTGCTTCTGTGGGAAATACGGGCCTCATGCCTGTCACTGATGTGGGGCACCGAGGCCAGGAAGATTTCTCCAGCCTCCCTTCATGGGACCTGGGTCTTTGATCTTCTCAAGACCAAAGCATGATCTGTGTGATTCGATTGCTTTTGTTCTCTTGTCACGGGATTACAAAAATAAATAAATAAAATGAAAATCCTTGTGAAGCTGGACTGTGTGCCTCCAGAGTCGATGTGATTGTGTACTGGTTAGTGGTGTTGCTCCTGTCAGCGCTTACACACATACGGACTCAGTGGTGGCGAGTGATGTGTCAGTAACTTTGGGGGGGATGGCTGACGTTGGCGATGGGAATGGATTGGTTCATGTGCTTCTTTCCCAACTGTCTTGGTTTTTTTTTTTTTTAAATATATATACTTGAAGAAAGTGTTTTTAGGCAAAACTTGCTTTAGTAGTCATACAACTTTCGTGCCTTGAAAGAGAGCAACTATTTCAGTCTGAATCTGTTTCTTATTAACTCTGAGTAACTTAAAGGAATATTAGGAATGCAGAGTCAGGATGCCACATTCAGGAATGCGGTGAATTTAATTTCAGAAAGGAGGAGTTTAATAGCATGGAAATTGTTTTCGAAGTCATCTCTTGCTGGGTTTTCTTCATGTGGCTACCAAAAGTGTGGACGGGGAATGTGGCAGGTGGAGGTCATGTCCAGCTCTTGACCAGGACAGACTGATCAGACGCGTCCTGTGAAGACCATGCTGGGCTTCCAGGTTGTGCTGAGGCTTGGCTTCAGCGGTCTGGCTCTATGGGGCAGGCGGGCAGAGGACAGAAATGGGTTTGAAAAGTGATCCCATCCTGCAAGGTCGCGAGCTGAGGATGAGATCGATATTGGGAGTTGTCGTTCGTGGCTTGTCTGACTGTTGGATCTTGCTTCTTGATTTATTTTTGTGTGAAGGGATCCGCTGATCCACTTGCTCAGAATTCTGGAGAGTAAGATGAGTGGCAGCAGAAGCTTTGCTGTGTTGGGGTGAACTTAATGGCAGCGTGATTTGGGGATGCTGGCTGTGTGCCAGGCAGTGTACTTGGCTCCTCACGTCCCCCTTCTCCATTACATTTCTATAATCACCACTTGGATGATGATTATTTTTCCTTTCTAAACACTTAAGAAATTGAAGCTTACAAAATTTAAGTGGTGGTGTGGGGATTTGAACTAGGAATCTGGGACTCTGTAGTCCATGTTCTTGACCACTTGGGCAGTGTTTGCCAAACTCCATTCACTCATTTGCTGTTTTATGAAGTAACCATCGCTGGCTCACTTGATCTGCTCATTTTCTCTTAAATAATTGTGATCCACCTTTTCTTAGAAACAGTTTAAAAGCATCATTTCATGTTTTAAGAGGAACAATGTGTTGCTGCCACCTTTGGAGGACCCACTTACTTGTTAGGTTGTATTCATACTTGTGCTGAAGCCTGAAATTCATGATAATATGTGCATGTGTTTTACGATCAGAGATACAAGTGGAGGAGGTGGGTGATAGGGTGTTGATGATGATCTGAATTTTCAGAGCAGGTCATGAATTTTTGGGTGCTGATTTTATTTTTAGATGTTATAACCTATGTCTGTCATGCATAGTTCTTTTGTAAAATGGTAAGGAAGACTGGGCACGCAACTCTTAACTCGGCGATTACACGGGGAGTGTTTCACTGCACTAAGCTCGGTGCCATTGTAGACTTGGCACCTTGTATGAAGCAGTCACACAAGAACCGTTGGCTGCTTGACAAGACCCCAGGTTATGACTGGAAGGCAAATTGATCGTTGGTCATACTTGAGTAAGGTTGAGGAATGTCTCCTCGATTTTGTCCTCCCTCTACTCTCATTTTCCAGTATCATGACTGAAATAATCGTCTGGCTGCAGTGGGGTTTCCCCCGACTCCAGCTAAGGGCGGTACGAGCTAGACTGTGGCTGGCACTTTTCAATGTCACCTTGTCTTGCATATCTGGTACTAAGGATGGGGCAGAGAAGCCTGTCCTAAAGTGTGAAACCACTCTCCTTTGTGCTGGGGCTTAGGGGTGGGGGATATCATCTGTGACATTCAGGGATGGGAGTGGTGGCTAAGTAGAAGCAGTGCCTGGGTAAAACGTTAACAGTATTAAACTTGCAAGGCTGGAAAATCAAGGCATTGGAGGTTTTAATTGGAATCTACAGCATCCCCTGTTTTAGTTTCCCAAGCAAGTCCTGGGCACTGTGGCTTTATTCCTGGAAATGAGGATTTGTAGTTGGGTTTCTTGGTATAAAATGCCTTTCTTTGATCTTTTGGAGTGAAAACTGTGCTTCTTTCTGTGTCCAGCTCTGGCCAACTCCAGCTCTCTGAAGGAGCGAATGGAAGATTTACCTCTTGTTGAGCCCTTGGCTGTGGAATGCCCTTGCTTGCCATGCTAGTTTGAGTCAGAGGCTCCAAACTCCAGGATTTGAATGTTGCAAAGGATGTGAAACTGAACGACTTTCTGAAAAAGTTGAGTTAGTGTGGTTGGCGCATTGTGGTCTTTAGCTACAAGTTTCGCTTAAACCTGCATTCTCAAAGCCAAGTAGAAAGAGCCCGTGCAACTTCGTTTTCTGAGGCAAAAGAAATAGGTTCCCTGCCCTCTGTGCTCCAGCTGCCAGTACAGAATACTATTCCTGTGTTCGTTTAAGCGGTTCTGGAAATTTGAACTTGCTTGTATGTCTGCAGGCTCTTAGGTGGCCCACAGGGGCTTTGTTTTCCTGAGTCACTGCCACTTGGTTGTTTGACTTCAGGGTTTCTGTTCCTGACCAACATTCCACTTTGCCCGTTAGAGTGGCTTCATTGTTTGCTCTGGCCATTTGGCTCTTATTTCTGTGTCTGGGAACGTAACTTGGTGTCTTTCCAAAGGTTGTGGGAGTTTCGTAGTAAGGGGAAGTGGCTGGGGTGAGGGGAAGGGGCTGTCGGTAGCACGGCATGCTGATGGGTTTTTGAGAGGTGCGTGCCAGTGTCCAGCCTTGGCTCTGCTGGTTGCGCTGCTCGCATCTCTCCGGAAAAGCCAAATCCTGCAGGGCTCAAAGAGTTCAAGAATGCTTCTTGGCTGTTGCCTTCTGATGATCCCCTAACCTTTTATCAATTTTGCCTCTCTTTCTAGAACTTGATTGATTTCTTTGAGGGCAAGGCCTTCAAATTATTCATTCATTCATTCATTTATTCTTTCCACACAGCTCATTTCCCTTCACCAATTTAAGACCTTTCATATTCTTTTGCTGGGCCCCTCGAGGGCAGGGCCTGTGTCGTATTCATCTTTTGTGTGTCTTTTGCCTCTAAAGTGAAGTGTGACTCAGACCACACAGTCAGTAGATTGTTTTTTAATTGCCAAGAGGAGGAATGGGTGATTGTATGATAGGGGAGCAAGGGGACTCTATCCTTTTAGGGAATCAGGGAGATTTCAGAGAAGATGCTACAGGTGACTGTGGTCCTTAAGTGTGAGTCTGAGAAGTTAGGGTGAAAAACACTCTGTGCAAAAGGAATGATTTTTGATACTGCTTTTGTATGCTTGATTGTAAATTGTACTTTGTGAATTCAGCCAACATATTCTTTTCAGTATGTGCTTCCTTGTTTGCTTTTATATTTAAGAGTGATGCCTCTATTTTTGAAAGGAGTATTCCGAGACATTTTTCATGTTCCGCAGATCTGGAAATGCTGTGTTAGCAGATGAGTGGCTAAACCCCAAGTGCTTGGCCAGTCAACTCCTTTTACCCTGACTTTACCAAAGTGTTGCAGATATTCCCAAAGGATTAGGAAGAGAAGATAGAGTGGTAGGCAGTGCTTTGGGGAGCAGTGGAAGAGTGTAGGTAACCTCTTTGGAAAATGGAAGACATCTAAATTAAGTGCCTGTTTTGATAAGTTATTCAGGGCTGATTTGAATAGGCGTTTCATGTGGAGTTCTCTAGTTAATTTTTTTTTTGGCTTAATCCAAGGTCGACTGCTAATTCTCACTATTCAATATGGACTCCATTGGGGGAAAACAAAGGTGAGTTTGGTTTTTAGCCTGTTATGAAATAATTATTGATTATACCTTCAAAAAATAACTGAGTTTGATGAGCAATGTATAGATGAGACTAGGGGAAGTAAGGAGTGATTTCGAAGCTGGATTCTAGAAGTATGTACAACTTGGTGCTTGGAGTATGGGTACCATGGACAATGTGCACTGCAGAGAACTTGAGAAGAATGATTCTGGAATAGAGGAAATGGTTTGAGGTGAGGTTTTAAGCCGAGATCTGAGTCTTCCACTCCTGTAGCTCTGGGTGAGTGGTATCTTGCTCTGGGTACTGGTGTGTACTTGTCCCCTCTCCTGACGTGGCAGGATGGTGCTCCCCAGCCAGCATTGCCAAGGAAGCTTTTTTTGGACTTGGGTCTCTTGCTTTACGCAAGACAGAAAGAGACATAAAAGCAATCAGTGGGAAGGAAAGGTAAAAGTGGTTCTCCAGAATGACCTCCAACTTCCTTTTCAGGAGCAAGGAAACTTGGTGTGACAGGTGACCTTTTCGTTTGCCTTGTTGACCTGGAAGAACCTGAGCTGTTGTGAATGACAGGTGGCAGGAACACATCTCTCCAGGAGCATGGCCTAGAAAGAACAGAAAGCTCAGTCCCCAGAGCTTACTTTATATCAATATAAATGTTCCATTTCAAAACATTCTTGGCTCTCAGAAACATTTTACATCCCAGCCTAGTACATACACTCATACAAGTGTATTACCAATAAAGCTAGATTTTAAGTTTACCAAATAGTATGCTAATGCTTTCTAATTTCTATTCAGTTTTCATGAAGAAGTTCTTATCTCTGTCTCCTAAATTGATAGTGGGTCTTAATCAGGAATTTAAAAAATATTGTCCTGGGTTTCGTGGAAATTAGCCTTAATTTGTTCATTGACTAGTTGCTAATCTGGCTGAGCATTTTCTTTCTCCTCTTGTATGGATTTCTGTAGAATGTCCATGCCCTGTCCTCATTACCCCAGCTTTACTAACACTGTGTCAGGGGCTCTGCTTTTCTCAAGAAACAGAACTATGGGCCAGCTACAAGGAGGTATTATGATACTAGTCGGCATCAAAAGTGCAACTGATTAATTTGAACTGGGGGCTGTAGCCACTTATCTGCGTTTGCTTAAACATTATATATATACATATATATACACACACATATATATTAGTGTTTATTTTATTTTACTTTTTAAAAAAGATTTTACTTTTTTTGGGGAAGTAGATATACAGAGAGGAGGAGGGACAGAGAGGATGAGTTTCACTCCCCAAGTGGCTGCAATGGCCAGAGCTAAGCCAATCCAAAGCCAGGAGCCCAGAGCCTCTTCTGTGTCTCCCACACGGGTGCAGTGTCCCAAGGATTTTTGCCATCCTCGACTGGCTTCCTAGGCCACAAGTAGGGAGCTGGATGGGAAGTGGGGATGCCGGGATTAGAACCAGCACGCCCATGTGGGATCCCGGTGTGTGCAAGGCGAGGACTTTAGCCGCTAGGCTGCTGTACTGGATCTTTATTTTTTTTTTTTTCCTTGAAAGGATGATACTAACATACATGCACAGACATACAGAGGTACATATTGATTTTCAGCCTCCGCTTTTATTCCCTAAATGGGCTGAATGACTAGGACTGGGTCATGCAAAATCCTAGAGAACCTGAACTGTATCCAGGTATCCCATGTAAGGAGCAGGGACCAAGCATTTGGGCCATCAGCTGCTGCTCCCCAGATATATGGGCAGGAAAAGTTTAATCGCAAGCAGGGTCACCAGGACTCCAAACCGTACTATCATGCAGGATGCCAGTGTCTCAGGGATGTGAGTGTGTTAGATGGAGGCTCGACCCGCTGTGCCGCAATGCACGTCCCTGGATTGTGTCTGAAAATGATGGTGAGTCTCAGTAATGAGAGGAAAAGTGGAGTGCTTGTTGAGGTCACAGGTACCAAAAAGACGGGAGGAAGGAGGCAAGGACGAGGATTCTATGTATTGTTCAGAAATGAAAATACGGAAAGTTACTAGGGACAGCTGTCTACTTTCAGAGACATGGGAGCTTGCTTGGGGGGCCAGCAGACATCACTGCTGTCATCATTTACATCCTTAGAGTCCCCTGCCTTCCTGCTTCTTCATCATTTCTTCTCCATCTTTCATTTCTTAAATGTTTGTCAAGTTTTCCTTTCCTTAGAGCTGGACAGGGAAAGCAAAACCAAGTTGAGTGAAGAATGACATGTCACAGTAAATGGCAGAGCACAGAGTATCTGGATCACAAGATAAAGATGCTTAAGAATTGACCACACCCTTGGAGAGTTGCAGCCATTTGGCTGGCCTTTGTAAGTAAGTAGCATTTTGATATTCTCAGTTTGAGAGCTCTACATACAGGTGGCATTTTCAAAAGAGGGAATGGGTCAAGGAAGCATCCGACAGGTGGACTTTGTTTAGTAGTCATGTTGTACAAATCATTGTATACACACACATGAGTGCACATATACACACACTTTGTAAATCTAAGCTGTATTTGACATTCATTGTTTATTTAATCTGAGAAAAAGAGAGGGAAAGAGAGAGAGTTTCCTGTAAATTGCTTTAATTTTCAGATGCCTGCCATCACTCGGGATAGTGAAACTGAGACCCAGAAACTCAGTCCAGATCTCCCGAGGTGAGTGGCAGAGATCCAGTAACTTGAACGATTATTGCTACCTCTCAGGGTCTACTTTAGTAGGGAACTGGAGTCAGGAGCCAGGATCAAAGACTGAGCTCCAGCGCTGTGGTTTGTGGTGGCCTTAGCTGATGTTGTATTGGCCCTTGAGCTCGGACACTGTGATTTCGGATGGTCCCAGTCTATGTGCTGGCCCCTGAATGAAGCCCACCCCAGTTGCAGGCACTTTCAGTTGCTGTAGTCAGTGTTCTGAGATGCAGCTTCTCAGGGAGGCATGCAAGGCTGGAGAGCTTAGGAGGAGGAGCAGTTCACAGTTCACAATGCTTTGTGAGTACCATAGGGAAAAACCTAGGAAGGGAGATTTGAAGCGATGTGATGGTTTTCTTGCAGTGCCTGGCTCTAAGTTAAGCTAATTCATGGAGGGGCCAGCCATGGCGTAGCAGGCTGATTTCCCCTATCTGTGATGTCAGATCCTATATTGGTGCCAGTTCAAGTTCCCATTGCTCCTCTTTTGATCTAGCTCACTACTACTGTCCTGGCAAGGTAGTGGAGGATGGCCCAAGTCCTTAGATTCCTGTACTCATGTAGGACACCTGCAAGAAGCTCCTGGTTACCCACTTCCGACTGGCTCAATTCTAGTTTTTGTGGCCAAGTGGAAAGTTAATCAGTGGATGGAAGATTTTCTTTCTTTCTTCCTTCTCTGTCATTTTACCCTTTAAATAAATACTTAAAATATCTTTTAGGGACCTTTATTTAAAGATGAAATTTCTGCATAAAAGTTCAAATTTACATTTGCCCGGTGTTACTGCCAGCTCTGACAGCCCCAGCACACTCTTCCTGCAGGGAACCTGCCACTGTGTCTTGTGATTGCATCTGATGGGTGTGTGCAGTGTGGAGCAGCCCCAGCTCTGTCTGCTCATCCTGCAGGAGAATCAGCGCATCCTGTTTTCTCCCAGACACTGAGGCCCCATGTTAGTGACTGTTGTTTACTCTTGGCTTGCTTTTTCTTTTTCTTTTCTTTTCTTTTTTTTTAAATCTGGCCTGTCTCCCTCCCGCCTTCCCCCTTGTATGCTGATGCTCCTAGAGGTACATGAGGTGGAGAATGCTGTCTTGGAGTCTTCTGTTGATGGTAGATGATCTCTGCTGAGGGTGGGATGCCTGGAAGCTGGGAGGAGATGGAAAAAGTTGGAAGTAAGGTTTTAGCAAAGGGCCAGAACAACCACAGGGCTTGTGCACAAGTAAATCGCTTTGTGATGAGGAAGTTGAGGGTGAGGGGGTGGTTGGGCAGACACTTGACTTGGAACTGGGATTTGGAGAGAATAGTGTTGGTCTTAGAAAATGGAAATTTGGCATGAGGGGCTAATTTGGGCTAGAGTGTGGTAGGGGATTGAGCCTCTTATGGCGAAGAGAGGAACAAGAGAGCTCCTTACCATCATATCAAGAATTGATTTGGGAATAGGGTTCTGGAACCCCATAGATAAGAATTTGGGTCCTTGGCTGAGGTCTGCATGATAAAAACAGCCACAGTGGCAAACAGTTCAAACTCTTTTATTAATTTTTTTGGGGGTGGAGATGAAGGAGGGAAGCAAGGTACCTTATCTTGCAACTAAATCAGATGTTTATCCTAATGAAGGGGTAAAATAACAATCTTCAGCTTTTGAACATGGGAGTTGTTCAACATCTGCTCATAGAATCCAAGATTGATAGGCTTTTGAAGGGTGACACCTGTAATTTATGTTTGCCTGTTATGCTGAGCCTTCTTGAGGTAGAGCTGATTCAAACAATGGCTTCTCTTTTTCTCTTTTTTTGGTGTTACAGATGATAGAAAAAGAGAGGGCTGGAGCCTTGAGATGGGGGAAAATGTCAGAGGAGACTCTGCTTGGGATGTGTTTTTGCTTTGGCTAGTTTGGAATGCAGAGCCTCTCCTCTCCTCTCCTCTCCTCTCCTCTCCTCTCCTCCCCTCCCCTCCCCTCCCCTCCCCTCCCCTCCCCTCCCCTCCCCTCCCCTCCCCTCCCCTCCTCTCCCCTCCCCTCCCTTTAGTTTTGCTAGATTTATACATTTATTTGTGAGCCAGAGCGAGAGAGAAAGACAGAGAGAGTTGGATAGATAGATAGTGAGCTTCTGTCTGCTGGTTCACTCCCCAAATGCCTACAGTAGCCGAGGAGCTGGGCCAAGTTGGTGAAAGGATCCAGGAACTATTCTGAGTGGGTGGCAGGCTGGCATGCTGGCATTGAAAGCAGTGGCCTGGAAAGTTATTTTCTTCACCATTTTGTGATGCTTTCCTTTCTTCATCTGTCAGGAAGGACATAGCCCCCGTTATTGCTGGAGTTCGTTTGTTGACTCTTTCATTTTCTCCCTTCCAGTAGAGATTGATTGATACCTGCCCCTGCCCCCACACCATGTTAGTTGAGTGTGTGAACAACCTGGGGGCTTTGGAAGCCTCGCTCAGCCACAGCTTACTCTGTCTTAAAGTGCCACGTCTGGTTTGTTCTTTTATGCTAAAAGCCGAGCTGCTGTGGCTGTCTTTTTTTTTTAATGCAGTGAGTGGTAAGTAGGTACTTAGTGACCAAGAAACTCCTACACTCAGCTTTTTCTTATTGATCAAGAATAGAAGCCATGGATTTTCAGACTTAGGAAAAAAAGCTTTATTTTTATAATAGATTATAAAAAAACAAAATAGGCCTATGATAGACAGTCTTTTAAGAACCAACAAAATTCTGGTTTTGACTTTGGACCACACCATGGAGGATAGCTTTTGATCTTTTACAAAAAAAGTTTAAAAATTTTCCAGATTTTTATTTGAAAGGCAAGGAGGGTAAGAGAGGAGAGGGAAACTGGATGCGTTTGGGAGGGGGGAGGGAGAGAGAGAAGAGAGAGAAAATTAAAGAAGGAGAGACTGCAAATCTCTTTGGATTCACTTCATCTTTTGATTCGCAACAGCCAGGATTGGGTCAGGCTGAGGCATGCAGCTGTAAGCCTCATCCAGGTCTCCCACGTTTATGGCAGCGACCCAAATGATTGAGCCATCACTTGCTGGCTCCAAAAAATGTGCATTCGAAGCTGGGTTGGAAGCAGAGCTGCGTCTTGGGTCTGGAGACTCTAGGATGCAGTACCAGGTGTTCAGGCAGTGTCTTGCCCTCTGTGGGCAAGGCCAACCTCTGTCTGGTGATCGTTGGATGCATTTTCTTATGAAGAAAAAGTGGAGGTTATTTGAAATTTTGAGTTATTTACCCACTATTCTTTAATAAGATGTTTCGATTTCCTGGGGTTACCAAACTAGATGTATTTAAAAATTCAAACCAAAGTCAACAAAATTTAATATAAAATCCACCCTGGGTTTTATTCCCTGGGCTGCATTTTTTCTTTAAAATTGGCTTTCCAAAGTTAAGCAATATATTTGGTTTTTTCACTTGAAAGATTTTGGACTGTTAATATACATGTAATCTTTTTTCTGGAAAAATTTTGAGCTCTTGGTTACTCATTTAAAAAAATCATTCACTAAATCTCTTTAAGTATACAAATTTATTCAGCTAGCTCTAGAGTAGTGGAAAAATTGGAAGCAAATGTTTTACAATAGAGGTTAGGTTTATATATATGTTCACAAAATGGAATCTTATGTAATCACTAAAAATACTGTTTTAGACGAATTTTCAGGGACAAATCTCATTTTAAAAGTTGGTTTTGTTGGCTATTCCATCTAGTTGGAAGCTTAATTTTTTTTTTAATAAAACAAGTGAGTTTATTTATTTTTTTTCTCAGCATACATTTTATTATTATTGCTATCATTTTATGATACAGTTCCATATTCTCTTATCCCTTCCCCAATTCCCTCCCCCGCCCCCAGCTCCTTTATATCATTACTAACACATAGTTCTTCATACTCAGTCATATGTTCATCATTGCGGGCATGGACAATGGCAGAGAGTCCAGAATCTGATTGTCAAAATATAATATAAACAGTTTCACTGTAAGTCCATCTTTGTCTGGAAACAGAGATGCCGACCACACTGCATCCTCACATCTGGTTGTTAGTCTCTATTACATAACTACGGTACCTTCCCTTAAATGAAAAGTCATGATACAAAATCAACAATAGAAAGAAAAATAGAAATTTACAATGCCGTGAAGTTAAATGACATGTTACTAGATATGACAGTCTCCATTACACAACTACTATACCTTCCCTTAAATGAAGGGCCACAAAACAAAATCAACTTCCGGGAGAAAAAAGAAATTAACAACACCAAGAAATTAAACAACATGCTATTAAATGTATAACGTGTAGCTGAAGAAGTGAAAATCAAGAACCTTCTTGAAGAAAATGATGCTACTGTAGGATCTACGAGTCATTGAATGATCCAGTCAGAGGAAAGTGTCCCAAAGAGATGAAACCAACAGAAAACAAAAAAACGCATGTGATATAGTTTCCGCTGATCTTTGTTGGAGTGTGTCTCCTCCAGACAATAAACAGACGAGTTTTGTTTTTTAATCCAGTCTACTAATCTATGATGTTTGATTGAGCTTAAGCAATTTACATTTAGAGTTAAATATACATAGGTGGTACTTTGGTCCTGTAATTTTAGGAATGTGTTGTTCATTGATTTAGTCTTCTGTTGTCATTTTACTGGGATGTTCTTCCCGTTTGCCTTTGGGTTTGGTAGGTGCTATTCCTCTTCTCTGTCAAGAGAACATCTTGAAGTACCATTTGTAGAGCAGGTTTGGAAGAGGCAAATTCTTTTAGCTTTTCTTTACTCTGGAAGAATTTTATTTCATTTTCAAAGATGAAAGAAAGCTTTGCAGGGTATGTTATCCTAGGCCGACAATTTTTTTCTTTTAGAATCTGGAATATGTCACTCCATTCTCTTCTTGCCTGTAGAGAATCCTGTGAGATCTCCTGTGAACTTAATTGGCCTTCCTTTATATGTTGATTGATGTTTTTCACGTGTACATTTAAGGATCTTTTCCTTATGTTCAATTGAAGAGAGCTTGATAATCATATGTCTTGGTGAAGATTGCTTTTGATCAAGCCTGTTGGCAGTTCTGTGTCCCTCCTGGATCTTGTTTCCCAATTCTTTCTCCAGATTAGACACATTTTCCTTGATTATTTCATTAAATAGATTTGCAAACTCAGCTTCTCTTTCTGCACCTTCCGGGACTCCCATAACTCTTATATTTGGCCTCTTAATAGTGTCTTTCAATTCTTGAATACTTTTTTTGGCCTGATCCAGCTCTGTTTCCAGCTTTTTGTTTGCTTCCCCCTGGTGACAGGAGATATCTGCCAATTCTGATATTTTTTCTTCTGCTTGCTTCATTCTGTTTTGGAGACTCTCCACTGTACTTGTAATTTGCTCTACTGTGTTCTTAATTTCTAATATTCCAGTCTTGATTTGCTTTACTGCTTCCTTAAATTCTTTGAACTCTTGCATTAACTTCTCATTTTTGACCAGAATCTTTAAAATGAGTCTTATGTATTCTGTGTCCCCCATTTTCTCAATGTCTTCCTCAGTTAACTGAGGTTGGCATAGGGTTTTGCTCCTTTGCAGGGGAGTTTTCAGTAATATTGATTGTGCCTTTGTCTCTTCTTTTGCTGTTGATCATTGTACTTCTAGTTAGCAGAGTCTTCTTCTTGGGGCAGGTTTCTAAGCTTGTCAGCCACAGGTCTACAATGCGATTTTACTTATTGCAGTTGGCACACAACTTTTTGCTTGCAGCCACTTGTGCCACAAGCTCCAGCGAGTTCCAGGTCTGGCTTCTTATGTCAGATATCCACCTTGGTTTTCACCGCCCCAGCTCTTGGCTCACCACTCTCTCTACCTCCTGTGATACTGTGCTGAGGCTGCACTGTGGTCTCTGCAACCTTTCTCCCTCTTCTGGTTGGAGTGGGTTCCAGGATTAAAGAGACACCAGGTGTCCTATCTAGTTAGGTTGTTGGTGGCGTTGATCTTGCTGGAACTTGTTGGGTGTTAGATCTGGGTGCCACACGGACCTGTTTTGACCAGTACGATGCCACAGTCGGTATTATTTTCCTGTGGGACCTCAGCGAGTTCTCGCGAACTCAGCACATGCACAGTTCACTGTTGTCCCCTGCAGTCTCAAAGCTATTACCACAGTGTGCAAAATGGTGCCTGATGTGCTACCACAACAGTTTTTGATCTGCTGGCTGTCAGATCTGAGGGTTACCCAGACCTGTCCCGGATGGAACCCGTAGAATGCCACGTTGTTGCAGTTCACTGAGTCAGAAATGAGCTCACTCCCTCTCAGAGCATGCTCAGTCCTTTCTCTTGCCCTTTCCTCCTTAAGCAAAATGGCGAACAATTCAGCCCTAGAGGGCTGACTGGGCTATGAAATCCTCACTGTTCTCGCACTGTCCGCCTGGGATCTGCTGTTCTGTCTCTGCTCCTGGTCAAATCAAATGGACCAGCAGGATGGACAGTTCCCCATCTGGGTTCACTTCCCAAGCTCCCAGTGAAAGTCCCTTCCCACCTGGTTGCTGGTGGAGTTTCGGCTGCTGTTGGAGTTTAGATCGCCGTGCTGGAATATCATGTATTGCAACACCATACTGCTATGCCTGCTGCTTTCCTGTATCTGTCAGTCTCCAGGTACCCATCTGCTGTTCTGTCCTTTCGTATTTCCTGAAATATGTCCTCTCTGCTTCATTCTGGTTAAATGCTTCTCCGTCCGTTTAAACGTGTCCTTACCCTATTCCACCATCTTGATTCTCCTGGAACCTTAATTTTTGAAAGTACTGAACATACACGTTTTCTATCCTGTGTGTATTACCATTGTATGTGTGAGCTAAGTAGCTTGGACAGGTTTTTCTGTTAGTGCAATGTGTGTGTATGTATATCCTGTTGGTGGTGTACTGCCTTGATGCTGCATGCAGAAGTTTTAGGGGATACCTGAATGACCGTGGAGAATCCACAAAATACTATTAAGGATAGCAAAAGCATGGTCTCCTTCTATTCACAGAAATGATAAATAATTCCATAAGTATAGACATGGAACATAGTTCCAGATTTGTAATTGGTCATGTGTACACACAGACATGGATGGAGAGGAAGAAAAGATCTGGTGGGAGTTGTTAACAGGTATCTGTGCTGTGAGCCATGCGTGATTATGAAGAAACAATCTGTAAGCACGAGTGAGTGAGGTAAATATTGGAAGATTATGTCACCTTGATAATATATTTTGCCCTTTAAGCATTAAAGGTGGTCACCTTTCCTGTGGTGATTTACTGCAGTGGCGTGGCTGTTTCTTCCTGGGAGCAGAATGCTCCGTATCTCTGGAGTCTGACAGGCTTTGTATCTTCTTTATGGCTAAGTTATGATCTGGGAGTTGTACTTTTCAGAAGCCGGTTTTAATTTCTCATCAGTTGAAGTCGAAAGGTAGTGAAAGACTATTAGATCTGGCACATGTGTCTAATTATAATTATTGACACATTTTTAAATGCTCGTTTAAGTGTGATGCATAGCGCATGATTTTGACAGCCATGACTGCACTAAACCTTCTGGTGTAGTCTTTCCAATAAAGACTTGCTTAAGCTTTGAGTTGTTAGAAAGGTTCTCTGTAAAGTGGATGAGCATAAGTATGAGCGAAATGATGGTTGCGATCCCAATGAACCTGTTGAGTTTTTGTGCCAACCTTTTTTTTTTTTTAAGATTTATATGTATCTTTGAAAGATAGATTTTACAGACTGCTAAGTCAGAGATACCTTCTACCTGCCAGTTCTTTCCCCAGAGGGCCGCAATGGCCAGAACTGGGCTGATCTGAAGCCAGGAGCCTAGAGCCTCTTTTTTGTCTCCCATGTGTCTCAGGCACTCAGGGAGTCACGTCATCCTCTGCTGCTTTCTCAATCCACAGTCTGGGAGCTGGATCAGAAATGGAGAGCCGGGACTAGAACTAGCGCTCACATAGTGTGCTGGCATCACTGGGGGAAGATTAGTATGTTGAGCCACAGTACCAACCCCATGTGTGCTAATGTACTGAGAAGATTATCTGATTTAGTTTTCACTTCAAGAAACATGGAAATTTTACTTTTTAGGTATCTTTTTGTAATTTTTTTAAAACTTAACAGTTTATAGTATTCAAGCAAGATTTTACAGATCTTTGTGCATTTTAGGGTAATTGAAACAGTTTTATGGCTCTAACAAGTTATTTATTAATTGAAGAATAAGGAAGTCTTAGGCAAGTGAGCAGAGAAATCCCCAGCAACTTAGCAAGTGAAAAACAAAGATCAAGCGTGGTGCCATTCCTTCAGTGATTTGACTCTGCAATGCTTGTATAGATACTCTGTATTTCTTCTGCTGAAGAACTTGAACCACTTAGCTCCAAATTACAGAGCTGGTGTTGTGTAATAGCCTTATCTTTTAAAGGTCTCCTGAGAAAATGCTCATGTGTTATCTCTTTTGTGGCCACTCCATCCTTCTATGCAGTCCTATCATTCTATGGAATCTTATTGAGTAGCTGCCATGTTCCAGGCAATTAACATAGAGACACAATGGCTGCCACAAAGCTTACTTTAGCAGAAACCAAGCAGCCATTACAATACAGATTGAATCACAAGAATGGAACTCTGACCATAAAATAAGACTAGGGTATACAATTCTGGTAATATTGGCAGGGCTGATGTTGTGCAGTGGGTTAAGGCTCCATCTGTGACACCACCATCCCATACTTGAATGAGTCGTTTTAGTTCTAGATCTTTATAGGCATAGGATTATCCGGTTGAGCCATCATACACTGGCCCTGTAAAGATTTGGAATTAATGTTCCTAGGTGTTCTTGATGGCTGAGTAGGAAGTTAGTGAGGAAATGGACCAACCAGAGACAGAAATTTAAGAAGTGAGTGAGACCAGAATCTGGTATTCATCCTATGGTACTTGGCTTCGTGGTGATGGATGACATCAATAGAATTGGCGAGTCTCAGCTCTACTCACTGAATCGGAACTAGCTTTGCAATGGTGTCCCTGGGGCTGTCTGAATGTTTTTCAGTGTTTGGGGAGCATTGCACAGAGCAGAGGGAGGAGGCTACAGTGAAGTAGCTGGGAATTAGACCACCTACTAAGGAGTTGTGAGTTTTTTTTAAAGATTTATTTATTTTTATTACAAAGTCAGATATACAGAGAGGAGGAGGGACAGAGAGGAAGATCTTTCGTCCGATGATTCACTCCCCAAATGAGCGCAACGCCTGGTGCTGTGCTGATCCGAAGCCGGGGATCTGGAACCCCTTCTGGGTCTCCCACACGGGTGCAGGGTCCCAAGGTGTTGGGTCGTTCTCGACTGCTTTCCCAGGCCACAAGCAAAGAGCTGGATGGGAAGTGGAGCAGCCGGGACCAGAACCAGTGCCCATATGGGATCCTGGGGTGTTCAAGGTGAGGACTTTAGCTACTAGGCCATTGCGCCGGGCCCGAGTTTGTTTTTTTTTTTAAGTTGATAGGGTTGATAATGGAGAAACAATATCAGTTTTATATTTTCTAAAAATTTCCTGGAAGTATTCCTAGGGCAACACTGATCCAGAATGTTTTTGTAAATCATAATTATATTTAAGATGTGATTCCAAAAATGTCCTCAAATAAAGTTTCAGAAATGATTAATGTTGTATGTTTCAGTGTAAAGTATTAGTAGCATGGGACATGTAAGGAAAATCATTTACTTAACCCTATCTTTTTGTGTGTTCCTGGGGTTCTTGGGACCCTTTGTAGCCCCTCAACTGTGACCATCACAAGAGTGGCACATTTGGAAATACTAGCACTGCTTTCCAAACTTCAGACATTTTACCTGAGGTGAATAGCGCAAATGAGTGTTGACTTTTACCTGGTCCTGAGGTCTGTCCTGGGATTACCACACTTTCACTGCTTGGAGCCCTGGGCGTCCTGGGGTTCCCGTTTCTCCCAATGACTTCATCTTGGTTAGTTGGGCTCAGCCTTTCCCTTAAATGCTAGTTGCAGGGTCATTGTCTTGCTGTGGTTCCCAGGCTTGTCTTGGTTGCTCCTTGGGAGCATCCGAACCTGATATCTTTGCCTGCCCCACGAGGTTTGGATGTAAGTAATATAGGGCATAACGTATACATGGGGTCAAATTTTTGGAAGATTCTCATGTTAGTCTGCAATGCCTGAACATTTTTAACGCAGTTGTGCCTGGTGAAATACTACCTTAATGTGCCATTAATGTACATTAAAATAACTTATTTAAAATAACTTATTTTAATGTGAGGGTTCTGTCGCTTCTCGACCTTTTGGCTAAGATCATGTGTAATGTGAGGGTTCTTGAAAAAGTGACTGGAAAAGTGGAAACTGTATAAAATGGAAAAAGTGGGCATGGATTTCCAAATTGGTTTGCGCTAAAATAAACATTTTTAATTCCATTTTGGACAAGTGGGTTTGAGAGGCAGGAGGAGGGCAGGCGGAGTCATCTGGTCATTAGTCAAAAGCGAATGGAATTAGTAGCTTAGAGGAAGGGGCTGGGTTCAAGTCAGAGGAGATCTCTTCTGGTCCAGGGGCAGTGCCGCTCAGGTGGGGGGACATGGAGAAGGAGGATCTGCTCTCTGCCTCTGGTGGATGATTCCCGGAGCAGGATCTTGAGAGGACGATGGAAGGGATTAGGGAAGCCTTCCCAGGCACTGCCATGAACTGGGCAGGGTAAGGGTTGAAGAGGGCAGTTCTTGTTAACTAGGAACATCGTTAGTAATGTTGTCTAGGAAACCAGAGATTGTAGTGGGTTAACAGGAAGGACATGCTCAGAGCAAGTGGCTTTTCCAAGGAAGTTTTAACTGGAGGAAAAATCTTGCCGTGGTAGGGGACATTGGAAAATAAATCAAAGTTTGCTTGGGAGGTAGTTGTCTTCGGGTTAGTCATGGAAGTTATTTCTACAAGGAATAAAGATGACAAGGGCTAATATGATCCACAGAGAGAAATTGCTAGAGCTCTTGCTAGGGCTCCATAAAATTGCTTATCCTTTTAATCATAACTATTTACTTTTTGCTTCCCCTTCCCTCAAAACTTTTTTGTTATTCTCTTTTACTGCCATCCCAACTTCTGAGTTTAGGTGTTTGCAAGTGCTGATGAAGTGTTTGGAAGAACTGTTGAAGTGTTCAGCCTTTGTTCCTGTGTAGGTGATGTTTGCTGGAGGGCTTCGTGTTTCACCAAAGCAACACTCCCTCCAGATGAGCCTGTGCAGGAGACAAGGAAGGACGTGGAACTCTTCCATGTTACTGGGAGGAAGGCAATCCTGAAGTTCATATGTATCCAAGAGGACTGGATACATATCCAGCCGGGACAGGCTCCAGCTGTTGCAGTCATTTGGGGAATGCACCAGTGGATAGAAGACTGTCAGCTGCTCTGTGTTTCAAGCACATAAATAAGTAAACAAATAGGTAAATAAATAAATATCTTAAAAGATTACGTGTAAGGGAACACTAAGTTCACAGGTACAGGTGCAAGATGGGGCTGTTGGAAGGCACAGAGGTTTAGATGAAGTCCTGAAGATGGGACCTTCTTGAAGGGATTAGTGCCCTTCTGAGAGGAGATACCAAGACCTCTGCCATGCGACCGCAGAGTGAAGAGCCAAGTGGACCATGCTGATGCCTTCATCTGGCATTTCCAGACTCCATAGCTGAGGGAAGTAAGTTTCAGTGAAATCTGTCTAGTCTGTGTCATTTAGTTATGGCTGCCCAAGCAGATCCATGTTATCATGTTGATAACTGTGAAACCATGAAGAGGAAGGATATTCCATTATTCACATGGGAAGGGAGTAATTTGGCTACTCTGGTTTTAAAAAAATATTTGAACGTGGAAGTAGTCATTTTGACTCTAAGTGATCCAGTTTTGAGATACAGTTATTAGACTATCACTAGCTACAGTAACTTTATGGAGAGTGTTCTCCTACAAACATCTGCAGGCTGCTGTGGTCCGGTTATCAGTATCTAGTACCTGACACCTAAGGCTTGCATCTGGTAGTGCACTGCCCTTCACCCCTGTGTAATTTGGAAAGTATGACCTTGATATGTTTTAAAGGAATCATCTGTATCTGTATGGTTTTAGAAATTTCACACCAGTGATATTTATTGGGAATTAATGTCAGTTAGAGGATTATGGAACTGTGGTAGGCTTTGAAATCTGTGATAATATTGGTACCTGTCTTTGTGTTTAACTATTTAAAAGAGAATATTTTAGTACTTTTGGTACATGTAGAGGCATGTCTTAAGTGTCTTTTCCAGCACTAACTCTGCATGATATTTTGCTATTAAGTCATTTTCTTTTTCCCTTTTATTTTCTTAAACTTTGCCCCTTTCTTCTGATTCCCTCCAGTTTGTTCTCTATACTGGCTTTCCCTTTGCCTTAGAAATTAGAGCTAAAATTCCTCCTGATAAATGTTTTGAATCTGTGGTTTTCATAACCTACTTCCCATGGAAGAGTTAAAAAAAAAAAAAACACCAAAACAAATCCCCAAACCAAAAATAAAAAAAAAACCAAAACAAACAAAAGCTGATAGCCCAAGTCTTCAGTCACTGCTATTGCCTTTTCAGCTGCTAGCTTCTTCAAAATGTGACATTCTCTTTCTCCTCCAGTATTCTTCTGAAGTTCCCATTTATTCCATGTTCCTAAAGTAACTACCAAGTGCCAAGTGGGGACCAATGCATGTGTGTACCTTGGATGTTTGTGACTGGGTGGTCCCTGTGATAGGAGCCGTGGCAGCTCTGCATTGCACACTGAGTGAGCTGATTTCCACAGAGTTAGGGGATGCAGGATCCACTAAGAGCCTGTTCTGCCTTTGTACTCCTTGCACAGTTGGAAGGTAGGGGTGTGTGTGTATGTGTGTGTGTGTAATAATTCCTGTTTACTCTTAGATTGGCATTCTTTTTGCACCCATACATCATAGTGTAGAATTCTATTCATACATGATTAGAATTGTCATGTTCACATTTACTATTCTTTTAGTTATTATTTTTATTGGAAAGGCAGTTTTACAGAGAAGGAGAGACAAAGATCTTTCATATACTAGTTCAAGCCCCAAATGGCCACAACAGCCAGAGCTGAGCCAATCCAAAGCTAAGAGGCAGAAATTTCTTCAAAGTCTCTCGCATGGAGGTTCAGGGGCCCAAGGATTTGGGCCATCCTTTACTGCTTTGCCAGGTCACAGTCAGGGAGCTGGATTACAAGTGGAGCATCTGGGATGTGAACTGGATGCCATTTGGAATGCTGTGATTGTAGGGGGGAGGATTAGCTTGTAGAGTCACTGCACTGGCCCCGACTATTTCTTCTAAGCAAAATACCTTCTGGGTTTATTAGTGGTCATCACCATCCTGCTTGCATTATTGCCGTTATTCATTAATTTGAAGTCTTCATAAGTCAGTACCTGCAGCTGATTTCTGTATCCCAGAGTGGCTGTTCTTTAATTTTTGCTTCTACCTGTACTCAGTCATTGTCCTCCTTACTGAGCTACCAGCTAAACTGTCCTGGTGTTTTCATAGATAATTCTGGCACATCCTGCCTCCCTCACCCTTACTTGACTGCTGTGGCCGTGCTTTTAGTTTCCTTTACTATGAATCAAATCTTATATTGGCCTTGATTAGTTTTCAGTTTGTCAGGTTCTGAGCAACTCAGCAGATTATCCATTGATTGCATTCTGATTTCATTATTTTAGGCAAGATAAGAGCTCTTCCCAAATAGCTCCATTGGAGTGTGTCAACAGATACATCTGTCTGACTTTGTGTTATCATGAGTACAAATACTTATAAAAGATTCTTGTCAAATGCTTGGTACAGTGTGGATGTGTGTATTGCCCTGAACTGTCATTTTCAATCTTACTGGAAAAGGAAACTTAATCCTGCATGGCTTCTTTTACTATACCCGGAGATGATCACTTTTTAGGAGTTTGAACTCTGTTTCCTAAATATTGGCTCGGCTGCTGCTTGTTGGTGTCTTTTTAGCCTAGTGGCATTTTTCTCCTTGTTTAGGTTTTTCTGAAACACCTATTGATCACTTGATTCTAACTTGGTTCTTTACTGACTTCCTTTCCCCCTCCAAGTCTGGCATTTTTTTTTTGAGATTGGCATTTTGAGATTGAAAAGAATTCAATGTCCATCTTCCAGGAGTCTCCATATTTACATTGTCTGATAAAGCAGCCAGTAACAGCAGTCAGCATAGAGATGTTACTGGCTTGCAGAAATCTACTGACTTCGAGTTGAAAGCCAGAGCAGGAAACGCTGACACATGGAGTGGAAGGTTAAGGTCGACTATTCCGGGAATCGAAAGAGGAGAATGAAGGAGAGAAGTGGTCACAATTTAACCAGTTAGACTTCCTTGTTGTCCTTGCCAGCTTACACGTGTTTGTGGGTTCCTGGCCCTGTCTGCTGCTAACGATGAGCCAGTCATTATTGCAAATAAAATGAATATTAACAAACTTACGTGGAGAGTATATTTTTACTAAAAAAAAAAAAAAATCCTGTGAGAAATGTTCTAATAGATAGGAGTCCTGGAGCCAGTCCCTAAACTGGCAGGTTTGATGGGTTTGATGTTTCTGTGAAGTGCTCCTGACTCCGCTAGGTTTTACTACATTGCATAGTGATGTTTGCAGGCAGCCCTCAGTGATTCAGTGTTTTCTATAAGCTACAGATTTGGAAATACTATTAGCTTTAAAATGTTCTACTATTAAATGGTTTGAAAGAGGTGTTCAAATAGTCTTTACTGAGTGAAGTGAATTTAGTAATTTTTACTGAGTAAAGCCTGTTGGAGGTATTTCAAGACAAGGTTCAATTTCAAGAATTTCCAGGAACCCAGATCCTAAATATGTATATCTGTAGGGAAAGTAACATTTCTTCGTGCTCGCCCTGAGCTGTGTTCATCCCTCATCCTCTAATGTGGGTAGACACAGACATTGCCATTATGTGTTTAGAGACTGTTATGGCAATTTGGCGTTGCCCTGACTGAACATCTGATCATTGCACTCAACCCATGGAACAGGGCACTTTTGAAAAAGCACTGTTCCATTAAGGAGGGGATATTTAAACTATGTGGGAAAGTTTGAATAGATTGCATGTGTTTGAGAGGCAGAGAGAAAGAGAAATTGCTAGCATGAGACTCACAGGTGTGAGAAAAGGCTGCCGAGGATCAGGACCTATTTGAAAGGTAGGGACAGTGGTGTCTGCTGCTGGATTTAATAGTATCGTTCAACATTGGTTTATCTTCTCAAATGCCTTATTTGTGAAATGGGTAGTTTTGTTAATTATAATCAGTATGTTGAACGGATATCCAGTTTGTTTTTTTTTTTAATTGAAAATCCCCACTGTGCATTGCTGTTAATACAGTTTAATCTGATCATGGAATTCTTTGACGTTCAGCTCATCAACTGCTTGCCATTGATACAACAGAAGAAATTATAAATTGCTTGTGCTCCCATTTAAGATTTGCGGCTTCTTATTTATTTATTCATTTTTAGTGAATGTCTGATTCTTCTTATAAAAAAGACTTACTTATTTGAAGAGTGGACTTATAGAGATCTTCCATATGCTGTTCATTTCTCAAATGACCGTAATGCTCGTGGTTGGAAAGGCCAAAGCCAGAATCCTGGAATTCATTCCTTGTGACATGTGCAGGGGCAGGGTCCCGAGTACTTGAGCTACCTTCTGCTGCCTTCCTAGGCTGGATTCGTGAGAACTGAGCCGAAAGTGGAGCAGATGCTGTTTCGTCTGGTGCACTTATGGGACGCTTGCACTGCAGGCAGCTGCTTAACCATTTGAGCCCCAAGGCCAGCCCCAAGGTATCATCTTTAAAACTCTTCCATGCTTTTGTAAAAGTATTTATGCAATTCACATTATGAAATTAATAACGTAGGGTCTAGAGTGATAAGCTAGTGGCTAAATCCTCAATTTTGCCATACCGGGATTCTATTTGGGTGCCAGTTCATGTCCTGGCTGCTCCACTTCTCATCCAGCTCCCTGCCTGTGGCTTGAGAAAGCAGTAGAGGACCCTGCAGCTGCATGGGAGACTCAGAAGAAGCTCCTGGCTCGTGGCTTTGGATTGACTCAGCTCCAGCCATTGTGGTCACTTGGGGAATGAACCAGTGGATGGAGGATCAGTCTCTCTGTTTCGCCTTTTCTCTGTACATCTGCCTTTCCAATAAAAAAATGAATAATTCCTTTGAGGGACAGGGGCAAATGGGAGGAAGGGGGAGAGAGAAAGAATAGAAATAAAGATTTCCCACCTGCTGGTTCACTTCCTAAATGTGCAGAAGCCTTGATTTCCATATGGATCTCCCAGAAGGATAGCAGTGTCCCCAAGCTGAGTTGCCTCCCAGGATGTGCAGTAGCAGGAGACTAAAATCTGGACTAGAGTTGAACTGAGGCATGTGCTAATATGAGACGTGAAGATGTCAAGGGACATGTTAATTACTGTGCCAAACACCCACCCTCTATAGGTATCTTCTGTCATTTCCTGTTATGCCCTCCCCCAGCTTTTTTCAAGATTTATTTCTACTTGAAGGGCAGATTTTTGCAGAAGAAAGGAGAGACAGAGAGGAAGATCTTTCGTCTACTGCTCCACTCCGCAAGTGGCCATGATGGATGGAACTGAGCCTACCCAAAACTTGGAGGCTGGAACTTCTTCCAGACCCTCCACGTGGACCCAAGGCTTTGGCCATCCTCTGCTGCTTTCCCAGGCCATTAAAGAGGAAGCTGGATGGGAATTGGAGCAGCCTGCACCTGAACTGGTGCTCTATGGGATCCCAGCACCTGTAAGGTGAAGGTTTAACCACTGGGCTTTGTGCTGGTCCCTTCCTGTTAATGCTCTTGACATTAGCCCACACAGACTACCTACTGTGTCATGTGATCCAACAGAAACAACCCTAAAGGTAGTGTGGAGAACAGTCACCGTCGTATTAGGTTCCTGGTTTGGTGAGCCAGGGATTTGGGGCATATGTAGCAAGGGCAGCTTGTGTTTGTCTGCAGTGTCTGGGGCTTTAGCTGGGAGTCCTTGAAGGTTGGGGGCTGGAACCATGCGCAGGCTCATTCACTCACGTATCTGGCTGGTGCTGGCTGTTGGCTGGGAGCTCCGCTTGGGCTGTCAGCTGAAACACCTACACGTGGTCTCTCCGCCTGGGCTATTTTGAGCTTCCTCAGAGCATGGCGGCTGAGTTCCAAGAGTAAGGTTATTGAGGGAAGGGAAGTGGAGGCTGCCAGTGTCTGGAAACCTGGCCCTAGAAGCTGTGATAGGGTCACTGCTCCCATGTTCTGTTGGTGAAGTGGTCACAGAACCTGGATTCCAGGGGAGGGAATTCAGAACCCACTTCTTGATGGGAAGATAGCCAAAGACTTAAGGGACTGTATTTTAAAATGCCCACAGCCTGTAGTGTCTGGATTCTGTTTTTTTGAAATCCTTGCGGCTGTCAGCTGCTGCTCCTAGTCATGTATGTTGTATCTGCCTCCAGGCAGCCTTTGTCATATCTTATCTTATGGCTAAAATCAGTTTCTCACTTTCGTAGCTTTCATGGCATTATTTGTTACTCTATGTAATTATTTTGTGGTTGTTTTTAAACCTTTTCCCCTTTCCTTCGTAGATTAATACAGTCTTTGAAGATTGTGTCTTGTTTTCTTTTTATAGATTTATTTATTTATTTTTTATTTGGAAGGCAGATTTTACAGTAAGAAGGCAAGAGAGAGTGTTTCCATCCACTGGTTCACTCCCCAAATGTCTGCAATGACTAGAATTGAACTGCTCTGAAATTGGGGGCCAGGTGCCTCTTCCAAGCCTCCTTTCCAATAAAAATAAATAAATCTTAAAAAAAAAACCAACTTGGACCATCCTTGCGGCTTTCCTGGGCCATAAATAGGGTGCTGGATTGCAAGTAGATCAGTTGGGATGTGAACTGGAACCCTTATGGGATGCCGGCACCACGGGGCAGAGGATTAACCTATGACACCGTCATGCTGGCCCCAGGATTGTGTCTTTAAACCTTTGTATATCATACTAGATAGGTTCTGTAACCTGATTACTAAGTATTAAAAGTTTGGGATTCAGACGGTTTAGGATTTAGCAGGGGTTAAATAGAAATATTGTAATGAGAAAATTTAATACTTTTGAATTAGTTGAGAGAAGAAAGGCCTGAGTAGAGGCTTACATCTGCTAGTTCACTCCGCATGACAGGGCTGAGCCAGGCTGAAGCCAGGATCCTGGAAATCAATCTGGATCTCTCTTGTGGTCGGAATTCAAGTATTTGGAACTATCACCTGTTGCCTCCCAGGGTGCTCATTAGCGGGAAGCTAGAATTGGCGGCGGAACCTGGACTTCAGTTGACACAGGATGTGAGCAGCGCAAGTGGTGCTAAAGTGGTGTCCTCATTGCTCTGCTAAATGGCTACCCCACAAAATTTGCTTTAAACACAGATTATTCTGTTCTGTTACAATTTATTAAGTCTGTTGTGAAGTAAGATCTAAAACTTTTCCTCTTTGTTGCGCCTGGCGCAGTATCCTAGTGGCTGGAGTCCTTGCCTTGTATGCGCCCTGATCCCATATGGGCGCTGGTTCTAATCCTGGTGGCCCCACATCCCATCCAGCTCCCTGCTTGTGGCCTGGGGAAGCAGTCGAGGACGGCCCAAGGCCTTGAGACCCTGCACCTGCATGGGAGGCTCTGGCCTTTGCAGCCACTTGGGGAGTGAAGCAGCAGATGGAAGATCTTTCTGTCTCTCCTTTACTTTGTAAGTCTGACTTTCCAATAAAAATAATTAAATAAATCTTGAAAAAAAGTTCTATTAAAAAAAAAAAAAACTTTTCCTCTCCGTAGCCATAAAATTAGAGGGAAATGGCTCTTCCGATGTTATTAACTTCTTACTGCCTAAGTTAATCCCTGACAACTCTTGCCTCTATTTTTGCGCACTGTTGGCTTAATTCCATTATTTAATAAATATTACAAGTCGCACCCAAAATTATAAATGAGATAGAATTAAAGGAAATAGAATTTTTGCGTAGTCATATTACAATGATAATTTTTATTTGAAAGGCAGGTTTACAGAGAGAGAAGGAGAAACAGAAGCAGGGAGATCTTCTGTTTCGTGGTCCACTCCTCAACTGGCTGCCACAGCCAGGCAGGTCCAAAGCCAGGAGCCTGGAGCTTCTTCTGGCTTTCCCACATAACTGTAGGGGTCCAAGGACTTGGGGCATCCTTCACTGCTTTCCTAGACTCATCAGTGTGGAGCCAGATTGTAAGTGGAGCATCCGAGACTTGAAGTGTTACTCATATGGGATGCTGGCAACATAGGAGGAGACTTAACGTACTATACCTCAGCACTGGTGTTTTAATCAAAGTATGCATATGTATTACAATGCAGCAAATGTTTTATTTAAGAATATATATGTGTGTGTGTGTGTGTGTGTGTGTATATATTTGAAAGAGTTTCAAAGAGAGAGGGAGAGACGGAGAGGAAGGGGTTTTTCCATTTCCTTGTTCACTCCCCAAATGGCTGCAACACCTAAGGCAAAGCCAACCTAAAGCCAGGAGCCTCGAATTTTAGGCAGTTCTTCCACATGGGTGGCAGAGACCCAAATACTTGGGCCTTCTTTCTTTTTTCTTAAAGATTTATTTGTTTTCATTTGAAAGACAGATGTACATAGAGAAGGAGAGACAGAAAGATCCATCTTCTGTTAGTTCACTTCCCAAGTGGCTTCAGTGGCTGGAACTGAGTCCGAAGCTTAGAGTCAGGAGATTCTTCCAGGTCTCTCATGTGGATACAGGGTCCCAAAGTTGTGTCTCATCCTCTACTACTTTTCCAGGCCACAAGGAGGGAGAGATGGATGGAAGTAGAGCAGCTGAGAAAAGAAACGGCTCCCATATGGGATCCCAGTGTTTGCAAGGCGAGGATTTAACCACTAGACTATAGTGCCAGGCCCTTGGACAGCTTATGCTTAAACCTTTCTGGTACAAGATGGTGTGTAGTATATTCACTTTTGCTTCCTGGATGGCATATGGAGATAGGGTAGTCCCACCCTTATCTACAGCTTCATTTATCTATAGTCAGCTGTGTTCCAGAGATATTAAGAGAACAATTTCAGAAATAAATAATTCATACATTTTGAATTGTCATTCTGAGTAACATGATGAGATCTTACCCATTCCCTCTTGTCCCACTTGGGATGTGAATCATCACCTTTGTCCAGCGTTTCCATGCTGCATGCTCTAACCACCCATTAGTCACTCAGTAGCCATGTCCATTATCACGTTGACTGTCACGATAGTGTAGTGCTTATATTTAAGTAGCCTTTATTTTTACTTAATAATAGCCTCAAAGCACAAGTGTTTATTATGCTATATTGTTGTGATTATTTTGTTTTATTTTTGCTCATCTTTTTAAAAAGATTTATTTATTTATGGGGAAATCAGAGAGAGAGAAATCGTCCATGCACTGGTTCACTCCCTAGATGGCTGACATGGCTATAGCTGGACCAGGCCAAAGCCTGGTGCTTCATGTGAGTCTCCCGAGGTGGCAGCAGGACCCCAGGCACTTGAGCCATTTGCTGCTGCTTTTCCCAGGCTAACAGTAGGGAGCTGGATTGGAAGTGCAATGGCTGGAGAGTTAACTGGCACCATTGTGGGATACCAGCACTGTGGGCAAAAGCTTTACCAGCTGTGCCATGACTTTGGCCCCTATTAATATTAATTTTAGGCTTTAATTAATTCATTAATTAAATTTACTCTGTAGGAAAGAACAGTATATTTGTCCCTTTGTGAGTAGGTTTTATATCTGTGAATTCAGCCTATTGTTGATCAAAACCACTTGGAAAAAATGTGCTTCTGCTGAACATGTGCAGATAGTTTTTTTTTTGTCATTATTCCCCAAACAATATAGAAACCATTTTTATATAAAAGTTTTTTTTTTAAAGATTTATTTATTTATTGGAAAGGCAGATATATAGAGAGGAGGAGACACAGAGCGGAAGATTTTCCGTCCGATGATTTACTCACCCAAGTGAGCGCAATGGCCGATGCTATACCGATCCGGAGCCAGAATCCAGGAACTTCTTCCGGGTCTCCCACACAGATGCAGGGTCCCAAAGCTTTGGGCCGTCCTCAACTGCTTTCCCAGGCCACAGGCAGGGAGCTGGATGGGAAGTGGAGCTGCCAGGATTAGAACCGGCGCCCATATGTGGTCCCTGCATGTTCAAGGTGAGAACTTTAGCCACTAGGCCGCGGTGCCAGGCCCTATATAAAAGTTTTAATTTATTTGAAATATAGAGTTATTGAGTGAGGAGAGAGAAATATCTTCTGTGTGATAGTTCACTCCCCAAATGGCAGAAATGGCCAGGGCTTGGCCAGGTCAAAACCAGGAGCCAGGAGCGTCTTCTGGGTCTCCCATGCAGGTACAAGGGCCCAAACACTTGGGCCGTCTTCCGATGCTTTTCTAGGCACATTACCTGGCAGCTTGACTGGTACTTGGATAAGCACCCATGTGGGATGCTGACGCTGCAGCTGGAGGTTTAACCTGCTACATCCAGGCATTGGCTCCAAAGAAGTGTGTTTATATTCATGAAAACACAAATACAATCTACCCAAATCAGGAAGGTACGGAAAGATCACTGTACCATTGAGAACCATGGTTTAGTTCTTTTTCTTGTTTATCCACTGCCATACCTATATGACTGATTTGAACTCCTCCATCTCCATCCTCTTATTTTTCTGTAATTCTTGCCCCTATGGTGAAGCTAACCCACTTGACATCAAGACAGTTTGTTTTGTTACGCTATCCTGAGTTCTTAGCCATGTGATATTTAAAAATTGCTTCTTAGATGATTGACATCTGCAGAGAATTCCTGGGGAAAGTGAAAAATTGCATAATGAAATATGTTAGTTGACTTTTCCTTACAAATTCCTGATACATTCTGATCTCCAACTTTTTGGGGAGCAGTAACTAGTTGGCTTCCATTTCCCTGGAGCCTTAAGTGAGTTGTTATAAGGGAACAGAGAAAAGCCTCTGCAGCGAACCCCGTCCTAGCGGGGACCCCAGGTTTGCACATCTGCCACATAACATTTGGACGCCTGTTGACAGATGTATCACTGTTACTGAGCTTCAGCCTTTATTGCCAATGGAATCATTCCACTGGATTTTGCAAGTTGCAGAGTCACTTTTTGTAGGCACCTGCACTTCATCTCCATCAGTGCAAGGGAGGGCTTGCCATGCCAGGGCAGTGCCCAGCCCTGCTTTCAGTAAGAATTGCCTTTGCAGAATGTCATCTGGCCAACAGGCTCTCTTTTGTCTGCCCTTTCAAGCACATCTGCTAAAGCTGACCAAGGTGTACAGGTCTTGTTCCCCCAATTATGTTCTTTTAGTTACTTAGCTTTAAAGGTTATCTGCTGATGTCTTTTTTTTTTCTTTCTCTTCCATCTCAGTGACTTTGTATGTTGGTAGTTTAACCCCAGTAGAATTCAAGTAATATTGTGGTATTTTCTGTGCTAAACATTTGGAGATGAGTGGTTTTCAGGATTTTGGTAACTTCAGGCTGGCACGCAGTTGCTGCCTTCCATCTAAGTTTTCCTATATCTGTGAATCCCAGTAAAACTGCTCAATTCTGAAATGTAGCGATGACTACTGTGACATCCTTCCATAGCAGTGTTGGACCTTAGAGGTGCAGCATGAGAGACTGTAGGATGAGGGGTAAGAGTGGCCTATAGTGTCAGTCAGATGTGGGTTTGAATGGCTTTCTACCACTTCCCAGCTTCTTGACATGAGGGAACTTAATCCGTTCCTCATCTGCACCGCAGAGTTAGTTCTGATTATTTCTTGGTGCATGTAAATCTCTAGCATGGCAGTGTCTTACATCTGGGAAGTATAAAAAATTGGGGGTACTGTTTGTATTTATTTTTCAGGGAAGAGCGAGACACTAGCAATAGTTGGGAACTGTTTTTAGGTTCCATAGAGTATGACTAACCTGCAGGATTTGGGAAACACGATATAGTTTGTTGGGCAAAGCAGTGTCGAATATATCAGTCGTTACATATATATATATATTTGTAATGTCAGGGGTTATATGGAATTTATTTGGTTAGACAAATGACATGAATGACAGCGCACTAGGGAGTTTCTTACTTATCTGAAGTGTTATGGTAGCTCTGTGAAGCCTTCTTTATAGAGTTCATTTTTTTGTTCATGATCTCTACCTCTGGACTCAGTGGGAGGGTAGAATTCAGAGTAGTTTCATTGCCATGAAATTCATACGTTAGGGGGACCATTTGTGACTACTTAAACCTATGATAGTTTCTCCATCACATGGCTGTTACATAGAGATTGATTAAATACCTTGTTTCTTGTACTAGGAAATCTTGAATTTGTTTTGTTCTCCAGTTTCAAGTCAAAGAAAAACAAATCATAGTAACTGAACCTTAGAACAATCCCATGCCCAAGATTTTGGATTAAAATGACTTTCCTTGTGCTCTTCTATGTATCACATTGTCTCTGGGATTTTCAGGTTGTGGGGAAACAGTTGGAGAACAACCTGAGAGGAACAGAGTCAGTTGTGTCATTCAAACCTTGAGTATTGACTTTGTACCAGAGGTCATTGCCTCATGCATTGAGGAGCTCTTTGTGCAAGTGTGTGGGTTCTTACAGGGAGAGAAACTTTCCCTCTGTGGGTCTTAGAGCGATCTTCCCTCTGTCATGGCCGGCTTCATGAAAGAACGGTTTGTGGAATGTAGTGCCTGGTGGTGAACTCTGAGGTCACAGGCATGCCTACATTTGCTTTTATACCTGTGGAATCTAAAACTACCTGGCTTGCTATTGGCGCTTAGTGCATATAGTCAAGGGTGTGAATGAATGCAGGGATAAAAGGCTGGGGGCTTGGTTGTATGCGAACATCCACTGTGCTGTGTACTTGGTACAGCTTATTTCTGACTTGGCCTTTGCTAAGGGTCAAGCAGTTGCCTGGGAAAGAGATACATGTACATGGTGGAAATCCAAGTGTATGCCAGGTGGTAGTGGTGACAGGATGCTGGAGATGTTTAGTGTCATCTTTAGTGCTGCGTTAAATAGGCTTCTCTTCTTCTCCCCCCTATAATGACTGCCATAAACAAGCTGGATGATCTTGGTTCAGGGGATTGAGAGGTTTTTCAACTGATCTCAGTCAGTCCTGAGGACGTTGCAGTTCTGTTCATATTGTAGTTTCTGAGAAGCAGACAGGTAATGGTAATCCCTTAATTACCACAGTCTCCCTTAGCCATGGAGGACACCTTTTCAAGACCCACAGTGGCTGCCTAAAGCTGGGGGTAGTACCAAACCTTGATGCAAGTATTGTGTGTTTTTCTCTTTACATACATTCATATGGTATGAAGTTTAATTTGTAAATTGGATACAGTAAGGTACTGACAGTAACATCTAATAAAATAGAACAGTGATAGCAATACAGTGTGACAAAAGTTATGTGAATGTCATTTTTTTTTTCCTCTGGAAAGAATCAAGACAGGCAATACTAATTCCTGACTGTGAGTAACAAATTTTGGAAGTGAAACGTGCCAAGGGAGCAACTACTACACAAGATTTCGTTTTCTGAGCCATCTCCATCCTAGTGCTCCTTTTGGCTTCTCCCATTAGGAGTTAGGACTCTCAGGCTGGGAATCAGGACTTGGCCCTCACTCCGGCCCGCCCTGCACACCAGTCTGTAGGAGTCAGGACGTGTCCCCCTCTCTGCCCTGCACACCAGTCTCATCTTTTTAGACTTCACATAAAGAATGAATGTAACGGTTTGAAATTTCTGCAAGCATTCTGCTTCCTGCCTTCCCTCCCTGTCATAGTTTCAAACCTGCGTGGTCTGTAATTTTGTTCCTCATCACCCAAGATTTTATTTTTGTCACTTTGAGCTACAACTTTATAACCTTCCTCTCCCCCACCCCTGTTGTTGTTCTTTGTGATCAGAGGCCAGGTGGGGCAATAGTAGGGTGAGAAGCCAGGTTTGCCAGGACGCTGAGTCAGTCTGGAGGCGCGTTTTGCCCTATCTGGTCGGGTTGTGCTTGAATTCTTTGGAGGCGAAGTCTTGCAGTTCTGTTACCACCAGGGGAACTGGAATTGTGGCTGCTGCCAGGATAGCAGCCAGGAGGATATTTATAGTCTGTAGTGAGTGGCTGTAATCCCACCATAGTTTTGGATATGCTTGCTGCGTGAAAGTTCTCAGTGTACTTGAACTGGACCCTGCCCTTGCTGGCCAGGCAGTAGTTAATGACAAAGTGGACAGCCGCGGGATTCAGCGCGTGATGGCCTTGGTGGCTCCCAGCCCGCAGGTGCTCATTCTTTGGCTGACCTGACCATCCAGGAGAGCAGGTGTGCCCCTCCTGGCTCTGGTGGGGCTTGCAGTGGTTTCCTGGCTATTCCCTCAGCTGGCTTCATTGACATGGAGCAGACTTGCTAACCAGTGTCCACTTTCCAAATGCTGCACACACCTTGGAGTTTAAAAATATGCAGATCATAAATTCGTCTTCCTGATCTCAGCTTGAATTCAGATCTAGGTTTGCCTTGCAAAAGGGGTAAAGGTGATACTTTGCACATTTCAGCTCACATTGAGGTGTAAGAAATATAAAGTAAAGGAGAGAAAAGGTGTCTTCTTACAGGAAATAGCCACTAATGCAAATGTTTTTCTCTTGTTCTTGTGGTCATGTCTAGAATGTATAGGATGGTAGGATGGTTTGCTTGTTAGTTTACATTTGCAAGTGACAGAAAACTCAACCTAGACTGGCTTCAGAAGCAGGAGTGTCTGTTCATTGTCCTGCAGCGATGGACTTGGTGCACAGAGCCGATAATCATACCTACGTGGACTACTGACCGATGGTGGATAGGTGAAGTTTATTACCAGCATCGGACTTAAAGAGAGGTTCTCATGCTTGCATGGGGGGGTGGGTTTGAGGAGTTAACATTTCAACAGCAAGAAACTGTCCCCAATACACAATGTGTTGGAGCAGCAGGTTCCTTTACTCAGTCTCTATTGCTACTGCCCTGCCTGGGAGAGGAGGCGCCTCTCTTTGATCTATTATCTAAACCCGAGGACTAGGGAATTTCCTGCCTGTTCATTTCCATATTAACAACTACTGAGAGCTCTGGCTCCACACTGGCAAAGATTCACAGTGCCCTTCCAACAAGTGTCCAGTGGCAGCTCTCTGAGGTGTCCAGGGCAGGGCAAGACAGGTTTCAGGTTGGGGATGACCCAGGTCTCAAGGAGTGCTCCTGAGACACTTCGCCCACCTTACTTTTAAAGACAGCATTATTGAGATATAAGTCACATTTGATGAAATTCACTCATCTGAAGTGTACACTGGTCTTTAGTATGTATTGACCTGGTCATGCAGCACCACTACAGTCAGAGGTCAAGCCTTTTCATCCTCCAAAGAAGGCAGTCCATAGCCATTTAGCAGTCGTTCCCCCACCTGCTTGCATGCTTTCCCGTTTAACCCTTCTCCTTTTGTTGGCTCTCCTCTCAGTTGTGTTCCGCCTTCATGGTTGACAAAGGACTGAGACAACTTCTCTCATACCTGTAAGACCCCTGCAGTTACTCTGAATAGCTCAGCTAGGTCATCTCCCATCCTACACTGAGTGCAGTGTCAGTATGGACTCACTCTCAGGAAGGCCTCTGTCCTAGAGTAAGTTCAGGACACGTGATGCAGAGAAGCTGGGCAGGCGAATGGCTTCTGCAAAAGGATTTTTTTCGTATAGTATGTCCTAAATTGTTGCTTGGTTATCAAGACATGGGGAAGTTCTTGGTGTGTTTTCTGGTTAAGTCTGGCATCCCCTAGAAGCTGGGAGCCAGTGATTTTGCTAATTCCCTTGGGATGTGCTCTGCAGGGTATCAGATTACAGTGGGTCTTAATGGATGCCATGCTAGGGAGCTCTGTGACATTAGCTCAATTAGTTCTCTCTGTCTGCCATTATGTCAGGGAGTGTAGCTGGATGAGTATTTTCGACATATGTTTTGTTTGTTTGTCTCGGCAAACGTATTCGTTTCTCTGACCATTCAGATTCATTTTGGGTGAGTGTCTTGTCAGCTCAGGGCTGGGGAAAGGCGAGGACAGGCTGTGTTTTGGCAGCACTTCCAGCTTGGAGCAGCATCCTGCAGCTAGCACCATAAGCTGTATAATTTGTCCATAGAGGCCAATGCATTATAGAAATGAAAATTCCTTCTCTGACAGCATTCATTGCTTAGCACGCAGCAATTTGGCTGTCAGAAACAGCTGACCCTGCAGGGTGGGACAATAGAAAGGCGAGACCAGAGAGAGGCCAGTGCCTACTCCAGTCTCCCACTGTGAGAGGATCAGGTTACTGAGACTGTCATTAACTACCGACTGCCAGGGGCTCTGAGGCATGGCTTCCAGCGGGCAGGAGCCTGTGGCTCAGACAGCTAGTGATTTTCCCTGATTTTGCTGAGTGGAACAAAAAAATTAAGAATAAACGATTAACCTTTGCTGACACTTTGATGTTCAGTTCTTATTGTGTCCTCTACCGGGCAGTGAGCATTTCTGCCAATGAAAATCTCTGGTAACCAAAATGTGGTTGTTGGTAATGCATCATTAAAAAATCAAAAACAAACAAACAAACAGCCACTTAAGAGAGGAGTGCAGAGGGGGCATGACAGAGATGGCTCCTGTTCTAAGAGTCTGTAGTGTTTAGGCTCTCCTCACCCTTAAGACGATGTGGAAAGGAGCAGCCTGGGGAACGCATGAGGCAGGCGGACGTGTGAAGGAGAAACGGGCTGTGCATTTTGATCAGAGGAGCCGCGTGCTTGAAGCTGCTCCTCTGTGTGAGCCTACAGCGTGGCTGTGTCCTGTGTTGATTCCATGACTCACGGAGCATGATCTAAGCAAAACACACACTCCAGCTACAGAGGAGACAGCTGTCTGTTACAGCAGGACATATTTTCTGGGTTTCATGGCGCCAGGTTTTTCCTATTAGGTTGCACACTAGACATGTACCCACTAGTCATGTCTAATATTATTGTTGACTTATTTCTTAACTGGATTTCCTATTTAGGAAAATGCTACTGAAATTCTTTTTTTCAAAGAGGTACATGTCAAAAAAGGTGATTCCCCACCCCCCCATTCCCGATCTAGCGCAAGGATCTACTAGAAGTTTAAAGCAATGTGGAATATACTTTGCTTTCGCAGGGAATATCGTTTTGACGTTTGGATTAGTCAGTGGATACTAAGTAACACTTGGATGGGAGAAATAACTTCTGGTATTCTATGATAGAGTAGGGTGAGTATAGAGAATAAGATGTACAGGCTGTTTCAGAATGCTAGAAGAAAGGATGTAAAAACTTTTCACCTTAAAGAAATTATGTTGGAGTAGACCCTGATTTTAGCATTATGTAAAATGCACATGCATTGAAACATCAAGTGGTACCCTGAACATATGTGCCATTTTACATGCCCCTGGTAAAAAACAGTGTGGCCAACATTTCCGAAGTCTGGGGTGCTTTGAGAAAGGCAGCCTGTTGGAATTTCATGGTGGTTCAGTGTAGCTCCCCCATCTCTTCCTTCTGAATCTGCTTCCCTTTCGCATGCTAGAGGCTGAAGTTCCCAGATGTTGTTTGGATTAAAGAGCATGTGTGGGGAAGGGAAAAAAAAGTGCTTTCTTAATGATAATAACAGAGTCAGACTGGCTGGTTCTGCACTGACAGGAAAATGGAGAGATAAAAACTCCATTAATGGTGTGTGCTCTGCCTAAGTAGCCAATAAAACAATGCTGTCCGCTCTGGAAACCGGTCCCAGACTGGTAGCGCCTTGTGCCAACTGCAGGAGACAACAGCTGCAAAGAGGGGCAGAAGTACTCTGAGTCAAGAGTCCACGTTAAGTGATTGTCTTGGTGGGAGAGTGGAGAGGCGTGCTTTTCTTCTTCTCTTCCTTTCTTCCAACTCTCTTTGCTCATTTTTGTTGATGAACCTTTCTTACTGCTAGTTATTCCAGAAACTAAACCACATGTGATTAGAACGTAATGGTTACTCAATGTGAAGGAAAGCTGGTAGTTTCTAAGCTTTTTTGGTTGAGTTAGTTCAAATTTGTAACATTGGAATTGTCACTTTATGTAAACTGTGTCCAAGGGGTGTAGTCCTTAAAATTTTGTACAGCAATTATTTGCCATAGAGGCCATGCTGTATCCTCCCGCTTAATAACTTTGAATTTCAGTGTGAGTAGGGAAGAACATTTTTAAACCATCTCACTTCAGAATGTGATGCTGGTGGATGTGAGGAGGTTGAGTCCGTCAATGTTGGTGAGGTGTGTATTTGCAGAACCCCATCTCAGCGTAATGCTGTTCTTGGCTCCTCTGCTGGGTGGTTGTGCCTGTGTACAGGGAAGGTTTTACTTTGGGACCTTGTCAATCTGACGATCAGGTAACCCTTAGATCTGCAAAGATAGAAAGGACAAAAGTGGTGTAGAAAATACAAACACAGAAAAAGGGGTGATTCAGTTACCTAGCTTTTCGTACACACAAAATTGAAGTTCCTTTGATTTTTATTCATAGTATACAAGGAAAGGGGAACAGACATCTGAGTGTCTATTTTTGTGCCGTATCCTGTGCTACAGACCTTACATATATTAGGAAGTTGGTGTCCTCATTTTACAGGTGAAGGAAGCATAAACCTTGAGGAATGAAGTAACTTATGGCAGTGGAGTCTCTTCCTTCTGCTTGGGAGTGCAGCTGGGATGAAGCACCTGCTATGAGCCGGCGGCTTGGCACTCATTACGTTTAATTGCAGTGGATGTCAGGAAGAGGGGGTTGGGGTGCTCTTTATCGAGACCCTTCAGAAAGCTGGTGGCATGGGGTAGGGGTTCAGGCTGCTTTTATATCCTGGAAGCCCAAAACCGAGCCTTTCATTGGTTTTTTTCCGGCACGCTTTGAGTGCACACCTTGTGTCAGGCACCCTGCTAGGGGCTTGGGACTCAGCTACAGGGACAAAGGGCTTCTGTTGTCAGAGGATGGTGATTGCTTTCTGGTGGGCAGTGCCAGGGGGTGGGAGCCCAGGAGTGGGGAAGTCCTTGGGGATGAGTAGGGCTGGGAGTGTGGCTTGTCCATGTTATCCTCATGAAGGGAAGGATTTTGAGTGCAAAGATTTGGATAAAATGTGGAGCAGCGAGTGATAAGTAATACTTTTGGGTACAGCTTGTGTTTTGCTTTTGGAAACTACATTTAAATTGTGAACAGCTTCAAGGTTCCTAGCTGTTCACCTCTTTCTCGCTGGTTGTACCAAGTGACCATTGGCCACAATGTGTCAAGTGTGACTTTCTCTCTTGTGACAGAAGGCAGCAAAACAAGTTCCAAGGATAGGTGTGTCCTTTTAGATGGAGCCTGTGTATTAGTTTTAAAAAGGTATCTGACTTTTCTTGGTGTGGTTCTTATTTGAAGGAAAGCTTAGGGAATATGGCTCTTCAATGATTAATATTATATATTAAATGGCCTTTAACATGTCATGGTTTTGCTTGTGCCAGCTTGGTCTTTTTGTAAATGTCAAGACATCATGGCATTAATTTCATAGATTTAAAGGGCTTGGATGAAATCCAGGTATGACACTTTGGTTTTCATTTTTACATTTTATAGTGGTTTAAATGGCTCCATCATGTTTTTTTGTAGAGGAGAGTGTGCATCCATATTCATAGCAAATATTGGCATACATATACTATTTATTTATTTTTATTGGAAGGTCAGAGAGAAGGAGATAAAGAGTGAAAGATCTTCTGTCTGTTGGTTCACTCCCAAAGTGGCTGCAACAGCTGGAGCTGAGCTGGTACAGATCTGAAACCAGAAGCCAGGGGCCTCTTCTAGGTCTCCCGTGTGGGTGCAGGACCCCAAGGCTTTGGACTGTCTTTGACCGCGTTCCCAGGCTACAAGCAGGAAGCTGCATGGGAAGTGGAGCAGCCAGGATTAGAACCACCACCCTGCACATGCAATATGAGGACTTTAACCCCTAGGGCACAGTGCTGAGCCCAGATAGTGGCATATGTTGAAGTAAGGTGTGACATGATTGGTGGCCACATACTTTGAGTCTTCTTTGGGCTAGTAGATGGTGTTGAGGCAGTGAACTCTGCTTACTACTTAAAAGTCTGAAGGTTTTCCTTCATTTTGTCATGAACTCCATTGGCTACAGGATCCAGTGCTGCCCTGGAGAAGAGCTTGATTGTGATCCATATTTTTGCCAAGGCTTTTATTATTCATTATTGAGGTAAAGAAGTTTTTACACATTTTGGGATACATGTATCCTATGATATTTTTAAGATTGAGAAAAGCAGGGAGTTCAAAGACAGGTCAGTTGGTAAAATGTAAAAATGACAAAGAAATGAAAGGAAATGAGTATTTCGAACTCATTACAGTTCTAAGAGCATCAATAGCAATGATCGCTCCTATGTCAGGTTATGTTCTCCATGCTTTGCATATACTGTGTTAGCTCATTCAGTGCTTATGGTGACTCCAGACTGGTTTAAGGTTTATCTACATTCTGAGCATGAAGGAGATGAAGTACATTAAGTTGGGTGCTAGGGTCTCTAAGATAGCCAATGGCATGGTCATTCTAACTAAGGCCATGTGGCCTAGTACATGGTTCCATGCACGGAGAGTGGGAATGAGGCTAGTGATTGAAGATAGATAGGGCAGAGTATAGAGGGCCAGCCAGTTCCTAAAGCAAAACTGTTGGGATCCTCACTAAGGGGTTTCAGTTCACTTTTCAATACATATGGATTGTCTTAGTCCATGCAGGTTGCTGTAACAAAGTACTAGAGACTGGGTAGTTTACAGACCGCAGAAATTCTGCTCACAGTTGTGGAGGCTGTGAAGACTGTGATCAGGGTGCTGGCCGCCTTGGTGTTGACTGCGGCCTATTCACATCATTGGGTGGCATCTTCCTGCTCTTTCTTGCTATGGCTAAAGGCACAGCATGGCTTTCTGAAGCTCCTTTGATGGGGCACTAATTTTATGTGGCTCTACCCTTATGATCTAATCACTGTAGAGGCGGCCTGCCCTACTCCTGATGTCGCCACATGAAGTTTAACCATAAACATTTTGGGAAGGGTCACAGACATTCAGACCATCGCATGTACTGAGTATATGTACTTTTATAATTCATGTTTTTAGACTCCTATTTGCTGTCTGTCTTCATGAATTCATACTGCAGTTGACAAATGGCAGTAAATATGTATGAGAAACTTAGTTCTCTTGCTGTTTTTATTCTTTGTTGTACAGTAAAATATACTCATCTTCTTGTAAGGAAGGAATGCATGCATATAGGGAAGCTTTCCCTGACCCTGTTATGTCCCTGATTTTTTTCTAAGAATTCCTTGCCTATTGGGTTTTGTCTGTGTAACCCGCGTTAGGAGTTGACTCTGACTCAAAAGTTGAACTTTCAGCATCTCTGTGGTGTCTGTGCATGTGTGTGTGTGTGTGCTTGCATGCTGGGAAATTTCATTTTAAATTGTATTTAAAATAAACCAGGTTCTGTGTGCTCTTTATATATTCAGTAGGAAACAGTGGAAGGCCATGTCAAAGCTATGGTAAACCAATCTGAATTTGGTGGTAAGTTCCAAGAGACTCGGTAGAATTTGTACTAGTGTGTGTTAAAATAAACCTGATTGTACTGCAGTCCTGGCAGAACCAACAGAAAGGCTGTACATGCCACACCTACAATGTGGTTTTTCAAAAGGCGATTATCTAAAAGTCTGTCCCACCTCCTCCCTGCTGCCCAATACTTAATGGATTCAAGATTAAAATTAACAGAAGCTGGTCTTTTCCTTCCTAGAAATTTAAGAAAATAAGACATTCTAAAACTTATAGAAGATTATCATTTCCTTCTGAGATTTAAAAAAGTGAAAAAGCAGCATCAGGGAAACAAATGTTTATGAAGTGGATTAGGGCTAAGTGGCTTGAAACTCAGTTGAAGTTTTTTCAGAACTGTTGACAATGTGATGGTAAACATAGGCAATTGCTAATGTTTTTATTTTCTTTTTATATTCATATTGTACTTTCATGTCTTTTTTTTTTCAAGATTTATTTTGTCTATTTGAAAGGCAGCGTGATAGAAAAATAGGGGGAGAGGCAGAGGGAAAAAGATCTTTATTGTTTGATTCATTTTCCAAATGGCCAGGCTACCCTATATTTGAACTCCTTCTGAGTCCCGTATGCTGCCAGCAGGGGCCCAGGTATTTGGGCCATCATCTTTTTTTTTTTTTTTAAATTTATTTATTTATTGGAAAGTCAGATATACAGAGAGGAGGAGACACAGAGAGGAAGATCTTCTGTCCAATGATTCACTCCCCAAATGAGCGCAATGGCCGATGCTATGCTGATCCAAAGCCAGGATCCAGGAACTTCTTCCATGTATCCTACACAGGTGCAGGGTCCCAAAGCTTTGGGCCGTCCTCGACTGCTTTCCCAGGCCACAAGCAGGGAGCTGGATGGGAAGTGGAGCTGCCAGGATTAGAACTGGCGCCCATACGGGATTCCGGAGTGTTCAAGGCGAGGACTTTAGCCACTAGGCCATTGCGCCGGGCCCTGGGCCATCTTCTGTTGCTTTCCCATAAGCATTAGCAGGGAGCTGGATTGAAAGCAGAACAGCTGGGACTTGAAACAGTATGGGATAGTGATGTCTGTATGTGGTTGTTTAATCCTGTGTGCCACGATACTGGTCCCCACGTACTGTCCTTTAATTGACATAATCTTGAAGGAATTAGCTGTTTCTTACCACCTGCAGAGTGACCCACTTTTAGATCCCCAAGCACACAGTCCCCAGGTGCGGGGATGTGCAGCTAAGTGGGAGAATCACCAGGCTCAGTGAGTCAGTCCATTTGCCCTGGTATGTTGGGTAACTCTTGGCACGCTACTGAACCCATGAATATGTTGGGCATCTGGGATTCCAGGGTTAAGAAGGCTAGTTTCTTAGCCTTTGGGTTCTGGAAGAACTTTCAGTGAGAGATTTTAACTGGCTGTCATGTTGCTTCTGCCTGGCAGTTGGCTAGCTCTTCATGAATTACCTTACATGCATGTGTACATGAGAACTTAGAAACTTAGGAGTTTTCATGGAAAATAAAATTAAAATGTAAGTTTATTTTGTTGCATAATAATATTTTCATTCCATGCGTAATATTTTATTCTATTTATTCTTCATATCTTTTGAAAACCTTTTGTATGCATGATTTCAATTTTTTTTGCACTAGAAAGCTTACCTTTTAATTCCAGTTTTCATGAACTTTTTGGAAAACACATATGTATATGTGTATGTATATAAATGCATATTATGGGTTTGCATATGCATTTACTTTTATCTCCTTTTAGTTTTTGTTTGAGCAAATAGGACATTTGCAAAAGAATTTTTTTTCATAGTGCTATATAACATTAACTTCACATTAAAATTTTTGGCCCAGTTGTGAATTTGGGTTATTGATGATGTATTTAGAATGTTCATATTAATAGATTAGTTGCTGCTTAAGAGTTGCTTATTCACAAATGATTGGAAAGCTGATGCATCAACTTGTGTTGTGAATTAATCACAGGTGTGGAATCTGGAGGCTTGTGATGAAAAGGCTGCTAATACAGTCAGGTTTAGGCATGTTCTATTTTATGGACTTGATCTATAAAACTAAATCTGGGTGTAAAACTGTGTTCTAATTCGATAAACAGCATTGAAAGGACACTTGTGATTAACATACAGCAGATATCTGTGCTTCGAGGTTACTTGTATAAAATTACTTGAGTACTGAGAATACAGAGGCTGAAGTATCACAGTGTAGTCTTATCTTTTTTTAAAGTTGTTTTTTTTTTTTTTTTTTTTTTTTTTACAATTGGAAAGTCAGATTAGAGAGAAGGAGGGACAGAAAGATCTTCATCTGCTGGTTCACTCCTCAAGAGGCCATAACAGCTGGAGCAGAGCTGATCTGAAGCCAGGATCCAGGAGCTTCTTCCTGGTCTCCCATGTGGGTACAGGCTTGTCCTCTACTGCTTTCCCATGACACATGCAGGGAACTGGAAAAGAAATGGAGCAGCAGGAATACAAACCGGCGCACATATGGGATCCCGGCACATGCAAGACGAGGACTTCAGCCATTAGACTACTGCATGGGGCTTTATATGTTTTTAAAGACTTCATAGGGGTGAGATGGAACTTGATGAGTTTTTTTTTTCTTATAAAGTTTTTAATCAGTGTATTTGAGATAGAGGAAGAGGGTGAGGATAAATTGAGTTCTTCATGTGCTGCTTCAGTTCCCAAATTCCTGCAACAACTGGGACTCGGCCAGTCGGAAGCCAGGAATGTGGAACTCTTTCCAGGTGTCTTCTGCTGGTGACAGAAACTCAAGGACTGGGGCCATTATCTGCTGCCTCCCAGGGTGCAAGGTAACAGGAAGCTGGAGTCAGGAGCATAGCTAGAACATAAGCCCAAGCTGTGGGATGTGCTTCTTCAACAGGTGTCTTAACTGCTGTTCCAAATGCCTGCCCTGACTGTGTAGTCTGGATAATTGCATATCATTCTGGAGGATGTCCAGTTTGCACTCCTGCAGCGCACCCCACAGCATCATCGGCAGCTACAAGGGGATTCCAGAGGGATATCCTGATTCCAGATAACCTGGCTTCTTCCTGACTCTGCTTATAATTCTCCCTGATATTTTGTCCTTCCTTACATTTCTCTCAACTTTTCTTGGATCCTTTCTTAGATGCCATTCCATATTAGTGATGCCAGTCTGAGTTGGTGGTGATTCCTAAGTTCCCAGTCATCCTCATCTGATAGTTAGGTGGTGTCTGCCTGTTTGATAGCTGAAGACATAGGGTCAGGAAGATGCTAGGATCCTAGTGCCTGGAAAGTATCAGGCTTAGATTCAGTTTCCAACCAGTGTGATGCTAACGCTTTTTACTCCATAAAATTGAATTGGGAGACAGTGTGTCTTGGTAGTTACTGGGCCCAGCAAGAATACAGTCAAGGTAGGGAGAACCACACTGTCACTGCTGAGGAAGGATCATGTTTATTTTTCAATGCAGTCCTTTGAATCCCTTTGGTTAAACATACACCAGAAAGGTGACAGGCAAATGAGAGCTATCTGTGAGAGTTATATGGGAGCGTGACTCCAAGTGACCTTCTTAGGAGTAATTTCTGGGAAAAAGTTAACATTTCCTAATAAAGACTCTCCCTCTTAAATTTGCTGACAATATGTTAGTTCCCAAGAATATGACATCATCAGTGTGGTGTTTGAGTTATTTTCTCTACATATATACATGTGAGTGTATATATTTAAAACAAAACAAAACAAATACCAAAAGCAAAACCTCTGAGATTTGAAGTGCCAGAGTAGGGAATATTTCTGTTTTCACGTGTAAGTCAGGAGGGAACATTTACTTTACATATTGCCTTTTTGTGTAAAATAAAAGTTTTTTTTAAGACGTATTTTTATAGGAAAGGCAGATAAAGACAGCGAAGCAGAGACAGAAAGATCTTCCATCTTCTGGTTCACTCACAGAATGGCCACAGCAACTGGAGCTGAGCCATTCTGAAGCCAGAAGTTTCTTCTGGGTCTCCCACATAGGTGCAGGATTCCAAGGAGTCAGGCTAACCTCCACTGCTTTTCCCAGGCCTTCAGCAAGGAGCTGGATGGGAAGTAGAACACCTAGTACTAGGACTGATGCCCATATGGATGCCTGCAGTGGCAGGCTGAAGAATAGCCTATTGAGCCATCATGCCAATCCTTTCTATAGTCTCTATATCTTAGGATTTAGAGGAATTTTTCTGCTTGAATTAAAATCCAGGATATCACTTTAAGTGTGTTCTAATAAGTTTAACTCTTTTGCCATTGTTATGTTTATTTATTTGCTTTTTTTGTTGTTTGCATCTCTCTTGGAGGAGCTGTCATATGTTGAATCCATCATCAGGCGTACCCATTGATTCATCAACACTTATTAAGAACCCATTATTTATAAGACTGTCCTTGATGTTTCAGAGATGAAAAAATGCTACCAACTCACTAGGGAAATAGGAAAACGTAAGAAGAGAAATGCACATTGCAGGTGTCAAGATAGTTAAGTTTGGGAATAACAGATGAAGGAGCGTGTGTCTCGCAGTGTGGACATGGGAGCATCCGGCGGTGATTCTGGAGCATAGGGGTTTGCTGATTGGAAAACGACATTTCAGGCAGACAAGTGCCATGGCACAAGGGGGAACAAGATCAGTGTTCACAGGGAGCTGTGCGGTACAAATAGGCTGATGACACCTGTAGGGAATTCACTGGGTGAGATCTGAGATGTGTTGAGCTAGACCATGAAACTCTAGATTATGCACTTGACAGAGCCATGGTGGCTCTAAGCAGAGGAGAGACAGGTCAGTGAATGGTTGACTGCACTGTTGGCAAGCACATGCAGGAGAGCATGGCGAAGTTGGATGGAGTCCTGATCAAAGAGAGGTCAATGTCTGTGGCAAAGGCTGTGGAGGGTTTCTAAGGCAACGCAGCAGTTGTCAGCGTTGGTTGATGATTCCGTTGCAATAGGTAGGGCATAAAGATCAGCAGGTTGAGGTGTACGTGATGGTTTTAGTCTTGGGAAGGTGGAATTATTCTTAGGCTTCTTGAGAAACTGTTCTTTATAGATCATCACTGTTATTTTACTTTGTTTTCTTATTCAATTATCCCTTAATTGGCACATAAGTTCTCGTTAAGCAAATTAAATTTAAAAAACCTCTAGGAATTAAACTGCTAAATTAAATGAAAAATGCTATTTTTGCTCTTTTTCATTAATGAGTAGGTTGGGTGCCATCTCTGTACAGGAGTAGATTGTAAAACTGTATTTCATGAAAGGATATCTTTTCTGTTAGCAGGATTCTTGCTAGCAACTGCCCTTGGTTTGTAGTTAGGAAGAAGGGCTACCAGCGAGGGTGCATGACATCCTGTTATCACACAGCAGTGACACAGGGAGATGTGTAGCTCATGCTCCTGGTGTCTTTCTCCATCAGACCTTGATGACTGTGTGCATAGCCAGTGTATATGAGGGGGCAGAAATGGAAGAACTCCAGCGCCCAAGAGCACCCAGTCAGTTGTCACCCCAGAATTATCTAAGTTCTTAACTTTAATCTTATTTTTAATTAACTGTTCACAGGTCAGTAAGTTTTTGTTGATTAGTGATTATGGGAGGTATACTGCCTCAATCATTATCAAACTGAAAGATAAGAGGATGTTTTTCTCTTTGAAAATGATATAGGTTAGTTTTTCAGATGACTCATTACAGCACTGACAGCTTCTAAAATGCACACCTTGTTTGACATCATTATGGATATTCAGTATGCACCTTACCCCAAAAACACAGGGTCACACCACGTTTACATTTCATTTTATCATTATTATTTTTTTTTGCTGGATTTTTTTTTTTTTTGGCTTGTTCTTTTCACAGAGAGCAGTGAGTTGCTCAACTAGCCTTAAATGCTAAAGTGCCCATTGGTAAATAATAATTTAAAGCAAATGGTTGGAAAAATAAATGCTGATTGCATTTTATTCCATTTGTTCTTTTCGAACTTTAATTAGGGAGCTAGATCTGTTGAGCATTTTATCTAGGTTTGGTAACTGACATAAATATTTTCAAGACATACGAGGATATTTGATACTTTTTGCTATTACTTTAAATTTAAGCCCATGGCAGAAACTTAGTCATTTTAGTGATGGAGATGTTTTCATTGGCAAGTGCATGAACTTGAAGTTTTTAATGGCTCTGTTTTTTCAATAATTATGAGTCTCACTGCAGAGCACGGCATTGGAGCAGGTATTAGAGGAACAGCAGGACTTTGAATACACGAGTCCCTATTTACCGGAGGAACTGTTGAAGCTTTACTAAATTCTGTCTAGTGGGGTACATAGATACAGACAACCCCACAGCAGAGCTTAGGAGAAATAAAATGCCCAGACATCCCATTAAGAAACCAGAAAATCTGGTCTTGGCCCAGTGGGTGGCATCCCTGTGAACTCTTGTAAAAGTGCTTTGAGATCATGAGCTGATGAAAGCCTGTATAGTATTTGTGTGAGAGTAATCATCAGGGATTACTCCATGGCTGTGAGACAACAGTTAAAACATGGATGGCTGATGGTAACAGGGGTGCTAGGGTGCTGGAAGGGGATGTGCTCACATGAAAGCTGAACCACATGGTCTGGGAAAGATGCTCTAATTACCAGTAAAGTCTGATCCTTTCTAGGGAGTCACAGGTGGGTGAGCTGTGTGGAAAAAATGACGACTCGCTGTTTTGAGATGTAGGTATAACGAGTGGCGTTGCTTGGGTTTAGTTGAGCGGGCCATCTTGAAACTCAGTTCTCACCCAGGATATTTGGCTCCATGGATCAGGCACAAACCTCCTAGATGGACATGGGCTAGACAGGATTTGGAAAACAAACAACAACAAACCAACCACACAAAAATAAAAACAAACAAAAAACAGCTGTGGTATAAAGGAGAGAACAAGAAAGTGTGATGGGTCCATTCAGTTTCTTTGTGAAGCAACTGGCTACTCTTAGAGACCTATGCAAAAGCCTGATTGTGAATAGTAGCATTTGTTTGCCAGCACTGGAGTGTCTATGAGTACTTCCTTCCAAAACTGATAAACAAAAGGCACAATTGGGCATTGAATAGAGAAGGAACTAGGAAAGAACAAGAATGGGAAAGGAAAAAAGGAAGTGTGTAGGGGTAAGGAATGTGTTTTTCTTTCTGTCTGGTCTGGTCTGTGTTTTGTGGAATCTGAAGTCACACCTTGTTGTCTAGTGAGGGGTTGACCAAGGGGCAACTCTAGTTTAGTCTGTAGGCTCTGTATTCAGTGTTTGGGTATCTTTTGAGCTGCTGCCAGACAAGAAAGGATTAAGTAACTCTTAAGTGTTTCCTGTTCCTTCTTTTCAGGCCTACTTGCTTTATAATATTTATTTTTAAATTGCTATTTTAATGAGTTAAGATGGTCAAATCTCAGCCATTCCACATATGGTGCTAGTAAGTAATTCAACCCTAACTTATTATTGTGCTCTCTTTTTATTTCTTTAACACTTAATTTTTGATACAGCTACCTTTGTTAGTGCCCACTGTATGCCATGTATGTTACTTACAGCGACTCTGTAAGGAGGTCATGATGCATGTTTCATGGGTGGGAAACTGTTTCTTGGGTAGCTGATCCAAGGTTACCTGGCTAGTGATTGGCAGAGCTGTGACCTCGCTCTGTGCTCTGTACCATCAAGCAGGGAGCTGTCTTCACTGCTTTTGTTCTCACAAGTGTTATCCTTGATCCTCTTACTGTATATTTTTGGCACAAATAAATGAGACTTTGGTTGGACAAATGAAAGGGATTTTGATGGACAGCCAAACCACTTCAGGGGAGGGTTTTGAGGTTACAAAGAATAAGCAGGTTATCTTCAGAAGTGTAGTCTGATACTTAATTACGTAGGGTAATTAAGTAATCCACAGTGAGTTCTTCTTGTCTCAACCCAAGTGTACTTTAAATTCCGGAGGACTAAAGTGCTCTGATATTTGGACTATAACTCCGTGGCTGGGGCCAAAGCACAGGGAAAGGCCCATCGTCATTATGTCATCAACTTGGGTAGCCTTCCCTCTAGACTGTGAAGCAAAACCTGTATGTTTCCCTTAAAGCGTCCTGGAGATTTTGTTCTTCCTTATGCCCTGCTTCCCCTTCATTTTTATTTCTTGATTTCTTAAAAATATAGTGAATTTGACCCATACCCAATATTTAATATACCTCTAGAGCATAGTGTCTCCATTGCAGTAGTGTTAAATCAGGGTTTCTTGGAAAATATACTTAGGAAATAAGAGGGGAAAAGTGTTACGGTTTTTTGGTAAGAATTATAACCACAAAGAATCCACTGCTGTTAATTTGAAAGCAAGAAGAGGAGTTGAAGGACAAGATCGGACTTGGAACTGGGGTAGGACGGGAGCAGGTGGGAGAAGGATTTGTTAGGCACAGGTTGCTGTGTTACATAAATGTATGTTTGGGGCCCAGTCTGCTACTACTGGTGAATTATCCTTGCAAATAAAATGAAATTATATGCATAACATGCTGTATACAAATCCTATGCATGATATTCTAAGAAATAAGCTTCAGAAGCAAGTCTTTAAATTGGCAGTTTCAGCATGTGAAATATAGTATTCTGTATAGTACTGTTAACCTTGCTTATAGATCAGAATGTGTGTTATTGCATGGATCAGAAAACCTTCTCTCTAAAGGGCCAAATAGCAAATGTTGTAGGCTTTGCAAGTCTTACTGACTCTGTTGCAAGGATCAACTCTGCCATTTGGCTGTGAAGGCAGCTAAAAACTAAATGTAAAATGATCAAGTGTGCCTCTTCCAAAAAAAAAGTTCCATTTATAAAAATAGACACTGGGCTAGATTTTGTCCACTCTTGGAATTCTATCCAATGATATTTGCTAGCATTTTCCAGGTATTTATCTCATGCTCTAGGATAAGTTATTTGCAAATAGTACTAATATTATTTGCAAACAGTTTAATATTTTGTCTTTATCCATGTTTATAAATAGCCATAATAATGAGCAACAAATGTTTTGAGATATTTTAAGGTATTTTTGGGAATTCTAAAAAAAAAAAAGATTCTGGAAAATCCCATTTCTCATTTTCAAATCTGAAGATAAATTTCTGTTAGGAATTTGGAAACTCCCGGAGAGGGAGAAGTGCTGTCTGTCATCCATGCTTTTCTCTGCTTCCTGATTCATTCATTTTTGTGTCCGCCCCATGTGATTTGCTCTGCTCTGTGCTGTCCCTTAGGCTAGGGACACTGTCTCACTGGCTAGGAAATGGTGATTTTATTTTCCTCTCTGGGAGATCAGAAATCTTGGGAATTGACTGATGACCCCTAACCTTTCTCTAAAATTACTAATGGATCACTTCTTTCCCATAGCTCATGTGTGGAGATTAGATTATCCTTCAAGGATTCTTGACACTTACGTGTTTGCTTGTGTCTGTGTTACTTCAGAATCAACAGATCACAAGGAATATCATGCAGATGGTTGGAGTAGTTTGGATCAACACAGGTTATACTGTTCCTACCACACCTGTTTAACACTTTAGTTATCCTAAAGGGCAGAAGTTAGGGAAGGAAACAAAGACATCTTATATGAGCATTTAGTTCAAGAATAGTAAAGGAATTTAGTTTCCATAAGAAAAAAAGATAGGTTGATTACTGGTTTACTGCTTACTGAAAAATGTGACCTTGAGCACTCCTGTTTAACCTCTCCGAACATGGTTTTCTTATGTATAAAATAGAACTTAGTGCCTTTCAGTTTTGCTGCTGTTACTAGGACTAAATCCGACAATGCAAGTAATTTAGTGTGGTTCTAGAACCAAGGACTGTCCTAAAGTGATGGCTGGTATTATTAGTTACTGTCAACCATGAGAAGTGCAGTCCCATTTCATGGCAAAGGAAAATGAAACTCACACAAATTAAATGACTTGTGAAGGTCACACTTTTTGGATGGAAAACTTAGTTTGGCTGTTTCCTGAATGTTTGCTTGTGCTTCTGTAATCTGTTACATAAAGTATAATTTTGTTTCACAGCAATTCCACAGCAAGATATACCCTGGTTAATTTGGATTATGAGGCCAGGTCAACAAAGAGGAAGGATATGGAACAGTTCTTGAAAGAGTGGGGGTTTGCAGTGTTTGGAAGCCATAACTTCTAGAATCTAAGAATATGGTTGTAACTAAAAAGTTGAGAAAACTTGTACTGATTTTTTTTTTTTCCGGTTGCCTAGCTGCTGTATTGGCTGCCAAGAACTAGATTTTAAGTACGTTTTCTGCTTGTCTGTTACCCAGATCCCATCATGTTAAACTGACTTTAACGAAACTATGCATGTTCTTTTAAACTGGATTAAAGAAAAATGTGCTACAATGTTAAAAGCCCAAAATTAGAATTGTAAAATTAGTTTGAAATTTGTCTTTCTCCCTTTTCTTCCAGTCACTCTCCAGTCTCCTTCACAGGAATGTGCCTCTGACTTTCATGGATCAGATCTTTATAGAGCTTGATTAGCTGCCTATACTTAAAACTCTGTAGCCAAGTGAGTGAGTTGGCCACATTTTTGGATGGGACTCAGCTCCGTGAAAAATTTGTGACAAATTGCAGGGGTTTGTTATATAGATATTTATTTTACAGCACTGATATCAATTAATGTATATGTCCTTTTGATTTGTTTTCATTTGTTTTTTCACTCTTTAGGTTTTGCACACAAATGGTTTCCTTAATCTTTCAGGTCCTTTATGCTTGCTTAGAGGTGGGGAAGTTATCTGTGAGGGGAGGATCGCTAAGCACACCTACAGACTGAGTTGCAAAATGTATCCAACCCGTTAGCCATTATTTTCCCACTTTATTCTTTCTGTTAATACATCACAGATTTGACTTCAGTCCATGGGTTGAGAACTCTGTGACACTTAAACAATTGTGTGACTGTAATTCATTTGAAAGTTTGGTTCTTTACTCTTAAAACTCTTGAGTATCATCTGCCTGCTAGGTACATCCAAGGAGAGATGGAAAAAGAGACCAATAAATGATCTTCACATAGTTTCTAGATTGGCTTTGTGACAAATCGAGTTCATGGCAGAGCACAAAGTGTTGCGTTGAGTCATATTGAACATAAAGATCCCCAAAACGAGAATGAGGAAGAACTAGAAGGTCTAAAAATCTGTAGAGGAGGCTGAACATAGGAGACTCTCAACACTGGCTTGAATATAGGAAGGCATTCTTGCAGTGTGGGTGACAGGGCTGGGATGTTACACAGGAAGTAGAAGCACCTTTGTACTTACATTTTAAAAATAAATGTGTGATTTTTAAACAGTGAGAAAAATATGGAACAGTGTTATTTTCTTGCTTATCTAAACCTTCCGTGCATCCAGCACCTATGACTTAAAAATATGGTTGCGCCTAACAGGACAGCTTTGCAGTGGCTTCTTTGTAAATGTCGCTGGTTTCTGGCAGACTGGAAGCAGTCTTAACATGACTCTGCCCCCAGCATCTCAGAAAATACCAGTGTTTCAACAGTTTGTTTTGGGACTCCAGGAATTGTGGGTGCTGCTCAGCTGACGCCTTTGTTTCGCAGGTTGCCCACTTTTGGAATGTGTTTTTACTGCAATTCGCCAATGAGTTGCTGAAAATCATGGGTTACTGTTGACCTCTCTCTGAGGGGATATTTTATTATGCTCTATCTTTAGAATGCTTTTTATATGTCTAAGTTTTCTTTGTCAACTAGATTGTGTGCCTCAATTTAAGCTGAAACAAGTAGTAGTTGCATAGAATTTGTAAACCTTTCCCTTTCTTCGAATTCCAAGGTGGCTGGGAAAACTTTCTTTTCCCCATAACTATTTTAGAATGCTGCATTTTGGGTTTGTTTTTTGCTTGGATTTATTTACATGAAAGTGTTCTGGGCAGAATTTTCTTGAAGTTAAAAAAAGTGCTATTTTCTGAAAGGAGTAAGTTGTGCTGTGTGTTGTGTTACTGTATGATTTGAATGGGAAAATTTAGTTCTAATAAAAATTTCCTCTTCCTTTGCCTAGTATTGTTGTTTTTGAGGTCCTGCTAAAGGAAAAGGGTGCCTTGTGTGGTTTTGTTTTTTGTGACTTATCTGGAGCACCCCTTCCGTTCTGCTGTGTGTTTCTTGCCCACCATTGTTTCCTTACTCTTTGAACTAGATTATCTACTCCTGAAAGTGTTGCTTGAAAGCCAGTGTCGCTGAAACCAGACATTTCTGTGTTGATAAGCAAGAAATTGCCCCCTCTAGTATATTGTACATCTGGGAGGGGTTGAAGGTCTGAAAGCTGGGAAGACTTTTGCTGTTCTATTTTGTACCACTCAAGACTGGTTTGTTTAGTCAAGTGCTTATAATAATGAATATATACCAAGTTATTGTGCTTTGTTCAGATTTTTTTTGGTAGTTGTTTTGAGTACATGGTATGTGGGCTTTAAAGGAACTTGAGTTTGAAATTTACTAGCTATAAATTTTCTTGGAGTTTATGTTGTTTAGAAAAACATGTGAAGACCAGCATAGCTGCATGACCTCGATGCATTGAATGTCACTTGTCTCAGACTTTTCCATACTCACTTGCTTGTGCATCTGTGGTCCCACGTGGAGGGTCGTCAGGCTTGTGTGTCCTTTAGGCAGCATGTGAACAACTGCTGACTTCTCTTTTGCTTAGTTGGTTTTCTTTTTTCCTTCCCTCCTTAGCCGTGAGTGCTTGTAAGCCTCGAATGGCCACAGTGAGAGCTGCTGGAGAACTTATAACACAGGAGCGCCTTTCCCACGTCCCAAGTCTGCCAGGGAAGGAAGTTAGTGCAGCTCTCTGGGAGGACACACTGTGCAAGGACGGGAGCCAGATGTGACTGTGAGCCTGCGCTACGGTAGCTGAATCAGCTTCCCAGGAGCTCCCAGAGCTGCACACCCAGCCAGCTGTGCACCTCCTTTCATGATCTTGGGCGTAGAGCAAATCAACAAGGTAAATTCTTTGCCACAGGTGATTGTTTGTTTTATGTGCTTCTAATGTAGGGACATCAAGACCTGAATAATAGTTCTTAGTGCCTCAGTGGTGGTCTCATCCAAGGTGAAACCTATACCGCTGTTCTTTGTATTTTTCCAAATGTATACAATGTTATTGCCACTGATTTCACCTCACAGGTCACGTTAGACTTTTTGCTTTTTTCATAGACTTTATTGTTTGGAATAGTTTTGAGATCACAACAAAACAGAGCACAAAGTAGACAAAGTTCTCATATACCTCTTCCCGAATAACCTCCTCTAGTGTCAAGATCCCATGCCAGAGCACTGCATTGATTGTTTGCTGAACCTGTATCACCTCAGTCTTTGGACCCATGCTCATCCTTCCTTTTAGGTATTCCTCTTAGTGTTGTATATTCTGTGGGACAAATGTACAAACACATTCAGTTAAACACAATTTAATTTTATGTAGGTAAGGCTAATTTAGTGTTTCATATTTGGCTGTAGCATAGCATTGACCTGAGGGATTAGCTTATCACTTCAATTAGGGTGGTAGAAAAGGGACAAAGCCAAGGTCTTGGCTATTGCCATTGGACTTTTTAATTATTATGGGTATTAGTTTTCATTTTCCAATGCAGATAATAAACTCCTGCATGCTGTTACTTGGGCATTGGTTGTGTCCAACTTTCTTTTTCTGGTGGTTGTATTCATATACCAGCACAGGTTGGCTTACCGCCATTTGTTGTTGAGATACTGTATCCTCATAAGGGGTATGTGTTGGAATTAGTTTTAAGAGAATATCATGAATGTCAAGGATGGCTTGAACATTCTAACTCTATTTTGTGCATATGTGTCTTTGAGGAAGGAAGACATACTGCTGGAGTTACTTGCAAACCCTGTGCTCTTTAATGATGAAACACGCTTCCAACTGCTCACCTCAGTTGTTTGCTAATGTGGCTAACAGTGCAAATCAGCCGAGGAGTTGTCAGCTGTCCGGTGCTGTGAATGAATGTTGATGTTTTTATCACTGCATGTAGTGTTTACTTTGAAAAAGATCCTATGATCACTGTACATACAGTGAAGAAGTAAAAAAAAAAAAAGTGTGGGAAGAAAACCGTCTCTGGGTCCCGTTCCCACAAGTGTTGTAGTTATCTCTCCAAAAGTGTCTAATAGTTCCAGTTTGAGGTGTATTCTTCCAGAAATATCAGGGCTTAGATAACATACAAGCATGTACAGGGTGACTTTATATATATATATATATATATGTGTGTGTGTGTGTGTGTGTGTTTATATATATATATATAAAACAGTTTCCAAGGTTATGTACCTTGTTTCACTGGAAGAAGTATTTCTTCAAAGTCCTTTCACATGAGTGGTATACTCACTTTTACTGGATTCTGAGTACTCTACTGTGACATGTGCCTTTGTTTAACCAGTAATGTATTGACAGATATATAGATCATTTCCAGATCTTATTAGTAGAAAAAAGTTTATAGAGAATAGCTTTGTGCATGTATCGTTTCAAACACCTGTGAGCATATATGTTGGAGTCCTTTCTGGTAGAATGTTCAGTAAAATGTGTTGGGCACATTTTAATTTTGCTGGCAATTTGTTGTAAGGTCAGTCAATTCATATAACTTGAAAAGTTTAGATTTCACCAAAAATAGATGAAAACACGAATTCCTCTTTCCCTTACCCAATTTTAAACTGAAACAGTTTTTTTTTTTTTAAACTAAATTGGTGTTCCAATCATGATGAAACCTATTCAGAATCCACTGGCTGACATAGTCTCTTCATGCTTGGGGTTCTGAGATCAGCAGTTCAGTTGGAGGGATCTCCAAAGAAACTTCATCTGAGATGAACTCAAACCTGATTCTTGTGTGTGCTTTCCAGTACAAGGTCTGGCACAGTCTGTTGCCCTGATCAGCTTATGCACATGCTGGCCAGTGGATTCTGAATAGGTTTCATCGTGATTGGAACAGTGAGATTGGCAGCAATCCAGAACTATTGAACTATCAAAACTGCTTGAGCAGGACCCTCGGAGTGCGCCTCACCTCGGGGACCTGGGAGGAGTGGGAGGCTGGTTAGGGCTTTTCCCTGTTTCTTCCCAGACCCCAGATACAGGGAAAAAAATGATACTCATGTGGAAAAAAAAATAAGTTTCTCCAGAATACAAAAAAAAAAAACAACCCACCAAATTGGTAATAAAACATGATAGTTTAATGTTATTTTAAATTTTTTCTTAGTTTGATTGACATTGATCATTTTTCTGTACGTTGAAAGCCTTTCGTATTTCCAGTTTGGTTCTGTAATTATGCTCTATTGTCTATTTTCTTACTGGGTTGTTGGCTGCTCCATAGGCTTTTTGTGCAGTGGTTCAAGTTGCTCCTTAGCAGGGCAGCATTGTGGTTTAGTAAGTAAAGCTGCTGCCTGCTGTGCTGGCATCTGACGTGTGCACTGGTTCATGGTCCTGCTGCTTCACTTCTGATCTAGATCCCTGCTGATGGCCCGGGAAAAGTAGTGAAAAAGTGTTTGGGCCCCTGCCACCCCTTGGGAGACCCAGATGAAGTTCCTGGCTTCTGGCTTTGGCCTGGCCCAGCACTGGCAGTTGCAATCATCAGAGGAATGAATAGCAAATGGAAGACCTCTAACCTCCACCCACTCATAACTTTTACCTTCAAGTAGAAAGAGATGTTGCTGCTTGGAACATTGATCCCATATTTCAGGGCCTCATTCAAGTCTTGGCTACTCCAGTTTCAATCCAGCTTCCTGCGGATATGTACACTGGTAGATAAAAAGAGAATGGCTCAAATGCTTTGGTCCCTGCTGCCCAAGTAGCAGATCCAAATCGATTTCCAGGTTTCTGTGTTTGACTTGGCCCAGCTTTGGCTCTTGCAAACATTTGAGAAGTGAGTTGGAAAATCTGCATGCGTCTCTGCCTTTCAAATAAAATGAAAATACAATAAACATTGAAGATATTGAAATAATACCAAATAAGCATTGATTTTTTTAAAAAAATGCTGATTTTTTATTATTAATTTGTACTATGGATATTTGCATAAAAATAATTATTTTGCTTTTTATAGGTTACCCAAAAGTTTGAGTCCTTGAATTTACCAATTTATTCACTCAACCAGATGTGTTAGGAGCTGATTTTAGGGCATGGACTGTGAAGTAGTGAGGTAAACAGTACCCAATTCTTACTCTAAGAAACTTGAATTCTGGTGTTGAACAGTCAGTAAAAGATGAATAAACAGGTTTTCAGAAAACCATATCCATTCAGACTTTTGTGGCTTCAGCATTTTTGACTATTACCATTGAAAAGGATTCTTCTAGTCCTGGGAGGTTTTTACCTATCTCCTAGTGTCTTCTGTTGTCATGTGGTTCTTTAAGATTTAAGCCTTTGATTCTTCTGGAATGTTAGGTATGAATCCAAATTAACTTTTTGCTAGGAGCGCCAGTGCTTAGGGTCTGGCTAGGTTGCTGTCACCAGGGGACTGAGCTGTGTCATGGTTCAGTGCATGGAGAGGTTAGTCTGCGTTTTCTTCCCTTGAGAGTCCCTGCTGTGAACGCACAGCTGTACAAGGACCTGTTATGCCTGTCATTTGGGAATCAGGCTCTTTCTGTTCTATTGCTACCACAACGATCATTGTGTTTATCTGTATGGCCACAGCTAGGTTGTAGGGCCCCCTCAGTGGGAAGGGCAAAGGACACAGTCCAGGACGAGGGATCAGACTTGCCTGCTGCCCTGCTACTTTGATTGGCAGGAATTCAGTCCTGTGGGCACATCCAGCAGCCACAGGAGAGGCTGCTGCTCATGTTGCACCCAAGTAGAGCAGAAGGAATTTTAATGGAGTTTTGGGTCTTTGGTATGTTGGGTACCCCTTCTGATTTTACTGAATAATGACAACTTTTCTCTGTTGATTTCTTCTGCTGTATAAATTCCTATGTACATGCCAGTCTATTTCTGGGTTGTCCATTTAGTTTAATAGTAATCTGTCCATTTGTGTACCAGGACTATAGGGTTTTAATTTTTTTTAAGATTTATTTTATTTTTATTGCAAAGTCAGATATACAGAGAGGAGGAAAGACAGAGAGGAAGATCTCCCGTCTGATGATTGACTCCCCAAGTGAGCTCATCGGCCAGTGCTGTTCCAATCTGAACCCAGGATCCAGGAACTTCTTCTAGGTCTCCCACATGGGTGCAGGATCCCAAGACTTTGGGCTGTCCTTGACTGATTTCTTTCCCAGGCCACAAGCAGGGAGCTGGATGGGAAGTGGAGCTGCTGGATTTAGAACCGGCACCCATATGGGATCCCGGGGAGTTCAAGGCGAGGACTTTAGCTGCTAGGCCATTGCACTGGGCCCAGGTTTTAATTCTTGAAAGTTAGCATATTCTTTTCTTTTTTGTTAGAAATATCCTCATTTCACAGAATTTTATACTTAAGTTTTTTGTATGTGGTGTTTAAAAATATGTGAAATTTCAAATAATTTATCTCATCACTACCTCTTCCCAGAGGAAAATCTGTTAAAATTATTATTTAGATTTTTACTAAATATATATAAGCTTTGTTAGAATCTTTGTAGTGTTTCGGCCCGGCATGGTAGCCTGGTGGATATATTCCTTGCCACACGTGTCCGTACCTAGGTTAGCCTGTATTTTAGTTTTGCAAATCTGTTTACGTAGATCTTGCAAGTTTTCTAAACCTCAGATTTCCCTCTGGCCAATTTTTTTCTGTTATGGTTTATCTGTCGCAGATCCTGGCATTTGGCTTCAACTTTCTTACAGGTTGAATTTGGGTGATTGTACCCTCATGGTTCAGTTGAGCTAATCGTTCAGGAGAAGGTTATGAAAGATGTTCTTTGTGGGTTATGATTTCTAGGGCTTATTGGTTGTGACTTCATGTATTTATGTATCTATATTTACATACATGGACACACCCACATATACATATATTTCATGAGTTCACAGTGATAATTTCAGGTTTCATTCAGGTGATAAAGTTTTTGCTTAACCATTGCTGTATTACATTTCTGTCTCGTATATTCCACCCTAAGAATTCTGGTTTTCAAAACATTGGAAAGTGTCAAGTGTTAGAATACACCTGACTACTCATTTGCTTTCTTTGACTTTATTCATGCTTCATTCTGGATATCACCATGATGTTAACCTGTACCACTAGTTATGATGATGAAAAAAATAAATCAATTTAGTTTTTAGGTGCTCTCTTTATTTACCACTTGATTTATTGACTTTTTTATTTAAAAAATCCAATAACAGTTTTTGTAGTTGTTGAAATTGGGCAGATTTAAACTCTGTTTAGCTTTTAGGTGATATTTGTTAGGTGAGGTGTTGAGTTTGTAGTTATGTTTAGAAAAAGTGCTTATCAGCCAGGAAATTTGTGGGTGAAACAATATGATGTTTGGATTCTTCTTAACATACTTCAGAAAGAAAATGGTCTCAACAGAGGAAATAAGGTTACTTTTATTTGGAATTAGGTTAAGATGTTGCTTATTTTTGAAACCAGGAAGTGGCAAATGATACTTATATTGTGATATAGTTTTTTTTAAAGATTGATTTTTATTATTTTTTCATTGGAAAGGCGGATATACAGAGAGGAGAGACAGAGAGGAAGATCTTCCGTCCGATGATTCACTCCCCAAGTGAGCGCAACAGTCGATGCTATGCCGATCCGAAGCCAGGAGCCTCTTCCGGGTCTCCCACGCGGGTACAGGGTCCCAAAGCTTTGGGCCGTCCTCGACTGCTTTCCCAGGCCACAGGCAGGGAGCTGGAAGGGAAGCGGGGCTGCCGGGATTAGAACCAGGGCCCATATGGGATCCCGGGCGTGCAAGGCGAGGACCTTAACCACTTGCACCACCGCACCAGGCCCCGTGATATAGTTTTAATATTAATGTTATAAACAGTAAAAAGGAAAGCGCATATGGGGAATTAGATAATGTGAAGGGTTAAACAGGGACTTGGTAAGGACTGAAGAGTGGGTGATTGCATTCTCAGCCTACTAGTTCAGTCTGGTGGCCCTCAGCCATCTTGGATCTTAAACAGTGGAGAACCTGGAAGGAAGCAGAGAAGGCTGAGTGAGATGGGGGACCTTGTCGGAAACCATGATTTAAGGGTTGGATGGCAGAAGAGGCATGCCCTATCCAGGGAATCTGAGAACTACCGAATCATTAAACACACTGGAGAATAGAGCAGCTGAACTTAAGGAAAGAAGTAAGTTCTTGACCCTTTGTCCTACAAAATGCGCAAGTGGGACCAGTCACTATTCAATATTGCCCAGATTGTCAGGAGTAGAGAGCTGTACAGGGTGAGGCTGGGGAATACATGTTTGCTTCAAGTTCCTCTGCCTGGATGGGACTACATTGCAGTAGAGAGCATAGGCCTTGTCACACATGGAGCCTGTTCTCAGCTCCATATGAGTGGATGCTGTGTAAGCCTTTCAAATTTGTTTGTCACTCACTAACTCACTTGTGCATTAAAATTCTATTGGAAGGAAATTTTACAATTATTAATGGGAAGATAGGTTTTATAATAGTGTATACTGTATGATATCAGATTGTGTAACTGATTATGTGGATGTATGTGTGCATATGCATCTTAATAAAAAGAACTTCAAAAACTTAAAAAAAAAAAAGATAAAGACAACAAAGACTTAGAACCTTATCCCAAGATGGTTTAGTGAATTGATGCGGGGCAGAACACTGTCAGTTGAAGACTGATACATATGATGAGCTGTTGGGGTTACTTTTCCAGGAAGTTTTTTTTTTTTTTTTAAGAGGAAGAGAGTAGATAATGGAGAACTGGAGACACAGGGAGGTGGTGATTGTTAAAATTGGTTTGCTTCATGGTAATATGAGATAGACACCCAACAATGTAGGGTTGGGAAGTGGTGAGTGCGTGAATGGTTCTCAGTGCAGGATGACTGAGTTGTCGGGCTACCCTTGTCCTTGTAAGATAACTAACTTTGTAAAGAGAAGATGTTTATTTAGCCCATAGTTTTTTGTGCTCAGGTTCATGATTGAACAGCCCTATGGATTTGGCCCCTGATGAGGGTGGTGGATGGCAAAGGCAGAGTACATACAGAGGTAGGTCACTTTGCAAGCCAGAAAGCAAAGCCCAGCTTCAGACTCAGGGTCAGACACTGTCTTGTGAGAAATCCATTCTGACAGCATGCCTGCTCCCCAGTCTCATCAATGGACCTCCCACTAGGTCATCCTCTCAACGCCATAATTAGATTATGTTAGATTATGTTATGGTGTCTTAGTACTTCTTAACTTACGGCTTTGAGGTTTAAAGTTCAGCATGAATTCAGATTCCAAATGAAATAAAGTTTTTACAAAGTCCCCATCGCAGAGATTTTTTTGGGGGGGTGGGGGACAGTGGAGTTTTGATGGTTTAGGGACAGTTTAAAGATGGTTTCAGAAATTAGATCTTTCTTCTGTTTACTATGCTTCGGAGTTACATACTAAAGCAGGAAATGTAGCAAATTATTTTTGTTACCTTTATTTGTTTTATTTATTTGTTTAAAGTTTCTTTCTATTTGAATCTCAAAGAGAGAAAGTAAGAGAGCAAAAACAAGTGCCTCCATCTGCTGGTTCATTCCCCCTATGCCTGTAGCAGTCAGGCAGGACCAGGCTGAAACCAGGAGCCAGAGACTCAGTTTATGTCTTCCACCTGGGTGATAAGAATCCAAGGTCTTGAGGCCTGCCCTACTGCCTCCTGGGGTGTGCATGAGCAGGACACTGGAATTGGGAAAAGACCTAGAACTCAAACTAGGTATTCCCATATGGGATCCAGGCACTTCAGCAAAATGCCCATCCTGCTTCTCTTATTGCTGCTAGGCCTCATGGAAAATCCCTGGTCCCATGTTTCGTTGCTTTCCCCTTTCTCTGCTTCTTTGCCTTCTGGTGTTAAATGTTAGACTTGTAGGTCTACAACTTAAGGGTGTTGCTTGGGATGGTTGTTCTCATTTATTTTGTGACTGTTGGAAGGATTCCAGCCTGTCCAGAATGACCCTTCATCATGGTGTTTGAGGGCGGTGGGTGAGCACTGAGGTGGGAACCTGGTTTCTCCCCCTCCCTTCCGCCTCAAGGTATTTGCTTTGTTTTAAAAGTCAGAATGCATTCTCATATTCTTTCTACCTTGTGTGTTTTCACTGACACATTTCTAGCAACACATTGTCAGGTTGTATTTAATATTACTTCTATTCTCTCACATAATATAAAGTATTTACTTTTACTTTCCATATTGCTTTCCTTTTGAGATCAGTCTGTTTTCCATTGGGTGGGCAGTCATTTGGTAAGATCCCTTGCCTGGTGTCTTTTTACTCTGATTCTACTCAGAACCCCTCCCTGGTAACATTTTGCCTGTCTCCTCTCTCTCTCTTGCCTTACTACCTTTATTTATTTATTTTTAAAAGATTCATTTATTTATGTTGGAGGGCAGATTCACAGAGAAGGAGAGAGAAAGATCTTCCATCCTCTGATTCACTCCCTAACTGGCTGCAACAGCCAGAGCTGAGTCAATCCGAAGCCAGGAGCCTGGAGCCTCTTTCGGGTCTCCCACATGGGTGCAGGGTCCTAAGGCTTTGGGCCATCTTCGACTGTTTTCCCAGACCACATGCAGGGAGCTGGATGGGAAGTGGGGCAGCCAGGATTAGAACCAGTGCCCATATGGGATCCTGGTGCATGCAAGACAAGGACGTCATCCACTAGGTGACTGCACCAGGCCCCTAAGTTTTTTTTAGTATTGTGAGCATCCATTCAGTCAATTGTTTAATGAAGAAATTTTTATCACTTACTGTGCTCCTGCCTATATGCTGGGTGTTGTGATTTCCAGGTGAATTGAAATAAACTAGGTTCTTTTCTTTGGTGTGGACTTTTAAATTATTTTTATTACTATAAAGAGAACAAGTTTCGTGTTTCAAATGTACAGATTTAATAGCATGACAGGTCTCACCTGCCCCCCACCCAACTTTCTTACATTTTTCTTTTAATTTTTACAGAGATGTACTTCCAATTTTGGGGTTACTTGGGAGTGAACCTGTTGTGCACTGACCCTGGTACAGGACTCCTTTTCTTTCTCATGATTGTATTTATACTTTTGATGGATATATTTAAATGAACAGCTGTGTGTTTGTTGAGTCATGCTACAATTATCTGACTCTGCTTTAGCTGCTCGACTTGCAAAAGCATATTTCCAGATAAATTGTTGGAGAATTCCATTAATCATATTCTAGTAGGGAAGGGGAGAGGAGAAATATCACTAAGCAAAGTCTTTCTGAAGATCAGTGCTAATTAATGATCTATTACTTAGAGTAGGTTGACCTGGTTGCCGTGAAATGTGTCACTTGAAGAAACCTTGTGATGGTGTAAATAATTATAAAGGGTTTAATATCAGCCTTGTAGGCAAAATTCCCTGGAATAACTGATGTGAAAATAAAGTTACTTGCTGGTACTTGGTTATTTAAATAGAAAAGGAGTCTTTTAAAGAATGTCTTTCCATGAAGACCAGGGTTTGTGACTCACATTCTTTGAATTCATTAGCTTAAGCCTGTTGGACAGATAGTGCTCAATACAGAAGATGCTACAATTTCCCCCCTCTTTTTTTTTCCCTTGCTTCCCTCCTCCCCATTTAATCATTGCCCAACTATAGCCTCTGATTGATTCCTTGGCTTGGGTTTTCCTCCCCTTCTTTAGAGTTCTTTCTGTAGGATATTAGTAGATGTGGAAGCATGGTTTTCCAAACTGTCAGTAACTGTGGGAAGACCCTGGAGGAGGTAATATGTCCATTTCTGACTTGGAGTAGATGTATTTGCTAGCTGCAGAGCTGTCTCATAGGTCGCTGAGGATGGCTTGGAGCATGTCAGCTGGTGTCTGCAATCAGAGATCCCAGCCGTCCTTTCCAAATTGGATATTGTCCACCAGGGATTTGTCTGATACACCATGTCTGCCAGCCGTCTTTTTGTTTGGCTGCGTCTCTTGGATGACACCCTTGAAAACTGGACTCCAAGTTAGAGATGATTTCTTTTAATTTATGTCAAATACCCGGTTGATCCTATATGAAATTCAGTATAGGAAGCCCCCCTTGGCCAGTCATTTCCTTTCTATGCTGACTCCCCACCCAGACAAAAGCAGTGTGTAGGCTAATAAGTTCATGTGTACAAATTTGTGTTGAATGTCTGGGAGGGGCCAGAGCCATGATAAACCTGGTAGGGTTCTGGCTGTCGTTCTGCTTACATTTGGGAGTGTGGAAAAGAAACACAGGGATTGGAGAGGGTAAAACAGTAGACATAATAGGAATAAATGATGAATTCCAGCCATGTTGCGTGCAAAGAAGATGTATCAGCTTCATACAATCTGTGAGATTGGTGTTGTAAATCTGTGGGAGAAGAGTGAGTTAGAGTTTGGGGTGAGCCGGTAGGCTTGAATATAAAGGGTGGTTTTCTATGCTGTAGCATCTTTCATCAGAAGAAGAAAAAGGGAGGAAGTGGTAAGGAGAGGGAGGAAGAGAAAGAGAATGAGAGAGAATGTGCTTTTCTGTCTTAGGTGTGCCTTTAATGTTATCACCCCATGTCAGACTATTAGTTTGATCACGTTTTCCTTGGAATGGAGGCAGTTTCATCAAATGGTTGATGCCTGAAACACACTTTCCCGTTTTTTTTTTTTTCTCCTTTAACAAGGAGTGACAGAGGAAGAAGACAAAAACACCACACACACACACACACACACACACACACACACACCTTCCGTCAGCTGGTTTATTTCTGAAATAGCTACACAATAGGGCTGGGCAGGCTGAAGTCAGAAGCCAGGAGCATTATCCAGGTCTCACATGTGGCGACAGGGGGCCAAGGAAGCATCATCTACTGCTGCTTTCGCAGGTGCATTACTAGGAAGCTGGATTGGAAGTGGAATAATTAGGACTCAAACCAGGGCTATGGAAGGGGATGCCAGCATCTTAGGAAACTTCACCCTCTGCGCCCCAACACTGGCCCACCCCCACAATTCCTTCTGCGTTGCAATCAAAAAGAGGGAAAGGTTTATACTGTTGGGTTATTAGAGAAATATCAGATCAGGAATGAGACCAAGAGCTGAGCCTGTGTCTAAGATGATTAAGCCTAGGGAGGAAGTGGGATTTCAAATGTGCTCTTAGGGAAGGGACAGCAGAGTTCTTCCGGGCAGCTGCCTGTGTGCAGGCTGGAGGGAGCAGGAGTGGCCTCTGAGCTATTTCAGAGCAAGTAACAAACTACTGATCCTATCAGTTGAAACAGACCAGGAGATGCTTGGGTGTTTGCTACATGGTGAATGAGGTGGAAAATGAGGGACATGCCCTTTGGAGTCAGAAATGAAACCTGCTTTTGAGGTGCTGGGTAGGGCATTTAGTGTATGATCAAAACGCTGATTCTAAGAGGCTCATTGTAATTATTACTTGTAAAGCTAGTAGGGTACTGGCATTACTGAGTCCATTCTTAATGCATTTTAAATACCTTTATTGGGAAATCTGTTTCTTTCGTGATACCCTAAGCTAACTCTTTGACTGGTTTTCATCCACTTGTATTCTATCTTGCTACTGTCTTTTTACAGATTGTATTGCTTCCTTCCTCTCTTCTCCAGACTCTGCCCTGGGTCCATCTGTGACAGCTGGAGTGTATATAGTGTGACTCTTTCTGTCAGAGCCTGTTTTTTTTTTTTTTTTTTTTCCTGAAATGGTCTATAATTATTTCCTCTAACCACAGGATGAGCAGATCCAGGGGCTGGTTTTCGGTACCATAGGACTTGTCCAAGAAGCTATTTGTATTCATCCATCGTGAGAGATCAAATTACATGCTAATATTCTGAAAGTAACATACCAGCCAAAACTCTCCATTAGCGGCAGAGTCTATATAAAACCAAACCCTGGAAACTTGCACGTCACCAGTTCAGACAGAGTGTGGTGTCACAAATATGGAACAGATCACTGTGAACGGCAGTGAAGACCCTGCCTTAGCTTAAGGTGGGAGGTTACTTCATGCTAGCCTTTCTTTGCAGCTACTCCTGACAGCTTGTGTCATTTACGCCATTCCAAAGGTCCAGGTAGTTTGAAAAAAGCTGGCCTTGGGTTAACTCTGCTTGTTAAACATGGAAGAGATTTAGCTGTTCTCATATTATCTAAGCAGCTAAAATGGCTCATTTTCAGCCTACATGAAGGTAACTAACTTCCTTTAAAATTTCGTGTCTAGAATTTGTTTGCCGTACATAACTTTGTCTCTAGAATACCTTAATACCAGTTTTTGTTTTTTAATTTATTTATTTTGAAGAGAACCTAAGAGTGAGAAGGGGGAGGGAGAAGAAACCTTAACTTGGACTAACGAGGTGACTTGCTTTTTCACGGACACCAAGATTTTTCTGGGAGGTACGGAGATGGGAGGAGATTCATTGTGCATGAAATTAATTTTGAAGTTAGGTAAATGAAATGAGGGCATGATTGAAAGGTGGTCCAATCAATCATGAGTAAAAATTGTTCTCTAATGAGTTGAAGCTTGATAAAGTGTTACGGTTGACAAAACCAGGTTGCTGAACTCTACTTGGCTAGATCGATCAAAGTTGTGTAGAGTCACAGTTGAGTGAGGTTTGAACTCTTAAAAAAAAAAAAAAAAAAAAGAAGGGTTTGAACTCTTGTCCGTGGTCTTAGAATTTAGTCGTGTTCTTGGGTAAGTTATTTCTATCAGTTCTTCTCTGTAAAGGAAGACAAACATGAGCATCTTAAATGTGGCGGAGAGATTGAATGAAGTAATGCAGCTTGGTCCCCAGCCCAGTGCTTAGCTCTTTAGTTAAGTGCTGCTTCTCTTTTGGTGACACTGAGTAATGTTGACAGATGACTAAAAGGAAACAGAATTACTCTAAATCTTTCCCTGCTTTGCCTCTACTTAATATATTAAAGGAGATGATTTTTTTTTCCCCCATCATGGAAGGCTAGCACAGGCTGCATAAGGAGCTAGAAGGAAAACCTGTTTTGCAGTATTAGCAAGAACACTTACCAAAAGAGAGCAAGCGTAAGTGAAAGATTGACTTCAGTGTGGAAGTTATTCAGAAGAGGGATATATGGCCAGAGGAATTATCTGTCAGCATTCTTTCTAACTCAGACGTTGTTAGAAATCAAATGGAGAAAAGTAGCTAGAAAGTCCTCATTGAGCAAGAAGGAATGCAGTCAATTATTTTTGAATGAATAGACAAACCAAATGAGGTTGGGCTGCTGGGCCAGACAAAGGAATAGTTTTAGTTTTTCAACTTAAGAGTCTTAGAGTTCATTTTTCAACTTTCCTCTTAATCCCGAGCTTTGTGCTGCTTACATATAATGTGTATTAAACCCTTGATTATTCTGTGACTGATATCAAAAGTATTTTCTTGGTGGTATATTGCAGTGTGTCTGACTTTATCCAGCTGTAAAATTGTGATGAGCAGAAGTGCCAAACTTGGTATCAGGCCCACACATGTTAGAAATTGAGCTAAACGCTAGCTACTCAGCTGGATATCGGTCTGATCTATAAATGGAGTTTGAAAAGTACCATGGGATTTGGAAAGCCGTTCTCTTCTGCCAGGGTAATGTGTCTGTTTTTAGTAGAGTGCCACAGGAATGCTCTGTCTCCCAGGAGGTAAGCCTGAGACCCGAGTAAGAGGCGACAGTGAATTCAAGAAGTTACACTGCTTAAGGCAGGAAGTCTTTGTTTTCAGAATCGGTATTTTCTCTGTGAAGAAAGTATCAAGACCATTTCCTAGGATATAGGATTTTATCTGAAGGATGAGAGTGTATACACCTCTCAAATAACATTTCGTAGTCTGTAGTAGTTGGGGGGGTTTGCAATTGGATTCTAAAAATACCGAACACTTTCTTCCTTTACTGTTATGCCTGTTGACTTCCTTGGGGTAAGAGTGGCTGGTGAGATTTCTAAAACTGTAAACGTTACTAAAAAGTAGTATCTTTGGCAGGTGTAAGTTTTGGGTAAGTGTTCACTATAGAGGTACCATCTTGTCATGTGTTATGTTCAGGGAGTAAAGCAGTAGTTCTTTAAGCGTGGTCCCGAGAACCTCTGGATTTCTAACTTTCTTGTGGATTCTGTATGTTCTTCCGTCCTCCCCTTTAATGTTTGTGTGCAGCGTAACTTCTGCATGTGCAAGTTGAGTATCTCTTTTCTGAAATATTTGGGAGCTAAAGTATTTCAGATTTCAGGTTTTGTTCCCAGGCCTTGGGATATTTGCATATGCATAATTAGGTATCTTAGAGGTGGATCCTAAACTTAACCACAATTTTTGGTTTCATTTATGCATTATACACATAAACTGAAGAATATTTTGTGTAGGATTTTCAGTAATTTTATGTGTGAAACAGTGGTACATGGTGTGAGATTTTTCACTTGTTGGCATCATGTTGGAACTCAAAACGTTTCAGATTTTAGAACACTTCGCATTTTTAAATTTTCAGATTAGGGATGCTCAATTTCAACTTCATTCAATATAATGACGTCGAATATAGAGTCATATGAAAATCTGGCTGTTTTTCACTAAATCAAACATGATAGATTGCAAAGATGCAAAAAAATGATGCCTTTCTTACTCTGTTTTACCAAAAACTACCAAGTTTCAAGAAACTTTTTGACTATATTTTTAAAATGCTGTTTTAATTTCTAATATGGCAAGTAATAGTTGATACAGCCACATAGACAAACTCTTCGAGTACTTCTGAAGAATAAAATGAGATCCTGAGACCAAAAAGTTTGAAAAATCCGTGCATAGGGAGCCTCTGAACGATTGAAATAGTTCCACTCCAGCTTTCCATTGTTGGTCTCTTCTTGCCAGGTCTCGTCTGAAACTTCACTAGCTGAAATACTTGAGAGGCAGGAAGTTTTGAAAGCTTACTTTTCAAAACAACATTTACTTTTTATTGTGTTTTAAAAATAGATCTGTGGGAGTTCAGGTTGAGACCTTAGGGTATGGGTATGTTTCTTATGATTAAAACATGATCAGAAAATTCTGTAGCGTTCCCCTTTTGTTTCCCCCCTTCTCTTTTGGGAGTTCTGCCTTTGTAGCTGTGTTAACTGGTCAGCAGAAGCACTGCAAACCCCAAAGTGATAGCCAGTAAGTGATGTTGACTTTTTTCCCAGTAGTATTTTGAGCTGTCTTGAAAGACTGGATTAGCTTAAGAACTGAATTTGTAATTCTTTTTTCTATCTTCTTTTTATGAGCCTAAATTAGTGCTTTAGTTTTGCTTACACAGTGATAAATTGTTCCTAGGTATTTCAGGAGCATGAGGTTTTGTTGTTTTGTTTTTGAAAATAAAAATATGCCAATGGTGATTTTTCTTACATATGTTTTTTTTAAAACAGCGAAAATATTCTTAATTTTGAAACTTGATGAGTTTTATTATTACCTGAGCTCTTAAAATTATAGAAGTGATATATATATTTTTTAAATTATTCTTTTGTAAGGGTGTGTGGTGGGGGAAAGCAGTTTTCTAGTTCTTTATGATTTAAAATAAAATAGAGCTGATTAATTCAGGGGAAGTTTTCATTAAACAGATACTAAATGTTATCTGCTTGATTCTGCTGCTGCTGACCGGGAGGTACTATACATTTTACAAACATGGCACTTGCAGACTAGTAAGAGTCAGACAAAATTACATACTTGTAGGAATGAGTAATTATTATGCTCTGTATGAGTGAGCTTAATAACAAAGAGGGTGTTTGAGTGTTCAGGTGAGCTTCTACAGAGGAGTGACGTTTACCTGGACTTGAAGGCTCTGTGGGGATCAACCAGGTTCAACTACGATAGATGATCCAAACCTCAGGGGGCATCATGAACACAGTGACCAGACATGGGCAGGAAGTAGCTAGTTGGAGTGCGTGCAAGAGGTGAGTGGTGGGAGTTTAGAAAACTAAGAGCATGGATGTTGGCATTGAGGATAGAGAGAAGAGTAGAGGGCTTAGAGAGCTTCTTTTTAAAAAATATTTATTTTGATTGGAAAGTCAGATATTCAGAGAAGAGGAGAGACAGAGAGGAAGATCTTCCATCTGATGATTCACTCCCCAAGTGACTGCAACGGCTGGTGCTGTGCCGATCCAAAGCTAGGAGCCAGGAACCTCCTCCAGGTCTCCCACTTGAGTACAGGGTCTCAAGGTTTTGGGCCTTCCTCCGCTGCTTTCCCAGGCCACAAACAGGGAGCTGGATTGGAAGTGGAGCTACTGGGATTAGAACCAGTGCCCGTGTGGGATCCCAGCACATTCAAAGCGAGGACTTCAGCTGCTAGGCCATCACACTGGGCCCTAGAGAGCTTCTTTATCTTGCTTCTGTCCCTTGCCTTCACGGTCAGCCTTCTTGCTTTTCACCTGCTTCTTAGAACTCTTCCAGACTCTCTCTGTGTTATGACCATTTTGGTATTCCTTTTTGTGCTGAAGCATGCCTTAATCTGTCAGGATACAGTGTGCTTGCCTGGGCCATGGAGCCTGTAGACATTGCCTTTCAAAAAAAATATTTCCCTGTCCTTGTCTTTGTCCATGTTTTTGCCCAAACCCTCAGCACTCACTCTTCCTTTCTCTCAGTGCTATTGACTTATCTCTGGTTCCTCACCCCTCTTCAGATGTAGCCTCCAACTGGAAACTCTTCCACCTTCCAAAAAAATTAAAAATCTCAGGGTGTTTTGTTGGTTATGTTATTTTATATTTCCCTAATACTTAATACAGTGTTTAATTGGACATTCTCTTGGATGATAATTAGATTACTGTGACAGACTCAGATCTTATAAGATCCATAGTCACACAGACCGATTTGCACATCTTTATTGAGATTTCTAATGTGCATAGACACTCTCAAAATTTTTGAAAGGCTAAATGACTATATAAAGTACTAAGAATGCAAAGAAGAGAAATAGCTTAGTAGTTTCCAGTAGTATCAATATGTGCTACGTATTTTTAAAAATAAAATGTGTGTGTTTTTGAGCACATAAAATGGAACATTAAAAATGTTAGATGAATGACTTAATGTTTTGTTAATGATGATAGCATCATATGATTAATGAAAATCTTAAGACAGAGTAAAGCTTATTATATGACAGTAGATGCAAGCCTAGTCTTGAAGTAGTTTTGTGTTTGAGTTTGGGAGACTGTTCTCTCAGAACTGAATATTATTAGTTTTCTGTAGTCGGATTAGGAAGTATCTCTAGGAATATGGGATGGTAGGCTACCATGTTCTTAGTTTCTCTGGTGCTTTCATTCCTAATATATTCAATTTTTAGTTTCTTTCTAAATCTTCACTGATTTTTTTAACTTAAAATTTAAGTTTATTTTTATTTTATTTGAAAAACATAATTTACGGAGATGGAGAGACAGATGACCACAAAAGATGAATCTGAGCTGATCTGAAACTAGGATCTAGGAGCCTCCTCCTTGTCCTGCACATACGTGTAGGGACCTAAAATGCTGAGCCAAGCAGGAAACTGGACCTTAGAGTGGTGAAGCTGGGACTTAAACCAGTGTCCATATGGGGTACCAGAGCCTCAGGCTGAGGATCAGCCTGTTACTCCATTGCGCTGGTCCCAACGTATTTTATATTTGTTTGAAAAGAGAAAGTACATAAACCTATCTACTGATTCATCCCCCAAGTGCTCACAGTGGCTGGGAATGGGCACCATCACAGTTGGCAGCCCTTCATTATCCAAGTCTCTCTTGTGGGTGGCAGACTCAGTTACTTGAGCTGTCATTGCTGCTTCCCATGGAATGCTGAACTTGGAACCTGGGGTCATGAGCTGGACCTGGGAACAGATTCAAGTATCCCTGAATGCTATTGCAAGCCTCTTAATTGAGGAGCTTACTCAGACAAATGCCTACCCAAATCTATAGTTTATAATGGTTTCAGAACACTCACTGTTTGTGGAGGTTGCATTTTATTATAAGATCCAGTATAATCTATAATTCCAATTAAATGGGCCTTCAGACTATTTTTAAGAAAATGATGTCCTCCTCTTCAGTTACATAATTCCTACTCTTTCTGAAGGATATCTGTTCTACTAGATGTAGTCTTGGAAAATTAACATGGAGGACAAATAAATCTTTGGATATTTACTATTTTATTAAAGCTTTTTTTTTTTCTTTTTTTTTGGTGAAAAATGGAGTTCACTGCTTTCATTCACAGCTTAAGGAGTTCTCTTGTGTGACCCTTGGCTGCATGTACCTGGTTTTGAGGATACGTGGGCTAGTGCTAAAGACTGCTGCAAACAGAATAATATTAGCAGTGCTAAGAGCTGAAGTCAGTGCTGGTGGAGAAGGCTCTCAGCAAGGGATTGCCTTTGTGCTAGACCGTGAGTGACAGGAATGGGGGAGGAGTTCATGCAGTGGGAAGCAAGTATGAAGTTGAAGTGCAGAGGCACAGAGAGGAGGTGGTAGAGAAGTCAGATTTTGACTTTGAGGGGACAGGATGACGGATTTTTGTGATACAAACATCCCTGTGACATAGAAACAGCAACAGCAGCAGTAGTAAAATGTCATTTTCATATGCTCAAGTTTTATTTGATTTTAAAGATGTAAACATACATTAGAAACCATTTATCTGTTGCTTTCCTTGCTCTTAGAGAAGGTGTAGTCTGAAATATAATCATGGTAAGGAAGAGAAAGAAGTTCAGCTCAGTGAGGTGGGGTAAGACAGGATGGGAATGTGGGGAATGAATAAGCAGACTACCACCAGAAATTGTCATTGTCAGAGTGTGGGTCATGGCTGTCCACTGCCAGCAGGTTGGATAGCAGTGAGTGCTAGCTCCTTGATGTGAGGCTGTCAGATTGGAATCACACACTGACCTGTGCAGAGAAGCACTTTACCAGTTTCTTCTTTATTTTACCACTGGGAACTGCAGGTAACCAAACTCCTACTATGTTCCTGATAGTTTACATGAATTATTCAAATGGAAAAGTCTTTGTTAAGAGTCCTTAAACTCATAAAATTGAGCTTCTGCTAAATAGTTTAGACCAACATCAAATTTGAAATGTATATCATGTATCTTCTCTCTCTCAGTTAATTCTTTTTTCTATTACTGATTTACATGATTTCTTATTTTAAAGGTGTGCCCCTTTTGGGTTATAGATATTCTTTGTAAAATTTAAGGTCATGTAGAAATGCTTTGCTTTGTCATAGACAGTTTGTAAGTTTTATTTAATTTGTTTTTCCAGTTTTGGGATGTATGGTATTGCAGATGACACCTGTAGATCATTAAGGAAAAAGTGATGTTCCATTGTAGTAATTTGGCTTAGATTATATCATTGCTTAATCTTTAGTTTTAGATTAGAATGGTGCATTCACATGTCTCAGAGTGTTATTTAATTCCAACTTTATATTAAATGGGATAAGGTAATTCAAATGTAAAAGCCTTGGGAACTAGTTTACCTTGTAGGTAAACATTTTTATTCCTTACTGAGTCCATGTTAGAAGAGTAGGCTCAGTGAGAGCAGCCTTGAAGTGATCCGTTTGATGACTTCTTTAGGATGATGGGTTTACATTCATGTAAAGAAGTATAGCTAACGTCCTCACTTTGCATGCCCCGGGATCCCATATGGGTGCTGGTTCATATTGCAGTTGCTCCACTTCCCATCCAGCTCCCTGCCAGTGGCTTGGGAAAGCAGTAGGGTACGGCTCCAAAAGTTGGGACACAACACCCAAGTGGGAGAACGGGAAGAAGCTCCTGGCTGCTGGCTTCAGATTGGCCTCAGCTCTGGCTATTGGGGCCACCGAGGAGTGCATCAGTGGATGGAAGAGCTTTCTGTCTCTCCTTCTCTTTGTAAATCTGACTTTCTTTCTTTTTTCTTTTTTTTTTCTTTTTCCTGTGTAGCTTTGCTATTGTCTAGTGCCGATTTGAGTCTGTTGTCTATGGGTTATCAGATTTGATCCTGATAGGCTATGTTTCACATCTTCCACTCACTTGTTAGGGAGATGGAGGAGTTCTCTGCATTCCCTCCCCATTATGGAGTAACATAAGGTATTAAGAGTGTTTTAGGTTTTACAGATCTTTGATGTAGATCTTAAGCATTCTGACTCACATTAATTGTTGTATTATAGGTTACAATGCATTGTCTTATTGCATTGGATACATGTTGTCAGAGGTTGCAATAATGTTACAATGTATTGATATTATTTTCCAGATTAACAACTTTTCGTCTCAGATTAAGGCAAACATGTGGTATTTAATCTTTTGGGATTGGTTCATTTCTCTTAGCATAATGGATTCCAGTTGGGCCCATTTGGCCACAAAGAACTGTATTTCTTTTTTTTTTTTTTTTGATAGCTGAGTAGTATTCCATGGAGTATATGAACCATAACTTTCCTATCCAGTCCTCTGCTGATGGGCATTTCGGTTGCTTCCAGGTTTTTGCAATTACGTATTGTGCTGCTATAAATATAGGGGTGCATGTTGGTTTCTCATAAAACAGGTGTTTTGGATAAATTCCTAAGAGTGCTATTGCTGGATTGTATGGTATGCTGATTTTCAATTGATTTAGTATCCTCCATGCTGATTTCCATAGAGGCTGTACAAGTTTGCAGTCCCACCAACCGTGGAGTAGGTTTCCCTTTTCCCTACATCTGACTTTCTAATTTAAAGAGTCTTTTAAATAAAGAAGTTATGTTTAAATATACCAAGAAATAAAGCGGTTTATATGAGGAGGTCTTGAAGGCAGGGCCTGAATGCATTGTGAAGACAGTACACTTAGTTTGATTTGTCATTCCATACTGAGAAGTTTGGTTTTACTTACCATTTCATCTTTTCCCTCCCTAGTTGGACAATGGTAGATGGAGTGATGATTCTGCCTGTGCTAATGATGATTGCATTCCCTTTGCCAAGCATGGAAGGTAAGTGACTCACAGTTAAGATAAGTATAGTATGTATTATTTTGCTTGCTGCAAGATCTACCCATTTAAAAATACCTATTTGAGAGTCAGAGAAAGAGAGTGGAGTGTGGGGAAAAAGGGAGCGAGGGAGTGAGAGAGTAATGTTTTCTTCCATTTGCTGGTTTAACTTCTCAAACCCAAGCAACAGCTGGGGTTGGACCAAGCTGAAACCAGAAGTGAAGAAATCAGCCCAGGTCTCTCAAGGATGCAGCTTCCCAAGCCAACATCTGATGCTTCCTAAGATGTGTACCAGCAGGAAGCCAGAACTGGAAGTGAAGCTACAACATGGTCCTAGGCATTCCAGTATTGGATGCTGGTGACCTGAGTAGTGACTTAACTCTCCATGTAGTGCTAGGTCCAGGCCACCCTTCTCATAATACATGTTTAGTAATTGCTCTTGACTATGTTGAAATGAGATTTTTATCTTGTTTGAAATTAAATTTTGTCTTAATTTTTATATATATCTGAGTTTTAAAAATTCAAGATAATGGCCTAAAATAAATGTAAAGGAGAAATAGAGAATTTATCATTAAGAGTAAAATAATATGTTTTAACATAAAATTGTTGGATAATTGTATATTAACACACTAAAAGACATAAGGAAGAAGTGCATGCTTGTGCTTAACATATAATAGTTTTTGACATCGTTGAAAATAGGTGTTGGCGTATATTATTGTGATTTAGATAGTCTTAATTTAAAGGATTGAATTTTATGAATGAGTAGAAAAAAAATTCTTTTAAATTTGTTTTAAAGGCGGAGCTGAACCAGGCTCCAGCTGGGAGCTTCATCCTACTTCATCCTAGGTCTCACGTACGGGTAGCAGGGGCCTAGCGCTTGTGCTGTCTTCCACCACTCTCTCATGTGCATTAAGAGGGAGCTGGGTTGGAGGGGGAGCTAGGACTTGAACTGGTACCTTTATGGAGTACTGGTGCTGCAGACATCAGATTAACTTCTTCTACCGCAATGCCTGTTTCATATAGAACAAATTTTAGTAGATCCTCAACAAAATAGAAAACTGTTGATTCTTGGCTTATGCAGTAATTTTATTTTTAGAAAAATTATTATACCTTTACAAGATATGAGACATATTTGTGTTTCTGTGTATCACAGGTTTAGATATTAGGTTCAATTAATAAAGATTACTCATTTTTAAATGAATGCTCAATGGTATAGTCAAAACTTGTGAGGGTACATGCTATGTGTATTTGAATTCTTATAACAAAAATACGGATAAACTTGGCGGATTATAACAAACATTAATTTCTCATACTTCTGGTGGCTAAAAAGCCAAGTTCAAAGTGTTTTGGATTCAGTGCCCTCATATGAGTATGTCAAAGTGGAAGGATTAACTGGTTCTCTGAGTTTCTTTCATAAGGGTCCTGTTCCCAGTCGTGAGGGGACCTGTCATTCAGAGCCAATCATCCAAAAGCTTTACTTCTTACTTTCATTACTTTGGGAGTGAGGATATCAAGGTGAGCATTCACTTCGATCAATGAATATTCCGACCAAAGCAGGCCATTTCTTCGTGTGTTATATACCCTCTTAGCGTCCAAGGATTTTGGCCTTCATGGGCCTTGTTATTTTCGCATCTCACCCCTACTCTCTTGTTTCTAGAAGGTGCCTGAGGGATGTTGAAAATGACACATTAGATAAGAAAGATAATGAAAGTTATTCATAAGTCCCTGCACTTAACATGCAGTTGCTTTTAGCATGTTGCATCTCTCTGGAACTAGGACACATAACTAACACAGTCTGATGTGTTGTGCATTCCTACATGAAGAGTAGTACTTACTCTTCATGTGTGAGCGTCAGTACTCAGCAGTGTGATCACACGGCACGGGAGGACTGGTGCTTTGTTACAGGATTTTTGGAGTATGGGTATATCAGTTCACTTTATATAATTAATGAGTCTCCAAGGGGGCATTTAATTTGGCAAGTTTTTGTAGCCAATGAAAGAAAAAAAAATAATGGGTAAAATAGTAGAAATCTGATTGATTATATACAAGTATCAGGCTTAGCAGGATTCGGGCTGATCTTATCTCCTGCATGTATCCATTGACATATTAATATAATCTCCCATGCTCTGTGATTACATGCTGCTAATCACATACCGTTTGAAATGGGAATAATGGAAGTTGAAATATGCTATAAACATCAATACAAACTGGATTTTGAAGATGATAAGAATAATTGTCACATGTTTCTTTTCATTATTTTGAAATGCTTTAGAATTACAAATGGTGGTCCACATTCTGTTTCTGTTTGATAGCACTATGATAGACCAATTCAGAAATTCGTAGTCTAGAGTCTACATAACTTAGTTAAAGATATTCCAGTAATCTGGCAGTTGTGCCAATTAGTGTTGAGAATATATGGATAAAGGATCCTGTGAAACCAAGTTGAAGGAATTAATAAGAAGAAATGGGGTTCTGTTAAGGCTGGAAAGATTTGATGTAGTAACAGTGGTTTCCAATGGCGGGTGATTTTACACTTCAGGGAACACTTGACAGTTTCTGGGGACATTTTCAATGGGCAAATTTTTAGGATTCTTATCCTCTTCTCAACTACTAAACAATGTTATTGTTATGAAAATATGTAAGAAATGTTAGGGACTAAAATCTCTCTAAATTCTACACCTTTGCATAAGCGACATCTCAGCTCTGTATGGTATTTAAGCAGTTCCTTTGGGTTTCAGTTGATATCACAGATGGACCAGTGGTACAGGCCTGATAGGAGAAAAGCAAGCAGAAGAGAAAATGAGGTTTAAATATAGTTTGCAGGCAGAAAAGGTGGAGTAAGAATGGTGACCGGGGGAGAGAAAAGCCATTTATGAAACAGTGTTAGCAATGGTGCTGTTGGTTGTTTTGTCCTGCTTTCCAGCTCTTAAGCTGTCTGGAGAATTCAGCACATGACCTCTTAATGCTACAATGAAGATAAGTAATGAAACCAATTAGTCTGGACTGAAATGGAAATGGATTGTCACTAAGGTTTTGCTGTTTAATATACCACCACCTCTAGGATGGGTGCCAAATATGGTAAAGAGTATGAGAAAGAACATTTCTTCCCTTTGCTAGAGTTGCTATTTTTTAAATATGCAGGGAATGCTACCTCCAAATAGTGATAATGGTTGCCTTAGTGGTGGCTTTTTCTGTGACAGCCCTCTCTGCTAACTCTCAATAATATATTCTGTGAAAGGAATCTTTGTTTATACCTGTTTACTGGGAATGAAAACACTAAAAACTGTATTTGTAATATCAGGATGCTTCACAAAATTTGTGGGAAAATGGAATTGTAAGAATATAAATTTTCCATGAACTTTTTGAAGCCCTACTGTACTCTGATGTATTTACTGTGATTTATAAAGCATGTTTAGTGCAGAATACCTAATCAAGAGAGGTAAATAACAAGACAGATAAGGAAAATCTTTGTAGTGGCAGTGTGGCTTGTGTGTCACCAACCTTTATCAACTACCCAATTTGCAAGGAAGTAGACACATATTTAGGGTTTATAAAGCAGTTAAGTAAAGTTATTAGTTGTACATTAGTAGAGCACAGGATATTTTTGACATGTATAAGAGATGTAGAGACTTTCTTACAATATATTTTGTTGAGTAGTTTTATTTTTTAAAAAGAAGTTTGTTAGTAGGTGCTGACAAATTAGAGAAGTCATTTTGTTAGCATATTATATAATATATATTTATAGTATAACTATGAATGTTGATAATTCATTATGCATTTCAGAAAGGGTCAAAGAATGGATTTTAAATGTTTTCACCATAAAAAAGTGGTAATGTTTGAGGAGGCAGATATACCTACCCCAATGTATTTTGTCTTGAGTATTTATGTATGAAGCATCACATGTGCAATTTATCATTGTAAGTTTGCCCAGTTTTTATGCCAGACTTTTATTCCTTTGCAGTGTTTCTTGAATATTGATGAGGAATAGTGATAGCACTTCACATAATAGGTTGAGAACAGTTTTTCTGGTTGAGTTTCTACCACAGAAAATGTCTCAAGTTTCTGTGGAACCTTAAATGCCTACTGTACTACCTCTTTGATTATTAAAGCTAGAGTTTGTTTAATGTGTAGTATGTTCCAACTGTTGGGCTACTTGCTTTTGATGGGTCATTTTCCATAATCATCAGAATTACTGTAACAAGACAGTGCACTTTTCAGTGATAAAAGCTCCTGCTTAACATTACCAGCAACAGGGATGGTGTGCAACAGTTTTGGTCCTTACTCATCCTCTTCAAAGTTTTGCATTTTGCGGGGTGTCCTCAGTGGCCTGTGTCTGTCTAGTTCATGCTAAAATCCATCTGAGTCCAACCTGCATAGGAGGGTAAGAAATGATGAGGCCCCCTCATTTGTGATTTTTGCTTCTCATCTCCCCTATCAGGATGATGTTTCATGCAAGAAGAGCTATATTTGACCTTACAGAGGAGAGCACTTGAGTCCTAATTACCTATATGTTCTTTCCTTTCCTTCCCATTGATAAGACTAATTATGTTTTAAGTCTATCATGCAATCAGACAGAAGGCAGAGTTTCTGTACTTCCTTTTCTTTTGTCTTATGTGGTGAAGACCCTGGCACAAATACTTCAAATGGAGTACTGCTTCATCCAAAATTTAAGACAACACTTATTTTACAGAATTTGCATGCCACAGTTGGCTTTATTGTAGCAAGGGAGGTTGGACTTCTGTAGAATTCTGCTTCAAGAGATTTTGGCTGATCCTACAGAAGATTGTTAGATCCTTAGCTGTTTTCTGCATTGACTTGGTTTTAGTATTTCCAAAGCTATCACAACTCAGACTTTCCAGCCCAATGAGGAAAAAAAAAAGGGAGAAAATTTCAATGGACTTTTTGTTAGGGTCTACAAAGGTGCTCCTTTTTGCCACTGGGGAAAAATAGAATAAGCCTTTCTTTGAATTTCTCATTATTGAGAATTCAGGAAGTTCTTGGAGGGGTGAACGGATATAGGAGAAATGTCATTATTAAATTTCTTGTCCTCTTTTATCATCAGAATTTATCTCCTTTGTCAAATTAAAATCTTTTTTTTTTTGACACATTATCACAGGAGTGACACAGAGTGTGGAGTGGGTGATATTTACTAAGCTATTCAATCTGTAAGGATGTAAAATGTACATATCCAATGACATGTCTTAATATTTAGTTTAAATAAGAGCTTTACATTTATTTGAAAGGCTGAGTGAATGAGGAAGAAGGAAAAGAGAGAGAGAGAAGCTAGGATTTAAATTAGCATTTCTGATATGCCAGCTTTTTAAGTGGTCACTGAAACCATTGCATTGCAACAGAAGTCCCAAAACTTCACAGTTTTAAGATACTGCATCTGTATTGTTATATTTTCTTAAGTAGCAAGGTAATTTTTTATTAGTTGGTACAAGATGCACTGTGAGACAACTTCCTTTTATCCATTTATTTTTAGGAAACATTTATTTTAGCCGTGCATAGAGTCCCATCCAGTTTTGTTTGTTTGCTTTCTTTTATTTAAGTACACTGTAAGTGGTGGTGGATGGGTTGCAGTAGAGTGTAGGAGGACTTTAAAATTCCAATCAAAGTGTTGAACGGATGGAAAAACAAAGTCCAATAACCAAGTTCATGGAGTTGTTTCCTTGTGGTCAGCAATGAGTGCATAGTGCAATAACTTTAAGTAGTAGGTCTCAAGAATGAGAGGGTGGGTGCCACCTCTTGATTCAGAACTTTGTAAAACAGGAAATTTGCAGAAGTGTCATAGATGCAAAGAAAAAGGAAAATAAAACACATGGAAAAAATAATTTGTATCTCTGCAAATATGGCTAACTTTTCCAGAACATCCCTGTCTAGGCCAGGATGACCTCAGGCAAGTTTCCATAGATAATGATTATTTGTAGCCGTCATAATTACTCAGGACTCATGTCATTCCACGGTGGCGTAAGACACTGGGCAGAGTGACTTTCCAGCTTCTAACTGTGACTCATAGCAAGAGCCTTTTTGGAGTAGGACCCAGTGCAGATATAGGACACACACATCTGGAGTGACAACTTCATGAAATAGTAGTTACTCCTGCTCTGCTTAATATGTCCCTATTTCCCCCCCTCTCTTTTAGTTTGTTCAGTTTAATTTCACTTAAAAAGGCAGAAAGAAATGTGCCTGGAACCTCTAAACCGATCTTACTTGCCATAACTGGGGCATACATGTATTTGAAAAAAAGACATTGTTAGCCTGTTCCAAAGAGTTCACTACCTAGAATTTCCTGTGGCCTGCAGGTGGAAGCTCCATCAGATGCCTGGAGGTCTGCTGAAACACTCTCCATCCAGGCTTCCCTAGAACCATTTAGCTTTCTACGAGTTTGTGTAGCCCTAGCCCGACCGTCCTCACCCTGCACACCAGTGATTTGACAGGAAGAGGGAAGTTTACATTCGCGCCTTCTCAGCCTTGGTCATAACACTGGAACAGCTGCTGTCTGATTGTAATCAGCTGAGTCAGAGCTCTGAGAGCAGGGTGTTTCCCTGAGCCAGAGTTAATGCTGCATCTAATTCTTGGTTATGGGTTATAGCATCTAATTCTTTGTTATGGACTTTCTGAGGATATTTATATTTTGGAGATGTGGGAAGAGGAGGAATAAGAAGAATGAGAAATTCCCTTTGGGAGAAGTAGTGGTGAAAATCAACTTAAAGCGCAATTTTGCCTTTTTTTTTAAAAGATTTATTTTATTTTTATTGGAAAGGCGGATATACAGAGAGGAGAGACAGAGAGGAAGATCTTCCGTCCAATGATTCACTCCCCAGGTGGCTGCAATGGCTGGAGCTGAGCCAATTCGAAGCCAGGAGCCTCTTCCGGGTCTCCCGCGTGGGTGCAGGGTCCCAAAGCTTTGGGCCATCCTGGACTGCTTTCCTGGGTTACAGGCAGGGAGCTGGATGGGAAGCAGGGCTGCCGGGATTAGAACCAGGGCCCATATGGGATCCCGGGCGTGCAAGGCAAGGAGGACCTTAACCACTGCGCTATCGTGCTGGGCCCAATTTTGCCTTTTTTTAAAAAAAATTGAATGATGATTTTTGGAGGAGGTTGGATGAGATAGCCTTTTTGTTTTATTCCATTTTTTTCTGTTAATATTGTCTCCTGAATTTTGGCACCTATGATAAAGCAATTGTTCATAAGTAAATAAACAGCCAAACCAAACAAACAAAATCAGAGAACCCAGAGATTATTTCAGAAAAGTTGTAAAGAATACATGGAAAAAACCTTCCCACAGTCCAGTGTAAACGTTGGCACCTGTGGTTTGCATGCTGCTGTAGATTGCTACAGGGAGCTCACAGTTGTGATTTCTTTGATTACCCAGCCTTGTTCATAGGCTTCACAATTTTGATTTTACAAAGGATTAGCATAATTTTTTTGTTTTACAAAAATCTAACTTACATATCTATTTATGGTGTTGAATGTGTAATTTTGATTTGTGTGTATATCATGTAATGATCAGAACTGGGTGATTAGGCCTTCTGTCACCTTGTGCATTTAGCCTTTTTCTTGGGAATACTTAAGTCACCGCCTTCCAGCTATTTTGAAATATCTAATGTATGCGATAAGCATATATATATATATATATAGTGGATACAGTGCATCTTCAGATGCTTATATCCCCAGTGGGAACCTGGTTTCCCTGTCTCTGCTTCTGAGTCGGATTCTTGCTGTTGAGCAAGCTGGGAGTAGAAGATCCAGGTGGAGTTCTGCAGTGTTGTCTCAGCTTCGGCTATTGGGGGCCACGTGTGGAGTGAACCAGCAAATGAGAAATACCCGTTTCTGTCTCGCTCTCCTTAGTTCTCTGTCAAGTTATTAGTTAAGTAAATAGATTTGAATTTTAAAAAATAGGCAAAAGGGGCTGGTGCTGTGATGTTAAGCATCTACCTATGGTGCCGACATCCCACATGGGTGCTGATTCAAGTCATGTTGTCCACTTCTGACCCAATTTGTTGTTAACCTGCCTGAGAAAACAGTGGAAGATGATTCAGTTCCTTAGGCCTCTGCACCCATGTGTGCGTCTCAGAGGAAGTCCCTGGCTCCTGGCATTGTACCAGCCCAGCTCTCGCCATTTGGGGAGTGAACTAATGGATGAAAGATCTCTCTCTCTGTGAAACTGTACCTTTCAAGTAAAAAACAGAATCCTCAAACAAATGCAACAAAATAAATGCAGCAAATAATTGGCAATTGTATGTATTGTGCTATGCAGCACAAACTTGATCAACCTACCTAACTGTATATTTTGAATGTTACCTAACTCTTCTTCCACTTTTTCCAGTTTGGAATGTTAAAAAAAAATATTTACTGCCTTGAGAAAGAGCAAGACCAAGTGTGTTCCTATCTGTTGCTGTACTCCTCGAATTCCTGCAGTGGAGCCAGGCAGGGGTTGGGGGTGGGCAAAGCTGTGCGATAAGGATTGAATCCAGGTTTCCAGGAGAGGTGGCAGGAACCTAATCCCTTTAGCCATCACTGTTGCCTCCCAGATTCCACCTTAGCAGGAATGTGGATATCTTCGCTGGTATCTTATCCAGTGGGCTCAACACTTGCCCCAGGCTAGGATAGGTTTTGATAGTTAGACATTGCTATTCAGAGTAAAAAATTGTCTGCGGAAGACAAGGCTGTAGGCTATCCATTGGAATCACCTCTCTCAGGAAAGATACAGAGCCAGACACCAATGTCAGCTATCTTCTTTTGCAGTGTGTCTGTGTGTTACTTTGCCTTTCTGAGCTTCGACTGCACCATGTGATGGAGACAATACCGGCTCTCCGTTTGTGGGGCCCTGAGGAACACAGGTGGCATGTTGGTAGGAGCAGAGACTTAGAATGTGAGGGACCAGGAATTGATAATGCTATTTGTGTTATTCTGAGCAACCAAGGAAGCACATAGTGTGTGGTCAGCACTCAGTAGATACTTGACAAATAATGTTGTTGGTTACACAAACAATAGTGCATGAGACAGTGGGACTGATCTGGGCTGAGAAAAAAAAAATAGATACACCTTTCAAACAGTTTGTTCCGAGTTTGAGAAAAGAGGATCATTTTAAAGAATATCTCACATTCCTTCCCATTCTTACAAGCATCCATTTCTGTGAGTACCACGTGCTCACATTGGTAGGTATTGGCCATGCAATGAAGATTGGGCATTGAGAGTGTGTTCTGCTACCTTAATGAGATACCTGAGGTTCGGTGACTTGATAAGAGAAAGAGGTTTATTTTTACATGTTTTGGAGGCTGAAAGTTCATAATGAAGCGGTCTTGTGTGTTCCGCCCCTGATAAGGGACTAGTGATCCACAGCAGGTGTGAAAGGGGAGAGCTCATCTTGAAACAGGAAGCCAGAGTTCAGCTCAAGGATCAGATTTGCTCTTAGAGAAACTTGTGCTTTGAAGAGACCGTGGGTCCCACAAGAATGACCTTAATCTCTCCGATGGGCAGTTCCCCACTGTTAGAGTTCTGACCATTGCAACAGAGTTACAGTGAGGACTGACTGAAGGATGCATAGCCTCCTTTCGGGAAAGGTCTTTGTCTCACAGGCCTGCGACTAGTGATGGAAATCCAGAGAGCCAAGTTCTGGAGGATGAAAAGGCGTTAGGGCAGCAAAGAAAGGACTGAGATGTTTTATGCAGGAGAAGGGTGGAGCTCAAAGACATGAGACGATGGGGACATCAACTTAGGAGAAGGGAGTAGTTTTAAAAGATCTATAATTATGGCTAAGCCTGTGCCTGGGGTGTTTTCCTTGTACCCTAAAAGCCTTGGAGAGCTGTGAGTGATGACTTAGAGATGCTTCCTATATTTTGAAAGAGTGGTAGAGTGGAAGCGGATCCTATGTTATGCTAAGATTTGAATGAAAAGGGCTGAGAATACTAGTCTTTCTGTGTATCCACAGGCGGCTTGACTGTAGCAGCTAACCAGTGACGTGTAAAGCCAAAACAAAACCTTAGTTCCAGAAGTAAAATTTTATTACAGGTAGTTCCACAGATAACGATAGCTAATAGAGTGGCAATAATCTAGTAGGAGTGTTCCACCGCTAATTTTTTTTTTTAAATGGAAACAGAAATCTGAGCTACTGATTTTTTTTTCTAGCAACTTTTGCAAGATATTTAAATCCTTCTAGCTGGCCCTTTGTTCCTGTGTTGCCATGGAGTGTCAATAAGCCCAGCTCAGAATAACCCAGGCAATGAAATGAGAGGTACAGCTTGCTCACTGGCGTGTTGGCTGGCCAGGTTACACTGCTTTCATTACTCCCGTCTTGGGAGGAGCACAAGGCAGCTGGTTGTTCTGGCAGCTGTGCAAGGTGTATGTCTCTTGGCTGCCTAGAATTTGAAATGTAACCAAAACTTGTCTGCCTGTTGAGCATGTGTAGCTCCCGATGGCGCTGATAGCCACTGAAAATAGCCCTCTGAGCACCTGTCTCCTGTGCACCAGCCCCTGGCCAACTGGCCTTCGGGACAGCATGGACTCAGTGGGCAAGAAAACCGTTGAGCAGATTTTAATGGCTCTTAGGAAGATACTGGGAATTATAGCCCTTTTTCTTAAAAAGGAGGGAGTGAACAAAACCAACTGGTTCTGAGCTATTATTTATGGAATGCTGTGGCAAGTAAGCGGCAACAGTGCCTTGGTATCCACAACATGTGGCTAAGGACCCCATAGCACACTTTTTTCAACCTGAAGAGGTGTGAATTTTCTCTAAGATGGAAAGGCTTTCCCTTAAAAAAAAATTCTGCTGGATATAGCCAGTCATGGTTTATGCTGCCACAGCTTTTGGACGGGGAGGTGATGAGTTACATGGCTCTCAGCTCCTCAGTGCTTTTCAGTCATTCCTTCCTATAGGGTACCTCTTTGATACATCATTATTTCCCAGTGATCCAGCTGTGGGTACTTGAAGAGTCACAGGGTAGAATCCCAGCATGGTGGCAGGTATTTGTTCTCCACTGGGACTCCCTCCATTTTCCTGTGGGCTTTCATCTCTTTAGTGGGCTTGCCGTTGCTGGCTTGGATTGGCATGTTAGTGTCGATGGAAGCAGCTTCTGGAAGGAAATGCTTCTGAAATGACTGGTGGCATTAAAGCTACTATTTAAAAGTGACCCTTCGTAGATCCTTGGGTTATCTTTAGGCCGTCAGTGATCTGCAGCTACAGGAGCCAAGGGGATTCTGTGGAAACTTTGGCCTCTTGCTCCTGCCCGGGTTTGTGTTTAGATTTTCTTGTTCTCCAGCCAGTGGCCTTGTGACACATCCCTGCTTTAGCTAGCTTCTCCTGCCAAGGTCCAAGATTATGGTAGATGTTGGGAGTGGTAGAGATTGAGAGGAATGGTTGTGTGTTTGTTTCTGCCTGAGGTGTAGGTACTTGCAGCTTTTTTTTTTTTGCTTTGGCCCAGGCTTACCAATGTCATGGAGCCTGTAGCCCACCATCGTAAATGTGCCAAGTTTGGCAGTGAATGAACTGTTTTCGGCCATAGTATTTAGACAGATAGGAGAAAGAGTATGTGAAACCAATATTTGAATTGTACAGGCTGGCATGCAGATATGCAAGATGCATGTCCATGGGATTGAAGACATAGAGCTCTTATTCACATTGAGTGTCTCATGGAGATCTGGATTTGATAGAGTCTTGGGGGAATCAAGACATTGAGAGGTTGGGATGTATTAATATCGGAGGCTTGCATTCTACCCCAAATTCCTACCCATTTAATTTTTTAACAAACTTTTTGACTTCTTTGAGGATGAAAGAAATATACAAGATCCTTCTAGATTACTTCTATAAAGGAAGTAGCTTCCTTTTATACAAGAATTTCACTGGACTAGGGTAGGATTGGGAGTTAGAGAAGGGGGATTTAACAATTTGAGGTTGCTTTTCACCTCAGGCTTTGAGTGCCTTAACACCCAGAGGCCACTTTCCAAGACCATTGTTAAACAAACTGAGTCCTGCCCAACTTTTGAAAGGTTTATCTCTGTGGTTTGAAACTTCTGAAGATGCCCCAGGGCTAAGATGGAGAAAGGTTTTTTTTTTCCCCCTTCACTGTTTTATTTAACACAGAGCTGATTGCTTACAATTTCCTATAAAACTGAACATTTTTAGTTTGGAGTTCAGTTAGGAAATTCTCAATGGAATTGCCCGTACTTCTTTGTTATCCCAAGGGAATGGGAGACGAGCAGAAGTGAGTCATCAGAGTTAACACACTTCTGCCTGTACCATGGGGAGAGCTTCCAGCCTGAGACTATCAGTACCTGGACCTGCATCCCTGCTGTTCGCCTAGCAATGGCTCACCTCTGACGTGTTTGTAATTCATTCCAACTGGCTGCTTCCCCTCTCCGTCTATCAGTAGGACTTGCTGTTTCTCACACTGTACCTGGACATTCATTTAAATATGGACCTTACATATATGGAGAGGAGAGTATATTTTTTAGTCTATAAAAGCATTCCTCTGTAGGTAATTCCTATTGGGCTTTGTAATAATTTGTTTCTTTGAAGCACAAATCCAAAAAGTTTGGAGGCAGAATGAAGAAAGAGGTCATTATTTTCTCCTCATATTAAGGAGTTGCTTCACAGACACTGTGTGTTAAAGCCAAGTTTTTGCTGCCTTCAGGGAGTCATAAGAAGTGTGGAAAAGACAGTCCAATATTGTCTTAGGTCATTACCTCACAATATTCTCTAATTTGTTAGTCACTTGAACAGAGTTTTTGGCTTAGGAATAGAAGGAGTGGCTGCTGCAATAGGCTTAATTTACAGGGATTATTTCAGAGACAAGGAGTCAGCCCAGACACAAAATAAACAGATGGCACTTTTTTCCTCCTTCTCAGCTTCAGCAATTCAACGCAGGCTGACTTAGGAATCCTTATCACCTTCAGCAAAGCAAGAGGGGAAAATGATGTAATTTCACTGTTCCCCTGCTCCCTGCCGAAAGCACCATTATTTCACTGATTAGGGGAAAGAAGACGGCTACGACCCAGGCATCTTATTCTCTACTTGACAGCTAACATCAGTGACTGATGTTGGAGGTCCTTGGTACACTTTGATGGTTTTGGTCACCAGGTTTTGTAGTTTCCCAAATCCTCAACACAGTGATCCGAGGAATGCCCACCCATAGAAGTCCAGACATTCCTTAGTGCCTTGCACACTTCCTAATTTTAGGAGCTCTTCTAGTTTCCCTGTTTTCCAACACTCAAAACAAAAACAATCCCCCATCCCCCCCAAAACACAAAAACCAAAAAACCAAAACCCTACTGTAGCACCCAAAGCAATACGTTTCTACACTTGTGAGCTGAGTGGGTGAGTAGCTGTGAAGGTATGGCGAGCTCATCTCGGAAGAAGTGGTTTGCACAGACATGCCGCCTGGTGACTAAGCCTTGCCTTAAGATCTCTGCTGACATTTAAAGACTTTATGGGCTCAGTCTGCTCTGAAAGCTAGCATCAGGTCTCTTCCCACCTCTAAATCCTTTTTTTGTGAAGAGAAAATTCATGGCACAGCAAATATTCATCAGGATTGTACCCCGGCCAGGTTTTGCGGCCATTGTGGGACGGTAACCATGAACATAGTGCCTGCTATTGGAAGACAGTACTTCAGATTAGACAGCCTTACAGACACAGGTGTATGAGCATTTAAAAGGGGACTTTGTACTTTAAATATTGAGTGTTAACAGTGTTTCTTGTGAGGAAAGAACACAGAAAGTAAAATATGTATGGCAGATAGCACCTACTTAGCGGGGTGTTGGTTAGTGGGGAGGTTAAATGTTCATTGTGAAGGCAAGTCTCCTCCGGGAGAAGCCTTCTGAGAGCTTCCACAGCTTTGGGAAGAGCCCAAGGACCCCATCAACCAGGACACATAGGCCAGATGACCTAATGGAAACCAGAGAGAAATAGATTTGTGCCTGTGAAAGAGTGAGGAGGCCATTGGTTAAGAGATCCTTGAGAAAGAACACATTTGGAGGATAGAAAGTCACAAATGGAATGTCTTGTGGATTTTCATTGTTGTTCTGGTTTAGTGGGATCTCTTGAATGCCTCTGGTTTTTCTCATAACTTCTATGATACATTTTCTTCTTGGCTTTACGACTGTACTAAGTATCAATCTCTCTGATCCCCCCACCCCCCAAAAATGTGATTTGTGTTTGCTCAGTGACGATGTGTGTTTGTATAGTGAGAGTGTATTCAGGCACTTGGTGTGTTTCATCCCTCAGCCTGTAGGTTGCCTTCTTGCCAGGGGATCAGATGCCCTTCGCTGGGTATTCCGGATGGACCTTTGTGCTTCTGTCTTAGGCTTGCTGGCAGTGAAGCCCGGCATTGCAAAATCCTTTGTTAAGCCTTTGTTTAATGCCAGAGATCTCAAATGCTTGTAGATTCTGGAGAGATGCCAAACTGTGCCTCCCGGATTAGAGCCGACGGAAAGACTGCCCTAATCTATAAACTTGATATAAGCTGCCGTTTCAGATGAGCAAAGCATTTTGGCTGCTGGAAGGAGTCCAGGGATGTTTGGAGTTCCTTTTTCAGCCTATACAAATTCCGAGCTCTCGGACGTTTATAATTAGTCTAATTACTGCATTATTATTGGTGCTATCTTGAGGTACGCCTGGAAAAAATTCAGCATGTCCCTTTTGCTGACTCCTAGACTGCATGGGAGCTACAGTCTGGTTTCCTTGTAGCAGTTTCTGGTTTCTCTTTTCTGTCACAGACAGTAGTGTGGGAAGCGGTGGTGTTTATACACCGTTGAGGATGAGCACTGGTTTAAACGCCATCATGTGTTTCAGAGTGCTTGTCTGGGCTGGTTGGGAATAGTCACGTCCATGCTGTTTTGCGCCTAGTTTGTCAAAGCACCCTCTTTACATAAATAGCAAGACTTTTCGGTATGAAATATAAGATCATCCCCAACTACAAACAGTCATCGAGAGTCTGCCCTGCTCCTTGCTCTGCCTTTTTCCTCTGCCAGCCTAGGATTAGACTCCAAGTAGGTGTGTCCAGATGGTGAGCGCCTTATCACTCAGAAGAAGAAAATCTTAAAGATGTGGCCCTGCCGACGGCCTGAGATTTCTTAGCCAGCATGTCTGGGTGGTGGAGCCAGCCCAGAGCCTTGGAGTAGGGCAGGGGGTGGGGGTGCCAGTGTGCTGGAGGCAGCCTCCGTTTGTGTCAGAACCCCACTCTGTTCCCAGCCAGTACAGGCTGCGTTTTCACACAGCCCAGGTTCTGGTGACACAAAGGGCAGACTGTGGCAGCCATAACACTGAGTAATGCCGGAAAGTGCCTTGTGCGACAAACTATGTGGGTGAGCATTGAAGAGAGGTATTCACCTTGAGCCTGACATTTAAATGACTGAATGAGTTAAATGAGTGCCAATTAAGGGAAGTAGACTGGTTGCTTCTAGCAGGGCACTTGCTGATTATTTGCACAAGCAGGTGTAAAATGCTCACATCAGATACAGTGCTTCCTGTCTGTGCTGTTAAAAAGCAAGCATAGGACGTGATTATCTGTTCATTGGTTACTTTTTGTCACTCTGTGGGACTCAGGGGCTACAGTCCCCTCCCTGTGGTCTTTTGGTAATCTTTCTCCACCCTAGCCACCATGCCCACCCCAAATAGACAGTCACAGAGCCATCATATAAGGGTTATTCCTAAGTTTGACAGGACTGAAAAAGTGACTCGTGGACATTTTGAAGCCTGCTGTATTGCTGAGAATTGTGGATATGAAGATCTGAGAATGCTACTGACATGTCTGTCTTTTAACTTTCTTTGTTGAGGTAGTAATCCGAGCTCAGAAAAATCCTGTTGGCATCTCTGAACTAATCCACTCTGTCTGATTGAAATCGCCAAAGTGGCATTTAATCAATGTAACTGTGTTTATGTGTGGCAACTCTTCCTTTTTATGAATTTAGGCTCTTTGTCTAGAGTGTATGTAAAAATAAATATGTGAACGAGTCTGCTAATTGGTTTTATGGGAATACACAGACTGAAGATATTAAGTGGTGGGTGAGGAGAAAATAGGAAAAAGAAGTTGCAGAACATTTGGTTCATTTTTATTATCGGAATGCTGGACTCCGCTCACAATTCTTTCATATCAGCGATTGAGTTAATTATTACAATCACTAACAACAGTTCTCTGCCTGTTTGCCTTTTCCTGATTGTGGAGGGTAGAAAATGAAAACCCTGGTGTTTGACGTCTTTACTGAAGAGTATTAGCAACGTAGAGTTGGTTAGCCCTGATCACCTGGATGCATCCCCACAAAGTATACAGAAGGTACAGGAGGAGGGCGGGGTGAAGGCCGAATCCTTTTGACTCAGAGTAGCATTCAGTCCTGCTGTAAATCGGTACTGCTTTAAGCCCCTGTATCCTGTAGAACTGGGCATAAGGGAGTTGAATTTCCCTGAAGTAAATGATTACTTGAGGCAGCTCATTTCTGTCAGTCAGGAATCTTTAGGTTACCGTCCGCAGCTCTGTCAGCCTGTGTGTGTGCATTTGTCAAAATGAGAGGCCTTGGGAAAGCAGTGTCCCTCCTTGCATCTCTGAATTTTGAGAATATGGGGTTGGAGCTTTAAAAACAGATTTCACACTGAAAGCGAACTAGAGGAATTATTTTGCATTTTAAATATCTGACATCTTTCCCTAGAGCCACAAAATATCCGTTCTCTGGTGCTTGGACCGTCTATTTCTACAGGATCGGTGGTGAGGGTAGGCTTTGTCGCCGTTGCTGCTAGTGGGCTTGAGGTGCAGCAGGTTGATGGACTCCCCACTCCATCCGTTGTCAGGCCCTGAACAGCTGCTCTCTCAGTTTATTTTCCTTCTGCCCCCTTTATCCCAACACTGACCCCCCTTCAGTCCCAACTCAGCACCAAAATATGCACATATCCTTGCATGTGATCGATGTATATTTCTTGGATATCCATGGCCTTTAAAAAATATTAAGAATCTCAGAACCCATGTTTGTGCTTCAAATGTAAGCTGCCTTATTTTAGTTTTAAAATATAGTGTTTTTAATTGCCTGCTCTAGATCACAGCTAAATCACCATGGCACCATTGGCACCGTCACCCCTGTCCCTCGCCCTCGTCATCGATTTCCTTGCAAAGATCATCACCTGTTGGGCAGCATAGTTGGCAGCCCTCAGCACAGCTTGGTGCCGGTTCAAGAGTGACAAGCATGTCTAGACTCCCTAGAAATATTATCTTTCAACTCTCTTTTGGCAAGTGTAAACTTTTTTGCTGGATTATGTCAGCAGATATATGTGTGTCTTCCCCTCATAGAAATAGATTAGTGCTAGAATTTCTCTTGGATTTCTCTCGGTGGGGAAAATAAAAATGATCTCTTTGCTCATTAAAATTTTTGGTCATTAAAAATGTCTGCGGGCTCTCAATTTCCCAGGGGCGAGGCTGATGACACACATAGCACGGTCAGTGGCTATTTTGGATTTTCTGCTTTCAGGCCCGTCTTTACTTTTGGACGAGCCCCTTGTGGTTTTCAAAAGAGCTAGCGAGTCAATTATAAATAGAAGGCTTGTGTCTCTGTGTCTGCATGCACTGACTGTGGGACGAAGCACCCACTTAACAGTGGGCAGTGGACTATTTTTCCTCTTCTTTGAAGAGAGAAGGAGAAAGATTAAGAATGCGTTTCTCTTTTTGAGATAACCCACATCTCCACATATGCCCACACAAATCTGTGTAAATGAATTTGACATTTTCAAACACTGTACCTTAAGGTCTTCCCTTGAAAGCACAGGCACCTGACCTGTTATTTTAAGAACGGAGCAGTTATCGTGCAGACCCACCAGTGAGGGTTCAAGGATTAGCAGGCCGCCTCTCTGTGCCATAGCCTTCAGAGGAAGCTGAATTCCCTGAGATGAACAGGGCTGCTATGAACACAGCCTCAGCTAACTCATCAGGGGCCTCCAAGACTTGGCTGTTTACATTCTGTTTTCACTTTCCTTCCCCACTACTGGAAACTGTTGGGGCCAGCAAGTCTGAATGAATCATTTCAACAAGGGAAAGGGGAAAAGAATGATGTGACAAATGGAACTGCATATAAGTGCTTTGAGAAAGAAAATTAGGTGGTCTGAGTGAGTACACTTCTCTGATGACATCTCTCTTTCCATTGCACCTTGCACCCATCAGGTGTGAGCGCTCCCTTTGGTCCTGTTATGTATTGTTCAAGCATTGTTCTTTTCTCTTTGACTCTTTGTACCGTCACTGTGGATAGCTAGTGCCAAATCTTTTCCTGCCAATTAAAAATTTTCTAAGAAGCTATTCATTCTCAATATGGTCAACATAAAAACTTCATTGTTCCCACTGTTGGAAAGTCAGTCTAGGTGTATAGTGGGAAAAATTCAGAAACATAGGTGTGTGATTATAGATCATGCATCTCTATGTGAGCTCTTACTGTACTAATGTATTTCTGAAGCAGGAGCATCAGCATTCCCTGTTTCACTAGTTGATGCAGATTTGTACAGAGCTAGCAGGAAGTGGTATCAGCAGCTGCTGCGTATTTAGGAGCCATCTTTTGCTATAAAGTAGAAATAATGAATGTAATATTTCAACAGAGTGGTTTCCTTTGATGCAAGCATTGGGCTGTAAGAACCCGTTAAGTCAAAGGTAGCATGGAAACCACAGTAGAGCAGCTCAGTTTTAGAAGTCTGTGAATCAACAACAGTAAGTCTTTGTCCTGCATTGTTCTAAAAGTAAAAGAGGGTGCGTAGCCCTCATAAACACATTCATCGAGGAGTGGCTGTTATTTAGAAGCTGGTCAAATGACAGGGTCGCAGAATGTGGATCTCACAGTCACTGGTGATGACTTTCTGTTCAGTGAATGTGTTGGGAATGGTCCTGGAGATACTCTTACTTGCTCAGTGGGGGTGAAACCCATAGAATGATTATTTTACCTTTGCTTTTTTGCAGATGAGAAGCCCAAGGTCAACCACAAACTTTACATGTGTGTGTGTGAAGGGCTGTCCTGTGGGAATGAGGACCACTGTGAAGGTCAACAGTGCTTTTCCTCATTAAGTATCAACGATGGCTTCCACGTCTACCAGAAAGGCTGCTTCCAGGTCTACGAGCAGGGCAAGATGACCTGTAAGACGCCGCCGTCACCTGGCCAGGCTGTGGAGTGCTGCCAAGGGGACTGGTGTAACAGGAACATCACAGCCCAGCTGCCCACTAAAGGTTCCTGTGGACTTTTCATTCTAGATCATGGGGTTTTGTTAGTGTTGCCCAGAGTCTGTGTGTGTTAAAGATATAAGTGGCCCCACAACTTCCTGCTCTTTGAGCTGGGGGTGATGAGAGAGAAAAAAGATGAGGAAGAGAAAGACCTGTTTATTGGCAACTAACAGGATGGACCTGTAGGGAAAGATGGCCAGGTAATGTCCACTTTGTGGAAAACTTGGCTGACCAGTTCTCTAGGTTGGACTGTGGTTTTGTTCTTAACTTAAAAAAAAAAAAAAACCCATGCATTTATTTTTATTGGAAAGGCAGCTTTACAGAGAGTCAGGCAAATATATTCCATCCTCTGGTTCACTCCCCAAGGAGCTGCAACAGTTGGAGCTGAGCTGAGTTGATCAGCAGCCAGGAGCCTCTTTCAGGTCTCCTACATGAGCACAGGGTCCCAAGGCTTTGGGCCGTCCTCGACTGGTTTCCCAGGCCACAAGCAGAGAGCTGGATGGGAAGTAGGGGCATCTAGGACACAAACCAGCATCTGTATGGGATCCTGGCATTTGCAAGATGAAGTTTTAGCCACTGGGCCATAGGACCACGGCCTTGTCCTTAATTTTTGACATAATTCTTGCGTAGAAAAAAATTCATCGCTAAGTCACTGTGATGGGGAAAAATGGCGTACTAAGCTGCTGGCTGCTTCCTGGAGAGCCTTTCCTACTTTATGGGGAAGGAGCCACTCAGAGGCTTGCCTCTTTGGGCAGATCTAATTCCCAGTCTTCTGTGGTTTAACCTGCAAGCTGGTTCACATCTGGCGTGAATCCGTAGTTCATGTGAATTTTTCTCTCTATCATGGATTCCATTTTGTGTGGAAATCAGTCCTCCTCTGAAACACTTTCCCGCTAAAATGAACCCTAACTTGCTGGCCTAAAGTTCCTGCAAGTGTTGTATAAACTTTTTTCAAGTATAATTGGTACTATTAACTATTCTAGGGGGTTCTTAGGAAGTTCATGGAAAATGTATATTATGACAAAACAATGCTTGGATTTCAAATTTTTGGTACCCAAATAAATGCACTTCTAATTTCATTTTCTGCAAACTTCCTGAAATATAGTGTCATTTAATTTTGTACACAGATGAAGAAAGACACCAAAAATGTGAATAGGGGAGGCAACTGGGAACATTCTTTCCCGAGAATGTCAGGAGAAGAGGGGAAACAGGAAGCTGATACAAGACTCCATTATACCGATTCTGAAATTTGATGTAGACTTTTCGGTGTAGAGAGTAGGTTAAATTTTTAAAAAGCAAATAGATTTGCATTGTTAAAGTTTAGAAAAGAGAAAGTATTTAAATGTTGGAACTGAAGGGCATTATTGAAATAAACTTGACTCATGCTTGGTGAGTGGAATTTTTAGTAGTTGAGTGAATGGATGTGAAGAAGTATCTTTTCATATTACAAATTATGTTGTCAATAATACAATTTTCTCAATTTGCAGAAAGTTGCCGTGCCTTACATTTTAATAGGAAATTAATTTTCTTTATTCAAGGAATTTCTAGTCTCACTAGATGTCCTATATTTATCATTTAATGTCATATTTGATTTGTTTACACTTAAGCTTAAAATGACATTGATCATAACATTTCAAGAGTACCAGGTAATTGTGTTGGGAAGTCCAAAAAATGCATAAAGTTGAGCTCTTAGAATTTGAGTGCTGAGGGGCCAGGAACATTGAAACAAGTAAGGCCTTTCGTAGGGAGTGCTTAAGGAAATGATGTTGTGCAAGAGTCTGAAATTCAGAGATAATATTGTCTTGGGACCCTTTGGTTGTGAGCCTTAATTAACTGACTAAGGAACTTTGACTCCACTCTCCAGGCAGGTAAAACGACTGAATATGCGCTCCAGTGATGTGTGAAGTCTTCAGCTGAATGCATCAGTGTTTGAATGGATGATGTCTTAATGTTTGAGTGAGAGAATGAATGGGTATTTGAATCAATTTACAGATGAATAAGTAGGTTCCTAGACAAAAAGCATGATGTAGAATGCCCAATGAGAATTCAGTGATAGTCGTCCAAGACATATTGAAGAGAAAGGCCACAGATGGAGTAATTTGGTTTTAGCTCAGCACTTTTTCTTGAAGATATTATGTTGTGCCTTTCTGTAAGGGTTTGGTGATAAAAATCTTTACATATCAAATTCAAGTTAGGAAGAGTAAAATCAGAGATTTGTACATTACTTTGTATTTTAAAAAAAAACCACTTTTGCATGCAAGTTATTCTTGGTAGAGTTGTTTCCAATTCTAGTTGTGTCTAATTGAATGATGGCTGAAATGGCTGAGCCATTGCCCCGTATTAGTAAATATTTTAGTTTTAGCACCATGCAGCTTTTGAGACTGCCCAGTTAGTTTCGGGAGCTAATTGGTAGGGTCATTTGTTATGCCAGATAATGGCGATCTTTACAGCCAGTTAACTTTTCTTTCCCCTCTTCTCCAGGGAAGTCCTTCTCTGGAACACAGAATTTCCACTTGGAGGTTGGCCTTATCATTTTGTCTGTAGTGTTCGCAGTATGCCTTGTAGCTTGCCTACTGGGAGTTGCACTCCGAAAATTTAAAAGGCGCAACCAAGAACGCCTCAATCCCCGAGATGTGGAGTATGGCACCATCGAAGGACTCATCACCACTAATGTTGGAGACAGCACCTTAGCAGTGAGTTTAACCCTGTACAAATGGCTGTAGACACTTTGCTTCTATCATGGAACGCCAATTTTCCCGGAAGGCTCTTGACCATGCACACGTGTGATTGTTCACTTATGTCCTCGTCGTACATAGGTGGACACATGTTTAGTCATCCTTGGATGAGAACAGCTATTTAACTGAAGGAGAGGATTTACTGTCTTGGATTCTTGGTGCCTTCTGGAGTAAGGGAAGAGGGAGGTTGATTCAACTGTGGAGGAGCTTGAGTTTGTGGCATTTAATTTCTATGTTTAGCAAAATGGAGTACTTTTAAATAAGGTGCATCTTGCTTGATCTTAAAAATTTATTTCCTGTCCAGATTATTTAACAGTTTGTAATTTAAGATTTATAAAAAGTGTAGCCATTATTTTTCATGCTCCTGTGCTGCCCCCTGGTGGAATATTTTCTCTTGGCTAAACCACTGTCATGCAGTAGAAATGTGTGCACACATCTGTAGTTGTAAATTTTCAAGTAACCACTTTTAAAAAGATGCTACAAAAAGAAAAAGGATGGAATTAGTTTTAATGCTTAGAATTTTAATGTTTAAACCTATAGTACATAAGAAATTACTAAATTTTTGCATTCTTTGAACTAGATTTTCAAATCTTGCATGCGTGTTTTACATTTAACCATGTATCAGTTCACACTCTCCAGAGCTCCCTTATTCAGTGGCAGCGTGTTGCCAGTGACTACCCTGTTGAGCAAATCACTGTATTTTACATTTCTAAAATTGCTCTTCTGCATATTTTATGATAATTAATACATATTAAAAAGTGATTGTTTACTCTTTAAAAAGATGATTGGTAACTGTTTAAATTTCTATTTAAAAAAGATTTTTTTTTTTGTTTTGTTTGAAAGACAGACTGGTAGAGAGAGACATAAAGAGAGAGTCTATCCACTGGTTTCCTCCCCAGATGGCTGAAATAACAGGAACTGGGCCAGTGAGAATCCAGGAGCTTTTTTGAGTCTCCCACATGGGAGGGCCCCAAGCACTTCATCCTCCTCTGCTCTTGTTAGCCATAGCAGGAGGCTGGATTTGAAGTGGAGCAACTGGGACTAGAACCAGCACCCACATGGGATTTTGGCACTGCATGTTGAGGTTTAACTTGCTATACCATGGTGCTGGCCTCTCAACTTTTAATTTTAAAGAAACTTTTGGAAGTATATGGATCTTGGTGTAAATAGAAAGTTTACCATAGCGCTTAAAAGAAAAAAAATACTATTCTACATGTATCCAAAATTGAATCTGATATCTACACTGAAAAAAAGCAAAGGGTTGTGGTTGAAACAGAGCTGTGAAAGATAGGCCAGTACCACATCTGGAATCTAGTCATGACGTAACCTGGTGAGTTTAAACACAAGCAAGTTAACAATGTCCTTTACTGTTATTTAATGCTATGTCCCTATATCTTCCCAAATCATCTTATTCTGCTAGGTGATGAATTTACTGGGTCCTGGTAGTTCTTTAGATGTATTTGACCTGCAACTTCCTTATGGTTGAAGAAGACACCTCTCTCAGTGGTGGCTGTCTATGCACTCAGGTGATAGAGCTGAGTAACCTCTCTTACTGAGTTGTCAGGACATTGGGTCGTAGCTGATGCATGCTGGGAAGCAGTCCAGCCTAACACCCTGCTACCTGCCCCATCTCTGGGCCAGCCACCTGTCAAGTATACTTTTTGGTGTGCAAAGTGGGAAGTAAGCTTGCGTGGCTTCCTTTCTCACCAAGCTGCTTGTATATGGGACTGGGGCTAGAGAGGAATAAGGATATTTTATTTGAAAAACTAAGAAATACACTCTTTTCTTTGTTATAAACACATTTTGCAACCTATTTCAAGCTTTAAGGGAACATAAATGAGGTTATTGTGTTAGTAGCAAGATGTGTGAATGAATCCTGACAAAGCTTCAACAAAGTACAATTTGAAAATAGATTATTCAGAACTTCTTTCTTAGAGCGGCTAAGATAACTAATTACTGAGGGCAATAATTGAAATATTTAGTGTAAATTGCTGTTTAAATAGCTTCTAGAGAAATGCAAGCATATGACAGAATGGTCCTCTAAACCCTGTCAGAGGGCCTGGCATCATGACACAGTACCTGAAGAAAGAATGCAACTTGAAAAGAAAAGGGGCCTCATTACTGGTCTAGGTACTTATTTAAGTGATGCACTCAAGTACATGATTCAATCAAACAGGCTCTGACTAAACCACTTGCCTACCTTGAAAGAAGCAGCCTTGGAATCCGATAGTTGAGGTTTTAAATGTTTGCTGTATTTCAACTCAGTTCCTTGCCTTAGAACCATGAGCTGAGTTTAGAATCAGAATCCACTAGTTCAGTTTTCAGAATTATTCATTTTCTTAAACAATTTTTGGTGAATAAGGAAAAAAAGAACGGCGAATGAGAATGGTTAGGGGGATAGCTGAAGCTCTGTTTCATCTACACTCGTATTCTTGTTGATTATGCCTTTTGTGGTTTTTAAGGGCTCTAAATTTCTTCCGTTGGATGTTCAGCTTTTGGTAATTTTGCTGTTCAACAGTACTTCACAGTGGTGCTCAGAGGAAGTGAGAGCAGATGAAATTCACACAAATCAATGCATTGCTTTAATTGGCCAGCTAGAATGTTTGGGAAAGGAAGAGCTTTGGGGAACGTTAGCTCAGCATTACTGCACCCTTCCCGCCATCTCCAGGGGCACAGCGTTGTTTATTACAGATAATGCATGCCAGAAGACAGGAGGCTGCTGCCTGGCTTGCATGAGAGTAAGAAGGAAAGCTTTATGAATGAACTCACTACTCTCTTTTTTGGGCAACCTGTTGATTAACAAGTCTTCGTGGGCCTCTGTATTTATGTTTTCAATGGAAGTGTAATATTTTTCCTCTCTGATTTGTGAGTGAGTTACAGTGAAAAGTGACAAGTAGGCAGGTGTTTTTATAGTACCCACCTGAAGACACCCTCCACCTGTGCATCTCTGAGTTCACCAGGTAAAAGATCGTCAAAGTTCTTGGCATCTTTCCATTTATAGACATTACAATTGTTTGTTCCTTACTCCTAATTAGAATCCCTTAGTTGGTATGGCAACTAACGTGGATCATTTGACGGACACTGAACATAGTTGAATATGGTGAATTATGTCCAGCTCTCGCAGTTAAATTCCGCCCCACCTTCTCTGTGTCTCACTGCCTGTTTTTTCTACTGCTTCCTCTTGTGCTCAAACCCTGCCTGGACTTGGTGATCTGCATCTTTGATCGTGCTTGGCTTCTTTCTTTATGTATCTTGTTGTAGCGTTCTGAGGTTAAGACAGGACTGGTTATCTGTCAGGAGTACCCTTCTCACGCTAGGGAAAGAGTGAGACTCCAGTTTTCTTAGGAAGCAAAACCAATCCTTTCCATGGAGCTTTCGGGGTTCACGTGTCAAGGACAGCTGCCTTCCATGTACATTACAACAATATACATACTGATACGCTGTATGGAGTGGTTGCTCATCAGCTGCCTTTTCTCCTTGTCTTTAAACTTACAGGATTTACTGGATCACCCATGTACGTCAGGAAGTGGCTCTGGTCTTCCTTTTCTGGTACAAAGAACAGTGGCTCGCCAGATTACACTGTTGGAGTGTGTTGGTAATTCCTTTTTTTCTCTTCCATTTCTTTCATTTTGAGTATTATGCATTGTTAGCTATTTTTCAGGAAGTGGGGCTGGAGCTTACAAAATCTGCTTTTTGTTTCCTGTTGCTTCCTGACTAACCCTGGGAGATATGAGATAACCATGGCATAGAATTTATTAAACTTAACAGCTGGGATGTGGTCACAGAGTCTGTCTTTGAGCAACCCAAACTTGTTGAAATTCTTGCCGAAGTAGTTCATAGTAGTTCATCACTAATTACCAGAGAGAATGCCTTGTCAAAAGCATTTTAGTTGTATGTGGACCCTATGGGATACGGAGAATACTTGAAAAATGAATGGTTCCTGACAATAGATGTTGAATGAGCCAATAGAAGCAGGCTGTGGGACAATAGCAGTATTTATTGCAGTTTTTTTTACTTCAACTCTTCCCTTTCTTTTAAGTATAAATTATATATGTATGTATGTATGTATGTATGCATGTATGCATGTATACATATATGCATATATATTTGTCAAAGTTACTTTTATTACTACTTTATTCTAATAAGACTTTCATTTTTTTTGGCACCTTGTATTTATATGTACAGGTAGTTGTGGTATGTAATATATCATTTGTGTCTTTTTAAGTTTTAAACATCGCACATTTCCATTTTAAAAAGTCACAAGTATTTAGAAAGATTCTGTGATAATGTGTTGAATGCTAGTTGAATAATATCTGAGAAGGATTTTGCACACATTGCTTCATTTGGGCATTTTTTAATGGTTTGTATTATAAAATGATAAATGGCTTCTTTGAAGAATGATAGAAGACTTTTCTTAAATTTACAATTTATTTGAAGGGCAAAGTGATGAGAGAGATGGAGAAACTGGGATAGAGAGAGGTCTTGTATCTATTGGTTTACTCTCCAACTGCCTTCACCAGGCAGGGCTGGACTGGGTCAAACTGGTCAGGAGCCAGTAACCCAGTCTGGATCTTTCTTGTGGGTCGCAGGAACTCAAGTATGTACCTGTGCTAAACCTTGCTACCTCCCAGAGTATGTGTTAACAAGAACCTGGAATCGAACGCAAGAAGCAGGGTTTAAGCCCAGGCTCTCCTGCATGGGATGCAGGTGTCCCAAGTGGTATCGTACCAGCTGTGACAAATGCCTGGTTTGGTTTCTTGATTCCACGGAAAAAGGGATGGACAGAGGTAGGAAGAGCAGTGACTGCTGAACCAAGACACGTGAGTGCCTAGCAGAAGGTGCGTTGTCGTTTATTTAGTTCTGCAGCCACTATGAATATTTCCCGCTCTGCAACAGATTGTGAATAGAGAAGGTATAGATGGAGACATCCCAAGTGTGCTCATTGTATACAGTCAGTTGTCCTTTGCCATCTAGTAGCACATTTGACTATGCCCAAGGGTGTCTGGTGGTGGTGGATGACAGTGAAGAGGAACATAGTGTCTGTCTCACTTGTCTTCTAACCTCCTGGCCTGTGGCCAGACCCATCCCAAGGCTGTACCATATCTCAGGGTCAGCTTGGTGATTGGCCCAAGAGTTCAAAGAGCAGAATTAATTCTACATCTTTAAAAAATGTGTTCTGTTTCTGGTTCTATAGTTACTCTTTACCATTTCTGGAAACAATGCAAATTCAATCGTTCATTGTATTTTCTTCATTAGCATCACAGACTTCAATAAAAGTTTTTTAGTTCCTTTTTATTAGCAATTGGTACAGCTTCAAATATAAACATGCACATGGTAAGCTGCACAAATGATGTGTTGTCATAGTTGTTCAGAAACATAGGATGCTGCACTAGGTCTGTCATTTCCATGTGTTATTCGGGGAGACCCTCAATTTCAGGTACCTTTGGGATCTTCTTTCTAAGCGTGTTTGGCCAGGGCTTTGGGACATTTCTGCTTTTGTTTTGGGGACTTGTGCATGAGGATTTGTATTTATAAGAAACATTTGAAAATCATAAAATGCATTTCTTTTAATTCTGCCTGCCTTACCATTCATCTGATTTTTTTAAAAAGATTTATTTATTTTTATTACAAAGTCAGATACACGGAGAGGAGGAGAGACAGAGAGGAAGATCTTCCATCCGATGATTGACTCCCCAAGTGAGCGCAACGCCTGGTGCTGTGCTGATCCGAAGCCGGGAACCAGGAACCTCTTCCTGGTCTCCCATGCCGGTGCAGGGTCCCAAAGCTTTGGGCCGTCCTTGACTGCTTTCCCAAGCCACAAGCAGGAAGCTGGATGGGAAGTGGAGCTGCTGGGACTAGAACTGGCACTCGTATGGGATCCTGGCGCGTTCAAGGCCAGGACTTTAGCCACTAGGTCACGCCACCAGGCCTTCAGCTGCTTTCTTAAAAAATTTTTAAAAACAATCCCATGTCCACCATTTCCTACAATATTTTTCTCTCCTCTCCGATAAGAAATTGAAGGGAAAGTAAGAAAAAAGTAAGATGCAAAATGGAACGAAGGCACGAAGTGATTACTGCGTCATTTTTTTCTAGTAGTGTTACATTAGCTATCATCTTGAGGTGGGCAAATACTGTGACTTTTTTACGTGAATCCCGTGTAACCTGACGATGCCACACAGTGCACGCTTACGGATTGTGTTTAACATGTGCTTGGAGTTCTTTGGTTTTTAATGAGTCCATTATTTCCTGCCAGAGAATTTAGAGTTGGGTTTTGGGTACGTAGCCTGGCCAAACCTGCTTTTCTCCATGTTTTGGTTCTTAGAGGCTTCGTTTTCTAGCAAAGGGCCATTTGCCTGCAAATGTTGGTTGGCGTTGCAGCTGCGTTTTAAAGCCATGTGATCCCAGCAGCCTCTTGCCTGGGTAGACAGCCCTGCTGCCCGGCAAGTTGTATCCCTGCTGTGTCGTTATCCAGGCTCATTACACCCCTCGCTGATCCCCACAGTCTAGTGGTAATTACCACCTCCTCTCTACCCATAATTAAAGAGAAGAATGGAAGAGAGAGCATGTGGTTGACAAGATGACAAGTGTGTTGCTGCTGCAGGAGGGTACCCTGCTCCACAGGGATCAGTGTGGAGCTGAGGTCACTGCATTCTTCAGCATGTGGCCTTTTTGGTGTGGCCCACTTGTGGCATCACAGGGTTGTCTCACAAAGGAATACCCATGACCAATGTTAGAAATCAGAACTGCTCTGGGATTATGTATTTAAGACTTTGCAAATCCTCTTTTGAAATGTATCCTCTGCCAAGAAATCCTTTAGGGATAGCCGTGGCTGCTTGTCAGTCTTCCACACAGCATTGTGTTCAGGCTTTTGTGTTTGTTTTGTTTTAATCCTCAGAACACATCACAAACTTAATAGTCTCCTTTGTGGAAAAAGAAATACATAATGTAAATTCACACATTTGGCTGCTCAGAAAATGTCTGTGCTGGTCTTGTGTGGAGGGGAAGAGACAAGGGAGCCACTCAATTTGGTTATAGTCATTTAGTTTTTAGTACAATGTTGAAATCAAATAATTGGTGCCATTCTCTAAGTCTTGCTAACTTTCATGTGTTATTTAGAGGCATGTGTACTTTGTATCTTTCTTCTTTAAATTATTTTTGTTATTTTCCATAATACAGTTTTGTAGATATGAGGATTTCCCCCGTGGCCCTCCTCTTTCTCCCTCCCCATTTTCCTCCACCACCGTCTCCTTCGGGATTATTACAGTTATATTGTTCTTCAGTTTAACATGTTTAACATTCTGCTATTTAAGTATGTCGAATTGTAGCTGTAGACAAAGATAGAAGATCTAATATCATATTGTCTAGATATATTTAACTTTCACTGGGAGTCCTCTTTTTATTTGAGAGTTACATATCTTCATTTCTTGGTATGCTAGTCTTCATTACACCTTTCAAAAAAGGAATTTTGAGGTGAATGGAGCAGTTGGTTGCTGATAATGCATTGGTTATATTCAAGATGTTTTTTTTTAAAGGAATATATTTTACTTGAAAAGCAGAGTTTAGAGAAAGATGAAATAATTCATTTGCTGGTTTATTTCCTAAATGGCCGTAGTGTCTAAAAGTGAGCTGGTCCAAACCTGGGAGCCAGGAGTTTCTTTTGGATCCCCAATGTGGGTACATGGTCCTATGCCCTTGGGCCACCTTCCTCTGCTTTCCTAGGTTATTATCAGGGGGCTAATGGGAATGGAGCAGTTGCAACTTAAGCCAGCACTGCAGGTAGTGATTTAACCCGTTACTATACACACTGGTCTCATGCAGATATTTTATTACCACAATTGGGTTGGGTGAGAGGGACAGATCCTACCTGGATTTGTTTTTTTGTCTTTCATGGCAAATGGTTGGAGTATTTATATCCCCAAATTGAATTTTTCTGGTAAACAGAAGGACGTGAGGAGTTGTAGGACCCATGCTTATTGACTTTTCTGTAATGAACCCACGGGCTGGCTGCCTCTTGTGTGTCCCTGCTCAACATGTCACCTCTGTTTGCTTTCCCTAGGGAAAGGCAGGTACGGTGAGGTGTGGAGGGGCAGCTGGCAAGGGGAAAATGTCGCCGTGAAGATCTTCTCCTCCCGGGATGAGAAGTCGTGGTTCAGGGAAACAGAGTTGTATAACACTGTGATGCTGAGGCATGAAAATATTTTAGGTAAGTCCGGTGACAATCCTACATTCATTGTGTCGAGAAAGAATTGCCCATGCCTGGCCTTCTGTGTCGGTAAATGTGAATTTTGAGTTTCCTCTGCAAAGCCATGCAGGAATCCTCAATGTTTATGTACTGTTTAGTTTCAGCATGAATTTCTTGTTGAAGTCTGCAAATAAGTTTTAAGATTCTCTGGATGACGAAAAGGAAATCCGTTATTGCTCATTCTTATTCCTGCATCTGCAGATCGTTATTTAAACAACAGAAATTTGCCCCTTATCATTCACTTCAAGCCTTCTTGGGTTGCTCTACTAACTCCAACCCTTTTTGAATATTTATTACTTGAATCAAACTAAGAAAGATCTTTGGACTCTTTCCTAGAGATTCACAGCTCCCAGGGACATTGTAATTAAATGCACATTCCTTCAAACTAGGCATCGTTTTTAAAGACCAGATTTATAGAGGGATTCAACATACATTTTAATTTGGAAACTACAGCTTAGCAATATTTGTAAAATTTAGAAAGCACCCATGAAATGCTGCAGCGGCATTGTAAAGGGGTGAGCCTATACCTTGGGCCTGTCGGCTTCTGTGTTTTTAAAGATGATTCCCTAAATGTGCTTACACTAATAGTGTATGGCAGATGCTGCCTGCACTGCTGCTTTAGTAGTAGACAGAAAATTTGTAGTGAATTGAACTCTGCATAGAATTGTGCTGGCCACTTCCCGGCTATTGGATTAGGTCCGGTTTATAGGAAGGCCATTGCCAGAATTTTTTTCTATTTCAGTATTGCCAATTTAGTTTTAAATCTGAGTCAAGTTGTCTGCAAATAATGACTTGACAGTTGTCCAAAACTTTGCTTCAATGGTCTGCTGGGGATATTTCGCCTCAGAATTGGGCTGATGCTGTTAGCTTCCTGCTTTTTCTTTGCCTTGTCTCATGGGTCCTAGTCTTAAAGTTAACATTCCTCACTTGCTTTGTTGCCATCAGCCTTCCTCCTCTAAACCATCTCTCCACACTGAGTTGCCTTTCATTTTGGAGCAGATAATTCTGCTTCAGAATGTCTTTTGCTGGCTCTCAAATTGCTTGTAACATTTATGGCTTGTAGGCCTGACATTCCAGGTCCTGTACTTTGGGAATCTCTTAAGTTTTATCTACAGATATGCCCACATTAAGCGGCTGTCAATATCTGCTGTTCCTTGGAATTGCCACAGCATTTAGATCCCTTTGTTTTTGTACTTGTTGTGCTTGAGCATCCATTATCCTGTTCCTACTCACCAACTACCTCTTCCTCCTTCAAAACTTCTCAGTTTCCATCCTGTTGGTCCCAGTGGAGTTACTTGTGCTTCTCTACACTGCCTTGCTTTGTACCTCCTTTGTCAGTCTTACCACACATTGACTTTTTTTTTTAATCTTTATTTTCATTGGAAAGTTGTATTTACAGAGAGGAAGAAAGACAAAGATTTCCTATCTGTTGTTTCACTCCCCAAGTGGGCCAGGAGACTCTTCTGGGTCTCCCATGTGAGTAGAGGGTCCCAAGGCTTTGGACTATCCTGTACTGCTTTCCCAGGCCACCAGCCGGGAGCTGGATGGGAAATGGAGCAGCTGGGACACGAACCAGGGTCCATATGGGATCCCGGTGCGTGCAAGTTGAGGATTTAGCCACTAGGCCACTGTGCCATGGCTGCATTGACTTGTGTTTTAAGAACATGCTTATGGGTGACAACAGTGACAGTATTAACAATAAAAGTAACAGCAGATGGTTACTGTGCAGTAAACGCTGCCTTAAGCATATCTCTCTTCATCTTCACTATGAGCAAAAGAGGTTTGCTGTTGTTACTCTCCCAGTTTGACCTGATGAAGTAATTAATACCCAGAGAAATTAAATAGCACTGGGCATCACACTGGACAGCCCAACTCTTAACCACAAGCTTGTGCTCTGCCCTGTAGGGTGCCAGATGGTCATATAGCGGTGAGGTTTTCTCTTAGATTCCAGAGTGAGTGTATGAGGTTGACATTTACCTGTAGTTAGAGTTATCTAAAAGATCTCAGTGTCCCTCTGACACTGGAATGGGCTAAGATCGAGCAACAAATCTAGACTTGTTTGTATTAGAAGCCGTGCTGTACAAAGAATCACTCAATAGTACAATTGTCCTTGGTGGGCACATGCTTTATATTGTCTTACTATTGGCACATATTCTTGGGAAGTGTGAGAAGTGCTGAGGCACATTCAAGGAAAGTCACATTCATGCATTGCTTTTAATATAAAGTTTAAAGACTCATTGAGCAAAATTCTGCAGGTATTGCTATGCTACATGGTTAGTCTCTGTCCATGCACTCAAGTTTAATGACCTATGATACCACCCCGTTGTACACCAAGGGCAAAAGTCATTTAGATTGTTTTTGCATTCACACCCACTGCTGAGTTCAATATCTTTACAAGGTTGCACTCAGTAAATATTTATTAAATTGGGCCGACAAGAAGTATTTGAAAGGCACCTTGCCACATGGTTCATATGTGGGAAGTTAGATTCCCTTTATTTGATCACAGAGGCTGAAGTAGTATCCATTTTTATTATTTGATGATCTGTAAAAATTCTGAATTCCCGAGGTTTTTTTTTTTTAAGAATTATTTATTTTTATTGGAAAGGCAGATATACAGAGAGGAGAAGAGACAGAGAAGAGGATCTTCCATCTGTTGATTCACTCTCCTTGAGGCTGGCCACAACGACCAGAGCTGCACTGATCCAAAATGTGCAGTGCCCCATGGGCTCTTTTTACCCCCATCATAATCTTAGCTGTGTGCTTTGGTCTTACTGTGTCAGTAGAGAAAGCTCATCTAAATGTCCACCCTGTTGTGTTAAACTTTTTCTTCATGCTTTATTATCTGGGAGTACAGAGTTCATTTTATTTTCTATTACGAAGCATATTGTGCTTGAATTGTCAGTCATGATTCCCCTGACTCAGGAGAGTTGTGAAGGCAGCCTTCTCCAAGACATAATTAAATTACATACCCAACCAGTGGTTCTGTTAGCACATTGAGGATATTAGTTTCATTAGGTTGCATTTAGTGATCTTCCTTGGATGGATTATCCATTATGGATCCATGCATGGAAGAACCATGCTAATTTTGCATATAAAATACAATTTCCTTTTTTTTTTTTAGCTTAACCACTTCAGACTTCTACACATGTGTACAAACTCCTGGCCCCTCTTTGTTGAGCATTCTAATTTAACCTATTAAAAACTAGTCCTTCAAATGGACAAGTTTGAATTTCAACTCTTCCTTCTGGTGTGCCTGGTGTGGAAATTAACAAATATGCAATTGATTCATGCTACTCTGTGTCATGTGATGGCAAGAACATTAGCATGGGAGCTTGGGAAATGGGATGCAAATTTCAGTGCAAGTAAAAGACCCCGCTGTCACTTTTTGTCAGAGTTATATTTTTATCAACCTTCCTTTTCTCATTACTAAAACTGAGGAGGTTGAGTTAATATGGGAGATTTATTATGAAATATTGTTCTCAACTATTTAGAAGTCTACATAAGCATAAAATTTGCCATGTTGACAATATTTAACATATAGTTTAATGGAGTTCAGTACATGTTATACAACCATTGTCAGCATTTATACTTCCAGAACTATCATATGCTCTTGAAAGTTGCTGCATAGCTGTTGAATTAAATTTTTGACATCAGTAAGTAAAGGATTCTACCCCAAAATGGTATGATACTAAATTACAAATATTTTTCATTTGTTTTAGCTGAATTATTTATTAAAAACCTCAATCAGCAATTATTCTTGAACACTTATTAGTGGTTGGTCATCATACCAAGCACCTTGGCATGAAGTAATTTTTTTTTTTATTTTTACAAACATGTTGATATTATTCTTTTCTTGGAAATGAGGGCACTGAGGAGGACATTTTATGTGATTTGGGCAAAATGACCTAACCCTGAGGTGGTGGAGTATGCAAATCTAGTGTTACAGCTGTGAGGCCACACAACCATGCTGTCCTATGTGGTGGACTCACACCTTGACTGTGAAACCTGCCCGGAAGCTAACTCATTCCTAGGAGCACTGCCAGTGAGGGCTTACAAGGGTACTGATGACCTTGTACTGACGACCTTGTACTGCTGTACTTACATATGGTTTGGGATTTTGTTTAACCTCTTAAGGAGCCTAGGGGGATGAATGGCTGCTAAATAAAAGGCTTTTGCTCTAATCACTTTCTCTCCCTATTGTGAACACATCCATTGGCTATGTCAGAATTCAAATCTAAGGCATCTGCTTAACCTCAGCTTACAGTAAAGTACTGTTTTATGTATTATTATTATTATTATTATTATTATTATTTTGAGAGACAGAGAAAGAGGGACGGGGGGGGTGGGGAGAGAGAGAGAGAGATGGTGAGGTGGGAAACAAGCACTCTAAGAGCACGTAGTGACCTAAGCTAGGCTGAATCTGGAGCCAGGAGCTCAGAGCACAATCCAGGTTACCTCCACGAATGGCAGCAGCCCAGTTGCTTGAGCTATTACTGCTCAAGTAGTCCAGGGTCTGCAGTAGCAGGAGGCATGCCAGACAGGCTACAATCAGGAACTGGATGTCGGGTGTGAGCATCTGAACTACTGGGCTCGGTGCTCACTCCCATCAAAATGCTTTAACTCCAGACACACTCATCCCACAAATGTGCTCTGGCATTGTGAAACATTGGATGTTTATAATTCATTCTTGAGTGATAAACTGCTGAAGAAATTTCTGCTTCTTTAAACACCATTTTTCCTGAAAGCAGGCCATTGTGAAGGATATGTAGAATGGCTGGAGAACATCCAAGTGGTGGTCAGGACCAGCCTTTTAGATGAAGTTGGTTTTGAACTAAGACTTGCCGAAGGTCTGGGAATCTGCCCTGCTCCCAGGGAAAGGGTGTTCCCTGCAGAAGGAACTGTTAGCACATAAGCTTGCCAGACATGTTGGAAAGCATAATTGGACGATTAAAAAGATAAAGCCATTGTTCATGAAAGTCTGTAGCATAATTAACAGACAAATCCTTTAAAATTCATGATTTTTAGGGAAGGTGAGAAAATAAAAATTTGTTAATTTGCTGACTCAGAGGCTGCTTGTCCTTTGGGGAAGAGGTCAGTAGAGGCCACATAAATACACAGTAGCGATTTAATCTCTTGTGAGTGCTGCTTTTATAGTTTGTATTTATTTTTGAGAAAGTCATTAAAGATTAAGAGTTCCTAAAGGAAATATCAAGTACCCCCTCAGAATGTCTGGGAAAAAAAAAATCATTCTGTGTTGGCCATGTATGTCAATATCTGATTTCTCTTGAGGCGAGACTGGTTCATTTGATGCTTGTTGATGGCAGGTCTGAATTACTAAGATTTGCCTCTCCAGCCTCATGTTGCTCTTTGCACACGTGTATTATACAGAATTGTGCCTATATTCCCTCTTTATATATGCCTGTCTGTTCTTTCTAGCCACCAAACATGATCATCTTTGCTTTTCTGTGTAGCTGAAAAATAACATCATAAGTGTGTTTTGTGTTTAATTCTTTGTTTCTTTGATGAATCTGTCATTTGATATAAGCTCTACTCTTTATGTTATGCCCACATAGAAGTAACCAGGGATTGTTTAAGCTGCCCAATATTTATAGGTTACAGATAGAGTCTGAAGTGGAATCTAAGCATCAGTGGTGCAGGCTTCCTGTTTTGTATGTGATAGGTGAATGATGTGTGCTTGGAAGATTAGTGCGGTTAAGAGTTTGTGCCACCCTTATGGCTGAGCATAAAGATTCTATTCCAGTTTGAATCATACTGCAAGGTGAAATGGTTTTTAAAAATGACCACTTAGAATGGAAAGGAATGTGAAAGTTTCCTGTTCATTAGCAGTTTCCCATCTAAGGAATAAATGTCATTTTTTTCCTGTTGATCCATCTGTACACGTTCTGTCATGGAAATTGGTCAGTCTTTTTTATTTTTAAACAACTAACATCTTGAGTGCATAGCATTATTTGCAGACACTAAAGGTGACGGGGTGGACTTCTCACTGTTTCTTTCTTCTTGCTCTCTGCAGGTTTCATTGCTTCAGACATGACATCAAGACACTCCAGCACTCAGTTGTGGTTAATTACACACTATCATGAGATGGGATCCTTGTACGACTATCTTCAGCTCACTACTCTGGATACAGTCAGCTGCCTTCGAATAGTGCTGTCCATAGCTAGTGGTCTTGCACATTTGCACATAGAGATATTTGGGACCCAAGGGAAACCAGCTATAGCCCACCGGGATTTAAAAAGCAAAAACATTCTAGTGAAGAAAAATGGACAGTGCTGCATAGCAGATTTGGGTAAATTTCTTAAAGTGTTTTTTAGTTACTTTTTCGGTTTTAATGCATTCCAATGCTTAATCAGATTAAACTTGCTTCTGCTGACATGTTATTGTAAAAAATTTCAAGCATGCATAAAAATTGAAACAACTTTATCACAAGCAACCATATATGTGCCGCCTCCCATTACAAATAGGTATTCTTAAGCTTTATTGCTTATCTGGCCATCTATTCACCTTGTGTGTGTCAATTCTCCTTAATCTCTGGTACATTGCAAAGTGAGTTAAGGATGAAAGAACTCTTCTCAAACAACTTCAGTATGTTCATTGTTGTATCTTGAGCGAGGGTATTTTTTTTTCTTTTTTTCCTTCCAGGTAAATTTAAATACCATGAAATTACACAAATCTTTAGTACTTTCTCAGGGTTTTGACAATTACTATATAAAGCTCAAATCCCTTTTGAGCTGTAGACCCTCCCGTTACTCCAGAAAGTCACATCCAGTCAATCCCATCCTTTTCCATCCTCAGACGCAGCTAGCACTGTTGTGTTCTGATTTTAATAACAATTACACAAAGTAAGTGCGTAATTAAATAGTCCGTGAATGAGCTCCTTTTAGAAATGGTTTTCTGTGACTAAGGCAGAATTGTCCATTTGAGAAAGAGAGCACTCCCCAAATAATTGCCTCCTGATCTTGTTTAGGGTCTGTCATTCTTAGGGTGTTTGGGTAATTTTCACTATCATATTAATTACAGTGTAAACAAGGTTATTTTCGTTTATAGTGACTTATAAATAAAGTTTTTGTTTTTATTTAAAAGGCAAATTTTATTCCTCAAATGACTATAATGGCTAGAGCTGGGCCAGCCTGAGGCCAGGAGCCAGGTACGTGGGTGCAGGGGCACAAGGACTTGAGCCATCCTCTGCTGCTTTCCCATGCGGTAAGCAGGGAACTGGATGGGTCCAAAGTAGATCAGTTGGAACTGGTGCCCATATGGGATGCTGGTATCACTAGCAGAGGCTTGTCTGGCAAAGCCGTGGGGCCAGCCCCATGGTGATTTTTTTACCATATGAATTCGTATTCATCCTAGAATATTGACTGCTAATCAGAACTGAATTATAGTGTCGGTTATTCGTTATATTGGACTCTTGAATGCTTTTACTCTGCCAGATTAAAAAAAGTGGTTTACATTCATATCATTGCATCTATTGTTAGACTGATCAAGGTTTAGACAAAATTAACTTTAATTGTAAAACTATTATAGATAATTCATAAATAATGCAGTTTGCTTTTTGTTTTTAAACACAAGATATTTAATATATTAGGCAAATATACTTCCCTTGACTCATTTTTTTTAAAGATTTTTATTTTTATTATTTTTTTATTGGAAAGGCAGATATACAGAGAGGAAAGACAGAGAGGAAGATCTTCCATCCCATGATTCACTCCCCAAGTGAGCACAACGGCCGATGCTATGCCGGTCCAAAGCCAGGAGCCTCTTCCGGGTATCACACGCGGGTGCAGGGTCCCAAAGCTTTGGGCCGTGTTAGACTGCTTTCCCGGGCCACAGGCAGGGAGCTGGAAGGGAAGCGGGGCTGCCGGGATAGAACCGGCGCTCATATGGGATCCCGGGCATGCAAGGCGAGGACCTTAATCACTGTGCCACCACGCCGGGCCCCCCTTGACTCATTTTTAAGTTTTTGTTTTTAAGTTTTGTTTTCACATGAAGAAAATACAATGTTTTCCAAGTATGAGAAGAAAAATATATAGAACAAGCATTGAAGGAATGAGGCCTTAAACCATTGGTTTTGGTTGTTGTATAATATACTCTATTTATTCCATGGCTGTTAGAGCCCGAGTGTTTTGGGTCTGAACTCTGACTTTCCTGTTAGTTACTCTGTTTTTGTACAAGTGTCTTTACCTATCTACCTGGCCCCAGTGCTGACCATGTCCCCTGAGTGACAGAGGCAGGTGAAATTAGCGAGAGGACTCCAGTATTTGATTCACTCACTTTACTTCTGCCGTGTTTGAAATTTTCATAATAGTGTGCTCATGTATTACGCATAGAACTGGACTAATCTCAGATAATTCTGATAAGATTGGAAGATTATTATAAATGCCTGGCAAATAATAAGGATTCAAATGGTAGCTGCTGTTATAATCCATGGATCTGGGAAGGATGGCAGATTGAGGCAGCTCTTGTCTTTGGTTTGCCTTAGCAGGGAGGGGCAGGAGAGATTTGCAGCTAATTAATGCACCAGCTACATTGCTTTGGGCTGGCAGCCTTCCAGTTAGATACATGGGCTGGTATGACAATCTGTGTAAAGGAGGCATGAATCGGGGTAGATGATATAGTACAGGAAAAGCTCCTGTAAGACTGTATATAACATTTTACATTAACACCCAGAACTTGGGAACTACTCATTAAAAAAAGACCAGCATTGTAGTTACTTTTCTCACTTCTTATTAAAAAATCTGAAGTACCAGAAAGATTAAAAGAATATTAGAATGATTACTTAAATTCTCAGAACCTAAGTTCAGAAATTGTTAAAATTTGCCATTGCCTTATATCTCTGTGGCGGTGTGTTTAATGTATTGGTCTACCACTTGGGCACATTTCTTTGCTCGCAGAAGTTTGTGTATTATCCTAGTAGCCTCAGAATGTTTCTGGCCTGAGTCCTTTTCCTGCTGTCAGTCCACAAGTTATCACCAAGGGCATTCCAGGGTTTATTAAGAAACCGACCATGTAAATCTGCAAGAAGGTTTTGGTTTTTTGTTTGTTTGTTTGTTTTGTTTTGTTTTTCTATTTTTTTTTTTCTGTTTCTTCTCCTTGTAACTGGGGGAGAGAAGGACACAATGGGAGAGACCACATCCTGCCTGCCCAGTACCCGATGTCATCCCAGGGTCCCCATTGTGGAACATGTTCTGAGGGGTTCTGTTCAATGGTTTCTATAGTTCTGAGATGCTGTTCATATCACTGCTCCAAGGATGAGGAAATCCCCAAGGTTAGTTGACATGACATAGCTCACCTCGGAGTCTCCGTTCACCCAGAAGTTTGCTGTCAAGTTTCGCTAGAGTAGTTGATCAGTTTGCTCTGCCCTTCTTCCTCTGCAAACCAGTGAGTGCTGTGGCCCAGCCTAACCCTATCCACCACACACTCAGCCCTTACGTACCCCAGGGGGAGCTGCAGCCCAGTCAGAGTGACCCCAAAAATCCTCACTGGACCAGCTCCCAGCTCTGGTACCTTTGCCTGCCAGCATGTGCATTGGACTGATCCCGTCTGTCCCACAGCCCATTCAGTTCTCATATACATCATTGGGCACTGAAACCTAATTCAGCCCAACTGACTCCACCCTCTAGTCCATACTCGTGCCATTGGGTGCCACTGCCTTTCCAGCCAGGCCTGCCTCTAGTCTTGGTTCTCATGCTTACTAGTGGGAGTTGCAGCCCATCAGAGAGATGCCCACAATCTCCCCAGTGGGCCCACTCCCAGCCCCAGATCTCACACTCTCCAGGTGGTTTTGTGGTCTGGCTTGACAGGACTTGTCCCCAGTCCCAGCACTTTCCAGTTGATGCTGCGGCAAAGCATCAGGACTTTTTAATTGAGGTTGCTTTAAAATCCTTCAACAACCTCTGAGAAGGTATGAACTGATAACAAGTGTTGTTTTCTTCTTTTTTTCAGGCTTAGCAGTCATGCATTCCCAGAGCACCAATCAGCTTGATGTGGGAAATAACCCCCGGGTAGGCACCAAGCGCTACATGGCCCCTGAAGTTCTAGATGAAACCATCCAAGTGGATTGCTTTGATTCTTACAAGCGGGTTGATATTTGGGCCTTTGGCCTTGTTTTGTGGGAAGTGGCCAGGCGTATGCTGAGCAATGGTAAGTATCTGATTTGATACTATATATCCCCTTCCAAGTTTCTTGATACTGATATCTTTAAGGAAGCAAGAGAGAAGTCTGCATTGCTTCTGGAATCATACCTGTCTGGGGATAGGTACTTTTGTGTGAAAAGGCATTGTTAGCAGCCAAGGGAGGAAATGATGGATGAAAAGCAATAGTTTTGAAAGGTTTTAGTTATAAGTCATTCTATGAAACCAGATATGGCCTTAGCAGTTCAGAAAATATTTGTTAATTTTAAGATACATCTCTTGCAGTCCATACTCACTCTTGTCCTTTTTTTGCACCCAAATTAGCCACAAATACTTTGATGAACTTCAGTGCATTTTGTTTTTATAGCACTGTTAACTCAAACTGGGCAGCACTGTTAACTCAAACTGGGCATGCGTTGACTACTCGTAAAATAATTTTTAGAGCTCAGTCCTTTGAATCAGCTTGACAAACCTGTTCATAGCCTCATAACTGCAACTTTTATTTTGCTAAGCATGTATCCAAAGCTTGTCCAGGGAAAGAAGAAAGTGCCATATATTTAGATCAGTATTCATTTCCAAAAGATGTTTTACATTTTATCCTCCTGTGACCCATGGGAATTCTGGACTTGAAGAATTAAACAAATAAAACATGCTGGTCTTATCATCCTAACTTTCACTTGGAATTTCTTCATACTTAACATTTATGGGGCAGTGGTGATTTTCATGAATATCATAGGCAGAGATTAGGAGATTCTATGAGAAAAGTGAAATTTGAGTGATTTAATATAGTTTTAGTGTACAGTAATTAAAACTGGCATGCCTTCTTGGTAGCTTTTTTTGTAATAGCAGAATGTGTCTGCTTTGAAAAATCCTGAGGGTGTTAAAGCAAGTAGCAAGTGTTTCAGATTAAACATACAGGATAGTAACTTGACAGTTCTTTTAGAGTACTTGTTTTTTATGGACTCATGAACATTTTCCTAGTAATTGTTTCTCAATTCTGGAGAACTACAACCTTGCAATTTGTACCACTGAAGTGTCTTGAGAATTGTTTGCAAAAGAGAGATTGTTTTGCTGACTTATATGGTGCTGAACTTTGCCTGAAATTGCACATCAACTTCATTTCCTAACTCTCTGCCTGATCATTCCGGAGTGCCTTGGAACTGGGGGAAAAAAGGCAAAAGACCCAAATCCTAATTTGTTTACATTAATAGACCATTAGAGAAAGAACACTGTTGGAATAAACTGTTTGATGGAATTTACCCCAAATGAAGACAAGGTTGGCCTTCCACAGCCAGGACAGTAGCATTTCCAACTGTTGGATGTATTAGAACATAGCTAAGTAGGTCTGCTTGGAGACACGGGCTATCTGAGTTTTGTTAAGACCTCATGTTGCAAGCCCTCTCCCTGTGTCCCAGGCATAAATTGTAAAGGCTTTAAAAAGATCAACTGTGATTAATAGTAGTACATTTAAAATGAGAATTATTTGTGTAAAATTTAGCTCAACAAATGGTGGCCTCTTTGCTAGTTCTTGTATTCAGCAAACTTGGGGAAAAATACAGAAAGGGAAAATGCTTTGATGATTGTTTGATTTATTGATTTCCTCATCATGTAAGCTGTTAGGTAATCCTTACAATTTTGTGGGATGAGTTCTTCTTGTCTGTGGTGGGACTTGGTTTTTGAGGGGAATATAAGAGAATGCTATGTGTCATTTAATTTCAGCTACTGGTCTTGGAGAGTGACTAATTTGCTATTTTCCTTTTCTCTTTCTCTAATCTCTCTTCTATCAATACTGATGTGCACTTAAGCATACACAGCCACAAATCAGTAGATCTAAATTTAAACTTGCAAGTGTTTAATACTGCTTGCAAGTCTGTTTTACTAATATTAATATTTTTGAAATACTTTAAAAACATATTTGAAAGGCAGAAATAGACAGATGTATATTGTATCCACTGGTCTACTTCCCAAACGGCACAAGTGCTGAGACTGGGCAAGGTCAGAGCCAGGCTCCAGGAACTCCATCTGGCGCTTCCATTTGGCTGACTGGTGGCCAGCGATGTGGACCATTTTCTGCTGTTTCCCAGGCACATCAACAGGAAGCCGTATCAGAAATGGAAGCCAGAACTGAAAACCAGTGCTCACATGGGACACTGGTGTCCTGGCAGCAGCCCAAACCATTGCACCATAGTCCTGGCTACTAATAATATATTTTAATAATTCTTCCCAAGTAAGAAAACTTGCATAGAGAGTAAGCTAAGAAGAATTTTACTCTCATTTTTTTAAAAAAATTTTTATTTGTATAGAAAGTGACACTCTCAACATTTTTCTTTTGACTTATTTGCACATGTTTTAAATACTTAGTTGTAATCAAAATGCAGGTACGATTTTGTATCATTTGTGTTTTTAATGATAAGTAGTCTATTTCTTAATAATCACATGGTATTTTGTATATCCCGTCTCTTCCTTTTGCAGCCTATAGCAGTCATTTGGTGTATATATGTTCTGCATCTGGGGGACTCATTCTTAACTGGCGAAGAAGTAGACTTAAGAGGTCGAAGAGTGGGAATGTTTTTATGGCTTGACACATACTGCCAAATTGCTTTCCATGAAAGTTGTTTTAATTTATAATATTGCCCTCGCCCCAGGGTGTAATGTACCTATTTTACTTTCTTACTCGTTTTAGTAACTGTCATATATATACATATATTTTAAATCATTGCACATGAAATGTACCTCATTTAAATGTATGACTATCTTAAGAAGGTCATTATAATTATGCGTCTTTTGAGTTTCTGAGTCTGTTATAAAAATTGATGACCAGATAGTTCTCTTGGAGCAATATAGATCCTCAAGTGAATCATGAGCATAAAAAAATGTTGCAATTTGTATTTTTATTGGAATTTTATATTTATTTGCTGCTAATAATAAACCTGCTGCTGTTTCTGAATAGGAAATGAGAATTAAGTCCATTTTTACATCTGAACATTCTCAATAGTGTCTTTTGAAATTATTTCAGTGTTATAGTTTGACATTGAATTTGGAATTGATAGAAAATCGTTCTATCCCCCTTTGTGAATTTATTGTGCAGACTTAGGGCAGAGGTTTGCTTGGGGTTTGTAAATCCTCGATCTGGAGGGTGCATCAGACTAACCCACAGAACTAATTTAGACTTTAGTTTCCACCCTCCCCCCAGATTTCTAATTTATAGCTTCTAGGACTGAACATGTCAAGGTTCCTATCTGAGTATATGCAATTCTGATTGTAGAAGATTTGGAAGGACAGGGTATCTAGATTGTACAACCACATATATGCTGAAGATAAGGCAGCCCTGGTCCTGTAGGATGTGAAAAGGCCACACCCACCTGTGCTGTTCTCTGCCTAAGCTCACTGTGGGTGTCCCTGAGGCCTGTGTGATTGATACCTCCCAGGGCCGCGTGCTGCTTCTCTGGGCCCAGTGGAGGCAGTGCAAAGTAAGCAGCACACTGTAGCCTCTATGTTCTGGGTACCCTGGCCCTTCTCTCTGATCCATTCATTTCTATGTTTCATCATCAAATATAGAACATAGATCACTTAAATAAATAAAATACAATTTCACTTCAAGGGTTATGGTGATCAAGTGGGAAAAAGCAGGTGAGGTACCTTGTATGTGTCTGGTATATCATTGAGTTATTCGGTGTTAGTCTCCTTCCGTGGGAGATGTGTAATGAAGGCTGCCCGAGAGCTTGCAGGTCTCAATCATCTTTTCCTGCTTCTCATTATGCTACAGCACCTCCTGATTCCATATTTGTTTCCCCTCCCCATTGCCCACAGGAAGGCTCTGTGGATACACTTGTCTCATTGTTACTGACTTTGATCACTCTGTAATGGAATAGTGTCAAAATGTGTCAAAAGCTGTTTGTAATCTCATAGACAAATTCTTGTTAGCCAAGCTGCACCTTTTATGGTTTGGGGACTAGGAAATACTTGGTAGAATAAGTTTATGCTTGGCATGCATATTTTAGAAATACCTCTTGTAGTTAATCCTTGAGCTTGACAGGGAATTGTGTGTGCTTTTGTTCCTCAGGCACCATGGGCTGTGTACAGAAACCATGACAACCCTCATTTTATTCGCAACCTAATATCCAACGGTGTCTCATGATTGCAGTTCATCTCTTTGCTGTATTAAGATTTGAACAAAATGATGAATCACATTTAGGAAAAATTTCAGTGTTTATTAAAATAGTTGTGTTTTTTTTAAAAAGATTTTATATATTTTATTGCAAAGTCAGATATACAGAGAGGAGGAGACACAGAGAGGAAGATCTTCTGTCTGTTGATTCACTCCCCAAGTGACTGCAATGGCTGGTGCTGTGCCAATCCAAAGCCAGGAGCCAGGAACTTCCTCCAGGTCTCCCACGCAGGTGCAGGGTCCCAAAGCTTGGGGCCATCCTCAACTGCTTTCCCAGACCACAAGCAGGGAGCTGGATGGGAAGTGGAGCTGCTGGGATTAGAACTGGTGCCCATATGGGATCCTGGCATGTTGAAGTTGAGGACTTTAGCCACTAGGCCATCTCACCGGGCCAAGTTGTGGTTATGTGTTTAGGATAAGCTTCAGGTCAGTGGCTGGGCAGGATACAGATAGGGTAAGAGGGAAGGTTTTTTCTTTTCCACTCCATCATGTACTGGAATTTAGTGTCTGCGATCTGGAGCTGCAGAGTAGTAGAAGGCAACCAGCCAGCAGACTTCATGATGCAGTAACCTGTGCTAGCAGCACTTCACCGGATGCGATTGGCTTCCTACCACTCTTCGGCATCTTTAAGAGCAAAGTCAGTGTTGGCATTTTAAAGCTCGTGATAGCTACAGCATTCCATGATGGCACATTTTTCTCTTTATAGCCTACTAACATTTGAGATTCTTGGGGTGCTTCTTCCCCCCCTAGATTTGGGGAACGTACGCAGTCTATAATATCTTGTCACTTGTTTAACTCAGGCAGCCTCAAGCTTTTACCCCCTGCTCCGTGACTTGCAGTAATATTGGTGGATATTTTTAGTAGGAGTTGAGCACACAGTAATGTAAAAACCATTGACTTGTACTGGTGTGACATTAAGAAGAATGCAAGTAGTAGGAATTAATATCACAGTTTTAGCACAAAGAAGGTTTGAGTAACTTCTGTGGTTCCTCATGATCAGGAATTGCAGCTGTAGCTGTTATGTCATGTAGTTTATGTTTACCTGGCAGGAGCCAACACTGTCCTTCCAACTCTACTCTTGCTTTTATCACCCTCCGTTTTTTTTTTCAGAAAGTCCTCCTGGGAGCAGTGGGATATGCTGGAGTGTTGACAGGGGCAGACTTAAAACAGATATTTGCATCCACATGCAGCGGGCAAGGGGGAGACAAGGAATGGGTGGTCCAGGGCCAATGGACAAGATCTTAAGTAAGGACTCTTAAATCTAGAGTCTTGCATTGCCAAGAGGCTGCTCTGACATTTCTTGCTGTTAGATGTACATGTGCTATGCACATCAGCTTTGTGATGTGTGCTGTGAAAGTATTGGGAAGCTATTGCACAGTAGCTAAATGGTTAACCCAGAATCATGAAGCAGATGAATGGAAAAGATAGATATTGTTTGATTAAAAATAGGCTTGCTCCAAAGAAGAGAGAACTTTTGATTAGGGATGTGCCCAGGAAGAAAATGATTGTACAAATCAGACACCCAGGCAAAGGTTCTGTGGGGGAGTACATTATAAATAATTTCTGGTTTCTTCCCCCTGGCCCCTTTGAGTCATGGTGACCTTACATGGAAGGGCAAGGCCAGGTGCAGTTCTGCCCTTGACCGCTGTTCACGTACTCCTCTTCCCTAGCGTACTTGTGTCATTTGTTGTTTGTACCACTCATTTGGCACTTGGAGTACTTTTCATTTTTAGTCACTTCCCTGAATTCACGCTGTCCTCTTTGCCGGCTCACGATTTGGCAGTTGCTCATTGGATGCTGCCTTTATAGGACTTGGAGTTCAGTTTTTTTTGCTTGGATGTCCTGGTTGTCACTTTCTAACAGAAATGAGGAACAATTGTAGGTCAGTCACTGTCTGCCTTGGCAGTCAGGCCTCTCCCACCACCTCCCAGCCTTCCTCCCACACTGCCCATCACCACCTGCATGTGGCTTCTGCAGTAGGGAACTTTGCTGCCTCTCTACAACATGGGAGGATCGTGGTAACTCCCTGTGCTGGCACCACACCCTCTCCATCCCCACAGTGCTCCCTTTGCCTTCTTGTTTTCTCTCCCTGCTCTCTTCTCGACCCTGCCAGCTCCTTACCTTTCCGTATGAGCTATCACTCCAGGAACGCTCACAATCCCACACCTATCACGCCTATCTCCTTGCTCTTTCCTGTAATGCTGATTGTTAATCTTGTCTTTTGTTCTTCCCCATTATTCTGATCCTGATCGCCAATGCCAGATTGTTTTCATTTTTGTGTCACTGCTGTGAAGCACAGCCCCTGTCACACAAAGTTTCAGCGATCAAAATGGTTTTGTATCAATTTATGGGGCCAACATATAAAAATGTAGTGAGAACTTCTAATCTGCTATTGGATATGTAAAGGTGGAAAATAGTGGGATGAAAAATGTTAAGGTTCTTTTTGACAAGATTTCTATCATTTTAAAAAGAATAAAGGGACTTGTCTTCTTCTAATTTCCTTGAGAAATGTGAACATGTATTATATTTTTATCACCACTAGGATTTTAAATGTTCTCCACACACTATAGGTGTGTAGTGTGGTTTTGACTGACTGAAATGATTGTTTCCTTTCAGCAGGGGAAGTTCCAAATGACTGTTACAGTTTAATCCCAGGTTACTTTTATGCTGGAGAAACCTATCCAGTGTGATAACATCAGCCATAGGCCAGTGTGAAAAAAAGAGGTGTGATCATCTATGAGATGGTCTTAATTTATAAACTTGATTCATTTTGTTAAAAATGGAAGCAGGGCCTGGCACAGTAGCCTAGTGGCCTAAAGTCCTTGCCTTGCATGCATCAGGATCCCACATGGCTGCATCTTTCCATCCAGCTGCCTGCTTATGGCCTGGGAAGACAGTTGCGGATGGCTCAAAGCCTTGGGACCCTGCTCCCACGTGGGAGACCCAGAGGAGGTTCCTGCCTCTTGGCATCAGATCAGCTCAGCTGTCGCCATTGTGGCCATTTCAGGAGTGAACCAGTGAATCAAAGATCTTTCTGTCTCTCCTTCTTCTCTCTATAAAGCTTGACTTTCCAATAAAAAATAAATCTTTAAAAAAAAATGGAGACATTTAGTAAGAATAAAATGTGGGAAACAGACATACCAGGGAAAACTTACAGGACATTCATTGTTGATTATTGCCGTGTAGACCCATGCTATTTATTTTCTCTTGCATTTGTGGAAGACTGTATATGTTATGCTTCCTTGCACATAAACCTTCCAGTGCTGACAGAGAAATTTCCCCCAATTACCTGGCTTTTATGTTGGGGAAATGTATTCTGTTTCAGAAAATGGAGAGTTGGTGAGGGCATAGCTCTTCCTGTGTCTTTTAAATGTGTAAAGCCCTGGAAAAGGTGTAAGTTGCCTTTCCAGGCCCATGCATGGTCCTATTTCGGGTGTTTGTCAGTACTGAAAGGAATCAAGATAGTTTGGTTTGACTGCATCCTAAGGATCCTTAAAAGTAGGTCAGACCACTAAGATGAGATGTTCTAAGTCTTTTGAAAGTAGCAGCTTATGCTCAATTTGAGCCATTTATGATTTCCTAGGAAGAATTTAATCCATTGACTGATACACATTACACATGCAGTTAGGCAATGTGGAGAGGTTATTTTAGAATTTAGAAAGTGTATCTACTAGAATTTTTTTAAAATATGATTTAGACTACTTTCCATTTTTAAGATGAACTCTTATTTCGTTGACTTTATGAGATTTTAAAAAACCTGTAGTATTTCTTGAACAGATGCTCTTTATCATAGCTAATCTTTGACATAAGCGGTTTGTATTTATATGGGATTTGTGAGGGTGGTTTGTCACTGGTGGGTGATAAATGAGCAGGAGATTGAAGCTTTTCATGTAGCTTGCAGGAACTGGAGAACCTAATTATAACTTGCCTCCCAGAGACCCTCTGCTTCCCCAGCAAGTTCTTATCTACAAGGGGAGTTGTAAAAATTCATGAAAAAATGGAAATAAAGTAAGTTTATTTTAGGGCAGAATTGAAAATCATGCATCCTTTTTTTATATATTTCTCACATCTTTTATTTTTTAAGATTTATTTATTTTTATTGAAAAGGCAGAGTTACATAGAAAGAGGAAAAGAGAGAGGGAGAGGAAGATCTTCCATCTGTTGATTCACTTCCAAAGTGGCTGCAGTGGCTGGAGTTGAGCCAATCCAAAACCAGGAGCCAGGAGCTGTTTCCAGGTCCCCCACATGGATGCAGGTTCCCAAGGCTTTGGGCCATCCTCGACTGCTTTGCCAGGCTACAAGCAGGGAGCTGAATGGGAAGTGGAGCAGCTAGGACACAAACTGGTGGCCATATGAGATGGTGATACTTCCAGACAGAGGATTAGCCAGTAGAGCCATCACACCTGCCCTTCACCCGCTCCAGTGTCTGCTCCTTCAAGACCCTTCTCCCTTGGAATTGAAGACAATAACACAGAGGAAGGGAATTGGGAAACAATTCAGTGGCCCCACTGCTAGGTCTTTGATGGAGGCAAGGAAATAGCATATACTCATTTCTAAGGACAAGTGTGGGGATGCCCATGGCTTGTGGCCCGAATGAGTATGATGAGCCCATTTGGCCTGGTTCTAACAAAGTGACCACAGGGGGCACTCCAAATTAAAAAAAAAAAAACAAATTAGCATGCTAAATTTTAAGTTGACAGTCAGTAAATGATGTCTTAAAAATCCAGTGGTCTTTGGCAGAAAAGAATTTCACCTATTCTTTAGGAGAAAGAATCCATTTTACAGTTTAAAAAGACAAATTGTTAAATGTTTTTATTTGTGAAATTACTGTTCTTTGTGAAAAATGTATGTTTGACATTAAGTGGGTGGAAAAAGTTTCTAAACTGTTGGAAATCATTGAATGAGTGAAACAGAAAGCAGCTACTTTTGTATTTGTTTAGGTTTAAAAGAAGAGTTCATACTCTTTGCTTTGTCCTCTGCCTTTACGTAAGACTTCCCTGTCTGCATTTTGTTTTATGCCTGCAACACGAGAGTAAATAAGATGGCTCTCAAGCATAGAACTGTGCTTATCCTTTACTTTAGGCATCTTATCTCTTTCTGACCCCCTGATAATTTTGTCCTAGACCTGTTGTGCTTTATTGGGCGTATCAGAGCTGATATAAGCAATTTTTTCAATAACTGTGATGACAAGAGAAGTGGTCACGTATTTTCTTCCGTTAGTTACTCTTTTCTTCATTCCCTTCAGGGTAAATATGCATTGTCTTGTTCCCCAGTTACTTTAGAATCTACCTGTAGTATCTTGAGTTACCTTGGAGGAAGGCCTTTAGGTCTATCCCCAGTTCCATTACACCCTGTGGTAATGCTGATGGATTGCTGGGGGATTCTCTCCTCCCTTGCTAACCCAACACCATTCTTGTCCTGTGTGTAGGTATAGTGGAGGACTATAAGCCTCCATTCTACGATGTGGTTCCCAATGACCCAAGTTTTGAAGATATGAGGAAGGTAGTCTGTGTTGATCAACAGAGGCCAAACATACCCAACAGATGGTTCTCAGACCCGGTAAGAGTCTTAATTTTAGAGCTGTCCTCAACTATTTGCTAACTCTGGAGTTTGATCTGGCAAAGTGTCCAGGTTACCTGCCCAGTGTATCTGTTGCTCTCTCTTCCCCTCTTTTGTATCAGACTCTTGCTACATAGATTCAGGAAAACTGCCTATAGATCTTGTTGGTGAATGACTCTATGTGCAAGAACCTAAGTGTCTAACTCTTTAGGAATTAGGACATTCGTTTCTACTGCCATTAGCCCTAGGACTGCAATTTCATGGGTAAACCATGAGATTTTGAGTGATGCTTTTAATCCCCTTCAATCTCAACATACCTGCAATTCTAAGTATAAGCGCTTTAGTGCTGAAGATCCTGTAATCCTAAATACTAAAGGACTCCAAAAATTCATGGAAAAATGGAATTAAATGATGCTTGTTTGCATGCTTGTGGAAGAAGATCTAAGACACTGAGAAATTACCCGTTTCTAAATTTCAGTACTCTTTGTATTACTGCCTTCAGTGCCCATAAGTGTGTCAAGGGGTGTAACCTCGCCTGTGTAATCTGCCTGATAAAGTAAGCTGCTAGTCCAAAGGTCAGAGTCCATGTAACTCCTATGGGCAGCTTCTTTGTCAGTGGTTAAGCCTTTGATTATTTGCTTAAAGAAGATGGACAAATAATGGCACTTTAACTTCATAAGGTCTGACTTCAGAATAGTTGACATGACATCTGATCAACTTCCAGGGTCACTAATAAGCCAGTTTGTCATGGAATGTGTGTCCTTTCTCTCCATAGACGCTAACCTCTCTGGCCAAGCTGATGAAGGAATGTTGGTATCAAAATCCATCTGCAAGACTCACAGCTCTGCGTATCAAAAAGACTTTGACCAAAATTGATAATTCCCTAGACAAATTGAAAACTGACTGTTGACATTTTATCGATGTCACAAAGGAAGATTTGACGTTGTTGTTGTCCAGTTGGGACCTATTGATGGCCTGACTGGCTGTCAGAACAGAATTGCTCTGTCTCCCTTCCCAAATGACTGCTCTGACAAGGCAGATTACCTACCCAGCTGTGTGCTGGGGAGACACCAAAACCACCCTAACCTCGCTCAATGACTACGAACTGGGCATTTCACGAACTGTTCACACCACAGAGACTAATGGTGGGCTGACACTGCTGCAAAGGTAGGGAACTGGAGGAACACAGAGAAATCCTGAAAGAGATCTGGGCATTAAGACAGTGGCTTTGCATATCTTTCACAGGTCTCCTAGACACTCCCCACGGGAATCTCAAGGAGGTGGTGAATTTTAATCAGCAATATTGCCTGTGCTTCTCTTCTTTATTGCACTAGGAATTCTTTGCATTCCTTACTTGCACTGTTACTCTTAATTTTAAAGACCCAACCTGCCAAAACATTGGCTGCGTACTCCACTGGCCTGTCTTTGGATAATAGGAATTCAATTTGGCAAAACAAAATGTAATGTCAGACTTTGCTGCATTTTACACATGTGCTGATGTTTACAATGATGCCGAACATTAGGAATTGTTTATATACAACTTTGCAAATTATTTATTACTTGTGCACGTGGCAGTTTTTATAAAACTGCTGTGTGCAAATGTTAAAGCTTATTTTTATGTGGTCTTATGATTTTATTACCGAAATGTTTTTAACACTATACTCTGAAATGGACATTTTCTTTTTATTATCAGTTAAATTCACATTTTAAGTGCTTCACATTTGTATGTGTGTAGACTGTAATCTTCTTTCCGTTCATATGCAGAACGTATTTAGTCCAGTACCCATGTGACACCACCGAATATATTACTGATTTAGAAGCAAAGATTTCAGTAGAATTTTAGTCCTGAACGCTGTGGGGAAAATGCATTTTCTTCGGAATTATCCATTATGTGCATTTACACTCTGCCAGAAAAAAAATAACTATTTTGTTTTAATCTACTTTTTGTATTTAGTAGTTATTTGTATAAATTAAATAAACTGTTTTCAAGTCAAACAGTGAATTTGTTTTTCAGTGTGTAAGAAAGCTCTCTGTGACATGAAGTGTTTTCATATGGAAGCAATAGATACACAGAATTTGTAAACTGCATTTGCTTTTCATTGCTAGTATTGACCTTGGGGGATTATGCTGATATCTGAACAGCTTGGATTTAATATTAGAAAATTTCCTCTTTTTCTTTTGGCTGTGATGATTTTTTCCCCTTCGGTGTCACCCAGCTTTGACATCAGGATAACAGAAGTCTCTGGCCTGCCTTTCTCCCAAGGAGATTGTGAGTGCAAATGGAAGAAGGAAGTGAAAGCATTTTGTTTTGTAGTAGGTTCTTTGTGAGTGCAAAGGTGTCTTAGTTCTTCCCATTTCGCTGCATGGGAGAGTCCGTCCTTGGCATTTCTCACTTCTTCTGCGCGATATGATTCGAATGGTAGGGTTTAGAGCCGTCCAGTGAGGGAAGAGGTGAGAAAATCCTGGTGGTCCTGCAGAGGTAAGTTAAAGTCCTCGTTAGCATGTCTTCAATTGCAAAGGATCTATTCTAGTTATACTTAATGCCTCTTGAAATTAAAAATGAGAACTTTGTTCCATGTTATGTATAACACCTAAACTGTTTTTAACTGTACAGTTCAGTGGCATCATCTCATTCATATTGTTATTCTACTGCCTATATCATGCTTTCATAAAACTCTTCGTTTTGTAAAACTGACACTCAGTATCTGTTAATCAGTGACTGCTCATTCCCTCCCCCCGCCTCCTTTTGTTCCATTTTCTGTCTCTAGGAGTTTGACTGCTCGTAGGACCCCCGATGCTCTGTGTGAAATCGTGTAGTGCTTTTTTCTCTTGTGAGCCTGGCTTATTACCTTTAGCATGATGTCTTCAAGGTTTGCGTGTACCCAGATTTACTTCCTTTCTAAAATGTAATAATACTCCAGGTATGTATACATGCTGTTTTGTTTATCCATTTATCCGTTGCTTCATACTTGAATCGTTTCTCACCTTTTGCTCTTGTGAAGATTATTGTCACAAACATCATTATACAAATATGCCTTGAGTTCTTGGGGACAGTATAACCTCAAGTGGAATCGAGTTACCTTTGACTTCTGTTCAACTATTACATTCTTTTATAAAAGTACGCATATAAAAATGTACAGCAGATGAGGTTTTGTATTTCTTGGTAACTTGGTTGCTCCTGTGAAAATAACTCAGCTCAGGGACCAGAATACTGCTAGCACCTCAGAAATCCTCTTCTTGCTCATTTCTCCCCAGTCCCAAGAATATCTACTTTGTTGACTTCCACGGACATACAGCGTATCCGCTCCTTGCTGATCACTTTCTAATGGACTCATTCAGGATGTATGTATGCCTGAGTGGGATCATTAGATGATATATACTTTCAGCTTTGGTAGAGACTACCAAACTCTTCCTAAAAGGATTAACATGTATTCCCATCAGGTATAAATGAGAGCCGTGGTTTTTCTACATTTTTTAGCAGCACTTAGTAGTCTCTTCCTTTGCAGGTTAGTCATGTTGGTTGGTGTTATGCATGTGCAAAATGCGGGAACAAAGGGAATGAGTAAATGCCAGTCTGCTCAGGGATTATAGAACTCAAGTGAGAAGAGGTTCTCAGATATATCTGAGTGTGAATCAAATATTTCGTGATGCATATTGTTCAAGCTGGCCCTTGAAAAATCAGTCATGACTTTATCTGGTGCTTACCCATTGAGATTGTTTGTTCCAACCATAGAGAATAATTATTTCTAAGCAATTTTGAGCATTTCATTTTTTTAAGAGTTATTTACTTTTTTGATTAGAAAGTGGGATTCCAAGAGAGGAGAGACAAAGATCTTCTTTCTGCTGGTTCACTCCCCAACTGGCCACAACAGCCAGAACTGAGCCAATCCGAAGCCAGGAACCAGGACCCTCTTCCAGGTCTCCCATACTGGTGCAGGGTCCCAAGGCTTTGGGTGGTCCTCAGCTGCTTTCCCAGGCCAGAAGCAGGGAACTGGGGCAATTGGGACCCATATGGGATCCTATTACATGCAAGGCTAGAACTTTAGCCTTAAGTAAGCTACTGCGCTGGACCCTTAACCACATCTTGATATGGTCTCTTTTCATTGACTTTGAAAGCAATTCTGTCAAGATTTCTGTACTTTGGGTGTTGCGAAGATGGGTGAGATGAGAAGACAAAAATGTTATAGCTGCTCTAGACAGTCAGGCTTCTATGCTCTCCTACTATCTTGATCTCTGAAGAGGAAATTGAGGTCCAAGGAAGTTGACTGACGTTCCTGGACTAGACCTCTTGATTCTGTTCTAAGACTAGTGTCATCTCTCATAGGCAGCCGTCAAGGGCTGCCTCTTCTGCTTTCATTTACATTGGGTCATTCTCTGAGCTACACAATCACTAATGAAAGCTCAGCTGTGAGGACACAGTTGGTTGTGCTCAGTTCTTGAAAGCAGCCATCCAGTTTTTATACTCCTGGGCAGGAAATACCCTGTTTCTGAGGGTCTGGAAGACAAGATGGATTTGCTGGTATATTTCTCATGGGCTTTACACTGGATGTGCAGCTCCTGGCTGTCAGCCTAAATCCCACCTTTTCATACACTCCTTTTCCGTACTTGGGCTGTGACTCCACTGGTGTGGCTCTGCTATGGGGAACCTTAGAAGGAGCCTGTGAGGCAGGAGGAGAAAGGAAAGACTAGCTCCTTCTTGTCAGCATCACTCCACGCTTCCTTCTTTACCCTGACAGGGCACGCACTCCCAGGTGCAGCAGCTTCTCAGGCCACTTGGCAATTGCACTACTACTTGTAGAGGCAACTTTATTGTACCCTCAGCTCAGAGGTGCTGGCACCAACCCCTCAGAAGGAAGGTAGGATCCAGCTGTGTTGGATTCTGTCAACTTGGAAGCACCCATGTCAGCCCACGGCCCCAACTCTTGTACTCACCGGTGGGAGCTGCAGCCTAGTGGGGGAATAACTCACATTTGTAATACTAATAGTTAATACTCCCTGTGTATCTACTACATGCAGGGTCCTTTGCTCACTGTTGAACATTTACGTCTCATGGAAGCTCTAGCAGGTAAGAACTGTTAATATTTTCTTTTGACAGCTGGGGCCACTGAGGCTTGCAGAGGCTGTGATGGTTTATCCTACAACAGAAAGCAGTATTATGAATAGGAACATAGGTAGCTTGAGTCTAGAACCTGAGTTGTAATAAATACACTGTTGCTTATGAAAAGAGAGTTCATGTCGGCTTTCTTTTTCAAAAGAAAATGATGTCATTGCCTTCCTTCTTGGTGGTAGAATAAGCAGATTGAAGTGTGCTATTATAGTGAAAAGTTGGCTCTATTTTTCCCAACAAATGATCTTTTTCTCTTATTTAGTTTTAAAATTTTTAGAAATGAGTTCAGCATACACATTTGCATGCAGGTTTGAACTTGGTTGCTGAAAAAGTATTTGAGAGAAGCTCTCTCTCTGCTTATAACAATATATTCAGCATGATGCTCTTGGAGCAGTATTCTGCTTTTCTTGAGTGAGGCTGTATTTTTGAAATGTTGAAGAAATGACCAGTTTGTGCTGATTTTGGAGATCAGGTTGGTCTGCTAATTACTAAGTGACTTGGTTGGCTAAAATTATTTTAGTAAATTTATAATTTTATATTTTTCTAAGTTATACATGTCCTGTCTCTTCCCTGTATTCATTGTCTGGGTGGGCTAGGCATAGCTCTCATTGCCAAGAAAACAGCCATGAACAAAACCATTTCCTCCCTCATCAAACTTCCTAGAGTATAATTCTGAGCAAGTCACTGTCCACTATTCCTTTATCACCAAGTAACTGTTATTCACAGATGATTACAGTTCCTTTCCTGTAGAGCTTTTTGTTTTCCCCAAAGTCAGTGATTTTCTTTCATTCTTTGCTTCTGTTAGGCCATCATTTCTGGACCAAATACTATGTCAAAGTGTTACTCTGCTTCCAGTCCATTCACACAAGGTCACTGTGCGTCCCCAGAAGTCCTCCTCCTGCTGCCCTCTGTCCTCCTGCTGCAGGCTGGTCACCACTTGGTCTTGCAATTCCTGTCCCCTGGGGCAGCTATTGTATGAATTCTCCTGGCTCATGCCTGCCTGGGAATCCTTATTCTTGATCTGTTCTTTATCATTTCCACCCTTAATTTGCTAAGTATGTTTTTTAGTGAGTTTCTAAGTATGTATGGGAAGTAAATATTTTGAGACCTTTTTAGGTCTGAGAATTTTTTTTGTTTTACATTCGCATCTAATTAATAAGGGTTTTGGGATATAAAATTTGAGATTGTACTTTTTTCTTAGTATTTTGGATGTATTCATGCACTGTCCAGCATGCTCTTCTGATGCTGGAATCTCTTCATGCTTTAGCGCTATCACCCTTATAAATCACAGTGTTTTTCCTGACAGTTTTAGAATTTTCTCTTGGTTCCCATAGCTGTCTCTAAATTAAAATCTTATTATATATGGGTTGTTCCATCTGGATTGATCTCTAATTTCTAAACAAATAAAATTTAAAATATGTATTTAGGAGAAAGAGATCTTACCCACTGGTTTTTGCTCCTTAGATGCCCACAGTAACCACCATTTGTTTCAAGTGGTTTTCCCTTCAGCTTTGGGTTGTTTCCTCACGCACAAATTCTCTGATGAGTATCCAGCCAAATGCTGTTCATATGATTATAGGTCTTTGCCTGTAAAAGATCTCACTTCAGGCTTGGCGCAATAGCATAGTGACTGAATCCTCACCTTGCATGCTTTGGAATCCCATGTGGGTGTCAGTTCATGTCCAACTGCTCCACTTCCCTCCCAGCTCCTTGCTTGTGACCTGGGAAAGTAATAGAGGATGGTCCAAAGCCTTGAGACCCTGTGTTCATGTGGGAAATTCAGAAGAAGCTCCTGGCTCTTGGCTTTGGATCAACTCAGCTCCAGCTGATGCAGGCACTTGTGGAGTGAGTCAGCAGACAGATCTTTCTCTTTGTCTTTCTTTCTGTAGATATGCGTTTCCAGTAAGAATAAATAAATTGTTAGTATAAAAAACCAAAAACTTCATTTCAAAACCATATTTTATATTTACATGATAAGCATTTTTTTCCTCTAGTGCTCAAGGAATAATTTTTTATATGTTTAGCTGATAACTTGAAGTGATAATTCTCAATATGTGAACCTAGATCAGAGTTATCAGTATCACCGGGGGACCTATGATCAAGGCATATTATTAAGGTATAGTCTCAGATCTGCACAATTGGAAACTTTGGGTGAGGAGGTATGTGGAGAGCTAACCATGTATATTAAGTCCCATGTAAATCTGATAGGTGGGAAAGCTTGAGAACCCATGCTTAGAATCCACAGTTTGAGCCCTCTGGGGAAGGGGTCTTGGAAATATTTCAAATGCCTTTGAACTGTCACAATCAGGTGGTTGCCAGTCTCACTTGTACACAGGTTTTTCTGTCAAAAAGAGAGTTGGAGCAGACAGGAGTTACCGAACCGACAAGAACATAAGAAGTAGAAAACACTTGGTTCTTGAAAAGTTTATTGGTTAGGAAATAATTTGCAAGTTCTGTCTGGCAGAGGAAGTTGGGGTATGAAAAAAAAAAAAAAAGCTGGGCACTCGGAGCAAATGATCCTCTTGTACATGTAAGGTTTTCAAGGCAAACAAGCGAAGGGACTATGCTCAGGGACTCCGTCTGAAGACTTTTTGGTTTCCTCGTCCCTGATGGCGTGTCTGGTAAGCAAGCTATTGGTTCCAGAAGAAAAGTTGGCAGTATCAAAAAAGGGGGAGGAGTTCATGCTACAGGGCGGCATGCATTAGGAGTTGAAACAAAGTTGGGCAAAACATTTATCTCAAGAAAAATAGCCTTTCATCAGCAAGCGGGCAGGTTCCCAGACATGTGGGTTTATCCAAAATCACTCTGGCCTTTCTCTGTCTCCTTAGCCACAGGACGGCCCCGCCCTCCTGTCTGCTGCACAGGAATGGGAAAAGAAAAAGGAGACAGAAGTTGGTGCCCTGGTTGCTTCTGTGAAGTGGTTTGTATCTTACAATGGTGTAAAATTATTCATGTTTAAATAATCAGTGTCTTTTTGGACAGAATCCAGTCACAGGAGAAAAGCTTCATAGCTTGAGGAACAGTGTAGGAAGTGTAAAAGAATGATCTGATTCTGTGCACATGTAGTCATAGGCACACATATTTGACTGATTTTGATAATGGCTAGACAGTGCACAACTGGTAGAGCTATCCCCAAATTGTGAATTTTTTCTTAGATACTCAGTATATTTTTTGCCTACTAAGATGCTCTGTGCCCCAGGGCCCAACCCTAGGCTCATTAGCCCTGCCTCATCCTTGAGGGTCTGGCATCAGCTCACGTTTAGGTTTCTGCACTTGTTCATGTGCTTTTATGGATACTATAGCTAAGAATCGGGCCTTGTGACAGGTGCTAGGAAATGCCTGCTTTCCCTCCTTCCAAAGTTAATACTCCTGTAACAATGCAGAGGATACTCTTGGCCTTTTGGGAGTCCTGGGCTGTATTGGCAGTCCATGAATGTAGTCTCTTTCTAGGTTCAGTCATGGAGTTCTGAACATTTTCCATTTAAGCCTGCCTCTGTTTCCTACCCACATCTTTCCTCCCTTTACCACCACTTAGTCAAGTTCCTACCTTAGAGTCCCATCTTAAATGTTATTATGGTAGCTATTGAATCACAACAATGATTAGCATTTTAAAGCCACTCGATGAGTGTAATCCTCTGACATCTTTAACTTACACTTCATCTCACCTGCTTCTCACAGGAACCTTATAAATGTTTGTTGTTATCCCCCTTTTCAGATGAGAAAATTTAGGTGTTGTAATTTCGGCATTTTCCTGCCTGCCTGGCAGTGACAGACTTCTCCTTCTCGGTTTTGTAGATGTAACCCTGGCTGCAGATTCCCATGGCTGAGGTCATGCTTTTTATTGAAAGCGCTTTGGGAGCAGGAAGATGGCAGCAGACAAGTAGCCTTCCTTCCCTAGGTCTTGGTGGGTACTTTATTCTGCTTGAGTTGTTTCCTTGGTTCTCTCTAAAATGTGAGCTAAGTGAGGGTAGGGATTATTTTGCATATGAGTCTAATATTGTTTTTTTCCCCATTTCATAATAAATGCTGAAAGGAGGGATCATAGATACTTACTATAGCATCTGCTTCCTTAACAGCAAGGTCTGGTGCAGGGCTTTTACGTTTAAATGGGTCAGGCAAGGCTTAGCAGAAGACAGGAGAGTGATGGGGAATGGGAAATGTCTAATCAACGGAGGTAACTGCTAATCATTTCCGTCTGATTGTTGCTGTCTGAGTCTAAGACCCTATGTTGCCAAATTTTCTTAGATTTTCAAAGGACGTCGGAATCTGGGTTGCTAGGTAAAATTGGCTATGCCAATTTCAGAAAATTATGAGATTGGAATTATCTACAAGAATCCTACATGTTTTTATTAACAGAAGAGTTCAGTAAGATTTCTGAGATGGAGCATATAAAGCAACCATGAAGCCAGTGCAAATGTTAACATTTGATAAGACAACTTAAAAGGATTACCAAGGGGGAGAGGATGAGAAAGCATGGAGACCGAGTTTTTGAATAAAAGGGAAAGTGTAGGGTCTGGTGTGGTAGCCTAGTGGCTGAGGTTCTCGCCTTGCACATGCCAGGGTCCCATATGGGCGCTAGTTCTTTTCCCAGCCACCCTGCTTCCCATCCAGCTTTCTGCCTGTGGCCTGAGAAAGCCCAAAGCCTTGGGACCCTGCACCCACGTGGGAGACCTAGAAGAGGCTCCTGGCTTCAGATCGGCACAGCTCTCGCTGTCACAACCACTTGGGAAGTGAATCAGTGGATGGAGGATCTTCCTCTCTGTCTCTTCTCCTCTCTGTAAATCTTAACTTTCCAATAGAAATTATTTTCTTTAAGATGGGGGGGTGGGGTTGTAGAAAACTCTAAGCAGGATTTGTATTCACCTCTGGTCCCATTAAAATGGCGGTTCATATGACAGTGGTGAGAGCTTGAGCTGATTTGCGCCTGTACTGTCAAGATGGCAGTGATATCATTATCAGTTCTGGAGTTGAGAAAATGTCTTCAGCTGCATGTTAGAGAACCGGCTGCATTTTGGAAGAATTTCCAGGCACTTCTTTTGTCTACAGTCTGCAGTCCTGCTCCATGGGCACTGACGTTTGCTCTAATCCCACAAAATCATGCAAGGATTTGAGACAGTTTTGCTTTTGTGCAAAAGAATGAGTTTGAAAACCCCATGTGTTCATGCAAGATGTGCTAGGGTTCTGGAGGACTGCACCTTCTTCGGAAGAGCGAGAGCCGTTTGCTGCCATTGCATGGTTTTTCAACAACTGTTATTACCAGATTTGGTCATAAACAACTTCTACTGAGGAATGCCGGGTAAAAGGTCATGAAAGTTATTTTGTCCATTTGGAAAGACGTAATTGGCTGAGGAGGAACCAGCCACAGGGGTGCAAGGAGGCTGGAGAGTGAAGAGAAGATGAATCAAGGATAAATCAAAGCATGGAGAAAGTGTCCTTTTCTGTGCCAACTCTACATGCTTAGGCTTATTATTTACGTGGTGCATATTCCCAATCTGTAATATTGTGAAACATGAAAGACATATCCTCCCTTATGTAATACTCAACTGTCTTAGCCTTACCAGCTTTCTGCAACTCCTGCAAAATCTTAGTATGCTATATTCCCCATCATGAGAATCGTATCAATGTCTAAAAGTTAGATGTCGGCATACAGGAAAAAGTGAGAATTATAATCAAAGCTCTCACGTTGTGAAAAATAAAATGTGCATTAATATAAGCATTTGGTTTTAAAGTAATCCATAGCTATTGTATATGAGATGAACCATAAAAATATCTAATATAGCTTTTTGATATGCAGGTACTATAGAAAAGGTTATGAAAAAGCTTAGTGATAAGTTTATTTTGGTACAAAAGTATTTTGAAAGCTGCGTATTTTTTCATAATATGAATTTCTGTGGTAGAGCAGTATAGTTCAGAAAGTTTTTCTTGCCGTAATTTAGAAACTATATGAAATATATTTCAAAATGGTATTGCGGCACTGTGGGCTAAGCTTCTGCCCATGACTCCAGCATCCCATATGACTGCTGGTTTAAATTTTCATTGCTCCACTTCAATCCACCTCTATGCTAATATATCTGGGAAGGCAGGAGAAGATGGTCAAAGTGCTTGGGACTCTGCCAACGATGTGGGATACCTGGGTGCAGTTCCAGGCTCCTGGCTTCAGACTGGCCTAGCCCTGACAAGCTGCTGGGGTCATTTGTGGTCTCTTTCTTTCTCTCTCTCTCTCTCTCTCTCTCTCTCTCTATGCCCCCATCCCACCTCTCTGCCCTCCCTCTTCATCTACCTCTTTGTCTTCACCACTCTCTGTAATGCTGCCTTTCCATTAAGTTAATAAATACAGCTCATAAAAATATGGATTTCTAGTTCTAGACACTAGGTAGCACAGGACCATGATATCTAATAGAAGAGAAGCAATTAGAGTAAGGACTGTAATCATAATTTAAACTCTAAACTCATGCCATTGAATTATGCCTGAGAAAATAAGTAATCCCACATTTACTGTCTACAGAGTCTCCTCAATATTACTGCATTAAACAGCTTGGAAAAAACAAAGCAGGAAGAATGTGTAGGGTGGACTAATGGGGAATGGGGACTATACAAAGTAAAACACCAAGAATATTTACATAGATGTGATTAAATGTTTGGCTTCTGCCCATCTGTAGGGTAAAGCCCTGAGACAATGAAAATTTTGCAGGAAGAAATTCTAACAGTGGAATTATAAGCCAAAAATTCCCAAAGGCCACACAGAGATAGAATTTACTCAAAAGGACTAGATAGATGAATCCATGTTGAATACATGAAACTTTACAGAGATTCTAGAGGGGCTATACCTTAATAGGTTAAACTTTTTTGAAATTAACCTTCAAAAAATGGTTCCTATATCCTAAAAAAATAGTTTTAAAAAAATTGTAGTTATCATATTTAATCACAGATAGCTTAAATATTTTTAGATCAAACTCCAAAACACTTGTCTCTCCTACTCTTTGTAAATATGGCTTTTTGGTAAAAAATAAATAAGTCTTTAATAAACCAGCATTCATAATCACTAGCATACAGTAGAAACAAGATGTAAAGAGAGGGTAAAATGTGATCCATACCTGGGAAGATTGAAGCCCAGACATAACAGATAATGTAAATATGAGATAGGATGTTAAAATAGCTACTCTAAATATGGTTCATCATGAATTTAAAAGAAAAGACAAATATAACAAGAGGCACGATAAGAACAGAATTACTAAATGAAACTGTAGACATGAAAACTACAATATATGAGGTAAAAATATTATGGGTTAAACAACAGAGGACTAGACAGTAAAATAGAAAAACTCAATGAACTTCAAGACACAGCAATGAAAACTACACGAAATGAAGCCCAGAGAATAAAAAAGACAAAACATAAAAAAACATGGAATGGAAACTATTAATAATGTGGAGGCAATATTAAGGAGTCATATATATATGGAATTCTTAAAATAGAGGAGAAGGATATGTGAAGAAATAATATCTAACATTCCTTTAAAAAGATGACTAATTCTGTATGTATAAATAGGTTCAGAAAGCTATTCAATGAAAACATGAAACCAAATAAAACACCAAGAAAATTATACCAAGATATATCATTAGGAAATTACTGAAATGCAATGAAACAGCAACTTAAATGTGGCTGTAGCATTTGGCTTCCTGTTTATATCCCAGCTGCTCTAGGTTTGATCCAGCATCTTGCTTATTACCGAGGAAAGCAGGGGAGGGTGGCTTAAACCTTGGGCCTCTTCTTCCACATGGGAGATGCAGAGAAAGCGGTGGCTCCTGGCTTCAGATTGATCGAACTCCGCCTATTGTGGCCATTTGGGGGGGAATCAGCAGACATAAGATCTCTCTGTGTTTCCTTCTCTTTGTAAATCTGTCTTACAAATAAAAAATAATTAAATCTTTAAAAAAGGCATGCTTAAAAATAATTAACACAGACTTCTCGTTATAAGCAGCAATGGTTGGAATGATATTTTAGGGGGCAGGAAATGCTGAAAGAAAGCTTGCATAAATCTGGAATTATAGGCCCTGTGAAATGTCCTTCAGAAATGAAGTTTCAGTAAGAATTAGCTAAACCAAAACTGAAGGAATTCATCTTCAGAACCTCACACTATAAAGCATAGAAGGAAGGAAAGTTAGTGGAGGGAAGAAAAAAAAGAAAGAAACTTAGAAAAGTTATATCAGATGGAAATGCATATATACAAAACATTTGAGAAAGTAAATTGCTAAATTTAAAAGATTTTTTTCTTATTTTGATCTAGTTTTATTAATAATTAATAAATTGTATAAAATGGGCAATGAGAGTATTCAAAGATAAAAATGGCATTTTAGAAGGAATCAATTTATTAAGAAGCCATAAACATGTCATAAACATTGTACCCAATATGAGAAGTTGAAAGACTTAAGGGATATAACAAATATATAGTCGTAATTGGAAATTTTACTATTGCCCTATTGGTAATTTAATAACAGTAGGAATTTGCATAATTTAAGCAACTTTATCAATAACACGTCAATTTTAGAATTCTCAACTCATCAGTTGAAGATACATGTTTTTTCTTTTTTGAGTTTTTATTGTTACCATTTTTCATGATATGGTTTATAGGTATTAGGATTCCCCCCATTAACTTCTTATTTTCCTTCCATATTCTCCACCCTATCTCACCCCATCATTCCCCCCCATATTATTACAATAGTGTAGTCCTTCAACAGCAGTCACAAATCCTACATTTTGCAATTTAAATGTATCATGGCATTATAGATATGACAATGGTAGAAAATCTAGTATTATATTGTCCAGCTATATTTAACATTTTTATTGGGAGTACTCCTTTTATTCAGAATTAGAGATGCAAGGTATGGTATAGCTTCACTTCCTGGTATGCTAAACTCCGTTTATGCAATATTCACCAAGAGATTATTTATATATATACATATGTATATGTGTGTGTATATATATGTTGGATTATAAAAATAAAATGTTCTAAGAACCAATAGTGAAACTAAAATAAATTTTAAATAGTAGTCCAGAAAGAAAAACTGAAAAACAACCCCAAAATAAAGAAAACAAATGGAAAATATGGTAAAATGATTCTTAACACTCACACTAAATGCGAATAGACTAAACATTCCAGTTAAAAAATAAAATCCAACTTTATACTGCCTACAGGAATGCAGAAGAAGTAGAAGTAAAAGCATTGGTAAGGACAAATGATCGAGGTCCTAATTACAAGAGTAATATAGTCAACGTGCCCAAACAAACAATGTTACTTTAAAGTTGGGTAATGCATACATCCATTTTTTTTTTTTTTTCGTTCACTGCTCAGCTGCTTTGAGAAAGCCTCCCTGTTTTGTCTTTAGCCGGGCTAAAGAAAGCTAAAAGGCCATGCATTAGCTTCTTTATACCTTGAAGTTCAGGATCTAAGTGTTAACAATAGCAAGTATCATTTATAGATGCATTGGAGCATTTCATTTCTAAATATCTAGAAACTTGTGGGGTCCTGTGTTTTTTGGAATGGTGAAATCAGCTCAAGTACAAATGAGACCAATTCTTACTTTTATCCTTAGTTTTTCTTTTATATGCTGTCTTATCTATAGATTAACTTCATTAGTGTAATTTTTTCTGTATGCACTTAATTCTTTGAGAATTGGATTGTCTTTTCTATAAATATGAAACCATGCTAAGAACTGAAGCAACATCTAGAACAGCTTGTCTGTTACCAGATTTTCAACCAGGTGAGAATGGTAAAAAAAAAACAAGGTATAATTAGCTTTTATATTAATGGATGCTAATGAGCACTTAGTGTAATAAGATAATGGTTAAAGTCACTCTTACCCATTTAGTAAAATCCTGTTATGTTTAGAACACTGATGGGCAGCCCTTAAAGGGACCTTGCTACCTCATTAAGCTTTTGCTAAATGAGACCCAAATCTTAAGCAAACTGAAACTCTAACAAAGTAAAGAAAAAATAATTACCTGAGCTTTTCCATCTTGACAGGAAATAATTACTTAAAACTGTGGATTGGTTGATGATCTTTGCAGGGGTCTTGTTTATCTCCCTGTGAGTGTGTAAGTGAGGTAGGTAACTGAATATTTGTTTAATGGTTGACTAAAAGCTGAAGGTCCCTTGAAGTACAGATTGGGATAATACACGTTGATATTATGTGGTTTAAGTCTCCCCCCCCACTCATGCATCTATTAGATTATAATATTAAAAACAATGTGCATAAAAAAGTTTGAATGAAAAGTAGTAAGTTTTGGGGGCTTATCATTTATTTTCTCCTCCCTCCAGCTACATCAAGAAAGAATGCAACATAATGAATTTGAAGAATCTTACTGTTAAGAGGAACCAAAGGTCAGTCATTTGGCCTAGAGAACCATCTGAGAACCTGGAGTTCCTTGTGAGAGTGCGATTTGCAGGAAGGGATTTTCTCAGCACCCGAACTGATGCCGTTGAGTTAGAGTTGGTGTCCCTGAATGAAGATTTCCTGACAGTGATTCCAGGTTCTATAAATGAGGCTCTATTCCACAGTACAAGCTTTTGGATGAAAATGTTCTTGGTAGTGATATATTTAACAAATGGTTCTCTGAAGAAAAAAAAAGAAGCAATGGTGTTGCTTATTTCAAATTACCACAGTGTAATGATTGGATGCAAAATTGGGAGTAGGTGAATACAAATCTGGCACAGAATTGATTCCAATTCTGGAACTCGATGTTTATTGAAAAAAAAAAAAAACAATTTTTGAGTTGCCCTGCTGCTCCCTAATGGAGAGATGACAAGTCGGTTCATTGTGGACAGTTTCATTCTCTGATTCAAATTTGGATCAGAGAATGAAATCAAAATAGAACCCTGTGTATTGTGAAAATTGTAGGAATTCAGTTTTTAAAAGTTTTCTCCGTTTTTTGAGTTAGAATCTCAGTATTCAGTGGTTACTTGTTATTTACAGATGTCTCATCAATACATAAATATTGGATTCCTGCTCTGCACCAGACCCAGAAATAAGTGCTAAAATGCACAATAGAGATGGCTTCTGCTTTTATGGTATTTACAGTCTAGTAAAGGAAAATTTTTATATTTACCGGTAGAGGGAAATGCTATGAAAGAAATAGATTCTGCATAGCAAAGAATTGGCTTCCCTGAGGAAATGTTTAAGGAATGCTGGTGGAAGAAATGGAGATTAAACAGCTACATGGAACTGTCACTGTTGTGCATTCAAACTTGGAAAATGGTGACATAGCTGGTAGTAAGTGCTGGAGACCAGTAAGCATGGGTCTGGTTATACAGCCCCTTGTAGCCATGTCAAAGGTTATGGTTATTCGAAGAGTAATCAGCATCCCCTAAAGTGTTTGTGCCACAATGAGGTCATAGCTGTAGTGTAGAAGAATGAATTGCTAATTCATCCATTCATTCATTCAAAGCTTTATTAAAAACCTCCTGGGTAGGCACTGAAACAGCCTAATCTAAAGGATATAATCAGATTGTTGATACGATCATAGTCTAATTGGGGAGAAAGAGGTGAATGGTAGTGTCCTGTTGCTACTGTAACAAATTGCCACAAGCATAGTGGCTTTAAACAATACACACTTGCTGTAATTCTGGAAGTTAGAAGTCTTAAATAGGATTTGCTTGCTAAAAAATTGAGGTATTAATAGGATTGCATTCCTTCTAGAAGTTCTAAATGAGATTTGTTTTCAAAATTTTTCTTCTCATTTTCTTGAGGTTGTTCATATCCCTTGGCTTGTATTCCTTCATCCACTGCTATTTTTAAGTACTAAGTAAAAAAAGGAAAACTATATGTATATAACTTTTCAGCTAGTCACTGTGAGGATATACGATTATTTCTGTGATATGTGAAATAGAACTTTTCATCAGCTTTCTAGCTGTAAGTTGAATGGGCACAAAGCAGCCTTTCTCACACTTTGAAGCACATATTAATCTGCTTAAAATGTATGTTCTGGTTTATGAGATCAATGAAGCAGACTATAATTCCATGTTTATCTGTTCTCAGATGATATCATGCTATTTATTGGAGTCCCTCACTTTGTGTACATCAAAACCTAGACTTCAAATTGTCAAATTATTCTGCATGTATAAGAGGATATATGAGGTGCATGGCTTGGGGGGAGAAAGCAATGATTAGTTCACCAAGCGTATGGAGAAGTTTTTGTATATAGGTGAAGTAATTTACTAAGTAGTTATAATTTTATCCAGAGAAAGGTCTTATTATCCATGCATTTTGTTGGGGTCAAGGATCAAGAAATGTAGAAGTCTCTAATTGTGAGCTGGTATTGTGTGGGTATAGAAGTTGGGGAGATGTTGGTTTTTTACTCTAGAGTATATAAGAGTAAACCATCATATTGTCTCAACCGCCCAATGGTTAAAAGTAGTGACTAATGGAGCCACACTCACAGGAATAATTAATTGTGGACTACTAACAAATTTTGTGAACTAATTATTGTTAAAGTATTAGTAGCATTAAATATTCTATGGTGGTGTCATTTATACCATGGAAACTGATGCAAATCAAGGATATCTCTCCCATTCATTACCCCCTCTTTCTCTTTGCTCCAGGAAGCTCGTTTCTCAGTGTGCTACTGTCATAAACCCATTATTGTCTTTAATGTTTATGTTTCGGCAGTTGGCAGGTGAGTCCAAACTCAGCCTATCTTCTTAGCTGCACCAGCTTTTGTGTGCTTTCCGTGGCTCTCACAGCTAAATGCAGTTCTTTGTGTGGTTTCACATGGCATCCTCTAAGCTTAAATGTCTGCTCGTTTGCAAGAGTAAAGTTGCTGTTTGGGGCTGTAAGTCAGTTTCCCAGAAATAATCTAAGGTACTCTACAAGAATCACATACAGTTAGACTGGTGATTTGGTCCAAGGACATTTTGGAATAAGCCATTTAGCTACAAACCATTTGTTTTAGAAAGAAATGTGGGACAGTGAAGATATTTATTCCATTATTAGTGGTCTAATATGAAGAGGGACAACTGCGAGGAAACTCATAAAAATCAAGTCTATTGGGGATTGCATGGATAAAGAGGCTCAGAGGTACAGATGATGCAGCCTTAAAAATGCAGCCTTAATAACTAGAGAGAGAGAAGGAAAAGAGGGGAGTGGGGGAGACAGTAAGTCTAAGAGGACTTGAGGACAGGGATTAATAGGTAAGGCATGAAGTGGAGGCACAGAGGAAATAAAAACAAAGGTGACAGTTGGCTAGGAAGATGATATCAGCTAGTTAAGCTTCAATGTTTTGTGTACTCATTTTTAAATAACTGTAGTAACACTAGGCGTTTTACAAAGTGCTTTTATTTTCGTATGCATTACCTAATTTCACTCTCAATATAACCATATCATCTGCATGAATTAGCTGATGTGATGACAGTATTCTCATAATACTCATAAAATGAACTTCAGAAAATTTGAATCTCTTTCCCCAGGAACCCAGAGTTGACCTAAGACCAAGGGCAGAAAAACTACTGTTTGTAAAATATGGCCCAGCATTTGATTTTTAGGAATAAAAGCCAATGGAAGATAGAGCTGATAAGTCATCACAGAGAAATTTTGACAGAGACTTCTTCTTGGTCCACAAAGCCAAACATGTTTCTGCTTTCTCACCTTTCACAGAGAAAAACTTCCTGTTGACATGACCTTTAGGTTCCAAATCCCACTGTGCTAACCCAATCAGTCTGATGCTGGCAGGGAATATGATCACTTAGCTGCATGACACTTGCAGAGAGCAGCCTGCCTCTGGTGCAGAAATAGTACCAAGCAGAGCCTTGGCAATGGCAGATATTCCTATTGTTAGTCACTTCTGGGAGTTAAAATATCAATGAGGGAAAAATGCTAGCAAATGTTTTAGCAATTTGTAACAGTCTTGATTGATTGACTTACTAACCAAAAGGCAGCTTCTTTCAAATGAATGGGCCATTCGATGGAAAGCTTTAGAGGGAGAGTAGATGGTATATGAAGAAGCAGGGATCCAAGGGAAGCTTGTAGTAATTCGGTATTTTACTCCAAGTTTCTATAATTACTTAATGATCTCAAGAAAATTGATTAACTTAATTAAGCTGGATAACAAAGGGACATACTAGTATCTATTCTGTAGGATTATTGTAAACCTTAGAAATTATTCATTTAATCAGCTTAATACAAACACATTCTTTGGTGGTAAGAGTTGTTAGAATACTGTCACTTTGTGTGGAGGTGGCTTATGGTCATAGTAATTGCAGTAATAAAAGTAGATTAAGAACTGAAGAACTGGGACCAGGGGCCCTGAATGATGTAATTTTTTTGGGGGGGCGCTCCCTCAGGAAAATAACAATACTGCAACCAGGGAGCAAGATAAGCATGCATCAACTAATATGTCAGTGATGCTAAGATACGGTTGTATGGTTCTGTGCTATTGGTGTTTCCAACTTCACCTTCCCAGCTTAGCATCATGTATAGCTTGAATGCTAGGGAAATGTACTATTGAGTTCAATCAGACTAGATTTGTCTTTGGGAAATCCTGAATTCACTCCTATGCAGAATTTCTAGAAAGGGAGTCCTGATCGGGCTTTCTGATGTAGACTTCTTTCCTGCAATTCGGGGAAGAATGGCACCAGGCACACATGAAAAGGAGGGGAGGGAGAACATGGAAAGCTTGATAGCTAACACTTAAAAACAGAAAGACTTTATATAAAAATGTACATTTCTAAATTTGCTTGGAAAAGCTAGTGTCACTGAACCGCCACATGGTTACACACAGTACACAAAAAGTAGCTGCTGCCTCACCTTAAGACGGATTGACTTCCTTATCACAGGCCTCGCAGTTGAACACACATGTGCCTGAAAAGCCAGGCAGGTGGAGTGAAATAAGTCACAACGAACCCATACGCATCCATTCGATTCAAGGGTTCTGAAAATAAGGGTCCACTTGCTGTGAATATTGTTCCTCAGAGAAATTTAAAATGCAGATTTTATATTGACATTTCATACTTTGAAGATATGGTGGTTTTCTCTTTTTTGTTTTTGTTTGTTTTAGAAAATTCTGCATGAGCAAAATGAGAGGTCTATGAGAACAGTCCTGTCTTGCTGCTTGCCATGCTGTAAATGCCTCACCACTAATAATCCCCTACAGTGCAAGGGGCAGGAGACGTTGGGTTACAGCCAGCTTGATAAAGTGGCTGTCATGACGTCCATATCCAACCATTTTATAATTTCTCCCCAGCAAAACATTAAGTTTTTCTTCAAAAAAAAAATATCATGTAATATACTCTACAGCCATTTGTATGCCATCCCTTAGTCTCATGCGACCAGGGACTTCTTTATTTCTCCATTCATTTCACCTCAGACCCTGTAGCCAAACCACAGATAATATACAGACTTTGGATAAAGTTAGATGAATTTCTCTTTAGTTTCAACTTGTATGTGTATATATATATATATATGTGTGTGTCTGTGTGTATATATATAAATTTTCATTATTGAAATCTCTTAAACGAGTTATTTCAAAAACTAGAAATAATCAAAAATCTCCATAGCATGTTAGATCTCATTAAGCTAGTCAGCAAACAGGATTTATTTCTATTTTCCAACCTAACACAAAAGTCAAACAAAACCAAAAGGGTGTTTTCCGCTGCAGTAGAGAGCTACACTGGTGCCTTTTAGTGCACGACCCTGAACAGTCTCTCAACATCTGCTGTGGTGAGGCTGAAGCCACAGTGTTTCCCCTCTTTGATATCTGGTGGAGAGAAGAGAAAATGCGGTTATAAACTGTGGGTCAGAGATGAAATGAGAGAATCTGTTACACAAAACTTTGCAGGTTTTTTTTTTTTCAATTTTGACTCTGAAATCACAACATAATGCTACTTCTTCTAACAACAGATTTGCCAACTTCATATGCTATGCCTTATTCTGATATCATGTGGAAATTCAAAACGATTTTTTTGGGCACAGCATGATGGCGCAGTGATTAAGGTCCTCACCTTGCACGCCTGGGATCCCATATGGGCGCCGGTTCTAATCCCGGCAGCCCCGCTTCCCTTCCAGCTCCCTGCCTGTGGCCTGGGAAAGCAGTCGAGGACGGCCCAAAGCTTTGGGAACCTGCACCCGCGTGGGAGACCCGGAAGAGGCTCCTGGCTTCAGATTGGTTCAGCTCCAGCCATTGCAGCCACCTGGGGAGTGAATCATCGGAAGGAAGATCTTCCTCTCTGTCTCTCCTCTCTGTATATCTGCCTTTCCAATAAAAATAAAATAAATCTTTAAAAAAAACACAATTTTTTTGAAAATTTGAATTTATTTATATTTATTTATAATTATATTTTGTTTGTTACACAGGTAAGAGGAGTGCTCAAACAATAATTTTTCTATTAAATGTCTTGATTCTAAAATGTTAGAAAATCATTTTAAACATGTCATTGAAATTCTTCACTTAAAATAATTCTTCAATAATGGCATTATTTTTTAAAAAGGTCTTGGGCCCAGCACGGTGGCCTGGCAGCTAAAGTCCTCGCCTTGCATGCACTGGGATCCCATATTGGGTACTGGTTCATATCCTGGATACTCCAATTCCCATCCAGCTCCCTGCCTGTACCCTGGGAAAGCAGTCAGGACAGCCTAAAGCCTTGTGATCCTGCACCCGTGATGGAGACCTGGAAGCGACCTGGCTCCGGGATTCAGATCAGCACAGCTCTGGCTAGTGCGGCCACTTGTGAAGTAAATCATTGGACAGAAGATCTTCCTCTCTGTCTCTCCTCATCTCTGTATATCCAACTTTCCCCCCCAAAGAGGAGAAATAAATATTTAAAAAGGTGTCTTATTCTTTGTTCTACCTAATCAGGATTATTGTACATATTCTCTTAATTTTTCTCTCAACCAGTGTTGGCTTATTGTCCACAGCTTTATTCTCTGTTAGCTATTTCTATTAGCTTGGACTGAAGCAATGGGTTTAGATAGAGAGGCTGTCACAATTGAAAAAGGGCCATTCTTAGTCACATACTGCCTCCCTTTTTAAATTAAAATTACTTACTCATTTTACAATTTTTATTTGAGAAACAGCAAGGGAGTGGCAGTGAGCTTCCATCCCCTGGTTCACTCCCCAGATGCCTGTTGCATCCATGCTGAGCAGATCGAAAGCAGCAGCTCAGAAGCCAGCATCTCTCACATGTGGGATGCAGATGCTCTGGCACTTGGGTCCTTATGAGGGTGCACATTAGCAAGTAGCTGTCTGGGAAGCACTGGAACTGGAGCCACGCATCCTGCTGGGGAATGTGGTATCCCAAGGGTTGATTTAACTATTGCACCAAATGTCTGCTCTCGGTCCCTCCTTGTGAAATAATGTGAAGTTAACAGGGTCACTGAGTTCTCCTCTTCCAGCTTGCTTTGTCTTCATGGCACCTATTACTGCCTGACAGAGGATATGGTGATTTCCACAGTAGCATTACCCAGTCCTTGGTGCTCACTACAAACCTGTTTCTTGGTGGACATTCCGAAGCTTTCATGAAATGATAAATAAAAGCTGTAAGACTACACAGACGAATGAGTGAAGGAACATGATCAATAAGAGATTTTACGATCTTCAACATATTTTGCCAGTCTCTTGTCTGAATACTCTTATAACATTGTGTGTTTAACTTGTCATTTCTCACAGCTCTGTCTGTGTTTGTTCATGGAACTGTTTGACATGCCCAGGAAGGTAAGATGATACTTAGTAAATAGTTTTGTCATACAAAAAAAAAAAAAAAATGAACACAGGGCCCACTGCATTAGCCCAGTGGCTAAAGTTTTCGCCTTGCATGCACCGAGATCCCATGTGGACACCATTTCATGTCCTGGCTGTTCTACTTTTCTTCTAGTTCCCTGCTTGTGGCCTGGGAAAGCAGTCGAGGATGGCCCAAAGCCTTGGGACCCTGCACCCGCTTGTGAGACCCGAAAGAAGCTTCTGGCTCCTGGCTTTGGATTGGCTCATCTCGAGCCCTTGCAGCTACTTGGAGAGTGAACAAGCGAACGGAAGATATTTCTCTGTCTCTCGTTCTCTCTGTAAATCTGCCTTTCCAATAAATTAGTTAATTAATATTTGAAAATGAATACAGACCCAGGACCCAATAATGGATCTGCAGTTAACCTGTGTAGCCCTAGAAAAGTCAAATTTCCTCTCTGATTCTATATTTTCTTATGAGTAGAAAGAGAGAAAACTTTCTCTGAGAGAAGTCTCAGTAGAAAAAAAGTTTTAGGCTCGTTTTAGCCTTCTCTAACTGTTCCAATGTTCTTCTGAGATAAAGTCAGCCATAGTCATTGCCCACCTTCTGGTGTGGGCAAATGAAGTCCAGTAAAGTCCAACTGTATCCTAAACACTTAGTGATGTGAACTGTTATTTTGTTTTGGATCTCAGATCATTTTTTTAGGCAAAATTTATTTTCTGAGTTCTTTATCTCTGGTTTCTTCTCTGATCCTTTGTCCTGGTGGCACATAGTTGCCATGAAGGCTGTGAGGAAAAGAGAAGGGTAAGCCTTAGGATACTTTGTTCAGAGTTCTCTCGTAAAAGTCTTGCTGCCCCTTTCTATTCAAAGGTTGATCCCTGTGAGGCTTGTCTGTTGCCTAATTCATCTCAACACAGAATCTGGAGGACACTGACTGCTTCAGGAGGGTTATTAGGTCAAAGAAGAAGCTCTGTTCTTTAATGAAACAGACTGCAAGGAAAACAAAAAAACTAGAAGCTCATTTCCCATTTAAATTCTTTTGGTTCGTATACTTCAGACTCAGAGTTTCATAAATGATTTCCAGCCATTGCAGAATTAGCTGGAAGGGACCTTATCCAATCTCAAACTTTGGGAAGCAGTGAATTGTCTAAGCCTGCAGAACTAGTTAAATGCAGACTTCAGTCAGATCCCGGTCTGCGCCCAGTCTAATGTGTTCATAGGCACTCTGAGATTCCTAGGAAACCCTGGAGCCTCAGCATCAGTTATCTTCAGTTGACGAGGTGGGCATGACTAAGTTCATGCAAATCAGCCCTCCCACCACCGAATTCAGTACTGCATTTCAAGGCCCCGCATCACAGCGTGGGGTGTTCAATTATCTCTATTTTTAAGTGTTCAAGAGTCAGATTGTGTTGCAGACCAATCTGGGATCAGTGGAGGCAGTGTATCAGCAACCAAAAGCCCTTTATTTCAAATTCACAGTAAATTCCCTCTGTTTTTTCCTCCTGGTGGCTCTTCACTTCAGTTTTTGCCTCTCTCCAAGTTGAAAGCCATGGTATGAGGCTCCTATGTGCCAACTCTTGGTTCTAGGCCAAGTGGGTCAGAACAGATTGGTTGGGAATAAAATATGTGTTTAGTCAGAAAGTTCTTATTTCAAGTGAAAGAACAGCCTGAGGACTTGGTGGGTGGCCTTTCTTTTGAGAGGGAGCTGTGGGACGAAAGAGGCACCTGATCTAGTCTATCTAAAGGATGTCAAAGAGTTTGGGTGGCTTTTTTGATACTGAGAAAGCCCTTGAGGGTGGGGTTAAGAAGTTGGGTCTTGCTAGAGCCAACTATAAACTCCTCGCAACTCCAGTTACTAACTGTGGGGTCTCTCTGCTTCAGTTTCTGTGATGTCAGATGGAGATGTTAAAATTGTGTCAACCTCAACAAGTTATGGTGGGCTTTAAAAAGGAGTCAAAGCGTGTGAAGGGTTTTGTGCCATCCCTGGCCTCATATGCAACTGTTCTTGTATTGTAGACTGATACTTTCCTAGCTGGAATCGTGTCAGGAAGGATGGAGAGTGTCCAGGTGAGAAGCAAGGTCTGCAGAACAGCAGATACCATGGTGCCTGGGAAGGTGGACTTGCACCTGTATCCTTCCAGTGCCTCCCAGTGGGGAAAAGCTGAATGCCCCTCATCGCTGTGCCTGATGTGTGATAGACACAGAGATGGGCCTGTCAGACTGACCTTACTTTTTTATTATATTCTTTAAAAATATGTATTTATTTTTATTGAAATGTCAGATTTACAGAGGAGGAGAGACAAGAAGATCATTCATCTGCTGGTTCACTCGCAAGTGACTGCAAGGGCCAGGATATGACCAGTGCCCATATGGGATCCAAGTGCATACAAGGCAAAGACTTTAGCTACTAGGCCACCGCAGCGGGTCCCAGATCTTTCTTAAAAGAGGTTTTGTCACTCCAGCGTAAGAAGATGACCCCTAGGGGTCAGCTTTCAGCTGCATGAGGCCTGATCACTAAAGGTTGTGTGTTTCCTAGTCTCCCACACTGAATGAGTGATCCAAAGCCATTGGCAGAAAGGTTGATCCCATTGGCTCAATGTGTAACATGTTTAAGGCCCAAACGCTTCTGAGAGGTCCCTCCTCTTAGTATTGGCAAAGCTTTTCTTGTGGTTTACACTGCCTTTTTTCCTTCTGCTCAGGCCTGCCTCTTCTGGCTCACTCCCCTGGAGGTGGAGGTTGTTTCTCTGGCATCCATTTGGCATGCAACCTTTGTTATGGCATCTATAATCAGAGAATTTACTGTCTGAAAATCAATTTCCAAAGTCAGTTACTAATATGGAGAAAGTATTTGGACAACATTAATAAATTGAGAATGTAAAAAATGATTTGATCTTCTAAAATTTCATCTCCCGTATCATTAAGATGGGGTGATTTTGTTCTAAGGTTGCTGTGAATATTGAGGGAGACAGTATTTGCCACGGTCATAGTGGGAATCTGGTAACAGTTAATTTGACACACTCTCCATTTTACCATGCTGTTCAAATTTCTTTTTTCTCTTCCCCTTCCTAATTTGATGTTAATTTTTTTTTACAGCTTCCACTTTTTTTTTCTGCTTCTAATATCTTTCCATTTGTTGCCTCCTTTTAACTTTGATTTAAGTCCTTAATCCATTTTATTGAGGTATAATGTACGTAGATACAACGTTGATAAACAGTGAGTTTTTTGAGAAATGTAAGCAGGTGGATGCACAACCACCATGAAGGCATGCGTTTTCTTCTGTTTTTCCTTTTGTTAATATAAACAGAATGGAGTTTATGCATTCCATAGGTACAGTTCCAAGAAGACAATCCCATTATCCTCACTCTGCTGCTTTTCCCCAGTCTCTCTCCCTTTCTCTCTTCTCTTCATTAGTTTTTTGCTAAGGCATTATTTTAATCCACTGTATATCTACAGGCTTAATTCTTCACAGATCATAACTCTGAACAAGTATAAAGTAGGAAGACCCTAGTTTACCGGGGGAATCAGCAAGGACTAAAAACAATAATCACATTCCAAAATGACCATTTCATTCCTATAGACTTTTGTATTGTATCTTAACTGCCATTTTTCAGAGAAAGATGATATATTTTTTTAAACTAGCTCATTTCACTAAACATGATTTCCAGTTGCATCCGATTTCTTGCAAAAGACAAGAATGCATTCTTTTTTTGCGATTGAGTACTCTTTCATAGTGTACGTATATCACATTTTCTTTATCCAGTCGTCAGTATTTGCACCACCCTCTGTTGATTTCCTAGGGGTATTAACAGGGAGCTGGAGCAAAAATGGAGCAGCTAGGACTCAAACCAAAGCCCTGATAAGATGCAAGAACTGCAGGCAACAACTTAACTCACTACCTGCTTTCTTCTATCCTACTAAGCTACTGCCTTCAGAAAGGTAGAAAAGGAATCAGAATCATTTTTAACCCAGACACTCCAATATGGGGTACCGGCATCCAGATTTAGTTCTGCCAACTGTTACCCCAATCCCCATTTTAATACTTTAAAGGTTTGTTTTTCTTATTTGAAAGACATAGTGACAGAAATGGAGAGAAAGAGGAAGAGAGGGAGAGAGGAGAAGAGGAGGAGAAGGGAGAGGAAAATAATTTACCTACTGTTTTATTCCCCAAATGGCTGAGGGAGAGCCAGGCTGATTTCAAGTACATGGTAACATCATTCTGGTTTTCTGTCTGGGTGACAAGGACCTGAATATTTGGACTATCCACCACTGTTTTCCAAACATATGAGCAGAGAATTGAGTAAGAAGTAGAGCATGTGAAACTTGAGCCAGCTTAATATAGAGCTGTGCCCCATTTTAATTTCTATGCATTTCTAATTTCCAATTCTATGCATATATATACATATATACCACTATATATTCATAAATCACTTTAGAGAGTTGTTATGGCATCAAAACAAAACATAGCATTATGGCGGTTCTAAGATGCTTGCTTTCAAATCTTTCAGTTGATTGTATTCAGATTTACTTTTATTTTGACTTTTTGCTATTTTGTGAATCTTTAGATTTAAAACATTTACTTCCAATCAGAAATACAGAGATGGTCCAATATCGCATTGTTAAAACTTACCCAAGGTTTAAAGCTTTCTCATCCTCTGGAGATCACTATATAATTACTTATTTGCATAGGTATTTAGTGTTTATATGATTATAGTGTGCGACTTTTTGTAAGTGGATCTTATTGTAGTGTGATTATTTATTACATACATTTTTGTTTGCTTGATGTTAAGGTCTTTTTTTTTTTGTCTGTTATACTTTCTAAGTTTGGAATAGTTCATCTCCAGCATCTTGTCTGGTGGGTTATTTCTCTTTTTATTTTCACCCTTCACTCTTTTGTCTGTGTTACCTTATTGCAGAAATTTCTAGGGTCTAGGGATTTTGACAGGCTCTCGTCTGGTCTTGTCATCAGAGACTCTGGCGTCTGCTCTTCCCATCATCCTGGGGATTACCTTTGCCTGTCTCTTGGGTTAGAGTTCATGTTTCCTTTATCCCATGTTTTCTTTCTTCTTGATTTATCATCTCATGTTTGGTGCAGTAAATTACCCGAGAAGGAATACATGAGATGTTGTTTTGATTTTGTTGCAATTTGCTTTCTGTAAAGTTGTAGGGGACTGTTTTCAAGAGTTCATGGAAATATTAAATTGAAAGCTAAATTTATTTTGGTCTAAAAATTTAGAATTACACAATAGTGTTTGCATAGTGAAAATCTTCCACAAACTTTTTAAAGATCTCTCCTATTATTTTATTTTATTTCACTATGTCTTTCAAATAATAAGATCCATAATAATATTTTATTTGATGAACACTTTGGCTGATTATATATTTATGGGCACTTGCTATTTGATCAAAATACTTCCTTTTTTCCTTGTTTGTGAATAGTTTTTTGTTTTCCAAAATGGGATTTTTATTTGATTAAATGACTTTGCTAATTTCGGCTATAGATATGGAGATTAGGATTTTTGCCTCTTCTGAACTCTTTGTTTCATGGTTTTCCAGCTTTTCAATGTTGCTGTTGTGATGCTTGACCTTCTGTATTTAATCTAAGTTTTTTCCTTTCGGAAGTTTTTAACACTTTTTTTTTTTTAAAAAAAAGAGATCGCTGATGTTCTAAAATTTCACTATGATGCATTTTGGAATGTTTTAATGTCACTTTCTCAGAAAGTAAACTTCAGGCAAAGGCTCATTTGCTGTTACCTTACAGAGTATTCAGGAGTCAGGAGGAAAGAACAAGGGGACTGAATCAGAGAAGTAGAGACATTATGAGGGTATGGGGCTCGCGGAACTATCCTCCCAGATGGAACGTGACTGCAAACCACCCACTTATGGTAAGAAAAGAGTAAGACATTTGTTCACTGGCTTGCTCTTTTCTCTGATAAATGGTTTGCCCTGAATGTCAGTGTGTGCAAGTACGTGGGTATAGGAATTTTGGAGCAACCCACTCTGGGTGTAGGAGTTTTGGAGCTTCCCACTCCTTAGTGCCAACAAAAAGTCACAAGGCCAACTTCAAGAGCCTGCACTGCTGATGTGAGGTAGGAAACAAGTGAAGTCTGGCAGAGCCTGCCAGATCTAGTTTCCACTTCAGTGACTGAAGCAAGATGAAAGGGAGACCAGTTAGGTTCTGATATGATAAAAGTAAGGAGTCTGTCATTTGTGCATCTTTCTGCCTCCATGATGCTAACCTTGTAATGCAAAATTTCAACACAAAAGGTAGTGTCATTCAGTTTTGAAAACATTTCTTAAATTGTTTATTTTATTTTAAAGTGACATAAAATTATATGCACTAATGGGACACAGTAATGTCTTGATATGATATCCATGTTTTGAAATGAAGATATTAAAATGCCCACTTCTAGCTTTTTCTAAAAAATAGTACATTATTGTAACCAATGGTTGCCCTGTAGTGACATCAGAAAGCATTTTCTTCTATCAAACCCTGTCTTTGCACCTGTAACATCTCCTCCCACCCACTTTCGTCCATCCTTCTACTTTCTACTTCCATGAGATCAACTTCTTAGGATTCCAAATATGAGTGAGATTATGCTGTTTCTCTTTCTGTGCTTCTCTTATTTCATACGTCCAGTTCCATGTACTCATCGATGTTTTCACAATTGATAATTTCTTCCCTTCTTAATGGTGTGCTAGTATTCTGTTATATCTGTGAGGGTACTTCAGAAAGTAAATGGAAAAGTAGACTAAGACAGTTTCATTTTGATGAGAAGAATTAAATCCATACAGTTTTTTCCTTTCATTTTATACACTTTCATGAACTTTTGAAGACCCCCTCATCTGTACCATATTTCCTTTACCCATTCTTCAGTTGATGGGCACTTAGGTTACTTCCATTTCTTGGATATAGTGAGTTTAAATTATTTTGTTGATGATTCCCTTCCCTCATTTTCTCTGTTTTCTCTTTCAGGAACACCTGTTAATCAGATTTTTATGCCATCTGGACTCTTCCTGAAATCTCATGTTTGCTTCCTCATTACCATACTATGTTATATTGCCCTACTTTTGGGAAAGATTTTCTTGTCCCTACCTTTATATTCTTCAGGCTTTTTCATTTCCAAAGGATTTTTATTATTCTGGTTTCTTGAATATATGTATGTAAATATACATAGGCACATTTCTGTTACAGTTCAATGGCAGTATGTTTGTTCCTGAATTCTCTGGACATTGTTTTTTTTTTTTTTAAGACTTATCTATTTGTATTGGAAATTCAGATGTACAGAGAGGAGGAAAAGCAGAGAGGAAGATCTTCCATCTGATGATTCACTCCCCAAGTGACTGAAATAGTTGGAGCTGAGTCAATCCAAAGCCAGGAGACAGGAGCCCCTTCTGGGTCTCCAGGCAGGTGCAGGATCCCAAGGCTTTGGGTCATCCTCGATTGTTTTCCTAGGCCACAAGCAGGGAGCTGGATGGGAAGTGGAGCTGCTGAGATTAGAACCGGCGCCCATATGGGATCCCAGTGCATGCAAGGTGAGGACTGTAGCTGCTAAGCCACTACACCAGGCCCTGGATATTGTTTTTAGGATTTATTTTTCACAAAAGCAAGTTCTTTGTTTTCTTCGTTCTGTCTCTGTTGGTTTGACATCTGTCTTCATATTAGAAATGCCTGTCAGGTGTTTGCTGATTATGAGTAATCTTTCGAAATAGAGGGTTCATGTGGTATAAAGTGCTGGGGTTACAGTATTTGATTTATTTAAATGTTACACTTTTTTCCCTGTGTTTGGTTAGGACATCCACTGTCAACTGTGTCTGAGATCAAGAGGGGAAGGAAGCCATTCCTTAGCACACTAGCAGCCAACCATTCAGACTAAACCCTATCTATCTCCACGTCTCTAGAGATTCCTGTGTCCAGAAATTCCTGAGTCTCTGTGGGTCCTTCAGTAGAAAGCGAAGATCTCCTTTCAACCAGTAAAGGATTCCTTTCTTGGGTCTCTTAGGTCATCCATCTGTTTTTTGGCTTTCAAACATTGTGGTGGGGTATGTCTGTTCTCCTTGTGGTGTTTTCCCAAATTTCTTTCGTGAAATGTGATTACATACTCTAAGGTCTGCTCTTCCTCCCACTCAAAAAATATATGTGTTGACTAAATGAAATGTAGTAAAATTCCACTGCTCTTAGTACCTTAAATATTCAGGTCCTTTGGGCCTAGCATGGTAGCCTAGTGGCTAAAGTTCTCACCTTGCATGTACCAGAATCCCATATGGATGCTGGTTCAAATGCTGGCGGCCCCGCTTCCCTTCCAGCTCCCCGCTTGTGGCCTGGGAAAGCAGTTGAGGATGACTCAAAGCCTTGGGACCATTTACCCACATGACAGACCTGGAAGAGGCTCGAGGCTCCTGGCTTTGGATTGGCTCAGCTCCAGCTATTGTGACTGCTTAGGGAGTGAGCCAGTGGACAGAATATCTGTCTGTCTCTCTTCCTCTCTTATATCTGACTTTCCAGTGAAAATTAAAAAATAAGTCTTTAAAAAATTTTAGGTCTTTTTATATATATATTCCATAGTGGTATTTGGGTCTCTTAACATGTCAACTTTCACTTGTTGAGGTATTACAAAGGACTGAGCAGCTTGTACAAAAAGTAAAAGAGAAATTTATTCATGAATTTTTACTCTACTCACAGTATAGAAGAGATATCAACAGATATATATTTTTATGTGTTCATAGTTTTGTTTTAGTAGAACTCCTTCAACCAATTTTGTTTTTCCCCCATGGAACTCAGCTGCTAGGCGAGAGAAGCAGAGTCAAAGTTAACAACCTTTTAGTTGAAATAAAAGTGACTGTTCTGATTAGATATCCTAGGACCAACGTTGTGAAATCATCTCTGTACAGTTATTATGTGTAACAAAAATAATTAATAACTCAAATGAACTGAAGACACTAAAATATTTTTTATTGAATAAACACTGAATTGTGTTCTATTCTTACCTATGATAATGTCTGTTGCTTAAGCTGGAACCTTTAACATTTCAGCAAATGTTTTAGCAAAAAGAGTGGGCCATGAAAGGAGTTTAGGTTAGCCAAAAGCTATTCACCTGAATACTCATAGCCCGTAGTTATTGTACTTTATGGCACAGAAGTAAATAAGTGAGCGTTTTCCTGATTATTTCACTAGGGAGTGTGCATGGAGAAAGAAGCTGAGTCTATAAAATTATAAGTGTAAACCTACGTTCAACAGCAGCAAACTGTTTTCACCCAGAATCTGTTTTAGTAATTGCTCTGCAGTTACTGCCTCTAATGAAAGTCTGGAATCACAATGAATCACAGAAACAATCTGCTATAGAAAATCAAGACTTCGTATGAAAACTCAACAAATCCCAAGAAAATGCTCTTAAAACTGTTACGCCTTCTTCTCTGAGCCCTAGGGCACTAAAACAACTGTGAAACCCAGTCCTTTTTGTTGAGCACCTTACATTTTAACCAGAGAGAAAGATACTATAAACAAATATAAGAACAAATTTAAGAGGGCTTATACTGTGTTAGTATAGAGATGTTCATGGCGTAAGCATAATATAGAGGAATAAAGGAGGATTTTATTCAAGAAGCAGGTGCAGATACCAAATCAGAGGAGGAATTAATTGAAGTCATTCTTACATTTGCTTCTTAATATTAGTCTTGGGTCTTGGATAGTAGGAACTTAAAGAAGTAGCTTAGATGCAGCAAGTTGGATTATAATGGCAACTCCAATGTGTATATTTTAATGTATAGTTCAGGACTCCAAATTTCATGATTGTATTTCATATATAATATATACTTGTATGTATGTATACATTAATCAGGTTTATTTTGGTGACAGAATTCCACCATAGATGTTTTACTTCAGATGGTAAATCATTTCCTTAATTCATCTGATTGACAAGATCAAGAGTAGAATGGATTAGCCATGAATGGATCTACATACTCAGATAATGTCAGTGATTAATATATATATATACTTTAAAGGGCACAGTGAGAGACAAAGGGAAAAATACATTCACAGATATCTTCCATCCAGTGGATCATTCCCCAAATTGCCACAGCAGCAGGCAGATGGAGCAGGAGAAAGCCAGGAGCCAGGAATAACGACTGCATTGGGATCTCCCACATGGATGGCTTGAACTCAAGTACTTGAGTACCTTGGCAGGGAGTTAGATCAGAAGCAAAGTAGCTAGCAGTTGGACCAGAACTTCAGTTTGCTGGCATCCCCCACTTGGTGTGCCATAGTGCCCACCTCCAACAGGGATTTTTAAAAATATCTTGGCTTTGCTTTCTTCCATGTTGCCTTTATTTTACAGCAGGTTTTCTTCATATAGCAGTAATTATGGCTAACTTAAATCTTTTGTGGCTCATACAGATTTCCATGTGAGATTTAACAACCATCAGTTTTAGTATCCTTATATAAGAGTACCTGCGAGGGATTCTGAATACCTACTTTGGGCACCAGTCATTATGCGCAGAGAATAATCAAGTGGAACTTAATCTCAAGGAGTAAAGGAAGAGCAATTTCATACTGAAAAGGTACACTGGGAAGGGAAAAAAATCGATTTTTGTAGATCTGGGAAAGCTCATTTTAGCTTTAATTTCTGGAAATAAACAAATATTTTTAGTTCTTAAAATATTTATTTTTATTTGCAGGATAGATTTTACAAAGAAGTGGAAAAAGAGAGAGAAGGTCTTCCTTACAATACAATGGTTCGCTCCCCCAAGGTCACAATGGCTAGAACTGAATTGATCCAAAGCTTGGAGCCAGGAGCCTCTTTTGGGCTTTGTACCCATGTGGGTGCAAGGTCCCAGGGACTTGGTTTGTACTTTGCTGCTTTTTCAGGCCACAAGCAGACAGCTAGAATGGAAGTGGAATAGCTGGGACACAAATCAGCTCGCCTGTGGGATGGCAGCACCATAGAACAGAGGATTAGCCTGATGTACCACTGTGCCAGCTCCTGATTCTTTTATTTCAGGTGGTACATAGTAACAGTCACTGACATAGTTGAAGGGTAAGAAGTTGGGTTTGGGGACATTACATATTCAATATGTAAAATTTCCCATCTTCTTGATGTTTTCTATCGTCAATAACGCTCCTCCAGAGAATATGTAATAATTGTTACCATTAACAAAGCTGGTATCTGCAATGTGAATATCCTATTGAAGAGAGTAAAGAATTTATGCGTTCAACGTGACTTCAGGATTTTTCCAGATTCTTTTTTCTTTTGTTCATAGTTCCTGAGATTTGAATGTTCACAGATTTTTCTCCTGTAGACTCAGAAGTATAGGGAATTGCACTTCACCCAAGTTCAATCTACAAGACCTTGGCAACCTGAGTTCAAGAGGGAAATATTCTGAATCCCATGTTGTGAGGGGAAAAAAATACTCATAGGAAGAGGAGTGCAAGTGGTTCAATCTAGGCAGAATACCAAGGCTTGGGAAATGGGAAGATCTTGTATGGCAGTTTTATAAATTTCAAATTTTTTTTTGTGATTCAAGTGTATGGAAGAAGAAAGCAATGGATGGGAAAACAAGCCTTATCCATGGTAGGTGGGTGGTGTGGGCAGATAACTCTTTGGCGTCAGAATACTGCTTATGCCCCATCTTATTTAGTTGTGACTTTTTTGAGAAGGATTTAGAAGTGGCAGAGGAAAAGGCTATAATCAATGCAAAAGGTTAACCAGGGACTTGAGCATGGGAGCAGATGTTTGACTCCCATAATTTCTTCATGGGTGTTTAATAAAAGGGTCCAAGGAAATAAGTAGAACTAAAGTCTAAATACATGTGTTTGGATTGCTTCATAGATCTAGGAAACCGGGATTATAAAATACTTCATCTTATCAGGTTCTACAGGTATTGAAGTGAAAATCCTCATGAGTAGATCATTTGTCGTTGTTGTTTGGAGGGGATGGAGTTTGAGAGGACTCAGGGAGAAATACATGGAAAGGATTAAGTTGGTGACTTCAGAAGTCATTTGTGAATACTTTTGGGAAAGACTCTGTGCTTAGTAATCAAATAAATGCAAAAACTATTAGAATAGAGTGCTAATTAGCAATCAGCCATTCCCTAATCTTGATGTGTATTTTTCAGTTTTAGTTGCCACTCGATCAATTTAATGATCCTGCTTTATATACAAACTAACAAAGTTTCCAAGCACCTCCCCAAGTGTTTTCCTTCATTTACTATCAAATATTTATTGAGAGTGTTCTATGTGCTAGGTTTGCTAGACTCTGGGATGTGGGTTGGTTATGGTACATTTCCTCCCCACAGGGGAAACTCAAAGTGATAAAGTTCTCATGCCCTGTAGTCATACAGCAAGGAGAGATTCAGTTTGCTCCAGGATTTAGGGAATACTTCACAAAAGAGGCAGCCTTTAAGACAAGTCCAGAAGACTAACTAAATGTTAGCTCTGTACTTTCCCCTAATTCACCTGCTGCTTTTACTTGTCATATATTTATTACATATTTCTGAAATACCACCAATGCTGCTGGATTCCTAAAACACTGAGAAAGGAAAAAAAAAGAGAGCTTTTTCCCCCAGTTCTTGAAAAGTTTAAAGCTGGCCAATTTGAGAGAGATGGAAAAATTAAACAAAAATAGTAGTGTATAGAATATTCTAGAATTTAGAGGAGGGCAGGACTAGAAATAGAATAATCACTTTGAAACCATCAGCAGTAATCCAAAGACAAAATGACAAAGACCTGAGACAAACCCATGGTTTACAACAAAATTACAATGCCATACTTCTCATGCTGATTTGGAATTCAAAGAAAATAGCCATGTTTGTTGAAAGGTTGAATAGCATAGTGACAAATAGTGCAGTTCTGAAGCCAGCGTGCCTGGATTTCACACAAACATACACGATGTACAGTCTATTTCTTTATCTGAAGCATGGGGTGCCAAAGATAACTATATCTGAGGGTTGTTGTGAAGATTAGAGGATTAATCAAGGTTGGATTCTATATTATAGGACTTACATTACAGATGCTCAAGAAATCTTAGTTTATATTGTTAGTCCCTTGAAGATTGAGAACTAAGTTATATTAATATTCCTACTCAAGCTCTATTTCAGCAAGCATAGTAAGTTTCCTGATATTTTGGACATCCTAGTGAGTTAGATGTGAGATCTGGATGAGGAAAAGCAGGTAGTGAGATTGGTTTGTTTTTTAGTATCTAAAATCTGTTTAGGTACTTTCTCTATCCAGAAGGGTGATCTTCCTCACATCCAGCCATTCTTTTCTCTTAAAAAAAAGTAAAATTTATATATAACCAAATGTACAGGTCTTCAATGTGCGATTTTATGACTGCATCTCTCTCTCCTTATACATACATACATATATACATACTTATACATATGTATGTATATATAAAGAGATATATACATGGATAGTACACAGATGATAGATGATAGTTACACACACACATAAAGCTATTATAAGATACAGAACATTTTTTATTAGCTTTTCATCCCTATAACAAGTTCCTGAGCAAATTACTTATAAAGGAAAAAGTTTATCTTGGCTCACAGTTTGGAAGGATCACATTCCAACACTGGTCATGCCCTGTTGGTCTGACAATCCAGTGAGAATAGACGATGACTAGAAATCAAGGACTGTATATACTAATAATTATATGATGATTCATGAGGCAGAAAGAGGCAAAGAGAGAGAAGCTGGGCCTAGCTCATGCTTTTATAACCAAATCTCCAGAACAACCTTCCAAGGACATTGCCCCAGTGATTCAGAGACATCCCATTTGCTCCACAGCCTCTGAATTGGGTTAGGTTTCTGCCATCTTAATAACATTAGTTTATGTGCTTAGAATTTATGGTTGACGTAAGTTCAGAAGCCACATCCCGTCCAAACCATAGCAATTCCATTGTGACAGAGTTCCAAGGCTGTCCTTAGTAGGCACTGTGCAAAACTGATTGCTGGGCACCAAAGGAGCTTGTTTTCTGTTGTCTTCCATCTTGGGTCTCTCAAATCTATATTTACATCTCAGTTTCGAAGTGATAGCTTTCTCAGGACTGACTCTTGGAGCATTAGTGTAGTATGCTGCAATAAAATCAATCTAGTTTCATCGAAACCCAGGCATCATTCTTGAGTAACGTGGTCATGGCAATTGAAATTTGAATCTCAGTAGCGGAACATCAAGTTCAGTTTCTGAGAAGATAGCGCAGGAATTGCTGTGTTTGGATAACGTGCTGTATCTTCCCTCTTGGGGTTCCTCTTGCACATTAATGTACTAACACACTGTGATGTCTCACAGTAAACAAACTAAATGTTATCCAAAGGAACTTAACCCCAGGATGCTTTTCTCATTTCTTTCTGAACTCTCGTTTCCAAATTAACATTTGCAAAGTTATGTTCATCACTTTATTTCTACAGATTGGCTGTTTTAGTTCCCAAATTTCTTGACTTGATAAAATTACTTTCTGAATTTCCCAGGTTCAAAATATTGAAACTTCTGTTTCATTTTCTAAATGAAGTCACAAAACTGCTATTGATATTTCAGAATTTCTCAAAATGTCTCAGATCCTCACCTCGTTTCTGTTTCCTGACAAGAATATAAAATACCTGAAAGGGGAAAGTGTTGGCTTACTGGTTAAGATTCTGTTCAAGGCACACAAGTGCCATATCAAAGTATCTGGGTTCAAATGCTTGGCTCTGGCCCCCGACTTCAGGCAGTTACTAATGTGGAACACGGAAGGCAAAAATGGATCAAGTTATTTGCTTCATGGCACCCACGTAGCAGACTCAAATTGATCAGAAGATTGAAACATGCTCTTTTCTAATCCCTTCCTGTCCCCCCCTCTTAAATAACAAATTAAAGGGAAAGATTGTAACCAATTATTTTTAGATTCTCTTTAGACCTTAAAATGTATATACTTGTGAAGGGAGCTTATAATAAATGCTTCTCAACTTCCTTGACACTTCTGATTACTGATTTCGTTTATGAAGCCTTGAGTAGTATAATAAAGAACCCCCAAAATTCAGTGGGTTGAAATACTGGTTTGTCTCAGGGCTGATGTTTAGTCATAGTGATAAAGTTGTAACCTATCACACGTGGCATCTCAAATCCGTGTGGTTCATTATCCCGGCTGCTCAGCTTTCAATTTGGTTCTCTGCAAATGAGCTGGGAAAGCAGTTTGAGATGCTGCCATCCATGTGGGAGACACAGATGACCCTCCTTGCCCCTAGCTTTAGCTTGGTACAACCCTGTCCATTGTGGCCAGCAGGGAAGTGAACCAGCAGATGGAAGATTCTCTCTCATTCCTTTTTCTTATTCTCTCTCCACCCCTCCCCTTTTCCCTCTCTGTAACTGACTTTCAAATAAGTAAGTAAGTAAATATTTAAAAATATTGATTTATCTTAGTGCCCCATCATACCTGTTTTATTTTGTCTATCCCCACAAAATATTTTGCTCTCCCATTTAGTTATTTACAAATGTTTGTTATTGTATTTGTTCTTTCAATCAATGTATATTTAAGCACCTACTGTCTGGCTCTTAAAATGATTCTTACAAAATGGAGCAGGTAATAGATGTTTTAAGACCCCTGTAGAATTTTAGGGAGATGTTTTTGGAATAGAAGCTACTTATGTTTTGACATGGAAGTTATTTCTGAGAATGGTGAAATCTTCCTGCCTCACCTCCCTTCCCTGCACACACACACACACACGTCAAAATAATATATTTCAGTGGTTGAACAAGCATTCCCACCTCTAACAGGTTAGGCCAGGCCTAGTCTAGCTCAAGCTCCAGCTCTTGCCAGCATTTGAAGAGTGAACCAGCAGATGGGAACACTGTTTAATGTTCACACTCTCCTCTTACTCTCAAATATATATCTATATATCTTATATTTATATATCTATCTATATACACACATACATATGTATATATATAACATATATTATAAACATTTGATACATTTCTATTAAAATGGAATGGGATAGTGACAACTGTTTATGGATTTGGGGAGGATCATTATGTTCAAAAGTTATATGTCTTAGCCACATGAATAAATCCTTCGTGATGAATCATCAGGGCAATGAAATGCACAAGGTGAGTATCTGGGGAAATACCGAGACTTGGTGTCCTCCTCAAACCACACTGTTAGGCAGCCAGGTACTTTGCCTACAAAGCAGGTCAACTCTGAGGCGTTTTTTTTTTTAACTCAAGAGTGACTGTGGGTGAGGGTGTAAGTCTGACCACATGAAGTTTCTGCTTTATTGCTTATCCCCCAGAGCTTTACTTATTGTTATGACAAAACTACCCTAGCTCATTGTTCACCCTAGTTTTCTCCAAAGTTATTGTTGATGCTAAAGCCTCAAAGGGAAGGGTATTGGAAGTTTTTAAATTATTCTTTATTGTTCATAATGTGTTTTCATGGTTCTAAAATACAAAGAAGTCATGCAAAACAAAGCTATTTTTCTATTGCTTTTAAGACATCACACTGAGGACAATTCCTGGAACTCTGCAAGAATCACATTGAATAGTAGAACAGCATGATAATGTCTAACATAGGAATAAGTTGATTGGCACCAAGCAAAGCTTCCATGTGAATATCAGTAAGGGCAAAGGAATGCTCTGTAAGTCACTTCACTGCTGAGGCAGTCAATGTCTCCAAGAGCACATGATGTCCCTCTTCAGAGCAAGAGATGTGTTTATACACTCAAAACAACCCAAAACAAAACCTGAAATCAAGGACACAGAGTGCTCTCTTGTTGTGGTAAATGAGAGATGCAGTGATTCAACCTGGGAAATTTAATAAATCTCATTACTAGCTCCATCACTGTAACATTTTGTCATGGTGAGAAGGATCTGGGAAGTTGGATTTATCTGTTTTCCTTGCTGTTGCTTTGCTCAAGACCTTTAAATTTTGTGAACCCAGATTCTTTTATCCAAGAGGAAAGAATGCTCCAAATTTATTATCTAATTAATTTGAATAAAAGTACACTTGGAATTCTTTTTGGAATCTGAGAATAATATCTTACTGCTGCACCAGGCAATGACAATGGGTTTAAAAGCATGATTTTGATGTCACTTTTTCCTGCCCTTACTAACTTTATTTCTATAGCTAGCTAATAATAATTTTGATATGCTTTCCTTATTTCACTTTGTTATTTCCTGATTCAGGTTCAAATGATTCATTTGAACCTTTTATAAAAAGAGAAGAGAAACAGAAGAGACTTGAATATGCAAAAGTAGAGCTGATTGTTTGGATTTACTGAAATTATTTCTCATCCAGGCAGGGTGGAAAATGCTGATCCAAGAGGAGTTTATAGTCTTGAGTTTCATCTGTTTTCCCTAGAGCCCCTAAATGACTTGGTGCCATATAGCTCAGGAGCGTAGAGTGACAGAGGCTATTGTACAGAAAGATTCAACTTTGTCAAGTTGTTGTCAAAATTCTTTGCTGTTACAGATGTGGTTTATATGTCTAGGGCATTGACGCTGTCTGTAAATAACCTCTGTATGCCAAGTTCTTTTCCCCCTTTTTAGCAGGTTGCTCTGGTCCAAATGAATCCTTGAATAGGTAAAGCTCCTAATATTTCTTTGCCTATTAGCTTGTTTAGCAGTGTCTGAGATTCTAATTCAGTTAATAGTCCCAGAGTACACTGTAAGAGCTAAGTCTTGGGTTAACACACGCTACTTTGGCTATCCTTAACCATTGCCCTAATGAATAGGTAGTATTGCATTCAGTTTCAACACAAGGAAACTGAACTGATAGAGGGTGCATCATGCTGCACTGTATTATTTTTGAGCTAAGAAGGCTTTATTGATTCATTGTCAACATGAAATGATTAAAGCGAGGGATATATAATACATCTATACCGAATTCAGAGTTAGGAATCTAAAGATTTATTTATTTTTAGTTGGAAAGGCAGATATACAGAGAGAAAGATCTTCCATCTGCTGGTTCACCTCCCAAGTAGCCACAAGGGCTGGAACTGAGCTGATTCAAAGCCAGAAACCAGGAGCCTCTTCTGGGTCTCCCACCTGAATGCGGGTTCCCAAGGCTTTGGGCCATCTTCTACTGCTGGGCCCTCAAAGTTGGGAATCTAAAGGTGAATGAGACATTGTTTTTTTCTGCCCTGGGATTGTGCTCAATGGTAAGATATGGATTATCTTTTTCATTATTAAATTGAGCATTAAATTTTTTTTTTCCCTCTTGGTGTTAACAGTATACTTGCTGTCAAACCCATGCCAAGTGGAGCCTTTGTGAATTAGGATAGATGGAAAGATTTTTGCTTGTATTTTAATGCTTCAGGACAGACATCATCAACTTATTCAGATGACTGAAGAGCTGCTTGGCCAATGGCAACAGGCTCATCAGCTACAATAGCCCACTAATTCAAGGGTCTCGAATTTTGAAAATCATATCAATTCCAATAAATAAAAATGAGCCTTTTGTGTTCCCCAAAAGGGAGTTACCAAGGCTATCAATTAAAGTCATATATTTTCTTTGCAAGAAAATAGTTCAAGCTCTTGTGCTGAGTGTTCTTGTGCATAAAACTGCAACATGATAATAAATATGCTTGCAAATTACAGCAGATTTCAAAGGGATCCTATTTGTCCCAGGACATTGTTGGGCAAAGAAGAGATGAAATTTCCTGTCCACTTGAGCTGGCGAGTAGTATAAAATGCATTTAAAAACACAAAACAGTTTAAAACAAAGTACATGGTTTGGCTTTTCTGTGAATAACATGACTATATTAACCTGTAATGCTAATCCTCCTGCTTTAGTTTCATAAATTTTCAGTTAATATTTGTTCAGACTCTATCTTTGAAGCCAAATGTTCCATATTACATTGTATTCACATAAATTAATAGAATTTAAGATTTTAACCCAATGCTTAAGTGTCTATGATTACAAATTGCCTTCAGAATGAGACTAATCTTATAAAATTCTCATTTACATTTCTCCTTTGCCCACTATGTTAAGGATACTTTGTGTTTTCTATAATTGTGTGTAGTTTATAGATTATCCTATGCTTTTATTTTGCTTCCTTCCCACAATACTCAATCTGTAAGATGATCGTCATCTCACTATTACTCCCACCACCAAAATCTTCCTCAGCATCCTTATTGTTAAGCCTGTGTAAAGTTCTTGACACGTATAATTCCCTGTATCCCAATAAGATAGAAATTATTATCCTGACTTTCCTGATAATATTAAGGCAGAAAAGTAATTTACCCAAGATTACATAGTAGTATTATAATATAGAGAACAGTTTCTCAAACAGCAATCTCTGTTGTCTTAGCCCTGGTAATTCCTTTGGGAGATTTTAAGTTTAATCTTTTATTTTACAAAATATGTGAACTAAGATCCATACAGAGGGTTTAAGTTTTGTTTAGCATTCAGACAATTGACAAAGCTTAGATTGGAATTCACACTTTCTGACTTCCTCTCAAGTCATCTTTGTTTTTTAAGTTTTTTTTTTTTCTAACTATCCTTATTGGAAAGGCATATTTTGCAGAGAGAAGGAGGGACAGATCTTCTGTCTGCTAGTTCACTCCCAAGTGGCTGCAACAGCCAGAGCTGAACCTATCTAAGCTAGGAGCCAGGAGCTTCTGCTGGGTTTCCCACACAGGTGCAGGGACCCAAGACCACAAGCAGGGAGCTGGATGGGAAGTGGAGCAGCCCGGATATGAACTGGAGCCCACGTGAGATTTTGGCACATGCAAAATGAGGACTTTAGCCACTAGGCTACCACCCTAGGCCCTCAGGTAATCTTCCTAAGATTACCTTTGACCCTTTATTTTCTAATACCATAGTCTACCTTATAGGTGAACAAAAGAAGAAACTGCAGCGTTTTGCTCTTTTACAAATAAAATGTCTGATAAGAATAAAAACTTTGGCTGTTGGTTAGTTTTGGATTTTTGGAGTGCTTGCATAGTATGACTTGTGAGACTCCATTAGCCTAGGTCTTTGTAGATGACTAAGGGGAATAATCCATTTTTAGCCTTTTATGGGAGCTTTTTAAAAAATCTTCAATTCACTTAATTTTAAAAGGCAATACTGCAGTGCTATTTTATCTCTTGTCTTAATATCATCCATAAATGAGTCCTAGTGACATACATTGCAAAAACGGATCTATATCCTAATACATAATAAATGCATTGAACTGTCTGCTTCTGTGGAGCAAGAATGAACCATCCTTGAGTAACTTGGATCAGGACTTCATTTGCCTTCTTCAATGTTTGCAAGATTCCAGTCTCATCTCTAACTAGATTCTTATACCTAAGCAGGATATAGTGACTTCTTCCAAAAAATTGAAAATTCATTGGTGGTTAGCATCTGTTTAGTACAACTAAAGATTCAGGAACACTAAAGAACATATGGAAAACATACTTTCTGCCCGTGAAATAGCTGACATTCTGAAAACATGGAAGTGAAGTTATGCTAGTATTTAAGAATGTGCAGTGAGAAACCATTGTGAAAACCACAGAACATGGTTTTTCCTATACACTCTGTTAATTTCAGAACAGAATTTGGCCTGAATGAATTAATTCGAATACTCTTTTTGTGCTGAGGAGTTTAGATTATGAAGTACCCAGAGGACTTCATTATGAGGCAGTTTCACTTATAAGCAGGGCATCGATCTACCTATTTTGCTTCTGAACAAGATTTAGACTTGTGGGTAAAATATTCCCTTGGGTTAAGGCAGATGCCTTGAGCAGTTACATTAATAACTATTTAGAGAAACTGTTTATGATTCATGAGCTAAGTGGGGTTATTTTCCTGTGGCTCACCAGACCATCTGTAAATCTGCCTGACGCAGGGCTTCAAAAGAATAAATACATACTTTAACAAAAAAAAGTTGAATTAGGATTGAGGCTGTTTGCTTAAGTCAAAATCCCAGTTGCTGGTTTTATATCCAATTAAGTATCTTTTATTTAAAGCCATTTATTGAACTTTGTTTTCCATTCAAGTTTAGACGTTGGCCATAGCCTCAAGTCAGTGTAAGAACCATAGTATATGGCAAATAAATGTTTTTCAGTTTTTACTTGCATTTTTAATGTTTGATTTTATTAAACATATTATATAGGAAATAGGATAGAAAACATAAATCTCTGAGAAAGACAAAGTTAAAATAATTTAATATTTTATAATAACAAGGTCCTTGATTTTCAATAGATAAGCATATGCAAATTTAATCATGAATATGGCATATGACTTTGTAAAATCTAAGCAACGTGGATGTGAATAAAAAGAAAAGAGTGATTACATACCCTCTCCTCCCACATTTCAGATATCCAGGCCCTCTTCCACCAATGTAATTTCATGTTAGCATATACATACTGCATGTAATTTTTGTTCTATAAATACTGAGATCTATAAATATTATAGTTGGTGGATGATAATAGGCTTTTTCATAGTAAACGGGACAACCATATATAAAACTGATGACATGTATATCTTTAAAAATGATTTCTTTGTTGATAAACATTGAAGTTGTCATCAACATGACTTCCATAAAAAACAATTCTTGGTGAATATAATCTTGTGGCTATCTCAGTTACTTTTCATAATTGCAACTTGAATTAATAATTGAATACTTAAATAATGAATACCATATATCCATGTATGGGACACCCAGAAGAAGGTTCTGGCTCCAGGAAGAGTTGCAATGAGAGACCAGGAGTCAAAGAGAGAGAGATGGGGAAAGACAGAGAGGTGTTCTATCCACTAGTCTACTCCCCAAATGGCTGCAATGGCCAAGGCTAGGCCAGGCTGCTGAAGCTAGGAGCCAGGAGGTTTATCCAGGTCTCCTACCTGGATGCAGGGGCCCAGGTACTAGGGTCATTCTCCACTTTTTTCCCAGGTATGTTAGCAGTGAGATGATATATATCATAATCAATTCAAACTGGTACTCACATGGGATGTTGGCCTTGCAGGTTGCAGTTTGACCCTTTATGCCACAACACTGGGCCCAAGGCTTCTATTTTTGTTCTTGAAATTTATCTATTTTGAAAGGCAGAGTGACACATGCATATCTCCCCCTTGCCCGAAAGAGAGAGAGAGAGAGAGAGAGAGAGAGAGAGAGAGAGAGAGAAAGAGAAAGGGATTGAAAATTGCTACAATGGCCAGGGCTGGGCCAGATCAAACCTATCAGCTTGTTTTAGGTCTCATACATGGGTGCAGGAACCCAAGCAATTGGGACATCCTCTATTGCTTTCCAAAGTACATTAAGCAGAAGCTAGATTGAAAGTGGAGCTTCTGGGACTCAAAGTAATGTCATATGGGGTGCTAGCATCTCAGGTGGCATGTTGACTTGCTGTGCCACTCCATTGTGCCTCAAGATTTCTACTTTAAAAATATACTGATACTTGTTTTATTATCTAGTGTACAATCTGTCTTAGAGAACATTTCTCATAGTGTCAAGAATAAACTTATTTGTTATTTCGCTGATGGATGAAATGTTCTGTCTCTTAGGTTCAATTAATCTGAAGTGCAATTAATTCTGCTGTTCCTTTGCTGAGTTTCTGCCTGGATGATCTGATTGTCCAATTCTGAAGGTGAGATGTTAAAGTTTCCTACTCCTATTGCATATAAGTAGATCTACTAATATTTGTTTTATGTATTTACATGTTCTCATGGTGAGTGCATATGTATTTATACTGTTACTTCCTCATGCTGTATTAAACACTTTTCAATTATATAAGAGCCTTGTCTTTTTTACTGGGTTTGATTTAAAGTTCAATTTTCTATTATATAAATATGTAATCCCTACTTGCTTTTGAATTCCATTTGTATGGAATGTCTTATTCCTTATAATTTTGTCTGTTTTCTAGTTTTAATATACTTCCATTCTTTCTCTTTGTCTTAGATATTTCCTTTCAAGGTAAATGACTTTTCTCTGGTTTGATGTTTTGATATGCTACTTATATAATTTTTGGTACATGTATTGCAGATTTTTTTCTTTGTGGTTGCTTATATATTACATTTTTGTTACAACATGCTAGTTTAAAAATGATAGAAGCTTGAAATCTACTATCAATATAGGAAAAGAAACAGTCAGGTAAGAAACACTATTAAATGAATGTGTGCTTGTACTCCTTTCCTCTGCACATTTTAAATGTAAAAATGTGTTTTATTTGAAAACCAAAGAGATTGAGAGTGACAAGGAGAGGGAGGGTGAGAAAGAGAGAGAGAGAAAGAAGGAAAGAGAGAGACTCTTATCTGCTAGTTTGTTTTCCAAATGTCAATTATTGCCAGAATGGAACCAGGTCAAATTCAGAAGCTGTAAACTCAGTCTGGGTTTTGCACAGAGTAGAAGGAACCTGATTACTTGGATCATGACCACTCTCCAAGCTCTGCATTAGCAGCAAATGGTCAGGAGCGGGAACCTCACTTCAAACTCACACACTCCAATATGGAATGTGGATATATGAACTTCTAGACTAAATGCTCATCCCCATAATGAATTTTTTACTTTTCATAAAGTTTTGCTTATTTCACAAAGTTATAGCGAGATAGAGGAAGAAAAAGACAAAGAAGTCTCTTATCCACTAATTCATTTCAGAGATGATTGCAATGATCAGTGCTGGACACAGCTGGATCCCGGAGCCTCATCTGCGTTTTCCACACAGGTGGCAGGGCTCCAAACACTTGAGCCACCTTCTGCTGTTTTTTTCCAAGTAATTTTCAAGAGACTGGCTTGCAAATGGGGCAGCAAGGACGTGGACTTGTGCCTCAATGGAATGTTGGTATCATAGATAGAGGCTTTACTCACTACCCCACAGTGCCAGCATCCCAATTTTGAATTTTTGTTGCCTATGTTACTTATTTTTGTATTTTCTGCCTCTTAACATATTAACTTATTTTTAAAAAGCTTTTTCCTTTAGTCTTCACACTACAGATATGAATTATATGCCATATTCACAAAAATAGAGCTTTCTGCATTTGTCTGTATAGTTATCCTTAACAGTGAATTTTCTACCTTCTCATATTTTCTTCTTGTTAACATTTCTTATTTTCTGTTTGAAAAAGTTTATTCAGTATTTTTTTGAGATGCAAGTCTAGTGGTAATACATTCTCTCAACTTCTGTTTATCTGGAAATGTCTTTTTCTCTCCTTGTCCTCTAAAGAATGGTTTTGCTGGGCACAGCAGTCTTTGCTGGAATTTTTTTTCCTTCAGGCTTGTGAAAATCTCATCTCCATGGCTCCTGGCTTGTAGGCTTTCCATACAGACATCTGCAATCAGGTTAATATGCAACTTCTTGTGTTACTTGTTTTTTTTTTTTTCCCACGGCAGCTTTGAGAATGCTGTGTTCATCCTTGGAGAGCTTGGTTTGAATGTCGTGGGGTAAACTTAGTTGGATTGACTCTGATGAATCACCTTTGAACTCCCTCTACTTGAATAGTAGTATCGTTTTCCAGATTTGGAAAATTTTGTATTATTATTTCCTTGAGTATTCCTATTATCTCCTTAGAATTCTGGAGTCCCTGTTAATTTTAGGAACTAAAATACTTACTCTTGTCATTGCTGTTCCAGTGTTCGTGTGCACTTTTCCCATTTCTCCAAATTCTTTGGTTTTTATTTTCTGGTTCGCATTTTCAAATAGCCTGGTTTTGAGTTCACTGATTCTTCTCTTTAGTGTATTTTTTGTTATTGATGTCTTTCGTCATGTTTTAAATTTTGCTTCATGCACCTTTTAGTTGGATGTCTGTTAATTTGTCTTCATTTCCTCATTCTATCTATTCTAACATGAAATTGTTTCTCTGTGTCTCTGTGTAAGGAAAATCATGGTTCCCTAGAAGTTCTGATTCTTACAGATACATGCAATTGTCTGCTTGTTGAAAGACCAGTTGCAGTAATCTAGCTTAATTTGTGGTTACCCTTCCAGAAATGCCAAGTCAGTGATTCATTTTTCCATGTCGCTATGAATATTCTGTTATTTCAGCACTAGATGGTGCCCTAAGCCGAGGTCTGCCACATATTGATTGTTGGTGTGTTTTCACGGTTTTAGTCACAAAACAATCCTCCAACTCGGATTTGTCCTGAATCTGCACTTGGCGCTGTTGTTCAGAACAAAAGGGGGAAATGCCTACAGTGTGGTAGTCTTGTCTCCAGCAGAACTTACCTGAGGATGAAGTAGTATCAGACATATAGTACTGTAACCACAAATACCAGGATTTTAGGTCACATCAGAGCACACAGCCTACTGAGACCCATGCAGTCAGGGGGTAGGACCAAAGCTCATTCTGCTATGCACTGTCTCCAGCTGGGATAGGTTTATACCCTGATGCCATTGTTGTCATCACTGATAATGCTGGTTGGGTTACATTGAAGTCATGGCACTCTGCCAGATACCATAGCAGGTGTAGAGGCTCTGTCTTCAAGCCTTGGTCTGGGGACAGGAATTGCTGGAATCTGCTCAACAAAACCAGATTTCACAGAGACCAGACACTGTTCCTTGGCATTTTGTTCTGCTCAGGGGTGGAAGATGGGGATAGAAAGCCCATCACCCGAGTCTCATGGTTATTAAGTCTTTGCTTTCTTGGAGGTTCCTGCCACGTCATGTTGGCTTGACTTTGAAACATCCTGAAATGATTCCACACTCCATCCCAGGTGAAGACTTCTGTCTGATACTATAGCAGATCTAGAGACTGCATTAGGCATTGGCCTGGAGATGGGGACTCTTGGGATCTGCCTAGTATTGGACTGCACCACTTTAGCACTGAGTCAGAAGATGTAGTCCTGGAGTTCTTTGCTGTTTGCCTAAGGTTGGAGGAGTGTGATGAAATAATATACTTAGATAACAATACACTGCAGGTGAGATGCAATTTAACAGTATCTAAGAACTGTAAGACACAACTTTCAGATGTCACTTCTAATTCCTGACATGCAGCCACTCAGACATATAATTGAGGGGATTTCTTTCAACATTATAAGGAAGTAGAAAGACAATAATGTTAATATCAATTGGTGGAAAAATATTGATATGGAATAATTTTATAAAATAAATAGTAAGATAAATTATGACATTGGAAGATTTTTCCAAACATTATTATAGGAGAAATCAAGTTTAGAAGAGGGAAAGAAGTGACACAAGAAAATGTATAGTGTGATTCCATAAGTAAAGAGAAATTCTCCCAGTTAGTGTACATTTTATATAGTTACTGTGTGGTAAAATATCTGGAAATATGCACACCTGTTAATTTAGGATATCTCTGATAAGGAGAGTAGGATTTGTGAGAAAGGAAGGTGCAATGGGAATGTAGAAGTGAGACTGACAGAGCGTTCCACCCTCTTTGTATATTCTTTGTTTAAAATGTTTATGACTGAAATATATTCACATAGTCTACTCAAATTAAAACTTAAGAAAAATAGACGTCATGGTTACCGTTACGCAGAACTGTTTGGTGGGAGCTCTAATAGAGTGATTATTCCTAAAACCTGTCTTAGGATCACTTACATTTTCAGAATATAAATATACAGGCAATTAGGAGATTGCAAATATCCAGGGTACGTAGCAGGATTGCGCACAGGTCACCAAACATAGGGCTGGTCTCACCACAGTACATGTTTGAAGATAATGCCTGGGTCCTCATTAGGGCAGCAGCCAGGATTATAATGAGGTGATTGTGCTGACACGTTGCACTCAGCCCTATCACATTAAATTCTGCACTGCGGCAAACAGAGTCCCATTCAGGAATAGACTTTCTCTGCTGTGATCCTACTAAACTTAGAAAAAAGAAGAAAAAATACAATTGTTTGTGGCCGAATGGGCCAAACTAGAGACCATTTTGCTAATGGGAATGAGCCAATCCCAAAAGGTCAGATATCATGTGTTTCTTCTAAAATAAGATAATGTGATGCCAAACTTAAGGATTTTACCTGTGAATTCTACCTTATTATCCCTCCCAGTTACTTGTACCCTTTGTAATAAGACCTTGCGATGTAATTTATAAGCAGCCATTCATAAGAGATTGATTGCTTGTAATTACCTGAGATTGTTAATGTCCCTTTTATCAGTGATTTTTAAAAAAGATTTATTGATTTTGATTGGAAAGTCAGATATATTGAAAGGAGAAGAGACAGAGGGGAAGATATTCCATCTGATGATTCACTCCATAAGTGGCTGCACCGGCCAGAGCTGAGCCAATCCAAAGCCAGGAGCCAGGAGCCTTTTCCGGGTCTCCCACATGGGTACAGGGACCCAAGGCTTTGGGCCATCCTCGACTGCTTTCCTATGTCACAAGCAGGGAGCTGGAAGGGAAGCAAGGCTGCGGGCATTAGAACCAGTGCCCATATGGGATCCTGGAACTTGCAAGGTGAGGACTTTAGCTGCTAGGCTACCATGCTGGATCCCCTTTCATCACTGTTATTGATACTGCCTGTAAGTGACGTGGATCTAGTCCTCATTGTACCTTCATTGGTGTCTTGGGGCACATGCTGGCATTTGTTCCTATGTGAAGATGCTGGACACTCTTTTCCACCACCCTAGTGTCACATTCATTCCTTTGTTTGTTAACTTCATGTGGATTTAGGGTCACTATTCTTTTTTTTTTTTCTCTCCCTGTGGTGGACTGTGCTCAAGGGGATTCATTGTGGAAATGTAGGGGAGATTAATATGTTCATAGGTGGAAACAGAGAAGTAAGTCCTCATTCATGCACTACAAGGATGGACTCAACGAAATGGCTGACAATCTCCTACACTGTTGGAAGACACTTCAGTGGCAGCATGATGGACTTTTGAAAATTCATGAAAGACATCCATAGTAAGACTGGAGGTGAGAACAGAGCAGAAGGAAGGGAACTGGGTGGGGAGGGAGACCCCAGTGCCAACTACACTGAATCATAAAACAGTGAAAAACAAAACCCCAAAAAACCCACTCAAGAAAAACAGTGACAAAATGAAACGTCTCTGGTGTTGTTAATTGTGAAACTGGTTACAGTTAGTTGTCAAAGCCGTTGCACAAGGGCACCATTAACATCCCTCATGAAAGTCCAAGAGAAAGAACTTGAACTTTCTGCCTCTTAGACTGACCTTTTGGTATTGGATTTTTGCTTTTGAGTATTTGTAGAACAGTGAAAGCATAGCCGCAAAGAGCAGTGTTGTTCGTTGAAGCAGCAGTGTTGCAACAGGGAATGCAGAGGACTGTGACAAAGTGGGTAAGAACAGCACCAGTGCTATTTAAAGAAGGTGACTTTGTTCAACTCCAGTTGATTCTTACCAGGTTGAAAGGAGGCCCACTCCTGTAGATTTTCTAATTTCCAAAAGCCAGATAGACATTTTGGTTGAATGTGATTACTTCTGTCCTGGCTTTTAAATATTGGCACATCTATATATATTTACAAACATATACATAAACTCTGTGAATCTTCTTTGAAAGTCGGACTTATTTTATGGGTCATCACTTTGCAATTTCAAATTTGTGTCATTCCTGTGCCCTGCATCCTTAATATGATTTCCCCAAGCTAGTACCACAAAACAATTAACTGTGGAAGCTATTAAGAATAGGGCCTGGGGCTGGTATTGTAGTGCAGTGGGTTACGGTGGCGGCGTCGCAGTCTGAAGCATTGGTTCATGTCCAGGCTACTCCTCTACTTCTAATCCAGCTCCACGCTAATGCACCTGGGGAAGCAGTGAAGGATGGCTCGAGTACTTTGGTCTGTGTCACTGAGGTGAGGAAATGTGGATGGATTCCCTTGCTTCTTCAGCCTGTCTGTTGTGGCCATTTGGGGAGTGAATTTGTAGCTGGAGAATCTCTGTCTCTTTCCCTCCTGTCTGCTACTCTGCCTTCCAAATAAATAAGTAAATAAACAAATTAATTGATTAAAAAAAAAAACAAGGACTATCAGGCTACACTCAATGATACTAAATCTGAAAGAATGTTTTTTAGCTAGTTCCTCCACTGAGTGTATACAGTTAGCTTAACAACAGCTTCTGACCAGCTGCCAATCAGCTATAATTGGAATGACAGATGGGATTTATCTTGAATGCAAATTCAAATCCATTGATGGTAGCTGTCTGTAACACTGATTTGTGGAGGGCTGTCACACTGTGACCAGTTTCAATGGGGAAGGATTTATGATCTTTCAGTGATTTTGGGGGGCTGGGGGATCCAGCAGTAAGGCAAGAGATGGTACATGTATGGTTTATTTTCTGATCATGATCTATAGTGTAGTACTAATACTTCAAAAATATTATTTAAGAGCTCTGTGATGTGGCCTCAGCTTCTACCCCAAGAAATTTGTATTTAGAGGGAAAAACGTGACGAAAGTACGTTTGGAACCAGGGCTCAGAAGCATTACCTTTAGAATTTAAACTTGGATTTCCAAGAAAGCCAATAAGGAATAATTCATTTCAAATCCCATTTAGAAGATGTTGCTTTAAGTTAAGTGTTTGACTTTGAAGCAAAATATTGTTTATCTGGCAGCCGGTTTGTTTCCTAAGACCCGTTTATTCTAACCTGTTCAGTAGTCGTTTTTCTACCTCCTTTGTTGAGCTCTCTTGTTGTTATAATTTTGGGAAGGATGCGATGTGAATAGTGATGTATATATCTGAGCAGTTTACCACTATTTGCATCAGTAAAGATGTTTTGAATAGAAGTGGTCTAAGGCATCATCAAGTATCCTTCATTTTCAGGTAACTGAAGCTGAGCAGTCTTGTTGGTTAAGTAAATCAATTTGGTCATAAAGAATCAAATTTCTTCCCTGTCTGTTCTGCCCTGCTGATTGGACCAGCCCTGTCCCTCCTTATGATCTCAGAATGACTGATCATCTCGAAGCGTTACCTTCTTATATGAGAGTCTCCTGACTGGCATTAACAGGAACCTTTCTCATTAAGCACTGTTCTCATATCAGCAAGCAAAGATTTTCCACTGAAGCCCCAGATAGCCTCTCCTTACACATCATTGGGTAGAACTGTGTCCTAAGCACACCACTTAACCAATCATTATCAAAAGGAAATGAATTCAACCAATGGTAACTCATTTCATGTCCTAGATACACTGTGACTGACCAATGAGAAAAATTGGATAATGAAGGGTGGAAAGTAAGCAAAGGTGTGTGCTGCATGACATCCAAAGGCCAATTCAGAAAGAGGCCCTAGTACTAAAAATGCAAGTGCCATCTCCCACCAAGAGTGACATTGTTAAGGGTCAGAGATTTATGGACATAAACAACTTGGAGGCCACAAGATGTGAAAAAGTCGTGACAATCATGAATTTTGTTGCAGTCATTTTAAGGTTTGTTAACTATCTGAACAAATGATGTGTAGTTCAGAGAAATTTCACTTCTTTGGCTTAGTAACAGATGCTAGTTACCAAAGGGTTTTTAGTAAACAGGATGAGAATTCCTAAGACATTAAGTAAATTCTTGTCATTCTCATACCTTTCTTATAATCTGAATCACATGAGGTTTGGAAACTCCAGAGAGCTAAGGGATGGGTAAAGCACAATAATGTGAAAAATACAATGGCCAGAAGTATTTGTAATTAGACAATAAAAAAACTTAGAAACTTTTACTTATCTACAGAATTTAGAAGAACAATATATAAAATCAGCATGTGTGTCCTGGACACACTGAAGCTTTTCAAAATGAGAATGAGGTAACCACTTATCAGTAAAAACGTTCATTAAAAAAATAGAGCAAACTAACTTACATTTCCCTCAATCCGGTAGTTTCTAACCTTTTGGGTTTAATGGTCTCATTGAGAATCTTAAAAAGGTTATGGAATACTTCCCAGAGAGAGGCATATTTGCATACTCACATGATTCTTTGAATACTAATAACCTCTCCTCTAATGTTCTTGACTCTATTAGAAAAACTAAGGCAGCATAACTAATAACTAACAATAGATACCATTAATTAAGTCCTTTCCAGATTTGCAGGTTCTGCTGAGATCTACTGAACTAGAGCTTCAGAGACTGACAAAAAACATATAATTATATAAAGCTCTTTCATTGTTTCTGTTGAAATTAATTTGATCTTTGCTGATTAGTCAGAGTAACCAAGGCTTTAGAGCCAGGCAAATGTGAATTAAAAATAAGTTTTCCATTTAATGAGTAACAGCAAGTTTACAACAACTGTGTAATGGGATAGTTAGTTCCCCTGTTTGGAGCAGTATAGAGATGGTGAAATGAGGCAATATGACTACATTAGATTATGCCCCTAGCCTATAGTCTGTGCTGCAAATATTCATTCTTTATCATAAGCATCATATAGGGCTTGATTTGTTTGTAGTGAGAATATTGTCTAAATGTTAAATAATTGCTTGAACTAGAAAATTCATGGCTACAATATTTACATTAAATGTTAAAATATAACTATACTACTTAATCAAACAGAAAATAGCAACTGCATGAGCTAGAAATGGCGTAATTTGAGCCACATATTCATATTAGCAAGGCAAATCTTCAGAAAAAAACTCACTGGCCCTTAGATCCAGAAGTTTTTCTTCATTGTAACCCTGATTTTGCAAAGGTTTTGTAAGGTTTCCAATTCTAAAGATTTAAAATTTTCATCTGTATGCAATAAACTCTTGATTGCATACAGGAAGGCTTTCTAATTGTGCAAAATTGTTCCGAATTGGGAGGAGAATCAAAGAAGACATATTCTATGTACAACAACAGACAGAAAATAGTCTTTGAACATGATGTATTAAATATGATGGAAAGGTATAAAAATCTGAAAATTTTGGTCTGATTGCTTCTTTAGTTAAGATTATTCTAACGTCATGTGGCAACTTTAAACAAGGCAAAAATGGGGAGTCTGTAGTAGGAAAAAAAGTAAGAACTTTACTTGGGTAAAACTAATTCACGAAAAGAAAAGAGCAGAGGGAAGCCAAAATAGGAGAAGCAATTGACATAGGAAATTTTTGCAGGGATTTTAAAGTAGATCAATAACTTACCTGGGAATTTTTCTATTATTTCTAATGTTAATACAGCTTTAACCCAACCAAGAACCTATCAGGTGAGCCATGAGTATTAAAATCAACAATGGAATCCAGAAATGGAATCAAATCAATGAAAGCTCAGTGACCTTTGCAACCTACAAGGCCACTATTGTTTCTTAGAGAAACAGCATTTAAGATAAACATTGCCCTGAGCTTATGAGTGTCCAATCAAAATTGAGGGTGTGGAGAAGTGGCTGCAGTTCAGTACACCTGCAAAGAACAGAGCCAATTCACCTTTGCCTCTTCTCATGTGGGGACTTCACTCTGACTGTCAATATGATCTTCCCAGCAAAATAGTTTACATTTACACACAAGCTGTGCTTTGTGGCAGGCTCATCCCTTCGCTAATATTCTGCATTTTGTAGGGAAGTAGAAATAGCACTACCAATCAATAGCTAGCAATAATTATTTATTAAGTTAATAATATAACAACCATGCATTTTTTTTTACTATATTAAAGACATTGGGCTAAACTCTTCAAAATGTAGCGTCTCATTTAAACCTCACCTAATTCTTACCTTAACCCTATGAGGTAAAATATATTGTTGACCACATTTTATAGATGAGAAAACTAAGGTTTATGGCAATTCAAAAGCTTACTTAAATGCTCTCCGAGGAACAAGTAGTAAACAGGTAAATAAAACCATGATCTGTTCGATGCTATCGCATGTAGTCTTTAAGACTCTTGTACACAAAGTGTGAGTTTTTTCCCGCCAAATGGACACTTAAGATCTCATATTCCAAACTGGGCTGTAAAGAGTCTGTGAACTATCTGTCGTTAGATGTCATCAAGTGTGCATGTATAAGTGTGTGCAATGTTTGTAATTCTTGGAGGCTGTAGTTCTCATCGGCTTCTTTGAGTAGAGCTCATCCAAAACACTCAAGAAGCATTCACCTAGCTGATCCATGCTTCAGTTCTGGAATAAGGCAACGCCGTCGCGGGACTACACCATCGGGTCGCATTGACCAGCTTTCTTCCACTTTTTTTCACCTCTCAGAATTGCTGTTATTAAGTTGTTTCGGAATTAAATCTTGAACTATGGAACGCTACCAGAAGCAGCTGTACAAAGTCTGCTGCACTCACTTTAGGAACATTTTTTAAGTTATTTTCTAATGTAGTTTTACTGTCTTCAAAAGAAAATTTCAAGCCATAAATTATGTTTGAGAGAATGAAAATATTTCCCAAATGTATTACAAAGCACATAATAGTGTTTCTCTTTACTCTTTGAGCCAACGTTTCAAACTCAAATCTGCAATCCAACTTTAGTACCTGTGTAAGACTCTTCGGCCTATATGTTTTTATCATAACTTTCTCTTCAGTCAGAGCCATCATCTCCAGTTTGAATTTCTCTTTGTTCTGAACATACACATATACATATACATATGTGTGTGTGTAGTACTGCATACATACCATTTCATTTCCATGTATTCTTGTAAAGCATTTTAAGCTCTTTGTGGAACAAAGAAGAACACAAATGAAAACTTGAACTTTTCCTTCTATCTCTTGTATCACCTCATGCTTCTAAAGAGGAAGAACTTGGAACTCTTTTAGAATTGTTTAATAGTTTAACCTTCAAAAATATTTGGAAATTACCACAGGGCAGACAATACAACAGACCAAAGTAACATATACTTCAATGATAAACATTAGTAACTAATTGACTTGCAGAATACATTTACTCTTCTCTTCTTTTTTTAAGATTTATTTATTTTTATTGGAAAGGCAGATATACAGAGAGAAGGAGAGAGAGGAAGATCTTCCTTCTGATGGTTCACGCTCCAAGTGGCTGCAATGGCCGGCGCTGTGCCAATCTGAAGCCAGGAGCCTGGAGCTCTTCTGGGTCTCCCACTCAGGTGCAGGTTCCCAAGGCTTTTGGCCATCCTCGACTGCTTTCCCAGGCCACAGGCAGGGAGCTGGATGGGAAACGGGGCAGCTGGGATTAGAACTCTTGCCCATATGGGATCCTGGTGCGTGCAAGATGAGGACTTTAGCCACTACGCTATTGTGCCGGGCCCTACTACTCTCCTCTTGCACAATCACTATCTTAGGCAAAAAATGGATTTTTCATGTTGATTGAGTTATTTTTAAAGCTGTATTGAGTGAAAGGAATGAAGACCTTATGATTTAAATCCTAGATTGGAAAGACAAATTCTCTTTTATTTATGTACGCTTCAGCACATGAATTGAAGTCTTTCCTATTCAAAAGATCAGCACACTAGCACAGATGTTGGCCATCCAGTGGTATCTATACACAAAACCAACACTTTCCTTAGAAGGAACTTGGGTTTAGTAAAGTCCTCTTGTAAGTGCGAAACTTGAACTCACACTTCCTGGCATCTTTAAAAAAATAATTAATATATGTGAATGGAAGACACATACACACACACACACACACACACACACACACACACGGATACAAACATTTCCCTTCTGCTGTTCTATTCTCCAGGTGCTTGCAACAACAAAACAGCCTGGGCTGGGCCAGGTTGAAGCCAGCATAAAGGAATCAAATCTGGATCTCTCATGTTGGAAGTAGTGATCAATTTGAGCCATCACCTACTGCCTCCCCGGGTGCTCATTAGTAGGAAATTGGATTCAAAAGTACACCTGAAATTCATATCTGACATAAGATGTGGGTGTCCCAAGGAGTAGTTTAATCTTGTAACATAAGTAATTGCTTAAGGATATGAACTTTGGTGCCATAGAATATGAGTGCTGAGAGCATTTTAAGTGACATTGAACCAGTTATGAACCAATTGTGAATTTCGCTGGAGAATTTCAAAATATGAGGGAAAACCTCAAGACAGCTTCAATGAATATCTGGTATAAAAACACACACTCAGTTTTGACTTTACCCTCTGAATGGGAGAATTCTCAATTTTTTGCTTCTACCTAAGACAAATTCCCCGAGCCCTATTCTACAGGACCTAGCTATGTAATTTCTGACTTCTTCGCTCTGTGTTACAGTTCTTTCCAACTCAAGATCCAAAGTGGGATTTAAACACTTCCGACTGATTGTTCTTAGTGTTCCCCGTCTGAGAAAATTCTTTGTCTATCAGAACCTTGGAGGACACCTTGAATCACTCCACTCTTTTCTTGCTTCTTGTCTCAGCACAGTTCTTGTTTTTCCATCTCCCCTGCCAAGACCAGTTCCTGCCAATACCCTTTTTCAGCCAGATCACTGTATAATACCTCCAGCTAGTGGCCGAGATTCCACTCTTGTCTAGCCACGATCCCTTCTCCACAACAGAAGCTTGGGTGACATTTTCTATTTTTGACTAATTGCATCATCCCTTTGTTTGAAACTCTTCCGTGACTTCCTGTTCTTTTACAAATTAGGACTCTAGTCCTAAGCGTACCTGCTTGATCTACTTTTGGGACTAATCTCCAGCATTTTCAGTATCTTGCCACATGAACCTTTCTAGGGTTTTCGAGAAGTCACTCCCTCCTTTCTTTGAGTCTTACACACACACACACACACACACACACACACACACACCCCTAAATATTTTCTGTTTTCTGTTCTGTCTCAAGCTCTATCCAAAGCTCACATCCTAGAAAAAGCCTTCTGTGCCACCTTTTATAGTTTCAGTCCTCCGTAGTGACAAATTTTGTGTCTATTTAAGATCTTTCCCAAGGCAGCATCGTGCTGCAGCAGGTTAAGAGGCACCTGTGATTCCAGTGTTCCGTACCAGCACCGGTTTGAGTAATGGCTGCTCCAGTTCTGATCAAGCTTCCGGCTAATGTGCCTGGGGAAGCATTTGAAGTTGGCACAAATATTTGGGACCTGGATGAAGTTCCTAGCTTCTGGCTTTAATCTCGCTCGGCCCTAGCCTTTTAGTCCATTTAGGGAGTGAACCAACAGATGGAAAATCTCTCACTCTCTCTTTTTTTCTCCCTTTCCCTTTGTAATTCTTTCTTTCAAATAAATAAATATGTAAAATGTTCTCTTTTGTTTGATTTAATTTCCATGAACAATGATTATCCTTGGTTTTTATACCATGTGTCCAGTGCCTAGAATAATACATTGCATAGATTCAGTGTTGAATGAATTAAAAACAAATTAATAAATGATATGCTCCTTGAATCATCCAGAAACACCACCCTAAATAATGTTGTGATTTTATTTTGAGAAAGTTGCTAAAAGTTTATTTTACTGTTTCTATTTAATTCTGGAAGTATTAAGTCATTGTAAAATGAATGTTCTTATTTATTTGAAAGTCAGAATTACATAGATAGACAGGAAGAGATAGAGGGTGATTTACTCCCCAAATGGTCATAACAGCTAGTTCTGGGCCAGGCTGAAGCCAAGACGTCATCACAGTCTCTCACAGAGGAGGCTGGGACCCACACCCTGGTGCCGTCTTCTGCTGCTTTTCCCAGGTGTATTAGTAGGGAGTTGGATCAGAAGTGGAAAAGCCAGAACATGAACCAACGTCCACATAAATTCTGACATTAAAAGTGGATGCTTTACCTGCTACACCATACTGTTGATCCTTGTGAAAATCAACTCTAAGCACAAATTTCAGAATGAACTAGGAAGATGATGGGTATCCACAGTTAGGGTGTCCTTCTAATATACAAGGTATTTAAAGCATTCTGATTGTGCCAATTTTAATGCAATTGTCTCACCTAGTGAGAGATCATGAGAAAGAATAACTCCAAAAGTGCCTTGAGCATAGAGAGTTATCATATGGTAAAAATGGCCAGTAGTTCAGTGATTTCAGCAACATAAGCTTGATCTTTTGAAACAACAGAGCCAGGTTTATCTCCTCTGTTTCACAGAACCCTTATAACACCATTAGCAAACACTTCTGAATGGTTACGTGAATTTATTCAGACTTTGGGGCTCGTGTGTCAAAAAACATTCTCACCACTGCTGCCAATATTCCTTTCTGTATCTCTTTTTATGCACACCAGCATTTTCTCCATTTAATGAACAAGTAAAAAGATATTAGCAACAGTGTTTTGATATGCTCTTAAATATGTATTAATGAGCCCAGAAAGTTATAAAGTTATGTAAGATTTTGAGGATTTGTGAGCAAGTTCAATCAAATCATAACAAACAAGAAGCTTTCTATCTGCTTCTCCGGCACAAGCTGTCAGGAACTTTGATCTCTGGGCTTAATGAGTATGAAAGTCCTGATTTTTAGTTTCATTTTTATCCATTTTTCCCCAAGACCATAGGAACTTCCAAGATGTCTCTCTTCTCTGTAATGGGACTGTTTCTAGAATTCTGAAGAAGTAGAAAAGAAGGGTTGTGCGCTTCTCTGCTCCTACCTTATTTTCTAGGTTTGGCATATTTTTAAATACATATGAAAATATTTGTTTTATTTTTAGTTGAAAAACAGAGTTTTGGTGAGAAGGATAAGAAGAGAGAATCTGCATCTTTTGGTTCACTTCACAAATGGCAATAGTGACCAGAGCTGAATCAATCCAAAATCAGGAGCCAGGAGCCTTCTCTGGGACTCCTACATGAGTACTGCGTCCCAAAGACTTGAGCTATCCTCTGTTGCCTTTCCAGGGTATAAGCAGGGAGCTGGATTGGAAGTGGAGCACCTAGGACTTTGGAGCTGTACCCATATGGGATACTGGCACCATAGTGAAAGCTTAGCCTACCACGCCACATAGCTAGTGCCTGTGCTCGACCTCTTATGAAACAGGTGCAACAAAAGAGTGGAACAGTTCACAGTTCTTGATGCAAACTCACCTTTTGTACCTTTGATTTCAGACTTTTATCAGTCATCCATAAAGAGTTAAAGCTAGCAATGCAACTGATTAAGTCTCACTATTGTGGTGTGTGTGTGTGTGTGTGTGTGTGTGTGTGTGTGTGTGTGTGCCTGCACATGCCTCCTCCCTTGATGCTTTTTCCTTTGAATACTGCCATGGTTCATCTGTGAAGTGATAAGGCCACACATATGTGGGTGGGATGTGGGTGAGGGGGGTCTCCCTTGAAAGAGTTGGATATTCCTGGAGTCAATCATGTGGTGAAGAGGAGGATTCTTGGAAAAGAATGAACACTTAGAAGGTGGGCTTTAGAAAGGCAAGAGGGAATGCCTGCTGCTCTCTGAAGTTAGCCTCCCCCTCAAGTTAAAGATGGTCTCTGCAGCATGGAACCCAAGCAAATGAGCTGGCGCTAGGGGCAGAACTGCCTTTCTAGGAGACAACAAAATAAAGCATGAGCAAACCGTATTTTATGAATTGCTTTGCTGGTGATATGTTCCTATCTGAAATTGTTTCCCTTTTCATTATCTGTGAGCTTTAAGTGAAGTCTGTTTAAATGCTCAAGCCTATGTCAACCCCGATGCTGAGCATTTAGAGAGCAGTTGTGTTCTGAATTAGTGAACTCTCTGTGCTCATGTGAGCACATCACAGGTCTTTCACTCATTCAGCAGATATTTTTTGAGTGACTCCTAGATGCCAAACTGACTCCAGATACCACAGATAGGACAGTGAAGACACAAACTACCCTGGTATCTTTTATTTTAAGGTTTATTTATTTATTTTGGAAGGTCAGTTTTATAGAGAGAGACAGAGAGAATGATCTTCCATCCACTAGTTCACTCCCCAGGTGGCCACAACAGCTGGAGCTGAGCTAATCTGAAGCCAGGAACCAGGAGCTTCTTCCAAGTCTCCCTGTAGGTGAAGGGTCCTAAGGCTTCGGGCCATCCTCTACTGCTTTCCCAGGCCAAAAGCAAGAAAATGGAAAGGAAATGGAGCAGCCAGGACATGAACCAGTGTCCATACAGGGTCCCAGCACATGCAAGGCGAGGATCTTAGTCAGTAGACTACTGCACTGGGTTGTACCCTGAAACCCTAAGTTATTAGGTGGTAGACATATAAGAGAGTTAGTTGCAATTAAAATAATATTCCAAAGTATTCATAGAAAATTGAATTGAAAATTAAAGTTTATTTTGTTGTAAACAAAAAAGCCACCAAAATAGTTTTATATTATGCATGTGTACGAAATAAAAAATAGTTATGTGAATTTTATTTGAGACACTTACAGAAAGGAAATTAGGAGAGAGAGCCTGGCGGGATGGCCCAGTGGCTAAATCCTCAACTTGCACATGCCAGGATCCTGTATGAGTACTGGTTTGTGTCCTGGCTGCTCCACTTCCTATCAAGCTCCCTATTTGTGGCTGGGGAAGCAATAGAGAATGGCCCAAAGCCCTGGGACCCTACACCTGCATGGAAGATCTGGAGGAGTCTCCTTGGTCCTGGATCGGGATCAGCTTAGCTCTGGCCATTGAGGCCACTTGGGGAGTGAACTTGTTTGATGGAGGGTTTTTTCTCAGTTGCTCTTTCTCTCTGTGAATCTGTCTTTCCAATAAAAATATATTTATATATATTTTAGAAGGAGACCATGAGGCTAGAGGAGAAAGGAAAGAAGGGCAAAAGAGAGAGAAAAGGAGAGAGAGAGAGAAAAAGGAAATTTTTATATTCTGGTTAATTGTCCTTATGGCTGAAAGTGTTGGGGCTGAAACCAGGAGCCTGGCACTCCATCTGGATCCACCACAACTGTGGCATGGACCCAAGGATTGGGCCAGCTTGTGTTGCTTTCCCAGGCATATAAGCAAGGAGCTGGATTGAAAATGGTGCAGCTGGGTACTCGCTCCCCTGTGTCTGCTTAATCTGCACCACAACAGTAGCTTTACACGAACTTTTTTTTAAAAGATTTATTTATTTTTATTGTAAAGTCAGATATACAGAGAAGAGGAGAGACAGAGGAAGATCTTCCATTCGAGGACTCATTCCCCAAGTGGCCACAACGGCTGTTGCTGAGCCAATCCAAAGCCAGAAGCCTGGAGTCTCTTCTGGGTCTCCACACGGGTAAAGGGTCCCAAGGCTTTGATCTGTTCTCAACTGCTTTCCCAGGTCACAAGCAGGGAGCTGGATGGGAAGAAGGGCCACTGGGATTAGAACCAGCACCTGAATGGGACCCAGGTATATGCAAGGTGAGGACTTTAGGCACTAGACTACCATGCCAAACCTTGAACTTTTGAAAATGTTGAAACATTAGGAGTGTGGTCGCACAGCAAGCTAATCCTCTGTCAGAATTTGTGAACTCAATCCTGGGTTTCTCATGTTAATGTCAGGACTCAAATATTGAACCCTCACCTGCTGCCTACAAGGAGATGCATTAGCAGGGATCAGGGACAGTGAACGGGGCTAGACCCAGGACTAGGACTTGAGTCCTGATGCAACTGGCACGGTGTGTGGGTATCCCAAGTGGCAGCTTAACAGCTGTGTGACTGCCCATCCCGCTCCATGAAATTTCTGAAGATCCCTCTATGTAAGGATTTCAGTTTTTTTTTATACCCAAACACATGTATTTTTAAATTCTACTTTCATGAAATCTTTGCTATTTCTGTACAACACGATTAATTACAAATCTTATCAGTGCTGTGGTAACAGACAGGAAGATGCACTTAACTCAGACTATTTGATGGGAGGCAAGGTGACAGAAAATTTTCTTGTGGCACTAATTCCTATGTTATGGACTGAGCAGTAAGTAGAGAAGCTAACTCTGCCGTAGGGAGAAATGCGAGAATAATGTTTAATGAAGAAAATCACAGACCACCTAGTCAAAAACAAGGAGGCATGAGACAGCTTTCAGGAAGGGTACAAAATGTGATGTGTTTGGCATGATAAGCAATAGATAGGTGCTTTGGGGCTTTAAACAAGAAAGGTTTGTAATTTAACCTGAAGGTAATGTTAGGTTATGAGTGGCATCAAGGTCACGAACATTGTCCTGATAATCCAACACCATAAAGTTTATTGGCACATAGAATAAGCTTGATACCCCTTGGAACTTTTTGCTTATCTCATTTAATCCCAACAGCAGAAGAGGTAGTTACATGTATTATGTGTATTATCTTTACTTCACAAATAAATAGAGTTTGGAAAGATTAAATAATAAATAATGGCAGGATTAGATTTAGCTGGATGTCTTAGGTTTTACAGTCATGATCACACTTCTGATACGAAAAGATCTCTGACTGATGTGATATAGAGTACATCAGTGGGGAGGGCGCCTAAGAAAGGGAGACCAATCAAGAGGCTTTCATGTAAGTTGCAATCATGGGAATGGGTGATATCATCCAGAAAGAATGTCAAAATGGCTATTAGTTCACAGGGTGGTCCAAATGATCACAAACTTCGTGGGATTCACAAAATGAAACCCATTTCCGTAAGTCATATAGATACTTGCTTGCCTTTCCCATTGCATTCGAGTCTAATGCAAGGATCCTTGGATTTTTTCAGGAGCCACATACCGTGTAGCGATGTCATTGCTCTGAAGGTTAACAGTATATGTGTCCTGCATACTCTCTTAATACTGCCTCAGTTTTAATTTTAATATGTTAAATATTAATAAGGATCTCTCAATCTTCTAACATATTAGCTATCACCTACTTAGATATTAGTGTAAAGGAGTCACAATATGAAAAAAGCTTAAGAATTATTGTGGTTGGGGTTTTAGGCTTCATTCCACCAAGGGCAATCACTGGAGATCTGAGGGCGGTGGAGAATATAGCTGGAGTCAGGTTAATAGAAGGTTGTTTTAATGGCAGCTTTGAGAATACACTGAGATGGGGATAACATGAAGTTATTGAGGCAATTTGCTTGGTAATTACATCAACTCAGGTATGAAATTACTAAGGGTTCATACTCTGGAAATATCAGCCAGAATGACAATGGTCAAAACAAAAGAAACACAAATGAGAATTGATATTTTTCCTAGATATGTGTTACTATGAAACAAGAAAGATGCAAAAACAAGTTAAAGTTGGGACAATGTGATCAGAGGAAAGGTCTTGTTACTGTTACATCTCAATCCCGGAAAAAAATGACCTTTGCTCTAGAGTAAGGATTAATTAGATGAACATTACCCAGTAGAAATATAATTAGAGACATATACAATATTAGGAGCTGTATTAAAAAAGAAAAGGTGAAATTAATTTTAATGACATTTTAAACTCAATGCATCAAAAATATTTTTGGCATGCAATTAATATGAAAGTTAATTTTAAAGTTATTTATTTCAACAACAGAGTTATACAGGGAGAAAAGGAGAGACAGAGAAAGATTTTCCATCGACTGATTCATCCTCTAAATGACTACCACGGCTGGGACTAGGCCAGGACAAAGCCAGCAGCCTGGAGCTACATTCAGATGGACTTTGAAGACAGCTTCTGCTGCGTTCCCATGTGTATTAGTAGGGAGCTGGATTAGAAGTGAAGCAACCAGCACTCAAACTGGCACTCACATGGGATGCTAGCATTGTAGGCTTGCCCCACTGTACCACAAGGCCAGACTCAGTATGAGAGTTATTAATGAGATAGTTTAAATTGTTCTGGAGGGGTTAAGTTTTTGAACCCTGGTATGCATTTTGCACATATAGCACACATAGAATCTAATTAATCAAATTTCAATATTTGATAGCTAACATATGGTTAGTGGCTGCTACTTTTTCAGTTATAAACTACTGTTTTTCATGAGTCAAGATCATCAGAGCTCTACTATTGTTTCCATCTAGAGTCTTTAGTAGTTTTGTTTCTTTGGATCTATTTTCCCAGGAAACACTGAATTTGTGCTGAGTCATCTAGCACTCTTACCTCCTCCTGAACTCATTTAGTCAGGGTGTAATTTCAGGCTCTGTCTAAGAAAATAATTCAGTCGATGGTGGCTTGCTTCCTTGGAACCAAGTCTCTGACTTATCTTTTACAGGACCTGTCTTCCGGGTAGCTAGTCAACTTGCACAGTGGTCTTTTGTCTGTGTTAGAGAAAGCAAATCTTGAATTTTGTGAAAGAGTATATCGATGATATTAAGAGACTATGAAAAAGCAGTGATGTAGTGAAGTAATTTTGTAAGATGGTGAGAACAGATAAGTCCTAAGAAACAACCTTAAGATTCTGGCAGTGATAGCTGAGCTAAGAAATTGGTAGATATCCTCCCCAAACCCATTTCCCCATTAGAGGGATCATTATTTTTCTCTTCAGGAAATCTGAACAGTCTCATCAGGTAAATGCATTGAGGGCACTTCTTGCATCATCGGTATGAAGTTTCTAAAACACATTTTTTTTTTTTCATGGAATGGAAATGAAAAATTGGAAAAAAGAACAGACATTTAAAAACTCCTAAAATCCCAAGATTTCTGCAAAGATTTCTGGGATTAAGAGATGAATGAGTAGAGATGAGAGTGTCATGTACTTCTTTTGGGGTATAGTTAGTTTGTGAAAAGAAAAAAGACAGTAAAATGAGAAAAGATTAGACCTTGATAGTGCATAGCAAATTATCATAGCATGTCTCTACACCATATGCTCATTCCGTGGAAAGTTCATGTTCCAAGATGAAATGAGAAATTAAGATGCATGGCATTGGATATTCTGGAAAGGATAATAATAAAAGAAACCTGTCTGCTAAAAAAAAATAAACACACCCAATGAGTAGTCTTTTTCAGAATGCAGCTATTACATGTGTTTATGTGTCTTATATTTAGAATAGTATTTGGCAAATCTTTAGTTTCATGTCTGTCTATACCTTCTTCACTTGCTCAGATATGATTTATTCACCCAAACAGTTTTCCTAATGGGTTATGAACCCCTCAATTATTTGATGTTGTTTTATCTTGGCTATGAGAATCCTGGAGTTATGATGCAAGGTTACCATGACAATGAATATGTACAAATAGATGATTAAGAGTAGGGGGAATGCTGAATGTTGAGAAACACATTAGCATGTAAATTCCTTCCAGTGAAATCTAAAAATCTTGCATGTAAAATTTTCTGTTATTTACAAAAATATGGAAGAAAGATGTGTATGTCACATTGTAAACAATGTATTTCTATTGTTTATGTTAAATGACATGAGCAACTCGATATGCTGCTCCCAAGACTGCTTCCTTAATATTATCCTATTTAAAATGATGACAGATTCAGACTGGATGCATTTCCACAGATGATGTGGCAAGTGTGTTAGTGTGTGTGTGTGTGTGTGTGTGTGTTGTGAATAAAGTGTAAGTTGGGCAACATTTACCCATTTATTAGGATGAAAGTCTTTTCTTGGTTGCCGTGAAGGTGATATTAAAGTATCAAGTACTTTAGAAATATAATTGCCCAAGAATAAACTTTGCCAGCTTTTTGGACTCAATGTATTGGTGGTAATTAAGACCTTACTTCAAAAATTCCAATGTACTGATATTATGATGTGCACTAAAGGAAGGAGACTACATTTGAATACACATTTTAAAATACTACTACAAATAAGGAATTGAAATATTTGATTTATTAACTTTTTTGTAGAGTCAAAAACTTGGAACCAAGAATTCAAAAATTCTGTTTTTTTATTAGAGGGTCATTTATTGACTTGCAAGGCCTCTGACCACTCCTGGCTTTCTGAAACTGTTTCTTGAGGCAAGGTAAAGATCCTTGCCATCTGATGAGAATTCTTTAGAGCTGAGTTATCAAAAAAAATAGTATTGTGAGTCATATAGATGATACAAAATATCTAGTCATTACATTTAAAATGAAGATAAGTAGGTGAAAATAATTTTAACAATACAGTCTTGGACTACTTAGCAATGCACATATATTAAGAAATATATTGCTGGGTGATTTCACCACTGTACAAATATTTAACAGTACACTGGCATGAACCTAATGATATAGCCTACTGCACAATTAGGTGTGCCGTGTTGCCCATTGCTTCAGGACTACAAAGCTGAGTAGGGTCTACTGTACTGATTACTGCTAGCCATTATAACAGAAGGTAAGTATTTGTGTCTGTAAACATATCTAAATGCTAAAAGGTACAATCAAATGTGGCATAATAGATAAATGAGATACCTGTATAGAATGTTTGTCTTGAATGGAGCTGGAAGTTCATCTGTGCACTGGCTAAGTCAGTGAATGTTGAGTGAATATTATCACTGTGTGCCACTGTAAACTATAAACTCTGGACACTCAGGCTATACTAGACTTATATAAGTGTCTTTCTTTCTGTAGTAATAAATTAGCCTAACATTCTTGTACTTTTTTTAAACCCATAAATTTTTCTCTTTTCTTGAAAAACTTTTTGACTTTTGTAATAATACTTAATTTAAAATGAAAACATATCTTACTCTTAAAGAAATAAACTTTTTTTGGAAGCCTTAAGATTTGTTCTTTTTCTTTTTGTTAACATAAAGAGAACCAACTTGATGTATTTCATAGATAGAACCTAGGAAGGTAACCATGGGAGTTAATATAGAATAAATAAATGTCTAGGAGTAACACTGATGTGATTTGAATATTGTCTGTTGCCTTTGTCTATTTTCCTGCGAACAGTGGTCTTTCCACTTTTTACTTGAACATGAGGCCTAGTACATTAAGCCTGTGATTAATAAGCAAACTGGAAGCATGGATGCTTTTTCCTTTTTAAGACATGCTTTATTCATTTGAAAAGCAGAGTTACACAGAGAGTGGGAGAGACAGGGGAAGAAATCTTCCATCTGCTGGTTCACTTTCCAAATGGTCTTGATGGTTGGGGCTTGGCCAGGGGGAAATCTGGAGTCAGAATCTCCCTCTTGGCTTCTCAAATGGGTAGTTGGGACCCAAGTGCTTGAGCCATCTTAGATTCCTTTTTTGGTGCATTGGCGGGGAGCTAGATGGAAATAGAGTAACTGGGCCACAAACCACTGCTCATATGGGATGCCAATGTCACAGGTGGTAGCTTAGCTGGCTGTGCCAAAAAGCCAGACCCTATACTTTTTTTTTCTGTCTTAAAACTTATTTAACTTTTAAACCCTTTTTGCTAAAATCTAGACACAACAAGTCACATTAATGTTAACGTAGGCCTATATCAGATCAGAGTTAGTAATATCTGCTTTCTAGTTCCATATCTTTTCTCACTGGAAGGCTTTCAGGTGAGACAAGCTGTAGTCTCTTATGATAGCAGTGTCTTCCTTTGGGCTACGTCTTGGCTGACCTCTTGAAGCTGCTTCCCAGTTAATAGCAACCATCATATGTATGTTTATGAACATTCTAAAATAAGTATAAAATGTAATATAGTATACACCTAAAACTATTTTCATCAATTATTACACAGTACACGCAGTTGCACCTGTGACATTTTCCTTCTGCTAGCGATACACTGCTTTCACTTGCTCTAGCTTCATGATCAACAAGAGAGCTATGCTGTCACCAAGCAATAGAAAATTTCCAAATCGCTTATAATCTTACAAGACGACAATTGTGTGTGCAGTCCACCATTGACCAAAATACTGTGGATCACATATTTGTATTTTTTTTTAGAAACTTACTTATTTTTATTGGAAAGGTGAATATATAGAGAGGAGGAGAGACAGAAAGATCTTCCATCTGCTGATTCTTTCTCCAAGTGGCCGCCAGGGTGGGAGCTGAGCCAATCCTATGCCAGGAGCTGGGAGCCAGGAGCTTCTTCTGGGTCTCTCATTTGGGCACAGGGTCCCAAAGCTTTGGCTGTCCTCTGATGCTTTCCCAAGTTACAAGTAGGGAGGTGGATGGGAAGCAGGGCCACTGGGACATGCACCGGCACCTGCGTAAGATCCTGGTACATGCAAGGCGAGGACTTTAGCTGCTAGGCTACCGTGCAAGGCCCCACATGTTTGTATTTTAATACAACGTGAGCAAAATCTCACCATCTGAATATGTAAGCAGTGAGAAATAGTAATACGTTTAACATTCTCACTTTTGTACTTAGTTTCTTAAATTGGATAAAATTCAATTGGATCTAGACACATTGCAAGTGCTCAACATCCACATGCAGCTACTGGAAACCTGGTTGGCAATGCACCATTCGACTTAGAGGAAAGCTATCTAGCTTCTTGAGATAATAACCCTGATTTTTTTTTTTTTTTTTTTTTTTAGAAAATGAGAGCTTTTCAATTTGCAGAGGACATTGCTTACTCTATTAGAGGCAAAAATAAATATGTGGAGAGTAAACACCCGACATAAGCATGATTCCCACAGTTGTACCGTGCTCACATCCACTACCCTTAAAAAAATCTCCACAATGCTTCTGAGCAATGGGGTGCAATGAAGTTGCATTCGCTTTGGGCACAAAGTTCTTGTCTTTGGGTTGAACGTCTCATGATTCAAGAGCAGGTAAGAATGATGTGCAGTTGCCCAACAATGAGCAAGTCAAGTCACACAAAATATAATGTGTCCTAGCATTTTCTTGCCTTTATTTTTAAAAGCATCTGTTTTGTGGGTGTCTGGAAGGGATCAGACGTGTCCCATGTCTCCTTTTTTTTTTTTTTTTTGTTTGATCAGGGATGAAATGAGAACGAAGTCTGTTTATGGTCAGAAATGCTCTATTGCTCCGATGTAGCCATGGAAGAGACCCCGAGGCTCACTCTCCCGCCTGAGTCCAGTGCGCCGCCCCAGGCCTGTGCTCTGTGACAGTGAAGACCGAGGCTTTCCCAGACCTCGGAAAGAACCTGCTTGCTAGTGAGTGCCCCGCAAGTCGTCTCTTACTGTAAAGCATTTATCATGTTCCAAGCACCCCATTGCAGCAGTAAGAGTGTGTTCTTGCTTTTACGAGTGGTGTGTGTGTGTGTCTGTGTGTGTGTGTGCGTGCGAGCTTACATGGATCAAGTTAAAATAATCCCCTCTAAAGTTTAAGTGACAAAAGTGAATTGACTTTAGGTTCATTTTCATTGGTTGGTAACGCTGCCCTTTCTATTGCCAACAATTACCCCTTTGCTAACAAAGTTCTAGGGATTTAAACAGTATTCAAACAGGTTTCTAACAGATTAAACCATTTTCCATCTGCCCTCAGTCTGGGTGCTGGCTTTTTTATTTTCCCCCCTAGCTCTTCAATTGTTCCAACTATAGCTGCTGAGCTTGGATTGCTCTATTGTATGTTGGAGATGGCCACGTCATCTAGTGCAGGTGGTTCAGCTCTAGTCGCCAGGTAAGAGATAAAGTTTGCTAAACCAGAGGTAGGGCCCCCTGACAGGCGGTCGATGAAAGGCTGTTTCCAAGGAGGGACAGAGAGGGCGCCTTTTCACAGCCTCGTGGGCAGCTAGGACATGTCAGTGGGACAGGCTGGCAGCAACAGCGGGGGGGATTTCTCACGGCGCAGCCTGGTTATGTTGAAGGACGCAGCTGGACAATAAATAACCTCCGAGAGTTAAGAGTGTGGATCTTCTGTAGGGAGATCACAGAGCTGATCACCAGGAAGCCCTTGCCGCTTAATTGTGGCTGAAGTTTCCTCACGTCTCTTGTCCCAGACTCCCTTTTAGAGCATCTAGTCTTGGGGGCTCCGCGTCATTGCCCCTTCCGTCCTCGCCCCGGCTGTGGGCGCTCTCGCTGCCCCGCGATCCGGCCGTCTCTGCCCGCCGGGCTCGGAGCACGGGGCCGGGCGGCTGTCAGAGGGCGCAGGGGGCGGAGGCGCGGCAGGGGCGGGCTCTGTGGCCCCCCACCCCCTCCCAGCGCGGCTGTCAGGGCCAGTGGCAGGAGCGCCGCGCACCGCCAGCCGCGGGGGCCGTGGGATGGGGCAGGCAGAGGAGGGGGGCGCCCGCGCCGACTAGAGCCAACTGTACACTGGAACAGGGTGTCGGGGCTGCGCCTTCCTCCTGCGCCCCGGGAACTTCAAAGCGGTCCGCGCTGTCCCAGCTACCTCGCTTAGCTCTGGGGCCTCGCAGCCCCGGCGCGGCCGCCTGGTGGCCATGACCCTGGCACTTGGTTCTGCGCTCCGCCAGGCTCTCCTGCTGCTCGCTGCGGCCGCAGAGCTCTCGGCAGGTATGGTAGATTTTTTTTTTAAAACTCCACGCTCCTTAAGGTGGGATTTGGGGGCGGTTTTTGATTGGGCACAGGGTTGGGGGAAGGAGGGCGCAGCGAGTAAGCGGGTCTTTCGCCGGGTGGAGGGGGAAGCGCCAGTTGGAATGCTGGGGCGCAGGAAGGGGCGCAGCCTGGGTCTGGACAGTGAGGGGTAGACAGGTGTGTTGGGAACCAAGCCTCCAGTAGGAGGGGAAAAGGCGCCAGGAACTTTCAGGTAGGGTAAATAGGGTCGAGGTGGTGACTCATATGGGGGCAGTTTGCAGCAGGCGGAGTAGGAGAACGTTCGTGGGTACGCACACGGTTGGGAACTCGGTGGCACCGTGAGTTCACCCTGCAGAAACTGGGAGGGCTGCAGGTGCACCTTGGAGACGCTCGGTGCTGAGTGAGGCTCCCTGAGGGTGTGCAAGGAAAACAGAAAATGGCACGGTGGCTGTGGGGGCGGCGGTTTAGTCTGCTAAGGAGGTGAGGGATGCCCCCAAAGCTGCAGTTGCCAAGCTATGGAGGTGGGAACGTGAGTCTGGGTAGTTTGTAACGCCTATTGCTTTCGAGGTACGATCTTTACTGAATTTCAGGGGGAAAAAAAAAATCTGGCAAGCACTCCAGCGTATCTAACAGGTCTGTGCTTTGATAGCCTCAACAGAGCGCTCGACCCAACCTAGAAACCACACGTTTCCTTATAGTGTTGACTAGAAACGGGGGTATATGCGTCTTAGGTAAAATCAGAGTGTGCCATGAGCGGCACCTCTTTAATTCTAAAACTATTTTCATTGCAAGATTGCCCTGCACAGAGCAGGAACAGATCCCTAACTCACTCTTTCAATATTTCAATCAGACATTGAATACATTTGCACACAAAAACCTGGTGTTTTTCCATGGAGCCGTACTTTGTCCGAAGCTGATTTTGATGCATTTTTGTTTTCCCAGATGACAATCTGCTTGACATTAATAGCTATACCCGGGGTGGGTAGTTTCCCTTGTAGTGACATGTGCAGGAGAATGTTTTGAATAGTATGATTGCTGTCACGTTCAGATTTCAGTGTTTCAGATGGTGCGGGAGAATCACTACATGCAATATTCTAGGATAAAATGTGATTATTGGACAGGATTAATTGGTGACATCTGAGGATGAAAGCATTTCAGTTGCCTCTTACGAAAGAGGAAAGATGATAGAATAAAGTGAAATATGTGTATTTAGAGTTCAGAAGTGGGATAAAGAGTCCCATATGGAAAAGTTACACGATACAGGTGAAAACTACTAATTTGAGTTACTGACAAGTCTCTTCATCATGAAATAAAGTTTAACTATATGTTAGTGATGATATATAGGAACTAGGTGGGGGGGAGGAATTGGGGAGGGGATAAGGGAAATGCCAGGAGCCTATGGAATTGTATCATAAAATGATAATAATAATAATAATAATAATAATAATAAAATGTAAAAATGATGAAATAAAGTTTGCCATGTCCTTCCTTCCTCACTTGCCTAGAGATCACAGCTTTGGCTGGGCACCTGTGAAACTGTTTCCACCAGCTATCTGCTCCATCTTTTTTTATTTGAGAGAGCTAATAATTTGGTTGTGGACAATTATGAGAAAGAAATTTAGTTATTATTTTTTTGCCCTGGTTTAAAAACTACGACGTATTAGATGACGGAGTCCTTAGCAAACTGCAGACCTATGGCCTGAAAACATTAGAAAACATGTCCCAGTGTGTTTTTGAAAAGGCAAGGTTTGGGCATTGATATGCACAAAAGACATGCATCAGTCACTCAGATTTGATTGCTTCCTCAAAATTTGAAATATAAGCAAAATTCATGCTGTAGAGGTAGTGTGTCAGTGTAGTACAAAAGTTCTTATCAAAGCTGAATCTATATAATGAATTTTCCAATCAAATGCAATCATTTCAAATCTTAAGAAACTTTCACACTTTGAAATTCACATAAACAATGTCTATTGTTATCTCCCATATTACTAACTTTTAAACAAATCATTGGTTGTGTGATAGAGGAATGAATTCAAGGAAGGAGTTTGCTTTATATTTACATCTTTACAAAAAAAAATCACTCCATATTTATTTATTTTTGTCTGAAAGGTAGATTTTACAGAGAGAGAAGACTTTCCCAGGCTGTAAACAGAAAGCTGGATTGGAAGTGGAGCAGCCAGGACATGAACCAGCACCCATATGGAACATAGAGGATTAGCATGCCACCATGCTAGCCCTATACTTTCGTGTCTTAAACTGATTTTGTCAAATGGCTACCTGCCTTATTTTTAGCCTGATCACATTTTCAAAGTATGTGGTTGTCATATTGGCCATTCCTGAGTATGTTTCTACCATTTTTGGAATATTTTATGGGAGCTTAACTTAATAAAACTGTATATAGGAAGTACTATCATCAAATTTGTCTCAGCTAGGCACCAGGAATAAGAACTTAAATTTCTGAAAACAATCAACAAGCAATCCCACCTTGCTGGGCGTGCCCTTATTCAACATATCTGTCCTCTAGGAGTGATGATTATCAGTAGCAGCGAAAAGCTTACCTACCCACTTGAGAATCTCAAGAGGGACAGAGGGTGGGAAATGAGAAAAGTTATTTATTGGTCTATATTAGATTTAAAAAGTTAGTCTGTTCTGAGTTGTTCTGTCTAGGTTTTGGATTCCTTAATGTTTGATAAGAAAGACCAACCCTAACCTTACAATATTAATCATGTGTACAAAACAATTAAATGGCAGGAAATGTCCTAAGGTTCTCTTCTTTGAAACTGTGATTTAGAAATTATACAGTCTGGCACATTTTGTAGTCTCTTGTGATTTTATGAAATTTCTTTGTCTTTTGATTGGGAAATAATTATTGAGAGTCTAAAAAGCCATGTAGTACTTCTCTAACAGTCAAGGCTAAGTGTTTCCTAATTAACTGGGCTAGAATTGGAGGTTTCAGATGGTTAGAAAAAGCCCCAAAACAACAGTGGCTTCCATGAGGTTCCCAGTACTATGCTTAGAAGTGAAAGTGAGAGCCTGGGAATGAGTACATAAGTGCCAAAGTATTGCCATCTTTTGCCCTTCTTTAATCACAGTTATATTCAGTTGGCCCAAATGTCAAGAGGTTCCCTTGTTCCAAGGAAGGACTTGTTGGTCCAGGAGAAATTTCGTGCAGAAGTTCCAGGGGGTTTCTTTGTTCATTTAGTGAACTGTCAAAACCCATTATCTAGCCTTAAACTTACAGGTATGTAACAGCAAATTCCTTGGAATCACTGAACCCATACAAAAATGAAAAGATCTAAATGTGGGAGAAAGCAAGGAGTGAAGAATGACGGTGAATTTTTTGTCCTAAGCAATGGAAGAATGGTCCCTTCCTAGGGTTGGACAGATTGCAGGGGAACCTGGTCAAGGGAGAAGAAGGGATCATGGTGGAGAGTAGGAGCCAGATGAGAAAAACTGTGAGACACTGAAGTGAATATGTGAAATAGGCAGTTACTTTTATCTGAATTGAATTCAGGGCTTTTTTTTTTTTTTTTTTTTTTTTTTGGTCTGGAATGATAGTTTAAGTCTGTGAGCCAAGGGCATTTACAGATAAGTTTCAAAGAGATTATTAAGTGAGTTCATAGATCTAGCATATCAAGGACAGAACACACAGTGAAAATGAATTTCAGATAAGCAACAGATAACTTTCTAGTAGAAATGTGCTATACATATGACATGGGATATACTTATATATATATTAAAAATTACTGATCACATCCAGATTACCTGAGAATTCTATACTTTCATCTGGCAACCCAACCTAAAGGAAAAATTAAGATGAACCCTTCCTGACATTTCTGCCTCTTTCAGCAAAAGGTGTTTTAATAGGTGCCTACCATTTTCTATGACTTGTATCTCAGCAACTTTCATTCTAGCTGTTCACAGTGCCGCTGCCTGTCCCTGTGTGAACAGGAAGAGATACCTAGTCCCTTCTAATCACTCAAGTATCTCAACATGAAAAGATGGAGGAAAAGCAGAATAACTTTTTCAACTTGCTGGAAAAGATTGCTAGATGAAAGCTGTTGGTTTTTCCAAAATTTGCCGTCTTTGGAAAGTGATTGTGATTCTCAGAATCATTTTTAGAATGTTTTTCTTGTGAATAAACTTTCATACTTTTTCTCTTTTAGGGGAAATGCTTTCAAACAGCAGATAAGACCCACTTTAGTGTGATTTTCTTGGTAGGAACTTTTATCTCTTATTGTAAATAGGAATGTGAAGGGTAAGATTGGCCAAACAGTTAACCTGAAGGTAAAGACAGATATATCCCTAATTGATGTTCCTGGGTGCAAGTGCTGGCTCTGCTGCTGACTCAGCTTCCTGCTAATGAACACTCAGGGAGGCACCGGTGATAGTTTGAGGGGCTGTGTTCCTGCTATCCAAGTGGGAGACCTGGAATGAGTTCCTGGTTCCTGGCTTTGCTTCCACTCCACATGCAATAATTGTGGGTATTTAGGGGGAGGGAACCAGTGAGTGGGAAAGCCTCTGGATCTGGGACTGTGTCTGTCTGACTCACGAATAGGTAGGTCTGAGAGAGAGAGAGAGAGAGAGAGAGAGAGAGAGAGAGAGAGAGAGAGAGAGAGAGACAGAGGAAGAAATCACATAGAATGAGTGGTGGGGAGTTTATTGATTTCTACAGGATTTGTTAATCTGCCACAGTTTGAGGTATTGAAGCATGTTCTCAACACAGCAATTCAAGCCCTTTGGGAAAGGGGCAAAGGTACATAAATATCAGCAAGGCTACTTGCTTCCTGACTTGGCCTAGTTGTAGGCACTAACTTATTAATATCATCTTTATTTTGAGATTTGAGGTTTCTATGGGAAAATGTTCTATCATTGTCTGACAGATAATGATGCATCATTGAAAAGCTTCGGCAAAATATCTTAAAAGTTAATCTTTGTAAATAGTGACACAGAAATTTCTTTTCTCTTATACAAAACTGATACAGATTAATTAAAGACCACCCCAAATTTTTAAGGATCAGGAGTATATAGAGAACATAGCTTATCAATTATACATGTAAGGTTTTGGCTAAATTTTCCACTGTCTTGGCCTTAAGTTTTTCTTAAGTCAGTATTGCAAATATCAAGGTATTTATCCCTATACAATTTTAAAAGAAATTGAAGTAAGTTCATAAGTGACATAGAAGTAATACTTTTAGCCTAGCTGTGTTATATCTTCGCTCAAGGAAGGATAGCCAGAAAAAGGAGGTGAAACAAGATGGAGTGACTTTTGTTACCTGTGCTTTTGCTTTAAATTGCATGACAGAATTCTGATTATTTACCATTTTCTAAAATTATAATAATCAGGGAGCCAAAGGATGCAGAAAGAAGGGATGGGATAAACCAGAAAGTTCCGTACTGACTGTGATCCCATCAAAAGCCCATCTAGTCCCTAGAGAAAGGAAGCCGGAGATGCAGCAGGCAACCTCCAGCATTTCATTTATATTCCAACTTGCATGAGTTCCAGGCAGGAAGTTCAGAGGTAAGTATTCAATGAGGGAAAGGCACAGAGTCTGTGGAAAGAGGTGGCTGTATCTCTTCTATGAAGAAGCAGGCATGACCCTTGCTGTACTTGATTTGAGAAATGTTTAGAAGACATGATCATGACCATTTTTGTTTTTTCTTTGGAAACTGGGTCTCTCCCTAATGAATGAGCTTGTAGCTTGAAATCTCAATACACATGACTACTCCTTCCACTGAGCGATCCAGTGAAAAAGTAAAACAGAGGGTGGAAGTGAGTTGCAGTGTCAAACAGGCAAGGAGATTTTGATTACCTAGAAGCCAGCACTGCTACATCTTGTGCCTATGGCATTCACCTGCTCTGACTGGCTGGTCAAACAAGTGAGTTCTCAGTCCCGATTCCTTCCCTTCTAGAATCAATTCCTTCTTCTGTTGTTCTTTTGGAGTAGACATGTGAAGATACAATTTCTTTGGAGCTATTTTAAATTAATCCTCTCAGGAATTCATGGGTGAATCATTCTGTATGACTCAAAAAATGACTTTTTATTTTCTTAAGGAATGTAAAATTGCCAGTGACTTAAACATCCCAAACTATATTAATCTACCTTCTCATTAAACTTTTTACATCAAGAAAAATCATAGGGATGATCATAATTTTTTAAAGATTTATTTATTTTTATTGCAAAGTCAGATATACAAAGAGGAGGAGAGACAGAGAGGAAGATCTTCTGTTCGATGATTCACTCCCCAAGCAACTGTAACGACTGATGCTGAGCCCATCCAAAGCCAGGAGCCAGGAACTTCCTTCAGGTCTTCCACGCGTGTGCAGGGTCCCAACACTTTGGGCCATCCTCAACTGCTTTCCCAGGCCACAGGCAGGAAGCTAGATGGGAGGTGGAACTGCCGGAGTAAAACCAGCGACCATATGGGATCCTGGCACGTTCAAGGACTTTAGCCTCTAGGCCACCGTACATTTTTCTCTTCATCTATTTTTTTCTTTCTTTTCTCCTAGTATTGTGAAGGGATTTTGATAGATGCCACATCTCTCTTGAGAAAGTGCCTTCGACACATTTGTATGTGTGCAAGTCAATGATTGAAATAATGATTCTATAGTTTAAAACAAGATTAGATAAAAAATCCAATGCATCAGGATCTGGACAATGATAATTGTAATAATGTAAAATGTTTAGTTTCATAAATACAGACTTATCCAAGAGATAATAACTCAGAGGGTAGTAATCCAGATTAACACATATTTAAAAACCAGATTGTTTTAAAACAGAGCCAAAATATATTGAGGAGTATTAACTCATCAGATCTCACGATTTTATTTGATGACATTTTCCTGGCTTGCTCTCCTTGAACATACTTTTTTTTTTTTCCTTCATCATTACTTTCCAAGAGCAAAAATTCTACTTTGAACATGTGCCTGCTCTAATAGTCATAGTGAGCTTGTGTTCTTACTTAACTTCAGCTTGGAATCTGTAATATGTATTTCTAGGAAATAGACAATATACTAAATTTGAAAGGTGATAATTATATAAATAGCAAAGATTCCTCACAGGATGATAAGCATGTAATTGAAAGTTTCCCTTTCAAAAATACTTTTTCCTACAACTGCTTTCTAGCTATGGTTTATAAAAAGTCATTTATTTTTGCAGAGAGAAGAAAGCTAACTTCATAAAAACATGTGGCCTGAGAGTTACCGTGCCAAATCAACATGAATTTGTTTCTCTAGGATTGGTTTTGCTGCACTAGGCTTTGGTTGTTGACTTTACCCTAAGGTTTTCCACAATGTGCTCTAAATAGGCTTTTAATATTTATATAATTTGTAGTGATGTCCCCTTTGATATTTCTGACATAGGGAATTTTGACTTTCTTTCTACCATGATCAATCTAAACAGAAGTTTACCAAGTTTTATTTACTTACCTCAAATAGGTAGGTTTTAGTTTTGTTGTTTTCTCATTTGCTTGTTCAACTGTTTTCTTCTCTATATTAATTATTTCCTCTATTTACTTTTGTTTTTCATTCTAGCTTTTTAAAACGATACCTTAGATGAAACACTGGCAACTTTTTTTTTTTTTTAAATAAGGGCCCATTAGAACATAGTTTAGGCTTGTGAACTATTTAGTCTCTCTTTGTATCTATAATCTTCCCTTAGTATCTGTGCAGAATTAATTGCAGGACCACCTGTGGATATTAAATTTGTAGGTGCTTAAGTCTCCTTTGTGTGATGACATAGTGTTTACATAAAACCTACATATATACTCTCTCATTTAAGTCATTTCTAGGTGAGTCAGACAACATGGTGCAATATAAATATTGTATAAGTATTTATTATACTGTATTAATTAGGAAATAATAGCAAAAAAACACCCCTCATACATATTCACCATAGATGCAATTTCCTCCCAATATTCCCCCAATATTTTTCATTCCTTATTGGTTAAATGCATGGATGGGGAACTCACAGAAGAATGATTGTGGTTAATATTGCCTTTATAGTATGAAAGTGGCCATAGATACACATAAACAGACCAATATTGCTGTGCTTCAATAAAACTTTATTTTAAATGGTTTACTGGTTTCTCTTCAGATTGAATAAATCTTTTGCCTTAAATGGTTTACTCTGCCAGTTATCTGTCCTTTTCTGACATAGTCTACTTAATACTGCTTTCTAATGCGTTTAAAGTTGTAAATTTCTCTTTTTAGTTGCTTTAGCTCATTCATAAGTAGTCATATGTTGTGATTTTATCTTCATCATATTAAAAGTATTTACCATTTCTCTTTTTTCCAAATATTTGGGGAATTCTCAGATTTTTTTTTTTACTGTTGTGATTCTAATTTAAATGCATTAATGGTGAAATAAAGTAATCCGAATAACCTCAGTTCTTTTGAACTTTCATATGCATTTTATGGCCCAGTATATGAATGTTCTTTGCACACATTAAAATAATGTGCATTTTGCTTTTGTTGGATGCAGTGACCTATAAATATCTATTAGGTCAAGTTGCTGGGTTCTGTTATTGAAGTCCTTTAAATCTTTATTGATTGTCTTCTTGTTTTACACATTGTGAAGAGACAATTGTTGACATCTCCAGAATACGTGTGTATTTGTGTATTCCCTTTTACTAATATTTGTTTTGTATATTGGGAATTTGGAGATATTGCATCTTCTTGATGCATTCAGATATTAGGAGAGCTGTCCATTTTTGGGTAATATTTTCTATGATGGCTGTCTTTTTTCGTTGCTGGGGAAGTTCTTTGCTTTGAAGTCCATGCTGTCAAGATTCCCATTCATGTCTCCATCCAACTTTCTTATGTTTAATATTTATACATCCATGTTTAAAAACTGTCCGCACTGCTATTCTAGCCTTTTATACTGAATGTCTGTATATAGATTTTTCCATCCTCTTATTACTAATGTACATTTGACTTTTTTTGAGAGAATAGGGGTGAGTTCTGCTTTTTCAGTGCATCTACGTGGGTTTTAACTGGAGTGTTTAGAACAACTAAATTTAATGTATTTGTCAGGATGGTTGTTTTTATATCTGTCAGTTCATTATTTTTGGTGTGTGTCCTTTCACTTCCCTTTCTTTCCTTTTATTCAGTTGATGTAATTGACTAAACATAGTTTTACATATATTATTCTCACAAGTAATGTATAAGCTATAACTTTTTATTTTTAGTGGTTGCTTCAAACTTCTAATATTCTTTAGATTGTCATAATTTATTTAAGAAGCTTTTAGTCATCTACTTCCATTTTTAATTCTTTGAGTTATCAGTCTTGTACATTTTGCTTCCATGTATCTTATAAACTCTGAACTATCTAGTTATTAGTTTGGTTTGAAGTATTTGCTATTTTTCACCAAATTAAATAACAAATGCAATGTTTACTCATGTATTTATCATTTCTAGGCTCTTCATTATTTTGCATGGATTCAAGTTTACATCTAGCATAATTTTTCCTCAGGCTGAAGAACTTCCTTCATTTAAAAGAATTTTTTTAAAGAATATTTATTTATTTATTTATTTGAAAGGCAGAGTTACAGGTTGGTGGGAGGAGTGGGTAGGGTAGATGTGTTCCTTCTTTTTTTTTTTTGTAAGATTTATTTATTCTTATTGAAAGTCAGATATACAGAGAGGAGGAAAGACAGAGAGGAAGATCTTCTGGTTGATGGTTCACTCCCCAAACAGCTGCAACAGCCAGAGCTGAGCCAATCCAAAGCCAGGTTCTAGGAGGAGATTCTTCCTGGTCTCCCATGTGGGTGCAGGGTCCAAGGCTTTGGGTCACCCTCAACCACTTTCCCAGGCCACAAGCAGTAGAGCTGGATGGGAAGCGGGGCTGCTGGGATTAGAACCAGCGCCCATATGGCGAGGACTTAAGCTGCTAGGCTACCGCTTTGGGCCCAAGGCCATATTTTGACTCATTCCCTGAATGTCTGCAACAGCAGGGATTGGATCAGGCAGAATATAGGAGCCAGGAACTTCGTCTGGGTCATTCACGTAAGTGCAGGAGCCAAAACAGTTGGCTGTTCCTCAGCTGCAGTAGACGGATGTAGCTAGGGAGCAGCTGGGACTTGAAGCAATATCCAGATGGTATGCTGCCCCGCAGGCAACTGCTTTTATGTACCACAGCACTGGTCACCTTCACTTATTTTTGTAGTCCAGTGCTTAGGGGATTAAATTTTAACTTATTTTTGTTTTTGAAAATGTTATCTCACTTTCCCCCTTCAAAACCTTACTGTTGAGCTATTAAAACATACATAAATATTGAAAGAATTTTACATGTACCGTCGACACAGATATTAGACTATGCTATTATCATCTTGCATTTGCCTTATCACATATATACCCATTATGCATTTTTCTATCCATTAAGAAATGTTATTTTTGGTGCATTTCAAATTGTATTAGCAGTACTTCCTTGTAAGTGCTTTAGCATATATATTATTTTGACAGTTCAATATTTATTCAACATATATGTATGTATATTGTACAGAGTTCAATATTTACCAATAGTGTTGTCTGTTGAGCAAACATGTATATATCATATTTACAAGTCTTGCGTGTAAATTTGTGGAATTTTCAGCATGTATTTGTCTATTCTCTGTAAGATACTGAAGGTGAGATCACCAGTTAGCTTCCTTCTGTCCCTGCCTACTCATTCCCAATCTCCCAAAGGCATCTGCTCTTCTTATCTTTTCCATAAATTGCTTTTGGTTGTTTATGTGTGTTGTTTTGAAATGTCATAATGTGATGTTTGTTAACAGTACTGGTCCTCTCTACCTTCACTGAGAGGAGTTTGTTAAAATCTCAGGATATACTTGTATTTCTATTTTTCCCATTACTTCTGTTGGAAATTGATGCGTATTCCCATGCGATGATTGCTTTATTACTTAAAAGCTATCCATATTTATTTAACAATACTCTATTGTGAAGTTTACTCTGTCTAATAATAACAATGTAAACTTTAATATGTTTAATTTTTGCATGTCTCTTCTCCCCATCTTTTCTTGTAACTGATCTGTGCCTTTATATTGAAAATGGATCCTTCATACACAGTATACCACTGCTTCTATATTTTTATTTTCTAACAATATGAAATACCTAGCTTTGATTAGAATGGTTGATTCATTAACATTTAATGTAGTAATTGAGGTAGTTTTGAGCCTAGCATAATGCTATTTGTCTCTCTTTAATTGCTTATTTGTGTGTCTCTTCTTTTTTAGTTTTGAATAATTTCAATAACTTACTGCTTTATTAACTTTTGATATTTTATTGTGGCTTTAGGATGGTCTTCACTCTTAATTTAGAGTTCATTTGAGCTAGTACTGCATTGTTTCTGATTTTACTTTTCACATCTGACTCTTTAATTTTCCTACTTCGCACTTATCTCTTTGCCCTGACACATCCCACTTTTAGAACAGAGACTTTATGATGGCATGATTAAATACACCAATAATATAATTAATGCATACCAACCAAAAGTGATGAGACACACAAGCAATTAAGTACAAAACCTAGTCTCACAAAACTGAACATTTAGCAGAACCTCATTTAGATATGATATGGTATTGGAGTTAACATATAGGGAGTTTAAAGTAACTATGATTAAAACATAAATTGGAAAACTATGGAAAATATGCATAAAGGGATATGACATTTTACAGAAAAACGTTGTAAGAAAATGAAGTGGAAGGGTTAGATATAACAATCTGATCTAGATAATGCTTTGGATGTACAGTTAGTAGACCCAATACAGCTAACGAGAGTCTTGATTTGAAGATGGATTAATGTAACTTATTTTTAAGGCTATAATTATACTCTTAGGAGGTAATCTTTCTGCAGTGGGAGGTGCTAGAAAAAGAGGATTGGGAATGAAATGAACCAAAAGAGAGCATCGAGAGCATCATAAAGTAGTGATGGTATCAAGTAATATAGTAGATACATAGTTGGAATCCTAGCTGGAAAAGGGAGAAAACAGGATAGAAGAAATACCTAAAGAAACATTGGACACCAATTTTCCAAATATAGTTAAAGAATTACCAATTATTGAATCTTATAGAACCTGAACTGGGTACATATATTTCCTTCTGAAACCCACACCATTAAATATATCATATCTATATTTCTGAGATCCAAAGGTTAAGAAAATATTGAGAGTAATCCTAGGAAGACAGAGTTGTTGCGTAGAGAGGAAAAAGTCAGGAATTATAGCTGTTTTTTGATCAGAAATTTTGCAAAAACAGAAAACAGTGAAATGACAACTTTAAAGTGGAGTAGGTAAAAATCTTCCATCATAATGTGGCATCCCAATGAAAGTCTTTTTTTTTTTTTTAAAGATTTATTTTTATTATTTTTTTATTGGAAAGGTGGATATACAGAGAGGAGAGACAGAGAGGAAGATCTTCCGTCCGATGATTCACTCCCCAAGTGAGCCGCAACGGGTCGATACTATGCCGATCCGAAGCCAGGAGCCTCTTCCGGGTCTCCCACGTGGGTGCAGGGTCCCAAAGCTTTGGGCCGTCCTCAACTGCTGTCCCAGGCCACAGGCAGGGAGCTGGAAGGGAAGCGGGGCTGCCGGGATTAGAACCGGCGCCCATATGGGATCCTGGGCGTGCAAGGCAAGGACCTTTAACCACTTGCACCACCACGCCGGGCCCGCAATGAAAGTCTTAAAATCAAAGACAAATAGTAACATTTTTAGGGAATTAACAGCTTAATTTGTTGTCTACTCCCCACACTGTGAGAAATGATAGAAGAATAGTCTCAGACAAAATGAATGTAATGTAAGACAGAATTTTGGTTCCACATAGAGAAATATTGAAGTGGCTAACATGGAGGTACATATAAAATACATTTTAAAGTTAACCCTACTCTAAATATCATTGATTCCTAAAGCAAAATAGTGGGTAGGCTAAGTGACTACATAACTGATTTACAAAAGGTAAAATGTGTGACAGCCTTAACACAAAAGCTCGGGACGAAGAATTGAAATCATACTTGCCCTATTGTAATTTTCTCACATTGCAGGTTAAGTATTATAATATATCTAAAGATATGCTAAGTATGTAGTTAAAGATGTATGTTGTATATCCAAGGAAACCCTTGGGATATTTAAAATGATGCCAAAAAAAGGCAATGATATACATAACATTGAATAAAACTACTTGATTATTTGAAGGGACCAAAAAATACATGAAATAAGCAAAAAAAAGAGCAAGATTATAGATTTTAAATTAACTATATTGATAATTACATTAAATATAAGTGGTTTAAATTCAGCCATTGGAAGCTAAATCAAGAACTGGAGCCAGGAATCAAACAGAAGCACTCTGATGTGGTTTGTGAATGTCTTAACTATATCATACTAAATGTTTGACTTGGATTCACCTTATTTTAAGAAATACAATGAATCCTAACTAAGGTAAACCATACTGTGGGCAATAAAACAAACCTAACACAATTAAAAGAATTTAAAGCATATATAATGTTATAGGAACATGATGGAAATAAGATAGAAACCAATGATAATGATTTCTCCAGAAAATCACTAAGTATTTGCTAATTAAGCAACACAATACAAATTTATATCATAATTCAAAGTGGAAGTCCATAGCAAAATTAGAAAACATTTTGAATGTAATGAAAATGCAAATGCAATATATAATAGTCTCACTTGAACTGCAGTGGTTTTTGAAGTCAAACTTTGTTTATTTGACACATTTATGAATATTATTTACCAAAATAGTTTCAATGCTTTTGTGATTATTTTAAAATTTACTTTGAGTGAAGTTGAACATTTTCTCCCTCTGATTATTATGCGTAGTTTTTGCCTATTTGCTCGTTGGACTATGATTGTCATTTTGTGTTTGCTTAGGAAGCCCTCTCTCTGTAACACTGCATTTAAAATAATTTAAAAAAAATTTTAGGAAGAAATAGTATTTGTGCTCTATAAACTTTTCCAGATCTGGAAAGTAGAGAGAACATGTTTCTCCACAGACCAGCATTATACTGAAACAAAAAGTAGTAAAACATGTTGCTATGAAAGAAAACTGCAGACCAACAACAACAGAAATTAGATGCAAAAATCCTCAACAAAATGTTATCAAATTAAACATTAATAAAATAGAAATATAATATATCAGAATCAAGTAGAGTTTATTCTGGAAATATAAGACTGCTTCAACAATCAAAACTCTAATGTTGCAATTTACAATTTCACTAGAATAAAGGAAAAAATGAATGAAAATATCAGTGAGTGTGTAAAAACCAGATAACATTCTTTTTAAATGTTTTATTTAAAAAAAAGATTTATTTATTTTTTTATTGGGAAAGCAGATCAGTTTTATGGAGAGAAGGAAAGACAGAGAAAGGAGGATCTTTCATCCTCAGGTTCACTCCTGGTTAATTTAAAATCTCCTGAAATGGCCACAATGGCTGGAGCTGAGCTGAGCTGAGCTGAAGCCAGGAAATAAGAGCTTCCTCTGGGTCTCCCATGTGAGTACAGGGTTCCAAGGCTTTGGGCCATCTCCCACAACTTTTATGAGATCATAAGCAGGAGTTGGATAGGAAGTGCAGCAACTAGGACACGAACCAGGATCACATGGGATCCCAGGTTTGCAAGGTGAGGATTTAGCCATTGAGACATTGCATTGGGCCCAACAACATTTAGCAGTAGGAAGCACCTGAAAGAATTCCAACATCTACCTGGGTAAATGGAATCAAATACCACATTTATAGACTCAAAGACTCAATGTTGTCAATGCTAATTACTTTATGATTTCTCTGTAGATTTATGTAAAATCAAAGCCTCAACCAACTTCTTAGCAGAAACATTTATAAAATTACTGAAGCTATTATTAAGATTTATTATATTCAAGAGCAAAGGAACTAGAATAAGTAAATTGATTTTTAACAGAGGGAAATAAGCTCACAATGCCTTATTTCAAGCCACATTATAGATCTACAGTAATTAAATGTGATAAAAAGTAGAAGATGAAGACAATAATCAGTAGACCACATATAAATGTCAATTAATTTTGACAAAGAAATTGAGGCAATTTACTGGCGAATGGATGGTCTTTGAGCATATGATCCTCTAGTAATTGGACAGGAAGGGAAAAAATGCCTTAAAATATGCATTGCGTATCTGTGATTGTTAACTCAAACTTAAAAATGAAATATGAATCTATTAAAAGTCTAAAAGTAAGTGATCTTTTTACATTAGATTAGACATAATTTCTTAGATGATAGAAGCAAAGCACAACACATAAAAGAAAAACAATGATAAATTAGACTTCATCAAAATAAAAAATTGGTCCTTTAACAAAGCTATTGAAAGACAGGAAAGAGTAGGTACAAAGCACACATCTGATAAAGCACTTTATTCAAAATAGAAAAGTAATTTTCAGAACTCAAAAGTGAGTTCTGAACCCAACAGAATGTGAGAAACAAGGTAAGATTATTGGAACACTAAATCAATCAATCAATATAATAGAAATGTGAAATATAAATGTGAAATGATGCAACCACTTTGGTAAACACTTGACAGCCTTCTGTGAAGTTAAACAAAGACACTTTATATGTAACACAGTAGTCCCACTCCTATATATTTAGTAAGAGATATGAAACTTACATAAAATCTATATAGTAATATTTACAAGTTTATTCTTAATTAGTAAAATCGTGGGAAAGATATAAACACCATTTTATAGATAAATGGATAGCAATCTGCTGTACATTCATTCTGAAATCTATGTATACAACTGTATGAGCGTATTTCACATGCCTTGAGTGAAATGAAAGAAACCTAGCTCAAAGAAATGAATTCATTTGCTATTCTGGAGAACATAAAAGTGTTGTAATACAGAACATTGCCTGCCAGCAGTTGGTTGAGGAGGGAAGGTGTCTAAAAAGAGAATGGAGAAATTTGTGCGGAGAGATGATGGCACCACAATTGTCAAATCTCATAAAAGTACCCACAAAAATGAATAACTATTGCAATATGTAAATTGCACCTCAGTAAATCTGCATCTCCTCCCCTAATTCGAGGGTATGTATGTAAATTAAGAGGTTTTATGTGAATCAGGAAGTCAGCAGATAATGTTTCAAATTGGTTAATCAGTAACATTTTTAGAGTTACCTCCCTAAGATAGTATGTTAAAGAATAATAAGAAAAATAGTTAAAAGTGGGTGCCTGGTGGATTTGACTGACCTGATATGGACATTTTAATTCTTCTTATACTTTTTCTCTGTATGTACTTATTAAACAAATTTAAATGGTTTTATCTTAGTATTTTATTTAAGTGGCAATGTTTAAAAAATATTTGTTTACTCATTTATTTGGAGAGTTATAGGGAGAGAGGGAGACACACAGACACACAGAGCAGACAGACAAACGAGATTATCTTCATCTGCTGGTTCACAATGGTCAGAAGTCTGAGACTTCATCTAAGTCCCATGTGGGTACAAGGGGCCATCAGCCATCTTCCCAGGTGTTAAGCATCTGTGTTGCAAGTGGAGCAGTTGGGACATGAAACTAGTGTGCACATGGGATGCCTGCATCACAGGTGGCAGCTGTAGCTGTCCTGCCAAATGCTGGCCTCAAGATGATCTGTTTTTAATTTACCTTATAATCAAAGGCTTAATAAAGAATTCAATAAGTAAAAAGTATAAAGACCAGAGGCAGGAAAATAGGCAGGAGCTATAAGCAATAATGAAATACAAAGATATTCAAGTTCTCATCTTACATGTGCCAGGATCCCATATGGGCGCATGCTTGTATTACAGCTGCTCCAGTCCCCTTCTCAAAGCCTTGGGACCCTGCATCCACATGGGAGACCTGGAAGAAGCTGCTGGCTCCTGGCTTCAGATCAGCTGGCTCTGGCCAGTGCAGCCACTTGGGGAGTTAACCAGCAAACAGAAGATCTCTCTCTCTCTCTCTCTCTCTCTCTCTCTCTCTTTCTGTCTCTCTGTCTCTCCTCCTCACTATAAATCCAACTTTCCAAAAAAAAAAAAAAAAGCGTGTTTTTAAAAGACATTCAACTTCACTCTTCTTAGTTTTAAGTCACAAAATCATTAAAACTGCAACAGCATACAATTCTATATTTTTGTTTGAGAGATATTTAATAAAAAGTTTGCCAGAATGTTGCATAACAAAAAAACTGCAGTTGCCTTTGTTTCATAACTTTTTGGTTAATAAGGAATTTCTGCACATATTAAATTTTTTCGTGTATCATCCGCATTCTGTAAAATTCTATGACATAGATACAAATGGAATCAAATTAGAATAAAGTAGATTGTGTTTAAGTAGTAGGACATAGTGGGGGAGTGGTTCCTCCTTTTAGCAAAGGAATTATAACTCAGGGGTAAGTCCACATTTAGATAAAACTCATTGTAACTGCAGCATTGCTTGCCTGCTCGTTTACATAACAGCATTTTGCTCAAGTTGGAAGGACATTTATCACCCACCTTTGGGTTACTGGGGCTCCTTGTCTTAGTTTACTACAGCATTAAGCTCTTGTGTCTAGAGAATTTTGCTTGCATCTGCAGTCTCTACTCTGGTTCACTAATGTGTTGGCAAACCTCATGTTGCTGAGTCAGATCAGAGGTGCCTCTTATTCGGTACACTAGCACATACATAGTGGGCAGTCAGCATTTTCTTGATTAATTTTCTACATCCAGGATGAGTCTCTATATCTGTACTAACCCTCTCCCAAGATAATTAAAAGATGAGAGAAACGTCTATCCGGCGAGGCTGGTCTATTGATGTGTGTTCTCTGTAGAGAGCAGGTACATTTCCCTGCAGAAAAGGAGGCATTTGGTGATCATTACATATTTAAATTTTCAGGGACAATTCTGCTTGTCAACATCCTAGTGTATTTTCACTCCATAATTCTAACATATTCATACTCAAAAATGGAGTTGCTGGGATAGCATGGCAACAAGCAGCACAGCATAGCAGCAGGGCCTGTGGGTGTGTGTCAAGAGTCCACCACCAGCACTATTCTAAAGAGCTACTTAGCGTGCTGGTTCACATATCACATCTGAGTACTGGGGCTCTGTTCCTGGATTCAACTACCAATTACAAGTTCCTACTGTTGCAGGCCCTGAAAGGCCATGGTCATGGCTCATGTAATTTAGTTCTAAACACTTGTGTAGGAGTTCCAATCTGAGTGCTTGGCCTCACCTATGACTCGGTCCAGCACCTGGCACTCTGATATGTAATCAGTCCAGCTCCTGGCTCCTGCCTTCAGATTAGCTCAGCTCTGGCTGTTCTGGATGAAATATCTTTCTCTTTTCTGTCTCTCCTTCTCTCTGCATATATGTGTTTCCAATAAAAATAAATAAATCTTAAAAAAAAAAGAAAACCCAGGACTATACTTTGACCACTTAACAGCCTTCCAAATTATGAATTCTAGTAATTCACTGTAACTTTGATTAGAGTAAACTTTTCTCCAGAATGATTTTCTTCTTGAACCATGATCCTAGGACAACAATTTGTTGGTTTACTGCATTACTTTCAATCGATTGATCCACCTGATACTGCATAGTGGCTACTGATGTGTTCTCTTAGGGTTACGAAAGTTTAGAATTGGAAGGGATGCTGTGGATCACCTAATTGCACTATTCCTGCACGAATGAATCGACATGTGCCTCTAAGGACATGTTACTAGCACTAGCATCAGCACCCTGTGATGCTGTCTTCTTTGCACAAGTTCCCTTGTTCCTGCAGCAGAGTAGCAATCCTTGCTCATCATTACAAGGTGTTGCTGGAAGCTGGATCCTTCTGCAGGCGATTATAAAATGGTAATCCGTTCCAATGGAGACAATATTCAAATTATGTGGTATATTCTAGATGTAGAAGTTAGCAACAAACGGGTAAGGTTTGTTGAGCAATATAGGGGACTCAGTCCTGTATTTAATATCTATGTCATCTTCTAACTTCTGTAAAATAGGCCTAAATGCTTATACTGAGGAAATGCAATGCAAAGGTCTGTGCCCCAGTTGTGATGGAAGCATTGCCAGATGAATTTCTGGTAGTTGAACATCTGCCTCGAGTGAGCTAACTGAGCCAGGAAGGCCCAACAGCCTTGCATCTTGAGCAAATACTTTGTTAGACAACTGATGTATCATTATTTCTCATTGAAGTTTAGAGTGAGTAATTATTGCTATTCAGCTCTATTGAGTTTCCAGAATATTCCATAGGGACAAAAACTGTATTATAGAAGTTTGCCATTTAAATTTGAGACCACCTTCCTAGGTGTAGTGTGGCTGTTGGTTGTGAGCAAAAGACAGATTGAAACAAAAACAAGTTGGATACTTCACCTTCATGTCCTGGTTCACAATCAACTATGGATCCACAATTAACTTAGAAAAGGACAAAAGAAACATAGTGTCATAAAATGTAAGTATGTTTTAAATTTTCTGAAGTTTTGAAAAGATATCTTGGTTTTCTTAAACTCTGCTTAATTCTGAGATACATAGGTATGTCTTTCCTTATTCGATAGTATTTAAAATTTTTTTATTGTTTTAAAGGCAGGTTTTACAGAGAGAGGAGAGACATAGAGAGATCTTCCATCTGCTGGTTCTCTCTCAAATGGGCACAACGCTTTAGAGCTGATCTGATCTGATCTGAAGCTGGGAACCAGGAGCTTCTTGGTTTCTCAAGTGGGTACAGGGTCTCAATGACCTGGGCCATCTTCTGCTGCCTTCCCAGAATATAAGCAGATAACTAGTAATGTTTTTTTTAATGTCCTTTATTTCTGCCTTTATCCTCCTAGCCATGCCCTTCTTTTGAACCTTTTACACTTACGTGTGAGATTTTATTTTTAACTTTTAAAATTTATGTTATTGTACATGACGTATTTATGGAATGCAATATGACGTTTTGGTGTTGTGGGTTCACTTGAGTAACTTCCTGAATTATGGTCACAGAGAGTGAATTATTATTATTATGTATTTTAATAGCTTTATTTAATTATTTGAAAGGCAGAGTGACAGAGAGGCAGGTATCTGACTCACTGGTTTACTCCTCAAATGACAATAATAACTTGGGCTGGGCCAGGCAGAAACCAGGTGACAGGGAGATGCAAGAACTTGTGCCATTTTCTGATTTTTCCCCAGATGCATTAGTGGGGAACTGGAGCAGGACAGGAACAGCTAGGACTGGAATAGGAACACAAATAGGCATTGTAGGCAGTGGCTTAACGCTTTGTGCTTCAACACTGGTCTTATTATTATTGATGTTAATGTTCTTCCATGGATAGGCTAAAGTCCTTGCCTTGAATGCGCCGGGATCCCATGTGGGTGCCAGTTCTAATCCCGGCAGCTCCACTTCCCATCCAGTTGAAGAAAGGCCCAAAGCCTTGGGACCCTGCAAAGGCCAGAACGGAGCCAATCTAAAACCAGAAGCTAGAAGTCAGAAGCTTCTTGGTCTCCCATGCAGGTGCAGGGTCCCAAGGTCTTTGACCATCCTGTACTGTTTTCCTGGGCCACAGGCAGGGAGCTGGACGGGAAGTGGAGCAGCTGGGACTTGAACCAGTGCCCTCATGAGATCCTGGTGCATGTATGGCAAGGACTTAGTCACTTGGCTACCATGCTAGGCATGAAAGTTTTCTTTTTACCTCTTTCTTTTCCTTTCCCTTCGCCTACCTTCTCTCTTTCTGTTTTTTCCTTCCTTCTCCCTTCTCTTTCTTTCATTTTTCTTTCTTCCTCTCTCTCCTTTCTTTTTCAGATTTGTTTTATTTATCTGAAGGGTAGAGCTACATAGAGAGGTGAGATGGAGAGAAATTTTCCATTCTCTGGTTCACTCTTTAAATAACAGCCATGACTGGGCAAGATTGAAGCCAGGAGCATGGAACTGCATCTGGGTCTCCTATGTGGGCAACTGGGGCCCAAGTACTTGGGCCATCAGCTGATATCTTTCTTGCTTTCTCAAGTGAATTAACAGGGAGTGGGCTGGGGAATTTGACCTGACTCCCTGCAATGGGATGCCAGTATGTCAGGCAGTGGCCTACTGTGCACCCATACACTGACCTGTTTCTATTGAATACGGACCTAAATGAATATGAATTATATAATAATTATTAAGGAATTCATGGTCAACTTTGAGTATTTTGTTTGGAAAGACTTCACTAGCAATATTGAGGTGATCAGAATCTATTGGTACAAAAGGCATTTCTCAGGCTAGGAGAGAGATCTGAATGGAGGGTCCCTTTACCAAACAAAAAACATTCAAAATGCCATTTTGTTATTTGGAAACACATTGTATTTGGAGATTTTAATAATAGAAAGTCCTAGGTGCAAAACCTTTGCTTGAGAAATGGCAATGGGAGGCTCATTGTGTGAAATAGTAGCCAGCCGGCGCCTTTTCCTTCCGCCACTAGGTGGTACCAGGAAAGGGTGCAGCACCTGTGTCACTGACTCCTGCTACAACCACACCCCACTCCCCACTCCAGCAGGTGGCCGCAGCTGCCAGGATGAAAGCATGAGTGCCCAGAGTATCCCAGGGAGGGTCTGACAGTACCAAGGTCCGTCTCTGTTAACGAGAAGGCTCTGCAAGTCCAGAGAGCGAGGCACAGAGCAGGCGCCCTGGGACAGGGGACTCTTAAAGATTTCTAGCAGGGCGAGGGAAGGAGGGCGGGCTGGCAAAATGTGGGCAGGATAGTAAGTGTTACTACAGGGCTGTAGGTGAAGACTGCTGACGAGTGGGCTTGGACTATGAAAGGCCAGAAGTGTGAGAACAGCTGTGTCCCTCAGGACTCCCCTCAAAGACACCTTGTCACCGTTTCCCTTCCCGTCTCCCACCCTGCCACGTGAAGCGGGGGCCTCTGTGCCACGTGGCTTGTAAACTCTTTTCTGTTTACTGCACAATCCTAACGTCTTTTAGCCTACAGGGCAGAGTTCCTTTAAGGCTTGACTTTTCTTGCCCTGCCACGCCTCCTTTTCTTAACTCTTATCCCAGCATTTGGCAAGCAGTAAAATACTCGAAGTAATGATTAAAATTTTTTTTTGCTTCTGTGGACTTACAATAAAATAGCTCATTTACCACCTGCTGAAGATACCTGCTGCACACTCATACACAAATTTGACATACACTTACGAGTTAGAGTTTAGGAAGATCGTCAAGTAGCATCTGAGACAAATACTGAATAGGAATTGTCTGATAGGTGTTTGCAAGGTTAAAGACAAAGGAAAAATCGTGGAGAAATTGTTACCGTTTACATGTCTCGCATTATTAAGATTTTAATGAGGCCATGAACACATGAACACATACGACACATATATGTACATCTCTATAGAGAACCCTTTGCTGAGGCAGTTAACAGTGGTATTGTGGTGTGACATTTGGGAAATTTGTTTCATATTACATTCTGCTTTGTGTTCTGTGTACTACTTGACTTGAAGGAAACACAAATACCATCTTTTTTTTTTTCAAAAATGATGCAGATAATATGCTAGGAAAAATCACGCTCATGTGGATTAGGGATAAGTTATTGGTAACACAAATGGCAAATAATTTCAACATTTTACTTTGTAAACAAACGCTTTTTAAAATTGAGAAGAAACAAGATCCATTCAAGGGATAAATAGCACGGACAAAAATGCACTGAGGAGGAAATCAAAATGAAATTTTTTGTTGTAGAAAAGGTTCAATTCCATTAGTAAGAAAATGCAAGTTTAAATCAGATACGAATTTTATCTGTTGTATTACTGAGATTTTAGTGAGAGTATCCAATGCAGAGAAGTGTATTGTGAGACAGGCATGTTCTTCCCATGCTGATGGATAACTTAATTAGTACAAGTTCTGTCAAGCAGGTAAGACAATAACAACAATAGTGCAATTGCATCTTCAGGAGTCTAAGCTAAGAAATGAAATCTACATGAAGATTAATCCACACAGACTATTAATATGGTTCACTTAACTGCGAAAACTAAAATGTCTAAAAATAAGGAAATGCTATATATTACCCATTTACATTGATGGTAGGTTTCTAAATGACATTGGGGTTTTTTTAATTTAAAGATTTATTTTAATTTTATTTGAAAGGGAGAATTACACAGAAAGAAGGAGAAACAGAGAGATCTTCCATCCACTGCTTCACTCTCCAATGGCCACAAGGGTTGGAGCTAAGCTTATCTGAAGCTAGGAGCCAGGAGATTTTTTCAGAGCTCTCATATGGGTGCAGGGACCTAAGGCCTTGGGCTATCCTCTACTGCATTCCCAGGCCATAAGCAGGGAGCCACATCAGAGAGGGGGAAGTTGTAACACGACCCAGTTCCCATATGGGACACAGGTGCTACATATGGAGGCTTAGCGTGCAACACCATCGCACTGAGTCTAACATTGAATGATTTTAAAGCAGATGTTATGAAATTCATGATATAATGCCAAAATAACAGAAGAGCAGACCTTACAGCTGCATTTATGAGCTAAGTTCAATTATAAAAACCTATACAGAAGAAAATACTGGAAGAAAACAGACCCACAATAAAAACAATGGAAGGGTTTTAATGTGTTAGACTATTTCAAATGGTCTTTTACTGACCGACAGCTTCAGCGTTCTACAGTTTGTAATTCCTGACATTCATTAGCTTTTTGTTGCACTGCCACACCCTACTGTAGGTGTTACGAAGACGATAGTAGATAGAACAGGGGAATGTCCCTGACCTCATAAGCGTTTCATTCTAGTGGGACCAATTCAATAAACACGTTAATTACAGGTGTGCCAAGCGCCAGTCTTTCATCAAGGAGAATCAGTGAGGATTTCCCGGAGGGGGATGGTGGTCTCTGAGCTGATACTTGAGCAATTAGAGAGACAGGAAGAATGCTGTGGGCAGAGCACAAAGGCTGTGAGCTGGGGAAGCAGCTTCTGCCGTGATGGTAGAGAAGGGACACCAGTGCTCTCATCCTCCATGATGAGATCAGAGGTGAGAGAAGCCTGGACTATCGGGTTGTGATAAAGAGTGTGGATTTTGCTTTGTTCTTTTATATGTGGTACAATTTCATATAGACTGGGATTCCCCCTCCCCAACTCCCACCCCCCGGCAGATTTTCCCTATTTTGCTACAGTGGTATAATCCTTTGTAAGAAATCATAATTCCATCAGTCTCTTATTTAGGATTTTGCTTTATTCTAAAAGTAGCTGTAGTGTGTTGAGAGTTTCTGTTCTAAGCTGAAGATAGTGGATTTAAAATCCCCAAGACAGAGGGAAGAGTTTGCTGAGGAAATGTTTAGGTTTCCAGCATAAAAACATATGTAAAACTAACAATGAATTACATGAAATTATGATTACTTACTCTGACAGTCATGCAACTGGATGGGTCTTTAAAATATGAATAGGCTGAGAAAGTTGTGTTAAGGCTGAGACACACAAACTGCTTTTGTTGCACAGGAGAGCTGAAACTAACCCTGGCTTCATACAGTGCTGCCGTTGGAAATTGCCCATGGTTAGTGTTGTAATTCAAAACGGCTTGACTTTTCCTTATTTGAGCCCTACAGCTAGAAGCTTCAAACTGTTCGTGTGATGGAACCTCTCTATTTCTTCTCAGCCCTTCTTAAACTAGGGGGATGATTGCCATTTTAGAATGTGTTCATACCTGGTAAATAGAATTTCAGCAATCTGAATGATTATTGCATTCTCATGAGATCCAAAAGCTTTTTTCCTCTATCCTGTTATGCCTTACTATGAAGGAAGGTAAATACTTGAGAACAATCACATAACAAGAAAAACAGAATTTTGACAAGAAATACAAGAGAAGGACTGATCTTTTACTGATTGTCTTCGATTCTGGGTTTCTTTTGGACCGTTGTAGTGCTGGTTGCCCTGGCTTCTTTCCTATACTGCATTTTTCCTAGTCAGTGCACTGATGAGCTTGAGTTGTTTCTTTGTTAATCCTAAAGCCTGAAAAAGAGAAAAGGGAGAAAATGCTGTGTGTTTTAAGTTTTTATTAAGGACTGAACAATGGATACTTCAGCATTTAGATCCCAAATAGTGGTAACTTAAGGAGTATGACACTAACTTACTGAAATCAGTATCAAATTACAATTCAGTCAATGTTATCACTCAGAATTATTCAAAAATATCTGGCTTTTAAAAACATGAATGGTGTATACATGAAAATTGATAATTTTTGTGTAGCCTGATGGTTTTCACAAGTCTGGACATCAGGATATGCTAGGCCAACACATGTAGATATGGATGGAACTTTGTTTTCTGATGGATTGGGAATGCACACATCTTTTGGTGGATGTGGATAACAGATGTCTTGGCTTTTAGAGACTAATTGGCAAAGAGGGGCAAGGGGGATAATTAGAGAGGTGGGAGGAAGCACGCGGGAAGTGTAGTCTTCTTTGTATGGAACAATTGAACAGGCCTCCTTATTTGGGGGAATTGCCTTCCTCTTGAACTTCATTTGCTATCCCTTTTCATATACTCAAGTTCATTTAACCATGAAGGTGTAAAATAAAGAGCCGTAAAGCAGGACTACTGTCTAGCAACCAAATTTATCATGAAACATTGCAGTGTAATTGGCTCCATTAGTACCCATGGTTTTAATTAAAAAAATAACCTGAAAGCATAAATCTAATCACTCATGATAACATATATTTTGATTGGTGGCATAAAAATTCTGTTAAGGGTGGTTAATGTGCACCTAGTGTAATATGTACCAAATGAAACCTTGTAGAGGACTAGTGGGAAAAGAAAAATGAGTGACTAAGTATGTCATGTGTTACTTACACATCTTGGATATTGTTTAGTTTACTGTTTGTTCTCAGCTAGTGCTATACTACTGCCAACTGACCTGGAATAATGGGAACATTTAGCAGATGTGTAAAGCCATTATCATCAACAAGTCCTCAATTATGTCAGTGCCTTCCACTGTGCAGGATTTAAAACAGGTGGCATTTTTTATCTTAACTCCATCCCTTAGGTGTTTATCATTATTATTATTATTACTATTATTATTGTTATTCAGTTTTATTTGTACTTTTTTTGAAACTGAAGAATATCCAGTGAGTAGCTACATGATTCCTTGATGAGAACTGTTATGTGGCGATTTTCTCAAAGAGGCAGGAGTGCTTCTCTGAGAAAGTATCAGGTTAGGTACTTAGAGTCTTACTTATGGATTGAGGTAAGCTTAAAAGTGGGAATAGTTATTCTAGGTGAAAGGCACAGATGACTGGCTTTTTTTTTTTTTGACACTTGTCTCCTCAGAAATCGGGTAGTCTTTGTTTTAAAGACATATGAGCTGTGTTTTAAAGGTAACTAGAGGGCCCGGCGCGGTGGCGCAAGTGGTTAAAGGTCCTCGCCTTGCACGCCCGGGATCCCATATGGGCGCCGGTTCTAATCCCAGCAGCCCCGCTTCCCTTCCAGCTCCCTGCCTGTGGCCTGGGAAAGCAGTCGAGGACGGCTCAGAGCTTTGGGAACCTGCACCCACATGGGAGACCCGGAAGAGGCTCCTGGCTTTGGATCGGCATAGTACCGGCCCGTTGCACTCACTTGGGGAGTGAATCATCGGACGGAAGATCTTCCTCTCTGTCTCTCCTCTCTGTATATCCGCCTTTCCAATGAAAAAATAATAAAAATAAATCTTTAATAAAGGTAACTAGAAAATTACTGACCAAAATCTCAGTTATCAATTGTTACTTATTAATTCTTTCTTTTTCATTAGAATTATAAGTTATTCACAATCAGTAGACTTTTGGTGAGGGGGAGTAGAGGAGTAGTTTTAGTATCCGCCACTGTTTTCATGGTGGTTTTAGTAGTATAGAAGCCATGTTGCTTAGGTGGCCCAGTACTCATATTAAGTCAATCCCTTGACTTCTGTGGACTTATTTGAGTATTCATAAAATGGAGACAGTAATAACTAGCTTTATAGCAGAGCTGTGCATTACATTTTCCGGGTACTGCATGGGAAATGGATGTGTTTGACTCCTGGAGACTTGGTGGTTGTCTTCAATCAGATCATGCATATCCCTTAGTAATATCCTCTCATTACTTGGCTGAGCTCCCCAAGGACAGAAAATTCAAGGAGATGCTGATGAAGAGTGAGGGACAAATGATTCAATGTGATGAGTTAGCAGAGTTACTCCTCTTCCCACCTTCAGGCCCCTTTTTTAAAATATGAAGGTGATGAGCAACCACAGTGGAGCAGGCTTATTACTTGGTAGAGTTTTCATATTTTAGTTCTAGGTTTCCAAAAGTAAGTTTAAAGAGGCAAAACTGTTAGTTTTATATGCAAGTTTATGATTTCTGGAGACACTGCATCTGCTCCAGTTTATTCCCATTGTTGCAAGAAAGCACCGAGGCTATGTAAGATGAACTGTATCCTCTAAGGTCAGTGAGTTACTGAGAAAACTAGAGATGAAACCTTTGTCTTTTTCTAAATTCTTTCTCTTGTCTTTTTTTTATTATTATTTTTAGTGGAAAGTCAGATTTACAGACAGGAGAGAGAGAGAGAGAGAGAAAGAACTTTTATCTGCTGGTTCACTCCTCAATTGGCCACAATGGCCAGAGCTAAGCCAATCCAAAGCCAGGAGCCAGGAGCCTCCTCTGTGTTTCCCAAGCGAGTGCAGGGTTCCAAGGCTTTGGGCCATCCTCAACTGCTTTCCCCGCTCTCCCAAGCAGGGAGCTGGATGGAAAGTGGAGGAGCCAGGACACAAACTGGCACTCATATGAGATGCCACTGCGTGCTAGACAAGGACTTTAGCCACTGGTCTACCGCACTGGGCCTACATTCTCTGTCTTGACCATTGTAAGACATTGCTGCTGGGACTGCAGCCAATCTAGCCTGGACCATTAGAAAAATTGAAGCAGTCGATGTATTCTTGGCAAACACACGGAGATATATTTCTTTTTCATATGACTCTAAAAAGTTTCCTGCATTGTAGTTTATCCAGCTGTTCTTTTATGTATCACAAATATATATCAATTGTTTGCATAAGATAACAGCTTTGCTTCTGTTAGTGATAAGAGATCTTTGCTAATGTTTACATTCTGTTATGAGTCAGACATTAGCTTTGCATAGATTAATTTGCATAGATTAATATCAAGAGAGATACACAAAATTAATGGGATCCAGGCCTAGTGGCTAAAGTCCTCATCTTGAATACCCTGAGATCCCATGTAGATGCCTGTTTTTGTCCCAGCAGCCCCACTTCCCGTCCAGCTCCCTGCTTGTGGCCTGGAAAAGCAGTCGAGCACGGGCCAAAGCCTTGGGATCCTGCACCCGTGTGGGAGACCCGGAAGAGGCTCTGGGCTCTTGCCTTTGTTCTGCTCCCGCCAGTGCAGCCACTTGAGGAGTGAATCATGGTTGGAAGTTCTTCCTCTGTTTCTTATCTCTGTAAATCTGGCTTTCCAATAAAAATAAATAAATCTTCCAAAAAAATTTATGGGATCCAAAATTATGGGGTGTAAATCAAGTAGGATGTATGGTTCTACTTTAGTGCATGAATAGTAACAAGCCAATATGTTTATTCATGTTAATCACTACTGGAATAAAGTGTGGATGATTATACTTGGTAAAGCATTATTAATAAATTTTGTTTTATTTTAAGATTGTATTTCCCTTAGAACATAACTGGGGAACAGTAATTATTTAAATAAAAACAAAAAATATATATTGCTTTGATTACGTGTGTTAGCTTTCTATCTAGTATTGTGGTTGTGCATATGCGTATGCACAGTAACGGGAGAGTATTGGCAGATGTATGGACGAGAATAGAGGAATAAAGTCTAATTTTTGAAAGCCTGTGTAGGCATGTTAAAATCTGATTTTGGTGTCTTTGTTTTATGCAATTTCTTATTTTAAGATGTGTTCCACAGTGAATAGGAGAAAACTAATGACTCATCGATGCCTTAAACAATGTTTTTTAAATCATAGAATAAGAGAATTACAAATACTTTATTTTATTTCATTTTTAAAATCCATTGTTTTAATATTTTTATTGGAAAGTCAGATATACAGAGAGGAGGAGGAAAGACAGAGATCTTCCATCCAATGGTTCGCTCCCCAAGTAGCTGGAACAGCTGGAGCTGTGCCAATTCAAAGCCAGGAGCCAGGAGCTTCCGGGTCTCCCATGTGGGTGTAGGGTCCCAAGGCTTTGGGCCATCTTCGACTGTTTTCCCAGACCACATGCAGGGAGCTGGATGGGAAGTGGAGCTGCTAGGATTAGAACCGGCCCCCATATGGGATCCTGGTGCATCCAAGGCTAGGACTTTAGCTACCATGCTATTGCACTGGACCCAAGAATCAAAAATACTTTTAAGAACTCTAGCTTTTAAAAATAGATATATATTTTTTAATGCTTAGCACATCCTCTTTAAAAGCTTAAAAGGAAAAAGTAGATGAACTGAATGTATTGAATTATTTGGCTGCAAAGCTGCCATACTGCAATGTTCCACAAGTGATACTGGACAGCTCCCATTGGTTGTAATTCTGCATCCTACTACCAACGGGGCTCTGTGAAGCGGGTCCGACTGCTTCACTGTTCGCCTGCGGGCTTGAGCTGGGGGCAGGACCCGGAGGGGGTGGAGCTTGAACCTGGGGAAGTAGTCTTCCAGACACTGAATGGAAGCAAGTAGCATCTCATGGCTGGATCGCTCGCGGCCGCTACCATGCACCCGTCCGGAGCCGGTATCGGGCAGCCAGTGCACCATTTGGTGGTAGGCTCTGCCTGCTGGCTGCCCGGCCAGAGAGCTCTGGGATTTGGTTTCTATGATTGCTGCTTAGAAAGCTCCATGATGAACCCTCAGGGCTTTGGGTACATGAATCAACCCTAAAGATTCCCAATGATGTAAATCTCCCCCGATGGACCTCTACCTAATTTGGCCTCAACCCATGTGTTTTTAAAATTGTATAACCAAATATATTTTCAAAACCTTTTACTACTCAGAAATTGGGCGGGAGAACAAAGAAACCTCCCATCTCCTGTGAACGTGTGAGGAAGCTGTGTAGTGTAACCTCTCAGGCACATAACAGGTAACTTGTAGACAATAGATTCAAGACAACATTAGACAACAGTAAAACTACAAAGACATATAGGGGAAACCAAGAGCGACCCTGACAACCTATTAATAGGAGGTCATGTGCGCAGAGCAGTGGGGGACCACAGAGTGGAGCAGGTGGATAGGAGGAGGCTTGTATCCTAAACCTGGAGTCTCCAGGATCCCCACCAAGGGCTATCAGTACAGGTGCCAAGGATCACATCCCAACTGCCAAAGAGACCACGGGGAACTGGAATGCCTTCGAAGGCCGAGAACTCAGAGGACATCCGCCACCCCCCCACCCCCTTTGGACCTACCACACGGAATGGAAGAAGCTGAGGCCTTTATCATAGGATCCAAGGCCATCGGAACAACAACCAGGAAACCTGAGTGATCTTCAGAAACAGAAGAACAGTAAACTTCCTTCAGGACTAGGGAGAGGAGCTATCTCTGCAATGGGTCCCTACCCTCTCTGCAATGACCATAAAGGACGCTCCAGAACCCCACACCCCCAACACACACACACACACACACACACACACACACACACACACACACACACACTCACAAATTGGAATGGATAGGCAGAGAACAACAAGGAAGACTTGGTCAGCATGAACTCGCACACCTTACTAGGTAGGACACGGGGATTAAGTAGTGCTCACCAAGGTATGGAAGATTGCTCTGCACATCCTTCCTAAAACTGTTTCGCACCTCAATTGTTGAAATGTCATTGAAATGGTCACAGGAAGTTGTTAAGACCATGCATCCAATTTTGACAAATTGGTTGCTCAATACTTTGTCACTTTATCCCTTAATATTATATATTGTTGCTGATGTTATGTTGGGGCTTTTAATTGACTGGGATTCTACTCTGTTGGCTCTGCCTTCGGACCGGAGAGGGTCTCCCCAAAAAGCCGCTGAATTTGACTGGACAATGAGATGCTGGACTCTATGCTTGGTGTATGCTTGCAATGAAGGAATCTCAACTAAACCTGAACTGTGGTTGCGCAATGGGGGAGGAGCCCACCATGGGGGGAGGGTTGGGAGAGGGGTGAGGGGAATCCCAGTGCCTATATAGAACTGTGTCACATAATACAATGTAATTAAAAAATATGTATAATAAAAATAAATTTTAAAAATTCTGTATCCTAGCATTTCATAGGCATTATTAATTAGGGATTCAGCTGATGGACCTTATGAATGAGGTATGATATGAGAATATGATAATGAGAATGATAAATGAGAAAATATTTTAAAATATAGTAGCAATTGAATAAATTCTACAAATAACCAGAAATTGCAGATAATAATAAAAAAAATCTACTTAAGGAAATATGTCAGAGAGGAAGTCACAGGGTTAACATGTGTTCACTACAAACTGTTCATGTTTAATTTTAATTAAGTTCAATTTGAAGTTTCATGAACATACTCGCATGCTATCTTTTGTGTCTTAGCTTTTCTGCCTTACTATTTCCAGGATTGAAGTGTGTGTGCCTTCTGTGTGACTCTTCAAACTTCACCTGCCAAACAGAAGGAGCATGCTGGGCCTCTGTCATGCTAACCAATGGGAAAGAGCAGGTGATCAAGTCCTGTGTTTCTCTCCCAGAATTAAATGCACAAGTCTTCTGTCATAGTTCCAACAATGTTACCAAAACCGAGTGCTGCTTCACAGATTTTTGCAACAATATCACACTACACCTTCCAGCAGGTAAGGAATTTATCTTTGTTGTTTCCAAGTTCAATTTTATTCTTGGGAAACTGTAAGCATGATAGAAATCAAACTCTCTTATGTTTCTTTAAATATGAAAATCTGTTTTACAATTCTTTTGTTTTTGACTAGTAAAATTCTTTAGAATCTAGCTGATGTGATTTGTTTCAAGTGCATATCTGTCAAAATATTGAAGACAACTAAAAATTTTAGCGTGTTCATACAAAGCATACTTTTCGAATTGACTAATGGATTTCAAGTAAAATGTAAATTTATGTGGTTTATTCTAAAGAAAATATATACATACACACACTAATCAAGAAAAAATGAGCAAAACATGTAACAATAGATTACCAATTTTTGTGGAGATACAGTGCTCATTTTAGGGATGCTTTCTCCATATCTTGTTTTTCACAGCTAGAGCAAACTTACAGGAGAGAAATTTGCAGAGACGGCCAGCTGCTGGTGTGCATAGGAAGCAATGCAGAAGCCTGATCCTACAGCAGTCAAGGGGCAGACTGGTTGAGAGTCGGAGAAGGGAGGGCAGTGGCCGGGGATGAGATAACTTCTCCTGGGACTTCCTTCCTGGGGACCAGGTGGTTGGAAAGGAATGGGAAGCATGGGATGGGGGAACACCACTGGGATTAGTTTGAGCTGGACTTTTATTGATTTTTTTTTTTTAATATAAGAGCAGGAATCCCTGGAGGGATTGGATCTTCCTTCTGACAGGATCGTGCAGTGGTTTGGGAGCTGAAAATGGTTAAGACTTGTGTTCTTGCTCCATCAATCCTGAGTATAGATAGAAAGATGATTGTGAGCCCCTTTAAGGAAGAAACCCGGCTGACTCCCGTGACCTGGCTGGATTGGCAGGAGCGCTGCTCTGAATCATAGGCTCATAGAGAATACACACTGTCTTTAGATGAAAGTTTACAGGCAACCCCTTCAATAATGATGGTTGCTTTGGAATGTAGGCAGAGCAAAGGACATTTTTGCTTGGGCCTTACAAAGTCTAGTGTTGGAAAGTAGGAGTCCTTGACCCCTAGGCCAATTGAATTCACAGTGCTCTGGCTCTTGGCAGAGCTTTTCAGCTCCTCAAAAGCTGGCTTCTGTCATGTTTGGTCAGTGTCCGAGCTTTCCATATCATATGGGAGTAGACTGGCTTTGCTGACAGGCCATCATGGACAGCAGGTACCAATGGCACACCACCCATCTTTACATTGTTCCTACTGCTTAGCTGGCTCTTCTTACTCCCAGTTTTTGTTAAAGTAGGCAGCCTTTGGGATGTCAGCTAAGGGGGTGCTGCACTCCCGTCTTAATCTTTAATGGCTTGAGCTAGAAATCTGTAATTATAGTCATGTTTTGTGGTTTTCTTGTGAGGTGAGACAATATCCTCTAGGGGAGCTGTGTGCTTCTAGGTAAGATAAAGACAGGGTGATCATCTTAATGAACTGTTTATAAATTTTTTATATTTTATTATTATTATTATCTCATTTTATGATACAGTTCCATATTCCCTTATCCCCTCTCTTATTCGCTCCCCTCACCTAGTTCCTCTATATCATTACTAACATATAATTCTCCATACATAGTCATATGTCCATCATTGCGGGCATGGACAATGGCAGAAAGTCTAGAATCCTGTTGTAAAGATATATTAAACAGTTTCATTGTAAGTCCATCTTTGTCTGGAAGCAGAAATGCATATTACACTGCATTCTCACATCTGGATGTTAGTCTTCATTTCACAGCTACTGTACATCCCCTTAAATGAAAAATCATGATACAAAATCAACAATAGAAAGAAAAATAGAAATTTACAATGCCGTGAAGTTAAATGACATGTTACTAGATATGACAATCTCCATTACACAGCTACTATACATCCCCTTAAATGAAGAGCCACAAAACAAAATCAACATCAGGGAGAAAAAAGAAATTAACAACACCAAGAAGTTAAATAACATGCTATTAAATGACTAATGTATAGCTGAAGAAATGAAAATCAAGAACCTTCTTGAAGAAAATGATGTTACTGCATGATCTACAAGTCATTGAATGATTTAATCAGAAGAAAGTGTTTTGAAGAGATGAAACCAACAGAAAACATCAAAACCCATGTAATACAGTTTCTCCTGATCTTTGTTGAAGTGTGTCTCCTCCAGACAATGAGAAGATGGGTTTTGTTTTTTAATCCAGTCTACTAATCTATAATGTTTGACTGAGCTTAAGCCATTTACATTCAGAGTTTAATATGTATGGGTGGTACTTTGGTCCTGTCATTTTAGGAATGGGTTGTTCATTGGTTTAATCTTCTGTTGTCATTTTACTGGGATGTTCTTCACATTTGCCTTTGGTTTTGGTAGGTGCTATTCCTCTTCTCTGTCAAGAGAACATCTTGAAGTACTATTTGTAGGGCAGGTTTGAAAGAGGCAAATTCTTTTAACTTTTCTTTGCTGTGGAAGAATTTTATTTCATTTTCAAAGATGAAAGAAAGCTTTGCTGGATATGTTATCCTAGGCCGACAATTTTTTTTCTTTTAGAATCTGGATTATGTTACTCCACTCTCTTCTTGCCTGTAGAGAATCCTGTGAGAGATCTCCTGGAAGTTTAATTGGCATTCCTTTATATGTCAACTGATTTTTTTCATGTGCACATTTAAGGATCTTTTCCTTATGTTCAATTGAAAAGAGCTTGATAATCATGTGTCTTGGTGAAGATCGCTTTTGATCAAGCCTGTTGAGAGTTCTGTGCCCCTCCTGGATGTTGTTTCCCAATTCTTTCTCTAGATTAGGGAAATTTTCCTTTATTATTTTATTAAATAAATCTGTAAAGCCAGTTCCACTTTCTGCACCTTCTGGGACTCCCATAACTCTTACATTTGGCCTCTCAATAGTGTCTTCCAATTCTTGAATACTTTTTTTGGGCTCAGCCAGCTCTGCTTCCAGCTTTTTGGTTGCTTCCCTCAGTGACAGGAAATATCTCCCAATTCTGAGATTCTTTCTTCTGCTTGCTTCATTCTATTTTGGAGATTCCCCACTGTACTTGTAATTTGCTCTACTGTGTTCTTAATTTCTGATATACCAGCCTTGATTTGCTTTATTGCTTGCTTAAATTCTTTGAACTCTTGCATTAACTTCTCATTTTTGATCAGAATCTCTAAAATGAGTCTTCTTAAGGATTCTGTGTCCCCCATTTTCTCGATGTCTTCCTCAGTTAACTGAGGTTGGCATAGGGTTTTGCTCCTTTGTAGGAGAGTTTTCAGTAATATTGATTGTGCCTTTGTCTCTTCCTTTGCTCTTGATCATTGTACTTCTGGTTAGCAGACTCTTCTCTTGGGGCAGGTTTCTAAGTTCTGTCAGCCACAGGTCTACAATGCGATTTTACTTATTGCAGTTGGCACACAACTTTTTGCTTGCAGCCACTTGTGCCACAAGCTCCAGCGAGTTCCAGGTCTGGGTTCTTATGTCAGATATCCACCGTGGTTTTCACAGCCCCAGGGCTTGGCTCACCACTCTCCACCTCCTGTGATACCATGCTGAGGCTGCACTGTTGTCTCTGCAACCTTTCTCCCACTTTCAGTTGGAGCAGGTTCCAGGATTAGAGAGACACCAGGTGTCCTATCTAGTTAGGTTGTTGGTGGTGCTGATCTTGCTGGAACCTGTTGGACGTTAGGTCTGGGTGCCACCCTGACCTATTTTGACTGATATGATGCCACAGTCAGTATTATTTTCCTGTGGGACCAGTGAAATCCATGGAGCTCAGTGAGTTCTCATGAACTCAGCACATGCACAGTTCACTGTTGTCCCCTGCAGTCCCAATGCTATTGTCACAGTGTACAAAATGGTGCCTGATGTGCTACCACAACAGTTCTTGATCTGCTGGCTGTCAGATCCGAGGGTTACCCAGACCTGCCCTGGGTGGAACCTGTAGAATGCCACGTCAAGTCAGAAATGAGCTCACTCCCAGCTCAGCACAGCTCAGTCCTTTCCCTTGCCTTTGCCTCCTTGTGCAAAATGGTACCCAATTTGGCTCTACGGGGCTGACTGGGCTGTGAAATCCACCCTTTTCTCTCACTGCCCATCTGAGATCTGCTGCTCTGTCTCTGCTCCTGGTCAAATCAAATGAACCAGCAGGACGGACAGTTCTTTGTCTGGGTTCACCTCCCAAGCTCCCAGTGAAAGTCCCTTCCCACCTGGTTGCTGATGGAGTTCCAGCTGCTGGTGGAGTTCAGATTGCTGTTAGCTCAATGCCCCAGTAGTATCAGTCACTGCAACACCACACCGCTGTACCCACTGCTTTTCTGTGTCTGTCAGTCTCCAGGTACCCATCTGCTGTTGTTCTGGCCTCTCCTATTTCCTGGAATGTGTGCTCTCTGCTTCATCCTGATTAAATGTTTTTCCATCCCTTTAAACGTGTCCTTACCCTATTCTGCCATCTTGATTCCGAACTGTTTATAAATTTTGAAATCATTAGTTTACCTCTCACTTAGTTTGGTTTGAAAAAAAGAGAGTTGGGTTGGTTTGCTTACTGTGTTCATAGTGAAATAAACCTAGCTGTGAAATCATTATCTAAATGCTCTTGTTTTTGGTTGTACTATTTGATCTTTATGCAGCCAGGCTATTTGCTCTTTTATGTGTGGCTGGGTATTATATAGAGAAAGGTTAGTCACCCCTAAAATCTGGAGATCAACCCTCTCTCCCAAGAATTCTTTTTTTTTTAAAGATTTATTTTTATTATTTTTTAATTGGAAAGGCGGATATACAGAGAGGAGGAGAGACAGAGAGGAAGATCTTCCTTCCGATGATTCACTCCCCAAGTGAGTGCAACGGCCGATACTATGCCAATCCGAAGCCAGGAGCCTCTTCTGGGTCTCCCACGTGGGTGCAGGGTCCCAAAGCTTTGGGCCGTCCTTGACTGCTTTCCTGGGCCACAGGCAGGGAGCTGGAAGGGAAGCGGGGCTGCCGGGATAGAACCAGCGCCCATATGGGATCCTGGGCATGCAAGGCGAGGACCTTAACCACTGCACCATCGCGCCAGGCCCCCAAGAATTCTTCAGAATAGAATCAGCTTCCCATGTTGGAGGGAAGAGAGGAAAAATGAGGGAATAAGCTAGACCCCTAAATAGCTTGTTCTCAGTGGTTTAATATCAGCTGGAAAATGTAGCAAACGATTTTAACGGTCAAATATCGATTTAAGAAAATATTTACCAAAAGGTCCAGTGCCTTCTAAAAATTTTAAAACAGGAGTACATGTATTGGAAACATTTATCTTTTACATATGTCAATTTAAATTATTTAAGAACCTAAAATATTACATAACATGATTATTACCTTAAGTCATGATTTTGGCCAAGTAAGAACTGTAGAAGCTAAATTGGACTGTATGGGGAGCAGTGAGCAATGCAGCGTCCCTTCACCTACGTTGTTTCCTTTGGGTCAGCATTATAGCTTTATGACACAAGTTGACTAGTTTGACCCGAAAATTAAAGCATAAATGTTTAACAGGGACTTAAAAATGGCTTCCTTCCTTTGCACCAACAAATTTAAACAGCTTATTAGGGATTTAAAACACTGCCTTTATCCTTTTTAAATTGAAACCAAATTTTGTAGTTTTGTGAAGTCCATCTGAGGGGGCTATAACAATAGAGTTGTGACCCGTTGCTATTTTGGCCCAGATCTATTGAACCACTTACAAAACAAGTTTTGCAAGTTACTATGTAATTTTTTTTTCAAGGAAATGATTTTTATCTACCCATGTTCAAGTGACAGCATTTGTTAGCACAAAGAGGCAAATAGAATTTGATTCCTTATTATTGTTCAGATATCTCTTGCCTTTAGCCTGATTTCATGGTACCTTATTTATCCTAATGTATAAGACGCAGAAAATTCTAATCTGAGTTTCTATCAGTAACCTGAAATCTAAAAGTTTGGAAGACATTAGGGGCATGTAATTCAGAATTAAAAACTAACCAGTGGTCTAAAAATTGTTTTGCCAGTAAATTTTGTTTAGTATTTTGTAATATAGTAACAATTCATTGCTTATTTATGCATTGATATCTATACACAGATATGTAGTTTCTTTCAAATTAGCATTTTAAGGCAGTATTTTCCAATTTGGAATGTTGTCACTATATTAATACTATGCCACTGTACCATTTTCTACCTATATTTTTAAAAAACTAACCCTTTTCTAAAAACTGAAATTCTATAGAATTTGTGAAATTGGAATTTCTATAGGAATTTAGTGTCACAATTATACCTTAAAAATGATTTGCTGGCCACAAATTGAAGATAACTGTGTAAACAAACAAATAAAAAAGCAATGCAATTATATTTTAATTAAGTATTTTGTATTTTATCTTTGTTCAAATGATGAAAGAAAGAAGTGTTAAAGACATTCTATGTTCTAGCAGTAAATATTTTTAAATAGTGATTGCTTAATATTTTTATTTATTTTTTCATTTTTTTATTATTATTCTCTGACACAGCTCCATAGGTTCTGGAATTTCCCTTATCCCTTCCCAAGATGCCTCCCTTCACACACATGATTTACCCTGTTATTATAATAGCATAGTGCTTAATAAGCAGTCATAAGTCTGACATTATGGACAAGGCAGAATTGAGCATCGATTGTCAAGATATATGCAGCAGTTTCATTAGGAGTAAATCTCTGATTTGGAAGTAGAGATGCACACTGCATTGTATTGTCATATCGGCGTATGATAATATCCATTATACAGTTACTGTACATCCTTTAAGAGAAAAGACACAAAATAAAATCAACATCAGGAAAAAAATAGAAACAATAACACGAAGTTAAATAACATGCTACCAAATGACTAATGTATCGCTGAAGAAATGGAAAACAAAATTAAGAACCTTCCTTAAGAAAACCATGCTACAATATGACCTATGAGTCTGTGACGAAGCTAATATATGAAAAAAAAAAACTGTTTTGAAGAAATGAAGCTAAAAACAAAACCATCAAAATTCATGAGATAGATTTTCACTGATTTTTGTTGCTGAGATGTGTCTCCTGTAGGCAACAGACAAATGGCTTTTGCTTTTTTTGATCCAGTCTACTAAATTATGATGTTTGCTTGATGAGTTAAATCCATTTCCATTTGGGGTTAATATGAATAGGTGACAATTTGGTGCTATCATTTCAGCAGTGGATTGTTGATTGTTTGCGTTACTCTTGTTGTTATTTTACTGGGATGTTCTTCACATTTGTCTTCGCTTTTGTTGGGTGCTAATCCTTTTCTCTGTCAAGAGAATGTCTTTTAAGTGCCATTTGTAGGGCAGGTCTAAGAGAGGTATATTCTTTGAGCTTTTCTTTACTGTGGAAGAATTTTACTTCATTTTCTTTTTTATTTTTTTCATATATTTTTTAATTGGAACGTCACATAACAGTCTGAAGGACTAAGACAGTTAGAGAAGTCATGTGATTCAATGTCATTCCAGGTCCTGTGTATTTACCACACGGATTCATCTCAGAAGCCTATAGCAGTTACTTCATGGACACTCTCTAGTACTTTTCCCACTCTTTAGGAAACATAATTCTAAAGCATTATCTCATCGATAGTAGGGAAAAGAAATTATATTCAGTAGAATTCATCCCCTAGTAAGTTACTTGGCACTCATGGTTTCTGGGCCACATTCAATTTTTTCTGCCTCAGATTCCATAGACTTTCTTGAGTTGGTAGAGATGTGAAATTGATGAGTATGTGTGCGCTTTGTTTTCTTATATTTTTTTACCACATGTTTTCTATGCTTACATATGTTTTGTTACATATTCATTATGTGACAGTTGTTTGTAGTATTCAGTATAAGAACATGCTGTACAAGTTTGTAGCCTAGAAAAAATAGGTTCTATCATATAGCTAGGTATGTGCTACGTTATCTCACACAGGTTTTGCTTTAGGTACATTCTGTAATGTTTGTACAATGTTGATATTTTCTAACACTACATTTCTTGCCATTAAATGTGTGTAATTGCATATTAAATCACTGTGAAAAGCAGTCTGTGATACAGCTATTGTACTTTGGTTAAGTCTGTCATGTGCATGGGCTAAATGACAGAAGGAAGGGTCAAGGCAGTGATTAGAAGAGGACAGGCAAAGGATTTTCTAAGAAATTATTTCCATTATTTTCCATGAGAGTTTTGTAGGGTTAGGGATTCCCTTGGCCCCCACTTCTTTGTCTGTCCCTAGATTTCCTTCCCTCATCCCCTCCCATATTATTACAGTAGTATAGTTCTTTAGTAACAGTTACAGGTTTAACATTCTACTATTTAAGTGCACCATGAAACTGGGAAGGTAGAAAATCTAGTATCATATTTTTTAAGGTATACTTAACTGTTTTACTGGGAGTTCTCCTTTTATTTGAAAGTAGAGATTAGGCAAAGTCTTTATGGTCCAAGCTGAAATGCATTCTTTCCTTTCTGGCTCTTTCAATATTTAACCCTGATGGCCAGGTCATTTCTGGGTAGCTGATAACTTGAGTACAGTAACATGGTTTCAGTATGTTTTAGTTGATTGGCTTCTGTCCTGGATCTTGAGTTTTTTTTTTTTTTAATGGCTGACTGCTTGCTTTGTTTCTTTGTGATAAAATTTCTAACTTGCATACAGCTACTGACCACCATAACCACTCCCACTTTACTCATTCCTAATATCCTTTTCTCTGCTGATATCCTGGTAACCAAATAGTTGGAATACTGCTGGCACTTATAGAAAAGCTTTTTAAGTGTTTGATAGTAATTGTGAACCTTAGTGGCTTTCATACAGGTTGCTATTATAATATGCGGAAGGAATATATTTTTTTACTGTATAAGCAGAAATGCTGAAACAGGAATTTTACAGTACATGGTTATTTTTAAAATGTATGAGACACTCTGATCTTCTATTTCATTAAATTAAGGTGCTGATCAGATACCGACAGTAGGTTTATTGACAGATAAAGAAATGCTCCTTTAGTTGGAGCTTAAATTGTGGTAAGTTCAGATGGCAGAAGGACAATTATTATTTTAATTTACTAGTTCCAAAGAAACCTGTTAAAATCCTAGTTACTGTTTATACTTTTATGTTTATGTGTTTCTTTTTAAATGGCCTTAAAGCCCATCTTATTGATTTATTTGAAATATTAACATGAATTAGATATCAGTCAAATTAATTCAGATTATTATAAGTAAGATTTGGTTTATTTTTAAGATCTATTATTTATCTGAAAGTCAGATTTAGAGAGACAGAGAGAGAGACAGAGAAAAAGAGGGAGGTGAAGGAAGAGAGGGAGATAAATAGAAAGAGAGAGAGAAAAAATCTTTCATTGCTGCCACAGGCCTACAGCCAGGAGCTGGGAGCTCTATCCAGGTTTTCTAGATGGTGGCGAGGGCAAGCACTCTTGGGTCATCTTCTGCTTCCTCTTCTAGGTTGTTAGTTGGGAGCTGCATCACAACGGAGCAAACAGTACAGCTGTGCCCATGTGGGATGCTGGTGTCTCAGGTGGTACACTTACCAAATCTATCCCAGAAATGAGTCAGAGGCTGAGCTTTAGAAGCTCAGGAGTCTATTTGCTGTCTGGTGGACTGTCCCCTTTTAACACACATGGAAGAGGGGAACAACCTCAATCTAGCTGTGTTCAAGGGTTTTAAAAAAAATTTTTTTTTTATTTTTAAAGATTTATTTTTATTATTTTTTTTTATTGGAAAGGCGGATATACAGAGAGGAGAGACAGAGAGGAAGATCTTCCATCCGATGATTCACTCCCCAAGTGAGCACAACGGCCGATACTATGCCAATCCGAAGCCAGGAGCTTCTTCCGGGTCTCCCACTCGGGTGCAGGTTCCCAAAGCTCTGGGCCGTCCTGGACTGCTTTCCCGGGCCACAGGCAGGGAGCTGGAAGGGAAGCGGGGCTGCCGGGATTAGAACCAGGGCCCATATGGGATCCTGGGCGTGCAAGGCGAGGACCTTAACCACTTGCGCCACTGCGCTGGGCCTGTTCAAGGGTTTTAAAGCAATGATTATCTAATTAACTAAGAGAGCATTGGCATATGATATGAGTCCTCCAATCAACCAGGTTCATATCAGTGCACAATACAAACTGTCAAATCAATTCTAGTGACATGGAACACAGATACCCCATTTTTAAGCATCATGTACTTTTAACAATCCAATCAGTAAGAGCTGCATTTCATCCAGTAGTGAACAGCAGAACTAGGCAAACCGGTCTTTCCAATTCCATGTACAGAAACAATTTGGGATAATCATTTTACTGCCTGAGCCATAAAAGAAAAGCAAGATCTCATCCTGGAATGAGATACTGTGTTGTGATAAGCACTCTCACTCCCTGTTCTGGACTTTCCAAGAGCTCAAGTTTATTATGGATGTCTGGTTATGGACAGATCCCAAAAATGTTTCAGAAGACATAGCTTTATTGCTGCCATTTTCTATTTTCTGGGCTGTTACATTACCCATTATTCCATAATGCTGGCCCATAAAATTTGGTTCAGATGATGTTGAGTTCAATTGCTTGCCCTTTTGAAAAAGACCATGTTGTTCAATGTCATACATGGGCTTAATCAGAGTTAGTAATATGACTTGATAGAAATTCTGTTGTATTTTCATACAAATATGGTGTTAGAAAACTTGCTCCCCCTGAAGTCTGCTGACATAGGTAACTTTGATGTCACTGGAGAAGGGGTCTTCAAATTAAATGGGTAGTACAGTTACCTAGAATTAGGTTTTCCAGATGAAACTTGGAAGGACAAAATCATTTCCCAAAACTTCCATTTATTTGATTAGTGCCTTGAGTTCATGTCCTTCCTAATAACAAATATGCTATTACTGTCACAAACTGGGATAGTATTGGGAATTTGAAAATTAAATATAGGTTATGCAAATAAGTTAAACAAGGGAAGCTTAGGTATACGTAATGCAAGTTGCTCTGATGTTTTCTTCCTGTACATTTTTAGATAAGTGTTTTCTTCAATTCCAAAAATATCTACGTGCTTTTCTAGATTCTGTGTTTTTACTGAATGCAGAGCCTTTTGATCTAGCACACTATGTGTTGCCAAATTTTCTGCTCAGTCACAAAACATACAAGATTCCCCTCTCTCAGCTTCCTTTGAGATTAGGAGGTACAGCATTTTAGTGGGAAAAATTCACTTTCAGGAGTAAACAGCATATCCTTTATGAAATATTCACATTTTCAGAAAGTATTTATTTATATAAATCACTGTGTACCAGATATGGAATACCCAGGTTATATTGTAGGTCAATTTTCACTTGTCTTAGCACTTTCAATACTGGCTGTCCTAGTAGCGTACCATTTTCTGCACATCTGTGCAAGGCAGGTATTATTAGTAGATTTCTGAATGTAGGCAAAACTCACGGGAGTTAGGTGTGACCCTAATGTTGTAATTTGTATTTCTCTAATAGCTACGGAGTCTTAGCATTTTTGCACTTGTCTGTTAGCCATTTGAATTTTCTTTTGAAAAATGCCTCCTTATTTCCTTCATCCATTTCTTAACAGGGTTGTTTTGTTTCCTGCTTTTCTAATCTGTGATTCTTCAGTAATTACTGTATTGACTGGTTCTGTGGAAAATGATTCTGTCATTACTTATTTTCATTACTTATGTATTTTTTTCCAAGAAATACTTATTTTTTTATGGGAAAATGAGATTTACAGAGAGAAGGAGACACAGAGAGAAAGATCTTCCCACCATTGGTTTAATCCCCAAGTGGCTGCAGTGGGTGGAGCTGAACTGATCTGGACCCAAGAGCCAGGAACCTCTTTGGGTTTCCAATACTGGTGTAGGATCCCAAGGCTTTGGGCTGTCCTTAATTGCTTTCCCAGGCCACAAGCAGGGAGCTGGCTGGGAAGTGAAGCAGCAGTGACACAAACTGGCACCCATATGGGATCCTGGCTACTTGACTTTTTGATGACTTCTTTACTTGTGTATTTCATGACTTGTGATTGTGAGCTCCTGTTTCTAAAAATCCTGGCTTGAAGAAACTCTTGAAAACTGTCTTTAAAACGTGATACCTTAGAGAATATTTATATTAACTTCTATCAGGAGACAAGGGGTCTCCCAACCCAAAATGTTCAACCCCACTGCTGGGTCTCTTGGGTCAGCATGATGAGTGAATTCTGAAAATGAGCCCAATTTACGTATATACCCAGCAGTGAAGAGTTCTCAGGAGAATATCCTCTTGTTCTGTTCTACTTAAAGTCAAGATTGAGGCAGTTCGTGTATTAAACACATATCACTTTGGGCTATTTCTTAGTTTTGTTTTTTTCCAAGACAATGCCTTTCTCAGTGGCTTGCCTGACTCCTGCAAGAATCTCAGATCTCAGATCTCAAGATCTGACTTTTTACTGTTTGAGGAACCATGATTTCATCTGCTGACCTTGTGATAGAGTCAGGTAATGTGAGCATCTGCCCCTTAAATGCTTCCAGTGTCAATGGCTGGGCAGGGTCTGACACACCTGTCTGTATTTGTAGTTTACTTTTAACTACTGCATGCTTTTTCTGTCTTTTCTTTCTTTCTTTTTTTAACCAACCTAATCATATTTTTAAAAAAGTATTTTTTTTTAAATTTGTGTTTTATTTAGCATTTCTTTTGTGTGTATGTATGAAGAAGGGCTTTTGTGGACATCTAAAGTGTAACTTGGCAAAAATGGAAATTCTCAGATGGTTTATTTTTGAAATGATACTGGCATAATTATCTATCCATCTGGAAGAAAACGGGGTTGTACCACGGTGTCATACCATATACAAAAATAAATTGCAGCTTGATTAAATATCTAATTGTGAAATATAAAACAATCTAAATGTCAGAGGAAAATTTAGAAAAAAATATTTTTGTGACTTTATAGTATGGAGGCTGTTCTTAAATAAGATAGGATACCCAGCTACTATAAAAGGAGAAACCAGATATAATTGATGACACAGGAGCTAAATTACAAATGAATGATAAAAAAAGACCATAAATAGAACCAGAGATACATTAAATATTGGTCAGAAGTATTTGTAGCATACATGACTTAAAAAGATATCCACTAAAATATATTGTGTGTGTGCCTTTGTGCATGAGTATGCTTGATAAGACTCAATTGGAGACAAAGAGTTAGGATGGTAAATGCCAAAAAGAAAAGAAAAATGTTAAGAGACACAAGCAGAAATTTTATGTGAGATAACATTTAAAAGAGTCAAATATCGAAAAGATGTTTATTCTCACTAACAGCTGGAGAAATGCAAATGGAAACAACATACTAAGTTTTTTTTTTTAGTCCAATAGGATGGCAATAGTTCATAAGAATGATGTGTCAGTCAGGGTGCTTTCGGTACAAAGGATTAAAAGCTTAGATTAAAATGTCACAGATAATAAGCGCATTCACCCAGGTGCAAGACAAGAAGCATGGAAGTACTCTGGTTCTATGGTCTGCTAATATACACCCAACAACGTCACCATTCTGCTCTCAGGTTTGTCATTTATAAGTCAGTGAACACACTTATTGTTTCAGACAATATTATTAAAGTTTTTGGAAATTGAAATAAAAAACGTATTTCTTCAAGAATCATAGAGGAATGGGGGAAGAGAAAAAAAAAAGGTGAGCAAGTTAGCACTCTCATCTGCTGCTATACTTCTTTTTAAAATTTTTTGTTTTTATTTGAAGGACAGATTTATAGAGAGAAGGTGAGACAGAGAGATCTTCGCTCCATTGGTTCACTCCCCAAGTGGCTGAGATGGATCGAGCTGAGCTAATCTGAAACGGGGACTGGGAGCTTCTTTGGGTTGCCCACGTGGGTGCAGCATTTCAAGGACTTGCGGCTAGATCAGCTGCTTTCCTAGGTTATAAACAATTTGCTGGATCAGAAGTGCAACACCTGGGACATGAACTGGCACTCCTGTAATATGGGATGCTAGCCCTACAGGCAGAGAATTAGCCTGTTGAACCACCAAGCTGGTCTGCTGGTTTACTTCTAACTGCCTGTAACTACTGAGGTGGGGCCGGGCCAAACCTGTGAGCCAGATAGTCCAAGTCTCCCACTTGGATTTCAGGAACCACATTACTTGGACTCAAATAGTTTTTCCTAATGTGTGCCTTCTTCTAATATGTTGGATTTTGTTATTAAGTAATTCAGGTTTTAAAGGAGAGAAATCAACTTAAATAGTTTGACAGAATCCCCATGTGTTTGTGATTGGGGTAACTAAGTCTTTTTTCTTACAGTAACTATGAAACTAAGTATGAATCCACCTGCAGTTATTCCAAGAGAGGAGGTTTGGGCTTTTTCCTAAGAAATAAAGAAAGGAAGGAAGGAAGGAAGAGAAAGGAAGGAAAGAAGAAAGAGGAAGGAGGGAAGAAAGGAAAGAGGGAAGGAAGGAAGGAAGGAAGGAAGGAAGGAAGGAAGGAAGGAAGGAAGGAAGGAAGGAAGGAAGAAGGAAGGAAGGAAAACAATACAGATAACACAGCAGTTAGCTCCGGGGAAGTTATCAATATATAGCCTGTGTATCAAGCAGACCCCAGGATTGAGTTTTCACTGTTTTAGTGCTGCAGGACGCCCCAGAAAAAAAGTATTTAATTTAGGTTATACAAAATCTAGTGGTTAACAGAAGAAAGTAGAGCTGCTCTTTGTAGAGGCAATTGCTGTGATATTGTGCCTCAAAGAAACACCGCACTTTTCCAAGGACATGGTCAGGACATGATGAGGAATAGCCATACATACAAGTATGCAATGAATGAGAATCAGCAGAAAACAGCACACACTAGAAACAGACAGAGGTTTGGAATTAACAGATGGAAATTGGAATCAATTATTATACAAAATTCAGCGATGCAAAAGGTAAGTTAAAAAATACATGCTTTCTCTGGGTGTTCCAAGAGGAAGGAAACATAATTGACCCAAGGCAGTCTAAGTAGAGATAACAATGCAAAAGTTTCCAGAACTGATGAAAGATACTGGTCTACAAATCTCAGAATCTCAACAGATATCAAAAGGATCAATGAAAAGAATTTGACACATGACTCCTTAGAACAGAGAAACACACTGAAAACTGACAAAGAAGAAAGAAAATTTAAAGGAACTGTGGAAGAGGGTTCATATGATAGCCATTGTAATATCAAAATATGAAACAGAATACGGGGGCCCAGCATGATCAATGACTAAGTCCTCGCCCTGCCAGTGCTAGGGTCCCATATGGAGACTGATCTGCGTCCTGGCTGCTCCACTTCCCATCCAGCTCCCTGCTTGTGGCCGGGGAAGGCAGTAGAGGATGGCCCTAGCTTCTGGCTTCAGATAGTCTTATTCCGCTGTTGAAGCCATTTTTAAAGTCAACCAGTGGATTGAAGATCTTTCTCTCTGTCTCTCCTTCTCTCTGTAAATCTGTTCTATCTTTTCAATAAATATAAAATAAATCTTAAAAAAAAACAGAAAAAGGAGAATTGTGTCTTCAATATTTTCAAAGATGACTTGGTAACATAGGACTTTTATATGTATTCATACACATATATAATCTGTAAAGGACTAGAATATAGAAGGTATTGCAGTAAGGAAAGTAGACTGAACTAGCCATTAGCAGATTATTTGGTACCAGAAACTGTAAAGAATATGCTGAGTCAGTGCCATAGCACAGTGGCTGAAGACTCCACCTACAGCACTGTAATTCGATGTGGACACTGGTTTGAATTCTGGCAGCTTCATTTTTGATTCTGCCTGCTGATAGTGTGCCTGAGACAGAGCGGAATACGGCCCAAGTCCTCAGGCCCCTACGCTCACATGGAAGACCCGGAAGAAGATCCAGGCTTTTGGCTTTGGACCAATCCAGCTCCAGTTGTTGTGGTCATTTGGGGAGTGAACCAGCAAATGGAAGATCTCTCTGTATCTCATCCTCTCTCTAATTTTGCCTTTCAGTAAAAATAGATAAATTTAAAAAAATAGGTGCAGATGAATGGAAATTAATAACAAAGTTGTAACATGCAAAAAGGATAGAAAAGTTAGAAAAGATAACAAACAGGTAATTTTAAAGGACATCGATGCACAGCAAAAAAGAAAGTCTTGTGTGTCTTTGAAAAAAATATCAACTGACTGACTGTGTAGTATAAAAATGGAATCCTAAACTTCATGCTTTGGATAATAATAATAATTATTATTATTATTAAATAATAATAATCCAGTGGAATTCAAGAAAAGAAAACATGTAACAGATGTGGCAAGAAGTATCTAGCACCCGGCGCAGTAGCCTAGTGGTTAAAGCCTCGCCTTCCAAGTGCTGGGATCCTCTATGGGTGCCAGTTTCCATCTTGGTTCTCCACGTCCCTTCCGGCTCCTTGCTTGTGGCCTAGGAAAACAGTGGAGGGCATTGCAAGGCCTTCAGACCTTGTACCGTGTTGGAAACCCAGAAGCAACTCCTGACTCCTGGTTTGAATGAGCTCAGCTCTGGCCATTGCGGCTCCTTGGGGAGTGAACCAGAGGATGGAAGGTCTTTCTCTGTCTCTCCTCCTCTGTAAATCTGACTTTCCAATAATAAATAAATAAATCTTAAAAAGAAAATGCCTGAACGCACCAGTAATACTTAATGTAAATAATTTAATGTAAGTAGACTAAATATTTCAGCTTAAAAAAATTATAGAATTGTGGGCCTGGAAAGGTAGCCTAGTGGCTAAGGTCTTCGCCTTGCACACTCCAGGATCCCAAATAGGCACTGGTTCTAATCCTGGCAGCCCTGCTTCCTATCCAGCTTCTTGCTTGTGGCCTGGAATGGCAGTCAAGGATGGCCCAAGGTCTGAGGCCCCTGCCCCCATGTGCAAGAAGCTCCTGGCTTCGCAGCACCGACCGTTGTGGTCACTTGGGGAGTGAATCAATGGATGGAAGGTCTTCCTCTTTGTCTCTCCTCCTCTCTGTATATCTGACTTTCCAATAAAAAAATGAATCTTTAAAAAAGATTATAGAATTAAAGAAAAACAAATAAAAGTACATGTTTTTTTTCTAAAAAATTTTTTTCTAAAAAAATATGTACTTTCTGGTTATATACTCAAAACTCTGAACACGTATCAAAGAATTGCCTCCATCAGCTCTGTCACAGCACTGTTCGCAATAACAAAAATAAAATCAAATAAATTGTCCTTCATAGATGAGTAAAGAAATTACACACAAACATATTTGTATAGATACAAATATATATATATATACAATGAAATATTGTTTAGCTATAAAAAGAATGGAGTTTTACCATTTGCATCACAATGGATACAACTGGAGGATATGTTGAGTGAAATAAGACAGACATGAAGAAAAATACCATATGTTCTCTCTTATATGTGGGAGTTAAATTTTTTTGAAAAGGGAAAAAAAACAAAAATAAAAATTAGACTGGATGTATCATGTTTGTTGCAAACACATTTTTGTCAGACTTTATCTTGTGCCGATGGTGAGGAATGTTCAAGTTTTTCAAAGGTCTCAAGAAAATGATCAGTGACAAAACTATGTTTTAAAGAAGGGTTGGGTATGGAAAACATTGTGGTACAGTCGATAAAGGCACCAGTTGTGACAGCAGTATCCTGTATGGGTGCTGGTTGCCGGTTTGTGTCCTGGCTGCTATCTTTCTGCTAATGGCTGCTAATGGCTTGGGAAATCAGCACAGGATCGCCCAAGTACCTGCTCCTCGTCACCCATGTGAGTGACATGGAAGAAGCTAGGCTTCTGTCTTTGACCTGGCACATTCTCAGGCATGTGGCAATCTAGATAGTGAGCCAGCAGATGCAAGATCTCTCTCCTGAGCTCCCTCTTTCTGTAACTTTCTATTTTAATGCTGACTTTAAACATAAATAAATAAAATGGTTTATTTTTAAATGCATGGTAATGGTTATTCAAATAAGATAACAAGTGCCCTGGGGAAGGGATATGAGTATGATGCCATAGGGCTGTGTCTGAGTGGGGAGTGTGGAGCACTGTGTTGTATGTACTTTTCTGCACATTCACTATACCTTCCAGCAAAAGAAGAGCAAATCATTAAGTTTCAAAATCATGGAGTATAGTGAAATCTATGCAAATTGACATATTGTATTACCACTTGGAGTTGACAAAGGGTAGATCTCACAGGCATGGGGCACTCCTTATAAATTCGACTCTTGCCTGACTTGTTTTATAGCACACATAGACAAAGTCTAATCAGTCAGAAATTGCTATGATAATTGACAGGTGCTTCAGACATGATTTCCTTCAATGCTGTTCAGTGGAACTTAAATTTTTAGTTGGTCTTGTGGGTGTCCATGTAACAGACAATATTTTCAGCTGCTCTTGTGACCATGAAATGAGGTTCTTATTAATACAATGAGGGGTAGTGTTTTAGACAACTTCTGGGAAGGGTCATTGGTAAATTATGCCATGCTCTGTTATGGAGGCTGAGCTTCTTATAGCAGCCTCAACCTGCAGAGTGATGGAATGAGAACTAGCAGAGAGGAATGTGGCTCTGGAAACATCATGGGGCTTGTCTGCGAACGTAGAACTACTCACTTTCAAATTTCTTCTACATGATTCTTCTGTAGTCTGTTTGGCAAACTCAGTTCTTGTTGGCATAAAAGTATCATAACAAATCATGCTGAATCTTATTTGACAATGAGTTGTATCTGGCCCACAAATGAATTTATTTGACCTGCATAATTTCTGGAAGAGAAATGGAATCTGTTTATAAGGTTAAAAGAGTTTGCTGCATTTTCAATGTTTGTGCCTCCCATCTTCTCAATTTTATACGTCCAAGTCCTAACTCCAAGGGAATGATGCTAAGAAGTAAAGGATGTGCTTGTGTGTGTGTGTGTGCGCATGTGTGTGTGTCTGGCTTTGGGGGATGATAAGCAGGGTGCAGCCCTCATGAATAAGTTCCCTAATGAAACAGGCCTAGGGAAACTTGTGTTTCTTCCACTAAGTGAGAATACAGCAATGAGCTTCAATCTATGAGAAAGAAAGAGGGCGTGTGGGTCTGGGAGAGGGAGGACTCACCAGACACTGAATCTGTTTGTTCTTTAATATTGGACTTTCCAAACTCCAAAACCGTGAGCAGTAAGCCTCAGTTGTTTATTAACTTTCCAGTTAATAACATTATGTTACAGTAGCACTAATGATCTAAGGTAGAGTCTTAGTTAAGGATCCATATTCCTGATTGTCTCTAAACATCAGAGGATTTGGGATCTCTTAGGTCCCTCTTGTGTTATTGGTTGGCTAAAGCACAACAATGTCTGATATTTCTTTATGTGATGTGAGTATTCCCTATTTATTTCAAATGGTTTATATCCATTATCCTAGAATTCCTACTACCAATCGCTTAATGATTTCTAGTTTAGATGAGTTGTTCTGTTATAGTTTTGTATGTTTTCTTCCTTGATACTAAACATATGTCTTTTTCTGTATGAAATAACCTTTTTTTTTTTTTGCTTGATTCTTTCAGGGATGCTTGCGTTTCAGTTCATAATAGAAATGATTTCTGATCACTCTAGGCAATCTTAGGGACATACTCAGAGAATTAGCTCATATGTCAAAAAAAGCATCAAGAATACTCAAACTGCCCATGAAAATTTTCCAACATATGATCAGGAATTTTTGACTAGAAAAAATGTGCTATTTATACTATTGATTTTGACTGACACTACTATTTAGTTCATATTTACAGTAATTGAAACCTTTCATATAGAAATAGAATATTCAACAGGACCTTCAAGTTACAGATATGTTTATTTCCATTTTGCTACCAAAGCATATAGTGCTTGAATGGGTAAGTGTAGAAACAATTTTTCTCCTTTGTATCAATACGTAATTTTAATAATTATATTTTACTAATTTAAAATAATTCATATAAACAAAATAAAGGCACAAGATTAAAGTATGGGTGTTTTACTGACTTCTGTTGTTTTTACTTTCCCAGTTATGTAAACATAAAAGGAAAATATTTTCAATCATTTGTGGCAGGTGTACAATGTATATTGATTAAGTGTATGCTTAAATTAGACTTAACCTGAATGAAAGTCTGCATCTAAAGGGAGGTAAGCTGCTAACATTTTAGAATCTATCAAAATTTTGTCATTTTAAATCATCCTAACTTTCAAAAATTAAAGACTCAGGAATAAGAATTTGGAAGTTTCATTATCTTGCTTGCTTGAAAAAAACATCTGTTGTTTGTTTCCTAACTTTCTAAGATTTTTTTTTAATTTGAGACAGAAATTCTTTGCTGTAGTCAATGTGAGATGACATGGGCATGCTGAGAGACACTCATGGGAGCCTTGTGGAACTGTTCTGCCATCACACTAACAAATCCATTTATAGCTCACCTTCTGGGGATTTAGGACAACACACCTGACAGGTGTGCTAGACAGGCTTTTATTTCCCCTTCATCAAATGAGAGGTGCCATAACTTTTACGTTTTGGAAGGGGCTCTGAAAATAAGTATACAAAAAAAGTAAACTAGGTGTGTCCAAAGTTTAGTATCAGAAGCATTTCTTTCCCATAGAAACAGCTACACTTATTTAAATTACAAACTCTGGTTTTTGAGGTTGTAATGGGAAATTGAAAGCAAACACTATAACAGATTCTAATCTTATGATGCCACATTATACAAGGCTCAACTCTCTTAGTTATGTAAATAATGCCATTCTTTTATTCATGTGTTTTTATGGTTATTATGTGCGAGACAGTGAGCTAGGTCAATTGTGCTTATTCCACATCTATCTTTCCTACTGAACAAGCTTCTTGCTTGAACCTATAAGCTGGACAGAAATCACACTAACAGATTACAGGACAGAGAAGTGTTACTTTTCCTTTGTCATCAGTATTTTAAGTGCCTTACGCTATGAGCTGGGGCGATAGAGGTTTGAGATGTAAGTACTTCTTACAAAGACCTTTGCTTTTTCCCATATGAAGGTTTGAATTAAGGGGGAAAATGCCTTAAAATGTTCCTTGAGTAACTATTAATTCTTTATGGACTTGTATCATTTAGGTTATATGTTTGAATAATAAACAAAGTAACATTTGTGTTTATTGCATGCCCTAAGGAAAATTAACTTTGAAACTCACTTTAATTCATTTTCCTAAAATTTTAGTCAATCTCACCTCTGATTGAAAGTTTTTCATTCCTTTTATGCCCACAATTATGTTCTTCAATCTGAATTCACATTTTAATTTCTTAAGACATAGAAGTGTTACTGTCTGCAAATGCACTTGCTCATGGTCAGAAGAAGGTCTGCACCCCTTACCTTTGCTTGCCTACCTCCTGAAAACCAACAGCATAGGATAAATCTGCCCAGATACCTGCTTCCTGTCATGTTGTGATAGCCAGATGAAAATCGTGTATGCAATAGCTATTTGAGTATTGAACTGTGCAATGGCCCGTCTGTAGCTCATCAGATTCAAATGTCTTCTTATTTTTGTCATGGCTTGTTTGAATTACTAGAAAATCTTATGCTCTTGCTCAGTTTCTGAAGAACATGTTGATCACAGACAATCTTTTTGGCATGATTCTTCTCATGATGTGCAAATCATTTGCAGCTGCCTATAGTACAGCATGTTGGAAGTTGAGCCTGAAATTGGATTGTTCTGATGAAATTGTATAATGGTCTCTGTGAAGAAGTAGAAAATTGGGACAAACTCCCTGGCTGAAAAAGGAGAAGTGGAAGGCAGCTAACTCCACCATTACATGGGACTGATAGACAAAGAACCCCATGCTTTGAGACCTATGTTCTAAGTCTGATCTGTTTCATATTTTACTCAAAGTTGCATATTCATTTATGATGTTCTGATTCATCATGAATGGAGTATTGCATGGTGATCTTTTTACCTGCATTCTCCTGTTTTTGCATGTAAAATTTTTTCTGTATTGTTGCTTGCAAATATGCTGTCACGTTGTTCTTTAGGCGAGTCACGTGTTCCTTAGTAGAGCTTTAGTTCCATTAGGACAGTGCCCTACTTCTCCAGCATTCCTCTTAGAGAGTAGTTCTCTGTGGATGTTATACAAAGCAATCCATTTGGATCTAATCTTTGAACCACTTAAAGCAACAAGAAACCAATTAAAATGTATTTCTGTTGTTATTGAGCAAAAGCGTAAACTAATAGTTTCTACGTGCAGGGATGCTCTGAAGTGGTGGATTTTAAGGGAATTCCTTCATGAGGATTAAGGAAATCCCTCACTGACAATTAGGCCATTCTATTTTTTTTTAAAGATTTATTTTTATTATTTTTTTATTGGAAAAGCGGATATACAGAGAGGAGAGACAGAGAGGAAGATCTTCCGTCCAATGATTCACTCCCCAAGTGAGCGCAACAGGCCGATACTATGCCAATCCGAAGCCAGGAGCCTCTTCCGGGTCTCCCACGTGGGTGCAGGTTCCCAAAGCTTTGGGCCGTCCTGGACTGCTTTCCCGGGCCACAGGCAGGGAGCTGGAAGGGAAGCGGGGCTGCCGGGATTAGAACCGGCGCCCATATGGGATCCCGGGCGTGCAAGGCGAGGACCTTTAACCACTTGCGCCACGGCGCCGGGCCCAGCCATTCTATTTTTAATGAGAGAAATTATTACTATTGAGCTAATCAGTGCAAAAGCTTTGAAAGTCCTGGGGTGGTGTGTTCTCTTCTGCTGTATTTGTACAGGCTATTTCCAATGTCCCTATTTACACGCAGAACTCTGTGAAGTAAACACAATCTATTTGATTGAGTCGCAGCCCTGAGTTATAGGTGGATGGACAAAAAACAGTATGTCATTCAGCTGGTGGTGGTGTCATTGTTGTTAAGTATTTTTATTATTGTTGTTACTTGTTTATTTTTATTGGAAAAGTAGATTAACAGAGAAAAGAAGAGACAAAGATCTGTCTGCTGCCTCACTCCACATGTGGCCACACAGGCCAAATCTGAGCTGGTCTGAAGCCAGGAGCTTGGAGTTTTTTCCAGGGCTTCAGTGTCAAAGCAGCAACCCACAGCTTTGGGTCATCCTCCAGACCACCAGCTGGGATCTGGATGGGAAGTGCAGCAGCCGGGCTACAAACTGGTGCCCATATGGGATCCTGGAACTTGCAAGGATTTAGTGACTAGGCCGTCATGCCAGGCTCTGCTCTCAAGTCTTAAGACAAGAACAAACGCAACGGAAGACATTGTGAGCAGTAGTGTCTTTTGGGTGACTTAGTAGCTAGTAGATTTAAAAGTAAATGCTGGGGAAACAAATGTTTCCTTCTTGGGGCCTGGGTGGGGTTGAAGGGTAGAGGGGGCATTAATTTTTATGCACTCAGAATTAAATCTTGCAGAGTGCTGTCTTTTTACTTGGAAAAAACTTTGACCAAAGGAAGAGGAGTTAATTTAGTGCTAAACTAGTCTGTGGTTCCTTGAGGAGTGTTTTGGGCCCATTAGATTTTTGCAGCTTCTTGCTGCAGTGCCTTTGGAGATGAAATACTGACCTTGTAAAGTGCCACAAAAATGTGCTCTGTCTGAAACTATCTTTTTTGAGTGTGATTTTATTTATATGCATAATTGTCCGCATGAATAAATCTCTTCAATTCCTCTACTCTAAGATAGTTCCTGCATATTGTTTCATTGCAAGGTCTTCATTTTCAGTCAAATGCCATTTAAACATCTTGGCAATATAACTGAATGTTAATACTGTATGACCCCAGGTGGTTAATACACATTATTTGAAGCAATTGATCAAGTAAATACTTCCATCTCCTATCAGCTTATTTTAAGAAATATAAGCTAATTAATTTGAAGGGCAGATAAATCTCCTTAACCCAAAAGGTTTTCGTGGTTCTCATGGAGAAGAAGAGGTCAGCAGACAGTAAATGTGGGAACCACGTCCACATGGTCTGAGCTTCTCTTTTCCCTCTTGAGGAGTTTCCTTCCCAAAGTACGAAACAGGAAGTGGTGAGGAGGTATTGGGGCAGTGTACTCTAGTCAGGGAGGCTGATGCACCTAAACCAGCTCTGAGTTTGCTTAGGGCAGTGCCAACTACCAGTGAGTGCTTTTAACCAGAACCATTTCCCCCAGAATCTCTAGGAATGATCGCCAGGTTCACAAGGATGAGAACGTCATCTCTTTCCGCCCACTTCCTGTCTGCTTTCCTCCCTTTCCCTCTCTTGTCTTTCCTTCTCTTTACCTTGCTGATGCACTAGGCCTTCTACATTTGTTGGTTCTTTATCCAACAGTATCAGCAAACTTCAAATGGAAAATGCTAAAGTGGCTCTTTAAAGGCTCCTTTTCTTCATCCTTCTTTCTTTTCTTTCTTTCTTTTTTTTTAAGATTTATTTATTTATTGGAAAGTCAGATATACAGAGAGGAGGAGAGACATAGAGGAAGATTTTCTGTTCGATGATTTACTCCTCAGGTGAGCGCAACGGCCGATGCTATGCCGATCTGAAGCCAGGATCCAGGATCTTCTTCCCGGTCTCCCACATGGGTGCAGGGTCCCATAGCTTTGGGCTGTCCTCGACTGCTTTCCCAGGCCACAGGCAGGGAGCTGGATGGGAAGTGGAGCTGCCAGGATTAGAACCAGCGCCCATATGGGATCCCGGCATGTTCAAGGCGAGGACTTTAGCCACTAGGCCACACTGCTGGGCCCCATCCTTATTTCTTAAACAATATGGCAAGAGGCTCACATTGTGTCATAGCATGTTGAGTTGCTTTCCACAATGCTAACATCCCAAAGGCTAACATCTCAAAGGCATTGCTTTGAGTCCTGACTGCACCATTTCTGATCCAACTATCTGCTAATGCACCCAAGAAAACAATGGATGACAGCCCAAGAACTTGGGTGCCTGCAACCAAATGGGAGACCTAGATAAAGTTTCTGGCTGCTGGCTCCTGGCTTCAGCCTGGTCCAGCAACGGTTCTTACAACCATTTGTGGAATACCAGTCAATGGAAGCTCTCTCTCTCTTTCTCCTTCACTCTATCTTTCAAGTAAGTAAATAAATAATAACTCCTAAATTAAAAAGATACAAAATGAAACAAGGTGGTATAACAACTATTGAAGTAACATTTTCATTGTATCTGGTATTGTAAGTAATCTTGGTATGACTTAAACAGCAGAAGAGGCTGCGTATATGTTATATATGCAAAAATGACCTTTTTATATAAAGGACTTGAGCATGCACAGATTATGAAGCAATCCCCCAGGATGCTGAGAGATGACTGTACTTCCTTCCTAGGCGTAATGTATTCTAGAGCTTATACAGAGGAGGCATTTGTGAGTAGAGCTGTCACAGATTCAGGCTGGTGCCCTTCTCTCATTTTCCCTGTAGTGTTCTATTGAATTTGATAGGAAGGGAAATAACTAGAATCAGCAATACAGCTGCCCTAACCTCACTTTTGAAATTTAACATTCTCTCCCATGGAGCTGCTTATGCTATGGAGAATGCATCTCAGTAGGCATACAGAATGCATTGAATTTGGAAATTATCAAATAATCATAGTTCTTCTGTGGTCAAAAACATAGAACTTGCTAGAAACATTAGTATGCTTCCCAAAGGTAACTATTATTAAAATGTATTTTAGCTGTATTACTTCCTTATGTAATGATCTGTTGAGTGTAATTCTACAGGTTTTCTTCAATTATTTCCTCTAGTAATTGTTGTCAATGTTTGGCTTAAAGCATAGTTTTACAAATGTTTTCTTTTTAAAATTGCTCCGTGTTTAAGGAGCTCTTTCTGGGTGGCGTTGCTAGCTTTTTTTCTTGCTAAGTAATCCCTGTTTACCCCTTCGCTAACACTTGATCAATAAATTTGTTCACAAAATGTTGCCATCTGCAGTGACTATCCCGAGAGCAGTGTGACCTCATGGAGATTACTCTGTTTTCAAGGTTGCTGATCTTTTGACTCTTCCTTAGTTGCCATAGTGATAATCTGAGCTTAACAGAATTTGATTGAAGCCTCATCAGTGGCCTTTTCAGTGTTAATGTTTAGATGTACAGTTTCTCACAACACATATGGAAATGAAATTTAACCATATAAATGTATACAAGAGTGGATTTTAAAAAAACTGTGAGATTTTAAAAAAAATTAATTAAATGTAGGTAATTAAATGTATTTTTGTGGGATTCTCAGAATACTTCTGTGAAGACATGGGCATATAGGCTAATAATCTGGTAGATCATTGTGAAGTGACAGCAGATTACTTTGTAATAGCTAGCATAAGCAGATTCAAGTACCATGATTTCTACAGAAAAGTCAGACTCCACTTTAACCAACTGCTATAGGAACAGTCCAGATGAGACATTAGGGATGCTGAGTTGGTGATCAACTAAAACTCATGAGGAGAACTGGAAGTGTGTATTTCTGAGATTCACTTTACAGTTTTAAGCCTCTTATTCACTGATAGTAAATAGATGACTATTTCTAGTATTATGATGGAACTTTGAAGAACACATTTTGAGGAATTTGATTCTTATTTCCTTTACAGTTTAATAATATTTGCTGAACTCAGAACTATGATCCAGTGGCTAAATCCTTGTGTTGCACGCACAGGAATCCAATGTGGGTGCTGGTTCATATTCCAGCTGTTTCACTTCCCATTCAGCTCCCTGATTGTGGCCTGGGAAAGCAGCAGAGGATGGCCCAAGGCTGTGAAACCCTGTAGCTACTAGAAAGGCTAGGAACAATCTCCTAACTTCAGACTACTTCGGCTCCAGCCATTTCGGCCACTTGGGGAGTGAACCAGCAGATGGAATATTTTTCTCTGTGTCTTTCCCTCTCTCTGAAAATCTGCCTTTCCAATGAAAATAAGTAAATGTTTTAAAAAAATAATGCTTGTTTTCAAATGATAGTCATGCACTTTTGGACACATAAGTAAAATGCAAATTCAGAAAATATAATAGCTCTTTAGTATTGTCAATACAAAGAAGGAAGTCTGAGCAGTGGCTTAACTTGTCAAGTCCAGAGTGTTTATCACTGCCTTAGATTCAAAGGTGCAGGTATTACACTATTGCTTTCCAGTTATGATCCCTGAAGCTCTCCATACCCAATGCAGAGTTAGTTGGGGTACAGTTTTCCCAAAACTCAAAACCAGGAAGTGACAACCCATACCCGAGGCCCAGCTCCTGTGTCTCCCAGGTGGAAGACCTGAGATTCCTCAGTTCTGTTTGTATATTCTATAAGATTTGAGGATGCTTTAAATAGTTCATGGAAAAATAGAATGCTAAGTTTATTTTGGTGCAATAGTTTTTGAAATCCATGTACAGTGTTTTCATTGTATGCATGGCCAATGAACTTTTTGAAGACTCCATCATACACTTTCTAGTTTATTAACAAAAATCAACATCCGTAGTGGTGGGATATGGGAATTTTAAGTTGTTGCTGGAGTTGAATTTAGTGAATGAAAAAGAAGCAAACAATAAGCCAGTTTCAGGTGTCAAAATAACCCCTTTGAAAAACGTGGAGAATATTTGTCATTGTTCATATTACATGTCTCTTGTTTTTTTCTGAATTTCAAAGCAAGCATTTCTTAAATGCAAGATAAAGTTTAAGTTGAAAATTTGACTGTATGTGTTTAAAACTAGATGATTACAATTATATCTGTGTTATTTGATTTCCATTATCACATTGATTTTTCCAGAATGAAAAGGCTCATTCTTTACTTATAAGGAATGAAACTAGTAGGTCTTTGGTGATCATTCCAGTTAAGAATTTACTGGCCATTTACCATATGCCAGACCACTATTATAAACACTTTGTATAAGGTTGAGAGCAAAGTAAGTAAATGTCTTTGTCATATGAAGTTTGTTCTTTTTTGGGCTTGGAATCATAATAAAAAATGATATAATGTACCAGGTGATGATATGATGCAAGAATTAGAATAAAGCAAGATAAGTGTCTGGGGAATGAATGAGGAATGGGAAAGATGTATTATTTTAGGTAGCCTTGTCAGATAAGACCACTAAGCTTATTGCATCATCTTTTATGTTTTCTTTTTCCAGGAATCATTAGTTTTGTAATTGGTCTCCTTTGCTTTTATTTTTTTGTCTATAGTGTCTTTTCCAATGGCAGTCATGCAGATTAGCTTAGATCATATCTCCTGTCAGTTCAGAACCTTGCAACCATTTCTACTTAGGATAAAGCTCACAGTCCTGCTTTTTGACTCCTGAGTGCCCATTTCTGATCCCATTTCTCTTGATTTCCCCCATGCACTGCATTCCAGACATTTGTTGATCCTAAACTCATCAGGTAGGTCCCACTCCTGGGATCCTTACACAGATTTTTCTATTCTACCTTTCCTTCATTTGGTCTGCTGGACACCTGCCCAGGGTGACCATCCATGGCCTGTGTACCTAATGTGGTATGCAGCCATCAGTTTTTATCTTACTTGCTTCTTTTATTTAATCTTATTTATTTTTAATAATAAAAGATAAAGAAAGAATGAGAGAGACAGGGCAAGAGAGAGAAAATTCTTCAAGTTGTTGGTTCATTCCTCAAATGACTGTGACAGCCAAGACAGGGCCAGGGGAAACCAGGAGCCCAGTGCTCCATCAAGATTCCCCATCTGCGTGGCAGAGATGCATGAACAGTCATCCATGGTCTCCCATACTGTGCATTAGCAGAAAGCTGGATTAGAAATGGAAGTGAAACTTGGAGTAGAAACTCCAACATCGGATGTCAGCAGCACAAGGGGCAACTTCCCCCTGTACATTTTTCTTTTTAGTATTTATCCTCCCCTGCCTTAGTGTTAGAGATCCACTTGCTTAGTTGGGTGTAACGCCATGCACACACCACAAAAACAGTGAGTGGAACTTTTTACTTTCTCTTGTACCATCCATACATGGAGTACTGCACCATACTGTAAGAGACTGATCATTATCTGTGGCATGAATGAATGACAGGACAAATATGCTCTAAGGACAGAATGCTGAATGTGGAGGAGAAAATAACAGGCAGAAAGGAATCAACTGCTTGGGAGGTTTTAGAAGAGATCCCATATGTCAGTACTTTTCCATGATCCTAATTCTGTCTCCTCCTGTCACCTAGAATAATATTCCTCCAGCTCCATTTCTCCATTGTTATATACACCACTAAGTAATAACAAACACAAACACATACACATACTATAGAGCTGCATGTTCTGTTTGGTAAATTGTTTCTACACTTGCAATTTTTAAAATATTTAAACGGGTTGATTTATGGTTGTTCTGTTTGTGTTTAATTACAGCCTCAACAAGTGCCCCCAGACTTGGGCCCATGGAGCTGGCCATTGTTGTTATGGTGCCTGCTTGCCTGCTGTCCGTAGCTGTTATGCTGACCCTATGGGTGTGCCAGGGACGACAGTGCACCTACAGAAGAAAAAAGAGGCAGAATGTAGAAGAACCCCTCTCTGAATGCAATCTGGTGAATGCTGGAAAAACCCTTAAAGATCTAATTTATGACGTGAGTGCCTCTGGATCTGGCTCCGGTACGTGGTCCTTGTCCATTTTTTCCTGTTTCTTAATTTAAAAGACATTATTAACCCAAAAAGGGACCAACTATTATGAATTCCATCATCTGAAATCCTTGACAGGTAGTATGTGGGAAGCTCAGCTCTGGTGTGGCAGCTTGTGCTAAGATTTGATGAAGTGAAAAACTGCTATGACCTGTAGCTGGACGAATTCAGATGCTTATTTTCAAATGCATTAAGAATTTATATCTGAAGCAAATAAGTAATGCCTCTTCTCTCATACTTAGATTACCTTTTGTAGTCAGTTAGAGTCAATATTGCTTTGTTGGTAATGTTTTATGAAAACAGAACAGTAGAAGTTATTGTATTTAAGGGCTTGGATTCTAGGGAAAAGATGTTAGTTATGCAAAATAATGTTCTTTGAGCACTTTTGCTTGTGAAAGTTTTCAGAATCTGTAGAGACCCTCTGGGATATATACAGGGAATATATTTATATATGTGTGTGTGTATTTACATATATACACATATATATGTGTGTACACACACACACACTCACGCCAGGGGATTAACCTGAAATTAAATTGAGAACATTAAGGGTCTAAAAATAGTTCATTGACAAATACATATTATGAAAAATTAACATGTAATTAATTATTAAAAATTTAATTGGTTGAAATATACACATTATGAATGGATGTAGCCTGTCTTAAATATATATGTATATATGAAAGGCAGATAGGAAGAAAAGAAAGGAAGAAAGCGGGAAATAAATAAATAAATAAAGCCGGAAGAAAGAAAGAAAAAAGATTTTCATCTGCTGACTTACTTTCCAAATGCCACAACAGCTGGATTGGGGCCAGACCAAATCCAGGAGCGTGGAATTCAACCTACATCTGTCAGGACCCAAGTACTTGAGTCCTCACCTGTTACCTCTCAGGATGCATAATACTAGGAAGTTGAATCATAAGTGGAATGGAAGATCTGGGACTCAAGTCAGGCACCTCGGTTTCACTGGAGGCCAGTGTCCCAAGCAACAACTTAACTATCGCACCCAAGGTCTTCCCAGTCTCCTTTTGGATTATTCTAGGTTTTCTTGTGGAATGAAAGGAGGAAGCCAAAGCATGGATGATTGTTTTGAAGACGAATTTGAAAGTGTGTTCAGCATTGTTTTTCTGAAGCTGGTTGTACAGATTTGGCAGTGACCCCTGGCTAACAGTCATTGCTGGCCTTCCTTCTGTTTGTTAATCGAAGAGTGTATCTGCACCCAGCTTCGGTAAAGAGAATTTACCTGTGAAGATGAAATTGGCTGGTTCTACTTCCCATGTGCTCCTCTTAATTGTCCAATGGCCTTAAACATGAAACAGCTTTGGCAACTGTTGAGAAGCAAAGAATTGTGAGGTTTATCCTTGAACTGGTCAGGGACACATTCTAGACAAAAATCCTGCAAGAGAGGAAAATAGATTCATGTTTTACTGTTCTATTTCTGAGAGTGGGTTATGTCTCAGCAGTTTTTAAGAGCCTGGCCAGGTGACTGCTTTCTTCTCATGGCATGAGGCTGGGATGGATGGTAACACCACGGAGAGGTTGTTTATTATGGCTACAAGACAGGCATTGGCTTTTAGAATCCTTGGTCAAAAGTAGAAAATAAACCTACCAGGAGAGACAAAGTCTGCGTATCTTTCTCTGACAACTTCAGGTGAATATGCAAAAATTACTCAGACTCCCTGTGCTGAGAGATATAGAATCAACCTCTACCAAGCTTTACTGTGTCACCTTCATTGCGATATGTGCAGTTTATAGGCTGCTTTCTTTGTCCTGGGTTGCACCCCTGATCATGCATTTGATCAATGCGCAGTTTGTAAATGTTAGTTCACCTTATTCTCTAGACATTTGCTCTTGCTTTGCGGCTGAATGAGGCTGCGGGTGGTATTTTCTGAGAGTGGATGCATGTGTATGTGTGTGCAAGATGGGAGTGGAAGTGAGATACTGAGATTATGATTTGGCCTATGCATTGTGTGCCAGGTTAGTGTGTGGTCAAACAAAATCTCAGAAACAGCCCCTTGAGCTCAAGGAGTTGGCCCATCGGGAAGGCTTGCAGTCAGCGGAGGACTAGAGTATGGATGCAAGACCAGTTATTTAGTCCGAGGTCTGCCTCTTGCAAGAACCACAGTCCTGGCAAGTCTTTGATTCCTGTGGGACTTGTTTTCCAAACTCTAAATGTGAAGGTTGAATCAGATGATTTCAAAAGAACTTTCTGGCTGTGGGGCTTTGTGACTAATTGTTGTGACCCATAACATCAAATTTATAGTCTGTGCTTATTTAGTCGTAGTAGGTGGTTCCCATAAAGATGAGAATGTCTGAATAAACCGTGGCTCATGTTAGGAGCAGGGACCAAAGCCCCCAGGTGTTACGGGGTTGTTGCTGTGAGAGTATCCCAGCCGTCAGAGTACAATGACAAGAAACAAATTGGCTCGCCAGAATAAATTCATATTGTAACCTTTTAAAGTATTTCTCCAGATTCTGAGAGTAATAAATATTCATTGTGGAAGTTCAGAAAACAAGAAAGAAGAATTACAATTTACCCTGGTTTCACCGAATTAGAAATAATCATCATAGCAATAGCATATTTCCTTTTCAGTCTTTTTCTGTGCATATTTTGAATAGCAAAATGTACGTCTTTATCTGGATAAAATCCCAAAAATGGTTTTCATTTAGCCTAGGGGTTAAGATGTTCATTAAGACATCTGTGTCCATGTTAGTGACCCTGGATCCAACAGTCATCTTTGACTTGTGACCTGTTGCCTGCTGGAGCAGATTCTGGGAGTGAAGGCTGAAGTGGTTGGCTTCCTGCCGCCCACTGGGGAGACCTGTACTGACTTTGGTCTGACTCACCCATGGCCAAACCCCAGCTGTTATAGGCATTCACAGGGGAGTCTCCTCCACCTCTAAAATAAATAAGACATTTTAAAAAGCAGTATGGCAAAGTATTTTTTCTTGTCACAGAAGCATCTCTTAATGAAATGAAGTATATGCATTTAATTATGCTATTGCATTGATGAACTGTGACTGGCTATATTGTACTTAGTGAACATGCACATATGCAGAAAACTGCTATAAGATTCCACCCAGGAAATATTCAGAACCAGCAAATTCTTTGCCCATAATGGGGAGAATGAGAATTATTGTTTATCGGGAACAGAGTTTGAGGTAATGGAAGATGTTTGGAATAGATTGTGATGATGTTGGCACAACATGGTGAATTTAAAATGCTACTGAGTTATGTTCTCAGAAGTGCTTAAAAGTTTGTTTTATGTGTGTTTATAAACATAACAAAAACAATTAAATATCTTAGTGTATCTAAGTAACCCGTTGTAGATTAACAATATTAATAATAAGTCACAGTTGATATGTAATATGCCACAGACTGTGTGGGGTGTTTACGATGCTTGTTGATATTCACATCACCCCCATGTGATGGCTGATGTGGTATCTCCAATTTTTTAAAGGTGGGTAAAGGTAAGATATATTATAAGCAATTTACTTGTTTGTGATTGCTAGTGGTATGGCTGCAATTCGAACTCAGGTCTTTCTTAGCTGTACTCAACACTTCTGCACTGTATTTCATGATTTTGTTTTATTATTGGGCACTTTACCTTATTGTCTTCTATAAACAATTATATAGGAAACATTGACATATCTAGTCATCATTTTGCATTTACTCTTTAGGACTGGATTTGAGAGGTAAGGTCATGGGTTCAACAAATATGCACAGTCCGCATACGCCCAGAATGTAACTTCTTTGGAACATTTGACTTTTATAAATATTTTAGTATTTTTTGAGCCTCAGCCTTGTTTTATATATATGTCATTAGTTCACTTGATTGTTGAATTTTATACTTCACTTTCCAATTTGATTTTATTTTAAAAAGTCACACACATTCTTTGGCTTTCCCGGTTTTACCAAGAACTATACATTTTATTTTAAATGACAACTAAATATTTTCCTTTTGTGTGCTTAAGTAACCTCACAGATTTTGGTGGGCAAATCAGAGAGGCTTGTTGGGGTTTTTAGAAATCATATATATCTGTAAGATCAGAGCATGTTAAATTTTTCTGTTTTACTAATATGAGAAAAGAGTATTTCAGCATGCTTTAATATTAAATTAGTGAATATAGGGTGACTATTTCTTCTAAATTTGCAATATTAATGAAGTGCTTAAAAGTTTGCTTTTTTAGGGTGGATATAGTGGTAATAATGATACCTGTTTTGTGGCTTATGTGTTTAATAATCAATTCCACCTTTTCTTTCATCAGGTCTTCCTCTGTTGGTTCAAAGGACAATTGCCAGGACGATTGTACTACAAGAAATTGTAGGGAAAGGTAGATTTGGTGAGGTGTGGCATGGAAGATGGTGTGGGGAGGATGTGGCTGTGAAAATATTCTCCTCCAGGGATGAAAGATCATGGTTTCGTGAGGCAGAAATTTATCAGACTGTTATGCTACGTCATGAAAACATCCTTGGTTTTATCGCTGCTGACAACAAAGGTATTTTCAATGTGATTGAGTAGAACAAGTAAAAATGTCTTTTTTTTTTTCCAGATGAGAGCAAGTGATCTTTTGGTTTTAGTACAATTTATTCTGTATTGAGGAATCCTCTTTTCCACAAGTAACTGTACATAGCCATGTAATGAATCAGGACGGGTGAGCCCTATGAATTCATAATGATGCAAATGCCAGGTTGATGTTTATTTGGTGACCAGTCTAGGGCAGGGCTGATTACTCAGATCAGAACTCTGAAGTGGAGCTGAGTCCTGCGGAGTGGGCTATCTAGGTTTATTCTCTATAGGCGACACTGGGTCATGGAAAGTTTGGGCGGATTCGTGAGCAATGGGGAGGTTTAGGTGTCTCAGGAAATTTAGACCCTTGGGAGTTTTGAGTAGCAGCTTACTAACAAGGGCAGAAATATTTTCCCATTTTTACAGTTGGTATGGATAAACCTATGAGGGTTGATTGAACATTGGCTGTGCTAGGACTCTATTTTCATGTGTATGACATGTTTCACCTTTAGAGCTGAAATGTGAACAGTCTCTAGATTGTTGCAGAATGACAGCAAGCAAGTGAAATTTTGGGATAATGTTGTTTGAGGATTATTCATATCCTATGATATAACCTTGCCACTCTTAAGTAGTATTACTTTTTGAGTTTCATCAGAATAGAAAAATGACAACCTTGTAGTTAAAATCCATACTCATGTGGCTCGCACTGTGGTATAGCAGGACAAGCCTTGGCCTGTGATACTGGGATCCCATATGGGTGTTGATTGGAGTCCTGGCTGTCCATTTCCTTTCCAGCTCCCTACTGATGCAGGATGACCCAAGAATGTTGGTACCTGCAACCCATCTGAATAATGCAGAATAAGTTCTTGGCTTCTGGCTGAGTCCAGCTTTGCTTGGGCCAAGTGGACATTTGGAGAGTGATCCAGTGGATGGAAGATTTTTCTCTCCATGTGCCTCTCTTTTTCTCTCTGTACCTTTGATTTTTCAATAGATAAAGAGCAATTAAATGTTTTAAAACTCACACACAGGGTCCAGAGCAGTAGCCTAGCAGCTAAAGTCCTCACTTTGAACGTGCCAGGATCCCATATGGGAACGGGCAGCCCTGCTTGCCATCCCTGCTTGTGGCCTGGAAAAGTAGTCAAGGATGGCCCAAAGCCTTGGGACCCTGCACCCGCATGGGAGACCTGGAGGAATTTCCTGGCTCCTGGCTTCAGTTCAGCGCAGCACTGGCTGTTGTTGCTACTTGGGAAGTTAATCAACAAATGGAAGATCTTCCTCTCTGTCTCTCCTCCTCTCTGTATATCTGCCTTTCCAATAAAAATAAATAAATCTTAAAAAAAATCACACTCATAAATTTACTGTTGTATGCACAGGTTATCAGGGACTGTGTATAAATCTTACAAGTTATTTGTGCTCTGTTTATTTTGCACAGTTTCTATGAATGGAACTGTGTGTTATTGCTCTTAACAATTTAATTTAGTCATTTTTTCACACTTAAATTAGTATTACTTAGGAAAAGTTGGAGTTATAATTTCCTTTTTCAAAAGGATTGAAATAAATGAACAGTTCCTATCAGGATTCACCTTGTCTGTAAGCATCAAAAGTCTGTGATTATTTCTGTTTAATATAATGTTGATTATGAAACTATTCATTGTTAATTAGATAACAAAAGAGAAGCTAAACATTTGTCCTACATTTTGACCATAGTTGTGTTTCTTGATGATTTGTATTTTTCCATTTTCTAGGGAATAACTGAGTAAAACCAGGATTGTCACACACATACGAAGTTTCTCTCTAAATTCATATCTGTCTATCTATCTATCTATCTAAAATTATATTCAGATTAGTCACAATGAGACACTCTTATTTAAGTATTAATAATTTTGCTTTTTCCCTTCTAACTCTGAGCTGAGCTGCCTACTGATTAGGTTAATTATCAAGACTTTCAAAATATCAATGATTATACATAAACAGATCATTATGATTGGACTAAATAATTATGATCTTTATTGGATTATGAGTAATATGCACAGGAGAGCTCATTCTTAGCTTTCTCTTTAGTATAAATCTTCCAGTCCTGTTATCTCCTCATGTGAATGAGTGTGCATCATTCTAAATGGTCTCTAGTATCAGCTCCATCTTCTTCATCTGTTGTGACATTTACATTTTCAAATGTATTGGAAAATGTCTAATACATTGACATGAAAGAACAGGTGTAGCCACTTGTGTCAGTTAGTTATGGAGAGTATGGTCAGTGGATTAGTAAGTTTTATCTCTTTATAATGACTTGCACAGTCTTGGGAAATTTTATCACTACTTAGGTTTGGAAATTAAACATTTGGATAACAAAGTGTTCTTGTATAAAGAGGATTTTGTCAGCAAGTTTTTACTGTAGATTCCTTTTTTGCTGAGTGCCAGAACTGGTCAGGACTGCTAAATGTGTTTATAGACATTTTATTTCAAAAGCTAATGCTAACTCTAGTGAGTGTAAGGCGTGAAGAAACTTATGTTAATTTCTCTTATGTTGGATGTCTTTTTAATAAGCTGAATTAGCTTTATTAAATGATGTGAATTGTTTTAAAATGTCTAGTGATTGTTTTTGGCTCTTAGTACAAGCTCTTGGAGAAAATGATAAGCTTTATATTTTGAAAATGATTAACATGAACATTCTCAGGGTGTTAAAGCTTTTATCATAATAATGATCAGGACAAATTTGTTGTATCTTTAATTTTTATTGGTGTATTATTGTATAAAAGCTCTGAGTAACTTATTACACAGCACAGAGCCTAAGTGCATCTCTCAGGAATTTCTCCTAGAATGTGGTTGGTTTTGCCAGCATGTATTGATTGGAGGGAACAAGAAAAGAGCGGTTCAGTCATATTTAGTCGTTAGAATCACTGCCTCACTCTACCTATTCTATGTGAGGAACTATAACAGGCTTTGATGTATCAGCATCTTTAGGGATTCATTGAGAATGTGGGCTGCAAGCATTTCTGCTGAAGGATTTAACCTCCCTTTGTTAACAGTACGGATTAAACACTGATATTTGTTAAAAGCTCCTAGTTTCATCTGAACTTTTATTTTCAACAACAAAATTCTGTTTTCTTGTTAGATAATGGGACTTGGACTCAACTTTGGCTTGTATCTGAATATCATGAACAAGGTTCCTTGTATGACTATCTGAATAGAAACATAGTGACAGTGGCTGGGATGATAAAACTGGCGCTTTCGATAGCTAGTGGTCTGGCTCACCTCCACATGGAGATACTTGGTACCCAAGGTATGAATTTCCTTCCAATTTTTTCTCCTTAAAACTGAAGATAGACCATCAAGTTGTATTTCAGTTTTTATAAACAATTATTGAATACAAAGAAACATTAAATGATTTTATAAAACTGAAGATTTAGTCATAATATGCCAACTTGTACTTAATTCCAATTTTGTATATTATCCATAATGCATCATTAGTACTTTTAACTCCCTTTTTGTTGCTTAGTCTTGGAGTTCTCATCTGGTGGCAAAAGCTCCATTTTCAGAGATATAGTTAAAAATAATTGGAAATGATAACATAATTTTGAAAATAATACCCACTGTTTTTATTTATTCAGTTAATAGAGACTCAAGGAAGCCCTTAGCTAGAGTAATTGTTTGTGACATATGATTCCTTGAATTTTAAAATTAAGATCAAAGAGAGAGACAGAGAGATACAAAGAGAGAGTTAGTTCTGTCATCCACTGGCTCTGCTGTAATCCCCAGGCCAATAGCAAGAACCTGGATCAGAAATGGAGCATGCAAGGCATGAAACAGCATGCTTATGGGATGCCAGCATCATGGGTGGTAGCCTTCTCTGTAATGCCATTATACTGACCCCATGATCCCTTTGCATTCTTTTTTCTTAAGATTTATTTATTTTTCTTGGCAAGTCAGATTTACAGAGAGAGAGAGAGAGAGACAGAGAGAAGGATCTTCTATCTGCTTATTTATTTCCCAAGTGGCCATGTGCTGATTTCTTTCCTATTTCCTGGACACAGGAAAGAGGACATCATATAGATAGTAGTTGCAAAAACAGTATTCAGGACCACTTCTGTATTCAGGACCACCTAACTAGGGTAGTAAGAGTTGGAAATTTGCTTAATATATTTGCCTTATTCTTATATGTACATAGCAATAGAATTCATTCTCATTTATCAAAAACAAATTTGCTTGGCCTATAAATGTCAGCTACTCTTCTAAGCTTTGTACATGTGATACATAATAAAAAGCAACTGCGGTGCCTGCTTAGCAGCCAAAGTCCTCGCCTTGAATGTGCCGGGATCCCATATGGGCACTGGTTCTAATCCCAGCAGCTCCACTTCCCATCCAGCTCCCTGCTTAAGGCCTGGGAAAGCAGTTGAGGATGGCCCAAAGCTTTGGGATCCTGCACCCGCTTGGGAGACCTGAAAGAAGTTCCTGGCTCCTGGCTCTGGATTGCCAAAGCACCAGGCTGTTGCACTCACTTGGGGAGTGAATCTTCGAATGGAAGATCTTCCTCTTTGTCTCTCCTGTCTGTGTGTCTGACTTTGTGATAAAAATAAATAAATCTTAAAAAAAAAAGTAACTGGGGCCTGATGTTATATCCAAGTGGCTAAAGTCCTTGCCTTGCATGTGCCAAGATCCCATATGGGTGCTAGTTCTAATCCCGGTGGCCCCACTTCCCATCCAGCTCCCTGCTTGTGGCCTGGGAAAGCAGTCAAAAATGGCCAAAAGTCTTGGGACCCTGAATTCATGTGGGAGACCCTGAAGAGACTCCTGTCTCCTGGTTTTGGATTGGCTCAGCTCTGACCACTATGGCTTCTTGGAGAGTGAATCAGCTGACAGAAGATCTTCCTCTCTGTCTCTTCTCTTCATTGTGTATCTGACGTTCCAATAAAAAGTAAATAAGTCTTAAAAAAAAAAAAGTAACTGTCCTGATTCAACTATGGTTTAGGTAGGAGAGTGGGATGGTTAACCATGCAGATGAACGGATAATTCAGAAATTGCAAACAGATTTGAATAAAGTAAAATGCAGGAATCTGATGAAGAATGAATTGAGGTGCAGAATGAATTGTTAGAAAGTCCTGTCTGAGGAAGTCACATTTGAAATACATTTTCAAAATAATTACTCTTTGTCCCGGCACAGTAGCCTTGTAGCTAAAGTTCTCGCCTCGCACATACCAGGATCCTATATGGGTACTGGTTCTAATCCCTGCAGCCCCGCTTCCCATCCAGCTCCCTGCTTGTGGCCTGGGAAAGCAGTCGAGGACAGTCCAAGGGCGTGGGACCCTGTATGCACTTGAGAGACCTGGAAGAGACTTCGGGCTCCTGGCTGCAGATCAGCTCAGCTCCAGCTATTGTGGCCACTTGGGGAGTGAATCAGCAGACAGAAGATCATTCTCTCTGTCTCTCCTCCTCTCTGTATATCTAACTTTCCAAAAAAAGTAAATAAATCTTTAAAAATTACTCTTAACAGGCTCAATATTCAGGAAAGAAGAAAATGAATATATTTCTTTGTGTTTCGTAGGTAAACCTGCTATTGCTCATCGAGATATAAAATCAAAGAATATCTTAGTGAAAAAATGTGACACTTGTGCCATAGCCGACTTGGGATTGGCGGTGAAGCACGATTCAATACTGAACACCATAGACATACCTCAAAATCCCAAGGTGGGAACCAAGAGGTAAGCTACCTTTGTGGGGTAGTATACTAGGACTTGCCATTTACCAATAAACTTGAATGCCTGTAAGGTGCTTGTAGGGGTCTTAGGTCCACGGGGGAATCCTTAGGCCCGAGAAAGAAGGGAGTCTTCTCTGGTTCACTGAGAAGCCAGTTGGCTCAATGATGACATAAAGCAAGAATCTTGACATTTGTGGACAGCGGCATCATTCAGTGTAGAGGAATGATGGAAAAAGCAATAATATCGGAATTTTAATGCACTGTATTCCTAGGTTGAATATTCCTACAGATAAAAAAGAACAAGCAATTGTGTGTAATATCACTAAAGCCTTTATACTTTATATCAAAATGCATGGCTGGTGATGAATGTTAAATTTCTGAGCAATAAGAGTTAATGAATTGGAATCAGTAGGTTTGTTACCCTTTAAGAATAAATACATTTATGTGTTATTATAGTTCGTTAATGCCTAGTGATATTGCCTTAGAATTTTGTATCATATATGCTTTACTTATCCTAAAATCTCTTGAATTTATTTTTATTGATAAGAGTTTGATCACCATTTTCACACTCAGAATAACATCTCTGAAAATCAAGGACAAGCATGATGTGAATTAAGCATTCTTACATGTATCAAGACTTGCTATGGACAATCTACTTCTATTTTATTTGAGTTTTCTCTGTTATTTTGTCATAATTTTAGGGTACTTGATCTGAACATCAGTATCAAAATATTGTCCTTTGCCAATATTGTGCTGTAGATTAAGCTTAAGCCACTGCTTGCAGTGCTGGCATCTCATATCAGAGGGGGGAATGAGTCCTCGCTTCTTTGCTCTAATCCAACTGCTTGCTATGACACCTGGTAATATAGTGGAAATGGACCTTGCCACTCTCATGGGAGGACTGGATTGTGTTGCAAGTTCCAGACTTTAGCTTTGCACAACCCTTTCTTGGAATTATTAAAGGCCTTGGAGAGTAGAGAATTTCTATGCTGATGACCGTTAACTCATATTTTAGATTCTAGGACAGTGCTTGAGATTCATTCTTTTGATTCTTGGAGCCAATAATGAGGAGTTAAGAGTGCATCAGGAAGGTTTACTCAAACAGGACACCCTAAAATTTTTGCTCTTTTCCTCTTACGAATATAAGGACTGAATTTGTATACCCAACTCTCTCTACATTATTCTCAGGGTAACCTTAGATGATGTACTGCTTCAAAGAGTACTTACTTCAGTATGAAAGGATGTTGTATTCCCCACTCCAACATCCTGTGACCTTCCAAAGATCTCTCTAACACAGCTGGGCTCATTAGGTCCCATGGATTATACATTTTTTAAGTTAGTCATGCTCAACTAAAATTATACTCGTCTGAAATTTAATGTGTAAAAAATTGTTCACTTATGGAAGACATTTCTGGTATGCTACTTAGCACAGTGCTGAAGGTTTGCTGTCACTATGATGAAAACATTATACTCTTTGATGTCATGGCATTTCCCAAGAAATGAATAATGGGTGTTGAATTCTGTTTCCTGTGTCAAATGCTCTGATATTTCTCCAGCTTGAAATTTCTAAGCACCAGGTTCCTTATACATTTGTTTTAACAAAGTAGAATGGCCACAATTAAAAAAAAAAACTTTTTAAAACTGAAGACTGCAAAAGAGTAACTCTATTACTGAATTTTATTTTGTAGTGGTGCTTCAGATCTGCCTTTAAAATTGATGCAAGTGGTCTTAGTTTAAGTTTGGATTACAATTTACTAAGGTTGTGTTTTATTGAACTGCTGTAAAGTCACACAATCTGAAGATGTACATGTTTTGAAGGTATATGGCTCCTGAAATGCTTGATGATACAATGAATGTGAATATCTTTGAATCCTTCAAAAGAGCCGACATCTATTCTGTTGGTCTAGTTTACTGGGAAATAGCCCGAAGGTGTTCAGTCGGAGGTACGATTTTGGAAATACCCTTTGTGTCTTCTTTTCCTTGATACTCTGAATGAAAAATGAAATTTCTTTTTTTTCCCTACACTCTATATTGAATATCTTCTCTAATATTTATTGGAATATCCAGTGGTGTGCAGCACTTGAAAATGATCTTATTTGGGTTTGTATGCAAGTGAGTGGGCACTTCTACTTTATATCCAAAAGAATTTGAATGGCTTGCTAAGGTTACAGGATTTGGAGTTCTCTGTTGTATGCACTGACTTGTTCTTTGTTGTGATTTGATAAATTTGTGTGGAAAAGAGTTGTTTGCAGTTGAGGGTAGGTGAGCAAAGACAAATTTTCCGTTTCCTGCTCCAGGAAGTTTAGAAATTAATACTGAGGGAAGGAAATAGTATATTGTTGCAAAAATTTAAGAAAACACAAAGAAAAGTAGAAAAGAGGAGGGAGGAAGTTAGATTTTCTTATTTTTTAGACTTGTATTCTTGAAATAGATGAAATATATTCTCTTTATGTTGTAAACATAATTTTTAGTGTGCAAAGGCCTTAGGACAATGCTTATTATATATGAATATTTTGAGAATATTTATTTTTTATGAAATTTTCGTATGTCTGTTTGTATTGCTTTTGAAGTTTGGTCCCATAATTTTTTAAGGTTATTAGAATTGTATCAACAATCTATATTGACTCTTAAAAATAATTGAAAATTAAAAAAATAAAAAATAGTAATTTAATTAGCATGATTTCCTATTAATTTTCTATGATTATGGCATGTTTTAAATATAGTCGGTTGTCACATGATTTTTTTTCGATTGCAAACTGCACTTGTGACAGTTGGTCCATAGAACTATTGTTTAGTGACATTGTAACCATCTTAGTGTAAAAACACTTTATGATATTCATAAAATGATGAAATTGCCTAAAGAGCAACTCTCAGGGGTAACCCTGTGATTAAGTGATGCATGATTATATTTAAAAATAAAAGGACTAAGTTCAATCCAGAAGTCTATGTAAAGGTGTGTTAAAATTGAAGTTATAGTCTAATAAATAAAGGCATCTTTTTGATTCCTTGTAGTTAAGTCCTGTCTTTCATCTACCATTGCCTGCTCTTCCAGAACATTAGGGAACATTAGAAACATTGGTTTGCATGATAGCAAGTTATGTAAATAAATATGTTATTTTTATAAGAGAAAACGTAGAAACACTATTTGATATGGTTATGAAATTATATGGACTTATTTTATATGATAATGAAATTAAATTTATATTTTACATAGTTATAAATAATGTCATAGTATACAATTCTCTAGTTTTAAATAATAACTACTTTAATGAGTCTTTTAAATTATGTCCATGGTTTAATAGTGATACATTATGTTAACAATTGTGACTTCCTTGTTTTCTCAAGGTGTCACGCTTTAGAAGATCTAACTGGTATTTTGATTTAGACATCTTTATTTACTATTAACACAGGGACATTTTTATGCAAATTTCTTATAGGAATGGTGGAGGAGTACCAGTTGCCTTATTATGACATGGTGCCTTCGGATCCCTCAATGGAGGAAATGAGGAAGGTCGTTTGTGATCAGAAGTTCCGACCAAGTATCCCAAACCAGTGGCAAAGCTGCGAAGTAAGCCTGTGCTTATGGTTTATTTTCTTTATTTTTTTAACGTTTATTTATTTTAATTGAAAACGCAGATTTACAGAGAGGAGGCACACAGAGAAAAAGACCTTCCACGCTCTGGTTCACTCCCCAAGTGGCTGCAACAGCCAGAGCTGAGCCGATGTGAAGCCAAGAGCCAGGAGCATCTTCCAGGTCTCCCATACAGATGCAGCATTGCTAAGCTTTGGGCCATCCTTGATTGCTTTCGCAGGCCACAAGCAGGGAGCTGGATGGGAGGAGGAACAGCAGGGACATGAACCTGCACCCATATAAATCTTGGTGTGTGCAAGGCAAGCATTTAGCCACTGAGCCATTTTCCCAGGCCCTTGTTTATTTTTCTACTACATATTTTGATGATTGTCAGGGAAGATGTTCAGAGGCCTTATGGTTCTTCTTTATGAATCTAAGCATTTAACTTATTCCACATAGGTTGGTAAGATGTTTTTATATGCCTTCAGAGGATTTTATTGTTTTTAGTGGTATCTGTACGTAATGCCAGGCTATGTTGTGGTAACAAACTCCTGAAAACTTGTTGACTTTCTACAACATGCATTTGCTTCTTGATTGCACAAAGTCCTGTGCATGTTGCGCAGTTCCCTATAGCATCAGTTCTCATGGAGACAACTCAGAAGTCTTGGTGATTTTGATCTCCAGAAGCTGACATTGGACATAGTTTCTTTAGGTGAGGGGAAAGAGAGAGGACGGAGGATCTCACACACTGGCTCTTTAATCCTTTGACACGATGTGACACCCTAGCACTGATACACACATCGTCACATAGCTGTCTGACAGCACAGGGGCTGTGAATTGTGGGAATGTAGGCAGCTCTCTGGGTACTCACCACTTCTTTTTTTTTTTTTTTTTTTTTTTTTGAGAGCCCATTGAATGTGTCTTAAGTCTTTCATTCAGTTTTGCTGGTATAATAGTTTTACACTATGTTTATGTCTCTGTAGGACATATTCATCCTTAAAGTTAGAGCTTTGGAAGTGTCTTGTGTGCTTCAGGCTGGATTTTCTGCCTCCCGGTGTCACACCGTCAGGTCTGAAGCTCCAGAGCAGCTACTTGCTTCAGAGACTGTCTGCATCTCTGTGGTTTCATTTCCTGTGTTTTCATTATTTTTTGCTCTGTGTATCACATTTCCTTGATCATTCACTTATGCTGTTTCATAGATTTTCTGATATTTGTACTTGAATCATATGCTGGCATATAGTTTTTATATGTTGAGGCACAAAGAGCTCGGTACGGAATTTGATGGACTACGTATCCGTGTGTGTATGCGTGGGATTGTGCATGCAGGGATGTTTACCGAAATCAAGACATGGGAAATTTCTACTCCTTGTACTATTTTTTCATAAATCAGTAGGTTGGATTTTCCACTGTCAGTATTTACAAGGTCAATAATCATTCTCAGAGCTTTCTTATGGTGTTTTGCATTTACAGTTTCTTCATACAAGCCGAACATCAGTAGAACAATGTGCAATTTTTGGCACTTAAAAAAAAAACTGTTCTTTATTTCCTGAGTAGGTAACATGCTTGAGGTGGTACTAAGTTTAAATCTCATCTTTCTCTTCCAGGCACTCCGAGTCATGGGGAGAATAATGCGTGAGTGTTGGTATGCCAACGGGGCAGCCCGCCTCACTGCCCTGCGGATTAAGAAGACTATCTCTCAACTTTGTGTGAAAGAAGACTGCAAAGCCTAATGTGATAATTTTGTAGAAAAAAAAAATCTCTCACAGCTTTCTTTTTGATTTTCCCTCCTTATGTGAAATTTTTTTTCCCTTTTTTGTTCTACCTCAAAAGTTATACAGTACAGTATTTAAGTGCCCAAAGGCATGAAAAGATAGGCTAAAAAGTTAAGCTTGGACAGGAGTTGACTTCATCCAATCTCCATGTTGTCTTTAATTTTACTTTGAAAAGCAGCGTATTGACTTGTCTTTTTATTTATTGAGAAGGAAGATATTGTAAAAGTCTAAAATAAGCTATTTAACAATAATAAACTCTAAGGTTAAATTTTACTTGAACAAAGAGTACATGAATGAATAGTGGGAAATGTCAAAATGGAAAAAACTTTTTCTGAGGTGAAACAAAATGTGAATTAGAGTATGTTATAGTTAACAGAATCCTAGATCATGCAGCCTTTTATTTTTCTTTTTAAATTATTGAAGTATAAATATTATTGTGAATCTTAATATATAAAATCTGTAAAGATTGAACGGCTCAGTGGAAGATATCAGTGAGGTCACTATTCCACTTACTTTGTCTTCTCTCTTCTTGTTCCCCTACACTTCGTAATCCATTATTACCCCTGTCTTAGAGACAAGTAGTTTGAAATTGACCAGAGATATTGCTTCCTGTTATTCTCAAAAAGGGACAAATGATATTTTGAGGTGCTCCAGAACGTACCCAGAGTCGTATAGCTAATAACAGATGTGGTACTAAGTTCAAATCTTATATTGGTCAACAATGTAGAGTTAGCTAGCTTTCTTTTTTTCCCTTGAATTTCCAGAATACTTTTGTTGCAGGACACTTCTCAGTGTGATGGTTAAAGTTTAGGAGGTATATTTAAAATAAAGGAATTATGTTGAGTTATTTTTCACAATCAGAATGGAGCTACTTGAAATTCCTGAATTGTGTTTATTAATATTTTCCTCCTAGGAAAGTAAGACTACTTCAAAACATTTGTTGAAAATAGAATTAAAATTTTGTTACTTTGCTACAAAATTAAGTACAAAATTTTTTGAAAACCATGTATTTTTTTTCCATAGTATCCATTTTCCATGTACTGTTTGCAGGTTCCTTGGATCATCATTATCCCATTTGTTAAAGAATATTAATGGTTTTGAATACTTTCAAATATCCATATGCATATAAATATCCATGGTCTGAACATGTTTTTAATATGCAATTCAGACGAAACTCCTAATGGTTTCGAACATGCATACTCAGAAAAGGAAGGAGAAAGGAAAGAAGAAAATATATTGAGGCAATGTAATGTACTCTTTGATGAATTATAATATGCAAACCCCACAGAGTTTCAATAACAGAAAGTAGATATTCCCTTAGTTATTAAAAATGAGCAGAAGGATGCAAAATGCTGTGACAGCGTTGCCTGCTTTCTACTTTCTGTGTAAATAGAATGGTGAGTAGCTAGTGGGGCAAGAAATGTTTCCTTCCAGTTTGTAATTCAGCTTTGGTGAAGGAGACTTAACATAGTATCTGGTTTTAAAACATGCTTTTGCTGACTGTTCTTCCGGGCATTCTTTTCAGATGAATCAGGATCAAAAGCATGCTTTGATCGCTTATGAGACAGATACCTGCACATAAGTCTATCATCTACCTTGAGGAGTCTAGCGGGAAAGAAATGTTACTTGAATCTTTTAAAATCCAGATGTCTTTAGATAATAATGGAACAATTTCATTAAGAACAGAAGCCTCTTACCATCCCACTTTTAAGTGTTCTACCACACTGGAACAACAGTGTTCTGACGCATGTACCTATATATTTTTACATAGATCCATAATTTAGTGATTGTATTTCTGATCATTGTGGAAATCCATCTTAATTTGATTAAGTTGAGATAAGGCAGGCAAAATACTGACAGCTATGAGGTTTTTATATGGTTTCATTCCCATTTGTGCATTTATTCGTCTATTAAATAATCACAGGTTATCTCATGCTTGCTTGCCACAATATTGGGCAAAACATGGAATTAAAAGATGGAGGGTTCCTGCCCTCAGGGATTTGAAAGTCTAACTGGGGAAAAAGAAAGGTGATGTAGGTGTGTGTGAGGGGCGGGGCTAGAAAATGACAAATGATATATAAAGTGTGATGTTTGTATGACAGTGGATTTTAGAATAGGTCTAAAAATCATGTTCAATTTGGACACATTTAGAAAGTGTCTTTAGTTGAAAACTAAAGTCTAAATACATCATCAGTTTTAAAAAGAGTTTTTAAACTCTTTAAACACCTATATAAAGAGTTTTCAAAAAGCGGTTATGTGAAGTGATTATCTTGCTTGTGTATATTGATTTCTCATAGATTGTTTCTGCATATATGAGAATGAAATTATTTATTAACTATGATTATACTCTAGTCTCAAATCGCAGTGATAGTTCCTCTTTCATTGACTTATGTTGACTGAATATATTTATTGAAATTTTGAGACATTTCCATTTTCCTTGTCATTATATTTTATAATTTATTTGAGGGCATCTAAATATAATCCTGTATGTTATTGGTTTTATTTTCATCCTAGAGAAATCTGTACATTTGTAAATTTTGAGGCATTTTACTTATTCTTATGTTAGCTATAACTCCTAATGAAAAGTCTGATATTTCAATTACAAAATACATTTTTTTTCAGAGGAGTGGTATAGCCATAGAAATGACTAAGAAAACACTAAGTGTTGGAAATTTCCTTAGCTCACAACATGATCCTACATAGCAAATGCTCACTGATAATGACAGAATAAAGTTAGGGCATACAGAAGATACACTGTATATACCTGTGCTGTTAGATCTTGTATTGTTTGCTTGTAATGAACTTCCATTGCATAATATTTACTCCTTTTAAATTTGTTATGGGAAAGCAATATTCTTCTTCAGTTAGGCTTACTTTGTCTTGAGTATGACACCAAGCTTGGGGGAAAATGCCATTGTGACATTTAAATAACATGTAAAGTGTTGATGGAATTTACATGCAGCATTCCTTCCTGAAAGCAAGAGGAAATATTATTTGTTGTCAATATTTCAGCATGAACTGGTTGCCTTATAAGTTATGCATTTAAGTTTGTAATTGGTACAGATTGTGTTGTATGCTTTCTTCTATGTCTAAGCTATTTGGCATGTCACTTCTAGAATTCTTAATTTATGTTCTGATTTGAGAGCTAAGTGAAACATGACTGTCGTGCACTATTTTAGGCATAGCACTTGCTTTTCATCTTTGTACTTTCAATTAACTTTGCATTTTAAATTTCCATGATTGTATGAAAATAGTAACCTGGTTGCAATGTCTGAAGAACTCAGAATCAGCTTTTATTTAAAAATGAAATTCTACAAAAGATTCATTAGGTCAGAAATTCCACATTCTTTTATTTTGAATAGTTATACTATTGTAGAATTATTAAACACTACTTCTACTGTCTTGGATTTTTGCCACCGTGTGACTACAGGGGCAGAACAAACTCAGGGCTAGCTTGGAGTCTACACAAAAGCAGCAGGGCGCTTGGCAAGTCAATCGAAAGCAAAGACTGACGTTTGCCACTATACGAACTTCAAGTGAACAACTTCAAATTACTTTGCAGGGAATGCTTTTTGATAGATTATTTAAAACAACTGCACTTGTTTGGGTATTGAATAAATGTATTTAAAGTGTGGATATTTTATTTCCCATAGGGACCTTTAAGAAGCAGTGGTTACAAAAGAATACAAGTTGGCAGTTGACATGTTCAATAATTATTCCTTTAAATAAATTTATAAATACAACATGATAAGCTATGGAGATATGCTTAGGATTAATGTATTAAAATGGTGTCCTGGTGGCTTTTGAATGTATTCCAGAAGTTTTTTTTTTTAATTTTGTGAAACCTATCATTTATATGTTCAATATTTGTTTTAAATCCTTATTCTAATGTCAGCATGGACTTTGCTATCTAAGTGAAGACAATAATCTGAATTTGGGGGTTGTTTCTACACTGTAGAGAAGTCAGTTGGAAGACAAAGTTTTCATCCAAATTTTAATACTAAGCAGGTTTTCTTTACAGTTTCCCCAAGGGTTTTTAACTATTCATTTTCGCCCTCTTATTTTACACAGAATTTCTTTTACTTTCATTATTTTTCTCATCTCCTGATTTTAAACGTATGCCTTCATCTTTCAAAATTATCTTTATTCTCTTGACACTCTTATGTGCTTTTATTTTTTCACTACTATTAAGAGAACGTGTTTTATGCAGTCCATGGATACAGGTTGGAGACAATCACACTGCTTTTGGTACTCTGCTTTCCTGCCTCCCACCCCATACCTCACCCTTCCTCTGTGCAAACAGGGTTTGCAGTCATGATTAATTTACTTTCTATTCATAAGCTTGATTTTTTCACTTATCATATATTTGACAAGTCAGAATAAAAAGACCATAAGACCACATTTCCAGTGGGGTAAAATCATACATTACAAATGACAATTTTATTGTATATCAGAGAAAACATGCAATTTATCTTTTTGAGATGGGCTTATTCTATGCAGCATAATTTAGGTTTCCAGTTTTATGGCAAAGGACAGAGTTTCTTTTTTGTGGCCAAGTAGTATTCCATAATACATACATACCACATTTTATTTATCCAGCCATCAGGTGATGAATATCTGGGTCAAGATTATTTTTAGTTTCTAGTCTTAAAAACTCATTGCACTTACACATGCTGTAATTTAGCATTTTGATCAAAGCAAATTCCCTTATTAGTGTGAATGATTTCAGTTATGCCATGGGAAAAGTAACTTAATTCCAATATTTTATCAATGAAGAAAGTCAAGGACCAGATATTAAATGACTACTAGCTATGATCAGAAACCTGGTAATGACACCCACCACTGTTCCCTATTATGTCTCTAATTATTCCTGATTGAGCCATTAATTAGCATGCATCTTATGCTACCTTGAATGTACACTAGCATAATGTGTCAATGATAACAACGATCATTTACCACTACTTCATGCATACCAACATTATTTGTTCAATCCAGGCAATCTAGGCCAAGGAAGATTTGTGTAATAGTTCTCAAGTTACATAGACAATTCCTAGAGTGCTGATAAAAGTTAACGACTAAAATTTAGAATGTCTGAGTGTGGGATCTCCTAATGGAAGTAATAATTAGGGACGTTTTATAACTCTCCCAAACACACTTACTGTAAAGATTCTTCTCTGCATTGGAATGAGGGTGAAGGAGAATTTGATGTTTGAATTTGAGATTATTTAGTTGCAAATCTAACATCTCAGATTTTTTTTCTTGCTTTCTCTTTGACATATCATCTATATTTATTTTGTCTCCATGCATTGAAAAAAAATCTTTGCCAGACTTCATCATCTACAAATCACTTAATACAATTCCTTTTTTCTGTAGTGTGTTCTAGTGCAGATTGTTACACACTGAACTTCCTACAAGAGCTTGATTTTCCCACTCAGATAATCAGAAGTTTCACCTCACAACTTGTGTTTGGCATTATAAAGAGAATGGTTGCAGATATGATGTTTTTTCTTTTAATTTTAGATGGACTAGCTGCGTAGTTATATACTAACATTTTAGTTCATGCACCAAGACTTTTTTAGTGCAATACTAAATGTCCCATGAGAGTCAGTGTTTTTGAAAGAGAATGTGAAACATACATCCCATAGTATGATTGATAAATTTATTTCTGCAGTACTTATTTCCATTACTTTCTTTTGCTTTGTCATCTTTGTAACTAAGCCATTACACATTAGATTTGGGAAATTAATATTGAAAGTAGCTTAGAATTCCTATTAAAAATCTACTGATTAAGAACTGCCTTGATACTTCTTTGTTTTATTTGTAATTGAATATGACATTTGGATAAATAGGAACTCATTTCATCCTAGATTTTAATATCTTCAGATATTAATTTAGTTGGTCATTGATTCATATCATTTTATGAGAAGTTTTTCTCTCTTGACCTAACAATTATAACTACAAAGCTTTTACTCAGGTCTATAGGACTCTGAATATTACTATCACCAATGGGAATTCAAGTGCATTTGGAAATTAACATGATAACCACAGTTATCATGTGAATTTGAGTATATTTTGCTCTAAGCAAAATAAATGCCAGCTGAAGGATATATAGGTCTGAAATCTAAACAGTAATGGGCTCCTCAGCTCAGACATAATTTTTGTATTTTTCAGAAAAGCATCTAAGTGTTTATATAACATAAGAAAAAAAGTCCATGCTTGTATATATGCAAAAAAATGAGAGCCAAACAAAACGGCTCTTGATAACTGCAAATTGAACAATGAACTTAGAAAAAAATGCTTTGGTTTGTTATCCTGGCATTTGAGAATAAGGAAGATTACATGTTTACCCCATTAATTCCACATAATTATTTCAATCCAGGAAATTTGCATCAGGGCACAAAGACCCTGGTTTCACTATTTCAGTTAGATTTTTCATTATATGCATGTACCTGTTTTTTGACTTTGTAAAGAGAGTATATGTCCTATGTTCTGTCTTTAAACATTACAAGCATAAAATGATTTACCCAAATCTCCATCTCTTCCACAGGCTAAGTAATAGTAACTAAGAAATTATAGAAAGTCAGCATTTTTATTTTCTTTACATAAAGTAAACAACATACCTAAGCTGAAAAATTAAGTTCCAGTTCAAGCCCACAGTGACTAATATCAAGATTGTGTGCTCTGATTCTGTCCTGGAGAAGATTATTCAAACTTGATATGTGTTTCAGGTTTCAAGTGCCCTAAGAACAGAAAATTAGAGTTGTATCTCAAAAAAAAATTTTTTTTGGATTGACTTTCAAAGTTCTAATACTAATTATACATTTCTTTTGGTAGTGTGACTCTTATACCTAAGAACATATGACAAATGTCAAAACCATTGCATTTTGACATTGCAAAAACATGCCTTGAACTCTTGAACTACCGTGGAAAGAATCACTGTCATGAAGACTTTTTGTAAAGCCAGCTGATATTCTTAAGTGTGTTAGAAGACACTGCTTTTCAAAAGACAGGTCCAACGGATATATGCAAAAAATATGGAAATAATAAATTAGGCTTTAAAAGGAGAATTGTGCAACAGGTTGTATAAAAACATGAAGGTGGGGGAATTTAGTATGTACTTATAATTGATTGTGGAAAGTCAAGAGAATTCCAAATTCCAAAGAGAAAAGAATGACATTCAGATGTTTTGTTAATTTTTAAACTGAAAATATGCATTTTGTAATAATGTACATGCTTATTTAGAAATAATTCTATTTTAAGAATCTAACAAGAACTCAGTGATATTCTTCATACCAAAATATCCAACTTTACCAACAGCAAGTCATAAAAATATTTATCTTAAAGCTTTTTAATGTTATTACAGAATCTTTGGCTGCCTCCAGATATAAATACTTATCTGTCTAAATGTTCTATTTTTATGTATGCATTTTCTGAAAACGTATTGTTTGTAAAGTGGCAAGGATCATAAATTAAGCACTCTTTGGGCTTGTTTCTGTGACGTACATAGAAATCTATTTTAAATAAAAAAAACTGTGTAAGACTTTGGCTTCTATATAAATCGCTTGTGTATAAATTATATTTATATTTGTGTGGGGAAGCTTGCTGAAAACTTGAATGCTGGTTCCGAAGGGAGCTGGGATTTCTCTTACTACCTCCTAACCATAGAGTTGCAGAATCTTGCTAGAAAGGATACTTCTTCAACATCTGTTTATGCATATGGATGGCCCTTGGGATAATAGTGTCTGTATTACTTTGTTTTCTACACCTATGTAATATTTATTGAAAGCTTATTAACTTGACCTGATTCCAAGCCTAAAGAGTTCCCATTACACTTAAAATTAAAAACAAAATAAAAATAAAATATAAGCTTAAAAAAATAAAGCACTCTAAATCCCACAATTCTTTTCAGGTTATGTAACTATCCAGTCATTCTTTCTTAAATGCCCTACCTCAAATCCTAGGTGTTTGCTGGAATCCAGCTTCTTAGTGTTCGGACCCTGTCAGTACTCAACTGTTTCAATAGCTTTACGCTGACCTTTCGGCCTGGAGTATTCTTTCTCATGCTATTTAAGCAGTGTAGGTCTGAGCTACAATGCCATTAGAACAAATGATACTTTCTTATCACCTTTTCTATAGTAGCACGATTTATCATTCAGAACCAACAGAGGAGGTTTTGTTTTTCTTTATATCACTTGGCATTAATTATTTTATGTAGAACTGGATCCATAAACAATGTAATTAGGGGTTTTCACTTACATTTGAAGATTCAGTGTTATGACTGTAAGAATGCTACCTTTTAAAAAAGGATTTATTCTTTCATTTTCTTAATAGGCAGATTTACAGAGAGAAAGAGAATCACAGAGAAAGATCTTCCATTTCCTGGCTTACCTCCAAATGGCCTAAATAGCCAAGGTTGAACCCACCTGAAGCTAGAAGCTTCTTCCGAGTACCTATGCAGGTACAGGGACCCACGACTTTGGGCTGTCTTTATCAAGTCATAAGCAGGGAGCTGTATGGGAAGCAGAACAGCCAGGATATGAACCAGAACCCGGATGGGATGCAGGAGTTATAAGGCAGAGGATTGGCCAATTGAGCAATCTCATTGGCCCCTAGAGTAATACTTTGTCATGGTGAGGAATACAGATAAAACTCATGAATTCCCCCAAACAGCCGTAATAAACTTTGAGAAATAGTTATATCACAATAAAGAACGTTTTTGCCTAATTTTCAATGGCCATTTTAGAATGAGATTATGGGAAGAAGAAATATCTGATTTACAGTTCCAATCCTACAAAATGGGTGTTTTCTGAGACTTAGTATTAGCAAGTCAAGATATCAACTTGGTTTAACATTTTTTAAAACTATATTCACTTTTTCTTTCTCCATAGGCTCTGCGATTTCCCTCCCCACCCCCAGGGCCTACCCCACACCGCTTTTTCCTATATTCTTACAATAGTGTTATCATTCATAAACAGTCATCATTCTGCTATTTAAGTGTATCCTGATCTTGTAGGTATGGCAGAGAGTCCAGCATCCTACTGTCAAAATACATTTAACAGCTTCATTGGGAGTCCAACTTTGATTTGGAAGTAGAGATGCATATTGCATTGTATCTTCACATCTGGATATGATAGTTTCTATTACACAGTTACTATACATCTCCTTAAATGAAAAGCCATAAAAAATCTACAACATGAAGAAAAATATAATTTACAATGCCATGAATTTAAATAACATGCTACTGAATGAGTAATGTGTTGCTGAAGAAATGAAAAATAAAATAAAAAAACCTTGAAGTAAATGATGGTATTTGTATGACCTATGAATCAGCAAAGCAATTAATAAGAAAAAACTTTTTTTTTAAGAAATGAAAATAAAAGCAAAAACAACAAAACCCATGAGATGTAGCTGAAACAGTGTTGAACGGGCTAGTGATCTTGTGGTTTTCATTAAGGTTGCCTTATATCAGAGAGAACATGCAATATTTATCCTTTTGAGATTGGCCTATTTCACCGAACATAATGGGTTTCTAGTTGGGACCATATTACATGTTATGCTGCTGTAAATATAGGATTACAGATCCCTTCCTTATATGCAGATTTCATTTTCTTTGGATATGTTCCCAGAAATGGGATCGCTAGTTCATATTGCAGGTCTGTTTTTTGGCTCTCTTAGTTGGCTTAACTTTTGATGCAAGTTCTTCAGTTATATTGTGTCTTCATTTCCCTCCTCCACCTCCACTTTAGGAGAAATTTTGTTAATATGTGCCATGATTATCTTGCATAAGGTTGTAACTATTCAGATTCACAAGTCAAACAAGTTTTGATTAGCGATCCTTCATTCAAGTTCTGAACTGGCTTCATTTTTGGCTTTTTGAAGTTGTAGGCAGAAGGAAATTATTTATGTTACATCATGAAATGTTAGATCATGAAATGTAGGCCTGAGCTAAGATGAGTGCTGTTTTACCCACTTTCTTTTGCACCATAATCAACAATGTAAAGATCATCAAAATAATAATAATAATAATAGCAAGAGAAAAGACACCATACATTAGTGGAGAGATTGTGAATGGTTGTATTAAGAAATGGCAGTGGAATGGATAGGTAAAATGTCAAAATGTACATTCTAAGCCTTATTGATATAATTTTGTGATTTATCAGAAATAAAAAATGTGTGAAAGATAAAAAAATCTCAATGGCACTTATAGTAGCTTTTCTTGCTTTAGTTGATTGGGAAATCACTAAATGCAAGGTGTTTTATAGGGCGTTCTTGAATCAATATTTTTCAAAAAATGGTCAGCGAGTTTTACAGGAAGCATATGTATGTTACAACGAAGGAGAGTTATTAAAACTTTTATTTGAACAGTTCTTTTAAAATTGGTTCTTTCTAGTGGGAAAATGTTTGTTATGGTTTTGCTAATGCTTTTATCTAACAAACTTGAAATTATAACTACTAAACTTAAGACTAGTTATTATTATCTTTTTTATCATATTTTTATTTTGAAATTTTGAATTTCATGGTACATTTTCAAATAGACTGGGATCCCCGACCCCCCAGACTCCCACCCTCGATAGATTTTCCCCCATGTTGCTACAATAGTATAGTCCTTCATACCGAGTCATAATTTCATCAGTCTCTTATTTAACTGTGACCTGACATCGCTGGTACAGATAATGTCAGACAGCCCAGCATTCCATTGTCTACATGTTTCTAAAAGTTTCATTGGGAGTCCATCTTTTGTTTGGAAGCAGGGTTGCATGTTGCATTGTGCCCCCCATGACTGGATATGGTAGTCCCCAGTACGCCATCACTACATTTACATAAATAAGAAGCCATGAAATAAGGTCATCAACTGGTATGAATTAGAACAACAGCCACAACAACAATAAGTTACAGCACCATGAAAAATGAGCCACTGAGTAACCAAAACATGGGTGACAAAAAGGAAACACATAAGTCTCTTGGGAAAAATGATGCCATCGTGTAAATAACAGGAAGACAAGGTACACAGATAAAAAGCCATCTAGCTTTAGATGGTGCTATATAAAATATTATAATGAAGAAAACTGAGACTCAGCATACATCCAAATACTAGGAATTAAGTATCAATTATGTAGAAAGTGTCAAGAAAATTGATTAATAGATCTTTGTAGGGTGAGAATGATTTGTATAAATACAAGGAAGTGTTTCCTACAAAAAAAAAAGTTCAAAACAAAGGCAGGAATGCTCACAGCAATCAGTAAATCAAGGAATTCAAATGGAGGATGTGTGTAAGGATCAGATCCCAGCCTTTAACTTTGATCATTCCATTGAGTCAGACACCGAAGGTTTCAAAGCAGCAATCAGCATATTAAACTGGTATTTCATGATGGAAGTGGAAGAATTACCTTCTTAAGATTTTATCAAAGTAACCCAAAGATTTCACAATATCCATTCTCACCTAATTGGGTAAATATTTAGATATGGTTTGCAGGTGAGAAATTTTAAAGGTTTGCAATTGTTGTTATGGAAGTGGCTTTATAGGTGCTCCCTTCTATCTTTTAATATGTCAAAAGTAAAGCAGGAGAGGCAAGATGGCAACATAGAGAGCAGACACATTTGGGATGACAGAGAATCATTAGACAGGGGGAAGCACAAGGAGATTACAGGCCTCAGCAAATTAAAAAAAAAAAATTGAAATTATGCCACGTGTCTTCTCAGACCATTATGGAGTGATGCTAGTAACCAGAAAGTCAAAACACCAAGGAAGACTTGCAAACACATGGAGACTGAATAATGTGCTACTAAATGAGCAATGGGCTAGAGAGGAAATCAAAGAGGAAATTTAAAATAAATGAAGGCATCAACACAACTGTTCGACATATCTAGACAACGGGATGCTGGGCTGTCTGACATTGTCTGTGCCAGCAATGTCAGGGTACACTTAAATAATAGACTGATGAAATTATAAATTATTATGAAGGATTATACTATCATAACAGTATGGGGAAAATCAGTTGGGGGTGTGGTGGAATCCCAGACTCTATATAATTGTGCCATAAAATTCAAAATAAAATATAAAAAGGAAAAAAAAGTAAAACAAAATAATGTCACAGAGAAGAGAAAAAGATGAGATAAGCAATTTACTTTTAGGGGTTTAGTTTCATTAGGAATATGACCAAGGAACTAAAACACACACACATACACACACAGAGAAACAATCATCTAAAAAGATCTACCTCCTAATCCCATCTCCACATGAATAAATTTCCAGGTGCCACTGAACCGTTTGCATTAAATTTCAAATATAATCAAATCAGGTTTTGAAATACTAAATGGCGATTTCACAGAAGAACCCTTGCTTCAGCAACTTAGGAAATTACACTTGATTTCTTTTGAGTGTTACTCAATTGTGCTTGAAATTGTTCATTCGAACCCTTCTAAACAAGAAGCAGGTGGCTAAGTGTGGGCACTGTTTAACATTTACACAAAACATTCCTAGCACAATGTACTTTTGCCCTTTGAATGCCAAGTGGTTTTCTCCCCTCTCTCATATTCATCTTTCCCTGGCTATTTGATTTGACCTTGCTGCAGCCCTGAAAGGAGAATTGGCTCAAATGTAGTTAGCTGCTAGGGAGCATTAGCCTATTTTTATAGTCTTCCAGTTAAAGCTCTTAATGTGGCAACTGCTGGTTATTGAAGCAGTTTCAGAAAAGGAATTGCTGAGTTTGTCTTTTATTTTTAAATGGAGAAACACAAGGTGACACAATCGTAAAAAAGATTTAAGTGAACTGGAACTAGGGGAAATAGTCTAGATTTTCTGCGCAGAGCAAAAGCAAGACTGCAACACACACACACATATTGCAATCTGGCTCTTGGCCTTTATATAATATGTGAACTAGTTCATAAAAAGTAGTTTTTTCCAAGACAGCTTCTCCTTTACCAGAAATGGGTGAGGTCATGAACATCTTCCTGAGAATCCAGTCACAGGCAGGTACCTGATAGATACCAGTTTCTTGGCACACTGACTCCATCCACTGCAACAGAACGTCTGCTTTCATTCATTGTCTGAATTTTCTGTCTTCGTGTTCATACTGAGTTTATAGTGGTCTAGTGCCGACAATGTTTACGTTGATCTCTCTACAACTATCATAGCAGAATGTCCACTTTCCCCTTCTCTTGCTGTGTTCTCCACGAGTTTTCGTTTTCCTGTACCCCTAAAATTCTGACACTGACCTGAGATTCTTGCTTTGTGTCTCTTCACCCAAAATGCTCATCCTTGGTGAACTCCTCCATTCTTCATTCTCCCTCTCTCTTTTGTTTTTTTTTCGTTAGCAAGAGTGGTGAATTCCAACTTTACGTATTTGTTCCAGACTTCCCTTCCAAGATTTATGTGCAGCTGTTTTCTGGTGTTTCTAATTGGGTATCAAACAATTACTTTAGACTCAAATGTCTAAGTGTACTTTCATACCATACGCCTGGCTTCTTTTGCTTAGCATCCTACTTTCAGGATTCACCAAAGCTGTCAGATGTATTAGCAGTTTGTTCTTTCATATTGCTGGGTACAATTGTGTTAACATAGCACAAAGTGTTTATCCGTTCATTTTTGAGGGTTTCAATTGTTTCCAGTTTGAAGCTATGGTGAATAAATCAATCACAAACATTTTTCTATAAGTCTTTGTGGATCTAGATTTTAATTTCTTTGGGTAAATGCATTGGAGTGTAACCGGGAAAATAGAAAGGAGTGAAAACAGAAACAATTGGCCAATGGGTGGCTACCTTCATATATGCTCACTATCAAATCATGAGAATAATAGTAATTTAGTAATCTTAATGTTATGTCAATGTGTGCTTTCATGATTACTAACAATTTTCCTCTTCTTGGGTACCTATACTTATTTTTGTATTTTCTTATTATTTACTTATAACTAATTTTAATTATTATGAAAAAATATTTTGTCAAAAATGAACTCATTTTTAAAGACTTATTTACCTTTATAGGAAAGGCAGATTACAGCGAGGAGATACACCAAGATCTTCTGCCCAGTGATTCACTCCCCAAGTGACCGCAGCAGCCGGAGCTGAGCTGATCCTAAGCAAGGAGCCAGGAGACTCCTCCAGGTCTCCCACGTGGTACAGAGTGCCAAGGATTTTGAGCCATCCTCCACTGCTTTCCCAGGCATTAAATAGGGAGCTGGATGGGAAGTGGAGCAGCCAGGACACAAATCAATGCCCATTTGGAATCCTGGCATGCGCAAGGTGATAATTTAGCCACTGAGTCACTGAGCCATGGGTCCAAAAAAAGAACTCGTTTTCTTTAATGACAAATCTATTCTTACCTGGAATCTCTCTTGTTGCACGCGATAACTTGTTATTCTGTTCTCACCTCCTTCACACATCTTTATGTAACTACTATTCAGTGAGCCACAGATATGTGGCTTGGTCATCACATGCTATGAGATATGGTCTTTTTTCGCTTCTGTAATTTATTTCCTTTCTGAAAACCATTAGCAATTCTTTTAAACTGTGAGCATCATGATTCTAAATTATAAAGATAATTACATCCTATTGTTTAAAAAGATCCCATTCAAAGGCTCACCCACTAGAACCCTCCTTTCTTCATGCACAAGAATCAACTCAGGATGAATTAAAGACCTAAATAATGACCTGAAACTATACAATTTCTAGAAGTGAACAGAAAAAAAAACACTTAAATACTCTGGTACCGGCAATGTTTTCTTGGATATGACCTCAAAAGGGCAGACAACCAAAAGTAAACTAGACAGATGGTTTCATAGCAAGCTCAGAAGCTTCTGAACAGCAAAGGAAATTATGGGTAGAGTGAAGAGACATCTGACAGAATGGGAGAATACGTTTGCAAACTACTTTTCTGACAAAGGATTAATATCTAGAGAACCCTAGAACTCAATAGTGACAAAACCCACTGAATTCTGTTAAGAAATGAGTAAAGGGCCTGAATCATTAGTTCCTGAAAAAAGAATTACAAATAACAAATATATATATGTAAAAGTCCAATATCATTATCCAGTAGGAAAATGCAAATCAAAATCACAAGATATCAACTCACTCTTGTTTCAATGGCTTTTATTGAAAAGACAAAAAGTAACAAATACTGGCAAGGATATGGGGAAAAGGGAGTTCTTACATACTTGGATGGGAATGAAAATTAGCGCAATCACTATGGATAACAGCGTGGAAATTTCTTTAAAAACTGGAAATAGACTTGCCATATGATCAGCAATCTCACTATTGGGTATACCTCCAAGACGTGAAATTCTGGTATTAAAGACATGTTTAGCTATGAGGCTCATTGCAGAAATGTTTACACAGCTAAGATCTGGAGGCAACCAGGATCTCCATTTTCAAATGAATGGATAAATAAAATGGGTGTATATCCCATATTAGAAAATTTTTCGGGCATAAAAAGAAAACAATCTTGTCATTTGTAGCAAAATGAATGGAACTAGAGGAAATGATGTTTAGTGAGACAAGTCAGGTACAAGAAGACAAACAGTAGGTGCTTTCCCTCAGGAGTGGGGTCAAGCAACAAAACAGTAAGTTCATATTCCTCTACGTTCTACTTCGCACATTGGGGTGAGTGATGGCTCAGTGTCCAGATTCTACCTCATATATACTCTGAGCAAGGCAGTCCTGGACTGAAGAGCATCATCCCAGAAGTCAGCATATCTCCTTTAGAATTCTACTGTAGGTCAAGCTACTGCAGACTGGCTTTGAGTCAAAAACTAGTTCATCCACACTGTAAATTGTGTCTATCCTTTTCAATTTGTTGAGAGCTGTTTTCTGGCCAAGAATATAGTTTGCCTTGGTGTTCTGTGTGCAGTTGAAAGTGTGTGTGTTCTTTTGCTTTCTCTGTTCAAGATGCTTTGAGTGTTGCTCACATTTCATTGTACTATCTGTTTCCTGTCTACGTATTCTGTTACTTATTGAACCAAAGTGGTTGACAATTCCAACTATACTGTGGAATTGTTGACTTCTCTTCTATCTGGGCAGTCAGTTTTTGTCTTTGACATTCCCCCTTTATGTCTGATGCTATCAGTTTTCAAAAGCTATTTTTTGATACTAGCATAGTATCTGAAGCTTCCTTATGACCTTATGATCAGCATTTGTACAATGCATATTTTTGCAGTCCTTTTTGTCACATCTGTGTGTTCATAATTGAACCAATGTTATATGGTATATAGTTAGGGCTTACATGTTATGCAATCGGACAACTGCTCACTTCAAAAACTTTAAGTGTTTGCATCATTCATACTTCATATATTTGTCAATATGATTACATTTAATTTATTAACTTGCTACTTTTCAATTTCCATTTTTTCCTTTTTGCTTCTTATTTTGGATTAGTTTAGTATTTCTAGTATTGTTTTTTTGGTATGTTCTATTAGTGATAGCCTTTAAGTTTTTGGAGTCCCTCAATTTATAAAACACATTTTTAACTTATAATAAACTATTTTCTCTTTTTCTTTTAACATGCATTTATTTGAAAGGTAGAGTTATAGAAACAGAAGGAGACACAGAGAGAAACATTCATCTGTTGGTTCATTTTCCAAGTTATCTCAATGGTTCAGGCTGGGTAGATGCAAAGTCAGTAGCCAGAAGCTTTTTTGAGGTGGCCTATGGAGGATTCAGTGGCCCAAGGTGCTTACTCAGGCACATTAGCAGGGTATTTGGGCTCCTCAAAATGTTAACTGATTTTTTTTCACATATACATTTAAGGATCTTTTTATTATGTTTGATTGAAGAGAGCTTGTTTATCATGTGTCACCCTGAAGATCAATTTTGTCAAACCTGTTGGGAGTTCTGTGCCTCTCCAGTATTTTGTTTCCCAATTCTTTCTCCAGAGTAGGGATTATTTATTTATTGCTTCTGCACCTTCTGGAAATTCTATAACTTATATTTGCCTTTTAGTAGTGTCTCTTAATTCATGAATACTTTTTTTAGCTTGACCCAACTCTGCTTGCAGCTTTTTGATTGTTTCCCCATTGTGATAAGAAATATCTTCCAATTCTGAGATTCTTTCTTCTGCCTCATTCATTTTTTTGGTTGGGAATTTTCACTGAATGTTTAATTTACTCCATTGTGTCCTTCATTTCTAATAATTCAGCTTGATTTTGCTTCAGTGTTGCTATTTCTTGTGTGACATATTGCCTAAAGCCCTACATGTGCTTTTTGTTGTTGATAAGACGCTTTATAACAAGTTTCTAAAGTTCTTTACTCCCCATTTCCTCAATGAATTTCTAAGTTAACTCTGAGATTGGCAAAGTATTCTACTCCTTTGCAGGGAAGAATTCAGTAATATTCATTGTGCCTCTGTCTATTCTTTTGCTCTTGGTCATTGTACTTCTTGTTAGCAGATTCATCTCTTTATGGGCAGGTTTCCAAGCTCTGTCATCCACAGGTCTACAGTTAAACTTTTTCTTATTGCAGTTGGTACACAATTCTTTATTTGCAGTCACTTGTGGCACTCCCTCCAGCAAGTTTCAGGTCTGGGTTCTTGTGTTAGACTTTTACCATGGTCTCCAGAGCCCCAGCTCCTGGCTCAGACCAGGCATCTTAACTGTTAGCTAAAATATGCCCACTCACTCCTTTTGACTTATGTAGCAAGCCTATACAACTCTACATAAAGGATGCACAAATTTACAGTCTCACTAGCAGTGTATAAAGATTTCATTTTCCTGTACTATTGCCAGCATTTTTTCTTTTGTTTTGGTAATAGTCATTTTAACTTTAATAAGATATTTCATTTTGGCTTTAATTTTCATTTTCTTGTCTACCATTGATATTGAACATTTGTTGTTGTTGCTGTTGATCTGAGAATTTGTATCCCTTCATTTGATAATGTCTATTCAAACCATTTACCCATGTTTTAAACTGGCTAGTTTGGGAATTTTTTCTATTGAATTGTTCAAGTTCCTTATTTACTCTTGATATTTACCCCTTGTCAGATATAAAATTTGGAAACATTTTGTGCCATTTTGTATGTTGTCTTTTCACTTCGTTGACTTGTTTCATCTGCTATGCAGAGTTTCCTAGTTTGATGCAATCTTATATGTTCTACTTTTGCTTTTGCTTTGGGGATTTTGTCCAAAAAAGAATTGCCTGCAGCTCTTATCTTTTTGTTTAATACTGTTCATATATTCAGGTTCTTTTGCATTTATGTGTGAATTAAAAATTTTTCTATTTCTATGATACCATTGATGTTCTGATTAGGAGTATATTGCATCCGTGGATAAATTTGAATGATATGGACATTTAATATGAATTTCCAATCCATAAGCATGGAAGGACATTTGTCTTTTTGTCGGTTTTTAGTTTCTTCCTTCAGTGTTTTGTGATTGCCATGGTGAAGTTCTTTGAATCCTTTGTTAAATGTATTTCCAGGTATTTTTGGTATCTATGATGAATGGGGGTATATATATATATATTTTTTTTTTTTAAATTGATCTGCCTTTTACTTATGAATCATACTTTCCTGTGTTTGCATGTCTAGTAATTTCTTATTAGATACTGGACATTATGGGCCCAGGACAATGCCTCAGGGGGTAACTCCTTACCTTGTAAGCACAAGGGCTGACTCCTTGGCTTGTAAGCACTGGAATCTCATTTATGGGCATCACTGTGGCATATGGGTGCTGGATCATGTCCCAGCTGCTCCACTGCTCATACATCTCCCTGGGAAAGCAATAAGTAATGGTTCAAGCCTTGGGATCCTGCACCCATGTGGGAGACCCAGAAGAAACTCCTGGCTCCCGGCTTTGGATCACCTCAGCTCTAGCCATTGCTGCAAGTTGAGAAATGAATTAGCAGATGGAATGTCTTTCTGTCTCTCCTTCTCTCTGTGATTTTGATCTCCCTTTCCAATAAAAATAAACAAATCTTTTTAAAAAAGATACAGGACATTATAAAAGTTGCATCATCAAATGTCTGGATCTTGTTATTATCTTCGGAAAACTGAAGTTTAATTAGGACGACATTTAATCGAATTTAAGGAAAGTTTGATCCATTGAAGTCTTGTCAGTTTTTTTAAGGGAAGCTATAGAGGATCCCTAGCTCTACAGCTACTTGAATCCTACTACAGGGACTGGCACCATGGCCTAGTGGCTGAAGTCCTCGCCTTGAATGCGCTGGGATCCCGTATGGGCTTTGGTTCTAATCTCGGCAGCCCCGCTTCCCATCTAGCTCCCTGCTTGTCGCCTGGGAAAGCAGTCTGGGATGGCCCAAAGCCTAGGGACCCTGTATCCGCGTGGGAGACCTGGAAGAAATTCCTGGATTTTGGCTTCGGGTTGGTGCAGCACCGGCGTTGCGGTCACTTACAGAGAGAATCAACGGACGGAAGATATTTCTTTCTGTCTCTCCTTCTCTCTCTATATATCTGACTTCGCAATAAGAATAAATAAATCTTTTTGAAAATCCTACCACAAAAGAATTTCAATTGAATTCCTACTTCCAGAATTCCAATTGAATGCCCCAGGTTTTTTTTTTTTATTAAGATTTATTTATTTATAGGAAAGTCATATACACAGAGAGGAGGAGAGACAGAGAGACAGAGAGGAAGATCTTCTGTCCGATGACTCCAAGTGGCTGTAACGGCCGGTGCTATGCCGATCCGAAGCCAGGATCCAAGAACTTCTTCCAGGTCTCCCATGCGGGTGCAGGGTTCCAAGACCTTGGGCCGTCCTAGACTGCTTTCCCAGGCCACAAGCAGGGAGCTGGATGGGAAGTGGAGCAGCTGGGATTAGAACCGGCTCTCATATGGGATCCCGGTGCGTTCAAGGTGAAGACCCTAGCCGCCAGGCCCGAATGCCCCAGGTTTTAATAAGCTTCTTTACATTCTGCTGGAAAATACTGGAACATTTCCTCTTCCTCTTAGCATTAAGAAATGTTCTCTTTATAGCCACTCAGTAATTCTGTGTCTTAATACTCATGAAGTTTCACCACAGTAGGTATTAAGTGTCTATTGTGTTCTCCTAAATATGATTGTAACACTTAGCAGAAGACTTAAGGATTCCTCAGTGTATTCTTGTGAAACCGCTTCTCTGAGAAACACGCTCACATTCTTCAAATGTCAATTTTCTTAACCTTCCAAACTTCAATATCTGTTTTCTGAGCTCAGGGAGCCCATCAAGCTTCACTTAACTCTTCTCTCTTCAGAATGCTGTAGCAAGTACCTTTAGGAAAAGAAGATCTGGGTTAGTACTGCAGCTTGTTTTGTGCTTTCCCTATTTTTATGGATTGTAATCCTGTGCTGCCACCTGTTGTTAAATGCCTGCTTTATTATGTTTATAAATCATAATATATACATATATATGTTTCACACATATGTTTCACATATACAGGTTTAATTTATGTGTATCTATCTATAACCCCTTATTTTTAGCCTTTTTATGGCAGGCAGGAAATTAAATATTCATAGTGTCTGTCATAGGTGGAAACAGCAGTGTCTGTTTTTATTATTAAATGTTTTGACTTACTACCTTTGTCCAATTATTTTTCTAAAGTATTATCTATTTTGTAGAATGAATTTTTAAAACTGAAGCAGGCTAAATACATCAGGATGATAAATGCCTCAACAAAATTTTGGATGTTCCCAATTCATTACTATGTGTTTTCTAGGAGAGAGAGAAAGAAAGAGAGAGAGAGAGAGAAAGAGAGAGAGAGAGAGAGAGATTGATTTGAATACTAAGTGAATAGAATTGACATAGTGGCAATGCCAAGTACTGAATGATGAATGACCATGACTTTTTAAAGATCTACATGTAAGCAGTGAAAGATCTCAAAATTATCCCTGATACATTTGTTCTTATTATATATTTGTCTTGAACATACTATTTTGTATGATGTCTATGTTAGTCAGGTATTTAGTGCTTTCTATTAAATCCACAAAATTTACAGATCTCTAGGACAAAATGATCGGTTATTATTTCACATGAATGTAGACAACTTTGTACCTCACATCTCTATTTTGTTTCTAACAGTAATGGCTTTCTTTTCCTCTGGAATATTGGAGGTGAGTGTGACAGGTGCCAACATGCAAATTACTGCAATGCTTCTCTTTATTATTCCCACTTTTTCTTCTTTTGGTTTCTGTCTTTGTGTTTCTTTCATTTTGGAGTCATTCCTACTGAAGATACAGTAAGTCAATGTGATTTAGAGTGGTTAGGATGGTTTATATAGGGAAACAAGTTTATTTTTGTTACTTTTTTTTATTCACATGGACTGGGCACTTTTGCATCATGACGCTTATATGTCTACCACAAAATCTTTAGAATCTAGCTTCATGAAACCAGAGCTTGCTCATTAAAATCTGGTACACAACAACTCCAGGGGAAGGTTGACACAGTCTCCAGTGTATTTCAGTTCTATCATTATGTACCTTTTTAATGCTCACACAAATGTAACAAGATTGCTGAATTACTGCAAATTGATTTTGTGAGAAGTTATTTAAGGGCATGTTGATACAGAAACAATATATGTTCACTTAGGTATGTATCTTTTGGGTTAGAAAAATTACATAAAATTTAACTTTTTGTACAGATGCCCTATTCCTTCTGTTAATTTCCCTGAAGGAAACATGTGTAGAGTTTACCATCACCATTACAGGATACAGGTATCCATGACACAGATCACCATATCCACCCCCTAAGTCATTAATTTTAAAAGTGTAGAGGGTCCTTTCAATATTAAAATGAAATTACAATCATATGATCTTTCTTTTAAAAAAGATTTATTTGAGAAGTGAGAGATGGGGGCAGGGTGGTGGGGAGGTTCTGTTCATGAGTCAACCCTCAAATGACCACAACATTCCAAATTTGACCAGCCTGAAGCCAAGAGTTGGAAATTGAAGTCTGGTCACTCACACGTGACAATTGGCCAATCCTCTACTACCTTCCATCCGGTGTATGAACAGGAAATTGATTCCAAAGGGGAGTAACTTGTACTCATATCTGCACTTTGATGTGGCATGCCAGCGTGACAAGCAGCCGCTGAAAATGGGAACTCTATCATCTGATGCCCTGGCACGAAACTTTGCATTCAATCCATTGTGTCTTTAAGGATCACTTAATCTACCCTATGATTTTCAGTGAAGATGGAGCAATGTGTGCTCCCTTCTTTGAGTCAGGGAGCTGTTATGTGTTGCACGCATGCTTTTAAATGTAAATTATTTGATGTAAGTCATTTAAGGTGGATTGTATTTGACAAAAATAACAATGGCAATGTTTTTTGCTCACGTGGTCCTCCAGGGCCTGGCCATTCTCTCATTTGTGGAATCTGTTTCATGTCCCGTATGCTTAGAGAGCTGACATGATTGCCTCAATGAAAAGAATGCAGAAACCGTGACCTCAATGGCTACTGAGGCTAAGTTGTAACAGGCACTACACCCTCCTATACCACTACTCCTTTCAAATGTTTATTGCTGAACCCAGCTACAGGGTAGTGAGGTAACAGGGAAATACTACCTGTAGTTATTTTAACCTGTAATTGCTGTACAGATTATAGCCAACAATTCATATCAACTGTCAGACATAGGTGAAAACAAGCATCCAGGTGATTCCAAGCCCTAGACAACAAGTTTTCCATAGACTTAGCTCTGCTAGTACAGGTCTCCAACATTATGAAACACAGCCAGTCCTCACATATTGAAGTGTACTTGCTAAGGCTGACTTAAACAAAGATGAACCATCCTCATAGATATTCCTCAAAAAGCACATTTCTGCCTGCAGTAAATGTCATTCTTCTTGGCCACTGAGATTAAAGATGGCTTTACAGGCAGCATAATACAGCCAGAACACATTTTGCTTTCAGGAAGTGAGGTTCAGCCTTTTATATGTGGCAGGAGTTTTGGATCAGTAGCAGGTGGAAGTGGGAAGTGGGAATGGTCTTAGGAGACTGTTATTTAGAGACTACAGGAGTTCAAGGAGACTATTAAATGGAGCACAATAGTCCTTGAAAGGGATGCTGATGAGAACTTAGATGGGAAAAAATATTTCTGGAAGCTGGAAGAAAGGGAACTTGTTGTTTTCTAGTGATATAAAGCTTAGCAACAATGTCTTCTTCAGTAATGTGGAAATTAAGAAGTACACCTATTTTCTAGTTACAGAGTTTCAGAGAAAGAGTTGAGAGTTTATACCTCCTGAAATTTTCTAGCTGCCTGTAGTAAAATGCAAGGAAAAGAGATATGCTAAAGAAAGAACTGTTATATATAAAGTCTCCGGGACTTGCTGGTTTGGAAAAGAAAACTGTTTCTCATTCCAGGCCTCTCCAGATGGCAAATGATGCTAAATTAAGATGTGGCTTCTGAGCAGAGATCAAATCCAGGGTGCTGTCAAGAAAACATGATTTAAAGATAAAACCTTTTGTTAACACCTCTTAAAGTTTGAGATAGTGCCTTTCAACCATTTTGAGAGCACAAAAGGGCCTCTAAGGATCTTATAAGATGCCACATGCATTCTTTCCAGAAATCAATGAGATTTGTAAAAACCTGAACAGTGACATTCATAAAGAAAGTCCCAGTTAGGAAAAGGCTAATCTCAATGAAGTTTGAGCATGTGGCTTTTGTCTAATGGAGTAGATTATAAATTGATTCATAAGAAAGCCACAAAGTGTTTAAAGGAATTTTATTACCTTGTACTGAAAAAGGCATAGTGCAAATTTTAAGCAGGTTTTAATCCCCACATTTCTTTGGCCAGGAAGCTGACCAAAATAACTACTCAATTGGGAGGATGAAAGAGTACAACTGATAGGGCCAAAAAGGCAGAGCAAAGATCTGTGAAGATATTCTAGCTGGTGGGGGCAGATGAATCATCAAGAAACAATTTTGCAAGATGTACCTGGCTACATTTCTGAGTTGTTATGGGCAGTGCCTTTTAACTGCTTCCTTCATTTTGAGTGTGAGATCATTTAATGCTTTTCCTCTTTCATACCTATTATGCATGAAGTATGTAATTAATCTCTTCAGATGACCAATTTTTGGACCAATAGGATTGGCATGAAATGTGGTGAAACCAAGAAAGCATACTCAAAAACCTCTTAGAGTTTCAATGATAAAATTATGGATGTGAAGTCTGAACTTTACAAATTTGGGAAAGGGATCTAGGAAAGAAATTTTGCATGTGGAAGAAATATGAATTGTTGTGTCTTAAAAGTGGATTGTGGATAATTTTAGTTTCCAGAGCTTGCTATAATTCCATTAATGCACTATGTCCCATCTTCCAAAACTTTGGAATTTTGTAACTACACCTAAAAGTAGACATGGCAAAAGTGATACTACGTAATATCTGAGGCTAGATGATGGGGGAAAAATAGAAGATTCATTTGATTTCTTTTTCTCTTGGAATGCTTGATTTAGGATCAAGCACCATACTGTGAGGAAGTCAATCTAAAGGGGAGACACATATGGATATTGTGGTGCACAGCATCAACTAAAAATCTGCAACAGCTAGAAATTATTGCCTGACTTGTAGGTAGCTAAGTTTTCACATAATCCTTCCCCAGATTTCAGCCTTTCTCAAACGCTTGGAACAGAGATGGGTAAAGATTCTGAATAGATTACAAAATTACAAGCAAAATAAATGTTCTGTCACTAAATTATAGAACTGTTCTATTTTGAATGCAACAATGCTTAACTCACGCAAAAGCACTGGAAGTTACGTATGATCATGAATTGTGTAAGCAAGGAAATAGATTGACCCAGTGACACCATTATATGAGAAGCAGAGCTGAGCTGTGAATTCCAGCGTGTCTGCATCGGAAGTTTGAGGTCTTCCAATTCTGTGAGAGGGTGTAGGTAGACCAGGAAATATCTGAGTGAATTAGAAAAAAATTAATTAAGAGAGGATTGAGTCCTGTGGTACAGAGAGATAACTTGCCAGAGTCCTCCCTTGAAAACAAGGCAGGTAGTCCAAAATCTTGATGGTGAGATTCTGCCCATACCTTTGTAAGCCTTTACAAAATCTTGAGCAAATGCAAGTGGTTAGTATGTGAGTTTTCACCACTTGGAGTTGAGCATGTAATATCTCTCTTGTAGTATTATAAGTATTCCGATTTATTTATGAGAAACAAATTATTTGAATATCACAACACATCTGAAAGTTGCACTGGAATGATTATGCAAACACATCCATTGCTCTGGAATCTCTGCATGAAGATCTCAACAGTGATCTTGGTCATTGCCATGACATACTTTCTTCAGGAACTTTGTTTTTTTGGGGGAAGAGGGCTTTTAGATATTGAAAGTCCATGCCTCTATACTCTTAAAAAATTTTTCCTCAGTTCTTACTCTTTTCTGCTTTGAAATTTAGTTGATTATTTGTTTAATGACATTCAGATACAAACAAGATTTAACCTTGTGAGACCTTTGCACTTTAAAAGAACAGCTTATTAACTACTTTGAATCTGCAATTGATGAAATTAGTGGGAGAGGCAATTTTGTTCCCAGAAGTTTTTTTTTTCCCTTTTTGCCTACTCTCTCTCCTCCCACAATAAGCAAAAAATATTCTTGAAAGTTACATTGTCACCTCCCATACACCTTTTGGAAAACACTCTGTACCCCAAAGAGGACCCAAAAGATATAAGTTGTTGCTTGTGGAGAGAACTAAGAATGGCAGCAAAGGAAAAAGGCACTTTAAAATAATGATATTTTTTCTACATTGCAATCTTTTTTTTTTTTTCTTTTTCTTGCTAGGGCAGGTTGTTAAGGTGGAAGCTTCTATTTATTGACCAGTTTAGCATGACAGGTGCTTGGTAAGACCATCATGTAATACCATGGGCTGACCATGTATTTACTTTCTGGGCTAACCAGACTTCACCTTTTCAAGGTATCTTTGCTTTCGTGACTATTTGACTTGTATATGAAGGCGGCGGGGGAAGGATACTAATATTGTTCCTTTGACTATGGGACTTCTCTCCAGTTTGACACTGAAGCTCACAGTCTCTCTATAATCTGTGGTGAAAGACCGTAACTTTGAAATTCAGTGGAATAAAATACATAACTGGAAGCTTTTTAGAATAGGTTTTTGGTTCTCTGTTTAAGAAATAAACCTGAAAACTTTTCAAAGCTTGGGATATAGACAGAGATGGAGAAAGATAAAAGCAACGGACAGAGCTTGTGTTGTCTAATACATTTTATCCATTAAAACTGGTTCAATTTCCAATCAACTTAGGGTTCCATTCATTAATTTGCTTTTAGACTGATTTGCTTATATTTTCATTTTGTTCAAGTGTGCTATCTTAAAGTAAGTAACTTTATGATTTTGTCATAATAAGCCTTTGTTTCCCTTGACTACTAATCTCTGTCAAAAGGTCATGTCTCCACTAATGTTACCATATGGGACTGGCATCTTTCCAGTCTCAAAGTTCCCCTTTCTTTGTATTAGAAGTTGCTGGGTGATGTTTTTGAAAATATCAAGTTTCTCAAATCTATGTTGCCTCCTAACACTTGCCATCTCAGTCCAATTCTTTCAATACATGTTGTTATGACTCAAGTATGCATTTTGTTGGCTAGCTTGTGGAACTTGTCTTCTTACAACTGTCTCCAATTAGGCTGTCACCTACCTGCCTTTGCAAGGTTAATTTTTCTAAAATAGAACATTACATCTATTGTCCCAAAATCCAATAATTTTTAATATATTTTATTGCCTTCTGAAATACAGTCTATTATCATTAATCTGGCATTTAAGAGTTCAACAGTTTCGCCTTTACATAATTTTACGTCTATTTTGACTTCGAATCAGAGCATACATCTCACAAACTCCTCTGAGTTCATCAACTTGAGACACTGCAGCAAAATATCATAACCTGGATGGCTTAAACAACAAATATCAACGTCTTCCAGTTCTGAGACCTGGGCACTGACATACTAGGGTGCCAGAAGACTTAGTGCCTAGTGGGAGCCCTCTTTCCAATTTCAGGAAGCTGCCTTTTTGTTTAGTGTTCACATGGCAGACAAAGAAGAAACTCTAGGCTCCTTTCTAGCTGTGTCTTCACATGACAGTAAGGGAAGGATTTCTGGACTCTGCTTGTTGTAAAGGGAGACTTACTCTGTCATGGGAGTACTATTTTCATAATCTCATCTAAATAAAATTACTTACCAATGGCCCCACTTTCTTATACTTTCACATTAGGGAATAGCACTTTAGCATAAGGATTTAGAATGGATTTAATAATTTTCAGTTTCACATACATCCCTTCTGCTTAAACATTTTTCTTCCTGACTTCTTTGATATCATATAATCTCTTTTATATTATAAATAAAGTTAATTTTGTTCACTGTTCATACTTTTTTTAAAAAATACAACTTCATGTTGAAGCAATTTCAGACTTACCAAAAAGTTGCTAGTGCAAAGAATTCCTGATTACCCTTCACTCATATTCCCCATATGTTAACATTTTACCACATTTGCTATATCATTCTCCCTCTCGTATACATATACATATACTTATAAATATAAATTATATATTTCAGACATGATACTTGATTTCTACTTCAGTATGCATTTTTTGAATCACAAGGACAATCTCTTAGTTGCAGAACAATTATAAAACAGAAAACTCACTTTGATATGATACAATCATCTAATTCACAGAAAGTGAGAAGATAAGGTACTAATAGAAGATACTTACAAAATGTATACCTGCTAAAATCTTTTTTTTCCTCCTTAGCTTCCCTTTTATTCCACTTCGGCTACTGCTGGTTGCTTAGTCATATTTTTTTAATTATTAATTACATTGCATTAAAGAAAGAACTCTTATGGTCCAATCATGAGGAAAAAAATACTGTTTTCACTGGTAGACCAGAATATGTCACAAAAATAGACTGACAGATATTTAATAAGCACAAATAATCAACAGAAAATAAGCAGAAAATAATTGACATTAGAGAGGCAAGTTAAAGATACATAATACCACTACAAACTCAGGAGAACACCTGAAATTATAAGGTTAATGTAACAACTCCAAATGTTGGCAAAAATGTAGAGAACCTGAACTATTGTGCAATATTTAAGGAACCCCAATTCATTCAAGCATCTTGGAAGACTATTTTTACAGTAACTGTACATTTTCTCTATGAACTCAGTCAGTTATATTACTCTTTAAGTGTCCAAGAAAAATGAAAATATATCCCACAAATTATTATACAATACTTGTATCATTTTATGTGGAAAAACATAGCTTCTAGAAAGAATGGAAAGTTCATAAATAATAGATCAATTCAATTGTTAATAATGGGATAATACATTATAAAACACACTATGGACAGAAATGTACAATGTCTATCACAGATATGTTGCTAACAGCGAAAAGCAAAATGCAAAGGAATAACAGCTTTTGGATTGTATCTGCAGACAATCAAGAGTAATTCATGGATGTCGAGTTCAGGAAAAGGCCTGTCCTGTCAGAATGAACTGATTAGAAAGAGGTGTGAGAAAAAGTTCTGATGTGTTGCAAACATTCCATATATTGATTGGAACGTGGGATATCCAGGTATATACACTTGTTAAAGTTCCTTGACTCATGAATTTTACTGCAGCAATTATATTTTACTATTAAATATAAAGCAAAAGATTTGGGTGGATTACAGTCAAGCTACAGGTATAATGTGGCAACTCCATCTGCCAGCGTTGGAGCTTCTTATATCTCCGAACAAGAAGAGCCTCAGTAGGAAAAGAGAGTTTCCAAAATTCAGAAGGAAAGTCAGCCATGAGGGTAGGACAGGAGACAGACAACTTTTGCAAGGATAGAATAAGCAACATGAACAACTAAAATTTTCTTTTATCTTCCTTTGCTTCAGAAGTGTGTGCAACAGAGAAGATGGCTCAATCTCAGTTGATGATAGCCAAGTGTCAAGGGTGTGCCCATGACATCTATTCATAAATATAATACAAAATGTTCGGAGGTGACGAAATACAGAAACTGAGCAAATAGAATAGTGGAAGATGTATTTGGAATTATTCAGGATGGAAAGAATAACAGAGAGTTGGGAGGTAAAAAAAAAATCTCCAAAAGAGTTAGGAGCATTGCAGAGGAGAGGGCCTTGACTGACTGCTAGAAGTGGGTGGGGTAGTCTGTTAATTTGAGTCATCTCAATATCTTTATCTCTCAGCCCCCATAGGCAATCAATCATGATGTAGTGTCAATCTGCTGCATTTCTCAATATTAGCAGCTCTCCAGTTACCAGCAGGATTTTTAAAAGTCATTTCTCCTTCTTTCAGAACATTAGTTTTCAAATTGACCTTCTAGTAGTTACTCTTCCCAGTCTATTTTCTTAGCTGCTGCTGCAGTAAAATTTCTCAAGAGACATGATTGGTTTATGCAAATCCAATATGTACTCTCTTCTAATTCAGTACCTACACGTTGTCAGCAGAATTCAACTTCTTTTAATATTAGGACCAAAATCCTTCAGCATAAGCAAGCCTAGATGATCCGGCTTTGGTTTGCAAGTATTATCTAGCAATGATTTCTATCGCTGTCTGTCTGCTATGTCAGATACTTCATATAGAGAGCTTCTTAAAATTGACATTCAAGAGTGTCTCAAATGAAAATATTTAGAATTTATGTTGTTTTTTTTTTTCCTTTTTCTAGAGTTATGCTCCGTTGCTTGTTGAGGCAGAATAGACCAATAGACATGTTACAAATGACATTCTATTAATGATAGGTTATCAGTGCTGGGTCATGTTGGAGGAGAGCTCAGCTGAAGAAGTGTATACATTATATTGGAAGTCCTTTAGGTTTAAGCTTGCATAGTTTAAGCCTATGGGTTTAAGCCTGATTTGACAGAAAATTAGGAATGATATTGAGCTGCATGCTCTTGTTCAATATCCAAAAGGTTCTGCTACAGCTAAACCAAGAGAAGTGCTTCAGGATAGGATGAATCCAGGACTCCCAAGAGGGCAAATGGGTCTTTATAGTGACACCAAGTGGTGTCAACGATAGTTAACTAGTTGAGTGGTCTTTGGCTCTTGATTATCATCAGAATCAGGTAGGAAGTTGTGAAAAGATACTAACATTTGTTTGCAGAGATATATAAATTTACTTTTAGAGTGGATTTATGGTATGCCAGTTGCACCTCAAAAAAGAATAATTTTTTAAAATGATACAAATGGTAGGCCCTCACCTTTGGTCACTGATATTAAAATTTCTGAAGTAGGACCTGGTGTTGAAAGTTCCCCAAGAAAATTGAGAACTAGCAAACAAAGAAAGATATATGTGAATTTACCTTTTGGCAGAGAGTCAGTCTGACAACACATCTCCAGCAATACAAATATTCATGTATGAAGTTAGTCATTGAAACATTGTGAGGAACAATATAACTATCTGAAAACCCACACTAGTAGGTGGGTTGAATAACGTGCAATGCAAATACATAATAGATGGTATTCTGTTGTGGTAAAATGAGTGAAGTGATATGTACAGTGGTTTCCATATATATACATATGCATAAATATTGCACAAAATGTAGTATACTAAGGAAAAAATAAGCTGATAATAAATAGTATTGACTTAAGTATATGGGGACACTAAATAAAATACAAGCTGTCATAAGCAAATGTAAATGTATTAAAAACAAATACCACAGCCACAGAAAATAGGAAAACAAGAAAAGGATTTAAAAAAAAGCATAAAACCTAAATGTTAATGGAAAGCGGTATTTTAAATGTATTCTACAAAACTAAGGATGAATGAATGGCACACAAACATTTTATTTTCTCTAGAGAAAAATTGTTTTTCATAGCAGCATGTCCTGGTTATTCTGAAACTATTTTTTTTATGTTCTAAGACTGAAAAAAATGAGTAAATAAGTTGTGGATAATGTGAGATGGTTTCTCATTTTCAGAGAGAAGAATTACAAAGGAGGACTGGAGGAAGATTGGAGTAAACTCTGGAATGAAATCAGAGGTGTGTGACGTATGTGATAGGTGATTGGTGGAGTGGTTAGGATGCTGCCGAGACACCTGTGTTCCATATCAGAATGCCTGCTTTTTAAGTTCCAGATGTTCTTTGAATTCCAGGTTTCTGCTGGTGTGTTCCCCAAAAGACAGAAAAGGATGGCTCAAGTCCTTGGGTCCCTGCCTTCTGTGTGGGAGACCCACGTTGAGCTCCAAGCTACTGTCTTCAACAGAGCTCAGGTATTGTGCAATTGTGGTCGCATGAGAAGTGAGCCAGCAGAGGAAAGGTTCCCCCTTCCTCCTTCCCTCCGTTTCTTTCTGTCTTTCATTGAAGAAAGTGAAAACAAACAAACAAACCATATGTATCAAACTTAATCATTTGTTTTATGGGGTTTGCATATATATGTTTGTGTGTGGGGGGGTATGTGGGTAAACATATACTTACAGAAATATAGGTAAACATGCATTTGTATCTATATATCTATATTTATATAGTATAAGTATACATGGCATCTGGAGCTTGGTCTCCAAGTAACATCTTCAGTAAAATGGTTGACTCTAAGATTAACCACAAAAAGTTCATCATAAACCATACCATTTTACTGTGTCAGAAAGTAAGTGTTTAAAAACCGCTGGCAGCATCATGAAAGATTTAGAAGTCAATGTAAGGGAGTTTCTGATGGGCAACACAAGGACAGTGTGGGCAACAAAGTAAGGAAAGTAAGGAAAAGATTGTATTGTAATTTAAGGAATAAAGCTAAGATCATGCGTTCATACTGATGAAAACAGACAATGAGACAGCAAAGCGAACAACTCAAGAGGGAAAAGACAGTCATCCTTGTAGTAGAATTACAATGAGTCAACGTAGCAGAAATGGCAGAAACATAGAGTAACCGTTTAGCGAACACCATAGGAATCATTGCTTTAAGAACACTCCATGAATACTAAAACTAATGTTGACAATAGAAATAGAAATAGGGCATTTTCATAATCAGATTATCTCAACCCACTAGTTACCAGGGAAAAGTAGCTTCTTCATCGTGGAGAAACTTGGTAGGAACTAACTCAAAAAGGTAATCAGTTATTGTCAAGACATAGCAGACCTTATAGTCTTGATATGATAAAATAGTATTACAAAATTTCTATAGTAGTTTTTCCAAAAAGACACAAATTTAAAATATTCCTGAGGAAATATCAGATAAACTCACACTGAATGACTGAGAAAAAGCAAGTCTGAGGAAATATTTCAAACTGTAAGACATGGAAGCTGATAACTAAATGCAATGTGGGCTTAGATACTGTGTTAGGTCTGAAGAAATGCATCATGACTTTACGCTATTGAGAAAACTATGTAATTAAACAGATATGGCCAAATGAATAGTCTGACAGAACATAGTAACAGAGCATAGATTTTTCCCAGAGTGCCCTTTGCTTCTCCAGTGTAACATTTATTAATTTATAGTTCTTCATAGTAGTTTAAAAAGTTCATGGAAAATAGAATTAAAAGATAATATATTTTGGTGTCAAAATGTTAAAAATCCGTGTATGGGAGGCAAACATGTTTTTGCAGCAAAGTAAAATTATCACTTAATTCCATTATCCTTGGAATTTAATGAACACAAATAAATGTTGTGTGTCCACTCTGTTTAAGAATTCAATGCATTGCCTTTTATGTAGTAATGTTTCATAAATACGGTTAAAAAACATGACCTTGCTCTTTTGTTATTCAAATCGTTCAACCAATCCTTCCCCTCATCTTTTCTGTGGGAAGCTCTGGTGATTGTTCTGTCCACAAGTGACTGAAGGCCCAATCCCTTCATTTCTTTATTTAAAAAATGCTTATTAATTTTCAACTACTTTGGGGGAGGAGTTAAATGAGAGAGAGATCTTCTATCCACTGATTTGCTACCCAAGTACCCTCAATAGCTGGGTATGAGTTACAGGCAAAGTAGATAACCTGAAGTTCCCTCCACATCTCCAATATGGGTTGCAAAGTACTTTGGCCATCTTCTGCATCCCAGGATGTATTCACAGAAAGTTGGTTCAGAAGTTGGAGAGTCAGGTACCAAAAGAGACACTTTAATATGAGAAGCAGGTCTCTTAAGAGATGGCTTACTCACAATATCACACTGCTTCCCACTCCATCCCATTACTTAATGTCACCCTCTCATTCAAGCTCAATGTAAGTCCAAGTTATTACTCAATAATATCTTAAGCTTCAAGAACCTAGATATATGATTTAAATCCTAACTCCTTTACCTGATAGTCTGCAACCTAATTCTTTTCTCCTTGCTAGACTTGATTTAAAAAAGGGGGGGGGGGACTACAGATTTGGATTTTAATTTTTGTTCATATCCATTTTCTCTGAAAGGTAAGGAGACAGCAAGAGAACAAGAGACAGACAGGGATTTTCTATCAGCTGAGCTGACTAACTCTCTAAATCCTGGCAACAATCAGGGCCTGACTGAGCCCAGAAGTGAACCCTCAGTCCTCAATGTGGATGACAGGGACCCAAGCTTTTTTACCTAACACCAGCTGCCGTGATATGCATTAGCTGGAAACAGAATTAAAAGTGGAGGAGCTGGGATTAGAACCAGGCACTCTGATATGGGATGCAGGCATCCCATGTGGTATCTCATCTTTCCCTGGATTTTAAAATAATGGGTTTCAAAGTGCTTACGTATTTGTTCTGTGGATATGATAACTATTGATAAGTAGATTGTTTGCTTGTTTTTGGCAGACCCTGTTTCATTGCAGGCAATTTTTAGTGTCCAGAAGTTTACACAGGTAATACAGGTAAGAATATATTTGCTCTCAATTGAACTGGGAAGAAATGAGGGGAGAGGAGTATATTAGACGGGAGGAAAACAAAAAGGCTGCCCCTAGCCCAACACATACGCACTATACAACTACTACCTTTCATAAAAACCTCTGAAGTTTTGGTGACAAACTTTTAGTCTTTCTTTTTTTTTTTTTTTAATTCTATAATTGAATATGGCTGCAATTATTCAGTTTGGTTCAGAAACATTGATCTGTCCTGGACTGTGCCATGTATGTTATCTGCTTTCCATTTTGCATTTCCTATGCTACTATTTAGATCAAAAGATACAGGATACATCTTTCTAAACCCAGGACCCGAAAAAAAAATCCTTCACCTCATAGTTTACTTAGCAAGTATTTCTTGCTGATAATTACTAGGAATAATACCTCCAGACAGTTCCTGGAGGAGGTTGCTTTGAGTCAGACATGCCAAGAGAAAGAAAGAATAAAAATTAATGAACAAGAGGCCATTGCTCCCCATTGGTGGAGGCTGTGCAATAATGACAGTTTAATGGGGAGCTGCCAATAGCTTACAAGGACTAAGAGTTAATACATGTGGGGCTGAAATAGAGCATATGATTGGTGTAACTCATTTTGTTTGGAGATTCTCATGGTATGACTTAAGTGGGTTCCCCAGTGTAGCATCTGCAGAAACATATTCCAATAAAAAATTGGAACTGCCAAATTTCCAGGTATCTCAAACTAAATCACAAACACAGTGTAGGCAGACCCTAAAGCACAACTTTGACATTTCAAGGCCACATCCCACTGCTCTTATTCTTAGTTCAAACCCACACCCTTTTGCAGAACCAGGTCAGAAAATAATAGTTGCATTGCTCTAATGCAGGAACACTCTCCACCAGGAGTTGCATTGCTTTGGCTGGAGGCTCTAGCCAGCTGACTGTTGGCGGGAACATCCTGCCCTCTGCTGGTTTTGGCTGAAAAAAATTAGCATTTTTTTTTTTTTAAATCTGAAAATGGGCATTGCTTGTATGTTGATGAAGTTTACTAGGAAACACATTCCTCACATGATATCTGGATTCACAGAGGATTTTCAGATACCCATATAAAAAATAATTAGATGTGATATTCCTATTTTTTGCTCAATTAACTAGACAGTGAAACATACAATGTGAACATTTTTAATACATGTGAGGATTGAAAGTGGCATCTGTAATAATTTAAAAAAATTCCTCTGGTGTTGGAGTGTGCAAGAAATTACCATTAGACAACTTAGTTTTATTTATTCATTCTACAGGGTATTAAATCTCTCCAAGACTCAATCTCTTCATCTGTAAAACAGTGGTATATTAAAAGGTTGTTAGGAGGATGAACTAAACTACTAATGTATATTACAGTACTATATTGTATCCAGAGTCTAGTGTGAGCTTTTTTTTTAAAGATTTATTATATATTTTTTTTATCACAAAGTAGGATATATGGAGAGGAGGAGAGACAGAAAGATCTTCTGTCCAATGATTCACTCCCCAAGTGAGTGCAACAGCCGGTGCTGTACCGATCCGGAGCCAGGAGCTAGGAACTGCCTACAGGTCTCCCACGCAGGTGCAGGATCCCAAGGTTTTGGATCGTCCTTGACTGCCTTCCCAGGCCACAAGCAGGGAACTAGATGGGAAATGGAGCTGCTGGGATTAGAACCGGTGCCCATATGGGATCTTGGCACATTCAAGGTGAGGAATTTAACCACTAGGCCACTATGCCGGGCCCAATAGTGTGAGATTTTAAAATGAGGGTCTTCAAAACGTTTATGAAAATATGCATCTGCTTCAAAAGTTTTTGCACAAAAACAAATTTTCTTTCTTTCTTTCTTTCTTTCTTTCTTTCTTTCTTTCTTTCTTTCTTTCTTTCTTTCTTTCTTTCTTTCTTTCTTTCTTCCTTCCTTCCTTCCTTCCCTCCTTCCTTCCTTCCTTCCCTCATTTTCTTTCATTTCTTTCATTTCTTACTTTTCTGCTGTGCAGTTGCTTTTGAAATGCCCTTGCATCTTTAATGCAGTGATTCACATAGGAGCACAGATTGTCCTGCAATATTCTGCAATATTGTTAAATGACTGAGTTCCTGAAAATTATTTTGGGAATCTTCCTAAACATATTGTAATAAAATATGACACACTCTAATATAAAAAAACCAAAAAGGGTCTTACAGGGGGCTGTGAAAATAGAACTTTTTACTAAGTAGATTTTCTTGGATAGCCCACTGTTATATTTTGTAGCTGATAAAAGTAGTGTTTTTCTTATTTTTATCAAGAAGAATATGGCAAATTGATTTTGAGGATTATCTTGTGCAGCAACTTCTCTATTCCTTTGCTTTCTCCCTTTCTTATTTTGTCCTGGGTCTCTCCTTATCCTTCCCTTCTCTACTTTTGCTGAATTTGGGTTCAGAAATAATTACTTAGTTACTCAACTAGCCTGCCTTTCCTGTAAATTTTTGGTTATTTATTCCTTTCTGCCAAATCTCCCCGATATACCATTTTCTTTCCAGTGATATTATAAATTGAAGTAGACAGCAGTGGTCTCTGTTCTCAAATCTTTGGTTGACAAGGGTGCCAATATTAATGTAGTAGGTCTTTAATGAAGGAATATAAAATATATTGACTCTATTTAATCAATTTTACTCTCTCAATAGCTCTGCTTAATAAAGCATTTTAAAAACTACATGTAAGTATCAGATTGAAGAGTAAACCCAATTGTAATTGATTACCTTGTCAACTTCAGTAAATGTGATGTGGATGTGTTCTAGAAAATTCAAATCCAATGAAGACATGATACTACTTGCTGCAGATACAAAGAAATAAGATAGGATCTCTGTATATGAGCTATCCAGCCCAAAGTATATATAAACATAGCAGCATGTATTCATATGTAGGTAAATTGGTGAAGGAATACCCAAAAGATATCATGTGGTATTGAACAATGAGGTTTTGCAGATGTACAAAATAAGTGCATGCATACATGTATGTATTGAAATTGTGGGTGGGACAGGCTTTTTGGTGGAAGGCACTGATAAGCAGGAGCTAGTGTTATTAAAATCTGTGCTGTGGCTATAGTGATAAGGAGGGTGAGGGTGAGGCCGGAAAAGGAGGATGGGGCCTACGAGCCCTGGTGTTTAACCACTGAGAAGTGGCACCTGGATTTCAACGGTATATGTGTTCACCAACAGATCTGAATGACAGATCTGTATACATATATCACATTTTGTTTAGTAAAGTGTCTATTAGAGAGGAAAGTGGCATTCTATTTTTAGCTGTATGTTAATCTGAATATTTTAATTTTAAATTAAAAACATCTAAATAAAATTATTTCTATTGTAACTGGTATTTAAGTAATATTATAATTCCTCATGACTTAAAGATGTGGAGGTGTCTACATAAGAACCTGAAAGCTCTATGTTCAATTAAAATGTGTTGGGTATACAAATCCTGAAACAGACGAGAATCCTTACCTTGTATCTTCAAAGGATGTAGATTGAATTCCTTTAATTTATCAAAAAGCCATGCATTTTTAAAAAGCAGCCATCCGTTAATTCTGTTAATTAGTCTTAGAAAACCATGTACCACCAAGTGTCTTGAGTTCTTTGCCCAAGGAAAGGGATGTAAACATAATTTATTTTCTATATCAGACCTGCAACTTCATCCCATACAATAAAGAGGAAGTCAGAAAAAGGCCAGTGGTGGATAAAGGCTTCCTCCATCACCAACCATGCTTGCTCATCAGGATAGTCCTTTAAGAAATGTAGATTATTTATACAAACTGCTTAGTGTTATATTATTGATCTCAACTCTCCTGGTCACATATAGCAGTTTCACAAAGAGAAAAGAAATGAGGATTGCTCACACTGAAGCTTTATTTATGGCCTCTTTAAAAAAAAAAAGCACTTGGATATTTCACAGTTCTTATAATTGCAAGATGTGTGTTTGTTCAGCACTTAGCATTGTATGGACAATTCTGAAGACTGGAGTAGATTCCATTAAACAGTTGGGTAAAAGTGAAGTGTAAATAAATGTGATAAGCAGAGTAGTTATGAGATAGGTCCCCTGACAGGGCAAACTAAAGCACACTGAATAGTGTGAGAGTCATATAGGAGCTCCTTTACCTCCAGGGCCCAGCACATAGTAGGCATTCAACAAATGGTTATGAAATAATGAACAGTGCACTGAATCTCTTTTCTAATGCTTGCCTTCAGTGGTTGTCTTAAGAGCATAAAAATGGAATAATTGTTTCATGACTCCTTGGGCGCATGAGTTAATGTTTGCAAAGTGCTTGGAAATTCTTGGGTGAAAGAATGGTGTTTTTGTTGGCACTGTATCATGTTTGCAGTGGCACATGAATTCCTCCGCCTTCTCTTCCTCCAGCTGCCTGGTCTGTGCCCTCCCCCAGCTCCAGGCAGGAACAGAATCTCTCATGGTCAGTTGCACAGCCCTTTTCTGCCTTCTGCAAGCCAGCTCCAGCACTACAGGACAGGTAGGGAGAAAGCAAATGTTTGAAAAATTTTTGCAAGGCCTCTGGGGATTCTCTAGGGAAGTGAAAGCAGGGTGGATGCTACTGACTCTTAGACGGACTTACATATAGAGGGATGAGGGTGCCTGGCCAGCCTTGGAGGAGGCTATTGGGCAGATTCTTTGTCGAGGACATGTTGAGCTAATCTGGAAGAGAGGCAACTTGTTATACAGGCAATCAAGAGTATACCACAAAGTCACTGGTTTCTCAATTTACCTGACTTACCTGGCATAATATCAAATCTTAGCTAGTAACATTAGGGAAATATTATAGTTCTGTCAGATGGAACCTGTAAAACAAACTGTTTTATACAGGCAAAGCTTTCAATCGCTATGCTTTCTTTCCCAATTTTTTTTTTTTTTAACATTTGATAATGGCAAATAAAGAAGTTCTATTTCACATATGTTTAGCAAAGTTTGTAATCATTTCCAGTGCTTTTGTTTTTATTTTTCAAAGACTTTTATTTTTAGTAATTAAGCAAGCAGTTCAAATGTGATTTGTAGAGTAAAAGATGTATTTTCTATTCAGAATGGATGTCCTTTAGGAACAGTGAAGCAAGCTTTTTCATTCTTTTTGAAGTTACAGTGTGTTGACTTTCAGCTGAGCACACACAATAAATATCTCAAAGCAACACAGGGAGAGCCCGTCACAGATCTGAATAACTGGAATGACTATCGGTGGCAGATCTTGCCTTGCAGGCAAGCATAGCTCCTGTTTTCCAAAGCTCCGAAATCACTTGTTTTCCAAAGCAGACTATGAGGTTTTCTGTGCATGTGAAAAATTTTCCATGATACATATTTATGTGCTAGCTGCTGTCCAAATGGCAAATTTGCTCTAGCTATAAATTGTTTCTAGGGCCTGGAAACGAATGTCATGTGGCCCAAAACCAACGTGATATTCTGTTAAAAAGATAGGCCATATAGATGGCATGCATTTTGTTTCAAACAAAAAATTCAGGGAAGTCTGGCTTTAGCGGAACAGCATGAAGCTAAAAGTAGGGCTTATGTTTTTTTTTTTAAACAGAAATTACAGAAGAAATTTCTTTAAACCAAAAGGTACTTATTATTTACCTGAAAACAAAAGTAAGTGGAATAAAAGCTGTAGTTAGATTGTTTTAAGTAGCATTTGGAGTTTTGGAAGTTTATAGTTTACATAAGAGTCATACATAAAACATTTATTTGGAGCCATTCCAGAGAAGAAATTGTTTCTTTCTCTATGTGATTCATTGCACAATTGATTTCCCGTTTGCACAGGGCCTAAGAACCAGAAAGTATCACTGATTTTCATTGTGGTTGTTTTACTTTTTTTTCATTTCTTAACCTGTGACAATTTGATACTGAGCAGTCCATGTTTTGAAATAAATAGATGAATTCTCACCTCAGGAAACACAAAATGGGGAGTGTGGATTGCAATGAGACTGATCCTTTTTAGTATGTTGATGTCCTTTTGCATTACAGGCATTTATAAATTCAGACTAGAACAGATTTGAGGAAACCTTGTAATGATTTGGCCTGGAAACCAGTAGGAATCACTGGTTATTTGCCAACTACAATTCTATGGTGAGTATGTGTATGCAATGTAGGAATTGATTCGCGTAATGTCTAATTTTCTTTGACCTACGGGAAGGAAGGTAATGAACGTACATTAATGCGGTGTTATTTACTAAGATAAGTAAAATATTGGGGGATTATTTCTGAGACTTTATTTCAAGGAATTAATGAAGGTTTTTCCTCAGGCATTTCCTTCCTAAATATTTTGGACATCTACCTGTTGTTTTCTATCTTACAGCAAAGGGTCAGTGGGTTTACTGGTGGGCATGTCCTTGTAAAAATAGATGTTGAGTTGTAGACAATTTTTGATAGTAGAAAGGCTTAATTAATCTAGATATATGACATTAACACAATGAAAAGCAAAATAAAAAGTACTTGTCCGGAGAATTGAAAGTTTTAGACTAGAGAAAAGAAGCAGCGGTTGAGAAATCATATTTGAATAGACTGAGCACTGGAACTTAAACACGATACTGTTATGATGAATACTGAGTAAGTCAGCTCTTGGGTTTAAGGGAGAGAAAGAAAGAAAGAGAATGAGATAGAGACAGAGAGAGACAGAGAGAATTGATTATTTTGTAAGGACATGAGCTCTTTCCTTTTTATCTTGGTTTCATCTGAGAGTAAACAATCAATACACATTTTGATTGAATGGGTTATTGCTCTTTGTTGTTGCTACAGAAAAGGTCAGCAAGCTACTGGCTTTAATGTTTTCTGTAAGACAGGTGATCACAGCTCAGTCAGGGGCAGCTGCAACTTAATTAAATAGGTCCTAAGCCCAAAGGTGAGCTTCGAGTATCTCACAAACCATTCTTTCTAATCCCCTTCAGGTCAGAGTCTCACCTGAGCATGGGACAACAGAGGTCAGGGTACTGTCTCTAGGAAACCTGATTTTGTACACTTCTGAAGTGTATGAGTAGAGAAGGCACAGTGAATCTCAAACTTCAGTACATAATCTCCTGAAGGGTGTTCGAGTATTGGTCTTACCTCTACTGATCTGATTCAAAACCCTTGAGAATCATCATTTTGCAAAAGATGTGGTTGTTGGAGGACCTCAGTTTTTCCAAGTTTCCCCAGTTTGCTTATTTTGTTGCTGGCCTGTCAGTGCAGAAGGTACCAAGAGCCCAGCTTTCAGAGATACTTACGGGAGCTTAGATGGAGGGGCAATGCCAGTGCCACATGGACCTGAATTTCAGCCCCTGATAGCTTTGGGAAAGGTGTTGAATTTTCTCTCTGATTCAGTTTCTTCCTTTTCAGAGGAACATAGCATTGTCTACCTCAAGGGATTGGAAGACATAACGCGTGCAAAGCACTTTAACCAAGGGACTGGCACAGGCAGAAGCAATTAGTGGCAGAGAGAAGCAGAATGGCACTGGGGTCCTCTGTGGCCAGGATGATGGTCACACACTGAGCCAGGGTGTCAGCACCCTGGAGGGTAGTTCTTGGATCAGGGAGCCTAGGGTCAGTGTGTCCAGGTTGGTCCTTTTACAGAAGAGGAAGATAGGAGACATGAGTGTAGGTAGCATTTTCTTGCTGCTACAAGTATTTTTTTTTTATTCCAGAGTGGTAACAAACTGCCCAGATGGTACAGTCAATTGGGATGATAATTGATCTCCTTATAGTTTTTAAGCTAATAGGTTTATGAGTTTCTCAGTATAACTTTTATCAGAACTTCTAAAAGAAAACTAAGTGAAATGCAGCAAGTAGCATGAAGTGATTGGTTTGTATTTGCCACTCACCCAGAATGGAAGGGGTAGAAAATGGGGGGAAAATGGTCAAAGAGAGGAAGGAAATAAGGAATACAATTAAATCTACTATAATTAATTCAAATATCTGTCTGGTAATTTAGAGTGATGTCAGGCTGTACTGAACCAGTTAGCTGTCTTAAATGTGCATAATTCCAGGTATTCTCCCCATAATAAAGCACTGGAAGTGGAAGAAACTGAACTGATATCTTAGGTGCCTTTTTTTAAACAGCAGTGATGTAAGCACGTGTGACTGCAGTAATTGAGTAAAGGATATGCAGAGCGAGTAGGGATGAGATGTGATCAGACCGTGCCAAGGACACGTATCAGTTGCGGTACTGCAACAATATAAAGTCCAACACTAATCAAAGGTTGGGGAATAAAAGTTGTCATTGAAGGCCTTTTTGTTTTTGTTCATCATACATTATATATTTTTAGCTTTTTGCTGATAAAAAATCTTAACTATATTTTTACCAATACTGGTATATCTCTATCACTGGAAACTCCCCATTTTTTTAAAGCTACAATAATGGGTGGTAATGTTATATAAGCAAAGGAGAAAAAAACTGCTGAAAACAGTAGTCACCATTTCTTTTGAGCACTGATCTCCTGCCTAATCACATTTCATGATTAACCCTTCAGTAGCCCTACAGTGGCCATTTTCTGTGTGTATCTTGAGCGATTACAGAGGTAGCAAATACATCATAATTTATTTTAAGTTGGAGCACTTTTTATTATACCACCAATTTATTGCAATTCAATGTTATGCAAAATAAAATTAAAAGTCAAAATAACCTGGCTTTGACCCTCCATATACCATGCACAGTGAATAATCTAATTAAAACCATTCAATTTCATTATGCCTCAACTGGTTCAATTAATCAAAATGAGATAATAGCTGCTTTCTTGTTATGCTTTTAGAATGTAATAAAATGTTTGCCGAAGGGATTTGATAATCTGCTGTCGAAGGTGTTTATAACATCCTCATGTGACCCTCTGTGTTCCTACTGGTTATATTCCTTATCTCTGTGCTGGTACAGTTTCAGACTTCCTAGTTAGCAATATTTATTAAAGGCTATCTCAAATTCTGTTCATTCAGTTAATATTTCTTGAACACACAAGACATCGTTGATGATTCGTAATGGCCTTTTATTATTACTATAATACTAGTTTATGATAAATATAAAATTGATGGATTATTTCTCTTTAATTACCTCCAACGAGAATATAATAATACTGAGAAGTGTTACTGATAGGAGTAAAATGTATGACATAATATTTTTGAAACAATATAGCTTCAGGTTGTTTGAGAAATGTATTTTCAATTAGGACTTTCAATTTATAGTGTAAACCATGACATGCATTAGACGAAACCAAGCAGAGACTACTTACAAAAATACTAGGCCAATGTAGATTCATAATTTGAAACCATGTCCCTAGTTTTATAACTCATCTTTCTAGTGCTGTGATATACTGTAAGTATGCTGTTATAGAATACCATCATTATTAATCATGTGTAATTAGTGTATGGCATGAAAACATCCCATCAAATATCTAGTTAGCGTCCTATTCCTTACACTTTCATATGTGTTAATCTTAGTGAGTTCTTTTTTTCCTAATGACAACATCAGATTAATCAGTTTACTTTGAGTAATGAGTTTACTGGGTAGTTTGAATTTTCCTGGGGGCATATACATGAATGCAATAATGAATTTTTCAATTTCTTAAACTTTGTTAAATTTCTCTTTTTCTTGAAAGATACATTATATTTTGGTCATTTTTCTATTAAAAAGAAACAAGTTCCAGTCTCCGACATCATCGGTCAGACACAAACTTTTCTGATTGAAACATGGAATTATATGTGCTTCTGCACTACCATCTCCTTCTCCTTTTAGACTTCTGCATTTGGAGTGACTTGGATGAAAGAGAAGAGATATGGAAAAAAAAAACACATTTCTCACATTAATTAGAGTAAGTTGTAGTCTGTGAGTTTGGCCTATTTCTCTGACTATTGTGAATTATCAGACCGAGGGCTTCTGTTTGGTAGGGATCTGCTTAGGCATTGATCAAACATTGCAACATAGGTTGCATTAGACCTTACTCATGCAACCCCCTAGTCTTTTGCAGCTGCTGGGGTCCAATAGTTAAGCAACCAGCACTTACACATGGAAAAAATCAGGATACACAAACCTAGTTACATCTACAAAATCTGTTGGGCCCATGGGCACCTGCTGGTAAATGGTTCTCTCTACTCCTAGTTACTTTTTTTTCTCATTTCACATAGGTACAGGCCAGCATATGCAGGTCTCAAACTCTAAATGAAATGTTTGTTTTCACTTCTTGCCAGCATCCTTCTCTAGCCTGGTTCTGGTGGCAGTCTTTGGATTTGATTCAGTGGTGAGAGACATGTCTTTAGGAGAAGGGGGAAAAAAAACCTTCAACATCACTCACTTGCCATCCGTAACAGGACCCACTCACACTTTCATGATTTTCTGTGCCTCTTTTCTCTTCCCAAAATTACTTTCAGACTTGGCCAGGACATAGTTTATGTGATAACTGAAGGCAGTAAAGCCAGATACCTGTCACTTTGAAAGTCTTGAAGAAGGTGACTGACTTAGTTGTTTACAGTTCTTTGGTCTCATTATATCAATATTAGGACTCTAACTGAAACTCTGGAACAGCAGGAAAAGTTGAACTCAAATGTATTGGGAAAAATATTGGCAAAGAACATATGAGATAAGGAATTGTTCATTATATAGCAATAGCCCATGTAACTGAACAATAAGAACACAAGCACTTGGATTAATTAATTTGCAAAATATCAGAACAGATACCACACCAAAGATACCCAGATGCTAATATGCTATGAAAAGTTAGCCAACATCACATATCATTAGGGACTGCAAATTGAAATAACACTGGGATTCCACTACACACCTATTAGAATGATAAAAATCTAAAACAGTGAAAAAAATCAAGTGCTGGTGAGGCTATAGAGCAAATAAAACTTCTATTCATTATTTTTAAATATGCAAAAGGGTATGGTCACTGTGAAAGACAACTCAGAAGATTCTTACAAAACGAAATATTCTCTTAGCATAGGCTGTAGAAATCTTGATGCTTTTTATTCGGTAAAGCTTTATATCTGAAACAAGCCAACCCAAAAAAGTATATCTCAGGTTTATTTACAATGTGAAAATGGAGATCATCAAGATATCCTTCAACAGGTGAATTGACAGAGCCTGTTCCATCCATTCCATCCATACAAAGAAATATTATTCATGGCTAAAAAGAAAGGAGAGATCAGGCTATGAAAATGCATAGAAGAATTTCACAAACATTTCTCCAAATGAGAGGCCAATCTGAAATGCTAGTTGTATGATTCTAATTCTACAACACTGTGATAAAGGCAAAGTTGTGGAGGTAATTAAAAGAGCAAAGAATATAGGGGAGGAAGAGATGAAAATATATGCCACAGAGGAATTGTAGGATAATGAAACTATTGTGTATGATGTTATAATTTTGGATATGTATCATTACACATTTGTCAAAAATCCATAAAACTGACAACACAGAGTGAGGCTTAATGTAAATTATTAACTTTCGGTGATAATTATGTGTCAGCTTAGATTCATCAATTTTAACAAATGTCTGACTTTGGTGGGGGTTGTTGACAGTGAGGAAAGTTGCACACGTGCGGGATTTTTTTGTGTGTGTGTGTGAAACAAATTGATAAAAATAAAATCTATCTGGTCATTAATTGAATCAAAATAGAGTCAAAAATAACCAAAGCAGAGGAATCTGCTTTTCAAATAAATAGGTGATTTATTGATTGCTTCCTGAGACAGAGTAGTGTTTCATTATATGGGCATACCCATTGGGCAGAGGATGTCTAGGAAATCATAGATATAATTTAGTTTCCTATCTTCTCTTTGCCTTCTAAAAGCCTAGGTAAGGGTCTGTGGATGACTAGTGAAATGCAGAGGAGTTAGGAAGACCTCATTCTAGAAGTCTTACTAATCTTAACGATGGATCTTCATTCAAACCTGCATAGAATAATCACAGTGATTATTTTGTCTCTAATATATCCTATGAACTTAAGCTCACAAACTTCTTCATTCATTTTTATTACATTATGGGTTCAAAGGTCGTGGAAATTGTTACAAAAAAGCTAACATGTTATTTCAATTTTTTTTTGCACCCAATGAAATATATCAGAAAATCCCAAAAGCAAGCAGGTGAATGATGTAACTCTACAGTGACTCTTTGTTACCTAGAAAAAAAAAAACATTCCCCAAAAGCTGGAATTCTGTGTTCTTAGAAATTCTTTCCTGTGTTCACAATTTTAGTCAATCTTTAAACCAACTTATGAGATGCAGAGAGAGGTGAAATTGAGGCTAGCAAATTGTGTAGTTCTGAGAACTTCAGCCACTTCAGCAAAACTGGTAGTTGCCATTTGCTTATTTAGTTCTTTCACATTTAGTTACAGACATCCTTTCTGTACTTTGATCTATCAGTTTGTCTCTGTATAAATAACAGGTTTTCTGCAAGTACTTCATAATAACTTGCTGAAGGAAGTAATATTAATAGATCCATGTTACAGTGGAAAATTGAGTCACAGGGAGACCATAGCTAGAGTGTTAGTAGCTAGTAATTGATTGAAATTGAAATTTGAGTGCAAACATCCTGGCTCCATAGCAGGGTTTCTAACTGGTCTGCTGATATTCAAAAAGCCACAGTAAAATAAAACTAACAGTGCTGGGTAACAATCAGAGCTAGAGCGATGGGTATTGAGTTTACAGGTATAGATATTATCTGCAACATCTACAACCCATATTAGAGTACCTGAGTTTATATTCTGGCTCTATTTCTGACCCAGATTCCTGCTTATGTGCATCTTGAGTGGCAGTTGATGATTACTGAGATAGTTGAATTCCTGTTTCCTTTGTGGGAGACCTGGATTTAATTCCAGGCTCCCAGCATTAACAGCAGGGACGTTAACTGGCAGATGGGCCTTCTCTCTCTGTCTCTGTCTTTCAAATAAGAAATTACAAACATGAATTTAAAAAATCAGAGCTATTCAAGGTACCCTCTGACATAAGAGACCTGGGCTAGGCTAAAGGACATTGCCTACCATCCACTGGTACTCACAAAATTTGGAGCAGGGGACCAAGACTGGCTGCGCAGGTCTCAGCATCTGTCAGTATATGTATTGGCTAGGTTTGGGAGCAAGCTAGACTGGGCTAGGCTCCAGCACCTGCTGGTGATCGCAAGAGCCAGGATGTGTGTGGGACAGATTGGATTAGGCTCCAGCAACCACCTGGTCATGTGAGAGCCGGGTCTAGAGATAGGTCAGGCTGGAAAAGACTATATCACCCATTGGCTTGTACGAGAGCTAGAATGGGTGCAGGTCAGAAGGGCTAGGCTGTAGCAGCAGCTAGCAAGTGCTGGGACTGAGTGTGAGTCATTTTAGGCTGGACCATGGTACTCTCTGGAATGTACAAGGTCCTGGTAGGGGAACTGTAGGCTGTGCCTATTGATGGTGAGAAAAATCAGGGATGGGGTTGAGTCAGGTTGGACAAGGCAGTGGCACCTGTCAGCGAACAGGTTGAGGTCACGTCTGGGGTGGAGGTTGGCTGAGCTAAGCCACAGCATTCATGGATGTATGTGAGAGCTGGCTGCAATATTGGCTGGGCTGGGCTAGGGGCTTGCAAAAACCAGGGCTAGGGGTAGGGCTGGTGTGAGGGTATGAGGGGTCATCCTGACTAGGCTGCAGTACCTGCTGGTATGTGTGAAGGCTTGACCTGTGTTGAGTTGGCTGGGCTGGGCCACAACACCTGTCAGTTTGTATGAGGTATGGAGCTGAGGCAGAACTGACCATGTAGCTATATCCATCAGTGTGTGCATTGTCTGGTGGAGATGACAGACTGTACTTTGCTGGCTGGTAAACACAGGAGTTAAGACTGAGCTCACCACAGACAAGATTTTTTGGAGGACTCCCCACCTAGACTCAGACTGTGGCTACAGGGAAATTATAGGACATATGGTCTGACTTTGGAGTGTATGTATTGGGTTTAGGCCTCCTCAGTTGCTGATGCCTGAGTGATGAACAGCATGCACATTGGGGCCATGATAGTCAGCTTATCTTGGCCAGCAAGGAACTGCCTTGTTAGCGGATGGAAAGCAGACAGTTTGGACAATTCTCTTGGCCAAGCATTATAGCATATTCCTGGGTCTGTGGATGCACTAAATCTCTCTTCCTGGAGCAACAAACCAACAACTTCTCAGAACTATCAAAATCACTCAAGTAACACCCTTGGAACATTCTTCCCCATATATGGTTCTCCAAGGCATCAGCAAATGACCATCCCATATTCCTGGATACTGATGTTTTTGATATCAAGGAGCTGCCCCACCCCTCCTGCACCGCTGCCTAGTCCTTCCCCTCCTTCCCTGTGGACACAGGAAGAAAACAACAAAATTGAAATATGTGTGCTGCCCACTTTCCTGCATTCCTGGCTGGCTCTCTAGCCGAATCAGAGGCCCACATAGGTATACATCACTCTCAATCATGTAAACAATATTAAAAATAAAATTTCCTAATGCTGCTTGGGAAAACTAGTTATTAGGGCTGAAATCAGAAAGAGGGCTCCCACGAGGCACTGACTCTTCTGGCACCCTAGTCTGGTGGTTCCCAGGTGTCAGAACTGGAAGACGCTGATATTTATTGTTTAAATCGCTCGGTTTATAATATTTTGCTGCAGTGTCTCAAATTGATGAAATCAGGGGAATCTGTGAGATAGATGCATGTTCTGATAAGAAGTCACATCAGACATAAGAAAATATGTAGAGGCTAAATTGTAGAACTCTTAAGTGCCAGATTAATGATAATAGATTGTATTTCAGAAGAACTAATCCATGGTCTTGCGTTGTTCTATCAAAGCACTGGAGTTGACATGATAACTACAAGGACAGACTTGTTGTTTTTTTTTTTCTTTTGAAATGTTGGTTAAAATTCACTTTTTTTTTTTTATAGAGTCTTTTTCGACTTTACCTCTAAAGTGTTCTCTTTAAGAGGTTGTCAAAGGAATGAATGTTGGAATTTATTCTCTAATGTTTTCTTTTTAAGTCCATGAACTTTCCCATTCATTTTATATTACAAGATGAGTTCAAAAAGTTAATGGAAAATGTTATGAAAAAATTATGCATGGATTTCAAAGACATTTTGCACTGAAAGAAACTTGTCTTTTAATTCAATTGTTCCAAGAATTTTTTTGAAGCACCTTTGTAGATTTTTGTGTTGGGGCAAAGGGGGAGCAGGAGGGACCAGCAAAATGGCTGTAGCCTCTATTTTCTATAGCGCAAAAATATGGAAATTTTCAATTTTGCATACTTTCATTTCTATTGGATTTTCTAGAATGTTGGAGAGAAATCCGAAGGTGTAACTATTTTCTTTAGACGTGAGTCTCTCCCAGGAAGACGCATTTACATCTTGTCTGTAGGCTGTGATGCATGACCAGAAGCCTTTATGTTCCTCATTTTTAGTATTCACCTGAATTTTCTGGTTCTGCCCAAACTGTCTCAGAGTCAGTCCCTTTCATACTTGCTGTTAGTGTGGTGTGCTGCTGGGCCGCATGCTCATATTTGTACTTTCACCATCTGTCTCCTCAAATTATCTGAAGTCTCAGTTCTAATCTACCTTACTGTGGCCTGCCTGCCACTACCACACCCTGTAATCCCAACAGCATGTGATAATCATGGAGGCTTTGTAGAAAGAATATTGTTTTCTTTCACTTCTCTTTAGGGGATATCAATATATTTCGAATAAAGATGAACACATTTATTTCTCTAAGCTTATATAGAAAAAATTCTACTAAAATTGTGTCATCACTGAACTCTTTTAAAGGAGGGGACACTTTTTCCCACTCTTCCTCGATTGGATTACATTAGGTTCTCCATCAATCCAGAATACGAGGTGCTAGTTGTTGGATCTGCCAAACGCAATGTCACCGAGTCCCAGGGCATTAATCATCATGGCATATGTGTTATTTCATTACCTTGTTCTGTTGAGCCAAGGGATGAGGCATTTGAATTCACACTCCCCCACTCTCAGCTTTTTCTCCAATCTCTGCTTTCTGTCTGAAGGAGCTTCGGCTGTTGCCAGATAGTGTTCCTCAAGTGGCAGATTTTTAAACGCTAATGGTGTTGTGCCTATTTGCAGGAACATCTCAAGATCCATCTTCCAGTGGGTACATAGCAACTGGTAGTGTAGCTGTGATTTCAGATGCTGCTTTGTAGGTACAAAAGTCACAATCAGAGCTGTGAAATAATATTTCAAAAGTTGAATGTCTACATGTAGTTTCAAATACTTCTGGAGTCATTGGCTCTGTTTCATAGAGATGTGGAGTTGTATTAGTCAGGGATTTTGTTCTGTCCCATGATCCCCTCTTTTTTATAGGAATTTTTAGTTTGATATTTATTTATGTTTTTTAGGTATTTAAGAGGGTATGGAGGGCAGGGAAAATAGGAAATGCTCCAATCTACAAATTCACTTTCTAAATGCCCATAACAGTCAGAGCAGGGCCAAAACAAAATGAAGAATTGGAACACAATTCCAGTCTCCTATATGTATGGCAGGAACCTAATTATTTTAGCCATCAGCACATCTCCAGAGACTCCATTAGCAAATAGCTAGATACAAAAGCCAGAACCAGGTTCTGAACTCAGTACACAGATATTTGATCTGGTGTCAGCCTCTTACATGGCATCTTAACCATTAGCCTAATGCCTGCCCCATCGTCTGCTCCCTCTTAACAATTCTTGTCATTTATTTCTGTTGTGTACATATTGCCAACATTTGCCTGTAACATTTATCTATTCGTTTGGCAATCAACATCAGGCAGTGTGCTTTTTAAATGAAAGTGGAAAAGAGGAAGTGGTCTTTACCTTTAGTGACCTTAGAGTATAGTGGAAATCGAGACCAGAGAGCTGAGATGGAGTGTGTTAAGAAAAATCCCCTGTGTTACAATGAAGCATGGTACACAAAAGGGACTGTCAAACTGACCTTTGGAAAGGGTAAAGCTGGAAAAGTAACCTCGGACTGCAGAGAGAGGCTTGAAGCTCGTTGAGTCTGATGCTTCCAAGTCATTTTCAGTTGGACACACCAGGCTGTTAGAAGCACCAGGATTACAGAGTAGTAAATGAGCTGGTTCTGCCAGGTTCTGACAAGCAATAGGGAAATTTAAATCCTTAATTTGCTTGCAGTCACGATGACATTGTTGGAATTTTGAGAGTGTTTTCTCAATGTTATTTGATCCATATTTAGAAGAAATGTGTGAAAACTGTCCTTTTACGTGAGCAAGAATCTTGACTGTTCATCATGGATCCAAATATGACTGGGGTCTGACTACAGGTCTTATTAGCAGCATGGTTCAATGCCCAAACAATGACTTCATAGGATGGACTCCACTGCTGGTCTGGCATTACACATCTGTAGACTGGCAACTTTGAAGTGATACATTTATCTAAGATGCTTTGTATAGACTGTTTTTTGCTCTGTTTACTGTAAGAATTCATTGATTCAAATTTCTTAAGCATCGTGATGTTTTTCCCAATTGTTTTTGACTCAACCAACCTGGTGCATCCTGGTTCTCAGCTTGTTTCACCTTCTCATGATTATTCTGATAGCATTCCAAATATCTTTATTGACATTAATGCTACTTTCATTATTACTACTACTGAAACAGTTTGTGTTTTGAACAACTATGTGCTATGCACAGCATGAGATACTTTCCATATCTTCAGAACAGCCTTATGAAGTATAAATATCATTATTTTTCATTTTGTAGTTAAGATCACAAAAGTTCAGAGTTTAAGATAATAGCTGTAGCACCAAATACTAGTATCAGTTTATGGGACACATTTTAATATTATTGCAATAGTTTTAGCACCAAGCTGCCATTGAGCACACTATTTCCAGTCCCTTCATGTGGAGATCCTTCCTAGTGTGGAGACTGCTGGAAGCACCATGACTGGATATCCAGAGGTGCCCAGTGATTTCACAGTGATCATGGATTTTAAGGCAAGCAAGAGTCTTCCTCAGAGCAGATGCCGTGAGATGAGAAGCAGTGGCTCATACTCAAGACAGCCAGCAACAGGAAGACCTGACCAGTCTTTGATAGGGAAGAAGAATGAAGAAATACTGGGTTTTAGTTTTGTCTCTGTTTTCATTGTACTGCCTATTGGGGTTTGTTATAAACTTAGAACTGATAATTCTTGGACAAGAAATGAACTGAAGTTCTGTTATCAGGATGGGAGATCAATGCTTTGATTATTTCATCAAAATTAATAACATCAGAAATAGATGCTATCACACAGCTGGTTAAGCTACTGCTTGGGCATGTACATTTGAGATATGAGAGTGCTTGGTTCAAGGCCCAGCTACTCTGTGCTTCTGAACTTGCTTCCAGTTAATGCTTTAGAGAGGCAGTGAATGATGGTCTAAATACCTTGGTTCCTGTCACCCGTGTGGGAGATCAAATATTATTCCTGTCTCCTGGCTTCTCTAGGCTCCTGGAGAGCCTAGCCTCTCCATGGTTAGGGCTGGCATTTCAGAAGCAGGCCAGTAAAGGGAAGATTTCTCTCTCTCTCTTTCCAACAATAGATAAACATTAAAAAATACTTAGTAACAGTAGCAATCCCTATGGGAATGCAATCCTGCAAATACACTCACTCTAACATAATCCATAAGTTTTATTACTAGAAAAAAGAAACTTCTGACAAATTCTTTTTATTTAGTTTTATTCTCTGTCACAAAGCAAAGATTATTTATTCAAACGTTTCAGATATTTATGACATTAAAAAGCAGAATATTCATTTCCAAATAACCTTGCGTTGTGTGGGCAGGTACAGTAATGAAAGCAAGTTAGATATCTCATAGATTCTCTATTACGCCCCAGGCTCTAGACACACCACTGAACTGAGAAGAGCATATCTGGTTCCTACAGATGGATAAGAAAGAAAATATATACACATGTTAAAATACTTACTTTTAATACAAGATAAAGGGCCTTAGGGTGGGCTGCAAGCTTTGTCAGATGGGCAAGAAAGTGTACAAATTCTTGAGGTATCTAGTGTAAAGTTTGAAAAGGTGTCCCCTGCTTCTGATTAGAGAATTGAAAAGGTAATGCCAGTGGAGAAAGAAGTATGGCCTGCGAGGATAACAAAAGGAGTGCTAATCTCAGGCTTTGACTTAGTGACCATATTTCTTTTTGTTGTGAGTCTTCCAACTCAGTAGCCTTTGTGCAAAATGGCTATGGTTGTTGGGTAGTTAGAAAGCATTAAAAAGATTCATTGGCTTTTTGTTACGTGAAACGAGTTTCTCTTCCTCGAAAAAGAGGAATATGGTCTGGATGTTCTAGAGCCATGTTTTATCAATACAAATTGACTGTGTTATATCATCTACACTCTACTTACAAATCCTTTTTATTTTGGTAATTTGATAAATCTCAGCTAAGTGTTGTCACAAAATACAGGTGATTTTTTTTTTAAAGATTTATTTTTATTATTTCTTTATTGGAAAGGCGGATATACAGAGAGGAGAGACAGAGAGGAAGATCTTCCGTCCGATGATTCACTCCCCAAGTGAGCGCAACAGGCCGATACTATGCCGATCCGAAGCCAGGAGCCTCTTCCGGGTCTCCCACGCGGGTGCAGGGTCCCAAAGCTTTGGGCCGTCCTGGACTGCTTTCCCAGGCCACAAGCAGGGAGCTGGACGGGAAGCAGGGCTGCCGGGATAGAACCGGCGCCCATATGGGATCCCGGGCGTGCAAGGCGAGGACCTTTAACCACTTGCGCCACGGCGCCGGGCCCAGGTGATTTTTTTTACACAATTTTAAATAGAGTTGTTAGGGATTCTTCATGCCCCTATAGCAATTCAGCACACTTTATCATTGGATATTTCTGCTTTGTATCTTTTAAAGCCCAGTATTCATTACAATTCATGTAAACATTCATTCATGTTTAATGCATAGTTTCATCAGTGATTACATCAATGAACCCCTGTTTACGTATTCTATTTTTATGGTTTGTTTATTCTCATCCAGTTTATACCAACAATTTAAACTAACTCAATTAGCAAAGTACAACAATATTTTAAAGATTTATTTATTTTTATTTGAAGGGTAGATTTATAGAGAGAGAAAGAAAGGCAGAGAGATTGTACATCCACTGGTTCATTCCACAATGGCTTCAATGGCAAGAGCTGGGCCAATCTAAAGCCAGGAACCTGAAGCTTCTTCCAGATCTTACACATGATCACAGGGGCCCGGAAACTTGGGCCACCTTTTGCTGCTTTCTCAGGCACATAAGCAGAGAGCTGGATGTGAAGTGGTGTAGCTGACTCAAGCTATATGGGATGCTGGTACTATAGGCAGAGGCTTAACCTATATGCCATGGCCCCTAGCCCACAAGAAATCTTCTTTTGCTCATAGTTGGTATATTTTCTCTATTCCTTAGAAAATTTTGACTTTGTAAAGATTTTTTGAAATGTAGAGTTACAGAGAAACAAAAGGAGAGCAGGAGGGAAAGGATGAAGAAGAGAGAGAGAGAGAGAGGGAGAGAGATCAATGGCTGACCCCAAGCACCTAAAACTCTACCCATGTATCTCATCTGGATGCAGTGACCCAAATAATCAGGGCCTCTCAAGGGCTCATTAATAGGATCCAGGCAGCAAAAGTAGAGCAGCTAGGATGCAAACTGGCACTACTGTGAGATACTGGACTTATGGATGGTAGGCTAAATCACTGTGTCACAATGCCAGGCCTAATCCTTTTTTTTTTTTTGAAAGTTTTTGTGGGCAGAGAGTACTTTTATATTCTGAGTATGTGGTATCCTCTCCAAGTCAAATAAAAGGAAAAATGTATCATTATTTTCCTGAAGTGCCAGAAATTTGCATAAAGTGAACCACCTGGTTCATAAGGAAAATTAGCCAAGCCCAGCTACTCTTAAGGAGCTGACAGTATTTGAATGGTTTCTAAGATACGTGGGTAAGTTAAACCAAACAGGAAACCAAAAGAGAAGCCCCTGAGTCAAAGAGAAACTGTTCATTATTCTTTTGGGTTTATAAGCAGAATCATTATACTATTACCCTAAACTCTACAAAACCAAAGATAAGTCATTGGCTGTTCTTTAAATACTATGGTCAGGGTTTAGTATCATATCATCTCATGGACAATTTCACCTTCCCCTTTCCTTTAGATTACTCCAACCTTTCATACTTCCCAAATCAGGTTTCGTTTTTGCAAACTATTTAGAACAAGTGACAACTGAAGATGTATTCCTTTGCTTAAAGTTTTAAGTGATCTACTCCACCCTGTATATGTCGAATGGGAACACTATTTATGAAGACAAACGGAAAGATTTGTGATCCCTTGGATGATGAATCAGTGTCCAGTGTCTCTCGGTACAGTGAGAATCTGAATAGTAGATGCAAAATGATTATAAACATGAGTCTCTTTGACTTCCTATGGATGGCAGTCATTTGTAACATACAGACAACTTGTCACACCCAGTCAAAACTGTGAAGAAGGGGAAGCAGAATGGGGAAGTGGGGTGGAAGGTTTTAATATAGTGGTCTTTTAGCATTGTGGAAAATGTAAGTCAATGTGGCATTTGCAGAAGTTATCACATTGTTATCAAAGCTGTCATATATGCTTCCTCTAATTGCACCTAAAATGGTGATTCCTTTATATCATTTGATGTAAGGAGAAAGAATATTGGTCTCCATAAAGCGACCATCTGACTCTACCACTTGCATCCATGTGTCATGTCAGTATTCAACAACTCAGATTCCTAGATATATTTATTAGTATGTCTTGAGTACTTACTATTGTGTCACAGAACCCTGTAATGTTGATACTCATACATGTGAAAATAGAGGCACAGATAGACAAAGTGCAGTTATTTCCAGTAGATTGGTTGAATACTGACCTCAAAGGTCAGCTGAGGTACAGGTCTCATGAGCTATCTACAGATTGGGTTAGCTCTTTCTCTCTTATTATGCTATTATTTTGAAAATTTAAACTTTTTAAAACTCACAGATGTAAGTAACTATGTAGTAGGTAAGGATTAAAACATTCAAAAACGAAAATCTTCCTTTCCCTAACACCTCAAGACTACTTCACTTTGGAAATTAATGTTTTTTTTTTTTTAACTGGATATAAAATGTGTGCATGTTTAGGATATACACACAGACCTTACATATTCATTTTCATGTGTGGATCTCCTGTTTCTTGTGTCATACCTTGGCATATTATGGTGCCTCGTGTACGAACTAGGATGGAAGCTTTCTGAAGTCATGCTATGTATTCTGTTCTTGTCATCTATGGTTAAGCAGCAGATGCTTTAAAGACTCAGGACTTTAAATGGACATTTTCATTAGTCTGATTTATGATCAATAGTTTTGACTGGAATCAGCAAGGACACGTCACCTCTGTTCCACTCAGGAGACCCTGGGATGGACTGAGAACATCTACCTGCATAGATCTCTCCACGGAGATGCTTGGTTTCTCAGAGCATGGTGTCTATGTCTTAGGCTGTCCAAGAGAACTAGCTAAAGGCCATCTTATCTTCTAAAAACACTAATGAGCATTGTTTCACATCAGTTCTACAGTATCCACTACACTTATTCAGATTTGAAGGCATACAGTGTATAGCCCACCTTTCAAAAATCACAATGTGAGGAGAAGTTGGTGGGACAACATATACTGAGGTCACCATCTATGGAAAACACAAAGTATCATGAATGTCTTTTCATCTCAAGTTCTTATCTCTCAACTCTCCAGATCTTTACCTTGCAGTTTTGTTTGTAGCTGGTATTCTCTTATTGTCTAGGAAACAGAGTCATTGAGTCAGAACTAAGAGACAGTAGACCTTTGCTCTGAGCTGACTTACTAGGGGAGGGGAAGTGATGGAGCATCTGAAAGTAGAATCCAGGGCATAAAATTTCGCCAGAGACAAATGATAGGGATTCCTAGAAAAGGTGCTTATGAAATGACTCTCTTGGAATTCTCTGAAGATATCTTTGAACTGATGTTTGTCTAGAAATTTCTGAGAAATGGCATTTTGGTAGTGAGGTATAAACAGGAGAATATCAGGTCAAGCATAACAGAAGTATGTACTGTGAAGTAGTACATCCTCCAGGAACCAAAACCAATATGTAAAGCCTGCTTTGAACAGTGCAGCTCACCTGGAATGCTCATGTTTGCATGTTAGACAAACACTAAAATAGTTCAACAGTGAAACTCTCAGTTTTAAAGAAAAACACGAGAACAGTATGAGAAGACAGTCTTGTGTGCCCTTAGATTTGATGTTAATACTTGATCACATCATGACTGAGCCTCTGGTATTTAGACTAAATCTTAACACTCACTAAGGTGTGATGTTGAAGAACACGCCTTTTGAGCAAATATAGGAAAGTAAATGTTCATAAGAGAGATTTGGGGCCAAATGGAAGTCAGTTTTAGAGAATTTGTTTCAGAACTCCTAACAGTTTTGCCTCATTTTGCTTTTTCTTTCCCTATCTTGTCACCCTGCGCTATACTTTGTATCCTCACAATTAACTTTTCTAGTCAATGTTCAGCCTCTCTTCTCTCTAAAGATTGAAGCATTTATTCTCTGTTGGCATCGCATTGTTTGAACTGCTATCATAGAAACAGATCAGCTGAGAATATTCCCTCTCTACCCCATACTCTCACCCACCATACACACAGACACACACAGACACACACACACAGAGACACACACACACAGACACACGCACACACGTGCTCATGTAAATGAAAAATACCAATGGTCTTTCTTGGTATGGTCTTTTATTTGGGTATTTAAACCCTATATTCCCTGACCTTCTCATTTTGCTCTCAGTATTCATTAAGATTCTATAATGATATGTTTTTAAGGGCTTGAATTAAGGATTTAATGGGAAAAGAGCTTGTTATGCTCATACAGAACAGAGGGGGAATGTCAGTGACTTTTGCTGAAACTATTGGGCTGCTTGTAGGAGCTTTCTTTTTATTCTGCTTTCACTGCATTCTCCATTGAAGCATGTATCTAGAATATTAATTTTTCCTTTCCATATTGCTTATTATTATTTAAAATCTAAACTATTTTTAAAGATTTATTTGTTTTTAATTGAGAGGCAGTTTTATAGAGAGAAGGTGAGACACAGAAAGAGGGATAAGTTGGTTCATTCTCAAATTGCCGTAAAGGCCAGAGCTGCGTGTATCTGAAGCCAACAACCTGGAGGTTCTTCTAGTTTCCCACATGAGTGCAGGGGCCCAAGGGCGTGAGCCATCCTCTGCTACATTCACAGTCCATGAGCTGGAAGCTGGATCTGAAGTGAGACAGCCAATACTCAAGCTGGCTTCCATTTTGGATGGTGATGCCACAGTTTGAGGATTAACTTGTTATGCCACTGCACTGGCCCCGGAATGTAAACCATTTCTTCTGAACAAATCCTACTCCAGTTGCTAAATATTTCCCTTACAGTTAAGATTTAGTGATAGAATATGATTTCATCTTAGCATGGAGAGCTGTCTGATACAGGAAGAGGAAGCAACTGAAACATTTCATGACCACCTTTTGAGATTCAGGCCAGTTCTTTGATCTGAAGAGATTTTATCACACTCTTGGTTATCTACAAGAATTCATGGTCTATACCTACAGGTTTTCAGAGTCATCATTGTTAGAAAGTTACAACATGTTGGTAATTGTTGATCTCATACCAATAGAATGGTCTACTCTGGGAAGAAAGATAGAGAGATAGAAAGTGCCCCAGTGGGGCAATGCTTTTGTGACTTGATTCTTGGACCTCAGAGGTTGAGCACTCTGCCAAAGTGTGACTGCCATGACGTTAATAAAGGATCCCCCAGCAGAGAAAGTGCTGAGAGGCCCTGCCAGCAGTGCTGTGACAGTACTATCCCCCTCCCCCAACCCAGCTTCCAGAACAGCTCAGTGCCCCCATTACTGTCTGCCATCGTTCTTTATGTCTAGGAGTGACAAAATCCTGCTGTTTATTTCTATGAGGTTTTTTCCTACGTTTACTCCCCGTCTCCCTTATGAACACTGCTTTGGCTCCAGCTTATATTGCTGCTTCTAAAGTTGTAGGACTAGTTGAACTGGACTTCAGCTCTCCCTTTCCCCTAGCCGCAGTTATCTTAAAAACCAAACGGCAACTTCATTTTCCTAAAATTAATTAACTTATGCCTCTGCTCAAAAATTGGTGATTCCCCTTTGATCATTGAATCATGTCCAAAGTATTGATTGTAGTTAACAAGAACTCCCACCATTGGATGTTGAGAGTGTTTTTTTTACTAATCCAGCCACACCCAGGTTTTATTGGCCTCATTACTGATTTCTGTCTCTCTGTTTTTGCCTCTTTATTTACTTTTCTTGCCCTCTCATTCACAACTGCAATTATGGCCAGTGTTTCCAGCTGGTAAAATTGCACTGATTCTCTAAATCCATCCTTCTTTTTCAAAGACAGCTTCTACTTCCACTCAAACAAAAAATCCATCTCTGGGTTCTGTCTTTTGAAGTACTTTGTGACATTGTCTGTCTTGGGCTCTGCAGGGATGGGCATGCGGAGCACTTTTATTAGGCAGAAGGCTCATGAGGAGCAAAGATGCGGCTGTACTGATGTTAGCAAAACTTTCCCATCACCTATAGCTAGACACATAGTAGGCCTTTGCTAAATGTTTGGAATTTGATTTTTACAGGTTAAGACCATTAACTCAAGATTTTGTGTAGATATGGTGTGCAAAGCAAATGCAGAGTGACTTTAGGTCTACTTAGATCATATATTTTAAGTCAAAAAATTAAAACGGGACTTCAAAGGAGACATTTCAAACTGTCAAAGAGCTGTAGGATAATTTTATCAAATTTTGGATATAAATATTTTGATTCCTTTTATGTGTTAGGTTAACAATTCTAACAGCTTATACCTCGAGTGTGTGATTCCTTTGTATACCCACTATTCTCATTTGTGAAGTCTTTATCCTTTTCACATATCTATGTCTTGCGCTTCAGATTTCCTCATCCTGTTTTAAAAGAGAGCTTAGTATAAGTAATTTTTTTGGTGATGCAACCAACAATGCTGATTTCTAGCTTCTACTACACCGGCAGTGTCCAGCAGGTGTGTGAGCTAGTATGAGAATTAGACTCACAGAAAATTGTCTTCTAAAGTCCTGAAATGTGTAGTTTTTAGAGACAATCTTTCCTGTGTTGTGCTGTTCCAAATCTCTATTGTATTTAGAGATGCAGTGATCAAAATAGATACCCTTTGCTTCTTGAAGCACTATTTTGGTTACTCTGTTTTCAGTTTTGAACAAGTTATCATTTTCCATTGGTGTATCTAGGTAGTATAGACTTTTTTGGGGGTAATGCTATTCATACTGCACCTGCTGTCAGTCAGAACTGTGCGTTGGGGCATAGCTTGTGCTTTGAAGCCAGTTGAAGCTCAGTGTACACATGAAACATGTGGCAGGAAGGGGGATGTTTCCCACCTTCCTGTCTTTCAGTGTGTTTCATCACTTGTGTAACTATGTTTTCCATGCCTTTGTCGATAAGAATCTTTGTAAATTTTCTATATTTAACACAAAGACTAATTGGTGTTAAGCATGATCAGCTACTTTTACCACATCCAACCAGACTGAGAATAAGTTAAAGACAATTATTGGTTTACTCTGCCAGGAACTGTGACACCCCCACAATCCCCTCCCAAGACTGTTGAATAGTGTCTTTAGCATGTATTGTACTGTAAGTGCTGGGGGACTGACTAAAGCAATTTTTTTTTTTTTTTGCTTTTTTAAAAAGCAATCTTTGGTAAGTGTATGCTTTCCCACCTTCAGGATCCTTTCTTTGACTTATTAGGGTCAGACAGCTGGTAACTTGACGATTGTGTTCAGTTCTTACGTGTGGGAATCAGACTGCACTGAGCCCTCTTCCCCAGGTGTCTTTCCTAACTTTGTTGAACTTCAGAACAATGTGGTCTACACATTTCCATGACTGTCCACGTGGGCGTTGAATGGGCTTCTTTTCCAGAAGAATGCCACATGAAGAGTCACAGCCAGTTTGGTCATGCTGTGTCCTTAAGACCAATAGCATATCAGTCCTAATGCCCACTTGACGAGCCTAAACTCTTTTCTTAAAGATTTATTCATTTTTATTGGAAAGTCAGATATATAGAGAGGAGGAGAGACAGAGAGGAAGATCTTCCATCTGATGATTCACTCCCCAAGCGGCTGCAACGGCTGGAGCTGAGCCAATCTGAAGCCAGGAGCCAGGAACTTCTTCCCGGTTTCCCACATGGGTGCAGGGTCCCAAGGCTTTTGGCCGTCCTCGACTGCTTTCCGAGGCCACAAGCAGGGAGCTGGATGGGAAGCAGGGCTGATGGGATTAGAATCGGTGTCCATATGGGATCCCGGCATGTGCAAGGCAAGGACCTTAACTACTACGCTATTGCGCCGGGCCTATGCCTAAACTTTTTAACTCAAGTCTAACTTGTATGAGTTTTATTCTAGATTCCTATGCCTTATCAAAGTCTAAAACCAGTGCTGTCTTGATCCTAATGTTATTCCTTCAATTTGTTTCTCTTATATAAAATAAACTTAGTGGAGGAACGGGGTCATTTGATTTCCACCAGTTGTTTCAGATCTAACTCTTTCAGTTAACAAACTTGACCATCTGGAATGAATACTCTGGTGATTGATTTTTAATAAAAGGAAAAATTGTGCTTCCAGTGTGTGTGTATTTTCATAAGCATGGGATCAAACAGTTGAGGACATAGAGTAAATGCTTTCTAAATATTCAATGGTGAATTATAATTCCTATTGGACAAACTGAACTAGAGGTCCCTTCCCAACAACAATAATTTTGTTTGGGAATAGAGATATATTAAAATTTATTTTGGATAGTTTTCTATGTGTACTGGGGCAACTGAGTGTCTTGTGTCTACTTAAGTTTTCTTCTTTATAAAATGAGCAAAGGAAGAGAATTGTCCAAAGAATGCTTTTAATTGTTCATATTTTGATTTGCTATTCTAAGTGAATTTCTGGAAGTCTAGTGTGGCTAGAGAGACAATTAAAAGGAACAATCGCATAGAAAGTCCAAAACTGAAGGCTTAATCCAACTGGGTGAGCCTTTCTCTGTGAGCCTTTGCATAACGGTGGATGAGCATTCTATGTTGTCCACTTCTTTCTGCATCCTTTGTTTCTCATCTCTGCTTTCCTCTTTTCATTATCCTCTTCTTCTTTTTTCTATTCTTATTCTTCCAGAGGAGAAGGCATATTGTTCCTGATCAACACACAGAGAAAATTTTTTATAATTACTCCTGCAGCTTTGCCTCTTTTTAGACCGATGTTGAAAAAGGAAAGTCAGCATTCATGCGTTGTTTTTCAATCTTTCAATTTTTGTGTTAAATATTTCCCTGGTTTTCCACCTTACACAGTAAAAGCTCAGGAGGATGAATATTCACTTAGTCTGAGATTGCCTCCATCTCTATGTAATTCCTGCTTTTCAGAGATAGGCTCATTCACATGTGCTCCCTTACTGCAATGGGTTCTTATGGCTTTGGTATATTTTATTTCTCAATGAAAGTTCAATTACAAAAATTAAATCTATATTCTCTCTCCTTTTCTCTTTCACCCTCAAATAAGTAAGCACAAAAGTATTTTAGATTTATTTAATTTCAAAGAACAGGAAAAAGGAAACCAGTATTTCCTTTTGTACTGTTTTTTTTCCTGGACTTTGGCCCTGTACCTGAAGAATGCCCCACCCACTTCCTTTTCTTTTCTTTTCTTTTTTTTTCTTTTCTATGGTTTCATATGGAGATATTGAGTTTTTTTTCTTTTAAAGTGGATTTGCAGCAATTTGGTAAATGTTGCAAAATCAATCAGAGTCTTTAAAAAATTAGCCCTGCCAAGACTGTGAAATGCATTCCTACATATTCATTTCTGAATTGATGGATGGATGACAGGCAGTAGGCAGCAGGATTGAGTACTAAACGATTCTGTGTCAGCCTTTAGAAATCTTAGCAATCTGATCTGCAGCACATGAAAAGGAGTAGGAAAAGAGCAAAAACAGAAATATGTAAGAGAATTTGATCTTAAGTCAGAAAATAGCAGCAAGAAATTATTTTTTACTATGAGAAATAGAAAAATAGTAAAGCTAGGAGGCTGGAGCTTTTGGTAGCATTATGATTACATGAACTGCTTATATTCCGTTTTATTGAAAATTTATCTGTTATTTTATGCTATGTTGAAACTGTAGAGATTAGTTGGAAAGGAATAAAAATATTTAAAAGTTTGGAAGGTTGGAAAGATTAGATAAGGGCAAAGTCTAATAATCTTACAGCAGGAATGTGTATGCTTTTATAATGCCATAGTCCAGGAAGCAGAGGGCCAGTAGCTTACTCTAAGACCACTCCCCACCACCTGCTGTGTTGACAAGCAAGCTGAGTTACTTTCTGAACAAGTTGTCTGTATCAGCAAAATGAAAGCATTGTATGGGGTGATAGTTCAGCAACCTCTACTCCAGCTCTCGCAGCTCAGATTTTATAATGGTTTCACTCTCATGTCCCACGGACAGTAAATGGAAAGTATGCAGAATCTGTGCAGTTAGCTTTGCTAAAAGTATATGCAGCATTTTAAATCTCAGGATGAAACATTCATAGAGTCTGGGTAATTTTATTCAATCTATAATGCTGGCATTTGAGTTCAGTGCTTTTCTTCTGTCCCTTCCCTTTGTGAAGCCCATTGTGTTTTGCTTAGGCTTAGCCGTAGTTAGGCATCAAATATGTAAAGGAAGAATGAAATGTGAAAAATTACTTCAAGTGCGATTCCTTCAGGGAAGTCCACTGGTTTCATCTTTTATTTATTATTTTTATTGGAAAAGCAGATATATAGGGAGGAGGAAAGACAGAAAGATCTTCTGTCCAATGGCTCACTCCCCAAGCTGCTGCAATGGCTGGAGCTGAAGCCAGGAGCCAGGAGCTCTTCCAGGTCTCCCACACAGGTGCAGGGTCCTAAGGCTTTGGGTTGTCCTCAACTGCTTTCCCAGGCCACAAACAGGGAGCTGGTTGGGAAGTGGGGTCGCCGTGATTGGAACTGGCACCCATATGGGATCCTGGGCGTGCAAGGCGAGTACTTTAACCACTCTGCTATCACACCGGGTCCCACTAGTTTCCCCTTAACCTGTCCTCCTTTTCCTCAAGTCTGACTTCATGTCAACTGGATGCATTCCTTTGAAAATTTGGTTGGGGCTTTATAAAATATTTTAAAAGGAGAAGGGAAGAATGACAATCACACAGTAAAGTTACAGACTACATGGTCAGAAATAACAGAACAGATCTATATTCTTTCTTTTACTTCCTTCCTTTTTCTTTCTTCCTTTCTTCCTTCCTTTTCTTTCTTGCTTTCTTTCTTTATCCATCTTTCTCTCTCTGTTTCTTTACCCAAGACCTCCAGGGGCACAAGGTAACTCAGTAATTAACCACTGCTACCTTAAACAATGATGAGATGCACTGCAGTGTTTGCTGAACAAGTTCTAGAATAACTTCAACTTCCCTGGAACTCCAAAGGGCCCATAATATGACCTCTGCCTTCTGGAAAATCACATTTTACAAGTGGCAGAAAAGGAAGTTTACACTAACCCTACATGTTTCACCTGAAAAAATGACGAAAACTATTTCCCCAACGTGGGAGCCCTTACGCACGTCTAACATTCCAAACAGGTACATTTTTGCCCCCAGGGAGTTTTCTGGTTTAGGTGGCTTTTAGTTTCTTGGGAGCATGACCTATATTCCGAAGCTAAATCCCTAAGTAAAGATTACAAGGCAGCAACGAAGGAATGCAATGGAGGGTGAGCAGGCTATCACGCTATGCAGACATGTGAATGTTGGTTCCTCAGCGGAACTTGTGCCCTTTGAAAGATCCAAAGGCATAGGTGTAATCAAGTCATCTGTTATTAAAGTTTGAAACCAAATCTGAGCTATTTGTGGCAAATACAAAAGCTTGGTCCTATTTTGTCCACAACTGATAAAAAACTTAGAATAATTTAAAATGGTCTTTCGAAAGCATTAAATATCTTTTCTAAAAGTTAATTGGTAGGCAGCCATAAAAAGATGAGATTCATTAGGTTGTCAGATAACCTGCTTTGATTGGGAATAAAATCCTGGGCCTCCAGGGTGCAGAGAGAAGCAATCTCTCTGTGGTTATGCTTTTGTGTGTTATACATACAGTGTGTTTTGCCAGGTGTTATAAGTGAGACCAGAATAGGGGACACAAACACACTTTGCTATTGAGATAGTTATTATTGGGAAGAGAAACTGCAACAGGAGAAATATCAGGGAATATTAACAATCTGCTTACTAGTGAGGCGAAGTGTTGTCCTACACACTGATTATGGAATCGAATAGCAGATCCTGGATAGGAGTGACAGATCGATACAATCTGGCTTTTCCTTCATTCAGTTTCTTAGCTTGTGGCTAGAAGCCAGGGATATATTTTGTCGTCTTTGTTCTTCACTCTACACACGCTTTGGCAAGCAGCTGTTACGTCTTCCTTTCCTTGCTCAGCCATGATCAGTGTATGTCTTTGAGGTCCTAGGGAGAATTTTAATCAGTCCTGGCCAGTAATTACTGTCTCTCTCCAGACGTTCTAACAAATCCTTCATTTTTATTCCTCTCCAGTGCTGCATAGAAGAGTGAGGCTGAAATTCTTCCAGTTACAGACCTTAACAGCAGAAGGGACCACCAGTAACAAAGACATAAAATACTTCCTTTTCTCGTCTCTATAAAATGGGGAAAGCATCATTTTCTGGCACAACTAGCCTCAAGCCTGGAGATTGATCTTATCGCATATCATCTAGATTTTCTTATCTTTCTAATCCAGAGCTATTTGAATTTTGTCATCTTCACTTTGAACTTGTTCTGTTTGGTCCAAAAAAAAAAAAAGCCCAAATTAATCGAGGGCAGTGGCTCTTTTACTTCCTAGTGCATGAATAACACACAGAGCATCCCTCCACCAAGCTTTAACCATCCTACTGGATGAGCATGTGACATAGTTTGAAAGAAATGTCTTAGTTTCAGTGTGTGCTCCCACTCCATGTCACCTATAAAATGCCATGTGACATTTAATGAAATCAATTATCTGCCCTAAATGTTTTATGTATTCATTTGACAGTTATTCATCCAATTTTCACTAAACCAGGATATTGTTTAAGCCTGTCAGTTCACAAATACAATGTAAAGTGAGTGGCTGTGCACATAATGACTATGATAGACTCTGATGTGTCAAAGGATGTATTTCAAGGTCAAACCCTAATTCTGAGAGGAGCTGAGCAAAGGCGATAAGGCATTCTGGCTGCTGTCATCAGAGAAGGAAGAGAGGAAGCAACGTTTGAGGTCACTCTTATTGAGAAGAGATGAGGCAATTGGGAGAAGTTTTAGAAAATAAAAGCGGTTAAACAAAAATGCAGAAGTGTAGTAACCCCAAGTGGTTTATGAGAAACAAAGATATTATGTCTTATAAGAAGTGAGTTAATTTGTTTAGGTAAAAGCTAAAGCTACAAAGATAGATTGTAGATGACTTTGATGACAAGGTTATTAAGTTTAAACTTAATCCAGTGATTGTGATGCCATGGTACAGTTACATGAGAATAATTTGAATGGGAATTGTGGAGGAATTGGATCAGGGTTAACCAGTTGCAACCTATTTTGTTTTGCTATAGACTGAATCTCAGTCTGAACTGGGAGATGCTAGGGATCTTGCAAGAATGAGACAAAGATCAGACATTTCACAAGCAGCAGTGATAATAAAGTCCAATTAAATAGAAACACAAGTTTGAGATAAGTAATGGAAGAGAAACCAGTATTATAATGTGGTGCTGGCATCCCATATAAGCACTGGTCCAAGTTCTGGCCATTTCAGCTCTGATCTAGCTCCTTGCTAATGTGCCTAGAAAAACAGCTGAAGATTGTTCAAAAGTTTGGGCATTTGCACCAATGTGGGATGGCTAGGAGGAGCTCCTGGCTCTGGCCTCGTCCAGCCCTGGCTACTGCAGCCGTTTGAGAGTGGATCATCAAATGGAAGATCTGTCTTTCTCTTTCTCTCTCTCCTTCTCCTAATCTGTCTCTGTCTTCCCCTCTCTCTCTCTTGCTCTGTAACTCTAACTTTCAAATAAGTAAAATCTTAGGGGAAAAGAGGCTGTGTTGTGCCTAAAGGACAGGTCTGGTGAGCGTTGTTCTTTCTGTAGTTTAATGTATGTGTGTCCTTGAGACTGAAGGGGGCTGTACTGGGAGACAAGGGCCTAAACTGCATTTCAGTTCTGTTTCATATGTTCTCTACCTTTATATTCTGAAATTAAGATATACTCTAACCATCTCTGGGCATATTAAGTGGAAAATTTTCTTGAAAAGCAGGTAGTAATCAATAGCACAGATTTTTATTGAGGGTATGTTGTCATTCAAATTACAGCGTTTTACACACACACACACACACACACACACATATATATATTTAGATTTTTCTTTCAAAATAAATTGTGTCATACTCATTGCAATTACGTTAAACAACTCAGAGCACATAACTTACATTTAAATATTAAAAACAGAGTATTATTTAGCAAACAACTACCTTGCCTAAAATAAAGAATCACTGGGAAGTATTCACTGCCAGGGTTCTGGGCAGATTGTAAATGTATTCATCAAATTCCTACAAATTTTAGGAAACCACTCTTTTAAGTTCCAGAGGGAGCCAAATGAATCATAAAAGAGCTCTGTCATGGAGGGGGATGGCGTAGCAGAGCTCAACAGAATACACAACAGATATGTATAATTTTAATGGGATAAAATGTGATGAACCCTAGGAGAGATCCCCAAGATACACTTTGGATTACCTGAGGAAGAGGTGCTCCTATCTGCTTGGGAATAACAGACAAGGTATCAAGAATGATGGGTTGTGCACCCGATTTCTGTAGATATAGGCAAACTAGGGGAATCCAGGTAAGCCTATTGTTGTGAACAAAAGTAAGGTTCTGGAAATAACCATGCACATTTAGGGGAAACTGCTGTCCGGAGCAGCTAGTGTGCAGGCTATGAATAATTATTATTGCAGGAAGCATTTGTTGCGCAGTTCTTGTGTGCTGCCCACTGCTGTGCTTTGGAGTGTGAGTTGTGGGACCATTGGTCCCTTTTTACAGCTGACTACATGGAAGCACAACTCAACACAATGTTTGCACAAGAGCATGAGTTTTCAAAGTGAACCAGGTGATTGTACTCCTCTCAGAAGAAGGGCACATGTAAAAGCATGCACACACCCACAAGCAGCTGTTAAAAGATGCTCGGCATGGATTGGGAAAACATTGTAAGTCATGTGAAGGAAGTTTCATCACCATTCTGTAGATGATGCTGTGGAGTTTTCTGAAGTTGGAACTTTACGCCAACATTACTATGTGTACAATGGAACTAGACTATGATTTCTAGTAATGTGGTACCAAGGGAGTGCAGGTTGTATGTTAAACTCCTGGACTCTCCAAGGCACCTTCTTGTAACCTTTAAATTTTAGTAAGATTTTGCCTATTGAAGAGCTTCTCCATGTTCTTTTTAAAAATCCTTATAATGGCACAGCATTTCAGCTTTTTTTGGATGCAGGGGAAACATACCCCAAACTAGCATTACATTTGTAGAATTTAGGAAAACAAGATACTTTGAAGTCTAGAGCATTGCTGCTGCTTCTACTCATCTACACAGACCTTGCTTTTTCCCTCACTGTTTCTTTATCTTTTTTTTCTCAGCAGTCCTTCTTTCCATATGCAGAGGTATAGATGGACAAGCATACTATAATTTATGGCTCTGTTTGAAAATGGAAATCAGAACTGTGATATAGAAGGCAATCTATTGTACTTTTGTACAGAGAAATGAGCCATTTTCTGGTAGGTACTGGAAGAGCTTGTCAGGTGTTTGCCCAAGGAGGCAGGTTTCTGTACTTTTCCATCGGTAAGGAAGGCGCAGTCCTGGTTGGTTTTCTCTGAAAACTCAGTGTCAAACTTTATGGCAATCTTCCCAGGCTTTTGTTTTGGGAACTAGGCCAGCTGTCTAACTGTGTTAGGTTAAATCTTCCATTTCACAATCTTTTTTGCTTCCCACCAGCTTATTAGTAAAATAAGATATTCATGTCGCTTGACTAAAAAGAATCACTTTCTGGAATCAGAATGTACTTCTATCATCTATTTCCTTATGAGATTTTGATACTTACTGTATCAAAATGTAACAGGCCTTGGGCTGTTCTTGAATGCTTTCTCAGGCCATAGACAGGGAGCTGGGTGGGAAGTAAGGCCACCAGGACACAGATCGGCACACATAAAAGATCGTAGTGCATGCAAGGTGAGGACTTGGCTGCTAGGCTACCTTACTGGGCCATATATATATATGAATTCTTATTAAAATGCATATATATGTAAATTCTTATTAAAATGTGTAAATATACATATATATATTTTAATAAGAATTTATTGCGGCAGGAAGAGCAGGGTAGTGTTTGGCCATGGGGCTGAGGCGAAGGGAACCTCCTGCAGCTGCACCAGACCCAATGCTGGGGACTTAGCCAATCATCACTGCTGCCAAGTGGTGACCAAGTCCTAGTCTTCGGGCACCAGGCTCTGCCTGCTGGCTGCTCGGCGGTGAGCTCTGGGGTTTTAGGGTATTTAATTGCTGCCTAGGGACACCCATGCATAAACCCAGTGTGAGTGTAGGTGAGGGATGTATCCTGAGTAATTCCCAGTGAAGGAATTATGAAACTTTCTGGCAAGCATGGGGACTGAGACCTGGTGGTTTGGAGGCGAGAGTCCCTAAGATCTATTTGGGCCAGCCTGATTCACCAGCCCAACTGGGAATCCTGAGATGGGTTGTTAGCACAGAGCATCGCTGATTGCCACACACCAGTCCATACCAAAGCTATGGATGGGGGTCTATCTGGCAGGGCTAGGTACCAATACCTGACTGAGTGTGGAACAGGGCATGGGTCACACTTGGCAGGGTCAAGACACTAACCAGCACGTGAGAGAACCAGGTCTGGGGGTAGATTCTGTGGGGAAGTGTGCCCAACCCTGTGGAAATACAGGTCCCACTGGTTAGCTCACGAGTTGGGATGGTGATTGGCTGAGCTAGGAAAGACCATGGAATCTGCCATCACTTACGGGTAAAGGAACCAACAACAGTCTGGGCAGGTCAAGGCAGCAGCACATGAATGTGCATCCAAAAACAGGATGTGGGGTGGGGTGGGCTGAGCTGCAACTGGAAGGGGGTGCACCAGGCAGGGTCAACCAAACCTCAACTCACAAGGAAGAACAGAAATCAGGATGGAGCACAGGTCACGCCTAGCTAGGGTTTTACACCAACTGGTCTAAGCCATGGATACTAGGACACAGCATCAAAGGTAAAGGCTGAGACAGGTGAGGGGCTAAGCCAACTGGGTCAGAGCAACCAATCACTGGCATGTGTGTAATTTAGGGCTGGGAATGAACCTGGTTGGGGAGCGGTGAAAGTACACCCTTGCTACGTTTGAGTTCCCCTTGGTGAGTGTGGGGGCCGGACTGTGGTGTGCATTCTGGTCTGAATATGCTTGCAATCTCCCTTGGCACAAGGGTGAACTGGGGCTGGGCACACCTAACTGGGCTAGACTCCAGCACCATCTGGTGCTCTGGAGAACCTGGGTGGATGTAGGATGAACTAGGCCAGGTCTCTGCCCCTACTGAGCCACATATGAGCAGTGTCTGGGTATGGACAAGCCTTGGCTGGGCTGAAATATCCAACAGTAAGAACCAGAAAGGGTTGGAGGTCACTCAGGACAGGCCACTGTTACTGCCAGGACAGGAGGTGAACTAAGTAGGGCCGGCCCATGGACCCACTGGTACATGCAAGATCTGGCATAGGGTGAGGTTCTGATGGAGGAGCATGGGCAACTCCTCTGGCAAAACAAAGTTCCTGAAGGTGAGTGCAAGAAGTGCGATAGGAAGCAACCAAGACCAGGCCAGGGAAAGTTACCCACCAACATACATTTGGCATAGGTTGAGGGCACACCAGGCTGAACCAGTTCACATCACTCGCTGATGAATCCAAGCACATAACAGAGTGTGGATCAGGCCAGGTTTGGTCACAACACATAACAGTGCACATTACAGAAAGTCAAGGTGAGGTAAGCTGTACCAGATGTGCCTGCAGTGCCCAACAAGCACACATGAGAACCAGGAAGGGAAGGGGCAAAGGCGGTAGAGGGAATGTGGGCTCCCTTGCTGGACAACCATTCCCACTGGAAAGTGAGAGTTGGGATATAGGCAGACCAGACCAGGCAGGGCTGCAACACCTGTGGGCCTCATGTGAGCTAGATCAGGGAAAAGCCAGGCTGGACTGACTTATGGTGTAAGCATAAATTAGAGTGGGTGAGGGTTGGTTGGGCTTTGCTGCAGCATCAGCTGGCAGGGGTTGGCACTGGGGGGGCTAATTCTGTCAAGTTAAACTCCAAAACCACCTAGAGAGTCATAATCTGGCAGTGGGAGTGGCCTAATAGGGAAATAGTGGGCATCTCCCTCTTGGGTTACCACTCCCATTGGAGAGCATGCAAACCAAGACAGGGACAGAGGTGGATAGACAGAACAGCACCCATCAGTATGTGTGTGGGCTGGATAATAAGGCAGGTTGGGTTGAACTAAGCTTCAATGCCCATTGACAAGTACCAGAGCTAAATGGGATGTGGGACAGACTGAACAAGCCTGTGGTACATACTGGCAAGCATGGGAACCAGGGTAGGGGGCAGGCCTGGTGGGGGTTATGCGGAGTCATCCCGACTAGGCTGCAGCTCCCACAGGTTTGTGTGAGGGTTGAGTTTGAAGTGGGCAGGATTCGGCTGGACTGCAACATCCATTGGTTCAAGTGGAAAACTGGGCTGGAAACAGAACTGGCACAACAATTGCAACGGCTAGCATGTGTATAACCTGATTGGGGTGACGGACTGTGCAGGACCCTGTTCTGGCAAACTCACACAAGAATCAGGTGTGGAATCATCTCAGATGAAGTTTCTTTGGAGATCCCTCCAACTGAACTGCTGATCTCAGAATCCCAACCATGAAGAGACTATGTCAGCTAGTGGATTCTGAATAGGTTTCATCACACTTGGAACAGCGAGACTGGCAGTAATTCAGAACTGTTGAGCTATCAAAACTGCTTGAGCAGGACCCCCGGAGTATGCCCCACATTGGGGACCTAGGATGGGTGGGTGGGAGGCTGGATGGGGCTTTTCCCTTTGTTTCTCCCCTGACCCCAGATACAGGGGGAAAAAATGATATTAGTGTGGAAACAATGGTATTACCCACTTTTTTGTAACCCTTGGCGCTTTACGGCCTAATCAACTATGAAAGGGTATCAAAATGAAAATATATATTAAAAAAATAAGGATTTATTTATTTACTGGGGGGGATGTGAAGGAGGAGATAGAGTCCATTTTGCTAGTTTGTTCTCCAGATGGCTGCAGTAGCCAGGTCTGAGTCAGACCAGAGTCAGACCAGAGCCAAATTCATGCAGGTCTTTCACGTGGGTGTTAAGGTCTGAAACCCTTGAGCTATCCTTTGATGCCTTCCCAGGCTCTTTATCAGGAAGATGGATCACAAATAGAGTAACCAGGAAACCTGCTGCAGTTCAGTTTGGGATTTTGATGTTGCAAGCTGCAGCTTAACATGTTATACCACACTGCCAGCTTGAAGACATCAATACTTGTTTTTTCGAAAAACTTTCACTATGTCAGGATCAGATCCTGGAGCAGATCACATTGTTTTACTTTTAGTATTTCTTAAGTATTTTTGTAAATACAAGGAAGAAGGGATAGTGTGTGTAGTTCTCGGATTTGATAAAAGTTCCCAGAAACAAAGTGGTTGGAAGCCATCCTGGTTCTAGAGGCTTGGGATTTGACACTAGGTGTCAGCCAAGCCGAGTTCCTTCTGTGACCATGAAGAGAATACTTCCTTGGCTCTTTGTGTCCCTGGTGGGGCCTGTCAGTTCTGGGTGTTCCATGGCTTGCATGTGAAGTTCTCCCCATGTACCTGCTTTCCCAGAGTAGATTTCTCTCTGTATTATGGACATCTGTCATTTTGCTAAAGGCTCACCTTCATGACCTCATCTTATTTTTAAGTAAGGTCACTTTTACAGGTAGTAAGGGTTAAAACTTCAACACATCTTTTTTGGGGGGGAACACAGTTTAACTCCTAACAGAAGTAACCAATTATTGGCCCCCTTTTGCTGTTGTTACTTGTGCAGTACCATTCTACATTAAGTACAAACTTCTTTGAACTATCAGATGAGCTGAAATGGAGGAAATGCTTCGGCCCTGTTTGGTAAATCCTTGGTGTATGTTGCAATTACTATTTTAGTTGCAGGCATATTCAAACTTACTTTTTCAGTCTTTACTGAATTTTTATCTCCATGAGGACAGGGATCATATTTGGCTCATGTTTTACACTCTTGTAGGGTTGGTACAGTTTATAGAGACAAACACTGCAAAGTGTTTACCATTGTCATCACTGGAAATAGTTATAACTTCTATTTCTAGCAGTGCTGGGCATGAGCTGTGTAATGTTAAGCAAGTGTGTTAACTCAAATATCCTCATCTGGAAAAGAAAGCTAAAGCAATGCTACCCTCATGATTTTTTTAATGAGATTAAACATGTTTAACACATTGCCTACCTATTATTATGACATCATTATGATTTTCTAGTCAGTAAGTACTTGTGGAATAGAACTGAATGAGATCAAGTAGTCCAGTCTTAATTTTGCCATTAAGTCCCTCTGTTTCTTTGGGTAAGATGGGTATATTTTCTGGGGCTTAGTTTTTGCACCTGCAAATTGAGGGAGTTAGTTGAGATGATTCTGCTGCTCCTTTCCACCGGACATTTTGTTAGCCTGGCTAGCATGTAATGATGATGAGAGAGAGGGAGAAAGCATGTTTTATATTTAGTTGATTCTGTTCTTTACTGAGGATTCTAACAAATAGGAGGAATTTTTCAAATACAGGCATGTTATTATTGTTTGCTATCCTGAACTCACTATCTTGTACTGTATCTGTTTGAGTTATTATTTTAATAAAGTAAAGTTTAAGAGCTATTAATGCTTATTGTAAATTGAGCTCTGTACTAGGGTATGGGCATATAAAATGACTAACATATTCTTCTCTGCAATGAGTGTGAATCTGAAAGCAATTGAGATTTCACATTAAAAAATGTTGAGTAGGCAAGGACAGATATACAATGAAAGTTTTCTAATAAATTGCTTTCCTGTTTCTGTGTATAAACTCCCTTCTACTACACACACACACACACACACACACACACACACACACACACACACACACACACACCCCTTACTAGATGCTGAAAAAAATGCAGAAAATAACTATTCCATCCTTGTTTCTTTCTGGTGCTTCTCTTTTGGTTCATTCACTTTTGTCCAAGGCAGGTCCTTCTCTTGGTAGAACTCATCTGGCAGCTTCAGGGATAAGTAGACTGGAGGATTGGGATCTGCTGAAATGAAAGCTGTCTTTTAAACCACTACATTTGGATCTAGCTTGACACATTTGTCTATTTAATTGAGTTAAGCTTAGGCCTCTTTGGTGGGTCATGTTTGAACTCGTATTTGAATGGAGAGAGAACAAAATTAGTAAAGTACATATGTGGGTGGGGGTGAAGTGGGCCAGTGAGTGCAAATGCTCTAAGGAAGAACTGTTCTCTGTTCTTGGGACAGAGATGAAAGGCCAGTATCAACAGAATGTGGCATGATATGAGGTCACAGGTTCTCTGAGAACATGAGGGATCTCACAAGACAACCTAAGTTTAGATTTTACTCAAATTCCGTTGGGGAAATTCCCTGTAGGAAAGTTGTTGTTCCAAGTTATCATACAAAATTCCAGTCCCAATACATACTTTGTGCTTTCCAAGAAGCTTCTTTCTAGATCCCTTAAGCCTTTGCCAATTGTATGGCGTTGACTCTCTGTGCCCTTTGGACAAGGAATCAGTTAAGTAGAAGTAGAGTCTGGTGTTGACGCAGCTTTAGTCAAGAGAAGAGCAAGGAATGTAATCACTGGTTTACTTCGAATTTTGACCTATGTTTGGATTTTGAAATGCAGTTGTATGCTTGTGATAGAAGAAGGTGGGGTAATAAATGACTCATCATAAATGAACTAGACAGTAGAACACTGCTACTTCAGAAACAATGGGTTTCAGCTGGACAAACTAATGTGTTTCACCTCCAGGATTACTAATGGCTTATTTGTCTTCTCAGGTATTTTGTAGAGATTTCAGGAAATATATTTGGGGATTTTTTAAAAAAATTACTTAATCTTTAATTGCTGTAAATGATAAAGATATGAAATAATTATCTAAAAGCATATAAAATATTACTAAGCAAAATAAAATCTCAGCTTATAAAAGAAACAGCAAACATCTATTGAGTAAACCAGTAAATTTCACTAATAACCATAAATTGAAAGTATGAGAACCTACTAAGCAAGCTAATATTAGCATGAACAAAATGTAGTTTTTTTTTTTTTAAATCTTTGTATAGAATTGCTATTCTTAAAGTTGACCAAATATATATAGCGAGGGGTGGAGGTTGGTTGGGATTCTGTGGATCACCTGAGGAAGGGAATTAGGGGATGTTTAAGAGTGAGAATAATTCACAGGTGTGGAATGATTTCTGGGAGCTTCCACAGACTGGGCCACTGCACTTGCAGGTAAATGAGGGAATTGAGATAACATCGTTTGGTGAAGGGTTACTAGAGACCAATACACCCACCTACATGTGAGACCTGTCCTGGGCTAGGTGGCATCACCCACTGCCCATTGACACACATGAAAGCTAGGGCTGAGGGGCCTGCCTGGCAGGGTTAGGCCACAGCACTTGCCAGTAAATGTTAAGGCAGGGGAAGGGCCATGCAAAGCTAGGCCATGACACCAACCAGCATGTGAGAGAACTGGGTCTGGGTGCAGGTCCTGTAGGGGATATGTGGGCTCACTCCTGTAGGTCTGTGGTATTCATTAGTTTGCACTAGCTGGGAGTGGAGATGGGCTGAACTAGATTTAGCCAGGGGACTCCTCAACACTCATGGGTGTGGTAGATCACCTGTGGATCTCTGCCTGCTGTCTGGTGGGCAGGACTTATAGCTTGACTGCTCATGACCTGAGGCATATCTTCCAGCCATGCTTACAGAACATGATCTGTGACATGACAGGAGGGTCTAAAGGGATAAGGTGTGCCTTAGAGCCAGTTATAGTGTCATTGCTCGGTAAAGGGACTTTTGGAAAATGCCTTTCTGCTCTCCCCATTTCTAGTCTATAAAAGTTTGTATTTCCTCCACAACATACAGAGATCACCCATCAGATTGTCCCCAAAGATTCTTGCAACCGAAGAAGACCTTAGCCTCACCCCTCGGTGACCTCGGGGCCTGCTGGCAGATTTTCCCTGAGACATGGGAACAGACCAGGCCAGGTTAAGCTGCAGCATCTACTGTTAGGTGCCAAGACCAGGGGTAGGTCGTACCAGCCTGGGTCGGAGCACCACTGGCACTACCAAGATCTGGGCTAAGAGTGGGCCTGATAGGGTAACCACTCCCCTGCTAGGCTGCAGTTCCCACTGCTGAGCATGAGAGCTGGAATTGGGGGCAGACTGGACTAGGCAGAGCTGAAACACTGGTCAGCTCACATGTGAGCTGGATTTGGGGCAGGACCAAGCTAAACGAGGCCACTGCATCTGCTAACACATGCAAGAGCCAGGTGAAGTGCAGGTTGGCCAAATTTTTCCTGGCTGGGAAGTGCTGGGATTGGGTATAAGTGCTGGAATTAGGTACAAGCCATGTCAGGCTGTACTGCAGTACCCCTTGGCAAGCACAAGACCTGGGATTAGGAGAGGACCTAGTAGGTAGTGGGTTGTAGCTCCTGCTGGTGAACATGAGAGTCAGGGCTGGGAGTGGTTGCAATGAACAGGGGAAGTCTACCATTGACATATACATGTGGGCAAGGGTTGGGCTGAGCTAAACCACAGCACCCATGGGTGCTTGCACAACAGCTGCATGGGATGTGGATGGGAGCTGGGCTAGACTGTTGTACATGTTGGCACATACAAGAACCAGGGCTGGAAGTGAGTCTGGTGGTGGTCGTTGGAGATCACCTCTAACAGGTTGCAATTTCCTCTGGTGTGAGTAAGGGCTGGGTTTGTGGTGAGTTTGGTTAGGCTAGACCACAGCATCCATTGCTATGTGTGGGAGATGGGGCTGGGAATGGAACTGACCAGGCAACTGCATTGACCAGTACATGCATAGGCTGAGGCAAGTGATGAACTGAACTGGACTCCACACTGTCTGACACACCTGAGTCGGGTCTGGCATTACCTGAGGCAAAGTTTCTTGGGGGACTCCCCAGTGAGAATGCTGAACTCAAACGCTGACCACAGGGGAAACCACAGAATACGCGGTCCGACTTTGAAGCATATGTATCGACACGGGGCCTCCTCACTTGCTGATAGCTGTGTGGTGGACAGCATGTGCAGACGCGCAGAAGGAACATGACAGCCAGATTTTCTATGCCAACAAGGAATGTAACTTTCTAGTCAGAGGATGGAAAGCAGAACAGGTTAGACAATTCACCTGACCAGACTTTGTAGCATGTTCCTGGGTCTGTGGATGCACTATAGTAGACTTTGTCAACCAATAGATCTTGGGAAGATTTTCTCAACCCTGAGGCAATAAACCAACAACTTTTCACAACTATCAAAACCACCCAAGTAACACCCTTGAAGCATTCTTCCCCACATTGGGTTCTCTAAGATCATATCAAGTGACCCTCCCTTGTCCCCAGGTGCTGATACAGTTTAGGAGCATGGAACAGCCCCCTCCATTTCTCTTCCAACCCCTGCAGATACAACAGAAAAAAAAAAAAAGGCTGGAAAGATTTGGCCTTTCCTCCTCCCTCCATATCTTAACCCTCCCCACCCTAATCAGTGGTCTACATGGGCATGCATCTTTCTCACTTACATAAACAGCATTAAACATAAAATAAAATATTTTTAAAAATGTCTACAACATCCAGGGTTGGGCCAGGCTGAAACCAGGAGCCAGGAACTCATTCCAAGATTTTTATGTTAGTGGCAAAACTTGGACTTGCTCAATTTGTCTATTGTACGCGTTTGGTGAGTGAAGCAACGGATGTGTTTTCTGTCTGTCCATTATTCTTTCAGACTCTCAAATTAATAAATATTAAAAAAACCTTTTCTATGAAATGTCGTTTAAACCATCTGTGTATTAGAACCAATAAAAACTTGTCTGTCACAAATAATTCTTTGCTGCCTTGTAGTTTTCCAAAATACTTTTTTTTTTAAAATTGCAGCTTTATTGTGAAAAAATGTACATATCTTAAAATGCATCCAAAGCATACAGTTCACTAATTTCTACCATATCCATAAGGCGGTTTAGCCATCACCACTGTTGAATACCATAATATATTTTTTATCACCCACAAGGAAGCCATGAACCAATGGTAATTCCTCTCTCTTTCTCAGTATCACCAGTCTTAGCAACCACTAATTGACTTTCTGTCTTTGTGGATTTACCCATAGTGGACATTTCATATGTATGAAGTCATGCAATATGTAATCTTTGTGGCTGACTTCTCTTGCTTAGCGTAGTTTTTTTCATTTTATCTGTTTCGTACCACGTAACATTATTTTTAATGCACAGATGGATTCGAGTTACTATTGTAGCTAGTTAGGAGATTTGCATCGGCACTCACAGGTCAGAAGGATGTAACTCGTTCCTCTTTTTCTGCCCTCTCGTTCTCTTTTCATCTCATCTTTCCTTTTCATTTTTTATGTGCAGGTTAGGGTCAGATTACATAGCATTGTAGCAAAAATAGCTAAGGCACAGAAATGATTTATGTAAGACCTTTTTGTATTTTCAAAATGTGGTGTAAAATGTAAAATCATCTTGTTCTCCTGGGTTTTTGAAAGAATAGATCTTTGAATACCTTTGAAATATCTTCTGTATTTTTTGATGTATATGAGAGTTCTTTTTTATGTTGCACACACATACACATGCACATGAATACATACAGATACGTTTTATACATATTTAATTTTCTTAACTAAATAGTTAAGATCTATCCTATTTAAATTCTATTTGAATAAATTCGTTTCAACAAATGCATCCTATATTCCAGTGGGAACAGCCCACTTTGTTGAAGTCATTTGATTCAGTGGAATTGGTTTATTTATTGCATGGGTACTATTTAGTTAATATCTATTTATATTTGTACTCTCACAAATCATTAAATGTTTTACTTATCCAGTGACCTAAAAGAGTAATAGCTACTTACTTTTGGTATGTCAGTATTCCTGAAACAGTGAAAACACTCATCTATCTGAAAGCCTTCATTTTTCTTGGAAAGACATCTCCATGTTGTGGGACAATTCTCTGAGGGTGAAAATGTAGCTCATCTCAACCCAATTGACCTCTGCTTATTTTTGTGTTCAAAGATTCATGAAAAGTATGTTTTGTTTTCTGAGAAACTGTGCTTGTGTGCTTAACTTAGGCTTTTACCCCCCACTCTTAACATTTTATTAGTCCAAAGGGAGTCATATTGGGACATTAGTAGAACTCGTAATTAATTTGAACTCTGTTCTAACTTGTACTCTTAGCTAACAGTTGAAAAAGTTAGGTTAATAATTTATATTTATTTCAATTTTACCAGAACTATTTTAAAAGAAATTAAAATTTGAATTGTTATCTTAAAAATCAAACAAGATGTATTTTTTAAAATGTTAAATCATGATCATTAAAGTATTTGTATCAGTAACTATTTTACACAAAAAATATTTAGGGACAGGATGGGTAGTAGTGAGAGGGGAATTTACAAAAACTGAAGCATCAAGAAATCTGGGGGCAGAGGGATGGGTACAAATGCCCTCTACTTTGGCTGTAGTGATTTTATGGATCAAAACATCAAATTTTAAGATTTGTATGTGAATGTCAAACTATACCATAATGAAAATTTGTTTCAAAGGCATCTTGCTGAAAAAATGAATTTGAAGCAACCAAAATTGCTTTTATTTAGTTCTCTATGACCTATTTCTGAGTAGGAATTCCCTATTAGATATGCAGTATAACTAGTTAACATCCAAAAATTAATTGTTATTTTTGTTTTATTTGAAAGCATGAGAGACAAAGAGATATTTATCCAGTGGTTTGTTCTCCTGATGTTTGTTACTCAGGACTTAGCCAATCAAAAGCCAGACTATGCATCTCAGTCCAGGTCTTCCAAGTGGATGGTGAGAGTCTGAGCCATCATCTGCTGTCTTCCAGAAAGCTTGATGGAGGAGCAGAGCTGGGACTTGAACTCAGATGCTCTGATTTGGAATGTGTGTATCCCAAGAGGTGCTTCAACTGCAGCATCAAACACCTCTTCCTCTCTTCCGGGCATGCAAGGCGAGGACCTTAACCACTGCGCCACCGCGCTGGTCCCATATTTATTTATTTTTATTAAACAGGTAGATATATAGAGAGAAGGAGACATATATAGAAAGAAACATGTTCTGTCCACTTGTTCATTCTCCAGGTGACTGCAATGGCCGGAGATGATCAGGAGCCAGAAGCCTCTTCTGGGTATCCCATGAGGGCTCAGGGTCTCAACTTTGGGCCATTCTCTACTGCCTGTCGAGGTCACAAGTAGGGAGCTGGATGGAAGTGGAGCAGATGGGACATGAACCTGTGCCCATATGGGATCCTGGGGGTTGCAAGGCCAGGATTTTAGGTCATCGCACCGGGTCCTGAAGTTTTAAAAAATGCAGTTAATACTATCTTTGTGGGAAATGTAATGACGTCTTTATAATTGAAATAAACCTTGAAGTCATCCCTCTTGGTTGATTTTGAAAAGCTGAGCTAGATAATCTATTTGTATCACCTGGATAACTTACTCATATTTAAAGGCCAAATGAATTTAGTTACAATCCACTCGCAGCTTCCTTGCTTGATCAAATCAAATTTAAATAGATCAGAGAATTATTTCTTTGTCCTTGTATTAAAGCATGATGAACATGATCTATGGTTAATTATTATTTATATTCCATTTAAGGTTTACCTTTGTGCTCTTTCAAATATGTATGCTCAGTTATAAGTTAATATTTGGCTTGTATCTGCATTATGATTTCTAACGTAGGAACTTTATGACCTCTGCTTCTTTTATTTTCCTTTACTGAGATGGCTGTTCTTCAGCAGAGCCAGTCTTGCTTGTGGCTTTAGTTTGGTCTTTCCTGAAGAATGCTAATGTTCCTGGCAAATGCTATTCATTATCCCAGGGTCTCAAACTGAATATGGAAGAGAAAGACATCCATCCATCCAACCTAATCATCAAGGTGATAAACAGGTCAAGTAACATCTGTAAATTGATCTGCTAAGTAAATTGAAATAATTTAATTGTATAAAATCAGAATGCACCATTTAAACATTGTGTGTGTGACTTCAACTCATCTACTCTAGTCTAGGGAAGTAATTAAAGGCTTTTTGTCCAAATAAAGGCAAAGGGCCACAACCAAACCAAGACAATTAAATCTTTTGGTTCAAAAAAATCAAGTAACCAATATAAAACAAACTCAAAGCTGAAAACCCATCTAAACTGTATAAGACAATAGAGGAAATCTTAGTTTTTAAAGGATTTATTTTTTTTTATTTTAAAAGCAAAATTATATAATATAGAGAGGGAAAGACCCTGAGAGAGAGATTTCTATCTACTGATAGACCACATGACCACAACAGGTGGGACTAATTCTAACCAAAACCAGGATCCTGGAAGTATTTGGCCTCCCACAGTGCTGGCAGGTGTCCAAGCACTTGGGCCATCTTTACTGCTTTCCCAGGTACCTTAGCAGGGAGCTGGACTGGCACTGGAGCAGCCACAGGACTTGTACCAGAACCCAGACATCATGTTGGAATCTTTGGAATCTTGGGTGCCAGCTTAACATGCTCTACCACAATGCTGGCCTTAGAAATTTTTTGAGCTATCACGGAATCCTTCCCAAGCTTGCTTTAATGAACATATTTATTGGACTAAGAATAATCCAGAAATGTCAGACATTAACACTGATGTTGCCTGGCAGACCTCTTGATATACTACATGAAGGAACTTCATCTGTATTCTAGTCTTTAGACATCTCATGGGTACCTGAGGATATTTTTGCCTCCACATATGGTCACAGTAGTTAATACCGAATTATAGTCATTTTGTTAGAAGTATTTTCTTGTCAATTTTCAAGTGTCTTAAAAAATTTCATGGAAATTGGATGTAATGGGAAACCTATGCATCGTTTCCAATTTCTTTTTCACCAAAACTAAACTCATTAATTTGATATTCCCATAAACTTTCTGAAAAACCCGGGGTTACTTATAATAAAATCCAATAAGGTTGGCTAATATGTCTGTTCCTCTCCACAAATATTAGTGTCAACAGGATATCTGGGTTTTGAGGAGTATATGAGTCAGTTCAGGCTGCTATAGCGAATACCATGGCAAACACACAACGTAGACTTGGCAGCTTAAAGCAACAGAAATGTTTTTTTCTTATAGTTCTGGAGGTTGAGAAGCACAAGGCCAGATGCTGGCCATTCAGTTCCTGGTGAGGGCCCTCTGCTTCCAGTGCAGATGCCTGCCTCTTGTTGGGTTTTCACATGGCAGAGAAAGATAGATACAAAGACAGAGAGAGAGAGAGAGACAGAGACAAAGACAGAGAGAAGACTAAAAATAAAACATTTGTTAGGTTTAATTTATTTTTAATTTAATGCAAATGTTTTTAACCAACATAAGAATTTTCCATATTAATAGAGTACTAGCGATGTTTTGGTAAGTGCGAATGTACAAGCAGAGAAAATTTGTCTCCTCAAATATTTAACATTTTTAAGGTGAAAACATCCCAAGTCTTTTCTTGTAGTTTTCTAACACAGAGAAATCTATAGTTCATGAGCATTATCACTTGTCACCCCACTGTGCAATAGAGCCCCAGGATTTTATCACCTATGTGGCTCCAATTTAGTACCTATTAAGCAATCTTCCCCCATTCCTCTCCCCCTTTCCCTCTCTAGCTTCTGTAATCGCCATGGCACTTTTTAATGTATTTTTTTTAGTTACACACTTACATATTTGAAATGCGGAGCAACAGACAGCAAAGGTGGAGGGGAAGCAAGAGAAAGGGGAAAAAGAGTAGAGTATAGAGAAAGGGAGAAGAGAGAAGAAAAAAGATTACTTACTTATTTTGAATTCTAGTATTAACCTACAAAATGATTTTGAAAGGACGTTTGACTACTTGTGTTATATGAAACTTCTCTTGATTTTTTGTTTCGATTCTCTCTTCTGCTTGCCTTTCTGAACTGATCCTGCCCTGAAACCACTTCTTCCAAAGCTATTTGCTCCAAACCCTGCCTCACCCCACCCCCAAATAAAAACTAAAAAAACCAAAAACCCACCTGTGATCTTCACTGCCTTTCGTGGTTCCCTTGACCCATAAGCTTTTCTGGGACCAACTGAAACCATCGTGTCCCCTTGTTGCCCTCTCTGCCCACCCATCCCATTCCACCCATTGGATCACTTGCTGATTCTGAGAAAATCAAGTAAAAGGTAGGCAGTACTGTGCCCAAGGGAGCTGGCTTTGCCTTCCTGTATACCTTGTAAAGATGACGGATCATCTTTAGTAAAGGCAGAGCAGCAGCAGAACAGCCACTAGGATGCTGAATTCTTATAATCCAAGTGGCAGATGGAACGTATTTTTGATGAACATTCATGAGCTCAGGTGTACCTTAGGGAATGTACATTACAATGACTTTGTAAGGGAACAATGGAACCAGCACTTGTAATTTTTTTTTCCCACTCACTAGAGCCGAATGTCCATACATTCAGATTTTTACACTGCACTGCTAATGTTAACTAGGGGAATGGATGTGAAATAAATGGCAGAACGTGAGGAAGTTTTCCTTTCTTGTTCAAAAACATGGCAGATGGTGTTTTGAACACAACGTGCCATAGAATATGGAAACCTAAGATTTCTGGGTATCTGGGGAAGAAAAAAAGTTGATTTTTTTTTAAATTTTGAAACTCAGCTTGAGGTTCTCTTAGGAACTTACAGAAGAAAGCAGTGAGAAATGGGAGTGACCTGCAAGATGGGGTTTGTGTAACAAGTACCTCAAACCACAGAAGTCACATGGGCTCTTTCTGCTTTGTTACTTTGGACGACTTGTGTGAGAGTGGTACTTTCAGCTTCCCCCATCCTGAGAGGCCACTCAGCCATGTGCTCGCTGGAGTGATCTTTGTTCACAATGTCTTTGCAAAGGCTCAAGCAGCAGAGCAGCAATGTTAATTTGGTGGACTATAGCATTGGTCCAGCGTATAGATCTTTCTCCACACTCCCAGGCAGCCTTACAGAGGATGACAACAGGAGGATTCAAATGCTGGCAGACACGGTGGCTACACTGCCCCGGGGACGAAAACAGGTATGGGTTTGATTTTATACCTTTGATACTGTCATGTTCTCCTAAGAGCTGAGTGATCATGTTTGTCCTACTTTGTACTGAACATTCCAGCTTAGAGGCTTTGGGATTAGGGACAGTGGGAGCGAGGAAGGAAGCTAAAGGCCCACACGAGCTATTGCACTAGGCCAGAGAGTGCAGACCATAACCAAACACTCAAATCCTCTTTTTCTACCCCGAGGAAAAACTTAAAAGCTGTCCTTCTCACTTGGAGAGGCACTCAGATAAAAGGAAAACTTGAGCCTCGCAAACTTGAGGATGGTTTCTGTGGGCACAACCATAAGTGCAGCAAAATTTCTTTCTCTTTAATTACTCATTGATTTTTTCCCCCTTATTCTAACTTCTAGTCCTTGTTAGTCGTTTTAGCTCATAAGCAAAGAGGATTTTTTTTTCCTGAGGACAAAGTTTGTTGACTAAGTTATCTTTGGCTCTGGGCATTGGGATGTACTTCACGTCTCTGAGGAGTGAGGCTTTTGGATGGGTGAGGGTCAGATTGAACTGCAGCTCAGCCGCTTGGTGGCTGTGGGATCTTGAGCAAGTCATTTGCTCCAATAGGATTCAGTTTTATTTTCTTCTGAAGTGAATATAAGTAAAGAAGTACTCTTACTGAGTTCTTGCAATATGTAAGTAAGGACATGTGCGGTGCCCAACCCAGGGCTTGACATGCAGTATTTGCACATTAATGGCCAGATTATACTGTTTGAAAATTTTCACTGCAAAGTGTTTTTCAGGGGGATGAAAACTCAGAAAATTCAGGTCCAACTGGATTAAATTCATTTTTTGTTCTTCATTTTCTAACATGCAAAGAAAGCTTAAAATAAAAAAGAACAGAGTGTTTCCTCGGCTTGTGCTTGTATGACTTGCTGTCATGCCTCAATAAATATTTGAATGTAGTACAACACCTGCAGAGAAACCATTTAGAATTCCTTTAGAAAGTAGAATCCCCCCAAAATTTTTCCACTCTAATTGTGCTCACATGTACCGCTCATGCTACTTTTAGTGCAGGATTAAAGGGTTCAGTGTTGTATATCGCTGATTCCTTTATATTTTGTGTGTAGAAGGTAAATGGCATGATTTTCTGATTAGCATTTTTTTGTCTTTTCATTCAATGTGTTTTTATTTGAAAAGGTTGGAAATTTTCCATCCCTATGCTCTTAATTAAGTATCATTCCTTTTATTTACTATTAAACCCAGGAATTTTGGTGCAACAAAGTGGTCTGAGTGGCTGTAAGGGGAGAGATAGACATCACGCTACGTGCAGGAGGCACAAAGAGCAGAACAGGCTTCCGGCTAGAACACGGTTTGCCACTCAGTAGGCAGAATGAATACCTGTTATTGAAGATAAAACAGCTCAAATGCTCTCCTCCCAGTTACATGTCTTTGAGTACAACCTTGAAGGATATTTGGTATTACACAACAAGACAGCCATTAACGTGCAGCACGGGACCTGGGGCCTTGAGCACATGTTCAGATCACCACATAATACGGAGTGTGTTAAGAAAAGCAGTGCGTGCGTGGGCGATAAAAGATCTCAGCGCTCAGTTGTTTTGCAAAAAAACATGTGTACGTGTTCAGTAAAAAACCTATTTTCATTCTAATGTTGGTGGGACCCACGAATGTTGACCTTGCAGACAAAGAGAGCTGGATGTCATCCAAACTTGGAAAAGCAGTGCAGGATTTGGGTAACAATTTTAGAAAAGTGATGTGTAGGTGGATAGAGGAACTTTGGCGGTAGTAGTTTGGAGGAAAAGAAAATGAGACAGTGATGAGCAGACTATGAAAGGCATTGAGAGTGGAGAGTGAGTGAAGATTGAGTGACCTTAAAAAGGCAGTCAGTACGAGGGGGCTGATCGAAGGAAGAAAATAGCAAGAGAAATTTGGACATAGGAATTCACACCTGTGTGTGCGAGTACGTGTGTATGTTCATGCCCTGCACATCGACCTGCACAAAACAGTATATGCTACATTCGTGCCTTCTCCAGATCTCCTCATGATCACATAGTTTCACATGGTAAACTTTTTGTTCAAACAGCTTTTCCTTGTTATTGTGGAAATTACTTTTTCTTTCACATTTATTTTATTTATTTATTCTTAAATTTTTTTTTTTTTTTGGAAAGTCAGATTTCTGGAGAGAAGGGGCTAAGAGAAAGATTTTATGCCTGCTGGTTCACTCCACAAATGGCTGCAATGGGTGGAGCTGAGCCAATCTGAAGCCAGGAGCCAGAAGCTTCCTTTGGGTCTCCCATGTGGGTTCAGGGTTCCAAGGATCTGGACTGTCCTCCACTGTTTCCACTGCTTTCCCAGATGACAAGCAGGGAGCAGGAAGGGACATGGAGTATCCAGGATATGAACAGTGCCCACATAGGATCCCTGTGCATGCAAGGCGAGGACTTTAGCCACTAGGCTACTGAGCCGGGCTGTCAATTACTTTTTTTTTTTCAGTTAGTTTTAAAAGAAAGCAAGACAAACCCTCTTGAACATGATGCTTTAATTGTATGCATTTATTATCATTGAGACCCGATGCAAATATGTCCAGAAGTTCAGTTTTTCAAACCAATATTCCTTTCCCTTGGTTTTTTAGAAAATGATCACCCATTTGGCACTGACTGAATTGCAGGCAACAAGATCCCTTGTTGCAGCCACATGAGCAGGTGTTTCTTGCCTACCATTATTTTTAGCACTTTTATGCTTCTTTTGTTGGTGACATAGGCTTTTGTAAAGCTGTATCTGGTTATCCTATAGTCTCAGATTCATTTGTTCGTTGAAAATGGCATACAAATAGATTTCTCTCTGCATTTGTATTACTTCATTACCTGCATTTGTTCTAAGTGTCAGACATCCCAGAAATTCTCCTACATTTGAACATATTTTTAAAAAAGAAAAAAGAAGAGGCCACTGCAATGGAGAACTTTGTTGAAAAGATAAGGAAATGAGAAAAATTTTATAAACACTCACGGAGTAGAGACTGTGTCTTACTGTCACTCCTCACAAGTTGGCTTCGGCGTAACTGAAGCTGAAAGTTCACTGTGGAGAAGTTCACTGAATATTGTAATGAGAACTAGGGATCTGGCAGTCTGGCAAGAAATATTACAGTACTAGTGCCACTAGGGGCCTTTGTTGGCCGAATTTTCTTCTAGTTATCAGATTATTATTAGCTAAGCAATTCCTGGGAAAATGATTTCATTTATAAGTTCAGAAAAAGAATTCTGCAACGTTTATACTGTTAGGCTTCTTTGCAGCTTTTGTATTTCTGGCAGTGCATCCACCAGATATCACCTCCAAAATGCTACTCATTCCACTAAAGGGATCTAATTATCCCACAAGGCTTTTAGGTGCAATTCAATGTTAGTTTCACTAAATACGTATTTGAAAAGTATTATTTAATATTTATTGTGCTGTACTTGGAGTCAAGATCTAGTAATTGGAAAAAACAGTTTGGGGAACCTATAAGCTGACTCTCCCCAGAAGCTTCAACTTTCTGTTTAAGATGCTTACTTAGAGTACTTACAAGTTAGCAAATTGCATTCAGTTCCTTTATTTAGCTGTGCCTTTAATTAGTCTGCTAAGCCTTGCTATCAACATCCCCTGACCCATAAAGTAGGACAGGAACTGTATTTATGGAAAAATTAGGGTGAGGTAGGGGACACATGATTTTGGGACCTTTGAAGCAAACAACACCTAACTTATGAATTAGATTCCTCCCCCTAGCCTATCAGGAAGTGAGCACACAAAAAGGAGACCAGGAAGTAGCTGTCGTTTTGCAGCAAAAGTGGCCACAGGGTTGAACTTTGAGTTCTTCAAAGGCAGTGCTCAATTTGGCTGAGCTGCACATTACCTCTATCTTTTGCAAAGAGACAGTAGTTAGTAGTTCACTAACAGAAGTAGTTAAGTCTTGGTTTCCCATGAAATCAGGACATGTGAATCACTGTGTAGCAGGGTAAATTACATTCTGAATGTTAAAGCCTGATCTTCTAAGTCATGTGATAATAAAACAGAAGAACAGTCACAAGCCCAGCGTCCCAGGCATCATTAGATTAGCGGCTAGCAAGGACTTAAGGAGCTTTGTCTATTCAGCAGTCATAATTGAATGTGTAGTTTGCAAGCCTGCCAAATTGCTAAACCTAGATTTCTCATATTAGATAATGTGTAATAAAAGACAGCTGCTGCCAGCATATGCTGTGAATTGCACACCAGCTCCTCATTCATGATTTTTGATGCTTTCACTAGAACCTTGAGTAAAGCAGCCTGAACTACTTCCCCCAGGAAAAAGGGTACGGGGCTAATTGTTTCCCAAGTGTAAGACCTTTGATAAGACTGAAACACATTTCTTATCTCTTAGGCAGATTTTGTGCTGAACAAGCAACATGGAACCCTGAGAACATTCCTTTCTACATCACTTGAGTCTGACAGCCCTGATCAAATACAAGGAGGCTCTGTGTCAGCATGTGGTCTATGTCAGAGATTTTGATGGTGCCTAATTTTTTTTTAAAGATTCATTTATTTTATTGGAAAGATGGATATACAGAGAAGAGGAGAGACAGAGAGGAAGACCTTCCATCCGATGGTTCACTCCCCAAATGACTGCAATGGCCGGTGCTGTGCCAGTCCGAAGCCAAGAGCTAGGAGCCTCCTCCAGGTCTCCTACATGGGTGCAGGGTCCCTGGGCAGTCCTCGACTGCTTTCCCAGGCCACAAGCAGGGAGCTGGATGGGAAGTGGAGCTGCCAGGATTAGAACCAGCGCCCATATGGGCTCCTGGCGCGTTCAAGGTGAGGACCTTAACCATTACACTATTGTGCCAGTCCCGGTGCCTAATTTTTTTAAACTACTTTTGATTTGGATTCTAGGGTGCCTGAAACAACTTCTTTACTAATCTGGGTGGAAACTAATTTATAATTTGACCTAGTGTTATTTCTTTGTGTGTCACTACTAGTCCAAGTCAGTCACTCCACATTAGTTGAACACTGCTATGGTGCTCATGTTGTGCTAGGAAAATGCTTTTATCTTCAGTCTTAGATAAATAAAAAGGTTGGAAATTGGAGTCTGGGGGACTTTTCCTTCTCTGTAGAGGTCTTGGGTCTGTCTTATGAACCTAAAGGATTTTGATTAGAGTCTATGAAGAATTATATTTTATTTCAAAGGCAGGTTGGGTAACATCTTGAGGATGTGATTACTGCTGTGATTGTTAGTCTAGTAAAAGCATATTAAAAAGGCCAAAGCTTGAACTTTACTGAATGATTTATTCTTTTTATTCACTCACTTTACATTTGTATGTTAGGATATGACTATCTTACGTTATTTTTACTCATCATTTTCTCTAGTATTTCTTGTTGGGTTGAGGATTTTGCTGTTTTTGTTCTCTGGTGTTTCTTAAAAATATGAAACATTTTTAAACAATTTTATTTTGTTTGATAATTATGTTGTTCTTCCAGTGATTATTTAATGTAATGAAAGTCAAAGTTAAAGATATCTTAATACATATATTCTGAACTTGGATACTTTAATATGAATATCCACTCTCACTAATTTGCTTGTAATATTGTCTCATACTTTATTTCTGTTTATTCATTTTTTAAAAAATTTAAACTGTTTCAGGCCTTATGTTAGAATTTGGGGTTAGGAGGTATAAAAATACATTCTTTAAGAGGCTAAAGTCATCATGAGGATTATATATAGAATTTAACCAGTATGCTCTTCATTTAAAGACATACAAATATAGTTCTACATATATGAATATGGTAAGTTTGATATCAAAAGTACTTATTTTAGAAATATATGCCCAGGGGTCACATGGTGGTGTAGACACTAATCTGCCTGCAGTGCTGACATCCCATATGGGAACTGGCTCACGTGTCAGATGCTCTACTGTTCACACATCTTCTTGCTACTGGCCTTGGAAATCAGCAGAAAATGGCATCTCAAGTTGTTGAGCCCTTGCATCGATGTGGGAGACGCAGGAGAAACTCCTAGCTCCCAACTTCAGACTGACCCAGCCCTGGTCATTGTGGCCATTAGGGCAGTGAGCCAGTGGCTGAAAGAGCTTTCTCTCTTTCTCTGATTCTCCCACTGTCCCTGTAATTGTGACTTTCAAGTAGAATAAATAAATCTTGAAAAATATATATGATTTTACGATGATTGATTCATGATTAAATGTTACCTTACAATCTGATTTGAGTCGAAGACAAACAGCTGAAGGTAATGAAACAGATGAAAAACTGTGATTATAGTTTAAGAGGAAATTTGAAAATGTATGAAAATACAACTTTATTGCCCTCTTTCGCCGTTCACCACACAGCTAATCTCCTGCTAAAAGATACCTTACTATGCATTTCGTTTCGAAACTTATTGCACAGGCATCCATTTTTTTCCATGTTGTTTTCTCCCTCTGTTTTAATATATTTAAGGTTCTATGCACTACTCTGATACCTTATGTATTGACTCATATATAAGGGCACATTGAAAGTTCATGGAAAATGGCATTAAAAATAAATGTGGGAACAATTTTTTTGAAATGGTTGCATAGGTGTTTGACAGGCATATTAGGTTGACAGTTAAGCGGTTTGGGCTAACAAAATACACTGTGTTGGGTTCTTGGACAAAGAGAGACAAGGTTAAACACTTACTGCATTTCCCAAACAAAAATTACATAAAACCCTCAGCAATGCTTCTAAAATTAAGAAAACAACTTTGTTGACTTTGATTCACAATGATGATGTATATCTTGAAAACTTATACTCATTTTTTAAAAAGACTTATTTATTTTTATTGCAAAGTCAGATATACAGAGAGGAGGAGAGACAGAGAAGAAGATCTTCCCTCCAATAATTTACTCCCGAAGTGGCCGGAACTGCTGGTGCTGCTTCGATCCGAAGCCACGAGTCAGGAACCTCTTCCAGCGCTCCCATGTAGGTGCAGGGTTCCTAGGTTCTGGGTCGTCCTTGACTGCTTTCCCAGGGCTACAGGCAAGGAGCTAGATGGGAAGTGGAGCTGCTGGGATTAGAACCGGTGCTCATCTGCGCCCATATGGGGTCCTGGCACATTCAAGACTTTAGCTGCTATGCCACTGCACCGGACCCCTTATATTTACTTTTCTTTAATGTGTAAAGGAGCAAAGATGATGTTATTTATATCATCTATACTGTCCTGAGGTTCCTTTCCTTTGTTGACGAATCTCACTGCGTTACTCCAAAATGATGGAAAAACTAAGTCACAGACAGAATTGAGGTAGGTTTAAGTAATTGATTTCACCTGGATAGTGTCTGTATATGAGCTGTTTTTTTCTCTAATTCTGTTTTTCCCCCCCAGGAACCAAATTCAGCTTTATTGATATTCCAATTGCACACATGGTTTTAGGCTACTAAGCTTTGTTCATATATGCCACTTCCCTTCAGAATTGATGTCTTTGAAAGCAGAGTGAGAGAACTTTCGTTCACTGATTTTTTTTTTCCCCTCAAATCCCACAATAGCGGGAGCTGAGCCAGACCCAAACTGGCAAGCTGGGACTCCAAGTGTGTTTCTCACTCAGATGTCAGGGACTCACATGCTTTAACCACCAGCTTCTGCTTCCTACATGCATTGCAGGAAGATGGATTGGAAGCAGGACTCAATTTGAGGGTCTCTATCATGACATGAGTGTGTCAAGGGCTAAGCTAATGCACTGAGCCATAATATTTTCTCCTACGAGCTAGTGATTCAACTGAAAGTCTAACACATTGAATCACTGCAAAGAACAATGTCATTTTACCTGCATTGTTTGAATCTATTACGCATGAGCACTGGGGCTTTGTATGCCTTTCTTCTGGGTCTTAGAATTCTTTGGTGAAATCCTGAAATGGGTGAGTATAGACTGCTGTGGTTAACCCTTCAGATGCTGTTTTAAATGCAGTACAGAGAAGGAGTTCTCGTGGGAAACACTGGGGGTTTGCCAAAATGCATGAACTTTTTTTCCTGCGATAATGCATTATTATCTGAGCCTTTTTTAAGTCTTCACATGTAATTGCTGAAAGCACTCTTGCTCACTTTTCCTCTACCTTTGCTGGAGAAAGGAAATCCTGTCTTTAGCAAGCATTTTCCAGGAGCTGGGCCAGGAAATTGATAAAGCCCATTGCATACTAGACGAGTTTACTTAGACATCTTAAGGACCTTGAAATAATTATACACGTTTTATATTTTTCAGTTTGCTTTGACGAGATCTGGTTCCTGGGGTGACTTTTCCTGGTCTCAAAGGTAAAAGTGACTTGTTTATTATTGGATCTGTTACCAAGATATTTGGAAGCACAATTACACAAACTATTGCTCACAGACACCCATGCACACACAGTCATACATACTGAAGTTTACACAAATTTTTTTGTTATAATCATTTTTAAAAAACAAAATGCATTGAGTGTGTTCCTTTGACGTTAATGAAACTTTCATCATTTTTAATACAGAAAGCTTGTTACTGTAGCAAAGCAAGATAATGAAACATTTGGATTTGAAATTCAGGTAAGTACTTTTTAGATTTTAAAACAAGTAGCATTACATTGGTAGTACTATCATGTTTGAAAAAAAGTCATTGAAGTTAGGGATAGAGAATTATGGGGACTGGGTTCTATTCCGTGCCTAGAGGTTCCTGGTTGTTTTTCAGTGTGCTAAGCACTGTCAAAGAAAACACTGAAGCTGCTAGAATAACATCCTTATTTTAGAAATGAGATCTGCTCAGGTCCCAGACTCAATTTCTTCAAAAGTGCATGATGACACTCTGGTCTTAAACAAGAAAGTGTAATACTTTTTTACAGATGCATTTTTTATATGTTTGCGTTTTGATGTAGTCTTTGTAATTGTGTTATTATGCTGTGTATCATGTTACAAATCTATACTTCAAAATTCAAGAAATGCTGGAAAGACTACATCTTGTATGTGGAATACATATATTCCTGGATATTTCCCATTGTGTCTGCTTCTTAAGATTCATATTGGACATAGTGAGAAATTTTTCATCCTTATAATCATGACAGCACTTTGTAAATATTATTTGAACCGCTGTGGGACATTCACATCTACCTTTATATTGCTGTATGCTTTAAGAAATTTAGAACAGTCTTTATAGATTTGAACACAATTTCCAAAGTATTTTATTTCTTGTTTGCTATCTCCTTCCTTCTCCATGACCATGTTTGCAGTAAGAGTGAAATAAGACAAAAGAAGTCTAGTCCAACCAAACACACTACAAGTGCCTTAAGTATAACTGCTCTCTTCCCTCGTACTTTTGCATTTTCTTCAGATGTGCTTTGCATAATTATATTCCTACTATAAATCAGATTTTAGATCTTAGTTCTGGAACTGCTCTCAGAAAACTTTGGTATGAGATCAGCCCCACAATTGGAAAGTCACTGTGTATTTTAAGATCAAGAACAGGAAGCTGCTAAGCAAAACATGTTTTATGAATAAAGGAGCAAAATGGAATGAACAGGGAGAAGGCTCTAAGAGAAACCATCTTTTAATTTTTGAGCTGTTTGGCTTTTAAATTTGTCAAACTCTATATTTCTCCACAACAATTGGTGAAGTCTATTTGTAATAGTGTCCTCTGGTAAACCTTATTTACACAAAATACTCTCTATATTGTCCTAAAGATACTATGCTTTTTGCAACTGCTCCTTGTCAAGTGAGAATTGCCCTCAAGTATGAGCAGCAGCTGCTGTTATTCTCTGTCTAGTCTAGATTTTGTTTTTTGTTTGTTTGTTTTGAGGGATTTCCAGATACTGTTCCATAGGCTCCTGGTATTTCTCTTATCCCAACCCCAATTCCCCCTCCCCACTTAGTTCCTCTATATCATTAATAAAGTGCAGTTCTTCATACACAGTCGTATGCCCATCATTGTGAGCATGGACAATGGCAGAGAGTCCAGAATCCTATTGTCAAGATATAGTAAACAGTTTCATTGTAAGTCCATCTTTGTTTCATTTATTTTAAAGGGAAGAGAGAGAGAGTCAGAGAGAGAGAGATATCAAGTTGCAAAAGAACTGTTTCATCTCTTCCATCATTGGTTGGTCCGCTCTACAAATGGTTGGAGTTAGGCCTGGCTGACGTCAGGAGCCAGGAGCTCTATCTTTGTGACCCCCAAGAGCGGCAGGAGCAAAATCACTTGGATTATCTTCTGTTGCTATCTCAGGTGCATTAGTAGTGAGTTGGACTGGAAGTTGAGCAGCCTAAATTGGAATCTGCACTTGAATATAGGATGCTAGCATTGTAAACAGAGGTTTGACTTGTGGTGCCACAATGCTAGCCTCAGGAATCAGATATTTAAAACTCCTGCTAAACTCAGGCACTAATTTTGATGTCAAATGAACCCAGAGCTCACAACTTGAATGTACGGTGGGGGGGGGGGATGTTACTTATAGATCATGGGGGCATGATATCTAGCAAGCATTTGTTTGTTGCTTTGGTAGAATTTGGGATTAAAAAAAAAAGAAAAAACAATCACCATTGAACTAGTTGGCTAAGTTGAGGCAAGGGAAGCACAACATATTCTCATTTACTGGGGCAACAACTAACGAACCAGTGAGAATTCAGAGCAGATGTGCCCAAAAGTGCTTTGAGAGAAAGGTAATTGAATCAATTACAGTACGTTTGAAGAAATACAGGGCAGATTGTCATTATTTGCAGAACTTAGATTTAAAATAAGCATTGTTGGCATATTTTCCTTTGCTTGAAGTACTGTTTCGTGTGCTCCGGTAGTGAGTACTTAAGCTTGGGAGAATCACATTGAGGTTTTTCTCTGCTCTTTGTTCCAGTTGTTAATTCCATTAGTAAATTAGACACTTAAATTTTTTCTCAAGAAATATGTAATGATGTAGTGTAAGGTGGTCTATAGAACTGAAGATATAAAAAATTCAGTACTCTTGTCCCATTTTCCTTTTCATGTCAGATTTTTTTTTGATGACTGGAATTAAGCTGAAAAATTGGTTCCTTTCATTCAGTCTATTCTTATGGTAGCCTTTCCAAATTGTCCTTTGTACTTGTGTATTATACTACTCACTGGTAATTGGCAAACTTTTAGTTTTTGACAAGTAGGTTTTGGATTTTTTCCTAATAGTGACTGTGTATCACCTTCGTTTTCACAGCCTTACAGGCTCCAGAACCAGAATGCCTGCTCCTCAGACATGTGTACTCTGATCTGCAGCGTGCAGGAGGACAGCCCGGCTCACTGTGCTGGCCTGCAAGCTGGTAATTCATAACTTTATTTGTCAGGAGTCATTGCAATAGCAACAAATGAAAACTATTTGCTAGTGAAGGTCAAGGTGAGATTTATGCTTGAAATTATCTCAGTGTTTTATATTGGTAAGATATAAAGCTTGCTTGTTTTGTTTTTTTTATTTGCATATCAGCAGGAAGTATTTCCCTAACCAATGTAACATTCATGTTTTTCTTGACATCTCCCAGGTGATGTCCTTGCAAATATCAATGGCGTGAGCACAGAAGGCTTAACCTACAAACAAGTGGTTGACCTGATCCGATCTTCAGGAAATCTACTCACGTAAGTATTCACCTTGTTCCCACAGGGCTTCAGAGCTGAGGCTGTCTGTCAGAACGCTCGCTGAGTGAATGAACAGATTTTTGTTCAAGGATCTCAAGCAGGGGGGCAGTGTAGCATAGCTGTAGGATTGGGAACACACGTTTTTACTTTGTTTTGTTTTTAGTCAGTTCCTTTTGTTCTTCAAGGTTTTCTCAGATTTGAACATAGTGTCAACATCTGAAGTCTGGAGAATATCAACCACCCAACCCCCTGTGTGGGAAGGAGAGCATTTCAAAATGTGTTTTTAAAGTCTATTCAATTCAACTGGTACACATTCTCTTTGGATTAAGAGGAACTGGTTCAGTCTCCACAGTTGATATAATCTTGTGGCTAGAACAAATGAAAGATCAAAGGGCTGTGCTTTTTCCCTCTCATGCCACAAGCTGTTGTTTCCCTCTGCTAGTGCTCCATTTGGCAGGAAGCTTTGTCTGCCAAATCCTCTGCAGCCTAAAACCACTCGCATGCCCAATGCTACTTGTTAATGGGATATTAGTTTCCCCAGCTTGAGGCTCAACTGACTTCTCCATTTATCATTTGCCTGGTGCCTAAGAACTTAGTAAGTAATTGAAAGGTGAAATGCACTCATTCATTACGGTAGTGCTTGTTGGGGAGCTTGAGGGTGGTGGTGGTGGGAAATACCATGTTTTTTGCAATGGGCTCAGGAGAGATCAAGACAGAGGTTCTCTTAGTGCTTTTCTGTTGTGGTTACTGATAGACAGTCTGATGGAAATAGAGCAATGACATGGAGCACGGAGTAAAAGAGCCACTAGTTTGGTTCAGATAAGTGCACAGGTCCTCTGTCAGGAGATGAAACTAGAGTTGAGTCCTAAATGAAGAGAAGGGGTGGTCATATGAGCTCCTGATAATGAAGTTTTAGGAAAAGAGAAAAAATGGATTTTTCAGAGTGGGCTTGGCAAGGGATGGAGGGAAAACGTAGATAACTGGGTGTTGAAGGATTTGGGAGAGGATGGTAAAGAATAAAGACCGAGAGTTGGTAAGGGAACAGACCTGAGACCTCAGCAGCCATGCCAAAAAGTTTTATTCTGAATGAGCTGGATCCTGCATCACACCATTCGCTCTTCAGAGTAGCTTTATGGAATATTTAAATGTAGATTAAAGGGCTTAAGGCTTCAAGAAAGCTTAGTTACATCATCCAATCAATAGGTTTGGGGCAAGGATTTGGTCACTTTCTCTCTATGCCAAGATCCATTCTTTTCAGATGCAGCCAATCATTATAAGTTGCCAATAGAAGATTGGATGCTCTTCTGTTGAATTTCAAAGGATAGTTTGGGTTTTTCAGTACATGGGTAAGGTTTCTGGTGATATCTGGGTCATCTGAATTTAGGGTAAATGTTATGGGCTCTCTTGCTCCTGATAAGTCTGGATCCAGAAGACAGAACTGTGTAGAGTTGAAGACAAAATTGTAGCGATTAGAATAAGGAAATATTCCATGTGAGTGAAGTGGACAGGCTACATGTGACCAAGGAACACAATAGGTGAGAAAAATGTGAAAAATTCGGAGGTGAAGGAAACACAAGATAGATGCTGAGAACAGTGGCTTACTGATGTTTTGCTCTTATGCATCAATTGCTTGGTCAGATTGGATCAATATCGAAAGTTCCAATGAATTAGAGTCTTACAAATTGTCCCCCAGGTATCAAGAATGCCTTATTGGAAAAACGGACAATGTTTTGACTGTCATCTCATTATCTTGCCTATGATGCTACTGGAAACACAGCCTCAAGACTTTTGTTGTATTTTTATAAATTGACTTACAGCTCAATTAGGAGAAGGAATTTGAACTACTACTTTAAAATTGCTTTTGTGTGTGAGTCACTGACTTGTCATCATACTCAGAGTGATGGCTTTGTCATCGAATACTTTTGTCTTGAGCTCAGGTCAAAAACCAAATGACTCAGGCAGCATTAAGTCTCTTATTTTTAGAAAAGTATTTGCTTTAGGAATAATAGAACACCATCTCACTGACAATCCTAGGATCCAGCTGTGATAAGCTAAAGATCTTGAGATGAAAGAGTTAATACAAAGGATATTATCATATAGAGTTCTAGTCCTGATGTTTCTGTTCCAACATTTTCAGGCAATTTACAGATGTGATGGTTTCCAGAATTCTAGGAAGGAAAAGATTCTTCCCCATTTCAAGAAGTAACATTTTGATTGCTAAATGGTCATTGTTTTTGTTGTTGTATTTTTTGTGCTTAGCCTGGGGCTTAGCGTCTGGTAGTAGATTCAAAATAAATGAGTATTAGTCAATTGAATGAGGTGATTCTGTCTGTTCCTGCAAGAGTTAGCACTGGTACCAAGCAAGCATCACTGTCATAGAGCAGCTTCTGTCAATATGATCTGTAGTGCATAAATCCATCAGGATATTTTCTTTCAGCCGTTCTCTTAAGAAAGTTTTTTTTTTCCTTTCTCATTTGCTTTCACTGAACGGTGTCAGAAGATTTGGCCCAGGCCCAGACACTTGAAGTGCCATGAGCACCATAACGCTTATGTTGCAATTTAATATAGTTTGTACTCAAAGTATAGTATTCCGTAAGGATGGCACTTGTTTAATTGAATCACTCAGGTTATTTACCTTTCTCCTTTTTCTGTTTCTTAAAACAGGATAGAGACTCTTAATGGAACAATGATTCTCAGAAGAGCAGAGCTGGAAACGAAGCTGCAAATTTTAAAGGTAATTTGATAAAGAGAGGCACATTTTTCATCCTTGAATGTGTAAGTGGTAGAATAAAGATCTACATGAGGAATGAAGATGAAAAGTAATGATGAATTTAAATTTCTGATTTATCAAGAGCCACACAATTACTTTTGCAGGAATATCAAATTCAACAAACAGGATAGATTGCTTTCTTCCTTCCTACAGGAAGGTGCGGTACAAGAAGAACTTATCATCAATGCACCTGTTATCTCTTTTGATTTCCATAATGTTTGTGGCAGCTTGTGTTTGCATCTGGTTCCCAAGTGATACATGCTTGTGCTATGGTTGGGGTTCTTTTCGGTTTTTGTTTTTTGATTTTTTTTTCAGTGTTATCCTTTTGTGCTCTTCCCTTTGGCCTTATTCTTGAAACAAAGGCCATCTCCCTGCAAACCTGCGTCTGTCCTTGAATGTGCTTTTATTGACACACAGACTGTCCATTTTGAAAAGAAAGGAGTTAACATTTCTAGGAGACAGTACATGATGCAGTGTATTCTGCAAATATTCTTGGAATAGCTCATTGAGTATCTAGAATAACAAATCTCAAATTTCCAGGCTATTGAGAATCCATCAAGACCTAAAGGCCAGACCCTCCTAGCTCAGGGTGACCTCTGTATCCCAGTGCAGCCCCTGCATAGTGATGATGTGGCCACCTTGAGCAGAGATATCCAGGCTTATATTGGCTGGTTGCTTCTTTGGGCTTTGTGTAGAAACATTAGTGAGCTTCAAGAAGTGCATGGAAATGCATGTGGTGACACATTGCATGGATTCCAAGAAATTTTGCAGTGTAGTAAACTTACCTTGTAATTCCATAAACTGTTTGAAATTCCCTTATAGCTGCTATTAGTTTGTTCACAAAGTATTGACTCACCAACTTCTGAGCCCGAGAGGGTGGATTTCTTGTATTTACATTTAATCATGTATCTTTCTGCTGCTTTACATTCAATATATTAGTGATATTTGTTTTCTTTTTGTCAACATGGGTTGAAACTGTTGTCATTTTGCTTATTCTTTTAACTGATTTCTAAAATTCATCGAGAAATTTTCTCAGATTTTGATGGGAATTGAATTACATTTGTAAACTAATTGAAACCATTTTAGCTTCAATTTTTAAAATATTGAGCAAAAGAATCTCAAACTTTGTATTTTCTTCTTTTATGTACTTTAAAAATACTTACATAATTCACACACTTTTCACCTCTTATATTTCTCATGTACATTCTAATTTTACTCGCTATGGTAAATGTAATCTTACAGTTTTCAAATGCTCATGCCTTTGGTTTGTGCGAAATTTAAAATTCACCAGTGTTTGTGAGCACCCTTTGTTCTTGGAATTGTAGATTTCCTTATATTTCTATATAAAGTTCATATTTTTCTGCAGATAATGAAATTTTCCCCATCCACCCAATTATTTCACTGTTTTATTTTTCTTCTCATATAGCATTGTCTATGAACTTTAGTATATTTTATTTGTGGAAGACATGTACTTGACTTCATTTTTTAGAACATTTTATTTTCAGAGGTTGAGTGACAAAGGGAGAAAGAGATAAAGGGAGGATGGAGATATTGAGAGAAAAAGGAAGAGACACAGAGAAAAATCTTTTCTGATTCTCTAAATGGTTGCAGCAGCAGGGCTGGGCTGAGCCAAATCCAAGAACCTGCAATCTCCTTCAGGGTACCCTTTCCTGTGACAGGGATTCAGGTACTTTGCCATCATCTGGTTCTTACTAGACCTATTGCATGGAGTGGATTGGAGGAGTGGGATGGCAGTGTTGGAAGCAATAGCTTCATTGTCCTCTTGCTCGCTACGTTAAAAGGCACACTTCTAAAAGTTTGTCATCCAATTAGTATAAAGAGTAACTAGTACTTTATATTCTACTTAACTTTTTAAAACTGCCAATGTTCACTTGTTTTTCTGAAGTGGAACACAATTTTGGAGCTAGTGCAATGGAATAGTATAGCTAAACCTCCAACTGTAGTGGCAGAAAACCATTTGAGTGTGGTTGTGACCTGGCTGCTCTGTTTACAAGCCAACTCACTTTTTATGGCCCAGGAAAGCAGCAGAGTATTACGCAAGTCATTGGGACCCTGCACCCACGTAGCAGGCCTGGAAGAAGCTCCCTGCCACCTGGCTTTGGAAAAGCTCACTTTAGGCCATTATGACCATTTGGGGAGTGAATTAGTGGATGGAAGATCTCTCTCTGTTTTTCTTCCTCTCTGCAAAATGTGCCTTTAAAATAAAAATAAAATAATCTTAAAAAAAAAAACATGAAACCTGGCAAAATGGCTCAATTGGCTAATCCTCCACCTCTATGAGCAGCGATTCCATACTGGTGCCAGTTTGTGTCCCAGCTGCTCCACTTCCCATCCCACTCCCAGATTGTGGCCTGGAAAAACAGTGGAGGATGGCCAATAGTTTTGGGACCCTGGATCTGTATCAGACTCTGCTCCTGCATCAGAGGCCCAGATGAAGCTCTTGGCTCCAAGCTCCTGGCTTTGTATCTGCTCAACTCTGCCTACTGCAGCCACTTGGGGAGAGTGAGTCAGTGGATGGAAGACACTTTTCTCTGTTTCCTTCTCCCATAAATCTGCCTTTCCAATAAAAATAAATAAACCTTTTAAAAAGGAGTATATTCTAGATGAACATCTTTTTAAAATCAATATTCTACTTTGAAAATCTGACTTTCTGTTCCTTCTCTCTTTCTGTATTAATAATCCTTTCTCAAGGATGTTTCTACCTTTCAATCTTCCATTTTTCTGGCTGATTTTATTATTCTTTTATTGTTATTAATCTGCCATAACACAATTGGATCTGAATTTCCTATCACATTTACATTACTTAAAACTTGCAGTCTGTTTTTGATCTAACGATTTGTGACATTCTCTTTTGGAAAACTATCAGCTCAATCTCTGATGGATCTTCATCGCTCCCCATTATCTTGTGGCATTCACATTACATAGATTTTAGAGTTTTGATCTATCATTGTGCCTTTTAATCACTCTTTCCTGTTTTGTAAGACCTATCTCTTGTGTTACATTCTTTTAAATTACTTAGTGACATTTTTAGTCATATTCGTATTATCTGCATTTTGTTTACAATGTGTTCTTTCTACTGAGTTCTTAAAATCCACCTGATTTTTATTGTCAGGTAATTCTTTTTCCTTTGTTATCTGTTCTGGTTTTTGTTTGTTTGTTTCAAGTTCTTTTTGGAAACATTGGTCTCATCATCTCTCAAGAAATGATAGACAATCTTAAAGTCTGATCTTGGCATGTTTCTATTCTCTTTTTGCTTGGAGAGAATTCACAACGTTACTGGTGTTAACTGTCTATGGGTATTCAGGGTTTCTCTTGAGTGGTATCCACTCCTTTCAGTTGGGTATGATAGACAGAGAACTGCTATCACTCAGTCCTACCAGCTCCAATTCAGGGCCTGGGCTGGCGGCTTCAGCCCTGAGGAGTCAGTGTGCTTCCCGGCTCAGGCCTTCCTTTCTAGATACAAGCTCAACTGCAGCTTTTTCTCAGCCTCTTTTGTTATTGGATCTTTGTTAATGTATCTTTCTTTCTTTCTTTCTTTTTAAAGATTCATTTATTTTTATTGGGAAGTCAGATACACAGAGAGGAGGAGAGACAGACAGGAGGATCTTCCTTCTGTTGATTCACTCCCTAAGAGGCCACAATGGCTAGAACTGAGCTAATCTGACTTGCAGGAGCCAGGAGCCTCTTCTTGGTCTCCTACGTGGGTGCAGGGTCACAAGGCTTTGGGCTGTCCTTGACTGTTTTCCCAGGCCACAAGCAGGGAGCCAGATGATAAGCACGGCTGCTGGGATTAGAACCAGTGTCCACATGGAATCCCAATGCCTGTAGGGTGAGGGCTTTAGACACTACACTACCACACCAGACTGCCAATGTATCTTTTTTTAAGCAGGGAGTATCTTGGTCCCCCACGTGTTTTAAGCGCTTTTAAACTGTGTATTGCTGTAGGACCTGGATTCCTAGCTAATGTTCTGTTTCTACATCTTTAGAAGACATGAGAGGTCAGTTCTGCCTACCTTCTCCTATTTTCTCCTTCTTCCGATCATGGAATTACAAGATTTCCAGCTCATTGGTGTTCAGACATGCAATAACTCAGGCTGGAATCCCCTCCACACAATGACATTTACTCTGTTCTGTGTAATTGTGCATTGTATTTCTCAGAAGACTTAGTGTTCAGTCAAAAACTCTTCCTTAAAAACTGTGATACCGTTAGGCTCCATTTACGGGATTTTTCTTTTCTCCTGACCTATGATTCAAATGTTAAACATGAAAATGTCACTTCTGATGATTTAGCTGGGAAAGCCAGTCTTCAACTCTGCTACATACAGTTTCTAGCACAAGGCAAATATTTTACTCAAAATCTTCAAGATAGTCACTGAACCATTCCTTTCAAATCTCTAACATTTTAGAGATTTTGTAAAAGTTAAACAAGTAGTCATCTGCATAATTATAAGTACTAAAGTGTCATGGGAATGTTTAACTGTATGTCTTAAGTGGATTGATAACATGTGGAAAGTGTCTGGAACCAAGCCAGTGTGTGATGCAACAAGTTCACTTCAGGAAGTCATTTGTTTCTGTATGTATTCAACCAGTATTTACTGAGCAACTGCTATGGAGCCAAGCATTGGGCTAGGTACTATGAAGTGATGTGGTCTTTAGGGCTTGATCTCACGTATGCTTTCTGTTTTAAAGGTAAGGGTTTGTATCTGCCCAAATCCTCCGTTATGATGTGAATAACATAGGCAGAAACCTGGTTTGAAAATAGGGAAGCTCAATTACAGACTCAAACCTCTTAGTCATGCTGCTATGTCTGCTCTTTATGTGGGTATTTTCTTGGGTTAAGGGATGACTGACTTAGATGACTGGGTAAAGTCAGCACAGTACCTATTTTAAAGTGTATATTCTCACAGAAATGTAGTTTGGTAAACTCTAGCTTTGTGAATTTTTAGGTAGTAAATGCAGAAATGTAACCTTCTCTTTTTGTGTTTAGTTTTTGATTACCAGTCTGTCCTTAATCTCTAATGAACTCTATTTTCTTGTAGATAACATGTCTCTCTAACAGAGGACAAAGGGTTCAGTACATTTACTGCATTTACTGTTTTCCTTGTATTTTATATTCTGCAGGTCCCTGATTCTGCCCTGTGACAGTCACATAGGATTACCTGGGTTACAGGAAGTAGGATTAAGGCAGTACAGAAGTCTTAGCTTCATTATACATGATATTAAAATATAGAATGAAGAAGAAATGAACTGAGCCATGTGTTTTACTGTTTTGATTTGCTTCTTACAAATTATTTTGGCAAGTGTAAGGGTTGCTGTTTAATGGTACTGTTGCCAAGGCTTGAGTAATTCTGTCCTGGTTAGGGTTCAGTCCCTTGAAGACCAAGGAACAATTATGTTTCCTGTAGGCATTCATAGAATTTATGTTCTATGTATCCTGATGACATTCATAGAATTTATGTTCCTTCTCCCAGGCCTCTCTCACACTGGCTTCAGGTAATTTTCTCTTTTCCCTTTTGGTTTTAATCTGCTCTTGATTTAGGATAAGTACACAAGGCAGATCTGAGCTGTGCACTGTTGCTGTTTTTGCTGGCAGGAGTCAGATGGCAAGGGGAAGGCTAGGGTACAGGAATGCGAGTGTCAGAGAGAGTGAGCCTGTGATGGCAGCTCGTTGGATGTCAGCTGTCTGGTTTGCTTTTGATTTCTTCTGTTTCAGCCGACTCCCTGAGCTAGGCTGGGCCTGCTGTACGGTTTTGGCCAGCACAGCTGTCAGTTTCATTCTCTCAGGTGCTGAAGAGGCCCCGAGAACGAGGCAGTTAGGAGGTCAGTGCAATTAGCTTAGCCACATCGTAACTTGAGTCTTCCAAGCAAGCATCTCAGACCAGGCCATTTCTCTTTTTGATGTAGAAAATAAGTGGATTTCCATCAGAAAAAGCTGCTTCAGTACCCTGGCTTCCATATAAATGATGACATTAACTGAGGATTTATTCAATTCTACTCACTGCTCTAAACCCTTAACTTGTCCAACTTCCATGAAAGTCTTAGGGTTTAGGCTCTCTTACTCTCTATTCTGCAGATGCTTTAAGTCACAGAGTATAAGTCCTTGCCTTAAAAGCTAGCAAGTTCTTTTACACATAAACATTCTCGTTCTGTAAGTAACTTGCACATATGTAAACACTATATAAATTCCATTGTTTATGTTTTTAAGAGAAAATTTGGTGCTGCTACATTATACCTTGAGTGTATAGTAGTCTCAGTATTCTTGTGTGGAGCAAAAATCTTCTTAATGAGTGTGTACGTGTCAGCGTGGCAATGGTAGTGCTAATTGTCCTCAAAAGAAAGATGGAATGACTGTTCTCAGGCCTGGGAGTAAACTGTTCCCTTCACAGAGGTCTCCTAATAAATAACACTTTTATTCTTTTTTTTTTTTTCCCACAGCAAACACTGAAGCAAAAATGGGTGGAGTTCAGGTCTCTGCAGTTACAGGAACAGCGCCTGCTTCATGGTAAATGTGATTTCCTGTTCAGAAACCGCAGTAACATTTCATCCCTTCAGTATTTCTGCCTCTAAGCTGTTTTCAGAGTATAATTATTACCAGAAGAATCTGCACAGCACCGATCACAGATACCAGTCTGTATTCCTTTGGTATAAATGATTGTGACCTACTAACGTAGAGAAGGGATGAAATCAGCCATAGCCAATCTCCAGACTTGTAACCCATGTGTGTATGAAAGCAAGCACACCCATGTGCAGGCATCTGTTTGCAGGAGGCATCTGGATATGTTTGAACAATAAGAAAGGTTTCCTGACTTTCCTACTGCTCCAGCCACAAAGGATTTGCAAAAACCACTAACTATGCGATTGTGAAGTAAACACTACACCTTCTTTAGGAGTCTGTATTTACAAACTGGAATATCTGGTAAACATTGTAACCCATTGTTTGCTGAAAAAGAAACAACTACTTACTTAGGCACTAAGGTGCAGAATAGATATTTGCATTGAAGTTGTATTTTGCTTTTTTTTATAGAAATTTGAAATTGGGCCTCTTTTTTGTTAGTTTTTCAGCTATTTTTCTATCCTCAACATTTTGTCTATTTATTTTTTGACACATGTTAGACTGAGATAGTAAAGCTCTCTTGGTATTTGAGAAGCCTTTGCTTCTGCTGCAGGAGCCATCCAGGCCAGCCCATGGATGTGGGCTCTATGGGGAGTTTTACAGCAATGTCTTGATGCACATAGATCTTGGGTCAGAATACTCCTAAAGTCATTGTTGCAAAGGGTTCTTTTTTTTTTTTTTTTTTTTGGACTTGAGAGAGTTCCTTAGCATTTTTTAAGACCTAGGCAAATATCCAATGCATGAGATCCTTCCTCTCCAATAAAAAAAAAAATCATCCCTTGTAAGATAGAGAAAAGTAAATTTTATTAGTAAATAGGAAACATTATGACTAATCACTGCAGGGCTAGCTGTGGGAAACTTGGCAGTTCAAATGGAAGAATAGTCTATCAACCAATGACAAAGAAGGACAGCAGTAAATGCAATGGGTACAAAATAATAATGATGATGATGAAAAATTCTGGGTGTGTAGTGTCTATTAATTTTCTTGAAACAAAATCTCATTCTTACCATGCTTTTCTCAGCTTGGTATTCTAAATACTGCCCTATTTTTTAGGAGCATGTCAAGGGACTCCACTACTGTAACACAGGTGGCATATGGACAGGACATTCTTCTGTGTGAGCTGACATTTGAGTTGGGAAGCTTAGGTGTAGGTGATGAAAGGTTGATGAAAAATCTCAGCCAAGTGGATATAATCAAATCCTTCCAATGAATCTTTATTTATTTGAGGACAGAGTTACTTTTTCTATGTAATACTATTCTATAATATTTAAATCTTACAAGCAAAAGTTGGAATACTGAGGCTGGAAAACAAATTTGATTTCATATAGCTTTATGTTATAATAAACACTTTCACGTTTTCACTTTTATAAGTATGTTTCTCATATAACTGAAAGGACTTTATAATAGCTTCACAATTATTTTCAAAAGGACAATAGCAAAGGATCAGAGGAACTAACTGTAGAAAACCCATAGAACATAGAATTTCTCCAAATTTTTTGGTAACCCCATTTCCATGTGAATCAATAGAACATTCCAAGGATCACACGTTTCAAAACTGATTATTTAAAGATTCACAAGTTACACTTGCATACTGTCAGTTGCTTAAACCAGTCTGGTAAGAATAGTTTTGGTTTAATTTTTTTTTTTTTTGGCTTTGTAGCTTTCATAAACCACGGAACCCTTTCCTTGGAAGTTAGTCCATGAAGAAAAGTCCGAAAAATCCCACTTTAAATATTATCAGTGGCCTCATAAAAAGTCACTTGATCATAGGAGTTAAAGCTTAGTGAAAAATCTATGCTCCTTTGGTCTTAGTTACTTAAAAGAGAAACGTTGGTTTATTTGTAGCAGTCACTGTCAGTGCCCTTCAGCAGTACTCCTGGTCTTTGTTTTCCAGGTGATGCAACGAATTGCACAAGTTTAGAAGACCTCGACCTGGATGAAGTGTCTTTGTTTGGGAACCTGCCTGGGCCAGCCCCGTCCCTCATGGAACGGAACCGACTATCCAGTGAGAGCAGCTGCAAGAGTTGGCTGAGCTCCATGACCATAGACAGCGAGGACGGTTACCAGACCTGTGTGTCGGAGGACTCAGCCAGGGGTGCCTTTAGCAGGCAGACAAGCACAGATGACGAGTGCTTCATGCCCAAGGATGGGGATGATTTTCCAAGGAGATCTTCCTCGAGAAGGAACCGCAGCATTAGTACAGCCAGCAGCGGATCCATGTCTCCACTGTGGGAGGGCAGCTTCTCCAGCGTGTTTGGGACCCTCCCCCGAAAGAGCAGGAGGGGAAGTGTCCGCAAGCAACTCCTGAAATTCATCCCTGGCCTTCATCGTGCTGTGGAAGAGGAAGAGAGTCGTTTCTGATGCGTCATGAGTCTCTCGGCTTCTCCACACGAACTCCACCCTTCTGATGGGAAAGCACAATGGACTGAGAAACCCACATCCTATTTCAGAACAGCAGGGATCTTTATTTGATTTTTTTGTATCATTGTTTTTGGTTCTTAAATCATGTTTCAACCCAAATTGTTCAAGTATTAAGCAGACAATACAAAAATTAAGTAATGAGTTAGGTATTAGAACAAATTGGTCTAAAGTACACATGCCTCACGTGCTATTTTCAAAAGTAAGGATCATATTTATTTTTTAGATCATTGTATGGAATATTGAGAACTTTGTGAAAAGATAATGTATATTAGCCAGACTATTGCTCATAGTTCAATTTCATAGGTTACAAAACTATATGCTTATTTAAGCTCTGTAGCTACTGGAGGTCTCAATAGTAGAGTTTTGAATGTTTCTACTAAATATATGAGAGTTCATAAACAGAGGTGACTATTAGCTTTTTCTCATGCCCTATGTGTCAATAAGGAAGGAAATCACAATATTCACTGTGAAGGATTCACTTGATGAGAAATACAGAACAATGTGGCTGAGATACAGGCTACGGAAGGCGAGAATGAATCCTTTTCTTATAGGGAGTCAGGCAAAATGGATGGGAATCTCATTCTGTTTGCCCAATTTACTTTTTGTTCTTATTCCACATGGTTGACATCTCCAGAGGACTCAGAGTTTTAAATATATATATATATATATATATCTTTTCTTTTGTTGTCTCTCTTTGCTGCAAATGCCCAGAATCCACCGAGAAAAGCCAGTGACAGGCTCTTTCTAGACTGTCTCATAACACTTCTTACATTATATTGTGTATTTCAGTGATTACCTCATTGCTCCCCTGACTGTTGCTTTTCTAAGTATCACATTTGTGTCTTTTCAAAAATTGTATATTTTATTCAGTGTCCATTAATGTTCATAATTTCTCTGTTGTGGTGATAGAGTTTTACAGTAAACAATCTGGGCTACATGATAAATAGTCCTGACAGTTTTAAGCTTGCTGTGTGTGTGGCCATGGCCACTGGTGAAAGTCAAGTACGGCAGGTGCCCACTCTCTTTCTTGCCCCAAACAACAGCGTTCATGTAATGATAGCTGATGTCAGAGTTTCAGAGCCTTCTACTCCCAGGACTGAGACTTTGATTTTGTTTTATCAGAGTGCATGTATGTCTTGTTTCAGGGATAGTGAAACAGTCATTTACCAAAACAAAACAAAAAAGTTACAGTTAGGGTGTGTGTGTGTGTGTGTGTGTGTGTGTGTGTGGGAGAATCAGACAGTTGGCTTTGTCTGCAACCATTACGCCTAAGAAGGCGTTTGGCTGCAAACGTAGAAGTTTGGAGAGCTTTCCATGACCACCAGGCTGGTCAGTTGAAAGGCTAAAGTTGAAGCTGGTTCTAGAGCAATCTGAAATCTATATCGTCCCAAATGTTCCTAATTCTGTACAGTTATCATTCCAATAACTCTCATTTTCCTGAAAGGAATAGCTAAAAGTCATAATTTTCGGTACTGCAAAAAGAAAGATACTGTCATTGGTAAACATGAAGACAATTATTTTGGGTAACTCTGGCCTCCACAAACTAGTTTTCAACTGGAGGTACATTAATTTCTGCAAGGTTAGCAGTGTCTTTATTTTTAACAACAGCCTACGAACCAGTCACGCAATGTAGCATTTCCTGTTAAATCTATTAAAGCAAGTTCGGGGGGAAACAACACATCATTATTTTGGGGGAAAGATGATTTTAAATTTCACAATCTTCTACATTGTGAAAGAATGCTTGGGGAACTACCACAGATTATCTGGAAAAGCAGACCATAGGACCTCTGCATTTGTATGGTTTTACCATAGAAGTGCAACGCTTCTGCATGACAGTAAATGTCAAATGCAGATGGAGGGCAGGGAAGGGCCTGAGCCAGCTTCACAGCAGTCTGATAAGAATTAGATTCAGAATAAGATGTATGTTCTGGGGGAAAATAAAAAAGAAAAGCCTTGGTTAACCAAGGTCCAGGAAAGAGTAGGTCATGTGTTGTGTGCTTACGGGCTATACAAAAGCAGCCTTTGTTTAGTGGAAACATAGGCAAATTTGTCAGAGCACAGCTTTTCAGTCTGAGTCCAGCCTTCATGGGATTACTGTCACCTAAAGTGTGATGTAGTGACTCACATTGAGTCAGTTTGCTGGGAGAATAATTGAAAAGTAAATTTTTCCTCAAATCCCCCAGTTGCCACATATGTAATATTGGTGAATTTCATACACTGACTTTTTAATGAAATTGTGGAGAATGGCATTTCAAAACCAAAACTGAGTCAAGTAAATTTGGAATCAATCTATTTTATCACTGAAGAAGCAATACCATAACAACACATTACAAATAAGGTTTTTGAAGAGAAATTTTGTTAATCACTTTCTACTTTGCAATATTATACACCTTAGTGGCAAGATATAAATGGTGTTTAAAATTGTGGTTTGAACTGAAGAGCTCAAACCTGGACACAGTTTGTGTGTATCGATCATAAATTCTAAGTGTATATGAATCCATTTAGTCTATGTATGGTAAATAACAACTGTATTGAATCTTTCAAATTATAAAGTTATTATTTCTTTAGATCTGTGAGCATATAGAACTTTGGGCCATAAAAATTTAAAAAAATGCAATTCTTTTTGAAAAAAACAATAATTATCATCATCATCATCATTTTATGATACAGTTCCATAGGCTGATTTAAGACTAAATCAAACAATGAAGAACCTATTGCTAAAATGACAGAACCAAATTACTACCCATTCATATTAACCCTGAATGTAAATGGCTTAAACTCATCAAACATCATAGATTGGTAGACTGGATCAAAAAACAAAATCCATCGTTCTGTTGCCTTCAGGAGACACATCTCCCCCACAAAGATCAGTGGAAACTATATTTTATGGATTTTGATGTTTTTGTTCTTATTTTCATTTCTTTAGAACAGTTTTTTTCCCTCATATTAAATTCTTCATGACTCCTAGCTCATAAAGTAATATCACTTTCTTCAAGAAGGTTCTTGATTATCTTTCATTCCTTCAGTGACACATCAGTCACACATTAGCATGTTAGTTAACTTCATGGCATTGTAATTTCTATTTTTCTTCCTGTTGTTGATTTTGTTTTGTGGCTTTTTCTTTAAGGGGATGTATAGTAACAGTTACAGAGACTGTCATATCAAATGTGAGCATATAATGCAGTATACATCTCAACTTAAAGATCAAAGATGGACTCTTGACAATAGGATGCTGGACTCTCTGCCATTGTCCTTGCCCACAATGAAAGAGTAATGACTGTTTATGAAGAATTATGCAATTGTAATAAAAAATGTACTTCTAAAATAAAGAATACTATTCTTGATAGTCAGAAATCTTACATTACCTCCTACCTTATACGAAATGCTCATTTTGAAATTAGATTAAAAAAAAAAGCAGTGCTTCCCCTTACTTCTTTGAGGCCTTGAAAGACATCATCTCTTTAATTGAGAGGATGCAGTTCACAAGAGTTTCTGCTGTTCTTTAAAAAAAAAATATAAAGTTAGGCTGAATACATTTTTATTATGTGGATGTTTCCATGGGTCTGGAGTCTGGGCACAGGTTAGCTGTACTAGCTCAAGTTCTCCTAAGGCTGCAATGAAGATGTTATCCAAAATTTCAATGTCCCTCAGGTTGTCAGAATCATTTTTTTACAGTCATTTATTTCATGGCAGATGGCTTCTTCACAGCTGGTCGGGGGGCAGGGTGTGGCTAGAGAGAAAGAGAAAGCCCCATGAACAAGATGGAATTTTTAATAATGTAATTTAATCATAGGATGGGATTCAGCACCTTTGCCATCTAATGCAGCACAATCTTGATAATGACATCCTGTCACTTCTGTTCTGTTACTTTGGAACATTTAAAACAACTTGTATGTTTTTTTTTAAATGAACTCAAATGAATCATAGATATAGATGTAAACTACAAACTATAAATCTCCTTTATTTGTAGCTAAGAAAAGACTATGGAGACACTATCCTTAAATGTAATGTGGTTTCCTGGCAGGCATCCTAGAACAGAAATGGACTTCAGGTAGAAGGGAATTCCATTAAAGGGTAGACTTCAGTTAATAATAATTTAATTTAGCTGTAAAAAAATAAGCAACAATAATATGGAATGTTAATAGCAAATGAAACTGGGGCAAAGTAGATGGGGTGTTGTGCTATCTTCATAATTTTCCATCAATATAAAACAGCACTGAAAAGTTACATTTACTGGGCCTGGTGCAGTACACACCAAGATCCCACAATGGGGGCTGGTTCTGATCTCAGTGGTCCTGCTTCCCATCCAGCTCCCTGCTTGTGGCCTGGAAAAGCAGTCAAGGATGGCACAATGCATGGGACCCTGCACCCAAGTGGGAGACCTGGAAAGAGCTCCTGGCTTCAGATTGGTGCAGGCACTTGGGGAGTGAAACACCAGATAGAAGATCTTCCTCTCTGTCTCTCCTCCTTTCTGTATATCTGACTTTTCAATAAAAAATAATAAAATAAATCTTTTAAAAAGTTATATTTACTAAATATAAGTGACTTTAATCTCATTAGACCATGAAAACATAATGTGACACCAAAATATTAAAATTAATTGAAACATTTTAATAAAAATAATTTTATTGATGAACATTAACAAAAATTTGAAAGATTTGCAATTTCTTTTCTGGCATATGAGGACCTTAGGTTTCACCACTGTGTCCTAAGAAACAATAGGTAAACAAGTGAAAAAAAAAATCAACAACATTTCTTGGATGTTTCAGAGAAGTGAGGTCATAGGGCAAATTGCTGACCCCAGGTGTTGGAAAAAGAGGCAGATACCGAGAGTCACAACCTGATGGGGTGGAATCTCAGTACAGAAAGTTCCATTGAGAACCAATGCCAGGATCAGAAACCCCCAAATGTCATGGATAAATTGTTAGGCAGAGAAATTGAGAATTAAAATGTCAATAGTTACAGCCATAGGGAATGACTACTCTCAGAGTTTAGCCACCAAGTTTTCAGAGTGAATACAGGAGAAAAATCTCATATATTTTCAGTGGGAGAAGGAAAATTAACCAGGGGAAAAATACATTGGGAGACATCTTAACAAGATGTCTCCAAGAGAAATATTTCATAAGAGGCTAAATCATTGATTTGTTTGCAGAGCCTAACTGGTCTAGTGAGAGAAAGGCAAATATCCCAATCCAGTGTGCTTTAGTTATTAAGTTCCACTAAGGGGTGGAAAGGCTGAGTCACAAGGGGGAGCTCACCTCTATGGGCCTAAGCACGCTAAAAACACTGGAACCCAGTCACAGGTGCTCTCCCCCCACACATCATCATGATCCTACCGAAGAGTTATTTACAGCAGTTTTGTTTGCCCAATACACTTTAACAACTTTAAGAGAACAGAAACTATACAATAATTCCTTTCAAATTACAATGAAAATAGTCTAGAAATAAATAACAGAAAATGGGACAGTAAATCTCCAGATATTTACAGGTTAGTATTTCCTTTTAATATTTATTGAAAAGAGTGCCAGATAAAGAGAGAATGAGAAACAAAGAAAAGATTTATCATTTCTTCCCCGAACTACTGAAGAATACTGAGTTGAGCCAGGATGACACCAATGCCCCAGAACGTTCACATGGGTGACAGGGATTCAGCTACCTGAGTGATCATCTGCTGATTTCCTGAGCACATTAGGAGGATGCTGAATCAGGAGAGCAGCCAAGACTTTGATACCAAATGCTGACATTGCAACTGGTGGTTACACAGCTGTGCCACAATGATGGTCCCGTAAGCCACACACGTGTACATAGCTGTGTCAAAGAAGACATGCTAAGAGAAATTTTAACATGTATTTTAAAAGATTTATTTGAAAGAAATTTATTTATTTATCAAGTGACAAGGAGAGAGAGAGAGAGAGAGAGAGAAAGAGCGAGAAAAGTCCACTGGTTCACGCCCCTAACGGCTACAATAGCCAGAGCTGGGCTGGTCTAAAGGCAGGATCCTGAAGCTTCTTCTGGGTGTCCTGTGTGCGTTCTGGGGCTCAAGTACTCGAGCCATCCTCTGCTGTGTTACCAGGTACATTAGCAGGGAGCCGGATTAGAAGTGAAGCAGTCAAGACCCAAATTAGTACCCATATGTGGTGCTAACACAGTGGATGAAAGCTTGACCTGATACATCAAGGCACTGGCCCAAAGAAATATAATCTAACAAGATTTGGAGTATACAGGATAAGTAATGTGTATCAGGAAATTTATAAGATTCAATGCGCATTTTAGAGAGAAGCATCTTATATCCATAACCTAAGTTTCCACTTTAGAAAATTAGGAAAAGAGTAAAAAATTACAACAAAAGTACTTGGTTTCATTTTCATTTGATTATTCAATTGTCCAATAAGTCAGTGAGAAATTTTTAAGCCAATTGTAATTAATATTAACTGCATTGGGAATTCAGAATAAGTAAATATCCTTCATGTTAATCTTTGACTTGTCAGAAGATAAATAATAAAGTGGTAGTATGATTATTTTCTAAGTAAAGATATGTTATACAGATATATGCAAAGACTTCCTCACTCAGACTGAGGGTAAAAATGTGATCATTATTTTACAAAAACTTCAGAGGATAAAGGAAAAGAACTTCACAACTACTTTAACATCGATTAAATCAGATGACTGAAAAAGCAAATTGTACATTTGCCATTATTAATCTAAGCAAATTGCTTGGGTTTGGACTAAGTTTTTCTGCTCCTCATAGCAGTGACAATTTTGTGATTATGATATGAGAGCATTCTAGTCACATTACAAATTCATTGCTAATGACAGTGTACATGCTAAGCTAAAGAGCAGAGATCAGATGATACCCACTTTCCTTTCTGGTATCTATTTGAAGAGACTGTGTCCATTAGGCCCCTCTTGTTTCTTTTTTTGTATTTTCAAACACTAATGGACAGAGGAGAAATGGGAAAGGGAGCAGTTTGTGCCATTTAGGAAGTGAGATTCTGTAATTACTTTTTCTTCCTATGTCCAAAAGTAGGTTACTGGATACAAATATCTCCAAACCTTATGACTGTTTCGAGAAGAAATAACAGGAGCCTGGTGAGATAGCGTAGCAAAGTCCTCGCCTAAAACGCACCAAGATCCCACATGGGTGCTGGTTCTAATTCCAGCAGGCCTGCTTCCCATCCAGCTCCCTGTTTGTGGTTTGGGAAAGCAGTCGAGGACAGTCCAAAGCTTTAGGATCCTGCACCCATGTGGGAGACCTGGAAGAGCTCCTGGCTTTGGATTGGCTCAGCTCCAGCCATTGCAGCTGCTTGGGGAGTGAATCATCAGCCAGAAGATCTTCCTCTCTGTCTCTCCTCCTCTCTGTGTATCTGCCTTTCCAATAAAAATAAATAAATCTTAAAAAAGAAGAAGTAGCAGAAAGGAAACTCACTGACTAGACAAATCTGTCCACTATTATATAAAATTTCTTGTTAGATTAGTGCTGTCATCTTCATCAATAAACAGTAGGTGAATTTTAAAATTATTTGTGAAAAAAATAGGAAAAACTTAAATGATAATAAGCAAGAGTTCGACCCAGATGAATTGTATTTTAACAGACGTTTGTCATTTCCTCACCACAGTTTGCGATGCTTTTATTCTGAGTTTTAAAAATACAGACAGAGCCACTGGTTCAAAACAGGATGTGGGTCAGTAGTCATGCATGAGACTTGCTGGAATAGACAGACATGAGCTAAGCAGACAAGAGCAATCTTCCAGCAAGTGTGGCTTGTTCCCTGGGATCACCTAGAGGATCTGGACTGAGGCAAACACGAACTCTAAACATCAGAACTGAGACGTGCTAGTGGCTTGGGTGGGGCCTAGGAATCTTCACTATACACAAGGTCCCCTGATCTCCCATGAATATATCCAAAGAATCATGCCCTGAGAAACACTGACCCAGATGTTTGTAACTGTCTACCAACCATGATATTGGTAAAGGGTTGAAACTGTTTGTAGTAAGGAAAAGAGTAAATAACAACATTGAAATATCCCAGAGTTTGAGTGTCATTGGAAACTTGGAACTTAGGGCCCGGCGCTAGAGCCTAGCGGCTGAAGTCCTCGCCTTGAACTTTCCAACACCCAATACGGGCACCGGTTCTAATTCCAGCGGCCCTGCTTCCCTTCCAGCTCCCTGCTTGTGGCCTTGGAAAGCAGTGGAGGACGGCCCAAAGCTTTGGGACCCTGCACCCGTGTGGAAGTCCTGGAATAGCTCCTGGCTCCTGGCTTTGGATTGGCTCAGCTCCAGCCGTCGAGGCCGCTTTGGGGAGTGAATCAACAGATGGAAGATCTTCCTCTCTGTCTCTCCTCCTCTCTGTATATCTGACTTCACAGTAAAAATAAATCTATCTTAAAAAACAGTAGGGCTTAGCCCTTTGATCTCCCTTCATGACTGCGGTATCTCTACTCTTTCTAATCTCCTATCAATCATTTTTTGCAAGTGGTTCTGACTCACTTACTGTAGTGGAAGCCAATCACAAACAGTTCTAACCTCTTTCTGTTTTCCTTAGGTCATATGCATAGAAAAAGCAACCCTTGCAGTGAATATGAGCACATGTTTTTCCTGTCTTTTGCACTGTTACAAACTTCTCCTCTCAGGCCAACACATGGCTTCCATTTTTCCCTATTCGAATGTGATCAAAATGATCTTATAGACCTGCATAAGCAGGTCACAGTTCTTCATCATTTAAATTAATTTCATGAACTGCTATTGCTCAGTTTAGCAGCTGGGAACCAGTGTTCACTTATACCGTTTGCTTTTTCCTTCACAAATTTCCCAAGAACATTGGGCCCTACATGTGCCCCCACAAACATCCTGACAAAAAATTTTGTGAAATATAGAATGCAGTTACAAGTAGGCTTGAGTAATATTGCCATGGTGATCAGTTTCCACTCAAATCTTGCCCTCTAGAGTTCAAGGCATTGATACTGGTGCCCAAACATAAGCAAAATGGTCTTCTAACTCCCTGTATTTCTTAGAAAGAAGTCATTGGGCCTGGCACAATAGCCTATTGGCTAAAATCCTTGTCTTGCACACAACAGGATCCCATATGGGCGCCAGTTCTAATCCCAGCCACTCCACTTCCCATCCAGCTCTCTGCTTGTGGCCTTGGAAAACGGTTGAGGACAGCCCAAAGCCTGGGGATGCTGCACCCGTGTGGGAGACCTGGAATAGCTCCTGGCTCCTGGTTTTGAATTGGCTCAGCTCCAGCTCTTGCGGCTGCTTGGGGAAAGAATCATCAGACAGAAGACCTTCCTCTCTGTCTCTCCTCCTCTCTGTATATCTGACTTTGCAATAAAAATAAACGCAAATAAAAAATAGTCATTGTGGTTGACTCTTTAATGTGAAAAGGTGAGCTCCAAGATGCCAGTACATTTACTTTCATTTAAGTGCCCGGTTATCTTCAAGATCACTTTTATGATGAAATGACTGGATTGGAAGGAGTTGTGCCCTAATGTTTACAATGAACAGAGACGCATTAGTTGAGACCACTGTTTGCATGTGGTGAGAGCCCCTGTGTGACCCTTTATATTTTCCTGACAAGAGACCTCATTAAGAATAATCTAAGTTGGTTACAGGCTGTAAAGAGTGAATAGTGTAAGTTTAGAATGAAGGACATGGTTTCTTTCCTGGCCTCCCATGATTTTCAGGGGTTGCCCTTGCTAGCTCATGAAAGGTCTTGTCACATCTTTCCATCAATCACAGAAGATTGCAATTTGAGCTATGCGTAGCTACTCCAGATATTCTTTCCTTCATAACAAGATCATACTCCATGATAACATGCTATTTCTTTTCTGGAGAAATTTGACATGATGAAATAAACCTTAAAAATATGGGTGTATATTTACAGATATATGTGGATGTTTGAAAATTTAGTGGAAAGTGAAGTTAAAAGAATCCACTTTCCGCATAAACATTTTTAAACCCTTTCCTTCACATAAACATGTGCTAACACACACACAAAGGTGTCTCTATCCTCAGGTTGGCTAGCTACAGATTCAACTGAGCACAGAAGATAGTTGATTATGAACATACATGGATTGTATATATTGTTTCACAGCAAAATGAACTTAATTCCTTTTTGAGAGTTTTGGAGGTATCCCGTGTATTGCTCCTGACATGAACCATATAGTTAGGCTTGAACTGATAGTTCCATCTGTACTAAACAGGCTCAGATTCATTCTCTCAATAGTACAGTATGGCTACCAATTGCACAGCATTCACAATGTGTTGGGCATAGAAATGATTCAAGATTTTTTAAAGCATATGAAAATGATACAGGTGGGGAGGAAGTTAACAAGGATGAATTGAGGTCTTCAAAATCTTCCCGAGCCTTCTGCACTAGCCCATCATTACTCATCTTCCAAGCAGCATAAAACCATAGCTTTCACAATTTTGCTGCTGAAAACCAGCACTGGATAAAGTGTCCATTGTCATGATGTCCTTTGCTGATTATCATGTTATTATCATAAAATTACCTTTTCTGCCACTCCCACATTCATTATGTACATGTGGTCATGACACCCATGAGACTTCTTTAGAAAGATAAGGAAATGGCTAGTACTCAAACATTATCCCCCAATTTTTCTATTTTTGAGTATTCAGTGAAGTCCCACTCCAGACATCACCCTTACAACTCTATAGCATATAGACGGTGGGCCAAAAGTTCACTGAGTGCCACTGATTCTTGAGCACACTTGAACTTAGCCTATAAATAAATCTTAATTATGGCTAACCTTTACCACCCTCTGATATTTGAATCTTTTTTGTTATATTCAGACCAGAGTCTGGACCTTGGCACTTGACAATTGTGGAAGGTGTGTAAACAAACACATCATGTATCAAGGACTTAACATCGCCAGTCTTTGGAATCCTCCAGGGATTTGGAATTATTTTCCAGTGAATACCAAGGAAGTCTGTACATACAAACACAAATGTGTGCATATGTACATGTGTATGTAAACACATATTTAAGTATATATGCATATCCATACATGAGCATCTTTTGCCTGATTTCCTTTTGAATCTGTTGCTAACATTTTCCCCTGCCTTTAATGATCCATCATCTTGAAAAATTAGTCTATCCAATATCCTCAGTTTCTTTAAACCAATTACTCAGTGATGAATTATCTGTGACTTGACTTTTACTCCATCACTCAGTGATAAGACAGTTTCATTAGCAACCTTCTAAAGAACAACACCTTCACTTTTCATTACACTTTCACCTGCTTGGAGTTTCTGTATAATTTGATTCTGTGATTATAATTCTAAAATATTTGTTGCTACACTCTGGATTATTGCTTTTAGAGTCTCTCGTTTGGCTGCCCATGCAGGATTATTCCTGAAGTTCTATCTAGCTCTACTTTTCTGTTTTCTGAAAGCCTTTGGTTGTGATTTTCATCTTCAGTTATCATTTTGAATATCACTTTAAATACCTCTGCCATTTTCCCAGACCTGAATGTCTTGCTTCTGATCTAACCATATAACCTGCTCTACGAAGCCACTGTATTTTCTGCCTTTTAGTTATATTGACCAAATTTTTCTGTCCCTACTATGACTATGAAGATTAAAGTGAATATGTAAATAGGTGATGTGAACCATGCAGAGACAAATCATTTCATTACTGACCCACTGACATCAGGCAAGCAGGGAATGGCATGGACCACAGTGCGACAAAGTGCACATGCCCAAGTGATAAAGCAGCCTGGAGGATTTTCTTTTCATGTTTTAGTTACAAACTGATGAATATGATTGCTGTCTTAGAATTGTACCATGAAAACGCATGAAACCTATACTGTTAATATGAATAATTTAAAAATAATGATTAAATTATTTTAAATCAATATTGTTCTTCTGGCTTCTGAATATTTACAATCAACATTTAAATTTTAGAAAGCACTGTACACACTGAAGAAAAAATATACAAAAGTCTAGCCCAAGACCACTAGCTTGCAACTTTTGATCAAAATCTAGACTTTTTGGAGAAACTCCCTACAGAATCAATACTTCTAATCTACATTCTGGCTCTTCTCCATGATCACTAGACTAATCTTTCTGTGGCTGAAGTTATTTTTCAAGTCAAATATTGTGGCATGAATCAAGTTAAACACAAAACATTAGCGGAGCTGTGAGTGCCTTCCTCAGTGGTCGTTATGGCTTTCCTTCCCCCCCATAGACTTCACGCTTTTAGTGTCTGTACATACGAACTCTTTCCTGGAACGTAGTAGAGAGTTTCTTAACAACCCCTGGCTAACAGCCTCCCAGGACTAACTCACACCCTCCACTCCTCATTAATTCACATTTGGTGTGTTCCCTCTAGCTGCATTGTGTGCTATTCAAGGTTTGGTTGATTTTATTCCCAGTTGTACTTATTATTTAAAAATTGCTACTGAGATTTGACAGGACAGTATTAAAAAAAAAAACCAGAAAAGCAGAGCAAAGATTCTAAAATTCTACACTTAGATTGTTTCATAAGGGTCTTTCAATTCTGCTTTCACTTTACTGAAACTATTTATACAAGAACCATGATAACAGAAACCCACTTAGTACACTCATACTTAGAGAAGGGTGGTTAGCCCTAGCACAAAACACTGGCAAATGAATCAACAACAGATACATGCCAGGTTAAAACAACGCTTCTTCAGCAAAATATGCTCCTATTGAATGCCCGCTTTAACAGACCAATGACCTCAGATCATCCTCAGCTATTTTGCACTCATACACTTCTCAGTTTTCTTGACATTATGGGCTTTTAAAAATTCTTTTATTCTGTGCATACATTTTCACTATTTGTTTCTATTATTTTAAAAGTCAACCCTACTTTTCAAATTAATCTAAATTCTACTCTTTTCATCACTGCCACTTAAATAGAGACACACCTCTATGAATATATTTAGTATATTTGCTTATTTTTATGAAATTCAGAAATAAGTCTTAATTTCAATTTTCTGCTCTAGAGTAGTTGTCTGTCCTTCCCCTATACTTGGTCTTTATGCTTCTCTGTTTGTTATATTCCTCTTTGTTATATTCTAGTCATTACTGTTCTTACTTAATGCTTCTCAAAGTTTCACATTCTTTGAAATCAGCTTTGGGTACTTAATTCGATCGTGTTTTATATACTGACTAGCATCATCCACAACATAGAAAGATTTGAGCCCAGTTCAGTTTCCTGTCACCCAAAATTCTTCTTTCTGCTTTCATTTGAGATCAAACAGTACTGAGTGTCATGCTCACCTGTGGTTCTGACTTGGTGCTAATTTGCACTCATACACTTCTCAGCTTTCTTGACATTATGACTTGGTGCTCAAACCTATTGGTAAGTAGAACATTTTGAATGAATTTTAGGGAAACACTTTGGAGTCTTGGAATCGGTCTCAGAACCAAACTGTCAAGTATAAGACATGTTTTTTTCCCCCTTATTTTCCACTAGAGATGGCACACAAATGTGTCCTTGATAAAAAAGAATGGAAATTACAAGCAGTCTATTGCAAGGTCAGTGCTGTGTTGCTGTCCAGGTATTTTGATAAAACTGTCAGATTTCATATGTTATCAGGTTACAGCATCTTTGCTTATTTTCTACTTCCACAGATCATTAAAAAAATCCGTATGCCTTATTTTTGAATAATTAGAGGTCTTTAAATGTTGCTTTTTTGGGAGAATGCTATCACAGTAGAAATGAGTCATTTATTGACAATTTTGCCCTGAAAATAAAAAATTTAAAATGTTGGGCATGCATTATTAAGACAATTGAACAAAATATTGGCAGGCATTTTAGAAAGCAATAGGATTACGACGGCTCTATGGTTTTATTTGGAAGCAAAAAAGAATTTGAAAATGTCAGGTTTATAAGCAAAATCCCCTTGCCTGTTGCCAGAAGAGGGAACATACTTAGCAGGAGTCAAGCACGGATTTACAAATGCACTCAGAGGAGAGTTCATGAGCCTGGCAGGGACACAAGTTTTCTATACTTATCAAATTAAATTAATGTTCTCAACTAACTCCTATTCACTTGTTCAGAGGTATTACCAATAAAAGGTCAGTGATTTTTCATGCAGGTGTTTGTCTAGGCATTTGCATATGCATATAAACCAAACATAAACAATACTGTGCAAACTGAACTATATTACACATCATGCTCTATAAGTTTGTAGTTCTTGAGTCTTTGATATTTGAAAATGTCTCTACTTTCTCATGCAAGTGGTATATTGGCAAAATAGTACATTTTATCTCCATTCTCTTTTTTTCAAAATGGTCAAACATGTGTTACTGGCTCTTTTGGTTTGCGTTTTATATGTAAACAACATATAACCAAACTGTTTCTCTTGCAAAGTGTTAAAAAATATTTATCCTTGGAACTAAAAACTTTCAGTTACATCTTAGCTTAGGAAGTATGAGTTTATTAAACATATCTAAATTTATTTTTAATCTGAAATTTAATTTCTACTTTATCTCAATGATGGTTTGTTTCTATTTTTTTTTAGTAACAGTAGCTTCTTCTTTTCTTTCTTTTTCTTTTGAATTCCCAAGATTTTGTGATTTTAAAAATAGATCTTTTATTCTACAATTTTTAAAATATATTTTGGTACAATTTTGGATAGGCTGGGATTCCTCCCCAAACTCCCACCTCCATCAGATTTTTCCTATTTTGTTACAATATGATTTTGTTCCTTTATAAGGAATCATAATTCTATTAGTCTCTTATTGAAGTATACCCTGATATTGTTGGTACAGACAATGTCAGACAGTCCAGCATCCCATTGTCTACACATGTCCAAAAATTTCATTGGGAATCCATCTTTTGTCTGGAAGCAGGGATACATATTCCATTATACCCCCAAGTCTGCATATGACAGACCCCAATACTCCATCACTATACATTTGCATAAGTGGCAAGCCATGAAACAAGGTCAACAACTGGTATAAGTTAGAACAGCCACAACAACAACAACAACAACAACAATAACATCAACAACAAATTACAGCACCATGAAACAATATGCCACTAAGTTGGAGTGGCCTAGTAGGGAGATAGTGGGCACATCCCTTATGGGTAACCACTCCCACTGGAGAGCACGAAAACTAGGATGGGGCAGAGGTGGCTAAATAGAATGGCACCTGCCAGTATGTGGGTGGGCTGGATGGTAGATTGGTTGGGTTGAACTAGTCTTCAATGCCCATTGACATGTATGAGAGCTAAATGGGATGTGGGACAGACTGAACAAGCTTGCAGTACATACTGGCATGCATGGGAACCAGGGTAGGGAACAGGTCTGGTGGGGGTGATGGGGAATCGCCCCAACTGGGCTGCAGCTCCCACTGGATTGTGTGAGGACCAAGTATGAAGTCGGCAGGATCAAGCTGGATCACAACACCCCTTGGTTCACGTGGAAGACAGGGCTGGAAACAGAACTGACCTAGCAATTGCAATGACCATCATGTGCATAAGCTGATTGGGGTGAAGGACTGTGCCAGACCCTGTACTGGCAAACTCACACAGGAATCACGTTTGGGATCATCTCAGATGAAGTTTCTTTGGAGATCCCTCCAACTGAACTGCTGATTTCAAAATCCCAACCATGAAAAGACTATGTCAGCTAGTGGATTCTGAATAGGTTTCATCACGTTTGGAACGACAAGACTGGCAGCAATTCAGACCTGTTGAATCATCAAAACTGGTATAATTTCATTCATCTTAGTAGCCAAATAATATTCCATGGAGTAGATGTACCACAGTTTCTTTAACCACTCTTCCTTGGATGCACATCTGGATTGCTTCCATGTCTTTGCTATTGTAGATTGTGCTGATGCAAATATAGGATTATAGATCCCCTTCTTATATGCAGATTTCATGTCTATTGTGTCTATTCCTAGGTGTGGCATTTTGTGCTTTGTTTATGAAATTCACAAAGTTTATCTAGCTAGTAATCTGCTTATTTTTATGAAATTCAGAAACAAGTCTTCAATGTCAAAAGCTTTGAAATTTAATTGCATGTTATTCATGCTTGTTACTTAATCACCTGTTACATTTAAGACTTATAGCGTTTAACCTGTATATTAATAGGGGTCACCTGCTCAGTGTGATCTTATTTATTCTAATGATTCCTTGCATACCATAATTACAGATGTTTAGTCTTCCTCACTAAGCCACTTGAAGTTTCAAAATATCCAAAACTTTCTAGTACCACTTGTAGTTCTTACTTTTTTTTTTTAAAAAAAAATCCTAAATCACTCCCAAGTTTATTGTAGTATTACATGCTATGAGGATGAAATCTGCTTCCGATTTAAAGTGAGAGGGGTTTTCTTCTCTTTTCTTGCAGAGCTGAGGAAAGATTGACCCTTTTTCTCTTTCCTTCTTACTTCCTTCCCTTCTTTCCTTTCTTCCCTCCTACCCTCCCTCCCTCCATCTCTTTCATTATGTATATGTATTATTTATTTATTTTTATTTGTAAGCAGAATTTAAAAAGAGAGAAGAAGAGATAGAGATCTTCTCTCTGCTGCTATAATCACCAGATGGGTGCAACTGTCAATGCTGAGCTGATCCGAAGCCAGAAGCCAGGAGATTCTTCCTGGCCTCTCCCTATGGGTGCAGGATGCCAAGGTTTGGGGCTGTCCTTCTTTGTTTTTCCAGGCCATAAGCAGAAAGCTGTATTAGAAGTGGATCGACCAGCACATAATCCAGGATCCAGATGTGAAGCCAGCATCACAAAGCAGAAGATTAGTTTACTGCACTCCCTACTCTGGCCCTATGACCTGCTTCTTGAAGGCTTAGTAGAACTGAAATTTTAGGGTCTGCTAGTTGCTTTAAATAATGATTTTCTTTAAGGTTAATTTGATTGACTCTGCTAAGTTAAGGTTTAAGAGTTCATTTGTTCTTGACACATTTATAATAATTTATACATTGCTATGACTCAAAATTTTTAGCATAATACTCTTCAGGATATTTTAGTTTCTTCATATGGTTTTAAAAATATTTAATGTGTTATCTTGTAAAAGTATTATTTTACCTTTTTATATTATTTATCTTTTCTTAATTTTCTTTCCCCTACTATTTTATTCAAATTTATTATAATACTTTATTTATAATTCCTTGAAATGAGCTCTAACATTCTTAAATAATTGCTTAAGGTCATAACTTGTTTTCAAATAGTTGCATACCAGTCAATGCTTATGACAAAATATTTAATATGTAAAGTTTTATTATTTTTCACTTCTAAATATCTTTTTTTTAAAAAAGATTTATTTATTTTTATTGGGAAGTCAGATTTTTACAGAGAGGAGGGGAGACAGAGAGGACAATCTTCTGACCAATGATTCACTCCCCAAGTAAGCTGCAATGGTTGCTACTGCATGGATCTGAAGCCAGGAGCCAGGAGCCTATTCCAAGTCTCCCATGTGGCTACAGGGTCCCAAGGCTTTGGGCCATCCTCAATTGCTTTCCCAGGCCACAAGCAGGGAGCTGGATGGGAAGTGGGGCTGCAGGAACTAGAGCCAGTGCTCATATGGGATGCTGGCATATGTAAGGTGAGGACTTTAGCCACTAGGCTACCTTGCTGGGCCTCAATTCTAAATATCTCAAGTTTGCATCATAATCACTGATTTAAAAACTAGGGTATTTTAGAATTTTGTCTTCTATTTGTAAATATATGGGATACATTATTTTAATTGTTACTTATTTCTAAGTGAACTATGAAACATATAAATGGATTGCAGGATACCTATTGCTTAAAACTAGCCAATAGTTACGTTTTGACAGGAGAGGAAGAGACAAAGGGAGATACAACTACAAATGCTAATTTGCTCCCAAGATAACTTCAAGGAATGGAGCTGGGCCAGGCCACAGTCAGGAACCAGAAGTTTCATCCAGTTTCCCCACACTGATGTCAGATGCCCAAGTTCTTGGACCTTCCTTTGTTTCCGAGGTACATTTGTTGGGAGGTGTTCAGAAGTGGAACAAGAAGGACTTGAACTGGTCCCCATATGGAATCCCAGTGCTGCAGACAGCGGCTTCACGTTCTGTGCCATAGCACCAGCTTGCCTGTACCTGCACTTTAAGAGCAGTGTAAGAAGCATGATTGACCTGAACTAGGACTGTGTGCAACTTCAGAACAGGAATGCTTTCTCACAGCTCCTGTTCATCGACCCATTGTTGTTCTGACCTCGTGGCAGGTGGAATAGTGAGAATTATCTTGGGTTTCAGTTGTGCCTCTTGGTTTACGAGGGTTTTAGAAGTACTTAGGCTGGATTTACTTCTGTTCAGCTGCATTTGTTTTTAAATGCCAATCCAGCCTTTGTTTCCCTTGTATTATTCTTACCCTTCTCCAATTACCTCCAGATGATTTTGGAGGTTAAGTACAACAGTGCCAGTGGCCGTTTCTCCTATGGCATTTATTGTTGGCTGGGTGTTTTTAAGCCTATTTTCTGATGTTCTGTGGACCATACATGCCCTGTTTCTCCTTATTTTATAACAAATGCAGTATATCAGTCCTTAGAGGCCCTCTGCCACAGTTTAAGATGCATTGGTTTTGGGCCTGGCGCGATGGCCTAGTGGCTAAAGTCTTTAACTGGAGCATGCCGAGATCCCATATGGGCACCGGTTCTAATCCCAGCAGTTCCACTTCCCATCCAGCTTCCTGCTCGTGGTTTGGGAAAGCAGTCAAGCACGGCCCAAAGCCTTGGGTCCCTGCATCCACGTGGGAGACTTGGAAGAAGTTCCTGGATCCTGGCTTCGGACTGGCGCAGCACTGGCTGTTGCGCTCATCTGTGGAGTGAATCATCGAATGGAACCTTTCTCTCTGTCTCTCCTCCTCTCTGTATATCTGACTTTCCAATAAAAAATAAATCTTAAAAAATGTATTGGTTTGCTGCTTCTTTTGCTCCTGCTTGTTTTTGATCCACAGTTCACTTAAATTAGTAGATGTGCATGTGTGCGTGTGCGTGTGCGTGTGTGTGTGTGCGCGCACACACAGGCCATGACTTTTTTTTTTTTTGTATTCTGTTTTGCAGTTCTTTTCCAAACTGGTAGATCTAATAATTGTCTCTATTTTTATTTAATTAACTTGAATGACACAAAATCAGATGCAAGAAAAGAGAGCTCCTGTCAGTTGATTCATCCCACAAATGCTGTAATGGCCAGCACAGGTTTAGTTCATTCTGGAATGCAACAACACAGGGCAGGGCAGGGCAGGGCAGTATTAAGAGCACACAGGAGGATTAAATACCTACTCAGATATGGAATGTGAGCACCCTGCTAGGCCAAATATCCTCATTTTCCGGTATTCTAAAATGGTTTCCATTGCTTTTGGCATATGTTAAGGGAGAGCATATCATAAATGTACATTCTATCGGACACATTTTCTTTAAAATTTAAATCACATAATTTTGTAAGATAGCACTAAAGAAAAGGGCCAGCCTCTTCCTTTCTCAATACAAACCTTCAGCATAGTCCTTTAATATGATGTGAAAGGAGCAACTAGATATGGGGTAGTTATGGGGTAGTTACTCTAAAAGAGTTAATATAATAGGAATGGCTTCCTTGCCACACACACACACACACACACACACACACACACACACACACACACACACACACACCAAGAACAACAACAAAAACCAGGGCCAGCACAGAGGTAATACATGGTAACTCTGCCTGCAGAACTGGCATCCTATATGAGCATCTGTTTGTGTTCTGCATACTTCACTTCTGATCCAGCTCCTGCTTGTAGCCTTGGAAAGCAGCAGAGGATGGCTCAAAATTTGGGCCTCTGCTTCTTGGAGACCAAGAAGGGGTTTCTGGTTCCCAGCTTTGAATCAGTTCAGCTTCAGGTATCGTGGCTATTATGGGTGTGAACCTGACATCTCTCTTTCTTGCCTTTCTCTGTAATTCTGCCTTTTATGTAAAAACAAATCTTTAAAATCTGAGAATTCCTTTCCTTCATATTATTTTAATCACAAGTGATAACTTGTATTCTTATTTTTACCTGATTCAATATTTTCAATAGATAAATAAATAAAAACACTATGTGAGTGTTCACTTCTAGCCTGTTTTCTCCATATAACTAAGATAGTAGTTCTCAACGAGGGTGGGTTTGAGGCAAAAGACAAACCTGAAAGAGTAACCCCCAACAATGCTAGTGATTCATTAAGGTCATGTATTTTGACCAAGGTATATATAACTAGTAAATCGTCATGGTACCTAGAGTCAGATAGCTATGGAAAGTATCCCATACTCTCCGTAGTATGGAGACATACTTTTTCTTTGCTAGCCAAGACACTGCTCTAAGCTTGTTTCCTTTGGTTATAACATGAAGATGTTAGTAACATGCATTGGGAGGGATTTGTGAAGATAAAATGGGATGTAATATATAGAAATTAGCATAATTTCCTGACACATAGAAAATAGTGAATATATGCCAGTGATAAAAATAATAAATAATTAATTTTGCTATAGAAAGTAGGAGGTTTATCAGAGGAGGGATTCCTGAAAATCAATCTGATAGTTACAGTTTATTGAATTAGGTACCTAAGTGACATTTGCAAATGAAAAACAAAATGGAATAATTTCTTTATAAACTTCTCTTAAAAAACAACAACAGACTTTCATGGACATTTAAGAAAATAACAACAAATTGTCAACGTGCCTGCTGTATTGCACTAATCCTTTGGAAGAATCTTTTCTCCTATACTAAAATTGAATATTATGATTAGTAAGTAGAAGTACTTGGACAGAATCCATGACATTTATCAGTATTGTCAGAGTGGTGGAAGTGGTGAAAAACTTGGGTTTTGGAATTGTATGACAGTTTATTATCCAGTACTTGCATCACTTTGGTCGATTTCTTCACTTTACAAATCGGAAATGTTATGTAAGATAAAGTATTGTTGGGTAATTGAATGAGATCCCTGATACAGAATCTCAGTACAGAGCCTGGTCCACAATAAAGATGCCGTGGTGGCAAATTATGACTAAAAATGACTACATGTGGCCACATGTCTTTTCAGCTCTCTTAAGAGGATAGAAGTCGAGAAATTCTTCTACTGACTCTAGAATTATTCCTTTTTAGTAGATTAACCTACTTGAATTCCTATAACTACAATCAATACTTTCCAGTTATAAAATGTGCTTTAGATTAATCCACATTTGATGCCATTCTCTGGAAACTCTGATATTTTCTCTAAAAGCACTTTGGGGAGAAGAAACTTCTTGCCTTTAATAACCTAATATTTTAAACTTCTTTTCTAATGCCTATGCAAGAGAGAAATGTCCCATTGTCCTCAGTTCTGAGTTTCTGGGGTCATAGAAGTACAGTGGTGTGCAGAATGGCTAATTCATCGTCACTAATAAATGTTCTAGATGCAATTACAGAGGAGGATGTAATTATTTTTAAATAAAAGTTTGGAATTCCTGTAGTTTCCTTATTTCTTGTATAGATACTTTCTTTAACCATCACTCGATACGGTTTTGCTACCTATCAGAAGGAAGACCCTATGAATCAGATGTGAGCATGTTTCTGCTTAACTGGCATGGACAATGCTTTTTAAGTTATAGATCATTTCTTTCATAAAATATCCCATGAGATTTTTCCTGTCTTTATTTTTCAGTTAAGGACACTGAGTTCCACAAAGAGGAAGTACCTGGCCAGAGGTCACCTGGCTTATGACTGACAGGATAAGGTTACAAAAACTGATATTCTTACTAGGTACTCTGTGGTGTTTTCATGTTGTCCTATGGATTTATTAGCAAGTAGCCTGGTTATGGGGAGTAAGCATACAGGGATCTTCCTTTACATAATTTTATTCAGATTCCTCTTAATTATCCTTATTTATTAGCTATTTTTTTATGGCTGGAAGATAATGCTTCCAGAGTGGTACACTAACACTTGCCAATGAAAAGGATAACTTAGTTTCTACTGTTCAATAAAATAAGGTAATATTCACCCCCACGTATAATCCCATAATTCAATTTTGCAGTGCCTGTTTTACTGTTGAAAGTTCTCCATAATTACCTTTTTGGCAGTGGTGGGCCAGGGTGGGGAGGACGGATGCTCTCAGTATTGTAGTTAAGACACTAACATGCCTTATTAGAGTGCTTGTGTTTAATACCCACCTCTGAATCCAGGCTCCTGCTTTTTGCTCATGTGTGCCCTGGGAGGAAGCATTGCACATCAGCCACGTGGAATATTTGAATAATGTTCCTGGTTTTGACTTTGGCCATCTAGCTGTTTGTGGCAATTGGGAAGTGAAACAGCAGAGGAGGGTGTTCTCTCACTCTCACGCACTCTCTCTTTCTGCTTCTCCTAAATAAACAAACGCAAATGCCTATTTAGTAAGGTAATACCTACAATTTTTTAAAAAATCTATTTGTATCTGAAGAGCAGATTTTACAGAGTGAGAGAAGGAGGGAGGGAGGGAGAGAGAGAGAGAAATCTTTCATCCATTGGTTTAATTCCCAAGTGGCCACAACAACCAGGGCTGAGCTGATCTGAAGCTTGGAAGCCAGTAGCTTCTTCCTGCTTTCCCACATGGGTGCAGAGTTCCAAGGACTTGGGCCATCCTCTGCTGCTGTTTCAGGTCGCAAGCAGAGAGCTGGACGGGAAGCAGGGAAGTGGGACATGAACCAGTACCCCTAAGGCATATCAGCCAGGGCTGCAGGTGGAGGTTTAACCTCTACACTGGCTTGCAAACTTGAAATTTTAACTCAAGTACCACTTTTGTGTGTGTGTGTGTGTGTGTGTGTGTGTGTTGACAAAATATCTTCTGTAGTGACTCTTAAGAATATGCCAAGTGAGTTTAGAACTTTGAATGTTTAGGTTTCTTCTGCTCCTTATACTGTGGCTAAATGGAACTGTATTTTCCCCAAATACGATAAAGTGGTAAAATGGGATGTTTGCAGTTATATTGAAACCCACTGAGGTAATGCTTTATAAACATTTCTCTAATCAAAGGCTACTTTCGTGATACTGTTATTGAAATCTCCTTGCATCATTTATAAGGCTATAGAAATTGATTTACCAAAATATCAAGAGCCGTGAAATTCAAGGCATAAGCTTTCCATAGGAAACCTTGGCAATCATATTGCACTTCAAGGACTGCCTGAAGTCCCATGCTATTTTTTCCACCAAAAAGCAAGAATGCTGGACATTGTCCTTGTGCTATAACTACAGATGGATGAATTTTTCTTCTGCTTGTGGCTTCATAAAATGTCCAAACTTTCTCATTGCTTCAAACCCTTCCTCGAATAAATAAAGTGAAGAAAGAGGGGAAAGGCTGGAAATGCAATGGTTCAGAGATTCAGCCCTCTAAATGTTTCATTCTGCATTTTGTAACAGCTGGTTCACCTGATTCGTCTTTCACTGAAAGAACTAACTTATTGAACCAAAAGATTAGGTTCACTTTTTCCCCACTGAGAAACTCATTAGAGGGCTTCTAAATATGCCTCTCTTGAGAGACTCCATTTAAATTTTTCTATTAACAAAGACAATCCATCAGTCTTGGCCACCTTTTGAACTCATTCACTTTGAAACATCCTCAGTTCAAAAGTACACAGGAGCTGATGACTAGAAATGAAATTTATCTGCATTTTCTAGCCATAGTTCAGATTTTCCATGTCTCTTTTATCATCTTTTTTATTGTAAATTATTTTTCACTTGAGATTTTTTGCTTTGCATTTTAAACATCAGTGCTGATCAAATTTTATTAAGATATAATAGTATGGGGTGGCGCTTATTGAAACTGAAAAATTCATGATGTTGTGTGAAATGTTGGGACAGAGGAAGAATAATCTATTGTAATCTTAGAAGAAGATGGAGAATTCTGCAACATCTCCATCTGTGGTCTTTGCACAGTGTTCATAAATACAAAGGAAACTTTGTGCTTTGTTTTTGCAGAGATCCCAGAATGTACTGCTCTCAGTTCTCTAATATTTGGTCAAATCTTCCTCATTCCCAAGCCTCATGTTATGTGAATATTCATTATTACTAACATCAACATTGAGTTCCTGCTCTGCAATGCGTGGAACAGCCCAAATAGACTAAGGAAAAAATAAATCACTTCCTTGTTCCTCTTTGTTTCCTGTATTACACTTTTAAAATGCCTGCTGGCTTAACTTCCAAAATAGATCTGAATTTGATACCTGTTTAAGTTACTCCTGTCTCCCACTCACCTGCAGTAGCAATGCAATCCATCAGCTTCATTTTTGGTTTGCACAACTGCATGTTTCAAATGCCTAAATAATTTCTCTTTTTATTCCAATCCCCAAGCCACACAATGAGAAGAAAAAAAATCAAAATAAGATCATATTATTCCTTTTCTTAAGACTGACCATTTACTCTGTAAGCTTCCTTATCATGGTGTCCATGTTCTTTCTTGCAGTATTGGACTGCTTTCTACCACCATGTCCATAACTTCAAACTCAATGTAATTTCTCTGTGTCAAGAGCTCTGCTCTTTGTCTCCCAAACATGACAGGCTTACCATTATGCTTCATTTTCTCATAACCAGTCTTTTTTTCCATTGCTGGTTAGGCAGGACTCTGATAATTAAAATTTTTGCTTATTATCTATAAAGTATTTGTTTTGGTTTATTGGTAAGGCAAAGAGGATACAAGAGGGCATAGAGGGAATAAAAGGAGAGAGAGAGGGAGAGAGCATGCATGCACTTTCTTTTTTAATTAATTAATTAATTCTATTATTCTATGATATAGCTCCATAGGCTCTGGGATTTCCTTTCCCCCATCCCAAGACCTTGCCCGCTCCACTAATCTCCCCCACATCATTACAAAAGTATACTCCTTCACAATCAGTCATAAGTCCATCGTTCTGCCAGTTAGGTGTGTCCTGACATAGTAGGCAAGGACAATGCAGAGTCCAGCATCCCAATATCAAGAGTTATTCAACTGTTTCATTTGGAATTCATCTTTAATTTGGAAGTAGAGATGCACATTGTGTTATAGCTTTACATCTGTATGTGATAGTCTCTATTACAGAGTTACTATGCATCCCCTTAAACGAGAAACCATAAAACAAAATCAACAACAGAGAAAAACAGAAAATTTTACAACATGGAGTTAAATAACAAGGTGCATCCACATTCTTACTCAATGAAAAATGGTCGAGGCTGTGCCAAGCTGAACCCTGTAGCTAGGAATTCTAAGATCATTTAAGTGGTTAGCACTAACTCAAATACTTGATCCATCAACTGCTGTCATCTAATGTGCATGAGAAGGAGGTTGGATTTGAATTCAAGGTGAAACTTTTTGCTTGGCACTCTGATATGTGACACAGACCTATCAAGAAGTGGCTTAGTTCACTAAGCTACAACACTAAGTTCAGGTCTATGATTCTTTGTCTTCATGTCTATTGATTTCCTTAGTATACTATCTAGTCTAACTTCCATATAGCACTTATATCCACCTATTTACTTGCTAGTTTGCAACCTGCTTTTTATAAAATGTAAGTTTTGGGGAACAGGATATCCTGTCTTAATTATTGTATTATCTTCAACTCTGGGAATAGTAGCTAGCATGGTGTAGTTACTCAATAAATGTTGTTGAAGAATAACTAATAGTTATTGCCAAATAGTGAAGGAAAAAAGATATATGGCAACTCTTACTAAAATCTGGAATTCTTTGAACGTTAGCTCTAGCACAGATTTGTTTCAAATGAGCCTGTTGTTATGAACCTAAGTATATTTAAATAATCCTACCACATATAATTTTATACATCAAAAATTTATTGCAGTTTCTCAGCTATTCAGTGAAGTTGTTCCCACAGGATAAATTTACAGCATTTTAAAATAAATAATAAGAAAACTTTAGATGCAAATATGGCAAAAATCACACAGCAACCTTATTTTTTGGTGATTTGTCATGGGGCCTTAATCGTTATCTCTTACACCAGGAAGCTGGCCAGTGATTACTTAAAGCATCCCTCTCAATGCTTGGCCTATAGAAAGGACCCAAACAATACTTCTTACTTTTGATAGTCTTTTAATTGTTTTAGGTCTCCATATTCAACATTTTTTTTAACATATTGGTATATTTAATCATCTAAGTCCACAAAATTGCTCATGTTTATTTTCATTTTAAATAGAATTATCAGATATTCCTTTCCTTTGTCTTCACAAGCAGGCACAGCTTTCTAGAATAATTTTCATTTTCTATTCAAACATCTTATTAAAATTTCAGTTTACCAGCTAGTTCTGATGAAATTCGATTCAATAGCTGTTCCTTGGGAATACCTGCCAAGCATGCGGACCTTGGCCATCCTTTCCAGGCACCATGAGTTACTTGTATTCTGCATCCCTTTTCTCGCTGACCAAGTAAAATCAAGTTAGGTCTTGGGATTTTCAGACTGCCTTTGTGAACTCCAAGTGTAAATTAGACAATTCTTCAGTATTGAGATGAATAGCTGTTTGCAATGCACTAAATGTTTCATTAAGAATGCAGTCTCAAATTAATTCTTGATTAAGATTTGCAAAGTTTTTTTAAGGTATCTTTTGTCTCTTATTTTTGTGTGGTTGAAAGTGAAAGAAGAATTGAAGAAATACACTAAAATGAGACCAGCATGAGGACTATGCCACTTGTTTATTTTGGCAGACCCTCACTTCAGACAAAAGCAACTCTACCTTTTCTGTGTTTTATCACCCTGTTGTCTAGGGGCAATGTCAGAGAATGCCCTGGTACTTCTTTCAAGTGTGAGGTGTAGTGACCCAGAAATGAGCAAGACACAATAGGAAGGCAGCTAGCCTTTGGGGAGAGGTGCTGTGGCCATGTAATTAAAATAACAATCTGAATTATTTGGGTATTAGAATTGATTTCACTTTTTCTTTTATTATTTTAAAAATTTATTTATTTTTTTTGGGAAAGCAGATATACAGAGATGAGGAGGGACAGAGAGGAAGATATTCCTATCACCAATTCACTGTCCAGGCGGCCGCAAGGGCCAGAGTTGAATCAATCCAAAGTTCTTCTTGGTCTCCCAAGTGATTGTAGGGTCTCAAGGCTTTAGGCAGTCCTCTACTGCCCTCCCAGACCACAAGCAGGGAGCTGGATAAGAGGTAGAGCAGGGTCTCTGGAACAAGAACTGGCTCCTGGGTCTGCAAGGTGAGGACTTTAGACACTAGGTTACCTTGTCAGACCCTACTTTATTTTCTCACCATATTTTTAAGATGGTACTATGCAAAAAATCTACATTAGAAACTCATGGATATTAGCAGAATTCTTCAAATAACTGAGTTATTTATAAGTTCACTTACTGAGTATTTCTGCCTTTTGGGGATCTATGGTTTACAACCAAGGCTCACTGGCCTGAGGACTGTTATTGAATACACATTACAGCATAGAACTTCACTTGCCAGAATGTGGCTGCAGGTGCTCACACTCTTGCTCACACCTGGAGAAATCAGCATTCTTATTTCTTTATCCCTCTACGCTTCCTTCACAACTTCAAAGCAAATTGCTTCTCAATAAAGAAGGAAATAACAGTAGACTCCATAGTTTAGTCTCATGAATGATATCATTTCTAAAAGGTTTATTTTGTTTATGTGAGAAAGAGCAAGGGAGAAAGAGAGAGAGAGAGAGAGAGAGAGAGAGAGAGAGAAAGATTGAGCTTGTATCAGCTGCTTTACTCCCTAGTTGGCAGAAATAGTCAGAATAGGCAATGCTGAGGCCAGGAAGCTGAAAGTTTATGTGGGTCTCTTCTGTGAGTGACAGGGGCCCATGCGCTCAGTATGGAGTGGGATTAGAAGTAGACAAGCTTGTGACTGGTGATCTACTGTCAAGTGGCGGCATTGCAGATGTTGGCTTTGCCTACTGTACCACATGCCTGCTCTGAAGACATTGTTTTGAGAAATATCTGATATGTGGTTAAATCACACTGGAAAATTTGGGGAAAGATGATATATTTAATACTATCTATTCCATTTTTTTTTTCATAAAGTACAGGCCTATATCTATTCCCTCCTATCTTCTCTTAAAATCTCCAATCTGTGACCTTGTTTTACTGGTTCCCAGAACTATTTAATGCTATGGAATAGTATGGAAGTTAATGACTTAATTAAATGAATTCTTTCCTATGCTTCAAAGATTTGCACTCATGATGGTGCCACCTTCCATTTATATGGCAAGTCTCTAGTAATTTAGTTTTCTTATTTATAAAACAAGGACACTGGACCAAGTGGTTTCAAAGTGTACATCCAATTATAGGCTGGAAATTAAGAGATGAGGATTTCCTTACTATCACAAGCGTGTTCTTTGTTTCTTGGGAAAAAGAAGATGGTGTTTATTCTCTACATCTTCATCCTTCATCGTTCATCTGTCAGTCAGGATCAAGTGAGCCAAACAGAAGTCATCATGAAAATTCAATGCAGAGTAGTTGCTTTAGAGACTTGGTAAAAAAAAAAAAAATGCAACCAAAGAATTGAGGGGGCTAAAGTATGTGATGAATTAATCTGGCAATGAATAAAATCAAGAAACCATCACCACGCTGGTATGAGGGCGGAGGTTTGGTGGGGTGTGTAGAGGGAACCCACAATCCAGGAGCCAGGACCATGTAACAGAAGCTGAAATATCATGCAACCTTTATGTCAGCAAATGGAGCTCACAGTGGATGCAGCTAATTCTGGTGATGCTGTACAAAGTAGAGACAGTGAGGGAAAGCAACATATTTTTCAGCTTTCTTCATCCTCAAAATTCCAGCAATCTCTCACTTGAATCAATATGCAAATCAATATTCATTTCACACAGAAGTTTATGAACTATAGCTCTAAGCAACACAGACTGATGCTTTAACCTGAAGAAGATTGAAATGAAACTATGTGGATACTAAACCTCAAAGTCGTATTAAGAGGGTGGAAAATCCTGTTATGATGAGTAGAGGTGGGGCCTCATAGAAAATGTTTATGTCACTAGCGGCCTGTTATTAGAACCCAAGAGAGTTAATTACAAAAAAGCTGGCTGCCATCTGTTCCTGGGTCTCTACCTGTGCTCTTTCCATCGTTGACGTCTTATGTCACCATACCAAGTGCCAAACTAATGGGACTATGTGTCCTATGAACCTTCACAAATATAATCCTGAGGTAAGCATTCTTCTTTTGTAAGTGGCTTATCTTAGGTATTTGTGCTGGTAGTGAAAAGCTGATTAATACAATTGAAGAACAGATTTGAAATCAAGTCAATTCAAGGCTCTCACAAAAGTAATAAGCAAGGTATTTAGGTAATACCTGCGTTCCTGATCTGCAACTTAAGAGATGATAGCAGTGCTTGTTGATGACTGTGAACATTAAATGATATACAATAGAGTTCTGAAACTGCCAAGTAACTACAATTATAGTTGACTTGAATACAGAACACTGAATGTTAATGGTTGGTGTAGTAGACCTGAAGATACCAAAAAGGAAGAAAAAAATATTCTGAAACATGAAGGAAAAAAAATGTAGGCATAAAATTAATATACCCTAGGCTACCTCTGTGGGCAATACGTAGATAACCAGCATATAGTACTAACCAGCATGTAGTACTGGTCAGAACATTTACATTCACAGATGTCTGTATGTAAGCTTTCAGGAGTGTCCAGTTATTTCAGCCTTGATTTTCTGCAGATGAATATTTGTGAAAGTTGAAAGGATCACACAGCGTTTCCCTGAAGCCAATTCACGTTTTCATGGAGGGGTTACTTGTGGGCTATTTAAGCTTACTGCATTTCCAGCTAGTTCTGGTATGGGGAATATTGCTAATGAATTCCAGAAAGAATGGCAATTTTGAACTGAATTTTTATAAATAAGTCAAAAGACACTGTCAACAAAGAAAGCAAAAGCTCACACAAGTAGAGAGAAAACAGAGTAATTAATTTGATTTACATCCCAGGATTATTGAAATTTCTTACTCAGGAATGAAGCTCATGAAAATATTTTGTATTTTTTTTTGGTTTAGAATTTGAGCACGTCCTTATTGGTTATATAGCAATTATGTCTTCTAGGCATCAAAATATCAGATATCTACAAAAAGAAAATTTAGAAAGGGGTAAGATATCTAAGGAAGAAGTCAAAATGTTCTATCTTATGACTGTTGACAAATCTCTGTGATATTTGCATTGTGGTCACAGGGAGTAAGGACAACCAGGAAGAGAAACTGGAGCAGACACTGGGACATAGTCAAGGAGCTAGGCATGTCTATAGCATGGAGAAAAGCAAATACATTTGATATTGTCCTCAGTGTTAGAATCTGCTTACACAGTGCTGGCCTATGTTTTGGAAATGACATATAATTACAAAAATCTATGACTGGTCTCAACATTGACTTATAACTTCAAAGTTGAGGGAAGAAGTTGGTTGTGAAAATTGACCAGAAAGATTATCATGTGGAATTACTTTGAGAAGAGTTGCATAAACTCAGCCGTATCAAGCAAATCAATTTGATATGCCTAAATGTGGATTCAACACATTTGAGTATTTCCTTAGTAATAATATTATATATTTATGGGTCTGATAGTTGCTATTGGACCTGGAGAGAGAAGTCATATATCAAGTGTAGTTTTTATTTTTATTATTTGCTAATCAATCCTTTAAAAAGTCTATGTAAGGAGATTCAAGAATCACGCTCAATCTGTACCCTAGACTTTAAAGAGCCACTTGATATAAAATATTCATATGTATATAAAATGTTTTCTGTAATCCATGTATAAGTGTACTATATTTCATCTTTCGTATGGTAACTTCATAATTTTTTTTGCCAAAATTTAAACCAGCTATTCTATACTAGATTTTACTAGAATTGTCTTTTTTAAATCAATTTTTCACTTAGTTTATTTGGATAAAGAAATGAAAGGTTCACAAATACTGCTTATCATAATTGAGTATAATTGTAAAAATAAGTTCAATTAAGATAATTCCAAGGAAAAATTATATTGCTTGTTGAAAAAATGCTCTTCCTTTGCTTAAATGAGAGAATAACAAAGTGGAAAGAAGGATCTAAAACGAATGGAGATTTCTTCTTTATATAGTTAGGATTAAAAGAAAATTAAGATAATTCTCTTACTGTATGATTTGATTTTTATTCATGTGTGTCCAAATGTCTTCTAGCGGCATCATGTTCCCATATTTGGAATTTGGTGTTTCCAGGCATTCAAGGTCAAGTTCATGTGTTTAATTTTGTGTAGGTTTACAAGATTAGCAGCTCATTCACTTATTAAACCAATTTTACAGATGAGGAAGTAGAGTTGAAATTGCTTCCCCAATCTCAATCAATGCGAGACATAGACATAAACCAATTTTTCTGAGAAACAAAAGTTCTTTCCCATTATACAGTCATTATATTATTACTAGTTGTGAATAAATGCATTATACAAAGATTACTCCAAATTTTCATTTTTTAAATATTTATTTTTCATTTACTTGAAAGGCAGAGTTACAGAGAGAGAAAGGGGCAGAAACAGAGAGTCTTCCATTCAGAGTTTCATCCCCTAACTGGTTGCAGTGTGTGAGGCTGGGTTGGCTGAAGCCAGGAGCCACAAGTTTTGTCTCGGTTTTGTAGGTGGATTCGAGGGCCCATGCACTTGGCTCATCTTTTATTCACACTGGCATCTATATGGGATGTCGGTGTTGTAGGCAGTGACTTCATGTGCCACACAACAGCACTGACTGCAGGCTCTTTCATTATCTCAAGAAGTAGATGACAATAAAAACGAGCAAGTATTTCTAAACTGAGATATAGAAGCTGTTTAAGCCAAACTCTTCTAGTGATATGTTCCAAGAGGGATCTACTTTAAAAAGTACATTTTGTTCATTTGCTCTTGGACCTGGCGTAATATTTGTGTGAAGAGGGAAGAGGTTTCATTTCATGTAACAGACAGTGTAGAGAAAGTCTTGGACTCTCCAATGAACTCTCATTTAGAGCGATGAAAATGACATTTTTTAATGTTGAATAATAGGAAAGCAAATGTCTGAAATCATATTTACACTGACAGAGGTTGCAGCTTTGCATACAGTCAAGGATAACCAAGAGATCTCATCTACAGTTAGAGAAAGATAATGAAAAGGCTCCAAGGGAAACGCCATGGAAGAATGGGTTTATTGCAGTAGACCAATACCCAAGTCAAAGTGGGTTCACATGCTTTTAAACACGGCTGATCTTTGAAATGATATCATTCAAACAGTGTGTCCTTATTGTACTTCCCAGGAGTCTCTCCCTCTTCACATGTGTTGCAGGCTGCATGTCCTGGTGATTAGTTCTCTGAGTATCTGTTTCTGAAAAAAAAAATCTATATTTTGCCTTTACTTTTGAAGGATAACAGCCTGGGAAAGCAGCAGAAGCTGGCTCAAGTGCTTGGGTTCTTGCATTCATGTGGGAGATGTGGAAGAAGCTCCTGGCTCCTGGCTTCTGGCTTCTGGGTTCAGGCCCAACCAGCTCTGCCTACTGCGGCCATTTGAGGAATGAACTAGGGTATGGAAAATTTCTATATCTCTTTTTGAAAATTTCTCTCTGTAATTTTGTCTGAAACAAAAAGAGATAAATCCTAAAATGTATCAAACTGCAGTATTTTGAAGGGTTTGTGTCTTTGTATTGTCACATCCATAACTGTTTCTTCCTTACAAATTTCCCTTATGAAGAACTGGAAGACTGGAGGAATGAATACCTTCTCCCTCACTGGAACAAGGCTCAGGGACTTCGTCCTGCATGGAAAGGTCTTTGGATGAAGTAGACTCTAGGATATTTCAGAATAAAAAGATCTTTGTTTTTTCATGTCAGATGCAGGATGGGACCTGCTTTAATTCAGCAGATGAACCTGACTAAATTCTTGGAAGTTAAGTTCACCAATTTACTCGGGTTCATCATAAGGCTGTGCCCCCTCAAATTTCTCCTCTGTATATTGGCACACAATCGATCTCCAGCACTTTGTTGAAATTTCTGTGTAAGTGTTGCTAATGGAATGTAATTGCATCAGCTTCTGATCCAAGTCAGTGGATCTCGGCTACATCTCTCTGGATACATCTTGCGTCCTCAGATTTGGAGACGGTGTTTTCAGAGACCCAGTAGAATTGCAGGTGAGTTTCAGTTTTTCCAGGCTGATGGTGCCCAACCTTATCACAAACATGATCTTCTGTCTAATATTTGTAGTTTTCAGTCTGGGTAAAATATGAAGAACATGGTCTGCTAGTCCAACAATGAGTTAAACCAAAAGCAGTGGTGACTACATAATGTGTCCAAGTCATGGTATTGCTGAACAATGGCATCTATTTAACCAAATGGATCATAAGAAGAGGTAGATCTACATTTTTTGTCCTTGGGCTCAAAACATTTTTTTCAAGGATACATAATTGGAGTTGATCCTTATTAACGACATCAATTAAAAAGCTGCGGGGGTTTTTTGAGTCATGTTTTGAATATCATGACTCAACAATGAGAATACAAAATAACTAAAACATTTGCTCACCAAAGAAGTTACAAGTATTTAATAAGAAAAAGATCAAACCTCATAAACAGTGAGTTGAACTTCTATTTTTGTCATAGAAATAACATCTTTAACAGGCTTGAGTACCATGATTTTCCAGCAATAAAAAGAACTTGTAGAATTTGGTAAGTTTATTTTTCCATAATCTAACTTTGTATTCTGTCTCTGGTATTTAATAACAGTGAAATACAGGTGAGATACATAATCTGTGAGGACCTCAGTTTCTCAATTATAGAATAGGAATAATGTATTCCTATCTCAGCATTATGAAAATTAAATGAGAATAATATTAAAGAAACTTGCCATAGTTCTAGTCACAAGAGATGTACTGGGTGTCAGATTTTGTAAGAGCTATTTTTTAAAAAATAGACAGACATTGGACAAAAATTAAGATGCCAGTTGAGACCCAAATCCCACTGTATAGTACAGGTTCTAGCCCTTGATGAGTCCATTTCCAATCAGCTTCTTGCTCATAGGCACCATGGGATGTACAGGTGATGGTTCAGGTCCTTGGGCCTCTATCACCAATGGGGGAAACCCAAATTGTATTTCTGGCTCCATTGGACTTGCCCAACTTCGTGTGCATTTGGAGAGTTAATCGGAAGATGGAAGACTTCTCTGTTATTCTCCCTCTCTCTGCATTTCCAATAAAATTAAAATAAATAAATAATATTTTAAAATTTTATTAAAAATTTAAGAAGTCTTTTTATAAAAATATTTCAAGGATACTATTTAAGATAACTATCAGTTGACATGATTTTGGCATTCACCAAGAAAAAAGCATATTTATCAACTAAGAAGTAACAATGTGGATTATTTGTCATATCATGTATGTGTCACAGGTTCTGTTTAACTGCAGTGTGGGCATCCAGTGAGGGATTTTAGACCATACTTCTCAATAGTTGTAGTGGAGCAATTTCAATATTTTAACAAAATGTGTATTTATGTTCTTGAGTATTTTCTCCAATTAGTCTTGTACATAAGGCTTGTATATAAGCAGCAAAAGAAAATGGCCGAGAACAATATTGCACAGAGAAGCACTCAATACAATGTTGTGTGATAAACTAAAGAGACCAAAAGAATCTATTCCAGAATGGAAAACTTGTGAGAGGGGCGCAACATGAAAATTGTTTTCAAATACCTGAAGAATTGCCAGGTGGAATACAGAATAAATGTATTGTATATATTACCAAGTGTTCAACAAAGAACAAGCAACGTGAGAAAAGACTTAGGGCAAGGAAATTCAGCTCTGTACAGTTTTCAGAACTGAAAACACTTCAAAGAATGACTGCCCCTATACAGTGCTAATTCACTCCCCCAAGCAGCCGGTAATGGCTGGTGCCGAGCTGATCCAAAGCCAGGTGCCTGGAGCATCTTTCAGGTCTCCCACGTGGGTGCAGAGTTCCAAGGTTTTGGACCATCTTCCACTGCTTTCTCAGGCCACAGGCAGGGAGCTGGAAGGGAAGTGGAGCATCCAGGACATGAACTGGCAGCTATATGGGATGCCAGTGTGTGCACGGTAAGGACCTGAGTCATTAGGCTACCATGCGGGCTCCAGAAGTTCAATATCACAGTGAGGTACTGAGCAACTCCAATCTGAGGCCACTTTACTTTGAAGACCCTTTTAAATGATCAGATTTTATTTAGTTAAGCATATACACATATTTAGATGATTATTTTATGGTGGTTAATGAATAAAAATCATAGAAGTTCAAGAAACACTCAGACACATTACAGTGAAATAAAGGTGAGACACACAAGTGAAGAAACGGAGGGAGCTGGGCAGAAAGATATTTACTTCTCTGGCTCTCATGACTGCACCATTGCTTCAAATTTGCCTCATTTAGATTTTCAACCTCTATGAAGCTTAGGTTTTTCACCCATAAGAAGAGAAAGCTTGTTTCAATCCCTTGTATGTTCATTTAACATTTGTGTAGTGCATCCTTGGGAACAAGCATTCTGCTAGCTCTACCTGTGTGTTGCCCGGACATTGGTTGTCAAAGCTCCAATCAGTTCAATGAGATGTCTGTGATGCTGGGCTGCCAGAGATTGCCTTTCAAAAATTCTTGTACTGGGCCCGGCGCGATGGCGCAGTGGTTAAGGTCCTCGCCTTGCACGCCCGGGATCCCATATGGGCGCCGGTTCTAATCCTGGCAGCCCCACTTCCCATCCAGCTCTCTGCCTGGGGCCCAGGAAAGTAGTTGAGGCTTTGGGACTCTGCACCCGCATGGGAGACCCGGAAGAGGCTCCTGGCTTCAGATCGGCGTAGCATTGACCATTGCACTCACCTGGGGAGTGAATCATCGGACGGAAAATCTTCCTCTCTGTCTCTCCTCTCTGTTTATCTGCCTTTCCAATAAAAATAAAATAAATCTTTAAAAAATAATTCTTGTACTGAGCTGGAAACGGTTTTCTTCTTTCACAGCAAAAGAATGACTACTAGTGAAAGGATTGTGGACACTGGAGCCACCATTTATCAGTTGCTTATTATCACCCTTTTGTTTGTGAAAAGAGCAGCAAGCTGTTAGACATGAGAAAGAACACAAATCAATGTTGAATTGCTACCAAATTCCCCTTAGGGACAATGATGAGTTCCAATGCCTGTCATTCTCCTATCCGGTTTCCTCTTTTCTCCTGGGATTTTCAGTGGAAGAAACAGCTAGTTGCTCCTTAAAATTTGCTACAAAGACCTGCCTTAGGCATGAATTTCATGCTCAAGCATAAAATCTCATGAGAACATAGCCTGATAGATAATACACATTAAATTATTTCTCTTACTGGATGGATGGGGAATAAGTAGTCATCACCTCAGGCTTTCTGGTGCACATTAGCTGTTTCCCTTAAAAGTTGCCTGTTATAGAAATTTCCTGTGATTTTGTTCCTTTGGTATTTCCAAATGATGTCTTTCAAAAAGGATAGATTAATTTGATAATGGAGCAATGAATAATACAGAAATTAACAGATATAAAGGTCTTTGAAAGACTATAGCCACAAGCACCCAACTGAAGAACTATAAACAACGTGAATTCAATACTGATATTTTACGATGGATGAAAGCAAGGAGAATTCTAATTCAAATAAACTAAAATACCCATCTACAGCCCCCATGAAAAATAGTAAAGTAGGTTAGAAAGATGGTCAGTGAGTGCCATATAAGCTACCTTTTTTCTAGGACCACTAGTGCAAATGTTAACTGAGTAAACAGAGACGTGTTACAAAAACGTTACAAAAACTTGGATGTTTCTTTGTTTTGAAAAAGTCATTGTAACTTGGGCAGTCTGTGAATTCTGTTGTATTTATAACCAGTACATATATATGATTAAGAACATAGTCTCTAAAGCTAAACTTCTTGGATGATCCTGGCTACGTCCCTTACTATTCCCATATAGGTGACATTGGCAAATTATAAGTTTGTTTTTCCACTTTTTCCCGTTATAAAATGATGAGCAAAAAGAGTATCTGCTTCAAAAAATTGTTGTGAAAGTCAAAGGCTATTGCATGAAAAGCTTGTTGTCTAATGATTGGTGTATAGTATGTGCTGAATGAGAGTTGCTTATCATCATCATCATTATCATCATCATCACCATCATTATTGCTACTCTCAAAAGTGTGTTTGCCCTAGGCTTGAAGCTCTTAAACAAATTTTATTAATATGAAGAGGAGAGATTTCATAGACACAGTTCTAAGAAAATAAGCGTATTCCTCTCCCCCTTCTTCCTAAATGCCTCTCCTTCTTTCTTTATTTCCCATTAATTTTGCCAACTCTTCTCTATAGAACTGGCTTAATTCATGATTCACCATAAAATGTAATAAGTAAATGTAGGAAAATCACAGTTCCAAAAAATTATAAAGAATGGCTAACACAACAAAGACATCACAAATGTCCATCTCATTTCTACATGCTTTGCATCCTATATTAATTGCCACATATCAGAGAAAACATATGATATTTATCTTTTGTAGATTGGCTTATTTCACTCAGCATTATATTATCAGGTTGCATCTGTTTTGTGGGAAAAAACAGCTGAGTTGTATTTGTACTACACAATGGCTGATTTGTATTCCATAGTATGTGTGTACTACATTTTCTTTATAAAGTTGTTAGTTGATGAATGTCTGCGTTGATTCCATATCTTAGCTATTGTGAATTGATCTGCAATAAATATAGGCGTACACACAGCCCTTTCATATACTGATTTCACATTATTTGAGTAAATTCTTACAAGACATATGGTCAATTTATCTTCAGATTTCTGAGTAATCTTTCTATTCTCTTTCATAATGGGTTGTATTAGTTTACATTATTACCAACAGTGTATAAGGCTAATTTACCCTACATCCTTGTCAACATTTACTGTTTTTTTATTTTTGGATGACAAGAATTCCAACTTGAGTGAGGTGAAACCTCATTTCTTTTAATTTGTATAATCCTGATGGCTAGTAATCTTGAGCATATTTCCCTGTGTCATTTGGCTATTATTATTTCATCTTTGAAAAATGCTTGGTAATTTTGTTTGCCCATTTCTTAATTAGGTTATTTGCTTTGTTGTGGTCATTTTTTGAGCTCTTTAGAGATACTGTATATTAAACTTTAATCAGTTGCACAGTTTGCAAATATCATTTCTGGTCAGTTTCCTTTCTACTTTGTTGAGGATTTCTTTTGTGGTGTTGAATCTTCTTAGATTGATGTAGTCCCATGTGTTGATTTTTATTGCCAGTTCTCCTGGAGTCTTTTCCAAGAAGTCTGGTTATGGCAATATCTTGCAGAGGTTCCCCGATGTTCTCCTCTAGTAAGTTGATGCTAGCAGGTCACAGATTTGGACATGTGATTCATCATGAGTTGCCTTTGTAAAAAACACAAGGTAGGGTCTGATTCAAATCCACACACTTTATTGAGATGTGTGAGCCCAGGGTTCCATCTTTACTGCTTCCCCAAATGGTGCTCCTGAGTGTGTTTAGCAGTTTAATGTTAGTTTGCTAACATGTTGGTATTGGGAATGATGAATGAAGGTGAGGGCACAGAATTAAAACTGGAGATGGGAGAGTAGTTAAACGCCTATTTTAAAATGGGCGAGATGAACAACTCTGAGTTTACATGTAATTTATTGGGTAGAAACCACTTGGTAGGACCCACTGAGCATGGTGACCCACTCCCCAAGTTTCTCTGTATAGTGCAGTTTTGAAGAAATATCTCCACTCTGGCTTCAACTTCTTGGAGGTGAATAAGCTGATCATTTAAATCATTAGAAGCCAGAAAAATCTGCAGTGTTCCCTTCTTGGATTGAATATAAAGCCTGTGCAAAAGATTCAAAGATATCTGTGTTTATATTATTTGCTGCCAGCATGTGAATTTTTCCTACTTACGCAATTTACTCAGCCGAACAATCAAAGGAACTCTGGGAGGAATTGTGTATGTTCACAGTCACAGTCACTATCATTTGCTTTCAAAGGCAGACTCACAGCAGGCTTTTTCCTTTTTTTCTGTAAGGAAAAATGTGTTTAATTATTTTCTCCCCTTTCCTCCTCTGAAAAACAACATGCTGCCTTTACTCCTAGTGACATTTGAAATAGTTTGAGAGGGCTGATTGTGACGGCAGTATTACTTTCACCTCTGCTTCCTAAGCAGGATTACAAAATGCTTTCAAACTACCAGACTGTTTCTGTATACATACTCTAAAACTATCTTTCTCTGGCTTTACCAATACCCACACAAATTCAATTTCTACCAATTTCATTCTTATATAGTCTCTGCAAATAGCGAAACCACCTTTCTAATGAAAACACATCATGAAAAATCCCACTGTAATTAAAATAGAATTCTCAATGCTTAACTAAAATCTCTAGGGAGTCTAGTCCGTTTAGAAAACTACAAAAAAGTAGGCTTTTTGGATATTATACTTAACATTATGGCCAAGAGAGATGAAATTATTTTATGGGAATTTATCTTTTCCTGACCTGTACACTTTGTTCGGAAGGAGCATTATCCATTGTCAACATGCACAATTGTTCAAGAGAGATAGATATATCAAAGTCTAGAGTGTTACACAATTATTTCATACAAGCATAGCATCATTTTTTACCACATCAGTACACAGTGTAGCAAACCACTGGTTGGTGCTCATACGTGATTCTCAAATCAAGGCAAGGAAGGTGAAGATGGGTTACCCATCAAAGTGTGTGTATATTGTTTGCAATGATGCCCATATCCTCAAGACTAGATAACAGACCAAAAAGAGGTCTTGTTAGAACAAATGGTTTACTAACAAATCCCTTCTTGCTGTTAACATATAACTCTCATGCTGTCTGAAATCCTCCTTCCTCATGCCTCAGTTTTAAAATTCTGATGCTGTTAATAGACGTTGACTATTGATCATCAGTCAGTGATTCATGTGTGTGATTATTGGCTCCATGCACCAAGTCCATCTCTGCCATTCAGTGAACAGAGCTGTTCCATATCTATGGAAAGTCTTGGCAACAGAAACATCTTAGCATCTGCCCAACTCTAACTGAATACGGAACTCTGCAGTAATCTAACTGTAGCTCATCTCAGAAGTCCAGAAGTCAAATGTCAGAGTTTGACTTGTAAAAACAACCCCATAATATGTAGATGAGCTACTGTACCCTTTCCTTCAGAAGACTCTTCCTCACAAACAATACACATGCTATCTAGTATTCATCAGTCTCTTCCATGTATGGCTCCCATGCTAGACATTAATTTTCTTTGTCTTCTTGCAAAATATGAGTCGCAATCTCTATCCAAAGATGGAGAAATGGACATAGTGAGGTGATGTGATTTCTACAGAACTACAGAGTAAGCAGCAGTCATAATAACAGTAGTAATGCAACTTTGTAGCAATAAAGCAAATATTGAATGGATATATATCACATTGTGCTAAACAATCTTGTTGGATTCATTCACTCAAATCTTATAACAATTCTACATAACATATTATTATATATCTTTTTAAAAGATTTATTTTATTTTTATTGGAAAATCAGATATACAGAGAGGAGGAAAGAGAGAGGATGATGATTCACTTCCAAAGCTGCCGGAATGGCCAGAGCAGAGCTGATCCAAAGCCAGGAACCTGGAGCCTCTTCCAGGTTTCCCACACGGGTGCAGGATCCCCAGGATTTGGGCCATTGTCGACTATTTTCCCAGGCCACAAGCAGGGAGCTGAGTGGTAAGCAGGACTGCCGGGATTAGAACTGGTGCCCCTATGGGATCATGGTGTGTGCAAGACAAGGACTTCAGCTACTAGGCTTCCATGCTGGGCTCCATTATTACATATCTTTAACAGCAGACCTGAGTTTCCTAATGTGGTAGATATGTGCAATATTTTCAGTTGTTTTGCTTGATTTCCCTGCAGTTTTTCACATTTTTTACTCCAATTTTTCCACTCCAGTTGTACACTAATCCCATACTTGGCCAGTATAAATAATAGTTGGTTTTGGGAAATATTGCATGATCCACACTATTCTATCAAGGCCATCCTACAAAGAGTGGCAGAAGAAAAAATGCTCTTTTTCCCATTGTTAATAATCTTGAGAATGTAAGGTTAGAGTTTCCAAAGGAGTATGTCCCATGGCCATTGAGGACCAGCTTGAGAAAAAGTCAATACAGAGTGAAGTACAACAATGGAGCAATAAGAAAGTATGGAGAGAGGGATCGATCTATCTGCTATCTATCTATCTATCTATCTATCTATCTATCTATCTATCTATCTATCTATCATCTATTGATCTATCTAGAGATTCCCCAAAGCCATAAATTATCCATTTCTGTTGATGTTGCTTTGAATTAAATTCCCTTTGTTTTCAACTAATGAAACACTTTGTACAAAATGCATCGATATTAAGAATTTGACTGAATCACTCAAGGAAATTAAAATCTGAGACTTCACTCTTGCCTAATTATGAAGCTGATCAACACTACTCTAAACTGTTCCTTTAGATCCTGATTTAGGCTATTTTCTACTGAATATTGAGTTTTAGGAGACTTTTTAGGGAAATATCAGCATGTTACAGAGTTTGTGAATTTTTTTTTAGCTTTTTAAACCTCTGTAAATGCCCATTGCATCAAGTACTATTGCAGAGCTGAAAAAAGCACAGCCTTGTTTACAGAGGTCTTCAGGGACAACAGGAAGAAATTCAATCCCATTGAGATTTAAAATTTATATATCCTGCAAATGATGAGAAAAATTAATCTTATGCCTCTAGCTAATCTGAAAATAAAGGCAGAGAAGCGGGAATATCATTATCTCAGAATCTTATTACTGATGCTATAAATATCCACAGGTTTTGTGGATTAAAAGAGTTAAATTTATTTTCATTAAGTTGTGGAGACTAAAAGTATCTAAAATCAAGACCTTAGCAGAAAATGTTCCCCTTACTAGCTTCAAGGGAGAATTCACTTCCCTGTGTTCTTTATTTCCTAAGGGGTTTCCAAGTTCACTGGCTCAAAATCCTTCCTCATATGCTTCCCTCTAATGTCTTCCGGTGAGTCACAGTTATTCTCCTACTTTTCCCATTACCATTATTGCTTTCCTTCTTTCAGATTTCTTTTGATTATTACATTGAATTCACTCCATGATTTCAAGAATAATCTCATCACAAAATCCTTAAATCAACTACCCCAGAAAAGTACCTTTTACCATATAAGGTATTATCTCATGGTTTCTGGGAATTAGAATGTGGGTATTTTTTAGGTGGTCTTCAGTGATTCTCTGACATGCAGACAGAAGTGATGGGGGCCTAGAAAGAAATGGGATCTTTAGATAAAAACAAGTATTTCCAAATACACAGTTTCCTTTTCATCCGGGATCAAAAAATATGGAAGTCTCTTCTGGATTTACCAGTTAAATGAGCTGTTAAATTCAGTTTAAAATTCTTTGAAGTTTACATTGTCTTTCTGTAATCTGAGACCCAAACAGTTCTGATTTGTATACTTGGCCAAGGTTACAAAAGAAACAGAATACATAAGAGACCAATAAGAGGTTCTGAGATTGATCAGTAATAAAAAATATCCCATCAAAGGAAAGCCTAGAACAAAGGGTTTCGTTGCTGATTTCTATCAAACACTTAAAAATAAATGTCAATCTCTCTTAAATTACTTCAAAACCTAGAAGTGAGTTCTTCCAAATTCTTTCATTGAGACTAGCATTCAGTCTATGTTAAAATCAGGCAAGGTAACAAGAACAGCATCAAAGAAACTGAAGGCCAATATCCATCAAGAATATAGATGCAAAAAATCCCAGTGAAATATTAGTAAGTCAAATCTGATAGTATTGAAAGATCATTAACCATAGTCAAGTTGTATTCCTTTCAGCAACCTCTTTGTGTAAGGACCAACATGCACAAACTAATAAATGCTATAGACTACATTAGTAGAATAAGGGACAAGATTCATATGATCATCTGCATAAATGCAGACAAGGCAATGGTTAAAATTCAAAATCCCCTCCAGAGAAAAACTCTGAACAAGCTAGTTATAGAAAGAATAATCTTGAATAATATAAAAGTCATACATACAAGAGAACAGACAGCATCACGTTGATTGTAAAACTTGGAGACTTTCAAAGATTAAAAATAAGATATTGATGCTAATTTCATCACATTAATTCTATGTGGTACCAAAGATCCTAGGTAAAACTGTTAGGCAAAAGGAAGAAAGGAAGGGAGAAAGAAAAAAAGAAGAGAAGAGAATAAAAGAAATGAAAAGAAAAGAAAAGAAAAGAAAAGAAAAAGACCAAAGTTAGACATGAGGAACTCAGTCTGTCATAGTTTGCAAATGGCATGAGCCTAGATACAGATAATCCCAAATACTCCTTCCACATTCTGTCAGAATTGTTAGAATTAATAAATAAAGTAAACAAACATTTAGGATGAAAAATTAATGTGTAGGGGCCTGGCATGGTAGCCTAGTAGCTAAAGCCCTCGCCTTGCACACACTGGGATCCCATATGGACTCCAGTCCTAATCCTGGCAGCTCAGCTTCCCATCCAGCTCCCTGCTTGTGGCCTGGGAAAGCAGTCAAGGATAACACAGAGCCTTGGGACCCTGCACCTGTGTGGGAGACATGGAAGAGGCTCCTGGCTCCTGGGTTTGGATCAGCTCAGCTCTGGCCGTTGCAGCCGCTTGGGGAGTGAATGAACAGACGAAAGATCTTCCTCTCTGTCTCTCCTCTCCCCCCCCCCATCTATCGATCTATCTATATATAGATATAGATTTCCAATATGAAAAAAATCTTCAAAAAATTTATGTGTCAAAAACAGTAGGTTTGTTATATACCAAATGTCAATCCCTTGAAAAATAAATTTCAAAAAAAGTGATTCTACTTCCGATTGCTTCAGAAAACAAAAAGTCTAGAAATAAATATACCCAAAATGCCGAGACATGAAAAAAGAAAATGGATACAAAGAAATGGAAACATATACCATATTCATAGATGAGAAAAACCAATGTTGTTAAAATTTGTGTTCTATCTAAAACAATGTACACTTTCAACATAAGTCCCATACAATTTCAATGACATTCTTTCGTGGAATGAGAAAAAGCATCAGTAAAATTTGTATGAAAACACAACTAATCCTGATTAGCGAAAGTGATTTTGAACAAAAGGAGCAGCACTACTTGACTTAAAGAATATGTAATATACCTAATACATGCAATATACATAACATATTACAAATATACAGCAATTAAAGAAGCATGAACTTTTAAAAACGGATTCATAAAGCAATGAAGTAGAATAGAGACCCTAGAAGTAAATCCACACATCCATTGACAACTAGACTTAAAAGTTACTAAGAATATGCATTAAAGAGAGGATACTTGTTTTAACAAACAGTGCTGGAAAAATTGGATATGCACATGCAAAAGAGAGTACTGGCTTTCACAATAAATCAAAATTAAATCAAAATGATTTGCAAAGCTACATATGAGACATGAAAGCTTGAAACTGCTAAAAGGAAACAGGTAAAACACATCAAGACATTTCATTAGACAAGAAGTGAAAATAAAAATTGCAAGTGGGGTTTCATTGAACTAAAGAATTTTTTATTACCAAGGAAGCAATGAACAGAGCCAAGGAAAGCTTAGACAATAGGATGAAATGCTTACAATCAATACAGCTGATAAGGGGTTAACATACAAACAATACAAGCAACAATGGCATCAAAATAGATGGCTCCAATTTTGAAATGTTAAGCAGATATAAATAGACATATCTCAATAGAAGATACATAAATTGTAACTAGATATATTTTTAAATTGTGTCACATCACTAAGAGAACTGCAAAACAAAAACACAATGATGTAAAATCAACAATAGAAAGAAAAATAGAAATTTACAATGCCATGAAGTTAAATGACATGTTACTAGATATGACATTGTATCATGACTTTTCATTTAAGGGGACGTACAGTAGCTGTGAAATGGAGACTAACATCCAGATGTGAGGATGCAGTGTAGTATGCATTTCTGCTTCCAGACAAAGATGGACTTATAATGAAACTGTTTACTATATCTTGACAATAGGATTCTGGACTCTTTGCCATTGTCCATGTCTGCAATGATGGGCATATGACTGAGTATGAAGAACTATATGTTAGTAATGATATATAGGAACTAGGTGGGGGGAATAAGGGAGGGAATATGGAACTGTATATTAAAATGATAATAATAAAATGTAAAAAAATCACAATGAGATATCACTTCACTCTGGTAAGATTGGTAATTTAGCAAGAAGACAAAAGATTAAAAGTGTTTATGAGGATGTGAGCAAAAGGAAATGTTTGCACACTGTTGGTAAGTTCGTAAATATGTACAAACACTGTTGAAAACAATTTGGAGGTTTCTCTAAACTCTGAAAAGAGACCTGCCATATGATCCAGTCATCCCACTCCTGTGTAGATGTCCAAAGGAAGTGAAATGTGTCTGTGCAAAGACGTCTGAACTCCTGTGTTTATTACAGCACTATTCACAATACCCAGGGACTAGAAGGACCTTAGAGATGTCCACCTTGTGAATAGATGAAGAACATGTGTGTATGTATACAACCAAACATTACTCGGTAACCAAATGATCAAATCTTGCCGTTTGTAACAACATGGGTAGAAGTTGAGTTCATTATGTTATATAAAGAAAGCCAAATATGGAAAGAAGTGTATTCTATGGTCTCACTCATATGCAGATTCCAAAAATAAGGAAGGTGCTCTTACAGTAGCTACCAGAGGTTGGGAAGTGGCAAGGGAAGATGGGAAAAGATGGATAGGTACTAGGCTTACCTTAAGAGAAATAAGAAGTTCTAGGGTTCTATTGCACAATAGGGTAAAAATAGATAATGCTAATTTACTGTATGCTTTTCTATCAGATAACTATACAATACAACTTCTGTGTGTTTTCACTGCAAAGAAATGTAAAGTGCTTGAAAAGATAAAAATATTCCCTCTGGACATTACACATGCATACATATAATGAAGCAACACAAATCATGATACAAATATGTGAAATTTTATGCATATGATATTTTTAAAATAAAAATTATTTTAAAAGATTTTTTAGCACAGAATTGCATATATTATGAAAATTGTTTCTCATTATGCATTTTCTATAATGTATACAATATATATATACTAAAATGTGTATAATAAAATTAGAGAACTGACTTTTTTAGTCAAGATGAAAACTTATCTTTTATTTCTTGTTTTATCTTTGCACTGTACATTGGCCATATCTCAGCTATAGCATTAATTTGTGGCTTTTCACACATTCTTAGAGATCTATATTTCTAATGTTTCTCCAAACACAGCTTTTAGATCTAATGCAGCTATTAAGTGTTTATCATTTGGCAAAGAGAAAGTGAATTTTGACATAACTTTGTTTTGATACTTAGTATTTCATTGTGATGATCCTTTCATGATCTCATTTTGTTATATATTTGATTGGGCTTACATTTCTACAATGTCCTTAAAAATAACAAATGAGAAAAATACCTTATATTTCAGTAACATATAAAATTAAAAGCTATAATTCATACAGGGAGCATTATACAGCAGTGTTTTAATTAAGAAAAATAGTGAGAATTCCAGAATTCTAAGTCATAGAATTTTACAAACAATGATTGACAATTAACCTGTTTCTGGACAAAATGCACTGTATTTTATTTAGTATTTTATTTAGATTCATCTTCGTGCTAAATATGTCTCATGCCCTAATTATTTTGCTCAGAAAAAGTTGTGAGCCATTTACCCAACATCATTCTGTAGGGCTAGATCAAAACAGACATTTAGGGACCAGTGCTGCAGCACAGAATGCCAAGTTTCTCCCTGTGGTGCTGGCAGCCCATGTGATTGCTGGTGCGAGTCCAACTGATCCTCTTCCAATTCAGCTTCATGCTAATGGCCTGGAAAAAGCAATGGGTGATGACCCAAGTTCTTGGGATCCCATTACTCATGGGGAGACCCAGAAGAAGCCCCTGGCTCCTGGCTTGGACCAGATCCAAGCCTGTCCCTGCAGCCATCTTGGGAGTACATCAGCTAAAGTAAAACCTTCTCTATATCTCACTTTCAAATAAGTAAATATATCTTCTAAAAAAAGCAAAAACTTGTTTATCAGAGTGAAAACACTGGATAGTTGAGGTAGAGAGAATTTTGCATCATTTTTTTGGAATGTCATAGAAACTTAAGCATTGCATTTAAAAAAGACCATTTCAAGTTAACTAACAGAGTAATCTCCCATTTTAAAAAAAGGAGGGTATAGGGCCTGGCATGGTAGCCTAGTGGCTAAAGTCCTTGTCTTGCATATGCCAGGATCTCATATGGGCACCGGCCCTAATCCTAGCAGCCCCGCTTCCCATCCAGCTCCTTGCTTGTGGCCTGGCTAAGCAGTTGAGGGTAGCCCAAAGCCTTGGGACCCTGCACCTGTGTTGGAGACCCAGAAGAGACTATAGGTTTCTGGCTTCAGATTGGCTCAGCTCCAGTTATTGTGGCCACTTGGGGAGTGAATCTGCAGACAGAAGATCTTCTTCTCTGTCTCTCATTCTATCTGTATATCTGACTTTCCAGTAAAAAAAAAATCTTAAAAAAATGAGGATATAGACATGAGCTCTGTGTTACTACAGGGTGAAAGAAATCTAGGAGTAAAGGGGAAAATGAATCTAAACTTCCTGAATGTCTCTGTACCCTTGAATTCTTATATTTTGTGGAACAGTTCCTTTGAAGTAAATATTATTTCTACTTGTCTATGCCTATTACTGGATATGCATTTGAGTTAATATCACCTCTTACATGAAAACCTCTCACAATCTGTCTGCGTTTGTTCCTAAACATTCCTCCTGGTGTTTTCATTCCGCTCTGATGCCATCAAATGGGCTTCTTGGTTGATTTTCTTGCAGGAGGATTCCTCCAACACCATCAGGCAGGCCAGAGAGGCACTTAGCTTCAACAGGGCTGTGTAGTCTGATCAGTAGGCTAACTGGCTGTGTGACACTGACCATATTCCTAAATCTGCCTGTACTTCATCTTTCTGGTGAGTAAAAGGAGAGTAATAATAACACCCACCTCACAAGATGCTTATGAAGTTTCAATGTATTACCGTTTGTGATATAATTAGAGCAGTGTGTGCTGTGAAAAGAAATGAAAACAAACACAGACAAAAGGTTTGCCAGACACAGAAATGTTGGTGGCGACTGAGGAGGGAGCCCTAGGATGGACTTGAGATGCATGCAAGGTCTTTGGAGAGGGAGTGATGCCACAGAGACATGTTCTGGATACTAGCAGGTGTTACTGGACCCAGCCTAGGCACAATTTGGAGGGTGATAATTATTCAATTACACTTCAGTTTCTATTCTTCTTTTTCTCTTAAAGGATGTCAAGTATATTCTTTTGGAGTAAAATGCATTGGTTGATTCAAACACAGACAGATTCAAACATATACATATATTTATTACATATGTATATTTTTATTTATGTAAATACATGTCATATTTACATGCTCTCTATATATGCATATTTATATTTATTTATATATACATAATACATATGTAGGGTTTTTTTAAACAAATATTTAGGCCAAATCTGATGCTACCTGCTGGGCACACTTGCAAAAACACTAATGTTTCCAACTCCCAGAAAGCTTGAGCTCCAGTAACTGAACAAGATACCACACAGCTAATTGTGCAGTTACAGTTAAATAACACACTGAAGAGCACCCAAAGGTCAGAAATAATAAGTAACAGAAGTCCCATCCTATTCTAGTTGATCAGGATCTATGTCATAGGGGAAATGATTTTAAAGTTTCAGCTTTGACAATTTAGAGTAGCTGATGAGGTCTGCAACTTGGCTTTAAGGAAGAGAAGGGCATTTCAAAGAGGTGGCAGCATGAGCAAGCGCTTGGAAATCATTTTGTACAACAGGAGAATACAAGAGCAGAAGATTAATTTATTTCTATAAAAAGAAAGCATCCAGGTAAATTACTTACTCATTGTTTGAACTCAAAGGCAGGTTGTATTGATACTATTCAATTATTTCAGCTTTATGTATAATCAATATAGGATATTAATAATAATTTTATTTAGAGATGTGAACATTTTATGGGAAAAGTACCTTACAGTTTTAAAGTTAAGGGCTGAACATTAACTATCATGAAGAATCTAGAGTCTTAGAGGTTAAAGATTAAAGGAATTACCCCAAAAGTAATTACAATTAGTTTATTACTTTTCAGTTACTTCTTTGGCCTCCTGAAAGCACACCATAAAATCTACTGTTATAGCATTTACAATAATATTGTTTTATATACATTATATATATGTTTTATTCATTAAAAGATAAAAACAATGCCATTGTCCTTTAAAAAAAATAGCTCAGATTTTACTTTAACAAAATCTGTTTGGAAATGTTAAGCTGGTTACACAGAACTAAGATGCCTCAAGACGGTCATTCTCTGTGGATTAAAGCTGTGGAACAATTGAGGCTCCTGTTACAAGGAAAATTACAATAAGCCATTATGAAAGGGACAAAATTCTCTGTTCCCAGAGGGGACCGACAAGCTTAAATTCCCCCCCTATGTACCAACACAAAAACCTTATTTCTTCAGTTTGTTTTTTATGTAAATCAAAAGGGTGCCATTGATTCACGATTGGAACTGCTGAGCAACAAAGGAGGTGGTGATTGGCTGAGCTGATGCTCATGGACTGCTAGCACATCTGACAAATCCTACTGCTTTTGTGCCACACTCTGCCAGGACACCTGCAAGAGAAGACTCTTCCTATGACATGCCAAGAGAAAACCTTGCACTGTTAAAGTAGGAATTGGGACTTTTGGACTTCAAGATATCTTATCAAGGATCTGTTTACTCCATTCTCTAAAGCTTTCTGCAAATTGGACTTGACTGCACATCATGACAGATGTTCCAGCAGCATGTAGTCAGGCTGCATACAATAAGGAAAAAGCACCTGAAAATGGTCAACTGTCAATTTCTACAATCCATGAAGAAATAACTGATGTGACCAGATCTCTATACTGCAGAATAGAACCCAGTCTTCAAGAATTACCCGCAGAAGGAAACCAGGATCAAAGTGGAAAATTACAAGGGAATGTGCTGTTCAACTCATCCATGGATGGGAAGATACCAAATGGTAAATTAGCTCATTTCTCTTATATTCACTTATTTTGATTTATAGACTCAGAAAAAGAGTGGGCTCTTAGAGGCTTTTCTAGCGGAAATATATTGCACGGATCAACGATCCTTACATCCATAAACTCAAGTTCTTTCCGCACACAAAGACAAAGGAGCAGTACTTGCTTTTGTAGTATGGCTGCAAGTATTTCCAGGCATGGGTTAAATATTCACAACTATCACTTGCAATTATTGTGGACAGCTCCATTTTCATTTACAGAAAGAAAATTAAGAATTTTAGAATTCTTCCTAAATATACCTGAACTTGAATTCATGCTTCTATGTTTTATACAACTATCAAAGAACACTTTGAGTAATCACCAAAAAGGGAGAAGCAGTACATAGCTCAATCAGGAGTCAAATGACAATAATCAATGCTCACAATTAAAACTGAAGAAATTTATTTAGAGTATTAGTTGGAAATTTGTAAATACTTGAATTATATATACTTTAAATCTTAAAATTCTGATCTTATTTTTTCCCCAGAAAACCCAGAAGAAAACCTTTTTGTTGTTCATAAGGCTATCACAGATATTTCTCTTCAGGAAACGAGTGATGATGAAACAGCATTCCGAGAAGGTAATATACTTTACTTTATTTATATATTTGCACTCAGAAACTGTGTGATTGGTTAAGGAAAGCAGTTTTTACATGAACTGCTTCATGATTGTGGGGTTGGATAAATTCATCCAGGCAATGATTTCAAAATCACAAAAATCATGCAATCATTACAGGAGATAATAGAGTCCTGAGTTATCTGTGAGTTATACCTTCAGAAGCTTTCCAAACAGTTCAGACTTCACACTCCTGGATTAGTGGAGCTGATCAGCACATCCCTCTCTCAAACAGCCCACTAACCAGCCTTTGCTTTTGATTGTGTCTCCAAATCTTTCGATAGCCTTGTAAAATACATATCTTTCAAAATAGCTCTAGAATTCTACTATTGGCATTTAGTTTGCAATTTGATTGATTCCTAAGAAAACTCTAGGGCACTTCTCCAAGTAAAAAGTGTTTAACTACTTCCTGTCAAAAAAGCTCCTGGGGTTATTAAGCTAATTTTGATTTTTTTTGTTGTTGTTCAAGAAAATGGCAGGAAAAAAAATGGCCTTATATTACATTTCAAATACACTCTGTAGACTGACACAAAATCCTTTAGTTTTTTTTTTCTTCTAAGACACCTACATACAAGGAGTTCCTAAATAATAAACAGAATTGAATCTACTAATTCATCATTCCTTTCATCTCGTGTAGGTATAAAAAATATATCTCAAAATTGAAGTCAGCTGATTAGACTTAACCAAGCAAGCATATTAGGGAAATGATAACAAGAATTAACCATTGTTGAGATAACAAATTACTACAAATAATTTGTAGGACTTGGAACCTTAACAATGAATAATTTCTTTGGCCTCACCTTTTGGCTTCCAATGTACCGGGACTTCAGAGGCAAGGCTATTCATATTCCACCTGGAATTCCTCTCAAATTTCCTATCACAATATCAACTGCAAATCACATTTCTCTAGGATCTTCAATTTTGAGTGACTGAAGAATGAAAACAGTCTGCTTTTTAAAAGTAGCCAGTAGTGTTGGTGTTTTCCCTGACTGTATCCTTGTGTGTTTGGTTGGGATTCATGTCTTTCCTTTCTGACAGAGGCACAAATTTGGGGGATTTTATTTCCACAATGATAAACAATCACCTGAATTGAAAAATATAAAGATGCTAAATATATTCAAGATAAAGCAAAGTTTAAATTTAGGAAGTAATTTCATACATGACAATCTTATGCCCATCTCATGATTATGAATAAAAACTCAGTTTCCTAGTCGTTATGAAAAGATACAATAGAATTAAATAATGTTAAGAATATTGCAAACATTCAAATGCGTATTTTACTGTATAGAACTTTGAATAGACATATCTGGTAGCAGTTATATGTTATATTACTTATCAGGGATAGTAATTTATCTCTCTTCAAGTTTACAATTGGATGCTTAAAGCAGGAAAACAAAGAAATAAAATGAGAATACAAAATATTGGATGAAAGCTAAAAAGTTGTAAACATCTTTCAGAAAAAAAAGAATAAAGAGGAAGATGAACTCTCATGTCATTTACACAGTTTTGTATTGTCAGAAGGAAAGGGGGAACCCATATCTGGAGAAGGAGTTAACCAAGATAGCATTTCTGAGTCACACACATCATGGACAGAGGTGTCCCACAGAACCTCCATGGGGGTGCAAGCTACCAGTGTTTCCTGATAATTGATCTATAACATGATCAATCAATGTTGCGATTGTGCAATGATATGGTCTAGCTGGTTTGGTGGAATGACTACCTGTTGAAAGAAATTACAGGGTACAAAATAACTGGAATGAAATGTCATTAGAAGTGTGTCCAAAGCAACAGGCTAATCTAACATTATGTGATAATGACCTCAGGATGACTTTTCAAACTTGGCTTCCTAAAATTCAGTGACAGCTTTTTTCAAATCATTTTAAATGCACTTTGATAGTCTTGATGCATAAGTACGCAAGGCCACAATCCTTGATGATCCATTTCTTTTGTAATCGGCTGTTTTAGGACAAATCTGAGATATATTAAGTTAAATGCCAATTGTGCTATTCTAATGAGTATGACCAGGAATGGGCTAAAAGTGTCTTCAGTTTTTTAGAAGAAAAAGTTTTGTTTTGAGGGATTTTTCTTACTTTCCCTTGAGTGATATGAATATGCATGTGTATATGCATGTGTAAGAGAGAGGGAGACCCCGAAATTTTATTTTGCATATTCACATATCCAATTGATTCCAGTTAGAAAGGATGTGTCAGTGTGTCTCAGGAAATTTCATTCTTTCTAAATTTGGTAGTACTCTCCCAAAGAGTTCTATACTCAAATAATTTTGGATTGCTACCTTTCTTGGAGACTTACAATATTCCTTAGCCTTTTAAAAACTTGGCTAAATTCTGAAGATGCTTACTTAACTAATTATACTGTGTAGCCCATTTGAGAAAACTTACTGCTAACAGAGAGAATTAAATGTCATAAAAAAGTTAGGAATTGATTGTCCATAAAAATTGTTTGGAGATAACAAAATAACAGCTGGGTATTGTGCTCTGAACATTTCAACTGCCAGTTGGTTTTGCTACAGGACATCAGTGGGAGAAGATTCCGCTGAGCAGCAGTAACCAAGAAATAAGTATACAGGAAGAAAGGATTATGGAACAACCTTGGGAAGAAAGAGCAGATGAGGCTAGGAAGAACAAAGCTTATGAGGCGACTGAGATTGAATGGTTGGGATCTCAGAAACCTGGCCAAGTTGACATGCTTCATTCTAAACATGACCAGGAGCAAGAGGTTTGGGATGAAGAAATCAATAATGATGATGATGATTGCAATGATGATGAAGATGAAGTTCGGGTGATAGAATTTAAGAAAAAGTATGAAGAGGGCTTTCAATTTGAGAAGGAAGATGATGCAAGAGAGGACACCCCGCTGCGCAGTCCCAGTTCCCAACCTGCGACACCTGATGAGCAACCAACTTTAGGAAAAAAGAATGATATTTCCCGAAACACTTATTCAAGATACAATACAATATCCTATCGGAAAATCAGGAAGGGGAACACAAAGCAAAGAATCGATGAGTTTGAGTCTATGATGCATTTATAAACTAACTGGAACTGAGAAATTATCACACCCACTAAAGCAACAGCTAATTCAGATGCATTTTTCTACGCCTTCTTTGTGTTATCCACATGAAAGCTGTTCAAGCTTACTTTTTATGTACCGTTGAATAGTGAAATCACCCCAAATCCAGACTGTTAACTTGAAGTAAAAAAAAGCAATAGATTCATTCTTGGACATTTGCTTTTAAAATGCTGATAATATAGCATTGTATGGTGAGCCCTACACTAGCCCCCACTGGCAAAGCTGGCCTGAATTAGCTTTAAAAATTTCAGTGTTGGAAAAGAGTCATCAGTTGGAAGAGGGACTGTTTGAAATGGTTCTATATTTTTTGTGTGTCTGTTTTTAAAGAATATTGTGATCATAGAAAGATTGTTACTAAACCTCTCTTATCTTTTAAGCATGGTTTTGTAGACTGGCAATCTGTTTTCAAAATCATTTACCTTTTCTTTATCCTCAAAAACTACTGTAAATAGTTTTCCTTGACACATGCAGGGTGAAATTTTAAAAACCTCCTTTCTAGAGTTATAATTCAGTGCATTTTCTCATTAGAGGGGATGGGACACTGTCAGTCAGGAGAATTCTGTTTGCTGAATGTTGGCATTATGCTTTCAAACTAAAACTTATTGTGTTGTTGATACAGGGAGGGGCTAGAAAGTTACTGGGCAACAGACTAAATAAAGAGTTATATTGGCTATATTTTTGTTACTGAAAGTAAAACCTTGTCTAGCACAGTTAAAATCATTAAGAATAAAAATGACAGCTTTAGCACAATTTTATGAAAATGCCCCTCTATTACTATAGTTTCTCTTATTAACAGTATCTCGGAATAATTTTCTCTCCTTATAAACCTGAGACAACGCTAGTCATAACTGTACTAGTTACTATGAAAATGGAAATAATTATGTTAGAATATTTTCAAAGTGGAGTGTGAGTATGTATTTTTAGTGAGAAAGCTCTGATAGTTGTTAGGAATATGTAATTTACTGGACCTCAGCCCAAAGCAAGTTGCTTAAAATTGTGCTTGTGGAGCTTCACTCAAGGCAATGTGTCAGATAATGTATTGAATATTTATGAAAAGATAGTATCTATATTTATACTCCCTGATAGTTGGTTCCACATTTTTTTTCCATTTCTTGATTCCATATATATTACCCTGAGGTTTCTGTTACACAGATAAAGATACTGCATGGCACTGCAAATAAAAAGACAATTCCTTATTGTTCGGATGTAACACAGACTTCATTGTACCATTCAACCCTTTGTTTATTCTTGTTGTATTTTGTGAAAGACCCTGGGTGAGTCCTCCTAAGATTATTGCTTATTTATGTGTAGCAAATCCCATGCATTCTCATGATCGCTTCTTTAGTTATTCCTGGTCATTAATCTATTTCCACAATATAATTCATTGCTGCTTAGTGTTTACCACCCAATTTTGAATTTATGATTGAAGTGCTCCTTTTTATCCTTATAAACAAATTCCAGACCACTTGACCATTGAAAGTGTGATTACCTATGATCTATGGAATCCAAGAGTTTCATTCATGAGTGTCAGTTTGCTAAAGTTAGGTAGAAAGATGATGTACTAGAATTATTTCCTGTTTCATTTATACCTTTTAGGTCTTTCCACCAGGGCAACCCACTTTCTTTTGGATTATTGCTGATCCCCACAATATTATCATTACTGTCAAGACACTGTATTATGTTATCCATCATGAAATATAATATACAATAACAGAAGTAATAACACTTGTAGATCTTGACTGAGGTGGGAGGTCTATGGTTATGTGACATGGGCAAGCAACTGGCCCTTATGGGCTCCACTGAATAGTACCCCTCATTTATTTAGCTTTGTGTTCTTACTTATTAAACAAACTTTATGCGTTATCAACAAGGACTACTGACAGATGCATTTGGCTTTGTGTTCATGTAGAAGGTAAGGTAGTTGCAAGAAAGCATTGCGGCAATTGTGCTACATTGGTGTGCATTGGCCTTCACTGCCATCTTATATCAAAGCCAGGGAGCCAAGTGTTGTTTAAGCAACAGGCTGGTCACAGGTAGGCTATGTGAGTCTTGGTATCCTACCAAAGACAATGTCTCATTTGGATTGCGTGGTGGAATTTTTAAAGCATTTGAAACACAAATAGGACCTGTTTGTAATAACACATGAAAGTTTACCTGGATGTTTGTGATTTCAACCTTCAAGGCTGGCAAAGACCCTTGGTCATCATGGGAGACAAAATTGATTTCCTGTGTAAATGTGTCATTTCTTACATGACTTATTATTTTTCTTTATTACTGATTGAGTCAGGATTAATAAGTGCTCTCTTTCTCTGCCAATATAAAATGTATCTTTCATTTACAAAGTTCATCTTACACTTGAAGACACAGAATTTACCAGAATCTATCAAACTATCTATTAACAATTTAAATAAATATACAGCTGTGTTCCATTAGTTCTCAATAAAATTATGTCTTTGTTTCCGGTTTCAAGATCTTACTTCTTTAGCTGCCTTTGAATATTTTGAAGGAGCTGCTGCATATCAGCAGTTATTAAAGCTATCAATAAGTACAACATATTTTAATTCATAGATATTCTTTATTTCAAAAAACATCTTAAAGCGAAATCAGAGGGAAAAATTTTGATTGAAAAATATGTAATGTTCCTGGAAAATGTCTATAATTTTTAAAGAAACATTATTTTAGAAGTATATTAACATCGACAACTTGGAAAAAAACATGAGTATATTTGTGGTCATCAAGATAATTCATTGAAAACATGCTGACCTTTTCATAATAACTGTCTCTGCATATTTACATGGGTATTGTACTTTTGGCACATATTCAAAATGGAGATTGGACATTTAAGTTGTTCAAAATGAAAGCAAAAACATTTAAGATGTAAGCAATAATAGAGAATTATGGAAAAGAATGAAATACAGGAGTAACATAAGGAAGAAATATGTTTGACCCTCTAAGAAAGGCTACCAAATTCTTTAACATATGAACTTTCACGTCACTGTAAAAAACAAGTGGGTAATCAAAATACTGCCAAAAGTTACATTTGCCAATATTGATACATCAGACAATAATATAACACAATAAGAATGAACATGAAAACGTGTATAGAGTTCATGAAGACCATGAGATGAATAGGCCATAAAACACAAACATAATGTCATGGGCAGCAATGAGTAGCAGTAATCACCTAGACACATGACACAACCAAAACCAAATGATGACAGCGAGTACTTAACTTTCAGCTCAGGTGAAATGTTCAAATGTATTTTTTTAAACATACTTTGGATTTTTACCTGGAAATTTAAAATCATATACTGAACTGTTTTCTCATACTTTATTTGGTAAGTGACAAATGAACAAATGCTTTACATGAAATGCATGTAATTACTTCCTATGTGTATATTTTTTAAAAGGAATAAATAGTCCAAATTCACTTCAACTCATTTATCCACCATAGTTTTAATGTTGTTCCTGTACTAAGAGCTCTTTTCAGGTAATCAATACAAAATTTACTAGTTCACATTCTCTTGTTTCGAAATCAATTTTATATGGCCAGTATGTTAAAAACAAAGACATTGTGGACAGCTGTTTGAACATGGGGAGTTAGGCCATATACATAAGGCTAAACTGAACAGCACACACCCTGATGGGTTGGAGCTGGATTGCTCCTTTAAGTCTGGAACTAGCCCAGTTTTGTGCAGAAGGCCAAAGGTAGAGAAGAGAGACACGATCCTAGAGAGAATTCAATATACCCCAAATGCTAACTTGTAAAATTTCTATTATAGTGTCAATAAAAATGCACAATTCTCCTTTTTCACAATTCCAAGCATTAGATGCAGATACAAACACACTGATCATATGTGTAATCAAACACATACTCAAGATTACTTCAAAACATTTGTGGAGTTAGAATGAAAAGATGAACTAATTTGGGGAAATTTTTATACATCCAGTCATATTTTTTCATCTTATTTTTCATAAGCTTTCTGAATCCTCGTTGTATTTATAAAAATATTTTGAGTGATCACATAAAGAACTATTTATGATACATCAGTTGATAATTCTGTGAGTAATAGATGGGTTTGATTTATAGAGATATTTATAATCAATTTCTGAAAACTATTAGAATTTATCATTAATAAAATGGAAAGCCTTTTATTTCAAATAAATTGCTCTCTTTTAAACTTAATAGCAACCATCTCTAAAAGGAACTCAGCATAATACAATTTGCTCCTAGTGATGGAAAATCAGAATTCTCATTTGTATTTGTGTTTTTTAAAAACAAGATTCATTTAAAATTGTAAAGAGCTAATAGGAATAGCAACCATTGATTAAGTCATTAGGCTGAGCACAGAGACAAGAAACCTTTCAAGTGCTACAGGGCTTTTTTCCTTGCTTTAGACCACTCAAATCTGAGATATCATCCACCAGACCTCATCAGGGATATGCAAAGATTTACACGGCTTATTAAATCTGTCCGTGGAATGGCTCTCTGTTGTAAATAAACATTTTTATATGATTCCTTTTGTTAGCAATTCTTTTTAAAGTATCTTGTCTTCTAGGCATTTTTCAGTAACTCTGACAAAGTTGATACAAAGTGTCAATCTATACAATGAGTAGAAATTAGAATTATGCAGTCCAAGCACCATGGCTCATTGGCTAAGTCCTCACCTTGCATTCATCAGGATTCCATCTGGGTACTGGTTCATGTCCTGGTTGCCTCACTTTTCATCTAGCTCCCATATTACCTGGGAAAGCTGTAGAGGTTGGCTCAAAGCTTTGAGACCCTGCACCTACATGGGAGACCTGGAGAAAGCTTCTGGCTTCAGATCAGCTCAGCTCTGGCCCTCGTAGCCAATTCGGGAGTGAACCAGCAGATGGGAGATCTTTCTTAGTGTTTCTCTTTGTCTCTGTAAATCTGATCTGCCTTTCTAATAAAAATAAATTATTATTAAAAAATTAAAAATTATGGTTTGCATTTTAAAGTAAAGAACTCTTAATTTTTGCTATCTTTCTGCTTGAATTGAATAACTTGTCTTTGCCTAATGTCTGGGGAAAGCAAAAGTTGGTTATAATAATCAGAGCAGTAGTTCTCTAGGTGTTCATTTCTCTGTCTCTCTCATGTTCACTCTAGAAGATGGGAAAGAACAGATTCTGCATAAAGTTAAACAGGCATGAGCAAGCCATGTTTGAGCAGCCACCCTACACCAACAGTCAGTCAGCTCCTGCTTCCTCTCTACTTCACACCCAAGAGACGTCACAGAGATCTGACTTCATCTGACTTAATATTAACAGGAATTTGTAAACTAAACCCTCTGATATTGGCTATCTTATTTTTTAAAAAAAGTGTTAAAGTTGTATGGCAAAGTGAAAGAAGCTGTTGTTAGAATCTGGAAAAAATGGAAACTAGATTTGATGTCCTATCAGTGGAAATACCAAATCGCTGATCAGTATACACACAGCCGTCTTCTTCGTCTGCGTAATGGGGAGAATGAGCTCCACCTTCCTGTCGCACACAGCAAAGGGACAGAGCATACATATTGCCTCTCACACAGTGAGTACTCCATAACTAATTCTTCTTACTTTTTCCTTCTCCCTTTGAAGTGCATTTAAAAAAATTAACTAAGATATTCAGGCTCACATCTAACGTATAATTATTTTCTGTGTTCTGAATATGAAAGTTAAATTAGAGATGTTAGAACAAACAAAGATGGTGTTATCTTTATTTGAGGTGTGCCTCAACTCCATTCTCTTGCATAGGAGCCCCCTTGACAATCACTGCAAGTCATTCATGAAACCAAGACTGATCACATTAATTTCCACACAACGCCCTTCTTTCATTCCTAAGGCAATGCCCTAAGTGAGAAATTTTAATATCTAACAGGATGTTTCCAAATTAGTACGACAAAGCTAATGATACCTTGTGGTCGTGGTACACAGTGGCTTGCAGCCTGGGAATGACAGCTGATTGAATGTCAGCAAGCAGAATTGAGCAAATTTGATGCTGGTGACAAAATCTGGTTTTACCAACAGCATCTGTGATATTCTACATAAAAGTAGGGTGGAAACACTGGGTAACTACTGAAAAAGAGGAAGGAATTGTACAAACTGAAACATGCAAAAACACTTAGAAGGTTTGGAAAATTCAGTTTTTGATTAAATCTTGTTGAAGATACCTACATATCTTGTTAAGAAAAAACAATATTTAAGGCAACTTATTGAAAACTCTGATGTCCCAAATAAAACCTCTATTGAGGAAATATGAGCTGATTAGGTCCTTAATGTGTGCCACTCAAGGATTTAATATTAGCAATACCATTGACTCCGCAGTCTTTACACCATGATCTCAGGCTTCTGAAAACAAAATTTTAATGGCAATGCTGGAAAAAAAAAGTGTGGCGTATTTCACAATTAGTGCATACTCTCAGGATTAGGCTCTTTCTCATTCCTAGTTAGTGATTAATTTCTGGCACACTGGCATCATTGAGTGAACACATGGTAACAACAGTTTTGAAATTTTACCCAGGAACAAACATGTCATGTTTGGAAAAAATAATCCTTTGTTTGGTGTATTGATAATACAGATCCAAATATAGATTGATGTTGAGTGTGTCAAAGTTTGGAGAAATGCATGTTAAATAGATTGTGTAGTCTTGTAAGAAGAACATTCAAATTTCCTCAGCCGGTATATCCAAAGGTGAGCATATTCAAAGCAAAATTTATCATTTCCTGAGCAAAGAAGTTGACTTTTCTTTGTGAGAAGTGTTTTTGGATAGCAAGATAGGCAATAGTCCTGAGAAAGATAATCTCACTTTTGTTTGTAATTACATGAAGAATAACAGAGGCAACTGTTCCACTTGGTCAGTAATTTAATTAATTACTGATTTGGGTTTTTGGTTTTTTTGTTTTGTTTTGTTTCTGTTTCTTTACATAATATGGCTTTTTAAAGAATAATTTTCACATCACCTATTCTCTGATCTCAGCTACAATAATCTATTATTTGAAAATATATCTTAAGTACATTATAAATGTGCATTTTTTTCTTCATTGCACCCTTAGCTATAGTTCTACTTCTCACTAGCTAGGAATAAAAATGAAGTATGAAATAACAAGTCAGAACTAAGAATGATCAGTTTTACCACAACTATAAGTTAAACTTCCTAATTATAACAAGAGTAGGGCATTGCACCCTCCAGGGACCCTAATCTAGGACAGAGGGCTGTGAGTTTCTAACTCATACCATGTGGGCATATGTGTCTAGCTCAGGTATCTGATGCAGGAGAATAATCCCTGGCTCTGGAGAGCAGAATTATAATCCTGATTCTTTTATTAAATGGCCTATAATTTTTAGACAGTAGTTAGTCTTCTGGGCATCATTTTGTTGTTGTTGTTGTTAACAAAGCAAATGTAAATACATTCTACTTACTCATGTCCCTTGGCATACATAAATATTGGCATACTTTAAATTAGAGGCTCAATTTAAACAAACAAATGAAAAAAAGAACTTTCCCCAAATGTGTCTAGGTGTCATTGGATTCACACTGAAACATTTGTTACTTCTGAAGTATTGGTTCTTTCTGTCCCAGTGGCACTAGAACTCATTTCCATATAATGAAGTAGGGGATATACATGGTGAACTACTACGAGCCACAAAAATGAATAAAATCCTTTCTTTTTGCAGCAAAATGAATGCAGCTGAAAGCCATTAGACTAAATTAAATAAAGCAGTCTCGATAAGTCAAATACCACACATATTTTCTCCTACATGGCAGCTAATACTGTATACAAAAGATGCTTTGCAATATGATTGTTATTTTTAACCCTGTTTATACTCTTGTGGCACTGTGATCTTCCTACTTTTTGCCTGTTAATATTCTGATTATGGCCAAGTTAAGCCTGTGCATATAGAATAGATTAAAATTATGTCTTTGCAAAACCTGATGAAGAGAGGAGAAAGGGAGGAATATTGAAGATAAGCAGGAGAGGGATAGCAGTGTGGCTATCTTCTTGGAATTGTACCTATGGAATGCAAAATGGCTCTTCTCTTTAGATTAATGCAAACATTTTTAAAACTTTCTTCTTTGCTCAAGTTCACGGCAACTTTTTCTTGGCTCCCTGCCAAAGGGTTGTTCACTTCATTGTCTTTCCCTTCATTATACTTCCTTCACTATCTATGTTTTGAATTTTTTTGGAATCCATTTTTAACATGCTTCGTCTTCATGCATACTTATAAATTCATATAATATTTTATTATTTTCACATCAGAGAAACAATATTTTCATTGCTCTGTTTCTGCTTTACTCACACTAAATCCTTTCATTTGGGGTTGTGAAAAGTGTTTTCTAATTAATTGTATTTTTGTCACTATGATAAGTTGTGACTCAGCTGCTTTTTTCTTTGCTTTTTTTAAGCATTCATGAATGTTAGAAATATATTAACGTGGTGACTTTTTAAATCACAAAGTAAGCCGAAACATTCCTAGAACTGACATTTCCTTCCTCTCCTAAAAAACTTTTTCACTTCCTTAGACTGTGAAAAACCATTATTTGACATCCTAGATGAAGGAGGGTCTTTGACAGTTGATCAATACCAATGCAAACTAGTCCAGAGGGATGTGAGCAGGACGATAGCTCTGCTATCAATGGAAGGCTTTCTGTCTAGACAAACTCAAGAACTTTTCTTTCAAAAATAGCAAATCAAAGACTTAGTGCTCATTGAGTATGCTTCCTTGTGAGTCGAATGAACTGGATATTGTAAAACACAATCATTGTGAGTATCCTTGTGCTTCTCCAAGTGGCCTGTATTCATTCCTGCTTACCTGTTGATAGAGATGGGGCAACTTGCAGAAACAGTTTCCACATAGCATGGGAAACATAGTTTAGAAGGCCACATGGTATTATAGAAGGACTCCAACCCAATGCCAGATTGTTTCCCTGAGTTATGTTTTGGAATTCCAAGTATTATGGTGTTTTAAAATCTTCCACTCAAATGCTCCTAAAATAAAAAATTTAAACAACCATGGAGAAATACAGTGATCAAGTTCATTGCTATTTTCACAGTATCTAAGAGATTAATGAGATAAAAAAAATCAATTCTTCACTCTTCAAAATACTTTTCAAATTTCCACTTTTGTTGTGGCTTCTTTGCATCACAAGCAGCTACATTCAGGGTCTTCTGAGAAACATTTGCTTCCAAGCATAACAACTGATGATAGTTATCAAAAACAATGTGATCCATCTAAAAAGAAAAGAGAATCTGGGAATGAGTCACAGGCTCCATTTGAGGGTTGAAATAAAAAGACCTACAAACCAGGGAAAAAGTGAGGCAACTGAATTTTTTGAACCAATTCTATCCTGCACAATACTTTTGGCATTGTTGACTCAAACAAATGAAAACAGAAGAAAAAATAATGATTGTCATACAACAGTAACAATCTACTGACTAATATTTAAAATACTAGTTTGAAATAGCCTTTGTAGAAGAAAACAATTTACAATGAAAAATGTTTTTCTCTCTGTGCGAGCTTCTACACCACCTCTACTGGCACGAATACATGGAAAGCTTCCTCACTCACGAGCTCACCAGGAGAGTTTTATATCCCATTTGATTGACAGTTGAGTTTGTGGTAAAGAAGGGGTACACAGATTTTGCTTACCAGTTTTGGGTGAAAGGCTGATGTTGATTTATGCAGCCATTTTATCCCTTTGTTTTTATTATTGCAAAGGTTCAGGTTTAGGATTCCTTTGTCAGGAATGGAACTCAGACACCATTCTCCATGCTTGATAAATCTTAACCAAGTGTAATTAAATTGTTGAAACTACAGGGAAGAATGAATAAAGAGAAGGTCACTCCAGAGAGCAAATAAAGGTAAGGACTCTGTCATTTTTTTTTCTTAACAATGGATCATGCAAAAGGTACTTTGATGCAGCATGGTCAAATTCCAATCCTTCCACTTTTCATTGTGATTAATATAAGCATTCACTCTGCCTGCTCATAGTTTTCTTGTTTTCAAGATAGCATCTCTCTCAGAGGGTTGGGGTCATGACTGTAAAATGTTTTAGACTCAGTAAGCTTTCAATGCTTCAATGAATGCCAGTTGTGGCAATCAGTGCAATCAGTGCAATCAGTAAGTCTGCATGTGATGTCATCTCAGGTATTCTGAATCCCCAACAACACTTAGTTCCTACAGTATTGGGATGTTCAAAGCACCAAATGATTAAGGTTCCAATTCATGAATGATTTCCAGGAGACTCCAGACCAAGTTAAATTTCTCTAGGGAAAATGTTTCTGCTCCCTTGTTTAAGACTGTATAAACACTCAGGCTTTGTTCTATTTGTAAGGAAGATTACCCTTGCTGATAGCGACAGGAATTACGAAGTTGCCACTAGGTCAGCATCGACCAGTTCATAGGAACTGCTATTTAAAAAATGTTGCTAGGTATTTAGTGTCTGAAAAAATATAAATCTGGACAATAGAACCACATTTTTAATTATTCACAATATTCTATCGAGTTGTTCATAGTCTTCTAACATCTATCAGGTCAGTGTACTTTAAGACTCTGGGTCATGGAAAATTTGATGTTTTATACTAATGCAGAAATAGTTAGAAAAACAAGATTGCTAGTAAAATGTATCTGAATGCATTTTCATAACGAATCATGCTTAAGGTAATTCAAATTTAACACGGAGTATCAGACTAAATTGAATTATCGTGTGTCCACTGGTACATGAATGATAATCTCTGGACCAATACCAACATCACCTGGGAGCTGGTTCACAGTGCAGTATATTAGTTTCCCCAGAGGTTTATGAAATCAGAGTTTGTATGGTAGCAATTTCCCCAGGTGATTAGTGTGCAGAAAAAAAACTGAACATCATGGTTGAACAGCATTGTGATAAGAAGTGGTGTTACTGGAAGATGTTTGAGGTTATCTTGAAAAGGGACGTTTCAATTTGTTTTAAAGTTCATGACTGAACTAAAGTTAAAAAAATTACAGCACCATAGAATTAAATAGCATGCGATGTGTCAATGAAGAAATGAAAAAGAAAACAAACCTTCTTGGAGAAAATGATGTCACTGTGTGATCTATGAGTCACTGAAGAATTTAATAAGACAAAGCAAACTATTTCGGATGAAAATAAAAACAGAAATATCAAAATCCATGGGCTGCAGCATAAAGAGTATCGAAGGGGTTATTGATTTTATAATCAGCATGAAGTTTGGCTTATACCAGAGAGAATACATAATATTGTCCATTTGGGATTGGTTTATTTCACTGAGCATAATGACCACTAGTTGGGATCATTCAGTTGCAAATGGTAGAATTGCATTCTTTTTAATAGTTGAGTATTACTCCATGGAGTAGATGTACCATGGCTTCTTTATCCACTCCTCTTTGGACAGGCACCTGGGGTTATTTCCATGTGTTTGCTACTGTAGATTGTGCTTCTATAAACAGATGCCTTTCTCATGCAGATTTCATTTCCTCTGGATGTATTTCCAAAAGTGGGATAGTGGATTTTACAGCAGGTTTAATTTTCAGTGTCTCAACACTCTCCACACTGACTTTCAGAGCGGCTATACTGGCCTACATTCCAACCAACGGTGAAGGAGGATGCCTTTCTCCCCACACCAAAGGATGTTGCTAGTAGATTTCTGAATGTAGGCCAACCTCACTAGAGTTAGGTGGAATCACAATGTGGTTTTCGTTTGTATTTCCCCGATGGCTAGGGAGCTGAGCATCTTTTCATGTGTCTATTAGCCATTTGATTTTGTTCTTTTGAAAAATGTCTGTTCATTTCCTTTGCCCATTTCTTCACAGGCTTGTTTGTTTTGCTGTCACTGGGTTTCTGAAGCTCTTTGTAAATCTTGGTTATTTGTCCCATATCAGTTGTGTAGTGTGCAAAGATTTTCTCCCATTCTGTTTGTTGTTCCTTCACTTTGTTGATCATTCCCTTTGCTGTACAGAAGTTTTTAGTTTTATGTAGTCCCATTTGTTTATTTTGGCTTTGACTACCTGTGCTTTCGGTGTCTTTTCAAGAAGTCTTTCCCTATTCCTATATCTTGGAGAGTGCTTCCTATGTTTTTGTCTAATAGTTTGATGGTTTCTGGGTGCAGATTTAGGTCCTTGATCCATTTAGAGCTGATTTTTGTATGAGGTGATAGGTGCGAGTCTTGCTCTTTATCTCTGCAGTCTGCTAATCAGTTGTCTCAATAGCGTTTGTTGAAGATACCAAGCTTTTTCCCTGGATTTTTTTTTTTTTTCAGTTTTCTTGTCAAAGATTAGTTGGTTGTACATGTGTTGGCTTTCCTGGGGTTTCTATTCTCTTTCATTGCTTTTCTTTTCTGTTTCTCCACAGTACCAGCCTGTTCTGATGACCATTGCTCGGTAGTCCTTTTTGAGGTCTGGAATTGTTGATTTTTACTTTTCAGGATAGTTCCTAGCAATATGAACCTTAAAGGCTTAAACTATGTATTATTCTTCCTTTAAATAATTTGATTGTGATTTGGTTTTGTAAGTTGTGACTTCACTTTCTCTTTGAGATGTTAATGAGTTAAAAGTATTTCTTTCAATTCATTGTTTAAGAGATTCACTACCCTGTCTCATCTCTTCCTAATTAAGAAACCATTCTTTTGACTTCATGTTGACGATCCATAGCTAAATTGTAACAGATATGTTTTTCCTTCTAGTAGCTGCGTTGAACTTAGAGGGAGCAATGGAATGGAATTGAAAAACTAAGCATTATCAAAGCAAATCAAAAAAAAAAAAAAGACAGCTAATTTATTATTATTTGTCTGTTGAAGAATGAACTAGTCACACATCAGCATTCCAGTGAGTTCTATTTGGCACCGAACCCAGGTAACTTTTCCCACAGAATGGACAAATGTGAGGGAACATAAGTTGGAGAGGGACATGTGATCATCTGTGATCACTCAGACCTCACTTCCAGCACAGTGTAAGCAGTCTGTTCTGGTCTCCCTGAATTTGCTTACTGTGCTCTGAGTCTGTGGGGGCTTTGCTGCAGGGTAGTCCACCACGGATCATGGGTTGTGTGGTTTCCATTACTATGCTAACATGCAGCAGAAGAATGGATGGGATGGGGCAGGAGGGAGGTAGACATCAGAGAAAAAAATTTCTCCCCAATTGAAATGATCTAGACATGTGTTTTATTTATTGGGTTCCCCTTTTATCCTTTTTTTTCTTTTTTACGTTTGTCTTAATGGCATTGTGCAAACACTTACAGAGCACTGCTTGAAACTTAGGGTTTAACGTGCTTTACATGTGTTACCTAATTCTACCATCTCACCAGCTGAAACGGTAGGCAATGCCATATCTACCATTTGTTAAAGTACAAAGGGTTTGTGAAGGATAACACAGGTTTTTAAATAAAGAAACTGGCACTGGATTTTTTTCTGCTGCTAGTGTGTTGACTTTACTTTCTTTATGATTATTTACTTAGTCTCTGTCTTTGCATTTAGTAGTGGATCCTTTTAACACTAGCTGTGTAGGTACCAGGACACTTAGATATTAACTATAGGTTTCTATTGGGCAAAAGTAAATTCCTCAAGTGAACATGGAACATGTCATGTACTCATGCTGTCAACTCCCTAGAGAAAAAGAATTTCAGCTTGGCTTACCTTGCTGCTCCCATCACAGTCTTCCAGAATGGCTGTGGTGTTTTCAATGCAGATGCATTTTCCTGAGGCCACATTAATAAGCTAGGGAGCAAAATAGAAAATACAAATTAAAGAAAGATGTATTTGAAAGTAGAAGAAGACACACTGATGCATCTAGAAAACATAGAATATAAAACTGTAATAAGATTAAAAGATAGTTAATAGCTCCACATTTCTTAGCACTTGAGGATTTCATTGGTTGCTATCTCTAACAGAAACATAATGTAATCTTGCTAAACTACAGCTTCAATCTGTCAGTTTAGGCCTATGATTCAGCCACAGAGCCAAGAAACAGAAGCTGTTAATTAACCCTTGCCTGGAATACTAAACATTAGATGAATAAAAGCTGGAATAAAAAGTAATTGCTCTTGTCTCAAGTTTATCTGCTGCATATATTAAAAGTCAGTGCACATCACATTTGAAATTCCATCAAATCAAAAACTATGGCTATGCTCCCTGCTTGACCCTTTCCAGCTATTTGACTGCTTAGGCTCTGAATCATAGATAAATTGAATCCCTCAAAGAACAGCTGATTCCCACCGATTCCCTATCAAGAGCTGCCTAATGATTCAAGCAAGCAACGGACAAAACTAACATAGCCAGGTGTAAAGGTACTTTCTGGCAGGTCCTCCTACTTCCAGTCTGAAACTGATTCACAAGGTCAAACCCAGAGGTAGCTTTCTATAAATCACCATTTAATGTAGAAATATGTTGACTCATTTACCCCCTTTCAACTCCTGGACAGAGCCAATGAGATGGTAGGTTAAGATATTCAGGATAGGCAGATTTCTGGGGAAAGTGTATAGTGTCAAAGCTACAATTTATGTTCCAGGAATGCTTCCAGAACTGGGGTTGGGGGGAGTTGTGTGAGATTTTGTTTCCAGGGTGCTATCTGTGCGTCCTGATCCCATGGTGCCTATCACAGAGAGCTGGCTCACGTGCTCCAACCAGGCAGGCTGTGGAGCTCACAGGGTTGACAGACTTGTAGCAGTGGCTCCATAGATGGGTCCATAGATGGGTGTCTACCTTCACATTCATAGTTCAGCTTGCAAAAACATAAGCAGCTTCTTCATAGAACAGAAAATGTAGGACAAACCAAAAGCCAGAGACAAGACGGCGAATGTTACTCAACACGGGCTTGTCTCTTCTTCAGGGAGACAGAGACATTGGGAGAAACAATGAGCCATGCAGAAGTCAGAAGGTTGGAGTTAGGGCTACCACATAAAAATAGAAAGCCCAAGAGTTAGATCCTCGGTGGGTCAGTGCACCAGGAAAATCAGTTTCTCCATTTGCACAGGGAGACCAGAAGGAAGCAAGGCATTCCCGAAACCTTACACTGACCTTAAAATTTACACACTTGTGTAGTAACTCTTACTAACCTTCAAGGAATAGATGCAAGTATTAAAAATAGTACCAGGCTGGGGGCAAGTATTTAGCTTAGAAGACACTGGTTAATATGCCAGATCCTTGTCAGGATGTGTGGATTTGGTTTGTGGCTCTGGTGCCAGACTCTAGCTTTCTGTTAATGCAGATGCTGAGGAGCAGTGGTGAAGGTTCAGGACACTTAGGTTTGTGCTATGCATGTGAATTCTTGACTCCTGACTTTAGCCTCATTCCAGTTCTTGCCATTGTGGACATTTGAGGAATTAATCTTTCCTGGTCCTGCTGTGGCTCAAATAACTGATGTTTAGCATACTGAATAGCACAAAGCAGTGCTAGAATGAGAGTCTCCATCAATATTTCTCCAAGAAAGCTGCATTTGCAATTTGTTTATTAATTTTTAAAGATGTATTTGTTTATTTGAGTTAAAGGAAGAATTAAAGATTGAAAGAAATATAGAGGAAGTGATTTTTTATCCTTTGGTTCACTCCCCATCCAACCACAAGGCTGAGGCTGTGCCAGACTGGAACCAGAAGCCTAGAGTTTTTCCAGGGTCTTACACATTGGCAGTAGGAGCCCAATCACAGAAGATGGACTGTCTTCTGCTGCCTTCCCAAGAGCATTAACAGAGAGCTGTATCAGAAGTGGAATAGTCAGGGACTCAACCTCAAAACAACTCCCATTTGGGATACTGGCACTGCAGGTGGTGGCCTAGCCAGCTATGCCAAACTCCAAACCCTGGACCCTTCCATTTGCAATGAAAATCACAAATGTGAGAGGGAACCATCCACTATTGGTAAATCTAAACAGTTACAAAGCTTACATAAATTAAAGCACAGCAGACTTCAAGGAAGAGAATAGAAATGCATGAAATAAAATAATGTTGCAGTATAAAGACAGGAATGTGTGCTCTAATTCTTCTGAGGCCCTTAGCAGCAATGAAGAGAAGCTGGTGTATTCGTGGATTGTGCAGATCCTATCTTTAAACAAGTTTGGAAAACTCAGATCCCAACAGAGCTGAAAAGGCTACCCTACTCCAAACTCGGGTTATTAATGCTCAGTTTATGCTTCAGAATGTAATATATTTTTTCAAATCTACTTGGTTCCGATAGTAGCACCAGTAACGTTATTCATCACAGTGTTTGGAAACCTGTAGCTTACTGAATTTCTTTGTTTTTAATTCACACAATTTAATTCCTTCCTCTGAACACTGAAAGGCACTAGGAGGAAATAGAAAACTCTGTTTTGTTTCACTCCTCCATGAAACTTCCCTTCTTTCCTTGATTCTCCTACTGGAGAATCCCTTTTTCTTTATAAAGAAATGTTTTTTGCAAAATGCTAAGAAATTATTAGCTTTAATTTCATTTGAAATGTTTTGATTTTTTTTATTTTAAAGTCTTATGTCCATGTTTTTATTGCAAATAACTTCAACTGAGATTTTTAAGTTAAACCAATTTTGACTTATCTATGTTGAGTTATTTCATTTTCCAATTTAGGAGCTGTGAATTCCTATGGGTTATTACAGTACAGAGTTGCTAAATATTAGGTAAGATTTTTTGTTAATAGTTTAATCCACTGCAAAAATAAATTATTGCATGCTATTTTTAATTTTTTTCCAATGCTTGAAGTTGATTGAGAAATTCTTTGCTGTCATTAAAAAAAATCAGATATTTAAATTGCTATGTATGTAGGTTATAAGATGGGAAAATGAGAGAAAAGAGGGCATGCAGTTTGTTTTCTTGAAACTTCAAATTGTCTAATATAGCATAATGGTATAGTTAATATTATCCTCCATTAATTAGAGATAAACCCCACGTTTTTATAGACTAGTAGCAACACTACTGGCTGTTACAAAAGCAAGTGGCAAAATTATTAAAGTTTGTCTAAGCAAAGCAGTAAAAAATGAAAAATAGAAAAGGGAACTTGTTTGAAATCACTGTTTAGGGGCAAGCATTTGTTGCAGTACTAAAGATTTTACTTTGGGAATAGGGGTGGCTAGTGTTGTGGTATGGCAGGTAAAGTGGCTGCCTGCAAAGAAAATATTCCATATCGCCAACAGTTCATATCTAGCTGCTTCACTTCCGATCCAGTTCCCTGCTAATGACCCTGTTAAAGTAGAGGAAGATCGCCTAATGCTTCGGCATGGCACCGACAAGGGAGATCTTGAAGAAGCTCCTAGCTCCTATGCACTGGTTTTGCACTGGTTCGGCTGTTGCTGCCACTGGGGCTGTAAGCTGAAGGAGGAAAGATCTCCTTTCTGTCTCTATGTAATTCTGCCTTTCAAATAAATAGACACATCTGCAAAAAACAAACAAACAAACAAACCAAAAAAGACTCCTCTTGGTGCACCTGAATCCCACATCATGATGGCTGGGTTTCAGTTCTAGCTCTGGTTCTGATCCAAGCTTCCTGCTAATGTGCACCCTGAGAGGCAGAAGGCGATGATTAAAATGCGTTTGGATTCCTTCCACCACTGTGGGAGACCTGGATTGGGTGCTTGGCTCCTGCTTTTGGCCTGGAACAACCAGGGCAAGTATTGGATGTGAATTGGTGGTTACAAAATTTCTCTCTCCTTATCTATTTCTGTCCTTCTCTTTCTCTATGTCCTTCAGATAAATAAAAAATAATCCTTAAAAATATTTATTGTAGTTCAGGTATCAGCAGAAGGCAGTTTTATCAGGAGAGCTGTTAAAAATTTTGTGGGAGTGCAATATTCAAGTTTAAAAGCTAGTTTTTAGTACCCTCTGGTGGTTAAAATTTAGTAATACAATCGCCGAGATTCTGTGTACAGAGGACAAGAAATTACTATGGCAAGAGTTCCATTATTCCCCTGCCCCACATACACACTTGAGGAATGGAATTAAGGCATACATTTATTTTACATATGTATTTCATCTGTTATTGTTTGAATTGTGTTTCTTCTGGTTTACCCAAGATAAAAAATAGCACTGAAGTCACTGAAATTGCTGCTAATGTATGGTGATCCTTTGGTACAAAAAGAACCTTCATAAGTGTTTTATTACATAAAAGTAAGCCTCCTAACACTTTTTTTGTCAGTAAAATTTTACAACAAGCAAGAACAGAACAAAGTAGCACACCAACTTCCTGTTTTCCACACCACTGCTAAATTTTGCTAATATAGGGGGCCAATCACTGAAAGTTCTTGCTGGCAGATGATTCGCAAGGTGCAGCTCAGCTAGTTCGCACTACTGCCTTTCTACAGGGAGTTGAAAAAAATGTGGTCCAGCAGAGCAGGTGTACCAACGACCAAGCCTGCCTTAAATGAAGAAATGGGAAAATGCGAAAGAAAACAAGAAAACATTGGGAATATTTATAAATCCAAATTAAAGTAGAAGTCAGAGAGATTGAAAAGAAATATAGGTTGAAGGGATCTGGCAGAGCCTGGGCTGCCCACCCTTACACCCATCCCTAGCAAAATGGCCTCATGTCTTCCCATTTTCTTCAAGGTGCCACTTCCGCTTTCCTCCACTTGTCTTCTGCCTTGATTTTGTCATTGCTGTGTACTCTCCCCAATCCCTCTAGTAATCTTTGCTACCCTACCTCATGTTCTGGGCTTTTATCTTCTGCTTTGTTGACTATTTCCATTATTGCCATTCTTTCTTTGTAAGTTTTAAAATGGCTTAATGAAATCTTGTCATTCTAGTGCTTAACTTTATATTCAGAAGGAAAGACAGGAGAAAGAAGAAAGTCAAGCAGACCTTACTCTGTCTAGAAGGACCTGTGTAATCTGACTGCTGCCTCCCTCTCCTTTTCTGCTCCTGTTATTCGTAGCTGTATCCTCACGCCCCGACAACAATATCCATCATTTGCTGCTCTGGAATGCCTCCTAATGTCACTGTGTTGTATCAGTTGCCTTCTCTGCCAAATGCTTGCTCTCTAGAAATGGCTCACACTTGCTGAGTGTAAAGCTTACTTCTTCAGAGAGAATTTCCTAAGCACTGCAGTGTAGAAGGATGTCTGGTTTGCAGTCATCTTTCAGATAGGCACTTGAACTTACCACACCGCTGGCTCTAACAATGGGAGCCTTTAAATCAGGAAAGACATTCTCCAAATACCACTTGAAACTTTTGCATTTCAGTTTCCTCCGAAGTTCCCTTTGCTGGGTGAGATTGCCGACATCTAACTCTTGCTCTATGAGATGATCACCATGGCCATAGAAGAGCTCCTTGTACTCATCCAGCCAGACTTCAGCCACTCGCACCAAGTTACGTTCCACTGTCTTTATCCGGTCTTTGGGGAAGGAGTATGGGTTGTCATTTCTGAAGATGTGGCCCACACGAGAGCAGGGGATGATCTCAATTTCACCTCCACACATCCATACCTGGAATGAATGCATGATGAGCACTGGTTTCCCACGATTCTCTATAAATTATTGTCAAAATGACCATGCTGTGGAAGCCCTGGTAACTTTGTATCCCGCCTGCTTGTAATAGTGTTCACAACTTTTGAAATACTCTGGTGCTAGAAAATCAAATCCAACAGCTTGGTCAGTTCTATATATTACTGTGCATCAATTTTGCCTAAACAAAATGTATTTTTTTCCATTTCTGTCATGCAATATATTGGATAGTTTTATTTCTAAAGACATCTTACAGAGCCCCCAAATATATAAACTCTATGACATAGGTTAATGTTTTCTTCAAAGCAGGGAAAGGAATATGGACCCCCCCACATTTCACTGCTGTCATCCTCGAAGAGCCTTAAGGATTCAAATACCAATCTTCTTGACCAGAAACTACAAAATCACAGCCCTCTAATTACAGACTACCTGGTACCGTCACACAGCAGTTGCTTTGTGGATGCTGTCTGTCACTGTTGTTCTTACATCTGCCTCATTTATTAACCCACAGTAGGAAGTGGACAAAGGAGCTGAGAGCCAGGATACACCTGGCTTGTGAGCGGCCTGCCTTACAGTGTTCCTTTGTTTTTCTGAAATTTGTATTCTTCAAGATGATCCATTGCTGAATGATTACATTAATTTGAATTAGTAGAGATGCTTCAGGAGAGTTATATCAAGTAGGAATTGCACAGAATCCCGCAGATTGGCAGAAAGTCATTTCTTCTACATATTACATACAGAAATGGTGTGGTGAATTGTTAGGACACTAGTAAATTTCATGCCCAGTGATTCTTCCAAGTTCTACAAGGACAGGAAAAGTAATCTAGAGACGCTAGAATTTCTACGAAATTTCTTCTTCATGTTCATCACATATCTGGTTGTAGTAATCAAATGAAGTCTTTTAAAAATGATAAACTCCTAATTATACAGAAAAGAAACACTTGGTCATACCTTGAAGGAAAGCTCCATATTTTCTCCACCCCAGACATCAAGTCCAGGGTCATATGTTCCAAGTTCAAAAAAATAATTTCTATCAATAGAAAATAATCCACCTGCCATTACAGGACACCTACAAGAAGAAAAGTAAAAAGTTGGTTGTTGAACCAGTCATCTCATGGGAGTTGAACCTTGAGAGTAGACCATCTGCATGTTAGAGTTAGAAATTTCAGGAGAGTTTCCTGGGGGAGTTTTGGATAGAATCACAAATAACTCTTCAGTGATGAGTTCTGTGCTTTGGTGCAGGGCTTGACTGGAAGAGCAAAAATGCAGCCTGGAGCAAGGGGTCTTTATTGTCTTTTATACTTTGACACAAACTATCCAAAAGGTTGTTTCTCACAGCACTTATTTAGGGCTAAGGGAGTACTAATGCTGTAAACACAATGTGTTTGTTCTCTTAGAATTTCAAAAATCACATGTGGTACTAAGAAATGGCAACACACAGGAAGACACCTTCCCAAAGACAACAGACTGCCATTTTATAATTTTAGAGAAAAAGCATATTGATTTATTTATGTTTATTTGGATGACAAGGAAAGAGAAGGAAAGGAACAGAGAGCACCATCATTCATGAACTGATTCCCCAAATGCCCTGAACAGAGACCAGGCCGAACCAGGAGCCAGGTCATGGCTCAGCTGCTATCTTTTCTTATTCTACTATCCTTTTTCCCAATTACAGCAAACTTGATAGCTTGTTATAGAGGAACACGACGATATTAAATACTTTGTATGCATTAGCTGATTGCAGTCGCAGTGTTAGAAATCGTGCAAACAGAAACTCAAAAATAGTTAGCCCTCCTTAGCAAGCTCACAGGACTAGCAAATACCTATTGAGAATCAAATGCAAAGAACATAACTCCAACCGTCAGTGACCATGGAGCATAGAAACTACAGTTCGGTCACTAGTTCAGTAAGGGGGTGAGCACTTCTGTGATGGCCACCACTGAGTCAATTGAAAGTGGTTTCTGTAGAGAACCTGTTTTGAATTTACAGTGTTAGAAATCTTATGGTCATAGTGAATCCTTGAAAGGAGTTAGTTGCTCTTCTCTCTACTTAAGTACGTATTCTATCCACACTGTAATTACCCTTCTTAGAATATTCAGAAATCATTCTCTTCCTGATATGTTGGATATAATCTGAACTCAACTACTATGTTGACCCTCGAGTTGGGAATCTGAAAAAAAGAAAGGCTTTTTAGGAGTAAGATTGGAACAAAAGTTTTAAATTCACGGGGGATAGGTATTTGACCTAGTTGTTAATATACTACTAGGGACTTGTGTGTCCCATATCAAAGCGTTGTAGTTGAAGTCTGGCTCTGCTATTGATCCCAGCTTCCTGCCAGTGCGAACGCTGAGATGAAGCAGAGGAGACTCAAAAATTGGGTTCCTGCCACCCACTTGGGATGCCTGCGTCAAGTTTCCAGCTCCAGGCTTTGGCCAGTTCATTATTTCACACATTAGTGAATGCAGCAGTGAATGTGCTCTTGGTGTCAACCTCTCTGTTTTCAGATAATTTAAGCATATAAATAACACATTAAAAAATAAATGAATAAATCCAGAGAGGTTTGGATTTGAGCCCAAAGATCCTTTCTGTGGTAGCTGCATAACCCTGGAAAAATCATTTAACTGGTTTAAATCTCAATTTCCTCCTTTCCCTAAGCAAAGTATGATCACCTCAATCCCTTGATTAGGAAAAGCAGTTTATCTACAGAACATCATGCACAATAAATGGTACTCCTTGGGGTTGTCAACTCTGATAACACACTTGGCCAGGATGCAGGAGTTATTTAGTGAAAGGTGGGCATAGAGAAGCACCCTGCAATGTCCATCTGGCCTGGCGTTCTTCTGGGAATTGGGAACCTGTGTGTGTGCTCAACATATCCCCAACAGGGAGTGTATCAGGATTCCTGCTGTGCTACAGGCTGAGGCCCAAGGGAAAGCACAGGAAACTCCAACTCTGGCTTCAGGCCTAAGCTCTGTTCTTCAGCTGAGCTTTTCCAATAATAAAGCACCAATTTAAATTCATATTCAGTTTCTATGTCTATTTTTCAATTCGTTCAAAGCATTTGGCTCTTGGCCCATGAAAGGTAATGATTAAAATACAAAGAAAACTTTAAACACAGATATTATTGTAATGATATTTCTATTACTATTATTTACCATTAATTTTTTTACTAATTATAATTTACAGGCAAAGGACAATGCTATGGAAGCCCTGGCAGCTTTATCCTGCAGGCTTGAAATAGTATTCTCAACTTCTGAAACACTCTGGTATTAGAAAATCAAATCCAACAGGTTTAATAAACGTTATATGTTGCTATGAATTGATTTTGGATAAATAAAATGGTTGCTTTAACATTATAAGTGTTTATAAAGCATTTGTGATACAGATTCAAAGTTTGCATTTTTTAGATTTCAAGAGAACAGGAATAGTGTTGGTGAATTTTTCTTGGTTTAGGGATGGATAGCGTGCAGCTGATCATTTTAAAAATATTTATTTTTTTCATCTTTTTCTTGGAAAGGCAGGGGTACAAGAGTGAAGGAGCAGCTGACAATTTTAAAATGAGTGTTTTTTTTATGGGGGCGAGGGAGAGAAATTTGGTGTAGTGTTGAAGATGGCTATATTCCAAATCAGAGTGTCTGGGTTTGAGTTCCACCTCCACCTCCGCTTCCAGCCTCCTTTCCTGGAGCATGGCAGGTGATGCCTCAAGTGCTTGGATTTTTGCTATTCTTGCAGGAGACCTGAATCAGCGTCTAGGCTCCTGGTGTCTGCCCAGCCTGGTCCTGGCAGTTGTAGGCTTCTGGTGAATGAATCAATGGAAAAAAAGATCTCTCTGTGTCTGTCTTTCAAATAAATAAAAATTAATAAATCATGGTTTTAAAAAAATGAGTTTTCACAGTGTGACACTTACTTTTTAGGAAAGTTTGTTTGATTTGTCAATCCAGGGGCCAGACCTGTAATTTTTGTTGTGTCGCGGAATGACAGCTCTTTTGTGAAATCCTTGCCACAATTTTACAGAAAGATCCATGATTGCTTCCCAGCCTTAAGTTTCCAACACTTACCTTATTATATCAGTTTCTTTAATTTTGTTTTTTGCAACAACATCTGGAGGGATTGTTCTCCAACCAAAGTTCATGGGCCACAAAAAGATGCCTCTTTGAAAGTTGTCCACGGTCATGTAACTAATCCAGAAAAGAAAACAAAGTTCTACCTGAGATAACCTCATCACATTGGCTCCACTACTTTTTCCAATGTTCGAAATAAGTTCTTTTTTAGATGATCTAACACTCAAAATTGCTTAATTTGGAGAATTGGCATTAGTGACAAATCAGCTGACTTGTTTCTTGAATTTATTTATTTAAAACATGAAAGTATTTCAAACATTTTGTGGGGAAATGGAATTTAAAATCGTGTTTATTTTGGTGTGAAAACTTTTTGAAATCTTTGCATAGTGTGTTGGTAATGGATACCCTTCATCAACTTGTTGAATATCTGTCAATGATCTGACTATTTCTGAGGAAGTAACAACTTAGAAGTACATAAAATGTTCCCCACAAAATGAAATGAAACTTTAGGAAAATAAATATTTTAGAGGTCACTAAATACAAAGGAGAAAGAAATAGTGATCAATACAATTTATTGATGTTTAGGATAAGAAATTGTGGAGACCAAATAGATTTTTGAACCAATGATTTGAACTCCAAGATATCAATTGTGTGTGTTTACTTATTTAGAGAATAAACTATATGTTTTACACACTTTAGGAACAACCCCAGGACTTTATGCTTTTATAGTTAATGCCCCAACAGCATCCTGTAGATTATAGCAGTATTACCTCATGTCTTTGTCATTGATGACTTCAATTACAGGACAGGCCACTTTCTTTCTACTTAAATATACTCTTTCCAGAAGTGGTTCCAACCACCCAACATTACATTCCACATGAGAGTCTAAGAATGTTAGCACATCACCTAAAGATTCAAAAAGGAACAACAACAAACATTGAAAACATGCATGTTGAGTATATGGAATGCATCTTTAACTTTGCTGGAGACTGCATCAGAAAGGTGATTGTAAACACAATAGCATTTTCTTCTCACCAAAATTTATGGTCCTTACAATTTCATTCCATAATGAGATTCAAGAAACTATGCTCCTAGACTCTGGCAGGGCAAGCATCATTAGCAGGGAGCTGCACTGGAAGTGGTGCAGCCCAGACTTGAACTGCCACTCACAGGGAGGCCAGCACTGGGGGAGGCAGCCTAATCTGAAGAGCAATAGCACTGGTCTCTTACGTGGAATCTCATGGTCAGTTGTGAAAGCTGATTCTGACAGAACTAGTGACAGAGGGCCCTCTCATTTTCAAACTTGATTCTCAGTCACTATCTCACCAATTCTAACATGACTTTAGAAGATATACTTCTCCATTATGACATATTTTTTCAGTGTCATTTCATTCTGTCCCTCTCTCACGCCCCCTGGGTCTTGGAACCAGGAAACAGAGGAACCTGCAGCAATGGGAAGATTCTTGCAGTTCCTCTGCTCTGTGCTGCCACTCAATGCCATCTCATAGAGAAAAGCTAAATGTTAGATGAATAAGCTTCTTTTCAATGTCACTGCAGTAATTGGTTAAGACTTAAAATGTTTCTCTAATTTTGGCTTATGGTGTTAACTGACTACCTCAATTTTTGACTGCTCAGCTCATCTCTTAATAAGCCTGTAACAACCTTTGATAGCATTGACAAAGTACTGATTCTCTGTTTGACTCTGTTGTGGGCATTCTGCAAAGTCGTCTTACAGAACCTTACAACAAATGTACAAAATAAGTCTAGTTTGTGTTACTATTTGAGAGGCAAAGAAACTGATGGACAAAGAACCCAAGTAGCTTTTCAAAGCTGCACAGTTCTGAGTGGCAATGTGGTTTTAGGAGATAGGTAGCTCATTCCACAGTCTATTTTGTCAAAAGAAAGAAGGCAGAAAATAGCACAACTTTCAGGATGGGAAACCCTAAAGAACAAGGTGAGAATAGTTGTTTGGATGAGATAACATTACTGAACTCTGTAAACTACCTCTCAACTACTGAGATTCAGAATATATTAACTACTTGGCCAAAAACGGAAGTTTTGGCTGACAGAAAATGGGCCACTTTAGCCAAGGTCTTGGTGGAGAATTTGCTGGAGAAGCCTCTTTAGACAGAGCAGCAGAATGTTACCTCCAACCCCACCCCCCCACAGCCCCCTACATTGGAGGAGAGCATTTATATCTCCTAATCATGTTTGATAAATCCAATTTTCAGAAACTTATAGCTTATGGCTATTATCCCCTGCTGTTCTAACTGTGTAAAGTACTTCAAAATATTCATTGAAAACTGAAACTTAGTGGCTGGCATAAAGGGATTAAGCCATTGCTTATGACACAGGCATCCCATATGACCACTGGTTCAAGTCCCAGTTGCTCCACTTCTAATCCGTCTCGCTGCTAATGCACCTGAGATAGCAGTGTTTGGGCCCCGCTCCCAGGTAGGAGACCTTGAAGAAGCTCCTGGATCCTGGCTTTGGACTGGCCCAGCTCCAGCCATGTGACCATTTGGGGAGTGAATCAGCAGATTGAAGATTTCTTTCTCTTTCCCCACCCCTCTTTAACTATACCGATAGAAAGAAAGAAAAGTAGAAAAATAGAATTTAAGTGTACCTTTATTTTGATGTAGAAATTTATGAAATGCCTATGGCTTACTCATAAAGTGAATTTTCCATGAACATATTTACAATTTCTTATATGTGTCCTCCTAATAATTATAAGCTGAAACTGTAGCCCCACCTGCCTCTGTCATGAGAGGTTGAAAAGTGGGAAAGGTCACGAAGGTGACCCAATCCCTGCTGAATGGGATTAGTAATCTTATTAATTTGTTCCTTCATCTTTCTGTCATCTGAGCTTCCAGCAACAAGGCATCCTTTTTGAAATGGAGATGTGTACTTCTCAGACACTGCATCTGCTAGTGCCTTGGTCTGCGGGTTCCCAGTCCTCAGAACTGTGAGCGATAAACATTACTTATAATTTAAATTGTGGAAGATAGTTAACTATAGCAACCTATATGGATTAAAACATCCTCCAAAGAGGGCCTTCATAGAACTCTTCCCTTCAGCCATAGTTAGGGAACGTGTACACTGCTTGCAAGGTCCATTTGGTTACAATAGCAATCATTTTCTCTCACAATGCATGCTATTACTCCATTCAAACTCGGAGTTTGAAGATCTTTCTCTTCTATACTGCTTGTCCCTGTGTTCACATGAGCCTATAGGGTCATATAGGCCTGGATAAACTTCCTCAGTCTCAGTGGCATAAGGATGGGTCCCTAAATCTGCCTTCACTTTTCACCTGGTCCACAGATATTGTCTTATTCCCAGGACCTGAGGGAAGCAGGTTCTGCCCGAATCTGTATGGTATTTCATATTGTTTTATTTGAGGGAAGAGACGTGTATGCTCCTATGCATAAATGTCCTTGTACTACTTTCAGATATTTTATTTTAAAACAAAATTACCAGATTGTACCAGGCAAGAAAACAGAGATTTCTGTGCAAAGTGAAACTTGGCAAGATTTCCAGTTGGGGTGGATATTGTCCTGAGACATTGCATGGACTGCTGCTTTTGCTGAGAAACAGTGAAACAGTGAAATAGGATTGCACTGATACACAACTACCTTTAATACTGGACTTTCTACCATTGTCTATACTTACAATGTCAGGACATATTTAAATAGAATGGTGGACTTGTGACTGTTTTTGTAGGACTATATTATCGTCATATACAGGGGAAATCAGTGTGAGGAGGAGTAATCGGGAAGAGTGGGGAGAGGAAATCCCTGAGCCATTGGAACTCTAGAACAAAAATAAAGAGTAAAAAACAATTACAAATTTCTAGGGGTCTGGCATAGTGGCCCAGCTGGCTAATCCTACATCTTGTGGCACTGATATCCCATATGGGTACTGATTCATGTTCTCGTTTTTCTACTTCGGATCCTACTCTGTTTATGGCCCAGGAAAGCAGCAGAGTGTGGTCCAAGTCCTTGGGATCCTGCACTTACATAGAAGAGCCAGAAGAAGCTCTTGGCTCCTGGTTTTGGATCGGTTCAGCTGTGGCCGTTGTCATTTGGGGAATATTTCCAATACTCATGACGATGTTAAGAGCATTGCTAAGTGCCATGTCATGAAGCAGATAAAATGTGATCTTTATTTTAGTGTTCTGCAGTGAACATTCCCTACTACGTGCCTTCATATGGCAAATGATTCTTCCGGAATCTTATCCTCTGGCTTATCTGTCAATTCTTTGAATCTGCTTGGGCTTTTTGACCTCCGTGTTCACAGCATGCAACAGAATGAGCTTGTCATTATGCATGAATCAGATTCTCAGGAAGAACCTAACATGTTCTAGCACCTTAAGGCATAATGTACCCTGCTAATGCTTAGAGATTACTGCCTGTTATTTTGTAGACAAATCTTTCCAATTTTCTCAGAGTCTGATAATCTTCCTTGAACCAAAATGGACCATCTAACTTGTATTTTTGCATGTTCTTTTACTTCAGATTAATTTTCTTTATTGCTTATTGCTTTCTTTTCCTTTCTTTTCATTTCTCCTAAAGGGCAAATCTTCAGGGACCTGTCAAGAATCTTTCTGATTATGCACTCAACTTTGTGTCTTGAATATCTTTGTTTGGACAATGCTTTCTGGGGTATGTGACTGCCTGGTATTGTTGCCAACCTGTTTTATGGGACTTTCCAGCTGCTGCATGCTCTCCGGCCTATCTGTACTTCAGAAGATGGGGGAACAAGTCCAGCCAGCCCCACTCAGTGCAAGTCTCTAAATTCCCATCTCAACTAAAGGATTCTGAATTTTCCTGAATTTTCCTCAGGATTAGGGACACTGCATCACCCTCAGGTAAGGTCTTTACTAAACCCATCAAGACACTTCTATTTCTCTCCAAACTCTGAGGCACAGACCCCCTATTAATGTTGCCCAAAGTGCGTGCCACAGATCCTGCCATCTAAGTGAAAGACAGGAATGGAAATGGAAAACAGTACTTTGGAGCTACATTCATTATCCAGAGTAATGTATACACTTCTGTTGATAAATACTCTTTCATTCATATTGGGGTATTGGTTCCAGGAGAATCCACAGATAACAAAATGTGTGGGTGCTCAGCCTCTCTTATAAAATGGCATAAGATTTTCATATGACTTACATAATCCTTCTGCTCACTAATAAAGCAATCCATATATAAATCACTCCTAGGTTAATTGTAATATCTATAAAATATTTATCTCTGTGATACTCATGAGTGTTACCTAGCTGTTTAGAAAATAATGGCAAAGAAAGGTAGTCTGTGTATATTTACAATAGATGTAATTTTTCCCCTATATATTTCTGTCCAGTTTTCCTTACGTGTGTGATGGTAGTCCTTGTGACTGTGGGTGTGGAACCCCTGCAGTGTCCTCCTAACTGGTTTCATTACATCCTCCTTGCCTTAGCTCTGTAACATCCATTCTATGGATAGTCACTAGGGTCTGCTTTCATAACATAAATCAGTTTTACTTAGCTCTTTAACGTCCTTTCATCAGCTTTGCACTGTATTGAGAGTAATACCTCTAGCACCTCAGTGATGCACAGAACTTTACAAAAGACTTTTTGCCTTTCTCTCCAAATGAATCTCCTACCTGTCTCTTCTACTATCAGTACTCATCAGCCATAATGGACTCCTTTCTTTACCTTGAGTAGGTCAAAGTCATTTCTGCTTTAGGACATTTGTATCATTTGTTCCACTTGCCTTGGATATTTTTCACCCAGATCTCAGCTTGAAGTTACCTAATGGAAATATTTCCTGACTATCTTATTTTCATATAATTTGTAACAATTGCTCTCCAGAAAAAATTGGAATGCCAACTGATATTTTTCTAAATGTACTATTAAAAAACTTAACTGTTAATGCAATTCCAGTTTTGGTTTAAAAAATACATATGTATATGTATACTCAACATGTTTATTTACATGTGTAATAAATATATGTTAAAATTTATATTATAAAAAAGAAGAAATTCATTAGCAGATAGATGAAATAAGACCTTCATGCATGCGTTCTAGTTAGGTGGAGGTGAAGCTCAATAAATAGCTCCCCAAAACAATGAGCTTGAATTCAAGCTGGTAGAGGTCGGGGGTGCTGCAGCTTACCGAAGCAGGGTGGGAACTAATGCTCAGAGCAGAGAAGCAGACGGGAGCACAGACCCAGGCAGCAGTGTGTGTGGTGGTGGTGGGGGCGGGCGGCACGGCTGGCTTTCTCACTAGATGAGGTGAGGCACCCTGGAGAATTCTTAACTTCTGTGTGCCTCTAGAGTCTTACTTATAAAGTGGGGAAATGTTTTTACTTATTTCATAGGTTTTGTGAAGATCTAAGTGAGCACGGAAAGCATATAGAGTAGATCTTGGTACTAATGAATGTCAGACAAAAAAAAAAGGAATGACAGAAAAACAATATTACAATGCTGGTTTGATTAAGAAAGGATCATTAATGGACTCTAAATCAAGGGGTAAAAATGCTGTGAGGAAACAGGATACTCGCTGATCAAAATATCATCCTATAAGAATTCAAAGTAGTGTGTGAATTAGGGAATTGGGAAACAACATCTCTTCAGTGATATTTGGATATGAAAGCTATGCTTATGTAAAGGAATATCCCTGTTACTAAGCGGTGGCTGCTGAAGTACTTGGGGTGCTGTGTCATGATTTCTGTTAGTCCTTTACTGAGCTTCAGCGAGGAAAGTGTGTACATGTAAATGGATGTCTATGAATCTGTGATAAAACACATACTGAAAAGTAAGAGAAATGGTAGAATTACGTATCGGATAAATCTGTCCATTGTATTACTCTGTTAGATTTTTCTCTCTGTTTGCAAAGAATTGTATAACAGAACAAAACATGTAAACAAAACAAAAGATGAGTAACTTGTTACCTGTTGCTTTTTGTGCCCCTGCCAGCCTGGCTCTTATTAAGCCATGTCTCTCCTTAAGGCGAAGAATCCGAACCTTTGGAAACTGAGACATGTATTTGTCCAAATTATCTTTTAGGTAATCTGCATCAAGGTAAGAACACACAATACAACGCTTTCATTAACTGTGTCTGGACAAGACCAGAGAAGATGCTGTTCCTATGCCAGATGCATGAAACAGTGTCATTACTATGGTTATACATTTCATTCCTTGGATTACAGTTGCATTTCCTGATACCATTTTCTCAGAAAAGTTTTGTTTCAGCTTAATAGTCCATGATTGACTTAACAAACTGCAAATCCTTCTTAGTGTTGCAAAATAACACAGCAAAGGATCCTCTTTTCTGCATATTTATTAAGGAGAGTTACCTTAAATTTAAGGAGGCTTCTGTACCACTCCTTCCTCTGCTCCTGTGCTAAGGCTCCTCCTGATTTCCAGGAGAGAAGCTAGTCAATGTTCGAAGCATGAGCTTGCAGTAAGACAAACTGAAAGCAAAGCTGTTGTAGTGGTAGTTGGTTGAGATCACTACCATATTCTATTCTGACCTCCACTTCATCACATCTTTCCTCTCTCCGGGTGGCCATGGTGTGACTCAGCATAAGGAAGATTTCTGAGTGTTTTACAGGGTGTATATTTGTGGCTTTTAGCCACTTTTTGTAAATTAATGTAGCTACTGACAACGGCTCCAGTAACATGGATTTCAAAGATAATTTTCAGCTCCCTCTCCTATACTTTTTGGGTCATTTTCTTTAAAAAAGACTGCAAAGTCTATAAACCTCAGGCCTAACAAACTCTGGATCTATCATCTCATAAACAGGCTTTTATCTGATTAGTAACTAGATATTAAGTTAGTTGGTGCATCCAGGGCAACTACCACTTTTCTATCGATTTCCTTCCGACATCCCACCTTGCTGAGTTTAGTGTGGTTATGGCAAAATGTCCTGGGCAAAAGAAACTATTCATGTCAATGTGTCTCAAATTTGGCTTAGGTCTCGTTTAACACTGTCATCCCTTTGCTATTTTCTAATTCTCTGAATTGGGTTACATTTTGGAAATTTATAAGGTGTCAGTCATGGGACTTGAGGCAACCAAATAATCAAGCTGACAATGCAGTGAGATGCTTCACTGTAATAAAAAGAAACGTGGCGAATATGCTTTATGCTGCTTTTGAACTTTGTTAGAGACACATCCCTCCAGTTCCATGACTTCCCAACCCTGACTACACACACGAAACGTGCCTTGCTCTTGGAGGAAGAAGCCGTAGGACTTCCCTTTCTATGCTTTCGATGGGGTTTAAGCAGAAACCTAGATATTCTCATTGGAAAGTTATTCCATTTAGTGCAAGGCATTTGCAGATTCAGTTTCATGCATGAGATTTGTGTAATTGCACAAAACATCTTCTGGACTCTGGTGCACATAGTGTTCATCTCCAAGGAGCCATTCCTAGCAAATGACTCCTACAAGGCAGGAGGGTCGCAGCTCAGTGAAATTTGAGACAGCCAACTCCCTAGAGCCCCAGATGAACTTAAACACTCCAAAAGTCTCAGAAGATCTTGGCCAGTGTGTCTCCCTATGAAGCACTGATTTAACACTTGTAAAACGTTTGCACCTCATCAAATTACCCTGTTAACCTTCCTACTAAATTGGGATTGCCTCAAACTCAATTTTGCCTTTCCTTCACAAGAAAGTAAGCTTGATTTTCTTACCTTTTGTGCTAAAGTCATCCACCAGCAGAATCTCCTTGATGAGGTGAGGAGGAGAGCGGTTGAGGATGCTGTGGACAGACCTCAGGAGAGTGGACCACACCTCATCCACAAAGCACATGATGACACTGGTTGTTGGGAGGTTGTTGTGAATGAGCTGCTCTGCACACCTGGGCCAGAATGTAAGCACATCACAGGAGACTTGCTAGTGAGATCCACAAGCCTGTGTTGGAAGTCTCAAAGTGTGATTATGTGCATATACACACACTCTATCAACTATCACCGATGGATCAATGGGTATGCCAATGATTTCACTAAGATTAGATTCTATGTTGAATCCTATCAGCATATTTCTGACTTCAACCAGTAATACATTCCTTAGTCTTCCCATACTTTAATTTACCCACCCATAAAAATGAAGTAATGCTTTTTGCTCGAAGTATTTTGCCACTGAGTGGAAAACACATACAGTGTCCAGCATAATATCCCTGGTACAGATATTTACTAAGTGGAAGCTCTTGCTATTGTTATAGGGTTGCATACCGGAAGAGCGTATGCTGAAATATATACTGCTGCCAAATGCTTTATGACCGTCCTTTCCATGTACTAATTTCCAGGTGCCAAAGGATTTATTCTCCCTCCCTTTCGATGTGTCATTGTATTTTTTGGACAATGTGAATATATGTGCCAAAAAGTAAATTTCCTTCAGCATTTCTACCCAATGGTTCCTTGCTGAGACTCTGCTGTCGAGTAGCCAAAGTAGGAATCATTTCATTGGCAAGGAGAACAAGGCTAAGTGGGTCTTGTTTTTTTCCCATGTCCTGTAATTCATACTGTCTCACCACGGGCATTCTTCCATCCCCTGCCTGTTTTGTTATTCACAGGATGATGCCCAGTTGAACCACAAAAAGAACATTCAATATCCTGTGAACATAGCTACTTTTAGCAATCCAATAATTAATGATGGCAATGGTCACAAATAAACATCATCAACACAATACATTATCTTAGTTTAAAACCTCAAACCTGTAGCAACTCTTCTTTACAGATGAATGATGGCAATCATGGAGATGTGTGACAGCTGAGTCATATGGATTCACTTTACTTATTTTACAAATAAGATATATATGTATGCATCTATTATAGACATATGAGTAAAAGTAAACAAATTATATTTGTGTGCCACATAATTTATAGTTGATAAAGAATTCCCACATGTATCATTTATTTTCCTTATCACACAATTCTGAGACGTATAATCTTTTACTCTTCTTCAAGTACAGCAAAATAAAACTTGAGCAATTGTCTTATTCAAAATCATTCAGCTAGAGAGGATTCCCATGGAAATGTGAACAAGTATCGGAATTAAGAAAAACTTTCAAGAATTGGAGAGATGTGGAAAATCAACTCTATCCATCAAAACCTGACTCTCCACTTCCCCTCAACATGTCCTGGTGCCTAATTTCACCACTTGAATTCCAAATGAGTAACTCATGAAGGATTCCAGGAGGTATTAATATCCAGAAAATAAATAGTACTTCTGGCACTTTTACAACATATATTTTTATATGTGTTTAAGGAGCCACACTGAAGATAAGTTGTATGCTGTTATTCATATTGATGCCTGATAAAAGACAATATTAAAGGAAGAGGAGAATCACAAGAAAAACAAGGGGTTTCATGCACAAAGTTTCAGAGTGCTCTTTGGTTTAGATAATTGAGATGTTAGGTTATTTCATTGTTCTAAATATTTTCCACATGTCTAGATAAACCAATGTGGTTGTTTTCTTCAAAGACACAGTGGGTAAAACCAGAGGCTTTCAGCTCCATTAACTTGTGTATCAGGCATGCATGCTGACAACCATGTGGTTTATACAAATCAGTAAACTTTACAGTTCGGATGTTCTGCACTGCAGCTGTCAAAATAATTTTTCTGTGTTCTTATTTTCCCATTATAAACATTGATCTCTTCTTTAAGAAGAATTGCAGCTATAGTAAATTCTAATTTAAGTACAAGATATTTCTGGTTTTAAAAAGTTTCTTGAGGGCCCAGTGTGGTAGCCTAACAGTAAAAGTTCTCACCTTACAAGTGCCAGGATCTCATATGGGTGCCAGTTCTAATCCTGGCAACATCTCTTCCCGTCCAGCTCCCTGATTGTGGCCTGGGAAAGCAGTCTAGGATGGCCCAAAGCCTTGGGACTCTATGCTTGTGTGGGAGACCTGGAAGAAGCTCCTGATTCCTGGCTTTGGATTGGCTTAGCTCTAGCCTTTATGGCCATTAGCAGATGGAAGTTCTTTCTCTCTGTTTCTCCTTCTCTTTTCATTTGACTTTCCAATAAAAGTAAATAAATCTTTAAAAAAAAACATTTCTTGAAGCTAATAAATCACATTTTCAGTGCATACATTCATTGATTACATAAATTGGGTGCTTTGACTCTACAGTCCCCAAGCTTCACTTAATAATTAACCCATTCTGGTGGCCAATGCTCCAGTGCAGTCAAGCCAGAGCTTGGGACACTGGTGTCCCATGCCAGAGTGCTGCTTGGGGTTCCAGTTGTTCTACTTATGACTAAATATCCTGCTAATGTGTCTGGGAAGGCAGTAAGAGATGGCACAAGCACTTGGGTTCCTGCTACCCATGTAGGAGACCTGGCTGGATTTCAAGCTCCTGGCTTCACCCTGGCGCAGTGCCAGAAGTTGTCATTTAGGGAATGAATCTGGAAACACAGGATCTCTCTCTCTCTCTCTCTCTGACTCCATATTTTCAAATAAATACCTATGTTTAACAAGCATTTAAAAATTAACCCATTCTGTTTAGTTTCAGGAAATCTAGACTTAGGGTACTAGAGTCAATTCAAGCATTATACACCAATGGGGACTCTAGCATGGACAATTTGACCATTCTGTAGAGAGCTGGCACATTACTCTGGCAGAACAGAAAGACTTTCAACCTGAGAAAATGAGTGACTAAAGTCTTGAGTCTTTTTTTGGCACTTATTGTCTGCCCGGCCATGGACAAGTAGCTCAGCTTTCTAGAGGATCAGTTTCCTAATTTTAACAATGGGCTCATCACATAATGCCTATGAAAATTTGCTGAGTTAATTAAAATACTTAGTGAGTTTCATGATGAATAACCGAAGTGAGAATATGTGATTTTCCACAATCCAGATTCACATATTTTGGCAGAATACGCTATTCTTTCCCAAGCAATTCTTTAATCTGAATGTATCAGGTGCTCTGTCATCTATTATGAGGTAAAGAATTGATGTGTTTTGTCCTCTGGGCTCCCATTTGCTGAATACTCAGCCACTAACTGGGATTTAATGTAGTCTATCAAATGAAAACAGTCTGAGATCTAAAGATTGAAGGAACGATAACATTCTCTCTTCTCTATGAATTTTTCATTTTCTTTCAAGAGAGTCAAAATGTACTATGTAGGCCAAGTCTCAGCTTCACAGGTTGGAACAGAAGGTCGAGGAGAATATTTTCTCAGTTTCTATTTGCAATTCAAGTAGAGCCTTCATGTGCGCCTGCAGGGGCCTGCGGTCCCCAAGTCCTGGTATATCTTTGGAACATCAGGAGGAGAATCAAGCATCCATCAGAGGAGCTCTGCCTGGAATTAGATTCTTTTCTCCAATACCTTAGCATTACTGGGTTGTCTTTTCCTTTCACTGGTAACAGAATCTAATATTATAAAAATCTACTTTTCTGTTCTGTTCTTTCTAGGGTTAATGAATGTCCTTGACATTCACTCATGAGTTCAGTCACACACATCACCTCCACTCTAGAGACTTTGCTAAATGAAGCTGTGCATCCTGAAGTACTCTTGTATCAACCAAAGCGACAGGCTCAGGCTTGGAAATGCAAACCCTCGCATCAGTGTTTATCCCTGAACAGTAGTCTATTTTCAGCAGGCAGCTGTGTCAATGTGACCTTGGGATGGGAGGGAGTAACACAGAAGAGATGCCATGTGGCAGAAATAATATTGGCTGGAGATAAGAGAACTCTGGGCTAGTTCTATTTCTCCTGCTCTGTGGGACTTTGGGCAAGTCACTTTCCCCTCCAGAACTCTGTAACTTACTGGACTCAGAAATCACTCTTAAACCTTCAAATAATATCAATATTCCATGATAAATTTCTACGCAACTTTACAGAGCACCATTCAAATGGTGCTCCATTTCAGATCCAGCTCCCTGCTAATGCAACTAGAAAAGCAATAGAATGAGCACTTGCCAGCCAGCTGGGGGACCAGGGCGGAGTTCTTGGTTCTGAACTTAGGCATGGCCCAAACCTTACCTTTGGGAGTGAACCAATAGATGGAAGATCTCTCTGTTTCCCTCATGTTGCCTCTTAAATAATTGAAAAAGATATTTAAAAAAAAAGAGATTTTAACTTTTCCTGAGTGGCAGTTTGAAGAACCCTAACAAAGTGCTGAATGGCATGGACTCTATGGGCTTTTACTACTCCATAAGTTTTCAACACTCTTCTTTACCCAGTGACAGCTTCATTTGGGGTCTCAATCACTCCCTTGGTACTTTTCCCCCACTTCTGTTACTTTCTTCCTTTGCATGTTGCAGCTCAAATGTTCTTCTCCTTGTCAAGTCCAATCAAACCTCTCTCTACCTTCCTCCAGGAGTACCCTGTGTTTTTGTGTGGTATTTTGCTCTACCTAACTTGAAACTAGGTAATATATTCTAATGCTACACCATCCACTAGAAACCCAGCGATATCCTTGCATATCTGGACTCTGGTCTTGGGGCAATTTTAAAGAAAAATTATTTCTTATTTCTATATAAATTATGTCTACACATTTTCTCAGAATATATACCTGTCAAGAAAAACTAACTCCCTCATGCACCTCTAAGCTATGGATGAGGAAGAAATTTGTTTTAATTTTTGACAAAGGCATAGGACTATAAGAAAAAGAAAGAAAAAAGAAATTCTATTTTATACAAAAAGTACTGGAGTCTCAAGTTGGGAAACTGTCCTTTGAGTCCCAAATCTGATATTAGCATACTGAGTAGAATAACTATTATTTGTTTTTGCTTATCATCTGTGAAACACATGGGAATTCCATTTATTATATTCTTTTTATTTTTTTTGGAGGGGGGGTGAGGAATGGCCACTTTATTATGCACAGGTTACAGGCTTTAAAGGGTAAGGGAGGGGAGGGCAGGAGGGAGCCTTCCGGCAGACCCCACACGCACGAAAGACACTGTAATTGACTGTATGACATGTCTATCTCCTTAGATCTTCCAGCCATGTCAGAGGTCAGGTTGTACTTCCCTTGACCTTGTAGCTCTGTTGGAGGTCACACTCCATGTGTAGGCCTGGAAGCTGTGCCTCTGACTATGGGAAGGTTAGGCTTAAGCCACGCCCTCCAGGCAGCAGGGCGGGGCCTGGGACGATTCCCCACATCTTGCCCCTCTGCTTTTGGAACAAATTCTACCACAAAGACTTCTACCATAAGGGAAATCGTAAGTCCTGAGATTCTAGGATGTTGGTACAGACATTTGGGGGCAAAATTTAACATAAGAACATCATATGCTATAGCACCACATTGCAGGCAGAATGTAAGGATGAGTTAGACTGAAAATGCATTCACACATGTGCACATACATACATATGGTAGGCACAAATACACACAGCACTGCTGAAGCGACAAGCACCGTCACATATGTGAAGCTCAGCAAGGCACAGATTCCTCTCACTGAGCCTGGCAAGGAAACACATGGAGGTGATGATGGTCACTATGAAGAAGGAGCAGCCGGGTAAGGGAGACAGTCTGATGTGGAATGATTCCAAATGAGAACATGGAATGATTCCAGAGAGAAGAATCAAGAAACACTATTGCATCAAATTCTGTCACTTGTGAGCTCTGAGCCCTGAGACACATCACTTTACCTTTCTTTGTGGTGTTTTTTGTTTGTCTGTTAACAAAGCACAAGTCTTGATCAACCAGACAAGACTGTGGTAATGATCAAAGGCAATGATATCCAGGCAGGATGAAAGGTCCAGCTGATGGGCATGGTGAATGGCCATAGGACAGACAGGGAGCAAATACCACATGAAATGAAACACAGTGATCTGCGGCATTATCTACCAAATGAAGCCTCAGCTTCCTCTGGGCTTCATACTTTGCTATAATTAAAGCTGGTATGATGGCCAAGTCCATCTCAGAGAAAGATTTTAAGGATCAAATGAGAAAGCGAACAGTAAGCACTTTGTGAATTCTCAATTGCTGTATATTCTGACTGCTCTCATTTGTCCATAGATCAAGATTTTAGAAGCAGTTCAAGTTTATAAAGTACCTGAATTTAGAATAACACAGATTTTTTTCCCCAACAGACTGTGAACACCTCAGCCTCGGAAGAAACATACACAAAATAGAGCTTCTATGTTTCCACTTACTGTTCATTTTCTGACCTTTGAGGGGGAAAAATGTGCTCCCCTCTTGAGAGTTTCTGCTCTGAATGGCCAAGAACATTCAACATAAAGTTACTTTCCAGGACAAAAGTAGCCACTGAAATATTACAAAAAGACCCAGATAAAATTAGGCTGCTGGTTTAATCAGACACAGGGTTAGACGTGTGAAAAAGCAGTGTAAACAGGTTTGAATTCCTAATTTGCTAATTGCTTTATTCCAAGAGTTTTTCTAGCTCTTTGATAATGTTTAGGAAGAACAAGTCGCTGATTTGCATTAACATTTCTCAGTGTTACATTAATTAGGCTCTGGGTAACTATTTTCTTCTCCTTAAATTAATTGAAGAAATATGTTTCGCATTTCTCTCCTCCTACTATTTTTCTCTTTATGATTGCTCTAGTTATGGGGAGATTGTGTTAAATAAAATAGTTAAGGCTCAGTAATCAACTTTTGGTTGTATTTAACTTTTGTTATAAACCAACCTGAACCTTTTAAACATTTTTTTAATTTATTTCATTTCTGCGTCCCTTACCTGGGTTTCCAGTAAAATAGAGCATATGCCCTAACACACAAATACATGTGAACTCAACAATAAACATGTGCACACATATGCCCACTCACCCACACAGACACTCAGCCACTATGTAATAAGTGTTATTGTGTTGCTGTCATGCATTGGAGGAGCAAAAGCAAGAAGCAGGCCTTACAAACGATCGTGTGAGCTGCAACCCCTCATCCTCCCAGGAGCGAAATTACTTATCTAGTCAATTTTAGATAATGTTCTCCATTCATCATTATTCACAAAAGCACTCTAATTCTATTAGAATAAGAAAAACCATAAAAATAAAACTTTCTTCCAGCCCTGATGAGCCTTCAGGTATCTGAGGTTTGAGAGTCTTGGTGATGAGTTTATTTCCTCTCTCCATCTCCCTCTTCTGCACCCTGTTCATTCACATTTCCTCTGTTCTCCCCTAACACAGTTAAAGCTTTTGACCTTTCCAAGGTCAAAATTAAGGTTCCAGACAGTTTTCTTTTCCTCTCTGTAATTTGGATGGGTTTGTGGCAAAGGCACGATGCTATCTTTTACCTCTCATATGTGCCCAAAGGAAACTCTCAAGCTGTGTAGGAAGGAATCAAATTATTGGTTGACAGTCCCTGCTCTGGACTAAAAGAATAAAGACCCGTTTTTAAGTGTTTCATTGAGAGGCTTGTCGGAGTTCTATAGGAAAGCATTAAATTAACCATTTAGGCAAAGTTATGACAGCATAACAGTGACAAACACACATACTGTAATTCTTTCTGTAATCTGAAAACTGAATGTTAGTAGAAAGATTCCTTTGAGCCACTTTTCTCTAAATTCAGATTTAGGAAGAGTTCATTTTTGGAGTTTCTTCTTAACTATAGCTATAGGCCAAAAGATAAGACTTCTGCAAGTAGAACTGTCGTGGGTTTTCAGTAGACAGGAGTGCATTTTAGCAAAACCAGCATGTGTGTTTGTATGCACGTTGACTATTGTTAGTGGAACAAATTTTAATGATTCTGACCAAGAATTTCCAGGAAAAATGATTAGACATGGAACTTTAACATAATGGACAAAATAGAATTTTAAGGTAGTTTTGTAGGTATACATTAAAAGAAATAACATAATTGTATTTTATTTACTGGCATAAAGCTTTCTTGTAGATAAAATGAGATTTTTCTCTCTTGAAAGGCAAAGCATTAAAATTAAAACCAATGCAACAGCACTCACTTTGGCTGCACATATACTAAAACCAATGCAACTGATTAATAAAATGAACTAAAAATAATTAACCAAACACAGCATTAAACAAGATGTAGTTATACTAGACTGAAATTCTAACTTGTTCTGTATATTCAAAATGACCATTGTGCATTTATCAAAGATTTATTTTAAACTTCATTTGAATTGCTGCCTCTCAATATCAAATTTCAAAAAGACACCTATCGTGTAAATCTGTGTCATGAAGTTCAGAGCTCTGTGCCCAGTGAAACAAAGCTCCAGTCACAGTTCACGAGGAGTATGTGACATCTAAATGTCAAGCAGTGACAAATGAGGGTGTGTAAGAGAAAATGGTTGGTGCCATGCAAGGTAAGGGGAGAGGTAGGTTTGAAAAGGATGGAGTTAGTAAAAACAGTTGTGCCCAACAGTGGGCTTAGCAAACAAACATGATCATTGTGTGGATGGGCCACCCTGGATAGTGCCCCTGGTTACGCCGCAGGAATGGAGAGCACAGGTAACTCTCACAACATACTGAGTAACACGAGAAAGGAGCACTTGTGCTTTTGGAAGAACTGGTTCAACTGCATATTCCATCTCAGCAATAGTTCTTTGGGAATCATGTGGGAATCACAGGCTTGGATAAAAACAAAACAAACAAACAAAGATTCTCGGGCAAGTTGTCTTAGGAATCAGTCTTGTCTCTACCGATTTTTTTCTAAGTTTGAGCAATGTGTTGAATACTTACTGAAGTGACATTTATATAGCAAGCAAACAATTTAACTAATTTGGATACATACATACAGCTGTATCTTCACGACTACTGACAAATTACTGGACATTTCCATGACTTCAAAAAAAGTTTGCTTTCACGCACCTGAATCTACCTCATGTAAGAAATCACCATTCTAATTGCCATCACTCGAGCATTACTCTGCCTTATTCTCAGGCTTCATACAAATGGGGTTGGAACCAGCATAATCCCACTACCTGTTAATGTTAGGCTTGTCCTAGCATATCATTCATCATAAGGCAGTAATGATTGGTAACTACTTATGATCTTTCCTGACAGGAATAGAATGTAACTGACTGTAAGACATCTATGTTTTTTATCTTTTTGGGTTCAACTTATATTCAATCAACAATTATGACCTGTCAGTAGCTTTGTTCATGAATCCATAGTAGGAACTTTGGAGGGTGGGGTGAGAAATGAAAAAGCAGTAAGGGAGAAATTTCCCTGAACTTTGAAATATAAAGGATTGATGCTATAGCTAATTTTAAGGCCAACTCTCCTGTGTTCTTATGAAAGATTGTCTCTCAGACGCAGATACCATATGCCTTTTCACTGAGTCTTAAATTTTATTAAGAAAAAATTTCTTGCATGATGCACTCTTATGTGCTTTCGCAAATACTTTTGAGCAAATATAAAAATAAAATGAAGCTGAAAAATATACCTCATCCCAAATCTGACTAGCCCGATGAATAAAATGTTTTCCATTTTTGTTATCTTAGTCTACACATCCACTATGCCCACATACTGTTTGAGTGGTTAAGTAAAAGGGGGGCTAAAAATTGAGCCAATTTCAAGACAGAGTAGCACAGAAGCAATGCCAGTGGTTCAGAGTGGGGACCCGCATGCAGATGCTATAAGGGCTGGAAAGTCTCCTGTGTCCTTTATGGATCAGATCAGCCAGGCAACTTGTGGAAAACTGCCTATATTTAGCCAAGGTGGGTTGTGTGATAAGAAGGAGGAGGCCTGGCCACATACTGTCTGACTCATCATTTCATGTCCACGTGTCAGTATCTTCTGCAGCTGGATAGCGTCTGCTCCAGACAGAACCTGGCTAACTTTCCTGGACTGAAATGCCAAACTTCTGCAGACCAAATTACAGAAATTAGCAAGGGCTAGGAACCACCTAGCCTTCAGTAGAGGACACAGAGGGTAACATCATTATGACTCATGTCTGAGCCTTGTATATTTCCCTTTCTCTAGTTTGGAACTGGAGCTCTCTGTAACAGCAACTTCTTTCCCCCACATTTTGTGTTTAGAACTGGCATAAATGATACTGGGATAACAGGGTCTCTCGTTAGAACAGGTCTAATAGGATTTTTAAGGAGTTGGGGGTGGGAGTAATTAGCAAGAGATGGAACATTATAACATTTTAAAAAATCCTTTCTGTAGAATTACTGGCTGCATCTTCACAGGAACGCAGCTGTATTTGAATCAAATCAACATGTCTGGTTTTGTTCACCTAGTGGTATTCTTACAGGATCTGGAATCTAGGAAGCATTTACTCATGAAGACCCATTTGGGTCTCTGTTTCCTCATCTTTGAGTAACTTTCAACTCCCCTCAATGCTGGGAGTATCAATGAGGTGAGGAATTAAAAACAGCACAGTGCTTGATTTAAGCAGGCAGTTAGTAACATGCTGGTAGTCATTTCCCAGTGACTCAGAGTCTAAAATGGTCTCATTGTAACTGATATTAACTGATATCAGAACGAAGAGATTCCGCTTATTAATAAGAACAAAGGTGTACACACATCTGTCTTCTTCCGGGCAACACTGGCCAAACTGAAACCCTGACTACCTAGATCACAAGGAAAAAAAAATTCTGCTGAGGTTAAACAAGGCCATAACTGCACATCACATGTGCTAATTCTCAATCTTGGTATTCCTTCATTTCTGCTACCAGAATGACATTGTCTGGCTTAGATAACTGGATGTCCAGGCATACTTCAACCTGCAGTATACATTAATGCCTAGAAAACAATAAGGTCATTGCAAAAAGACCATTGAAAAGTGGAATTAAGATACATTTGTTTTGGGTTTTGGTGCTCTGCATCATCGTATGAACTGAAAGAGGAGGGTTGTCACTTTCCCAAGCTTATCCCTCTTTAAATGACTCTTGATACATTAATTCTTCAAAGACTTGGATTCCTATAACAACCATCGAACTTTTTTTTTTTTACCAAGAAAGAGGGAAATTCTTCCATATATTGAATAATGTGTATTTTCCATGAACTTTTTAAACACTCATTTTATATGCTTGTAATCCAAATTTTTTTCCAACAAAATAATCTTTTAATTTCATTTTACCATGAACCTTTTGAAAAAACCCCTCATATAGGTTCAAAGTACCTCACTTATAAGTGGGTCAAAAAGATCCAGGAACCCAGTTGTGTTCAAATCACATCAGCTGTTTATGACTTGATCCATCCTCTGCTGATGGAATATAGGGTTTCCTTCTTGGAAGAACCAATGCTTGGAGGCCCATTCATAGCTTTTTTTTTTTTAACCTCTGGAGAAGGACAAAACTCCTGAATGCCCTCATCTGGTCATCTGAAGCACAACCCCTGCCACCTCCTTTCCAAGGTTCCTATGAAGATTTCCAAATCTATGCAGGTAAATAGTGAAACTCTGCAAATGTAAGTCATTATTATCCTGCTCTTGGAAATCACTACAGAAAGAACAGCATTATAGAAATTATCTCTATATGCATGCGATAATTAGTGGACATCTCATAATTAATACATCTCATAATTAATTTTCTAGGTGACCCAAATCACCCCTAGTTATCAAATGATAAACCCATTCTACATGAATACCAAAGCACATGGGGCCAGAAAACAAAAGAAATGGATCTTACCCAGCTGGTCTTGTGTCTTCAATGGCTCTGTCTACTGGGATCAAATCACTGAGGTAGACATTGAAATTTCCTTCTTTCCATCTTCTTTTGGCTTCTTGCTCCTTTCCTTGGGGAACAACTACAGGACGTCCAAATTGACCTGGGGCTTGGGGGTCCCTCGGAGAAAGTGTCACATCGATTCTCAGCACCTGATGCATTCCACTGTCCTCAGGTAAAAAGGCTTTTCCTTGACTCTGATTGTCCCCTGCGGTCTGGGTCTTGGCAGTTAAGTTGAGTTTTGCTGCTGCCTTCCATGTGGCTAAGGTCTGCATGGCTTGAGACACTGTTGCTCTCTGTGAAGTAAGTGGAGGGAAAGGTGCCTGACTTCTACTCCTGTAAGCATGTTTGCTTTGGCTTGCATGCAGTCCTTTAGGAAACATGCTTTTGGTTTTAGGACTGGGGACTTCTTTATAATCTGTCTTCAGTTCCTCCCCCTTGTTTATAATCACAACACGGGTTTCAGAGAAATTGAGCGTCTTTGCAGGGGCCACTTCAGTTCCATCATCCTTTGGCATACCTCCCAACTGTGTCTCATTAATAGAGTGTTTCTTTAGGAGATTGGAACTGGCAAGGAACTTGGAAAAAGGAAGACCCTCACTGACTTTGTGTTTATTTGCGTTTAGTTTTTTGCTCTGAGTCTCGGTTTTATTTAAGATTATGGCTTCTCTAGATTTTGGCACTGGTGGGCTGACGGGGTGTGTCCTTTCATTGGCCACTGCTCTTGATTGCTGATTTGACCAGTAAGTACTAAGGCTGGTGGTCAAATTCAGGTCCCTTTCGGGCACTTGCTTCGATGTGTCGAGGCTAAGACTCTTTAGGGTCTCCTGTTTTATACCAGCAAATTCTGTGTGTGCCTCTGTTTGGATCTGTGGAGTTCCTCCGGCTGCCCTGAAAGGGGTTTTCTGTGCACCCTGAGCTGCTTGCTTTGTTGCCACCTGGCGAGAGGAAACTTCAGGTTTGATGCCTCTCTCTTCTGCCTGCTGATTGGTGAGAGTAACTGGGTGAGTCTGCAGATGGGCAGGATGCCACAAAGGCAAAACTTTGCCTCTTCCCAGGGCGTTAGGCATTCTTCTTTCGTACTGAGTTTGGTACAAGTCATTCTCAGCTTTGAGCACTCTCTCCTCACTCTTTCTGAAGTTCTCTTTGTCCCATTCCCCCTTCCCATATCTCCTCTGTAGAGGCTTTATGGCTTTTTTGCTGCTGTAAAGGATCTTCATTTGGTCTGGCTGAATCTTGAATCCTATCTGTTCCCTCCTGACAATGCCTTCCTTGAGGACCCGGGTGTTGATCTCACTGAATGAGAGGCGGAGAGCTGCCATGTCAAAGAGCAGCCAGATGACAGAAGCTACAAAGATAAATGCCAAGACTCGCCCACTTCCTCGGAAAAACTTTCGGATCTTGTTCATGATGCAAAGTCTTCCCCTTGCAGCCTGCCCTCCCTTCGAGCCTTGCTTACCTTGAGTGGAGAGAAAGCCGAAGACCAGAAGCAGGAGCAGCAGAGTTGCCAGAACAAGCCCCCTCCCCTGGACACAGCAGGAAACAGCTCAGCTCCTACTGCTTGTCAGTCTCTGCCTGCGTGGCATTTCACAGCAGCAGAGCATCTGTGCCTGCTTAGCTGGCCTTGGCTAAACCCTGCTAAACACTACCCTTGGGTCATTCCAAGAGCAGTCGATTCCAGCCACCGGACAGTTGGACCTATCACTTGTCTTCTCCACGTGAATTCATGCCCACCTTCTGACCGGCCCAGGAAAAATGTGGGGGGCGGATTGGAGCTGCTGTTTCTCTCCTCCTTGTTCTCAGTCTCTGAGTCTGCACGCTGTAACTCAACACCACTTCTCATAAGGAAAACATTTCAAGGCATTACCCAGAGAAGTTCATTCAGCTCTCACCTTCCGTGTTGTGTGAGAGTGTGTGTGTGTTTTAAGAGCAATTAAACAGAAAGAAATCTATCTAACTTGGGAGGGCTAGTGTTCCTGGTTTATAACCCCAACCTTCCACGCCTACTACTCATTAACCCTTGTGTGCCCTGGTGCTTTGAATGCCCTGCCTGGACAATCAACTATTGACCTTAACGTTTCAGCTTTGGCAGGAGCACTGGCTCAAAGCAGGAGACCAGTGTGTTCTTGGCATCAGGGGAAGACATTTAATTATTCAGAAGCATTTCTTGTGGGGGAAATTGAAAGATTTCTTTTGAAGCCAACTGCATTTTTGTCATTAGTTTATTTACATTTAAAACTAGATTCAAGAAATATAAGCTTGCTTGTCTCGTGCTGCAAACATTCCCAAACAGTGTGCTGTAGGTCTGAGTATGCCTCCACTTAACATATTAAACCAGTGCAATAGAATTAGAATGCAGGGGGCCTTTGGACGATGATGAAATTATGGGAACAGAGATATTCTAGCTAGGATTAGTATCCCTTAAATAATAGGACACAGGGAACAGTCTTGCCTTTTCTACAATCAAAGGGTATCCCAGGAAAGCACTTTCTATTAAAAACGTAGTGGCCCTTACCAATGTCGAATATGCCAGTGTTATGATGTTGGCATCCCTGCTTCTAGAGCTGTGAGAAATACACTGCTATTGTTAATCAACAACTCAGTGTAGGGTGTTTAATATAGCACCTTAAGCAGATGAAGACCAACTTTCCATTCTTTCTGTCCTGTCAGGGGCCTGTAACAGTTTGAACATTTCTCTGGGACTTGGACCAATCTTTGACTGGCGTTGTTCAACTGACAGCTCAATGGTGCTTGTGCAAACTTTACATCAAACTCACTTACAAGAAATCAGACTTTAAGGACTGCTTAATCGATGGAGGATGCTGTGGAACTAACAGTCTGATGTTATAATTTTCAAAAGCTTCCGAGGGGTTTCTAAAGATGATCAAAGCTGAAAAACACTGGTCTAAAATGACATCCATCAATATTGGGGCAGGGGCGGTGGAGAAGTGGTACATTTGAACACTGACAATTTCATGCAATTCATACGCAATGTTAGATATTAATTTGGCTGGGTGAACAGTTACCTAAATAGGTGATACCGGTTGCATCTACACTGAGTAAGGAAGATCCTCTCTCACCAAGTGCAGGTGGGGGAACCATTAGGTTGGTTGCTGGACCAGGAAGACCTGAAAGGGAAAAGATGAATGTGCTCTCTATCTCCTAGACCTGAGACATTCGCCTTCTTCTTGGCACTTGAAACTCCAGAATCTCTGCTCTTCCTACTCTATGACTTAGACCAGTAGCCAACATATTCTCAGGCCTTTGATCTTGGACTGAAAATTACGTTATTGATTGCCTGGCTCCTGAGCCTCTGGATTTATACTGAGCCATGCTATTTTCTTCCTTAGTGCTTAAGCATATTGTGGAACTTCTCAGGCTTCAAAATCATGACAAGCAGTTCCCTTAATGTATTGCCTCTTCTCTCTCTCTTTTTCTTTCTTTCCATACTTACTTAGTTATCCCATTGGCTCTGTTTCTCAGGAGAACTCTATTGTCAAATAATTAGTTATTTAAATAATTATTATTTAATAATATAATTAATAGTGTGTGGAATTCTTTCCAAGATAGAGTAAAACCTAGTAAGAATCATGCAGTCCAAGGATTACTGAGTCCGAGTGTACTATTTCATGCTGTGAGTTATGAAGACCGTGCTCAGGAGCTGTGTTCTTGGAGGAACTGTGAGTGAACTGAAGATGTTGCTGCCACACATTACTCTGCTTTTTGAGTCTAAGGCAAACGTAGAGAAGTAAGGACAGATACTCAATTCTTTGTCCCAAATCATTGCCTTCTCTAACTTTCAGCCTTTAAGTATGTATGTTGCTCTATGGAAAAACCCATATAAAAACATCCCTGGTGGCATTTTCTTGAATCCCTGATTCTCCTTTCTACTCAGTGCCTGTACAATATGGCTTGGAATATCCATGCGGATGGTAGAAGTGGTAGATCAACTGTTTTCCGGAAGTATCCTTGCCTCAATTCTTCATCTGTCCTCTCAAAATCCACGGAGGATGTTCCCTGTCTCAGGCCCAGTGCTGGACACTGAGGGATACCGAGTGATAGAACATAGTTCTTGTCCTGAGGATCTCATAATTTATTGGTGGACACAGATATTTAGACATTTATTATATTTTGTAATATGCAATAAATAACATTAGAGAAAGAATATATTGGATTCTATGGGTTCATAGTTCAGTTTGGAGGGACATAGATGCTTTTTGAATAAACCAGACTTGGACTTGAAGAAGAAATTAGAATCTAATGGTCTTTGCTCAAATTGTGGACAGAGGGAATGTTAATGGATGCTAAAATGCAGATAAATTAGAAAAATATGTAGAGATGAAGACAAAGCAAAGGACCTTAGAGAAAGTTTGAGTTTTTAAGATCCAAGAAGACTGGAAACACAAGCTTGGATGTTAGCTTAAATGTCTATGTTTGTGTGTTTGTTTATGTGTGTACTTTGTGTGTTCTCAATTTGCCTTAAGTAGTTTCCCACACTTTTTCATTGAACATTTAACTCAATTCACAAAGTAATATAATGGGAAGGTAAAAATTGTGATATTCATTTTATAGTCAAGAAATGAGAATTTATAAAGACAAAGCAATTTTCAGAAAAAAATTGAAAAATATAGATTTTGAATACACATATCTGACACCATAATCCAAATGCTTACATATTACACAACACTATAATGCACTGTAAAGCTAGATCCAATGTGGTTACTGAGCAAGAGAGAAGGAAATAAGTGCTTTTTGAAGGTTAATAAAATTAGAGTAAATCATGTGAATATCTTTTCCACACTACTGTATCCCATAATGATAGCTACTGTCATTGATACAAGTACAAATATCTTGTTTTGATAGATATGTGGATACATGTGGGAGGCAAAATACCAGCTGTTCCCCAAATTAAATAAAAAAGCTTTTGAAATTTGTTTAGCTTTTATTAAAATACATTTTCATAAATTTTTAAAGATTCATTGCATGGACTTCAATTTCTTTGCCAAATAAAAAAACATCATTTTAAAAATTACCTTCCTATATCTTTACTGTTCTATATTTATTTAGAAGTTATGATTGACTTATCTGACTCTGACTTGTCCTTACACACCAAAACAAATTTACTCACTAGAGGTAAAAACTAAGCTGGAATATTGACCTACATATCACAGGTAAAGCAACTTATTAACTCTGACTTCAGTCTATCTGAAGCATGATTCAGAATGAGACACAAAAAGTATATAAAAGTGAAAACAAAATGCCCAAATCCCTTTGAAAAGCAGGAGCTGATCAACAGTCAGACTTGGTCCAAAGTACTGACTTGGTCACTAACAGTAGTACGACCATGGAGAATCTCCCATGAATGAACTCTTTTAGCGAAATGGTCCAGCTTCTTCCAGGAGAAATAACTTATGAACAACATTGTCAGTTCAATCCTTTGAACCTTCTTGAACTTAGTACAAATTTCTTGTGACTTCATCAATTACATACAGTTCCCGTTTTCTAAAAGCATTTCTTTGGACACAATTATTGCTTCCCATCTAACACCAATGGCAAATGGAATGCAAAAATCTAAATTAAACATGAGGGTCAGGAATTGTTAATGAATTAACCTATGGTTGCACTACCAACAGTCCATGTCCAACTGCCAGTTTGAATCTTGCCAACTTGACTTCCATTCCAGCTGCCTGAAAATGTGCCTGGGAAAGCAATAGGACATAGCAAGAGTCTCTGGGACACTTCCACACACGTGGAGGAGCAGGATGAGCTCCTGGCTCTTGGCTTCTACCTAACTGGCTCCAGCTGTTGTAACAATTTGTAGGGTGAGCCAAAAGATAGGAAATCTCTCTTTTCCCCTATCTCTCTTCATTACACTGATTTTTAAATAAGTAAGCAAATATTTTTTAAAAGTAAATTGAAATTTCATTCTTTTGCATTGGATATTCAATTTCCTAACAATGGTTATAGAAAAGACTTTGGTACCCTCTTTGTTCTTAACACCTTTATCAAAGATAAACATTACAAATGTGTGCATTTATTTCTGAATTCTCAGTTGGTCAGTTCCATTAGTAAGTATATTTGTTTTAATACTATAAAAATTATGCTATTTTATTATGATAATTTGAAAGTGTATTTTGAAATCAGGTTAATTTGATGTCTCTAGCTCTTTTGTTATTCAGGGCCTTGTGTGATTTGAATTTTTAGAAATTTTTTACTAGCATTAAATTTTTACTAGCATATTATTGGACTTTTGACAAAAATTGCAGTGAATCTATGCATCATTTTGAGTGTACAAATTTTAGGCTATCAATTACCTATTGCAAAATTGCTTTCAAAGTGTTTGTGCCTGTGATTTTTCTCTTCAATATCTTATATTTTTAGAGTAAAGATCTTTCCTTACTCTGGTGTAAAGGTAGCCTTAACAATTTTTGATGTTATTATGAATAATATCATTTGTCTAATTTATTTTGGAGATAAAATCAATTAAAATTGATTAAAAACATAAACATGACACCAGAATTGGTAAAAACTACTACCAGAAAACAAAGTGAAAAGCTTGATTGGTGTGCTTCTCATTTCATGTGAGCATGTACATTTAGTGTGACCATCTTCCCCCAAATACAGTCTTACAGAAGAAGCAAATTATAATCAACAAGAGAACATTGTGTAAAAAAAACACACCACCAACAAACAAAAGGTGTAAAGTCATAATCTAAAAAGCAGATTGTTTCATTTTCAAAGGCAAAAGAAAGCTTTGCTGGATATGTTATCCTGGGCCGACAATTTTTTCTTTTAGAATCTGGAATATGTCAATCCATTCTCCTCTTGCCTGTAGGGTTTCCTGTGAGAGGTCTCCTGTGAGTTTAGCCTGGTGTGAAATAATACTAACAGTCTTTTTCCAAAATTGGTCAGATTGAACAAAGTATTTATTTAGGCAATGATGCATGCATGTTGGAATAAAATAAAAAGTGTCGGGTAGGAAAACAGGAATAAACCATAGAAAACGATATGGGAGAAGTCATGAAGGGAGAATACAAAACCAAGGCACTGAATTGCAAACAAGTCTGGTGTTTTGTGGAATGGTGGTAATGCAACTGTGAACAGACTGGAGCAAGTGACATAAAGAACAGGAGATGAATTTGGAGGGATGGACAGAAATCAGATTCCATAGTAGATTTAATCCGCATGTGCTTGACTTCATTGCATTGGTTAACATTCACTCCGGTATGGGCATTACATCATGCAATCTCTCCCCTGTTTCTTCCTCCTCCACTTCCTCTTCTTCCTTCTCCTCTTTTCTTTTTCATGAGAGTTCTGGAGGCACAAGGATTTCCCCCTCCATAGATCCTATATTTGTCCCCTTGCTGTTTTCCCCCATATTGTTACAATAGTGTAGCTTTTCAGATACAGACACAAGTCCATCAAACTGCTATTTAAGTGTATTATGGAATTGCAGGTATAGGGTGAAATAATGTACTGTAGTAAAACACTACACTATAGAAAACCAAGGATCATATAGTCAAAGTATATTTAACAGTTTCATTGGGAGTGTACTTAAGAATTTATTTGGGAGTAGAGATGCGTACTACAACATATCTGTTCCTATGTTACATGTAAGTAACCTGCCAAAAGACAGGCAGCCAAGACAAGGGAGATCCTGGTTTAGGATCTGCTGTAACAATGTTTTGCATTCATTTTTTTCTTTTTTGGGTCTTATTCCCTAAGAGAAAACTTAAAGAATAATTATCCCTAAAGAGACAGGCATCAAATAATAAGAAAGACAATTTTCTTGAATGAGGCTGAGTTTAGAGAGCCAAAAGCCTAATATTTAGAATTCCTTTTCCCTTGGGGAGGGTGCTTGCTCTGGCATGGTGGTTAAGATGCTCCCTAGAATAACTGCAGCCTGTATCAGAGTGTCTAACTTCAAGTTCCAGCTCCTGTTCCTGATTGTCTAATGATCTATACCTATAACAACAGTAGGTGATGAAAATATTTGGGTCCTTGCCAGCCACAGGTTCTAATTTTGTAAGGATTTGGAGACCGATGCAATAAGCAGGCGGTATCTCACTCTGTATGTTCATCCATCTCTCTCCCACTGTCTTTTTATCTTTAAAATAAATAACAAATAGATAGATAACTAAATAAATAAATAAATAAGAGGCTAGCACCCTGTGTAGAGGGTAAAGCTGCCATGTGTCACACCAACATCCTATATGGGTGTTGTTTTGAGTCTCAGCAGATCCATTTCCTCTAATGGACTGGGAAAAGCAGTGAAAGATGGTTCAAGTGTTTGGGTTCCTGCATGAAGCGTCTGGCATCTGACTTCAACACGGCCCAGCTCCATCCATTGCTAACATCTGGGGAATGAAGCAACAGGAGAAAACTCTCTGTTGTAACTCTTACTATCAAATAAATATTTTTTTTCAAACAAGGAAAAAGTTTTTAAAAGATTATTCAATGTTATTTGAGAGGCAGAATTATGGAATAAGAAAAGGGAGAGAGTGAGTTCTTCTATCCATTGGTTCTTGCCCCAAATAGCAGACCTGCACAAGCAGCCAGGAGCATCTTCAAGATATTGTGGAGAGCGGAGCTGCGCCTCAAAGATGGCGCTTGTTGACCATTGCTTCGTGGCACAAAGGTGGTAAACAGGTTTTGGGAAGTTACTGAGGATTGGGCCAAGCACGTAGGGAAGCTGCGTGACCTAAGTCATAATTGGTGTGCTTATCACATGATGTGAGGAACTGTGTATGGATTGGTTTGTGTAATGTAAAAAGGTCTGGGTGAAAAATAGTTAATGAGGAGATTCTCCCAGGCGCGCTTCAAGGCTAGAGCTAGGGCTAGAGCTATCGCTATCACTTCAAGGCTATTGCTAGCTAGCACTAGGCTGCTTTTGCTTTACTGTAATAAATCTTACAAGTGCTGTAACTGCTTTCACTTTGCCACAACGCTTGAAGTCTTGACCAATAAACTTTTTTAAGACTCTTTACAGTATCGGGGTCTTGCTCGCGGGACGAGGGACCCCGATAAGATATCCCATGTGGGTGTAGGGTCCCAAGGACCTGAGTTATCCTCTGCTGCTTCCCCATAGACAGGGAGCAGGATCAGGAGTGAAGCACCCAGGACTCAAGCTGGTACCCATATGGCATGGAAGATTATCTTGCCACCAAGCCAGACCCCCCAAAAGAAAATTAGATAGTATTTTACTCCTGTATTCTTGATGGTGACATCACATCAACAAGGAAAAAAATGAATTCCTTAAACTGCAGTACTTTTTAATTCAAATGCCAGATATCTATCTTTTTCAATAAATGGATAATTTTTTCTTATAAACTATGTCTGATAGAAAAAAATCTTTAATGTAAATTTCTTATAAAAGGAAGTTAAGAAAGATGTTAGTACTTTGATAGAATTGTCATTTATTTGAGGATGGAGAAGACTTAAATATTTTTAAGAGTTGTCATATGGTGTAGATAGAGCCTTAGAAGAGGCTGTAGAAGAGTAGAAAAAGCCTTGTCTAATAAAAATGAGCAGGAAATGAACTGAAATAAATACACAGGTGAATTGCATAATTCATCTTAGGGGGAAAAGGATTGCCTTTCATTTGGAACTGTACCTGTTTCAGGGCAGAATGCAATGGGGGGCCCGGCACGGTGGCGCAGTGGTTAAGGTCCTCACCTTGCACGCCCAGGATCCCATATGGGCGCTGGTTCTAATCCTGGAAGCCCCACTTCCCTTCCAGCTCCCTGCCTGTAGCCTGGGAAAGCAGTCAAGGACGGCCCAAAGCTTTGGGACCCTGCACCCGCGTGGGAGACCCTGAAGAGGCTCCTGGCTTCGGATCGGCATAGCATTGGCCGATGCGCTCACTTGGGGAGTGAATCATCGGACGGAAGATCTTCCTCTCTGTCTCTCCTCTCTGTATATCCGCCTTTCCAATGAAAAAATAATAAAAATAAATCTTTAAAAAAAAAGAATGCAATGGGAATGATGGAAAGTTTGGAGATTTTTGACTTATGGCTTTTGATTTTATTGAAAGACGTACACTGTAGATAAGCAACAAATAGTAAAAGGCTATTGGTGTTTGGTATCAAAAGACAAAATCATAAGTTAATTTAAAGGTCAAATGCTTCTATTTGCACTGTGTGAATTGGCGTATCATCCCTCCACAATTTGGAAAGTGTGCACCTGTGGGCTTGCAGAACAGGGGATTCTGATCCGGTGTCTTCAGGAGGAGCAAAGAAACAACGCAGTGCAAATGTGGATAGGTTATGGCCACAGTACTTGGGTTGCTTTCTTTGAAGGGTTAAGACAAAGGGATCTCCGTTAGGATGCTTGTTTGGGGATTTGACTGCCAATTCTCTCCTAGAACATCTAACACACAACTTAGTTTCAGTTGTGTTTTTTTTTTTAAGTTTGTGGTTATGCAATTTGAATAAAAATGAGTGACTCCATTTCAGCTTGGTGTTTCTGTCTAGTGCTTGGTCTCAGTGCCAATCAATGGCCTCCTATCATTTTTTTAAACAGTGCTAGGGGTTAATACACAGGATAATGTTTGCAATGAGCTGTTGGTGAAAAGAAAGAAGTGCTGCTGATTTTAAAGGAGAATGAGTACAGTCTCTGGGCGTGGAGAGTCATGTGTAATCCAGACGAAAATCACCATGAATCTTCCCTTTGACATGCAAGGAAAAGAGAGACATGTCATGTAATCTTTCCAATACAAAGTGGAACTGCCAACTACCAGAGGAATTGTAGATACTCTACCAGCAAAGAGGAAGTAGATACTTTAGTCTGCTGCTTATTTGACTGAAAAGAGACATTCTTTACTGACCTCAAGCATGCTAGGACCTCTCCTTTTGAAAGCTCCACTAGTAGGGATATCTAAGTCTTTCTTCTGTCTTCTTTGACAAAAACTGGAATAATTTTCAGCTGCTTTCTCACATCAGTCATGTGGGAGTTTCAACGATTCCTATGCAGGGCTTGAGTCAAGAGAACAAAGCCATGAGTGAGTCTCTCTAGAGCTTGGCTGGAGTAAAACTACGCAAAAAGTAAAATGAGTGCTGGGTGCTCCCCTCCCTTTCTGCCCTGGTCTGAGCAGCTGCCCCTGCCTGGCGCCTATCCTACGTGTCACCCCAACAATTTCCTTAGGATAAGCCCTGCCAGCTGGTCCTGACTCCTCTTCCTATTCTTGTCCATCCTACACTGGAACATTTTTTTAATGATCTCCATTTTAATAAGGCAGAGAGAAGGGGGAGGATATAAAAAGGAGAAAAAGAAGTGTCGTAGGTGGAGCAGACAGCAGACATTGCAGGGCATTTGAGGGCATTGTTGTGAAGAAGTGGGATGAAATGAGAGCATTTCGAAAAAGAGCTGGATGCTGTTTCATATTCCACCACCCTCCTCCATACCTGTTCCCCACCAACTCAATTCCTGCCCCCAGGAGAAAGTTCAAGGTAACATTCTGGAAGATGAAATTATGACAATGGTTTTGGATCTATTTACATTATCACCACCTGGAAACAATCCTTCTTTTGAAGTCTGCTAAAATACTGAACCATGAAACTTGGATTACTTGAGGTGTATAAAGGCGACTTGAACTCAGGGCCCTTTAGACATTTCCCTCAACATCAAACAAATAGTTTTCCTTCCTCTGAAAATAAGATTGGAAACCGGCATGGAGTAAATCTAACTGAAAATGAAAGCAAGAAGACAAGGAAAATAGGATCAGATTAATGTCAGGATTGAGGCCCTGAATGTTATTTACATTACCACATATTTTCAGAACTGTTCAGCTCTTGTGATGCAATGTGCCTGAGCGTTTAACCACTTAGGGCAAAGCCCACAGAAGACAGGCATAAGCCAGCACCCACTCTGATCTAAGAAATATGAACACAGCTCCAAAGCATTCATTGTACCATTAAAGGTGATACGGTGATATAAGCCTGATAATAGACAAGCTATTTCCATCTATTGAGAATGTACTGGAACCTCATAGAGAAGCAGGAAGTTGGCATAGTCTGCATCCAGCCTCCCCAGGAGGCCTTTGGAAGGAGGCCTTTGGAAGGAGGCTCCAGGAGACCAAGATTTCCACTGCCGCCACAGACCACAGCCTCACCTGACTGACAGGGACCCTTTCCTGCCTGTGGCGCTTATCTCCCTGGATCAGGCAGCAGTGGCAAGGATGACTCTCCAGGGATCGCCTGGGTCCAGGGCCCGGGACCAGCAACACACTCTGAGGCACTCCAACCTGGGCAGGCAGCAGTCACTGTTGTGGATGGTCAGCTTTTATTTTGGGTGACAGTGCCCAGCGGAGGTGCACTTGCAAGGCTTGGAGCCTGGAGGCTGCTGAGATGGCCTAAGTACTCGGGTCCCTGGATGGAGTTCCGAGCTCCGGGTTTCGGTGTGGCCCAGTGCCAGCCATGGCAGCTCTTTGAGGGAGAACCAGTGTATGTGGTATCTTGCACTTCTTCTCCCCTCTGCTGCTATTGTGTTCCCGTAAGACATAAATCCGTACACACATAAATACACACTTCATTGATAAAAGACATTAATTATATAAATAAATAAATGCACACACACATATACCTAATTATGTATATACCTAGGTAAAAATATTGGTCCCTGAATAAACACATAAATAAAACATCAAAAGAAGACGCCACTTGTAAAAGAAGAGTATCTGAGTTGCATGCATGTTTTTTGTATGTGCACATATACATATACATTCATATACAGACATCACAAAGATCCATGTAAAATTTTTAAAGATTTCTTTATTTTCATTGGAAAGCTGGATACACAGAGAGGAGGAGAGACAGGGGGGAAGATCCTGTGTCAGATGGTTCACTCCCCAGGCGATCACAATGGCTGTCGCTGAGCCAATCCAAAGCCAGGAGCTCCTCTAGGTCTCCCATGCTGGCACAGGGTCCCAGGTCCCTGAGCAGTCCTCGACTGCCCACCCAGGTCACAAGCAGGGAACTGGATGGGAAGCAGGGCCGCCAGAACCAGAACCGGCAACCACATGGGATCCAGGCACGTGCAAGGCGAGGACCTCAACCACTACACTATCACGCCAGGCCCGATCCATGTAAATTTATATACCCATTTATTCAGAGTCCATACAGCACACCTTCTCCCTCTGCCCCCACACTACCCCAGATATGCCGGCTATAGGCTGGAAGGAAGCAATTATTCCTAAGAAGAAATGGAGCGGGGCTTTGGAGCACATTGGCCTTACTACCGGATGTACTGTGTGTTGAAGGGTAGACCACGGTGTCACACGTTTACTTTGGATCACAGGATCCCAGGGGCAATATAATAATAACTTCAAAATTGTGAGGGGTTATCATGTTGCAGAAAGCTTAAGTCATTCCATATGGTTCCAGAGAGTAGAACTGAGACCATGGTGTGGCCAATTTCTGTTCGAAATGACAATGCCTTTCTAACCAGCAATGAACAGAAGAAACATGAATTTCTTCTAAAACGAGTCAACGATCTGCCTGACCTTGGAAATGACATGTGGCAGGGACTCAATAACCATCTGCCACAACGTTGTGTGGGGCATTCTGAAACTCAGTTGCTCTCTATAATAGAAGAAGTTTTGAGGCAAAGCAAGCAATAGCTTTTGTTAACTAATTTTATTCAGTGACTTATGAGCAGCTAACACTTGGGTCCTATACATAACTACTTTTTCTGTTTTATTTTTAAATTTGGTTTCTGTCTTTGCCCTCTCTTCTCCTCACCTTTAATTTGTGTGTTTTCTGCTCTTTTTTACCCTTCACTCTTCCCTCACCGCTCCTGTTCAGGCTCTGCTCTCCAGAAACAAGGAAAACCAAATGGACTTAACTCAAATTTCCGTAAACGTGTTGAGCCTTGTCACAGATTTGGCAGAATTTACTTAGTTTTGCATTTTAAGTGTATATAATTTATTTGATGAAACTATACCTCAATAAAATATTTTTCTGTTAAAAAAACAGTGATGAAGAGAGTAAGAATGAGGAAGAAGATATTAAATGAATAGAGTCACATTTTATTCTCATTTCAGTCTTTGGTGTAAGTAAGCAACATGTGTATATGTGATAGATAGTACTGTTATGTATTCACATACTGGCATCCCGTGTGTGGGTACTGGGATGTGCAGTCTCAGTGAAATGTGGTATTGCTGCAGTATTCTCTGGAGAGTAAGAGTTGCAGCATTTATTTTTTGGAAGGGTCAGTTTTTTTCATCTGGCAGGTACAATGACAGAGTGGAGGAGAGAGAAAAATCTTCCATCTGCTGTTTTTTTCCACCAATGGTCACTACAGATGGGGTTGGGCCAGATCAAAGCCAAGAGTCAGGGATTCCGCTGGGATCTTTCACGTGTGTGACAGGGTCCTTAGTAGTTGAGCCATCATTCACTGCTTTTGCAGTCATGTTTATAGGGATCTGGATGCAAAGCACAGCAGCTCAGATTCTGGTAGCGCTTGGATAAGGGATGTCAACAATGCCAGAAGCAGCAAAACTCTATATCACCAAGCTACAATATTGTTTTAAGATCCCAAGCAGGTGTTTTCAAACACTGAGTGCTGGAAATCATTTGGGTCATATTGCCTTGGGGATACCATGGGTTCCTATGGCAGAAGAGAGGGAAACCTCAGTGTTCTTCAATGTGCAGGTGAGCCCCAGCTAGTGAAGTCTGGCTATGCCATTACCCTCAGTGACAATGGATTCCCATTGAGGAAGATCAGATAAAGGTTATGGGGAAAGATTATATGGGTTTAAATGTCCATTCTTCCATTTTTAGCTTTGTAATGTGGGAGAAGTAATCTGTAATATTGAGGTTAACAAAAGGGCATAAGGATTAGATATGTTAACGCAAGTCAAGGGCATGGGCACATATCACACACCCAACAATTGTTTGCTCTGGTTTTAATTTTTCAGAAATGACTAAGATTGAGATAGTTGCATTCAGCATATATGTTGCATATACATGAGATTCTTTATACTAAAGACATGACAAAAAATATGTAAGAAAATGTGGCCTGTGGAAATTTTTAAATCATGATGATGCTCTAGTATCACAATGTACACAAGTGTTCACTAAATTTCGACAAGGTACATGGCCAGTACCATGGTGTAGTAGGTTAAGGCTCTGCCTGCAGCACCAGAATCCCATATGGGCACCACTTCATTTTCTGGCTGTTCCACTGCTGGTGTGGCTCTTTGCTAATGACCTGGGACAGCAGAACCCTTGCACCCACGTGGAGAACTGGAAGAACCTCCATCCTCCTAGCTTCTGGCTGTTGAAGCCATTTGGGGAGTGAGCCGGCAGATAGATTATCTTTCTCCATCTCTTCCTCTCTTGAACTCTGTCTTTCAAATAAAAGTAAAATAAATCTTAAAAACACACACTGATGTGGTGAAATTACTGTCTTATTCTCACATATGCAAGTATATTACCAACTGGTTCCTTAATATACACACAAATAGTCACACGGAGACAATCACGTAGATGCAGTTGTAATGAACAAAGGTAAAGACTAAGAATTTTGTAAGTATATTTTTGCTCAACAAGTGAACACAGTACTTGGTCCATGCTATACTACTTTCTCAAGCAACTAGCAGAGAGCTAGATCAGAAGTAGAACAGCAAAACATGAATCACCATATAAGATGCAAGCACCATAGGCAGGGGATTTGCCTGCTAGGCTACCATGAACTGACTTATGCTTTGACATTCTGCAGAGCAACTCAGAAAGCATTTGAGGATATAAATACATGTTTAAGAAGGAATTGCAACATCCCCCAACCATGTGCTTAAGAAGGGACTCTGGCTGCTACTGAAACAGAATGTATCCTGGTTTGAAACCCTCTTCCCTCTGTCTGGGAAGGTTCTATCCTTATGCCATCTTTACCCTCTGTTTCCCCTAAAATAAAGTCTGTAACCAGTCACTTACTCTCCTTCCTAATTGTGGTGAAACCCAGATGATGTCAGATTTGAGGCAATCAGGCCATGCTGACTTCTGTCCTATACGATCATTCCTGACTAAGTGGCTCTTCTTTCATTGTTCTCCTTGGAGTTGATCACATGGTTTGGGAGACATCCCACCAGAGCCACCTGACTCTCTACTAGCATTTTCCTATCTCTGGGGGTGCACAGCCAGAGCCATCAGAGACATTCTGTAGGATCTTCACTCTATGTGCAGTACCAGGCAAGATTCTCAGCCAATCAGATTAGTGAAGCAGGTTTTTGTCACCCCTAGTGTGCTGGGGCTAAAATCCATGGCCAGTTCACTTCCCATCTTAGGGCATAGGGTGTTTGGTCAGTTTTCTCTCCTCCTTTATCTCCAGGAGATGTGAAAAGTACTCATCTGCCATCACCTAGATTTGGGACACTGACATAAGCATGATGGTCCCTACTTTCTCCTCTAGATGACTTTAAAACTTACATTCTTCTTGGGGGAATGGCTTCCAAAGGGAGGCCTTATAAGCGAGCCTCCTTCCCATTGGCTACATTTCAGTTCATTTGTAGATTTTGAATGTCTCACATTTTGCTAGGCTCCACTCTGCCTGTCTCAAAACACACTTGCCTAAGTTGGGCCCAGGAGGGTAGATGAAATCAAAATGCTTGATTTTCTTCTCCATTAAGCCTTGGCCAGGATTTGTCATTTTCAATCTCCAAATTCTTTGTGAGCTTGATAAGTGTACCCCAACTGAAGAGTGGATAAAGAAAATATGGGATAAATGTTGGAGTTGGTAAGATGACTCAGTGGCTCAGTCCTCACCTTGCAAGTGCCAGGATACCACATAGATACTGGCTCCTGTGGCATGGAAGAGCCTCCTGGTTTCAGATCTCCTCAGCTCTGGCTGTTGCAGTCACTCGGGGAGTGAACAAGTAGAGGAGGATCTTTATCTCTGTCTCTCCTCTCTGTAAAGCTCATCTGTCTTTCCAATGAAAATGAATAAATATTAAAAAAGAAAATGTAGTTTAATGTTTAAATATGTGTATGAATGAGAGAGAGACAGAAATATATGCAATGAAATATTATTTGACCTTAAAAGAGGCCAACAGGGCCCACAATGGTAGCGTAGTGGCTAAAGTCCTCGCCTTGTATGCACTGGGATCCCATACGGGTACTGGTTCTAATCCTGGCAGCATCGCTTCCTACTGTGCTCCATGCTTGTGGCCTGAGAAAGCGCTTGAGGACAGTCCAAAGCCCTGGGACCCTGCACCCACGTGGGAGACCTGGAAGAAGCTCCTGACTCCTGGCTTCGGATCGGCTCATCCTTGGCTGTTGTGGTCACTTGAGGGGTGAATCATCAGACAGAAGATCTTCTTCCTCTCTGTCTCTGTTTCCCTCTGTATATCTGACTTTGCAATAAAAATAAATCTCTAGGAAAAAAAAAAAAGAGAGACAAGAAGTGGGCTTAGTTGCTGCCTGAAACATTGGCATTACATGTTAATTATCAGCTACTTCACCTCCCAACCACCTTCTTGCTAATACACCTGAGAAAGCAGTGCTGAATGGCCCAAGTGCTGAATGGCCAAGGAAGCAGTTGATGGTCTAGGTTTCTGGTTTCACCCTGGCTTAGCTTTAGGCACTGCAGTCATTTGGGGAGTGAACAGTGCATGGAAGATCTCTTTCTCTGCGTTCCTATGTGTGTTAATCTGCCTTTTATTTAAATAAATAAAAAACTTGCAAAATGGGAAACCATAGCATATGCTATGGAATGGATTAAGCTTGAGAACATGATGCTGTATGAAGTAAGCCAGTCTCTGAAAGAGATAGAGCATTGCTTTTGCTTAAATGAAATATCTGTCATAGACACGGAGGCAGAGGTTGCCAGAGCCTAGGGGCAGGAAGGGAGGGAAGTTGTTCATTAACAGCTACAGAGTTTCAGTTTTGTAAGAGCAAAGTCTGAAAATGGATAGTGGTGATGATTTCGCAACAATTTAACTATGCTTAAAAATGACTGAGCTTGGCCAGGCACAGTAGCCTAGTGCCTAATGTCCTTGTTTGGCATGTGCTGGGATCCCATATGGGCACTGGTTCTAATCCTAGCAGTCCCGTTTCCCATACAGCTTCCTACTTGTGACCTGGGAAAACAATCGAGGACAGCACAAAGCTTTGGGATCTTGCACCTGAGTGGGAGACCCAGAAGCTCCAGGCTCCTGGCTTTGGATCAGTGCAGCTCTGGCTATTGCAGCCACTTGGGGAGTAAATCAGCGAATGGAAGATCATCCTCTCTGACTTTCCAATAAAAATAAAATAAATCTTAAAAAAATCACTGAACTGGATATTTTTAAGTGATTAAGGTCATAATACACACATATTTATTCAAACAAAAATATTAAGAACTAATACTTTCAATTCAAATGAAGGTAAAAGTGTGTGACAGAAAAACAGAATAAGTATAACAAAAAAAGCATATGATGTTATATTTTTATGAGAAATATCAATATTTGCATCAAGTATACAGATTAAAGTGTTAATTAAAATATTCTCAGTGACTGGACATGTGGTGAAATGGTGAGACTACTGCCTGCTATGCCTGCACCATGCAGCAGCGCTGATTCCAGACTCAGCTGCTCCATTTTGAAGTCATCTCCCTACTAATAGCCTGAGAAAAGCATCAGAGAATGGCCAGAAAATGGCTGGAGTGTTTCAATCCCTACCCCCTGCATAAAGCAATCACAATGATACTCTTGGCTTCTGAGTTCAGCCTGTCTTAGATCTGGCCACTGTGGCAATCTGGGGAGTGAAACGGCAGACATTTCATCTCTGTCCTTCTCTCTCTGTAACTCTGGCTTCCAAATAAATAAATAAAATTTTATGTAACTATTTTCAGAAGATTAAAGTCAGTGACACACTCTTTAGGTGAGAAACAATATCCCCAGCTGTAGGCAACTCCCTAGGTTGCCTTGTACCCAGGCAAGTGTTACCGACTGGGGCAGGCTGCAGCACACACCGGCACTTGTAATAGCCTAGACAAGATGTTTGATGTGCCAAGCTAGACCAGACTGCAACACCTACGAGTGGGAGCTGAGACTGGGGGCGGACCCAGTCTGGGTTGAAGCACCCATTGGCACATGCAAGATTTGAGGTTGAGAGTGGTCCTGATATGGGTACTTCAGGGACTCCCCTGCTAGGCTGCAGCTCTCACTGGTGAAGGTGACAGCCGGGGCTAGGGACATACAGGGCTAGGGAAGGCTATCCCATCTATCACCATGTATATAGGCTGGTTCTAGAGGCAGACCAGTCCTTACAAGGCCTCAGTCCTTGCTGTCTAGGCCATAGCCCTTGCCAGTTCACATGACAGCCAAGCCTAAAGGTGGGCCAGGATGGGTTAGGCTGTATCACTGACTGGTTAGAACTGCAATGGATGTGGACCAGTCAGATTAGGTCTCAGTATGCATTGGTGAATGCCAGGACTGAGGCAGGCCATGTCAAGCTGAGCCCCAAACACCAGCTGGCACATGTGAAACCTGGGTTGCAAGCAGGGCAGGTAAGGGAACTTAAGGAACTGACTTTCTAGGTTTTAGCTCCTTCTGGTGAGTATAGAGCCTGGGCTGCGGGAAGACTATCAGCATACGTGTGGGCTTGGTCTGGGAACTGATGGGCTGGGTGAATCCACAGCACATATTGGCATGACCAAGAGCCAGGATGGGATGCAGGGCAAGCTGGGCTGGGTTTCAACACCCAGCATTTCACAGGAGGGCCAGTTCTGGAAATGGGCCAGACTGGGCTAAGTTGCCTTACCTGCTAGTGAATGCCGGAATTGGGAGCAGGCCATACTAGACTAGGCCACAGCACCCACTAGTACACGGGGAGTGGACCTTGTAATGGAGGTAGGCTGCTGCTTCCATTGGAGAGTATGTAAGCTGGAAAAAGGGAACAGGGCAATCTGGGCAGGGCCACAGCACGTGTCAGCTAGCATGTAGGCTAGGTGTAGGGGGTGATCCAGGCTGTGCTAGCTCTGTGGTGCCAGCCTCCCATATGAACTCTGGTTCATATCTAGTGGCTCAACTTCTGATCCAAATCTTTGCTTATGGCCTGAGAAAGCAACTGAGAATGGCTCAAGTCCTTGTGAACACTGCACCATGTGGAGATACTTCCTGGCTTGGGTCAACTCAGTTCTCACAGTTTTGGTCATTTGAGGGGCAAACTAACAGATGGAGGCCTTTATCTATCTATACAATCTGCCTTTCAAATAAAAGTAAATAAAACTTACAAAAAAGAGAGAAAATACAAAAGTTGCATTTATTTTGAAACATGCACTGTGGGCAAGAAAATAAACTTGATAAGTACATCTTTGCTTTCTATGTTTTATAGTCATGTCTGAAATTGTAGAGACTCTGTGCAGTTAATATATTTTTAAGGATTTATTTAATTTATGTATTTAATTCGAAGAACAGATTCACAAAGAGAAGGAGAGGCAGAGGGAGGGAGATCCTCCACCACTGGTCCACTTTCTAAATGGTCATAGCAGCTGGGGCTGAGCCATTTGAAACCAAGAGCCAGAAGCTTCATCTGGGTTCTGCACATGGGTGCAGGTGCCAAAAGGACTAGAGCATCCTCTGTTGCCCTCCCAGGCCACAGGCAGGGAACTAGATCAGAAGTGGAGCAGTCAGGACCAGTACCCATCAAAAAATGCTGACCCTGCAGCCTGAGGACCAGTTTACTACTCCAGGGCACTGGCACTTGGAGTTAGTCTTAATCCTACTGAATTGGTGAGGGAACTTTGGGACCAAGTGCCAAACGCAGGGAAAATTCTCTGAATACTGATGGCTTTTATTTATTTGTTTTTAACAGAATTCTACAGGTCTAGTGATACTTATTTGAAGTAATGAGGCTGTTTTCTTGTTTTGGGCATATCAATATCTGTTAATTTCTTCAAAAATAATAGTGACCAGGAAAACCTCATATTGGAGGAGTCATAACTAGTAATTAAATAGGATTTTGTTCTGCTGCCTTTTGTCATTGCCTTCTTCCCAAGTGTCAGCAACTCTCTCTTGCCAAGTCCTCCCTGTGGTGAACCCAAATGTTGTTTTTCAGACAGGCGTAATTCAACCCACTACAAAACATCCCTGCCAATGAGACTCACACTAGGAACCCCAGCCCCCTCCGCCTGGTGACATACGCATTTTGTGCCTAATTTGCGTCATGAGATCTGTAGGCAGATGTAGGTGGTACCTCACAGATGCAAAGGGTTTTTTTTTTATTTTTACTTTTGACTTTTTCCTTTGTCATTTGGACATGATGATAGAAAAACAATCATCCTTTAACCACAACCCAGGGCCACCAAGCTTTTCCTGTCCGATTTTGGAAGACGAAACATTTTTTTTTATCTAGCAAGACTTCCATTTTGCAGTTCGCTCTCTTTTTAAATATATTTCCACCTTGTTATTGTTCTAAAGCTGAACCACGCTTACCTATGAGATACATGTAACTAGCATAAAAGAAAAGGAAGGCAAGAGAAGTCTGAATAGAAGCTGGGCCTGTAAGAAAGCATTTGCTTCCATTTATAACAATTAAAAATGTGATTAATATTATGCATTCCAACATTGAAACATTTCAGAACTTATTTCTAAGATTCAGAAAATGTCAGCATTTTTTTTTACATTACTGAGCAGTCCTTTGTAGGGTTAGGAGCCATAAATAATATGAAAAAAAGAAAATAAATAATTATACTACAGATTTGTTTCTCCAAATATCATTTTTTAATGGTAAGAAAATCAAGAATCAAAAATCAATTAAATCCAGAGCTAAACAAAAACAAAAACCTCAAACATACAGCCTTTTATTATATCCTAATTTTTCCTGAAGCATTGGCTCTAAAGTCAATTTTTAGATTTTTCAAAGATTTTTCATTTATATATTTTAAGGATTGTTATTAAGAGGTCATTGTGCAAATAAACTTGAATTTGGAAAAGAAAAAATATACCTTTGATGTGTAAACTAGTTCATGGCAGAAATAAGAATTGTGACATTTGGGGAGAATCTCGGTTAGAATTTGTCTAGAAAACGAACAATGGGTTTTGAAATTGTTGGGAGCTCTATGGTTTATAAAGAGAGATTTTATCACATAATTCAATCACTTATTTCTCACCAAGATTTCCTACCTTTTCTAAGCAACGTAAATTCTGATGTTATTCTGCTACCAAATTAGAAACTAAATACCCCTTTAATGCCGGAAATATTTCTTTTAATTTTGGCCAGAAAATGTCAAATTTGTGTTGCCTTTTCATTTACTCAGTGGATTCTTTGTGTTGTCAGGAGAGCCAGATTTGGAAGAGGAAATCATTACAAAATAAACTGTAGCATTTCAGGTATCTCTGGGAAAAATCCCAGGCTTAGCATTGTCCCTGGGTAAGTGAAGAAGGCCCTTTAATCTGAATCCCAGTCTCTTAGTTGATCGTGTCCACCAGTGTGGAGCCTCATCCAATTCATGACACTGTTTTCTAGGAGTCTCCTTCAATGTCTAGTTTCATAAGGCCAAGTTACTATCAGTATCTTTGCTGGCCAACATTAAATCAAATTCCTAACTTCGATGTTGAAAATAACTTTGGGCATTTTGCTCCCATATCTTTCTTTTTTCCACTGCTCAGTCTTTAGATTCATAGCATAGAATATGGAGAATACAGAATGTGCCAGAATGCTCAGACACGTGATTTTTGGTGTTATTTTAAGCATAAATCTGTTTATGCAGCACAGTCCATCATGGGATTTTTTTTTCTTCTTTTTCAAGATTTAATCATTTATAATCCATTATGAATTCACACTGTTGGAGTTTATAAAATACTTTGGCAAATGGGTGCCTCCCCCTTGCCCAGAAGACATGATTTGGCCAGGAAGTGAGTTTCTGAGGATGCCCACAATCCCATGACACAGCAATGAGCTTTGCCTGACTTTTTCTAATTTCTAACCCTGAGCAATGATCCCATTTACGCTCTGACATTACAACCACTCAAAGCAGAAAGCGGCTGTCTTTGAGTCTCCTATTCCACCTTCTCAGGACCCAGCTGCTTCAGTGGTGATCGCTTGGGTTAAGGAAACTTGGGCTTTGTAACCATATCAACTGCTGGAGGAATAGGCTGACCTGACGGCTGAACTTTCCCCTCCTTCTATGCTTCACCCAGCTCACTGTCAACAAAATTTTCTCAGCCGGAAGTTGGTATCAATCCCTCTGTTTATCTAGGTTCCCAGTCTCCTGGAAACAAATTATAATCTCCAAACACGTCATCACCTCCTGAACTTCCGTCTCTCTAATGTTGCCCTATGTTTGCAAATGTATAGCCAGAAACATTAAATGCCTGTATGACTGGCAGTCATTTCATGTTTTCTTTCTTGTGGGTGGGAGAAGTTACTTTCTGTTCCTTACAGCTTTGAGAAAGCAAATAAATTCCGCAACAGTATCTGTCTTGTTGATTCATTTCAAACTCTTTAATTTATTTTCTATTCTATATCATAGGAGGAAATAGGTAGTCAGGATTGAGAAAAATCACTAAATAATTGTCATCTTTTAGTAAAGTTTAGCTTAGTTGTGTTAGTAAGTGCTTTTTGAAGAAGGGGACTTTCAATTCCTGTTATATTACCTTGAGTATTCAGCAGGTTGTTAAAAATTGTGGCTAGTGATTTTAAAAATTGAAATTCTATTACTTTTTAAAGAATATAAAAAGTTTATTTGAGAAGCAGATTTACAGAGAGCAAGAGAGAGTTTTCCATCTGCTGGTTCACTGTTTAACTGGGCACAATGGCAAGAGCTGAACTGATCCAAAACCAGGACCTTTTTCCGGTTCTCCCATGTGGATGAGGGTCCCAAGGATCTGGGCCATCCTCTGCTGCCTTCTCGGGTCATAGACACGAAGCTGGATCAGAAGTGAAGCAGCCAGGACATGAATGAGTGCCAAAAGGGAACAGTTGATTCATTAGCTTGATGAGCTGTTGCAGGGGCATTCCAATTTAAACTCCTTATGAAGCAGTCATTTATTACATGGCTTTGAATTTGTTATTAAGCATTCATCTACACGTCATTTAATAAATTTCTACACATTCTGTGAAGCTGCTAAATGAATGTGGGAAAGAAAGGAGTCATTAAAGAAACATTTTTAATTTCCGCATTGTACAGGTCCTTTGTCAGGAGATGTGATGACTTTCTTCCAATTCATCCAAGCTTCGAATTCAAGTTAAATTTGCTCTTACTTCCCGATGACTTTGATACAGGTAGCCTAAATAATCTCTCTATTGAGGGTGACAGCTGGTGATCTGGGGTTCTTCTGTCTAGGTTTCCATTCGTACTACTTTTCCGAGAACCATAGAAAAATATTTCTATCAAACATAGGAAGAAGTCAATATTTGAAGGAAGAGCCAAGGTAAACTATTGCCAAAGTTGAAGCTGAAGTGACAGAAGCAGAAATAAAGTCAGGAGTCACACATACAGCAAGCGGGGGCTCAGTAGACATGAAATGAGGGGATTATTGATGGGGATAAGTAGCAGAAGGGTTGTGATGTATTCTACAATGATGGATATTCAGGGCTTGCCTTCAGGATTTATGATGTATATGTGCTTGAGCTAACTTCGCTTAAGGAGCCAAAACTAACGATGATGGAGATAAATACATTTTTTTATGGTCAGTGGAAATTTAATGTGCCTATGAGAATGAAACTTCAAGGCTGTTTATATTTCTCAGAGGCTAACTGGCTATAAATTATACTCCTAGAAAGATCTGGCTTCTTATTTATGATAACACAAGCTCATCCACTGGGAAAACAACAATAACATATACAATCCAGGGAAAACCTCACTGGGTCCAGAAGGCAGCTATTAGCCCATGGAGTAAAAGAAAACTACGAATGAGAGAGTAAAGGAAAAAGCCCTTTAATTGTAAGTGACCATCTAGATGTCCTCTGGAGTAGAGTCTGGCAAACTTTCAAACCTTACCTAGACAGTTGTATATTCCTGGAGTGATGAAGCAGATGAGCAGCAGGATAAGACTGGTAGCAGTTAGAAATAACAGTTGATTAAGAGGAAGGACAAGACTCTTATGCAAATGGGAATCACATTAGGAACAGTTTAATCAGGTTAAGAGCATCTGTCTGTCTTGTGAGCTCTTAGCTCACATAAGCAGTTCAAAAATTAATAATCAAAATAATAACCCCAAAGTTATTACACACACACACGACAAGCTTCAAAATCTGACATTTTATGAAGTTGTTTTTGTATTAGGAAAAATCCACATGTTTAATAGTTGATTTTCCTAATTGTGCTGTATTATTAGATTTTGCTTTCTGTACTCAATATAGTATAGTCAACTATTTCAAATTTTGCTTGGAAAGTGAATGAAACCAATATAGAACCTTTATCCCCTTCTCTTCTGGAGGAATATGTCCTCTAGTTGGCCATGTTTGAAGCGGTGGTCCAAGGCAGAGCACTTCCTGCACAGTTAAGTCTTTTACCTATGAAATATTTAGGACTATTATCTTCATGGAATGCTGAGTTTTGTGGTGTATGCCTTCACCATTATTCAATGCATAGCTGTGGAGATCAAGGAAGAGAGGTTATCAAGGTAAACACAACACATCTTGAATGAGACTGTCTCAAGGGTCAGTACCCATGGAAGAGCTGACTTGGGGACTCACCAGGGTGATTGCTGCTTGCATCCTGATTCCAACTAAAGGAGGATCTAGACCCTGTAGAGAAGAAGCATTTGAGAACAATATTTTCATCTTTGAATTGCCTTGGCTGCAAGGGATCTCATAGCTAAATTTAGTCTTCATCTGCTATAGCCATCTTTTGTCACATTCTTTTTATTATTACTCCTTTAGGTTTTGCCAATTTTTTTTCTTTTTCAAATTCTGTCCCCACTCTGAAATCCATCCAGCAACAGTCTAATAGAATTGATTCTATCTCAGCCTTTTAGTGTTTGCCTTTTATAGTGAAATCTGGTGGAATATTAACCTGAACTATTCCATATTCTCCTTGGAAGTGAAGGAGAAAAAGTTAAGAAATTGTCAAAAGAGGGAAAATGTGAAGCATTTAAGACTAAGGAAGGAAGAAAAGGGAGGAAGTTGTGAATATGGATAATGCTAAAAAGGGAAAATAAAATTTAACACTGTTTTATAATATATAATATTTAATAAATGCCAAAAGGCAAAAGGGCTATATTTACTTAAATAAGCACAAATACTTCTGGGGCATAACACTCAATCCACTTGTTGTGCTGTGGCTTGCATGTTGTGCTATCTCTCTGAATGAGCATGCTGTTCTCTCACTCGTCATGGATTTTTCCATTAAAACAAAGACTGACCAAATTTTGTGACTTGAGTATGATTCTTTTTTTTTATGGTGAGATTTTTTAAAATTATATTTTAACAATCTTTACATAGCTAATTAGGGTGAAAAGGTTCAAGGGCTACAGGAAAGTGGGAAAGACTATAATTTTTTCCATAGTATTTCCTTCATGTTTAAAGGGGGATATTAAGGGAGAAAGCCCACCCAATTTCCCACCCTCCCCAGGTCCCGGATGTAGGGTATGCTCTGAGGTTCTTGCTCAAGTGGTTTTGATATTTCAACAGTTACGAATTGCTGCCAATCTTGCTACTCCAAGCACTATGAGGTCTTTGAAGAAACCACTGGTTGACAGAGTCCATCACAGAGTCTCCGTTTGTCCCTTATTTCGCTGCCAAGATATAGCTGAGATGGTTGGTTGACCTGTTCTGTCTTCTCTCTTTTCTTGGTTAGGGTTCTGAGTCCAGCATTTTGATTGGGAAGATCTCCAAAGAAACTTTGTCTGAGGTGTTATATGATTCTTGAAAAATACAATCAAGACAGTTTCACCTATTCCTTTCCTTTCCTTCCTTTCTTCCTTGCTTCCTTCCTTCCTTCCTTCCTTCCTTCCTTCCTTCTCTTTCTTTCTTTCCTTCCTTCCTTCCTTCCTTCTTTCTTTCTTTCCTTCCTTCCTTCCTACCACAATTATTTTGGTCCATGTGCAGTTTGTTTCCTTGGTTGTGGACTATATAGTTTTGGTTCTGGCATTCAGTTACTGAGAAATTACAGGACTGGAATTAGAGTACCATTTTGAGCATTGTTGGGACTAGAGTAAACATTATTTGGAATAAAATGTTAAGATATGAAATATTAATTCTTAAAAGTAAGTGAAATTAATGTAAACATAAATGCTAACTTGATTTGCTGAGGAAGTAACTTTAGTGAATTTTAATGAAGAATTATTTAAATAAGGCATAGCTTCTCAGCATCTGATTTGGGAAATTTTTAATTTGATTATTTCAATTGAAATGCTAATACAACTGTAAAATAAAAGATATTCACACAATAAAATTAAAGATGTATAAAAAAGATTAAGCTATAACACCAGTTTATCCTTAAGCTTTTTAGTGTGGGTCCCAATTGCATTTTCATTATTTTTCCCAAACTCTGAATCTTATCTTTGAATTTATTTTTATCATTGTTGCATAGTTTATCTAAATTTTATCTGTTTGCCATAAAAATGAAAGTAATAGCTTTACTAAAAATGTAAAAATTGTAAGAAAAATGTAAGAATCTAGATAATCAAAACTTTTTAGTTTCATAGTACACTCCTTCAATTAGTATTTGAAATCAAGTACAAAAATATGTACTTGCTTATCTTTACTAACCAAATTGTCAAATAATGCGAGAAGCAATTTTTATGACATTACATTCAGATTTTTTTAGAATTTGCTTTAGTTTAGGGAGCGGAAAAGGCCAACTATAATGAACAGATTGAGTGAAGAAGGATTTGTGGACAGTTGCAAAGACAGTAGTTACTGTGTCAACTAATCAATGAATTGTGCAATTTCAGGTTTAAAATCTGACTTTGGTGTTTGTCAACATTCTTTAAAGCCCTCATAGATTATGAAACACATAGTAAGCCAGAGATAACATGAGTGGTCAATTTTCCATTGCATTCACCCTCACCACTGCCAAGGATCAGCACACGGATCAAACTGGTGCTCTTTCTCTCTTCTCCTTTAGAGTTCTTTTTTTTTTTCTCAAAATACTATGTTTTTCTTGTAAACAGATCTTTCACAAGTTTAATAGAATTTGATGGTCCTTCAGTCATGTCCAGTGTCAATGCCCTTTAGTTATAGGGTAGAAAGTGCTTAGAGATGTAGGGGGAAAAAAACTACAAAATAAATGTATCAACTTAACATCTATTTTCATATATGTTATTTATTATAAATCAAAAAAAAGTATTTCAAAAGCCACTGACTTAAATCTATAATCTCCTAAGAACTTATTGGAGAAGAAATACACGGTGTTAGCTATAATCTGCATGTTTATAAATGTACTTGGCTAAACTGTGACACCAGCATTTTTCCCACTATGACATGTTAACTATGTCTGTGGAAGTAAAAAGCTGAGGTCGTGCTAGAGAAGAGTGTCATTACGAGTCAATGTGAGTGTGTGTCACTCAGACACGGTGCTGGATAAACAAAGAAATAATTAATGTTGATGAAGTAAGCTTCTAACATCATTGTGTATCTCTGAAAATGTATGGAGATGTTCACATACTTTTCTTTGTTATTTTTGCCTGAATTTTTTTGGAAAATAAACTCCCTGTCTATGACAATATCAAGTGATAATTTAATTTTTCACTGGGTGTATAATGCTATAATGCTATAGTGGAAGGTGGTTATCAAATAAATAATTCATTGAAGAAGATTAAATTAGTTGAGCGTTTTTCAAAGCCAGAATTTATGATTATGGTTTCTGGTGCACTGTTTCAGTCATGGTATTTAAAATTTTACCGCATTTTTTTTCTTAGGCTCATGCTATGTGTGTTTTGTGCATATATAATATATAACATAAATACTGACTAAACTACAGTTTATTTTTTCATTCATTACACAATGGTTGAATAATGTTCTTATGAAAAAGAACAGTAAGCCAGAATATACATGAGTTAGAGCAAAGTTCAGTGATTTGCACAGAGGTTGTGTTTCATTAACATATGTCTCATAAGCAGTTAGCAAGTTAAATGAATGGCAATCTGACCAAATTTTTAATTCCAAATTGTACATCAAGTATTAGTTAAATTGATTGGAGAATTGAGAAGCACAAGTCCAAAAAAGTAGCTGATAAGGCACAGCATCTAATAACCCGTGTCATTCTACAATTGTTAAATATGATTTGCCTCATAATGTTATCCTTTGATAAATTGTTATAACATTGTGGGATATATCGAGCTTATTAACAGTTTCATTAATTGCTATTAGAAGGAAGAAGCTATGAAAGCTGGTTACACATAGGAACAAATGTTGAGGCAGATGGTCGAAAATAGTGAGACATGATGAGTTGCTGAACCAGTTTTTACTTAATTAGCTTTCTACATCAGAATATTTAAAATGAATTTGTCATATTGTCTTCAAGATTTGAGATTCAGAGGATTATAGTCACATGCATCTTTTAAAATAGCAAGAGGAAGATCGAAGATCTGTGGGCTCTGACCCATGACCATTTGATTGTTCTATACTGAGAGTCTGTTGAATTGTTGAGAGAGTGGAAAATTTTACTGTTAAGGAGTAACCTATTGCGGTGACGTCTTTCCACTGCCTACAGCAGAGAAAACAGAGGGAGAAGAGCAAGGTGGAGTTGGATACTTCCCATAAATTTTCTTTGATGCTGTTACTTCTTACTGAATAGTTTTAAAGGAGCTGTAATGAATTTTGAAATAATTCTACAAAAATCGTTTCCTTTTCAGAATTGCCAAGGTATCAAGGAAGTAATACTTTTCATACTCAGGCCATTCCTGGCTATAACATGGGGGATAATAAGAAAAACTTACGTTTTAATTTTCACAGATGGGATTAGCACTTGCATGCATGGAATGAATAACCAATAGTTAAAGGTGAAGATTTTGATAGAAACATGGTTTTAATACTGGAAAATGTTGCAAATTTTTAAATAGAAATAAGTGATAGCAAGGTTTATAACTACCAGAGATTTGGAAAATTTGCAAACGTTCCCCTAAAGAAGCTTTTCTATATTTGCTTTCAAGGCCATGTTTTCAATGTTGTAGCCCAAGTAGCTAACAGGCTATCAGAATATAAAAGTTTCTGAAGATATAGTCTTCATTGATGTTTCAACTATCTGACAAGTGGGTTTTGAATATCATTGTTTCCCCACATGAACTGACATGTATGATCTCAACAGAGCTACCCCTTCCTCTGGAGACTTTAATGCTAGTGTTAGTTTGTTATTCACAAATTGTTTGATATAGGAATTATAGAGCAGTAGCCACTGGTATTTGACAGGCTCTAAGTAAAATGTGAGTTCATTTACTCACACTGCCTGCACTCAATCTATATGATATATTACAAAATTATTCATTATTTATAGGTTAATTAACAGAATCAAACCCAATGTGATGTGGATTACAGAAATTTAGGTGGTGTATTTTGGATTCACTATGTTACATACAGCATGTATGAACATTTAGAAAGTTACAGAAGGCATATATTGATTTGAAAGAGTGAGAATGCCAGAAATAAATGTGTATGTAGCTGTGGTAAGAATTGGTTGACTTTAAGTTACATGAATGCAAGTTATCTGCTCTTACAAATAAAAAGGAAAGTGAAAGAAACAGTAACATCAGTGTAAAATATCTAATAATTTAACATATAAAACAATAAATAATATCAAATCACCTAATATAAATATTATAAAAATTTCATGGGGAAAATAAGGAGGCCATGGAATCTATTATATACATACATATATATAAAATGCATATGCATATTCAAAATATGATTGTCAGTAATTATCTAAGAAAAATGGAAGTAAATAAACAACAGATTTGAGATTTCAATGAGAATAAATTTAAACCCAGACACTTAAGAAATCATGGTTAAAGGGAAAACCAAAAGAAAAAATATTGAAAGCATTCAGAGGAAAGAGAGACATTATATGTGAAAGACCTAAGAATGACAGCTTCTCACCATACAAAGCAAGGCAGACAGTAATGGGTCAACATGTTTAAAGTGCTGAAAGAAACAAACATAAAAAGCTGTTCATTCAAAATCTTACATTGAGCAACAACATCTTTCAATAATAAAAGTAAAGTGAATGCTTCATCCAGCAAACAAAAGATGAGAACATTCATTAGCATTCTTTGTATTAAAAAACATTACAGGAAATTTTCAGGCAAAGGCAATGAAATTTCAGAATATTTGGACCAGTACACAAATTTTAAAATCTGTGACAACATGAAAGACAGTTTTTCAGAAAAATGTTTATTTGTTAATACTGCATTGAAAGGTTTTTGAGATGATCAAGTGTTTTAGAGACTTGAATGGAGTTCCAGACTCCCAGTTTTGGTCTGGCCCAAACCTAAGAATTCATGAAGTGAAGCAGGAAATGGAAGCCTCTCTCTGCCCTTCTACCCACTCTGTAAGACTGCCTTTTAAGTAAATATGTGTATACATATACACATACACAGAATCATGAGTAAAGCAACAAAAAAAGCAGTGTTGAGTGTCACTTAGAATACATTGAAGATTTATGTTTCAAATATAATTGCAAGAAGTTAGACACCCATGATAAACCACAAAAAAATCACCAACAAACAGCAGTGGTTGTTCTTGGATTTCTGAATGTAAGCTAATCTCACTGGACTTAGGTGAAACTTTAAGGTAGATATTGTTTGTATTTCCTTAGTAACTAGAGAGCCTGGACATGTTATTCATATGTCCATTAACTATCTGAATTTGTACTTTTGAAAAATGTCTGCTCATTTCCTTCATCTGTTTCTTAGAAGTTATATTTGCTTTTCTTTTGTTGAGTTTCTGAAGCTGTCTGTAAATGCTGCATATGAGTCCCCTATCTGTTGTATAGTATGCAAAGATTTTTCCCATTCTGTTGGTAGCGTGTTTGTTTGGTTGAACATTTCCTTTGCTGTACAGAAACTTTTTAGCTTGATATAGTCTATTTCCTTATTTTAGCTTTGACTGCCTGTGCTTTTGGTGACTTTTCTATATCGATACATATGTATATATTGAAATTCAGCAGCACCTCACACCGTATTATGAAAATGAACTTAGAATATAAGTCCAAATGTAAGATGTAAACCTTAAAAATATACAATATTTTTTATTAGAAAGCAAAACTCTCCATAAATCTGACTTTCCAATAAAAAAAATGAATCTTAAAAAAAGTACTTGCATTTAAAAATTGAACTTCAATGACTTCAGGTAAGGTGGTGGCATGCTTGGCATCACAGAGCACAGATCCTTGTATCTAATTTTGTATAAAAAAACAGAGTAAGTAAATAATAAAACCAAAAATTTAGCTTTGTGCACACAATTCCCTTATAAAATATCTCTTACAGCAGGTGTGGATGTGCATGGACCAACAATAGCCTTCAGTCTATTGTGCTGTCTAGTGTGTGGGGGAAAGTGACAAAGACAATGGGAGTCCAAGGGATGTGAGAAAGGTGCTCAAGAATGTCAACTTCAAATCACCAAGATCAATTCTATTCAATTCAATTTTTAAATGTTGTTTTTTTTTTCGTGTTTAGGTCAAAGAAATTGGAATGATGTATTTAAAACACTTAAAAAATTTGGCCAAGATTTCATATATCAATAATTATATCTTCAATTCTCACTAGCCAAAACGTTTTACCTGTATGCAAGAGCTCAGGAATTATTATGTCAATATTTTAGGGAATCCACTAGAAATTAGGGTTTAGACAATGGAGATGACTAAGAATGGGAGTGAATAGTTAACTGTAGGACTTATTTTAAATGAAAGTTAAGAGAGAGCATAGACTGTATTGGTTATAGAATATGAATCTATAGATATAGGTGACATAACAATGTGAAGCTATAATGGAGTGAGTATCTCCAGATATTTTAAAATAGAGTTTCGTTATTAAGATTGATGGTGATAACATTGATGTTGGTATTCAGAGACTGTACACTGTTTTGTATAAATCTAATATAAAGCAGATGAATAATTAAAGATTATTTTATTTCCATCATTGCTGATGTTCTTACAAAAGATTCAGAGGCAGTATGGGTAAGCTTAAGCAAAAAAAAAAAAAGTGATAGTCTCAGAATTGAATGTTTGAATTGGACATATCAGTCTGTAATTATTACCCACTGTACTGTGCATATTTGGCAATAAGTACAACTAGGACCAAATGGTTGTCTTGTAATGATGTTTCTTTTTACAGGAAACCAGTTTCTGGGAGAATTGACTGATGCTATGAATAAGTAAAGAAACGTGTAACAGGAGCTTGGGATGTTCCGACATACATACATCAAAGAAGCTACTAACAGGACTCTAGGAATCAATCTGAAGCAATCTCCTGCTCGTCTAAGAAACAGCAATTTGAATTGTTCTAAGAATAAGAGCTACAACAGATTGAAATTCATAAACATGTTAAATTTATGGCTGTATGGTGATATGACATACCAGTTATTTTCTAAGAAAGACAACTTATCATTTTTAAAAATTTAAAAACTCACTACAACAAAAAGGATTAAAATCTTTATTCCACATGTTTTTAGGAACTATATCACTAAGTCAACAGTAGATGCACACATAATGTTTCTAGCTTGTAAAGTCCTTCCAGCTAATCAACAAAGACTCAGTGATAAAATTAAAGTATTTACATGTTGTATTCTAGTGAATCAATGGATCTGGGCATTCAGAATTAAAGCTGTTCATATCATAAGAAAAGGAAGACCAGATATATTTCCTGTTAAAAAAAACTTACCACCAACACCTGTGTTCTTGCCAATGACAAAAAGTGAAGTCTGATGAAGCTTGGAATCTTGGAGTTCATTTCAAGGAAATTCAGAGTTGCAAAAGAGTGTAAGTAAGTAAAGCCTGAGCACAATATCAACAAAATCCAAAATGTAATAAACTCTGTTGATGAATGACCCAAATTGTTCTACAGATACATTACAAGTGAATGGAATAATGTATAAAGGGCTTATCTACAAATTAAAAAAATGAAAAGTTACATGAGTGTTTAAAGGGGGAAGATGAACTTATAGCATCTACAGTTACTCTTTCATAATTAAACCCATTCAAAATATAGCTAAGTAGTTGCTACAAAAATCAGAATTTTTTTACTTTTCTAGGGAGCTAGGAGATTTGGTTGAGACTATATTCATGGAAGCGCTTTTGAAGTGGCTGGAAAATTTCCATTTCTTGTTTCTGAAGGTGGTTACAAGGGAACTTACTTTAGAATGAGTTACTCATCTTGTTTGGATTTCTATATGTTTTATTTTACAAAATGGGTGTTGAAAAAAGGACTGTAAAATAAATAGGCAATGCTTTAAAATGGCTAAAATACAAGTTGAGAGTTATTCTTGGCAAAACGGCTGCCTCCATTTTGTCAGCAAATTATAAACCTTTTTTCATTTACCCAACGAAAACATTTATTGTGTTCCCACCAACCAGCTGGGACACACCAGGTGCTTCAGCTTAAATAGAACTTATAGAAGACACAGCAGTTATTTTTATCACAGCTAGGGTGCCATCAGGTAAGAAAATCACACAGAATCTCTCATCACATAGTATTTAATCCAAAGCAACGCTTAAGCTGGTGAAGTATAAGTTAAAAAATTGAAAGAGGCAGTCTAGAGCCTAGCGATATTAGAAGTTGTCATTTTCTCTTGGGACAAAAAGGCAACAGGAGTGGCTATAATTCCCAGAACTAAAAATCACGGTCTAAGGATGGGCAAACATTTTAACAGGAGTTGAGGCCAAGGATGAGATTGTCACTGCATGGCATTCTTTAGGAGGTGGGAGAATGCAGAACAGTGTGCTCATGTTTTCTATGTGACTCTCCAACACTGTTCTTCAGTTTTTACAGAATTTACACTAGAATTTAATACTAACCCCCTTTTTCACTTTTAACTTATACTAATTTGGGGTATGACACATGACCACTTTGGTACCACAAAACTTTGAATAACAGCATGTAGATAGATCATCATTGAAGTAGATATTGAAATACACAACCACAGACTAGGACTTTATGCTAGAATTTGACCTTTTAATCAAAATGTCAGTCCTTCACAATCTGACCAATGAATTCACCAAATCACAATAAAAATACCTAACATCATTTTGTAGATTTTCACAAATAATTTCTAATGTTTATATGGAGAGACAAAAGATCTAGGATAGTTGAATGTTGAAGGAAAAGAATATATTTGTACATAATAAACACATATACACAGTGTAATATATCTAACTTAAGGAGAGGCATATGATATTGAAAAAGAAGAATAAATAGATAATTTTGGTCATATGCCTATTTTAATCTGTTGGTAAACACTGTGCCAGATCAGTGACATAATCTTTCTTTTTTTCACTAGTTGAAGAACCAAATGGATAACAGCATTTTTATTTTGGTTCCTTGTTGATCACGACTCTAACAAGAGAACAGAAGGACTTATTTGTTTGAAATACTGCTGAACAGCTTGCTGCGAATTGAATCAAAACAAGTTTTTAATCAGATCAAGTTTGTCACTCTGAGAACATAGGGTGACAATTGACAGTGACCTTCGTGGAGTCTTGGGGGTGAGGCTAGACAAAATGAAATGTTTAGTCTTGGGACTTTAATGAAGTGGTTACTTGAAGAATGCGTATTTGTGCAGACTTGATGGGCACTTGAAGGGAACTGACTGACTTGTGATCTCCACCATATTCCTTGAAAATTCACCATCTAATATGAATTTTTATGAGTTGCTACTTTAAATTATTTGAAAAACATTTGTACAATAATTTAATCTTAAAAGTTACAATCAATGTTTAATGAAATCATTGGATGGAAACGTTTTTAGTCTACATGGTTTCATTGCTACCGTAAAAAGTCACCAGTAGTATAATGGGGTAGCTAGATGCAAATATAAATTTTCAAAAAACCTTAAGGCTAGCTTTTTATAGCTTATATTTTTGGATGATTGAAAAACAGTGGAAGTTTCACAAAAGGACTACCTAGATTGTTCTAGTAAAAAAAGAGAGAGAGAGAGAGAAGAAGAAAAGAAGAGGAGGAGGAAGAAGAAAGCCATCAAGGAAAACTTGAAAACATATTGAAGAACACATTTTCTACAAAAAGAAAATTGAAATAATTTCACTCTTGACTTTCAACTTCACTGTTACTACATAGGTTTGGGAGTCAAGGCGCCCCTTCTCTTGCCAGGAAATTTTGGCAACAACTGGAACACATTTTTGGTTGTCGCAACTGTGTAGGTTGGAGACTTACTGCTGACATTTTGTACCTAACAGAAAGAAATACAGTTACACATCTCATCATGAACAGGACAATCCCCAATGACGTGGGATTGTTCCCTAATTCCCAATAATGTCAAGACTGAAAAATCTTCAACACTCGGATGATTTACTGGCTTTTTAAGTATCTGTGAGCCCTTAAAAGTTATTACAGCTATCAGAAACAGCTATTTAAACATTCTTGGTTGTCTGTAAATATTTGATAGCTATTTTCCTCTTTAGGTTATTTTAAAAATTGTAGTTTCAGAGGTGTGAAAAATCATCTATGTTGTCCAATAATTTTTATAAAAAATGAGGGTCTTCTTTGGTAACATATTTTTTCCTATCCTACACCAAATGTTTTAGATAGACCGTTTTCATCTAAACAATAAAAAAATGGTGGAGAAACAGTTTAAAAATAAAAAATAGATGGGAAAAGTGATATTAAGACAAGTTACAATTTAATCTCCAGGCTTCTTGACCATTTAGTGCCAGTAGCAATTTCAAAACAGGTGTTATGTTTATGTTCTATTCCCACTACATATACATGTCAGTTGTTTCGCATACACAAGAAGTTTGTTCTAGGGCCTGGCACAGTAGCTTAGTGGCTAAAAGGTCCTCACGTTGCATGAGTCAGGATTCCATATGAGCCCTGGTTCTAATCCCAGCAGCCCTGCTCCCCATCCAGCTCCTTGCTTGTGTCCTGGGAAGGCAATGAAAGATGGCCTAAAGCTTGGGACCCTGCACCCATGTGGGAGACCTGCATGAGGCTCTAGGCTTCTGGCTTCAAATCAACATGGTTCCAACAGTTGCAGCTGCTTGGGGAGTGAATCAGCGGATGGAAGATCTTCCTCCTATTTCTCCTCCTCTCTGTATTGATATACAGATATATACAGGCTTTGCAATAACAAGAAATAGATCTTTAAAAAATTGTTCTAAAAATACAATAGCAGAAGACAGTTATATACTTGAAAACATTTGTGGAATTGGTTGTGAAAAATAGGCTATATTTTTACACACTTTTAAAATTTATTTTTCTTATGCTTTTATGATACAGTTCTATAGGCTCTGAGATTTTAGACCCTAAAATTAGCAATAAATAAGATCAACGATATTGGCAGTAGTAAGTTAGTAAATTACTAAAGTTAGCACTAAAGAAGATTATTTGTTACTTTCTGAGCCATCACACCAGAGTAGTGCATCCGTGTACAAACGGTGACCTTATATAGACACATTTTTATCACCCAAAGTCCACAGCTTATATTAGCTTTCACTTTTGGTGTGTGATGTATTCATTGGATGTTGTGGACTGTGTAACAGAACGTATTCCCCATTTCAGTATCATATACAATAGCTTCACTGTCCTAAAAACATGCTGTGCTCTACTTACTCACCCACACCTTCCACCAAATTCCATTTAACTACTAACATTTATTCACTATCTTGGAAGTCTTGCCCATTGAGTAAATCTGGTGTTGGAACCAGATGGTTTGTAGCCTTTTAAGACTGGTTTTTTATTCCCATGCTGCAATGTCTGGGGAAGCCCCTGCTGTAAGTATTCACATGCCAGTGGTAGACAGGGGTGACTTCCTCAAGGGGACCTGGGGGTGCAGTCTCACGGGGGTCCAGTCTCACGGGGGTCCATTGGGATAGCACTGGCAGGGCACCCAGTACAAGCCTGGGGATTTCCCCAGGTGATTGATTCCCAGCAGGGTAGGGGGGTGGAGAGGAGAGATTTCCAGGTTAGCCTGCTGGCCTGCAGGCCTTGTGGAGCTTTGAATGGGCCTGGGTCTTAGGTGTGTGGAGGGATACGGTCCCAGGCCAACATATGTAGCACAAGGCAGAAGGCTGGGCTGGGTAATCTTGTACTCCCAGGCACAGGGACTGTGGATTGATCAGGGAAAGGGACATGGAGAGGTGGGGGAGGAAGACTGCTGAGGGAGTACATTGTAGGCAAGGAATGACTTCTGAGGGATTCCCAACGATAAGGCCATTGTAGTTGTAAGTAAGCAAGGAGGCTGAGACCAACATTTTGGAGGGGAGAGGCTGGATGACCTTTATGGGTTAGACTGATGCACCAGCCCACACAGGAGACCTGAACTGGGCTAGTTAGCATGGACCACAGCTGAATACCACTCAGTGGAACACACTAAAGTTAGGGCTGGGGACCTAACTGGAAGGACTAGGTCACAGTACCTGCCAGTGAGTCAGAACAGGGGATGGGTAATGTTACCCTGGGCCATGACACAAATCAGCATGCCAAAGAACCAGGTCTGTAGACAGATTCTGTGGGGGGATACATGAGCTCACCTTGCAGAACTACAATTTCTGCTGGTTAGCTTAAGAGCTGGGGGTAGTGACAGGCAGAACTAGGCATGGCCATGGAACCCTCTGACACTCATGGAAAACTAAAGTTAGGAACAGACTGGGCTGGTTAGGAACAGACTGGGCACCTGCAGACACACCCCAAAATAAGGTGTGGGTCAGTAAGGCTGGGCTGCAACATCTACCAGTTTGTACAAGGGCCGGGACAGAGGGAGCAGATTATGCTAGGTAAGGGGCTAGCACCTTCTGGCACATGTGCAACCTGGGACTGGGAATGGGCATGGTGGGGAACTTGGGAAACTCCCCTGTTGGGCCATAACTCCTGGCGGTGAGCAGTGGTTCATGCCTAGGTGTTGGTCAGGTCAGGCAAGGTAGCTCCACCCATCAGCAGATGTGGGGCAGTTTGGAAAGGGGCAGACTGGACAGGGCCGAGGTAACCTTAGCTCACCAGCAAGTGCAGAAAACAGGCTGAAGCTCAGGTCATGCTGGGCTAGGCTGTCAGACCTACTGGTTTGCATGAACAAGGGATGGGAGCAGACTGAGCAGGACCAGGTTCCAGCATCCACCAGTGATGGTTGGGATTTGGAGCAAGCCGGGTCTGTCCAGAATACAGGATACAGAGGCAAAGGCCAAGACACATGAGGGACTATGCCAAGCTGAGTAAGAGCAACCACTGGCATGTACAAGATCTGTGAGTGGAAATAGACCTGGTTAGAGGGGTAAGGGACACAAAGGCTGGGTGGTGGTTCAAACTGGTGAATATGAGAGCCAGAATAGGGTTGGTGATCTGGATTTGACAAGACTACAGTATTCCTCAGCATGTGCGTGGACTGGGGTGTAACAGGCTGGGCTAGCCTCCAGCACCCACTGGTGCTCATGAGAGCCAGGGTGGTGGTGGGATGGGCTAGACTAGGTCTCTGCCCCCACTGAGCCACAGGAGAGCTGTCTGGGCAATGATTAACTATGGCTGGGGTGAGGCAACCAACAATAAGAACTGAAATGGTAGTGGGCCAATTGGGCATTACCACTGCTCCTGCCAAAACAGGAGATGGACTAAGTCAGTATGGGTCAAGGACCCACTGGTGTGGGTGAAATTTACCATGGCAAAAAAACGTGATATAGGAGTTTCGGGAACTCCTCTGCCAGGATGCAGCCTGTAGGTGAGCATGAGAATCAAGGCTGGGAGCAGCCTAGACCAGCCAGGCTACAGTATCTGCAGCATATGTATGGGTCAGGTCTGGGGGTGGGCCAGGCTGAAATAGTTCATAACATATACTGGCAAATCTGAGAACCAGAATGGGATGCAGGACAAGTTTGTTGGGCAGCAAAACCATTTAGTTTACATTAGGGCCTGGACTAGCAGCTGGCTGGGCTGGTCAAAACTGCAGCACACACCAGCAGGAGTTGAAACTGGAGCAAGGCCGGACAGGCCCAGACTACAACACTGCTGGCAAATGCTGAGGTGAGGCAGGCCATGCCAGATGGGCCACAGCACAAACCAGCACACAGGGATCCAGGGGTGGGAGGATGGCGGTGTGGTGGCAGCGGGGCTAGGGAGAGGTCCCCTGCTGGACCACTGCTGCCACTGGTGAGTGTGAGAACTGTGATGGGGGCTGACCAAGCCAGGAAGGGCTACAACAGTTTTTGGCCTGAATGTAAGCTGGGTTGGGGAAGAACCTGGCTTGGCTAACTGATTGTACCCACAGGTGCATGCATAAGTGATAGGAAGTGCAGGTTGGTTGATTTTGCCACAACATCAGCTTGCAAGTGGGACTGGAGTCAAATCCTTTCAAGCTAAAGTGCAAAACCGTGTAGAGGGTGCAAGATCTGGGAGTGGGCCCAGTAGGAAAACTGTGGGCATCTCTCTGATGGTTTCCAATTCCCACTGATAAGCATGAGAACCAGGGCATGGATGAGCTTGGCTAGACAGGCAGTGATACCTGCAGAGCATGAATGTGGGTTGAATGTGGGTTGAATAGTGGGGTTGGTTGGGTTGAGCTAAGCTTCAACATCCATTGATGTGTACAAGAGCTGAATGCAAAGTGGGACAGACTGGACTAGTCTGCTGCACAGACAAACATAGAAACGGGCTGAGGGCGGGACTAATGAGGATTATTGGGGGGTCACACCAACAGGCCGCTGCTCCCTCTCATATACATGAGGACTGAGTGTGTGGTGGGCAGGGTTGGGCTAGACTGGGCTGCAGCATCCATTGATTTACGTAAGAGATGGGGCTAGAGACAGAACTGACCCAGCAATTGCAACTACTAGTGTGTAGTTTTGTACTGGTACGCACATACAAGATTAATATCTGGGTTACTTCAGACAAGATTTCTTTAGAGATCCCCACCCCCCAAGTGAACTGCTGGATTCAGAACTCCAACCATAGAAGAATCACAGAATCTGTGATCTGACCGTAGAGTGCATGTGTCAGAACTGGGCCTCCTCAGTGGCTTTGATGGAGCATTGGATGGCATACCAAGTTGCACATGGAGGACATGGTAGCCTGCAGAGGACATCTGGTACCATAACAAAGAAGGCAGAACAAATTGGTCAACTACCCAGCCATCTGGGCAAATGGAGAATCCAAGGTGGATCTTGGAAGGATTTCCTCACTTTTGGATCAGCATGATGAGCAGAATTTCAGAACTGTTGAAATACTGATACCACTTGAGTACCTCCGTTGGAGCATTCTCTCCAGGGAGGAACTGTGGTTGGGAGGCTAGGTGCAGCTTCTTCCCTTCTCTTCCCTCTTTCTCCAGATTCAGAGAGAACAAACAAAAACAAACAAAGAAAGTAAAAAAAAAAACAAAGACCTTGGGGAAAATGGTCTCATCCACTTTTCCCTAATCCTTGACCCTTGCCACCCTAATCAACTGTGTAAACATCATCAAAATTTAAAAAAATAATAAATTTTTTTAAAAAAGAAAAAAAAAAAGATTGGCTTCTTACACGGTGGTGAGTTTGCAGATTCTAACGTTTTCATGTTGCTGAACAATACCCAAAACTGGTTGGAAGCAATGCTGTGGAATCCCCAAACTAGGTCTGCTCTCCTGAAGCACAGAAAGCCAATCACTGACATCAGGGAGGTAGAAGAAACTCAGTAAGGTGCTGGGCAGCTATTGCTTAACCCCTGGGCTGCCTGAGGCATCAGAGGTGAAGGCTCTTAAAGTCAGAAAGCTGAGTCTGAGAGGTACATAGGCACAAGGTTCCTGATTGGTCAATGATGCTGTGGTCTTCAGAGATTTATGATGATCTGGGGAGATCTAGCCCATGAAAAGGCAGAGGTTTACTGGAATGTAGTATCAGAATTACCTTCAGGACAATATTGGTCATTGAGACTCTTACCTGTTGGATAAACAAATGACTGCTGCAGCGAAAAAGTCAGTAAATTTCCTTAAGTTAGTGAATTCCTTCTGAAAACCAGCAGGCAAGGATACTTTATGCTAAGGGAAACCAAGACACTTGGGACTAGGAAAAAGGGCATGGACCTGGGCCATGTTTTCACATGATAAGGAGTTTGGTTTCAATGGCTTGATGTATTATTACATCTAATCCTTCAATAGTGATTTCTGGAGCTGCTACAATTTGTTTATGCATTCCAGTACTAAAAGGCATGTTGGATGCTTTCACATTTTGGCAATTACAAATCTAAGCTACTGTAACCATCTAGGTGAAAAAAAAAGTCCCTTATCAGAAATACATTTTATTTCATTTGAATAAATCATTGTATGGTAAGACTTTAGCTTATTTTTAAAGATTTATTTATTTTTATTGGAAAGTCAGATTTACAGAGAAAGTGAGAGACACAGAAAGGTCTCCCATCCACTGTCTCACTCCCCAAATGGCCATAATGGCCTGAACTGAGCTATCTGAATCCAGGAGCCAGGAACTTCTTCTGGGTCTCCCTTGTGAGTGTAGCATCTTACAGTTTTGGGCCATCCTCTATTGCTTTCCCACAGGCAGGGAGCTGGTTCATACTCATATTGGATTGTGGAGTGTGCAAGGTGAGGATTTAGCCTCTGAGCCATTATGCCAGCCCAAGCCTGTGTTTACTTTCATTGGAAACTTTTAAATTACTTTCCAACATGGCTGTGACATCTTTTTTATGCACAATGATAATCAATAAAAGCTCCTGTTGCTTTACATCCTTGTCTGTATGTACTGTTTGTCTTTTCAATCTAACGATTTCTTGCAGTTCTAAGTATCTCATTACTGAGTGCTAAGATTTCAGTGCTCTTCTTAGATTTTGCTAATGTGTTATTTTTCTAAGAGCTTGGCCCTCAAAGAGATTGTCAGGAGTCAGATGTGCTGATAGCTAGTTAGGGTCTCTGGTACTTCGTGAAATCATTCTTTGAAAATATAACATCTTGCTTTTCCTCCATTTTACCTCTTTGGAAAGGCACATTCCCCTGGCTCCTTGTTTTATCATAAGAAAAGCAACTGGGCAGTGGGTGGAAGCCCTATCAGAAGGTGCATCCCACCTCCCTGAATTCTAGTTCAGTCAGGAAATTCCTTTGAGGGAATAAAAAATACCTTTCCAAAGCTCTTGGACAAAATCAAAATGTCAGTTCCCATGTCTGAGTTTTTATCACGAGAAAAGCAAGAAGATGGTGCCTGAGATCTCAGCTTCTTATGAGAATGGAAAAGGAAGGCTGCCCGTCATACCCGTTGGATGGCCTTTTTGACCTGAGCAAGACAAACAGGATTAGAATTCTGTATTATGCTTTAATTTGAATTGTTTTAAGTTTGATTTTTCTTTGGATAATATCCTTTCATCAAAATTGTGTTTTGCAAATATTTCCTCCACGCCTGTGATCTGTCTTCTCACTGTCTCTGCATTGTCTTTCATAAAGCAAGTATTTAAATTTTATGAAGTTCAACCCATCAGTTATTTCTTTTCGTGGCTTGTACCTTTGATGTTGTATCTAAGAAGTCACTCCCCGCAGGTGTTTGGCCCAGCAGTTTAGATACCAGTTAAAATGCCTCAATTCTACTTCAGAGTAACTCAATACCATGCCAAGCTACAGGTCTTGACCCCAACTCCCTGCTAATGTAGACCCTGGTAAGCATTAATGATGACTCAATTAATCGAATTCCTTCTACCTAGATGAGCATCTTAGATTTAATTATTGAATCCTAGCTTCAGATCTAATTCAGCCTTTGCTATCACTGGCATTTGGGAGCCAGCAAATGGGAGTATTTTTTTTTTTCTCTCTCTCTCTCCATGAAGTCAAAAGTGAACTCACCCAAGGTGAACTCACTTGTCTCCTATGTTAGATTCTACCAGTTTCACAGTTGTGTGTTTTGTACTTTTTCTGTTAATTGTAGAGAGATGTATAGTGCATACTGAGATATTTTTACTGCTTAAATCTAGGTGTCCATTTGTTCCAGTATCATTGAAAGTATTGTCATTATTGTGGCATACTGTCTTTGCTTTTTATTGAAGAATAATTTATTGAATTCATATGAGTCTATTTCTGTCATCTCTGTTCTATTCAAGCAAGCAATTTGCCTATTCTTTCACCACTATCATAAGATTTTGCTTCTTCTAGCTTTATTATTTTATAAACTACTGGCTTCAGGCCTATAGTTGAACATGAGCAGCATGAACACCCGTATTTTCATTGATCTTATAAAATGTTTTTGAAAGGCAGAGATAGAGAGATAGATTAGGAGTTGAGAGAAAAAGAGAGAGGGAGAGATAACAATTGATCATCTGCTGTTTCACAGCCTAGTTGTTTGCAACATTTGAACCTGGCCAGGCCAAAGCTAGGGGATAGACATATTTAGTGTATATGTAATTTTTTTCCTGAATATTTCAATCTGCAGTAGTTTCAATGCATAAATGCAGAATTCACAGATATGGAGGGCTGATTTTACTGGCCTCAGAGAATAAATTAAGAAGTATTTCTCCTGCCTCTATTTTCTTGGAAAAGTTCAAAGAATTAATAATAGCATTGCTTCATGAGTGAACTCATTTGGGCCCGGGGTTCCTGTTGTATAAGATTATTAATTATTGACTTAATTTGTTGGAAATCTAAGGGATTATAGAATGTTCCCTTCTTGGTTGTCCTTTAGAACATTGTGTATCTGAAATAACTGCTTAATTTCATGTAGATCTTTAAACGTGGAAACATAAATGTATGCATAATATTCACTCAGAGTTCTTTTAATGTCTGTAGGATCTGAAGGCACATGCTCTTTTTCATATTTGATGCTGTTTAAATTTTATTCTTTTTTCTTAATTATCCTAACTAGATGCTTATCTTTGTGCTTTTAATATCCTAAGGCAACAGTGTAAATCATTGATTTTAGATCTTTCTTTCCTATTTTTTTAATATGTGTATTCAGTGCTACTAGTAAGAACAGATTTCAGTTTCACTTTTAGGTTGTTCAATGCACTTTAAAGCATCTCTTAAGATTCTGGCTATATTGGTGACATTTTTTGTTGTTGTTGAATTCCATTGTGTTCTGAGAACAAATATTTTGCAATTTCTATTCTTTTACACTTGTTAAGGTGTGTTTTATGACCCAGAATTTAGTCTATCTGGTGTCAGAAAAAAATTACAATGTATTGTTGTAGAATTAAGTACTATGTAATTGTATTATATCCAGTTGATTTATGATATTGTAGTTCAACTGCTTTTCTTCCTGTAAGATCTGCCAATAACTGATAACGAGATATTAATAATCCTCATCTATGATGGTTGATACAATTCTATTGCTACATGCATAAATAATAATGATTATTCTGTCTTCTTGTAATTTTTAGGCATTTTGCCATTTACAGAAATTGACCAAGTATCCTTTTATCCTTTTGGATGCTTTTCTGTTGGCAATAAAATTCTTGGCTTTGTCTGATATTAATGCATCTAGTATCACTTTTAATGTTACTATTAGAATGATGAATATTTTTCATTCCATTTACTTTCAATCTATTGTAAGTCTTTAAACTTAAAAAAGTAAAGTTTCTTGTACGCTTTGTTTTTTGATCTACTCTGACAATCTGAAAGTGTGTATCAATACAGTAGTGTTTATATCTAGTACATTTATTTGTTACTGCTTTCTGATTTTTAAGTCATTATTTTTTATCTTTTTCTTTCACATCTTTTCCTATTAATGTGTGCTATCTGATTTTTTGCTGAGCTATACAATGTTAAATATTTATGAAGTGCTTTGAGATGTTTTCACTAATGTGTACACTAGCTATTGCTCAAATAAGTGTCAATATATCAATTTCCTCAACTGCTTATTTCTTGAAGACATTTAAACTCCTTTTTTCTACATTCAAAATATATTTACATTGTCCTTACCATTAATCACCGTACTATGCAAAAGAACATGTGAGTTTTAAAATTTCTTGGCTGTCAATGAATTCATGTAATTTTACAATATATGAAAGCATTCTTCAGCAATATTATTTAATATTTACATGGCCTATAATGGCTTTGTTTAACTTGGCTCATTTTTCTCTATTTGTTTAAAAATTTAACTGCTGAATAAAAATTATACATATTTATGGGGCACAATGTGCTATTTCAGTACATGTGCATATTGTGTGATGTTCATATCAGGACATGCATCTATTTCCTGAAATGCTTATAGTTTCTTCACAGTGAAAGCATTGAACATTCTTTTGCATATTTGTAAAAAATATATATACAGTACATTATTGGTGTCTATCATTATTCTCTTACGCATTGGAATACCTGAACTCCTTTCTTTACTTGATTTTAACTTAATAGCTGGTAACAAATCTTTCCCTACCTTGCTCCGTCTCCCACTACCCTCCACAGCAATGACCGTTAGACATTGAATTCAATGCAACAATTTATTAAGATTTCACATAGGAGTTGAGAATACATGCTGCTTGTCTTTCTATGCCTAGTTTTTACATCTACATCATAACTTCCAATTCCACTCATGTCATCAATGAGAAGACTTCATTCTTTTTGTGACTGAAAACTATTTATTCCATTATGTGTATGCAATATACTTTCTTCATATATCCATCGAAGAATTTAGGGTTATTTCTCATTCTTGGGTTTTGTGAACTGTACTATAGTAAACATGAAAGTGCAACTGTCTCTTTGAAAGACTGATTTTATTTTATTTGGACATACTTGCTGGATCAAATGGTAGTTCTACTTTAAATGTATGTAAACCTCCATACTGTTGTCCATCATTGCTATACTAATTTACATACCCCAACAAGTGTGTGCATGAGTTCCTTTTCCACTACATTTTCATGAGAATTTCCTGCCATTTATCTTTCTGAAAACAGCCCGTCTTAATTGGAGTGAGCTAGTCTGCCATTTTGTATTTTATTTGCATTTCCATGAGGGTTAATGATCTTGATTTATTTTTAATATACTTATAGGAAGAGCTGACAGCCAAAGGCAGAGAGCAGAGAGAGGAAGAAAGGGAACAAGCTTAGGACGGGTGTGGGGACTAGGAGTACGGGGTCGTGGGGACTGGTAGACATGGCAGAAGGTGGGGCCAGGGATATGGGGCTGCAAGGGATTGGGGGATAGGGCCGTCGGGGAGCTAAATTGGTTGTGGAACTCAAGAACCCAAGACTTACAAAAATGAAACAGAAGCTGAAAATTAAAGGAAGCAACTATTTAAAGCAGCGGCAGGTCTAATGGTGAGGATCTCATCAATCTTTGGGGCTGATGTTCGTGTCATTCCTCACAGTATGGGCTCTAGTTCTTGTCCCAGCTACATTCACTTGCCAGGCCCAAAGGAGGCTCCTGACCCAGTATAGGTTCAGTCTAGCCATTGTGGCCACTTGGGGAGTGAATCAGAGGATGGAAGATTTTTCTCTGTGTCTCTCCTTCTTTATGTAAATCTGTCTTTCCAATAAAAACAAATAAACCATTTTAAAAAAAGGTCAGAAGTCCATCATTCAGTTATTTAAATATATCCTGACATTGTAGGTATGGACAATGGCAAAATCCAGCATCCTATTGTTAAGACATATTTGACAGTCAATTAATGTATATTCTTAGCATTTTTGTCAAAGGTCAGTTGCTTATGAATGCATTGACATGTTTCTAGACTTTTCTATTCCGTTCCGTTGACTCATGGTTCTGTTTTTATGTCAATATCATTGTTTTGATAATACTATAAACCCAGTTTGTTTTTGCAAACTGGGTTTATAGTATTTGGCCACATTCCTTCTATTCAAGATTTCTGTGGTATTTTGCTTTCATCAGAACTATTTCAGAAGAATTAATGTTAGCTGCTACTTAACTGATTAGAAGAATTTGGCAGTGAAGTCATTTGGTCATGTATGTGGCATTTCTGGAATATTTTATTAATTCTTGACCTCATTACTCATTACTAATAAGTTTATGTATTCCTCCTCATTATGAATCAATTGCAGTGCTGTCATAGTGAATATATGATATTATTTCAATTTTAAATATTTCTAGGAAGTGAGCAGTGTTGTGGCACAGCATGCCAATTTTCATCGCTGAGGTGCCAGCATGCAAAAGGGTACCCGTTTTTGGCCCAGATGTTCCACTTCTAATGCAACTCTCTGTTTATGGCGTGAGAAAGCAGAGGTGGCTGGTCTAAGTCATTGGGACCCAATACCCATGAGGGAAACCCAGAAACAGCTCCTGGCTCCCAGTTTCAGATCATCTCAGTTGCAGCCATTGCGGCCATTTGGGGGAATGAACTAGTAGGTGGAATAACTTCTTTATCTCTCCTCTCTCTGTGTAAAAATATGACTTTCAAATAAAAATAAATACAGCTTTGGGGAAATTTGCTGACACTTATTTTGTGACACCCTGTGTGGTCCACCATGGGAAATGTTGCATGTGCTGATTACAATATGTATTTTGCAGTCATTGAATAGGATATTCCTTAGGGACCTGTCAGGTCCAACTAGTACAGGGCGTCATTCACACACTTCCTCATCAACTTACTGTGTGAATGGTCTGTTGTTTTGTTTTTGTTTTTTTGTTTTTTGTTTTTGCTAAAAGTAGAATTATAAGTTCCCTACAACTATTTTACAGGAATCCCTTCCTCTCTTTAAGCCTATTAACAATTGCTTTATCTATTTGAGTGTTCTGATATTGTATACATAAATGTTTACAATCATTATTTTCCTTTGATGGATTTAGAATTTTATCGTTACATATTGATATTGTTTATTTCTTTTCACTGATTTTATTTAAAATGCATTATATTAGCTTTGCGTAAGACTAGTCCTGCCTTACTTTTTATTCCATTTTCATGAAGTATCTTATCCCTTCCTTTAGTTTCAGTGCATGTGGATTGCTAAAGTGAAGTAGGCTTCTTACAAGCCTTTATAGTTGACTTGTTTTTTAGTCATTGTAGTCATGCACCTTATTTTAATTGACAGTATAATCACATTACAATTAGTTTAATTACTGATAGGTCAGTTTTTCTATGGCTATTTTAAATTTAGTATCAACTTTATCATAAATCCCTTCTTTCCATTACCTCTCCTACAATCTTACGTTGTAAAACAACTTCCTCTAGTTCTGTGATTTTTTTATTATTGTTTTTGTTAAGACCATTATCTATCATTACTTTATGGTTAACTTAAATTTTACAAAATTACCTTTTGGCTATAACAAATTTTTAAATAATATTTGTTTAACTTTGAATATTGAAGTTAATAGTGAAAAAATAAGAAACACAATACTTTCAGAGTTAGCAGGGTTTTGTTTAGTTTTGTTTTGATCTCCAGTACAGTGAAGCTCATTCTATTCTCTCTTTGCCCAGATGGTTTGTCCTGAAAAAAATTCCAATCAGGCAAATTTGGAAATGTTTATTTGTTCTTTATTTCTTTACTCCTACAGCTTTGGAGATTCTCTCCCTTTTTGTTCCATAATCTTTTCTTTATATTCATTCGAACAGGGAGAACTTGATTATAAAAGTTTGGGGGGGCAGACATAATGGGTTGAATCTCACCAGTGACTTTGTTCTTCCAATGAGTGGATAGTAGTATCTTCTGCTGTGCTTCTAAGATTCCTGTTTATATTTTAAAATATGCTTCCTACCTTCTTAGCCATCTCAAGCCCATTTTAATTTTTTTGAATCCCTAAATTAAAGATTTGCTCTTCTAAATCCTCAAAATTCTGATTAAGTTTTCTCATTCTATTTGTCTTTTGTGAATAAGTTCTTTTAAAACGCATGCAAAATAGAATTAAAATTATTTTGTGCAAAAAAATTGGAATCTGTATATGTAAAGCATCTCTTAGAAAGCTAGCTAAAATTCTTATTCTAGAAAAAACTATGTAGACCTTTCAAAAGGTTTGCCTAAAAAATTAACTTTTTGTTTATGTTGTGTGTTTTAAAATTACTTTCATCTTTGTTAAATTTCTCTATAAGAGAGAAATCTTATATCATTCTATGTAGTTTTAAAATATTTATTTATTTATTTATTTATTTATTTTATTTACTTACTTACTTACTGGAAAGGTAGATTGATATAGACAGAGAAAAGAAAAGGAGAAGAGAGTGAGAGAGAGAAAGAATTTAAACCTCTTGGTTCAATCCTTAAATAGTTGCAATAGATATGCCCAAGTTAGGTTGAAGCCAGGAGCCAGAGAATGCAATCCAGTCCCCTAAGAGGGTGGCATAAATCTACGTACTTGAGCCATCTTCCATTCCCTTCCCAGATGCATCCATTGAAACCTGAATGATAAGTGATGCCTTTGCCTACGGAGCCAGCATCCCATATTTCCAATATCAGTACTGTTTTGTGTCCTGACTGTTCCACTTCTGCTCCAATTCTTTGCCTATGGTCTGGGAAAGCAGCAGAAAGCTCATGTACTTGAGTCCCTGTGCCCATGTTGGAGACCCAGAAGGAGCACCTGGCTCCTGGCTTCAGATTGTCTCAGCTCTGGCCATTGTAGCTATTTGGGGAGTAAATCATTGATGGAAAATCTCTCTCTCTCTCTCTCTCTCTCTCTCTGTCTGTCTCCACTGCTCTTTGTAACTCCAATCTTTAAATAAAAACAAATAAATCTTTAAAAAATAAAGGAAGTGAGGCAATAAAGACTTGAACTAGCAGTTATATATGGGGTAGCAGTGTCAGAATGGGTGGTTTACACACTGTTCCATGAGACTGGATTTTTCCTGCATTATTTAGACTTTCACTGAATTTGTTGGAAATGACTATTTTGTATTCTGCATCTGATAATTTGCAGATATCAGTTGCTGTCTTCTTTGTATCTGACACCTTCATTTGTTCACATGAGTTCTTTTTCTTTCCTTTAAGATCTTGATGCTTATTCACACATGATATTTTCTGCTTGTTGAAAAACTAGTTAACTTTCCCAGTTTTCACAATATGGCTTTTTTTCTGGCTGTTCTTTTATAAAGTTCACATAGTCTGTTAATTTTCTGTAATCCTATGGACACTGTTCTGTCACATTTCACTGCTGGTGTCAAGGTGTCTTCACTGAAGGGTGTCCCTATACCATGTTTCTCACAGTTCTACTGTGACTGTGGCATTCAGAAAGTAGTCTATGCCTGTCAGTCTCTACCTGGAATTGGAGCAAATTCACAGTCTTCACCTACACTTGCCTATCATCAAGGAACTTAGGATTTTTTCTGTGCTGTGGGGTCACCAAGAAGGAAGTGGCTCATTTCTATACAATGACTTGGAAACCATTTCTGCTTTCTTTCTTCCCCAAAGTAACTACACTTTATATATGGTGCTTCTTCGGGCTTGGGCTGGAATGGGTTAAGACATTCATAACAATACATTCCATGATGTTATACTCTAATTGGAGCCTTTCCATTGAGCTTGGTATAACATGAACATAGGGTCAAAGGCAATGCTGAAGTGAACTTAGACCCTGAAACCACTGCAATTAACCATAAGTGATGTTGGTTGGCATAGAAGTTCAATCAACTGGAATTATGGGTCTTCATTTGCTGCTGAAACAGAACCAGAGTATTCATCTGCAAGTAATGCACTAGGAACCCAAACTGGCAGGAACTTACTTGTTAGTGTTTGGCTTTGCTGCCTGAGGCTGATTTCGAGGATGCATTCCTGTGCTCACGTTCACGCCTTACTCCTTTTTGGCCAGAGATATGCTCCTCACTGCCTGCCTAATCTTGGGTGTGGATTGTTGAAGGCAGTCCCTTTTCCACCAAGGCTGTTACTAAACTCAGTTATATGTATGATTCGTAGAGACCAGGGGCATTCACAGTCTCTGGAATATGTACCAATCTTGTACTACCCTAAGGATAATGCAGATGAAAAGACAAGCCCATCAAATTGGTTCAGACTTCTATCTCATTATTTCTTACCTGATTTGTCAAGTCTAAGGTCTGGACATAATTTATAATTAATTTCATAGAAGGCAAGAGTTCCACAGTTGTTGGTAACTGAGTTTAATATTACCTGTAATCTTGAGATCATTTGCATCAATGGTATTTATTGTGTAGAAATGCAGGTAATGACCCAACATGATTGCCTAGTGACTAAATCCATGCTTTGTAAGCAGAGGGGTTCCTGCTCATGTCCTGACTACTCCAACTCCCATCCAGCTCCCTGTTTGTAGCCTGGGAAAATAGTAAAGGATGGCCCAAAGCTTGGGACCCTGCACCTGCATGGAGAAGTGACTTGGTGCTGGTCAGATCAGCTCAGCTCTGCTTGTTGCAGTCACTTATTGTGTGAATCAGCGGAAGGAAGATCTTTCTCTCTGTCTCCTTCTATCTGTAGATGTGCTTTTCCAATAAAATAAGTCTTTCTTAGAAATACAGGTAATATTTATTAGTATATAATTTATACAAATTGACAAGAACTGCAACTGCAGCTTAATTTAATTTTGTGGATTTCCATAGTTCAGAAAGCGATAATGAATGTTTGAATTGTAAATTAGATCTAAAATTGTATCATGTTGATAATTCTTACATTGTGAGTAACACAAACATGAAGGAAATGTTTTAATATTCAAACAATGATTTGATTCAGGAAAGTCAGTCATTCATTCACTGATACATGAGGGACACTCATCCATCATGTCTACTTTATTTGTTTTTATTTTTATTTCCCTCCTCTATTTTAAGAAAAGGCCAGCTTCCTTTCATAATGGAATTGCAGTTGTCTCACAGATGGGACCATTTTTGGCTGCTTATAGGGAAAGTGGACAAAATCAATAAAACAAATTTGTGAGAATCACTTGACTTAACATTAAAGAGTATCGCGTATTTCATCATTATTTAAACTGACTATATATCCACAACATTCAGGATGATATTTGTTACTTTAGCTGATGTTAATTTAACTATGTGCATATAGTAAAAGAGAGCTTGAAATGTGAGGTGCTTTTAAAAAGGAAAAGTCTTTAGAGTATGTAAGCTTTATGATAGATTTTGAAGGAATTATGGAATGAGACAGTACAAAATTTAAAGAGAAAATGAAGAATATTAATGAAGACCAATTTTGTCTTTCTTTCTTTAATTCTTACCATCTTTAAAAATCTTTGAATAGACAGCTTTTTCTTTTTCAAACATGCAGATTCTAGGTCATTAGAACCAATCTACTATTTTAGAACCTACTAATTTGTGGATTTTGAAACAGGTCATTAATCATCCAGGTGCATCCAATTTGTTTATAACTATAGATTGGAGGTTGAAATCTAGAAAAATGCAAAAAAAAAGAGTCTAAGTTTCATTCCTATCTATTATTTGAACATGGAAAAGTTTTCTCAGGCCTGTGAACTTGAGTAAAGCCACATTTTATGTGCTTTAGTAATCCTATGTGTAAATTGGAAGCAATGGTAAAATGAAAAAGTTGCAATGTTTAAGGTGAAAGATGCTATTTAGTATTGTCAAAAGAGAAAATAATGCTATGGCTTTATCCCCAATTCCTTTCATCCCAGTTCATTTTGTTACCTCTTCCTAGTGCAAATATATCTACCATACACAAATAGTAATTTCTTAAAAACTTAATTTTATTTCTATTCACAATGTGAGAAAAATTGCTACTTCTTTGTAAATAACAGACTACTTCTAATTTAAAGTGTTCAACAGGCAGTATTTCATTAATAAAGCAAGCAAGTTATACAAATCCTAGGAATATATCCAAAGCAAATGAAGACTACATATGAGAAAGGAATTTGTAATCTTATACTTATAACAGCATAATACACAAGAGCAAACACATGGAACCAACCCAGATGGCCATCCAAAGAGGAGTGGTTAAAGAAACTGTGGTACATCTACTCCACGAAATATTACTTCACAATTAAAAAGAATTAAATTCTAACACTTGCAACTAAATGGTGCCAACTAAAGATCATTATGCTCAGTGGTACAAGACAGTCCCAAAAGGACAAATACCACATGTTCTCGCTCTTTTCTTTTATAGTTAAGGTATTGAGGGTTTTTTTTTTTTACATTTTATATTTTATTGTTATTATTATTATCATTTTATGATACAGTTCCATAGGTTCCTGGTATTTCCCTTATCCCCTCCTCAATCCCACCCCCCCCACACCTAGTTCCTCTATATCATTACTAAAGTATAGTTCTTCATACAGTCATATGTCCGTCATTGCGGGCATGGACAATGGCAGAGAGTCCAGAATCCTATTGTCAAAATATAATATAAACAGTTTCACTGTAAGTCCATCTTTGGAAGTAGAAATGCATACTACATTGTATCCTCATATCTGGATATGTTAGTCTCCATTACACAGCAACTGTATATCCCCTTAAATGAAAAGTTGTAATACAAAATCAACAATAGAAAGAACAATAGAAATTTACAATGCCATGAAGATAAATGACGTGTTACTAGATATGACAGTCTCCATTACACAGCTGCTATACATTCCCTTAAATGAAAAGCTGCAAAACAAAATCAACATCAGGGAGAAAAAATAAATTAACAACACCATTAAGTTAAATAACATGCTACTAAATAACTAATGTGTAGCCGAAGAAATGAAAATCAAGAACCTTCTTGAAGAAAATGATGCTACTGTATGATCTATGAGTCATTGAACAATTTAATCAGAAGAGTTTTGAAGAGATGAAACTAACAGAAAACATCAAAACCCATGCAATATAGTTTCTGCTGATTTTTGTTGGTGAAGTGTGTCTCTTCGAGACAACAAATACATGGGTTTTGTTTTTTTAATCCAGTCTACTAATCTATGACGTTTGATTGAGCTTAAGCAGTCTACATTCAGGGTTAATGTGTGTGGGTGGTACTTTGGTCCTGTCATTTTAGGAATGGGTTGTTCATTGGTTTAGTCTTCTGTTGTCATTTTTACTGGGATGTTCTTTACATTTGCCTTTGGTTTTGGTAGGTGCTATTCCTCTTCTCTGTCAAGAGAACATCTTCAAGTATCATTTGTAGGGCAGGTTTGAAAGAGGCAAATTCTTTTAACTTTTCTTTACTATGGAAGAATTTTATTTCATTTTCAAAGATGAAAGAAAGCTTTGCTGGATATGTTATCCTAGGCAGACAATTTTTTTCTTTTGGAATCTGGAATATGTCACTCCATTCTCTTCTTGCCTGTAGAGTTTCCTGTGAGAGATCTCCTGTGAGTTTAATTAGCATTCCTTTATATGTCAATTGATTTTTTTCACGTGCACATTTAAGGATTTTTACCTTATGTTCGACTGAAGAGAGCTTGATGATCATGTGTCTTGGTGAAGATCTCTTTTGGTCAAGCCTGTTGGGAGTTCTGTGTCCCTCCTGGATGTTGTTTCCCAATTCTTTCTCTAGATTAGGGAAATTTTCCCTTATTATTTCATTAAATATACTTGTAAAACCAGTTACTCTTTCTGCACCTTCTGGGACTCCCATAACTCTTATATTTGGCCTCTTAAGTGTCTTTCAATTCTTGAATACTTTTTTTTGGCCTGATCCAGCTCTGTTTCCAGCTTATTCTTTGCTTCCTCCTGATGACAGAAAATATCTTCCAATTTTGAGATTCTTCTGTTTGCTTCATTCTATTTTGGAGACTCTCCATTGTAATTTCAATTTGTTCTATCGTGTTCTTAATTTCTGATATATCAGCCTTGATTTGCTTTATTGCTGCTATTGCTTTTGTAAAATATACCTTAGATTCTTTGAACTCTTGTGTGTGCTTCTCATTGTTGATCAGAAGCTTTAAAATGAGTCTTATGGATTCTGTGTCCCCCATTTTCTCAATGTCTTCCTCAGTTAACTCTGAGGTTGGCAAAAGGTTTTACTTCTTTGCAGGGGAGTTTTCAGTAATATTCACTGTGCCTTTGTCTCTTCTTTTGCTCTTGGTCATAGTACTTCTGGTTAGCAGAGTCTTATTGGGGCTGGTTTCTAAGCTGTGTCACCCACAGGTCTATAGTTTGATTTTACTTATTGCAGTTGGTACAAAACTCTTTGCTTGCAGCCAATTGTGCCACTCCCTCCAGCAAGCTCCAGGTCTGAGTTCTTATGTCAGATTTCCACAAAGAACTCTGTAGTCCCAACTCCTGGGTCACCACTCTCCACCTCCTGTGATACCGTGCTGAGGCTGCATTGTTGTGTGTACAAACTTTTGCCCTCTTCTGGTTGGAGCAGATCCCAGGAATAGGGAGACACCAGGTGTCCTATATAGCCATGTGGTTGTTGGTGCTGATCTTGCTGGAACCTGTTGGACATTATGTCTGGGTGCCACACGGACCTATTTTGACTGGTATGATGCCACAGTCGGTATTATTTTCCTACTGGACCAGTGCAATCCACAGAACTCAGTGAGTTTTCGCAAGATCAGCACATGCTCAGTTCACTTTTGTCCCCTGCAGTCCTAAAGCATTTGGCACAATGTACAAAATGGCACCTGATGTATCGCTACTAGAGTTCTTGATCTATTGACTGTCAGATCTGAGGGCTACGCAGATCTGCCCCGGGTGGAACCTGTAGAATGCCACATTACTGCAGTTCATTGAGTCAGAAATAAGTTCACTCCCAGCTCAGCGTATTCTCAGTCTTTTCCCTTGCTTTTGTCTACTTATGCAAAATGGTGCCCAATTCGGCTCTAGGGGGTTGACTGGGATGTGAAATCTACCCTGTTCTTGCACTGCCCGTCTGGATCTGGGATCTGCTGCTCTGTCTCTGTTCCTGTTCAAATCAAATGGACCAGCAGGATGGCAGTTCTTTGTCTGGGTTCACCTACAAAGCTCCCAGTGAAAGTCCCCTTCCACCTGGTTGTTGGTGGATTACAGGTCACTGTTAGCTGAATGCTGCTGGAGTATCAGTCCCTGCAACACCACACCGTTGTGTCTGCTGCTTTCCTGTGTCTGTCAGTCTCCAGGTAGCCCTCTGCTGTTTTTCTGTCCTCTCCTATTTCCTGAAATGTGTCCTTTCTGCTTCATCCTGATTAAATGTTTTTCCATCCATTTAAACATGTCCTTATCCTATTTCACCATCTTGATTCTCCCACTACATGTTCTCTTTGCAATAAGGCAACCTTAATGGAAATTATAAGACCAATAACCTTTTAATTCTGTGTTTGCTGCAATCCATGGGTTTTGATATTTTTGTTTTTACTTTCAGTTCTTTAAAACGGTTTCTTTTTTCTTATTAAATTCTTCATTGGCTCATAGGTCATACAGTGGTACCATTTTCTTCAAAAAAGGTTTTTTTGTTTACTGTATTGTTTCTTCATTGACGCATTGGTTATTTGGTAGCATGTTATTTAACTCCATGCTGTTGTACATTTTAAAAATTTTGTTCCTGCTGTTGATTTTGTTTTATGGTTTTTCATCTGGGGAATGCATAGTAAGTGCATGCTAGAGACTATCATATCCCGATGTGAAGACATGGTGCAATATGCACCTCTGCTTCTAAATCAAAGAAGGACTCTCATTGGAACTGTTAGGCATATCTACATACTGTACTGTCTCACACTGTTTGTACCAGCATTATTAGGACACACTTAAATAACAGAATGATGGACTATGACTGCTTATGAAAGACTGTACTATTGTAATATTATGGGGGAAGTCGGTTTCAGGGAGGGAATTTCGGAAGAGGTAAGCGAAATCCTAGAGCCTACAGAATTGTATCATAAAATTAAAAATAAAATAGAAGGAAAAAGATAAAGCACAGCAACTGGAATTTCTATATCTTAAAACTAATCTCAATTTTATTTTAAATTTGTTTAAATAATTTCAATCTCATAAACGTATTATGTACTGGAATTTTTCATCTGGCATCAGATCAGTTTACAAATATGCTAAGCATATACTGAATCCTAAATTGTATTAATTCAGTTAACCATCTGTTTACGAATATGATACCAAGTGCTGAAAATTAAACGTGACAAATACTTCAAAAGGAGGTGAACGAAAAAAAAAATGGGATTCTGATTATGCTATTGAACTTCCTCCTTTCTGCCACAAGATGGTGCTTTTGTACTCTGTATTTCCAGTGAGCAAGCAAAAAGATCTTTAAAGGGTAGTATTTTAGAATCATTAAATCTAAAGTGCTTGAGCAAGAAATGTTAATATGAAAGTAAAATCAAATTCTTTTTCTCTGTCTTCCTCCCTCCCTCCCTCCTCCTTCTCTTTTTCTTTCTTTCTTCTCCATTGGGATAATTCATTTTAAGCTGAATGCTTAAAAGCTGAATTTTGATTCTCAGAGTGACATTTCAACCCATGCCATATAAAGTCATTCCTAAGTAACCAATATAGGTATGTTAAAATACAGTCTCCAATATAACATGGAGTTACTACTACAAAACTGGAACATTTAAATCACCAGGGCAGTTAATGATTCATTCAATGATGTCGGGTCCAAAATGAAGAGAAGATTCAAAATGAGTCTCCTCTTAAAATACAGTTCCATAGGCTCTGTGTTTCAACCCTCAACCCCTTCCTCCCCACTGAGTTCCCTTGTATTATCACAAGGCATAGTCTTTTATGAACATTCAAATGTTCATCATTCTAGCATTTAACTGTAGCATGACAGTGCAGGTATGGAACATGTCGGAGTGCCGCATCCCATTGTCAAGATACAGTGAACAGTTTCATTGAGATGCCATCTTGTGCAGCACTAAGACTATATATATATTTTGTGTGTGTTCCATGGTTTTATTCTTTTGCTGCTTATTCTAAAAGGACTGCTTGGCCTGAGTCATGTTCAGATTTCATGGAATCCTAAGATTTGGTAGTTACAGAGCCTATAAATATCTTTCATTTAATTTCTTAGGCGAAGAAGGCATTCTTTGTGTGCCATCTCTTGGTCATGCAACTGCTAGCCTGCCAACAGGAATCCTTCTGTGCTGACTTCTTTTTTTCTTGTCAAAGGCTCTGTCATTGACGACATTGAAGGACTCCTTTTAACTTTTTAAAATCATTAAGCCCGTTTTCAGATTGTATTGCTTGTAGACAGCCTCATGGGGATCAAGTAGCTTACATTTTACTATATCTTGTCTTTCAGCAGTTAGGCTGCTAGAGCAATCATGTTTGAGAAAGGAATCGTCTGTCTATCCGATGTGAGCTTTCAGAGCTTGTAGCCTAACATTTTTTGTGTGAAGTTATCAGAAAACGACTCACTATTACAGAAATAATTCTGAGCCTTTACCCAGAAAGTGCCACACTTTCACCTAACTTGAAATTTCAGCCTAAAGCCACTTAGACATTTCTCGCTCCATCTGACTATTCTTTGGCCAGCGTCTCATAGCCGTGCGTAAGAATGAATGCTATCTATGGAAAGCAGTCTTTTTTTTTTTTCATTCAAGCAGAATCATATTTTGAAATAACACATATTCGCTCAACTGATAACCTTTTGCATATCTGACTTTATTTCAAATCTTTCCATTTCAATGAGGGTGGAGATCATGGAGAAGGGAGGCAGAAGCAAAGAATTATTATGATATGCTTTATACAGAGGCAGCAAGAAGATGCCTGCATGAAGACTCTATCGTCTACAAGTAGCTCCCTGTCCACAGCAGTTACTTAAAGCCTCTGCAGGTCTCCAGAACAATTTTGTGTGACCTTTTGTGAAAGACGACCTCTATGAAGCAACTGGTTTTCTTTTCCCAATGGTGGAAGTTTGGGACAGGCGTCAACCTTCGGTATATTAAAATTGTATCAGCCCATGTGGTTCCTAGGTGGTGCTGTGGATTCTTTTGTAATCTAAAAATAGAGAACACACAGCTATGATTCTCCACTCAAGGATTCTGTTTCCTTGATGTGATTCCTGTTATCTTGAGTGTCGCTATTTTACAAGTGTGAATTCTCTCTGGAGATGACCTAGCAGCCAGGGCTTCTGGATCTGGGATTGAAGCATCTGTGAGGAAGGATATTTGGTGGAAGGCAAAGGGGAGACTCTGTTAAAGAAACTGTTGATGTGGTCTGCATCGTGGCTGAATTTCAGGAGCTCTGAGGGCAGCAGGTCCACCAGAAGGACACTCACCCGCTTCCTCGGCTCAAAGAACAAACGGATCAGTTTGCTACTTATTGCTGAAGTAAAAATAAGTCCTGTGACTTCTCTTTCAAAACTGTCACAACCACGATCATGTCAAAACTGATTAGGAGGTATCTGTGTTGCTGTGCAATGTATTCTAATGGACACCGTGATACACTTCTATGGGAAAATGCACTGCACCTTTCCCCTCAAGATCATATCTTTTTAAAAAACAGATATGATTGACTATCAGAGAGAAATGGAGAGAGGTTGGGGAGAAAGAGAGATAAAGATGGAAAGAAAGATCTTTCTTTGCTGATTGACTCCAGATAGCTGCAAAGGCTGGCCTGTACCAAAGCCTGAGGCCAGGGGTTTCATCTGGGTAATGCACACAGCTGGTAGTGGCCCACATGGTTGCCTGATCTTCTGCTGCTTTCTCACGTCACTATCAGGGAGCTGGATCAGAAGGGGAGCAACTGGGACATGAACCCCCATTAATATTGGATGACAGTGTTGTAGGTGGTAGCTTTACCCACTACATCACAACACCAGACATATATGATGAAAGAGTCAATCTGAGGACTGTAACATAAAGTTACATAGCTTTTTTTGTTTGTTTGTTTGCTTCAACTCCATGAAGCTTCAGTGGGACTCTGAACTAAGGAAGCATCTGATCTTTTTAAATTTTCAGTATATTTTTAAAAATTGAAGTATTTCCAGAATATACTTCCCTTTTTTATCCTTCCTCTATACTGTGTTTTGAAAGCATTGGAATGCATTTCTCGCCCATCTTAGAGCATGGAAGGAGGAGCATTTTCAGGCCATTCTCCAGAGCAATTGCTAATTCCATAAATTGTTTTCAATTACTCAATTCTTCAGGTATTTATACTTGATTGCAGTGTATAACCCTAAAGGAAGACATAAGAAATTTCTGTCCTTTCTAGGTAGTGACAAATTATAAGGATCTGTCTTTGCAGTTTGAAGTCTTAGACAAGCTTAAAATTTTGTCAAAGAAGGCAGTTGAGTATTTTGAGTCAATGCATTTGGGGGCATAAGCATGTGATATCAGGATTCATTGGGAAGAACAGGAAAGGTTCGGCCTATGAATTTTAGTCTGAGGGTGATGGTGGGAGAAGAATGACTAGCACTACACGTGACGACGTTGATGGCTTGTCACCTCGTGGGGGCATCTTTCACATTTCATGCAAAAATCTAGCCACTATAGCTTTTAAATAATGAATCATGGCCATGCCATCAATTCCAGCTGCAATTTCTTCTAACATCTGACTAAGTTTGTCAAAGAATAATTATTTACCATTCTGATGAGTCCAGGCGGTCTACTAATTAGTTCTTCAATGGGATGCCTGCCATCCTTGTTGTTCCTTAATATTGCATACTGAGAGTTCTGCACAAACGGGATTGGCACAGGGCCTACGATAATGATTACACACGTTGAAAGCTTGGTGCCAAGTGTTATTTAATTCAGTTTCCCTGAGGTCAAGTAGGGAGGACTTCTGCTGTGCCATGTATTTACAATTTTTGGAAACAGAGTGGCTGCAAACAAAATTCCCTGTTAAACAGCTTTAAAAATTCCTAGTCCCATGAGTATTGGAGAAATAATTAGGAACAGTGTAAATGTAACAGAAATCTGTAACTTGTAATTATGTACATTGGACCGAGAATTTAGTAACGTATTAACACTTTTATCAGTAAACACAGTTACAATCTATCTGTGATTATTTGTTGATTATTTGCAGGCAAGGACATGGGGAACAAGCAAATGAAATGGAAGATCATAACACCTGACTAGCATTGAAAATAAATGAGAAATAGACAATCATATTTTAAGCAGGCTTTACTTATGAGATAGGACTGGGAATGATATGAATTAGATTTGTCTACTAGCACTGGAACAATTAAAATATATTTGATTGCTGAAGATTGCTGGTTACTTATGTTATTTGTAGTTTCAGCTAGCAAACTAGAATCTTTGGGTAATCTGTTCTATTTCATTTCCCATACACTGCCTTTTTTTAAAAGTCCCAACTTATATTATTTTATATGAATCTGCATTGGGGGATGCAAGTGATGAGCAATATTTCACTTTGGACAGAAATGCAATTAAGTTGACCTTGTCTTTAAGAGAATCATGTGTTTCATTGCTGAATTTAAAGCTTTGATAATCATTTTAATGGTGCTTCAAAATGACCAGAAATCCCCAGCAATAGGGATTACAAATTCTCACATTTCCCCAGGCAAGCATAGGACAAGACAGGACACCTAGTCATGTTCCAAAAGGCTTTTTCCCTTCTTTCTCAGATAAGTATTTATGGCAGACATACTACCTCTAGGCTTCATGTTTGATGATGATAAACTGGGAAGGAATGACAGCTGAAGGAGAGAGGAAAACCAGGAGGGCGTGCATGAAAGCTCTAAAGGGTGTCAGCTGCCTCTGACCTGCCATAGAGCAGGACCAGGAGAGAGGTGTGAGAGGGGGAGGGGAGGGTGTGTAGTAGCTCACTCAACAGAAGTGCAGTGTAAAAATCCTGAGACTCTCACGAAAATTAAATTCTTCTATCCCATATCTAAGGTTTTCATGTCATACTCATGTTTGATCACTGCTGGCCATAGTAGTACTCAACCTATTTTGGAATACTCTTTCAAAATTGCTATGAAAATATGAACACATTTATGTCACAATACTATGATTCTGGAATTTCCTGCCTTAAGAACAATCTCATTTCCTTTGAAGATGCTGTTTGCTCTGCCATGTTCTGCTGAGACTAGGAAAACTCGGGGTCTCCTAAGTATACCAGATACCTACAAGATAGACAGCATAAAAGATTTTTACGTAAGGACCCAGGGGCCCAAAGACTTGGGGCATCTTCTGCTACATTCACAGGTACATTAGCAGAAAGCTGGATTGGCAGTGAAGCAACCAGCACCCATGTGGAATGTTGGTATTGCAAGCATCGTCTTAACCCTCATGCCACAAAGCTGGACCTATCCGTGAAGTTTTTAAAGGCTCCTTGTATTATAAATATTCTCAATCCCATTGATAATAGCTATTTTTAATATAAACTGTATTAATTATTACAAATACTTCTTATTTAACTTTTTAAGATTTGTTTATTTTTATTGGGAAGGCAGATATACAGACAGGAGGAGACACAAAAAGTTCTGTCCCCTGGTTCACTGCCCAAGTGGCAGCAAAAGCCAGAGAAGAGCTGATCTAAAGCCAGGAGCCAGGAGCTGTCTTCAGGTCTCCCGTGTGTGTAGGGACCCAAGGCTTTGGGCCATCCTCTACTGATTTTACAGACCACAAGCAGAGAACTGGATGGGAAGTGGAGCAGTTGGGACACATACCGGCCCATGTGGGATACCAGCACATGAGAGTAGAGGATTTAATTGCTTGAACATCATGCCAAGCCCAGCACAAATACTTCTTTAGCAGATTACATGCACATGGAACTCCATATTTCATAATTTATTCTAAATATTAAATAATAAGAAGTATATTAGTAGGTAATATTAATAACATATACTAATAAATAATATTAATAGAGTATAACAGTGTGAGCTAACAGTTTCTGTATCATTAAATGGGATAATTTATATTACACTATAGCTTATATATGTAATGTAGGAAACAAAGAAATACCAAATTTAATATAAATTTAAATTGAAAGTTGACTCTTTTCCTTTCAAACTTAATTGAGTATCTCACACAACACTCTGGGGTTCACATACATCAGCCTTTGACAAATGATGCTGTGTCTTAACAGAGAACATTAATAGAACTGTTGCTACATGAAAATATAATTTAAAATTATATGCTGTCTTTAGAACATACATTATGTGACCTGCTGATTTTTTTTCTTTGACTTCGCTTAGCAGTCCTTAAGATAATATTGAAAGTAATTTGCATCTCCTGAGGGGGTACTTGTAAGGTAGTGAGCAGAATATCTTGAGTAGTAATGAAAAACTATCCAAAGATTAAAAATTTTCTAGAAACAGACCAAAAGGTAAATAATTTACGAGAGGTTAATTGTGAATTTATGAGAAAAATGGAGATGTGAAGACGAATGCCTCTTCCTGAGGTTCACAGAGTAGCCTAGGGCAAACTCAGAAAATAGGTCAACTGCCTCAGCATTTTGCTGTGGTAGCGCTTTGCCAAGATTTCAAGGTACCGTTAGAGTTGGGGAGTTGGTTTACATCCCTAGTGGTTTAAATCCCTGCATTCCACATCAGGGTACTGATCCTCTCTCATCTCCCTCTCTCAGCTAATATGAACCCTGGGAAGTGCTGATGATGACTGAAGGACCAGGGCTGTCTTCATTCACATGTGAGACATGGATTGTGTCCCTGGTTTGTGACTTTAGCCAAGCCAAGTTTTGGTCATTGCAAGTGTTTGGGGAATCAATGGACAGATGAGAAACCCAACTGAATTCACTGTCTCTCAAAGAAGTTTTTTAAAATACACATAAATCCCTGTGTACATATACAGCTATTTTTAAGGTAATATAGTAAGATTGCTGTATTTGCAGTTATTAGTGTTAGATTCCATATAATTTAGATGTTTTTTTCCTTTTGAAAACATTCCCTAAAAAATATAGTTTAAAATGGGGTTATGCATTTGTTTTTCCAGTGGATGCTTTTAATTATCTTATTAGACATAGTAGATAGGTAAATCTATTAATGTGGTTGGCAATGTACTTTTTAATGCCACCTATACAATTTTCAAATATACATTGCCTTCCATGTCCACATAATATTTCAGAAGTGCACTTGTTAGCCCTTGGCAAGTGAACATCTTTTAAATGTGATTTATTTGTTAACAACATCCTTTAAAACAAAATAGAGTTGATTTTTTTTGAAGCTTAGATACTCTTTGGGAAAACACGTGTGTTTACAATATGATTCTAGGTAGAAGATCATGACTCTAGTTTGACTATGGTGGATGATGCAAACAACTCTAGCATCCCTTAGTTCATAGAACGTAATGAAACCAGTGTTCTGTAAGACTCAGGTATTTGGATCATAAACAGGACATGTGAGAATGGAAGTCAACCTATGAACGGTAGAAAAGAAAAGCTCCTGAGATTTTCCAAACTTTACTAAAGGCTGGCCCACAGGTCTGTGCGTTTGGGAAGAATTAGAAGAACTCATGTGCCTTGTGTGACTGAGTCAATATAGTCTTACGTCTTGTGAATAGATGTACCAGCCATACACAATTTCTTTTAAAAAAATGTATTTATTTATATTGGAAAGGCATATTTACAGTCACAGAGAGAAATATCTTTCTTCTGCTGATTCATTTGTTAACTGGCTGAAATGGCTGGAGCTGAGCCAATCTGAAGCCAGGAGCCAGGAACCTCCCCTGAGTCTGTCACGAAGGTGCAGGGTCACAAGGCTTTGGCTGTTCTTGACTGATTTCCCAGGCTACTATCAGGAAGATGAATGGGAAATGGAGTAACTGGGATACAGACTAGTGCCCATATACGATCCTGGCAGTTGCAGTTTGAGGATTTAGCCACTGAACCGCTGTGCCAGGCCCAATCATAACATAAATTTTAGCCAGACCAGAGCAAAGCAGAATTTAGCATTTATTGAACTAACGGGATGCTTTGGATTTACATTACTTTTAATATTTAGAGACAATGTCAATAGTCTTTCAAACTTGATTGCAATTCATCAAATATCCAGTCTCCTAGATTAAAACATTATATATTATTTTTTCATATCTTGTGAACTATTTGCAGCCATTGCCTGCTTCTAAGCCCTTTCCAGACCCAGGCCTTCCAACACACTGCTTTCCCCTGCACTCCACATCGATTTGATATTTTTATGCTTCCTCCATCACCACTCTCATCTCCTCAGCTTTTTACCTACGTGTCATACTCTCTGTGAGCCATCTCCAACTACCCTGTTTAAAACCTAAAAATATTGTTGTCCTCTAAGACTTCATACATCTTTAATATCATTTGTCTTGCCCCTCTCATCTATGATAAAACAACAAGAGCATTTGTCTTATACTTATCCTTCTTACATTATTGTATCTGACATGTTTCTTACAATATAATATAATTCCATGAAGAAAATGTATGTTTGTTATTTTCTGCTATACATGAGGAGTCTGAAATAATGTACATAGAAGACAATTATTAAATGATTAAACTAATGATTGGAAATACTCAATTTAGTTTAGTCATCAAATTAACATGTATGTAGCATCTTCTATGTGTAGGTCATCAATGGTCATCTAAGATATAATAGTGAATCAAACTTAAATGGTTTTTGTTCTGAAGAAGCTTAAAGTATATCCAGAAGGACAGGCCAATAGACAAGTGAACAGAATACAATGATATCAGTGTAAAATTCTGAGAGATTGCAGAAGGGGGAGGTGCTTGTTCTCCCAAGAGTAGTGAAGAAAGGTTTTGCTAAGAGTTGGCCTTTGAGGTGCATTATTTTTTTATTTTTAAGATGTTTTTTATTGGAAAGTCAGATATACAGAGAGAAGAGACAGAGAGAAGACCTTCTGTCCACTGATTCACTCCCTAAGTGGCCACAATGGCCGGAACTGAGTTGATCCGAAGCCAAGAGCCAGAAACCTCCTCTAGGTCTCCTATGTGGGTGCATGGTCCCAAGGCCTTGGGCTGTCCATCACTGCTTTCCTAGGCCACAAGCAGAGAGCTCGATGGGAAGTGGGGCTGCTGGGATTAGAACTGATGCTCATATGGGGTCCTGGCACATGCATGTCGAGGACTTCAGCCTCTAGGCTATCGTGCCAAACACTGAGTGCATTTTTAAGGAGGAGTAAAAATTCACTAGGGAGAGAAAGGTGGAGAAGTTAAAATAGGTCTCACTAAATTTTTGTGGATATGTAGTTACTGCCAGAAAACCTAGGGAACCATTTTCAGGTAAATGAAAAGAAATGGGAATAAAATATGGCCCTCAGCCCTCTCCCCATCTCACCCCAGACTACTGTGATTATTACTCTAGGGTAACACTGATAAATCCTGGGCACAATATTTCTGTCCCAACAGTCTTCTTTGTTCCAAGCTTGTAAGATGCTTTTGCTTAAAAAAGAGCCACCTCATTTTCTGTTTTATGCCAAGTTTGGTGTGTTGCCTCTGATTGTTTCCCAGCATTCCACAGCTTGAAATTTGCTTTACTGTGTCCTTATGGTGTTTCTTATGCCTGCCCTGCTTGCATACTACATATGTTGCACCATTTTACACTTGGAGACCTTCCAAAATTTATGAGAGAAAGACAGAGAGATACCAAAGTGATCGCCTTTAGCCAGGGGGAGTGTCGACAAACAGAGAATTCTCTGGATTTCCACAATCGGAGTTGAAACATCTCAGAGAAGTCAGCTAGTCAATTTTGTGGACTTTTGGTAGGATTATGGAAAAAGAATTCCAGGAATACCACTAATATTTGCTCATTTATATGATCAAGTTGACAAAAGTTGAGCATAAAATTCTCAACTTGGGATAAGCTACTTATGATAAAATAAGTTTCCATTTTTGGTAATTTATCTGTTCATACAACTGAAAACACTACATTGTTTTAAAAAGTGAAATAGTTAATGATGACCTTATATTACCTGGCATATCTAACTAAACAAATTATTAAGAAATTAATACAGTCTTTGTTCAGTTGTGAAACACAGTGTCTAGAATGCTCTCATTTTGGGGAAAGCTATTATGAAATTGAATTTTTTTTTTTGTTCACCTTGCTACAGATCTTTCAGATTGATGTAGATGGTTGGTAGTAGTTGAAAGCTATCCTTTCATAAATTGATTACATACCATTCTGCAACTGGCCTATGCAACCTAAATACTTGGGGAGTATTCAGTATTGTAATTACTGGGAATTGATCAACACAAGATGGCTATGACAGGCACTGCAACACACATGGACCTACTATACATTATTTATTTACTCAAAAAGTTCTTATGCTGGTTGCAAAGATCATGCAGACACAACTGAATACAGCATGTGGTGCTGTTCAAAATTCTCAACATGAATTGCAATAATAATTAATCTGAGGATTTGAGCAGGTGACACTTCACTAGTTATTTCAGGTATTCAGTGGTTGAAGAAATTGTTGTGAGATAAGGTACATAAAGAAAATGTACAGGATCAATGGGGGCCCTAAAATAATCTGGAAGCCTAGGCTTTCCAGACATCAAGGACATCTTGGATTTGGAGCAGCAACAACAAACACTTGAGCACATACAACCTAACCAAAAGAGTTGGGCTAGATGATTAGATAGAGACAAAAACATAACTGGAATGTTGAATGCCAAGATTCAATCTGTGTTTCAATCTGGTGAATATGGAGAGCTTTGGAAGACTGATCAGAGTTTCTACATGATGAAGGCAATACATTAAAGGACTGGAGTATGGCTCTTCATGCTTGAGGTATGAACAGGGTGGAAGAAAACAGAAAGGAATGTGAATGGAAGTAAGGATCACCTGAAATGAGTCACAGCAGTGGTCAGAAATGATAGTTCTAGAGTAGATTTGAATTCTGGTGAATTGAATTCACGTTTCAGTGGTTGTATTCTTGGTTCATCAGTTATCAACTAAGATTTCCTTTTCTTTCCTATTGTTAAGGATTCCCTCGTGACTCTACAGAGAAGTTGATATACACAATCATTGGACAACAGTTTAAGCTAAGATTTTAAACAGTCTTATTTTTATTATTAAAGAGCAGATTCAAACAGCTGTCATGGGGAGATCATTGATCACATTTTCATGCCATCTCTAAAATGGAAGTAAGGATAATTCCTAAATTGTGGAGATGTGATCATGATCAAATAACATAATTTTTCTAAAATGGATTGGCACAAACTGGGCACGGATGACTATTAATTGACCTTAAGCCTCAGACCTCAATTCAAATTAGTATTTTGTGTTTTAAGTGGGTTTGTTTGATAGCATTGCAGGAGACACTATGTAGTCTCTGGAATCAGAAGTTAGACTCATACCAAAAGTCTTATTTGGATTTCCTGTTGAATGATAAAGACATAAGACAGGAAGGAAAAACTTGTATTTGAGGAAATTTGATATTTTTCTTGTATTGCTAAAGCAAACTCATTTGGACAAATAAAATTGATTTGGAAATTTTAAAATAAAAAATTATGAACCAAACAGGATGTAGCTTGGTTATGGAGGAAATGATTCACTGGATTAACGTAATAAGGCAGCTCTATTTGTGCAAGAATTAAACAATCACTAAGTTTGATCTTCAACACTTACTGCTGCTTTAGCTGCTCAGTCCCATTCTCTGTTCTAGCAAGAAAATGAGGAACAACAATAGAAATAACATCAATTTGCTGTGCAAACATGCATCTGTACACAAGTGTGTGCACGAATACATGCACACACATGTGTCCTGACATGCACACACACATACTTAATACATTTTCTGGTTGTCGACTCTTTTTTTACAACTATGTTCTTCCAAATGATTTTTAAATTGTAGCATGTTTTTGGCAGAGAGTGTAGTCTCTCTGAATAAAAGGTAGTGAGAGCAGAGGCAGTAAGTAGAAACTGAAAGTAGCAGGGATACTGTTAAAGATCTGTTTCTTGTGAAAGGGAGGGTAGAGAGTGGCATGTGGCTAGAGAATTTGCAGCCACATGATGGAGGACGGGAGAGTTGTCACCTGCTTTGCTACTCAGGGTGCCCAGCTTAACCCATCATTCCTTGGCAACTGTGCCCCAGTGAGAAAAGCTAGCAGTCCATATGTTGAGTAGGCACCATGCCATTTTGACAGGCGTGAGTGTCGGCAAGAAAGGGACCATGTATGAGCATCAAATGTGTTTGTTGTGGGAAGGATTCTAGGCCAGGAATATTAAAATAACTGTCTGTCCTTAGCTCTAGCACATATGGTTAAGGAGATATGCTATGATGACTCACATTAACGTTGGAAAAAATATATATAGAATATGCAACTATGCTAAGTTAAGTTTCTGGTGTTGATAAATTGGGCTTGGAATCTTCACAAAGGAAGGCTGTAGAGAAACATACATAGTGATAATAGACTCTTTTCATATGTATCAAATAGAATTGGCTGAAGACTATACTGAACTCATGAACAGCCTGCAGAATCCTATTAGATTTTTGCTAAGAGGTCCTCAGATATTTTCTAAGACTATTTAAAAAGTAAATGGGACAGAATGGTTTCATTTAATATTTTTATTTTGCAGAAATTAAATTAATGTTAGCAATGTTATTTTAACTATTTTCCTGCTGCAAGAATCCTTTCTTTTAAAGTCATTAAAATGTTTTAAGTGACATTATCTTTACATTCAGTAAGATTGAATTAAGGGTTTAACATAAATACACCGCATCTATACTTAGCTTTCTAAATGAGCAATACACCTCCATATATAGGAAAAAGGAATTATTGAGGTATTTTTTTTAACATTTGTATTCCTTTGTATATGTGTGTTTGTTAAGTGTATGAATGTTTTGGCATGGAACTGCTTCAATTTACAATTATTCATTCATAGATTGTAAAAGACTTCCTTAACGACTTGGAAAAACAGCATAACATGATTCAAAGGATCCTATAAAGGATTTTTAGTCTAAAGATACACACATGAAAATTGATTAGTCCACAAGGTGTTTAAGCTTACACTTCTATGCACACATACACTTCACCCTTTCCAAACACTCACCAAGCATGTTTTGTTTGTTTGTTTGTTTGTTTGTTTGTTTTTAGTAATGGTTCACTCTCCAAATAGCCAAAACAGCCAGGGCTGAGCCAGGCTTAAACTTAGGAGCCATCTCCTGCATGGTTGGTTGGGACCTGACTATGAGAGTCATCTTCCTCTCATTTCCCAGGTGCTGTAGCTGGATTTGATGTGGACTCTAACCAATGTCCAAACTGAATACCAGCATTACAGGTAGCAACAGAACTCACTGTGCCACAAGGCAGGCGCTGGTGTTTGCCACTCTCCTGTCTATGAAGGCACACAAAATATATATCAGGGAGGTGTCTCTTTAAGGAATGTGTTGTTTCCCAAGATTACGTTTTTCAAAGATTAAAAAAAAAAAAACAATTTTTCACATAGTTATGTAATGTTCTCACATATCATGCTTACTGCCTGTAACTTCCTTTCCCTGACTAGAATATAATCCAGAGAAGTACTTTTTCCCTGTTATGATTTTGTTACAATTTACTACTACTATTGCCATATTCAAAAGCATACCTAGGATGACACTTGGTACGAACTGATAACTTAAAATACTTTTTAAATAAATAAATGAATAAACTTGACTTTTTTGAGGCGATGGCTGAAAAGGCAGCTGCCTGGGGTTGATCCTGTCAAGATGCCAAGGGCAGTTGCTGCCCTGATTCCCATTCTATGTTTATTCATTATAAGCACACTTTATTTACAAATATAAACCCCACTTTAATATAGCCAATTTAATCATTCTTATACAATGTGTGAATAAAAGTTTAGGAAACTTTAATATTGATATTGGTTTGTAACATACACACTAAGTTAAAAAGAGTGTGCTTGCTTTGCAAACATAGCCTCATGGCAAACCTCCCAGCTTCCTTTCCCAACCAGATGGCCTCCCTTAAGCCCTACCCTACAAATATTCTCAAGATGGAGTTGGCCCTCCCTCAGATCCAAATCAGGATATCTGGGGTGGGACAAGGAATCAGCATTTTCCAAAAGTTTCCCAGGTGAGTTTTAGGCAACAGTGACAGCTGAGAAACTTGTCCTAAGAACCTCCTATTTTTACATGGATTTACTTTTCATTCTCACCCAAGGCTCTATAAAAGTCACCCACTTTCTAGTAGCATCGGGAAATCTCAGAGTTTTGTGGCTGCCTGAATCTGGGCAAAGGCTGATTAATTTCTTTTCTTTTTTCTTTTTTTTTTTTTTTTTTGAGTAATTTAGTGAATGAACAAGAAATTCCACTGTAGGTTTGGGAAGGGAAATATAAAGGAAATAAATGTCGTCTTGATTATAGACTTTCAGCTCTGCAAGCAATATAGAACTATCTCTGGAAACACAAAACAACACAAAGCTTTTTTTTTTTCTTTCTAAAATGTACATGAGGATTCTTTTAAGTGTTTGTAGAAAGATAGAATTAAAAGATACACTTATTTTGTCACAACAAAATTTTTGAAATTCACATTTTTTTATAATACACATTATATTTGAACTTTAAAAGAAATCCTTCATACACATGGATTTTTAAATTTTTTTTATACCAAAGCAAAGCTACCTTTTAATTCCATTTTCCATGCATTTTAGAGGTACCTTGTAGGAGCTTGACTATGCCTTGATTCTAATTCAGGAAAAATAAGTTCCCCAAGTGATCAAGTTCGTAAAAAGATGTGATCCACTTGTGAAATCAGCTACAAAACATTCTGTGTTTGGGTTGACTGAAGGCCAGCTGAAAGGAACCTTCACTGGATTTCTGACTGACCCGGTGTCCTCTTGGATAGTGCACCACTGGAGTATGATGGCTTACATGGAGGATTGTGTGGGATGGGGTTGCTTGTGGCAAGGATCAAAAGTTAGTCTCTGGTATTCAGGAAATTAGGAAGGAACAGGGCCCATCCTTATTGGACTGCTGTGGTCATGAAGGATCTTTAGCATTGTTGCACAGAAGCATCCTTGTTGTAACAAGTAGCCGTGGATGAAAAATGACCAATCTAGTCTCTGGTTCGAATGTCAGGGACTTTGATGATTACTCTTTAGAGAAACCTGCGAAGTCACTTCCATCCTAACCAATGAAGGAATAAACTCCCACAATGAGAACACAATGATTCCTTTGGTCTTTGTATAAGAGATTAGAGAGAAAACACTTGGTTTTGAGTAGTGTGTGTCCAAAAAAATGTAAACATATGGATCTTGACCTCTATCTTCCCAGGCAGTGGAGGACGGCCTAAGTTCTTGGGCCCTTGCAGCCACGTGAGACCTAGAAGAAGCTCTCGGCTCCTGGCTTCGGATTGGCTCATCTCTGGACATTGCTGCCATTTGAGGAATGAATCAGCAAATAGAAGATTCTCTCTACCTCCCTTTGTTGTAACTTTTCTTTTCTAGTAAATTATTGAATCTTAGAAAAGGAATTAAAGAAACAATTGAAAATGATGCTTCATAAAGGGAAAGTTTTAATGTTATTGATTAGTTTGTAAGCTATATTCTATCATGATGGGGATTTTAGTAAGTTATTTATACTTTTTGAACTATCATGTGGGTAAAACAAGCAGAGAACTTTGATGTCTCCTATTCTGAAATGACTTTCAGTGGGTTCAATGTACTTTGTGCAATATTGTCACTACTTGCTTCATAAATGTGGAGAAACATAGAGGAAATCACAGAGAAATGTAATTGGAATCTCTGTCAGGTTAGCATCAAATACTTTGGGAAAGGATAATTTTAAAAGCTAATAAGATGAAAAGTTCCTCATTGGGTCAAAAGGTGTATTTTCAAGAAAACAAGAAAATTTTCAAAAAATTTTGGAGAGGTAATCTGACTGGATAGCACCTGCAGGATTTCCAAAGTGAGCTTCTGTTAGCATACATAGCTGGAACGGCATTTTGAGGAGGCGTCCCATATTCTGATGAGGTAGATTGAGAACAGGCTTCAGGAGTGGCATTTTATAAGCACCTGGATCAGGCCAACTGAACACAGCACCTCAAGAAATGCTAGAGGAGGTGATTCCTTGGTGCAGTCTGTACTTCAGTATGAATCACTCGTTCACACTGATTGTGCTTTCCTAAGTCCTTGTCAAGAATACGAGTAAAACGTTTTTTAATGACTCACATATTTGCACACAAGAAAACTCTTCATGAAATGTGCTCTGGATTTCTCCTACGCTTTCAAAAAAAAGAGAGAGAGAGAGAAGCTTTAATGTTTAAATAGCTGTTTAGTTTCTCTGATGTTGTAACCAATGATTTGGCACTGATCCTCTTATGTCAAGAACTTTTGATGCTTTGCTATTTTATGCAGAGAGCATCGTACTTACACAGAAAATTGATGAAGTTTTCTCTAAAGAAGCAGGAAGTCTTGAGCCTTCTCCTTTGATACTTTTATAGCCTCCTTAGGTAATCAGGGTGACAGTCAAAACCACCTGAAAACTGGTACCAACTGCTTCCATGCGAGGTCCAACCCAGCCAATGAAAGGCCAATTTCTGAAGATGACAACGAGGCATCGATATTTATGAAGTGCTGCATATGATCCTGTTGTTGAACTAGAGCTGAAAACTGTAACTTTATTACTGTAATTTCTGGTTTGGCATCCCTTTCCTCTATATTGCATGACTAAGAAAAAGTGAGCTGATTTCTATTCTCAATGGAATGGGAAGGATAAAGTATAGATGGCAGTTGACAAATATTTACAGACTTGGTTTCTGTTCTTGTGGAACTTGATAATTAGTAGAAGTAAAATAGTTTTGCCTCTAAGACAGGAAAATATGAACTATAATTTCAGCCAATTTATTTCAATGGTGAGAAACGTTCTCTTATAATTAGGATTGAAATAGTAGGATAATTTTGCAGACTATGACTATGAGAACAAGACAAAGATATCTGGGCCATAGCATGGCATCTGGGTACTTTGGTTCCCATGGGCAGAGCTAACAAAATGAACAATTCACTTAAGGAATTTAAATCCCATAGGTATTTATTAATCATAAGGCACATGAAAACTGGAATTTATCACTCAGGAAGATTATGACTGTGAGTTAAAAAAAAAGATAATAGGGTTTATTACCTAATAAAATAGAAACTGAGGCACATGTTGAACTCTCAGTGATTTGAATAATTTCATGAAAATTCTCAGATCTTTCTGGCCTTTTGCTCTGCTGTCTTACAGGTAGGTCTTTGACTGAGTGTTGTCTCCGTATGTAGCTGCAGGAGGAAGTGGACATCCCATGTCTGAGATGCTGTAGCCTTTTTTCTTGCAGCCAGAAGAAGCTGCAGAGACAAGCCATTCATGTTAAGCAAGGATATGTCCATTCTTTTAGTCTTCTGTGCCAATTCAGGTTGCACACATCCCCTAAATGCATAGAGGACACCAAGAAAGTACCACTGTAAGTCACTTAGGAAATGGAAGCTGAATGATGTATTTAACTTCTAAGAATGATACATTGTGTGAATTTCTAAGTGAACAGTCATTTTTATCTGCTTTCAGGAATATATAATCTATGCTTTTATAGGTCCAAGTGCTTTTTAAAAATAAAACTAATCATACATAAATATTATCAAATAATTCTTATTAATAATTGGCTATTACTCATCTAGGGATCCAATTTATATCAACCTAACAGATTAAAGCTATACAAACACTTTAAAGATATTTATCTGATTTTCAGATTATCATGTAGCATTCAGAATACATCTGAATATAAAACCTGAATTTGTTTGAGGTGGACATCGATAGTCTGAAGGGAGCATATTTTCTTTTTCATTTTTTTATGCCTTTTCAATCCCAAGATTTTTATTATTTAGGAACAAAATCCCCCAATTAAGTTGCTGACAGTAGGTTTTTTGGTTGTTGTTTCTCTGTTTGTTATTTAATTGGTATAAAGCTGAATGTTTCAGATACTGCAAAGAGGAAGCTTTACATTTTTTCCTGTCACTTCTCATCCTCTTGTTATTTCCACAATTTTGTGTATGTTAATTAGTCATACTTGCTTCAGTTTCTGTCTGTGGAAAGTGAAGTTAACGTAAGAACCCACTTCATTAGATTGCTATAATAATTAAAACTGTTAGGACTAGAACTATACCTGTTAGAGTGTATGGCTTAACAATTTCCAGTTTTCTTAATAACCTATATATTGTGAAAATAACACTGAAAATTATGCTGATTTAAATAGTCATTACTTTCTACATTCTACTGTGTGCTAGGAGTACTTGGTTATGCAAACCATTTAAGCTGAATATTATCTGTAACAATTATGATAAAGAAGCAATACTATCATCTTTTTACCAGCTGAAGTCTAGAGAGTTCTAGCAGTATCCTATAGCTGCCACATCAAGGAGGATGCTGATCCAAGTTTTCAGCTAACACAGCCACCTACCTCTGAAGGCCTCCGCTCTCTACCTGTTCTCTCAAGACACTTTGACAGCAGCCTGAAGCACTCTTCAGCATCGTGTGTCTCAGGAAAGATTCTTGTTATCTTCTCTCCTTATAGAGTGCTCTCTGGTTCTGGATTGAACAACCAACCCTGGAAGCATGACCCTAAAGCACACTTCCTTGACGTCAGACCAGATTTTTAAGCTATTAGGTCCTTCATTCAGTGAGTATTTAAGATCTTAACACATGAATCATTCATAGAGTAGAAGAAAGAGCCTGCAGAATGTGTTCCTTTGTGGCAGGCATATGGATGAGATGTGGTATTGGAGGATGTCCAAAACTCAGATTTCCAGAGTGCTTGGCAAGTATATGGAGAGGGGGATTAAGAAGTATGAGGTTGTTTTAAAGCCTAAAGCATCTGTGCCAGCGGAAAAAACACCACTCATTTATATCTCCAGTCTCTAAGGTGGGGTTGTAGTTTTTTTAGTTCTGGAAATACAGGTGTGCATCCTTTCAGGGAAATAAAAATGCAAAAAAAAAAAATCTACATTTATAAAAACATATTGGCAATTTGGTCATAGAATACAAAATACTTCTGTTATAGAATGACTTTTGCATTTGTTTCTGTAAAGACGCTTCCTTTGCACATTTGTGTCATTGCTAGAGTTACAAAGAATTATAAGCAGATGAGAAAAGTGGGGCTTAGAAAAGTTGCTAAGTTTTCATAGCAATCTCTCCAAGACTCGCATTACACTGGTCCTGATTTTACATGGAAGCTAAATGCTGTCATATTTCTTCCACACATCAGTAACTGACGTCCAGTGTTTTCAGCAAGTAGGTGCGCTTAGATTAAGGACTGCAAGTTCAGAATCTGAACACAGGATCCTTAGAAATGGAGTCTCTTTTTGTGCATTAAAGATTTTCTTTGTTAAAAAATTTGAATCCAATAAAAGAAGTCACTTGAGAATTACCAGTAGCATCATTTTGGCACCATTCCTCACTGAATTTTTGGAGAGCTGTTCAAATGGATAGCAGATGTGGAAATAACAGTAACAATGACTTCTAAAATGGAAGATCCCAGGGTATCTACAATGTTGTCCAGAAGACAGAACATTTCTATACCCTGTTTTTTGAAGTGTGTTCATTTTGTGTGGCTATTTGTTCATAATGAGAGAAGTGGTATTCATGCAAGTATACATGTGTCTTTTGGATCCATGAAAATAAAGCAAAATGGAATTTCTCACAAGACAGCCTTGCTATGTATTACTATTATATAATCTTTAAGGAGATTCATAGAAAAAGAAAATGCTTTAATATAATGTATTTATTTTTCAATAACACAGACTATTCAGTTGCTTCAGAATTGGAGGACACTTCATGTAAACTGTGGTTTAATGGAAACTTGTGATTTATTGGATTGCTCTCCATTTTAGTACACACAAAATAATTGTGTGTATCTATGGTATATGATGCAGTGTCTGTATATTCCATATGTTGATAATATCCAGTCAGGGTAAACACATCTCTCTGCTCAACCACTTAACAATTTGCTATGATATAAATGTTCAAAGTTCTGTAACTACCAATTCTTCCAGGTGGGGCAACACATCTGTGAGCACTCTTCTATCTGAAGCATAGGCAGTAAAGAGAGTCCTGAAAATAGGAGGGGATGATGAATGATTCTCTGTGTTCAACCAGCCGTAATCATTTCCATAGCCATGTTTAACTTGCTGCATTATGTTTGCCAAAGATCCAACCATGGACAGTAGGCAATCTGATTTGTTTAAATTTTGCTTTTTGACTCTTGGAAACAAATAGCACTACAATTCAAGAACCGAAGCTGTTCCACAAAATCAACAGCACACTGAAGAGAGGTTTGAATTTTTATGTACTCATTGGACTGAAAGTGAAAAATCTCCTTTAACAAAGAAATAAAATAGAATCCATGTAAATAGCTAAACTCCTCGCAAAGTTATAACTATGGACTACATGAATGTTTTGAGGAAGGAAAATATAGCAAATAGATGGTATCTAAGTTTTACATTCATTCCTAAAGAAAATAATTTAGCACATTGAGCAGAAATAGCAGGGTTTATCACGTTGCTAGCTGGGTAATCAGATACGTGTAACTGCATGAGGTGTGCATTTAGGGATATTTTCTGATTTTTTTATTTCTTTATTTTTATTTGAAAGGTAAATCTACACAGACACACACACACACACACACACACAGGTCTTTTGTCCATTGATTTATGCTCCAAATGGCTGCAAATGTTAGAGTTGAGTCAGTTGTCAGGAGCTTCTTCCAGATCTCCCACATATGTACATGGTCCCAAGGCTTTGCACCATTCTCCACTGTTTTTCGAGGCCACAAGCAAAGAGCTGCATTGCAAGTGGAGCATCCAGGACACAATCCGTTACCCATACACAATGCCGGCACCGTTTAGTGGATGCTTAGTCTACTATAGCACAGCACAGAACCCTGCTTTCCGAGTTTTTGTTTGTTTTAATTAGCTTTTGTGATACAATGGCCTGATTCATCCATCCCTGATATATGCATGCTTTTTGGTTGCACTCTTCGCTGCTTTTGCCATTGATCATGTGACTTGCTTTGATCAATGTATTGGTAGCAAACTTGAGCCAGGTTTGTCTGCAAAAGCACTTGCTTGTTTTTACTTTATCATTTCTCCCAAGCTTTTGCAATGAGAACATTCTAATCTGATTGTTGAAATCTGAAGAGTACACATGCTGGTCGCTGCTGCGGATATGCAATTAGCTATCAAAGATGTGAGTAACCCCACCTGAAAGCGACCCAGAAGTTTAGTCTGATTTACTGTTTCGAAGATTTATAAGCTAATGGAAGGGCTTTGTGTTTTAAGTCATCAAAATTTTGGTAGATATATTGTGACCATGTAACATTGTTATACAGCAGGGAAAAAAAAAACTATGGTTGATTAAAAATTAGCTGTTTTGAGAGATATCAAGAAAATCAGCATAAATAGTTATGTTTATTGCAATTGATGTACAGAAAAAATCTAATGTTTTACATATGGAAAATGAATTCTAGCTTTTATGAAATGATTATGTGCATGTATGCGCATATGTGTCAGTTGACCAGGATAAACACCTGAATGATTTATCCCATCAGATTGTTCCACATGTAAAATCACAATCTTGAACAATATATAGGCAAGTTTTAGCCGGTTGCCTTACAAATGTGGCATGAGTGTGCTTAAATGGTTAATGTTGTTCTTTTCACGTGTCTCTTCTCATTTTACACTAGAGTTCTCAGCAATTGGATTGATGTCAAAACTGGAACATTTTCAGAATGCTTGGGATGAAACCAAGGAGAAAGTGAGGTGACAAAATCTGTGGAGGTAAAACAAGGTTTACGTTTTATATCAAAATATGTCTATCAAAGAATTGTTGTGATAGGGATCTATGCGGATGGCAAGTATGAGTCCTATTGAAACAGCAGCCTTCTTTCAATTTCCACCTACATAATGTATCACAAAAGAACAGATGCAAAAAAAAAAAGCCATGTTGTCATTTTCTGGTAAGTGTAACATTGCTAATTGTGTTGTGGCTTAGGAATGAGTGAATGGCCTTGAGTTGTGCCGGCCTAAATAAACACTTAATCTGAGGAAAATCTGGTTGGTTCTAGAGGATTGGGTAAACTGAGAAAAAGAACCTAAAGTATTTGACTATTTCAAGGCAGTCAATTCATTCTTGTTACCCGAATGATTATTATTTTAGATTTATTCATAATCTGACCCTCCTCATTGCCTGCCATGAAATAACATAAAATCACCTCCTTATGCATGTAACTGCAAATTCAATAGTCAGGATTTTTTCAGTTTCGGCTTTAATTTATTTTATTTTTCACCTCACACACAGAGAGGTTTTTGTACTCAAGACTATCACACATATAGTTCCACTAGGCACACTCTGAAATGTTACTCCTGACAAATGCTAGTGGTCGTATAGAAAAATATCCCAATATACCATTGATAGGAATGCAGATTGTTGTAACCACCATGGAAAACCCTGCAGAGTCTTCAGAAAAGTAAGTTTACCTATTGCATGACTGAGCTGTCCCATTACTGGGAATATATCCAGAAGAAATGAAATCAGAGTATGAAAAAGATGCCTATCTATGCTCCTATGTACACAGCTGTTCAATTCACAGTAACTAAGATGTGGAATCAACCTGCTCATTGTACAAAAAATGTGTTGCATGCACAGTATGGAATATTAGTTGCAAAATTAATGGAACATGGACATTTAAAACAAAACAGATGAAACCAGTGATCATTACCTAAGTGAAATAAGCCAAACACAAAAGACAAACATAATATTTTCTCTCATTTGTGGAAATTAATACATACACAGTTTATTTTAAAACAATAATTATCATTCCAAAAAATGGACTAAATTGATGACTCTGGACGTGAGTTATCACTGCAGGACACTAGGATACCCATTTTTAGTAATCTCTGTTTCCAAAAACCATTAGTATATCTCAAAATTTTTTAGCTTTTGATCATTTACCATATAATCAGAAAATTGAGAACTGCCCTAGATATCTTTAATTGAGAAAACTTAATTGAAACAATAAGTTACTAAGGCAATGAGCAAGTTGAAGATACAAGATGGCAACCTAGAGATTAGCCAAACAAGAAAGCTGTTGCGGGAGGGACAAAAGTGGAAGATGGTTGAACAAATCCCCAGAGCTAAGGTCACCGGGTGAAAGGGCAACCACAACGGGTCAGCCTGGTGCAAGGTGAGGCTGCCACGGGGGAAGGAGAAGTCTCTACGAGAGACCGTAAGCATAGCCTTGGAGTCTAGTGGTAAAATGAGCAATGCTATCTATAGCATATGGAGATAAACAGAGGCAGAGGGAGAAGTTAGAAGAAAGGAAGAGGAAAAGAGGGGGAAGGTTGTGGACAGTGGGAAGAGAAGAGAGGGAAAGAAGGAGGAGGAGGAGGAAAATGCTAACCCCTGAACCATCATTTCTCAAGTGGTTTGGGCTGACCCTGCACATCCAGTCTGCACTGGACAAAAAACAAAGATTTGTCTAATTTTAGTTTCTCCACTCATTTAATGGCTTAATGATAAGAACCAAGTGGATCTCTAGTTTTAGCGCTAAATTGCGGTTCATGTATACAATTGCTTTATTACATTTCTACTTCAAATTCATCACACTTAATAATGAGTTTTATAACCTTCAATAATCAACCCATTTTTTCCTCAAGTATTCCCTAATTCAATAAAAGACAATATGCATACATTGTCCAAATTTGTGTATCTTTCATCCTTCTGGTCTATTTTCTTTTCCTCTCTCCACTTCTGTAATTAATTGCCAGGTTCTGTTAATCATTGCCCCCCAAGCATCTTCACACTACTCAAATAACATTATAAGCATAACCACACACATATTTAAGTCACTCTTATAGCTTCCTGGTTGACAATTCCTTCCATTTGCTCATTCTTCAACAAACTTTCGCTCATACTGACATTACGCAGCTCTCATAAATAGCAGACAATGTACTGTCTCCCTTAAGTTACTCAACTGATTTCCATTTTTCTTAAAGTGTGTGTTACAACATGCTATTTATACAGTTTGAATTCAGAAATTTCACATGGTTCAATGTACATCATTGTAAAATTTTCATCATCTTAAAGCTAATAGTTTTCAGCCTCACTGTGTGTCACTTTGTACAGTGTGCAACTCAGACCCATGAAACAAGAGCATGGGAATATAGCAGAAAACAGGGAGTTTCGTTTCAGATATCCTAATTTGAAAAGTCCATTTAACATCCAAGGGAAGATATGTGATGGTGATTTTATAGATTATGGAAATGTGTGATGGTGTTATATCTTTAACAGTTATTGTTATATAAACTGCGACTGAAACACAGGAATTTGGAAAGTCAAAGACTTTTACGTATTGAGTTGTGGGGTGATGCCCTATATTTTACTGCCTTCACCACAATCAACACTCAAGCTGTTTTCTGGATTTCACATCACCAGCAAGGGAAAGCTCCTTTTCCAATTCCAGCTGTGAACAGGCACCCTGGAGAGCAACAAGGCTGCTTCAACCAACAGATCACTGCCACTCATGTGGGAGACCCAGATTAAATTTCTCTTTGACGTTTAGCCATGGCTCAGCTCCAGATGTGAAGTTATGTGAGGACTGAACTAGCAGATGGGGTATCTAACTCCAGCCCCTAAGTCACTCTTTCTTTTAAATAAAGAAATAAAGCAGAAATAAAAATACTACATAACATTAAATTTTATTTTGACACGAAGATTTCAAACTTTATCTTCATTTTATTCTGCTGTACTCATGCTACGTCTTAAGATTTATTTAATTTTTATTTGAATGGTAAAGATAAGAGAGGAGAGGGGAAAAGAGAGAGAAAGAGAGTGTGTGTAAGAGAATCTTCCACCCACTGGTTCACTCCACTAACAGCTGTGGTGGCCGGAACTGAGTCGATCTGAGGCCAGGTCAGGACGTTCCTCAGAGCTCCCATGAGGGTACAGTGCACCTTGGGCTTGAGCCACCCTCTTCTGCTTCCTCTTCTCCCATAAGCAAGGAAATAGGGCAGAAGTAGAGCAGCCAAGACAAAAACCAGTGTTCACATGGAATGTCAGTGTCACAGGTGCAGGCCCAGCCAGTGCAACAATGCCAGTTCCATGTGTTATTCACTTATTTATAAAGGGGATTTTTCATTCAATAATTGCTTGCAAATTGGCTGTAATTTGATTTAAACATAAAAAGGAATAAAAATCAAAGAAGACTTGAACTGGAGTACACATCATTTTAGAATCCAGGCAAGTAAAATGCCATGGAGATGATGATGATAGGGAATAGTGAGGACTGCAGTGAGATATAATAAATAACTTCTGCTTAAAGACACTAACACTCCAGGGTTTTTTACGATTTATTTATTTTTTTTAATTGGAAAGTCAGATATACAGAGAGGAGGAGAGACAGAGAAGATGTTCCATTTGTAATTCATTCCTTAAGCTACTGTAACAGGCAGAGCTGAACTGATCCAAAGCCAGGACCTGGAGCCTCCTCTGAGTCTCCCAAGCGGGTGCAGGATCCCAAGGCTTTGGGCCTTCCCGGACTACTCTCCCAGGCCACAAGCAGAAAGCTGGATGGGAAGTAGGGCTGCCGGACAGGAGCCGGAGCTTATATGGGATCCCTGTGTGGTACAAGGTGAGGACTTCAGCCATCAGGCTGCTGTGCTGAGCCGCTAGTTTTGTTTTTTTTTTAAGATTTATTCATTTTTTTTAATTCTTATTTTTGAATTAATTTATTCTTAATGGAAAGTCAGATCTATAGTTAGATCCACTGGTTCACTCCCCAGGTAGGCTCTTCGGCTGGTGCAAGCCAAGCTGCTCTGAAGCCAGGAGCTTCTTCCAGGTCTCCCACATGGGTACAGGGTCCCAAGACTTTGGGCTGTCCTTAATTGCTTTCCCAGGCCACAAACAGGGAGCAGGATGGGAAGTGGAGCAGCTGGGATATGAACCACAGCCCACATGGGATCCCTGTGCATGCAAGGAGAGGATTTAGCCACTAGGCTATTGCGCAAGGCTTAATGTTCCAAATTGTTAAAACAGTATTTATATCAAACAAAATGTTTGTCAATCATTGCCAAATTCATTGTTTTCAAATCTTGCTTCAATAATAGGCTTAATTACAAATGGCTTGGGATAGAAACTGCCAAAACTGCAGTACAATTCTAATTTTATAACAAATATTAAGCAACTTCTTTTAGCTGAGATTAATTGAAATTAATCAGACCAGGAAAGCTTAATGAAAGCACAGACACCCTATTTGCACAGGACCCCACAAGGAAAAGGCAAAAGTATGAAAACATGCCACCTCAATGCTTTCCTAGAGCAGGGAAGAGAAGGTAGAGAGAAAAAGAGATTTTCTGTTCCAGTTTCCTTGAATGCTTATTTCCCTCAGCATCAACTCTCTGGGGATTTTCAATGTCTATTCAAGAAAAAGAGTTAAAGCACAGTTATTGAGGTTCAGATCTATAGACTTACTGTGATTCTCTAATGTCATGCAGAAAAATGCTTTCATAAAAGGAGTATCAGACACATCCTATGGAAGCTAAGCTTTCAGTCTCACTTTCAGAGAGTTGGATGGCCCTCTAGTTGATAAAAACCCTTCTGAGAGGACACCTTTTCAACACTCAGAGTTCTGCTAAGGGTACACTGTCACCAGAGGAGTTCTACACCTGTCAGCTTTAGTTCTTTGGGGAAGATACTTTGTTTGGAGGAATGCCCTACTCTAGATGATGACTAGAACCCAGTGAACCCTGGCACTTACAAAAGCCTGCTGAATCTGACTTAGGGAAAGACACTTCCCACCCTCGTTCAAGTATTTTAGATTCATAATCATACATTTAGTTTCTGTGCGCTTCTCTTACACCAAACAATTCTGTGTTAACTAATATCTTCCTATCTGGCCTCCTTTCATCCAGTCTTTTTGTTCCTATCTAAAATTCCACACATTTACTCGGTTCTTCCATCATGAGCTCCATGCTCAACTTAGAACACCTTTGTTCAATAAATTGCCTTTTGTTCGATTCCATAGCCATTTTATTTTGTTTTAAAGATAAATCATGCTGTGATTAGGTGGGCATGGTGGCATATTGGGTAAAGTCACTGCCTATAATGTCAACATCCCACTCACAATGATTCAATTCAGGCTCTCTGTTTCTCATCAAGTTCTCTGCTAATGTAATGCTAATTACATATAAGCAGTTGAATTTGGCCCAAATACTTGGATCTTAGAATTCTTGGTGGAGGTGCCCCCAAAACTTCTGAATCCTTGCTTCAGATCAGTCCTGTGCAACTTTCTCTGTTCTAGCTTTAAAATTTTTGCATTGTTTCTCAGACATGGAGCAGTGACATTTCATGCAGAAATCCTTTTAGCATGCAGGTGCAGGCAAAGACTCACCCTATGGAGAATTTCGTGATCACAGACAACCTAGTAAGAAATACAGGCACATGGGCTGATTAAAAAAAATACAACAGAGCATTAATAGTCTGAGAGTTATGCCTTGTAAGTATCCCACGCTAACTGACTGCACCACCGTGATTCCATGTTTGTATTTGCAATATCAGCATGCTTAATTCATGACTTGTCTATTGTGATTATCCAAGAAGATTTAGTTTTGATTTTCTTTATTATGTCCTGTTTTACTTTGATGCTTTAGGAATAGCTTCCAAAGCCTTATTTATATTTCTAAATTAATGGTTTGTGTAGGGAAATAGGAACTAGCAGTGAAAGAAGAAAGTAAGCACTCAAAAATGAGTCCATCAATGAATTTCAGAGTAATGTTTGCTGACAAAATTGTGTTATGATTTTCTTTTCTCCTGATTTTTTCATCCATAGATAACAATGCCATATGCTTGCCTGTATGGTCTTTCTCTTTTATAGGGTCTGATAGTCAATTTGAAGTTGGAAAGTAAAGATCAACTTTTTGCATTTCCAGGATGATATTAGGACTTCATGCTTGTTTGCACAGTTCCTCTTAAAGATCACAATCTCAAACACATTGATGAATAAAAACATTTTTTTTTCCTGTCTAAGAAGCCAAAGTAAACCCAAAAATGCTGAACTGTGAAGTAAGCCAGAGAAAGGTATCACACAATTCTGGCCTTTAAGTAAAATATATATATATATATATATATATATATATATACAAATATACAAATATAGGTATGTTTCTCTAATATATGAAAATGTGCAAGGCAGGTACAGGGAGATGAGAAGATGTTGCCATCTTACTCCACAGGTAGACCAAAAACTCTTGAAACTGGCAACCTTGCAATTCAGGGTAGTAAACAAAGTGAGGATTTGCAAAAATGTCCCCATCCTAGTCCTCAGCACCTGGGAACACTTCAACTTATTTGCAAAAATGGGCTTTGCAGGTTAAAGACCTTCAGCTGGATGGAACATCCTAGAATATTAAGGCAGCTATGGTCTAATTGTATGCATCCTTAAGCATGAAACAGGGAGATGGATGCCCTTCAGTACCTAGAAATACTCCTCAGTTTGCATGAAATAAGAATATGTGAATCTTTATCTGGCAATGATATGCAACAAAGGTTTCTGTCAATGACCTTGATGCATAACAAAAGTGTCCTCCCCCAGGAGGAACACCCCCCATCACGGTGATTCTAAGGGACATTTGAGAGGAAGAAGAAACTATAAATGGCAAAAGGCGATAGTTCTATGGAGGAGATTCCAAAGAATTAGGTTTAATATCTTACAATATGACTGCACAAGTACTGACAATTTGGTGAGATTTGAGGTTTCTTCAAGTTGTTCCAAGTACATATTACATAATGCAATAGATCTAGCACAAGGGGCTGCTGGGAGCCCAGAGTGAGTAATTTCTTTGCCTTCTTACATGTGCTAGTATCTCAATTTATGATAGAATATGCTTCTATGTTGGTTGTTGTACCAAGAAATAATTTTGAAAATACCACCAACCTCTCATGTGCATAATTTGAATACCTGATCCTTTAATAAGAAGTGTGAGATGGTATACACATTCAACAACAGCAGTCATTCTTCTGAAAGCTTGTTTTTCATGCTGTGGCATGCAAAAAAGGTCACAAGTCACCAATGGAGATTGTGTAAATATATAAGCAGATGACTACAATGTAGCAAGCCATAATCAAAGGGAAGTGAGATTATTTTATGTGTATATATATTTTATGTATATATGTTTTTCTTGGCTCTTTTTCCTGTAGTATAAAATAATATCTGAAGAACTTGGAGCCCTATTAAGTTTTAGAAATTTCTGCTTATGAAGTCTACATTCCTGAAGTCATGTATCATTAATAAAGATATATGATAAAATACAATATGAATGTCAACTTTTAATCAAATTCCTCCCACATCATATAATTGATCACCATCTCTGGATTGGAATGATCTCTTATCACTACATCACCCATTCTTCCAATAGACAATGCTTTCTACAGGAATCCTGAAAGTGCAGCCAGGCTCTCATTGCCACTGTGTACCTACCTTTTATACCTTCTATTTTCCCTGGGCCTCCTAAATGACATTCTCCCAGCCTGATCAGTTTCTCACGTCTTTTCATTCCTTTGCTCTTCCTCTCTCTTACCCTTTATACAATTTTCATAGTCTTAAAATCATAGCTGTAAATGTGACCTAACATCCATAATTCTGCTTTAATTTTCAAGCCTCAATCATGAATTTTCAGTTGCATGGTAGGTTCTGAGTTCAGGATTTTGTCACCACTCTATTCTGGGTTGAAAATTCCAAACATTTCCAAGTCCTGCCTTTCTTCACTGCCTGTACCAAGTTAACAGAGAGGAATGAATAAGCAAGAAACTCTCAAAATGAGTCATGGCTTTAGACCCACTAATTCACAGCTTCTAGGATCATTGAAGAATTATTTAATTTCTTCATGCTTCAATTTACCAAACAAATGTGATGATTGGAACACATCATTTCCAGGTTCACTTCAGCTCCAACAATACTCTTCTATGCATACTAAATTTTATCAATATTTTTGCATCAGTCCTTCTTACACCTGTCTTCTTTATTTGCATTTTTACCTCTACTGATACCATCATCATGACTTAAGGTTTTAGATCTTGGGTGGATTTCCAATATTTAGTGATTTCTTTTCCTTATCCTTCAAATAAATTGTTACCACAATAATTTTCCTCTAACATACAGATGATGGTGTAATTTTCTTGTTCATAAAATCCAACTCCCATGTGTCACTTCAGAGTCCTCCTCCATCTGCTTTGCATATTCAGCTGCAGTTCTACAGGTAACAGGATCTGCATGTTCCTCCCATGCAGGTCGCGAGTTTCGAGTCCAGCTCCTTCACCCATTTCCTTTCCTCTGCTTGTAATATTTTTCTCTCCACTTCCTTCGTCCACATTCAGCTCATTCTTCAAACATCATACACTTGCTTTGAGAAGCAAACGAATTCATGAATGAAATGCAATTATAGATTTATACCATATTAAGTATTCAACAAATATTATTGTTTTATAATTTGTGTTGATTTATAATATGTATGCCTTTTTGATTTAGTATTTATTTGGATGTGTTTTGTAAACTGTTTATGTTGTTGGAGTACTTTGTTCAAATTTTGTTTATTATTTGCGATGTTGAAATTATGCTTTGAAAGTGTGTGTGAACATTCCGTGCTTGGGGAACTTACTTCCACTTTATTCTCCTTCATGAGTATTACTATTTTAAATATATGCACCTGTGTATTTGTTCTGTGTAAGGGAATCTATAATTCTATAGGTCCTTATTCATTTTTACTGATCGATGCTACACATTTAGATCTCTAAACTAAAATGATTGCCCCATTTAAAATTATGTTTTTGCATTTGTATTTTGATTTTTTGCTACTTGGCACATATATATTTAGTCCTGAGTGACTTAATTTAGATTGCTTCTTTTATACAAACAGTGTTATTCTCTTCACATTGTTAATGGTTTTTACCTTGAATTCGGTTTTGATTGATATGGATAACACCCATTCTGTTGTTTTTCATTTGCAGTTTAAGGATACATCTTTCCAACACTTTATTTATAACCTTTACAAGTCATTTTGTTTTCAAGTGTATCTCTTGTAAACACCATATTGTTGAGTGCTGTTTTCTATTCCAATCTAAGAGTCTTTGCCTTTTAATTGGGGAGTTCAGCACATTCACATACATTGTCATAACTGATATGTTTGGTCTTCTGTCATTTTGTTTTATAGATTCTATTTTCTGAGCTTCCTTGCAATTTTCTGTGTTTCCACTCTTGATATTTGGACCACATTTGGCTTGCTTTTGTCTTTTCAAAAGCTTTAAAGACAGAACTTCTGTTTTAAGTTCTACCAATCATATCTTTAGGTTTATCTTTCAAGCACTACACCTAATATTTCACTATTATTGAGCAGAATAATAGCCTGATGTCATCTTGCCATACTATGCTTTTACTTTTCTTCCTCTCCCTACTGATTAAAAATTCATTATATACAATTTTCTCTTGTTTTCAGCACAAAGTTTTAGTAGAAAGTTGAAAATGGCTGTGTTTTAGTAATTATAATTTTCTTAAAAATTTTCCCAATAAGCATCTTCTTACTTTATGACACACCGGTAATAGAACAAAGGCAGTAAATTACAGTTGTTTCCACCTGAGTGGTGAATCAATTAACCAAATATCACTAGAATCCAGCTGTGTTGCCCTGACGTCCGTTCTGAGGAACAGGCCTTTTCCTGTAACTATGCATTTGACCGTCACTTTCTGTGTTCCTTTAATTCTCCCTTAAGTGTCTCCTCCTCAGAAACCCTTTCGTAATGTGCTCAATGAAATTACATCTCAACAACTTTCACTTTTTAGTTCTTTATTTTTGTTCATAGTATCTATCATAATTCTAATCATATATGAACTTATACATGTGCTTATTTAATATCTCTGTGCTTGATTGGAATATTATCTTCCAAATACAAGAATTATATCTGCTTTCCTAAGAGCAGTTTTTCCAAAACCTAGTATTGTAGCGCTAGGATATAGTTGATGAATAAATGAATTAATTGAAGAGAAATTATAGAGTAACAAATTAGAATATTCTTTCAAAAATTTAACAATCAAGTCAATATTTACTTCCAAAACACTAATTTCTGCTGTTATCTAATATAGTACATAAGCATTGCGAATTATGCATTGTGCAGCTCTCATCTCCAAGCATTTCTTAGAAAGTAGATGGTATCGAAATTCAGTTTAAGACTGAATTTCATGGTAATAATTCTATATATGCCCATAAACTGCTGTTAGGAATATATTGTATAAGTGTTTAAGCGTGGCTGTTGTGGAACTGCTGTCTCCTGGGAATATCTTGAGGGTACCAACATGCTTTTTAGACGCTGGAATTTCTTCCATTGGTTGGCCAGATTTGATACCAGGATTCTATGTCCCTCTGTGTAATAATGAGAATGATCACATCTCCTAGTCCATAACATGATGTGTTTTGGGTCTGGAATCAATGCAGTAATCACTTAAAGCACCAGAATTTCCTATTTTTGCTCATGAAAATAATCTATGTGCAATTCACTAAGGTTAAGTGTGACAGAAAGAAAGTTGACTAAAGGCAAAGCTGAAGTCACCAAATTTTTTCAAATAGGCCATTGTATAAAAATTTCTTGCCAAAGGTCTCTAACACTTACTGATCTAGGGGCTCAGAAAACTAACCAAAATGGATGATTTGCAATAGGTTAAGCTGTATCCATTGAATTAGTTCTGTTCTCTGTTTTTACTGTTTCTCATCAGAGGCATTTACCTTCCCATGTATTAGACAACTTAGGATGTAAATTTATATTTCCATGTTAATCTTATTAAAAGAATTACTGAATTTATTTCTTTATTTCCCCCAGTAATTAGATAATGGCTGTTCTGTCTTGTCATATTAAGAGCACCACTGACACACACAATCATCCTTTCTTTTCTCTATTTTTCTTTTTGAATGATTCATTTATTTTTTATTTAAAGGCAGATTTACAGAAAGAGAGATAGAGAGAGAATCTTCAGTTTGCTGGTTCACTTCCCAGTGGCCACAATGGCCAAAATTGAATCTGTCTGAAAGTGGGAGCCAGGAGTTTCTTCCATACCCCCATGTAATTGCAGGGTCCCAAAGACTTGAACCATTCTCTGCTGCTTTCACAGTGCAAAGCAGAGAGTTCAGTTGAAAGGGGAGTAGCCAGGACTAGAACCAGTACCCACACTGAATGCTGGTAATAAAGGTGTAAATTTAGCATGTGGAGACACTGCACTGGCCCCAATCATCTCTTCTTAACGGCAAATCAATCTTATCTAGCAGAGAGTTGGAAGAAAAAAAAATATATTTTATAAGAATGAAGAAAAATTTTAGCATCTATCTCTTGAAAGCAATATCTTGTTTGTTTCTTGGACATATTATTGATTATCTAATAGTTGTAATCTATTTCCTTGACCACACTGAGAAACTAATAGGGTAATCAATGGAAGATAGAGGATGACAAAAAGGCATGATGGCCTTTTGAAGTAATGGACAAGTTCAAGGTTAAATAGATATGATGTTGTAAGGCACTAAAAACTATCTCCATATTGAGGAGAATTAATAGAGAGAGTCCAGTGAAAGAAGAGTAATGAAAGCATCTGGATAGCTCTGCTATGTTCTAGTAATCTTTACTCATTCGAAATGTAGATCATCAAAGATAAAGAGAGAGAGAGAGGAGGGATTGATCCTGTCTTCTGGTTAACTCTACACCAATTGCCACAATAGCCAGGGCTGGACCAGGAACTGAGGAAAGAGGAACTGCATCTGGATCTTGCACAAAGGTAGCAAGGGAGGAGTACCTGAGACATCACCTGCTGTCCGCACAGGTGCATCAGCAGGGAGCTGCTTGGGAAGTAGAGTAACTGGGACTCCAACTGGCATTCTGATTTGAGCTGTGCACAAGCAACCACTAAAACCACTGTGTCACACAACCAGCCCTGCTTAAAGTCTTTAATTTTTCAGGTGTAAAGACATAACCCCACAAAGGAGAATTGTGTGTCACATAATTAGTTACTAGCAGAATCAACAGAAGAATTAAGATTCCATCACGCCCTGTATAATCTCTTTACTCGTGAGATCTGGCACCAACTAAAATCACTCACAGAGTATCCATCTCTCTCAGCAATTATGTTCTTATATTTTAATTGCTTAGTATTAAGTTTGTCTTCCTAACTAAACTGTGAGTTCTCAGAGGGAGGGACTTTGTATCTCTTGGATATAGAAAAATGATAAATATGTAACACTCAATGCTCATTAAATGTGAGAATGGATGAATAAGCAAACTGAGTTCTGTGCAACCAATCTGATAATCTTTTTTGTTAAGTTTTTGTTTCTCTGATCTGCATGTCTATTGTTTTTGAAATGCAAAGCAGCCAAAAGAGCAAAGAATACAGTGATGGGTTTGTGCACTATTTCTATGTGGCTGTGGTGGATGCACAGCTAAGCCTGGTATTTAAAAAATCTTTTGGTAGCCTCACTCAGTTTTTAAAATTTCATTTTAAATGTAATGATGGTTCATTTAACAATCAGTTCAGGTCCTAATCTCAGAGTCTAAAGTTCTAGGATAATCATGAGGAAGTACTGTTGCTAATTCCCCTAGGAAAGGTGGTAATTTAGACACAAATCACCATCTTTTATTTCTCCCCAAAGAGAAGAGTTGCACTATGGTAAAAGGTAAATGTTCTTTTCTGTTTTGAGCCAAATACAAGGGAAGACCTTTTGCTGGTGGGTTATACAGCTTTCTCAAAAATGTCTGGAGTATACCATGGAGAAGCTTATTTGGGAATGAAAATTCAGTAAGAAATATACCAGGCTTTCAGGAGTCAAGAAGTTAGTTTTGGCTTTGCTCTCTGCCGTTTGTTTGGGCTTCCTATCGTCACATGAACAGGCATACTCTTTGCAGTTTGGCACAGCCTTTTAATTTGGTGCCTGTCGTGTCCTAATATGCAGAAAAACAACCATACATTGGTGTTTGGTTTTTGTGGTTGTTTAGGAAGACAAAAAGCTCTCATTCACACATTTGCTGTACAATATAATCATGGATAAAATGAATATATTTAGTAGATATGAATTTTAATTCAAATTGCAAAGAATTTATCCTCTCAGTTCCCACATTTATCACTTAAGAAATTTGGTAAGAATTCATATAATAGGGCTCGGCATGGTGGCCTAGCAGGTAAAGTCCTGGCCTTGAATGTGCCGGGATCCCATATGGGCGCCGGTTCTAAACCCAGTAGCTCCATTTCCCATCCAGTTCCCTGCTTGTGGCCTGGGAAAGCAATCAGTCAAGGACAGCCCAAAGCCTTGGGACCCTGCATCCACGTGGTAGACCTGGAGGAAGTTACTGGCTCCTGGCTTCACAAAAAACACCAGTCATTGCGCTCACTTGGGAAGTGAATCATCTGACAGAGGATGGACAATATTCCTCTCTGTCTCTCCTCCTCTCTGTATAGCAGACTTTCCAATAAAAATAAATAAATCTTTAAAAAAAGAATTCATCTAATAAATGTTAGCCACACTTTAGTTAGAGATGAATGTATTACTTTCTTTCGAGGAATACTGTAAATAAGAGACTTCCTTTAAAAAAATCATTTTACAGAAGCCAGTGCCATGGTGTACTGGATTAAGTGCGTGCCTATGGTGCTGATATGCCTTGTCAACACAAACTGGAGTCGCAACTGCACCATTTCTCATCCAGCTTCCCGCTAGTGTGCCTGAAAAGGCTGCAAAAGATGGGCCAGGTTTCTGGGCCCTTGGACTATCACAGGCCACTTGAAAGAAATACTGCTAGCTTCGCACCAATCCAGCTCTTTTTGTTTGGAACATTTTGAGAAAGAAGCAACAGATAGAAGTTCTCTTCATTTCTCCTTCTCTCTCTGTAGAAATTTGCCGTTCAAATAAAAATGAATAAATCTTAAAGTTGATTTTATCTTACGAAAAGCAATCAATCAGTGAGTACTATGATCCTAAAGAAATTGACATGAAGATTTCAAATGTTCTTCAGAATGTGTTCATAGATATTCAGGTGATTCCGCAGAAAATGAGAAGTAAGTGAAGCAATGGATGTGCTAATTATCTTGATTTAAAAATAATTTATCTTGCATAAATGTATTAGAACATCACACTGTATCTCATTTTTAATTAAAATAGTTTAAATAAGTTATAAATAAAGCAGTTATCTTATTATATATACACATATATATTCCATTACATAAATATTCCTAGCTTGTATTTTCTTACTTTATGAACATATACTGTAAATATATATAGTATATATACACAATTTAAGAATATTCTTACATGTATGTGCATATACTATGCTATATCAATATTATCATATACATACATGCATACTTCATATACATATATATTCACACTAAATATACATATCCTTGTTATGATGTTAGATAATGTATGCATATGCTTTATGTGTAGCAAGAGCATACATACATACGAAGAAAATATTTATTTGTGTCTGTGAGTACATGTGTATATGATAAGAAGACAAAGACTTGACACAGTGTGACAATGGCAAATTATCCCATCCTTAGGGATTTTTCTTGGGTCACACCTAAGCCTCCATTAGACGACCAACTTGGATGACATCTTCCTGGGTAGGGTGCCTTTTAATGCTCTTTTTATGATAGTCACCAGAGAGACCAGATTGGACTCTCTTTTGTTACTGTGAAAATCTATCTAAGCAATCTCAAACAAATAAAGAAGCTGAGATGTGTGAAGAAACAGTAAAGGCACACTGATTTTTATGACTTGAACTTTTCAAAACAGCTCCAAATTGTGATGCCGGATGACTCTCTTCCACAAAGTGTTAAACATCTGCTTTTCATGTGTGGCTAATACTACATTCTCTTTAGAGCTTATCATCTGATCTTTGCTGAAATCTAAGAATATATGTGATCGCAGCAAAGAAGAATCTAGCAAAATCCTACCTGATAACTTTTGAGCAATTAAGGGGAAAGGAGAAGGCAGAATTGTAAAAATATGTAACTGAAGATGAAGGAATTGGAAATTATGTCTACTAAATAATCAAATTTTCTTTTTTTAGTTTTTTTTTTCTATTTGAAAGAGTTACAGAGAAGGAGGTATCAAAAAGATATATTTCATCCACTGATTTACCCTTTTTATGGCCACAATGAATCAGAACAAAGCCAAGAGCTAGGTGCTTCACCTGGGTCTACTACCTGGGAGCAGAGGCCAAAGAATTTGGATCATGCTCTGAGGCTTTCCCAGGTGCATTAGTAGGGAGCTGGGTAAGAAGTGACGTCAAAGGAGTTCAATCAAAACACATATGTGATGCCAGCATCATACACAGTGGCTTTACTCCCTACATCACGATGTAGGTTGCTACAACAAGTTTTCAATAGGTTTAATGCACATGGTTCACATGAGATTTTATAAGTTTTCAAATTTTTAAAACAACATTTATTAAGTTTTGATTGAACAATCAGATTTACAGAGAGAAGGGAAGACAGAGGGAAAGATCTTCGATCTGCTGATTCACTCCCCATGTGGCCTGTACTAAACCAATCCAAACCCAGGAGCCTCTTCCAGCTCTCCCACACGGGTGCAGGGTCCCAAAGCTTTGGGCCGTCCTCGACTGCTTTCCCGGGCCACAAGCAGGGAGCTGGATGGGAAGTGGAGCAGCTGGGACATGAACCAGTGCCCATATGTGATGTTAATGCATGCAAGGCAAGGACTTTAGGCACTAGACTACTATGCTTGTCCCCTGCATTTTCAATTTTTATAGAGGAATCAACATCCTGAATCAAGCCTTCATCCCAGGCAAAGTACTTATAGTCCAAAAACTCAATGTCATGCTTCAATTCAAGTTTATTTTGGGTTGAATGTAATTCAAAAAAGTACTCTGTCTGCACAGATTATGATTCAACACATTTTTCCTGCATGCAAAAATGGATGGGACTGTGGACCGTTATGCTTATTAAAATAAATAAAATAATTAAAATAACTCAGTCTCTAAAAGACTTTGATATGTGGTTGTTAATATAAAATGCAAAAAAAATGTTGTGTAAAAATGAAGCTGGGATCTTATGATTACTGCTTATAGCCCTTGTCTATATTCCAGGGGAACAGTGGTCTCTACTTTTTACTTGTTGAACACATGGTTAGTGATGTGTTAAACCTGTGATTATAAAGCAAATTGAAAGTATGTCATATAAAACTAAAGGGAGAAAAGAAGGGAGGTGGGATTTAGGGAGGGAAGGAGGGATGTGTGGCTATTTTATTAGAATTGTATCTATCTACAAAGCAGATGTATCTGTTCTCTTTCTATCAACAAAAATTGAAAGAAAAAATTAGAGATTGAGAAAGGCAAACTCCCCCACTTATCTCATTTAATTGTGTGGGTGTTCCTCTCTTGAACTGTGGTCCAACTTGCTTGGTTTGTTCCTGAGAACATTGTCTAAAACCACAGAGAGGGCTTAGCTGGGGCACCATGACTCTTTAGTAGAACTTGGCATATAATTGTTGACGTTTTAAACCAGAGAGCAAAGAACTAGAGAAAGCTTTGCAGCCTATCTTCTGCCATCTACTACTTGTATAGCAGATCCTGTTAATAATAATTTAAATGCTTTAGTTGTCAGTCATTGCTCTTTCTTTGTAAATGTTACTCATTTCATAAATAAATCAAAGCCGGCAGACCCTGGGTTTTCAGAAACTTGAATGCTTTTGTTAAAATTGTATGAAGCAAATTCACAAACACATGATTTATATTATCTCAGTGCACCACTGGAGATGATAGAATATACTATTTAAATTAACTTCCCTCCAACAAATGAAATCAATTCTCTTCTTAGGTTACTTTTCAGCTGCCTTTTGTCTTGTTGCAGAATCTTTTCTATTTCTCTCACTCATTCATCTATTGTGCCCTTTCCTTGATCTGATAGCATTAAACATATAATTAAGTCATAAACGAGGGAACTGATGAGGATAGCAGATGGTAATTGCTTCCTACATTTGAATGAAATGATATGCATTGCTACAATTTACAGCTCTTGCCTCATATTTTATTCAGGAACCTTTTATCTCTTTTCCTGCAGAATTATTCTGCAATAAATTTAGACATCTTATCAATAGCTTGGTGATAGTAGCAGAAACAGAGAAAAACTGAACTTTGTGCATCTTAATGTTTAAAATAATTTTCTGCAATAATTGAATTATCTGGCAGTGAACATTCCCATAGAGAACCTGAATATTATCTTCCCTTTCTTTGGGTCAAGCCTGTGATTAAAAGAAGGGAAAGATTGTCTAGATCGACAAATCATTGCAAAAGTTTGAAACAAAACAAGAAGCTTTGGGTTCTGCTCTTTCAGCTTTTTAAAAAGAAAAGGAGTCTTTGCTCTTTTTCATGCCTTGCCAAGTGCACAACCAAAAGAGAACGGAGATGAAATTGTCTTACCAAATTATCCAGAGACATCTAAGTAATTAACACCTAGCCTTTCAGAAATTATGGGGAAATTCAGGAAGTTCAAATCTTGCTCCATTTCTTTCCTTGGAATTATGTCCCTTGGGGTCCATATTACTTATTAAATGTTGAACATGTGGAAACTGCTCCTGAAAGTCATTTCCTTGTCTCTCAGGACCTGAGGGTAATTTGCTACACTGCACAGGGTCAGTGCAGTAAAAACAATAAAAGTCCTCCCTGGCATGGTTGCATTATTGAGAACATTGTTAAAGAATGTGATTTTGAATGACTCCAGATCTATAGGAGACAAACAGTTCCTCTCTATAGTGCACATATTATTTTCTGTTGTGACTGAATTGTCTGTCTCTGTGGATGGGTCATTACAAGATTTGGAGAATTTCATGCATTCAAATCATATAGAGCACATATACAAACAGCCTTCCTATAAGCATAAGTTGGACTTTTTCCTGTCAATTGATGTCCTATATACACATATGATACACATATGACATATATATATATATATATACACACACATATATATCAATTCACTACTGTGTGTTCTTACCTTGTTAACTGACAATGGGAATTAGAGGGGAAACATGAACTGTTACCATCTACAGAGTATTTTAGTTGCTGTTAATAGGGCAGCCAAGATTCTGGAAGAATTGTGAAGCATCAGATTTCTTCCTGGTTACCTAGTGTTTCTTTGCTCATTCAACTCTCACTACTCCAGAACACCCTACTTTCCGTTGGATACCTTGTTTTTTACTACACCAGCAATAAGTTGTCATTGAAAAATAGGATAGAAGATTAATATTTCTTCACTGAGTTACATAATGCACACATTTTTAAAAAAACACCTAAAAGTGAATGTATTTCGTATTTCACTGCAGTAATGCTTTTATGTATTTGTTCATTAGTCAAGGCATATTTACTGAATACCTACTGTGTACACAACACTGAGTTCTTGACAGTCACCAATCAAACTAAGTATAAGACATGGCTGCTTGTTTTTGGATTCATCCAGGCAACAGAAAGAATGATGGTGGAAGAATGCGAGACATTGTGGACAACTCCGAAGAGATTTCTAATGTCGCTGCAGGTGGATATCGTTGGCCTTACTAAGTCTGTCATCCTGAGTTGTAATTCTTAAGATGGAATTGAATTAATTAGGTATGTCCAGAAGGTGCTGCATACTTAAGGGTGTGACTCTTCTTGAGGGCAAAGGTGTTTTGATATAGTTGGAATCGAGGGTGAAAATACAAGAAACAAGGAAATGATTAAGTTAAAGAAATAAGCAATGGTTGCTTATGAAGTCAGTGAAGATGTTTTGGAGAAAAAAATACTTTCAGGTCAGAAACCACTTGCATTTTGTTTGCAATGATAGCATAGGAATCTGGTAAAAATGTTGGCATTTATATTAAAGTGCAAGAAATGTATCAGAATAGTTTCTTTAAGATAGATCAGCACAGTTATTTACATGAACTTTGTAAAATCATTTTTCCATTAACATTAAGGCAAATTAAGAACTTAGGACGTCAAATATGAGATTCATGCATATAAGTAATAAAGCAAGTTCTAAGCAAATATCGATTAGAATATCTTATTTTACAATCTGTTTTTTTTTTTTTTTTTTGCTACTATTTACAGTTTACTAGTATCTAGCAGGCTGACTTCTCAGAGAATTTAGCTAGAACCAGTACTTGGTGAGTTTAAGCCAACTTTACTAATTCACTGTGAGAGTGTACCTCCAAGGTGTAATTACCTTTGAGCTTGCAACATGAGTAGTATAAAACTTAAATATTTCAACAGCAATTATTTGCTAACATTCTTTGCCAACAAGATGATTCAATTGGTGATAGATGCAGGATTTTTGTAGAATTATAAGAAACGAATAAAATTAAAACTTGGATTAATTGCTTCTTTTCCTTCTAATATGCATCTCCACAAAAATTTCAGTTCCCCATATAATAGACCCCTTTTTTATTTAAAAAATCACATTCAATATTTCAGTTGCAGGTACTAAGTGTTATTATTCAAGAGCAAGTTAAATGATTTGGCGGGGGGGGGAATCTTTGAGAAAATATATTAAAGTATTTATCTCTTCATTCTAAGTTCAGAATTATCTGAAAAGAAGGATCACTATAAGAATAGACAAGCTCTGGGCCCGGCGCGGTGGCACAGTGGTTAAGGTCCTCGCCTTGCACGCCCGGGATCCCATATGGGCGCCGGTTCTAATCCCGGCAGCCCCGCTTCCCTTCCAGCTCCCTGCCTGTGGCCTGGGAAAGCAGTCGAGGATGGCCTAAAGCTTTGGGACCCTGCACCCGCGTGGGAGACCCGGAAGAGGCTCCTGGGTTCGGATCGGCATAGTATCGGCCCGTTGCGCTCACTTGGGGAGTGAATCATCGGACGGAAGATCTTCCTCTCTGTCTCTCCTCTCTGTATATCTGCCTTTTCAATGAAAAAATAATAAAAATAAATCTTAAAAAAAAAAGAATAGACAAGCTCAGAAAACTCATTTTCCTAGAAAATAAAACAAAATTGTTGAGGTTTTCACATCAAGGCCATTTGACGTGTTTAAAAGTAAAATATTTGAGAGAAGACTCTGAATCCTTTTCTTTAAATAACTCACAGGTAAATTTGGAAGACAGAGAAAACTTAGCAACACATTTTTTTCTGGATATTTTGAGTTGAACTTTTAAAATTTGATTAAATGTTTTCTTTGTCAGAAAGATAACAAAGTGCTGTGAGTTTGTTAAATCATAAAGGTACTAAGTATAGGGTATTAGTAGAAATAGTTATTTTAATTTTTGAGATAAATATTTAAAGAGAATAAAATTGTCTTCTCTAAGTGCATTTCAATTTTTAAAAGATCAAAGTTATTTCATTGCAAATGAAAGGGAAAAGTGAATCCATTTAAACTCTTTGGCTTGACTTCCAACTGCGTATAGAAGTCTGGAATCCGAGGGAGAAGTCTGGGTGGGAGACAGAGATCTGGGTGTTACTGTGTAGAGTGTAGTCTGTAAATGGTGATTGGAACCATGAATGTGAGTGAGATTGTTCACAGAGCATTTGTAAAATGAGAAGGGAACCAAATTCACAACTCTGAAAAACAATAACATTAAAGAGAGCAGAGCAGACAGGAGGGTGTACCCTAAAAAATGACAGGGTAGGTGGTGATGAAGCTGGTGGTGATGGTCCAGGGAATCCAGAGACAGAGGGTAGCAAGAAATAACCTTATCAGGAAACACACTGAATAGCTGCTAACTAACTGCCTGTGAGGATGAAGAGTCCTCAGAGACCTTCAGAGAGGAGCATCCAAGTTACTCTTCATTGTCCTTGTGGTCTTTATAATGAACATTGAACATTGGTGTGGAAAACAATTTCCAATTATACTATTTGTTAGAGACAAGTCTCACAGGATAACCCATCGAACCACCGTATGAACTATTCAGTGAACTATTTTCCTCTTTGGCTAATTTCTCCTATGTGTTTTTCAGGTGTTAATTCCTTGTCTCAGACAATTGTGGCTTTCTTTAACTCATTGTTTTGGAGCCACTAGTATTCCGAACAAATATCCGAGCGGCTACACCTGCTGTTGCGTCCTCTCTTCCTCTGCGCGGTGCGGGGCGCACCTGCAGTCACCAATCGCAGGCTTCACTGGCTCACATGTGTTCATCCTACGAAAGTCTACTCATTATTAATATTTAACAGGTGAAAATATACACACTCTTTCCCTCCTCTTTTTCCCGTTGTTCTCAACCACATTCACACCATTCAGCCTTCTTTGTTAATTCTAAGATCTTTCTAGTCCCTCTGTTTTTATAGCCCCTCTCTATTGTTGTTTGTTTACCCCTCTAGACCTTTTACACTTTTTCATTTCTGTCATGTCAATTTATCCCAATAATAATTCATAGTTACACGTATTTAAAATAACAGAAATATCTAAATTTTGAAAATTTTAAACCATAACAGCAAGTAAGTCACAGCAACTTCCAAAACTCTTGCAGGCCTGAGAAAGAAGTTCTCCATTAGTTTAAATGTCTATAATTTTCCAAATAAATGTATTAGTTATTAAAATTCATCGTTAAAGGTAAATTAAACTCATCTGTTTTTATTATATTTCTTTTTGGGTCATTTACATTACAATAATATTTCAAAGTGTCTTGTGGTTAATATATAATATTTGAGCTACACTTTTGCTAAAGAATCATTCGAGGGTTGCTTTGGAAATGAACTATTCCATTTATAACATCACTTCTGAGCAAAAAAAAAAATGTGTTGAGATCCTAACAACTGATTAGCAAATTAAATTTTGGAATACAACCTGTTTGTTAGCAAGGAACTGTCTGTAATTAGGAAAGTAAATCTGTTAGGAAAAAATCACATAGGTGAGCCAAGAACACAGAAACTTGTATTGTGGTAAGAAGCTGGTGTATATTTGTGTAACACAATACTATTTCAAAGTGCATTCATACACATACTATCATCTGAGTGTCAACACAATCTTGAAAAACTAAACATGGTGGAATCTTTATTACCTAAAAAAGCAAATAAAATTAGTTTAAAAAACATCAACTCTCCCAAGTTCAGGTAATATACATCTAGGTAGGACAAGGTCTTCTTTTTCTAGTTAAATAATTTTTCCCAAATTAGCTGCTTTTTCATAACAGAGTGTAATTAAGATTTTAATTGGAAGCCAACAGATTTTACTGCTGCTACTTCTGCAAAAGAAAGTTTGACAGCCATGGCACTGACTGAACATGGCCAGCATGATTTTCTAGAGTGGATGTAGGATTGCAAGCTTAGGTATTCCTCCCTAGAATTAATTATGTAGGAGGAAAGCCTGTTTCTCTCACACAATCATAATTTTGAAATAAAAATGTGCTGAGCAAATATTTTGCACCTACTATGAGCTAAATACTTTCTATACTTCATTTTATTTAATCTTGTATAAAACTCTCTTATTTTCTCTCTTCTACTGATGAGGAAACAAAGCTTCAGGAAAGTTTGCTCATAGTGCCCGATTTTGTGCTGGTGCAATGATTCGGCTAATCTCACAGCCTGCGATCCTCATGGTATGATCTGCTCCAACTCAATTAATTTCCCCCTCCTCTTTCTGCGAATACATTATTACATTCTGAAAACTTGAAAAACAATATGTACAAATTAATTTACAACCTTTGTGTAGGCAGAGCCTGCTGCAGTGAGCAAATTTAATATTTCTAAAGTTGGCTGATTGTTAAGCTCTAAACTCATAGGAATACTGTCTCGATCATCTACACTTCCTGCATAAAGCTGAAAAATAGGAAATATGCAGCAAATACTTATTTAGTGATGATTCTGAGATTCTTTTAATAATATATGCAAAATGAAATTGAAAGAATTGTTTTATAATTTACTTGATTAACTGGGAATCAATTTGCTGTAGATAGTTTGTATCCCCCAAATGAAGCAACTCATTAAGAGATGAATAAATTACTATAGAAGTAAATCTGGAATTGGGGATACTCCAGGAGCAAATCTGGGTTTTGTTTAAGCAAACTTTTAGACAGCTTTTTAAACTGCCTCCTAGGGTACAAGTAACTATTAACTTTCATAAGGAGTCTTTAGTTGATATACTACTGCCCCATAACTTACAATTGAATTTCATCCCAACGAACCCCTTAAAGTTGAAAATTTTGTGGACCCATCACTGTGGTTTAATTAATAAAGCTGGTACCTATAGTTCTGATATCCTGTATTGGAATCTGTTTGAGTGCTGGCTATTTTGCTTCTAATCCAGCTCCCTGCTTATGTTCCTGGGAAAGCAAAGATTGGCCCTAGAGCCTGGATGTCTACACCCACGTAGGAAACTCAGAAGAAGCTCCTGCTTCCTGGGTTTGAGCTGGCTCACCTGTGGCCACAGCTGCCAATTGATAGTGAACCAGTGGATGAAAGAGCGCTCTCTCTCTCTCTCTCTCTTTCTCCCCCTTACTCTTTCTCCTTCTTGTTTTCCGTAATTCTACCTTTCAAATAAATAGACATTATTAAGAAGTGAAAACATTTAAGTCAAAGATCTACATTACTACACCTGCCTTTTTTAATATCACAGAGTTACAATGCAATACACTATCAGAATGCTAGTGTTTACCTTGTTGTGGGGTTGCTGTCTAGAAGTTGCAGCTTGCTTCCACTTCTCAGCCTCAGGAGATTGCATCATACTGTATCGCTAAGGAAAGCATAAACATTCTGAATATGCGTCATTTTCCTACCATCACAGTTCTTAAAAAAATCAAAGTCCAACTAGTGTTGGAGCCATCTGTATGTATGTAGACATGTGTAATATACTCTGATGTACACACAAATTTTAGAGCAATACCTAGCATAAACTACATGGCTTGTAGTGCTTAAACAAAAAATTAGAAGTGTAGATTAAATTAGAATCATGAAAGCTTCATTCATATTAGCTTTTTTGTTAACAAATGTGATAAACAAATCAGATTTAATTTTTTTTTCTTGCATAAAATTGTTCCATCTGGGTGTGTCTAGCTGGCAACTGGCCTTTTCCATGGGCTTTCTGGAACAGTCTTTCTTTCATCTGAGGCATCCTGTTCATCTGTGTTTAGTTTATTGATGGGAAATAAAAGAGGATTTAAAGAAGAGGGTGAATAAAATAGTTACTTTTCCCCTTTATTCTCGAATGGCAAGCATTACTCCAGGCACGTTCTGTCGGTGAGAACTGGCTTCATGATCGTATCAGTGTAAAGGAGAATGAGGATTCTAGTTCCCACACGTGTTTACTACTTTTTAGAGCTTTTTTTTTTAAGCTATTTTGTTATACCTATCAGTAACTACACCAAAGCTTCTTTCTAACTTTATTATTTGTTTCTACTTCTCTCGACCTCTTACTTTTGTTAAAACATTGATTTACATTTATTGGAAAGGCAGATTTACAGAGAAGGAGTCACAGGAGAAAGATCTTCTGTATGCTAGTTTACTCCTCAAGTGACTGCAAAGGCTGGAGCTGAGCCAATCCAAAGTTAGGAACCAGCAGCTTCTTCTGGGTCTCCCATATGTGGCCAGGGTTCAAAGGCTTTGGGCATCCTTTCTAGCTTTCCAAGACCACAAACAGGGAGCTGATGGGAAGTGGAGCAAGGTGGGACATTATCCAGTGTCTTTATGGGATGCATGCACATGCAGGGTGAGGATTTAGTCACTGAGTCATTGTACCAGGTCGGGCCTCTTTCTTTCTCAACTTAATGACTTTGGCTAACCTCTGTTGTAAGGCTAAAACATTCGATTAAAATGCATTACCAGCCATAATGCTCAAATATTTGTTCAAATTTTTGTGTCTTATTATTTGGAAATCTAGGAATAAACATCATTTTATACTAGATAGGACTCTTGACTCTATTTTCTTTCATGTCTACCTAAAATCAGCTGTTTTTTTCTAGAAATAATCTCCTTAAACTTCCTTGCTCAAAACAGACTATGCTTGCAACATTTAACATTTTTTAACAACAACCCCAAGATTGTGATCTTTGGAGACACATGCATTTGTCTCTTAGATTATCAGTTTCACCAATAGAATAATATGGATTTTCAGCTATGTCTTTGGTTTTCAGTTTTGGGCTTCAAGAACAATTCTACACATTTTATATTTGTTGTTTTAACAGGACCCTATTCCTGGTAAGATTTTTTATTTGTTTTAAAAAGGAAAAGGAAAGATGGAAGTAGAGCTATAGAGATACTCCATCTTTTGTTCCACTTCTAAATGCCGCAAACAGCTGGAGCTGGGCTGACCTAAGATCCCGGAACTCCCTTTGGGTCCACCATGTAAGTGGCAGGTATCCAAGCACTTGAGTCATTGTCTGATGCCTTCCCAGCATGCTCACTAGGAGGGAGCTGCATCCGAGAGGGAACCAGGATTTGAGCAGATGCATATAATATCCAAGGCAAATGTGGCTGTCCTGAATTGTGGGCTCACCAGTGTGCGACATTTGCCTCATAATTTCTGTTTCAATTGAGGTGATTAATGATATTAAAACATCAGTTACTTTTACCCTTATTTCTTACTACTTTACAGTTCTGTTGGTCAGATGATGCACCCTATCCTCACAGATACACTCCATTTCGGCATAATCTACCCAGTTTTGTGGTTTCGTAGATAATGTGATCTGGCCTAAAGTTATTTGTACCTTGTTTCCAGAGAAATTACATCCCACACTTCAGGGGCTCTTTGTATCCATGATCCCAGGGCATCTTAGACAAGGGGACCCAGATGATTGGGTGAAGAAGTTAATGTAAATCCCTGGCAGGTCTCAACATGTTTAGTCCAAGCTCTCTAGGAGTGGTCATAAAACTTTTATACGATCCTACTTCTTTTTCCTATTTGTTGTAACATTTAAAAATCAGTGGATTCATTTTGATGCGTTTCTTCATTTTTTTCTCCTCAGGATGACATCTTGATAGAAGATGCAAGATTCTAAATTACTGGGGAGAGAGACAATAATGGGTGAGAGCATGGCTTTGTGTGACCCTTTATCCAGACCCTAGACCTCCCTCCAACACACTTCATTTGTTAATCTCCCATGCTAGTCATGATGATTGGCATACAAAATGTACTTAACACATTTTCTCTGAGGTGTAGCGTTGAACACAGACTGAAGTCAGCTGAGTATTGTTCAAATTCCTATTGTATCAGTGGCTACAAACCTTGGAAGTCATTTCATCTTTCAGTGCTTCAATATTATCATCTGAAAAATTCGGAGGATACAAATGCATGAATCACAGGTCTATTGTGTTGGGCTTAATGAAAAAAAAATGCATATAACAGGTTCAGAGTAATGCTTAGGTCACAGCATTCTCTCAATCAACATTAGCCACAATGTCGAGATACAGAATGGCATAATGGTTAAAAGTCTGACATCAAAGCCAGGCTACCCAGAATTTGGTTCCTGTTTATTCATTCTTCTTTAGTTTCCCAAAGTGACCTTAATTTCCTTGTTTGGATTTCTACAGTCATTTTTTAAATGACTAAATGAATAAACTAGTGAAAAAGGCAACAGAATGCAAAGATAAGTAGTTAAAGAGCTGTTAAATCCTATGCATGATTTTGGATTATGATCTTATATTTCAAAATTGATATTAACACAAAATCCTTCACTAGATATGTTAGCTTTGTAAATTAAAGTACAGATCTAAGTCTCATATTTCTTTTCTGTTACTGTCCTCCCCACCAACGCATGCTAATCAAGTGATGAGAGGTCAGTGACAGAGGAATTCGAAGCAATACATTTTGTAATTGAAGTGCAGCAAACCTTTCTCCAAGTAGCCAAGTTACACAAGTAGAAGAATTCAGGGATGCAATGGATTGCTAGCGTCTGCAGAGAGTAAGAGCTTTTGCTGTTTAACCTCTCACATTATGAGGGAAAGATAATAAAATGAATAATAGCTGAGAAAACTTCCTGGCAGTTTGTAATAGGAAAGACTTTCAGCAACCCAGAGATGTTTGCAGTAGTGTTTCATAGTTTCTGACAGTGTAAAGCTCACTTAAAGGGAGAAAAAAAGACATCACCACCCACATTTTGTCTGGAGTTAATATGTATTTTTCCTCTTGTCAGAGCGTGGGAGGCTCTGTGTTTATGTAATTATAGCTTTCAAACATCATTTGAATAGACATGAGCAAGGAAGTGAAATTGCATGAGGAATCTTCGGGTGACGCTGAATCTGTCAGGTCTCTGGTTGTTCCCTATAAAACCTAGGATGTTCAACTGTTTTGCAGGAGCTTCCAAAATAGCTTTTTCATGTCGCTATCAATCCTGACAACGGTCCTGAGGACTGTCCTTAGTCAATGTGTTCCTTAAGTGACTGGATGCACTCTGTCAGAGGGATTTATGGAAGAGAAATGAGGTGAGGCATTCCCTGCAGCCTCAGGATTGTTATCCAGAGGGAAATCAGGAGAGCGAAGGCAGACCCCGATCAAACTTCATGTGCATTTCCTTCTTTACCGATGTGTTCTTAGTGTCCATGTAGGAATTGAAGAATTAGAGTTGGATATGAATCAGGAAAAGTAGGCAGAAATTGGGATTGTGTTTGTGAGAGGGAGGTGCTCTTTGAACAGATGAACAATGATTGTAAGTACTTTCACCAATATTAGTCCAGTTTCCACTATAGGCTCCACATTAAAAATTTCTTTTTCATTTCAAAGTTTACTACAAACCACATTTTATCAAAGCAATATGGTTTCTTTTCATCTTTTTAAAAAATATATATTTCTACTATTACACGTGATACATTTTCGAAGGTATAAGATCCCCCTCTTCCTCCTTTCCCTCCCCCCCATTTTCCCTTCTCATCCCCCCTTGTTATCACCAGTGTAGTCCTTTAGTAACAGCTACAATTTAACGTTCTGCTATTTAAGTTCGTCATGGCATTGTAGGTTTACACAAAGATAGAAAATTTAGTACATTTCATCTTAGCCAAAAGGCTGAGACGTGTAAAGATAGAAAATTTAGTATTGTATTTACAAGGTATATTTCACAGTAGTTGTCCTTCTATGTGAGAGTAGAGATGCCTACTGCAGAAGGTCTTACTTCCCTTTTAATTTATTTTGTATTTCTAAATAATCTTACAAATAAAAATAATTTCTCTTTGAATTACTTATTTCAAAAGCAGAGAGTATCAGGGAGAGAGATGAAGAGAGAGCTGTGCTATTTGCTGATTGATACACCAAATAGCCACAAAGACTACTTTAAAAGCCAGAAGCCAAGAGCTGCATACTGGTTTTCCACAAGGGTGGGTGGAGCCCAGGAGTTTGGATCAACTTCCACGGACTTCACAGGGGCATTAAAAGAAGCTGGAACAGCTGGGACTAAAGTGACACTCTATGAAGGGATGGCAGCATTGACGTCATTCTCTTGTCTCACGGCATCACAGTGCCAACACTTTAGGTAAAATTAGTGTATGCTGATTTTGGGGGTCTCAGAGTTAGGATACCTTTATCCCATATGAGAGTGCCTGGCTTCACTACTCGCATTTGCTGCTTGACTACAACATCCTGCCAATGTAGGCATTGAAGGTAGTAATGATGGCTCAAGTGATTGGGTATCTGCTTTCTAGTTAGGAGAACTAGATTGCATGTCCAGCTGCTGGCTGAGGACGTTTAGGCAGTAAACTAGGTCATGGGAACTTCCTCTTTACCATGATCTGTTTTGACTCTCAAGTAATGGAAGAAAAAAAACAACACCAAACCTCTTTTACAAAATAATTGCTACATTTAGAAAATGTCCATTTTGATATTCCTAAGGTATATAGATTGGATACAAACATGTGCACCTATGTATCTGTGAAGGCATAATGGATACAAATAAATAAATGCCCATGACATCCCAGCTCACACTCCTTTTTACCTGTTGCACCTGGCCTTGTGTGTCTGCAGCATCCCGCCCCACTCATTACTACCCCATTTGTTGGTTACCTACTGTTCTGCATAAACTTCTTTGCATTTTGCTGAATTTTATAAAAAAGGAATATTGCAGAAATTTTCTTTTTGTAAAACTTTCTTCACTCATCATAACTATTTTCAAATCAAATTTTGATTTCTACTTCCCTAATAGCTAATGATGTTGAATAATTTCTCTTGTGCTTATTCGCCAATTATATATCTTTTAAAATTTTTATTGAGATCTTTATAAATATTGATGCTTGTTTCCTATTTTTAAGTGCATTATTCCACTTTTGAAATTGCCTTTAAGCAAAGTAAACTTTCTGAAGTACAGTTCTATGAATGCTCTTAAACATTTAGCTTTATGTAACTATTATCATAACCAAGACCTAAAGTGGTTCCCTCACCCAGAAAGACTCTGTCTCCTTTGTATTCACTTTCTGTCCCATGTTCGTTTTTTTATCACCATCATTTTGTCTTTCCAGTGCCATTGCATACATTGAATCACATACTATGTAACCTTTTGCGACTCAGATTTTCATAATTATTTCTTAAATAAGATTTCCCTTTCTCTGCTATTTGAGACTTCCAAATACTTACATCTTGATAATGTCTTATATATCCTGTGGGATCCTTGATCAATTTTTCTATCTTTTTTTTTCTTCTCTGAGTGCTTAATTTCAATGAATTTATTTTGGAGCTCACTGTACGTCTTCTACTTGAATACATCTTCAAAAGTTTAGGTTCATTCAGGTATTGTTTTTATTTGGTTCTCTTTTATGGTTTCTGTTCCTTAGTTGACTTTCTAATTTTATTCAGGTACTATTTTCCTAATTTTTGAAAGTTGTCTATATGCCTTCTCTTGGACTTCAGTGACCTTTTGAAGCATGATTACTTTGCATTTTAATGGAAAAGTCAGATATCAGTTTTTTGTATAAATTCATTAGTGTCATATTTCAAAGATTCTTCATGTTGTATATTAGCCTTACATTATTGTCTTCAAGTTTCAAGAGGGTATCACACGCTGAATATTTCTTGCTTAACTTCAGAAGAAGACTCTCGCCACTGAGCCTAGCTACAGAATTCTGTGGGTCTCCTAGATTATTTTTATACACATATCTGCTCCATTCTATTTATCCTCTAGTTTAATTGAAGAATCTGTGTATCCTTTTAATTCCCTAATATCAAGTCTAGGCTGAAAATCTAATATTTATCTACCATTGGAAAGTGTGATGTGTTTAAGGTTCAATAGCTTCTACTAATATAATACAATCTAGCCGACTGCTCAGATCTGTGTCTGCCTTTGTGATATGTCTGCTGTGTATAGGGGCTTGTGAGTACTATACCTAATACTCTGTAAAGGAAAGTGTGAGAAGCTGACCATGGAAATAAGGCCTGTGGGGTCCTATGGACAGGCATTGTCAGCTTGGTGGATTATACACACAAGTTTTGTGAGATCCTCAGTTGAACACATTGGAAGAGTTCATGGGATTTTAAGTAAGATATATGAATGGCTTCTGTGAAAAGAAAAGCAGAAGTTAACTTCCTAGCAATTTATACTGTTTTGATTTCATACAGAAAAAGGGAAAAGGAATACACACACACACACACACACACACACATATATATATGAAAGTCTTCCAATTCTATACTGCTATTGTGGATAATAGAAGGTCTGTGATAAATTACATATTTTAGGAAAAAAAAAGGAGTTTAGTCATCAGTGAGTACTTGAGTGTGCACAGGAAGCTCTCCAGGTCATACTTTTAAGAAATTGGAAAGCAATGTTCACATTCAGGTCAGGGTGAAAGTAAGTGTAAAAGCAATAAGGCAGCTACAGTGTACACTTGTATAGTGGATCATAAAATCAAAGCCAGATACCAGTCAGCTTTTCTTGTGGAAGTAACTGGGACATCGTTATGATCAAGCATTGGCAGGAACAGGTTTGGAGTAAGTTGGTAATCTCTATAAGCATAATTTGAAAAACTTGGCACAATGACTGTGGTAAAAAGCTTATCAGGAATTTCTTTTAAAAAGAACTGATCCTCCTGTATGAGAGTGAAGGAAAAAACAACCCTTAGCTATAATAGAACTAGAGTGTTGTGATAAACCAACTACATAAATAGTGATACTGTTTATTTTCCCTGAATAATAAATGAATGATCCCTAGAGGAGTCTTTTCTCAAGAAATTCCTCTGAAACTGATGACACGTGGAAGGTGATCAATTAAATCAAGCCAAACTACTAAAATTCACATTCTGAAAGTTGAGAATAAACAACCATTTAATTAATTTTGTTAGATATTTATCTGTTTTATTGGAAATATAGATTTACAGAGAAAAGGAGAGACAAAGAGAGATTTTCCATCTGGTGATTTGTTCCCCAAATGCCATAATCATTGGAGCTGAGCTGATCTAAGCCAGGATCCAGGAGCCAGCAGCTTCATCCTGGTCTCCCACCTGGGTGGCAGTAGACCAAATACTTGCAACATCCCTTCTATTGCTCTCTCATTTTATTAATAGGGAGCACAATGAGAAGTTGGAACAGTCAGGACTCGAACCGACATCTGAGGTGAGACTTTACTCCTGTGACATGGCCCACCATCCATCCAATTCTCCATACCTTCCAACTGCTCTACTAAGAAATAAAGATTTCAGGTTATCTTCCTAGTGGAAATAACCAAAAACAACATATATTTAACAGTGATTTCAGGCATTTGTTATCAAGCAATGTGTAGAATGATCTGCATGAGGAAAAGAAATGAAACTAGGTATGCCATTCCTAAACAGGAAACTATTTAGTTTTGAGAAAGTTTCCATGGTAGTGCATCAATAAAGGCCCAGACATTAGCAAAAAGACAGGCTTTAAGATTTCAAAAAATCAAGGCTCCTGGCTTTCACAGGGCAGTGTACTGGGAGAGAACACAGCTGTTTTTAAGAGAAACATTCATAAGAGTCTTCTTAGATTTTCACCAGCATATTGATGAATGAATGTAAATAAGGAAAGTATGCACGATTGGGGAAAGGATTATTTGAATAACCAGAAGAAATAATGAAAGCTTATTGTTGAATTTCTTCCACATAGAGTGGGTCTTGAAGATAGAATGTACTAAACTAAAAACGTATGATATAAATCCAAAAATAATCACTAAAACGGCACAGCATACTAATAATAGTATACTAGTAATCCTGCACAGAAGGCAAAATGGAATGAAATATCCGCTCACAAAGAAATAGAAAACATGAGAACTTGGCTGAAACGAAAAACTGTTTTTTAAAAATGGGCCACATGGCTAAATGGCTAAATCCTCAACTTGCAAGCCCTGGGATCCGATTTGTGCTGGTTTGTGTCCCAGCTGCCCCACCCCCCATTCAGCTCCTTGCTTGTGACCTGGGAAAGCAGTGAAGGAGGACTCAAATGTGGGACCCTGTACCCGTGTGGGAGACCAGGAAGAAGCTTCTGGTTCCTGGCTTCAAATCGGCTCAACTCCAGCCTTTGCAGCCATTCGGGACGTGAACCAGCAGATGGAAGAGCTTTGTCTCTTCTCTCTGTGAATCTCAACTGTCTTTCCAATAAAAAAAACAATAAATCTAAAAAAAAAAGAATGGACCACATGGTAAGTCAGTAACTGAAAACACAGGACGTGAAGAAAGTGACTTGGTGGGCTTGGTAACGGCATTGAGATGGTAGAAGAAAAATAAGCTCAGTAGTAAGTCAGTAGAAAAGAAATCTATAGAATTCACTGGTGAAAGATCTAATCTGTAAAACAAGCTGGGGGACATTTCTGTCTTGAATGCTTATTTGTTTCCTTGTTTATTTTGAAAGAGCTAGAATGATTTCCCATTTAGTGATTCACCTCTCAAACATTTGCAGCAATGCCTGTGCTGATCTAAACCAGGAACCTGGAGCCTGGGGCTTTAGCAGGGTCCTCCAGGTAGCTAACAGGGACCTCAGTTGTGGAGTTGTCACCTATTGCCTTCAGCAAGGAGAAAGAGCAGGAAGCTGAAATAAGGAACAGAGATGAACGTGGACCCCAGATTCTTTGACACTGGTTAAAGGTGTCAGAGTAGCAGTTAACTATTGTGCTGGCATTGACTCCAAAGAATTTCTTTTGCATGAAGAAAACTTATATGTGTAAAATTTTATATGTTCTGGAAGGAATGAACAGCATCAGAAATGAACAATATCTAGAAATCTCAAAACCATTTTTTCTTAAATTATTTAGCATACATAAAATTTTAAATGAAAATTAAAAATTTTCTGATAGGATTTATATGAGCAGATAGAATAATTACAACATAAAGAATGGAAATGGGTCAGGGAGTAGAAAATCTTCAGTCTTTTCTCATTTTACTGGAAGCAGTACAATACTAGGTTTAAATAGACTTCAAAAAGTTTTTGGGCAAATGGAGTTACAAGTATATTGTGCAAAATTTTTGAAAGGCATACAAATTTTTTTTCATCACACATTTTCCATGAGATTTTTGCAGCCCTCTCAAACTGCAATCACTACAGCAATCTCCAAAAAATAATGCAAAAAAAAATAAGTGTATAGTCTACCACAGCTAACATATCTGTTCATCTGTAGTACTGGTGGTAATTTTTCTGTTGACTCTCACCATGATGTCAGTAAGTTAGTCTCCATAGCTCAGGCAAAGGAAGTTGTTCGACTTTTCAGTGACAGCTAAGAATATTACTGATACAGCTTTAATAACTGATAAGGTACTTGTTGACTTTTTAAAAAAATATGTATGTGTGTATGTGTTTATGTACGTATTTTGAAGGAGTTACAGAAACAGATCTTCCATCCACTGAGCCATCCCAGAGCCAGGAACATCATTCAGATCTCTCTCATGACTGGCAGGGACATTTCCCACGGTTTTTCCCAGGCCATTAGCAGGGAGCTGGATGTGAAGCAGAGCACTCAGGAGATGAACCAATGCTAATATGGGATGCCAGCATCACAGACAGTAGCTTAATTCACTATACCACAATGCCAGACCCTTTGCCATGGCTTTAAAAATGGCTCATACCTTCGTGTAAACTTTAGCTCTGCCTTAACAAGTTCATCTAGCACCAGAACACTTCCACAACAATTTAGTCATCTTAGATTTGAGGAAGAAGAAGCAGAAAGTTTATTCTCATCTCCATGTCAAATTATGTTTTATAATTTAGTAACGATCAGTAGCTTCTATGTAAGGAATTATCAAAAGCTTGCTGAACCCCAGAAAAAGTAGCGTGTTTTTTTTTTGTTTTGTTTTGTTTTTTTTATTTGCTAATTTGGCTATTATGGTGACTTATGTTGAATCTGGAAATGTGTAATAAGAAAGACAAAATTTGTGAATTTGGGGATCCCTAAGTTCTAATTATAACTTGAACCAACCTCTCAATACTAATGTCCAAAACACCACAATACCTGCTCCATAGGAGCAGGATATGAACCACATTACTGAGCTTGCCTGCCCACAGGCTTAACATTCAAGTTAGCGAGCAGGAGGCTGTATGTACTCTCACATTGCTAATAGTCTTGGTGAGATGTTCATCTGCAGGGTTGGGTTAGTTAGCAGTATTTAACAGGTGAGTAGCAGGTTATCTGAGTAATCCTATGGGCCAAAGAACATGCCTATCATTGATTCTTTGTCACAGACTTTGAAATGTTACACTGCAATAGCTCCACATCAATTGCTTCTATTCTAATTAACAGGAAAATTTACTCATACTTTTTTGTCTCATTGTGTAAACCTACAGACACTTCATTTTCTGGTTTTATCATTATATAATGCCATTCTTATGAATTTGTTTCTTTAGAATTTTAATTCTTGGGCCCAGCACCATGGCCTAGCTGCTGAAGTCCTCCTCTTGAATGCGCCGGGATCCCATATGGGTGCCAGTTCTAATCCTGGCAGCTCCACTTCCCATCCAGCTCCCTGCTTGTGGCCTGGGAAATCCAGCCAAGGACGCCCCAAGAACTTGGGATCCTGCACCCAAGTGGGAGACTTGGAAGAGGTTCCTGGTTCCCGGCTTCGGATTGGCACAGCATTAGCCATTGCACACACTTGGGGAGTGAATCATCGGATGGAAGATCTTACTCTGTTTCTCTTCTCTGAATATCTGACTTTGTAAATAAAATAAATAAATCTTTATAAAAAAGGAATTTCAATTCTTATCTGTTGCTTGCCATTTCTCACCTTTATATCTGAATTACTGTGAATAATAGCTACTAAAAATTATCAAAATCTGATTTTATATATTGGTATATTTGATATTTGCTCCTAATTCAATAAACCATCACTTTTAATGCTTTCACAGAAGTGGAACTTCAGTTAATAGTAGTGTGGCATCTACTAAAGTGTTTTATATATATTTTTTTTTGTTTGTTTTGTTGTTTTGTTTTTGTATATTTTTACTAGAAAAGAGAAATGCAGAAAAGCCACCAGCTTGCTGTGGTGACAAAGAATATTAGCTTGTTTTCTGCTTATGAATTCAAGGCAGACTTGCTGGTAATAATTTCCAGAGTAATTTTTAAAAATCTGTGATTCTCTTGCTTAATGGTTCTAATAAAGAGCCTCTACTCCCTAAGCTTGCTTGGAAAATTATTACCTCTCAGCAAGACAGAAAACAAACATATATGATATTGACAGCAGCAGACAGTAAGTCCCTAATGATGGCTATCAAGAAGCAGACATTGCTTTTTAAGAAATATAGTCAATTTTAAATTAAGTTCCTTTTGAAGACATACACTGTGTTCTAGACAGCTGATGCTACATGGAAAGTTGTATAGTCAAAATTTGAAGCAAATTATTCACTTTGATGAACAGTCTGATTAGGAACCAGAAAACTCTCCAAAATTTGAGTCAACATCACACATGTAACTATTCGCTAACAAAGTTTTCATGAATGATGATAGTTTAAATAAAATATAAATATTTATTCAGTGAGAGATAAAAATAGCATAGAAGAACTCTGCCTTTGAACACAGTTGGAAATGAGTTCATCACCCTATTTCAAATGCTCAAGAACAAAAACATTTGTTTTTCTGTTTTCATTTAACATACTTTCCCAAGGAAATATGAATGGAGCTGGATAGCAAACAGAATTGCCAAGATCCCATCCAGTTCTCTGATAAGTAATATTGGCATTGCAAGCAGAAGCTTAACCCACTGCATCACAACTTATCTCCCAGGATAAACTCTATTCTATCATATGCTGCTTTATAGTGGAATCCAAGGCAAATTGCAAGACAAACATATGTGACTAGAATGAATGACTAAAAGGCTGATGTCCTTGAGGAATGATTGGCTGAAATCCATTGCCTTTATCAGGACAGACACATTTTCTAAGGCCATGTGATCTGGAATTAAATTGTTATATAAAGTGTGTGTAACTTGATTCAGGTGTTATGCAATGGTAACAGAAGCTGTAGGAAGGAAAGTTCAGTAATGACAGATTTGGTGTGTTAACGATGTGCTAGAAGGTGAGATACCTACCCCCTAATGTAAGGAAGCCAGGAGGAAGAGAGGTTCTTGGACCACATAATGCCATGTATTATTGTTTTGATTTTCTCTGGCTGTCACACAGCTTAATGTCATACAGCCATCATTTATTGCCAATGTGCTTCTAAATTTTTCTTTTAAAACAAAACAAAACAAACCAAAACTACCAGTATGGGGAGAAATCAGGTCAATGTCGATGTCACTTTTGGAAGAGATGGATGGGAAGAAATAAATCAGGTTTGAAAGCTATCGTCTAAATTTACAGCTGTATGTGCTCAAACAACTATTGACGCTTGAGAGTTTCCAATTGCTGGTAATAGACTGGAAAAAAAGATAATGTGTTTGATCGATCAGCATGAACAAATTTCATTTAGGGGATCAATAACAGTTTATCCTTGACAAAGCTGAGGGACCACATTTATTTTTCCCTTTGATTGAATAAATGTTTTCAATGGGACCGCAAATGTAAAGCAATCCTAACCATTTCTTAACTTGAGGCACAGATCCAGCTGCAGTGTTATTGCAAGCAATGTGTATTTAAAGCTAACATACGGAGAAGTGGATAGCCAGGGGCTGGATCAGTTGAATGAAACTAATGTACAGTATATTAAAACATAGCACCTGGTAAGAGTACGCTTTCATTTTCTCGGTGTTGAGCAAAGGAAAAACAGGAAAGAGATATCACATTTCATGGTGCTAAGCAATTTGGTGTTATGTTTTATTTTGTGTCTCCTCCCCTTTTTAAAATTAGGATTAACCCTTCAATGGATGAAATAAATATTGAGAAATATCAAAAACCTAAAAGAAACCAAATACCTGTGACTGATAACCCTTGGGTGAACCTTTTCACAGCATGCACAGCATTAACTTTCCTGGAAATTCATAAGCACACTTACCTGCCTCTTTTTCCACAAAGTCATCTTTCCGTGAAAGTTCTCAAAATGGTTGCTGAGTGAATAAATGGCTGAAGCAATGCCTAATGGTAGTGATTTCTTGCCAAGTGGTCTTACAGCTGATGCTGATTTCATTTGAACCCTGTAGCTAGGTCTGAGTGCTGGGGTTTCTGTGTGCTGTGCAAAATGGAACTCATTTTATGGATGAGAGTGGTATTGCAGGTCAATGAAACCCAGCAAAACATTTTCAAGGAAGGGACGAGATTCGCTGCCAATTCTGTCTAATCTGTCTAAAAGGGATGTTTCTTTAGCAGTTCTTGGTACAAAAGAGATTTCTCTGATTCTTTTTCGTTCACATTAGTATTAAATGGTTCTGTTTGAAAACATGAATTTCCAACTGACATGCTGGGGCTTGCTTTTATTACCCTTCACAGTACTTTCTTCCAGAAATGTGTGTTTCTGCTACCTTGGGTTTTGCCTGCTGTCACCGGAAAACGAATTTGGGTCCACACAGCTTTTCCCATGCCTGGGTTATTTGAAAACTAAGTCCTTTCTTGAGACCTTGAAAGAGTCTCAGTGATTGTCGAAATAACTGCATTGATAATCTGTGCTTTTTCACAGTAACATATTGGCACAACTTAAAGGAACATAGCAATTGAGATACTTGACACAAATATTTTAATTCATGTTACACTTAGGGAAAAAAATGTAGGCAACTTTTCCCAATACTTTCCTCTTTCTGAACAGTACCTAAAATTTCCTCCCAAAGGGGTTGGAGTTCCACTGTCCTGTAAAGGAGTTGCTTCTGATCCAGATGACAAGCATGCCTTGAAAAGTGGGGGAAATGCCAGTAATCCGTGCAGCTTCCTGTTTCAGCTGCCTCAGCCAGCTCCACTTTCCCCAGCATTTGCCTCCAAGCGAGAGAGCCGCGATGGCGAGAAGCAGCTCCAGGACGAAGGCTGTGCCAGGTCTATTTTAGGCATTGGGGCTTTAAATTGTTTAAAATGCATATTGTTTGTGTACATCTCACAGAGGGAAATGCCAGCTCTGAACGCCCCAGGCTGCTTGTATGTCAAATGATGAAGTCTTCAAGGCCTGCAGCTGAGGGGTCATTATCAATGGGACTTCCAGGTCAGGGTATACACAACAGTGTTGGAGGCGATGGTTGACCTTTTGCTGGCTCTTCAGGGTACTGTAGCTTCTTGGGGCATAAATAATCCTTTTTAAACTGTTTCTCTGAGTTCTGTGTATTTAAGAATGCAAGTGTATTATAACATATGTGACTTACAGATACTCTTTTGGGAAGGGAAAAGCAGTTTCCATAAGCATTTCTTTCTCTAACTTTCTAAACAAAGCACTTAATGAAGTAATGAGACAATAGACTGAATTTACACTTTTTCTGGTACAGTACACGATACTTCCGTGTGATGATACAATTTTTGTGTTTTCCTGATACATTTGCTAAAATGTAAAATAACTTGAGTGTGCTATGAAATCTTCTATCCAGGAGAGGGAGTTTGGCCCTGGTGGTTGGGACACTCATGCTGGTGGCTCCACTACCAACTCTAGCTTGCTAATACACATCTTAGGAAGTAGCTGGTGATGGCCCAGGTGGCAAGGTCCCTGTCACTCACACGGGCAACCAGAATTGGGTTCCCTGTCTCAGTTCCAGCGCAACCCTCCACACTGCAAACACCGGGAGAGTGTATTAGCAGATGGGAGTGTGTGCTGTCTGCTCTCTTTTTCTCTCAAACATGCTCAGATAAATTTTTAAAAACTCCAACTATTTATATTCTACTTTAAAACAAAGTGAATCCTCCTTCCCTCTACTTGTTTTAAAGATTTATTTTTTTTTATTGGAAAGGCGGATATACAGAGAGGAGGAGAGACAGAGAGGAAGCTCTTCCATCTGATGGTTCACTCCCCAAGCGATTGCAACAGCCAGAGCTGAGCCAATCCAAAGCCAGGAGCCAGGAGTCTCTTCCAGGTTTCCCATGCAGGTGCAGGGTCCCAAAGCTTTGTGCCATCCTCGACTGCTTTCCCAGGCCACAGGCAGGGAGCTGGATGGGAAGTGGGCAGCCAGGATTAGAACTGGCACCCATATGGGATCCTGGCGCATGCAAGGCAAGGACTTTAACCACTACGTGCACAGGGTCCTCCCCCTCTTTTTTTTTTTAAGAGCATGAATATCCACTCAGTGCTTGATTTTGATTTGAATTGACATTTGGTATGCTCTCATACTCTCTTCACCTTTGTGAAAGTAGGAAAGCTCAGTATGGAGAAAAATTGAAAAGCTTAATATAGCAACTAATATTCATGATTTCAACCATCCTCATTCATCTACTGTGTACTGAACTTCTACTATTCCTACCACATTGAGATAAGACCAAAACCTGAGGTTTATAACTAAAGGGAGGAGAGAAAGAACTCTGGAAATGCAGTGGTGAGCAATAACTAGTTCATTGCTTAAAATTTTTGACTTTGCCATGAATATATAAGTAACTATCTCTGGCATTTCAAATATCATGAAGCATCTGCATGATAACAATACAATATGGCTTGATGCAACAATAATTACTGTTGTGGTCAAGGTGACATTAGCTATATTAACAACAGTGATGATGAATTTGCCCAATCACACACAGGATTTATATTTTTATTCCACAAAATCTGAGCTAGGTTTTTTGTTCAGTGAATGGCTTTCTTCTAAGAAGTGACTTGAGGAACCAAACTCCTTTTATCTCATGGGTTTGTCTTTATAGACGTGATGTCCAAACACGTTGAGCTCCTCCATTTTGGACTAGCGGGGAGGGAGTGATCAGAGAGGGTACTGGGCTGGAGATTTTGATGGGCCAGACATTTCTAATTAATAGTGGCATCCTAGAGCTTAGTATTGTGACCACCCCAGTTGTAAGGACAGGATGGAAATATGGTCCATTTGTGTTCAGGGAAGGAAGAAGCAGGTTGGATGAAAAGATAGCCAGTTTCTGGCATGGTTGAGATATTTCAAAATGAAATTATATCTTTATGTGTTTCAGAGATCATAAACTCCATCCTTGATATGCTAGCTTACATGGTAAGCTGCAGAAGAAATACATCTATTCCTTTCAAAGTCAAAGATTTGAATAACTACATTTTACACTGTCTGATATATCTACTTTTGGAAAGAGTTATGGCAAAGGTCCCAGCCCTCTTGGAGAATCGTTACTGAGGAGAGAGACGATGAAGGCAGAAGTAAGCTCTGTCGCATCCCTTATGTGTCTGGCTTCCAAACAGCCCTGGTTTCTATCCAACCCAAAGAATGGTCATGCCTGAAAGCAAGTGAGCCTACCAAATACAGTCTCATTGACTTGGATGTTGAGAAACTCCAAACTCATAAGCAAAAGGTGGTAGGCACTTTAAAAAAAATTTTATTTTTATTAGGCAATCCTGTTTTTTTTTTCTTACTCTTTAAACAGAACTTAAAATAGGTTTTTTAAAAATCTAATCAAATGACAGCGGCACGGGTTCTTTTCAAATAATATATCTAGGTAAATTATTAACATTCAGAATTTTTGTTTTAGCCTTTAAGAGGTTTTATACTTATTTGAGATATGTTCTTATTTCTGGGAGTAATGATTACTACTACTAAGCCTGTCATATTTGCAGCTTCATCCCTCAATACAGCTCCAGTTAAGAGTTTCTTGTCATTTTCTTCTCTTCTTTCTGATGTTCCTTAACCCCAGTCCCTTAAACTAATAAATTAAGTTCCCAGGATTTGAAGGTACTTTCTGTTCCTGAGCTATAACAAATGCCTCCTCATTAATCAAAGAGCAAAGATCCTGAGGGATAGGTCCCCTTGTCTCTGTTAGCCAGGTGCTATAATGTCTGGCCAGAGGCATACATTTGGCACTCAAGTAAAACCCACACAAAGGACACAAGCATTACATAAAGAGTAACCAAAATGAAATCAATGACACTATACTCTGTGCTGATTTAATTTTTTTCAATGTGTAAAGCAACATGTTTTTAAGAGAGAAAGAGAAAGATTTCCTGCCATAGTTACAGGAAGAGGCTCCAAGAAAGGAAAAGACCTGCACATTCTTGAGGGTTGAAGTTTTTAGGCACCATCTCAGAGAAAGGGGACAGATGCATCAATCATAGGGTGGGAAAGAGGGGAACTCATTCAAAGTGGGGAGCAATATCTAACTCCTTGTTCAAAGTGAGAATGTCATCAGAAGGATGTGACCCCGCCTTCTGCACTGATTTTATGTCAAGAAGGGTTAAAGTCTTCTCTTTATGGTAATGGAATTCTTTTAATTACATATTGCATTTATTATACAAATGATTAGGAAATTTGCCTGAGAACTGAAAGCATAGTTAGCATTTATTATAACAAGGTCAACATTGTGAGTAACTTGCTAAATTCACCGAATTGTACTGGATTTCAGGACAAATGATTGGTACCTTGCTTTCAAAGTGAGTTTCAAAAAATTAAAATTTAAAAATTATTTGCATTTGAAGTTGCCTGTCTAAGGTACTCTGGCTGTATCATGCTCATTAGTCCAAGTTTGGCTGCTGTTGTAGCTTGCTGCTGCTGCTGCTGCTGCTGCAACATTGCGTTGCCAAGAGATGATTGGTTCAATGGTTGCCATGCAGGAGTTTTTCCTGATATTTCTTAGGGGAGTTACATGTACACCTATTTTTCTGAATACCAACTCTTGATCAAAGAAAGCTCAAAAATCATAAAAGTCACAAAACAGAATAATTGTATGTTAATTAAAACTACAGAATCAGAATAATACATTACTGGGGCAGTTTCATACAGAAATGTAGAAAATGTTCATATATGGAGTCCAAAAAAATAAAGTTAATTTTCCCTAGGAGCTGAACGAAAATAAGGAGCAGAAGCATGAAAAGTCTCATGAGTCCATTTTAATTAGAGTATGGCCAGGTTATAAATGTGAGGCATCCTCTATGTGGCTACTGGTTTGCACTTTTTTTCAAATTAAACAAATACCAACAGTCTTCAGATACACAGTGTTATTTTTATGGATCTTCTTACTGATGTCTCAAGAAAAAAAACTATTAAGTACAAATAAAAACTAAATAGGGAATTTTGCAATAGATTGTGTGTATCATCATTAATGTTGGTGAGAGATGAGACTGCTATTTTGATCAAGTACTACACCATGATTTTCACTAGAACATTCCAGTTATAAGTTATTGTTATCTGTAAAAAAATCGAACATAACAAAAATTTCATTGACTAAACACTTTCTATTCTTACTTTCAAATAAAGAGTAGGGAATGCTAGGAGCATTTTAATATAGTGAAAGGACTTGGCTTATTTTGAGATATGCTTTTACTCAAACTAAAATACTCACTCATTATCATATCATGTTTTGACCAAAAAAAATACGCAGCTTTTAGTATAGCCTCCATCCTATTGGCAATAATTGGTATTTGGGATTATGATCACTCAATACTGTCAGGTAAGGAAAGTGTTATGAAAAACACAGAACAATTTTCAATTGAGTAACTGCAAGAAATCTGGTTTTTAAGAAATTTATTTTCCCTTTAATTGGATGTGACAGATATCTTCCACCTACTGGTTCAGCCTCCAAATGTCTGCAACAGACGGCATGGAAATCAAGTTGGGGTTCCCACTTGAGTCCAGAGATACAAATACTTAAGTCGTTACCTGATAGTTTGCTGATGTGCATTAGCAAGAAGCTGAATTAGAAATCAAGTATCCAGGACTCCTCCCGGAAGCTCCAATGCGGGATGTAGGCACCCCAAGCAACTATGGAAATCCATTATCAATGCCTGGCCCAGGAACTCCAGTGTTTGAATTCCCAAATTGCAAATTGCCTATCAGAATGTGAAATTTAAATCTATTCTCAGAATAAACAGAAGCAAAGGCGTGCAATTAAAATCAGCAGAAAAATTTAAATTTCATGTCCAGGTTGCTATTTGAGTAATTCCTATGTACCAACTCTTCTGAATTAAAATTTCTTTTTTCTCACCCTGACAACACAGAGGGAACTGAGGCACTATCCTGCTCTGTGAAGTTCAGATAAACTTAATATGAAGGGTGTAAGGTTGAACTGCCAATGAATGTGTTGGGTCATCACACATGGCGGGACAGCCTAAAACCCTATGCAATAACTTTGAATTTTAATCAGATTTGGTTGGTTTCTAAGGTTGATGTGAATTACCATGAAGGAAGGTGCATTGCTTGACTCAGAAATTCAAGTTAAATTAAATGTGTCTCCTAAGAGAACAGTATTTCTGCTACTGATGGCCTTAAGAAATATTTCCTTGCAGGTCTTGATCTTTAGATGGAGCCAGGCTGGCGTGACATGACATGACTGGCTGTTTACGGGGCAGCTGCACAGAGCTGAACTCAGAAGCTGAAGGGTTATTTTCAGACTAACAGTGCTGGGAAATAAGAAGCAGCTTTCAGCTGCATGGACATCCTTTAATTCTCCACCTAAGTTGTTTTTACTTGATTAAGTGATCAGCAAGTCATCAGGCTTGAGTGGGTGTCTATAAGAAGACCAAGACAGGGATTTTATGGAAATGTAGGGTGCTTTATAATTGTCATTATGCAGAATAGGACAGAGATGAAAGTGTTGTGACAAATGGGCTGGAATGAAAATGAGGAGAGAGCCAAGCCTTGGTTCTATGTGCCATTGGAAAAGTCACTTTTTCTGTCCGACTCCAAAAGTCTTGTTCACAAGGTTACAAGGTATTATTCCATCTTGATTATCCCAATTATCTCTTTCTTTCTGGTCTTTCATCTCTCTGTTACATTTCCATATTCCTCTAGATTTTCATGCTGTGTTTCCAACTCTTTAATCATTTCCAATATTCTCTAAAAACAACATGTTTCTTTTGAATAACATTTGAAAGTCTTTAAGGTTTGCTTTTCACCTATGTCTTGAGTCCCCTTGACTTTTATATTGTGCAATAGCTATGCACTCCTCCATATGAAAGATGACAATATATGACTGACTTTTTCTGGTCTTATTGTTTGTTTTTTCCATAGGAATTACACTAGCTACCACATCTGAAAGGAGTTCTGTCCCTCAACAATGTTTACTGCACCAACGTTCTTCAATGAAGGACAGTGCAGTTAGTCATTGAGTCACACTTAACATTTATATATCTAACTTCTTACACTCCCAGATGTCGCCAGCTGTCAAATCTTCAATAGATTTGGGGTTGGTAGAATTAAAATAAAAAATCAGGAGCTCTTTTTTTTAAGATTTATTTTTTTTATTATTTTCTTATTGGAAAGGCGGATATACAGAGAGGAGAGACAGAGAGGAAGATCGATGATTCACTCCCCAAGTGAGTGCAACGGCCGAAGCCAGGAGACTTCCGGGTCTCCCACGCGGGTGCAGGGTCCCAAAGCTTTGGGCTGTCCTGGACTGCTTTCCCGGGACACAGGCAGGGAGCTGGAAGGGAAGTGGGGCTGCCGGGATTAGAACCGGCGCCCATATGGGATCCCGGGCGTGCGAGGCGAGGACCTTAACCACTGTGCCACCGCGCCAGGCCCAAGGAGCTCTTTCCAAATAAGGGAATAAATTGTGTCCTTTGTCATTGCATTATCAACCTAAGCAAAATACCTGAAGTAATGCTACTCACTAAATATCTGATTTTTTTAAAAAAGTCAATGATTCAAAAAGGCATCAGTAATTTGTAGATAATCTAAAATTATTCCGGTTGTATTTGCTATTTTTCTATGACAGTTTTTAAATACAAGGTGGTTTTTAATATAGCAGGAATATCATTTATTATGAAACACAGTATTAAATTATCTTGTGAGAAAGCTAAATTAAAAATGTGTGTTATCTTCTTAAGTCATTCATACTTGAAGATGGGCTTCAAGTTTGCTCTTTTTATATATACTTACTCATGTGCAGCATTCAGTGTCCATTTTTGATGTCTTGTGTATGCTTTAAAACTGTATGATAATTGTCATTTTCTTTATTTTTTTGAAAAAAATGGAGATGCTCAGCCCTACTAGCTTTTGAAGAGCTGGAGTAAAGTCAATGTGTCAGAAAGTTTTTGCTAACCATAAAGTGCCACAGACAAAAAAAAAAAATGGACAATTATTATTCTGTTCATGTAAGTACCCAGATACAGTTATTCTTCATATCTAGGCCAAGCCCTCTTCCTAAATCTTACTACTACCTTCAAAAGTAGTGGAAATGAAGATTATGATCTATTTTCATTTGAAAGGGAATGGTACATTTTCTTTAATATAAAAAACTGGATTTGATACTCTGACTTTCTTCTCTTCCACATGCATTTGCTCATGCTGCCATGGCAAAATAGCATCCACTGGGTATCTTTAACAAAAGGAAATATGAGGATGGGAAGTCCAATTTAGGGTGTGAACATAATCGGATTCTGCTAAGGGCTCTTTCCAGAATCTTGCTTCCTTCCTGTTGTATCTATATATGCTAACCAGAGTGAGTTCTAATTTATTGGAGGTGCACAATACACTGAGCTACAATTTGGATGTTGTTATCCTCCCAAGTGGATTATAATTTGGATTTTGTCACCAGTTTTGTAGTAGTAAATGGTGTGGGAATCTTTAGGCATGGGTTCAAGTGGAAAGAGGCTTGATCACTGATGACACAACACTTGGAAAGGATTCATTTATGTCTCCCAGAATGATTTATCTCCTGTGAATGTGGGCTGCCTCAAAGGAGAAAGACTGACTACTCCCTGTTAGACCTGGCTTTGTGTTTTATCATGCGATCTGTTCCACACAAACTCCTGCCTTCTGCAAGAGGGCCCTCACTAGAGTTGAGCACAAGCTGTCACTGGGCTCATGAAACACTAGAGCTATATGCTAAAGAAATATCCTACATTTATAAACAACCGGACTCTGGCATTTTGTTCTGGCAGCTGGAATAATAACTTATGGTTGACCTCCTTAAATGCCCTATGGCCGAACACAGTCTTTTGAGGGGTTAGAGCATTAACATAGTAATTTGGGGGAGAGATATTTCAGTCTATAATACTACACCAAATAACATTCAGGGTATTTTCTCATGTTGTGACACTGGATTTTCAGTGCACACGCAGATCTCATCTGCAGTTTTTAGTGAGTAAAAGGTGAGCGTGTGAATATATGTACCTATCTGATAATCTTTCAACTAGTTTTCAGGAAGTTTAACTTTTAATTTCATTAGTCCACAAATTTTTGAAGGAGCCTTATGCATGTGTGATAGGAGCTTTTTTGTATTAATTCACTTTTGCATTTTTTGCATCTACAAACCCTAATATTCTCATTCCAGATTCTTCATTTGCTATGATTAAAGTTTAATACAGTCTCTTTTTTTAGCAAAAAAAAAAGAAAAAAATTCCTCTCCATTTTTGTTAATGTTATGAATTAGCAGGAGATATTCAGAAATAGAGTTGCCTACATGTTGTTTGAAAATTGTTTGCAGCAAATAATGAACAAAGCAAATCAGATTGCCAAAGGCCTCGCTGTTGAGAAAGTGTAGCACATTATTAATTAAAATACAAGTCAGCTTTTGCAGCACTTGTAGCCTGTGGGTATCGAATGTCCTCCACTTGATTGAATCAGGTAGTGGCAGCACAGGCATTTTTTATTTTCTGCTGGAAGGGATAACAAAAATGTAAAGCTGTTTTCTGCTGGTTCATTTGAAAAAAAATATTATTTTGGAATGAAGGCCTACCAGCTGCAACAGACAGGCAGGAATAATACAAAATCTACATTATCCGAGCACACTGTGATTTTAAACAAGGGGTCTACAACCCCAGACTCATGGCATTGTGTTATAGGCAGACCTTTGTCTATGGCCAAGGAAACAGTTTCCATGGAGATAGAAGGCATTTGACAATGGTCAATGTTTTGGTGAAGAAAATTAAACCACGCAGGAGACCAGCTTATAGTTAGAAGACCTTTTTTTCCCTTCTTTCTTTTTCCGTGGAGGAGGAGGGGAAGAGTTAAGAAATGGCATTGAAGAAAAACAAATCTGCCTTTTGGGTATTCTTTATAACATACTGAAGTCAGTGAAATTTTGAGAATTCACAAACTAATTGCAGGTGATGAGACTTCTCAGGAGAAAGAAAAAAGGGTAAAGAGAATATGATCTTTTGTATTACACTTAAGTATTTATCTCATCCCTAGGATAAGTCAGGAAATAATGCTGAGAGTTTTTGAAAGTTTTTTTTCTTTCCTTTCTTCCTTTAACTCATACTGTGAGTCAATTAAACCAGAAACTGATCCTTTTTGGCCGTCTTGTTTTGAATTTGCCATGGATGGAGATCACATTTCATTTTTTCCCATCATTCCTTCTGAATGAATGACAGACACAATCCTGTGATAAGACTGTCTGTTTTCTAGAAAGATCACTACATTCATGCAGGAGAGTTTCTCTCTGCTTAATCCAAACACCATTGCAAGATTCATTCACATCCCCAGGTCATTCGTGTTGTAGAGAAGATGCAGAAATGTGAAAATGCTTTCAGAAATGCTTGGTGAGGAACAGACTTTGTAATAACAGGCATAACCAACTGCTGACAAAAAGGAAAACAGAACAAATCAAATCAATTTATGAACTGTAGTATCTGATTTGGGGATTCTAATCTCACAACAGTGTCCCCTTTCCCTCTTTTATGCCTGTCTGGCAGTTTGGAATTCCTTAACGTGGGCACTAATAGATTTGCTCAATTTCTCACCCTTGCAAGCAGATCTGTGTTTTAACTAGTGCATGACTGCAATTCCAAAGTGCAGGCATAAGATGAAGCGAAGTGAACAGCAAGTAAATCCACTGAATTCTGCCGCCTGTTTTACTCTCTGTCTGCCACACTCTACTGCTGTGCTCCACACACATCTTAACCAAGAGGTTAATGGAAGTTTTGTCATTTTTAAGAGTTGGTTGAGATACAGAGTCTCTGGAGTGACCTAGGCTCATTGTGGCTGACAAGTCCTTCTGGCCTCAGAGAGGTCACCCCTGTGCCATGCAGCCCCAGTAGGAGAAACTGGTTTCCTTCTCCATTCTAAAAGCAATGCTCCACAGGCCGACTTCCAAGAACTTTTCATAGCAAGTGTACACAGAAGGTATATGATCATTGACAAATTACATTTCTTCCCCCCTACATTCCTTTGGCCCTGTTTCTTCTTGTAAAATATGAGCTAAAATACCTGTGTCCTTTCTCCCTACTCATTATGTCTTGGGCTCTCATTTCTTCTTTTAGTGTTCAGTTTTCCTCCAAACATTTTGAAGACCCTGTCTTGTCAACCCTCCCTGCAATACTCCCTTCTCCCAGTACTATTTTATTTTGTCTGTTTTAGGTACAAAGTGGGTTTTATTCCTTCCAAATCCCTATTCTGCCAAAAAAAAAAAAAAATTCCACATGCCGCAGGAATGAAGGGCACAAATACAAGATTACAAATTGGCCAGTGATACATGAGTGTTCACACATTTTTCTTCTCCTCTTTCTCCCAGGTTTTGAGGCTGCTTGTCTGGCCACGAAACAGCACAGTTTTCAATGCTATCTTGGCCTCTCCTCTTTTCCACTTCCTCTCTGTTGTGGGAACGTAAATCTTCATTGCCACGGAGCAACTGGTTGTGACCTTATGTGTTTGCAGTTCTGTTCCCTGAAAAGCAAAAATAGAGTATCCAAAAGGGGCTCTTTGATTAATAGCTGCCTGCCAGCAGCGGGGTCAGTGTCCTCCTCAAAGCACACTGGCCCTGGGGGAGGAGCGCTGGAAAGGGGAGGCAGAGTTGTAGCATTATCACTTGTTATGGGTGATTCATTGTTTTGTCCCCAGAGTTCAGCCCTTTTCTGACTTCTGTGTTCCATTGAGAAGGCCACTTCTGTTGGTAAACAATGTGAAAAATATACCACGAAACATAGGGTGTGTATGTTTTCCTTGATTTAGAAATTTAGCTCAGCTATGTTTTCATATAGATGTGAATTCTCCTAGGATGCCTGCAACTACTTGAGCATCAAATTCCAAATTACATGTTTTTTTTTTTTAATCACTGGTTGCCTTTGTAAGGTTGAACGAAATTCCAATTGCTGGTTGTTATGATAGGCTGAACACCTGCCCATATTTGAAATCTGCATTCAAGTACATATTGGGTCAACCTCCAACCACATATAAGTACACAGCCAAGTTATTGGATTTCTTGATGAGCAATGCAAAGCAGACAATGCACTGTCTGGTTACAGAAAGAATTTGCATAAAAATAAAGAAATAGTACATTTGAGTATGCGAAGTGTGGATTAACGTGATCACTTACATGCCTGTCTATGCAAAAAAAAAAAGATGCAATGCAGCTTTTTTTGTTTGTTTGTTCAATGAAAGCTTGTAGAGCATTATAAAAACTACATACACAATTTCCAACCACTGGAAAATGTGTTGATAGGCTGTAGCCCTGTTATCATGGTTTGGTTTCCTGGCACATTTGTTCTCTGATAAGAGGAGCACTGTAACATACCAGTCAGTTAGGTATTATATTAGTGATGGCACTAATTATAACATGGTATTGACCAGTTGACTTTTTTTTTGTGCTTACAGTGCAAAGAGAGCATGAAGATTAAGAAACTAACTATCCATGGAGACAGGAGATCCCCAGGAGCAATACAATTTTTCATTGAATGGAAGGGGTTCATTATGAGTAACATGACTAGAGTTCTTTTGAGAATTCAGATTTCTCATTCAAATCAAATAATTTGAAGTGGAACTTCCCAGAAAGAAATAGGTATAATATACAGACAGAAAAAATGCACTATTGTTATTATTGTACAGACATTATTATTTGAAGAGAAAGCCTTTCTATAACTTATGGGCACCAAGCTGTTTATATGTACTACCCTCTTGAGAATTTTTCAAGTGATGAATGGATAAACAAAATATAGCATGTCTAGATATCAGAATAGTATTTGTCAAAAATTACTGATGCAAGCTATATCATGCATCAACTTTAAAGCAGGATACTAAGTAAAAGAGGCAACCACAGAAGACTACTTCCTCATAGTTTATTTATAATTTTATGATTTCCTTGAGACATAAAGGAATTTAGTGATTTTCCTGGACCTGACAAGGGGGGATGGAGAGATATGTGTCATCACTATTTATGGACATACTATGTCTCCTTTTGAGGTGAGAAAAATATTTTAAAGTTGGTGGTGGTTTTGTTGCGGAACTTTGAATACATAAGCCACTATTCACACATACTCTTAAAATACTTTTACAATTTATTTATTTAGGAGGCAGAAAGGCAGAGGAAAAGAAAGGGAAAGGCTATGGGAAAGACAGAGAGAGCAAGATAGAGAGAGATCAATCTGATATCCACTGGCTTACTTCTCAAATGCCTATCGGCAGCCCAAGCCAAAAGTGGGAACTTGTTACTAAGTTCTGGTCTCCAATGTGGGTGACAAAGAACCAGCTATTTGAGTCATTACCTACCGCCTCCTGGCACACAATATCACACAACTGAAACCAGGAATGGAACAAGGCTCCAACTGAGGCACTCCAGTGTGGCACACAGACATCCCAAGTGGTTCCTTAATTGTTAAGTTAAATGCCCACTCTAAATTACACACTTTAGGTTTGAATTTTATTATTCGAGTTACATCTGAATTGTAAAAAATGCATGAATATAAAAATTAATTAATAGGATAAATAGACTTCATCTCTTAATTAGATATAGATATAGATATAGATATAGATATAGATATAGATATAGATATAGATATAGATAGAATTGGTGAGGATGGAAGTCTAGGTGAGCTGTGAAGAGGAAGCCTACATTTAAATGAAGTAAAGACGGACTGGAAAAAAATAATAGAAGGGAGAGAGGGAGAAAAGGCAGGGAAGGAGGTAGAGAGGAAAGAAGAAGTGGAAGAAAGGAGGTAGGAAACAGTGTTAGAATAAAGACCATGAATCTCCTGGTACTGCTGTCAGGCATTGAAATCACTTTATGATGTGCCTCGCATTGTTCCTATATGTTTTTCTCTTCTGTACACCCGTAAACAAAAATCATTGTGTAAAAATAGCTGAAGATTTGTGAACAGAAAGTGGATACAGATTCACAAAATTTACATACAATTACAAAAACATTATAGCATATAGGACACCATGCAAATATAGTCTACCCCAATCTTCTGCTTCTTACATTGACAGACCTTAAACTCCCTGGATTATTTTAGATGAAATAACCCATCAAATGAAAGGATGAAATAACAGAAAAAGATGAACTAAAAATTCTAAACAATTTCTGCAGTAATTTCATTCATACTCAAAATAACACTAGTGTTTACAATACAAGAGTTTTCCAGATGGCTGTGCAAATGAAGGCTCAGGAATATGCTGCATGCCATACTATTGTTTTTTAGTATTTACTGATCACTTGCAGCATGTAATGTACAAAAAAAAAGCTACATAATTGATTATTCAAATTATAAACTGTAAAGCATATAAAGTCATATTATCTATGCTTTTATGATATTATTAATGCAAGCAATATTCTGAAGATCAGGACTCAGTCATTTTAAGAGTGGTGCCAGGAATATATCTTGTTCAAATTAACCTGTTTTTATTGTCTCCCCTTTCCAAATATATTTTTAATATCTTTGTACCATAGTACAATCAGTGATATAAGAATTCAGCCCATAGACAAACAGCTTTATAGATTACTAATATTTCCTGAAAATTTTATTTTCACTATAATGATCCTTTGTGATCATACTTCCAGATCTACATCGCTGACCCAGATCCTTTAAGATAACAGTTGTCAAACCTAAGTGCAATATTGCTGAGAGAGCAGTGGTTTTAAACTTTTTGTTACAAAAGTAACTTAACAGGATGTAGAAGTTCAAAATTATTTACCAAGTTGACATATATCCCTGTTTCATTTCCTAGACCTGCCAGACTTTGAGACTGCCAGGAAACTTGTACAAGGCCCATTGGAAAGAAGGAATCTTTGTAAATTTCTACAACATTATTCACTATAACAAGGGAAGACACTTACATGCCTTAACACCCATTACATACCTAAGGTGCCATGTACTGGAATTATCCACGTGGGTGTATTCCTCTTGAAATTTGAGGTTTTTTTCATAAGATACTGTTACAAATGCATACACAGGTGAAAAAAATTGGCTTGGGATGATTATATGATGGGAGCAGAGAAAAGAAAGTTCTGAATTTGGTGAACAGATTGGCAAAAGAACAAATTCTGATGCCATATCTTTCCTCTGCCTATGAAGGTATACCTCCCCTATATTCATATACCACACATTCAACCCTGACATGTGTAATATATATTACAAAGTATAAATCCACTTTCCTTCTTTACATGTTTAGCTTTGCATTAAGTCACTTCTGATGGTAACAATGATTTTAACCTAAGTCATCCCTTTAGTGAATTCCTTTTGCAATTATTGTGGCAGGAAGCAGGGAGTATATATTATTATAATTTTGATCATAACACTATTATGTGTGTTGCTATAAAAAATACGCATTCTTCTAATTCCCAAATCCTCTAATTTACTCATTAGGGAGAGTGATGGTCTAAGATAGCTACTGTTTTGGTGACATGCTGACAAGTGGTGACAGTAATAGATGATTTACAGCAAAAATTTGCATATCATTGGCTTCTGGGCATATATTTATCCTATAATCTACTTGTGTCTGTCATATATTTTTATATATGAACAGTGTGTTTGTGGTAAGGACTTTAGAACGTATTTTTTCATATGTGACTCAGGATCAACAAAACATCAAGTGGTGAAATATCAGTGAAGTGAAACGGCAGCTTCCTTTCATAAAGAACAAAGTACAAGAACTGCTCAACATTTTTGTTATTCCCCTATGAATCTCTGGTTCTTGGATAGTATTTAATTGCTTCGTAAGCTACATTCTATCCCTAAAAGGGCTTATATTTACTAACTCATCAAACCTATGATAAAAGACTGCCCTAATAAGATAAACTGTATAAGACAATACTTCATCATAAGTTGATATAGAAAATAATTTGAGAGTGTACAGCTTTGATCCTTCATCTAACATTTTTGATATCTCCCTAGTGGAACTTTCCTTTTGGACATGGTAGGTGAACACTCAAAGTCATGATTAATATTCAGAACCCAGCTTATGATACATTTGTCTCTCCCTCCGAGTACCTATTTGTTCCATAATCAATTATGTGAGTAGAGTACTATACAAATGTGGCTGAAACTGCACCTTGACATTGTGTGGTCTCATGGCATTCAGAATGTTAGCAGCCAGATTAATGGTAGGGGAGAGAGAGAAATGTAGACCAGGCAGGAGAAAGAAGGGGTGGATAAGGAGGAAAATGAGGCAATTGAGCAAAAGGAGACAACGTATTGTGCACAATCTACCCTCTTCTTTTAGTTCTGAAGATATATAGAAAATGTTAAGGCTGAGTAATTCTCACTAAAATATGTTATTATTCATAGCTATTGTGTATGGGCTACATATGCTGTTAGAACTGTCGCTCCATCTTTTTTCCTTTAAGGCTACTCTTTTGCTCACACCAATCTGTCCATTCTGTCACTGTCTCTTTCTATACCCTTTCCAACTTAATTCTGAGCAACCATTTTGGTGGAATGTCACTTGTTTTCCCAGAGTTGTTGTCAAATTTTATGTGCTAATCGAGGCACAGCTGAAGTGTCACCTCCTCCATGAATATTCTCTTATTTACTCCTGTCTTCACTGATCTCTGTCATTTTGATTCACAATAATGATGTCAAGGTATTATTCCTGGTTTCTCTAAACCATATGAATTGTGAAAGGGCTGCAATATTGTCTTATTACTTATAATATATACATATGTGTTAATTAATATTACATTATAGTCAATGAATAAATGTTGAAATTTGCTTTATTAATGAGCTTGCTCACATCTTCTATTACTATGTATATATTTTTCAACAAATACGTCAATGTATAAAATGCTGTGACTCTGTTGTGTGACTGTCAGTTATCCTGATAATGTAGAAAAATAAGGTAAATTTAATGTGGAAGGAGAAGCATAACAGAATGACATAAGCAACCAAAGGCTCAAGTGTTGAGTTGTAAGTCAACTTTGATATAATTCCATACAAAGACAGAATTGTACAAAGGAATGGAGGATTACATTAAGTCATTTGTCCCTCATTCTCCTCTCATTCAGTGAGTCAGGATAGACATGAGCTTTCACTATCAGCTCTGTAGAAGCCTCTCTTAAAAATAGTCCAAGAGGCAAGCAGATCTTGGCAGGAACTACACATTCTATCTTCTTTCCTTGTCACAAGTCAATAAAGTTCCGATCTGAGTAAAAATAAAATCAAAGTAACATGAAATGAAGAGTAACTCTCTTCTGAAAATGATTATACTACCTATGCAGATCATACAGTAATAAACCTACAAGAATCTCCACATGCTACTTCTGTTCTAAACAAATTCATTAATAATGTACGCAAATGAGGAGTTTTACTCTTTCTGTATCAATGAGGTTGAGGGTAGAGGAGGACAAAAATCCCTAAAGAAAACATCATTACCATCTTTTCCATTTCCAAATTATGGTTCTTTAAGACAAATGTGATTTTGAAGGAGAGTAATTAACAACAATAACAAGAATAAGGAACTATTGCTTGCAGAGGGCCTCGTAAAACAGGTGGAAAGATTATGATAGCCATGTAACACGCCAGGATAGTACAAACAGAAACTTTCTGTTATAGCTCAAGAATATAAATAGAAATAAATGGTAGCTGTATTATATGAATAAGTAAGTTAGTCAATCAATCATTGACAAAACATACTCTATAACCAAAAGATTTTTCATGTTAAGATTAATTTCATGTAATACAAGTCTAAAAATCACATAAACTTCTTTGACATTGAGTTATACTTCATAAGACTAAAGGCACTTTCAGAAGCCAAAGAGTGGCAAATAGGAGGAACAATTGTCTTGGATTTCAAGATCTGGGTGGCCACTAGCCAGTCAGTCTAGGGTGCTCTGAAAGTCCAACTACAGATGTTTAATGGCTAATACAAAAGCCACTAAAAACACAGGCTTACTTAACAATGCTGCAAACTGCTAGTGGTGGTAGAGATGGAAATATGTATAAGGTACAAATTCCCTGAAACTAAAACTCCTAATATCTGGTATCACATAAGCAAGGAATAAGCACCAAAAGAATATATTATTATAGAAGCATTGAATATATTAGAATATGTTTGTGTGTGTGTGTGCTCTAATCATATAATAATAATAATTACACAAAATAGATAGGTCTGCATTGCTTCAAGGTTTTCTATCCAATCTCATTCACTCAACAGTGGAGTGCTGTTTGCCCTCTAGCAAAGCACAGAGCTGATTATTAATAAAATGGGAGGCTCAGGGTCACCTTGAATTTGAAATGATGTAATGAGCCTGATTTAATCCAGGATGGAAGAATCCTTTAAAAATAGCTTTTTGGCTTTACTTTGATGTTATAAGTGCATTTCATAAACTAGTTTACATGGGCCTGTGATCAGTTCATCCCAAAAGACAGCTGCAGCTCTTTTCAGATGGGTGTCCCCTTGGAGGGCACGTCCTGAGAATACTTCAGCAAAATGTTTTACTGATGGTACCTGGAACCAATTGTTCATTTCTATTTTTCAATAGATTTTTGTACAACTGGAAACCTTTCTAGAAAAGGATAAACTTTGCCAACTTAAAATATATCAGTAGAAAAATCTCATCTTCCATCTCAACATAGGTCGATTTACTACACGAGGGAATGTTGGGCAATACATAAAATCATATTTGATTACCAGATGTTTCGTTTTATAATCTTTTTATAAAGAAAAAAGCCATAAACTTGCTCAGAGCAATGTCCCTTTGCGTGAACAAATGGTTTTCATAGGCTTGAGACTTCTCAGATATGGAAAATGGGAAAGAATAAGTCTTTACTTCCTCCTTATTCTCCACCTACATACAGAATAGTGAACAAATAAGTGTTGTTAATAATTCTGAGGTCAGCCATTGGAAACTATAAAATCTGCACTTTAAGGAGAACAACAGAAACTGTTTTTATAAATAGGATAAAATCTATCATTCTTAGAGGGTTTTACAAGCCTTTCTTCTTTATCGACGAGGAGCCCGATAGCTCTCTCCCTGCCTCTTCTCATTACCTGGAAACTCACAATGAGGACAAGTTGAAGTTCCTTGTGACTTACTTTCATCTCAGGTATCTTCAGTCTGAAGGCTTTCAGATGAAGAGGGTTCTTCACCTTCCCTTTCATTCTAAAAGCTTCTCATAAACCCTTGGAATATTGATGCCCCAAAGTTTCTATACTTACATCTCATACTAATTGTTACTTTATTGGTGAAAGAACTTCGGGGAAGAATAAAAAATATCCTCTCATCGGTAGCTCCAGGTTCCTAGCTGCTGTTTAACTCAGCTCCAGCCATTGCAGCCACTTGGGGAGTGAATTATCGGACGGAAAAATCTTCCTCTCTGTCTCTCCTCTCCTGTGTATATCTGATTTTGCAATAAAAATAAAATAAGTTTTTTAAAAAAATCATTTGGTGTGGATCTGCCAGAGCTACTATAGGTGGGTTTTGAAACTAAATGAATCCAGAGCTGTCTAATTTTTTTAAAGATTTATTTATTTATTGGAAAGTCAGTTATACAGAGAGGAGGAAAGACAGAGAAGAAGATCTTCCGTCCAATGATTCACTCCCCAAGTGAGCACAACGGCCGATGCTATGCTGATCCAATCCCAGGATCCAGGAACCTCTTCCAGGTCTCCCACAAGGGTGCAGGGTCCCAAGGCATTGGGCCAAGCTTGACTGCTTTCCCAGGCCACAAGCAGGGAGCTGGATGGGAAGTGGCACAGCCGGGATCAGAACCGGCACCCATATGGGATCCCAGTGCGTTCAGGCGGAAGACTTTAGCCGCTAGGCCACGCCGCCGGGCCCGAGCTGTCTAATTTTTAAGGAAATGATTTTGTACGAAGCTCTAAAGATGAAATAAATATCCAGATGACTCTTGACAGAAAAGGGATCCCCTACCCGGCACATTTTGAATTCCAAAGCTTGCAATGAGCTGCTTTTATTTTTATTTTAGTATGGACTGAATAAACTGGAAGACTTCCCTTGTGGAGCAAGATAATCTGTGACACCTCGAAGGAAGGCTTGCCATGTGTCACAAAGGCTGTTTCTCATTACGGTGGGGAACGGAAAGGCTATTATAGGCCAGGCTTCCTGGCATCAGCAAGGTTAGGATGAAAAACAAAATTTCCCTGTGATTTTTGCAATAGAACCAAGACAGCTAAGTAGTTTGTGACATGTTGAACTTTAATTGAATTCATCTTATTAGCATTTTTTAAAATTTTTTATTGGAAAGGCAGACATACAGAGGAGGAGAGACAGAGAGGAAGATCTTTCGTCTAGTGGTTCACTCCCCAAGCAGCCGCAATGCCTGGAGCTGAGCCAATCCGGAGCCAGGAGCCAGGAGCTTCTCCTCAGTCTCCCACGCGGGTGCAGGGTCCCAAGGCTTTGGGCTGTCCTCGACTGCTTTCCCAAGCCACAAGAAGAGAGCTGGATGGGAAGTGGAGCTGCCGGGACCAGCACCGGCACCCATATGGGATCCTGGTGCATGCAAGGCGAAGACCTTAACCACTATGCTGTTGGGCTGGGCCCAGCATTATTTTTAACTAAAGAAAAGATAATTATGTTCTTTCTGTGACATCTTAAGCCTTTGTTTTAAAAACAGAGCTATTTGAATCAAATGAGGATGGCACCAGAAGCCATTTGGTTTCAGAACACAGAATTATGCCATTGTAATGACAAAACATTCTCTGTTCTCAAAAGACTGCACAATTATAAGTCTCTGATTGCAGGCTTTTAATCACATCACATGTATCTTCATCTAGCAGGTTAAAAATGGAGTTTCAAAAAATTACAGAATTACCATGGAAGAGAATATAATGAGTAAAGGAGCCCAGAACTGTCTTACATATTCAGAAGCTTTCATATTTACAGTCACAGCACTTAAGCATGAGTTGTAATGCCCCTGTTCTCATCATACCATTATTGTGGTACCTTCTTGTTTCCACCATTTCTGCGCTCAGGTTGGTCTGAGTGATTGCAAGAATCTCAGTTGTCTCCCTTCCTCTCCAGTGCATCTGAGTCACAATATCAGCTTCTTTCAAACAGAGTAAGGTTAACAAAGCAAAGCAGCCTGGGTGGTCTTTACCATGCCTTTCCCAATCGATCAGTCCTTTGCATGGATGTAATTCTACGTTTTTCAAACAGAGCCATTCACCTCCCACTTAAAAAAAAAAAAAAACAAAAACAAGCAAGCAAACAAACAAAAAACCCGGTGCTTTCCCCACAGATCCATTCTCAGGACTTTGCAAGCAGTGTTTCCTTTCAGAACTCCTCACACAAATAATTCCTTCTGCTTAGAATTTTTCCTCCTTCCTGTAAGTCCATCACTTTTGAACAATTTAAATACAAAGCTCACCTCACTGGCCAATTCTAACTCTCTAGGCTAGGGCAATCACTCTGTCACCTCTTTCACAGTTACTTTTCTACATTTATGTGAGGGCATTTGTCATTGTTTTAGTTATATAACTGTCTACACTTATATACATAGATACATACAACTTACAAGAAATAAGGAATTAACTTACTCTTATCTGTTTGTAGAAAGAGAACATTGCTAATAATCGTTGCAATAATTCCCCAGAAAAATGTCAGCTGCTCCCTATTTGTAAAACTCTGCCCCAGATTACAAATGATTCTCATTTTAAATATTTTTAAAATTTCATATATTACATAAATACAGATTTAAGATCATAATGACACTTCTCACCCTGCTCTCCCTTTATCCTGCTCTCAGCCTCCCTGCTCTTTTCTTTTTCTCTTGATTTTTACAATGACATATCTTGCATTTATTTTATGATCAAAGCTGAATCTTGGTTTTTACATCCCAGATGCCTCCTACTACACAAAATAGATAGCAGCACTTTTTTTGAAAACAGAAATTTAATGCTTTTCCTCAGCTGTAGTATGTCTTCTATTTCTTCACTATCTTGAACATCACTTTGAGTTTTCTATGTTTTTTGGTTACTTGATAGGAGAGAAAAGATAGTAACATGTGAGTCATGTTTGCCACTTGGAGGACCTATGGCGATGGGACGGTTGATGGACAGAGGGTAAAAGTTGTGATCCAGTGAGTTCGAGTCTTCTTTAAACACTGTATCGATTGTCAATTTCTTCAATGAACAATGAAGTTAAACACAATACTATAAGCATTTTCTGTTCAAATTATTATAATGACTTCATTTTGAATCTGAAGGTGATTCTATGGAACCAAGATTATCTTATAAATAGAATATGTTTGTTTAAAAATCAGCAAACCCTGATTCTTTAGTTCATCTATATTTTTGCATTTAGTTTGTTTCCTGTTTTTAGTTTTTACTTTCACTATTTGGCAGACTATACATTTTGTATTATAAATTTTATGGTCACCATCTAGACCCTGTGTTCTTAACAGATATTAATAACAATACTAAAAACATTTTTCTTGGTCTAGTGACAACCTTGTCAGTTTTCAACCAAGAATAAATAGAACACTCAAATCAGTCCATGTGTTCATTATAAAGCTTAGAATAAATCAACCATTTTCTTGATGCTAATAGCTGAGTGAAAGTGGAAAATTTGTGAAAAACTAGTTTTAAGTAACTTACTGACTTGGTTGTCAATTTGTTGATATTATTATTCCTACAGAATCACCTTTAGGTCATAAGAGAATGAAAAGTTTGTGCATCTTCAGTCATAGAATTAAATATCATTACAATGTTTTAATATCACTTGCAACTAACAATTAAATCAAAATATTTCAAAAAGTAATTACCTTACCATCACATCTTTTTTTGGGCTCTGTACAAAGTTGTACTCAAATTCATCAGACTTAACTACCAAGTCTCAGTGAAACTTCAGATATTCATTATAGAAATGTGACTTTGAATGAGTTTTATATATTTTTTCCCAGAACGCTGTACATATGTCTGACCACAGATTATGTGTGATCTTGTATGAAATTTTAATATAAAGCAATAGCACAACAACATAGAGCTATGGTAAGAGAGGTAAAGCAATTGGTCTGTGGATTTGGCCACAAAACAGGCTCTAAGTTGGCACCTGTGTTACTGGGGACTTGAAATCTGTGACTGGATTTAACACAGCCTAGGTTTCGAGAGCAGCGCAAACTCAGGGAGATTTGCAGAATATTTCAACAGTTGTTTCAAAAAGCACACATGTTCAAAACACACCCTTCAGGGTGTGCTTCTCTGCATCAGGGCAGCACCCAAGCTTATGGTTCTGAAACAAGTTCCAGAAGATTCTGGACAAGGTCTTCCCACTTGCTGTCTAGAACAACTCACCAGTTCTGATGCTTCTCTGATTTTAATCTTGCATGTTCAGAATGAGTTTTTTTCTAAAATTTCTGGACAAGAATCTCTGAAGTACATCTGATACACAGCCTATTTTAAGACAATGCTTTAGGGAAAGGTGGCTAGATATCCCAATACGGTCTTTTTCGTCAACAGTGAGTCCTTTGCAAGGAGAAACTGATCTGAGATCAAGAGTCAAGTCAACATACGACATCAGAACTCAAAGGTACAATCAGTGCACTTGCCATCTTCTCTTGTAACTGAAAAAGCACAGATGTCACTGGTCATGAGCCCATGGCTCTCTAAGTGATGATCTCATTCTAATCTTAGACTGTGAGAGTCATTGGGGAAGTGGTTCTGATAGGCAAATCATAGTAATGTGATGTTGAAAGTCAGAAAAATAAAAAGTCAAAACTCTGCATGCAAAGGAAACCCAAGAATCGATGGTCCTTGTGTGTTGGTTTCCCATTTGATTCTCAGTCTATATTCAGTTATCATCCCCGTTTGATGATATGGATTCTTTTGATGAATTTGTAAATAGAATGTTGTAAGACAATCACATCAGTGGCATTATTGCAGAATCACCTGGTAGCTAAATGAATAGATTCTGGTTGCAGATTGCCTTGGATTAAAGTATGTCTCCAGGATGTATCAGCACTCTTACTCTGGGGAAACTTATTTAACCTAGGTCTCATATTTACCTGTTAAAGATGATAAGGGTCAAAGGTGATGATAATAATGATTACAACAATAATATATTAGATATGTCACAACATTGTCAGCAATAGTAAGCTTGTTATTATTTATACAGTGTTTGAGATGGTACCTATACCATACAGGTAGTAAGCAAGTTTTTTTGTCAAACAGTTAAAATGGGATGCAAATCGGCCTCGTTTCTATGTTCTACACATCAACTAATGCAAATAAGCATCCCGTCATTTCATTCTCATCATCGCCTTCTGTAAACCAAAGCATGGAGTGCTTGTGAAACTTCTCAATATTCCTACACCCGGATAAGTCAGTACCAAAACCAAAATTATATGGTATAAAAACATCTACAGTTTGTGATGATTAATACGGTTAAGTATTGTTGGCAAAATTCTGAGTTGATCCTTGTATATGATTAGCTATCTTTAAGATGGAGAAGCACAAAGATGGGGAAAAGAAGCAGAATCCTGAGGAGAGATCTAGAAGTCTAGGTCCTCAAGTCTCCCTTTCCCCACTCTTCCTTAAATATGAATTCATTATGATATGATATTCCCTATGTATTTTGCTGTGACTTTGTACATACCATCTATAACTTTGAATCTGTATTAAACAACTTGGGATTACAACTTTAATTTCTTTCTTTCTTTCTTTCTTTTTTTCCTTTCCATGAAAAATGTAGATGGCCGCATGGGGCCTCTTCACACTGGAGCTAAGGGAAACCAATCTTGTAAGAGGGCTTCTGTACTAACTGCCCTGCTTCAGTGAGGATGCAGCCCTACTCCAATACCCCTCAGTTGCTCGTGATGTGGGCTCTTCAACAACCTTCAGGAAGAGGCAAGCCTGGCTTCATTTGGAGTTGAATGACATTATTTCCTCTCCCCCAGTATTACTCATATTCTCACCCCCTTCTTTAGGGTGGATGAACAACCCTGCTTGCATTTCCCTGAATTTCAAAAAGACCTTTGTATCCAGAGCTGTGACAGAGAGGCCACGGACTGTGGGATCATTTATTTGTGTTATTATGTCACAATAGCAGTCACTTTGGACATTGAATGTGTTCCAGTGACTCATGATATTTTTTTCCGATGTTTTTTGACCTCTGCTCCTTTCCATATTCTCCCATCTCTGATAAGCTAGCTTCAAAACCACAGAAACATCACAGCTGTGTTTGTTGACCAGGAACTTGTAGAATGAAAGTAACTGTTTCCATGAGGGAACTTCAAAGGAGGTATAATTAGTTGCATGTTGTCTACATAGAACCAGATATGAACAAATTTTGGAAATGAAAGTTGTCGTTTCTTGTTTGGAAAATATTTCACATCATAAAAAATTGGAAAATTTTGGAGACATCACTAAGATCTTCTGTCCTGGATGCTCTGCTATTACATTGTAGCATTACAAATTAAATGATACACAAATAATAATGAATGTATAAATAATGTAATAATATTTTAAATATATTCAATCATTGTATGGATAAAGATGATTATCAGGATATAAAGCATTAAATGTATAAGACAACAAAAATAAGTAAGATTAACAAAAGACATTGATTTCTAGGAATGCAGAGAGTCCTAGGCCTCTAGAGGGTGCTGTTGCATTTACACAGAAACACAGGTAATTATGTTCACATTTCCCTGAAATAAAATAAAATGAGAATTTCAAACATCTCTTATTCATTTTCACATAAAACAAAAGGAAAAGCCAATAAGCTTGATCATAATTTGTCTTCCAAAATATTAACTGACACTTATTTTAAAAAAGAAAAACTTAGTTTTTTGAGCCTAGAGATCAGTTACCTAATAAAGAATGGAAAAGATATCCAATCATTTCAGATATTATTTAAAGGAAACTTAATTTGAGCAAAATTAATTTTATATTAGTCACAGAGATCGAATTGATGGTATGTGCAAAAATACATTTAGAGCTTTATAAATCTTTAAAGTTTTGGGACATCAAGAAATAAATCACACCATGAAGTCAATCGTTACAGAAAAGCTGCAGGTTTTGAAAATAAAAACAAAGTCTTTATCTTGGTACAATTATTTTACACTGTCATATTTGGTGCTTTACTCATATTCTTACAGGTACGAATGATGCTGCCTATGACACAAAGAAGCAGAGAGAACAGCAAACAGACAGCAAAATAACTTCTTGCCTTACTTTGAAGCTATATGGACGTTAAAATACTTTACATTAATATACTATGGTTAATTATTTGCATAATTAGCTTTCATCTACAGATAACTGTCTCAACTAATATGACTTCTTAAACAATAATGATTGAAATGGACTCAAATAGTCCTTTTTAAAATTCATTGACATATTTATTTAATTAGAGTTTTGACAGCCAATATAAATTTTTGTCATATTTACAGAATTGTTTAAATCATAATATTTTTAGAATCACTAGTTGCTACTGGAATTTCGTGTAAAAAGGCCCTCAAATTTGAAAACAAAAGTTATCTCCGAACATCTTTAAGTTCCTATTTGTATTTCTGCTGATTTAAATCATCTTGATACTGCCTTACCCCCGCCCCCAAAAAAGGGAAAAAAAAGAATTATTTTCCCTTTAATTGAAAAACAGAATCAATTAAAAAAAATGCTTGATATTTGGTAACATTAGTGAATGACATCATATAATTCAAGCAATAGAATAGAAAATGAATCTAAAAAGTGTCCCCCAAATTACAACATTTCTTGTAGTTATTATAAAACACTCCATGTTGGTAATGTGCAGCATAATGGAAAAACTAAAATGACTTAAGTTCTAGATGAGGCAGCTAAGCAACATGCTCACTGGCACTTGAGGATATTGTCAGAGAAGCTGAAGAACATATATCCAGAGTGAGACTCACAGAACATGCATGCAAATGGTACCAGCCATTTGTGTAACTCCTCCCTCTCGTCAACACAGGCTAGCCTAGAATCTACTCTTGACACTTTGAAGGAGAATCTCAACACCCCTACAGACTACAAGAAGACAAAACCGTAGGTGCCGGGTCCATGCAGAAGCATCTCATGGATACGGATGGCTTTCTCAGATGATTGACTTGTGATGATCTGGATGATGTCAGTGAGGGAAAGATGTTCAGCCACAAGGCTCATGGCTACAAAAGGAAGGGACGACGACCAAGCTCACTGGGGGCTATAAATCATTTCATCAAAAGGTTCTAGAGATCTTGGTGATTGGGGAATACATTTAAATCTTTAATAATCCAGAGGCCAAAGAGAAGAAAAGATCACCAACACATGATAGTGCAATGCAGGGGGACAAAAACTCCCCTTTGTCCTTTAAAAGGGACCTTTAAACTTGGCTTGTTAATTTTTTGTTTTGTTTTGTTTTTTGTTAATGCGCCCTATCCCTGGGGCTGTGGCAGTTTTTGACGGTAGATATCGCGTTATGATATTCACTTACAAGAGCAACTATCACTATTGTACAGTACTTGGAGGATTAAGGCTGAAAATAATAATAAAGAATCAAAGTCACAAATAGAGCATTTGCTACATTCATGGCTTTGAAAAATCTGCTTAAGCCTTAAATTTCAAACGTTCCCACATGCAAACATATGTGGCAAAACAGATACACTAATGAGGTTACTTGGGGCATCTAAAGGACTAAACTATATTAATAGATTTTGTGGCTTTATCATTGATATCATCCCAAGTGTCTGACAGCACCCTATTGTTCTTAGTAAAAGACAAATTAGGATTTTAAAAATGCTTACTTTAGTACTTACTCTAGACCAAGAAAAGGGGAGAAGGGGAGCCTTCTCTAACCTCTCTTCACCGTGGTTAAGAGTGAATGATGAGGTATGGCCTCTCCAGCTCTTCAAGAACATTTTCCATGACCTGTCAAAGGAATGCCTGGAACTGAACTCATATTTCTCAAATGACTCCCTGAATTCACTCTCTCAGAAGTTCTGGTGATCAGTGAAAGCGTGATCGGTAAGGTTTCTGATTAGAAACTTCCTACCAATTGCAACAGTCTATGGCCAAAGTCGTGTGTTTATTTTATGAATCTGTCTTGCACATGACCAGGTGACTTCAAAAAGTCCATTGGAGAGGAAATTAGAAGATTAATCGATTTTGGAGCAAAAAAAAATTGAAATCCTCACACAGTTTTCTGCCTGATTATGTATTTTCCATAATTTTTGAAGCCCTTTCATACTGTAAAGATTCCATTCTTTTGTTTATTTTCACACCATCTGTTTTGAAACTTATACGTCCTCTCCATCCAGGCAGAAAATCATCTTAAAAAATAAGATGCAGACAGACAGACACTGCAAGCTTGGACCCCTGTGTGTTTAACCTGTTTACTGTGTTGGAGGGAATGCAGGAAAGTGCTTCACTGTCTCTTAGGTGCAGGAGAAGGGAGCTATGCTGGCACAGTCCTAGGCCAAAAGGTGAAACCTTTACATAAGATCTGTGAAACTGAAATGGAAGGAAAGTGATTGGCTATGAATTTGGACTTCAAAGTTCTTGTAAAACTTTGTTTGCTGTGAGTGAGGCCTTCTTTTCTGTGAGACCATTTCCTTTTCCTTTTTAAAAAATATTACATAATTGAGAGGGATGCATAACCATGTGGGTATCGGATTAGAGTGCAGAGGGTGGAGGTGCAGGAACATGGGTGGGGCATATGTTTCAGTTTCTGATTTTTTTTTTCTCTCTCTCTCTTGCTCTGCAGGGGAGCAGAAGGGGAGGCCACTCCTTGCTATCAAATCACATCAGCATTCCGGCATGGGGGACTGGTGTTTCGAGGATTGCTTAGAGTATGATGCGGGGAAGAGTGTTCCAAGGGTGTTACTTCAGTGGCTTTGATAGTTCTGAGAAGTTGGTTTCATTGCTCCAGGGCTGAGAAAATCTTCCCAAGGTCTATTGGTTAACAAAGTCCACAAGAGTGCATCCATAGATCCAGGAACATGCTGCAAAGTTGGGAGGGAGAGTTGTGCAACTTGTTCTGCTTTCCACCCTCCGATGAGGCAGGTGACGTACCCTGTTTGCCTAGATGAGCTGGCTGTTATGGCAGCTGTGCATCTGGGCATGCTCTGCACTGCACAGCAATCAGTTGCTAAGGAGAACCAGTCCCAGTACATGCATTCCAAAGTCCTGGACACTATTTTTGTGTCTGTTAACATGAGGTGTAATTAGACCGCCTGCCTCCAAACTTTCCTCAAGGCTCTAAACCAATGATCCTCTGACCACTGTGACTGTCTTTCTCCTCTCTCTCCCTCTCCTCTTCTGCCCCCATTTATCTCTCTCTCTGAGTGTGTGTGTGTGAGAGAGAAAGCGAGAGAGAGAGAGAAAGAGAGAGAGAACATTTGTGTGTTTTGTGGAGGGCAGGGGTAAGTATGCACTAAAATAATTCTCTTAGAGAAGAATTAAATACAAAAGCTAATAGCAACAAAGAAGATCAAATAGCCAGTTATGCACTATTGGCCAATGTCTGTTTCAAGAGTGGTTTAAGGGTGAATCTGTATACATTATATCATAAAACCTTTTGTATCTTTAATTTGTATAAAAATAGTTTGAATTGTAGGATAGGTTTTGAGATGGTGTGTATTTTAAAAACAAAGATTCTAAATGACTTTATTCACCATTGTGAACTTGTGTCCTTCCAACTGTATAGGTGGTGACTTTAGCCAAACCGTGTTATGAATAACTCTCTGAACAAATTTAAATACCTAAGGCATTGTGTTACCGAGCTAGTAATGAAATGGTTAGGCTTTACATTTTATTGCAATGAATTCCTCCATTTCAGCATGCTACTTTTATTGAGAGAAATACATACTAAACAATGATGTAAAATGTACATAAAAGTTGCAAGATGAAAATGTCCACATCTTTTTCGGCTATATTCAGTGTCTATAAATTTGGGGCTATGTCTATACATAGATTTATGCAATTGGATAAAAATCTCACAATCACATTTTAAATCCTATCCATTTGTAAGGATTAGCCTGTTCAACTAATTCAGAGAAGTAGAATTGCAGTAATTTCGCTAGTCCTTTACTCAAGTCTGTATCCACAGGGAAATCTTGCTGCATCTCATCAGCTTGTAAACATTAGCAGTCAGCCCACACCTTCAAGATTCGTGTTGCAGACAGGTTAAAATCTTCCCTCTGCTCGTGGAAGTACTTCTATTTCAGGCAGAGAGGGCCAAAGATCTTTTTTATTTTTGCTTTTCAGGTTTGTTTGTTTTTTTATTCAGAGTCCAATTATCATGAACACGCTGGACATATAGCTCTCTACTTAAAACGGAAGCAACCAGCTGGTCTTTGTGAAATGTTCTCTTCTACCTCTTTCAGCAACTTCAGATGCTTCAGGAAAAGGAAAAGGAGCATATCGGAAAAACAAGGTTAGAGGGAGAGTGGCCTGCTCGCCCTCTTGGTCTTCTCAGGCTCTGAATTCAGTTCTAACATGACAAATGTGTAATTTGGGTGCAAGGGTGTCACTGTACTATGTCCCTAAATTAGCAATTGAGTTTGATATTCTCCTGAGTTCTACAGAAAAGTGAAACCTTCTCAAGGTATGTGTCTTCCAAGAAACAAATTTTACAGAATTGTACTTTTATTATTTAATAGTACTTTTATGAGGAAATTTTTTACTAATTTTTTTACCTTATCAAAGGAGTCAGATACCTAAACTGGGTTAAGAACAATGGCTCAGGGCCTGGCGCCGTAGTGTAGTGGTTAAGGTCCTCGCCTTAAAAGCACCAGGATCCCATATGGGCACTGGTTCTAATCCCAGCAGCCCCGCTTCCCAACCAGCTCCCTGCCTGTGGCCTGGGAAAACAGTTGAGGATGGCCCAAAGCCTTGGGACAGTGCACCCGCATGGGAGACCTGAAGGAGGTTCCTGGCTCCTGGTTTCTGTCTGGCTCAGCTTCAGCCATTGCAGCTGCTTGGGAAGTGAATCGGACAGAAGATTCTCCTCTCTGTCTCTCCTCCTCTCTGTATATCCAGCTTTCCAATAAAAATAAATAAATCTTGGGCCCGGAGGCATGGCCTAGCGGCTAACCTGCCGGGATCCCATATGGGTGCCGGTTCTAATGCCAGTGACTCCGCTTCCCATCCAGCTCCCTGCTTGTGGCCTGGGAAAGCAGTTGAGGACAGCCCAAAAAAAGGTAAAAAAGAACAATGGCTCAATTTAGCATCTATTCCTGTCTATATATGTGTCATTTGAAAATAGAAAAGTCTGTAGTAAGTTTACCAATTCAAAATTTTGATTAATTTTGCAATCATTCTAATATACTTCTTAGCCATTATATCCAAACATTACTAATAATAGTTGAACTGATATTTTTTCTCAGTCACAAAAATAAGCAAAACATTTAACCAGGTAGAAAGGGAAGCTCTTAGGGGCCAGCATTGTGACATTACTGTGTTATATTGCCACATGCAAAGACAATGAAATGGCCGTGCACATGAAAGGATGTGGGACGTGGCTGCTCTTCAGATCAGCTCACTGCTAACAAGATTTGGAAATCAACAGTGAATGTCCTAAATGCTTGGGGAACTGCTCCCACTTAGGAGACCTGTCAGAATACCCAGGCTTCTTTCTGTGACCTGGCATAGCTGAGGCTACTGCGGCCATCCGGAAAGTGAAAGTGCAAGTGGAAGATTCTCTCTCTTTCTCTGTTCAAACAAATAAAAAAATAAGTCCTTTTAAAAAGTATAAATCTGGAATATGCAGAGTGGCAAAACAGACTAATCATCTGCCTGCAGCACTGGCTTCCCGTATGGGTGCTGGCTCACGCCCTGACTGCTCCATTTCTGGTTCAGCTCCCTGCTTATGACCTGGGAAACAGAATAGGACAGCTTAAGTCTCTGGGTCCCTGAGCCTAAATGGGAGACCCAGGGAAGGTCCTGGCTCCTGGCTTCAGATTGGTTCAGCACCAACCATTGTGGCTATTTGTCTCTCCTTCTATCTGTAAATCTACCTTTTGGATAAAAAGAAATAACTCTTAATAAAGGTACAGGTAGGTCTCAGATCATGACTTAGTATGTGAGATTATGTTGTGTTCTGCAAACCTAAAAAGCAAGCTGACCATTTTTCTCTAAATGTACAGTTTTAACATCAAAATTGATATATTCATGTGTATAAGCTGCTTATTTTGTGTTTATCTCAGATCAGGAGCTCATGTAAGAAATTAAAAATTCCATTTGAAATGTCTGAATGATGAAAGCTTACTCTCCTTTCTTAGAACATTAGATAAACTACTCTAAAACATGTGGTGGTTCGTGTGAAATTAGTTGCTCTTTCAATGAAATGGGACCAAAAACTAAATTTATTATCTACATTGACATACTTTTGATAGCCTACCTTCGATAATGTTTTCTTTATTTCTGTTCATTTTCTTCCTGAGGATTAGTAGAATGTACACATCACTATGGGGTCAGAAAATTTACAATAATTTTGATTCCTGGCTTTCATTTTTACACGGAGCAATTTTTTTTTTTTTGCATTGGACTCTAATCTTATTTGAAACAAACTGTATAAATTAGACTTCATCCCCCAGACTTATATATTTATATTTTCCATGTGAGGGACTTTGTTAGGTGCCAGAACACAGCGGAGAACATGACACAGCTTCTGCTCTTAAGGAGTAAAGCTGAAAAATCTGTATCTACCTTAAAAAATATTGCTGTATTTGTACTAGCATTATTACTACTATTCTTCATTTTTAATGATTATTATACCTAGTTCCAGCAAAGGGCATTTATAACATTTTTATGATAGTACATATTACTCAAAAAGAGAAATAAAGTTCTCTGATTTAAGTGAGTTTTTTTTTTACAAAGGTGGAAAAACGTTTGTCAATTTTCTCCTTGAACTTCTATCCCCTTGTAATCAGGAACTAATTAATTAATTAGCTAATATTTCTAAAGTGCATCAAAGATGAGCAGAAGCATTATATAAATGCTAAGTATTTTATAGCCATGAGATGCCTCATGTACTGGATATGTTTTCTTAAAATTGGAAATGACAATTCGAACAAATTATGTTTTATCCAAATGAAAAAGCAATGCATCTCCAGAAGGCAGGGGTTAAACAGAAGCAATGAGAAGTTGGAATGGAGATGTGCAGATGTAATCAAGAAAAAAGGGACCCATCCTTTAGATTTCCCTCTTTATCATTCCCACAAAAGAGATGTGAACATTCTTGTCAAACTGCTAAAACAGTTGAATTTATTCAAATGAAATAATGCTAACAAATTTCTCATATGTACACAACTGGTAGTGAGATCATATCAGGACACTGGATGTAAATTATTATTTTACAATACTCTTAGAAATCAATTTCAAGGTCAAGCATGTAATGTGTAGCATTGATCTAAGTCTACACAGCCAAGATTCATGAAATAGTTACCACCTTTTTCCTTCAGCATGCTTTCATGGCTAAGACTGCCTCAATGCTGGAGACAGGCGAAGGAAAGGGGAATCACCACCAATGCCCAAAACTGATCTGTGCAGAAAAGCAAACCCTATCATTTCTAACCTTACGTGAGCTTTTAAACCTTAGGATTCCTCCACCTGGGGTAGGCGCACAGCTAAGTTATCTAGGGGAGACTTCCTGTGTGATTTTTTAGCATGAATCACATGAGAAATTCAACATACACAGGAAGTACATGTGTCTCAATATGGTGGCTTTGTTGTTTCACCAACTCCCCATGCTTCTCGTCCTTGCCAAGTCATTGGCACAGTTGTTTTAGAACATGACAAACAATGCATTACTTTTATTCACTCTCCGGATATTATTTTTATATCAGAACTCCTGCATTTTTTCTTGAGAACGTGTGAGGAACAGGCCTGATCCACAGCATTCACTTGACCAAAGGAACCTGATCTTAAGGCAACATCAGCTACTGTGGGATTTTCCAAACGCTTTCTTACAAATAGCAGGTGGTATATTCCATTCTACCTCTCTTTAGTGCATAAAACGAGCATCTGACGGCATATCATCACACCTTTCTCTGCATCACCTGAGGTATGCTCAAAGGTACCATGTAATGTTTCTTACATCATTTGAAATTGAATGTACAAGGCCCTCTATTCTTTTTCTGAGACTATTTATTAAGCAATAATCAGGGGCATGTAAGCACCTATTCACAGGATATTTGCTGTTGTTATTAAGATACGTTCTTTGGTGAGACATGTGTCCAGCTTTTGATGCAACTTGCTTGGTGATTAATTACAATTTATTTCATGTTTTTCACATAAGAAAATAAATATCTGTCAGTACTGAGTAGAGAAAAAATAAATTAAATAAAGCATAATTTGGAGTCATGCAAGGACATTTATTTGCAAAAGTCTAATTTGTTTATCTTCTGTTGGCTTAGAGGCCCAAGTGTGGAACAGTTGTCTTTTCCTCATTTGAATGAATGTTCTTCCTTTCCCCTCATAGTACAAAGTGACAACCTATTTATTTTTCATAGTTTTACTCTCTACTAGGTTTGAATTCTAATGGGCAGCTGCAGCCCTCTGACCAATTCCGAACTCTTACAAAAATGTTCAAGTTTCTTCAATTTGGGTTTAATTCTGTGCATAATCACACTGAGCTTAACAGATAAAGTTCTCTATACAAGTGCATTGATTAATGTTATGTGCAAATAGGCCAGTCCCAAAAGGACAAATATCATATGTTCTCATTGATTTAAGGCAACATTCACACAAGATGCAAGTTAAATAGATATATAGACAATCTTGTTTATACATACATTCTCATAGACAAACTGTTTTATGGAGTCTAGCTTACTGAGAACCAAAGATACATCTCAGTATGTCCTGAATAAAAGGAGAAACCCCAATGAAATTGTTAAATATTATCTTGACAATAAGATACTAGACTTTCTGCCATTGTCTGCACTTAAAACGCCATGATGCATTTGACAGCAGAATGTTGGATTTGTGACTGCTGATGAAGGATGTATTATTGTAATAATATGGGGGGAAAAGAGTCGGGTGAGAATGTGGTGTGGGCTGTGAAAAGAGGAACCCCTGCGCCTATGGAACAACATCAGGAATGAATAAATATATAAGCAAATAAACAAATGTTTAGATGATATTATAACTCATATAAAGGGAAATACATTTTTAAAACCAGGGCCGGAATTCAAAGAACGTAGTCTCATGAAACTCTTGTGATCAAAGGAAAATACACCTGGGAAGAGGCCAGATATTTGACTACCACTTAGGAAATCAATTTCCCAAATCAGCTTGTTTTGTGTCATAGCTCTGCTCTGCCACTATCTATGTGGTTGTCAGTTATCTAAATATTCTATCTATGACTCAGTTTTATTATTCATGAATTCTTACTGTGAGGATAAAGTGGATCACATGATTTAATGGTCTGGTGTTGGCTCTATGTAAATGTTAATAACCATTGCTATTATTGTTATCATGATTGTTATGAAGTTATGAGGAAAGTTTGTGTAAAATGGACAAAGAGAATAGAATAAGTGCAAAAGTTTAAAAGCCACATATACAATAGGAATTCTAAAAGTCCAAAATACATAATAATGGAAAGGCTACTCATGAATTTCAAAAATTTTTTGCAAAGCAAACATCTTATAATTTTCTGATCAGAATTTCTGAAATCTCTGAATATGATATATACATACATAATAATACTCGAGTCCTGACGGTGCATATCTGTGCTCAAATAGAAGTATTACTGTGCTTGTATCTCAGTTTTCTCATCTACAAAGTGGGTTATGCGAAATAAGTCAGATTATACTTGTAAATGATGCTATATATGGAAAATGTTAGCAATTGTCTTTCTCATTTCCCACTTTGCTTGACAATTTCTTCATAAGATTATTTTATGTCATGTCTAATGATATCTGGGTGGAATATGTCATCCTACTCGTAAATATCCAGATTGAGAAAAAAGTATTTTGAGTTATAGAGTAGCAGCAAGTGTGATTGTGTGTAATTTGACACAGTTTTTTTTTTTTAAGAAATTATTAAAGAAAGCTACTGCTAACCAAAGGTGCCGGCGGTAGAGTAAGGCTTCTCAGGTAACAATTTATTCCTATTTCTTGAGATCTCATATTTCTGAGAAGTTTTGGCATCAGAGCCCTGTAGCTTGTTTTCCAGCAGCTCGTGGTAAATGTGATTACACTCAATCTTTGTCTTGAAGTTCTCTATGCAAATGCAGGAGGCTCTTGCCTTGAGAAAAATCTTTAAAAGTTGCACAGCTCCCCAGAAGCAGAGGTTGGGAGGGAGGCATGCTTTGTGTCATACACATTAATTCAGTTGGCACATTACAATGTTAAACTAAATGACATTATTACAAAGCTGTGCTAAGAAGTGTTGACAGGTCCATATGGTAATTTTACAATGTATAATGAACACACAGACTCCTTTCTTGCAGAAATTTATAGTTCAAATCTATACCCAGGATATCCAGTTTTATTTCCAGAAACTTAAATTGACTTATTACGATGTAGTGAATGTATAAATTAGTTCCAGTAGTTAAACTGAAACATTTCCCTACAGACTCAATTAGATTCATTAATCTGCTGTGTAGACCTGTAAACGGCCCATTGTTCTTTTCCCCCAAAATGTCAAAAACTATTTCTCTAACTATAAAATATTTCCTACAAAAACTGTTTTAAATGGTCAGAATTATCGTATATTAGAGACCCAGAACTACAAATTATCTTACTGCTCTGGCACCTTTTTTCCAAAGAAAAATAGGGTCCAGCTCCTGCCAAGTAATTTAGTGGGGTTAGTGGCTGGATTCAGCACTTGATCACACTGAAACTGCACAGAAATTAAGCAAAGATCATCCCTTCCCAGGTCCTGCTGCATAAATCAGCCGGCATGGGGAGCAGTGTGTAGGTTCCTAGCCCCACAGCTTTCTCATTTGAAAACTTTTGTTGACGTGCTTCACTCTGCCTCAAAGGTGGCGGCTTGCCAGTCCACTGTATCGTGCCGTGGAGGCAGACTGAAATAATGCAACCTGGTGGTGAATTCCATTTCAACGATGCACACCTGTGTCTTACCTTTTTCAAAATACCACCCTCCATGTGGGAATGAGGAAGGCCACTGCACAGCGGAGATTTAAACACAAATCTTTTTTTTTTTTTCTTAAAGCTACTGCTGTGGCTTTTTAACCACACAACAAAAACTTGTTTTATTGATGGATGGAGGTGGCTGTTTTTCCTCACTGCCTGATATTTTTTTCTTTCTTCTGTGATTTATTAAACGTTGCTTCTTATTTAAAATACCTTTGCAACTGTTACCTTTGACTGTTTTTTTTTTTCAGTAGCTCAGGTCTAAGAATCTGTGCAGGGTTGCATTTGATGCCAGCTTAGATTATGTTTTGATTCTTAGGTAGTCCAGAAACTGATTTTAGAGATGAGAGGTTGCTGCTTGGGTCTCTGTCAGAGAGGCTGCTGATATTGCCTCAAGTTGAAATAGTTAAGACTCCTTTGATTGTTTTTAAGAGAGAGCATTCCGGCTCTCTTCAGAGTGGACGTGGGGCCTTAAGTTTAGCCAAGAGGTGTCTTTAAGAGTACAGGAGTATCTCAAGGCAAATCATCCTCTGCATGGTTTGCAGTTAAGTGTTAAAATATTGTCTCTCTGCATCTCTTGCACCTCTCCTCTTCATAGCTGTTTCATTCTTACTAGTATTTACATTGCAGTACAGCTTTCTATAATCCTGTTGTTCGTAGGGCAGAAATTCACCTGAAGGGAGTTCCCTGTTTTTACAATAAAGATTGTGTTCTCTCCCACCCCAATCCTGACTTTAGAAAAAAAAAGATTCTTGTTAATATTATTGGCTTCAGTTTCTGTGTCTTTCCTTCCAAAGAGCCAAGCATAAACGGGAGAGATGGGGCATATAGTAGGAAAGGGGAAATACTCTATGTCGGACAGAACTGAAACTGGTACTTCAGCTAGCTTGTAGTGAATATGAAAGAGAGACAGTTCCTTGGGAATGTTAGTGGCTCTGGATGGGGGGTCAGTGCTGAGCTAAACACACGGTGTAACAAACACCTGTCTACATTATTTTAAAATGACCTTCATCATTGTCTTCAGTCCAAAATTATGTAGAAAGTTAGAGTAGTAGGTGCTCCAAAAGTGGAGATATTGGACTTTTCCTCCAGGATGATATTTCCAGTGAGAAATATAATGTGTTGGAATAATCAGCTTCCTGTTCACAGTCCCATGTTCATCTGCTCACAGGACACGCACAATTTTCCTGCCAATGCAGAGCATAACATTTCCTTCCCCCACCCTTTTCATTTCATTAATATGGAGGTGGGGAAGGGGTGTGCCAGATTCTTTTTACAACATATTTCCCCCTAATTTTTCAACTTATCACCTCCCTTCTTGGAATCCTAGCTTTTCATGACAAATTGAAGATTTGCTTGTGCAAATCTGCTCAATGTTAATATCTGCACCTGTACTTCTGGGTTGTGGCGAAGCAGCCACACACACACACACACACACACACACACACAAAGTGTGAGTCTTCCTCTTCCGAAAGGACAGGAGGCCTGATATCAGCAAAACCAGCTCAAGTACTTCCCTGACCTTTTGAATTAGTAAGTGCTTCTGTTCAGCCAGTCTTCCCCATGGCTCAGCACATTGCACTGCAATTCAAGTATTTATTGAAAAATGTCTGTGTGCCAAGAGCTGAGTTATAAGACTTTTAGAGATACAGAGTAAGTAATTTACTATTGCCACCCTCCTAGAGAATGCCACCTCGATGGGGATACAAGACAGACTGTATCACCAATAATTATAGTTAAAGGGACAAAGTGTATTTGGTACATAACTTGAAAAGGAAATTTAAAAACTTTCCTTAGAAATTGGTTTTAAGCATGAATTAAAAATTGCTAAAAGAAGTTTTGATGTCGTTAAGGGTACTGGCAAGCTTGTTTAAAGTTTATATCTGAAAAAGAGTACAATGAAAATGCAGAGATCTGGTAGGAAACTACAGAGGGCAATTGAGGTGAAGGAAATTCTAGTGAGTTCTACTTTACTCACATCACAGGAAGAAATCACGGAAATATGAGGGAATGTAAAAAAAAAAAGCAGAATAAATGAGAAAAAAGTCTGATGGTGAATAGCAACCCCAAGGCAGATTTAAGTATTTTAAATTCAAACGGCTTTTCTAAGGGCCTGTCTTTTGCTGAGAACTTTCCCATAATATCTAGCTTGTCCAATTTAGAGATGGGTTAATCTTCTAAAGGAGGTGTAAAATATGTTTCATATGACAAAGCTAGTAGGTTGTAAGCTAGGAAGATCACTAAGCAAGATGTATACAAGCATTGAAAGGTGAGCAGGTGCCCATGAACTTGTTTTCTTGCTAGACACCTTGATCTTCCACTCTCTGCTTTAAAATTCTTTGCCATTCTAAGCATCTTGGGTTACTAGATGATAATTACAGACCCCCCAGCAGCAAACATTGTTGATGTCTATTGTGTATTCATCATTATGTATACTTAGTTACTCTTTCTTCTCACTAGTCACATTTTAAAAATATTTTATTTTATTTTTATTTGAAAGTCAGAAATATAGAGATGAGGAGAGATAGAGAGGAAGATCTTCTCTCTGATAAATCACTCCCCAAGCAGCTGCATTGGCCAGAGCTGAGTCAAGCTGAAGCCAGGAGCCCAGAGCCTCTTGTGGATCTCCCATGCAGGTGCAGGGTCTCCAGGCTTTCAGCCATCCTTGACTGCTTTCCCAACTCACAAGCAGGGAGCTAGATGAGAAGCAGAGCTACCAGGATTAGAACCGATGCCCATATGGGATCCTGGTGGTTTCAAGGCAAGAGCTTTAGTTGCTAGGTTACCTTACCAGGCCATCTAGTCACATTTTACGTTCTCCTCCCAGAAGTAAGTATATATTCCAGCTTAGACAACCAACCATCTCTTGCTCTATATTTTCATTCAAACCCTCCAAAAGTGATTATGTGATTGGCCCAAAATCATAACATTACTATCTCATAGAGCTTTGGGCTAGACCTCTGATGGACTGAAAAATCAGGATATATGTAAGGTATCATGTGTCTAATGCCAATCTTGATCCAAAAAGCTGATGTTTCTTTCTTCAAAGAAGGAATCTTAGAAGGGGTTGGGCAAAGACACAATAGAAAGAAGGCTGAGACATTATACCTTTAAGCACTAAAACTGACTGTGGTATTGCCCTCAGTGAGCTCAAAGAAAATCTGCTGAAGTGCTGTCCTTTCCAAAATTAGAGTATATTCCTTAAGCTAATTTCCTGTGTATATATTATTACATTTTGTCTTTCACTGCAGGAACTGGTGGTGCCACATTGCAGCAAAGTGAATAAGAACACAGATTTTGGAATCAGTCAGCCATAAGCTCAACTCTTACCTGTATTTTTGTGATCTGAACAAGTTGACCAAATTGTTCCATTTTTTGTGCCTCTTTTTCCAGTAGAATTGCTGTCAATATTTAATGCAATTTATATAAAGAGCAGATGACACAATACCTGTAAACTGAAGCACAAAGCCGCAGACACACTGGCTTTCAAAATAAGTGGATATTGCTTTTGATATTCAGATAATATAAACCTATGTGCAAATGTTACTAGGCAGAAATTAACCAAGAAACTGAAAAACTGCTTGCAAAGAGGTTGCTTCAAAAACCAGAGATTTGGTGTGGATTTTGCTTTATAAAGGAAACAAATAAGAAAAATGTTTGCTTTTGTGCAACTCTAGAACCATAGGGTATAAGGAGGTCATGGTTTTGTTTTTTGGGACCTTATTTGTTGACAAAATGATAGTCAAAGTCTGTATTTTTTCCATAAATAACCATTTCCCTTAAAAATGTGCTATGGAAATCCTGCAATTCTCAAAAATATAATGTACTAGTGACCCCATGTAAAGATGAAACTGAATATTAATGACATATTTAGATGAGCCAAGATTTATGCATAAATAAATGATTGTGGTGCATTAAAAACTGTGTACAAATATTAAAGTACAAAGTTCATTAAAGAAGTTAACTACAGTTTAATATTTTCATGTTTAGAAAATTTCATTGATGACCTTTCAGAATTAAAGACAAAGAATAAAAAGTAGTAGCACTTGAGTTTGAGGTTTAGGGAAAATATTCAAAATAATCCCTTCTTATACATAAGAACATTTGCATATCCAAAGCCAGCTTCTCAACAGGGCTTTTTTTTTTATGAATGATCATCCTTAATTAGCCAATTATCATTGCAAATAGAGAAAAGGACAAAATCTCAAACTGTTAGTAACTTAAAATAGAAATCTACAGCACTCCATATAAAAGGGAAGTTTAAGTAGTGGAAGAGGCGGGGGATCAAAACGAAGCTGTTCTTAAATCTTCTCTCATATAAAAGTAACATTTTTTCAGTAAATATGGTGTCACTGTTTTCTTCTTGAATGAAATTAATTTTTGACACCTGTAAGGCTATTTATAAAGCACTGTATGTCCCATTTATAAAATAAAACAAAGAAGCTTTGCAATATTTTATAACTCTTAATAGAATTCCAAAATACTGTACAATTTTAATTGCTACTGTTAACTATAATTGTAATTAATGTGTTAGCATCTTCAAATGACAAAGCACCCCACTAAGCTTTTGGAGATGAGTTGGAAATAATATTCTCTGAAGTTGCATTTAGGAAGGAAGAACAAAACCAAAATTAATACATTAAGCCATCTGCAGAGTTCATTAAAAACAGGCAATGGTTAATAAACAAAACCAGGATGTCACCGAATATCACTAGACAGATGCCAATCAAGTAAAAAAAGATTAGTATAATAGAGCAAAATCCTGGAAATTATTATTTTATAGCAATCAGAAACAGAGCTAAGAGTATGATATTATACATAAAGCTATAAAGTGTGTGATTGAATAAGAATTTGTCAGTATTCCCATCCAATGCACTTACCTAATCTATGGTATGGACTTTGGGTCTTTCACTAAGACAGCTGCCATCTCTGCAACTGTACAATGAGATCATGACCCTGGGACATAATCTCCAAGTGACTTGACATTAAGTACCTCAATTTGTGGAACTGAAATCTGGATACTAATTCTGGTATCTTTATCGGTGAAAAACTTTATCAGTGTGCTATAAATCATACAATTCAACATTTAGCAACAGTTCAAATATGTTAAGGAAAATATGTAACTTATAATGGATTACACTTAATTAAACAGAATTATTTTCTTCATGTCAAATGCATTTTTGAAAAGTGGATTTTAAAAAGGTTGATTAGTTTTAAATATAAGACTAGTAATTCAGCAACACAAAGACTGCCATGGATACTTTTTCTACTTCCCCTATTGTTTTACTTACATTATAGATCTGGTACTAACTGATCTTACCTTCTGAAACTATAGGTTTAAATTTCAGCATTGGGGCCAATATTGTGGCATATCAGGTTTAAAAGATAATCTTAAAAAATTCAAATGAAGTTTGATGATTTAAAATAGTGGTCATCATTCGCACAGAACTAGAAGCAAGACAACTTTAAGAGTTGGCTAGCAAAATTTTCTTGTTTTATAATTTATCTAACTAATTTCAAGCCTTTGGTGCCATGAAGAGAACATGACGTGTGCTCCCTTGCTGTTCTTATTCCAGTCAGCAGCAAGGTGAGTCAACGTGTACAGGAGCCTGAACTACTCCTTGAATTGTCACTGACACTCGGTAGATTATGCTTCTCCTGCTACAGTGCAACTCAACTCAGGATGGTTCAAGCCTCAAAGCAACTTGCCACAGGATTATCCATCTCATTCTTTCAAATTTCCTTGGTACTTGCTATATTGAGTTTGAATTATTTGTTATAAACTTTAAGAGAAATGCGCAGAAACAAATGTCATTTTATTAATAAAGATCAGAGAACCTTGCAAGGCTGGAATCTATCTGAAGGACCAAAGGCTGAACAGTGTACTTGATGCATAGGAATGGCAGGGAAGGCACAGAATGCATCATTATTTCCTCCGAGTGTACACAGAATGATTTCTAAACAGGAAAATACTTGAACATGCTCATGGAAACTTTGAGTCATCAGACATTTTGCCTCTTACTGCCTACTTAACACAGGAAGAAAGTGAACATTCATGAGTCAGAGCCCTTAACTTTGCTGAATTCACTTGAAAGTGACAATGGAATATTGTAGGAGAGGAATTTGCATCAGATAATCTGGAAAATGTTTAAAATAAACCAGCACTTACTCAGTCAAATTCTCCCTTGTTGTGTGTGTACAAGTACTAGGATTGTCTTGAAAATATGTTCTTCCTATACGGGGAGGGACCACTGCTTTAGGAAGTTACGAATCATCTCACAATCCCTGAGAAGGGGGCTGACATGCCCAATGGCAGGACAAGCTAGACTTTTCTTCTATGTGAAGGAAATAAATAGGTAATTTCTTCAAGTGCTTGTATTTCTTTTATCTTTGTGAAGATGAAAGAAAATTGCTTTTAAAATCTGCACATTAATGTTATTTATTTATTATAGGAAACACGTTAATACAGATGTAGGAATCGGAGCCAGCGCTGTAGCATGTTGGCTAAGCCTCCTCCTGTGGCCCAGCATCAAATACAGATGCCTCTTCCTGTCCTGACTATTCCACTTCTGATCCAGCTCTCAGCTTCCAGTCTGGGAAAGTTTAAGGGAATGGCTCAAGTCCTTGGGCCCTGCACATTTGTGGAAGACCTGCATCAGGCTCCTGGTTTGTGGTTTTGGATCAACTCAGCTCCACAAGTGCAGCCATTTGGGGAGTGAACCAGCAGATGCGAGGTCTCTTTCTCTCTCTGTCCTCTTTCTCCTTCACTCTGAAGAGCTACCTTTCAAATAAAAATAAATACTCCTTAAAAAAATAAATGAATCATACCTGGACATGGACTCAGGCAGGATCTTGAGATTCGAATGAAGAATTGAAGAGATATTTAAATAAACATGAAAAGAATGGAAATACATATTCGAGATAGAAGTGAAATGTAAAAAGTTCTCTTTTGTCAAAGTGAAGGGATGCATTTGAAAACGATGATAATGAAATAGCTAATGTAAACCCCAAATATAATCAGTTATCCTAAACATACTGAACCTAAGTGCAAAAGGGGGAAGTTTTCAGTACAGATTAAAATAATAAAATACAATCCACAACTGATGACACTTAAATGTAAGGACACAGAGGAGCCAAAAATTAGGATAATACAGTTTCTGGGGGAGCACAGATAGCCAGGACATTGATTTGTACTTTTAGCTTCCATAAATGTTTCAGTTGTTGTAAGACACACAGGTGGTGGTATTTTGTAACAAGTTTTAGGAAGTTAACACAGTGTGTTCTTTGAAAATGAGATTAAAATTGATAAATTCACAACATGATTGATAATTAAAAAAACTAGACATTACCCATTTCTGAAGTAGTGAAAGTAGTTATATTAAAACAGATCCTTAGATACTATAAGTAACTGCAGCATATAACACACATACTGTAACAAATAAATGGATTGGCAAAATTAGACTGATTATTACACACATGTTTCTGGGTGCAGGGACAGGTAAGAGACAAGATAGCTGCTTCAGCATGATGAGCAGCAGTCTGGCTTTTGAGATGAGCTCTCTGAGAGAATTTCAGAAGTTTATGGGAAAGTAAGGATAACGTTTTGCTTATCAGTTAAGATGATTGTTAGGATATCCATATCCGATATTAGAAAGCCCACAGAAGACAGCTCAGTTTTATTCCTATCTCCTGGCTTTGGACTGGCCTGGTTTTTACTGTTTAAGAAGATTTAGTGAGTGAACCAGCTAGTGGCAGTACACATTCTCTCTGTCTCTCCTATCTCTCTCTCTCTCTCTCTCTCTCTCTCTCTCTCTCTCTCATTCTCTTTCTCCTATCTCTCTACATCTCAAATAGATCACTCATTGAATATTTAGTTAATTTTAAATGTCAGCAGTTACACAAGATTAAAAGACATGCTTATTTTGACACAAAAACAGTAAAAGAAATATAATGTTTGCATAATGCACATTTTGCAGATCTTTGGGAAGACATATAGTATGATCATTTGGTGAGAATTTCTAAATACTTTATTTTTGTCACTTTTATAAAACTATATATCTCATTGAAAAGTTTGGAAAACAGTACGAAAGTCATAATCTGTCCAACAAAAGTGAAGGCCTGAGAGAAGCCAATCGTAATTGAGGAGTGTTAGCCATAACAAACACCTGCAAATCATAGTCATTATGATTTTTTAAAATTGTCTTACAAATCTTTTTTAAAAATACCACTGGAAAGACTCTTGTTAAAAGTCAATAATGTGACCTATTTATTTTTTTAAAAATCTCATAAGTGTGTATTTCAAGTATAAGCTAGGGTGGGAACAGTCAGACATTATTTTTTTTTATCACTGCTTTGTTATATCATATCCATCAAAAAAATTCTGAACTACTGTGTTGAACACAATTAGGTCTGAAATATTTGCAGATAAATAGTTGCAGGAAAATACAAAAGAAACTCATACTGCTAAAACAAGAAATAATCAATAGTTAGCTTTTAAATTTACAGGTGTTTTTCTAATACCTATTACATATATATATTATATATATATAATATATATATATATGCTACATTATATGCAATTCTGCTGAGGTATGTATGCTATATAACATCACTCCAAGATATAACGGCTAGAAAGTATAATAATCTTATATTACTACTTACACTTTCCGTGAGTCAGGAATTTAGAGGTGGCTTTTATTTTTAATTTCTTCAGTAGATCACTTAGTGTTTCATTTAAAGTTCTTATGTGAAAATGAAAGCATGTCAGACGAAATGTTTCTGGAGCTAAACTTTTGGTCATATCAGTTACCATTTACAAATTATTTCAAGTTACACTTCTGATTCTCTCTTGAATGTTAACACTTGTGGGGATATTTCACAATCTGAAACTTTTCCACACACTTGCACTCACACTCCAATATTCCCAGTTTCAGTATAGTTTCTATCCAAAGCACCAAGTTCTTGATGGTGGGCTGATTGATGTCGCGGTTTTGTTGTTTAGACAAACTATTATTAAGCATTCTTAATGATTACTTCCATTATTCCATTTAAGAATAATTCAGGCTATGAGTCACTTGGGGGTGTCTTTTTACATACCACTACCTCAAAGTTGCACCTTCTGAATATAGTGCACCTTCTCAGAGTTACTGACATAAAGTCAGGTGCTATGAATGCCTATAGTAAGGCATCCTCAGAGTTATACATTTGGAATAATGTGGTCTCCTAATGTGAAGATTTCCTCCAGTTTATAAGCTACTTACTTAATTTTATTTCAAATATTTTTAGTAATTTGAAAAAATAGAAGAGTGTGAGAGAGACAGAGACACACAGAGAGCCAGGAATACATAGACAGAAAGAGAGAGAACTTCTATTTGCTGAGTTATTCCCCAAGCACCTGTAAAGAGCCAGGTGTGGGTTGTTTATAAAAAGGCCAGAATCCCCAAGTTCAAAGGACATTTCCCATGCAATTAACAGAGCCCCAAATACTTGAACACCACTGCCTCAGGAGGTGTATATTAACAGTAAGGTGAAACCAGAAAGGTAAGCCAGGACTCCATCCCAGACATTTACATATGGAATGCTGCAATCTCAGCCAGTGTCTTTCTTTTTTTTTTTTTTTTGTTTTTCTTTAGCCAACTAGTATCCCAATCTGTTTATCAAATACCAGCTCCCATGGTCTGGGTTTGAAAATTACAGCTTGATTCTTATCTATTACATGAAGAAGACACTGAAAAAGAGTTCTTTCAAATTGTCAAGAAGTTCCACAGTTTTTAAAACTTATTTTTTTTATAAAGGCAGATCTGATTTATGGAGAGGAGAAATACAAAGATTTTCCATTGGCTGATTCTCTCCCCAAGTGGTTGTAATAGCTGGAGATGATCCAATCCAAAGCCAGGAACTTCTTTCAGATCTCCCATGCAGGTGCAGGGTTCCAAGGCTTTGGATCATCCCCTATTGCTTTTCCAGACAATAACAGAAACCTGGATTGAAAGTGAAGCAGCAAGGAAATGAATTGGTGCCCACATGGGATCCTGGCAAGTGTCAGGTGATGCTTTAGGTATTGAGCCATCTCACGGGGGCCCACAGTAAAGTTTCTAAACAGAAACTTCTCATACAGGTAAGACAGGTGGCATTCTTCTATAATACAAGCAGGAAAAGTTCATCACACAAACTCATTTAGTATTAGATTTTGGTACAAAGATGGAAAGAGATCTCCTATTGCATGGGCAGATGAGAATATATTGTCTTGCTATTATGTACTATTTTCTCTGCTTCATTCAATTGTGAATTAACATTAGAACATTGGTATAAGAGTTCTATATAGTAAAGTGATCAATATCCAACCCCCAAAATTCCCTTGGTAAGCAGTTTCATCGGGTTCAGGTTAGACAGCATTTTTATTTTTCCTAATACTCATTGCAGGATTGGAGTGTGACACCTATTTTAGCAAAATTCCTGACTGACCAGGTAAAATAGACCTGGTACAAGTAAATAATCAAATTATTGGAGCACAAATGAACTTTAGGAATCTGTAGCCAAATCAGTATGTGATGTGTCCCTAAACTCAGTTAAGAGTCATCTTGTTGATTGAAAATAAAGAGTGCTTATCTGACTATAAACCCCTGAACATTCATTAGGTCTAGAGTAGGATCCAAAATCTTTGATTGGTATCAAACTATTTCTTTGGCCAGCAGAGTTTGGAGAAAAAAAAAAAATCAACACAGTGGAACTAAGCAATGTAAAATCATTGCTTATATACTGTTGACTCCTTCCTATTTCATTCAACAACATATTTACCTTTTCATTTAATCATCTCTTCACAACTTTTGAACATTTCTCATGCACCAGGAATATTGTTAGACACTACCAAAGAGAAATGAGTAGGTCACAGTGCCTGTCCTCCAATGCTTACTATTTGATTGGGGATGAAGATACATCAGAGCTTTGACAGACCTTGGTACGTGAGGCACAAATATCAAAATTAGGTACTCTACATTTGTACATGATAATAAATGAATGCATTGATGCCATTTCTGCTAAGTTCACAAATACTCCATTATAGCATTAATTTACTCCCAAATCATACAGATGTTTAAATGCCAAATTCTTATGTTAATTATTATTGCATAAAAGTAAAAGCTTCATCCAATTATGTTGTCCAGGATCGGAGCCTGGTGAGGGGTCTCTATGAAATTGAGGCCTTTCCCTTGAAAGGTATTTATCATGAGAAGGTTGGTTATATACACTGAACATACTGGCTGCCTCCTTCTGCTTCTTGCCCCACCATGCTGTTCCTCCTTCACATACATTCTGTCATCGTCATTTATTGCCAGAATAATAGGGTTGCTTGATTTTGCGCTGTGGACTTCCAAAACTTGTAAACCAAAAATGAATCTGTTTTATTTATAAATGGCTTTGTCTAGATGCTTTGATTAAATAATTAAAATTGACTAACAGAATGACTCTATGTAATCATTTTTGGCCATTTGAAGGGTTGAAAGTTGCCTATTTTTACAACTTTGACATCACAGCAATCAATATATTCATTGCACAGATGATCTTTTATGAATCATCAAATCAGCATAGTAAAGCTCTCATTTAAACTGATCAGTTCTGTCTGTACATTCAATTGGTATCTCCTCTGATTATTCTAGAAAAATGTGAGTTTTCAAGTAAACACACAGCTTCTTTCCAGAGAAAAAATTCTACAGTCTTAGACACCATACTTTATCTTGATATGTCATACTCATACAATTTTCTCAATCCTAATTTTCACTATTTTAAATCAAACAGTTCAAACAGAATATTCACTGGAATTAAGAAATGAAAGAAACAAAGAGCAAATTCTTCAGAGAAGCTACTTTTAAACTTGTAAGATAGCTAATATCCTCAGGTGATACTGAAGACAAATCTATAAGCTGCAGAGAAAAGTAGTGGAAAAGACAGATTCTTCCACATTTGTCTCGTAAAATTGTGATTTATTTTTCTTCCTAAACCATCAGGGAAAATTTCTGCAAAACCTAATTTCACTTGACAGGGGATATCTGTCACTCTGTTACGTCCTCTGCATGTGCTTAAGCACCCTTTGTTGTAAGCCACTTGTTGTTTCCTAGTCATTGAAAAGGTGGGGGTTTTCAAAATATTCTCTAGTGGATAGTATGTTCTATGAGTTGGAAGTCATTAAAGTTGAAAGCATCAATGACAAAGATAAACAAAATTAAATACTCATGTTTCAGAGCAAATTAGTACAAGGGAGCTGAGACAAGAACATTGTTGTGCCTTTTGGAAATTCAAATTCTTGACTAATTTAAGACATGAGTTGATCTATAGGAAAAAAAAGGTGCATTTTGACAGAAATAATAAAACAGAGACTGCTTTAACTTCTATTTACTTACGGTAAGTGTTGATTTTCTTATGGAATGTCAGTATTTAGTTAAGTGATATCTTCCTGGTGCAGAACATGATCAAGGAGTATGTGTCGCACCAATCATCTGATTGGTGAAGATGCTACAGATGTTACATTCCACTTTCTCTAAATCATGCTGTCTGTAGAATGTGAGTGGCAGTAGCTGGTGTTGTGGTTTATGTGCTAAAGTGCTGGCTATAGCCCCAGCATCCCCTGTCACCAGTTACAGTCTCAGCTGCTCCATTTCCAAAACACGACTCTGCTAGTATTCTTAGCAAAGAAGCCAACAATGACCCTAATACTTGGGCTTGTATCACCCACATGAGAAACTTGGATGGAATTTTCACCTTGCATATGTATATCACAGTTTTAAATCCACTTGTCTGTCTACGTTCCTTAGCTGGTGTTAGAGCTATATTTGAGGGCAGAGAGACAGAGGGAGCGACAGGTAGACACAGATAGAGACAAAAAGCAGGTGTGGGAATTCTCACTCATTCACTTACTCTAAATGTCTGCAGTAACAGGGCCTAGGCTGTGAAGTAAGGGAGGAGCTATTATAGTTCTGTTACTTGAGCTATCACCAGTGCCTCCCAGGGTATACATTAGCAAGAAGCTGGAACCAGAAGCCAGAAGCAAGAATCAAATCTAGAGACATATATTCAGCCTGCAGACATCTAGGGTAAACTCAAACACTGAATCTAAATTGTTTCCACATCTTGGTTATTGTGAATATTCTAACAGTGAACATTAAAAAGGTGACATTGTCCTTTTTTAAAGATTTGTTTATGTCTTGAAAAGGCAGTTGTACAGAGAAGAGGAGAGCCAGAGAGGAAGATCCTGCATCCACTGACACATTGCCCAAGCAGTCACAAATTCCATCCCAAGCCAGGAGATTCTTCTGGGTCTCTCATGTGGATTCAGCGTTCCAAGGCTTTGGGCTGTCCTTCACTGCTTTCCTAGGCCACAAGCAGAGAGCTGGAAGGGAAGCTGGGTTGCTGGACACTAGCTAAAACCCAGAGGGATCCCTGTATGTGCAAGGTGAGGACTTTAACCATTAGGCTACTATGTCAGATCCAGGTGATACTATCTTGATTTCTATTATTTTTGAGTAAACACCAAAAAATAGGGTTGCTAGATAATAAGCTAATTCTATTTTTCATTTTCTTGAGAATTCCCCTCCACTGCTTTTCACAGAAATGGCAGCATTTTGTAAACAGTATATAAAAGTCCCTATTTTGCCTCATCCTCAGCAGCTTTAAAACTAGTAATAGTAACACCTATCTTAACTGCTGGAAAGTGGTAGTGTTGTGATCTAATTTTCATTTTCCTGCTGGAAAGTGACATTCAGCATTTTTATTATGCCTGCTTCCTATTTTTTTTGAAGGATTTATTTTTATTAGTAAGACAAATTTACAGAAAGAAGGAGAGACAAAGAGAAAGATCTTCATTCTGCTGGTTCACTCCCCAGACAGCCACAACAGACAGAGCTGAGCCAATCTGAAGCCAGGAGCTTCTTCCAGGTTTCCCACATGGGTGCAGAATCCCACAGCTTTGGGCAATTCTCCACTGCTTTCCCTGGCTGCAATCAGGCAGCTGATGGGAACTGGAGCAACCGGGACAAAACCAGTGCCCATATGGAATGCCAGTGCTGTAAGGAGAGGAGCAGCCATTCGAGGCGTCACACCAGACCTACCTGTTTCTAAGTAACTGTTAGAGTAATATCTTTTCAAACTTTTAGCCAATTTTAAGTGGATTATTCTTTTATTTTGAAGTTCCTTGTTTATTTTAGCAATGAGCTTATAACTGAAATACAAATTTTACAATTATTTCTCTAGTCCATTGACTGCCCTTTCATTCTTTTGTCTCAGTTGCTATATAGAGACTCTGTAGATTCATATAGTCCCACTGGTTCATTTATGTTGCCTGTGATTTTGTTGTTATAATCGTGAATAATTTTCCAGGAACAAAGCACGAAGCTTTATCACTGTGTTTTCTTACAACAATTGTATATATGGAAAGCACATTCATGCCATTATGCCTATTTAATTTTCCAGTGGTGAAAAACTAAAAGCTTTTCCTTTAAGATCAGGAACAAGCCAAAAATGCCCACTCTTGTAATTCCTGTTTAGCATCATATTAGAAGATCTAACCAGAGCAGTTTGGCAGGAAAAATAAATGAATGGTATGTAAATTATCTGCAAAATAACGAGGAGAGAAATATTTAAAAGTTGGAAATATATTTTTTAAAAATCACTCACTATTTAAATGCTGAAAAACTTTTAAAATGTCCATACTACCCAAAGAAATCACAGATTTAATATAATTCCTTATCAGTGTTTCAGTGATGCTTTCATAGGAATGAAAAATGCCCTAAATTCATGTGAAATCACTATAGATCCAAATAGCCAAAACTAACTTGAAAGAACAAAACTGAAGGTGTTGCATGACTGGGGATGAACAATCTTTCTAACAAATGCTGCTGCATTATCTCTAAGCAAAAGATTGATACTATACACAAAAAATTAATTCAAACAGTAATAAGGGATTCAAATGTAAGAGCTGGATTTTTTAATTGGTTTGCTGAACATACCCTGATATCAAGTCTCTGAAGCTATTCTGAAATTACCTACCCCATCTATTACATATGTCTAGGAACAAATCTCATATATTTACCTTCCAAATTCAACAATGTATGTTGACAAACTCTAATACAGTGAAGAGTGGGACACATCTAATACCACCTCCCTTTTCTCTTCTATGCTCACCCCCTGTCCTCATGGACTAGACACCTCTCTCCAGGGTGCAGGAGGCCCTCCACCTCCCAGATACCCAAGGTGTATTGGATATGCCAAGAGACTTGCCACGTTTCTTCCGAAATTAATTCCCTAACTTTTTTTCTAACATTATTTCTAGAGAAACTCAGAGGCAACATCTGGATCTGTGCGGGATGAACACAGTTCAGGCTGAATCCCTGTCATACGTGAACTTCTTTCTTCTTTTTAGCCAAAAGTAAATTTCCTGAAAATAGGTCCCATGGAGGTGTAACAATGAGGAAATAGACTTAAATCAAGCTTCCTCCAGGGATTATCTATAGTTCAGAAAACTCTGTCATTTTGGTACCATATTTTTCATTCTCAGATTAAGCCATTTATTACATTGAGTTAATTTATTTCGTTCAATGGCAAGTAACATTATATTTAGTGTCTGAGGAATAGAACACTTAATTTTATAGGTAAGAGTTAATGTAAGTTGATTTTAAAAATATTGATTTTCATATTGATACAACAAGTTTATAAATGGATAAACTATCAGTGAAAAGGTGATTTTTTAAAGATTTATTTATTATTATCGGAAAGGCAGGTTTACAGAAAGAATGAGAGACAGGACAGAGAGATATCTTCCATGTACTGGTTCACACCATAAGTGAGCTGATCCAAAGTCAGGAACCAGGAGCCTCTTCCTGGTTTCCCACATGGGAACAGCTTCCCAATACTTTGAGTCATCCTACAATGCTTTCCCAGACCATAAGCAAGGAGGTGGATCAAAAGTGAAGCGGCTGGGACAAAAGCCAGGGACCATATGTAATGCTGGTACTTGGAGGTGGAGGATTAGCCATTTGTGCCAATTTGTCAGCCCTAAAAGATGGTTTTGTAAGTACAATGGTTCTAATAACATTGAAAATTTGAGGTACTGCTTTTTACTATTATCCTCAGCTGAAATAACATTTATTTTATATCCCAGTAGAAGTTATTTCTACTCCTATATTGTGCTACACTATTTATAGCATGCAATTACTATGTCAAAATTTCTTTTGAGGTTAGTTGCCCACTGTTAATAATGAAAATAGGTATCAGTAGAGAAAACCCAGAATATAATATGTAACGCTTTCATGATAAGACATGGAATTAAGAATATAATTTTTAAATTTTTCATCATTTTAGTATATACTTTAGTTGACATTATTAAATTGACCTAGTTTTATTACATATTCAGTTAGATAATTGTGTATATTAGCTGATTAAATGTTGTGAGACAGGTTCACTTTTTGAGACTATTGCAGTCAAAACTACAATAAATTTTCATGTATTATAGTGGCTCAGTTACCCATTAATTGTAAATTAATGCTAAGAAAATATGTCTCTAGTAGGTTAGGAATCATAGCTTAAAGAATGGACTCTTGAGTTATAGCTGGTGAGTTTATTACACTAATTACTAAGTGTAAGATTTTAGATTATTTCTGCAACTTTTAAATGGGATAAGAAAGGCATCTTTAAAAAAGTGTTACAAAACTTAATTGTGTAAATTAAGCTGATCTTATATAATGAGGAGGAGGAAATCTACCGTCCGCAGTGAGAAATTTAAATTAAAACACAGATACTTGTAAGTAAGGAGAGGACCAGTGTGTGAAGGAAACTTCTTAAACTTGGTGTCTTGGGAGACTATTACGTGGTGACACACATTTTAATGCTATATATAGCATCTAAGAATCTTCGTATTTTCTTGTGTCTTAACACCTTTGTTATGTAAGATGAAGGTACTGTGAATCCAGTTCAAGGTAGCCCTTCATTTTCTCTACCTAAGATAATTCCCATTTTCTCTCAGCCTCATCTACTTTCATTTTAACAATGTTTTATTTCAGAATATTTTGTTATAATTTTAAATGTGTTATATCACCTCAGTGATTGTAATGAAGGGTTCATCTTTTATAAGAGTTGGATAAGCACGAGAGCTTAAATTAAAAATTCATACTTAGCAGCCAGTGTTGAGGTGAAGCAGGTTAAAACTGTCACTCGTACCATCAGTATCCCGTAGAACTCCATTTCAAGACTCAGATGCTTCAGTTCCAAGCCAGCTCCCTGGTTTTGCATCTGGAAAAGCACTAGGTTGCCCAAGCACATGAGCTCCTGCTTCTAGATGGAGTTTTTTTTTTTTTTAAAGATTTATTTTTATTATTTTTTTATTGGAAAGGCAGATATACAGAGAGAAGAGACAGAGAGGAAGATCTTCCGTCCGATGATTCACTCCCCAAGTGAGTGCAATGGTCGGTGCTGTACCGATCCAGAGCCAGGAGTCAAAATCTTCCTCCAGGTCTCCCACGCGGGTGCAGGGTCCCAAGGTTTTGGGCTGTTCTCGACTGCTTTCCCAGGCCGCAAGCAGGGAGCTGGATGGGAAATGGAGTTGCTGGGATTAGAAGCGGTGCCCATATGGGATCCTGGCACATTCAAGGCAAGAACTTTAGCCACTAGGCCACTGTGCCGGGCCCTTCCATGAAGATTTTGATCCATTTCTTAACACAGCAGTGTGTGTCTGAATGATATTTTACTATAAATCACAGACTTATGAGTGAAAAAAAATGGACTGTCATTGAATATAACTGCATTAACAAAATGGAGAAGAGATCACTTACCAGCCAGGAGGCAAAGAACACATTACAGTACTTAATAGAACAAATGCAAATCTTAATGCCATTAAAGCATCTACTTATAGTTGACTTGTCTTCAACAGGGGTTATAATGGAGTCAACACACATGGGCAAAGGAAGACAACTTCAGTAAGAAGAGGAACTGTCATGACATTCAACAGGAGAGAGGAAAGTAGATTCCTGAAATATACTTATTTGCAGTTTAAGTGATTAGTTAACCTAAAGAGGTGGAATATCTGTTCATTAAAACCAGAGATACTCATGAGGTTCACAAAATTGGTTCATGGGAGAGGAATTTCAAAAATCTCATGATAATTACACAGTGATAACAACTTCAGTCCAGAAGAACAAAACACTAAGACTCCTTTGGTAATTGTATTTTAACCTAGAGAATATGTGACATGAAGTACTATTGATTGTGAGGGCTATTCTTCATGTTCAATGATATATGGATGAAGAAAAAAATCTCCAGGCACTAACACATAGTTGTAATGAAGGCACTGATGTAAGCTGATCACACTATAAGGACATGAGTTGAGTTGTAATTTGCTGTAAGTAAATTTACTCTGGTACTGACATCAAAAATACAGTTCTATCAATGTCACCTTTATGTCAGCAAACAGCTTAAATGCTTCTAATATCCAACGTAATGACATTTTGTATGGTCTAGATCACATTTGAGATAGTATATTTGATACAGTTGTAAACCTTCAAAGAATCTGCCTGCATAAGAGAATAGCTTTCTTTCTAGTCTTAAACACATTACGTTGCCAGCGTAAATCATTTGTCAGTCTATGGGAAATATAACAGTGTTTCAATCTGAAAAAAGGGAAGAAATAAAGTACAGATAATCCTTTCGGCCATTTTCTTGGCACCATCATGCATTGGAGACTGACAGGTCCTTCATTTGAGTGACAGGTGTCCTTTGAAATGCCTGTGAATCAGTATCTGTACAGACTGTTGAAATGCATATTTCTATCCTTATCATAAAGGAATGGATGGGCAAGATAGGTGCTGTTAACATTGCAAATAGCTCCAGAATTATTCATTGTCAGCTGCAGGCAAAGAATAGGGGGAAAGTTTTATTATTCACCATGCACAATAGCAGGATGCTTAATGATTCTCAGTTACCTTGGCAGAATTGTCTGTCGACTTCAGGCACTAGCAGTGGGTGACACAGGTCTGGCCAAGTGTTAGAGCAAGATCATACATTCTAGTCCCATTTTAATTTCTAATACATTAATCTTTCCCTCCCAGATGCACAATGAATATTCCATAGACTCTTGTTTGTCAGAAGCTGTCTGGCTTTCATCTATTCAGGTGGTTTCATTGACTGTGAAAGCGTGCTTCAAAGGCCTGATCACTCAATGACAACTGTCTCACAATAGCACTGAGTAATGCTTCCCTTTCTTCTTTTCAGGCATCTGATAGACAACTTTGACACCTGATCTCTGGGGACCTTATGGAGTCACTCAGAGTTCTTAAGAGACTTCCCTTACTTTATCATTCCAGAAAGAATTGTCACAGGTGAATGTATCGCACTTTCTCAGGAGCTGAACCTGACCCTTGAATCCATCTCATTTGCACTGCAGGTTTCACAATGAATTAAAATGGATTAAGTTGGCTTAATGCTGTTTTACAAGCAAGCGGAAAGCACTGTACCATTCATTTTTAATTTTAATCCTTTGTCTAAGCCTGCTAATTACTATTGTTTTAAGTTCATTATCCTGGCATGCACATTGTTACTAGTTGGACGCAAATGCTTGTAAGCAGTGTCCTTACTCCTGCAGGTACTGACCCTTCAATTGTCGAATCAGTCCATGTCACTGCTGAACAGGCGACTCTAACAATTCCGTTTAAATTTTTATTCTTCTCTCGCCTCTAATTAATTAAGCAATAACCTCTCTGAAGCATCTTATGCACAGGCTTAATTTCAAAAGCATTAAAAGGAGGAGAAAGAAATTGGGTATGTGATTCCTCAAGTTTGGGTCAGAGAAATTCTATCATGGATGCTTATTTTGCCTGTAAACCTATAAAATATAACTACAGAAAGTCATCCCAGATGCATATCAAATCTTATAACAACTTCTTTTTGAATCTCCATTACAATGGGGATGTTACAATTCAACAATTGAGAGCAAAGCAAAAGGAAGAGAAGATATTGATGAGAAATTATATTAATGAAAGAATTGGTCACTTACTTCTGGTACTGATGAAAGTATCTAATATGATTTCCTGTTTCAGTGAAAGAATTATCTCCACTATGTCCTCATGGATTTCTACAAGACACCTAAACAATTTTTTTAATGGAACTTTATAGCCTCACCGTTAAAATGTTGTGATCATTAGAAAGTTCACTTTATTTATTAAGAATTGTGATCTACCTTTCATCTCTTCATTCTAATATACACAATGACTAGTATTTGTTATGCAAGTAAACTTCATTCATTTGCACCATGCTGTTTCTGAAAGTAGCATAATCTTCAGATCCTTGATCATCTCAGTGAGTTTCTCCCATAAATGTTCCTCATTGCTCTTCTCCAAGGTACAAGTTGTTGTCAGAGATAAGAAATATTTGGGAAATAAGTCTCTTCTCCATGAAGATCATCACATTCAAAAATTCTCGTCACCACCTGTTGTATCAATTATGATTCATTTCTGTTGCTCTACTTCCTAATCAGTGAAAGAAGTTATCCCTTATTCCAAGGACCCTTGATTCTTTCTTCTTGCCTTTGCAATAATCTTACACATGTACTCATCCTTTCTCCTTATTAGCAAGTTCAACCAATAAGATTTGTTTAACAAAATGTTATCTTATTTCTGTGTTGTTTATAACTTTTTCTCTATCTACTGCTCTCATTTTCTGCTTATTTTCCATAGAAAATTATTATAGAATTGTTATCACTTAGTGCTCCTACTTCTTCTGCTTCTGTTAGATCCCACACTCATACATTAAGGTATTTTTAAAGGTCTTTTTTTTTTTTCTTTGAAAGGGAGGGAAGGACAGAGAAAAGGAAAGAGAGAGGTCTATGTGGTTGCCCCCAACTGACAACAGACAGGACTGGGGAAGGCTGAAGCCAGGAGCCTGGAACTCTAACTGGGGGACTTGAAGCAGTACTATGATATGGAATGTCATGGTCAAGTTGAGGCTTAAGCATTGCACCACAGTTATAGCTCCATCGATAAAGATTTTTGTCATACTGCTTCCTACAAATGAGTTTGCCATCGACTTTCACACCGTCACATAGAGATAATCAATTTCTTCTGTTTTTTTTAGGTTGTTGATTCAGTATCTTGGTACCTTTAACACAGTTGGCTATCTTTCATTCTTGAGGCACTTTCTTTCCCAAGCTTTATTACATCATGCCATCCTGATTTACATCAAACATGACTTTCTTCCTAGTATTTCTTGTTGGTCTTCATTCTGATTTCCATATGCTGAAATTCCTGGTTCTTGGCCTTTGACCTCCTTCATTATCTACATTCACATCTTAAGTGATCCTATCTCATGCCATGCCTTTCAGCAACGTGTACCTGTCAGCATCTCCCTAAGCCGTATCTCCAATGCTGAGCTCTCTGGACAGCTTTAGACTCACATACCTACTTTTCAACACAGTATTTTCATTTAGTTTAGAAATAAGACACAATCATCTAAATATTTTAGATAATGAATTTATCAGAGATAGATTATGTAACAATTTTGCATAAAGATGAGAAGTATAAGGCTATCCCAGACAAAACTTTAAAAATTGGCAAATTTCAAATGCAAATGACACAGGATTCTTCAAAAATAGATTTTTAGTCAAAACCACAAAATTAACTTTATTTCCTTTACCTTAAATTCCCCTCTCTGCACAAAAATATGTTAGCTGATAATATTATCAGCTATTAAACTCTTCAAAGGACAGTTGTCTCTTCTGCCATACAAAATCCGTCAACAGTGCTGTCCATTATGTTGTCACATTGTTAACAATCTGATGTTTTCTCAGCAACATCATTGCTACAGCCCAATCCAGGACGCTACAGTTTAGAGCCTGAACTACTGCAATCCTCCACTACATGTATCTCTGGTTCTAATCAGTAGCCTCTTTTAATATTTCTCAAAATAACACCTAGAGATGTCTCCTAAGTAATGATCCTATTCTTAAAACACAACGGTTTCCTTTACTCATAATGTTTAGGGCGTTCTCCACAATCAGGTTCCTGAAATATTTTCCTTGTGCCATGCTCTCAGTTCACTGTATTAAACATATGAGCTTAATTTAGCCTCACATACCTTAAACTTTCTGCTATCTCAATTATATCATTCTGTTGTACAAAGTTTGGTTCAGATGTCTTCTCCCCACAGAAGACTACTCTAACCTGCCCTCATCTTCAATTATTCTGTAGTCTACATATCGCTTTTATTTGTGTTAATTTGCTACCCTCTGAAAACATTCTATTATTTACTTATTTACTTCCAAACCCTGCCTGGTTCACTGTCATATCTGCAGAGTCTACAATGGTCTGGCAAACCAAGTAAATTCCCAAATGTTTGAAGAATAATTCAATTTACCTAAAACAGATCACATCATTGATATAACTCACACAGGTAAGCATATTTTTGTGTACACATTTATTATTGCAGTGGCTGGGATTGTGGCACAGAGACTGCAGCTTCCACACGCAAAGTCAACAGCCTATATCATAGCATCAGTTGTAATTCCTGCTACTCAATTTTATGATTGAGCCTTCTGCAAATGCCCCTGGAAAAGCAGCAGCAGAAGAACTAGATATTTGGGTGCCTGTCATATTCACAGGAGATGTGGCCCTGACTCCTGACTCTCACCTGGTCCAGTCCAAGCACCGAGGCCATTTGGAGAGTGAAACAGCAGATGGAAGATCTGTTTCTATCTCTGTGACTGCCTTACAAATAAATAAAAAAGATTTTTAAAAACATTTATAAAACGAAGCTTGTCATTCGAGTCAATTTTAAAAATTCCCCCTCGTATCTAGATTACATCTGGATTATAGAAATTATTAGTGAGCAAAATACTTAGATTACTTATAATTTGCAGTAGACACATTTTTGCTGAACTAAATGAAATGGGAGGGAGCATTTATAGTATATGAAAAGGTCTTCAGTTTGTGCTACAACATGACCAAAATTATAGATATGTCTGAGTCTTGATAATTCACAAAAACTTGAAAGTATACATCTAAAAATAATTTTTTATTTAACTAACAAGGCATATTCTGATGAATTCTTAGATGTCATATGAATTCTAAAAGAGCTAAATTCATGGCCAAATAATAGTTCAGGGAAAGAAAACACTTGAGTTTTAGTAAGGTATTGAAATGAGTAGTTAAGGAAAATGACTGATAAATGAGCAGAAAAGGAAAGAAGGGATCTAGATGAAAAGAGAATGAATTCTAAGGGGGCAAAATATCTTTTACTTAGGTACAGAGATACTTAAATTATATGGACACTTGGTTACATCATAGGAAAAACTAAGATCATTGAAAGTCAAGGCACATTACCTGAAAGTTACCTTAAGGATAACTACTTGAAAGGAATAGTGAGACATAGTTGGAAGTGGGCAGCAAGAAAACAAGGAAATCACTCCAGTCAACTGCCAGCACATTGAGAACTTTCTCTAGGCCAGGCTCAGTTACAAAGCCATTCTGAAGGTCCATGTTCAATCCAGTAACAGTCCTTAATCCTGGGACTCTGCTTAACATTCATTTTAAATTTGAGGAAATAGCAGGTTAGAAAGGTTAAATGTTTAGTGAATGAGCCGAGACCTGAATCCAAATCTTTCCGATTCTTGGTTCTGTTTTATTATACATTCTTCATACTTGCTCTCAGCCCAAATTCAAGCTGCTGAAGATTCCCTGAAAATTCTGAAGGTTTTCCCAGGTCCCTTTTAGGAATTCACTGTTGATTCCTTGTATGTGCTTGTGCGTGTGTGTACATACAAGCACGCGGCACACACCAGTATTCTATTTGTAATAACACGTTGAATTTACAGGGCCTGAGGTTTCCTTGGCAGGCAGCCGTCTATTCTCACCTTCTCAAGCTTGTGGCTACAACAGTTGGCATTCCATTTTCCTGCCTACTCTTTTTCAACACTCCTTCCATCTGATTAGTTATTTAAAATCTTCCTGCAGCATTTGTTGATCTTCACCTGTTTGTTGTTTTGCCTGTGTTTAGAGGTTAAAATGCTGTGTTGGTGCAAACTAAATAAAGCCTAACAAGTGATGAATCCACACATCCATTTGAACTAAGCAGATGGCGAAAAAGCATAGTTTGAAAGTTGAATAGCTTAATGGTGTGCCTGCCTAAAATAAGCAGAGAATTTCAAAGGATTTAATCTATAAACTAAGGGATTCAACATAAAAAAGTTAAGGCCCAATTATACTAATTGGTTAATGATAGTTCCAATAAAAAAATAACCTTCAGTTTTCTAACAGCAAACACAGTGTCTAATTGCTTCCTATCAAGTCACTGAATACATTTGGCTATCATTGTTAGCTGAAGCCTTATTTTTTTTTAGATAATGTACAACAAAGTGTTCGGAAGGCAACTGCTTGTGATGTCAGAATGCATAATGGATGAACCAGGCCACCTGGATCATCCGGAATTTGCGAATCCACAATCTGCATCAAGAACTGCAGGGACTCAGGTTGAGGCTAGTCACTGAAAATCATTCAAGTGATTATTAGGTGCTCAATACAATTTACTAGAATAGGATGCTGGACTCTCTGCCATTGTCCATGCCCTGAATGATGGCGTTATGACTGTTAATAAAGAACTATACGATTGGACACGGCACCACAGCTTAGCAGCTAAAGTGCTCACCTTGAACACACTGGGACCCCATATGGGCACTGGTTCTAATCCCAACAGCCCCAAGTCCCATCCAGCTCCCTGCTTGTGACCTGGAAAGCAGCTGAGGACGACCCAACACTTTGGGACCCTGCACCCGCGTGGGAGACCCGGAGGCTCCAGTTCCTGGATTCAGATTGGCTCAGCTCTGGCCATTGTGGTCACCTGAGGAGGAAATCATTGGATGCGAGATCTTCCTCTCTGTACACCTGACTTTGCAATACAAATAAATAAATCTTTAGAAAAAAAGAACTATATTATTGTAATAATACAGGGGAAATCAGTGAGGGATTGGGGTTTGGGGGAGGGTGTCAGGGAAATCCCAGAGCCTATGGAACTATATCATAAAATAATAGTAATAAACTAATAAACGGACAAAAAGAATTGCTCATTCCCTTGAGTTAAAAGAAACCAAGGATGACCAGACTAGTTTTACTGGATAAAGACAGATTTTTTTTTAATGTAATCATTTGCTTGTTTTGGCATTAACTGATATCCTCTAAGAACACCATTTCTCTTTTACTAACTCCTTACAATATATAACCTCCTTTCTCTCTCCACAGCATACCAAAATGTGTCTCTAAAACTAACCTGTGGCCCCATTTCTGCACTGTCCGGAGAGCTCCTCTTTGTTGGCACATGCATGTTGCCTCTGGGAAAGAGGGTCAGTAATTTACTAATTCCTAGTTTTTATTACCATCATTGTTCCTAGTAAAAATTAATTCTTCTCAAAGTTGTGTATTTCTGTATTGCTTATTTCCTACAGCCCTTGATGGTGCTGATTAACAGTAAGCTTTAAGAAAAAAAAAGGATTTACTTATTTTTATTGCAAAGCTAGATACACAGAGAGGAGAAGAGACAGAAAGGAAGATCTTCTGTCCAATGATTCACTTCCCAAGTGAGCGCATCGGCTGGTGCTGTGCCGATCCGAAGTCTGGAGCCTGGAGCTTCATCCAAGTCTCCCACACAGGTGCAGGGTCCCAAGGCTTTGGGCTGTCCTCGACTGCTTTCCCAAGCCACAAGCAGGGAACTGGATGGGAAGTGGAGCGGCCGGTGTTAGAGTAGGCGCCTATATGGGATCCCAGTGCATATGAGGTGAGGAATTTTTAGCCGTTAGGCTACTGCGCTGGGCCCAACAGTAAGCTTTTAAGATCTTTCTTTGACTATAGGGGACTCTCAAAATAAGAGATTAAAGGCTGTCATTGTGGTGTAATGCATTAAACTGCTGCCTGCTGTTCTGGCATCCCGTAGGGGCAGATGTAAGTCTTAGCTGCTCTACTTTCATTCCAGCTTCCTGTTAATGCACCTTGGGATGCCATCAAAGATGACCCATCTTTTGGGCCCCTGCACACGTATTCGAGTCCTGGATGAAGGTTCTGGATCCTGGCTTTGTCTCACCTCGCCTCACTAGTTTGTGGTCATTTGTGTAGTTCCACTTTGGCAACTCAGATTCTTGGCAATCACTCTCTTCCTGGGAAATTCTATGGAATAACTGGTGCCACTCTAATTTCTGCAATGTATTTGTCTGGGAGTAGTAGTAAAGTAACAAACCAACTTTATTTATGAAAAGCTGTGACTTTTTTATTTCCTGTATGTTTCCATTCACCCTTTGGCACATTACTGGCTAATTTCTGCTCCTTCTACTCAAATGAAATGCTTCTCCCTGAAGTTACCAATGCTAAAAATATCTTGGGCCTTTTGTACTTGAACAGCTGTCTGGACAGATAACAAACCTTTCTTTATATCTTAACATATACAAGGTCCCCTTTCCCATGCCTCATTCTTATTTCCTGTGCTGCTTCATTTCTTGCTCCTTAATATCCTTACTTTATCCAATTTCTCTTTAAATATTAATGTTCCAAATAGTGTACCCTTGAAATTAATTTTTTCCACATCCTTTTTGTGATTTTGATTGAAACAATTTACTTGAATGTGTACACTAGTTTTAAATTATAAGTGTTTCCACATCTAACTTCTATCTTAAAGACACAGCTACTCAAATGTCTAGTGAATGTGTATACTATATGTTCCAGAAACATCTAAAACTCAGCTTGTAAAAGAGCAGTTTTTGAGTCCGGCACAATAGCCTAGTGGGTAAATCCCCACCTTGTATGAGCCAGGATCACATATGAGCACCAATTGGTGTCCCGGCTGCTCCGCTTCCTATCCAGATTCCTGTCTGTGACGTAAGAAAGTGGTAGAGGATGGCCCAAAGCTTCGGGACCCTGCATTCACATAGGAGACCTAGAAGAAGTTCCTGGCTCCTGGCTTTGGATCAGCTTAGCTCCGGCTGTTGGCCACTTGGGAAGTGAAACAACAGATGAAGATCTTTCTCTCTGAATCTCTTTCTCTCTGCAAATCTGACTTTCCAATAAAAATGAGTAATTTTTTAAAAAATGTATAAAAAGGGGCCCGGCGCGGTGGCGCAAGGGTTAAAGGTCCTCGCCTTGCACCCCCGGGATCCCATATGGGCTGCCGGTTCTAATCCCGGCAGCCCCGCTTCCCTTTCAGCTCCCTGCTTGTGGCCCGGGAAAGCAGTCGAGGACGGCCCAAAGCTTTGGGAACCTGCACCCGCGTGGGAGACCCAGAAGAGGCTCCTGGCTTCGGATCGGCATAGTATCGGCCCGTTGCGCTCACTTGGGGAGTGAATCATCGGACGGAAGATCTTCCTCTCTGTCTCTCCTCTCTGTATATCCGCCTTTCCAATAAAAAATAATAAAAATAAATCTTTAAAAAAATTTAAAAAAATGTATAAAAAATAAATTAAAAACATAGCAGTTTTGTTTGTCTACATGTTCCTACTACAAATCTTAAACCTCTCTCTGCCTGTTTCTCTGCCGTTATCTATAACAGGCTATCACACTAATTATTTGTTGAAAATATAGCTCAAAAAATAGCTTACTAATTAATATAGATACTACTTCCTGAAAAGTATTCTAATAATATCTTCAAAACTCTCCTTCCATTTTTGCAATCAGCGGAGCCTGCTCGTGAGCAGTTTAAGGAAGGACATTTAAAACTTTGGATCTGCTATATTCTAGTCTACAATTTCCTAGGAAAGTTGTAATAAAAGTACAGAATTTTAGTGCATTTGATTTTAGGATGGTGTGTGCCAATGCAGGGTGCACACAACCATTTTTGCACAGAGATGTTGACACACATCTGCTCAAATACGCTAACGATTCCATCCCAACTGACTGAGTTGGCAAGGATAAGCTCACTCCTCTTCATGAATGTAGAACTAGAGAGGGGGCTCTGAAAAGGGGATAGGCATTTTACAATTTGTCAAGATATGTATTCCAGCACTGGTTTTTAAAAAATAAGTACTGCATCCAACTTGAGCTAATAAGCTAATGACTGCTTATCTGTTACTATTAAGCCTGAAAGAAGCTCTTAACTAAATGAGCCAATTATTTTATTGCGATAATTTTTTATTCCTTCCTGTTAAATCATGCATTTGGTGTTACATTGAAATTTGTTTGCTTATTAAAAAAATATCCAGTATGCATGAGCTTATGAAAGGAAACCTCACTCAGAGTTTTTAAAAGCAAATGAAAACCTTCAAATCTAACCGATGCCATATGGTACACTCACAAACACTTGTAAAAGGGAAGTTAAACCTTGAATATATTAATGATTTTTTTACCAAAAGGAAAAAAAAAAGTCTTTCCATCCATGCATCCGAAAAGACTTCTGAATTGGGCATATACAGAACGCTTTTTCCATACAAAACCTGAATTCAGTCCCATACATTTTATATTAGTTTGATTATTATAATGAGTATACTTACAAGCAGTGCTCCATTTTCCACAGAACTATGTATCAGCATTGTATGCTAACACTGCTTTGGAGACGTAACAATATCAGTAGCTGATTTTTTTCCTTTTTTTAATTGTTATATCTTAAATATCCATTGACAAACACTTTCTTACTTTTCCTGCGTCAATAACCACAGATGATTTGTTGAGTTGGGATTGTCTTTTCCCATTAGAGCTAGAGAAACTGCGTCTGGCAGTGTTGTTTCCTTGCCCTGCCGCTGCAGGCTGGGAGGGTTGTGATGCCTACACAGAGGGTGAAACCTTCTGGAAGCTACACACCAACAGCTGCCTAACACTTGATTTTACTTTGAGCTGTGGGTGCTGAAACTATGGTATTTTTTTTCCATTTTCATTAGGAAATTCATGATCATTGCTGATGACCCATGTAAGAATCTGTATTTTCAAAGGCTCTCTAGGCATGTGGCAAGTCTTTTAGGTGAAGAGTATCTTCTCAAGGAGGAGACAATCAATACCTTGATGACATTTGGTATGTGCTTGATCATCTCTGTGAATTTCCCTTGCTTCTTATATCAGGAGTCAAATGCAATTACCTTGCTACTTCTTTGGTTAACAGTACAGTTTAACTTTTAAGCAGTTGGTTTTTATTTTAAGACACTTTTTGTCGGGTATCAAGATCTGTGTTTTAAGGGCAATAAATTAGAATGACATTGGAAAGATCTTTGAAATATATACCCTTGTTAGGTTTCAAGAAGCAGAAGTGACCAAATATTTTGTTAATTTAAGTTATTATTTGTGTGCTCCCCATAGCAGAGTTCTGCCATTTTAATGTACATATAAGCTCTGCACCTTAATAGAATACAATTAAGGAAGAAATAAAAATGGGTAATGAAATTATATTATAATACATAAGGATCATGGAAAGGCAATAATTTGGTAATTTTGAGAGAGTAATTTACATTAAAAATTTATTTCTGAAATCGGAACCTGATTTGATTCTCCAGCTATAAACTAAAAATCTAGTTGTATGTATAAAAATAAGAACCATTTAATAGAATTTACTTGAGACTATAGAGGGGATATTTAGAAATTTTATCTATTTTCCTGGCAAACACCTAGAATCCCACTGTTTTGGATTATGACCTAAATCAAATCACAGCTTGTATGGCCAAATATTCAAAGGATGTATAGTTACATAAGACAAAAGTGAACACTGAGGCATCTTTGTAGGGAAAGCATGCTAACCTCAAAAGCTTCTAAACTCTGAAGCGCTTGGCTTCAAGTTATGAAAACACCCAGACGGGGAAGATGATGAATGATCCAGAGAGTTTAATGCTATCCAGCAATTTCTTTGCCATTCAGTAGAATCTGAATTATCAATTAGACAATAACACAGAGCTAGAGTCCAGAGGATCTGAGATTTTGTAGAACAATTCAAGAACTCTTGGGAGAACAGCATGGCCACTCCATTAGGGATGACATGAGAATTTTGAGCTCAGAAGGGCTTCTCAGATACATACTTTCCTAAATGATGGAATCCTGTAAACATGCAATTCAGAAAATAGGTAAATCAAAAAAACTGAGATATGGATTGTTCCCACTTTAGGAACAGGGCAATAAGTCTTAAATGCACTTATTTTAATGTAAAGGGAATATCTGAGCACGACCAAATACAGTCTACAAGGACAAGATGCGCCTACTCTGCCATCACAGAGGGATTGACACTCTATGTATGTTCATAGCAAAACACGTGCATGAAAGTGGTTTTGCTATGCAAATTTCCACTTGTCTCTGATGGTCTATTCACATATTAAGTTGAGGTGCCTTGCAAATATTCATAAGTTTATTTGGAGGTAAATGTAAAATGGGTTGCAATAAATAAATGTCTAATCCTTGAATATTAAAGAAACAATTTTCATATCCTTTGGTTTCAGAATAATTTCTGTCCTTAAGTTACAGGTTACATAGAGAAATAAGAGTTTAGAAAGTATCAGAACCCCAAATTTTTAAATTTTTAAATTTTAGAAATAAGCATATCAACACAATGTCTTTCAAGATTTATTTAAATTCTCATTTTATTGTGAAGTTGAACATTTAATTTTATATCCTCCTTGCAATTAAATCATAAGTGTTTCTGTAACATTACATATTCGTGGAGATCATAATTCTTAAACATAGAATATTTATTTGAGAGACAGGCAACAAACAGAGTTCCCTTTATGATTTGCATACAAAATACCTGCATTGACCAGGATTGGGCTACAATGAAGCCAGACACTAGGAACCTAGTTTAGCTGTCCCTTGTAGAGGACAGTTACTGAAGCCATCTCCACTATATGGTGGTCTGCATTGGCAGAAAGCTGGAGTCTGGAGCCAGAACCAAGGATTTAACCCAGGTACTCATATAGAATGCTTGCTCATGTTCCAAAAAATTAACTACTATACCAAGAGCCAGCCACTGCAACTATACTTCTAATAGGTAAACTATCAAATTTCACACATTTTTCATAATTAGTGTTTTATATTTGTGTATTTAAATTATTTACAATTTTTCCAAGTAAAATATTATAGTATGACTGTGTATGTAATGCTTCCTTTTTGTTATAGTGAGAATAATCAAATTATATTCTCAAAAGTGGGATTATTGACTCAAACAGGACTTGCATCTAATTTTTATTACTTTTTAAAATTACATCATTTAGTGTAAGTCATTTAGAAACAAATAAGCCACACACACACACACACACACACAATTTAATTCCTTGCTTCGTATTCTCGAGATTCTTTCTTGATATGGGCATGTTATTTTTCTATTATTTCTTCCATTTCCAATGCTTTTCCTATGCATATTTATCTACTAACATAAAGGTTTCAGGACATAGTTTTATTGTGTGCATTATTACACGTGCGGTTTTTTTATTGTTACCTTGTAAGATACCTGAAGTGTATTACCCTGTGGTTATATTTGTTTGTAATTTTCTAAAACTTCATAAAGTCTTTCAAATCTCCCCTTTTGGATATCTGCTTAGCACAGAAATTCATGAAGTAAAAATCAGAGAATGTTACAAAGTTGCCATCTTTCCCGTCTTCCTCTAACTCTCTACAAAGACATGGTTCAGACTTTCATTGTTGGACCAGTGCTGTGATACAACATGTTAAGTGCCTGCCCGTGAGGTCAACATTCCACTGAAGTCCTGAATCAAGTCCAGATTCCACAACTTTCATTCCAGCTCCTACTAACATGCCTGGGAACGTAACAGAAAATGGCTCAAATCTTGGCACATTGTTAGGGGAGAACTGAATGGAGTTTCTGGCTCTTGGCTTCTGCATGTCCCAGGACCAGCCTTCACAGCCTTTTGGGAAGTAAACCAGCTGATATAACAGTAATACTCAAATCTCCAACCCCCACTTCTCTCTGTCTCCACATCTCTCCCTAAATATAGCTGTGCATTTCAAATAAACAAATAAATGTTTATAAAAATAATGTTGTATGGTTTCTGATTTTTTTTAAAAGCATTTGTATCCTTTTAATTTGCTGTTAAAAAGGAAATCCCTACAAGTATAAGTGTTTATGTCACAAAGAAACACATCATGAATCTCATAAAGATGGTGATTTTCTTAATAGTTTATCAGACTGTGACAGGTGAGATGGATTAGGCCAGATTCTAATCAGTAATAAAGTCTACTTATTGCACAGGGAAGTCAGCAAAATGGCTACTAGAAAATGACTTTAAAAGAACCTATGAGAAGAAGTTTGCCAGTTTACAGAGGGATATTCATGCTGAGACTTGCTTGAGAAATTAAACCTATGCAGGACGCCCCTGGTTGTGCCTTCAATTACATTTGAGGCCATAAAACAGCTTCGAAGTGTGGTTTTCACCTGAGTGAATGTAAAGGACAAAGGGTAGAGGGTAATTAGCTCCTGACCCTGAATGAGCTCATAAGAGAAGGAAATTCTAGTAAAACAGCTTTACTTTGACCATTCTGATAGTCTGTAGGTGTGTGAAACAATATATGGTCATCAGTAAGAGAACTCTATATGAGAATACTACATTGCAGGTCACAAGCTTTAACGACCACATGGGTGGGCAGTCACACAGGTGAGTGAAGTGGCCTGGACTGGAGAATGTAAGGGGTCATTCACTACCCAAAGGCAGAAGTCATTGGAGGCAAGGCCAGCATGTAGACTCACATTTGAAACTTTATAGGATTTAAAAATAAGAAAATTCAAGTAAAATCTGGTATATATAGTAATTATTTTATTGTTTCACTTGATTACAATATGTGGATTCATTAATACAGGTCAGAGTGATCAATGAAGTCCAAGAACCTCCAAATTGTGACCTCTAGCCAAGCAGCTTAGGCCAATTACACAGGGCAAGGTCTTTTAATGTAAGGTACGCTGGAAGGGGTGCATTTCAATGACCTATTACCTTTTACACTGATTCACTGAAAATGTATTCAACCAATATTGGCGTGCAGTTCATATTCTATAGCAAATGCTAAAGCAATCGTGCCTTAAACAAGATAGCACAACTTTCTATCAAGTCTAATAATCTTCAGTACAAGCACTATATCCTTACCAACATGACTGCTCTAACTCCTCCCTCTGCTGTTTTACCAGCATTCCAGGTACTGAGAAGTGGGAAGAAACTGATGTAGGGTGTACACCTCTCCTCGAGTGACACCACCAAGAAATCTTACATATCATTTGCACACGAATCCAACTGAGCAAATTTTAGTTACATGATCAATCCTTTTAAGTAAAGACTGTATATTTAAAATTTTATAATTGGCAATAAAGTATCCACTTAAAAATCAACAGATCTATTTTGAAAGAGAGAGGAACACACTGTATTCTCCACCAACAAAAGTCCTATAAGTGGTCATGTTAGGTAAATTCTAATAAGAAACATTTATATGTTAATGTACATTTCATGTTCACTGGTAGTTTAAAATCCAGCAAGCCGCATGTCCTTGAGGAGAGATACAATCCAAGAAGAGGAAATCATGTGACCAAGCACATGCAGCCAGTAAGTGTGGTATTTATATGCTATTGGAAATTTGGCTCAGAACTTGACTGGCCTTCTCAGCACAGAAAGATTCACTCCAGGGATAACATTGTGGAGAAGATAGAACTGTTGGAGTTGGCCTCCCATCTTGGTCCCTTACTCATTCCAGGCACCACCGCCAAACTGAGGAGTTAGTTGTGCTTTTATTCTGTCAGTGCAAGCCACTTCATGAACAGGAACCACTGGAGAAAAAGCTCTGCCAGCACATAAAAATGTTCTCTGCTCCCTTCCAGAGTCACCCATCTGTATCACCCACAATGACTAACAAAAGAGCCCTAGGTTCTGCAGCACCAAAATCAACTACAAAACCCAGAACTTGAAAAAAGTGGAGATAAATTATAGACACAAGGATAAATTGCTACCTTGACAAAACTCTAAATACCTGACAAAATAGACAGCTTTAATAATTGCTGACTTTTACATTTTAACCTCAATGCCTCGATTATTTTTCTTTATTTCTCTGCTATTGTCATTCAGTTTGCTCCTTTTCCTTGCATTTCAAAAGCAAGATTTTCTCAAAGCCTGGCCTTGAGCTTTGTTCATTGTCAGTCTGCTCCCCAAATTTTTGAAGAAATCCAAAAGCAACTTTTGGTTTAACTCTAGACCTCAAAATTCAATTTCTATCCCAAATACTCTGCTGTGTTTTCCTCCAGATTCACAGCTACTTTTCAGACCGAGGGAACATTCTATGGAAACAGGGGCCGTGTAAGAACCACAGCAGTGTGGCAAAGTGCATCAAGACAGCTCAACTTAAGATAATAATGGGATGCAAAAGAAGGCAGAAAGGTGAGCCACACACTGGAATTCAAGTCAATTGAACTGGTGACTAATTCTGTGACATAAATTGAGTGAAGACTCAAAGCTGGCACTAGTATTTCCAACATGATGGCAAGAGATAGGCAATGGCTGGTGAGGCTGAGGCATTTGGTTTGCAATATGAAACACTGTTTGGTGACTGTTAGTTTTTGTATACAATTAAGTTCTTACACACAGTTGATTTCCTGCAGCCAAGTCCTCTTTTCACGGTAAATTTGCCGCCGTAAAAAAAAAAAAAAAAAAAAAAAAGCTAAAATATCATATAGTGAGGTACCAAAGCAAGTTCTTTTATTCCACCAAGGTAGGTATCAAGCACGGGTAGAGAGAGACAAGAGAAACTTCTCCTGTTATGGCAACGGGAGGGGGCTGCAAGGAGACTGGGAAGGTCGCAAGATGAAGGAGAATGGAGGAGGGCCAGGCCTGGAAGGCACAGCATGAGAGGAGAGAGGAGGAAGAGGAAGTGGATGTGAGGGTTGCCGTGATTGGTGGAGAGGACTGTCTGAGCTGCAGCGGATTGGTAGGTGGGCAGGGATTAAGCAGAAGGGCCTCAAGAGACTGGTGGGTGGGATTGTCAAGAACGGCGCCATGAGATTACAACTGATTGGTGGGAGGGTGCAGGATTCCGAGGTTACAGTGGATTGGCAGAAAATAAAATCAGAACGTAAATGGCAGCAACTTAAGGGCAAATCTTCAAGTGACTCCTCACGGTGACTTCCAAACACAACACTAAATTTCTTGTAAACTGGAAAAAAAAAAGTTATGCTTTCTTCTTAGCAAATACATCCTGACATTCTTGGTTGCTTCAATAACTATAACGCTTAAGGGAAAAAAAAAATGCGAACATCAATAAGGAAAGATTTTATCCAAATGGATTATTGCAGTAAGGGAAAGGGTCTATTGTGGCAGGCAGATGATTTGTTTTAACAAGGAGAATGTCCTGATCATGAAATAAATGAATTTCCTAATGGTCAATCAGAAAATGGAGTTGTAAACGCCAGGGAATTTAATCAGGAATGTTCTACCGGTTGTGGGTTCTAATCCCTGCTGCTCCACTTCCCAAGCAGCTCTCTCTTATGGCCTGGGAAAGCATGGAGGACGCCCCAGGCCTTGGGTCCCTGCACCCGCGAGGGAGACCAGAAGAAGCTCCTGACTCCTGGCTTGTGATTGGCTCATCTCAAGCTGTTGCGGTCACGTGGGGAGTGAATCCACGGATTGAAGATCTTTGTCTCTCCTTCTCTGTAAAATCTGACTCTCCAATAATAAACAAGTCATTTTTTAAAAAGGTGTTGACAATCTAGAAATTTTTAGTCTATTCCATTTAAGTAACAGAAAGTCTGAAACCCCTCTTCTAAGGTTAATGAAAATGAAAAAGTAAAATGATCCCATGTGTTTAGTTCCCAAATTTATGCTACCCATCATTGTAATAGATGATGACTTTCTGCCTTGCCACCTGCCTCTTATATTGAACCTCTTTGAAGAACTCTGACTCCTCCCTCTTTGTGGGTATTTGTACTTTTTATCACAATCTCAAATAAGCCATTTAATAATGCCAAGAGGGCCATTTTCACTGAAATGTTATTGCAATTTACTAAGCCTGCAAACAGATTATTTAGTGGGGAGGAGAGGAGTAGTTCTTGTACATATTACTGAAGTTAGCCCATGCACTCAATAAAAGCTCATTACGGAAAGATTATAAACGTATAACAATACATTTTAAGTGAGATGCAATGATCCATAAAATTGGTGTGGCTAATTAGCAGATCAAATCTCTGTAAGAACTGGATGTCTTTAATATCCTGCAGTTGCTTAATTCTATAGGTATTTCACTCCTCACAAATGTTTAGTAAAATTAAATAATAGTATAAATGTTCCCTGGGATTAAAGCAACTGTAAAATGAAACCAAACAAAATGAGTTTATTTTGTTAATAGAATAAAGAGAATCCCAGTGTTAATATAACATTGCACAAAATCTAGAGCAAACATCCTCTGAATCCCAGCCTCATTTCACATGTAATTAACCTTTCTCAATCAAGCTAAGCATCCCTTACTCCTCCTTCTCAACTGCTGCTCATCCACATCTCTTCTTTCATGTGAATAAAAGGCCGGCATCAATTTAGACCGGTAATCCCGCCTCTCACTGTGCTTCCAGAGCCACATCATCTCAAGAGAATTTTCAATACTGATTATCTCTCCAAGCTCGTATGTATACACTGCAAATCTTAGTTCTTTTTACAGAAGTAGGAGCTATTTCATGCCAAGACCAATAGGTTTAATGATATGACCTTCCAACTTTTGATCATAACTGAGGTGAATATGCATTATGTTTTGACCCCTTGTCTGTTTTCTGGCAAATACTTACAATCTGGGAGCAGTAATCCACCCATGTAGGGAAGTTATATTCCCTGTCTACAGAGGTGGAATGTGGTGCTTAAGCTTAGGTCAATGAGCTTATTTCACTGCTGTGACCTCACTGCTTGGCGAATGGATGGACTCAGAACCCACTCTATTCCAACAAGAGTGAGAGGTGCCAGGAAGAAAAATTGTTTTCTCTGGACTTTACCTGAAAGGCTGTGCAGTTGCTGCTGCAATTCTGTTACCATACAAATCTGGAAGACAAAAACCAGCATAAGGAGATGACTGAGCCAAGAGCACAGTCTCTGCCTGTGCACATCCATTGCTTGAGACAGCTTTGTCCACTCCCTCAACACGTCCTTATTAAATGAGCCCTTACACTAACATTACTATTTTTTTGTTTTGTTTTGTCATAACCAAAGGTTTTCAAGTCACATAACATCAAGTCAATATAGCAACTATAGTAGTAATTACATAATGAAGACCATGAATTCTAAGGCCCTTTCAGTTAGTAACTTTCTGAGTTTCTTTCTTTCTGAATTTCTGGCAAACAGTTTCAGCTTTTAATGTCAGTATTTAAAATTCTCATTGTAAATATCAAATTGTAGTAAATTATACAGAAGACTGTTAGTTTTCAATTTTTAGTATCTGTGCTGCTGAAGTGAGCACAAAATTATTAGTCTTCAAAAGGTATTATTCTTATAACATTGGTTTTGCAAAGGTTTTATAAAACACTTATACCCATTTAGTTTTATTTTACATGCAGTGAATCTTATTTTAAATATTAACTTTAGTAAGGTTTTAGATTTTTGTTTTGTTCTAGAAACGTTTTTAGCTCTGCATTTCAGAAACACAAAGAAACAATAAGTTAAGCCATGAGTCTGACACTGGAACTCCTGTTTACAGGACTGCCCACAGGTTTATTTATATTTTTAAAGGATTTTTTTACATTTTATTATTATTATTATTATTATCATTTTATGATACAGTTCCATATTCCCTTATCCCCTCCCCAATACCCTCCCCCCCACCTAGTTCCTCTATATCATTACTAACATATAGTTCTTCCTACTTAGTCAGATGTCCATCATTGTAGGCATGGACAATGGCAGAGAGTCCAGCATCCTATTGTAAAGATATATTAAACAGTTTCATTGTAAGATCATCCTTGTCTGGAAGCAGAAATGCATACTAGACTGCATCCTCACATCTGGATGCTAGTCTCTATTTCACAGCTACTGTACATCCCCTTAAATGAAAAGTCATGATACAAAATCAACAATAGAAAAAAAAATAGAAATTTACAATGCCATGAAGTTAAATGACTTGTTACTAGATATGACAGTCTTCATTACACAGCTACTATACATCCCCTTAAATGAAGAGCCACAAAACAAAATCAACATCAGCGAGAAAAAATAAATTAACAACACCATGAAGTTAGATAACATGCTATTAAATGACTAACGTGTAGCTGAAGAAATGAAAATCAAGAACCTTCTTGTAGGAAATGATGCCACTGCATGATCTTCGAGTCATTGAATGATTTAATCAAAAGAAAGTGTTTTGAAGAGATGAAACCAACAGAAAACATCAAAACCCATGCGATATAGTTTCCACTGATCTTTGTTTAAGTATGTTTCCTCCAAACAATAAACAGATGAGTTTTGTTTTTTAATCCAGTCTACCAATCTATGATTGATTGAGTTTAAGCCATTTGCATTCAGAGTTTAATATGTATGTGTGGTACTTTGGTCCTGTCATTTTAGGAATGGGTTGTTCATTGGTTTAGCCTTCTGTTTTCATTTTACTGAGATGTTCTTCACATTTGCCTTTGGTTTTGGTAGGTGCTATTCCTCTTCTCTGTCAAGAGAACATCTTCAAGTATCATTTGTAGGGCAGGTTTGAAAGAGGCAAATTCTTTTAACTTTTCTTTACTATGGAAGAATTTTATTTCATTTTCAAAGATGAAAGAAAGCTTTGCTGGATATGTTATCCTAGGCAGACAATTTTTTTCTTTTGGAATCTGGAATATGTCACTCCTTTCTCTTCTTGCCTTTGGAGTTTCCTGTGAGAGATCTCCTGTGAGTTTAATTGGCATTCCTTTATATGTCAATTGATTTTTTTTCACGTGCACATTTAAGGATCTTTTCCTTACATTCAATTGAAGAGAGCTTGATTATCATATATCTTGGTGAAGATTGCTTTTGATCAAGCCTGTTGGGAGTTCTGTGCCCCTCCTGGATCTTGTTTCCCAATTCTTTCTCCAGATTAGGGAAAATTTCCCTTATTATTTCATTAAATACATTTGCAAACTCAGCTTCTCTTTCTGCACCTTCCGGGACTCCCATAACTCTTATATTTGGCCTCTTAATAGTGTCTTTCAATTCTTGAATACTTTTTTTGGCCTGATCCAGCTTTGCTTCCAGCGTATTCTTTGCTTCCCCCTGGTGACAAGAAATATCTTCCAATCCTGATATTTTTTCTTCTGCTTGCTTCATTCTATTTTGGAGACTCTCCACTGTACTTTTCATTTGCTGTACTGTGTTCTTAATTTCTGATATATCAGCCTTGATTTGCTTAATTGTTTCCTTAGATTCTTTGAACTCTTACATGAGCTTCTCGTTTTTTATCAGAATCTTTAAAATGAGTCTTATGGATTCTGTGTCCCCCATTTTCTTGATGTCTTCCTCAGTTAACTCTGAGGTTGGCATAGGGCTTTGCTCCTTTGCATTGGAGTGCTCAGTAGTATTCATTGTGCCTTTGTCTCTTCTTTTGCTCTTGGTCATTGTACTTCTGGTTAGCAGAGTCTTCTTGGGACAGGTTTATAAGCTGTGTCACCCACAGGTCAACAATGTGATTTTACTTATTGCAGTTGGTACACCACTCTTTGCTTGCAGCCACTTGTGCCACTCCCTCCAGCAAGTTCCAGGTCTGGGTTCTTATGTCAGATATACATCGTGGTCTCCAAAGCCCCAGCTCTTGGCTCACCAATCTCCACATCCTGTGATACCGTGCAGAGGCTGTAGCATTGTCTCTGCAACCATTTTCCCACTTCCGTTTGGAGCAGGTCCCAGGGTTAGTGAGACACCAGGTGTCCTATATAATTAGGTTATTGGTGTTGCTGATCCTGCCAGAACCTGTTGGACATTAGGTCTAGGTGCCACATGGACCTATTTCGATCAGTATGATGCCACAGTCAGCATTATTTTCCTGCAGGACCAGTGCAATCTAATAACTCAGCAAATTCTCATGAGCTCAGCAGATGCGCAGTTCACTGTTGTCCCCTACAGTCCCAAAGCTATTGCCACAGTGCGCAAAATGATGCCTGACGTATCACTATAGTTCTTGATCTGCTGGCCATCAGATCAGAGGGCTACCCAGACCTGCCCGAGGTGGAACCTGTAGAATGCCACACTGATGCAGTTCACCAAGTCAGAAATGAGCTCACTCCCAGCTCAGCGCATGGTCAGTCCTTTGCCTTGCCCTTTCCTCCTTACACAAAATGGCGCCCAATCCGGCTCTTGGGGGCTGACTTGGCTGTGAAATCTACCCTTTTCTCACACTGCCCATCTGAGATCTGCTGCTCTGTCTCTGCTCCTGGTCAAATCAAACGGACCAATAGGATAGACAGTTCTTTGTTTGGGTTCACCTCCCAAGCTCCCAGTGAAGGTCCCTTCCCACCTGGTTGCTGATGGAGTTCAGGCTGCTGGTGGAGTTCAGGTTGCTGTTAGCTGAATGCTGCTGGAGTATCAGTGTCTGCTGCTTTCCTGTGTCTGTCAGACTCCAGGTACCCCTCTGCTGTTGTTCTGTCCTCTCCTATTTCCTGGAATGTGTTCTCTCTGTTTCATCCTGATTAAATGTTTTTCCATCCATTTAAATGTGTCCTTTCCCTATTCCACCATCTTGATTCTCCCCTGCCCACAGGGCAGAGACGAAGTGAAGTAGAAACACGTTTTTTTTTATTATTAAAAATTTTTTTTATTGTTAATAACATTGTATTATGTGATACAGTTTTATAGGTGCTTGGATTTCCCCTGCTCCTCCCACAACCTTCTCCCGATGGTGGATTCCTCCACCTTGCTGCATAACCACAGTTCAAGTTCAGTTGAGATTCCTTCATTGCAAGCACATACCCAGCCTTGAGTCCAGCATCTTATTGTCCTGATAACATTTAACAGCTTCTTGGGGAGACCTTCCCTGGTCTGAAGGCAAAGCTAGCAGAGTAAAATCCCGGTCAGTTAAAAGCCCCAACAAAGCATCAGCAACAATATATAGTGTTATGAAATTAATTGACATAGTATTGAGTAAACAATATGTTAAAAATAATGCAAGTTCAATTCTTCAAAACACATGTGTTGAGACAGTATCAATGACAGGATCAAAAAAATATATTAAAAAATACAGGTTAAATTAAGGCAAACATATGGTATCTAACCTTTTGGGATTCAATGGGTTGCCATATCGTCCATGTGGATCTGGGCCAGCTGTCCACTACTCTGTCTTTCTACTGAGGAAGACCGGTTCTCACAGGTGGGGCAAGGACCCTAGCCAGTGACATGGCTCACCCTGGACTCACAGCCCCTGAGGCAAATGGACTGACACCCACCATGCAGGTGGATCAAGGATCCAGGCCAGGCGACGAGGGTCCCAACAGGCCCCCAGCACCCAGGGCACATAGACACTGCACCCACCGCACAGGTGGGAACAAGGACCTAGACTAGGTGACCTGGGCTCCAGTGGACTCCAGCCTCAGGTATTCACCCGGCCCCCACTGTCCAAGTTAATTGTATTCTTGACAAAAACAAGAAGCTCCTTTTCAGTTCATGCAATGAAACTCAAGTACAAAGTCAAACTGTATATACTGAGATGGCTGCTTGGTAACAAGTCCATAGAGATATGAGAGTGTGAACTGTGAGTCTATCTTTAATTAACGGACTTCAGATAAGTCAGTTGTATCCCAGCATTGTTTAGGTGTTTCAGTAGCTTAATGTCAAATATGCACAGTGCTGAGGCCAGACCAGTATAGAACATGAAGATGGCAAAAAACATAAAGTGTTCATCTATATTATGTGAGCCTGCAGAAATACTTAACTAATCTTAAGTTCACCCAGTATTTCTTTGATATACCATCTCTATTTTTTTAAAAACTTCATTTTCATTTTTTTCTTTTCCCTGCTGCATGGGTAATAAATTTTGTTGGAATGTTGGCCAGATATTAGGACAAATCTAGTTTAAGTAGTGCTTGCTTCCTTGCCACAACTGATGCCTATAATTCGCATCAGCGTTTTAGAGGTAAGGAAATCAAGAAGCACTCAAGTCTACTTTGCATGACTGAAGAATATCAGTTGTTTTACTTCTTCAATGTTTAATTCTTGAAAGTAATTTTTAAAAGAATCTATACTTGGGGTTGACATGGTGTAATAACAGGTGTAACATGGTGTAATAACAGGATAGGGCCATGCCCAATGGGGCATCATCGCCTTTGGGCATTAGTCTAAACCCAGGCTGCTACATTTTTTATCCAGCTCCCTGTTTAAGGCCTCAGAAAGCAACAGAGGATGGCCCAATCCTTGCACTGAGGTGAGAGAGCTGGAAGAAGTTTTGAATCCCAGCTGTGGATAAGCTCAGCTCTGGCCATTGCTGTCCATTTGGGGAATGAATCAATGGAAGGAAAATCTTGTCTCTTCTCTCTCTGTAAAACTTGCTTTCAAATAAAAACAAATAGATCATTAAAACCAATCTACACTTTATTATGTCTAGGTGTGGGGAACTGTGTTATGAGTAACACAGATCGGCAGAAATATGATAGAAACAAGGTTAACAAAAATTCGTTAGAAAACTCTAATCAATATTGTTTTCCATTTTTATACTCCTTCTTGAACCTTTTGGTGCAGGATTCCACAGGCTGTTGATACAACATTTGCTGTCTCATTATCCAGCAAATTATTCTGTCAGGAAATAGTAAAATTTCATTTTCTTACTGTGAGGTTTCACTACAATGTGCAACTACATAGAACTACTTTTAAAAAAAATGACTCCACTCTAATTGTACATTTTTTTTCTCCTGTAAAACCAAAAGTACTTGAGCAATTAAACATCAGTTTCACTTGAGTGGTATTATATCCACTGAGGTACCATGAACACAAAAGTATAGAATGAATGCATTTAACATCGTATGTTACAAGCTCAGCCTCTTAAAATGAAGCCATTCTGTGAGGCTGGAAACACTGTGTAGTTAGAGGGGTAATATCTAATCTAATATCCTTAGATAATTGTTCTCTTCCTCCTACATTTTGGTACTAGTTTTGGATAAGTCACTTCACAATTAATTTTCAAAAGCTACTACATCTACATAAAACTAACCGCCTGATTCATGTTATGGAGAATGAACAAGTACTGAAGAAAAAAAGAAGTCAACCTAGTGTGTAAGGAAGGCCTTGTCTGAACTGGGTGAAGCTGGAGCTCAGGCCAAGGATCAGGTGTAGGTGACCACAAAGAATTCAAGGGCTGAACTACAGCTTGGGATGTGAGGGAACACAGGGCCGAAGGAGTTCATGATGAGGCCTAATTGGGAAGTGACCAGATCCCATGTCACGGATGCATGGTGGTGTTGCTGCTACTATATGGAAGACCCCTTTTTGATTTCCTTCAGTATTACCCAAGAGTGGAACACCTACTGAGGGCCATGGGAAAAACTGTGAGCCCAATTTCCAAATCTTTGTTCTCTCTTCCTCATGTTCCACCCCTGCTCATGGGCTATGCTCTTTGGTATACTTAGATTATGTGTTAAATGTAGCAAAGCAGTACTACAGGACAGAGAATTATCATTACAGTTCTTTTGTTTGTAGCTTTTTCCTTGGAATTATGTCAATTTTTTATCTTCTGGGCTTTAGGAAAAAAAGGCTTAGTATATACTACTTATAGCTAATAAGAAAAAGGAATTGAGAACACATGTTAATTAGTAACAGCATAATACATAGTGTGAAATTAGAAGTGGACATACTTTGACTATAAATATTTAGCTCAATGCAGTTATTTTGATATTAGCTTGGCATATAATCATATAACTATAAAAGGGTAATAAGTTTACTGCTTTGATATAAAATACAAGTTGTAGCCCACATCTTATGAACACGAGATAATACAATTTGATTATGCATGTGGGAGCTAGAAAATAAGTGTTTTTTGAATTTTACTTTGTGTGCAAGAATTGATTACTATTCTGGAAGTGTGTGAGGACTACAGTGAATTTGACAATTCAAAACAAACAGGCCCAGACAAGATAGACCTTCTTGCCCTCAATGAGCCACTACAGAAACAAAGAGAACAGAACCCCAAACACAGGGGAGCTATAACTTCCGATGAGATTATCAGCAGTTTCCAGCGGATGCACCACCAATCTTCAGCCAGAGCACTCTCCGGAACACCTGAAAAGATCCCGGGACTATCCCCGCAAGGTTGACTGCCTCATGAAATCGTAAATGGCATCAGTAGTGGTAGAATGGATGCCAGGCTAGTTGGGAAGTGTGTAGCACAATGTTTCAAAACAGGTTCACCTGAAAACCATGATTTTTTTTAAGATTTTTTTTTAATTTATTGGAAAGTCAGATAAACAGAAAGGAGGAGAGACAGAGAGGAAGATCTTCCTTCCGATGATTCACTCCCCAAGTGAGCGCAACTGCCGATGCTATGCTGATCCAATCTGAAGCCAGGAGCCAGGAGCCTCTTCCGGGTCTCTCACGCGGGTACAGGGTCCCAAAGCTTTGGGCTGTCCTCGACTGCTTTCCCAGGCCACAAGCAGGGAGCTGGATGGGAAATGGAGCTGCCGGGATTAGAACCGGCGCCCATATGGGATCCTGGCATGTTCAAGGCAAAGACTTTAGCCGCTAGGCCACGCCGCTGGGCCCAAAACCACGAATTTAAAAAAAAATAATTGAACACTATTATTTAGGTATACATATGATCTTTACCATTGACTTACATTGTGTCGAAGGCAAAATTTTTCCTAATTTGTCACACACTCTTTCACTCAATTGTCCTCAATATTTGTTAACTTCTACATGTGATTAAACCCATTCTTTACAAGTTCTTTGGGAATTCTCACATGTGGGAATAGGAAGACAAACTAAAATTATTGAATATTCCCAATATTTTTAAGTATGTTGTGTAATAATTGCTTCTTAAAAAATAAATCACTGGGCCCGGCATGACAGCCTAGTGGCTAAAATCCTTGCCTTGCAAGTGCCAGGATCCCATATGGGCACTAGTTCTAATCCCAGCAGCCCCACTTCCCATCCAGCTCCTTGTGACCTGGGAAAGTAGTCAAGGATGGCCCAAAGTTTTGATACTCTGTACCTACATGGGAGAGACCCAGAAGAAGCTCCTGGCTCCTGGTTCTGGCTCCAAGTTGGCACCAACCATTGTAGCCACTGGGGAGTGAATCAGCAAATAGAGTATCTTTCTCTGTCTCTCCTTCTCTCTGTGAATCTGACTTTCCAATAAAAATAAGTAAATCTTAAAATAAATTCTACTTGTAATTACTTTTTTTCAGATAGTACCCTGAAGTTTCTCTTTCAAGAAAAACTGGAGATGCTGACAAATACATTTAAGAAAATTAAGGATTTAGGAAAGGACAAACTACAGGTTTTGCAAACATTTGCTCATTCACTCAGAAAAGGATTACAGGTGAGAGCAAAATTCTTTATAATCCTATTATTATTATTATTATTATTACTTAAGCTTAAATTCTTTAGAAAATGGAAAGGATTTTGAAGAAATTGGTGTATTGGAAAAAATACACTGATTTGTTAGAGAGTTCTTGACCCAAAGGCAGAGACGATTAGAATAGGAAAAAGAGATTTTGTTATGCAAGTGCATTTCATGACTAGGAGACCTTACATGTTGCACAGCCACTGATAAAGGAGTCATCCTTTCTGCACATCACTCCAAGCTAATACCTGTTAGGACTGAGAGAGGGAACAACTGAAGCTACAGCATTGCTCAGGGGCCCGAGAATAAAGTATGTATTGTTCTTCCACTAAGGCCTACAAAGGTGGCAGGATCTTGATGTAAGAAAGACCATGTGATGACTGAAATAGTTCCAGAGATGGGCATGAGGTCTTCAAAAGTGTTCTATGCACTAAGAGGAGTAGCTTGGCACTGGGAATATCCAGGGGTTTAATGCAGAACAAAGAAAAGTTAGCAGTGAGTCTCCAAACTTATAATGGTGTAAAAGCCACAATGGGGCCTGGCACAATGGCTCAATTAACTGACCTTCCCCTTTAAAGTGCTGGAATCCCATATGGCGCTTCTTTGTGTCCTAGATGCCTCACTTTCCATATACATCCTTGCCTGTGGCCTTGGAAACAGCAGAGGATGACCCAAGTCCTTAGGGTCCTGCACCCATGTGGGGAGTCTTGGAGGAGACTCTTGGCTCCTGGCTTCAGTTTGGTTCAGCTCTGGCTGTTACACCTACTTAGGGAGTAAACCAATGGGTGGATGTACAATCTTTCTTTCCATCTTTTGTCCTACTTGCTCCATTTCCCATTGAGCCATCTGCTTATGGAACGGGAAAGCAACAGAAGATGGCCCAATGCCTTAAGACCTTGCACCCAGAGGGGAGACCCAGAACCTCCTGGCTCTTGTCTTTGGATTGACTCACCTTTGGCAGTTACTGCCATTTGGAGAGTGAACAAATGGATAAAAAACCTTTCTTTCTCTATCTTTCTTTTTCTCTCTATCTTTCTTTCTCTCTCTCTATAGACCTTCCTTTCCAATAAATACATCTTTTAAAAAATAATTTACCATAGTAACAGACACTATGGATACAAGAAACCAAAGACCAAACACTAACCTAACTTCCTGAGATCATAGCAAAGTGTAATGAACCAGGAAATTGTATATAAAGCCAGAGCAAGAGATAGATCAGATAAAATATTATCATATGTGATTAAAATTAAAATATGAATAAAAATGAATATGAATAAAATTTAAAAGTAACTCTAAAAACTTTTATTTATTTCTATTGGAAAGTCAGATTTACAGAGTGAAGGAGAAACTAAGAAAGATCCTCCATCCATGGTTTACTCCCCAAGTGGCAGCAACAGTTGGTGAGGAGCCAATCTGAAGTCAGGAACCAGGAGCTTCTTATGGGTCTTCCATGTAGGCGCCGGATCCCAAGTCTTTGGGCCATCCTCGACTGCTTTTCCAGGCCAAAAACAGGGAGCTGGATGGGAAATGGAGCATCCAGGACACTAACCAGCACCCTATTGGGTCCCTGTGTGTGTTAGGAGAGGACTTTGGCCACTTAGCTACCACGCCGGACCCTGTCATGAAAATATTTAAAAAATTTATTTTCCTTATACAATAGAGTTAGGGGATTAGGACTAATATCAGAGGAAAAATGTTTTTCATTAATCTTGATTTTGTTTTATTAGTTTAGAGTTCTTTCAAATATGTTTTCTTGTCCTCCTATCAGTTCTACAATAAGGTTAGCAAAAGTAGCATCACTCAGGGATCTTTGTAGTCATTGCCAAGGAGGGCTTTATCTGTTAGTCAGCTTTAATTTGAATTACAGTTTTTCAACTGAAAATCTCTATAAAAGGGAATGGCATTTCTTTTATTTCACAAAATTGTCACAAGAGCTGACTGGTCTATGGCATGTAAGGTGATCTAGAGAATATTCTCTAAGTAATCAATAAATGGATTCTATTTGATAGCATGAAATTCTTTTCCTTGTACAGTGTCATTTGAATGTTATGCACTAGAATAGTAACTCATACCTCAGTTCCATAATGAGGGTCAAAAAGTAATTTGCTGGCCAAACTTATAAAAAGTCTGAGAAAAAAATAATAAAGTATTTTTTTATCAATTATGCCAGGACAATAGGCCTGGGACGTGGCTTATGATTATATAACAATAACCCTGAGGACCAGGGTTATATTTATTTTTAATCTCTTGGGCTTGTCTTTTGCTACATACTTGATTGTGTAGTTTTGACTTTATCATTCATTTTGGGTTGGCATGGTGGGCCTACTCTGCATAAGGCCATGGCATGATTCCCACCCACTATCCTTTCTGTTGACTCTGACACCAACTGGTTACATGACTTTAGCCAAATCCTGTAACTGCTCTTGAGTTACATCACTATAGTAGAAAGTATCCCTTTTGTGCTACTAATTATCTTTCCAGCCTTCATTATATATTGCCTTCATTATATATTCCAAGACTTTCCTGCATCTCTGGACATTGCCTCGTCCTCCTTCTTGACAGAAGGCTTTCTCAGCTAAACTTTGCTTTCCTTCTGGTCTGGAGCCTTACCTGCTACTGAATGACAGCCTGGATGTGCATTCAGATCATTAGCCTTTTGGCATACTGTTAGGATTGTTTAAAATACAGACAGTTTTTATAAATGGAAACTCCTTAACACTTCATTTTTTCTAATAATCAAGCCAAAGGAGCTGCAGCCATCAAACTCTGGTGCAATCTCTTTTATAGAATGCGATAACATTACTGGGTAGCCCTCAGTGTTCTTGTGGGGATGAATGCAAGAAAAATACCATTTTACATAACAATAATGTCAAAAGCATAACTCTGAAAAGGCCCATCTTAGTTGTAAAACTCAAGCACAAGATTGATACATTATCTTTAAAGAACTCCAAAATGCTTTGTGATTCTGCATTGTGTAATATCTGACACGATAGGAGAAGAAACTATTCCCTTTAAGTACACAGGTGCAGAGCTGATCCCAGAGCTCTGTTCCTGAAGTCGTGCTTGTTTTAGGTAAAGGTCACCAAGAAATGCTCCTTTTGAAACTTCAGATATTAGGAGAAAATATGGCAATATTGGGGTGAATGACCTTTGTGCTGATCACTCTGTCAAGAATCCCTAAGTATGGGCACATGAACACAGACTTGCCCCATAAAACATGTTTTAGAACAAACTTCAATGTTTGGAATTACTGTGAGTTGCACATGATTTGACAAATGCAAGCTCTGGGACACCAATATTCAAAAACGCTTAATGTCACACTCTCTTGGTTGTGATTCTTCCAAGGAAACCACTACGCTCTCTCTTTCCTTCAGCTATACCAGAAGCATGAAATAGGCAAATGGTTCCTTATATTTATATGGTTTTCGTTTCGTGTTACTTGTTCCTCATGGTTCTTTAATTTGTGCTGGTGTTTATCAGGAAACACCACGTGAAAGTTAATAATAACATAATTTAGAGCAATAATTACATTTTTATTCAATAGCTGTGGGAAAACAGTGGGTTGAATAATGATATAAAAATGAGTGTCTGAGACTTAACAGGACATTAATCAACATATTAGCCATGTGGGCAAGCTGATTTGAGACCGTTATGGCTTAATTTGTCTCAAAATCATTATTTTTAATGTATTACATAATGTGTTTAAAATATGTGTTGGACTGATTATGAGTAAGCATTAGTTTCCATAGAATGGTTGCTACCCCTTATCATGTTATGACTTACCTTTTTTTTATAGTGTACAGCATTAAATCAACAATTCTGAAACTCTGACATTTCGCAACTATGTTCCTGTAAGATCAAATAAGTTCTACACACTTTCTACCTAAATTCTGTTATAATAGCAGAGCCTATATATTTTAGTAATCCCGAGTGTCAAAAATATTTATGATTCACTATTGTTTCAAAAGATTTTTCACAAAAATGTGTAAATGTCATTGCATTTCCAAAAAGGAATGGTAATTTTCCAAATCCAAGAAACCTCAACCAATTTCTGGTGACAGGAATTCAATCCTAAACCCTAGAGCTTCATTTAGCAGGAATTTGATTCTTTGGAGACTTCAACCATTCCAAAGTATTAAGCTGTCCTTGCAAACCTCCTTCTCATCCTTTGGAAATAACTTTTAACATCCCTCCCCCTGGGAAGCATAACTTGACAGCCACCGAACGCATAGATGCAAAGATAAAAAACAATTCTCTATGTGTGTGTGCTTCTGTCATCTCTCTCTCTCTCTGTCTACCTATCCATCCATCCATCCATCCATCCATCCATCCAACTTCCTACCTCCTTCTCTCCCTACCTGCCTACCAATTTTGTGTAGCTAAAGGAAGCAAATAGTTCATCACAACTGGATCAAGAATGGAATTCTTTTCAGGAAAAGATTTTCCCCCTTTTCTCTGAAATCCATCTTAGTTATATTTGCTCCTAAAATTGAAGAACCAGGGCCTGTGGATGGCCCATCATGTAGAACAGCAATCTGCAAAGCTAGCATCCCATAGAGGCACTGGTTTGTCTCCCAGCTGCTTCATTTCAGACCCGACTCCCTGATAACGACCTAGAAAAAAACAGCACAATATGGCTCAAGTTGTATGCCCCTGCCACACATGTAGGAGACCTGAATGAAACTCTTGGTTCCTGGCTGCAGCCTGGCCCAACCTGGCTTCTTTCAGCCATCTTAGGAGTGAACCAGAAAATGGAACATCTCTCTCCATCACACCCTTTCCATTTGTAATCTGACTTTCAATTAAAAAATATTTACTTTTATTGGAAAGGTAGATACACAGAGAGAAGGAGATACAATGGCTGAGACTGATATGATCCAAAGGCTGGAACTAGAAACCTCCTCCAAGTCTTTCACTCAGATGTAGGGTCCCAAGTCTTTGGGCCATCTTCTACTGCATTTTCCTAAGCCGTAATCAGGGAGGTGGATGGGCAGTAGAGCAGGCAGAACATTAACCAGCACCCATGTGTAATTCCAGTGCACACAAAGTAAGGACTTTACCCACTAGACTATCCCACTGGGCCCAAATAAATCTTTTTTTTTAAAATTGTTGAATTATATTCCTACACTTAGGAAAAACAAATTAATGAAAATTAAATCATGCTAAAAATAAGAAATAGAGAGAAGAAAAAAATGAAGAAAAAGGATGCAAAAGAAATGGAAAGAAAAAAATGTAAGAGCAACGGAGAAAAGAGCAATTTTCATCTTTCAATCAAAATTTGGCTAAGAATTTAGAAACTTGGAGATTCATAGAAAATCAGAAAAAGGGAAAAGAAAAGTCTCTCAAGGAATTATACCGAGAAAATTAACAGCAAATCAAGTCCTTGAGGACAAGGCAGGAGAGAAATTTCTCATGGTGGAACATGATTAATGCATGTTTACAACATTGACAGCTAGCATTCAGTCTTACATCATTCCACCGCATGAAGTATGGAAATCCCTTTCCCAATCACATTCCCTGAGAGCACAAAACATTTTGAAAGAGCTATTGTATTGTTTGCTCGCTGATGCCAAAGTCATGAATTTTAAAAAAAGGGTGATATTTTGATCTTAAATAAGTGACATGTGGCAAAGTAATGTGAAAAACCACAGATGGGAAAGATCAAGTGGAAAGTGGAGGATCAAAAATGAAATGCAAATAGGAAAACAGAACAGGCTAGGAAAAAAAAAAAAACAGGTTCTGGGTGGGATAACAAGATGCGAACTCGTCCTCTAATACTATACATAAGTAGAGGTAGATAAGAATTACGTATATGAAAATCCTATTATACTTGTCAAAGGTTTGTATTTAAACAATAAAAAGTGCCATCTCAGAGAACTGCAGTACCACAGGCAAACATCTATTGAGAAGATGGATGAATGTTGTATTATGCCAATATTCTGAGATAGCTCCAAGGTTTTCTCACCCTTATGTTTTCCTTCTGATCCCACAGTCACCACAAAAGCAAGCCTAACCGTAGCCTAAAACCAAGAAATGAGCTGATGATTTGAATCGATTGCAAAGTCTGTGGCAGAGACATCATTTCCAAGGCAAGGCTTTCACTTGCATCACTGTATTCCTGAAAGTGACAAAGTGTTTTAAAATTTCCTGAAATGTCAAGCGGCCTGAAGGAACAAAAACTGAGCTTATTTGAAAATAAAACATTGGAAAGAGAAGAGAGGCAGCAATTTTCCCACGCTGTCACAAGCATGGATGAGAAGATGGTTGCAAAGCAATGGTGGAAGAAAATGGGAAAGTGCCTGGCTACAGTAAGAAATCAGAGCCTTTTGTGTTTATTCTGCTGTTTCTTATAGGATCCAGTCTCAGGAAAAAATGGTAACAGATCCCTAGGCCAACTAAGATAATCTGAATTTCAATGTTTCTTCAACAAGTCCACAAGATTCAGAGGAACGTTTCCATTCATAGATGGAAGCATAATTATAATTCTTTTTCTCTTTTTTGCATGAAAAATATTTTTTTATTTATTTTGGAACTCAAAGTAAGAAAAGTAGGAAGGGAGAGAGAGAATAAAAACCTTCCATCTGTTTGCTCACCTCCCAGATAGCTGTGAAGAACACCACTGTGCCAAGCTCAAGCTAAGAGCTTCAGCCACGTCTTCCATATGGGTGACAGGAGACTAAGCACGTGGGCCACCATTCTCTGCTATCTCAGACCATTAGGAAAGAGCTGGATCAGAAATAGAACAGCTGGAACTCATATTGGTGATACATATGAAATCTGAATTGCGTTGCTCTGTACCACAACACTGGCTCTGGGAGCTGCATTTGAAGCAACACCTCCAAGGAATTCCGTTGCATGTATGTTTGGGAACTACTGCAATAGGCCAAGATATCATCTATTAGTCTATTATTTCATCTCAAGTTATCCTCACATATAAGCACAGCTGTAATTCTTGACAGTGTTTGGAATATGGGCCTGACAGAAGTCTCATGGAGACCAAGTCGATCTTAGGAAAGTTAGGAGAAACTAAGATTTTCTGAACACAATTGGAAATTTGGCAGCTATTTTACTTTAGAAAATGCAATTTTGCACTACATTGAAAAATACAATGTTTGCAAGATGGTTATAACTAAATAGTAAACTAATTGCCTTAAACAGGGACACTCCTAAATGTTTTCCTTTCAAGCCCTGTTTTTTGCCTGTCTGCAGTCCTATAACTATTGTCAATATGCTCTATAGATCACATTGAATATGTTTCTTTTACCATAAAATATGCATACCATTATTTTGTCTGTATTTCCTTTTCCTATTTTGTACACCATATACACCATTATCCAACATTTTGTTCACAATGTCTTTTTCTTTCTTGGTTTCTTTCAAAAGACAAATTTGGGGCATATTTTTCTTGCCTTGCACTTGGGCAATTTTTTTAAGACTTACCTATTTTTATTTAAAAGGCACACTTTACAGGAAGGCAGGAAGAAACAGAGAAGGTCATTCACCCTCCAAATGACCAGAAGGGCTTTGCAGAGCTGAGCCAATTTGGAATGTCAGTGTCATCTGGGCAGAGGAACAGCCTGCTGCAACATCGTGCAGGACACATCAGTTTTTATAACCTGGATTATTTCCTGAGACTCCATATTTTCCATTCTGGATGACTCTGGATATCATCAGATCCTGCTTCTCCATTGTATCACAGTGATCACGGCATTCCCTTCCTTGAGAACTTCCATGAGTGAAACCCAACAGGAGAGCTGTCCTTCCAGGCTTGTCCCCATTATGAAATAATCTTATATTGCTGAGACCTGCAACACGTTTCAGAATTTGAAAATGTAAAAAGTGAACAAAGTGGGTAAAGCTATGACCCTGTGAGACATTACACACTAGTGAGAAGAGAAACAAAATGGTAAAATTAGTTAAAGATATGCAGAATAGAAAGTAACTTGTAAGGAAGAAAGCAAGCAGGCATTTGCAATTTTAATAATGCAATGAATAAAGGCCTGGCTAAATATGTTACTTTAGAATGAGGAGGCATGGTGATGAGAAATGAGCTCTCTGGGAGCAGAAAGTGCCAGGCAGTATACGAGAAAACTTAGAAGTAGTAGGCAGATGTGCCGGACAAAACAGACTCCAGTGTAAACACTAATGAGGGAGAGAAGGACTTGAGTTGTTGGAAGGTCAGCTAAGGTAGGACCATTTTTCTCGCTCTAATGAAGTGTGACTCTGTTGAGGGGGTTTGAGGCAGAGCAGCAGCATGATGGTATTGCTCAGGAAGATATTTGAAAACAGTGTTGCAAAGATGAGTGTGTGATGAATGGTGTTCAGTGCTGCTATCACATAGAAGAAGTTGAATGCAGACGTTTGGCCATTAGTTGGGAGATTGGTGTCGATGAGACTTGATTAGAGAAGTTTGTAAGAAAGGGTGGTAAGAGAAGTAGAGGAGACACTGACAGCAGGTACTGCTATGAGGAATTTTGTTATCGAGTCACATAAAGCAGTAGAGTAATAGATGAAGTTGTAGTTGGGTTTGCAATATGCTTTTATCAGACGAGAGAAATAAAAGGCCGTTTCTGGTGTACTTTAGTGGAGGGAAGAAATAAGTGAAATGAAAGATACAGGGAAGAATTGTGAGCTGTGTCCTTCAGCTGTAGAGATGAGGGATGCACCTTGGGCATCTGGACAGTTCCCCTGCAGACAGAGCAGAGTTTGTGTATACAGGGTTTTGAGTGTGTGACTGAAATAGTGAAAGGTTATGGAAATTATATTCCATTTCTTGGTTTTTCTTTGACTAAATAAAAACAGGGACATCAGCTAGGGTTAAGGATAGGTGAAAAGATCTTACAGATGTGAGAAAAGCAAAAGTATATTTAATACAATTATGTGAGGAAATCAAAAGAACAGAGAAACATAGTGTAGTTACCAGAAAACAATAACAGCCAAAAAAAAAAAACCCCACCTTAATATCAACAGTGGTGGAGCTTTCCATCAAGTGACCACAGTGAAGAAGGAATGCATGTTACTATTCCTCTTTGTTATTTCACCAAGACGGTCCATCCGAGCTCCCTAACCGGCATGAAAGTGTAAACTGATCTGATAATGAGATCATGAACTTCTACTTTGCTGAGTCAGAGAGCTTTGGGGGTGAGAGTGGTTGTTTGTTAAATCAGTTCATAACTAACCTGTTACACTTCCGTTCAAATGTATCCCACTTTTCTTTTTCAGATTACGCAATAGCATGCCAAAAATAAAGCCGTATGATTTAGAGACTTCCAGTTTTTGTCCTCTAAATTTCCCTCTCTGATTTATCTTTTACTCTTTATTCTAACTTCTAGGTCTTAAAATTGCAGTTTCACGATAGCTATTGACATGTTTGTTCCCTTCGAAATAATTCCTGAATCAATTAATGAAAATCAATAGCATATGTACATAAGATCTAGACCCATACTCATTTAAAAACACTCATTAATTCTTTCTTCACATTTTTTTCAGAAGCTGGTAGTTGATGAAGGGAACGGGGTTGGTTTGTTTTCATAGTGATATGTATGCATGCAGAGAGAGGTTCTCAGACTTGGATGCTAAATATTTTCTTGGCAGTCCACAATGCCATATTTGTTCATTGACAATGTCTGTAAGCAGTGCAGACTTTTGTTGGAGACCTTTGGGTTATGACATTTGCCTTTGCCCAAATGTGCTGCTGAGAACACAGGCCAAGGTTTTCCAAAAAAAGAAAAATCCTCTTTTCCTATTCACAGAAAATGTACACCATCAGTGGTAAGTGCATTGAGAAAGCAGATACAACTAACTAGTACACGCATGTGACTTTTTAAAATAGCTATTTAGAGAATAATCCTAGCTATTTAGAGAACAATCAATGTATAATCAATCACTTTTCTTAGGTGTGGTACGTGTGTTCCTATGTGACTGAAAATGGAAAATGAGAATCTCAAAAAATGTGGTTATTAAAATGTTTATTTCCTAATTTTCCTGCTATAATTAAAAACAAACAAATAAAAAGCAGGACAGAATCTCAAGCTATCTTGAGGATGGAAAGATACTTACAGACTGTTCAATTTACCATTGCCATTTCACTGCTAGATTAACCTAACCTTAAACTTTGAGTAGCCTCCAAGAGTATTCCAAGAATGAGAAAAATCACTTGTACTACAGAATATGCCCCAGTTCACTCCAAGTCCTGGAGTTGACCTCTTTAGGGTATTTTTATTCTGAATTTTCTTCCTTCCTTCATCTCATCCTCCACTCCTGCCTCTGTCCCTTCCTGCATCTTTTCCTCCTTTCCCTCCTTCCTTCACCTCCTCCATTTCTTCATTTTCCTTAAACACGGGCACAGTGTTATTATTCCCACCAATATTTAGATCTTATATTCTCTCTTTGCTATTCATAAATTAGAATGTCATGATCAGTTTTAAGGCAAAACTGACACTAATATTTCATTTCTACCTTTGAAAAGGATTGCACTATTTTTAATCAGATGGATCTACTCTGTCAAGAATTTTATTAGGAATAAACTATTCCAAAAAGAAGGTCTGGGGATAGTAGAATACAGAAAAGGGAAAGCAATGTGCTGGACTGTCCTACTAAAATGTTGTTTAGTCACTTCACTACGAATGTTACTATGAATCTGTATTTAGTTTGGATCCTTATCCTCCACAAGTACGAGCGCATGTGTAACCGAGGAAACCCTCTTCTAGACCTGCCCATTTATAGCTGCTCTGTTCAGATCAGTAACTTGTATGTAGCTAGAGCCCATCGCTACTTATCAATCTTGCTTCCAGTCTCAACAGAATCTCTTCAGGTAAAATCTGCTGCATACACCATGACACAGAGCTTACAGCCTAGAGTGATAAAGTATCTACAATCCCATGTAAACACAAGTCTATATAAAAGGATTTTAATAAATCGGTTGCAGTAAATACGTCATTTATTTTCAAATGTTTTCCTTTTTTAACTTTACACCGCAACGCAGATTATAATCTCGTTGCTTTGTGTCTTGTCCCTATGCATAGTAATTTCTTCGATATATCACGATTACTTGCATTACTTTGAGAGTGAATTGAAGTTCATCCTTTTCTGGAGACAAAACCCAAGCAAAATTAGCACAAATATTGAAAAATATGTACAAAATGACAATTAGATGAAGGAATGAATTTTAGCATTCCATAGCATGAATAATAACTACAACAACAATTTACTGGTATTTCAAAATAACGGAAGCAGAGAGTTGTGAATGTCCCTGAAATGAAGCAATGATAACTGCGGTGTTGGGTATGTGACTGTTCCTTATTTGATCACCACACCTTATGTGCATGCACAAAATGTCCCACAACAAACCTCATAAATAGGTACTTCATATTCAAAACAGGAAAAATACTCCATTGTCTTTTTATTTATCTGCATCAATATTTAACAACTTTAATTTCATATAGGTTATTTGCAAACATGCAAGCATACTTGCATGTATGTGCATGTGTGTGAAAACAGTCCATTTCGATAGCCAAATATATTTTCCATTGTACTGTGTATTCAATAGTTTTTATTGCTTTCCTTTAGAATAAAACAATTGTCAGACTCGCTGAATAATGTGCAATATCTGAATTGGTAGCACTTAACAATTAGGTATTTAGCAATGCTAATGTCAGATGCCAGACAAACTGGATGTCAAACGAAGCTTCACTTGACTTCACGGTTGGTACACTCTGCAAAGCTGGCTATGTTTATACATTTCAGATTACTGTTCAGAGCTGCCAGAGTAACTAGAGGTACAACACACAGCAAAGAGGAAAGCAAACACCTGACATTTGAATCATAAGTCTGGAAGCAATAATACTTGTTAAAAAGCAATTTACCTTGTAAAATCTGTGATAAGATTTTACTCCGGTTTTTTTTTATGTTTTGTTTTGTTTTCTGTTTGTTGTTGTTGTTGTTAAAAAGTACAAAATGCACTCGTGTTATCAAAGCTGACCATAAGAGATTTCATCATTTTCCTTCAAATTTTCCTCAAAAACTTGTGAATCACATTTAGCAAGTTGATTTATATTCTGAATAAAGCTTAAAATACAAGAATACTTCAAAAAGTGTATGGAAATGGAACCAAATGGATTTATTTGGGACAAAAAATTCTGTGTGTGTAAAGTCCTCCAAAATGTTCATGTAAATGTGCATTATAAAAAGTTATGCCACACAATAATTTCAAAAATATTTTGCTTAAAAGTAAACTCAGTAAACTCACCTGCTATTTCATTTTTGCAGGTATTTTCCAAAGTGCCTCCTATCTGTGATATTGCATTCTTTATGTCTAACATTCTTTCTTAAATTTTAATAGCTTCCAGCTTTCCTAAATTCCTCATGTTTTCAAGTAGGAGTCGACCTTTCCTATATTATTGCAATCAGATAGCTACCAACATCTGAGCCCCCTCGTCATCTAGTTCTGTTTTATGTTTTTACGTGTGATTTTTTTTCTTTGTATTGTGCGTATTGATAACTTTTATTTAATGTCTGTTATTGTGCATTTCTTTTTCAGAAAGTTGAGTTGCTTTGGGGGGGCAGGCATTTGGCCAATGGTTAAGACATTGTTTTGGAGTGCATGGGGTCCAATCCTGGATGTCCTCTCAATTCCACATTTCTGTGCCAGCTTCCTCTAGGAGGAGCTGGTGGTGCTTCCGTTGGTTTGGTCCCTGCTGTCACCCATTTGACACCCAGAGTTTGTAATTGGGAACTAAACTGGTGTATGGGTGATTGATCTGTCTATAGCCATTTACTGCCTTTCAAATAAACAGAATAAATTTAAAACATTTAACACTGAAATCACAGTAAATTTTATTTATCCACTGAAACAAACAAACACGGTTCTTCTTTTTTCTGGTCATTACTAGAAACGATTCAATCTATTTAATAGCCTGAGAATTCTTCCAGTTGTGAGCAGCTGCTAATAGCCAGTTAGAATGAGTTCTGCTAGACCCAGAAACCTGCTCAAGTATTTCTGCTTTTTCTTCAGCTTTCTACAGTTGCTGTGTGTGTGTGTGTGTGTGTGTGTGTGTGTGTGTGTGTGTTCATGCCACAGAAACAGATTTATTTTATGCTCTTTTCCTTTTCCTACACAAATCGTGTCCTTGAGCACTGAAGGCTCACAGTATGACTGGGGGAGCCTCCGTCCTCCGCTCCGGTCTTGGGTGGTCTCTGGGCACCTGATTCTTATGGATGAACCTTTCTCAACAGTACGGGACTACTTGCCAGCAAGCACTGGCTACTCTTCCTCAGTTCTAGTTTACAATATACATGATTTTCTACTTATCTCCTATCAACTCTTCTTCATACCCCTGGTATCTTCAGGCATAAATTAATTCCCAGAGCTTTTGTTAAGTGACAGACTAATTTTCATGAGGCTTGGTCGCAAGGAGGGGCCACACTTATTTTCTTTCTCTCTCTCTCTCTCTTGTTGTTGTTGTTGTTATAATTTACCTTAATTTTTTTTTTACTATAAAAGAACCGATTTCATGTATTTCATAGATTTAATTCTGAGAAGATAGCCATACTGCTCTCCCTAAATATCCCCAGCTTCCTTCCTTTTTTTCCCCTTTAATTATATCAATTTCTACTCATAACTTCAGGTTCAACACATCACTAAGCATAATCTTCAACAAATAAACAGTTGACAGACTACTGTTCTGCAACATTACAGAAAAAAAGGAGGGTCATATTTGTTATTCCCTTGCCTGAAGGAAGCTCCTCTTTACTTGATACCAAAACAAGGACACCCGGTAAGGCGTGACAGAAGCTACTGCTTCTTTCCCTAAAACTCATTTTTCACCTTTCCCTGCAGGGGTTTCTCTGTTACTAGAATTCAATGAATAAGAAATGCTTCTTTCTAATTTTTCTTCTTTTTTTTAATGTAAGAGAGAGACAGAGAGAGAACAACTCCATTTGGTGATTCACCCACTAAAAGGATGCAAAAGTTAGAGCTGGGCCAGGTCAAAGTCAGGATCCAGACACTCATCTAGGTTTCCTTGTGGGTGGTGTAAAGCCAGGTACCCGAGCTTTCACCTGCTGCCTCCTCCTTTATTGGACATTAGCAGGAAGCTGGGATCAGATGTGATGCCAGGACCTAAAACCAGGCACTCCAATTTTTGACAAGGTACTCTCAAGTCACATCATAACCATTATGCCATATGCTCAGTGCCACCTGAGAAATTGTAATTCTCCAAAACATAAAGATTCTTGATTCTGCAAGACAATTGATTTTTTTTCAAATTCCTATGCTGTGGGTGATGTTCTTTTGTGGCGTTTTACATTAAATGGGATCAAAATTGCTGAATTTTACACTTCACTACTGATAATTTTAATTTTTCTATTAACAGATTGTTCTTATTCTATAGCTGTGTAATATTTCTTTTTGTTTCTCAATACTTCTGTGTCTTCAGTAATGTTCTATTTGTTGCTTTACTGTATCCTATTTTGTTTTTCTTCGTTTTAGCTAGACTTCAGTGTTGTGCGGTTTTTCTAACTTTGTCATCTCTTTTGCTAACATATTTCTAGTTAAGATTTCGTATCAATTTCTTCAGAATTTTTATTCTAATTTATCAAGTCTCTTTGCTATTGACTGTGATGAAAAAGTTATATTATATACCAGTAAGTACCCATAAGTGGACAATGGATTCCTCTCTCTGTTGGGCCTCAGAAACCACAGTTCTTTGTATCTCTCCAGTCCATATCCTCAAACTCATTTGCTACCATCTAGAGTAGATACCTCCAAAGATAAAAATCAGAGTTAAGGCAATAGATGAAGTAGGTAGTTACTATAAATTTAATGCACTCAGCAATGTCATTCATATTTGTTCCAAAGTGTTAGTATTTCATACTCTGCAACATTTAACTCTGTCACAGAACTTCTCCCAAGTTCTCCCAGCAAGTCTTTGTATATACTTGCTTTAGACAATACATTTAGTTTTCAATCCAACCCCAAAAACTTTTCAGCATAATAAATTTGCCATGACTTTAAGTTCATTAAACACATGGTTTCTTATTCTTTCCCCACAGATGTAATTTTTTTTCTGGGGTTACTAGCAATTTAGTAGAGGAAAAAAAAAAAACCTTAAACACTGAGAGGTTTTCAATGAGGTGCTACAGAAGATTCCAACTTTAACAAAATCGCTGATCATGGCATCAATATCAATGAAGCATGGACCTCATCTAGAGCTTACAGAGCAGCACTTTAGACCTCTGAATACACTGATCAGCTTCACAGCAGGTATTGATACGAACACTCCATGGAAATTAAAAATCAGTAGTAAAGTGATACTTGCCTTTACAAAATTGTGAGAACTCATCATCGATTCTCTTTAATATTCAAACTAATTATCATATATGTGATAAAACATTATCTTTTGCCTTTTTAGCAATTCAATATACAAAAATCTGTGCGTTAAAAAGAATTGCCATAAAAATGATATTTGCTTGCACTCCAAGGCTATTCACATATGATGTAATCACTTATAAGAAAACATAAGAACTTTTTTGTATCTAATCATTCAAAATCTATGGTAATATAAAATAATTTTATTTACCTCATCTGAGAAAATACATCCAAAAATCATGAAATTCAAAATAGTATCATTTCCTCCCCATAAAAGTGCATTACTTCCAGAATAAAATAAAATCCGAGTATCTTTCCTCTCTGTTGTTTACTGCCCATGATAAGCTCTTTTTGTAAGAAGAGGATAAAGGGAAAGAGCATCTCTTAAGTGGCCATGTGATGAACACTGAGATACATACACAGCACACACCCAGAGGGAGCTGGCTTAACCCACAGCACTGATCCCTGCAGACTTTTCCAGAATTTTTTTTTTGCTGAAATGTTGGCAATTTCTAATGTTGGCTAACAGATTTATTATTTGGAGGTGGAGGTGGGGAGAGATATTAATCCTTTGTATTTCAAAGTTCTTTGCTTCTGATGAGAGAGATAGTGTATGTTTATGCAATTTTTGTGCTCTTTTGGGCTGGTTATCTGATTCTATGATGATGAGACAAATACTAACGTCACACACCAGCAGCATCAAGTGTAACATGGTCAAGTTTAATGCTTCATTCAACTGTAGTTTTACTTATGTAACACATGGAATAATAGCCAGCATAGAGCAACCAGTGTTTGGGATTTGTTTTTGCAATTCTTTGTTTGAGATAAATAGATTTTAGAGATGCCAAGCAAATTTGTGCAAAAATGATAGTATTACTTTTTGAATTCCATCATGTTTTCTGTCTTTAGAAAAGAAGTAGATACAGCAAGGATAATTCCTGAGAAACAGTTTATTTACAATTTATTTAAACTTATCCTGATCTAGGTTAAAAAAATATAACAATCATTAATGCTAGCTATTTCTCGATAAACACTGGAAATAATCATGATGAACACTTTTTTGTTTGTTTTTAATAAGGCAATTTTTTGCCAGCTGTCATGCTCAAGTTTATACACTATTTTCTCAGGTTTTCAGATTAATTTGGTAAATTGACTCATTAACATGCTGGCATTCTTTACACTACACAAACAGCGAGTGATAGAAAAAAGAAAATTAAGGTGTTTGAAAACATAGTAACCCCCTGCATTGTTGAAGCAGAGCCAAAGGAGGCCCTGAAAGTGGTTTAAGCCTGTTCCCGATCTCAGCTGATTCCACATGCATAAAGCAGTAGAAGTGAAACACATAGAATCAACACCATTACTCACCCCGCAATGTGAAACTCATAAACCTGTTTAGACTGGCAGCAAATAAAGTAAACCGAAGTGTTGGAGAGGATTAATACCATCATACGCTGATAGTGAAAACATAGTAGGAAAATTCACCTCGGAAAAAAAAAAGTATTAATTTTTGAAACAGTTAAACATTCTCCAGTGTGGCCCTGCCATTAAAGCCTGAGGTGTTTACAAAGAAATAAAAGTATATGTTATGTTTTCATAAAAGGAACACGGATATGAAAGCAATAGAAGTTTTACTTACAATAGCCAAAACTTAACACTTTTCATCAATGGAGAGAAACAAGTCTCTGACGCATAGAACATGAAAGAATTCTAAAAAAAAAAAAACTATACTAAACAAAAGAAACGAAAAGCAGCTGTTCAACTAGAGAAATCCTACGAAGATGCAAAAGTAATCAGCCTCGAAGGAGACCACTCCCCTGCCATTATAGACTCACTGCCGCTTTAAACATTTGCTTCCCTTAGATTTCCTCCCCAGCTTTCGGTGTTGATTTCCCCTACTTGTCCATTTCGGTATCATTTCCGTAAAGCACTTGGCTATTTAGTCACTCGCTCAGTTTTGTCCCCGACAGTCCTATACACCAATCCTTTGCAGTCCCGTATCCCCAGCCCAGCCTACCACCGCATCTACCAATTCCTGCTGCCCATTTCTGCCAATGTTTGCCCCTATTTTCTCTCTCTATCACAAACACTGATTCTGAATAATGGTTGCAGAAAGAAAGGGTGAGAAATTAAAAACACACTAAGCTACCATGTCTGATTGGAAAGCAACTGAACAACAAAATCAGCAACTGTACTTCCAACAAAAATTATAAAACATGTCACTAACATTCTATATATGAGTTATTGTTGAATTAAAGTTAATGGATAAAGAATTTTATCCCAGTAAAATTGGTATGTTCAAAATATTATTGAAATAATCTTTAAAAAACCCAGATACAAAAAATCAAATATATCTATTTTTATGTAAAATATGTGTATATATAAGGGCCCAACGCCATGGTCTAGCCGTTAAAGTCCTTGCTTTAAACCTGCTGGTAACCCTTATAGGCCCTAGTTCTAATCCCAACAGCTCCACTTCCTATCCAGCTCCCTGCTTGTAATCTGGGAAAGCAGAGGACTGCCCAAAGCCTTGGAACTCTGCACCCGTGTGGGAGACCCGGAGAAAGTTCCTGGCTCCTGGCTTTGGATTGGCGCAGCACTTGGGAGTGAATCATCGGATGGATGATCTTTCTCTTTGTCTCTCCTCCTCTCTCTATATCTGACTTTTAAATAAAAATAAATAAATATTTTTTAAAATATGTGTATATATATTCACATGATAAACATCTAAATGTATACAGTGGATATGTATATACGGACATCTTAAATTGTGTTTATTAAAGTCAAAAGGAACTGAGGGAAGATGAGGAGAGAATTGATCATGGTAACCAAAAAGTAGGGTGAAAACAAAGAAGTCTGCTATTCTACAGAAAAGTAGTCAGTACAATATACAAAGAAGGAAATGCAAGGACTAATTGCTCAATACAATTAACTTACTCTGTTTATATTACTTGAGATACTATTTAATAGCTCATAAAGAACAATTATGTGCATCTAACATTCTAAAAAGCATTTTAAAAATATGTAACACTGGAGAACAAATTAAGATGGGTGAACATGAGGATGGGCGTTGAGTACAGGTGTTAGGTTCCCAATCGGGATGTCCATATCCCGTATCTGAATGCCTCAGATTCAGGCATGACTATGTTCCCAATTCCAGCTTTGTGTAATGCATACTTCAGGAGACACCAAGTTGAAGGTTGACGTAGTTGAGTCTCTGTTCCCCACGTGGAAGACTTAGACTGAGCTCCTGGTTGTCTTTCTGTGTATGTCTCAAATTTTATACACGAACAGTCAGGCATAGATAGGTACATACATACATACATACATACATACATAGATACATACATACATAATAGATAACATGAATGGATGTCAGGAAGTACTAATTATGTAGTCAGCACAGTGGTTCAACAGGCTAAGCTTCTACCTGGTAGCACCAGCATCACATATAGGTGCCAGTCTTAGTTTTAGGTGGAACACTTCCAGTCCAGCTTCCGGGTTATGGACTGGGAAAGTAGCAGAAAATGGCTCAGATTCTTGAGTCACTACACCCACATGGGAGACCGGAAGTAGGCTGCTGGTTCCTGGCTTCTGGCTTCAGATCAACCAAGCTCCAGCAGTTTGGGAAGAAAATGAGCCAGAAGATAGAAGATCCTCTCTCTCTCTCTCTCTCTCTCTGTCCCTCTCTTTCTGTAAACCCTGCCTTTCAAATAGTAAATAATAGTAAATAAATATCTTTTTGAAACATATCAGTTAGGAAGTTTGAAAGTAAATAAAATAGACAAGAAAATAACTTAGATGCGTTAAACCCTTAGTGGGTTAAGTTCTCAAAAATAACTGGTATAAAATGTATTAATAAAGAATTCACTCAGAAGTTCTCAAAAAACAAGAAGGGAAATCAAATATTCCCTTGGACTTCAACCTATTTATGTTTGGTGTGCAGACCTTCTCACTATGAACAATAATTGTGAATGATATATTAAAAAAATTCACAACTGTAAGCTTTGAAAGAGAGGAAATAAATGAAATAAGTCATAAAAGAGCTTCTAACTACAAGCAATTTCTACATGGCAGCATATATATAAAAACTGGAGCTTAGGAAATTTCAAAATAAATCAGATATCAAAATATAAAATACAAAGCTTTAGAACATTTAGAAGAAAAGATAAAAATACCTTGTAACCTTATATTAGCAATACACTTAGAAATGACAGCAAATCTTCATGCACAAACAGCAGAGATTGAATTTTATCAAATTTAAGAATTTGTATTGTACAAAATCCCCCATACTTTTGTCTGTTTGTATTTATTGTTATTCTTAAAAAGACAAATTTTTAGAAACAGAACATGGAGAGCTTTGCTTATCAGGGACTAGAGATGGCGAGGAAACATAAAAACTAGGACTTCAGAAATTGTTGTGCTGTGACAGTTATTCTAGGTTTTGATTGTAGTGGAGCTCATGAAAAAATTACGATTTTCCATTTAAAAGCAAAAGGCACAGATTATACTATATTCATATGTAAATTCTGCCTTTAGTTACAAAAACAAAAGTGAAAAGGAAAATGGAGTCTTTGGCAACTAAAGAGTTATATGAAAAAAAGAACTCTAGCTGAAACAGCTAAACATTCTGACCATATGATACTAGATTTTCTGCCTTTTTCTGTTCCTACAATGCCATGACACACTTAAGTAGCAGAAGGTTAAATTTGTAATTGTTACCAAAGGACTATACTGCTCTCCTAAGGGGCTAGGGAGAGGGCAGGCGGGAAATGGTGGGAGGGGATAATAAGAGAGAAAGGCGAGGGAAAGTGGGGGATCCCTATACCTACAAAAATGTATCTTGGAAAATAATAAAAATAATTTTAAAAAATTCATGAAATAGGTCTGTGGACAATAGAATTAAACAATGAAATTATTTTGGTGCATTTTTTTTTAATTAGGCATGTGTGGTGCCATTAAAATTTAATAGAAAGGTATATATCATGAAAAGATAATGAATACATTTCAAAGTTTTTGCAGCAAAACAAATTTATCTATTACATTCTGATAAATTTTTATCATTGAAAAGCTATGCCAAATAAAGAAATTGAATAAATAATTAACAAAATCCCTGTAAAGCCACATGGCTTCACTGCTGAATGTTCTCAGATATCTAAGCAGTATCGTTAATCCACAGGCTCTGAAAATACAAAGGCAGTAGGAATATTTCCACTCATTTGATAAAGCTGGAATCACTGGATGCTAGAAGCTAGAAAAATACAGCAAAGATTAAGAAAGCTGCAGAGCAGTAACACTCTTGAATATGGGATTATTCCACAATAAAATATTAGCCAACAGGAGCTCAGCAACATCCAGAAAAATATTACACACCATGACAAGGTGACATTTATCCCAAGAATGAAAGATTGTTATAGTACTTGAAAAATAATTTATGTAACAAACAGTAGGATAAATTACTAAAGTCACATGATGATCTTAAAAGACAGAAAAATATAAAAAGTAACATTGTTCATTTTCAAAATAACTTGTAAAGCAAACAATAAAAGAAGGTGCTTTCCGTTTGCTAATAACCATGGACTACTAACAATACATAACAATCTGTTTTTTTCTATGCTGAAAGTTTAAAAAAATTTCATTCACAATAGTGCAAAAAAAGATTATAAGATTCCTAGGCATTCTTAGAATCAAAAACATAAGATTAATGCTGAAAACTACAGACCATGTGTGTGATTAATTAAAGATTTAAGTTATAAAGAAAAAATGGATTTGCCCTGTTCATGGATTGGTAGATTCAACTCTGTTAAACAACTCCCTTCCAAATTAATTTAAGCTCATGTTTTAAAAAAACTCAACAGGCTGCTTTTATTTTTTATTTTGTTTGATATGTGGAATCTAAATGTGTATGCAAAGGACCTAGATCCCCTGTGATTGTTTTTTTTTTTCTGATGTGTCAACTTTACTGGTCTATAGTTTCCAGTTTTTGAATTAAATAGTAACCCAGATGTTCTTGTGAAGATAATCTATAGATGTGATTTTAGTCCATAATCACTTGATGTGAGTAAAGATTATTTGAGATAATTTGAGCTAGCTCGGTTCAATCAGTTGAGAGTCCTTAAAGAGAAAACTGATGCATATGTGAAGAAATTTTGCCACTGTTGCTGCAGTCAGCAGTTTAAACTTCTGTCCAAGTTGAGTACTGCCTTCCCAGAGTTAGTGCTTTACAATTCTTCATAGTAAATATGCTAGCATTCATTTCAACTAGTTCCACTCATCTGCTTTAATTTGGAAGCCATGACAATTTTTTTTAATTGTTGAAATAATTATCCACTCAATTAAAATGTACTATAAAAACACAGATCAGTTATAAAAGTCTAGCTGTGTAACACTCTTACGCATTGCTTTAATAAAGTATAAAACAAATTCTTCAAAACTGTATTTGCAGCAATACTGATACAGACATTTCCATTTTTTAGTTTGTCTTTTGAAACTCAGCATCTACTTACAAGTGAAAACATGCATTATTTGTCTTTCTGGGTCTTATTTCACACAATATAATTCCCTCCAGCTCTGTCCATTTGCTGTAAATACTTGAATTTGGCTCTTTTTATAGCTGAATAATATTCCACTTTGTATTTATGCCATAATACATATGCCACATTTTCTTTATCCATTCATCTGATGATAACCACCTTGGTGGATTCTAGATTTTGCTGCTATGAACATGGTGGTACAGGTAACCTCTTACCACAGTGTGATTCAGTGCCTTGGAAGAATTACAAAGAATGAAATTGCTGAATCACACACAAAGTATATTTCTAGTTTTTAAAGAAATCACACTCTTTTCCATAATAGCTGCACTAACTTACATCTCCACCAATAGTGTATAAATGTTCCCCTTTGTCCACATCCTGCATTAGTTGTATTTTTTGTTGTTTGTTTTTTAAATTGCTGATATATTGAGGATAATAATTCTTTATCAGTTGGGGGGGTTGCAAATATTTTTCCTGTTATGTTGAATGTGACTGTATTGATCATTTCCTTTGCTGTGTAAAAGTTCCTGAATTTTGTATGGTCCCATTTGTTCAGTTTCGTTTTTTCAAAATTGCTTTGGTTTTTCTATGCCTTTGCAATTCCATATAAACTATAAGATTGCTTTTATTAATTCTATGAAGAGCGTCATTTGTATTTTCATAGAGATTACATTGAATCTATAAATTGCTTTAGGCAGTATTAACACTTTAATGATATCGATTCTTCCAATCCATGAATGAGGGATAGCTTTCCATTTGGGGGGTATGTCCTTGGTGATTTCTTTCTTTAACATTTGGTAATTTTCATTGTAGAAATTCTTCACTTATTTGGTTAAACTTATTGTTAAATGTTTGAATTTTTCTTGTGGTTATGACAAATGAGATTTATTTCTTGATTTTCCTTTCAGTTAATACATTATTAGCATGCAAAAAGAAACCATTTTTGTATGTTTGTTTTGTAACCAGTAATTTTATTGAATTGATTCATCAATCCAACAGCATTTATAATAGAACGTTTAGGTTTTTCCATGTACAACATCATGTCATCTATAAACGTGGATACATTTGACTTTGTTCTTTCCAATTTTAATACCCTTTATTTATTTCTCCTCCCTGACTGCTCTCATAATTTGAAAAAAATAATTAATCTATTTTATGACACATTTCCATAAGCTCAGGGTTTTCCCCTCTCCTCCTTCCCAAGTCTTCTCCTCGCACTGATTCCCCCTGTATTACTACAGTAGTTTAGTTCTTCAAATACAGCCATAAGCCCATCATTCTGCTATGTAAGTGTATCCTGACATTGTAGGTACGGACAATGACAGAAAGCACGGTATCCTATTTTCAAAATATGTTTAAGAGCTTTATTGGGATTTCATTTTTTTTACTCAGAAGTATAGATGCATACTGCATTTTATATTGACATTTGATATGACAGTTTTTATTATAAAGGTCCTCTCTTTCTCTCTCCATATATGTATACACATACATACATACATGGATGTTTACCTATATATATATCCTATATATATATTGATCTTGTATTTTGCAGGTGTGTGGACTTGTACCAGAGAGAACATATAATATTTGTCCCTGTAGGATTGATTTATTTTATTAAGTATAATGATCTCTAGTTGGGACCAGTTTGTTGCAAATGATAGAATTTCATCCCTTGAAGTGGCTGTGTAATATTAAATTAAGTAGGTATATCACAGTTTCTGTTTCCACTCCTGTTTTGGGGGCATCTGGGTTGTTTCCAAGTGTCATCTTAATAGAAACACACATACAAACAGAAATTGGATAGAACTTGAGTGGGTATTCCACCCAACTGTATGGCACCAGGACATAAAAACATACTCAACCCTATTAGGTACTAAGAACATGCCGATTCGAGCCACAACATATCATCTGCATGCCCATAGTTCATCTATAATGAAAGAAATAGACAATATTAAGTATTTACAGAGAAACTAAATTCCCTAACATATTACTTAAAGAGAATGTACAACAGTACAACCACTTTTGAAAGTTTTTCAGTTTCCTGAAATTCAGATGTGAATTTTCCATATAAATCAGCAATGCTCCTCTTAATAATCTACCCAGGAAGTTTGAATGAAGACTCATACACAACCATTCAGTACCACTAATAATTAACTGGTGAACAAAGAAAATGTATCATACTATAAAAGAGAATAATATTCAAGTCTATGAATGGATCAAATGTTGACTCCTGTTAAAACAGTGACCTCAGAAAAGTACAAAGTTAAAGAAGTAGACTCACGCAGAAAACATGCAGGAAAAAAAATCACAGAGAGGAAGCAGATTAGTCAGCATCTGGATTTACAATTGGATATAGGATGGATTAAAAATCGATTTAAGGAATTTTGGAAATGAAGCTAATGTTCTAAATCAGTTTATTGTGGTGTTTGCACAAGTCTAAAATCATTCAAATTGATGCAATTGTACTTTTACACGAGGAGAATCATGATATATAAGTAACATTCCAATAAAGCAACAAAAATAGTATATCTGTTTGTGACAGAATTTACATAAAATTAGCAAAATATGAATACAGGTTACCATTGTTGACTATTTCACCTTTTTTTAAAGCTCATTGAAATGTTTCTTCTATGAATGCCAAATATTAGGTTGAACCATTTGAAACTGTGATTTTATAGAATGAAAACAGTTTAATATTAGTTAAGAAGTTATATATGACATCGTTTTCTTTGGGCTAACTAAGACATCAGGCTGTTCAGCTGTTTTAATTCCTATTTTTTTCTTTATTATAACACCAAGGTTGACATGATATTGTTGACCCATAAACTCTTTCTTTTTTCTCTTCAAATTAATAATGATTTTTCCCAAGCATATTTAGATTTTATTTCTCATTTAGAAAAATGCTTCTTCAGATTTTTCAAAATATTTGCCTGTATTATAACCAAAATTTTTATACGTCATTAATTGAATTTGATGGAAAAAAAAGACATGCTTTACATATGCTGGATTTTTTTTTCATTTACTTTATCTAGAAGAGATTTTGGATTCCTTCTTTGTGTCATATATTTGTGGAGTCCTAAAAATAGATTTTCATTCATTTAATGGTTTATTACTTGTACACTACTAATAATACAGTAGTTGAATACATTCTAAATGCTGCGGTTATTCTAGTGAACTGTTGTGAGGTCTGTAACGTAATTTCACAGCAAACATATCAGAAAATTCCATGACTAGTAAGGAAGCATTTGTATGAAAACATTATAATCACAAGATTCTATTCTTAATACCACTGTAAAAATGTTATTATACCTTTATTTTTTATTTCATCACATAATCAAATATTTCTATCACTCCTTGCAGGGTTTTATCTCCCTGAAACTCGGTAACACCTCATTTTATAGATTTAGTCTTTTATTCATGTCTCGTTTCTCCACCAAACAGAAAAGTTCCATTGTGCCTCTTGGATCACAAATGTTTTATCTGTGAGACACACAGAAAACCATGTCCCCAAATTTAACTCTACTATGAAGTTCTTGAAACTATTGTTACAGAAACATAAATCTATCAGTATCATAGAACCACAAGTATGTAATGAATGTATGCCTTTCAGTTCTGTGGCATAGTGTAGCCTTATACACAATATGGAAACAGTATGCTGAGTTTCAACTCAAAATGCATTCAGTCATGTTAGACAAAGACTTGTAATTTGTAAGTGATAAATAGGTCTAAAAATCCTATAAGGTAAAACGTACACTTAGTTAACCTTCACTCACATAATCCCTATGATAATTTGTATGTATTTAACAGACAAAAACAAAAAATAATCCATATACACATATCGATTATGAGAACATAACTGTTACAAAATTTTACTAACAGCTTGATCAAAGCCTTTTGTAAAATGCCTGACATCAAGATACAATCAATAGTTCTGCCAGTATTATCTTTGCAAGTTATCCTTTAAGTAGTTTAGACAGCAATGGGGGAGAAATTCATCTTATGTGATTTTGATGTGTGACAAATCCAAGAATTGACAGAACCGTGTAAATCATGTGTATTATCATGCCACATCTGAATGTCTCTACAACATATACAAGTTGAAGGATTAAGTGTGAGAAGAGCTTTCAGAGCTGAGTTGGTGCTGGGGGCTGTCAACACTGATTAAGACACTGACAGAGTGCACAAAAAAGTCATTTGTTGGCATGACATATCAGATGGATGAAGAATCCGTCTTTGTCTACTAAGTTCAGATTTCTTTCAAACTGACTTACAGATCTGTCGCAGTATTTCCCGTGGCAAAGAGTACATTGATTTTTAATATGGACATTATGCAAAATACACAGTAATGAAAACTTTTTAAAGAGGCTTTTCTATAGCATTAGTAACCACAATGAACAATCGTGCATAATATGAACAGTGTTTCCTTCCATCTTCTAAGAGCCACTTTTTAAAACAGCAGCTCTCATTATAAGGCTAATTCTCTTTCTACCCATGACTAAACTGTGAGGGGGTTTACTTTTGTTTGACACTGAAGAATAAATGATGGAAAATTGGAGCTAACAATATGTTCTGATTATTCCTATGGTATACAATATTCTGTGAATGTGACAAACCGTGTTTATCCCACTAGGGAGAGCAAGAGAAGGAATGAGAGATTCCCTGTGATTTATTGGCATGTGTAGTGCTGTTAAATAGCCATTTTATTATTCTGCCTTGACATTGACAGATTTTGTTTCACTTCTAAGAATTAGGATTTTTGTATGCAAAATCATACCTAAATGTTTTCTTGACTAGGACAAATAAAAATTATTTTGGGCAGTAGTTAAGACCCTCAAATCCACCCAATATTACATTCCCCTTGTAGCAATCTGAAATCATGTTTTCTTTTTTACTTGTATCTAATATATTTTAAGTGGTCTATTTCCCCTACTTCCACATTTTGAAAAATGTTAGCTCAAAGAAGATTGTGATTCTAATAAGCCAAATTCTCCCTTTAAGAAAGGATGCAGATTATCTCCATATGTGCCCTCATTCCTATTATGTGCCAGTTTTACTGCTAGTGCTAACATGGGCAGCCTAATCCAGTACACTCACTTATCCCAGGGTGGAAAAAATACATTTTCCAAGAAGTTACTACTTATACCAAAAGAGAAAAAATATTTTTGTAAAAGGAGGGATGAGTCAAAATCATACAAATATTCATGCCTTTCATTTTTAAGGTGGGGGGAAAAAGACGATTCTCCAGGGTTATGAATGAAGTCTGTGGTCAGAGAAGACAGTAAAGCTAATGATTCAAGAACTGAGACTCTCCTCAGGCCATCTAAAAACCTGTGATATTTAATTACATCCTACCTCTATGAGATAAAATATAGGCAAGAAAAAGATGTAGGCATTGTTACTTGCAGTTATGGTATGCACATTATGAGATTTTTGAAGAGTAATTGACAATAGTAGTGTCACTGAGAACTAATGATTTAGAAAATGAAGACATAGATGTAAGATACATGAGGTTTAAGAGTCTGCAGTATCAAATCTGAATTACAAGTACCTTATGATGTATTAAAAAATTAGCTTATCTATTGGAAAAAAAAATCCTAGAAACAATACTCAAGCAAATTCTCTAGACCCTCCATGGTGGGCTCTAAATATTGTCTTCTTACAAAACAACACAAGTCTGGTTCCACATCTTGGTCAGGGTAACAGCCAAGACAATCCTACAGTTTTTCATGCCAAAGCACGGACACAGGGCTGCTGGCCTAACGATAAAATGACTCAAGTGTATTTGAAGGTTTCAACATCCCAAACTAGAACAACTTAATGCCAATAAGTATGCAACGCTTAATGAGTTGAAATGTATCTGAAATATTTAAGCAAAAGATATCATAATAATTTTAAAACAAACATGCAGAATAACTTATTTTGGGCCTCTGGTGGTTGCACACAAATCAATGCATTTATAAAGCTAATGTACTAAGTCTTTCTTATGTTTGCTCTTTACAATCTGTATTTCAGGAGAGTCTGATATTTCATGGGAGTATTTTTATTTATGAATTAGACCAATCAGTAATTGAATTAAGAATATCATAACTAAAATACAAAATTTATGCAAAAGGTCATCAATTTATTTTTCTGTTAAGAGTCGGAGGAGTAAATAATTTAGCACTCAAGACCTTATGGCTTCCATGACAAATCATTTCTGGTAGTGTGAAAGAGATCATAAACAATAAAATGAATCAATGTGTCCTGGTAAATCTTTATTTAAAACGGGCTGCAGGACCATTTGGCCTAGGGACTACAGTTTGTTGACCTGTCACATAGGCAATAATCATTCATGGTTGCTATTATAATAAAGATAATTTTAATGCATATTTCATGATAAAAATAGGAAATAGCACGTAACACGGTTTGAGAAGTTTTCTCACACACACAAAATGAACCCAAGTCTGATCAATATTCTAGTCTTTGATAAATAATTTATCAACCAGGTCCAATAAAATGGACAACATATTTACTGATCCTGAGTCAAAAAATAAATTACGCAAATTTATGTATGTGTGTATGTTTATGTGTATATGTTTATATATTTGTGCTTGTACACACCATGTATTTTTACATCGACCCATACACATGAGACAAGGGAATTTAAACACCAATTTGTTGCCTAATTCATTAGTGTATTGCTTGTCATTACTAAGTAGATTGTGGCACTACACTTTCAATAAATATCATTTCTTTTTAGAAGATATATGTATTATTTGAAAGGTAAAGAAAGAGGAGAGAAGGAAAACAGACAGAGCAAGGGAGAGAGGACTTCTGCCAACTGGTTACTCCCCAGCTGTCCATAACAGATATACCTGAGCCAGGCTAGAGCCAGAAGCCTGACAATCCTGTCAGCCCTCCAACATGAGGGATTCAGCCTCAAAAACCTGAGGCAACATTTACTGTCTTCGCAGCCATAATCTCAGAAGCTTGATTCATAAGAGGAACAGTTAGGGCTTGAACCAATTCTTTGATGTGGCATGCCTATGCCACAAATCATGGCTTAATCTCATGTTCCCAAACATCAGCTCCACCAAAAAATATTCTTTTATGTTGCACAGTTGCATGTGAAATTACATGCTGTCAGTATTTCCTTCAAAATTATCTAAAAAGGAGCAGGAAAGTGGATATAAACAACATTAATAACAAATACTGCAGCGTTTGTCATATCATTTGTCCATTTTTGCATAAGCATAAAATTTTCCCTAACAAAATGTTCAAAAATATGTAAAGATAAACGAAAATATAGATTATGGTTAATGAATTTTAGTTTCTTATCTGGAACACTGGTAATTTTGTTTTTGGCTGTTCCCCTTCCTTGATATTTACTTCTTATTACTTACTTTTAATGGATCCCTTAATTTTTGAGATCATGTAGATTTTATTTCAGCTAAGAAAAGAGGTATCTTTTTTTTTGAAAGATTTATTTCTTTTTTTATTACAAAGTCAGATATACAGAGAGGAGAGACAGAGAGGAAGATCTTCCATCCGATGATTCACTCCCCAAGTGAGCGCAACAGCCGATGCAATGCCGATCCGAAGCCAGGAACCTCTTTCAGGTATCCCACATGAGGGTGCAGGGTCCCAAGGCATTGGGCTGTCCTCGACTGCTTTCCCAGGCCACAGACAGGGAGCTGGAAGGGAAGTGGAGCTACCGGGATTAGAACTGGCGCCATATGGGATCCTGGCGCGTTCAAGGCAAGGACTTTAGCCACTAGGCTACGCCGCTGGGCCCAAAAGGTATCTCTTTAAAAGTATGGTTAGTTCTCATAATTCATGATATGGCATATTTGTCTACATGGCAGAGCTTAGTCTATTCCATAAGGCTAATGTCTTGGATTCAATTCTGAAATCCAATTCGTGCCCAGCTGATGTTGTAGAGCACAGTAACCCCCAGGAGGTAAGATGGACAGTGTAGGAACTTATTATGTGGTTGTTATTTCTAATTCCATGGCATTATTGCACATTAACCAGGAATGCATAAATTTCATGTCAGTAGTGAGATAAAGGGATTTTTAGCTTTATTGATTTATAAATATGTTTATAATCTTTGGTCAATTAGGGTGCAAAGATAGTCAAAAAGCATTTCTGAGATTTATCCAACATAGCAAAGAGAAACTGCCCAAAACAAATTGCAATAAAATTACATATTCAGTGTTTAGAAATTTATTTATTTATTTATTTTTATTGAAAATGTAGATTTTAGAGAGAGGAGACACCACAGAGAAAGATTTTCCATCTGCTGGTTCACTCTTCAAATGGCCACCACAACTGATGCTGAACCAATTCACAGCCAGGAACCTCTTCTAGTGTCAGATGTGGATGACGGTGTCAAGGCTTTGGGTTATCATCTGCTGCTTTATAAGGCCACAAAAGGGAGCAGGATGGAAAGTAGAGCAGCCAGGACATGAACCAGTACCTACAGGAGATGTTGGCACTTGCAGGTGCAGGGCTAGCCAGTTGAGCCATTGCATCAGCCCCAAATGTATCTTTTAATTTCATTTTTCCATGAGCATTTTGAAGGACCCTCATATTTAAAGCCCTGTGTCAGAAACCTATAATTATTATAAATTTATCATCCCTCTTGCCCGATGCCAAAGATGCAGTCTACTCCAGCCATCACTTGTGTACACATTACTAGCAAGCAGGCAGCATACGGTAGAGAAATACCAATGATAAATCTCTCTGGAATGTGCATTCCATTGAAATGTTAAGATGATATTCTCAGTAAAAACCAGTCAGTTTGAGGTGACCCAGTATAAGACTCCAATAGAAAGAAAGACTTTAAATTAATTTGTTTCCAAAAACAGGATATGAGAAAAGTCAAGAATAGTTTATGAAATGCTTAGAAAATAATTACAAGTTTATGCTTAATGAGTTTAAGAAATTCTTATTTTATATAGTGTGTCTGTGATGATTGCTTTCCTAGAAGATTGTGTCTTTAACATTTTGATATGTGGTTTTATTCACAAAAGACTGCTTTCAAAAATATATTTGTAAGGTTAACTAGCTAAATTTTCCTCTATATTTATACAGATATCACATGAAAGAAAAGATTCGAAGATATGAAATTCTGCTCAAGAATTGAACTTTATACCTCATTCTCCTCTTCAAAAAACAACAAATTAAATTCAAATAAAACAAAACAAAAATGATTATGACGAGTTTAGCCAATTCTCCTGAAAATTGCAAATTCCCCGAATTGCAATTCAACTCTGAGTTGTGACTCTCGGGGAAGATCTACTCATTTTAAGGCCTTTTACTCTGTCATTTTCCTAAGCATGGTATACTCTCATCACTCCCAAACCTAAACTAAACTGGAGCCTCCTCCTCAATGTACAACATTTCAAATTCTTCTTGGCTTCTAGGTGTCACGACCACTCTCTTGAACTGCTCTACTTATTCCTCCTTCCAGAAATGTCTTTCTTTTGTTGTGTTTCTGGAATTTCTGTTTTTGTTTGTTTGTTTTGCCTTTCTTTGTGGCCTGAAGACAAATCACTATTCAAAAGCATGAACTTATATATAACTCTTGCGAGGTAAGATTTGGGCTTTATTTTGGCCACTTTTTTTCTCTCTCCAGGAATGGAAATTAATGTTTCTATCTCACGATTTTGCTGAAACAAAATTCCAACTACCTATCAACAAAAATATATGCAAGAGATAGTGATTTCCCATGGGGAAAACATGACTGCTACAACAGGGAAAGAAAATTAGGAAAACATAAGGTCTTGCCCCTAGTCTACTTAGAAAAGCCAAAGTGTCCATAGGCCTCCTCTTTCCTGTTTCTGCTGGTCCCACTGCAGGGAACCAAGACCGCATCTCTGAAATGCATCTTTGCAAAAGGGAAAAGGGAACCTGATCCTCCGCTGATGAGCTGACATCTCCATGGACCATCCCAACCCCAGCTGACTCGATTCATTTAAGGCAGTGTTTATTTTTTCTATAAAGTCCCCACTGAAAATACCTCTTGAAGTTTATGCAGCAGGTAGACTTTATAGTTAAAATCATTTTGACAGCTAATAAACAAAACATGTGGAGATCATAAATACTTGCTCATTTTATAAAGAGAAATTCCTGATTTTCTTTTTAGATGGAGAATCAGAACCATGAGTCTAACAGAATGTTTGGTCCATGGATTCTTAGCATGAACAACAGTCCCTTGGGCATGCTATTCTGATTATGTACTATAGTAAATTCATGCTCACCACTGTGCATGAATGTGGATTTGAAAACATCGTTCTTCACGCTTTATTTACAGAATTGGATGCAGTGTCCCATCATTTGCTCCTGTAGCAGCTTGTACTTCCATAATAGGTCTAACTGCTCTCGGTTGACTTGCTTATTTAAATTCTGTGAAATTAAGAGTAATGCTGCAGTACTTAAAACAGCATCACACAAAGCAAATACTTAGAAATCCTAAGTCAATGAAGATCATATGAGTATTGAAGAAGGTACTGGTGGCGAGTATCCTTTTTACCACTCAAAATATGGTCATTACGTGATAGATTCCTTTTTTTTTAAGATTTATACATTTTTATTGGAAAGGCAGATGTACAGAGAGGAGAGATAGAGAGGAAGATCTTCCTTCCGGTGGTTCACTCCCCAAGCAGCCACAATGGCTGGAGCTGAGCCATTCCGAAGTCAGGAGCCAGGAGCTTCCTCCAGATCTCCCAGGCGGGTGCAGGGTCCCAAGGCTTTGGGCCATCCTTAACTGCTTTCCTAGGCAACAGGCAGGGAGCTGGAAGGGAAGTGGAGCTGCTGGGATTAGAACCAGCACCCATATGGAATCCCGGCGAGTTCAGGGCGAGGACTTTAACCACTACACCATTGCACTGGGCCCACATGAATGATTCTTTATGTCTTTCCCCCACATGATCCTCATGGTCAAAGCAGCAATTGAAGAATTTCATGATCCTCATTGTACTGGTAAGGCCCAAATCCAGTTGACTCTCATGCTCTGATTACCCTGTGTAGATGAAGTCCAGAAACATTTTTCAGGCTACCCAATAAAGCATTTCTGCATCTCCAGCTGGATTAAACTCGAAACAAATGGATACTTTTCAATTAAATTTTAAATGAAACGGTAACCTGAAAAGAAGCTAGTCAGTACGCCCTGGCATCAAGTGTCTCAAGACTAAATCAAGGGCAGACTGAATGCCCTGTGGAGTCATAATTCAGTGACAAACTCATTATAATGCATTTTTCCTGCAAAAACATTTTTGAATAGAATGTTACTGTACAGAGTCCAGTTTTGAAAGTAAAAGATTAAAAGGTCATTTAGACCTTCCTGAAGTGACCTCAAAGTTTTTTTCTTTATAATATAGCATCATACAATGTTTTCTCTGATTAATTCTTTCCTATTAACATTTTGTTCCAATTTCCACTGAAAGTACTTTCAATGAATTTGGCTGCCCACTGCTCTCATGAAAGTGAAAAAATTTAGCTCCCTGGACTCAACAGGAGCTTTCTCCTCTCCTTTTCTTGACTAAACTTGTACTATTCTTTATCTTGATCCCCCTGTCTAACCTCCTGTTTTTATCCTGCACAGTCCAGATAAACATTCACCTCAAGACCTCTGCAATGACTGTTCACCCAACAGAGATACCTTTAGATCATAACAAGAATCGGCACCATCCTGCCAATTTCAAATCTTGGCACAAATGTCATCTTCTCAATGAGCTCCTTCTTTGTCTTGGAAAAAAGGTGTTGTAAACTTACCACCAACCCTTATTCCCACTCCTCAACTGCAGTATACATTCCAGTCCTTACCCTTGCATAAAGTGTTGCCTGAATTAGTGAGCACCTGTGCCATGGGCTCGCTCTTACCCCACTCTGTGGAAGCTTCAGGAAGAGAGACGATATCCTGCTATCCAAACAGCCAGTGCTAGCATGTGAGAGTGCAGAGGAAATATTTGTTAAATGTGTAAATTCTTAAAAAATAAAATGTACAGCTCTCAAAACTGACTTAAAGACATTGAAAGCTTATGGAAACACCTAATTTAAAGCACTGTAATTGCTGAAGGATAACAATACTATAAAAAGAAACTCAAAAACAACCAAATCTCCGGCCTGGTCATTTCAAAACAAATTGAGTGTGTGGTAGATGATACAAAACTGATACAAAATGAAATTTTCTCATGAAACTATGGATACATCTTTCCTTTCTTGCTTTCACTCTTGCCTAACTTTTTAAATAAAGATTTTATTTATTTTTATTGCAAAGTCAGATATACAGACAGCAGGTGAGACAGAAAAATAGCTTTTGTCCAATTGTTCACTCCCCAAGTGAGCGCAACAGCCGGTGCTGAGCTGATATAAAACCAGGAGCCAGGAACCTCTTTCGGGTATCCCACGTGGGTGCAGGGTCCCAAAGCTTTGGACTGTCCTTGACTGCTTTCCCAGGCCACAATCAGGGAGCTGGAAGGGAAGCAGGACTGCCATGAGTTGAACTGGTGCCCATATGCAATCCCAGCACACTCAAGGAGAGGTCTTTAGCTGTTAGGCTACCATGCCAGACCTCACTCTTGCCTAAATTTTAAAAGAAGCATTACATTAGTATTTAAAACATACATATGAGATAAAACCATTGAAAAAGTTGACTTTTAAAAAGAAGATACATAAAAAATTTTAAGTAGCTTTTAAGAAATAGGTCCCAAACCTACCACATGGGATGAAAGAAGCCCAACTCCTCCCTCGCAGGCTCCGAGGGCATCAGAACAACAGCCAGGAGCCCTGAGCTGTGTGCAGAAACAGAACAGTAAGCTTCCTTCCAGACTAGGAAGGGGAGTTTTCTCTGTTCCTTACAGTTCCAACTTTGGATCCCCACCCTCTCTTGCAATGACCATCAGGGTCACTCGGAACACCCCCCCAAAACAAACAAACAAACATTAGAATAGATAGACAGAGAACAGCAAAGAAAGCTTAGAACCAGACAGGAAACGATCAGCGTGGATTCACATATACCTTACTAGGTAGGACACAAAGATTAGTTACTCCTCACTAGGGTATTGAAGATTTCTCTGCACACCCCTCCTAAAATTGTTCTGCACCTCAACTGTTGACATATGCCTTGTTAGAGTTACAAGCCAGTTTAGACTATCCTAAAAACTGCCAAAGTCAGCAAAATTATGCTTCAACACTATAAACTGCTAAATACTAAAATGAAAATAGACACGAGACAGCTGAATAGTACCCTATAGCCACTTTAAGGTGTATAGAAGCGGGTTGTATATAAACTAAAATTGCAATGTCAATGATGTAGTCACAGGATGTGGTTAAGAACTTGCATTTTTTAACATATTGGATACTCAATACCATGTCAATTAATTCTACAATGTTGTAAATTTTTTTGATGGAATGTTGGGGCTTTCAATTGATCCGGATGATATTCTGCCAGCTCTACCTTCAGACCAGAGATGGTCTCCCCAAGAAACCATTGAATTTATCTGGACAATAAGATGCTGGATTCTATGCTTGGTATATGTTTGCAATGAAAGAATCTTGACTGAATTTGAACTGTAATACTGCAATATGGTGGAGGAGTCCACTATGGGGGGAGGCATGGGGAAGGGTTGGGGGGATCCCAGAGTCTATGAAACTGTCACAAAATGGAATGTAATTAATAATAAAAAAACATTATGTACAGTAATAATGCAGAAAAAAAAGGAAGAGGTCCCAAAAGAAAAATTAAAATTTAGCAAATTTTGTTCTGTTTTCCTTCAAAGTAATCCTTTTGGTTAGGTGGAACTAAGTTTTTTAAGTTCAGAAATCTTACCTGAAAGTCAATTTAGAGCATCCTTTCTTCATACATTTACTTAATGTTTTTCCTTAGCCTTTATGTATTTCTGCGCTAATTTTCCACATGTTAATTTCAATGGGATTTGACCAGACAGGAAGGACTACCTTAGTCACACATGGCTGCATCCAAAAATATAAAAGTCTTATTTTAGAGAAGGGAGATTTTGAACCAAATAAAAACAACCTCTTATTGATGATATCAAACTATATCCTATTGTAAAGTGTTACCCAAGCTAATAAGAGAACACTTTGCAATAACAATTGCCTAGGGCACCAGTCCTGTGGCACGTAGGTAAAGCCACATCCCATAGCCCAGTGATAATTTGAGTCCCAGATGTTCTGCTTCTTATCCAGCTTCCTGCTAATGTGCCTCTGAAAGATGCAAAAGATCAACCAGCCACTGGGGAGCTGGGTGGATTTCTGGACCCTTGCCAGAGCCTGGCTCAGCCCTGGTCATTGCGGCCTCTGGGGGAGTAAACCAGGGGTGGAAATTTTCCCCTGCTTTCTGTCTCTCTGTCCCTGTTTCTCTGCCCTTCAAATAAATAAGCAAATCTTAAAAAAAAAAGTCTTAGACATCAATGAGAGTTACATGTTGGTAGATGTTAGCAAATGCATCTCATCACTCTTATAACCATTTTATATTACCTTTCCTTCAGTTACATATTTTTTAAGAAAATTTTTGTACTATGTATTCGAATGGCAAACCAACAGGGAAGGAGAGAGAAATCTTCAACCCATTGGTTTACTCCACAAATACCGACAGCAGCCACAGTTGGGTCAGGTTGAAGCCAGGAGCCAGGAACCACCTCTGAGTCTCCCATATGGGTGCCAGGAACTTGGGTACTTGATCCAAAATCTACTGTCTCCCAGAATACACAGTAGCAGAAAACTGAGTGGGAAGAAGTAAGAGTTCTTAAATGAGGGGCTCTAACATGGGATGTAGTTATCTCAAGAGCTTGCTCAACCTGCTGTTCCAAAAAGCTCATCCTCCTTTTTCAACACTTTTGACAAAAGGTGTGCTTATCAGAAAACAAAGCCTTCCATATCCTGGCCCTTTCCAATGAATCCCACATTCCGTAGGGCTACCATTTGGCACTGAACAAATCCTTAAATTTAGATGATATGACGTGCCTTTATTTCTAACTTGAACAGCATCTCTATGATTTCTGTGTTTATTTTGCATCTACTCCTTTATTCTTCAATTTCTACTATGCAAATTTTGTTCCAATTATTTAACTAAAAGATTACAGCTTACATGTTGTTTCACACAATTTCAAAACTTGATGAGCTCTTAAAAATATCCCTTTCTTTCATTATTATATTTTTCAAGTAAAAGAGCAAACTTTGCTATACACTATGTGCCCATGGGCACTTCATACGCATTTTTCCTCTTATTTTCTTAAGCTGTAATTCCATTTTATTCTGAGGACTATGCATTTTTCTGACTTAAAAATAAATTTTAAAGAAAATATAATTGATTTAAAATAGATTTAGCATCCAAATTTATTGATACAACCTTATCATTTCCATAATAACCATTTTTTTTCTTATACGAACTCCTTGAGTCTGTTTTCTTGGGAAGACAGCCCAATAGAATTCTTTCTGTATGGTGGTAAGTTTTTAGACATGTGAAAATGCTTTTATTTTACCATCATTCTTCAGTAGTTGGGTGACTTGTGTTAATTCCAGAAATTATGATTAGAAAGGTGCTTTCATTGTGTTTTATTTTTTGTATGTAAAAGTTCTCTGTTTGGCAGCTGACAAGCGTTAGATATTGCATTGTAGATCATTTACAATTGTGTTATAATAGTATTAGGTGGATATGTATTTATGTCTTGCCAAAAAAAAAAAACCCAAACAAACAGAGAAAGAAAACAAAACCCACATTATTTTCCCCTTTTGTAAGCATTAATCATGTCTCAGATGGATTTCATTGGGATGACACCGTCACTACGCAAAGCCTCTATTTCATGGTAACCTATTTCTCCTTCTGGATCCATTCTTAGACTTCTCTTAGGAATTATGGATCTATTTCCAAGTGTGGTTTTGTCTTGTTTTTAACTGCTCTCCAGTGTATTTTTAACTCTTAACTTCTAAATGTTACAATCTCTGTGAAATCCTTGGCTTTATCTTCTGAATCAGTTCTCCGTTTATTGCTGCTGGGATATGATTTCTCTCTCTTCAGGATTTTAATCCTCCTCTTAAAAAAAGAAGTTTAACATTTTAATTGATTCTTATTACTTATTCTTGCTTTTGTAATTTTTAAGTCTTTTAAACAATGCATGACTGATTTTGCTTCAAAATGTCTTCTTTTTAGGAGATGTGGTTTGGTTTTCTACCTCTTTGAGAATCTTATCTTTTTTACATTATGTTGTCACCACAGAACATATTTCTTATTTCTTTACAAAATGGTCACAATGTGTGTGCACAGAGAGAGTGCATTTGTATCCCAGAGTCACTCAGTAAAAGCTCCTAATTGTTGAAACTGAGCCAGGGGCAGCGCCAGAAGTCAAGAACACAACTTGGTTACTTGATTTGTCCCTGCTTCCTTCCAAGTCCTGCGTTAGTAGCAATTCGGAGGCAGCAGGCCAAAGCCAGGTACTGAATCTAGGTTCTGCAAAGTGGGACCCAGGCATCTCAAAAGTTGCCTTTACAAGTAGGATAAATGCACACACTTACAGGGTTCTATTTTTTTTTTTTAATTCCAAACTATATGTTTGAAAGACACAGTTGCAGAAAACAGAAACGGATCTGGAGAGATTCCATCTACCGGTTCATTTGCCAAATGGCAGCAATGGCCTAAGCTGAGTCAGGCAGCAGTTAGTCACAGGAGTTTCATCTGGGTCTCCCCCATGGGTACAGGGACCCAAACACTTTCGCCATCTTTTGCTGTTTCTAGGTACACTAGCGAGGACCTGCGTTGGAAGTGGAGCAGTTAGGACATGAACTGTCATGCATTTGGGAGGTCAGTGTCACAAGTAGTGGCTTAACTTGCTGTCATAATGCAACGTTATTGATGGTACTTTGAGGTTTTTGAAAAGGAAATTATGTATGGTATTCTCAGCATACTATACTTCAAAAATGTTATATACTTTTAATAATAAATTAGTTTAATCATTTCAAAAGTGGTCAGCGAATAAGTCAAGACTACCCTCTTTGTATACTTGCAGCGAAGGAGTCTCCCCAAGTCTGTATGTAACTAAAGATCAGTTTTATTTTCACATATGTACACACATATCTTAGAAATTCGACTTTTAAAGCAAATTTGTCTTTCTAAATTTTACAGTGTGTTTTTCCCCAAAAAATTATCCTGAGAAGTAAAGTCTGAAACAAAATGTGTGGTCTTGGGTCACAGAGAAATTCAATGGGTCAATACATTCTTTGATCTTAATGTCTGTTTTTCAATGTGCTGAACTCTATCCATCAATCCTTCTCATGCGTTTTTACACAATATGTGAGCTTTGTTTTATAAGTGCATATGCATGAGTACTTTCTAAGTTCATGTCAAAATAAAAGTAAAAAATAAATTTAGGGATGGGCATTGTGGTATAGCAATTTAACCCACTTGCCAGGCTGCTGGCATCCTGTTTGTGCATGCCAGTTTGAGTTCTAGCAATTCTACTTCTGATTCAGCTGCCAATTACTAATACAAACCCTGGGAGGCAGCAAATGATAGAGCAAATACTGCACTTCTGGATAGCTGCTTGGGAACCCTGGATAGAGTTCTTGCACTCCTGACTTCAGCTTGGCCCAGTCCTAGCTGTTACAAGCATTTGGGAAACAAGCCAGTACCTGAAAGAGTTCTCTCTCTCCCCGTTATGCATCTACATTTCAAGTAGATGAACGCAAATAAATAATTTTTTTTAAAAAATTATGTTTGCTTGTGGTGAAACAATTCTGAACTCATCCATTGCTTTTTCATAATATGTGTTCATAAAATTCTTGTACATATGTGCAAATGTTAATGTGTTAACATGCTTCATACACTATTTACAATAGCAGGCTTAATAATATTTCAAGAGCGGCATGCCAGACATAGTGAGCTCATTGCATCAGTCTGTCTCCAAATTCCCCCACTTCTTGGTCATAACCATTCTGACCTTACAAATTTCCAAAAACAAATTGATCTGTCCTCTGCCTACACACACCGAGCTATCCTTGTCCATGGACTTCACTTGCCCTCCATGTCCAGGGAGGGAACTTATCTGAGCCACACCTATCCTCCTTTTAGGCAAGCAGAAAAGCCATGGGCATCGTCCCTTCTGAGAAAGCGTTCACAGCTCATGAATTTCCCATGAGAAGATCATTTGCAATTGTCATGGACATTGCTGTTCATATTTTTCTCTTTTCTTTCTCCTACATTTTCTTCAGAATAGTCTCCCCTTAGCAATCCTCTCCACTAGCACAGATAAACAATAACTTCAGTTATGATTAGTACGTATTCACGATACACCTGCAATAAGCCACCTCAGAGATTCCCCAATTGTGCAGTGAATTAGTCACAATCGGAAGTCAGCACCCTGTGCAGTGAGAGCCCTTCAGTGTGCCCAGGAGCACCCTTCAGAATTTCCACCACAGTCTCCACCTATGTCCTCATCCTCAGCTAATTAAACCTGCTTTTCTCAAGCACCAACATTTTAAAAATAGTTCTTTTTGATTTTATTATTTTTCTGAGCTGCTTGATTACAGTATGAACTTGCCCATACTTTTCATAGAATATTACTGGCAATGTAAACCAATGTTTCAACAGTGTGTATGTGCAAGCAGTTGGGGGCTTGGTTTTGGGTCCTAGTCACTGTTATAATATCATTTCAGGAGGAAAATGCCTCATGAGTTCCACACAAGTGACTTACAAATGGACTTACAGAATGCAACCCTTTCTAAATGAAGGGACTGCCTCCCCTGGTATAGCCTGGAAACCATTGAGTCTTGATTCCATCAGATATGAAGGCTGCAACTTTGCATGTAAATAACTCAAATTATTCACCAGCCCCACACAATTTTTCAGTGAGTATCTATCTGCTCAACGTGGGAAGTTCATTTATTTTCCTTCAACTGGCATAAGCCGTTAGTCAAATAGGTCACTTAAACTGGAAATTCAAACAGATAAAAAAAAAAGCAGCACAGCGCTGTAATAACAGCTGTGTTTAAGCAGAATTCCAAGAGAATATATACATTCACACATATCTTGGTCACTTATGGAAACACCTGAAGGTAGTTCAAAAAGCACAAAATTCAAGCATTCCTGAGAAACTAGAACAAAAATTTCTACTTTGGATTATCAATATGATTCTTGAAGGAATTGTATGATAGCAACCTGTGATAATATCCTGTCACCTCTCGCTTTGCCTTTCAGAATGCAGACGTATAGAGAACAGAAGACAAATGTGAAAAATAAGTGTTTAGATTTTTGTCACTAGTTTACACTCTGTTATTTGCCCACCTGATTAAAGCACATTAGCAGCAATACCTATTTGAAGCATTTTAGATTCCTTCTGCTCTAGAAAAAAAAATGCTGGATATCATTATTATTTATAACTTGAGCATCATGCTGGAAAATGTCACTTGAATCCTGCTTGAATTATATCTCCTATGTGAAAATGAAACTACCACACAAGTTACTCTACATCTATATGGTTAGTCTTTGTCAGCACTCACAGTTCAAGAAAAAAAAAATGATTCTTTCTCTTTCCATGTGCAAAAAAGCTGCAGTCTTACTGAGATTTTTTTTCTTGTTTTATTCTGAAAGAAAATTATATTCCCCCACCCCCGATTATGTTGCTGGTCTCAAAGGTCAATGAACACATTCATGCAGAAAGACACAGTCGACGACGAGAGGGAACTGGCTCTTTCTTACTGTAATAAGGGTTTGCATATTTTGGCCAGGAGAAATTTGCACAAGGACATGTTCTTTTACAGGTAATAGTAAGCAAATTCCTTAGGTTCAAAGGGGAATTCGGTGAAAATATGGTCTAACAGAACAGTGCTGCAAGTCAGGCTTACCTGAGCCGGCTGTTTGTGTTTGCTGCCACATCTATACAATTGCTTTTGCCACCTGTGTGCCCCTCAAATACTGCCCCTGGCAGATTAGTTTCCTTGACTTCAGGTATGGCCCTGCAAGGGCTGATAGCTACAATGTGCAGAGATACCACCAAATGTGGGAGAAATAAATGTCAACTTGATCGTGACAGAACAAGGATGTTCACGGACAGCTTTATTTGTCACTTTGAGGCACACCGATATTGAAGAAGGAGCTGAACATGTCAACAAGCGGAAACTGGCTTTGCCTTATGAAATGCAGTGCCATGTGAGATGTGCTTCTTTGACGCACTGCTGCTGTGCGGAGCCTGTTTAACCAGATGGGAACAACAGGGCCCGAGTTCATTCTCATTTGGTAAATGTTTTCTATGCAATCAAGTTTCAAATTCTATGTGCCACTTGGGCTATCTTAACATAGATTTCCATCCCTTTGTTTTTAGGGAAGTAAAGAAATAACCTCTATGATCTCATATAAGAGGAAAATAAGCACAACCATTTAAACAAAATTCTTGATCTGAGTCCAACCTCTCCCTCAGTGTTTTGTGTACTGTTAGATTCACTCTCAACCTCCAAAGTCCCCATTTCCAAGTTGGGTTGCAAACAGATCCCTATTTATTTTGCTAAAGTTTCATGAAGATAATAACATAAGATGATAGCATGAAGACAGCTTAAAAACTATTCATGTTAATAACGCTTCCTTAACATTTTCCAAATTGATTGTAAAAGAGGTCAACATAGTTTTTCAGAATTTTTACCTTGAGCTGTATCCTGATACAGAGTGATTCAAGCATTTTTTTTTTGCTTTTTGCTTTGTTTTTAAAATGAATTGTATGAGAAATACATAACCTAGGAGTTAATTTCCAATTCTCTTCAAATTCTACTTTGAAGATACTAATAATATATACACAAGGATCCAGGCATTTCAAATCTCTCTCTCTCTCTCACACACACGCACACACACACACACACACCAGTTTGCAATGTTTTTATGTGTATTTTATAAAACTTTCACCTTCAGGAACTCATTGTGCCTTACTGGTATTTTCACTAATGAGAATTTGCTAAGTGGGAAAAAAAAATGTCTATCCCCCTCCACCAAAGAAATTTTATCTGAAAATATTGAAAGACAGACAATATAGCCAGCTTGAGGGTGGATTCTGATCACTGAGAGAACAGGAACTTGTTTTCAAATACATTTAGCTTGGGAATTTGCAAAGCTGATAAATTTAGGACTAGTTCAAATTGAGATTCATTTCATGATCATGGAGGAAAATGCCAGGAGTCATTTTTTAAAGTGGTTCAGTACATCTGCAATTGGACTGGACATTCCAAAAAGTCCAGAGGCATCACTTACAAAAAAAAAATGCATAACAAGGATCCAGCAAGAAAAAGGTATTAATTTGAAAACAAATGAAGAAAAGCAGAGACCAGCCTGAAATTCCTGGTTGTAAGGAGTGTCACTGGCACCTCCCACAGGACTAAAGGTAATTAGTTCAGCATTTTCTGTTGTTCAGACAGTTTCCTTTTCCCTTTTGATGTAACACAGCCCCTTTCCATCACTTTCCCGAATCAGTGCCGGCCTCACTAAAGCCACAAAGCGCAAACTGCTGGAGTGTCTTTTTGCAGGAAAAGCCCTTTTATTCAGTGACTTAAGCTCAGGCTGCAGACTGCCCGCATATTTAAGTGGGCTATGAAAGAACTAGCTCTTGTTTTATTTGTTCAGACTCCAAGAATACATAATTCTGATTTCCTTGCAGATGGCTTGAAGCTGTCAAGGATAAACACAGGGTTAAAGAAACCGGTTGCTACTGGCACTGGACCACAGAAAGGATGACTCTCCAAGCTTCTTTGTTGGTGGATCAGCATAAACTCCTTTCCTACGTGTGCAAATTCTGTCTACCCTCGGGGCATCGAGGTGCATTGTTCCCCTCTCGCTTGTTTAGTTTTAGTTGGTGCTTTAATTTTCTTGACATGGAAAATTTCCGTGTCCTGAAGAAATGCTTTCACCTGTGAGTGAGGTAAGCGCAGCGTGCAGCGTTCTGCCAAAAGAGGGCAATGTTGCTGTTCAGAACTTCCTCGTTCCGTTGCCGGGGACCAGATCTCCGGAACAGTAAATAATCGTCGCTGTCTCTTCCTTCTCACCACACGCAAGTTTCCACATGTCTGTGTGCTCTGTAGTTAATCAGGACTTTGTAACTATCTGTCCTACCTATTAACTGCATCCACACCCAAATTGTTTAAAGGTTAACACATTTCACTCCATGCATGACTGGCACACACAAGCGAAGGGCTGTCTCGGAAATTCTGAATTCATTTCCCTTTGCCGGTGATAGGCAAGAGACACAACCTGCTTTGGGAAATGTCAGGTATTTGTACTGTGTGCCTGTTCTCTGATACTCGAGATGTTCCTCAATCATGGTCTTCACGAAAACTACAGCCAAAGAGAGGGAAAGCAAAGTGTTTATGTTCAGAGAGTGTATTTCAGAATCATCTATTGTCTTACCATTTAGCATATGATTCAAAACTAATACCAGGGCGTGCGTAACAATCTTGATAGCTCACACTGGATTTCTTTTGTGTAGAGAGGACGCAGTGAATTTTTCTTGAGATTTTAAACATTTGGCCGGCCGTGTTCTCTCCAGGAGACTTACATGTTGTGTTATTTCCTGGACAATTTTATTAGACTTTAATTAGTTGCGCCCATTTTTTTTTTTTCATTCTCTTGAACAGATGTAATCCACTTGTTTTCTGGAAAGCACAGTTTTGGTTTTCAATGGAAGGTTTGTTTGAGAAGCAGAATTCCTGGAATTTTTTTTTAATCAAAGGAGAAACACTTTGAGTCTGTAGAGTGCTTTTGCTCTCGCAGCAACTGGCAATGTGGCTGGCCTGCCGCAGGAGCGCTACCAGAGCAAATGGCTCTCGCGTTTAACAATTTCACCAGCTCGTTTTTCTGACAAATATGTATATCTTCATGTGTATTTCTGTTCATACAGGCATTTTATATAGCTACAAATGTGTGTGACTCTTCTTGCCTTTTTAAAAAAATACAGACTCAAATTTAAATTTTATTAAAGGGAAATAATTGAGAGAGTTTTTGAGCACTCAGCATGAGTGATGATATTTTCTGTGAACTGCAACTTGGTGCTTTTTTTGGAAGCAAGGGCTGAAAACTACAAACATTACGATCATCAAATTAAAAAACACATTAAGAGAAAGAACTGGGTTGGGAGTGGCAAATTCTCAGAGTATGGAAATGTCTTAAGATGGGCCTCTGTTTTTTTTTTTTTTTAGTCTTGGAGGTGCTTCGTGTCCCCCATTTAGCTGGGTTTGAAAGATTTAAGTAGAATCTGCTGTCCCAGAGACATCAATAAAACCCACAGAAAGCTCTGTCTGCTGGAGGTGCTTCCGGGAAATCCTTATTTAACATCGACTTCGTTTACTGTGGCACAGCTTTTTCATTTCTTCTGTGTGAAAGCCCGCCATCTCATTTCTGCTCCCTTCTCCTACAACTGTCAGTATATGTACATCAGACAGCCTGCGTTATTAAAAGAATAATAACTGCATTGCAGGTTTCTGAACCCAAGATTGTATTTTCTTTCTCAAATATTCATTAAAAAATATAGATTGTATTTTATTGCAAGTGCTCTTTAATGAATACTGTGCCTGTTTGCGTACAAGAAGGTGCTTCCAGTGTAATTCCCTGACAGTAATTGTGGTCTGAATTGAGAACATGCAGTAGCAGAGCGCGTTTAATGGCCACCCTGTGGATTGAGTACTGCACTTTTGTCATATCTTGCTACTTTTAAAAATGAAGAGATTAGTTGGACCAGGAAAGAGTTAATTATGCACTTGCATAAGGAACCCTCAATGAGCAGTCAGTGAGAATTCTTTGTCTTTATTGTAAAATAAAAAATTTAAAAAGAGCCTGGCAGATAGTAGGTAAATAGTTAACTGAGCATCTAGTTCGCGGTGTGTGTGTGTGTGTGTGTGTGTGTGTGTGTGTGTGTGTGTTGTGCATAATGTGAGAGTAAGGGGAAACCTTTCAGTCTGCCACAATGTTAAGGACCATAAAATAAATGAGTAACACCTCTTCATTTCTACAGAACTAACATAAATAACTAAGGACGATGAAACAAATTTCTAGCACAACTACATTTTTCATAGCTTTCCTTTGATTCCAGAGAAGTACTGCATGCAAAACAAAAAAATGTATATTGCCTAACAATCAAGTTCTTTGTGCAAATACCGCCTCCTGCAAAGGGTGCAGAGCAACAGGCCATGCTCATAAATGAACAGGGGCTAAAGAGATCAAAACTGGAAAGGCCAGACAGATGTCAGGATAGTGTAAGGTTTTAGAAAATAGTAGGCTATCATTAAATCTTCTGATTTGCCAGAACTTCAAGAGTAATTAGAAAAAGTCTGTAAGTGAGCACACACGTACATTTACACACACACATCCATACACACGAAGTCATATGCTCATGGTAATATGATAATATTTGCCATGGGAATTGGCTCTGCAAAGAAAAAGAAAGCTAATATAAGGAAGAGTGGAAAGCTCTTAAACTTATCTAGGCTTTCATGAAAGGAAATATGTTAACCTCAAAACTCTTTGTGCACAGGGAAAGATTCTTAAAAGCATGAATTTTTGACAAAATTTCTCAGCTAATATTCAGGGTTCTGCACCAAAAATGAGCAGTGTATCAATTACTCAGCATTCCTGTATTGCTAAATCTACTTAATGGGAAGGTGCACTTGCATATAGGGCTCTGTTTCCTGACTGGCTATATTCTATTCTGGGATCAAGGATTTACATTTGGTCTCTGAGACTCATGTTGGGTTTTGCAAAACGATTGTGAATGTTGTATATGGATCCTGTCATTATAACAATATGAACAACTTGGTCAAAGATTTTTAATTCCTATCAAATACTTATTTGACTAATTTTGTCGCCAAGTAATACTTCCTTTTACAGCTGTTACATCCTTTTACAATTGAATTGACAATCAGGGTATAAGATTTCACTCCGATGATTTTCTCTGCAATGCCATACTTTGCACTTACAGATAGAAAACACAGTTTGAACTGACAGGGAAATGAGAAAAGGGTAGTATTTACTATGATTGAAAGCTTTTTTTTCCCCACATGGTTTTCAAGCACTTTTTCTTTAATTCTTTTTTTTTTTTGGATAAATGAGTTTAATATGAAAACCACATGATTTTTTTAAGAAATCATTTAACACTGTAGCATCAGAGTAGAGCAAACTAAATGGCACTTTTATACAACATGTGCATGAGGGCTGATTCGATTATCTGCAGGACAGAAAAGGAAACAGAACGTCACATTACTTCATTCATATCCGTGGTACTGAAAGCATGAGAGCCTTATCTGTATCTCTGACAAAATCAAGTGTGACACAAAAGTATTTGTTGTACTGGAAGTGAAAATTTTTAAAAGTATATTAAAAAGCTTGCAGAGATAGTGCCACTAATTTGCCATTTACTGGTCATATTAGATCTTCCTGAATTCAGAGCGGCACAATGCATCAAAGTAGATTTCAATATTGTTGACACTTTTTCAGTATATTGATTTTAATGCAAATGTTAAATGAGATGTGAACACTTTAAAGTATGATGTGAGTAAGTTTCAAATGCTTTGGTGTAGGGTCTTTTAATGTCAATATTTCCATCTTTGATTCAGAGCAGAAATATTTGCATATTTTGGAATCTACCTGAGGCAATAGTATTTTTAGGATTGGAACACGGGCATTTATATTCGTTGGCACATTAACTAGTGGGTGAAATGATTATGAAGAAAAGGCAATATCTAATTTGTTAAACCAGTAGAACTTGTAAAGTTGCACTGTTATGAATATTTCACAATCTAAAGATCTTCTTTTCCTCTTCCCTCTCTCTCTGCTGCAAACCCTGCAGCTCAGACCTTCCAATCAGACTATTTTTGCTAGTAAGAGTCAAAGGATAAAGTTCCATAGAAGTGGCAGTCTAAAGGAAGAAACATGTATATGTGTGTGTTTATTTTGTATCTAAATGCACACCTACACAGCTTTTACTTTTTTTAATTACTATTTTTTTATGATACAGTTCTATAGGCATAGGAAATTTCCCTTCTACTCTTCCCATTTGCCCTTCCCCCACACTGTTTTCACCTGTTATTACAATCGACTAGTCCTTCAACAACAGTCACAAGCCCATCATTCTTTCACTTAAGTGTATCATGACGCTGCAGGTTCAGACAATGCTAGAGTCCAGCATTCTTGCTGTCAAGATATATTTAGGGGCCAGTGCCATGGCCTAGCGGCTAAAATCCTCGCTTTGAATGCGCTGGGATCCCATATGGGCGCCGGTTCTAATCCCATTGCCCCGCCGCCCCACATCCCATCCAGCTCCCTGCTCTGCACCTGTGTGGGAGACCCGGAAGAGCTCCTGGCTTCAGATCAGCGCGGCACTAGCCGTTGGGGTCACTTGGGGAGTGAACCATCAGACGGAAGATATTTTTCTCTGTCTCTCCTCTTTTCTGTATATGTCTGACTTAGTAATAAAAATACCTAAAACAGAGAGGAGGAGAGAGAGGACGATCTTCCATCTGATGATTCACTCCCCAAGTAACCGCAACAGCCGGTGCTGCGCCAATCCGAAGCCAGGAGCCTATTACCTCCTCCAGGTCTCCCACACAGGTGCAGGGACCCAAGGCTTTGGCCATCCTTGACTGCTTTCCTAGGCCACAGGCAGGGAGCTGGAAGGGAAGTGGAGTTGCCGAGATTAGAACCAACGCCCATGTGGGATTCCAGCGCGTTCAGGGTGAGGACTTTAGCCACTAGGCCAAGCAGCCAGGCCCTAAATAAATCTGTTTAATAAAAAGATGTATTTAACAATTTCACTGGGATTCCGCTTTTTACTCAGAAGTGGAGATGCACACTGCACTGTATCTTTTTCAGTGTGATAGTCTCCCTTATGCAATTCTTTAGATGAAAATACGTATATACACATTTATCTATATATCTATTGATATTTTATTTCTTAGGAAGCAGTTTACAGAAGTAAGAAGTAATGCTTCTACATCTCACCTGACACAAATGTCAACTCTAAGTATAACAAAGACCTAAATCTGTACACAGAAACCATAAACTATTAGAGCAAAGCAGGAAGCACTCTGAAAGATACCGACATTGCTAAAGACGGTTTGGAAGTCACCGAAAGTGCAGCCAATTCAAGGCAAAATAAGGAAATAGGACTTCATCAAGCTAAGAAGCGTCCGTACAGCAAAGAAAATGATTAACATAGTGAAGAATTTGAGAAACAGAATTGGAGAAAATCTTTGCACACTACACAACAGATAGCTGACTAAAATCCAGGATTTACAAAGAGCTTCCAAAACTAAATGACAGCAAAGCAAACAAGCCTGTGAGGAAATGGGTGGAAGAAATGAACAGACATTTTTCAAAAGAACAAATTCAAATGGCCAGCAGACATATGAAAAAGTCATCAGGCTCCCTAGCTATCAGGGAAATACAGATGAAAACTACACGGGGGTTCTACCTAACGCCAGTGAAATTGGGTTATATCCAGAACTCTACCAACAACACCTGCTGGCATTGGTGCGCGGAGAAAGGCACCCTACTCCACTGCTGGTGGGAGCGTAGGCTAGTACAGCCTCTCTGGGAGTCAGTATGGAGAGTGCGAAGACAACTGAAAATGGAGCTACTGTTTTACCCAACTATCCCACTTCTGGGAATATATTCAAAGGAAATGAAATCTGCGTATGAGAAAGTGACCTGTGATCCCATATCCACAGCAGCACAGTCCACAATAGTGAAGCTCTTTTATTTTGTGTTCTTGGTGCTGGCGTTTACGACTCTTTAAATTTATCCACATATAGTTTATTACATGCTTCAAAGCACTGTAATGTTAAAAAAAAAAAGGAATTATTTTTAGAAGCCAGAGTAGCTTTACTTAAATTTTTACTTAATTATCATACAAATGCTTCTATTAGTTTTTCAAAATAAAAGTGTAACCCTTCCTCGTTAAACCACTTGGATTCTCACTCCACCCTCTGCCTCATAAGTTCTCAGTGATACCAGCCTATTTGTGATTGTTGGTATTTTATTTTATTGCTTTTAGCCTTAAATAGATAATAATATAGAAGTGGCTGAGTAGATTCATTAGCAAAACAAACACAATATACTCAAATGAGATGTTAACGATAGGGAATACTGGGCGTAAGGTAAGGGGACGCTTACTACATTGTAATTTTGTTATGTAAATGTAAAATTATCCTGAAATAAAAATCTGAAAACTGTTGTAAAGTGATAATTAATACAAAGAAGTGAAAATAATGAAGGTAATTTTGAATTATTAAAATATTATGTATTGAAAATCAGCATGGCTGTTTAAAAGCATTTCTGTGAGTAAGTAATCTCTTGCCTCTAAATCAATGTCCTAGTCAGTTTTTGCTACAAATTCTGTTATAACTGTGAATCAAAAGTTCTCTGACCTGAGCATTTGATCATAAGCAAAAGCACTCATAATACCTTGGCAGCCGAGCGCATGATACCATTTTCATGAAGATCTCTTCCTTATAGACATTAACTCCAAACGCACCCTTATTTTGTTTTAAAAAGCAATGCTTCTCTTCTCTTCTTCTTCTTCTTCTTTTTTGAAAGTCAGATTTACAGAGAGAAGGAGAGACAGAGAGAAAGATTTGTCAGCTGGTTCACTCCCCTGATTGCTGCATTGGCCGGTGTTGAACTAATCCGAAGCCAGGATCCAAGACCCTCCTCTGGGTCTCCCACATGGGTGCAGGGTCCCAAGGCTTTAAGCTGTCCTCTATTGTTTTCTCAGGCCACAAGCAGGGAGCTGGATGGGAAGTGGAGAATCAGGGAGTAGAAATGGCATCCATATGGGATCCCAGTGCATGCAAAGAAAGGACTTTAGCCACTAGGCTATCACACCAGGCCCATACCCTTACTTTCATGCTCACAATTTAGAAAACTATCGGAGCAAGCCAGAGGCAAAAAAAGGCAAAAATATGTTTTCCTTGATTTATGGTAACCAATAAACATAACACCAAAATCATGTATATGAGCATCACTGGATTTGGACATTTGATTATGGCTTAGAGTCCTTGTCCATCCCCTGGAGGCACAGTGTTTTCTCTAGTTACTACTTAAGGAATATTAGTGGAAGGTTAAGCTTGAGGAGATGAGGTAAACTGAAAGTGTGTCATTGTAAAAATTCGCAAAAAAAAAAAAAAAGGATGGAGAAGAGAGGGCAGAGGGCAGAAGCAATGGGATGGGAAGTATCAATACACTCTGAAATCTGTGTGTTCAAAATACATAAAATTACACAAGAAAAATTATAAGAGAAAGCATTACTAAAAAACAAAGTGAAATTTAAATCCATGTGTTCCCAGAATTTGAACATACTAATATTTGTATACAGAATTATACATATATATGTATTTTGTGATCATCCTTATTGTCAGCTATATATGAGTGTGTACAAAGACAAGGTTCCCATGCTCTGTCTGTTATCTAGTGCGATATTTTCCTGGCTTGACTTGCCGTTCAATTTGAGAGATTTCATAGCTGGAGTTTGGGACTCTCATGGTGACATCACAGGCTAACCCTCCACTCGAAGTGTAGGCATCTTATATGCGTGGTCAATCTTTGTCCCTGCTGATCCACTTCTAATCCAGCTCTGTGCTTATGGGCTAGCAAAGCAGCAGAGAATGATTCAAGGCCTTGGGCCCTTGTACCCATGTGAGACACCCAGAAAAGCCTCCTGGCTCCTGTCCTTGGATTGGCTCATCTCTGGTGATTGCGGCCATTAAGAAAGTGATTTAGTAAATGAAAGAACTTTATCTGTCTTTCTGTCTGTGTAACTATGCCTTTGAAATACAAATAAATAAATATATATATATATTTTAAAATATTTTTGCTGCAGACTGAGCCTTGAGTTATATAATTTGGCCAATATTTTAGTGTAAATACAGTATTTAAAAGTTTCAGTAGAAGAGGAATAGTCAAGAGATATGAGTACACAATTAAGGGCTAGGGTTTCTACATTCTGTCTTGTTGCTACCTTACTGTGTGATTTCCAATGACTCTAAATTTCTGTGTCCAGACATTCATGAATAAAACTTCACTGATGTCTGTGTGTTGAACATTGCATTAGTTCTATATAAAATGGGGATTAACATCCTCTTCACTAAGTGCCTATATACATTGCCAATTACATGAAAATAATAAAAGAAGGGCTTTTACCCTAGTGGTTAAGATGATGTTTCAGAGGTCTTGAATTCCAGAATGTGGCCAATACAGACTCTAGGTGGCAGTGGTAATGGTTCAACTAATTAGGTACCTGCCACCCGTGGGGGAAACCTGGTTGGCGCTCCATGCTCCAGCTTGGGCGTAGCCTTCTTGAAGCTATTTTACAGCATTTGCAAGATGAACAAGCAGTGTGAGTTCACCCCGTTTGTCTTTCCCTCTCTGTTTCTCTGCCTTTTAAATAAGTAAATAAATAAGGAACAAATTCAAAGTAGATAAGCTCCTATTTAAAAAGAAAATCAGTATTATTCCTGATGGAATAGAAATCAATTCGAAATACTCTTTGCCAAATGCAAGTCTTGTGTAAGATGATTTCATTCCCAGTCACTGCTGAGTAACATTATTAACCTTCTTGAGTAAGAAGACTCTTACATGGCTCTTTCTACATTCGAAATCTCTTCATTTGGATCATCTCAACTCTATCACACATCTCAGCATTACATAAACTGTTCCTTAAAACCTATCCATCTGGGCAATTTAAATCACCCCCGTAGTTTCTTTTGCTTCTGAAACAGATTCCACAAACCACAACTGAAAATCCATTTCATAACTTCACAGGCTTAACTTGGACACTTATTGCCCTAAAAGTTAAACAGGATGAAACCCACGCCTGAAGGCAGCTACCACAGAGGGTGGGGTCTATGGAAACATGTTCAACTGACTCTGCGTAACACTAGCAAAGGGGCAGACAAAAGCTGTCCTTCAAGGCGCTCAGTGACATGGTTAATAAAGCTGACAGCTTTTTCAAAGAATCAAGATGATTATTTGCATTTCATTTAAATGTATCAGCTGCTCCTTGCATTTCTTGTGGTAAACATACACAAAAAGTTCTTTTAAAAAGAAGATGTATTTAGTTAATTTTAGTTGAAAATCAATTATACGGAAGAGCAGAGAGAGAATGAGAGATCTTCTAACTGCTGGTTCACCCCCCAAAAGGCCCACAATGATCACAACCAATGGCCAAACCAATGCTGAAAGCCAGCAGTTTCTTCAAGGTCACCCATATGCATACAGGGGCCCAAGTCTTTAGGCCATCCTCCACTGTCTTCCCAGGACATAAGCATGGAGTTGGAATGGAAATGGAGTAGTCAGGACTAGAACCAGCACCCACATGAAATGCCAATGCCACAGCTAAAGAGTTAGCCTGCATGTACTACACAGGCCCCTACCAAAAGTTCTGATAAACGTGCAACTCACTTCTTTCCATCCATGTTGATCCAGTGTCATCAAAAGCTGGTGAGACATCCAGAGAACCCCAGGATTATACACCACCCTTGGAAAAGGTAGGTGTCACTTGAAGTAGCCCTTTGTGTTTAGCTTTAGTTTAAGGGAGTCTTTTTTTTTCTTTTTGAAAAAGATTTATTTATTTTTATTACAAAGTCAGATATACAGAGAAGAGGAGAGACAGAGAGGAAGATCTTCCTTCCAATGATTCACTCCCCAAGTGAGCGCAACTGCCGATGCTATGCCAATTCAAAGCCAGGATCTAGGAATTTCTTCCAGGTATCCCACACAGATACAGGGTCCCAAAGCTTTGGGCCATCCTTGACTGCTTTCCCAGGCCACAAGCAGTGAGCTGGATGGGAAGTGGAGTGCCAGGATTAGAACCGGCCCCCATATGGGATCCCAGCACATTCAAAGCGAAGACTTTAGCTGCTAGGCCACGCCGCTGGGCCCAAGGGGGTCTTTTTACCTGCTCCCGGGAATGTGCAGGTGGCTCAGTATCTTCCAGACACTCAAAATAACCCAATTTCTTCCCTTATCTTTTTCATAGTTTTCTTCTGTACTCATGTTTTCTTCTTGTTTTTTAAATAATGATTACTCTATGATTTTTTTTTTTAGTTCCTTATTTTTCATGATACAGTTCCTGAGATTCAGGGAACTTTCCCTTCAACCCTCCTTTCTACCCCACTGTTTTCCCCCATATTGTAGCAATGGCTTAGTCCCTCAACAACTGTCACATGTCCATCAATCTTCATCTTTTAAGTGTATCCTGACATTGTAGTTGTAGAGAATGGTATAAAGTCCATCATTCTAGTGCCAATATATATTTAACAGTTTATGATCTAATAATTTATCTATACCATAAAGCTGCTGTGAGGATTAAATTGGTTAACACACTCATGCCAATTAGAATAGCTACTGGCACACAGTACATTCACTAATATTGGGTAATATAAAATCTCTGTGTGTTTCCAAGGGCTGCTACAACAAAATACCACAACAAAATAAAGATATTATCATTCTGTTCTGCAGCATGAAGTCAGAAAACCAGGTGTTGACAAAGCCATCCCCCCTCTTGAGCATTTAGGAGGGAGCTAACTTCTAGCTATTTGCAGAAATCTTTAGCTTTTCTGAGTTGAAGATACATCATCCCAATTCTTAAGTCATATGTTTTCATGTTATCTATCTTCACATAACTCTCTTATAAAGGTATATTCACATTCGAATAGGGGTTCCCCCTCTTCATATCCGATCCCAATCTAACTTCAATTATCTCTCCACTGATCCCTGTTTCCAAATGAGGTCACAGTCTAAGGTACTGGGAGTTGGAGCCTCAAGTGCTTTTCTAGAGGACACCACTTAATCCATAGTAATAGCTACATTCAAACAAATGTTTCTACCTGCAAGTGGCAGCAAGTTGAGCTTTTCTTCTCTCCATCCATACTGCGATGCCCATCTGGAAGGATGATACTGTCTTTCCTCTTATTGCCTATGTCAGAAACCAATGCAAAGCCCCTTTCTTTAATTCCCTCTATTCCTTATTACTCTTCAGCTTCTAGTGGAGTTTCCTCATTCAATATCCGTTCTGTAGTTCTCAATCCAGTATATTCACTAACTTTCCCTGAACTCTACTCAGGTTTTGTAACTAATCACCGAATGTTGCTTTTCTCAACTAGTCGCTAGGATGCACTATATGATCACTACGAAGATCCAGTAAGATCATAACCATTATTTGCTTACAATAATGACTGCCTGGCAGTTGCCCTCAAAATCAAGTTCAAATGCATATTCTTTTCATTCTCTCTCTCTACCTCCCCCCACCCCATGTTTCTCCCTCCCTCTCTCTGTCTCTTTCTCCTGTGCTGCTTGTATCCTTCTGAATCGCCAACCAAACTTTCCTGGCTAAAGTTCCTCTCCCATGCGCCAGTTTATCTTGCTGCCTGGCTTTTTCATGTTCTCCACACCTGGTGTTTCATATGTTTGCTCCTGCCCTTTTGCTTTGATTGATCAACACCCTATACATTCAGAAATAAGCTTAGACATCAAGTCTTCACCATCATACCCCTTAACTCCTTTGGAGGCTGAATCACATGCCACTTCTGTGGGATCCACAACACCTCACTACTTTTCCACTTATTTGTCTGCATTCTAAGAGACAGAAAATCCAGAGGACAAGCCTTAGCTATTGTATATCATTATATCATCACACAACAAGATCATCACATTTATTTGTTTATTCAGAAAATACTCAAAACCCACCTAGTGCTAACTATTTGAGGAATATGAACAAGAAGTAGAAAGTCACTGTCCATGTAGTAGAGAACTTGATACCCCGTGAGTGAAATATTAACATAATGAGGGTGATGCAGATTTCTGTTTTCTTAGATAATCAGATATCAACATTTAATGAAAAACTGACTGATGCACTAAGTTGTACAGGTAGACAAAATCAGGCATAAAGACTACAAAGAAGGGTTCCAAACATGTAGCAGAAGGGGTAGTTTTTAAAGGCATTTTGATTTTCATTAGATTATATTAATGCAAAGAAAGGCAAGAAAATATTTAAAAAGTCTTCAACATTAGAATGACATGTGGGTCTATATTTTAGAAAAGTCTTTGGGGGTGATTATGTAGAGAACTGATTAATTCGGACAAAATTGTATTTGGGATGCCAGTTACTGTCCAGATGAGAGGAAACAGAGCCCCAGCTTGGGGCACTAACCTGCAACAGGGAGCCAGCATGAACCATTAATAAGTACAAAGAGAATTCAGTCACTGAAATGGGAAGAATTTCAGAATAGGTAGCAGATTTTTGGCCTGGAGGCACTTTAGTAACATTCACAGAAACTAAATATTTTCTTCAAAGTGTGGACCAGGGATGTGCAGGCAAATAATGACACAAATAATGACAAAACGTGAAATAGGCTTTTGTACAATGTCCAAGAGTACACAAACAGGAAGAAGGTGGAACCTGAGCCTACTGCTTAAGGAGAAAAAAATACCCTGTTAAAAATATTGATGTGCCTTCTTTCTCATTCTACTGTACAGATTCTGTCCACCAGCTGCATATTAAAATCATCTAGGGATCATTAAAAAAAGACATTATGCCTACTCCTCATTTCCAAAAATTTAGATTTAATTGGTCTTGTGCATTAGTATTTTTTTAAAAGCTCCCCAGCATATTGAAAAATAATGGAGCCTGGGTTTAAAACTACTGCTAGACCATTAAAAAAAAAAAAGTAATATTGGCATACAAAAAAGAATATCAGAAATGTAGTGTAGTTCTTTTGTAGTGGTTAATCTCATGTGTCAACTTGACTAAGCTAAGGGATGCCCAGATAGCTGTTAAAACATTATTTCAGAATGTGTCTGTGAAGGTGTTTCTACAAGAGATTAGCATTTGAGTCAGCAGAGCTAACACTTCCATTCTGTGCCTGCGCAAGAGTGAATCTGCCTGCTCTGCTTTTGCACTCAGACCTTGGCAATCCTGCTCTCCATCTTCCTGATTCACAGTAGGAAGACTCCAGAACCCTCACTGTTATTCTAAGCCTTTTCAACTCTAATAGAATTGTACCATCAACTTCTTAGGCTCCAGCTTGGGGATGCATCAATTCCTACAATAAATAAGTAGGCCAGTTGGTTTGGAGAATCCTGACTCACATTATCTTTTTCAGCCTCCTCTATCTTTGCTAGCAGCCCTGGTCTCTTTCTTTCCCATGATGCCAGAGAAAAGTGATGCACTTCCACATTGTATGTTGCATTCTTTCCCTCGCTGAAGTCCTCCTGCTGGTCACTGTTGTCAAATTGCTCATTTTCCCTTCAAGGTTCAACCCATACGTCGTCTCTTTTCTCAAATGTTGCCCCACCTCCACCTCCACCTGGATGCAGAACTAATCTCCCACACTTATCACATCATGTCATAATTACTGGGTTGCATTTTAGCTGGATCATTAGAAAGACAGTATTGTGCATTCTTGGAAACGTCAATGAAAGAAGGAAAAATGAAGAACAGAATTATGAGGTTGTTTTCTTCACTTAGGAGAAGGCAACTTACGCTTGCATAAAATTTTCAGAGGCATTTTGTTTAATTCCACAGCAGCCTTGTGGATTAGGGAAGAAATGCATTGCTTCTAACAGCAATATCATGAATACAGCTTTCCTAATATCATTCTTCCTAATATCAATTTTAAGTGCTCTCATCACAAATAGGTAAGAATGTGAAGTCAAATATATGTTAATTAGATTCATTTAGCCATTTTATAGTGCACAAACATTTCAAAACATCATATTGGATACAGGTGCACATAATTTTCTTTGTAAATTAGAAAGACAAATAATAACCAAGACAAATACATTAATAAACTCTCTACAATCTTATTCCCGACACTTCCAAAATATTTTAAAAATCTTAAATGCATTTATTGTGCTTATTTTCTCACTTTATTACAGCACAAATACCCACATTCTTTCTAGGAGACAATATTTTGAATCCAAACTATAAAAGATTTTTTAAATTGATAATTATTTGTTTAGACTCTGTGCTGCATTTCCTCTTCTCGGAGCCTACGGTCTACTCTGAAGCTCTTTGAAGAAAGAATTGTCCTGTGTCAACAATTGCAAGTCACATCCTTGGCTTTTGGCTTGAGCACACAGGATACTCAAGTCTATTGTCAGAGGGATTGGAGAAAGTGTAGTGTGTGGACTTGGAAAAGGAAACTAGAGTCTTCACCTGAACTGTTGGTTCCCTGGAATGTGGCCTCAGCCACAGGCCCTTCTGTGGCTGGTTTTACAACTCACATTCAAAGTGTTACTAGATACTAGTCTTCAGTTGTAAAATGCACAGTTTACTGTAATGGGCACTGTTATCTATAATGAATTCCCTAAAACCTAGACACACCTTTGTAAATAGTTCTTTAAACTTTCTTTAAACATTTCTAATTTGAGTATGTAATTTACCATCTGCTGAGACCCCAAGAGATACAGCTCCAAATGTATAATGGTTTAAATAATCAAATTTTAAATTTAAGAATGTGAAATTTCATCTTCTAAATGCTTGATCATTCTTAGCAAACTTTGTAAACTTTAATATATGATGTCAACTCATAACAAAGACTTATTGTCATTTAACAAAATTCTCTTCTACCTTACATAAGCTATGATTCCAGTCCCAGGAATTTTTAAATCATATTGGAAGAAGTTCCTTCACTGACATGCTTATCATTTAATAGGTTTTTACTGAAATAATACTTTGCAAAATAATACAGCTATCAGAAAAAACAAACACAGTCCCTGACCTGCTAAATTGTAGGTTATACCATAAAAGTGATAGATCGTGCTGAGCTTTAAAGGATCATCACAACCACTTCTGTACATAGGAAGAGTTGATGACATTGATATGCTCTAAGTGGAAGTTTACCAAAAGTTATGTGATTAACCTCAGAAGATGCTTCTTCAACCCTCAGCATCCTCTTTTATCTTTAGATAGTTGAAACAGTTGAGTCATTTTGTCAACATCTAATGGGCACAAGTTAACAATTAAAACCAAAACATTTAAATGAAGGGCTAAGCTTTGGAGTCAGAAGTTTCTGGTTTTTAAATCCCGGCTCTACTCTGCAACTACTAACAGGAAAGCAGTATCTCAAACCTGTTTTTGCCTCTGAAGTATGGGGATACTAACATCCCTTACTCTAGGATGTTTGTGGTTGTTTCTGAGTTAATGCATGTATAACACTTAGCTTGGATGTCAAGTGTGAAATAAACCTTATTAGTAATAGTACTGGGACTGAAAAAAAGTTTAAGTTAGTATTTTTAGTAACTGAAAACAATCCATACACCAAACAATTTTATGCATTGAAAGGAGAAGGTCGAAGGCAATCCATCTTATTTGAATGATAATAAAAGAAAATGTAAGAATAGTTAACACATAAGGCTTACATATTTTTGCACAGTCAATGGATATTGTAAGAGTTCTTTCTAAAAAAAAAAACGATTGTGGCAATAGAGATTGTCAACATAAGCAATACTAACTCTGGCCAATTGAAACCAACTCAAACTACCTTAACAAACTTAGCTTTGCTCCCCGTTTTGTCTGTGAATACTTGACTTTGATACTTGAACAAATGGGATACTGAGTGGAATGAACCAAATTGGTAACTTGAATTCCTATGAAGCATGTTTGTGCCCAATCATGTTATTTCCCAAGCAGACTATAATAATTATAAAATTTCACATATTAATTGACAGAATGAGTACAAGAAGACAGAGAACAGTTTCTGTCAATGTGGCCTGAAACTGTTGGAAAGACTTAAGCTATTTTTAAAATACGACATCAGTTTATGTTTGAGTGAGAAAAAGTTTTGAAAATAACAAGCGTCCTGAAGGGGAGAGCTGGGACTTGGTTGAGAAGCATGGTCCACCCTTGGGAGGCTTGACAACATTATACCAACTAGATTTAATAGTTGTGAAGGGCTGCCAGCTGCTACATCACTCCCTTTGTTCTCTGTGAGTGTACTGTGTGTGTTTCCTTATTTTGTTATAGTTCTAAGGTTGTGTACGTTGAGTTAGGATTTAGGTGGCAGATCTTGCCTTTCAGCATATAATACCCTAAGATCAGCAACTCTTAAGTTTGATAATAGTATCTGTACTTCAAATCTGACAGTACAATTGAATTATGTATTCAGAATTCACAAAAAGGAGCTGAGTATAATCTGTGCAAGGGAAGAGCACAAGCAAGAATAACAGAAACAAATTATTATTTAGTAAGCATTTCTTTCCATCATCCCATTTCCATCAAAGAAGTATAACCTCTTAGCATTCATGTTGGACTGAACCACAAAACTTGCGTTGGTTAGTAAAGTATCAGCTGGTATATCAGAAACAGAAGCTATGCACTGTTAGGCCTGCTTACTCTCGCTCCTGATGCTTTTCATTGTGAGAATATACTTCAGGCAATTTCTGGGTAGTTGAGAGACTTGTGAAACAAACTCAGATGCATTCCAAAGCTTAGAGTCAAAACTCATCAGGAACCAGTAAACCTCAGATAAGTCAAGTTAAATGCCAAAATAAATGAATGAAAAGTAACTTCATTTCCTCAAGCCGATGTTTTTGGCAGTAGTATATGACATGTTATCTATAGATTATAAAACATTATCTTGGCCCTTAACTTCATTTTCACGACATCAACAAATGTATTTATGACCTTTCAGTATTTGTTTATCTTCATTCCAACTCAAAGGAGGTTGCTTAGCTTATACACATAAGGATTTAAATTTCTATTCGGATATTTTCTAATTTTCTTCTTTTCCAAAAGAGACCCACCCACACTCTTCAAATTTTAATTCCCTTATCTTTGAAATAATTTTCTGTTCCATAACATAGGGAATCAGTAAAATTATAAAAATCAATAAAACACATGTAGGTATATAAATTCATTCATGAACAATTATTATTTTTCAGCTAGATACTATATATCATATAAAGTTTGTGTGCAAATAATTACTTTCACATTGTAGTTTGCTGACTAGTTAATACTTTGGAAATAAAGTTATTTGTCAAAAACAAAGGGACATATAATGGGTGAATGTTTAGGCACAGCAAGTTAAGCCACTACTTGGGGCACACGCATCCCATATTAAAGTGCCAGTTGCAGTCCCAACTTCACTTCCGATTCAATTTTCTACTATTGCTCCCTGGGAGGCAACAGATATTGGTTCTAATTCTTGCATGCCTACACTCTTATTGGAAACCTGGATGGAGTTCCAGTCCCCGTGCTTTCAGCATGGTACAGTCTCATGTGTTGTGGGCATTTGGGAAGTAAGCCAATGGATGTAAAATTTCTCTCTCTTCCTCTCTACCACCCCCTCTCTCTCTTGCTCCACCATTCACTCTTTCAAATAGTTAAAAATCAATAAGCATTAAAAAGGAGATAGATAGATAGATAGATAAATAGATAGATAGATGGATATGAATGCTGCTTCAGAAAGTCTATGAAAATGACATCAAAATTTAAATTTATGTAGGTATGTAAACATTTTTAAATCCATAATTTTTCACAATGTATATTTTCCATGAATTTTTTAAAACCACTCATATTGATACTCAATTTTATTATCTAGTAAGGAATTCATGTTTTAAAGCTTGGGAAAAAAAAAGAAACAGCAATGAAAGCAATGACCAAGCAACTTGCAACAGACCATATCAGGTCATACCAGACCTACTGAAGCAGTTTCTATTAGAGGAACTCAGAGACAGAGCAGGTAGGTAGGCCCCAATTCCCAATCCAATCTGTAACAGAACGCAGATACAATACAGTGTGGTCAGAATATATGCTCAGAATGGAGCAATCTAGAGAGAAAAAAAAATCACTGTATTAATATTCATGGTTAGAACTGGGATGCAAATCATAAAGCTGACTAAGATTGATTGTCTTGAGCAGTGGGCCTTGCCGAATTCCAGGGAGATTTGTGAATGGCCTACTTTTTCTTGGATGATAGCTTCCCTAAGAGAAGTGGTTTACGATGACCTCTCCCCTCAGTGTCCAAGCTCCTGATCCTTCCGGAGTGATTTCTAAGGCACCATGCCACCGTGAGCAAATCTTGACTGTTTCAACCTGTACCACCTGAGGAGTTAGCCAAATTCTAGATGCCCACCTCCAGTGTGCAAACCATGAGGCTCAGAAACAGATATGGAAAAAAAAAAACACATGTGTAAGACTAACCTGAGAGACACAAAGTACTTATACCACAAAATTAGCAAGAAAGGAACCATAGGCAGCAATTCAAAGGTCTGGGATATTCTAACCCAAATTACAACAATGCTCATGTTTCTGTCCTGTTGTTCTTCTAAAACAAAGCTTAATTATACTACATAATTTGTTCAGCGTTAGGCGTTAAGATCCACCATTGAGATTCTCATTGACTGGCACTGGGAAGTATAACTTAATGGAATTTTCCAAGCAGGCAGGAGATGCAAGGATGTGGAAAATCATGGTAGCCAGCCTAAAACACAGATGTCAATCTACATTCTGAAATGCACATTAAATTATTACACAGCGTCCCTGGTTGCAACACATGAGAGAGTTCATTGTTAGGCAGCTTCATGCTTTTTAATCAATCAAACTACAATAACAAAAATCCCAAACGTTGGGTTCCTTTATTGCTTCTCCACATGCTCCTCTCCTATTCTCTTTGCTTTTTACTTTCTTAGTTCTTTTCTCCTTCCTACCCTTGGCCCGCCTCTTTACTCTTCCTTTCCTTCTGTCCTTTCATTTCCTAGTCTCTAGAACCAATTTTGATAACTTGATCTGGCAGGGAGTTGAAATTTCCTAGTAAATATCATTTCTGTCACTTAAGGGTAAAATCGTTTGCTACGATAAGACACATAATTAAAAGATATCTCTCTATGCTTGCTTTTAACTTACATTTCACTTTAACTCATGCACTGGCAAAACAGATGCAAGCCAAAATATTTCTTGTTTCTAGTGAAAATTATATTCGCTATGGCTGAAAGAGCAGAGGAGCATGGCTCAAGTCTTGGGAACCCATATGAGAGAGCCAGGGAAACTTCCTGGCTCCTAGCATTGGGTAGTCCAAATTCCATTATTGCAGCCATTTGGGGGGTGAGCCAGCAGATGAAAGAACTCTTTTTTTTTAATCTTTATTTTATTTTTTTTTATTTATGTGATACAGTTTTATAGGCACTGGGATTTCCCCCACCTCTCCCACAACCCTCCCCCCATGGTGGATTCCTCCACCTTGCTGCATAACCACAGTTCTTCAGTTGAGATTCCTTCATTGCAAGCATATACCTAGCATAAAGTCCAGCATCTTATTGTCCAGATAAGTTCAGTGGCCTCTTGGGGAGACCTTCTCTGGTCTGAAGGTAGAGCTGACAGAGTAAAGTTCCAGTCAGTTAAAAGCCCCAACAAAACATCAGCAACAATATACAATGTTATGGAATTAATTGACATAGTATTGAGTAAACAATATGTTAAAGATAATGCAAGTTCAATTCTTCAGAACACATGGGTTGAGACGGTATCAATGACAGGTTCAAAAACTAACAAACAAATAAACAAACAAAAATTACAGATTAAATCAAGGCAAACATGTGGTATCTAACCTTTTGGGATTCGCTCATTTCCCTTAGCATTATAGTTTCCAGTTGGGCCCATTTAGCCACAAAGAACTGCATTTTGTTTTTTTTAATAGCTGAGTAGTATTCCACGGAGTAGATGAACCAAAGCTTTCTCATCCATTCTTCTGCTGATGGGCATTTTGGTTGCTTCTATGTTTTTGCAATTACTGATTGTGCTGCTATGAACATAGGGGTGCATGTTGGTTTGTCATGAAACAGGTGTTTTGGATATATTCCTAGGAGTGCTATTGCTGGATCATATGGTATGCTGTTTTTTGAACAAAAATAAATAAAACTTTTTAAAAGGCATGGGCATTCTGATAGTGAATATGAAACCCAAATGGGACACCCAGAGCCAAGCAACAGTGCAAAACTCCAATAATGTTAAGGGAGAGAGATAGCAGAAATCAAGTAAAACACTAATTATAGCCTTTTATAAAAATTAGTTGACACATCTTCCGCCCCATCTGATCACACTTTATACATATTCAGTTCTTAAGGACTTGAAAAGTATTGTGCTTCCAAAAGCTTTGTCAACAAGTTGGTAAAATATCATAAAAATGATATCTTAAATACTATTTTAGTCAGCTAAGATGTATAAAAATTCACTAAAATATAGTTTCAAATATAGTTTCAAATCCTTGTTTGAAATAATATAACTGTAAATATCTCATACTTGAGAGTTTGGATTAAAAAATATTTTTCCATCTGTTTCTCTCAGAACTGAGCCTAACGACTCTTTTTCCTATTCATTGTTTGAGATATATAATATAATTTTCACCTTGCAATAACTCCTTTGGGATTTCAGTCAACTTTCCTTTCCCTCTTGTGTTAAATGATTTCATGTTTGCATCAACACTCTGGAAGATCATTTGAAGACCTACTGGTTTCGTTCTTCTGATCAGATTGCCTCGGTTCTACAAAGAAGTAAATTCACATCATTCTTTCAAGATCTCACAACTCTACCTTCAGTGTGTTACGCAGTTTGTTCCTCATTATTCTAGCAACGGGATTATATGGAAAGGCGACTACTGGTTTGAAGCAATGTTTGTTTAAACACCAGATAATAAGAATTTTGAAAAGAAAAATCATATTCCTTTTCAGACATCGCACTATACTTTTTTACATTAGTAATAATTTTTCAGAAAAAAACTATATTACATGTTTTACTGGTGTTGATTTCTTCATATTATTTGCAGATGTCAAAAGTCATAAAAATAAGGAAACATAGAGAAGTCTCAAAAATCCTCAGCTTTCAAGACTACTAATTAAATACTTCTCAGAGGTCAGAAATGTAACGTGAGAATATGTGAGTAAGATCATTCAATATATAGTTATCTTAATCTTTACAACTCGGGGCTTCTAACCTCACTGCCTTTCATTTTTGCAACTTCCCTTACACCAGTGCACTTACCATTTGTTCAGTCAAAATTTAATAAAAGGAGAAAACTGCTACGTTATTTTCCCAAATGCTTACTGTGTTCATATCTCATTTGCCAATGTTTTGATTGGCAGCTTTAGATGACCCTGGTTTTTAATTTTATATGAAAGTGGTGAGAAGTATATTTTAGAAATCATAATCAGAATTGGCTGTAGCTCCCCTGTAAGCATTTTTATTATGAAGCTTCTGTTTCCCTGTGTTGTATTTGACAGTTCTGAGACAAAACGAAGGTATGCATTAACAGACCACAATTGCTCTCATTATTTGCCAAAATAACTAAAGTCTTGCGTGTCCTACAGGCACTGTGTTAGTGAAAATAATTTGGTGTTCATTCATTGCATTTTCATGTTTCCTCAAATCTATTGTAGATCTTCTTTGGTGCTTCTTTCCCCACTTTTGGGTATATATTGAAAATCTTTTAACAGAGGATTAGAACCATTGAGGTGGTGCTTGCAAGGTGAGTTACTACAGTATTGAATTATCATCGTCAAAAAATCAAGAAATCAGATAAAAGTTTCGATCCTTCACATAGTTTTACAAGTTGCTAAATCAAAGGTCAGAAAAGTAACACTATTGGAACACGATCAAAAGGAGTCTTTGAAACATTAGTGATAATTGCAAATTATGATAAATAATGCAAGAATTTTTAAAAGGTCTTCCAGCTACAGAAGTTTTTCTCTTAATTCTGTATTACCACACAGGGTTTTTAAAGATTTACCAATTTTTATTGGAAATGCAGATATACAGAGAGGAGAAAGGCAGGAAGAAAGATCTTCCATCCAATGATTTATTCCCCAAGTGCCCGCAACAGCCAAGCTGAGCCAATCCGAAGCCAGAAGCCAGAAGCTTCTTCCAGGTCTCCTGCACAAGTGCAGGGTCCCAAGGCTTTGGGCCATCCTTGACTGTTTTTCCAGGTCACAGACAAGGAGCTGGATGGGAAGTGGGACCACTGGGAGTAGAACTGATCCAGTATGGGACTCCAGCACATGCAAGGTGAGGATTTTTATCCACTAGGCTTCCACGCTATGCTCCTCCACAAAGATTTTGAAACAACAGTATAATGTTGTGCAAATTCTACTGGCTTTAAGCTTAAATAAATTTATATTTGAATTCTGACTTCACTATTAATAAGTGTAAAACCCAGAAAGCATTCATTAATGACTGAAAATATGTAAGTGTATTTAAAATAGGAATAGTAATGGTGCTAAACACTTTTAGATTGTGATGATGGTTAGAGACAACTGCACTAACTGTATTTGGCATTGAGTAGACATTCAAATTGACAACTATTAGAGACAAATACCTAAATTATAATTGCTATTCTTTATATGATTGTTTTATTAGTGCTACCAACTTTGAACACAATACAATCCTTCTTGCTGAATCACAAAGCTCTGACTGAAATTGTATCGCACTGATTTAGGTATGATATAATCAACTTTCTATGGAACTAAGGGCTCTTATCCATAACTATACCTGTGATTCTGTGAGATGCAAGTTTTTTGTAGTTCTTGCCTTCACTTCAGCCCTTCTTGGCCTTACATTGCCTTATGTCGGAGACTCTAGGACAAAGAATCTTGTTAGAAAGAGAAATATGGTTTCCATGGGGTCATAGATACCACATGTTAACTGTAGTTGGAAAGTTTGGAATGTGTATATATTCTAATATCTATTAAGCAATTAAACAATTACTGTGTGTCAGATGCTAGGTCAATTATGTTCCAAGGATTAATATTTTTCATGCTAATACAATCCTATGATGAAAATTGTCTTAATTTTACAGATGAGAACTTAAGACAAATGATTTGAAGCAATTTTTCCAACTTTTTGCAACTGGGAAGTTGTTGAGCAAATGTAACAACTGTGATGATATAGTTTTTAATCCCTATGTAAATTGACTCTCACACTTGCGATTTTTAATGTTAATATGTTCCTTGAATTTGGCATCCAAAATGACGAAAATGACCACTTATTAAGGAAAGGAAAATAAATGCAACTGGATTTTGTTCCAGCTATTCTTGAGAAAATCATTGTTTTGTCATGTATACTGAATTTAGTTAAAATTACTTGAGGAAATTCATGCTATCCCTTAAATGACATATTGGAACTAGTCTCAGCATTAGATAATATACATCCACCTCAAGTATTTCTAAAAATATCTGTTGGAGAATTTTCATCATCATTTACTATTTTTAAAGTGCTCATAGAATGCCAGTTCCACATTTTGTGGTCTCCTATTTGTATTATGGCGTGCCTGCCATTATATCTTCCTTCTGTGACAAATAAAAAAATGAATTATTATTTTAAGACTGATGCTCCTGAAAATTCTGCAGTTCTATTTGCTCACACACATTAAAGTATCATATTGTTATGGAATTTTCTGCCTTGGATTTCTTCTATAGAATTTGTTTACTCTATTGAAAAACTCATAATCATGCTATGAAAAAATTTAATAGTATACTTCTTAGAATACGGCAAAATTAAAAATTTCATGAAATAAGATTCTAACCAGATAAATAAGTATGAAATTGTCATTGTGTGCTGTGTATGTGTGAGGAGGGTAGTTAGTCATCACGCATTTCTAAACCCCTTTATTTTCCACCTTTTCCTTCAACTGAAGGGTCACCAGAGTCCAGCCAAATTCAACTTGACATTGAGAATAGCTCAGTTTACAAGAGTCCTGGAATATTGAGATTCAAAACACCATTGCTGCTTATCTAATGCCTTTCCAAATCTAGTTGTTGGATATGTTATGTGTGAACAGTCAGATCTTTTTTTCTTTTTTTCCAAATGTAAAGTCAGAGATAAAGAGAGGAAGAGAGACAGAGAGGAAGATCTTCGTCTGATGATTCACTCCCCAAGTGACTGCAATGGCTGGTGCTGCACCAATCTGAAGCCAGGGAGCCAGAAGCTTTTCCCAGGTCTCCCACACATGTTCAGGTTCCCAAGGTTTGGGGCCGTCCTTCACTGCTTTCCCAGACGACAAGCAGGGAGCTAGATGGGAATTGGGGCTGCTGGGATTAGAACTGACGGCCATATGGGGTCCTGGCAAGTTCAAGATGAGGAGTTAACCGCTAGGCCATCACATTGGGCAAGGGCAGTCAGATCTTTTAAGAAGTACATTGGGCCTGGCACAGTAGCCAAGTGGCGAACGTCCTTGTCTTGCACACACCTAGGATCCCATACAAGCATCAGTTTGTGTCCTGGCAGCCCCGCTTCCCATCCAGCTCCCTGATTGTGGCCTGGGAAAGCAGTGGAGGATGGCCCAAAGCCTTGGGAAACCCAGAAGAAGCTCTTGGTTCCTGTCTTCAGACCGGTGCAGCTCTGGTCATCACAGCCACTTGGGGATTGTACCAACGAACAGATCTTTCTCTCTCCTTTTCTCTATACATCTGCCTTTCCATATAAAAAATAAATTTTAAAAATTGTACAAGTGAAACCCATGGGCCATTTTTCTGTATCTCCACAGTACTTTTGTAGCATTCGATGTTAACTATATTTCTTTTTGCAAAGCATCTATTCTATTGCTTGCACATTTCAGCCACAGCTACCACCATAAACTGGTTTTAGAAAACTTAAATATGTGAAATATTATAAAAAATCTGACCACTTTGGTCTCAGATTTTCAGCATATAAACTTAATCATGGTATTCTCTGGGTTCTCCTGCTTCTGTCAGTCACAATTTCTAATTAGCTTTCCCCACGGAAAAAGAAGATGGATTATATTTTAATATCTAGAGACTAAAATTAGTTTATATTTTAGCAAGTTAGCACTTCTTAGCAGTTGATTTACTCTTGAAGCTACAAAATCTGTGAGCTTGCAATTAATCATACCTTGGTCATTTTCTTTCAAAAAATGTTCAGCTTAGCTGTCTATATCATAATAGAGGAAAACATGTAATTTATGCAGTTTAGAAATTATAGCCTTGTGTTTAACTATGTCATAATATATTTTCTAACTGCTCATTGTTCTTAACACTATAAAAGAATGTCATTTCACTGGAATTTATTTAAGCAAAATCTTTAACATGTAATCCCCACCAAAACAGTAACCCCTTTGAATTGTGGTTTACTTTTTTTTTGATGAATGCTTCTAGAATTTGTATTTACCACTCCTGATTTTGTGATAAATTTTAAAAATATTTTTTAAGCAGAAAGGCATATTCTTGGCATTCTTCTTGTAAGAAAAAATGCTTTATCTTCTGAAAATCATCTTTAATATTCTCATGTGCATAACACATGTAAAAGTATTCTGTTAATATGCACAGAATACACAAAGCAACTCCCTTGTGGCAGAGTGATAATTTAAAGACACTATAAATTCACGGCAATAGATATCTCTTAATTCACTGATTTTTTTTTCTTAATAAAAACAGGCACTTATTTAGAAATCAAAACAGTACATATTTTAAGCAGTTTCTCCAACTAGCTTGTACCAGAAAATTAACCCCCAAACTGTCTCAATCCTTGAACGGTATATCATAATGCTGCCAGGGTGGTGATCACTCACTGGGCTCAGAAACAAATCAATTAGTCTGCCAATTGTGTTCATTAGAATGCATTCATATCTCTATAAAAAGTTAATTAAAAGTAAGAGTGAGGAGCAAATCATGTCTAACATTCTGATTAAATCCAAGTTCCAAAGTAATTTCGAATCTAAATCAATAATCAGTACCTAAACTCACCCTCCAAAGGTACAGAATAGGTAGAAATTAGAGAAAGCAGACACCAGTCTAGAACACTGTGGTCAAGATCCTATCCTATTGTTTGCACTAATATTTTGTGAGTATTTATTTTATTAATGTTTCCCTTGACTCTGAAAAAGGGTGCCTCTTTGACTAAATGTCCACATTTTACTAGTATAGGCAAATGTTGAAACCAGCACTTACACCCGTCCCGCCAAAGAAACAAAACAAAAAAGCCCTCAGTTTAAAACCTTGTTTTCAAATAAACGATAGTACAGAATTTCCTGTGGCCACGTCTTTCTAAGTGCATAGAAATGATCTTGATACGAGAGCCGTACATGTTGAAGCCAGGTGTCCAAACAGAAATCAGGTGACAAGACATAGATTTCTATTTCATGAAAGAGACTCTACTTCTAACATGATAGCTAAATGCCTGAGGAAGAGCTATTAAAAGAAAAAAAGAAAAGCGAATGTGAAATATTCTGATTATAACAAGAAGCACTCTCCCGGCTTCTCAATTTCTTCCATATTGGGTAAGGTATCCTCCTCTTTTGTTTCCCGAGGTCCAAAATGAGCACCCATACGAGGGTGGGAGCATCTTCCTGACAAGCCGCAGAAAGCTTTAGACTAATTTCACATTCAGTTCTTGGCACTGAGGTCTGGGTGGAGGTGGGCAGGTCCACCCTGCCTTTCAGTCTCATTAATCATTTGGCTTTCCCTGGCTGCTCGCAGCATCTTCTGGAAGAACCCTTCTCTTTATTCATTCAGACAACCCTTTGGATTAAACAGAGCCAGCTAAATGTCAAAGCAAATCTGAGTCTTGATGCAGATAATCATTTCAATAATATTTCTCCATTTGTGCCCAAACACCAGGGGAATAAAGCTTTTCTGCTGTCAGGTACTGTAAGACTGCAGTTGGTGTAAATGCTTGACACTGAGCCAGATGGCTTAGCCGTGCCTCAAACATATGTTCAACAAGCAGGCTTGCACACATTGGAATTTTATTATTTTGAACTGGTGAGGCTTGCATATTTATTTACTTGACCCCCTTTGGTGTCACTTTGGTATTAAAACAATCAGTTATAAAGCTTCTCCAAGCAATAGGGTAGGGCTAGTTTATAAACTACTTGTCAGTTTCATATCACCACCTGCAGTGAAGTATTCCTCATCTCATGGTCTCTTCTTGATAATTTAAAGAAAAAGGGGGCAAGGTGTATGGACAGAGGGAAGAAGGAAATGGGAATTGAAGGAGAGGATGCTGGCCTAGCCCAAATATGAAGATGAATGTGCCCTTTTCTAACCAAATCTTTACATGACCCGAGGACAAGTAATTTTCTCATGTATTATGTTTATTTCACTCAGAAAACCTTGTCTGGGCCTTGTAGAAATCAACCATTAAAATACACAATTGCATGTACTCTTCAAAATGTCAGAAGTAAACTCTCTCTCTTTATATAATACATACACATTTGCAGCATATATTTACATGCAGTGTTTTGTAAGTGTACAGAAATGTATGTGTGAATAATATCTATAGGTATGCATGCACACTCATGCTCACTATGAAATACTGGTGCAAGTGCATATATACTTATGCGTGTATTACAAATGAGAGTCCAAGCGGAAGCTTTGAGCCAGCAGTTGCAATGTTCGTGTCCTATATCAGAGCTTTGGTTCCTGATCCCTGCTTCTCACCAATTTCTCTCATTCTAAGGATGCCAGTAATGGCTCAGATAACTGGGTCTTTTACATCCAGTATAAGTCCTGGATTGCATGGCTCTGGGCATTGCAAACATTTGGAGAGTGACCCAGCTGATTGGAGGAATTGAAGCACATTTTCTCTCAGAAAAACAAGCAGGAAATTCATGCTACTATTCTTGTCATGGAACACTTTTTGATTAACAAAGTTTTTTTTGGTCACACTTAAAATTTAGATCTCAAAATAAAACTTAAATGGTTTAATCATTTAGATGGAAAATATGTCTTTAGGTATAACATACTCTAATAAGTTCAATGTCAAAAAATGAGATATCCCAGTAGTTCTAGATTCATCATCCAAGCTATCCGCAATTTATTTATCTCTACTAACACTAAACAATTTTCAAAAGCAAAACAACTAATATATACCAGATAGAGGTAAAACTATATTGCTGACAGAACAAAATGGCATTAAGAAAATCTGATAAGAAGTACCTAAACAAAATATGCAGGTTTCTAACTATCAATTCTATCTTGTGGAGGTGAATTTTGACTTCTAATAGTAGGATCTTTTTGAAATGTTAGATTATCTGGGCCTGGCCAGGTAGCCTATTGGCTCAAGTCCTCACCTTGCATATACTAGAACCCCATATGGCCGCCAGTTTTAATCCCAGCAACCCCAATTCCCATCTAACTCCCTGCTTGTGGACTGGAAAAGCAGTCAAGGATGGCCCAAAACCTTGGGAACCTGAACCTGTGTGGGAGACCTGGGAAAAGCTTCTGGCTCCCTGGCTTCAGGTTGGCACAGCACCAGCCATTGCGCTCACTTGGGGAGTGAATCATCGGATGGAAGATCTTCCTCTCTGTCTCTCCTCCTCTCTATATCTGACTTTCCAATAAAAACAAATAAATAAATCTTTTTAAAATTTTTTAGATCAACTCTAATCCTTTGACTTAAATAAAAGGCAAAAACAATCAGACCCAGGAAAATGTGCTGACCTACCAAAAACCATGCAGCAAAGAAGTACACATCAGAACAAAAACCCAAGGCACATCACCCATATTTTTATTGTATTATGTACATATGCTCTTTTACCAATGTAAACTTTAACTGAACGATTGTTGTTATAAATGACCTGCTTGGAAATCTGAATCTAGTTGAGAAGAAGTACCCTCAGAAAGTGGTTCACTGCACTATTAGACCCAAACTACTCCCTTTTATAGTAAAGTGTTGTAATCACTTGATTATTAACTTAAACCAAAATTCACAGATAGTAAACTTACCTGCACAAAAACATAACTATATCAAATTACAATCTAAGAAAAAAAATAGAGCAAAGTAATTCATGAAATGCATGTGTGTCAAGGTGTATCTGTGTGTTTCAATGTGTTAAACACCTGGAAATGTTTTTGCTTTCCTAGAAAATTATACACATATAAAAATGTATATACTTTGCATCAGTGTGAAAATTCAGCTAGATTCTAGAAACAGAGTATTACCAATCTGCTTTCAGTTTCCTAAATGTCTGGTCATACAGGATCTGAACATCCTTTGCTGCGGGCCTGGCTCATGCAGCATAGGATGTCAAATATCCACCTTCTCTCTAGTAAATACTACATAAGCTTCACCAACCAATGCTGTCCCAAAAGTCTGTCCTACTCTAGCATAGAATCATCATCGTAGAGCATTGTAACTATTCTTTTTTCTGCACGGGATAACCAATGCCAAAATAGTAAAAAATGAATCATATGTGAAAAATAAATTTCAGGCAGATTTTTAATCTATAACACTATATGGCCTTAGATTTATGTCCTTTATACAAACTCAGAAAATAATTTAATATCTGTTGGAGAAAAAGAGAGATGGAGAAGAAAGAGAGAGAGTGCAGGCTCCCGTCCTCTGCTGTACTCCCCAGCTGCGGGTAATGACCAAGGGTTTACCAGAGCTAACGAAAGGAGGATAAAATGTAATGTCGATCTTCCATTTGAACGATTGTGGCTGCATCCCAGAGGCTGTATTACCATGAAACTGGAGTCTGGATTCAGAGCTGGAAATTAACCCCCGGCACCCTGATGTGGGACACAGGCATATTATGCATTATCTTCACCATGAGGCTAAGTACCCTCTCAAACATTTAATTCTGTGATAACTTTTAGATTGTGTCTGCAAATAGGCAACAGAAATTTCAAAATCAGAAATGCTAACATTATTATGAAATTTAATTTGTAATGTAATTCATGCTATATTTTTAAAAAATATAGAGGAATCATTTTATTATAATGTACCTATTAATATTAAATGAATTTCATTTACTTACAATATTTAGTTTACCTGGAGTTTTTATGTCATTCAATGGAACACTACAACAATCTTTGGAAATGAAAGATAGCATCCAAATAATCAAATTTCCGTGTGGGTCTCTAATACACCAACATCACCTTCAACAATTCTAGATCCTCTGAATGCTTTTTTAAAGGCTTATTTTTTTATTTGAAAGATAGAGTTAAATAAAGACAGAGAAAATTCTTGCATCCATTGGTTCACTCCCTGAATGGCCTGAACAGCCAGAGCTGAACCAATTCAAAGCCAGGATCCGGAGCCTTTACCAGGTCTCCTACACGGATACAGGTTCCCAAGACCTTGAGCCATCTTCTGCTGCTTTCCCAAGCTAAAAGCAGAAAGCAGGTTTGGAAACAGATTAGCTGTGTGCCCATATAAGACTGCATGCAGAAGGTTAGCCTACTATGCAATGGTGCTAAACCTGATTTTCTGACTACTTCATTAACCAGGATTCTGGGATTTCCTCCTTTATAGGACTGATTTCTAGTAGGAGCTGATAGCTCTATTTATCTCTGTGTCAACTACCTTTCTCAAAGTTCATTAAAGAATATCTCATTTCGCATATAATTCTGAAATATCACACACCACTAAATACATTATTTCCTTCAGTGGATTCACTTTCAGTTGGATTAATTTCTACCAGAAATTACCAAAGAAATGTGAAGACATCATCTTCTCTCTATTTTTATCATTAATACACATTCACTTAATCAACTACCTCCACCAAGCCCAAGAGACAAAAAGGTATTTTTGAAGAAGATGCTATAGTAAAATGCACTGGGTATCTTTTTCCTTTGAAAAGCACTTCATACCACTTGGCTACCTCAAGGAATCCAAACTACAGAGGAAACAAGCCAAGCAAGAACAATCACATTACAGAATAATGGCAAAGCTTTAGCAAGCCACTTCCAAATCAAAATCATGAACAAAATCACCATGATGTAGAATCAGAAGTTTGTGGAAATATCTTTCATTTTGTATGTAGTGTAGAACAGAGTCCTCTTTTCCTGATGTATTTGCACATGTTCAAATTGCAAATTGAAAATTGTTTTTGCTTATTATAAGAATAACCCATTTGAGAGGGGATAAAAAATAGATTTAGTAGTCTCTGCTGCTGGGTTAGCATTGATTCAAGTTACCCTATTAAGGTGTGTAATTTGTTCTTAGCCTCATAGGTAGCTAGTATGACTGTGAAAGGTGGAAATGGAAAAAGGCAATATATACCTCTAGTCTGTTGGCCCTTAACTACTATCCCCTACTTACTACTCCCAATCAAGTGGTCAAGATTAATAGTCAAACTAAAAATTTGAAAAGAACAGAGTAGAATGACCATCATTCTTTGGGCAGCCATGTAGTTGCAAACTGCTCTTACTAGATTGATGCAGTTCTGGCTACAACAATAGAGTCATCTATTTGGGTAGTATTTTATGCAACTAAATGGCTGCAGAGTACATATAGATGGGATTGCAGAAGCATAGAGCTGGGGCAGGATTTTAGAACAATGTTTCTCACATTGTAGAGCGATGTTTCTCACTATGTGTGTTGCTCATTCGGAAAGATCTGGTTAAAAGGTAGTGTAGATTCAGCAAGTCTATCTTGTGGCTGAAAATCTTGGTTTTCTAACAAGTTCCCAAGTACCGATACTGCTGTTCATCATAATATACACAGTGATGCTTGAGAGAACCTTGGAAACCTAAGAACTTTTGTTAAAATTGGAAGACTAATGGGGAAACCTACTGTGCAGTACTGCAATGAGAAACTTGAGAAGGAGATGCTGGTGAACACAAAGGAAAAGAGACATTGTAACACTAACCTTATATATCAAGAACAAAATGCAATAGGTGAGCAAGCAGGCATCATTCTTCTGCCTAGAAAGAAAATGAAAAATCAACCAGCAGTTTGATGCAGTGCATAAATATGCAAATGCAGCAACACCAAGCCAGAAAAGAGAACCAGCAGAAGAGCAGTAAAGCTGAATGCCTTCATTGCGTACTATATAACCCTGACTTAAAACCTCAGAGCCAGACAAGCACTGTCGTTCAGGAAATCGAGAGGAGGAGTAGGATGGTGAGTTGCACATAAAAAGTGTGGAACAAAAGCATAAATTAAATAACTGAGTTTGTACTGCATGTCCAAATTGGCCAAAAGATCATTATCAATTTCTACAGAAGAATCATTACTAAATAAATGAAAATTATCGCAATATTATTGTAATATATTAGTTTTATAGATGATTGATGACCTAATAGTCTTATTGCATCTAACTAACTGTTGTATTTATCTCCAAATGATACATTTCAAAGTCATCAGCTTAAGGGACTCTTCAGGGAACATAAGCAGAGAATACTGAGCGGGGATTTACCAATAACTTGCATTTACCAGCTCACAAGTTACACTGAAGATCTCTTTTGAAACAAAATCTCTGGTTAGATAGACTACAGAAAATGCACACTATCTGATTAAGATTTTCCAATAAAAGCATGTCCACCAAGTACTACATTATTTAAGAATGACTGAAATCTTTGTCATAATTAGGCACTGCAAATTTTTTATCATTGTTTTCACTCTAAAGAATTCATTGAAACCCCATTTGAAAACTTTAGTTAAAGCATTATGCAATGACTTTAAAATAATTCATCAGTTTTAATTCTAGGTTTGTATCTTGTTAAACACTGTTATATATAAACTGCTTCTGAATAATAAGATAGCATGGGCAATGATATAGGTAAATATTTTCTGATATCGGAATTAATTTTCCCTTGGCTAGTTTTATTTTCACTCAACGCAGAAAAGTGCCTCATATATTCTTTAGTTAATGTAACTCTTTAGTTTAAAAATTTTTTGCCTGTGATCTGAAACATCTATAAATGCTTTAGTAGTTGGATTGAATGCCAATGTTATATGTAAAGATATTACTCAATGTCTATAAACAAAAAACCTGAAATATGTTTTAACTTTAATCTGATTCTACAAATTGGCTACAACTTGAGTAACTCTAACACATACACATTGATTCTTCTATATAAAACTAAAGAAAGTGAAAAACATATTTTCAAAAACCAGGGAACTCTAAAGTTGGTATAAACCATTATCCCCAAATATGATGTCATGTTTTCTTATTAATCCACACTGGCTGCAAGCAAAATTATACAATCATTGAGATTGACTGTCAAAACATTGTTTCCATTTAGTTTCCTTGACTAGTTCCTGATGTTTGGGATACATTTTCTTAATGCTTCTGTAAGCACCTTATCTCTCTTTCTCAAGGAATTTCCTCCCTGTTTCCTTGCTTCCTTCCATTTTTCATTCCTACTTCCTTGCTTCCTTTCCATAGATAGATAGATAGATAGATAGATAGATAGATAGATAGATAGATAGATAGATAGATAGATTTTAAAGGCAAATTTGCACTGAATGTTAGAAACAAAGAAAGACATAGTTCCATCTATGGACTAACTCCCCACAAGGCTCCAAGAGCTGAGCCTGGGCCAGATGGAGCTCAGAAGCCTGGGAACTCTTTTGGGGACCTGTAAGGGTGGCAGGAACCAAGCATCATTGGCAATCACCTGCTGCCTGCACAAGCACTTAAGCAAGGAACCACATGGGAAGCGAGAGCACTGCAGTTGACCTTTATTTCTGCTCTTATTTATTTCATTTTCTTCGTATTTCTTCATTTCAGCATCATTATTTCTTGAACTCTCACACACACAGACACATACACTCACACGCAGATGTGTAGACACACACTTCCATATGCAGTGAGGGCAATATATCCAGATTTTACTTTTCCTACCAGCTCTAGTGAATTTTACCCTTGGGCAATTATAACCTAAGGGTTTAAACAGTAACAAGCTGTAGACTTTCAAGGTTTATGTTTGTTTGTATTTATTTGCTTTTACTAGACAAGCTGGCTTCACTGACAAGAGCATCACGATTTTATAAAAGCCAAGTATTCATGGCTTCCAGGTGTTTGAAATCCCTCAGCCCACCAAAGCATTGTCATCCTGTGTGAAATGTCACATGGGTCATAAAAGTATATGTGAATGTCTTCAAAAACTTCATGAAAATGTGTGTGATGGAAAAATTATGTACAAATTTCAAACATTTTTGTCAACAAAGTACTTTTTGCTACTTTCATTTTTTCCACAAAATTGTATGAATTGCTCCACCCCAACACCCACATAGATAGCTCTTGTAACAGAATGGAGTCCTGTCCCAATGGCGCTATGCAAACAGCACATTTGTGTAAGCAAAAGCTTGCCCACTTCATCATGGGTGTCTGGGACCTAACAGACTATTTTTAAGCATATTACCCCAAAATAGAACATGGGTAATCTGTAGAAAACATGCCCCAAACATCACTTACAGTCATTTCTGTTTTTCAGTCCTTGATTTAGATGTCATCAAAGTTTGAGGTTACTTGTAAGGCTTTTAAAGTGTGTTTATTTGAAAGGCAATTTTTTTTTTAGAAATATGACAGAAAGGAAGGAAAGAAGAAAAGAAGGGCAGGGCAGGGCAAAGCAAGGCAGGGAAGGGAAGGGAAGGGAAGGGAAGGGAAGGGAAGGGAAGGGAAGGGAAGGGAAGGGAAGGGAAGGGAAGGGAAGGAAAGGGATGATGAGAGGGAGAGAGGAGGCCACGTATGGAAGAGATGAATGGAAGGAAGATGAGAAAGAAAGAAATCTGCATCCATGGATTCACTCCCAAAACACTCACCACAGACAGTCCTGGACAAAGCCAAAGCTGGAAGTCAGGAAATTCCATCCCACATGGTGGCAGGGTTACCAAACACTTGAGGCAGCATCTGCTGCATTAACATAAAGCTGGGTTGGACGCAGAAGTGGAATTCACTTTCAAGTGCTCCTCTATGGGATGCCAGTGTTTCCAAGTTACAGCTTTAACCTACTGTGCCACAAACCTGCGCTTTAAGCTTTCATTTTTATGACGTTAACTTGAACCACATTGAGTCAACATCAAGATGACAAAGAAAGATAGGGAAACACAGGTGTGGACTTTGAAATGGCCCCTAGGGGAAAGCTGATATTTATTAGGCAGGTTATCTTTTGTTTTTGATACCACTCTAGGGGAATTTTCATTTTTCAGTGAATGTAAATGTAGTTATTTCTCTGCTATGGGAAGTAACCATGATTTGTAAGTAAAATACATGATGATATAGGAAATTCTTGGTTCCAATCAATGTGTTTACTTTTATTATCAAGCTTTACAGGTAATTCTTGGTTCCATGATACATAACTTTCCATAACAGTTCTTGTCATTTTACATTTAAGAATTATATTGATAATGAACTATTTCTCAAGCTAACTTCAAAAATTTGATTCAATTAACAAACAACTGGCATTGCTGAATTCTAAATGAGTGGTATACTCTTGTAGATGTGAATGTTAATGGAATAGCTTGTTCATTTAAAAAATGTAAATTAGTGTTTTTTGGATCTGTCTCAAGAGAAGAAAGCTTTTAACTAGAATTATAAATAAAAAGTTCTACTATCACAACATCTCCCAGCATATCACACATGTGTACTGACTGTCTCCTCTTCCTTTCCACCCTAGTGAATCACTCATTTTACTCTGTCTTCTCATTACAACTGCAATTCATGCATTCTCCGTCTCTCTCATTCCATATCCCACTTCAGTTCTTTGCACCGCAGCCCCCAACCTAGGTGCCTGCAGTGATTTCCCAATGATTTTCCAGCGTTTTACTGCTTTCAACCTTTCTTTAATGTTCATTTCATGATACCACTCACACTCAATAATCTTAGTGTTGGATAAAAGTGATACGTTTTATTACATCTATTATAGCACCGGAGACTGCCGGAGTCTAGATCCATAATATCCTCCCAGTTTACACTTTATATTTGTTTGTTTTGTTCCTGCTATGGTCAATATCCCCTAAAGGATATAAACATTTAAACTTGTACCTTCACCATTTAGTTCACAGGATGTGTGTTTATACATGTATATATTAGATTTCTCTCCCAGTCATCTTCGTTCCTTTATAATCATGAAAAATTAATCCATTTCCCACTTCCTCCATAAAGTCTTATTTATTTCCTTTTTATTGCTATCCTTTATCTTATAAAGTCCCCTTGCATTTACTTCTGTAAGGCTATTTATGAATGAGTTATTGTCTGGAATTATCATTCATTGTTATTTTCTGTTGGAAATTTTTCTTCGGCTAATAAAATTTAAAACTTAAAGATAGCCTACCTTATTTATCTGTATAGTACCTTCCCTTGTTATGCATGTTATAGCTGTACAATAAATACCTAATAGAATAATTTGAAAATAATCACAGAGAAAATACCTTTGTGATAGCTATATCAATTTATCAGTTTACCAAGGCATGTTTTCCATAAAACTGACTCTACTGTACCTGTATTTTCATATAAAATTACATGTTTAATATTGTGTAAAATGCATATATTAGAGTGAATGGCACTTGGGTAATAATGTCTACTGAATTACATATCTTCAAAACAAAGATGATTAAAATCATTGTAAAATATGCCTATAATTATCTTCGTTAGATAAAGTAGTTGAAAATAAATCTCTAAAAATCAAAGAAAACTACATTTTAAATACACACTATAAATAATGTAAATATAACATAATAGTAAAAATGATAATGTTTGAATAAGAATGTATCTGTAGAATCTAAGTAATAATCAATAATGTAGCATGTTGCTTATGTCACATATTTTCCCCAATATGTCAAGATAATGTTTTACTAATAGAGACTTCCACATTCTTCATAAGAAAAAAGCAATCAACAAATATAGGACAATTCATATAAATTCGCCATTCAATCATTCACTATTTGCCTGATATTTTGTCCTGCCTATTGATATCCTTCTTGCTACTTTGAATCTTTCTTATTTTACATAGACATTTCTGGCACTCATGAAAGTTCACCTTGAGCCAATGCAACTGTGATGCTAGAATCACTGGTTCCATCACTAGTTCAAGTCTCAGCTGCTCCACTTCTGATGGAGCTTCCTGGAAAGACAGGGGAGGGACGACCTTTTGGTATTTGGGCCCCTGCCACATCTATGGGAGGCTCAGATGGAGTTCCAGACTTTGACTTCTGCCTGGCTCAACCCAGGACACTCCAGCCATTTGGGGACTGAGCAAGTAGAAAGGAAATGTCTCTTTTTCTTTCTCTTTCTAACCTCTCTGTTTTTGTTTCCCATTCTCTGAAAATTCGCCTTTCAAAGAAAATAAAAATTTTTTAAAGTTATTGTAAGAATTAATTTGATGAATATTGAACATAGATATCATTCATTCAAAAAGTGATTGATTTGACTCCATTTTTTATAACTGTTCTACTCAAAAGGCATGTGTATTATACTAAAGAGCGGCTGATTTCTCAAGGAAAGCTATCCTCACATTGACTTATTAGGTGCAAGACAGTGTAAGTAGCCATGTTTAGCTTAACTAGACTCTTCATCCTGAATGAAGAGGAAAATATGGAGGTACCAATTGCTTCTGATATCTGTGTGGAGTGCAACATGTGAGACATTAAACTCAAAACTCATGTAACAATAGCCATGGATGGTTTGAATTAAACCGTGACAGCATCAAATAGTAGAGACACTTTGACCAGCAACCAAGAGGCCCAAGTGTAGTTCCTTGAGTAAGTTCTGGGGCAGGATTTCTATGTGAAATTGCATTTGAGATGCCAGGATAGAGTTAATGTAAAATTTCTGAGGCAGATATAAGATCTGAATCCAACAAAAGTTCTCAAGTGCTATTTAAGAACTTTGAAAATTCCTTCCCTGCTTAAAAGTATGAAGAGCTGTGAGTGAATTTCAAAAAGTTATGCCTTTAGAAAACATATTGCCAAGCTGTGGATGTCACAGTGAATGGGCTGGGGTGTTTTCTCCTTACTCTTCACGTAAAAACAAAACAAAACAAAAAACAGGAGGGTGATGCCTATACTGGGAGTACTCAAAGACCTTTCTGTGGTATAGTTGGGATGGTGCAGAAAGTGTTTCAACTGAGAAATTTCCATGCAAGCATCTATGGTAAAGGCCTGCAGTGACAGGTGAGTGACACAAAGGAGGCAGACATGAATGCCCTTTGTGAATGGGGTAGAGATGCTTGTTCCCCATCCTATGACAAGCACAGAAGTGTGAGTGTTCCTCACTTGTTTCTCATTTTCCATTTTGTCCAGGAGTGCACCTGGAACTGAAGGTAGGGAGGTTCAGAAAAGACTAGGCACTGGAGAAATTCCAGATATGGCTAGAAGGCCTAATGCAGGGAGGTTCTGAAGAACTCGCAGAAGCTCCCAGGCATAAAGGTCATCTTCAAACAGCAATGAAGCTCAGAGGGCATGAGCTATTCTTCACCAATAACACTGAACTCACAGTGCTGTGTTTCATTTTCTCCCACTCGGCACACTGTCTTTGGAATAACCAGAAACCACTTTGCAAGCTGAGAGAGGAGCATCAGAAATGAGAGACTGCCTGTACCCACTTTTTATGTCAGTAGCCTACCTGAAATCATTCCCAACTAAGGAAATGGAAAGTTGTAACTCTCAATCAAATTTGGAACTCTGTGTTCCAATACAAATTCAAACTACCAGTGCTAAGTATTATATAAAAATGACTGCAAAAATCAAAGGTTCCCCAAAGTTAAGATCCAATAGTCAGTCTGTCTCTCATTGATTATTGGCTCATTGGTTACATCACAATGTCTTATTGTGTGTGATACAGGTTGTTTGAGGGTGTATGATCTACATCCAAGAACTGAAAAGCCTGATATGCTATTAATACCCTATATTATTTTGCAATGGGTTGGGAGAGCAGAGAAATCTTTCTCCTTCTTAGAGTGTGTGAGGAAGATGTTAAGTATAATCTATCAAGATTATAACAGGTAACTTATAGACAGCCTACCCAAAACTGCATTAGACATTAGCAAAAACTATAAAGATGTACAGTGGGATTCAAGAGCAATCCCAACAGTCTCTTAACAGGAGGTCATCTGCACAGAGCAGGAGGGGGCTCCAGAATGGAACAGGAGGACAGGAGGAGGCTTGTATCCTAGTCCCAGAGACTCCTGGTAACCTCCCAAATGCTTTCACCACAGAAGCAGTGGATAACTCATCAAGGACACCAAGGACTATATCCCAACTGCCAAAGCGATCACGGGGAATTGGAGTTCCCTCATAGGCTGAGAACTCTGAGGTCAACCATTCCCTATTGGATCTCCCACATGGGATGGAAGAAGCACAGAACCCTCCTCACAGGATCTAATGACGTAGGAACAACAGCCAGGATCCCTGAGCGGTACTCAGAAACAGAACAGTAAACTTCCTTTGGGACTCAGGAGGGGAGCTTTCTCTGGTACCTACTCAGTTCCAACATTGGTTCCCCATCCTGTCTTGCAAGAACCATCAGGGTCTCTCCAGAGCCCCCAAAATTAGATCAGATAGACAAAGAGAGAACAATAAGGAAAGCTTAGAACAGACAAGGAAAAGTCAGCTTGGACTCTCATATACCTTACTAGGTAGGACACAAAGATCACTTACTCCTCACTAAGGTATTGAAGATTTCTCTACTCACTCCTCCTAAAACTGTTCTGCTCCTCAATCGTTAACACATAGCTTGTTATAAGCCTGTTTGGATTATACTAAAATTCACAAAGTTCAGTAAAATCATGCTTGAATACTATAAGCTGCTAAATAAAAATATGAAAAAAAAGACACAAGACAGCTGAATAGTACCCTATAATCATTTTAAGGTTTATAGCAGTCGTTGAGAAGTCAATGAAGTACTTATAGGATGTGGTTAAGAACTTGTATTTTCTAACACATTGGTCACTCAGTAGCATGTCAATTAACTTTATGATGTTGGAATTTTTCCTGTTTTTTCCTGTTGTTAGATTTGTGCTATGGTTTTTCATTTGAAGGGATGATATTCTGCCAGCTCTACTTTCAGATCAAGGATGGTCTCCCAATGAAACCGTTGAATTTATCTGGACAATAAGATGCTGGACTCCCTCTATGGTCCATACCCATAATGATGGAATTATGACTGTTTACGAGTTGTACTACTGTAATAACATGGAGGAAATCAATATGGGGAGAGGGCTTGGGGAGGGGTTGAGGGAATCCCAGAGCCTATGGAACTGTGTCATAAAATGAAATAATAATAATAAAAAAGATCCAATAGAATAAAAATGTTCCTTAGGATATATGTTTTGAATGGGCAGTGAGAAAGATGAAATGAATTTGACTGCCTTTTCCCCATTGTGCAAGCTCAACATATAAGGCCCCCTGCTTGTCTATCACTCACTTTCCTTTTGTATATGAAAAATGTAGAGAAGTCAACTTACGAGTTAAATATTTTGTATTTCCAAGACTATCATTTCTGGAGGTATGAAGGAAGGAAGATTTATAAAATCACATTTTATGAAACTAGCACAACCACAATAGCAAAATCTGGTGAAAACAACATTGAATATCCACACAACAATATACTAGCAAACTTTTCAAGTGAAATAGAAGCAAATCTCACAAGTAAAATAAGAATAAATCGAATCTGGAAATGTGTTAAAAAAAATAAACCATAAGATAAACTTTTATTCTGTAAGCAAAGAAAGAAAGAGCAGGACCTGGCGTAGTGGCCTAGCAGCTAAAGTCTTTGCCTTGAATGCACCAGGATCCCATCACAGGCACCAATTCTAATCCCAGGCAGTCCCGCATCCCTTCCAGCTTCCTGCTTGTCATCTGGGGAAGCAGTCAAGGAAGGCCCAAAACCTTGGGAACCTGCACCCATGTGGGAGACTTGGGAGAAGCTCCTGGCTCCTGGCTTCAGATTGGCTCAGCTCCAGCCATTGCGGTCACTTGGGGAGTGAATCATTAGATGGAAGGTCTTCCTCTCTGTCTCTCTCTTCCTCTCTCTATATCTGACTTTCCAGTAAAAATAAATAAATCTTTAAAAAATATGAAAAAGAGAAAAGATCAATAAAGTAGATCTGCTAATATATCACATGAGCAACTTAGGAACCATAAAATGTTATAAAAGTCAACAAAAATATCTTTTTAAAGATACATTTATTTTTATGGTAAAAGCAGATTTACACAGAGAAGGAGATACAAAGAGAAAGATCATCAATCCATTGGTTCACTCTTCAAATGGCCACATTGACTGGAACTAAACTGATCCAACGCTGGGAGCCAGAAGCCTCTTCCAGTCTCCCATGCGGGTGCAAGTTCCCAAGGCTTTGTTTGGGCCACTCTCCTTTGCTTTCCCAGACCACAGGCAGGGAGCTGGATGGGAAGGTTACAGCCAGGACAACAGCTATTACCCATATGGGATGCTGGCACTTATAGACAGAGAACTAGCTAATTAAGTCATCACATTGACCCCAAGATGTCTTCTTTTCAAGCAAATGAATATTCTTTAAGTGAAAAATGTTTCCATTTAGAACCATAAAGACTACTTAGCATTACAAATAACATGCCATTCGCAAAAGAATACTGTGAATCTGGAAGCAATGAGATTTTTCACTATTAATTTAGTAACCCATGTTGCTCTGGAAGTTGTAGGCAATTCAGCAAGAAATAAACTCAATCAGCTATAGGGACAAGAATTTAGCATACACCTCAGGCTGCCCATGTTCCAAGTACCCGAGTTTGTCTCCCAGCTTTGGTTTCTGACTCCAACTTGACCCTAGTTTCTTGTAAATGCACACCCTGCTGAAGGCTCAAGCAAACGATTGCTATCACCCACATGAGAAACTGGTCTGAGTTTCCAGCTTCCGGCTGTAGCCTCAGCTTGGCACAGCCCTGATCCTATGGTCATTGGGGGATTGGACTGGCAGGAGGAATACCATTGTCTCTCTTCCCCTTTGGCTCTTCCTGTCTCCTTCTTCCCTCTTTTTCTGTACATCTATGTGTGAATGTGTGTCTTTGTGCCTCTATTATCTTTGCCTCTCGATAAATAATGTAAAAATAATTACATACCAACAGGTAAAAATCATTAGCTTTAATCATTCCTTTCCTCTGGTAACATACTTGAAAAGTATTCCCTGTTTCAACATTGTTAAAATAGTCTTTTATAACTCAATTATTTAATTCACCTAAAATTTGTTTTAAAGGTAGTCGATTATCTCATTACTTCCAAAATATACTCAGAGCAAGAATATTCACTAAAAAATTGTCCCTTCTCTTTAATTCAAAACACTACCCAGTAAATACAAAAGGTTGTATATATGTGTATATATATGTAAATATATATGCATATATATATAATCTCTTTAAATAATGTTTCTTTTCATTCAGTGTCAACTTATCTTAGGTCTTATAATTATAATTTGGTTAATATTGTCTCTTACTATAAGTCCAACAACTTGTAATAATTGACACTTTTTGAATGATAATGAGAATTATTTGCTATACCTATTATTTTCTGATTCTGCTAAGAATAACAGCCCTGTTTATCTTAGTGAAATTTACTGAAGAGATGTAAATGTTCTATGGATACTTAAAGAACTTTGCAGGGGCTGGTGTGGTGGCATACCATGCTGATTTTCTGTGGCGCTATTATCACATGTGCACACCACTTCAAGTCCTGGCTGCTCCAGTTCTTACCTACCTCCCTGCTGGGAGGTTGAGAAAGCAGAAGAGGATGGCCTAAGACCTTGGGCTCCTGTTTCCATGTGAAAAACTAGGAAAAATTTCTGGCTCCCTGCTGCAGATCAGCTCAACTTTGGCCATTTCAGTCATTTGAGGCATGAACCAGCAGATGGAGGATCTCTATCTTTCTGCAACTCTGACTTTCAAGTAAAGATAAATTTTTAAAAATCCTAAAGGATGCATACTTCATCATCATCATCATTATAGTTTTCCATATATTTTTTAAATTTAGCTCTCATTCTTTAATTTTTTATTATTACTTTATTTTTCATGATACAGTTCCATAGACTCAGAAATTGCTCTGCCAACCTCCCCATCCACCTGTCCACTGATTTTTCCTGCATTATTATGACAGTATATTCTTTATCACTAGTCATGAGTCCATCATTTTAGTCCAGCATCCTATTGTTAAGATGTATTTAACAGATACAGTGGCAGTCCATCTTTTATTCAGGAGTAGAGAAACATACTGCAATGTATCTTCACCTTTTGGTGTAGTCTCCATTACACACTTAATTTAGACAGGCTTATCTATATATCTATTGAACTTGTATTTTGTATTAGGCTTGCCATATATCAGAGAAAACATGGTATTTGCTCTTTAGGAATTGGCTTATTTCACTGAGCATATTGTCTCTAGTTGGAACCATTTTGTTGCAAAAGATAGAATGTCATGTTTTAATGACTGAATAGTATTCCATAGAGTGGATGTACCAGTTTCTTTTTTCATTCCTCTTTTAATGGGCATCTGAGTTCTTTCTATGTCTTCACTATTGTAGATTGTGCTTTTGTAAATATAGGATTACAGGTCACTTTCTCATACGTAGATTTCAATGTATGTGGATATATTCCCAGAAGTGGGATAGGTGGGCCATACAGTAGATCAATTTTCAGTTGTCTTAGTACTCCATACCAACTTCCATAGTGTATTAGTCTGTATTAGTCTACACTCCCACTCACAGTGAAGTGAGTACAATCCCAACAACATTCTTCTTAGACACAGAAGACATGATGCCAAAGTTCATCTGGAAACACAAGAAGCTACAAGTAGACCATGATATCCTGAAGATTAAAAGTAAAGCTGGAGGAATTATAGCTCTGGACCTCAGAACACACATCAGGGCAGTGGTCATCAAAACAGTCTTCTATTGGTACAGAAATAGAGAAGATCAAAGGAACAGAATAGAAACCCCATAATTGAGACACAATGTACAGCCACAGTTTGAATCATTAACAACTTCTAGACAGGAAAATAATTCCGAAACATCACACATTTCTTTCCATCAGATTGTTTATGAGATAGGCTCTATGGTCTTTACCTATCGAGTCTTCTGCACTTAGTGTACAGACTCATATTCTGCATCTCTGAAACAAAGAATTTATTGTCTTCAAACATTCAGTAGTGGGTTATGACATTCAGGAACCTCTCTATCACTGATTTAGAACAATTTTTAAAAGCTATTTAGCAGCTTTATTGCCTATCATAAGCCAGTAGCATTGTGACACATGTTAAAATCAGACGTCTTGTCTTTTTATACCAAAAACTTAGTTCTACATTGTCAAATTTCAAAGAGGATATAAGCTGCTATTCTCAGAGCATTTGTTTTGCGTAGTGTTTAAGACACCTGCATCCACCGGCTTAGTGAACACAAGAGTACCTTACACATAGCAAATACTCACAGTATCTTACATTTTTTATCCTTTGTTTATGAATTGTGTGTTCTCTAAGCTATCAGACATGGTGTTTGCTTCCATTATTCAAAGGTGAATTAATGCACACTTGAGAAAAGAAAATCATCATATCACTTCTCCTGATCAAAGTTTGATGCGTACCTAAACTGAGTATTTTCTCATTGCAGAAAGCAAAAGTCCACAGCCTCCAGGATCATCCATTTCCTTACAAGGCTTTGCTGGGCAACCCACAACTGAATCACAATTTTTTTATTGGCTTCTCATATTTGAAAAGCATGGTCAATTTTTTAAAATAAAAAATTAGTTTCTATATTTGAATTTTTAATAAAATAATCTGTAATTTATATAGACCTATTCTTATGATCATTTATCAAAGCACATCACATTCTTTGGTCTCATTCCCTGGATTTTTTTTCCATGTACCACTGCTGCTGGGTCAGAAACTGCTCCATAGGAGGTAACCCAACCCTAAAGTTTTCCTTTCAAAAGACCTGTCACTTTGTGTCAATTGCAGGGATTTTTGTCAATTTCTGAAGTCATTTCATATTTGCTTTGCATTACATCATTTTGTTCCTGTCTAAAGCAACTGAAGATGAACCTGAAAATTTATTGGACAAGACAGATACCTTCCCAAGTGCAGATAAGCCTGAAAGGCAAAGGTGAAAAAACAGTCAATGTTTTAGGAGCAACTAAAATGTTAACTAGAACATTACAAATTCTTAAGAATTAACTTTAATTTGACATTAAAATAAAATGAGCTGGAATTGAGATAGATTCTTTATTTTCCTACTTATTTTGGGAATCTTTGATATTTATATACCTTTTGAACAGCTGAATTTTATATGAATGTTTAGTGATAACTGCTGGCTTTCACAGAATAAACTATGGATTATGCTGCCTTTGCAAATGCAGCAAAGCTTGCCTCTTATCGTCACCACTCCTATCACATTTCCTGCGGGACAGGTGTAGTTGGGAAGCACATTTGGTCTACGTGCAATGTTCTCTCTCTTGTCTGAACAGACTTCTTATTTGTTATCATTTCAATTGTTTCCCAAGACTACGTTTTATCTGTAAATATGTATATACTTCAATTGAAACTCAAAAGCATCCTTCTGTCTTGAACTTCTTTTGCAATATATTCTTAACATGTACATTTGCTCTAAGCAGAACCACTGAAAATTTTAGCATTCCATACTGAGTTAGGAATATAAGGATTAATGCTCAATATAAGGAGAATACATGCAGAAATAGGTCTTTTATGACATTTCTTTTTATGAGTGAGAAGGGATCTAATAAATTACTTTATTACATCTCTTCTCACAAGTGAAGATAAATGTCGTCAAAGACTTAAGGTCTTGCATTACATTTAATGTACATTTCTGTCTTCCCATATTTCTATATTTTGTCAAAATCACCCAATGGGTATTATTTCATCATCAACCACTTTTTAAGGCAAAGGAGTAAAATAACATATTGAGATGAACATGTCTGATTTCATTTAGGTTGTTGTTTAGCTTGGCACATGTTTGCTCTTGGAAACTACGCTGTTACATTTTCCTTGCTAATATTTCTTATCTCCAAGGACTTGGCCTTCATTTTTTTCACTGAGTTAAAATTTAGACTTTATATTTTAAATAATAATCTTCTCTTTGTATGGTTTCTTTGTCTGAAATATTATTACTTTTCCCAAAATGTGTACCATCTCCAGTACTGTTTCCAGATGGTCATCATGAAACAATAAAAACACTGCAAGATGAGTACTCTGTCTTCAAGCCTCACCCTCACTAATGGAGTTTCCACAACAGCAGCAACATTTTTACACTCTGCCTAAATAGACTCTAAATTTCTTCCCTTAAATTTCTTCTTAACTTCCAGGATAAATACTGATCTCACTATTGTAGCATACAGTCATTATGCTTTCACCACAATACTGTCTTTCCTTTTGGTGGTTCTCCATCTTCCAAAGCAATGCTTTTGACTGGAAATCTGCCTTGCCTAAAACTTCATAGTTTTTATCCTTCCAGGCTCTGTCTGCTTAGATATCTTTTCTTCTAGGTAAAGCTTCCTCTAATTTCTCCAAAGAAGTTGTATGTCCTCTTGTGTCATTCCAGTAATTGGAAGAGCCCCTTCTTACAACACTTAACTGAACACTCTGAATTCACTCTTTAGTAATGTCCCCATCTCAGCTGCATAACCAACTGAGCTTGGGCTTATCACACAGGGAAGAGGAATGCATGCTGCTCAGTTTCTTCAGATTTTCTTATTTTTTTATGAGTTTCTCATTACCTTTGCATTCTTTTTACTTCTGTTCATTGGACAGATTGGTTTCTATTTCCACCCAACTCCCATAGATTAATCTGTAGATGAAAAAACTCAGATCAAAATTCAAAACCTATGATTTCTAGGAATTCTCAAAAAGCAGATCAGTGGTTGCTCGAGGCAAGGATGCGCATTGAGTAGGAAAACTATGACACCTTTTGAGGTGCTGAAATCACTCTTCACCATGACTGTAGTGGTGGTTGTGTGCATGTGTAAATTTGTCATAGCTCATCAGATTTGCATTTAAAATAAGTGCATTTTATTATCTATATATATAATATGACATATATTATATTATTATATTATATAATATTATATATATATGCTACTCCTCAGCAAAACTTTTTAAGAGCACTTAATTAAACTATCTCCTTCTGTATTTCAATGTCCAATTTCCAATAAGCACTCCACGTCATATATAAACATGTTCCTGGCTCCCTGTTTGATTGTTTTTATTTCTTTAAAGAACTTATCATTGCATGATCCCTGAGAAACAACCATTAGAGACACATAATTGGATAAGAGGTACTGCTTCTGTAAGACTCCAGTATTTAAACCGCAGTCTTCTGCAAAGGGACAAAATACTGTCACTAATGCACCCAAAAACCAGCACTCAAATTTACTAATATTCCTAGTAAGCCGATCGAATACACACAAAAAAATGTGATATTTTGATGTGGGAATGAGAAAGCATGGTGTTTCAGCACATGATATTGTTCTTAGTATATTGGCCTGGATAGTGGGTTACAGATAGATAGCATGAAGGCTGAAAGGGGTACTTTTCATTTGTATAGTATATGATGTTCTAAAAGAAAAAGAAATGACACAAAGGGCAAAAGAAACAGACAAAATATTTTTTAATCTTTTCCCTGCTGAAGGAAGAGTAAGAGTCAGTCCCTTGGATCTTTCCAGAATATAATTCTCTGGGAGAGTGGCCAACATCAGGACCATCTGCACAGGGAGCCAGAATGTGATGCTTCTCAAACTATTAAGTTTCATTCTCCCCAAATCCCATTTCTGGGCTGACATACACTGTTGTGACACCTCCACATGGCTCAGCAAAACAGACAATAAATTTCAACTTAACTTAATAGGCAGTAAGAAAGTAAAATAAGCCTTGAGTTTTGTGAAATGCTTCCATTCATTCAGAATTCCCATGCCAAATAGAAATCACATAGGTCGAAAACATAATCCAGTTAAATTTTGGATAGAGTGGCAGAGAAAATGTGTGTCAAATATATTCTTCCTATTCGTGCATAAGGAAACGTACATTTCCCAGTGATTTTTGCAGTTAGGCGAGGCCAAGGATCAACATTAGAAAATTAACTGTTTGTCTCTGTTAGGCAAAGTCCTTTCACAATTCTCTGTTTTCTTCTCTCTCCCCACTTCATCACTTGTGTGTGGTTTGATCTTATTGCAGGACTCTCCAGTGGCTTGGATATCTGGTAACTGCAAAAAAAGGCACTATCCTCTGCTCTCGCCAGCCTTCCTTGGACATAGAACAAGAGTTAGAAACTATTTTTGGTGTGCGAAGTCACTATAAGTTGATCTAATTTAGCTTACACTAATACAGTCAATCAATGTTTTATACCAAACAAATGCCAATATCCTCTTTAAAAATAAATACTAGATTTGAAAACTTAACAAGAAAATATTTCTGAGCCTGGCATGAAGGCCTGGTGGCTAAATCCTTGCCATGCATGCCCAGGATCCCATATGGGTACTGCTTTGTGTTCTGACTGCTCAACTTCCCATCCAGCTCTCTGCTTCTGCCTTGGGGAGGCAGCGGACAATGGCCCAAAGCCTTGGGACCCTGCACCTGCGTGGGAGGCCTGGAAGAGATTCTTGATGTCTGGCTTTGGATCAGCTCAGTTCCAGTCATTGTGGCCACCTGGGGAATGAATCATTGGATGAAAGATTTTTCTTTGTCTCTCCTTCTCTTTATGTACCTGCTTTTCTAATAAAATAAATAATAATTTTTTAAAAAAAAAACTATTAAATGAATACAATCTGTAAAAAATTTCTTACTGGCCTCCAATTGGCCCATTAAAACAGCATTTATTTCATCTCCTAAAGCTTTTGAAGGATTTTCAGTATCATGAAATGTTAGTAAAAAGTTGGCAAAATCTAATAAAATACAAAGTACAAAAGCAACAACATTAGCAAATAGGGAATATATTAGCAGGACTAAAAAGACCTTTGTTGATTTTCTTTTTCATTTCTTCAGTGACACATTAATCATTCAGTAGCATGTTATTTAACTTCATGGCATTGTAAATTTCTATTTTTCTTCTTGCTGTTGATTTTGTATTATGGTTGTTCATTTAAGGGGATATGTAGTAACTGTGTAATGAAGACTATTGAGATGTGAGGATACAATGCAGTATGCATCTCTACTTCCAGGCAAAGATGGACTCACAATGAAACTGTTTACCACATCTTGACAATAGGATGCTGGACTCTCTGCCATTGTCCATGCCTGCAATGATGGACATATGACTGTGTATGAAGAACTATACTTTAGTAATGAGATAGGGGAACTCAGTGGTGGGGGATGAAATTGGGGAGGGGATAAAGGAAATCCCAGAAGCCTACAGAACTGTAACATAAAATGATAATAATAAAAAGAAGCAAAATTTAAAACAAAAGATCTTTCTCATTTTCTCCTACTGTGAGTGTATATATATATTTGTGTGTGCATATATATCTGTACATAACATGTAAAATTGTGTGTTATTGTGTATTTATTTATGTGTATTCATATAAACTTATGATGCAACTCACAGTCTATAGAAAGTGATAGGCATCTAAGGTCACTTTTTAAGGTTCATGGAAAATAGAATTAGGAGGTGTTTCTTCTGAAAAATAGAAGATTATTATTCAATATTTACAAAGAACTCAGAAGATTCAACAACAAGAAAACAATCTAGTTAAGAAATGAGCAAATTTTCAGAGAATGAAAAACAAATGACCAACAGACAAATTGAAAAAATGATTAAGTTCACTAGCCATCAGGGGTATAAATAAAATCACAATAAGGTCTTCCCTTACACCAGTAATAATTGATGTCATGCAAAGACCATGAAACAATAAATGCTGGCAAGGACGTGAGGGGAAAGTTACCCCAATCCATTTTTGTGGGAGATATAAACTTGTACAACTATTAAAGAAGACAATTTGCAGATTCCTCAGAGATGTGAAAATAGATCCACATATGATCTAGACAACCCACTCCTAGAAATTAACCCAAAGAAAATTAAATTAGCACGCAAAAGAATCATTTTTACATCCATGTTTGTTGTAGTGCAATTCACAATAGCAAAGAAATGGAATTAACTCAGATGTCCATCAACGGATGATTGGACAAAGAAAATGGGTTATACAAACACTATGCAATACCAACCATCTGTAAGAACAATGAAATATTGTCTTTTGCAGCAAGATGAGTGCAACTGGAAACCAGTATGCTTAGTCAAAAACTCAAAGTTTGTCAGATGCTACCAGGATAGAACAGGATGTTTCTGTGCAGGATCGTTTTCCGTACCTCAAACTAGGAAACAGAAATGCTTTCACATGATTTGTACATAGTGGTTTCCTGAGGGAAACTCCATGTTCCCCTCCCCCCCCAAAAAAACAGAACGCTATTATTTCCTCTTTAATATACAAGTATCTATTAAAAACTTAGTGTGTGTAATTTTAGGTGTCATTGAAAGTTTCATGGAAGGTGAGTGCTTTGCATAAGAGTTAAGATGTCCGTGGGGACGTCCACATGTCAAATTGAAATGCTTGCGCTTCAGTTCCAGTTTTGTCCCCTATTCCAGCTTCCTGCTAGTGTAAACCCTGCAATACAGTTGGTAACGCCTAGAGAGCGGGGTCCCTGTCACCCAAATGGGAGACCTGCACTGCTTTCTCTGCTCATGGTTATGGCCTCAAGCATCCTTGGCTATTGCAGGGATTTGAGAGCCAACCAACATCTCTGTTTCCGTCTCTCCTGGCATTTCTCTCCCTGTATGTCTCTCAAATAAAATAATGATGAAAATTAAAATCTCACTAATATAATTTTTTATTTTACTTATTTTTATTATTATTGTTTTCTGGTACAGTTCCATAAATCGTGGGAGTTCCCTCTTCCCCTCCCCTGTACCCTCCCCGCCCCACACTGAGTTCTCCAATCTCATTACTATAGCATACTTCTTCATACTCAAACATACATCCATCATTGCAGGCATGGACAATGGCAGAGAGTCCAGCATCTCACTAATATAAATTTTGATTTGATGTTTGATACCTGAAAGAGCTGAATAAGTTTCAAATCCTCAATTGGTTCAATTCTGCTAAAAATCTGGGGAAAATAGATTACCAGTTAAAAATATCAGAAATAAAACTTTTCATTAAAGCCTGAAAATCAATAATATAAATAGAACAATGCTGGCAACACCTGCATGGTCCTTCAGACCCTGTATTTTGTACAGAAGAAGCCTCATTGCAGCAGGCAGCTTTAAGCTGTTTAATAACATGAAACAGAACTTAAGGTTCTGACATGCTGTGAAGTTCTACCTTCTGGCTTTCATAGCCCCTTTTGCTGAAGTGTTAGCTCACCTCCTACAGTTACATCCTAAGTCATAAGGAAGAACAGCTGGTTTCTATCAACCTTACAATAACCATTCTCTGTCCTATCAGCCTCAAGTTTCTAAGGCTTAAAAGCCCAGCTCCTTAAACATGTCCTCAAAAGTCCCATTCTTCAATCATTTCATCATGTTGATTTGTCTCTGGAATTTTTCCAAACTAAGCATTTCCTGACAGTTGTATTTCTCTTCAACTGAAAACAGGCCTTGCTGATCAAAGCCCTTGCCATTGCCAAACATTCTGTTTAAGAATTGCTTCGTGTTCACATTGTTCAATTTCTGCTGACAGAACAATGAAGGAAAGTTAGATGAATTGTAACACCTTGAGCTGCCACTCTGCCCACTGAAGTCTTTACCCTTTGTCCCACACCGCATTCATAGCAATGGGATGTATTTTCACAATAGAGAAACTATGTAATGGGTGCAGAGCAAGCTTCAAATATCTCCCACCATCTCCTGGAGCTGAAGCACATCTTTCTATGTGCCTCTTAATTACTATCTCCATACTTGTCAAAATATCTCTTTACCAACCTCTTAATGTCTATGCATTCACACTTACAGTTTGTATCTCTGACTTAAGACTTTGTATCTCTATGTCCCATGCTCTGCATGTTCTCCAGAGACTTCTCTTTACCTGTATCTCTTCCCCTCAAACTCCCACAATAGCTGTTTTTTTATTATTATTATTATTAGTTGTTCTTTATTATTGTTATTATTGTTTCCTTCATGTATCTGATGTAAAAGGGGATTTTAAGGAAGAAACGCCACCCAGTCTCCCACCCACCCCAGGTCCCAGATGTTGAGCTTGCTCTGAGGGCCTTGCTCAAGTGGCTTGATAGTTCAACAGTTATGAATTGCTGCCAATCTCGCCGCTCCAAGCACGATGAGGTCGTTGAAGAATCCACTGACTGACATGGTCCATCTTAGAGTCTTCATTTGCCCAGTTTTTCACTGCCAACATATAGCTGAGGTGGTTGATTGCCTCCTTCTGTCCTCTGTCTTTTCATGGTTAGGGTTCCGAGTCCGGCAGTTTGACTGGGGAGATCCCCAAAGAGACTTTATCTGAGGTGTTCCCAGACCAGATTCTTGTATGTATTAGCAAGCACAGGGCACAGCACAGTTCATCACCCCGATCAGCTGGTGATTGCAGTTGCTGGGTTGGTTCTGTTTCCAGCGTTATCTTTTACTGGAACCAATGGGTGTTGCAGTCCAGCCTGGTTCTGCCCAGCACATAGCTGGCCCTCGAACAAACCAGTGTCCCACAATAGCTGTTAAAGCTCCTTCGATATTAAGTGAGAGAAATCCAGCTCAAACTACTAGGAGAGGAATATTTATGTAACCTGCCAGTTCAGTGAGCCTATTATAAGTATTATCAGAATGTATGTATTTTTCTGCACTTTGTTATAAAAAAAGTATACTCACTCATTTTATGTGTCGGTGCAACTATTTGAGGTTGATAAGTTGATTTGTTTTTTCTCTATTGTGCTGTTATGTATAAATTACTAGTATTGTTATCACTCTGAGCAAAGCTGTTACAGAAAAATTTGTATGTATTTCCATACACACATTCACAAGGTTTTCTCTAGAGTACAGTCCCAGGAGAGGAAATCTTGAATTGTTGATTATGTATATTTTCAACCTTATTAAATGTTACATGGTTTTCCAAAGTTGTTGTTGCAACATTGATTTCTACCACCAATGTGTGTACATTATGTTACACAATTTAAATACTAACTTGTATATATAATATATATAAACACTGTAAGTATTAACATAATGGTGGGTGCTGCCATCATTGCTCTCTCTGTGTTACTGATTTCCAGATTTTATTGAAAACTTTCATCCTGGCATCTCCAAGTGGTCATTTGGAGACTATGTCATCATCTTTCACAGATATTTGGCACAACTGAAAAAAGAGAGGGACTGTAAATTACAAAAGTCTTAAAATGACATCTTTACTTTCTTTCTCTACTCTCTTTGGTTAACAAAAATTCTTAATTTAGTAGACTTTTAAATGTTACCTGTTATGATCATGTTACTCTTACATAAGAAATCATTACATTAATATTACAAAGACTGTTTTTAAAGTTTTGACTTCATATTTAAATATGTTTTTACTTGAGACTGACTTGTGTATGATGATAGCTAAGAATCCAGATTTTTTTTCACACATGAATAAGCATTGTAATGTACCATTTATTATCCCCTTTATCTGCCATGTCCATTCTGTACCAAGATTATGTGAATGTATATGGACCTCATTTTGTATTCCTTTTGTTTCATTGATAACTTTTATAAGTAAATAACAAACGCCACATTACCCCAATTATGTTAGCAAATTTTTTCTCACTGTTTTCATTCTTCAAAATATTCTAGTCTTTCTTGGTCTTTTGCTTTATTACAGAAAGGTTAAATTCAGTTTGCCAAACCACACACACACACACACACACACACACACACACACACACACACACAAGCACACACACCTCAGACACACCACACACACACATAAGCACACACACACAAGCACACACAGACTCACACACACAAAACAATAACCTGCTGTAATTTTGATCGGAAACATATCTCCTCAATAAATCATTGAATGGATAATTGATCTCTCTGGGCAATGTTGAATCATTCAGTCTGTGAATGTGGGTAGCCCTCCAGATCTCATTTATTGGCCCATTTTCACTATATTTCACTATATTTTCACTATATTTTATAATTTATATAATTTTATGTATTTTATTTTGTTGCATTATTTTGCTATTATGCATTTATAACAAATGTTTAATAATCATGTTTGTTAATACTTTACTGATAATACATCAAAATATGCTTGAACATTTACTGTTGATATCTGTTTCTACCTTTGGTTTACTGTGAATAAAACAGCTGAGAATGTTTTTGTATAAGTCCTTTTGTGAATGTGTTTTTATTTGTCTGTGTTATTCTTCAGGTGTGTTATTTCTGAATCATAGGTTCATTTCAATTTATATAGAACTGCTGCACTGTCCAAAGTGGAAATTTGCATCCCACTATTTTGCATTCCCACTAACAAGGTATCCATTTCTTGCCCATAAGACATGTTAGTGCTATCAACCTTCAAAGAAACTTGCCATAAAAAAATATGAACAACTAGTCAAAGCATATAATACTCACAAGCTGAAGTTTATTTGCAGTCTGGTGCAACTGTCATTAATACTCCTATCTAGAACTTTCCATATATATATTCTTCAAATCCATTGCCTAATTTTGAATTGGGTTCTTTTGCTGTTGTTGAGCTTTTTATGGTTATTTATTCATTGAAGGCTTTTTATGTATGCAGGATATTAACCTCTTATTTAATGAATGGTAGAAATATTAAGACCATATTGTGAAATTTTCTGTTTTCTCTCCCTTGACTGTTTGCTGATACTGCTTGCTGGTACTCCAAAGTTTTGAATTTTGATAAAACCTAAATTATTCACTGCTTCTCTTTTATTGACTGATTTCCTCATTATGTCTAAAAATTTAATGTTAAGTTTAATATTGGGAAAATTTCCTGTAGAAATTTTTAGAAAAGTTTTATAGTTTTGGCCGTTATATCGAGGCATTTGATCTATTTGAAGTATGTTGGTGTAATCAACCAGTATAAATTTTGTATCAATATCCAGTTCTCAAGCATCATTGTTAAAAAGAACTTTCTTCACCACGCAATCTTTAAAAAAATTTTGTCATTTTAACGGATTTTCCAAGTAATACCATGTTTTTTGTTTTCACTTTCCTACCTACAAATGTTTAATATTGTTAAGTGTTTTAATTGGCCATTCCTATATCTTCCATTGTTAGTTCTCTGTACAAGTCTTTTGTCCGTTATTTCATTGGATTCATTTCCACTTATACACTTAGTCTAGACACAAGCTCTTTTTAAGATACCAGTATGGCGAACATCTCCACAATCCTGAAGCTTGTTTCTTAACTTTAATTACATTAATTTTATTTATTATTTTTCTTTTGTGATTAGTGTAATATGGATCTAGTACTTAAAAAATATTTGCTTCCATGACAAAAGTTTTCTCTTATTTTTCCTACAAGAGATTATACAGTTTTATGTTTTACATTTAGAACCATAATTTATCCTAAATTAATGTTCCCACATGATTGAGAGCTGAGAGTCATTGTACAGTTTTTTTCTAGAACCAGTGACTGAAAATACTTGTCTTTCTCATAGAGTTGTTCTGGTACCTTTGGTAATAACTGACTATGGAACTGGAGTGTCTTCAGCTAGGTCGTTTGTTCTTTCTAGAAATTATTTTCAGTTTTAATAGCTGCACCAGACCTTCTTGATCATCACACCTTGTCTACAAGAGGTCTTAAAAATAGATCATTTAAGTGATCAAATGTTATTCTTATTATTTTCTCCAAGACTGATTAACTTAGGATCTATGTAAGTCCCTCCTCTCTTACAATAAGCAGATCTAACTTCAAATATTCCACCAAAAGCTTCCCTAGATTTCAATTAGGACTGTAATGGAACTAGAAATTGCTTTCAAGAAAAATTCTTTCTTCTTTCAGTAATATGTATCTGTCTCACTGACCATGATTCACATCTTTGTTAAATCTGTCACGTTTTCAATGTTATTACAAATGACATTTTAAAATATATAATGTTTCAATTGTTACTTATTTGAAAACACAACAGGTCTTTATACTTTGACCTCAAATAGTGAAACTACTGGAGACAGATATGCATTTAAAAAAGGAAAAAAGGGCAATTCATCAGGGTCTCATAGTTTCTACTGCTAAACATTGGCTATGACCGTTGAGACAACTTCACAAGGCCAGCCAATGACAGAAAAGGAGAGTGGAAAACTGGTTACTTTGAGGCCTTTTCATTAATATTTGTCAGGTATGACCCTTTCTCTAGGTCTAATATAGTCGTGTACTAAAGAATGATCTTCTGGGGATCTCTGCTGAACACTTCATGGGTTGAATAACGTCACCGCTCTCTATTATCACTCAGTTCATCGCCGGTGGTCCTCTGCCTGGCATCTGATCATTCCCTGGTAATGTTCTTTTATATAACTTGTGAATTATTGCTCTACAGATGTACACTCATCACAATATTATGACAAAAACCCAAAAGAATTCCTGCATACACTTGGTTTTATTCTTCTCTTTACATAGATTTTTTTTTTTTGCTCTGGCATTATTTCCTAACTCTTCTGAACACAGATTTTTGATCGACTCAGTGAGATAGCTGTGCCCTATTTGAGCTTCACCCTCCTGAATTGCAGATTAAAAAATGTCTAAGCAGAAAGTGGGTAAATCATAGTATTGCCACTGCTGATTTCCCTTTTGTGTGTTTGTGTATTGCACAGCTATATTTTCTTGTTTCCAATATCTAAAAATGATTTTTTTCATGTTAGTTTGCCTGTAAAATTACTGATAATGAAAACCTTCATATATTACAATCATAGGGTTAGATGTATCAGTAGCTATCTAATTTGGGCATCAGATTGAGTTATAGCCTACATATGTTATATATGGGTTCTCTTTCTCTTTTTCTTTCCTTTTTTTGCTATCTGCCTGAGCCAGATAGAGGCAGGGGTCAGATGATATGGAGGTTCTCTGCCCGGATACAGTCTCAGAGTTTGGGGATTTATCTCCTTTCTCACTTATATTTCATCCATGTCATTTATCACATGTTTCTGTCACACAAAGCATTTAATCTATTCCTATAATCTGTATTGTTTAGTTTCTGAAGTTTAGGTCCCATTAGTATATAAATTCTGCTATCCCAGGTAAAGGTGTCAATTCCAAGGCCGGGTTATTTCACAAGAGATGTTTGAAAGACCTTACAGCTGCTGCAAATCTTATGATCGCGGTATACTTTGCACAATGTAAAGTACCCACCACCACCAGTTGTACACACAAAGCTACATTAATACACAGTGTTCAAAAAATAACCAACTCTGTGCTAAATCTGAACATTGGAGATTGTCTGGTACAACATATCTTAACTTATCATAGCCAATATTCAACTTCATTGTTCTTTGCAGGGATTGTTTTGGTTGATTTTTGTAAGTGGAAGATTTTGGTAATCCATGTTTTTTTCATTTCAACAGAAACAGGAAAGAAAATAAATGTACTTCCTAAAAACATTCCAAAGGAGACAAAATTTGAGGAGTGATGATTCCTCACCTGGACATTCCAGATGACTAAATTTGCATTCTAAGCTAAAAATCCTTCAGATAGGAAGTCCCCCGACCTCCCAGAGGCTAATCATCACCAAACCTACCAGGAAGGCCTGACAGCTATCATTAAGAAACGATGCTGTAGTTAATCTAACCGGGAAAAAAACCTAACCTGCAAATTGAGCTAATATAATTTTTTTTAAAGATTTATTTTTTATTATTTTTTCATTGGAAAGGCGGATATACAGAGAGGAAGATCTTCCGTCCGATGATTCACTCCCCAAGTGAGCGCAACGGGCCCATACTATGCCAATCCGAACCCAGGAGCCTCTTCCGGGTCTCCCACACAGGTGCAGAGTCCCAAGGCTTTGGGCTGTCCTTGACTGCTTTCCCGGGCCACAGGCAGGGAGCTGGAAGGGAAGCGGGGCTGGCGGGATTAGAACCGGCGCCCATATGGGATCCTGGGCGTGCAAGGCGAGGACCTTTAACCACTTGCGCCACCGCGCCGGGCCCGAGCTAATATAAATTTGACCCAAATAGGAAAGGAAAACTTAGCCCTCAGGAAAAAGATCTAAGAGCAAAAGTAATTTAGGGTTGTGTGCTAATATCTCCTCACTTTTAATGTTCCCACTCTTCTTTAATTTTTGTTTAGTACACCAAGTAGATATTCATAAAACTGAAATCATTTCTTTTTAAAAAATTTATTTATTTTTATCAGAAAGGCAAATTTACAGAGAGAAGGAGAGACAGAGAGGAAGAGCTTCAATCTGCAGGCTCACTCCCCAGATGGCTGCAATAGGAGGAGCTGAGCCGGTCCAAAACTAGAAGCCAGGAGATTCTTCCAGGTTTCCTACATGAATACAGGGCACCAAGGTTTTGGGCTCTCCTCAACTGTTTTGCCAGGCCACAAGCAGGAAGCCAGATGGGAAGTGGAATATGTGGGACACAGATTGGCACCTATTTGGAATCCTGGCACTTTCACAGGGAGCATTAGACAACTCAGCCATTGTGTTTGGTGCAAAAAAAGTATTAAATGCTTATATCTCAGTAGTATGAAATAACTTGAGAGAAAAAATCAATAAGGTGGAAATCAGGAGGAAATGGCTTGGGTCATTTCAAGCTACCGGCCTAAGAGTAGGTGCTTCCATTTGTTAGCTTCAAAACCTTGGGTAATTTTCCAACATCTCTGAGATTCAGCTTCCTCGTATTCACCTGGCAGTGCTGTTGAAGAGGTTCCATAAAATAATGGATTGGGCCAGCATTATGTCACAGCTGCTGAAGGATGGATCATCCACCATGGGTATGGTGCCAACATCCCATATGGGTTCTGATCACTTCTGATCATTGTCCCTGCTAATGTGTCTGGCAAAGCAACAGCTTATGGCCCAAATACTTGAACTCCTGCCACATATGGCCCTAAAGCAGAGGAAGTTGTAGACTACTGGTGGTTGTAGCCAATTGGGTAGTTCACAATCATATAGAAGATATGTCCTCATCATTGTCTCTTTTCTCGCTCTACAATTCTGCCTTTTAAATAAACAAATAAATCTTTGTGTGTGTCAAGAATGCTAAGATTAGTGACTAGAACATGGTTACATTATTTTGCTTCTATGGAAATTGAGTATCAGTATCTTCCACGTCTTTAAATTCATCCTAAATACAGTTTAAAAGTCTAGGATTTGGTTTTTTTTACTAATTTTCTTAAATGTCTAACTTGACCAATAACTTTTAGTGTACTCTCAAGCCTATATAGCACTCTTCATGAATTTTCAACTTAATATTAAATTATAGATATTATATATTCTAGCCATCTTGTAATATAAACAAGGAAAGTAACCACCATCAAAATGAATGTATCATTTTTTAAATTAATAATGTATTTTAATATCTCCATTTATTACACATATAAAAGCTTAGTAAATAATATTTTCACATGAACATAATCTTTTTCAATTCCAAGCAGCTCAGGAGTCTTTATTTGCTTTGTTTTTTTATTGTTCTAGTTATTTAGTCATTACAAACTTGTAGTGACTAAACACTTAAAACCTTAGGAAATATATTGAGTTGATGAAAACTAAAATGATCATTGTTCTAGGAGCCCCAAAGAAATAAGCTTGACGGAGACCAGTAGTCGATGTTTAGCTCTAGACTGGGCTCTGTATCTGTTTTACACATTTTAGACTCCTTTGTGCTCCACAACCTTTCGTTTGTAAGATAACATTTTGGGGCAGGGAGGTGACATAATGGTGAAGTCAGTTAAGCTACTGCTTGTAATGTCACCATCCCCTGCAACTCTGGTTCAAGCCCAATCTGCTGCACGTCTCATCAAGCTTCCTGATAATGGCCTGAGAAGGCAACAAAAGAATTCTGTGTATAGATTAATTTTCCTTTATCTATTTCAATATCATTACAAAGATGAGTATCTTACTAAAGCTATGAATGTTATAATTCATAATTTTACAATTATAGTTTTACTAAATTATTTTGGGCTCTAATAATCTAACTTATCTCTTAAATATTTGAAATCCAATCTACTTTCAACATAATAAAATGTCAACATTTAAATTCTATATAGACACAGATATACATTTCATCCTCCCTCCACTGATGTCCTTATAATAGGTAACTATACATTTTTATTTTAAACTGTAAAATCTTCTGAAGATACTCCCATAATTTTCACTATTAGATGATAGAAACTGTGTATTTTAGCCAAGAAAAATGCGTTGAGTTCATCAAATGTATATGGTTTAAGTAACAATGACAATAATTGCACTTTGCGAACTCAACTGCTTTGGAAGATGACAAAACAAGGCAGAATTTCAAATACAACAGGAAATCAATACATACATACATGAAGGAGTTATTTCTCTTCAAAGAGGATATCAGTTTAACCTTAGACTGAGCCTTGACTAAAGCACTTACAGCTAAAGCCATTCACCATAGAGCAGCTTAAGAATCTTTACTCTTAAGAACTGTTGCTTCAAACGTTTATGGAAAATGTAGCTTAAAAGCTGCTTATTTTGGTACAAAAATTTTTGAAACTGCATCCATGCGTTTTCAAATATAATTTGTACTATGGGAAATTATGCATGGATTTTTTAAAATTGCAATGGAATAAATACATCTTTTAATTTTTATTCGGCCATAGCTTTTTTTAGTAAACTTATTTTAATTCCAAGCTTCCATGCATTTTTTGACATAGACACATATACATTTCCCTAGTGACTAATCAAAAGATAACATAGCCAATTTTATATCTCACACAATGGAGGTTTCTGTGTTACTTTTATGCACAAATGTAGCTGGTCCTTGTTGCTAACACCCAGTCTGCATTTGAAAATACTGGAGGATCCCAAATCCCAGCTATTAGGAAACTGTTAATAGATCCCTGTAGGACTGACTTGCTGAGGAGCAGTTGAGTGACAGCACCTCTGCTGTGCACTCATTACTCAGCTTTCCATTCGGTAACCCAGAATACTTGAACAAATCAAAAGTCAGCTAACGCAAGTAATTAAGCTAGGACCAGGAGCACACCTCTTTAGTATAGGACCCATGGCTCATAAGACAACTCTCCCTCAACAATATTTGACTTTTCCTCTTGCATAAAATAAAGATTAAGAAATAAGAATAACGAATTGTACATCCCCCCACTCATGTTATTTCCCTACCTTTATTCTTTTGAAGCAACACACTTGCCTGTAACAGATGTGATTTAACCTTATAGCACCCCTATAAAATTTGTCCTTATTCTCCCCATTTTTAAATTTTAGAGTACTTTGATCAATGGTTGAGAAAAAAAAAAAAAGAAGAAGAAGGTGTGTATGATACTATTGTCCAGGTTCTGTTCACTTCTTTGCACTTCAGGCTACCTTGATATCTCATTCCCACCCCACTCATCCACAAGTTAAGACACACACACGCACACACACACGCACACACACACACACACACACACACATCAATGTAGCCCATCTCACCCTCTGCTAAAGATCAGTGGCATCCTCATTCATGAAAGGAATTAATTCATGTCCCTGCAAAGACAGGGCCAGTTTAGGGAAATTTTTACTGATCCTTAAGAAAGTCCCAATCTTCTGGCCAAACTGACCCTGGTCCACAAGTTCACTTGCCCAGTATAGCCACTGATACCCTCCTGGTCTGCAATTATCAGTTTCACATACAGTCCACTTTATTTTAATATGCTCCCTTGGTGCCAGCTGACACTCACACTGCTGGTATGGAGAGACCGGGACAGGCCAAGAAGGAAAAAAGAGTGTGCAGAGGGATTAAAAAGTACCCTGTTCATGGCTTGAAAGTTTGTAAAGAAAGTACCGAACACAGGCTTCCCATGGCATCAAAAGGAAAATTTATGCATCGCCTTTGAGTTCAACTTCTCCATTAAAGCTTTTTCCCTATAATCTGGGGAGTTCTTATCTTGGTGACTTATGATGTTATGGAGGGGCTCATGCATGGAAAATGTCAATAGAAATAGTAACTCTGGAAGGGAAGGGCCTCCTAATTAGTCCCCATTTAGATTTTATGATGGCTTTGAGATCTGCTCATCCTGACAGTGTGCACTGTGGTTACATATTGTTCTAGCCTGAGGGAACCATAGGAAAATCCAGATTTATTGTACCTATCATACCAGCATATTTCATTTGCCATTATGAGCAGCCATCTCGCAATGATGCAGGAGTATTTATTACAGATTAAATTGTAGGACCTGGATGGTTTAGTGAGGTTCTTGAGGTATCATTTATGTCATTAACTGGCTCATTATCAGATCTGCAAATCTCCATTCTTTCCTGAGCCTTCTGTTTGAACGCGCAGGTTTCCCCGGGCTGGAGCCGCTTCCAGGATGTATTTTCTGGTAATGTGGGCTTAAGTTTGAACACAGACAAAAGCAAGTCGCCTGTATCACACCCTAGCACCCCCCCGCGGTGTTGTTGTTTTACCTGATTTCCTGGAAGGTCTGGGCAAATCCCTCTTTAGTGCTGTTTGCCTGGGTCACGGCAGGAAGGGAGCTCTCTGGCTGCTCAATTCTGACCAGGTGTTTGTGTCTGGTGGAGCATGGGGGCGGGGCTCACTTTGGATCCACAGGATTCTGGGCATTTATTTTTAGAGGTGGCTAACGCTAATTAGGTTAGGAGTGCCTGGTTGCTTTCCAATGAAGCAACCTCCAGGTCTTTTTTTTTTTTTTTTCCCCTCCGATAAATAACCCTACATTAGAAAAAACAGGAAGAGAGAAAAGGGATTGTATGAGATTTAGATATGGTTATTGAAGAAGTTAGCTGCTCTTCCATCCTGATTTTCTGCAGCGATAAGGCTCGGTTTTCATGTCTCAATGCCTCTGGGACTGCATTTTAATTCTACCTGGGAAGCCGAATGAAGAGGATTTACTGATGGCCAATTAGGATGTATATATATTTTAAAGACAGCAAATATTCTTGCCTAAAAAATGCTGGCGAACATTTTCAGGAAGAAAGTACTCAGACTCACCGTCTCCTCTCTGAACTGATTTAGCTCTTATATTTGCATTTATTGTTTGATTCCAAGCAGGGGAGTGATTCTTTGTGTTGTTGGAATTCACCCTGTTTATTCTCCTATATTGCTTTCTCAGAAAACCCAGCGAATGGCATTTAAGTTGCTGTGTGTTCTTTGGTATTAAAATACACTCCGTACAGACACAAAAGTACCTATAGAAATGCCGAGCTCAGATTCACAGATTATCGGAGCAAAAAATGGCCCTTGATTTAATTGTTGAGCAGGACTAACTCACGACGTAGACAGTAGTTGCTGGCAAGGTGCGTCTTCACAAAAGAAAATCGCAAGCAATAACTGTTACGTAAGCTTGAAAAACAGTTTGACATTAGGTTATACAGCTGGGCTTGAGACAACAAAACCGGCCAGTATTTGCACAAATTAATCCTTATAACAAACTTTCTTTTTCAATATATAGCATCACAAAAAATAATTTCACTATTGATTAATAACAGAAGGTTTTCAAACTATTTCACGACTACAGTTAACCTTCCGGGTCTAAAAAGAAACATGTTGGAAGTGAAGGGAAAGGGGCCTCAGTGAATGTCTGGCAGGCATTTTTGGCTACACGCTGAACTTGCCCTTGCTTGGCATCTTGAGCGGTACCCAGACTCCTGAGGAGCTACTGAGCAGTCACTGATAACCAGCTCTATCAGAAGGGACTACAGAAAGCTTCCCTTGTTGCTTGCAAGTTAGTTATTGAAGCCATGGAGAAAGGTCAGAAGGGATTGTTTTTACTTTTTGCTTCAAAACAGAAAAATGTAGAGCGTTGATAACAATGAGATTGCCTCAACACTGTTGCAACAAGAATGCACTGTCCCAGCTCTGAAGAGAGCTTGTCACTTTCATTAAGTACGATTTGAAAATGAGGATTATGTCGTTTCATGATTGTCCTTGTTGATAATCAGTGACTCTCCCGCGTATTGCTTAAGACATACAGTGATTTTACGGGAAATGATGTGCAATAGTTATTTGCCAATAACTGCAGAGTGCAAAGCAACATTAATTTGACTAAAGGACTTTGGGTGTTTTGTTGCTGTTATGTCTTAGTTTTCTCAAAAGTTTAAATAATTCTTAATTACTTCTAATTTTTCTCTACTGAGCATGGTAAAATTATACAAAATTTTAAATAAACATATTTAGATCTCAGTTTTTACACCTAACTCTCACTTCAGTCTTTCAGAAATGTCACATGTAAGCAGAATTTAAGGAGAATATGCAAAATTTCTGCTACCGCTTTGATTTTGTTCTTGTCTTTTGACAATTTTCCTGTTATTTGTTTTTAAATCAACTGTTTCATAATGATTAAAATATTATAAGCAGAGTAAACAGTTGGCCATAAAATCACTCTTAGAATAAATTAAACATTCAAATTTAAGAATGTTTCATGAGACATTTCCTGATTTTTTATAACAAAGCTAAATATAAAGACTGCCTATATCCATCCCTAAACACAACCTCTTGTAATTTTGTTTATATAGTCCCTCGATAAGTGTGCGAAGCAGTTTATGAATATAAATATGTGTGCATTATATGTGTGTGTGTGTGTATAACACTGTACCTAAATGGTTAGCCAATTGAGCCAAACTTAGTCCTAAATGAATCATTTCTCGTGCCTTTTACTATAGGCACCTTTGAATCAATAAAATCTGTGCTGCTATAAATAGGCTCATTGAAACAAGAGATTCTTACTTGGAGGTTTCTTTGTAATGCTTCTCTCACCAATCTTATTGCTTGGTCTTTTGCATTCTAGTCTTGCTCATTAATCTCCGTCCTTTTAGGTTCGTCTAGGCTGTTCTTGTAGCTGTAGTACTCACTGGGTTGCCGTAGGAACAAGAGATCGGGTAAATATGCTTATGGAGAAGAAATGACGACTAATTAAATTTGAATAGCATTTATAAATTGCCTAGTTCTCACAAAATGCAGAACATAATATGCTGTGATGTACTTCATTAGTAAAAGGCACCTAAATTTTTAAAATATATATAGTGGTACAGAAGCCAAATATTAATGCAAAAAACTCTTCACATGGTTTCATTTCTCTCCCAACAATAAATCTTGCAATCTAATGCAGATAGCCTTTACTATGTTTGGTTGGCCTGTGATGTGCTGAAATCTTTAGCATTCTGTCACAACTGTGTAATTCCTTTTTGATTGTTGGAACCATAGCCTCTCTATTACTACTCTAGACAAAAAGAAACAGGCTTATCCTGTCCACTCTAAATCTAGGCAGGTAATATTTTCACATTGCACAGAGTGCTGTGATCTTTTCTGCCAACTGCCTGTAAAATCAAGGTTTTGGTGTGGAAGTACAAAGCCAGCTTTCAGTCAAAGGCGAGTGTGGGTTTGCATTGTATCTTGCTGAAAAGCTCCTCTCACCCTTAGCCAGATGCTAAGTCCGCAACTTCATTACCATCCTACGTGCTGCAGAGGATGACCTGGCCAGGGTTCCCCAGGGAAGCTGGATGCAGGAGCACAGTTGGTCCCTTGAAAATCTTTTCACTCCGTTTGGGGGACTGGGTGTTTGGGAATGACTTATGTCCAAACAACTGGTAAGAGAACTGGTCTACAGCATGCTGGCATAAGGTGATTATTGCAAGTCCTATCTGCAATTCCAAGACAGGCAAGCCATTAAGTTAAATGGACCATGGACACAGTTATGTTAACTTCTGGGTCAACTGAGAGAACTATTGCAGGTGGATTATTGTTTTCTAAAAATTTTTTTTCTCAGAGAGACTACTGAGCTCACTGGTTGGCAGAGTATCGGTGAACAATAAATTTCAGAGTTTGTTCTTTTTACAAGATTGCCTTGAACAACCAACTTGATATTTCCCTTTGTTTTAATATTAGACACACACATATATTTAACAGGAGAAAATGCTCAGGCTCAAATTCCCTCTTTCTCAAAACCAGAGCTAATTGTGTTTTAGTAGATATCCAAACTGATCCAAGTTTGAATTTGTATTTGATTCATACAGAAACAAGTTCCAGGGGTCGCTTTGTCTAAGGGTAAGCATTGACTCGGAGAAGGCAAGGATCTGCCTGCATGCTTCATAACGCGTGATTATGATGAGTTATTCTTTGTATTAATTTTCAACCAAGCATTTCTTGCCAAGCTGTGTGCCAGGTTAGGGGTAGTAACAGAGATGTGTTATTTATGTTAGGAACTGATCTTACTTCCCAAAGAAGCCAAATACTAACTTCTCTTAGAAGATCTAGAGGTGAATGAATAGGAAGACACTTTACAGTCACTATAACTCAGGAACAGTGTCCTTGAATAGTGTTTTACAAGGATTTCAACCACAGTATCATAGATTTCATAATGTCCATTGAATAATAATATTTTAAATTATAAGCATTTGTAGGCCTTCAATAAATAAAGGTCGAATTTAATTTAATAGCATTTTTAATTACCAATTTTTGAGTAAAATTTGAATCTCAGCTTTGTTAATTAAATTTCCCTTTATACATGCTAAATTAAAGTTGGATTATTGAAATTTTTAATGAATTGATGGGGACAGAAAGGTTATTCTGTTTACTGACTAAAATATTGTTCTCTTTTTGATGCTTCAATAACAAAAACATTGTATAGCTATTCCACTTTAGCAATTTTAATTTCCACCATTGAGTTTAGGGTATATCATTTTATTATGGTTATGATAATCAAAGTCTTTCCAATTCTAGTTGCGTTTTATAGCAATATTCAATAGGTAATAATGTAATTTTACATTATCAAAAAACTCATCTGAACGATAATTTTCATTAAGCATTTGCTATGTATGAAAAGCTATGCAAAATACTTTATGCACATGTCTTTTTTGATCCTCATAAGACCCCCAAAAGACCACAATTATCGTCTCACTTTTCATTGGTGATAAAACAGAGATTAACTTATTTGTTCAAAATGTAAGTCAGGGAGCCAAGTATCAAAATTTGGATAGCAGAATTCCAGAGTCTTTTTACCACACGTCCTATTGTCAATTTCTTTCATTTCTTGCTCTTTTTTTTTTACTGATATATATATATATAATATATATAATATATATATAAAACCCATTATTTGCAATATTAAGTTTGATGTTCACTTTATATAGTTTCAGCTACTGATAGTATACATAATTTTCATTTTCTTTAACTGCTGTAATTATGGACTAGAGAAAAATACAGCATCCTTGCAAATCCCTTGCAAAATGTTTTATAATTACTAGTCTAGTTCTGCTTTACAGCCAACTTTTCATTTGCATATCTTGAACAAACTGAAAACCTTACGATTTTAGAGTGCAATTGCCATTCACCTAGAATTTACACCTTCTTTTTGTGATAATAAATTCATCTTACCTTACAGTATTCCCAGAGATAAAAATGTTCATATAAAAATTGTATTCATCCCAAAAGATTTTTTTATTAAAAATAAAATAAAACATTGATTCTTAAACCTATGAGAGCATTAAATTATTGATCTGGATTAAGAACAAACATCAACAGTTCCATAATTTTATTGCTTCCAAGGTTCCACTTCTCACTTAGAAAATCAAGTTAATCTCTTAGAAATGCCTTAAGCAGCGTCCCTTCGCATTTACAGAAGTCAAAGCGTCTGATACTTTGGGAGTTGTAGTGACTCTTATCTCTAAGCACCACAAAGTACCCTCAGTAGATTGTGCCTTTGCTAGCCTTCATTGCCTGATTATCCCAGCCTCTCATCGGAAGAATAACATTTCAAGATTGGACTGTCGCCAACTCTATGTAGCCAACCAAAGACACTAACCCACAGAAGTAATCTTAGAGTGCATTAGTGTTCTAAAATCAGTGAAATATTTTTTTTGGAGGGGGAGGGTAAGTTCGATAACCTGTACTCATAAGATTAGTTTAGAATACACACAATAAATATTTTAGTCAAAAAGCCAAGATCATTGGCTGAAATTCTTTGTAAGCACAGCCCTCAAAGAGAGGATAGGGTTGTCACTCTAGCTGGTTGTCCTCACTCCTGCCATGTGACATTAGAAATCTCTGAGGGCTGATTTCTTCCATTTAAAAGGAATATTTTGAAACTCACTCCAGTTGCGCTATTCTCATAAGAATTATGTTAGATAACAGATATGAAAGTTTTTTGGAAGATTCTGAAGCAATATAAAATTAAATGTATTAAATAGGGTAAATTCACATCTTCTACACATGAACAAGAATTTTATAGTCTTTTTTTCAATACGCAAACTATTTCCTTGTTAATGAAATGTAACTTTTCATCTGAGTGCTAAGTTTTTATCTTACAGAGGCATGACAATACCGCTCAATTTTGGACAAATTCAGTTTTCACCCCTTTCTTTATATGGTATCAATAAACCACTTAGAAATATTTAAAGCAAACTAATAAATCACTATCTATAACAACTTATAACTACTTTACATTTTATTATTAGATTATGTGATAATTATAGGATAATGGTAATTAATAGAAAACATGTATGGAAGGCTTACTAGGGATTATGCAACGTGATGAATACACATTGTTTATTCCATACAACAGCTGACTTCAACGCCATTGTTCTTTCTTTTTAAAAAATTTATGTATTTTTATTGGAAAGGCAGATTTACAGAGAGCAGGAAAGATAGAGAAAGGAAGATGTTCCATCTGCTGGTTCACTTCCCAAATGGCCACAGCAGCCTGGCCTGTGCTGAACTCATCTAAAGCCAGTAGCCTCTTCCAGGTTTCCTGCATGGGTATAGGGTCCCAATGACTTGGACTATCCTCTGCTGTTTTCCAAGGCCGCAAGCAGAATACTGGTTTGGAATTGCAGCAGCTTGGGCATGAACTGGCGCCCACATGGGATGTTGGTTCTTGAAGGTAAAGGATTAGCCTAGTGAGGCATGGTATCTGCCCTAAAGCCATTTTTTTTTTCATGGTGCAGTTCCATAGGGTCTGGAATTTCCCTTCCACCCTCCCTAAGTCATCGTAGTTCATATTGTTTCAAACTCAGAGAATTAAGTCATTGGTTTAAACAAACTATGTCTTTCTTGCTCTTACCAGGAAAAGTTTTAGTGGACTGCGTATTCTCCTAAACTATGTTCAAGTACTTGAAATGCCATGATAGATGCACATAGTAAGATATTTACAGCATTGTGGCATATGAATAATGGAGTCATCTTGGATGCTGGTATCCCATATGAACACTAGATTATGTCACAGCCGTTCTACTTTCAAATAACCTTTCTGCTGATGGCCTGGAAAAAATCAGTGGAAGATGGTTCAAGTGTTTAGGCCCTGCCACCTACATGAGTGACCCAGACGACGCTTCTGGTTCTGGGCCAGGCTATCGTAGCCATCTGGGGAGTGAACCAGAAGATGGAAGCTCTCTTTCTGTAACTCAGCATTTCAAAAAAAAAATGTTTTAATGTGTAAGATATCTTTCAAAGTGTATCATTCCTAACAACTCATAAATTTGTATTTTTTGTCCAAATAACATTAAATTTGAAACAATTATTTCACTAATTCCTCAAGACCAAAAGCATGTGATAATAATTGATTTTATTAGTACATTAAGTTGTATGTCCTGCTATCTAAATAAAACTGAAAATATGAGCCGGATATACTGAATGCTGCTAAAAACATCAAAATATTTAATCACACAAGATGACAGTTTTGGAAGAAAATAAAGTATACTTAAAGTAGTAAGTTTCAAAGATGTCAGAGCACATATTTTATTGACTTCCATTTCAACATTTTCATTTTCTAATTGGAATACTGAGGCATAGGTTAGGTAGCAGATAGAATCTAGGGATCATTTGAAAGGCACGGGAGGATGTGCTTAGTTCCTCTAAAAATACTTGGCATTTTATAGAAGGTATTTTAGCATCCAGAAAGTTTGTGGGTCCTGAAAACAATTCCCCACAGAGACTGAGGGAGAACCACATTTAGTTTTTAGATTACAATTCTTTTTGTCTCATTAATAAAAAGATATCTGCTCAATAAAATCAATAATGTACAAATCTTAGAAGCAACTCATCCTCAACAAAGGAATTTCCCAATATATGAGCTGTTTGAATAATCATTGACTGTAAGTGAAATTTGAGAACTAGCTTATTTCTTCTAAAAGTAAAAATCTGATCAAATTTATGCACAGCTACAATGATTTGTGTTGGACAAATATCTTGGTTTTACAATTCTTGATGACTTTAGAAATGCCTGTTTTTGATGTAGTATTGACCATTACCTTTGAGTATCTTGAAATTCAATGACTTTCATAATTACTGAGAGACTGTTGTGTTCCCGGATCTGACCACACAAAGGTAAATTCAGCATTTTTGGGCCCGGCACGATGGCCTAGCAGCTAAAGTCCTCGCCTTGAATGCATCAGGATCCCATATGGGCGCCAGTTCTAATCCCGGCAGCTCTACTTCCCCCAGCTCCCTGTTTGTGGCCCGGGAAAGCAGTGAAGGACGGCCCCAAACTTTGGGTCCATGCACCTGTGTGGGAGACCTGAAGGAAAGTTTCTGGCTCCTGGCTTCAGATTGGTGCAGCACCAGCCGTTGTGGTCACTTGGGGAGTGAATCATTGGATGGAAGATCTTCCTCTCTGTGTATGTGACTTTGCAATAAAAATAAAATAACTCTTTATAGAAAAAGTAAATTAAGCATATTTAAAACCTTTAATAACTTAATAGTAAATTAAGATGCAACACAATGAATGTGCTAAGTATACATTCATGTACAACAGTGATGATTTTGAAGGAGAAAGGAGCCTCCCAATTTAGAGCATCAAAAACACAGGATAAGGAATGAGACTACAAAGAGGAGAGGTGCTCCAGTAAAAACACTGCTGTGGAAAAGAGAGGAGTTATGGGATTGACTGTGAAGTGTGGAAGCAAGAAAAAGACAGAGTGCAGAGAGGCAAGGGAGGCAGAACGAGGTGAAAAGTGGGATATTAGAGGCAGACTCACACAATCTCCTTAGATAAGAAGTTCATATTCAAATCTAAAAACAAGTCCTTCCAATAGAGAACAACCAGATTATATGTTTGCTTTAGAAAGAAAATAGGTTCCGCAATAAAACAGTCATATGACACAATGGATTCAAAGAGAAATAAGGAATAGTTTTACAATCGATTTTTTAAAATCTAGAAATACATTGTAAAAGTAAATCCTTTGTAAAAGTAAATCAGAGTGCTTCCCACTTTTCTGAACTATCAACTCTGATTTTAGATTTTAGGAAGTCTTCAGCGTTCTTTCTGTCAACTTAAGTGTGACCACCAGGATGATCTTACTTTTTTTCCTGAAGATATTTTTATGCAACTATGGAAATGCACCCACTCCCAGACAGAATTTCACTTATGTATGTCTTCCAGTTCCCTTCAGGCCAGCTTAATGTTGTTGGTTGCCTTCCCAACCAACATTTCCCTTTCTCCATTGCCAACAATTTCCCTTTCTCCAATGCCAAGAACTGTATTTCCAACAAGGTATTTATGTGCTTTCAGACCAAGCAGGGAGATCTGGCCAAAAGTAGATTAATCAGTGTCTTCCATCCTACTTAACAAGTTACTCATTCAGAAGACAGCACAGGTTCTAAGATGGCTCAATCAGAATGAATTTCAGGATATTGCTGGACATAATAATGCAAAAGCGTTTTCTTTTTCTTTGCTGGAGTAATCAGCAAATGCCTACAGAGGCAAGTTACTGGTAGCCAAGGAGATGCCAAGGAGTGAGTTTGTGAGTAGAAAGAAGGCAATAAAAAGAAAAAAATGAAGCCTTGATCCAATGGCTTAAGATGTTGCATCCAAATTCAACTAAATCTAGACTCTCTTTGAACTTTCAAGTTGGGACAATAAAAGTTTCCTGTATCTGAGCTATATTGATTTATGTTTCCTATGTTAATGACTAAAAATATTATAACTGTTACCCATCAGTAGTACGTATTGGATTGCAAGAAGGAGTGTCATTTCCTTCTGGGTATTATCTATTTCTTTTTGGAATAAATTCACTTTATTCTACTAATAAACAATAACATTGCAGTAGCTTGTTCAAGAAAAACAAGCATCTGGCTATCCCCAATCTGATACCATCCCAATGAATTGCTATACACCCTCTTGCACTGCAATGCTGCTTCAAAAAAGCTTTTCAAAGTGGTCAACAGGTTGATCTGGTGGTGTTATACTTTATACTTTCATTACAATTACATTTTTATGCTATATTAACTTGATCATAAGATTCAATTTTCATCTTCCTCCTGAGCTTCTTTATTAGACTAACCCATTTGCAATTCTGTACTGTCTCAGGACTTCATTGGAATTCTCGTAATACTTAACATCCCTTTGGTTCTAGGCACACTCCAACAACTATATTTCATAAAAGAAAGGGACAAACTCCTGCTTCTGTGTCACCTGGGTTCCCTGAGGCTCCTGGAAAGTGGCACTGTGTGTGAAGGTATGGCATTACCTCCTACACTGAAGCCCCGCATGATAGCATGACCCAGCACGTGCCCAACAACAATGGAGTGGTTGCCATCTTGGCCGTTAGGCCTGGCTATCTGGGTGCAGCAGGGAGTTATCCAACCACAAGTGGTGGGACCACCCATGGTGGCTGCTTTGAAGGAACTGGCCAAGATGCTGTTCTCATGTGCGGACCCTGCTGACCAAGACACCATGCAGAACAACTGGCTTCGGCTTCCATGTGACATTATAATTTCCCTGGATTTTATCTTAAATTTCACATCTTATATCATCAGAATAAAATACCTTACATGTCCAAGAATTCTCATGCTATGGTGATTAACATTTTCATACTTGCCTAAGAATAACAATGATCCTGAAGTTATACAAAATAAATATTGGATATCAGCCTTATTTATTGCATCCAAAGGAAGTCATACTTTTGAATGAAGAACAAAACAAGTGGACTGTATGTGTACTGGCACACACAGCAGCTATGTTTTAGCATTTTCCATTACACTTTCACTGCAAGCCAGGATACATAGCTGGTTTAAAGCTATTTATCTTAAATGATCTATTGAGACCTTCACTTAGGCTCCTGGTAATTTCAGAAAACCTTTTCAAACAAATGCTTGGAAGGAACTGAAAGGTAATTAGCCAACATTTTGGAAATCTTGGAGTAGCACAATTGTGAGAGTATGGATATGTAACTAAATAGTATACATTTAAATAAAATGTTCACTTAAATTTCCTTTTAATTTACTATTTTATATTTGAAAGGCACACTTACAGAGAAGGCGAGACAGAAAGAGAGCATCTCCCATCAGCTGGTTCACTCCCCAAAAAGCCACAATAGCCAGAGCTGGGTCGATCCGAAGCTTGGAGCTTCTTTTGGGTCTCTCACACGGGTGCAGGGGCACCGGGGCACAGGGGCACAGGGGTACAGGGGCTTGAGTCATCCTCCATTGCTTCCGCAGGCAGTAAACAGGAAGCTGGGTGGAAAATGAAGCAAGGCTATGTTGGAAAAAATGCAAGGAAAGGGGGGAATAAAAGATAAAATGAACATTGATGAAGTTTTGATCTCTCCTATTTGTAGAAGCCCAATCCCAAGACATTGTTTTCCCCTTTTTAAAAAGTTCATTATTATTTCTTATTTGATAGGTAGAGAGATGGGGAGAGAGAGGCAAGTAAAGCTTCCTTGTGCTATCTCACTCCCCAAATGCCCTTAGTATGCAAATCTGCGCTGGGGTCAGAGCCAGTAGCTAGAACACAATTCAACTCTCCCACACTGGTGGCAGGGATCCAATGACTGGAGCCCTTCTCACTGCCTGTCCGTCTGCACTGACAGGATGCTGGCCAGGATCTGGAGCTGGGAATTAAATACAGGTACTCCTCTGGTGTGGGACTTGGGTGTCTCAACATCTAAACAATTGCTTGTCATATTCCTTTTAAAATTCCATAGTCCAAATGGAAAATGGTAATCCTAGGTATTATTAGGCAGAATTTTCATTAACTAGTTAATTATAATTATCTGTAATAAACAGAACCCTCAAGTGATGACTGGGAGGGCTGCTGCCTGTTTATAATCTCTGTAGACTTAACATATTGCTGCTGAAATTGAAGTTCCTGGTGGTTTTATCTCTAGAAGCTTGCTACTCAGAATTGCTTTCAGTGTGACCTTTGATATGCACATGACATGGGGCTCTTATTAAATGCAGGTCCTGATTCAAATCACCTGGGATAAAGTCCTGAAATTTCTGTGTTTCTAACAAGTTCCCAAGTGATGCTATTCTACTCACCACCACTTGAGAAGCTAACACATGCCAATCCTTACGAAAATTCAGGAAAACGAATTTGCATAGTATTTTCAAAATCTGCTTTTTATTCCCACAGTCATGAAGTCATGGAATTTTAATCCAGGAGACATCTGAGAATTTCACAATAACCACATCGTTACATACTTGAGAAAGCCACAGTTTCAGGAGAGAGAATTCTGGCCAGCCCCTTCTTCCTCTCAGCAGCAAGCTCTCCAGAGAGCAAGAAGTATTATTCTGGTTCTTCAGAGCCCAGGACATTAAACTAGGCCACTTGTTATTTGTGCGTTAATGTGACTTAAAGGTCAGCATCCTTGCACTTCCCCCTCTCTTCTTCCTGCCATGAACACTCAATCTCCCACTTCCTCTATTTGTGCAGTCAAGTGTGCAAGTTAGGAGACTCTGTTCTGCACTCTCTCTGCTAGGACGGTCCGGGCTCCGTGTGTGTTGGGTGGAAGGGACAGAGCCGGGGTGGAACTGGCCTCCCTGACAGGAGATGAGAGTAAGCACAACACTAACTATAAAGCCTCTGGGGGCATGCATTTTATGTGCTAGCTAAGTGCCTGGGACACAGAAAATTTTCAGCAAGCATATGTACCAAATGAGTGTTGCTTTTCTGTTGCAAAATCTGCCTGCTTTTATCGAAAATGCATTTAAACTCTGTAATACCTTAAAAAGGCTTTGTGCATTGTGCTGTTTTTGAAACAATTCCAGTGAATCCAAAACAATTCTCTTTTGTTTTCAGTTTAACTTGTGTTTTTATTCACTATGGAAATTTTTTGTGCTTATTTTAAAACATCATTATAAATAGTGAAATATGAAGCCTTACAAACTTCAATACCATTTCTGGAATGTATATTTCAAGTTTAGATCTGTCTATTGTATACTCAAATATGTAGACATGTTAATAAATGTAGCTTCTTAAAATTCATTTCTTTTTATTGTAAAGTCAAGTATAAGAGAGGAGGAGAGAAGGAGAGGAAAATCTTCCATCCACTCATTCACTCCCCAAGCACCTTTAATGTCTGAAGCTGCACTGATCTGAACCCAGGATCCTGGAGCCTCTTCCAGGTCTCCCACACGGGTTCAGGGTCCCAAGGTTTTGGGCTATCCTTGACTGCTTTCCCAAGTCACAAGCAGGGAGCTGGATGGGAAGCAGGGTCTCCAGGATTAGAACCAGTACCTATATGGGATCCAGGCACATACCAGATGAGGACTTTAGCCTCAGGGCTACCATGCCAGGTCCTAGAATATATTTTTCATAAAGGTTCAGTAAGGCTAGAACTAGCGGGCTTTGCAGCAGATGGTTTTGACCACCTGGGGTTTTGGAGAAGTGTTCTGCTAACACACCTACACTTCAGTGTGATTTCAAGACCTAGATCTGGGGTCTGTGTAGAGGCTTGAGCTGCTGCCTGTGATGCTGGCATCCCGCATTGGAGCTGCAGCTAGTCTGTTGCCTGCTAATGTACCTGCGAAAGCAGTGGAAGACAGACCTATCGTTGGAACTACAGGTGGAGTAATGACTTCAAACAGACCCACCCTCTGCCCTTATGACCATCTGGGAAGTGAGCTGGCAGATAGAAGAACTCTTTCTCTCTTCCTCTTTCTTTCTGTTTTTCTTAATAATTGCTTATTGTTTTTATTGGAAAGTCAGATGTACAAAGAGAGAGACAGAGGAAAAGATCTTTTGTCCATTGATTCACTCCCCATGCGGCCACAACAGTCGGAGCTGAGCTAATTTGAAGTTAGGAGCCTCGTCTGGGTCTCCCACATGAGTGCAAGGTCCCAAGGCTTCAGACTGTCCTTGACTACTTAACAGGCAACAAGCAGGGAGCTGGAAGGGAAGTGGGGCATCCAGGAGTAGAACAGGCACCCATATGGGAACCAGGCACATGCAAGGCAAGGATGTTAGTCACTAGGCTACTGTGCCAGGCCCTCTTTCTGTCCTTCAAATACATAAATCCTAAATAAGAAGAGAGGGAGAGAAGCAGAATTGGGTGTGGCTCAGCATGCCTAGTGATTGCACTACTCTATAGCACCACCTGCCAAGTGTAGATTTTCATCGTTAAACATTGTCATTCCATTGCTTATGTTTTAGCTAAAAGCAACAAAGCAGATAACTAAAATTTGCAGAATAGCAACCATCACAAATCTAATGATGAGTTTAAAATTTCTTACATGGGCCTGGCATGGTAGCCTAGAGGCTAAAGTCCTCACATTGCACGTGCCAGGATCCCATATGGGCACCAGTTCTAATCCTGGGAGCCCGGCTTCCCATCCAGCTCCCTGCTTGTGACCTAGGAAAGCAGTTGAGGAAGGCCCAAAGCCCTCTACATCCACATGGGAGACCCAGAGGAAGCTCCAGGATCCTGGCTCCAGATCGATGCAGGTCCATCCATTGCAGTCACTTGGGGAGTGAATGAGTGGGCAGAAGACCTTCCTTTCGTTCTCTCCTCTCTGTATATTTGATTTTCCAACTAAAAATAAATCTTTAAGAAAATTTTCTTATAAAAACCTGTGAGCCTTGAGAAATGCCTGTGTTTGGTGTCATTCTCTGAGGAGTCTTCAGGATGCACAGGCCACACCTCAGACACTTTTCTGGTTCCTTTCTTTCTCTTATACTCCACATGCAATTGGTCAGCATTTATTGCCAGCTCTGCCTTTTGCATAAATCATTAGGCAACCAGTTCCTAGTCTACTTGTGACTTTCCAGAACCGCCATTGCAGCCAGTCTGGGTTCCATATACAGCTTCCAGTAGGATTCTCCCACTTGTGTTCTTGACTCTTTGCTACTTTCTTGACAAAGACCTATATCATCTGAAGTAAACAAGAAAATCCAGAAAAACAGATGAAGGAAACAACTGAAAATGCCCCCTTATACTCTTATAAAAGATCTTACATAAGAATGTGCACCATTCCATCTGTGTTTTTATCACCTTCCCTCAATAACCTGCCAGCACTCTGGTGATGCCTGTTTTCTTGAAGAGGCTAGATAAACTAGCACATCAGGACCTACATTCCCTGCCTCTTGTTAAACTCTGTCTCTGAGCTTCTTTAGGTACATGCATGCATGAGAACATATTAATAAGACTCTCCCTGAAACCACTATTCAAAGTTGCATTGTATCTCCTAGGACACTCCTTAACCTGCTTTCCTGCACAGCACTAGTATCTGTCATGGTCCCAGCACACATACTTATGTATGCTCTGCCTCCTCCTAAGTCAATGCAGTCTTCACAATAGGAAAGCCATGTCTGTTTTATTCCTAACTATGTTTAACATGTATCAGGTAATTGATACATATACTTAATGAATTAATATGTAAAACCTAACACATAAGTTAAAAATTCATAACACATGAACATACATATATGGCTACTTGTTTTATTTATTAAAACAAAACAAAACAAAACTCTTGCCTTTTCTACTTCAACTAGGCGTCAGATTCCACAAACAGGTACTTTTCAACAGACTGTAATGTGGCTTTACATTTCCTACTCATTCCTGAAATGATAGCCTCTCTTACATGCTACCCTGAGAATTATATCTTAAATATTTCTTTCCCTTATTTATTTGCGTTTACTTTTTTCTTTGTTTTCTATCTTTCTTCTTGCACATAGTCATAAACTCTCACTAAATGCCACTTTTATCTTCTTTAAGCATTATACCATTACATATACTTATTTTCATGTGGTTCCATCCAATTGAACTAGCAGAGGATTTTACCTCATACACAACCATCCCCCAATTCCTACCTTGGAGTCCTTTCTTAACCTGCAGCATTTAGGCACACGGCACGAGCATGCCCACCAGTACCCACTTCTTCAGGTTATATTTCTTTGATGTCATTCACATTTCTGAGTAATTATCTGCAGCCTTCATAAAAAAAAAAGATATTACCTTTGTTTCTACATTTTATTTTCAAATAAGTCAGACTACTAGACTAAAACACAGTGGCGTGCTTTTACCTTATATTTCGTTCATCTGGGTTTTACTATTTCATTCTGATATTCTTGTAAAGATAAGCTATTTCTATGTGAAACTCATTAAGTGCACCAAATGGCTGAGTCAGTCTGAGGAGACATTTCAATGATGACGTCTACTAGATGAGGCAACAGGCCCATTGCTTGCTACGGAGTCAGCCACTTTCGAAAGGATTTCCTTCCCCAGAAGCTGTTGCAGGTCATCACAAGGCAAATAAGGGCTGAGCTGACCTGCTGTCCATACCGAAACTGTGCCTGCGCTCACCACAGTCTAACCTGCTGGTGTGTGATGATGATTAGTAAGGTAGGAACAGGAGCCTGGCCCACCCTTTAATAGAATTTAATTCTAATATTTATATTTCATGTACTTGAAGTTTCATAATCCTCTGGTTAATGATTTAGACATATCCTCACCACCTTTCTCTCTGAAAGCAGAATGTGAAAGAAAAGAATGACGTTTCTAAGTCCAATTGTCAGAGCAAATGATAATATTTGGGAAAATTATGCAATATAAATTCAATAGCAAACAATTAGAATAAGAAATTGCGGTGATGGAGGAAAAACACATTTTCTGGTTCTCTTCTAAGGACATTACTAAAACTTGGTATCAGTATGTGCAACGACAATACCACGAATACATAAAGTTTTTCACGCTGAGAAAACCATGATAAAATTATAGCTGACACACTGATTTTGCTATCTGACCTTTGATTGGAAAATTCAAGCCATCTTCCCTAGAATGATCTACTAAATTTTGCTCTACCAAAAATAAAGAAAAAGAAAAGAAAAAAAAAAGCAGAATCTGGGATCTAAGAATTTGCAGACAAAAAACACAAAAACACAAAAAACAGTCACAAGGACATTTGGAATTTGTAGGTAAGACATTCATGGGCCTGGTGCGGTGGCGCAAGTGGTTAAAGTCCTCGCCTTGCATGCCCGGGATCCCATATGGGCGCCGGTTCTAATCCCACCAGCCCCGCTTCCCTTCCAGCTCCCTGCCTGTGGCCCAGGAAAGCAGTCAAGGAAGGCCCAAAGCTTTGGGAACCTGCACCCTCGTGGGAGACCCGGAAGAGGCTCCTGGCTTCGGATTGGCATAGCATCGGCTGTTGCGCTCACTTGGGGAGTGAATCATCGGATGGAAGATCTTCCTCTCTGTCTCTCCTCTCTGTATATCTGCCTTTCCAATAAAAATAAAATCTTTAAAAAAAAAAAAGACATTTATAATATAGTAGTCAATGTGTCTTACTTGTTTTCTTGATCTTTTAAATTATGTCTCCTCAGTTTTTCCCAAAGATAGGTACACTATAAAAATATGGGTATATTAATGAACAAGCATTTTGCATAGTAACAGATATGGTAATTCTATTGAAATTCAGTTTTCTCCATTTCTTAAAATCGTCTAAGTTGTAGGACTACATAGACTAAAGCTAAACAAATTTGCATGTAGTATCTCTAAATTTTAATTCACAACTCTTTGGTCTCATATAATGTATATGATCAAATTATGTCTTTTTCACAATATGCAAAAATGGATTATAAATTAATCTTTAGTGTCATTGTAATAATAATTTTCAATACTATCATAAATTTAGGGGTTTTTTTAGTTAAAGATTTATTTATTTTTATTGCAAAGTTTGATACACAGAGAGGAGGAGAGACAGAGTGGAAGATCTTCAGTCCAATGACTTACTCCTCAAGTGGCTACAGCAGCTGGAGCTGAGCCAACCCAAAGCCAGGAACCTCTGCCAAGTCTCCCACAGGGGCATAGGGTCCTAAGGCACTGGGCCGTCCTTGACTGATTTCCCGGGCCACAAGCAGGGAGCTGGATGGGAAGCAGGGCCACCAGGATACAAACTGGCGCCCATATGGGATCCTGGAGCATTCAAGGCAAGGACTTTTGCCATTTAAGTTACCACAAAAAGATTCATTTATTTTATTTGAAAGTTAGAGTGACTGAAAGAGAGTGAGAGATACAGAAGAGAGACCGAGATATGCTGCTTTACTTCCCAAATGGCACTGGCCAGACCAAACCAGAAGCCAGGAGCTTCTTCACGATCTCCCGCATGAGTGCCAGGGCTCCAAACACTCACGTCATCTTCTGCGGCTCTTCCCGGGCCATTACCAGGGCATCTACCAGAAGTGGAGCAGACAGGTCTTGAACTGGTGCCCATATGGGATGGCAGCACCATCCATCTCTGACTTCATTCCCTCCCTTATCTTCAACATCCTGACTACCGTTTGTCTTGTCAGTGCTGCTTGAGAGACGCCTCTGTTATTCACACTCTCCTTCTTCCCATCACCACGACCCTCAGACCTCTAGCTTACATTATTGTAATATTCCTTACTGCTTTTCTGCTGTAGGCTGTCACTTTCTATTCACCATGTAATGCAAATTTGAGGGAACTTCAAAAAAAAAATGGAAAGATAAGGTCATTAAGATGCAAAAGAACTATGCATAGCTTTGAAACTATGCATTTTTCACAAACATATTGAGAATCATTCATATGATGAAAATTCCTTCATTGACCAACAAATTTGGGTATTTCATTTTGATAAAAATTCAACTCATTTCAAATAACTTGCTATCAGTGTGTAATAATGATACTGTGTTTTATATTGACTTTATAACCTGCAACTTTGTATAGAAGGGTCACTATCATTGGTAATAATCAACTATGTAGCTCTATATTAAAGAAACCCTAAAATATGGGATTAGAGATATTGTTTACCACAAAGAAATGTTAAGTGTCTGAGAAAATAGATATATTTTTGTTGATTGGATACTGTGCAATATACACATCTGATACCCCAAATATGGATGCAATTTTTGCATGACTGTTAAATGGTTTTACAATATTTTTTTAAGATTTATTTTATTATTATTTTTTTTAATTGGAAAGGCAGATATACAGAGAGGAGAGACAGAGAGGAAGATCTTCCATCCGATGATTCACTCCCTAAGTGAGCACAACAGCCAATGCTATGCCAATCCGAAGCCAGGAGCCTCTTCCGGGTCTCCCACGCGGGTGCAGGGTCCCAAGGCTTTGGGCCTTCCTTGACTGCTTTCCCGGGCCACAGGCAGGGAGCTGGAAGGGAAGCAGGGCTGCCGGGATTAGGACCAGCACCCATATGGGATCCCGGGCATGCAAGGGGAGGACCTTAACCACTGCGCCACCGCGCCGGGCCCTTACAATATTTTTAAAAACAAAGTTCATAACATTATTTGTAATGCATGAATAAACAGCAATAAAAGCACATCTGGAATAAATTTTAAAAAATAAATCTCAAATTTCTATACGTCATGCTCACCTAATTTCCACCCTCATTTTATACCACACCCACACACCCTTATTATGTTTTTCATCAATTCCTTCTTGCCAAACTGAGTTAGTATTTTCCTCTTCTAGACATATGTTCAAGAACTTTCTTCCTGAACTCCCCTCCCACTCCCCAGCCATCTTGGTTGACAACTTGCAGCTTGCTCCTTAAGGTTCATCTCACCCAAGAATCCCTCTCCAAGCATTCCAAGCAAAATGTATTATGTTTTTTCTTTTCTTTTTACAAGTGTCAGTCTATAGCAGAGGTGGGTTTTTGTTGTCACTGTGTTGTGCCTATTTATAACAGGCAGAAAGGCCAGTAGACAGGCAAGTCGTGTTCTTATCTTCTGGTTTACTCTCTGGACAGCGGAACATCCCCTGCCAGGTATGGTAAGGCTGAAAGTAGGAAATGAGGTCTCCCACAAAAGTGGCAAGAATTCAGTGGTTGGAACTGCTACCTGCTTACCTGCCAGGATCAGTCTTAGCAGAAACTTTGAATCGGAGACCAGAGCCAGAAATTGAATCTGAACATGCTGACCTGAGAAACTTGTGACTCGGCTAGCATCTTAACCACTAGGTCAAACACTTGCCAGAGTTACTTTTTAGTAAGTGCAATACATGTTTTGCCATTTGCATTTGACAGTTATAATATTAGGTTTCATTTAATATCATTGTGATTCAGAAATGAGAAGCTTATGCATATTTGGAACTAGCCCATGCCAAATAGTATCTAACAGTGCCTTGAATAGCGCATGTGCTTAATAACTGCATGAGAATTAATTGCAGTTCTCCTATCAACACTCCAAGGTTTGAACTTTGAGTGTTACCTTCTTATCTAGAGGTCATCTTCCCAATGAGGCAGGGTATAAGGTAGGAACTAAATATAAACTCCCCAAGCAGTTGACAAGGAATGTGATATGAATATTGCTAAACATTTCAGAATAGCCTGCATATATACAAAATAGTTTGTAATTCAGTCATGTCTATAGAAGTTCCATTCATGACTGTTTTGGCATACGTCCATCCCTATAAACTCACCTGAAGGCCTGAATCACCAGGAGCTAACTTCATAGCATGGGAGCTTAGCAAGTGAAATTCAGTTGTTTATATAAAGTTAAGCAGCAATTCAAGAAACACCATGAATTCAGCTCTTTCTACCTTTAGTGAGAAGATAGGCTGGTGCCAGCTGCATGAGAGAACAAAAGGAAGCTAAATGATGCCTGCCAGGAAGGGCCCTCTGATCTCATGGATGTGAAGAATTCAAGGGCAGAACCTGAGGGAAACCCTTTTTCGAAAGCTTTCATTTGAATGGAGGTTGACACAGAAAGCCTTGTAGTGTGTGAATTAAATTTTCCTATTTGTTGGGGGAAATGAATATCACACCGATCCTTTCTTGAAAGTTCACTAAATGCCAGGTAGTGTTCCCAGGGCCAAAAGCAAAGTTACAGTCACTGCCCTTAGCAACTTACCATGTCTCTAAACATTTAGAAAGTTCATTTAATTTTTAAATAAATTTAAAAATTTAAAAATTATATATTTGCTATGATATATAGTGAAAATTACTCACAGAGTGCTGCCCAGGAACTTGAGGACCAGGCTAAGTAACAGTGTCCCACATATAAATCCTGCAACTTATACACTGTTCATAGAACACTCTCCTAAATGCTCTGCATTTTACATAAACAGAATTTTACACAGTGCCTCCTCCTTTCATATTTAATGTGAGATATTTGAGTGCTCTGAATTACTTCTATCATCAATAATATAACATCTACCTTGCCAGTTTGGGGAAGTAGGACATTAGGGCACAACCAACTCATCGACCACCTGGGGATTCATTTCCCAAGTTCGAAAAACTGCTTCACATCCCTGCTCCGCCACTTCTGACTCAGCTTCCCACTAATGCATCCTGGGTAGCGGCTGTTGAGGAAGCGACTGCCTTTGTCTGGGCCATCCAGGCCTGCATGGAGTTCCCAGCTGGCCGCAGCCTGACTCAGCCGAGACGTTACAGGCTTTTGTATAGTATACTGACAGATGGAAACATGCATGCCATCTCTCTCCTTTCACCACCTCTCTATCTCTGTTGTTCTGGCTTTCAAAGAAGTAATTTTTTAAACCATCATAATAATATCCATACATCATTGCCTTTTTTGGCTTATTTTAAATGGTATTTTATTAGTAATTTCCTTCAGAATTTCCAATCCAGCTGAATCATGTGTATTCTAAGAACATGGGTAATATTTCACTATTAAATAAGAATTACAGCTAATTGCACCTCTCTAATTAAATTCCTTGTTGTAAGTTTTACTCAAATGTAAACCCAATACAATTTTTATGGAATGTTAAGTAAAAAGTAACAGATAATTGGGGGAGGGGGCAATTCAGCTATAAAAGTATGTTATCTTTTATATACATCACAGCATTACTTATTATCAGCTTCACACACGGCATTTTGTCTTTGATTTACGCAAACAACTGTAAATGTTTTATATATTTGTGAGGAAGTGAATGATATTAGACCATCAATCCATGGGGACTGCAAATCAGGGGGAAAAAAGGCTATTACATTTCAGAAGCTGTTAAATCAGTTGTGCCCCCTGGCTGATTTTGTCAGCTATATTTGCTGTGGGTAAAACCGTTGATGCCTGGAATACTGGAGCGGCCCCGAGCGCGTTGGAGAGTAAATAGCAGCAGAGTTGTAAACTACACCACACATCTCACACTTACCGTGTAAGCCCGGCTTACACTTTCCTCTGAATAAATCCAGCAGCTTTAAAAAGAGCAAGAGAGAGAAATAAAGAAAACGGGAGGGGGAAAATGGGGCAAAACTCAGCCCCATGCCTTCTGTCGCTGCCTCTAGCTTTAGCCCCTCAGCAGCCTGCCAACAGGACACTGTTCTGCCAGTTGTAAATTTTAATTGGCCATCTGGGGAAAGCACAAACCACTGACTAGAGATTAATCAGCAAATTAACCCAGGCATAATACGCGTTTCCCAGTGGACCTGAAGCTGCTCTAGGCTGGGGCAGAGCAGCCTGTGCTCTTGGAGAACTTACATGGAATGCTGTTAGTCCTTACTGCCATGCAGCAGAACATCTTCCTCGAGTCCTAAAATTCCCTCCTGTGTGACCTTCGTAGTGCCCCTGATTTGTATGGCAGTCGCAAAGAGCTTTTTTTTTTTTTTCCTTTTCTAAAGTGCTAAACACAGATGGCACAGGTAGTGTGATTGCTGGGGGAAACTGTTGATGAATCAGTGAAAGTGACAACTTTTCTCTAGTGGGCCATTCAGTTAGTTTGCTAAAGTACCTACAGAAAGAAACAATAGTGTCCCTGGATTTTTACCAGCTCACTGAATCACCGGAGAATCACGTTTACTTAGTTTCTTAAACTACACGGCATGCCTTTACATAGTCCCTCTTCTGGAAAAGCAGATACATAATAAAGCCTTCTTCCTTGGCTCTAACTTGCAGAAAATAATTTAAGCCCAACATATATAGAATAATGTGCCCTCAACTCATTCCACCAAACAGTGTTCTAATGTGTTCAGAATAATGGATAAATGCTAAAGGAAAAATATATGAATGTGGTAACCCTTGAAAGAAGTAAATGGAGGGATCGATGAGACATTTGGAGTGATTTTGCTTAGGTGGCGAGAAAAGATTTTGCAGAATTTAGATACTTTCAGGAATGCTGGCAATGGGAGTGCTTTGTGCATTGTTATCAGCAGAGATCCTGAGGACACAGCATACCATGAAGTCCGTGAGGTGATAGGATGAAGCCGAAAGAAAAGACACACAGAAAACCTGCAGGGGAGAACTATAGGTAATGCAATTTGTCCACGCCACAGAACAGACTTTCTATCTTGTTGGCAATTGTATTTCCAGCATTACACCTAACACAGTAGCATAGAGTAAGCATCAAGCCTTTTATAAAGGCAAAAATTCACAGACTGAATAAAATCAGCAGTTACTGATGTTCAACATCTCTTCCCGTCCATAATCCCTGCCGTATGAACACAAGACCACAAGAGAAGGATCCTGGTTCAAATCACTCTTGAGAAACCAGTCCACAAGCTGGCGAATGCTTTATGATGTCAAAGAGCTTGGCCAAAAGGTAGGTAAGTATATCTTTTCCTGGGAAATTGAAACTAGGGAAAACACTAATGCAGAATTTTGTACAAACAGGGGAAACCACTATGCAGAAAAAGTGCAACACAGAAGTAACACAGAAGTTGGCAGTCCCTGGAGAGGAACACTGGGAATAGCCTTTTTACATCAGTCCTGGCTTCTTCAATATATACCTTGACTTACCTTCCTGGTTTGGAGTTTATGAGATCTGAGCAAGCTAACACAATTTCTGATTATTGCAGTTGAAAGAAGCTTGAACAGAACAACTGCACATGGTAATAGCACAGGTATAAACCGATGGCTTTGGCTGACAAATAAAGCTAATAACTGCTCATCTCCCAACCCCAACCCCCTACTACTAAAGAAGGCACGGGATTTAGAAACTCTGAAGCACACTGGTCATTTGTAAAAATACCACTACCATGTACTAATGCGTTATTTTACATGGCTCCACTCTGACCCGCCCGTAAATCTTGTAGACCCATTTCAGCTGCCTCTGGCAGAATAGATAGACTCTTTTCTTTCACAACTAGGTATGGATTTCTTACTGCTTTATCACATTATTGCAAGCATTGCTGTCTGCCAAACCACATGCTCTTAAACTAAAATGGCTTCTAGGTGAGCACTGGATTATCTGTGATAGTAAGTCAGTCAGAGTGCACGACCTAGAGACGGCAGGAGTTAAGTATATGTCTGTGGCTTCAGGTGGGGAAGCTTCCCTCAAACGCCCGGTTCAACTCCTCCTACGGCCTTCTGAAAAGCTTATATTTAAAAGGTATTAAATCATTCTGCAGTTTACTGTGAGGCTTTGTATGGGGTGTAAAAGCATGAAAAAGGGAGCAAACCTGAGTTCTGGATGAATACTCAAGGCAGTGATAGGTAGAAATGAAAGAATTAAATTTTAGCAATACGTAACCTTCCCAATAATCCTTAAAAACTTTTGAAAATCTGAAATGTCTGGCACAGGCTCACAGCGTGTGACTTGAATCCTCCACGTGGATGTATTGCACGCAGGACATAATGCCTAACACAGCCTTCATCAGAGAGTGTAGTCAGTGTTTTCAGCAAGCACCGATAGATGGATTTCTTTGCCTCCTTTGGGAGGGATATGAATCAAAGGTTAGAAAAGGATCAAATAAATTTAGTTCAGTATGTCTGGTCTCTTCTGAATTATTCCAAAGCCCTACCGTCTAGCTTTCACTCTGTTCTTCCATTTCATTTTGTCTCAATTATAAATAAAAAATGGAAGAAACATGTGTGGCGGTACTTCAAACAATTTATAGAAAATGAACTTAAAACATAAATTTATTTTGGTGTGAGTTTTTTTTTTAAATCCACAGACAAGGAAGAGCCTTTAAAAGTTCATACAAATTTCATTAGTATGAAAAAATCGTTCATGAATTTCAACAAGTTTTCTACCAAAAGCCTTATAATTTAGTTCAGTTTTCCATGAACTTTTGGAATGTCTTTACATTTTCTTCTTTGTGAAGACATCAAAGAAGATGGCTGGTGGAAAAATGCGCCAAAGAGTAAATGACAACAGATCTTATAGCTTAGCTATTGTTGTGTTTGTCTTGTCATTCATAGCTTCTCGCTACTTTATATGCACTATTATTTTAAACAAAGTTTAAAATGTTCCCATTTTCCTATGTCTTAACAACAATTTTGACCTTATATTTGTACTACTTTTAAGCTAAATACAAAAGAATATCTCAGAGATGACTGCACGGGTGAGGCTAAAATGCAGCAATGAGTCAAGGAAACTGGTATCTAGCAATTAGGGAAATAGTAGGTTAATGCATAACTCTTTATTACGCAGTAGTAAGAATAAATCCTCATTCTATATTTTTATTTCATGTATTTGGGGGCTGTGACATCAGATGAATATGCATTCATAATTGTATTTTTGATAGATTGGCCATTAAAGAATTTAACATGAATTTTGTCTTCTGTAACAAAATTGTTCTTAATATCTAGTTTATACTTTTTGTCAGTCTGCACTCTTTTGGTTACTATTTGCATAGTATGTCTTTTCCATGTTTTTATTTCAATCTATTTGTAATCTTGAATCTAAAGTGTATCCCCTGCGATGGCGTAGTTTCAGCATATGTTGAAATTTTAATCTGCCCATCTCTCTCTTTGGATTAGACTGTCTAACATATTCTCATTTAGTGTAATTACTGGTGATTTGAAATTCATCTCCATTTTAATATTTGCTTTCCATGTGGTTCACATCTCTTTTTGTCTGTCTGTTCCTTCATCACCACATTCTTCAGAGTGAAGTATATTTCTCCAGTGCTTAATTTTATTTATTTTGTTGTTTCCTTTGCTTTTGATTTTTTGCTCATGCTGATGTCTGTGGGGATTTTAGCAACCGTCTTCATTTATAATAACATAGCTATTATTTTAATAACAACTCCAATAACATACAAAACTTACTATAGCTTTAAATCTTCTTTCTCTCTTTGCACATTCACCACACAATCTACATTTTCGTTTTTATGGCAACAACCAATGAAGATTCAAACATAGCTTTGGAGAAGGTATTGTGACTCAGTGGTAAAACCTCCACAAGGATTGTGAATACTCCATTCCAGAGTGCCAGTTTGAGTATTGCCAATCAGTCTGAAAAGCAGCAGGTGACAGTTGAGATAATTTATTTCCTGCTTCCTATGTGGAGGATCCTAATGTAGTTCTTGCTTTCTGGCCTTGGCCTTGCCCAGTCTTTTCTACTTGTAATAATTTGGGGAATAAAATAGGAGATATAAGACCTAAATTTGTCTCTGTGTCTGGAAAATAAGTAATTAGCTAAAAGGTGAATAATTTTGTTTTAACCAGTTTCTAATAAATCATGCATAAAAAAATTATACTCCATCTCTTCAAAAAGTACACCCTCTTTTATTTTTATCTACCGTATTAGTTGGTTTTCCAGTGCTAAAACAAAATATCTGAAGTTGAAGGTTTTGTAGAGAAAATTGATTTACCTAGCTCATGGTTTTAGAGATTGAGTTTTCAAGATTGGGCATATGGAATGTTCAAGATTGAGCAGCATCCATCCCATCTCTTTCATTGCCCCCTTATCAGCAACGCAATGTAATGGAGAAACTTACAGGAGGCTAGCTAAGCGCTGATGGGCCATGCATTTGGGATAAACTTAGTTTAAAATAACCTAATCTCTAGAGAGCAAATCAGGGTCTTGCAAGGAGTGTAGTAGTCCCTCCCGATGACAGCGCATTCAATGGCTTCTGTTGGGTCCCATCTCCTAAAGCTCCACAGCCTCTCAACACTGTCATATTGGGGATCTAGTATCTGGCACATGAACATTTAAGCAACAAACCTATTCCAAAGCACAACACCTTTGCAGGCTTTTTTTTTTTTCTTTGCTATCTCCATCCTAGTTAGTATTCAATACTTTGTAGTATGTCACTCTATAGGGCTCTCTTGTGATTTATTGAAGGGAAGATATGCTAGTAATAAGTAATCTGCATTGGTAGCCTTGCTATTGCTTAATTTCTTCATTTATGAAAGATAGTCATGTGAACACAGAATTTTAAATGGACAGTATTTTTCTTTTTTTTTTTTTTTGAGCTTGTGAAGAACTTTAATGTTCGGTTTTCACAACAAAGTCAAGTTTCCATTTCATTTTCTAATTTATGTCAAAATGTGCTAGTTGGTTTTTTTTTAGATTTACTTTATTTATTTATTTATTAAAGATTTATTTTATTTTTATTGGAAAGGCAGATATACAGAGAGGAGAGACAGAGAGGAAGATCTTCCACCCGATGATTCACTCCCCAGGCAGCCGCAACGGCTGGAACTAAGCCAATCTGAAGCCAGGAGCCTCTTCCGGGTCTCCCACGCGGGTGCAGGGTCCCAAAGCTTTGGGCCGTCCTGGACTGCTTTCCCAGGCCACAGGCAGGGAGCTGGAAGGGAACTGGGGCTGGTGGGATTAGAACCGGTGACCATTTGGGATCCCGGGCGTGCAAGGCGAGGACCTTAACCACTTGCGCCATCGCACCGGGCCCTAGTTTTTTTTTTTTTTTTTTTTTTTTTTTAAGTATACTCCTCAGCTTTCTCCCACTATCTTTTGCATATCATTCAAATTGAGTGCTGGGTACTTTTAATGAAAGCCTGCTATGTTACATACTTACATATAAGTTGCATGTTTTAGAAATAAACAAAATTCATTTTGGTGACTCACAGGGTCTTTATAAAATGAAAAGCTCTCTATTAAAATACACTGTTCACTCAGAAAATAAATAAAACAGACAAATGGATCTACACAAAACAAACATGAACTTTGGTAGATTTCACTGTAGGACATCCATAACAAGCTTATTTGCCCTTATTTCCCCAAAACTGTCCAGATTCTAAGTTTAGAACTTTTAAAATATTTTAAACTGAGATCTTTTTATCTTAAAACTTTTCATCATTCCACATCATCTTTAGCCAAGCTCTTAGCATGTACAGTGCTCTGACTAATTCTTGGGAGCTTCAGCAGCAGCACCTGGAATGCTTGTGGTGGAAGAGTCTGCTGTAACACTTGCAATAACTGTTGTTGGCTGTCCACATGCAGCAACTGCATTTGTTGAATGTTCCACACCCTTCTCATACTCATCTTGAACTAGTAGTTCTTCACCAAGCTATATTTTTTCAAGAAAGAACTGCTGAACAGCCTCTGCATTTTTAAGCTCACGTAACTTGGAAAGCTCAGCTCTCTCTTTGGCAAGCTTCTCTTTCCTTCTTTGCTCTTGTAGCCTGTTTTTGAAGTTGAGGTCACTTCTTTTGCAATCTAGGTAAATAGAATAACTGTTGAAGAGGGCCCCACTGACTGCAGCGGTGATGGCATTGTTGTGACCCACCATGGTTCCTCATCTGTGGAGCACGGCAGCAAAGGTTTGGCTGTAAACCTCCAGCACACAGCGTGTTGCTCAGGTTCTGACAGTGTTTTTCTTGTGTATGTAAAATACATCATTCCATTGGCTTTTGGTAGCCATGATTTGTAGCAAGAAATCAGCTGTTGCACTTACTGAGTATCCTTTGTAAGAAATACATTTCTTTCAGATGTTTTTCAAGATTCTCCTTTTTTTGTTTTCACAGGTTAACTAAAATGTGTCTAGGGAAGGTTTCTAAGTACATTTCAAAACTCTATGTGTTATACTTGAATAAACAGATTGATATTATATTAGAGCTGAAATTTTTGGGCTATTGTTTTTCAAATATTGCTCCTGGTTTTTTTTTCATTCTCCTCTTCAGCATAGATTCCAACCATATGCATATTATTATGCCTCGTGTGTTGCTAAAAGGCCTTGAAGCTCCATTCATTATTTTCCATTGGGTTTCTTTTTCACTTCTCAATCTTGATAAACTAATTTTAAGTTCACTAAATCTTCTAGGTATAAAATCTGCTGCTGAGCTTCTTTAAACAAATATTCATTTCAGTTAGATTATTTTTTAACTCAGAAATTGTTTTTGGTAATCTCTACTTCTACCAATTTTCCACATTTGAAGAAGTATCATTTTCATATATTCTGTTACCAGTTTAAATTTAATTTATTTAGTTCTCTGAGTATATTTAAAAATCTGATTTTAACTTACTCATCAATGAGTCCAATTTCTGGACTTTTAAAGGCCTATTTCTACTGATTGCTTTTATTCCTGTATATGGAACATATGTTGTATTTTTTTCTCTTTTTTTTTTAAGATTTATTTTCATTGGAAAGTCTGATTTACAGAGAGAAGGAGACACAGAGAAAGATCTTCCATCTACTGGTGTTGACCAGAGCTGAGCCAATTCAAATAAAAGAACCAGTAGGTTCTTCTATGTCTCTCTTGGGGGTGCAGGATCCAAAGGCTCTTGGGCCATCCTCGACTGCTTTCCCAGACCACAAGCAGGGAATTGGATGGGAAGCAGTGCAGCTGGGACATGAACCAATGCCCATATGGGATCCTGACACGTGCAAAGTGAGGATTTAACCACTGTGCCACCACATCAGGCCTCATACTTCTATTCCTTGGAATGTTTAATAATTTGTGTGACAATTGAATTTAAATAATATGATGTAGCAGCACTGGAAAATATATTTTCTATCCCCTAATTATTTTTGTATATTGTTTGCTATTTTTTATCTGGTGATTCCACTGAACTAATTCTTTGAAGTCTGTGGGTTTTGTTATAGCAAAATTTGAGATATTTTGCCCTTCACCCTGAATAAATACCTCCAATTGACACAAACATTTGGTTAACTTTCAATCCTAAAAGACTTTATTTTGAAAATTTTGATTAATTTTCTTGTTGTTTTTATCAGATTTTTAATTGTTTAGCAATGTTGACTTACACAAATTCTTAAGTTGGAAACTTAGATTGCTCATTGTAGAACACTGCATGGTCACTTAAAGCATAAATTTACCTCTAAGAATTGCTGTATCTATATACTCTAAACTGTGGCATTAAAATTCACTTGAACATATTTATTATTTCAATTTTGAATTTTTTAGTTACTGCATGTGTTATTTAGATAAGTAGTAGTTAATCTACAGACATTTAGAAGATGTATAGATATTTTGCTACTGACTTTTTTTAAAGATTTGCTTTTATTTTAGATGCAGTTACAGAAAGAGAAAGAAAGGCAGTGAGAGAAACAGATCTTTCATCTTTCATCTTTCATCATTCCCAATGGCCATAGCTACCTGAAATATATCTATCTGAACTCAGGAGCACCTTCTGGGTCTCCCACATGGGTACAGGGAGGGGTTCAAAGACTTGGGCCCTGCTCTGATGCTTTACTGGGCAAATAGCAGGCAGCTGGACAAGAGCGGAGCCATTGGGACTCAAACCAGCAACCATATGGGATACAGGTGCTACAAGTCAAGATCCCAGTGCATGCAATGTGAAGACTTTAGCACTAGGCTACCATACCAGGTTCCTGATTTTTAATTTTATCTCATTATAGCCACAGTGTAGATGCCCAGAATTCTCATCTGAAATTTTTAAATCATATTGAATGCCACATAAACTATGTTGTTTATTTTTCCATGTGAACCCAAGGACTATCTGTTCTGCAGTTATTTTGTTTCCTGTAAAGTTCTACTAATTCAGTCTTTGATTGGATCTTCTGAATATATCCTTTTTTTTTCTCTCTATGCTTACTCAGTTAATTTGAGAATTGGGAGTGCTTAAATCTGCAATCATTGGCTTTCTTAGTTTTTTTTTTTAATTTCCTATGTTTCATATGTTTCCTCACTGCATCTGAATCGCAACACAAACTGATACAAGCTTTTCCTCTTATCAATATAAGTGTGTCCATTGTGCTTCTCTATTCCATAAGAAAATTTGTTGGTTTTTAAAAATTAGACACCATTGAAGATTCAGCAGTTTGCTGGAAACAATGACATGAAAATAAGGAATATGAGCACACAAAGCTCAAATTAGGCTGGCAGATGATGCTGTGGTACAGAAAGACTACTTGGAACTGGATGCCCTTGGTCAGAATCCATTCTGCACTGTCTTAGGAAATAGTGGTTTCTCTGTAGCCCACAGTATATCATCTTTGTATAACCTTTGCTATGTTGGCTTCACAGTCTAATTCTCTACCTAAAGTCCCTAACACACAGGGAGCTGTAATTTCTTAGAGAAAAGAAGTCTGTATACTAAAATACACAAAAGTTTAGAGTAAATACTTGGGTGATAGTCTTACAAGCAAAGGGAACAAAACCATTTATTCTCTTGCAATGCTACTGTGAGAACTGATAGAAATAACACACAGGAAAGTTTAGAGCAATGTGCCAGTTTTACAAATTACAGAATTAGAAATAACAGTTTGTTTATTTGACTAAGGTAAAGAGTTGAGCTCAAGCAAACTTAAAAGACCTCTGAACTTCTAATATGAAGCCACTTCAAAAAGAGTATTTTCTGTAAAAATCTTAGTTATTAGGAAAATATATTATGATTTAAATTGTACTGCTTGTAATATTAATTAATATTATTGTTTATATTGCTTCTTCATTATGCAGGAAAGTACATCATTAACATTTCTGATAATGGCAATTACTTCACTTTGCACTTTAAGTTGGTACTTTGTTTCATTGATGGAGCTTAATTATAATTCATCAAAAAGTGAAATGATTTTTTTCTGTCTGCAACTGGGAATCAGGAAGGTTGCTGTAGAGAGAACAAGCATTTTTCATTTCTCCAGAAGTAAAATTCTACTGTGTTATTGAAGTCATGATCTTCATCATCTTCAATACTGAAACACATATTGATATTTTTCATTAAATCCATCATTACTTTTGTTCTCCCCATTTTATGTTGAATATAGTTAAATTGACATTCATTCTTTCCATGATAGACAAAACTATGCATAAGGGTGGAAGTCTTGGTTCACTTGAAAGGATTTCCATCACAGAGCCACACAATGAGAGCATAATCTGCAGTGAATTTTTAGTAGAATAAATTCCCAACTCAGGCCACATGTCCATCATCAGATATCCTGTGCACAGCCAGATTTATAATATTGCCTGTGTCTTAACTTTCATGGAAAAGTTGATGCTCTCCATTCAGGTGTACATGGAAAATAAGGACCACCAAACACAAATAACCAAAAGTTTCAGAAACTTTTTTTTTTTTGCAAAATGAAGATCTGCTATAAAGTTTTTGTGTAATGACAGAGTAGAGCTTCAGAAGATAATTTCATTCTTAATTTCTTTGAAGTTTCACATAGGCATTGTACATATGTATGGATTATCAAGTCATGTTTTCACTCATGTATATTTTATACAATAGTAGATCTATCTCTTCAGACATTTAGTTTCTTCAAGGTAAAAACATTCAGGATCTTTTCTTCTAGCTCCTTAACCTAGATATCAATATGTATATATATACAATATGTCATCATTATCTATGGTTACTTAACTATGTAAGATAATGTCAGAACTTCTTACACCTATTTAGCTGTAATTTAGTACTCATTAACTAAAGCCTTTCTATATTTCTCCCTGCCCTTTACTATGCCTACTCTCTGGGAAACACCAGTATACTCGCAACTTCAATGAGGTGAATTTGTTTAGATTCCAGCTTTGAGTGCCATTTTGTGGCATATGTCTCTAAGTGTTTAGCTTATTTGACTGCTTTTCAATTATTATGGTGACTCACTTCCAATGCTATTCAAAGGCAGACCTTCCTCTGTCCCCTAGAATTTGTCTCTTAGCCATATCTCTTTTTAATGCAAATCTCTCAAATGACATTATACATTTCTTTATCTTCTACTGCCACTGTCTAGGTTCATTGGGAGGATAGAGACAATTGAACAATTTGTACGTCTGAAGGGGGAGAATTTCTGCTATTGAACCTAGGTCAGTGAAGCAAAGGAAAGAGTTCTGAGTCATTCAAATCCTGAAGTGTGAAGAAATGGTGGAGCTGAGACTCAGATTTCTGAGGAAGGAGCACTACTCACCAAGTTCTGGTGTTGAAGAGATCCATAGAGAAATGTTATTCAACTCTTGAAAGAAGTGTGGGCTAGGGTTTCTGGTAGGAATATGATGCGGCTGGTTTTAATAATATGGGAGAGCTGCAAACTCCAGGAATCTGTTATTTCCAGAGTCAGTGGTAAAACAATATCAACTGATGAGAACTGAAAGAAAACAAGAAAATTCTGTATTTTCTCTAGTGTCTCTTATTGTCAAAGCTTACTGGGAACTACCATAATGTAGACAGACTGGGAATGTTTCCAATGATCCATTATTGAAGGTTTCATCCCCAAGACAGCATTACAGGGGATGGGAGAAACTTAAAAAGCCAGGCTGTAACACTTACCAGCAAAAGTTGGACTGGGGGCAGGCTGGATCAGGCCAGGCTGCAGCATCTGATGACAAAGGTCAACACAAGGGATGGGCTATGCAGAGCTTGGTCAGAGCAATCATTACCATTTGCAAGATCTGGAGCTGGGAACAAGCCTGGTTGGGGAGTACAGGGGATGATGCCCCAAATACATTGCGGTTCCCACTGGTGAGCACAATAACCAGAATGGAGACGGTGGTTTGGGCTGGACATGCCTGCACTGTCCCTTGGCATGGGCATGGATGGGCTCTGGGGCATGCCAGACTGGGCTAGACTCCATAATTCACTGGTGCTTGTGAGAGCTAGAGTGGGTGTAGAACAGGTTGGGCTAGAATTCTGCTCCCGCTGAGCCACATGAGAGCTGCGTCAGGGCATAAATTAGGTGTGGCTGGGCTGTAGCACTCAATAGTAGGAACTGGGTTGGGTATGGGTCAATTAGGAAAGGGTACTGTTCCTGCCAGGACAAGAGGTGGAGTAAGTCAGTCCAGACCAAGGACCCATTGGTGGTGCAAGATCTGCCTCTGAGAGGAAATACAATAGAGAATCTTGGGGTACTTCTTCATCAGGGTACAGTATCTGCAGGTAAGCACAAGTACCAAACCAAGAAGCAGCCCAGAGATCAAGTGATAGTACCTGCAGGCATATGTGTGGCTCAGGTATAGAGGCTGGCCAGGCTGAACCAATTCATAACACCCATTGGCAGATCTGAGAACCAGGATGGGGTCCAGGACAGGCTGAGTCTGGGCACATCATCAGACAATTCACATTAGGACCAGGACTGGGGGCTAACTGTGCTGGTTGGGCAGCAGCTCCAATCAGCATGAGCTGGAAGCAGAGCAGACCAGGCCTGGCCAGGCTACAGCACCTGCCAGCGAATCCCAAGATGAGACAGGCCATGCCAGACTTGGCTGCAACACCCACCAGCACCTACAACACAAGGGGGTGAGCCTGTTATGAGAGTAGTGGGGACTCCACTGCTTGGCCACCACTCATGCTGGTGAGCATAAAAGCTGAAACTGGGGGCAGACCAGGCTGGACAAGTTTACAAAACCTGTTGGCCTACATGTGAACTGGGTTGGGAGAGAGCCAGGCTGGGGTGGCTGTATCCACAGGCACAGGCGTGAAACAGAATATGGGTAGGTGGGTTGAGCTTTTCCAAGTGCTGGGATCAGCTGGCAGGTGCTGGGACTGAGAGCATGTCACAGAACCACCTGGAGAGTACAAGATCTTGGATGGGGATTGGGTCTGTGGGAAGATTGTGGGCTCCTCTTTGATGAGCTACAACTCCCACTGGTGAGCATGAGAACCAGGACTGGGGATGGGTGTGGCTGGGCAGGTTATCATGAGTGTGTGCTGGCGGGTGGAGACGGTTGAGTTGAGTAATGCTTAGGCTTCAATGTCCAATGACGTATATGAGAGCTCAATGGGATTTGGAACAGACCAGACCAGTCCACTGCACATGCTGGCAAGCACAGAAACCAGAAATGCGGGCAGTCCAGCGTAGGATATTGGGGTGGGGGGGTGCTCTGACTGGGCTTCAACTATCCCTGTGGTACTTGAGGGCCAAGTGTGTGTTGTTAGGCAGGGCTGGGCTGGGCTGGGTCACAGCACCCTTTTGTTTGCTGAAGATGGAAGGCAGAACAAATTGATCAACTACCCCAGTGAAACTTGACAACAAATTTCTGGACTAATGGAGACTCAGAGTTGGACCTGACCTCAGAAAGATTTCCTCATCTTTGGAGCAACACTATCAGCAGCATCTCAGAACTACTGTAAGCACATGAACAAAATCCTCGGAAAATGGAGAACCTGGGATAAGATTGGGTGGCAGTTCCCCATCCCCTAGTTAATGCAGTGGTTGGGAGGCTGGGTGTTGTTTTTTTCTTTTGCATCCCCTCTCCCCCATATACAGAAAGAAGAAAAAGAAAATGAAAAAAGAAAATATGGTCTCACCCACTATCCCCTGATCTTCAACCCTTTCCACCCTGAATCAACTATTTAAACATCATCAATTTAAGTGGAAGGTCTTTCTGGTTTTAGGGGTGTACATTCTTGTGGGAGAGCTGTTATAAAAGGAGAAAATGTGGCCCCATGAAGCTCTCACTCTGCTTCCTGACATCACACCACTTTCTTTGCCATGTGCCATTCTCCAAGGGACCGTCAGCAGAGCTGAATCGATGTGAGCACCACGCCCTTGAATCTACAAAACTCTGAACTACATAAGCTTCTTCATAAAGCCAGGTGCGTCAGGTATTTCATTAGAGAAAAAAAACTTACTAATGGGGGCCAACCGGCAAAACATAAAAGGACATTCGCCTCCTGAGAAAGAATGAGAGTGTGAGTAAAGCTTGCATGGGTGTAAAGCCTGGAGAAAACAGCTTCATAATCACTTGAATCTGAACTGTAGCTGCTCAATGTCTAGTTTTGTGTAGTTTTGTACACAAATTTGACTTTATCGTGAGAGAAATCACTTTATTCCCTAAGAATCTTCATTTGTTTTTATCTTATTTGGAAGTCAGAGAGAGAGAAAAAGAGAGAGAGAGAAAGAGATAAGGAAGGAGAGACCTTCCATCCTACGGTTGGAATGCTTGCAACAATCAGGGCTATACTAGGTTGAAGTCAGTGGAACTCCATCAAGTTCTCCCACATGCCTAGCAGGAATCCCAGCAGATGACTTACCTTCCGCTGCCTCTCAGGACACTCATTAGCAGGAAACTGGATTGGAAATGGGATAACCTGGACTCAAACCATAACATTATTGAGTGCATGCAGCCCAAGTGGCAATTAAAGCCACCTTGTCAAATATCCACCTCTATTTTTTTTCTTTGAAAAACAATCTTTTATATTCAAAGACACCCTCACTCCTTTTTGATTGAATGAGATGCAATGTCCCAAATGCCATTTTACTAATCTATGAGAGAACACCATGGTATTCCCACAGTTGAAGAACTATCCACAGCCTTATTCCCATGGTCCAGCAATCACTTATGATCTTACATTTGTTTGTCCTTTATCTCCATCCCCAAAAAACAATGGACCTGTGTGTTGAATAAGGGAAAAAAAAATAGCTGATTTTCTGCAGAAGTTAATTTCGTTTAGATTATCTCTAGAAGCTGTAGAGGAAGATATGAAAGCTCATTTGTATTTAAATGGGAGAGACTTCATTAGTGTTTGATGTAGCAAATTTGGTATAAATCCTTATTGATATATTGGCTGGCTTGTGTTTTAATTCAGATGATAACCTTGTTTTGAAATAAAATAATTTGTAAGAAGAAAAGGCAATTCAGTGCTTGAATTTCTTTCATAGTTCAGAATATCATGATTAGTTTAGGTTCACTAGCAAAGAGAAGGAAGTCATCTTGATACTGTCTAAATCAGCTGTGTAAGTAGCTAACTTATGCTAGTGTTCACATAGAGAAAGCAGTGACAGCTACACCCCACAGTGACCCGTTTTCATCAGCATGTTTAACCTTTCAGTGATGTCATTTTAACATCTTTTGTTCTAAAATTGTCTAGGACTGAAGCTTGTTGATTCCTGAGTTCTATCTACTGTATACCTGCCACATATGTGGGAGACTTAGATGTTTAAGGGAAGAGTTCAAATTAGTGTAAAAATAGTTTTTGGTGTGCCATTAAGCTAACATATTTCAAACCAGCACATTTGGCTATTCAAATGAGTGAAGAATATGCTTTGCATCTTTGTGTTCACTGTGAAATTTATGAATCTGTAATTAGGAAAATGTTAATATGCAACATTAATACCAAAAAACCCATGAGATTTAATGTATCTTCTAAATCATAAACCTAGGTATCCTTTTTGATTGTTACTCCAATTTGCTTGTATATTTAAACACCTTCAATTAGATCATAGGATTATTGATTTAAAAATAATTCAAAAGGATTTCACTTGGGGAATGAAAACAGAAAGAGAAAGTGAAACTGGTATGTGTTTCTTATCAGAATTAAGGATTTTGATAAATTGTTCTTTGGTTAAAAAGAAAGAAATTTAATTTCCATAGTTATATATGTATATATATGTGTGTATGTGTGTGTATATATATATTCATACATACAAGCACTCAGTTGGGAAATTACAGGAACATTTAATTTTAAGAATTTTAAAATAAACACTATTTTAAGTAATAATTAAAACAAAACCAAAGCACACAGCCACCAGACTTTTGCTACTTTGCCTGATGTACAACTGAACATGATTATGAGCTATATGGGAGCAATGCACTACTTTGCTATTATTGTTTTGCAAATTTAAAATTATCCTGAAATTTAAAAAATATTTTAACAAAAGGAAAACATAAAAGAAGCACCAATACTGTACAATAATGACCCTTTTAAAAGTATTTATGGCCTGGGAAGGCAGAATCTAGAGTTGAGCCCAGTACGCATGTGGAAGATCTGATAGGAGCTTCTGGTTCCTGGTTTCAGCTCAGTTCAGCTCTGGCTGTTGCACTAGGGAGTGAATCAGAGGAAAGATTCTCTCTCTTACTCTCTCTCTCTCTGTCTCTTTCTCTGCCGCTCTCTTTCTCACTCCTTCTATTACCTTATCTTTCAAATAGAAATTAAATCTTTTAAAAGTTCAGATTAAAATATTTGAAAATAATATTAAAGAGAAAAAATGTTAAAACTATCTACAAACCACATTTTATTCATTTAAATTCCAGGTTTAAAATACTAAGATGCTTCTTGATTTTAACAAAGCAAAAGTTTTATCTCTAATCGAGACATTAAATACACAAATTCATGCTAACTTGCTGCTTAGCGCCAATAACCATCTTTATTTCTTTAAAATATATACTATTAAAGTGCTAAGTACTGCTTCCATTGCTAATGTTGCCATTTTAAATCACATGTTGTCATTTTTAATTTGTGTGAAGAGAATATTTTAGTGCATATTAGCTTCAATGTAAATTGTGTCTTAGAAAAATATTGTTCAAAATAAGTAAAATGAGGAGTCTGCAGTTTTGGACAGCCTTGGGATAATTACAAATACAATATCCACTCCTTTTTCCTGGTCTTCAGTTTGACAATGTACTTGATACCATCAATTATCTGTGATTTGTTGATACAAGTACAAGCCATTTTAATAGGAATTTCCAAATGTCTACTTTTGAACTTGTCTGGACAATAAGATGCTGGACTCTATGCATGATACATGCTCGCAATGAGGGATATCATGACTGGATATGAACTGTACTGCAACAATGTGGAGGAATCCAACATGGGGGGAGGGTATGGGGAGGGATTGGGGGAATCCCAGAGCTTATGAAGCCGTGTCACAAAACGAAATAAAAAAAAAATGTCTAAATGCCTAAGTTGAAGTAGTTTAAGAGCTTTGAGAATATAAAAAATCGACTTTGAAGCTATTACTTTAATAAACTTGATAGAATTTGCAAGGCTTTAACACAAACTCTGGGACTGTGCTGGATGTGTGCACACACAGCATGCAAGCACACACACACACACACACACACTTACTTGTTTATATTCTCATTTAGTCATACAAGAATTCTGTGAGATAGAAATTACGTTAATTTCTCAGATAAGAAAATTGAAGCCCGGGGAAGATAACTGGTCAGGTCATACTGCTAGAAAACTTAACTGTTAAGGTCATACGGCTAGTAAAAGCAGCATTCAGGGTATACACCCAGTTCTGCTTAACCCTGAAGTCTTCTTTAGTGGTAGCAGAGTTGAGTTCAGTATATGAAGACTCTAATCTAAACCTGCCTGAGCTAAAATTTCATCTCTACAACTTTCTAGCTGTTCATATTTCAGGAAATTTCTCAGACTATGATTGATTTGAATGAAAGTCATCACACAAAAAGGGAGAGTGATATTCTAGAAGCTGCAAGGGTGGAGAACAAATCCTCTATGACATGGAAGATGTCATAATGTGGTAAGGATTTTTTACCTCTTGTGTTATGCAGACACTGGAGAATTCTAACACTAGAAATGTCATGACCAAACTTTGGTTTTCAGTTGTGTATAGGCAGGTGTAAAAGCAAGGATGTCAGTGTTTGCTAAAGGGAATACAAAAAAAATTGACTTAAAATGACAGCAGTCAAGACAACTAAGAAAAAATATTTACACTTTTGATGAAGAGAATCTACTGATGTATTGGACATACAAGATGAGAAAAGGAAAAAAATATGTCAATATGGTTTGCACATTCCAATCTCCAGAACTCAAGGAACAAGATTGATTGAATTTGATGATTTCATTAGTTTTGGATAAATTTAATTTTATGTGTGGTTATCTGTATCCTAGTAAGTGTGTTTAGGATTAAATAAAAATTACCTGTTGAATCTTCTACACAAAGAACACCGCATAAAAGCTTTTAATAATTCCTGTGGTGTTCTGATATGAGAATCTGCTGTTAATACAAAACCTGATGACATGATAAGTTACTCAAAGAGTGACTGATTAATGGGACCAGAATGTGGTCCAGCAGTTAAATCCATGCTTGGGTTGCCCACATCTCATAGCCCTAGTTTTAGCAGACCTTGTTCAAGTACCAGCTACTCTGCTTCCTTTTCAGTATCCTGTTAATCTACACTTTGGGGAAGCTGCCACTTTTATGAAAGATTCATTTTTTGTTCTAATTGCCTGGCTTGAGGCTGACTAGGCCAAGCACAAGTGGAAAGTGATTCAATAGAGAGGAGACCTCTATATCCCTCTCTCCCTTGCTCTTTTTCTCTCTGCCCAACTTCTCCTTTTCTCTCTCTCTCTCTCTCTCTCTCTCTCTCTCTCTGATTTCCTCCCTTTCAAAGGAAGTAATAAGATGTACATTAATTTTCAGAAGAATGCTGTCTAGGACACATTAAAAGATCATTGTGAGTCATGCCTGAATCTACCACATAAGCCTTTGGAACTATCGCAAAGCTACAGGTCCTGAGTATGAAATACAGGTGCATTTGCCTCCAACTGTGTTATATACACTGAAGAAATCTCAGAATGTTATTATTCTTTTCAGATGTTCAAAGCTTGGCATGAATTAGCCTAAAATTAAAAGCAAAAATATTATGTCTGAATTGAAGCTCATTTCTTTCTCACTGACATAATAGCATGTCTCCAGGCTAACGTGAGACCATGTGGTCACTAGTCATTCCCCCCACAACCATAGAAACATTCCCCAACTGCCTGGACACTGCCAAGACAGTGGACACCCGTCTGTTTCCAAGAGTCCCTCAACCCATGGGGAAACATCTGCACTTTTTTCTACTTCTGAACCACTCCTTCTCCTGTCATATTTTCTGTTATTCAGGTGGCACACATACATTCCCCCTAGGCTGATTTTGTACTCCATCCTGAGTAACAAAGGACTTTTTTATTTCCAATTTGTTAGGCAGTTCCTGATAGTTGTGCCTCCTTGATATAATGGATCCTTCAAGTGGCCATACTTTAATGTGACACATCTGAATGGATAAACAATCACACATGCCAGGTATCATTTTTTTATTAACAGTAATTGCATTTACAGGGTATAATACAACATTTCAATATTTCTTTTCTACAAAATATGCATCTCTGGGAAAATCTGCTTGTGTATCATACCTAAAATAATTATATTTTGTTCAGTAATCAAACTCAATCAAATGAATTCTGCGTGAACTACTTTTATTCCCACGATGAGAAATGTGTGTCATATCCTCTGTACATTTGCATATTTTTCCATAAACCTAAAACCAATCAATTTTGAAGAGTTATGATAATATAAAGAATCGGAGGCAATTACAGTCTTTTAAACAGGGATTTTAAATGCATTTCACTGCTGGTATTCATGTAGTAAAATAGTCAAAACTTCTTTAACCCTTTTCATGACATCTCAATTACACTGTAATGATTGAGATGCTGGACGTTTCTTGGGATTAATGACTGGTGGGGAAAGTAGATGGCCTGAGGTGAAGCTAAGGGCCATTAATTCCCTCTGGTCATTAGTCCCCTAGGAAATGCCTTAGGCACGATGTGATATTAGCATTATAAGCTGCAAATACACTGTTGAATTCCCTGATTGGTTTTATGATATTTTATTAAGATGTCAGATTGTAATTTCTACCCTACATACACAACATTTCCAACTTTGCATTCCTGGTTTTTCATCCCACAATGTTGATTGCAACAACATATCAAAAATGGTCATATCGCACATTTTCTTGCAAACAGTCACAACATGTTAAATTTATCTTGAATACTGACATCCCAAACGGCCGTTTGTCCTTGTGCTGTTTATTTGCTAGGGAAAATTTGGAACATGACATGGCATTTATTTAGTTGTGTGTGTTTTGTAGCATCATCTAAATCCTTGAAAAGTATTGAACCTTATCCCAAATTTTCTATAATTTCTACTGCATATAAACCTGTACTTAATCTCTGAATGATGATTCACACTTGTAGTTTTTGTTAGAAATTTAACAAAGATCAGCTATAAAAATAATGTTTACAGGACCTATCTTAAATATGTATGTCATTCTTCCTTCCCATCTTTTATTAAGATTTCTTTATTGGGATGGGTGCTATAGTACCTGCAATACTTGCATACCATATGGGCATTAGTTTGAGTCCTGGATACTCCACTACTAATTTAACTCCCTGCTGATGCACTTGGGAAAGCAGCAGAACAAATTCTTTAAATCCCTCCATTCACGTGAGAAACCAGAAAAAGTCTTCTGACTCCTGGCTTCAGACCTGCCCATCCCCGGCCATGGGGGAATTTGAAGGAGTAAACCAGTAAATGAAAGACTTTTCTCTGTGTCTCTCCCTCTCTCTTTCTGTAACTCTTTTTCCAATAGTAAAGTCAATAATTTTTTTAAATTAATTTAACCTTTTTAAATGTTAAAAAATTTTTAAAGATTTTATTTGACTTTGGAAAGTCAGAGCAACTTTATGGGAGAGGAAGACATTAAGAAAGAAACAGAGAGAGAGAGAGAGATCTTCCATATGCTAGCTATTTCACTCTCCAAACAATGGTGATAGTCAGGGCTAAGCCAAGCTGAAGCCAAGAATAAGAAAACATATCTAGGAGTTCCATATCGGTGGCAGGAGCCCAAACGTTTGGGTAATCTTCCACTGCCTTCCCAAGAAAAGCAGCATGAATTTGGATGGGGAAGTTGAACAATCTGGGCTTGCACTGGCACCACAATGTGGGATGCAAGCATTGCACGGGGCAATGTAGTACATAGTGCCATACTGCTGGCCCCAGTGGACCACAGCAAAAAGAAAAAAGGAAAAAAGGAATGCAATTGGATGGAATTGGTTTTGCTCAGTTGTTCATTGGTGCTATGTCTATAGTAAGTGTGAAAGTAATTGCAAAAACATGGAAGCAACCGAAATGCCCATCAGCAGAAGATTGGATAAGAAAGCTTTGGTTCATCTACTCCATGGAATACTACTCAGCTATTAAAAAAAACAAAATGCAGTTCTTTGTGGCTAAATGGGTACAACTGGAAACTATAATGCTAAGGGAAATGAGCGAATCCCAAAAGATTAGATACCACATGTTTGCCTTGATTTAACCTGTAATTTTTTGTTTGGTTGTTTGTTATTTTTTTTTTTTTTTGAACCTGTCATTGATACTGTCTCAACCCAGATGTTTCGAAGAAGGGAACTTGCATTATTTTTAACATATTGTTTACCCAATACTATGTCAATTAATTCCATAATGTTGTATATTGATACTGTGGCCTCGTTGGGGCTTTTAACTGACTGGATCTTTACTCTGTTAGACCTATTTTCAGACCATAGAAGGTCTCCCCAAGAGGCCACTGAACTTATCTGGACAATAAGACGCTGAACTTTATGCTAGGCATGTGTCTGCAAGCAATGAATCTCAACCGAACTTGAACTATGGTTATGCAACAAGGTGGAGGAATCCACCATGGGGGGAGGGGTATGGGAGGGGTGGGGGGAATCCCCAGCGCCTATGAAACTGTACTACACAATACAATGTAAGCAACAATAAAAAAAAAAAAAAGAAAAAAAAAAAAAAAAAAAAAAAAAAAAAAAAAAGAAATTGTAATAGAACTTACTGCTTCTTTTTTTTTCCCCTGACAAACGTGGTTTTAGATACTACATTTAACATTGTAATGTCTTCTCTTGAGGGCCAGGAGAAAAAGTTCTTTGCAATGGTTTGTTTTTAGCATGTGAACACTTAGAAACTTCCAATTGATCTCAGTTTACTTGATGGACTATTCTGAGAAGCACAAAATCAAATTAGCAAGGCAAAATTCTTAGAGCAAATATTTTCAGCACAGTCTCAACTCTGTTTTCTTCTTACCTGCCTTGATCTGTCTTCTTCATTTTCTCATTACCAAGTTCAGAATATGTGTCTTTGTCAGCTGCTGCTAATTCTGTTGGGGAAAAGACAGATAAAAGTGACCAGTTAATCAATTAATTAGCTTCACTGAACAACAGACTTTTCTCTTAATATCAATCCAGTGATCACTTCTCTGCACACTTTACATCTAGTCATGTCTCCTTACAGCCTAATCAGAAGCCAACTTCCTCCAAGGTGTCTGCCAAGAAAAGCCAGATGGGAGTCCCAGACACAAATCCCTAACTAGAACTGTAACAACTCTGTCAGTTTAGTTGTCCACACTATTACGTAAGTATTCTTGACCCATAACCAAAATTGGCACTTAACCTTCAGATAACTCTTAAGTTTTCTACCAGAAATATCTAAATATCTACTTTAGATTCTGATTTTTCAACAAGAATATACAAAACATCAAGCAGAGGTAGTTATATTTTTTTACTTATTTATTTATTTATTTATTTATTTATTTAAAGGAAAGTCATAGTTATAGAGAGAGAGTGAGAGAATATGAATGAATGAGAATCTTCCATACACTGCTTCACTCCCTAGATGATCACACTAGTTGGCATGTGGTCAGGCCAAAGCCAGGAGTCAGAATTTTCTTCCAGATCTCTAACATGGATGACATTGGCCCAAACACTTGGGACATCTTACACTGCTTTCCCCGGGTATTAACAGGGAGCTGGACTGGAAGTAGACCATCTGGGACACCATATGAGATGCCAGCATTGCAGGTCATGGCTTTACCTGCTATGCCATAATTCCAGCCCTGTGAAGTTGCTTTTTAACTTTTACTTTAAATCAAGCGTCGATGGGAAATGACTCTTAAGGGAAAAAAAAAAGAACTATAGAAAATTAACATAAAAGACTATGAGATCTTCTTTAATAAAACCACCCATCCAGAGGCAAGATGTGGGCTCCCCTTGCAAGGAGATATTGTTATGTAAAGGGCCAAAAGGAGTGTCAGTTCACCTATTTTTCCATCTGCCTATCCACTTTTCTTCAACTACTTATTGTCCATTTATTGATGATTAGAATGAAATCCTTATGAGGACTGAGGGTCCAAATAAGAACTGCTATGTGGATTTATCGGTCTAAACTGCAGAACGATAACACAAGGTCCATATTCTGTCCTCAGATCATTGTGTGTGTGTTTCTGAAGCACATGGTATATTCTGTGTCTGTCTGGCAGAAACATTTGTGCTTAAAATACAGCCTGACAGTTCTCTGCCATCTTGCAAAACAGTGTGGCTTATTTAGAACAAATCTGTTATGACTGACCACAGAAAGATGTGTGTGTGTGTGTTTTTGAGCCTCTCCCTATGAATAGGCAAAAAGGACCATCTGGGCACGTGGCATTTACACATCTTTGAACAAAGTTAGCATTCTGCTTCCAGTAAAATCCTTCTCTAAGGGACTCTGTGGGTTTGTGATGCTTCCTGCAGAATGGAGGGGAAAACAAATGCACTTCAGTAAAACAGAAGTATCATTTTTTTTCATCTGTCATAGACACAGTTTGATAGTATCTGTATTTCATTTTCACTTCGGAATATCACAAGAGAGAGAAATGGCAGGAAGCAAGTTGCTTCCACATGGTTGTGAAATGGAGTTGTTATATTTGGTTGCTCTGTGTGGCACATCTCTGTGAAATTAAATTATATATTTATATTTATATGTGCATATACCCTAGTGGTAGAAATAAGTTCTTATCTTTTACTAAGGGAAATTATTTGTTATAATAGATACCTCTTTGAATAATTTTATTAAAAGCTTCATTTTATTTCTGTTTCAGACAAAACACTATCCTGATGTGTTTGGTTTAAAATATGAAATGTTATTGAACAAGGTAGAATATTCACAGACTACATGAATAAAGACAAACTGTGTTGTAATTGAATATTGTGAAAATAGAAAAATGCTGTATGAACAATAAAGAATTCCAAATACTTGGCTTGACCAAAGATTTATTTATTTTTATTGAAAAAGCAGATATATATATAGAGAGGGAGAGACAGACAGAAAGACCTTCTATCCATGATTCACTCCCCAAGTGTCCGCAGCTGCCAGAGCTGAGCCATATCAGAAAACAGGAGCCTGTCCCAGGTCTCCCATGCAGGTGCAGGGTCCCAAGGCTTTGGGTTGTCCTCGACTGCTTTCCCAGGACACAAGCAGGGAGCTGGATGGGAAGTGAAGCTGCCAAGATATGAAGAGCCCTGAGTGTGCAAGGTGAAGACTTTAGCCACTAGGCTACTGTGCCAGGTCTGCTACATAATTTTTCATAGTCATTTGAACTTATATAACCAATTTATTGAACAGAGCTAAAAAGTAATCCATTTTTCACTCAGAATACTTTTTATTTACCACTTGCAAAAAAAACCCTTGGTAACATACAATGTATTAATTTCATTATTCTTGATGGACATGCTTTTCATATTTTTAAAAGAAATTATTATCTGAAAGACAGAGAGAGACAGAGACACGTCTGATCTACAAGTCCATTCATTAAATGTCTGTAACAACTGGACTGAGCCAGGCTAGTCAGGATCTCAAAACTAACTCTGGGTCTCTTCCTTGCTGGTAACGGTCCAACCACCTTGAGCCATCACCTGCTGCCTCCCTAGTGCACATTAGCTCGATGTAGAATTGAAAACAGAGCCGAGACTAAAACACAGGGTCTTTCACATGGGGTACCAGCATCCCATGCAGCATTTCAACTGCCACATCAACACCTACCCCTCACATTCTTGAATAATAAATTAAATTAGAAAATAGCCAAGCTTGCACAAGTATTAACAAGGAGGATGATCAACTGGAACTCAGTGATTTTCACCCAAGGAAGTATGTGACTACAAAATCATGAGGATAATCTCAACGTGGTTTCAAACCTAAAATTCCATAAAAATTCGATTTGCAGGTTATCATATATGATTGATGAAAATTTTCTCATCATTTTCTAGTCACATATTTTATTTACATTTCAGTTGTTTGCCTTGCGTCAAGTGAATACTAGATAGACTAAATGGTTGCGAAACCTTATATCTTTTAACTTAAAACAATTTCCCCTCACCCTTCTCCTTCTGGTTTGTTTCTGGTTGTCTCTGCTGTGATGTAGATCACAGATCAGCAACTTCAAAGTCCAGATAGAAAATATCAGACTTTGTGGGTGAGGTACCAAAATCAAGATAATTATTCAGATCCTTATATTCATTTAGTAAATAAGAAACCTCCTATTCCTGCCCTTTTTGCTGCAGGTGGATAATTCCAAGCAGTCACGACGCCTAGGAGTCAATTTCTATCTAAAGAAGACTTTCTCAGAACAGTAATGGATTGAGGCAAACGGGGAAGGAACTAGCAGGCAGTGGGATAAGTGACAGCCTTGGTCCGCTTCTGCCGGCCTCTGTGCTGCCACTTCCAGGGTGGCCATGTCAAGTTGAGCAGCTGGCCAGTGGGGAAGTATTTCTTCAGATTGACACTCTGTCATCCACTTACTGCCTGTTGCAACAGAAAATTTTCCAATATGTAAACGACAACCAGCACTAACCCTAGAAATGATGTGACTGGGTGGCAGTTGTGGATATAGAGTGGGACATCAGGAAAGATTCTCTCTTCCATTGCCTCTCCTGAGTACTTGATCGTCACAAGATTTAATTCCAGTATTCTGGAGAAGACCTAAAGAGAGTACAACAGGCGGTGTACAACAATAGCCAGTGATCACGACTTGGCTGCCCACGATTTCCCAATTGCTAATCGAAATCTCGCTTGTCTAAAAAGTTGGTACCTCTCCTCTATGTTCTATTTTCCTAAGCCCCATTAAGAGATCACCTTTTGAGAAATAATCTTTCCCATGACAAATAGACAATAGCTATAAAAAGATGTTACAACCATCTTTGGGAACTGGTTTTGGGACTCAGTTGCTATTTCTTGCAATAAACTATTTTTAGGTACATACCAAATCCTTCTTTTAGCAGTTCTTCATGCTCTTCTTTTATTCAGCAGAAAAACAAAAAGGTCAGTTGCTTTCATGAGTAAAAGAGCCTCAGTGGATTCTGAGGTGGCTCTTTATGCCTTTCCCATGAGTTAAATAGCACTGTGGGGAAAAAAAAAAAAAAACCAAGAAGGATAGGCAAACTGTAGCCTGTGGGCTGAAATCAGACCTTCACCCCCTCCTATTTTAGCATGACCCGCTAGCTAAGCATGTTTTTGTAAAAGATGTTTTGTTAAAAAGAAAAAAAAATCAAATGAAGAACGCTATTTTGTGACACACAAAAATTATACAAAATTCAAATTTTGGTGTCCATAAATAAATTACTGAGCACAGTTATGCCCACTCATTTACATATCATCTATGGCTACTTTGGGCTAAACATCATAGTTGAATAATTTTGACAGGCACCGTATGGGCTGAAAGACATAGAATATTCTCTAGCTGGCCCCTTACAAAAACAAATTAAAGAATGTGCTGTAAAATGAGGCTGTATTCAAACCTCTGTTTGTCATTTTTCATCCTTATGTCCTTTTGGACAATTTGCTCAAGCCTTCTTTGCATCAGTTACTTGTTCTGCTCAGGGATAAGATAGCCACTATTTCAGAGATTGATAAAAGACATAGTGTGTTCATCTATGCAGGCAGCTTGCAGAGGCATGCCAAGCATTGAATCAGTGCAAGGTGCTTCTGCTGTGTTTTCTGAAATTGCATTTTATTTGTACAAAATGGCTAGAAATTAAATCAATATGGTCTTATCACCCATTAGGAACAATCTGATGGCAAAGGTTTTAAATCTTCATATCGAATGCTGTTGTTATTTTATGCATTAACAAGTAATACTTACTTGGCATTACATATTGTGTACAAGGACATGAAAGACACCATGCCTGTTTCTAAAAGCTGTTAATTCACTGAGAGGATATATCTCAAACTCATGAAATGGAATCCTCCTCAGTTTGCTTACTGCAACATAGCCTCATGTCCTGGTATGCTTGTCTTTATTATATGGTTGATGTTTAAGAATATATATATAGATATATATATGCACTTATTTAATTATATATCCACTGGTTTCATAATTGCATAAATGTTGCCTTATATCAAATAAAACATATTTGTCCTTTTGGGCTTATTGCTCTAGGCATAATCGTCTTCAGTAGGAACATTTTGTTGTAAGTGGTAAGATTTCATTCCTTTAATGGCTTTGTAGCATTCCATGGAATAGATGTACTGCAGCTTCTTTATCCATTCCTCTTTCTATGAGCATCTATGCTGTTTCCATATCTTCACTATTGTAAATTGTGCTGCTATGACTATAAGGTTGCATGTCACTTTCTCGTTTTTCAGTTCATTTGGATATATTCCTAAGACTGGGATAACTGGGTCATACAGTAGATCCATTTTCAGTTCTTTGCGTACTCTCCATACTGACTTTCATGGTGGCTGTACTAGGACTCCTAGTGAAGCAGTTAATAGTCCTCAACAATGTAATACTAGATTTTTTAGCATTGTCTATATTTACAGCTCCCTAAAGTAGTTGGTTAAGAGCAGAATGTTAAATTTTTGTTACTAAATGACTATACTACTGTAATAATATGGGGGGATGATGAAAGGGAGGGGAAAACAAGGAGGAAAGGAGCAAGGGTGGAATCCCTAAGCCTACAAAAATGTGTCATGGAAATTATTAACAATACTTTTTAAAAGACTCAGATAACTTTATTAATAAAATAATTAGAAAACATATAATTTTTCCTACTTCAATAGTAGCTCAGTGTACTGAATTATATAGAAAGTTCATATTGGGCCAGGCGCAGTAACCTGGTGGCTAAAGTCCTCACTGTGCACTCCATTTGGGTGTTGGTTCTAATCCCGGCAGTTCCACTTCCCATCCTGCTCCTGGCCTGGGAAAGCAGTCGAGGATGGCCCAAAGCCTTGGCTCCCTGCTCCCACATGGGAGACCTGGAAGAAGCTCCAGGATCCTAGCTTTGGATGAGAGCAGCTCCAGCCATTGTGGCCGCTTGGGGAGTGAATTAACAGACGGAAAATCTGTCTCTCCTCTCTTTATATCTGACTTCCCAATAAAATTAAAATAATTTTTTTAAAGTTTATATTTATTGAGTTGGATAATATGGCTGGGATACACTTGCCCCTCGTCCTTTAGGATCTACTAGTCTTTTTTTAACATGCTAGTCAGACTAATGGCTGCTTGATGAATTGTAAGTTGACTGTCATTTCTTCACACTGGAATCATTTCCCAATGTTTCCTCAATGGAGAATGCTGTCAATAAATAAATTCCAAAATGTGTATCGAGGAATCTGTTTTGACCTTGAATTTGGCAACTATAAAGTTTCCAGTAGGAGAACATGATGATCTTATTAATTCAAGAAATGCTTATTGGATACAACTATAATGCAAAGCTATGGGCACACCAGAGAGCTGATAATTGGAGGATTCCAGAATGCAGACCAGTGATTCTTGCTTATGCTCTCAAAGTTCCTTTCTTCTAGTACATTCTGCAAAGAATTCTGGACTAATTTTTACAATTTTGCTAATATGTTTCTCTTTGTTGTTTCTCTTTGTGCATTAGATTTAGTTCAGACTTTAGTACAGAATTTATATCATCCCCATGATCAACTCGTGCTTCATTGGTTTTCACTTGTTACTGCATTTTCACACCTTTGCTGCTGAAATCTGCCTCAGTCAACCTCACCTTCGCCTCTTTTTCCTCCTTCTCATCTCCCCACTGAATCACACAAGGACCACTTCAAAAAGAAATTAGGGTTGGGTGCTTTCATGCCAAAATAAACCTCAAATTTCAAGTATATGAACAAGACATAAATGGGTTTTATTCTTTCCCTTGGGGTATATTTTTGTGCCCTATGCAGCTTGATGCTGACTCCTTAACTTTGGCCGGTAAAACGAAATTGTAGTCAAATGCTGTACACTCACTTCTAGTACCTAAGACATTTACAAAGCATCTTTGTCTTCCATTGTCTAATTTGATGTTATTATTCTGATAGGACGTTTATCTTTAGGCCAAACTCTCATTGTATCACAGTCATAACATGTACTGGAGATGTTTCGGAAATGAATTCTCCTAGAACAAAAGCTTCTTGAGTGTAAGGACTATTATGTCTCTGCCTGTGAAATCGGCTACCTGAAGTAGAAAATGCCCATAAATATTTTTATTACATTAACGTAGACCTGCTGTGTAAAAACTTACATATCCTTCCCTCTGTCTCTAGTCAATTACTTACTCAATGCCTATTTCGTGTCAGGCAGGTATTGAGCTAATCTAAAGCAATACAAAAATTAAAATGCACCCAGAATCATTTATAAAACTAATGAGATTATAAACTTCCTTCTCCCGTTCTTTTCAACAAAGCTTTATCTGAACCTTCATAATAATCCTAAATAGAGTGTTCCACAAAATTGTTTAAAATTGTTTAAAATGTATATATCATTCCATTTGGTATATTGTCAGTGCTAAACAAATGCTTGGTTAGTTGAATGAATCTGGAAACAACAACAAAAATCATTAACACATATACAGCCCTTATATCATAAAGTTGTAATGCCAGCTAACCAATGTAAGAATCACAGATGCAACTTCCACTTAGATTTTCCACTTCTGTTATTTTGCTTAAAGAATAGCAACTTTGCCTTCAAAAGTCAAATCAATGCGCCTGTGTTATTCTTGTTAGTGGATGAACCATTGCTCAGAGTACACAACATGTAATTCTTTGTTACTGCAGCTCCAAGATGAACTTTATTAGAAGGTAATTCCAGAGAGAAGTGTTCACATATCACTCTTCACCATTTTGGTTATAGCTTATCTTTTTCCTAATTCATTCACCGAGTAATGATTTATAGAACAGACCTTAACTCCGTCATATTGATCTGCCTCTTGTGGTTATTATGATGGAGTCAAATTTTACTGCACTTTCAAGATTAAGACTCTGTGTAGCCCTATCAAGTTTTCAACTGATACTTTCACTGACTTGATTCAGTGTAATTTCCTCTTTTTACAGCAATGGTCTTACATGTGTAAAAGAGAAACAGAATGTCTAGGGAGTGACATTTTAAGTAAATGAAGGCTCTTATTAGACTTATTAGAAATAAAAACAATTGTGTCAGTCTAAGTTGATACATGAGTCATACTTGTAGGTGTGACCATAATTCATTTTTAAAAAAGAATGACTATATTAATGTGTCCTGGCATTTACAAGGAAGTTAGGTGGTAGATATAAATTTACATATAAACAAAAAATTAACACAGAGCAAGGCATGTTTCATTGTAATTTTCTTTTAATTAACTACATTCAACTTTTAGTTTTGAAGAAAACATCAGTTCCCAAGCATAGTACCACTGCAACAAGGACACTGCTTACCCCCTCCTGAAGTAGTAGAAGTGATTAGCGAAGATTCATGTTTTTCAACTCCTTCATTTAAAAAATACTCACACACCTTTCTAGTCTCATGGATTTGTCCCTCCACATTTCAAAGGTTAGCCCCTCCATTTCTGCTCCCATTCTCATTCTTTTTTGATCAGTTTCCTTCTTTTTAACTTTCTCATTTTTGCCATGTCTTCAGCTCTCCCTGCTCAATGAAATCTGTTTTGCTTATAAGCTCATGTATTGATCCCATTTTTTTCATCAAGTTCTCTTACATTTTGTTTAGGTCAAGTTTCTTCTTTTTTCCTGTCAGATTCTGGAACTAAATGATCAGTCTTCATTTTTGCATCCTTATTAACTTTATTTTTCAGAAGTTTATTTTATGCCAGAGTGACAAAGAAAGGGAGAGACAGAAATCTATCCACCAGTTCACTCCCAAGTGCCCACAGTAGTCAAGATTTGGCAAGGCTGAAACCAGAATCCAGGAAGTCTCTCTGGGTCTCCCAGACTGGTGGCAAGGAGCCCAAGGACTTGGGCCATCATCCATAGCATCCTAGGTGCACTAGCAATTAACTAAACAAAATTTACAGGGTGGAAAGAACTCAAAGTAGCATTCTGTTATAGCATGCAGGTATCCCAACTGACAGTGTAACAAAAATGCCTGTCTCCTATTATCCTTTTAATTCTATTTATAATTGCCTGTAAATGTACTCTTAAAACTTAAGAATTTTAGGGCTCAGCACTTTTGCCTACTGGCTAAAGTCCTCACCTTGCATGCGCCAGGATCCCATAAGGGTGCCAGTTTGTGTCCTGGCTGCTCCAATTCCCTCCCAGCTCCCTGTCTGTGGCTAGGAGAGCAGTGGTGGATAGCCCAGAATCTTGGGTCCCCGCACCTGCATGGGGGCCCTGGAAGAAGCTCCTGCCTCCTAGCTTCCACTCAATTTTGGCTGTTGCAGCCATTTGATAGGTGAACCAGTGGATAGTAATTTTTCTATTTTCTTGTCCCAAATAATTGTAGGATGCTCTATCTCTTCTTCTCTCTGTAAATCCGACTTTCCAATAAAAAAATGAATAAGTATTTAAACAAAAAACTTTTAAGACTTTTAATATACTCTTAAAATTATACTTTTGAAGTCTGTATTCATGATGATCTCTTAATAATCAAACTCAAATCACTTATCAGACAGTCACTTCCAACTTTCTGGAAGATTAAGATTATAATTTCTTTTCCTAATTATTATCCCATATTTGCTGATTTTTTAAATTATTTTCTGCTCCTATTTATTCCATAGAAAGAAGATATTTTCTACTAGCCAGGGTCGAATGATTTCTGTTTGTGGTTTTCAGTTATTCTTCCATAGCTTCATTATTATGTTTTCACTCAATGTAAAAAGTGAGTTCTCAAGAAATGAACAATCATTTCTTTTCTTTTCTTTTCTTTTCTTTCCTTTCCTTTTCTTTTCTTTCCTTTCCTTTCCTTTTCTTTTTGTCAGACCTGTAAAAATGTATTAAGTTTCTGTCTACCTTGCCTTTCAAAAAAATGTAAAGTGAAGGAAATTTTCTGTTTCAAAAAAAAAATGGGGGAAGAAAAGAACATATAGAATAGGATCTAACCTAAAGGAAGATAAAACACCTACATATTGATGGGGATAATGTAACTTCAATCAAGAAGTATCTCCACCCAGGCCACCCTGGGCAAAATGAAGTCTGGTAAGGCAATTTTGAAGGCATTTGTGCTGTAAGTATCAGGCTTCATGAGCAACACCACAATAAACAAAAGCAGCAACAGTGAAGGTACAGACTTCTTCAAAGTAAGTCTCATCCCTTTCCAGTCCCAAATTGTATTTTCTAGTCCCAAATAATTATAGGATTCTGTTACAACCACATTGGGACAGGGTAGGTGACATGAGCTTGGGGACTGAGAAAATATTCAATATTAAGCAAGGTTGAGTTTTCTGACAGCCAGAGCCAGAGAGGTAAGAAATCAGAGAAGATTAAATTTCATTTAGAGAGATAAATATGTTGAATCTCAGGACAACATTAATAGTCTAAATTTATATCATCTGCTTCAACCTTGCTCCTGAATCTCAGTTCCGATTGCAAAATCTACATTTCTCCCGCATTGCTGCGTGATGACCTCTAAATCGATTTATCTCAAGGTAGGGTTAAATTTTAGGTTATTAATAGCACTGTTAAGAACGTGCATATAATCGTGTCTTTCTTTTAGATTATTTCCATAAGACAAATTCCCAGAAGTGAGCTCAATAGGTCAGGATCAGAGTCAGAAGGTGGACAAGAATTCAATAGGGGACATGCTCAGGCAAGATGAATCGTTTATTGTATACGGAAAACTAAAATATTACCACAGAAGCCTTTGGGATAGAAATCTATCCGGTTGTCTTGACTCTTTTTAAACTTCCACATCTTCAAAACATTATCCAAACTCTTGGTCCTGTTAGCTTCATCGCTCTTTCGCCTTTCTTTGCCTACTGATGTGGTTGAAGGATAGGACTGCTGTCAGATGTTTAGCAGCACCTCTGGCCTCTGTCTTATTAATGCTGATAGAAACAACTTCCTGGATGTCCCAACATAGCAGGATGTTCCCTGAGATGTGAGTCTGTATACCACATTGGGTTACATGTTTCCTTGGAGCTGAGCATTCTGAACCAATGCCATCTTGGCACAACTATTTAATTCAGTTTCTTTTGAGGTGTAACATTTTGATGTGGCCAAAAAACTCAGTCATGAAACTTGTATTTTTACAATCATGAAACATCATTGCTATCACTTCTTCTTATGTCCTTGAATGTTACCGGAAACCTTACTGTCTAATTTCATCATCACTGAATCTCACCTCTTCAAAGATGAAGTAGTGCCCAGATACAGGACAGAGGACTCAAACATTTGTATTCCATTAGTTACATACATGGTACCAAAAAAAAAAAAAATAAAGTAAAAAATGTGTGTGATACAACCTTATGAAAGCATACTGTTTGAGTCAAGTTCTTGGTGCAGTGGTTAAGGTGTCACTAGGGAGCGCCTTATCCCATATCAGAGTATCTGTGTCTGAGCCCTGGCTCCTCCACTGTTTTACCAGGTTACCAAACTGTCCTCTTCATCCCCCCATATCTTCCTCTCTTTGTCTTGCTCTGCCTGAGAAACAGTTCCCTACCTGTATCATTTATCAAACTCTTTCAGGTACCTACTTTTGTTAGATATGATGGGCCAGAACAAAAGTGAGTGATATGCTTTAATCGTTGGCTAAAGGCACTTGAGAAGATCTGACATTAACCATCAAGAGTAGTTAGGAAGGGATGTGAGATAAGGAGGAGCTCCTTAGAATAATTTAAAAAAAAATGGCTAGAGATATCTCCAAGCATCTAGAAGGGTTGTATATTAGGGAAAATGTTAGGTTCAAACACCACCAAGCCCAAAAGATCCAGAGTATGAAGAATTTCCAAACATAGGATAAAATTCAGAGCAGAAATGATCTATAACCACAGACGGTGACTGAAATTCTGACTGCATGAGAGTCACTTTGTTTCATTGTTGCTTTCCCTGACCTTAAGTTATTTAGGTAAAATGGGATTTGGTCTTGGACTTTCTTCCAATTCTGCTGCAGACTTTGTCTCAATTGCATAATGCCGGAGCCTTGGTTCAGCACCCTCTCTTCCTCCCTAGATGAACAGTGGGAAAATCACCATCATTATCATTAAAGGAAAGGTGGCACCTAGAAAGAAGTCAACCCATAAATATAACCGCTTAAATGCTAACCAGCTTTCTGGAGGTTGTTTGAGATGAATGACTATTTTCAGGTTGCATTTCAGCCACTTATATTAAAATGTTATATCAGTGCAAAATAACACAGTTCTATAAGCTGCCACCCAGCTGCTCATTTCCCTGTCAGAAGCTGTTTCTTTTTCGAAGGTAATCTGGTGAGAGGCAACTTGCCACCTTAAAGAATATTGGTGAATGTCAAATGAAAGACAACACAAACACACACACTTCAGTGCTCAAAAAATAATTCTAGTTGATGCAAAAGCCACTGTAAAAGCATTGGGTTAAACTCTAGAAGATTAAAAATTGTAAAGGTCTTGAATATAAATCTCGTGCAGATTTTAGAAACAACAATGGTTTAATTCCAAGAAAGCATAATACTGTCAGCAAAATAGGAACTTGATTTTGCTCTTCTTGGAAAGAAGACCTGGCACCTCTAACAGGGTTATCACTACGACAGCTATAAAGTACCATCTTGGATATTGTCTAATCATCCACAGATAGGTCATCTACAGGACTTTTTATTTAAATACTTACTCTTGCAGCTCTACCCGCCTGCTGGACCATTCTGCTATCTCCTTCCTCTCATAACCCAACAAGAACACTTTCTCAGATGCTCCTAATTCCACCGTAAAATCATTTACTCAATTAGCCAGCAATAAAGTCATGGTTGACTAATTTTTCTCAGGCATGTTGGTTTGTTTATTCTTCTTTCGTTACCAATCCTTAATTTGTTCCTGGAGGCTCAATTCTACGTTAGCACATTCTAACTATTATGTACTATAAAGGAAGTTCAGAGGCCTGGCCTCTAATAACTAGCCATGAATACATCTTTCTGGTTTGTAGTACCTTAGTTTTTTTCTGAAAAGCAAAGGTGCTACACATCCCTGTGTTACAGAAAATAGACCACAACGAGTTAAGAAATCTGAAATCATATATCATGTATTTTCCTAATTTCCTAAAATCAAGTACAGAGGTAACAATGGCAAATGCCATCATAAGTAGTAAAGAAAAATTGTTTTGTTAAGCTTTTGTAGAGGAACTTGTGTGTGTGTGTGTGTGTGTGTGTGTGTGTGTGTGTGTGTGTGTGTGTGACTTTTAACTAAAGAAAAACGGTCACTGCAAGGACCACCCTAACATCTTTCCATTTATAAATCATATACTTTTCTCCTTTTACCATTTCATGCAGACTATTTCCACAGCCTCTTTATTCTCCCTGCCCAGACTTTCTTCTTTTCCAATCCATCACATGTAGCACTGTTAGGCTCTCATAAGAAGCTCCTTCCAAGTATACCACCTTGGCTGAAACTCACCAGTTCTCACTTGGAGCAAAGTCTCTTACTTGAAAATCACAAGATCCCTTCACTCTGGGCCACCCTTGCTTTGTACCTAATCTCTCTGTTCCGTTTCTAGTCTGTCTGAATTCAGTCGAATGTGCCTATTTGTTATCTCCTAAAATCCCTACAAAATTTGGCTCCTAAAATTGGGCACATACTTTTTCCCAGCTCGATATACTTTGCCCCTTTTTCTCCTTGATTCGTGAGTTTGTTTTTTTCAGAAAGGCTTATTTTTTTTTTCTGATTTAAAGAAAACAAATTCCTGGTAATATTTTGATCAGGATTGTTTTTATGATATGTAAATTAACTTCAATAAAGCTGTAAGTTTTAACATTTTCAGCCTTCTTAATCTTTAATAGTACATATGTACATAGCTTTCCACTTTTCTAATCCTTTTTGTATTATAGACAATGCTTTAGGGTGTTTCTTTATATATAAGGACATTTCAAAAGCTTCATCAAAATGAGGTTTAAGACACAAGTTCACTTTGGTGGAAAATATTGAAAATCATGCATAGTTTATCCAAAAGTATTTTCTATAAACTGTTTGAAGATCCCTCATTCCAACATTCTGCTAATGTATACTCTGGGAGATATTAGATGACGGTTCAAGTGCCCTGGTCCCAGTCAACATGTGAAGAATGGGGCTCCAGCTCCAGCCTGACCAAGATCTAACCATTGTGGGTGTTTGGGAGAGTTAAGCAACAGATAGGAGCTTCTCCTCTCTCTCTCTCTCTATTTCGCTCCTAAATAAAATTCTAAAAATAATAATAATATTAAATACACCATTTCTCTCCTCTTCAATGTTATTAAACTTTCACTGCTAAATTAAAGGTAAGCTTGTCTGATATATAATGAGTAGGCTTCATTTCGCTTTCAGGTGCATCAGATGACCAGGAGCAGAAAATGAAATAGCTAATTTTGTGGGGTCTTCAATAAATAGCGTAAGTCTTCACATGGATGAAGTGCAATCTCAAAATAAGCAAAAAGCAAAGAGGAGGGCCAAGATTCTGTGTGTTATGAAAAGAAGCGATAGTTAGCTGGCGTTTGTGGAGCCTCTGGTTCAATTTGGAGAATAGCTAAAGACTATTTTCATTTTTTCAGCTTGCCCTGCAACTATTAGCTAAACTCCTCTTATGACATAAAAGAGGAAAACTGGTGGCACTGTGGCATTATCCCCTAGTCCACACACAGAGATCCTCTTGGAGGTTGTTCCAACTTTTGTATCCCATTGTTATGAAATCCATTATCATCTTATTGCATAAAACTAACATACAAATGTTATAGACCATAAAGCTTTGAAGTGAGGTTGTAAATTACAGAAGTATATCTGTGCATATATATATGTTCATGTCATGATGTATTTAAATGATGAAAAATATTCTTTACTCCATGGGAGCACAGTTTCTATTCTAAAATGTGTTCCAGAGACATCGGCAGTGTCTCTTCCTTTTACACATGACTAATGTGAGAAGGTAACTTTGGAAATTACATTGCGATGTAATCATCCATATTGTGTATTGTGGATAAAATTGATTAGAATAATATTGAAACTCCCCCAAGGGACTCTACAATTATAAGTCAAGTCTCAAATGGAAAAGGTTTTTTGAAAAGCTGGCAGATGTCTTAATGAAAATGAAACATTACAATAATATATTAGGGCAATTTGTTCATTATTGACAAGCAAATCACTAAACTATATAAATTACTGGATTAGACAGACAGAATTATTTTTCCTTCAGTGAACGGTTAATCAAATATTACTTCTAAATGGTTATTTGTTGAAGTTTTTGATATGCACATTAGGAGACAAATGGTTGCCCTTTACTTAGAGCTGAAAGTTGGCTTTAGATGCAGAAAATTCAAATATTTGAATTTGCATCTACTGAGAACCAGATTCTACCTCCAGACTGTCTACCATTCAGATCTCACAGTTGAACATATAAAAACAGAAAGATTTTTGTATTTCCCTTAACAAACCCGTTTTCTTAGCATTTGTTTCCTGTTTATGTTGCTATTAGTTTTAAAGAAGCTTTTTGAAAAAAAAAAAAAAAACATGGTAACATTTCCTGCAAAACAGGTATAACCATATAACAAGTGAAGGAATTGTGTATCACCTTCCCACCACAGAAAGGATACGGAAGTTATTTGAAAACTTGTGTCTGCATTTGTTTCTAAGAATGTGATCAAACACAGAGGCTCCATAAACATCAGCAACAGGGCCAAATTCATTCTAATAGGTTTCTATTTTGAGGGCAGGAATCTTTCAATTTCATATTGCACATGAATATTAAATAAACTACCTGCTGGCAACTACACAATATTTTAGTCTCTAATTTTAAAAGTACACTGTATTTTAATGCCTATTTTTAAACAGATATCAATTTTTATGGAGCAGTACATGAGTTGTTGATGGATAAATCACCCAAGCATGGTTAAACAGAGCCTACTCAGCAGCTGGTACCAGATCCATTTAATTGTGTCTTCTGACCTCACCTCACCTGAGTCTGCATTAAAATCATAATACAGTTCAAGTGTAAAAATGATATACTGTTTGTTCGCCCTGTTTATAGAGGGGCAAACATACAGTTAAATTCATATGTTTAAAATTAGTGTAGTCATTTGAAAAGGTTGAGTTAGACCAAACTGCCTCTCAGCGTTTCGCCTGCCCTTTTCGGTATTTAAATGATTAGGCCTCCATAGCTGGATGAGAGAGGCTGTTTGGACAATTGTAAGGGCTTTTCCTGGCCACCTCAAAGATTATTCTTCCTCATCCAACACAGAGAACTCTCAGGCATCAGTTAGTAATGGAATAGTCTATTTTTAAAAACCTGCTCATCCCAGCAATAGGGCAAAAAACTTTACATGTTCCTAATCTTTTACAAGTGTGGGAACATTTTGGAATGATCTAAATATTGGTCTTGGGCTAACCTCCATTTTCCTCAAGGTGAAATATCCCCCTACTCTCATGACAATATTGTTTCATATCTCATGGTATCTTTGCTTTTCCATTTTAATGATCTTTTTTTGGGTGAAGAAGAATTTTTTTTTAACTGCTCTTCCAGCTACAACCTATGTTGATTTTAAAACTGTTTCTCAGCAACTGAATTAAGAAAGCTGAAAATGACATTGCTTTAGGGTCATTATTTGAAAAAATGATTAGCCAATACTCATCACAACTAATAACAGACTTGATTCTGAGTCCCTGTAACACAAAAGCAATGTGTATATGGTGGTGTATAAGTTCCTTGCGATTAAGTAACTTGTCTCATTATTCACCATTGTATCTCCAGATGTTCACAAATTAAGTGTAGAACAAATCAAATGAGCCCAACGACATAGCCTAGTAGCTAAATCCTCACCTTGCAGCCTATGGGATCCAATATGGGTGCCAGTTCATGTCCCAGAATCTCCACTTCCCATCCAGCTCCCTGTCTGAGGCCTGAGAAAGCAGTAGAGAATGGCCTAAAGTCTTGGGACCACGCACCCACGTGGAAGACTGGGAAGAAGTTCCTGGTTCCTGGCTTCAGATAAGTTTAGCTCTGGCGATTGTGGCAGCTTGGGGAGTGAGCCAGCAGATGGAAGATCTTTCTCTTTGTATCTTCTCTCTGTATATCAACATTTCCAATAAAAAAAATAAATCTTTAAAAAGAACAGATTAAATGGGTGCATTATTTCATTGAGTCTCCAATTGCTCTATTCAACAGAAATATTGTTACTCTTCATTTTACAAATGAATAATATATTTACTTAGTGGCAGATCTACAATATTGAGATACATCTGTCTGATTCTGAAGTCAGTCCTCTCAATGTCTATGGTAACATAAGAGCCAGCCACAGTGAAGAATAATCAGGTAACTCCAGAGAAATGTAATTTACAAGAGACGCCTGTACCTTTTCTAGCTCTGCCTGGAAGCTCCCTCCCCTAAGATAGCCACACATTCACAAGTTCATAAATATCTTTCAATTCCCATTCATTCAAAATACGTAACAAATGATCCTTCCTCTGGAACCATTTCTTAGCATTTTTCTAATTCAAAATCTTTGCCTCAGAGCTGACCTTAGGGTATAAATGGGTAAAGCCTCCACCTGCAATGCCAGCATCCTACAGAAGCTTGGGTTCCTGTCTTGACTACTTGACTTCCAATCCAGCTCCCTGCTAATGGCCTGAAAAGCAGTGGAAGATGTTCCAAGTGCTTGGGCTCCTACCACCCATGTGGGAAACCTAAATGAATCTCCTGGATCCTAGCTTGACCTGTCCCAGTTTTAGCTGTTTAGATCATCTGGCCATGAAGCACTAGATGGATCACCCATCTCTCTCTCTGTGTCTGTCTCAGTCACTTTCTGTCTCTCTTTTTCTCTGGCTTTCACATATGTATATATATATATGTATTTGAAACATATGTTATCTATTCTCTATATATTAGAAAATATATAGTCTATATATTGTCACATATATATGTATGTATGTACAGAAGACAAGAGAATGAAAGGAAGGAAAAAGATGGGAAGGGAGGGGAAGAAAAGGGAGGGGAAGGGAAGGGAAGGGAAGGGAAGGGAAGGGAAGGGAAGGGAAGGGAAGGGAAGGGAAGGGAAGGGAAGGGAAAAAGAATTAACAAGATAGGAAAGGGAGCATACCCACTACTCCCTGGAGGATTGTTTCAGGTAGCGTGCATGTGTATACTTTGACAGAACTAAATACACATCTCCTATTATTCACAGTAGGAACTGTATTGTGTGTGTGTGTGTGTGTGTGTGTGTGTGTGTGTGTGTGTGTGCACGTGTTCCTGGTGTCACTTGAGTTTAGTGCATCAAGCAGTCACAGGGATTTTAAAAATCCCATAAAAGAAACCCTGCTCACTTTCTCTTCTTCTCATCTTCTAATCAAGCATCACCCCATGAATGAGTATATCGTTAAGCTCTTCAAGCAGGTGATTTATTGTTCTTGGGGATTATGGATTTAGACATGTAGAGCACATTTTCATTTCCAAGGAATCGTAGAACTGAATCATAATCACCATAAATGTCTGTTGTATCTTAGGGCTAATTCTACCTCTTGTATTTGTGACCATAAACAAACCTTTACTGTGGTATTCCTGAAATACCAAATGTTAGAGTTATTGCTGAGGAAGAGTTGGGGCAGGGTTTTGAGGTTTTCACTCATTTAATCTTAAAAAGAAAAAAACTACAGATTAAGGATGCTTCCTAGTCCAGCCTCAGAAAATGGGAAACTGAAACACAAGGAGTCTGTGTAGAGTTCCTAGTATTGCGTAATACTGGAGTGTTCGGGTGAAGGCGCACAGTGGACAATGCCTTACATTATCTCCTTCTATTGATTACATCACATGGGATCCTCACAGAAGAATAGAAGCTGAATATTTTAGAACTCTGTGAAAATGTCCATATTCTGAAATAGCATCCTTACCCATGGGAGCTATAAATGCTATATGAAGATAAAGATGGGGCCCCAATGACCTAGCAAAACCATTAAATAGGATATATATATAGAGGGAGACCTTCCAGTCTTTTTTGCACTTTTCAAACTGATTTGGACTTGAGGTACAGAAATATAGGATTTTTTTATTCTCCTTGTTGCAAATTTCAATATAATATTGAAACTATTTGTTTATGAGGTAGTTTTAATCTCTGCTCTGTTAGAAACATGCAATATAGATATCAACATGCTATGAAAAAGAGTATACTGTGAAGCCAATGCAATGGCTCTGCTGGCTCATCCTCCACCTCCAAGCACTGACTGTGTCCTAGCTGCTCCACTTTCCATCCAATTCCCTGCATATGGCCTGAGAAAACAATAGAAGACAGCTCAAAGCCTCGGGACCCTGCAACTACGTGGGATACCTGGAACATGCCCCTGGCTTCTGGTTTCAGAACAGCTCAGCTCCAGGCATTGCAACCACTTGGGGACTAAACCAGTAGATGGTAGATCTTTCTCCCTCTAGTTCTCACTTTCGCTGTAATTCTGCCTTTCTAATATAAATACATGTTTTTAAAAGAAAAAAAAAACATGTTTTACCATATTGCCTAAGAGTGGTCAGAGGGGGACATGACATGAAGATTAAAAAAATCCCTGCTTTCTCAGGAAACAAGCTCTTCATACAAGCATAGTGAACATGCCTTACAAATATTACCATCTCATTAGCCTCTCTTACTTTTTCCAATACAAAGTTTATGCCCTGGCAGGGGATTATGCTGGTCACTATCACAGAACCCACTCTCTGGGAAGAATGTTTTAAGCCTTACATTGTAGCACTTGGAAACACCCATGATTTTAACACTATTACCATCACCAGCTTTTGACTACTAACATATTCAACCTACATACAGAATTAGGCAGGCTCCAGCAACGGGTCCTTGCAGCTCCAGTGAGTATGAAGGCTCCAGCACATCAGCGTGATGGACGTTCAGGGTAACGATTAGACTCGTGGAAGAGAACAAGTGAAAGCTAACTAGGGGCACAGAAGAATACATCTTGACTTGGCAATGCCTGGTTAACATTCCTGGATCTGAAGAACTTTTAGGAATCTCTCACAATCTGCGGTGGTTGCTCATTCAGTTGCCCTTGCAAAGGACCTGTGTCATCTCTTTTCATTTGTCTTGCTCTTCTCATAAACCATGAAGTCCTCGAGAGCAGAAATTATTTTGTCTCTGCTTTATTCCAAGAGGTTGGTTCACACACACACACTTAGTTGAGTCAGCAAATATTTGAAAAATATGGTTATAGCACAAAAGCTTGTATCTATTTATCTATTAGCAATTGAGGTCAGATGTTTCCACCTGGAATTTGGTCTTAATGCAGAATTTGCCTGCTGTGTTGATTTATGGTTAATCCAAGCATTACCCTTTAACATAGATATTTGTAGCTAGTGATTAAGTTCTGTGGACATGTGATTAAGGAGTAATTAATTTTCCATACTTAACAACACTAATGAAATTTCATCTGAAATGAAAAGTAACTACAGAATTAGTATTTGCATCTCTTTAGCGGCTTGTCTTCATTATATAACAAACAGAAACGAAGTACTTCAACTCTGTTATATTCAAAGGAATGATAATGGGGTAAAAAGAGCTAAAAAAAAGGGCAAGCAGACAGACATAGGCAGAGATGACTAACTTACATTATTATAAATGTATTTACAGAGATAGGTTATCATTTTTATTGCAGATATACTAGATAATAGAAAAAATTGAATAATTTATCCAGCAATTTTCACATAAGCAATATTATTAAAATGGAGACATGAAGGAAGAGGTTATAAGAGGAGAATATATGGAGGCCATGAATAAATGTATTAGGCGGCAGGGATGGTGAATGTTTTAGTGGGTTTAGACTAGGTTAAAAAAAAAAAAAGAAAGAAAAGAAAAAGCATCTCTATTTCCTTGAGGTCTTAAAATATCTGCCATGTGGAAGAACTAACTGGTGTAGGAAAGTTTGACCTCACCTTTTTATTGCTACTAGTGTTTTCAGTGTGTTAAAGCAAAGTGTTGTCATCCCACTATCGGGGACAAAAGAAGGGTGACAGCAGAGCAGAAGTAGAAGAGGAGAGAGTGGAGGAAGCAGTAGTCAGGATACAGGGCGCACAGGTGCATGAGGCAAACTGCTGTCCCCCCGCCAAACTCTCTAGGGAAAAATAATTCATAACATTATTTTGCTTTTTTAAAATGATTACCTCACCTCATTTTAATATGCTTAATTATATAAATGCCATTCTTATTTTTAGTTTACATTTCCATAAAGTATTAGTTAATAAAAACACACACATACTGACCTTTAACCACAGATAATGAACAACAAGATAGTGCCTTTATTTTCTCAACGGAAATGCCAATCTGCTAGCCACGTGGACTTATTTTTTCTCTCCAAGAAAAGTCAATACATCCAAGCATAGAATTCTGATAAATATTTTTTTTATTGAGAAGTAAAATGGAATGGAACTTTTGATTTAAGCAAAGATTTGAAGCTTTAGAAATAAAGGGCCTTTCCGTCCTCAAATATTTTGGACATGAAGAGAATTTTGGAATGTGAAATAACAAGTTCAGTGCAATTACCTCTAACAGTTGTTTCTAAAAGAATTGATGTAATACACCTAAGCAGCAGAATGTCGGACTTGTGACTGTTGTTGAAGGATTATACTATGGTGATAATGTTTGGGAAAACTGTATGGGGATGATGAGAAACTGTGGGTGGTGAGAGGTGGTAAATGGGGAAGGAGGGGGAACCCCTAAACCTAAGGAATTATATCATGAAATATAAAAAAATTTAAAATGCCTTCACTAGCCAGTGACTGCTGTCTTATGTCATACATGTACATGTGCGTTTCACGCTAATTCTAATGTCTTTGTCTTTGGGTAAGTGCAGAGATATGAAAAATGTATACATTTGTCTTTTTTCTGGATAATATTGACTCTATTATCTAGAATTTGTCAAGATTCTGTCCTTTTTAATGAGTTTTCGAAATACATAGTATTTGTGCTTTTGAGCACCAAAACGCTTATTTCCACATTAAAAAGTTTGCTTAGATTCATCTAAAATAAATAAAAATTCCTGCCTCGTTGAACAGAGTAGATAGGTGTAAAGTCTTTTTTTGCCATAGCAACTCTAATTGATAACACTAATAATGAATCACTCACAGCCCCATCACTTGCCAGCCAGTGTTGTGACCCAGCCCTGCTGGTCTACACCCAGTGTGGCTCTGGCCGGTGAGTGCTACATAACTTAGCCCAGCCAGATGGGTGCCATGGGTTCTAGCTTAGGCTGTTCTGCACTCCTTCTGTCTTTTTCGCACACCAGCAAATGCTGAGGCCTAGCCCACCCTGCCCTGCCTACAAACCCAGCCCACACACATGCCAACAGATACTGCATCCTTGACCAGCACAGTCCACTCCCAGCCCAGCTATTGCACTCACCAGTCGGGGGTTGATGCCTATCAGGGGAATCCCCAGAGAACCCTTGTAAAGCTCCTTCCAAGCCCCAGATTTTGTGTGTACTGGCAGGTGTTTCAACCCAGCTTGGCATGGCCCTCCTCCAGTCTAAGCACTTGCCAACAGATGCTGCGGCCTGGTGTACTCCAGCCTGGCCCTAGTCCCATCTCTCACTGTGGATACTGCATCCTATCCCAGCACAGCACAGCCTACATTCATTCCTGTATCTCACATAACAGTAGATGCTGTGGCCTAGGCAGCCCAGCTCCCCCCTATATCAGAACCACATATATGCCAATGAATGCTATAGCCTTGTCTTGCCTTATTGGTCCCGAGCATTGGCTCTTGTGCTCCCTATGGGAGCTCTTGCCAGCATCTCATAGGGGCCAGAAGGTGCTACAAACCTGCTTGGCATGATCTTCCCTTAGTCCAGGCCTTTGCATGTACTGGTTGGTGGGTGCTGCAACCTTACACAACACAGCCTCCTCCCAGCCCTAGCTCCCATGAGTGTAAGTGAGTTCTGTAATGTAGGCTGGTTTACCCGTCACCACCCCCAGCTCTTACACAAACTAACAGGTGTTGCAGTCACACAGAGACAAACTCATCAATCCCCAACAATGTCTGCCCCCAGATCCTTTTCTCTCGCATTCCAGTGGTGCTAGGCGAGCCTGTTGTGGCCCAGCCCCCACCACAACACTTCTGTACATGTACTGCAACTTCGCCCAAACAGGTATGCTTCTAATCTTGGCTTTCACATGAACTAACAGACAGACGGACAGCAGAAGATGCTACGCAGCCCACCCAGGTCTCCCAGGTGGTCAGATGCCTGATCCAGATATGCCCTTCTGTGCCCCGAACCCAAACCACGTCATTTTACTTCCCTTGTCTGCTTGCAAGTGCAGTGACCAAGTCCATGGAAGCCCCCAGAAGCCACTCCTCACCTGTCAAAGATGCCTTCAGCAGCCCCCACTCAAACAGACCCCCTTCTGCAGGAACTCTGCAGCACTCCCACTACCATCAGCACCACTGTGAGGCAGCATTGTGCAGTGTGCCTGGGGGCCAAGGTGATGTTTCTGGCCTGGCCTCTCCTCTCTCTACATATCTTACAAAACATTGAATAAGCAGTTATGCTGGCACACTGGTATAGTTACCACAAATTTGGCACTAATCAGGCCTAGAATCCCCAGCATCTCTTGGCTGCTTTTCTCCCATCAGTGTACCACTTGCCTCAGCGGAAGGCCACCTAGGTAGTTGCCTATTTCAATTATCCCTTTATACTCACCTGTTTCGTTCTGTTAAGGCCAAAATACAATCATTTCATCTAATAAAATGGAGCCTATAAACCTGCAAAGTGGAAGCTTTTTGGTTTCTAACTACTAGAAATATCTCTTTTGCACTTTGAATTCCTCATTTGATTGTGATGAAAACAAACATGATATTTACTACCCTTACATTGAAAATAGGGAATGTTTGGTATGATTGTAAATCATGGACAATCCCTGAAAATACCATGTTTGATGTAAAATTCTGACACCAAGATTAAAAAAGTTACTCATGGTTCACTGGTGTGCTCTTGGTGCCTTTGTCCACTGATACTGCGAGGACAGGCAGAAGCATCTCAGAGATTGCTATTACCTGAGATAAACTACAGTCCCCCTCTCTCTCGCCCTGGCTCTTTCTGCCAAATAGCTGCATCGCCTCCTCCACACACCTCTTGGTTCTTTTCCGAAAAAGAAGAGTAGGCTATCCATGCTCTTTGTTTTAAATAGTGACTTTGCTTCTTAGTCCACAAAGGTCTTTTCTCATGCCAGACCATATGTGCGATATGAAGCAAGAGATAAAATCATGACAAATGTTTGGAGTAAATGGAAGCTGCTGACCCTTTTACCACTTTCTCCTCCTCCAGTTTCTTGACAAAGAAAGATGAAAATTCACCAAGCACAAAACCTCTTTTAGGCCACAGAGATTTGAATGCAATTATATTTTTGTTTCATACCCTTGATTCAAACCCAGGTTATACCAACAACATTTATAACAAGTTATTTAGTGATAGGCTAGTTCCCTTTTAGGATAAAAGAGGGGACTATTAATAACAACAGAGTGTAACAGGATATTATTTGCAGTTATTTGGGACAAATTAGAATTATGCTCATGCTAGAAAGGAAAATGCAATTCTGTAAGTCAGTACACAGGGCCTCACTGTCCGTATGGAAATGAAATTAAGACTGCAACCATTGCTGATCCTGCATATGAGTATCTAATGTGGCAGTGATGTTGGAAAAGAATCAAGCCTGAAATGGATCTTATATCTAACCATACAGCATCATTTGGTACAGTAAAAAAAAAAAAATCCTATGACTATAATGTGTGTTGCAGCATAGTAAATAAAGATGTGACTCTGGTATCTCTCATGTTGGCATTGGTTCAGGTCTCCATTGCTACACTTCTGATCCAGTTGCCTAGTAATAGCATGGGGGGAAAACGAGTGGAGAATGGCTCAAGTCTTTGGGCCCCTGCACCAATGTTGGAGACTTGGGAGAAATTCCTGGCTCCTGGCTTCAACCTGCCCCAACCCTGGCAGTTGTGACCATTTGGGGAGTGAATCACTGTATGAGATCTCTCTCTCTGTTTGTTACTCTGATTTTCATACAAATAAATACATCTTTTCTTAATGAATTCAGTTACTTATTGATTTATGTGTATGTTACATCCCACATACATATCCTATGTATAAAACAATATATACATGTAATGCATACATCTGAATATTCAAATATTTATGAATCTGAGGGAAGCTTTTGCACAAGAGTAGCCTTTAAAAGGCTCCATTTGATGTGTTTTCTCAGAGATGGCCTGCAGAAAGAAATCTCTAGCAGTGAATGGCACAGAAACATTGTTTCTGATCTCCATGTCTCTGCTTTTTACTTCATGTTAGCATTAGAATTTGTATATCAAGTGACTACTGAATAAATGTCTTATCATTAACGACAAACTTTGCATCTACGTTTTTCAAAAGTCTTTATCAGAATAATAGTTAGTTACCCCAAAAACTGTGTGGCTGGCTTGGATTGAGGCTTCATAATAGTACATCAGAGTGATTTTCACTCGAAAGCACGATTCTGCAGTCTGGCGAGAATTCTGCAAAGAGAGCAGTTGTTGACTGATTATATCTACTCCACGTGCAGGATGGAGGACATCCTATAAGCTCCTGTGTCACAATTGGCTGATCTTGGTTGATTATATAAAACCTAACACAATAATCTGCAATTCTAGGGCCTCCCTGCAAACCTGCCTGTCAAGCTTTATGTTCCAAAGTAAGCTTCCACTCTGGTCAGCCTGATAAATTCCCTGTCCCTTGAAGATCTTATTTAGTTCTTTACTTTTCCTAAATGACTTTCCCTCAAAACAGACTGTGAAAGAGACTGACATGTGGGACATCAGAGTGAAAAGTCTAATGGAAAGCACTGCAACTCTATGGGAGCAGGATTAGGCACAAAATGAAGCCGAATGAGAATGCAGTTGCAATGGAGACTTCAACCAAAGCCATAGGCTGCTGTGGAATGGGGCTGCTATGCAGAGCTACTTGGCATTGAGTCCAGGAGTCTCCTCTTCATATCCTCATGTTATCCTGTCACTGAATCCAGGTTGCCATAACTCTGCATGAGACAAAGCTCTTGAACTGAGGACAGGCTTTTCAAAAGTACCCGTTAGGAATTTTAGCAGTTGTATCTCCTAACCGCTGGGAAACGAGTGCCTGTGGCCTGCAGCAGTGAAGTGATTAGCACACCTGTATCCCTCCAGCATGATGTTTCCTGGAAGGTCTTTGATTTCCCTTTTTCTTCCGACCCTACAGATCTCTAACTATCCTTCTGGCAAAGGGCAAAGGGCCAGTGAGCCCAGCTATTTCTTTCCTCTGGCCTCCAATCTAGCTGGAAAGGGGTTTCACTCTTTGGAAACCCTTTATTAAATCATGAGCGCTCCATGCAGAGCATATTCAAGCACAGTAGAAGCTGAGCAAAGACTAAAAGACAGATTCCACTTAGGAAATATTGATTTTCACCTGACTTGATATACATGGAGTTTTATATTGGCTCAAAAAAATATGAGGATGTCTGGCCCTTCAGATCCAGAGATACGTATGCAGAAAAATCATAAGGCACAGGAATAGCAATGCTATTGACTTTGTCATCTGAAATTCCCAACAAATCCTCACATTTTTAGTTGAAGAAGGTACTTTCAAGAGTGATTTTATGGTATCTGGGATTCAGGTAGTGCAGTTCCTAGAACTGAAAGTGACACTGACACGATTTAGGGTGCTTCTTCTCCTACCTGCAGTCTTGGAACTCAAGCAGGAGAAACAGCGTTTGGATTCAATGACAGAGACATACCATGGATGGCACTGGGCTAGCGGGGAGCCCAAAAATTCTGACACTAATTTTCAAGTACCTTGTAGGCCTCAGTGAGGAAACAGGAGCAGAGAATATTACTGGACAGAATGTGAGCACATTTGAGCAACTCTCTTATTGATTTGGCTTTCATGTTTCTCCAGAGAGATGGCTAGGTTTATGAGGCAGCAGCAGGTGGAATAGAAGCATCCAGTTTAATCAAATTCATGCAAAGATTTTAGTGAAAGCTAATTGAAAAATCTGAGGTTTATCTTGAACTTACCACATTATGCTTTGGACATTTCAATTGGTTTTCTCTCTGTCTCATAATAACTCTTCAGGTAAAACCACACTTTTCCTTCAAAGATATTTAATGAGTATTGAAAAATAAATGGCTGTGATTCTCTTGGAGTCATAGGATGCTATTTTTATTTACCCCAGGCTCGTCTGTACACCCACTGTTTGTAAGGAAATAATCACAAAGGTATGTTTTTCTCGATTAGTCCTCACACCTTGTCTTTCTTCACTAGTCCTTTCTCAGTTACTGAGAATAGCCTCTATGCTTCCACTCATCTTCTTCTAATTGTCTCACATTGTGCTTTTAACATCTTCCCAACACAGATGATTACCTTATTGCATTTCTGATCCATTCGCCCATTGATATCTGTATAGCATATAGAATTATCAAGTTCTTAGATGCTGGTGACATTAGTCAAATTTAAGGGTAAAAGAGGTCTGAACCACACACACACACCCACACACACACACACACACACACACACACCCACACAAGCAGGGTTAAATATAGACCCTTTGCCTGTGCTACCATGTAATCTTTCTGCCTTATGTTCTTGGATCTCTGTTTTCTTCCCTAAATGTTTTGGCAATAAAAGTGAATACTGATAAGGACTTACTTGGTACAATCCCAAATACATTGAAATATGGGTGTGATGAACAAGAGGTCAGATTCAGCAATTTAGTCTTAGAGAATTTTAGGTTATTATTACCCATGGAATTGTAGGTTGCTTGGTTATTTCACTGTATTTTCTATGTATTTTCCAAACATAGAAAATTCTCACTATAAAAAGTCTGCTCAATCCAAACTTCAAAAATGACCTCCAACATTCATACTTTGTTCAAGATGCGGGAACTAGTTCCTGAATGTTAACTGGGCCAAAGAGACATATGTGTATGCATATCCATGATAGTCTCATAAATACATAATATGTTACATATACAAATGTTTTATACTTGTTTCATAATGAACAATATGTAGACAAACACAGAGACTGAGACAAGTGCAAACATAAATAGGAGAGGATTCTAAATCCTATCAATGGGGAACAATGAATGGGGACTTGAGGGGTAAATAATTCGCTTGGCTCTAGGACTTTTACTTGGAATTTTTCTTGTGTATTTAAAGGGAATTTTTTTAGTAGATGAGCCAGATCATTTTTATCAACTTTTCCATTAGCTGATTTCAAAAAACTGGGAAATTCAAAAGAGAAAAAAATACATATTTATGTTTTCATTTTAAATTAATACTAATGTCTTATATGGGCTTTAATTGCTTCCTGAAAAGCCGAGTGAGTATCATAAAATCATTTTAGGAGGGACTATTCTATTCCCTGATATCTCCACACCAGCTGATTATCAGTGATCCTCTAGCAAGAGTCCATATTTGCCCCAATTCTCCCATCTACAAAGCTTTTGTTCAGACATTCCCTTCCTACCACAACATACTAGAATCAAGGTCAAAGACCAAGTGGCATTTGCTTTGGGCACTTTAGAAATGGATTTCTCTCTGTACCTATCATTCTCTTGAAAGCTTCTTCTACTAATTCTTTACAAATTGTGCCTAGTACCACAGAGCACCAGCATCCAGGGACCCTCTGCCAACACCCTTTCTTGTATGAAGGCTTTACAACCTAGTAAAGAAAACCAGTATAAGTACATTTTCCATGCCAGAAAGTTGAATAGAAAACAAGACCCTCTTCTATTTATAGTACAATCATGTGGCAGTTGAAATATGGACAGTCTTACATAGTGTAGACAAGGCTTTTGTGCGAGAAGCTTAAAAGTAGACAAAAACTTTAACGCCATTCTTGTCTATTGAAGTCAAATCTCTGACAAACTAAAAGGCTGTATAAGCAGTCTGCTGCTTCAAAGCTAATACATTATTCCATTTGAAATTCCAGTTGCCATGCACTAACATTCTTACTTGTCAGTGCCAAAGCTCAATTTCCTCCATCAGTGTTTTCCCCGACTTAGTCTCTCTCTCTCTCTCTCTCTCTCTCTCACCCCACCCCTCTCCTTTCTTATTAGCTACTAGCTGTGATTGGATCTGTCTCTGCTCATCTTTATTTCTTCAGTAGCTCAGCTGAGCCCTCAGTAGCTCTTATCCATGCAGTTCATGGAAAACAAAAAGTAAAGTTTCTTGAGCTAAGTTTCAATTGCACTTGTGACCTAATTTCCTTCAAGCATATGATCATGTTGAGAGCCCTCATCTCTAAGGACAGTGTAAGTTTTCATTACTAGCTAGATCCTTTTTTTTTTTTTTCATTTTCCTTTCCACCTCCACTGTTGTAGGAAATAATATGAACCTATAATTATACGTGAAACCTTTTTTCTATAAGCATCTAATAATATGGTTAAAACATAACTGGCCCATATATTTAGCATTAATGAAAAGGAAAGAAATTCTGAAGGTGTTTGTAATCCATAAATCTTTGGGAAAAAATACACTTTACCCTGAATTCATTCATTTGCCAAAGTGGCACATGTTTTCCCATTAACATTACTTTCACCCCTATATTCCTTTTATCCCAAGATCATAAATATGCTGCAGCCATTAATTAATTAAGTGTGAGAGTCTTACCAGTGAAGTAGGTGAGTTTCCTGCCTCCAGCTGCGGCCAGCACTGGCAGAAGGGCTGAGTCTTCCCTAATGCAGTTAATTAGGCAGTACTGCACCGCTAGGGAAAATTTCTGATCCCAGCAGGACATCAACTTGTGCCCTAAAGAAATAGAGCTTGATAGTCCTTCAAGTTTCCTTCTTAACCTCTGTCCCTGCTGTTGATATTCTTAGTCAATATCTAGCTCTTTCTGTTATATTACAAGGCAGTTGATCCAGAGGGCATTTCACATCTAGAAAAAAAAAATCACAGAGGAAGAGCATATTGTGTCAAAACAAACAGATCCTCATCCTCTATCCTTGACCTCCACCTGGTTTCATTATTGCTGTGACCTCCACCTGGTTTCATTATTGCTGTGACCTCCACCTGGTTTCATTATTGCTGTGACCTCCACCTGGTTTCACGGCTCCTACATCTTGTACATCCTAGTATCCCTGGCTCTCTCACTTAGTCCTTATGTTAGCGATACAACTGCCATGGAAAGGATTGCCGTATCACCTCTATTTTCCTGAGAGTTCATAGACAAGGGGTGCTTCTGACCATCTCACAATAAGGTGGCCAAGAAGGAATGTAGCCCAAGGCCATGCACATAATATCATTGCTTCCAATTTGGCATTACCCACTGAACCCAAATGCTTCTCACATTTATTCTGCCATAACTTCAAGAATTACATACGCATGGTATCTTCTCCCCTCCAGCTTTCCAAAAAACCATTTTGTCTGGTCCTTATTTGGTCTTGTAATTTAACTTGCTATGGAAAGAGAGGTAGCCATTTCATCTTAAATAATCCAGTTTATCTCAAGAAATCTTTTGGAGAGAATGTTTGAGTGAATTTAACGCTCCAAACAGATATTCCATGAACCAAATTTTCAGAGTTCCAAAATTCCCGTTGTTTCCTCATGTTGTAACACAAGTTCTAGTGCTGTGCCCAGACTCAATCAGACACAATTATGCAACAAGTGACATGTGTCTTCTGGCTTCTCTAGTTATTCTTGTCATTACCCTCCTTGGGTTTTCTCAGTGCTGAAAAATAAATAAATAAATAAATAAACTAAATAAAATAAGAAGAAACTTTAAAAAAAAAGAGTTTCTTTCTGTTTGATTGTATTGCTTTTCTCCTCTCCCTTACTGTAGGCTGCTCACAAGAAATAAGCTGCTAGCTGCCAAATATAAAATTATATTTTCTTTCATCATTACTATATATATATATATAAAATACAATTTTGTTTTCATTCACCCAACAAAAACTAGTGTTTTTTTTTTTTTTTTAGAAGATTCATTTATCTGAAAGGTAAAGTAAAGAGAGACAGAGGGAGAGAGAGGTCTTCCATATTCTGGTTCACTTGTCATATGCTGGCAATGCCAGGGCTGAGGCCTGGCTGAAGCCTGTATCCTGGAACGCCTCAGCTTCTCCCACAGGGATGCCAGGTCATATGCTGGCAATGCCAGGGCTGAGCCTGGCTGAAGCCTGTATCCTGGAATGCCTCGGCTTCTCCCACAGGGGTGCCGGGCACTAAGGTACGTGGGCCATCATCTGCGGCCTGGCCACGCGCGTTGGAAGGGAGTCCAGAGAGAAACAAAAGCAGCCAGAACTCAAACAGGCTCTTGGGCTTCAGTCCTTTAACCCAGCGACCAGGAGTGCAGCCAGACATTTACAGCCCCTCGCCTCATGCAAGACACCTTAAGGCAGAGTAGAATTCATGCTGCAAGTGAACTTTTTGTAATCTCCCAGATGTGTCAGAACCAGTAACCAGAGGAGCGTGTATACACATGCTTCTCTGATTCTAAATCTCTCACCCTGCACTCACTCTATCCTTATGACGGAACAAGGAACTGAAACTCATCAAGCTAAACTGAAATTCATTCAGCACGTAAAGAAGTTAATAATTGTACAAACGGATTTGAATCTTACCCAAACTAAAATCATCACATTCACATAGGCTTGTTTCTTTTCAGCATATTTTGAAGGTCTAGGGTTATTAATTTATTTTTCTGAATGTTTATGTAACCTTTTTACTGTATTCCTTAAGGCTGTAAAAGGCCTCAGCAGAGGTTTGTCTGTTGCTAAAGGCAAGGAAAACAGGAGTTGGCTCCAGGCGTAGTTATAGAACAATTTTTTTTTCCAGAAGAAAAATAGCCACGAGAAAACTGGTTTCCTAAATAGGACACATTAGGTTTTTTTCCCCTACTCATGAGTGATTGTGGCACCAAACTAGGATTATCCTTCTGGAACTCTTTAAAACAAATTAAGTCAAAAAAAGTCTGAAGAAGAGCATTAAGATAAATGAAGCTTATATACATTTTCTAAGATCCCACACAGAATTCATTTCAAAGCTGACCATTTGCAAACCATCGCAGTGTGTGTTTACGCAGATGCTGATAAGCAAAATGTCCTGTGACCAGTGAAGTTGTTGGTTTATCGGGCATGTGCTGTGATGTACCATTGAGGAACAAGCCTCTTGACCATGTTTGAAAATGTGCAAGGAGAGCTGCACTCCATAATGTTTATTCTGCAGAGCAGCATCTTTGCAAAAAGGATCAACCCAGAAGTAGTTCGCATTTTCATTCTTCGTGTTGTCAAGGAAATAGCCCAATGTTTGATCAATTTCTGTCCTGGTTAAACCAATTCAAGAATGGGGTTTTGCAAAGTCGATGGCTACCAAATGTATTTTCATACGTGACACTCTGTGGAAACGTCATTGCATAGTATGTTTTTACTTTTTAAAATGTTCTGGAGATTTGAGTGGCTGGCCATTGTTGTGATGTCTTACTTAAATTCTCAGCAACCTGCTAGGAAGGGGCAGAATAGTCAGCCAGTCAAAATATAAAACATGCAAAACATTTTAAAATAGAGTGAAACAGTCTTAAGCTGTTTTTTTAAATAACCTGCATTGTGCCTTTAAATCCCGATGCCTTATTTAGAGGATAAACTTCTAAGTGAAACAGAAAATGGCACGACAAAAAATAATTTTCATATAATGAAAATTTCTTGAGGGAGGAAACTAATACATGAGGAGAAAAGTGAGAAAAGCAGTGTATCCCTTCCAGAAAAGTCCATTGCTCTGAGTCAACAATCTCCTATAATGATTAATGATAGTTGTATGATTATTTAATACATAATTATTTAATATATCATCCACTTTTAAAATGAAGGAAAACTTTCCAAACTTTCCTGGATCCTAATGCTGATCCAGGACTGTCACGCACTGATTTATTTATTTATGACACATTGTGAATGAAGGTGACTTCCAAAGTTTGCCAGCTATTAACTTCTGTCAGTGTTTTATTTCTTTCTTTCCCTTCCTTCCTTCTTCCTTTCTTTCTTTTTTAAGATTTTGCTAATGTGTCCAAAATGATCTTGGACTTCCGCTGATAATAAGATTCACTTCTTCTGTGGCTAAATACCAACTGTCTAACTTAAAGATTTTATGTGTCTTTTTTAAAAATTTTATTTCTTTGACAGAAAGAACAACAGAAAGAGAGGAGGAGACATGCATGCATGCACACACACGCACACAGAGTGGAGGTGGGGGGGGAGAGACAGAGAGAGGCAATCTCCCAATCACTGGGTCATTCCTCAAGCAGTTAGGTGTGGGTCAGGCTAAAGCCAGAAGCCAGGAACTCCATGCTGGTCTCCAGGTCGATGGCCTGGATCCCAGCACTGGGCCATTCTCCATTGCCTTCTCAGGCACATTAGCAGGAAGCTGTGTCAGAAAGCATCACAGCTGAAACCGGAGCTGGCACAGAGTGTAGCTGTGGTTTTATCTGCTGCACTAACTACAACGCTGCTCCTACCTGTCACCCTACCCCACCATGTCCTGCCACCTACCGCAATGCACTACCTTCTAGAACAGTTAACTTCAGAATTTTTCTACTTAGTCAGCATTTATAGGGAAACAATCTTTTCTTTTTTTACAAATGCTGGAAGGAATGAAGCCAAAGCTTTAAATTGTTAATATTGACCAAAAATCTACACAGCCACAGCATATGCCCCTTGCTATTCACAAAACATATGCTAATTGGAAGTAAATATCATCCATCCATGAATAGACTTGCAAGCTCTGAACTGTTTTATAAATGACATAAAGTATGCCTTCCTTCCCTATCAAACAGCAGAAAGGAGAAATATCACCAGCAGCTCTGTGGTTCCATTAATTGATTCGCTATTATATTTCGATTACAGAGAAGTTACATTTTTCTGCTATTGTTGAATCAATGGGGAAAAAATGTAGGTAAGAAATGTAGAAAGACCCTTAGATAAAACTTCTTAATGAATTCCATAGCCATCACAGGGAACATGTATTTACATTATAAAAGCTAAATTTATCCATTTTAATTGTTTATTGACTCCCAAATTTACCGGATGGGTCTTTCAAATCAAAATAATGTTGCCCAATGTTCACATGATTTTTAAAAACTAGGGCCAGAAACTTGAAAAACCCAAACAACCCCACAAAAAGATTTCCTGGGTTCCTTACGTCTTAATAGCTGGACAACTTTGGACATAGCTGAATGTCATCACGTCTATACGTAAGATAAGATGACTTTTTGGTCTAATGGTGCTCTCCTTCGGTGCTTTTTCCCTCACATCTGGTCGCCAAAGAGTCATTCTGTCACCCTGCAGCCTGCTAATGAGATCCCCCATTTAATTAATACCATAAGAATTTTAATTCTGACTGAATCAATTTAACGTGATGTGATTTTGTCAGCTCTATTCCCCAAGTAAAAAGTGAGCCTGATGCTTATTACATACATCATTTCACGGGCCCTGCATTCCCTGCTGACTTAAACAAATTCTAATTAAGACTAATTAAAGCATCATTTATGAAAGCGCTTGTGATAGCTATGCAAACATTCTGGGTGGGTATGCTTTGCATAATAATTATCCTAGTTAATATTAAGGCTAGGTCCTTGGCAATTAGGTCTTTGAAACAGGGAGTTATTCTGAATTTAGCCCTTTTCACTGTGAGCAATTAATAAAAAAGTGCTAAATTTATATAGTGGCTTCATTATCAAAATAAATGTAGAAGTAGTAATATTGTTTGCATTTTTCAAACTAAGCACAATTCTTAACCCAGGTAACAGATATTAAAACAAAGGGATGAAATTTGTTGACCTGGCAAGTTTATTATAGCTGTCCAAGAGAAAAATTAATTTTACAAGTTGCTATGAGATTTTTAAGATAAATCTTACTAAAGCATATAACTTAAGAACCTAGATATCTGCACAGATTACAGACATCTGAAATAGTATACTTTAAAAACTTGATGCAAACTCTAAGTCTTACACAAGTGGATTACATTACTTAATATTACAATGACTTGATAGACTAATACGTAAGGAAAGGCTTCCTTATACCTGCTGAGTTTTGTGAAATTAAAAATTCGTACAGCATTCCTGGCTTTACCTTTGTTTTTAAAGTCTCTATTATACTGTCAGCATTCATTGTGCTGCAGAAATGAAATGTATTAGAATACTGTAGGAACTGCTTGCCTTTCAACCTCCTATATACTTTTTCTAGGAGTTTATGACAGGGTCAAAAGTAGTTGGAGGTTTCAAGGGGTGAATGGGGAAAAAGGAAAGAAAATATGACTCCTTTATTAGATGGGTAAAACAGTTTGACATTAGATGGCACTCAGAAAAGACTATAAAACCCCTTTCAGTTCCGTCATTACAGATACAGTGAACATGAAATTCAGAGTAGGGAACTCAGAGGTAGGGAGCAACCTGCAATATTAAAATATGCTGAATGTAAATATATATATATATATAGTCTTACAGATTTTACAGAGCATTGTTGAAAACCAGAAGTTTTACACTAGGAACTGCTGTTCACTGAGATGAGAATTATTAATCTGGGAAAGAATTTCAGCATTATCATACGTAGAAAAACAGAGAACCTCTCCCAATTTCTGTCTATGACATGGGCACAGTTCTAAAAGCTTTTGTGAATCCCTAAAAGAGCAATACACTGCCATAAAGAGCAACAAAGAACCAAGTGAACTGTCTCTGGTTATTTTGTGAGACAAATCTGAGGGTGCAAGTTAATATACATTAATCTGCTAAGCTTGATCACATTCTCACAAAAGTATCTTAAAAACTTGACCCTGCTTTCACAATTCCCAAGACAAGACAGAAACATCAGAGAAGGCTGTGATTAACTATGTTAACAACCCTACTGATCAACTGGGTCGTAGAAGAACAGATTGGCTCACTAAACTGGTAAATGATACATAATGGCAGGGCATCATTTCAACACCTTCAGAAAGTACTCAAAACTACATCCAAACAGAGAAACTTACTGGGAATACACAAACTGTGTAAGACAGATAGGAATTAGAGAGCTTCAAAGAGTTGCGGCCAATAAGGGTTTGACCATGATCCATCAATTTAGTGATAAGCATTCTTAAGTCAAGCCACATCCTGAGATGGAAATACATATATAAATCATGGAGCCGATTCCTTCAGTGCAGTTATAGAAAGCTGGGAAAGGATCTATTTATTAGGAAAGGTTGCATCAGCTAAATGACAAAAACAAAGTATCTTCTAGATAGGCAAAAGTCATTATGCTATGGCAGTATGGCCTGAGTTGGCATGGAAGGCTGAAGACAGCCAAACAACTGAAGATTGCATGTGAAATGTGAAGTGCTAGGACATTGTAAAGTATCCCTTACATAGAAGGTAGTGAACATCGAATCTCGATAGCAATTTAGGAGAGAAGAAAAATGAACCAAATCCATCATAGCAATTGAAATCAGTCTCTCTCTCTCTCTCTCTCTCTCTCTCTCTCTCTCTCTCTCTCTCTCACACACACACACACACACACAGCGTCTAGAGAGAGAGAGATGTTGCAGATCCATTTGCGCATTTTGGATTGTTGAGCGTTGAACTGGGAGTGGGCAATGTTGATTTTCTATCCTTCTGTATCCCCCTAAGACAGTTCTTAGTAGCAGTATATCAGCCTATCAGGAGCAAGACTCTTTCTTTATCCCTTCATTCTTTATACTATGTTCTTATTTACTTTTTTTCTGGCCTTTTTTTCTTTTTCCATTTTCTTTTTTCCTAATATAAGACAATGTTGTCTTTCAGCTAAGTCCCTCAGTGATGCTGAAACCACCATTAGACTACAACTTTGAGAAAATTTGTGCTATCCAGAGTTGAAAGATCCCAGTGTCACATTCTGAAGGACACTACAGGTGTAATCAGTGGCCTGAGCAACTGCTATAGACGTAAATGTCACTAACAGCCACGAAACAACTGCAGGGCCATATCCGTTGCTTTCTCACAGTGTCTCAGTGGATTATTCCCACACTCTTGCCAGATGAAAGGCTTTGATACCACACTAAATGGCATCCATGAAGTGCCCACACATTTCAAATCCTATACCAACTTATTCCTGTTGAGAAAAAAAGTACAAACAATTATAGGCTGGATTTAAGTATTTCATGTTACAGGTGGTGAGGTATGGAACATTCGATCAATCGTAAGATACTCCAATAGAACCCAATAATTGTGACTTAAAAATAAAATCTGAAATCATTGTGCAGGAAAGCTCTCTCATAGTACGCCAAATCTTCATTGCTAACAGCAGTGTCTGTAACTAGAGCAATATTTGAATAAAACAGACAGTTCATCCATGGTGGAGAGCAGCACTTTAATTACTCAAGAGGGCAGGAAAACTTTAGGGACCCACTTGAAATTTAAGATATAAAAATCGCACAATTCAAGAATGAAGCCTGCCGACTCCTCCGCTTTCAGCTACCTTTAAAACACTGTCTCTCCTCTCTGCTTTCCTAAGTAATGTCTTGCTTGGAGCTAGGTGAAAAGACTGCTTAGAGATGGGTGATTATTTTATAGACATTGTACTTTAAATAATTTAAGATTTATGACATTAAAATTGATTAGAGGCATTAATCCATTCCTTAATGAAAAGAGAAATAGCAGTGCGGTATTACCTATAAGCTGCCTAAATGCATCACGGACTCATTCAGGAGAAGGAGAAAATTTCAACCCCTAAATCAACATCAAAAGTTGAACCGATTCACTTTACAGAGGAAGGAACTAAATCTTCAAGAGGTTAAGTTTCTGGAGATCACATATCCGTGGTTAAGATTAAGTTTTCCTAAAACAAAACAGCAATTTCTCTATCATCCCATCAGCTCCGTGCTTAACCACCAATGAGACTGTATTAAAACATGGCCAAGCTTCTTGCATGTAAATTTTCTCTCCTGCGTTGTTTTGGCTTTTCTTTACGTGGCTACTAGGAGAGGAGTTCTTTGTAGCATTGCTGTATGGAACAACTCATGTTGGACAAGGTTCCAACCTGAATGATGTCAGGTGGAGCTGATTGATTGGGAGACTTAAGATGAATTAGTGGGGTCGATAAGAAGCAGTGAATTTAGCTCCTGTTTGCTACTTTGGCATTTCCTTTCTGAGTGCAAGCTTGATACCTGGCTACCCCACTTCTAATCCAGCTTCCTACTAATGTGTCTGGGAAAGCAGTCAAAACTGACCTAGATACTTGGGTCCTTGCCACCTGTATGTTGACCATGGCAGAATCCCTGGGTCCCTGGCTTTGGACTGGTGCAGATCTGGCTGTTACAACCACTTGAGGAGTGAACCAGTGGATGGAAGATATTCTCCCCACTGCTACTTCTTTCTCTCTTTCATTCAAATAATTAAGTATATATTTTTTAAAGTGAAGCAGTTAAAGGGCTTGAGCTTCAGTTTTTCTCCTTTAACCTGCAAAGCTAGGATGGATTGGCAGTTATGACAGAAGGAAGAATTGCCAAGCTGTATCAGATAGCATTGAGCTGACGGAGACCTCTTAAGAAACTGTGAGTGACAAGAGAATTTTCATTTGTTTTCTTTTTGAGCACACAAGGTTTGTATGGATTTAACTTGATCAAGCAAAAAAGCCTTTAAAGACGAAGTGGTGGAATGAGGCTTTGGGATCTGTATTCTCCAGCGAATAACTGGTAGTGGCAACGAGACCTGAGTGGAAGTGAGCAAGTTGGGCAGGGATTTAACTTCCACCTGCAGGGAAGAGCTCTATGGTTTGTTCAAATAACAGCTTAGCCATGTGCTGTAATACAAGGTATTCAAGTAAAATAAAAAGTAAACTGCACTCAGCAAAGCAGCAAAAACCAAGCAAGAATTTGGCTTTGTGATGGCTCACACCGAGAGCTGGTAGGGGACCATGGGCATGCACTATGCACTTCCTTGTCCAGCAGACACTGAGAGCATTTGTTGTTACAAAATGGACCCCAGTGCTTGTGAGGGCCCCTGGGCGAGTGGTGCCTCTCTGATTATTACCTCATTCATTAGACAAAGCGCAGAGGCCAAAGAGGGGGGAAAAATAATTCGCTCCAATTCATGACTGGTTAACTTTTCAGATAGAAAGGGGAACTTTAAGGGAAGGAGGATTTTCTAAATGAGTTTAGGGATTATCTGTGGATTTCATTTAATCATTCTCTACCTGACCCTGAAAATAATGGAAAAATGAAAGTTAGTTTTATTCACATGCAAGGGCATATGCAATTTAGTCTCACCTGCCACTCGTTATCTCCAAGGAGAACATATAAATAGTGCAGATGGAAACGATATTGTTTAATTAGTGAATATTCAACAGGGTGAACCAAAAATCAAAATATAAATATGCATTGTATAAACAGAGAAATTTAGAAATCCATATTAATTGTATCTAGTTCATTTTTAACAGCTCCCTGGTATATTAGCTTTCTAGGTTGAGCTCCTATGCCTTTCCCGTATTACTCTATTGACAGGCAGCTGGTGCAGTAATAAAACTGCTATTCCCAGATCTGCCAAGGGCTCAGAGAGAGATGAGTACAAGACAGATATCTACCCACTCACCATTTAACGTGTACCGTTGCCTACTGAACATGCAGATGGCATGGCGGTCCCAGATTTCATTTGAGTTAATCTAATCCCTCCACTGCTCCCACTAGAAAGGAGGGCATTAGCAGCCATATGTCAACCAGATTTGTCAGATTATTCATTACAATTAATTGCTGTTCTCACTTAAGGCCTTTAAGGCTGTGAATTGCTCTGAATTCTATTGCAAACACAAAATTATGAGTAAAAGACTTTAGCCCTGTCATTCAAATTTCACGCTGACCTTTATCAGCTTTCGGCTTTTCCATGGGTGCTGGGCTGAAAGCTTTCTAATTGGTGTTCCATTTCTTCCTCACTACAGGTAAGCTGTCGGCCCAGGCAATAAGTATGACCAGGAAGACAAGAGGAAAAACTCTTAGGTCCCAGCAGACAGTATTTAACTGCCAACTAATAATACATTAGGAGGGTAATGAAACGAGCTAGATGTCATAATGACCCAGTATACTAATTAAGCCTCTAAATACTGCAGGTTTTTAAGACATTTTCTGTCTTGGAAAGGCTTATTTTTGGAACAAAATTTCTTTTTACATTGTTTCATTATTCAAACTCTTTTGTAAGTTATTACGGATGATCATTAGAAATTAACCAAATTAATACCCACACTTGCACATGCACGGGAAGTCAGATTTCAGGCTCCAAAATACTGGACTACTGGACTCCTTCAACATTGCGTTTTGAATGCACTGTTGGCCTAAGAAAATTCAGAGACATCTCCATTCCACAAAGTTGCTTTTCAACTTAATTTATTTGTTGCTACTTGTCACAAGCCAGTGTGAACCACTTTGTTTTTCCCTTTCCTTTGATTTTCAAGGACTCATGGACTTGGTTCCCTACTGGATGAGTCCTCTGCTCTGTTAAATTCAACCAAAGAAATGGCGACTGAGAAACAGAACCGTTTGATGAGATGATCATCAGAGGATCCCTGATTGCCAGGAAGTAAATGTCTGTCACTGAGATTATTAAGCCACAGTGGGGCTGCCTTGATTAATACTTTGTTTGCAACTTCAGGCCAATGATTCTGTCAAATGTTTCACATATCTTGACATGAAGGTTTCATTAAGAATCTCCTAAGCAGAAGTTGACAGTTGAAATTTCTGGTATGATTTCCTTCTTTGCATGTAAAGTTCTTATTTATAGAATAACTTAAGTTATAGTAAACTTATAGTAAAGAAAGTGTAAACCAGTGTTGAGCTGGTTTAAGTTTCTGATTATTACTGAAACACTATTAAGATCCAAAAAATATGTTCACCTCTCCAATGTTAGTAAAGCCACACTACATAGGAAGGACAGCGTAAGGTCCTGCAAACTGGTCAAAAGCTAGAAAAATAAAGTTTGTCTCTTCATCCAGTAGGCTATTATAACAAAAATACCACAAAATAGGCAGCCTATCAACAATAAGATTTTGTTTCTTGCACATAGGGTTTCTGGGAAGTAAGTTGGCAATAATAATCATGAACCCTTAACAGGCGTAGCTAACGTTTTCCTCTTAAGTGGAAAAATAAGTAGTCTCTTCAATGTATACATTCCTTTACTTTTCTGATGAAAAACCATGAAATGTCATCATTGCTGCAATTTTTAAAGCTATAGTAAGTGCCTATGTAATATGGCTGCCATGTCAGGGTTAGCTATTTCTTCATAATCAACAAAGAAGGAAAATATAAAATCCAAAATATTTTATTTATTTATTTAAAAATATGCATTTGCAAAATCCCTCTCTAAAATGTGTAACATTTGCGAAATGTTACTATGCTTAATTTATGAAAAGTTATTTTAATTTGTGAACTACTAAAAACACTAAATAATTGCATCAAATATATATTTATTTTTATTGGACAGGCAGATTTACAGACAGAAGAAGAGAAAAAGATCCTCCATCTACTGGTTCACTCCCCAAGTGACCGTAGAGGCCGGAGATGAGCCAATGTGAATCAAAGCCAGGAGCCAGGAGCTTCTTCAAGATCTCCCACATGAATGCAGGGTCAAGAACCTGCACTGTTCTCTACTGCTTTACCAGGCCACAAGCAGGGAGCTGGATGGAAAATGGAGCAACTGGGATGCAAACCAATACCTATATAGGATCCTGGCTCATGCAAGGTGAGGATTTAGCCACTAGGCTATCACTCTGGGTCCCATTAGGCATATTTTTAAAATAAATCCTGGCATTTTTTTTTTCAATTTAAGCGAATTCATAGCTGAAATATGCTGAGGGATAATGTGACTGATTCAAGTTTTGGGATCAAACGGCTTCTAGATCCAGAAAAAGTTGGACTCTATAAAGAAGCAAAATAAAGAACAAAGGATAGCAAAACTATGCAAGGGTTGGATGAAGACATAGTCTACATTCCCAATAAATTCAAGCAGGAATGGCAGACATTATCTACTGAGACTAAGCCTGAGTGGAAACAATATCCCTAGATGTATCAGATGCATGCTCTTCTACACAATGATTAGACTAAACTAACCTGGTGTATCTCAGACCTGTGCAATTATTAATCAATACTAAGTATTCTGAACAAGGCACACTGTCTCACCAAACTACATTTTCTTTGTGTGAATGATAAAGATGTTATAATTTTAAAGTCATTCATATCACTTTAAAATTGATGCTAAAATACCTGAAATGCAAAGGAAAGTATAAAACAAATAGAAAGCTTCTCTAGAGATATAGAAATGTGAATATTAAAGATAGAAATATATCATCTCTTTTCACATATTGCATGAAAATTTGCTTGAGGTGAAGGAAAATAATGCAATCAATGTTTTTCTCTTAAAATACCTGAGCCCATTTATTTCTCCCTGTAGTGGCAGTGCAAACTAGACCATAAGATCAATTCCATCATGTCCAAGGTACACTGTGATAGCACCTGACTTCCCATCTCCCAAGAAAGAACTGAGGGTCGTCAGAATGTAATCATATCAATGTGCTCTAAAGAAAACTGTGGCCTTCAACATTGTTTGAAAGTTGGGGAAAATAAGAAGTTAGAAGGAGCCAGATCAGTATTACGAAGTGAGTACTTAATGATTTCCCTTCAAAACTCTGGCAAATTTGCCCTAGTTTGATGAAAGTAATAGACAAGAGCATGGTCATGGTGTGAAAGTATTTTCTTGTGAGCTTTGTATCTTTTTGGTTTGGTTTTGGGCTTTTGTTTTTTGCTAAAACATGGCAAACTTACTCAATATACACTCATAGAATGCAAGTATTAGTTATTTAATGCAGCAGGAAGTCAGCAAGTAAAATGCCTTGCACATCCCTAAGAAAACTAACTCTTTGATCGTTGCTCTTGATGGGTCCACTTTTGCACTGACTGGACCACTTTCACCTCTTAGTAGCCATTGCTTTGATTGTGTTAAATCTTCATTCTGATAAAGTTCATTTTCAAATCATGCTACTGTTCAACAAAGAAATGTTTCAGGATCCTGTTGCTACTTGTTTAAAATTTCCACTGAGAACTTTGCTCTTGTGTGCAGCACCAATAGATTTGTCATTTATCAAGCAGTAGGTGTGCTCCAATTTAATTTTTAAGTCAAAATTGCGTGTAGACTAATAGACATGTCTACCATATTAGCTATTTTTCTGATGTTAAGCATCGATCCTCTTTAATAAAAGCATGAGCAAAATTAATTTTTGCATGGGTTAACCTCATTTTCAATATCACTTGCGCTCTTCTTTAAATTTACTTCAAATTACTTTTTGTTCAATAATGGTTTTCTCTTTTTTGGGCTTCAAGTATCTACTTAAAAGACAGACTATCAGAAAGAGAGAGAGAGAAAAGGAAAGACAAAGGAGAGAAAAGGAAAGAAAAGGAGAGAACTTCCACCCACTGGTTCACTCCTTAGTTAACTGCAACAGCAAGAGCTGGACCCATCTAAAGCCAAGAGTGTCTTCTGGGTCTTGCACTTGAGTGTCAGGCCCCACGCATCTTAGCCAACCTCTTCAACTTTCCCAGACCACCAGCAGGGAGATGGATCAGAAGTGGAGCAACCAGGATTCCAATTGGCAAACTTATGGGTGCTAGAACTTCAGGGAGCAGCTATAGGGTCAGCCTCAATTTCATACTACTTTGATACTTGACATTTTAATTTCCAAAAAAGTCTACCTGACATTATTAATTTTTTTAATTTTAAAAATAATCTAAGATACATTCCGTTTTCTTACTGTGATTTATCTATTCCATTCACTCAATAAATATTGTACAATCATTAAGCACCAGGTGCTGTGCTAGTTTCTGGGAACACATAACTGAGAACCAGACATATACAGCTTTGTCATCACAGAACTTAAAGTCAGAGGGTAGAAGTAGTGCTACTGGTCCCCAGAAAAAGGAACAGCTAGAGCCCAGCACAGTAGCCTACTGGCTAAAGTCCTCATTTCGCATGCACCAGGATCCTATATGGACATTGGTTTGTGTCCCATCCAGCTCCCTGCTTGTGGCCTGGGAAAGAAGTAGAGAACCCTGTAGCCACGTGGGAGACACAGAAGAAGCTCCTGGCTCCTGGCTTCAGTTCAGCTTAGCTTAGCTTTATATCTCTGCTTCTGTCTGTGAAACAGAGTTTCCAGTCAAAAAACAATAAATTTGAAAAAAAAAAAAGAGAGTGCTTTACAAAGCACATGAAAAATACACATTATGAAAACATCATGTGTGGATTTCAAAGTGTTCTAACTTGTTATATCTGAACAGAATCTAGATTGAGGCACTAAGAAAGGTAAGACATTGATTTGAAAAGAGCCTCTATCACAGCAACAGGAATTCTAATAAAATTAAAGCAAGAATAACCATCAAATTTATGGATATGCTTGAGTGGAAGAAAAATAAAGTCACTGACACTTTACTAAAAGTTTATGAAAGTCAATACACACAAGAATTGAGCAAACTTCAAGTGGACAATATGTACTCAGCCTTGTTACATAAATGTAACCTTTTTCATTTAGTGTGCTGATTGTTAAAAACAGAAATCAAACAACACAGTTTTGTTTTCAAACCAAATTTGGAGTGATGTCTCAAGATTGTGTCCCTGTTGGCATTTAAATATTATGCAATTTTCCAGATTGAAAAACCATCCAATATGTCTAAATATGAAATAAAATGTCTGATCAAACAAATACGATTTTTTTCTCTTCTTTCTGAGACTTTATATCTTATTTTTCCTCTGTGTCATCTTGATGATACAAAAAGTTTAAAATGAATAAGTTATGGGAGAAAGTCTGAGCATAATCTTATGGCAAAAATATGCATGCTAGAGGGGGCGAGGCTCATCTATGCTTGTCGTCTTTTCAATAATTTAGACTTTAAGAAGAGTAGCAATATCCATCTGTTAGTTGTAAATACTTCCATATTCCTTCTCTAGGACTGAGCCAGTCTATTTAATCAATATCCAATCCCAGACAATCACAGAAATATATTTTTTTCATACTAAGGCACATTCCGGTATCAAAAATCGAAAGTTTAATACAAACAGTAGCTCAGAACAGTATTATTATAAATGTTAATGCTTAGCAAGAGTCTTAAAAATTAAGTTGTATTTTAATGTATTATTCAAAAGTATCTTTAAAAAGAAAAAAATGATCCAGATCTATATCAAATGATAAAGACTAAAAACTAGAAAATCAGAAGGTATACCTTATTCCTTTTGTATATAAATATAGAAAATACTGCAACTATATATATATCCCCCAAATGTTAGCAGTATTTTCTTCCTTTAAGTTTTGTGATCCTTTCAACCATTTTTCTATAGTTCTTAGATATTCTGCCCCAAATTATTTTCTTATTGGAGGAAAAAGTTAAGAGTTATACATAAAATTTGAAAGAATTTAAAAATTAAGTAATTAGAGAAAGCCCAGGAAGAAAATGTGAGTTGATTTGAGCTTTGACAAGCAAGTGAAGGTTGTCCTTGGTTCAGGGTATAGCATGAAAGGAAAAAGGTTTGAGAATTGGCACGGGCTCCTGTTTGCTGGAACTGAGGTTGGATTGAGGGACAGATGTGAGATTGGACTCCAGGAAGATGAGTAGGAACCAGACCACTGAGAAAATCTGGAGCTCTTCTGAGGGGTTTACTTGACTTGAGTGTCAGAATATAGGCATCAGAGAATGTTAAAAACTCATAATCAACAATTTTAAGGAGATTTATCCTGACAGTAGCCTTTCATATTAACAGGCAACAAGAGAAGTTAATTCAGAGAGTTTTATAAAGCACCTTTTAGATACCTGGGGACCTAATAAGAATTAGGAGCACAAGCTTTTATTATTATTATTAATTACGTTTCATTTAGTGACACACTTTCACAGGCTCTGGGATTCTCCCCGCCCCCCCTGTACCCTCCCCCTATGGTGGATTCCTCCACCTGAAGCACAAGCTTTGAAAGGACATTTATTGGGCAGACATTGAGCTTAACAGGTAATTAATTGGTTATTAGTCTGCACACTTATTGTGTGCATTGTGGCAAGCATGCTAAGCTGTCAATTTTAACACGAGGATCCCATGTCAGAGTATGGGTTGGAGTACCAGCTACTATGACTCTGATCTATATTCCTGCTCATGTACCTGGAAAGGCAGCATAGAATGACTCAAGTACTTGGATCCTTGCCACCCAGATGGAAGCTAAGATGAAGTCCCTAGAGTGTGAATTTGGCTTACTCCAGTCCTGGCTACTTCAGCCATTTGGGTAGTAAACCAGCAGGAGAAAGATCACTGTCTCCCTAGACCCTCTATTGTTTTGCATTTTAAATCACTAAATTTATTTTTTAAAATATTGGGATTTTTTAAACCTATTTTTAAAATAGATAAAAAGCTCGATTCCAGTTTCCCGCTAATGTGGCCCCTGGCATGCAGTGATGATGGTCCACATAACTGTGTTTCCGGCGCCCATTTAGGAGACCTTGATTGGTTCTCAACACCCAGCTTCTACCTGGGCCAGCCCAGACTACTTTGGACATCTGTGAGTGAAAAAACAATAGGGGCACTTCTGTCTCTGGCTTTCAAATTACAGCAGGAATTCAGAGCTTTCCTTGTTCACCAGATGTAGAGAATTCTGCAGAGCTAGGCACTTGTTGGAGTGTAAGGACATGGGCTCTAGGAAACGGTCAATGGGCAGGGACTGATAGGAAGCCACTATTAGGAAAACACTGACTTGAGAATGTGACGGCCCAGAGTTTGCTACATGGGTACACAGAGTGAAAACCAAAATCTAAGAGTGATGTCCAGGAGGATTACTTCTTTTAAGGCAAAAGAGGAAAGATATGAACCCTGGAGAAAATGAGAATGCTCAAATGCAATCGAGAAGTGTTGTTTCATAGGAGACAAAAAGAGAACATTTCAAAAAAGAAAGGAATAGCAACAAAGCCAAGAGGTCCTGCACCTGAGGGTTTCAGCTTCATTCTCATCTTGCAGTTGCACCTTCCCAGGCTATAAAACTGTTCATAGGACATGTAATCTTCTCATGTCATAGACAAAAGAGAGGAGCTACCACCAATTTATGGGACTTGCTTGGAATCCCAGAATCTCGGATTCTTACAACCCCACTCTATGCTTGTCCAGTTGGCCTCTCTGACACTTGTACCCAAGCATTGTCAAAAGGTGACAGGAAATGCCATTAAATCTATGAAGCACCCTGAATTTTTCTGTTTTGAAATGTATTTGTTTTCTGAATCTGTTGCTTCACTTTTCCTGGAAGTCAGCGTATCCTTAAAACAGCCCGTTCCTTGATGCTCCATAGTTAGTATCAGGATTTTATTTTGTTTCACTTTACTTCGCTGGTTTTATCACTCATAGACAAAATGTGCATAATATTTTCCTTACCAAACAGATCTAAAAATACAAAAAAGAAAATAGGTGACAGCACTATTTAATAGTGTTAACTATATAACAGAGATAATATCTGAAGTAAACATATTTTAACTGCAAGAAGAGAAAAATAAAGTTCAAAAAGGTAAACAGAGTCCTTGAAGTACCTATGTAAATAAAGTTGGACTGATTGAGAAGAATATCACTTGTCCCTGACTTCCCTAGAGGTCAACAGGTGGGTCCTATACACAGGACAGTAATGAAATTTTCTAAAGTGAAGGACTGAATGGGAGTTAAAAGTAGTCTCCATTTGAGTCGCAGAAAGAAAGCAGTGTAAAATAGTCACTTGCAACAGAGTAAAATGCAATTAATTTGGAGAATAGCTCTTCCTTTTCTAAAAAAAAATTAAGAATGTTTTATCTGTCGCAGACTACAAGGGGTTCTCCCAAATTTGTGTATTTGAGCACTTGCCTCCCACATGGCTGTTTTTGGAAATGGGGTAGAGTAATTGAGATCACGACTGTGGGGCTGTGACTCCATACAGATCAGTGTCCTTACGAGAAGACACTACAAAGCTCATTAGCTCTCTGTGGTTGTAAGGATACCACATGTGAACACACATCAAGTCAGTCATCTTCAAGGCAGAGGCCCCAAGAGACACTTCGGTCTTGGATTTCCCATGTCCAGAACTGTGAGCAAACTTGTGTCATTTACACCTCCCAATCTGTGGGAGTTTTGCTATAACAAGCCATATTTACTAAGGCAAAATGTATTTAAAACTGCTTGGTTAATAATAGAGTATAGTGGCTAAACTTGCACTAAAATCAGGCAGTTGGAGTTCATAATCCCTGCAATACCACACACAACCTGGTAACTTGGGACAAATAGCTAACTTCCAAATTCCTCCATTTCCTCATCTTTAAAGGGAAATATTAAGAGAACCTGTCTCACAAGCTATTATAGAATGATATTAAATATATAAAGCACTTACTATGTAATAAGTATTCAGCAAATATGAATTAAAATATAAAGAAATTAGATTATTTCCTTTATTATGATTATGAATGAAGTAAATCGATCTGAGAACTAAAATAGATGTGGTGTGATTCTTTTTGAATTCATTTATTTTTTGAAAAGCGGAGAGATAGATACACACAGAGCTTCCCAAATGACAGTAACTGCTGCCATCCTGGGCCAAAGTGGAGATTCATTTTATTTTTAGCAAGGCAGAGAGAGAGAGAGAGAGAAAAAGAGACCCCATCCATGGCTCATCACTCTAAAGCCTAAGTCAGATTGAAAGGGCAGAACTTAGCCCGTGTGTCCCATATGAAGGCAGGGACCCAAATGCTTGAGACATCACTTGCTACCACCCAGGGTGTGTGTTGGTAGGAAGCTGGGCTTGGGAAATGCAGCCACCTTCAAATCTAAGCCTTCTGATTTTTGCATGTGAGTGTCCTACGTGTCATCTTAATTTCTGTGCTAAACATCATGCCCCTAGAGATATCTATGAAAACTCAGAAATTCAAGCTCCAAAGATACTGAATTTTGACACTCTATGTCAGTGTGCCATACAATGGGTTTCAGAAATTGCTGTGCCTGTTTCCCTGACCCTGATTTCAAAGAGTTCTAGCAGTTTCATCCCTTGAGTCAGGTAGCCTGACAATGTCACACCACAGGGAAGCCCTGAGGTCGGCTGTTATTCTTGCCACTATCTTGATATAATTTCGATATCCATGTCATGTAATTATTTGCACAAGTATGGCCTTGTGACTTGTGGCCATTTAAATATATTTCATCTCTAGTGAATTTGCTCGTCTAATCTTTAGATTAAAAATGCAATTTATATTTGAATGCTTTCACAGAGCTGTCCTGCTTTCCTGGAATATTCACAAATGAAATGCCTGTTAAAAGCATGGACTGATATTTACACCCCTGTTTTTCACATGCCCTATTTAGAGCAAGCTTTACTATGAAGCTTGTGAGCATCCAGGGTTCTTCAGTCTCATGAGCTCTCTCCAAGATCTGGCAGAGGCCTTGGGAATTCTGAGTTCATAGCTCTATTTTTTTTTTCAAGAAGCTCTCCAAATTATATACAACTCCCAAAATCAGTATCAAGATTGTTGCTATATCCTTTGAATTTTTAAAATCTGTAGTATTTAAAGTGATACTTGAAATCTACCAGTAATCTGTTTTAAAAAAAAATGCTATAGAGAGTAGTCTAACAAAATACCTCTGCATATACTTCTTTTCATCCAAATCAAACCAAAACAGATATTTCTTTACACAGAGATAGGTTCCAACTTCTATTTTAGCACCAAAGGTTCTCCGTCAAATGCAGTCTTCTGAAGTGGAACTTGTCTAGCCAAAGAAAGTCAAGAGGAACTTTACCCACTGTCTATACCTTCAAGCCCAACCACTGAAGCACCTTTAGAGAACATATTGGTTGTGTGCTCCCAGTACACATTGAAAATTCCCTACCCAGACAATAACACATAGTGGAAGTTAAATTGGAGATACAGAAATGAAGTCTCACATAATCTTTCAGCAAATGCCAAGTAAGACTATAAAATATTCATCACCCTCAGATAAACAACCATTTTTCTGATGGGTGAGATGTTTTTTTCTGCCTAGAGTCATGGCAGAACTGTGCAAAATGATTTTTGAGGCTCTTTCTTGCCAGTTGGTTCTCAAGTCTCTTAGGAGAAGACAGGAATAACTACTTCCAGAGACAGTCACATTCTAAGTGTCAGAGATTACAGTTGACTGTTACTAAGTATTGGAATTTCATCTATGGAAGCAAGACTCTACTTTTGGCAGGTTAATGTTTTTATGAGACTGTAAAAAGCTGAAATATTTTTAAATGGCTTGAACCGAAGGGTATGCAAAATACCCCTCAAAGTCCACTCTCCTTGTCACATATGTCACCAAGAGCCATCCCTTGATTGTTGATTCCCAGCCACTGTATCTTAAATGCTTTTAAGCATTTCCTGACCCATTTGATTGAATCTAACTTTTCAAAACAGTCAGGTAAATTGATTCTTTTGGAATGTCAATAATTATTAACGCCACCCACTTTTTATATACAGAATACAAAATATTAACTTTTTAGTTGTCATCTATTAAGACATTTTATTCCTCTCCAGTAGTCTTATTCTTAAGTTTTTATTAATTTAGTAAAAATTGATTCAGCATCTATCTTCCAGAATCTGTGCAAAATAATAGTACAAAGAAGCATGGTTACATGTCCTAGAAGCCGGTACTCCTTCTGGTTAATTCATATCTGAAACGTTTAAAACCAGGCATTGAATTAATGTGTTTAATTGCCATAGTTTCTTCAACCAGGTGACAGACAATCATTTTTATTTCCACAAATACCCAGAGATTGGTTCTGTATTTAATCTTTGTTTCCTTATCCTTTTTTAAAGATTACTTAAAATAACAATTACTTAAAATAATGTATTCTTAAAAATCTTTTATTTCTATTTATTTTAAAGACAGCATTACAGAGAGGGACGGAAAGACAGAAAGGGAGGAAGGTCCTCCCTCTGCTGGTTCACTCCTCCAAGAGCTGCAACAGTTTGGGACCCCATGTGGGTCTTTCATGTATTTGCTGTTAAACCAGTACTCGTGATAGGTTATCTCCTCCCTACAAATTACATTCATATTCCTAATACATGTGCTTCTAATTATTTTCTGACCTAGAAATAGAACAGACTTGTCTCCTAATAGGAGAACCGAAATCTTGTCATTACTCCTGAAAGGTTGGTTGTATTGTTATTCTTTGCTGTATTGATCAAGACATAATGTAATAAACTGTGTTTGAAGCAAGAATTAGAGATAATATATTTGACAGCCCTGCCAACACTATCATGCACTATTCAAAAGACGTTGGTGCCACAGACCCTACACTTCTGCTCTCACTGGTTCCTTTCTCCCTCGCTGACTTTTCCATCATCAGTTACACCTGACAGCAGGTTCAATCTGGTAACATACTCTCTAATCCATTAGCACCTTACCCTTTCTTTCCCTTTTTAAAAAAAAAATGTTAGAGTTCGTTGACATTCTTAGCAAGCAGGACCCACAGGTTATCTCTTACCAGCTTCTATTGCTACCCCACATGGAAAGGAAACTGAAGCACGGAAACTGTATCCATCTATTTTGAAAATGCCTGGTCTGGGGAGAATGCTCCCTTTCTATTTATTTTGCTCAGCGGCCCCCCTCTCTTACTTTCATCAACCCACACTTCATATACTTTATGATATACCCGAGTGTGACCTGTCATGGTTACCAGTGACTGATATTATTAAGTATACAAAATCATTTTACCAGGTGATAAAGGAAGCTACTGTGTCCAAAAATTTCATATATCTAACGTGTTGTATAAACAGCCTAAATCCCTATACATTTTATAACTTCAGCAGTCTAAAGGTTAAGGCCTGTCAGTTGAATTTCACGAATTCCAGGAAGAAATACGGAAGTAGCACCAACTCTTCATTGTATACCAGTGATCAAACATCTCCTCATTACACTTCAATATTGTTGCCTCTAAAGGTCACCATTGCTGAACATAATCACACAAAATCAAAACTGCAAACTTTATATATCATGGAGGTAGTAAATAGCTCCGAGGTTTATTTTCTGGTGCCTGAACAACATTCTGAACCCATTTATAAATTCCTGGGAACTGTGGCATGAAACAAACATATTTTCCATGCCTAATAATAGCTTCAATTAAGATATTTTGTTGTAAAAAAAAAATTGCGGTCATTTTTAAGTGGAAACCATAACTTCTCTACTCAAATAGCATAGAAATATTTCTAATTTGTATGTTTTAAATTTCCTTCTGTTACCTTCTTGTGAAAATAGATGTGGTAAGTATTTGTAAACTACATTCAGGATGGAACATCTGGAAGCTTCACTCGAAGAGAAGTCATGAAGTTCATTTAGTAAAACATGAGTACAAACAATAAATCACAGATGCTCCTTTCTTTTCCCAGTCATTGATTTTTCTCTATGTTATTTGGGCAACCTGCCACCTTTAAGATCTATGGACCCAAAGTAGAAGCCTTGACTCAGCCCAGCCACCATCAGCTCTCCCTTGATCATTATTCCAGCCTGTTTCCACTCTTAGTCCTTGAACTCATACTCTTTTCAACGGTCTATATTCTCTTTTAAACATACAGCTCATCTCATTTCATTTCCACAGAAAGGCTTAAAACCCTCCAGTGGTTGCTGATTGTGCTGAAAATAGAATTAAAACTACTCAGCATGATCTGTAAGGCTCTGTATAAATTGATCCTGTTTATCACTGATCTCAAGTCTTTCTTTCTCCAATCCTGGCAACACTGAACTTAATCGTTTTGAGCAGGCCAAGGTCAATGGTGCCCAAAGATTTACACTGCTGTCTAGTACTGTGTACAAGTATATACTATCTTTAAAATCTGGACACTGTCATTTCTTTCTCTTCCTTCCTATCTCCTCTAGAATACTCCCTCCTCTGGAAAACTGGTTTACCTTTCCAAATCAATTATTGCTGCTTTGTACTTTCTGCCTGTCCCATAACTGTACATTATTTCCGCTGTGAAACTTTCAGTTCCCTTAGTTCATTTACTTTGTCTTTTGTCTCTCCCTTCATTAGTGGACAAGGTGCTCTAGAAACAGAAACTCGGTCTACTCTGTTGAGCATAGTGCAATAGCAGCTCAATAAATGATACACATATACTAAATGAATAAAGCCCCCAGAATGTTTTATTGCAATCCAAATTCAGAAATCATTTGGGTAGGTTACTAGTCCTAACTTCTCATGAATAATATAAATATAGAGAGCATGAATGCAAGGCACATGATTAAATATTATATGATATTATATATTAATGTATTATGTTGCATATTTATTAAATATGTATTTCCCAGGAAGTCTGTGATTTTAATCCTGTTATCATGAAAAATAATTTTTTTAAAGATTTATTTTTATTTTTTTTTTATTGGAAAGGCAGATATACAGAGAGGAGAGACAGAGAGGAAGATCTTCCTGCGGATGATTCACTCCCCAAGTAAGCACAATGGCCGATGCTATGCCAATCCGAAGCCAGGAGCCTCTTCCGGGTCTCCCACACGGGTGCAGGGTCCCAAAGCTTTAGGCCGTCCTGGACTGCTTTCCCGGGCCACAGGCAGGGAGCTGGAAGGGAAGCGGGGCTGCCAGGATTAGAACCGGCGCCCATATGGGATCCTGGGAATGCAAGGCGAGGACCTTAACCACTGCGCCACCGCTCTGGGCCCATAAAAAAATAATTTTTAATACTATTTTTGATTCCTAATATTCACAAAAATGACAAGAATATTATCTGTCTTTCATTATGCAATGCACAGACTATTTCTAAAGTTCTCTTCCCCAATTATAATACTCAGAACTTCAGGCTAGCACAGATGGTAAAATAATTGAGCTTATCCAGGCTTCTTGCCTGGTTGTTAAAGAACTCAAAATGGTAGATGTTCTCATACCAGAAAATCAAGTTGTCGGGCCCGGCGCAGTGGCGCAAGTGGTTAAGGTCCTCGCCTTGCACGCCCGGGATCCCATATGGGTGGGTGCCGGTTCTAATCCCGGCAGCCCCGCTTCCCTTCTACCTCCCTGCCTGTGGCCCGGGAAAGCAGTCGAGGACGGCCCAAAGCTTTGGGAACCTGCACCCGCGTGGGAGACCCGGAAGAGGCTCCTGGCTTCGGACTGGCATAGTATCGGCCCGTTGCGCTCACTTGGGGAGTGAATCATCGGACGGAAGATCTTCCTCTCTGTCTCTCCTCTCTGTATATCCGCCTTTCCAATAAAAACATAATAAAAATAAATATTTAAAAAAAAAAAAAAAGAAAATCAAGTTGTCAAAATGAAATAAGTAAAAAAAAAAAAAAGTGCCAAAACCAATCAAAGAAGAGGAAGGTAAATGGAAAGATATTCCATGTACCTGGATGGGAAGCTAGCTGTAATCAGAAAGTCCATGCTGCGCATACCCAGCGTGATCTATTGATTCAATGTAATGTCCATTCACATCCCAATAACATTTTTACATAAATATCATCCATTCTAAAATTTATATTCATCCTTAGGAGACCTCAGATAGTAGAAGCAATCTAGAAAAAAACAGGATAATTGAGGACCTTGCACGTTCTAGTTTTTAGACATAAGAAAAGCAATAGTTATCAAGATGGTAAGACACTGGGATAAAGAAAATCATACATCTCCATAGAACAGAACAGAAACAGATATCCTAGAATTAAAACCTTTGCCCATCTGGACAAATGATTTTCAACAAATGATGCCAAGATTATACAACAGAAAAAGTATCCCAGATATACAAACACACACACAGATACACGATGAATTTGGACTTTATGCCACATCCAAAAATTAACTCAACATAGATACACTGTCACTCCTAAGGATATGAACTCCTTCCAAGAAGATATAGGGGGATATTCTCAAAACAACAGATTTGATCCTGATTTCTTGGCTATGAAATACATTTGATAGTTATATACCAAAACTAAAGGCAGAAAAAAAGCAAAAATAGATATTATGAAATTTAAAATGCCTGCTCATCATATTAGACAACCATTGAGATGAGAAAGAAACCTGCGGCATAGGAAAAAGATTCAAAAATCACACCTCTGATATGATACAACTATCCAGATTATAAGCAAAACTTCAAATTCCTACAATTACAAAAATAAAAGGAATCAGTAGCTAAGCTTAAAATTGAACAAAAATCACAAACTGGTAATTTTCAAAAAATAGTTATAAATGGGCAACAAGTCTATGAAAAAATATTCAGCGTCAGTAATCATAAGCCAAAAGCAGATCAGTGATCAGTGGCCAGTAAAGATGCCACATGCAATGCCAACATTCCACGTGTGCACCTGCTCATGCTCTGTTTATTCCACTTCCAAACCACTCACTGCTAATGTGCCTGGGAAGGCAGTGCAACATGTCCCAACTGTTTGGACCAAGATAACACATGAGAGACCTGGAAGTGACTACTGATTATCGGCTATTGGTTACTGACTCCCAGCCTTGGACCGGCTCACTCCAGCCATTGTTAACAGCCATTTGGGAAGTGAACCAAAAGATGCAAAAAAAAGTCCTTTCTCTGTCTCTCCTTTCTGTGACTCTATCTTTACAAGAATTAAAATAAACCTTAAAATTAATAAGCAAGGGCAGGAGCAGGGCCGTGGAGCGGTGGCTGCGGCTGTCATGGATGCCTGGGTCCACTGCAGTGCTCAGAGTTAGGCCCCGGAGCGACTGTGTAGGGCTGCAGTACACTTGCTCAATTCTCGGCCACGCATTGCAGGGGCATGAGACCAGTCCTGAGTTATAGAAACAGATTCGGAAGCTGGAAGGCCACTTGAGCCTTGGGAGGAAGCTCCTGCGCCTGGGTGGCTCCACAGATGCTCTGGAGTCAGCCAAAAGAGCCGTGCACCTGTCGACTGTGGTCCTCAACTTCTGCATCACTGTTAATCACGTCAGTCGCGCCCTGTGCTTCACCTGTGACAAAGTGCTGTGGGCAGGAAAGTCCGGATTAGCTCTGCGTGTGGAGTGGGCTCCACCAGGAGGAGTGGGCTCAGCGTTCTTTCGGGTACTGCAGGTGTTTGTTTTCCCTCATCATGAATTTGAGCCGTGTTGCTTACGAGATACGTCTCCTCATGGAAGAGTCTTCAGCTTATAGCCGGCGACAAAAGGGTTCTGGAGGAAGTGTTCAAGGAGGAACTGAAACTGGGGGCCCAGCAGCCCGGGGACCCTGGGAGGAAGCCTCCCCCAACTGGCTCTGAAGCTTCGGCTCTGAGTCCTGCTTCTGGCTCGGGTTCATCCACTCCTGCTGGATGTGATCAGAAGTACCTGTAATCTCTTCATTCCACTGGACAAACTAGGCCTCTGGCGCTGTGCCCTGGGATTGTGGGACTTTGTGGCCTTGTGTCCTCTGTCCTGTCTATTCGCACCCTTGTCTGGTACAGGATAAGGCAGAGACCTGACTCTGAGAGATGGGATCTTCCATCTTCTGCACATACCGGCCTTATTTTAATTCCCCTGGATTAGGGTTAAAATCCAGTGATTTTAGAGGTTGGGGGAGGAGCTTTGGAAAAGCTGAGCTAAGGAAAGGTAACTTGTGAAGTGGATAGGGTGATCCTAACACCCAGGTATGCCTGCGCTTGTGTGCTGGCTCTTTTTCATTGCCTGTGTCTCTCTTGAATTTTTGTTCCTCAAGTCTGTTTAAGGTTCTGCCACTGTACATCTCTTTTTACCTTTTTAATCTCCTGTCCAGGAATTTTATCAGTTAGACAAGGTATAAGATGTGATCTGTAAGATTCTAATTACCTTCTTTTTTCTCACAGAGGTAGCTGGTGAAAGTCTTTGGATTGCAAATCATAATTTTGAGACTCTGTGTCGTGGCGAGCTCTGGCTTGCCAGCTTTGTGCAATAGGCTATTTGATGCGTCCTCATTCCCCATGTCTCCTTTCTCAGCCTCCTTCATAATTTGGTCCTGACCTTCCTATACTTGAATCTTTGGATTTTGGCTTACACTTTTAGTTCAGAGCTCTGTTGCCTAGTCTATTCTTACCTGCTTTTTGCCTGTCTAGCATGATGCCGTGTCTAGCATCTTATAAATACTGTACAAGGTGTCCATGTAAATTTTTATGGCTAGTGCCCTCAACTCTTCCAAGTCAGCAAATTAAAGATTATTAAATTTGTTCATCAGAGTAAATAAATAAGCAAATAAAAGCAATTTGACACTGCATTGCAATATTGCCTCAAATCCATTAGAATTGCCATTATCAAAGGAAGAGGAAAGAAAGAACTGCTGGAAATGATCTGGAGAAGTTGTTAAACCCTTATGCATTATTGGTAAGAATATAAAGTGGAACATTTTATGGAAAATTATATGACAGTTTCCCAAAATATTAGGAAAAAAATTGATTCCATTATCCAGATCCATATTATCTTGATATGTATCTTCAGTCCAAGGAATTCAAAGCAAAATGCATGGATGAAGAAAATGTGAAATTCACTTACCCTATAGTATTCAGCATTGTGGGCACTGTGGTGCAGAGGGTAAGGCATTTCCTGACATACCGGCATCCCATATGAGCTCATGTGTGAGCTGCTGTTGCTCCACTTCCAATAAAATCCCTTGCTAATGCACCTAGGGAAACAGCAGAAGATGGCCTAAGGGCTCAGGCCTTACTCCCCTCTACATGACATACCCGGATGGAGTTCCAGATTACTGACCTCAGACTGGCCCTGAGTGTTGCAGTGATTTGTGGCTAAGTTAGTGGAAGACTTTATATATGTATTTTTTTTCTCTAGCTCTAACACTAATTTTCAAATACATGAATGAATCCAGGGAAGGAAGGAAGAAAGGGAGAATGGAAGAATGGAAAGAAGGAAGGAAAGGGGGCTTGGGCCATAGCAGAATAAGCTAGGCATCTGCCTGAAGCACCAGTATCCTTTAGTTCAAGTCCCAACTTCACTTTCAATCTAGCTTCAGGCTTATTGCCTGGGAAAGCAGCAGAGGATGGCTCAAATCCTTGGGCCCATGCAACATATAAGAGGCTAAGAAGAAGCTCCTGTTTTTGGCTTCTGATAAGCTCACCTCCAGCCATTGTGGCCATTTGCAAAATGAAGCAGTGTGTGTGTGTGTGTGTACCTCTCCTCTAACTCTGCCTTTCAAATTAAAATAAATCTTTTAAAAGGAAGGAAGGATGGAAGGAAGGAAGGAAAGAGAGAAGTAAGGAAGGAAGGGAGGGAGGGAGAGAGGGAGGAGAAAAAAGAGGAAGAGAGGGAGAAGGGAAACAAGGATGGCTGGTTTTCATTTGCTGTAAAATAGAGGGATTTGGGGATACATGCTAAGTGAAAATAACCCAGTCACAGGACAAACACTCTACGATGTCACTAATGTATCCAACATACCCAGACTCATAGAAACAGAATGCAGAAATGTGGTTGACAAAAACTAAGGTAGATGGGAGAAGTAATTAGTTGCTGTCTGAGGAGCTTCACTTTCACAAAAGGAGACGACGGATTTAAAGGCAAGTGTCAGACCCACGTGTTGGGATGCCTGAACTGAGTTCATGTTGTCTTCCCTGGTGATTCCAGCTACCTGCTAATATACCCAGTTAAGCAGCAGCTATAAGTAGCTGGCTCTCTGCCATCTATGTGGGAAATTTATATTTCATTTCTAGCTCCTGCTTTTAGTCTAATCCAACCTAAACCATGTGGGCATTTAGAGAGTGAACCAAAAAATAGGAGACTCTCTCTCTCTTTCTCTCTCTCTCTTTCCACACTTCCCACTTCCCCTATCAAATAACTAAAATACGTTTTCTACCATGTTTAAATGTATTTCCAATGTTGTTTACAATTGAGAAGGATGCATGCCCCTGTGGGTATCCGATTAGAGTGAGGATGGCCAGGACAGGAAGGACGTTGTGTGGGACAAATGTTTCAACTATTTTTTTCTCCTTTGTCCACAGGGGAGGAATGATAGGGAACCACTCCTTGTCAAGCTACATCAATCCCTGGGGGTGGGGTCTTTTGATGGTATGTTAGACCCTGATGTTGGAAAGAGTGTATGAGGGTATCACTTGAATGACTTTGATAGTCTGAGATGCCATCTGTTTCATTGCTCCAAGGTTAATAAAATATCTTTGCAAGATCTATTGGCTGACCAAGTACCTCAGTGTACATCCACAGGCCCAGGACCATGTTGTAAAGATTGGCCAGGAAACTGGTCCAATGAGGCATTCAACATACTCTGCTGGTCCAGATGAGCCAGCTGTCATGTCCTCTGTGCAAGTCTGGGAATGCTGACCACTGCACTGGCATCTGAAACTGAGGAAGCCCAGTCCTGACACATGTACTCCAAGGTCAGAGCACATATCCTGTGACTTTTCCTATGGCCAAGGTTGGAGTCCAGCCATTTAGTTGGTAAGTCCCCCAAGAAACCTCACCTGCGGTGACCTCAGACTTGATTCTTGTGCACCAGCCAGCACAGGGTCAGATTTGGTCCATCACCTGCACCAGCCAACTCACATACTGGTGAATGCAGCTGTTTGATCAGCTGTGCTCCCAGCCCCATCTCTCACATGAACTGATGGGTGCTGTGGTTTAGCCCAGCCCAGCCTGCCATAGGCCCTGTCTCCATGCACATTAGTGAGTGCCATGGCATAGTCAGGGCAACCACCAATAACCCCCAGCATTCATAACTCAGCCCATCTTTGCATGTTCAGCCATGTGCTGCAGCCTCACCCTATCTGTCCCACATCTCATCCAGTTCTCATGCACACCCATTCCCCAGATTATGCTAGTGCTGGTAGGTGCTGTGACCCAGCCTGACATGCAGTCCCGGCACTCACTGGTGGATATTTCAGCCGAGCCTGACTGGCTTATTCTGGGTCTTGCCAGTGGATGCTAAAGCGCCTAGCCCAATCTGGCCCATCCCTCAACCTGGCTCTCAAGTGACCCAGCAGATATCACAGTCAAGTCTTACCTCTCCCATACCTATTTTGGCTTTTGGGAGAATCAGCAGGTACTGGAGTCTAGCCCAGTCTGGCCCACCCCCAATCCCTGCCCACACACATGCCAAAGTTTAATTCATCCCTGTCCATCCCCAGCTCAGACTCTCATACCCCGCCCCCGTGGAAGCAGAAGCCTATTATGGGGCTCACCAAAGTTCTCCTACTAGGCCTGTTCTGAGCCTCAGATCTTGCTTGTGTTGGTATGTGCTTCAACCCAGAGTGGCATGACCCACTTACAGTCTCAGCTCTTGCTGGTGGGTGTCGCAGCCTAGCCTAACTGGGTGCAATTCACACCTTGTCCTGAATCTCAGGCATGCCAGTACTTACATCAGCCTGTCCTATCCAGCCTGCCCCCAGACCCAACCCATATATATGTTGATGAGTGCTTCAGTCTTGCCTGACCTGGCCAGCCCCAAGCCCCAGCTACTGTGCTCCCTAGCAGGAGATGCATCCTAGTAGCAGAGTTCCCCATGCTCCCCTACCGGACCCAATGTCTCACATGCACCAGTGGGTTTTGTGGCCCTGCATGGCATGGGCTACTCTCACTGCTGATTTCTGCATATACTGGCAGGTGCTGCAGCCTGGCCCAACCCAGCCTCCTGCAAGTGTCAGGTGGGTTCCTATCAGGTGAGTTCTGTGGTCCAGGTTGACTCAACCCATCACCACCCCCAGTTCTTCGAGCAAACCGATGGTGCTGTAGTCCTACAAAGGCAACCTACAAGTCCTCTACAGAATCTGTGCCCAGATCCAGTTCTTCGGTGGGTGATGCAGCCCAGTGGGTACTGCAGAATAGCCAAACCAGGAATTCCTCTCCAGTTGTAGCTTTCACATTAGCCAATGGGCTGTGAGTGATGCTATTTAGTCCAACCGGGTCTCTCATGTGGGCAGGTGCCTTGCCTTGACCCAGACATATCCTCTGGTTCCCTGCTCTAAACCACTGTGTCTTAGTGCTCTCACATACCTGTGAGTGCAGTGGTCAGATCCATGGAAGATCCCAGAAGTCATTCCTCTCTTGTCAAACTTGCCCTCAGCTATCTATCCCAACTCCAATTCATCCACATACATCTTTCCCTGGGGCAATCTGTAGCTCCCCCAAAACACACCTTGAGGCCAGAGTGGTCTGTCCTAACCCAGCATTTGCCACGTTCCTCATATCTTTAGAAACAGAAAAATAGGATAGGCCGTTATGCTGGTACACTGGTATAGTTAACACAAGTGTCTCATTAACCAGACCTAGTATGCCCACCAGCTTTGGCTGCTTTTCTTTCCGTAGTATAATAATTTTCTAGGTATAAGACAATCTTGGCAGCTGCCTACAGCTAAGGTAAAATATTTTTTTTTAATGAAAAGACCTCAATGTTATTTAGAAAAATGTTTTCCAGATTTGTTGCTCCGTTGTCCATCAAAATAATTGTGCTTAACTGTTTAACACTACTAAGCAAAAACAAATGTCTTGAAATCATTGTTTCTCATCAGCCTCTGATACTCTTCTTTTTAACAAAAATCAGTGAATTTAGGGCCCAGTCTTGCTGAGTAAAGCAGGTGGCTGCGATGCCAGCCACCCATATGGGTTCTGCCTGGAGTCCTGCGGCTGCATTTCTGATACGGCTCTATGCTCATGTGCCTGAGAAAGCAGCAAAGGGCAGCCCAATTGCTTAGGCCCCTGGGACACAAACGGGAGACCAGCAAGAGTCTCCTGGCTCCTGACTTTTGTGTGGCCCAACCCCAGTCATTGCAGCCAGGAGGGAAGTAAACCATTGCATGGAAAAGTGTCTCATTCTCTTTCTCTTTCTTTTTTTCCTCTCTCTCTCTCCCTTTTTTCTTCTCCCTTTCTCTGACTCGCTCTTTCTTTCAACTCCAAATTACAATAAAATTAGAAACCAGGAGTTACAAGAAAGAGCTTTTCATCAAGGAAAACAATCAGGTAAAAATTGAAAAGGAAACAGAAAGTAAAATAAAAAAAAAAAAATGGGTTCCCACGTTAGGATACTGTTTCCCAGCAGTATTTATGAACTCAAGTGTAACTACATTTTGATATGAGCACAAAACACAAGGGCACTTTTAAATTTGTGGATAATGAAACTAAAAGTTTATTTTGGTTGAGTGCTTGAAATCTATGCATAATATGTTTATAACACACAATTTTTCCATAAACTTTCTGAAGCCCTATCATAATATTAATGAGAGAAGGGTGTGATTATCTGGATATTTTCAACACAGTTTATCTAGTGAATTATTCTGATATTTCTTTCCATTTTTTGTGTGGAATAAGGTGTTTTCATTAATTACACTTGTTTATGATTTATTCCCAAGTACTTTCGAAAAAAGATTTCAGAAAACTTTATTGGGGAAATCAACTAATAAGCTTCTGCTCAAAATATGAGAAACAGCTGTCACCTCATTATTCTGACTACATAGTTGGGCTCAAGTACCACTTAAGAAAAGTCTGAAATGTTTTTCTGAGAACCACAATAGTTTTCATTTCACGTTTCCTGGAATGTGAATGTTATGCTGTGTGCATGTGTACATGTGTGTTTGTTGTTGCTGCTATGCAATTATTCATTGGGTACAGATCTGCACTTGTGTGTGAATCACACTTTTTCAAAATATTTTGTTTCACTTGATTTCTTGATTTGAGTTGATTTCCTCTGTTCACCTCACATTGTCAACAGATTCAGGTTGAAATTCCCTGTGAAACAGGAGTTTCCTCTGGGTCATGGGCTGGTGTATATCTAAAAGGCAGCTTTTGCTACCTCATGTATCCAGAGCCTGGGCAGTACATAGTACCTTATGCAAACAGGTCTCAACATTCAGATGAACAACAGTTACAACAAGAGGCGAATGACTGACTTCTTGTAATTCTTGACTTCTTCATGCACTGATTCTATTCAACCACACGACTTAATGTTGAACTGTTACATTTCCCACTGCTGCTGAACATTATTTCATGGTATTATGTAGTTTTATCTTTCTTCCCTTATTTATGTTTGTTTGGGGAATTTGTGAAACACTTCTGATCTGCAATAAGATGAAGGTTTTTTATATTGCAAAATAATGGGACTACACTCTGCATGAACTACCTTATCCTTTGTTCATTTTGCCCATATTATTATACCCATTGGTAGCAATAAATATGTCAACATGCTCTCATGTGAAACCTGTCAGGGCTGTGAGGCATGACTCCCCATCATTGGATAGAAATCTGAAAACAAATTTATCCCTGAAAAGAAATGAATGACAAGGTTAAAGTATTTAAATTAGCCAGGAAATAGTAGCAACAATTTTCTTAAATGACCATATTTAAACAAAGAATGCTCTCTTCTTTCGACTTTGAAACTATTACGAAATCTCAATTTAAAGGGAAATCTAAAAAATAAGTGCTGCTAGCTATCAGGTAAAATGGCTGCAGCCATAAAGCTTTATTACCACAGTCTTATCATCTTTTTAAACTACTAAAAAGCAATGACAAAATACAATCACAAGTGTCTGCAAAGTAGTGCTATCCAATACAATAGCCACTAGCTAATATTTAACTTTAAAACCACACAAGTTATATTTTAAGCGATCAATACATGTGGCTACCATATTGGGCCATGTAGATAAAGAATATTTCCTTCATCATAGCTTACTTGGATAGCACTACTCTGATGCATGTCTACGCACTTGTTATTTTTAGTCTGAGAGACTGTGTTCCACCGTCAAATCGCTAAATGCCACTTGTGTCAACCTGCACCTGTCCAATTTAACAAAGAATTTTAAGAAATCTCTAATTCAAGATAAGTAACTAGTGAGAGGCTTCCTTGGAAAACATAAGAGCCACTTTAATGGTTTAAGGCTTCCAAAAAATATCTTTTAGAAAAGCTCTAATAATCCCTTTTAGACAATTGTTGGATACTCTTGTCTTTGTTTTTCTGAATTTCAATGAATTTGGGGAGGAAGCAGTAAACTTGTTTCCTTGTGAAATATTCAGAAGGACTTAAAATATTATGTGGATTCCTAATTGTAAGGAACTAAAACATAATGCTCGATTCAATTGCCATTATAACTCCATTATCTGACTGTTAGCTCCCTTTCTCAAGCAGAAAATCACCTCTTGAGCCGTAACACTTTCTTCATCAAATACAGAAAGGATTTCTTTCATATATCGAGCAAATAAGTTTTTATCACACTAAAATCAAATGATAGAAGGAATGATGCTAGACAAAGTAACAGTTTTATGCAGGATCAATGGAACAAAAAGAAGGAAAATAAGGGTTACTGACAGTGTAAGGAAAGCTTCCTTTGCAGATATTCCTTCCTAGGCAAATTCAAGCCAGTTGTGGGTCCACCACGGCTACCTCTGCTTCTGCTCTAAGACTCACACAACAACACACCAAGAAACTGTTCCACCAGACACTTAAGTATAAAAGCAATTGTGAATAGGTGGGTTACGTTCCTTACACTAGGGTTCATGTCACATTGAAGATAACAGGAAGTTTCGTAGGCCACCCCACACAGCAGTACATGCTGGACATGCTGGGCAGACGCACTATTTTTTTTTTATTTTTTATTTTTTAAGCAGCTCAGCCTGGAAGCATACCCAATAAGTGTTCTTAAGCAGAAACTGACATTTAAAGAATTTAAGTTTAAACATGAGCTAATTCTGAGCTTGACTTGTATGATTTGTTAGTATTTGTGCTTTTTCAGAGATCAGACTGTGTGAGTAATTTTTGCTCCTGATAGCAACAATTTAACTCTTCAGGAAGACCGTAAGTTGTGGTGGAACCATGGAACTGTATTCATTTGCTAAGTTCCAACAGATCACGAGCATTCGATTGCTCAGTGACCTTGGGTAAGTCACTTAGCACATGTGAAACTCCACTTGCTTCTTCGAAAAAGTAAGATATTTAACCTTAAAGGTGGCATATGGTAGTAATGGAAATTATATTTGCCACACAGGCAAGCAAACGATTTTTATTTTTAAAAATGTGTTTTTCTTAGTTATTTCATGAAACTCCAAAATTAATTGTACATACTATTTCTCCCCCATCAAGGACTACTATTTTTGATAACTTACTATGTTTCAGACAGTTGCTAAGTAATTTATATGTATTACGTTCTCTTATGACACACATTTTCAGATGAGGAACTCAAGGCAGAATGAAGAGTAGCATAAATGATAGTTTTATAAATTGCTGAAACCAGGAATTTAAATCTAAGTCTTTGATTCTGAAGGTATGGATTATGTAATTTTTCAGTAGAAAAGTAATTTGATATTAGTTTAGCAGATGTATAAGCAAAATTCCACTAAAGGGATCACCTGTTCCCATTCAGGTTAATTGGTATATTGCCAATTAACTTGTACTTGTGACTTGTCAAAGGGAACTTTCTTAGATGGTGAAGCCATGAAGTGAGTCTGCATGCTCCCTATGTCACAGTGACCACAAAAGCTTTGACTACGTGGTCTTCCATTGAACATGTATAAATTAACAGGAAATATTTCACCATTTCTTCAGGGATAGTTACTGAAACACTTGGATACCTACAGTCTTTTTTCCCCGAAATATGAAAACCGCTTTTGAGGATAAATTTTAATTAAATGTTAAGTAATGAAGAATATGCCCACACACACACAAATATGCATGCATATACACATATAACAAGTACTCAAAGAAACACTGCCTAATTTCTGTTTTGGCTAATAACACACTAATTTTATCTTCTGGAATTTCAGTTTTTGATTTTATTTACATTTCAGTACTTTTCCTCCTGAATTTCGTGAAACTATGTTGGATCGGTAAATCAACAGCAAAATTAAAATTTGACCACCATCTGTCCAAATTCATTGTGAAACATGAAAGACTCAAAAGAGATGAAAAACTCAAGGTTAATAAGCTTATCACCATCCTGGTACTTTTTTTTATGGTATGTATGTATCTAAATCTGTGCCTCCAGGACTTTCTTCAGTGAGCGGAAGATTATAATCATTGCTAAAGTCTCAGGTTTTTGCTTCTGTGCACAAAACTGAAATCAGTGATGTGTAGCTGAATGCATTCCAGATAGCAACAGCATATCATTAGCATATCAGTGACAGCAACAAAAAAAGTCTGAAAACATAAACATTGCATACAAATGGAGGTATGTAAGGGCTTTCTACAAAGGAGAAATTATTTTCTTTGTTGTTTTTGGAATGAATCTGTTTATGTTATGATAGGACAGAGCCACTTTTCAAAACCTGGAAATCCTAGAAAACAGAAGTGAGAAATCAAGGCACCATTCCTACTAATTCACACTGTGTTATAGACCACATTGTAACCCTCAAGTGCTCTAATTTTTACCACTGTCTCGGTCTTTGTTAAGCCCAAAGTTATGACTCCCCTGGGGAAACCTGTGAAATTTGTCTTATAAGCAAACACTGTACCTACAGGCCAATAAGGATCTTTTTTTTCTGTTTTATTCCCACTCAATAAATTAAAGGATTAAAAAAATATCACCATAACCATACTCTTTGGAATAACCTATTATTGAAACGAACAAAATCCAGTCATCCCTTGGTATATGCAAGGGATTGGTTACAGGATTCCCATGAATTCCAAAATTATCTAGATACTCAAGTTCTGTACATAAAAAAATGATGTGGTGTTTTCATACAACCTCTGCAACTCCTCCTGTATACTGTAAATTATCTGTAGAATGCTTCAACACCTAACACAATGTAAATGTGAATAACTGCCTTAGTATTGTGTATTGATAACTCCAAGCACGCAGTCTATATACGTTCAGCATAGATGCAGTTATTTCTACTGACTTTTCCTAATTGGCAATTGGCTGAGTCCTCAAACGTGGAGCTAATGCATGCAGAAGGCTAACTGTGTATGTATAAATACATGTCTTTTCTATCAGAGTATGCTCTATAAGAAAACATAAAATACCTCAGAAAGTTCATGCACATGAAATTAAAAGGTAAATTTACTTTCATGTAAGTTTTTTTAAAAATCTTTACATAGCTTTTTGTAATACACATTTTTATAAGATACTTAAAGGCTACTTGTATGTGCAGATTTCAAAAACTTGCTCTGAGATAAATTTACCTGTTTAAAATGATTTGTTTATTTTATTTGAAAGGCAAAGTTGCAGAGCTACAATGAGAGACAGAGAAAGAAGCCTTCCATTGACTGGCTCACTCCAAAATGCCTGCAATGACTGGAGCTTAGCTAATCCAAAGCCAGACGGAAGCCGGGAGTTTTTTGCTGGGTCTTTCACCTGCATACAGGGATCCAAGGACTTGGGCCCTCCTCCACTGCTTTCCCAGGACATTAGCAGAGAACTAGATCAAAAGTGGAGCTACTGGGATTCGAACCAGTACTCCTATGGGATGTTGACACTGCAGGCAGAAGCTCAGCTGGCCTATGAAATAAAGTTATGTTTTAATTCTGTTTTCCGATAGCTTTTGAAGTACCTTTGTGTGTCTTTGTATGTGCGTGTGTCGGTGTATGTTGGGAGAGTGTGAGATTCAAGCACAATAGAATTAATTTCTCCTTCACATAGTCAATGATACACAAGTTCTTTGTCAGCAGCAAGTTGTTCATGTGGTGATTCACTTAACCACAATAGTTAATTCTCGTGACCCTCACAGTTTTTAATTCGTGTAACCTTCATCCAGAGTGTTATCTTTTGCACCCCAAAAATAAACTGAAAAACACAAAGATAATCCCATCTAGGAAGTTTACAAGCCTGAAATGTAGATATAACCCATCACCCTAATGAATCAAGTGAAGTCTTGTGCCCATATCTAATTGCAAGACTAATTGGAAAATATCTTCTACTAGGAAGAAAGGAACATTTTGGTGAACAGCTAACAAGATTTACCACATTCAGATTCTCTATATTTTGCCCAGCATAAATTGATGCATTTCCATTTGAGCATTTTGTTCAGTATGGGAAGTCACACCTTTTTCAATGGACATCACTGTACTGAGCAATCAGATGGGACTCATGCAACTACTCCTTTAAAGCCAGGGCAAGGCATACTGCCCTGATTTTTTAATCATTCTTCCCATAAAGACTTCAGAAGGTGGCATTTTGGTTTGGATTTCTGTGAGCTTGCGTGTGGTTTATGAATACATTAAAATATTGATAAGTAATCACTATCAATTATATTTTCAAGTCTCATTTGTTCAAGTTTTTTAAGAAATAACATCAAGGAGATTGAATTCTGTTTCTGAAACAATATGACTTGCAAACTTCCAACAAATAAATGAATATTAGAAAGTAGTGGTCAACCACATAAAAGCCAGAAAAGAAAATTATTCTTTAAATGAGATAAACAGTGTCCAACAACTCTTTATCCTAAAGTAAAAACTGGGCATATTTCTAAGAGTGAGCATGACCCATTTTAATCAACATACAGAACAAGTTTTTTAATGAAGTCAGAAAGTTTTTATGTTAGTTCACTCTCCTCTAGTTAATTAGACTTTATTTTTGAATCTGTGACGCATGCTCTAAAAATTCTAAGCTATTCATAAAATATATTTGAATAACAGATTGAGGTTTTATTATTTATAATTCAGTTGAGATATCAAACTGGCTTGTAAACCTGCTGATACAGTAGCTTTTCTTCACCACTCTTTAAGTTGTTGCTACTTGAGTTTCTCATTTATGTGCAAATTGAATTTGTCTAATGCATATAGTAAGCTCTTTTCTCTTTCTACATTTTTTATACCAATTTCCTATACAGTGTAGCTTAAAGCATTTTTTTCTGCATCATATGAAAACTTGTACCAAATAGATTTATTTATTTTCCCTGTTTTTCACATTACTCATCTTACCCCCAGTTGGAGATTGAAGCACTTTTCCATTATGAGCTAAATATTCATTTGAAAATGAAGCGTCCTGGGCCCCGATTGGATTGAACTCAACTATGACACAAATGTACACTGCTTCTTTGGCATGTGACACAGCAGAAGACCTCAAAGTTCTCTCTCTCTCTCACTCTTGCTTTCACCCTCTGTTTCTTGCACTGTGTTTCAAATAAATAAAAGGGGATGGGCACCATTGTGACCATAGGGGCACCAGTCCAAGTTCTGTTTTCTCCACTTCCAATTCAGCTTCTTGCTAATGCACCTAGAAAAGCAATAGAGAACAGCCCAACTGCTTAGGTCACTGCACCCACATGGGAGAACCGGAAGAAGCTCTTGGCTCCTGGCTTTGGCCTGGTCTGGTGGGGCCTGCTGGGCCATTTGAGGAGTAAACCAATGGAGGAAGGATCTCATCCTCTCTTCTTCCTCTCACTCAGTAACTCTGCCTTACAAATACATAAATAAATCTTAAAAACTGGTTTTAAATTTTAAAAAATACTTTTGGATTCAGTTTTTAATATTAGTTCTAACCTTCTTAGTAGATGCTTTGCCACTTGAATTCATTTGCAGTCTTTGAAAAGAATAACAAGTTCAATTTGGGTGGATTTACCTGATTTCCTCATGCCTTCTCTTATTTGGCACCTTCTAGGAAACTGAAAATCAAGTACAAATTAACTAATTCTCACCAGAGGAAATGTACAGTCTAGCAGATAAGATAGGCAGACAAACAACTGATACTTAGGACATGCTTGCCCACCTCTCAGAGTTCTAGAAATAGTTTCTTACACTGCGGGATGTTTGAATATATGGAAAGCCTCAGAACTAGTCAGAAAAAAAGATTTATTAACATTGGAAAGTCAGATCTACAGTGAGAAGCAGACAGAGAAATCCTGCATCTGCTGGTCTACTCCACAAGTGGAGATGAGTCAACCCAAAACCAGGAGCCAGGAGCTTCTTCCAGGTCTACACGGATGTAGGGTCTCAAGGATTTGGGCCATCCTCTACCGCTTTCCCAGGCCACAAGCAGGGAGCTGGATGGAAAGTGTAAAAGCCAGGGAACGAATCATTGCCCATATGGTATTCTGCCACATGCAAGGTGAGGATTTCACCACTAGGCTACCACGCCAGGACCAGAAAGCATTTCCAAAGTGTCACTCCTACAGTCTTGATAAGAATTTTTTAGGAGTTAAAGCAAATTTTATTTTAAATTATCTTTCTATTTTTCTTGTAACTCATAACATTCTGTTGTTTAAATACTCTGCCCTGACCATATTCTCTTGCATATTCACCAGAAAACATTATCAGACATTCCAGTAAACATGGAAAGCATTCTATGGGCCTGAACCACCCAGCTACCAGGAAAATGCTTGCTCGGTGATGATGAATCTAATAAACATTTTAAAATAAATGTTTCGCCATTGTTAATGTGGGTTTTGCTTGTTATCACAGTCTAACCCATAATAACCAATACATCACAGACAAACCGATATCCCCGAAATTTTGCTACTTCATTTATCCTTTTTTAAAGCAAGCACTCCTTAGGGTTTGAAAGAGAGTGGACAGCATTAACAAAGCCATCTTGCTTTTTAGAATCTCCAACCTGTTTCCTATCCATAGTAATTCAGTTCCCTAAGGCAGCTTTTCTGTCTTGCACTATCTCAGTTCCTTACCTTATACTATCTCGGTTCTTTCCTTGTTTGCTGTTGGTGTTGTTGCCACAATAATACTCTCCAATTCTTAGTGACTTCTTTTGACTTACTGGTTTCATTTCATTATATAAAAGTCATACAAATTTTCTTGGCCTATTTTCTTTTCTAATACATAGGGTCTTAAACTCTTGCCTTGACTAATCTTTAAACTGTATTTTCTTAATGGGAAGCTAGCTTTTGTGACTGCCCAAAGGCAATTTGTTTTTTTCATTTTCGAATGGTTTACCATCTGAAGAGAGTGGGAATAATAAAATGAAGCAAAATCTGCACCTTTAACTTTCCCTTTTTCAATTTATCTTTTTCTTTTAACATTTGAATTTTGGCAGGAAACATCTTCAATATTATATCCAATATATCCTTTGAAGGAGTCTGTTCTTTGAGTAGAGAGTTCATTTTTCGGGTAACTGCAGGTGATAGTCTTGCTAAGGTTTCTACCACCACATAGCAAAAGTCTCTTTTTTTCTGGCTTGCAATAATACTTTCTTTAGTTCATTTTAAACCTTTACCAACAGCCTTTAAGTAGCCACCAGCCTTCTCCTAAATTTCTCTGTAAGGTGTCTTAAACTTTCACCTACATTATGGCCATGGTCTTCCATATTCCAATTTTTTTTATATGCAGCATCAAAAGCACAATGCATAAAAGATGAAACTGGCCAGTTAAACATCACGATAATTCATAACTTATGTCCTGACAAACATCTTCCTAAAATAAAAATCAGATAAAAGTTTGATAATCAAAATATTCAAGGAATACTTAAAACTTAACAGTAAGTTAACAAGCAACCCAATTAAAAAAATGGCAAAAGATCTGAACAGACATCTCACCGAAGATATACAGATGGCAAATAAGCATATGAAAATATGTTCAGCATTATATATCAGTATACACTTTGAAATTAAAACAACAAAAATGATGCCACTAACCATGCCTGGATTTGCTGTAATCAAGTACGATAGGACACGAACACATGCAATGATTGTCTTAATGGAAAGTGTCTTCATACTCATGGATCCTTAGAAACAACAGCTATCTAGAATAGGAAGAACAACCTGGGTCAGTTGAGAGACAAAAGGAGCAAACTGAAAGCAGACAAAAGCCCACAACGTGATTTTTAGAAGTAGGCAAGGCAAATTAAGCAAGTTTAGTTGACTCGTGTGAATAGTTTTTGGGCTGTGGGATGCATGTAGGAGCTGTCCAGATGTGTCCAGAGGAATATTGACTTGGTGTGAAAACATTTCATAAAGGAAGTGGTTGGGGAAAGTGGATTTGAGATTAGTTGCTTTGCATATGAAAGGTGCAGTCACAAGGGAGTCATTTCCTATCTCTAGGTATTGGCTCCACAGTGTTTATCTTAGAGATGAGATGCTGATTTGGACAATGAGCTCTTAAGAACCAGTCATTTGCATGATAATATAGTGGGCTCAACTCACAAGTCAGTGATGAGACAAACGCTGTCACGAATTCACTACATAGAGACAGAGGCCTAACATTAGCCACAGTGAAATGGTCGAACTCCCTAATACACTAAATGTCCCCCACAACGAAAATCATTCCAAATCACCACTTGTGATGCTCTGACGGCAAAGGGAGAGCTCTCCGTTTCAGGATTCTCCTTGTTCCCAGAAAACACTATCAGCTGAGCTGTCATTACCAACAGCCTGAGAGTGAAAGCTGTGTTTCTTTTTTTACCCTCCCCATCAGGAATGATGCAGTTCTTCCGCTGACAAGCAAATCCCTTGTGCTACAGAGATGTACTGCATAGATAGGAAAGTAAGTTGGTAGTGGGGCTTGTCATGAGAGTGTACTGTTGTGTAAGGTGAAGAGTTTGTGAGAAAATTGGAAAAGAAAATAAAGAAACGTCAAGCATTGTTTCTGATATAAAGATCCCGGGTCTTGGGATTTCGTTTTTCCCCAAATTGGCTAGTCATGCATCTCAGGAGGGGAAGGAGGAGTGAAAGAGAATTGAGGTGAATCTGATCATTGTATTTTGTAGCACTTTCCTGCCTTAGTAAAGGAACTAAAAACCAAATGAAATAGAAAAAAAAAAAAAAAAAAAAAACAGCCAGAATAAAAACTGGCAACAAGAACTGGTTTCTAAGTTGACCAACATGAACCAAATAATGAGACCTTCTGGAAAAGCAGTAAGAAGAGAGTCAGGAAAGTGAGCTTGCACCTTATCTCTGCTGTTAGCACATCTGTGTGATATGGCCATTTCACCTATAAAAAGGAGGATTGGAAGCCAGAATAATGTTTTTCAAATATGAATTTCAAGCCATCTACATTGTATTCATGAGGACGTGTGCATGGCATATGCTGGTTGTTGGACCACACCACAGACTTAAGGGATTAGTGTGCATTAAACAAACAAGATTCTTTTTTCAGTATTTCTCCATGGATTTATGTATGCAGTTTGAAGTCCAATATTACACAAATAAGTCCTTAAATCATTTTCTTATGACAGTCTTTGCTGACTGAACATTTCATTTGACTGTGTCTCTGGACTCTGATGTTTTCTGAATTCCATAAAAGAGCTAATTTGCTCATTTTCTTAAGTTTCTGATGTGGTTTTCTAAAGAGTGTGACATAATCTTCCCTCTGGAATAAACTGTCCACAGCTTCTAGTACAGAAATTTATCTACAAAATACCTGCTGATGATCCCATTGAAGACAAAAATAAACCACATGCATAGTTCTTACACTGTGAAGCATGATCATTTCATTCTATGCAACAAAACAAGATGAGAATATCTATAAAGGTTGTTTAGAAAGAAAGGTAAGTTTTTTCACAGAAAATACTCAGGATTAGCTTTCTTCATTTATTTCCTTCGGTATTCATTTGCAATATTTCACTGTGTTGATTCTAGTCTGGTTTCTATAAATTTGCTTTCTACACCTTCCCTTTCATCAAATATTTGCTAAATCTCCTAAATGCCAGTCGTGCTTCATGCATGAGACACTAAGCTTTAGAAAGACATGGTTGCTCTCTTAAAGAACTCAAAAATTTGGAAATAAATAGATAATATGCACTAATTATAATTTTGTACAAATTTTTAAACAGCTATGAATAAGTTAATTTAACATCACAGAACAAGCCATGTGTCTATTTTTAAATTATTATTTATTATGGTTTTATGATACAGCCCCATAGGCTCTGGGATTTACTGTCCCCCTCCCCATGTTCCCTCTCTCCCACCCATTGATTTCCTCTCTAGTATTATACTGGGTGGTCCTTCATAAAGAGTCATAAATCCATCATTCCGCTGTTGAAGTGTTTCCTGATATTGTAGGCATGGACAATTTCAGAGAGTCCAGCATCCTACTGTCTGAATATTTTTAACTGTTTCACAGGGAATCCATTTTTTGTTTGGATGTAGAAAGACATACTGCACTACGTTTCCACATTTGGACATGTCAGTATCCGCTACGTGCAAAGTATCTATTTGAGGAAATCGAGGAAGGTTTCCTGTGTAAGACTATCCTGGTTTGGTGTTGTGCTCTTGGGGAAGGTATGCAGAGAAGGCCAGGTATGGTAAGAAAATCCCGACAAGAATGGAAGCCTAAACAAAAGTACGAATGCTCAACTTGCCTGCATTTGCTTTAAGGAAAAAGATGGAAGGTACATTTGAGCTCAAATTTTGGAGGTGTTAATGCTATATTAAAACTTAAGATACTTTTTGAAAAGATTTATTTATTTAAACAGCAGAGTTGGAAATAGAATGGGCAAGACAGAGAGAAAGAGATCTTCCATCCTCTGGAAAGGAAGATTCCTCAAATGGCCACAACAGCCAAAACTGGGTCAGGCTGCCACCAGAAGCCAGGGACTCTGCCTTAGTTTCTCACATGATTGCAGGGACGCAAACACTTAAGTTGCTTTTCCAGGTATATTAATAGGAAGGTGGATCAGAAACAGCTGGAATCACAATTAACGATCTGGCATGGGACGCTGTCCTTACAAACAGAAGTTTAAAAATACCTGCTCCCTTAAGATGACATTTAATCCTATGTGATGGTTTCAGTGAACAGTACTTGAAACATGTTTTTATCTGTGCCATTAAAAACCCTGTAGAACAAGCATGAACATTTTTGAGCAAGAAATGGAAACCAGAAACTAACAGCATACTTAAGAAGATACAGGAGTAGGCTAGGTGGGCAGCCAAATTAGTAAAACAACAGCATCAATGGAAAGAAAGGGACAGATTATAAAGTTATTTTGGTATCTGAACACAAAAGGGGCCATTGTATGATTAGATGTATGAGAAGGTTAGAGGGGATCGAGAAAACATCAGAGATGATTCTGTGGTTGCTAGGTTTGTTGACTGAGAGGGTGGAAGCACCATTAATAGAGGTAGAATGCCAAGGAGAAGTAGCAGAGGGTAGTACATAAGCTTAAAGTTGAACACCAGAGTTTGAAGTGCTTACACCAATCCATGGATAAGGATCTTGCAAAAATGTGTATCAGGGAATAGACTTGGCAAGAAATCAGCATAGAGTTTATGATAAAAATAACTGGAATATGTAGGACTTCACACTGTGAAGTAAAGATGAGAATACAGCAGAGGTGAGACTAGAAATCAGAGGGAATCTGTGTACAATGCCTATTGCCCACTGACACACATTATAATAAATGACCTCTGATTGAGTGAAATAGGAGAATGAGTGCATGTAGTTGCAGGGCCATAGAAAGTGCTGGAGTCAAATAAATACAGAAATCTGCCTAAGTTCCCAATGCTTAAAGGGAACAAAAGACTATATAATATCTCTTCTGATTGAGTTATTCTAGAAGTAATATGGATATAAACATATTTTTTAAAATATGTGGTTTTTGCCACTACTGTTTTTGATATGCTGGCTTGATATTTTATATGTACTTTTGAAGTTAAGAATTATTTATAATAAAGTTAAAGAAAACTAAAGAGGAAAATACTCAGAAATAAAATTATGTGAACGAGTTATACTTTAATTTTATTTCAATATCTCTCATAACATATGACTTTATTGCTAAAATTGATAGAATGAGGAAGAAGGTAGGGTGAGGAGGAGAAAAAAGCATAGATACAAACAATTCTTAAGAATATTTCCTTCCCAAGAAATAAGCAAGCTAACAGATACTCAGATATTGAGAATCTGGGCTTCTAATTCATTTAGTATTCTTTTAACAATATTTTACTAAATTCTCACCATAAGCCAAGCATTACTGCATGTGCTGAGAGGCAAATAAACCATTGAACAAGACAGGTGGACATTTCTGCTTTGTCAAGTTTATTCAATACCTAAGAATCTGATTTATGCCTGACAGTTGCTAGAGTATGGGTGTGTTGGTGGGGTGGAGGGGAATACAGCAGAAAAAGGGGGTAGAAAGTGTGTGAGATAAACAGTAGTTGAAAATGTGCTGTAAGGAAAGTCACCTGAAAATGTAACACTTGAGCCATGACAACTGACAGCTCGTGAGAACATCATGAGGGCCAAGTGAAGACTGAAGTGAACTCAAGCAAGCAGTCCTGGAGCACGTACTGCTGGACTAGGAGAATGGACTGTAGGCTGACCTGGAGGACCAAGGGATGGATAGGCAGGGCTGTGCTGAGACAGTGCTGGGTCTGATCACACAATCCTTCTTGGCCTTGATGGCGACTTTTCCTCTGAATGACATGAAACACCAGTGGTGGTTTTCAAGTAAGTGGGAGAAGTCTTCAGACTTTCATTGCAATAGAATATGCAATGATACAAATTTTGCGGTTGGCTTTCTCATAGAAGATACATGTCTTGTTTTTGGTATACTCACATTGTGGTGGGTGGAATTTTTAAGTTTCCTTCAACAGCCCTGTTTTTGGTTTTGCAGATTTAAGCTAAAGTACTACTGTGTTCAGACTTTTCAAATGGAATTATTTGATGTTAGCACAGCAAAATTATCGAGGCTTATGTGGGCAGACCCAAAACAACCAGAAAAACTCTTAAAAAAGAAGGAAAACAGAAAATTTGGGGGGGGGGGAGAGAAGAAAAATCATAACATATCAAAGCAAAAGGATGACTTGACTTGAATTTGAAAAAGGACACGAGAAAGGAATATAGGCAGCCTCTTGAAGCTGGGCATGTCCCAGCGATCAGAAGAGAAACAGGGCGCTAAGTTCACCTTTACATGTCGGAGAATGGAGTGAGCTTGCAAAGAGTCGTCACAAGAGCCTTCACAAATCAGCTCTGTTTCTGTAGTGTGGTGGTTGTCACTTTCGCCACACACAAAGCAATGCAAGCACTTCCACGGTCTCAATTCCAGCCTTTGAAGAGTACCAATTTGGTGCTCACTGCGGCAGCACATGTACTAAAAAATGAGTACCAGTTGAACCATGCTTTGTCATAACTGCTGAATACAAAATATGAGAAAACAAATCGATGTTATTTACAACAACAATAACAACAAAACCCACGGGAGTTTACTAACCCTATCATGTGCGTTACTTTGTGATGCAAGCAGTAGAAAACTAAAGCAAATAACAAAGATGAACATCTAAATATTGTACCTTTTCTCATTGATAGCAGTATGCTCTTGCTCTAGAGAATTCTCCTTATTCTCCCATGGAGAAATCTGTAGTTCAGACATAATTCAGTATAACAAGATGAAATAGTGAACAGAAAAAATAGGGTATTAACCTAAGTGGGTAAAACAATGTCTTTAAAAAATTATATATTATATAATTCACAATGGTAACCTTATTTATGGCACTATTTTCAAAAAAAGTTTCTACTATGGTTAATCTATAAAGCCTAGAATTCATTAGGAAAAATTTAGATAGATACTTTTTCATAGCCAGATATATTAAGAGGAGAAAAAGTTTCATTAAAAAAAGAAAAACAGCCAAGACTACAGAAGTAATGCAATGAAAGTACTCAAGTTAAATACTGTTGTGAAAGTCACACTACCACAAGAAATACCGAAGATTTGCAGAATTATAGGTAGAGGACAAATGATAATTTCCCCAAATCCTCCATACGTTTAGTCTCACTCTTTCACGGAACTGAAAGCAAACATGCTTTTTCCTTTGGTGAGCTTTTTATTAATTCTGTATCTACACAAGAGCTAATTCACCCCAGGACCCCAAGCTCTGTGAAATATCTACTAGTCTCAAACAAAAAGTAGAAATATGAAGTTCCTAGAATACATATTATGAAAAAACAAAATGCATAGGTTTAAAATGGTTGCTGCATCAAAATGCATCTTTTAACTTCCTTTTTCCTCGAACTTTCACAAAGTACCCTGGAACAACTCAGCCTTTACCTAATTCACTGGGCTTCCTGCCATCTGGCCATTTTGGTGTCGCTCTTGTTAAGAGACACTTTGTGGTGCATTATGTGCACACATGCACACCAAGATTATTGACATCAAAACACAGAGTGTGTTGTACTGTGAGACATCCATGCCATCTTAAAGTCCATAAAAAAAAATAATAATGAACACTGCTCTGCCCCCTCCACTAAGTTCTAGTCTTGAGTGAAGATGATGAAATACACTCAAGAAATAAATAGCTTCATTCAAACAAGGGCTTAAAAACACCAGATTGATCCACTGGTTTCAAACAGTTTTTCAATAGCAGCTGACAGTGGCATCCTGTGGAGCTCAAAAGATGGTCTTGTTTGAAACTGGGCCTTTCAAACACAGCCATCATTCACGACGGTTCAGAGAGCCTTCTCCTGCCCCTATATACTTGACTCTACTCTGTTTCTCTTTCTCTTGAGCATTTTTCTTGTGCAATTCATTAACTCAGTAAAAAGTATGGAAATTTAGAGTGTAATAGTCCATATAAATTTTCTTATGTTTCACTTGCTAATTTATTTAAATAAGTATATTAAAAGCATACATTTACCTCTTTCCTACAAACTGTCAAAGATTGCAATCCTAAAATTTACAAAAATAGATTTCTGTTTGTGATAGTTTGCATTCAGTCAGGACTACCACACTTCCTCACTTGAGGTGAAGGGGCGTCATATTTGGGAGTTCTATGGAGAAGTTCTTCTGCAGGGCATGCTTTCATTCATTGCAAAATAATTTAATTAAATTTGAATAAATATCTATTAACATGTACTAAGAACTAAAAATATGCAGATTAATAGTTTGCAATCCACATTCAGGCAAAGTTAATAATCTATCAAATCAACTGAGCGATTTCACATGCAATCCCATGCATTCCCACCAAATAATGACAAATGTTATTTATTTCTTACAATTAAGATTAGCCAATATCATCTCAGTTGGGGGATGGGAAATTTCTCAATACATGATGAACTGATCCTTTCACTTACTCTCAAACGGATTTTTATCATCTATTATTTATCAGATCTCTGAGGCTGAACTAAATCAATGTATTTTGTGCTATCTTCTTTAAAGCAATCAGATTTCTTAAAACTGAAATATATTAAGGAGCTCATCATTGTTATCCTTAATTGTTCTTTATAAATGATAAATAAAAAAAATCAGACACCACTTATCCAGTGTCAGACAACTAGAGGCAAGAATCAAAAGGGAAAAACCAAACAGAACATCAATGTCCCTTAAAGCCCAACTGGTCAAAAACTGTGTTTTATTACTGAGCAAAAAATACTTGAATAAGAATACTTTGTTAAACTTGTTAGTTTTTCTAAGGGTGATTCAGAGAAAAGCATTTTAAATGCAAAGACATAGAACACAAGCTCTCCATGTTCTTGAGCACTGTGCTCTGAGAGTTTGAGAGTTTTCCTTTTATAATGTGTTATCATCGGTGAATAAAAGGAAGTACATCACAGGGAATCAGAGAAGGGAAGTTGGGCTCTCTGCCTTTGACCATCTCACAGCTAAAAGCACGGTTAACTGAAATCTGCACATCCCGCTCTGAGCAGAGAAAGCCTATGGAAGGAAATATGCAAGGTATTAACTTCTTTAACTGAAATTCTTAATTCTCCCTTCTTCTTTGGTGACAAAGCTTCTCCAAGTTGGCATTAGTTGATTCAGAATTTTGTATAACTATAATTTACTATATTTTGTTATAGCCTAATGTATTTTTTTTCTCAGTAAAACAGCTACTCAGCCATATACAATCATTAGACTTCATATCAATTGTCCCTCATTAATGTTGCAGAAAAGCGATTAGCATTTTGAGGCAAACAAGGTGTACTTAGTTAGTGGGACATGACCCTGCTGTCACTAAATTACATCTATGATTAATGATCTTCTGCAGTTTAAAGTTTGAATCATAATAAATAGATTATAAATGAAAACAGGGGGAGGGAGAGAGAAATGTAGGAGAGATGAACCTTATGACTTGGATCGCACATGCCACTGTTCAATATTGAATTCAGCTCATGGTGTAATTGACCTCAAGGTTGATGTTCAAATTCTAAGGCATTGGTTTTCAACCCAGACCACACATAAAAATCACCTGGGGAGCTTTTCAAAAATCCCAGTGTTTGGGTCCCACCTCAGACTAATTAAATTCACTGGAGGTGAAACCTGAGCACTACAGGATTTGCAGACAATGCATGCCATATTACCCCCATTAAGAAATATACTTCAAGAAAGGAGATTCGTAATTAAACATATTATGATAAAAACTTTTTATTAGAGTTGTCTATTACAATGACACAATGAAATTTAATGTTTCTGTAACATGCTGGTTGGTCAAGAGCAAAATACAGAATTCTTGTTCATTATTTTCTAGGCATTTATTTTATCACTGGAACTACTATCTTATTCTATGGAAAACATTTTTTATTGTATTTTAATTAATCAATTATAACCCCAAATCTGAGAGACTTAAAGCCTACAGCTTATACAGAACTATTGTGCAACTACAGTACCTGCAAAGGTTTTGTCCTGAGGACATTCACAGGCATGTAAACTCAGACAGCTAGTATATTCTGGTTCCCTTTAAATAAGTTCAATTTAGGAGGCATCCAATTTGTTAGAGGAAGCATTGGGAAGATGGAACTATTAGGACTTGTGTAGAATGAGATATCCCAAGGTACATCTGATATAAAATATTAAATAGAATCACATTAAGACCTTCCTAAACCCTACGCAATGGCAAGGTTATGGTGGGCAGCATTCAGTGTAGCTGTTAGTTCCCTGGAGTCAGCAGATGGTGACACAAGTCCTGAAATCCCGACACTCACAGGAAACACGTTGGTTGGCTTGAAGATTCCTGGATTGAGGTTTATCCAGCTCAAGATTTTAGGGGTAGTTGCTGTCTAAATTAACAAGTGACAGATTTCTGTCTGCCTTTCAAATAAAATTTTTAAAAAACTGACTTAAAGATAATGGTATGCCTCCAAGTGTAATTCCAAGAAAACACATTATTAACCATTAAGCAAAAATCTCCCATATGTTTTGATACAACATACATGGTTGCAAACTTTAATAACATTCTGGATAAGTTCATTTGAGTTGGGCATTTCTCAAAATGTTTATGTCACTGGTACTTACAATCAGCTAATTGAGCATTCTAGTATTATGTGATTTGTGACATCTCTATACATGCAATACCTGTATATTGTATATACCTGTAAAATGTATATATTTTGTAAAATGCGTATCTGGGGCCTGTGGCACCATAGTGTAGTAGTTAAAGTCCTTGCTTTGCACATGCCAGGATCCCATGTGGTCGCCAGTTCTAATCCTGGTGTCCCTGCTTCCCATCAAGCTCCCTGCCTGTGGCCTGGGAAAGTAGTTGAGGATGGCCCAAAGCCTTGGGACCCTGCACCCACGTGGGAGATCTGGAAGAAGCTCCTGGCTCCTGGCTTCGGATTGGCTCAGCTCCAGCCATCGCGGTCACTTGGAGAGTGAATCATCAGACAGCAGATCTTCCTCTCTGTCTCTCCTTCTCTTTGTATATCCACCTTTCCAGTAAAAATAAGTTTTTAAAAAATGCATATCTGGTACATCTTCTAGCCAATGAAGTAAAAGGAGAAAAAAAAGTAGAGGAAATTTAAAAGAAAAAAAAAAAGATGTAAAGCAACAAGAGAGAAAGAAGAAACAGGGATAGAAGCAACAGATTTTGATGCTGTTCTACCACTAATCCTTTCTAGCGAATTTCTACTCTTCACTTTTGTCATCTTTCCTTTGGTTGCTAGATGAATCCTTCCAGAAATTGGTGGCTTAACAGTTTACTAAGACTCTGATTTACAAAGGCAGCAAACCAAACTGACAAAAAAACGTGCAAAGCTCAGAGAACCACCTGAGACATTTTATAGATCAGCCAATTTGAAAACTCTGGTTTCTGTATAGTTACTGAGTGCATTCACTTTATTATTCGGGTTTTTCCCGCTTGATAGAACTACCAGTTGGACTTAGTATGTTGGATTCCCTCTATCCAGGTATTTGAATGGTGCATGATGGTGCACCACTGGAATGATTTGAATGGTGCCTTTTGAATATGATTTGTGGGATTTTTTGTAGTGTTCACATTCAGACACTTCAGGTTTTTTCCCCTTCTGATTACTCTCATTATAGTCAATACAGCTTTGAACCCTCTTGTAAATGAAGTTCCAACTTCGATTGTACCATTTCAGATAAGGAGAATCAATAGAGTTGGAGTATTCTCTGTATATATAAACTACTTCAGGCCTTTTAGCATATCTTAGAAACAAACAAAAAATATTTTCTAATAACGTCTTGCAGTTGTCACTCAGAAAAAAAAAGTGCTATCTTCATTTACTTTGACAAAAAAAGACATTTAATCATATAATAGTTAATTTACTACTGATTTTAGGTGGCAGCAAAGCCATTTAATCACAAATCATCCACATCTTTGGAATTTACTAATCATGCATCTTCCCACACATATGATTAAATTCTTGAGCATATTGGAAAGGTAAATACAATGGTGATATGTGTTATATAAATATGTGCATAAATATGTAGGTAGAAATAAGATTTGGAAATGGCTGGACTGGTGCATTATCTTATCAGTTATAATTCTTAACTTGCTGCCAAATTTTGTGCTTAGTTGGAGAGAGCTTCATGTGATTTTTTTGTATGTTTATTTATGGTATTTTTCACTAAAAATGCATCATTACCTTAGCAGCTGCTGCACCACATGGAGCAGCATGTGTGCCTTTTAAAAGAGATCCAGAGCACCTTCCCCCAGCAGCCCAGAGCCAGCACGCATTGGGAAGGCTGCGGCAGGACTCAGATTTTACCAGCAAGAGAACAGATCAGTTAGATATTTTTGTAGGATTTTTTTTCCAATAATAATTTTCTATACCATTTCTCGCTTCCTACTTTTCTATTTAAACATACTGTTTAAAAAAGAAAGAAAAATGCATGAAAGCTAATCCATTGAGAAAACAAGCTTGAAATAACATTCTCTCCTTCAATCAGGGCCATTTTGGTAGGAGTTTGTGGCTATTTCTATGCAACAAAAAATACCAAAGAGAGAGATACAGAAGTTAAAATGGAACACATTTCAAGAATATTTTTTTTCTTACTTTGTGTTTTAAGAGAATCTGTAACTTAATGAGGGGGTGAGAAATGAAAAGGAGAGGAGGGAGAGAGAAGAAGAGAGGAAATGAGAGGAGGGGAAGGAAGCGGAGGAGAGTATAAACAGGAGTCATTCCAAGCCTCCTTAGCCCTCTGCTCGAATTCCTGTCCTTGTTTTCATGCATCTCTTACAAATATGTAATTGCCATCCTCAGCCTTAAAACTCTATATCCTAAATTTTATGATTTTCCTCTGTGAGAGTTTTCCAGATTATTTTTGGACAACACAGCTTCAAAGCTATTCCTCAGGTCTGGTATACACAAATATATAGTAGGTAACATCAATAAAGTTACCTGTAAATGTGCTGGACTGCATATTTTGTGTGAATTACACTAAGTGAATAGCTTCACGGCTTTTTCATGAAATTAACATTTTTTTTTAAAAAATGAGATGTCTGATTTGTTTTAAGTCATGGGGCCTTTATAAGTAGCTAAAACCATATTAGCTTAAGATCTAAAGTAGCCATTTTATATTTTTGTTTTTTTAAAATTTACTTTCAGAATTTTTCTTTTTGAAAGGCTGAGAAACAGAGACTCAGAGATAGACAGAGAACTTCCATCCACTCGTTCTTCCCCTGATGGCTGGAGAGAGCTGGGCCAAGCTAAGCGAGGGGCCTCAGATCAGTCCTGTTCCCCCATCAGGGTGACAGGGACACACGTGTTGGAGCAACCCTCTGTCGCCTCTCAAGGTGTACATTAATTGGAAATTGAACCAACAGCAGAAAAAAAGACTCAAACCCAGGTACTCTTTTATGGGCTGTGGACATCCAAAACAGTATATTAATTGTTGTACCAAACTCCCATCCCTGAAGATCTTTATAAATTCTCCTATAAAAAAGACTCTGAGGGTTGTTATCTGAAAGTGAAATTAAAATTTCTATGGAAAAAGAAAATTATATCTTAAAGCAAAATGTAATGCAAGATTCTCCAAACTGTTCACATGTCATTAACAAAGAAGAACAATCAAGTGTATGGATATGTTCTATTCTGTGTAATAGGCAAATAATTATCATATGGTAATCACTATTGTTCTCAATAACAAATAAATTTATAGAGACATAGAGAAAAAGAAACATCAGAAAAGGAACAAATATTCCTTAACTTAGAAGCAGATCCTGTTGCATCTGATATTGACTAGCAGAGTTGAGCCAATTTTCAACCCTAAGATATCACAGTGGTAAAATATGCACAATGCATAACTTCAGTTATGTCACATTCACTAATTTCAGTGTCTGAGCATGTGTGTAAGTGAATGAAGAGCAAAGGATTAGATGGCTTGGTAAATAGAAACTGACACTTGTATCTTGTTATAGGCTGAATGTTTTGATCTCTACAAAATTCAAAGTTTGAAGCCCTAATCCCAAGTATTACGGTATTTGAAAATGAGGCCTCTCGATTGTAAGTAGTGTTAGAAGAAGTCATGATGTGATGTCTCCATAATGGGATTATTCCTTATAAGAAGAGACATTGGTTCTCCTTCTCGCTCTATCCCATTCTCTCCCTTCCTTTCTCCTTTTATCCATCTGTATCTTCCTCCACCCCACCATGTGTGATCAGTGAGGTTGCCCCCTCATTCCAGAGCTGTGGGAAAGCGGATTCATGACATTTTGTCATGGCAGTAACAGTGTAAACCTTGTTGAAGATGGGCTAACGCCTCTCAGCATCAATCATCTGTGGCATGGAGGAAGATGAGTGCAAATATGGCATGTCTAATAAAAACGGAATTACAGAGTTAAACATGAAATCTTTTCGATTTTACAAATCAGTCACAAGTTCAAACTTTTTCTTTTAATTTCAGTTTCTCAAGAAGAATGGCGAGTCTGTGGGAGAGATTTGACTCACAGGATGCTAGGCCAGGTTGTTTATGTTTATGTTAGATTATCTCTAAAATATTAAAATTCTGTGAATGGTAGTGTGGTGAATTTCAGAATTAATATTCTGACTTGGTTTATACAAAAACAAAAACAAAAACAGGGCCTGGCGCGGTGGCGCAAGTGGTTAAGGTCCTCGCCTTGCACGCCCGGGATCCCATATGGGCGCCGGTTCTATCCCAGCAGCCCCGCTTCCCTTCCAGCTCCCTGCCTGTGGCCCAGGAAAGCAGTCGAGGACGGCCCAAAGCTTTGGGACCCTGCACCCGCGTGGGAGACCCGGAAGAGGCTCCTGGGTTTGGATCGGCATAGCATTGGCCGTTGTGCTCACTTGGGGAATGAATCATCGGACGGAAGATCTTCCTCTCTGTCTCTCCTCTCTGTATATCTGCCTTTCCAATGAAAACATAATAAAAATAAATTTTAAAAAAACAAAAAACACAAAAACAACCTCCGTACTCTGGGATGAAGGACAAGTTTTTAACATTCAGATAATTTATGTACAAGAAGGCTGATTCAGCCTTGCCTCCACTATTGGCCCTGGAAGATTGAGACTTCGTCCTGAAAACACAAATTTCCCACTTTTCATGGTAACACCTCAATACTGAATGACTCCTTTTGTCTCTTCAGCTTTAAACATCAGTCAGGTGCAAACAGGGTAGACCAGATCTCCATCATGGCTGACTGTCCTGTTGCCCAACCTGTTCTAACATTTTCCAAAACCGAACTCAACTAAGCTCAAGTCAGAACTGTTAAACTGGAGATATTGGAAGAAGATTTTAGCTCAGTTTCTGTGATCCAAGAGGCAGCACTGTGCAGGGTACCAAAGGCCAAAATACCAGTGGAGCGGTGGAGCATGGTGCCAGAGATAGAGCAGAGCAAGTGCTAAGACTCTTGACTTGGAGTTGCTGCAGCGACTGGAGTGTGGCTGTAGACCACAGAGTGAGCTGGCTTACCTCTTCCCAGTTACTTCTCTGCCCCTAGCTGCTGCCACTGGGCCAGGATTTTTGTGTTGTGTCTCTTTCTTTATTGCATCCTAGTGGTAACCTGTTTAATTGTCCTTCAGCTCTTTCTCAACAAAAGCTTGTAGAAGACATGTAATTCAAGGAAGAGAGTCTGAGAAAAGGAACTCAAACTCTTTCGTTGGAATCAAAAAGAACATTAGGCTTTTGGATCATGTGGATCACTTGGCTTAGACCCTCCTAGTTTTAATTGCATTGACTTACATTTTTAATAAGAAGCCTTCTAGTTTTATTGAAGTTAACTAGGACAATTACAAAAGTGACTGAATTCCTTAAAATGCTTTTTGAACATAGTTCTCATGAAATCATTGGGAATTCCTTTGTAAGCCTCTGGAAAATATGTCTACTAGAATTCAGAGTACCTTTTCCCTTTTTTCCGAGACCCTAAACAAGCCTAAAGATGAACAGCAACTTTGTGATAAAGCTAGGGTATTTCTTAAGGGTGTACACTTGGGTCTACTATTTGCTTAGACTTTATCAACACAGCTTGAATACGGAAAAGGGAGATGGAAAATAAACGAACTCAGTGAGTAAGCTAAGATTTTTAGTAATTTTCAGATGCAAGAGAATTAGGAAATAACCACTATGAAGACACATGGAAATGAAGCAAAACCAAACTTAGCAGGCTTCCATACAGTTATGAACAGGATTTCAACTCAGTAGAAGGCTGTCTTCCTCTCTAAGTCTTCCAACGCAAGCTGTGAGCAATATTAATGGCATCATTTGTGTTGACTACATTTCTCTTACTATTCCTTCTCTGCAATGCCCTGATGTTGTCAGACAGTTTCCCACATTCCACTATCCAACTCCTGTGTCAGGCGCAACTTCTATTGTATCATCTTCTTAGAAAAGTTTGCTCTCCTTTTTAATCTCAGTAGTAGCAAAGTTGTGTAGCTGAACAAAATTTGACTTTAATTTCCATATGTTTTAGACCAAAACAAAAATGATTGCAAATTGTATTATTGGAGAAAAGGAATAAAATAGGCTGGTTCTGGGAAAGGTGATGGGTAAGGGAGGTGACATCATGGCACATTGCTTCTAAAGCTCAGAATCAGACATGTGACTTACTGTATGCGTGTTATCCAGTGCCCAGCCAGGGTGGCTAGAAGTGAGTCCCTGAGTGTGTGTTCATTTGTTGTAAAAATGAAGATATTATTACTCTGAGTAGTCCTGAACTTTAAACAAAATGTTGTGTGAGAAATTTATTGTAAGGTTATTATTCAAGGGTGAATTTTAATTTGTTCATTTTCAGAAAGTAGAAATGTGCCTGGTTGAGTCCCAGATGTGTCCCGCTGCATTTATTCTATGTCTTTAGTTACTTAACTTGCTCAAAACACAGCCTTCTCACTGGAAAATTAAACATTCTATCTGCCTTAACAAATTGTTGGGTTTGCACATTAATTGAAAGCACTTTTCAAATGGAAATCATTATGAAGTCTGTGGAAGATTCCAATTCAACAAACCACAATTCATTTTTATTCAAATGATTCATTTTTATCCATTTTCAATGTTCAAAGGTGAATTACAGTATGCTATATTTAATTTGGATACAAGGTGGTTTTTTTTAAAAGTGAAGATTACTGTTCACTAAAGTGGGTCTGTTGAGAGCCTGAAGTTAATAATCGTTAACCAAATCTCTTTCAGCTAGATGCACAAGGCTCAACACTGCAGTGATTTCTATAGAATACATACACAGTTGTAACTGTTGAAATAAATAATAGCAGACCAACTCTAAGGTTGCTACTGAAGTAACAATAAACTAACAGTGTAAAGCTCCTGTTTTTCCGAATTTGTAGCAAGTTTGTGAATTTTATGATACTTATTTATATAATAGGTTAAGCATTGCTACCCACTAGCCATTGACCTGTCATTCAGTCACACATCCATGCTCATCCCCAATTTTACTTAAACAAGTGCACATCATTCCCTACTCTCTCCAGTCAACAGTGTTGCTGTTTCTTACCTTCTGAATAAAAGCGTCTGAAAAATTAAAAGAAAATTCAGTGTTGAAATACATGCACTGAACACATCCATATGTGCAACTGAATTTTCCCCAAATTTGATGACTTACAGATAAACTGCTTGATACAGGCTTCTAAGCCCTCAGCATTTGTTTCTTAATATTTAAATCCCCTGCACAAAAAGAAAATAATAAATAAATCTTCTGCAACGGTTCAAATTCGTGAGTCAATCAAAAGACTCACACACCGTGGAATTAAGAGTTTATTTGTATGCAAATATTTTTGGAATCCAAGTATAGATTTTTTTTTCATAATACATGTTTCATGAATTTTGGAAGATACCCTCATATGTGCAAATATTTGTGTATCTACATATATATGTATACACATATATCTGTGCATACACACATAATAAGTACGTGTATTTAAGTACCAGGTTACTTTAAAAGCTCATGAAAATGGAATAAAAATGTTGTCTTTATCTAAAAATATTGAAATCCATGAATATGAGAAGAATTTAAGGGTTCATGAAAAATGTGCAGCAAGAAGAACACAAATCAGAATTTTAATTTTCTGCACCAGAAATGACGCCGTTTAAACCTATTTTCTATAAACTTTTTGAAGCACCTCTTAGAACCGGGAGAGTTTACATTTTTTGTCTTCTATGTATAACTATCCAAAAGAAGAAACAAGTTTTGAAAAACAGTAGGAGGGCAAGAAATAGTACACTTAGACCCATCATTTATCAGGTTGAATTAAGGCCAGACACTCGGTGTCCAATCTCTGGGTCTTATTATTTATCACACAGCATGACCATAAAAACAGGGATAAGGAGGAAAGAAATAAAAAGGCCTCCTGCGACGCCAGACAAAGCCATCCATTGATTGAACTGTATCTGATTGTTCACTGTCCAGCGCACCTGTGCTGCTTCCCACCCCTTTCAGAATGTCCATGGTCTTGAGGGTTGAACAGTACTCATCTTGCAAACAATATCCAAATTGAAATTGGAAGAAAGACAAAAGCTAAATTTATCCCGACACTTTCTTCATTCCAAGCTTCCACTTTCCTGTGACGCACAAATGTCATTTTCAATGAGGGGGGAAAAAAAGCTATTTTCAATAATGAAAAATGGATTTCCCCTTCCAACCAATATCGGTGCAACTGCGTCCCACAGAAGTATCAGTTAGGAAACCGCAAGCAGGAAGGCAGATGTCATTGTGTCCTCTCATCTGTGCTTATTTTTCACAGAGTTTTTGCAGCAAATGTAGGAAGCAGGAGTGGGAGAAGAAGGCTCCAGCTTGACTGAGAATGATTATATAAAGTGTCTCCCACGAAAGTGCTTTATTTTCATTGAAAAAGAAAAATGATCTTCAATGGATTAGCTCTTACGACTCTAAAATTGAATCAGATTCCTATCAGGCAAGTTCCAAAAAAATCCCGGTTTGGCAAAAACAAGTTCACAGAGTCGCAGCAAAATGTCACTCTTCCTTTGACTTGAATCGACTGTTTTTTGCCATTCCCATCATCAAGTTACAGTCTTCCATCTAAACCAAAGCAAACTAACACAAACGAACACAATCTCCAACAATCTTTAAGTGTGTTTGTAAAATCATATTAGGAAAAAAAGAAAAACTTACATCCAGATGCGAGAGAACTTGTCTCATTTGTGGGAGCTTTGAAACCGAGTATGCAAATAAGTGATAATATTTGCAAAGATATTTCATGGGAGGTCTTAATCCCCAGCCTCATGTGAAGAAATAATGAAGTTAAAATCTATGACTAGGCCATCATCAAATGTGTGTAATTAAAAGATTGTGACATTTAGGGTGCAATATTCTGGTCCAAATTGAGCTCTTGATGCAACCTTCTGGAACTCAGTATGCTTGCTAAAGTACGTGAGTATCAAAGATTGTTGGAAGCTTCAAATGACATAGCACATAAGCTAAGTCTGGCAAATTCTGACTAACATACAGATAATAGTTTCCCAATTATTGTGATTATTGCTAATATTGATTACAGCCTTACCAGTAATATTGACATTATGTTATTGAGTTTATGGGATGATCTGCATGATTACTAATACTGCAATACTAGAGTTAGAATTTTTACCAGACTTTTAAGAATTCGCCTTCATTCTGAAATGTTTCCAGTACAGAATTCCTACTAAAATAACTTTTACTTTTGAGAAGAAAAATTTAAGGACTGAAGAGCCAAATGTGTTTGTTAAAGTTTGATATTATACTGTTAGGAAGGCTAGATAGTGCTGCAGATACAGTAACTGAGGAACCCAACTCTGTGATAGCTCCTGGAAAAGACAGAGTAGACGGAGGCGAAAATAGTAAACAATGCACAAAAAGGAAAATCTCTGTCCTTGGCTACCCTGAATCCTGTCGATTTCATGCAGCTATGCTTCATGACACAAAAGGTAACCTGGAGGCTGGAGGTGAAATATGTTTGTTTCTGCTGCTTCAAGAAGCAGTTAAGTTTATAGATTACACAACACACTCCTATACCCTCAGAAAAACAACTCACTTCTCATTTGTTCTTGAGGTGGGTGGAATGAAAAGACAAACTAAAAGGAAGTAAATGAGTTCAACCCCAGGAAGTCTCCCTGCACTAGCGCTTATTCCCATCTGTTAGTCTCGGAAAAACCCAACATTGTATTTTACTAGATTCAGTTTTTCAGACTGAATGTATAGTGCAACGGCAGGGACCTCACCACTCCTTCTATTTTGCAGGGCAGTACCAGGCCTACCCAAAGGGTATGGGATAACATAGCCTGGGTTACTAATCTCAACTGTTTGCCTCCTGTGGGCATACATAATTTTAAGATGTTGAATGTGAGAGGCTGAACTGCAAACAAGTAGAAGCATACAAATGTTTGAATTCACAGATGCTTTCCATGAATTGAGTGTAAAGAAACATGTGATATAAAGTGCAAATGGCATTGTCTGTACAGCCACAACAGCTCCAAACCTATGAGCAAAGTTGTATAAAAAGTCACAGCAGTTAGATGAGATTAACTGCGTAGTCCAGAATTAATCCAACCAACTTCAAGGAAGAATGTTTGGTTCCCAGATAACAATTCTTGAAGATAAACCCACATTTAAAATACAAACCCACTTAAAATTTAAGGTATAAGCCTCCTGAGGCCAAATATCCCAGTAAAATGTGCTTTAATCCCCATGGTAGAGGCGTTAAAAAATACTTTTCAAATGCTTTGTAAAGCTGTCATAACTTTGAAGAAAGAAGATTAACAATGCGAATCACGTGACATTTTACTCATCCATGATCCTGTAGAAAATAGCTCCAAAATGCTCCCCCCCCCCCTTTTTTTTTTAAAGTATTGCAGTGTGCAACTGGCGGGAATCCTAAGGATATGTCTTCGAGACTTAAATGATTCTTAACTAAACAAACTTGAAAAAAAAGCAATTTTATTTTTGAAAAATAAGTGCAACATAATAATCAGTAGCCCACCTTGTCAACAAAATAGTACCAAGTGTCAAGTGATTCAATAAAATCCAATATCAGTTCAAATGGCAGAATTGTCCAGGATTTTGCAAAGATGTGCCAAATTTAGGAAACATTTTGAAAATCTTTCCTCATTGTGTAGAGAATGCCCGCGAAGAGAAGACAAGAAGTGAACATTGTTCTGGAGTCATAAATGGCTCCCTTTTGAAATAAATTCCTTTGACAAGAACAGCAACATGTGTAAGAGCCAACGACCAAGGTCAAACAACGAACTCTTGCAAACTTCTGTCAGGAGGGTGTCTCCCTTAGCAGTCATAGCCCTCCACAATGTCCACTCGCTAGCTGAAAAGGTTAACATCCTTCTAAACAAACTAGTTAACTATCCACCAGGGAGCAAAAAAGCAAGAAGTGAAGGACAAAATCCATCTGAACTTCAAAACTGATTTGATCCTGCACATTTGAAGGAAATTGTATTCGTTATTTTTAAATATTTAGCTGACAGATTGTTTATCTTCAATCACAGATCGGTATCTGCTGTTTAGCTAGTGGAACTAAAAATATTCACTTGTTTGGCACAATCTTCTGGTGAAATTATTGGCAAAAATTTCAAATTAGGTAGGAGTCTTATGTTTCAGAATGAAAAGGTAGGTTGAGATCTTTGTGGTTGCTATTATTGCTTTTCCTTTCTTCATTACAGGAAGAGTATAAAGGCATCAGCAAAAACAGGGTATAATTACCGAGAATGGAGGAAACTTAATTGTCAGCTTAATGAGTCACTTAATGAATATATATATATATATATATATATATACACACACACACACACACAATTTCAAGTAGTACATGTAGGCCTAGAGTTCTCTTACCCTTTATGCCACATTTAAAAAAAAAACAATTAGATCTTTCCTTACCTGGCAGTCATATGAACCAAGAAAATAAAGATTACTACAAGCATAACTGGTATTCAATGGCATCCTTATCTCACAGCAAGACAAGGGGACAGCAAAATGACCAGAGAGGCATCAGTGGTGGCCCAAGGACTTGGAGCCCCAACACCAATGAGTTCCTGGCTCCTAATTTCAGTCATAATAGGCATTTGAGAAGTAAGTGAACCTGTGGGAGTTCATCATTGTTTCTCTCGGATTCTCTCTCTGTCTCTCAAATCAATAAAATCATAGATGATAAGTGTTTACAAATAATCAGAATAATTTTCAAGTCTGCTTTCTGAAACAGAAAGGCACGTTCTAGCTGCCAGTGCCCTAGTTCACTGCTGCAGGAGTAGCTAGCTAGCCACCATGGTGGAGGCAGAGAGAAACAGCAGTCTGCAGGTGCAGTGTGCTCCCCAGCAGACTGTCCCAGGCACTGTCTCCCCAAAACCAGAGAATCTTTGGCTCACTCTGTTACCTGTACTTACCTGTAGAAAACCTAGACGATGCACTTTATATTTTGCTGTTACCTAGACTAAACAATTACCCATTCAGGCATTCAGTCAATGCATTCCTTGTGGCAGATAATCCTCAGGTATGTGTTAAAATCATTATTTCTACACCCTCACTGTATTGCATTTATAAGCCACCTGCTTGTAAAAATACTGTCACCCTTCTTCCCTCGCCTCGTTAAGAATCCCTTACGCCTGACATGAAAACTATTGGGCAAAGTTTGGTTTTCTTACACAAATGAATATCTGCAATCACAGAAAGAGAGGGTATTACGAAAGGTAGAAATAACATGCAGTTATAGTATTATTTAATAACATTAGGGACCACTGTTACAAACATTTTTCGAATTTTTAGAATGTATGTGCAAATTATGTGAAAGAGTCTCAAGGGAGCACCTCTCATGAGTTGATACAAACTTCTGCCTAAGAGTTGCCTGGATTGGACCAGTGCTGCGGCTGTAGGTACTAAAACCAACACCTACAATGAATGTATGCATACCATATGAGTGCCAGTTGAAATGCCAGTTGCTCTACTTCCAATGTGGCTCCCTTCTAATGTGCTTAGGGAACCAGCACAAGATGGCTTACATTCCTGGGCCCCTGTACCTACATGGAAGACTGAGGAAGCTCCTGGCTTCTTCATGTCAGCCCAGCTTTGGCCAATGCAGTCATTTAGGGGAGTGAATCACCACCTGAAGATTTCTCTCTCCCCTTCTCTGTCACTCTAGCTCTCTAAACTCTGCCTTCCTAATAAATATCTAATAAATTGATGTTTTCCAAGATATTGTTTTATTTCATATGTGCTTTGCCATATTAATGAAGTTGCAAGCATCATCACCAGTCTCCGTTTCAGTTTCACTTAAGATACATTTATCCAGTTTTTTAAAAAAAAGATTTACTTATTTTTATTGCAAAGTCAGATATATAAAGAGGAGGACAGACAGAAAGAGAGATCTTCTGTCTGATGATTCACTCTCCAACTGACCACAACTCCTGGAGCTGCACCTATTCAAAGCCAGGAGCCAAGCAGCTCTTCCAGATCTCCCACACAGGTGCAGGGTCCCAAAGCTTTGGGCTATTCTTGACTACTTTCCCAGGCCACAAGCAGGGAACTGGATGGGAAGTCAGGCTGCCAGGATTAGAATCTGTGCCCATACTTGATCCGGTGTGCACAAGGTGAGGACTTTAGCCTCTAGGTCACCACGTCACACCCCATTTATCCAGTTTTAAAAAGTCAGAAACATTGGTTTATGTTCTTTATATGGAGAAAACCTAGTTATGTAAATTCACATTGGTATAACCCATGCTAGTTTTGATTTGGGCAGGAAGGGAAAGCAAGGGTCGAGCATTATTTGCCTTGATGGATACACTTTTGATTGTGAAAGTATCTATGGAACTTTCCAGAGACGTAAGAACTGTGTGTGGTTTGAGTTTGGTTTGATTGGGATGGTTTTTAGTGTGTAGAGAAAGTGACATGATAGGATAAAATCTACTTGTGCTTACTCTGCAACTAGACATGTTTTCCACACAAGTATCCGTCTTCCTCCTACACCATTGATATTCCTACACCCTGATTCAATTTGGGATCCCTGGATTGAAAGTTTACCTACGTTTGGGTTAAATATGTTGGAGGAAGCAAGGTAGCATCTCATCTCTTATTTTCTGAAAACTGTCTATCTCCTTCCACTGCCCAAACCCGGTTTCTGTGTGTGGGGTGTGTGTGTGTGTGTGTGTGTGTGTGTGTGTGTGTGTGTGTGTGTGTGTCTGTGTGAGCTTATCTCTGCCTCTCAAACTTAAAAATTAAAATAAAGTAAATTTTAAACATTTTTAGGAATTCTTATATAAATAGTTCCATACAAACAAATGAACAGAGAAAATTGTTTGCTATTCCAAATGCCTAGAAAGAATAAAGAATGTGGTACAAATCTATATAAATTAAATTAGAATTTTTATTCATACATTGCTTATGATAAAATATTGGGAGGCTTGGATCCTCTACCACTTTAGCTTCTCACTATGAAATCTGAACTAAAATGAACTTGTTGATAAAATAAGAGATTTGAAATTGATTATCTCTGTTAGTCCTATCTAGGTGATGCAATCTCTTAGAGATTCTGCTAGCACATTTTTTTCTTTTTTTTTTTTTTAAAGATTTATTTATTTTTATTGCAAAGTTGGATATACAGAGGAGAGGAGAAATAGAGAGGAAAATCTTCTCTCCTCTGATTCATTCCCCAAAGAACCCCAATGGCTAGAGATGAGCCAGGAGCTTTTTCAGAGTCTCCCACACAGGTGCAGTGTCCCAAGGCTTTAAGCCATCCTCGACTGTTTTCCCAGGCCACAGCGGGAGCTGAATGGGAAGCAGAGCCACTGGGATTATAACCAGCACCCATGTGGGATCCCGGCACCTTCAGAGCAAGGATTTTAGCGGCTAGGCTACCACACTGGGCCGTCTGCTAATACATTCTAGCAACAAAATTTTCATAGTGTAACTCTGCCAACCTTTAGTTTAGTGGAATATTCTTTTGTCTATTTCCCATTTTGCCACAAACTTGAACTATTCTATGGCAGATATTTAATTCTACTGATTTCTCTGTTCTTGATCACCATCATAGTAAGCACCTAATAGTATTTCTGTAAAAACAACAATTGACTTAGTAATAACACAGTTTGCAGTGCTGGTGTTGTAAAAAAGCTGATGTAGCGAATATCGCATATAGGCACCAACTGAAATCCCAGGTGTCCCACGCTGGTCTAACACTACTTATGGCCTGGGAAAACTAGGATAAGATGACTCAATTACTTGGAATCCTGCCATCCATGTGGGGAACCTGGTGAAGCTTCTGCTCTTGACTTTGCTTAGGCTTAACTGGCCATACGGCCATCTGGAGAGAGAACCAGCAGATGGGAAATATCTGTGTGTGTGTGTGTGTGTGTGCGTGTGTGTGTGTGTGTGTGTGTGTGTCTTCCTCTCTCTGCAGCTTTGACTTTCACATAAATAAATAAATAAGTAAATCTTTCTAAAGATGCATCAAGCTTCTTACTGAATTGAAACATAAGGTTATGAAAAATCACCAATTTTAGACCTGAATTACAAAATTCTACACTAAGCCTTTCCTACTAATGGATGGTTGAATATTTGTGAAATAAAAAATTGGTTACCTATCATGAGAAATAGTCTCAAATAGAAATCAAATGAAAACATTTTTGGAATTTTTATTTCTGCTGCTTTCAATGTCCTTTTTATTTCCACCATAACTGGTTATTGGTTTGCAATATTATTCCGGAGACTGAGCTAAAATTTTTCCATCTATAAAAAAGGAAACAATGGGCATTTTTAATTTCATAGAAAAATGAAAAAAATATTAATCCGCAGCCATGCCAAAAAGGCAAACAAAAAGAGCAGCTTTTAATTAAATCTAAGGGATAGAAGTCTTAGTACAATTTTTTCATTTCTCTCTTCACTCTTCTCCCATCCACTTGCAGAATGTAGCACTGTAACTATTCCACTGCTGCTTTACATTTTTCTCTCTTCAGAGGAAGAATATTAAAAGTCACAATAGTATGCATTTTAGAAGAAAATTTTAATTACTAATTCATAAGAAGTAATATTCATGTACCAAGTATGTTACACAATCTAAATTAAAACGCTAGGTTGAATTTGCTCAGTAAGATTCTAATACTAGGGAAGGGCCAGGAAAGATATAGATGCTTTTGATGTCCTGTAAGAGAAAATCCTGAGTTTCAATAGCACATAGAGTTAAGTTTCTCAATAAAGGGGTCCCTGTGATCTTTACTTCAGAGGGTCTGCCATTCTGGAAATGAGATCTACGCAACTGATATCAGTCTCGCATTGTCCATGATCTTTGTGACCCAGGAGATACAGAGGGTACTTTGGACCTTTCTGTTGAAGCGACCCTTTCCTGGAATGTCATCCAGAATTTGCATGCACTGTTAAAGAGAGGATAGAAAAACGAGTTGACAAACCTGAGTCTGGAGAATGCTGCGACTCTCTTGGTGTGTTTTGATAACTGGGTCTCAGCCCTGCGACACCACTTAGCAATTTTAACAAGGGTGGCAGTTGCTAAAATAAGAGAAAACCAATGGTCAGCCTTGCTTCTAAGCATACCATGATAAGTGGAATTTGCTCTGTTAATTACTCTTCATAAGTAAAACTCACACAATTTACACGCAAAAATTGCAACACACCCAAAGCATCTAAGAATATCATTACTTTTTATGTGAAAACAGAGTGGATAATTAACAATTTTATTAAAATATATTTCAATAGTTCATAAAATCACACACAGCTAAAAACAAATAGCATATTGTATGGCAAGAACACCTTTGTAAAATGAAAGGAAGCAGACATCCTAAAAACAAATAGATTATCCACACGATCACTTTCTACTATCAGATACTACAAACGCTTGATTTTTATAATTCCATGACCCCTAATGCCTTATGCATATTGAATTCTCAATGAATATGTTAAAATTAATACATATTGAATTCTCCATGAATATGTTAAAATTAATATATCTGTTATCTTAATTCGCTGTGGGAAAACACACAAATACAAATTACCAACAAACCAGAATTTTAAAAATTTATAATCATTCAATGCATGCTGAAAATTGTTTTGAAACTAATCTTCATTTCATTTATATGAAAAGCTGGAGATAGCATGGTTCTTTTATAATTTAAAATTGCTTTAATGTATTTTATTTAAATTTTTCCATTTATTTCTTTGAAAAGCAGGAGGACACAGAAAGAGAGAGAGCTGTATTGTTCATCTGCTGCTCCTGTACCCAAATGTCGACAACAGCCAGGGCAGAGCCAGGGCAGAGCCATGCTCCAGGAACTCAGTGCTGCTCTCTCATAACCATTTATTGCTACATCCCAGGCTATGCATGAACAGAAAGCTGAAATCTGCAGTGAAGGGCCTGGCGGCATGGCCTAGTGGCTAAAGTCCTCACCTTGAACGCCCCAGAATCCCATAAGGGTGCCGGTTCTAATCCCGGCAACTCCACTTCCCATCCAGCTCCCTGCTTGTGGCCTGGGAAAGCAGTCGAGGACGGCCCAAAGTTGGCACTCCAGCTCAAACTCAAGTACTCCAGCACAGGATGTGGGTTTCCCAAACTGTGTCTTATCCATTGTGAAAATACATGTCCCTTTACAATTTGAAACACATAGACTGCAGTAAAGATGCCATCATTTGCAAAGGGAAATTTCTAAAACATGTTATTTAATCTGTTTCCTTATGTAGAGACATAATGAAACAAAAAAGAGATATATTTGTAGTAGTAAACATGTTTCTGGCTCATCCCACCCTAATGCTTTTGCTCATCTCTCATGAGGAAGTCCCCGTGTTCATCCCATCAATGAGTCCTCCTGGCCATTGGTCTTATCTACTCTGAGCCAGTGCTGGTGTTATGAACCTGCCCCTCTGACAGATGGGTTTGCTGCAGTTATGCCTCAGATCTCCCTAAATAGACACAGATGTCACCTAAGGATCTGTGTGATCACGGGGGGGGGGGGCACTCTTGTTCGTGACAGACTCACCAACCATCTCCAGTGCTGGCATCACCTCTGCTGGTGTGGATGCTGCTGCCACGTACGGTCATGAGCACCAGCCTCAGGTGCACTGAAGAACCTCTCCCTACAGCTTTCTGACACATTAGTAAATGATTTACACTATCTTGACATGGTCATTTCACAGTTTCTATCAGAAAATATTACCAATGATAAATTTTCCATAGGACTAATGGCAAATGCAAATAAAAACAAAATGAAGGCCGAATACTTGGTTTAGCAGGTGACTCGCAGATTAGGATGACTGTATCCCCCACAGAGTGCTGGATCCCTACTCCAGTTCTGCCATCATGCATATTGGGAGGCAACAGGTGACGACTCAATACTCGTCAATACTCCAGATCCCTGACACCTACACGGGAGATGCGGTTGAACACCAAGGTCTTGGCTCTGCCTGGCCAGGACCAACAGTTGCAAAACTTTGGGAAGTAGATGGGGTCTTTGTCTCCTCGCAGCCTCTCAAATAAGTAAATAAATGAGACATTTTCTGTACCTTATACAGTAATAACCACTGGAATTATAAATTTTGCATTTTTGTTTGGAACTCAACTATATTTCAGTAATATTTTAGGAATCTGTACATTTGTACTTTTACAAACATACTGGGGTGTCATTCTTAAAGAAACAACTCAGGGCCCAGCGCAATAGCTTAATGGCTATAGCCCTTACCTTGAATGTGCTGGAATCTCATACAGATGCTGGTTCTAATCCCGGCAGCCCTGCTTCCTATCCAGTTCCCTGCTTGTGGCCTGGGAAAGCAGTCGAGGATGTCCCAAAGCCTTTGGACCTTGCACCCACATGGGAGACTGGGAAGAAGCTCCTGGCTCCTGGCTTTGGATTGGCTCAGCTCCAGTCATTGTGGCCACCTGGGGAGTGAATTATTGAATGGAGGATCTTCCTCTCTGTCTCTCCTCCTCTCTGTATATCTGCCTTTCCAATAAAAATTTTAAAATCTTAAAAAAAAGAGAGAAACAATTCCATGCGTAGGAAAAGGTTGTATAATGAAGATATCACAGAATTTTTTGCAATTGTGAAAAGTAAAAGTAAACTAAATGATCAAAAACAGGAGAATGATTAATTATGGCATTGACCCTCAATAGGTCGAAAAATACAAAAAATTAACATAATAACTGATGTATGGAAATGAAATGTTACAGACAGTTGATTATTATTAAATCTCTATTATAACTCTATAGACATATGTGTAAAGGCTTAGAAAGAAATACATGGACAGAAAGAATCAAGATGGTGGAATAAGGTAAGGACACATTTAAACAGATAGAGAATCATTAGCCAGGGTGAAGCAGAGGGGACACATTTCAGCAAATAGGAGAAGGTAGGCCGAAGGCAGAGGCACCCGGAGAACGACAGACACTGGGAAGCAGTGGACATAACAGTGTGGTGTTGCAGTGACCAGATAACCCAGCAGCAGTCAGCGAGCAGTGATCTGAGCTCCACTGATGGTCAGAGCTCCACCAGCAGCCAGGTGGGAGAGGGAGTTCACCAGGATCTCAGGAGGTGACTCCAGATGAAGAACTGCTCATCCTGCTGATTTGCATGATTCAACCAGGAGCAGAGACAGAGCAGTTTACCCCAAACTGGTGGTGCAGGATCATGTGAATCTCAAAGCCCAGACTGCCACCAGAGCTACATCAGGCACCATTTTGTGTAGGGAGGCCAAGGTTGTGGGACAAGATTGCGCATGTACTGCATTTGGAGCTCATTTCTAACCCAGTGCACTGACACGGTATCCTACATGTTCCACCCAAAATAGGTGCGGGTAGCCCCAGACCTAATGGCCAAAAGATCCTGAACTCCATCAGTGGCACATCAGGTGCCATTGTGTACACTGTGGCCAAGGCTGTGTGCATGTGCTAAGCTAGGAGTGAACTCAGTTCCAGCTCAGTGCATTGCAGTGGTCCCAAAGGGAAAATATTACTGACTTTGGCATCTTATGATTCAAAATAGGTCCAGGTGGCCCTCAAATCTAATGGCCACCAGGTTCCGGCAATATCAGCATCACCAGTTACCTAGCTATTAGGACAATTGGTGTCTCCCTAATCCTGGAAATTGCTCAAACCAGAAGTGGAAGAGAGGTTGTACAGACAATGGTGCAACCACAGCACAGACTCACAGGAGGTGAAGAGTGCCCTGTGAGTGACACAGAAATCTGCCCTAAGTAGAAGAATCTGCTAGCCAGAGTATAATTACCAAGAAGAAAAGAAGAGACTGAGGTACAATGAATATTACTGAAGACTCCCCTGCAAATGAGCAAAAACTTTGCCAAGCTCAGAGTTAATGAGGGAATACATTAAGGAAATGGGAGACACAAAATTCAGAAAACTTGTTATGAAGCTTCTTATCAACAATGAGAAACTTACAGGAGTTCAAGGAATTTAAGAAATATGTCACATAGGAAATAGCAACACTAAAACAAAATCAAGCCAAATTATTGGAAATAAAGTACATAATGAAATTTAAAAATCAAGTGGAAAGTCTCAATAATAAAATGAGCAAGGCAGAAGAAAGAATCTCAGAATTGGAAGATATTTCTTGTCACCATGGGGAAACAATCGAAAAGCTGAAAGCAGAGCTAGGTCAAGCTGAAAAAATGTATTCAAGAATTAAGAGACACTCTTAAAAGGCCAAATTAAGAGTTATGGGAGTTTCAAAAGGTGCAAAAAAGAGAAGCTGGATATAAAGGTACATTTAATGAAATAATAAGGGAAAATTTCCCTAATCTGGGGAAAGAATTGAGACACAACATCCAGGAGGGGCACAGAACTCCCAATAGGTTGATCAAAAGCGATCTTCGGGCCCAGCACGATAGTGTAATGGTTAAGGTCCTTGGCTTGAATGCACCGGAATCCTATATGGGCGCTGGTTCTAATCCCAGCAGCCCTGCCTCCCATCAAACTCTCTGCTTATGGCCTGGGATAGCAGTCGAGGATGACCCAAAGCCTTGGGACCCTGCACCCACGTTGGAGACCGGGAAGAAGCTCCTGGCTCCTGGCTTTGGATCGGTGCAGCACCACCCGTTGCAGCTGCTTGGAGAGTGAATCATCAGTCGGAAGATCTTCCCCTCTGTCTCTCTTCCTCTCTGTACATCTGCCTTTCCAATAAATAAATAAATCTTTTTTTAAAAAAAGTGATCTTCACCATGACACATGATAATCAAACTCTCTTCAATTGAATATAGGGAAAAGATCCTTAAATGTGCATGGGGAAAAAAATGAAGTGATGTGCATATGAACCCCAATCAGACTCACAGCTGACCTCTCACAGGAAACTTAATAGGCCAGAAGAGAATGAAGCAATATATTCCAGATTCCACAATATATTCCAGAAGCAAAAATTTGTTAGCCCAGAATAACTCATCCAGCAAAGCTTTCCTTTGTCTTTGAAAATGAAATAAAATTTTTCCACAGTAAAGAAAAATTAAAAGAATATGGCTTTTCCAGATAAATGATACTTAAAGATGTTCTCTTGACAGAGAAGAGGAATAGCACCCACCAAAACCAAAACCAAAGTGAAGAACATCCCAGTATAATAACAACAGAAGACTAAATCAAACAATGCTAAAATGATAGGATCAAATTTCTACCTATACTCATTTTAACCCTGAATGTAAATGGCTTAAACCCGTCAATTAAATGTAGACTGAATCAAAAAACAAAGCCCATCTATCTGTTGTCTACAGGAGACTTATCTCACCAACAAAGATCAGCAAAGACTGTATCTCATGGGCTTTGATGTTTTGGGTTTTGTTTTTATTTTCATGTCTTCAAGACGTCTTTTTTTTTTCATATTCTTCACTGACGAATAGGTCATACAATGGCCTCATTTTCTTCAAGAGGTTCTTGATTTTCTTTTCGTTTCTTCAGTGACACATTAATCATTCAGTAGCAAGTTATTTAACTTCCCGGCATTGTAAACTTCTATTTTTCTTCCTGCTGTTGATTTTGTTTCATGGCTTTTCATTTAAGGGGATGTATAGTAACTGTGTAATGGAGACTAATATATCCAGACGTGAGGATGCAATGCATTATGCATCTCTACTTGCAGATCAAAGATGGACTCCCAATGAAACTGTTAAATTTACTGTGACAATAGGATGCTGGACTCTACCATTGTCCCTGCCCACAATGATGGACTTAGGACTGTTTATGAAGAACTATACTTTTGTAATAATATAGGGGAAATCAGTGGCGGGGGAGAAATGGGGAGGGAGTCAAGGACATTTCAGTGTCTATGAAACTGTATTAAAAGGTAATAATAATAACTTAAAAAGAGAAAAATAAAGAGAAAAATCTGCCACCTTTATGTTTTTACTCATTTAGAATATTAACCAAATTTCTGTTTATAAAATAGTTTTTAGGTGTCCAATTGGTATTTACTAAGACAATTTCAAACACTAGCATTATTCCTTCCAGATGGTTCATTCATTAAATTAAAACTGATTAAAATATGAAATAAAATATAAAACATATATGAACAACTAAACTTGTCATAGCGAATGAGTTGCAAGAACTGTTTTTCCCTCTAGTTCCAGTTTTGTGGGTTTGCTGTTTTACCTCGTAAATTATGACTTCAAAACAAAGTGAGAGATAAATGAGTAAATCAGTACTTACAGCTTTTTTAATGAAAAAAATGACATACCTCCCACACTGAGAGTTAGCCTCAGCAGCCTAATGCTGTTACAATATCAACAACTGGCACTTTTCCAAATGTTATACAAAGTTCTAATTGCTCCTAACCTGGTAGTGTTGAAGTCTGACTGAGTGTCTTTCAAACCCCCTTGCTGAATTTCTTGGCTTTGTTACCAGTTCTTGGCATTTCATTTGGCAAGACTGGCAGGACTTGTGGTCAGTAAAGAGACAAGCAGGTCCTCCTCTTTACCTTTGTCTGGTTTCTCTCAATCTCAGCTAGAAGGGAACAGTCCCAATAATTGTGAATCACTTTCTCAGCCTGTAACAAAAATTCAGGTTGAAATGCTTCTGTGGAAAGCCATACCACAGAGCTGTGGAAGACAGTTAAATCACACTTCACTCAAGGAGAGAAGGATCACACAAGAGAGCAGATACAGTGTGATGTCTCCAGTGACAGGAAGATCATATGAACAGGTGACTTGTGGCTTTTACAAAGCTCCAGGCACTAGAAACTTATAGACAGCTGGCAGGTTCATGGACAAGAAAGCACCAACCATGGCAGCCAGGGAAAATGAATTTGAAAAGCAAGTTTGCAGGCCTCAGGTCACATGCTGAGAGTTAGACTTCATTCAAATGTGCATAGATCCCAGTACCTAGGTGGATGGTATGATTGTCCCTAGGTGCTGACCCAACTATGATGAGGTGCCAATCAGAGCACTGCAGGGTGTAGGCAGCCAAGACTAACAATTATTCCAAAGATAAATTTAAAGACCCTAAGATCTGGAGTTACTTTTTGGATATCTCAATCTTCCCTCCCTCCTAAGTCACTTGGTCTTTCCGGGGCTCAGTTCCCTCACCTTTAAATGGAGATCTAGGACCAGAAAATGTCCAAGGTTAGATTCAACTCCCAAATCCCCTTGAGTCGCCCACTTCAAAAGCTTCACGGATATTCCAGGCTATCCAACCACATTCTCCTCTTAAGCCTTCAGAGCAATGCCTCTCAGACGCGTATAAGCATAGCTACTTTCTTTGAATCTGATGTTCTATTTGTGCAGAGGCTGTGCTAGTAAATGTTAAATAAATATTCATTGAAAAAATAATAAATGAACTACCACCTTTTGCTGCTTCTCACAGGTTTCAAATATTCAAAATGATGAAGAAAGGAGATACCACATCTGAAAGCTGACTCTCCCTTTGTCCAATGAGGAAATATTCCTGGGACATTCACCAAGTAGATTGTGAGACAGACAAGCATGAAAAAACCATAACACAGAATATTTAGGGGATGCATAACCATGAGCAATCAGAAGAGGCAGAGAAAAAAAGGAAAGGAATCAGTGTGTCTCAACAGATTGGATTTAGTTATCTTTATTTGAAAGGCAGGATCACAGAGAGAGGAGGGGAGGCAGAGAGTTCTTCCAAGCATCGGTTCACTCCCCAAATAGCTTCAGTTGCCAGTGCTCAGCTGGTCTATAGCCAGGAGCCAGGAGTTTCTTTAGGATCTCCCCTGAGGCTCAAGCTCTTTGGCCATCCTCTGCTTCTTTCAAGGGCCATTCCCAGGGAGCTGGATCAAAGGCAGAGCAGTCAGAACATGCTATGCCATATGCTATGCCATAGCAACAAACCCAAGGCTATTTTATTCTTGATTCTACCATCTAGCTTATTACCCACTCTTTCTAGCTGCATTCCAAGTACACCATCTTCAATGTTTTCATGAGCATTCCTAATGAAAGGACATTTTTAGTTTTATATTTAGTTAGGAAGAACCCCTTTCTCATTATTTCAACAACCACCAGGGTCATATCTGTTGAATGAACGGGAATTACCTTGTGACATGTAACTTATGTCTGCATCTTCAATGCCTAAATTGTGCTTAGTAATAAAACTTTATTGAAATAAAATCTGTTTCAAAAGACTGAGATAGTAGATAGAAAGAGGGACACTCACATTTCAGGTAGAGGGTGGGTGAGGAGTCCAGCTCCCAGCTGCTTTGCCTTCCCTGCATCGGCTGCTTTGATCCTCCAAGAGCTATCTCCATGGACATCCCAAGTTCTGCAGGTTATACCAGAAAAACCACTGTTCAAGAGCCTTGCAAGATGCTCTGGCTCTGTCTCTCACCTGCTTCCTCTCTCACACGCTCACACCGAAACGCACAGGGAGTTGTGTTTGGTAAGCCATTCGGATACAAAGTAATCCTTTTTTGTGTGTTACTAGTGCTCACAGACTATCTTTTTCTCCCTTTAAAGATGAGTGTCAGCTTGTTATTGTGTAGCTTCCAGAGCCCACATTTCTCTGTGTTTAAAAAACCAACATCTTCAGTTTCTGACATTCCTTCTTTTCTCCACCTGTTACACCTGTGAGTTCTTCATGAATCCTGGGTATGATTAATTTATCCAGGGCAATAGTTCTCAAGATGACTGCAGAATAGAGTCCCCTGGGAAGATATTTGAAAATGTTCCTAGCTGGGTCCTCACCTCATACCAATTAAATCGGAATTTTGAAAACCTTCTTAAATGCTTCTTTTGTGATTCTAATATGCAGCCAGGGTTGAGAAGCAGTGATATAGGCCTGGTTTAAATTCATTTTAAATACTTTTAAGTTCTACTACCATCCATTCCCTTTCCATAAGCCTTAGTATCTCTGCTCTTCATTGTGTCATTTAAGTTCTCTTTCCATGGATTACAATATAAGAGTAAAATCCAGTTTAACTAATGTTACTTCCTCTTTGTCATTTGTTAACCCGACCCAGATATAGCTTCTACATGCTTCTAAACACATTGGAACTCTTCAGGATATTAGCACCTTTCTCAAACGTCCAATAATAAAAAAAATTCCAGTAGATTTTTTTAAAAAAATATATACGACTTTCATTTGTTTAATCTCTCTCAGATACTCTTTGTCATTCCATTTCTAGATATGTAGAAAACTTCATTGCTATATAGTTTGCTATATCTGTCTTTCAATAAGGCTTGAATGACAATGATGGTATTATCTTTTGCTCTTAAGGTCACTTTATATCTATTCTCTATAACCCTAGACAACTATCCTATTTCACATGTTTTATTTGTCATATTGCTATTCACCATGTTTTCTCTTTAAGGATCCCTAGGCACCACTTTCACTACTGGGATACACTTTATGATACTTTGGAATTTTTAAAGTTCATGCATACATTTGATTGTTTCCCTATTGTGTTTGTGTTTAGCTGGCCAATATTGTACTGCCTCTAAAATTTCATCAGCAGTCATTTTTTACTCAATATTCACATTGTCTAGGAAGAACTTTGTGCAGTCTCAGGATCCCAGGAATCTAGAAATGTAATAGTCCAAAAACAACATTATCCTTTTCTTGACTTGTTTAGATAGCCAGATATTCATGTAACATGTTTGTTCTTTCTGAAATCGTGACTAGGAAGAATAGATAGATTTGATCAAAAAACCTTCTTGGTCAACTACATAAAAAAGAAGTCCTTAAGTGTCTGCCTCCTATGCTCTTCATGGCTTTCTTGCTGGCTTCCTTGGGAAGGAGACGTGAAATGTGATCAATTGTTGAATCAGAGTGCATTTTCTTCTTGTAAAGTCATGTACTTCTGCCTATGCACTCTGAGATGGGACAGCGACATTTTGACTGATGGATTGACCACACAGACAAATGTCTACATCACTTGCCTCCTTTCTTATTGCACACTTTAAGACACCTGCTGTGTGATGAGACACCAGATTTGCTCTTTCTCATGGGCCTTAATTTTCCCATCTGTAAAATGGGACTTATCCTATTTCATTCACTCCAAGAGGTTTGTCTACACATAACAAAAAAACTTGAATATTATTTGCAGACCTTTAGTTTCCATTTTATTGCTCACCAAGTAGAATTATTTTGATATTTAGTGTGTTAATATGGTTTTCATCAGCATCTTAGAAGGCTAGCTTATTTATGTATACAATTAGTGGAATAGAATATGGAAAGTGGTGGGCGGTGGTAAAATGCGGGCCATTTCCCTGAGTGCAAAAAGGACCATAATTCATAGGAGATAGACTGAGATGTGAAGGTCACTCACTTATTCACAGAAATAAATTATATTATATCATCAAGTAAGTTTCTTCAGCTGGTCATAAAAAAGGATATGGCTAAGTAATTTACTGGCAAATGATGGTTATAAACCACTGACACTCCAACAAATCAAATTACATCATATAAACCACCTAGTCATGCTTATAGGCTTGCCAAAGTGGGAGCGGGGAGCAGAAACAGTCACTCTGATGGCATCTAGATTCATGCAAAGACCACGCCTGTTCACTAGTGAAGATACACACAGCTCTTAAAATGCTGCTGAGACAGAGCCACTCCACCTTGACTGCCTCTTTGAGATGAACAAACCTGTAAACCAGCATACACGATTGCTCTGCCAGGCTTGGGCTAAGATCTCGTGACGCGACACTGAGGTTCTGAAGTCTTGCTAAAACCAGTCCAGTTTTGCTGAGCTAAGTATGAGGACAAAGCTGATTTCAACAGTTAAGAATTATCTTGTGGGGGCTGAGCTGAGAAAGCATTCCATAACGCATACAGCTACAAGTAACAGTCTTAGTTACTTGGTGCTGCTGTTAACAAAACACCTAACAGTGGGCAGTTTGTAAGGAACAGTTGAATTTCTCACACTTCTTGAAGCTGTGAAGTCCATGATCAAGATGACAGATTTGGTCTCAAGAGGCCCTTCCTGCTGCACCCACCCACAGCAGAAGGTGTTGGCAAGCTAGCACAATGTTACATAAAGCCTGTTTTCAGGTTTTTTTTTTCCTTCTCATTGACATGTAAAAACTACATACACATGAGTAGGCATTTACCCAGTGGCTAAGATGTCAGCAGTACCTGGTTCAATTCCCAGCTTAGGCTCCTGACTCTAGCTTCCTGTTAGTTCAGAGTCCAAGAGGCAACAGCGGTACCTGAAGGCTCTGGTGTACTATTTTAATGTGGAATTCAAGTAATGGAGTCTAAAACCTTTACAATGGCCAAAATGTTCCCCTAAGACCTTTAAAGAGTGTTATTAAGTGAGTATTGTAATGCAGTGGATTAAGCTACTGTTCGTGATGCTGTGTTCCTTATCAGAGCACCTGGAATCCATTCTTAGAAAAGCTGAGACTATGCCCATTGCCCAAGATGGCAGAGAGCAAAACATGGAAGTGTCACTTTGTGTATATGTGTGTGTATATTTCTACCTTGTACCCAATACTGTTCATATGTGTTATTTAATGTTGATTTTCTTTTAAGCAATCATGATGGTCTTTAACTCCTTCTTGTAAATTAATATGCAAGATGGAGAGCAGGAGGCTAATAACTTCCTTTACTGAAAGGGTTTGGGGAGTTACATACCTAGTTTGCAGCCTGACTCCAGCCTGCTCTCAAGGCTGTCCACAGGCTAGCCTATTTGACCCCAAAAAGTAGTATTGCCATGGTTCATAAATTGAGTCAGTGGTCATTCTAAAACTGAAAGTGGTAACAGGAAACTAGCATCTAGCACCCTACAACTAGCAAAAACTAGCAGAACAAATCTGTGTTTAGAAAGTGTCTGTTTCTGAAAGTAGAAAATGAATCCATATCCTCTAAACCATAGATTAATTAACCTCTCAGCTCCCTTAGTACAAGCTGAGATCAGTGTGAGCTTTTGTTAGTTCCACAATAGGAATCTTCTTTTGTTTTATCATGAGGTTATTGCTTCCACTTGAATTCAGTGGCCTAAACACTTCACCGTTGTCTACTGCTTTTCCAGGTTAGTAAGGAGCTGGATTGCAAGTGGAGCAGCTGGAACTTGAAGAGATACCCATATGGGATGTTGGTATTACAGATGGTGATTTAACCTGCTGTGAACAATATTGGCCCCAAATATTGCTAACTTTAAAATGAAGTGTTGGTTAACGTAATTGTTTTTAGTAAAATAAACATAACAGTAAGAGACCCATACTTATCCATTTTAAGAACCCAAAAATGTAATGGTATATCTTTTAGTCCTTGAAACGATGTTTTCATTTCACTTCTTCTTTGGAATGTTATCCCAAGAGAATATAATTTTGTGATTGAAAATCTCTAGTACAATTTTCTAATTGTAATATGAATGTAAATTTATCTTAAAACTTTTCTGTGTGAGTAATATGAAGCTTAAATAACGCTACAGTGTTTACAGTTAAAATGTCTTCTTGCTTTCATTGTCATTATATACATTACTAATAAACAGCCGGTCAAACTTCACAAATATATTAAGTGCATTGATAAACATTAACACTAAGACATAAAATTTTACTGCAATTCTGTGTCTTCTATGAACCATTGTTTGTGATGCTTTTATTAGAGGACTTATGCATGTAGACCTTATTCGGTGTTAGGGAGTTTATACTGAGCAGTTTCCCATCATAAGTTTCCTGGTAGGTGGTAAAGCTTTTCTTCCAAAAGTGTAAAAAAGAAGGGGTGACCAAGGACAAGTCAGACTATTGGCAATTTGAAGAGAGAGGATATAAAATACCAAGCTCTGAAAACTGATTCTTTTAAAACTATTTGAACAAGTATTTCTAGTGCCTTTGGGAGGTTTTTTTTAATAACTTGATTTGAAGATAACTGCTTTAAAACATTAAAAGTTCTTCTCCAAAAGTTCCTTCACCCAAGTGAAGGGATGTGATGGGATCAGAATGAGCCCTCTTTGCTACAGGTATTTGCCTAAATTAGAACAAGCTGACCAAGAAACAACGGTTCTTCATTGCTATGATCCTTCCATTCTATTCTACCCATGCGCTTTGTGTATATCCAATAAGCATCGTTGTTAATAATAGCTTTAGAAGTAATTTTGGCATTTAAAAATGTATAGAAATCTATGCGGAGAAACGAAAAATGATCACCACCAGCAGATTAAAAAAGAATTGTTGAGATTTTGACAGAATAAAAAATCAAAAACATTGATATTTGGTATCTAAAATTACTTTTTGGCTCTAACTATTGTATGCACATCATATCTTCACACACATATTCTGGTTATATCCTAAGTACAGCTCAGTGTTAAGCAAAGTGAAAAAGTCAGAAAATAACAGGGCAGAGATTACAGCAAGGTTATGGCTGGGGGAGGGGGTAGAGCAGCTCCTACAGAATAATAGGTTTTAAATTGGAGGTCTTAAAACCCTCTAGAAATAAAAAGGCTCAAAAAAAAAAAGAGAGAAAATTGCACAGGGATTATTTTACTTAAAAAGACAATCTCGTTTCTCTTTCAAAAATTGCTGTATTTTTTGTAAGATGCCTTTGACAATGGATGTCATCACTTAAGGACCATAGCTCAATAAGAGTAGTCAAGAATTCTAAGGTTTTATGGCACTTAAATGTTTCTGCCAGTTTGTAGAAAATGGTGCAATTTTGGTCAATTTGATTTAAGGAACTGAAAACTCCAGAAATATAAGTTAACAAATTAATTCTTAGTTGTTGCTTAATTTTTAGACTTTTATTAGGAGTAAATGTTTCAAACATTATTTTAAGAATATAATCAGATTAAAAGTTGTTGACCACAACATGCTGAATGAAAGCATGTGATATACTGAAGGGAGAAAGTCTACTGTCTGTAGTGGCAAAACAAAAACAAACAAAAAACCAGTGTGATTGGAGCACAGCTCCTTATTTCATTTCACTTTGCTTTTAAACGTAAGAAATTGGTTGATATCACTAACATAAGCCATAATCATTGTCTAAGCTAAAAAAAATTCTATGTCAACTAGAAGGATAATATGCATTTTAATCTTATACATACATAAGTTAAATTTGTATTACATTAATAGATAAGAGCTCAAATTCAGTCTTATGCTCCATTGATACTGAGTATATATATATATATATATATATAAAGACATGGGGTCTGCAGATGAGTATATGATGCTTCCTAAATAGACGCGTAAGTGGAATCTTGATCCCTAAGTATGTTATTTCATGAACCACAGGACAGTCATAATGTCTTCCAATTAATAAACTTTTTCCTTATTATCATTAAGTGATACAAGATATAGCTTCATATGAATTTTTGCTTCTTTTTTTTTTTTTTTACAATAAGAATAAAACTTGGGGCTCCCACGCGATGGTTCAGTGGCTAATTCCTCACCAGATGGGCACCAGTTCATGTCTCAGCTGCTCCACTTCCCATCCAGCTCCCTGCTTGTGGCCTGGGAAAGCAGTAGAGGACGGCCCAAAGCCTTGGGACCCTGTGCCCATATGGAAGGTGCAAAAGTTCCTGACTCCTGGCTACGGTTTGACTCACCTAGGGCCATTGCAACCACCTGGGGAGTGAACCAGCAGATGGAGGATCTTTCTCTGACTCTCTCTCTATGCAATTTGTCTTTCCAATAAAAATGAACAAATCTGTAAAATAATAAAAGATAGAGTAAGGTTGGTAAAGTAGAATGGCAACAGCAAACTTATGATTTATATAATTTCATGATACTTTGCATTTTTGTTCTCAGATAAAATTGTACTGAGTGATGGATTAATACAAGACTGGAAGAAGATAAGAGCTTAGTCCAAGTAAAATAAAGGGAACACAGAGAGAATTAAGCTAAAGTCACAGTTGGAGCATGGAAAACAATGAAAGCGCTTGACAGTTAACTTCAGTGGATATTCAAAATAGGAAAGAATTTCACTCTAGATTGGAATAATAGCTGACATACTGAAACCTGTGACCATTGCTTTATCCATCTACAGGATCCTCACCACAGCCTTGAAAGTGGGTAGTATTACTCCTCAAAATACAGCTAAATATGTCCATTTGTTTTCAGATAAATGTGTATCAGCATCTACATATGCACTTAAATAAAGAGGATAAATGTTTATCTTACAGATAACTACGTAAATTTTGCATAAAAATGACTTTTCTCTCTTGTGTGTGCCACTTCTCAACTAACAAAATACAACTAAAATTCCAAAAGCTCAACATAATTTTGAGAAAAATCAGCAAGTGATTTAAAATTTCATCTGGATGAATAAACGAAGACAAACGATTGCTTTCTTTTTTTAAAAGAAAATTATTTATTTTTACTTGAAATCAGAGATACAGACCTAGCGAGGAAGAGACAGAGAAACAGAGAACTTCCATCCACTGTTTCATTCCCCACATGGCCACAATGGCTAGACCTGGGCCTTGCTGACGCCAGGAGCCAGGAGTTTCGCCCGGGTCTCCTACATGAATGCAAGGGACCAAGGTCTTGGACCGTCTTCCTCTGCCTTCCGAGGCCATTGGCAGGGAGCTGGATCTGAAGCGGAAGTGCAGGGAATGGAACTGGCACCTGTATTTAAATAACAGTACGACAGGCTGAGGAATAGCTTGCCGTGTGGCCCCATGGCCATAGGATTACTTTCTTTGCCAGACATTAAAAGGATGTTAAACCTAAATAATTAGAACACTACTGTGAGACTGATCAATGTAAGGAAATAATATGATAGAAATCACTTCTGTATGCAGTAATCATAAATATCACAAATACTGTGTGACAGAGGAGAAGATCCATATGATTTGCTAAACCATGCAGGAGAAATAGATAATATGCAGAAAATCTAAAATTAATTCAACTGCTGTATTACTGAAGAAACAAAGAAAGCACAAAATTCAGAAAGTGCCAATGCAACAGCTCTGAACTTTAATCAAAAACAATTTTAATCACAAATAATGGAAAAAAATAATTGCAAAGTGAATTAAATTTCAAATCAAAGTTTAGAATTACTTTTTTACCTCTGTGACTAGAATTCCATGGCTGTAGCTTAGTTGGTATTCTGCATAAGCCTTGGATTCATTTAACAACGTTGACTGTTGATCTAAGAATTAAGGAATATTATGATAAAGTTATGATATTTTTACCTAAAAAAAAATCTTTATATACATACATGAGAGGGCTTCGAAGAAGCTACAGAAAGCATGTATCATCATTTGACATTTTTGCAGTTTTTTTTAAATCCCTCATAAGTATGTGTGCATGTGTGTGAGCAAGTTGTCCTCATTGCCTCTGATTATTACAGCAGAGTGCTGCTTTTTCTCTGGTTCCTTATGAAGATGTTTTCAAGTTTAAAACTGGGAGAGTAGTAAAGAGTGTTGAATCTATAGCTACCTGCAGTAAAACACCTTGTTTGACAAGAAACTTCTAGCTGATTCCATCATCTGCTACAGACAGAGAACTGGAATGCAGGCCCTGGGTTTCATCGCATAGTTTCATTGGAGAGGTACAAATAAGACTGAGAAATCTTTTGTTGCTGTGTGTTCCGTTTTATCCTAAAGGACCCCCATAGAGATCCACAGAAAGTCCCTGGCTTAATGCTGGATTGACTTACGACATGAACATTGAAGGATACTGATATGCAGACCCGTACTTGGAACTTGGGGTTTCCTGAGCGAGTCATATGCACTTTGATCCTCTCCCGTGATGCCTGCCAGCACACCACAGCTCTCAGTCCACCGCGTGCTCTGCTCTCAAATGCAAACACCCAAGCACCGTAGTGAAGCTACTATGCTCAGATTGTTAGGTTTATCCAACACGTGTTGAATTCATGATGTTTACAACTTATAATGAACTTATTGAGACTTACATCCACATAAGTCAAAAATTACTTCTATGTCTTCATCTGAACTGAATCAGTTGCTTGAACCGACTGTGACTAATGATGCTGCTTGGAGTGACTGAATTGCAGAAAGTGTTTTGGTTGTGCTTTTACAGCTCCTCTTTCCCCTGAAAGGGCTTTCCTTGATGTGACATGTGAATATAAAGGTCTTGTGTTATCAGTGCATATATTTTTAACTCAATTTACAGCTTTATAAGTTTATTTTCTTATTGGCATGATGGTGCTTTCTTTTTTTAATTATGAAAACTCAAACAGGGGACATTTCGGAAAACAATAATGAAATTCATATCATATAAGATAAACAATAAAACTTTTCAAATAGTCAAAAACAACCAAAAAAGATACTCTAGATCTTAAGGATATTAGTAGTCTGTTTTTCTTGTAGTTGGCATCTTTCATATCTCTCTAAATTGTTAAGCATATTCCCTCACAAATGGGGCAATGTGACTACTCTGGGAGATCTGGAAAGGACAGATAAACCTTTGTACCCTTCCTGAAAATAACCACATGTCCCAATGAGGAAGTGATATTAACAGTGTCTCCAATAGAAGCCATAAGGAGCTTTAGAAAGCTGCTTGCATTTCTTGAAATTACAGGTTTGTACATTTTTTTACACATCGAATTATAAAGATTAAAATCAGTTACTCTTCTTGAAGCTTGACATTCAGCGTTAGCCAGTAGTGGCTCACTAATTTTTTTTTCTAGCTTTCATTTTGCTTATCCAGAGGTGGAATGCATGGCTTTTTGAAGGAGAGATGTGTTCACATGAAGTAGAAATTTGGCATGTGATGTGGGATTGAGGTAGAGCGATACCAAACAGTTACTCTTATCAAAGAATCGCAAGGGGAAAAAAGCAAAGATAAAATCACAAGGAAAGTAGGAAGCTCACTTGACAAGCTACCTTCTCCAGATACTAAACATTGTTCTTTTAAAATATTTATTTGTCTACTTGAAAGTCAGAGTTACACAGAGAGGGAAAGACAGAGTGATCCTCCATTATCTGATTCATTTCCTAGCATCTTCTGCTGCTTTCCCAGACACTTTAGTAAGGAGCTGGGTCAGAAGTGAAGCAACCAGGACTCAACTCAGCACCCGTGTGGGAGGTTGGCATTGCACGTGGTGGGCTTTACACGCTTTACCACAGCATCATCCCAAATCACTTAGCTTGATTCTTAGTGGATACCAATAATCATCCTGTTCTGGTGCCTTTAAGTTGCAAAGAGCAGGCCTGAATGCTACTTTTCCAGTCACACCATTCACATTGCTACCTGGATGAAGAGAGAGAAATAACTAATCCAAGAGCTTTTGGTTTTTCAGAGCAAGATGCTTTGCAAATAAGAAGTGTTTCATGATAATATTAAATTTTTCATTAATCATTTATTGGTATTGGGTTTCAAACATGCTAAAGAATGATTAATTTTAAAATATTTGCTTAGGAAATAAAAGCGCCTTGGTAATTGAACTAACAGCATAGATAGCAGATACTTTGGAAGCAGAGACATGCAAGCTATCTGCACAACTCAACTACCTGATAAGACCAGAAACTGAAAATTAAATTCCAAGTATCCAAACAATTCGTATTAAAATATTCCAAACCTAGAAAGAAATATGAAATTGGGACTAATATTTACTGACCATTAAATTTCCTTTTATTATTTATGTATCCTCTTTCATCAAGCATAGAAGATGTTGCATTAAAATTATACTACTACAACAAATTATAGCAATTTTCCAAGTTACCTGTTTGAGATTGGAATAAAGTAAACTTAGGAGGGAAGACTTTGTATGACCGAGGACACAGAGATTGGTTGCTTGGAATACAGACCATTGGTGCTTTACAACTTCCTTCTTTGAAAGTGAGCTCTCAGGAGACTTGTGTCTACGCCTTGGAAAACAAAATCTGCATTCATTATTAATAGCAATAGCAAACAAAAAAGTGTTAACACATTGGATCACCACATTCTGTTTCCAAATTTACAAATACTGCCTCTAAACTCCAAACAATTTATCCTACAACAAATGAAACCAAACAAAAATAAAATTCTTCACATTTTATTTCTTGACTTTAAAAATGAAGGCTGATTGAATAAGATGTATTCGTATAGATTTATGTATTTGACAGAAACAAGGAAGGTGAGAACAAGATAAAGTGCAAGACAGCAACCTGGCAGAGATCAAGTTGAAGGAACTGCACTGTGCTACTTACTTCAGTAAAGTTCACCATTGCTTTTTTTATTATAGCGTATTGGTGCTTCTAAGAGCACTAACTGAGAGAAATAAATGAGTAGGGGTTCAGATGTTGCAGATGACAGTAGGAGACCAGGTTTAATTCACTCTTATGAAGTCGTCTTGAATTGTGCCACTTGTGGAATATGTGCCTGACTTTTAGAAACACAAACTGTTCTTCCACTGACAACTAATTAAGAAATCTGGCCCTCTGTGACTAAACTCATTTAGTTCAGGTTGAATGCATGTTCAAGTTTGACTCAAGATGCTCATCTAATATACACTGTGACCAACTATTTCAGTTGGATTGAGATAATTGCCTGACTCAATATCCTACCATAACATCCCACAAGAATGGCATTTCTAGTCTTTAAAGGAAATTTCTACAAAATCACCACTCCAGGTTTTGAAGAACTTTGATGCATAAAAGTTTTTGGAATGAACTCAAAGCAAATCCCAGCTACCATCTGCTGAAAGAGGAGGATGCACCTCATGGAAGTTAACAACGTGTCCGAATCTGACAGGTGTTAAGAGAAAGTGAAAAAGGCCAACATTGATAGTGGTATTCACATTTTTTTTCTTTATAAAGATTTATTTATTTTTATTGGAAAGTCAGATTTACACACAAAAGGAGAAACAGACAGAAAGATCATTCACTGGTTCACTCCCCAAGTGGATGCAACAACTGCAGCTGAGCTGAGCTGAGTTAAGCTGAAGCCAGGAGCTTCTTCCAGGTCTCCCACAAAGGTGTCAGGTCCCAAGGCTTTGGCTGTCGTCGACGGCTTTCGCAGACCACAAGCAGGGAACTGAACTGGAAGTGGAGCAGCTGGGGTATGAGCTGGCACTCCTACCTGATATTGACACTGGTCAAGTAATAGCATTGTAAAGGGGAAATGATTTACGGTCTCTGGAAGCCTTTCTATTTCTAATTACTCATGCATAACTGAACACTTTACTTGAATTCTTCTAGTTGTTTTTTTGCAATAAAACTTATAGGCAATAAATTATAGTAAACATATATTTTTCTATCAGCTCTATCACCCTACAAGGTTGTCTCATGCCCCTTTTATGTGCATAGCTACTTTTTTTGTCTTATAATTTTCCCTATTTAAGTATAGCATATGTAGAAATATGAATACTGAGCCCAACGCAGTAGCCTAGTGTATAAATCCTCATCTTGGATGTGCTGGGATCCCATATGGGATCTATCATGTGATTGTTTATTCTACCCATTTATTAAAAAAATATTTGCCCAATCACACGATAGTATTTTAGCATTGATTTGGAAAAGATCTAACATTTTCTGAGCAAATAAGTTATAGCTTCTTGCATAGATAGAATAGTATATAGTCATTAAAATAAGAACATTTGTAGTACTGACATACATTCATATACAAAAATATAATGGCAAGAGAAAATGAAAGCTATAGCAAATAAAATCTGATCCCATTTTGAACTAAAAATATCTGGATAAAATACAAAATTATGCTTATTTTGTCATGATAGGGATATTTCTGTGCTATCTAAGTATTTGCAGGCATCATAGATTATTTTGTAAAAGAAAAGGATTATGAGAAGTTTTTTCAAGGTTTTCTGGATTGTAGAATTCACACAATGGAGTGCATGGAACTTAACCTTTCAGTGCTGGGAAGCCAAAATGTCACAAAATCCAACATAGTTTTAAGGTAATTATGACTTTTGCTTTAGAAAGTGGTGATTTTGGGGGCCTTGCCAAGTGGCCAAAGTCCTCGCCTTGCATGTGCCAGGATCCCATATGGGTGCCAGTTTGTGTCCTGGCTGCTCCACTTCCCTTCAGTTCCCTGCTTCTGGCCTGAGAAAGCAGTAGAGGATGGCCCAAAGTCTTGGGACCTTGCACCCACGTGGGAGACCTGGAAGAGGCTCCTGGGTTAGGATCAGCTCAGTTCCAGCCAGTGTTGCAGCCACTTGGGGAGTGAAACAGAAGATGCAAGATCTTTATCTTTGACTCTCCCTCTCTCTGTGAAGCTGACTTTTTTCCCAATAAAACAAAGTGGGGGAAGTGGTGATTTTTGAAAGTAGCTTTAGAAGATATGTGCCTTACCATCGAAGCACGCTTGCTTTCTCCTGTTCCTGAGAACATTTCTTCTCTCCCAGTTGTTGTCGTAGCTGACACGTGAACAGTTACGGTTTCATCAAGTAGCCACTAACTTTGAAAATTACTTACTTTTTTGGTGCTAATTATTTTATATAAGAGTATGAGAATAATTGTTGAAAATTTAATATTTCCACCCAGTTGTAGACTGTGCTCACTGGTTCTGTATTTTAGGGGATATATAATGGAAGTGTGGCAGGGACTGATATGTTTATATAGGGAGACAAAGTGCTATATGTCTCTATGCATCCAGACCAAAGATGACTGCCAGTGAAGGAACTGAATATGTCTTAACAGTATGCTGCTAGACCCTCTAACAGTATCCATGCCTCAGTAACGACATGATGGACTTGTGACCGGGAAGGACCACTCATTGTAAAATTAGAGGGGAAATCAACGGTGGGGGTGGGGAGGGACCTTGGGGGAAGGGCACAGGCAACCACAGAGCCTATGGAACTATATCATAAAGCAAAATAAAATATTTTTAAATGTGAAGAAAAGAATAAACCAGAGAAGTTTTTAAAAACTTCATATAAAGGGTCTATGTGACAAAAATTATTTTAAAGAGAAAATGTTTCATTGAAATGCCAATTATCACAAAAGTTAATAAATTGTGAAATTCTAAGATCCCCAAATTTCTTTTGGAAGAGTAGATATCTGAAGAGATCAGAATTAACTCTCAAAAAATAAAATAGTGAAAGAGATCCTGCTTTTCTACATAATAAAACATACTATAAACCCAATATTATCAAGAGAGTAAAGTCTGTTACTTGATGAAAAAAAATAGATCATTGGAATTAAATACAAGGTAAAGAAATAAATCTCAATATATTTGAAATATTTTTCATTTCAGTATATGGATTTTTACTTAAAAAAAATTCAGTGCCTAATGTTATCAAATAAACTCTGGTAAATAAAGATGAAAATACATGGAGTAGAAATCAGTTGAATAGAATGTATATATATACATATTTTTTTAAGTACTTATTTGTTTTATGATACGGCCCTATAGTCTCTGGCATTTCCTTTTTCCCCCCTCTCCAAAAACCCTCTCCCCAATGCTGATTTCATGTGTGTATATATATATATGTATATAACATATACATGTGTGTGCATACATGCAGATATATACATTTAGTGTGTGTTTGTGTGTATACATACATGTAAACACATGTGTGTGTACCTTATGGTAAGACAACATTATCATAATTACAAGAAACCCCCTAAAAGCTATTTGACTCCATAAAATAAAAATCTATTTGTATTGTAAAATATCACTAATAAAGTTTATCTGTAATATTTGAATGCTTATAAAAGATAATCAGAAATTAAGTGTCTTAAAAGCTAGACAATCCCAACAAAAACATGGGCAAAGGATAATGTGAATTGGCAAACTGAACTAGAGTGAATCCAAATGATCAGAAGATGTACATACCATGCTTAACACTTAAGCTGAAGAACCAATAAGCTACTACTTGGCTGATGTTAAATAACGACAACAACAACAACAATAATAAGCACCCATATAGTGCACTGATTATGTAAGGTATAGGATTAATGAAAAATATTAAAGTGAGCTCATGATAAGAACAAGGTGTATATTACACCACAAACACACACCTATGTGGAAAAGTGATACATAGAAAGATCAACCAACAAAATATTAATTGTTATTAACTCCAAATTAGTAGAATCAAGTACCTTGAGCATGCTTACATTTTTTGTTCTTGTTTTTATGATTAAACAAACCATGCTATGAATTAAAATTTCTGACAAAACCCTTAAGAAACTTAAAAAGGGTTCAAAACATTGTTTTTTCAGCATTTCTTTCTCCATCCTCATTTTGAATTCAAATTTAGTTGGCTTTGTTTTATTTTAAGGGAAGTGGAATGGTAGTAGACATAAGGAATTGGAATTTAGAAAACATGCTCACCAAGGAACAAGGGTTTACTGGATGTCCCTGACTGAGTTCAGATGGAGTGACATAATACTGAAAGTTTCCATTTCATCTCCTCTCACTCCGGTTTCAGTAACATTTGACATTTGGAGAAACAAAAGCCTACAGTCACTTTGAATCTTCGCTTTCTCCAGAGTCTTACACAACGATTCTCGAAGGATAGCATGGGCCATTGATAGCAACAGCCAAGTCTAACCTGCCTTCCTCTCTTTTGAGTTCTACAGAAGACAATAGAATGCAGGGATGATCTTTCTTTTCATATTCACCATCCTTGCTGTGTTTTAAATTTAGAGCCTCATCTCCCAGCTCCAGCATTCTCCACAAACTGAAATCTGAACAGACACCGTCTATCCATCTTGCTTTGTTGCTCATAAAGACCAGTTGTAATTAGACACAACGTGGGCTACAATGTGAGCCTGTGTTACCAAGACCAAGTGGGATGCACAGCGCTGAAAGACAAGAAGAGCCCTTTATCCTCATGCACGACACCAGGGAAATAGACATATATAGAACCAGTGCCATGTTAAGTTTTTTAAAGCAATAAAAGTGTTTTGAATTCCTAGACATCCTACGAATTGCAGTTTTATAAAATGTGCCATCTATTTCCTTTCTTTTCCCTCAGATCTTTCTGCATCACACATTTAGCCTGGCTCTTTCCCTTGTCTAGAGGCCAGGGAGGGTTCCTGGCATATGCTTATGCAAGAGGATGTTTGCCTGCTTTCCAACCTTGCCCCCACACTCTCCTTGTCACGCAAAGCTGAGAAACAGAAACACCACACAGATCACCCAGATCCTCCTGTGTGCAAATTCCAAAGGAGTTTATGGTTCTGAAGAGTACTGCAAGTGCACGGGGAGCCAGGAAGCATGCCACGTGTTCCCAAGGGCCAACCTCTCTGTTTTCCATGGATAAGTTTCACTAGGTCCAGAATGTGACCCCCTCGTCTTCACCTCACTTGCTGTTCATCAAAGAAGCTCACACACAGGGCAGCCGGGCTGTGCACAATGATGAGAAGGCACCTGATGATTCAGGAGGCAGCTGGAATTTGTCTTCTATTAGTACACACTCTCAAACTGTTCTCTGCATACCAGGCATTTGGCGAAGGATAAAAGGCGAACAACACCCAACCCCTGATCAAGAAGGGATAGTCTTTTATCAGGATGATCAGTTAAATGACAAAATAGAAAATCTTGATAATTACTGGGGAGGGGAGTGGGAAGCAGTAAAATCAAGTGTTGATGAAATATAGGAAAGAGGTGGTTAAGTAATTCTTCCTGGGGTATTGAGGTAAAGAAGAGAAGATAACTGAGAGTTAACATTTGAGGTTGGTTTTCAGAATTTACATAACACAGAAGTGGAACTAAAAGGGAAAATCCACAGCGTAAGAACATCCTTCAGCAGAGCCCAGAAGCACTGAGAGGGCACAGGTTGGCTCAAAGTGAATTCTGTATCAGAAGATGTGTGGCAAATGTAGGAACTACCTGTACCTGCACAGGTATCAAGTTGGTGGTAGTCACTTTATCTTGCCAAAAAGCTGTTGTGGGGCTGGCATTGTAGTGTAGCAAGTTAAGCCGCCACCTGTGAAATGGGCATCCAATATGGGTTTTGGTTTGAGCCCCGGCTGCTCCACTTCTTATCCAGATCGTTACTAATGTGCCTGAGAAAGCAGTGGAATGATGGTCCAAGTGAGTCCCGGCACACATGTGGGACCCTGATGTACACACACGGGACCATGACATACACACGTGGGACCCTGATGAAGCTCACGGGTTTTGTCTGGCACAGCCTAGCTATTGTGGCTATTTGGGAATGAACCAGTGGATTTTTTTTCTTAAGTTTTACTTATTTATTTTAATTGGAAAATCAAATAAACAGAGATAGGGAGAGACCGAGAGGAAGATCCTCTGTCCAATGACTCACTCCTCAAGCGACCACAGTTGCCAGAGCTGCATTGATCAGAAACCAGGAGACAGGAGCCTCCTCTGGGTTTCCCCCATGGGTTTAGGGTCCCAAGGTTTTGGGCTGTCCTTGACTGCTTTCCTAGGCCACAAGCAGGGAGCTGGACGGGATGTGTGGCCGCTGGGATTAGAAGTGGAGCCCATATGGAATCCTGGAACGCACAAGGTGAGGATTTTAGCCACTAGGCTACCACACTGAACTCTGAACCGGTGGATTTAAGACCTCTGTGTATATACGTGTGTGTGTGTGTGTGTGTGTGTGTGTTTGTGTGTGTGTGTGTGTGTCCTCTTGGTAACTCTTTCAAATAAATAAAGAAATCTTAAGAAAGAATAAGATATGAGTAGACTTTTAGAAATCAAAGAACAGCACAGGAATGTCATCTGGCTCAGTGGATTAAGCCACTGCTTGGGAATCCTAGAAGACAGCAGATGATGGTGCAAATACTTGGGTCCCCATTATGCACATGGGAGATTAAGCTTGAGTTTCTGTCTCCTAACTTAAGCTTGCCTCAGCCCTAGCTGTCACGGGTATTTGGAAAGTGCAGAGTAAATCAGCAGTTAGGAGAACTCCCTCTCTCACACACACCTCTCTCTTTCTCTCTCGGGATGCATGGGACAAAGACAATGTGGCAGGATTTCTGAGTTTGGGTGTTCCTAGTGTAAGAGGAAGTAGTTAAGAGACAGATGATCTCCCTTAGCTAGGAAAAAAAAAAAAAAAAAAAGAATGGAAGCCCAATTTAACCCTGTGTGAATGTAAGCCCAACCACTTAGTTGAGGAGTTCCCCTATAAACCTTATGCGGGTGACCTCAGACTTGAGTCTAGTGTGTGCTAGTCAGTGCAGGGTCAGGTTCAGTCAGTCACCAGCATCAGCCAACGCACATATGACATGCAACTGCCTGGTCAGTTCCACTCCCAAACTTGTCTCTCACACAAACTGATAGGTGCTGTGGCCTAGGCCAGGCCAGCTGCCACAAGGCTGATCTTCATGCATACCATTGGGTGCCATGGCCTATTCAGGGAGACATGCAATGACTTCCACCAGACCCACCACTAGCACCATTTGTGTGTGTGCCAGCATGTGCTGCAGCCTAGGCCAGTCTATCCTGTATCTCAGCTGGCTCCTGTGCGCACTCACAGCTGACCCACCACCAAACCTGGCCCACAAGTATGCAAGTGGGTACTGCTGCCTTGACCAGCCTTGCCTACTCTAAGTCCTGACTCTCATGCTCACCAGCAGAGGCTGTAGCACTGCAGAGAATGCCCACAGCTCCTCTGCCATGCCCATTCCTAACCCCGGATCCTGTACCTGCCAGAAGTACCGCAGTCCAGCTTGACATCACAGTCCCAGCACTTGACAGTGGGTACAACAGCCTAGCCCAGACTGGTCTGCCCCCTAACCCAGCTCTTACACTCACTAGAGGGAGTAGCAGCACAGTAATGGTGTCCCTGAAGTTCCCTTCCCAGGTCTGTTCCCAGTCCTGAGTCTTTCATGTGCCAATGGGTGCTGTGGCCTGGGCTGAGATGGCCCAACCCCCAGTCTCAGTGTTTGTCATCGGTTACTACAGTGTGGCTCAGCTTGGCCTGTCAGCTCTTACCAGTGGGTGCAGCAATTTAGCCCAGCCTGACCCACTCCCAACCCTCATGTGAACTGGCTGGTATTACAATCCAACCCAGCCTAATTTGCACTTTGTCCTGACTCTCGCTTATGCAGTGTGTGCTATAGACTGGCCCAGCCCAGCCTGCCCCTGGATGTACTCACATGTATGCCAACAGGTGCTGCAGCCCAGCTCACCTGGCCTATTCCCAAGTCGTGCGCTTCTGCTCATTAGCGGGAGCTGCAGCCTAACAGGGAAGTTTCCTACATTCTCATACCAGGCTTCTCCCAGCCCAGGATCTCAGTGTGCTGGCAGGTGCTACAGCCCAGCTTTGACATTGCCAGTCCCTAGTCCTGACACTCACTGGCAGGTACTGAAGCCTATACCAATTGGCCCGCACCCATTCCAGCTCTTGAAAATAGATGCTGCATTCTAGTCCAGACTGAATCTAGACCCAACTCATGTGTTAAACAGCAGCTGCTATGTCCTAGCCTGGTCTGCCCCTCACTTTTTCTGGCTCTCATGAGTACTAGTGGATGCTGTTGCCTAGCCAGGTCTGGTCCACTCCCAAACCCAGCCACATGTATGCCAAGGGGTGCTACAGTCTTGTCCATCCCTGTCCACCCCCAGCACTGGCTCTCGCACTCCCTAAGGGGAGCTGCAGCCTGGCAGAGAAGTGCTCAAAGCTCCCCTACCATGCCTGTTCCTAGCCTTGGATTTTGCATGTTGTAGGTCTCAGCTCTCACCGGTGGGTGTTGCAGCCTAGCCCAACCAGGCATGGCCAACACCCTGTCCTGGCTCTCCTGCATTCCAACAAGTGCTGCAGCTTGGCCCAGTCTGGCCTGCCCCCAGACCTGCCTATATAACTGCCCGTGAGTGCTACAGCCTTATCTGGTCTGATGTGCCCCCAGTCCCAGCTACTGTGCTCTCCAGCAGATGTGGCTAGCATTTACTACATCAGGCCTGCTCCCAGCTCCATGAGTGTCAGGTCTGTGTTCTGTGGTCCAGCCTGACTCAGCCTGTCACTACCTCCATCTTTCTGTGCAAACCAGCAGGTACCTGCTGTCCCACAGAAGCAGCCCACAATTGCACTACAGATTCTGTTCCCAGATCCAGTTCTCTCATGTTCTGGTGGTGCGTTGGCCCACCCTGGTGTGACCCATCCCCTGCTCCAACATTCATGTACAGGTATTGTGGCCTAGCCTAGCCAGGCATGAACTTCAGCCCCAGCTTTTATGTGTACTAGTGGGTGGTGGGTGATGCTATTTAGTTCATAACAAATGTTCCACGTGGGCAGATGCCTTGACCTGATCCAGATATGCCATCCAGTTTTCCCCCTCGAAACCAGTTTGTCTCAGCTCCCTCACCTACCTGCAAGTGCAAGATGCCGGAAGTCATTCTCCCCCTATCAATCATGCCCTCACTCACCTAATCCCACTCCAAAACATGCTCAGATCTTCTTCCATAGGCAGTTTGCAGTCCACCCATCTCCGGAGGCAGGAGAGCATATACTGGGCTGGAATACTCCCATTTCCCCCACATACTAAAAAAATAAATAAATAAATAAAAAATCAGCAACTATGCTGACACTCTGGTAAAGTTAAAAGAGAGTTGGCATTAGCCAGGCGTAGATGCCCACCAGCTATTGGCTGTTTTTCTCCCTTAGTATAGCACTTGCCGAGGTACACTGCAACCCTGGCAGTTGTCAACAGCTGGAGTGGAAAACAGTTACAAACAGTTTTTTCTTTTTGTTAAGTTTATTTGTTTTTTCAATTTTGATGATGTTTACATAGTTGACCAGGATGGGGAGGGTTGAGGACTAGGGCAGTATGGGTAAGACCATTGTTTCCTAATTTTCTCCTCTTCTTCCTATATCTGGGGTAGGAAGGAAATTGGGTGAGAAGCCACACCGAGCCTCCCCACCACCCCAGTAACCCAGGGATGGGAAATGGGCACCTGATGCCATCCCAGAGTCCCTGATGGGGAGTCCTGCTCCAAGCGTTCTGCTTGAGTTGGTTTTGATTGTTCTGAAATGCTGTTGATCTTACAGATCCAAGGATGAGAAAATCCTTCCAAGGTCCATCTGCTGGCACAGTCCATGGCGGAGTCTCCATTCGCCCACATATTGCTGTCAGTGCTTGGCTTGAGCAGTTGAGCAGTTTGTCCTGCTCACCTTTCTCTGCTATGGTACAGGTGTCCTCTGCGGGCCCCACTGGACTGCCATATCTTCCAAGTGCATCGGGGCATGCCATCTACTGCTCCATCTTAGCCACTGAGGAGGCCCCGTTGTGAAACATGCGCTCCATAGTCACACTATAGATGTTGTGATTCTCCCCATGGTTGGAGTTCTGAGTCCAACAGTTCAGTTGGGGGGTTGCCACAGAAGCCTCATCTGAGGCAATCCCAAATCTGACTCTCTTGTGTGTTTTCCAGTACAGATTCAGGCTTAGTCCATCACCTATGTCAGCCTACACACACACTGATAGTTGCAATTGCTGGGTCAATGCTATCTCCAACACGATTTTTGCAAGCCAGTTTATCTTTGTAAGTGACTAACAATGTAAGAGTAAAATAAGGATGGGATGAGAAAGTGGATTTATTCCCCTTGTTGGTTGCCAATGTGGGATGCTTCACCCCAGCCCACAGTGCAAACAGTTTATGCTGTGTACATAACTGGGAGACTGTTTTACTGAGTTATACTGACTTTGGCATCTCAACCATGTATATTTCATTGTTTAGTTGATGTAGATAATATTGACACCTTTTGGTACTTTATAATTGTTGTGAATATTTTATGGGAAATTGTATTTTAATATGAAAATGGCAATTCCAACTTGCAAAACAGTGCTAAATTTACAAGCACTGCTTAAGATATCATGCCAGGATTCTAATGCCCAATCCAGAAATAAGGTTTACACTTCCTCATCGTATACCAAGGTAAACACAAGGGGAGGAATACAACACCACTTATGACAAAACAAATGTAGCACTCTGGCAACAAAGAGTCTTCATATTCAGCAACATTTTGCAAGGCCAATCAACCAACAAAGCCAACCGAATCTGTTTTGCTTCTTGATGCCTTTATAGCCTCACAGTCAAAACCCAGTTAAATTATGTACAATCTAAAACAATAATTCCAGAGGTTCCGAACATAAGGCAGCACTAGGCGTAAAAAGTAGATTTTCAGTGAAATCATGTATGCCCTTTAACAAATACTATCACAACAATCATAGCAGTCTGAATCCTTTTTCAGTTTTACCTGGTGCATTTCAAGTGTTACAATTTTTACCATTTGAGGTTTAATGTGGGAGCATTTGTGTAAGCTGTGGTAGATCGCATGCTAAGGAAATAAAGAATACTTGGGATCCAAATATTCATGGTTGGGATCGGGCAGGCACTAGCACACTGTCCCCTAATTCACGTCTCTTCTAGGAAGTACAAAATACAAACCAAACTCCAACCACTACACAAATCCCACTCTGTCACTTAAAACAGTCAGAACTTTAAATGAGTCCCTCAGTCTCTTCCTATTTCAGTTTCTTCAACTTTAAAAAGGGATGCACGGGCAAGTGCTAGGCATGGCAGCGGAGAGGCCCCTGGGATGTCCTCGTCTGGTGTCAGGATGTCGGAGGTCAGGTCCCAGCTCCAGGAGACTGCAGCAGCATTTTTAATTGCAACCTAGGTTGCAGCAGACCGTGTTGCAAGCAGGTGCGTCCCTCCTGCCCAGGTGGGAATACTGGATGGCCTGGCTCCTGGCTTTTGGACAGTGTGAACCGATGATTCAAGTTCCTCTTTGTCAAACAGATTAAGTAAACAAATACTTTGGATTTGAAACATTTTTGGTAACAAAATGAGCTTATTTTTTAAATCCATTTATCCACACATTTTCTAAAACACCTTGATGACATGTGTTGTTGTTGTTGTTGTGACTATTACTGAACTTGTTGTTGTCTCTGAGCTTTTATCCTTGAGCTGGGCAGTTCTATTAGTTGTATTTAAATGCACAATAGGATCTCACCTGACTTGCAATAATTGAAAAACAAACTGTCTTTTTAAAATTCCTCCTGAGGTGTCTGATTGATACATATACACCTAGGACTGCCCATCTAGAGGAAACACTCAATAGAGAAGCACTTCGAAGCAGCTCATTCTGTTTTAGCTCCTCTCAATAGCCCCGAAGTTCCTTATGTTTGTACCATTGTCATTATTCAAAGTGGTTGTAAAGAAGAAGTGCCTCGAAAACACACAAAAAGTTATCATTTTAAGCAGGATTCTGAAACAAAGGAGAATTTGCCAGCCCTGTTGACACATAACAAGGACATTAAGGAATTCTTATTCTTTGGGAGTAAATTTCATGCTTTTGTTTCACAGTTTCAAAAATGATGCATTTGAGAAACATAGTCACAGCAACTTTTTATAAGTCAAATTTGCATTGCTATTAATTGAGTACATATTGTGTTTCTTTCATCCAGAGCTTTCTGCAGTTTTATGACAGGAAAATGAAGATAATTTAGGGCCATCTGAATACAGACCCCTAGACATTTAAGGCAGCAGAAGCAAGGGCCTGGGGTCACTTAGAGGTGCAGACATTCAGAGTTCCAATCAGAGCCCCAGTGAGGGATTGCTGAGGGTGCCTGGGCAGGTGCCTCAGCCTCCCTCTGCTTCTCTCTGCACTGCCAAGGTGAGGATGTTAATACGCCGCTTGCTCCCAGCAGTAATTAGAAAGCTAGGCTCTTTCTATGTAAACCTTAGGAAATGAGAATTCAACCAAGTAATTTTAAAGTGTGTTGGAAAAGAGTCAAGTAGATACTACACAGAGAAAAGATCTAGTTGTCAGCACATCGGATTGATGGAAATTACACCTCTTCATTTTATCTGGGCAGAAAAGAAAAATATTTTTAAAATGCATATTATCTTCAAGTAAAACTCTTCTCTCTCCCTGTCATACACACGAACACGAGATATCCTTTCTTAATCATTTCTCAAGAGAACTTCTTGTATTTGATCTCAAATAGGAAACTTCAAATAAAATCATCAGCCTTAAAAAACATTTGAAATAATTAGGTTACAAATTCTGAAGCCCTTTAATGTGGCTGCAATTCTCTAACTATCCGCACGTTCCATGCATGGCCCTATTAAATGTACCAAGCGCCAATGTTGCTGGCTGTCAAGAAGCAAAATGAAAAATAGTTTTAATAGCTGCTCTTTGACCTGTTTTATATTTTATGTCAATTATAACAGCACACAACCATGCATAATTATGAAGCATAGATGCATTAAAATGTACACATAATTTGTATTCTTATGCTAACCATTGCATTGGGCGCTAGAAAACAAACCTATTGTTATAAGTCATTTGCACATTAATATATTAGTATTAAATATCAGGCAGATTTGTCTATCCATCTGTTTTGAGTCATTGTAAGTAAATATATCTTTTTGGAGGGGTGGACAAAATCTCTACATAAATGCACTGTAGTTGCCATCTGCACCATATATTATAACACAGAGTTTAGCACCATCGCGCATAGCAACTCCAGCAAAGACGGTGCCATGTGATTGTCAGTTGAATGTCATTTTTAAAAAATGATCTGGTATATGGACAGAAGGAGCAATTTTTTTTTTCTGGCACTGCCATGAAAATTCCTTCATTTGACTATCCTGTGGATTTTGGATTTCTGTCTTAAAAGCTTACATTTTACAAGGATAAAAGGAAAATAATTATTTCAATGCTGGGTAACCGAAGAACAAAAAAAGTATGTTTTCTCTGCAGCAGAATTATTAGAATACTTGAGGGAAATGCCTGAAAGTGTCAATCAGTCCTATGGTGACACTGCAAAGCAGGTGACAGAAATCAGAAAATGACCTTTCCATGCTACAGGGATTTTTCTACTAGATGACCAGTTATCAACAACAACCAGCTAACTCTGATTGTAATTTTCCTGTTTTTTCTTGATTTTCTGGATAGTAACACTGTTGGGTAGAGGACACAGGAGGGTGGTTCAAGATAGAATGCGGAAAACAGATTTTTTTTGGCTCCATTTAATTAATACCTGGACGTTCATACATTTGGAGGAAGCCACACTATACTTTCCTGCTCATTTAGATAGATCTGAACAGTTGTTTTGGATATCCACCTCACCTAATCTGACCTGGAAAAGGAAAAATCAAAGAATGGGATATTGGAAACAAAGATGGCAAACTATGTCTGTTAAGTCCTAACTGAAACAAATGACTTCTTGAATTTCTACTGAGTCCCCTTTAAACAACATTGCTTAGACACTTTGAAAATTTATATTTCATTCACTTTCATTTTATCTGAAAGGGGAAGAGAGAGAGAAAGAGATAGGAAGAGAGAAAAAAAGCAGGAAGAAAGAATGGTGAGAGGGCAAGAGAGAGGGAGAAATAAAGAAGAAAATCATGTGCTGGCCTGAAGTAACGAGGTCAAGGCCTGGGACTCAGTCTGGGTCTCCCACATGTGTGGAGGCAGCCCAAACCCTCAGGTCAGCATCTGCCGCCTCCACTAGTAAGAATCTGGAAGCTGAAGTAGCTGAGGAACCTAGAACTCTAACCAGGCATCTGGACATGGATGCACACCGGCCAAGCAGTCATTTAACTGCAATATTAACCACCTGCCCCAAGCATGAGTCTTATCTGTAAAACTGGCAAGACCTGGAAAAGGTTTTCATGTATTTCTAAAGTTTTATCTAAGATTTCCGTATTATTTCTTTCATTGAATGTCAATAAATGTAGATGTCACAAATTTTTATACCATTTCCATGTAATTGGACTTTCAGTTCTGGGGCACTTCTGGCCCGATTTCACAAACTACTTAATTTACCCATACACTTGATGTTCACAGGTGGTACATATATTGCTAAATTTTCTAAAACCCAGATATTATCTATGATAAAAAAAAGCAGATATGTAGAATTAGCCAGGTGAACTCAATTTAGATGATTCAATTTTGTTGGCCACATCTAAAGCATTATGATCAGATGCCAGTCAAAAACATATCCTCTTCTCCCCAATCAGGCCCCGTTAGGGCACTGATCTAAGCTACAGGAATATCACAGTTTCTTCATGATCTTCTTGGCCTGCTGCCTGTTGGCCTTGACATCCTCAAAGAAGACAGATGTGTGCTGTCTTCCATCTTCTTCAGGATCAGGGAAATTGACAATACTATACAGGTCATCCTTATTTATCCTGGAGCCACTCTTCCAAGAATATTTGGTTGCCGCCAGGGACTTGGCTCTTATGCCACCAGAACATGAGTGACCTGTGGATTTTCTTGTTCCTCTTCTCCTTTCTGCTGTTGGTAGCGTTGTTGCTGAGGCTGAGGCTGACTGTCAGTGCTGCCTTCTCAGCGTTCAAAGCCTTTGTTTTAGCTTCTGCTTGGGAAGAACAAGAGATTCCCTTCCTCACCATTGGTGCTATCTTTATCATGTTTTTTTTAAACATCAGTTTGTTTCAGTTTGGACAAATTTGCCTAGAATCTTTTAAATGCTTGTCTCCAAATACAGTAATTCAGTCTTCCAATCATCAGATAAAATTTTTCAGTTTTTGGAAGAAGACTAGAAGCACCTGCTTTTGATAGATTTAAAACAAACAAAAAAAAGCTTTTGATGGAATTAAAAAAATTCCAACATTATAGGAGGGTATTTGAAAAAGAAAAGGGAATTGTGTATTCTAAGAATCTTAAGAATCTTAGAAATGTCACTCTACTTATCCAGTTGGTTAACACCCAAGCTCAGCCAGAAAGAGAGAGTAACTTTATGCAAGGGAAGGATGCCAATGGAAAATGGAACAATATCAGCAACTGGAGAGAATGACAGAGTCAGTGAGCCGCACCCCAAAGTTGCAGAAAGACTTGTCAGAATGCAGTCAATGGGCAGCAGTTGTAGAATCAAATAGCACAAGTCACACCTCCACAAAACCACAAGTGCCCCGAGGGTCCCTCATGAGACAAAGTTTTGAGTCCTGAAAGAAAAACACTGAGTATAGAGTGGGGATAGGGAAGTGAAGGAGTTGACACAGCCAAACCAGGCAGAAGGACCTACTTCCCCTTGGATGTGTTGAGGTAACATGCTGGGGTCACGGTTTGGCCTAACCCTTTAAATGCTGTTTGGGAGGTCTTAGCACATCTGAATGCCTGGATTCAAGTCCTGGCTCTATTCTGACTCTAGCTTGCTGATGGGGCACACCTGCAGAGGCAGCTGTGATGGTTCAAGGTTCCTGAAACTCACCTGGGAGACCTGTTTAAGTTCCCAGACCATGATTTTGGCCTCAGCCCAGTCCTGGCTCTTGTGGGCGTATAGAGTGAAGCAGCAACTGAGTATGTTCTTTGTTCTCTCTCTCCTCTCTATTTCTAAATTAAAATTACATGCCTTCCAAATTTTAAGTATTAAAAAAAAAATCACCAGTCAATGAGAAAAGTAGCTGGTCCTGGTATGGGTAAATTACTGAATTGTGTATTTAGTATGAAATTAAGGAATACATAACTTACTAATGTTTACTACTTGTCCCTCAAATCTATTTTTGTAACAAAATTTATATTTAAGCCACAAACTGATATGGAGAATTTAACCTTTTAAGGAATATTATTCTTTTTTTCTGTTTGGATTCTTACAAAAATGGTGTTTTTGCCTTCTATTCTGCTATGTTCCATGTACTGATTTGACAAGAACAATTCACTAACTTCCGAGGTTACTTCATTTTTCTCTACTTAATTTCACAACCCAACTAAAACTAACTTTTCAAAATAACATTCTTTCACATGCCATTTATAAAACTGACTACAAGGACAGTTCCGTACATTTTGGTGGATAATATCTCAGGCCAAACTGCTTAAATTGATGGAACATCTTTGCCATTATATTTAAGAATCTCGGAATTTTCTTCAAATTGTCTTCCTCACAGAACTTCACGTTTCTTTATGAAACTTACTAGTTTTATTCCTATGTCCCCATCTTTACTTTCATTTCCTAAGAAATAGGACAAAGTAACTTCTGTCGAAATACAAAATCAATTCACTTGTCCCAAGTGTAACAAGATACAAATATTCACAACTCTGCTTTTCCCTTTGGCCACTCTAAGGAATTCCTTTAGTGAAAAGATTCTATTTCAAAAATGTATTAGTTGATGTATTTATTGAGAAATGATCCATTTTACCTAACTATGTTACTGTAGTATATCCAATCATCCACTTAATTTTCCAGGGTTAACAGGCAACATTCACACATGTGGCAGTTGTTGCCATCCCAGGAGCCTGGCTTTCCTTGGATACTGTAAGAAGGTGACATTAAAGGCAATGATCCCAGGCACTGCCCTCAGGGGAGCACAGTTGACTTTCTATTGCTAGCTTTATATTGTGATCATGGCACCCTATGTAATGCACAGGACCAACCTTGAAGCATGTGACACCAGACTTCCCCAAAATTCCAGTGTCAGGTAGCAGACTAGCATGGCACTGCATCGCATATACCAAAGTATTTAAGGTACAACTATTTCACATTTTCAGAGCATCACAAAAAGTAACAAGTAAGTTTTAGGGAAAAGAGGACAGCATAGCATGGTAGCGGAGCCAATTAAACCACCACTTGCCATAGTCAGCTTTCCATATGGATGCTAGTTGAAATCTCAGCTGTTCCACTTCCCATCCAGCTCTCTGCTAATGCATGGGGGAATGCAGAGGAAGATGGGTCCAAGTGCTTGCGCTTAGTTACATATGTGGGAGGTCTGAATGGAGTTTGATTCCTAACTTTGTCCTGACCCAGTCCCAGCTGTTTCGGGCATTTGAAGAGTGAACCAATTGATGGAATCTCTCTCTCCTTTCCTCCTCCCTTTATCTTGCCTTTCCAATACACTAAGAACATACACTTGTTAAAAAAAGATTTAGAGAGAAGATTATATTTAATTACATCTACATTTCTTCAAAATTACATGAATTATGTTTAGCCTAGCAGTTAAAAGGCCATTCCAATTAAGACTGTCATTTCACATTGGAGTGCCTGGCTTTAATACCCAGTTCTGGTTCCTGATTCCAGCTTCCTGCTAATGTGTCAGTGGTGATGGCTGATGTAGATTAGCTCCTACCAAGCTTTCCTAAATCACACTCTAGCTTCTGACTTTGGCTATCCCAGAACAGGTTCTGGGCACTTGGGGAGTAATCAGTAGATCAGAGTTTTCTCTCAAATAAACCAATCAATTTCTAAAAATTATATGAAGCCCTTAATGCATTTTTCAATTGGAAAATTTTATAAAATTACATGTAATTTTGTCTTCAGATGATTTTGATATTCATGATAATAATATATGCATTTATATATAGATTTTAAATTGTATAAGTAATTCCCTATGCAGTTTTGAAGTTAGGATGCCCATGGAATTTCTGCAGTTGCACTGGAGAGTATATCAGTGGCAACGCTTCCTTTTCCTAAAGATTTAAAGATTGGTCTCTTTGCCTGTTTACATTTTTAGGTCACTCTATCTAGTACTAAACTAATAATATCCTGGAAGTTGTAAGAGTTTTAGTTTACAAAGATACCACAATCAAAAATATTTACTGAATTCCAGTAAATGTCAAAGCTGTTTAGAATCAAATATTAACACCAAAAACAAGTTTCGTTTTATTGAACTTTATGTATTGACAAGTGTTCTATTTCATGGCCTATCTGGAGGAAGAAGAAAAAGCACTTAAATTGATTTGAGAGCCAGTTTTCTGGTTTCATGATTCTACAAAGACTAACCTTCTCTAGGCTGATTTTAAAATAATAAGGCCTGAGCAAGTGTGGCTACAGAAAAGGCAAAGAAATTTACACCAACTCTCTTATTTCTGAATCAACGACAAGAAAACAGGCCAGGCCTTGTTTTATGCAGAGGCTAAAAATCAAATCACCCAACCTACACATGATGGTAATGGCTGTTGTAGGTCCTACTTGCTAAGAATGAAAAGAATTCATTCACTACAGTTTAGACCCCCTACTTCCTTGGGTTTGGACAGGAATTGTACCAATGGAAGCTCACCATTTGTTCCCAGACTGGAAGACAGCTCAAGAAGAGGGAGTATTGGCCATTCTCAAGTTTGGACCAATGAGCTGTGGAAGAGGCTGATCTCTAAGCACTGCCGCGCTTGGGAGCCTGTGGCAGGAAAAGATTCCTTTCTTCTTTAACTTGCTGGCCTGACTTGCAAGCTACTGTGGGAGTCCTTTTCTCTTAATCCATACTGTTCAATTGTCATGAAAGCTTGTAAACAGGAGCTTCCATCAGTTACCTCAGAGTGGTTTGAACAAACTAACATCATAACAAGAGTGTTTATGGAAAAATGCTTAAGCACTGAAGCAGAAAGGGCTTAGCACTGATCAGACCTCTCTTCCACCTTTATTCTTCACTGTTCACATTGAAATGCAAATATCAGCACAGGGTTTCCACTGGCGTGCCACTCACAAATTGAAAAGCAGTTTTTATCTATGCAAATGTAAGCATGGTAATTGAAGTTAATCAATCAATGCTAGCTTTCACTAAAACCTTGAACATGATTGAATAAAGTAATTATCATTCAGCAGAAAATGATGAAGTTGTAGACAGCATGAACCTTATTAAAGGAGGATTTTGAGTCACAATGGCTTAATTTAGCTAACAGCCCAGCCTTAGCCCAAGCAACATAGTACTCTTACTGCCTAGAATTGTTTTACGATTAAACAACAACAACAACAATGGGGGTGGGCAAAGGCAGAGGTAAGAGTAAAGTAGGAGCTATTTTTGTTATTATTATTGTGGTCCTTAGATTAATAAGGACTTGTCATGCTACAAAAGAGAAGCCATAATTAACATCTTAAAAAACAACTTTAAATAGATCAGTGAACAAAGATTGCTATGACAGTTTTTGCAAACCTAACAGCAATAACAGGTTCTTAGTGCTATTATTAGGTTTTTAACATAAATGGGTGAAATAAGGTAAGCAGCTCAGAAGTTCTTGTAAAATCAACATACAATTAAGAGAAATATTTCCACATGCAAAAGTAGCATATTGAGATTTTGCAAATTGAACACAAGCCTCTGAAAAGCACAAGGTCAAACAATTTGTATTTTCTTACCCGAGTTTTATTAAGAGAATGCACGCTGTTTCGTGCACAGCCTTTCAAATATCTTATTTTTCTGGAACACTATATATTCAGTGACTGGCTTTGATTGATTAAGAAACATTTACCAGCAAGTATTTTAATATTTATCATATGGTACTTTCCTCCTAGTTTCTTTTCACTTTATAGTCACTTGCAATAATATTTTGAGGTTTAACAACCAAATTATTTTATTTAATCCAGACTCTAGTACTACAGGAAACCTATTTCAGACAGCACAAGGGAAATAACCCATCTCTGGAAGATGCAATCAACAGTTAGTGTGCAACATGATGTAAACTGATTATGGAAAGAGGCTCCAGTTAGCTGTTTAGTGTATTTTTGAAAAACAAGGTTAACAAGCAATATTTAGAGAAACCCAGCAGGATATGGTAACTCTTAAGAACCCAGAGTAATTCTATCAGATTCAATTACATTGAAAAAAATTAAAGGTCTATAATCCTACCTAATATTGCACACCCTTAGGGAAGACTCCACCTCCCCGACTCTATTTTGGCTATTGCATTTTGCATTTAGTGTATTTTGAGTAACAATTTATAGGATTAAAGCTCCAATTCCCAATTGTAAAGCCAAGATACCTTGTAAAACTAAATATACAGCAGTAGATATTTTCTTCAAACATAACACAGCTCCATGTATATGAATTTCCAAAGAAAGCTTAATAAGTTTATTTAGCACAAACTATAGTGTCAATAAATAAGTAGCTGACATAAAAAAATTTCTAAAAATTGGTGAGGTTATGGTTAAAAAAAAAACAGTTGGAGGGAGTTCTGGTTCGTATTTCCATTGAATATAGTTTGTTTCCCACTATTTAAGTAAAAGCTATCTCTTAGCATCTTCTATTCCATCCACGAAGTATTTAAGAATCAGGACTAGTGTGTTAAAGCGATGCTTGAGTGCTATATAAAAACAGTTAAATAGAATCAAAATGTCATTTTTATTTGGATAATAATGTGCATTAAAAGTATGATATTGATTGTTTACCTTAAATGCCCTCACAGCAGCAAATTAGTCATTTCTGACCTTTTATGGTTATTTCCCACTGCAGGACCAGCCCGGGACGTAAGTTAATACATCTCATTTTCTTTTTTCTACTGAGGTGTGAAACTAACAGCAACAGGGGAGACTCTAGCATTGGGGTGACACTGTGTTTATTTCTGACCCTTCCTGTCTGCAGCAGACTGGAGTATATCTATCTTGAATTAAAACAGAGAGAGAAAGAGAGAGAGAACAAAATAGCCTAAACAATCATGCAAATCCATTGCCAATGTGGCCACAAAAGGGCCAAAGAATAGAGGTTAGTTGGTTTATTATTCTTAGAATTCATATCTCATCTGTACAAAACAGTAAATAATGTATCATCATATAACAGACACCCTTCACGAAAGCTTGACTTTGGATGAAATGTTATTTTAAGTGGCAATGTCTTAAACGATGGCATTGGATGTACATGTGTGTATGTGCGTGTACATGGGCTTTCCTCATTTCTGCCCCCAGCTGATCAATTCCATGTTTCAGTCCTCATTTGTCTCAGTGCACCATTTGCAGAACTGTAGAGGACCAAACTAGACAGAGCAGAAGCGAAGAATCTGTGAATTATTACAGCTGCTACTATCTAACGGCCAAGGGCTTCCAGGGAATACAAAGTTCTGCTAAGATACAGTTTTTTCTTTCCTACTTTGCAAACTCAAGGGAAGCTATGAAAGCCCAAATGCTTGCAAAATTAAAATCCATTCGAAACAAGTCAACACTTTATGTTTTTATTCCAAGATGCGTTGCATGTTCAAGCTTTTCCTGCAGAAGGTTTTCTATTAATTGAGCTCTCAGCCCAACAGTGGGCTCTCTGACTCTAGCCTTCACTTGTCTACCATAGCTGTGATGGTTAAAAGCTTCTCCGGTTTGTCACAGAGTTTAATATGCACCCTACATAATTATGCAGGATTCACTGTGCTATCAAACTGCAATTCAAATTAGTTCAGGATTAAAGGCATAGAACAGTACTGCTTCCTTAATTGCATTGTACTGTGCTGATCACATTCAAATACCCATTACTCATTCCCTCTGTGGAGCAATAAGTCAGGGGGATTAATATTCAGGCAGGTGACAGGGCCAAGCCATTAAAAGGCAGTTATGCAGAAAGCATGGCTGGTTTTATTCACGTTAATGAAATCAGTGAAATGAAACTGTAATAGATTTATCAAAGCTCAGATGGATTTGCTGTAAATCAGTTTGATTCAAGCAATCAAACTGGACAATAGAGATAGTTTTCAGCTCTAGCAATGGGTGTCAGAAAGCAGCATGTGAAAAGCACTGATATTCTTCATGTATGGATTTGATATCCACCTCATGCACGGGCCTATTCCCAATCCACTGCTGCTAATTTTTTTGTCTTTTGAACTAGGTGCCAGTGGCTGATAAAACATACAGCATATCATCTTAATACAGCACTTACACTGTTTTTATTCTTCATTTTTTTTTCTCAAGTCCCGCAGAACATCAATTCTTACCAGTGGCTGATAGGGGAAAAAAAAAAGTTGCCTAAGACCACAAATGATCACTGCGGTCCTCCAGGATCCAGAACAAGAATGCAGCTTTGGCCAGGGTGACCATTACACCAAGACATGCGTAAAGAAAAAACAATGACCAGACCACAATTTCCAAGAGTGATGGGCCAGTGCAGGAGCTGAAAATTTACTTTTGTTCTGGGTCTAATGAAATAATTTGGCATCCATTAGAGGGCAGCATTAGAACAAAAACTGAGCACCGCAAGGGAGGCATCCCCTGCCGACAAGCACCTTGGCAGAGGTAAACTTCAGCACTGCAGTAATATTTTGCAAGTTTAAAGCCAACGGATGGGGAAGGCTAAGTAACCAAGAAGATGGCAGTGATTCCCTCCATTAGAGGAGAATGACAACGGGAACAACATATGCCAGTCAGGCTTTAGGGAGTCACCCTTATTTTTAGGGCTAAAGTGGAAATGCTCTCGTCTCGACCTAAATGGTTTCACGGGCACTTGTGTTTTACGAAGGTTCCTTGAGAAGAAATTACAATGGATTTTGAAACATGTACAAGTCTTCATTTTCACGAAAAGTGCATCACATGTTGTAGGTGGTACTAAAGTACTCTAATTGGTCTAATTTTTATGTATTAGAAACAAATTGTTCAAGAACTAAAGCCAGTTTTTAATGATCCAAAACAGAAATAAATGTTCTAGTCTATTAGCGTCTTATATGGAATAAATCAATATTAAAGCTAATTAACCCTTTTCAAAGGCATTTTGTCCCAGGTTTTTATTTAATGGTTCAGTGCTGCTTAAGGCATGGATCAAACTGGATAAGCTCCATTTAAAAAGTGGGCCATTTCGAAACAGTTTAGTAGTTCACTCTGACAAATGTATTTATCAGGATAAACTTGACTTTATCCTCTCATGATGGTTTCTTCAAAAAATTGACAATACAAGGAAGGCAACAGCTGAATCTATTTGGTAACATTACAATGCTACAGTAACTGATTTCATCCATTGCATCCTAGAGAAAAACTTGACTTTAAATTCAATTCTGCTTTTTACTTTTAAGAATATTCCTAATGGGGATTTGGAGGTGGGGAAGGGATGATTCCTATATAAATTATTTCATCCTAGGTCAGATGTGAAAGGCAAAATCTGCTTTGTCCTTTTTGGGCAAAGCCATGATTTTTTAAATCGTGTTCAAACACACAGTGCAGAGAACACACCTTTCAGGACATAAATGACTACTTTGACATATGAAAGCCAATGAAAATTATATATTATTTAAGGAATTTGGCACTCTTCCCCTTCTGTTAGCCTAGTAAGTCACAGGATGTACTTCAATATCAAAGTATTTTTGACTTATAAAAAAGACAAAGTATCTTGTACATGAATTAAATTCTTCACAGTACCAGAGGAATTAATTTGTAATGTCATGAAATTTTGATTAGCCTGCTGTAAAATCAGAATTGTTTACCACAAGTGTCTGGATTTTGACTCCTAGAGTCTTTCCAAACAGATAATGAAATGAACTGGGGGGAGGCAGAGTAATTTATGAAAACATGGTACACCATAATTTTGCCATTTTTCTGCAATAAGGATGGCAAATGATTCATGGGATAAAATGAAATATTTCTTGCTGTCATCTCAATGGATCTAAGATTTACAGCTTCTTAACTTGGATAGGAAAGACTCCATGTGCATAAAAATGAATTGTAAATCAATTAATGATGGAGATGAAAAATTTACAAAAATATTTAAACAGGACTGAGAAGATTTTCTGAGATTTAATAAATAAAAAGTGAAAAAGTTCATGGAAAGACATTGTAGATAGGAGACTGCCCACTTAAAAGAGGGCGTGAAAGTCAAATTAAATAAGAGTGATATTTTGATTGATCGTGTTATGTTCAGATCACTTAGACAAAAAATTAGGGATCTCTTAAAACAAAATTGGGTATGCCTAAATTTAATTTAAAATTAATGATAGTACAGAATTAGGTCCAGTTTTACAGTCTATGGCAAAAACAAAGAAATTTTGCGACTATGAAAAACATCAAATTCAAGTTTCTCCTGAATGAAAGCAAGTCTATCCTAGGTACCAGGACCACAAGAAAACATCCGTATGTATGTCTTGATGCCTGCCAAGTCGTTCACACAGTGAAGGAAAGCAAACAGCAGCAAATGTAGGAAAAGAAGTGAATCTGGGCTCGAAGGAGCCACCATATCCAGAAAGTGAGATAAGGATGCTCCATCTAAGGCACAAAAGAGCAGACCTGGCCGGCTCAGAAACTGGTGGAACCAGCTGTACCACATGCCACGCTACAATATCCAAGGTGGGAACTATGAAACTCACTCCTATCCCTTTCGCTGAAACATAATCTGTTACCTGTGACCACAGGATACATACTTACACCTCCCTAGAATTAGAGAACTGCAATTCAAACAGAATTAATAGAGAACCTGGGGTAAGGTATGCCATGCAATTCAGTGCCAAGTAAAGAGAACGAAGGTGGTCCTAATAATGCTGCCAAAACAGTTTTGCCTAGGTCACAGGAATTTGATTGTTCTAGATTACATATCTGCTCTACAATGTAAAGATTTTTTCTTCCTGGGGCCCACAACTTCTTCGTACAGATCTGTAAGTCTAGAATGGCATCAGCAAGACTTCTATATATCATGCTCTGTGTTCAAATATTCTAAGTTAGGTAGCTAATTAGAGACCTAAACCATAAAGTACAGCCACAAAAGGCTCATGATCTCTGCCTCCTATGTAAAAATTCTCTCATTTGGAGGTGGCTGATCCATTTAAAACTTCCGTTGCTTCCTTCCTTTGTAAGTGAAGCATCACCAGGTGAAAGCAGACAGCAGTGACAATGCAGTGCTGACCAAGTTTCCAATCCATATAATATCAGAGTTACCCTTTTTGATGAACATAAATTTTATACATTTTGAAAACTAAGGGCGATATTTTGACAAACTTTATGTTAACAAGTTTTAAAGTGCTATCAAATTTGTGTAATCAATGAAAAATGCCTTGAAGTGCTATGTATTCTTTTCCCCAGCACTGAACAAACAGTGCATTGTTCCAAATCTGTCTGGGAGCCATGGCTTTTGGACATTCTATACAATTTCAAAGAACCTTCGGAAGCTCACGCATGTCTTTGAGCACACAGCCACACTACAGATGGAGAATATACTCCATATACACATGTAAATTCAAACCTATAAAATATCAGGGGCATGAGAACATTTATGTTAAAACTGATAACAGCCTTACTGATTTACTGACAATGAAAATATATAGCATTTTTTTTCTGTCAGAGCATTTATCAACACTTGGCAACCCCGCACTAACTTGACATGTAAGATGATCAAAATGGATTATGTAATCTTTCCCATTCATTTCTATTGATTTTACTTATGATAAAATTCATCAGTGTGTCTGGAAACGCTTAGGCTGAAATGCTATGGTTGAGGAAAAAAAAGGAAAAGGAGAAATAGAATTCAACTGAGTTGTAATAGGATGAATGTGATTTTAGAATAAGATTGCACAAATACACAAGTCATGCCCTAAAGGCTGTTGCAACAAATTAATACAAATAATTCTGAGGGGTCTCCTAAGATTACATCTATCCAAGTAGATATTTCACTTTTGAGATAAAATTTAAAAATTCTAAGCTAAAGAATTAACATGTGCCTAAGTAGCTTATGAAAATAGTTCCAAACTTTTTTCTAAAAGTTCAAAGTAATCAGAGTTATTTGTCTAAATGTAAGTAACATCAAAATGCCAGCAAATGGAACATTTTAATCAGTTTTATTGATTCATGCTTTCAGTTCTTATTCAGTTAAAAACAAGGCACATTAAATACATCCTCTTATTGCTCTATAAATGCATGCAGCTCATTCTGTATATCAAAAGTAATAAATAATGGCGATAAAACACCAAGACAGTTATAAAAATGACAAGCCAACCTCAAACATAGTATTTAACAGTCCAATCTAGAACAACAACCCAACATAATACATAAAAGTGCCACATAAGAAAACATGCAGTGTGTATATTCCCTAGTAGTGGGGTTATACTTGATAAAAAAAAAAAAATAGTAGGGCTTTTTCTTTTACTAACAACTGACACAATGCAAAACAGTGCAAATTACAGCATCACAGAATTCAATAGTTACATTCATATGCCCAAAATGTTTACAAGTGCATTAAAAGGGGAAATAAACCAATGATGACTTTCATGGTATATCTGGTAAAAAGTCACAATAAAATGTTGGTTGTATACATTTTCAAATAAAGCAAACAAGGTCAGAAAATAAGGCAAAATAGGAAGGGAGCATGCATTTCTCAATAGAAATCCTGAAGTGATACTCAGTATAAATTAATTGAAAGCAAGAATAGTGCAAACAGCATGATGAATAGGAAGCAGACAACCTTGGCTTAACAACCAATCTGGCACTGTCACTGCTGTCGGGACTACAGTGCAGGCTGTTCAAAGGAGAGGCAAACTGGGGAGTTCCTTCACCTGAATCCCTCATAGAGGCTCTTAAAGCAAACCCTTGATGTCACAAGGCACCCCTGCACACCCACCCTTGCCCCCAACAGAATCCACTAATACAACCGCAAGAAAAACTCCTGTGCATAGCATTGGTTCTGAAAGGGCTTATTCTCCAGGTTCTTTCCCTCTTTCCTTAAGTCAGTTTAAAAGGCTGTAAAGGTTAAGAATTGAAATAGCAATGTTGGGGCACTTTATTCCCAGTAATGGCTTGAAACCAGTTCATTTCCAGAAGGAGTCTCTGGGATTGGTGAAGGAGCGTATGTTTCAGCATGAGCAGATTTTCAGCAAAAGCAGATACAGATATGCCTGAAAGAAGTGCACTTTTCTTTGTCCTTAAAGGAACTTCAGTCATAGCAAAGCGTGCACAAACAAAGCCTGTTTTACAAACACAGATCTGCCCAAGCCACTCATGTTTCAAGCCCGGTCCCTACTGTATCAGAATCGAGGAGGATACAAGTCATCATTATCTTGCTCTAACTAGAAAAAGAGAAAAGAGAGAGAGTGGATAAATGTATAATATCACATTGTTTGGACATTTAACAGGACAGCTCTTCCACCTGTTTAGTGTCATTGAGGTCTCAATGGTCAAATTTAGGATCTTAAGAGGAAAACTAAATTTCAAAGCCATGTGCTTCCATTTACTTAAAAAAAAAAGTAAAAAAAAAAATCACACTTTATAAGAAAAAGTTCACAGTGGCACCTGGAAGACCCTCACTTGCTCTGCTGTAGATTCTACTTTAGGATGTCACAAGTACCTCAATATCATTTTAAAATAAATTGAGTTCAGATGCTATCTTTCCATGCGGGCGGTTTCAGAGTTGATAGATGGGGGCACAGGTGAGTGAAGTTTCCTTGTTTACATTATAATGTGAGGCATAAACATGTTACAATGTTGACATAAACAGAAAGGACAATATAAAAGTGTTTTATGCTCCAGTTTAAAAATTTAAAACCTCAAATCTGCACAATGAAAACGTGCTGTGAAATAAAGCGTTACTTTTCTAACACGTACAAAACCTGATCTTAAACAAAGAAGTAGGTAGCTAATTTCCTAAGAAGCACAATTAATAAATATTAAAATGACTAGCTAAATGCCACCAAAATATAGCAAGAGCATCCCAAATTGGCATTTAAAATTCTATGCATTTCTTATTAAATTCAACACACACTGATTTGCTTTTATTTTATGTGTTTATGTGCACAAGTTTTTATTTTTTTGTCAATTTCATATATGGTTGACTGAGAAATTTTCCCCTGAGCACAGAAAGGAAAATGCTTTAGTCAAATAAAATGACCTGGGATATTGAAGCATTGTGTCTTATATATATCATTATAATCACAGTTAAATAAGTCTATTCCATGCTCTTTTTACCATTTTTATTAGCAAATATCCTTCTCTGCTTCCAAATGATAAGGCCAAATTTGACAAATACTACATATTCCAAGTATCAGGAGTTGGGGCTGCAAAATTATATTGCTGTACATGTATATTTAAATATACATTTAACCCTTAAATGTATCACTACTTGAAATGGGATAAACTTCACTCATTCCACTGCATGAAATTTGCCACTGAAATGCTGGTTTTAAAAGGAGAAAAACAAGGATCTTCCTGGCAACTGTAATAGTCACAGAAAATCAGCAGTAACTGGGGGAAAAAATGAACCACTGAGATGAAATTCGCGCTGCAACTCACAGCAAATGTCAATGCTATCCTTATCTCATACCTGCGACTCTCGAGGCTTTCAGAGTTTCTCTTTGAGACTTGCTCCTGCAACCAGATCTAAACTTTTCTTCCCTCTCCAATTTTGCCAGTCATACTCTAGATACAAAATTGTGCACTATTGTTTGGATGAGGAAGGCAGACGAGCTGGAGGACAAAGAGGCTGAGAAATAGCGAGGAAAATTATCGTTTCAATAGGTCACTCTTGAAGAACAGATGCTAGCCACAAACTTAATTTTCCAGATCTTCCATTTCCAATTTCAGCCAAAATATTCTGCCTCTAAAACTGATCTAGAACAAATGCGTCCTTGGGGCTGGCACTGTGGCTATTAAGCTAATTTTTTGCCTGAAGCACCAGCATGCCATATGGTTGCTCTACTTCCAGTCCAGCTTCCTGCCAACGGCCTGAGAAAGCAGCGGAGGATAGGCCATGTGTGTGGACTCCTGCACCCACACAGGACACGTTGAAGAAGTCCCTGGCTTTCAGCTTCAAATCAACCAAGCTCTGGCTTTGGTGGCTATCTGGGGAGTGATTCAGTGGAGAAAAGATCAATCTCTCTGTTGCTCTTTCTTTCTCTGTCTTTGAATTTTTTTTTTTAATTTGAAAAGAATAAGTGTGTCAACAAAAAGGGAGTATGTCGAGTCCAACAGGTTACCAAAAGGATGCAAAAACATGAAACCAGTGTGCAATGAAGGAGGAAAAAAAAGAGCGAAAGTATACTTTTTGCAAGTTAGCTCTAGTGGCAAATACAAAGGAAGTATTGGTAAATAAAGTTGGCAAATACACCAACATCCTACAGTTTTGGAATGTTGTCCAGTGTTTAGAAAAAAACCAAAAAGGCAGCTCTCAATATCCACTGTTTTAGAGTGGTTTAAGTCATGTCTGTGGTCACATGGTCATCGGATTGTTCCTATGTCTGTGGCCTGTGGGCTGACTGCTCGGACTCACAATCCTCCACAACTGCGGTCCACGGGAATCAGGACTCTTCTGTCCAGGTTTTCTTCAGCTGTCTTCATTAGGATAGCAAGCCGGCTTCCAGACACCCTTCCCTTCTGAATGGCGCTCATCAGCTTAAAGAAAAAAATCAGGCAACAGGTTCAGAAGGCACGCCTGCATATGGCCTTCTTCTTGGCATTTTAATTGGTTTACCACTGTGGCAATGCAGGGGCAAGGAAATGCTCTATGGAAAACCAGAGCAAGTACTATAGCTCAAAGAAGAAGAGCAGAGTTGCGGAGCACTTCAAAAAATTGGAGACAGGGCAGGTATTTCACCACTGCCTCAAAAATGTCATCTATGCAGGAAAACAGGCTGCCTTTAAAAGCAAATTTAATACATTGCATTTTGTCTCTTAATGTGTTATAGGCATTCTTTTTTTTTGTTTTGTTTTTAGCAACTTCATATATTGGATCTTTAATTCCATTTAAGAAATCTTCAGAAGCAATCTCGGGGATTGAACAAAGACAAACCATGACCTAGGTTTAGCCATCCTTTTTTAGTTACTGTGCTTGACAACTTCAAGTCTGATAAATCCAAATTCCTTAAAGATTTTTTAAAGTAATTTACATGTAAGTCCTTGAAAATGGACGCAGAGATCTACCTTAAGAATTAAAAGCACTCCACAGCCCAGATTTTAGCTAATTCATTTTTATCCAATGGATAAAATCAGTATTAGCCTTGAAATTACATGCAGTCAGCGGGCAGAGTTCTTTAATCTGGAAAGCACCTTTCAATTATGAGCAGAAGGTTTTTTTTTTTTCCTTTTCAAGTTGATGCGGTTTTAACTATTTGCTTTTCTTGATCTCACTTCCCCAATCTTTTTTTATTTATTTACTTTAAAAAGAACAGTCATTCATCACAAAAATAAATATGAAAATTCTCAAAATATTTTTAGGGTTACAGTTCTTAGCCTGTAGAAATACATGTCCCCCAAACAGCTCTACTGGATAAGAATCAGTGGCTGCTGCCCATGGGATGGTTCAGAAGTTCATGGCTTCACTAAAAGCTGTTCCACAAGGTATTATAACCAAGCGATGGGCTCTTACAATGCTTAAGTGTCAGTCAAGCCCAAACCTGGAAATACAGTCACTGCACCTTGCTACAGTCATAGTGATCCTTCCATAATGATTACTGAAAGAACATATCCGTTTAAAATAATTACGCATAGTATAACTGAATGAACGCAAACTTCTACTTTTCAGGCAAAGAATATACTCTACTATAAACAAAGCTGAAAGCATACTTAACGGTAGAGGAACAGTGCAGCACAAGGGATGCTGAGAACTAAAGGCTGAACAACTTACTGTTGGTTGCTGCTTCTCTGACTTAAGACTTTCCAAGTCTATCAAACCTACCACAACTGACAGAGTTGAGGGGTTTGCTTAGTAATAAACACTACAGGAGGTCCCAATCTCTGAAAACTCAAAAGTGTGTCTGAAATACTACAACAGTCTGCTACTCATGTTAACCAAGTAAAAAAGATTTGACTTGGGTATGAATATTTTGCATGAAAAATACAGTCCACAAAGTTTAAAGTAAAAAATCACACTCTATATGTTTAAATTTTTGTTGAAGCTTGAAGAGTCTCTTTCATTCAGAATTGGACAAGAAGACTTAATTATTTAAAAACACTTCAAGAAAACCTTCAGATGGCTTACTTACTGTCTATGTGTTTAAGTCTATTATATTCAGGAAATTAACTTAAAATATAAACCACATAACTTTACCATACAATTAGGTTCTTATTGTTTCTAAAACTTTATGGCTTTTAGTCCTAAATGCTATTGTTTATTTATAACACACATGAAATGAAGCATAAGCCATTTCTTTGAAAAATTTTTTATGAAATTCTGAAACAAACAATAAAGTATTCTCTCACAAAACTACACAAAACTGAACTAACTGGTTTCTGATTCTCAAGCACAAATTTTAAAATCAATGTAGAATGTGCATTAAGTTAGACAGTAAGCTGAAGAGCTAAACATTTCTTTTTTGTAATGCTGGACACAACCTCTGAAAATTTTCTGCATTTAGATTCAACGATGCACTTATCTGCAGCTCATCTCCAGAGAGACAATTACCATTTCCTTTGCCTTGATCTTGTTTGTTTAACTTGACACAGTGAAGAAAGGGCTGACATTGACCAAAATCCCCAGCATTAATTTATTTCATGTTCAGCATTCATCATTGCCATGGTGCAAGCAAGACCTGGTGTTCATTTGAAATACCTGCCCCAAGAAGCACTATAGAAAAAAAAAAACAACAAACCTGGCTGCTTGGAAGCCAAATGCATTCTTCATATGACCAGAGTCATATGTACAGCTACCAACAATATATGGGTTTGTTGATATCATTTTTAAGGAATTTTAAGGAATTAAATGTGTAGCATCTAGGTTAGGAATATGTGCGGCATCCAGTGTGAAATAAAGGAAACAAAATGTGTTTCCTTCGTGGTTATAAAGCTTAAACAACTCAGCTCTGACCTAAGCGAAAATTGGAAATATTATATAGCCTTAAGCCAAGACTACAGATTTTCTTCTGCTTGTTTTTCTGGTTCTTTATAATGTAAGAGTTTGATAATTATGGTCTCAAAGGATACAACTATACTTTTATTAAAAAAAAATTTCCCCAGAAAAAATAGCTTTCTACCTTAGAAATAGTGTGTTATCTCTTTTGGAGGAGGTGGAGAATGGCCCAGCAAAGGTATTCCATGGGATATATCTTTAAAAATTTGCCTCTTATTCGACCCTTTAAACCAGAATGAACTTGGATTTATCCTAAGTTGCCGAGAGTAATGGAATGTCTCTTACAGAAACAAAAGAACACACACCTAGGAAAGCCTCCTCCTTGAGGGCACCTGCATGCACCTTCTGCTGACTTCAGGCTGGCTTTGGTTCCACAATGAGTGACAACTAACTATGTGGACTTCAAACATCCACTGACCATAATGACAATCAAAAGTTAAAAGCAAATACATTTATTTCCATTCACCATGACTCACCTGCAGAAATTCATTGAGTTCAACTTGTCCATTTTTGTTTAAATCTACTTCATTCAGAATTTCATGGAGTGTATTTTCATCCATTTGGACATTAATACTCTAAGTAAAATAAAAGCACAGAATAATGAAGTTCCCTTAGAAAGTACCTATGTTCTATTACTAATGTTGTCAACTTTCCAAAAAATTAAACTAAAATTATTACTTATAGAAGGCACTAAATGAGAAAAAATACCCAATAGCCTCTTCATTTTATAGTTATGAAAGATCACCATTAAACCAAAAAAATTAGCTCTAATACATGCTTCATTTTATAGCTATGAAAGACTGATATTAAACCAAAAAAAATTACCTCTAATACACGCTGAACATCAACAATGGTAATAAATCCTTTCTGGTCTGCATCAAACTTATGAAATCTCTTCTTGTACCTGGAACGCAACATTGACTAATGAAGAAATGCACTTACAGAGGCAAAGAGGGGAAACCCAATGGGAGCTGATTAGAAGTACCTGTCAATGTCCGAAGGCAGCAAGCTGATTTCAGAGCGATCTGTTAACTGTTCTGATCGGGATTTATAGCCCATTTCATAATAAAGAAACTTCCTGGCTGTTTCTAGTTCTTGCTGAAACAAACACACACACAAAATGTGAAGATTTATGGAAAGGATTGTCATTTTTTTTTTCTTTTGGTCTTCAATAAAGAAGCTAATCTTCACTTCTTTGACCAGGACAGTCTTAATTTCTTCCAGATTTACTGAAGTGTAATTTACTTTCAGTAAAATTAACCTCTTTGGGGTAGGCAGTATGCTCTGCTGCAATCAAGATATAGAACATTTCCTTCGTCCTAAAAAAAACTTCCTCATGCCTATTTGCAATTGATCCCTTCCACTGACCTCTAGCCCCCAGGCAAGCACAGATCTGCTTTCTGTCATCACAGTTTGCTCTTTCCGGAATTGCATATGAAAGACTTCATACACAATCTACTGCACTCACTGCTTCCGCATAGCATAATGATGTTGAGATACATTCATGTTGTACTATTTTGATCCTAAGTATTTTCCCACAGTACTGAGCAGAAAATTGTATAGGACCAAATACTTGCAGTTTGATGACATTAAGGCAATGAAAACTAAAGATACGTGGACTTGAGAGCTTACTCTAATGTTGTACGCAGTACCAAGGATAGCATCATGAGATTACCTATGCTGACATTTCACCATGGGGTTTCTAACAGCTGGGTGACGCAGTCATCAGAAGAACCACTCTAAGCTCAAGAATTATTCTTGCTGCTTTCAACATTTCAGGCCTCAGTTATGTCAACTACTGCTGCAAACACTGCCTTTCTTAGTTTTGACCAAATCACTTTTCCATCTCAGAAGCTCTAGAATGGCTGCATACTAGTCTATATTGTTCACATATGTCTCTTTACACACACACACACACACACACACACACACACTCTTCTATTTTATATACTTTTCAATTCCAGTGATGTGAGACTGGCATGGGACATTGGCCAATGGAATATGAATGAATGCAATACTTGTTCATGCTGCTTTTCAATGAAAACTGTAAAGGCTGCAATAGCTTTACTTCTCTTGCCCCATGAAGAAGGCAAGTCTGAGAGAGACCTGCAGCCAGTGCAGAACGTGGAGCAGAGCCACAGCAACAAACATGTGTTCTCCACGCAGCAACAAGTGAAAAAGACACATTTGCTTGCTACCATAACCACTGAGGTTTTTCAAGTTTCATGTTACAACATAATTTTGGTAAACAAGCAAACAAAAAGCCCAATAGGATTGTTAACGTCCCCAACTTCACATCAAAGGATCTTGCCAATTCAATGGCTTTCAAATTCTGAGATGTGAAGATACCAGTGAAAGTACAAGCAGGAAAAGCAGACCACAGCACATAGTCTCAACTTGTTTGAATGTGTAACAAGTGGTTTGTGATCAGTGAAGACAGCCTTTATTTTCTTGGGAAGACAAATTCTTTTCTGAGTTTCTTTCCTATTTTCCTTTCCCTCAGGAAATAAATATCAGGAATTTTCTTCCTTCACATTCTTACATAGAAAACAATCTATACTTTAGAGTGTCCTCAATGTTAAAAAATTAAAGATGTGTTTATATCTATCTACATGCACACACATACAAATGCACAAGTTCATGGAAAATATGTATTACAAGGACATTATGAACGGATTTCAACCTCTGTTTGTACCAAAATACACAACTTTTAGTTACAGTTGTCCACAAACTCTTTGAAGTATCCTCGTGTGTATGTGTGTGTGTGTGGTTTATGAGAAGCTAGAATATTAAGTCTACACCTTCCTGAGTATTCTTCAGTGACAGATTTCTCTCTTCACACAGAAGTCCCCATTTCTTCTTAATACAGTTAGTTTTGGTGTTCTACCAATTCTGTCCAGCCATTTTCTACACAATCCATCTAACCTTCATTCCCCTGAAAATCTCACCCTGCTGCTTTCTTGAAACAACTCCCTCTTCCTCAATTCATATCCTTCATTACCTATGTAATGTATTCATCCTCCAATCAAACAGGGAATCGTGACATTTCAAAACTGGAACAGTAAATTCCCCGAAGTCAGAAAGTACCTCGCTAACCCCACATTTCCTTCATGACATACCAAAAACAGAAGCATGTGACCTCAATCTGAGGAACTCTAACAGGGAAAACCGCCCATGCAAAATGTATTCTAATTGCTACAAAGTTTTACATTTAGAAGAAATCCACTCTTGGCAGTCCTTCCAACTTGTTTGGGATTAACAAAATTTTGCTACAGAATAAACATAGTATCTTTCCTCTGTATCACAACTAAGTATTTAAATAGCAGATTCTGTGTTTTCTTTTTCTAAGTATTCTTGCAGTCTAGGACCACTATTCTACATTTTGCACGATTGCAACTCCATGTATCTTGCTGGATAATTTCTTCCAGAACAAAACTGGTCTGCTGCATAATACAATTACTAGAACAAACCACAATACTCTGAGAGAGACCTGACAAGTACCCGGAAGGCCATAACTATAGCTTCATCAATCTAGACAGATGATTTCTATTAATGCGCTTTAAGAGTACAATTGGATTTGGGAGTAGCCATGGTCCACTGTCAACTGATACACACTCACTGTTAACTAAAAACATTTATCTTTTCTGCATGTGCCACTGTTAGACCATGTCAAATCTGTCATAAACTGATGGAGTTGTTTTTCCACCTAATGCAAGGTTTGCCACTTATCTCTATTAAACCATATTAATGACATTTCACCCACTGCTTCAATTTGCCATCAAATATTCACCCTCCCTTCAATTTTTTGTTATTGGTACACCAAAGATGCAGGCCGTCGACACTGTAATCTAGCACTTGAGCCAAGTTAGACTAGATCAAAAGCAAGGACAGAGTGCTTAAGATGCACCCACAGACATCTCAGGCAACACTGCTCATCTGCTTAGAGATCTACCAATTCTACCGAGATATAATATTCAGCTTTATCAAATATTTCAAATAAAAATATATTTATAATATTTCTCTGATGTAACAAATTGTTTACTGTACGTAAAAAGAAAATGCAAAGTCTGAAGCGATTTCCCATGAGACTCCTTAGCCAGCTTCCAGTATTCACAACGTCTTGCTAAATAAATGCTGATAAAAAGTTTAAAATGCCGGGCCTGGCACCATTGCCTAGCAATTAAAGTCCTTGCCTTGAACAAGACAAGATCTTATATGAGTGCCGGTTCTAATCCCAGTGGCCCTGCTTCCCATCCAATGCCCTGCCTGTGGCCTGAGAAAGCAGTCAAGGATAGTCCAAAGCCTTGGTACCCTGCAACCGTTAGGGAGACCCGAAGAGCTCCTGGCTCCTGGCTTCGGATTGGCGTAGCTCCGGCCATTGTGGTCGCTTGGGGAGTGAATCATAGGATGGAAGATCTTCCTCTCTGTCTCTCCTCTTCTCTATATATATCTGATTTTGCAATAAAGATTAAATAAATCTTGAAAAAAATTAAATGTCACATATTGGACAGCTACCTAAGGCCAAAGCTAAAGCCACTGGTTTCTGGGTTACACATGGTATTATTTTTCACTCTCCTTTCTGGTGTGTGATACTATATTTGACCACTTTGTGGCTTCTGGTCCATACTCACCACTGCAGTTAAGTAATCCCAACTGGAGAGTTCAGCAAGTACCCTGAGGGATTGTATTTCTGGACTGGTACAGTGTACTTTTAGAGTACCTTTCTAGTTGAATACCTGGAGCTTCTTCTTATATTTATTTTTGTTGTTTCCAACATGACAATCAAAAATAAAATGGAGGAAAAACACACCGACACTACATTAGGAACTGCATGATGTTCCCTTCTCTCCAACATCCGAGAATGCAGGACTGTCTGTCACCTTGACCTAGTGAGGACTTAGTTGCACTTGCTTCTATTTTCAAAAGTCACTGTTGGCATCCTCAACATTTCCTGCAACACTCAGCCAATTCCTCACATGATTCATATATATATATATACACATATATACATATTCTTGGTATCTGTCCTTCCATTGTTGAATATGTTTTATAAGTTCTTTTTCTTTTTTTCCCAGTGAATTATAATCTATTTTAAATTATTTACATTTCTGGAGTTAACTAAAAACTACAGAAGGAGGAAAACTACACAATAGACTTAATGTATGATCTTTCTATCTTAAATTTTATTTTTTATCCTTATTTTTCATTTTGTAATTTTTCAGGCATAGGTATTCCTATTTTACAATAATATGTCTTAGATGTGGTTTTCATCAACTTGCTTTGTCCATAATCATTCTAGTTCTTCATTTACTTCCCTTTTGTGATAACTTCCCAGTCCACTTAAGTAGTCTCCTCTCAATAGTTCCTCAATCACAGTGTGTCTTTTGCTTGAACGTTTTAAAATCAACATTGCCAAACCACACAAAGCAGAATTTCCCAAAAACATGTTGGAAGAAACATTCGTCTCTTTGCTGTACAGCTCTTCCCAAAAAAGGAAGCACAGTTCCTTTTGGAAACTGACAATGCACGAAAGCATGTTCAAGATTCCTAAATTATTTGCCCTAAAACAAAGCAAAACAGCAGCAGCAGCAACAACAACAAAAACAAAACCCTTGTTACTTATCTAATTCAAAATGCCCTAAACTCTCTTGGCCATGGAATTATTTTTTCACATATATTAATTTATAGCTTATGGAATATGCTTTGGCAATGTTAACTTTCTCTCAATGTCCCTAACAACTCCTTTTTACGATGTAGTCCTCTCTAATCAAGTTTTCTCTACTGGTTGGATTTTGATCTTCAATTGTAATACCTCCATATGTTCCTCTTAAAATTTAGAAAACACACAGATACTTCTGCAAGATGCATATGTGTTGTTTCTACCTGATAGGATTTCAAGATCCCTGAAACTATTAGCTCTTTGCTATTCCCCTACAATATTTGGTACAACATTCAGCATACAAGTCACTCATTAAGTATTGACCGGTTAAAAACAACCACCATTCATCTACTGGGAGTTATTTATCACCTTGTTCTTCTTCCACTTTTGCAGGCTAAATAATCCCAGTGCTTTTAACCTTTTCTTGTAGGTCCAACTTTCTAACCTTTTAATTCTTTTTTCCACTTCTTTGTTCTCTCTAGACTGTCCACAGCTATTAACACACCTATGTCTCAAATACTGAGTAATAACCTTAAGTCTCTTATTTTTGTTACTTTGTTAGGGAGCATGAGAGATTATTTCTAGGCACATAAATTTGAACATAAAATCTGAATGAAGTTAAATCTAGCTTCCCCTCGAGCCCTGAATATAATCAGTTTACAGCATTTTCTTTCTCCTTCCTATCTCCTGCAGCCTGAATTCCTAGCACAAAATATGGTTTCTGCGTGTTCAGATCATTTCAGCCATAATTTTTGGAAGAACACATAATCTCCAATGCTCCGAATGGTAACAGTGATTGGCACTTGCACAGGGGTGTCATGCTTGTGTTCCTTCCACACATGGCTTCCGCTGATCAAATCTAAACTCAGAACACGCTATAAACCTGTAATGGTAATGCAGAGGCAAGGGGCTGGCCGACAAAAGCTGACGTTCTGTGATCTGGCTGCCTGGCTGCAAACCCAGCTCCAGGATTTATTCCTGTGTGAACAGGCTCTTGCAGGAGTGGACCCTGTGGATCTTTTCTTCAACTAAAAACAAGGTTAAAGGTTTTCATGGAAAGAGATACAGTCAGGATGAAGGAACTTCTTTTTTTTCAGTGACTTCTATCTATTTTACTATTTTTACTTCTATTTTACTATTTACAGTAAAATTGCTAGCAGAGACATTTTTACCATATGAGGCCACAGTCTCACTTCTGAATACCAATCAACATTTCACAAAATGTTCAATAATGTTCATCCCTTCCTCCCTTGTGAGGATACAACAAGAAACAAGAAGCAGGTCCCTATCATGCCCAAGTCTGCTACTATCCTGATCTTGACATCCCAGCTTCTGGAACCGTCAGAAGCATGTGCTAGTGATTCAAGCCATCAACTAAAGGCATTCCTGTTACAGCAGCTTAGATACACTAAGACACACAGTACTACTTTGCTTCTCCTGTTCAAGGTTACAACTTTCTCTTGCCACTACAACCTCACCAGCTACTGACTTCTTTCTTCTGGATTTTCTCCTATCTTTCCAACTGATAAACTTCAGAGTTTCACATCTCAGTCTTTGCATAATTTTTACTAAACTTATGGATGCCTTACATGATGAGCTCATCTAGTCTAACGCATGAAATACCAACTCAAATTTATACCTCTAGGTCCAAGGCCTCTCCTCTGATTTCAGACTAACACATGCCATGATATAGATTATGCTTTAACGGAATCACTAAAATCGTCAAAACACAAACAAGTTTGGGGAGGGAAGCTATTATAATCACTCATGTAAGAGATGCCAATAAGGGTCCAGTGTGGTAGCCTAATGGCTAAAGCCCTCATTTTGCATGCACTGGGATCCCACACGGGCACCAGTTCATATCCCGGCTGCTCCAGTTCTCTTCCAGCAACATGCCTGTGGGCTGGGAAAGCAGTCAAGGAAAGTCCAAAGCCTTGGGACCCTGCACCCGTGTGGGAGATCTGGGGGAAGCTCCTGACTCCTGGCTTCAGCAGAGCTCGGCTCTGGCCATTGAAGCCACTTGCAGAGTGAAACAGAGGACAGAAGATTTTTGTCTCTGTCTCTCCTTATCTCTGTAAATCTGAATTTCCACTAAAAGAGAGAGAGATGCCAATCACTTGGAGCTGGGTGACAGCAGTTCATTGTGTTGAGAAGGGATGAATTCAAGCTACTATTTTAAGACAAATATGTAAGATTTGCTTGAGGATTTAGACAGGGTGTGGACTAACGTACGAGATGTGATACTAAGTGTAGACCTGAACAACTAAAGCATGAAAGAACTATTAATGACATGGAGAAGATTTTGGGAGTAGTATGAAAATCTGGAGGACCCAGGAGAGCAGATTCTCCACAAGAAGGAGTGTAAAGAGGAATGAATCCATCATGTCCAATGCTGTCAAATATTCAAGTGTGAATTTACTTTAAAAAAAGTAAGATGAAGAGTTAAAACATAAGTCCATTTTGTGTGAAAGACTTTAAATGTATGCATCACTTATTCATACTATACATTTGCTACAAACTTTTTGAAGACTCCTTATTTACAGAGTAAGGACTGGGCCTCTACAAGTATGAGTATGCAGAGCAATGTGGAATTTATTGGTGGATCGACAGAGTGAAGTGTTGGCCACTAGGCCTAAATGATAAGGGTACAAGACAGAACAGAGTGGAAAGAAGTGATCCCAAGAATACAAGACTCATTTTTGGCTAAACATATGCAAATACCTCAAGTCTTTGTATATAGCACAACAGCTTGGGTCAATTTTAAAACATGAAAATCTTCTATGTATTTTAATAAGACCAGGCTTATGAATGTATGGATATCTGACCATCACTAACTTTCTTTGTAAATTGTGGACATCAATATCAGACATTAGATAAGACAACTGGTGAACTTGCTGCTAATGCAGGGAGACCACCACTTCTTACCGAAGACCACTGAGTAGGACCGTGAATAAGGGAGGACTGTCAGTGAAAACCAGAAAAGGTTCTATCCCACAAGGACTGTTATCTATCTTTCTCCTGAATTAAAGAACAATTTCTAGAAAGACTGTCCAGCAACAGCTTAATCCAGGTAAAAGATTATCTGCCCATCTTCCTGGAGTCTAACAATATCAAGCACAAGCATCTAGAACTTAGTGAGAAATCTAAGGTTATCACCAAAAGCTATGGACGGCCATATGAACAGTTTAATTCATTAGTCATTGTAATGGGAACTGTGGTTCTAAAGAATGCCCTATGTAATACCTCTTTCTTATAATCATCCCAATTCAGTTCTCTTCCCATCAGTTCAACAATCCGGGGTAGGGCTTCCTCTGCTGCCTGAACATTGAGAAAGGCCAGACGAGTGCGACGTGAAATCATATCCACGGCGGTGCAGGCATATTCCTTAATCCCATATTTCACCTGAGTTTGAATTACAGAAACATAATCAATTTAGACTTTCCTCTTAAAAGAGAAAATAAAGTTTTACTTAAGAATTTTTTTTTTACTGGCTGGTTCTGCAGCAGGTTTGACAAAGAGTTGCACAGCACAGGCTGTCCATCTGCCTGGAGGTTTGGGGAAGGACGTTTGGTAAATGGGATAAATTGGACAAGGGTTAAAGATTTCTTCTTGAACAGAACCTGACATCAACATGCAAACTGCATCGCTTCTCATGAAGCACCCATGACCATTCTTTACTTCGGTTTTCACACAATGTGGATTCCATTCCACACAAACAGGCAAAGGACAAATATACAAAAATTATGGTCACATTTCTGTAATTTGTATTCATTTTAATCTTAGAGCAATCAGATGGAAAAAGCTCTGAATTCAATCAATAGGCAAATGCTGAATATACATCAAATGAATTACAAATAAATATATATCATGGTCTGGGTTTTCAAAATTTGACAGCTTCATTAGAAATAGGAATTATCCTTGAAAAATTATCATATAAAGATATAACATGAAGGGGTAGGTGTGTGAACAGCAGTTCAATTGACCCTAAGCAAAATGCATCTCCCACTGGAGTGTCTGGTTCAAATCCTGGCTCGTCTGCTTCTGAAACAGCTTCCTGCTAATGCGCACAAGGGGAGGTAGCAGGTGACAGCTCAGGTACTTGGATGACTGACAGCCATGTGGAAGAATCAGACTGCACTCCGGCCAATGGCTTTGGCCTGGCCCATCCAGTCTGTTGGGGGAATTTGGGAAATGAACCCGCACATTGTGTCTGCTTCTCTGCCCTCCAAGTAAAATGAAAATAAATAAACAGAAAAAGGAAAGGTATATCATCAAACAGGACAACAGACAAAAAAGCCTACAGACACAATGGGGCAAGCAGCCATGAGTAAACATGACTTACGACAGCTTCATGAAGAGAAATCACATTTCAAATTATTATTAGTCAAAACAAACAAACAAAGTCAATATTAGTCATGTCAACACCATTCCAGAATTAAAACTCTGTAAAGGAAAGGATTTTCACTAGACAGACTGTTGACTCCAGGTTTTAGCTGACATACATGCATTAGTCTTGGCTACATACAACTTGTTAAGATTGTAAAATGTGATGGTTCACGTACCTCTGCCTCAATATATGGAAATTCAGACACAAGACGCACTCCAACAACAGGCCACCTCTTTCCAGTCACACTTGCCATTTTGGCCACCTCAAAGGCCTTGTCACCATAGGTAGCGGCAAGGTGCTGTGCCACCTACAGAAACAAAACTGCATTAGGCAGATGCTTCGAACAGCAGTACCTTTTAGGTAAAAAGTAAAACCAGACATGCTTAAATTTTGTCAGCTTTCTTACAGCCTGTAAATAATAGTTCTTGGAGAGTATTAGGTTTTGATGCTGTGGGAGGAAACCCCTGAGTCGCAGACTGCTTAGGCCAGCACTAACTCTGCCACACATGCATCACTGTATCGGTGACTGATTAAGCTTCAGCTTCATTTGTCTCTGAGATCACTCCTGCAGGACATCCTTCCTTATGCTTGACATGGAAAGAAGACAGGCTGCTCCATACTCCAGGCCTGAACCAAATCAATTCCAGGTTTCAAAGAAGAGACACAGGTTGCTTTGCAGTCCATAAAAGCAAAGTCAGATTAGCTTTTTCATATTCTTTTCTTAGTGCACAGACAGGAACGCACCCAGCAAAAGGAAACCCAATTAGGGAGGCCAAATCACGGGTGCTGATTCTGTTTGCTGGCAGTAGTGAGAGATTAGACACAGAGAATAAGGATGTGGCAGCACACACCCACCTCGCTTTCAAGTCCATAATCCTGAACAAGCCTGATGTAGAGCGTAGGGCTCCAATCTTTGCCCCCTTGAAGGAAAAGCCCGACTGTTCTACTAGGTCCTGCTTTCAGATTGTGAGTCTTGATAGCAGCATTTATGGTATCTTCAGCCATAGATCGATAAGTTGTCCACTTTCCTCCTACAAAGAAGTTGATGTGCAATTCATTAGGCTATCAACCCACACCTTCCTTTTAAAAGATTCATCTCATTTAACTGAAAGGCAGGATGACAGACAGAAAGGAAAGAGACCCATTGGTTCATTCCCCCAAACAGCCATAAAGGTGGGTACTGTCCAGCTGAAATCAGGTGGCAGGCGCTGTCTTAGCAGCTAGGTCTCCTAAGCGCTGGGGTCATCTTCCACTGCCTATCCAGGTGTGTTGGTGAGGAGCTCCATCAGAAGCAGAGCAGCCAGGACTCAAATTGGTGCTCCAATACAGGATGCTGGTATTGTAGGTAGTAGTGTAACCTGCTATTCCACAACACTGTCCCCTTTATTTTTCTTAAAACTAACCAGCATTCAACTTACAACAAAATGTACTTGTTGTTTATAATAAACATGACAAAGCAATGCATAACACATTATTCTAAATGATTTTAAAAAAGTATTAATTCAACAAAGCTACCAGGCTTACTGAAAGAGTCAGGCTCATGAACAGGGCATGTGGCTTAGCAGTTAATATGCTGACAATCTCATGTCAGAATGGCTGGGGCCGGTTCTCAGTGTTGCTTCCAATTCTAGTTTCCTGATGATGCAAACCCTGTGAGCAGCAGGTGACTGCTCAATCAGAAGGATCTTGGACTTGTACCTAGGAAACCTGGGTTGAGTTCACAGCTGCCAGCTTCACCCCAGCCCAGAACACATTAGTGGGTACTTGAGTGAGCCAGAGGACGCAAGCTTCGTCCTTGTCTCTCAAATAAATCACTGAAAAATAATTTAGCCAAGCTTATGTCAAACATACTAGTGGATAACAAGATAAAATCTCATACCTGCTATCGTGATCAGGCCACTCTCACTGATATCAACAACATGATTTCTAGAGATGGACTGAGTATCTGCAGACTTGGGATCAGTAACAAGGGGGCGGATTCCACTCCATGCTGCCAAGACGTCTCCTCTTCTCACTGGTGGGAATCAATAACAAGGAATAGAGGGTTTACTCAAAAATATACGTGTGAATGTGTACTTTAAATGAAAGAACGCCTCTTAACCTTGGCACTCTGTGAGTGCACAGGTGCACGAACAATTCCTACCGCATTATCTTGTGGTAAGTATCATCTCCATAAAAACAAAACTCAAGGATTTGAAAAATGACTGTGACACAAAGATGAAGAGAGAGAAACAAATGTTTAGCCCAGGGCAATCTGGAGGAATTAGGAGAATAAAACAAGAAAAGCAGAAACAAACAAAACTAATTCAAGAGTTTGGTAAATTTCCTTTGCGAATATCCCATCTTGTTATCCCTTTTGCGGGAAGACAAACACCCTTATTCAATAGCAGGATTTTCTCCTCCCTCATCAAGATCACCCTCTTTCCAAGCATTTCCCACAGGTCTTGCACAATGCAAGGCACGTGACGCAAATCTCTTCTCATATATTATCATGAACGCCTCCAGAACTTGCTTTTATTATTCTCCCCATACAGATGAGAAAATGGATTGAGAAAATTTAACCAATGAAGTTGGGCAACCAGTCTGTCAGAAGTGGATGCCTTGGAGGGAGTCTAGCTTTGCAAAGCACAGGGCAGGCTGCTGTCGACTGATGTTCACTGACTGATCACATTGATCTTTACTTGGCACCACATGTAAGAAATACAGGTAAATATCTAGTAAGACTCCATGGAAGGAGTTGCAAAGATTCCTTGAAACAACTGGAGTACTCTCAAGGAAAAACATAATATTGCCTTACCAAGTATAGGGAAAAGATTCCCCAGGGGGGGAAAAAAACACCTCACCGGATGACAGATAATGCCTCCTCTTAATCTCAAATTAAAAACAGTTCCCTGGGCCCGGCGCGGTGGCGCAAGTGGTTAAAGGTCCTCGCCTTGCACGCCCGGGATCCCATATGGGTGCCGGTTCTAATCCCGGCAGCCCCGCTTCCCTTCCAGCTCCCTGCCTGTGGCCTGGGAAAGCAGTCGAGGACGGCCCAAAGCTTTGGGACCCTGCACCCGCGTGGGAGACCCGGAAGAGGCTCCTGGCTTCGGATCAGCATAGCATCGACCGTTGCGCTCACTTGGGGAGTGAATCATCGGACGGAAGATCTTCCTCTCTGTCTCTCCTCTCTGTACATCCGCCTTTCCAATAAAAAAAAAATAATAAAAATAAATCTTAAAAAAAAAAAACAAAACAGAGTTCCCTTTGGATATCTTCCTAATCTAAATGCTGGACTCAGAACCCCAACCAAGAAAAGAGAGAAGACAGAACATGTCAACCAACCATCTCAGCTATGATGGACTATGTCAATCAGTGGATTTTTCAAAGACCTCACAGTGCTTGGAGTGGCAAGACTGGCAGCGATTCATAACTGTTGAAAAATCAAAACCACTTGAGCAAGAACCTCGGAGCATGCCCTACATCTGAGACCTGGGGAGGGTGGGAAACTGGGTGGGCCTTCTCCCTTAATAACCTCTTTAAACATGAAGGAAACAATATGGAAAAAATACTAGTCTTATCCCTTTCCTGTAGCCCTTGAACCTTTTTACCCTAATTAACTATGTAATGATTGTCAAAATTAAAAAAAAATTGAGTTCTAATAAAGATAAACCCAAGTAAGGTAACGCTGATTCCTTAAATCCGACTTCCTTGAGGACCACATTCTAACACAACTGTGATCTGAGACAAAGGGCACTCATACGCCTCCATGGGAATACTTAATCACATCTACATTCAGAAAGGGCAACTGAAACAGAAGAAACGTACAAATTACTGAAAAAGCCGAAAACTTCTCAGCCCTGGGGTTCCTGGGATTCTCAGCCCTGGGATTCCGGTCCTAAATCTGCCCCTGTGACTTCTTTTAAACAGATTTAATCCTGATGGCTTCGACGAAGCAGGGATTAATTTCTGTGTTACACAATTCTACAAGTCTTGGAAAATCTCAACACAATTGTGCAAAGAGTTTTAACATTTTAAGAAAAGTAGGAAATTACCATTATTTTCCATTACAGGCCACAGAGCCCTCCAAGATAAAAATAAAACACACCCAACCCACTCACCACAGCAGTGTGATCACCACACAGTCCCCCCACTGTCTCTGAAATTCCTCAAGTAGCAACACTGATCAGGAATTTGATTTCAACCCCTGAAGCCCTCTGACTAATTTTTAAATTATTTGATGGAAAATTGGACTTTCCAGAGTAAATGTAAAACATATGAAAATTAGTAGTAACAAAATGTTTTAGCTTTTCTGTTGTAATAGAAAAAAACCAAATCCATTAAATTTCATCTGAAACAAAGATTGAACCAAAACATTCACGTATTTTAGTCATAGAAGAATAGTTAAGCCAAGCACTGCATATATTGTTACCATTTTTAGGCCTTGACCTTGGAAATGATATTCAAAAGAAAAATAAGAAAGGAAGAAACAAAAAACAAAATAAGATTGAAAACAGTACCAGGGCTGGGGCGAAAAGTTTATAAAGTGTTAAGAAATTCATTCAGCTTCAAGTTTTGCATTTAGCATTTTTAGTCTAAGAAGCTTATTAGATAAATGTGGGGATTAAATTTACCCAAAAATCGACGATGGTCAAATTCTTATTTAAAATATGAATGATCTCTATCCCTGGTAGGATTTTACCCCACTTCCACGCCAGTCAGTGTTAGAAAACATCTGCGTGTAGACTGATCTCGCTGGGGTTAGGTGGAACAAATGTGGCTTTATTCATATTTCCCTAGAAGCGAGGGAACCTGAGCATTGTTGCCATCTATTAGCTATTTGAGTCTTTTTTTTTTGAAAAATGCCTATCCATTTTTTTAAACTATATATATAGAAAAAAAAAAAGAAAAACAAAACAAAACAAACCAAACAAAAAACACCTAGAAACACAGTGGGAGGAACTGACTTTGGTTGGTGGCCTCACTCCCCTGGCAAGGCTCGCCCACTGGCGCCCGTGGGGCGGGCACCACACTCTGCGTGGCTGTGGACACACACACCTCCACGGCGCTATTCCCTTTTGCACAAGCAAACACTTAGTGGCTCTCCATTAAAGGCTTGTGGGGAGGGAGGGGGCTCTATTCAAGGCAAAGTCAGTGCCAGCAAGGAAGGGTGTGGGCCTGCGCCCTGGCTTGCTTCCTGCCCGCCTGGGAGTGGGTGGCGATGGCAGGGGTTAGGGGAGGACTCCCGGCAGGCGGGACCTTCACACATGTCACGTTCCCGGAAACAGAAAACTAAGTCACGGCGGCGGCAGTGACGATGTCCTGTGGACATTGTGGACGCTGGCGGGGAGAGGGCCTTCTGCCCTATCTACGGCCCGCAGCGTGCTTGTCCCGAGGCGAGCTCTGAGCCGATGTCCTGCGACGGGGTGGCGGGTGGTGGCACGTCTGTCCGGTGGGCTGTAAGACAGACAGGCTCTGCGATCCTCAGCTGTCCGTCAGGCCTGCCCTGGGCATAGCATGCAGGAGGGCCAGGCCAGAAAACACCGCTGGCCACTGCTCCCGCCTCCATTGCCGCCACTAATACTATGGAGAGTCAACGTGTTGCCAGAAAGTCAAAGTCACAAGTCACCAGTCACCTAGATGCTCTCAGAAAAATGCCTACCCATTTCTTAACAGGTTATTTGTTGTGCTGTGGTTAAGTTTCCGAAGCTCTTAATCTGAACTAATTTTAACTCAGTTGCAAGTAGCTAGTGATTATCATGTCGCACACAGCAGATCTCTCACTTGTCTTCCCAGATCATCAAGCTGGTTTTTCCACTGTGACCGACTTGCTCATTTCTCAAATGGAGCATCTTCCCATTGAAATTCAACTCTAGGGCCCAGTGGCGTGGCCTAGCAGCTAAAGTCCTCACCTTGAACGCCCTGGGATCCCATATGGGCGCCGGTTCTAATCCCAGCAGCTCCACTTCCCATCCAGCTCCCTGCTTGTGGCCTGGGAAAGCAGTTGAGGACGGCCCAAAGCTTTGGGACCCTGCACCCATGTGGGATACCCGGAAGAAGTTCCTGGATCCTGGCTTCGGATCGGCATAGCATTGGCCGTTGCGCTCACTTGGGGAGTGAATCATCGGATGGAAGATCTTCCTCTCTGTCTCTCCTGCTCTCTGTATATCTGACTTTCCAATAAATAAACAAATCTTTAAAATTCAACTCTACCACCTTTGTCTACAAGAAAATAATCATACAAGCCTCTCTGGTAGAACTCTTCACACCTGAGTAGCTACTGTTTCCCATGTTGCACATTTATCATTTCAAAATTTCTTCCTCTCTTACCATTCTCATGAATTCAATAAATTTTTAAAATGCTTTCTCATTTAAGTACAAGAGTTATCTTGAAGTTCTTAACAATGAACTGGATCTCCAATACACGTGGTGCTCAAGGACAAGTAGAATCCATCCCTCATGTTAACCCTCTGTGGCACAACATGTGAAGAAAATAACAGCTCAAGTCTTTTATACCTCAGATCTTGAAGACTTATCTTGATTTTTCTGGATCCCATATTCCCAGGATTGCTAAATAAGATTTCATTAATATTTCATCTCTCTTCCTTTTCCCTGGTTGAAAATCTCCAGCAATGTCAACATCTAGTATTTCTCAATAGCCCCAAAAGTATAACATGAAAGGGACATGGACTAGTATTATTATCAATAACTATTAAATGGAATAACAGCATTATATAAACTCTTAATTTCAAACTGTGAGTTGAAATTGCATAATCAAAATCAAGACTATTTTGGTCTTAGAGCTAATAAACTAGGCTTTTGAAAGATTTCCAACAACTTTACATTTAAACATTTGTATATTCCCTTTCAGAGTGATGGGTACTTTAAGTCATGTACAACAAAACTATCTTTAAATAAATGTAGGCAGTCAATTGATTTTTTAGTTGCTAATTTCCCAGATGTTAAAAGAAAAAAAAAAGAAAAAAGCTCCATGGATTACCGCCAGTGTGTACGATGGTACTTGGCAACATTTTCAAAAGATAGTGAGAAACTAGATTTGTGCTTCTAATATCAAGCTGGAGTATCATTTTTATTACATCCCCTATAGACAACCCATTCACATTTTAGTATGTAAAGAGAAACATATAAAAGGGAAAATTGAACAGATATTTCTCACAGCTGCTTGAGAAAAATACATTGTGACTATTTTAAACTAGAATTAATATTTTTTAACTCTTCTTACATACTTAGCAAGATAAATGCTTGCTTTAAAAATTGACAGAAAATGAAGCATGCAGAAAGTGACAATCAAGAGCCAGCTCTGGTTTTCCTTTGCATTAGTTGTTCAGGCGTGCATTTTGGGGTGTTCCCATTCACGTTTGCCACTTCCAGAGAAAAATCAATAAAAGGCATGTGAAAATATCTAAATGAACACAGGGGGAATAGTGTCAGAAATCAATAGTTCTCTACCAGCATGTTTAACCCGCTGAAATGAAGTGTTAATCACAGAAATAAGATACCATATTACATTTATAAACTAATGAAACTAGAAACAGCAGAGCGCATGACACCATAATTAAACAGCTGGAAGACATCCAAGCCTGTGTAAGTTGATAACCCTGGTACAATCTCTGGCAGTGAAAAGGCAGGTCTGCAGTGGGTTGATACGGCCAGCTCAGTTGTTAATTGAATAACAGGCAATCTATAAACACTACTAATTGCATATGTGGAAACCTGTATACAAGTAGAGAAGCTGCCTAGAGAAGCACTCCAGAAAAACTGCATGGATAAAGCACTCGGCCCATCTTCTGCCTCTCTCAGTCCGGTTAAGTCACAGCTTAGTTTAGCTACTGCATCCTTCTGATTAACCTCTACACAACAGACTTAATGATACAGCTTTCAAAAGATCATTTTTCTTCCTAGCTCAATACGAACCACAGAACTATCAATTACCCATTTCAGAAAAGAACAAACAAGTAATCTAGAAAATTCAGCTTGTGAATGGAAAGCTTTCTAAATGGTAAAAGAAGACATGGTCTTATTCCCAACAGGCAAAATGCTTTTCAGAATTGTTCTGACGCATTTTGCAGAAGTGTGGCAGCTGCTGTGAACAGCATGGAGTGTTAAGATTTGACACTTTTTTTTTTTCCTCCTTAAGGATATAGCCATTTGGGGAGGCTCAAAAACTGTTGTCAGAATTTTACTTATCCATTTAATAAATCTTCCTGGAATGCTTATTCCAAACCTGGTGAATGTGAAGCATTTACAAAAATGACTGCTCTACAATCTAAATCTAACTTCATTTTTAAAATAATTTCAGAGAAACTTGATTGCCCAACAGGATTGTTTAAGAAATACAGAAATCCCTTTAGGTAACAGTCAAAGCCAAATAAAGCCAGCAGAGAACAATGGTCACTGTCATGCTAAAGCTGGTGAAGCAGACTCTATGGAAAGAACTGGAAGGCTTAACACACTCCTGATGGATATCCTATCACATTATGAAACCAAGAACTACCAACTGGAGTACTACACAGCATCTAGAAGTATGTATGACAGCCAGACTCACTCCCAGCCACTGGGAGTTTCTCCAGCCATAAAGCAGGCATTACAAAATAGGTTGTTAGAAGCAACCAAAGATATGATCCGGCCAATATTCCTATTTACAGAATGCTTCATGTTAAAAAGTGCTCATAGTAGAACTGGGGAAAAATAAAACATAGACATATAAATATTCAGCTATGTGTGACAACAGCATAAAATCAAATAACTGAATGCTGTCTGGGGCTGAGTTTCTCTCCCACACCTCAGCAGTACAGAAAAGCATATCAGGCTTAACCAAAATTCTTACTGAAAAAAAAAACCCCACAAATCTGAATGTTTAAGATGGAGATATAGTCCAGCTGACACCCTTTACAAAGAGCAAGGGTAACTGCTCAAGTATGAGGCCTTCAGCCCGCTAGAGCCAAGGATGGAAAGAAATAGCAGAGTCACTGCTAGTCAGCTGTTTTAAGAGTGTGAGTTTATATGTAGAAAAGTGGTAACAAATGATGCACATCTGGAAAGGCAGTACACCTATGACACAACTGTGCCAGCTTTCACCCTGGACAGTCGCTACCCGGAGGAGTCCTCACTCTCAAGATATTCCCACAGAAGCAGGATAACAATTTCAGCCGCTTTCCCCAAACATCAGAACTAATAATAACCCTGTGTCTTCAGTTCTCCATTAAATTGTATGTTAACTGAAAAGACTTTTATGATCTACCAGGGATTGCCAAGTCATACATCCAATTATGAAGCAATAAAAGTGACCCAGTCACCATTAGAACCATGGCTGATTTCATTGGTGGAGATCATCAACAACAATGCAGGTACAGCGGCCTTCTGCACCCACACCTGCTCCTAGTACGTCCAACCCCTCAGCTGCACTAGCAGTTAGATTTCTCATCCTCACTGCAGCTGAACTTTAAGATTTTAGAAACTGTCAACATAGAGCACTGTGCTCTTGAATTAATTTTACCTCTTGCTCCAACAATCTAACTTCCTGATCTTAAGGTTCAGATATATACTCTCACTTTTAACACGTACAGCCGGATAAATGTGAAATGAAACGACACTGATGAACAAGTACAATTACATTTTAATAATAATGCAGTAATACAAATTATACCCAGATGCAAAAGTGCTTACATTTCAAAAGGCAGAAGTAGCACCCAACTAAGATTGCAATGCCATGTTAGCTTTTAAAAATGGATGTAAGTAAGGCATTACGATTTCCCAAATGGCTTTTTGTGAGTGCATAGGTACGTGTATGACTACAAGCCTTAGCCATGCAGATTTAAATTATATGTATTTAATGCATTTATTATTTTAGATATCCAGAGCTACTCTATTTGGAATAAATTTACATCCATCACTTTATCAGAAGCAAGTAGGACTCTGTAATAGGGATTAACCAACTAACTAGAAAAGACATATGAACAATTTTAAGGCAGTTTGTTTTACTTGTAAATATGTGGTTATAAAACTTAAAAATTCTTTAGGGATAAAGGATTTATAGATGATAGTGTGTTGTATCTAGAGTACATGGTCTTTGCACAGTATTTATTGGGTATTACAAGATTTCTGATGTAAACACATGAAGATTAATCACTCAACTTCTTAAATGTGTCTTCTAGTGGTACTTAAAAAAAACTGATCATTAGTAACTAGCTTATTTTAGTTCAAAACAACCATGAATATCCTATTTATGAACAAGCCTTGTAGCAGAACAAAGCATGCCTACCCTCATGAAGGCCTGAGAACACATCGTAGACCATTACCAATGATATAATGCTCTGATATACTAACAACAAGATAAATGCCCCCCAGAGAAAAATATGGGTGGTTTCTGAAGTGCAAGTACTTTGCCCACGTGAGAAGTGAGGTTTATCACAGAGCAAACCTTCAACCTAGAAAAAAAGCCAAAGGCTTGAAGACTGTGTGACCTGATTCGGAAATGAACCATAGAATGCATGTAGGGAGAGTAATTTAATGTAAACCTGCAGAGACAAGTTGTGGAAAGTCACACAGGTCACAGCAGAGAGTTTGTCTTTTTCCTGGAATCACTGAAGTAACATCCAGGGAGCATTTTGGCCATAGAGGTTCTTGGGCTGAAAACTTGGTCTCCGATTTAATGGTACTGAAACATGGTAGGACCTTAAGAAGTGGGCTATTGAGAGGTGACTGGGTCATAAACCACCATTATAAAGGGGTTTCACATGGGTCTCTTGCAGTGGTAAGGGCCCTTGGAATGGATTAGTTCTCATGAATGCGAGTAGTTACAAAAAAGACTGGCCCCTCTCTCATCTCTTGATTTATCTCTCTTTGACCCATTCCTCTCTTGCTTTTTCTCCAACTCTCCCACTCTCTCACCTTTCTCCTCTCTTCTTTTTCCCTCTCTTTCTCAGACTCCCATCATGTGATATGAACTGTCATACAGTGTGGTACCCTGAAGGTTCTTGCGGAAAGTCAAATAAAGGGACTGCCAGATCTTGGACTTTCATTCACTAAAACCATGAACTAACCAGACCTCTTTTCTTAATAAAAGCACACAATCTCAGGTATCTTGCTAAATAAAACAAAATGGACCAAGGCCCGATCATTAAGCTTCTTGGAGTGTATACCTCTATCTTCTCAATTTCTTTACTGAGATAGTCCATGGATAACTTGTATCTGTGAGAAACCCCACAATGCTGCAGTCATTTCATGTTCTTAGGGAGGTCCAGGAGTAACGCTAATAGCTCCCAGAGCCTCCAACTTATCACTAGGAAAAGTCTGTATGAATTTCATGCAAATGTAGAAAGGTGGGCGGGAAGAAGGAAAGGAGGGAGAGAGAAAGAGAAAGCAGTTCCTTTCCACTGTGCTATAATTTGGCCTGCACAAATATCCTAGAGGCACACATCATGTAAGAATTACTGTAAGCCAGAATAGTCAGAAGATGTGGTAGTGACCCAATGAGAGTTGGTTCTGGCTGGGGGTACCTAGAAGAAGCTACAGATTTAAAGAAAATCTTATATTACCTTCCACATCACAGCTCAGGTAGTTACGCACTTCATTCAGAATGAAGTTGATGTCTTCTTCTGAAGGAATTGGATGAGGCGTGATATCAGTTGGAGTGTCAGTGGTGCCAGCAATGGTCATCTTTTGCCAGGGTAAGAAGAAAATAACTCGCCCATCACTGGTTGCTGGATCAAGAAGTCCCATGCTCTCGGGGCTGAAGCAAAAAGAAAGAATATTTATTTCTTAAATTAGCAAATGTTTACTATTTATCTCCTTTTTTAGGCCATTTTATCTACCAATTTTCAAATTAGCAAACAAGAAAGACATTATTACGTTTGAGCCACTATCCCAATGTAGAAATTCCTGCAAGGCAAAAAAATAATTTCCCTAACAAAATGAAATGACCAAACGTAATATTTTCAGCACAACTACATTTCCACAGCTCAACAATGCAAGGTTAATTAAGAAAGTATTATTTTAACTTCTAGTTTTTTGGTTTTAATACTCCTTGGATCATTCACACTAGATAATGTCAGTGGGATAAATGTCTATAATTTCTTGTATAATAGTTAATTAAGGATAGCTCTTCAACCTTCTTTCAAGTCTAGGAAAAGTACTTTCCTGGGACATTTGACATTTGGTACATCTTTCAGCAGAAGATCTTAGAAGCACATGAGAAACTGAAGAGGCTAACTTTCTAGAAACTAGAATGTAATCATAAAATTCTTGACTCTTTTGTGCCTAGATGAACTTGTGCCACTTCACTAAATATGAGATTTCTTACTTTATTTCAGGGTTAAAGAAATCTCAGAAAAAAAAAACTGCATCTAGAAGAAAAGGGTTCAGTTTTCCACTACTCCCTGGGATAAGGTCAAAAGGAAGAGAAGCACCTTAGCAAGGAAAATCTTTTAAATAAAAGACACTAGTGTATTACGCTCTTAAGTCAAGGTTCACAGCCGCCTCTCCTGACAGATTTTATAAAACCTTGCAAAATATAATTCAAGAATGTGCGCTGACATACACTGAACATCTGAAAAGCCAAATTAAATAACACATTTAAAAGAACAAGAAAAGAATAAACATTAACAAAACCCTGCAGATTCTGTTTTAAAATCAGTAGAAATTGGTTTTAATGCGCATTAGACATTCAGAGAAATTTAAAGGAACTGTGAAAGGGGTGAGAAAAATCTGAAAATGTCATATTCAAAAGGACACTCCAAACTTTCAGATAGCTATTTCAATTTCATTTAATACTCATATCAAGCCAATGTTAACATTTTTCTACGATTTTAAGCTTCTATTAATGCCATTTGTTAAGTAGGAAATGCAATCTATTTTAGTTAAATATATTTAGAGAATTCTTTCTCTTATACAACACAAGCATATAGTCAAGTTTTATATTTATTTTCCCCTTTAATACTTAAAAAGCAGTGGGCATTTATCCAGGAAGTTAAGACAACCATGTCCCACTTCAGAGTACCTATGTCGGCGTCTGAGCTCAAACTCCAACTTTGTGCCAATGAAAACTCCAGACTGCAGGAAGATAACCCAAGTAAATGGCTTCCTGCATATGCACTGGAGACCCATAATGAGCTTGACAACTATTGGTTCTGGCCTCGGCTCAGCTCTGATCATCCCCAGTATGTGAGGAGTATCTGAGCAGGTTAGAGTATATTTTCTGCCTTTCTCTCTCTCAACCTCCCACATGTATGTATATGTGTATGTGTGTGTGTTTATTTTCATTTTAACTTTAAAGATATTTAATTATGAAGATAAGATGTTAACAATTGTTCAAAAGCAAGCCAAAGAAATCTTGTGTAATAAAGAAATCTATAATCAGCCTAACTACTGCATATCTTATATTTGAACCATAAGAATGTTAGTGTTTCTCTGTAAAACCTCAGCTCCATGAGATGTCTATTGTATCCATTCAATCTCTGCAAAAAGAAATCTCTGTCCATAGTTCACTTAAGAAAAACAGAAGAGTGTGGGTCACAGTTCTCCCTCCTAGCAAATTCATAAAATACTAGAGAAGTATGCCAAACACTCAGACGTTTGTCTAAAATTCACACCTTCGCTAACTGGAAATGTCTTGACTTTTAGTCTAGTATGTTGAAAACTACCATATCACATGATTTCAGTCTCTTGATGTCAATATACATTTGACATATATTATTTTGTCATATAATATCATATATTTAACATAAAGCTGTAACAAAAAAAGTTAACCACATGTTTTGTCAGCATTTTTTAAATCCTGATGACAGTCACCTGTATTGTATCTGTCAGAATGGGCTTAGATGTAGGATGTGTTTGGGATTAATCTAATCAACATCCCAGCATTAAACACAGTAACCAATACTACCATGAAACAAAAAGGACACTCCATATTCTAACACTTGAGCATCAAAATACATGTTGTTATATTTAAAATCCAACTCTCTTATGGACCAATTACATATAATACACCTAAAAGTGTAAGCCTAATAAATGTACAAGCTTACAATAATCAGCAACCAAGAGAGGAACTACTGTTAGAGAATCACAAGCACTGAATCATTTAAAAGCTCTCAGAGCAATAAAAGCAGTTTAAAGGGTGAAGGTGATGGTAACCAACACACACACACAACTGGATAACATAGAGAATCAACTACTTAAGTGAAGACATATGTGTCAAACATGAAATTAACGAGCACGAAGGGAAGACAAAGCTATTAATGAACAGTATAAAAATTTAAGAATCCACTTGGAAATACCTTTCATCAGCTCTAAATTACCTATTTCATACTCTCTCTCTCAAGGAAATTTTCTTTCTTATGGAGGTTTTTTTTTGCAAGATCATATTAAACTTTGAGAATGAATATCAAGCTCAAGAAGTTTTCAACAAGTTCACAGAAAATGTCAATCATAATACACTATGCATGCATTTCAGTTGTTTTACACAGTGAAATAACTTGTGTGTTATTTTCATTTTCAATGAACTTTCTAAAGTACCACCATATACTGAGAATGTATTCAATGCAATGAGAAAAAGTTTCTTCCCCCCCAAATCTATATGCTTTATTTGACATCAGAAAGAAAGGCTTGTGACTAATTTATGTGTGTCTGGCACCAAATACAGTGAACATTTTCCTCATGCAGACCATTCCTTAAGTAGCTTAGTTAAAATGAAATCATTTTATTGCTATTTACATAACAATCAGTGTTACACACATTATAGAAAATTGACCATATATCAGCAGAAAATGTATCAGTTACACGGAAGAGGTCAGATTACTTTCGTGTAGTTCAGTCATTTTGTGTAGTATTGCTTCTTCTGAATGAGTATCTTGCCATAAATGATAGATATTCCAGATTTGCTCTTAAATAAAATAAATAGTGGCATAAAAGAGACTTTTGAATTTAAAACAATTCCTGCTTTCCTAAGCACACCCTATCCCCACTCCCCACCCCCTAAAAAAGCCATCATCATAGTGTAAGACAATTTTATATGTGAAAACTTGATGAGGACCATACAAACTTAAATGTCATAAGCGTACTTCCAAAATGGTCTCACCAAGACACATGGTGTCATTGATCTTCACTCTTCCTTTCCAACCTACACTCTATAAATGAATGACTGCTGAACTCAGCGCATTTCCAAACTAATCAATTTCCAACTGAAAATGTTTGGTAGTAAGGTGCCAGCAGTCTATTGCAGGGCAGCCCCGGAACGTCCTGACTAGCTCTTGTTCATCCTGGAAACCCTGTCAAAACCCTTGAGGTGCAACTGCTGTGATGGATTTATGAGAACAGGGTCTTATTTCAGTCTGATCGTCTAACCTTGCCCAAGAGAATGACTTGATATGAAGGAGACAATCACCCCTACAGGATGCAGGGATTACACTGCCTGTGGGTCCGTGTTGAATAGAATAAACATGTAATCCAGGTCACAATGTAAAGCCAACGAGTCCATCTGCAACAGAGCCTAAATGGGCACAAGGGTGCAGCCCTCTCCTTTGGGGTTCCAGCAGGATACAGCGTCATTGTGGTCCAGGGTGGTAAAAATGAGGTATCAATTTCTCTCAAAACAAAATGAGATCATTTACAGCACCTTAGGCTGACAGGCCTAGCTGTGATTAACACGTTTATGATTCAGGGGGAGGGAGTCTGAAACTAATGCCAAATTTTTAGGATTAAGAATGCTAGTTTGGGACTGGCACTGTGGCACAGAGCATTCAACCGCCACCTGTAAGCCAGGCATTACGAGAGCACAGGTCAGATTTCTGGTTGATGTACCTCCTGTCCTGCTCCCTGCTATTGTACCTGGGAAAGCAGCAGAGAGCCTCTGCACCTGAGCCCCTACACCCATACAGGAGATGCAGTGGAGCTCCAGGCTCCTGGCTTCAGTCCGGCTCACACCTACCTATTGCCATACTTCTCTCTCTCTCCCTCTCATCACTCTGCCTTTCAAACAATTTTTTTTAAAAGGCAAGTTTAAAAAAGTATTTTACTCAGAAAATATTCATATTTCTTGTTAGATACCCATCATTCTGTTATTAAGTGCACAAGGCCTAAGCTATAGCACTTACCTACAGAACAATCATTTTCTGGCACAATTTTAACAGGATATGTATTTATGCAAATAAAACCAAAATTCCATGGGAAAAATTAGAAGAAAGGGTTATTGTTTATTAAAGAACTATTTTTCCATAATGATTAGAAGTTCTAACCACATCCTTGTATTATTTTTATGTGTAAACATTTATTTTTGTTACAGGTATTATATATACAGTAAGATAAGAATCACATTTTATTTTCATATTTCAAATTCTCTATATTTAAAAACCCCATATAAATATGACACTGAAACTTTAATGGAGACACTTTAATGTGGTGCCCACAGAAACTGAGTACTGCCGTCTACCAGATCCCATAGCAATAGCTGAGAACAGCAGTTGTAAGACAGACAAAATTTAATCAAGGGTTCTCGGCTGAATTTTCAACAAGTTAGCTACATCATGAAATAAGGGTTCAGAGGCGGCAAAAAGGACTTAATGTTACACAACAGCAAGAAGTAATGAACAAACTCAGGATATTCTATGTCAGTTAGGAGCTTAACTTGCACTTTATCGTCCCTTGATCTTTCACTCTAAGAAACAGATTGTTCTCCATCTTGATTATGGGGAAACTAGGGTTCACAAAATAAGATGGCTTATTCCAATGGTTGCCCATTAACTGACTGAATCAGCAAAACGTCTTGGGAAATGGTGAGAAATGAGTCCTCTGTTATCACTGCATTGTGAAGAAAACATAAGACACAACATGGAGGTAAATATACTGATTCTGTAAAATCAACACAAATCAAAGGGTTGTCCTGATTACATCTGTACCCTATTATAGATAGATCAAGAAAAATCTAAAAATTCTAAAAAACTTAAAAACTAAATATATACAGTTGATTCTTTTGTTGAAAGTTTCTTTGCACATGAAACTTGCAGGAATTTTATATGTAGCTACGTCTCTCCTTTTCATTTGAACGAAACTATGGGTAACAGTTTTTAAATCACAGCCGGGGCTGCTGCACCAATTCATAACAATCATTGAGACTATAGGCACCCTGGTGTTTCCCACCCAGAGTAAAAATACTAAAGACTACCTACCTCGCTTATATACATATTAAGAAAATTAGAAAACTGTGGAAATTAGTAATAATTCTTTCTAACCTCAAATAGAAAAATAAATAAGGAAATGGAAAGCCTGGTTATCTATTTGACTGGTTTATGCAATGTACATGTGTTGAAATACCGTATGCCATAAAAATGTATAAGTGCTATAGATTAATTAAAATTATTAAGAAATAAAATCAGAGAAAAAAGTAATAAACATGTTCCCAGTAGAAGTGAAATTGATACAATTAGGTGCATCTTGGGTGCTTTTGGGGAAGATTTTATTACTAGAGAATCAATAATTAATGAGGCAGTATTATCTATAACACAACAGGATAGCATTCTATCACAGCAGGAGAATACACATTCTAAAGAAAATAGCATGTCTGTTGCATATCTATTTCAAATACCTAAAACCCCATTAGATGCTCTTTATGAAAAGAATATGTGAGAAATCATTCCCATGATCACCTGACCTAGAGATATTCCCATTTCTTGCCATAACATATATGTAACTACATCTCACTACAGACATGCCCTTATTACATAAAAAATGTTGAGCCCTACATTCTAAAGGAACATTGAACTACCAGTACTTTGTGGGACATTAAAGGCTTTTATAATTATCATTCTTAATGACTACATAATATATCTTTCAATGGACATGCCATGACTTATTCTGTATGTCCCTAAAAGAACTGAGATGGTCTCTTCTTTCTAGAATGTAAATGGCTTAGCAAATAGATAATTATTTCACATACAATTTCTGATGCACCTACTGCATTGACTACATATGGAACAAACAGTACAAATGTTCGAAGCTCTCACCATAAGCACATGGATTTTTTTCCCGCAGATACCCAGAAACATAGTTTAGTAGTAACCACTCAGAACCACTTAAGTGTTTATTTTCAATGTCAAACATACAAAAATAGAATTTAATGAACTTGCATATATCTAACAACCAGTTTAAATGATTTCAATCAACAGCTATTTCAGCTCTATTCCTACTCACCTTTCTATTCACATTTACCTCTGTTTATTCAGTGTGTTAGAAATTATCTCATGCAATGTTTTAAAGATATCACTTCAAGAATTATAAACTCTAGAGTACCTGAGTAGCCCACATTTTCAGATTCTTCGAAAGCCAATTTGGGCATTTTTGTAAACTGTTTTAAAAATATGATTCAGAAATACTAACGCTTAGTCTGTGAACTTCACTACACTGTGCAAAGCACAAAAATACACAGGTTCCCAAACATCAGCCTTTGAAACAAGCATGGCCACAAGGGGCTAGGAAATTCCCAAGTCTACTTTGTGTTTTGGATGAGTTCCTTTTCCCATTTCCCTTTTTTGGAACAGCAAATCAGACTATTATTAAGAAAGTTGTGCTAGAAGAAAAACTTAAGCACAGGCAATCTCTCGTGTGTCTCTTTGTTGGGTGGCAACCGCTGATTGGAAGACAGTTAGTTACCTGTAGTATCCAGGCATCACAATATGGACACCAGCACTCGGCTGGCAGATAGCCGCGGCATTCTTATCATCCATTTTGCGCACAGAGTCTGTGAAAGGTCCCGTAGCATTGATAACACATTTGGCTCTCACATCAAATTCCTTCCCTGTGAAGAAAAGCAGCATCAATCACACAGTCCATTTGTTTCTCTGTTCGCTGATGCTCTGGATTATTAATTCACCTATTAATTTAACCTGTGCTGAAGTCTATTGCACACCACTTAGTGACAGGCACAGCCAGTTACTGGGGAGCCAAACAAAGGCTCACATGTAAGTAGATTCACCAAAACCAAGTCTGAGCTGACACAAGGCAGGCAAGCCACTTGTTCACTGTGGCTCTCGGTCAGTTTACAAAGTGCTCCTCATCAAGGCACCACACAGGATGAATGCACAGTGAGTAAACAAGCCATGCCTTCTCCTTGGAACTCCAACTAGACATTGTAATTCAGTGTTGATCTGCTTCTAGAAACGTGCAATTGTGAAATCCACTACATGGTCAGAGGGTCAGGGCAAGAAAGAAAAATCTAAAGGAAGTTATAAATGATTGACTTTAATGATGTGTAAATGCACTGCCTGTGTCACCTAAATGATTCTTTGAAACTCGGCACATTTATTTAATTTTATTAATCACATGTTTTTGTAAGACAAATGGAATGCATTCACAGCTGTGGGAATTTCGTGGGCATTTATTATTATCATTATCACTATTAGTATTTAACACAAAGAGGGAAAAATTGCCCAAGTCCCACAAGGGAAAATTTTCATGTTAAACCAGTCATTGTTGACAATAAGGAATATAATTAATACGGCTCTGAAGCCTGCCCTCAGTGAAAGACAAGTGACAGAAAGATTATAATTCAGTCACTATGTAGGCGAGGCAGGAAGCTGGGAGAACCCTCCCTCCCGGAGCCTGGGCATACCTGTGAGCACATCCTTGCACCGGGCGCCGCTCACACGCTCTTTGCCCGTTTCGGGGTCTGTCTTCTTGAGCAAGCTCACTACCTCCATGTAATTGGCTGTGGCCGCCCCATACCTGGCAGCAGTGAGGGCAATGGCAAGGTTCATCCGCGCATCGTTGTGTTGTCCTGCAGCAGAGGAAAGCATTAGGGCAGGGACGGGAGGCACCTCCAGCCACAGACTGGTGGCACAGAAGTGTGTCACAACAGATATGTCACATCTGTCCCTGTCACCCGGAATCTACATGATGGTTAGGCAGCTGTACAGGGCACAATGTCAAAATACTGGGTAATTCTCATTCAGGCATTCACCTGTCACTTCAGCAAGTGTCTTTTGTGTACCACAAAAATGGTGAAAAATATCTCTTTCCTATGGATCTGACATCAATTATACTTAAGAAATAAGTAATTCTTCCCTTAGTGCTGGAACATATGTATATGTCAGACTTTTCTTAATGCAGGCAAATCGTAAGCACGAAAGTGAAGTCATTCAAAACTTCAGAATATTTGACACCCCAACTGGTGTTGACGAATAATCTTTATGAGTATGTGCTCTAATATTCAAAACCAAGAGCTGAATCTTCCATAGAGAATCTCTCAGTATTCTATAAAAGGATTTTTCTCGGTTTGAATTTTGATCAGGGCACCTTAAAATGTAACACTGTTTTTTTTTTAATTGCACATAAAAGGTAAGAAATTAAGCAGGGTAAAATTTAATTAGAGAACAATTCCTACCTGTATTGTTAAAGATTTATTGCTGAAAAATCCTAGTTAAAGAAAACTAAAGGGGAGGAGAAGGGTGGAAAGATGATTAATCACTTTAAAATACTGGCATCACCAGAGACTTTTTCTATTTATTATTGCCAGTGGAGTTAACGCTGACCAGGAAGAATTACTCTACATTGCAGGGGCCAGGTTCTCTGTGCCCTGAATAATTAATTATCCCAGGCTAGATGTATTGAGGCAGGGTTCAAATTCCCACACATCGGGATCAGTTCTATCAAGATAATACTGATAAAGGGATGAATTCGTAATAGATATTGTTGTTGATTTATGTTGCCAGCATACCAAACATTTAGTATAAATGGTTTATGTAAAGTTTCTTCCTTGTGATTCAGTCTGTGCAGGGGCAGAAGCACTACACAAGTAATCTGTTCCAGCTAAAAGGGCAAAGTTATAAAGAGAGAATCAATGACTGAAGCTTCTGCACCCCTCCCCTCCAACCTCCGCCGAACTAATACAATCAGCCAACACCCTCTCCTCCAAAATGAAATGCCCTATACATTAAACCTCGCATGCAAACGTATTACTTTGAAATTATCTGATCCTAAAATTTATTATTTAGTTACTTTATGCTAATATTAACAGAACGGAAGCAGACGACAGAAAAGAGTAACAGTAGTAATTGCTGAGTTTTAAGTGGGACAAAAGGGTTGCGATTCTATCCATTTCAACTTAATATAACCTTAAAGTTGCTTCAAATAGTAGGATTATTTAAAGTTAAGATTAAGAAAACAAATGTAGGGCTCCTTACGTACTGGAATATGTTTCACAAAGCTAAAAGCATTGTAGCCTAAAGAAACTAAGGAAAAAATTAGATTAGGGATCTTCTGTTTGATCTTCTGTTTGATCTAAGGGGAAAATACAGCGTGTTCCACACAGTCTTCCTAACAGGTGTGGGTGTGTGGCAACGGAGCCCTCTAACTCCTGAGCTCAGTATTTGGAAGTACAAAAATCCAACTCACATTTTCTCTCATCACAGGTGTATGGTCAGGAAACTCTGACCCACTTGTGCGTTTTTGTTTTTGTTCTGTTTTAAAGGTAGGCCAAGTCTCTGGGAAACAATGTATCAACAAACTTAAAGGTAATCTTCAAGGGAACCAGGGGGAACATTTCCTTATTAAACGACAGAATCCTTTGCAAAGTGGTGCTTCTATCACAAGATTATCTGATTCTAAGCTTACTTTAGTACAAAAATTTTTAGTAAGCTTTTTTCCCCCCAAAAAAATGTATTTATTTTTATTGGAATGGCAGATCTACAGAGAGAAAGAGAGACAGAGAGAAAGATCCTCTGTCCATTGGTTCACTCTCCAAGTGGCCACAATGGCCAGAGCTTTGCTGATCTGAAGCCAGGAGCCAGGAGCCTCCTCCAGGTCTCCCACAAGGGTACATGGTCCCAAAGATCTGGACCACCCTCCACCACTTTCCCAGGCCACAAGCAGGGAGCTGGATGGAAAGCGGAGCAGCCGGTACACAAACTGGCGCCCAGATGGGAACCCGGCATTGGCAAGATTTAGCCACTGATAAATCATGCAAGGTTCCTTTAGTAAGCTTTTAAAGTTTACTTTGTTTTATTTGAAAAGCAGAGCAACAGATAGAGCATAAACAAGAGAGATCTTACATCTGTTGGTTTACTCCCCAAATGCCGGCAACAGAGCCAGGGTTAAGCCAGTCAGACTGAAGCCAGCAACTCCAACTGGGTCTCCAGTGCTGGTGCCAGGGTTCCACGTACATGTGCCATCATCTGCTGCTTCCCAGTGGAGGCAAGACTTGATTCCAGACGCTCCTTACAGGAAGCCTGCATCTCAAGCAGTGATTAGGCCTTCTGGACTACAATCTCCATGACTCTTAATACACTTAAAAAACATAAAAAGCTACCGAAGCACCCTTGTATCACATGTGTGTGTAGTGAGAGGAGTCCTGGTAGAGTTCATTATCCTCTGTTGCTTTTACACGAAGAAACACCTCTCTGGTTGCCTTATAGATGCCAATGAAATGTGTGGTGGGAACACATTCCTTCACAACCGCTTCCACTCCCCGGCCTCGATGTGAATCAGGTACATAACTTTGGAAAGTTGGACTGTGCTCTTCATGACACAGTCCCCATCTGCTCTGATCCCTGCATGCCCATGGCTTGGCAGTTATTGTTCATCCTGGAAACCATTCTGGAAGCTCTGGAAAACCTCTGTGGGTCTCTCGTGATCTCAGTCCAGTATCTCCCCACTAAGTTTCCATTTACCTTCATTTTTTCCAGGGAAAACTATTCAGCCTTCCTCTGTGTCAACTATATACTGTATATATTATCTTACAACCTTTATGACATGATAGTCATTCATATAACTATCTGCTTACAAAAGCAATCCTTTGTTATGAGTCAGAACTGGGATAAACAAAGGAAACAAAAACACAAAGAACAATTCCTACTCTAGTGCCAGGTACACGCCACCCCACTTCTCAGGACTCAGGGAAGGCAGGAGTCATATTTATCTATCTTTCCGCTCTTCATTAGTACCTAACACAGAATAGGTAATTGAATACACTTTAGCTAAATTCTATTTGATGTCTTCAATAACTAAGTATTGGAAGTATTAACTCTAATGAGGCAATGAAAAGATTCAGACTCTCATCAACAAAATTCCAGGCATCAGTATATTGCTACAGATGTGAGCAAGTGTGTCGAAGTGAACCTAGGGCGCAGTGGGTTAAGCCGCTGCCTGCCAAGCTGGCATCCCAAAGGGACAATGGCTCCGGTTGCTCCACTTCTAACCCAGTTCCTTGCTAATACTTACAGGAAGGCAGTGCAAGCTAGTCCAAGTGCTCAGGAACCTGCACCCGCAGGAGAGACTTGAATGAAGTGCCTGGCTTCTGCTTCAACGTGACATAGCACAGGCCACTGCAGCCATATGGAGAATGAGCTAGTGAGTGAAAGATCTCGCTCTCTAAAACTTTTAAATAAATTTAAATATATACATTTGACCCCAGCCCTAAACTTAACTCTTGTACTTAAGCTGAAAAAGTCAGAATGAAAGAGAAACACCTATGAGTGACTCCCTCAGAACTTATTCCATGAAGGGCCCTTGTTCTGTAGGGAAATGAAAATGCAGCTAACCATTAGCTCCTAAAAATTGAGGACCAAGTCATTTGTTTTCCCTCTGAGCTCAGGATCGCACACCTCCACCTTGCAATCCTCTTCCTTCCAGATATTCACCTTAACTCATTTATCTCCTGGGATTCAGCATAAGCCTTCCCTCCCCTGTTCTATCCACATTAAATGTACCCTTTACCCTGAGATACCCAGATGCTTGCAAAGTATGCTTCCTGGGGTATAAGTGATATATTTTCATTATCCTTAACTCAATTTCCCCAACCCTGTCTCTTGACATTTTGAAAGGTATATCTCTATGCCTCCTGTAATTTTATTCCTGCGTGAAAAGAAGTTTTTGACAACACTGCATGTCATTAGAATGCTATACAATAATCTCGAATCCCCACCCAATTGATCTGCTTATTAAGTTTAAATTTTCAAATCTGTTTCCTTAGAGCTGGGCAACATTATACTGAGTTTCACTCCTCAGTGAATAGCTTTACATTGGCACTTGCACAAGGATCCAGACGGGGACTGTGGAAATCTGTTTCCTGCTCTGTTCTCTTTTGCACTTGAAATCTTACATATGTGCGCGTACTGAGCTTACAGCTCCTAGGAGAGGAAGCGCATCAGAGGTGGAACTGCAACTGTTTTCTCTTGTTTAGAAAAACAAAATACAAAATCTACCCACCAAAAAAGAATGAAGGTTGGTGGTGGTAGAGAAGATTTTCTTTTCTTTATCTGCAATGCACACAGGAACGTGAGAGACATTTTAAGTGAAAAATGCGTGACCACACATATTTTAGGATTTAATCATCTAAAAGATATGCCTTAAATATAAATATTTGGGGGACATAGGAATAGTGCTCTCCTCAGAGTTCAAGTTTAGCAGCTCATTTAACATGCAAAATAACCGGAGGGCGAAGATTTAAAAAACAGGAAAAAAAAACCCAGGTAATAAATTGCCTGACATTTACCTATTCCTTCAGGTCTAAAAATCTTCCTTTTTTACACAGCATCTTCTAAAGGGTCCTTCACTGCACTCAGACTTACACATATATACCAACTATCTTGATACAAGTATGAAGTCTAATTTTTAGACTTTTAGTTCATAATTAAAATACACCCCCTCCACAATTTCCATCATCAGTAAAACTGCCAAGATTGCAATGTTGAGAAAATTTTCTTGGATTTTTCTGTGTCGGTATTGCCTTGTGCAATTACTCTGACTACTTCAGGAAAAGGATGCCTGACATAAGGAACACAGCCCACCCGAAAGCTTCCGTTTCACTTCTAACCAGAGCCTCCCAGCGAGCGTCATTGTCTCAGACTGACAATGTCACAATGATCTCTTTGGAAGCTTCTCCCTCACCGTCTAGCAAAGACAACCCAAAGGTTAACCTACCAAATCTAAGCTGATCTGATAGAACCGGGATACTTAAAGTGTCCCTTTTGAATGGGGAGAATGCAGGCAGAGGCAATAGGAAATCGTGTGTGTGTGTGTCATTAAATTCTGCTTTAATGCTTCTTCTATCTATGTCAGAGTTAAAATTAACAACAAAAAGAAAAATGTGAATGCAGGATGTTGATTACGAGAGGCTTGGAAGAGTGCAGGAGACAGAGGAAATCCGGATTCAAAATAGGGCAAGCTGGGTATGGTGCATTAGCAGTGACAAAAACACTAACGTGGAAGGTTAACAGGAGCAACTGGATGAGGAACGTATGGGAACTCTTTGTATTGCTACCTCACAATTTTTCTTTTCTAAGTTGAAAGCTTCTCTGAAATAAAATGATTTAAAATAAAATAGATTAAATTCTACCTTTAAAGACACACAACAAGTATACCTACAAAGAAAAACTTGAAATAAGAACACACTCTTCATGAGGAATGGTGACAATAGCCCAATTTTCATAAGTAAACCACTCGTAGAAGTGATTCCACAGGAAATGGCAGCACGTAAGCAGCCTAGGGAGGAGGTGTCCTGGAGGGGACAGAGCAGGGGACTCTGCGATAGGAATGGCTGCATTGCAGCTTTTCAGGTTGTCTCCCAACTGTGTGGGGCGATGTGGGTGAACACAGCACTCCTGGAAGCTTGGCTATCTTATCCAAGGACAGAGGGGCTGCGTATCTCCGCCATCACACAACGCCCGTATGGCTCATCTTTACTATTTGTCTCTCTTTTTCAAAATTCTACTTCAACCTTTTCCCTACTTCTGGTTCCTCTGATTAATTCCCAACATGTGTAAAGAGACTGAGCATCAATAATGACTAAAATACATGTAGGTGTTTCATGAAGGAAATCAGGGAGAAAAAAAGTAGAAACACCTTTTTATTAGATCTGGGAATACAACTAAATTTTTATTTGATTGGCTTTTATGGGTTATATTGTACACTGTAAAACTTCTCCAGGTTCCCCCATTCTCCTGGTAGCTATGCCCTGGCACCTGCGTCTTCACTGTGCTCTTTTCTACTGTGACTCTGGAAGGAGCCAATGAAATGTCAGTGATGACGAAGACGAGCTCAAAAGAGAACGCCTGTGTTTGTGCTGGTACTCTTGCTTTCTTCCACAGCTATAAAAAACGATACCCCAGGTTAGCCTGCTTGTACCAAGAGGAGGACAAACACGTGGCAATCTGGTCCTATCATCCCAGCCACAGCCATCTTGCACCCACGGATACAGCCAGCACCTCCACAAAGGATTCAAGTTCAGCAATCACGGAATGCTCAGCCAGGCACAAAGTCAGAAACAGCATCTAAATGCCCACTTCTGTGAGTGCACAATAAACCCTAGTTCTTTTTCTGCTACAGAGACACTATAATTATTTTTATGGGACGTTATTATGAAACTTGAACAATTTTCTGTTTAAGGTAGGTTTGTACTATAAATGAATTCTATCATCAAAGCTGATTTCTAGGGTGGCTATATAGAACTCAATTTATATTCCCACGGAAATGGTATAAATAAAAGCTGATTTGTCTGTGTTACAAGATCTATTTAGTACTTAAGGGATCTAAATAAGAGAATGAATGACTCACCAGCCTAAATATCCTCCTCCATCTCATACTCATCCCAAAAGTCCAGGCTGATCATAGTGCCTAACCTCAACCACAGTGTCACTCATTGTCCCAACCTGGGAAACTGCTGACCTTCAATCCTTCCTTTACCAAACCCTGTGACTTCTCTTTGATATAAAGACTTCCTCCTTCATATTTCTATAGGACTTTTGTAGAAGTATTTATCTGCTACATCCCAAATTATTTCTTACATACTTACATTCAATTCTTTTTCACTTACTGAGTACTTTTAACAAGCCAGGAACTGCACACTGAATTTATACTTTAAAACCTGGATAGATTCAGTTCCAGGCCTAAAAAGTCTCAAGCCTAATAATACCTTAGAGAAGAGTCATTTACTCAATCTTCTCAGGACTAGCTTTTGCACTTGGACTAAATATTGTACTTTCTACCTAGCAGATAGTCAAAAATAAATGAATGAATAATTATAGAGATAATACATGGGGGTGTGTAAGTATATACACATAAATAGGTAGCACATAATATATATACACGTATATAGTATATATACACACACACATGTATAGGTAGTATATAGATCAGCAGAGCGTGATCACAGGACAGATAATGCTCAAATAAAGCAAATGTGCTCGAGGCATAAAGATTCTAGGAGTAGTTTCCACCCCCTCAACACCCTTCCCACTATAACCATGGAATTCATGGCTTTGAGAGAAGTATTTACTCCCCACCCAGCTATTCAATAAGCAATATAAATAAAACATTTTCTATCTTAAGTTTATTGGTGGAAACGCTGGCAACGGGAGGAGGCCAAGGATGCAGTTTACTCCGAGGTTTTGATATATGATTTAGACAGCAAGTGGTAGATTGAGTACTTATTGTAAGTTAAACATGTTTTCAGTAAATAGGGAGAATAAGATTATGCTGATCTGTGCTCTATGCAGCCTCATTCCAATAGGGAAGACATAATCAAGTTTAAAAAAACACAACCATGTATAGCAGTAAAAATAACAAAGATAAAAATGAGAGGGCACAGGAAGAACAAATTCCTGGGGCAGGTGCTATCTTTTGGACATGACAGTTAAGTTGAAAATGGCCAAGATAAGAAGCAGAGAGAAACTACATGCAAAAAGCAAGAAGGTTCTAAAAAGAAGACCAGAGACATGGGCTGGCACTGTGACCTAGCAAGCAAAGTCCCAACCTGTTCTGCTTCACAGTGCAGCTACTCCACTTCCAATCCAGTTTCCTCTACTGGATCAGAAAAGCAGCCGCACACGGTCTAAGTTGTGGGGCTCCTGCCACCCACATGGGAAATGCACATGAAGCCCCTTGGTCCTAGCTTCGGCTTGGTCCAGAGTTGGTTGCCTTAGTCATCTGGGGAGTGGAATACACGAGCAGATGGAGGTTCTCTCTCTAAGACCAGTAATAAATGTAAGTCACTGCTAATTTGCAATCACATATATAAAACATAAAATGAAAACTATAGCTAGAGTATTAGTACAATTCCAATGTGTTAAATCACATCTGTAAATTGACTGTTTGCCAATAGTCACCTTTGTATGGATATATAATATTTATACTATATATATATATAATACGCCATACACACAAATATATGTTTGTGTGTGTATGTGTGTGATGTGTGTGTGATGTGTATGTGTGTGATGTGTGTGTGTGTGTGTATGGTATGTGTGTGTGTGTGTGTGTGTGTGTGTGTGTGTATGGTGTGTGTGTGTGTGTGTGTGTGTGTGTGTGTGTGTGTGCATGGAACTAAATTTGAAAACTTTCCTGGCCTGATATGCATTTCTGCAGAAGACGTCTCTAGTATAGACTGGTGAAGCTCAAAAGCATAATATGCAAAGTTTATGAATTGGAGTAATTTGCTGTCACCCATGCATACTGCAGTTCTCAAGAAAGGAAACCCGTTAGTACTGAGCATGTAATCATTTTTATTATTAAATACAAAGGTACAATTAAATGCAGGCACAAGATGTGACCTGCATCATAATTCTGCCTGGCCTTTCTCCTCACACTATCTTTTCATTATCCTGGGCCTTTTGTTCCTTCATGTTTCTTTTGTCTCACTCTGAGTTCTCAAATAAGCTATTTACAACCTGAATAATTAGCAATCAGGGTGGATCTGTGGTCTTTGGCCTCATGTAAAGGAAACATTGTGAAGTGCCTTAACATGACATATCCAAGTTTCTACACCTTCAGGACTTTCCTTTCTTGAAAAAGTTTTAAATGAATCTAATGAAGGGTAAGTGTTCTACTTTACAGACACTGAGGAATCTAGCTAGAGTAGGGAAAAATGAAGAGCAACCACATTTCAACGGCAAACAACAGAATGCTTTGGAGATTCATCAACTATTTCTGTACAAAAATGTTCTATAAATTAGTTAACAATGAAGACTCGCTGTGCCTACTCTAGGACAATCAATTCTCTCATAAGCATATATCAAAAATAGAGTTTAAGAAAATACTTCTTTAGGAAAAACCAGAACGGAGCAAGGTGACAAAAATTATTTCAAAAGGAGTTGGAAGTCAGAAAAAAACATATAGATGTGACTTTAGCAGACTGTCATTTGCTCTAAAAACCCAAGTAAGCTTCCTTGCTGGCTTGCAAAACACACATAATTCACTAACAAACTATTTTAGAATGTGTAGTTTAAAGGTGAAGGTCAGCCCAAGTATTGTGGACAGCAGATGAAGTCAAGACATCACGGGAATACCAACTCAAGGCTCAATTATTCTGTGCTTCTGATGCCACCTGCTGCTAATGGCCTGGGAGTGGCCCAAGGTGGGATACGGCCTCGGTTCCCTGACACCTCCTCTGTGGCACACCTGGATGGATTTCCTGGTACCAGGTTTTGGCCTAGCTAGGCCCTGGCTCCTGCAAGCATCTGGAGAGTGAACCAAAAGATGGATGATACACATTCTCTGTTCCTCTGCCTTTTAAAATAAATAAATGTATAAATCATTTTTTTAAAAAACTTGAGTTGTTAAAAACAAAACAGGTGAAAGTCTTTCTTTAGTGAGAGCTGCAATCTAGGAAACACGGTATCTGAACCCAAGAAAACAGTCGTGAGGACGTCCGAGAGGCTCATTATGCCTTTCACAATTACTGAAAATGTTCCATGTGACCAGGCACTGAGCTAAACACTATAACAAGTGAAAGCTGAAGGAGATGAGAAACTCGACACCCCAGGGCAGTGGGATACAAGCCTGTTCTTGCTACCTTAAAAAAGTCACAGGTTCCCAGATGCTTTTCCATGCCTCAGCATTCTTCCGTTTACTTTCCTCAGCAGTTTGCCTTACAACGGCACTCACACAGCGCTCCAGACATAATCTCCTCCTCTCTTAAGTTAGCAGAAGGGGTGTAAAGCTTTCACACGTGTGTGTGCTGAGTGAAGTTTAAGTCCTGTTTTTGCAGGCTATGAAATCTCATACCAGGTGCTTCGTGCAAGGTTGTGTCCTCTCTTCTGTGCCTCAGAATTGTCCTAAGGAATCAGTCAGATGGCTCATGCATGCTCTCAAATATTATAATTGCATAAAATTCATAATGCTAATTTAATAACAGTTAAAAGTTTAAAAGACTGGCCTGGTGGCGTGGCCTAGTGGCTAAAGTCCTCGCCTTGAACGCACCGGGATCCCATATGGGTGCCAGTTCTAACCCAGCAGCTCTACTTCCCATCCAGCTCCCTGCCTGTGGTCTGGGAAAGCAATCGAGGACGGCCCAAAGCCTTGGGACCCTGCACCTGCATGGGAGACCTGGGAGAAGTTTCTGGATCCTGGATCGGATCAGACAGGGGCAGCACACACCGATGTGGATACTTGGAGAGTGAATTATCGGACAGAAGATCTTCCTCTCCGTCTCTCCTCCTCTTTGAATATCTGACTTTGCAATAAAAGTAAAATAAATCTTTAAAAAAATGTTTAAAAGATGCAAGAGAGCCAGGACCACTTTATACTTTAATTACAAGCTAGGGTTCTTGCCTAATATGCCTTAAAAACAAAGGCAGCTCTGAGTATCTGCAGTTCCAATATGCTCTGATGACTCCTCCTTCTGGCAAACACTCCCTGAGATGTGTAATGACTAACCCCCAGTCTCTCCACTTCCTGAACATCATTGCTCTTTTTCTCCTCCTCTCTTCATTTTCACCACTGACAATCTAGTTTTCTCCATGTCACAACTGTTGGAAGACAAAGAACAGGTTTCAACCCCGATGAAAACAGTGGATCCGATGATGGATTGTCTGAAAACATCAGAATTATCAAATCTTAATCCGAAAAGCCTTCATTTTTGTCTTCAAAACTAGGAAGACACAAAGGAAATACACACTACCTATAACTTTGGCTTTATGAGAAAAGTCAGAGAAACCAATTTCTCTTCAACTGAAAGAGCCACCAACTGGGTATATGTTTCTTTTTCTTTTTAAAAAAGATTTATTTTTATTGGGAAGCCAGATATACAGAAAGGAAGACCTTCTGTCCGTTTTTTCACTCCTCAAGTGGCCATAATGGCCAAAACTGAGGCGATCCGATGCCAGGAGCCAGGAGCTTCTTCCAGGTCTCCCACATGTGTGGAGGGTCTCAAGTCCTTGGGCAACTGCTCTCCCAGGCCACAAGCAGGGAGCTGGATGGGAAGTGGGGCCATTGGGATTAGAATGAGCTTCCGTATGGGACCCCAGAGCATGCAAGGCAAGGACTTTATCTCTAGGATATCTGCGCCAGGCCCTGGGTATATGTTTCTGTAGCAGATCATCATCTGGCACACTATTTTGCATAGGTTTTGTTCCACAGCATCTAAACTAGATTACCTATTTTATAAACCTGGCAGAGAGGCAAAGGGAAAAGTTCCCCTGGGACCCAGGCCTCTAACCTGGGTCTCTAATCGCATGCTCCGGGCACAGTCTGCAATCTAGAGCTCATGACCCAGGGAGCATGAGTTTGGAGGTGGAGTCAAAGGCAGCAGCATCCTCCTGCCTTCTGTGGTAACAGCTCCACGCAACTGCAATCACAAGAAAGTCTGCAGTGTGCTTGTTCTGGGCCGTGTGTGTGGCTTTGCTGGTTGCAAAAACACTTTTGGTTCCTTGTTTTTGAGCAAGAGATCCTCTTTTCTGGAATTTCTGACTGCTGCTCAATGTCCTGCAGCACTCTCTCTTAAGTCAGCCAAATTAACTGGATGCTTGATTGATTGATCGATTGATTGACTGACTGCTTTTTGCCTGCAAGGAAAACCTGTTTGCCTCAGTATATCCTCAAGGCTCAAGCCACAGAGAGGAAATGGATGATCTTCACGGCCTTCCATCTTCAGAAACTTTACAATTCCCAAATAAACTCAAATAAACTAACTGAAAAGCCAAAGAATCTGGTTATATAACATATAAAAGAAGCCCTTTGACAAGTAAATCGCCTTTCATTGAAGGACTGGCAAACACAAGTGAATCCTTCCACTCCCCAGCACCATCCTTTTAATCCCCCGTCCTCCCTCATTTGTGTGTGAGTGCATGCACACATCTCTTACAGAACACTGAAATGGCTCCACCTGCCCCCAGGGTGAATCCAAGTGTGAGCTACATAATAACTACATGGAACCATGTGCTGGGGCCCAGCTGGGGAATTCTAGCTGGAAGGAATCTTTTGAGAACCATTATCAGCTTCATAGCAACTTTACTATCTTATCAGATTTCACTGTTAAGTCACAGGAAGCTCTCCCCTTATCGAACTGTTATCAAATGAGTCTGACTAGATACCAATGTCCTGATTATCTGAAAAGAATGTGTACTAGGATATTTACACGAGACGCAGGCTGACTCTCCACCACCTAGGGAAAGCTCTGGGCCCAGAGACTCAAGATACCCAGTTCAGGACCCTTCCCATCAACAACTATTTGGGCTCCAGACACATCCTGACTCACAACGGAGTCTGTTTCATCAACCAGAAGCTGGGGGCTAACACCACCTGCCCAACCATAAGAGCCATAACAGGACCAGATTCCAACACAAGAGAGCACTTATAAATTGCAGAGTATATAAGATTGAAGCCGTTGCCCTTTACTAATGTTACCTTTGCTCTCCTTTTATTGGAGATAGGCTTTCATTTCTTACTCAAGCCATAAACATTCCTGATATCAAAATGAAGCCTCTCAGCAACCCACGTTCAGTGCTTGTTGGGAAGCTTTCTTTGAGGCTTACCCTCTAAATGAAGGAATGCAAAGTCCGAACTTAATTCACTTCCTAACTTCAACACCAAAAAACTCACTCTCACTTGACAAACATGTCTTTGATGGATATTGTTTCAAGCTATAGTATAGTTTCAATTTCCTCTTGTTCCTTCTTGAACTCACTAGTTACTAAGCGAAAGTCTGTTCTTAATTTGGTTATTCAAATAATCTGCCCCATAGCATTTTTGTTGTTGTTGTCACAGCAATCTGAGTCATCTGATTTACATGGGTTTTATTTTTCCTAAGGCTAAATAAATTAACAACGGGCATCTCCTCCAGTCCCCCACCATCACCTCTGATGGTTTATCTACAGCAGGGACAACAAAATCTGGAACGGAGGAAGGTGTTATACTATTTGTTGTCTCAGTTTATAAATCTAAACAGATTGTGAGTTGGTAGGTGGCAATCAATATAGCTCAGCCTGTTTACCCCGATAGAAAAGAATAAAAACCATGCTGAACTTTCACCACAGAGGGCAAGTGCAGAAGCAAGAAACACAGAATGAAATACTCCGTGAGACTCAACTTGATTTCACTACCTCGTACTAGAGCTTGTGGAATAATTGATACCTCCTAGATAAAAATGTGGGAAAAACTGTATACATCATATAGCTATCAATAAAATTATATTCATATGCTAACAAAACACATCAAATCCTAAGGCAAGATGCTGTAGTCCCATTTTCAAAACCAACAGATTCATTGATAGAAAGCAGAAAGTCCTTCCTCTTTGAAAGGGTAAAAAGAGGACAAGCTAACTATCGTGTGAAACCAATGCCTCCTGTATTTAAGAAAGACATCTTTTATTTGAATCTTCACTCAAAATATACATGGGTCTAAAAACGAAATAATTCAATAAATGAGACTCATTTCAAATAAAATATTGCACAAATGAATATTAAATAGTACCGTAAAAATGGTTTATTAACCAAAAAAAAAAAAACCTCAGTGATCAGTGAATGTCCAAATTTGTTCCCTGTGTCTCTAAAATATGGAACATGGTCACATGTAGAAGGAATCAAATATTAAAAAAAAAAATAGCTGAAAGCTAGCCACACTGTTACACTTGAGATCTTTCTCAATGATATAGAAGTAAATAATAAAAATAAATTTTATATAGTCATAAAAAACCTGAATGTCTATTAATTTTATTTTCAGCTTTTGCATACAGAGCTGACATACCAGGAACACTTATGATGTTTCTACTTCTGTTTTGTAACAAGAAGTAAAAAGAATCCAATACAACTTTTCAGTGAGTCAGGTTTCTTGCCCGTATTTCCAGCAATTCTCAAGGTCTCCCTGGAAATGCTGGTTATTGTCAAAGACAGATCCTATTAGTTTCTAAGGCAGTCAAGGTGCCCTCGCCCTGCTGTAAATACTGACAGCTGTCAACCTGCAGGCTCAGCCCCAGGCAGTTCCAGACTAACTCTAAGTCAACCCTGACCACAGTTGGCAGTCTATAGGGAACCAAACCCTTCAGAAACTGCTATTTTCTTTTAGGGAACCCACGAACACCAGAATCACTGGTGCTTGCTAGGCTGTGATTCCTCCCACCATATCCCTCTAATCTAACAGCCTCTACCCCAGCATTTGACTTGCATTCTGCATTCCTATTTGGACTGTAATCTCCTCTCATCACAACAGTCAAATCAACCAAGAACTGTGGCCTGAACTACTTGTCCCTCCCCTTGGAAGCCTACTTCGAGACAGGCTAGGGCCTGACATGGCTCACTCCTTTGCCTTTCTAAAAATCTACCAGGGAAAAAAACTGCCCTCAAATATTATTCAAGGGTATTTACATTTGAAGGACAAAATCCCGTTTTAGCAATTGTTCAAGTTTAGTTCTGCCATATTTAAGTAAATTTGGTCAATCTCCTACCATTTATAGAAAATAAGAAAAAAAAAAGCCACTCATGTATTTTTTATCAATCATAGGTTACAAATTCAATTTTATAACTTCAATTGATTCCTTTTTTTTTGTTACAGATTTTTTTTTTTTATTGCAAAGTCAGATATACAGAGACAAGGAGCGACAGGAAAATCCTCTGTCCAATGATTCATTCCCTAAGTGACCGCAACAGCCAATGCTGCGTTGATCTGAAGCCAGGAGCCAGAAACCTCCTCCAGGTCTCCCACACAGGTGCAGGGTCCCAAGGCTTTGGGCCGTGCTCGACTGCTTTCCCAGGCTACAGGCAGGGAGCTGGATGGGAAGTGGAGCATTCATGACATGAATTGGCAACTATATGGGATCGTGGTGCGTTCAAGGCGAGGACCTCAGCCACTAGGCCATCACGCCAGGCCCTTTATTTATTTTTTTTTGTCAAGATTTATTTATTTTTTATTGCAAAGTCAGATATACAGAGAGGAGGAGAGACAGAGAGAAAGAGACTTCAACTAATTGTAATCACATGCACTCGTTTGTCAAAATTGTTGGAATTTGCTCCAACTAAAGAACTCTGTACAGCAAAGGAAGCAAATCAACAGAGCAAAGAGACAATTTAGAAAACGGCAGAAAACATTGGAAAATTTCATTTGACACAGAAACCCAAACATTTCAACAGCAAAATGTTAATCATGATAATCCAACTTTACAATGGGCAATAGTTCTAACCAGATATTTTCTAAAAGAAGTCTTACAAATGGCCAACAAATTTATGAAAACATCCTCAATGTCACTGATCAATAGGTGAGTGTAAAAGAAAACCACAGCGAAACATCACCTCACTCCAGTTGGCTACTTTAAAACAGAAAAACAAATGCTGATGAGGATGTAAGGAAAAGGGAATTACTACTGGTGGGTAGGAATAGAAATTAACATAACCATTGTGGAATACAATTTGGAGATCCCCCCCAAAAAATAATTAGAAATAGAATTACCATGTGATCCAGCCATCCTGCTACTCTGTTTCAAAGCAAAGGAAATCGGTCTGCCCAGAAGACATCTGCACTGCCATGTCTGTTACAGCACTATGCTTGACAGCCAGGAAGTGAAAGACCAAGTGTCCACAGACTTAGAAACAGAGAGCATGTGGTCCATATACAAAATGGAACTCTCTGACCAGTAAAAAGTAATGAAATTCCGCTGAATGTAGCAACATGGATGGTACTGGATGCCACTGTTTTAAACAAAATAAGGCCAGCACACAGAGACAAGTACTGTGGATCTCATACAAGTCGAACTGTAAAAAGTTGGTCTTCTAAAGTTGAGAATCGAAGAGTGGCTATGACAAGCTGAGCAGAGTAGCAGGTAGAAAATAAGGGGAAAATAGAGCTACTAAGAATTATATAGAAGTAATTAGTTTTGGTATTCCATTGTACAGTAGGGTAACTGCAGATAATAACAACATACTTTATTTTTTAAAAGCTGGAATAAAGGTTTTAATATTTTCACTACAGTGAAGTAAGAACTGTTTGAGATTTTTTTTTCTGATTTGAACATTATAGAACTATAGGCAAATCAAAATTCAAATGGTATCCCATAAATAGGTACAATAAATTGATATAAATGGATATCCATATATAGCAGTTAAACTAAAAAATAAATGTCAGAATCTAATTTAAAGCCTAAATCTAAGAATCAAAGATTTAAACAGACTATAACAGCCTATTCACCTTAAGGAGAGGGTAAAATTATAATGTATTACTACATTAAAATACAACTTAAAATACAGCATATTAGTTTTCAACTAACACACGTCGCAAAACTTCTGAGGAGCACTGCACAAAGATGCTTCTGTAAAACAACCTCCCAGCACTTTGATGTGACCGTATGTTCATTAAAAGGAAGTATTACTAGTTACATACATAAGGTACATAATGAATTCAGTATGTGTCTAGAGTTGGCTAATGCCATTAAAGCACATGCCAAAAGCACAGACTATAAATCAAAATGTGATTTGTCAAAGCAAGATCTTAATACGATACAGGTTAGAAATAAATAAATAAGCCATTAATGTTCAGATACAGGATTGGTGAGAAGAGTGAAGCCCAAACTGAGCCCAGGTTGCAACTGACATGCCTTTGTTCTATCTATAGCCTTGGCTATTCCTCTCCTTCTTCCACCTGGATAAGTACAAAATTAGCATGCACCAGGCATTCTTCCCTCCCCAGAGGGTTTATATCTCTAACATCTCTTTAAAGATTGATATTCTTTCCAAAATGCTGACATAAACCAGTTGGGCAATTACAGATTTTTGAAAGCCCATGTTACTGGAAGTTTTTAAAGATCTAGATTATTCTTAAAAGTGAAATGGAAAACACTTGACATGAGTTTATAAATTTCTTTCTAAACCGAAGATCTAATAAAAGATCAGAAAGGACAAACACACAAGTAAAGAGGCAAGCCCCAAGGACAACAGTCATAAAAATCAGACAGCGTAGGCAGTGAATACTGGAGTGGTCCCGGAAATGCAAAGATACAGAGATGGGTACTCATCCATGGGATTTCTTCTTTTTGCCATGATTTTACTTCTCCCTCTAATCTGATGTTCCTTTTCATCAACATAAAATCTCATACAGACATTTCCTAGATTCTAAGTTCCTGTATCAAGTGCTGTTTTCAACCACTGGATGCCCATTGCCTACAAAATTTGAGGTGACCTCCTCAGCATGGCCAATCTGGTCCTCCCTGTTCCAAGTCCTTGATGCTAGTCCTCCCCTCACCCTAGGCACATGTTTTGTACAGTGCCTTCTGTATTATACGTGCCTCGCTGCCTATAGCCATAATTTTCCTTGAACATCTTCCCTGTTGATGTTACCTGGCTATAACACTCTTAAAGTTCAGCAGAATGGTATACTCACTTTGGTTACACATTTCTCAGAACTTCTCATGTGCTACTGTAAATCATTCTTTCATTTGGTCAGAGCCTCCATTAGTCAATTTTTTTTTTTTTTTTGAGGAAAGGAAACACTATTGTACTCTGTGTATCACCAGTACTTATTAACATGGCCTGGCTTACAGATGGTGTGAGCATATGACTACTAAATTGATCCATTAAATAAATCAAAATAATAGTCATATTAAAATACAACTAAGAATACTCTTATTTACAAAGACGTGAACCTACACCCTCCTCAACACTATTCAACTTGCCATGTTCCAGTTGCTTCCTTTATTGTCTTTCCAAGCATGCCAAGACTAAAACTTTTTTTTTTTTAAGATTTATTTATTTTTATTACAAAGTCAGATATACAGAGAGGAGGAGACAGAGAGGAAGATCTTCCATCCAATGATTCACTCCCCAAGTGAGCGCAATGGCCGATGCTATGCCAATCCGAAGCCAGGATCCAGGAACTTCTTCCGGATATCCCACACAGGTGCAGGGTCCCAAAGCTTTGGGCCGTCCTCAACTGCTTTCCCAGGCCACAAGCAGGGAGCTGGATGGGAAGTGGAGCTGCTGGGATTAGAATCAGCACCCATATGGGATCCTGGGGCATTCAAGGTGAGGACTTTAGCCGCTAGGCCATGCCACCGGGCCCAAGACTAAAACTTTAAAACCAATCCAGAGGAACAGAATACAGAATAGAATTAAAAGAAAATCTTGGAAAACATTGCCACTTGTATTTAGAATTTACACAGATGTATCAATGATACAATGTAATCCTAGACAGACACACAGTGTGGCCACCTTCAATTAAGAAGTATCAAATGTCAGGGCTGGCACCATGATGTAGGAGGCTAAGCCTCCACCTGTGACACCAGCACTGCTTGTAGTCACCAGTTCATGTCCCAGTTGCTCCACTTCTGATCCAGATTCCTTCTAATGGCCTGGGAAGATAACAAAAGATGGCCTGAGTTCTTGGACCCCTGCAGCCATGTGGGAGACCTGGAAGAAGCTCTTTGCTCCTGGTTTCAAACTGGCCAAGCTCTGGCTGTTGCAGCCATTTGGGGAGTAAACTAGCAAATGGGAGGTCTCCATGTCTTCTTCTCTTCCTGTAAATTTGCCTTATAGAAATAAACCTTTTTAAAAATAGAGAAGTATCAAATATCAACATTTAGTCAACATTTTCCTAAGAATCACACATTCAGAAGTTTCACAGTGTTTACGTGAAAATCATTTTCTCTCCATCTTTGGACTTCCAAGAAACTTCTGAGGGGAAGTATTGATTATGACTACCTAGGAATCATAAGAACCACACCCGAGGCCCTGCTGACAGAATCAGATTATTCCACAGACTAAAAGGGCCGAACGATGAGACACAGGCTGGCCAAGAGGCCCAGCAATCCGGAGAACTGCAGCCTCAGCAGCAGAGACCATGGGCCACCAGTGCCAATGCTGCTTCCAGGGGATCCTCCGGCATTTCTACAGAACTCACAGCCCACGCGTTGATGCTACATTCCCGACTGCTTGTATTTCTACTCTTTCCCTTCACAGATGAACCAAATGCACATCAAGGGGCCACCGCAGTCTACCAAGTGCCCTTTGGAGCTGCAACAGTACAGAATTTCTCAGGGGACACCTGCTTTGTTTCAGACACAAAGAAAACAGACAGCAGTCAGAGAATGGTCCTAACCTCCCGGGGCAGGAAAGAAGCTCTAGAAGCTCAGAGCCTACTGAGTCCTTCAGTGCCTGGATACTCTCCTTCCTGCCATCAGGGAGGACCATTTTACCAATTGTGGGCTAACTAAATCCTCCAGAGACCTTCCAGCAATCACTGATACCCGCTGAGTCAAGCCCTGTGCGTTCTTGGTGTGACTTGGGAAACTCCTTGTGGCAATTTAATTTGTAATTCTAATTCTAGGCAAATATAACTTCTATTTCAAACACAGACTATTAAAGTAGAAATTAGAAAATTTCTGTTTTCCAAAATCCTCCACTACTACTCTTTACTTTCCCATTATTTTATTCATTTAGTTAGAAATTTCCTCTGAGTTGGCTCATCTGACTTTTGGGGGACACTGCTCTCAATAACTCCTGCTGTTAATAGATTGAGTTCTGTTAAAACCAAACCAAACCAAACCAAACCAAACCAAACCAAACAAAAAGCCATCTAGGATCAGCCCCTGCTGATGTCTAAATTTTCAAGTTGAATTATTGGAAGAACGTGCTAAAGTCCAGAATTCAAAGAGAATTAAACAAAGTTAAATAATCTGAAATTTACAACTCAAAAAAAAATGCAGATTACAATAAGAGTAAACTTCTCTAAAATCTGATGGTGGGGGAGAAGAGCAGAACAGGTGCATTCATAGAAAGCCTGCTGGTTCTCAGATGGCCCTCAAAAGCCAGAGGCCCTCAATTCTATCTCGATGCAGCTTGGTGAGCGAGGCTATCTAATAACAAGAAGGGAGAAAGACACACCTAAGTCAAAAGTTAGTGGGAAGGGGAAGTGGTGCATTAATTGTTTTCATAACTGGGATGAAATGGAAGGCAAAAGAAACCAAAATCACAAACAGCAAATACAGCAACAAAATAAACTCTGGGAAATGAAGTACTTAACTTGTGTCTAGTTATCTGTACTACCAATATTACTCTACATTGTATGCGTACCTCATTATGTTTGTGTTAATAATGTTGACATTTATAACTTATTTTCAATTGTATTTTCTTGCCACCTTGAAAGATAAATACAATTGGTGCCAGGGCTGTAGTTCATTGCATTAAACTGCTGCTTATGATGCTGTCATCCCATTTTGCAGTGATGGTTTGAGTCCCAACCGAATTGTTTCCAGGCCAACTGCCTGTGACTGTGCCTGGGAAGGCAGTGAAGACAGCATACATGAGAGACCTGGATGGAATTCCTGGTTCCAGACTGCTGTCTGGCCCAGGCCTGGCCATTGCAGTCATCTGAGGAGCGAATCAGTGGAAACAAGATTTGTCTCTGTTCCAATCCCTGTCTCTCTCTCTATCACTTTTTGAAATAAATAAATCCTTAAAAAATTAAATGGATGCATATATGTGTTCCTCTGTCTTTGCTCATACTTAAGAAGTGATAAAAACTTTAAACCAAAAGAATCATGGGAAAAAATATGCAGTTAGGAGCCACTGGTGACTTAACAAGCTAAGCCTTTACCTTGCGACCATGGCATATGCCATGCCAGTTCAAGTTCCAGCTGTTCTACTTCCAATCCAGCCCGTTGCTTAGAGACTGGGAAAGCAGCAAAAGCTAGACTAAGTCCTTGGGCCCCTGCAATCACATGAGAGACTCGAAAAAAACTCCTGGCTCCTGGTTTTTATCCACTACAGCTCCAGCTGATGCATCCATTTGGAAAGTAAAACAGCACATCTCTGATATCTGTGTCTCTCCTTCTCTGCTGTAAGTCTGTTTTTCCAATAAAAATAAATGAATTTGTTGTTGTTGTTGTTTGCTTGTTTTAAGAAAGGAAACATGTAGGTAAAAGTCAGCGGGAAAGAGTAAATAAATAAATTATATATCAATGTCAATGCAGCTTTTACATATTATATATATATCTTGCTTTGCACATTAAAGTTCTTACAGTTAGCATAAATGATCATCTATTTTTATATGCTTTTGGAAAAGGTAACTATTAAAGGAGACAGCCAAAGAATATCTTAATCCCTTTTGAGAGTGAAACTAGTCAATTTATACAGTTTGTATAAAAAGCCTACATATATTCGGAATACAGACTTCTGTTGAGGAACAATGCTTGGTACGCAAAAGCTCATCAAGCCGGAGAGAGGACTCCAGGAGCCAGGAGTTTTTTTCGAGTCTGCCATGTGAGTGCAGGGGCCCAAGGTCTGAGTGCACCTGCTCAGTCAACTTTCAGTCAGACGTCAGCCTCCACAGGGCAGGCAGGACATAAATCATCGAGTCTATTCATGATAGTACTCTGCAGGTCTGAAATCAAGACACTGGAAAACTCTTGGGAAAAAAGAAGTGTCTGATTTGCAGATGGGCTTTGCTGTTATCTCTTCCCAATTAATTCAGAGTTATACTCTCATATTAATCTTCCTTGACATAAAGCACAAGTTTGCTTTAAGACGGTGGTTGATTGCATATAATCAATGTATACCTTTATTATTTTATCCCCAAAGACTTAACTCTTTTGAGTAGACAACAAATTATATACTAATAATGCTTTTCATTTATATACAGACATATTTGGTTGTGAACAGAAAAGGGGCAGTATTTACAGAAGTTGTAGAAGAGGTGTGGGAAGTTGGGGTGTGCGTGAGTATGTGTGTGTTAATGGGCAGAGGTGGGTTTGAAAAAAAATAGGTGTTGCATGGTTCATGCTTTCTGTGGGTGGATGCAATGATCTAAGGAACGTTTTACCAACTGAAGTGTGATGTGAGTAAGTATTAATAGTAATAATGAAACTAACTTTTGAAATTCACATTCTAAAACAGTGATCTATTTGGCTTCAAAAAATAGAACCTACCAAGATGTGAGTTACATTTGTAAGAACTTAGTACCAACGACTTCTTTCACCAGCTTTTCCGTTACAGTTTTAGGAGTCGGTTGTAGAACTGATAATAAGAGGAGAGTGACCCTTCTTAACAGGATACTTGTGATCACCGCTCTGTCTCGGGGAGCTGGCTGCACCACACCAGGACGGCTGTCCCTCCTAGGAAGAAAGCTGTTGGGTGTCACTTGCAGAACACGGCCAAAAGGACTTGGTGATGATTTTCTCTTTGTTTTTTTCTAAACATTTTTTCTTGGCAAAGACTCTTCATTCCTTTGAAAGGATGCTGGGAAACATGTGAGGAGTGGGTAAAAAACAGTGGGCATGCAGGGTCCCTGCCAAAAACATGTGAGATGTGATATGATACAGCAAAGTAGTAAGAGACACTTGCTCTTGAAGAGTAATCTTTATGGTTTCCTGAAGACTAATCGTTATCACCCTTTATTTCTTATTTATTTCCTCATATTCTAATGGAAGTTATCTCCTTTTTCTTTCTAAAATGCAACATTTTTATGTTTCTTGTTTTCCTAACAACCCTAAGACAAAACAAGACTGTCCCTGGAATTTACATATTTTATGCTTTTTATTTAAAATGTCTGCTACAGACTCTGCAAGGCCTGGCTGAAACCGAGAGTCATGAAAGCAATCCACGTGGGACTCAGGGACCCAAACAGCTACAGCCATCACCTGCTGGACACGATGGTGGACGCAGTCTAGCAGGCAGCTGGACTCAGAAACAAAGGCAAACCAAACTTAGGCACTGAGATACAGAATGTTGGGTCTCAGTTGGCTGCCCCACTCTTACATGAAAAATCCCCCAAATCCTCCACTTCCACTACCCAATCTAACATTTAAATCTTAACCTTAAACTATCATTAATTAGCTTCATCTCTGAATTTTTAAAACCGCACCATTAATCTGAAGAATATCAAAATAAAATTTCACCAAGAAGTATATAATTTCATGTATTAATGTAAGACATACCCATCTATTTAAAAGACTATAATTAACATGAGCATTGAGTCTGACTAAGCAGATTGGCATTCAATGCAAACAGATGATATGAACTAGGTTTTAGCAAATTTAAACAAATCAGAGCAGATTTTATAAAATGATAATAATAGCATTTAAGACTCAGAGACTAATTTTAAGCTTTCTACATAGATAAAACTAGGGGATGTGTCATTCTTTTGTGGGGCTTAAAGAAAGGAAACAAGATTTTATTTTCACTTTAGCTTGAAAAAATGTGATTTATTGATGGTAAGGCTATACTAGCTGGTATATTTTTATCTAATCAGTTGACAGGGCTCTAAATTTAATTTCATGAGTTTTGGTTCTCAGCTGTTTTGCAAATTCACATAAAAATTTGTAGCTTCTTATATATATAAATATAAATATATATATATATTTTAATTTTAGAAGGAGACAGAGGGATAGACACATAGAGATAGCCCCCGATTGCTGGTTCACTTTGCAAAAACAACTTCTAAGTGGGACCAAAGCTTAGAGTCAGGAAATCAATATAATCCTCCCATTTGTGTGACAGAAAACTTATTACTTGAGCTATCAGCTGCTGTTCCAGGACCTGCACGAGCATGAATCAGGAACCAAAAGTCAGAGTTGGAAAAGAAATCTAGGCATTCTGATGGAAGACAAGGCAATCTAACCAGCTTAGCCAAATGATCACCCACTTCTTCTATTACAGAAGATAACATCAATACATTTTGGTAAAAACTAAAAGGAAGACATTATTATCTGTGAGCCAGTGGGAGGGGGATAAAAAAAATGTATGGTGGAATGCACAGCTGTACATGCAATGGAAGGATATACCAAAATTCCTTTTAAAAATAAAAAAAATGTAATCTTGAAGGGGAAGATTAGAATAGGGAAGAAAGAAGAGGAAGAGAAGCTAATTGTGCTTGAATAATGTTCATTCATTAAGGTCACTTTGAAACCTTGTATTTTTCAGTTTTTAAAAATAGAATCTAATATATAAAGCAAAATGACACTGAGCCAATATATTAAATTGATGGAATAGCCACATTGATAGAAACTCTGTCAAGTAGCTTTGAAAGACACTGACTGTCTTCATACTCTCAGTGGCACATGCCTTTACAACAATAACAACACTGAGAGAAAAAAATTTTTTTTCAATTTAGTGAAATCAAAACCATGTACTCCTGAATTTAAAATGGAACTACCTCTACTACTTCTAAGAAATCATCATGTGTGTTTTCTTAACCAAGTCCTTTCTGTAATTTTTCTCCACTGAAAGGACTACAGATAATGACTAATTACTAATAGCAATGAGCATTTGTAGTAAATAGATTATGGATTCTATTCACCATTTCCACACAAGGAAATGAAGGCTTGTTGGAGAAAAGGCTGCCTGTTCTATGGATTAGTGCAAGAAAGTTCCAAGATAAGCTAACCATTATCTTTTTTTTTTCAACAGGAAGAAAAATACAAATTTACAATGCCACGCAGTTAAATTACATGCTGCTAAATATGACAGTCTCCGTTACATAGTTACTATACATCCCCTTAAATGAAAAGCCACAAAACAAAATCAACAACAGGAAGAAAAAAAAATAAATTAACAACATCATGAAGTTAAATAACATGCTACTGAATGACTACTGTGTCGCTGAAGAAATGAAAATCAAGAACCTTTTTGAAGAAAATGATGCTACTGTATGATCTATGGGTCATTGAAGAATTTAATCAGAAGAAAGTGTTTTGAAGAGATGAAACAAAGAAAAAAATAAAAATCCATGTGATATACCTTCCATTGATTTTTGTTGGTGAAATGTGTCAACTCTAGACAACAAATAGATGTGTTTTGATTTTTACTCCAGCCTACTAATCTATGACATTTGATTGAGCTTAAGCTATTAACTTTCAGGGTTAATACATAGGGGTGGTACTTTGGTAGCTAACCATTATCCTACACAGGTGAGAGCAGAGAAGTCAAGTCAGGTCAGTGACAGCACATCCAACAGTTCAGGATGGAATGGGAATTTCAGAGTAACTGAGTTTAATTCATTTCCAGTTCCAACTTTGAGCTAATGTGCACCTCGGGAGCAGCGGGTGACAGGCAAAGTTCTTGGGGGTCCTGCCACTCTGGTGCAACAGTAGATTGGGTTCTAAGTTTCCAGATAGTTGTTGCAGATGGTAGATTGGTAGATCACTGTTTCTGTCTCTGCCTTTCAAATAAATTTCTTTTTTTTTCTTTTTTTTTTTTTTTAAAGATTTATTTTTATTATTTTGTCATTGGAAAGGCAGATATACAGAGAGGAGAGACAGAGAGGAAGATCTTCCGTCCGATGATTCACTCCCCAAGTGAGCGCAACGGGCCGATACTATGCCGATCCGAAGCCAGGAGCCTCTTCCGGGTCTCCCACGCGGGTGCAGGTTCCCAAAGCTCTGGGCTGTCCTCGACTGCTTTCCCAGGCCACAGGCAGGGAGCTGGAAGGGAAGTGGGGCTGCCGGGATTAGAACCGGCGCCCATATGGGATCCCGGGCGTGCAAGGCGAGGACCTTTAACCACTTGCGCCACCGCGCCGGGCCCTCAAATAAATTTCTTTAAAAAAAAACATTTATTTATTTTTATTGGAAAGTCAGATATACAAAGAGGAGGAGAGTCCGAGAGGAAAGATCCTCCATCCATTGAGCCACTCCCCAAGTGGCCTGCAATGGCCAGAGCTGTGCTGATCCGAAGCCAGGAGCCTGAGCCTCCTGCTCATCTCCCATGCAGGTGCAGAGTCTCAAGATTTCGGGTCGTCCTTGACTGCTTTCCCAGGCCACTAGCAGGGAGCAGGATGGGAAGTAGGACTGCCAGCATTAAAAGCAGTGCCCACATAGGATACTGGCACATTCAAGGCGTGGACTTTAGCCACTAGGCCACCATGCCAGGCCCTCAAATAAATTTCTTTAAATAATTTAAAGAGGCTTAGAAGTCAAAGTGAGGAGGTTACTGTGGCCCGCACATGGAGGGTTTTTTTTTTTTAATCAAACGCAATTGAGGGTACATATTCATAATTTAAAAGCTGTATTGCATTTGGAAGATGGCAGAAAACATTCTACAAATAAGTGGGAAAAATAAGCAGTTATCAAGTCTTTCCTACTCATATTGTACCTTATGGTAAGCAAATGTCTGGAACAAGAACTTTGTAATCGACTTAATAAATTTGACCGGAAAATGGAATTACAAAGCGCATTTTAAAATCCCTTAACCCTTAATGAAGTATTCTTATTGTCTGAAGAAGATTCATGATCAACTTTAAAAAGCAGGGAGGGAATAGAAGGCAGGATACGCAGAGTTTGCCCATTAGTTCACAAGGATTGAAATTTTAAGTTCATTATATTACTTTTACAACTTTTCATACATTTGATTTGCACCATAATAAGCATGTATACAAAGATTCTTCAGAAAATTCATGGAAATTATATTAAGAGATAATTTTGGTTCAAAAAAGTTTGATAGCTATATACATGCAGGCTGGCAAAAAGTTCATGGAAAAATGGGAATTATGAAAAAAGTATACAAGAATCTGAAAACTATTTTGCACCAACATCCTATTTTTAATATAACTTTCTCACAAACACCATGAAGTATCCTTGTATATTTTATTGAATTATTTGGTTTCTTTTTTGTTTGTTTTCCAAAAGCGTGTGACAGTCTTAAAAAACAGCAGTGACTGAAAGCAGCCATGATACTATAATCTCCATTTTATAAAAGTTATTTTTAATCAAAAAACATGTTCATAAATCTCCCTTGGGTCCAAAATATTAACTCACACATTCAGCTATGAATTCTTCTTTCTGCTTATAAAATACAGATCATACAGTCCCATTCCCACGGCACGTACCGAGTTGTGTTGACTAAGATAACATCTGAAAACAAATGCTTAGAAATTCACACTCTACTAAGGAAATACAAAACATTGCTAACAGCAGACAGCAGACATTCGGTCAAATGTTTCACGTGTAAGTAGTGAAGTCTGAAAGGCTGCATGTCCAGACTTCTATCACAAGCAGTAAGGCTTCTGACCCCGAAGCCAAGCGCAATGTCTGGCGATCAGTCGAGACTCCACATATCTTTTTTGGATGAATGAGCAAATTAGGGGGAGAGAGTAAACACATTTCTATTGTTTTTATTCTTAATTGACATAATACTTGCACATAATTATAGTGATAATTCAATATGTGAATACAATGTGTAATGATCATGTCAAGCTAATTCACATTTCCTCAAACATCTAGCAATTTGATACACTAGCACCTGCCTCTGATTCTGTATCTTTTTTAAAAGGGTCAACTGCAAGACAATGGGAGAGGAAGACAGCTTACTGTAAACTCCCTAAAACTATTTGCTCAACTTATATACATACTCACAGGTGAAATTTCAGAACCATTTTAAAGTTTTTGTACGCAGAATACAACACGGATGACTACTACCTCAGTACACTATACTTGATCAAATCTATTTCTCTGTATTTTTTTTAAAAAATGTGTTTAAGAAACAATTTTAAGAGAAAGAAAGCCTGGTATTTACTACACGCTGATCAAATAAGAAATAAACAATTGCAAAGGTTCCTGAGGGCTGTTCTCTCTGCTCCTCATCAGGGAGCTAAAGCATATGCTGGACATCAGTCTGGGCGCACACAGTGTGTCCTATTTATTCAAGGCTTCTTCGGGAGCCACAATTTGTACGTTTTGTTTCTTAGGGGTAACATGTCAAACTTCATTTAGCATTTGTTGGTATCCAAATGCACTGAATGGCAAAAAAAATAAAAAAGCAGCATGTGGGGGCAAAAAAAAAATATATGCCTGCTCTATGGGCAATAATGTCAGGTTCACTTACGTTACTCAGAGAAAATAAGATGATAAATACAAGGAGAAAGCTGGCAACAGGACGCCAAGATAAAAGTTATTCCTTTAATTGAGAAGAAAGGGACTGCACAGGCACAGAGGAAATACTGAGATAAACACATCTTACACAAACGCCAAAGGGAATATAACTCTGCAAGTTCTTTTCAAACGTTGTGGATTCTAATTCCTAAATTACCAAGATTATGTGCTTTCCAGTAGCATATTCACATGAATGATCTTTTTTTTCTCTCTCTTTTTGTCCAAATAAACTTTGGCAGATTTTTCTGGAATAATCCCCACATTCTACATATATGGGGACGGGGGGGACTTGTGGAACTGATGTTTCCCTTAGGAATATTTTCATAAAGTGTAGAAATTTGGTGGACTTAGCAGTATTAGTAAAATTGAATAAAATAAAACAATATTTAAAACATGTTTGGGACTTACAAAGGTATTTGTGCTTATTAGTCCAGTAACAACTCAAAACAGCCTGTAAGCTAGCTGAAATTTATAAACCTGTAGGACTCAAATCAATTTCGTTTGCACACCACGGACTTTTAGATCCTCTTGCTGATCGTCCCAACTACACTGCAAGACTTCAGAAAGTAGCTTTCTACTGTGTTTGTGATGATTACAATTACATTTCCATTTTGCAGTTTGCCAATGCCATTTTTAACATCACATTTCTAAGTCTTATCTATACTAGTTAGCTAAAATTCATCACTTTCAATGCCTTATTTAACTCCAATATATGACTACACCATACATCGTTTCTTCATTTGTCTCTTACTGATGATTGGCATTATTTTCTCTTGAAATTAACATCCAGACTTTCATGAATTCTGCTGGATCACATATATTAACAGAATGACTAAATCGCAGCTATATATGCATGTTCAGCTTTACCAGGCACATCCCATCGAAGTGTCTGTACGCAACTTACACATATTATGCAATAGTTTTACAAAGTTTGAAAAAAAATTTGCAAAAGACTATTTTCAAAAAATACATGCTTATGAAAAGATTTGAAACGGGACAAAGAATCCTAGGAGTAAATTTCAGACTCCAGTTATTCCTCAGGAAGAGGGAAGATGATGAAATGGAAAACAGTCACATTTTATATTGAATTTATCATATTTCTTCTTTGGGTACAAACTTAAAAAAGAGTAATGCACACAAGTTTTTAATTTGCTCTGCCAAATTGTGACAGTTCTGAAGTTCCCAAGGTAATCTCTTAACAGTTTTGTTTGTTGGTCCGTTTGCTTTTAGTCTCCTCATTTGATACTCACAGAGATTGGGCCCCAGAGAATAATGAAAGGGATCTAGTAATCTCTTCCAATTTTTTTCTTGAATACATCTACCTTGAAAGCATTTAAATTATCCAATTAGAAATACAAATATTAAATATGAAGTGATTCCAAACGATTAGCCAACTGCCTAAAAAAGATTGAGTATTTCAAAAATAAAACATTAGTGTATATGTCCCCCAAATCTGTGTTTACTTGCACATTACATATTTGTTCTTTGGTATTTGCATGTTATAAAAGATTGCAAAAGCTTTCATGTGTTTTTGCCACACCCCAGCGGATGGTCTTTGGGACTTCATGAGATCCATATACTCCACTTTGGAGATTACCATCCCAATTTATGAGAATTTTATTAACAAGCAAAGAATAAACATTGTATTACTGTATCACTATGAGGAATGCACAAAAAAGTTCACAGAAAATCTTTTATCTTTTCATTCAATTTCCTATCAACTTTTTAAAGTGCTGTCATACTTTGCTTATAAATCCACAATGTTCCATTTTCCATTCCACTTCTTTCAACAATTAACGTGACTGTCAGATTTAAAGTTGATAACATTCCATTAGTATAACAACTATTTTTACAAAAAGTGTAAATTAGGATGTTCAGGCACCATCTTTGAATGTGACATGTTTGGGGAACTCAACGAAAACACAAGACCAAAGAGTATCACCTTTACTGTATTGGATAATTTACTATTCTTTTTGTTTGGCTATCAAAGCAGATGCAATTAACAGCTTAAAAGACTTATCTTTAACCTAGGCTGTCTTTTTACTTAAGTGTACAGATGTGGCTGCATGCCTACAAGAGTAATAGTCTCTCCCTAACAAAGGAGTCAGAATTCCACAATATGCCTTTTCTGCCGGAGGCATTGTTCCCCAAAGCACACAGCTAACTACATCTCCTGCTGTACCTGTAACAATTTAATTGTATAAGTCAGCTTAGTCAAGCATCCCTGGCTCATGACTGGGAGACATGAAATTCATTGTCATTATTGTCCCTGTCATTTTGGATCATTATATCCCGCTGCAGAATTTTTCTCACTCCAGTGCATTTTTACCTCCAGGAGCCAGGGATTATAGCTGAGGTTGGGGCGGGGGCAGGACCGTGAACTACATTTACCTCAGGGGAGCCAGAGATTAAATTGGCTTTGCTCTCTCACGAGCTAAATTCATCTATTTGTATGCTGTGAGTTTTAGGTTGGAATAAAAATGAATATTCTAGTGAAACCTGGGCTTTAATTCCCCCTCTGAAACATCGATGGAGCCAACTTTTATTTACATTAGGAAAGCCAAAGTAATTTCACGTAGGTTGTGATTTTCATGTGTGCAAAAGGAATACTTACGGGCACCATCAGGTATGAAATAACAGGCATCTCTCTCTGTCACTGTCTTGACTATCAGAAAGGAAGAATTTAAAGCTATAATTTTGTTCTCTGGTTTCATTTTATGGAAGCTTAATGGGTGTATTTAATGGTTTTAAATATTTAATGAGTTTTAATTATATCTCATTTTCTGGGCACTGGATTGGATGGCTGAAGTTCAACTAGAATAGCACCGAAGATCTCACCCTGGGACAAGAAGGCTGAAGTAAAGTTGACAGAGGAAGACAAGGTACGTTCCTAAGGAAACTGGCTACCCCCCGGAAGCTGCATGGCAGAATTTCACAGCCTGCCAAGTCAGATAAGGGGCTCAGGGCTCCAACATTTTTGGCCAACTTGGGAAAATGGGCTTGGTCACCATCCTCCCTACTTGGCATCTATCTTATAAGCAACAATGGCCAGGGTCCAGGCAAGGAGTTCTCCACTAGGGCAATATCAAGAGCTGGGAAGTAAACACTGGGATATGTGTCAAAGACTCAGTAAGCTGACTGGATGTTTCCTGTCTCAGAACATAAGAACAAAAACTAACTGGAGGAACAACCTCTGCTATGTTACTTCCTACCCCAAACTTCTTTACACACAGATGTAATCTGACTTCAAAAACACAGCAGGCATTCTTCAACATGGTGTCATTGTGCTTTTTCAGCAGCTAACAATAACTGAAGCAATGGGAGCCAGTCTGGTGGTTCCACCTGCAAGCACAGCATCCAATATAGATGCTGGTTTGTGTCCCAGATGCTCCACTTCCCATCCAGCTCCCTGCTTGTGCCCTAGGAAAGCAGTAGAGGATGGCCCAAAGCCTCAGAACCCTGCAACCACATAGGAGCCCAGAAGAAGCTCCTGGCTCCTGGTTTCAGATCAGCTCAGCTCCAGCTGTTGAGGCCATTTGGGGAATGAACCAGAGGATGGAAGATCTTTCTCTCTGTGTTTTCTTCTCTCTGTAAATCTGCTTTCCCAATAAACATAAATAAATACTGTAAAAAAAAAATAGCAAAGGTGCCTATTTTTAACACGCACAGAATAGCCACTATAATAAAAATAGCTAAAGTTTGTGGGATTTATTCTATTACCCTTACAGAATTTTATGAGGAAATCAATTTTTGCTTTGATCCTATACAATAGCCATTAGACCTTATTTAGGGTGAATTATGCTTACGAGTAAGTAAGATATGATTTTTTTGCCTTTTTATTTTGTACTTAGGAGAACATTCTACAATTCTTAAAATCTATTATATTAGTGATCTTAAAGATTCATTTCAGCCCCTAGTCCAAGTTCATGGTAGTGTTCACTTTTCATACTGTTACACAGATATATAGATATATAGAGATATTATATATAAAGAGGAGGAGAGACAGAAAGATCTTGCGTCCACTGATTCACTCCCCAAGTGGCCGCAATGGCCAGAGCTGAGATGACCTGAAGCCAGGAGCCATGAGCCTCTTCCGGGTCTCCCACACAAGTACAGAGACCCAAGGCTTTGGGCCATCCCTGACTGCTTTCCTAGGCCACAAGTAAAGAGCTGGATGGGAAAGGGGGCTGCTGGGATTAGAACTAGCGCCCATATGGGATCCTGGCACGTTCAAGGTGAGGACTTTAACCGCTAGACCACCGCGCTGGGCCCTGCTTTTCATACTGGTATTCTTCACTTTTACTGGATCTGAAGGTACTATACAATGTATTACTAAGAAGAGTTCTTAGCCAGCAAAATTACCAGTGGTATTTAAAACTCATTGAAGCAAGACAATCCTGAAGTGGGAACTATACAGTTTATCCTTTCAGTTCACTTTAAAATAGCTACTTTTATGTTAGGTAAATTTCTTCCCATTAAAGTATTTTTCAGTAAAAAATAAAAGTTACTTCACACAGCCTGAGTGTATTCTGAAATCGCCTGATCTATTATAACTCATGAAGCATATTTATAAGGAGCAGCATTTTTTTTTCTTATGAAGAAAGGTTTACCTTACGAACTACAGTGTCTGCACCTGTGTTGGCAATAGCAAGCAACCCTAAAAGCACTGTTTTCTCTCTGTAACATTCACGTAACAGGATGATTCTTTTTTTCTGACTGGATAGTAAGAACTCCTTCCTCAGATGAGCATGAATTCACTTAATTCTTCTCCCAGCGCCTCTCCTCTTTAATTCTCTGTTGCTATTCAGTTTTTTTTTTTTTAACCCATAATTTTGGGTAAAACAGGAGCCACCCCTTTGGTGAACACATGGAACCACAGCACATAGTAATTTACATCCTTGTTCGGCGTTACATCAAGTTTGACATACCTGGACCCATATCATTTTAGAACGAGGTCTTAACCAAATTTATTTCAAGTAACTAGAACAAAATTACTTTTACTCCATTCATTCAAGAATTAAAATTTTATACCATTTCCAAGGAGAATTGGAAAATTTAAATAATAACTGTGGAATTCCTAAATGATCATCAATAGCTCATAATTGTGCAATCTGTAACAAGCAAAAAGGATCAATTCAGGATTAAGGGAATTCTTGTTCTTCTTATTCCCAACAGAATAATGTTACTTCTGCATTAGACTGCAGAGTTCCTTTCATCTTTCCCTGTAAAATCAGTCAGAATCTAAAGATTTATAACAATATCAAATCTACATTTGATAGGAAGTCACAAATTGAGATATGATCACCACTAAATTCCGGAGATCCAGATAATATGCAATCTAATCAAATCCATTCATGTCTAGCACGTAACATCGTATACAAAATAAACAAACACATGAGGACTTGTGCAGTGCAGGCAGGATTAGTAATTAGAGGCAAAGCCCACGAACATTTCCATGTCAGGTCAGGAAGGATGCTATCTGCAGAATGCCTTCTAATCCTCCTCCTGGACCACAAACCTCTTTACTATAATCACCCAATAAACTACTACAGAGTAACATTAAGGGCAGATGCAGAGAAAGTAAATTCACAGTTAAGGTTGTCCTTTAACATACAGGATCAAAGAAGGGTACCAAGAAAGTAGCTAAGTGCCCCACCCCCACATGGTTTTCAGATGCTGGAAAGCACTGCAAACTGTTAATTTTTCTAGCTTTTAATGCTTGTCTAACACCCTTAACATTTTTTCTAATATTATTGCTCACAGGACATCTTCTTGAGTCGAGTCCCCCTTGCTCCCTATGCATATATATGTTTTGCATTTATATATGAAAGTTTGACAGACAGCTAAAAAGAAGTAGGGAAAAAGGTAAGAGAGGCCTTGGGACATCCTATAATGTGAAGTATAGCTTTCAGTCTCCTGAGAAGCTAACACCACCAACAAAAACATCTGCATGCTAACAGTCTAGCAACCTAACACCAAATTCACATAATAGGGGGAAAGACAACTGGGACATAGAAACTAACATTTAATTTGTGTCATAAAATTTCTAAATCTTCTTAAACCTGTACAGTTACTATCTGTGTTTAGCTATTTCCTTATAAATGGATATTTTTGGACTATTTTCCAACCCCATATACCCTTTAAAGCTACTAGTACATTTCACAAATGGGTTTGTTTGTTTTGCTCTGTGGTCCAACTCTCAGATAAAAGTGTACAAAATTGTAGTGTACTTGCACTTTAAAAAAGAATGTTTCATCCTGGTAAATGGACGTTAGGTAATGTCACTGTTACAAAACATCTAACATTGAAATAAGCAATAAAACCTGAGGGTTTGTTGGAAAAAACTGCAATGTTCATCTACCTTCATCACATAAATTATACGTTCAAGAATTGTGTTCTATGCAAAGCACAAACATGTCAATTTCAGCCCAAGGGGCATTTTTCCCTAGGTTTATAACCCCTTGAAAATAGAGGTTTCATCCAGAAAATCCCACAGATCCGTGGCTGTTTTCACATTATAATATATTCATAAAGCAAATATTCACTGGCAAACATGTAACAAATTAAATAGCATGAGGAAGGGGTCCAAACTGTTAAGAATGAGAAATGGACCAAACCTACCATCAGACATAATATAGACATCAAACAACCAAAAGAATACACAAAATAAGCAATATTAAAAGCAAAACATTATGGGTAGTTTTTCTTTTTGAGGGGGGCCACTATTAGAAGAAGCAGTGGATCTGAATGTGTGTGTGTGTGTTACACTAGCACTAAAGTAAAGATAAAAAACTATTTCACAGTTATACTGCAAAAGTCATAGCGTATTGCACACAGTATAGTAAGAGAGGAAAATACCATGTTTTATTTTATAAGTCACCTACCGTCATAGTAGACAATCGCTCCTACTAGTTTGTCTTTCTGGAGCATGGGGAAATGTTCAAGGGCTCTCGATTTGCTGAGGACATAACTGCTTTTCAAGCAATTACTTCCTGCCACCAGATCATAGAGCTTGATTCCTACCCAGTAGTAAGGCAACTGCCACCACCTGCAGCATAAAATGAGGAAAGGTTTGTTTTGAGATGAAGTATAACATCATAGGATGTCACCTTTTATTACAAGATACTATTATTTTTTTGTATTTTATTTGTATTTTATTTGTATTTTTTTTGTATTTTATCTTTTGTATTTTATTTAAATACAAAAGGCCTACCTGGAAATTTAAATGGACTGCAAGGAAACAGATGATCTGTTCCTGTTGCTGACACCATCCTAACTAAGTGCACGTATGTCAAAGAACCTGTGACCCTTCAACTCTGACGCAGTTCTCAACATCCTGCGTGTTAGGATGCTTGAGACTCAAATATCCGGACTGACTGAACCAGACTAGCACGGGAGTACTCGGGGTTAAGAGTAACTGGTTTTGGCAGGCATTTGGCAGAGTGCCTAAGCAACTGCTTGGGGTGCTTGCCTTCCTTTTGGGGGTGCTTGGTTTAGTCCAGGGTGCTCTGTTTCTGATCCAACACTTACTAATGTGTACCAAAGGAGGCAGCAGTTGATACTTCATGTGCTTGGGTTACTAAGTACCTGGAACTAAATTCCAGGCTCCCAGCTATCACCTAGTCCATCCTTGGCTGTTGTAGCCATTTGAAAAATGAGCCAGTACAGTAATATGATGTGTGTTTGTGTGTGTGTATTTCTAATAAAATTGGAAGAAATTAGTATTTCTTTTTTAAAAAAAATCATGAGTTCAAGAAGTAGTGTAAAACAAAAGATGGTAAAAAACAATGAAATCTGTCTGCAGGCCCCCACAATACTTGTGTAATGAACAGCAACATGAGCCGCTTTTCAACGTGCCCTGTGTTTTCACATAAGGCAACTTCATAGATAGCTCAACAACTAGGAAATCTGGGTTGCTTAATCTGATGTCTTCTAACAAAATTTCAGTTTGGGTTAATTTAGACCCTTTGACTAGCCTAAAAAGTTCTGGGCTTCTGGTTGCTTGATTCAGACTTTTCCTTTCCTATTCTGGAAGTAGGCCTCTTACAGTCTTTAGTGAAATGCGGTTATGAATCTATACACTCACAGAAACTCGAAAAAAGAAACTATAAGCTGCAAATACAGAACACAGTCTCCTCTCTGTCTTTAAGATCTGATCCTTAATGATGGACTGAGAGAGAATAATTTCAGAAAAGCCACACTGAAATACACCAAAGAAAATATTTGAAAAGAATTACAAATTAGAAACAAATTCACAATAGGAAATACCTCTCAGGAGATGGTGTTATGGCACAGAAGGTAAAGCTGCCGCCTGCCACACTAGCATCTTAGTGGGCACCAGTTCTAGTCTGGCTGCTCCACTTGCAATCCAGCTCCCTGCTAATATGCCTGGGAAAGCAACTGCTGGGTCCTTGAATCCATTTAGGAGACCCAGAATTCCCTCACTGCTGTCTTCTAATTGGCTAAGCTCCAGCATTGTGGCCACTTGGAGCGTAAACTAGTGATTGGATGGTTGATTTTTCTCTTTCTTTCTCTTTCTTTCTCTTTCTCTTTTTCTTCTCTTTTCTCTCCCTTGCCTTCTTGCTATAACCCTTTGAAAAATAATCTTATTGCAACAACAGACATGCACATTGAGGATTATTTCCATTAAAACTGTGTTGTTCTACTGAGCTCACAAGTAAAGAGTATACAGGCTATAACAAAAGACTTACTTATAAATTGGGAGCATTATAGGCAACGGAGCTGATAAATGGGGAGCAATTTCTAGTAGGTTGGCACGTTCATGAAGGGCTTCTTTTACCATCCTATACTGAGAAGCAAAACAGAGAAAATTAGTTTGGCAGTAACAGATCATAATATTTTCAAAATGGCAAACAGACACCCTGCCAACTGATTGATACACAGGAACCTTCTACCTCTGAGCGAGGATAGCTCCCTCCTAATCAAATTTCTAATAATACATCATGCTGTCAACCTCAAAGATTTTTTAGAAGCCTTAACTGTATTTGCATAGGAGAAAAACATGCTGTCAGAGTTCCCAGGTGTAAGATATTTTCCTGACTTGAGTTACAAGATTATTATAATCATTTATCTTGCATTCTCTGCATTGTCTTCCTTTCTCAGTTCTCCATAATATTTTCTCCGTGTAAGAGATAACAGATTGTTCAAATCCATACTAAAAGTTTCCATCTTGCCTTCAATAAGCCAAGTGAAGATAATGCTGAGCCGTTGCATGGCATTTTACTAATGACAATAAAGCTTTTGTCTTAACCCCTGTCGTCCTCATTGTGCCTGTCTTAAGAGCCAGTGTTCCTAATACAATGCTAATTTCACAAATGAGAAAACTAAGGCTGGTAGATGTTGAATAAATAAGTCAAAAGAGCCATCACAAAGTAGCTGGTTCTAAACCCTAGACTATTTTCTTTGCATCCATCAAGATGCTGAAAAAGAGTTGTAAGAAAAGGGAGACAGATTCAAAACTGACTTGTCAAGGGAAGAAAGGGAGACAGATTCAAAACTTGACAGTGTCAAGTCAGTGCTGCTCTGTTTCTCATGTACCAAAAGCAGACAGAGAGTGCAGCTGATTTTTTTTTTTGCCCCTCTGGGAAATGTCATCTTCCACACTGCCTTGGCGGTTTTCAAATGGTGGCAGACTGGACACAATAAAGCGTGACATAAGAAAAGCATGACTCAGATCATCTTTTTCTTGGGAATATGTCAGTGACAATGTGAGCGAAATGATTGCAGTTGCTGTTAAGAAGATACATTTGGCACATCCCCTGAATTACAACACAGCTTTCCTGAAACTGCTTGGGAAGTAGCAATTTGGTGGCCACTGGCAAAAACCCAATCACAATTCTTAAAAGGCAGCGTGTCCAAAAGCAGTTTTGTAAATCTGCTACTTTGACATGCCCATATAGAAAAAGCCCCTGATTAGCCATTAACGTAATGCTGCAGACAAGAACTAACACACCTCTCCTGGAAGATACTCCAGCAGAATACGTTAAGTAGGTAATTCCAACAAGAAGAAATGTTAAAAGCTATTTTAAAAAAAAGAGAGAGCCTGCTTTAATTGGGTAGAAAAGCATAGTCACAATTTTTGTTTAACAACCAGCATACACAATTACCTGCTCAATATCCAACTTCATGATGGCCTTCTGAAGATATCTCACACCACCATGGATCAATTTAGTGCTTCTGCTGCTGGTCCCTGATGAGAAATCATCTCTTTCAACAAGGGCTGTTTTTAGTCCTGTGTAACCAGAAAACCAAATTAACTTCTTAAATTACACAATTTGTATGTAATTCATTAAAGGCACTTCTCTAGGGTAGAGACAATCACAAGAAAAATTACTCTGAACATGGATAAATTTGTATTCAAAGTGCAGTACACTGTCTATATTATAATGAAGAGATTTTAGGCTCTTCCTGAGGGAAAAGTCAAATCAGAACGGGGAGCATATTAAACGGCGAGTGAATCACAGAGAGGTAATATCACAGGACAGCTTTGTGGCAGCAGCCTACACTGGAGTGCACAGAAGGCCACAGGAGGGCTTGGCACCCAGCTGCCCTTTCAAGCTGGCTGAGTCCTGTCACAAAGACCAGAACGGAAGCTCATCCTCACTGCAAGACTCCACATACTTTGCAGTCCCTCCTCTCTGATCTACCCTCCGGCAGCACCTGCAGATCTAGACCAGACCTCCTCCTCTGCGCTGACCTGTTCAGAAGGGTGTGTGTTGAGTGGTGGTATCATGTGTGTAAAACGGGAAAAGATATCCAAGATGGCAAAACAGGGGATCAAAGAAAATAACCTCTCGTGTTGCTGTATTTACAGGAGAATTTAAAATATTTGAACACAACAATATTTTAGATTTACAAACAAATACATACCAGTACAAATGGACACAGCAATGAGTATCCAACAGTGACACAAACAAGATACTCGATGAGGGGAAGCTGCAGGGATGGTAACAACCAGCCCGTGGAGTGCAGAGGACCTGAGAAATTTAGTCTGGCTCCAGCAAGGCAGCCACAGGAAGGAATTCCAAATTCAACAACACTACAGCACACTAATTTCTTTCTTTCTTCTTCTTCTTCTTCTTTTTTTTTAATAATATTGCATAGTTGATTAGGGTACAAAGGGTCAAGGGCTACAGGAAAGTGGATAAGATTATTATTTCCATCATATTTTTCATCCTATTATATCATCATTTTTTTCCCTGTATCTGGGGTCAGGGGAGAAACAAAGGGAGAAGCCCCACCCAGCCTCCTACTCATCCCAGGCCCCCGATGTGGGGCACGCTCCAAGGGTCCTGCTCAAGCAGTTTTGGATAGTTCAATAGGCCTGAATTGTTGCCAATCTCGCCATTCCAATCACGATGAAGGCTATTCAGAATCCACTGGCTGACATAGTCTCTTCATGGTTGGGGTTCTGAGATCAGCAGTTCAGTTGGAGAGATCTCCAGAGAAACTTCTTCTGAGGTGATCCCAGACCTGATTCTTGTGTGTGCTTGCCGATACAAGGTCCAGCACAGTCCATCACCCCAATCAGCTTATGCACATGCTGGCCTTTGCAATTGTTGGGTCAGTTCTGTTTCCAGCCGTGTCTTCCAGGTGAACTAATGGGTGTTGCAAACCAGCCCAATCCCGGCCATTTTATACTCGACCCTCATGCAAACCAGTGGGAGCTGCAGCCTAGTTAGGGCAACTCCCCGTAACCCCTACCAGGCCTGCCCCATACCCTGGTTCCCATGCTTGCCTTGCTATGTACTGCACACTTGTTTAGTTTGTCCCACATCCCATTTAGCTCTCATACATGTCAATGGGCATTGAAGTCTAGTTCAACCCAACCAATCCTACTCTACAGCCTTCACACATATTGGCAGGTGCCTTTCTGTCTAGCCACCCCTGCCCATGTCCTGGTTTTCATGCTCTCCAGTGGGAATGGTAACCCAAGAGGGAGGTGCCCACTATTTTCCTAATAGGCCACTCCCATTCCTGGATTATGCACTCTCTAGGTGATTCTGGAGTTTAACTTGACAGATTTAGTCCCCAGTGGCAGCCTCTGCCAGCTGATGCTGCGGCAAAGCCCAACCAACCCTCACCCCCTCTAATTTTTGCTTGCACCAGTTGGAACAGTCAGCCCAACCTGGCTTTTCCCTGATCTAGTTCACATGAGGCCCACAGGTGTTGTAGCCCTGCCTGGTCTGGTCTGCCCCCATCCCAACTCATGCTCTCAAGTGAGAAGCACACTAATTCTTAATTCAATGATTCTGCATGACCACGAGTGATGGAATAAATATCCAAATGGCCCCTAGCAGAATAAGGGCTCCCCAGCCCTGAGTTGGCAGAGGCCACTTCTAAGTCAACCCTCTCCCTTCACTTGAGGATTGCTCTAAGTCTCTTTCACATGAAACTAGCTTTGCTTTATTTGTTTCCCTGCAGAAACACCCTGCCTCTTCAGATCGGGATGACTAGCAGGACCAAGACCTACCTGAAAGCCAAAACCTCCAAAGACCCAAAGTTTGTGCCTACACCAAGCCAGGACAAATGTCCCTGGGGTGCCATACTCTTGGGGTTTGAGAGAATGTCATAGGATGCAATTGCAGTTAAGAATATGCAAAGGGGGCAGCCTGGGCTCACAAATCTCCTATAGGAAAACTGGGCCATAGATTCCATTCAGGTCATTCATTGTATTTAATACCAAAGGGTCGTTTTTATAACTTTTAACAGTTTGAATATCGTACCCAAATGTCATCATAAAAGCAGGGCAATTCCCTTACCACAAAAGGACAAAACAGTTAGCAACTAGGGAGAGAAGAGTAGAGAATTTTTATTTCAGGTCAAATATTGCTAATGACTTATCTTACGAGCAAAACAGCACATAAATTATAGGTATCAAAGTCCCAGGTCATTGTGTCTAAGCATATGTGCAAGAAAAAGAGATGTACAATACTTAAATATTAAAATCCTTCAGCCTAAGGAACTGTATCATGAAAAAATGTTTTAATATAATAAAATATATATAATAACAATAGCATATAGTAAAAACAATAAAATAAAATAAAGCTATAACACTGGATGTTTTTTAAAAAAAAAGAACACTATATCAGGATAGATTTTATTGCTATCTTGATTTTTTTATAAATTTGTGTCACCATCAGAGACAGACAAGGAGTTCTCACTTGCTGGTTCTTTCCTCAAGTGTTGGAAATGGTCAAAACTGGGTGAGACCCAGACGCAGGGCCCAGCATGTGCGGATGGCAGAACAACAATGCATAAAGTCATTAGGGCTCTGACTCAGGACTGGGCAGGAAGGCAGAGTCAGGGAACCAGAGCTGGGACTAGAATGCATGTATTTGGATGCACAGAACGTTATGAGCATAAAAGTGGATTTAGCGAATAAATTAGTTGTAGACCAGGCTGTGAAGTATGGGATACTTCGCTGACCTTATTATCTGCTTCACAGAAGATATTTCAAGAAGTTGTTGGAAAACTCAATTGAAAGATAAGTTTATTCTGAAGCAAAAAAGATTCTGAAATTCCTGCAGACTCTCTTGCATGAGGTACATTTTCTATGAACTTTTTTCTTAAAGATGTATTTATTTTTATTGCAAAGTGAGACATACAGAGAGGAAGAGAGACAGAGAGGAAGATCTTCCATTCGAGGATTCACTCCCGAAGTGACCATAACAGCTGGTGCTGAGCTGATCCGAAGCCAGGAGGCAGGAAACTCCTCCGGATCTCCCACTTGTGTGCAGGGTCCCAAGGCTTTCGGCTGTCCTCGATTGCTTTTCCAGGCCACAGGCAGGGAGAAGGATGGGAAGTGGAGCATCGGGCACATGAACTGGCAGCTATATGGGATCCCGGTGCGTTCAAGGCGAGAACTTTAGCTGCTAGGCCACAGCACCAGGTCCTCCTATGAACTTTTTAAAGACTCCCCAATATGCATGGATTATCAAAAATGTTTTGCAACAAAACAAGCTTATTTTTTTAAAGATTTATTTATTTTTATTGGAAAGGCAAATTTACAGAGAGAAGGAGAGACAGAGAAGAAGAACTTCAATCCGATGATTCATTCCCCAAGTGGCTTCAACAGTTGGAGCTGCGCTGATCTGAAGCCAGGAACCAGGAACTTCTGGGCTTCCCACATGGGTGCAGGATCCCAAAGCTTTGGGCCGTCCTCAACTGCTTTCCCAGGCCACAAGCAGGGAGCTAGATGGGAAGCAGGGCTGCTGGGATTAGAACTGGTTCCCATATGGGATCCCAGGGCATTCAAGGCGAGGACTTTAGCCACTAGGCTATCATGCCGGACCCCAAGCTTACTTATTAATTCTTTCCATTAGTGGTTTGAAGTATGTTTGTAACCCCTGGTTCAAAAGTAGGCAACTAAACAAAGCACAGCAGAGTTTTACAAGGGTGCCATTTAAAAATCTGGAAGATTCTTACCTTCCTTCAGGTTAGCATAAACCCAAAATTACTGGTATATCAATCAAGACTGCATTTGCAAACAAGTTCAAAAATGCACTGTCTCAGTAAGCTACATCACCTTTTCTTAGCCTGTCCAACACAGACAATTCTCCTTCCAGCACAAAAATAGACCTTTTTTTCTTCAAGTTGAAGATCAAACGAGGGAGTTGACTTTCAAATAGCATTTAAAAGAGACAGATTACTTAAAATACAAGGATGTCTCTTTTTAAACCCTGGCACCTCCGTCATGCTGTGAAGATGTCCATGCCTTGAGAGGCAGGGGAACTGGACAGAGGCCCAGCAGCCCATCCCTCCCGCAGCTTCCTCACCTGGGCCTACCAGAGGTATGTAGACACTAGGGTCATAGAATGTCCCAACTGCTCCCAGGAATCCTTACTTCCTGGTTGGTAGCTCCCTGTCCTAGAGTGCAGGTTGGACCTTTCTTCTAATGAGTAACTGATGTTCTAACCACTTCTGTGATTTAGGCTAAGGCGCGTTGGGAAATGCTCTCAGTCTTGCCCTCCCACCTGCTTGAGCACTGTGAGTTCAGGAAGCAGGTGAAGTCCCCAGGCAAAAGGTGGTGAGCAACTGGGGCTTCCGTCTAATCAGCGGGAAGTGAATCCTGCTCAAGGACCATGGGAGAAAGCAGAAAAGCACCTTGGCCTCTAAGATTCCGTGAGCCACTGGATCCAGGAAAGGTTCCCCCAGATTCCATACCCACAGAAATAGACGAATACTGCTACTGTTTTAACCAGCACATTTTCAGGGTTATTGATTGGATATAATCTCCTAAGTGAAGAATGATTGTGACCAAGGTTGGAGGTTTTAGTTGAACCTGGGGATGTGATCTCTGGGAAAAGCTGACTCTACAGAGAAATACACGTGCCAGGAGGACTGCACCGGAGAAGGGGGTTATCACTGACCAAGACCAGCTTGAGAAAGGTAAAAGCATGAAAGCAAATGCTTGAAACGGCCCAGTTCATTCAGGGGCTGCTTGTGGTTCAGAGGCTGAAGTGCAGACGAGGTACAAGAAATGACGAGAAGCAGACACGGAGTTAGGATTGAGCACAGCAGAATCACACAAAGGGATTTCCGTCCCCATTGGGGCATTTAGATCCTGTTCTGTGGACCCCTGTTTAAGTGTCTGGACAAACCACTGTGAACATGGTCATGGGTTCCAGATCAGTTTGGGAGACAAACAGCTCATCAGAAAGAAAAAGATCTGCCATCAGCAACACCCAGCTGGATCATGGGGGTTGTACTCAGACATCCACTCCAAAGTATCCGGCTATATTACTGATTTTTTTTTTTTTGTCATTCTGAGAAACAAAATGTTTTGTGTTTTCCCAAAACTTTTCAGAAACACTTATTATGCTGTCATGGAAGTCATGAAAATATTTTAAACTGAGGTATCTAATGACTGGGGGTGGGCAGCTTGATTGGGGCGGTGAGGAATCCCGGGTCACACGGCAGAAGACAGTGCTGGGAGAGGCGTGAGCAGCACTGTGAGGACAAGGTGGTCCGGGCGGGGAATTTTATGGATTGTGCGGTCAGAATGACTCTTTTTCTTTCCCAAAGAGATGCAGTGAGAAAGGAGGAACTACCCTAGAGACTGGCAAGCCAGCTGAGGAGGGAACTTAAGGCCATTTGAGAGTTAACACTTTAAAACGAGGTTTTCTGATCTTAGATATTGTAAAAGTTTACACACGCACGGAGAAACTCTAGTGACTCCAGCACAGTTAGAGGTGCATCTCCAGCAACGGAGGCTGCCTCTCCACTCTCACTACATCCAGGGGCAAAGCACCAAGCCACACTGCAGAAGTCCCAGAGACACGAGACTGCTCCCTGCGGAGCAAAAGCATCACAACGTCCTGTCCAAACTTGTAGCTACGTGGATGCATTAATGCCCCATGTTACCTACAGTTACTTCTAAAAGATTTTCTGAAGCACAATAGAATCGTCTAAATAAAATACTTCGAAATGTTGTCAATGACCACAAGCAAAACACTCTAAATTTCTTATTTAACGAAAATGAAGGAAACACAAACTCAAGACCTTAGAAGAAGTTGTAAACACTTCTCATAACTTTCTTTGCAAACTGATGAACCTCCTGCAATGACACCAGAGAAATCTGGAAGAGATTTGGGATGGTACTGTAATCTGCCGCTTACACACTGTCTCTTTAAACCCCCCCACATTTTTTCTCTCTTCTTAGCACTTACTGACCTGTAACTGTGAGCTGTTTGGGGTACCTTAATATCAGATTAGGAAGTCAGAAGAGGGGCTATTTTTTCTTGCCAGTGCAAATAAACAGTATCATTGAGTAATACTCAGTGCCGACCTCTCTGTCTTTAAGAGTGAATTAACCAGGTTTGAAGGACAACAAAAATGACGTGCCCAGGATTCAAGCAAACACTTGTTGGCAGGCACTTGCGGAGTCTGGGAGAAGATCTTCTAAGGAGAAAGAATCACCTGTGCATGTTTTGGGAGGTGAAACGCTGGTCTTGTGCATTTAAGCTAATTTTGAGAAACACGCTTTTGCTTTGGTTTTTCTTTCCTAGTCTGCAGTTATCAATTCATGGAAAGCAATAAGCTCTACCACTACTAAGGTGAACCAGAACATTTGGAAGTGGTATTACCTTTTTTTATTGTTAATTATATTTAGTAGGCCAAGAACTTGCCCAAAATAATAGAATATTAAATTACTTGGAAACCTAGTATAAAATTAGTTACAGTAAGACAGAGATAACTTGAGTTCACTGACTCATGCTCACCCACCATCTCTTAGCAAGTTAAATTGTATCTTCTACGTGGTGCAAGGTGTATTAACTAAACTCAGCTCTTCACAGCTTTCCCTTTCCTGATCTGTTGGAGAAAGTCAAGCTATATCCAACAAAACCAATTCCTGGATCAAGACATTTGGATGAATATAGGGGGATAATTACAATCTAGGGGAGAAATGGTACGACATTTAATTTTCACAACATGAAATAGAACAGAAGTATATTTTAATACCTTTTACTGATTATCTTATTATGCATGAAAACATGCCCCATATAATAAATGCACAGAAGCAAAGAGAACAAAATAAAACTCTCCTGTAATTACACCACTCAAAGATAACCACAGCTGACATTTGGGTGTTTAAATGTTCACATTTTCTATGCATGTATATATTCACATATGCACACTTTTATAAAAATAGGATCATATGGTACTTTTAATTTTTCTCATTTAACACTGTTTATTGTAAACATTTCTCCACATCAATAAATAAATGTGTGGATACTATGACATTAAATATTTACAATGATCGATTTATTCCTTATTTTTAACATTTGGATTATTTCCTTTTTTCACTATTACGGACAGTATCACAAGATTATATTTGCATTTCAACTGCCTGTACATTAATTATTTCATTAGAATAAATTTTCAGAAATGCCATTATTAAGATATTTTTTAAAAGAAAGAAGAGAATAATTGCTTCAAAATAACTATCAGAGGTACCAAGATATAATACACAAATCACAAAACCTAACACACTTCGTACAAAACACACAGGTACCAAACTCACATATTCCATAAAGGAAAACGGGATTGTCTACGGAAAGGTGAGACTCTCTGTCTTAGATGAGCTCTAGGCTCATACTTTAGATTTCAGACAGCTGTGGCCGCTATCAAGAAAAGGGACTAATACAAAGGCTGAATATCTTACATTAAGGATCAATTTCTATTCAAAACTAATAACATCCAGGTAAAATACAATAAAAATAAAAGCAACCCTGACTTGTGGTCTTCATCATCAGGACTCTATGCTGTGCACTGGTATGCTAGCCACTTAATGTTCATTTGTATGTTTCTATTGGGAAACAAAATCAAAGATGTGTTACTAAAATGTATCGTTTTCATTCTTAGTGTATACTAAGTACCTTATGATTATGGGGTTACAAAACGGCATTAAGCTATAGTATTGTAATAATAGAAATTTCTGAAATAACAGTGGTTATGGCTGCTTTTGACTTTTTCTATTGCAAAAAAAGAGTTAATATTCAAAAGGAAGGAAACTACAAAAACAACACAGGAGGATGGCAAGGGAAGCTCAGGAGGACACAGCCCCGACTTCGCCCTGCAACCTGTCTCACCAGGAAGCTTCTGTGCTTGCCAAAGTACACCACTGTGCATCCTTCTCCTCTAAAACCCAGTACACTTAATATTCTTCCCAGCTTGCTGTTTCAACTTACAACTTACCTTAGCTATTTTCTTTGTGGATACCTACACATTTGGGTCTTTGTAATCAATTTCTATAATTTATTAAGCAGACCACAGTGTTTCCCATTGTCAACATGGCTATCAATAACATTCTAATCAGTATGGCACTGTGAGCTCAGCTTTAAACTCTTCCTCCTTCCCAAGCACAGAGGAAATTTTTAAAAAACAAGGCTGATTCAAAGTAAAAAAAAAAAAAAATGTAGCACCAAAAATGTAGCAGAAATTTTGAGGTTTTAGGTTTAAAACTTCTGTCTTGCTTGGCTCAGAGTCTGGAAACAGGCAAGACAGCCAAGATTTGAGTATCCGAAAGGTAAGGGGAATACAGCAGCCACTGCAAGGGAAAATGGAAGTAAGACAGACAAGTGTCTATTGAAGCTCCTCGTAGACAAGGTTGACAAGCTCCTTTTCACCACTGTCAAGAACCGACAACTATCTTCTAGGAAATTAGGCCTGAACACCAGCCTGACAACTGCAATGCATGGACCCCAAAAATCAACACAGAGCAAATACTCAGTTCATTTTTTTTTCTTTTTTCTTTCTTTTTTTTTTTAATGCCTGATGAGCACTGAGGCGGGCTTAAATTATATCTGTAAGTCAAGAGTATAGAAACAGAATTTGATGCAAAACTGATGGGTTATGAAGGACAGAAAGGAAAGAATTAAAATGCAATTAAAATCATTATAAATCCATGCATGAGAAGATACAGGGATGGCCACTCAGAGCAGCAGCAAAGATGCTTCCTTGGATGCCTGCACCCCATACCAGAGTGCCTGGTTTGAGTCCTGTCTCTGATACTGATCCTCACTTCCTGTTACTGCACATTCTGAGGCTAAAGCAGATGTGTCGCTGATTCTCTTTATTTCCAGCAAGAGGCAGTATTCTCTGGGATTGGAACTGAAGCCACAGAGGTTATGGCTTATAAATCCAATTATAAGCCAAAAAAATGTTCTAGGTGATCCCAGATACATACAGGCAAAGTCACGTAAAAGAACGTAAAAGACTAAAGGAAACAGGGGGCCTGGCGCAATGGCAAAGTGGCACAGTGGTTAAGGTCCTCGCCTTGCACGCCCAGGATCTCATATGGGTGCCGGTTCTAATCCCGGCAGCTCCACTTTCCATCCAGCTCCCTGCCTGTGGCCTGGGAAAGCAGTCAAGGACAGCCCAAAGCTTTGGGACCCTGCACCCGCGTGGGAGACCTGGAAGAGGCTCCTAGTTTCGGATCGGCATAGCATAGGCCATTGCGCTCACTTGGGGAGTGAATCATAGGACGGAAGATCTTCCTCTCTGTCTCTCCTCTCTGTATATCTGCCTTTCCAATAAAAAAATAAAATAAATCTTTAACAACAACAAAAAAAAAAAACTAAAGGAAACAGCTTGGAGAGCCCTAAAGAGATGATGTTTATCAAATTCTTCATATCGCAGATTCCTTTGGCAACAGAGTACCCACATGTGTGCTTGAAAAACTGACACAGCGGTGTGAAACAGTGAGGCAGTCTTTATTGATCCTGAATACCTGCAGGAGAGTGTAAAGAGAATTGTGCCTAATACATCCATAAAATAATATTCCTGGGCCCAGCGCAGTAGCCTAGTGGCTAAAGTCCTTGCCTTGCAAGCACTGAGATTCCATACGGGCACAGGTTCTAATCCCAGAGGCCTCACTTCCCATCCAGCTCCCCGCTTGGGGTCCAATGCCTTCGGCCTCTGCACCTTCATGGAAGGCCTGGAAGAGGATCCAAGCTCCTGGCTTCGGATCGGTGCAGCTCCAGCCTTTGTGGTCATTTCGGGAGTGAATCAGCAGATGGAAGATCTTCCTCTCTCTCTCTCTTCCTCTCTGTATATCTGACTTTCTAATAAAAAATTAAATAATAAATCATAATAATAATCCTGAAATAAACCAATGAAAATTGATTCCTGAGAAAATATGAATGATGAAAACACAAGTAAGTCTTCTAAAGAGTCCCTGACTTTTTCTCTTCCCTCTACAGTCTTTGTTTATCCATTACCAAAATTTCATTTGGACATACTATTTGATCAAAAAGCTTGTGCAAACGTTTTTACAAGAGCCCTTTACCATCTAGTGGCTCCCCCAAAACTTCGATGTCCTGAAAAAAAAAATCTAATTATTGCTGGTAACTTTAAAAGATCACAGTAATTTATTTTTGTCAAATGTGACTAAAGATTAATGGATACAATCAGGAATAATTTGGTAAAAACATATCAAATGCAGAGAAAGCAAAATTTGTTGTTAAGTGAAGCATCAAATATAATAAAAGAGCAAATTCCATGAATGAACAGCAACAATGCACAATTCATTAACCAAATGCCCATGATTATTTCACACTTGAGAAGGCCACTGATATGACCAGAAATTGTAGTAAAGGATAACTAGAGATTACCTTTAGCATCTCTTTATACATTTTAATTATAAATACCACCCCCGGAGGGTACCAGTATAAGGAAGGCAAATAAGGTGAGATTTGCTTACCCCTTTTAAAAAACCATAATTCTATATACATATGACTACACATTCTATTCTTTTAAAATAGCAATCAATATGCCAGAAGATTTTATAAGTATAAAATTTTCTTAGCTGTTGCTATAAAATTACAATTGTGCTCAATATTCAGTCTCTGACAACTCTTAACTCCTCAAAACCATCAACACTTACCGTCACTATCAACATCTACAAACACCTGTTAATATACAAGCGAATGTTCTGGTCATTGCCAGATGTCCTTCACTGTCTAAAGAAGGTATCTGCTCAACAAACATTAAGAAACTGTAAGATTCTGGACAGCAAGGTCACACCCTAATAGTCTGCATATTCTTAGAAACTGGACTCATGACTTGACTCAAAAATAGTAATTTATTATTTTAGAGAGCTGATTCTTTCTTTATTTGAAAGGCAGTGCTACATGGAGAGAAGGAGGGACAGAGATGGGACATCCATAAATGGCCACAATTGCCAGGACTAAGGCAGGCCAAAGCCAGGTGCTGCAAGCTTCATTCAGGTCTCCCACGTGGGCACAGGGGCTCAAGGACTTTGGCCATAATCTGTTGCTATCCCAGGCATCCACGTGGCATTGCAACCAATAGTTTAACCTGCTACACCACAATGCTAGTCCCCAACAGTAAAATTTTAGTATATATTTTAAAATATATAAACTGGAAACAGCCAAAGCAATCATTAACAAAAACACTCATATTGGATTTTTCCATTAAACACACTGAATGAAAATAAACAAAATTTTGGCTTTGCAAAGAGAGAATAATAAATACACATAAAAAGTGACTCTAGAGTCCGGCATGATGGCTGACTAAGCTAACCCTCTGTCTGCAAGGTGCCGGTATCCTATATAGATACCAGTTTGTGTTCTTTTGAGCTCACTTCCAATCCAGCTCCAAAGCCTTGGGACCCAACACCCATGTGGGAGACCTGGAAGAGGCTCCAGGCTTCACAGCAGCTCAGTTCTGGCTGCTGTGACCATGTAGGGAGTGAGCCAGCGGTGGAAGACCTTTCTGTCTCCTCGCTGCAAATTTGACTTTCCAATACAAATAAATAAACCTTTTATATAAAAAAGTTGAATTATAATACAGTCTTGCCTGTCATTTTAAAAATACATAAATATTGACAGTACACAAAAATGAGCACAATGAGAACTTTCAGATATAGAACAAGCATAAAAGCACCTAGTGAGTGCTGTGTTGCTGGGCTCACAGTCCTCAAACTGTCGCTTCAGCAAAGCATGAATCAAAAGGTGGACGTTAACTTGGTAACAGAGTAGATTCCAGTATCTATATTTCGAACTTGGCATTATTTAGAGCTGACAAAATGACTTCTGTGATGTTTGCATGCAACAACACCTGATTGTGGAGCCTGTGAAATCATAGTAACCTAGGGCCTTTTCCAACTAGTGCATTATTTAAGAAGGAATTCTCTTCTCCAGATAAGTAAGCCAACTCAAGTCCAGGGTGATTGTGGTAGTAATTTAACTGAACTGAGAATTATTCCACGAAACAGATGATTACCATTGAGCAAGAAATCATTAATTATTGAACTCTATAGAAACTAACATACTCCACAATCAAACTTCCTTGTAGCTGCTGTACAAGTTTAATTCAATACACCTCAAGAAAACACAAAAACCATTATCACTCCAGGATAACTGATTCTAAAGCTGTCTTTTACTTTCGTGTCAATAACAGCAGCTAGAACGCCAGCTGCGCTTCACTCAGCTTCTACTCGGTAAGAGAAACACTTCTTGATCAGGTCTATTTAGGTCTATACCACATGTAACCCTCACAAGGTTCATTCATTTAAAGAAGATATTTCTTCCCTCCCTTGAAAGATAAGACACTGTAGAGAATCTAAGTAATTTGCCCCTCCACACACACACGCACACACACACGCACACACGCGCGCACACACACACACACACACACACACACACACACACACACACACACTCTCCTCCTTCCCCTACCCCTCACTGTACCTCATATCTGCATCAGATAAAAGAAACGTACCCAGATACCGCTGATTTCAACACCAAAAATCCACAGGCAGAAGAAACAGATTGTTGCATTAATCACTGCCTATGTAAGGGAACAAAATCTCTATCTTTGCTTGTCATGTTTCCTTTCTTAAGTTAGTTTGCTTTGTGCCTTTCCTAATGCCGCTCAAAGGAAGACTGCGGCAGAATCATGTAGATTGCCAACAGCCATTTCCATCATTTATTCACACACACAAGGGTTTCCCAAAATGTCCCATGCTTTATTGGAAGACAAGCCTATAAGAACTATCTGGAAGAAAAATTACTATTTGTATAGATTTTCTCATTTTCTATTCTTGACTGTGATTTTAGCTGATACACAAATACTTCCTTATTTCACATAAATACATTTAGTATGTATTAAGAAATGGAAGTATAACATCACAGCAATGAGTTTCTAGGAATATAAAGTCTCCTTTCTACATAAATGCATGACAGTGAAAACGATTTCTATTTAATTTAAAAATTCTGCAAGAGTTTTCACAAGTTTTTTAAAAGTTGCGAGGGAGATTGCAAAGCAGGAGCCATCAGAAAGCGCAGACCTGAGTCCTTACCAGAGCCAAGAACAGGCTGCGTGCCTTAGAGCAAGAGGGCCAAACCTCGTGTGTCACATTCACCCGCACGAGCACTCACCTCTGGTGACAGCATCAAGTGCGCAGCCGCTGCCCGTCGCTCCTCCTCCAATCACAAGGATATCAAATTCAGAAGTGTTCTGCAGAGTCAGTAGCTGAGCTTCTCTGGACGGAGGCTCCCTGTTGACAGGTTCAGTCAAGCACTCGGCTGCTTCGACGTATGCCAGGTTCACCTGATGAAAAAGGAACTACTTTCAGTTCATCTGTAATGCCAGTTTTAGAAAAACTTTACAACACAACTTGAAAAAGAAATTTGTAGTAGACCCCACGCCAGATGAGGTTATGAAAGTAACAGTGACAGGAGGCGGGGTCGGGGCGAGCCGGCAATGATCCTGGGTGTACGTTTTCTCATGAGTGGTAACTACTCAGCCAGAGAAAAACTAATTTCAAAGTCAACATCTTAATTTTTGTCATTTTTTTTGTCATCTACAGCCAAGATCAATTATTACCAGCATACCTTATATATGACTTACCTTTTCTATGACAATTTATAAGGGAACATAAGGAATACGTTTACCCAGCAGACACACTCAGATAACATTTACAAGTACTGAAAAGAAGAGGTAAAAGTATTTTTATATGTTTCTACAATTCATTTAAAAAAATCTTATGTTTCTCATGCCTAAATTTTGTAGCCCCCTCCAAAAAAAATCTGGAATTTGGAGTTTACTTAGTATACGACTCTACAAATAGAATCTGTTTAACAAGAATAAATATCTAGTTTAATTCATCAGTTATATCCAATGGGAATATGCTAAGGACTTCCTCATTCAACATTTTAATATAATGTTCAAAACATTATATATTTATTATACACTACTTTATTTTAAACTTTAATAAAAATATAATCAAAGGTAAGCCTAGTCCTCCCAAAAGATAAGCACCTTTTCTATGTGCAGTTATTTTGTAAGACTGTAGCTCATTATCCTAAATAAAAATATATACATCTTCAAAGAAAACTAGTTGCTGGAAATCAAAGTCAAAACCCCCAAAATGCAGGTGTTTTTTCCCCTACACCGATAATGCAAATTCTATTCACTCTATTATTATGCCATAAAGATATGCTTACTCTTTTCTTTAAGTCGTAGCATCAGTACCATCCATGGTGGCAGTGTTTTCCCATTCTGCCAGGAGGACCACATATGAACCTCTGAACTACCATTCTAAAGTTTATTCAAGAGGTGGTCTGAGTTCTTACCACAAGACTTTCTTAACGTTCGAGCAATTTTTTACTTCATTAAAATCAAAGTAAACTAAAAAGCCCCTTATGATTGAATTTAGTCAATATCAGAACAATTGGATTTTGATGAAAATAAATCTGAATGCCATCATGAAAATCACTAGTAAACTATAAAGTATTGCCAGAGTTGTTGTCGTTATACAATTTGATTCTTTGGTAGCAAATAATGAGGAGTTTTCCCAAAATATATGTCAAGTGTTACAAAAATTGATTGCAAAGTATAAAAGTTCCTGTTTGTCATAAAATTCCTCCTAATTATTGCCAACAACTACTTCCTCATATTTACTTACGCAGATTTAAGGCAACCACATGATCGTAACTACGATGTGCTACGGACAACATGGTCTGTCTTCCATCACATAATGAGAACAAGAAGTAAATACACACACACACACACACACACACACACACACACACACAGGTACTTCATGAAATGTGAAGGAAACTGGATTAAAAAATATATATATATAATATATGCATATTTTGGTACAGAAAAATTTTCAACCCCACACAGGTTCTTACTTCCATACTATTCGTTTCCCATGAACTTTCTGAAGACCTCATGAATGCACAGATTTCAAAATAATTTTGCATCAAAATACATGTATCTTTTAATTTAATTTTCTGAGAACTTTTAAAATACATATGTAACAAGTATCCAGAAAGAACAAATGCCAAAATAGAGGAGGGAAAAAAGCCCGCCAGGCTCTGACCATTCAGACGGGGAGGGAGAGTCTTTCATTTGAGGGTTTCGATTGCGCCATGACAGATGGGTAGGACTTGGACACGAGAATGACAAGTGACTAAACTGCCAGAGCGTTTTCACACATCAGAAGAATTGCTGACATTTTCTGCTTGGTAAGTTTTCTAGAAATACTTGAAAAATAAGTTTAAAGACCATATTATGATACAGTTCATTAGAACTTGGTGATACTAAAATCTCCCTATTTTATTCTTTTGAAGATAAAGCTCAGCTGTTTGAATTTATCCCCAGGCATCACTCATAGGTGTAGCTACACTGCTTCTCTAGTTTCCATCTCCTGCCTCACTCTTCTCACCAGCTGCCTCCAATCTAGTTCATCTTAAACAACCACACCTCCAAGGAAGACCTCTTAGGAGGCAGGCATTGAGCCTAGTGGTTAAAGACACCCACATCTCATATTGGAGTGCCGGGGTTCAGTCCCCAGCACTGTGCTGGACTGCAGCTTCTTGATGCAGACTCTGGGACACAGCAGTGATGGCTCAAGTAACTGGGCTCCTGACAGCTAAGTAAGACTCCTGGATTATATCCTGACTACTAGTTCTGACCTCAGATCAGTCCTGGCCATTCTTTCTCTTTCTCTCTCCCTACCTCTCTCTGTTTCTTCCCTCTTGCCTCTCAAATTAATAAATTTATATAAAGCACCTCTCACATGTTTAAAACAACCACCTTGAATCTTACTTTTTCTACCACCTACTTCTTACACTTAATCACTCCAAGCTGGATTTTCACATTCACACCTCTACCACCATCATCACCAATACTAACTAATGTTGCTAAATCCAATAAGCACACAATTGATTGTTCACTTGCATTGGCATCTGGGGAACAGTGCTCCCATGCGCTCGCTCTTTTGCTCTCCCTCTGCTCTAACCAATTCTCTCTAAGCTTCCTCCGACTGTCTCCCTGCCTAATGCCCAGCACTGCACACCAAGATTCTTATTCAGTATGTTCTGGTCATTCTTCCTGGATCACTAAGATGTCTCTCCCTCTCTCTCACTCACACACACTCTCCCTCCCTCCCTCTTCTTCTCCCTCTCCATTTTCCTTTCCCTCTCATCTCAAACAGTCATAGTGTCAAATGTCCTTTGTACCTGATGACTTCTAATTTTCCTCTGCTTTCTTTGCCTAACTGCCATGTCCATTTGGATATTTCACATATATCTCAAAATTAATCCTATGACTTCATCTCGTCAAACTATTTTCCCTGTCAGTATCCTTTATCTCAGGATGGATGACATTGCACATGCAGGTGATTATGCCAGAAAGTCTGGAAACATCTTAACAGTTCTCTCTTAAGTCCCATATTTGACATATCTGATCAATCGCCGAGTGCAATCGGCTGGATGTCCCATAGAATGCTCCCGTCTGGTCACTCCTTTGGCACTCTCACCTCTCCAGCCAAGGGATTCTCCCTAGCTCTTGCAGTAAGGTGGCCCACTCGCAAAGCTCTGCTCTCCCTCTGCTCCCTCTCCGTCATTCTCCATACTGCAACTGCAATAATCTCTGCAAAACCCCAATCGCTTCATCCCCATGTGCAAAATCCTTCAAGAGCTCCCTGTTTAATCTAGGCTAAAGGGAAGCACAGTTAAATATCCTGGCTTCTAAGACACTAAGCAGTCTCTTCAGATGTTCCAAAGGACAATACCAAGTGCTAGCGAGGAGGCAACAGGATTGGAACTCTCTTCAATTGCTGGTGGAAATGTAACACGAGAGAGCCATTTTAGAAAACAGTTTGCGAGTACCTGATAAAGGCAGGCACATGCTTATCATTCAACCCGGAAATTTCCTCCTAGATGATGAACCAAAAGAAATAAAAAGCTGTGCTCACACAGAAATTGAGAGGCAACTGTGTACAACGGCTTTATAGACAATTGTCTCAAACTGGAAAATGTCACATGCTCTTCACTTCGTGAATGATAAAACAGTGTTATCTTCATGCAGTGATTTAACAATCAGTAATAAAAAAAACAAAAATCAGATACCACAATAAGCACCATGTTAAATTAGTGATTGGCAAATTATGGTCTTTGCTTCAAATCTGACTGTCATTTGCTTTTATACAGAGTTTACACAAACACATCCATTCACTTATGCAATACACAGGGCTCCAAGAGCAACACTGAGTAGTAACAGTATGGTCCAGAAACATAAAACAACTTCCATATCTGCCTTTAAATGCAAATGTGCCAGTTCCCAGGCTAAGTAGATGAAACCAGACTCAGACTCAACAGTCCACATTTGACATAATTCCAATGATGCCATTTATATTGTATCCCATGAAAGCAAAAATATAATATAAAGTAAGCTGAAGGTAAATCATTATAAAAACTGAAAGAAAAATAAAAAAGAAGGAGGAAAGATAGAGTGGAAAATATCGTTATGTTCTTTAAGCTATATATTGAAATACATGAAATCTGTTCCCTTTATGCCAAAAAAGTAAATAAATAAAAACAGAAAAATAAATCACTTTTCTGTATAAGAGAGCAAAAAACAAATCAGTGATTGCAAGAATCAGACAATTCAGCAGGGGTTGGATTCTAAATGTTGAGGGAGAAAACATGTTTGATGAAAATATTCTATGGCAAGGATGGCATTGCGGTGCAGCAGGTAAAGCCATGCCCATAACGCAGTGATCCCACATTTTGTTATCCCTATGCTCTACTTCTGATCCAGCTCCCTGCTAATGACCTGGGAAAAGCAGTGGAACATGGCCTAAGTGTTTGCCCCTGTACCCACATGGGAGACCATGATGCAGTTCCTGGCTCCTGCCTTCAGCCTTACCCAAGCTCTGGCCATTAAGGCTATTTGAGGAGTAAGTATAATATTGGGGAATAAGAAAAATATTGGGGAATATCTTCCGGCAGATGGAAGATCAATCTCTCTCTCGCTCACTCCTTCTCCTTTTCCCTCTGTAGTTCTGAATTTCAAGTACATAAGTAAATAAATCTTAACAAAATTGTATGGCTTTAGTGTCGTGGAAAATAAAAAATATTTATGGCTTGACTATACTGGTAATTGATAATTATATAACTATGTATACTTGTTCATAGAACTGTATGTTATAAAGAATTACTTTCACTGCATTTAAAATTATAACCCAAATTATACTACAATGAACTTAACTTAGAAAACCAGTAAGACTGACACTGTATAAGGGTTTATTCTCTTCCACTCATTTAAATCTCCATGATAGCCCTATGGGTTAAGTCTCTTATGAGTTCCATTTTACAGAAGAAGCAATTGAGAAATAAAAATTAGTCCATAATAACACAGCTAGTACATGGAAGAGTCAGGAATTGAACCTATGTAGACTTGCAATGGAGAGTAGATTTTATTCTGTTTCACCACACAAACTCTGCATTTAATCTGGGGGAAAAACATACTGTATAGCTACAATAGGATAAAATATAACCAGTTGTCAAATGCAGAAATTAATTGATAAGGTGGTGGGGTGGAAGGCACGAGCAGCTGATTTGATGTGGATCAGGTTTCAATCAAATTGTGTCCTCTCTCCCCCGCCCCCAAAAAGCCTCAAACATACAGCATTATTGAGGGTGATTTATTTAATTTCTGACACTACTTTTAAAATAACATTTTATTTTTGTTTACTTTTCTCATAAAAGCTGGAAAGTGTTGCAACTGAGAAGCTAAGCACCATGTTTATTTCAGAGTCAGTAAACACAGCCTAAGGGCTTACTTACAATTATGACAGAAGAAAGACTCATTTTTGTTTCATATGGCTTTGAGTCACAAAAACACATCTGCACACCACCTTCCTGGAGAATGCTGGTTGAGAGTAAAGAAGAGAAAGGCAGCAAGTGGTAAAATACAAGTGGTAAGTAACAGACCACTTTATGACAAGAGGTTTTATCGCTCCAGGACTGATGGCAGAGGTTTTGAGAGAAGTCATGGAATGGATACATGCTCTCAATCTGAGATACCAAAAGAGATTCAAATACTCAGGTGTCCCAAGGAGACACCTGGCCCACAAATACTAACTCATCCAATCAATATTTACTGAAAGTCCCTGGGGAGTCTTCAAACTCTGGGACAAAGGAAAGAGAACAAGGCAATTGTAATACTGCTTACAAGTGGGTTTAAGATATTGCAGAAACTACAAGAGGCACAGGAAGACCCCACAACCTAGACCTAGGTAGGATTCCTGGAAATGAAAGTTAAACCAAGTCAAGAAAAGCCTGTAAGTATTAGCTGGGTGATGAAAACCAGGACAGCAAGTGAGAATAGTATTGCTCAAAGCAGAAATTATATTACTCCCTTAAAAATTGAGTTACACGTTAAATATTTTTAAAAGATTTATTTTTTTACCTAAGATTTATTTATTTATGGGAAAAGCAGATAAACAGAGAGGAGGAGAGACAGAGAGGAAGATCTTCCCTCCGATGGTTCACTCCCCAAGCGGCTGCAACGGCCGGAGCTGAGCCAAGCCAAAGCCAGGAATCTCCTGCAGGTCTCACACGCGGGTACAGTGTCCCAAGGCATTTGGCCGTCCTGCACTGCTTTCCCAGGCCACAAGCAGGGAGCTGGATGGGAAGAGGAGCTGCTGGGATTAGAATAGGCACCCATATAGGATTCCACAGTGTGTTCAAGGTGAGAACTTTAACCACTATGCTATCATGCCGGGGCCACATTAAATATCTTTAAATTGCTCTATTTCACGTAAAAATCAGGAGTTATATCTGACATAAATCTACTGTAATGAAGTAGAAACTGTTGTCCTTAAGGCAGGGCACGTCCCCTCTTGTTAACCCAGGATTCCACTCACTGGCTTCGGACTTGGACTTCAGCAGTTTGCTCCCTATTGGCAAAAGAGTTGGCCAACCCTTACCTTTAGGAAAGAAGTGGTTCACTGTTACCAGATAGAAAATCAGCTACCCAATTCAGACCCTGGGGTCAGAAGACACAAGAGTCTTTTGCCTAGCATAATTCCAACTATCACTTAATCATATAAACTCTTAGTTATCTTGAAGAATTCAGAGAATATTTGATTTTCAACAATATTTGGTGGTATTCCTAACTGTCTCTAAGAGTGGTGTAAGCATGCATTTTCCTTTCGTTTATAAACTGATGTTTATCTACACTTTAGAGAGAGAGAATTCACCCAGCATTCTGACATGGAACATATACTTTTCTAAAGCCTAAAATGATCAACTACACGAGATTGAAAAGCAAGTTCATAATCTTTACATCCCAGAGAGCATTTATCCTGAACAGGATTAAGAATGAGATCAGTATTGCTATGTCTGTGCACCATTAGACTTGCAAATTAACAACAACAAAAAAAAATCTAGACATTTGCAACTTCGGGTGAGACCAAAAACAAGATCTAATAATTAGTGTCTAAACCTGAAAGAAGTGTATATTTAAAGACCACAGGCAATTAACAACCAAGTTGTCCTGTAATTATGTACAGTAATAATTGGAGTATAATGCAAGGATTCATGCAAATCACTTCAGACTGCAACTCTCACTTTCATATTATGTGAGTCAATCAATACAATCATTGCATTTAAGGAAAACTGTTTTCCATTTTGTTGTCGCTGAAAAAGACTAACTATATTTGTATATTCCTGGAAGATAAAATGCTATAATCATTTCCACATAGTGAATCTTGGAAATGTTCTAATGGCCTTCATTCCCATCCCAATTTAGTTTACGACTCCAAACACTAGGAATTTATTTCTGTTAAGTAAGCAACATTTCTCAGTGTAAACATAGCCGAGGAGGGGTTCATGGTTACTCTGCAGGCAGATTCTAATGGGTGGACTGGCGTGTCCTTTGGGAACCAGACAATGTGAGTCCACCCTTTGCGGGCAGCTGAGACAAGGGCTCTGTTTCCCCTTGAAGCTGCTGTACAGACACCAGTGGACCGGAGTTTCTTAGAGAAAGCACACAGAAGCTCTTTCACAGCCATATTTAATTATCAAACTTTTTATCACTGAAAGATAGAGGAAATTCCTTATATGTCTAAAATAATATCATAACACTATGATACGGGGTTTGGGAGATAACTTTCACAAATTTTCAAATACTTAAAAACACAGACTGTTTCAGGTCTCCAAGTGTGACACTGCTTTTAAATTCTTTTTTTTTTTTAGATTTATTTATTTTTATTGGAAAGGCAGATTTACAGAGAGAAGGAAAGACAAAAAGAAAGATCTTCCATCTACTGGTTCACTCCCTAAGAGGCCTCAACAGCTGGAGCCAAGCCGATCCGAAGCCAGGAGCCAGAAGCTTACTCCAGGTCTCCCATTTGGGTGCAGGGTCCCATGGCTTTGAGCCGTCCTCTACTGCTTTCCTAGGCCACAAGGGAAGTGGAGCAGCTGGGATACGAACTGGCATCCATGTGGGATTCCGGCTCATGCAAGGCAAGGTCTTTAGCCACTAACTAGGCAGCCGCTCTTTAGCTGGGCCCTGCTCTTCAATTCTAACATCTTGTGAATTAGAGAATCGGCAGCACACAGGAACTGGAGCTGGAGCATACAGAGAGGGGCAACCGACAGGACTATTGCCATATCGTCTGACAAGTGACAGCTTTGGGTCTCACAATGACCTTAGCAGGGAGGTGTCTGGTCAGTGAGGAAACAAGTCTATTAGGTTTGGGGAAAATCGTGGGAGGAATTAGAATCTGACACCAGGTTTGCTCTATCCTCAGCTCTTGTGGTCACCTTTGTTTACCCATGTAGACCACTTGGGCATCTAGGTTAGACAGCTGCTGTGGTACAAGAGTGCAGAACTGCTGAGGGCAGTCCATGAGGACAGGAGTCCTAGATACTTGCCAGATCTGAAGCCGCCGCACTGGGCAGCTTACATCCGGGGTTCTATGAAACGGCATTGATTGTTGAAAATCTCCCGCCAGGTCACAGCTGGAGGGAGATCCAGAACTCAGAGTTCTTGTTCTCCATCCATTCTTGTGAATAAAATGTTAACCCACTGAGTTGCATGAACAACCCCAAGCCTTAAAATCCATAGAACCCTGTTACACTTTAACCTTACGTCTCATTTTTAGTCAAATTTGTGGTACATCCTCTCCAATCCTCTACAGACTATTAGACATAACTTTTCTAGTTTGTACCCCAGAAATCCTTTTTTGAAAATACCAAATTACAAAGTAGATAAAGTAAAATTGGGAGACCCTAACTTCTACTTAAATCCACTATCTTGTTAAGTTACAAAACTATTACAAGAAGACTGCTTAGCATAAACCTAATTTATTAGACAGGAAGATGGGGAGAAGAGAAAGAGAAGCTAAAGGACTCTCCAAAAAACTTCTACAGAAAGTTTCTTCAGTCCAACAACATTCCTAAAAAGTTTCTTAAAGAGGCTTTAGAATGAATAAATAGTTGAAAATGAAATGCAAAGTCAAATCAAAATGAATGTCAATGTTGCTCAGTTAGCAACAGCCTAGCAGCTCACCAGCTGTCAACGCTAATCATAGCTCAGTCGTTGACTCACTGGCTGACCTATACAAGTACAGTTAACCTCACTGATTTTTGTATGCCAGCAACAAAATAGCATCCCAAACTCCTCGAAGGCCTGATGTGAGTTATAACTGAAGATATTGCCGTTGGTCCCACTTTGAGGGCTAAGTGTTAAATAAAAACCAAAATTATAAGGAAGATGATAGGTTGCTCTTCAGAGAACATTTCCAGCTCAGTCTGCATAATTTTAGTGCTTTGATGAAATATGTCTCTGAAAACAGTTACCCATACAGTAGTTAAGAATAGTTTCAACTGGCCTTATCTAAAATACAAAATATTCTGAATCCTTATCATGTTTTAGATATCAGATACATTCCCAACAAATTTAGCTATATTTCTAGGAGAAAAATAGTTGTTCCAGGAATTTATGCACAGGATTCTAAATAAAATAGGAGAATGAATGACAGTCTTTGGTATAAAACCTAATAATAAAATTCATTTAAAAAGAAACAACAACAACAACAACAACAACAAAAATTCATTGCACTGTTAGGTTAGAAATGAAATTCTGGCAGCAATTTAATGGCTGGATTCCTCACAAAGCAGAGAACACTGCTGTACTGCAGATCCCAACATCCTCTGCGGTTGGATCAAAACGATCCAGTAGGGTTGCAAAACCCTATGGGCCAAGAGAGTCACTAAAGGGAAGGAAGTCCCTGAATCACTGTCAGGTAACTGTTCCTTCACTTACTGATTTGAACCATAATGTGAGTAACAAGCAAACATTCGCTGTAATATCTCTCAGAGATTTGGGCACCGTTTATTACATCAAGTAGCTTACTCAATTAAGGTGCAACTGTAAGATACTCTTAGCATTACAATCCAAAACACAGAACTCTTTTTGCTTGATAAAAAGGTATGTCTTGTTCTGAATCTTTCCCTGATGAATGAGGCCCCATCAATAACAGGAAAAAAAATGTGTCTACACAGATACATCCACGAAAGGACACATCATTAATGACAATCCCTCCAAAACTGTGATGAGAACCAGTTCTGTCTTTGCATTTGACATAATACTTAACACTGACAGCCGCAGGGGCAGGCAGGAAGAACTGACAACCCTATTCCTCCACCACTTCTCACTCCACCTTCACATACAATCTTCCTGTCGTGTCGAACATCGCGGTTCCCACCTAAACATCAAAATCAACAAAAATGATGCTCATGCTCTATTATTAGTTACCACAGAAAACATGTATTCACAATAGTCAAGATAAGCAAGCAGCTGAAATTTCAACGAATATATGAATGGATGAAGAAATATGGCATATACACACATAGAGGATGAAATAGGATGCAGCCTCTAAAAAGAAGCTGTGTCATTTGTGACAGCATGGATGGATCTGGAAAAACCTATGCTAAGTGAATTACACCGGAAGCAGAGACACACACACTGCATGTCCTCACTAACACAGACTCTAAAGCAATCCGACTCCTTGTGCAGAGCACAGTGGCGCTTTCCAGGGCCTGGAACAGGGCATGGCAGTGGAAGCAGAGTCATGTTCACAAAGGGCACAAAGTTTTAGTTGTGCACAGAAAGACAATTTTTTAAAAATCAACAAAAATGAAGACTGTTTTGAAATATTTGTTTTTACAGCACTTTTACACTAGGATTTTTTTATAGGGAAAAGCTGCTTATAAACATATGAAAAATGCCTCTGGAAATGGAAGATGAATTACTCAAAAAGAACAAACATGTCTAGTAGCCCAAATTGACTCAAAGTTAAAAGCAATCTGGTAAACACAAAGCAAATGTGTCACACGATAATTTCGGCTACATCAATGCTCAGATTTATACTGGATTTCGAAGCCACAGGCACTCCTTAGCTTAGAAACCAGAAGCACATTTCTAACTGAGGTTAAATTCTAAAAGGTGTTGAGGGTGCTAAAACAAAACAAGCTGTTGTTTTCAAAGACACTGCTGAAAAGCTACGCTAAGGTAGAATTTTCATAATTTAAATTGTTTGTTAACTGGCATCACAGTCTAGATGCTGTGCATATGATTTCAATTTTCTTAAAGTGATTTTCATTTAAGCTTCAGTTTCTCCACCTCCTTATACTTTCCTGCCCAGTCACTGATACTAGTAAAATTAATCCAACCAAAAGCCTAGCTTTAAAATGTGTGTGTGTGTGTATATATATATATATGGAGAGAGAGAGCTAGAAAGAGAGAGAGAGAGAGTTTGGTCTTATTTTACTTTACAAGGCTAGGCTTTTGAAGAATGCATAAATTCTATATCAGCAATGGAAAAGAAGTAGACAGGCACTAAAACTTGCTACAGCTCGCTGACTCATACACCGACAGCCTTATGGCATACTGGGAGGAAAAAGCGGAGCAATAAAGCAACATGACCTTAACCTGATGAAGGAATTAGAGTTCTGAAAACTTTCATAAACTATGCACAACTACAGGTACAGCAAGACCCAGTTACACATGTCAAACAGGCATATTCAGGAACCTAAATGTATTTTTATTTAGTAGAACATGGAGGTTTATTAAACTCAACCTTGAAATAGATTTTAATAGCATTAATCATTTTATCTTTTTGCTTTTTTCACCAACCTTGTCTGTGACCATTAACTTAAAAGCTTTTTGGTCACTGATACCCTCAATCAAGAGACAGTGCTTAATCAGTCTTGTAAGGGAGAAACTGAAATTACAAGTGCAAACAATGTTCTTGAAATCCCCGTGGATTTTAATTGCCTATACATCATTCTGCCTCTCATTAGCATGGATATGTTTCCTCCTGCGTTCTGATGACACTAACAACAGTGCAGGTTTCTCTGAACGCACCTAACATATTAACCACTACCAGGTTTTCTCCTTTTCCCTTGAGTAACAGAGTGAGCCACGGAACTCTGTGTGAACTATTCACAAGGGCAGTGAGTGGCAGTGTCTTATGCAGCCAGCATATTGCAAAGATATAAACAGATGGTCATTAACAGCTATTACAGCATCACATGCTCAAAAATCACTAACTTAGGAAAAGATGAAATACATTTAACTGAATTATTTCATTTCAAGTAAAATTATACATGAAAATTTATACCTCAAAAGATTTAGAATTTATTTTTCTAAACATTATGCCACAAAATTTTAGCAATTAATACTGCACTAGGGTTATTAAAAATACCATACTCATAGAACTTTTCAGGGACATACTGGAGCTAGCTCTATGGCACAGCGGGGTTGAGTAGCCACCTGAAAGAAGCACCAGATCCTCTACGGGTACTGGCTCGATGCCAACTGATCTGCTTTCAGTTCAGCTCCTGGCTAACAAATCTGGAATAACCAGCAAAACATGACCTAGCGGCTCAGAGTCCTGCACTCATATGGAAAATGCAGAAGAAGCTCCTGGTTGTTGGATTTGACCTAGCTCAGCCTGGCCTATGAAGCCATTTTGGTGGTGAACCAGCAACTGAAAAATCTCTCTATATATAACTTTACCTTTCTAATAAATAAATTAAATCTTTATATAAAAAAGAAGATACTAATATATTACCAAGTCTGTTTTAATTCCTGTAAAGAGAAAAGGAGAAGTAGTGGGAAATACCACGAATTTCTTACTTAAAAGAGTTGGGGTGGGTCCAGTGCGATGGCCCAGTGGCTAAATCCTCACCATGCATACCCAGGATCCCATATGGGTGCCATTTCAAGTCCCAGGTCCTCCACTTCTCAGCTAGCTCCCTGCCTGTGGCCTGAGAAAGCAGTAGAGGATAGTCCAAAACCTTGGGACCCTGCAGCCACGTGGGATACCCTGAAGAAGCTCCTGGCTTTTGGTTTCAGAAGAACTCAGCTCCAGCCTTTGTGGTCACTTGGAGAGTGACCAGCAGAAAGAAGATCTTACAGCTCTGTATCTCCTTCTCTCTATATAAATCTGCCTTTCCAATAAAAATAAAAGAGTTGAGGTTTCCCACTTGGATCATTCTCAATTCTGGAATCGAGAAAACAGAAGGTGGTTTTGATTTCCTGTTTTTGAACCATGCTCCTATATTCTTAGATAAACAACACACCATTTGCTAATAATCCCAATGTCTGAACAGGTTGTCTCCAAATGCAAGAATCTGCAATGACAAGAGCTATCTACAACCATACTTTATTTTCATAGCACCTGGGAATCCCATAACAGCTAACATTCATTGGATGCTTTTTTATTTTCCAGGAACTTTTCAGACTCTGTCTGTCTTCCATAATCTCAACAGAGAAATACCACTCATTATCCCAGTTTTACAGATGGGGGAAAATGTAGCCTGCTGAATTTAAGAAGATGGCCTCAGGCCATTGGGAAGGAAGGTAGCTAGCTGTTGGATGCAGGCCATCTCAAACACTGCTTCAAAGATCATATTCTCAGCCTCTAAGTTGTGTTGCTTATGAATAAGAACAGCAACCAATGTAGTTGTCTCAATTCCCTGATTCTAATGAGATCACTCATCACTCGGGAAAGGCTTTCATTTCCGCACTCTGAAGCCCACTCTCTGCCCACGAATGGTACAACAAAAAAAAAAGAAAAAACTTCTTTCACATCCGGGCTTTGTGAAGCTTTCAGTGGTTCACAGGCTGTACCCCAGCACTGCCTCACAAAGCCCACCACAGCTTCAGCGGGCGCAATGAAAGGAATAAACACAGCATGTGTTATATGAGAAGGCCAGCCCTCAGACCCAAAGAGATCTCAGTTACAACCACGCCACTGGGGTTAAAGCACAGCCCACGCCATCACATCAGTTTTTCCAATTATGGACCTGAGAGATAGAAAGAAAGAAATATTGAGCTAACAACAAAGCTTCTAAAAATGTCCTTAACCTATAATGAAAAGAACTCAAGACAACAGCAGCCCTAGGTTAAATCCTTGTTCTCTCACTCCATTCTCTTTGACCACCCCCATTTTCTCAACAACTAGAGGGACCTCATCTATCCCCAATTTTAATGCTCTTCATTTCTTTTTCTCTAGAAGTTTGACTTGCCTTGAAAGTGCTCCCAGGCCCTCTCTCCTGAACTATATTCTCCTCTTCATCAAGCCCATTGTCCTAACAGATTGGACTTGGAAAGGGAGGTTCCTTGGTGAAGCAGCCCCTCTTTGCAATGGACGTTAGGCCGCAGATGTCCTTTAGTGTGACTTCCAACAAAGGTTTATTCTTAAAATTACTAAACCAATCCACACCAGGTAGTGAATCACAGTCACCTTGCTCAATCACACATGACCACGGTGTTTGCTGCTGCCTCCTTTGAGGCATTTGAGACAGTGGCAGGGGGGCAGGCATCATGGTGTACCATGCTAAGCCTCCACTCATACTTCAGCCTCCCACATAGGCACCAGTTGCAATTCTAGCTGCTCCACCTCCAATACAGCTCCCTGATAATATGCTATGCCTAAAAAGGCAGCAGAGGAGAACCCAAATTCTTGGGCCTCTGCACTTACATGGGTGACCTGGAAGAAGTTCCTGATTCCTGGTTTTGAATTGGCTCAGCTCCAGCCATTGCAGCCATTTGGGAAGTGAACCAACAGACGGAGGAACTATCTCTATCTCTCCTTTTCCGTCTGCTAATAGTTCCTTTTGAATAGAGATAAATATTTAAAAGAAAAAAAAGCCTTAGAAAAAGAAAAAAATAATTAAGATCCTTCCAAAGCTCTGTTGACTTTGGTATCCTCCCATTTCTTTTTTTTTTTTGGCTTGTATTTATTAATATTATTATGTTCCATGACATTTGTAGGTATGGGGATCCTCCCCTTCACCTCCCCTTCCCCATTTCTTCTAAACCTGATTCACATAACTCAAAAAGAAAAAAAAAATCTAAGTTTCACTTGGACCAAGCGTAGGTTGATAAGTGTAAGATAAGGTTAAGAACATACACTTAGGGAGAGAACGCCTACTGAAGGACAAATGAGACAGAAGAGTCACTGCTATCACCTCTAATCCCAGCTGACTCCCAGAAATGCCCGTCTCCACAAAGGGCTGCATTTTCTGACCAACTGTGCTTTGATTCAAGCAACACAGTAAAAGTAAGCAAAACTTCATCTGATTCTATTTTATTGTGTTCTCTGTATAATTTCTAAAAACATATATAGTAATTTTCCTTCTTCTAGTTGCACATAAAAATTCATCACCATAGAATCACCCTGCTCATTTTGCAGGGGCAGGCTCTGTGTTGAGAACGCCACGTGAGCACAGGCCAGGGAGCAGGTAGGCACAGACTTGGGGAATACAGCAGATTGTGACAACACACATGACCAACGGACACGCTTCCTAGCACATCAGTATCTCAGGTTTTAACCCCAACTTACTCTTTATAGTACTGCTTACCCACTGTAATTATCTTGAAAAATCACAAAAAAATAGAAAAATGTCCAATAAGCCAACACATCATGCATCACTGTGGAACAATGGAGTGAACCTAGCCACATTGAAGGACCCGGCTTCTCCAAACAAAAGCTGAGGAAATGAATGTGCCTTAAGGGTGGACATTTTTCTCGCCTACTGAAGTCAGGAAAACTCTCCCTCTAGAATGGCTCTGACTGGCAGATATTTTCCAAGAGAAGACAGCTGAGTTAAGGGAGGCCTGTAGTCATCTTATGTCAATGGCTCAAACAGTAGTTTCCTCCAGCTCACTCAGACACACAGTTGGATTTCTCTTGCAAATTATTGACTCAATATGCCTGTAGTTGTTTTCCTTCTTTCAGTAGTACTTGTCAGTTAAAAATTATAAATGACTTCAAGTTGCTGGTATCTATTTCATGTGGCTTTTAGGGTGGTCAGGATGTCTAACTCAGGAAGGATAAAATGACAAAATGTTCTAGGACTCAAAAAATCCTTACACTACCATGAATTTTCCAGACTAAAAGCTACTCCTAACTGGGCTGTTTGGGAGAATATCTTCAGATAATTCTATTTTGCTAACGAATCATTAGAAAGGAATCAAAGAAAAAATAAAGATGCAATGGTACTACTAGGCAAAAAGTTAATCTATAAACTTATATAGAACATGCTTACTGTGGTTGAAAGAGAGAAACCACATACAGATTGAGCAACAACTCATCATATTAGGTGTCATAACCTTAGGCATTGGCATTTTCCAGTCGTTTCGGATGGCACTCATAAAGATGGCAGAAGTAATCCAATCCCTCAAGACCATTTCCCAAACAGAAATGCACTTTCGAAACAGACTTAGCAGAAGCAACATATTTCATTTATTTGTTTGTTTCCTTACTCAAGAGACAGGACACACTCCCACCAACTGATTCACTCTGCCTATGTCAGCAAGAGCCATGGCCAAAACCAGGAACCAAGAACTCAACTCAGGTCACCCATGCAAGTGAGTGTTAGGAACCCAGTACTTCATCTATCACGGGCTGCCTCCGAGGATCCGCAACAAGAGGAAGCTGCCAACAGGAGCAGGAATTGAATCCAGGGACTTTAGTGCAGGTTTAGGGTGTCTCACAAGACTTGGCTAAAAGATCCCCCAAGAAGCAACATATTTTCACATTTACTCCTAAGGAATCAATGTAATCTTTTAAAAACAAGCAGTGTATTTAGCACAGCCAATAGATACCAGTTTCAACAACAAGTCAATCCATTAATAATACCTACAACAAATATGCCTGGGAAAATTTTCAGAGTAGCACAGTCACAGATCAGAGTGAGAGACAAATACGACTTATATGACTTTCACATTTTACATGAAAATGAGTTTTTTAAAAATTGCAAGCTGGCCCATGTAGTTTTAAAGTGGAATTTCCCATTCAGGATTTGGGATTCCAACCAATGTGCCTGGCTTACTACCTAGTAACGAACAAAAGCAGTATGTTCAAGTCAGTTCTTAACTGAAAAGCTATCCACAAAAGTGTCAATAGTGAACAGCTCACAGTTTGCCCAGTTCTAAATGACACACCAAATTCTTTCACCTTAATCTTTGAAAGAAGAATGGAAAACCCACCTGGTATTACAAAATTCCCTGGGAATAGAAAAAGAAGGAATAAGAGAGTAGCACTAGCCAGTGATGTGGTTAACAGGATTGTGAGCCTGGAAAGGAAACCTCTGTAAAATTACCACCTCATCAGTTTGGCTGCGGGGAAGCATCAGGATACACCAAGGAAAAAATGATATGAAAATAAATGGAACAACTAAAAGTGTTTGAAAACTTCACATTCATCTCAACTGCAGAGTATTCCTCCATTAAATTTTTTTTTACCAAATATAATACTACAAAAGTACATAATGCTTCAGAAATAAAACTGGGCTTCCAAGTGGGGCCTTTATTTTCCATCTCCTTTCTCGGATGCCTGCCTCCTACTTAAGACCAACTTTTGGCAGGAACACAGAAAGTGTCTAGATAGACAAGACAAAGGAAGTCTAAGTGAGCAAATGCTGGCACTCATAAATGAAGCAGTCTTCTGAACACCAAAGAGCCCAAATACAGGCTACACAATGCTTCCTAAAAAAAGGTTCACTTTTTAAAAAAGTGAGACACACACAGTTCTCAAAGATCAGTAAGGCAGTGTCCTGGATGAGTGTCTTCCGCTGCAAACTGACAAACTTTGGCAAACGTGTGTGAACAGAGCCTGCAGGCACACACCCTGTGCACAGTCCTTCAGCAGAGTTCAGCGGCATATTATCAATGCATGCAGTTACTCACTTGTCTCCGTCTGTAATGAGCAAAATGCGAGAGTCCTAACACTGTGGCAAGAGCTCCTCCTCCAACCAGAACAGTCCCTTTAACTGCCTTTTGAAACGCCATTTCTCAGCCTACAAAAGGAAACAGAGACAGAGACAAAGTTAATTGGAATTTTGTTATCACAAAACAACCGCAATATCATTAAAAAAAAACTTCGTAGATTATGAAACTATGTTAAACTAGAAAAAGAGACATAAAACAAGGAAATTACTAACATATCAACTCGTATACCACAATTCAAATGTAATCATGAAAATCTAGTTAAGGGTACTGATTATACAAAAGTTAATCCCAGATCCGACAGGAATTAAAGAAAGAAAATCAAAGGAACGGGCAACTGAAAATATTTAAACAGTATAAAGTCAAGAGAGCTGTGAAAAGAAATGTCACGGTGTATTTGACAAAACTTCAGGTTGTCCTTGCAAATTTATTCAAGAGTGCATCCCCTCCAGAAGGAAAACTGGTGAAACGTGTGGGGCGCCCGATGTGCAGGAAGCGCCAGGCCTGCTTCTGCTTCTGTGGCAACTGCAATAACACAAATTGTGCTACAACCCTCTTTCCCTTGTTTTGTCCTTCCTGACGAAGCTCTCACTAGAGCCAAAAGTCAAGACTCAATATATTTCCTTTGCTAAAAATGCCTACACTTTAGAGATAAGAAGTAAAAAGATATCATAACATAATTCTTTCACAAAGTAGCCTAATTAGCCTGCTGGAATACCTTCATCAGAAGAACTTCCAAAAAAAAAAAAAAAACAAAGAAAACTATTTTTAGCTGGAGTTGCATGACCCCATAATTTCTAGAGGAAACGCTTCAGATTAGGCAGGCTTTCATGCCCACTGTGCATTCTACATAAAGTTAACCCTTGTGTCAACCTTGTGTTAACCCTGACTTTTCTTTCATTTGGTTCCCACTGCTGAACTGAACACGCAGTTTAGTTTTCAGAAACCAAAAGGGGGAAAGAGCCACTTTGTGACTCAGAATTGAGCGATTTGATCTGCCTAAGACTTTCCATTCACAAAAGCAACTGGCATGCCCACATCTTACACGGAAGCTACTACCCCTTTTTCCTATATGGGTGAGGTCTGATTTGTCTGAACAGCACACCGTATGCTATACTGATGTCTCATAATTCAAGAATGCATTCACTATGAAAGTAATTTTAAATATACAATACTAAAAAAAACCATATCTCAGTGTAAATTATGATACAGTAAAATATTGAAGGTCCATCCTGGACAGATAGTATTATCATACTACTCCAAGCTAATAAATGTCAGTACAGTTCTAACCACAATTCAAGAGAAAATTCATTGTGGAATTCTAAAAACTATATACTAAAATAAAAGTATTTCTTAAAATTTTGTCTTTCATTTCATTCTTTTTTCAAAACTCCTAAATTCCAAGGCTTTTTTTTTTAATAAGATGATTAGCAGGAAAATATTTCCCATGCACACTCAACTGCTAGAGGCATCATTTTGTTATTGTTTGTTTGTTTACTATCTGTTGTCTATATAACTTTCCAAGGTAATTGAAGGCATAGCTGTGGGCTGGCTATGGAATTTCAGTCATCAGACAGCCAACTCTAAGCAACTCGTGAATAAAAGCTCCAAGTTAGCAGGCACCTATTTACTCACCATCCCATTCAAGGCATTACTGTAAATGTTCATATGGGTGTCTGTCATACAACGATGGAAACCCTCACAGCCCAGAGAGAGCAGGCTGTTTTAAGGTCACCTGAGTCCCATGGACAAGTGGGGACGAAGAACAGAGGCCTAGTTCTGTTTACCTAAACTATGCTTGAACCCATTCCATATAGACAGCAGCCTGGTGATCCCCGCTGGATGTGATCTGGGTGGTTGACTTCAACTTACCACATCATCACTTCTGTCTAGTTGATAATGCCATTGATGACTTCACAAAGGGCACCACATATCAACATGTCCAACTGAGGATGTTGTGTTTAACAGCCAAAGAAAAGGTCTCAGGCTCATTTGGTCAGGTAGGGTTAAACTAGTTTACCCAAATGTTTGGTGTATCTGTGTTCTTTCCTGTCCTATGTACTTTTCCCATTTGATTTGTCTCAGACCAAAAGCTGCAAAGTCAGATATTTCCATGTGTTTTCCCAAGTAGTCACTGATGCCAATAAAAACTTGCATTTGTGTACTATTTTACAGTCAGCCATAGTCTTAACTACAATCAATAAAAGGTTTTCTTTTTTATAATTTCACAGAATAATATGTGCTTAAGAGGCCTTCCATTGTGATCAAATCTTTCCATAAGATCATCAAGCTAGGGCCTGGCATGGTAGCCTAGTGGCTAAAGTCCTTGCCAAGATCCCACAGGAGCACTGGTTCATATCCCAGTTACTCCACTTACATTACTACTCCCTGCTGGTGGCCTGGAAAAGCAGTTGAAGATGACCTAAAGCCTTGGGACCCTGCACACACGTAAGAGACTCAGAAGAAGCTCCAGGCTCCTGGTTTCGGTTTGCCTCAGCTCTGGCCGTTGCGGCCACTTGGGGAGTGAACCAGCAGAAGGAAGATCCTCCTCTCTGTCTCTCTCTCTTTCTCTGTCTCTCACTCTCTCTCTCTCTGTGAATCTGACTTCAATAAAAATTTTAAAAACTAATAAATAGTTTTAAAAAGCATCTAGCCAATAAGCCACTTTTATACTGTTTCAAAAACCTAAACACAAAATCAGTCCATTTCACCTGGCTCTACTAAAATGATCCCTATTTTCGCTTTTATTATGGATGCTATAATGGCAACAGTCATTGATTGGATATTTGCTAGGCAAAATGGTCCAGGGCTTTTAGTTTTTACACACATCAGCTCATTTTACCTTCAGGGCGCCTAGTTTCACAGAAGAGGCAGGTGCTATTCAGAGAAAGTGAAGAATTCAGCCAAACCACTCCCCATGCGCAGAAAGACCTAGACTGCTTTCGGCCTCTGAAGGCAACTTCTCCCCAACAGAAAACCTCAATTCTGCTCTTATCTCCAAGTGAACACCCTCCGTGTACAATCCCTTATCATTCAAGTCTTTCGAAGGCAAGGAAAACACCTTTGACCAAGTATCTATCCATTACCAGATAACGTAAGAACTCCACTTCGATGATGAAAGAATGGAAAACCAGATTAACAGAAACTGCATGCTGCGTGTCTATTGATATTACACGCGAAGAGGAAAAGTTTTTACAATAATTACAAAGAACAATAATCATTTCCTTCTAAGTGTAAAATGCAGTTGGAAATCAATAGCTCTAGCTCACAGATGAGCTAGTATTAAAAACACAGCCCTAGTGATACTACTATAGCATTCAAATATACAATAGAAGAAACAACAAACTTGTTTTCCTAATAAACCAAGGATGAATTCTCATTGGTATTTCTATCTAATTTAACCAACAATTTAGTAAGTACATTGATTTACCAAAGATTATCTCAGATTACATGAATCAAAATCCATTTGAGTTAGTTTCTCTCTCTCCCTCTCTTTTTTTTCTTCTTCCAAAAAGATCCTTACAGCATATTAGAGATCCCCTTTGGCCAGAAGGGTTGGAAGGAGTGTTACAGGACTAGACAGTGGGCTAGGGACTAACAGACACGTCTCTAGGCTGTTTGTCCACAAAAACTCATCTGAGTAGACAAAATATCAATTTCTGCTAAGACTGAATTTGTTTTAATTTTGTTTGATGTTTCTCTCTGGACAGTGGCCATTGACAGCAACCTTTCTGGAATAGCTTTCTCTTTTTTTTTTAAAGATTTATTTTTTTTAAAGATTTATTATTATTATTATTTTATTGGAAAGGCGGATATACAGAGAGGAGACAGAGAGGAAGATCTTCCGTCCGATGAGTCACTCCCCAAGTGAGCGCAACGGCCAATGCTATGCCAATCCGAAGCCAGGAGCCTCTTCCAGGTCTCCCACGCGGGTGCAAGGTCCCAAAGCTTTGGGCCGTCCTTGACTGCTTTCCCGGGCCACAGGCAGGGAGCTGGAAGGGAAGCGGGGCTGCCATGATAGAACTGGCGCCCATATGGGATCCCGGGCATGCAAGGCGAGGACCTTAAAAACTTGCGCCACCGCACTGGGCCCTGGAATAGCTTTTTCAAGCAAGCCACTCAGTAGAGAGTCCTCCCTGGCTCAGGTATGAGCCCTCACTGGCTAAGTTAAGTCAGACTCAAAGACCCAAAGTGAATGTCCAAACACAAAAATCACAGAAACTTACTACTACAAGACTGTACACAGATGAACTCGGGAGAAAACTCAGACACCAGCAGATTTTTTATTTAGTTTGTATTTCGTATCTGACTGGCTGAGTTCAAAGTGTAGCCCATGAGGGTTAAGCATTTTTCACATCTGGACTTAATACCTGTAGATGTAAAAGGCAAGCACGGTTGGACTGCTGAGCATCTGGGTCTGCAGAAAGAAAGGAAGGACCTCATTCCTACACTGAATCTCAGACCCCCAGAGCAGCAGCAAAGTCCAGCTCCCATGCTGTAGGGTTGTACAATGCCCCCACAGTGCATCTCATGGCAAAGCTGTCACCCTAAGCAGGTCACCCAACGCCACTCAGTGCATTCCATGAGCAACCCACTGCTGATGGGAGACCCACCCCTCAGTGGCACAGGCCCCATCAGCTTCCAAGTGCCCAGACTATGCTCACCATCACACCCTGGACCCACTTCAGGAGTTCCTACTGTTAACCCAACCAATGATTTTTCCCATAGCATACTGTAATTTGCTGCCATTTTTGTCCAATTCAATCAAACACCTGAGGCTTTTCTTACTGAAATGTGAGAAAACATCTTGAAAATAGAAAGACACAATCCCTATCCTACAGGAATAACTATTTATTGCAGCCATTGTTGCCATTATCAAAAAGCTATACAGCCTTTGAGGCTGGCATAACGGCTGAAGCCAATTCTCCACCTGCAGCATTGGCATCCCATTTGGGTGCTGGCTCTATTTCCAACCAATCCACTTCCAACCCAGCTCCCTAATTATGGATTATGAAGGCAGCAGGAGAAGGCTTAAGTCCTTGGAATCCTGCATCCATGTGGGAGATCCAGATGCTCCCAGCTCCTAGCTTCTAGATCAGTTTAGCTCTGGCCGTTGTGGCCATTTGCGGAGTGAACCAAAGGATGAAAGATCTCTCTCGCTGAGTCTCTCCTTCTCTCTGTAAATCTCCATTTCAAATAAAAACAAATAAATCTTTAAAACAATATTTTTTTTATCTTTTGCAATAACTCATTAGTTACTGTAAGCTCAAAGAGCCAGTATCAATTCACAGCATAAAATAATCCTTGTCATTAGTAAATGCCAAAAAGATTAGCAGCTCAGTGCAAGGCAGCTAAGCTTCCAAATAGAGAAGAAGCCATGCACGACTGTGAAACAGAGTGTCAGCAGCTTCTGTCCTGGGTTTCAAAGGTAATAAAAGGAAATGAGGGCCCAGGGCGATGGCCTAGCGGCCAAAAGTCCTCGCCTTGAACATTCAGGGATCCTATATGGGCGCCAGTTGTAATCCTGACAGCCCCATTTCCCATCTTGCTTGTGGCCTGGGAAAGCAGTCCAGGACAGCAAAAAGCCTTGAGACCCTGCACCCATGTGGGAGACCTGGAGAAAGTTCCTGGATTCTGGCTTTGAATCGGGGTAGCATCAGCCATTGAGGTAACTTGGGGAGTGAATCATCGGACAGATTATCTTCCTCTCTGTCTCTCCTCCTGTCTGTATATCTGTATAAAAATAAAATAAGCATTTAAAAAAAATGGAAATGAAATGACTAGCCCTTGGGGAAACCAGTTTGGCCAGACCTCCTGTCTGCTAACAAGGCAATAAAGTACTAGTTAGCAGAAGCTCAATGTAGGGATTCAGTTAACTGAATAGAATCCAAGAGGGATCAGAGGCCTTCTGAAAACAGCTAGTAGTGGGGCCCGATGCAATGGCCTAGCGTCTAAAGTCCTCGCCTTGAGCGCACCAGGATCCCATATGGGTGCCGGTTCTTGTCCCAGTAGCTCCACTTCCCATCTAGCTCCCTGCTTGTGGCCTGGGAAAGCGGTCAAGGACAGCCCAAAGCTTTGGGACCCTGCACCCATGTGGGATACCCGGAAGAAGTTCCTGGATCTTGGCTTTGGATCGGCATAGCATCAGCCGTTGCGCTCACTTGGGGAGTAAATCATCGGACAGAAGATCTTCCTCTCTGTCTCTCCTCCTCTCTGTATATCTGTCTTTCCAACAAATAAATAAATCTTAAAAAAAAAAAAAACCAGCTAGTAGTGTGGGCATGAGTATTAGTACTGTGGGCATCAAGTGAAGCCAAAACTGTGATGTTGGCAGCACTTCTGAATGCAGATTCAAAGTCAGGCTGTTCCACTTCCAATCCAGGTTCCATCTGAGGCACCTGAGAAAGAAACAGAACCCAGCTCAAGTGCTTGGACCCTTGTACCCACATAGGAGACCAAAGTGAACCTCATGGCTCCTGGCTTTTGGTCTAGCCATACTAGCTATTGCAGCCATTTGGGGAGTAAGCCATCTGATTGGAAGCCATAGCTTTATCTCTCTTTTTCTTTTCTTTTTTTTTTCTGAAAGAGAAGTTTTATTTGCAGAGTGACCAGGTGAATATAGAAGAGGGAAGAATAAAGAGGGAAAGGGGAAAGCACCTTCCAGAAGAAAGCTGGGAAGTGGGGTGCCTCTTGAAAGGAGAGAGGGAGAGACATCAAAGGCTTTTTGGAAGAGTTTTGAGATTTTTTTTTCCCTCATAATAGAACTATTATATTTCTGATGATGTTTACATAGATAGAAGGATGCATGCCCATGAGTCACTGATTATGATGGGAAGGGTCCAGAAATGAGGAAAGTGGGTGAGACAATTGCTTCCAATCTTTTTTTGTGGGGGAAGAAGGAGGGTTCCTGTATTTGGAGTTCTTAGTACCCTGATCCATCCGGGAGGGGTCCCAAAAGAAACCTCAACAGAAGTGACCCCAGACCTGATTTCTGTATGTTCCGGCCAGTGTGGGGTCCAGCTCTCTCTGTCACCCACGCTGGCCTACACATACACATTTGATGGTTGCAGTTGCTGGGTCCAGCTCTGTTCCCAGCCCCATTCATATGCAAACCAAAGAATGCTGTGACCCAGCCCAACCCTGCCCACCACAATTGGGCCTTTCACACACCAGCAGCAACTGCAGCCCAGTCGTAGCCACCCCTAGTAACCCCCACCACATTCATCCACAGCCCAGTTCCTATGCACACCAGCATGTGCTGCAGACTGGTCCAGTTGGCTCCGCATCCCATTCGTGCACTCATCTGCAGGGACTGCTTTCTGACAGAAGAGTTCTCCAAGCTCCTCTGTCAGGTCACCTCAAAGTCACACATCTCATGTACAACAGTAGGTGCTTGGTCCTGCCTGACTTGGCCCACCTCCTGTCCTGGCAGACACAGTGGTCTTGCCCAGGCGGCTCATATCCACTCCAACTCTTACCTTTGGGTGCTACAGCCCAGCGCCCTGCCTGATCTACCCCAAGGCCTACCTCTCATGTGGCTCAGTGGGTGCCAAGACCTAGCCCGGCCTATCCTACATCCACCCTTGCTCTCGTGAGCACCAGCAAGCGTCAGAGCCTAGCCCAGTCTGGCACACCCCATATCCAGTCCACACCCATGCCAAGGGATGCTGTAGCAGTGTCCAGCTCATATCATCGCCCAGATTCTGGCTCTCACACTCACCAGAGGAAACCACAGCCCATGTGGGACATCCCCTTGACTCCCCAACCAAACCCACACAGACCTTGCCTGTGCTGGTGGTTACTCTGACTCAGCCTGGCATGGACTAACCCCCATCTTGGCCTTTGCCATCAGATGCTGCAGCCTGGCCTGGTCCAGCCTGCCTTCGGTTCCAACCCTACCACACATCTGGTTTCTATGACGTTTCCCAGGAGGGATAAGTGATCTTAGTTTCTGCGGTTTTCTTCCATTGAGAAAGAACAAGCAGCAGGAAGGTAGGAGAGAGGGGAAGACAAGCATTTGCTTCTGAGACTCTTTCTTTGGTTCTCACTCTGGGATATCATTTTCTGAGCCCAAAAACAGAGGGCCAAAATATTGACAAATCTTCTTCACCTTTTACAAATAAATGAGAAGGAGAAAATATCCAAAAGAAAAATAAGCTATATAGCCTACTGATTCAATCACATGTACAAGGAATCCAGGTTGCTTTCTAAACTAGCACAGACCAGTGCAAGCCTTCCAATTCCTATAAGAATACCAGTACAACTGAGAAAATTTCAGAAAAATGGTGCTCAACTAAAAATGGCTGAGTGCATCAACTACTCTCAAGCAGTTTACAATCAATATGTAGGATGAAATAGCAAAGTCTGTCCCGTAATGCTGCACTCAAACTAGCTGTGCTGCACTAAGTGTTACAATATTCTAGTAGCAAAGAAAGCAAAGGTGATACATCATCATAGTGGAGAAGTGATTGATTACAACTAGAATTAAAGAGGGCTTTAAAGAAGGAGGCTTATGAACAGTCTGCAGGAAGAAAATATTTGAGGGGGTGAGTACAAGGTCTGAAAATACTAAGATGACTTAGGAGAGAAATAAGAATGTAGTGTTTGGTAGTATTAATTTACTGATTTTGCTGGAGACAACTCTCTATTAGAAGTGAATGCTATGGGCCTGGCGTAATAGCAAAGTGGTTAAAGTCCTTACCTTGAATGCACCAGGATCCCATATGGGCACCAGTTCTAATTCCAACGGCTCCACTTCCATCCAGCTCCCTATTTGTGGCCTTGGAAAGCAATCGAGGATGGTTCAAAGCCTTGGAACCTCGCATCCACATGGGAGACCCGGAAGAAGCTCCTGCCTTGGGAATGGCTCAGCTGTAGCCATTGTGGCCGCTTGGGGAGTGAACAATCAGACCAAAGATCTTCTTCTCTATCTCTCCTCCTCTTTGTATATCTGCCTTTCCAATAAACATAAATAAATAAAAAAGAAGAAGAGGAAGAAGAAGAAATAATAGTGAGCATTACAGCCCGACACAATAGCCTAGTGACTAAATCCTCGCCTTGAACACTCAGGCTCCCATATGGGCACCAGCTCTAATCCCAGCAGCTCCACTTCACTTCCAGCTCCCTGCTTGTGGCCTGGGAAAGCAGTCGAGGACAGCCCAAAGCCTTGGCACCCTGCACCTGCATGGGAGACCTGGAAGAGGCTCCAGGCTCCTGGCTTCAACTCAGCTTGGCTCTGGCTGTTGCAGTCATTTGGATTGTGAACCAGCAGACGGAAGACATTTCTCTCTGTATCGGCTGCTCTCTGAATCTGACTTTCCAGTAAAAAATAAATAAATCTTTAAAAAAAAGAAAGAAAAAGAAAAAGTGAACTTTAGAAAGATGACTCCAGAAGATGTTTCTACAATACTCACTGGCAATACAAAGTTCTGTGTAGCTCATGGAAGATGTTGGCCCTCTGATTTATAGTGTTTAAGTAGAGTTTTGCATTGAAACCCATGAACACATAGTTTCCAATCAGAGAATAATGGAACAGTCACCGTGTGAGTAGATAAGAGACATGTATAAGACAACACTGAAGTTCCAGAGGTACAGATGGATGCTTCAGAGAAATGCCTGATGACAGCCCGCAGTTAGAGACCAGACAGGACCCGACACCTGATCACACGGAGAAGCAGGGAGACCCCGAATACGGTAAGAGTTGTTCACCTAGGCAGCTTGGGATTAGCCCGAACATGACATTGTTAAGAAACCAAGAGGATTTAAAGGAGAAAAGGAGCTTGGTATGGAATTAAAGAAATTTAAAATCTTGACTGAGATTAGAGAAAACAATAAAATAGACAGTTATGTGGGTTAAAAACGTTCCAGTGAAATCAGAACTAAAGATGTGGCCGGGCATCAGGGACCTGGGACGGGTGGGAGGCTGGATTGGGCTTCTCCCTTTATCTCCCCCTTTACCCCAGACACAGGGAAAAAAATGTGAAAATAATAGTCTTACCTACTTTCCTGTAGCCCTTGAACCTTTGTGTCCTAATTAACTATGTAAAGATTGTCAAATATAAAGGGAAAAAAATGGAAAAAAAAAGAAAATTTATATAATAAAAAAATGTGGCTGGGGAGCTTATGCCTGAAGCTGGGCAGACATAAACGGTTACACAATAACATGTACATTAGTGTTAGCAAACAAAAACTTGTCTCACCACTTCTCAAAGCTTGCTGAACCTTTTTTTTTTTTCCTGAATGACAACTGCACCTTACCTGGCCAAAGTGAATTACGAGCTGTTCTGTTAGGATTCTCATTTTAGACAGACTCTATGCATCACAATCCCTGAGCAGTCACTGCTGTTCAGGGACATGACAACTCTCCCAATTAAATTACACATTTGAATAAACTATACACTTTAGACTAGTAAAAACAGGTGAGATCCACCTATCAAAAAAAAGTAAGGGCCCTTCCTTCCTTCCTTCCTCTTGGCAAAGTGTGGAAGCTGTCTGTGGTCTCTGGGACAGGCCAGCAGGGAGCGCAACTGGGACCAAGGGGATTGCTGTGGCCATCCCTGGTCCTGGTGGATGGTTACCTAGGCTTTCAAGGAACCCGAGGAACCCCTACCTTTATCAGATCTGTTTTCAGTCTCACTGGCAGCATTTGGCATCGGCAAGTGGCCCATGCTTTCATATTCAGTTAGCTTTGGATGCCTCGGGACCTCTGATCTCCGGGACCGGAGCACTTGAGTGTGTGCCCGACCTTCACGCATACAACTGCACGTGGAGCCACCGTCTCCGTAGAATCCGGTGCAAAGGAGAGGAACGCCCCCAGGTTCACATGGAAGACAAGCCTGCCCGCTTCAGTGAAACAAGTGAAGACCTCAACTACCTCTCCAAAAATGCAAAAAATAAATAAAACAATAAAGTTCCTGATAATGAAGATCACGTGGTGGACACAGTTATTGGCACTTACAGCAAAATTGCATGTTCATGAGATGGATCCATTAGCTGAGACTGGGAGAGATTTCCAAACCCAGGATAGGCAAGGCCTATGTCCATAAGCAGCAGGAAGCAGGTACAGAAGCTGTGATAAATCTGTATCCTTTGGCAACCCTTAATATTAAGGGTCAGAAATTTCTGTGGTGGGAATAAAATGGGATAGGTATGCAGCTATAGGGACACAAGTTAAAAGCCACAGTTCCAAGTAACCCTAACCCTTACCTGCAAACAAATGACCCCTTCAGGATGTACCTCCTCTCCCTTGGGGCCGGGGAAGGTACGAGGTAACCTCTCCCCATGAAGAACAGCACCATCTCCCTGTACTCACACATGATAGAAGGTTTTTACTACCTAAGGAACTTGGATTCAAACCAGAATAAATTAGCATAACAAGCCAGTCAAACCAGCTGTTCTGTAAACCGAGGACTTGGTCCACTGGTCTGCACCAAACAAGCTCAACATGCCACAGTGACTGAGATACATAAAACCTGCGCAGACTCCCCTGCTCACGGCCTGGGCAGAACACAGAGGCTGGCTGATCCAAGCACACGGACCCCGGGCACGTGGGCAACTAATGGAGCTCCTGGCTTCAGCCTGGTCCATCTCTGGCCATCACAGTCATCTGCAGAGTGAACTAGTGGACAGAACCTCTCTCTTCATCTCTCTCTATATGTAGCCCTTTCAAATAAAATTTCCAAAATAAAAAAACGTTTTAAGGAAAAGCTGAGGCTGCCTGCATCTGTGACACTAGCAGCCCATGGAAGATGCTAAAGGAAAGAAGCATGCATCAGGTCCTGAAAAAACAACAGACACATTTGTCCTTCAACCACCTTCTTCTTCAAGCCTTCCTTTATTATAACAAAAACAGAAACAAGCAAACAAACAAAAGAAAAACACAACAACGTACGGTTCAAAAGAATACATCCATGGAACAACATCTAATGACAAACAAAAAGACTTCTCTGAAGTCACCGAGAAAAGCATTCTCCCAACACAAGATAAATCAAAGCAAAGTAAGAGTCAGGAGAAAAGTCAGAAATGCCACGAGTCCTCAGCCTCTGGATGTATAAAACTCTTAACTGTGGCTAATGAGGAAGCTGAAGCAACACAGCCCAGCACCCAAACTCCAGCTCTATCCCTGACCGCCACCCCCAACGCAGAGCCAGGTGGCTTTAAGCAAGTGCACATTTTTCTATTTCCAACCCATTTCTCCAGGAAATTCTAATGCAAGAGGGGTTCAACCCAAACAATGGAGGAAAAAACTCAACAAAAGAGCATTTTAATAAGAACAAAACAGAACAAAAATTAAAAAGGGGGAATGTGAAAGAAAACACTGTGTTTGTACTAATTCACATAGTTGAAAGACAAAAACAGTACTTTGGCAAACCCCCCAGCGATTCTGTTTCTGGTGCTCTGGTGGGTCGTTGGATCTTTTTAGGAGCAAAGGCAAAGCTGTGAGTGCCAAGAGAGGATGGTTAGCCTGTGGATGTTCCTCAGCCTCAGAGGAGGATCAGGGTCTGGCAGCTTGGCAAAAGCAGGAATTAACAAAGAGGAGAATCAAAAAATGCAAGCAGACAGTAAAAAAGGAAGAAATAGAGTGGATAACTGTTAAAGTGAACCAGTTAAAAGGCTCTTAGATGGAAATGTATCTCAAATATTACACAAAGGTTCAGATGTGCAATTGTTGTGCTTTCTTTTAACTTACTATGCAACGTCAAAGCTATTAATGAATACTGTATTTTACAAAGTGCTCTCAACCAAAAAATATGTTGAAAGGGAGGGGACCGTGCATGAATGCGAGAATGTGTGCTTGCACTCCAGTACTCATTTATTATTTAAAACCCAATCTTCTACAAAACACTGTTGCTGTTTCCAAGGCAATTGCTCTACAATGTTACTTACATTTTCTGCCTTTTATAAAATGCATACTAGAACTATAGTCAAAAATTTGAACCCCATTTCTTATTTTCATGAGATTCATTGTAAAATTCTAAGAGACTGTTAACTTCATCTTTGCTACCAACAGATTTTTGTTAATTAAATGCAAATTATCAACATTGAATTCATAATGGAATGGTTTTCATTGTATGTGCTTTGCACAGAATTACTATAAAAATGGAAAAAATTTCAGACAGTTCATTCAATGGATTTATTTTCGCTTTCATTTTTTAAAACTTTTTTCAAGAGGCAGACAGAGACAGGCAGACAGAAGAACTCTCATCCACCAGCACACACCCAAATGCCCAGCCTGGGGCTGGACCAGGGCATCTGTGTGCGTCAGGCCCCCAGCCACTCACTTATCGCCCGCTGCCTCCTAGCATCAGACACCAGAGCCAGGAAGCGGGCTGCGGTGCTGTGAGATGGGATGTGATCATCTCAACCACAAAACCAAATGTGGGATCTTATTTCCCATTGGCAAAAGTTTAATTTATATATTTTACTTTATTCAAAAGGCAGAAAGACAGAGAGACCAATCTTCCATTTGCCAGTTCACACATCAAATGCCCACAGATGCTGAGCAATGCCAGGAGGCCGGAACTCAATTGAGGGCCTCTTGTATAGCATAGTAGAAACCCTGCCACATGAGCCATTGTATGTGAATCAGCAGCAGACTGGATGGAAAGCAGAGATGCCAGCCCTCAGACCAGGCACCATGATTGGGACGCAGGCATCCCAAGCAATATCTTATCTGCTGCACCAAGCACCTGGTGGTATCTTCCATCTTAAAGTTAAAACTGAAATTAACATGCATCTATATAATAGGCATATAATGTTTACAGTCATACAAGGCTTTAATCTTCCGTTAAAATATACATATGCCTTTTTCATTTACCAGACACAAGGGTCATTCAAAAAAGGAAAAAAAAAATGCATTTGGGTGTAAAACAATTTGAAGCTGATGAAAGTTTTTTTTATTTTTGTTTTTCATGAAATTCATTGGCTACGAATCTCTTGAAGATCCTTTGCATGCAATTTAGAGTAATCCTGACATAAAATAGCTCTTTATATAAGAGAAAATCCGGAATATACCTTACAATATTGCCAGGCTAAGGAATCTAATTTGCAACATAACTAATATGACATTAAATAAATTTGCATTTCTATATTGCCTAATAAAATGACGATAGCAGACACAGAAAAAGAATGTTACCAAGGAAGCTGCCTTCAGGCTTTCTGCACCTGATCCTTTTGGTGGTAAGAAAACCATTTTTTTGAAGCTACATGTTGCTACAGAATCTCCTGCAGTACCTAACAAAACTCCAACATGGAGTTCCAAATGGGTATCATTTTTTCGTAAAGATTTATTTATTTATTCATTCATTCATTCATTTATTATTTTGGTCTAAACGTCTTTGAAGTTCAAGCATATAAAAAGTATTCCAAAAAATCACTGAAAATGTGTATTTTGAAAAACCACAGCTCCCTGTTTGCGGCCTAAGAAAGTAGCAGAGGACAGCCCAAGGTCTTAGGACACTGAGCCCATGCAGGAGACCCAGAAGAAATTCCCAGCTCCTGCTTCCTGGTTTCAGATCTGCTCAGCTCCAGCCATTGCAGCGGCCACTTGGGGAGTGAACCAGCAAATGGACGATAGTTTTCTCTGCATTTATTTCTCTCTATAAATCTGCCTTTCAAATAAAAAGTAATAAATGTTTTTGGGCCCGGTAGCTTTGTGGCTAGAGTTCTCACCTTAGATACACAGGGACCCCATATAGGCACTGGCTGCTCCAGTTAGCATCCAATTCCCTGCCTGTGGCCTGGGAAAGCAATTGAGGATGGCCCAAAGCCTTGGGACCCTGCACCCATGTGGGAGACCCAGAAGAAGCTCCTGGCTCCTGGCTTCAGATCAGCTCAGCTTGGGCCACTGTGGCCACTTGGGGAGTGAACCAGCTTATAGAAGATCTTCCTCTTTGTATCGCCTCTCTGTAAAAATGATTTTCTAATTAAAAACAAACCTTTAGAAATTAATAAATTATTTCTAGAAAAAAAATAATAAACTGTGTGCAAATTAGGGCCAAATCACACAGGCAATGGCTGCAGGCAAAGGAATGTGAAACGTACAGCAGGCCTAAGAATCGTGTATTGCCTAACTTTGCTTAGTGATTACACTCCCTAAAAATGAGCCTTAAGTAAGCAAGAAGCAGATAACAGGAGAGATTGAAGAAACAGATTGTTTAAAAAAAACCCCATTCAGAAAAATCACAAACATAATTTCAAATCCTCTAAATTCTCCATTCTCACATCAATAATGATATAAAGAAAATACATTACATTTGCCTTACTTTTGCAAAAATACCGACTCAGTCTGTATTTCTATCTCAACTATCAGGGCTTATACAGTATTAATCTTGAAATCTTATTCTCTCCACTTGAATGGGGCCTCTTCTCCAGAGATTTTTCTTTTCTTCTTTAAAAGGTCTTGAGTATACTCTAAGTGGAAAGCATTCAAGTACTACTTTATAAACAAGTCTAGCCAGCGTGCATAAGCTATTCCAGTACCAACATAACACAACTAAGACCATTACATGCGGGAAAATACATAACAAAGTCAATGCTCAACTTCTCTAAAGCTGTCAGCAATTTAAAAAAAAAAAGAATTTTATGTTCTTCCAAGTTTCAAAATACCCAATTTAAAATATATATATAACCAGGGCATATTCTGGAAAGAGAGATTAAGACTTGTCCAGAGCATTGGCTCAACTGGCTAATCCTCTACCTCCAGGCACAAGCATTTCACAGAGGCACCAGTTCAGGTCTCAGCTGCTCCACTTTCCATCTAGCTTCCTGCATGACCTGGGAGAGCAGCGGAGGATGGCCCAGTGCCTTATGATCCTGCACTGTGTGTGGCGGGGGGACCCAGAAGAAGTTCGTAGCTCCTGGCTTCTGATTGACTCATCTCCAGCCACTATAGGCACTAAGGGAGTTAACAGCGGGATGTAAGGACTTTCTGTCTCTCCTCTCTGTAAATCTGCCTTTCCAATAAACATAAATAGATCTTTTTAAAAAAAGGAGAAAAAATGCCTAATAATTCTGTTTCTTCAATTAATTTGTTTCACGATTTCAGGCAATTCATTTGAATTTATGGAAACTTCCTCCAGGAGATATCTGAAAACGTCCAGGTATTTTCACTTTCAAGTATTATTTCTTTATGATTTTTATTCATCTAAACAATACAAGAAAAAACACAAGAATACTTAATACACTTAAGGTGGTATCTATGTTCTGTTTAGTGAGCACTGTCGGATAATTAAGGCTTGAACTCATTTAATAGTTGTGTAAAAGTAAATACAGAACTAACAGCAAATACAAAGCCCCTGCCTTCCAAGGGGTTAGATCTGTGTTAAGTTCATAATTAACATACTCAAAAGCATGCTTAACATACATTTAAAATTCCTAAATTATTTTGAATCCAAATTTTTTAAACGCAACCCATGCTTTATTTTCTTAAATAAAGAATATTATCTATGAATACAAATATTCATGATGTGTGGTGACCCATGCATTCAAGTTATGACTAAATAACAAACTTTGATTAGCTCTTCCAGGGGCAGTAGAAGGGTTAACCCTGTTAACCCCTTCACCAGGCGGCCTTCAAGTAGGGACTGCTCCATATGAACTCTTCCTCTAGCTGCTTTATAAAATCTTCCTGTTCTTTCCAAATTATCAAGCTGACAGCAGTTCTATCCATTGACCTCTGAACTCTCCACCTCGCTTCTCACTTATTATCAGTATGGTCAGAAAAATCATGGCCAAGGAAGACAGAGCCATGCTTCAAACACAAATAAACAGCTTTGAGCGAGGCAAATGGAACTACTTGGTGGGCTGCCATTTGAATTTTCAGTGTTCTGGCTCTCACCATTCAAGAGCCCTTTTTCCCTCTGTTTATGTTCTAGGTGACTGAAACTTCAAGATTTTGCTGTACACACTCAAAAATTTTAAATACTGTCCTCATACATACTCATAGGCTAAGCTGTATAAAAGAAAATTCCTACTTTAATTCTGTCTCACCTGTTCAAACCCATATCAAACAGGAAAATCATGGTCAAATTCTACCCTTCTGCTCTAGAAACAAAGCCATTTTCTTTCTTTCTTCCTTCTTTCCTTCCTTCTACCTTTCTTCTCTTCTCCTCCCCCTCCCTCCTCCTCCTCCTTCTGCTTCTTCTTCTTCTTCTCCTTCTTCTTCTTCTTCTTCTCTCCTTCCCTCCCTCCCTCTCTTTCAGGAGAAGGGTCTTCCAGGCAGAGGTATTCCTCACCTCCTGGGAGGGGGTGGCAGGCACTGACTGGCAACTGTGGCTGCAGCACAGTAACTGATGGGCTCGGAGAGACAGACAGGTGCTAAGTTGCATAGGACCTTCTCATGCAGAAGGAAAAGTCTGCTCCAGTTTAGTTTCTCCTCCTGCAGTCTCACAACACAGAAATCCTTGCACAAGATGGTGCAGGCTTAGGGGATTCACACCCCCAGGCAAGTAATCAGTTCTGTAGTGGACACTGGCAGGGTGGCCACTGACTTAATTCTAACATTGCACACCCGAAGAGAGCATCAGATCCCACAGGTTGAGAGTTCAGTGCTCACAACCGCCCTTTCCAGCTGAAGACTCCAATCATGTGTCTCAGGCTGCAATACGTGCTGTCCACTGACTAGTTATAAATTAAGGTTCCCACAAAATGCTTTATGAGTTGAAGTAATTGCTTGAACAGTAAACAGAACGCATTTTCCCATATTACCTGAAGTATATTACAAAAGACACAGATACAGTGATGCCTCGAGTCAGGATGGGCACAGGTGTGGAGCACCCACACCCCTCCAGTGCATCACCCTCCAGGCACACTCCAAACTCTGCTCTTTCGATTTTCCACTGAGGTTTCATAATGCATGTATGACTGCTCACAGACTGGATAGGGACTTCAAGCCAGGCCTGTCTGTTCACTTTCTACGGAGGTCCTGTGCTCACCACTTCCCTTCAGGCGACAGGTCTAAGGTCCCTTCGTAAAGCAGAATGATCTCATGACCTACTATCGGGCAAGTGCAAACCAAAGAATTTCTTAGAGCCAGTTCCATTACTGAAAGGCAGGAAATGATGATGATTAGAGTTTCTGTGACTCATCTAGGTAAAAGTGAGACGCTGGCCTCCGTGGGCTGCCCTGGGACAGCTCTGAGCCATGAACAGGGGATGAAAACACAAATGTATCTATCACACACCTCCCGGTAGGAAGGTTCCGATTCTGACGGGATAGGGAGAGAAAATCAGTGGAGTCAAAATATTATGGGATTTGCTTGAAAAAAAGAGAAACACCTTGGAGAAATGTAAACAGTGACTTTCAAGATAACAACAACAAAAAGCAACCAGTCTTTTCTTTAGGATGTCATTAGTCATATTCAAGATCAGCAGATGAAAGCTTGAAATGGGATCTTAAAGAAAGGAAAATGGGAAGAGGGACAAATCCACAAGTAAACAGTTAGAAGTGCAAACCACAATCAAAAACATGGCCTGCAAAATGAAAACAAGTACTTTAGGGATCATCTTGAGTTTTAACATCTATTGAACTTACATACTTGAGAAACCTGCTCTGTCCCATCCAGTCTAACAAGCTGGAAACAATGAGCAGGGAGTCAATTTAGAGAGACACTCAAAGCGGAAAAGCAGAAATTTTTCATATTTCTGCTTCCCCGGGTTAGTGAATTTGCACGTGACTTCCTACCACCAACCTTCACACACATAACTCATTAATACTTGAGTTGATTTTGGACCTATATTGTAAGAGAATCTTGGGTCACATATAAACAGGCTGAAGCACCCACCAATCATAGGCTGAGAATTAAAGAGCTGTGTGAATCTTATTGACCCAGTTGAGTACCACTGTAATAGGCAATAGAACCCGCATATGATTAATTATAGTTATTTATATTTATGGGTTTGAATCTTAAGGATGCCTAGTCTATCCCCATTTTATTTCATAGTTTTCCCCCTGTTGGAAACTGAAGAGCAAAAGTCAATTGCCTGAGTGCTGCTATCACACTGGAAACTAAAGGGCCATGCATTTCAATTCCAGCTCAAGAAACACTCTGGCTGAGTGTATGCAATTCACCAGACCCCAGTGGGCTAGGCTCACGCTGTTGTCAGTCAAATCACATGACTGCTGGAAATCAGCAGAGCACATTAGCAATTTATACTCAACAGCCTCTCCTCACCCATTATTTCTGAGATGATGTTAAACTAATCCAAAAAAGAGTCAGCCCCCTAGTTTGAGGCTCTGTTCTTACCATGAGGCAGTCTGCAGGCAAGTGAATCACAAAATGGCATTTCTAACAGGATGCCTGTCAAAACTCCACATTCCAATGTCACTGTGGCGACCTTCAGGCCTGACCTCACCCGGTACACTTGTGCCTACTCCCTCGGTCATTACTTTGGCAGCTGCCAGCAGCGTGGTTTGCTTTTCAGACTCTGTTCTGAGGTGGTTGAGTGTTCTGCAGTGATCACAGAATGGGCAATCAGCCACCTGAGCTGGCACTCCATCCCATGACAATCTCAAGCTGAACAAAGCCACCTGACTTCTCTGGACTGTAGTTTCCTCACATAAGGGATGGACAACATCTGTGCATTCCTTTATTCCATGGCACTTCTGGATCTCATCACACTGGGTTTTTGTCCTACACAGCCCCCTGCCATTTTTCTCACCCTAACGGGGCCCTGGTGTTGGGACAGCAGCCATACCATATGACCATCCATACCCCAAATGAATGAAAAGCAGCATTTTATGTGGATTTATATTATAATAAAGTGAAGAAAGTGCTAGAAATATGTGCATAGATTTAAATAAAAAACTCTAGACTTATTTTTTTTAACTCAGGAATCCTTTCTACGTTAATTATATTCTACATGGTGGTAGAATAATGAGCAAGGAGAAAAATATGAAAAGAGCAAAAGTAGTTTAAAAGTATGTATGTGCATGTGTGGACATATGTCATGTATATACACACACGCATGCAAACACACATATGCATGAATGCAAGGACCAAGAAATAGCAAAAATGTTCTTTAAAATTCTCATTGCTGAATGGCAGGGTTATAATTTTGTTTTCTTCCTTTAGAGTTGTTCTGGAACTCTAAAATGAGCATATATTATTCTTATAAGAAAAAATACACACACATACATATATATATATGAAAGAAGTGAAAAAAGTAAGAATTCTAAAGAGCATGTTGCAACTGACATTTGACTAAAACCCATATATCTGACCATTACTTGAGTGATTTCCCTATTATACAACTTTCTCATCTTTAATGAACTAGAATAAAAGACTCATATAAAGAAAGGAAAAGGACAGTTTACCTTCACAATTTATGAAGAATTTTAAAGCAAGAAACGGAAGACGTCAAAGAATTACCTACATTACTGTAAAGAGTCTGGAGTCTCCACCCTAACCAGAATGAATTTGTCTTTACACAATAACCTTAAGTGCTGAACAGTACATAAACCAGCCTGAAATTCTCTCAGGGATTTCAGATTTCACAAAAGAAACTTAACTAGAGACTCCAGAGCTGAGCAAACTTCCCAGAACTTAGCATTCCTCAGCATTCAAGTTCACAAGAACAGAATCTCTCCCTCTCTCTCTTTTTTTTAAAGATTTATTTATTTTTATTTCAAAGTCAGATATACAGAGAGAGGAGGAGAGACAGAGAGGAAGATCTTCCGTCCAATGATTCATTCCCCAAGCAGCCGCAATGGCCAGAGTTGCACCAATCCTAAGCCAGGAGCCAATAGGTCTTCCAAGTCTCCCATTTGGGTGCAGGGTGCCAAGGTTTTGGGCCATCATCGACTGCTTTCCCAGACCACAAGCAAGGAACTGGATAGGAAGCAGGGTCCCTTGGATTAGAATCACTTTAGCCACCTGGCCACCGCACTAGGCCCAAGAATAGAATCTCTTCAGTCAACAACCCAGCCAGGGGCTCCCTCCTGTGCCAAAAGCAGCCCACAAACACAGAGAGACAGAAGGGGGCATCCTCTAGATGGAGCCGACATCCCCTTCCCTCCCCAGACTGTGACAATTCCCTGCTTACCTGCAGGAACACACTGCCTGCTCTAAGCACAGTCAGGATCCTGCTAACCACGTGGTACTGCTCTTGACATATCACAGTAATAAAAGTGACTCCTCAGGCCAGCGCAGTAGCCTAGTAGCCAAAGTCCTGGCCTTGAATGTGCCAAGATTCCATATGGACACCACCTATAATCCCGGCGGCTCTGCTTCCCACCCAGCTCCCTGCTTGTGGCCTGGGAAAGTAGTTGAGGACGGCCCAAATCCTTGAGACCCTGAACCCACATGGAAGACTCAGAATAGCTCCTGGCTCCTGGCTTCGGATTGCTCCAGCTCCGGCTGTTGCAGCTGCTTGGGGAGTGAATCAATAGATGGAAGATCTTCCTCTCTGTATATCTGACTTTGCAATAAAAATAAAATAACTCTTAAAATAAAAAAAAAAAGAATGATTCCTCAGTAAAACACTGAGTGCAGGAGAAGATGATCAAAGAATCCTAGACTAAATTCCACCTTGGCCATTTGCTACCTGTATGACTATGAGCTGCAATTTCCACATCAACAAAATGTCATCTAGAAGACAACTTACATATTGAATTTGAGATAACATAAAGTGAAGAAATGCATCTGCTGGGGCAGACACATGGCCTAGAAGCTGAGATACCCATGTCCCGCTTCAGAATGCCCGGGTTCAATTTTCAGCTTCCAGATCCATCTCCTAACTCCAGCTGCCTGCTGGCGTAGGTCCTGGCAGGCATTGCTGATGCCTTGAGTAGTTTAATTCCCTTCCACAGCACTGGAGACGTGAATGGTATTTCCAAATTCCCCACATTCAACCTCACCCCAGCCCCAGTTCTTACAGGTATCTGGGGAGTAAATTACAGAGAACGATAATTCAGTCTCAATTCTCTCTCCCCATCCACTTCAATAACATTTTTTAAAATAAAAGGATATCCGTTAAAAATATAACGAACTCTTACTGTTAATGCATAATATTACTCGGCACCTACAATATGCTCAGAACTTTCCACACAGGGTCCACACTTACTGTACAGAACTGGGGTACAGAAGACCCAGAGGAAAACACAAAACCCACCCATCTACAAGGCACATACCTTGCCTCGGCCACACCAACACTTTGCTCTGACCAGTTCAGTGTACCAGGCTGGGGAATTAACTGCCATGCATTCCCTAATAAAACAACAGGCAAGCTTCTGCCGGCACCTCTCCAGCTTTTGTCTCCAAAACAGAAAACATCTTCCCAAAGACAACAGATACCGTTATTTGTAGAGTGTTCTATCAAAATAAGTTCCTTTAAAGCCAAACATCCAACAGAGCTCTAACTCCAGGCCATAGGTTACCTGTCACAGAGGTCAGCAAGGCTGCCGACTGTCACAGGCTCTGATCACGCGCAGACCAGCATGTATGCTTCTCTCTCTCCAACAACTCAGCTAGTTGGCATGTCTAGAAAAGTTCCCTACAAGAAGCCTGGTCAAAGGGTTGTGGTCTGGAGTCACTCAAGGGACAAATGTGCACTTCCTGGTACCCCCTGCTTCAGAGCCGTTGGGGAGTTCCTTTCTGGCTCCATCACCAACTCTAGGCAACAGGCATCTTAGAGCAAAACACTGAAAGAAACAGAAACGCCACCGAAGAGGCTGACACTATGAGGCAAAGAAATGCAGATATTTCTAAGTGGACGCCCTGCCCTCATGACATGAAAGTCTCACCGTGACTTTGGTGGACCTCACAGCAAGAACCTATAAACTATGGCACCAAAATGAAATGTGGCTGCTCAGTCATTCAGAGCATGCCAACCCAGGCCAGCAATCTATTGTGTCCCACAAACCTTTACCCATGCCAGCCGGCCCCTCCCACTCCCCTCAGACGCACACATCACCCGCATCCACCTTTGCCCTTCCTGACCATCACTCCCTAGTCAGATGCACTAAGAATGACTCACTCCTGCCCGCACATTTGCCTTTCTCAACCTGATTAAATTCACATTGCTGACATCTGACTTCTAATATCTCAGTACTTTGCAATGTATAAGTAGTTCATTCACGTTGGATGAAGGAAACCAATGACTGAAGAGACCAAGTTTTTAACCAAGTTTTCCACATGCCGATCCTGCAACTATTTTAGTGAGCACTGGAAAATGTCCACACAATCTTAGTCAAACATACAGAAAAACCACATGTGCTTGATGTTTGTACTTCTTTGGGTATATCACTGAAAAAGTTAATGATTACAATGCAGCATAAAGCATGGACAGCTGAAAGCAAAGTCACAGCATAGCTCAAGTAATGTCAGTAAAGGAAAGAATACTAAAATCCCTTTTTTTAAAAAAAAAAAAAAGACTGGGCCCGGCACGATGGCGCAGTGGTTAAGGTCCTTGCCTTGCACGCCCGGGATCCCATATGGGTGCCGGTTCTATCCCGGCAGCCCTGCTTCCCTTCCAGCTCCCTGCCTGTAGCCCGGGAAAGCAGTTGAGGACGGCCAAAGCTTTGGGACCCTGCACCCACGTGGGAGACCCAGTAGAGGCTCCTGGCTTCGGATCGGCATAGAATTGGCTGTTGTGCAAAAATTTGTTTATTTTCATTGGAAAGGGAGATTTGCACACAAAAGAAGTTATAAAGAAACATCTTTCATCTGCTCATGTTCATTCCCAAATGGCCACAATGGCCAGAGCTGAACTGATCCAAAGGCAGGAGCCAGGAGCTTCTTCTATTTCTCTCACATATATACAGGGAGCCAAACTCGAGCCATTGTCCACTGCCTTCCGAGACCAGGGAGCTCCCTTCCAGGGAGCTGGATCCGAAGTGGAGCAATCCATACGGGATGCCAGCCTTTGCAGGCAGAGGAGCAGCCAGGCTGAGCAATGGAGCTGGCCCCTAAAGAAGATTTTTTAAAATGTCTTTTCTGGTTACATATTATGTTAGGAGGACATTATCAGTCAATTGATACTAATGCTAATTAGTTAATTAGTCAATTAGTTAATTAGTTAATTCATCAATTTATACAATGTTAATTTTTATAATATTTCTAGCAAGATTATTTCGAATCACATTTGAATTTAAAAAAAAAAAAAAACCTTCTTTCATCCTATTCCCCATTCTGTGAAGCAGCACAAGAGTTGAAAAAGGACAAGAGCCTGGGAGCAAGACGACCAGGAGACTGAGCATTAGCACACAGTACAAGCTCCTGATGGTCTACACTGAGACAATGACCGTGACCACGGAGGGGACTTGAAGGGCGGACTGTCCTCAGAAGCTGCAGCCTTAGAAAGCCCCTCCCCGCAAGGGTTATGGCTGAGAAGACCCAAGAGCATTGTCTTGCTGGACATCTAAGACCAGTCCCCTGTGCAGGCCTCTGTCTTCCACTTGGCCATGAAATCTCCAATACTCAGAGAAGGCTTTTGGTCACACTTGGCCACATGCCAACAGACCTTGCCACATGGTCCCCACCCAGCTTCCCTGAAGACATTGTCAGGACAAACCACAGCTTGCTCCACAGTCTCCTTGATCTCAGCCACCTCAAAAAGCCAATCCAACTCCACCTAGTTGCTCAGCACCCTTGCCCCAGCACCCTCTGCCGTTTCATCTGTTCTGTCCCAGGAAACTCGAAGCCTATCACAAGCCAATTCAAGGATGGTCTTGTCTGCAAATGATCTTTCACCAAGGTGAAACTCTGAAAACATGGCGAAAGTAAAGTTGAAGCTGAAGCTTTAAGATGGAAGGAATCCTCCTCACACTGTCTACCCAGCATCCTATCCTCAGGGAGGCATTTCAGTCAACATAAATAAGGCTGTGTCAATCACTGAAACATCAAAATACCTCTGAGCCAGTTGATGACAAGCCCCTCTTCCCAAGGCATTCTTATGAGTCATCAGAGCTAATTCCTGGTCCACCAAAGGACCCCAGGACTCAGATCTTGACCCACACTTGCATTTATGGTTTCCATTCCATCTGACTATACAACTTTAATAGCAAGCATATTCATATCCCCCAAGTTTCCAAACTGGAAGTTGCCTAAGCGCCTCCCTAGGTTTCTTTCAATTTTCCCTACATCCTCTTTTAAAAATCTTACTCCTTTAGAAGATCACCCCATCAGACTTCCCAGCCATTATCTTTTTTGCTTTCATCAACCCATCTACTATTGCTTGTCCCTCATTTACTTAAGTTTTTCATTTCTACAATTCCTCTCTGTCTTCATGCTTGCTGATGTCTATTACACATCCAGGCTTCAGTTCCTCAACCCCCTCAACTCTGATGCTCATCTCTACTCGTGATCTGGGCATCCTGATTACTTGTAACAGTAACTAGGACTTCAATTTCATGCAACCCACACTTTTCAACACCCCTCTCTTTGACCAGCCCGTTTCCTGTACTCTTGGTTCCATTCCAACACCTTGGCATCATCTAGCTTTCTAATCCTTTGACTCCACTATTTTTTTCATTCTCAGTTACGTCCTTTCCCACCCAGCATAAGATAAAGGCCACTGGAAATTACTCCTTTGTAAATCCTTAACTCCCTTGCTCATCTCTTCCTATTTTGTCTTAAAAATTAGCCAACAAATTATATATACTCAATGATATGCCTTCCTACACCTGTACTTAAACAGCTAAAAGAAATTGGCTTGAACAAAGACAATTACAAAAGATCTCAACCTAAATTTATGGATACAGGAGGGCAGGCATTGGATACAGCAGTTAAGACACCACTCAGGATGCCAGTGTCTCATATCCCATTTCCCAGGTTGGAATTCCTGGGTTTGAATCCTAATGCTGCTTCCAGTTCCAGCTTCCTGCTAAAAGACTGCAGGTCATGACCCAAGTTCTTACATTCCAGTCAGTCCTATGAAAGACCTTTCTAAAGTTCTAGGAACTTTTCTTTGGCTTAGGCCAGTCCAAGCTGTTTGTAGGCACTTGGAGAGTGAACCAATAGATGGAAGATCTTTCACAGTTCTATCTCTTTCCTCTTTGCCTTTTACATAAAATTTTTACAAGAACAGCAAAGGGTCAGTATTGTGGCTGAAAAGGATAATTCTGAACCTGCTGGTGTCAGCAATCCATATGGGTGCTGGTTGGTGTCCTACTGCTCCACTTCTGATTCAGCTTCCTGCTTACAGACCAGGGAGGCAACAGAGGATGGCTCAAGTCCCTGCCCCCACGTGGGAAACCTGGAAGAATCTCCTGATCAGCTTCTGATCAGCTCAGCTCTGGTCATTGTGTTCATTTACGTAGTGAACCAAAGGACGAAAGATCTCTCTCTGTGCCTCTCCTTCTCTCCATAAATCTGCCTTTCCAATAAAAGCAAATACACATCTTAAAGAAGAAAAAGAAGAACAGGGAAAGTAGGAGGAAGGGAAAAAGAAAGGTAGGAAGGAAAGAAAAGGGAAAGAAAAATTTATGAATGCAAATTTCCAATCTCCATGCACACTGACCAGCGATCCTAATATATTTCCCCCAGGATGTTTCAAAATAACAATTTCACTGTTCCCCAACTCAACATCATCACACTTCACTGAAAAGTAGACACAAGAGGAGAAGAATTCCATTTCCCTCCACAGAAATCACAACCTCTAAGTCTTAACTCCTTCCCTGTGAATCCTCATCATACTGCGGATAAAGTGTCCGTGTTCCTAGTCACGAAGACCGTTCCTGCTGTACCTGGGCTCTCCCCTTTGCCTCACACTGCAGGATTTTGAGCTCTGTAACTACGCATCACTTTGTCCTGTTTTCACAGTTTCTCAAGTCCACTTGACCACTCTCAGTCACCCTAGAAACCCATTCTATAATCCTCTAGCTCTAACAAACACTGCCTTAATCAAGAACTTTCCAAAAACTATTCTTTTTCTTCTGCTTCCCTCCACAACAAAATTTCTTTACGCAGTTGCCTGCAAGCACCAGCGGAACTTCCACAACTCAGTCCAATAAGCTTTTGTCTCAGCCTCGCTACTTGAGCGATGTGTCAGATGCTACAATCACGAATGACCTCATTTCCCCAACTAGAGGCAGTGGAACTGTCTCCTTTTAAAAATGTGCTGAATGGTACCTTTCAGAGATACCATGTTCTCTTGGTTTCCTTCCAATCCTCCTCCTCCTGATGTAATAATTGATCAATATAGCCAAATATAACCAAATGCAAAGAATTCCTAACTCTGAATCTTCAGTCAAAATCCCTTTCATAAGCTCCAAAATTCCAAATTCATCCAACCAACTAACTGAGGTATTCCCAAAAACACCTCAAACTTCACACAGGCAAAATTGAACACTTTTTATTTCGAGTCACATCTGCTTCCCTGTCAATTCTCCCCTTCTCAGGAAATGCCCCAATAAAAAGAAAAGTAAGCCTTTGTTTTAAGTCTTCTTTCTTCCCTCCGTATTACTCATATGAGCAAATTAAGTCTGTCCCAAAAAAAGATATGATGAATCTATCCTTTCTATGATTAGCACACTGCTTATCCACAGAATTACAGTTTCTCACACTCTTACCTGAAATCCTACTTTCAATTTTTCTGCCATCACTTCCTATAATTCCACTGGCATTTAGCAGCCACATCCATATTTGATGACATGTATTCCAACTGGGAATAGCATTATCTACAATAGCTTTTGGCAAGATACAATAGTTTTTCTGCTGGGTTCGCAAGCCCCAGAAGTAAGGGATCCAGAGGGACTCGAGTCGGCTAGCCCAGATCTTGGGGCCTGCCTGTGAGGTGGATGCCAGGTTTGCGAGTCCTGAAGATGGTAAATCTGGCAGGTCTTGGGACACCTGGCCCAGGTGCTGGCGCCAGCATGTGAGGTGGGTGCCAGGTTTGTGAGCCACAGGGGCGGGGGATCTGGCAAAGCTTGGGACACCTGGCCAAGGTCCTTGGGCTCACCTGCAAGAACACGTCCTACCTAATGGAAAAGGCAGTACAGTGGACACAAGCCCTGTTGTAAAAGGAGAACATGGCAGCTCATTTGGTGCCATAACTGAAGAAGGTCAAACAATGACAGCAAAAATCTTGGTGAATGGGGACTTGAAGCTTACTACATCAGCCAATGGATATTGGGAGGGTGACATCATCCTTGGATCTATGAAATTGGCAGCATTTCAAAACTATCAAAACCACTTGCACAGAACCCTCGGAACAGGTACACATTGAGACCCTGGGTTGATATGAGGCTGCGGTTCCTCACCCCTGAGTACTGGGACATGTGGAAAGTCATGTGTGGCTTCCCCCTTTTGTCTCTTCCCTTCTCCAGAAACAACAAGGAGAAATAACAAATTTGGAAACAATGAGTTCACGCAATTTTCTCTAAACCTCGATCCTTCCCACGCTGATCAACCATGTAATCACTACAAAAAAAATTAAATTAAATTAAAAAGAAAAAATTTACATGATAATGAAACTTTCGCCCATCAGTTCAACTTTACCTATCAAATATTTATTAGTATTTAAGTATTTCTCACATGTTCGGGAAAAATTGTTTTTCTACTTATTTGTTTTATTAATTATTTTAATTTTTCTTCTTCAAGGGGCAGAGTAAAAAAAAAAAAAAAGACACCGTCTCAACAAAATCATCACATCCTTTCACTCATATGCATATAATCATTCAGCGGCTTGCACCATCCTGCCATGAAATCTAAATACCTTACCTTCTATAAAGCATTAAAGATTTGTCTAGTTCTCATACTTTTAAAAGCTTCTCCCAAACATCACGGTTCATTGAATTAGAGCACCCAGAAGATACCCATATCCTAATCCCTAGAATCTGTGTATGGTAGCTTATAAGGACAAAAAAAACAAACAACAAATAACAGGTAAAACAGCCGCCATCCTATACGAGTGCCAGTGGTGTCCCAACTGTTCCACTTTTAGTCCAGCTCCCTGTTGATGACCTGGAAAAAGCAGCAGAAGATGGTCCAAGGCCTTAGGCCACTGCCACCATACGGAAAACCTGGATGGAGCTCCAGGCTTCTGACTTCAATCTACCCCAGCAACTGCCATTATAAGTATCTGTTTGAGTGGTGAACCAGCAGATGAAAGATTCTCTCTCTTCCTTTTGCTCTCTTTGTCTCTTTCTCCTTACCTCAGTTTATTAAGCTCTTTCAGAAGTAAATTAAAATAAGTAAATATATAGAAAGCCAAAGATGATTAAATTAAACTCTTCTATTTTTGAAGGATTTATTTTATTGTTTTTACTCAAAAGTCAGATATACTAAAAGGAAGAGCTTCCATCCAATGATTCACTCCCCAAATGACCACAATGTATAGAGCCATGCCGATCCAAAGCCAGGAGCCTCCTCTGGGTTTCCTACACAGGTGCAGGGCCCCAAGGTTTTGGGCCATCCCAGATGGCTTTCCCAGGCCACAAGCAGAGAGCTGGATGCGAAATTGGGCCATCAGGATGAAAACCGGCACCCATATGGGATCCCAGAGCATGCAAGGCAAGGACTTTAGCCACTAGGATACGTGCTGGGCCCTAAATTAAAATCTTGGGAAGGGGGGCTAGTTTCTGGAGTTACTAGGATGGGTTCTAGGAAACTTCATGTGTTCCCAACAGAAAGGTAGACTCAGACTTCACACACACAGAAGAAAGACGGGCAAGATGCCAGAATCCATTAGTCTCTCAAAGGAGCAAAGAACAGACCCCCCTCAGCAGAGAGGGCACCTGCCAGCAGTTGGATCTTTGTGCGGTGAGACTGAGTCCAGATTTCTGACCTTTGGAGCTCTGTGAGACCTGCTGCTACTGCTTGGAGCGGGTACTCAGATGCAGCAGCCCTAAGAAGCCAACACAGACTCCTCACACCTCCTATGTCAGCTTTATTTGCCACCTCCTGTCTATCAAGGTCTTGAAGAGCACCTTTTGGGGTTTGGCACTAGCTCTTTTGCCTGGAATGCTCTGTTCCTCATCTTTGGAGGACCAGTTCCTTTTGGTCACTCAGACGTCAACTCCTCAGAGGGACCTTCCTACATAACCCAAATCCACCAATCATACAGATCTCACCATCTTGCATGTCTCGTCTGTAACTAGTTGTTATTAACAGGTCCTCATCCTAACACACCCCAACTAGAATGCAAACTCTACTAAAATAAACTGGATCTGCGTTGTACACCATGAGAACCCTAACTTACAGAAAACAAGTAGGCAGATATTTCGTGAGTGATGAGCGAATGTTGGATGATGTCAGAGGTGACACAAAAGGTGGCTGTGCTCTTCAAAGAGAAACCACACAGGGCCTTAGGGGGACAGCAAGAAATGACCAGTCCCTGACTGTAGGATACCCAAGTGGAAATATCCACTGAGACTGAGTGCAGGGAAGAAATCTGCCTATGGATGTTAACTTGGGAGATCCTAAATTCAAGGAGGTGGATAAACCTAATGTAGAGATCATCTACAGAGAGAAAACAGTGAGGCACCAACAGACATAGAGCTACAACATGCAGCGGAAAATCCTGCCAAAAACACCCATAACTCACCCAAAAGAACAAGGTGTTCCACAGCCTAGAGAAACCTAACTTCACAAGGGAGGGGTTGTGCTATCACAGAAACTGTCCGCAGTTAGACCTCATTGACATGGCACTCAGCAGGACACCGGTCCTCACAAGAGATCCTCTGAGATCAAAGCTACATCTGCCAGTGAAGGAAGGGGAGCAAGTGGAACAACAGCATGCCACGTGCGGTGCCAGGAGGACAGCTTGATAGGAGGAGAAGGCAGCAAGAGAGCATGAAAGGAACAGTTTCGGGTTTCAGTCTCACTGGTTTTTCCTTTTTTGTGGTGGCAGAATCTTGTAAATACTTAACAAGCAAATGGACATGAAGATAGTCCATCGGAAAATGACTGAGGGTAAATAAATCAGAGTATTGGGGAGAGCATCAACTTTGGGGATTTATGGACTTGATGGGTTCAGATTCAGGGAAGATGAGAAGAAAGTATTAAGAAATGACATGACTGGGCGGGGGGCGGGGGTGCCATGGCATATACCTACAGCACCGGAATCCCGTACGTATGCAGGTTCGTGTCCCAGCTGCTCCATTCTGATTCAGCTTACTGCTTATACATTAGGAAAGCAGATGAAGACTGCTCAAGTCCATGGATCCCTGCATCATTTCTCTATAACTCTGACTTTCAGATAAAACAAAATAAATCTTAAGAGAAAAAAAAAAAAGAAAGAAATGACAATGGAGGATTGGCATTGTAGCATAAACCACATATCAGAGCACCAGTTCGAGTACAGGCTGCTCCACTTGCGATTCAACTCCTTGCTAAAGTATGTATGAAAGCAATAAAAACTATCCCAAGGACTTGGGCCCCAGCCACCCACATGGGAGAACAGGATGGAGTTCTTGGCTCCCAGCTTCAAGCCTAGCCCAGCATCAGATGTTACAGCTACCTGGGAAGTGAACCAGCAGATGTAAGATACCTCTGTATTTCCCCCTCTCTGTGTCACTTACATAACTAACTAAATAAATAAATAGATCTCTTTCTTTAAGTTGACCTATCTTTTTTTCCAGCATCATAACCATCAAGGACACTGCGAAGGAGATAGGTCTCTGAAAAACTATTATTTTCACCGTCCTAGGCTTCCAGCTAGCCTGCAATGATAAATCTCCCTTGAAAATAAATGTGGTTATCCAACAGCCAAAAGCAGATGAGCGGACTGGTACATTTGCTTCAACATGAAGCATTTATGATACAGATATGCCTTTTTCAAAAGCTTCCACCATCCACTAGTTGGCGGCAGTTGAAAATGAAGCTCTAAGGGAAGGCTGAGTCACACAAGGAAGAGGAACCAGGTACCTGAAGCACGGGTAAATACCGAAAGCTATGGCACCAACCAAAACCATGACGTAAGCAAGAAATGCCTGAGCTTGTGTCAGCTTCAGATCTTTCTCTTTCAACAGTTCAGTCTTCTCTAACCACGAATGGGCATCTTTTGATACAGAGATGCACAGGTGGGTTAAACTTTCAATGACAGCACTGAAAGTCTGGAAAAACTGTGGTGAGGAATGGGAGAAGGTTCTATCTAGAAACAAGTAAAAGAACTGTCTGTGGCTAAGGCTGGAGAATGTAAATTCGTACCTACGTTTTCTTTTCCTTTTTTTTTTTTAATAATTATTTATTTTTATTGGGAAGCCAGATGAGAAAGATATTCTGTCCGATGATTCACTCCCCAAAAGTAGCCGCAAGGGCCAGAACTGCGCCAATCTGAAGCCAGGAGCCAGAAACTTTCTCCAGGTCTCCATGTGGGTTCAGGGTTCCAAGGCTTTGGGCTGTCCTCAATTGCTTTCCCAGCCACAAGCAGGGAGCTGGATGGGAAGCGGGGCTGCCAGGATTAGAATTGGTGTCCATATGGGATCCTGGCACATGCAAAGCAAGGACTTTAGCCACTAGGCCACCATGCTGGGCCCTGTACCTACATTTTCAAGGGTTGTTTTCATTTTCCCAGTAGTAATCACAAACCCAGCTGTGGAAGTAGAAAAAGCAGACTGATATCAAGTTGCAGGCTGCTTGCATAACCATTCAGACTAAGACTTTAACAGCAGCATGGGTTCTTGGCAGTTAAATGAAAAGCAACATTGTTTTGGACAGGTGTACTGCTATGCATTCAGCCCTCTGAACAGTTCACTATCACTGGTGCAAATTGCTGAACCACTGAGTAAGTACTGCGAAGTTGCAGCCATAAAAGGCAAAATTCAACTAGCAGAACAGTAGAATACAAAGTAACAAAAGCCAGAAAATACATTGCAGAAATGGGAGTAAAATTATCTTTCCACTTCTCTGTCACACCAGAAAATAATGACATGGCTTTGAAGAAGGCCCTCAACTCCTCTGGGCCTCCGTTTGCCTACTGAAATCTCAGGCTCGCTGCTCATAAAGAAGTTATACACGCCAAGTGTTTAGCATGGCTCTGAGGAAAATGGCAACCGCTCAATTCATGCTAACTCTTAATAACAGAAAGGCCCAGTTAGGACGAAACTCTGAGCACTTTTTTGTTTTAAAACATTGTGTCTCCGGGACATGTTTGGGCATAGTGTTAAAGTTCCCACTGGGACAGCCAGTATCCCACATTGGAACACCTTGCCTTCATTTCTGACTACTCTACTTCCAACCCAGCTTTCTGCTGACATGCAACTTTGGAGGCAAAAGGTGATGATGGCTCAAGTTCTTGGGTCCTTGCCCTGCCCCCAAGAGGGAGACCTTGATCAAGTTCTGGGCTTCAAGCCTCAGCCTAGCCCAGCACTGCCTGTTGCAGGCATTTGGGAAATGAAGAAACAGATGGAAGATCTCTGCCTTTCAAATAAAACGTGAAAAATAAACACACAAGTAAACAAGCTTTGTCAAGCTCTATATTGTTACATTAGCATCCAAGCTAATGAACAGTAACCTGGAACAGAACAAACATAATGAAAGAAAACTGAAAACATACTTCTTAAAATGGATTCCGCAAGTATCAGCACCCTCTGCATGTGACTGTTACACGTGGAAAAGCTGAGGCAAAGGAAATCAAGAAAGAAAAGGAAATTCGTGAAAGGCCTCCCTTTGGTGTCCTTGCTGTACTTTAAAGTCCCTCTGTGTTTGTAGATTCTTGCATTAATGTCTTTCAAACACCGCTTTTAAAGTGTTTGTTACGGAACCGGCGCCATGGCATAGCACACAAACCCTCCATCTGCAGCGCAGGCATCCCACATGGGAGCAGGTTCGAGCTGCACCTGGAAAAGCAGCAGACAATGGACCACATATTGGGGCTTCTGTACTCAGGCAGAAGACCCAGAAGAAGCCCCTGACTCCTGCCTTCACACTGGTATAGTTCTAGCTGTTGTGGCCATCTGCAAAGTGAACCAGTGAATGGAAGATTTCTCTCTCTTCTCTCTTCGCAGCTTTGCCTTTCAAATAAAAGTAAATCTTAAAAAAAAAAAAAGTTGGTTTGCCACCACACACTTTCCACCCCCTCCTAAATATCTTCTGAATATTAAAAGTGTAAATTTTTTCAGGCAAAAGGCAAGCCCAAAAAAGAGCTGGATGCTTAGCATAGTAGTTAATAGCCACAGCACTTAGAGGCAGGAGTAGCTGAGTTTGAATTCTGGCTCCAACTCGGGACTCCAGCTTCCTGCCTATCTGGACTCTCAGAGGCAGCCCTGAAGACACAAGGGACTGGGTTCCTAGCACCAACAGAAGACAATGAATTCCCAGCCTTTCACTCTTAGTCTCCCCAACTCCTTTGCCACCAGCTCAGCCACAACTACCGTGAGCATTCAGAGATCGAAGAGAATACTCTCTCACTATCTCTCCAGTAAATGAATAAATTATTAGGAATTTAAAAGAGACAAAGGTTAGAATATCCACTTATACACGCTAACTATGTGAAATGCATCTGTGTTATCTGCTGTTCAACCACACCCAATCCATTACTGCCATTCACCTCTTGAGTAATGACATGATGACTGGCTAAAGAGATGGCCGTGCACGCAGCAACCATGTACTGTGTAAGCATGCGGCTCTATAACACTGTGTAAGACTCAGCACCTGCTCTGCATGATCTTCTGCAGGGAAGGAAATAATGCACATTTCCAAATGACTACAGTAAATAGGACCATTTAAGGTGTATGTTGGTGCACAGCGTCAAAAGAGTAGCTTATGAGTTTAGGAAACGTACAGAACATAGGCCAATCTAAGAAAGCCTCATGAACTCGGCAGCCAGAGGTCACAGTCTTCAAGGTTCCGCAGCATTCCAGAAGACTAATTAGAAGAAAGGACAGAAGCAGAGAGGCGGTGGTAACAACAGACAGAGGAGACCTATGAGTCTCACTTGGCTGGGTCACAGGCCAGACAAGGCCAGAACCCTGATATCGCACAAGATCAGAAAAGTTCATGACTTCTAAAGCAAATATTTGGAACTTAATCCAATAGGGCAAAGCAGCCCATAACGGGTGGAACACAGAGTGACATGATCAAAGCTGTCTGGGCATTATCACAATGAAACACAACATCCTTTCTTTGCTCTGAATAAACGGAAAAGAGCTTTTGGGAACCTAGTGATCTGAACAATGTTGTTTCTAATCGCCTTCAAAACACTACACTTAAAATCTTATTATATTTCATTGAAATGAAAATGGCAAAATTATTCACCAAAATTTTCCTAGAATGCTTAAACATAAACTTCTGTATCTCTGATATGCCTTACCATCTTAAGTTTTTACCTGGTCCCAGTGATTACCTAAGACTAGGTAAGTAGGCAATAGTTTTCTAAGTATGGTTCCCAGTTCATACTGAGAAGCTACTTCTTATGAGAGTGGTGGCATCTAAAGTTGTCATTTTCAGAAAATACTCTCTGTTACACTTGGTAGAACTTGTTTTTCCCAATATACTAGAACTTTTTTGTTTTTTACAGAAATAGATGTATAACATGTCAAATATGACATTCCACAGGATGTATCCTCCTATTTGAAGGATGCAAAGCTCAAAAAAATCGAATTGAAACAGTCATTACTTCCCCCCAAAATCTTCACACTTAAATAATATTTCGCTGTTGGAAAATAAAACACATTAGCAATCGTTTCATTTGGTCTCAGAAAGTGAAAGCTGTCCCCGAGTAATATTTTACAACATTCATACTAGAAGCGAATGACTTCTCTACTCAGAATGCCAGTCCTGTAAAACTGAGTCCCACTTCAGATGCCAGTTACACGTACCAAGGCCCCAGACCACTGATATTTGGTCTCCGATTTGGCTACTGCTCAGGGATTGCCATAGCACCCTCCTCAGGTTGGATAATCTATGATACTGGCTCACAGAATTCAGAACAATCTACTTACACTGGTCTGTTTTAATATTATAAAGGACACAAATGAGCAAAGTATTACTTTGGTGTGCAGGAAGAGAGGTCACGTGGTTCCTCCATGGAATGCCATGCCTTGTACAACTCCATGTTTTCACTGAGTCACAAGATGATTCAGGGATTTGATGCAGGTTACCCAGCTGGGGCAGATTAAATCCCTGGGCTTTAGTGATTGGCTCGATCTGTAGCACTAGCCCCCTACTCAGAGAACTGAAATTCCCAACATCCAAAAACATAACGTCATCTGGATACCAACCCCGCCAAAAAGCTGCCCAAGGCCCAAGAGTCATTTAGAATCTCATTAGTATGCAACATGATACTTATCACTCCAGAGATTCCAGGGATTTTAAAAGTTCTTTTGTTGGCCCAGCACAGTAGCCTGGTAGCTAAAATCCTTGCTTTGTATGCGCTGGGATCCCATATGGGCTCTGGTTTTTATCCCGGTTGCTCCCCTTGCCACCCAGCCCCCTGCTTGTGGCCTGGGAAAGCAGTCAAGGACAACCCAAAGCCTTGGGACCCTACACCCACGTGGAAGACCCAGAAGAAGCTCCTGGCTCCTAGGTTTGGATGAGCTCAGCTCCAGCCAATTCAGCCACTGGGGACTGAACCAGCGAATGGAAGATCTTTCTCTCTATAAATTTCACTTTCCAATAAAACTAAATAAATGTTTATTTAAAAGGATAAAAAGCAGTTGTTTAAAAAAAAGCTCTTTTGTCAAGAACTCGGAAAGAATGTGACAATGAAATTTTATCTGAGGTCACATCTTCTATTAACTACTTTTCCCCACTAATTTCAGCAAAATAATAATTTTTAAAAATCTATATCTCATTTAATTAAAACCAGAAGCCATGTTTTTACTATACATATCAGAAATTTGATTCCAAAGAAACCAACATCTTTTTCTCAACTGAAAAGTCAGCACAGATATTGCATGTAAGAAATACTAAGAATCCAAGAAAAAAGGGAAAAAAGGATCACATCCATTCTGGCCCAAACTCTGACCCCAATTACTATCTACACATCCTCAGAGATTCAAATCCTGGGCATTTCTCGCTTCCTTCTACTTCAGCATTCTGGAAACCAATGCCTGGTTAGAGGAAGAGGTTTACTCTGCAGGCGCTAGAGAGGTCCCGACAGGGCCACCTCGGCCCTTGCCCTTACTCGGAGTGACGCTGATTTTCTCTCCCTGCTACATTTCTTTCACCCCTGTTAATAATTCTAAAACAAGAGAATATAACGAATTCCATTGCTAATTTGTTCTTTCCCTAATGCACCACTTTCAACTTTTCTTCTTAGTAAAACATACTGGCATTGTCTAAGTATCTTGATAGGCAACCAAAAGGCTACTTTGATAATGCCTTCTAAACTCAGTTGCATTCAGTCCATCTCTCTCTTCCCAGGAACAAGCCGTTTTGTGCCAATTTAACAATCTTAGATGATTAGTAATTTTCCCCCTGCTATTCAGGTAAAAAAAAAAATCACATTGTTACAATTGGATAGCAAGCTATTACACATATTTGGACCTTGTTAAAAGTGACAAGAATAAAGAGTTATAATTTTTAACAATCCCAGGCTTTAAACTTCAGAGACACAGTAAAAATTACTGTTCTGTATTATTCCAGAATTTTACTGGGGAGTTCCCATACAGTTTTTAATATAAAAATTAATTTAATAAGATATTAATTCTGATTTACATGATTATGTTATATGTTCGAAAAACATACTTTGGTGGGGCCAGCATGGTGGAGTAGCAAGGTAATTCTCCCCCTGCTGTGCTGTCATCCCATATGGCAGCGATTCACAACCAGGCTGCTCCATTCCAGACTGCCCTGGTTCTAATCCAGCTTCCTGCTTGTGGCCTGGGCAAGGAGAGGAGGATGACCCAAGTCCTTGAGCCTTTGCACCCCAGTGGGAGACTTGAAAGAAGCTCCTGGCTTCAAACTGGCCCTACTCCAGGCATCTGAGCCATTTAAGGAGTGAACCAGCATATGGAAGATCTCTCTCTCTCTCTCTCTGTAACTCTTTCAAGTAAAATAAATAAATCTTTAAAACACACACAAATATATATGCTGCAGTACAAAATAACAACTATTCTTCGAACAAAGATTATCTTCTTTTCCTAGAGTCTCCAGGGAACCTTTAACTCTCCCTGTTACTGAACTGGCATTTCCCTTCACCACAAATTGTCTGCAATAACTTCAGCCTGTGTTAACCTCGCCCTTCCAGAATTGTGACAATTATCCCTGACATCCTGCCACTGGGAACATGACTAAGCCAGATCGTATGTGGGTCTCCCCTTGGTATACAATTGCATGTGCTACCTTGTTAGACAAACGAAGCTTCTCTAAAAAGGACAGCCATAGGTTTTATGTATCTAGAGCTTACTGCTATCCAAACTTCACTTAGGTATTTAATAGCCAGAGCTCTCTGAAGTGTTGTTTTTCCACTTAGGATAGCCCTTCCTGTAAGTCTCGGTGTTGACAGGTGCAAAGATTCGAGCTTTAGAACTATCACCACATTCAACAACTTAAAAGGGATAAAGAAACAATGACATGAAAATTATTTTGTCATCTCTAATAAGCACAGCTGCTACTTCCCATCCCCCACTTCCTCTGTTCCTCCTGCCTCCTCCACACATCTCCCAAATTAAAAGGGAAAAATAAACCGTTGGATAACCTGCACACAGCATGCAAGAGTTAAAGTAGCTGGGTGACTGTGCTTTTCTGCCCAAAATTTCCTTTTGGAATAAGAAAAAAATTAAGGAAGAAAGATACATCCGGAAGCTTACTTAGCACCCTCCAGATATAATCCTAATTAATTCTTTGTGTGTTATATCACATATTACCCATATTTTACCAAGAAAACAACTGAGATTTAGTGAGTTTAAATAGGTCACCTAGGTTAACAGACTGCCTTTCTCTTCGCACCACCAAATTTAGCTTGAGTTTGTTCCATATTCAGACACTCATTGGGAATACATTTATTGGTTTTGTTTTTGTTTTTTTACAACACAGTCACCACTGTAAACACCAGATTTAAAAATGAGCAAGACAGATTAAGCCTTAGTCTCATAGAACTCAACTTCTGGCCATGAAAGACAGAAAGCAAAGAGTTAGAGAAACTCATTCACATGACCTGTGCACAATGACAATCAAATCTTTTAGTCCCCAATGAGACCAAATAGCCATAGAAACTCAAGTGGGGACAGAAAGGAAGCCCACTGACCATCGGAAACCCTGTGGCCTTGTTGTTGCTGAACCATACCAAAATATCCGTTGAAATATCAAAGGCAAGGGAAAGGAAGGAATGCCGTATAGCATTTCTTTGCAAAGTGATTGTGTGAACTATCAGAATGCACTGGGCCAAGGTTGATTCTCAAACCCCCAAGTCCCAACCTTTGTGCCTTATTCACAAATGCGTTACTACGTCACATGAAGAGCTGGCTTAATTTAAAAAAAAAAAAAAAAAGAAGGAATTTTGTAACTTGCCATAGCCCTGCTGTGCACCACACAGGGCAATTTCAACATCCACATCACAGGAGACCGTATCCTTTGGCTAAGGCGCCCAGCTGTCACAGGACCGTGATAGCTAGCAGGAACTAACCGGAGGGCTCAAAGACTTAGAACAGACATTGGCTAAAAGAAGGGCTTTCACCCAGGGTGGCTAGTGTCATGAATGTCCCCCAGTCAAAGAAGAAACTCCACTTGTCTTCAAACTTTAAGCAATACAGACTCCATGTAACGGAGCAACTTCCCTTTCTCACTTACCCAAGTTCAGTTCATTAGCTGCCTCCTCAATATTTCTAATGAGGTGAGTAATTCGGGCTGCCCCTGGCACTTCGACTTTGTGAGAACTTGTAAATTACTTTGGAACTCTTGTGGAAGACAGTGTCAGGAGCCAGTACTCCTCTGCACGAGGGCAAGCCACTCTTCAATCTCCCGGCTGTACCGTAAGCACGCTCTGCACACACATTTTGGTCGGTTACTACTTACTACGTGGGGAGTGGAGCCTGCTTCAAGTTCACCAGCGTGTACCTTCCACTTCCTCCATGGACTGTCACGTTCCAGCAGCTAAGTTTCTCAGGAAACATTCAGTCCCCTTTCAGAACGGTCCCCACCCTCGCTTCACAGAAAAGCCACCTCCACGCGCCGAAAGTTGACACAAACTTTCAGAGACACCAACCTTAGCCACTACACAAAGTGTTTTTTTGCAAATGTTATCTCACCCCTCCAACAGAAACAGCTAAACTCTAGAACCAGCCCATCTTCTGCTGGTGGGGGACTGGAAATCCTTCCTCCAGTTTCCCGCCATCATTCACAACACTGGACTCCCAGAAAGCGCGGGGTCCGAGAAGGACCACCCCCTCCCTGGGAAGCCTGGGAGAGACGCCCCCCCCCCCCCCCCCCCCCGCCAAGGAGGCGCACACACACCTGAGATGGTTCCTCACGCGCGAGGGGACGGCGGGCGGGAACGACAGGTTCCTCCAGCCGAGGAGGAGTCAGCCTCCTCCCGGAATCAGAGCCTCGGCCGGGGAGCCCGCAGCAAGGCGCGGGGATGTCACCCGGGTCAGGCTGGGCCAGCGTAACCCGAAGCGCCCTGCGCCGCCGCGCCCCCGCCTCCGCGGCCACTTCCTCCTCCCCCTCGCGCGCCTCCCTCGCCGGGCCCTGACCCCGGCCACCGCCCGCCGTGCGCAGCCCTGGGCCGCGGCCCCTCCGGCCCTGCGGGGAAACGCGGAAGTGCAAGCGGGAACCCGGCCCTGGGGTGGGCAGACAACAGGTTTCGGCCTCCCTACGAAGGCGGTTTAGACGGGGCCGGGGACTCCGAGCCTGCCGGGTGGGGCGCCGCCGGGCCACCGTGCCAGCCTGGACCCTCGCCTGCGGGCGATGGACCCTGAGCGCCACCAGGCCAGCTGGCGGGCCGACGCTCTGGAAAGCCGGCGCTGAACTAGGCCGGGGAAGCCGGTGGAGGTGTCTCAGGTCCTGCACCCTCCCCCACGCCGGCCGCCCTCGCCATCTGCCCGCGAGAGGGGAGACACTGGCGCGCCAGCCTGCGGGGGCGCTGGCGCTGGTTTACCTGCTGTCTCGCCGGCTGCCCCCCCCAAGCTGGCTTCTCCCGGTCGGCACCTCTGGATACGCAGGTTTCCCTGGGCCTAGAAACGCATCGAGCAGAAGGCGGGTGGACCCCTGGGACCTCGTCGTCGTCAGAACCCAAAGCCCTTGGCCCGGGCTTCCCCGCGCGTGCTCTGGAGACTGGCCAGGCCTCCTGACCCTCCCGCCCCCCGCCTGAATGTCAGCGTGGAGACACGCAGGGAAGACCAAACCCAAGCACTGGGGAGGGTGGGGTGCTGGGCTCCTCAGGCCCAGCCTCATACAGGTGGAGGGAGGGGGCGGGGGAGGCGCAGAGCCGGGTATCCGAATTGCAGGCTTCCCACTTGCACCCCACAAACCCGACCCTTCCCACTGAGCATGCCCAGCACACTTGTTGCCACAGCAAGGGGTAAGCGGACCCACCAGGGACGCAGATGGGTTTCCAACGAACCCCATTTCTTTCAGACCTTTCCTCTGGGTGCTGCACTAACAGTGAGGCTGTCTCAGTAATGGAAAACACCCGGAGGTGGTCAGAAAGGCCTCCCGAGGGAAGGCAGCCAAAAGAGTGGGAGTGAAAATCTCAGCGGCTATTATCATAAATTACTAAGTGACTTCAGGTAATGCCCTCAGATGCCGCAGTAGTCCTGCCGCTGCCCGAGAGATGTAGAGATTCGCTGAGTCCCAAGCTCGGCAGCTTTAGAAAACCATCCAGAGTCCATGCAGTGTTCTAGCGGTTCTCAGCCTTGGCTACATGTTAAAATGGGGCATGGGAAATTAAAATACAGGCTGAAGGACTGATTAAAAATTATCAATGCCTAGTTTCCATGCTCGTGGAATCCGTCTGGAGGTGGTGCATGGAAAGCCCTAATATTTAACAGATTCTCAAAGTACAACCAGGGAGGCCCACAGTATCCTCATCACCAAGAGCTTTATGAGTCTGGATCAGAACAGATTTAACAAAGTCTTTATTCAGGCAGGTGTCGTGAGCGCTGTCTGGAAGTCCCCTCGGAGAGTCTGATGAGCAGCCAAAGTTGAGAACCCCCGGAATAGACCACTGCTTTGCCCATTTTTCCAAAATCCCATCCACAAGTGTACCATATTGACCACAAAAGGAATAATCTAATTGAAATGGAGTGAAGGTGCAGGTTTCCTTCCCACTAGTTCACCCGGAACTGTTCAGTAACTGGGGAGCAATAAGGGATCACTGTTACCTTGGTACTTGTTAATTTATTAATTCAAAATGAATGCTCAAGTGAATTTCAGCCCAGGTCCTACTCCCCAGGTCCAAGTCACCTACTGCCACAGCCGACCATGAGTCAGTTCTCATCAGCAACACGTGAGTATCAGTGAGACTCTGAGTCTGACCTACAAATAATAGGCCGCAGGACTTAGAGAAAGAAGTCAAATGGGGCTCACTGGGATCCAAAGGAAAGCAGGGCACGGGTTGGCAACTGGAACAAAAGAAAGAACGTGTGCCTGTGAGCCCAGGAAAAGCAGACACCCATGTTTGCCCTGATTCACTTGTTCAAAGCCACCAGCCTCCGATCTCCGTATGCCCCATCTCCCAGACACGTTCCTAATCGCAACTATTGCCTTGAATAGAAAAACAGAGGACATTTTTGTAGGCATTCTGATTTATGGCTTGAAAACATTGCTGTCTTTTAATTAGAGCATATAATAAATTAAGTTTTAAAGAAGAACACTATAATTTCAAACATAGTGGCTTAAGATACTTAAGTTCCCACAGAAATTTCTGGAATTAAATATTATTCCCAGAAGTTGTTGTGGTGGTTCACTGAGCTAATCTGCCTGCCAGCAGTCACATCCCCTATGAGCACTGGTTCAAGTCCTGGCTACTGTGCTTCCAGTCCAGCTCCCTGCTTACAGGCTGGGAGAGCAGCGAGGATGCTGAAGTCTTTGGACCGCTAATGCACATGGGAAACCTGGAAGATATTCCTGGCTCCTGAGTCATTCACAGCCACTTTGGCCATTTGGGGAGTGAATCAGTGGATGGAAGAGCTGCCTGTCTCTCCTTTATAAAATCTGCCTTTCAAATATAAACAAATATTACCAAAAAAAAAAGTTCCCTATTTACTCCTTATATGGTCTAAAGCAAATAAAATGTAAAAACATGACTTTTTCCTTCTAACCCAATAGATAGATAATCTTCAAAATCTTTTTTTAAATAGTGGTTATGAATATATAATGTACTGGACTGCCCCTATCCTATTATAAACTGTATGGCTGAGGTTGCCCCTCTTAGTATAATGAGAATATTACCTACAGAATTGAGATGTTGATTGCAGTAGCTAACAGGAGCATAATTTCCAATGTGCCTCAGCAGTTTATTTTCCATTATTAGTTTTATGAGCAATTTAGGAATTGTTTTCTTTTTGGAATTGCTCTTAAGAATTTATGCTAAATAACACAAATAACATTTTTAAGACTCCTCTCAACAGTGATGGCTGCTTCTCTTTTTGCTCAGGGCACTGAAACAAAGCATAAGAAAGAAACAGATTTGAAAGTAAAAGGCAGAAAAACTGAATGGGGTTATGGGAAAGGATCTTATCAAGTCAAAAAAGCTGAAGCAATCCTTTCTGCAGAGGAGACCCTGGAGACCTAGTTCTCAGGGAACTTCCATTGGTAAATATCCTCCTTACCATCGTAAGAGTGAGTCAGCATTTGGAATGAAACTATGTTTACCATCTTTTAGATTGCAGTGTTAAATAAATTTGTTGCCACCTCACTTTTCTCCCGTACTGAAGAAAACTCCAGAGCAGTCAAGACTTTGGACTTTGATGTAGCTACAAAAACCTGCAAAGCTTTCCTCCTGTCTCACCAAAGCCTGAGCTAGTCCATCGCGTAGCTACAAAAACCTGCAAAGCTTTCCTCCTGTCTCATGAAAGCCTGAGCTAGTCCATCGCGTAGCTGTCTGGCTTGTGCAGTGTTGTGTAGAATATCGTGCTGTGTAGTGTTGCCTGGGGAAGTATTATCTACATTCTAGTGTGACAAAAAGACTGAGAGGTTCCAAATTCTTCTGAGATACCTTAAACCCCCAGCTGCTGCAAGTGGACTCCTCCTAATGGGGAAATGGCATGGATGCACCTTAAAAGACCACTTCTCACAGGTCTGGGGAAAATTGGTTTGGTTCTTCCCATTTCTGGAGATAAACAAGTTTTCTCCATAGCCATGAAAGTGCACATTGTTCTTCAAAACTCATAAAAACGTCTATGGAATATTAAAAAATTAAAGGGAACCTGAATGTTCTTTACCTCCGTGCTTGTATTTTTTTTTTACCAGTGATGAAACCAAGACCCAGAAGGCGTATTAAGTGACTTCCCTAGGGTTACAGAGTTAGCTAAACATAGAACAAGACTAAAAAGAGAAACTGCTTGGTGAGGAGAAGCCTGTGTGTGTTGCAAACTCATTTTGTTGAAGATTCCTCACCATGTCTGGTTCTCTAGTCTCCCACATGCTCAGTGTTCTCACCAGTGAGGGACCTTCCGTGTTGGCCTTGGGCCAGGCTCTAGTCTTAACAAAGTACATGTAATTTTTAGTCCTCATAATAGGTCTACAAGGATTAGGGGGGAAGGTGCTTTATTTTGATTTGACAAAAGGGAAAAATAGAGTAACATGCTCAAAATATTGTAGTCTGCATATAACTGGGATTGAATAGGATGATATATGTAAAATGCCTTGGTCTACAGCAAAAGTTTCACCATCATCAGTTCACTTTCCCAAACCTGTTGCATTTTGCCCCCTAGTCCAATATCTTGCCAAAACTTTTAATTCTCTTCATTCACATATTTCCTCCATTGTTTTCTATACCTTTGGTGTATTAGTGAATATCAATAAGGATATACTATATATGCTATATTCTTAAGCATTGTTAACAAAAGTTGCAAACACTAAAAATGAATTGGGAAGACTAAAAGTTCACTACTTACAAATTGAAAAAGTAATCTAGTTTCCAAGAAATGAACCTGCTATTCAGGAAAATCTTAAGACAAATCCTTGAACAGTACCAGGCTAGTTACTTTGGGACCTTCAGATTAGAACAGCTCATTTCGTAGGTCTCCACCTAGTTGTTATATGCATTATTAATAGCAGAGTTATGGACATCTAAAAATATCCAAGAGAAAAATCTTTCCCTATCAGTGATTCTCAAAGAATTGGGATCAAGAATGAAGTGAAAATATATGATCCCTGAAAAGACAAAGTAAAAATACTAAATATATTTTTAAATGAGTACTTTAACTTTTATTTCTTCTTTATAGGAATCTGGGAAAGTATTCTTAAAATAAATGTTTAAAGCACCAATATAAAGCAGTACCAAGAAACTTAGATTTAAAAGTCTGTGGGTATAGGAAATGTGAACTCCTTCCCCAGACGGGCACACTTTGTTCCTAGCACAAGGCAGCACTGAAAACAAGCTTTTGCAAATCTTGAAGATGTAAATTAAATAAAGTCTTTGATACAAAGTTTTCTTTGCAGGAAGGTTTCAGCTAAGCTGAAAGGTCCCAAGAATCTCATGCAGAGAACTATCACCGTGGAGCTGAACGCATCGGTGGAGCTGTGTTCTTCAAACTTCACTTGGTTTTCCTCCCAGGCAAAGAGAACCGGAGCCAAGGGTAAGCAGTCCAAGAATCTACAACTTCGTTTAACTCCACACCTTAACACTTGTTGTCTGAGGTGGCTTAAATCTCAGGAATAAATGCGTAGCATACACTTGACAATGTTTGTACTGTTACAATGCAGTTTTTTTTTTTAATGACCTGAGTAGCAAAAATAGAACAATAGCAATGTACAGAATTTACGTCTCTACATGATTAGCTTTAAAATAAGGATTGTGTGTCTTGCTTAAGCAGCCTTGAAACCTACGAGTATTGACCTAATTTCTGTCAAACCAGGGAGGACAGGCCAGAGAGTAACGGGTGTCGCTACCTCACCTTCAGAAGCAAATCTTTTTTCCTCCTCCATCAGCCAAAATCCTCCTGCAAAACCTAAAACTGAAAGCAGAAAAGTAGAATAGCTTTCTTCTGTTATCCTTGGCATATCCGTTAAGATTTTGCTTTGTTTTGATAGAGCTCTTTAGTGGGAGGACTAAAACAAAAGTAAAAAATGACTCAGTGTAGAATCCATTAAACCTAAGTTTTACAGTGCAACGGAAAAATCTATTCTTTTAACATTTTATAGGCCACAGTAAAAAAAAAATAATCCCATCCCCTTCCTGCCTATCTCCTGATCCTGGCCAAACCCCTGAGAACGGAGATACCCAGATATGTGGCAAGGAAACCGGAAATTAACATTAGGGCATTAAAATGTTGTTGTTGTTAGTAAATGTAAAGAATATGTGTTCAAACAACACCTTTCAGTACGTAAGGAGAGAGCAAGGAAATGTATTGTGAACATGTGCTCTTCACAACTTATTTGTATAATCAAATATTGCTTTTTAAAAATAGGTGTTTATTTTTATTAGAAAGGCAGATTTACAGAGCAATGGAGAGGCATAGAAAAAGGGTCTTCCATCCACCGGTTCACTCCCCGAGAGGCTGCAATGGCCAGAAATGAGGCAATCCAAAGCCAAGAGTTTCCTCCGGGTCTCTTATACAGGTGCAAGGTTCCAAGGCTTTAGGCCATCCTCTACTGCCTTCCCAGGCCACAAACAGGCTGGAAGGGAAGTGGGAGAGCCGGGACACAGATTGGCACTCATATGGGATTCTGGCACTTGCAAGCTGAGGATTTAACCATTGAGTCATCATACCAAGTCTACAACTTAGCACATTTGTAGTTTTATGACAGAGCAAATGCCCCATTTCATAAATACAGCCTTGCAAGTTTGGGTCCTGAAGCACTGAGTATTTAAATTCCACTTCTTCCCCTCACTCTAGCTATAATGTTTGTTTCTGTTTTCACATGGTTTGAGAGCCAATTGTCCCCAGATTAATGAACGCAAAAGTAAAACATCAAAAAGCTGTATTGAACTAGATAGACTAATGACCTCCCCAATGATACACACATGCTCGTCCTGTTAACCTATCAATATTACCATAGATGGGAAGGGGGGCAGGATTTTGCAAATATGACTAAATTAAATATCTTGAGGTGGGAAACTGTGTTGAATTATCAGCACAGGCCCTAAACGCAAAAGTGTGCATTGTAAAAGGAGAGAAGTGAGAGGAAGACTGCTGACAGAGGAGTGGATGATGATGTGGTCATGGGTGTGGAGACAGCAGTAATGCAGGCACAAGCCCAGAAACACCAACAGCCACCAGAAGCTGGGAGACTCAGGTTCTCCCTTAGAGCCTCTGCAGAGACTGCAGCCTGCCAGCCCCCTGATCTGCAGCCAGAGATAATGATGGGACATAAGGAAGCCCTTCTGATCTGTCAGCGAATGAATTTCTGTTGTTTCTGGTCACTCGGTTTGTGACAACTTTTTATAGCATCATTAGGAAACTAGTGCAGTTTCCTCTGCTTACGCCCCATGCGAATGGCTAGCTATCGTTCTAGGATTAAGAGATTCGGTGCTGACATTTGTTGGATGTTTTTCATTCAAGCTGCCAAAAGCAACACTCAGCCATGTAAATGGGCTCAATTTTCTACCTTGTGGGATCTTCAAGCGATACCACAGCCTTATAAAATTTGAGGTACCTGTACCGTTTTATTTTATTCTTCCTGAGCTTCCTAACAAGTAAAGAAACGCCAAGATGAGGTTGAAAATAAATCATAGTATAATTTGAGTGTTTACAACTAGCCAATTAATTCTTAGCATAAGGAATACTTCAGGAACTGTCACCACTTAATTAGTTTTACTTATTTATTTAAATGAAATATAGGGCTCATTAGAAATAAGAACAAGGTTTTAAGTGGGGTCTGGGCTAGAAGGATTGTTCACACAACCCAGATCTTCCTTCTGGCAGGATTTATTTTTTCAACAATTAGCCAGCGGCAGCTAACTCCTACGGCATTTACCTAGACTGCAAAGCATGACCTCATTCAAGGTCATTCCTTTGCCGGACAAGTCTTTATCCTTTGAATGAAGATAAGCTGTCATTTTAGCGAATTACTCTGACGGGTTTAGATGATTCTAAAATACCTGAAGCACTGATTAGGTCTTAGGGGTTGCATCACAGTCTTACCTCTGCCCTCTTCCTTGAACAAGTATTAATCCTAAAAAGTGACCTGAATATCATATTCTACATTAATAAATATTTTTGGGAAAACACATTCTATATCAAGGCCCTTCATAAATGGGCACAGGTGATAAAAACCATTGACTTCCAAAGGGTTTAAAATCCATGTTCTCTCTTTGTTCTGATTTCTCCAAAACTGTACACTTCAATCCAGTCCAAGTTGTAAGTTTTTTTTTTTAATTCCCTCGCGTTGACCTCCTCTGTAATCTCTTCTGCCTGTATAATACCCAAGGCTTCTCTGAAAAACAAAGCTCAGAAACATCAATTATACTAGACTACAGGGATGTGTCATACCTTGGGTCAAGGTTTATGCATTCTTCTCCCAGGCAAACCAAAATGAGCTCATTAGGCGAGTGTAAAACGTAAGAAATGATGGTACTTGAGGCACATTAGAGAAGACACTTAGAATCTTAAAGGAATGGCTCATCACCTTAACCTAGCACTCAAACTTTGTGTGATAAGATAGGATGAGCAGACATCAAGTACCTCCTTGTGTAATGTAATACAAAGTGCACAACTTCATCTCTAAATCATTTTTGCCCGTTCTCCCAATATTTAACCCAAGTTAATCATGTTTAGGCCTGAATTCTAGTCTACAAGACAATGAACCCATTTTCAACAACAAAACAATGTTATCAAAGAAAAGTGATGGAACCTGATGAATAAAAATGACAGATGATATGACCAAATGCAATGTGTACAGATTTTTTAAATTGAAAAAAGCTCAGTGCAAATATTAATATTCATATATCATGATAAATTATAGAATTTGTGAAATAGCCATCTCTTGAGAAGTTCAGCTTTTATATTTTTTAAAGACTTATTTATTACTTTTGTTTTTTAATTTGATAACAAGGTTGTGGAGAGAGGCACAGAGAGATATCCAATCAACTGATTCCCACCCTACTGGCCACAGTGGTCAGAGCTGAGCTGGTTCAACTCCAGGAGTCAGGAGCCTCCCCGGAAGTCCCACGTGGGTTCATGCACCCACAGACTTCAGTCATTCTTCATTGCCATAAGCAGGAGACCAGAAGCAGGGAGCCTGCATCAGAAGTAAAGCAGCCAGGCAACAACAGGCATCCCAATGGGGTGGCAACGCCAAAACTTGAGGCTTAGCTTACTATACCAGGATGCCAGCCTCGCGTTTTTTTCTACTGCTCTTGCCATCTTTCCTTCTGTTTTTCTTACATCTTGCTGTCTTGGTTACCCTGCTACTTCTCAGTAATTTGGAAAGTTTACTCTGACACAAGTTACAAAGAATAATTTTTCTTTGCCCTCAAAATTGAATGGAAGTTGGTTTTGGCATGATTGTGTAGTGGTTAAAATCCTCACCTTGAACGCACTGGGATCACATATGGGCGCCGGTTCTAATCCCCGCAGCCCCATTTCCCATCCAGCTCCCTGCTTGTGGCCTGGGACCCTGAAGTCCAGGTAATTATAGGATTCTATGTTTAAAGTCATTTTCCTGGAGTACTTTTATGATATTCCCCATTGCCTTCTGGTGCCCAGGGTACCCAATGATAAATCCATCACCAATTTGACTTTTCTTTTGTTCCTTTTCAGGTTATTTCTTTTTCTCTCTGACAGCCTTTGTAACTTTTTTTTAAAGATTGATTTATTTTATTGCAAAGTCACATATACAGAGAGAGAAGGAGGGACAGGGAGGAAGATCTTCTGTCCGATGATTCACTTCCCAAGTGACTGCAATGGCTGGTGCTGCCAATCCAAAGCCAGGAGTCAGGAGCTCTTCTGGGTCTCCCACGTGGGTGCAGGGTCTCAAGGTTTGGGCCGTCCTCGACTGCTTTCCCAGGCCATAAGCAGGGAGCTGGATGGGAAGCGGGGCTGCTGGGATTAGAACCAGTGTCCTGATGCAATCCTGGCATGTACAAGGTGAGGACTTTAGCCCCTAGGCTTCCATGCCAGGCCCTGACTTTTTTCTTTAAAATATATCTCAGACACAATATCTCAGTAGCTTAATCCTTGCCTTGCAAGCTCCAGGATCCCATGTGGGCATCAGGTCATGTCTGAGCTGCTCCACATCCTTTTCAGATCCATGTTTGTGGCCTGAGAAAGCAGTGGAGGATTGCCCGAAGTCTTGGGGCCCTGCACCCTTGTGGGAAACCCAGAAGAAGCTCCTGGCTCCTGGCGTTGGATTGGATCAGCTCATCTTCGACCTTTGCAGTCATTCAGGAAGTAAAACAGCAGATGCAACATTGTTTCTCCTTCTCCCTAAAAATCCGCTTTTTCAATAAAAATAAATAAATCTTTAAAAAAAATTAGAATTTGAAAACTTTGCTAAAATTTGTCCAAGAGTCTCTTTTCATCTGTCTAACCTAGCACTCCATAAGCACCCATTATCGTGAGATTTGACTGTCACTCTGGCAAATGTTCTGCAAATATTTCCTTAAATATGACCTCTGTTGTCTTTATAATATTCGCCTGGAATTCCAATCAAAGAATTAGTTTCTGGATACATCCTCTGGATCTATTCAGCTTTTTTTCTTTTTTAATAAGCCATTTGTTGATTCACTCCCACAATGGTCCCTATATTGAGGCCTGGGCCAGACTAAAGCTATGAAGCAAGAACTCCATCCTCTTGTCCCATCTGGGTAACAGGAGCCCCAGTACTTAGGGCATCTGCCACTACCCTCCCAGGCACATGAGCAAGGATTTGAAAGTGGAGGATGGGACTCAAACTTGCGTTCATACCGGATTCCCATGTTGCAGGCAGTGGCTTAACCCATTATGCTTTTTAAGAAAATATATTTATTTTTATTTTTATTGCAAAGTCAGATATACAGAGAGAAGAAGAGACAGAGAGCAAGATCATCTGTCCAATGATTCATTCCCAAGTGACCACAACTGCTGGTGTTGCGTCAATCCAAAGTCAGGAGCCAAGAACCTCCTCCGGGTCTCTCACGTAGGTGCAGGGTCCCAAGGATTTGGGGTCATCCATGACTGCTTTCCCAGGCCACAAGCAGAGAGCTGGATGAGAAGCAGGACTGCCAGGATTAGAGTAGCGCCCATATGGGATCGCTGCTCTTTCAAGGCGAGGACTTAAGCCGCTAGGCCACTGCACCGGGCCCAACCCATTATGCTTTAATGCTGTGACCTACTTTGCAATTTCCACTGTATCCTTAGAAGTATAATTTGATCCTTTAGATTGTTCATTATCTCTTTTCTTTAAAAAAGATTTATTCATTTTTATCTTGAAGGCAAATTTTACAGAGAGAGAAGAACTGATGGAAAGAGAAGCCTTCCATCCTCTGAATCACTCTCCAAATGGCTGTATTAGTCAGAGCTGAGCTGGTAGTCAGAAATTTGTTCTGGATATCCCATGTCAGAAGGGTCCCAAGGAGTTGGGCCATCCTCCATTGAATTCCCAGACCATTAGCAGAGAGCTAGATTGGAAGTGGAGTGTCGGGACATGAACTAGTGCTCATAGGGGATGGATTAGTTAACTGTGAGAGTACACCCCCCCCCCCCCGATTGTTCATTATTTCTTCAAGTATGACCATTCCGGTACCCAGAGATTTTTTTGAGTTTTTGATTTCTAAGACATCTGAATGATATTTTTTATTACTGATCTCACATCTTCTGAAGTTCACCTCTGCTTCCTGTTTTAATCCTACCTCTTTGGATGGGAGCTCCTTTGTTTGCAGAGTTCTGTGTCTCTCTTATTCTGTTTTTCTTAAAATGTTGGTAACTCCCGAGGAAATGCTCACATTCGTCCCTGAGTATTTTTCATGCTTATCTCAATCTAACTCAAGTGATTTGAGGGAGAGACCAGGCAAGCTGAGGCAAGATGGCTCGAGTTCTTGACATGCAGAGCTCCATCTTCACGTAATAATGAAACCTCTTCCTGGCTCCTCCCTCGGCTGCGAGTGCTCCTCTAACCTCTCCTCGCTCCTCCCTCGGCTGCGAGTGCTCCTCTAACCTCTCCTCGCTCCTCCCTCGGCTGCGAGTGCTCCTCTAACCTCTCCTCACTCCACCCTCGGCTGCGAGTGCTCCTCTAACCTCTCCTCGCTCCTCCCTCGGCTGCGAGTGCTCCTCTAACCTCTCCTCGCTCCTCCCTCGGCTGCGAGTGCTCCTCTAACCTCGCCTCGCTCCTCCCTCGGCTGCGAGTGCTCCTCTAACCTCTCCTGGCTCCTCCCTCGGCTGCGAGTGCTCCTCTAACCTCTCCTCGCTCCTCCCTCGGCTGTGAGTGCTCCTCTAACCTCGCCTCGCTCCTCCCTCGGCTGCGGGCTGCGAGTGCTCCTCTCTTCCCCTAACTTGCTTGCTCCCTCAGCGTGGTGGTTCCTTTCCCCTCTCGCTCTGAAGGTTTTTCCTCTGGAGTTTTTCACGCCTTCCTCTCTGGTTTAGCCTTTTCCCTCTTTGTTCAGTAAAAAGGTAATGTTATTGCTGGCTGTTCCTCAAAGCAACTCTTTGAATCAGTTTCACTGAATTCTTCTTGAATCCCATGTCTTCTTCCTCTTCGATTTGCATTTTCAAAGTGTGCACCTTTCAGGAATTCTTTCATAAAGATTTTTGGAATGGGAAATATCCAAGGATTTGTAGGCCCCCAAATCGCTTCGACTTGTGTTTCTACACACCAGTGAGATTAAAAAAAAAAAATCCTAAATAGGTCACCTACTTTTGTGCCTTCATCTAGTAGAAAGACACACTATCCACCAAATGTACTGCATGGATGCATCCCAGGGGTTAGTGAAGAAACACAAGAATGTGTTTTAATTGGAGTTCTGCTTGAAATGGAAATGAATGTAAACGATATTTTTTGGACAATGGAGAAACTTGAGTATTGCAATGGTTTGAATATTTGTCTCCCGTACAGACCCAAGAGACTTTTCTCCTAACATGGGTATAGATTTTAATAAGAGGGTGTATTCTGATTATGGTGCTTAGGGATGGGGCCTGTGGACTAGGTCCTTGGGTGGAGCTCCCATCATCAGAATCTGCGGCTTTGTAAGAGAAGTGGTGTTGTGTAGGAAAACACACACTCTTTATCTCCTGCCATGTGATACCCTGTGCCACCGCAGGACTCTGCCAGCAAGAGCACCATCGCAAGAGGCTGAATCAATGGGGCTGGCTTGATCTTGGTCTGTGAACTTCAAAACCATGAGCCAAAATGAATTTCTTCCCTTGTCAAGTTAGAACACCGTAGGAGTTTTGTTACAGTGAAGAAAGTTGACCAGAAAAAATACGGAGTTAGCAGATACCACATCAGGGAATTACAATCGATATATTTTTTTAATTTGATAATGATTTTACAATTATTTCTTAACTTTTTATTTTTGTAAGCACATGTTAACGTATTTAAAGATGAAATAACATTCAATCTGAGACAATTCAATAAAAGTAAATGTATAGACAGATATTTGTGAACAAATGTGGCAGACAGCTAACAATTATTGAATCTTGAAGTAAATGAGTATTTTTTCCTAATTTACACTATGCTGTATGATGATTAGATGCACATTTTTTAGTCTAAGTAAAATGGGCAGTCACTAAAAACTGTAGTCCATTGTTGTTTGGGGGATTTAAGCCCAGTACTACAAGCCACTCTGAATTTTCTAAATAAGCTAGACATCTTGAATTTTGTATATGCTTTTATTTTTATTTTTATTTGCTAAAAGGAGATATTGGCAGCAAAAGTGTTTTAAATTAAATTTTATTTATTTATTTTATTCTTTACATTGTTTACATATTTGAGAGGGATGCACACCAGTGTGGGTGTTCGATTAGGGTGGAGAGGGTCCACCTATGGAGGAAAGTAGACGGAACAAATGTTTCAATTTGTTTTTCTCATGTGTCCAAAGAGGGGGAGGGGAGAGAGTCACTCCTTACTGTCAAACTACATATTCACTGAGGGCTAGGGCTGGATCCTTGGGCGACACCTTAGAGACGCTGGCGTGGGGGAAGAATGTTCTGGTGGTGTTACTTGAGTGGTTTTGATAGTTCTGAGAAGTTGTTGGTTTTGCTGCAGCAGGACTGAGAAAATTTTTCTAGGTCCACATTAGTGCATCCCCAGGAACACATTACATAGCTTGGGCAGGAGAGTGGTCCAACCTGTTCTGCTTTTCCATCCACCTAGGCCCTTGATGTCCTCTGCTGGCCTGAACGAGCTCAGGCAGATCTTCAAGAAAATAAATAAGTAACTACAAAAGTCTGGTCTGATATTATCAGGTATCAATTCTGACCTGTAGGGTTTTTTTTTTTTTAAGATGTCTTTATTTTTATTTGAAAGGCAGGCTTACACAAAAAGAAGGAAAGATCTTTCAGCGTCTGGTTCACTCACCAAATGATCACCATTATGAAGGCTGGGCTCGGCTCAAGCCAGGAACTTCTTTCAGGCCTGACACAAGCACTTGGGCCATCTTTCGGTACTTTCCTAGGTTACTCAAGATAGCTAGATAGGAGGCAGAGTGGCTGGGATTTACCAGCACCCATACGGAATGCCAGAACCTCAGGAGACCTTCCACATCACAGCAATGCCTTCTGTCCCTAGGTTTTTAGCTTGCCTTTTGTGATTCAGCTCTCTAGTATCTTAACCTGTTTCCTATGTCTTAGCTGGCTAATTTTCAGTCCTTCATTTTCTTCTTAAGGTGATACCTGATTAATTTCCTATCCCTTTCTGTGTGTGTGTGTCTCCTGCACTACCCCACAATCGGCCTCTGGTGCTCTGCTGTGTCATTAAGCCATTGTAAGATAATGCAACAACTAATCAGGCTATGATTTTGTCTGGAGTACCAGATCATTTAACAAATTGTGAATTGTTTAATAATTATCCCAGGGCACTAAGTGTTTTCTTAATGATCTAAAATAGTTATTAAACCTCCCCACTTAAGATAAATTGTAACATCTGTCTTCAGGAAGCATTTCTATTACATGCAATATTTGCAAAACATTTACAATGGCTTTTAGTTATATCTCACACACTGTGATAGGTTTATAGTTTTTTTTTCCTTATTTAATGGCTGAAATCACTAGGAGGCCTGGTAGCCCAAGGATGAGTTGAGACCCTCATGAGAGGAGATATTAGGCCCAAGCAAGCTTCCTGGATGACTGGTTGCTGCTCATCCAACTGTGCCACCTTCTCTTCAGCCCTTGTTTGCTTTATTAGCTAATTACTGGGCTGCATATTCAACCCAGGTTCCGACTGTATTAAGGGCTATTTGCTGACTAAAATCAATACCCTTTCGATTAGCCACCTGGCGTGGCTTTTGGTAACTAAGCATTATTTGGGCTTCACTGCTCTGACCCCGTCAGGGAGATGGGAAAGAGCTTTGTTTTGATTTTTTTACACTTAGTGGCCACTGCTCTTAACAGTAGGAGTTAAAAAGCAGTGGAGACTAGCTCTGCATGGCCCAGCCTAGAAACCAACACATAGTATCTATCACAGAGGTGAGAGGCAAGAAAGAGTAAGTAGCTAGCAGTGATTTTGCTATTAAAATTCTTTCCAGTTAGATACATCAAGATACTTCAAAAACATTCATGGAAAGGAGAATTAAAAGTAAGTTTATGTTATTACAAAAATTTGAAATCCTTGTAGAATTGGGGACTTAAAATAGTTCATTGCAAGTATGTATTATTTCAAATATCTTATATCAACATAAACTTATCTTTTAATTCCATTTTCTGTGGACATTTTCAAATGCATTCATATACGCAAAGTTCCAGGCATTATATTAATCCTTAAAATACAGGGATGAATGAAACTCTTTCACCAATCTAACTCAAGCTGAAAAGAGTAATATAGAAAAATTAGCAGTTAGTATGCAGGAATAACAAAGGGCACAGTGCAGATACTGAACAGGGTTTTGAAATAGCAAACTAATCACTCCTTTTGAGAAAGAAAAAAAAAGGTTAAAAAGCTTTCTTGCCAGTGATGGTAGTAAAACCAACCAAAAAAGTACTTTTTAAAGTGAAGTATGGTCTTGCAAAAGTGATTCATGCTTGCTGATTTTGCAAAGATGAAAATATAAAAACCAAAAAAGGAGGAGTGGAGCCCTCAATGACCCCATCGCTGGGGATACAGTTAGTTAGCCTCTGTCAATATTTTGCTATAAACACTTTAAGCTGCATTTACGTATGTGCAACTTTTAAGAACAATAAAAAACAACAACAAAAGAAAAATGTAAAGACATGGGCTTTCCATGAGACCATACAAAACCATGTTTTGCTGTTTGTTATCTTCATAACTAGGCAATCAGCTTAATTGTTCGGAGCAGCAGTGTTCTATACTATGTGGGCACTGATACCCACCTCAGTGGGTTATGATAGAGATAAATCAGATGATAGTAGTATAGTCCTTAGAACAATACCTGGGGCATATAAAACACTTAACATATTCATTCACCCAACAATTATTTATTAAGACCTCTCTTTTCTAGGAACTTAGATCGGATCAGTGAACTAAGTGTGGAATTCAATGATAACGTTGTCATCATTGTTAGTGTAATGTCCTGTAAATCCTCTTTTTTTCCCATGATAAGCATGGATCCATATCACCATTTTTACTGGGTACATAGTATTTTAATGGAAGATATACTCTAATTTACTTAGCCAATTACCTATTCAAGAACCTCTATAAAGAGTTTCTAATGTGAAGAACATTTGTGCATATCTTCGTATTCTTGTCAAGTTGAATTTTTTAAAGATTTATTTATTTTTATTCAAAATTCAGATGTACAGAGAGGAGGAGAGATAGAGAGGAAGATCTTCCATCTGATGAGTCACTCCCCAAGTGAGCACAACGGCCGGTGCTATGCCGACCCGAAGCCAGGAGCCAGGAACCTCTTCCGAGTATCCCACACATGGGCACAGGGTCCCAAGGCTTTGGGCCGTCCTCGACTGCTTTCCCAGGCCACAAGCAGGGAGCTGGATGGAAAGTGAGGCTGCTGGGATAAGAACCAGTGCCCTTATGGATTCCCAGAGGCGAGGACTTTAGCCACTAGGCCACTGCGCCAGGCCCTCAAATTGAATCTTTTTATCTTTTTTTTTTTTAAGGATTTATTTTATTGTTATTGCAAAGTCAGATATACAGAGAGGAGAAGAGACAGAGAGGAAGATATTCTATCTGGTGATTCACTCCCCAAGAGACCGCAATTGCCGTCGCTATGCCAATCCAAAGCCAGGATCCAAGAACTTACTCCAGGTTTCCTAAGTGGGTGCAGGGTCCCAAAGCTTTGGGCTATCCTCAACTGCTTTCCCAGGCCACAGGAAGGAAACTGGATGGGAAGTGGGGCCCCAGCACATTCAAGGCAAGTACATTAGCCACTCAGCCACTGTACTAGGCCCTCTCAAATTGAATCTTAAAAATATATTCTCTAAGTAAAATTATTCTGCTTAAAGATGTATTTTATTTATTCAACAAGCAGAGTCACCACACACACATAGAAACACACACACACACACAAACACGGAAAAAATAGAATCTTTCATCCGCAACAGCCAGAGCTGTTCCAAGTGGAAAGCAGGAGCCAGGAGTTCCATAACAATCTCCATGTGATTACTCTAAAGCAAAGACCATTATTGGGGCCATTTATAAGGACTGAGTGCTTCAAAAAGAAAACTTAGAACAATAAAAAAAAATACTAAGATGTTTAGTTCGGGTTTTAATTTTTCTACTTTCTACCTGATTAGAAATTTGGTGCACCTATTATGGCAACATGGTATTTCTGGCCCAGAGAGTGAGTGCTGAGACTATGCAGAAAGGAACTTTGTGTCTAAAATTCTTTCTAATATCATTTGCATAATTTGGGAGCTTGGGAAGCTTCTCAGGAGACTGCGACTTGCATACAAACTCCTCCATCAACATTCCAGGAAATATAATGAACAAAATGAAAAAAAAATGTGAAATGCTCCCAAGTTGTCCTATCCTACTTATTCATCAACGTCTTACTTTGTTCTCTATATAAATGATGTTATGGATAATTACAGCAGAAAAAGAGCACAAAATATAAATAATGAGTGAAATAAAATTTGCTTTGGTTTCGTATTTCCTATCACTTTCTGTTGAGTAACCTCTTAACTGAAAAACTACAAACTTGGAGCTAAATATGTAAGGGGAATCATGAAGCTTTTATATAACACTGTTAATAAATCTTTTAAACAGATGCAAATTTCTAGAACTATCTATAATACATATTATAACGTCCGAATTTCATTTTGTTAATCTCTTGGAGCTACCTGGCTGGATACAACCAGCTTGTAATTGAATCTAAAATTGTGTTAGGGTGTCAGATGCTTTAAGAAACAGCTAAATACTTATTTTTAAGTAGCTATGATGAGACTTGGAATGAATCTAATGAAGGGAAAGCACCTATTGGAACAAGTATCTTCTCAATCTGCCACAATTTCTTGTTTTCCAAAGATTCATCTGTTTTTGTTTCAAAGGCAGATTTGTAGAGAGGAGAGACAGAAGGTGAAAGACCTTCCATCCACTGTTCACTTCCCAAACGGCTGTGGTGACCAGAGCTGAGCTAATGCAGAGTCAGGAGCCAAGAGCCTCTTACGGGTCTTCCATGTGGCTGCATGGTCCCAAGGACCTGAGCCACCCTTCCTCAGCTGGAGTGGAAGTGGAGCTGTCGGCAAATGAACGTGCACATGAGATGCTGGCATTGGAAGGCGGAAGATTAGCCATTGTGCCAGTCTCGATTTCTTGTATTCTAAACCTACTTAAAGTTATAAAGATGTCAGACCTTAAAAACACAAAGCTTCCTCATCAAACTTTACTGTAAATAAAGCAATGATTGGCTTTGATTAGGTGAATTTTAAAAAGGCACAGAAATAATCATTGAACACTTGCAAGTTTTTCATGGATATTCAGAAAACATGTGTCTTGATACTCAATTCAGTAAATGATGTGAAGTGATAGGTAGCAAAGATAAGATCCTGTTTGCCTGGCTTCCAGTCAACCCTGATCCATCTGTTAAGCCCATCTTGGGGAGTCAATCAATGGTTGACCATCTCTCTGTCTCTCTCCCTCCACCCCATAGCTACTTTACAAATAAATAATGAATACGTAATATTTTCTTAAATGTGTAAGATGGCTTCTGTCCAGAAGCTGCCTTTAAAAAGACAAAACATGAATTCCACTGCTGCGTTTGCAGCACTGTGGTGAGGGGCAGTGATCCCACCCCTCTGTAAAAACCTATTTGGAGAAATTACCACTCACACCTTTCTCGAGGTTTTTGGTTCTGAACAAGCTGGGCAAGACCAACCTTCCAACTTTTGGAGTTTTGTGTTCCCACCCTGTGATTGCTAGCTGCTTTTCTTTGGGGGCAAAACTTGTGCTTAACAGGTTCCACCTTAGGGACCACATAATGTCTCAGGTAGCCTTCAAGTGAATCCTCTGCCTGAAAACACCGGACGCTGGGTTCCTGGCCTCCCTACTTCCCATCCGACTCCCTGCTTGTGGCCTGGGATGCTCATATCACAGGCAGTGGCTTAACCGGTCGTGCCACAACACAAGCACCAAAATGAATTCTTCACTTGATTCATGCTTTTTTAAAAAAATGATTTTATTTATTTATTGTTACTGGAAAAGCAAATTTATGAAAAGGCAATACAGAGAGAAACATCTTCTGTCCACACTGGTTCACTCCTCAAGTAGCTGCAATGGCCAGAACTGAGCTAATCCTAAACCAGGAGCCAAGAGCTTCTTCTGGGTCTCCCATGTGGGTGCAGGGTCCCAAGGCTTTGGGCTGTCTTCTACTGCTTTCCTAGGCCACAAGCAGGGAGCTGGATGGGGAGTGGAGGAGCTAGGATAAGAACTGTTACCTGTATCCTGGCATGAGCAAGGCAAGACTTTAACTGCTAGGCTACCATGTTGGTCCCTTGCTATATCTTTATGTCTTTTTTTAACAACATATACTAAAAGTCTATTCTTCCCTTTTAGAGTTGTCATTGTTACTTAAAATATACATATAACAATAATTGACAATATCTCTCATGTTTAGACATGTACATTGACAGCATAATATTTTAAAAACTAAGCAGACATTAAATTAATGCTGGCATAAGTCACATTCTTAAACTTTTATGAACTCACTTTTAAAAATAATTTTAATACTTGTTTTCACTCACTTGTGTGTGTAGGTTGGTAGCTGTCTGTTAGTTACATTCAACGATGATACCTTCTGAGAACAATTTCGCTTAGACTACTCAAGTAAGAATATATCAATGATATATGTTCCCTGCATTACAACTAGATTATTTTTCTTATTATTTGAGAGGCAGAGAGACAAGGCAAGAAGAAGAGCTCGCTTTGACGCACTACAGGGATGGATACATGTGGGTGATAGGAATGTGGTGACATGAGCCATCGAGCCATCCTTGCTCTCTCCCAGGGTGTGCACTGTTAGGGAGCTGTATCAGGAGCCAGATCCACGCACTGAACTTGGCTTCTGTGACGTAGGAGGCCAGTGTCCTAGCCAACAGGCCAAGGGCTCATTCTTTTTATTTTTTAAATGTAGCAAGAGAATGACATTAATAGTTTATCTTTCAATCATAAGGGAAATCAAAACTTTGTCCTCAAGTTATTTATGCAATTATATCAATTCTTTCTAATTAAGGTTAAAATTATTTACTGACTTACTAATTGTATTGAATATATAAGTCACTTTTTCCATCTACTCCATATTCTTATGGGAGAAAACTCAAAAATTTAGAAATACGCACACACACACACACACACACACACACACACTGTGTTTTAGTCCCTGTTCTGTCACTCTAAACTATTTTAAAATATATTTTGGCTACTGTGCAGTGTCCTATCTCACATTTAGATTTACTTGTTTTCATAATGATATTCATCTTTATACTGGTTGCACATGAGTTTTACACTGTTACCTCCTATTCACTGTATTTTATTTCTTTATGTTTTGTTTTACTGGAAAGAATTAGAGGGAAAAGGGGAGGGACACAGAAAGATCTTCCATGCCCAGGTTCATTTCCCAAATAGCCACTATGGCCAGAGCTGGCCTGCCCCAAAGCTGGGAGCTATGAGTTCCTTCTGGGTCTCCTACATGGGGCCAGGGGCCTAAGAACTTGGGCCATCCTCTGCTGCTTTCCCAGGCCATTAGCAGGGAACTAGATTGGGAGCAGCTGGGACTGGAACCAGTGTCCAAATGCCATGCTGGCGCCACAGGCAGTTAATCAGTTGGTTATGCCTGGGTGCCAGTGCCCCTTCTTTACTGAGCTAATAGCTATTTTCAAGCTTATCATGTGTCAGGTTCTGTGGAACACTGCCCACTGAGTTCTCATAGCACTGCATAGAGCCATATACAATTGTATACTTTTTTTTTTCCCAGAAAAGAAAGCAAGGTGGAGAGAACTATCTTGTCTGGATTTTGAGCCATAACCAGATCTTTACTGTTAGCCACCATACCATACAACACATTATTCTTACATTTGTCTGCAGGTACTTTTTTAGGCTGATACAATCCTGTATCCTTGTAACTGGACATTGCTACTAGAACATTTGTGTGGAAGCCAGGGTTCCCACCTTCCTTAGGCAAGCACTCAAAATGGCAAACGGAACCAAGGAAGTAAGTTAGTATCTAAGTGAGTTTGAATTTCTTGAATAGGCATAATATTCCTAAAGTCCACAGAGCATTCTGTAAGAATCATTCTTTCCAATATTTTCAATCTTTTAAATGCTATTTCTATAAGCTGTATTGGGTATAAACAGCTTGAGGCTTAATGACCCTTAGGCTCATAGTAGGAAACGTCTTATTAGGAAAAACTGCCAGCAAGTTTCACTGCTGCATTGTTTAAGGTACAGTACTCACATGACCTCAAAGTTGTGCCAACCTAATACAGAGTAAATGTCATGGAGTGTAGATGAATTTTCAAGAGTGCAAATTCAAAAGCCAGAGTTCTAGCCCTCTATTTTCTTGATAAAGGATTTTAAGAAAGATGTTTAAGATTTTGTTTTCTCATCTCTTAATTAGAACTAGAAGTGCACAGTTAATTCAAGATGAACGAACTCTAGTTTCCTTATAGGGAATGTTTATAACCTCTTTAGTGCAGTTATACTCACCTTTACTGACCCTGTTACTTTCCTTCCATTACATACTTAGATTCATAAGTAGCAAAAACGATGAATTTGGAAATAATTTGTGATACACATTCAGTTAGTTGGTCAAACAGAACATCCTTCTCACCAGTGTAATATCCGTTTTTGGTTATATGAGTGTGTGTGTGTGTGTGTGTGTGTGTGTGTAATACAGGCAAGGAGGAAGTATAAAGAGGTCGCCAAGTAACTAATGGCAGGAGTAAGCTTTTAAGCATAAAATCAAGATAAGGTGGTCATGAATGTCAAGTAATATGGCGAAGCCAAGTAGTATATGACTTTACAGTGCAGCACTTGGCAGTAAATAAGTGGGAGAAAAGTTCAAATGTGTTGATGATTCAATCTGGACATTTCTACCAAGATATCTTCAGTCAATGTCCACATCTTTGCCGCCAGGTTGAGTTGCGGCCTGGATGGAAAAGGAACAAGACTCTCACAAAGAACTCAAAAGTTGGATTGGTGCATTATATTAGCACAAAGTTGTAAAAAGCCTTACCTTGGTCTTACTCTCCAGGTCAATGGCATGCCATCTGGGGCCTCGTAGGCCAAGCTGAAGTCGTGTAGATAGTACTGGGTTAAAGGGTATAAATGTTCAAAAGAAGAATTACTGGGAAGTAAGGAAGTAGGAAACAATTTCTTTCTTCTTCTTCTACTTTTGTTTTTTTAAAGATTTATCTATTTTTATTGAAAAATCAGATATACAGAGAGGAAGATCCTCCACCCCATGACTCACTCCCTAAGTGGCCGAAACAGCCAGAGCTAAGCCAATCTGAACCCAGGAACCCAGAACCAACCCCCAGGTCTCCACGTGGGTGCCCCCGGCTGTCCTCAACTGCTTTTCCAGGCCACAAGCAGGGAGCTGGATGGAAATCTGGGCTGCCGGAACCAGAACCACTGCCCATATGGGATCCTGGTGAGGACTCCAGCCACTAAGCTACCATGCTGGGCCCAAAAACAATTTCTAAGAGAGCTGATCAGAAACAAGTCTGGGATCACAGAAAGAAGAAAAACAACAAAATATACCTGAAACAGCAGGTTAATTCTTGGATGACTGATTTGATTCAGGCAAAGTAGATCCTTCTACGGTCTATAATATTATAATTTCAATATAATGAATATTTTTGCTCTCTGTCCCTGGGGCCCAATGAACCACCACCAAATTCATATATTCAAAGTTTCTTACTGTGATGGTGTTAGCAGGTATAATCTTTATTTAATTTTTTAAGATTTATTTTTATTTAAAAGGAAGGTCTATAGGGAGATATTTTCCATCCCTTCCTTCACTCTCCAAATGGCTGCAACAGTCAGAGTTGGGCCAGTCTGAAGCCAGGAGGCAGCAGTCAGCAGTCTCCCCTCAATTTCCCACATGGGTGCAGGGGGCCAGCGATCAGGCCATCTTGTGCTGCCTTCCCAGGCACATTAGCAGGGAGCTATATCCTTAGCAGGCTTAAACCATAGCCTACGCAAGATGCAGATACCATAATCAGAGGCTTAGCCTACTATGCTGTGGTGCTGGCCCTGACTCTTCTTTATTTGTTTGTTTTTAAAAGGAAAAAAAAGGTCCTTTCTTAATTATAGATTTGCCTATTTCTTTGAAAGTTGAAGTCACCGAGAGAGAAAGAGAGGGAGAGAGAGTGAGAAAGGGGAATGAGACGGAGACAGCAAGGGAGAAATCCCAACCTCTGGTGTACTCTCTAACTGGCTGCAAGGGCCAGCAGCCAGTTTGGGGCCGGGTGGAAGCCAGGAGTCAGGAAATGCATCCTAACCTCCCACATGAATGTCAGCTACCTGAATGTTCATGCCAACTTCCATTGCCTTCCTAGGCACAGGAATACAGGCAAAGGAAGTGGCTCTTGAACTGGTGCTGCAACATGGGACGGCAGCATTGTAAAAGCAGAAGGGGTGTGTTTCATATACTATGCCACAATGCTAGCCCTGTGGTGCCTTTTAGAACGTAGTTAGCTCATGATGGAGCAGGAGCCACTCATGGATGAAATTTATTCCCTTGTGAAAGGGCCTGCCAAGAGCCCCCCTCACTCTGTTATGGATGGATGCAAGAATAGAGCATCTGCCAGGTAGAAAAGGGCCCTCAAGAGATCCTGTCCATACCAGCACCCCGAGCTCAGGTTATGGCCTCCAGAGCAAAGAGAAATAACTTACGCTGTTAATAAACCACTCATTCCATGGCACTTTGTGATAGCAGACCTAACTTATTAATCCATAACTAACAGTCTTGGATATTTATTAGTAAATAAACTCAGGTGTTTCATAGAGAATCATCCTGGACAGACAGGCATTACTTGCTGCTTCATATTGTTTAACATATGCTATACATTCTAAATGGAACCTGGAAACAGCTTTCTGGCTATCTGACCAATTTTTAAAATCAATGACATGGGTGATATCTAGCAAAACTGATCTAAGCAAGAAGCGGAGGAGCTGGAACTAATTACATAACTAGAAGAATGCTATTAATATACAGAAAGAAAAATATACCTCTGGGAAAGGGATTGAAATGGAACAGAGTGCAAGCTCAGCTATTTGTCAGCCTTCCAAGGATGTGAAGGGCCTGGTCCATGGATTCTGTTCAGCTTCTCTCACAGGGATATATGTATATGGAAAAGGGAAACAACAGACATTTCTTCAACTACTAACATTAAGCACCTTCATCAACTCCTCTGTTAAGCTGCAGCTCTCATCGGTGAGCACAGAGCTGGGATTAGAGGAGACTAGGCCTGGCTGAGCTCAGCACCCACAGTCATATGTGTGGGCTGGGTCTAGGGGCAGGCCAGGCTAGGCCAGTCCACAACACAAGCTGGCACAAGTGAGGCAAAATGCAGTGCAGACCAGGCTGGGTTGGAATGCAGTACCCTCCAGTTCACATGAAAGTTGGAGCTAAGGGTGGGCCAGGTTGAACGAGCCTGCAGTACCTACAGGCATGTACAAAAACTTGGACTGGGAGTAAGCCTGCTAGGGGAACTGGAGGGAATTCCTCTGCTAAGACATTGCTTATACTGGTGAATGTGGGAACTGGGTTTGAGGATGGACCAGGCTGGGCTAGGCTGCCACACATGTTGATGCACACAGAGCCAAAATGGTGTAGGCTGATGAGGCTAGGCTGTAGCACCTGCTAGAAAGTGCCAGGACTGGGTGCAAGTAGTATCAGGCTAGACTGATGTGAAGTCCCTTGACAAGCAAAAGATCTGGGACTGGCAGCAGACTGGTATGGAAATAACGGACACTCCTTTCCAAGGGTGCAGCTTTCACTGGTGAGCATTAGAGCCAGTGTTAGGTGTGAGTCAGGCTGAACAAGGCAGCAGCACCTGTCAGCATACATATGGACCAGGTCTGGGGATGAGACAGGCCGAACTAAGCTGCAGTACCCATGGGAGTGCAAGAGAGCCGGATGGGATAATTCAGCCAGGCCAGGCTGAATTAGATTGCAACACATGTTGGCAAGGATTGGGGCTGGTGGAGGTTATTGAGGGTTGCCTCAACTAAATGAGGAATAGATCCATGGTGGGCTGGGCTAGGATGCAGCATCCATTGTGTCACATGAAAGAGGGGATTAGGGCAGAACTGGCTGGTGAGGCAGTTAGGACAGAACTGGGGGTATGCACTGGCTGGTGAAAATGTTGGGCCAAACTTGACCCTGTGCTAGCTAGCACAGAAGAGTCAAATCTGAGGTCACCCCAGGTGAGATTTCTTGGGAAATCACCAACTAGACTGCTTGGCTCAAACCCCATCTGCAGAGAAAAATCACAATACATGTGGCCCAACCTTGGAATGCATATATTTGACTCTGGGCCTCCTCAGGTACTGATGCCTGTGTACTGGACAGAATGCCTAGATGCTCTTAGGGGACATGACAGCCAGCTCATCTAGGCCAGGAGAGGACATCAAGTGTCTTGTCAGAGGATGAAACAGTTTGGACAGATCTCCTGGCTAAGCTTTTCAACAAGTGTCTTTTCCGTGGATGTACCAAAGTACACTTGCCCAGTCAATGAAGCTTGGAAAGATTTTCTCAGCAATGAAGCCAACAGTATCTCAAAACCATCAAAACTGTTCAAAGAACACTCTCAGAACATTCTTCCCCATATTAGGGTCTCTAAGGTGTCACCAAATAACTGTCCCCCATCACCAGGTGATGATGTGGCTTAACAAAAAGGAGCAGCTTCCTCTCCCCTGCACCCCAAAAGGACACAAGAGAAAAGAACTGAAACATTTGTACTACCCACTTTCCTCCATACCTGGATCCTCTGCACCCTAATCGGAGGCCCATATGGTTGTGTAACCCTCTTAGCCATGTAAATAATATTTAAAAAAAAAATTCAACAAAGCGGCTGCATATACCCAAATCTTTCAGACTATAGCCTGTCTTCACTTACACTTTGACTGTAAACAAAAGAAAGCAGAGTCAGCATTGTGGCGCATAAAGGTAGAGCCAATGTCAGCATCTCATTTAGGCACCTGTTCATGTCCCAGCTGCTTCACTTTCAATCCAGTTCCCTGATAATGGCCTGGAAAAGCAGCAGAAGATGACCCACGTTCTTGGGTCACTGTTACCTACATGGGAAACCTGGAAGAGACTCCCGGCTCCTGGCTTCTGCAGCGCTCTTGTGGCCATCTGGGGAATGAATCAGCAGATGGACGATCTCTCTCTCTCTCTCTCTCTACCCCTCTCTTTGTAACTCTGAATTTCAAATGGATAAGTAGATCTCAAAACAAAATCTGCCTCCGTCAGATGTACTCTACTAAACATGCACAAATAATTATTTTTTAAAGATGTTTTATTGTCTGAAATTTATTATAGCAGAAATACATACATAAGCAAAAGGTGTAAAACAAAAAGGTGTAAAAAGGTTATAGTAATAGTTAACAATTACTGGGTCCTTACTATGTTGCACAACTTGTAAGTATTTAAGTGTGTAAACTCATTGATCTTTCAAGACAATCCAATGAGTTTGGACTTAGATTTCTTGGTAATTAGCAAAGGGAAACTAAGGCTGGAAAGGGAAGGAGAAGCGAAAGCTCTCAAAGCTGAAACGTGTCATCAACAGCTTACCCTGCTCTTGTTCTTTCTCTTTCATTTTTTTCCTTTCAGTTGAAAGCATTAGTTTCCTTACTGTTGTTGACCTGTGCATAGTCTCTTTCAACAAGCTTTCTTGATGTCATTCTTCTCTGTAGCACTTACAGTAGATAGTGAAGATCTTTAGAAAGCAAGATGTAGACAAGAGGTGACTCATGAAACTACTAGATGATGAGAGCCCCTGTGTCCTTTCAGATGACAAAAACTCAAAAAATGCATAACTGAAATTATGACTTTGTAGTGTGAACCTGCTGTTCAAACTCAGTAACATGGAATACTTCCACAATCTGTGTATTTTTTTTACCTCTCTTTCCAAAGTGATTGCTTTATGTTACAAGACATATAATTTCAGAATCCATATACCAGCAGTACTACTGATATATACTTATCATAGAAATCAAGAATTCTTTGTCATTTATCCTCTGATCTACTAAGTAATCAAAGTACCACACTGTGTTCAAATGTTTCTTGAGAGCCTGGAGCAATGACCTAGTGGTTAAATCTTCACCTTGAATGAGCAGGGATCGCCTATTGCGGGGGATCCCAGATGGGTGCCAGTTCAGCTCCCAGCTGTTCCACTTCCCAACCAGTTCCCTGCTTGTGGCCTGGGAAAGTGGTAGAGAATGGCCCAAGGCGTAGGGACCCTGCTCCTGCATGGGAGACCCAGAAGACCCCTGGTCCTGGCTTCAGGTCAGCTTAATTCCACCCACAGTGGCCACTTAGGAAGTGAACCGGCAGATGAGAACTCTTTCTGTCTCTCCTTCTCTCCGTTCACCTGGCTTTCTAAGTAAAATATATACATCTTTTCAAAAAATTTTACTTAAGTGTGTGGTTATGTATTCAAATGCCATTGGACTCTTTGGTTTCTATTTGCATTCATATTTTTGGATTTACTTTCGTCATCATTTTTCCTCAGTTTTGTTTTTAGTGTATTTAAATACAAATCTAAGTAAGAGCATATATTTGGTGATGCACAAGTCACCTATGACTTATTTGCACATATTTCTTACAGATTTCTCCTTTCTGTTTTCCAGTGTGTTTTGCGGGGGGAGGGAGTAGAGGGCAGTAAATGATCATGTGCCTGTGTCTGCATGCACGAACAACTGACAGGTAAAGGGAAATCTGGATCTCACTTATAAATGAATACATTGTATTTAAGAACAAATGGAGAATTTAAAAGACTAAAATAGCTAATAAATAAAGTATGTATTAAAATAAAAATACAGATTTTATGATCATATAGATGATTTTGAAGATGAAAATGAATATTTCACTTTTCCTTCTCAAGGTTGTGTATACTTGTTTTGTGTTATGACTAGGTCTGCAAACTTCAGAAGCATCAGAATGCCTTTAGACTCTAAAATAACTATTAAAAATGAACTGCAAATATTTACAATATAAATTATTGCGAAACCCATCCAAAGTAAAGAATTCCATATATATATATATTAAAAGGCATTGTCAATTATTTTAACATCTATTAACCTTCCAAAAATGCTGTGTAGCTCATTTAAGAAACTAGTACATTTTAGAGTCAGTCAAAATTTTACTAAATTTTTGTAAATTAAAATTTTAGTATCTAGGTTGTTAACTATCTATTTTGCCAATCTGGTATGAAAATACTACTGAGTCTGGCTTTTTGTTGCTAAAATTGTAGGAATTGGCCAGTGTTTAGTGCAGTGTTTGGGTCTCAGTTTCACTATTTCTGATCCAGTTTCCTGCCAATGCAGCAAAAACAGTGAAAACACCCAACTGCTTGGCCCCTGCCACACACAGGGGAGACTGCAGTGGCATGCCTGGCTTGGGGCTTTTGTCTGGCCCAGATCTCAGATTTAGCTGTTGCAGCCATTTGAGGAGTGAACCAGCACTGGGAAAATCTCACACTTTTATGCTTTCTTTCTGTCTGCCTGTCTCTCCTTTCTCTGTCACACTACCTTTCAAATAAGTTTTTTTTTTTTTTTACAATGTTTAGGGATGAATTAAGTCAAGAAATAATATTAAGACTGAAGCTAATGCTATCAAATAAAAATAATTAATTCTCCCTGAAAATTCAACATTTTAAGATTACAGTATCCCAGCTGGATTTTTTTTTTCTGAGAAAAAAAATTAGAAATTAGAAAATGTGGTTGGAATCCACTGAGATGTGGGAGCAAAAGAACAACACAATCAAACTGATGTTTAAAAACAATAGAACTCTCTGGGGAGCAATTTTGCATTATGTATCAAATGTAAAGTGCACTTACCCTCTGATTTGGCAGTTCCATTTCTAGGAATTTCTCCTGCAGGTGATCTCATCCATGAGCAGATTGGTATTCGACGAAGTATTATTTTTGCTGCAAAAGAACAGCAGCAGCCTGAATGTCCTCTGCTAAGATAATTATGGCACTTCCCTTCAATAGTCTTTCTCAACACCTTTATGCACTGTGCAATTAGAGCTGGAGTCTTCATTTCCATACTTCCGTTCTAATTCTTAAGAAAGTTGGCCTTGGGGCACTATTTTTGATTACAAAATGGAAAAAAATAATGATTTAATTTCTGGCCCACAAAAGGAAGCTAAAACTGGACACAGAGTCATTAAAAGGAAAGAGGTAACTGTATATGTTATAAGAAGGGACAAACGTCCAGGTGTATATTTTCTAAAAAGAAAAAAAAAGTCATGAGCACAACAGTGTCAACAAAATATACCATTTATGCTTCAAAATGAAGGCAATATATGTATCTACGTAGAAATACTTACAGAAGGAAACAAAAGAAACTGGTAATAATGGAACCCTCCAGGGAGGAAAACCCTGGCCCCGGGTAGGCTAAAGCAGGATGTATTTTTTTTTTAATTATTTTATTTAGTCTGAAAAACAGAGAGACAGAGAGCTCTCTTCTGTTGATTGACTCCCCAAATGCCCACAATAGCATGGGATGAATTGGGTAGAAGCCAAGAGCCTGAAACCCCACATGGATGAACAGGGACCAGTTACCTGAGCTAGGGTGCCTCCGCCCTCCCTCGCCCTCCAACCCCTGCCTCCTGCTCCAGACAAGGAAACTCCCTTAAGGTTCGTGAACAGAAAGCACCAATCATCCTGAACTGTTCTCTCATAGGCAACGTTGGCCAGGGTGATGCTTCGGCACTGCCAGGAAGCTGCACCCGGAGCTCGGCCAGGACTTCTGTCCAAGCACTCTGGTAAGGGGATTGCACACAATTATCCCAAGCAATGTCTTAAGCATTAATCCAAATGCCACTCTAAGGATGTCCATTTCAATGTACACTGTACTATACTTACATCTTTTGATATTTGCATTATCAGCATCGGTTACTTACAAAAATACACATGATTTAAGAAACCAAAGTATTTGGAAGAGAGAGCCCTTGGGAAAGGAAGGGAGGTGAAAGATTTCTGTTTCTTTTTTTTTGCCACAAACGGATGACCAATGGCCACAGCTAAAGAGTATTCGAATAATACTGCTGTACATCCGTATTTTCTCCACCATGACGATTTGAAATTCATTCAGTTTTTGAAGTGACAGTAAGAGGATGATCAAATTTTCAAGAATCCGGGAAGGAAAAACGGGATGGAGTGAGAGAAGGGAGAAAATTCAATGGACAGCAGCAAGCAGCTAGGCAAAGGACAGCATTTTCCCAGGGAGCCGGTGCCGAAAGCTGCCAACTCCTCACACTGGAAAAGAGACACTGGCGAGAGTAAGACAAGCCAGAGTCGGTGTTCCTTTGGGAGCGGAGAAGCTGACTTGTTGACTGGGGGACACGCCGGAGGACTAGGAATGAGTGTATGAGAGCAGCTGATGCGGCAGTGACAGCTTCCCAGGAAAACTGGCTGGGTTCTCAACAGCTGCATGCAGCTGAGAGTTATACCTGGAATCTTCATTTCCATGGCCTGGTTTTAATCCTAAGAAAAGTAGGCCTTAGGGTACTACTTGTGATTCTAAAATGGAATAAGTAATGATTTAATTCCCAGCCAGTAAAGGGCAATCCAAATGACAGGCTCCACCATTTCCCCAGGGCTAGTTTGTAACCTGGGACAGAAATAAGCCGTGTGTATTAAATCAATACAATCACTCACAAGCAAAAAAAAAAAAAAAAAAAAAAAGAAAGAAAGAAAGAAAAAAGAGGCATTGCTTTGGTGACTATGTGTTATGTGAACTGTTTCTGTTTTTTCAGTGGTTTACTTTTTTCAGATGATATATGCCGGGTCACATTTCCGCAGTAAAGCTACACCAGTCAGGGATCTGATGCCCTGAGGAAGCATGCCACCATGCTACACTGCAACCTTAAACACTCCGTCCACCTCGCTGAGTCCGCCATGGCCAACGTGCCTAAGACAGAACAGTTCAGGATGATTGGAGATCCCTTGAATGGAGCAGGAGGCGGGGGGGGAGGGAGGGAGGGCTGAGGCAGCATTCGAGTGTTTCCCAGAAGTATCCTTGCCACCTGTAATCTTGTTAGGCTCGATTTGCTGGCAACATCACCGCTTCCCACAGACGGAGTGGGTCTACACCACACAATCAAACTTAGAATCAGCATGAAGATGTCTGTGCCTGCCTTCCCATATTCCATGTCACGCTGCTGGCCTGCTTTTCCATCTTTGGTTTCCCATCTCCTGTCACTCCCTAAAATGGACCTTCTGAAGCCTCTGTCTTCTTTCCAGGCAATTGCTTCCCTAAGTGCATTCTTACTTATCACTCTGCAGTAGACTCGCAAGTCTGCTGTTGTAGTCAGGATCAATCCAGGGCAGGCAACTCCTCCACCTGGAACCACTCCTACCTCCCTCCTGCCAAAGTCAGAACTTCGGAGAATGAACACATCTTTTTCTTCTCCTAACTGCCCTAAACTTTATCGCAATTTCCCGTGCCCCTTAAGCTAAACTCCCAGATTCATTTTTCTTTCTCTTGCTGCCTTTCCTGAACGTGCAAGAGCCTTCATCCTAGTTCAGGACTTCATTGCTTCTACTTGTCCTTGATCCCCACCTCCTAAGTGAATTTCCCTGGTTTTAATTACTTTTTTTTCACAATATATATATTTTAAGATGTGTTTATTTGAAAGTCACAGCAACAGAGTCACAGGGAGTGAGAGATTGAGACACAGAGACACAGGGGAGAGAGAGAGTGATTGATCTTCCGTTCATTAATTCACCCTTCAGATGATCCACAACCCAGGGCTGGCCTAGGCCTAAGCCCAGGGCCAGGAGCGTCTTGGAGATGTCCATCGTGAGTGTAGTGGTCCAGGTGCACTAGCAAGAAACTGGATTAGAAGCATCACAGCTGGGATGCTGGGGTCACAGGTGGCAGCTTCATCCACGGTGCCTCAATGCCAGTTCTTTTGCTAGAACTAACCTTGTTCCAACAAGCTAGTAATGTTTCCTAAAACTTTTTCATTGGTTTTATATTCAGCTTTATTACTGATGAATTGCTCCATCTTTTCTTAAAGTTCAATATTTTCATCCTATAGCAGGCTTTGGGGTCATAGTTTCCTAAACTCATGATGTTTTGAGTGAATATGTCTCAGTTTGTGTTCAGAAGCAAGCAACATAAGCACTACCTAAACTAACTTTCAAGACAACTGACTGTTTAAAAACGTTTGAGTCATAGAAATCCAAAATTTAGAATTTTTATGAGTTTGCATAGCTGCTTGAGGGACTCAATGTCTTATTTGAAATATGTTTCAGTCTCATTTCTAGACAAGCAAGATGGTCACCAGTAACTCAGCCATGCATTCAAGTAGTTTGCATATGCCAACAGAAAGAAAGTTTTTACTTACAACAGCATCAAGGGAGCTTTTCAAGGACTCATGTTGGTTCCGTTATGGTCATAGGCACACTTCTGTGAGACAGTGGCAGGAGAAAATATTCCAGTGGACTTGTTCCACATACATGCTGCTCTAAGATATTAAAGGGGCAAGTTAGCCTCATCCAAACCTCAAAGTATTGGTTCTGTATAGAAAGCATGGAAGATTACTGTACCAGAAAACACTAGGAATGTTCTGCTCTACACACATCGAACACCATATGTACCAAAACGTTTAACTCATAAATGCATGACTAACAAAGGTCTGATGCTACTTCATCCAACTGGAGGTCTAGATGGAGAAAAACACCAGGATGATACAGTGCCTGCTTGTACCTGACTCCTTCACATCACACACTGAATGGGGCAGCTCCTAGCACTATGGACTCGCATGACAGTGTCATAGAAAAAGATCTCCATACCATCCTTCTCGGACTGCCTAGCCAACTGCTCAAAGGAACTACTCAGCCACAAATTCACCCTACAACAGTCTTTAGAAAGGAAAATATGATCATTGGTTCTTGCTTCTTATCTTTCCTGGGGCTGGGTAGACTCAACGTTTTGGCAATAGAGGGCCTTTCGATGGGTCACTAGCAATGTCAGCTATATCACCGCGTATCTTGATTCCTTTCACCTGTTTCAAACCATTGTCAATATTTCTTGTCTCTGAAGATCTTTTCACGTTATTCTTGTATGTTGAATTTTTGTGATTTTAGATATTTAGTTCAGGACTTTTCGACACTTTTTATTTCAGACTTGTAACCTAAACAAGCATATATAACGAAACAAAGTTTAGAAATGAGTTGTAGGAATGGAGAACACAAGGCCAGGAAGGCCTCCTGGCAGAGAGGCTCCCTGACAAGCCAGGTCCCTTCAGATCTGGATTCTACAACCACGCTTGTCCAGTCTCCTAATTCTAGAGGTTTCTACAGGTTTAGGGGGAGGTCTCGAGGGAGAAGCGTGTTCTTTCCAAAGGTTAACTGGAATTTTAGCCTGCATTCCCTGAGTTCCCTAATCCCTTTATATATATTTTTATGACTCTATAAATCTGGAATTTTTCACCACATTTTGCTCTTTAACCACACACAAAGCACTTTAAAACACATTTTAAAAAATAAAAACAAAATCTCAATGTAGAAGTGCTTATACTCTTCCAGGAGCCTTTTAAACTCGTTCCCTAACTGTACTGTTTTTAATAGATAAATATCCAGGGCTACCCTCAGTATTTTGGCGCAAGTACACAGTGATTAACTATGTTGTGGACATAAATGCATCGAGCACAGTACTTAGTGTTTCCCAGTATTGCATCTAACAGCCTCAGCTTTGTGAAGTGGCGGCAGTTACAACGCCTGTCTGCTCTGGTTGAAGTCCCAGTGCAGTGCGGCTGTATTGCTTGACGCATGAGCTGTGTTCTGGCCACTTACTTCTTCGTTTTTCCACTCACTTTTCATAGTGTTTTCCATAGTTTCCATAGTTTTCAAAAATCTCCCTTGAGTATAAAAACAAGAGAGAGAGAGTGGAGGACAACCCAAAGCCTCGGGACTCTGCACCTGAGGCGGAGATCCAGAAGAAGCTCCTGACTGATGACTCCCAGCTCCTGGCTTCAGCTCAGCTCAGCTCCAGCCATGGTGGCCGATTGGAAAGTGAATCAGTAGATGGAAGATCTCTATCTCTCCTTCATCCTGTAATCTGAGTTTCAATAAATAAATAAATAAATAAATCTTAAAAGCTAAATGAAAAAAAAAAAATCCCCCTTGGGTAGTCGATATCTTGGAAATCAAAGGGAATTTCTTTCCCAGATATAAAGTGCCACTCATACCTAAATCCACAGTTTTCTACCTCAGATTTACTGTCTTTTAGAAGCCGATTTCCTTCGCTTCAGTTTCTACCCCTTCTTCATGTTTGTTGTCTCATTTTCAGCTTCAGCCTTGGTGGAAACTCAAGGTTAGAGGATCCCATTCGTGTTACCAAAGTCATCCCACGAGGAAGCGAGGCAGCACAGTCCTCGGGTCACTTGGCAACGCTTCAAAATGTCCTGCACGGACCACCTCCTTCCAATTCACTCTGCAGTGCAAGGTCAGAGTTCAAATTCCAGTTCCCTGTGCTCTCTTCTCTAGCCCCCAATTTGTTTTTTTTTTTTTTTAAGTCTAAGATGGATTTATTTGAAAAACTGAAATGATTGAAAAACAAAAACAAACAAGAACGACCCTGGGCGTGATGGCGAGAGAGGGCGAGGTTGTCATGAAGTACAGGGATCCCTGACCAGAGACTGGACACATGGATAATTCTATACTGACACAAGACAAGATTGATTTTCTCCTTTCACTAAAGACAGAATCGCCTTATGAAGCCCAAAGGACTTAGCGTAATAAGGATTTAGTGAGTGTTAACATTTGTCCGATATTTGATAATTAGTAAACTAGAAATATTAATTAATGCATTTTGTAAACGTGAGTACACCAGTTAGTTGCACGTTGGACATTGCTCACACTAACATCCCTTCTAGTATAGTACAGAAAGAGCTCTTGTCTGTAAGCATTGGTGGTTCAGTGGTAGAATTCTCGCCTGCCACGCGGGAGGCCCGGGTTCGATTCCCGGCCAATGCACGACAGCTTTTTCTTCCCAGAAAGAGAAGGCTTTGATAAAATGCGTCAGAGTTCACATTCTCGTAGCACTTTTGCTTCCAGTCCTCAAAATAACAGAATCGACTTTCGCCGTCTTTCTTTTTTATTGTGTTTGGAAGCCGCAGATGTAAGTAAAATACACAGATCCTAAAACACGAAAACGATTTGTGGCTGCCTGGAGATGCCGGGGATTGAACCCGGGACCTCACACATGCGAAGCGCGCGCTCTACCACTGAGCTACATCCCCCAGCCGAAAACCAGCTTTCTGCTATAGATACTCATGCAGGCTGCTTTGTAAGCGCTCCAGATTTCCAAGTTCATTTTGCCGGCGCCCTGCAGTACCCTCCTTCTTTTGGCCGGCCGGTCTGAACCGCTGCCGCAGTGCATCGGGGAGCCCCGCCGGAGGCCAGCAGTGCACGGCCAGCCCGCGGAGGGGGACCCGGAGAAACTGCCGCCGGCGGCCCGCAGCACGAGGGAGGCGGCCCTGCGCCCCGGCGCGGCCCGAGAGGCGGGCCCTGCGGAGCCCCGCGCCGGCCTGCGCCCGCTGCTCCCTGCCCTCCCGGGAGCCCCGCGCGGCCTCCCACCTCCCCGGAGCGCGGCCCCCGCCTGGGAGACCCTCCCTTCTCGCCCAGTGCCTCCAACACTGCCTGTTGGAGGAGTCGCGGCGCAGTTTGGAAGATTCCTCAGTTTGTTGTTCAAACTGAAAGGAAAAATAAAACGACACCGCCATCCTCTTTGTGATATGTGGATGATGAGAAAATAAGGTTGGGGGAGGGTTTCTTCTCCGTTTGGTTTTTCCAGCTTGGGCCAACAGGGACTGGTTGAAAGTGAAAATGGTATCAGGGAACGCCTCCCTTCCCGATCTCTGATCTCCGCCCGGTAACGGCTCAGTTAGCACCCGCCGCAGGCCTGCTCCCGCTGCCCCGCTCGTTGGGGCTTGAGTTGTCTGACCCCTCCAGGTTCTTGAAGTTGCATCCGCTCTGGGCAGGTGAAAGCTGGGCTGTGGGAGCTGCAGACACTGGCAGGCTCAAGCGCCAAGTGCGGGTTACCGTCATCACTTCCAAGCCTCCTGGAGGGCTGACCCGACCCTGAGGCAGTGAGGGCCTGCAATTCCTCTGCCTAATTCGCTCAGAGCACCGCTGGATAAAGGGCATGGTCAACAGGCCCAAGACCACAGCAGAGAGCAGAAGTAATCCATAAACTTCATTATCAACTTCTGGTTTAAAATAAATAAATAAATAAATAAATAAATAAATTACTGTGTTTGCTGGCAGTAATTTGAACAAATAATGGCTTCTAATCAGATTTATTTTTAACAAGCCTCATACTGAGCCAATGCAGCTATAAGGCAGAATGTCCAGATAAAGAAGGCTCCTCAGCGGACAGTCCTTGAGGGGCTCTGTTCGGGGCTTGGCTCCCAGACCAGCTCCTGCCCCTGGCCTGCGGCCTCAGGACGTGCGCATCCTCAGGTGTCTCTGGGTCAGGAAATGAGGACCGAGCCATGTGTCCAACGCAACTCAAGGTTTACATCAGTCACATCTCTGTGCATGCTGATTGTGGAAGGAGGCTGTTTCAGTTTCTGGTCTTGCACTGACATCCTCTTTAGGATTCCCTTTCTTATAGCACAGCATAGCTCTCCATCGCCCAAGACTTTCAAAAATTTGCCCTTCTTTCTCCTCCTTTTATTATTCTTTTTCAATTTATTTGAAAGTCACAGTTACAAAGAGGGAAAGGAGGAAGTTATTCCACCTGGTGCTCGAGTCTGCCCGTAGCTACAACAACCAGGGATGGGCTGGACTAAAGTCAGGAGCCAGGAGCTTCATCTGGGTTTCCCACACAGGTGGGACCCTGTGTTCGGGCCATCTTGTTCTGCTTTTCCAGCCCTGGGCAGGGCACCATGAACACATCTTAGAGAGCTCAGCTGGACCTTCCTGTACAACTGAATTTTCAGAGTTAAGCTCAGACAAGGTTCTGAAATGGCCTCTCCTATTGCGCAGACCCTCTGGGGGTAGCTGTGTGGTGCATCCGATCGAGGCAGAGGCTGGGGTCTACAACTAGCAGAGGACGTGAAGTTGAATCAGCGCTTTAAAGCAGCTGGGGCATGTGAGATTACTGTATCAGCCTGGCTTAAGGTAAGAGAAAAGTTCTAACTTGGTGGCCTTTTCAGCCACTTTGGCTAATGGGAAAGGTGAAACAGTAGAGCTATACATCAGGACTAGGAGTTTTTTTCAGAAGGATCACATTTATTCTGTCTGCAAGTAAAGCCACTCCAATACGCTTGAAGATGTAGACAAACTGAACCAATGTCCAAAACCATAAAACATTTAAAAAAAAATTGATTCTTGTATCTTCCTCACATCCCTATTGGGTGTGGGCCATCTCCCCTAAGCTGAGCTTCTGTCACACACCTACACCCATTCACAAGGACTGACTGTGGCCCCCTTTGAAGCTGGCGTCACCTTCAGCTGTCTTGTTCAGCTCTTGGCACTCCTGGTCCAGCAGTTGCTGGGAACTCCTCCCCAGGCTGGCAAGGAGCTGGCACGTTCACTTTCCATCCAGTGATTTTTATCACGGGCTGCTCAATAGAAGCACTGGGGGGACATTTAAATACTGTTGATGCTTGCTTGAGCCCATGCTTGGACCAATGACATTCGATTCTCTAGAGATGGAAATAGGCAATATTATGCTGTAATTGACAAAGCTTCAATATATTACATAATGATATGGGTTCTCACTGTGTAATGATGACAACAGTCAAATTGATTTACATAGCACCATTTGTGTTATACAATAGATCCCTTGTGCTTGGTCATCTTGTAACTGAAAGTTTGCGCCCTTTGAGCAACATTTCATTTCCCCCGCATCTGCTGTCTTTGTTCAGCTTTCAGATGATGTGGACAGGTAAAGCTGAGGATTGCTACTATAGGCCTGTGTGTTGGCATGTCAACAGGAGATGACTAGTATCAGGCCAGCAGTGTCTTCAGCCTTGGCTGTGCAGCCAAAGCACCCGGTGGCAATTCCTGGCCTTGTCACCCTTCCCGAGGGTCCATCAGACTGTGGGTATCTCCTTGTGCTCATACAACAGCAGAGCTGGTGGAGAGCTGCTGCTGTGAGTAATGGCAGGACAAGCATCTAGAAAGCATTTTCTGCTCTTTGAGCACCTGATGATTGAAAGGAGTACCATGGAAACCATAACCAAAGGAGGCACTGGGCTTCCATAACATGTCAAGGAAACACATTGCAAGAGAGTAGTAGCTGTTGGGTCAGGCTGCAGAGGAAATGGTGGAGAAACTCAGGCAGCTTGTGTGCAAGTTGGAGAGAAGGTTCTTCCTGAAGATAGACGTACCAGGGCACCCAGCCAAGAATTAAAATAATCCTATTTAGAGTTGGTGACATTCTTAGAAAATGTGTGGACTGAAATCACCATTGTAGTGGCATTATATGAAAGCTGAAGTTCTGAAATCTTTCAGGGAAATCATTTCCGTATGTCTTCTATAATTAAAATAATGTTATGTAAATTAATGGCAGCCATTGTCTGCAAAAATTTAGTTTTATTGTGTTGGTGTAAATATTTCCAAATCAATAAATGGAAAACAAAGAAGTCAAAACAGAAAAAAAAAAGTTTTCAAAATGCTTTAAAAATGTGACATGTAGATTTCACCCCCAAATAAGCTGATTTTGTTGATTTGAGAGAGGCCTAGTCATAGAATTTTAAAACAAAACAATATTTCTTGAAATTTATTTATTTTTTCTAAACAATTTATTTATTAATTTGAAAAGCAGAGAGAGAGAGAGAGAGAGAGTGGTTTTCCACCTTCATTCCCTGAACATCTGCAACAGCCAGGGCTGAGCAAAGCCACTCTGTCTGTTTCTATCTCTCACACGGTTGGCAGGCCCGCGTGTAGCCAGGCCGTCCTCTGCTGCCTTCATGGTGTATTAGCAGCGAGCTGGAGCTGAAGTGGAGCAGCCAGGACTTGACTGTCAATTAGATATGTAATGCAGTGTGCTAAGGGGCAGTCCATGCTCTGTGCCACAAGGCTACCCCCTCATCCAATAACTCCAGGATGCAGGTGGAACTAGCACATTCAAGTGCATTCTTCTGCAAGGTCTTCACTCAATGTGGAAACAGCCAAAGCTGCTTCTGAAAATGGAAGACTCATTGCCTGGAGCCCTTCTCCCTCAGGGATTAGCACTGCCAGGGATGCAAGAAACCATCTCACTCCAGCTTCTCCTAGTTCCTTTATATAAAATGCAACTGGTAGAAACAAGTGTTTAAGGGCTCAAAGCGGGCATTCTTTCATTTAAAAAATTATTTTGATTTATTATTTTTTACATGAACACATATTATTGTATATATTTGTGCGAAACAAGATAATATTTAAAGACATTAATTCAGTGTGTACTGATCAAATCACATTCATTGGTATTTATGTCTCTTTATCATTTCTTTATGTTTGTGTCCTTCCCCTCTTCCATTTTCTCAAAAATATAACAAATATAACATAGTTAATCTGCATTGTAGTTGTCCCTTTGCACTGCACAGCACTAGAATATATTGCTTCTATCCAACTGTGAAAAAACAAGCAACTCTTTATCTCGAATATTCTCTCTCTTCCACCCCGCATGCATATTACATAAATAGACTCCTCAAGTGGGGTGGCCCTGCTGATTTGCTGGTGGTTAGAAAGTTTCAAGAAGGCTGGAGCAGATGGCTGGGAGGAGAATGATCTGCGCTTGGCTCCCGAGAGTGCCTGCTGCTGTGGCTACTTGGATAAGAACTGGATTGTTTTACTCAGTACCTAAAGGAGCAAACAGCTTTTTGAAATGTGTTATTTTGCTCCTTGGAATCCTATTAGTAATTCTTCATCACCACAGTTAATTATCGTTAATAACAACCTAATGGCCAAGAAAGCTACTTACTTTTAATTCAAGGAAAAGTTAATAAATATTAGTCTTTTTCGGTAAGTACCCCCAAAGTGCAAAATTACAGTGGTCACAATTCGCATCTAGGATTTGAAGTATTTATTGAACAGTGACTTGGATCCCACTTGGAAATATTAAAATTCTATAATTTAGGTTCTGATTACAAGTAGATAGAAAAAGAAAGAAATCTGCCCAAGAGGAAAAATTAGTTGAAGAGGAAAAGAGATGTTACAAAAGCACATACATCGGAAAACTACCCCTGGTTATCCAGCTTGAGAAAGAGTCTTCTGGGCCTGGCCTGGTAGCCTAATGGTTAAAGTTTTTGCCTTGCACACATCAGGATCCCGTGTGTGCACCGGTTCGTATCCTGGCTGCTCCACTTGGTATCCAGCTCCCTACCTGTGTCCTGAGAAAGCAGTAGAGGATGGCCCAAGGCCTTGGGACCCTGCACCTGTGTGCAGGGTTCTGGGCTCCTGGCTTTGGATTAGCTCAGCTTTGGCTGTTGTGGCTACTTGTGGAATGAACCAAAAGACAAAAGATCTTTCTCTCTCCTCCCTGTAAAATCTGCCTTTCCAATGAAAATAAATAAATCTTGAAACAAAAAAGAAGAAAAGAGAAAATGTTGTAAGACTAGAAGGAGAAAAAGTAGTTATCTTTTTGAGATATGAAACAATTTCCCAAATTAAGACAATCTGCTCAAAGACAAGAGTTTTTGTAGTTTTTCTAGAACTAGCCAATTCATAAGATAGAGATAGAATACAGATTTTTTCATAATGTTCTCTGAATTCTCGAGTTGTGGATTATTAGCTCCCAAGTGTATCTACTGTTTTTTCCTGTGTGAGTTTCCTGAACTTCCACAGTGCTCACTGGGTTCTATGTAGGTAAACAGTACATGCAGACTTACCATTTGATGTAATAGAATGATGAAAAGGGTGCTTAAGGGTAAGTGGGCATAATGGACTGTACTGGGCTGATGAAGACACTCCAAGAATGGGTGATGGTGGTGGTTGCACAACTGAGTAAGCTTTAAAAAATTCACTTCATTTAGACACTTAACATTGATAACTTACGATGTGTGAACTGCTCACAAAGTGAAAAAAGAGAGGAATGGAGTGGAATGTGCTAAATGTGAAAAAAAGGTAAACAACAATGCAAGGGACAGAGGAACAGGATTAAAAACAGTGCTTTCCCAGGAGCATAGAAGGAAAAGGACAAGTTTTTGTTCTAGTGGTAAGGGAACTACTAATTTTTTTTAAAAAGGATTTATTGTGCTTTATTTAAAAGCAAAGTTACAGAGAGGGGAGATAGATTTTCTATCAGCTGGTTCGTTCCTCAAATGGCCAATGTGAAGCCAGGAACCAGGAGATTGTTTCAGGTATCCTGCTTGGAGTGCAGGGTTCCAAGGACCTGAGCCATCCTCATTGCCCTTCTCTGCCGTTAGCATGGAGCTGGATCAGAAATGGAGCAGTCAAGGGCTCAGTGTGGTAGCCTAGCAGCTAAAGCTCTCACCTTGCATGCACCAGGATCCCATACAGGTGCTGCCTGCAATCCAGCTCCCTGATTGTGGCCTGGGAAAGCAGTCGAGGACGGCCCAAAGCCTAGGGCCCCTGCACCTGTGTGGGAGACCCGGAACAGGCTCTGGCCTCCTGGCTTTGGATCAGCTCATCTCTGGCCATTGTGTCCACTTGGAGAAGATCTTCCTCTGTGTCTCTCCTCCGAGTCTCTGTATATCTGCCTCTCCAATAAAAATAAATGTAAGTCTTAAAAAGAAAAGGAGTAGCCAGGACATGGGCCAAAGGCCACATGGGACGCTGGTGCTGCAAAAGGATGCTTAGCGTTACTGTGCTATGCTCCCAGCCCCGGGAAACATCGATTAAGATCACAGGTAACAGGTATGGGGAATGCTAACTGTGTGTGGAGTAGTGAATGTGATGGGGTTCACCCAGGTGATAGCACCCCATCGCAGTGGGCAGATATGACTCCATTTTGGTTTCTTGATTTAAGCTGTGAATGTAGCTAATCTCCTTCTGTATACACTCTTGCTAGCTGATTGGCTAAGGTGTGAGCTGAACTGAAATTGACCGGATACTTTGTATTGTGAACTACTATTGAGGATGATTTACAATGTGCACCCCTAAAGAATGTGGTCCATTGATTGGATGGCTTGAGAAAATTCCCTGGCTGTTGCACACCAATGGGAGTGTAAAAACCCTTGACTTCAGCTGTGTGGCCGGTGGTTCTTGGAGTTAGCAGAAAGTGTCATCATCAAGCATGGCTAATAAATACTCTCCTCCATGCACCCTATGTTTATACCCAGCGGGAGTGCTCTCAGGCCACAAACGGAGCTGGATGGGAACTAGAGCAGCCTGGATAAGAATCGGTACCTATATGGGATCCCGGAACTTGCAAGGGGAGAATTGTGCCATCTCTCCAAGCCCTCTGGGACAAAATTAAGCATATAAACATACATGTCCATGTGACCCAAACAGACAAAAATGAGAAGTGGTATTTGTCAGTTTTATCATAGTGGGTTAGCACTCCATAGGCAGGGCCAATCAGGTTGGACACTGGCAAACACTGGCAGCATCAAATTTTCTTTTTTACTAGTCGTAAGTAGAGACTATAGAACCACGGTGCTTAGTTATCGATAGGGAGGTACAGGCCATACTCTTTTTCCACATTTCCTGTGTTGTTCTGTCATCTTTCATTGATTAGAAGCAAATTAAGAGAAAAGAGAGCCAAAGATGTGACTTTGGCTTCAAAAGTTGAACTCTTCAAATACCGTGCCTACCATTTTAAGACATTTATACTATAAAATGCTTAAAAAGTGACAAGCAATATAAACATAAACTTTATTTTTTGTCACTCTTAATTTAAAAAGTGACTGCCTTCATGGCACTGCTTTTATTTTCACTTGGGAGACTAGAAGAGAAGTAACCCTAAATATACCTCAAACTTAATAGCATTTATGTAAATATTCTACGAAAATTCAGGGGAAAAAATCCCATAGCTCTGCAAACATAGTTATATAAAACACCAGTTCAAACACTCCATTTGAAATGATTATTTATTTGAACATCAGTGTGACATAGAGTGAAAAAGATGTTCCGTCCACTGGTCACCTTCCCCAGTGGCTGTAGCAGTCAGGGCAATGCCCTCTGGGTCTCTCACATGGACTGCAGGGCCCAGGCACCTAGGACAGCTCCAGTTGCTTTCGCAGGTGTATGAGCAAGGAGCTAGACCAGAAACCAAGCATCCACATCTTCACTTGGCACTCTTAGTATGGGATGCTGCCATTGTAAGCATGGGCTGAATCCATTGTGTCACCACACCATCCCCAGTATTTCTTGTATTTAAAAAGATTTATTTAATTATTTAATTATTTATTTAGCATGAAAGTAAAAGAGAGAGACCGAGATCTCCACCTAATGACTCATTTCCCAAATGGCTACAGTGGCCAGAGCTTGCTGGTCTGAAGCTAGGAGCCAGGAGCTTCTTCAGGGTCTCCCATGTGGATGCAAGGGCTCAAGGCCTTGGGCTATCCTCTGATGCTTTCCCAGGCTATTAGTGGAGAGCTGGATTGGAAATGGAGCAGCTGGGACATGAATCAATGCCCATATGGGATGTGAACACCGACGGCAGAGGGTTTTGCTAGATAAGCTACAGTGTGGATCCCATCCCAATATTTCTAATGTAATATATACATAGTAATGGTTAAAAGAGAAGTATATATCTATGACAATTCCAAGTTTTCTGGCTTGAACAATTACATACAGGATAGTGTTCTTTATTGAAGTAGCAATGAAACAGAAAACTTTAGAAGGAAGAATGCGTTTTAGAGGTGGTCATAGGTCTATTTTTATTCACTTCTTCCAAGGGAGATCTGAAGTAGATACTTATATAACTGCTTTGGAGAGGAGAGGTTTGGCACTGAAATAAACGTTTGCAAGCACTGTTATAGAACAAATAAAGTCAATAACTTTGGCGGACATGTTTAGAGTGTGAGTTGAAAGTAAGACAAGAAAAGACTGAAAACCTAGCTTTGAAGAACTCTAACACTTGAAGGCCAGAAGGGAGAATGAAGAGGCACACCCAGGGAGAAAGGAGGACACTGGACAAATGAGAAAGGGATTCCAGTGGGGGAAAGAATGCTTCCAAAGCAGGCCAGTGTTTAAAAGTGGCACCCAAGAAGTCAGGTGAGCCACCCCAGCTTTGTAATGTTATTCCATTTAGTGGCATTGGTTACGTTTAATAGCAGTTACTGGCTACAAGTTCAAATGCTATTTTACCTAATAAATTCTGTGCAACTCAAAGTCATTCTCCTGGGAAGTCTTCCTGTCTTTCTTCTGTTGAAAGAACTATTTCATGCTCTTTACATTTTAATGCCTGTGTTAAAGAAACAATTTCCCTAGAAGCAATTTCATCAAGAGTTTAGTGAGATCCAAGAAATTAAAAAATGACAAGAGTCATTTTTCTGAAGGGACTTTTGTGTTTCCTTTTTGTCATCCACGTGTTGGCTACTCAGTGGTGCATTTTTTCGTGGTGCTGTAATCTGTTTTTGTCATTGTTGTTGTTGCAGTTGTTCTAACTCATACCAGTTGTTGACCTTGTTTCATGGCTTCTCAATTATGGAAATGTATATAGTGATGGAGCACTGGGGTCCACCATATCCAGATGTGGGGGTATAATGCAACATTCATTCCTGCTTCCAGATGAAAAATGGATTCCTGATGAAATTGTTGGAAACGTGTATACAATGGGATGCTGGGCTGTCTGACATTGTCTGTACCAACAATGTCGGGGTACACTTAAATGAGAGAATGATGGAATTGTGATTCCTTATGAAGGACTATACCATTGTAGTAAAATGGGGAAAATCTGTCAAGGGGTGGGAGTTTGGGGGGAAATCCCAGTCTACATGAAATTGTACCACATAATTCAAAAATTCAAAATGAAAATATATAAAATAATTTAAAAAAATGACAAGAGATGCAAATTCCTTTAAAATACTGGGGGGTGGGCAGGGAGTTACAAAGTGGAATAGATCTTTTGTTCTTTTCTGCTCCTAAAAGCATTACATTTTTTTTTTCATTTACTCATTCATTTCTTCAATAGCCATCGAATACTTACTGTACGCTAGACATTATGCCTGGGACTGAGGATGAAAAAGTGACAAAGTTAGTGCTGCCCCTGCCATATCGGTATTTACAGCCAGAAGACAAGGCAGTTACATATAAAGAAGAAAGCAATAACGTGAAAAAGAATATAGTAGAAGGAACTAGTAACCCCAATGCCAGCACACACAGGAGAATCACTCAACCGAGTCCTAGAGGTTCTGGGCAGGCTTCTGGGAGGACACAGAGCATGAGCAGACGTTATCACACTGCAGATGAGCAGGGATAAGAAAGGTGAGGAAGGGCATTCTAAACAGAACAGTAAATTATACAATGACCCACAAGCCAAGAGGACCACAATGGTTTTAAGGAAGCAAAAGAAATGCTGTTGTTTGTGGAGAGGGATTGCATAATCCTGTGTGCTTGCTCTCATCCACACTCTGCCAAGAAAGACTTGAAGCTGAAAACAGGCAGGATTTAGTTTTTGAAGGAATTTGTAAAATCAGATGAATTCATAGAGCTAGAAGGAAGAAACAGACTTCAATGGAAGAAAACAAAATGAGATTTGCAGAAGAACCATTCTGGCTGTATCATACAGAACATATGGGAGGGAGGCCCAACAGGAAGCAAGGAGACCACTGTGCGCTTCCTCTTGGCATCCTGCAAAGACATGGTAGACTTGGATAAGAGATGATGAATTAGACACCAGAGCTATGCAGTCTACAGTGGTGACAAGCAATGAGGTACTTCAGAGAGATTCATGGAAAATGTAATAAAAATAAGTTTATTTTGGCAAAGAAGTCTTGAAAATCATGCATATGGGGATTCTTCAGAAATCCCATAGAAAATATACATTATGAAAAAAAGATACAGATTTTAAAGATTTTTCTTTAAAAAACTTTTAATTCTAATTTCTACATACTTTTCTTTTTACCAAAACATTGATTGATTGATTGATTGATTGATTGATTTGGGATGGGACACAGAGAGAGAAAGTGAGAGAGAGAGATCGAGAGGGCATCTGTCTTCTGGTTCACTGTCATCATGGCTTTTGAATGGTGATCAGTGAAGATAGAATGTCTCATTAATATTTTTATAACTACATGCTGAAGTGATCAAGCTTTTGACATTTGGATTGAGTAAATATATGATTAATTTTATGGTTTTTACTTTCTTGTGGCTTATAGAAGGTTTAAAATCCCGCCCATGTAGCAGACATTGTCCCTGTATTGGACAGTACAGGCTTAGGTCCTTCGCACTGGAAATGGGGAAAACAGCATGGAAGAAGAGACTCGGGAGAGATGACTCTGTCAGAACTTGCATGTGAAGAATAAGGAAGAGGAAGTGTAAATGATTCTTCCCGAGCTTCTGACTTGAGTGACTAAATGAACGGGTGGTAGACCATGCACAGCCTCGCAGCAAGAAAGATTTTTTTTTTTGGTTTGTCGTTGATAAAGAAGAGGCTTCAGTACATTTGAATGAAAATATGAAACTTGCTGCTAACATGTCTGGGAAGCAGTGGGCCCCTGCCACTCCCGTGAGATGCCTGAGTGGGGTTCTTGGTTCCTGACCTGGCTCTGGTTATTGTGGGTGTCTGGGGAGTGAAGCAGTGGAGGGATGGTTGATTCTCTGTCTTTCCTTCCCTCTTGTGACCCCACCTTTTCGATCCATCCATCCACACGCACATACATGCATACACGCACACACATATCTTTAAAGATGACGAGACTGAGGAAATGAGAAGCTGGAGGCATTCATGAGGACACGTGTTTTCAAAGAATGGGGAAGGGTATTTATTTTTTTTTAAAGATTTCTTTATTTTTATTGCAAAGTCAGATATACAGAGAGGAGAGACAGAGAGGAAGATCTTTGTCCGATGATTCGCTCGCCAAGTGACCGCAGTGGCTAGAGTTGAGCTGATCTGAAGCCAGGATCCTGGAACTTTTTCCAGGTCTCCCACGTGGGTGCAGGGTCCCAGGGCTGTGGAGCGTCCTCGACTGCTTTCCCAGGTCACAAGCAGGGAGCTGGATGGGAAGTGGAGCTGCCGGGATTAGAACTGGTGTTCACATGGGATCCTTGCGCGTTCAAGGCGAGAACTTTAGCCACTAGGCCCCGTGCTGGACCCCAGGAAAGCACTGTTAAAATAAGGCAATGTTTTTATTTGTTTGTTTTATTGGAAAGGCAGATATACAGACAGAGAGGAGGAGAGACAGAGAAAGATCTTCTGTCCAATGGCTCACTCCCCAAGTGAGTGCAACAGGTGGCGATGAGCCAAACTGAAGTCAGGAGCCAGGGACCTCCTCCAGGTCTCCCACACGAGTGCAGGGTCCCAAGGCTTTGGGTGGTCCTCTGCTTTCCGAGGACACAAGCAGGGAGCTGGATGGGAAGTGGGGCTGCTGGGATTAGAATCAGCAATCATATGGGATCCCGGTGATTGCATGCAAGGTGAGGACTTTAACCACTAGGCTATCGCGCCAGGCCCAGCAATGTTTTTATAATATAACAGTTGCCATTCACATACAAACTAGTAAGTGATTCTATCTTGTAGTTTCATATTAGAAAATGTCCCACTTGTCTTACAAAACACATAGAGATATAATATGCCATATCACTTTCCTCCTAACAAATCCACATAGAGATACTGACATATGCTCCTCCCTACTGACATCCATAAATTCAGATTTACAGAGAAAAAATTATATAGGGAATTTGGGGAATATATGTCAAGTTGTTCATTTTCTTGTTCTATTGCAGATTTAAGAAAAATGATGTAGCCTTTATTTTTTTAGCACCATCAACAAATGAACTAAGTGAGGGTGTTCAAATAGTCTCTAAAAGTTAGGAGCAGGCCTACTAGTTTGAAGAGGGCTGCATTGGCACTAAGAAAGCTTGGTTTCCACACACAGCGTTCCGTGTTCAAGGATCCGTTGGGTGTTTGAGACTTCACTCTGCTGAAGCGCCGTCTTCCCATCTCTAGAAGGCGGGTGGGTTTTACAGCTCTGACAATGCAACAAAATCAGTGAGCAGAAAGAAGAGGGCAGGAAATTCCTGTGCAGCCTGAGAAGGAGTCACTCAAACAGTTTTCTGAGGGCATTCCTGACCCAGCTCTCACGAAGACGTTTCTAAAAAACAAACATATAAAACTGTGCATATATACAGGGTACTATCTATTGAAAAAGTTTTGATTGTGATTCCCACTGTACTTGTGATGAGGAGTTAGCAGTTGGGTTATGATTTCTGAAGGCTAGTTATTTGCTTATTAATTATTCTGAACTTTTGTGGGTTTTTAAATGTTTTTAAAGATTTATTTATTTTTATTGCAAAGTCAGATATACAGAGAGGAGGAGAGACAGAGAGGAAGATCTTCCGTTCGATGATTCACTCCCCAAGAGACCGCAACAGCTGGTACTGCACCAATTCGGAGCCAGGAGCCAGAAACTTCTTCCAGGTCTCCCACACAGGTGCAGGGTCCCAAGGATTTGGGCCGTCCTCGACTGCTTTCCCAGGCCACAAGCAGGGAGCTGGAAGGGAAGTGGGGCTGCTGGGATTAGAATTGGTGCCCATATGGGATCCTGGTGTGTTCAAGGTGAGGACTTTAGCCGCTAGGCCACCGTGCCAGGCCCTGTGGGGTTTCTTTTGTTATTTAGTGGAAGCACAGAAATATGTCATCTCTTTGATTTCTCTAAAAGTATGGCTCATCTAATTGGAATCACTTGAGATGTTGTTTAACATGCAGATAGCCATGCCCAATGTCCAGACAAGCGCGCCCTTTTGACCTGAGCCTCATGAAGCTTTTAAATATGCAGCTTAATTAAAGTTTTTTAAACAACAATTTTGTTGAGATAAAAGTCACATATTCCACAAATTACCACTGAGAAGTGTCCAAATCAATGGTTTTTGTATATTTACAACATTGTATGAGCGTCACCATATTGGGTGAGGAAAGCATTCCATGGAAGTTGATGTTCTGTACTCAACGTATAAAGAATTTCCTGTACTAACCTTGAGTATAGAGATGGCTAAAACACAAACACGCGCATGCTATCAGTTCATCTACTTGCCCAGCCCGACGACCTTCGACTAAATCAATGTCTCCTACTTGATAAAAGGGCTGGTAGGCACGGCAGAGAATGGAATTGCCACTTGAACAGAAGAGTGTGGGATTTTCCTCTCCCCTGAAAATCCCGCAAGCCCCGGTCTTCTCTTTTTAGCCTGAGTTTGTAATGAGCTTAAATCATGATTAGGTTAATCATGAGGTTCCTCAGCATCTCCTCGGGCTTATTTTCCACTCTAACAGTCTTTTTCTCTCCTTTAGAATTCAAGATCAATGCAGCTTCCTAATATCTCTGGACAGAACATGCTTTTCAATGACTTATTGACATTTCAGTTGTCAGCTCCACTGTTGACTCAGGTCCATCTCTGTTTAGTCAGAAGAAAAACACTTCGAGACAAAAACACTTCATTGTTCCCATCCCAGGTAAGGTGCAAGGTAGAAACAGCCAAGGCCTGGGAGGGAGTCATGACTCTGGGCTGATGTTGATAAGTACTTTTTTTTTCTTTGCTCTGCGGGGAGGAAAGTCTTCTGGAAAGAGTATATTTAAGAAACCAGAGATGTTTCTTTTCTGGCTTTCAGAGATTTCTTATTTTGTTTAGAGTGAGGGATATGTATTGAACAATATATTCCTTTGTGAGTTTTATCTCTGCATTGTATTTGTGCGCATAGGGTGTGCATGTGAGAGAGACTGAGACCTCAGTTTTAATATTTTGAAACAGATAGTTATTCTAGAAGTCCTGTCCACAGCATCTGAGTTTGACTATGAGAATAAAAACAGCGGAAAATTCTCACAACCATGTTAGAAGGATTAGAGCTAACCTTGCTTTTTATAGATGAGAAAAACTAAGTTAATTTTGACCTAAAACATGATTTCTTGCTTCCTTTAGGGTAGATGATTGTACCTTTAAAGCAAGTCACGTCTATTTAAGTTCAGTACTCAAGTAATAATTATTATTTCCAGGAAGAGACCCAAAGGCTAGCTAAGACCTAGCCTCTATTGATAGTTACATACTATGGCTTCCATATCATGTTTTTAAATGAATGCAGAGTACAAGTTATATTTCAGAAATGGCTATTTCCCTCTGCTGTACACAAAGATTATTAATTCAGTACCAAGTCCAAACTGTCTAGGAGTAATTTCTAGATTCTCAGGCGCTCTCTCTGGGAACATTGTTTGAACTGCTGGTGATATTGCTACATCTAGATCCCATCTTGGTTTAAAGCACAAACCCCCCAAACATTACCCTTGTTTATATGTCTTGAAGCAGCCTCCAGTTCCAGGAAATAGTGTGTCATGATGCTCTTGACAATTTTTGGTTGCCATCAACTACATCACAAACTTTAACACTCAGCTTTCCCAGTCAGCCTTTCCAGGGACCCAACTCACCTCTTTCTGTTTGGGTTTCCATGCTGACATTTAGAAAAACAACAGTCCCTCAACTCATAAAGCCCTTTTGGTATGTTCTGTACTAATTTAATATTGACTTTATCCTAAAAGCTCCAAAATATTTTAAGGATTCCCGCCCCCCCCCCCGCTTTTTTTTTTTTTTTTGCAAGATTGAGCTTCCAAGCTTGTATTTTTTAAATGCTTCCAATTTTTTCTTAACATATGTTACACGAAGTCTGTCCTATTAACAGAATCCACTCTTCTTCCAATCCAAATAGTAAAAAAAAAAAAAAAAGAAAGAAAGAAAGAAAGAAAGAAAATTCAAAGATTTGGTCTTTCAGATAATATTGCTAGGTTTTAGAATTAATTATGTTAAGGAGAAACCATGCTGTTTAGCTTAGTTTCGTCCATGTCTCTTATCTACTTATAAAATCCTTAGCAATGTTGAGTTGAAATAGTTTCTGGAATACCCAGTTTGCTGTGTATATGAATGGGGACATATTTCTTTTCACTCATGAGGAAACTAAAAGATTTCTTAAAAATGAACATAGCCATTTAACATGTGATTCCTGCATTTTAAAAAGCAATTCTGGGTTTCTGTCTTCCACCCAGGAAACTCTAAAACCGATAGGGACTGATAAATCTGAACAGTAAATAAAAACATTTTGAAACATATTCTTGATGAGATTAAGCACTTTGATGCTAAAATCAGATGGCCTGGGATCGGATCTTGATTCTCCCACTTCCTTGATGTGCAACTGTGGAAAACTTTCTATGTGCCGCAGTTTAGAGGAGTAACAAAAAGTAAACGGAGATTAAATAGTAAGTATATGTGTAAATCACACTGAAAAGCATCAGACATAGGGGAGTAATAAGTATTATCTATGTATATACAATTGCAGTAAAATATATAGTTCAGTTACAAGTAATATGGACACTGTAGCATTTAGAAGTCATAAACTTGCTGGCATCCAAAATAGTATACTTAATAGCACACCCAAGATAATCTGAGGAGGAATTTATTCTGGCATTCAATTTCTATTTGCTGTTCATTTAAATTGAACTATTGTTTGAAGTTTTAGTTCTTGTCCTTGATTTTCAGTATGTGCCATAAAGAAATTGTGTTACAGGAGATATTTAAGAATTCTTCTGTGGCTTTTTATTTTTTTTGGTGTGTGTGTGTGTGATTATACAGAGTTTTAGAACGGGTTTCAATGAAATCTTTTCCGTATGATTTTAACTGATATGAGCCATAATGGTTTTGGAGTTCTTCTGTGACATATATTTCAGAAAATGTTGAGTATATTTACTTCCTACAATGTGGGAGAGGGCAGCTGTATTGCTTGCACTCACCAGTAAGGCCATTCATAAACTCTAACTAGACCTTTCAGAGTCTCCTTGTTAGGAAGAAACTGAAACCAGTTCCCAGAGTGTAACTCAGCATCATGCGTTCTTGATTGACTTTCTTCAGGTCAGATGAAGCACTCATCTTCTACTGGTAATGATCCAGCCTTCACGGTGGAAATTTCCATTCAACAGTTGTTGAAAGTCATAAGCTATAACAGAATGTTGTTTGTAGCCTAAGGGAGAATTACAAAATTCTCCATTGAAAAATGCATATGAAGTAGTTTAACTTCAAAGAGGTAAAGCTATACAGGTATATCTGTCCAGAGGATATGTGGAGAATAACAACGTCGCTTGATATCAATGCCTGCCTTCATTCAGTCAGTAGTAGGAGCTGCATGAGATTTTTTGTTTTGGAAAGATTATTTCTATGAATGGAAGAGATATTGCATCCACTGGTTCACTCTCCAAATGACCTCACATAGCACATCCTCCCCCGCTTTCCCAGGTGCCATCCAGCACCCGTAAGGGATGCCGCCAACAATACACCACAGCTCCAGCTCCCCTCAGCTTCAAATGAATCCAATTCTCTTATGTCCCTATGCTGAAGAACTCAATAATTACTTATTGGCCAGTTTTCATTGTTCCATAGTCCAGCCATCTGGTCAGCTCCACATTCCTGAGCAGACTTCAGGACTGGTCTTCTTTTTGCTGAATATTCCACTGTAGTACAACCATCAGAACAGGGATACTTGCTCCAAACTCAAACTCTACTGATGTCAGGTACGTGGTGGTTTATGTCACTCCTCAGTTCATCTGCGAGGTAACCTGGGCAACAGACCACCCAAAGGAAATGTCCTGTTTGTAGCCAGTTACAACCCATGCCTGCAGGGGGGAAGTGACACGCTCAGATAATAGGAACAAGAAGATATAGAATAATGTTTACAGAAGATTTCTCTAGTGTGGGACACTGGGGAGGGGAGGAAAAAGGAGAAAATTCAATCAGGAGAGAAAGCTTTTTTAAAAAAAAATTGTAAAATGATGAATGTGGCTGGGCATTTTGTGGCATAGTGGATAAAGCCACTTCCTATGATGCCAGCATCCCATCTGAAGTCAGGTGCAGGACCTGGCTACTCTATTTCCACATGCTTGGGAGACTGGGAAGAAGCTCCTGGCCTCTTGCTTTGGCCTGGCTCAGGCCAAGTCTTTGCGGCCATTTGGGAATGGACTCTCTCTCTCATTCTTCTGTCCCCACCACCGCCACCCCCATAATTCTGTCTGTCAAACAAATAAATCAGTATTTTTAAAAAAAACTATAAAATCGGATTGTAAGAATGCACACTTTCTGCAGTAAACCTACAACTCCACGAACAGGTCAACTCTTATAAAACAGGTAAACACTGTCCTTTCTGGCTTTGACACTCTAAAATAAGAAGGGTGAGAGTAGTGATGCGCATTTACACATAATTTAATGTACGTCTCCAGACAATCAAGGGATTTGTTTTACATGGTTTATAAAAATGTCTTATGTATAAGATATATAAAGTGAATATAGATGATTGTACTTAACTTCATTTGTCAATATTCATAAAAGTGTTTACTTTTTGTGTGCTTTCAAATGTTTTAATTAAAATTTTAGGAGAAAATATGAAAGGATCACAATGTTAAAATTTAAAATTATACACACATTTTCATAATTTTCATACATTTTCAATGTTATGATGCACATACAATACATGCACTTAATTCTAATAAACACAATTACATGTCTTTATAAATCTAAGCAGACTTTCATTTTTCAAGGCAATCAAATTTACATATCAAGAAATAGTAGTTTTTCTGTTTCGTTTTGTTTTGTTTCATTTGTGCGTAGATTTTTTTCTTTATTATAATAATAATTATTAGTTTCTACCTATCAGGTGATGAGTTCTTTGACTAATGAAGTATTAAACTCTATTCTACCACTCTGATTCTCCCCAATCAAGGGATTTCTAACTTACAATTTTAATTGTAAGTCCCCTAGAAATTTGATTTAAAGATTAAGACAGCCTTTTCAGACGGCATGGGGATGCTACGTATTAATCTGCCACTCGGGATACCTGCATCTCACACGAGGAAGCTGGCTAGTCAGCTTCAGCTCCAACTTCCCATTAATGTGTCTCCAGAGGAAGTGAAAGACAGCACGAGTCCTGGGTCCCTGACACCCACAGGTGACAATCAGAGGCAGTTCTGGGTCCCTGACACCCATAGGTGACAATCAGAGGCAGTTCTGGGTCCCTGACACCCACAGGTGACAATCAGAGGCAGTTCTGGGTCCCTGACACCCACAGGTGACAATCAGAGGCAGTTCTGGGTCCCTGACACCCACAGGTGACAGTCAGATGCAGTTCTGGGCTCCTGAATTCTTCTTGGCACAGCTTCTGCTATTGTACACATTTGGGATGCGAGTGAGTGGGTGGAAGATTCTCTCTCTGTGTCTCTCCCTCTGCATTAAAAGTAAATGAAAGCTAACAAAAATTAAGGTAGCTTTTGCTTAGCTCAGATTTTTAAACTGGACTATTTCATCCGAAGAAACTTTGATCATTTCAGAAATAGATTCAGTGTTGTACTGTTTGTTATCCTTAAGCTATCAATAACATATAACCTGAAATTTGTTTACATGTATGCTTTCAGTAACTAAAAAAGAAACAAAAATCACAGAAGCATCTAGGCAGGCTGCATGCAAAGCAAGAAACATCAAGCTGGCTCCACACTTCTCCACAGGAACTTCCTAAAGCTATGGGGAAACATGTGAAGAGTTAAAGGGAAAAAAGAAACAGAAAAGTCTATTTAGACAGTCTGTCTTACACTCACGAGGACCAAAGAGGACATTATTATATAGGATCCTCTTAGAAGGGAGAATGTCCTAGAATTATAACCTTGATAGCACACAGATAATGTAAAATCAGGAATAATCCTACTTACTAGTTAACTTGAAAATGTGCTGTTAGAGACAGGTGTGTAGTGTGGTGATAAACACACCCTCTGGACCCACACACGCATTATCAGAGTGCCTGGCTTTGAGTCTCAGCTCTACTCCGAAATTTGCATTCCTGCTCACTGCTCACGGTGGGGGATTGTAGTTATGTCCCTGCCACTGCTTATGAGCTACATCAAAGAACTGTAAAACCTAAAACACTCTTAATACCTTATGTTACCCCGTAATGGGGAGGGAATGCAGAGAAATCTTCATCTCCCTGAAAAGTGTGAGGAAGATGTCCCTGCCACTCACCTGGAAGACCCAGACTGAATTCTTAATTTTCACCTTCAGCCTGGTCCAGCCCAAATGCTGTAAGCATTCTGACAGTGAACCTGAAGATAGGAGTTTTCTCTCTTTTTACCTCTCTTTCTCTTTTATATAATTTATTATTCTTATTATTTAAAGTGATATTAGGGGCCCAATGTGATGCTCAGTGGCTAGATCCTCTGTAAGTGCCGGGGTCCCATGTGGGTGTCAGTTTGTGTCCCAGCTGCTTGATTTCCCTTCCAGCTCCCTGCTTGTAGCCAGGAAAGTCAGTAGAGCATGGCCTGAAGCTTTAGGACCCTGCACCCACATGGGAAATCCAGAGGAGGTTCCTGGCTCCTGCTTGGTTCCAGCCATTGTAGCCAATTAGGGAGTGAACCAATGGATGGAAGATCTTTCTTTTTGTATCTCTTCTCTCTGTAAATCTGCCTTTCTAATAATGAATTAATGAATGAAAGAATGAATGAATGAATAAAATGTACTATCAGATTAATTTTTGAAATTTTGAAGTAATCTTAATTTGCAATGCTTCTCTAATCTTTTATTTTTCATTATCTCTTCCAATGAACTAAATGTGAATGTTTATTTACAAATCTGTACCTCTCAATTTATATAGAATCTCTCTGTTTAGTGAATCTAAAATTATAACTGTTGTTATTTGGTTTTATCATTTGTTTAAGAATGATAAACAACATCTGGTTAATGATCATGTTTGTTTATATCTGATCCTTCTGAAAAATCTCGCTAAAATAGAAATAAAGGGAGAAGAGAAGATGTAAACCACAGAGGGAAAGTAATGTGAGAAGAAATAGCAGCAGAAAGGAGTTCACCAAGTTTGTGGACGAGGGAAGGCAGATGGATGCATCCTGGCAAGGTTCAGGAATAAGCAGGTATCTGAGAAGGAGGAGATATTGGCTGGAACTCAACATTGAAATGACTCATAAGTCCAAAAGTTGCTAGCCTCCTGAATGCTCTCCTGCCTCACTCCCTGCTCTAACACCTGCCCCAGGCATGACTATCCCAGGACTCAACCCACTTAGAAAATTAGCATCCTCTAGCACAGATTGTGATCTTCTGAATGTGTTTCTTCCTGTCTCTGGGAGGGGCCAAGAATTCACTTTCCAGATAAATTAACCCGCAGAAAATCAGAGAATGGAGAACAAGCCCCAGCAGGAAATAGTTGTGTAAAATTGCTATACCATGGTTGCCCATTTCAGCCTAGGCCCTGCTGTAATTCTAGAATTGTGTGTCAAGCAGGCGAGTAACCTCTGAAGATGATTCCATCCTCATCCTTCAGGCCTGTGGATCCAGGGGCAGTGATATGGTGCAGTAGGTAAGGTTGCCTTAGGACCTTGTTCCAGTCCCAGTTTCTCCATCTCCACTCCAGCTCCCTGCTAATGGACTGGGAAAAACAGATGAAGATGTACCAAGTGCTTGGCTCCTGCATGCATTATGAGAGACCCAGGAATTCCTGACTCCAAACTTCAGCCTGGCCTAGCTCCGGCCTTTATGGCCATCTGGAGAGTGACCCCATGAATGTCCCTCTCTGTGCCCTCCTGTCTCAGGCTTTGAAATGAATACAGTTGAATGCTTTTTTTTTTTTAAAAAAAAAAAAAGAAAAACCATGTAAGTGTTGATTTCTGATGATACACATGATATTGATAATAACAGTGACAATTTTTTTTAAAAAGCTGTGAATATGATACTCCGGCTAGTTAAAAGCATGTTCTTCCTCTGTCCACACGCATGTGGAGGAAGGGCAGGAAGCTTTCCAGGGCTTCTTTACCAAGGACACAGATCCATTCCAGAAGGCTCCCTTCATGCCTTGATTACCTACAAGCCCACCATCCTCTAATACCATCGCACTAGGGGTTAAGATTTCATCACATGAGTTGGGAGGGAGTGCAGTTTACATTTAGCTTCATAGTTAAGACACTGCTTGAAATTTCCACATTTCATATGTGTCTCAGATCAAGCCCCAGTTTCGACCACAATTCCAGTTTCTCATAATGTGCACCCTGGGAGACAAGAAGTGTTGGCTCAAGTGATTGGGTCCTTGTTAGCCACGTGGGAGACCTGCAATGATTCACTGGTTCTGACGCTGGCCTGACATATTCTCAGCAATTTGAATATTTGATGATTAATATTTGGATATAAGCCCTCTCTTTTTCTTTCTTTAACCCCTCATATAAATAAAACCAATCAATCAAATAAAATTTTAAGAAACCCAAATTATGTGGAGGCCACAAATATTTAGTTCATAATGTCAGCATATGTGATACTCATAAAATCTTTAAAATAAACATTGCTATACTATCTACAGAATTTCAAGTCTCATTGGGAGAATTAATTAGAGTGGCTTTTCTCCTCCCTGTAAAACTGAGCAGCATAAACCAAAACTGTGGTCATTTTCACTGCTGGGAAACTTGAGTTATGAGTTTGCACATCTTTCGAGCTCATATTGATTACCTAAGTAATTTGCTTAATTAGGAAAAACTAATAAACCATCCAGTGGTAGATATCTGTCACTTAAGACATGCAAATATTGATTATGCTTAAAACACAAGTATAAATTACTCAACTAAAACTACATAAAGTGGATATTTGATGTATACTAAAAAAGATTCTTTTAAAATGTTTTTAATTTGTAGGTTTTTTAAAAAGAAAGATTTATTGATTTTCATTGCAAAGTCAGATATACAGAGAGGAGGAAAGACAGAGAGAAAGATCTTCTGTCCAATGATTCACTCCGCTAGTGACCACAGCAGGTAAAGCTGAGCTGATCCGAAGCCAGGAGGAGCCAGGGGCTTCTTCCGGGTCTCCCACTTGAGTGCAGGGTCCCAAGACTTTGGTTTGTCCTCTACTGCTTCAAGGACTTTAGCCACTATGCCACTGCGCAAGGCCCTAATTTGTAGTTTTATTTTTAATTTTTACCTAGTTGAGGGGATGCAAACCCATATGCATCTCTGATTGGAGTGGGAAGGTCAAGGCATAGAAGAATGTGGGTGAGATAAATCTCTTCTTTTTCTCTTTTCTTCTGTGTCTGAAGGGAGGGAGACGGGTTCACTTGTTGCTGTCAGACTGCATCAGTACCCAGGAATATGGAACAATCCTTTGATGACACCTTAGGGACCCTGATATGGGGGAAGAGTATGCTGAGGGTGGTTTTGCTAATCTGATACAACGTTGGTTTTATTTCACCACGGTTGAGGAAATCTTTCCAAGGTCTATTGGCTAACCAAGTCCACAGGCTCAGGAATATAAAATAGAGATTCTATTTCAATAATATTTTCATTTCATTTCCTTTATTCTTCCCATCCTTCCTTTTTTTGTTGTTTTACACATCTCCATAATTGTTTAAAATGTGACCAAATATTTCTCTTACAGTGAAGACTTGTACACAGTAGTTTAAAGAAAATTTTAAAATAAAATATCCAATTGAAAAAGTTTTCATGTTAATGTATCACGCACAAAATAGGAATATAAGAATAACATGCCAAAATGTATACAAGCCCATCCTCCAGGGTGGGTTAAGCGAATTTTCTCCTTGGGGAGCCAGCACCTGCATTGCCAACACCTCATAAAGGTGTTTTTTGTGTCCCATCAACCCCATTTCCAATCCAACTGTCTGCTAATGTGCCTGGGAAAGCAGCAGAGAATGGTTTAGTGGTTGGACTCTGCACCCATGTGCAAGACACAGCAAACTCCTGACTCCTGGCTCCTGGCTCCTGGCTTTGTACCAACCTCACTTCTGGCTGCTGAGGCCATTTAGAGAGTGAACCAGCTGATGGAAGATTCCCTCTTTGTAAAATTACCCCTCCAATCAATCAATCAATCAATCAATCCATAAATAATTTTTTTAAAGAAAACTTGCCCCCTTACATTTTCTATGTTTTTCAAACTTAAGCAACAATCACTTAGTACTTGTATTAAATAAATAGTGACATTGGCATCCTCTTTAAACTTAACCTACACTGTTTTATAACATATACTAAGTATAACAAGCACTGAATGCATTAGTCAGTTTGGGAGTAAGGCTTTGAGGGTAGCTGGACAATTTCTATAACTTTCTCTTTCTGCCAGTGTGGGGCAGCATTATGGCTATGATGGTTTATACCATCTTCAGCTTCAGGGAACGGGTCCTGGTATGTTAAATTGTTTAGGATAACTCCATTTCCCATAGCAACAGCTCGGGAACAGGCTACTAACTCAAGGCTGAGTCAATCAGTGCCTAGCGTTCTCCAGCAGTTCACATTGGCTCAGAGATGGTGCAAACTTCCTAGCCCTAGAATTGCATTCCTGTTTGAAGGAATAACATTTTCTCCTATGAGTTGTTCCTGGAAACCAGGGGAATGGCCCAACTACTTGGGTTCCTACAACCATATGGGAGACCTAGAAGAAGTCTCTTGCCTCTGGCTTCAGATTGGCCCTAATCCAGAGATTGTAGTCATTTGGGAAGTAAATCAATGGATGGATTTACTCTGTTTCTCTGTAATTATACATTGCATGTAAATGGAAAAGGTTCAAAAGAATTCAAAAAAATGTTTTACCATCTTTCATCACAAGAATTTCATAAAAGAAACAACATCAATGAGCCTGATCTGAAAACAAAACAGTATTTCTTAAGAAAGGATTGTTGAAATTATGACATGGATGTTTTCTTGTGGACGGGTGACAGGTATTTCATCTGTATGTACAGAGCTGTAAAAAAAAGTTATACTGTGATTCAGCTGGAGTTCACGAATTCTAGCAATAGAGCATTTCAAAAGCACTCCAGGTAATAAAGATGGAGAACTGTTACTCTGCAAGATATAGGAGTGCTCCCACCTGCACACTGCTTCTTCTGCTTTCCCTGGAAGTGTCTCCTGTTCTCCAGCCTACTGCTGTCTGCACTTTAAGTTGTATTCCTCAGCTTGCCAGACCCATGGATCATGTTTCTCCTGACCCTAGGTCCTGATGACTAAATGTTGTTTTCTCTCATTGCCTCAGTGATTGTATCCCATTTCTACCGTTCTTTTCTTATTCTGAACTACCCAGGAAGGAAAGCAAAGTTCTCTCTCAGCCATAGACGAAATAACAGCATGACAATTCCTGAAAGCTATCCTTTACAAGTAAGAAATACTGCAATCTGATGGAAAAAACCATTTATTATTATAACCATCATCACTGCCTTTATCTGAATATATTATATTTTGGAGGGAACCGGATTAAATAGAATTTTCAGCACAACTTCAATGACCGTTATGGACGGATATGGGGATGAGAATGTGGTCCTCATCATTAATGAACTGTTTGAGAACAGACGCTGTCAACGTTCTATTTTTCCCTTCAGTTCCCAAGATCACGGACTCACTGTATTAATTTCTACAGCTCAACTATTACTTGTGTTTCCTCTTCGTCTTATTCTTTCTTCAGCTTTTTCTCCCCCTCTCCAACTTACCTCTGCTACTGACATTTCTGGCATCTTTTCTTTACTTTGATAGCCTTTCCAAGGGGAGAAAATCTGATTATGATGTTTCTCATCACCCTATGGGATGCACTCCTATTTAACAGATTTTGTTTTATGTACCGATTCCTTGGCCTAATCAACAGTGATCAGGAAAACAGCACTGGTTTCACATCAAGGTTTTAGTAGAGGAAATATGGCTGGTATATCTTCAACCCATCGAGTACAATCTGCCATAACAAAGGGCTAAAAAATCCCTGGACAAGGTTTAGCTAGAAATAGAGAGGATTTTTTAGCTTCCTGATAGTTCCACAGACTTGTAGATGCAGCTCACTCTCTTACCAACCTTTCCAAACTATGTGACCTTGCTAACTTTTTTTTTAAAAAAAAGATTTATTTATTTTTATTACAAAGTCAGTTATACAGAGAGGAGGAGAGACAGAGAGGAAGATCTTCTGTCCGATGAATCACTCCCCAAGTGACCGGAGTGGCTGGAGCTGAGGCAATCTGAAGCCAGGGGTCAGGATCCTATTCCAGATCTCCACACATGTGCAGGGTCCCAAGGCTTTGGGCCACTCTCAGCTGCTTTCCGAGGCCACAAGCAGGGAGCTGGATGGGAAGCGGGGCCGCTGGAACTATAACTGGTGCCCATATGGGATTCTGGCATGGTCAAGATGAGGACTTTAGCCACTAGTCTACCACACCAGGCCCATGGCTAACTTCTATTAGAAATTCAAGATTTGCTGTTAAGTGTGATCTCTGTGAAGCCTGCTTTGGGAACTTGGTAGCCTATAGTGGCAGACTCTACTTCTTAAGTGTAAAAGCCACTGCTCTTTCTATTCCTTCAAATGAAGCCCCGTTTGGTTCAGGCAGGGATCCCTAATTCTCAGGAAAAACAGCTCCAAATGTTCTTTAGGAATGTCATCATAGCCAATAAGATTTGAAAGAAAAATCTCAGGGAATTTCAGGAAGAGTTTTACTGCCTTGATGAGAGGATATTATACAAAGAGAAACTGATTTGTCATAATACCTCGTGCACCTGCATTTGCACATGAATTTGTTGGGGCAATGCGGTGAAAACTTCTGTGCTGTATACATCATCTGACTTCGATGGTGAGATCAATGAGATTGCAGATAACAGCCCTGATGCCACGGAGGCATTGAGCCCCAAATTGTTGAAGCTGTTGCTGCTTGATTTGTTTGTTGTTTGCAGCTGGAAGCATTCTTAAGCCTTACCCCCCTCTGTAGGTACACATGAAGTAACTGGAGTTCCTGTCATTTTTTTCTAAATCAATTCTGCCTGACCCGAGAGTGAAAACATCTTCATTCTTAAGCCGTATCATATTATTGACAACAAGAAAGCATCAATCATTGGGTGAATTTGGACACATTCTTATGATGCTAATAAAAATAAGGCAGCTCTGCTGGCAAAGTATCTTATGCTATCATTGAATAGTAGAGTTTAGTAGAAATCCATATTGACCAGGCAAATTGTCTTTGTGGTGTGCCTGCACACAGAAATGCAAGGAGGAAAACTTCTTTCAGCTGAGTAGAAACAAAAATAATTCCTGGTCTAATGATTTTCAAAGTAGCTTAATAAGAAGACCAAATCTCACATTATGGGAGCCAAAACTCATCCATCATCAGCTTTATATATTTCTTGGTCTACATTATTTCTGTCCCAGACATTGGAAGTCTGGACTTCTCCCAGAGAAGAGAACTGTCATCCTGTCACATGACTGCAATTGGCAAGTCTTACCAAGAAAGTTTGGCAGATTCTTAGAACAGGACTAGCATATGTTTTATATATGTGTGGGTAGGTGTATATATAGCCACCCATCTACATACATATATGTATGCTTATTTATTTATAAGCCTTAGTTAAAGTTAGAAAAATTAATTTTGTTGCATATGGATAAGTAGCACAAATTAGCATCAGTTTAGAAGGAATTAGTATAACTATAAGGAAATCATTTTGAATTTTTTAAAGTAAAAATGCCAATGCAAATTTTAAAAGTAGAACATCATGTTAATAACTTTCATTTTTAGAGTACTGCTCATTTATATCAATGATTCATTCTTTCTTGCACTAAGTGTTTATTAAACACTGACTATAAAAGCATGTGAGACACAAAAGGTCCCTGCCCTCAAAAACCCTAGGGGTTAAGATGTCCCTTAAGATACCTACATTCCATCCCTCAACATGTTGGTTCACGTCCAAGTTCCACTCCCAAGCTGTATACATTTGAGAAATTAACGAGCACACGCGAGTTCCCAGTCTCTCTGTGTATCTTTCTCTTTTTCTGCCATTCAAATAAATAAACATAACATTTTAATTTAAAAAAGAAAATGATGCTTAAGAACATTTCAGAAAGAAAATAGTATGGTGGAATGGTACAGGAAACAAGGAGAAATGGCCATTCATTCATTCATTCATTCACTAAATCATTCAAAGATCATTTCTGAGGGGAGTGTTGGCAAAGCGGTTGGAACTTCTTCATGTCATGTCCAAGTACCTCAGCTTGAGCCCTAACCATACTGTCACTTCCAGCCTCCTGCCAGTGTGTGCTCTGGGAGGCAGCAGATGATGGCTGAAGTGGTTTGGTCCCTGTTACACATGTACAAGACCAGACAGAACTATCGATTCCTGGCTTTGGTCTGGCACAGCCCCTGCTGTCTCAAGCATTTAGAGAAGGAAGCAGTATACAGATCTCTCTCTCTCACTTTCTCTCTTTCTTTCCCCTACTCTTTATGTGTATATATGTATGTGTGTATTTCTTCCTGTCTCTGAATCTCACAATATGATAATTTATTTTTTAAAAAATAATAATTACGAATTGTCTATGTCTATCATATGTGCTGAAAGTATAAAGGTGGAACACTGAAGGTAATTCACTTTCACACATAGCAGAAGCGCACAAAACCCAATAAAAACATTTGTATGTATATATGCATGAATAAGAGTTTCAAATGGAATGTAAAGACCTCCAATAGAATGATAATGAAATGTACTGGTTGTCTGCTTTTAAATGTGTAAACAGGGTCCGGTACAATAGCGTAGCAGTTAAGGTCATTGCCTTGAATGTGCTGGGATCCCATATGGGCACCGGATCTAATCCCAGCATACCCGTTTCCCATCCAGCTCCCTGCTTGTGGCCTAGGAAAGCAATTGAGGACAGCCCAAAGCCTTGGGACCCTGCACCTGCATGGGAGACCCAGAGGAGGCTCCTGGCTTTGGATTGGCTCAGCTCCAGCCATTGTAGCCGCTTGGGGAGTGAACCATTGAAGATCTTCCTCTCTGTCTCTCCTCTCTGTATATCCACCTTTCCAATAAAAATTAATAAATCTTTAAAAAAAATAAATATGTGAACAGATAAGCCCCTCTGGGAGACATTTATGGTGAAATCAAGGGACTTCTGGAGTCAGATGTAAAATGAAATGAGAGTCTTTTGCTGCAGTTCTGCTGTAACTATTATGTCAACATGAATTTACTTTTCCATTGACTGGAAGGACAGAACAGCAGAGAGATAGACAATGAATAAGGGAGAGATGTTCCAAGCATTGCTTCATTTCCTAAATGTCTGTAACAGCCGGAAGCCAGCAGCCCAGAACTCCACCCGAGTCTTTACTAGGCATGATAGGAACACAAACACTTGAGCCAGCATCTGCTGCCTGCCAAGATGCTTCCCAAAACCCTTAAGATACATTAGCAAAGGTCAGACAGAGCTTTCCCAGGCATGTTAGAAGAGCTAGGACTCAGACCAGGTTTGCCCATATGGCAGCTTAATCTCCCAAGTGGCAAGTTCATTACAAGACCACAGACCCTGGCTGCACTACCACATCTGCCGCTTTAATGATTCGTTCTAGTTCTGGTTGTGTATATTTGTTTATTTTAATTTGTTTATTGGAAAAGCAGAACTACAGTAAAAGAGAGGGAGAGACAGGCAAAGAGAGATCTTCCTTCTGTTGGTTCACTCCCTACATTGCTACAATGGCCATGGTTGGACTAAGCCAAAGTCAGCATCTGGGAGCTTCATCTGGGTCTTCCACGTCTAGGTCTTCCATCCAGGTGCACAAGCACTTAGGCCATCCTCTGCTGCTTTCCCAGGCATGTTATCAGGGAGCTGGATCAGAAGTGAGTCTGGAAGTAGTCCTGAGAACAAGGAGAACAACTGCCCTGTAGCCAACAGAGCTTATAGATAGCATGCAAATGCATGACCTTGACTGCTGATGACTGCAACAGTAGTGATGTCAACAGGACCCAAGCTTTTACTTGGAAGAAAACAGAGGGAGTGTTCAGAGATGAAGATGGTCCAGATTTGCATATGATAGCTTTTTAGGAAGATGGCATAGTGCAAGGGTTTGGGATGGAAGAACGAAAGAGTAGGTTGAACAAGTGGACATACAGAATAGCATGAAGACCAGGGGCAGAAAATTTTTCCTATATAGGACCGGATGATAAATAGTCTAAGCTTTATAGATCACATGGTATCTGCACAACTACTTAGATCTGCCTCGGTATGGTGAATGCAGCCAATAAATAAATGCATACATAAATGAATATGATTGTGTGTCAATAACACTGTTGATTTAAAAATGTGTAAGATTTTGTTTTAATTTTTCAAGGATTTCTTTGTTTATTTGAAAATCAGAGTCAAGCAAAGACAGGGAGATATAAAGAGAGAGATGTTACACCCTCTAGTTTACTCCCAAATGCCTGCAGCAGAAAGGGCTGAGCCAAACTGAAACCAAAAATCAGGAGCTCCGTCTGAGACTCCCATTTGGGGGGAAGGAATTCAAGTACTTGGGTCCCAGTTGCATTAGCAGGCAGTTTAACTGAGAGTACAGAGTAGTGCTTGAACCAGACACTTCAGTGTGGGATGTGGCTATGACAAGCCATGGCTTAGTTTGTTTTGCCATAATGGGTACCTCTCAATAAGCTTTATTCATAAGGCAGTAAATTGGATTTGGCCCATGAATAATAAACTCATCTGGTAATAAACAATTTGGACTTCTGTTGATAGATCAGGTGAGAAGTAGAAATATGGGTTAAAATCAGAATTTTCAGTGCTTTCCTGGAGAAGGAAGAGAGCTAGCATGAAGTAGAGGATGTGAAACCACCGAGTGATTCCTCTTTCCAGGTATGGAAGCTGGGGATAAGATGAGCACTTAACACGAAGCACGGTTATAGCAGCTAGGGAACAGTAGTTTTGGTGAGGATATATGCTTTCTTCCTTTTTTTTTTGAAGATATCGGAATTATAGACAGTGAGCCACCCTCTGCTGCTCTCCCAGGCTGTGAGAAGGGAGCTGGATGGGAAGTGGAGCAGCGAGACACCAACTAGGCCCTATACAGGATGCTGCTGCCACAGACAGGGCATTAGCCTAACGATGCTGTGTGCAGACCCCAGATCTGTTCTTTCAAATGAATCTAGTGTACCACAGTGTCACATAGGAATCACCTATTTGTCAAGGTGGTCACCATTGTTCCTCCAGCTCAGCAGGAATGGACATGCTAGAAACAAAGAAAATGTGAGTTCTGGTGACATGGAACCAGACAAAATCTTCTAACTCCATTCATGTTTCTATCCCCAAATCCAATCATAAAGTAAGTTAATTCAGGTTTCTCCAATGTTTAAAAATGATTCTGAAAATTCTATTCAGGTAGGCTTTTACATTTTGTAAGACACGCAGTTTGTCTATTTGAGTGCCTGCTGTTTTGCATCTGTCACCACGCAGTCGCTCACTGGTCACTCACTACAAAAGCATCTTGAACTCAATCTGTAGAAGCAATTTCATAAGATCCTTGGATCAAACTCACTGCAAGTACTAAGTAAATGTTGTACCGGTTCAAGGTTTACTCTTAATGATTCTCCAAAACCAGGTTTTCACTCCCATTTCTGAAAGATTTTTAATCCCAGGCCACTAATTTTGTGCCCTCTACAGTTTGACTAGACATCACGGAGGCTGTTGGTATTTTGTTGATATTATTAAGGCAGACTCTCAAAATGTTTAAATTACTCCCTGACAATAAACCAGGCTGCACTTTACGGTGAAGTATTCATTCTTTCCGACCCTTAGAGTATAATTTGGTGCATTTTCTAATAATCCTAAAGTATCTAAAGCATTTCTTGATAATAAGTTAGATCCTATGATACTAACTTATTGTTTATATCTCCTAAGAAAATACTTCAGTTAACTAAAGAAAAAATTAAAAATTGATTAATACAATTGAGATCTATTAGTGTACAAACCTATCTTTTTCCCTTATTTAAGCTACTTATGACTTATAGGGAATATATATTTCCATCAAATAGATTTCATGGTGGATTTAATAATACTCAACATTCATTTAACAGTTACTATGAACACTGTCATAGGTGGTGTACTGTTGAGGAAACAAAATTGAACACTTCTATGTCCTTGGTTTGCTTGGGTTTATATATTCCTTTTATGGGAGGTAGACATTTCTATATATAAAATACATTGCACCTATATTTACATTCAATAAAAATCAACAATCTAGGAGGCTTTGAATTACATATTTCAGTTGCATAAATACTAACAGAAGCATAAATACTGAGAACTGGTTTACTCAAGATTGTAATAATGTTATTTATATTAGTTAATTTACTTCTCACAACAACCTTATGAGATGGGAACAGTCATCCCATCTTAAAGACAAATAAATTGTAACTAGCAGGTTGTAAGTGGAAGTTGAGTTTCAGAACTTGGACTGTCTGCAAAGCACTTGATCTTAATCTGTATCTCATTATGTTTCAGAAACACACATTTTAAGCTGGATATAATCAATAAGTAAAAGCTAGTTATTGTAGGGTATGGATTTTTGCCACTCTTGACAGACAGAAAGATGTGACATTTCAACTGCTGGCATTAGGTCTTCAAGAGTTCCTCTTAAAATGCAAATCTGTATTCCTGGAAAGATAACTTATTTAAAAAATAAACATTTTCAGGCTCTTTTTAAGAGATTTATTTTAAAGATATACAGAGAGGAGAAGAAACAGAGAGGATATCTGTCTGATGTGTCACTCCCCAAGTGGCCGCGACAGCCAGAGCAGTGCCAATCCAAAGCCAGGAGCCTCTTCCGGGTCTCCCACATGGGTGCAGGGTCCCAAAGCTTTGGACGATCCTCAACTGCTTTCCCAGGCCACAAGCAGGGAGCTGGATGGGAAGCGGGGCTGCTGGGATTAGAACTGACGCCTAAATGGGATCCTGGCATGTTCAAGGCAAGGACTTTAGCCACTAGTCTACTGTGCTGGGCCCATTTTCAGACTCTTAACATGCATATCCTTGCAAAATCTTAAAGGAATGGGATAAAGGAAAGGTGAGTTTTGATAGTATTATAGAGTGGCAGGTATGAATTAAGGAGGAAGCTAAGCTGAGCAGGAGGCTGTGCTATGTACAGAAAGTAAGCAGCAGGCAAGAGCTGCTTTTCTATGGTGGGAGCTCCTAAACTGGAGCAGGACCCAATGGTTGCATAATTTTGTATAAGACCAATAAGTACTGCCTTTAAAAAACTCAATAGGATTCCATTACCAAGTATGATCAAATTGATTTGTATGAATTTTCAAAACCTAGTAGTTGCCCTAAGGAACAACTGAGGTACTACTCTTTTTATCAGTTTATCATCAAGGAAGCAGTTTCCATTCTTTCGTACCTATTTGTTTCATCATTCTTAATATAATATCACATTTTACCCATTACTACTTCCGTCATTCTGAATTAATGTGGATGCTAATAACGTGTTGCTAATTAGTTCTTGTGTTCCTTTTTCACTGTAATCACGTTCTTGAGTCAGTGTATTATTAGTTCATATAGGACTCATTCGCAAAACTTAAAACTGCAATTTTGGGTAAATGGTCAATATCATGCAATAAATATTAATAATTATAAGAAGGATGATGCTGGGGGTGATGACAATATAAATTTCAGTGGCTTTAGTGTTAGGGGTGTGAGTCTAAAAATGATGATCAGCGTTTATCCTCCATCAATAATTTACATCAAATTAGCTCAATTTACAAATCAAAAATAGATTTTTCTGTCAGCAAAGTAAGATCAGTCTTGTATCTGAAAATCAGGCACAGCTTGTAGATCATCATTAACCATGGAGGCTCTGAAATCTGAACTTAGCTGCCAATTTTGTTGATGATGCATAAGATGAAATCGAGTACAGCTGGCTCTTCTGTCCTAGCTAGCTGTGCAATACTGACATTAGTAAAAAATCTGTTTGTTTTCAGTTTCAGAAAATTAAATAGCTATGTCAAAAATGAAGCAGAGAGAACAGATATATATGGGTAATAACCAGGTGCCATTTTTATTTTTAGGTGTATTTATTCATTTATTTGCAGATTCACTTGATTACTGCAATGTTCCTTAAGTTTGACCGATCGCAATGACCTCAAAGAATAAATGGGAGCCTTCTTAAAAAGACCCCAAAAGGAGACCTGTTTTGTGCTTAATGGGAATCAAACAATCAAAATCATTTGCAATTTAAGATCTATTAGCACAAATGCAATTTCAAAGTGTATAAATTTCACATTGTTTTAAAATAGAGTTGTTTAGAATGGATGCTTTATATCATTTAGGCCCAAACTCCAAACATTCATTAGAATGTTTAGAAATATGTCAATCTCCAATATTACTTGAAAAGGAGAAAAGAGCAGAAATTTCAATAAAACAATCTTAAGGTTATGGTGTAAAATTAAACTCTGAATCCTTAAATCTACTGGAAGATTGGTGAGTCAGAAAGATAATTTTTCTTTTTTTCTCAATTTGTACTAAGTGTGCTGTGCCAGTAGTAAAAACTGAGCAATACCCAAAAAGGTGGGATGAAGAATAAAACTTGTAACAATATATTTTTAAAACTGGAAAACAGGTGGATGAAGTCTAACTACGTTTTCTGACTCCAGAAACTGGAAGCTTCTTGTTCTTGAAAGTTCCTGGCTTTTGGCTTTGACCTGACTCAGCCTCTGCCATGGGGTCTACTAGGGGAGTTAATAGTGGATAAAAAGTGTCTCTCTAGCGCTTCTACTATCTCTCTGTAATTCTTTCAGAGAGCTAGAGATAGAGACAAAGAGTCCAAGTCACTGGGTCTGATACTCATGAAAGCTCCCATCACCTTTATGTCTCTCATTCTTGACCAAGAGCAGAAAATTAGACCTTACAAGAAATACGAGGAAAATCTCCAACATGGAAAAAAGAGATCAAAATAAAAATTCAATTCTACTTTGGAACTGGATAACACTCAGGGAAAAGTAAATTTGAATAAATACATGTATAATTTTACATATATTAGATAGATAGATATATACATACATACATAAATATTATCACTCATATCCTCAGAGAATTAAGAATTAAGATTATAGCTTTAAAAGATGAATAAGGCCTGAAATTGTGGTGCAGCCACTTAACATGCCACATGGAAAACCAGCATCCCCTGTGAGTAATGGGTCGAATCCCACTTCTCCACTTCCAACCCAGCTCCCCATTAATGTGCTGGATAGCAGCAGAAGATGGGCAAAGCATTTGGGTCCCTGCATCCACATGGGAGACTGGTTGAAGCTCATGGCTTTGACCTGGGTCAGTCCTGACCATTAGAGCAATTGGGAAATGAACCAGTACATGGAAGATGTATCTATCCCCTTCTCTCTGTAACTATACCTTTAGGTAAATTAATCAATCTTTAAAGATTTATTTTTTTATTATTTTTTTTTTCATTGGAAAGGCGGATATACAGAGAGGAGAGACAGAGAGGAAGATCTTCCGTCCGATGATTCACTCCCCAAGTGAGCGCAACGGGCCGATGCTATGCCGATCCGAAGCCAGGAGCCTCTTCCGGGTCTCCCACGCGGGTGCAGGTTCCCAAAGCTTTGGGCTGTCCTCGACTGCTTTCCCAGGCCACAAGCAGGGAGCTGGAAGGGAAGCGGGGCTGCCGGGATTAGAACCGACGCCCATATGGGATCCCGGGCGTGCAAGGCGAGGACCTTTAACCACTTGCGCCACCGCGCCGGGCCCAATTAATCAATCTTTAAACAAGGAGTGTGAATACACTTAATTTTTAAAAAGCTATTTGTTTATTTGAAAGATGTAGAGAGAAAGAAAGAAGGAAAGATCTCCTATGCCTAGGTTCACTCTCCAAATTACCCATAGCAGCAGGAGCTGTACCAGACCAAAGTCAGGAGCCTGGAACTCCACAGACATCTCCCACATAGGAGGCAGGGAGCCAAGCACTAGGGCCATCTTCTGCTATTTTCCTGTGTGCATTAGCAAGAAGTTGATCGGAAGTAGAGCAGCTGGGACTGAAACAGTGCCCACATGGGATGCCAGCATCACAGGTGGTAGTTTATCCTACCAGGACACAACACTGGCTCTTCAAGTGCATTTAATTCCAGCGAGCTGCATGCTTCCCATAAGTGGGTCAAATGCTAAGTTTTCACAAGAAATTCAACAATTCAATAAAGAAATGGACAAAGAACATAAACAGGTATTTTCCAAAAGAAGAAATACAAATGACCCAAAGACACATGAAGATTCTCAGAGTTACCAGTCATCAGAGAAACCCAAATAAAAACTATAGCGAAGCATTTCTTCACTCCAGTTAGAACAGCTTTCATTTAAAAATCAAAGCATAATAATAAATGCTGGTGAGAATGTAGTGGGGGAAAGACCCAGCATTCACTATTAGTGGGAAGTTAAACTAATACAGCCATGTGGAAGGTAGTATGGAAATTCCTCAGAAATCCCATTCCTGACAATTTACCTGAAGGAAATGAAATCAGCATATGAAAGAGTTATTTACATCTCCATGTTCATTGCAGCTCAATTCACTATAATTATTATACGGAATCAGATGTGCATCAACTGATTATTAGATAAATTATATATATACACTTTGAAATATTACTCAGCCATAAAAAGTGAAATGCTGTATTTTGCAACAAAATGGATGCAATTGAAAACCATTATGCTTAGTGAGATAAACCAGTCCCAAGAAGATAAACGTCATACGTTGGGGCCTAGTGCGATGGCTCTATTGGCTAATCTTCCCCTGGCAAGCACAACAATCCCATATAAGCACTAGTTTATGTCCTGGCTGCTCTATTTCCCGTCCAGTTCCCTTCTTGTGGCCTGTAAAAGTAGCAGAGGGTGGCCCAAAGTCATGGGATTCTGCCTGCATGTGGGAGACCCAGAAAAAACTCCTGGCTCCATGCTTTGGTTGGGTTCAGCTCCTGTTATTGTGGCCATTTGGGGGAGTAAACCAGAAGATGGAAGGTGTCTCTTCTTCTTTTGGCAAATGCCTTTTTATTTGCCTTTCAAATAAAAATAAATAAATCTTAAAACGTGAAGAAGAAAAGAAAAATAGATAAGCAATTTAAAAAATAGGAAACTTGAAGGACAAGTCCAGGAGATCAATCATTTAAAGAAAAAAGTTTCAAAATGACAGGAAAAAGAAAAAAATAAAGAAGGAATGACGAGGGAGTCATTAGTGAAGTAATTTAACAAAATTCATCAAAACTATGATTTCTAGGGCCTGGCACGATAGCGTAATGGTTAAGGTCCTCACGTTTAATGCGCTGGGATCCCATATGGGTGCCGGTTCTAATCCTGGCAGCCCCATTTCCCGTCCAGCTCCCTGCTTGTGGCCTGGGAAAGCAGTCGAGGACGGCCCAAAGCCTTGGGACCCTGCACCCGCATGGCAGACCCGGAGGAGCTCCTGGCTCCTGGCTTCAGATTGGTGCAGCACTGGCCGTTGGGGTCACTTGGGGAGTGAATCATCAGATGAAAGATCTTCCTCTTTGTCTCTCCTCCTCTCTGTACATCTGTATTTCCAATAAAATAAGTAAATCTTGAAAAACAACCACTATGATTTCTATATTTAAAGACCTATTCAGTGATTCAATACACAGAGCAAAAATAAAATCACATCAAAGCATATCACAAATTTTAGAACAATGAGGGTAAAGAGAAGATCACGAACATTTCCAGAAAGGAAGAAATTGGATAGAAATTATGGTGTCATTATATTTAAGGCAGAGTGATGCTTATACATTTGTGAAAATTATCAGCCAAACAATTATCCATAGAGGAGGGAAGAATACAAATTTCCTAGAATACAAACTCTACACATATGCATCATGCAAACACTTGTGTTGTTAAAAGGCCCCTGGAAGACAGTCCTTAGATAAAGACTGAGAGGAGAAGGGAGAGGAGGAGGGAAAGGAAAAAGGTGACAATACAAGGATAAGAGGAAAGGAATCCATAGGTGAAGGAGGGCAGCACTGCAGGTGACTACTGCCCAGCAGCCACACAGGACATACTCTCCAAATTGGATCTTATTAAGAATGTTTTTGACTTCTTGAATGCTGGGCCTAGTGGTTAAGCACCATTCCCACGTTGGAATGCCTGGGTTGGAGTCCTGGATCCACTCCCAATACTATCTTTCTGCTAATGTGTACCCTGGGAAGCAGGGCTACCTAACTGGGAAACCTTCATTGAATTCCCAGCTCTCAGTTTTGGCCTTCCTGCCCTGGGACATAAGGAGAGAACCAGGGGGCAGAAACTCTGTCTGGTTCCTTCCAATTAAAGAATGGCAAAGGAAGAAAGAAAGAATAGGTGTGTGTAGACAAAACTATTAGAATATTATCAATTTAAATAATGAAAAATGAGGCTATCATAGTATGTTCTTGTCTTAAATTGTCACACTGAATCTTTTCAACCAAAATCTAGGCAGCAGCCTTGATTCTGGCACAATGCAGAAGATAATACAAATCTGTCTAAATAATGTAAATTTTTCTTTATGAATTATCTTGCTACATATGCATGTTTATGAGCCTGGATGTGCATAAAATTTCTGAAATTATTTACAAAAAATATTAATATAGTTGCTCCTAAGGGCCAAGGAATATATGGGGAAAACATACTTTTGAAAATTTATCCTTATGTTATTTTTGAATCTTACTGTAATCTAAAATGTATAAATTCTATTTTATTTATAATTTCCCAGAGGTTTCTGACCAGTAGGCCCCTGTGACCACAGAAGGGATTAAGTGACAAGGGTGTTCCTTAGCAACAAGAACCACCAGAGACAATCTGATAGAGCATGTCCTTTTTTTTTGTAAAGCAAACACAAACTTCTGTAGACTGAAGCAGGGGCAATGCAGAAGGGGGTCTCCTGACAGTCCTCCCACCCAACAATGACACACTGTAATTGCCTAGAAGGCATGTCTGTCTCTCTTGACTCTCTAATCATGCAGCAGGTCACATAAGAGACACAGAACTAGCAGATATGCCACAGGTCACATTCACCATGTGTGGCTGTGAGCCACGTACAGCACATAAGCTGGCAGGTAATGTGGACTGCACCTGACTTCTCAGAGTTGCTTATCAAGAGGAAGCCCCAGCACAGCTCGTCCAAGGACAGAGAAAAGAAACTGGGATGATGTATCCCACTGCTCTGGTTTGTACAGCCAGTGATCAGATCAGGTTGAAGTCTCAGTGCGCCAAGACCATTGCCAAGGGTTTCTCCTAGGGTTTCTCCTAGGGTTTCTCCTAGGGACACACCCTTATGGTCTTCCACATGGACCAAGCAGGCAGAGATCCAGGTTTGATCTCCCACAATAATTCTATTTATTTACTTATTTATAATTCTAGTCTTTAAACTGATGTAACACACAGCTTTAAATGAGAAATTCCGTTTTATGGAATTCCAGTTTAGGATTTTATTTTGTGGAAATAAATGCCTGTCCGTAAGCAAAATGATACAAATGCAGGAATCTTTGTCCCAGCAAAAAAATTGAAAATGAACACTTTTCTACTTGGTACTTTGTGAAATAAATTATTTCAATGAAATATTATGCAACCAGAAAACCAGAAGTAAAATCATATGCTGATAAAAAAAATATCTCTAAGATAAAGTGCTAAGAGAAAACAAGCAAAACATGCGTGGATGGCTACATTTTCCTTTGTATATGTAGACTATCTGTGTGGAAATATAAACATGCTGTATCATTAGTTTGCTCTGGAAATGACTGGATGACAGAAGAACGAAAATATGACCGTCATTCTTTTCCATATACAACACTGCAACATTTGAATATGAGCATTTGAATGTTACCTTTGAAAGCTAAATTGCAATATGATTTTGAAAATGTAGGACATTCTTAAATAGCTTTGATGATTTTCTTCTCAATTCTTTTTTTTCCTATTGCAAAGCCACTATGAGATCGTTCATCTAATAATAACACTGTGGTTGTAGTTCTGCAGTGCTTGAGAAATAAAATCTGTTTTTCCTGCTGGGATCAGAACAGTTGTCAGCATATGTGGGCAGCAGTGGGTGAAAAGCTTTTGAATGTAAGGCATACAAACTAAATACCAAAGTTGAATGTATTATAAAGTAATTGTTGACATACGAGAAATCTTATATCAATGATATTTATGAAGACATTTGTGATGGACTTTTCCAGGATACAGATGAGCACAAGAAACCATCTTGATGCTAGCCACTCAATCAAGATAGATCAGAGACATGAAAAGAAGAAGTAATGGGAATTCTAGATTGGATTTCAAAGCTATGCCTGGCTCCCTGTTCAATGGTATGATATCCGGGGTGCAGGGAGGGGGAAATAAAGAGTGGAAATATTTTTAGGTTCTTCCTTTCCCTTGGGTGTATATAAATCTTGCCCATCATGAATATTAGAAATTTAGACATGAACTTAGCTTTATTGAAGACTATGTAAATTTTGTGAATAACTGATTTTTAGGAAATTAAGAGTTGTGAGGGTGCCATAAAGTCCCTGCTATAACAGTGGCAAGCTGCAGAGGTAGATTTTCTTGATCAAGATTTTTCACAACTAATGTGTCAGAATAAAATGCCTGTCTCCTAAAATTTGTGTTTGAGGCTTCCCCAGGCTTTCTATCAAACACAAACTGACATCTCTGCCTACCAAAACTCACTGGGAACAGAGAAATTAGATGGAGATGCAGAATTTAAAGGCTTATACCTCACACATTTTATTGGTCACTATATGAACACTTACTTTGCCAAATAAAATACAGCTTGAGGCTGTCACTGTTTCTACTGTGTTGCCATCTGTCTCAATATTGAAAAGCTGGATAATCTTTAAATGAAGACTTCTTAACATGACAAATAATCTCATTTGCTAACTGTACAAAATGGCATGGTGTGAATTGTCTACAAAGGATCCAATGTGCTACCTCTGGAGATATAAATTTCTGAATCAAGGAGGGTTTGGATACAAGTGGGGGAGAGGGGTGGGTGCTACAGCACAGCAGCTTAAGCTGTTGCTTAGGAACTACACCGAGTGCAAGTTGGAGTTCTGGATACTCCATTTCGATCCTGCTCCCAGTTTATGCACCTGGGAAGCAGCAGATGATGGGTAAAAGTGCTTGAGTCTCTACCACGCTTGTGGGAGGGGAGTTGAAGGTGGAATGCCTGGCTTCTGACTCACCCTGTTGAGTTCATTTCCGGAGTGAACCACCAAGTGAAAGATCTCTCCTTTTCAAAGAAATGCATGCACAAGTACATAAATAGTGTAAAGAAGGAAATCCAGCAGAGAGGTGACACTATAGTTTACTGTTACCAAACACCTGATGAGAAAGTTAAAGGTAAAATGAGCAGATGTATTGTCATTTTATTTTGGTGTGTGTGTGTGAGACAGAGAGAGAGATGTTGGAGGGGGAGAGAGAGAGATTCAAGGATAGACTAGATATTAAATTCTGCTTCTATTGGAAGAAAAGGTTTTTGTCCTATCTTCCTCCATATTTCTGCTTCGGTGTTATCTGCTTATCCATAGCTGACTTGAGTCCACGTTTAGCCCTGTACTCCCTAGAGGAGGCTACTCACTCCTCTACTACTTGTTGAAACTCCCCTTAAATAGGATGTTAGGACTCCAACACTGATCTTGGAGAAGTGCAATATCCAAAAGCATTTCCCAATGTCAGCAAAAACTTTACAAAATAAGTCTTCCCCAACAGATAAAAAAAATCAAGTAATATAAACCTTAAAATTCACTTGGAAACCCTTAAAAACATTATTGATTCCCATGCTGTTTTCTTATGTTTGGGTCTGTTGTTGACTTTCTGCTTAGAGGACATCCTTCTTTACATCACCATAGTTTTTTTAAGGTGACATTTTTATTTAAAAGACAGATTTGTGCTACAATTTTTTAAATTTTATTTTAACGTTATTATTTACATAGTTGAGAGGGCTGCATGTCCATGTGAACCTCCGATTAGGGTTTGAAGCGTTGAGGTATGGAGGAAGCTGAGTGGGACACATGTTTCAGTCTTTCTGTTTTTTTCTGCTGTGTCCAAAGCAGGGCACAGGGAAGAGACTATTCCTTATCATCAAACTATATCAGCACCCAGAGATGGGGACAGCCACTTGATGTCTTGGAGACTCCAATGTTGGGAAGAAAGTTCTAAGGGTGTTACCTGAGCTCTGAGGGTGTTACTTGAGTGGTTTAGATAATTCTGAGATATTGTCAGCAATGAAGCATCAGAGTTGAGAAGAATCTTTTCAAGAGCTATTGGCTGACCAAATCTACCTTAGTGTCTGTGTCCAGACACTTGCTGCAAAGCTCAGCCAGTTTTTTCTACTTCCCATCCTCGGACAAGACACTGGATGTCTTCTACTGGTCTAGATGAGCTGGCTGTGATGTTCCCCATGTGTATCTGAACATGCTGTCCACTATACAGGCGTCAGCAACTGAGGAGGTCTAATCCTGATACATGCACTCCAAATTCGAACTATGTATCTTGTGACTTTTCCTGTGGCCAGGAATTGAGGTGCTGGAACCTGGCTCAGTCCAGCCCACATCCAGGCCCAGATCTTCCTAGTGGATGCAGTAGTCTCACCTAGCCTGGTACACCCCCAACAGTCATTGTGAACTGACTGCAATCCAGTTGGGGAGTCCCCAAGAAACCTAGCCTGGATGACCTCAAACTTGATTCTTGTGTGCAGCAGAGAGTGCAGGATCAGGTCTGGACTGTCACCTACCCCAGCCAACAATTACCAGTGAACGTAGCTGCCTATTAAGTTTTGCCCCACACTCCTCTTCCCCACAAATCAATGGGTGCTTTACCCTAGCCCAGGCCAGTCCATCATGGGAGTGGTCTTCACACACACCAATGGGTGCCACAGTCTAATCAGGGTGATTTCAAGTAACACCCAACAGACCCAGTTTTGCGCATGCCAATATGTGTTGCAGCCTAACCCGGTGCAGCCCAGCACAGCCCAGTCCAGATCTTATCCAGGCCTCATGCACGCCCATGGGTGCTGTGGCTTAGCTCAGCCCGACCCACCCCCAGACCCACTCATAATGAATGCTGACAGGTGCTGCTACCTTGTCTGGCTTGGCAACCCCAGGCCTGGCTCTAGCGTACACAAGCAGGAGCAGCAGACCAGCAGAGTGCCCACCATTCTCTTTCCAGGCCCACTCTCAACCTTGGTTCTTGTGTTTGCCATGGGTTACTGTGGTCCAGCCTGAAATGACTTACACTCAGTCCTGACACTTGCCAGTGGGTGTTGCAGTCTAGACCAGCCAGCCCATTCCCTTTCTGGTTCTCACACATGCCAGTGGGTATGAAAGCCTAGCCAATTTGGCTCCCAGTCCCAGTTCTCACACTCACAACCTTAAGGACTCCTAGCAGAGGAGTCCTTGAACTTTTCCTAACAGGCCTACTCCCAACCCCAGATTTTGTGCATGTCAGCAGGTGCTGCAACCTGGCTCAATCCAGCCACCTCCAGTCCCAGCTCTTGCTGGTGGATACAGTAGTCTCACCTTGCCTGGCACATCCCCAATAGTGATTGTGAACTGATGTTGTTTTTCAACCCAGTCTGTCCTTTACCCTGTCCTGACTCGCACTCATGCTTGAATCTAATATGAACTGGCCCAGTCCAGCCTGCATCCAGATCCAACCCACACATTTGCCAAGAGTTGATGCATCCCACCCCACATCCATTCCAGATGCTACAGCCTGGCCCAGCCTAGCCTACCCCAAACCTGAGTAATATGTAATCCAGTGTATGCTGTAACCTAACCTGGCCCATCTCACACCCCATTTTGGTCTATCCTAGTCTGGTCTTTCTCCAGACACAACCTACATGCATGCCTATGGGTGCTGCAGCCTTGCCCAACCCAGTTCATCCTTAGCACCAGCTCTCATGCTCACCAGGGAGAGCTGCAGCCTAGCAGGCACTTGGGCCATCTTTTGCTGCTTTCCCAGGCCCATTTGCAGGAAGCTGAATCAGAATTGGAGCAAACTGGAATCAAATTGGTGCCCATTTGGGATGCAGATGCTGTACTGGAAGAATTAGCCCGCTCTGCTATGGTGCCAGCCTCACCATAGTTTTTATATAAATTATTTATAGTACTTTTATCTCAGGGAGGGTTCATCTCCCCTTCCCAACCAATGAAACTCATAGACTGCTATTTTTAGCAACAGTACCTCCAAAGTCTAAGTCAAGACAATCTGTAATGGCCACAGAAAGACTCTCATACCACAGTTTCTGAAGGGTTTCTCTCTCTCTTCTCTTCTCTTCTCTTCTTTTCTTTTCCTTTCTTTTCTAGAACCTATAAGTTTACTATTCCTACTATTGTGAAGTATATATTTCCACTATGTACAAGTCATGGTTGACAGCTTAATGATGAGGCTCTGTAAAATTGTAAAATGATTTGGAAAGTTTTATTTCCCTCATTGAGCTCTGTCTAGGAGTTGGAAAGTTAGAGAAATTTATTTGATCCACAACAGTATAAGCAAGAATTTTTTAAAAAGGATTTAATTATTTACTTTTCATTGGAAAGACTGATATACAGAGAGAAATACAAGGTACAGAGAGAAAGATTTTCTGTCCACTGGTTAGCTCCCCAAGTGGCCACAATGGCCACAGCTGAGCCAATCCGAATCCAGGAGCAGGAGCCTCTTCCAGGTCTCCCGTGCGTGTGCAGGGTCCCAAGGCCTTGGGCCATCCTTTGCTGCTTTCCCAGGCCACCAAGCAGAGTGCTGGATGGGAAGTGGAGCAGCCAGGATACGAACTGACACCTACATGGGATCCCAGTGGATGCAAGGTGTGCATTTAGGCACTAGGCTATCGCACAGGGTCCAAATACACAGAATTTAACAAAACAAGTGATCTATTTTAGAGTTTGTGAGTGTTAGCTATGAAGAGCAGTGCAGTGTCAGGTAAGACTCCACAGTTAGGGCACTTGAACAGTGGTTTGAAGGGTAGGTTGTACAGCGAAGGTCCTTCCAAGCTAAGAAAGCTAGAGCAGAGGCACATTCACATGAAGCAGGCAGTTTGGGAAACTAGTTTAGGACAGGAAGCTCGAAGTAGAAGTGAACAGGCAAGTGGTGGGAGCATAGAGGGAACAGCGACCATCATGTTTCATGTCTCCAGCTTTGACTCTTGAATAGTGGTGATGGAGGGTTTATTATCCTTGTAGCAAGAAGATTACTATCTTCCCTGGACATTTAAATAAAACCTGGCCTTGCCATTTGCTTGTGATATACCATATATGTGTTCATCTTAAATTTCCTCTTTCCCTGCCCAATATCAGAAAGCACAATAAATCAGTATCGTATGTGTCCATGTTGACCTTGGTAAATAGGCTACTCAGTACTTGCTATGATTCAGTGCTAGAGCTCTGCACTGATATTGGGCATCAATGTATCAGTTAGGGCACTTTGCAATTGAAATGATAGGAAATTCAATTCAAACTGACTCACTAACAGTGAACAAATTTGCTCAGCTAATTTGACAGTCCAGTTATACGTTCATCTCCAGGAGCAATTTGAGTCAGGTTCAATGTCTTCAGCACCCACTTTTCCCTTTTCCATCATTTAGATCTACCTTCTGTGTTAGCTCTATTCTCCAAGAGACTCATGCTCTGCGGTGGAAGCTTACATTTTCTTTTTCCATGATCAAGTACAATAAACAAAAGAAGAGACTTCTCCCTGTGGCTCCCACCCAATTCCTGACCAGTCACCATGACTATCCAGGGGGCAGACTACTCAATGGAAGAACAACTTTGTGTAATCACTCTTACAGATGAGTGATCTCTAGGTCATATTTGTGTGGTAATTTTGTCTGCAGTGACATACCTGGATGCTCGAGCTATGACCTCATGGCACTCCAAGTCTGGTCTGGGCCTGTTCTCTGATGACCTATTCGTCCAGTACCAGCTCCGAGCTCTTTCTTTGGCAAGAAGCTGGATCATTCTGTGTTTCTCATCCTTTGTATAGGTTTAACGGTATCCTTTTCCCATTTCAGGGGAAATCCTTTCTCCTTTGAAGATTCTTGAAGATACTTAGGCTATGTCTTCCGGCATGGAATTTAGTATTTTCAAAACAAACAAAAAAATTCTTAGACCACTCTTTCTGCCCTTCTCTTTTCTGTTTCTGGGTCAATAAATACCTAGCCAAAAACCATCTGAGAGTAGGGAAGCAAGAGAGAGGCAATAGCAGGAAGTATGGGGAGATGCAAGATGCAGATGTCATTTATATTGCAAATAATATCACAAGGTTTCATAAGTAGATTGATATTTCAAAATGGTAATGCATGAAGTCCCCATCCCCCCTTGCCATCTCAAGCTATGAAGAGGCAGAGTCCATTGGCGAACAACTTAGTTTGTCTCAGAGAAGTGTGATACTAATTAAGCCTTAGAAATTATGATATGCCATGCTTCCTACTAGCTTGGAATTTAGCTCTCAGTCTTAGCTATTTGTTCTTATGTATGCATGGCAAAGTTATATAATAATTTGTTTTCATCATTTTTAAGGTTATGCCCAAGAAAAAATAATTTTCTAAATTGCATTAGGTTTCTAGGAGTAGGCATCTATCCTAGAGATTAAGACGCCTACAGTTTGGGGATGGTATGATAGTTCAGTAGGTTAATATTCCACTCTGTGACAAAGGCATCCCATGTGGGCACTGGCTTGTGCCCCAGTTGTTCTATCTCCTATCCAGCTCCCTGCTTCTGGCCTGGGAAGGCAGTGGAAGATGGCCTGAGTCTTGGGTCTCCTGCGCCTTAGGACTGGAGCAGCTGAGACTCTGCCATCCAGTAGCCACACTGCCAGCTCACTGTTCCAGCACAGCGCCCTCGCTGCCCCTCTCTCCCCTGCCCCATGTGGCACTTCCACTGGGAGCACACTTCTGAGCACTCCAGGACACCTTCTGCTCCGTGGCAGAAAGCTGCTCACGTTGTCCCCAGACTCAACCTTGCTCACAGGCATTCTGTGTGCTCGCTTGCTTTTTGTAATGGCAACGAGAGTGACCAAGAGTGTGGAGGGGCCGAGCCTCCTTAGACTTGAGTATTTGTTGTGAGTACAACCTCCAAAGTTCTCCCAACCACGCTTTCCTATGATGCTCTTAAATAATAATGACAGCCACCCCCCAGCTTCTGATCTAGCTACCTGCTAATGTGCACACTGGGAAGCAGCAGATGATGGCTCCTGTATGTGTGTCCCTGCCATTTACATGGGAGACTATGCACCGCCTTCTAGCCTCCCAGCTAGAAGGTCGGTCAAGCCCTGCTCTTGCTGTTATTCGTGGATTAAACAAACAATGGATGGAAGATTTCTCTCTGTCTAGGCTTTTGCTTTTCAAATAAAACAAAAATAAATTTTTTAATGATTAGGATTTGTCTGCACTTATGAGGACTGAATCCTTTACCAGAGGGTAAAGTAGGATACGTAAAAGAAGAATTTCTAGCAAAACAAACTAAAGGAATGTTTGGATTTTCTGTTTACCATCTGATGATGCCACTGAATGAGCTCCAACCATGAAAACTGAAACTACCCTAAGTATTCAATAGAGGGAGGAATTATATCAAGTAATTAAAATTGACAACAGGAGAGCTCAGAAATCACAAAGGGAACTGTGATTTTCAGGAGAATAATGCCACTACCTCTCCTCCGATGGAAAAGCAAGCGGATGTGTTCCTAGGGTCAGGGGTCATTTGGCAGGCGCAGGAGTGTGATAGAGAATGTCCCAGCTCTTCCCATCTTCTCATTTTCCACTTTCCTGCTCAAGCTTCCCATTGAACAAACCTAGCTGGCAGCCAGGTCATAAGGAAGTCTTAAAAGTGTGGGGACTGGGGCCTGGCATGATGGCTCCATGACTCAATCCTTGCCTTGTACACTGTGGGATCTCATAAGGGTTTCATGTCCTGGCTGCTCCACTTCCCATCTAGCTTCCTAATGGCCTGCAAAAGCAGTTGAGGAGGGCCCAAGGCCTTGGGGCACGTGTGCACCTGCATGGAGACCCAAAAGCAGCTCCTGGCTCTTGGTTTTTGGATTGGCTTAGCTCTGACCATTGAGGACACTTGGAAAAATCTTTGTCTCTCCTTCTCCCTGTAGAACTGCCTTTCCAATAAAAATTTGAAAAATATATAAGAAAAAGAAAAAATAAGAAGATTGGTGACCTTGTGAGCTAGGCCAGAGGAGGGGAAAGAAGGGTCAGGCCCAGGATTCTCCACCCTCACACAGGGTTTTTGTTGTTGTTGTTGTTTAAGTTCAGCAATTACAAATCCTGGTATCAATAATTTATACTGACCAACAAAGTTATCATTTGGCCGTGAGAGATCAGCCTTTACATTAGGACTTTTATCAGAAGCCTTGCATATGGAGCTCTGTCCATATTACGAACTGAGGCAGAGAGACCTGCCATTCTGCTGTGCTTGCTTTTAAGAATTCTGCCTCCCTGGATTTCTTAACCTTTTAAATCAAGAAAGCTAGGTTTGTATCTTGGCTCATGCCTTCCCTTTCATTTGAAATACTGAGAATCTCTCGTCACTTTGCTGGCGAGCCGTCTATTTATCCATCTGAAGGCTGCTGAGATTTGCTTATACCAGAATTTCAATGATATTTTCCAAAATTAATTTCCATTTCAAGCACCAAAAACCAGACTGCACAGGACATGGCAAATATTTGTGCTCATTCCTTTGAAGCCTTAACCTGACTGCCATCACTCTCTAAATATAGATCAGGATTAACTGAGTAATAAGGCAGGAGTTTCTCTAATAAATTCCTCCTTGCTGTTACTGCAGAGGAGCCTTTCAAAGGATTTAACCTCAGGTAGACGGGAACTTTGGAAATATTGGGAAATGTCCACATTCTGAAACAGTCACACGTTTGAAAATCATAACAAGCTTTGTGCTATCATGGAGAGCCAAATAAAAGACTTTCCATATTTCCAGCCAGTCTCCTATTTCATAAATTTCAGCATCCGTTTCTGTTTTTACGAAAACTGGTTGTTTCACCAAAATTTCTACTTATCATAGAAGTGCGCTTTTTTTTTTAATATCACTCCCTCTAAAGCAAGACTCGTTTCAAATTTATCCAGTATAGGCTACTTATCATTCAATTTTTACGGGCAGGGATAATGGAGCACTGAACTCATGTGCAACAAGGAAAAGAACTGAAAGAACTTTAAAACTGTATGAGAAACTGAACGTTTCAGAAAAACAGCAGGGTAAGAAAATCCCTCTCTGTAAGAAACCAAAGAACCGCAAGTCACAGCTAAATAGGAGATATCAAACATTCTATGGAAAAAAAGAGACAGATGTGTTTTTAGAACTGGAAAAACACTGGTTCACTCTTAGTTGTGATCACACTTTGGGGGTGTCTACGTGAAGCAAATGTTTTGGCTCTAAACTTGTTTCTGTCACTTTTACAAGTTCTGTCTTCACCAACCTCAAGGCAGAGGAGGGAGTCAGGCATGTTCTGACTCAGGAAGGGCAGTCAAGAGGCCATCCCTTGTCTCAGGGACACCACTGGCTGGTAGACAATGTGCTGGCATTTGGCTACCCACAATTCACTTACTGAGGGAGGGGAATGGACTGCAGAAATGGGCCCAAAGTAATAGCAGGCTATAAATGCATCTGCAGTTGTGTGAATCTTTCCCCTTAAAGTAATTGCAACGGTATGGTTCAAGTCCCCCCCATCCCCTTCTGTTTCAGACTGGCTCTATGTACTTTTGATGAGGGGGTGAAAACACTAATACAAAAGACAGAATTATTCTAAACTGGTCCTTTTCCAGTGAAACGCTGAGTGTTCATTTTGTTTGAGCTAACTTTACACCTTAACCCATCTGCATCCTACACTGCCACTGTGACGGAGGGACCACCTCATTTTCAGGACCCGGAGGGCAAGGCAGACAGGGGTTGTGAATTGTGCAGGGTGGACAGAACCACACAATGAAGACAGCAAGCTGGGATTTCCTGGTCTTTGAACTCCCAGCTCAGGGCATGTCCTTTGTAGTTTTAACTTACTGAATCCCTTGCCAGCCCACGTCAACGCTTTGTTTGCACCTGCACACTATTTTATTTATGCCTCAGAAAGTGTGGAGTTCACTGATCTGAGACCTGTCACTCAGGAAAAATTTGTCCTCTGCGTGTGTTCTTTGGTGATCTGAAAAAGACCACCTCCAGTTGTGTTTGGGCACTGCCTGGGGAAAGACAAATGTGCCGGCCTGAGTAGGAAGCTGGCAATGCAAGTCTACACCTACACACACTATGTGGATCACAGACATGCGACCCTTTAAAAGTGGCAGCCTTGATTTAACAGTACAGAACACCGGAAGAATGTGGACTTTGAGAGAACTCAAGTAGGATGTGTTCAATGCCCATGGTGTGCTTGCACAAGGCATCTTCACGTACTCCAGGCTGCCGAGTTAACACAGGAACCTCAGTCCGGCCCCACGGAAGGCGCGAGCATGCCGTACGATGCAGATGGAAGTTGTGTGGGTTTGTCTTAAAACGCAGACTTAACGCTGCTAAAGCTACACCGACCTGTACTAGCATGGGTGGAGGGAAGCGGAGGAGGCGTCAAGATGTGTTAATTCAACTTGGGAGGAACACAGCGACCCCGCGGCTAACTCGTCGCCAACTTTCCTCCCCGCGGCGCCCGGGGAGCGTGCTCGGTGGCGACCCGGCCACCCGCGAGCCCCGCTCGGCTCAGGGCGGCCCCGGGCGGGGCGGGCGCAGAGCGGCTTCCGACCAGGGCGGCTTTATTGTTTCCTTTCGCCCTCCTCCTCCTCCCGCGCTCGGCCGCGGCGTCACTGGAAAGGCGTCCAAGCCGCCCGGCGGCGGGTTATTTATAGAGCGGGCTGCGCGCGCGTCACGGAGCCCTGCCCGGCTGACGGGGCCGCTGACGCGCTTGGCCGCGGGGCCGAGTCCGCGGGGCTGCGCGCCGGGCGCGGGCCACAATGGGCTTCTGTGTGTGCAGCTGCCACCGCCGGAGGCCGGGGGAGGGGACCGGCCGGCCGCCCCCGGAGCCCCCTCCCTCGCAGCTGGGATCCCCGAAAGGGAGCGGGCAGCTTGGCCCCCTCCCCGCATCACCGGCACCCCCTACCCCTGGCCAGGACCCGGGCCACGCGGGCTTTGATCCGCACCCCCACCCCCGCCCGCCTTCCCTTCTTTAATCAGTAAGTTCTTGTCCCAGCCTCCGCTTCCCGACGTCCCCGAGTTCCTCTCGCTTTCCCCTAGTCCCAAACGTGACCAGAGTAGGGGAATCCATCCGGCCCGGGGCGACCACTTTGGAGCGCCCCGAGGAGCGGGACCCGCACCAGGCGCGCCCAGCGGGGGATGCGGTGACCAGGGGCCGGGAGCACCGGGCAGGTAACGTATCCTGGACCGGGACCGGGACCGGGAGCAGGGGCTTTGTGGGGCTGGGGGAGGGGCGCGGGGCGGGCGCAGACGCCGGGCAGCCCTTCCGGGACTCCCCTCCTCCCCTCCGCGCGCTGCAGGCCGGGCTGGGTGTGTAGCACCGGGAGCGAAAGAGAAACTTTTTGCTCGGTGACTGACTGGAGGAGGCTCCTCCCGAGGGGCCGAGATACTAGGGACCCCGCGCCCGCCTCCCGCCGCGCCTCCCAGTCCACTCCCTCTTCCCGTCCCCACCCGCGCCCCCGCCCCTAGCCCTTTCAGATTCTGGACGCCCCCGCCCTGCGGAAGAAGGGACTGGCGAGGATTTGGGGGACTTTTCTTTTGGGATCCGGAGACCCGCTCTGAACCCCTCCCCTCTTTGCTGCCGCCAGTTGGGGGTGGGGGAGAAGCTTTCTCTGAAGCCCCTCTCACGTGGAAGGCAAGCCGAGAACTTGCTGTGCCTTCTAGGAAATTACAATCGATTTGTAATGCTCTTTCGCTAATTGGGAGTTCAAAATTAAACTTTAATAAAGCATTTGTGTCGTCTCGTCTAATTGTGAAAGCTTCCATTCGTCCTGGTAGATAGACTCTTTAAGTCTCAAGTTAATGGCGCTAAACTAGATTTCCCCCCCAAGTACAATTCCGTCAGCCGGCGTCGGCGCAGCTGGATTTCCGTAAGGTACAGATGTTGCTAATGGCAGCTTAAGCACGGATGGGCAGAGAGCATACGGAATGCAACATGTTGCCATATGGTTCCTTTAGCCTTTCACCTCCAGGGATATCAATCACATATATTCTGGGAGGAACTTAATGACTCTCTGAACAGCAAAATGAATTACCTGGTACAATTTATATCCCTTGACCTGATACGTTATAACAACAGGAAGAGAGCATCTCACAATTTCTGGGGTATAAATTGAGTCACAGAGCCACATTTCAAATTCTGTAACATCCATTAGTAGTTTGGGGAGGGGGCCCTATCCAGTACTGGCTGTAAAATCTATTTTTAATCTTGCCTTCCCCCTCCCAAAGTTTGACAAAACAGTTGGAAGTTGTTAGCAAATCGACTAATCGAATAGGGAGTGGAAAATGTGATTCCCAGAGCTAGTTAATTAAATAAGAGTTAGCAGTCTTTAGAAGCACCATACCTCGTAACCCAAATTCTCCAAGCACTCCTAGAGAACAGGAGTTATTTCAGTACAGCTCCGAAAATTCATTCGTTAAGTATTTGAAATTCCCAATTAAGAAACCCAAGTCATCTCTAAACTTTGGAAATCATAGAAAATATTTCTCAGAAATATGAAATATAAGAAATGTAAGTAGGATATATTCATCAAACCAATTTCTATACACTCCTTATGCTGGCACACACATACAATACATCCAATTTGTGCATCTCAACTTGAACCATGCAGGTACTGATTGTTTATTCCTGCCAACACAGTGACTGAAAACTGCTGTGGCTGCTAAGATCCTAACCGAAGCAGTCATTTCACAAGATTTATTTTTAAATATCATGGAGACTGAATGTTTTAACTGATTCCCTCTAATTTCAGATTTTACATGGCTGACTTTTATTCTGTTATTTTTGTTGTTGTTGTTGTTTGCTAAAACAGATCACACTGCGTGACAAGCAGTAACTTAAGGGTGAGGTGGAATATGTAAGGAGAGGTATTTATGGAGATCAGGGAAGAGATTAGCCAAGCAATACAGAACTCACTCCGGAAAAGGAAAGGATGTGAGTAACACGCAACTTCAAGTTTACTTGTTCAGGACTACCGGAAAGCTAGAGAAACACTTTCTTGTAAAAGTTCCTACTTCCAAAAGTGTATAAGCTGCAAACAGACTGTAAAATGGATGAAATAGATGTGGACAGTCTCATGTCAAATTCCAAGGAGTGTCAGCGTTTGGGAAGTTTACAAGTCATGGCTTTTCAGAATGGTTTAGAAATTGCAACATGATGTTTCTCTTTGTGTTACTTGGTACCTGAGTAACTTGAATAATTTTGTTGATTAATATGTTTGTTGATATTTGTTTCATGAGTGTAGCAGAAAATCCCCACTGTAAAGATTTATACCTAAGTTTGGCAGCCTTCTTTACGGGGTTGTTTTTGGTCATCTTAGTGGCTGAGGTTTTATTTTTCTGGATGCTTTTAACTGTGATCGGCGGTGAACTTGTCAATAGTGACTCCATCTCCATGACTTTCACAGAGAGCGTGTCTTCCAATCAGTCATGGAGAACTTGCCTTATAAAGCTGTTATTGTCAGGAACAGAGAGTGTATCCTTTTGTCAGGTGCAGTCATTATTAAAGTATCCCTCTTTCAAAAGCCAGGCTCCGAGTCCTGCTGTGCTTGATTTCAGAAATCCAAGTCCATTAAAGTCCAATAAATTCTCAAGTAGCACTGCCTGCCCTTTCATTAATATACATATATATGGTATAAGTTATAAGTTCTACTGTACAGGTAAACTATATGTATTTTGGTGTACATATGTAACAGTTAAATCACAATATTTATCTTGCAACATGACTTTTATTTTAAATGAAGATGTGATCAATCTCCATTGTTACTCTAAACAAGGTGGCTAGTTGCCAAGGGGAACCTTATAAGCCAGAAGGCACTAGAATTCTTGTCTGCCAAGGAATCACTTGTTGGCTTTTTAATTTTTTTTCCGGTGGTGTGGTGGGGGAACCTCTTAACTTCACCTCCTTTCAGAATTTACCCTTCCATATTGCCAGTCTGAGAATTGGTCTGGATATGAAAACTTGTCAAAGTATGTGCTGGCCAGGGTTTTCACCAGTGCTTCTGGATTGTGGCCTTTATCTTTCCCTGGCATGTTTATTCTTACTGAACAGAGTGGAACTGCTATATTCTGCAGGTTCGCTAACTTTTCTTGGGATACTACTCCTGATGACTTCATTTCCCTCATGGATAAATTCACAATGCTTGAGATTGGCCCGCGTTGTGTTTCCTCCCTGTGATAAAATGGGGGGCAGCTTATGGGTAGGCGCTAGGCCTCTCATGGAATTCTCTCTCCGAGCACGTGAGGCTGCAGGTTGCTCACCAGGGAGAAGTCCCGCTGCAGTTGACCTATGTATGGGCTTTTGTGATTCAAAACCCATGCTGCTGCACTGAAAACTTCTCTGTTTTACAGAATTGCATTACATTTTTTCCCCAAACTATCCATTTGTACACATACAAGCACGCAAGTGGGAAAGCCTTTCCTTCTTGGTGCTGTGCAGCTTTGTTTTTCTCTGGCTTCCTATGAGTGCCATGTAAATACTACATAAAATTTTGACTTTCCTTTTCCTTCCTTTGAAGATTGACAGGGGCTTCTTTAATTAAACTTGTTCTCTTTCATGTTCTGTATTCAGATATTGAAATACAGTATTTTTACACATTTATAAGATTGTGTTTGCATTTCTTTAATTTATGTTTCTTTTTTCAAAGCATGTAGCCTTGAATGTTTGTTCTACCTTTTTTTTTCCACATCATTACTCTGGCATTGCTTGATGTAAGTTGATTAGCTCCCTCCCCAGTCATGATTGGTAATTAAAATAGGCATTAAAATTAGTCACTTAGCAATTTTGCTGTTCAATTGGCAATTAAATTACTTAATTGCAATTAAAGTCCTAATTTTAATTGGCAAAATGATAGATGTAGATTTAAGATAATATGTATAAATACTTTAATAAGTGTCTATATAAGGATTACTTAATTACTCAACTTCAAGTTTATGCTGTTGACTTCAGAACTTTTAAGTGAGCAATGAAATTTATATTACATCTATTCAAAGGATATGGTAATTAGATTTATTGCTTATCACTACAAGGGTCCCTGCTATAAGTTACTTTTGTAGTGTTAAAATCGTAGGCTTGATAATTGCAGAATTATGATGAGGAAAAGGGCATAGAACTCTTTTTGTAATATAGCAATACTTTCAGTTTCTAATTAAATTAAAGGTTTCTGCCTACCAGTTATTCTGAGGGAAAAAGCAAAAATGACTGTTTGTAAAGGCAAAAGAAAAAGCCAATTGTGATTTACACTTAAAAATTCTTTCAAAGCATGTGTATATTTTCTTCGCTTTAAGAAATGCTAATTTTTGTTACAAATTGTTATTTTCTTCCTCAACAGCTCCAAGTGTCTGATATTCTTTTAGTATACAGCAACATATTTTCAGAGATTTTAATATGTTTTATGAACCTGTACACTCTAATGACTTCTTGTTTATTAAAATTATCAGTGAAATTTTTAATCTAAGGTTATTTTTCTTTGCTTAATAGGACGTAAATTTTAAATGAGAAAATGATTAAGTGATGAACTTAAAGGGAAATATAAGGAGATGGTTACTTGGAGTCAAGTATTAACAAAAAGATGAAAAATTTCAATTCTGCAAAATACTTAGTGAATGGCATGAGGTTTTACCATATGTTCAGTTTTGTAATTTTAATTTACAAGTAGATGCTTCTAGAAAAAAAGAGTGCTGTTTTCTTGTGCACATCTTCATATGCTTCTAAACTGACTTCTAAATCAAAGTGATATAAATTTAAAGTTTTTGCCTGAAGTGCTTTTTGCTGAAATATGGGTTGAGTAAAACCAGATAAAAGCCACAGTTAGCCAAAATTGTATGCAAGCAGCAGCACTGTTCTCTAAACATCCTGTGGGGAGAGCAGCAAGCAATTTGGTTGATTAATATCCTATTAATGCAAATGAAATGACAAAAGCAAAATACCCCAAATCCCTCAATGTTAGAAACTGATTTTATATTTTCAGATACAGGTTTTTTTTTCAAAGTTGCCATTTAATTTTCTTCACTGTTGTAAAACTGTGTGCTAAGTGACAACAAACGCCATGAATTTAATTTGCGTGATATACACAAAAATAATGAAGCATACCTTATTTGACGTTTAAAATGGGTTCCACTAAGTAATTTTCCCATAGAACACCTTCAGGTTGCTTCCGCTCTTGTATAGCATAGCAGGTATGTCTGTCTCACTATACTTGCATTACAAGATCTACTCTACATTCATTTGGAGAGAATGGTGAAATACCTCCCTGGAGGCCCCTTTCCCATGCATTAAAACAGAAAATCCTATGGGATTACACCTATGTTTGCTTTGTAAATTATACCAAAAGCTCAATTTTATTAAGGATAATCTGCTTAGCCATGCATAAAATAAAACACTTTGACTTAGATGTGAGTATATGTATTATTTATATTGACTTTAATGAAAATGTCTTCTATACATGTGCTAGTATGTTCTGTTTAATATTCGTTAATAACATCAGAGACAATATAACATTACCCTCCTAAATGATTTTGGAGATTAGTTAATAAGAGGAATAATTTGTGATTTACTTCAGCTTCAGGAGAGGAATCTACTTGTGGCTAGGACCAATTTTTACTCCTGTTTTAAATTATAAAGAAAATAGGCTCTTTTGTGTGGCAAACAGACACACTTATATATGATAAGAATTTAAAATTATGTCAGAGCTTGTCTGAGAAAAAGAGTCATTTTAATTGAGCAATAAAACATTTGAACTATTCATGTTCAAGACACTTTGAAGGGTTGCTGTCACGCAAAGACAGAATTTCAGTTTTAGCCTAAAGCATTGGTTTAACATTTTCTGAAGCGTTGTTCAGTTCTACATTTTGATTCCATTATATGTATAATTAAACCTCTATGCACAAAAGCATTCTCTTATGTACTAGCAAATACACCCACAGGAATCCTCCTCTAAACTATAATTTATTTAAACATGTAATCAGGGAATTTTAAAACATGCTTTCCTTTTTCCAGACTATATGCCAATCTGAGCTGCTTGGTGATAAAATAGAGATTTTTAATACCAGTTTGGTCCTCCTCCCCCGCCCTTCCCTCCTCCCCCATGACGGAACAGTGAGTTAAACGTGGGCAGGAGGAAATAAAATCTATTGTGAACATAATCCCACGTGTTAAACGGTTTCGCTTTTGGAGCAAACATAAGGAAAACAAAGATCTGTAAGTTACTTATGAATTCCAGCACAATATGAATATTTGGGCCTGCAGCCTTCTCTCTTTGGGCTTAGCCTCCCAAGTAAATAGCTGCTGCGCGCTCGTGTGTGTGTGTGTGTGTGTGTGTGTGTGTGAGAGAGAGAGAGAGAGAGAGAGTGAGAGAGCGAGAGAGAGCGCTGTCCTCTCTCGAACGCAGTGGAGCCGGGCCCCCTACTGTCAGGATCCGTCCATTACAGACGTCGGCCTCGGTCCCAGCACCAAAGCAGGCTGAGTGCGATCCTCCTTATAGTTTGCAATGTGTATGCTGGGCCCTTTCCGCCCCGGGCCCATCCGTGTGCCAACCCAAGAAGCATCTCACCCAAGGATTGATCTGAGCGAGCGTTATCAGTCTTCCAATGTGCCGTCCTACGAAATGGTGACGTTTCGAAATAGGAATTAAAAGAGAAGAACTCTTAGATGGGTGGAAGATTGGGAGGGGGAGCCTCCGGCCCCTTCCTCGCATGTACAGGTACTGTGTAATTACCAGTTCCCAGTAGTAGTGACTGAGTCCGCCGCGGTGGAAACTGCCCTGGGGTCTCCTGTGCCTTAGGACTGGAGCAGCTGAGACTCTGCCATCCAGTAGCCACACTGCCAGCTCACTGTTCCAGCACAGCACCCTCGCTGCCCCTCTCTCCCCTGCCCCATGTGGCACTTCCACTGGGAGCACACTTCTGAGCACTCCAGGACACCTTCTGCTCCGTGGCAGAAAGCTGCTCACGTTGTCCCCAGACTCAACCTTGCTCACAGGCATTCTGTGTGCTCGCTTGCTTTTTGTAATGGCAACGAGAGTGACCAAGAGTATGGAGGGGCCGAGCCTCCTTAGACTTGAGTATTTGTTGTGAGTACACCCTCCAAAGTTCTCCCAACCACGCTCTCCTAAGATGCTCTTAAATAATAATGACAGCCACCCCCCAGCGTGGCTGCGCTGGAGTTTCTGACTGCCTGAAAATAGCCGCTGGGAGCCTGGCCCACCGCGGGGATCCAGGAAGGCTCCCCCGTGGCCGCGCCCTGCTCCGTCGCGGAAAGGGGAGGGAATTTGGGAGGGCTGGAGTTGCTATTTTGGGCCCAGCCTGGCCGGTGCGTCAAAGCCTGCGCCCCTGCGTCACCACCACCCCCACCCCCTTCCTTCTCCCCGGCTCTCCAAACTCTCACTTTTTCCCTTTCGTTCGCGTGGAATCGCTTCTGCCCACAGGGCGCTGACGCTACCGAGCTCATGCTAATAAGCTATTCTACGCTCTCACCCCCTACTCATACACCCTCAGCCGGCACCACAGCATCTCCCACCCCAACCCCACTTCCTGGTTTTTAAGATTTATTTATTTATTTATTTATTTATTTATTTATTTATTTATTTATTTATTTATTTATTGTTTCTCGCGCCCGCTTGGGTACCACCGAGTTGCAGCGGGGGTGGCGGCGGCGGCAATAGCCGCAACATCGGGGGGAAACTTAAGGTAGTCACGTAGGTTTCCTCCAGGCTGCAGCGCCGACGAGCTCGCGGCTTCCCAGGGCAGCCGCAGGGCACCTCCTGGCAACGCCTCTCCGAGCTGCCCCGGAGCGGGGGTGGAGAGCAGGGTAGAGCTGCTGAGTGTCCCTGCCCCCTCGGCTCCTCCGGAGTGCACCAGGAGGGGAGCGAGGAGCAAGCCCCCTCCCCCCGCCCTCCGGCAGCCTGGAAATGAGCCACGCTGAGGGAGGAGAAGCGGTTGCGGCGCTTGCCCAAGGGTGGGAAAGGGGGGTGACTCTAGATTCTCGGTCCCAGCTTTCCAATCTCTCCCAGTCCCAGAAGGAGAAGCCCTTGAGAGGCCCTCCCAGATCAGGCTGGAGGGGGAGGGGATCCATGGCGCGGAGGGAGGGTGGTCTCAGACCCACAGAAGAGACGTTTGCTTGACTAGGAAACTCCTGGCATCCTCTGTGTGGCAGGCTGACTGGCTTTGCAAAGCGGAGTCGGCTGCGACTCCAACGACCGCAGGAGCGGGACAAAGCTGGAGGCGCGCGCCCCTTGCTCGGCGCACACACTGCACTCGCCTGCCCGCTCCCGCCTCTGCCCGGCGCCGACCCCTCCTGGTCCCCCCCCCCCCACCCCCAGGCTCTTATTTCAGAGAAAGGTCGCTGTGCTTCCCTAAAGCGGTGGGAGGCGTTTGGGTAGGCAGGAACCCGGGAGTGAGGGCAGGTTTGCGAGTTGGCAGGAGGTAGAATCAGGGCACTTCTCTGCAGAAGGCACCCACCTGTTGCCTGCATCTCGTTCGCATTGTCTGCAGAAGCATAGCCGGGCATCACTTAGCCCTTTTAGGGGTCCCTGAAAGGGCGGGTCAATGTCTCCACCCTCCCCTCCCTCTCTAAAACTCTGCAAATAAAAAAAGGGAAGAGAAAAATATCCGTGTCCCCCTCTCCCCGCTCCCTCCGTGTTCCCACCCGTTCCCCTCTCATCCAGAGCCAATACTAAGAGAGTGTGTGTGTATGGGGGGTGGGGGGGGACTTGCATCAGGCTGGGGAAAGCCCATCCCAACTTCTTGAGCTCTCCTGAGCGTCTCTGGTCCCAGGAGGTCTGCGTGCGCTTCGGTTGACGAGGGTGGTGGTGTTGACGAGGGTGGGTGGGTGAATGAGGTTAGGGCGCTGCAAGGCACTCCCGTCCCGTTTAGCACCAGGTGTGGTTACCTGCCCACGCTAGCGTTCCCTTTCGCCCCTGCTTTTTTTGCACCCTCCCCACGTGTGAACGGCGGAGTGGCCGCGAGGGCGCGGGGGCTGGTAGGGTCGGGGGGACGGAGCACTGGAGCGGCACTGCGGGCTGTAAGGACTTGAGAGGTCACACCTCTTTCGGAAAAAAAAAAAAAATCAAGCAGGCTACCAAGGTGAACACGAAATAGTTCCCACCTTAAAATCGGTCCTGCTCGTGACGTCAGGTCGGAAATATACCAAAGCGAGCGCGGGCCAGCAGTCCGGGGAGCGCGGCGGCGCGCCGATTGGGCGGCGGGTGGCTGACGCGCGCTGACGCGCGGAGACTTTAGGTGCATGTTGGCAGCGGCAGCGCGAGCCACATAAACAAAGGCACATTGGCGGCCAGGACCAGTCCGCCCGGCGGCTCGCGCTCGGCTCCGCGGTCCCGCTCGCCTGCCCAGCCGGCCGCCAGCCCAGCCGGCCGCCTGCCCCTGCTCCCTCCCCGCTCGCGCTGCCTCCACTCCCTTCCCCACCCCCCGCGCGCCCACCCCTCCCGGACGCCGGCAGCCGCGCTCCCACTGGGAACTGCACTTGGTCAGAGTTGAATGAATGAACAGAGACGCGGGGAACTCCTGAGTGAGTAGGCTACAGCCCGTGTGGCTCGCCTTCTTTTCTTCTTTGCACGTCGCCTGTTGTGTTCGCTGACGCGGGCTGCGTTGTCTGGAAGTAGGCGCCGGGGCTCCCAGAGCGAGTGGGACCAGAAGATGGGGAGTGGGTAACGCAAGGTTACTGGGGCGGGACTCGGGGGACGGGGGCGGGCATTTGTCCGAACTCCGGGCTCTGGCACCGAGAAGGGGAGTTGGCTTCCAACAGAGCTTTCCAGGCTCCTCATTGGTGGACGTGGAAGGGAGGCTTCCACGGTTTGGGGAGCTGCGGACTTGCCCCGCGGAAATGTGCGCTAAGTTTGCTCTCAGCGCGGAATTGATTGCGGCCTTTGCACCCGGAGATTCCACGTCTGGCGTATCCGAGGGAAGCTGCCGGCAAATTGACAGGGGGAGAAAGTTCTTCGGTGTACTCGTTGCTTGGGAACTGTGTCACCGCGGCTAGGCAGGGAGCGTGCCGAGGTTTCCCGGGTATTGTCGAGTCAAGGGTAATGTTGATACAATGTTCTCTTACAAAGTTGCCTGCAGTTTCTGGGTTTTTAAAATATGCCGTTCTTAAGGTGTGTGTGTGTGTGTGTGTGTGTGTGTGTGTGTGTGTGTGTGTGTGTTACAGACCTGTGACACTACCGGGGAGCTGATAGAGAGTCTGTGAGGACTGGGGCATCCAGAGTCTCCTTTCTGCTTCCTTTGGTTAAACTCTCCCACCTACCTCCTGAAGAAGGAATCTGGGGAAAAGGGAGAAAAAACAGAAGGGGTGCATGTTTGGCTTTTCTTTTTTACTAGTGTCAAGATTATCTTTACTCTAAAACAAGTTCCAAAGTGGGAACATCTGAAATTTATTAGGTCACAAGAATGCCTTGTTCCAGCAAGTGGGCAGATTGTGGAAGGCGTTTAGGGGGAGGTGTTCTGCCTGCTCTGCTGCGACCCACCTCAACAGTGGTGCCAGCACACCCCGGAAAGCAGTTTCACTCCCTCCGCAACTGACCCAGCATGCTCCTAGAACAGCACAGTACACCCTCACCCCCATTCATTGACCACCAAAGCTGTGGGGAATCAAGTTTTCTGGAAAAGCGAACCCCAGTTCACCTGTATCCCCCACCCTGGGGTTGTGTCAAAAGCAGTCAAGATGCAGAAACTCCCCTCCCAGTTGCCTTCCCCAGGCCTGGCTGGCGTTTCCTGAGAGGGGAGGTTGCTTTCTCTCATATACTTGACCTGTACTAACTCCTTCCCCCAAGCCCCCAAAAGGCAACACAGTCACAGGGGAGGGGCTTGTGGGAACCAAGAAAAGGTTCCAAGGTTCTCTGTCTTCTCTTAGAATCTAGACCCTCTCTCTCCAAGCGCGCGCACATACACAGACACAAACACACGAGCAAAAGGACCGATTAATCATAAGTTTTAAGTAAGCCCATGGAATACCTTCCCTGCTTCAAGATTCTTTCTCTGTGGAGACTTTGGGTGGTACACGGTGGTATTTTCTGTCGTTTCCAGCCATCTTGTCTACACGTTTATCTTAATTGCTTTGTGGTTATGGCTGTGTACTCATTTCCAGTGAGGCGCAGGGGGAGGGTGTGGAGGGGTGTGAAGGGCCGGCCCGGTGGATCTACAAACAAACCTCTGTTGGGGAAGAGACCCTGAAACCTCCTGTCTCTGTGTTTCAGGGAGGAGATCAGCTGGGCCGAATCCCCCACTGCTTTTCTAAAAATCCTGGGAACTTTGTCCTTCTGTGAATTACGACACTGTCCACCTTTAATTTCCTCGAAAACGCCTGTAACTCCTCTGAAGGTTAGTGCAACTTCATTTCTTTCGCACTTTCTCCCGAGTTCCCTCCACACTAACAAGCAGGGCGACTCAATGGGCTCAGGCCAACCTTGTAACTTAAGGTATGTCCGACTCATCCCCATCGCCTTCGGGAACAACTTTCTCATTGTGCAATTCATTTCCAGACCAGCCTTTCCAGCTCGAGCTTGCTGGATGGACACTCGTTTCGGAAAAGAAGCCCACTAGGGTGGGTTTGGCTGGGGGAAGGACGGGGAGGGGGAGGCGTTGGGAAACCTTGGGGACAAGAGACCCTCCGCAGCTTTCTCACTCAGGGTCTCTGTCCCCACACTGAAGTCCGCCCGCCCGCTGCACGCACTGTCGCGCCCCTACTCCTTGCTGGACCACCGTGGGCTGCCGGTGTAGCTCCAGGTGTCCCCGAGCCCGGGAGAAAAGTGTTCAGTTGACCAGGCTGAGTGTATATTACCCTGTTTCATTTCCAGCCATGCCTTGTGTTCAGGCGCAATATGGGTCCTCGCCTCAAGGAGCCAGCCCTGCTTCTCAGAGCTACAGTTACCACTCTTCGGGAGAATACAGCTCCGATTTCTTAACTCCAGAGTTTGTCAAGTTTAGCATGGACCTCACCAACACTGAAATTACTGCCACCACTTCTCTCCCCAGCTTCAGTACCTTTATGGACAACTACAGCACAGGCTACGACGTCAAGCCACCTTGCTTGTACCAAATGCCCCTCTCCGGACAGCAGTCCTCCATTAAAGTAGAAGACATTCCGATGCACAACTACCAGCAGCACAGCCACCTGCCCCCCCAATCCGAGGAGATGATGCCGCACTCCGGGTCGGTTTACTACAAGCCATCCTCGCCCCCGACGCCCACCACCCCGGGCTTCCAGGTGCAGCACAGCCCCATGTGGGACGACCCGGGGTCGCTGCACAACTTCCACCAGAACTACGTGGCCACAACGCACATGATCGAACAGAGGAAGACGCCAGTCTCCCGTCTCTCCCTCTTCTCCTTTAAGCAGTCACCCCCTGGCACTCCAGTGTCTAGCTGCCAAATGCGCTTCGACGGGCCCCTGCACGTCCCCATGAACCCAGAACCCGCGGGCAGCCACCACGTGGTGGACGGGCAGACCTTTGCCGTGCCCAACCCCATCCGCAAGCCCGCGTCCATGGGCTTCCCGGGCCTGCAGATCGGCCACGCATCGCAGCTGCTGGACACCCAGGTGCCCTCACCGCCGTCGCGGGGCTCCCCCTCCAACGAGGGGCTGTGCGCGGTGTGCGGCGACAATGCGGCCTGCCAGCACTACGGCGTGCGCACCTGCGAGGGCTGCAAAGGCTTCTTTAAGGTGAGCCTGGGTGTGGTCCGTGGAGGCAGAAAGGTGCTCGGAACCGCGGTTTCCCAGATTGCGCCCCTCGGGCTTCTGGAGGGAAGCCCAGTCGGTGTCCTTCTCCGATATCCGGTGCTCCCCTGCAGCGCCCCCACAACCCAGCCCCGCCAAGGGGCCACGCAGGGCGTTTCGGGGAGTTTGAGACCAGGAAGGAACTGACAGGAGACCCGAGGGCGCAGCGCCCTGCACGCAGCGGACGCGGCAGGACCCCGCCCGAAGTTGCAGTAGCCCGAGTTGGAAGAGGGTCATTTGCATGAGCTAGGAGCTGTCTGCCCTGCTCAGATTGAAATTGGTTAGGACAGAGAACCGTGTCTGAGCTAACCAAGTGGAACAGAATTCCCTATGGTCAAATTAAGTGATCTCTTTATTTCGCCATCCTGATTGAATAATCTTATCATTTTAAATAGAGAAGGTCTCCAAGGAATGTAAATAATATGAATGCCCACGGATTTGTATTTACCGAGCGTCTCCGTCTCCTTCTCTTGGCATATAAAACACAGCAAGGAGCGGCAAGGTTAGCTCAAATGTTAACGCTATCAATTTTCTCCTGTTAAATGCCCTGGGGGAGAAAAAAAAAAGAAAAGAAAGTGAAAGAAAAAGAAAAAAAGAAAACGTGTGTGTGTTTGTGTGTGTGTTTGGGGGCGAAAACATTCAGATCCAAGTCATTCTGAAATTGTTCTTCGGATGGCTGGATTTTCGACAGAAAAAAAATATTAACAATTCTCGGGGCCCACTTTGTCTCCTTTTGCAGCGCACCGTGCAAAAAAATGCGAAATACGTGTGTTTAGCAAATAAAAACTGCCCGGTGGATAAGCGCCGCCGCAATCGCTGTCAGTACTGTCGGTTTCAGAAGTGCCTGGCTGTTGGGATGGTTAAAGAAGGTAGGTCGGGGCAATCTGTGCCCTGGACCTGGGGACTCCTGTGCAGCTCCTTGCCGCCTCTCAGGAACCAGGGGTCTCTGGGCCCTTCCTCCCCACTCCCTTGCCTACTGGCGGGGCCTCCCCAGCGAAAGCCACCAGGCCCTTTATAAGACCCCAGTGGAGGAAACACCCACCCACCCCCCCTTTAAAACCTCTTTTTTAATGCTGCTTTTCAGTAAAGGCTTCAGCAGTCGGTGAAGCCTGGAGCGGCTGGTGGACTCCGGCTGCGGCCTTCCGGAGGGCGGGGACAGGGCGGCTTGCAGGGGTCCCGAGGCGCCGCACTAAAGAAGCTGTTCCTTTACAGTGGTTCGCACTGACAGTTTAAAAGGCCGGAGAGGTCGTTTACCCTCAAAACCGAAGAGCCCACAGGAGCCCTCTCCCCCTTCGCCCCCGGTGAGTCTGATCAGCGCCCTGGTCAGGGCCCACGTCGACTCGAACCCGGCTATGACCAGCCTGGACTATTCCAGGGTAAGAAGCTGGCTGGGGAGGGGCAGTCATGTGAACAAATCGACAGATGGACAGGACCCCTGCCCCACACCCAGCCATGGTCCCTAGACGCAAGGGCGTTATGCGCCTCGCAGTCCTGGGCCTGGCCTCAGAAGACAGACCTCAGACAGCAGCAGTAGCAGTTCCAGGGAGTGGAGATGGAAGGACAGGGCAGGGGAGCGGAAGACAAGATACCGTGGTCCCTCTACTAATACCCTCTCTGCCTTAGCGAGACACACACCTACACCTGTCCTGCCAAGGGCGGTGCACCCCCCCTGGCCTGACACCCCCCCCCCCCCCTTTTCTTGTAGAGATCCTGTGACCCTCCTCCTTTCTGGTACTACCCCCATCAAGGATGGGGGGCTGCTTCCCGAGGTTCAAGGAGGGGGTGTCAGGAATGGCAGTGGGGTGGGGGTGAGGGGGTCAAGTGGTCAGATTTCTCTTTTCCTCCAGCTGTGAAAAATACTTGTGCTGTAATTGGCGGACATATGTTGGGCAAACCTGGAAGCGGCTGCAGTGTTATTAAGATTTGTATAGGGTGTCTCAGCTGAGACTCACTCTGGGACTAGCATGAATACTAACGTGTCAATTGTTTCGAGGAGATAAGAGTGAACATTTCCCAAAGCTGGATAGCACTGTATTTTGTCTGTATGGAAATGGCAATTTACATATTTAAAGCAACGACCTCATAGCACCATCCCTAATTGAATTAATTGCCCCGGAACATCTAATTTCCTTACTGGTCAGAGAGAGGTTTAATTGTTATAAAAACCTGGCTCCCCTACTAGAAACGGGGTTAGCAATTTCACGGGTTATATATTTTAGAGAACCTCATTAAGTGCTTTTTAAAATGAAATTCCAGTTCCAGGCGAACCCTGACTATCAGATGAGTGGAGATGACACCCAGCATATCCAGCAATTCTATGATCTCCTGACTGGCTCCATGGAGATCATCAGGGGCTGGGCAGAGAAGATCCCCAGCTTTGCCGACCTGCCCAAAGCCGACCAGGACCTGCTTTTTGAGTCAGCTTTCTTAGAATTGTTTGTCCTGCGATTAGCATACAGGTAAATGGTGGAGGAGAATACCGTGGGTGGCTGGGACAGGAGTCCAGGAAGAGAGAGGGAGGATGTGGGAAGTTAGAGGACAGAATGGGGAATGGAAGAGGGGACAGGAAAGAAGTCAGAAAGCATTAGGAGGAGATGGACAGGAGCAGAAACTGTGGGTGAACGGAACGGAGGTGGGATAGGGGGCGTTCCTGATGGTTATGAAATTAAACCCTTTCAAGGTCCACTGATCTACATTTTATTAACTCTTCAGTAATTAGGTGCCTCTTAAATCCCTCATTTATTGCTCTTCAAGTAATTAGTTGTTTAGCTTTTCTCTCTCTCTTTTTCTCCCCCCCCTCTCTTTGGTATTAATTGCAGGTCCAACCCAGTGGAGGGTAAACTCATCTTTTGCAATGGGGTGGTCTTGCACAGGTTGCAATGCGTGCGTGGCTTTGGGGAATGGATTGATTCCATTGTTGAATTCTCCTCCAACTTGCAGAATATGAACATCGACATTTCTGCCTTCTCCTGTATTGCTGCCCTGGCTATGGTCACAGGTCAGTACTGCAGGCACAGCGCACCTCCCCTCCACAATTGCCCAGTGGGATTTGTCCTGGCTTTCCCTAGTCACAGTTCCTCTCTGGTTCTGCCTGGTAACTAACTACCTTGTGCATTCTTCTTTTGTTTCCCACTGTGTTTTCTGCAGAGCGACATGGGCTCAAGGAACCCAAGAGAGTTGAAGAACTGCAAAACAAAATTGTAAATTGTCTCAAAGACCATGTGACTTTCAATAATGGGGGGTTGAACCGCCCCAACTATTTGTCCAAACTGTTGGGGAAGCTCCCAGAACTCCGTACCCTTTGCACACAGGGGCTCCAGCGCATTTTCTACCTGAAATTGGAAGACTTGGTACCACCGCCAGCAATAATTGACAAACTTTTCCTGGACACTTTACCTTTCTAAGCTCTCATCCCATGCACTTCAAAAGAACTGGAAGCAAAACTAAAACTGCCCACAGGGGGGGTAGACCCCACAGGTGTCTCAGCTCCAACTGTGTCCCCCTTCTGTAATCCCCATCCCAACCCAGCCCAGCCCCTGATCCCTAAAGAAAACAAACAGCAAACAAACAAACAAACAAAAACTGTTCCTATTTCCTAACCTGCAGGCAGAACCAGAAAGGGCATTTTTGGCTCCGGGACATCCTGGATTTAGAACATGGACTGCATACAATACAGTGGTATAAACTTTTTATTATAAATTTACAAATCAGTTTACTCTTCAGAAGGGAGTTTGCTAATGTATGATTAGAAGTGTTTGGCCATGATTGATTGTTGCAGTTTAGACAAATCACATGTACACACACAATAACAACAACAACAACAACAACACACACACACACACACACACACACACACACACACACACACTCCTTATGGGAACCCATGAACAATTGCCCTTTAAAAAGACTTTGAATTTTTCTGCTGTAATGAAAGCTGTAATATATAGTAAAACTAAATGTTGCGTGGGTGGCATGAGTTGAAGATGGCAAAGGCTTGTAAATTTACCCAATGCAGTTTGGCTTTTTAAATTATTTTGTGCCTATTTATGAATAAATATTGCAAATTCTAAAAGATACGTGTGTTTGCAAAAAAAAAAAGAAAAATAAATAACTACATAAAAAGGGACAAGCATGTTGATTCTAGGTTGAAAATGTTATAGGCACTTGCTATTCCAGTAATGTCTATATTATATAAATAGTACTTCAGACACTATGTAGTCTGTTAGATTTTATAAAGATTGGTAGTTATCTGAGCTTCAACATTTTCTCAATTGTAAAATAGGCGGGCACAAGTATTACACATTGGAAAATCCTAACAAAAGGGACACATAGTGTTTGTAACACCGTCCAACATTCCTTGTTTGTAAGTGTTGTATGTACTGTTGATGTTGATAAAAGAAAGTTTATATCTTGATTATTTTGTTGTCTAAAGCTAAACAAAATTTGCATGCAGCAGCTTTTGACCGTTTCCAGAGTGCTTATACTATACATAACTCCCTGGAAATTACTGAGCACTTTGAATTTTTGTTTTGTTTTTGTTTTTTTTAAGGTCTAAAATTGTCAGTTAATATATTATTTTATGTTTGAGTAAGGATTTTAATATTGCCATATTCTGTAGTATTTTTCTTTGTATATTTCTAGTATGGCACATGATAGGAGTCACTGCCTTTTTTTCTATGGTGTATGACAGTTTAGAGATGCTGATTTTTTTTTCCCCTAAGAAATTCTTTCTTTGAGAAAGACAATTTTAATGTTTACAACAATAAACCATGTAAATGAAGAGAATTTTGTCTTTTTTCTGGGCCAGGAAAACAGGATGACTAAACAGCACTGTATAATACAATGAGTAGGCGACTGATTTGGGATAGGACATCTGACTTTCAAGTTAAATCTGTTCTGGCACAAGAAACTGGGGGTTAAATGTACAATCCAGTGAATTCAGTACAATAATGTTTTCTTGACTAGAATTTTCCAGTGTGGTAACCTGCATTTAGGAGAACCAACTTAGAATACCTCACTCTTCTGGTGACTTTTGTGGTAAGTTCAAGCATTCAGAAAAGTTGTTCAGGTGACCAAAAATCCTTTTGAAGTGATAAAAGTTCAACCGTTCACCTGTTGTCTTTGACAGGGTAAAAGCATCTTTTTAAAAGTCTCCACGAATTAACACAGATGTAAAAAGTGTTACACATCATCTCCGATTTTCCAGTTCCTTCCACATCAAACTGTTGGCAGGCACTTTGGGTCTTGGTTCAGTCTGGCAGAGTGGAACACAATCAAAGCATTTCTTGCGACTTTTTCTTTTCCTCCTTCAGTGAAGAGGTGTAGTTTGCATTTTCAAATAAAAGTTATGCAGTATGTGTTTCTCCGATGAATAATAAAAGATGCTCTTGTGAAGTCCTGGGCCTGACAAGAGTAGGTTATAAACAGGGCCTTCTGGATTGCACTCAGCCCCAACTTTTCAGCCCTGACAGCAAACGGGTGCTCTCCCGGTGTTTTAGGCCCTGGACTTCCCTAAGTACCCCAGTCTTCCCGCTGTGAGGTCCAGCTGGTTTCCCCAAGGACTGCGCGCGTGACTTCGGAGCCAGAGGTGAGGCGCGTCTCCAGCGCTCACCCTGGTGAATGACAATTGGCCTCCGGGGGGTCACTGAAATTTACAAAGCACGTTATTTTTCAAATGCAGTTAGGACGGTAAATTGCCACAAAAGCTCTCAGGTTGTTGCCTTTCTTTGCTTTTCCTCTCCCTCTTTGGAAAAGAAGTGTTTTTGCAAGTTTGCAGTGAGAGTTCTCCGTGGTCATTTAAGGTAATTTTTCCGCATCGACTTTCTCCTAGGCAATCTGAGGGGTAGAGGAGGGTGATCACCTAAGAGTTCAAAAATAATGGGATGCCCGATTTCCTCAATGGACGAGGCTTACCATTTCATTTTATTTCACATCTTAGGCCAGACCAAAGCTGCAGGGTAACAATGGGAGTAGGAGAAGGCTCTTCAGAAATGCTGGGAGTCTGCAGAGCCGCCCACGGCATCTCCCAGGTGCCCGCAGCCCCGAGACAGTTACATTCGGTCGCAGAACTCCCAGAGTTGAACCTAAGCAACGAACTCTGTTGAGGGTTGCCCCCCTAAGGGAGCTGCGGCTTGTCAGCCACGGCCAACGGGGCCAACGGGGCGTCAACGCGCGCCCCTGGAGAATTTGGGGATGAAGTCAGAGAGGGGTGAGGGTCTCCTGCTTTCAAGTGCACGTCGTACCTGTGTGGCTTACACCCACTTGTGCCTTCGAAATTGCAAAGGGGCTAGAGTCGCTTTTCCAGCTGCTGGCGGTTTGTCGAGTGGTGTAGATAAAAGTCGCGCGCGCAACTCTAGGTCTTCAGAGGCTCTCAGCGCAATACCCTTCCTGTCCTGGTCTGTCCAGGCGTACAGCTCAGGAAGGGCAACAGACAAGCAGCACTGTCAAAGTCAGAGGATATGAGCAGCTGTCTGGGAAAGGGACTCAAACTTCGTCTTCGCGGGGGCTTCGTTTCACCCTCCCCCCGCCTTACCCTACAGCGGCTTAAAAAGTTCGGTTACTTTATTAATTGCTTCCACGATGGGAGATAAACAATCAGAGTTCGGGAGTCAGGATTAGGCACTTCTCAACTCCAAGAGGAGGTCTACTTTTAAGTAGTCGCCGTCCAGGTGCGCATTGAGTGACTGCCTAGAAGGCTTTAATTTTGTGCAGATGCTGTAGGAGCAGAGCTTCGGTGCAGCAGCTGTTGGCTGGGTTGCGCTTTCCAACTGTGGCTGACCCCTGCAGCCCCGCTCTGGGTATCTTGTCATGTGGGGCCTTGCTCCGACCTGGCGATTTCAGAGAGCGGGAGTCAGAGCCACAGTTTGTCCTGACAATGGGGGAGAAAGGAATCTTTTTAGAAGCTGACAGCACCCTACGGTGACAGCGGCACCCAACGACTCAATAGTATATGCTTCTTGTTGGTACCCAGTTCCATTCCTAGAGTTTGGATGCCCTCTTTCCTAAAAAAAAAAAAAAAAAAAAAAAAAAAAAATCGGGCCCAATTCGTAGGGACCATGAGCCCCACAAGTATATACAGCTATTCTGGCCAATTTAAGAACGTGGCTTGATTGACCATTTCACCTTGTCTTGGGAGTCTCTGGGCTTCGTTAGGGTCAGTGTCTGCAAGGACAAAATCCCAGGATCCAATCAGATTGAAACAGGCATTGGTACACGAGAAATACTTTCAAGAAACAAACAGGTCCAAGAGGGCAAAGTTTGATTTTATTTCACGGCAATGTTCGGATCACGATTTTCCCGCACAGTGTGTATTTTCACCTTGCCGTGTCCCTCAAGGGGAAGCCACCCCGGGGCACATCTGAGTCGCGCACCTCGCGCATCAGTGCTGCCTGAAGTCCCCATCGCGCTCCGCTCACGCGTCCGTTTCCTTGTGCATCCGCCACGCGGCAGCGCCGAGGTGCCTTCGGAGAAAAAGGGCTGGGGGTCCCTTTGGCCGGCCTGGGCTCGCCTGTCTGAATGGGAGAGGCACTTGTCTCTGAAGCCACGAACTCTCGAATTCAGATTTTTTTTTTTTTTTTAAAGGGAGCAGGTTCCCTTCAGGTGGAAGGGCAAGAAAGGGTATGTATTCGCACGCGTGTTAAAACTTTTCTCCTGTATTATTTTGATGGCTGACTAGCTATCTGGGAGTGACTTCAGCACGTTCTCCACCGAAGGGGCTTTTAAAGGTTGAATTTCTTTGTCACCTGCTCCCCGCCCCCCACCCCTTGCGATAGGAACTTTGCTTTGGGGGCGCTCCCCGGAATTTCTCAGCACTCAGACACCTCTCGGGCCAGGGCTTGACTGCATTTTGAAGTTCTGCGGGGTAGCAGCGAGGTTCTGGGTTCCAGCCCAACGCCCCCTCCCCGTAGCTCTTCTCCGTGAATTAGGAAAGCACCTTTGGTTGCAAGAGTCTTCAGGAAATGTTTCGCTTACATCGGTGATTGGACAGAACTGGAATCGGAGCATTCACCACTCATGAAGCGTGACACGGCGTTCAGTTCGGTCTATACTGGCTGCCTTTACTAGTAAAGCCAGATGTGAATTCCCAACAAGTCATTATTTTTAAGGTCTTTAGATTTTATCCTAAAAGAAACGCATGGAAATCCACTACCTTATACATTTGCCTGGAAACCTGCCTTGGATGTTGCACAGCATCATTCAGAGTGCCAAGCCCGCTGCCGTTTAAGCATTTGTCCAGAGCTCAATTTCTGACCATGATTGGGAGTGACTGCTGGGTCCGCAAGGTCTTTCCTCCGATGTGGTGCCTTTTCTTTGGAAAAGTCTGGCTTCCGTCGGTGGGTGTCTAGTGGGGCGAACCGTGCACGAGAAGGTAGGGCCCCACCCTTGCCAAGAGGACTTGGAAAAGAATCTTGCACTTGCTCCCTAAAGGCGGCTAGTGCTCCGGGCCCAGCTCAAAGTGGCCAGGGAACTCCAGAGCGCTGCTCTCTTGCTGAGTTCCCCGCGCCCGGCGCCCTTCCACCAGGCACCTTTTCCTGGCCCTGCCGGTAGTGGAGGCTCCAGGATTACTGGAGAGGACACGTGGCCGTGGTCCGGACTGCGGCGAAAGTGGAGTGGGAAGTGTTCCTGCCCTGCCCAAAATGCGTATTTGGAGCTTTGCGGTTTGACTCGGCAGGTTGCGCCAGGAGACCTGGCTTGGAGAGCCTAACAGAAATCAGGACGGACTCGCCTGACTTCACAGTGTTCTCCAGGTCCTTTCCTGCCCTCCTCTCAGTACTGCTCCCGAGTCTTTCCCCGCTAGTCTACATCCCCCAGGGCGGAGGCCACCGCACGCTGTAGGCGCCGCCGCGGGGCACTTCCACTCTGTTGCGGGGCACGGGTACGGGTGCGCTCCCCCGGCTTTCACTGCACCCACCAATCCAAGGTCAGTCTCGGGTATACCTGAATACACTGAGCGGGATTGCGGTGTCCTTTTGCCAACCCCGCGGAAGTCTTTTTCTAGTAGTTGCAGAGGCACAGCGAAGAAGGGGCGGAGCAGGGGCACCCGGGGTCCCCGGATTCAGTGGCACTTCTATGTTTCTCCAAGGACCCAGAGAGGGGCCCAAGCACCCATGCCACACACATGCCATGCAGGAATGCCCATGACCTGATGCTTTGAATAGAGGTACTGAGCGTCTGTGTCCTGCTTCCGGGTTTCCTCGCAACACACTTAAAGAACCACAGCCCTGCGCGCCGCAGCCGGCGAAAGACAACTAGTCAAACCAGTGCCACTGTTGCAGGGGCCTCTGGCCACCAGGACGCCTTTCCTCCTGAGGCCGGACGCTTTCCTTCCTAGATCCAGGAGGCCTAATGTGGACTAGTTGCCGTCCTCCTAGCCGAACTCCGTGCTCAGTTCATCTGGACACAGCGCGGAGCAGGCACCCAGGTCCTGGAAGAGTTTTCCTTCAAGGCTTTCCTCAGTGCTCTCCCCCCACCCCACCTTCACTTCTGTTTACTCTCATTTCTATCTAAACATGCGTTTAGATAAGCAGGGCTTCCCAGAGTACGTGCCACACACCCCATCAGACACAGTGTCTGGGGTTCTGCTACAGACTTTTCTAGGGTAGTGGAGAGTGGACCAAAAGAGCTAAGGATGCTAGAGGCGTTGCCAGAGGGACTGAGTCTACTGGGATTTACTGTCTCCAGAAGCTTGGAAGGCAGGATTGAGTTTAGAACCTCAAATCACGTTGGAATTTTCAGCAGGGTATGGAGGAGAGAGCTCGGGCACAGCACCATCAATAAGCTGTGAGCAGGCCAGTGTTTTTCTATGATCTATGGCTGATTCCCACTGTTACTTACTGGGTGGCTATCAGAATTTTCTTCCAAAGAAAGCAAAGAATAATGCTACAGGAGCAGTGCTTTCTACAGAGTGGGGAACTAAGAAGGCTAAGCACTGCTTGCTGAGAGTTTGTTTTTCAACTATACACAATGCGCGCGGGCACACACACACACACACACACACACACACACATACATAATGTAGCAGATCTCCGTGGAGCACATGGGGAGTCACTGCTAAAGGACTAGACGGAGGGAAGCGAGGGAGAGGGCCACCTTACCAAGGGACTCTGGGCAGTGTGGCTTTATGACTGGCCTTCTTTCTTCACAATCTGTTGTGTACTTACTTTACTTACTTCCCATTGGCCTTCCGTTTCCACACTCCAATAGACTTCTGCTTATGTTTAGCCTGTTGTATGCTTGGAGCGAGCTGAGTATTTCAAGGAAAGGTAGAAGAACAAGCACACAGAGCCACCTCAGTTGGGTATCCCTCTACAACCTGTTGGTGAACAGAGCGTGAAGAAGGAGTAGTGGGAAGGCTGAGAGAAGGGAGAAGAGTGAACATCCCGTTGCCCAGACACTATATGCCAAGAACATTCTTTTGTGTGGTGTTGTCAAACACAAGGAAGCCAGCCAAAGCTGTGGAGGGAAGGGAAGAGGGAAAGGGATGGACAAAGAAAAGGAAACATATCTGAGTGATCAGGTGGTCCAGAACTGACAGACTGGGAGAAGAATAGACAATTTCAAAAATTTCTAGTATTTAATTAATGCTAGAACAGAAGACTAATAGGAAAGAGAAACAGAAAATACCATAGAAATGTAGGATGCCATGATGACAATATAATGTGGATGCATTTGAAGAAACAAGAAATGGTAAACAAGAGTAAATAAACAAGGGACCATGAGGAATACTGGAGTTGGCGCGCAGGTATGAGAAAAAGGCTGGATGTAGAGGCCAAAATAGAATTGTAAAAGGAGAGGACGGCTTCTCCCATGGACTCCGTGAACTAATGGCGGCCACATCGAAATTTCTAGGAATGGGAAAAATGAAATTAGAAGGAACAAAGCTATAGACATGAGGGCAGGCATTTGGTGTAGAAATTGAGATACCACTTGCAACTTATCACTTGCGACTCTCACATCCGGTGTCAGAGTGTTTGCGTTTGGTTCTGGGTCCACTTTTGATCCCAGCTTCCTGTTGGTGCACTCTGGGAAGCAGTAGGTGGCAGCCCACGAGCTCAGGCCCCTTCCATCCACAAAGAAGACTTGGTTCTGGATTCTGGGCTCCTGATTTCAGTTTTGTCCAGCATAGAATGTTGTAGACATTTGCGGGTGTGAACTGGCAGATGGGAGATCTCTGAAATTTAAACAAAATCTTGGCACAGAAAGTTGCATTCCCCATTATTCCCCTGAAGTTAAGTGGCCTGTTTCCCCAAGAGGTGCTGCAATTTCAGGCCAGAAATGCTGTGGAGTTCTTCTGAGATGGGGGCTATTTTGAAGGGCATCCCCAGATATTAGAGGCTTGTACAGTGTCTTACGGCCCTCCATCCCATAACTCAATACACCACACGTTGCAAAACCAACTCTCAACAGTGAAGTTGGCTTTATGGTTGCCATTTTACATGTGAGGATAAGGGAGCCAGGTATTGTGTAAATATCTTGGCCAACAAATACATGAGATAGTTGGATTTTGCACTCAGAGCCAACAATTCTAAACATCGTGGTTTAACACTGCCTGGTCTACTGGGACTCTGCTTTTCTTTACTGCTTCTGAAGAAATTGACTAGGAGTTTTTTACCTGCCGGGCGGGAGCTTGCCGTTTCAGGTGTGTTCAGATTTCTGCAGTAGAGCATCTTGCAGGTAGTTATTACCAGCATGGAACTCCTGTCTCTGCAATTTCAAAGAGGAACCTCTTTGTCTTTTTACAGATTTCACCACTAATCCATGAAGGAATTTAGAGTTGCTTGCTTTCCTGCCCAAGAAAAGAATAGAAATGGCTGCTGTATGTGTTTATGTCATTGAGAGAATCATATTAAATGGAGTAAAGAGGAAAAATGTCTTGCCTCCTCAAGTGGTTTGATTTTTTAAATATATATTAATCATTTGATTTGTAGCCAGCTTCTAGGTTTCCTATCAGGAAAACCAAATTGCACATCAATAAGTTAGTTCACATAGGTCACAGTTCTGAGCAGGTTGCTTTGTAAAACTGAAAAGCTGGCCACACACAAGGCATTAGAATCCTTCCTGTACCTCTCTCATATTTGTGCTTTATGGGATTCAGCTCATATGAACATTTTCTTAAAAGCTGTGCTCACAGTCTACCACACAGTATAAAGAGATTTTGCTCAGAGAGTCAAACAAAAGTCATTTTTCTTCAGAAGACTGCATCCGACTAGACGTGGTCGAAGGTGGCAAAAATAGTTTTATTATTTTACAGAATTTATTAGAATATACACATTTGAAAAACAAAATACGGTGGATTTAGGTCAGCTGTTTGCGTATACAATAGGTTTTGTTCATCTTTGGCATTTAATTTAAGCCTCACTTATCTCAGGCCTGGAAACTGGATAAGTATGCTCTGTACGTGCTTTGCTTCTTGTTTTATAAAACTTACTTGCCTGCAGTTATTTGGAAATAATTCACAATCAGTGGCTTAGGGACAGGGAAGTCTGTGACATATTCTGAAAGTACCTCTCTGAAATGAAGTTCTGAAAAGTTGAATTATAGACACCTTAACAGGGGTTTTATTTCTAAGGGATAATGATAGCTACATTTGTTTTCTTGTTATTTTTTCTAATTATCCTCTCTGCATACTGAATTGATGCAGCTAAAAACAAGCTTCCAGAGATTCATAATGAATGCATCTGATGCTAGGAGTCTGTCTTCTATTTAATTGTCTTGCTCTCAGTGTTGCTGGGCACCACATGGACCACATGTGTGGAAACAACATCGAAAACATTTGACACTTCCATGACTTACTTTTAATATATCTGAGAAACATAAAGTCTGCTGCTGTAAAATCCACACTTGCAGATGTGTTAGCTCTAAATAACCTTTACAATTGGTTGTGGTGTGGTGGGAGATGTTGGTATTCATGAGTGTTTTGACATGTTTGACATTTTATGTATGGTATTGCTCTGTCCTGAATTCCCCTCCCCCCAAGAGTGTGCACTCTCTTATTAAGATGCATTTTTGGTGTTTATGTTTGGGATCCATAAGTGTACTTTTTGGATGAATGATTTGTTATTAATGAAAATAATATTTTCATGTGTTCATTTATTATTGTGTTTCATACTTTGAGCATTGAAAGAGGACCTAATCATTAAGATGTTCCATTTTGAAAGAAGTAATGTATGATAAGACATATTTGATGTATGTCAAGTACCTCAAACTTACTATGGTTCTGGTTTAGCACATGACGCGAAACAATTCTACACAGCGATTATACCCTCGGAAGCCAAGGAATCCATGTCCCAGAGTGTGGTCTTAATGAACAGAGGTTTTGAAGTCAGAGCTGCATTTGAACTTTCCTCTGTTCATTTATCTTTTGGAAAGGGTAAACTGGCCCTGTGAAGGAACTGCCAACTGGACTGATAAATCCAGGTGGCTTCCAGGTAAGTATACTGTAAAAAATGAAAACAAGAACAAAACTACAAGCAAAAACCAACCAATCAAAAGCGAAAACAGAGACTCCTAAACATTGGTAGTTTCAGAGAACTCATCATCATTCATTGAAAAAAAGATATGGCCTTGATGTTGTAATTATCTTTTCTCTCTCTGTTTTAAGATTTATTTATTTGGAAGAGAAAGTTACAGAGAAAGAGGGAGGAAGCAGCAGCAGCAGCAGCAGCAGCAGAAGAAGAAGAAGAAGAGAGAGATGGATCAATCTTCCTTCTCTGGTCCACTCCCCAAATGGCTGCAATGGTTGGTTCTGAGCTAAGCAGATGCCATCGGTTCAGACCTTCTTCTGGTCTCCCATGTGGGTGCATGGGCCCAAGCCATTGAGCCATCTTCCATGTTTCTCCCAGGTGCATCAGTGGGGAACAGGGAAGTGGGCCAGCTGCAACTTGAACAAGCACCTCTATGGGTTGCCAGTAACACAAGCCACAGCTTTACCTGCTAAACCAAAATGTCAGCGCTAGTTATCTTTGTTTTGTATAATTTTTCATATTAGTTCTTTAAAAATTTATTTATTTTTATTGGAAAGTCAGATATACAGAATGGAAAAGAGACAGAGAGGAAGATCTTCCATCCACTGATTCACTCCCCAAGTGGCTACAATGACAAGGACCGAGCTGATCTAAAGCCAAGAGCCTGGAGCCTCTCTTGGGTCTCCCACATGGATGCAGGGTCCCAAGGCTTTGGGCCATCCTCTACTGCTTTCCCAAGTCATAGGCAGGGAGCTGGAAGGGAAGGGCCTGCCAGACACAAACTGGCGCCCACATGGGATCCTGACTCATGCAAGGTGAGGACTTTAGCGAATAGGAACTGCCCTGAGCCCTTTATATTATTAGTTCTTAAGGTTGAACTTCATAAAATTCAAATTACTTTTTGGTGAATTCAAACTACTTTTTGGCAAAACATTTTTAAAGTTTATGAGCATTAGGCTACTGAAAGAAGTAAGATTTGTTTTCTAATTATTAGAGAAGGAAAGAATTTTGAAAAGCTTTTGCTATCATTTGAACTTTGCATGCTACTCAAAGACCATTCTACTGTCTTATCAAACTTGTCTGTTGACAGATTTGTCTGAAAGCTTTGTAAGACACTTCTGGCTTCTTATTGTCTCTTCCTCTTTAAAGCCCATGTTGCTAATAGCATGGCTATTAATGTTACTCTCTTTAAAGTGACTCTAAGGCTTGACATTTTTTTGTCCTAGATATTTCTCCTGTTTTTAATCTCCATTTGTTGTTGCAAGCCAGATCTGTGTTGTACCTTCAGGTGGGAGGACCCAGGGGCAGCTTCCTCTGTCTAAGGTGTCAGGGCTGGTTTTCCTCTGGAGCAGAATATTTTGTGCAGTTTTCCCTTTTTCCCTCTCCCTGGAGACTAACACAAGACCTCCATGACATATGCAGTAGTTATGGCCTGGGGTTTGACCAGAATGGTATAGGTTTGCTTTCAGTAAGCAGAAGCACTTAATGTCATGTGCTGCAATTCAGATGGTATCTAGAGACCCATTTGGATGTGCTAACTTGGAGTATCATCCTGAGTTCTCCCCTTGACTGACAAAATCTGCATTTTTTTTCATAATCCTTTGAAGATCTTTCTGAGCAAAGTTTCATTCACAAAACACAAACTGACATGAAACTTTACCATGGGAGGCACAGCGCTGTTCTTTTAAAATATTATTTTGATTTGTAAAGCAATGTGAATGATTATAGTCTGACACTAACAAGATTGTGAATCTCATTTTCAATGTTATGAGTTAGGAAAAAATGCAAGGCTTTTCTTGAATGTGCAGTGTTTTTTATGCTCAACATTGCTTTCATCAAAGTATGTACTGTTGATTCATTCATTACATTTCTTGTCTGTACTTAACTGAAAAGAAAAAAAAATCATGTGCTTGTCTTGCTTTGAGTTAATTTCCCTTAACATGCATTCAAAATAAGCATTCCAATGTAACATAATGAAAAATAGTTGTGGAATTTGTTGATTATAGGAGAGGTGGTGTGGGTAAGAATGTATCATTCATCGGATTGCAAGTAGCAATTGCATGTTGTAGGAAAAGCAAGGTACTAAAACAAGAAGCTGTAAATAAGTAGTTTTTCCCTTTCTGTAACTTGAATACAAATACTTGCATTATGTAGACATATTCATAAATTTTGATGATAACTTAGTGAAACAGGATCATAAATATGGAAACTAGGCTTATTATTAAACACATGTGATTTAACAATGAACACTTATTGTCTTTAAAAGTTTGTGTTTCTATGGCTTTTCTTTCAGATGAATCAATCTTAGATAAATCAGTCTAGTACTATAATTAGCTTATTTTTTTTCTCTCTAGCTAATAATAGTAACTTCTGAAATCAAAGACTGAATCACGGCAGTCATACTTAACAACCCTCTCTGATCATATTACAAAATTAAAGGAACCTATCATACAGTTTTGCAAAAATCTTATTTGAAATATTGTTCAGACTAATATAAGCTGTATTGTGTGTGTTGAATATTTGTGGAAATATCATAAATAGAATGAAGTGTTACCTGGTAATTAGCTGACTTGTTTGGAATGATTCAGTAGAGGTGTTGTTAAAAGCTTTTATTTAGCTTCATAATTAATAATCCTTAAAATGGGTGAAGATCATATTAATAACACAAACAGTACTGAATCAGAAAACTTGGTGAGACTGGAGAAATACAGTGGCACAAAGAAAGCTCAGGCATACACAGAGAAAATAAAGCACTTCTCAGCTCAGAAAGATGAAAGCAAATAGAACTAATACATGTCTCAGCACAGCACATTTGAAATGGAGTGTATGAGCAGTAGAAAAATATTTGCAAAATGCTCATGCTTGGAATGAAGGCTAGAAGAAAAAACTGGGTGGGAATATTCCACATAGAATTCTAACCTATGCCTAACCCTATGCCTTCGTATCTGCATGCCTTTGGGCTCCTCAGCACAGGAACAAGAGAGGTGACCATTGCTTTTCCACACCACGCGTATACTGGTTAGTGGCAGAATCCGCACGCAGTCCTAAACTTCTCAGCACCAGAGGGCTATTGACAAGTTGGACAGATTTCAGAGAAGCACAACAAAAATGATTAAGGGGCTGGAGAAATTGACTTATGAGGAAGATTAAAAGAACCAATTATGTGTTGCTTACTGAAATAAGACAAGCAGCAGATTGGGGAGAAGAGAGAAGAAAATCGTGTGTGATTATCTTCAGATACTCTTCACAGTGTGAATACCACGGTGGGAGATGAGTTGTTTAGATTGCTCCATAGTAGCAATAACTTTGAGTTAAGGGAAAAATATAAGTAAAGAGGGATTTGGTAGATTATATGAAAATATTGGAATGATGCTTTTTGTGAAAAAAAAAATAAAAAGGAAGCATTTTTAGGCAACTGGTAAACTGTACTGTTTTGTTTTGCACATTCAAAAAGGATATGCTCATTCACTTTTGGGAGATCTTTTGGAGAAGAATGTGAAGAATTCAATATATATCACTTAAATATGACACACATAAAAGAGTGAATCATAAATGAGGTTATCCTAAAAACAGGACCATGCAAATATTCTTGTGCTTCATTAGCATTAGTTCTACCCTTGACCACATATTGTGTAGAAAGTCAATCTTAGGTTAGGCAGGCAGTATAATAAAAGGATTTTTAATGTTCTCTTTGGATAAAATTTTCTTCTTATGAAACTATTCTCCTTACGACGATGTTGACAAGAGAAAGTTCTTTTTCAAACGAATGCAAGGAGTGTCTCGTTTGTCTCTTACCCTGCTTTCTTTCCATCAGTTTCTGAGAGGTGGCTCAACTTGGAAGGGAAAAGAGTGAGTGAAATGTAGTATCTGCTTGAAGTTACAGGGAGGCTGGAGATGAGGAAGGACTCGGCCTAAGCATCCTGCTCTAGAGTCTAGCACAGGAAAAGATTAATTTGATGTCAATGGAAAAAGAAAAAAAGGTAAAAAAAAAAAAAACCCAGAAACATGCACGTGAGTTAAAGGTCCGTGTGCATCTCCTGCTCTCAGGCGGAGAACGCTTTTCCTCTGCTTGAAGATGCAGCACAGGAGGTAGGGAGACGCGGAAGGAGAATCTCATTAACACGGGCTCCCGCCTCCCCAGTGCAATTGGAAGCTGCTGTCAGGCTGCTGAGAAACCAAGATGTGCAGGCTTCCAGGGCATGCACACTGCAGAGGACTGAGTGTAATTATTATTTTTTATTTGAGGGGATCCTGTGTCTACTTCCGTGATGATTTGAACTGATATATAGAATGCACTGATAATTGAACTCTGGTGCATTCATGTATTAATTGGAAGAAATAAAGAAAACGTCCAAGATTTGTTTTTGTTTTTTGGAGGTAGACTGCAGGATAATTGTTACTGTTTATCTATGGTGCTTGATAACTTGTGGTCAATTATATCCTGCTACTATCTGTACTATGTTTAAATTCTTAGCAGGTATATTTTATAACCCAACTCGCTACATAATTTTAGTTCTAACATGATAAATGTTTGTATGGTGTGCTCTTACCCTGCTGTTAGAGATCACACATATTATTATGATTATTATTCACTGAGAATCAGTTTTTAAAAATGAATTGTTCTATTGAGTCAATACGCTGCATGTACTAGACAATTTTAATTAGTGGGTGAGGCTATTGTAATAGGGTTTCAAATTCTTTTCTCATTTTGTAAGTGATTTTAATTTTAGAAAACTTCTCAGTCCAGAGATTCAATTTAGTAAATTTTTTTTTTGTTAAAAAGTTTAGGAGATTATGCAGGTAGAATATGCTAAAAGCAAATGCTCATAACTGTAGAGCAGGTTCAAGTCCATTGCTTTGCCAGTAACTCCATGAGAAAATGACCTTATTTTACTTGTGAAAAAACAAACCCTCAATTAATTAAACAAACCTGCTACCATTGTTTTCTTTTTAAGACTAACAAAGTTTTCTAAAAAAAAATTCTGCTGTTGACTATTCATAAATTTTAAAGTACAAATGTGGATAAAGTAGGAAGCTGACTTTTGTTTTCAGTTTTCTAATTAGCTTAGTCCAAGCCTTTTAAATTCTTCTGATCATCGACTTGTTGAATTTTGGATTAGTCTCTGTGTAACGCTTAGGCAAAGGTTCTAGAATGTTTAATTATAGATGTTTTCACTCTACTAGCTTATACAATAACACAGAATTTCTTGTAAGGGATATTGAACAATTTCTTAAAAATTAACCATTTGTAGTTTTATGTCTTAAATATACAATTAGGGCTAACTCTTCCACCTTCATTTTAAACCTTTTTTTTGGAGGGGGGTGTTCAGTTTCTTTATTTTAATAAAGGCAATGTAGACGAGTTACTAGCAGAAGGACAGGCAGACATTCTCTGCAGGGAGACTAAGGGACAGCCCTTCCTTGACATCCAGCTGGGCCATGTTTTGTAAAACCCAGATGCAATGGGACCGGGCATCACATTGCTTGAATATTTCCCCACTGCTTCAGAATACACTTTCATCTCTTTTTGTATTAGTTGTTGCATCCTTTCTGCAGGAATTGTTTCCAAAACTCCTTTGGTCACAAAGGAAGGCAAGGAAGTTTCCTGAGTTAGCTAGTTCCTGAATTAGCACCCACCATCTCACGTTGCATGCAGTAGTAAAGTCTGGGTTTAGAAGCAGTAGGGTATATATGACATATGTCTCGTCATCTTTAATCAGCCAATGTTCTCTTGTTCTGTACAAGAGGAGTACATTTGTAGAGAGCAGAGAGAAAAAGAGAGATGTTCTAGTGTATGCTAGTGCCTTCCCTATAATGGCTGCCACAGCTGGAGCTACAGTGATTTGAAGCCAGGGGGCAGAGGCTTCTCTTTGTGTTCAGAAGCCCAAGATATTGAACCATCTGCTTTACAAGACCAAAACAAGGAGCTGGATTGGAAGTGGAGCAGTCAGGACATGAGCCAACACCCATACCGGATACTAGACTTACAGGCAGAGGTTTTGACTACTATGTTGTGATGCTGCCGCCTTGACTTTTTTTTTTGACCTCAGATTTTTTTTGACGATACAACTTTCTAAAGTGGTTATGGAAAGATTATTACTTCTTTCTGTTCTTATGGCTCCTTATTGTTTGTCTATTATAAGGCTTAAGGTAAGTCCAACTTGAACTGAGGGGCTATATTAAGGAAGCTGAGACATATGCAGTGGCATTGTGTGGAATGACTTTTTAAATCTTTTCATATTTGCCTTTATTGATATTTTTTATTATTGTTTTTTTGATGCGACTTAGTTGGCAGCGGGCTTGCCCCAGCCTTTTCCCCAAATACCCTCCCCTCCTCTCTGTTCTCCCCTCTAGGTTCCTAATGTGTGTCCATCGTGAATTTTCCCAAGTCCATCGTGCTTCCACTGGAGTGTCTCCCAGTCGTGTAGGACAACGTTTCATTGTAGGTTAATTCTTGTATCCTGGGGCTCTAATATAGAGGTACAGTGAGGATTAAGTCTTCGTTGTTTATGGGTCGTACCAATAACAGTTACGTGTGGACACTGACTATCTTGGGTGGTTATAAACAATTGTGTGGAATGGCTTGTCTAGAGTCTTTCAAGTTCTCTGTATCATTTCACCATATTTAACTTTTTGGATGCAAGAATGTTACTATCAATTATAGCTAATGCAATGTTTTTGTCTGTTTTGTGAATTAGAATAATTTCAAAATAGTATTTGCTATCTTCTTACAAAGTTAAGCACTTATTTATTGGATTGTAAAATGATCAAACTTCACGTGCTATCCCAAGGTTGATGAAGGTCATCTTGCTTTCTGTTGACCAATCATATCTCGCTTCTTGTACTGCATGTCAAAGATAATGTTCTAACTGAACTCCAGATAAATGCTGGGTAATGTGTCATGAAATGGGAAATTGAAAATTTTTTAATGAGCACTTTAATATTTAGATGCTAACCACTTTGAATATCCCATTAAAAGAAATGAAAGATTTATCTTTTGATAAATTTCTGGGACTGAGTGAAAACCCTTAGGCACTCAAGTATTTTACCCTGTAGTGCATTAACACATTTATATTCCAGATAAATGTCTCAGAAATGACTGTTTTTAGGCTCACTTTAGGAAGGGCATATTTTGCATATAAAATATTATGATACAGTGACAGAGTATTATAGCATTTAGTGAATGATTTAGTGAATACTCTCCCAAGTGTTTTTAGGATGCCAAGTGTAGATAAATTACATTATGTACATTTGGCTTACTTATACAAAATGCATTTATTTATAGAAAAAGTATGCTTTTTGAGTTGATTCTTTAACATATGTGAATAACTTTCATTGATATTGTCCCCAAGGAATAAGACATCTTTAAGTGTTATCATGTGAGAATTCTTGACAATGGGGAATTTTGTTGTTTAACACTTTCAGGGTTTAATAATTGTTCTATGTTCTAAAGATTGTACAGTGCAGAGAAATGCTTGAGACAGTTAACATATATTGTTACAAATGCAGGTACTAAATTTGTCATCCACTAATTAGGGCATAAACGAATGTCATACTTAGCCAGAGACAAGCAAAATATTACTTAGTAAATAAATAAAAAGCCATTTTTTTATAGATTCAAAGTTTATCAATTTAAAGTAGGCTGATTTGGATATATGAACGATAAGCAAGTAGAAAGGCAGATACAGCATAGACAACCAGAATCACAGTACCCAACTTTCCAACATGTTGAATATTTTGAATTCGCACTGATAATCTAGGGCTGAAAACATATGGCAATAGAAATTGTTCACTAAGTTGAACCTTTGTCTTAGAGCTTTTTATTTTCTGTAAGATAGATCAAGCAATATGTATGCTTCTTTTACACTGTTCAAATTGTGATGTTTAAAGGAGGAATTGCTTATCTTAAGTTGATATCAAGAACATATGAGAAACTGAATTCATGCTCTTACTGAAAGCTACACGTTTTAGAAAAATGAAAGAAAGGAGTAACTTTAGAATCTTTTAGTACTCTAGGCAATAGTTCTAAAGATTTTAGATGTAAATGTGGGAGATGACTAAATGCAATATAGTGGTTACTCTGTAACCCAGAATTCAGTCATTGTATCATAAAATAGGTTGGGATTCTTGGTCTGCATGCAAGCATTGAGATAAAACTAGCTGCCATTGGTATCTGACTGGATATCTGTGGTTACTGACATTGCTGCTTACTGTGTTATTACGGGTAATGTACCTGTCTTTTCCATCTCAGTTTCTTCCTCTATAAATGAGATAAAAATAAGTTCTCTAAGGGTAGTTGTGACACTTCGGTGCTTAAAATACAGTGTTTGCATGGTTATTAACTGCCAGTAAGCTATTATTATATCTATTACTGTTCTCTCATTAGGTTCTGAAAACATACTACTTTTATTTCTTTTCTAAAGTTTCATCTGAATTGCAGAGAAACAGACATGTTGAGAAGGAGAGAGAAAGAGAGGGAGAGAAGGAGAAGGAGAAAGGGAGCAAGAAGAGGGAGAGAAATCTGAGCTAGTAGGTGAGCACTCCTGTTCACTAGTTCACGCTGTCTGTGCTAAGCAGGGGCTGAAGCTGGTAACCCATGATGCAATCTAGAGCTCCCTTGCGGAAGGAGGAAACCCAATAGTGTGAGGCCAAGTTCACATTAAAAGGGGGCTAAATTCAGAAGCTAGATCTGGGAATTGAATCCAGGCACTATGGTGTGGAATTTGGGCTTTTAAAAATCTAGGCTAAATATATGTATTTTTTCATTTCTACTCTACTCACTTGTTAATTTTGTGAATGTCTTTCATGTTTGTATTGCTGTCCAGTCCCCAATTCAAATTCATTTATTTGATCAATAATGCATGCAAATTCTGTGTGTGGGGATACTGGTAAACAAAGAAGAAATCCACAGTCAGTGGGCTCAAATATCTTACAATCTAACAAGAGACACATACATAAAAACCAACATATTTAACTCACTATGTTGAGAACTCTGATGGGGACTTGCCTGTTAGCCATCTGTTGGAATGGAGTGCCCATGGATGTTTGGGACAACGTTCTATTTTTGTAGGGATGTTAAGAGTTTCCTTCCAAGAAGCAAACATAAAATCAGAGATTGAGACAGGAAAAGGTCTGGGGTTAAGTGGGAAATGTTGGCACATAATGAGTGGTTATTGGCATATGATTTTTGGACTGATATTTAGAACTAGATTCTATAAATCATATAGATAAATTTATTTTGTACTTTAAATAGTATACATAAATCAATGACTTGTAAACAGAAATAAAAGTATTTTATTAGATTTTCATCGCCAAGTGAAATAAACAAGGCACATACCCCTCATTTTTTTCTACAGGCACAATACTGTAAATCACATATGTGGAGTTTATACATCTTGCCTAAATGAGATTTTATACACATTGATTAGAAACATTGCATTTGCTCCTCTTCCCAGTCTCAAGTAACCTTTATTATACCTCATATAGTGGAGTCACACAGTATTTGTCCTTATGTGACTGGTTTATTTTATTCAGTATGCCCTCAAATTTCATCCATGCTGTTATACACTGAAGAACTTCCTTCTTTTGAAAGGCTGAATAACATTTCATTGTGTGGACATACTGTATTTTCATTCATTCATAAAGGGCATTTAGGTTGTTTTCATATCTTGGCTCTTGTGAATGGTGCTGCAATGAACATGGAAGTGTTCATATTTTTTTAGGTCTATTTATATCTGAAAGGGAGAGAGAAGGAGAGACACAAAAAGAGATCTTCCATCTGCTGGTTCACTCCCCAGATGCCTTCAATGGCCAGAGCTGAGCCAATCGAAGCCCTGAAGCCAGAAGTTAGGAAGTTGCTCTGGGTCTTCTACATGAGTTCAGGGTCCTAAGGCTTTAGGACATCTGCTGTTTTCCTAGGCTGTAAGTAGGGAGCTGGATAGCAGGTGGAGCAATCGAGATGCGAACTGGCACCCAAATGTTACGCTGGTGCCCCAGGGTGGAGGACTAGTCTACAGGGCCACTGCACCCAGATATTTTTCTAAGATCCTAGTTTTATTTATTTATTTTCTTAAATAAATACTCAAAAGTCAAATTGTTAGAGCATATGGTGGGTCTATTTTGAATTTTTGGAGCAATTTCCAGTTTTTAAAAGTTGTGGTTGTACCATTTTGATTTTTAACCTACAATGTACTAACGTTCCACTTTGTGCACATCTTCAGCAGTATTTGATTTGTGTCTTCGTCTTTTTGACACAAATCATCCTCACAGATATAAGGTAACATCTCAAAGTGGTTTTGATTTGGATTTCCCTGATGATTAGTTACGCTGAGCAACATCTCATACGCTCATTAACCATTTGTATGTATTCTTTCTTGAAATGCCTATTGGAGGTATTAGCTCATTTTAAAATACCGTTTTTGAATTGCATTGCTGTTTGGCTCTTGAGATGCAGGGCTTCTTTGTATAGTTTTAAATCAAGTCTTTATCAGATAAATTCTTGCAAATATCTCCCCCTATAAATTTTCTTAAATTGTGTTGTTTGTTTTCTCTGCTCTTCAGAAACCCACACACCTATTTTGTTCTTGTTGCTTGTGCTTTTGGGATTATATCCATAAAACCATTGACAATACCAATATAATATGTTTTTTTTTCTAAGAGTTTCACAATATCAAGTCTCAAGCCTTAATCTTTAATCTATTTTGAGTAGATCTTTGTGGATAGTATAATATAGGAGTCCAATTTTACATGGATGTCTAGTTTTTTCACCATCTTTTGTTGAAAGATTTATGCATTGTATGCTTTTGGCATCCTTGTCAAATATTAGTGGGTCATGTTTCTTTGGAATCTTTATTCCTTTTCACTGGGTTATTACCATACTGCTTCAATTACTGTAGATTTGTAATCTAGTTTGAAATAAAAAAAAGTGCAAAGCCTCCAGATGTATTTTTTTTCCCCTCAAGACTCTTTTGGCTGTTCAGGGAATTGTGGTGCCATATAAAATATTCAGTTGTTTTTCATAGTTCCGTAACAATGTTATTGGAATTTTGGTAGGAGTAGAACTAAATTTATTTGTTAGTTTGGAATCTATACCTCATTTTAACCATGTGTGTTACATTTTTTTCACTTCTATAACCTTGAAAATTATGAATATTCTATCAAAAATTTAAAATGAAAATATGACAAGCAGAATTTTCTGAATATTTTATACTCTAGTAATTGAAAGCGCATTTCACTAGTTATTGTCTGACATTTTCTGCATTTCTTTCTTGTTTTCCTTTCTATTTTATTATTAATTTTATGATACAATTCCATAGGTTCTGGGATTTCCCTTACCCCCTCCATAAATTCCCTTTCCCCAACTGATTGCCCCAGTATCATTACAATAGTATAATCCTTCACAAGTAGTCATAAACATTTTCCGCATTTCTTAAAGTATACACAGAATATAGAATACAAAAGAAATACATCCTGCTAGGTTTAACAGCCTCTGGTTACCAATATCCTAAGGAATGACTGATAATCAGTTTTGATTTTCAAGAAGGGCAAAGCAAGGACTTGTGTGTGAGTCAACCCGAGATGAAGAGGTTGTTTTTCCACGTGAACAACCAGGTTTAATTTTTGTGCTACTGTGGAAGGATAATTAATACATGAAGACTTTAAACTTGAAATAACCTTGAAAACTTTATAAAGGGAGACACATTTGCAAATTTTTAGAGGAATCATGTTTTAGAAAAGCATGGACTGGTGTAAAAAATGCATCTATATTCATTCCTCAAAGGCTGTAATGACCAGGATGAGCCTCGGCAAAGCTAGGAGCCAGGAGCTCCTTTTGGCTCTCATATGGGTGCAGAAGCTGAAATGCTTGAATTGTCTTCTGCTGCTGGCCAAGGCAGAAAAGCTAGGAGTTTGATTGAAACTGGAGCAGCTGGGACTCGAACCAGCGCCCATATGGGATACTGGTGTTTGTAGGCGGCAGCCTTGAGTGCTGCTCCACTACACTGGCCTCAATGTGTGCCGACTTCCATGTGTAGAGGTCATATTTCAGAGAATCAGATTGTAGGAAATTAATTTTTTAATTGATAGGTATGTATAGAATGTGACTTAAAAATTTCATTCTGCGTGTTGTAATTGTTCTTTTCAAGTTTCTATAAAGCAATGTGCAAAATCACAGGTAGGGGTCTGTTGGAGTAGAAAAGTCATCACTACTCTAAAGCTATTTTGTTCTTCCATTAAGAAATGTCTTCTTTATTGTCATTCTTCTCTTTCAGCCAGGGTAATGTAAATGTTCAGTCTTTCTGACAGAAAAGAAAAACACACATACCTTAAAAGCAGGGAGCGTTTGTCTACTTAACCTATGGTCTTTTATGTAGGAGGAAGAATACATAAACATTGGTGCATACGAAAACATGGCTCCTATTAAAAGTGAGATTTTGTTTTTCACAGACCTAGACAACACAACAGATTCAGCAAAAGTCAGGACTTGACCATTTCAAACTTGACCATTTAAAGTGTGAAAGCCACTGTGGCATAGAGTTGGGGTTGCTTTCATGATGGGTCTCCCCTGCAGGTGTGATAGCTGAAAGCTGAGCAAGTCCAACTCAGTGGGGAGATGTTATAAACAACAGTTTTGGGGAAGCAGAGGACCCTTCTCTTTGGATTTAGAAAGTGCTTGCTTTCTCCCAGAGGCTCCATTGCACAGGTCACAGGACCTGTTTGAGTTAGATGAGATGAAGAAAGCATTAAGGCTGTACTTCCAGCTTCTGTCCTGATAGTATTCCTTTCTTATCATGGTTAGAAAGATAAACATGAAAATCGTGCCAATTTATTTATTTATTTATTTTTTGCTGGAAGTTTATGGGAAAAACACATGCAATACTTATTAGAAAATTATGTCTTTATGAACTGTTGGTGTATCTATTTCAAGGTTATAAGTATTTACTAAAGAATCTCTATAATTAAGATAAATTATAATTCAAGGACAAGATGATATCATGTTTAGGACTTCACAATCAAAAATCAGAGTCATTACTGACACCCTGGTAGAGTGTATGCTTTTGTATTGATCCAAACTAGACAAAGGATCTGTTATATAGAATTAATTTTCTAAAATAACAACTAGAGGCTCGAAGTTTCTTTTTGGATTTTATCAAAGCAATTCATACAGTGCAGGTTTCTTGGAGCTCAGTGAACGCTGTGAGGCAGAGAATGTTGAGATGGGCATGGGGACAGGAGCAGGAGCTGGCTCATACAGGACCCTGGACACAGTGCTCATGTGTCCTGGAGGGCAAGCGGCAGTCACTGACGCCAAAAGTCACTATCATTTTTGTTTGAAGATTATGATTTATATGCCAACAAATTTCTTTATGATCAAGTACGCCTGAAGGAGAAATTTTGTGTAAAACATGAGATATTAGTGAACTGATTAGTTGAGCTGTTTGAAGTTTCTGTTGTGTGCCAGATATCATCAGGGATATAGAAACAAGAGGCAGAGGGCTGGTCTGACAGAGCAGTCACCAAAACAGACGTACTGCAGTGACGCAGGCACGTCGTGTCACGGCAGCCAGGGAGAAGCATACTTATACTGTAATTTGGGGAAGTGAAAATACACGGACGCATTATTTAATCCAGAACAATGAGTTATTAAAATCCTTCTAGCACTTATGCATGTCTGTTAAATCTTTACAAGATGTAAAATACTTTTCTTCTTTATAAACAAACCTGAACCTGACAAGTACTTCATATGACATTACTTTGATGTGGCCTAAAACACATTTCAGAGCCAAATATCACTTGATATGTGTAGAATTTTATTGAAATCGCTCCATAGAAGAGATTATTGAGACAGTATATATTTATTATTTTCTACATTCAATTCTACTGCTTAAGATTTCTAGATTAATTCACTTAAAAATGGGCTGAGCCCCTAGTATGTGGCAGATAATGTACGAGAGCTTGGAATTAAGATAAGAAGAAATGACATTAAGCAATACAAATACATGGGAAATGGAGATAACCGAATGGGAAATCCACCTTGTTGACATTTTTTTGGTGAATGATATTTTTCTTCTTTCTCATTGGTAGCTGTCAATGTGCAGTACTGAGTATCTTGAAGCTCCAAATTTGTTTTTAACAGATTTATTTATTTATTTGAAAGGCATAGTCACTTGGGATGAGAGATAATATTCCACCTTCTGGCTCACTTTTCAAATGCCTGCAATAGCTTAAACTGGGTCTTCCATGTGGGTGGCAGGGGTCTAAGGGCCTGGACCATCCTCCACTTCTTCTCTCCCAGGAACATTGTTGGAGCCAGATTGAAAGAGCAGCATTGGTGACTCAGCTTGGGATCCATGTGGGCTGTTGGTATTGTAGCCTGGCCTTACCCTCTATACCACAAGGGTAGCCTACAAACACAGACTTTAAAATTACTCCAGAGTGAATCAATCCATAAATATGCAGTTATATATTAAGGAAAGTTATATTGCTAGAATGCTGAATTCTAAAACAGAATGTCATTTGATTGACACAAAAAAATTCTCTATCACAAACTGTCTCAATAGACCTACTGTGGAGCCTGGCATATCTGTTTCTCTCTTTAAAAAGATTTATTTATCCAAAAGGTAAAATGGCAGAGTGAGAGAGAGCCATTCTGTTCATTGGTTCATTCACTAATTGGTTGTAATAGCCATATCTAAGACAGGATGAAGTTAGAAGCCAGGAATTCCAGCTGGGTCCTGTGGGTAGCAGAGACTCAGGTATTTGGGCTTCATTTTGTTGTCTTCCCAGGCATATTAGCAGGAAGATAAATTGGAAGATTTAAAATGGCACTCAGATGGGGGATTGTAGCGTTTTAAGTGGTGTTTTAATTTACTGTGCACAATGTTGGGCCGAGAGCCTGATATTTATACCAGGAAAATTACTTGAGACAAGACAAACATTCTCAAGGATCTCTCTATAGAAAATTGTTTTGTTGCTATGGAAACATTAAACTTGAGAACTGTATCATAACAATAGCACGTATTCCATTGTTAAATAATGTAGCTGTTTCTTGAATTTGGACTAAAGTAATCACACACTGCACAAGCAACTTGAAAAAAGAAGGGAAATCTGCATATACTATACATAACCCTTATGGTAGCTAGCTCCAGTGCTGAGCTGCACTGGACACCTGACCAGCACTCACCACAGGATGATGAGTCCTTTGTGGGAGAGATTGCAGGAGACTCCCTGCTCTGGTACCCTCACCAGGAACCCGATTTTCCTTCACTCTCAGTTGCAAACATGAATCAGCCTATCATGTTGTTCTGAAATGAAGTGAACTATGGTCTTAGTCATCCAGCTCCGATTATACATATAGGAATGTGAAGAACCACTGAACTCCTTTGAACACTAGTTTGAATGTAGCATCTCAACTAGGGTATTCTGAATGAGTCATAGGTGTGTGCCTAATTTTGGTAAAGAAGTTACTGCAATGATTAAGTACTGTTTGTCAGAGCTGGCTTTAATATTTAGTGCAAAGTAGCTGTCTTAGTTTCTTCGGCCTGCAATTGCAAAATACCTTAGGCTAAGTAACTTCTGGACAACAGAAACTTATTGCTGACAACTTGGAGGCTGGAAGTCCAATATCAAAGCACCGGGAGATTCAGTGTCTAGTAAGACCTCTCTCTGCTTTATCAAGGAAAACCTTTTGCTATAGTCTCATGTGTCTATCAGAAGCAACACCAAGCTACCTCAGGTATCATTTACCAGCAGCCCACTCATGAAAAGAGACCACTCATGATCTAACCACCATCTGAAGACCTTCTAGCATTATTACAATCATTCCAAACATAGCATTTGTTCCTAGCATGCCACATCGCTCAAATTCATGTTTTTTAAAAATTTGCAATAAATTTATTTTTGATGATGCTTACATAGTGAAGGATGAATGCTCATGTGGACCACTGATTAGGATGGGGATGGTTTAGGAATGGGGAAAAGTGGGTAAGCCAACTGTTTTCAATCCCCCTTTTTTTCATGTATCTGGAAAAACTGGGGGTGGGTGGGAAGAACGGGAGAAGGCCACTCCCAGCAACCCAATACTTAACTACCCTGGGACAGGGGACAGGCATCCTGTATCATCCCAGGGTCCTCGATGCAGAGCATGTCCTAACGGTATTGCTAAAGTGTTTTTTGCAGCTCTGAGATGATGTTGATTTTGTTGATCAAAGGTTGAGAAAATCCTTCCAAGGTCCATTGGTGAACAAAGTCCACCTTAGCGTCTCGATGCTGCCAGATACTTGTGGTGAAAGCTTGGCTGGAGAGCTGTCCAAGTTGTGCTACCATTCATGGTACTAGATGTTCTCTGAAGTTCTCAGTGAACTGGTTGTCATATTCCCAATGTGCATCTAGGCATGCTGTCCTCTGTACAGGCTTCAATAGCCAAGGAGACCCACATCTGACATTTGCACTCCACGGTCAGAGCACAGATTCTGTAATTTTCCTCTTAGATGGAGTTTTGAGTCCAGTGGTACAGGCCTTGTCTACTGGGGTGCCTGTATCTGCCTTCCACATATCTCAAAAAATGATAGCTGTGTTGGTAGACTGGTATAGTTAACATAAATTTGGCATTAACCAAGTCCAGAATGCCTGCCAGCTATTAGCTGCTTTTCTCCCAGCAGTGCAACACTTGCCTAGGTCCAACCAAGCTTGGCAATTGTCTACAGCTGTGGAAAGTTCATGTTCTTATAACATAGAAGCTACATTCATTACATCTCAATAGCCCCTGGCTTATTTTTGTTATAAATTTTCAAATTATAGATTTAATAAATTTTAACATTTTACAAACTTATTTTATGTATAAATGTTATATACTATACATACATGCTATTTTTTCTTGAAAATAGGGATATTAACATCTCAAGATGTGAAATTCATGATCTTGATCATAATGTGGGGAAAGAATGGTCTGTTATATACATTACATTTTAATAAAACTATTTATAACTACACATTAAATCAAATGACATCCAAGCCATTTTAAATTTGTATATATTAATTTTAAGAATAAGAGAAAACATGATATTTGCCTTTTTGGATCTGGCTTATTTCACTTGGCATAACGATATCCAGTTCCATTCATTTTGTTGAAAATACCAATTTTATAGCTAAGTGATATTCCATGTGTGTTTGTATGTTTGTATGTGTGTGTGTGTTTTGTGTTCAGTATTTTCTTTGAAAATGAAGATCATTCAAGATTAATTAGATTTTTAAAAATTTACTTTCTTATTTATTTTCCTATCAGAAGGTGGTATGAGAGAGCGTGAGCAAGAGTGAGAGAGAACAAGAAAAAGCTATTCTCCATCTTCCAGTTCACTCCCTGCAAGACAGCTTAAGGCAGTGTAACACAGTGCTGGCCCCTAAGCTTTAATAAAAACACCTTTGTGGATGTCGTCTGATATACTGAGTCTAGAGGAAGAAAACGTGAAAAGGCAATTATCTGAATATATGGGAAAGAAGCACCATGGAGTTGGTAGCGCTGGGCCTGAGGGGTGCCAGAACCTCCCCTGGAAGACCCTTTCAGTGTAATCATGTGTGTCTGCAAGGTGGTGACCAAAAATGTGTACAAGTTGAGAAGAGAGGCAGTAGGACTCAGGCATTGGATAAATACAACACAGAGAAGCACTTTTGATACCCCTATCAAGGAGTTTGACAAGTACAGTCCCACCTAGCATTTCATTGTGGGGAAGAACTCCAAGTTATGTGACACATGAAGCAAAATACTTCATCTGCTTTTTCTGGACCAGGTGGTCATTCTTCAAATCTGATTAAGAACTTGGACTGATCACAGATCCAATGCTCCATCTAAGAATAAGGATTGTAGCCTACACTGCAAATACTAGAGACCCAGTCCTCACTAAAGGAACATCTAAATCTTAGAACCATCATTGTGTTTTGTATAGGTCATTCTTGGTTATCGGTGTTACAAAGCAAATAGTCAAAACAACTTATATTTGTATTTGTTTTCCATTCCATAATTGTCTACCATATACTTTTCCTCTCAGTTCAATCTTTTTTAAAGCATTTTTCCTCCTAAGATTTACTTATTTTTTATTGGAAAGTCAGTTTTATATAGAGAGAGACACAGAAAGGTCTTCTGTCTGCTGGTTCACTCCCCAGCTGGCCTCAATGGCTGGAGCTGAGCCGATCTGAAGCCAGGAGCCAGGGGCTTTCTCTGAGTCTTCTGCGTGGGTGCAGGGTCCCAAGGCTTTGGGCCATCTTGACTGCTTTCCCAGGTCACAACTGGGAGCTGGATGGGAAGTTGAGCAGCCGGGATATGGACCAGCACCCAAATGGGATCCTAGAGGATGCAAATTGAGGATTTAGCCACTAGGGTTTCGTGATGGACCCTCAATTCACGATTAAAAAATAAATGTCAGAGATGTGAGACAGAAGAGCATTTATGGGATAGTTTGGTGGCATTTCTAACTTCTGCATATGAACCTTCAATGCAGCCAAAGTAAGTTCTACTTCTTAAAATATTTGAGGAAAATAAGGGTGTTGTGTTGTGGCTTTAGGCTGATTTCCAAAAACTTTAGTAGAGGTGGAGTTCAGAGAACCATCTCCATTTAGGATAGTTCTAAGATATTCCTGAGTTATTCTGGAATTCCTGGCAGAAAAAAAGAAAAAAGTTCAGAAGATGCAAAAAAGTATGTCTGCTATATCAGTTTTGTCTAGCTCTAAATATGTTTTAAAGTTCAAAAACGACAACATTTTTGGACAGTGTTAAGGATTCACCATCTTAGATCTACTATGTAGATCTAGCACATGTCTCTTGTGTTAACCATCTAATAAATATTCATCGAGCATCAATTATATACCAACATCACTGACTTTACCTTTTCTTTTTGTCACTTAGGATCCAACATTTTATAGCTGAAATAATTTTAGAGGTGCGTGGAGTACTTCTTTTTTTAAATGTTTTTAGTTATTTTAATTTTACTTGAATGGCAGGGGAGGGAGAAAGAGAGAAAAAAATGTTACACGGAGATTTCTTCTACCTAATAGTTAACCTCTAAATGTTTGCAAAAATCATAGCCTGATTTGGCTGAAACCAGGATTTGTTGCTCAGTCTGGGCATTGCTACTTCTCAAGGTGTGCTTCAACAGGAAATTGAAATGGAAGTGGAGGAGGAAGGATTTGAACATGTGCTCTGATATGGGATGCAGGCATCCCAAGTGCTCTAACTGTCTCATCTTCCTACATGATGTATCTTTTAACCAGTTTTCCTCATTCTAACGTCTGATATGAATACAGTAGAATGTAACCGGAAAATGAGCATGTATGCCATCAGCTGTAGTCATGCTGTGGTTATTCTGATTTATCTTTTATTACATGCATTCGTTTGAATGTGTAGTATCTTGTATGTTTGGCTCTATACTGTATTAACACAAGCATAGATCTGCGAGACAATTACTACAGTCAGCGCACAGCACCCTGACATCACCGCGAGGAGCTCGCATGCTGCTTTTACACAGTCACCTCACCCGTTCTCCCAAATACATGGCAGCCAGGAATCTGTTCTTCATATCCATAATTTCATCATTTCAGAAATGTTATATAAATGCAATTGTACAGCACATAACCTTTTGAGATGAGCTTTTTTCACTCAGCATAATTCTATGCCACTGATGTTTAAGACTTAGAGAAATGAAGGCCTAATAATGAGCAAAGTGATGATGGATTTTAGATTTTTAAAATAAGAATTGTAGTGTGTTGTCTGCTTCTCTGAAACCACAGCCAAATAATCTTCCTTCTCCACTGCCCTCACCAATTCGTACCATGTCTATAGCCTTTTAACCTTAAAAAGGGTTTTTCTTTGAGAAGATAAAAACAGGAAAGCTATATGAAGCCTGTTATATCAGCTTCCAAATGTATTATTTCTGACAAAGGGCTCAAGCAGAGTCCCCAAGATTTTCTACCTTGGAAATGTATCTAGAGTTAGTAATATTCCACAAAGCTAATGTTTGGTGCTACGTGAACCTCAAGGATGGAGAGGTAGGGAAAAGGTTCCAGATGGTCAGGTTAAACTATAAAGAGGCTACTTTTGCAAGTAACTTGTATAGATGGAGAAGCTAACAAAATGTTGATCTTTGCACAAAATGGGTTTATATTATTATCTTTGTTTGAAAAATGAAAAAAAGATACTTGGAGAGCTTACATAATTTTGTGAAAATAATTTTGAGGTAGGATAAGAAACCTGCTTAATTGACTCCTGGAGGATTCGAGTCTGCTAATTAATAAAAATCTAATAAAAAAAACCCCTGCTTGTCTGTGTGATTGTGTTTGTCTCTGAGAAAACAAAACAACACAATACAGCAAAGTAAAAACTATCTCCTCCAAAAAAACCCCACCAGTGCTACAGATGCATACACAAAGGTTTAGATACCAGGAAAAGGGAGAGGAGTGAAGGGTTGGAGCATGAGTAGGCTTTGTACTGAATACATAGAGTGACCATTCTGTCCTGTTTGTAGGCACGAGGATGTGCATTTTAATTTAAATAGACTGCAAGGTGTGTTTACACTTAGCTTGATTCTTAAGCTGTGGACTGTAGATTAGCTTTATGAGCTTGACAGAAATCAAGGTTTTCTGATCTCAGATTCCCAGTATGATAAAATCTGGGGCAAGAGTAAAATTTTAAAATACACTGTAGGCAATTCTGAAGTCTGAGAATGAATGACTAGTGTCTCATTTGGAAAGCTGATATTGGATAATAGGTGAAAGTGAAGGCTTGAAGGTTACATTCAGATCATCTCTCTGTTTTTTTAATCAATATGGAATATTATGATTATCAAAAACACTGAGCCAATCCAAAGTCAGGAACCACAGTCTGGGCACCCCATGTGGGTGCAGGGTCTGAAGGCCCCATCTGGATGCAGGGTCCTAAGGCTTTGGATCATCACCTATTGCTTTCCCAGACCATAAGCAGGGAGCCGAATGGGAGGTGGAGCAGCAGAGAGAGGAACCAGTGCCCATATGGGATTTGGGCACTTGTGAGATGGGGATTTAGCTATTGAGCCATCATGCCAGACCCAGGTACTGCCTCTATTTGTGATCCATTGCAGATGTATTTCCTTTGGGCTTACAATTTAGGCTTTTGTTCCTTTGGCCTTGATTTTTGTCTCTCTGAACACTGTTATTCTATTTGAATACATTTTTTTTTGTACTATAACTTACCTCTGTTAGAAGTACTCACACTAATCCTGGGAGAGTTGGGAGGATAGATCATTTCTGAGACGAAATGACTTCAAACAGGGGATTTGGTGTTACTTTTGCTTATCAGATGTTCATAAAAGGCATTCATCAGAGGAGTGGCACATCAAAGTTGTATTTTAAAATACTAATTTGGAAGCAATTTGTGGACTAGGTTATATGGAAGTTATTTATGAAGATCAAAAGATGAATTAGACATAAAATGGCATTGGTGTTGATAGGAGAAGGTATATGGAAATCATTTAGAAAGGTAATCCAATGTAGCCTATGGACTAATTTGTTGAAAGGATTGAGTGAGAAGGAGAAAAGAACAAATGTCAAATTAAGAGAATTGACAAAAAACAAAAATTATGCTATTAACAAAAATATGGAACTCAGTTTAGGGACTTGAATAGCTAACTATGTCACTTTGAATTCATTGTGTGACATAACGGTGAGCTCCTCATTAGACACATTCTTTTCCAAGAGGCAGGAACTATAGAATTGCCTTAAGTAAAGATGCTGTTTGCTGCCTTCACTTTCATGTGTCACAAGGTGACTAAATAGCTCTGTGGAACTGACAGCAAGTTCCCCAAGATAGAGCATCCACAAAACTGAAGTCAGGGATTAAGACAAAGGTGACTGAAAGGGCATGGTCCCAGCATTGTATTTTTTGGTAAGCATGATAGTGATAGTGGTGGTTGTGGAGAAGCTTTGTGGGTAAATGGGACCACGGTTGGTTATTGGAGAGGATGTAGTGGTTTCTAAGTGAAAAGGAATTGAGTATTATTTATTTTCACTTTAATTGGCTTTCAGGATTGTGAATAATGGAATAATGTACAAAAGAGACAGATATATGAAAATAGATTGGTGTATGCCTATATTCTTGTAGAGCAATCTGTTAGATATTGCCTATTTTTCATACATTTTTTAAAGGTTTATTTTTATTGCCAAGTCAGATATATTTAGAGAGGAGGAGAGACAGAAAGGAAGAGCTTCGGTCCGATGATTCACACCCCAAGTGACTGCAATGGCCAGAGCTGAGCCGATCTGAAGCCAGGATCCAGGAGCTTCTTCCAGGTCTTCCACGTGGGTAGAGGGTCCCAAGGCTTTGGGCCATCCTCCACTGCTTTTCTAGACCACAAACAGGGAGCTGGATGGGAAGTGGAGCTGTTGAGACTAGAAGCGGTGCCCATATGGGATCAAAATGTGTTCAAGGCTAGGACTTTAGCTGCTAGGCCACTGCACTGGGCCCTGCATAGAGTTTTGTAGTACTTGAAAGAAGTCACCTATTTCACATGGAAAATGGTACCTAGGTTCAATTTTTGTATTTTGCCAAGCCACACCAGAATGAAGAGTTTGGAAAACAGCATTCTAAGTTATTTAGTTGCATGAATGATGTATAAGAAAAGTGAATGTGTTTTCTTTATAGCAGACATACTTATGCCCTACCATATTCTTCACCTGAAAGGACAAATTTGATTTGATTTTCTTAATTTCTTAGAGTGTATAATATGTTTTAGAAATATATAAAATAGTGCCAGGGATCCCAAAACAGTGAGACCAGAGTTCACAAAGCATTTATAAGGAAATGCTGATCCATCTCCCGAGGCTGTCCCCGTTAACCCACTGTTACAATAGATGGCTGAGGAGCATATTAATACGCCCATTAGCAATGTAAGTCAATTTCATTTTTGGGTCAAACAGCCAAAAGAATATTTCTTTCTTTCTTTCTTTTTTTTTTTTTTTGTTCTCTTCTTCTGATTGCCCTACCTGGGCTGTAACTAGCTGAACATTTACAACTCTGAATGATATAATGCAATTAAGACTCTCTATAACATTCTAATTTGCATATCTCATTATATAGAGTGACACCATTAGAAGACATGTGTTGAAGATTTCAAAATGATTATGATATGTGAATGTATTAAAGGATGAATATGCTTTGCTGAACTGAAATTGTACAGCATTCTTGGGCAAACTCGGGCTAGCAGGTGCTTTCTGGAGGAAATGATTTCTCTGAGGAAGGCCCAATTTTGGTCTTTATTTTGATTTTCTTTTTTATGAACAAAAGCACAGATGCTTAAAATATGGCATAAATGTCCTAAAATAGAAGATTTAGAAGACAGTAATTATTCAAGTACAATTAACTGGGTTTCTCATTCTGTTTTCTCCTCCAGATTTTCTCTTTGATCTTTGGCCCATCCCTCTGGCACAGGATGCTGACTTCAAGGCACAGTATCACACACTCTACTTTTCCTGTGATCTCTGGTTGGGATTGGCCAATAGGAGGCATCGGTAACAGACAGGTTTTGAAATATTTGTTTCTTGATTTTGTTCCATGCTGGACTGAAATCTGGCTGCGACTGCTTTTGCAGAAGGATTTTGATGAAAATCAATGGCACTTAAACTTTGAAGCTTTGGATCCTGCATATAGGTGCAGATTCTTTTCAAGACCTAGAGAGGAGACCCTGCAATGCATTCACGTAGTCATGTTTTTGTTAAGGGAACACAACTGGGGCAGGTGCTGTGGTGTAGTGGGCCAAGTTTCACTCTGAACTGTCCTGGCTGCTCCACTTCTGATCTGGCTCCCTATTTATGACTAAGAAGTCTATCTACCTACATGTGAAAACAGTAATAAACCACTGACTGCTGGATCTGAATTGACTGAGCTCTGGCGATTGGTGTCATTTGGGGGAGAAAACTAGTGGATGGAAGATCTCTTTCGTAGTCTTTCCCCTCTGTATTCTGCTTTTCAAATAAAAGCAAAATAAATATTTTAAAAAAGAAAAATCATTACTCTGCAATTGAGAAGTATATTTGAAAAACATTTAAGCACACTTGAATGAAACAAAAAAGAACCTGAGACACTTGCACAGGAAATAAATGAAAAATACTTTCTTTTTATCACATCTAAATATATTTGTTAGAAAACAGAGAGACAAATCAAGTAATCATTGAACCGTGCAGCAAAATAATTACTGAAAAGATCAAATAAATAAGCTACTCTAAGATTGAGAAATGAAAGTTTTTTTAGAAGCTACAAAAATCTGTAATTCATTAAAAGGAAAAGATAAATTAAGAATAGAAAAAATGAATATGTTCTTGGATTGTTTGATCTCTAATCAACAAACAGTAATGAAAGATACAGACATATTGGAGCTATCAAATTCTTAATCCTTTATCATAAATTACTGACACTGATGAAGCTGTTGTATGACTCACAATATCACACTATAGGGAGAACAGGACAGACTCAATGTTTGTTGTCAAGTTCAAGAATATTTAGTAATAGTCACTATGAAAAAAAGCTTCAAATGTCTTGCAATCTTAGAGCTTATACATGAAGGAAATCTGAAGGAAGGTTTTCCAATTTGGCTAGAAAACATTATGTGACATTAACAATGTGAACTGTGAAGCTGTTAAAATGTTTTATAAGCTATCAGTGAGGAAGATAGTATGACTTATATTATTATAGAAATCAATGACTTATTTTTATTTCTTCCTTCCTGTAAAAAATGATATTAAAGTTCTTTTGGAAGATGGAATCAGAGTATGCCACCAAAAATGGCAGAAAAATGGCAGCTGTTTCTTAATTATTGAATAGTGAAATACTATTGAATTTTCCAGATTTTAACAAATTGTTTATTACAAAAAGTATAAGTAATTTTATTTACCACAGGCTCTTGCCTTGAACATTAGGAGCCAGAGCACTTCCCCATTGCGACAAAAAGATTTCCAAAGTTTGCCAAATATCATTTGAGAGGAAAATACCAGTTAAAAATCAGAACCTTAAAATTTTATAACATTTTTTGGCTTACAATCTATTTATTTGCTTCATTTCTCTACTTTTCCCTGATAATACTAAATACTTCTTCGAACTGATAAGAACATATACAAGCTTCCAATTAAGTTTAAATATAGGTACCGTATTAACCTTTTCTTTAAAAGAGGGAAAGAACATGTATATATTCCTGTATGCAACACTCTGTGGTTATCATTTCTGTAAAAATGAAAAGACTTTGAAAATGATTACGCAGCAGAGCAACTTTAAATATGGTTTCAATGAGATTCCAATAGGTCACCCTCAGAATGCCGATACCATCAGATGTTGGTGAAGAATGGGAGAAGCCCGGACATTCACACATCATCTGTGGGAACATAAACTGGCATAGACATCTTATAAAAACAATTTAATAGTTTTGTTTTAAAGTGAAAATATAAATCTATTTCATTTTTGGAAGAAAATAGGTGGTTTTGATTACATATAATATATATATGTGTTATATATATTATATTAAATAAATGCCCTAGTCTTACTAGCATTCACTGAAAAGTACAAATATATCCACACAAGTCTTTCAATACACAAATATTCGTGGCAGCATTATTTATAAGAACCTCAAAGTGGACTCAATCCAAATTTCCACAAGTGATGATTCTGTACAGAATATGGTGCATTCATACAATGGAGTAATAGCCATGAAAGGAGCAAAGTACTGACATGTGCTACAATGTCATGTATTTTAAAATGTTACATAAGTGAATGAAACCAGCTGAAAAGAATGCATGTTACCTCATTCCACATAAACAAGCTTTCCAGAAAAGGTAAATTTACAGAGAGAGAAAGCAGATGAATATATTGCCAGGGGCTATGTGGGCTAGCAGGATTTGATAGCAAATAGGGTTGGGGGGATGTTTGAGTGTAACAGACATGTTCTCAAAGTGGATTCTAGTGGTAATTACACAATTTGAACAATTTACTAAGCATAACTGAATCATGCAAGTCAAGGGTGTGTTACATTTTTGAATTGTACCTGAGAAAAACTATTTTTAAATGAGCAGTGGGTTATTAGGTTGGTAGATATCTGACACTTTCACCAACAAAATGGAACAAAAAGTTGAGATTCAGAAGTCTAGCTGTCTTATGAAATCAGAAGTAAATTTTTACAATTCTCTTTGTTTACCTATTTAGGTCAATATTGGCAAGCTATTTTGTATAGGCTAAGGAATACAGAGTAAGTAAGTACCCTTTGACGTTCTCTACTCTGGAGATATTAAAAAGAATTGCCTGTTAACTTGGATGGGAATGTTGGGCTTCCTTGTTAGATTTATCCAGATATGTGGTGTCCAATTTTGATGTCCAACTTTCCAATCTTGATTAGCACTCTCCTGGCTCAGTCCTCCTTAATAATAGTAATTAAGTAAACTTAGTAATGTTTGTTAAGTAAACACTTGCTGACTTATATATAACAAAATGTCTTTCTTTTTTTGTTTATAAGATGCATGTGTCACACTAGCTTTATCACCTGGGGGGTCTGTGTATCTGATCTAGAGAACATTGACGTAACTTAAACATTGTCTTCACTTAGTTTGGTTTGGTTTGGCTTTGTCCAAACATGTTTTGTGTCCACATGTCAAGTGACTAAAACTCCTTTGCAGGTTTCAGCTATGTCCCTTTCAATCGGGTTAGTGTGACTTGGGAAGCAGATTGCTTATTAGCATACTGTCTGATCAATCTAATAAACTTTAATTCAGTTCCGTTTAGCTTATTCCTCCCCCAGGGCACAATGTCACTTTCTCTAATTTGTTGAAGTAAAGCTGTGACCCTACACACTCTCTGTGACCCAGACAAACGTCTAACAACTGAAAGTGATACTAGAGTCTGCTGGAATACACATTTTAGTTTAGGCTCCTATTTTAACTGGTGATTTACTTCTTGAATAGTCAGTTGTATGTTCCCCAAAATTGCAACCACTATGCCAATGTAGCAACCATTGAAATTAAGTATAATCATTGAGATGAATATTCCAAGTTATCTGAAAATTCTAATAACGAAAATAGGAACCAGAGTTTGTTGGTCTAGATTTTCTCTGGTATGACCTTCAAAGTGTGTTAACTCAAGAGCTATTATATATGTGAGTAATTAGAGTGCTATATTAAAGTTAAAACCATTAAAATCTGATCATAGCATGGATTTTCACTATTATATTTTTGATGTGATTTCCAAGACACATGTTAGCTCTTAAAGCAGAAACATTTGTATTCCTTTTTTCAAATAATAAATTCATTTTATTTTTGGTGATGTTTGCATATTTGAGAGGGATACATGCCCATCTGGATGGGGAGGGTTGAGGAATGGGAGAAAGTGGATGAGACAATTGCCTTCAACTTCCTTTTCGGTTCTGGTGTTTGGGGAAAGTGGAGAGAGAAGGGGACAGGGCTGCTCCCAGCAACCCAATTGTATCTGTATCCAAGAATGGGGGAAAGCTACCTGATGTCATCCCAGAGACCGAAGTGAAGCATTTTCTAACAGTATTGCTAACATGGCTTTCATAGATCTGAGATGCTTTTGATTTTTTTGCTCCAAAGTTAAAGTACTAGTTATGTCTCTCATGATCATCTGGGCATGCTGTCTACCACACAGGTCTGAACAATGGTGGAGACCTAGTCCTGACACATTGTCAGATCACACATTCAGTGATTTTCATTGTGGTTGCAGTTCTGAGTCCAGTGATCTAGTTGGGAGAGCCTTGAAAGAAACCTCACCACAGGTAACCCCAGCCTGATTCTTGTGTGTGCCAACCATTGTGGGGTCTGGCTCAGAACCTCACACATGTCAGTCTACACACACAATTATGGTTGCAGTCACTTGGTCAGTACTGTCTCAAGCCCCATCTCATATGCAAAATAGTGGATGGTACAGCCCAGCCTACCTCTGTCCACCATACACTCTGCCCTTACATACGCCAGCGAGAACTGCAGCCCAATCGGAGCAACCCTCCATGTTCCACCCTTGGCCCACTGCCTTTGTGAAAGACTTGGAAGAAGCTCCTAGCTCCTGGTTCCTGGCTTTGGATCAGCTCAGCAATGGCTGTTGTGGCCATTTTGGATGTGAGCCAGTGGACAGAAGATCTTTCTGTGTTTCTCCTCTCTATAAACCTGGTTTTCAAAGAAAAATAAACACATATTTAAATAAAAATGATGACTGAGTTCTTACTTCAATATCATGTTTTCTTCAATCTGTGTCCTGTTTCCTACTCTGCATTTAAAGAATTTTGCATTATGTTGGGTTATTATCAGAAACAAATTCTCATTGGACAGGGTTGGGAACAGGGGATTTCAAAGTTTGCTTCAGGTCTGTGATTTATGTTGTTTTACGCATTGGTAGCTTAAAGTTTCTATTCATAGGTGGAATAAAATGCATTTTGTAATCAAAGGATAAAGTTTAATACAGTGGTGAATTTCTAAATTGAGGGTAATGAGATATTTTATTGATGGAGCAGGAACAACTTACTTGGCTCTGGGCTAGTCTTATGGAATAAGCAACCATCTACTTTATGGGCTTTGATTCCAGAGCAGCATTGGCTAAGGCTTTATCAATGGCAATGGTTTGGATAAACTCAATTTTTGTATGCAGGCAACATAAAAGATGTATTATAAAAGATGTATTATAAAGATGTATTATAAAAGATTCATTATAACAATTTGAAAGCTCCCCTCATGTTTCCAAAAATTCCCAATGATTCATGGAATGTCTCTATTGAAACTTTTTACAAGATTAGATGAGGTTTAAAGTTAATAATTTAGATAATCTTGGTGAAATATTTCTCAAATGAAGTATTGTGCTTATATAGATGCAGTTCCTTTGAAAGCACACAGAAACTAAGCCACAGATAACATGTATCTATTTCATTACAATTACATATATATTTAAATGAAATTGACTTGAAGAGTCCACCTGAAGCAATCACATTTAGTAATACCTAGATCATCCAGAAAAAATATTTCAGTACAATGAAACTACAGCGTATCTTCTGTCATTAAAATAAAAAAGCATAAAATTCTTTACAAATTTTGTTCTTTACTCAACGTAGAAATTAACTTCCATAAGGAGCCAACATTTCTAGCTTTCTTTGTTTCCTGATTCTAAAAAAAGCCACTTGCAAGCAGATTACTTTTATGCATCAATTAGCCTGATTCCCTCATGCGAATATTTAACAAACACCCAGAAAACAAATATTCAGACATTGATTGAATCAAACAAACATTCAGGTATTGATTGAATTAAGCTGAACCCATAATGCAGATTCCACAGGCTATTTATTTGTCCTCACCTGGAGTGGATGAGTGGATGTGGGTTTGACTTTTCTTATACTCTTGAGGTTTTGAACGTCATTTACTGTAACTGATTTACATGCTGAGAAACAGAGAGGCAAGGAACCTAGTTGGCTTCTTAGAGAAATGGGCTGCAGTCTGAACACTGAGCTTATCTTCTGAGTGTGAGTTCTGTGTCTTTTCATGTAAAAACAGTATAGTTAGGTCTTATAAGATTGTAAGACAAGAGGAGTTACAATTGAAAACTCAATATCTGCATCACATCAAGCACATTTTTGTGTGTGTGTGTCAGTGAAAATACTCAAATAGCAACAGCTTTTCGTCTCAACCAACCATAAATACTTACGGCTTACTCGAGGACAGGGAGATAGTTTGTCTTAAGCAGATAACAAGTTACACCAAGGACAAAGCACTAACTTTTCTTTAACACTGTGAGAAGCTTTAAAGCACAGAGCACTTCTTATTTTTTTGAGTGATACTCTTCTTTTCTCTGCCATTGACTATTTCCTTTCTCTTACACCTTCTGCTATAACTCTTATAACTTCTCAAAAGTTGTTCATTGAAAATATACCTTAGGAAGGATTAGGTACTACACACTGGTTTCATAATTTTTAAAATCATTTTCAAACAAAATATTAGTGTTGTATAACATTTTGGAGTAGGGGGCGGTGAGGGGAACAAGAGGAGGGGTGAGAGTGATGGAGGGGTGAAGAGGGTAAGGATGAAAGCAAAGGGCACATTGTTCATATTAATTCACATCATATTGAACTTTATTTCCCCTTGAGTTGGTTGTTTTATTCACTTACCAAATATTTATTGAGCAAATACTGTGTTCCAGGCACAATGCTAGGCCCCAGGGGTACAAAGTCAAGAAAGACTGGCGTATTCCTGTTCTCAAAGAAGGCAAGGCTTAGTTGGAGAAAGAGAAGTCGATAAAGTACAACAGCCTGGGTGTGTGGGAGGAAACAGTTACAGAGTCATGCACAAACATGTAAACCCACAAAGGCATCTAAGAAAGTTGAAAACGCTATGCCGAATTCAGTGTAAGAAAGGCAAAAAGTCAAACTAAGAGAATATTTACATATGTCAAGTTGGCCTTGATAAAAAAGATAAAAATATAAGAAGGAAATTAAATTACTTGAATGTATTTTCTCATTCTTACCAGCCTGTAAATTCTGTTCTTAACTTTAAATACTGAAGAATAAATTTATTGGGCCTGGTAAGGTAGCCTAGCAGCTAAAGTTGTCATCTTGCATGCACCAGGATCCCATATGGGCACTGGTTCTAATCCCAGCAGCTCTGCTTCTCATCCAGCTCCCTGCTTGTCGCCTGGGAAAGTAGGTAAGGACAGTCCAAAGCCCTGGGACCCTGCACCTGCATGGGAGACCTAAAAGAAGCTCCTTGCTCCTGGCTCAGGATGATCTCAGCTCTGGCCATGAGAACAACTTGGGGAGTGATTCATCACTCTTTCTCTATTTCCTTAAATATCTGACTATCCAATAAAAAATAAAATAAAAATTTTTTATGATATAATTTTTATTTATTTCATTTTTTAAATTGTTTCATGACACAGTTTGATAAGCACTGGGGTCTCCCTTCGCTCTCTCCGGGTCCCCTCCTCTCCCCGTTGTTTTCCCCTCCATTCTTACAATGGGTGTCTTTCATAAATATTCGCATGTCCATCATGCTCCACTGAGGTTTCTCCCATCAATGTAGGAGATATCAGTCATTTCACTGTGAATCCATCCTTGTACTGCATGCATGAGGAACTATTATACTAATCATATAATAATATAATTATAGTATAATAACAATATGAACATATTAATTTCTGCTATATTTCCATTATTCATCCCCTTAGGTACAGTCCACCACAAGGAAAAAATGGTGAACCTTTTTTCCTTATGAAGTTGATGAACATGTAACAAAGGCATCAGTGTGACTCTAGAGTGATAAAAACGAGTGTCCAATAGGATGCTGGACTCTCTGCCATTGTCCACACCCATAACGATGGACATATGACTGTGTATGAAGAAGTACACCACAGTATATGGTTTAGTGGGACACCATGAGGGGAGAGGGAATCGGGAAGGGAATAAGGGAAATCCCAGGGCCTATGGAACTGCATCATAAAATGATAATAATAAAAGAAGTAAAATTAAAAAAAATCTGCTTTCTCTTTTTAAAAAAAGGAGTGTCCAACATCTTGTAGGAACAAACACCAACGTGTGTCCCTTGTGGCACTAATGAAAGCACAGTAAGGAGTAGCTCATTGTTACCTACGGGTAGTAGCAACAGTGATAAAAAGGACATTGACAATCTCAGGTGATTACAAACCATCAGTCTTTTGTGGGTGATTGATTAATTAATTACATCATAAGATCCTATTGTGAAAGGCATAAATAACTAGGACATGCAGCAAGGCAAAATTCACATGTAAAATCCTTAGATTTGACATCTTATTATCTTATATTAGGGCAAACATATGATGTCTGACCTTTTGGGATTGGCTTATTCCTTCAGCATCATGGTCTCCAGCTTGGTCCATTTGGCCACAAACAATTGTATTTCATTTTTTTCCCAAAATGGCTGAGTGGTATTCCACAGAGTAGATGAACTACAGCTTCTTTATCCAGGCCTCTGTTAATGGACATTTAGTTTGCATTCCTATTGGAAACTGATTGAAGAACAAGAATCATATGATAGTTTCAATAGATGCAGAAAAAGTTTTGGATAAAATTCAACACCACTTCATGTTAAAAACTGTAAAGAAGGTAGATATAGAAGAAACAATCCACAACATAAGCAAAGAAATGTACATAGGAGAACCAAAAGGCTCAATAAAGAGACTGCTAGAACTTATATAAGAGCTTGGCAAAGTGGCAGGATACAAAATAAATGAAAAGAAATCAGCAGCCATAATGTCCGCAAAAAAAAAAAAAAAAACCCAAGGCTGAAAAAGAACTTACCAGCATGGTACCCTTCAAAATAAATGAGCGGAAAATGAAATACACGGGGATAAACCTATATAAAGAGGTGGAAGATCCCTATGAGGAAAACGACAAAACATTAAGAAAAGAAGTAGAAGCAGACTTCAAAAAGTGGACAAACATGCTCCTGCATGGGCAGTCAAAATCATCAAAATGTCCATATTACCAAAAGTTATATATATATTCAATGTGATTCCAATCAAAATACCAAGAATGTTCTTCACAGAGCTGGAGAAAATAATACAAGGTTCATCTGGAAACACACACACACACACACAAACCCACAAATAGCCAGAACCATCCTGAAGAATAAAAACCTAGTGGGAGGGATCACAATCCCAGACCTTTCAACATACTATCGGGTGGTAGTTATCAAAACAACCTGATACTGGCACAGAAACATAGAAGACTAATGGAGCACAATAGAAGTCCTAGAAGGAAACCCACACATGTACAAATGCCCAATCTTTGACAAGAAAACAAATAACATTCCAGAATAAAAAGGAATGTCTCTTCAATAAATGCTATTGAGACAATTGATTAACAATCTGAAAACATAAAATGCAAGACCCCACCTTTCACCATACACAAAGATCAAATCTAAATGGAGAAAAAATTAAAATCCATACCCAGAATCCATTACACTTTTGGAAGAAAAAGTTGGGAATACTCTGCCAGATATAGGTGTAGGTGCTGACTTCCTAGAAGAATTCACAAAAGCAAGGGAAGTCAAGACCGAAATAAACAAATGGGACTACATTAAGCTAAGAGGCTTTTGCACAGCAAAGGAAACAATCAACAAAGTAAAAAAGCAACCAGCCGAATGGGAGAGTATCTTTACACACTACACAGGAGACAAGAGACTAATCTCCAGAAGATACAAAGAACCCCTGAACAACCAAAACAACAAAATAAACAAACCAGTCAAGAAATGGGCAAAGCAAATGAACAGACACTTTTGGAAGGAACAAATCCAAATGGCTAACAGGCATATGTAAAAAAGTTCAAGCTCCCTATCAATAAATAGATCTTAAAAAACTAAATTTATCTTTAGTTAGGTTACATTTTAATGAATATAGCCTTTGATCCAAGTATAAAAAGGTTTCACATGGCAATATTATGTGATAAGTTTCAATTACATTGTGAATATAGTTTCAAAATTGTTTTGCTATAATATCATGTTATTAATTATTATTGCAATCAAATTGAACAAATCGATAGATGTTTTAAGTCTGATAGCTTTAGAATTACTATTATATTCAGTGAAGTGGTCCATGGTTGTTATACAGTAGGTGATTTTTGAAAAATAAGCTTTTCCAATAATACCATTTTGTGGTAGTAAATTTGGTGTAATATTGCAGTTGGAATATTTTCAGAAGAAAGTACAGATAATTCTTGTTGTGTAATTTTCCTTGGGTAGACTGAAGCACTAAGTAAATAGTTGTAGCCCACTGTGTGAACTGAGCCTAAAGTGAGAGTAAATTAAATGACTGCCAGGAGAATTGATTCGACTCTTTAGTTAAGACACTCCGATTAGTACTTGAATGCCTAGGTTCAACTTCCCATTTCACTTTCAATCAGCTTTCTGGGAAGCAGTGGATGATGTTTTAAATACGTAGGTCACTGTCACCCTCACAGTAACACAGCTGGAGTTCTAGACTCCTGGCTTCAGCCTGCCCCTACTCTGAAGCTGTGATCATTTGGAGAGTGTACCAACAAGAAGGAAGAACCGCCCACCCCAACTTCTCTCTCTTGCCTAACTGGATCTCTGCCTCTGTCTCAGCTTCTGTCATTTTACCTTTCAAATAAATAAGTAAAATGTCAATGAAAAATGGCCACCAAATTGAAAAAAAAATCATTCAGTTCAATTCTACTTTAGATAATTAAAGTAACTCTAGTATGAATATAATGACCATCACTGTGTAGTTATTTCATAATCAAGGAAGTAAACATTATAGAAACAGAATTTTCAATTCATTAGAATGTACAAAAGCATATGTAATTTCATCAAGGATGTTAATATTAAAACTAATGATGTTAAATTAGATATCAAAATTGTTCCAAGATGATTTATAATAAAAATAAATTAGCTCCTACTCTTTTTATAACTTGATTGTGCAAATTTGTGTCAATCTAACAGTATTTAATGTAAGGTAGAGTTTATCTTACTGTGGAAAAGGAACTCTTAAGTAAGGCGTTAGCTCAGGAGCAGGATATGCCACTGATTGTTGAAGAGATAACGTAATGAAAATCCTGGAATCACTTCTTGCTTTTGTCATTTTGGGAGAAGAGTGGTATTAATTCTCTCTAGGAAATTTAATAATCATTAAATACCTGAATCTCCAGATCATAGCATTTTTTTCCTCCTTTGGTATCAGATATTTAAAGCTTTTCTAAAACCTATGCCTGAGGCATTTGTTAGGAATCACTTTACCACATTCGAAACCCCTTCGTAATAAACCCAGTTTCATCAGCTAGTGAGAAGTGTTAGAAAATTGACTTCAACATTCCCCACATGCCGTTTGTTAATATGGAACATCTTTTTACCCATCCAATTGAGACAAATGATCACAGAAGTTATTTACTGGGAACTGTTATTGCATTTGGCCCTTGTTATTTCTAATATTGTCAAAATTGTTGTCATGTATTCATTGTCATCTAATCACCTCAATAAATTATGGTAAGCTCATTTTCTTCAACTTTCACAATTGAATTTATCCTAAATTTCTTTGAGCTACCTTTGTTGTTAGGCTCATGAGCTGGAAACACTTGATGCTTATTTATTCAAAGTGACATGCCAACAAAGCCCCAGCTTTTTAAAATTAAAAATATTTCAAATCACTTTATAAAAATAACATACTTAATCATTTGTGCCAGTAAGAGAAGACCATATCCCAAGAAAAGATGAGGGGAATGCTGAGGAGGATTGATAAGTGCTTAAAAATGCCTAAATGTAAGTGGTAATTATTTTAATTTTGTTGTATACCTGAAAAAGATCCAGAAGTGTTTGTTGTTTATTTAGATCAATACACCACACATTGGAAATATCACAGGAAAAAAAATATATGGTAGTTACTCAGTTTGCAAGAATGCATTTTATATAGAGTTTATGTCTCTTACATTTATGTGGACCCAAATTTGTACCTGATCACTTTTTAGTTTATACAGTGTTCACTTATTAAAAGTCATTATGAATATGGCAATATGATTACCCACTTGGTTCTTCACTAAATCTGTGAGCTGACTTTTACCTGACCTAGTCATTGAACTTGCTCATGGTTGGTAAGAATCTTTTTACGTTGTCTACCTGGTCAACACTTGATTGTCAATACAGCACTAGATTGTTAGTCTCAATGAAGCTTCCCTCATTCGCTCCAGTCTCTGTTTTCTTTTCTAGTGTTTTTTTTTTAAAGATTTATTTATTTCTATGGGAAAGTTAGATATACAGAAAGGAGGAGAGAAAGAGAAGATCTTCCGTCCGTTGGTTGCTCCCCAAGCAACCTCAATGGCTGGGGCTGAGCCTATCCAAAGCCAGGAGCCAGGAGCCTTCTCCAGGTCTCCCACTTGGGTACACGGTCCCAAGGCATTGGGCCATCCTCGACTGCTTTCCTAGGTGACAAGCAGGAAGCTGGATGGGAAGTGGGGCTGCCGGGATTAGAACCGGCACCCATGTGGGATCCTGGTGAGTGCAAGGCGAGGACCCTAGCCGCTAGGCTGAGCCTCTGTTTTCTTCCAGGATTAGTCAGCCTTTGTGCAATGCCTGTGACTGCTACAAGTTTCTGGTTGCATTTGCCTCAAAATATTTCGGTTTCAGTTTGGGTGTCTTCCTGATCAAACTTTCTTCTCAATAGACCCATATCTTTGAAAGCAGGAACCCCAGTCATCTATTTTTACCCCTCAATTGTTAGTAGAATTTCCAGCATGGTGCAAGATAAATAGTAACACATAAGTCTTGCATCCAAAGCAAAGTAATTGGCTATTCATATAAAAATTATGGCTTGAGTGCCTGGAAGTAATAGAGAAGTGGCCCAGTGGGCATGATACGGTTAAACATCTTAGAGGAGTGCAGATAACAAGAAGTCTGACATATACAAGACTGAACAGCTCTGTTTAATCTTTTAAAAATAAGCACTATCTCACCATTCTATTTTCACTGAAGCAAAACATTACTTTTCATATCCTTTTCTTCATTTTTTTAATGAGTAGGAAGGACACATCTTACAGGAATACTCTGAAAACCATCAGTTTCCAAACTAAAAGACTATTGCCAAGTTATGCACATCTTAAGATTTTTTTCTCACAATGCCAAGAAATGTGTAACTTATTAGCAGTTCTCATGTACTGTTTTATGGGGAAAAGGAAAATGCAGAAGTGAGTGTTCCTATGGCAATGAGGCTTTGGTTGTGACTCCCTTCCCAGCTTTGCAACCGCGAACCATGGCTCTGGATTCTGCACACAGCCCTACAGCTGGCAGAGCCTTCTAGTACTGAACAGATGTTGTGGCAAAAATCTGTGTTGGATCAGTTCTCTTCTCTTCTCTGTTATTTCTAACTTGTGTTATTTCTAAGAAAAGCTTGTGTTTCTGTATTGATAACTTGGTGACTATTTCACAGGGCTTCTTTCTTTTGTACATGTATGTCTATTTTGCATATCTTGTGCTTGATTTATGGAGCAGCCTGCATTTTGCAGGCTCATATTGTATCATACAGAAAAAGTCAGAAAATCAGCATGTCATTTCTGGAATAGGAGCTCAAACTCTCTGATTGATGGCACTGCAGTGAGGCACATATTAGGTAACTTGGATACCTGCAACTCAACAGCAGTGTTGGCGAGTGGCAGTGTCATACCTCAGAATTCAGTTCAGGATCATTAGAGGTTGATTTGAGGTCTGAATAAAATGTTTGTTCGCTTTTCAAAGATTTATTTATTTGGAAGAATGACAGAAAGACAAGTAGAGAAAGAAATCTTCCCACCAGAGGGTTCAATTCCCAAATGCTGACAGTAGTTAGTTTGGACTAAAGCCAAAAGCCAGGCGCTCCACCAGGTCAGCCACATGGATGGAAAGGACCCCAGGGACTTGGGTCATCACTCAAGAATTGTTTTCCCAGGCATGTTAGCAGGAGGCTAGATGGGGAGTAAAGGATTTGTATTCTGATATAGGATGCTGGCATCTCAAGCGTTGGCTTAACTTGGTAAGTCATGATACTAACCATTGAGAGAAAAAAAATTGTGACATGAAGATTTGTCCCATTTTTCTGGGGTCAGCACTGAGGTGCAGTAGCTTAAGCCCTTCCCTGCAATACTGGAATTCCCAAGCATTGGCTCAAGTCCATGATGTTCCACTTCTCATCTAGCTAGTTGTTAATGTGCCTGGGAAAGCAAATGTAGATGGCCCAAGTGCTTGGGATTCTGTTACACATGTGGAAGATCCAGATAGAGTTTCATCTCCTTGCTTTGGCCTGGCCCAGCCTTGGCTGTTGCCACCATTTGGGCAATGAACCAGTGGATAGAAGATTTCTATCTCTCTTTTTTTCTTTCACTCACTCTCTGTAAGTCCACCTTTAAAATAAGTAAGTCTTTAAAAATGATTTGACTCCTGTATCTTTAAAAAAGGAAAAGAAACAATTGAGCTGCAAGAATAAAAATAACATTATCCCAAGCCTGTGTTCTCACTGGTTTGTGAATTGAAATATTTGTAAAAAAAAAAAGGAGTAATAATAATAATAATAATAATAAAAAGATTAGTTCTAGTTACTCAGGGTTTAGACTAAAGTTTATTGCTCCCTAATTTTTTTCTTTTTGACTGCTATTAATCAGGATAAGGTTTTATTTATTCCTTCAAAAAAAAAAACACCCCTTAAATTGTCCAAGTGACTCCACTTCAATTCGCTTTCTCTCCACAAGAACTAAGGAAATAAATAATAAAAAAACTTTTCCCTATCATATGGCACTATTTTTCATGAAACAAAGTACTAAGTATTTGAAATGGGGCGGGGTGTGGATGCATGAATTGTTTCAGTGTGGTTTGGTGATCCTCTTCCAAGATACTCATCGGTATTTTGGTAACGTTACATGGTATTACATCTGGTACCTAGAGGTCCCCTGCAACTTTCTACATCTGGCAAGAGCTTCATAGTGATCTAACTCCTCAGGACCTCTCCTGACTCTGGGCATGCGTTAAGCATGGTAGTGAGTGGCTTTGCTGTCTTGGCTATCATGCTTCTTTCCTAGGTTCTTAGCATCATTTATGTGGTGCAATGCCTGCCTATAGGGTCAGTAGCTGGTTAACCAATAGACACAATTAAGTTCTTAGGTCTGAATGACACAGAAGAATGTTCAGAAAAGAGGGAGTATGGAGATGTATAGTAACTGTGTAAAGGAGACTATCATATCTAATAGCATGTTATGTAAATTCATGGTGTTACAAATTTGTATTTTTCTTCCTGTTGTTGATTTTGTATTGTGGCTTTTCATTTAAAGGGATGTATGGTAACTGTGTAATGGAGGCTATCATATCCAGATGTGAGGATACAATGCAGTATGCATCTCTACTTCTAGACAAAGATGGACTCCCAAATAAACTGTTTATTATATCTTGACAGTGGGATGGATGCTGGACTCTGTCATTGTCCATTATGGACATATGTCTGTGTATGAAGAACTATACTATAGTAAGGCTATGGAGGAACTCAGTGAGGGTGGAGGGAACTGGGGAAGGGATAAGGGAAATCTTAGGACTTAAGGAACTGTATCATAAAATGATAATAATAATATGATAACAGAAAATTTTAAAAAGTGATAGATAAGAGGGAATTACTAAATTTGCTTTATTTGTGCTATGAAATATCCAGATTATTATGGCTAGTTTAGGAGCCATATACAAGGTGTTAATTAGCATAGTGAGGAAACAGTGAGTTCAATGTGCTGCTAAAATGAGAAACAGGTTAAGGAATTACATATGGTTGTCCTGAAGAAGATTCAGTTGTGTAACTTTATTTTCAAGCATTTCCTATGCAGAATAAAGATTAGATTCATTCTTCATAATCCACCTAACAGTGACACATGACTTTTATGAAGTCTAGACACATTTGTGAATCTGTTGCACACCTGTGACATTTGATACAGGAAGATGCAGACTCATGGAACACAGATGCAATGGTAATTTATAGGAATGATACACATACATTTTTAGAAAATTCAGCTCTTCCTGGAGGGTGGACATAGCAACATGAGAGTATCAGATTTTCATTCAGTTGCAGAAGAAATTTCTGATGATTTGAGCACACTGGAGTTGAAATAGGCAGCTTTGAGTGGACACAAGATGTCTGTTGCTGGACAAGTTTGTACAGAGGCCAGGTGGTTCCTCGATGACTATGTTGGAGAGGACTTATACACATGGTGGGATTCTGGTATATGAACTCTGATGGCTTTAAAGACTTGCGAATCAATTAAACTCTATGAGTTTTACAGTAAAAGCCTCATATAACATGATTGGTCTATAAGGCAAATGGTAATCCTGCTCACTGACATCAGCACTCATCTATGGCTTTATAGGGTATTTGATTTATGTTAGGACTTCTGCTTGATTTCCTCCTGGTCTTCCCCATAATTTTCCTTAGCTTCATTTGAAGTTCTTCTTGGGTTTGGCTCTATGGACCAGTACCCATAGGTAATAAAGCTTTAAAACTGAAATATAAAGTCACGTGTTAGTTACCAAATTTCCATAGCTCATTAGCTCCTGAAGAAAAGAAATGGTGGTCTTTTCAGATGATATTGTAAGGGAATCTACTCCATAGGTTACCAAATTCATTCTGTGACTCTCAGCCATTCTTTGCAAGTCAAATTTGCAAGGAGTTTTAAAATTGCTGAAATGACTTTACTCTGTGCTGCTACAGAGAAGAGACAGAGAGGAAAAGAAAAGACGCCTTGGGGTTTTGGGTCCCTTTTAGCTGGAGCCCCTACATACACACCTACCACATTATTGAACTAAAAGAGCAAATTGTCTCTTTTTCAGTCGTTGGGATTTCTTCCTAGCTTGGAAATAAAAGTGATGCCTGATTATAGTTATGTTGCCTGGGGCTTCCGGGTCACTTTAGGATTGAGCCACATGTATACAATCGTCTTAACAAGGCAAAGAAAGAATGAATAATATTTATCTCCCTCAAGGCAGACACTTCATTGAACATAGAAGCTGAGGAATATATGACTGTGGAAGCATTTATTTTTATGACATTAACAGGGATTCAGGTGTGTGAGAAGTAGATTTAATTTACATTTAAAATATACTGAGGAAATATAATGCGCATCTTTTTTATTCTCATGGACCAGGGGTTATTTGAGAGATTTCCAGGAGTATATCCTCCTGCAGGAAAGCAACCTGTTTCCTGAGATGCCAGAAGTTTCTGGACATTATCATGAAGAGTATTAGAGTCAGGAGAACAATGTGTGGAATTTTGGAATCAGAGGAATAGCTAGAAAAGGTCCAGGAAAGGCCACCTGAACTGAATCAAGGGAATGTGGATGCTGCCGTCTGAGGACAATCTAAAAATACATGCTCTCATCTGTCTGGCAATATGTAGACTGAAATGAAAAATGATTGATGCCTGTCAAATTATGAAAGTTATGTATAATTGGAACCAGGCTTAAATGCAAATGAACTAACATATGTGAATGGGATTTAAATAGTTTTCTGGCACATAGTAGGTGTACAATAAATGTTAAGTCCCTTCTTTTACAAGCCTTTTTGAAGTTTAAAAGAAGAAACTTTAACAGCAACAAAAAGAAATAAAATTTGGTGCAGGTAGTAAACATATGGAATTCGATATGAGTGAATGGATTCTGGTGGAAAACGTGACAGTGGCTTCAAAATGGACTTAGATGGAGCTGAAGACAATGGATGCTTGATTACTTAAAGGGAAATGAAACTTTGAAGTCTAAGGGGATAATTCCTAACGTCCAAATATAAGTTTGTTGGTTTTATCAATATAAACAACACATTTGTCAAACATTGTTCAAAAATTATATAAGCACAGAATCACTTATGATATAACCATTTAGTAATATCCCATATAAAATCTTACATATAGTCACAGTATCCTCCCATGAAAACAAATGTATTTACATATAAATATTTAGTTAAATTTTACTTTATTTAGTGTTGTGACATTGCTTCTGTATCAGTAAATATTGTTTACAGGGCAAATTTATATGATCAACATTCCTTAATATGAAGAATTTCCTATAATTTATGAAATCAGTTGCCTATAGCTAAATTTCATAATTTCCTCAAGATTTTGCTGGGAAGTTATTTCGCATATTTGTCTTTTTGCTGCTTTAAATATGTTTTACTAGATTAAATTCCTAGAAGTGAAGTTGGTTAGTCAAAAAGTACAAATGCTTTTGAAGCTTTTAATAATTCTCACCAGATACACTTGAGAAATATTGTAGCAGTGACTAACAGTGCCATGGCGGTTTATAAACTACTCATGTCCTCACACGGTTTCTAAATTTGGGCATCTGAACAATATATAAAATTCATGTTTAAAATTTTAATTCTTATAGGCCACTAATAAGATTAAATATTAAATATTTTCAAGTGTTTATTAAAGTTTTGAGATCTGTTTCAATTTTGTAGAGTTTCTTCAGTTTTATTGATGCATTTACTTTTTCTTCTTCATTTGCAAGGTTTCTGAATGTTGTTGGTCCCCTGAAGTTTTACTTCATGTGGCTGAGAGTGCCAGACACGCAGTTCAGGCCGTGTCGTCAGCACACAGTGTGGCACGTTCAGCTTAGCCGGCGGTGCTTCTTCTGCAGATAGCATCTATGACAGGCTTTTGGTTTTGATTTTGGCTGCTTAGCCTCTCTTTATGCTTGTTTTCATATCATTGTTTTTAAATTCAGTTTTAATAAGATGTTTAAAAGAAGCAAAATTCAGGAATATTGCTTGATGAATTTGGAAACATGCCCAAAGTTTTACAAAGCCACTAATAACAACATGCAGTCCATTTTGGGGCTAATGAGGTGGCTTAGTGGGCAAAGAAGCCACCTGCCATGATGACACTCCATATGGGTGTCAGTTCATTTACTGGCTGCTTCATTTCTGATCCAGCTCTCCACTGATACACACATTTTTGGTACCCTGCTAATCACGTGGGATATCCAGATGAAGCGCCCGGCCCCTGATTCCAGGCTTCAGCCTTCCTAATAGAGGCTGTTGAGTCACCAATGGATGGAACATTTCTTTCTCTGTGTCTCTACCTTTGTCTGTAACTCTTCCACAATAAATAAGGTAACTTTCATTTCAAAAAGGATACAGCACGTTGAATGATTTATTGGCTATTTAATTTAAGTCTGGCATGAAACATGTTGTTCAATGGTCTTTCATTTATATAACATCACAACTCATTGCTGTTAGCCCTATTCACATTTCAGCAACAAGGAAATAGATATTAATTAACGAGCGGTTTGGTGATTGAGTGAGGTTGTAAGCCTCAAGAGGTATTTTTCTCTTTCTCTGTACAACTTCAGCAGATCAAAGGATTACTCACTTTTGTTAAGTAATGTTTATTACTTATGTGTCTACTTGGAAGCACAATGTCTCCACATCACTCCTGTTTAAAATCTGTAATATTCAGCAACATGACTTAAGATAGGATACAGTTCAACAATCTATGATTTTATTTTGGCATTGCTAGTGAATTCTCAAGAACTGCTAATTTGCTGTATTTGGCATTAGTGTGGTGTTCACATTAGAAAACAATGGATAGGGGCCCGGTGGCGTGGCCTAGTGGCTAAAGTCCTCACCTTGAATGCGCCGGGATCCCGTATGGGCGCCGGTTCTAATCCTGGCAGCTCCACTTCCCATCCAGCTCCCTGCTTGTGGCCTGGGAAAGCAGTCGAGGACGGCCCAATGCTTTGGGACCCTGAACCCTGTGGGAGGCCCAGAAGAAGTTCCTGGCTCCTGGCTTCGGATCCGACATAGCATCGGCCATTGCGATCACTTGAGGAGTGAATTATCGGATGCAAGATCTTTCACTCTGTCTCTCCTCCTCTCTGTATATCTGACTTTCCAATGAATAAATAACTCTTAAAAAAAGAAAACAATGGATAAAGTTAAAGCTTTTAAAATTTAATCTTTGTACACTTTAGCTTATTGAGGAAATAAGGCAAATATAAAAGAAGTACCTTGTGTTTCTTAAAATTTATATTTTTTATTCATATGTATCTGAGGACAGGGGAAGAAAGAGCATTCCCTTGTTTGTGCTTATTCCCCAGATATCTGCAATGATTGCTGTTTGGCCAAGTGAAATCCTTAAAACTGAAACTCCATCCTGGTCTTTTTTTTTTTTTAAGATTTATTTATTTTATTGGAAAGGCAGATGTACAGTGAGGAGGAGAGACAGAGAGGAAGTTCTTCCGTCTGATGATTCACTCCCCAAGTGGCCCCAACGGCTGGTCCTGCACAGATCTGAAGCCAGGATCCAGGAACTTCTTCCAGGTCTCCCACTCAGGTGCAGGGTTCCAAGCCTTTCGGCCTTCCTCAACTGCTTTCCCAGGCCACAAGCAGGGAGCTGGAAGGGAAGTGGCGCTGCCGGGATTAGAACCTGTGCCCATATGGGATTCTGGTGCGTTCAAGGAGAGGACCGTAACCATTATGCTATCATGCTGGGATGCGACTTGGTCTATCTTGTGAATGACAGGAGCCCAGCTACTTGATGGATTACTTGCTTCCTTCAGCATCTATAATAACTGGAAGCTAGAATCAGCAGTGAGACCATTCATTCTGAATGAGACTTTGGCCTTAGTTTTTAAACTTGTTGATGAGAAAAAAAAATCAGCAGAACCAATGAGTTCAGTTATAATAAAAGACCCCTTTTCTATTTTCTGAAGTTTTCTATTTGAGAGGCAGTGAAACAGAGCTTCCACCTATCAAATCATTTCCCAGTTACTCACCATTGCCGTGACAAGTCTTGACATAAGCTGGGATTCAGGAACTTGGTTTTGATTTCCTGTGTCGGTGTCATAGACCCAATCACTTGAGTCATCGCCTCTGCATTCTTGAGTGTGGAATAAGAAGCAGAACTGCAGCTTCCACCCAGGAACTCCAAGGGATGCTGTAAGATGTTAAATCTCAGTTGGTGGCTTAATTTCTAATTTAAATGCCTGTCCTATAGCAAAAGACTACCTAGTGCGTAGAATTAAGCTATATGAGGCAGAGAAAGGGGGCAGGGCACAATAGCCTAGCAGCTAATCGCTTGCCTTCCTTGCACCGGGATCCCATATGGGTCCCAGTTTATGTCCTGGCTGCTCCACTTTCAGCTATTTGCTTGTGGCCTGGGATTGTAGTTGAGGATGGTCCAAAGCTTTGGCACCCTGCATGCACGTGGGAGACCGGAAGAAGCCCCAGCCATTGAGGCCACTTGGGGATTGAGCCAGCGGATGACGTTTTCACTTGACCTCTCCTTCTCAGTGTAATCTGCTTTTACAATTAAGAGAAACAAAATAAGGGTGCTTGACTGGAAGGGCTCCTCAAGAGTTACCAAGAAAAATTCCTTGGAGGGAAAATGGACTTGAGCTTTGTATTGAACAAATATAAAGTTGGAAGAGATCGCGAAAGAGGTCAAATGAGAATAAAGTAGGCACACATGGATGGAAGGCAGATACGAAATGGATTCTAAAAATCGAGTATGACAGCAACAGTCAAGTTTACAAGTACATTTGGTGGAGATTGAACACCAGAAAGAGAATTTAAACTTGAATCAATAGTTGATGATAGCTTGCATATCATGATCAGTATTCTCTAACATATAAACATACAAATTAAGATATTGAGCTATGAAGACGTCTTAGACACTAGTGTTATCCATAGATTATCCAAGAATTCTTTTCCTTCTTAACCACCATGTGTAACTCCTTTGTCTTTAGAGAAGAAAAATGTGAGGCGTAGGGTATTTTAAGTGAGTTATGCAGAATCTTTGGCCACATTAGTGGTGAAGTCAGAACCAAACCTTGAGGGCTAATCTAACACATATCTCTTTAAACTTCTGGTTTCCAAAACATGACGTGAACTCTAAAATTCGCTAGGCTGAAAATCCTGTTCTGTTACTCACCAGTTTCTGATTTTAGGTGTCTATGTTAATCTCCCAGTCTCTTGTTTTTCTTCATCAGTTCAGTGGGTCGATAATAATACAAGCATGTATTTTGTTATTAATTGTGAAGATTGAACCAGTGAATATGTAAAACAACTAGAACTTCTCTTCACCTATCTGTGGAAAAAGTAGATAGAATGAAAGCTAAACCAAGAGTTATAAGCTAAAATGAACAGTGATAATCTTCACCGAAAACAAATTATGTAACACCATTCTCTTCATTTTAGGTTTTTGGCTGATACACCCTTATAAAATGACGTGGTTGTTGTTAGCATGCATGGTCAAGTCCCTGTTGGGGGTAACACCTACAAACCTTACTGGATTGTCTTCAGGATGGAGTGAAACTCTGTATGTGAGTTGAGTGTGTCCACCCAGCATAGATTTCATAAACGTTAACACCCTTTTTTTGCATTTGTTATTTCTACCAATGATTCATAGATAAATGATGGAATGGCGTGTAGATATCAGTGAAAAAAATTTAGATATACTTAATTTGTACATTAAATATGTAAACATGTTTTCTAAATGTAACTACTTTTGTCTTGGTTTCAATTTCTTTCACATACAGGTTAATAGTGTTCATGCGATTTTCTTATTGCGTGTTTCATAAAAGTTTAGGGAGCAGCATCAACCTGTATATGTTGTCTAGACTTTCTAACATGACACTCCTCATAACATTCTCCTTCTCTTCCACCATAAGGATGGAGAAAAGCTAATGTTTTATCAGATTTTTTTGAAAAGCTATTGTTTAGAGCATATAAACTAAAAAAAAAAAATTGTATTGGTCAGTGAAACTTGGCCATAAATAATTTCAATTGTTAGGCACCATTAATTTCTTATCAAAAACTCAAGTAGTTCAAGCCAACAGTGTTTCATTTCTCTACTTAAAAAAAATATTTTTGCAGAACCCCAAGGATTTGGGTGCTGTTCCATGTCCTTTCCAGGTCGTAAAGAGGAAGCTGGATCAGAAGTAGCGCATCAACCGGTGCCCACATGGGAAGCCAGCACCACAGGGAGGAGAATTAGCTTGCTAAACCGCTACATTGATCTCTCATTTCTCTACTTTTCTGAGTATATTCTAAGTAGAGGCAAGCTTACAGTGCTAACTCTGTTTCTGAGCTCAGAGCCTCGTGACCACTTTCCTAGAGAAGAGTGGGTTCTGTTTTACTGGATGAGGGGGAGTTTTAGGACAGGGCATGTAGAATTATATATCAGGTTGATTGAAATGATATTTACAGGTGTCATTCCTTTTTAAAATTTCTTCATTTTTGACAATTTTCACATGGTTAATTAGGGCACAAAGGTTCAAGGGCTACAGGAGAGTGGGTAAGACTTATTTCCATGTTCTCTTTTTTCTGTATCTGGGGTAAAGGGAAAGATAAAGGAAGACGCCCCAACCAGCCTCCCGCCCATCCCAGGTCCCCAGTGTGGGGCATGCTCTGAGGGTCTTACTCAAGTGGTTTTGATAGTTTAACAGTTATGAATTGCTGCCAATATCACCACGCCAAGCCTGACGAAGTCACTGCAGAATCCACTGATTGACCTAGTCCATCTTAGCGTCTCCGTTTGCCAAGTTTTTCACTGCCAACATATGGCTGCAATAGTTGATCGATTTGTTCTGTCCTCTGTTATGGTGCCAGCTATCCTCTGCAGGTTTTGATGAACTGCCATATCCTCCATGTTTGCCTGATTATGCTTTCCACTGCTAAGTCTCAGCCTCTGAAGAGGCTAGGCTCTGGCATTTGCACTCCATGGCAGACCATGGAATCTGCACTTCTCTTCATGGTTAGGGTTCTGAGTCTGGCAGTTCCATTGGGGAGATCCCCAAAGAAACTTTGTCTGAGGTGATCCCAGACCAGATTCTTGTGTGTACTTGCAAGTATAAGGCTTGGCACAATCCATCGCCCCAATCAGCTGGTGGTTGCAGTTGCTGGGTCAGTTCTGTTTGCAGCTTTGTCTTCCATTGGAACCAATGGGTATTGCAGTCCAGCCTGGTTCTGACCAGCACATACTTGGCCCTCACATAAATCAGTGGGAGCTGCAGCCTAGTTGGAGCAACCCACAATAACCTCCACCAGGCCTGCTCCCTGCCCTAGTTCCCGTGCCTGCCAATGTGTACAGCAGACTAGTCCAGTCTGTCCCAAATCCCATTCAGCTCTCATACGTGTCAATGGGCATTGAAGCCTAGTTAAACCCAACCAGCTCCACTATCCAGCCCACACACATGCTGTTGGCTGCCTTTCTGTCCAGCCACCCCTACCCCAGTCCTGGTTTTCATACTCTCCAGTGGGAGTGGTAACCCAAAAGAGTGATGCCCACTCTTTCCCCCCTAGGCCACTCCCACTCCCGGATTATGCACTTTCCAAATGGTTCTGTAGTTTGACTTGACAGATTAGCCACAGGCGCCAGCATCAGCTATCTGATGCTGTGGCAAAGCCCAACCAACACTCACCCATTTCTGCTTTATGTTTGCATCAGTAGGGACAGTCAACCAAGCCTGGCTCTTCCCTGATACAGCTCACATGAGACCCACAGTTTTTGTAGTCCTGCCCTATCTGGTCTGCCTTCATCCCAACTCATGGTCTCCAGTGGGCTAGGTGTTCCAGCAGAGGGGCCCTCCACATTCCCCCTACCAGCTTTACACCCTCCCTCCTTGGTCCCAGTCTGATATGGCCCAACTCACCTCGACGTTTGCTAGTGGGTGCTGTAGCCTGGCCCGGCCTGGTGCACCCTCAATTCCCCAAGCTGATGAGGGTTACAGTCTAGCCCAGCCACAGGTGTCATTCTAAGAAAATCATCACATAAATCAGTACCTTTATCCATGTAGAAAGAGAATTGACTCAGCAGTGTCATGTCCTAAGATAGTGCAATAAGATGCTACAAATCGTCTTGTTAACCTGTAATTCATTTTTCTTTTTTTAATGTCACGTTGCAATATTTCTGCCTGTGAATTTTTGGTTTATAGAAGGGAATATCTTGATAAGCAGTCTCTCTTGATAAATGTCTTCTTCTAGCATGACAACTTCTATGCAGAATTGTAGTTTCTTCTAGTAAACTGTTTTTCACTGGAACAAATATTCCAATATGTGCCCCTTAACTTTATTCTTTACTCCATTGCCTGGACAGCTGAACTAGCTGTTTCTTACTTGGGGAGAATTGAGAGTGGGAGATGAGTATACTGAACAGAAGGTTGTATTAGAATCCACATTCTCAATGTGCACATGCCTATTAAGAAGTAAGAAACAAGGAAAGAGAAAGATAAAAAGAGAGAAAAAAATAATATTTAGCATGCTCATTGTAATAAAGGAGCATTCCTCACATCAAAGCACACGGGCTGTACAATTGTTCATAGTAGAACAATTTTAATGTGCTTATTTTGAAGATGACATATGAGAAAATATTGGCTTGTTGATGTAGTGACACAGGTCATGAAGCCATTACTTGGGTTACTAGCATCCCATACCAGAGTACTTGCTCAAGTCACAGCTGGTTAGCACCTGATGCAGTTGCCTACTAAGGTCCCTGGGAAGGAAGTGACCGGTTGGAGACTGACATGGAGTTCTGAGAGCCTGGATTTGGTGCCTCTCCATTTTTCTCTTACTTTGTCATTTTGCCTTTCCAAATAAATAAAACAAAAATATAAATTTCCTAACTGAAGCAAGAAGGAACAGACAAGAATAGGCAATAGCAAAAGTCTGAACTCTAATGCTTAGAATATTAAGGTCTACAGCATGATAAAAGCAGCACAGGCAGGAGTTTTGTAATTTATTTGTCAATTACACTGTATTTTGTTTTTCTTGTATAAAATGGAGCTAATAATAGAAATTTGTCCCACAGAATTGCTGATGAAATCAAACAACTTCTTTAATGCTAAATTACATCGTTGACACATTTTATACCTTTTCTCCTCTTAAATAAGCATTCAGCTTTCAGAAACTTATTTTAAAATAAATATTTTAATGGTATTATAAATCATATGTATTGACTTTTAGAAAACATACACACTTTAAAAAATATTTATTTAAAAAATGTTTATTGGAAAGTCAGATATACAGAAAAAAGGAAAGACAGAGAAGATCTTCCGTGCACTGGCTCACTCCCCAAATGACTGTGATGACTGGAGCTGAGCTGATCTGAAGCCAGGAGCCTGGAGCTTCTGAATCTCCCATGCAGGTGCCGGGTGCCAAGGCTCCAGGTCCGTCCTCACTTGCTCTCCCAGGCCATAAGTGGGGAGCTGGATGGGAAGCGGGCTTAGAATCAGAGCCCATATGGGATCCCGGTGAGTGCAAAGTGAGGACTTTAGCTACTAGGCTACAGTGCCAGGCCCTATACACATTGTTTTAAAAAGCAGCAAGGTGGAGTAAAAATTGTGACTCAAATAATCACCTGATTAAAATCATACCCAGAGAAAAGGCATTCTAGTTTCTGTATTTATGGACAGGTTAAAGTATATGGATTGATAAAAGGAATTTATAACTCTGGTACTTTTTCCTTGAGAGCAATTGCTTGTGAGTGATAGGAGGACACTGCAGGGATGTTTTTATTCTTAGATTTGCCATTTTCTGGAATTATGTAGCACTTGGGTGTGAGGGCGAGAGGCTTCCAGTTACTTACTGGGTTTAAATGTTGATAAATCATAAAAATAGACATCCTTTTATATGAGGAAGAATGCATTCAACATTTTTCCCTGAGTAAAGTATGCAGAAAACCTGCTTAAATGGGGCATATAATCTTTAATGACTCAGGCCTTTAGTCCTCGGAAATGAACCACGTATGATAAATAAGATGGAAGGTGGTGAATATTGAGTGGTTAGTCATCACATCATCAGATTTGAAATCACCTGAGGATGTGTATGAAAAGTTGTGTCTCGACGGAATTAGGCTTTAGGTTTAGCTGACTTCGAAGACTATGGAATAAATTGAAGGAGCTTGATTATAATCAACTAATCAAAAGCTCTCTTCCTGAAAAGTGAGCGATATTGACATGATAATCAGAAACAGGGTAAGGCCTTCATTTCAATTAAAACAAAACCTGTTTCTCATAGAAATTGTTTTGGGGTTGATTTTCTTGAACCCAAATGCTATTGACAAGAAAATACATTCTCTGTGTCACACACTTTCCTTCCCTAATTCTGACCTTTGGTTTTTCAAATACCTGATAGTCTACACATAGGTAGAGGTAGAATGCTCTTATTTCTGTTCTTATTTGACCAGCTATTCTTACGTGGAAATATTCACTAGCTATTCCAGAAAGAAAGCAAGCTTTGTGCATCATTAAAAAATAAATGAATGTATTCATTCTTTTATTTAATCGGATATAATAACTTAAAGATATATTAGCCCTAACTCTGAATATCATAAAGAAGAGAGAATGTAGAAAATTTAAAAATTAGGTAAATTAGAAAAGCTTAAAATGAGCAGGTAACTGGGGAAGAAAAAAATTAAATATATTGTATACACAATTGATTTTAATATAGAACCACTGGAGCAGCAACGCAAAAACTTACATCCACAGAGTTCAGAGCGCTGCTGTTCCATAGGACATCCAGTCTCTAAGGACTTGGAAAAATTACATTTGTAGGCAGATTAACAAGCAATGGAACTTTAAGAATCATACAAAAGGAAGATGGTGAATAACAATTGATCTTATGAAAGGCTTCTCATTGGTAAATGGGGACAGCAATTTTCAATTTTGACTTTGAGATAGCATCATTACATAGACACAGATCTAACAGCTCTCAAGATATCATAACATAATTTGTGTTTAAAAGTGATTTTTAGACCCAACCAAAAGGACAGGGATCAAAAATGCAACAGGGTTCAGAATGTCAGACCTCAGCACCAAAGGCATCATAGTAACCATGAAATACCAAATCACAAAGTTCGAGCAAATGGACATTTGACAAATCAAAATTAGATCTGTTGAGGTGAGAGATGAAAATGGAGACTTATGCTGAAAAAACATAGAGAAGTTTAAATATTTATGAAAAGCTCAGTGTTCATAATATAAAAGGAACACTGGCTCATCTTCAAAAGATAGAAGTGAATGTGAATGTATGTTGATTAAATGAATTTCACATAAATTCATTCATCCCAAAAATATTCTCTAGCATATTTCACAATATTTCTAGAGAGAGAAAAGCAGAGCAGAAAGAAATCTTTATTATAAATACAACCCAATTATGTGCTCATATTCTGAGAAAATATATTTATAAAATAGAAAATCAGTGCATATAGACTTTCTGACTTATATAAGAACACACATCTCATGTACACACATATATGAACTACAGATATATTTGTCCATATTCATATGCACATGTGTGCATGCTAGCGTTATTTTTCTAACATGAAATTCAAAGGCTAAAATTTTAAATGATAACAAAAAGGAAATTTTAGAATTTATGCACACTGAGCTATATTGCTTAATATTTAAAGCTACTTGTTCCACTTAAAGAGTCAATTTTACAGATGAAGTCTTGTTTTCTGTAGCAAAGGCATAAAAGCATTTATTAGTATATTTCATTTACTAGCATGTGGGTTCAAGATCGTGGAGCCTGTACCAGGCTGTCTCATGGCGGACAGCATGGCAAAATGAGATAGAAGGGAAAAACACATTGCCATACAAGAAACCAAAGAATCTAGGGAGTGGTCACTTTTTTTTTTTTTAACGATTGTTTTTTGTGCTAATCTTCCTGGAAGAACAATACAGAAGTCCCAGAAAAGCTACCTTAATCCTTCCACCAATGACATAACCACTTTCCTTCTGGCCCACATTGCAAAGGCCCCATCACCTCCAAATGCTATCACAGTGGGAACCACAGGCCACAGGACCACGGGAGGACAAACAACATCCAAACCACAGCACTTACTATATCTGATTATATTTAGCTTAACCAAGGGAATACATGTAAAGCACCTAGTACAGGGTCAGGTGCACAGTAAAAATTCTTTTCAAATAAAACTAAGTATGAAAAAATATATTTTTTTGACAATAGGAAAATCAAATGCCCGCACTTCTAGAAATGATTTTGTTAGTGATAGGATGGCAAACATACCCAAAGAAGAAATGCACAGAAAGAATTGTTTTCTGAATTTGACAAATCAACCTTATCTAAATTAAATTTTACTGCTGGCAAAGTTTTTTTGGTTTTTATGGATCCTTTATTGAGCTAGTTGACAGATCATTGTTTTGTTCATTCTATCCAGCGGTTACAATTCTACCAGATTTAGAAAATCTACTTAATATTATATGATTCTATGTATGATACGTCCCTTTTAAAAAAGATGTTAACTGGTTTTTCCAGAAAAAAAAAGAACAGTCATCAACTATGGTGATATTTGTGGCAGATTAAGTAAGGATGCAGAAACACTGGAAGTAGAGAGTTCCATGTGTATCACAGATACATAAACATGTGATGAACTTAAAAGTTTGTTGCCAATACATTCACATCCCTTATGTACAGCCAGGATGTCATCTGTATGCGCAAGAAGCTTTTTTCTGCTTCACATACGCCATATGTTCCAAATGGGGGTGTCTGTCCAGTCTCCTGATAACACATAATATGTCATAATTTGTTATTCTCTGTATCTTTTAATGTAGTAGTTCCATTAAAATTGACGTTTTGCTAATAAGATATACATTCATTTACTTACTCAATTATAATTTCTAAAGAAGAAAATGTTGTTAGTGAATCTATGCTGGAATTCAGTGACAAACATTTTCTGTTTGTAGGGTGTCAGTTCTGTAAACACCATGTAATTTTGTTGGACTACAGTTTTCAAAGCTCAGCTTTGTTTTTTTAAAACTCTAATAAACTTTTATGTGTTTTGATTGTGTGAGCAAAGTGTTTCACCTCAGAAACAAGCAACTGAAAAACAAATACAAAATACAAATACAAATACAAAAGATATGTTTATAATTTTGCATGTAAGGCATTCAGCAGCTAAAAATTAATCATTCATTTAAATGATGAAACCCAGTTTTTGGTGTTTTATTGGCCCCCTACAAGCTATACTTTATTTGTTCTTACATTTATTTGAAAGGCAGTGAAATAGAGAATTCCACTCATCATTTCAACCCTTAAGTGCCCACACTCCTGGACTTGGATCAGGCTGAAGACTAGAGTATGGAACTCAGGCTGGTTCTCTCATATGTGTGCAGAAGCCCAAGCACTTGAACCATCATCCGTGGCCTTCCAAGATGTGTATCAGCAGGAAGCTGGAATCAGAAGGACCAGGACCCAAATCTAGGCACTGCAATATAGGCTGTGGGCATTGGAAGTGGAATCCCTCTGTGTGCTTTTTATTATTTATTTAATTTTAATTTAATTTTAATTTTTTGATGATGTTTACATAATAGACCAGGGTGGGAAGGATCGAGGCTTAGGGGAAAGTGGGTGAGACCTATGCTTCTATATTTTCTTTTTCTTCTTCCTGTATCTGGGGAGAAGCCACACCCAGCCTCCCAGCTGCCCCAGTACCTAAGGCTGGGGAACGGCCTCCAGATACCATGTCTGAATCCCTGATGTGGAGCGTGTTCCACGGAGTCTGCTAAACTGGTTTCAGTAGTTGTGAAATGCTGTCAATCGCACCAATCCGAGGATGAAGAAATACTTCTAATGTCCGTTGGCTGACACAGTTGGCATTAGGACCTCCACTCACCCAGATATTTGTTCTCATGGTTTGGTTTTGGTAGTTATCTGATTATTTCTGCCCTCCTTCTTCTGCTACGGTACCAGATGTCCTCTGCAGGCCCCAATGGGCGCATCTGGGCCTGCCATCCACTGTTCTGTCTTTTCCACTGAGAAGTGCACCCTGGGCCACCTGACCTGGGCCCCACTGGATCCCCCACCCTAGGTGCTCATGGACCTGGCACCTACTGTGTAGATGGCCTAAGGACCAAGGCCAGGCAACCAGGGCCCTGCTGGACTCCCTGCCATTAGGGCTCACAGATACGGCACACCCCACTTATCTTTGGAAAAGATAAAAAAAAAAATAGAATAGACTAGGCGCTTATGCTGGAATACTGGTATGGTTAACACAGATTTGGCCTTAACCAGGCCCAGGATGCCTGCCAACAATTAGCTGCTTTTCTGCCAGCAGTGTAATACTTGCCTAGGTACAACGCAACCTAGGCTCTTGACCACAGCCGAGGTGGCATGTTTTTTTAAAAGTAGACATTCCACGTTTGAAATGTAGTACTTGTTCTGAATCTTCACTATTTTCTACTTAAGTTCAAATATAATAATGAATGGTTAGGAAGTTTTTAGGAACAGAAGATTAAATAATATTGTTGCAGGCATATGGTAGGAGACATAAAGTATTAGAGACCCTTTAGCTTTTTTGTCAGCTTTCTATTTCTAGTGATGACAAGTTATTGGAAAATACAACTCTATGATATCATATTTGTTTAAGGGATGAGAGTGGAGTAAGGGTTTGTGGATGGAACAAATGGACAGGCTTATTCCTCTGAGAAACTAAGGGGGCTGGGCAGCAGGTATACTAAGACAGCAAGTGCGGTAGGTAGAGTAAGATCTTAGACACTTGGGGTCTGCATATAGGTGAAGGAATATTATGTGTCATTAAAATAGGAAAGAGTAGATTGATTATTATCAATTCTCAAATTGATAAAGTCAAAATATTTCCCTTGTAGCTGAATGAGGTCAGTGATGCCAGCCTGATCTTTTTAACAAGGGACAGTTTATAGCTCTTTGGTCTTGAGTGGCTTTAGCATAAACACATCTCTCTAGGCCAGAGGGAAGGCAGATCATGGGAAACAGACTCTATTCAAAATGGCCACAGCCCCAACCATCAACATGCAGCTCTCCAGTATCACAGATGGTTTAATAGAAATCCTGGCATCAACTATTTCCATTATATTTCTCTAGTTTTGACATCACTGAAAAACCATGTCTTAACATTCCAATGTTCTTTTTCCAGGATCTTCTAACCACATTTTCCTTTCTCTACAAACCTTCATTCCAACTTCAACTAATATTCTTTTTTTTTTTTTAAATTTTATTGTTGTTTACATTGTATTATGTGGTACAGTTTTATAGGCGCTGGGGATTCCCCCCACCCCTCCCATACCCCTCCCCCCATAGTGGATTCCTCCACCTTGTTGCATAAACATAGTTCAAGTTCAGTTGAGATTCATTCTTTGCAAACACATGCCTAGCATAAAGTTCAGCGTCTTATTGTCCAGATAAGTTCAGTGGCCTCTTGGGGAGACCTTCTCTGGTCTGAAGGTAGGGCTAACAGAGTAAAGATCCGGTCAGTTAAAAGCCCCAACAAGACCTCAGTATCAATATACAACATTATAGAATTAATTGATTGACATAGTATTGGGTAAACAATATGTTAAAAATAATGCAAGTTCCATTCTTCGAAACATCTGGGTTGAGACAGTATCAATGACAGGTTCAAAAAATAACAAACAACCAAACAAACAAACAAACAAAAAATTACAGGTTAAATCAAGGCAAACATGTGGTATCTAACCTTTTGGGATTCGCTCATTTCCCTTAGCATTATAGTTTCCAGTTGTGCCCATTTAGCCACAAAGAACTGCATTTTGTTTTTTTTAATAGCTGAGTAGTATTCCATGGAGTAGATGAACCAAAGCTTTCTTATCCAATCTTCTGCTGATGGGCATTTCAGTTGCTTCCATGTTTTTGCAATTACTGATTGTGCTGCAATGAACATAGGGATGCATGTTGGTTTGTCGTAAAACAGGTGGTTTGGATATATTCCTAGGAGTGCTATTGCTGGGTCATATGGTATGCAGATTTTGAGTTGTTTGAGTGTTCTCCAGACTGATTTCCATAAAGGCTGTACCAATTTGCAGCTCCACCAGCAGTGGAGTAGGGTTCCCTTTTCCCCGCATCCTCGCCAGCAAGCATCGTTGGTGTTCTTGTTTATGTGGGCCAATCTTACTGGTGTTAGGTGGTACCTCATCGATGTTTTAATTTGGATTTCCCTTATTGCCAGGGAGCTGGAACATTTTTTCATATGTTTGTTTGCCATTTGGACTTGTTCCTTTGTGAAATGTTTGCCCATTTCCTGTGCCCATTTCTTGAGTGGCTTGTTTGTTTTGGTTTTTTGGTTGTTTTGAAGTTCTTTGTATATCCTGGAACTTAGCCCCCTATCGCCTATATCGTGTGCAAAGATCTTCTCCCACTCTGTGGGTTGCTTTTTTACTTTGTTGATTGTTTCCCTTGCTGTACAGAAGCTTCTTAGTTTGATGAGGTCCCATTTGTTTATTCTGTTCTCAACTGCTATTGCTTTTGGTGTCCTTCTTAGAAAGTCGGGACCTACTCCTAGGTCTTGCAGGGTATTTCCTACATTTTCTTGCAAGAGTTTGAAGGTTTCTGGATGTAGGTTTAGGTCTTCTTTGCTTTTGGTCTGTGAAAACAGGAAACAGGTGGGATTATTTCTACAACCTAGAACAATCTTTTCACCTTCTCTTGTTTCTTATGACATTTTTTAAAGACCTATTGTCATATTGGATTTAAAAATAAAATTAGTCTGCTTGCTTCCTCATTAGAAATGTAGGTTAAACATTTCTGAAGAGAACACACCATAGGTGATGCTGTTTCTCATTGTACATAACACAGATCATGAAGATGTATAAACTACATCTCTTACAGGTAAATCTTCCATCCTATCTTTACTACAACTTTGTAAGTATGTAACATGTCTTTTCTTTCTTTTTTTTTTTTTAACTGATCTCAATGTTTCCATTTAGGAGGTGACTGTAAACACAGAATTTTAATACTGAGAAACTTAAGAGTCGGATAATTGAATATTATAGGGCTTTAAAATCATAAAGGTCAGGGTTCAAACCCTGGTTTCTTCCCGAGAAAATAAACTATACAGGATTGGATTTAAATGATACTTGTGTGGTAAAGAGATTAAACTCTGGCTCATTTTTAAGCAATCAATTAAATAGTGAACTATCTGGAGGTAAAGGTGCAACTGAGTAAGGAATGGAAGGGGAGTGGGTCATGAGCAATAAATCACAAAATAGGAGAAGAAAAAGAGAGTTGGGTGAGGCAGCAAGATGGGAACAGAGAGAAGATGAAGGTGGACATGCAGAGGTCAGTGTCCAGCAAGAGGAGAGGCAGGGCTTATTATATAGAATAAAGTTCTGCTAAATGAGGGACAATTCAGATTGGTGACACTGTTAAACACAGGCCCTGTAGACAGATCATTTTTGGAGTTGTTTGAGTTTGTGAGACAATATTAACATTGGCCTTTTTTATCCTATCTGGCTTTTAAAGGGATCAGAATGACTTTTCATAATGCCAGGCTAATGTGCCAGTGTCTCAGAGGTGTACAATGGTAGATTTGAATAATTTGGGTCAGTCAGAGAAAGATTGCCCATGGTAATTAATGAGCTTGAGAAAATAGCCAGTGTTCCTATGGAGAGAAGTGTTTGCCAACCTTTCTACAGTACACCTTGTTTTAAGATGTTTTCAAATTTAGTTTTTGTAATTCACAACAGATTGGAAATCGGCTGCTGTTTCTTAGACTTGAAGCAGTTTTCATTAAAAGGCGTTTTCATTAAAATTGCTCTCCTCTGAAACAGCTCAGGAAGAGGGGACTAAAAGACACAAACTGCCATCTTGTAGGTTTTTCTGCAGTTATAAGAGAGAGGGAGAGAGAGAGATGGAGAAAGAGGGAAACAGAGAGAGAGAGAGAGATATTGAGATAGTTCTGCAATCTGCTGGCTCACTCCCCACATACACCCAATGGCCTAAACTGGGCCGGGCTGACTCTTCAGTCCTGGGCTCTTACGTGGTCCAGGGACTTATCTTCTGAAACCATTGCTCACAGCCTTCCACAGTGTGTAACATCAGGAGGCTAGAATAGGAAGAAGAGTCAGAACTTGAATCTGTGTACTCCCAATATGAAATGTGGTCATCCCATCTTGCTGTTTAACTTTTAGGCTCAAATTCTATTTTTAGATTATTTAAATTAAGGATTTTTTTTAAAAGAAATCTATTTATTTGAAAGGCAGAATGACAGTAAGAAAGCAAAAAATAGAGATTTTCCTTCCATTGGTTCAGCTCTCGAATGGCTACAATAGCCAAACCAGGACCAGACCAAAGGCAGGACTCAGAAGCCAGGAGCCATCAATTCCATCCTATTTTCCCATTAGGGTGGAAGGGTCCAAGCATCTTCCATTTCCTTCCAGGCGTATCAACAGGAAGGTGTATCTGAAACAGTAGCTGGGGTTGAACACCCACTCTGATCTAGGATGTAGTCATAAAGACAGCAGCTCAACCTTCTGTGTCACAGTACAAGGTCTTGCAGTTTATTTTGAAATTGACATATGTGATTCCTACATCTTGTTCTTATACAAGATACAAAATGCACATAAATGATCGTGTCACTTGCACACAACACTCGTTCTGTTTCTTCCTTTCTGATTAGCATGTCTACATTTTTTCCTTTGCCTGACTGCCTGGACCGCTGCCTCTAGCACTATAATAGCATTGGAGAAGGTAGACATTTTTTTTTTAACCTGACCTTGGACAAAAGGTTTCATTCATTCACTTTGTGTATGATGTTAACTGTGTGTTTTTCTTACAGGGCCTTATTATGATGTAGGATCTGTCTACTGCAAGCTTGGTGAATGTGCTTATTATGAAAATGATTGATAAGAGTGCTTGACATCACAAGTGGGAGCTTAGCCCACTATACCACAGCGCCAGGCCCCCAGAAATCAGAGGTAGGGTAAGAAATGTCACTTGGGCTCTGATGATTCTAGAGTTGGTTAATGCTGATACAAGCAGTCATAGATTTTAACAAAATGATCCAAAATACAAAAATAGGTGGAAAAAAAAACTCTAAGTAGGGAAACTTAACACTGGAAACATCATTCAACATAGCTTATATATTTCTTTTATTCCATTCTACAATCTGTAATCATGGGTGGTAGTCTGGATTTAGAGGAAATGACACAGTAGTGCATCCCATTGGACAATGTGGATAAAAGAATTATGGTCCTGCAAAGGTGTCCATGTCACGACTATTAGGACCTGTGGATATGTTATCTTAGGTGACAAAAGGGCTTTGCTGATATTATTAAGATAAATCTTTTGACAAGGAAACTATGCTGGATTATCCAGATTGGCCTTGGGTAATTACATGAGCAAAAGAAAACTTTTCTTGGCTATGTTCAGGTGATGTGACTATGACAGAATGGCCAGAAAGATGGAATGTTGGTAACACTGAAGATGAAGTAGACAAAGTCAGGAGTCAATGGGTGGAGGCATGTAAGCCTCAGGCAAGAAGAAAAGACAAGGAAACAGCTTCTGTCCTAGAACCTGCAGAGATGGCCTTGACTGGAGCCTGATGAGATCCATGTCGGGCTTTTAAATACAGAGACATGTAAGATAACAGATACCTGGCAATTTGTTCTAGAGCGCCAGGACACGAATGCAGTCATTGCTGCTGTTTATTAGGACGCGAAAATATTCAGCGTCTCCAGGAGCCTTCAGAAAGGGTATGGTAAATGCATTTTATGGGAAAAAAAACTACACATGAATTTCAAGCATTTTAAATCAAAATAAATTTACATTTTAATCTCATTTTGAAGTATGCTTACGTACTTTATGATGGTATAGTGTCCAAAATGCACACATGTGCAATTGCATGATCACAGTTCTCTTGATGATATTTTTTCCATGAGCAATGCACAAAAAGAACTTGAAAATATGGGAGGGCATTTGGTACAGCAGGTAAGTAGCCTGCCGGGACACCTAAACCCATATTGGTTTGAATCAACAACCCTTTCAACTGTTTATGTACACAGAAAACATGGATGGGCAGAATTCCCGGCTCTTGTCTTCATCTTGGCTCCCAGCCCTGGCTGTTGCAGGCATTTGGGGAATAAAACAATGGATTAACGATCTTTTTCTGTATGTCTCTTTTTTTCTCTATTGCTTTACTTTAAAAATGAAGATAAATACATAATGTAAAACACATGAAAATTAAAAGTACTGGAAAATAATATCCCAGATTGATTTTCATTCTGAGCTACTGACTTAATTTTTTTTTTTAAGTCTTAAAGTAAAGGAGTCAGGTTTATTCTTGGAATTAGGCAAAGAATCTTACCTATAGCCCAAATAATTAATAAGTATGTCACAAATTGCTTTCCCAGGCCACAAGCAGGGAGCTGGATGGGAAGCAGGGCTGCTGGGATTAGAACTGGTGCACATTTGGGGTCCTGGAGTGCGCAAGGTGAGGACTTTAGCACACTAGGCTCCAACTTTTTTTTTTTAGATTTACTTATTCATTTTTATTGAAAAGTCAGATTTATATAGGGGAGGAGAGACAGAGAGGAAAATCTTCCGTCTGATGATTCACTTCCCAAGTGGCCGCAATGGCTATCCGAAGCCAGGAGCTGGGAGCCTCTTCCCGATCTCTCACGTAGGGTGCCAAGGCTTTGGGCTATCCTTGACTGCTTTCGCAGGCCACAAGCAGAAAGTTGGATTGGAAGTGGGGCCGCTGGGATTAGAACTGGGGCCCATATGTATCCCTCCAAGTGCAAGGCAAGCACTTTAGCCAGTAGGCTACTGCCCCAGACACAATCATCAACTTTCGATTTCCTGAAAATCTTGAGCAACCTTTTGACTCCTTGATTTAATCTTAAGTTAGACTTTCTGGTAAGATTCTCCAAATTTGTTCCCCCACTGTCTGTGTCTCTCTTCCCATTCCCTGTTTTGGAGGTAGTAAAAGGCCAGACTACTTTGTTCTTCGATGTTTTCCATCCGCTGTAACTGGCTAAGGACTGATCAGCCAACACATTACAATTACATTCAGTTGTGTAATGATAGTATGTGATAACTAATATGATTTGTGTTTCATAAGTCTGTGGTGCTAGAGTCTGTGTTTTTAACTGCATACTTAATATCTCTCAAAACTCTCTGGTCTTCCTAGTTTTGGTGGCTAAATTGTTCCACGATGGCGGTTTTGTTTATTTGTGAATTATCAAATTCTTTTTGCGGAAGAAAAATAAGAAGGACTTAATCTAGTAATAAATTACAGGAAGGATTATTTAAATTTGCACCCATAGGATCAAATTAAGATCAGAAACAAAATTTTATAAATTGTATAACAATAATGGAGAGTTCCAATGTAAAGAAGAAATGGCAATTGAGAACTAAATCACATGATTTTGATTAATAAGGTATGATGATAAGATAGTGTAACTTTTAGCTCATACGTTATACTGCACTATATCATTCTAAGAATCCTTAACATAAGAATAAGTGTGCTGCTTTTGTATATTTGTAAATTTTGGCTCACAATCTCTTGCAAGAATGAATTGATGACTTTATAATTATGACTGGTTTTGAGTAAGTAGCTCTGAATGATATGATAAAAGGACTACTGTCCTTATTTAATGATTGAAAATTTCACAATAAATCAATTTTTTGAGATTTGTTACATTGAATATTACAATTACTAGCCTTTGCTAGCTGGAGTGAGATGATACTTCACTGTGATATTTATTTGTATTTTCCCGATGTCTAGCGATATTGAGCATTTTTTCCATTATTTGTTGTTTATTTTCATTTCCTTTGGAAAATATTTGTATCCTTTGCTGACTACTTAAGTGAGCTGTGTGTGTTTTGTGTCCTTCTATATTCTAGTTTCGAATGTGTTGTCAGATGCACAGTTTACAAGTATTTTTTCCCATTCTCTGGCTGTCTTCTGTCTTCTGCTGACTATTTTCACTTTGCAAACGTCTCTTCATTTCATAAAATTGTTTGTCTCCCTTTGCTCTTATTACCTGTGCTTCTGGGGTCATATCAAAAAATCATTGTCTATGCCAGTGTCTTAATGTGTTGCCCTTATGTAACTATAACCCATGATAAAGGAAATCCCAGATTATTTCATGCTTTGCATATATGTTAAAGTATGGTATTATACCCCACAAGATGCACGTTTTCATGCAAATTCAGAATTTAAAAATTAAATTAATAAAAGAGTAAAGTTGTGTTAGAAGTGAAATCTGTTTTATTACATCATAATCACTGTCACCACCATTGGCAGCAGTTAAGCATTCTGGTCAGTTATCCACTAAACTGTACGGCACAGGTAGGCCTAGGGAGCTTTATGGAAGAACGAGCAAGTAGATTAGGTACAGTCTCAAAGAGACTATAAGGAAACTTTGAAAAACACAATAATCTGGTTGCTTGGGGGTAAAACTTGAACCAAGGGTTTCAGAGTGTTTATAATGGAGATAACAAATGATCAAGAAGATCTCTCTTGACAAATACCTCGTCCAGACTACTGTAGCTGAAAGTATTAGAAAATGACACTATTTTATTTTGATGAAGACTTGCTGTAGGACATCAGCAATCATGGTTTTAGATTTGACATATTCTTAAGAAATTCATGTAGAGCAGATCATATTAAAATTTATTTTTACAAATCCAAATAAATTAACAGGGGAAGAGGAACAGAATATATTTTTCATTTTAATTAATGAAATTAAAATCTCAGCATTGTTTGAAAGATAGTCAGATACCTGATGAAATGAAGGCACGACTTAGATTTGGCTAAGAAGATATTCCTCAGTTAAAATACCACATTATCACATTATATGCCACACCATTTGTAATTAGAATATGTGAAGACAAAAGAAAAAAGTAATACCATAGGAGTCAGATAATTAAAAATTCAATTGTTTAATGCTTACATTTTGTAAGTACTACTGGTAGGTGTCATTTATAAATCTTTTGGCATACAGTGCTGTGATACACTTTTATAGCAGAAAGTGAAATTTGAAACTTATTAAAGAACTACACTATGGTTAATAATATGGGGGAATAGTGGGAGGGGAGATGGAGAGGGAGAGAAAGAAAGGGGGAGAGTGATTTCTAAACCTATGAAAGTCTATTAGGAAAATAATAATAAAAAGTAAAATTATAAAAGAATATATTGAATAGAAATTGAAAATTCTTGAAATTCATAGCCAACAGCTTTTTAAATTTCTTCTACATTTAACATTATGGGTCTTGAAGTCAAGGCATCTTATTTTAACACATTTAAATAAATTGAATAATTCTTTCATAAATCTGAACATTAGAAGACCATAACATTTCTGCAAAATTCAAGAATAAAAATAAATTATAAAGACAAAGCTTTTGTAAACAAGTGCCAAGGCAATATGAAATATAATTTCAAAGAGGTTTCTTTATTTCTTACTAATTTCTTTTCAGTACAAACTCTTTGGAAAACCCTATACTAGCTGTTGAGGAAGGCTAAATAAGATTTGATATTACACAAGTAATCTTTCTGTAGTTATTTTCAGAAAAGTATCTTTAGGTCTGAAGTAGTGGTTCGGTGAGTTGGGTTACAGAAGACCTAAATTGGGCTGACATGTTTTCAGAGGAATTGGATCAGCACTCAAATACCAGGAAGCAGATGATGGGAAGGAGCCTTGAGTCAACAATCAGAGCAGAGCCACCAGCAGTAGGTGCATTCTGACACTGCAAGGTGTTACTAGGGGAACCTCCATGTCACATCCAACTGAAATCCAGCTTAGTGTTAAATTCCTGGGAGGAGCAATGTCCTAGCAAGTATAAGAGGGGAGAAAGAGAAAAATCTAGCTAGACTGTTAAAACTAGGGTATCTTGAATCTGTGGATATATTGCTATGCATGGAGAAAGAGAATTAAAGTTGTAGATGAAGTAGCTAAGCAGCTGACCTTCAGAAAAGGGGCTTATACTAGATTATCCTGGTGGTTCCAACATCGTTCCAGGGTCCTTGTGAGTGAATGGGGAAGACAGAGGACAGCAAAGGCACAAGGGGAACTTGAGTCACTACTGCTGGCTCTGACAGTGGAGGAAGAGAGTCACAATCCAATCTCTCCCTCTCTCTCTTTCTTTGTCTCCCTTTCTGTTACTTTGCCTTCCAAAGGAACATTTTGTTAAAGGGAGGGGTTCTAACTTACCTCCCAAGTCCAAGCCTCAAATTCTTCCAAATTTGCACTATGTACTTGAATTATTTAGCATACTACTCGGAGAGGTTCAGTCACGATAGTCCTATTACCCCATTCTTTATGTTGGAAAGAAACTCGGAATTATTATCTTCAATGTATCTACCTGCATTTCCCGTCTATAATTTTTACTAGTACACTACTGATATCCACTACTCTACTGGACAATCCAGTCAGTTTACAAATCATTTCAGATAGCATTTAACAAAGTTCCGCATCGCAAGCCAATGTCTAAGGTGCTGGATTGTGAAGTAGAAGATTGCTGACAGCTTAGACTGAAAACTGGCTAAGGGCAGAAGTTGAGGCTAGAAGTAAATGAAAAAATTTCAAGCAGGATAAAGAATACCTTGGGGGTGAAGATTGAAAAAAAATCGTTGTAACATACAGTGTTCGTTTTATATCTTGCCCTCTTTATTTGGTACCTGAGATGTTTCTATGGATTAGGCATTTAACTATCTGCATTTCATACATGACCGTACGGAGGCAATTAACATGCCCATGTCATGCCATTAGTAAGAGGCAAAGGTAGAATTTGAACTTAAGCAGTCTGGCTTCATAGTCTGTATTATTTATTTTTTGAACTCAGGTTAAATTATTCTGTTGGAATCATATTTACTGCTTTTCTTAGAAAATAGAGCTTGTCACTCAGATACTGTATAAAATTTTGGGAGAAATATTGAGTTATTTGCTGAAAATAACTTGTGTATGTTTGTTTCATATGTGATTGCAATTCCTTTTGTTTATCTGGGAGCAATTCCACTGCTATGGGTTGTGCTCCCTGTTGTTGTGAAAGTCAGACCTCAAATGAACAGGCTCTTTCATTCCTGGAGCAACCAACCATAAAATCTAGCTGGGCCAATCAAATGCAAGTATAAGAGCGTATTTAAATGTGGAAGAAACAGAATTGCATCCAGTTTCTGTTTTACTGGAATGTGTTCTTAATTTCAAGATAGTTTTCAAAATGCAGCATTATTATCAGTGTGGGAAGCAACACCATTGGCTGTAAAACAAACCTCAGGTCTGGAAGTAGTGAAGGGGACAGAATGGTACTGACTCCAGTTTCTCATAGTTCTATGATGCTTTCTTATTCTTGAAATTTAGTCCCAAATTTTCATCCCTAGTCCCTTCAATAAATCTGTAAATCATCTAGCATTATTCAATAAATTCATTACTGAGTTAAACTTTGCACTGGTTAGTCACTTGCAGTTAATCTGAGTAAAAAAGAGTCAAGTAAGAAAGCAGTGCAGAATTAAATTTCAACAGCCATGGGGTATGGGAAAAAACAGGAAGTACTGCCATTGTGGGCAAAAGCAGGCTGCTGTGGCAACAACATGGCTGTCAGGAGTCAGGTGGAGCTCAGGTTATACACGGCTTCAATTCCAGCCTATACTTGCTTTTTTGGGAAGGGCTGGCCACATGTGGAAGGACACACTTCAAACACACGTAGGTGGGTCTTCTCAAAGGCAGAGGGCCTCTTTGTGAGCTCTTTTTACTCAATTAGTTTTCTTATCACTTCACCCTGTAAACTAGAAAGGTGCTGCAAGCTATCGCAGCTAGCTTCTAAGTTGGGCACGGCACCAATACAACACACACAATTGAATGACCACATCTTCCTGGTTCTTCCACTGAGCAGGCTCAGAACGCCTCTTTGGATTGAATAGGTGTGATCTTGTTTGAGCAAAGCATGAAAACATAAGGCCAGATTTTATTAGTCTCTGTTTCCGAAAACCAGTGGAACACTCCCTGGCCCTTCCATAGCTCAATGGCTCAATGACGGGTTTCTCAGCATTCTTACACTGTCTTAGCGGGGCAACAACTGCTTCAGGTTTATCATCCTCTTGTTGGATTAATGGTTCCCAGTGATGTCATCAATTCCATGCACATGAGGTGGGTTGAAGTCCATGTTATACGCTCTTCTGCTGGCAGGGTGAATCCAACCACGGCTGAGCCGATCTTTCAATGTCTCAAATGGAATGTTCGAAGTGATCACTAGATCCAGGTCACAAATTTTGTCTAGAGCTTCAGCCTGTACTAGTATTTTCGGAACACCGTCCAGAAGCCAGTGCTGGCCACTCCTGCATCCCGGTTTCGGGAGCCTCAGGTGTGTGATGACGTTATCTGAGACTAAACGGCTTTCCTCTAGATTTTGCTTGGCTATATCACCAACTTCAGTGCTGGCCTTGATGTTCTCCCGCAAGAAGTGGCCGCTGAAGACGTGCTGCAGGCCAAAGTTCTGGGTGATCTTCTGACACACGGTGCCCTTGTGGGAGCCGAGCGAAGAATGACCGATCCCAGGCATTTGGAATCCATTGCCTCAGTGAAAGGGTACCCTGGCAGGAGCTCCGTGAACTCTGTTGCTCGACCCCTGACTCTGGCACCGTCTGCTTGCGGGGGAACTCGCCAGCTGTTAAACATATTTTAAAACCCAATTTCTCTCTCTCTGCACCCGCTGGAACTCCCATCACTCTTATAAGTGGCACTTTAACGGTGTCTCTTAGTTATTGAATACTTTTTTTTTAAAGCTCTATTCAGTTTCTCTTCCAGCTTTTTTGTATCCCCACTGTATTAAGAAATGTCTTCCAATTCTGAGATTCTTTATTCTACCTCATTTATTCGATTATTCTGTTATTCTATTGTTCCTGAGTGATAAATTCCTTAAATTTCTTAAACTCCTGTATGTGCTTATCATTGTTGATAAGAAGCTTTGTAATTAGTGTTTTGAATTCTTTATCCCCAATTTTCTCGATGTATTCCTTAGTTAGCTCTGAGGTTGACAAAGACAGTTGCTCCTTGGCAGGGGAGTCTTCAGTAATATTCATTGGGCTACTGTATCTTCTTTTGCTCTTGGTCATTGTACTTCTAGTTATCAGATTCTTCTCCTTCGGACATGTTATTCTAAACAGTGTCACCCACCAGTCTATAGTTTAATTTTCGTTATTGAGGTTAGTACCAGGTTCTTTGTTTGCAGTCATTCGCGCCACTCTCTCCAGCGAGTTTCAGGTCTTAATTCTTGTGTTAGTCTTCCACTGCGGTCTTCATAGCTCCAGTTTCTGGCTTACCATTCTCCACCTTCTGTGATTTCAGGCTGTGGCTGCACCGTTGTCTGTACAGCCTTTCTCCCACTTTCGTTTCAAGCAGTTCTCAGGATTAGGGAGACACCAAGTGTCCTAAATAAGTAGGTTGTTGTTGGTACTGATCTTGCTGGAACATTAGGTCTGAGGGCCACCTGGACTCTTTTTGACCCGTAAGATGCCAAAGTCGGTATTTATTTCTTGTGTGACCAATGCAATTCACTAAGCTGGAAGTGAGTTTGCTCCCAGCTCAGCACATGTGCAGCTCATTCTAAGCATACTGAATCATTGCACCTTCTGACCAACATCTTTCTTTTCCTCAGGTCCTGGTAATCCCCATTATGGTCTTTAATTCAATGAGTTCAACTTTATTACATTCCATACATAAATAATATGATGCAGCATTTGTCTTTCCTGTCGAGGTTTTTCACTGGGTACATTATTATCCAGGTTTTTCCATTTTACAATAGCAATTTTCTTTCTTATTTTAATACCAAGTAATATTCCTTCCTTTCTTTCTTCCTCTCTTTCTAATCTGTGAATATCTAAGAGTAATTTTTTTTAAATCCACTCATTTATCAGTGGAAAGTCAAGCTTATCCTTTGTCTTGGCAGCTTTGAGTGAGCTTCAGTGAGCGTTGGCGTGCAGATGTATTTTTGATATAATGATTTCATATCCTTTGGTGATTAATAATTGAGGCTATTTGATCATTTGATATTTGTAGCACTGCTGCTTTCCATAGTGACTGCATCAATTTGCAATTCACCAATAGCTTATAAAGGTTTCATTTTTCTCTACATCTTCAACAACACTTGGAGTTTTTTTAACTTTTCAAAAATAAAACATGAGTGAGATGCAGGTGCCGTGTCGTGGGGGAGCATCCTCTGCTGCTTCCTTCTGTGAAGAATCTGCCGATGTGAGATTGTAGATGTGCTCCCTAACAACCACACACTGACTGACACACCATTCTTACCAGGTTCTAATGGGCAGAGACAAGGAAGCATGTCAGTCAAAGCTACTGTGTCTCTGAGGACAAGGACAAGCATACCTTTAAGATGCAGATGATACAGCCAGTCCCTTGTACCACACCCAGGAACTCCACTCGCAGGTTTTATTACATCCAGTGAAACTATCTTTTACAAGTGAAAGAGAAACAAAGTCTTCTTTATTTTTGATAAGCAAAACTGGAGAGAATTCACCACAATCAGACCAGCGTTTAAGACATTCAGAAGAGTGGTCATCATTAGAAATAAACATGAAATACATGTCATGACAAAATTCACCTACAGAGCAGATAGAATCATTATTCAATAAATGATGTGCCAGGCCTTAGTTCTCATCTACCATAATAGCACTGAATGCAAATGGATTAAATATATCAGAGAAAAGACTTAGTAGGCTGAATGTGTAAAAATCACAATCCCACTATGTGCAGCCTACAATAAACTCACTTCACAAAGATATGCATAGACTGAAAGTGAAGGGTGGGAAACAGGTTTGTCAGGCAAAGAGAAAAAAGGGAACAGGTATAGTTATCCTCATATCAAATGAAATAATTTTTAAGCAGAAACCATGAAAACAGATAAAGAATGACATTATATTTTCATAAAATATAATTGATCAAGAAGGTATAAAAAACACAAATATGTATGCACTCAGCACAAGACCACCTGGAAATGCACAGCAAGCACTGTGAGATCTAAACAGAGAAACTCTGATACAATAATAATGGCTAACTTCAATACCCCACTCTCAGCAAGAAACAGAATATCCAGACAGAAAGTCCATAAAACGTGGAGTCAAGTATTTGAATTATACTATCAAACAAATGGCCCTAACAGAGAGTTATCCCAATAGCTACAGAATACACATTCTTCTCATCAGCACATGGACTATTTTCTCCTTCCTTCCTTTCTTCCTTCCTTCCTTCCTTCCTTCCTTCCTTCCTTCCTTCCTTCCTTTCTTTCTCTCTCCCTTTCTTTTCCTTTCTCTTTCATTTATTACATTTTGATTAATGTATTTTCTCTCTTTTTAAAAAAAATATTTATTTTACTGTTTATGATACAGTTCCATAGCCTTTGGGGTTTCTATCCCATCTTCAGGTCCAGCCCCTACCACTGACTTCCTTTATATTATTACAATAGTATAGTCCTTTATAAACAGTGTTAAGTCTGTCAGTCTGCTCTTTAAGCTTATCCTGACATTACAGGTGTGGACAATGGCCAAGAGTTCATCATCCTTTTGTCAAGATATATTTAACAGTTTCTCCTTTTGGAATCCATCTTTGATTTGAAAGTAGAGACGTATACTGTATTGTATCTTCACATCTGGAGATGATAGCCTCTGTTACACAATTACTATACAACTACTTAAGTAAAAAGCCATAAAATCAACAATAGGAAGAAAAATGGAAAATTTACCACACCATAATGCTCAATAGCATGTATTGAATGACCAATGTGTTGCTAAAGAAATGAAAAAGAAAATCAAAAGTTTTCTTGAAGCAAACAATGCTACTGTGCAATCAATGAATCAGTGAACAAACTAATGAGGAAGAAAAACATTTTAGAGGAAATGAAAACAAAAACAAAAATATCAAAACGTGAGGTGTTGCAAAAACAATGTTGAAAGGCTATTGATCTTGTGTTTGCATTAAAGTAGCCTTGTATCAGAAAGAACATATGATATTTATCCTTTTGGGATTGACTTATTTTATTGAGCACAATGGTCTCAAGTTGGGGCCATGTGGTTGCAAATGGTAGAATCCATTCTTTGACATGGCTGAGTAATATTCCAAAGGGTAGATGTGCCACAGTTTCTTTTTCCACTCCTCTTTTGATGGGCATCTGGGTTGTTTTCATGTCTTTGCTGATTTATAGTGTGGCTAAAACAGATTACAGATCCTGTTGTCATATGCAGATTTTATTTCCTTTGGATATATTCCCAGAAGTGGGTTAGCTGGGTCATATGACAGGTGAATTTTCAGTTGTCTTAGCACTCTCCATATTGACTTCCATAGTGGTTGTACTAGCCTACACTACTGGCAACAATGAAGTAGGGTATCTTCTTCCCCCACATCCATGTTAGCAGGTGTTGTTAGCAGAGTTTTGAATGTAGATCAATCTCATTGGAGTTCTGTGAACCTCAATGTGGTTTTCATTTGCATTCCCTTGACAGCTGGGGAGCCTAAGCACTTTTTTATATGTCTATTAGCTATTTAATTAGTTTTTTTTTTAAAAGAAATTTCTTCCCAGGGTTGTTTGTTTTAAAGTTGTTGAGCTTCTAAAGCTCTTTGTAAATCCTGGCTATTAATTCCCTATTGCTTGTGAATTGTGCAAAGATTTTCTCCCATTCTGTTGGTTGTTGCTTCACTTTGTTGATCCTCTCCTTTGCTGTACTGAAGTCTTTTAGTCTGATGTAGTCCAAGTTGTTTATTTCGGCTTTGACTGCATGTGCTCTTGGTGACTTTTTTTTTTTAACCAATTCCTATGTCTTGGAGAGTGCTTCTTCCTATGTTTTTCTCTAATAGTCTGATTGTTCTTGTTGTAGATTTAGGTCCTTGATACATTTAGAAATGATTTTTTGCATAAGGTGAGAGGTAAGGGTCTTGGCTCTTAACTGTGCAGGCTGTTATTCTTTTGTTGTAACTGTATTTGTTCGAGAGACTAGGGTTTTTCCTTGGATAACTTTCAGAATTAAATTTTTGTAGATTTATGCTTGGTTATTCTATCAAAATTAATCATTTCTATCTGTATGTATACCACAACTCTAAGCTGTTAGAATGTTTTAACTTGTAAAGTTGTTGCACATTAAACCTTAAAGAAAATGTCCCAAAATTACATGAATTCACACCATATACTTTTTTTATTTTATGATTGCAAAACATACACGTGGTCACATAATCAGGGAAATGCTTGGTAGTGTTATAATTATATCATGTATTGTTTATAAGCAACATTTATAAGTAAACAAATTAAGAATTAACAATGAAATTGAGATAGATTACAAAAGTTAAATAATGCTTCCCAAACTTCTAGATAAGAAGTGAATTCTTGACGTTTAAGCTCAAGACTGCATGTCAAATCAGCCTTTTCCCCACTGTATAACATTATCTACTTCTACTAAACCATAAAAGGTATGGGGCCCTAGTTCCTTTGTATATTTTGCTTAAGAAGTTTATATAGCTGGCAGTGTGATTAATCAAACATTCACCAGACATGTATTTTTCCTGAAGGCATGTGAAGGTTGGGTAATTTGTTCGGATTTATGAGCTCTTTCCTCTGTATTTGGTGTAGTGCTGACCTATGTTGAAGGCAACTGCTTCCTGCAAGAGGTTGTAACAAAATCTCAGCTAGTGTTTAATTTACAAAGAAAAATTCTAAAGGAAGATTTATCAAAGTGCGTTCGTTTAAACAACAACACTTGCTCTATTGGGTTAAAAGATGTTTTTGCATTGTAAGCTCACATTTATCTTCCATTATATTTCTATTTTGTATTCCTTGGCCTTTCTCTTTTCCAATATGTTAAGGTTATAATTTCTTTTTTTGTTATCTGCTTTTATTTTCTTGAAAAAGCAAATTCTTAGTTATGACTATAGTATTATAGTATAAATTTACATTTTCATTTGTGGAAGATATGTTAAGCTGATCCAAGAGGTGAAGGCAGATACTTACATGAACATACCAAATAAAATATGAGAACCCAATACACACTGAGTTCACATAGACTAGTAAGCAAAAGATGAAAAATGTGTTCAAGGCTTGAATAGATGCTTCCCAGAAAAAGAATATCAAAAGATCAGCCTTACCTCTTTAACATTCAAAAAGAAAGTAAAGCAACAGTAACACCATATTACAATTATCTGAAAAGCTAAATTTAAAAGGAAAGCAATAAAGAAATCTTGCCCCTACTGCCACTCCACATTTGACAGCAAGTATCAACACAGATGTAATGTACTCACAACCACCATTCCTTGACACTAAGGGTATAACATATTCTGATGATTTTGGTTAATTCTCTGTTAGTTCGTACTAAAGCTGAATATGTGAGTCAAACAGTTCTAGACCTAGTCTGATGGCCACACGATATATGGACATCAGTTTATCAACAGGTATATAATACATATTTATGGCAACTTATTTATAATGCTACAATGAAAAAGGTACTCAAATGCCTGCCAACTACAGAACTGATACATAAATTGTGATATGTTAATGCTATGCAACAGTGATTAGGAATGAACTACAAATACATGCAACACTACGAGTCTCAAAATATAATGTTGAATGAAACAATACTGACATAACCTGCGTTTCCATTTCCATAAAGTTGGAAAATAAGAAAAACTGGTATGTAGTGTTTGAATTCAGAATGGTGGTTTATCTTGAGAAATGGAGTTGTGGGAAGTCATACTGGAATACAGCATGGGCTATGAGGAGTATTCTATTCACATCTGCTTATTCCTCGCCCCACGAATGAAGTATGTTTGAAGAACATAAACAAGTTTAGATAGGTCAAGGAGAATCATAGTTAGAAATTAAGAAACAGTGAGCCACGTGTAAACAACTTCTATACTCCATCACATCTACGAGCCAATCTTTATGTGTCTAGATAACTAAAAACTAAAAGCTGTAACTAGTTACTATTGCAGAAGTTTTTCAGTTAACATTTCTGCTAAATAGGCAGGACAACCAATTTGTTTGTAAAAAAAGAATGAGCCCCCCAAATTCTATTCCTCATTTATTATATTATTCTTGATCCTTGTTTTACTTTATTTCTTGTTCTCTAACCTTCTTTATTTCCTGATATGAGGTAACATTTTTGTGTTAATGAGTTCAGGAATTTGCAAAAAATTCAGATTCATCTGACTTATCTTGATTGGATGCTATTCAGACTGTTTGCAATGAAAGAGAGTTTCCATATGATGTTTTAATATATAGTAAATGACATTGCCGTTGGATTATATGCCTTTGGGTTTGTCTTTTCTTTTGAAGAAATGTTTCATGAGCATAATATGATGCACAAATGTGTATTTAAAAAATCAATTCCAAGTATAGGTAAGGTAATCCAATTTATGGACCAGGCTTATTTGTCTAAATAGGAGTAATTGCTTTGTGTAATTTGAATATGATGATTTTTATGTAAATATTAAAAATGATACAGGTGGTGATTAAAGAAACCCATTTATAATCTACATATTCATGCAAAACAAAATTCTAAAATCAAACTACTACCCAGATGGGGTCTTCAAAGACTTGCTTTATTTTAGTGCATCTAGAGCATTCAAATATGCATGAAAACTTTTTGTATTTGTTTTTGTAATGATGAAAGAGATAGAAAATGAGAGGGGCAATTTGCCTTTTTGTGTGTGTAGGTAACTGTAGTGAAATATTATTGGCAATTATAGTATACATGAGCTGTTAGATTCTTCTGTTCTTGTTAGCCTCAGCACAGGTTAACTTTCTCTTAGAAGATCAGAATGATTACACTGGAGATTAGCAACTGACTGCAATCTGCTGCAGCTTCCTGATACTCACCTCTTCTGTGGGCCTTTTACTTTCTGAAAGTATATTATTCAAGGTTTTAACCAAAAAAGTCGCTGGAAAGAATTTCATGTTCTTCATCTCAATGCAGGTGTCTCCCTTCTTCCTCTGGTCTCTGCCTTAGAAGTCAGGATTTGTTTGTATGTATATTTTGTGTATATATATCTTGCATTTGTTGCCTTCTCAGGTTCATTAGCAGGAAGCTGGATTAGAAGCAGAGTAACTGGGACTTGAATAGATATTCTAATATAGAAAATCAGCACTACAAGTGGAGATTTCATCTGATGTGTTGCAACACATGGGTAAGATGAGCTCTGGACATGATGCTTCTTCCTTAGTTATGTTATAAAATTATTTTCTGTCACAATTGTATCATTTATTAAAATTAGACATTTTGATTAGATCAATGACCCAACGAGTGTTGGAGAGAAGATGTCTTCTTGCTGTCTAAAATTGTCTGGGAATGGGGAATGCCAGCCTTGTATCAAAGCAAATTAAGTTGCTGATTGCAATAGTGGTATACCACACTGCCGTGCTGATTTGAATCTTGGCTGCTGTGTCTCTGATTCATCTTCCTGTTAATGTGCCTGGGATGACAGTGCATGACAGCCCATGTACACTTTTGATCCATGGGATTGGCCAAGAGGGAGTTCCTCGCCCCTGGCATCCGCTTGGTTGAGATGAGACTGTTGCAGCCATTGTGGAGTTAGAGCATGAAAGGTCCCACTCTCTCCTTCTTTCTCTGTGCTTCAAATAAATCTTTAAAAGTGTTATCATAAATAAAAAGGTATCTTGGCCATTTGATTGGATTTATGATACACTCTGCAAATCTATTGAAGCAAGTTTACTTCTTCCTTTATTTCATTTCCTTATGGGTCTTTGGATTCATGACAAATTCAGGTCATTGGAGAAATTCTAGGTGTAGACAACAAACATTCAATAGTAAAATAAAAAAAATTGCAACACACCCAGAAACCTAAATTGAAGATAAACAAAATAATAACACTTTAAAAAACTTTTCATTATTCTCCTTTGGCTCGCTCTCCTTTTCACTATTATTTCTAGTTTTTTCTGTTTCATTAAAGTAGACAATATTTTCTTCCCTCATGTATCTCCACTGGTGAGAACCTATGGGGATTTAATTGTCTAATATTCTCAGTAGGGATTATATACTTTCAAGAAGCTGCTAAATATTTAGTATATTCAAGGAAAAAGAAAAGCCAACAATTTTGGCTTACCATTATCTTTTCTGTGAAACATCGTGGAAAATTTTAGATTCTAAAAATAAACTTATAAATTTAGTATTTAAGGAAGAGAAAAAAATAGAAAGAAGGAAATTATATCTAGTACCACAACATGATGGGGCAGATGAAGTCAGAACCAGAGAAAGCTAAGTGAGAGATGGGCACGGCTACTTGTTTCCTGCCTGTTGGATGACAGGGCATTGACTCAGTTCCCAGCTATGAGAAAATCATTCATCATATAAAGAAGTAGGAAAACCTCAACTTCAGCAAGAAAAGATAACTGCAATGACCTAGATGCTGGACAATCTGATGAAGACTAAATCATTGAAGTGCTTTATTTTTAATTGATACAAAAAGAACAGATTTAACATTTGTCATGGTATATATTTAGGAGCATAGATATTACTCCTCTTTTCCCCCTCCCCCTCTCCATTTCCAGTTGTGTTAAAATCCACTTGATTCCAAAGTTTTGTTAATGACTATTATTCTTTATTATCTATGCATTTTAATTAAAAAAACCTGAATAAATATATTTCTGAATTAGTGTTTATGTGACTGAGATTTTGTATATCCACATGACTATTTCTTTTTATTTAAATTTGACTTCTCTGCTTAAATTTCACAATACTAGAAGTTAAAGTCATAAAGAAAATGTAGAATATCAAATATTATATCTTTTTGTGATCTTACAGTAATTTGGCAAAATCTAATCTCTGTATTACATTACTATGAAACTCTTTAAGCAAATTTTGTTAGAGCATAAACAATCCTTTGTCCTGAATATCAGAAAACACCAAACATGTTATTAGCTCCCCCCTGTAGTTTAAAAATGGGGACCTTTCAAACTGCGTACAAGAGAGGGATTTTCCTGAATCATGGGTGTGTGTAATTTTGGCTTCTTTCTATATAAAACCAACTCAAGATACTTTTGGGTATATCCTTGCATTTTTACTAATCAACTTCTTAGACATCAGTGTTCTATTTGCTCTGGATCAAGTTTTTGATTAAGATGAAAGGTTATTCAGTAAATATGCAAGTTGAAGGACATCTCCAAGAAAGGAAGTTTGACTTGTTTGGAACTAAATTATCTAGAAGAAATGTCCATGTTATTCCTAAGGCATGTTGTGAAAGCTCTTGTGCACTTTGGCCATAAATTTTGAGAAGGTGATTGGCAAGATGTCCAGCTGTATTAAGTTAATACTATGTGCATTTGGAAAAGGTGTTATTTTTATCTGTATTGAACAAGCTCAGTGAATTAACCATGAATCATCACTAAAGATTCTAAACAAATGAAGTTGGCTGACCTTTCTCAAAGTTCAGGTTATTACTATGGGAAAGGTATAAAAACTATAATAATACATAATAAAATACTGAAGAAAGAGAAGGTAAAGGCAGGGGTGGACTGTCATATTATATGCCAGTGTTCTTACTTAAAGTGTATTTTTGCAAAAACAAATTCTTCAATATTTGAACTTTGCAATGGAAAGCGATGTTGATGGCACTCTGTCAGGGTGAAAGAAATGTATAAAGCATCCACAACCATTGTACATAATTCTGTTCATACTGAGATTAGATGGATGGATTTGAAGTGGATGTTGGAGTGACGGTCTCTAAGAATGCTTAAGAGAGGTTTATATTTCCTCATGCCAATCTACGTGAATATTTTTTCCTCACCCGAGAAGACATCATGTCATGAGTGTGATTTGTAAACATAATTTCCAACCAGATGGGGTGGAAAAGAAATGAGTTCAGGAGTCAGTGAAAAAAACTCACTTGCTGTTGATAGTTTCCTTATCGGAAGTCTTGGATTTTAAATGTTTATATAACTTGTTACAGTATTAGCAAGTGGTCCTGACCCACAGTAAGTGCTAAGTTTTTAATGGCATGGCTGCAGCTTAGCTCATCCCACATCATGTGGACCATTCTCTATTGCTACTCCTCACTTTGGTAGTTATAGGGAGGTTTTTTTTATTCATCCAAAAGTTAGGTAATGTTTTCTTTCCCTGGAATAATCTTGAGGTGTAGTGTGGTCAAAACATGGCGTAATAACATCTTGATATGTATGTGCTACAAATGAATGGATGCTACTTTATCTTCCTTGTATAGATATTAGTGTTCATTCAGTTTTTAAAATAGAATTTACAAGGTATATCCATTTTTTTTTCAAAAAATTAGGGCTTGTAATCAATGTGAAAATGTAAATATACTTACAACAGCATTACTGTACAGATCTAAATAATAATAAAATTTGTTTAAAAGTCACCAAAATTGCAAAGAGATGATTTGGACAATGATGTTCTGCTTAAGACTCAATCAATTCCCTGGAAACAGATGCAAAATTAAGTCAGGTGTTCATACATGTCTTATTTGAAATGAGTAAAAGCAGAAAAACTGGAAAAACAATCAATTAAGCTGACTAAAATATTATATTACCCTACAAAAATTTATGCAGATAACATGTCTGTAATCTTGAGAAACACTTTTTTTTCTATTTACTATTTGTTAAACTATATTTAGTGAAGAGCTAAGCTTGTAATTATAAAGAAAATGGAAAATGTCATTGTAAAATTTAAATAATAAAGGAGAGGGAAAGTAGGAAGTATCATTATGTTCTGAAAACTCTATGTATGAAACACATAAAACTTTCCCTTTATATTAATATAAAAAGCAAATAAGTCATTTGCTTAAACACAGAAGGCTTTACCTTATGAGTATTGCTTTTAATCAATATTTATTGACACATAATGTCGCATTTGTTTAAGAGTGCCTCTTAGTCTTTCCCTGGATGTTAAAGTTTACAGTGATGGCACCATTATCTTGCTTAAGACACACAGCAGGTAAATGTGCTGATCCGAAGTTGGGTAGGTTTTACGGGAGTGTCCCCCAGGTTTAACCAATCACAGGTAATATTAAGAGACAGGATATCAGACAAAGGGACTACGACTTCTCATCTATAAGATTGCTGTCCTCATTTATTGCTTTGGGGGCCATGGCTATCAAAAAGGGGGGGGGGAAGGGTAAATTGAAAGGAGAAAATTTTTATTCGAAATGTGCCATAAAAATATCTATTTAAGATTTCTAAATTTTATGGAAAATTTTACAAACTTTGCTAAAAAATAAACATGTTTTTTGATAAAAATATAAAAGATTTCTTTTTTAGTAAACCACACTGCTCTAGTGACCTCCTGGCATGCTATGATGAACAGATCCATGGTGACCATTCCTTTTGAGGAGTGTGGACTGAGAGGTTTTGTGAAACCACATTTGGTGGAGAAATCATTACTTCTTCCTTTTTTCTACTAGTCTCCATTCTACATATTAAGTCCTTCCGAAAGCTCTAGAGAGTGGTCCAGCTCCCTAAGCTCACTATTTGTTTTTAAGCTTTATTTAGTTATTTGGGAGAGAGAGAGAGAATCTTCTATTCTCTGCTTGATGTTCCAAATGGCTGCAACAGTCACATCTTGCTGAGGCATAGCCAGTAGCCAGGAACTTTGCAAAGTCTCCCATATGGGTGGCAGGCACCAAAGTATTTCGATCATTCTTTGTCACCTTCCCAGGAACGTTAGCAGGGAGCTGAATCAGTGGTGGGGCCGCTGTGACTTGCACTGACATTTTGTTTTAAAAAGATTTTTTTTTTTTTTACTTTCATTGGAAAAGTAGATCCGATTTACTACAGAGATACAGAGAGCAGGAGCTTCTATCTGTTGGCTCACTCCCTAAATGGCTGCAATGGCTAGAGCTGAGCCAATCCAAAACCAGGAGTCAAGAACCTGTTCCGTGTCTCCTACACTGGCTGCAGCAGCTCAAAAGCTTTGGGCCGTCCTCTACCGCTCTCCCATGCCACAAACAGGGAGCTGGATGGGAAGTGGAGCAATACGGAGAGGAACTGTGCCAATATATTATCCCAGGACTTGCAAGGTGAGGATTTTAGCCACCTGAGCCATCATTCAAGGCCTGAATTGACACTCATATGTGGGTACCAGCACTGTAAGCAGTGGATTAACTTGCTGTGACATGATGCCAACCCTTCCGAAAACTTCTTTTTTCTCATAAAATAATCTTGCATATATTCTTTCACAGATAAATTTATTGTATAAAATGCTCCCAACATGATACTATATTGATAATAGTATAAAAATATGAACTTTTTTTGTAAGTTAACATTTAGATTTACAATTGAGCATAGTTAAATGTAATTTGTAACAGCTATTATGAATATTTTATGACATTAAAATAACAAAGTTTAAGTATAAAATTTTAAAAAGAAATACATATGACTGTGTATAAAGAATTATACTTTAGTAATGATATAGAGGAACCAGGTGTGGGGGGGAACTTGGGGAGGGGATAAGGGAAATCCCAGGAGCCTATGGAACTGTATCATAAAATGATCATATTAATAATAAACAAAAGTAAACAAAAAATAAATTCAATATTTTAATGCATTTGCAAACCAGGTCTACATAATTGTGAATAAATATTTTTATTTTAATAATATTATTAATTATGTAAAATATAAACCTAGATTGACATCTGTCCAAAGGGCCTTTTGGCAACAGATTATTAATGTAGATTTTACTAAATTGCCAAACACATTTAAATATTAGAAAGATACTGTTCTGTATTTCTTTTTTCTTCATATAAAATCTATTTATTTGGAAGTTAAGGTTACAGAGATAGTGGGAGAAACAGAGAGCGAGCAAGTGAGCGAGAGAGAAATCTTCAATGTGCTGGTTCACTGTCCAGGTGGTCATGGTGTCCAGGGCTGAAGCAAGCTGAAGCATGAAGCATGAAGCAAGAGCTTTATTTGTGTCTGACATATTAATGGAATGAGCCCAAATTCTAGTTTCACTCTGTTGCTTTATTCAGGCACATTAATAGGGAACTGGATTAAAAATGGAGCATCTGAAACATGAACCAGCCGCTACACGTGATTCTGGCATCACAGACATTCGCTTTAACTGCTATGTCAGAAAACAGTTCCTTTATTATTTTTTAAAATCATCTCATTAATAATATACAGTTTTTATGCTTTATTTTAAGTCTGCTGTATTAAAAAAAAAACATTCTATGTGTTTTGCTGGCCGTTAGCAGAGAACTGGATCAGAAGTGGAACTTCTGGGAAATGTGCCTACGTGGGATCCAGGTGGCACAGGCAGAATCACAGTCTATTGTATGACAGCACTGGTCCCAGTGGTTAAGCTTTTACACTGTCCTTGATTTGGTAGGATTGTGTTTGAGTGAATTAATGTGTGTGTGTGTGTGTGTGTGTGTGTGTGTGTGTGTGTGTGTGTGTGTGTGAGAGAGAGAGAGAGAGTGAGAGAGAGAGAGAAAGGAAGTCATTTTCACCAGCTGCCTTTGTTCTAGCAATAACTCAGGTAGACAAACTTAACGTATCATGATGTAAAACATAATCTACATATTTTTAAATAAATTTCCTAGTCCTATGGAACTACCATATAGCTGAAAGAAATAGTTTTTATTAATATCTCTAGCACCAGTTGGATGCTATAACATACGGGTTAGTCATATACTGGGGTCTTCTCAATCTTGAGAATCCCTCCTTCATGTTTGGGGATAATATCATAAATCACAAATAGTAGGCAAGCTTTCAAATATTAACTACAAAGGGGCCCCATGCAGTAGCCTAGTGGCTAATGTCCTTGCCTTGAACTCACCTGAATTCCAAATGGGTGCTGGTTCTAATTCCGGCTGCCCCACTTTCCATCCAGCTCCCTGCTTGTGCCCTGGGAAAGCAGTTGAGGATGGCCCAAAGCCTTGGGACCCTGCTCGTCTCTGTATATCTGACTTTGCAAAAATAAATCTTTAAAAAACAATAATAACATAATAAATCGCAATTTCATTTCTTTTGTGAACAAAGCAAAATCATAAATGTTATCCTTCTTATGGATGATCCACTCTTGATAGAAAGGTGAACACTTCTGTAACTATATTAATTTCTATAGGCTGTGAATAAGTCTTATTTACATAAATAAATAGCAATTTGGTGAAAAGTTAACATAGCTTCCACACTTTCTTGGGGTGGTAATGTATTAGTCAGTCTATCAAGCACACTGAAATATTTAGTTCCTTCACAGAACACTCTAAGAGACACTGCTGTCTGCACTTTCCCAAACTGTAGTTAGTCTCCACGGACTTTTTAGAACAATGTTTTGCAAAGCAGAGAATTCTGTATCAGCCTTGTAACTGGGGGAAGCTTCCAGGAGATGAGGATTTAGGCTCAAAGCATGCAGCTTATTTGTGAAGGAAGCAATGTATTGGTCCTATGAGGTTGAAATAGCCTCACAGGGCTTGCGATTAGACAGAATTGGGAATTAATGAATGAACAAGTAGCTCTCTGAAAATATTTGGAGGATTAGGTAAGAAGACTGGAACCCAGTTGTCACATACATTATGAAGGCCAGATAAGGAAGACTGAACTTGAAGTAAGAATTGACAAAGGGTGTCCTTAAGTACTGGAAACACTTATGAAAGGAGCTCCTGTGCATCTCTCTTCACACACAAACGCACTCACTCACAGCTGTTACTCTCTGCAGATGGAGACCGAGCTACAAAACCTTTTGAAGCCTTTCATAGTTTTATAGAAATCTGAAAACGAATGAAATTGGGTTACGTGACTCCATGCACAAAAAATTCTGGTGGATGATTATGCCTTTCCAGAACCAAATTGTTGAAGTTCTTTCCAGTCAGGATAAAAAACTATCATGCCAAAGGCAGCATTTAAAATCTGTCTAGTTTCTCCTATGGTGAGCCAAATAGAAAACTTGCAGTTAATAAGTTCAGCAATTCAGCACATCCATTCATTTATTCATTTTCTTTTAAAATTTTTGTTGAGTGAAAACTGAACTGATAGAGTTTGAATAATTTCAGTGAAACAAAGGATAAGCAGAAGTTTCTAAATATATGAAACATGTGCATGTATATATGTATACATTTTTATAAATTTAGATTATTTCCCCCTTTCATATATAGCTTTGGTTCTTAGACTCAGCTATTGCAGTAAGACTCGAAAGAAATAAATGAGCATTTTAGGATTATAGTATATGCAGCTTCGTATTTTAATTTGTTAACATTTTCATAGCATTGCCTATTTCACCAAACTGGCAGCACAAACAAGATTTTACTTGTTGGATACTAATTAGTGCTTTCGTCTATGTTAGAAATTAAGCTGCTTTCAATTTTTTATTGCATAGAACAGTTCTCAGAATAGAAACTTAAAAAGGAGCTTACTAAACCAAAGGGTAAAATTATTCTTAATATTCTTTATGTTCCTCAATTTCCATCCAGAAATTTCGAGAGTGTATGAGAATGTCTTTTTAATTGCACTCCTGTTTTGAACAGGACTCATGAAATTATTTAATAGATATGCTATCATGAGCCCATCGAATCAATTTTCAAACTTTAAATTAATCCTTCAGAAATGCTTTTTACTTCACGCACCCACATTCATTAACAAATATGGCCAATATGAATGAGGAATTCTATAAATTCAGTGATGTGCCAGTCTGTCACCTCTATTAGAAAAATTACTGGAAGAATTTCTTCTCAATTTCAACTAGTATAATTTGTCCCCTAATTTAATGTATCAGCTTTTGCTGGACCCTCCTGGAATCTTATCTTTCTTCTTTGCATTCTCCGATGTCTGATAATTAATTTTATGCATCAACTTGACTGAGCTGTCGGATGCCCTGGTATTTTTGAGATGGGTTTTAGATAAGATCAATATTTATATTGGTAGATCATGGAGAGAGGTAGACTGAGTAAAGTAACCACTATTTTTAATATTTAATCTTGAAATGGATAGTCTGAATAAATCTGTAGACTGATTAAAATGAGCAGATTCATTAATGAAGGTGGGTCTCATCAGTCAGTGGGAGGTCTGAACACACCAACGGGCTGATCTTTTCTTCATTCAGAATCTTTTTGACCTGGCTGCCTTTGAACTGTTGTTTAGCACCATCAGGTTTTCTGGTTCTTCAGCTGCTGGCTCCTCCTCTAGATCTCAGAAATTTTAATAATTCCATGAGCCATACTCCCAAAATCAATCTCTGGCACACACTTTCTCTTTCTGCACACACATGCTCTCACACACAAACATACCCTTATTTTCTGTTGCTTATGTTTCACCCTAACACATTCACTATAATTAGAGTGATCTCCCTAGAAAAGCTAATAGTTTGACTCTCTCACTTTAATCTGTTGAATTAGTTCCCATTGCTTTGCAACAAAGCTTAGCCTCTTTTTTGTTATTATTTTTTAAAATCTATTTTTTATATTTACAAGTTGATCAGGGTTGGAAGGATTGAGGTGTAGGGAAAAGTGGGTGTGATCCTTGTTTCTAAATTGTCTACTCCCGCCTGTTTCTAGGGAAGAAATGAGATAAGGGGATGAACAATGCCCAGCCTCCCAATCGCCTCAGCACCAGAGGATGGGGAAAGACTACCTGATATTAAACCAGGGTCCCAATGTGGTGAACACTCTGAGGGTTTTGCCTAGGCGATTTTGCTTAGTTTCAAACTGTGCTCAGTCTTACTGATCCAAGGATGAGGAAAGCATTCCAATGCCCGTGGCTGATATTGTCAATGCCCGTGGCTGATAGTGTCCATTTGACCAGATTTTTACTGTCATTGTTTGGCTGGGGTTGCTGTCCAATTTGGTTTGTTCTCCTTCCTCTGCTACTGTACCAGATGCCCTTTGCAGGCTCCAATGGGCTGCCATATTGTCCATGCACATCAGGGCCCACTGTTGACTGCTTCGTCATTTCCACTGAGGAGAACCGGCTCTTGCAGCTTGGTCCAAGAGCCTGGCAAGGTGACCTGGGCTCAGGGGCCTGGCATCAACCAAGTAGGTGGGTTCAAGGACCTGGACCAGAAGACATGAGCCCTGCAAGACTCCCCAGCTCTGGGGTTCACAGACCTGGCACCTACTGCACAGGTGGTCCAAAGGACCAGTTAGCTTCTTTCTTAATGTCATTTCCTTTATGATTTGGCCTGGATTCCTTTACAGTCTTAGTTCTTTTCACATCTTTTTTATTTTTTTCTTTTTAAAGATTTATTTATTTTTTATGGGAAAGGCGGATATACAGAGATGAGGAGAGACAGAGAGGAAGATCTTTCGTCCAATGGTTCATTCCCTAAGCTGCCAGAACAGCTGGAGCTGAGCAGATCCGAAGCCAGGAGCCAAGACCTCTTCCGGGTTTTCCACACAGGTGCAGGGTCCCACGGCTTTGGGCTATCCTGGACTGCTTTCCCAGGCCACAAGCAGGGAGCTGGATGGGAAGTAGGGCTTCTAAGATTAGAACCGGTGTCCATATGGGATCCTGGCACATACAAGGCGAGGACTTTAGCCGCTATGTTATCATGCGGGACCCTTTTGCACATTTTTAATGCTGCAATCTATCCATATTTTAATAGTTCCATGGACACTGAGCTTCATTATTTCTGTGGACTACCTTGCCTTCTGCTCTCACTTCTTCATCATGTTCTTATCTTTTCCCCTGACTGACTTTTGTTCATGTTCTGGGTCTCAGGTTAGAAATAGTGTATTTTTAGAAATTTCCTTAAGTATCTGTGTCTAACAAAGTTTCCCCAGCTATTTTCCCCTGAAAATAGTGAATATTACCAATACTTAGCTTTTCCTGTTGCCATTGGGAGGCATGAAGGCAGCAACATATGTGTCCTGTTAAATCAAGAACTCAGCTCCTCTCCCACTGTGTGCACACATGGGTCTCTTGACAGGAATTTATTGAATAAATGCATGGAAATAGTAACATTTTAGTCTCCTTTATTAGCTATACAAAGCCACTGAGATTGCGATCAGTTACTTTTTCCTTGATGAACTTGGCAACTAAGGACAGACAGAAATTATGATCTGAGATTGCTCACAGTATTAGACAAATATGATTTGTCCTCCATCTAGCAGGAAATTGCTTTGGTACAGAGATGAAATGCATGCTGTCGTCCTAGTGATGCTTTTCCTACAATCATGCATTACAGCAACAAGTCTTACGTGAGGGCACTTTTGGCTGTCAGATAACACTGCCCAAAGAATTATTATTTACTATGGTTGTGGTGTGGAAGTGAGGTGTTTTTCTCTTCAGAGGGTAGAGGCAGGCCGGTGGGATGCCATTGACATCATACCGTACAGCTCCCATGCAAAGAATAATGTATAGGTTAAGGTTGAGAAAATCTAGTCCATATAAAGTCTGAGACAATTTATGAGTGAGCAAGGTCCCATATTATTGTCATTCTGCAGTCATCTGTACCTGAGGACTTCCCAGGTTGATACACAGTATTTGATCTTAAGAAAGAGGCAGTCAAATGAAATGCTGTTTTGCTGCATGGGAGCTGTTTTAGTACTGTATTTTAACTCATTAACATTTAAAAATTGTTATGCAGCAGAAAAATAATTATGTCCTTTTAACTGTTGAAACAGAATCCATTTTTCCAAGCATACTTTTTTAAAGGACATATTGCTAAAACACCAACTGTTTTACAAGTACAGTAATCATATTACTGTTGAGTTTATTGTGTTTTGTTCAGACATTTTATAGTGCAGAAAACGCATTTTTAAGGTAATTCTTCTGGACCCCTTGTAGGAAAGAACAGAAGTAGGCTTTATTTTTGTAAGAAAACTGTTTGCTGCACAGTAACCATGCTCCTGCAGGTGAAAGGAGTAGAATTCTGGAGAATTCCATATCTAGGTCTTTGAACTCTCAAGGCAGCCAGAGAAGGAATATGGGCAATGGAGACTTTCAGGGCTGCAGGCTTCTGTCCCTTTGAAAAACACAGCTAATTCTCTTTTCAGTCAGTAGTACTTCCATGGCTCTTCCACCTTCCCAATCTTGAAGACATTGACTTGTAATCTTGTTTCATAGACTTACGTGTTCACGTGTGAATTTTTTTTTAAGATTTATTTATTTTTGTTACAAAGTCAGATATACAGAGAGGAGGAGAGACAGAGAGGAAGATCTTCCGTCCAATGATTCACTCCCCAAGTGAGCGCAACGGCTGGTACTGCGCTGATCCGAAGCCGGGAACCCGGAACCTCTTCCAGGTCTTCCACACAGGTGCAGAGTCCCAAAGCTTTGGGCTGTGCTCGACTGCTTTCCCAGGCCACAAGCAGGGAGCTGGATGGGAAGTGGAGCTGCAGGGATTAGAACCGGCGATCATATGGATCCCAGCATGTTCAAGGTAAGGACTTTAGCCGCTAGCCCGCCGCCTGGCCCCACGTGTGAACTTTTGAGGAACTTTTAAACCACCACAAATACAAACAAAATTGACTGTTTACAGGTGTACTTTTCCACTCCCATATTCATTGGATTCTCAAGAGGATCATAACAAGAAAAACTTAAGGAACAGTTATTAAAATTCACACATTCCACTGCAAGTGGGATTTTGAAATTCGTGTATCTTTAGGAGAAATATAACCCATGGAAGCAGGAGCTGCTCAATCACCAAGCCCCCAGCTGATAGGTTTGATGTGAGATGCTAAGATTTGTCTTACACTTTTTAATCTCTTCCTGCACAAGTTGGCCTGAAAGGATACAATCTCTATACTGAATAAGTGATTTCTGGACTTTACTGTTTTGTTTTTCCAAAGATGAATTAAAGTCCTGTTGATTAAGCCAAATCTGCCTTCATTTGATTTTTGAGCTTTGACAATAACCTTGTTTAAATTAACATGGATCTTGTGGACCTTCTCGGTGGCATGGTAAATTATGCCTCTGTCAGCAATGCTAACTTCTTTTATGGGTGCGGGTTTGAGTCCTGGCCTTTCTGTTCCTGATCCAGCTCCCAGATAATGTACCTGGCAGAGAAATGCATGACCAAAAATCCATGAGCCCCTTCTTCTACCTGGGAGATTCGAATGATGTTCCTGGTTCAGTGCTTTGGAATGGTCTCTTGGGAAGTGAATCAGTGCATGAAGATCTTTGTCACTCTGTGTCTCTCTCACTAACGCTGTTTATCAAATGATAAAACAAACCTAAGAAAAAATTAACATGGGTCTTTTCTAGGTGAGCTTAAATGCAGTTTATGGTTCAAAATAAGGAATGCATTTATGTAATAAAAAGAGAAGAGTATGCCTTCAGGATGCTGTTTCTACAAGAGGGCATTGTGATCTGGTCTTGATTGCACTCTCAGTATAGAGCTCATTTATTTGCTCAGGGACTGAAGCCAGACACTTTGCAACTTCATGCGGCCAAGGTGTGCTGGTACATTTCTCCACATCATGAGTTTGTGTGTAGAGTGGAGGGGGAGGGCAACAGCTTCTGCAGTTTACTTTGGAAACATGCAAATTTGCTTTCTTCTGTGATATAGTTGAGCAATAGCCGGACATCCACTAATCTCTGATTTCCCTTTCTTTAGCAATAGCCAGTTGTTTCTGGCTCTCATTTCTTGTGCATTTCATAGAGTCACTTTCACTCTGCTGTTAGCTGTGGGGGTGGGGCCAAGCAGGAGGGAATGCTGTGTTATTAATTTGATATTTTCCTATCCTCGACATTTCTGTGTTCTTGAGAAAGGATTATGTGACTTAAGTTTGTATAGGAACAATTCAGTGAGGGCTTTGAGACTCATAAATAGGTAAACTGTGATCATCAGAATAATAAAAGGTGGCAAACTTACTCTAAAACAAGCTATGAAAAGGTCTTAAAGCAAACATATTTTGAAAGGGATAAATTCTACCATGAGTTATAATCATGGTGGGTTGCAGATACTTATTTGATGTTATACTCAGAGAAATTTTCTTCGTATTAGTCTCTGGTTCTAAATCACAGGTTTACAATGTTTGCTCTGCAGAGAAAATAAATGTAAGTAATAAATTAGGGTGCCATTCTTGTATTGTGTTTGTCTCCATATCTCATTAAGATTTCTTTGGAAAATGTGGTGAAATCAAAAGCTTTACCATTCACTGATATAAATTGACATGATACTAACTGTACATCACCTACTGCATGAGATACTGGACACAACCTTTCTTTTTAATTTTAATGTATTTTGAAAAATATTATTTTTGTTCATTAAGAAGACTTTACAACTCACATACATTTTGAGGTGACTTAATGTTTAAAAGTGACTTTTGCTTGGAACAGCAGTGGAACTCCGAGAAGAAATGAATTCAGTTTGGTAGGTGAGGGAGACACCAGAACCAAGGTTAACCCAGGTCATAGCTGCATCAGCATATTCTAAGAGGTCTTAAGGCTCCGCATCATCCTGGTTGTTCTACTGGGCAGTGCACCAAGTTGGTTAAACAAACACAATGGGAGACATATCAGATTATCTACTTAAGGTCAGAACATGCCCTTTTGACGTATAATTTACATCAATAAAAGTACTAAGCCAATAGCTTACTATTAATTTAATCAAGTTAGAGCCATAGCAATAATACTCACAGGTCTTACTTAGGACTCAAGTTGATTTAAGAACATGTTCTTTCAAACTGCATTAACTACATCACCCTAAGTAATGCCATTTTGAACTATTCTCATGTTCAAGTGTTTATTATATATATGTGTATGCTATATAGAACACAGTAGCAAATGGGACTTTCCCCTTACAACTTAAGAAATAAATGAAAAGACAAAACAGACATCATGAAAAATTAAATGAAGTAGCATTTTATTGCACAGTTTGTAACAAATGCACAAAGGACAATGTATAAATATAACAAGACACAAAGCTCTAGTTATACAGAAGACAGAGGGAGAAGGTTTCAATTTATAACCAAAATTATTTGTTTGATGACTTTACTTTCAAGAATGTGTGGACTCTCAATAGGTGAAGGAGAGTAGCTTTTCTAGCTTCAGAACAGCATAAGCACCCAGGAAGGCAATTCAACTGCAGAGAAAACTTTCTGAGGGCATTCAGTCAAGCAAGGTTGGCTTCTGACACTATCAGAATTTAGAATGGTAAGCTAACACATTTTCAGTCTAGTTTCTATTCATTTCTTAGCCACAGATGATTCTGCAAATTTCCTGTACCGGTTGTGCTCTTTCAGTCACTTTGTGCATCTCACTGTCTCCCTTTGATATTGAAATCTAAGTCTAAGTGAAGTTAAATGCAGTTAGTACTGTGTGTCAGTAAGGTACAACAAAGAGGCTGGAATTTTCTAATCTAAAATATATTGATAGCATATCCTTCCCTCCCGGGGAGCTGACCATGAATACACCGTACTGCAGCAATCACTGTCTAAACACACCACTCCATTCACAGAGATCTCTTGTGTGCATAGTGCTGGTCTACGTGTTTGTTTTAACTCACAATTGCAACACCTGTGGGCCTCATGACAGCTGGACTGCAAAAACCATTGTTTCGTGTGGGAGACAGGGCTAGAAACAGAACTGACCCAGAAATTGCAACGACCAGCATGTGCATAAGCTGATTGGGGCGACAGACGGTGCTGGACCCTGTACTGGCAAGCACACAAGAATCGGGTCTGGAATCACCTCAGATGAAGTTTCTTTGGAGATCCCTCCAACTGAACTGCTGATCTCAGAACCCCAACCATGAAGAAACTATGTCAGCCAGCGGATTTTGAATAGATTTCACCGTGCTCAGAATGGTGAGCTTGGCAGCAATTCAGAACTGTTGAGCTATCTGAACTGCTTGAGCAGGACCCTCGGAACATGCCCCACCCTGGGGACCTGGGATGGGTGGGAGCCTAGTTGGGGCCTTTTCCCTTTGTTTCTTCTCTTACCCCAGATACAGAAAAAAGAAAAATAATATTAGTGTGGAAACAATGGTCTTATTCACTTTCCTGCAACCCTTGACCCTTTGTGCCCTAATCAACTATGTAAGATTATCAAAATAAAAATATATTTAAAAAACCCACAATTAACTGTGCATTATACCTGCCATCAATCAAGAGTCACAGGTGTATCTTAATTAACATGTAAAGGTCTTCTAAAAGTGACATTATATATATGCACACACAACTGCATACAGCATGTATATATAACAAGTATGTATATTGTTAGGTATATAATATGTGATTTTTCTTTCTTTTTTCCCCCACAGGTGAAAGACCTTGTTTAGAGTCCCCAAAGAATGCTCACTATGGACGACTGTATTCTGTCACTTAATTTGAAAGAGCATAAAATGGTTGGTGCTGTTCAGGATTAAGACTCCATTCGTAAGCATCTAGGACAAATCTCAACAAAGACGTATCAGTGTCTTTATTTTAAGATTTATTTGATCTTATTTGAAAGACAACTTTTGCAGAGAGAGGACACATACACAGATGGAGAGAGAGAGAGTTATCTTCCCTCTGCTGGTTCACTCCTGAAATTGCTGCAATGGCCAGAGCTGAACTGATCCAAGGCTAGGAACCAGCAGCTTCTTTGCTGTCTCTCACATGGGTGCAGGGTACCAAGGACTTGAGCTATCCTCCACTGCTTTCCCAGGCCACAAGCAGAGAGCAGGATCTGAAGTGGAGCAGCCAGGAATTGAATCAGTGCCCAGATGGGATACCAGCACTGCAAGCAGAGGATTTGTCTGAATGCCACCACATCAACTCAACATCAGTGTCTTTCTAATGACAAGGAGTAGAGGGTCTCATTACTTAACATGTGAGTTTTCAAAAACAGAAAGGAGGATACTACAGCTTATAATCTGGTAAGTGAAGGTTACTTCTAAGGAAAATTCTAGAATGATTTATTCAGTGTTTGATTATAGACACTAGATCACTTTGCACTGATACACTGATTAAATATTTCTATGTTCAACTCTGAACTCGGTATGGTGCTAAGATACTCTGTATATCATTTTATGCAAGAAAGGTATGAACCCCACGCCTGTGGAGCTTCAATTTTATCATGTACCATACACCCAAAGAAAACTAAAAGTGAATACTTCTAAGACCACTCTGTGGAATTATACACTTGAATACATAAAAAAGGACTTAAAAATGCCAGTGCTTCTAAAAAACAAACAACGGTAACAAGGAGTTAAAAAAAATAGCAGAAGGAGCAGTTTGATACAGATCAACATGTGTAGATGCTCAAGATAATTTGTACATTGAAAATTACACGTTACTTGGCTTCGTTGTTATGGTAGACTGGTTTGTGGTAACAAATGAACTCAACATTTCTTAGGTTTAGCACAGCAGGATTTTGTGTCTAGCTCTGGAAATGATCTTGAGCAGTATTCAGGTAGGCCGGATAGCTGTGCTCTGCATCCATCCAGGGATCTGGACCTATTCAATTCAATAACTCACAGGCTTATGGCTGAATACTACTGTTACTTGTCTGTGGGGATTGTCCTGTGTGCTTTAAGATGTTTACTAGCATCCCTGGCTTCTACTCACTGGATTCTTGTTGCATTCTTGTTCCATACCCCCATGTCTCAGGATGATAATTAAAGCCATTTCCATTCCTGCTACATGTCCTGAGGGGAACAAAGTTTTCACTGCTCGATCCCTCAATACCATTGGCACTCAGCAGGTAGAACATGAAAGTCAGTACAGAAGAGGATTCATCTCTTAACTTAGACTGATGAATGGCAGCTGTCTCTCCTGTTTCTTTGCAAAGAATCAAGTCCTGAGGTTTTGTGCAACGTCAAAGGTCCTGGAAACATGGTCTAATCTTGCCCCCTTCTATTATCTTGCTATATAAAGAAAAAAACCCTCAGGTTTTAGTGGAGTGCTAGTGGCCTTTGACACACGTTTTAAGGAACTGAAAACAACAATTTTCCCATCACTTGGCAATCTATACATTTTTGCTCCAGCTTGTTAATACTTGTGGTTCACATGGTGGAAGAACAGTATTTTGTTTGGATCATTTATTGCCCCTGTTACCCTCTTAATTTTTGGTAGACAGAGTTAGCTATAGGCTACAGACTGACTTAGGGTCACCAGATTCCTGAGGGAAGCTCTTAAAATTGTGTGCTCTGGCACTTTCAGGTTGATGCAAATGTGCCTTTGAATATACCTTGTTTTAACTCCTGCATTTTTAAAGGTATGTGGAGAAACCAAGACTAGCCCAGAGAAAAACACCAAAAATCATTACAGGGAAAGGAAATAGGCCCTCCAAAGGAGATTAAAAGGTCTTTGGATTTTTAGCTGGTAAACATTTCTTATTATATAAAGGAATTTTATTTTTTTTTAAGATGAGGATCTAAAATTGTTCCACATGGAAAAGTAAAGTATAATCCTTATACAACTATTAGAGTGAGTAAATTTTTAATTTCATTTGAAAGAAGAATTTAAACATTGTGGCAATAAAATGCTAGAGTAGATAGTCTCTAAGAAGACTTTAGGCCTACTTGTCTCTAGAAACTTCTGGCAAGGCTAAAGAAAGAGGAGGAAAAGCAGGAATGGGGTGTGTGTGTGTGCAGAGACTAGTTCATGAAGGCAGAATGTGGGGAAATCCTTCTTGGTGTTTTCTTTTACTTTCCTTATATGAGCATGGGATGCATATGTTGAGATAAAAATGACTGAACTGATATTGCCATTCCTGCAGAACCCCATACCTTTTGGAAAAATAGATACTGGATAGCTATCTTGAGGAATTTGCATGTGTTCCTGTGTTTTCCGATTGGATTATTTGAAACTCAGAGTCTTCTTCAAGAAATTCCTGTTGAGATATAAAAAAAATTCATGTTAATAACCTTTATTATTCTGAGTGCTTTTGTTAGGTAGCCTTTGGGATACACAGTTATTTTTGTATTTGATGTTTGTTTTTAAAAACGAAATGCTTAAATTCTGGCTAATACTGACACTTGTGCATTGTCTCATGCACCCAAAGATTCTGTATTATACATGTTTATTTAATTATGTGCTAATATTTAGAATGAACTACTTTTGTTTATTTTATTGTTGTATGATACATATGATACAGTTTAGTTGGCGCTGGGGTCTCCCTTCCGCCTTCCACAAGTTCCCTCCCCTCCTCGCTGTTCTCCCCTTCAGTCTCACAGTGGATATCTTATGTGAAATTTCCCAAGTCCAACATGCTGCCACTGGAATGACTCCCAGCCATGTGGGAGACTGTTAGTCATGTCCCTGTGAGTTCATTCTTGTATCCCAGGGCCCAAATGAAGGGAAAATGAGGACTCGATGTTTGTTATTTATGGGCAATACCAATAACAGTGATAAAAGGGACTGACCATCTCAGGTAATTATAAGCAATCGGTCTCTTACAGATGATTGATCAATGAGTCACATCAGAAGATCTTATTATACGAGGTACAGGTAAAGTATGAAGTGCCATAAGGTATGGTTCACATCTAACATCCCTAGTTTTGATATCATATTATCTTATATTAGAGCAAACATATAATATCTGACCTTTTAGCTCATTTCTCTTAGCATAATGGTCTCTAGTTTGGCCCATTTGGCCATGAAGTATTGTATTTGATTTTTTTTAATAGCTAAGCAGTAGTCCATAGTGTAGATGAAGCACAGTTTGTTTATCCAGTCCTCTGTTGATGGACATTTAGGTTGTTTTCAGGTTCTTGCGATTGTTGATTGTGCTGCAGTGAACGTTAGGGTGTGTGTTGCTTTCTTATGTAACAAGTTTTTTTGAAATATTTCTGGGAGTTGTATTGCTGGGTCATATGGTAGGTGGATTTTTAATTGCCTAAGTGTTCTCCATACTGACATCAGTCATGATTATATCAGCTTACGAACCCACCAGCACTGGAGCATGGTTCCTTTTTCTCCGAAACCTCACCAGCATATGTTGGTAGTTTTCCGTATGTGGGCAATTCTTTCTGGAATTAAGTGGAACCTCAGTGTTATTTTGTTTGAACTTCCCTTATTGCCAGAGAGATTGAGCATTTTTTTCATGTGCATTTCATTGTGTTAGTCATTTGAATTGGCTCCCTTGTAAAGTGTCTGCCCATTTCCTTTCTCCAATTCTTGACTGGTTTATTTGTTTTGACGTTATGGTTGTTCTGGGGTTCTTTGTATATTCTAGAAATTAGCCCTTTATCTCCTATGTAGTGTGCAAAGGTCTTCCTCTATTCTGTTTTTTTTTTTTTTTTACTTTGTTGATTGTTTCCTTTGCTGTGCAAAAGCCTCTTAGCTTAATATAGTCCCATTTGTTCATTTTGGTCTTGACTTCCTTTGCTTTTGAGGATTTTTCTAGGAAGTCGTTGCCTACACCTAAATCTTGCAGAGTATTCCCAACTTTTTCTTCTGAAAGTTTGATGGTTTCTGGGAGTAGGTTTAGATCTTTTATCCATTTAGATTGAATCTTTGTGTATGGTGAAAGGTGTGGGTTTTGCTCCTTATTTCTTCAGGCTATTAGCCAGCTGTACCAATAGCATCTATTGAAGAGGCATTCCTTTTTCCCCAGATTGTTTTCTGTTTTCTTGTCAAAGGTTAGATAGCTGTGCATGTGTGGGTTCCCTTCTGGATTTTCTATTGCACTCCATTGGTCTTTTCTGTTTCTGTGCCAGTATGCCGTTGTTTTGATAACTATCATCCGACAGTATGTCGAAAGGTCTGGGATTGTGATCCCTCCCACTAGGTTCTTATTCTTCAGGATGGTTCTGGCTATTCGTGGGTTTTGTGTGTGTGTGTGTGTGTGTGTGTGTGTGGGTGTTTCCAGATGAACCTTTGTGTAATTTTTTTCCAGCTCTATGAAGAATGTTCTTGGTATTTTGATTGAAATGTATATATTGGTTTTGGTAATATGGATATTTTGATGATGCTGACTCTGCCCATCCACAAACATGGTATGTTTTTCTACTTTTTGAAATCTTCTATTTCTTTTCTTAATGTTTTGTAGTTTTCTTCATAGAGGTCTTCCACATCGTTTGTTAGGTTTATTCCCGTGTATTTCATTTTCTGCTCTGTTATTTTGAAGGGTACCATGCTGGTTAGTTCTTTTTTCAGCCTTAGGGTTATTTGCATGCACTATGGCTATTGAAAATCCACTACTTTTCAAATACATTTAGCTTTTGATTTAGTATGTTCTTTTTGGCAGCACTTGCTCCAGGAGCTGGTTTCCCAGGTCTGTTCTTTCATCTGAAAGTAAAATCCTTATTAAAAAGCTGTGCCATGAATCCACCATTGGAAAACATCCCTCTTTAGGTGTAACTTGGCACTTACAGACTCATGCAGAGCAACAGGATGTGCCAATGTAGGGCCAGAAAACAATGGTATATATTGTACTACAATAGAATTTAACATGATGGAAGCAGTTTGAAGGGATCAAATGTAGTTTACCAATGCACTTATTCTTAATGAAGTCAGTACTGTTTCTCCTGGCATTTTGTGAGTATGTTTAATTATAACAAGGAATGAAGTTTTCCATCTTCATGAGTTTAGATCAACACGTTTTCTTACCACTTCACATTGCAATCTCATTTTACTGCTAAAGTTACTATTTAAGTTTCCTTTTAAATAAAAAAAAACTTTATTAGCTGTATCTGAGATAGTTGTCTTCATCTCAAATGAAAATTAAAACTGATTTTATTGTCTTTGCAGAATTAATGACGATGAAAGTAGTAAATGATACTCAGATTGTAATCAAATAGTTTTCCCACCACATAGAATAAACTACGGCTCTGATAACTGTCTTACTGGCATTTAGAGACCCACTAACCCAAAAAGGAGAAAGATGTTTATAGGCACACATGACTACAATCTCTACTGTATTATTAATTTTAAGCACAGGCACACATAGAAGTCAGTTAGGAAGGACAGCAATCCTTATTACTTCATCAGTTAGTGCATCTGCTTTCCTCAGCAAACAAAACTAGAATGAAGAAGTTCTTTTATAAATCAAATTGCATGAAGTATTTAATTCATTATGCATTTGTGATAAGTGGCTTGGGATATTGGCTTCAAGCTGTCACCCTGAAACTGCATTTGTCCTAGACAAGCTTGCTGATGTCACAGTTAGGAGTTCATATCCTGGGAGAGGTTTACAATGGAAGCTGAGGTGTATCTGATTCAGCCCTGAGGCAGAAAAACTGGACAAAGCAGTTTTTTTCCCCCTCTCTTTTAACAGACTGTGTGATTTGTGCAACAGCTTTGGCTTAGCAAATAGGGAAGTGTCAGAGCTAAATCAGCTTTACTCTAAGCACACTGTGTGCCTGCATTTTCAACTTAGTGATACCCAAATCCAGAACCATTTTACTTCAAGTGGAATACACATACAGAACAAACATTCTCAAGGTCAGGTATTCCTGCTCTTTCTTTTCCACTGCAAGAACCGTTTTCCTTGTTTAGAGAGAAGCATAGGATTCATTCATGCTTCAGAACAGTACATTGTATCATAAAAAAAGTTCAAAGTCATTTTTTTTAAAGGAAGAGAAGAAGATATTCTGTAAACAGTATTTGTGGGATAATCAAATATGGGGGTGGAAGAGGGTGACTTTTCTGGTTTACTTTCTTGAGAATATAGTTGGCAATCTTACTGGGGATGGCCAGATTCCTGAGGTATAAGGAAGAGAAAATTTGAAGCAAGAAATGACACAATTCAAGCAGTATTCTCTGACTTTTCTTCAATTACTCATAGCACCTCAAGCAGCAGCAGCGGGGTTGGTATTTGAGTCATTTGAGTTATTTCTTCCTGTTTGGGTTATTTTTTTCCTGATGTACTTATGGGTATCTATACTGCTGTTACTGCTATTACTAGCATTTTACAATTGGAAATAGCTTATTTTTCAGTGAACAAGATTTAGCAGCTTGATAAAGGAGACCTGTTTTGTCTAGGCATGTGTTTTAAAGTAAAAAGTGAAGAATTTTCCTTACTTTGTAGCTGATAATAATAGAAACAGAGGTACAACTACAGAAAGATGAGTTTTATATGTGCCTAATCTCAGGATATATCTCTGGGTTCTCAACAATGAGCAATATTTTCTTTCAGGTTGCACATTTCACATCTCTTACCTCTTTTCCCTTTAGTTTTATGTAAATTGTGTGTGTGGATAATGGAATGAAATGGTTTCCATGGAGCTGAACAAATATAGGTCATATTGCAAAGAACTTCTTCTCTCTTGAAGTACACAGGTGAATCTGCATGTAATTTTAATTATTTGGTTTTATAAGTAGGACTAAAATGGTGAACAAAGTTGAGTTTCTTGTGAGGGAGACCTCTACCTTCCCTCATAAAATAGATATGCTTAGATAAAAAAATGCCAAGTAACCCCAAACATAGAATTTAGTAAAGAGAAAGAACAAATGGAAAACTGTTCTGTTAAGAAATATCTTTTTACTACTCACTGGCTGAATGATTTTCTGGTTCACTCTCTCTCTACTGAGGATAAACTTGCTATCTCTATTTGTACTTTTCTTTCAAGCGCCCTATATGTCTAAGAACTCCCATTTATTTATTTATACATTCATTATAAATTCACTAATTCATTCACTGATTGTATGTTGTATGCAAAGATTCCAAGATTTAAACCCTAATTCTATTTGATGTTACCTTTTATGTGGGAAAATTAACAAGCCTTGCTAAATGCAGATTTTTTCAGTGTGAAGGGAGTGGTCATATTACATTACACGGTTCTTGCAAAGCAGAAAGATGTGCACATATAAATCACTGGATTCAGATCTGCCACGTGATTGATACTACAGTCATAGACATGATAGTGGCTTTATGAGCCTATTTGGGCTGCTTAAACTAAGTGCCATACACTGAGTAGATTACAAATAACAAATATTTATTTCTCATATCTCTGGAGTTTGGGAAATTCAAGGTGAAGGTAGCAGCAGTGACAAGGCAATCAAAAGTTAAAGCCAACATTTATAAGTATTTACTTTTTCATTTATTTGAAAGACAGAGTGACATACAGGGAGGGAGAGACAGAGAAATCTTCCTTCTGCTGGTTCACTCTCCAGGTGACTGCAATAGCCATTGAGTTCTTAGAACAAGAGCAAGAAATTCTAGCCAGGTTTTCCATGTGAATGACAGAGACCCAGATATTTTTCCATTCATTCGCCAGCTTTGCAGATGCAATATCAGGAAGCTGACATTGAAGCAGAATAACCAGAACTAAAAACAGCATTCTGACTGCTGCAAGGTTGGACTTCATTCTCTGTGCCGTAATGCCTGCTCCTAAAGTTGACATTTCTGGAAACAGAACAGAAACAAGGAAAAGAGAAGTGTCACCATCCAATCCATCAGCCTTCTTGTAGTTGTTCCAGGTGTAAGAGTGTTATGACCTTATTTGTTTGTGATCCTAATCCATTACTGCAAACATAACAAATATCAATACATTTATGTACATTGTGTATTATATAAAAGTCCTATGAGTGGTCTTCTAACAGACAACTTTTGGAAGAAAAATAACCCCTTAAATTAAAAGCGTTGAAATGTGATTATGTGTAGTGCTGTTAATCTTGCTATGAGAACCAAATATTAACTATTTGAATCCTACAAAGTAATGTTCACTACAATATCTTGGTGCTTAAAGTTTTGCTGAAGGCTGTAGCTTTTTGGCAAATATTTCAAATGAAAAAAAAAACCTACGAATAAAAGAAATACATTGAATATTTCAATAAGAAAATAAAAACCAATGTAAGTTAGCAAAAGCTAAAGGGGATATTTTGCCTAAGATTTTTAAAGACATTTATTTATTTTTATTAGACAGTCAAATTTACAGGGAGAAGGAGAGGCAAGAGAGAAAGCTTTTCATCAGCTGGTTCACTCCCCAAGTGGTCACAATGTGGAGCTGAGCCCAGCCAAAGCTAAGAGCCAGGAACCTCTTCTGGGCATCCCAAGTGGGTACAGGGTCCTAAGGTTTTGGGCTGTACACTACTGAGTTCCTACGCCATAAGCAGAGAGCTGGAAGAGAAGTGGATCAGCCAGGTTATGAACTGGTGTCCATCTGGTAAGGATTTTGTGGTACTAGCTCACAGCATTGGACCCTAGCCTAAGGTCCAAGATGGCTACATTCCACCTCACACTGGCCATTGGAGTGCATATGTTCAGTTCCTGACTTTGACTCCTAACTCCAGGTTCCTGTCAATGTAGACTTTGGAAAACCACAGTGATGGCCCAAATAATGGCTTCCTTCCAGCCATATTGAATTTGCAGATAATATTTCTGGCTCTTGGCTCAAGTCCAGGTGTGATCCTGGATGCAACATGTATTTTGGGAGTATATCAGCAAATGGGAACTTTATTGGGCAATTTGTCCACATGTCTTTCTGCCTCTGAAATTTTAAAAATATTAATAAGAACAATAGGTTTTCAACAATAAAAACAATACGAAGACAGGTACACAGGATATTTTTTGTTGTTGTTAAAAAAGAATTAGTTTACCTGATATACATTTACTCTACTTCCCAACTTATGCATGGTTTGGCTACCTTCCTATCAAATCATTCAGAATGAAATAAGCCATTATAACTCCAGAATATTTGTTGTAGAGCAAATGTCACTACTCTTGGGTAGGTCATTGTATTGAAAATTTCACTTTAAGAGCAACAACTTTCAAATATTAAATTTCAATTTAAAAATATTTTCATTGGTATTTTGGGTTAATAATTCTTTTGAATAATTTCAGATATCAGGTATTCATAATGTCTAGAGAGCATTTTACGCTACTATTTTATACAATTATACAACAGATTAGGTATTATTGTGTTTTCTTAGTAAGAAGCATTGTAACAATAAAAAATTATCAGAAAAATAATTTCCTATTATTATCATAGCTGCTCACTTCTATTTTTTGTGAAGTATTATGGCAAATGCGATTTTCTGTGATTTGTGGAATTCCAGAGAATTTCTTGTGTCTTAATCCTAAAGGGTAATATGAATAATATATATTCTGTAACACGAAGGCATCCAGCAATTCTGGAGGTCAGGACCAGAGATCAGCATGAAGCCTAAGAGGCAGAAGTTGGGAGGGTTAAGCCAAGTTCAATTACAGGGTGTCAGGACAGAAGACACTAGGAACAGAATAGCATGGATACCAGAATTGGAATCCTGAAGACACGTCAAAGTCAGGAAACATCAGAGGCAAATGAGAGGGCAGAAGAAGGGTAGTTAAGAAAGAAACTAATGCCAGGGGTCAACATTTTCTGGAATCAAGATTGCTTTTAAATATCTGGCCTTGGATCTCTGTGATACCAGCGGAAAGAGCGGATTTTTGTGTTTTTGTTGTTTAAAGTGAGCCGCCTATTGTCAAATGCTGCTTCCTCCATAGTATAAGGATTTAAGGATACACATTTGATAAATGATCTTTGGGTGATAGGATGATAAGAGATCATGGGATATAAAAGCTTTATTTCTGTAAAATAACGTTTCCTATACATCATGGACTGAGTATGCAGGACTCCTCATTTTCCTTTCTCAATTATAAGCAGAAGACTCGGGGAGCAGTAAGAAATAGAAGTGAGGGGACTTATGGAATCTATGGAAATGGAGTTATTCATTAATGTGGGAGAGAGAAAGAGAGAAAAAGAGAGGGAGGGATATGGTTGAAAATGTACTTTTATTTTTAAATTTTTGCTCTTCTCATAAGAGCAAGGACAGGAAGTATTTTTTCACTCAAATGAAGTGAAGGAATTCCTGTATAATTAATTGTAGAAATTATGAATGCTTGAAAGAAACAAAGATCAGCATCCTAGCTTTACATCTGTGCTACTCCGATCTTCGAAACCATTTGGAAAGAAGGAAAACAAAGCTGGACAGCCATGTTAGGCAGAGAAAACAGAAATGAAACGTTCATAGACTGGTGCGGCACAGAAAAGATATTTTCTTTTGGTGCCTTCAGTCTGAGCAAAGAGGCCAGGCTTTACTGATAGACTGAAGACTGCCCTGGAAGGATAAAACGAATACATTCCAATGCAGGGATTAAGGTGTGATTGCCTGGTTGATTGGGTGTGGGTGAGTTTTTCATGTGAGGTAACAGTTGATGTGTGCTACCTTGAAGCACTTAACTTGCCCGTAGGAAACAACAGCATTTGTACCGTGGTCTCTCACGAGTTAAGATTAATGAAGTAGATTCTAGTTGCACATCTAGATGCCTTTCTTTTAAAATAATATTTCCTTTGGGTAGTTACAACCCATGGACATATTCATTGTCTCTCAAAGTATACTGACCTCTTCTCATTTTTTAAAGATTGCACAGTTCTTTATAACTTTGGGCTTCTGCATATGTTGTTCCATTTTCCCAGAACTCTTTACCTCTGCTAATTTCTATCAATTCCTTCAAATGCTCAGCTTAAATGTTATGTCTTCAGGAGATCTTCCTTGAATTTCCAAGATTTTCATCGCTCTACATAATAAGTTTCATCACTACCTTGAAATCCCTTCTAATAAATATATCAGAGACCTTGTCTGACCTTGTTAAAAATGTGCTCTATATCATAGCACTGAGTTTAGTGGAGTAGAGGCAGCCTATAGGTTTTCCTCATTTCAACTAATGAAGTAAAGTAACCATAGCCATGAAATGAAGAATTAGAAAGTTGGACTAATATTAGAAAGACTATCAGTTGTTTTCTCTGGACCATAATTCATCCCTGATCAGCTTTAGCTATCAACAATTTCACCAAACCTGGGACATTTTGCTGTGATGAAACATACTAGTGTTCATTGAATGTCCATATTTTTCCTTCGATGATGTTGGAGGAAGTAAAAGATACTTGCAAAAGATGGTATAAATAGCAGTGTTTGGCAGGTAAGGAGAGTAGAACATGATTTTAAGAAATACATTTAAGAGAGAAATTCTAGATGACCTTGTTTTCAGCAAAATCTTCTGAGGTGTTCAAGGTCACACACATTTCTCCAATATTTCTATGGATGGCTTGATGTACTACATTATTTTGGTTACTTCCTGAGTGAATCTCACAAACTCCAGATTCTTTTATTTCCATATTATGAGTTGAAAGGGATAAGAAGGATTAAGAGAAAGTGGCTCCCATTTACTTTTTGTAAAAATTTCAAGCCAAGTCTGCTTCTGCCACATATCAACTTTTTATGGGGAGGGGGAATCTTCCTTTTTGTGTAAGAAGTCACTGCATGCTACAAAAATCTGTGGCTGAGCTCTCGAGATGGCCCGTTGAAGGCCAGAGGTCCTTTTTCTCCCAAAATTCAAAGGTCTGGTTATAGGAGAGAAGCATGCAGGGAAGATTCCCCCACAAAAGGTCGGAACTGGCCCCTCATCTGACACAGATACCATCACAGGGCAACGGGGGGTCTCAAGATCAGTGGGTTGAATTTCCTGCCTCCCTCTAGAGGCTTTCAAACTTACAAAAATTAATCCTTTGATTGACTCTGTCTCCTAATCTTGAAGATAAGCTCAGAACATTTACCAGTTCTCTGCAATGGTTACCAGGCCAAGCCTGAGCACCAAATTACAAATTTTGTCATCTGTGACCTTTCCAATCTTCCCTTTCTGCTTGCCCACTTGGTAGCTCAAGTCATTCTCGTTCAGACTCTGTGGAAACTTATGTCAAAGCATGTGGGATTGTTAAGGATTTAAAGAGATCAAATCATCCAACCTTTTCATTATCAGAAGAGAAAAATAAGATCTAAAGAGGTTAGATACTTCCATAAGGATATGCTTTTAAATGCTCTTGGTGGTTGCAGTGTGAGGTACTCGAGTTATTACTAGTATCGGAGGAGGCATTTTAGTTTCATGTGTAGGTCACAAACATCTCACCTTGGTATCATCAATGATTTTCATATATTCAAGTGTCACTCTTTTGAAAGAGTTAGGATACCTTTAAAAGTAAATAATTTCCAATAATTCTTTCATGATGTAAGAATTATTGGACACTACTTTGAAAATACTTTTGCTGTGAAAATAAAAATTGGCATCCACCTAAATATTCTAGTGTCTAAAAAGAAAATGCATATGTTGTAAGAAGACATTAGTGTAACGTCAGTGATGTAAATACTGTGTAAGGTGAAGATAAGGGCAAAGCCTACTCCTGTGAAAATCAAAGTTGTATGCTCTTCAGGATGCACATGGGGCTAGGTCTTGCTGAGCCATCCTCACGCAACGATGGATAGCCAAAAAGTGGGGGCACCTGACCTAGGAGGGATGAAGCATTATGCATTGTGCTCAAGACAGCAATTGCCATGACCTCAACATTTTTTTGTGTGTGTGTGATCCTTTGTGATAGGAAATGGGTCTGAGGAGACTTTTACTTGCTCAATGAGCTCCATCTTTTCTGTGCATTAACATGGGAATCACAGATGTAAGTAGCCTTGCCAAGTCTTGAATCACCAAGAAGCTTCATTGCTGTTTTCTGTTTTCTCTCCTTCCATCCTGATTCCTAATACAAAAATTTTGCTGCCTACCAAATTGCTCTGGAGAAGTTAATTTTGTCAAATTTCTCAAAATGAGCTATAATGGATTTATTGTTTGAGAAAAAATTGTTACTCATAAAAATGACACACATAAGAATATAGATCAATAAAAGATTCTCATACTGAAATAATTATTGGTATAACTTTCGTGGAACTCATTACATTTTCTCTTATATTTCAAATATTATGCATTTTCTTAAACAACATGATATTGCCAAAAATAATTATAAATATTTTGCAAGTAATGATAGCAACTTATTGCCAAAGGAAATATTGAATTATCAGCAGAGTATGTGATTTAATAGCTTGGTGACTGTATTATAGTCATATTTAGATCATTCATTAAAAGATACACAGCAATATATCTGTTTGTTAACATTGTAATCCCTGGGACAGGTTGTGTGGCCACTAGGTTAAGCTTGCATTTGGCGCATTGAGGTAACAATTTGAGAAGCATCATCCCTGTTTTTGACTAAGTAAGAAATGATGATAAAGTGACGAATTTTCACATACCACATCCGTTTGTCACACACACATGCACACACAGCAACTATTGATAGCAAACATTATAACCCCTAATTGAGATTCAGAAATATCTCATTCTCTTATCCTGGCTATGTTCCTTCTTATTGTATCTCTCTTTCCCAAGCACATAGTTTAGAGATGTAACTCCACAGAGCAATAGTTGCCTTGCGGTGCCCACTTTCTGGTACGTATATTCTTCAAGTAATATGATATTCATATTTTTGGATTTTTGGATTAATTTGAAAACCCAAAATCTGAAATGCTTTAAACTCCAAATTTTTCAGAGCTCACAAGATAGATACCATGAAACTTCGTCTCATGAACAAAGTTATCAAAATACTATATAGCATGGCGTTCAGTCTATGGGAATACGGTATATATGAAACACAAATAAATTTTGTGTTGCAGATTTGTGCCATATCTCTAAGATACCTCATTCTCCATATGCAAATAATTCAAAAATCCCAAAGGGACAATATTGTTAAACCCGAAATCCATCTGGTTTTAAGCATTTTGAATGCTGTATTTCTTCTTTATGGAATGGATAATTGAAAAACAAGCACTACAATGATAGACAGAAGCCGTGGGCTTTAAATCCTGATCTGTGCGAAAATAGGTGCCTTCTTTCTGCTCCTACCATGTGTGGGAGGAGTTTGTGCTTCTGGTACTTCTATTTTTCTCCTCGAAGCCATCTTTTCCCGTACTGCAGAATGCATATGGAGCCTGCATTCAGCCTAATGCCACGTGTTAGCTGCTGAGGTGAGAACCTGTCGTGCTGTAGTTGAAGAATCATAGTCCACAGATGTTTCCATTGCTGAGAACAACAGCAGAGAAATCTTCCCTCTGGAGGCTAAGATAGATGCCAAGTCACAGTAAGAGGGGTTCCAAATTTGGCACTATCCCAAACTGATTCTTTCACCCAAAAAACCCCTAAGATGTTTGGATCTCTAACTGATGTCGTTGCACTAAGTCTCCACTCAAAGACTGGCGAAGAGATTGTCAGGAATCTGTTCATGCGGTAGGCCGAGATTCGAGTGTGGACGAGGTCAGTGACTTAGACTGCATCTCTCTTACTAACCAAGAATGAACTCTTTAGACCATCTTACGTTGTGGGCAGTAAGCAGAACTCTGAAAGTGGTTGGGAAAGGTACAAAAACAGCTTCTGAATTGTTGCTATTTCTTTATTGTAGGCTGTGGCACGCTCATCACCTTCCTCTTGTTTTAAGTATGTGTGTTTCTCTAAAACTTGTGTACATCTTATGCCTCGTGCCTTACACAGGAGGAGACATAAAAAATTTGAATAATTGAGCCCGGCACAGTGGCCTAGTGGCTAAAGTCCTCGCCTTAAACGCGCAGGGATCCCATATGGACACCGGTTCTATCCCAGCAGCTCCACTTCCCATCCAGCTCCCTGCTTGTGGCTTGGGAAAGCAGTTGAGGACGGCCCAAAGCCTTGGGACTCTGCACCCATGTGGGAGACCTGGAAAAGATTCCGGGTTCCCAGCTTCTGATCAGCGCAGTACCCGCTGCTGTGATCACTTGGGAAGTGAATCATGAGACAGAAGATCGTCCTCTCTGTCTCTCCTCCTCTCTGTATATCTGACTTTGTAACAAAAATAAATAAATAAATGTTTAAAAAAATCTGAATAATTGGAATTTGAACCCCCACCCATCATATGCAAACTGTTAGGCAAAGGGATAAGGGCAGTTCAAAGTGTCCCAGTCCCTGTGGGATATGATAATCCGGACTGGAAGAATAGACAAAATTTGCAAGTATTGTCTGTGTGTGTTGGGCAATTCACAGCAGTGACATACTGCATTGGAAATCACAGGCTCTGTCTTCAGACTGTTTTGATAATTCCGTTTTCCTTGCGTAGCCTGCCTGGGTGGAGGGGCATCTTAGCTAGCTAGTTATTTAGCCTGTAACACCACAGTCTCCTCATCAAAGAAACTGAAGTTGTAATAAAACCCATCATGAGCAAGTGAGAGAATTAAATAAGACCATTATGGTTAAAGTCTCTTTCTTTTTGAAAGCGTAATGCCAGCTCTGCAACAAACCTGTAAAGCTAAAAAAAAAAAAAATGCGAATTTCATTACAAAAAGTACCATAAGAGTATGACGCAAATAAACCATATGCACCAATGAGAGAGTTAAAAAAATTATCTCCATAGATTATAATTTAAGGGCGCCTGGAGGTCTAAGTTAAAGTTACGCTTTAATTTACACACGCTGATAAGTAATGCAGGTTTTACATGTCTGTTCAGTCCACTGCTCAGTGACAAAATATGTACTTACACTGGCAATTGAAGGAACTTAAAGTACCACTGTAATACATCCTGGACTACCACTGTAAGAAAAAGCACTTGCTGTAGATAATGTTGGATAGTTATGATTTTATGACTATTAGAAGAAGTAAAAAAGAAATACTGCTAAAGTGTAACACTGCGAGTTTTAAACACAGATCTCACAAATCCAAATTTGTGCGTGGAGGGTCTCTAGCTTTCGTAAATAAAGGGAGAAGTCTCTCACTGCATGAATGACTTACATTTGAGTGTTGTGATCATTATATGAGTGGAATTCCGCAACATAATTTTAAAAACATGTATATTTTTAAGATTCTTTATTTTTATTGGAAAGTCAGATCCACAGAGAGTAAAAGAGAAAGATCCTCCATCTGCTGATTCACTCCCCAAGTGGCCACAACAGATGCGAAGCCAGGAGCCAGAAGCTTCTTAGTTGCTCATGCAGGTGCAGAGTCCCAAGGCTCTGGCTTCTGCTTTACTGCTTTCCCAGGCCACAAGCAGGGGGCTGGATGGGAGGTGGAGCAGCTAGCACACAAACCGGTATCCATATGGGATCCGGGTTCAAGCAAGGTGAGGTCTTTAGCTTCTAAGCTACATTCCAGGGTCCCTAAAAAAATACATTTTAAGTGTTTCTTTTAATGTTAGTTAGATAAAAATTAAAGCAGTTGGGTTTTTTTGCATAAAGACTGTGACCAGGCTAAAATCATAGAAGGAGCAGATTCTAGAGTTTCCTTAGATATATATTTTTTTTCCTTAAAGTTCACTCAAGGAAAAGTGTGAAAGGGAAATCGGAGTTATGCAGACTCTATCACAATAAAAATTACTGGTGATGGAAGACACTGCAAGAAATAGGTTTGTTTTGGGTTGTGGTTGAAGCAGAGGAACTTGGGCTGCTCAGAAATTAATGGAGAATTTCTATCTTGTTGGCACTGCTACTTTATCATTCATATGACTAAACAGACAATCAATTTAGTGGCAATGTATGGGAATGAAGGGAAAGAACAAATAAGCTATGAATGATGAGAACAGAAAAATCAAAATCCCCTCCCTTATTTTTTTTTAATGGCTGACACCAACAGGGACAAGACCAGTAAAAGGAGGTTAATGAATTGCAAAGATCCTTTCGGAAGTGATTGACTGGTATTGAAGCACAGTCGAATCAGTCATAAATATTTACTTTTATTAGTAACAGTGGGTTGCCTGTTATTTTCAATTGATTTTTGAAGCTGGCAAAAATTTACCACTGTGGCTATTATCAAATGTTCCCAATTTTGTCAATATCTTCCTGCTCTAAACAAATCCAGAACACAGACACAGCCTCCTACACCTTGATTTCAAGTGCATGCTTTTTAATACCATTTCCCAATGATTGCAAATGACGAATTGAAGTCAGCTTCCCTCTATCATTAAGAATAATTATAATCTTTTCATTTTGACATTTTTTTCAAATGGGTGGAATGGCAGCAATTGTGGGATTAATGTGTTTGATCATCTATATTCCACTGATGTTGACTTGCTAACCTGCAGTGTATTATTTGTTTTGCCAAGTGAGAAAGTGCCATAATAGAAACCTCCATTTTTTTTCTTCCTTCCTTCTAAATTTCCACTTAGTGAAGCAGTGACTAGAGCTGTAAGAGTTAACAGGGCAACATTGCGTCTGTTTTTGAACAGTGTGCAAGACTGCTGTTTACCTCCTTGAATAAAATGCTGTTTTATTTTGGCAAATTCCAATTCAATAGAAGAACATTTTTCCTGAATCCTGCTGTCTCGAGCATCAAAAAGATGGAAATCACTTTCAACACTGCGTTTTTAACATTAAGACCCAACAATTCAATTCGAATGAACATAACAAAAGGAATTTCCTACAGATAACAACAAAGAGTTAACATTTCCCAGGGCAGACAAGTTTCCAATTCAATTAGTTTTAATGAACCTTCTGCTCACTGGTTACTGAACTAGAAAGAACAGCAATAAATGCCCAGAGGAAAGAGAGAGAGAGGATATTAAAGGCGGGTTAGTGTATAGTATATAAATTTCCAAATTGACTAAAAGAGTGGCCTTGATATAGTTTTGGGAGCTAAAGCTACAGAATCACATCTGTCTTCTGAGTTTAGTGCACATAGCAGCAAATCTCAAGTAGATCTGTGTGATGAAACAAGCCGGTCCACACCCTTGGTCTGATTATACAATAGATAATTCAATAATACTGCTCCTTAAAAGAATGAGAAAGATATAAGGAATATATTTGCTTATATTTTATCAGGAAATATAAAGTGGTTTTTTCTTATGAACAGCAAAAAGTGGACTTGTTTTATGCACATATAAATGCATATATATGTAAAAATATGCTTGTGTATCTTTCAACGTATATTGTTCAGAAATTTAGATAGGTTTTTTTAGTTTGCGTATAAGACACAATACAGCACAGATATAAAATGGTGAAAGCAAAAAGCTGCCATACACAAGCAATTTCCTATTTGAGAACCAGAGAATGAATTTTACTCCGCCACCCCCACAAATTCAATGTATTTTATGTTTTTATTTTATTCTGATGGCCACCTTAAACCTGTACTATAGCACAGCAAACTTATATTTCCAGGATCAAGTTGCAAGTCAGACTGTGGTTAAGCATGACTACCCTCACAGATATGATTGTATAAATACACAAATCCACTCCAGTTAAATATTTGAAATAAATAATAGAGTCCAGCAAGCGCCTCTGCATCTATTCTTGTTTTAAGTCAGCATTGCCAGGCATTTTTCCATTTCTGGAAGCTCATAACATTTTTTTTAAATACTAGTCACACTTTCATTATGTTGCACTGTTCTTCTATCCTAGTTGCATCCTCATTTCTGTCAATGTTTTGGAAGTCTTTCTGAATATTGACTATAGAAAGTTTGCAATGCACAGTAACAGAACCTCTCTGACTCTGCACTGTGTGAAGAAAGACTTAGCCGCAGAGGCTCCCCTTTCCCATCACTCCCACTCCCCTGTGAGTGTTACAACAACGATGTTCTGAAGGTGACCTGCATCTTGCATCACGCAGCTCGCTTCCTAAGGATTGTACGTGAGAATATGGTTGCAAATTTTGTTCAGCAGCTACAGCATTTTGATGATGCCCATTTTCCCTTGCAGATGCACTTATGTGTCTGAATTTACAGTCGAGCTTGTGCTGGCGGATGGCTGCTTTGTCAGTGATCACTTGGATTTTCAAAACAGAGAACCTGAGTTGGTTATGAGAGGAAAGCCTTTTCAAATTCATTATCACATGTTTAGTCATCAACACAGGCAAACTGGGATGGTCATGAAATGGAATCAAATCAAAATCAAAGGTTTGGCTTAATCACACAGTGTATCTCTTTAATCATCTTCAGAGAACACCAAACAATTAACAACACTGAAAAGGGTCAACTTCTACCCGAAACTCCACAGAACCTATGCATTCTATTGTTGCTTAATGGTCTTTTATTTGTTTCAGGACCACATCTTTAACATGGAAAGAAAATGCTCATGCATTGCACAGTTTCTAAGTGATGATTACTTTAAGCAGATAGAAATGAAAAAAAAAAAAAACCCAGGAAATGAAACAAAATACAAGGTACTAGGTTCTAATATAAAATTTGTTCATATAAATAGTGCAATAACTTCTCTTCTAGCCACATAGGAAATGATCGTAAGTAGGTCCACAACACAAAACGGATCTCTCTCTAGTTAAAGAGAAGACAGGATGATAGGGCTAACATCTCTGAAAGCACACATTTGTGGGTTGGAGTGTAAGCATTTATTTTCAATTTGCACAATTGTTTTGCTTTTTCTTAGATTCATTTGGAAGTTCCTGTTGTGTATAAGTGGCTGGTTGGCTTTTAGGGTTTCTGAAAGGAAAGAGTTCAGGAATACAAAATTTACATTTGTGTTTCTGGTGGTGGCATAGGAATTAAACATTTAGGGAGTTGGGAAATTGTTTTTATCAAATGTAACAGGAATGTAGTATGTGTCGAAACATCATATTGTTGAATGGTAAAACAAAAGCAGAGAAAGTCCTCCCATAAACAATAGAGACTTAGGATTAGCCAGAAGTAGTCATAAAAAGAAGCTAGTTTAGTTGGAGGCACTGAATTGCAGAAGGAGAGAACAAGTGGGAAATATGCCAGAGACCTCTGATGCCCAGTTTTCTTAAATAGCAAAAGAAACTCTAGAACTTTGCCTCTAAGGTATTACAAGAACTTTGTCAAGTTGCACATGAGAAAATAGAGCCCATAGCCATATAGTAAGCAAAAAAATTCTGTTTGAGTATTGACATGACAGTTTTTGAAAGTTCAAGCAGAAAACCAATTATAATGAGCACTGGAAAGCCCGGAGCCCTGCTGTTCAATAAATAAAAAGTACAACAAACTATTTTCCAAAAAGGTTCTAGAGAGTTTCTTCTTGTCCCACTACTTACAATCTGATTACATAAATAGTCTCTATTTGCTGTTGAATTGCCAGGCAGCTGTATTAAAGTACAAATCAAATCAAGTCAGGATTAGAAAGTAAAAGAGCATGGTTTAAAGTAATCTATCCCCCAGGAACTGTGCTCAGATTCATCAAACAGAGCTTAAAGTACAGTATATCTTATACCCTCGTGTTTCCATGCTGCATTGCTGCAAAACCAGTTATTATTTTTGATATCCAGAGAATGTTGCTTGTTGCTGAAGAAGGCTCACTTGCTTATTTAAAGGTACTATATGTATGTGCCGCTTATTTATTACTTCTTTTGGTTAAGATTCGTGGTGAAGACTTAAGTACTAAGGACTAGCAGGGCTCTTTATTGATCATATCCTATCTGTCTCCAGTGTGAATTGTCATGAATATTTCTTTTAGATAGGAGAATGGCTGATTTATTTCAGATTTTGGCAATTCACATTTGTGATGATATTAAAGAAAAGCCTGGCATCTTTAGAAGCGGTTGCTAATAAAATAATATGTACACCTGCCCTTGCAAATTGTGCTGCATCTAATTATTACTGAAAGAGAGCTCAATTTAGTCATTTTAACCTGTAATTGCTTTTGATGGAAAGCTCTATATGTAGTTGTCAATGTATACATCCTATTCAACCAGTTTTTTGATATTTACAAAATTTATGTCAGCTTAATGCAGAATAAACATAATTTCATAATTATGTAGCTCTATCAATCTTTTAGAAGATATTTAAAACTACAAAAATAAGCTTGTATCTCATTACATCCCTTGTATTATGTAATAGCTAAATGTCTATTGAGAAGCAGCACAACAGCTTCAGTTATCATATTCTACATTTATCTCCGAAAGGCAAACATGTAGCCTATGCAGTTAGGTAGATATTGATCTACAGTGATAAATACATGTTGCATGAGTAACGTTGAGGAGAAGGCATGCTAAAGTGTTATTTCTGTGATCTAAATGGCTTCAAGAAAACAGGTAGTGCGTGTTTTAACCAGGCAGCCCAGTGATCGTTTTTCTTCCTACATCCCTAAGCTAGGGAAGAAAAAGTCGACGGTTGCCATTAGTTAACATTGCTCATGTAAGTAGCTCTCCTTGCAAACGATGCCACATTAAAATGACTATGCAGTGTCATGATTGTGCACTGGGATATTTGAAATGCTGGCACCTCTCCATTGCAGTCCAAGGCTTTTCAGACCAATTTAAAGTTTCGTTCTCTGCACTTTGCTCACCTAATCATTACTACTGACACAGATCACCTGCAGTGCAATATAGCCAGGAGATGTGGGCAGCTATGGGAAGGAACCTGCATCCATGCGGGACACTTGCAGTCTTCTCTATATGGGAAGAGAAAATCCTTCCTGAATTTTTTAAAGTGGGGAGGCTTAATAACCTTCTTGTCATATCTTCTTCCAGATTTACCATGAAAAGGTCAAAATTGGAATTTGCTATTTATAGCCCTCTGCACCACATATTATGAGTAAGGACTTTGCAAATTTTCCAGGGAGGCACCGCAGACTAAGAACCCTGACACGAGGTACCTGTGGGAGTGATGTGTGCTCATAAAGACATACACGGGGAACCAGGGAAGATATAGCGTCTAAGCAACTGGCTGGTAAATTGGTCAGACTCTGTTTGAAACAAACAATTTTTGAGAATCTTTTAATGAAATATTGATTTTATGAAGCACATCAAACTAAAGGCAAATGCACCATGGTGGCATGATTAAAAAATAACAATATATTACAGATAAACTAAGATAAATGAGTTAAGTGCTCAGTTTACAGTGCAAATTGAATCCATATATCACAACCTTTCATTATATTCCATTACTGCTAGAGTACAGTACATGGAAGCTGATTGAATGGTACTATCAAATCAGAAGGGTATCAAATTATTCTGCCTCAATTGACAGTGTAGTTGGGGGCTACAAGGCATGATTTCTATGACAAAAGTTTCCTCAAATACTTTTAAGTGAATGTGGCTGATAACCAAGAAGCCTGTGGTACCCTGAAATTGCCCTTCCTAGATCTCACATGAAGAAATGAATGGATCTGTATTAATTTTAAACCTCCCTTTGATTGGGTGAACCTGTCTCCGTTTTGTATGACATTGTTGCCACAGGTCATTGCCTGGTGCGGTGTACCATGAAACAAACAAATAGAAAAAGGCACCTTCTGGCACTTTAAGTCTCACTGCCATCTGACTACTACCCTAGTGGTTCAAAATGATGAAAAGCAGAGACTTGAAGAAATCTTCCTATGGTTAGATTGGGAAAAATGAGCACGATGATCACACATGTACTGGGGAGGGCAGGAGAGACAGCTCAAGTCGTCTGAGAACTCAAGAGAAAAGCAGAAGACAAGAGGTCACAATTATATTCCAGCATCACATTCCCTTTCACAGAGATCTGATGTATTCAGTTTGTTCTTGTATGGTGCTTAGGGAAAGTTCTAATTAAGGGAAGAAAGAATTTTGACACATGTGAAGCAGAGATCAATATTTAGCACTATAATCAGCAATTTCGGATGGTTTGACAATGTCACTGTACACATTGTAACTATCCATTATTCTCTCTGAGAGGGGAGCCAGGCAGAGGCTAACAGGCTTACGGCAAGCTATCATGAATCACAAGAAGCAGTGTCTCACTCGCTTCTATTTGTCTTGCTTTTCATCTTCATTCATCCTTATAAAGGAGCCCTGGCTGCCACCAGGCCTGAAACACTACCACACCTCTGAACCGCAGCAACAAAAAGCAAAAAGAGTTAGTAAAAATGTACACCGTATTGGAGAAATGAAAGAAAGAAAGAAAGAAAGAAAGAAAGAAAAACAGGGAAGTGGTGGCTGCTTACTCCCTGATGGCACGCATGGTAGGCTGCTTTCACATTAAATCTTACGGGACTCTGCTAGCTATTAGGACAATGTCAATTTAAATACTTTGGGGAGGGAGACTGTTTACAATAAACTACAGATATAGGATACATTGACATCGTTTTCACTCAGACGCAACAATATTCTTCCCTATTGCAAAGAAAGTCCCTCCATCTCTGGACTGGCGCAATCTCGTTCTAATTTTGATTCTGATTGTAGAGACAGAATTGCAACATGATGTGTTAGTTGCTGGCTACCTTCCCTTCGGAGGAGCAAGTCAGTGAATGAGTTCCATGTTCAGATTTTATCCTGTAATCGATTTATCGAATTGTAAGTCTTCATGATCCTGGAATATAAAAAGTTTCAGTTAGAGGCATGAGCACACTCAGATTTAGTCATCTTGGTTGTAGTTTTGTTTTTGTATTAACATCTTAGCATAAAGTGGGGTTAGTATCTTGATTTTAATACCTTAGTCATATGCGGTCATTTAAAAGGACATTTTTCATGGTAATTCAAAACAAAATATGAATTTACTTTTTTCAGAAAGGCAGCTGATTGCTCCGGTATCAAAGTGAGAAGCGTCATTCTGCATTCACTTGAAAACATTTTAAAAATTACGCTTGATCTAGTAAATTCTAAAACATTAATGGCCACAAAAGTGACTTTTTGAGAGTCATTTTATTTATTTTTGCACATTAGAATCTGATTGGAGAGCGTGTACTTGGATAACTTAAAGAAATAAACACCCTGTAAAACGTGATGGAATAATTTGATTCCAATTTACATAGAGAACATTATTTCCAACATTTTTCATAACATTCACGGGTGTACAGCATGCATCGAGTGGCTGTAGGTGGAAGTGAAAGACCTGGTGTCCTGCCTTTCAAGCTGTCAGCTGATCCTCACTGCTCTATTCCTGTTTAAGTGAGATGCTGACACCCAAGTAGCACTAATTAAGGGCTGTCCAACTGTGCTCTCTGTTGAGCAGTTTGCTCCGGTGGGTGACAGGAAACAGCCTGCGCTCTGTCTGCAGAATGACATAACAAAGAAGTTTTTTCTTTCTTTCTTTTTTTTTTTTTTAAAGAACACAGATCTGGCGGACTGGATAAAAAGATCTAAGAGAGATCTAACTTGCCTATTTGTTGCTATGAATATATAATTTCAGAATTAGGAAAACTTGCTAAGTCACCGCTTAGTGTAAGTTGATTAGGACACTGCTTGTTACAATTAGTAATAATTACATGAGAAGAATGTGCATTAATGAGTATCTTGGGGACCAAGCGTCCCACTTATTTGAAAGATTATCAATAAGTCTCTTCAAAAACGATGGCCAAATGTCATTATTGTGTAATGGCAGTATTCGTAACCTGTAGAATTTAACTAAGAAAACAGATGCAATATTTCCTTTGAATATTACTGAATGGTCTGGTTGATTAAGAACATGGTGTGAAAACACAAAACAATAACAGCAAAAATAAATAGAAATACAAAATCCCCCCCCCTTTGTTTTTACATTACACAAGCCAGAGTAACATTAATCTTATGATTGATTCTTGATTTTTCTTAAAATTCCAATGAATTTGGTTTGAGATTTATGCTTTCTAACTCCTCTTAAGTTAATCTTACACAGGGTCTTGAGAAAAACACATACGTATGAGTGAGATATTTTTCGTGGCATTATCTCATTACATGACATCAAGTAGATCAGCCTGGGTCCGTGATTGTTGGAAATGGAATGAGGAAAACACCACAGCGAATTCTCCACGTATTTATTCTTCTGCATTCTAATGAGGACATCATCACCACCCTCGTCATCTACCAGAAGGCATGGGACTTTGAGACAGAACCCAGTGCAGAGTCGATTTCTTGACAGCACTAAGCGATAACGCCTCCTGGCTGCTGCTGTGTGCTTGAGAAATTGGCTAGCCCACTACTGTCCTTTTACAATGGTTTCATTTAATTGTAATCCAAAGATCAAAGGTCTGTAACTCTTTAACCAAATTCCAATGTCTGCCAAATTCAATAGCTGTCATTCGTATAGGAAAAGGCAGTGTAATATGTGTGTCCTGATCTAATTTTATAGAAAAAGACACAATTTACATACTGTTTATTTAGTTAAGCCCCTAAAATCAATACCTTTGTCTGTACCTCTTTTGTTTAAAATACATCATGACATGGCAAACGGCCATATAAATGAATTTTTCTAAACCACACGCATTGCTAATGTTTCTCTATTGCACATTCAAAAGAGAATAGTTGAAATCATAGCATTTTATGGATCAACCTAAATGTATTTTAATATTAGGTTACTAAAGAATGTTAAGTTTTACAATTCCAAAATTATAAATTTTGTTTGTAAAGGTCAGTCATTTTCCTGAACCATATTTACCAACAAGAGGACATACTTCACATACTGACACAGAAGGAAAAGTTATTGTGTTTAATATTAAAAGAAAATAATTCTTGAAAATGCTTGTCTGCGACATATAAACAACAACGGGCTTCTAAAAAAGTTTCTGGATGGAATAACGCTGCCCTCTGGGAGGAGGGATCCCAGTTAGGGTTGAGGAGGAGTCAATCCGTTCAAATAGGTATATGTTAATTCTCAGCCTCTTACATCTGAGAAAGAAGAGCATGCTCTTGCTTTTCCTGCTGCAGACGAGCCTGCCGACATGCTGGGGGTCATGAAGATGCTTGTTGGAAATGTGAAGTGAACTATCTTTAGAGTAATTCTTTTCCAACTCTAAGAATAGCTATTTGCCTGTTAATTTTGCATTTTAATGACATGTAGCTTTTATATTTTGATTAGCTCTTTAGAATAATTTCCTTCCCTCATTGTCTATGGTGTGTAACTGTAATTAACAGGTTTAAGTGGGATGGATCGAAGTGACACACACATGCTTTGGTTAGGGTGGTAATCACTTGACAGAATATTTAAATGTATGTATGTGAAAATGCACAGTTACTTTTTCAGCAACATTTGTTGAACATTTTAAAGCTTAAATAAATCCGGTTTGATGCTGTTCTCATTTCACTTCATCAGCTCTAAAGGACCAGTGTTTTTGTGTTTTTTTTTTCTTTCCTGAGACACTGAGCATTTACTTGTTTACTAATGCTACTTTCCTAGGTAAAAAACTTCCAAGTTGAAATGATATTTCAACTTTTATTATTTATCCATTGTATCATGTGTCGCATATTTAGAGCATGGTTGCTATTGAATCTTTTCCCAGGGAAACAGCAAGTACTCCAGGTGTTTCAAACAGAAAGGGTTCAGATACAAGAATGTAAAATCTACTGGAATAACCGGGCTGTCATTAACATCTTGGAATTCTTTCTAGGCCTCAAAGAATCAGAAATTGCTAAAATGGACAAATGGCACTTTTAGTTATTTGAAACAGTTAAAGTTCTACTTTTTACGTTATTACACGAGGATGATTCCAGCAGCCTGGTTCTTTACTAAGAGGGGCAACCACCAGACGCAACAAGGTATCTTCGCGGTTTATTCCATTGGGGCAGCAGTCGGGTGGAGGTGGTGGGAGAGCAGGGAGGGAAAGAAAAGGAAGTGGGGTGGACAGAAGGAGGAGAGAGAGAGAGAGAAAGAGAGCCGCATCTGGGGACTTTAAAGTCATTCAGGTAAGCCCACAACATATTGGGGCAGGGATTTGGGTGTTGAGGGCTGGCCCCAGGGGATTGGTGCCTGAGACTGTCACAGGTGATTGCCGCGTTGGGGAAGGGGCTGGGAGATTGCCGGTGGGATTCTCGGGTGAAACGTTGGGTTGCATCTGATTGATGGATGGCCTCACTGGTGCTAGTTTCATGAGCTGTGAGGAAGATGAAATGGCTCCGGGTTCAGGATGGAATATTTGAATAACTGCTTACAGGGACTACATCAAACTAAGACACTTCTGTACAGCAAAGGAAACAATGAATCAAGCGAAGAGGCAACCAACAGAACGGAAGAAGATCTCTGCACACTATACAACAGATAGGGGACCAATCTCCAGGATTTACAAAGAGCTTCAGAAACTCAGCAAAAGAAACAACCCTGTGAAAATGAATAAAGGAAATGGACATGCTTTTTTCAAAAGAACTAGTTCAAATATCTAAGAAATTAAAAAACGTTCAAGCTCCCTAGATATTCAGGAAATGCAAATAAAAACCAGATTGAGAGTCCACCTAAATCCAGTGAGAATGACCTACATTCATTATTCTAATAACAACATGTGCTGGTATGGATATAGGGAAAAATATACCCTATTCCACTCTTGGTGGGAGTATAGGCTAGTACAACCACTTATGGAAGTCAGTATGGAAAGTGCTAAGACAACTGAAAATTGATCTACCATATGACCCATCTATCCCATTTCTGAGAATATATCCAAAGGAATTGAAATCTGCATGTGAGAAAGTGACTTGCAATGCTATTTTACAGCAGTACAATCCACAATAGCAAAGATATGAAAACAGCCTAGATGCATGTCGAAAGAGGAGTGGATAAAGAAACTTTGGTATATCTACTCTATGGAATATTATTCAGCATTAAAAATAATGAAATTCTGTTATTTGCATCCAAATGGTACCAACTAGAGACCATTAGCTCAGTGAAATAAGCTAATCCCAAAAGGACAAATATCATGTTCTCTCTGATATAAGGCAATCTTTATGCACAAAACAACACAAAAATATATCTGTAAACTTACATGTATATAATTACTATATATATATATATATTTATAGATGAACTATAGAATGGAGACTAGCATGCCAGGAAGTGAAGATACATTGCAGTATACATCTCTACTCCTGAATAATAGCTGAATTTCCAATGGAATTGTCAACTATCCCTTAACAATTTGATGCTATATTTTCTACCATTTCCTATTTCAACAATGCCATTATACATTTACATAACAAGATGTAAAACTTGCAACTGTTACTAAAGGATCATACCATTGTAATAATAAGAGGGAAATGTTGGGAGGGAAGAAACGGGGAGAGAGGAAAGAGAGTGGAAGAAGGGGAATCCCTATATCTACACAACTGTATCATGGAAAAAAATATCCAACTTTGTCAGAAATATGCAGGCGTTTCAGATAAGACACTGCCAGATGATTCTGTTGCTTCCAGCACAAATAAGTGGGAGTCATAGGAGAAATTCCAGAAGCCATTGTAAACTACGCTACTGGCACACTATTGCTGGAAGGGAAATGTAGTAAGATTTTGTTTCATCTTCCCAATTTCACTTGAAAGCCTCTCTCAGAGAGGGATGTGTTAATTTCTAATGACTGCTCTATCAGCCTACCCCAAGCAGGGTCTTTTGAAACTGAACGATTGTTTCCTGATAGCTCTGGAGGCTAGAGTCCGAAATGGGTTTCTCTGGGCAGAAGTTAAATTAGCAGTACCACACTTGAGCAAGAGAACCTAGGGCCAAGTGGATTTTTTTTTTATTTTCGAGCTTCTGGAGAAGATCCTTATCTTACATCATGTCACGTTGCATGATGTCACCATGCCTTGCATCATGTCATTTTTTTGCTGTTTCTATCCTCCCACTGATTTCTTCTGTTTTAGTCTCAAATCTTCCTTGCTGCCTTTTCCAAGGCTGTGTATGATTACATTTAGGGTTAGCTTATGTTATCCAGAATGATACTCCAATTTCAATATTCTAAATTTAACAATGTGAATATTTCCTATTACCACAGCAGTCACAGTTTCTAGGAATAAGGTGCTTGATATTTGGGAGAGGGAGTGACTGGATGTCCTTCAGCTTATTTACAAGTATATTCTAAGAAAATTGCAAGAGGTGATAGTTCAACACACATACTTGGGTACTTCGAAAGTTCATGGAAAACAGAATTAAAAGATTTACTTGCTTTGGTGCAAAAAACGTTAAAACCCATGAATCTATTTTTTTGTAATATGCAATTTTACAAACTTAGTAGCCTTGTATATAGGAATTGTAGGCTGTAAACTAAAAATTGAACTATGCTGTAACAATGTTAATAATTCAGTAAACTAAAAAATTCTAACTCCACAAACTCATGATTATTCCTAAACTCCATGCATAGACAATCTGATTTTTAATAATAAATCAAAGGAAAGAATCTTAAACCTGAATGTTCTTCAGCCTATTACAAAGAAAAGGGGTTTGATTTTGAAACTTACTGGTAAATCATTCTGGAAACAGGAGTTCACTTGGATTTTACTTCAGCAATATAGGTGAGAATAACATGAGAAGGTGAGAATGAATGCTAATTACATAACAATCAATATCCTCCACAGAGTTTAGAGATTTAGTTGTTCATAGCATTAATGAATTTTGATTTTTGGGCATTAATAGAAAATATATCTCTTGAACACAGAAGGCAGTATTTCTGCTCCAGTCTGTTGATTGGATCACACAGAAATCAGCAAGTTGAGTTATTTTAAATGAATAGTATTCTCTAAAACTAGAGTGGAGGTAAGCAGGTTTAAGTCTCAACTTATGGAGGCCTTTTAAACCATGAGTTGCTTTTATAATGGAATGTACTTTCTTGCAGCTCCGTGGCTGCAGCTGGGGGCATCCAGGCCAAGGCAGGATTGATTCTTGGGATCCACTGCTGATATATGGTAAGAAAATATTGAGCCGGTCTGGGTTTGAGGCTCAAGATATTTCTCTGCCCACTGCCACCATGCTGTCAGCTGATCTCAGGCAGGTCTGGGTATGCTCAGAACCCTGGCTTTGCCTACAACTGACATGCTGTGGGTGGGGCTCAGGTAAAAAAATGATTTCTCTGAGACTTCCATGGACAAGACCACTCTAATTGAAGGGTTACAAAATGGAACCATTGAGCAAGCATCAGAAAAGGAAATGGGTACTCTGAGGCTTGCTCATGAAGTCGACAAATAAATGAGTGAATCAGGTCTAGGGGTAAAATCTTCAGGGGAGTATGTGTGCTCACACAGGAGGAATAGAATTTCCTGTTGGTAGGCGCAAGATCTGTGGCTAGAAATCAGCCTGGTTCAGGAGCTAACTGAACATCCTGGCTGGGCTGGAATTCCTACTGGGAACATGAGAGCCAGAATTTGTGCATTGTCCTGGGCTGGACATGGCTTCAATCTCCCTCAGCATGAGTGTGGATTGGGCCTAGAGAGGGCCAAACTGAGCTAGACTCTAGTACCCACTGATACTTGTGAGAGTCAGGGTGGGTGTAGAATGGGCTGGGCTAGATCTCGGCTCCAATTGAACTATGTAAGAGCTGTGTCTGGGAATGGGATAGGTGTATGGGCTGCAACACCCAACAGTTATAACCTGAAATGTTATGGATCAGTTGTGCAAGGACACCATTCTTGCCAGGACAACAGATGGGCAAAGTCAACCTTGGTGAAAGACCCATGGATATGCACAAGAGCCTCCATTGGTAGGAGACCAGATAGAGGAGCATGGTGAACTCATAGGTTGCAATCCCTGCCAGTGAGTGCAAGAAACAAGGCAAAGAACAGCCCAAATGAAGCCAGGTTACAGTACCTGCTGGCATATGTGTGGGTCAGGTCAGGGAGTCGGTCATGTTGGGTCAATTCATAACATCCAGTGACAGATCTGAGAACAAGGTTGGGGTGTAGGAGGAACCAGGTCGGGTCACAACATCAGCCAGTTCACATTGGAGATTGGACTGGGGACTGACTGGATAAGGCTAGGCTATAGCACCAGCCAGCACAAGCTGAAACTGGTGGCAAGTTAAATCAAGCTAGGCTGAAGCACCTGCTGCTGAATGACAAGGAATGATGAACCATGCTGATCTGTGGGCATTGGGTGCCGGGTCTGTGAGCCCCAGTGATGAAGGGGCCCTTGGTCCTACATACAAGGTGGGTATTCCATCTGTGAACTCCAGGGGTGGGGGTCTGACAGGTCCTGGGTCACATGGCCCAAAGCCTTGGTCCTGCCTCTGCGGTGGGTGCTAGATCTGAGAGCCCCAGAGGTGGGGGGCCCAAAGTGGCCTGAGCCTCCTGGCCCAGGTCTTGGGACCCACCTTCGTGGTAGGGATCATGTCTGTGAGCCCTATGGATGGGAAGATCACTTGGGCTCAGGTCATATGGCCCAGGACTTTCAGCCCACGTGAGTGGAGGTGTTGGGTTCGTGAGCCCCAGGAGTGAGGTGTCCAGATGGGCCTGGGTCTCTTGGCCTAGGTTACTGGTGTTGTAAGCTAACGAGTTGATTAGCTCCCGTTGGAATGGACAGGAATAGGAACTGGGCTTGTGGCTAAAAACACCTAGACTAATTGGACTCATCAGTATCCAATATCCTGGCTAAATTAGGATGGGGGGGGGAAGAGTATATAAGGAGAGGTGATGGAGCAATAAAAGGAGATTTCGCAGAGACTTCTACCATCACTGGTCTCCTGTTGGTGCTTCATCCCTACACCCTCTCCCTGTCCATGTTACTGGCTCTGCTGGTCAGAGTATACTTTGCCTGCCTTGTGTTGTAAGCCCTGAGGGTTAGGGTTCCATTGGTTCCCCAGTCACATTCCCTGGGGCATTGGGCCTGCCTGCATACTGGGCTCTGGATCTGTGAACTCTGGGAATAGGGGCTCTGATAGGTTCCAGGTCACATGGCCCAGGTCACTGGGCCTGCCTCTTGGTGGGTGCTGGGTCTGTGAGCTTCAGCGGTGGGGGGTTCAGCTTGGCCCAGGTCACCTGGCTCAGGTCCATGAGCTCACCTAGGAGAACTGGACCGCCACCATGTAAAGGGTGAAATGCTAGATGGCAGACCATGTGAACATATGGTATATCGTAGCTTATTGGGGGTCTGGTACCATGGCAGAAAATGGAGAACAGAATATATGTGCAACTACTCCAGCCAAATGATGACAGCAAATATCTGGGTGAACGGGGACTATTAAGTGACTGTGTTGGCCAATGGAAAGGATTCCTCATCTATAGATCAGCAAGATTGACAGCATTTTGGAACTACTACTACCATCTGGGAGGAACCCTCAGCGCATGCATTGTGGCCTTTTGTTGATATCAGGTGACCTTTCCCTATCTTTGGATATTGGGATGCTTAGGAGGCTGGGTATGGCCTATTCCTTTATCTCCCTCTTTCCCCACCCCTGGCAATGGGAAGAAGAAATAGAAAGTTTGGAAATAATGATCACATACATTTCTCCTTACCGTAGATCCTTCTCACTTTGATAGACTATGAAAACATCATCTAAAGAAAAGAAAATGATTAGAAAAAAATGGAATGTACAGCCTTTGAAATATTTTTTGAATAAAAACATGTCTCAATTTATCTTGGTTATGCTTCGATATTTGGTTAACATCCAGGAGGGAGTTGAGGCTCAAAGTAATTCGAGAAAATTTGCCCCCCAGATTGAAAGATTGAGGATGGAAAGATAGTGGGTCTAAGATAATTAGATCAAAGTCAAAGGCAGCATTCAGTTGCTGGCATCAGCAATAACATGTATTCTGAGAGAAGTTAAACTGCAGCCCTGTGAGGTCCATTCTCAGATGCTGATGGGTGGTGGCTGAGATGAATTTAGATAACTGCTCCAATTTGCAGAATAATTGTGTAACTCCAGTGAGACACATGGGTATATTTTAATTGATTTATGAAAGTCCCATTGCCAACCAATATAGAGTTATGATATTGTTGAAATACAGACATGAAATGGTTTTCATTTATTGTTGACAACTCTTCTGAACAGGGTTTCCAAATAAGTGAATTTCATTTGTGTTCATTGTCAGCAAACACCCAAGACTGATGCCTAAAGTTTTCATTACAACAGAGAAGTCTTTGCTTGCAACTTCTCTGCATGTTACTCTTTCTGGTCTTAGTTTCAAACATTGTTCCTTCTAGACATTTTCCTTGGCCTTTACTCTGCATAGCTGTTTATTATGTCCATCATATCTACCAGAATCAATAATGTGTTTATTAATAAGTTTACTTTGTACATCTTGTTAAAGGTTTATTTATTTTTATTAGAAAGGCAGATACACAGAGAGAAGAGACAGAAAGATCCGCTGGTTCACTCCCCAAGTGGCTGCAATGGCATGAGCTAAGCCAATCCAAAGCAGCAGCCAGGAGCTTCCTCTGGATGTCCGGTATGAGTGCAGGAGGACCATCCTCCACTGCCTTTCCAGACCACAGGCAGGGAGCTGGATGTGAAGTGGAGCAGCCGAGACCTGAACCGGTGCCCAAGTGGGATCTCGGCAGATACAAGGTCAGGATTTAGTAACTAGGCTGTTTTGCCAGGCCCTTACTTTCTACTTTTTGAAGGTCCATGTGTGCTTTACACATTATTGGATAACATATTTGTTACATAGTAGTTGCAAACAATATTTTGCTCAAGGGAATATATATTAAAAGAATGTGTAAACTTGGGATTCAAAAAACAGTGCATCTTGCATTATTTCAGGATTCAGCAGTAAAATTTCTTGGCACAAGAACAAATTCTAAGCTGTTGCAAAAATATTTGTTTTGAAATATGTGGAATAAACAAATGTATCTTGAAGTAACTACTGAATTTAAGACAGTAAGATATACTGAATCACAGCATATTATTTTTCAAATAAACATAGCTATGTATTTTGCCCCCTTTTCCAAATGAAAGACATAATTCCACATGGTAAATCGCTGTGACAGTATATACGTGTGAAGGTCATCTTGGTCTGGCTGTGCTTCTATTTGATTTTCAATTTAGAAATAGGTAGACTCCTTACTTCTATTGCTCAGGGCTCTCTCCCTTGAATTGCACATTTTCTTCTAAAGAATGCAAACTTGATTAGGAATAGCTAATGCATTACTATTCTGTTTTCTTCATTGTCCCATGGTGATGGGGTTATGCAGCAAGGTAGCAGGGCTGCAGTTGTAATGGTGGTGTTGCTCATAGATTTTCTTTATCTTTCGAACACTGTGAAATTTCCTCACTTGCATTTAGAGTCAGTTTTCTGAGGATATTTGACTTGGATAAACATAAAAGCATGTATGTTTTCTGGAAGGAAATCCTATGTAGGTTTTAAGGAATCGGTATTTGTTATGGAATATTTACTTTTATTGAAAATTTCCATTAACACCTGAATGGATTAAGATGTTTATATTTGTTTTGCTAATTTTGTTACTTGTTTTATTTATTTGAAAGGCAGATTGAGAGAGAAAGAGAGAGGGAGAGAAAAAAAAGAGGGGGGAGAGGGCAAGAGATATCGACCTCATCTTATTTTGTTTCTTGAGAGTTTCTTGGCCTTGAAAAAATATAGACCTACGAAATATAAATTTATATACTAAATATAAGAAAAATTACATGAAAGTCAAGCAATTTCATTTGATTGGTTACCTGTGGAATTCCACTTAATGTATTCTGTTGATCCTATATACTCATGCATATAGTATTCTCTTGGTTTTGCAGCATGAAGCTTTTTTCCAGTAGAAACTAAAATAAGATAAAGCATTTTTGTAATGGAAGGCTGCCTAGTGCTTTTTTATTTGCTTCATATTCCAACCGCATTAAAAAACGGTTAGGGAAAATGTGCTTGGAATCTCACTTCTAGACTTTTTAATACAACCCTGATCAATACAATATTAATTCCATCCCAGCAAGAGCTTTTTCACTGCTGTATTTCCCACTGCTTGGTGGCCTGGCATGGCAGCGCCGTGCTCCTGGCTTTGGACCAGCTCAGCTCTGGCACTGTGACCACTTGGGGAATGAACCAGTGGATGGAAGATCTTTCTCTCAGTTTATCCTTCTCTCTGTAAATCTGACTTTCCAAGAAAAAAAAAATCTTAAAAGAGAATTTTGCTTGATACATAGTTGATACTCCCTAAATATTTATGTAAGCAGTGCATTTTTCCTTAGTTCAGACTAGTCATAGTAGTTGTTCTTGATACTGTGTGATGATAACAAACCATGCAGGTAACAATAATATTTAGTTGAGTGACACTCCTGGGAATATTGGGTAACATCTGGAGTTAGAATGCTAGTCTTAGCTAATTTACTTCTCTAATGTGTTTATTTGTAGTATATGTTATCCGTAGAACATCTAAAACTAGAGGTAATAAATGACCTTAATTTACAGAAGAGATAAAAGGACAAAACAACTAAGTATTTTCTCAAATTCCTATATGTACTTAGGCGAAGATTTTGGATCCGCATTCAGGTTTTCTGGCTCTAGAATATTAATGCTTAATTTACTGTGCTTTACTGTCCCTCCAATTTGAGCAATGAGGGTTTATACATTGTTAAATATTAAAGAAAAACTGATATATTTTGAATCTGAGGATAAATAAGGACATGCATGTTACAGACAGTTTTTAATGGGAAAGTCAGGTGAATTTGTGATGTACCTTTTTTATATTATTGTTTGGTTATGAATGATCCTAGAATATTTCAGCATTCACACACTTCACATCCATGAACAAAATCATATATGAAATCATATATATCACATACACATATATAGTTTGCTCAACTTAAATGTTTGGTAATATATGTTTGGGCTATTTTAAGTTTTCACTTATTCTTTCTTATATATAACACATATTATAAATTTTCAAAAGTCGTAATTGACAACAGAGTTTATGCTTGGTGTTCTATATAATTTTGGACAGTGTGTAATGATGTGCATTCATGACTGTCATAAGGAGGAGTTTCTCACTGTCTTAGACATCCTGTGTGGCCTCTTATTCATCCTGCCCACCGACAAATGCCTAGGAATCATTGTTCTTTTTTTTCTGGGAGACTCATTTCTGGAGAAGAAAGGGGGAAGAAATCTATAATTTCTGTAAATAAGAAATTGATTGTTTTATTTAAAAATTGTGAAATATAATTGAATTGCTTATAATTATGTGTATGAACTATATGAAACATGGTCTTTCTATTAATAAAAATTATTTAAACAATAAAAAAGAAATGACAGATGCCACAAGAGATAGAAATTCTAATCACCCTGATTTGATAATTACAAACTGTATGTATTAATTGAATTATCAAACTGTATGCCAGACCTATGTACAGATATTGTATGTCAATAAAAATTTTTAGAAGCTTTCAGAAAGAAAATTGGAACAGTTCTTATGGAGTTTGTTTGCAACAAACTTCCAAATTAATGTCCTCTAAAAAGAATTGTGTGTTTAGTCTAATCACTGTTACCAGCTTTTGAAACCCACAGATACATTTTTAAGCGAATGTTTTTCCTCCGTTCATTTGTATAAAGGAAGCAAATTTCATATATTTAATATTTACAGTTTTAGCAGCATAATATTTTCTACTCTACTCTTCTCTCTCAATTTTCCTCATTCCTTTATCATTTTTCTTTCAATTTTTCTAGGGGGATACGTACTCAGTGAAATAAGGCCAGTAACCAAAGAGAAAAATATCTTATTTTTCTCTGATGTGTGGCAACCAAGGTACAGAGTACAAACATGTAACGTATGTGAGTGAAACTGACATTTTGAGATTTGATTTTTGTTTATAACCCTTGCCTATAGTCTTGAAGAACAGTGGTTTTTCCACTTACTGCTTGTTGAGTTCTGTATTTGGTGAGGGTTAAGATTGTGTTTAGAAAGTAAATTGGAAGTATGTCTTTAAATGATTCTCTTAGATATTTTTGTGAAATAATCACCAAAAGAGTTGAAAAATTACCTGAATACAGTTTGTGCATATTTCTCAGTATTTCATTCTTCAGTAAAGACTGAAGAGCATTTTATTGTTTGGATATATTCACATCAATTATTTGACATTTTGAGTAGTCTGGCTTTTTATGACTACTATAATGTAATAAAATCATCCTTTCTTGTGGTTACATTTTAAAATTCACATTGTTCAAATTCTTGTAGTAAATTTCCTGACCCTATCAGAATATACATTTCAAATTTTAAGAGAAAATGATCCTAAAAGTTGATATTCATTTATATGTTTACCAGAATAGTGTCCTAGTTCTTTGTATTCTAATCATTGATAAATTTAATTGAAAACTTCTAAAGTAAAAATAAGAGTACATGTTTTAACATTTCTTACTTGTTTTTTTATTTGAAAGGCAGATTTAACCTAGAAAGAAAGAGAGACAGGTAGAGAAAGATGTTTTATCTGCTGGGTCACTCCCCAAATGGTTGTGATGGCAAGAGCTGAACCAATAGGAAGCTAGGAGCTGCTTCTGTGTCTCTCTAGTGGGTACAGGGTGCCAAGTGTTTGAGGCATCCTCTGTTCCTTTCCCAAGCCATAAGCAGAGATTGGGATTGGAAGTGGAGCGGTGGAAGCATTAACTGGCTCTGGTATGGGGTTCCCATTCTTCAGGTAGACGTTTAGCTTACTATGGTAGCACACTGGTCTGGAAAAATTAGAATAAAAATTTAAAAAGATTTATGCATTTATTTATCTGAAAGCTGGAATGACAGAATCATGGAAAGGGAGAGGGAGAGATCGAGTCCTTTCATCTGCTTGCACATCCTCCAAATATCTATAACAGCCAGCAAATTACAAGTTGTGTATATCAAAACCAGGAGCAAGAAACTACCTGGGGCTCCCATGTAGGTGGCAGGGGCACAAGCACTTGGACCACCACCTGCTGCCTCCCAGACGCTTTGTGGAAAGTTGGACCCAAAGTGCAGAACAGCCAGGACACTAATCAAGCCCTCTGCTATTGAATGTAGGCATCTGGACTAGTGGCTTAACCCAAGGCAGCACACGCCTATCTTTAGAATAGATTATGTGCGTGAATGACTTTGAACATCTTGTAAGTTTGTTATTTTCTTCTCAATGTAAAAATATTTCTTTTTGTTTTGTTGGATTGTTGGCTCTACCTTACTGAAATCACTGAGCATTTCACCACTTGTTTCTTTAATGCCCTTCTTTTATAAAATCTTCTGTTATAATGTTAGTCTCACAATAAGGAACTTAGGTAAAAATTGATCAAAGATTTCGTTTTTATTGTTGATTTTGTATCATGACTTTTCATTTAAAGGAATGTACGGTAGCTGTGTAATGGAGATTGTCATATCTAGTAACATGTCATTTAACTTCATGGCATTGTAAATTTCTATTTTTCTTTCTATTGTTGATTTTGTATCATGACTTTTCATTTAAGGGGTTGCACAGTAGCTGTGAAATGGAGACTAACATCCAGATGTGAGGATGCAGTGTAATATGCATCTCTACTTCCAGACAAAGATGGACTTACATTGAAACTGTTTACTATATCTTGACAATAGGATTCTGGACTCTCTGCCATTATCCATGCCTGCAATGATGGACATAAGACTGAGTATGAAGAACTATATGTTAGTAATGATAGAGAGGAACTAGGTGAGGGGAAGGGAAATGGGGAGAGGATAAGGGAATATAGAACTGTATATTAAAATGATAATAGATAATAATAATAAAATGTAAGAAAGAAAAAAAGATTTTTCTAAGTGCTCATGGAAAACTTTCCTCAAAAGTTTATCAGAGAGCAGTCTAATTGGACGGGTAAAATAGGAGGGGATAAGTTAATCTGAAGAAAGTATAGCTTCCCATTACTGTTCCTGTTAATAATCTTGTTGTATTGAGGATTGACAATCATTTTAAATTGTATTTTGGTCTATTGTAATATCTTATTGTAATATTTGTTTATGCTTTTTGTAGACTGTTTTTTTAAGATTGATTTATTTTTATTGGGAAAGCAGACATGCAGAGAGAAGGAGAAACAGAAACATCTTCCCATGACCTTCCATTTGCTGCAATGGCACTCCCCAAGTGGCTGCAGTGGCTGGAGTTGGGCCGATCTGAAACCAGGAGCTTCCCGGTCATGCGCGAGGGTGCAGCGTCCCAAGGCTTTGGGCCGTCCTCTGCTGCTATCCCAGGCCACAAGCAGGGAGTGGGATTGGTAATGGAGAATCCAGAACACAAACTGGCGTCCACATGGGATCCTGGCACATGCAAGGTGAGGACTTTAGCCACTAGACTATCATGCATGGGCCCTTTGTAGGTTTTTTAAAAAAGATTTATTTATTTTTACTGCAAAGTCAGATATACAGAAAGAAGGAGAGACATAGAGGAAGATCTTCTACCTGATGATTCACTCCACAAGTGACCCCAACGGCTGGAGCTTAGATGATCTGAAGCCAGAAGCCAGGAGCTTCTTCCAGGTCTCCCACACGGGTGCAGGGTTCCAAGCATGGGTTGTCCTCGACCGGCTTCCCAGGCCACAAGCAGAGAGCTGAATGGGAAGTGGGGATGCTGGGATTAGAACTGGCACCCTTTTGGGATCCTGGCACATGTAAAGCGAGGACTTTGGCTGCTAGGCCACCGCGCGGGGCCCACCTTCGTAGACTTTTAAAACTCAACCCCTACTTAGGTAAATCCTTCATGTTCTTATTATTGTTTTCAGTTTTAAACATGGAGTAACTGGAATCAATATGAGAATTTCTTTCTTTTATAATCAAAATAAGTGTTCCTTTTTAACTCATTATTTTAACTGAAAAAGCAATTGAAGTGAATGATTCATTTTTTCCCATTATTTTTCATTGAAGAATTTTACAAATTTTTCTCAGTAAAGAAAAAAATCCCGTTTTCTGTGATCTGTGGCAATGAGTACACCGAGCACAAAAAACCCTATAGTTTGTATAAGCGAATTAACATTTCATTTGGGGTTGTGTTACTGTTTACAGCTTGTGCGATACTCCTGAGCACTGGTAGGACTTCTTTTTTTTCCTTTTTTCTTCTTCCCACCTTGTGATGTCTTTGCTAATCAGCATATTAAGCTTGTGATTGTGAAGCAAAAGGAAATATGGCACTATAATATTTTCCAAGAAAAAAATAAGTAGGTGGGATGGGGAGAGAGGAGGAGGTGGGGAGAGGCAGGAGTCCTATGCTTCTGATTCTGCATAGTGAACTACGTGACATATACTCACTTTATAAAAAATAAAGGAAAAAAAAGAAAAACCAGAGCTTCACGCTTTAGCTGATCCCCCCAAAGTGGAACATACATTCAATGAATCCCTTCTTTTATATGTCATCTCTTTAATCAAAACTTATTAATCATAATAGTCTTCAATAATTGATTTGTAAGCACTCTTTAAAAATCCCATGCAAATTCGAATCAACTGTTTTCCGTAAGATGTGAAGGTCATATTGATTACTTAACAATGGACAATATTTATGGCTATGTGCCTCCCATAAGAATCCCATAATGAAAATACTTAAATAGCATATAAGTACGTTTCAATCTTAGTATTTAACATGCTTCTTTTAAAAATGATAAAGAAGTTCCAGAGATTACATCATGAAACATTACACATGGAAATTTTGATTGCTACAGCATATCAATTTCTTTAATTTCATTTGGTTCTGAGTAACTAACTCTTCTTTTGTTTCCCTACATCATATATTTTCAGATATTTCAGTTGTTTATTATAAAACCTAATCTAATATCAATTTCATATTCTTAATTTCCTGCTGGAAAATATTTTTTCTTTCAATGTCTCGTTATGAACAGAAAATTTTTATTGAATAGGAGGGGTTGTGTCAGGTAATTTATTATGAAAGTTGCTATTAGTCTCTCAATGTTAGACCCTCAAATTTATTTTACAAAACCAAGCCTTTTGGTTTATTGCCAATTCCTCAAAATGTACTCTATCTACTGGTGATAAATTAATTCTAAATAATCAAGATGTTTCTATCTTTAATATTATGTGATTGATTTTGATTTTATATATTTCTCAATTTCATATGAGATTTTACCTTATTTTAAGTAATGCCTGTTTTTCATTTCTTTTAACTGCTTTAGTACCAATTAAAATGTTGACCTACAAATTATACAATTTAAACAGTGAAAATTACTTTTGAAATAAAACAAAATTTCTCTTCACTATGTAACATTTGTCAATATCAATGGTGAGTTAATTGAAAAGCATTTTTAATTTTTTTGTTTACGTGAAATACATGTTATCCTAGAATTACATGATTTTAGAAAAACATTCTGAATGCACACATCATAATTTTTATTTCTTAGCATATTAAATCAAGGACAATATGCATATTTAAAAATACAAAATATACAGAGCACCTAAAAATGAACAAATACTGGTTATGTATGCATTGGGAGCTGAAAAATTGCTTGTGTTGTGCTGCATGGATTATTTACTCCGTTGCTACTAAATGTTAAATTTCTCTTGGTGAAAAAAGTTAAGATTAAATTTATCATATTGTTAAAATGGTGAGGTATATTTGCTTTCATAATTTACATCTTAAAATATTGTGCAGTTTTGTTTCAAAGCACCATACTTCATACTGATTGTATCACTTGTTCATTCTTGTATAAAGATTTGTTTATGGGCTAATGAGTACTGAACATAGTTGTGTATCTTAACACTGACAAGAGAAAAAGAGTTCTCAACTTGTGGTGAAAAAAACAATTTTTAATGATACAGTTGCATACAATGAGAAAAGTATCAATGGAAACCCTAACAAATAAATGGATATATAGTATAGCCTTGCCCAAAACAGTAAATAGTATATAGAAACAAAGGAGAAGAGAAGCTAAAAAGCAATGTAGTGATGACTTTTGTTTTGGAGAAATTTGCAAGGATTCTGAAATGAAGATGCTAACAATCAAGTTTCATATGAAGGAAAGCAGTTAGAAGAATTGGTAAAATTATCAAATTAACCCACAATTAAAAATCATCCTTTACAAAGTAGGGAGTTTTACCTCATATATCTTCTCTAAATGAAAAAGTTATTGCCTGAAAAACTGAAGTATTTTTTCACTAACAGAGTGAGTCTTCAGATTTTTATTCAACTTAGATAGGAAAGAGATGTAACTTATGAATAAAGGTAGTCACTTCATCCTTGGGCTTTCATGACTCACAAGTTTTCTTTTTTAAAAAAAAATTAAGATAACAAAATGTACAGTGAGAAGCAGGTCAAAACAAGAGACTGGATCAATCCAATTTGGTGATTGATGATCAAAGATCTGAAGTTTTGAGCATACATATCTTAGCTCTTTTTTTAGCTCTCAAAACAAATTGTATAAAAGTTAAATCTCATTACTAATTTTTGACACTGTAGAAAGCTAAAATATTTGTAAAGATACATTTCACCTGCTGACTTTCTTCAGTAATATCCTGCAATCCAGTCTTTGTTTTAATTGTGCTTGTTCAGTCAAAAACTGACACAACTGTTCAAACACAGTCACTCATTCAGTATAGTCAGTCACACTCCGGTAATGTGTCTGTCACCATGTTAAAACAGTCATTTGCTGACATATTTTATGGCCATGAACATGTTTCAGAAACCAGTAAAAAGGATTGGCCTTTAAAAAATAAGCAAGAGTAGCATTTCCTTCTAGTGAAACGACATATAATTTGAAATAATAGAGTGTCAATAGTGACGATAGGAAATTGCTAGAAAGTGGACATTTCCAAGTCCACTTTTATCCAAGAAAAAGTAGTTCTTTTTTTTTTAAGCCAGCAAACACTTTATTGAATTAAAAGCATCTTTGTCAAATTTTGAAAATGTTTATTGCACAAGATTTGGAGTTCTGAACTTCTCTAAATATGTGGAACAGCAATTTTGTGAAGAATAAATGTTAATGTTATACAAAATAGCATTCTATTCTCAATGCCTTTTCATTTGTATTAAACTGTGTCCAAATTGACTTTTATACTATGAAACCTCTATCAGGAAGTGTAAGAATCATCAAGGAAAATTTATAGACAGAAACATACACATTCAGATAGATCAACTTGTGTCTACTGGTTTGGTCTTTCCCAAAAGCTCTTAACATCATGTAGACTTCAATTACTTAATAGATGGGAAACAATTTTGACAATGATAGATAGGTAATCCAGTAAGATTACACAAATTCACAATAGCTTGTTATATGCCATTGAAGTTGGCAAATGAATATTTATTTCCCTAAATTGCTCTATGAGTAGCATCCTTTCAGAGTGAGAAATTTGCTTATTAAAAATACTTGCTAGTTCCTACTCTGCATTACATTTTATACAAAAGAGCTCATATTTTGTTCACAATATTTTGATTAAGCAAGCTATTCATATATAATTCAAAGATTTTATTTTTTGCAACACAAAAATTATCAAAAATGAAAATATGATCATTATTTCACAAATTACTGGTACTTTAGAAAACAAACCACAGTTTTGAAAAGTATTTAACCAATATTTGTACCCAATTGGAATTGTGAGTAAGATCATATTCTTCCATATTATGCATTCTAGAAATTATGGTGACTTTCTTACCTAATATATTTGCTGGTTTCTCTTAACCAGTTATTCAAAAGTATTTCAATGCGCCTTATTAGCACAGACATTTAAATCTAGATACAGCTCCCTAACAATCATGGAAACTCAACCTGTTTGACTATGCTATGTCCTCAGAAGCAAATTTTACAGAATAAACATTATTTCGCTTTATTTTTCTTCCTTGTCTTCTTTGTTCATTAAGCTAATTATTCTGGTCTACATTCCTGCCTTTCGTCTACCCTGTTTCTTGAGCTTGATCCTTTCCCAACCCTGAATCGACTGTTACTGAACAGTTGAAGCTGAACAGGAAGGAATTGCAGGTGTCAACTCACAGTTTACAAATATGACATCTCCTCTGGCATAGCTGGAAATATGAAATATTGATTTATGTGCAGTAAAAGGTCTTATAAAAATGATCACATACACATGAGAGATTAATGCGCAGGAGATCAATAGAAATTTCATTCTTGACGCTAGACTGTCACCTATGGTGAAATGCTAAAATACAGAAATCAATATTATCTATGAAATGTCAAATTTATTATAATTATGAGGATGAAAGCTGGCCAAGTGGCTCCCAGGAGAGAAGGAAGGATAGGTTACTGTGCTGAAGCATCCTTCATGTCCCTTGTTCACTCGCTGCCAATTTGAGAGCAATATTGGTGCAGGGGTTTTCAGACATTATGTGCCGCTGTGTAGTAACAAATTCTTCCTGGAATATTTACCTCTTGAAAATGACAATAAAACAAGTGTCTGGGTAATCAAAAGGTGCAGAACTTTTAGCTCCAAAAAAAGAAGAAGAACATTTTAAGCATGTATTTTAATATAGTATGTGTACCACAGCCCACTGCTTAGGAAAATTGAGCTTTTACAGACAGAAGATTAATAAGATCTTGGTGCAATTTTATTCAAGCTCATGTTCATTCTCTCTAGTGGTGGTTGGGGGAAGGGGAGATCCTAAATTATCTATTAGTAGGCTTCACATTTTCTATAGTTTAAGCCATTAGCTTGATTCTTAGAAATTGCCATTCAATTTTCACTGCTAGGCAGCAATTCTTTGAAAAGATTTTTATGAGTTTGTGGCAGCCTACTAGTCTCATGTATCAAGTTTAATAGAGTCTTTGAAAAAGTAACACAAAGCTAAAATTTTATGAGCCTATAAGAAAACAATAAAATGATAGTATTTTATCTTTTAAGGGGGTAGGAGACTTTTAGGATTTGAAGTTAAAACCAAAAACAAAAGTAAAACCAAACTTCTTTTCACATATTCTTCATGTCTACAGGAAAACAGAACATTGTGCTTTTATTAATAATAGTATTGATCCTTATAATAAATGCAGATTTTACTACTAGTATTTGTGATCCAATACTGCAATTGTAGAAAGCAGGGCTTTGTATGGGTGAGTACAAGCGAAGATGAATGCATCTGACTGAATGAATTAGCAATCTTGAAGGAAAATCCAGATTCCATTGTAGGCGGTATAGGTGATGAATAGGTTGCTATTTGCTGTCAATTAACACTATTCATAAGACTCGCTTAGTTCAAATTTTAATGATTGTCCATTTTAACTACAAACAGTGTGCTTTAGTGTCTACACCTAGACACTCAAAGGGGAAATCTGGACAGCATGTGCATTTTATTATCTTACTGCTTCCAGATAGAAAATACTTGATAATTTGTGAAATGAATAAATGAGACTTCACATGTGTTTATTCCATGGTGCTCATATAGCACGTTAGGTGTGGGAAATAGAATTCGATCTAATTTGAACATTGGTCTGCTCCTCCCCATAATTCAAAATCTCTTCTGTTTGATTTCCTTCTCCATCAAGACAACTCTTTGGTAACATTTAAATTTATCTAAGATTTCGCTAATATTTCTGTTGGAACAAGGATTTGACTATTAATTGCTACACATCAGAAATCTCAAAACTGAAAATCTGTCTGTATAGGTGCTTGTTCTTAAGGCACCCTTCAATTTATTACCCAACACTGAATTTTGTTTTTATGAATTACATCCCTAGGGGAAATGTATTTATGATTAGTAAAATTAAACTGTTCTGTAATAAATATGGTGGTTAATGAAGTCATTCATTTTTCTACAATCCCTTGGATATTCTTAAATTTATTTAGGGTTCTGCCTATGATATGATACACTAGTTATTTATTTAATACAATTACCGGACAGATATTTTGCATCTAGACTGGGATTTAATTGAAGCTATTTTAGGATAAGAGATTACTAAACACAGATATCTAAAGTTATTCTCAGCTTTTGCAAAATGAACAGCACCATTTCAATTAATGACCTTCAGGTTCCTCACTAACCAACTTGCTTTTTTTTGTAGAAAATTGGTCAGTGCTCCTGTGTACAGCTCTTGCTGTGTCTATTACGCATATATTTTCCAATTGTTACATCTGTTATATCAGGGAGGAACAACTATAACAGAAGCCTTAGTGATGGCAGAATTTGTCATCTCTCAAATGAAGATTAGGCACAAATTGAGTGAGACCCAGATGAATGCCACGCAATTCAATGAGTGTTAATTGAATATCTACTATAAACAGACAACTGAGCCACAAAACTAAAAAGGATGCAGAGAGAACTCTCAATGAGGTTGCAAAATAATACAAATTTGTGATATTTAGGAATAGGTAATGTTTAGAAAAGGGACTTGAAGGTCTTAGAACCTAAACAAGCTCTCCTAAATTCTTGTCTTTGTACACACTCCACTCAGATAAAAACCCATTTCCATATATTTCAGAAAAAGCCAGTCTATAGACATTGCAGAGACATAAAATGCAGAATTTTTTTCTCATCTATTGTTACTAAATAATTGACTCATCCTATATTATCTCCCTTGACCAGAATAGTAGGATTATTATTACTGCCAAATATGATGGAGGGTTCATAAACTTTCCTCCAGTTGGTAATAGAAACACTTCTTTTTTAAATCTGGAAAAGAGATAAAGATATATTTATTTCTTGTAAAAAACGCTGTAGCATTTACACAATTTATAAATAGAGATTTTGGAAGATTTTCCACTCTACACAGCTTCTTAAGGCTCCCTCCCCCGTTTCTGTACCTCAAGTACCCAAAGCAGTTAAAGTTAATGCTTAATGCAACCCAGTTGAAGAGATAGGCATTTCTTGCAGTCAGGTCTCAATTAAGAGATAAAAGACAAAAAGTGCAAAGCGCTTGATAAAGCTAAGAATCCAAGGCCAGCAATGGATGTGCTTGAAGCTGTCCATAGCGATAACTGGATAGTCAGCTGGAATCTTCTTGAATTGAAGTGGGTGCTCTAACTTATCAAATTCCACATATGGGGAAATTATTGGTGCCTACAGTGGTGATTAACACTAACCCACTGGGTCAGAAACAAGCTGGGATAAAGGTGAAAACTGTATCTGACTATCAACACCAAATACATCCATTTAGAGAAAGATAGCAGAGGGTTTTTTCTTTTTTATATCTTCAGTTGTGCAGGTTGTCAGGCTGGTCACACAGTTAACGCTGCATATAGAGTGCTCTCTATAATGTGCAAATTGCAATGCACATTAAAATGTAATCTACTTTAATAAGTCACATGAAGATTACATTTTAAGATAATTGTTTGCGTATTTACGCTACACACCAAAAATATTTTCCTGCTTTGTTTATGGTATTTTCTCTTTGCCTTTACAACATAATGATTGCAACTATTAGCACTAAATGAATCCTTCCTTTAAATGGTTGGGAATGAAGTTATGAGAATTGAAATTTTGGATTCCTGGAACCATGGTTTATAATCTAGTGTTCAAACTCTGCTTGACCTTATTGGATTTTCTAAAGTAAAACTTGTTATGATCATTAAATCTGCACTCTGCATCAATAATTAAGATAGTTGAATTATGCAGGTAATTTTAAATTGTTTGCTGTTCAATTTTGTGTAGACAAAATACTTGAGAGCTGATGCATTTTGTGTTACATGTAATGAATGGCATGGCTTGGGCTTCCTGACAAACCTGTCTACTTGGAATATGGTCAATTATCAACAATTTAATAGAATGGATGAAAAGGAATTTAGAAAAAAATGGAAATGAAAAATAATCTCTGAATTCCATATTGTTCATTCACTTAAAAGTACTTTCCCACTGAGTCACCAGTGAAAGAATTTACAAGTGATGGCATTTAACTGAAAAGGTTTTCATGTCTTTTTCCCCATTCTTATCCATCATGTAAAGTAAGTACAAATAAATGCTAAAACAGCCCACCTGGGTCCAGAGACACACTAAGTCTTTATTGATTTATAGATACTGTGCCCACAACAAGTAATAAAAACAATTGGGCCAGAATTGGTATTCAAGAAATAATTCTGAAGTAAATGAATTAATTAGTAAAAGAAAAATAAAAATCTCATTGTTGATATTAATTTTAATGTCAATATATAAAGCAAGCAAACTATAACAGGTGCCAGCCTTCCTATTTGTATTTGAAGCCTTCTGGCATCTGTCTTCTAGGTCTTTACACAGAATTCATTTCATTCTTGTGACCTATGGTCTTCCTACTATGCTGTAGACCACCAGTATCCAGTATGGTCACTCTTCCTGTGTTTTGGAACCCATTATCTATGCTCCCACAACTCTTTTCAAACTCTATTAATCTTAAGTTCAGAGACATTTGTATATATTGTTAATCTAAATAATAGTTAAGTATATGAAAATTTAAAGTTTGGTACCAGTATATGGGAGAGAATTTGTGATATTTATCTTACTGTATCTGACATTTTTCACTTAATGCAATGATCTTCAGTTCCATGCACTTTCCTACAAATGTCAAGATTTCATCTTTTGTACCACACAGAAGGATATTCCATTTTATGTGTGCCACTCTTTTAATCTGTTTATGTATGAATGGATTGTCAGGCTGATCCCCACATCTCAACTATTGTGATGAGTGCTGCAATTAACCTGCACATGCAAGTATCTATTCCATATTCCGACTTCATTTCTTTTGGATATATGCCAGATGTCATATGGCTAGATCATAAGGTAGATCTATATTTGTTTTTCTTGAGAAACTGTCATACCAATTTATATTCCTAGCCAAGTTTTATAAGAACCCACTGGTCCCCTTTCTTCACATCTTCTTTAGCATTTTTGATAGTGTTTATTCCAACTGGAGTAAAATGAAATAGGGATTTTCACTTGCATTTCCTTGACGGTTAGATATTAAGGTTTTTTTTTTTCCATATGCTGTCCAGCTGTTTGTATTCTTTCTTTTTTAAGAAAATGTCTGTTCTGATCCTTAACTCAATTAACTGAACTGATTGGTTGTTACTTGCTTTTAAGTATTTTGAATTCCTTAGATATTATATTAATCTTTACTCAAAAGAATAATCAGCAAGTATTGTCTCTCATTCCTTTGTTGCTCTGTTGATTGCTTTGCTATGCATAAGCTTATTAGTTATATATAATCTGTTTGCTTTTAGATTTGTTGCCTGTGCATATTTGTCTTACCCAAAAAGTCACTCCTATTCCAATGTCTTAAAGTGCTCTTCTTTTTTTTTTTTTTTCTGATAGTTTCCTGGTTGAGGCCTTACACTGAGCACCATACTCTACTGTTTCCTCAGGCATATTAGCTAGAAGTTGTGTTTGAAGTGAAGAAGCTAAAACTCAAAGCGGTACCTATATGGGATGCCTGTACCACCGGCTTTCCTGTTACATCACGAAATATAAGCCCTTGAGATTGTTATTAAAAATTTGAATCTCAGTGAGTTGATTATCAGTGTATAAGAATGTTACTGATTTTAACGTGTTGATTTTATGTCCTATAGGTGTGCTGAATTTTTTTCAGTATGAACAAAAAATTTAACATTGATTATTTGATTCGATATTTTCACTTTTAAAGTCTTTTTAACAGAAAATAACTACACACATTTAAGTTTTTCTTTATAAAACAATCTTTAAAAAAACCCACTAATATTGGTCGTTGTATTTTCTAGTAATAAGTCTTGTCTTACTTTTCCAGAGTCTAAATTATATTCTTATGTGTGAGTGATTGCACTAAGACCCAATAGTTCTTAAACAATGTTTTCAAACAACCCTACAGATCCCAACTGCAGCCAGGTCGAACAATCTTCATAGTGTACCGTCACCCCATCAAAGCCGAGGCTGCTCTTTTTGGATACTATTCCACTTCAATGTTTCATTACGTGGTTTCCTAAAAGAAAAAAAAAATATTTTGATTTCCTCCATAGTATACAGTTCTCAAAAGGAGACTCATTTCTGGAAATCATATAGTCCCAGAGTGTCTTGAGAAACGACCTGCTCTTCAGTAGTGGAAATCTTTCAATGAATAAGCATCTATATCCTTAGCTATACTACAAGTATATCCTGGAACCAAAGTAAGATGCTTTTCCTGTTCCCGTAATCCACTTAATTGTGGTTTTAACATTTGTATACTCCCATCGTTTGTGACTTCTGAGTTGGATGACAGTTCTGACCACCAGCGTTTTGTGACTGCTTGGACCCAGTTTAAGCCAACTCTTACGTATTCTTCAAATCTGCTTTTAAGTAATGACTTTACTAAGAACAAGTCCACACAGCAGCCAGGTGAGATGTACTGTTTTTCTTCCTGTATATTACTGGTAAGCACAGGAAGGTATTCTACAACTCTGAGATCTTCTATCCTTGCTAAATAGGCTACAAGCTCACTTACACTTCTCTTCCTCCAAAAAGTTAAGGGTATATTTAATCTCAAATTCCTGCTGGACAAAACTTGGGCCATTGTGTCATGGTTCTGAGTAACCTCAGAAAAGAACCCACTATATTTTGATGATGGCCTTACAGTCTGTGAAGAATCAGAGTCGCTGGAATTAATCAAGTATGTTGGACTATCATGAAGTAACTTTTCAGACAAGTGGCCTGCACAAGCCAGTTCATTGCCTTTATTAGCATGTCACACAGCCCCACTGCTAGGGACTTTTTTTTTTTTTTCCTGTAACGAGGATCTGTAAAGGGCTGATGAATTTTTCTGCGATAGATCACCTTACCTAGTTTGGGCTTTTCACAGCCTGTCCAGCTGTTCTATTTATGCAAGCAGCTGACTGTTTGAGAGATTTCTTAACCTCCTTTATATTCTTTTTTTTTTTAATAAATTTTATTAACATTGTATTATGTGAAACAGTTTTATAAGCATTGGGGAGTCCCCCCGCCCCTCCCACACCCCTCCTCCCATAGTGGATTGCTCCATCTTGTTGCATAACCACAGTTCAAGTTCCGTTGAAATTCCTGCATTGTGGGCATGTACCCAGCATAAAGTCCAGCGTCCTATTGTCCAGATAAGTTCAGTGGCCTCTTGGGGAGACCTTCTCTGGTCTGAGGGTAGAGCCAACAGTGTAAAGTTCCGGTAAGTTAAAACCCCCAACAAAACATCAGCGTCGATATACAATGTTATGGGTTAATTGGTATAGTGTTAAGTGAACAATACGTTAAAATAAAAAAAAAAAAAAAAGTTCAATTCTTCCACACCTCTGGGTTTAGACAGTATCAGTGACAGGTTCAGAAAAGTAACATTCAACCCAGCATAAGTTACAGGTTAAATCCAGGCGAACATTAGATGTCTGACATAGTGTTGAGTAGACAATTTGTAAAAATTACATGTAAGTTCTTGATTACCTTCTACCACTATTTCAATGTCACCTCCTCAATTGAGGTGTGTAACAATTTTGGGGGGTGTTGCAGAGAAATCTCTCATACCTTGCTAGTGGGTACTTGTTCTTTATGTTCCATCTAATAGTATATGAGTAAGTCCTTGATGACCTATCCTTATTGTTCTTTAGTTATCTCATCCTATTAGTGTGTGTATATGAGTGTGTGTGAAATTGTGTGTGTGTGTAGGGGGGGAGGGGGGTTTAGGAGGAACCTTGTTGGTCTTTATAGGGGGTGGAGGCCCAGAGCTGAAACTAGGCAAGGACTGGAGAGGATTCCTCCGCCACCGTCCCGCCGGAAGTTTATTGATCTTCTGGTTCTGATGACCAATCGTGATTCTTAGTCGTTGTTCTGATGTCGTTGGTTCCTTTGTGGAAGGACTCGGGCATTTTCCATCTCGTGTAGTTGGTCCAAAGAGAGGGGTGTCTACGGCCATACCACCCTGAACGCGCCCGATCTCGTCTGATCTCGGAAGCTAAGCAGGGTCGGGCCTGGTTAGTACTTGGATGGGAAATCTCCTTTATATTCTTATTAGTGAAATTACAAATCTTTTTTTTCTAGAATGATCAGGGACATAATCCTCAATATTATTACAGAAGTTCCTTTTTTTACATTGTAGTTCTCAGGTGTCATAATTTTCTCTTCTTTTTCTTCCTTCCATTCTTTCTTTCTTTTCTTTCTTTCCTTTCTTTCTTTCTTTCTTTCTTTCTTTCTTTCTTTCTTTCTTTCTTTCTTTCTTTCTTTCTTTCTTTCTTTCTTTCTTTCTTTTCTTTCTTTCTTTCTTTCTTTCTTTCTTTCTTTCTTTCTTTCTTTCTCTCTCTCTCTTTCTTTCTTTCTTTCTTCCTCCCCTTTCTTCCCTCCCTCCCTTCCTTCCTTCCCTCCTTTTTATTCATTTTATTTTTATTAGAAATTCAGATATACAGAGAGGAGAAGTGACAGAGAGGCAGATCTTCCATCTGATAATTCACTCCCCAAAGCGACTGAAACTGCTGGAGCTGTGCCAATCCGAAGCCAGGAGCCAGGAGCTCTTCCAGGTCACCCACGCAGGTGCAGGGTCCCAAGGCTTTGAGCCATTCTCGACTGCTTCCCAGTCCACGAGCAGGGAGCTGGATAGGAAGCAGGCTGCCAGGAATAGAATCGGTGCTCAGATGGGATCCTGGCATGTGCAAGGTGAGGACTTTAGTGGCTAGGCCACCGCTCGGGTCCTGCCATAATCTTTTAAGTACTTCTGCCTCATGGTATCCCGGTGCTGAGCGACAAACCCGGTAGCCTAACGTGTCCCTTGGCATTCCAATTGGGGCCCCACTCACAAGCATTCAAACGCCATGGTGTCCTGGTGTACTGAATTTATTTATTAGTTCTAATAGTCTCTGGATGGACTTTCTATGCATTATGATATCATCTGCAAGTAGGAGTAACTGGATTTTATCCTTGTCTATGTTTAAGACTTTTATTTCTTTCTCTGGCCTCATTGCTGATTCTAAAAATTCCTCTTGAATAACATCAGTGAGAATGGAAATGGTTTTCTGGATGTATTTACAGGAAATGCTTTTGGATTTTCCCCAAGAAATATTTTACAGGGGGTGGGAAAACTTTTCTGTCAAGAGATACTTGGAATTTTATATCAATTACAGGCCATACAAAATTATCAACAGAAAACTTGGCCTTCTGTAGATTACCTGAATTCCAGGTTTCATTTGTGATTGCATTGGTAAGCCTGCACAAATGGTTTTGCAGTCCTACATGGCCTCTGGGCCGCATGCTTCTCACTCCTGTTGGCTTGGGGTTTATCATACATAGCTTTCATTATGATTCGTGATGTTGAAGTGTGTTTCTTCTATGTCTCATTTGTTCAAAAATGATTTTTAACATCGATAAGTGTGGAATTTAGCAAACAAAATTTCTACATCTACTAATAATACTGTGCGGTGTTTAACTTGTATTTTGTGGATGTCATGTGTTGTATTTATTCATTTGTACATATGGAAGCAAATCTTTTTGCAGCCTTAGTATAAAGTCTTTGGCTTTGGAATGAATGTAGTGGTGATCTTTTAGATTGAGTTTGGAAAAATTCCCTTTCAATAAACTTTCTGAACTCATTTGAGAAGAATCGAAATTGGTTCTTCAATAAAAGTCTAGTAGAATTTGACAGTGAAGACATTTGGTCCTGAGCTTTTTATTCTAGGGAGACATTTTCTGTCTGATTCAATATTGTTTCTTGTTATTGATGTGGTTTTCAAAGTCTCCATAAGTCTGATTTGGTAAACTACATGTACCCAGAAATTTACCTATGCTTTTAGATTTATTTCTTTTTCTTTGTTTGTTTTTTTTTTTTTTTTTGTTAACTTGGTGGCACATCATTGTTAGTAGCTGCGAATGATCTTCAATATTTCTGAGGTATCAGTTATAATATGTTCTTTTCTAACTCTGATTTTATTATTTAAAACATTCTATCCTTTTGTCTTAGTAACTGTAACTAAGGACTTAACAATTTGTTTATATTTTCAAAGAACCAAACTCTTAATTTCATTATTCTTTTGTATTGTTTTGCTTGTTTCTGCTTTATTTCGTTCTGCTCCAATTTTTTAATAATTTTTCCTTGTACACATTTTGTCCTTGGTTTGTTCTTATTCTTCTAAGTCTTTGAAAGTATTGTTAGGTTGTTTATTGGATTTTTAAAATGAAGGTGCTTACTGTTAACAGCTTCTCCCCTTGTATTGCTTTTTCTGTATCTTGGAAGTTTCTGTATGTTGTGTTTCTACTTTCATTAGTTTTAAGAACTTTTGAAGTTTTGCTTTTTAAATGGTTTCTTCACACATTTACTTGAATGGCTGAGTGACAGAGGGGAAGAGTGCTACGAAGTTGTCTTCTGTTTGCTGATTAGCTCTGTGACAACTAGGTTTGCAGTAGGCCAAGACAGATACCCAGGACAGCCACCTGGTCCTGATGCTGAGCTGGGTGGGATGTCAGTCATTGCCCATGTGAGCCTACATATGCAGGAGCAATTTTTAACCTGCAGTCATGGTGAAGGCAGACACGTTCCTGAGCTCAGAACCAGGAGAATTCACAGTTATGACCAAGCGTGAGCCAACTGGGCCAGAGTCACAGGAACTCTGACAGGGAGTCTGTAAGGAAGTCTGTGCAGGATCCAGGTGCAGAAAGTGACACCCTGAGTGGCAAGAGGAAGGTGGGGAGTGGGAGTTGGAAGAAATAGGCACAAGTCTGAGGGAGTGGAGACTTCTACGTCTAGGTTCTGGGGGACAGGATCTCCCTGCACTCAATGTGCCTTGCTGTGAAGAAGGCTATGTAGGCCAAGGTGCCAGATTCACCACTGCTCTGTTAAGTCTAACTGGATTCACAAGATGGCAATAGTTTTTTTTCTTTTATTTTCTTGTGTGGCAAAATAACTGTGGCACTGCTGGTTCAAACAGATCTAGGATTGTAAGTATGTTTTGCATTTAATCTCCATCTACCTTCACAGAAATGCAGGCTTTCTCCTCTATATGTGAGAAATACAGTAAATTGTGCAAAACCTGATGGCCTACATCAACTTTTTATGGTACCTAGGTAAAATCCGTACATTTTTGGAGCTTCTGTGTATTGAATGCAATAGCTAGTACAGAGCTTGTGTTGCATTTTAGATTAAGCGTAATATTTCAGTTTATTTTGAGCTAATTTCTCATGTTAAAAAGCAACTTAGGCTGAACTGACTTCATGAGCAAGCATCGGTGTGCTCTGGTGGAGGATCAGCCATAAGGCCTTCTTGACTTACTAAAACTTTCTGTATCACAATGTCTTTTGAAACCTGTTCCACAATCCCCATCAAGTCAGCCAACTTGTTATTACCTCATTATTCTAGAAAGTCCTCTGAAGAGGATAACATATATGGTCATTAACAGAGCCATTAACATTTGAAGCCAGAAAAGTTATGGTGGGGGGCAACAGAAGAAGAGGGTGAAGAATTGGTTATCAAACTCTGTGCTTTATAGAAGTAAATCTCATTTGATTTCAGAGAAAAAATGTTTGAATTTTATCATTTTGTGTAGAATAGACTCAGAATGACTTATAAAAGAGCAGTTTCTTGGAGACTTTGAAAAGACTTACTAGGTATAATATTGGAAAACACCACTATAGTTCTAATGGTTTTGGAGCCATTTATTCTTTCATAAAACAATACCTAATGTCAAAATTTACTATAACCTATAATAAATAATATTGCCCTAGTTGTATTATACATATTATCTTAATAACTCTTTTAAACAATATTCTGTGACAGGCATTACAATGATCCCATTTTATATAATGAAACAATGAGTTACAGGCAGAATAAGGTATCAAGGTCATATGACTAGTACATGATCTGTATGTGGTTGGGAGAGTTGAACTACAGCACACAAGTAATAAGTACATAAAAAATATTGAATGTGTCTAAAACCAAAATGTGCTATGTAAATGAATATTGTGTTCAGGATCAGAAGAGATTTGGGGGGCTTCAAGTGATTTGAGAATGATTTGTTAGGACGTGATATTTGAGAGAAGAGTTTTAGAATAAATACTGATGAGATACAGAGAAACATGATGTGAAACCATTAACCACTCAAGTACTAATCAAGGTACTCATGCATGTGAGTTAGGTAGTATCATCCTAAATTTGTTTTGGACCCCATCCTTAAGAAACTCAAAGTCTAATAATATAATATAATATAATATAATATAATATAATATAATATAATATAATATAATATAATATAATATAATAATTTTAAGAATAAACTATGTTTTTTACCTAATTTAAAAAATCTTTCTTCAATGTCTTTTTTTTTTAGCCTTGTACTTCCTCTGTCCCAGAAACACATGGGCCACTGAGAGAAAACAAAGAAGTCATTATTTGGACTTCAGTTGCAAAGATAATTTTGTTGTGTTAAGGAGACAAGAGTATTAAAAAAACAAGCTCTACTGAGAAAGAAAAATGGTCTTTTAAATTCCAAAAGTTTGTCTTTGTACAATAGGTACAAAACTTGAATATTTTAGTGTCTTCTTACAAATTATAAGTGTGGAGGTTGTAAGTTACGATGTAGAAGTTCTTAGGTAGCACCAATAAAAGCTTTCTGTTGTGTGAGTGGGAAACACAAACATTAAACAACTTCACAACTTTTTTTTTGCCTTGGCTTTAGAATGTGAAATCAATATACATTTAAGGTACAGTTCAGAGGCTGTAAGATTCTGTGCCTGTTTTGTTCTTATGAACTCTAGGTGGAAGACATGCACCATAGGTTTCTGTGTATATCTGTGTGTGATACAACTCTACGGGCTATTGGTCAAGTCACAGTGTGTTTCAGTCGTACGCTTAGCATTATGTAAGGCTCTTCTTGGACTACCTGCTGGTCATAGAGCAGAAATGGCTGTGGGAATGTGCAGGCAAAAAGTGGCGTGAGATGGATGCCATCAGTCTTCTGCTTTGCATGAGTTATGGAAGATAATATCATACTGTACAAGGAACTGGAGGAGAGGTGCTGGTGGCCCCCATACATGGAGGAAGTGTGTGGAGGAAGAGACATGACTACCTGCTTTAGTGATTGTATGCTGTATATCTCAATGGTGTAGAATTAAAAATAAATAGACTGATAGGTGAATAACTATATGCATATATTCTTATAGATGAACTGTATACTGGCGACTAGCAAAGCAGAGAGCAATGTTGCAGTAGGCATCTCTATTCTGAAACAAAAAGGATGACCCAATAGTGAAACAGTTAAATATACCTTGACAATATGACACTAGATCTTCTGCCTTTGTCTATAACTATATTGCCATGATACACCTAGATAGCAGCATGTTAAATTTGTAACTGTTACTAAAGGACTACACTACTGTAACAATATGGGGGGAAATGATTGGAGGGGAATATGGTGAGGAAGAAAGGGGAGAGGGGAGAGTAAGAGGGAATCCCTGTATCCGCAAAACTGCATCATGGCAAATAAAAATACTTTCAAAAGTGCAGAAATATTACATGTTGTTCTAAAATGTAATGATATTTCTACATAGCTCCAGTTGGGGCATGAGAAAAGGAGTCTTGCACAGCAGGGCTTTTTTCAGGAAGGCAGCACAATTGCTTTCTGTAAGGAGTCCAGACTGTGAATGAAACTGCAGTCATTCCAGCATTGAAGCCAGTGACTCAGAGGTCTTTGCGCGCACCAGGCAGGTAGAATGAGACACAGAAATGAACATGGAGCAGACTGTTCTTCAGGGATGAGTGCTGGTTGTTTTCTCCTTACAATCAGATGCCATTTTGGAAGAAAAAGAAGTGCCCTGAAAAGTAGTTAAAAGTTTCAACTGTCTGCAGATTTACCAGAAATGGGTAATTATGACCAGAGGACACAATTACTATGATTTGGTTAAGATCTAGATTGTGGATATTTTTTCCTTCCAGCATTTCCCTCACAATAAAGTTAGGTACAACTTTGAAAGAAAGCTATGCTGCATTCACTCTAATTTTCACTTCATATTTGTGTGTGTGTGTGTGTGATTGCTTCACTTCATGCACATATGTGCACCTACTTATAAAGCCAAATGTCTGCAAAGTGTAGAAAGAGTGATATTTGAGTTTAGAAGTGAACAAGACTCTTCAGAGCTGGAAGTAATCTAGTTTGATTAAAATCTATATGCTGCTTTTGTTTACTTAATGATGGAATATGGACTACCATGGAAGTTCACTGATTTATGCAGTTGGAGTTCTTTACTTGTATTCATCAATTTTCCAGGCATTTGGATGTTGAGTATGTAGTGCCTTCAGATTAGACAGAGATCAGTTTTATTGTTCTGAGGCAGACTCCATTTTGCTTGCTGAGTGTGTTACATGACTCCATCGTGGGCAGAAAGTAGGAGCCCACGTGGTTTTTCATCTATTCAGTGAGTTTTTTTTTTTAATCAAGATGAGCAAAAATTACTTTTGGGTTTTTCACAGAAAATGGTAACTGAGATCTTTCATTGATATTTATATTAAATGCTAATTAAGATTTTATGAATAATTTTAAAGGTTGAAATCATTTGGTAAGATTTTGGTTTCACCTTTTGCTTCTTGTTGCCTTGTAAGAAAAATCTGCAATAACTGTGTTTCTTAGATTAGCCCTAGGGAATATTTAAACTGTATTTCAACCAATGAATTAGGGCTGGTACGGACTAAGCTACACGGATACAGCTTTCTTGACTTATGTCCCCAGCTTGTCAGCTCTAGTTTGGGTTAAATAACTTTTTTTAGATTTATATTTGTTGAAGTTGACATTAGTAGTACTACGTGTTGAATTATGATGACAAATGAAATTCTCTGATACCTCACCTGAAGTTTCTGGAAAAAGTCACATATTCACCTCGTTTTGAGGCCGTGGGGCCATCCACAAACAAGATAATAGAGTTAATTTATTTATTCTTGTTTAATTTGGGAAATTGTGGAAAATAAAAGAGTATTTTGGCACTGCAGTGACAGAGGGATCTCAGTCTCAGCTACAAAATGCTTGTTATATTGCAAATTATATCCACGAATGTTGGCCTAGGACGGACACTTGTTTTTTCTCTCATCAGAATATGGAAGTTTTTTCCCTTGACCTCACTCTTCCAGAGAATGAACTCCATGGACCCAAGCGGAGTTGAAGAATACTCAGAACCCTGACGGAGCAGAAAGGAAAAAAAGTATGAGGAGACTTAGAAGGACAGGAGAGCAGAGATCAGATAGAGGAGTGTTCCTGGGTGTCCACAGGAGAGGGAGCCAGTGTGACCGAGGGGCAGCTGTTGGCAGTAGTAATTCTCTTGTTAGCAGCTCTTGGGTTTTGCCTCTTCTGGGTAGTATAATAGCAACGTTTTTGTGTGCTGTGTTGTGTATTTTTCCTTTCTAATGTTAAAAGCTTAATATTTTATGCCCATCTTCTCCAAAATGAGCCACCTATATACTTTTTTCAACAAGCACCCAGAATAGTACCTAATTTCTTAATAAATAAATTTCTTAATTTGATTGTTGACTAGTTGATCCTTCTAGAGAACTTTATGATCCAAAGTGATTATTACGTAATTTGATGCAATTTTTTAAGTATCACATTTTCTCTGAATTTTAAATCAAATTACAAAGAAGAAACTTGAAGAAAATTTAATTATCTCATTTGTGACAGAGGAAGTATAAAGTGAGTTACAGTTTCATGAGATGTTACAAAACTGTGGTGGAATACATTTTTTATTAGAGAGGAATAAAGATAGAAGTAGTCATATATTAATGTAGGAAGTTATTTCTTTTGCAGCATTCTTTGGTCAATAAATTTTTTAGTTTCACAACAGCTGTGCTTCTAGCACATCTGCTTGCTCTTGGTAATGCTAGCAAGAGAAGGGACCAAAACAATTTGGAGTCATAGTGGAACTTGAGTTCTAATATGAGCCACAAATGGTTTATTTGCAACATACACTATTCTTACACCTAATTTCACTATCTACAAAAATTAACTCATACAATGAGAATGAAATGTTAAAAGTCTTAAACATAAGAAAATATCAATCATCACAATCTTGGATTTGGCAAAGAATTCTTACACATAACACTGGAAGTACCAACTAAAGAAAATAAATGCGTTTGTATGTATATGTATGTATATATATACACCTGGGGGATGTATTATGAAAGTGAAAAGACAGCTTAAATAATAGGAATGTATTTGATGTTATCATGTTTAATAGGGTCTATTGTGCAGAATAAAAAAAAATCTTACAACTCAAAGTAAACAGAAAGTTTAACAACTAAGTTAAGGACTTGAATAGATTTATTTCCAAAAGAAATATGGAAATAATCAAGAAGCAACCAAAAACATACTCAGCATTATTAGTTGTTAGCGAAATTTAAGTAAAAAAAAAATCACAATGGGATACTACCTCACCCCAACAGGTTACTAATATGGTTATAAAATAAGAGGAAAATAACAAATACCAGAAAATCTGTGAGGTATTAGTATATTTGTATATGCACGATGGGAATGTTAAATTTTAGCCAGTGTGATAAGTTTGAAAATTCTTCAAAATTTAAAGCTACCATATGAACCAAAGTTGTATACTCTAAAGAATGGAAGAGCTCAAACAAAAAAATACTGGATGAATATTCACAGGAACACTAATCTCAATAGAAACACTTACAAATAATAAATGTTTATCAATACATGAAAAGTATCATATCAATGTAATGAAATATTGAATTATAAAAATTAATGATATGTTGGTACATGTTATATGATATTGAAAACATCATCTTAAGTATAAGACAAAGATCACACATTACATAAATCAATTTATATTAAATACCCAGAACAGGCTATGCAATAGGTGTAAGTGATAATGAATTATGTATATTATGTAAGAGAAGGAAAAATAATATGAATTATGAATATTTTTGGTATCAACAACTGGAATATGGAGTTGCCAATATTTGATGAGAACTGTAAGAGTTGCTTGGAGGCAAGATGAAGAACTGAGTTCTGGGAAGCAATTTTAAGGACCTCCATGAGCTCAGGAATTATAGATAAGTTAGCTGGGTATACTAGTGTGCCATCACGGGTGGAGACATGATTTGAATTCACAGATAGGTAGGGTTTAAAATTGTGAAACTTGAATGACAGTGCCAGTGTGTAGTTAGAAATGAGAAGCCTCCTAGGAAAATTTGATCTTTGAAGGCTGATAAGATTCCTGTGCTTCATGTGGCTTTTGTCAAAGCTTGTGAATCAATAACTGGTGTTAATTCTCTACCAACTCCTTTGCCCAAATCAGTCCCCATTTCTGCTCTGTTAAAGGAATTCCACACAGTGACCTGATGCAAATTCAAATAAAACAAAACGAAACAAACAAAGCAAAGCAAAACGAAACAAAACAAAACAAAACAAAACAAAACAAAACAAAACAAAACACAAGACGTTTGATGGTATTTTCCCTAATCTTGACAATTGCAAATCAGAGCCTGATATCCTCTACCTGGAACATCATAATAGATTCCCAATCCATATTTCTACTTTATCTGCTACTCTTTGTGCCAATTAGATGTACTGCTTCAAATTTAATCTTTTTAAAGATGGATATCAGCTCTCTTGAATCTTCAGTTAGTATTTCAAATCCTTTCTGTATGTTACTACATCTTAACTGTTGTTTTGTGATAACTGCTACTGCATACACAGCCATAAAAACACAAAAGTGTTTTGATTAATGTATCCTTACCCTCACACTTTGTCCTTCCCAAATATTTGTCTCGAATACTAGCCATGTGACATGGCCTAGTTTACATACAGTATTCAAAATAGGATCATAACTTTCGTTAACCTACCAAAACTCTTACGCCTCTTAGGAAATTTTACACTGCCTTCCATAGCCCAGTGTATTTCTCTTAGTTTTGTCAATTGAAAAGCAAGGATTCTTATGATAAGAATATCTGAGTTATTCTTGGGAGAGATGTTTATTCTATAGTCTTTTCCAGGATGAGAACTATTATGGCATTTCTATGCATGCTGCTCCACCAAACACTTTAAAGATAGATAACTGACAGAATCTGGACTGGTGAGTCACTTTCTATGCCTTACTCTGCTGTAGTTTTCTTTCTAGTTCTTATCATAAACACACTAAATTTTCTCTGTTTAGTGTATGTTTTCATCACTGGGATACAGCTTTGTCTAGTCTCTGAAGTATACTTTATAGCTGGAGAAATGTTCAATACTTAACATACAGTGAATACTTTTTAATTGGATATATGCATTAATGCCACCAGTATAGTCTTGTTGCTTATCTCTGAGGTTTATAATATTCTAGAATGAGAGTGATGATTAGTAATGGTCGTTTTGTTCCACATTATAAAGCCTGCTTGAGAATTAAGCCAATCCTAGGAAAACATTGCTGAGTTACCTGGACCCAGTTGGCCTGGACATACAAATGACCATCAAATTTGCATTTTGTGAAGTGTTGTAGTCTCCTTCTTCTGACATTTATTTTTCCCTGTAAGTCTGCTTTAGCCATTTGCAATGTTGTATTCAAATACACAGCTTTTAATTAAACTCTTGTTTGTGTAGTGAAGTTTTGATTTTGGAATGTTTGTATCTCTTCTGTCCGATTGCAAGTTACCTGGGGGCAAGGACTGTCCCTCCGTCGTGTTCACATTCTCAAATAATATTGACCGTATTATTTCTTATGATCACTTGAAAGAAATTTTATAAACATAAGTTTAATAAAAATAGTTATCTGCCTTGATTTTCAAATAATAATAAAATTTGTTACCTGTTTTAAATAAATATGTTAATATTTCTTTCCCCAAAGCATGTATATTTTTTGATACTACTGAAGAATAAATTGAAAACAATCAAAGACATATTTTCATTAACCCATGATTCCATGTTATATAGTAATATGTTAATCATATCAAGTTTCCATAGAGTTGGTGAAAGAGGGATAAAATTTTTCATAGTAAAATAAGTCCTGGCCTGGAATATTTTCAAATATCTTCCTTTAGTTTATATCTGGATTCAAGTATTTTTCTATGGAGTGCATTCATTGGAAATTAGAAGGTTTTTTATGCATACATACAACACAAAACAAGATATGACATGTTTTCAGAGTTGTGACCTTCTTATAACCTAAAAATTTTTGAATAGCATTCTTATAGTCTGTATTTTCATTCCTTAGAAACTCAGGCTAAAGGAGAAGTGATGGATACACCAAAGTTTACTCAAACTGTCACTCAACTTTCCTACTAACCAGCACCAACTGTAAGATCTGTTCTGAATTATAAACCACCTTTCTGGACAAGGAATTGACGTTTTGTTTCATTTTCAAAAGTCCATGGTTTCAAATTAATTAGATTAAGCTAACAAAGACACAAGGCAGTATAATTATGCTGTTTAGCATTTCAGGAAGAAGAAAACAAAGACTCTGTATTTTTTTTCTTAGGATCATAAATTCTAATACGCCCATAGGCCAAATACTTATTTGAATACTTTTATTGGAATATCCAGGCACATGCTCCTGAAACTGTTTTACTCGAAACTCACAGAAATGCTTTACCTGTATGTGATCACAAACCAGTGGGTGCAAGCAAAGAGCTGAGGTGAAGAAGATGACCTAGATTAAGGGGAAGCCAGGGAAAAGGAGTATACTTCTTTGTGTTCTAACACATGTAAGACAGGCTAAGCAATTTTCATCAATAAATGAAGAAATAGAGTCCAGGTTTCATCATTGGAGCAGAATTATGTGCCACAGGACTGAAAATTGATTTTTTGAATTGTTTGATGCATACTTAGAGTCAAGATTTTGATGCATCTTTAGAGTCAAGATTGTGGGGAGTTACATTTCACTGATAAAGCCCATGTGGCCTGTCAAAATTATTTTTTCTCTTGTTCAGAGCTCTGTAGAGTTGGAGACCAGCTGCAGAACACATACTTTATAATTTAAATTCATTAATGTAGAACCCTCTCAGACTTATTTTCCCCTCTAGGTTAAGTAGCCTTAACTCCTCTGAAAACTCCTAGCATTAATTTTTTTCCCTAATTGCTTTTCTCTGGATGTTCTCCAGTTCCTCTAAGTGCCTCTTTAAGGGCATAAAGATTTGTTATTGCAGGCTTTTCAGGACAATAACAATTCCATTCCTTGCTCTTTCGTTGACAGAGTAATATGACCAACATTATGGTAATATTAGGGCTGAAGGACCCTGATTTCTCTCCTACTCCTTGGAAAGTTTTAACGCTAGCAATGTTTTCAAGTTTACTACCCTGTGGTTTCACATTGACTGAAAAAAAATTCTCACACAAGAGCAAAAGTGTGTTTTTAAAAAATCCATTAATTCTTGTAGTCCAAGAGAGGCAATTTTCCAATTCTTGCACATACATCTGTAGGCTGGTGCTCCAACATCAAGTGCCATTGGTCAAACTAGCATAAAATGATGAAGCTGGTCAAGTACCATGCACCTGTTCTGAGCATCCCTTGTGGATTTTTCTCCCAGAAAGAATGACCAATCTGAAGCAACTGTAAGTAATGTATATAGACCATACAAATGGGAAGAAAAAGGAAAAATTATATAATTAAAATCAATAATGGAACCCAGTACGATAAAGTTAATATGCTACAAAATGCTGAATTGACTGCTGTATGTGCTTACCAGTATTACATCATCAAAATATGCTGGAAATTACATACATGTGAAGAATTAAGTCCTCAAAGCAGGAAATTTCAGGATTGATTAATTTGAGTAGGTAAATGAATTAAAGAAATTTGGATTACTTGGCAGCAAACAATCAAGGAATTTCATTGTTAACTCACTTGCCTGCCTGGTAGATGATGAAGATCACATATATAAAAAGATGCTGGAGAAGGCAATAGACTTGCATCCTCATGGAAAATAATTGGCAGGCTTGGCGCAGTGGCCTAGCAGCTAAAGTCCTCGCCTTGAATGCTCTAGGATCCCATATGGGCGTCGATTCTAATCCCGGCAGCCATTCTTCCCATCCAGCTCTCTGCTTGTGGCCTGGGAAAGCAGTCGAGGATGGCGCAAAGCCTTGGGACCCTGAACCCATATGGGAGACCTGGAGGAGGTTCTTGGCTCCTGGCTTTGGATTGGCGCAGCACCGGCCATTGCGGTCACTTGGGAAGTGAATCATCGGTTGGAAGATCTTTCCTCTCTGTCTCTCCTCCTCTTTGTATTTCTGACTTTATAGTAAAGATAAATAAATCTTTAAAAAAAAGAAAATTCCAGGCAAAATTACAGGAGTTACCTATTCAGGGGACAATTTCCACTTACTCTAGCATTTTGGTTAGTGCTTGATTGTGGCAGATTCCTAAGTTCCAGAGTAAGAAAGGTCAAGAAAATGTGCCCAAATGGAAGATGACAATAATGGTTAAGGTGGACCTGACGATGTGGTACATTGCTAAAATTGTGTTCAGGTTCCTGTGTCTCCACCTTTCTGCAATGTTTCTCCATGGATTTTCTCCAGTGGTAGATGTTACTTATCCGTCCATTGAATCAGAGCTTATCGATAGAACTTGCTTGGGCAAATGCATCAGTAGAAAACACAACTCAAGCAAAAATTTGAAAGTTCTTGTTCCCTGGAACTCATTCCTTGTCATTGCTGGGAATCTGATAAGTTCAAATGAAAAAACTGTCTAATTTCCAGGAAGATTAAAGAATGCATAGAAAGTTTGAAGCTAATCCGGCATTCTAGTGTGGCATGCGAGTGAGGTCTAGCTGGATCATCAATCCCTCAGTAAAATCATCCCAGAACACAACTGTAAAAGAACACATAAATATGTGGGAAATATTGAATTGTGTTTGTTTTATGTCACTAAGTTAGCAGTGAAAGTTAATCGATACAAAATGAAATAGATATGCAATTGAAATACAACAGTAAAATGTGATGTTCTAGAATCATATCATTCAAAGGATAAATCACACAAAGTTAAGATTAGTATAGAAAACATTCAAAAGGAAATAACATTTTGTTTATTCTATACATAATAATTTTTCTGAAATCCTTTCCTGCTCCATTTTTACCAACAAACCATTTGCAGGTGTATAAACCAGCACAACCATTATGAAAGATAGTATCAATATTCCTCATAAATCTGAAAATAGATTTGCCATCTTACTCAGACAACCCACTCCTTTGAATTTACCCAACAGATATGAAATCAGCACATAGAAGAATCATCTGTATTCCTATGTTTATAACAGCTCACTTCACCTAGATGTCCATCAGCTGATGACTGAATAAAGAAAACATGGTCTATGTATGCTATGGAAAGTGCTTAGATATAAAAAAAGAATGAAATTCTGTCTTATGCAACAAAATTAATGTATCTGGAAACATTATGCTTAGTAAAGTAAATCAGTTCCTGAAAGACAAATAAATACAAGTGTTTTATGTTTTCTCTAGTCTGTGGTAAATAATACACAAGATGTAATGCATATAAACTAGATTGCCATCCTGAGATTTAATTATTGTTTACAGCCTTTTCTATACTCCTGAGTAACAGTGGTCTCTTTTCTCCATGCTACGTGTTAAAGTCTTTACCTAAAGGATTTTTAGCTTGTAATTGTGAATTAAATATGTCATTTTAGAAATTAAAAAAAATAGTGCTTGCTTCAGCAGGCTGCATACTAAATTTGGAATGAGACAGAGAAGATTATCATGGTATCTGCATAAGGCTGACAAACAAAAATTAAAAAAATAATAATAAGGAAGGAAGAAGGTGGGAGAAAACACAGGTGACCAAGAGTAGAGTAGCGAATAACAATGTGCTCCTAAATTTGTAATGTGAAATACATGGAATTTATAAATAAAATGTCTTTCATGAAGTTTTGCCTCTCATTTGAGGTTAGATTTGTTTGTGCTATTCTAGGTCCCTGGTATGCATTGCTACGTTGTTGAACAGTTTTCCATTTTTTATTAGGTACTTATTGCTATCAGGTTTCCTCCTAGCACTGCTTGTTTTTGATACAAATTTTGATATATTGTACTTTCATTTTCATCAGTTTAAGGGGAATTTTTAATTTTCCTTTTGATTATTCTATGATCCACTGTTCATATATGAAAACGTTTTTCAGCCTGAAATTTATATATAATTTCTAGAGTGAATTTTGTTAGTAACTTCCATTCATTCTATTGTGGCTAGAAAAGATACATGATATGATTTCATTTTTTGAAATTATTAAGAATTGTTTTATGACATCATGTAGGTCCCATCCTGCAATAGGTTTCATGTGCGGATGAAAACAGTGTGTGTTCTGCAGTTGTGTAATAGAACATTCTGTAGATGTCCATTAAGTTTATCTGGTCTGGAGTGCTCACTAGCTTTATTTCTTGATTTTGTGTGTGTGTGTACTTGAGGTGTCCATTGATAAGGTAGAATGTTAATGTTCTCCAGTACTATCATGTTGAAGCTTATGTCTCCCACTAGAGTCATTAATAATAGATGCTTATACATTTACATTAGTCATATAATGTTGTTGAGTCGATTTCTTGAGCATTACATAGAGATATTCTTTGTTTCTTTTTCACAGTTTTTATCATGAAATACATTTTATTTGATACGATGGAGATGCCTTTGCTCATTTTTGGTTTCAATTTGCATAGAATATGTTTTCTGACCTTTAACCTTCATGCTGTATGTGTCTTTACTGCTGAAGTGTTTCCGATAGGCAATGTGCATGATTTCATTGTAGGAATTTCTTTCATTGACATTCAGATTATGAAAGGTAAACAATGACTTGGTCATGTCACTTTGGTACAAAAATTTCTATTCTTTTTTTCTAAATATTCTTTTGGTTTTTACTAGTGAGTTTTCTACACCTTTTTTGTTGTTGATCGTCTTTTTTTTTTGTTTCTGTATGTTGTAAACTCATAAATATCATTTGTAAGGCTAGGTCTGGTGCTGATGAATTGTTTTATTTTTTGATTGGCTTGTTAAGTCTTCACTTTCATTTATGAATGAGAGCTTTGCTGTGTAAAATACTCTGGATTGGGAGCTGTTTATTTTTTTGAACTTGAACTACTTTTCTCCCTTCTCTGCTGTCCTGTTCCTGTTGAGAAATCTGATGTCAATTCGATGGGAATTCCTTGAATAGTGACCTCGTGCCTTCCGTTAAAAATTTTAGGATATTCCATTTTTTATCCTTTTGTGACTTTCCTCCTCACTTTATTATTATTATTATTGCCATTGTTTTATAATTATAGTGATTTCTCCCTTCCCCTTCCCTTCTATGTTTTTCTCTCAAACCCTTTTCCAGCATATACTCACAGTAATAAAGCACTTTATTATGCTATTTCAGTGTGTCATGGCATTGCAGGTATGGACAGTCTAATATCCATCCTATTGTTATGGTATTTTTAACTGTTTCATTGGCAGTCCTCCGTTTTTTTCCCCAAAGATTTATTTATCTTTTATTGCAAAGTCAGATATACGGAGAAAAGGAGAGACACAGGAAGATCTTTCATCAGCTGATTTACTCTGCAAGTGATCACAATGGCCAGAGATGAGCCATTTGAAGCCAGGAGCTTCTTCTGGGTATCCCATGTGGGTCCAGGGTCCAAAGGCTTTGGGCTGTCATCCACTGCTTTCCCAGGTCACAAGCAGGGAGCTGGAGGGGAAGCGGGGCTGTCAGGATTAGAAATGGTGCACATATGCTATCTTGGCATGTGCAAGGTGAGAACTTTAGCTGCTTGGCTACCGTGCCCAGCCCTGTTTGCCTTTTAATAGGAAGTAGGGATGTATACTCAATGTCTTTTGTTATTTTTGAAAGCTTAAATACATGTTTTATAGTGAGGATATTTTCTGAACCTGTCTATTTGGGATTTTACATTTGAATGTCAATGTCTTTCTTCAAATTGGGGAAGGTTTTGGCTTCTTTCTTTCTCTCTCTCCCTCCTTCTTTTCTTCCCTTTCTTTTGCTCCAGGAAAGTTGCATTTACTAACAGAAGGAGACATAGAAAGATCTTCCATCTGCTATTTCACTCCCCAGATGGTGGCAAAGGCTGGAGCTGAGCAGATCCCTGTCTATGAGCGTGGAGCCTCTTTTGGGGCTGCCACTATGGAGCAGGGTCTCAAGGACTTGGGCAATCCCTGCTGCTTTCTGCAGCCCTAAGCAAATTAGCTAGATTGGAAGTGGAACAGCCGGAATATGACTGATGTAGTTATGGGTCTGTGGTACTTGCAGAGAGAGAAATTATCCAGTTGAACCACCACGTTGCCCCTTAGCTGTTATTTCATTGACTGGGATTTCTGAACTACTTTACCCATCAGTCTTACAGGGATTTCCAAGACTGGTATGTTGAGTCATTTGAAGATATTCTGGAAATCCCAGGCACTTTCGTTGTTCTTTTTGATTTATCTTTCTAGAAAACCTGATTGACAGATTTTGAAGGACCTGTCTTTTAGAGCATAAATAATTTTTTTTCTGTTTCTAATTTTTGTTCTTGAGACTTTCCACTGTAATTTTCCAGTATCTTTTTTCTGAATCTCAAATCCATGTCACATGACTGATTTCTTAACTCATTTCAGTGCTTTTCTGCATTGTATTGTTTGTTTTAAAAATAACTTAATCTTTTTGAATTATTTCTCTAATATCTTGTCAATTTACCTTCCTTTAAAGTCTGAAATTACTGCATTAATTGTGTTTATTTTAGTGAGCTCTTCTGCTTGATTATTCATATTTCTTGTGTTTCTATATGGATGTTGCACATCTGCAAAAATTCTTTTTATCATTTTTAAAGAGTGATTTATGTAATCGAAGGCTTTTCCGCAGAGATGTGCCTCTGGATATTTACTTAATAGACTGCTTTAGCTCTAAGTTAGAATTTGTAGTATTGTCTCCCTATGCCATTACTGGCTGTAGATGTTGGTGGCCATGGTGGGCATCTAGGGTATTCTTGTGCCTCAGTATGTTCGGTGAAATCACCCATGCAGGGGTCCTGCTGTTCTTCAAGGAGAGGTGGCTTGAAGAACTTCGGAGACACTGGGGACAGTCTTGTGGCTGCTCTGCATGTACCTAGCACAAAGACTCTCAGGCAGTATCCAAGACAGATACTGGCATTGGCAGTCACTGCTGGTTTGAGGAGCCAGTAAAATGTAACTGATGTCCAGCTCCAAGACTCACATTAATGCCGTGTGTTGGAGGCAGGTTCCATAGATGCTCACAGAGAAGCTGGCTGGGTTTCTGAGAATGAGTTTGGCTCTGTAAGCACAGGAATGCTACTTTGGACATGATCTATGAGCTGCTTGCTGGTCCGAGTTGGGTGCAGAAACGTCAGGTCTGAGCAACGCAGCAAGTTAGCAACAATACTGCAAATGTGCACGTTTTGCAGAAATAGCTGGAATCCTGAACTCTCTGCTGGGCTTCAGTAGAGAGAAGAAATTAGGGTAGAATATGTGGCAGGTAGTAAGTGTTAAGTGTGACATGGAGGACCCATTTCTAAGTCTCAGTGAGTAAGGAGTTGCTGGGGTAACTGGGATACATAAAGCATAAACATGGACCCAAGGGCATGCACTAGGTGGGGAGAGAGCTCTGTCCACTGTATTTGGGAGGGACAGGGTTCTGTAGTAGCACTAGATAAAGGCATTGTTTAGCACTCATGGCTACTGAGCATGTGAACAGTGGAGCCACCTGGGATGTGATTCATTACCATAGCCCTCCACTGTGCCAGGGTGAACAGGTTGATTCACTGTTTAGAATGAGCACATAGTACCAGCAAGCTGTACCCATCATGATGTAAATTGTACAGAGTACCCCACCAGAGTTACTGCAGCCAGTGTGGCAACTTGAAGAGGAGAGACACATAATCAGAAAAGAAATGACAGAAGTTTTTTGAAAGCGGAGTAGCCAGAGGAATAATCTTTCTGTGAAAGTGGATTAACCACAGTGCCTGTTCCAGTAGTTTTACTCATTTTGGAAATCACAGTTTCATACTGATTTGATTCACTTGTGGGTTTTTGTTTACTGACTAATCAACATCCCAGCCAGGAAGTTCTCAGGGGGACATTGCATACCCAGGGGGTGGAAGAGAGCAGGAAGATGCCCAATTATTTAGGAATATGTCCTGCCTGAAACTGCCTCCTTGCCACCCATGGACTTATTGAAAGCAGTGCCATCTGTATAGCTTTTCATTTTTTAAAGATTTATTTATTTTTGTTGGAAAGGCGGATATACAGAGAGGAGGAGAGACAGAGAGGACGATCTTCCATCCGATGATTCACTGCCCAAGTGGCCTAAGTGGCTGGAGCTGAGCCAATCTGAAGCCAAGAGCCAGGAGCTTCTTCCAGGTCTTCCACACGGGTGCAGGGTCCCAAATCTTTGGGCCGTCCTGGACTGCTTTCCCGGGCCACAAGCCGGGATCTGGTTGGGAAGTGGAGCTCCCAACCATCCCAGAGTCCCCGATGTGGGGCATGCTCTGAGGATCCTGCTCAAGTGGTTTTGATAGTTCAACAGTTCTGAATTGCTGCCAATTTCACCATTCCAAGCATGATGAAATCTCTTCAGAATCTACTGTCTGGCTTAGTCCACCTTAGCGTCTCCACTTGCTCAGATTTTCACTGCCCACACTTGGCTGGGATAGTTGAATCAATTTGCTCTGTCCTCTGTTCTGGTATGAGGTGTCCTATGGAGGCTCTAATGTATTACCGTAATGCTGGATCTCTCAGCAGCCCTGTTCCTACTCTCTCCTGAGAATCAGAACTCTGTGAGGTCCCCCTATTAGGCCCTGTTGGACCTGTGGAGCTTGCTCTGACTTGCTAGAATGCAGGGATGTCCTTGGAATCTCCAGAAACAAGATGGGCAAAGTTCCTGTCTCTTAGCATGGCACGGAGTGTGGCAATGATGTTCCTCTCGACAAGGAGCCTCTCTCCAGCCCTGTTCTGGCTCTCAGCGTTCAGGTATGGTATAAGCCAGGGAACGGTGAACCTGCAAGGAGCTCTGCTTGCTGCGCTGCCAGCTGCTTGTGACTGTATTCATCTCCACAGAGAGGTGCCTGGGTAAGGACTTGGGCATGTGGGCTCTACTGCTGCTTTCATGATCATTCTTTCCCTTGCAAAGGGGTCATCCTCTCACCTCTCTCTGTGCTGTTACATATTTGTGTTCCATTGCATTCCCATTGTCCTCTTATTCAGATAGCTCAGCAGCTCACCTGTACAAGTAGCTGCTTTGCATTTCTCAACTGAGGATAAAGTGAAAGACAGGCCTCTCTTAGAAGGCTCTGTTAAATCACTGCCATTTCAGACGTCTAGTAGGCCTCTGCTTGGAATGCTGTTTACCACTTGTTTGTCATTTCTTGAGTTCTTACTGTGTTCTGAGAATCATTCATGCTCTGTAATTGCTGAATATAGGTTTGTCTGGAAGGAAATTTGCAATCTGGAATAGGTGGTTGACTAAATGACCCCAAATAGAAAATCACAAGGTATAACATCCATAAACAAAAAATTTCATGATAAAGACTTTTATGTAATTAAGTCTTTAGAACAATTGTTGTCAAATGCCAGTAGAAACAAGAACCATTCAGAAAGCTTTGGCAATATGCAAGTGTTTAAATTCTATTACTGGATGCTCTGAGTTCCTTGGCTTGGGCTCCAAGGAATCAGTATTTTTTGAAAGTCTCATAAAGGCATTAAGCACATGTTTGAAATTTGCCCATTACTGTTTATGACAGGCCTGAAATGATGACAAAGATTTTAAGCCAAACTCGATGTATTATCTATCCAAAGTGAACCCTTTCTCAGCAGCAAAAATTAACCAAATGTTAGAGTGACCATGTTAGTTACATGCAGAAAAAAAAAATTCATGGAAAGTGGATTAAAAATCAGTTTTATCTCGGTGTAAAATAACAATGTTCACATATGATTTGTTCTTACTGTGCATTTTCCTTCAACGTTTCAACTCCTAATTCTACCTGGCCCCTGATTTCCTACTCCAACCCTTAATTATTATCCATCTACATTTTGTATACATCTTTAGGTATTCTGGGTATTCCAAGTAAATGTAATCACGTAATATGAAACTGTCTGATTCCTTTTACTTAGGCTAGTGTTCTTAAGATCATTAATATTTTACCTCGTGTCAGTACTTTATAGTTTTTAATCAGGGACTAGTACTCTATATTGTGGCTATACCCCATTTTGTTTTCCCATTCGTCAAGCGCTTGGGCCGTCTTTGGTTGCCTTGCCAGGAGCATCAGCAGGAAGCTGGGAAAGAGGAGGTTCAGCTGCGCAAGGAATTGGCTGCCATACGAGACATTAGCACCTCAGATGATATATTAACCCACTACGACACAATTAGCCTATTTTATTAATGCATTTATCAATAAAGTTTTAAGTAACATCTATGTATTATTTACATAGACATGTCAAAACATAAAATACCTGTAATTAATGAACAAAGATATTAAATAGGAGGACTCTCTTCCCAAATGCAGCTTCCTATTGATGCATTCTGAGAGGCAGTAGCAATGCCATGATGATAGGATCCTGTGTCCACATAAAACACTTAGATTTGAGCTTTGAACTTCCAATTTTGGCCTGACCCATTCCTGACTGTGGGCAGCCTAGGAGTGAGCGAATGGGTTTCAGATTCTCTCTCCCTCAATCCCTCTTTCCATAACCTGCCTTTCAAATAAATAAATCTTAAAAACATAACTGTTCACTTCTATTACCTTGGAAATGCATTGACTTATGAATATTAAACTTTTGTTGTCATTTATTATTAGTTGTAGGTATTTTTTTGGCTTCTTTTTGGTTTTCTCCATGGAGCTAAAAGTTGTGGTGGCAGGAATGTTTCTGTCATTTTTTTAGTGGAAAAGCTTTCGAATCAGTAAGCTGCTTGTGGACTTTTGTAGATATTGCTTACCAAGTTAAAGAAACTCTCTTTTATTCTAGTTTAGATGAAAAGGTTTTTTTTTTTTTTAATCATGAATGGGTACTGAATTTTGTATAATGTATTCTTTTGTCATCTGAAACTATTGTCCTGTCATCTTTCTTTATTCTATTGCTATCATGAGCTTCATCAACTAATACTGCACTATTGCACCTAGAACAAATTTAATTTAGTTGATGGCATATAATTTCTTTTCTACATCATGAGATTCACTTTGCTGTTTTTTTTAAAAGATTTATTTTATTTATATTGGAAAGTTACATATACAGAGAGGAGAAAAGACAGCAAGGAAGATCTTCACTCACCAAGTGGCTGCAATGACTGGCTGCAGCTGCACCAGTCTGAAGCCAGGAGCCCAAAGCCTCTTCCAGACCTCCCACATGGGTGCAGAGTCCCAAGGCATTGGGATGTCCTCAATTGCTTTCCAAGGCCACATGCAGCGAGCTGTATGAGAAGCTGGGCTGCCGGGTTTAGAACCGGCATCCCTAAGGGATCTTGGCACATGCAAAGCGAGGACTTTTAGCCACTAACCAAGCCCAACTTCTCTGATTTTTTGCTGTTGTTTTGTTGAGGATTTTTGTATCTATGTTAGTGAGAGATCTTTATCATTCTCTCCTTTTCTAATAATATTTTTACCTGATTTGGATATGGTATATCACAAAATGAGTTAGGAAATACTTATTTTGATTCTGTTTTCTAAAACTTTGTGAAGAATTGACATAGTTTCTTCCATGACTATGTCATAGAATTTACCAATAGGTACCTTTCAGCCTAGTGATTTTTTGGGGGGGAGGGGGAAGAGGAGAGGGTGGGTTATTAATTACTGAATCAATTTGTTTGACATAAGCCACTTTTGATTGTTTGAGTTAATTTTCATATATCATGTGATGTATGAATTGTAGCTCTTTTTTTTTTTGGTACATGGATATTTTATTTCAGGTCTATATATTGGGAGAACAACTTTTTCTCCCCTAAATTGCATTCTTATTTTCAAAAATTTCTTTATCATCTTGTGTGAATCTTTTCCTCTATCTTCTCCTTGGTTTTGCTCATCTGTTGTCTGTCCTGATGCCATGTTCACAGTATATTGTTTATGCATTGTATCTGAATGGGAAAATATGAGAATATACAAATGTCTGATGAGAAATCGTTATTTGGAGATATTTGTACAGAGGAAAAATTCTTGGAATGTTTTCTCTGTTTCTTTTAACTTAAGGGAAATGGTAAGAATGTCCACATTTTGAATGTAAATCTTTAGGAAAATCAATGACTTATTTCTTTCTTATATGAAGGTTATATGAGCAGGATTTTTCTTTAGGGCATGTGATATATGTACAGTTCTGTTCTCTGCCACTTGTTCTGGTTTGAAACTCGCCCTTGAAGACTGACATCTGTTGGAGGCATGATCTCTTTCTTTGATTTCACTCACCCCTGACTTCCAATTGCCTTTTGATTGCTGACTTCCCTATTCTTCTTGGTTCCAGACTGTCTGGTTGGCCTGACCTTGTATATAATTCCTGACCTTCTCATGACTCTTAGGAACCAAGGCTTGAACTCTAGATTGACTTCTGTCCACAGTTCAGTCAGAAGATGGAAGCCTTTAGACTAAATGAGTTCTCAAAGGCAAGAGAATATATATTACAATAGATTCTGGTCTCTGGTTCAAACCTTGTAGTAGGTGTAAAGGAGGAGATAGGGTGGAGACAATAAAAAGGAATTAAAATATATAGATGAGGTAGAAGAGAACCAAGGGGAATAAATATTTCCGTGAGAAGAGATTGGTCAACTGAAACTCTGCAATAATATTATAGGTAATGAAGAATGAGGCTGGTTATTTGGACCATACACATAGGAAGCGGGTCCTGGCCTTTCGGTGCGTCCTGCAATTTTCTTAGCAGATAATTTTGCTGTTGGTTTGAATGTGCCTCTTCACCATTTAAAAATAAACATATGTTTCTATATATGTGAATGTAAGCTTTTCAAAGAGATTTTCTTTAAGCCTGACTGGAGGTAAGAAGGTGTGGTGTGTGCATGTGTGTGTGTGTGTGTGTGTGTGTGTGTGTGCGTGCGTGCGTGCGTGTGTGTGTGTGTGTGTGTGTGTAGGTTGTATGGTGGAGTACTTGAAGTTTTATCCTCTTTGTCTTCTTTTTTCGTCTTCTCTCTATAGAAAGACATGGTCTAGTTTGAGGGGATGAGGAAATTTGCTATGGGTAGGGCAAATATATTTTGCCCTGTGTTAGCTATACATTAAAAAAAAATACCCTTTGTTTACCCATCCCAAAATCTGCTTTGTTGTTCTTTGGGGCTGGCAGTATTTGCAAATCTGCTATGTTCCACTTTATTCAATGATCTCAGCACTGTTCAGACGGTTTATATGACAGAATAGCCTCACCCAGCTCTTTCAAAAGTTCAACTCTGGGCTTAAGAAGCTGAAACTGGTAGCAACATGCAATTAAGCACAACAGAAGGATGAAGATAGTCTTGAGTTTTCACAACAGAGTTAAAACAAATTACTTCAGGAAGAAATACACACACACATATATGTGTACTATGCCTTTAATATATATATTATTTATTGCTCTCATATTTAATAAAAATGAATTACTCCTAGATAATGTAAGCAGATATCTTATTTAAAGCAAAAAAGTATTTGGATAGGCATGTCTTAGTTTTTGTAATTGAAAATACTTTTGGGCAACATGCTAATGACTCAGTTTATAGGTTGTTTAGGACAGACACACACACATTTAAGAAAGGCCGAGGAGAAAATGTGCTAGATTTGGGGATTCTGCTTGACTGTGTGCCATAATTCAAGGTAAGCAGGTGGCCTAGTGAACTATAAAAGGCTTACTAAACAAAGAATTTTATTTGCTGGTTGGTGCCTGCAGGGTAGGAATTATGAAAGGAAGCAGAAACCTGACAGCCAAAGAGAGTCCCTGATTTTGAAATGAAATGTTTTTTATTTACTTTAAAAGGTATGCAAATTAATTATGGTTCAGACACAAAAAAATCTCAGCTTTTGAAAATGATGCATCATTTTCAAAAAGTAGTATCAGGTTAAAAGATAGTTTGTTATACCCTAAGACCTAAGAGCTCACAACTACAGCTCGATAGGATAATGTGACTATTTCATCAGAGATGACAAAGTTTGGAAAATAAAATGTACAATTTGAACTCAGGAATTCTGTATTGGTTAGTTTCTTCTTCTTTTGTACAAGTTACTAACAAATAGATCAAAATAAAAAATACCAACAGGGATTATACTGTGCCAAATTCCAGAATGTTTTGTGCTACAGACTCCAGTTCAAATTATTTTTAAATAGAAAAGATGATCCACCCTAAAATAAATAATAGCTTCGTCTTAGTAGTCATAGAAAATAAGTACCATGAGCTCCTTGCATTTCTGGAATTGAGTTACTTAGAGCCACAGATGCCCATATTTGCTTTCTTATTTTCATAGATAATTTCACTAAGCAGAAACCCTTGTCAGTCTTACATTCACATGGCTAGAAGGTCAAAGTTAGTCAGTGAGCCAAGAAATACCATATCAGGGTTTCTTTCCCCTCCAATTGAAGAAGGTATAAATTGTGGAATTAGTGTATTGATTGAAGGCTACAACTTCAAGCAATCAGTTTTTCTGGCTTGACAAGATTATTTTATCCTACTTTTCTTTTATTATTATGTGTAGTATTTGAGTCATCCTTCAGGCAGATGAAATGACAGCTTGATTTAACTCAATAAAATCTACCAGTTAGGTAACCTACTGAGCCGAACAAAAGATGAAAAGGATGGCAAGGGGCAGGTGCACTGCTAGTTTAAGCGAGCAGAGAAATCTGCAGAAGAAGAAAATATTAACAGAAACAACGCTCTAATCAATGCATTTCTATGGAAACTCGAGAGAAATTTGTAAAACCTTGCTGGGCAATTGAGCAGATAATGTCTTTGCCTTAAAAACAAAACAAAATAAACAAATCTTTAAAACTAAACTGTGTGCATGAAAAAACAATACCTTCATAATGACTGTGCTTTTGTGTAATTGCAGCAAATGAAATAATCTTTAATAACTTGAAATATTTGAGGTAAAATGCTGCTTGATAGATCTGTGATAGTCTGGAAATTAAAACTATAATTTGTGCTTTTTTTTCATTGAACCTAAATTTCGCTTCCTCACATCCAATTGATGTCTTTCATAATTTCTTCAAATTAGCATGCCTGAACATTTTCCAAATAGCATCAAGATGAATTTCCCTGAGAAAGTGAAATTACATATATCAGAGTGGATTCTGTGTTTACAGAAACAGAAAAAAATTCTTTTGGCTTAAAATATTGATATAATGAGACAGAGGCTTTTTTATAAGTTCTTCATATATGAAGATGATTACCACTTTTTGTTCATAAAACTTTCATTTCATGCAGTGGGATTGGCCATAGGCTACTGGGGGCAACTTCTATGAATAGAAGTTTGATTTTAAATGAGCAATTTTATTAATATCCACTTTTAGGTTTTTAGAGATCGCGATGCATTTTACAGTATTTTGGTTTTCTGAATTAAATAATACAAAAATTCTGGAACATGATGGGAGGGTTTGTGGTAATGCATAAGACATAAATTGTAAAGCAGTTTCATTGTTAGAGGGAAAATTTGGAAATTCTGTTCACAGCAGCCCTGTTTCTTTTTGAATGACTATCTCATCAATTTACATATTATCTCATTCTTAAAGAAAAAAATTATTTCTTGTATAACTCAAATTGCATGATAATTTACTTTTAATAATATTTTTCAATTATCCTTTAATAGTGTTTTTCAATGATTTCTCAGTGCTTTTACGAAGGCTTAAAGAGAAAGAGAGAGAGAAAGAGAGAGAGAGAGGGAATGTGTGTGAGAGAGAGAATTCTCTTCAAATGGTTGGCTACTCAAATGGCTCCAAGCCAGAGTTAGGGCTTGAGCAGGCTGAACAAGGAGCTGGGAGCTCCATCACCGCCTCTCACGTGAATGGTAAGGTCCATCTGCACTACTTTTCTTCAGGGAATTAGCAGAGAACCAGTTTGAAATGGAGCAACAGGAACTCTGATAACAGATACTGGTATTGCAAGCAATATTTAAACCTGATGTGTATCACAACACTGGTAGCAAGAATGATTTGCAAAACACTTCCCAGAAGTTTCTACAGTAAATAATGCATCAAAATTTTTCAAAAATTCCTTCTGGTCAAACTAACATAATCCTTGCATGGCAGGGCAAATTGCTTTCTTCTTTCATATGACTGTGATCCTTGGCAATGGTTCTGTGCATGCATTCTGTTTTAGCAGGAACAAATACAATGAAATAATAATGATGAGTATTTCAGAGTTGTAGGATATCCAGCGCATAGGCTGTTATTTTCGTGTATTCTTGTTCTCTCAAGTGACTGTCATTATTATTTGTTAAAATTTTAGTAATCATTGCCTTTACCTTTCTCTAGTTTCTCGCTTTCACACACACATTTGTGTCAGCAGAACCTTTCATAGTTGAAGAGAGCTTCTAATAGCAGAGAGATGGACTGAGATGGTTGACAGCCTGGTTTTCCAAGCATCTGCATAGGCTCCACTAACGTGTTGCCACATCAACACCATCCAGAAGGAAAATCAGGCAGGTGAACCCATGGACAGGTGCCATATTTACTAGAGGCATCAACATTACAAGATCAATTGTTTTCAAATACTTTTCATTTCCTTTATGACTCAAGTACATAGAACAGCTCTGGTTAACACAGAAGAAATTAAAATCTCATGCCTAAGGGTATAAAATTTGTATACCCTTAGAGAAAGAGGGAAAAATTAGAACCAATATAGAATTAATTTTCAAGAATCAAAGCATGTATAATGATCATTTGCATGGTAAGCAATAAGACAGATTTGTGTGTAGTGACTTAAAGGTCTAACTTAAAGAGGTAACACTGGACATTCCAAACAAAATTATCACAGGACATTGAAACTAATGAAACTTAAAGTTATATTAAGAAACTACATTTACAGAGTGAAAATATCATCAGGATTAAAACCAAGGGCTGACATTTTGACCACCTTCCTCCGCTTGTGTACCATTTTATGCTTGTTGTACAATTGGAAATGAAGCAATGACAGGAAGCACTGCCACTTTAGTTTTAAAGTTTGTGTAGTGTTTTTGTTAGTCTCTTTGTATTTCATATCTAAGTATATATGCCCAGGCTGATGAGTTGGCCATCATGTATGCCCATATTATCAAAACCTGAAACAAGCTATAGAACACATGTCTTGACATTTCAGGCCATTTGGAAATTAATTCTAGACTGCACATTACTGGTCAAGTCTATTCTAATGAATGCTACAGCTTGTTAGTCACCTGATGAGGAAATCATTTGGCTTGCCTGGAATTTGGGGTGAGTATTAGTAGAGTCATAACAAACTTCAAAATATGGAGTCTTCAACAGTTTTGTGGAGGGGAATCTTCATTATTTATACACAGGAAATTCAACAGTGCACATTTGTCTCAGCTTCATTTTGAGTTCTTTAGCTTTGACCGTTTCCCTATTGGTGACACAATCTGTAGATTTCAGACCCAGAATATTGCGTCTCTATCAATAAGAGATCTCATTGTGTCTGTTGTTGTGGTTGGTCCTGATGTATTTCATCAGCTTGGCCAGGGCGTCTCTGTCTTCCATGTTCCACTGCCTGTCTGAATGTAAAGGCAGAGCAGGCCTTCTACCAACCTGATGTCCCAGCCTGGTCTTCCGCTTGGTGCTGACTTGAAGACACAGGGTCTCTGGAAGCCATCCATGTCATGGGCAGTCACCATCCAGGCAGTGACAGTAATGACGGCTGTTTGGAGGACAGGGATTCTTCCGGTGGGGAACATCCCTGTTGCTAGCAATTTCATCTTAGCCCAAACTCAACATGATTTTGTTTTTCTCTTGCTTCTTTTCTGGTCTGCTCTTGGGGCTCAGCTTCAGTCATTGAGTTAGTGGTCCTGGGTTTGGGTAAGCCAGTTGACAGCAGCAGCCTCTACTGCTGAAAGTGCAGGCTCATTTAAAACAAACAAGCTGGTGAGATCCTTCTGGGTTGGATGGAGCTTTTATTGGCTAGAGCATTTAGCACCATTGTAGCCTCCTACTTTTTTCACACCAGTGGGGGCCAAAGCCACCTTCTGGATGTTGTCCTTTTTTTTCCTTTTAGCATGTTGGGTGGCTGGAAGAAAGCTGTTTATTTTTATTTTATTAAGGTTGACATTTTGATCTTCTGTGAAGTTTCTTATTACTTACTAGTTCTAGAATCTTTTTTTGAGTCTTTAGAATTTCTACATAGACCAACACATGAAACTGGCTGGAGTAATTTTATCTTTGCTTTTGTGAACCATCCACATTTTTTTAATTAATGCATTGATGAGCACTTCCAAGACATGTTTAATGGAAGTGAAGAGAAAATAGCATCATCTTGTGCTTGATCTTAAAATGAGACATTTTTTTGCTAAGTATAAGGTCATTTCATTTGGTTGAAGAAGTTTGATTGTATTCTCCAATCACTCAGCATTTTGTCTTCAGTGGATGTGAAATTTCGTCACTCTTTTTGGACCAATTGACTTAATTACCTATATTTTCTTCTTTAGAAAGAAAATAAGAGAAACTACAAAAATTATTTTCAATAGTGAACTAACTCTACAACTCTGCCATAAACTCATTTGGATATGATGTTTTATTTTAAAAACTTACTGTTGGATTTAATTGGTGGATTTTTGGATGACTTTTTTTTTCAGATTTTCTTTTTCTTTCTTTTTTTTTTTTTTTAATTGGAAAGACAGATATACAGAAAGGAGGAGAGACAGAGGAGGATCTTCCATCCGATGGTTCACTCCCCAAGTGGCCTAAACTGTTGGAGCTGAGCAAATTCAAAGCTAGGAGCCAGAAGCTTCTTTCTGGTCTCCCATGTGGGTGCAGGTTCCCAAAGCTTTAGACCCTCCTGGACTGCTTTCCCAGGCCACAGGCAGGGAGCTGGATGGGAAGCAGGGCTGCCGGGATTAGAACCAGTGCCCATATGGGATCCCAGCGCGTTCAAGGAGAGGGCTTTAGCCACATACTATTGTGCCGGGCCTTTGGATGACTTTTACTGTCAGTGTTTTATAAGCAATACTCGTTATGTCTTGTATTGTCTGTCTGTTTTGCTTGTTTTGAGTATGTATGAGATGGGATGTGATTCCTCTTTTAAAGTCCAGTGCAGAATTAGTATCATTCAAATACTAATACTTCAAATATTTAGTAAACTTGAACAATGAAAACAAGTGCTGAGAAAGCAATTCTTTGGCGCGAATCTGCGCATTATATAATTCTTTTGGTGAAAGCCATTTTGTCAAACATGCTTGTGTGCTAAACAAACTGCAAATATAAGAGAGAGTGCTTCTGGCCACACAAAGGGGAAGTTCATTTGCAATCCAATGTGAAGAGATATGTCTCCTAGAGACGATGTTGTGGGACAGTGGGTTAGGTCCAGTTGCATCCCACACTGAAGTGGTGGGTAAGATCCATCTATTGTGCTTCTGATCTGGAGCCAGCTTCCAACTAACACATGTGAGATAGCAGCAGATTGCAGCCTAAAAATCTGAAATCTTTTATGAGCTTTTGAGCAGTGGACCAGTAGACAAATGATCTCGCATTGCCTTTCCCTCTCTGTCACACTGGCTGTCAGATAAATCTTTAAAAGATAATACTTTCTGAGCAAAGACTAAGCAGATTTACTAACAGCACCATTATAAGGTTGGAGATTTCCTAAGCTCATGCTTTGTGATCTGTGACATATATTCACTGTGTGCACAGCAACTGCTTGGGCCCACTTTAAAATCACTCTGATGGGAGCATGAGGTTTTTATATCATAATATGCTAAGAGTAATAACTTTGTTTCTTACTGAATTTAGAATATTTTGCCTCTGTTAACTTGAGGAAAATATCAGGTGCTTCTTTTCTTTTACTAGCCAGAGGAAGTGTAAGGTTGTGCAGCTCTTTGTCTTGGGGATGTGTTTGCATTTCTTAATTGAGAGTTTCTAATTACAAATTCAGTTTCTTTAGTAGATATAGGGCTAGTCAGGACATCTCTTTTATTTTTGAGTAAATACTGATAATTTGTGGTTTTGGAAAAATGGATCATTTCATCTAAGATTTAAATTATTTAGAATTATAAATAGTATTTCCTTATTATCTTGTTAATATTTGCCACATGTACTGAAGTGGTAATTTTTACAGTATAGAGTATGTATAACTTGTCTATTTTATTTTCTCTTTGTGGCTAAATATTTATAAGTTACATTGATCTCAAATGTTTTTGATTATCCTTGGGAAATATTCTTTGACCAATGGATTACTTGAATGCTGTTGTTCAATTTCTAAGTAATCATTCTGTTACTGATAACTGGCTGAAATCTGGTCAGAGAACATATCATGCATGGTTTACCTATTTGCTTATTTTAAAGATTTATTTATTTTTACTTGAAAGGTGTTTTTACAGAGAGCAGGAAACAGAAAGATCTTCATCCTTTGGTTCACTCCCCCAGCCAGAGGCATGGCCTGCCTTGAGCTGATCCAAAGCCAGCAGTCAGGAGCTTCTTTCAGGTCTTCCATAGAGATGCAGGGTCCTAAAGACTTGGGCCATTTTTTGCTGCTTTTCCAGGCTATCTGCAGGGAGCTGGATTAGAAGTGGAACACCTGGGAAATTAATCACTGCTCTTACGGGATGTCAGTGTTTGAAGGTAGAGGAATAATGCATTAATAATGAGAGACTTCAACATTGCACTTCCATCAAGGGCGAACCAAGCTGATAAAAAATAAATCAGCAATATCTCTGGTATTAGTAAATGACAAAACAATAGGGAGATAAATCAATCCTTTTTCCAATACTAAAAATTTAAAGGCTCCTGAATATCTGAATTTGAATGTTGTTAAGTTGGTCTTTGAAGGTAAAGAATGTTTGTAAATGCTTACAAAAGTATGAAATTACAAGTAAGTAATCAATCTTAAAGAAAATGCTACATAGTTCTGAGTTATTCTTGGTTAGGTCAATCTTCTTCTGTCTGTGGTATTGATATCCATGCCCATTGGTTAATTTTAGCAAAACAGATCCTTTTGAGAACAATTAATAGTGTTAATTTTAAATATACCACTTATTCTTCCACTTTCTTTTTTGAATTTTATCTTGATTTTACTTTCCTTTTTGAACTTCATCTTAATTGTATCTTATTTAATGAAACATAGAGTTCCACTAAAGGAAATTGTTATTTAAATGACTAAGGTACTTCATGTCTGTATTGAGGAATGAAGGTGCTATTTCAATGCTTGATTGATTGGCTGCGAGTATGAATTTCTCTAAGAATATCTGGTTTGCTGAGATGTGGTTTCTTCCTTAGCTGATGTCAGCTACAGCTGATTGGGTCCTGGGAGGGCAGGAAAAGAAGACTCAAACCTCTTGGAAGAGTTTTTGTTTCCAAAGGATTACTCGTATCATAGATTATAATATGGAGATGTCTGAGATTAAAGCAATTTTTTATCAACCAGGATTTTTTGTCCACCCATCACATTTTTATCATTTGAAGCTTTTGATATCCTTTACCAGAATCACATCGGAGTCTCTGGAAATTATAGCGTGGTGGGTTGCTTGTTTAGAATTTGAGTAAAAGCATTTATAAATAAATACAGTTTCCTTGTATTCTTCACTGGATGTTATTTACTTTGGCTAAATTTACTTAAACCATTTTAACCTTTCAGAGAAAGTCCAGGAGCTTTTTTTCTTTTTTTTTTTTTTCATTTTAAAAATATTCAGCTGACATTCTGATTTACCAAAAGGACATCACTACTTTTTTTTTTTTGCCTGAAGTGCATCTGTTCGAAATCAAAAGAAGAGAAAATAAAGGTTTTTTCTTTTCATGATTTTTTTTTAACCTCAAGTGGTTGGCGAGGAACTATGGCATTATAGGTGACCATAAAGATCTTAAATTCTATAATCTGGACCCATAATGTGCCAACTACTGTCAACATTTTAGCAAATGTCATTCAATACCAAGACAGTAGTTACTGTTTCTTAGTGAACATTCAAGTTTATTTCATTAAATACTTCTCCCACTGTCATAGTGTTAAGGTTTGTGTTCCTTCACAACCCATCGATATTAATTCTGAACACAGATGTGGTGTTTTGGGGAGGTGGTCCTTGGAGAGTGCATCATGGGACTAGATCATTCACTTTTGGCTTCGCAGATTGATGGCTTCACAGAAGAGACCCAAGGCTGACTCCTGGCACTTCCCCCTGGCTGATTAGATCTCTCAGTGTTAGGATATTGAGAACCTTGTATTATATTGTTTGGGGATTTTTGTATGTGAAGATTTACTTTTGTATTTGAAAGACGGAGAGAGAGAAGGAGAGACAAAGGTTGTCCTCTCCCTACATCACTTCCCAAATATGCAATGGCTCGAGCTGGCCTGTCCAAAGCCAGGAAACTTGTGCTTCCTCTGGTCTCTCAGTGGGTGCTGGGGACCCAAGGGCATGCCATAAAGAGGAACCTATATTGTCAGTGTAGCAGCTGGGACTGGAGCTGGTTTCCATATGAGATACCAGCACTGCAGGTGCACAGCACTAGCCACCAGGACATCTTGAAGAAAGTTACTATGTTTAAAGTCCTGAAAAACTCTGGTGCAAATAAATTTGCTTAACTTGAAGGCACAGTTTCCTATGAAATCTAGAAATATATGCATACATATCTTTTAATATTGCTTGACTAATTATAATACTATTAGATTTGTGTAGGCTATAGTATAATATTTCAACATATGTATGTGGAACAAGCTAACCAACTCATGTAATTAATATTTCCATGTTCCTTTAAAAATATTTATATACTTATGTTTAAGTTATAGAAAAGAGGGAGACAGAATCACCCCCTAAGTGGCCATAACTGGCAGAGTTGAGCCAGGCTGAAGCTGTGTGCCAGGAGCTCCTTCTGGGTATCCCGCATGGGTCAGGACTCACAGCACTTCAAGGAGGTTGTACCCTTCAAGGAAAGAACTTAAACATAATTTTACTTAGTAAAAAAAAAAACAAAACAAAACAAAACAAAACAAAAACTACCATTACTTTGGTGCTAGAGTATATGTTATCATCCATATAGCTGTAAAAATCCCTATTTCCATTCCCAAAGAGATTTTACAGCTAAAATGATTTTTAAAAAAGATCTATTCTTGTTGGAAAGCCAGATTTACAGAGAGGAGAAACAGCGAGAAAGTTCTTCCATCTGTTGGTTCACTCCCCAGGTAACCACAATGGCTAGAGCTGAGCTGATCCAAACCCAGGAGCCAGGAATTTCACTTGGGTCTACCACACAGGTACAAGGTCCCAAGGCTTTGGGTTGTCCTCCACTGCTTTCCCAGGCCACAAGCAGGGAGCTGGACAGCAAATGGAGCAGCCAGGACATGAACCGACACCTGTATGGAATGTCAGCGCATGCAAGGTGAGGACTTTAGCCACTAGGCTACTGTGCCGGGCCTCTAAAATGATTCTTATAAAAAAATTAATGAGACACTTACCTCTCTGCTCACAACTCTCCCAACCACCCTGTATCTCAGAGAAAAAAGACAAAGTACTCAGTTTTCAACAAGACCCTATACAGTCTGAGATCCTCTTTTTAATTCCACCTTATGTCATTTGTGTTTCTTTCCTTGTCCTCTTCATCAGTCACACTGACCTGGCTTCCTTCTCTTGGAATGAAGTGGTCCTTCTCCACATTGGTATGTACCCATTTTCTCTCTTCTGAAGTTATTGCCCATGTTTCAGTAACACCTGCCCAAACCAACTGGTTAATTTTTCAACTATTTCCATGCACGTTTCATTTTCTGAAGTATTTCATATTTACTTATTCATTATGTCTATTGTTCACCATTTGTCTCTTCTCCTAGAAGAGACATTCAACAAAGCCCAGACTTTCTGTAGGTTGTTTTGTTTTAGTTTTGCTTTCTTTTATTCATTCTTTTGTGTCATGCACTTAGAAACTTGCTGACATAGCGGGAGCTCAGTAGGATATTTTTTTACCAAATGAAAATGGGCAAAATAATCAAAGGAAAATATTTCCACTTGTTTGATGAAAAAATTCATCAGTTTAAATTATCATTATTGTTATTGAAATACAAAAAAGTGGTTTACAAGTTAGGGAATTTGCTTTATTTATTTTCAAAAATTTATTTATTTATTTATCTATCTATTTGTTTGAAAAGGTAGACTTACAGAGAGGAGTGACAAATATCTTCCATCTCCTGGTTTGCTCCTCAAATAGCCACAACTGCCAGGGCTGTGCCAATCTGAAATAAGGATCCAGGAACTTCTTCCAGGTCTCGCATTTGGGTGTAGGGTTACAAGGGTTTGGGTGATCCTCCAGTTATTTCCCAGGCCACAAGCAGAAAACTGGGTGGAAAATGGAGATCTGAAACATTAACTGGTGCCCATATGGGATCCTGACACCTGTAGGGGGAGTATTAGTTTATTGAGCCATTGCATCGGGCACAAAAATTTGGCTTTAACTCACCTAATGACTTCATTGATTTGTTTGTAGTTAGATTGAAAAATAGTTCAAAATACAAAGCACTATTTTTTTGAGGGGAGGAGAATAAAGCAACCTCCTTCCATTATTTTCATATTCATTATTGGATTTGAGTGGCACTGTAATCTCACGACAGTACCTGACATCTAGACGAATACTACAGTGTCCAAAAAACCAGTATTCCTCTTTCTTGGCTGATGTTACAGGCGTTTCCCCCTAGGTTGTAGTAGCTTTGGTTAATTAATGGAAAGCCTAGATTTCAAAAGGCAGCAGTAAACTAGGTGGAGAAATCCACCATTGGGAGAGGGTGCGGGGAGAGGTTGGGGAAATCCCAGAGCCTATGAAACTATGTCATAAAATGAAATGTAATTTTTTTTAAAAAAAAAAAAGGGAGGGGTGGGGGGAATCCCCAGCGCCTATAAAACTGTACTACATAATACAGTGTAAGCAACAATTAAAAAAAAAAAAAGGCTGCAGTAGAAATGGGTTTCACATAAATGGCATTAGTTAAGTTTTGAGTCTATGTGTATTTTCTACATTTTTTCCAAACAGTGTTTGGAAATTGCAAAGAAACAATAATCTCATTGTCTGTGATGGCAGGTTACCCCTGGGCCAGTGGTGGGAGAGGCAGATTCCAGACTTAAATCATGTGTTCTCCAAGGAGGATTAGAGGACTCTGAGCAACAACTGTGGGGTGAGAGAGGTTAGAGAGTTGGCAAATCTGGAAAACAAGGAAAAAAACCACCGTATGCCAAGTCTGCACAGCTGTGTCCACTACTGATAATCCTGCCACAGGAGCAGGCCAGTTGCTTCCACTGAGCATCCTGGAACGGACTCACTGCACAGGAAAACAGAGAAAAGTCATCATCTTGTTTAGAGGTTGTCTGTTTATTGCTTTACTTATGCCTCTTTGGAAGATATTTCTCTATTCCTCCATCGACTGAAGTAATTACAGCTTTCAGCTCTCCTTCCAGAAAACAGTAAACCTGAGTTCAAAGTAATGAGATAATTTTTAAAAAAATTATAGAGAATCCAAGTTTATTCATCAAGTCAAAGTGAGACTTCAAACATAGACGCTCTGTGAATCAGCTGCTTTGCAAGCTGTTGTTTGCTTACAGGTTTTAGAGTTTGGTTTACATCTTTTTTTGTTTGTTTGTTTGTTAGCTCTTGTTTTTATGGGGTGAGTATCTTACATCAAATCAGGTTTGAACCAGAAAGATTTCTGTTGTGGTTATCAATCACACTAAAGATCAAAGAAAGAGGACCTGATGTTATGATACGGTAAGTTATGCCATCGCCTATGCTGTTGGCATCCTCTATAGGGGGTTTGGTTCAATAACTGATAGCCCAGGCTTTAAGCTGGATGTTCCCCTCCCTGCCAATGTACCTGAGAAAGCAGGGCCCCACATGCTTGGGACCATGCATTCATGGTGAAGACCCAAAAGAAGCTTTAGGTTCTGGGCTTTTGCCTTGCAAATAAATTTTAAAAAAAGTTTAAAAAATTAAAGAAGGGTACTGTGTGACAGTTAGACTTGGTTAATGGTGAAAGGATACATGATATTCTCACCCTCTGATGTTGTTTGTATAGAGAGACCAACTAATGAAACTTTCTTATGTTTGGCCAACTAAACCTTACTCTCCCTTAAGCTGCAACAAATATTTCCCAGGTCTCAGAAAAGTGTGCACCTGCTGAATTTAGAACTGACTGTATCTTCACAGCACACAGAGGATATCAGCTGGCTCAGGTGTCTGTAGGCATAAGTTCACCCTAACTCTACCATACTGACCTATTTCTCCGGTTTTTCTTTTTTTTTTTTTAATGGAGGATTGCTGGAGACATAATTCAAAGTTTTGTATTTCTAATTTTTGCATCTAATTCTGACTTAACTGTTATGCTTGAGGCATCTTTTTTGTTTTCTTACATGTTCTTTTTACTGTTGGTAGAGTGTTTTTTAACTCTAAATGCCTGCATCTCATATTTATGCATTTTAATGGTTGATTTAAGTGATGAGAATAAATTTTACTTAAGTAAATGTTTACACATTTGTGGGATTTTCAAATGGTGAAAAAATTCCTACATATTCAAACCAATCCCAATAAGTTTCAAATTAAAGTGGCAAGAATGGGCATCTTCTCTCCTGATTTTATACTTTAACAAATCAAACCTTTTTTTAAGCCATTGATTATGTTGTTAGCTATGATTGTGTTTATTTTGCTGCGATACATTCCTTAGGTACTTAGCTCATTTAGAATTATCATGAAAGAACTGAAAAAATGCTAATTGAAATTAATTCAGGAATTTGCAATTGTCATTAAGTTTTATTATAAAATATTCTTTCGTAGACTAATGATTATATTTGTATTTTTACTTTTCACTGTTTTTTTAAAGAGGCAATTATCTGTTTGAAAATTAGAATTATGAATGCAGACAGAACAGCAAAGAGAAAGCGATCTTCCATCTATTTTTTTTCACTCCTGAAGTGGCTGCAGAAGCCAGGAGTCACAAGCTTCATATAGGAAGGTGGGTGAGAGGGGCCCAAACACTTCGGCCATCTTCTGTTGCTTTACCCAACCTGTAGCAGGGAACTAGATTAGAAGTGGTGCAGCTGAGACATGCACTAGTGACCTTATGGGATGCTTATTTCACAGGTGCTAGCTTTGCCCACTATGCTACAACACTAGCCCTCTACTTCTCACTTTTTATATCTGCCTCTTTTTATCTATTATTGTTTGGAAAAACCACATGAGCTTCAGCCATCACGCAGATATTACAAATGGAACCTCTGCTTATTCTCCAAAAGTCAGAAAATTTATAAATTTAGAATTTTACACAAAAGTATAAAATTATAAAAAATATGTATATTGAAAATGAATGCCGTCTAAACTTTTCCATCCTAAAATGAGCATTATTTGCATTTGCCTTGTTATGCTAGATTGTTGTTCAATTGTGACAGCATACACATCCTCACACATCAATATGTTTCAAAAAGGTGGATATGTACCATACATACTGTTTGGAAATCTACTCTTCCATTTGAACGTAAACTATACACATTTATTGAATGGATGTACCATGTTTAATTAACTAATGTATTATAGGCACACATTTAGATTATCTTTAATTGCAATGAGGATACTTATATATGCATTTTTTATTCTTACGTAATAATAAACCCTAGTGTTCAATATTGAAATTTGAATAGTGTCAAGCAGGTTCAATAAGCTTATACAACTCTATCTTTTCTGCTTTAAAAATTATTTCAAGACTCTTTTTCAAGCATCTTGCCAAATTTACTATTGGTCAAGTTACGTATTTCCCAAGAACATATGGTATTTATACAATTGTCAGAAGGCATATGGTATCTTTGTTGTTCCCTCTGGGAGTTAAAGTTAGTTTTTGTCATTTGTTCAATAAAACAAAATTAGGAATGTAATCAACTATTATGAGGAAACATGGAATTCATAGGCCAAAGCTATGTGCAGCATGTTATGGAAATGATATGAAACAAGAGTTGACTAAATTCAACTTAATATTGGAGCAAATTATCTATCAAAGAGATAGTAGTCTCTGAAACTTAGTTTTCTCATTTGTGAAATTTTATCTACACTGTCAACTTTCAAAGTTGTTGTGTGGGTTGGTGGGATGGAGGAAATAGTATATTATGATCTTTGGACAATAACAAGAGCAATTTTATTAGAAGTTTTATAAGTTGGGTTCCTTTTTACTGATGTAGGTTCAAAGGCAGAGAATTTAATGAAATCCCTCCATGTAGTCATGTGTACACTATGCAAAAGCAGGCACTGGGAGCTACATGAGAGTTAAAAAACACATAAAACCATTTGACTTGTGTCAGTCAGGAGTGACTGTGTCACTGAGTCTCAGGTTGAGCCTGGGACCCAGGCATCAGTGTTGCAAGCTAGAAATGTAAATTTTCAGGAATTACCTTGTATCCACTGGCATAGACACTGGATGTGTCTAGAAAGCATGTTGGGTGTTTTAAAATTGAGATCCACTAAGCTAGGTTATTCAGTAGTAATAAAAAGATCTTCCTCTCTGTCTCTCCTCTCCTCTCTGTATATCTGCCTTTCCAATGGAAAAATAATAAAAATAAATCTTTAAAAAAAAATGACCTCAAATCAATTAATCAAGCGTCTGTATTTCTAGCTCCTACTGACATGGACATCACGTGTCCTGTAGGTTGGTTGCTGCCTTTTCTCCCTCTAGGACCCATGCTAACGGTGCAGCTCCCATGGAGAGCACGCCCAGTCAGGACAGCGGATGGGAATGAGAACAGGCTGGAAGCTATGAAAGCTCCTGACAAGTGGCACATATTTTCTGTTTTTTTTTTTTTTTTTTTTTTTGGCTAAAGTTGTTCACCTGGTCATATTTGAGTCTAATGTATGAAGAAAGCTAATTCACATATAGTGAAGGGCCTGGATACAGATGGCAAGCGCTATCATCTTCCTTACCATTGTGGGGGCAGAAAAGAGCCATGGGAGCAAAGAGAGTGGCTGAGGGCCAAGGCGATCTGAAGCCTGATGCGGTGCCTGCTGCTCGGAAGGAGAGGAGACCAGAAGAGATGTATTTGAGCTAGGACAAAAGCAACGACCTGTGTACCCCTCCCCTATCCGTATAAGCAGTTACCATGACCGAGTTAAGCAGTTACCATGGTGACCGAGAGTCAGCAGACAGGAGGAGAGACAGAAAGGAAGATCTTCTGTCCATTGATTCACTACTCAAGTGACTGCAATGGCTGGAGCTGTAACCTATCTGAAGCCAGGAGCCAAAAGCGTCTTCCAGGTCTCCCACATGGGAGCAGAATCCCAAGGCTTTGGGCCATCCTTGACTGCTTTCCCAGGCCACAAGCAGGAAGCTGGATGGAAAATGGAACTGCTGGGATTAGAACCGATTCCCATGGCGAGGACTTTAGCCTCTAGGCCACCACGCTGGGCCCCCTCCCTGGTCTATTTCATGTAGACCACACAGGGGAAAAAAAACCCCTCAGTTTATGCACCAACAAAAAAGAAGTTTGATTAACAATATGAAGTTTTAAAATCGTGTTTACTTTATAACTGAATTGGATTGAACGAGACAGAAGCAATAGAGTTTGCCAATAATCCCCTTATTCTACCCAGAGATGTGTAACACAGACAGCCAGTGTTAGCTTATCTTTGTAAACTTCTGTGCCAGGGAAACTTAGTTGACATGCTGTTGGCTTAAAGCAAACAGTTGTTAATTTACAGATTGGTAGTGGGATATTTTGGAAAATGCTAATTGAGTCAAACCCAATAACCCTCTGAAGTTTGTTCCCTTATGTTGGTATTAAAGACAAGAAAACCCAGAGTCAGAAAAACAAGGAATATTGAAGAAGTTTGCACAATTAACACACAGAAACATTACAAAATGTGTGTGGTTTTGGTCTTGGCCAAATTTTTTATTTAACCTCTTTGAGATAAGTTTGTTCATTTTTAAAACCAAGATTATAATACAAATATTGGAGGGATTTTGAAACAATTAGGAGGGATATCATGCTTGGAGCTCAGTGAAGCATCTGGCATGTGTCAGTGTCCTTATAAATGTTGGTTACTCCTGCTTCCTTTGCTTTATGCTCTGCACATGAAAGATGCTTAACAATTCCCTTGTGTTTGGTTCTGAATAAAAATTATGTATTTATTTGAAAGTCAGAGTTTATACAGAAAAAAGGGAAGAGAGAGACAGAAAGAGAAGTTTCGTCTGCTGGTTCACTCTCCAGATGATCACAGCAGCTGGGGCTAAAGCCAGGAGCTAAGAACATCTTCTATGTCTCCCATGAATGTGGCAGGGGCACAACTACTTGGTCCATCTTCCACTACTTTTACCAGGTCATCAGCAAAAAGTTGGGTCAGAAGTTGTACAGCCATGACATGAAAACAGAAGCCATATGGGGTGGCAGCACTGCAGCGACAGCTTAACTCACTATGCCACAACATCTGCCCCTCAGCATAGAATGTCTTTTTTTTTTAAGACCTATTTATTTTTATTGCCCCTTAGCATAGAATTTCTTTTTTTCTAAAGACCTATTTATTTATTTATTTATTTATTTATTTGCAAAGTCAGTTATATAGGGAGGAGGCAAGACAAAGAGGAAGATCTTTTATCCATTGCTTTACTCCTCAAGCAGCTGCAGTGGCTGCAGCTGTGGCAATCCGAAGCCGGAAGCCTGGAGCCTCTTTCGGGTCTCCCTCATGGGTGCAGGGTCCCAAGGCTTTGGGCCATCCTCGACTGCTTTCCAAGGCCACAAACAGGGAGCTGGATGGGAAGTGGAGCTGCCAGGATTAGAACCAGTACCCATATTGGATCCAGGCTTGAACAAGGTGAAGACTTTAGCTGCTTAGCTACCTCGCTGGGACTGAGCATAGAATTTCTTAATGTTGCAAGTGTGCTGTTGTTCATGATCATGATGCTTGCAATACGGTGACATTTCTAGTCATTTGACTGTGACATGTATCAACTGTTTGATTTGGCCAAGGTCATTGTGCCTCAGTTGGCTCATCTATAAAATGAGTGTAATGATAACAAGAGGATGGTGACACATTTCTCACTTATTCTCATTTACAGTGAGAACTGGAGTCTGTAAACACACAGATACTTTTGGGCCCAGGATAAACACTGAGAAATTGTTAGTTTTCATTATTCTTCTGTCACATAGCTGGTGCTTAGCTTGCATGATAAATGCCTGTCACCAGTCACTCACAGGTACACAAACACACACACACACACTCTAAACAAACAGCGGGAAACACGATCCCTTCTACGTGTGACCTCCAAAGGTACATATTTTTCCAAATGACATTTTAAAAATGGGCACCAGCAATTCTCTTAAGCAAAAGAGAGGGAATCAAATGCCAAAAACCAATTAGATACTATGAAGAGTAAAACACTATCTGACACAATCGGGTGACAGAGAATGAAGGCCAAGATAGCGTGTGCAGCTGTACACTGCGCTGCCCTTTTCCCCTTCGTAACGGGTGAGTTAAGGTGGAGTGTCATCCTTAACTTTGAATTTTGCTGCTTTTGTCAGTTTGTGTCACAACCCTAATGTTATTTAAATGTACTTTTTTTTGTATTTAATATTCATATTCAGGTGTTCAAGCCATAATTTCTGTGAGTAAAAATGACATTTCTTAAAGTTCATTATTTTTTCCACATAGAAATCTCAGACATTAAAAAAAAAAAACAGACTTTAAATAATGGAACAGAAGTGTCTTCAGGCTAACAGCCATCCCTATGATTTGTCATTTTAGTACTTGAGTACTTGGAAGAAATAAGTTTGATAACACCTGACTCATTTAGCAGTCTGGACCACGTGTGTTGGGCAGCCCTTCACCTTCAGTGGAGAGCTTATATAGACTGTGTTGCTTTGACTTTTTTTTTTTTTTGCTTGACATTTTCAAGCCAAGATGCACTATATAAAATGTCCATTCAATTTGCTAAGGATTCCAAGTTATCACAGTTATGTACCTTGATAATAATCAAGAATGTTGCGGCAATTAGACAGCATCCATCTATGGGATTTAGCTAAAGCACTCAACTAAAATCTTCAGAGTAAATTATTTTGAAATGCGAAATGGGTGATTCCTATTTCTCAGGGAGAAATATAGAAATTGGAACTCAGGCTGTATGATGAAAGTAAATATAAGAAAGCATCAACTTATCGTAAATGGAATGTTCTTTCTTGTCAGATTTTATTGCACATATAACACGGCAATTTTATCTATTTCTTTTAATAGGGCAGATAGTTCTTGAAAATTCATCTAAGGAGTACACATATTTTACATATATTTTACATATATTCAGTTTCACTAAATTTAAAACACTGTTTCAGAAAGTCATGGTGTCTTGAAGTTATTAGAGTTGGACAAATGTAATTTGTCAGTAATACTGTTGGCTTACAACAATGTAAATAGAGAAAGAAAAAATCAGCCATCCATTGATGATACATCAGCCTAGTACCTTACCAGCATTCTAACTTTAAGTCCTCACCACTGTATTAAATGGTCTGTGATGTTATTCATGCCTCATCATCACTGATTGTTTGTTGTTCATATTGTGGTGAGAGAATGCTGGATGATATTCACCTTAGGGACTTCGGAGAAGGGGTTAATTAATTTCATAATAATCTGTGCTAACACTAGCACACAGGTACGAGCTTAAAAAAATAGCATCACCTAAAAGTTCAAGTGAACATTATACTATGCATTAAGTATTTAAGAAATCAAAACAAGAGGTTCTTTGCTTTATTTAAATATTTATTTCTTTTTTTTGAAATTGCTTTATTTTCATAATTTTTACTAAGTTGATTAGGGCACAAAGGGTCAAGGACTACAGGAAAGTGGGTAAGACTTTTGTTTCCACATTTTTTTTCTGCAACTGGGGCAAAGGGGGAGATAAAGGGAGAAGACCCACCCAGCCTCTCACCCGTCCCAGGTCCCTGATGTGGGGCATGCTCCGAGGGTCCTGCTCGAGTGGTTTTGATAATTCAACAGTTCTGAACTGCTGCCAATCTCGCCGTTCCAAGCACGATGAAATCACTGCAGAATCTACTGGTTGACGTATTCCACCTTAGTGTCTCCGTTTGCCCAGATATTCACTGCTAACTAAATATTTATTTCAAACAGAAACAATTAGTGGTAACAAGTCATTATGTACAACTTGCAAACATCTAAAGACATCTGTACTGCACTAATAAGTGATGGTTTTCATAAGCTGTATCCACCTGATAGAAAATTGGCGAAAGATAAATTAGTTGCAAAAAGATATATCAGATGCACATTTAAACAGACTTTTAAATCTTTTTTTAAAAAGATTTATTTTTATTTTATTTTTATTGGAAAGGCAGATATACAGAGAGGAGAGAGAGAGGAAGATCTTCCATCCGATGATTCACTCCCCAAGTGAGCACAACGGCCAATGCTATGCCAATCCGAAGCCAGGAGCCTCTTCCGGGTCTCCCACACGGGTGCAGGGTCCCAAAGCTTTGGGCCGTCCTTGACTGCTTTCCCGGGCCACAGGCAGGGAGCTGGAAGGGAAGCGGGGCTGCCGGGATTAGAACCGGCGCCTATATGGGATCCTGGGCGTGCAAGGTGAGAACCTTAACCACTGTGCCACTGCGCCAGGCCCAACTTCTAAATCTTAATTCTTACTAGCATTAGAAGACATTAGTTATTTTGTTTAGATGTTTTCAATGTTTTCCTCCATATACTTGTTCACTGGAGTTTTTAACCTTTTTGTAGAAGTAAATTGTTCAACACTTATTTTGAATAGAATAAATGTGTTCTAAATTTATGCTTTTATTATGTTTTTAATATATATAAAATATATCTTATATTTTTCAAAAAATTTGCCAGGTTTTCTCTTCTTGGTAAGAAGAGTTTAAAAACCTACAGTTCCTTCCTGGAATGAAAAACAGTGTTCTCAGCAGAGATAAACATTAATTTACTCATCCCTTCCTAAATATTTTAGGGTTTCGTAGGAAGGCTTTGACTCCTCCTAGGCAGAAAATAAAAACTGTGAAGATCTCTTCTCAAACTGAGTATTCTTGCAGTCAGTACACATCCAGATTTCCTCTTGCCTGTTTTTGTATGATAGTCAGCTTTCACCTCCCTACACCAAATACAAGGTATCTGTAGGATTTGGAGGCTCTTATACTTGGTTTTGTGTTTAAAAGATTATTTACTTTTCAAGCTCATGAATATGTTATTAGCATAACTATTTTATCAGATAGCGCTCTAATTCTTTTTGCATAAATATTACCCTATAAAATATTTTACATGGACAGGTGCAATAATATAGCAGGCTGATCCTCCTCCTGCAGTGTAGACATCTCATATGTGTGGTAATTCACATCTTAGTTGCTACACTATCAATCCAGCTGCTAATAGTGTGGAAAACTAGTGGAGGATTCCTCAGGCTTCTGCCCTCAAGTGAAAGACCAAGAGGAGTCTCCTGGCTCCTGGCTTCAGATCAGCTTAGTTTCAGCCACTGAGGCCATTTCGGAAGTGAACCAGCAGGTGGAAGATTTCTCTATCTTATCTCTCCTTCTCTCTGTAAATCTGCATTTCAAATAAAAATAAATCTTTAAAACTATTTTACATAAGATGTACATAAATGTTGCTCTATGCGAAACATGAAACTATGAGCATTTCTTGAAGTAAGTATAGTCTGTAGAAGCTGTGTGTTCTTTATCTTCATGAAAACTCCTTAAGAGTCTTTGCTGGAAGTATTTTATGTCTTAACTAGGTTATCCATGGATTAATTGTGTCGTATGTCTTTAAACAAATAGGTTCTGTTGCAAGAAACTGCATTTGAAGGTGCAATATAGCCATGAGAGTAGACTGGCAATATTGGGTTACAGTTTACTTTTTGAAGCAGAACATGGATAAAGAAGAGAATTTTAATTAACATTAACACACAGGACCACTAAATTATTTCTATCGTTTATGTGGTTTTGATTACATCTTATGTGATAGAAGGTTGGATTCTGTTTAAGTTCTAATCCTCTAGGAAATTGTAAAGTGAGCATTCAAACTGTGAAGTCCAGATGACTAAAGTCTTTGAAATGATTTATTAGTTATCTTTCTCGATGACAGCTTTTAGTGGTTGACCCTCTTAACCATGGTGTCAGCCAAGTATATAATCCTATTAGCCATATGAACAAGGTTAGAACTGGTTTTAACACATTCCAAAGAGGAAAAGAAATTAAATCTCTTCTGTGAGCAACAACGCCCAGCAGTATATTTCCAAGTAGTCCATGAGTGGAATGGCTTTATTAGCTTGAGCCCAGCATTCTTTGGGGGTTTGATTTTTCTTAAAAAAAAAAATTAACTGGAACAAAATAGACTTCATGTATCTATACACAAAATTCTAAGACACATACTATATTTCCCTTCCAGCCCCAGTCACCTTATTTCCTTCCTTTCTTTTTTCCTTTAATTCTTGCAATATCATACTTTCAATTTGCTTATTACTTCATCAACCATATATTCAACAAGCAAAAAGCAGAAAAGACCACTGTTCCCTTAGAATATATGTAACAGCTATAGACACCAATCAAATTATGTCAATTTCTTAAACTTTTTGTATTCTATATTAACTACTAAATATCAAGCATGCTAAGAACAATGGTTTCCGGATACATCAATTTTGTTACAAAATTTAGAAGTTCATTCTTTTATTATGCCTGAGTAACATTTCACTGTGAGTGTGCATATTATATTTTCTATACTTAGTCATTAGTTGATGGACATCTGTGTTTATTTCATATTTTAGCTGTTGTGAACTGAATGGCTATAAACATGGCTTTAGACATGATTATGCCATATGTTGGTTTCATCCAAAATGTGGGATGCTGGGTCATATACTCTAACTTCACATTTCTGAAGAATCTTCATATTGTCTCCAATAATGATTGTACTAGTCAACATAACTTTAACATGACCAATTTTTAAAATCTTGCTAAAATTCATTGTGATATACAGATTCTAATTGAGATATTGCTGGGTAAAACATCTTGGGCTTCACTAGCTGATTAAGGCTATATCCCACAGCTGAACAATATCTGGCTTTAGTAAACATATGTGACAAGCAATGACTTCATTTACTGGGTTTCTACTAAGCTAAAGAACATACAATAACTTCTATAAGTTATTGTGACCCAGTGAAACCCTGTGACAGGAAGTGATGTAGTGGTCTACAAATAAGAACATGAAGTTCAGTTGTCATTCAGTTCCTTGTAAGACATAGGAAAGGATTGTGGATTACTATTCTTTTTTTTTCTTTTTCTTTTCTTTTCTTTTCTTTTCTTTTCTTTTCTTTCCTTTCCTTTCCTTTCCTTTCCTTTCCTTTCCTTTCCTTTCCTTTCCTTTCCTTTCCTTTCCTTTGCTTTTCTTTGCTTTTCTTTGCTTTTCTTTGCTTCTCTTTGCTTTTCTTTCTTTTCTTTTCCCTTTCTTCTCTTTTCTTTTACTTTTTCCTTTTATTTTACTTTTATTGGAAAGAGATTTGCAGAGAGGAGAGATGGCGAGAAAGATTAGTATCCAGTGAGGCTGCAACTGCTCGAGCTGCTCTGGTCCAAAGCCAGGAGCGAGGAGCCCTTTCTGGGTCTCCCAATGGGTGCAGGGTCCCAAGGCTTTGGGTCATCCTTTACGGCTTTTCCAGGCCATAAGCAGGGAGCTGGATGAGAAGCGGAACATCAGGGACACGAACTGGTGCTTATATGGGATCCTGGCGCATAGAAACAAAGGTTTACCCACTGAACCATTGTGTCAGGCTCAGTAGGTTTCTTTAAAAAAAAGAAAAGAAAAGAAAAGAAAAAAATGTTTAATTTATTCAAAAGACAATAACCAGAAAGATGAGAGGGAGGGAATGAGGATTCACGCTCCAGATGTTTTCATTAACCAGAGCTAGGTTATCCCAAAGCAGGTCAGAAATTTTACTTATGAACTTTATCCAGATGACCACCCACCTTGGAGCCCAGTTGGTGTTCTTGGCTCTTGATTTTGGCAAGGCCCGGGCCTGCACATTACAACCCGGCTGGGGATGAATCAGTGAATGGTAGCTTGCTTTCTTTCTCTGTCCCTGCTTCTCTCACTTTTGAATAAATAAACTCAAATGTATTTTGATAAAAGTATACAAAGTATGGATTTATATCACTTAGCTTCTATTAAGTATTTCAGCAGGATTAAGTGACATGTAGGAGGAATTAGTCATTGTATTTTATTAGAGATTTAAAACATCTAGCTACTGGGGCTGGCATGTGGCTTAGCAGTAAAATATCAGGCTATTAAAGGGTCATTTGTGACAGTCAAAACAACTAGATTTTGGAGGGGAATGCCTAAATTGTCTTAAGCCTCTGGAGCAATCAAAATATATTGAGTAACACGTAGAGGTTATGAGTAGATACAGATTCAACTTATGTTGAAGGATTTAATGCTGGATTAGTTTGGAGATTCCTATGTGAATGGTCAAAGCTTTACATCGAGGACAATTATTCAGTGATTAATAAATTTTAAGGTTTCCATTGTGCAGTATAAGTATCCTTAACTTGTTAATAAAACAGTAATTAGTTTCTTTAATGTTAATCTCATGTGGAAAGATGATTTTGCTTAATGATAAGCTGAAAGAAGCATTTAGCCTTATTAGGAGCAGAGAGATTTGGTAGTATGGACAGTAGAGCAGAAACTCTTTAGAAGGAGGAAAAACACTTTCTAATTATGAGATCGACTTCTATCTCCATGGTAATTACTTGTACAGTAATTACTTCAACCTCTTGGCCCTTCGCCTTTATGTGTTAGCACCTGTCACTTACGGTCACCATGAGTGGCTCCGCCATCAAATTGTTGTTGTTTTTTTTTACTTTTGATGCTGAAGTTTTCATCTAATTTTCTCTAAAATTTGTTAAGAATATTACCACCTCTCCTTTGTTTTACTGCTTTTGATTGCTACATGCCTGGTAGCTGTGGAAATTAAATTGTGTTGATTAAGTGTTGTCTAATTACAAAAACAAAATCATAATTTATAAGGTTAACAGCATTATCTAATAAATGAATTAATTTAAAAAGGCATAATTACAGAGACCATAGTGCAAAACAGGGGATATTTAAAATGTAATTGAAATACCATAAAAATTAGCAAGAAATCTACTCAAGGAAGTTAATATATATGGCAATGTGAGCATAAGGGCAATACACTTAAAAAGTACTTTGTCCTTGTTGTAAATGATCTATCTTTTGATTCTGCCATTCTATACAGATTATCTGGATAAAAATTCTTTAGCAAGAGTCTTTTATCCAATTTAAGTCTTGGGAACAAAAGTGCATTACTCAGTGACCATTACTGTTTCATGACTGTTGACACACTCAGGATCATTCCTGGGAGATTCCTTGAAGCCAGAAGTTCTCTCCTAGGATGTTGCTCAAGGGAAAGGATGTGTCTGCAGGGTTAGGAGCACTAACCCTCTTTACACTATCCAGACGTGCTGTTGGAAGTGTGCAAACCCAACTGATACCGAGTGGGAGTTTGTCTCAGTTCTTTAATATCATGGGACCAGCTGACTTTGCCACTTTAACACCTAAATCTGCCAATACTTCCTCTGCTATATTACTTTATTCTCCTTGATTTGTTATATCTTTCTGTTTCCTTCTCCTTGCGCTCCTTGCCCTTCATTTCCTTTTCTTCCTCTGTCTTTCTCATATCTTCCATTCTACATCACATTTAAAATAATCTTCTCAATGATCTCAGGGTTTAAAAAGCAGGAATAGCTCTTGACTCAAATTCATGTCCTTCTGCTTACCTTTGGAGAAAAACCACAGGAAAGCTCAAGAACAGTGTCTCAGGGACAGGGCTTTTAAAGTGCCCACATTTCAGTTCAAGTTTTGCCTAAGTGGATTCCCATCCAGCTTTTGTGTAATGTATCCTTGGAGGCAACACCCAAATGCTTGGGCCTCTGATGCTCACATGGAGGCGGAGACAGAGTTTCGGGCTTTGACCTTGTTCCGTTGTGGCTGTTTCAGGAATTGGAGGAGTCAACCAATTAATGGACGGTTGCTCTCATGTGCTCTCTCTGTTATGCTCTGTACTCCGCATTTCATAATGTCAGAAAAAATATATAAATAAGCATTAAAAAACAAAAACAGGACAAATCAATGAATAATATTGATATGAGATGTAGCCATGTAGCAGATAACTAGACATTTTTCTGGTTTACATTTTCTAAGAGAATTTCAAACTTCAGTGAGTGTATTTGTGAAGAAAATACTAGCATTTCTAAACTTTATTTTCTGTAATGCATTTTACATTTTTTTGCATACGTAATGAAAGGACTTCAAGAAGTCCTTGGATGCCTTTTAAAAATTTTTTAAGATTATGAAACAAAATTTCATTTCACATGTACAGGAACATGTGAAGAACATGTTGAGAAGGACTGCTAAAATATTTTTTTGGCATTTTCTGCTAAGCCTTTGGCAAACATTCTGAAATCACTCAGAAAGTTAATAAGCAGGAATTATTTTTCTTTGGCCTTCCCAAAAGGCCAAAAGGCAAAACACCTGAACATCCCAAAATATTGTGACCATGACCTTTGCCCTTGACCCTATCTCTCACTTTGAGTGTTCCATTTCTACCTCTTGGTAGCCATTGTTTTCATTGTACTTTGTGTTCAAGAGCATACTGGTTAAGCCATGGTTGTTCTGTTTTTAGGACCACAGTCTTGCAGAAGCTCTGCTGTTGTCTGAAACAGCTCTGACACAAGCATTTTTTTGTCTGCTGAACAGATAACTTGTTTGCTCTGCTTTAGTTTTTCACTGAGAATTGTGTAAGCTGAACCAATTGTGATATCTTGATGTTGGCTACTGTTTCTGCTATTCACTGCCAGTCTTCCTTTATAGCACAGGCAAGATTCACTTTTTCCTCATTGTTGGTGGTTCATGTTGGCTGCTTCATCCTCATTATCATCTTCACCTCATTCCTTCTGTACACCAGTTATTCCTTTATAAACTGATCCTTTCATTAGGGCATCACCTTGCATATACATACGTATGTGAGTCATCGATGATTTCATCATTCTTCCACAAAGATCTGTATAAATTTGATGTTTGTTCTTTTTATTTCAGTAGAACTCACGTTACTCTGATCAGACTATTTTCTAGCTAATGTTTTGTATTGCTTAATGCCTCAAGATGTTATTCAGACATTTTATTCAAAAATCAACATTTTATTATAGTACAGAAATTTTTGATATCTAAAATAAATATACATTATCATGATGTTTTGAAGATCCTTGGGAATGTGCATGCTATCTTATTATAATAGTAAATATATGTAGAAATTAAATTTATAAATTTGTAAATGTATTGAGAATAATATCTTAAAGTTTCTTGCTAATCATACTTGATTTTTAAAAGAGCATAATTGATCTAATAAATTATTAGGTAGTTAAGTTTAATAATTATTTATATAAGTTTTGACATGTACAAAATAATGTGCTTAAGAATTTCAGAGAACATAGTGAATTAAGATAGATACTGCTCTGGGATATTTTAGTGTTTGTTGGAGAAAATGGACTTCACATTTACACCATAGTTCAGTTCCTATAAAAAAAAAGTAATGTACAGAGAAAATTCAACTGCTGAGTTTCAAAATAGGAAAAATAGTTTCTAACCGTGCCCATTTGAATGGTAGTGAGACTGAGTAGGGCATGGATGCAGAAAGCTTTATGGAAGTGATAATTTTGAAGATGGATCCTGGAAGTAGGGAGTGTTATCTGAAGAAAACAAAGTCCTGGAAAGGAGTCTGTAAACATGAAAATTTGGGCACTTTGAAATACATGAAGAATTATGGGGCATATTCATTCACAGCTATCTATAAAGAAGCAAAATCTCAAATTCACCATCTCCTTAGGTGCTTTTCTTAATGGTAGATGACTTCTAAAACACACACAAAGGATTCCAGAATCCACAATTTTAACCTACACAACATTGCCCTCTGTAGGTGGAGGTAGTATTACTGACTATACATTAGAAATTGTGCAATTCTAGACCAGAACTTTTTAATATGCAAAGATAACTTTCTCACCACATCCACACTATCAGGTGTTGTTAGTTGAGTTCTGACTGTATGTCAATCTCACTGGGGTTAGGAGGTACCTCAGTGTGGTTTCATTGTATCTCCCTGATGGCCAGGCAACCAGAGCATCTTTCCATATATCTGTTAGCCATTTGGATATCTTCTTTTGAAAAATGTCTGTTCATTTCCCTTGCCCATTTTTTTCACAGGTTTTTTTTTTCTGTCCCTGGGTTTTTGAAGCTCTTTGTAGATCTTGGATATTAGTCCCCTATCACCTGTTTAGTATGCAAAATTTTTCTCCCATTCTGTTGGTTGTTCTTTTCACTCTGTTAATTGTTTCCTTTGCTGTACAGAAGCTTTTTAGTTTGATGTAGTCCCATTTGTTTATTTTGTGTCTGACTACCTATGCTATGGAAATCAGTATGGAGAGTATTTAGAGAATTGCAAATAAACTTGCCATAAGACCCAGCGATCCCACTCCTAGGAATGTACCCAAAGGAAATAAAAATTGCATACAAGAAAGGGATCTGTAACCCTGTATTTGTAGCAGTGCAATCTACAATAGTAAAGAAATGGAAACAATCCAGATGCCCATACAAGAGGAGTAGTTAAAGAAATTGTGGTATATCTACTCCATGGAATATTACTCAGCCATTAAAAATAATGAAATCAAACCATTTTCAAGAAAGTTGTTCCAACTGGAGACCATCATCCTTAGTGAAATAACTTAAACCCAAAAGGACAAATGCCATATATTCTCTCTAATATAAGGAGGCTATCATGCAAATTAGGCTTTTGTGTTTTCTTTTTGTAACCCATGTGTTGGACACTCAGTGGCACATTTTTATGACTCTATGGAGATGTATTTTTTCGTTTTACAGTTTGTCTTTCTTTTAGCTTCATATCTGTTGTCGACCTTGTCACTTAAGGGAATGCATAGTGATGGAGTAATAGAGACTGCCATATCCAGATGTGAAGTATGTATCCCTACCTCCAAATCAAAGATGGACTCCCAATGAAACATTGGACGTGTTTAGGTAATGGGATGATGGACTGTCTGACACTGTCTGTACCAGCAATGTTGGGGCCCACTTAAATAACAGACTGATGGAACTATAAATTGTGACGAAGGACTACACTATTGTAACAACATGAGGAAAATCAGTCTTGAGAAAGGGATTTTTTGGGGGGAATCCCAGACCCTATAAAATTGTACCATAAAATCCAAAATAAAAGAATGAAAAAAAAAAACAAAAATACAGAATAGTGATTTGGAGAACACTGTAGATAGATAGATAGACAGTTGATAATGATAATTAATATTAAATTTTTCTTGTCTAAAAATTCAGTGATTTAACAAGCATATAATGCTTTAAAGTATCTAGAGTTTTCATATGTTTTATTTTATTTTTTCATCATTTATATGAAGTAGACACTATGTATTCCAGAGTTAAAAGAGGAAAATTTTTCCCCAGAGGCCATGAAAATGAACAAACTGGAAGAAGGCTTCTTGAAGTCTTTTTATTGCATAAGCAAAAAAAAAAAAACATATAAAATATATTATACAATCTTGAGGAACTATAATTCACAATAAGATTTTGAAATCCATTTTACATTATTTCTATATGCACTCTAGCTTCAAAGCTCGTAGGGAATAATGAGTTAGCCAAATAAAAGTGAGGGCCAAAAAACTTCATTGATTCATTATCAGCTATAGGATATAGAACAGCACCTTAAATTTTAAAGGTCTTCTATAGTCTTAGCTTCCAAAATACAGTTCTCAAACAATAATAGCATCACAGAGGAGCTTGTAAGAAATGTGGAATTTCAGACTATCAATCCAGACCTACTCTGTCCCAATTTACATTTTAATAAAATTCCAGATGTTTCATTAAAGTCCTAGAAGAACTAATACAACTAACAAAGCAATCTTCTTATATAGATAAAATAACTTTTTGGGCATTCAGAACATGCATTCCATCAGCAAATGATTTACATCCTTGCCTCAGTGTGGGAGATTCTACTTATCACCCAGAAAAATCCAACAATTCAAATAGTTTCTCTCTAGTTCTCCTTCATGTAAAGTAAGTACTGTTTATTGCCTTTAGAGCCACCAATTACCTACTTAAAAAAAATTGGCCTAATTTGATTGCACAATAACCCAATCCAACAATCAAAATTAAATATAAATTATGAGCAGATTGGATGAATATTGAACATTTGATTATTCCACATTTGATTTATTTGGGGGTTATAAATCATATTTTGAGCTTTACCTTATCTCAGATATGCAAACTTAAAAAGAAGCGCAGTTGAAGCAGCCCTGTATCTCATTTCCTTCAATTCTGATATACTTCCCTGAGCTTTCTGTCATAATAATTTTAAATCAGTTCTTAAAAGATTTATTTTATTTTTATTGGAAAGTCAGATATACAAAGAAAAGGAGAGACCGAAAGGAAGATCCGCCGTTGATGATTCACTCCCCAATCAGCCACAACGATTGGCGGAAGCTGCTCCAATCCAAAGCCAGGAGCCTGGAGCCTCTTCCGGGTCTCCCACGAAGGTGCAGGGTCCTAAGGCTTTGGGCCATCCTTGACTGCTTTCCCAGGCCTGGATAGGAAGCGGGGCTGTCAGGACAAGGATCCTCACATGAGCAAGGCAAGGACTTGAGCCACTAGGCTACCACACAGGGTCCCTAATCATGTGTTTTTAAAAGATGCAATTATATAAAGTTGGACGTTTGTTTCAACTCATTGTACTTTCGTAAATTTTAAGTGACAAGTATGCTCTGCCATTAATAGAGTTTCTGGAGCCACTCATACAATTGTACCAATGCAGGCAAAAGCCACGCATTCTTGTTAAAATAAACAGTCCTAAGCATTGTGTGGACTGCTGGCTTAGTATGGCTAAATATTCAGACACATGCCTCTATAGTACTGTGTGTTCTGCCAAACGGAGAGAAAACAAAAGAAAGAAAATCATATAAATACACTGGTAAACATTGACTTTATACGATACAGCATAAGCTGCTTAGGAAAAAAATCAGAATATGATTCAAAGAATATATTTAAATTCTTTTCCTTAGGAAAATGTATCAAATTTGTTTTTCATGAAAGCATGTATTTTGCAACTAGGACTTTTTCATTGGATAAGATATTTTGGCAGATTTTTGGTGTAAAGGTGATTGGAATAATGTTTGCATTCATTTTGCGCTGAAATATGAAGTGAGTATAAGATGCATCCTTTGTAACATAAAATCATTGCCAGTTAGGGCACATTCCCTTTACGAAAGTGTAGTTAAAAATGAAAATTCAAATATGGAAAATTATTCATTACCAAAGGATCCTTCCTTTACCAAACACTTATCACAGGATATCTTTAAATAAATACATTCCTTTTAGGACATTTAAAAATACTGGATTTATGGGCCCGGCGCAGTGGCGCAGGGGTTAAGGTCCTCGCCTTGCACGCCCGGGATCCCATATGGGCGCCGGTTCTAATCCCTGCAGCCCCGCTTCCCTTCCAGCTCCCTGCCTGTGGCCTGGGAAAGCAGTCGAGGACGGCCCAAGGCTTTGGGACCCTGCACCCGCGTGGGAGACCCAGAAGAGGCTCCTGGCTTCGGATCGGCATAGTACCGGCCCGTTGCGCTCACTTGGGGAGTGAATCATCGGATGGAAGATCTTCCTCTCTGTCTCTCCTCTCTGTATATCTGCCTTTCCAGTAAAAATAAAATAAATCTTTTAAAAAAATTAAAATACTGGATTTAGAACTTTTGTTCTGCAAGGATTATCTAGGAAGTACATCTACTGTATCCCACACAAATCTTAATGAATGATTTTGTAAGTTCTTAATGATCTTGATTTACACTAAGGGGACTAATCACACGTAAGGGGAGAAACGGAAAGGGTAATGGCCAAACTAATGTGATATTTCCAAAAACGGCCCTCTATGAACGAGACCATGACAGTATTTTTCTTCCACTCATATGAAAACAGTGTAAATGGTTTCCTTTTACGGCTATAATTGTTTATTCCAAAATAGATGCCTTCCCCCCTCCCCTTGGGATATGTGAAACCATTTCTCTTTCCATAAAATTGGTATTTTCCCCTGCTTTCTCTTCATTCTTTTTTTCAAATTTGCACAGTTAATCTCTTTCTTCTTATCATACTAGCTCCCCTTTCTCTGTTCCTCTCCGAAGTCCTGCCAAATCCTGGCTCATGCAGTTAGGGTACTGGTTTACATTGGTAGAGTAATTTGTATTCACTAATTATTAACACAACAATTAGCAACCAGCTGTTGCTGGCTCAGCTTTCCTTTATCACTGCCTATGGAAAAACTAGCAGTAATGACTAGTTACTAAACTCCCACTTTTATTTTATGTGTTGTACACATGGCCATCTAAGTCACCCAGCTTTTCATTCACCCTAGGTATCATGGAGGGTATTGGTTCCTTCCATTCTGGATGTTCTGTAAAAATTCTGATTAAAAATAGTGACTTTCTGCTAGGAAATGAATATGCCCAAATCACTATCTTTCTGTCTTAGTTTGAAAGTCCCCCACAATGTACAGCTTATTATGAAATTTCTGACTTGCAGGGAAATGACCCGTGATCAAAGAGATTGAGTGATTCAAGCAGTGTTAGATAAAGCTCCTTGGAATTCAATGTTACATGGTTTTGTAGCAGGCCAGCAGATAGTGGGAAAAACAAGCAATAACATTTCTACTTGGGCCAGAGATGACTGTACATGTAATCTTGTTTCTCTATTCTCAAATAGGGTTATTTTTCCATATGATGAAGGATATTGAATCTGAGACACCCCTCCAATCCCTACAGGATAATCACAGATTCTCAAATCAGAGATTCCTTACTTAAGATTGAGTGGTGTTAGTATGTAACTTATCCTAATAATCTCTAGATTGCTTTTAATATCCAGTATAATGTGAATTTGCGTTGGTGTTTAGAAGATTATGATAAGGTATATATTTTTTTCAGGACATTTTCTGGTGCACAGTTGGCTGAATCAGTGGATGGGGAGGGGTTACACCTGCTACTGTGTGCTTTCTTCATCAGACACAGTTTAGTATTCTGAACTTAGCCACTTTTTCAACATGTAGGACTTGTTTCATCTTCCCCTACCATTGCACGCTTTTACTTTCTATGATTTTTCTTTCTAAGAAATCTGTAGTGTCTCAACTGGCAAAAAATGTATCAATTTCCTTTACCAGTTCAGCTCACAGTTTCTCACATCATATACAACGTATTTCAAAATGTTCAAGGCAAATTGATACAACAAATACCCTTCTTTCCTTGTAAAACTTTGAGATCTATTGCAGATGCACGGTCTTTTAAAAAAATCATAGAAAAGGTACATTATAAAAATTATGTGTGAATTTCAAAACTTTCTTTTACATCGTGTTTATCCTTTCTATTATTTTATTTAGACTTTATTGAACATGTACCTTTTGTGCATTTTATGGAAAACGGTATAACTAATAACTCCAATTATGCATACAGTGGACACTGAATAAATCAGATAATTGTATCCTCACTCACTCCTCCTTCCTCTGTCTTGGAAATCCACCAGTTCCTCTCCCGAAGTTATCGAACCGCAGATCACTAAGCGCTGTTATTTGTGTTTAACTCATTTAAATCTTTTAAAATTACATTTTTCCAGGAGCCTTTTGAAATCCTGCATATTCTGAGCAAAGTTGTAAGGCAGGATGGAATTAGATCCATACAGAAGCATCTTAAAAATTAGGATTTAGGGAACTGGCACCATGGCATTGCAAGTAAATCCTCTTCTTGTGGCGTTGGTATCCCGTGTAGGGACTGATTGGAGTTCTGGCTGCTCCACTTGGGATCCAGCTCCCAGCTGATGGCCTGGGAAAGCAGCAAAGAAGGGTCCAAGTGCTTGAACTCCTACATCTGTGTAGGAGACAGAAGCATCTCCTGGCTGCGAATCATCCCAACTTTGGCCATTGCAGCCAATTGGAGTGAACCAACTGATGAATGCCTCTGTGTGTCTCTCTCAGTCTGTAGCTCTGCCTTTGAAATAAGAATAAATATATCTTTCCAAAAAATGAGGACTTAGGAATTCATAACACTAATATCTGGAGAATAATCTCATTTCTGCTTGTAACTGTTTTGCCTCAATTTACCACTTTCCTTCCTAAAGTCTATTTTATAGCTCTACCATGGACTCTTCTCAAGGCTATTTAGTAAATTAAATTTCTTTTCATGCTTTGGTTTTCATAGAGAAAGTTACTTTGCATAATTCACATTCCAAGAACCATGTCTTTAGCGGACTTCTAACAGTACTCTAGCAGGACCTCCCCTTCTTTATGCTCTGCTGTTCAGCCTGTATTTCTGTCAAAACCCTTCATACCTACTCTTACAGACTAATTTCTTTGCTGACATGTAGTAAGACTTCAATAATTTTTTTTTCTGGAAATAAATAAAAACACTGAAAAGGCATTATTTACCTAGTATTTCCACCAAGGTTAAGTCATTTGTATTTCGTATGCATGAAGATCTGGGAAAATCACATACAAATTTGGCAAAATACCTGAGTTCACGAAATATTACAAAACACGTTCAGTAACGTCTGAATGCAGGCCATGTTTTACTAGATTGTATTTACATGAATACCTGTTGCAAATGTTTACAGGACAGTCTGAGACTCTGACTTTACAATAGCTGAAACAAAAAAATAAACATTGAGATGGAAATTGTGAGCGTATTATTCACCATTTGCTTTCTGCCTAAGGTAAGAACAGAGTTCCCTCACTTTGGCAGAAAGACCAAGAAGCACACAATGACATCAGGTCTATAATTTAGAGAACTTTATCTGCTGAAATTATTTTAGTTGTCCAGCTATCAAGAAAAATCCAGGAAAAGATGTAAGTTATTGCAGCAAGAGAGCTAGCTCATATTCTCACTTGCATTGACAGGCTACAAACTTCAAACATCACCTCTAACATTTCAGCCAGTGTTCCTGAGCCAATTTCCCTGCCTAGGTAACTTTTTCATTGAGTTACACACAGGTTGGGAACTTGTCTCATTAATATTTCACACAGGTGTACTATTCGAAGCTCAGTTCTTAAGCTCTCTGATATTTAGTATTTGCAGACATAAAATGCACTTTTTAAAGAGTATGGCAGTTACTTTCCTTTAATCTGCTTCCAGGCAACACCTTCTAACTTATTTTTGGCACAGTTCTATAATCTCTGGAAGAAGCATTGAGAAATAATCAAAATGAACCAATGGTTTTTAAAATGAAAATAATTAACCAATTGAAATTCTATATTCAGATTCATATTTAATAAGTTGAAGTAGAAACCATTGCAATTAATCCTTCTCCTTAATTAGTAGTTTTTTTTTTTTCAATCTTGGGAGCTATTCAACTCAGTAGTTATTTCAGGATACATTCATTATAGATTAAGTATATTTGTATCTGATTTACTCAGATTATGAAATGGAAGAAAATCATGCATTATGTAGATACTCAGATCAGCTACAATTTTGTTCATAGATTTCTATGCTAATTTTTGCTAATTTTTAGTTTGTTAAACATTAAAATTTATTTGCTAAAGTGTTGTATTTGAGCAGACAGCCTTCAACGCATAGGATAAGCTTGTAAAGAATATATTATTTAATTAATACTTGCATAAAGAAATCTTTTTTTTTCAGGTGGTCTGTGCAATTTTTTTCTTTTCTTGTGTCAGGTGCCAAATATTTTAAAAGGCAGCTTACTTCTGCCATGTGTGATTTCTGATGTGTGATTTCTTTGGATGTCATTTTGCGTTGCATGTGAGACAGCTATTTTTTATTTCTTGATGTCTGTTGCACCCAAAGGAAATCTGTATTTTGCTTTCTGTAAGAAAAGAGCAACTGGGTGGCATCGGAAAAACTTCCACCCACTAACATGGAAAAATATACAATCTGTCCCATTACATTGAAGTGGGAGACTTTAAAGGGCAGCATACCCAGTTAAGGAAGATGTATTTCCATCTGTGGTCAATAGCATGTGAAGAACAGCTCCTATCTGAGCTCTATCCACAGTAAAATTACCTTGGTACCTCCTGGACCGTAGACTTTCTAAAAGTTTGCAAGGTTGAGCAGCCAAGAGGAGCCACACCTGACTCCAAGGGGGAAACCGTCCTGCCTGTGAGACCTTAGGAATATGACTTTTCACTATTCCCAAGGGCTCCAATGCAGCTTGAAAATTCTGTATCTTTTGTACAGACCATATAATAAACAAGAGATAAATAGGTCCTAGAAAAAGATAGCATGATAATTTTTTTCTCATTCCTTTCTTGCAAGTTTACCTTGCGGGTTCCTGGGGAGGAGATGCGACCTCAAGAAATGGGGGAGAGTGCTCGCTTTCATCCTTTTTTTCCTCTTAGGAGATAACTAATTTACTTTTCTGATTGGTTTGGGAGAAGTGAATATGTTTCCTGTAAGCTAGATTATCTGTTCTCTTTCATCAGGTGTTATATATTTTAACCTGGAACAACTTCTCTATTATTCTTTTCAGACATGAAATTATATATAAAAATAATACTTGATTAGGCCTAGCACAGTAGCCTAGTGGCTAAAGTCCTTGCCTTGCGCACGCCCAGATATGATAATGGGTGCTGGTTCATGTCCTGGTGGCCCTGCTCACCATCCACTCCGTGACTGTGGCCTTGGAAAACAGTCGAGGATGGCCCAAAGCCCTGTGATCCTGCACCCACCTGGGAGACCTGGAAGATGCTTCTGGCTCCTGGTTTCGGAACGTCTGGGCTTCTGCCTTGAAGCCACTTGGGGAGTGAATCATAGATGGAAAATCTTCCCCTCTGTCTCTCTCCTCTCTGTATATCTGACTTTCCAATAAAAATAAATACATCTTTAAAAAAATAATGCAGGGCCTGTTGCAGTGGCCCAGCGATTAAAGTCATGGTCTTGAATGCTCCAGGATCCCAGATGAATGCCACTTCTAATTTCGGTGACCCCGCTTCCCATTCAACTCCCTGCTTGTGGCCTGGAAAAGCAGTTGAGGACAGCCCAAAGCCTTGGAACTCTGCACCCATGTGGGAGACCCGGAAGAGGCTCCTGTCTGCTGGCTTCAGATTGGCTCATCTCCAGCTGTTCCGGCCACTTAAGGAGTGAATGATTGGATGGAGGATCTTCCTCTGTCTCTCTTCATCTCTCTCTCTATATATCTGACTTTGCAGTAAAGATAAATAAATCTTAAAAAATAATGCAGTGAAAGTCTGATAATGATATTTGTTTCTTAAGTTGTATAGCATCCTTCAGATTCTAAATAACAAGCTTTCCATAAATTCTTAGGAGACTATTTGCTACTGTCTTTTCAAATTACCTTACTTTTCCTCCCTTCCTCTCTTCTTCCATTCTCTTTCTTCTCTGCTTCCTGTATTCTATCATTTTTCTATATTAAAAGAGCAGAGTTAATCATGGAACAGTTTCACTTATTTGAACATGGTTTCAATAGTGCGTGAACTGATTACATCAGATCTTAGCTGGTGCACATAACCTTATTTGAATACCTTCCCTTAGTATAGAAAAATGCAAACCAAACCAAAACACAGGGAAAAAATAAAAAAAGTTCCCCTTGGTATCTTGTACCTATTTTGTGTTAATTTGCAATTTCAAGAAAAGATGTTTCCCGCCTGTGGTTGCTGGCATTGGGCACTGTGCACTGTTGGTCCTAAGCTAATGGAGCAATTGGTCTTAGCATTATAAAACTGTTATTTTTGAGAAGGGAGATATGATTGGTTATTAGTAATCTTTTTGGTATGAATGAAATTAATTCTCTTCAAGGTTACTTTTGGAGAGGAGCATGTTGTCAGGTTGCAACATGGGCAAATTGGGAGTGTTTGGAGAACTAAGATAAAACAGAAGGTATGGACAAATTGAAGACAAAGTTTTAATTCAGATTCTATTCACAAATGCAAAACTGCAGTGTTGAACAAAAATGATGTAGTCCAGTTGGAAGAACACTAGCAAAGGCAAGGTTCTAAGCTCAGACCTAATAATAAATTGTGGCCTTAGTCAAATAGGGGCATTCAAGTAAAATAGTACATTCCTCCTTCGTAAAGCTTTGAATATTACAGTGATTGAGGGAGACTGAAACTCCCTACATATTATGGTAAACTGCCTTACTAGTAAATGCCATACATTCTGTAATTTTTAGAAAAAGCTTAGAATGTTTTATTGTTAAGAATACCAAAAACTCTATAGACTTTTCTGAGGTAGGATACAAGAGCAAATATATTGCAGTATTTTATTTTAAGCCACAGTCACACTTTAATTAAAAAATGCAGTAATTATTTAATCTTAAAATGACATTTACTTTTACAAACAAAAATCTGTAAGACAATTGCTTCACATAGGAGTTGTATAAAGTGTATTATAAGATATTTGATTTGTACACATGGCATAGAACACATGTATGAGAAAAATGTGAGATACACCTGTATTTATATGAAAAATAGCTGTTTTCTGGTAGTGCTGTCATTTCTGAGGCTAAAAGTGCAAGTGTTGGTCTATCAGGAGACAGAAGATGGACTAAATGACCCTTATTTTGTTGCCCTATTTATTTCTATTTGTGTTATTGCTCTATGATGCCTTAGAGAACTTTAAATTATTTTCCCTTTTATGTCAAAAATATTCTCTCTACATGTTTCTACTTGATAATTACAGAAAAGGCGTTTTTTTCCTTTCCCTTGTGAGAATGTCAATAGTCTTTCTAGTCAGAATGATGTTAATATTTGGGGACATTTTCCATGTTCTATGACTCAAGGATTAGTCAGATGAGATTAATTAGTATGTTGATTATTCAGCCCCTTAACCTCTCATCTTTCTCTTTCCTCTCCTCACCTTTTGACTATTTTATTGCTCATTAACAACCATAAAAGGATGGACAGAGGTAGAAGGTGAAATTCAGAAATTTTTACGTTTCTCTAGAATTGGTTTTGTTTTATGTGCGGGAGTAGGAGTTTGGGAAGGGAGGCTTAAGAAACTATCCACTAAACTGAGACTTCATTATTATTATTATTATTATTGCTCAGGGATTTTCATTATTTTTAGGTTTAAAGGAAAGATGAATGTGGTATTACCATCATTTTTAAAGTAACACTTTTAATAGAACAGCATACGTTACCTTGTCAAAGCTAAATCATGTTAAACTATGGAGAAAATGGAATATAAAGCACAGTCACCTCCAAGTGTTTATTAGCTTATCGACTCTGTATAAGTAGTAAAGGATGTTTAAGCCCAAATCCACACCCTCCTAGCTATTCTTTTTCCTTAAAGGACATCTGGGAGAACAGTGGTTTTAAATCAGTCCCTCTGTTGTTTCACCGCCTGATTTCACAGTAGGCTCTCCTGCTGACGTTGCTTCCATCATGTGGAGTTCCTGGAACCTGCCCTCTTCTGGGAAGATGTTTTATTAGCATTCAACTTAAGTGGAAGAACATAGATATTCTTCTTTAGAATAACCTGCTTCAAACATGGACATAGTCCCTGTTTCTAATTGTAATTCCTCAAAGCACAGATGAGACCAGATTGTAACATTTAACAAATAGTTTCTTAAGACAGAAGGATACGCAATACAGGGAAACATCAAACTGAATTTCAGTACTAGGTATGGTTCCTTCGGTTCTGCCTATGATAAAGACCAGGATTTTTCTCACCTACACTCTGGCAAGATTGCAGTGTATCTGTATGTAGAGAAATGAAAGCCCTTTGCATAAATTTAAAGTACTCACAGGGGAGAATTCTTGTTCTTCCCAGTATGAGACATGGTTCTCTGTTCCTGAGCTTAAATCATTTCCTTTCAGGATCATCTATTCTTTTCTGTCTCACGTTTTACGTAGACGATCTTGCCTTTGTCATGAGTCTTTAATAGGGTGCTCACGGTAGAATTCATAATCTGACAAATCAGCATCAGTTTATTGCACAAAATCTAAGTTACTCTCTTTGACATCAATGTTATTGGGCCATAAATTTCAGGTTAAGTTGAACATCAATCGGGCTGAGCTATTTATTCTTAAATGTTATATTCTAGTTTGAAGAGTATGGGAGACTCTGTAGTTATTAGGGCAATAATCAGCTTCGTGAAATCAACTGCTTGAGCAGGAACACACACACACACACACACACACACACACACACACACACACACACACACACATCTGTAAGCAGTGTTTTCCAGAACAGTGTGATCTGTTATTTCAAATATTTCTCAGAAGGATACATGGATCTATGGATATCTTATGTTTTGCAAGAAAGACACTTTTATACCATGCAAAGCAGCTTACTTTCTTAAGCTATAGAAAACTCCTTAGTTGCAGTATAACTCATTTTGCATTTACATAGGCAGAAAACCCACTAGGTTGTGTTTAGTTTTTTAAATCCCAGAAAGCAAATGGTTTAAAATTAAACTCAAGTCTGCCCTTTTTTCCAACCTAGAGCTACTCTGAAGCAGGGAATATAAAGTTATTCAGTTTCCCACTTTTCCATTCAGAAGTCAAAGATTGGTGCTGTCACCATGGTACTCCAGGTTAAGCTTTTGTCTGCAGTGCTGGATCCTGTTTGGGTGCAGATAGGAGTTCTGGTTGCTTCAATCCAGAAGAAGCTCCTGGCTTCAGATTGGCTCAACTCCAGCCATTGTGGACATTTGAATCAGTGGATGAAAATTCTTTCTCTCTCTTTTTTCCCGTAAATCTGTCTTTCCAGTAAAAACACGTAAATCTGTTCTTTTTAAATAAACCACATATTGGTGCTGATATTTTATGTTTTCCACTTACTAGGCTGTCTTAAGCAGTAACACCTTAATGCATTTCTTGTATAGATTGTGGGACATGCTTCCAACTTTCTTTCTCATTGTTTCCTCTTCCTCTCCTGACGAAGCGTCTGCTCTTTCTGCAGCATAATATAACAAATACTTTTCTCTGTGACTCAACATTTCCTTTTATAGTGGTGGTACAAAATGCCAGTCTATCCAATTAACATGCCTGCAGACTGCCTTTGGGTGAGCTGATCTTTTTTTTAAAGCATCTGACTAACTGGAAGAGCCATACTAAATTATATGCAGCTACATCATTCAGCTCCATAGCATAAGTGAAACAAGCTGACATGTGCACAAATCACTTAGTTCTTTGGGTTTACTAATGAAGGAAAAACCAAATTGCATTTAAATTCTCTGCTTTCTTTTTTTCTCTAACTGATCTTCAAGGAAATGAAGATACTTGTAGATTTTTTTTTATCCTTTGTGGAAAGGTTACATTCAAAGAGATCTTCAGAACTTGTAGTGATCATTAAAAATTAAAGTGTTCTTCTCATATAATCTCACAATAAGACTGGATATACACCCAAAGGAATTGGAATTAACATGCAGAAGAAACACTTGGAGTCCTATTTTTATTGTTGTATTATTGGTTGTAGACAGCATATGGAATTAATCTAAATCTCCATTGATGGATTAATGGTTAAAGAATGCTACTATAGATATATGACAGAATTTTATTCATTTAAAAAGCATGATATCCTGACACTTGCAACAATGTGCAAAGTTTTAGAAGACAATATGGCAAATGAAACAATCTAAGAGTTCAAGATCTCACTTTCATGTAGAAGCTGAAAGCACCCCAAGATCTCAATTACATGGGTGGTTATACAAGCTGATAGTAGAACAATGGTGCTAAAAAACTGAGGAGTGTAGGAGAGAAGGAAAGAAGTTAGTCATTGGTTATAATATAATGTAAGGAATAAATTCTAATGTTATATAGCATAATAGCATGAGTGTAATGGATAATGATACATAGCATGAAATACTTAGACAAAGAAATTTTGAATCCTTTTATCACAAAATTGGTAAAAGTTCAAGACAATGGAAAAACTTAAATTCTTCAATGAGCAACTTGGTGGTCTGTTATACGAATTGAATTATGTTCTCACAATTTATTATGTTGAATTCTTAACTTCTGGTATCTCAGAATATGATATAATTTAGAAATAGTTATTACAGATGAAGGTAGTTAAATGAGATCAGAGTGAGGTAGGGTGGACCACTAATGCCTTGTTTTGAGTACTAGCACGACAAGGGGAAATTTGGACAGAGATGTGAACACAGGGAATGCATGATGTGAAAACGAAAGGGGAGGTAAGGGTGACAACTTTGTGAGTCAAGGAATGTTAAGGCTTGCCAGCAAATCATAAAAAACTAGGAAAGAGGCATGAGGCAGTTTGTCCTTTAGAGTGTTTAGAATGAACAAACCCTGATGACATGTTGATCTTTGATTTCCAGTCTCCAGAATTTCAGACCACACGTTTCTATTGTTTAAGTGACAGCTTGAGAAACTCTCTTATAGTGGCATGAAAATAAGTTGTTTTCCTCTGCACGTGGAAGAGATGACACCCACAAGTAAGAGCTTCATTTATGTTAAAGAAAGGAACTAACTCCTGATTCTTGGCAATGTCTCTAATCTTTGAAATCTATTTTAATTCTGTCTACTCTCTACTAGCTTATGTGCTTTGCAAACACTGGTAATTAATTTATAGGAATGGAGCCTGATTACAGAGCTATCAACCTTATAAATAATCAAATGCACATTGAGTAAATATATAAGAAAGTTATCATTGTGCATTTAATTAAAGTTTAACTTGACTTCATTAGGAAAATACATTGTAATAGAATTGCTATAAGGAGCTAGTTACAAAATTGTGAACTGAAGTGTAAGAGACTTTTAGTACAGGAGAAAGTACTTCCACACTCCAAGATGCAGGAAAGAAGAGTTTGGAGCTGCCCATTGGCAGGTGGATTTGTGACAGAGGCTGCCCACAGAACCTTGGGCCACAGAGGGAGAACCTGCACAGTAAGATCTGCTTCAGGTGATACCACCTGGGAAAGAATAAGGATGTGAGTCATACATTGGCCTCTTCTTTCATTTGTTTTCTGTGTCTCATTGAGAACATGCAGCTATCTCTCAGTTAACAGTACAAACAGAAATACAGTTCCCAGTGGTTACATAGAAAATATATATTTAGTCCTCTATGTAAATTGCTAGTATGGTTGAGGGGGTGGAGTTTCACATACAGTGACAAGAACTGACATTTTTTTCTAAACTGATCAAATTCTAACAGTAAAGAAGTTACTGAATGCTTACTACATTCAGGTAATACATTACTACATATTAAAATTTACATACATTATTCTGTCATTTATACAGAATATTAAAATGTTATATATAATTGTATTTCTCTTATAATTTAGCTATCTCTTAATTAATGAGAATTAATTGTGTGGTATTTGTACAATACAGTGTGATGTTTTAATATTTATATACATTGTGTAATGTGCAAATGAGGGTACCTTGTCAAACACATCACTTATTTTATGTGTTTCTATTTCTACTTACTAACTGAGAACAGGGACTTGTTTTTTTTCTGATTCAGAGTCATAAAACTTTTTTCACCACTACATTGTGCAGATGATTAGGCTGTGTACCATGTTCGTGAAAGTAAGCTAGTTTAGAAGTACAGAGAAAATAGGTACTTTGTCCATGAAGAAGTGATGGTCTGCATAGAATATACAAAATGGGATAGAAGGATAGAGTTGAAAGGCAAAGTAGGAGAGTTACCAAGTAGTAACATGAAAAAAAATGTACAAAAAATGTTGTTTTGTACTTCATCAACCCTGCACCGGTTGAGGAAATCTCTTGCCGCTGTGTGGCTGGCCTTTGCCTCTGCCAGGCAGCCCAGCAATATCATTGGTCGGGGAACAAGTCACATGACTGTGGCTATCTGAATCATCTCTTTTCAAAAGTAAGGAAAGGGCAGGCACTTTGGAGCAAGAGATACTCTAATCATTAAGGTATATTAGCATATTTCTTTAACCATTAATGATATTAGACCCTATTTTTCTAATGTCAGGTCTAAATTATCACTGGAACTTTTATTTTATTTTCTATTTTTAAAAAAATTTTTTAAGTTAACTAGTACTTCCGAATATAGAGGGCGTTTAGTGGTTCGCTGGCTCCAAGCGCTGAAATGCATTGGTCCCCATTGTTCTTGGCTCTCTGCCTAGTTAGCATGGATACTTTCTTTAAGAAGGCAGAGAATGGGGCCAGCACTGTGACACAGTAAGCTAAGTTTCTACCTTCAGCATTGACATCCCATACAAATGACCACTCAGTGCCTCACTAGCGCCACTTCTGATCCAGCTCCCTGTTGTCAAGATATAGTTAACAGCTTCATTGGAAGTCCATCTTTTATTTGTGAGTAGAGATGCATACTGCAATGTATTCACTTCTCGGTATGATAGTCTTAATTACACAGTTCCTCTAGAGGAATATATGTACGTGCATGTTTGACTATATATCTGTTGATAATTTTTTTTGCATGAAGGTTGCCTTATATCTGAGGGAGGATATGATATTTGATATTTGTCCTTTTGGGATTTGCTTATTTCACTGAGCATCTTGGCCTCTACTTGGAACAATTTTGTTGCAAATTGTAGAATTTTATTCTTCTTAATGTTTGAGTAATATTCCATATAGTAGATACACCACCGTTTCTTATCCATTCCTCTGTGGATGGGCATCTAGGTTGCTTCCATGTCTTCACTATTGTGGATTGTGCTGCTGTAAAAATAGGATTATGGGTCACTTTCTCATATTCAGATTTCATTTCATTTGCATGTATTACCAGAAATGGGAGAGGTGGGTCTTACAACGGATCAATTTTCAGTCTCTTAGCACTCTCCATTCTAAATTCCATAATGGTTGTACTAACCTACACTCCCACCAGCAGTAAAGGAGGGTGCCTTTCTCCCCACATCCGTGTCACTGGGTGTTATTAGAGTTTGGGATGTATTACAATCTTGCTGGAGTTAGGTGGAAACTCAATGTAGTTTTCAGTTGTATTTTCCTGACAGTTAGGGAGCCAGAGCATTTTTTCATGTATCTGTTAGCCATTTGCACTTGTTCTGAAAAACGTCTGTCCATTTCTTTTGCCCATTTCTCCACAAGGCTGTTTGTTTTGCAGTTGCTGAGTTTCTGAACCTTTTTGTAAATCCTGGACATTGCTCTCCTGTCGGTTGCAAAAATTTCCTTCCATTCTGTTGGATGCTTCTTTACTTTGTTGATCATTTCCTTGGCTGCACAGCTTTTCAGTGTGATGTAGTCCCATTTGTTTACTTTGGCTTTGACTGCCTGTGCTTTTGGTGAATTTTCTAAGAAGTCTTTACCAATTCCTGTGTCTTGGAGATTGCTTCCTATGTTTTATTTCAATAGTTTGATGGTTTCTAGATGCATATTTAAGTCCTTGATATATTTAGAACTAATTTTTGTTTTATAAGGGGAGAGGTGAGTGTCCTGCTTTTTACCTCTGCAGCTGCTACTCAACTTTCCTAACAGTGTTTGTTGAAGAGACCAGGATTTTCCCCTGGATTATTTTCAGCTCTCTTGTCAAAGATTAACTGGTGGTACATGTGTGGGCTCAATTCTGGGTTTTTTATCATTTTACTAAACCCTCAGCTTTTACCTGGGAGCCTCATGCTAGTTTGAGTAATAAGCAACCAATTACTGTTTTTTTTTTTTTTTTTTGTATTTGTTTCATTTGTTTTTAATAGCTGAGGCTTAAAGTTTGAGAGAGTATCTGGTGCTGAAATTTGGATATCTTTTACTATACAGCTATACCTTATCTTCAAGTACTTGGGCTATTTTCTCTTGCTTTCTCAAGCACGTAAGTATGGAGCTGGAGCAGAAGTAAAGCCCAGTGCAATAGCATAGTGGTAAACGTCCTCGCCTTGCACATGCCGGGATCCCATATCGGCGCCAATTCTACTCCCAGCGGCTCCGCTTCCCATCCAGCTCCCTGCTTGTGGCCTAGGGAAGCAGTTAAGAATGGCCCAAAGGCTTGGAACCCTGCACCCATGTGGGAGACCCAGGAGAGCTTCTGGTTCCTGGCTTCGGATTGGCTCATCCGTTGCAGCTGCTTGGGGAATGAATCATCGGATGGAAGATCTTCCTCTCTGTATATCCACTTTTCAAATAAAAAAATTAATAATTTAAAAAAAGAAGTAAAGCAAGCCAGCACTGTGCAATGGTGACATTGTAAGAAGCATTTCATTCATTGCAGCACAGTATTGATCCCTTTTTCTTTCCATCTAAATGTTTCATTAGAAGTTGAGAGTGTCGCATTCTGTGCGGTTCCAATTATAATAGGAAGCTTTATTAAACTAAACTCCCCCCTTTGACAATGCTAAACTGAAATTTGATTAGTGTATAAAGGGGTGTACAACTTTCACTCTTTAATAAAAAGATTTATTTATTTTTATTACAAAGTGAGATATACAGAGAGGAAGAGAGACAGAAAGGAAGATCTTCCCTCTAATGATTGACTTCCCAAGTGACCGCAATGACCAGTGCTGAGCTGATTCGAAGCCAGGAGCCGGGAACTTCCAGGTCTCCCACGCAGGTGCAGGGTCCCAAGGCTTTGGGCCGTCCTCCACTGCTTTCCCAGGCCACAAGCAGGGAGCTGGATGGGAAGTGGATTCACCAGGATTACGACCTGCACCCATAGAGGATCCCGGTACGTTCAAGGCGAGGACTTTAGCCACTAGGCCACTGTGCCAGGCCCAAAACTTTCACTCTTGAAACAATGTTTCCCCTACATCCTTTTCAAGAAAAGCTGTTCTTTCTGGTCTTTGTGTTGTTCCCTCTTACAAGAGTATGTTTGTCATAGTTTACATTTTTCCCCTGCCAACTCTGCTTGAATTTCCAAGAACCTCAGGCATTGTTTTGCCTTAGAATTCCTGTCGTAAGTGTAACTTTAATGCTTAGCAGATTTTAGCTCACAGACTCAGTATGCAAGAGTTAATATTGTCCTTTATTTTCTTAAAAGTCCATCTAGTCCTGGCTCTGGGTCTCTGTGAGATGAAGGCTTTAATCTGGCGAATGATGAATGCTAAGAGATAATTGAGATGCAGAGCAGACCCTTCAGAGTTCGTTATTGGCACTGACTTGAATGGATCCTGAGGGTCTGGGGACCCCAGTGCTGATAATCCCATCTTAGTGCTTTCGCACAAGTCTAAATAGTCACAGCTAATGTGGGCTTAACAAGCATGTTCTCTTACCTGTCTACCAGGTTCTCCTTCAAAAGCTTTCTTTCAGCTCTCACTTCTGGAAATGTCATCAATCTTGAAGTATATCTGCAAAAGTCAAAATTCCTGAGGCAAGAAGGAAAAGGAGAATGCATAAGGAGAAGAGGCATATTAATTTTGTGAGCGTCACTGATTTTTAGAAGTTTTTTAAATTTAAATTTCATTTTATGACACCGTTTCATAGGCTCTGGGGTTCCCATTCCCCTCCCCAACTCCCTTCCTCCTCACTGCTGCTTTTCCCTCCGGTATTACAATGGGTAGTCCTTCATGAGCAGTCATTATTCATCATTCCATTGTTGAAGTGTTTCCTAACACTACGTGGAAAATATCAAAGAATCCAGCTTGAGCATCACTGACTTTTGTGCCATAATACTTAACAGAGATTTGTTCATGTGCCTGTGACTTCACATGCCTCCAAAAGCAACCTCCGTGTTCTGAAGAGGTCTGAACTCAGGGAAACGCTGGAGAGGACCACTGGAAACAGCCAGCTCATTTGAAAGGTCACACAAACAGCTGTTGTTCCTCTAAGTTCAAAGCCAACACAACTGTAGTGTAATTTTACTCTATTGCATTGAAAACTGGGTTTGCCATGGACTTCCAGATTGCAAACCAAAGTGCCTATTCTAAGTTTAAATTTATGAGCTTTCTTAAATGTGAAACTCAATAGCAGAAACTAATTTCAAATCAGTCTGCCTCCACTAGATAGCATCATTAATACTATCAATAAAAATCTTTTCAATTATAATCTATAGTAAGTAAAATCATTTCCATGCTAGAATTATGCGTAAAAACAAAATGAAAGATGTATATGTTATTCTTAGTTTTCCCCTTATTTCATTCTTCCCTGAGCTTCTTTTCCTAATTCCAAATTAGTTCATGATGGATATGAATTTACATGGTGTTTACAGAGTGAAAATATAGAATATAATGAACCAGCTGGCTGACCATTCAGTGAACACTTGTGTTGGATCTATAGCTAGACTATGAATGAGGAAGACATTTTATTGAAGAATTTAAATTTAAATCTTCATGAAAAACTAGAGTCTTGGAGGTCATGTTAACTCATATGAATAATTAGTTAAAGCTATGAACAGGACCCAATACTTTAAAATTGAGTGTAGTTGTACCTATATCTTATGCTAAGAGATGATGGTGAAATTATGGAGAATATTTCATGGAGGTAACACTAAAATCTCATGAACAATGTTTTGCTAAGTTACTTTCCATTCATTTTCATGTTTAAGGTCATTACTTTAAATTATTTATATCTTACTTTTTGAGCTATTTATTTATTTGAAAATTAGTGAGAGAGAGAGGAGAGAGAAAAAGAGAGAGGTGGAGGAGAGAGAGGGAGAGAGAGAATCTTTCAACTCCTGGCTTACCAATAGTTGGGGAAGGCCAAAGCAGGGAAGCAGGGGAATGGTTCTCCCGCATGGGTGGCAGAGGTTCAAATATTCAGGCCCTCCCCTCTTACTTTGCCAGAAAGATTAGCAGAGAGCTGGGTGGGAGTTGGAGTAGTCAGAATTGAAGGTGGTGCTCCAATGGGATGTCGGCATTGGAAACAGTGATTTAATTTGCTTTGGCACAATGCTGATCCCCTAAATCTTGCTTTATATGAAAGAGATTGAACTCTTTTACACTTTGTTTTTTCCCACATGTTAAATGGAAAAAAATTAAGTAATAAGGTGCTTGATAATAACAGAAAAGACTCACATCCCAGACATTCACAGGGAAGGGATGAAGATAAAATGTGTGACTGTCATGTCCCTAAGTGAGTAAAGATTAAATACGGATTATTGATGATAGGCAAAGGAAACACAAAATAAAAACAGGAAATTAAAAATGAAGAAAATATCCAAAAAGTTAATCAAGATAATTTAATGAAATGTAGGGAAAGGTGGGGAGTCTGAAAAAACAATAATGGCTATAATTCCCACCCACAGAGAAAGTCTCAGAAGAGAGTTTGCTCCTTATAGAGGACTGTGAAGCCAAGAAGTGATGCTGTGCTGTTGGGTGCTCCCAGCTCCTCTCTGGAAATCCCTTCAGCACTACGTTACCTTGTGTCCCTTTTTGTGTTGCACAGCAGAATAGTCAGCACCTCTGTATTGCTTCATTCTTGGAACTCGTCTGTATTGCTTTTACTCTCATTTCTAGCTTCCGTTTAAAATGGGATGATTAACTCATTTTCAGAAGAAATCTCAACATTGTACTTTATGACATGCTTGAATTAAAGTTCGCAATCTTTGATGATAATGATATCTTGGTTTTGGAGAACATGAACATACTTTGTTTTTAAATTTTATATTTATATATTAACTAATATTCAGCAAATGCAGTGTGATCTGCAGATACAATTTCAAGAATGCAATGACACGGCCCTCTTCCCTGTCTTTGCCCCTCACTCTCATCCTCCCTCCTCTCTCTCTCTCCCTTTCCTTTTTTTTAACTTTCAACATAACGTATTTTTGTTTTATTCTACTGTAAAAGGCCCAATACTCCACTGAATGGGAAGTTTAACAAATAAAAAGCAAGAAGACCCTGGTTTTTTGGGAATATCAAAACTATACGGATATCTGAATTAAAAATGACCATTTCATCCATGTACAATCTACTATATGGTAATGACAGATAATTAAATCTGTAGCAACATAATATTCTTAATCAGTGATTTTATGAAAGCATAAAACAAAGTTTTACCACTGTAAGAATGATATACATGGGTATTTATTCTTCTTATTTTTTGTTTTTTGTTTTTTAAGTTTTAGCATCAATATATGAGAGAAGTCATTGTATTCATGTTGTAGGGTCTGGCTAATTGCACTCAATTATGATGTCCTTCAGTTTGGTGCATTGTACTGCAAAAAATAGAACTTCATTTTTTATAGATGAATAATATTCTATTGTGTATATATGCCACATTTTCTTTATCCATCCATCTGATGGTGGACATATTGATTGGGCATTAGGAACACTGCTGCCAGGAACATGGTGGTGTTGCTATCAATTTTATTCAGTTTGTTCATGTCTTTTGGGTATATACTCAAGAGAGAAATTGTTGGACCGCATAGCAAGTTTAATTCTCCATGCTGTTTTCACAGTGGTTGCACTAACTTACATGCCCACCTACAGTGCAAAGGTGTTCCCCTTTTTGTACACCTTCTCCAGCACGTGTCACTCTATGCAAAGATTTTTTCCCATTCTGACAGAAATCAGGCAGTATATCATTATAACTTCGATTTTCATTTCCCTGATGGGTAGTGATGCTGAACAGTTTTTCGTATGATTGTTGGCCAGATGATGATATTTTAATGCTAAAATTAAACACACAGGTAGAACTTGTAGTTTAAGTTCTTCATATACAATAATGTCACCAACCTCTCACTTCTGCTATGAAACGTGGATTACTATCATCTCTGCTTCATAGATGTAACAGACAAATCCAGAGCTTAAACTAAACAATGCAGGAGGAATGGATGTATATAGTTTGCCCCAGGTATTCACGTACTTACTTTTTCTGTCACACTTCCTATCACTTTGGATATTGGAACCACAGACCATGTGGGAGCAGTTGTAGGGGATTGCTCTACCCTCCACCTCCAGGTGCAAGCATTCCATGTGGGTGCTTGCTCATGTCCCAGCTGCTCCACTCCAGATTCAGCTCTGCACTTGTACCTGGGATAGCAGTGCAGGATGATCTTTAAGCCTTGGGACCCTGCACCAGAATGGGACACCCAGAAGAAGCTCCTAGCTCCTGGCTTCAGATAGAGTCAGTCCCAGCTGTTGCAGTCACTTGAGTGAGCCAATAGATGGAAGATCTTTTTCTCCGTCTCGCCTTCTCTCTATATATCTGCCTTCCCAATGAAAATAAATAAATCTGTTTTTTTTTTTTTTAGAGAAGTTTCACTTTATCTTAAAAAAAAAAAAACTACAATAGGGCCCAGCGGCGTGGCCTAGCGGCTGAAGTCCTCGCCTTGAACGCGCTGGGATTCCATATGGGCGCTGGTTCTAATCCCAGCAGCTCCACTTCCCATCCAGTTCCCTGTTTGTGGCCTGGGAAAGCAGTCAGGAAGCCCCAAAGGCTTGGAACCCTGCACCTGAGTGGGAGATCTGGAAAGAAGTTTCTGGCTCCTGGCTTCAGATCGGCGCAGCACCAGCCATTGCACTCACTTGGGGAGTGAATCATCAGATGAAAGATCTTCCTCTCTGTCTCTCCTCCTCTCTGTATATCTGACTTTCCAATAAATGAATAAATCTTAAAAAAAAAAAACTACGATAGAGTTAAGGCTACATATTTATCTTGGCACTTACATGACATCAATAATGGTACAAACCTACTAGCTCAAGTTGTTTCTAGAATATTTTGCTTCTCTGCTTGTTTTGTCTTTGCTCTGCAGTTTTACCCTCAACTTCTTGATGCCACAAACTAAGTGTTAATTGAGGAGATATTTGCTTTTTCATGGTCTTAGAGGCTGGAATTTACAAATCAAAGTCTCAAGCAGATTGGCACTCTCAGAAAAGAATCTCTCAGGAAGAGTCTCTGGAGCCTCTCTCCTTGATGCTGGTGGCCACCAGCCATCCTCAGCGTTCCTCGATTTAGAGCTACATAATTCCAATCTCTTTCTGTCTCTGTCTTTTCATAAACTTCATTTTTGCATGTTTCTTTTTGATAATCTATCTTCCTCCTAATGCAAGAAGTTAATGGGTCAAGCGCCCATGCAAAGTCTAAGATGATCTCATCAGAGATCCGAAACTGTTATCTCCAAAGGCCAATATTTACAAATATGACCAACTTATTAGCGATGAGAGGTTAGGGTTTGGATGTATCATTTTTGAAATATGCCATTAAACCAGCTACACCTTCACATTTCTTTTGTCATTCAATTCTACTGTTAATCTTTTCATGCTCAGTGTATTTACCATGTATCCTTAAAAATAGAATGTGCTGAAGTCATAGACAATAATTCAATATGAAGATTCCTAAGTGTGAGTCTACTGAAAAATGCATGTCATGTGCATGGAGTCACTTGGAATCCCCAAAACTGCCTTGCTGACTTCCAGAGGCAGCTGCTGCAATGAGTGTATCCCTGGTGACACCGGGGTCAGAGCACATAATAGGTATTGCGTGAGTTCTAGAGATAGTGGTACCAGTGATATTTATTATAACAGCAAAATGTTTTTTTATTTATCTTGAGATTTCTCATCAATGTGTTTTTCTTGACCTCTATTCAACTTTTAAGATGGGAATTACAGGTGATATTTACATTATAAATATATATATATTTACATTATATATATGGAAAGCATAAGATTCATATATTTGGTGTTTCTGAAATAACCTCATCGTCACAAACACAGTTTTGGTACTTTGGAATGTGGGATTAGCTATTCCAATTGGCCTGTAAACTATTAGTTACCTACCCAGGACTTTGTTTTCTCACTTAGTGTCTTTAGTTCACTCACCAATTTTAGCATGAAAGTAGTTTTTTTCTAGTCAATTTCTTAGATGTATGATATTTAAAACTTTCTGGTCATGCTGAATATAACCTGAAAATAATTTAATAAATTATACAATCATCATTTTTCTTATTTATAAGCATGTAACAACACACATCATCTTATTCTTTTTTATTTTTCTCTGTGCCTTTAATTTTTAAGATGATAAACTGAAATTGCAAACCTAGACTTAATTGTTAATTTATACACATACAAAAAAAATTTAAAATGCTCTTTCTTACCCATTTTGAAAGTGGCTTTATTTGCTTTTGCTTTATTTAATTAGTTCTTTTTCTTTATCCAGTTCGTTTTCCTGTTGCAAAGACTTGAAGAAACACTGCTCAACTCACATGTCACACTGTGGGAAGACATGATTGAGGTCACTTCTGGGGTGTGTATCTTTGGGAGCCAGTTACACCTGGTTGAGATAAATCTTCTAATACTCTTGGGCTTGCCTGCGAGAAATTAACCATTTTTTCCCTGTGATTTATGAAGTAACAGGCTAGTAGCTAGTTGTCTGGTTCTTGCAAAGGGATTCCCAATCTTACTTGAGGAGATTGGAGTCAGTTTTTGAGGAAATAAAGCATGATAGCAAGATCATAGTATGCAGTAAAAGACACATTTGGGAAATTTATGAGTCACACACAGTAGCAAGTTGAAGCAAGATACCGACTGTGAGATTACAGGCCTTAAGATGAGAGTAGACATGACATTGAGACTCAGGAAACTCCGTTTCACTTTTTCCAGTACGGGCATGTCACCAGGACAGAGAGTATCTACTATAATGCACGGAGATCCATTCCAGAAATAAGTGATGTGAAAGGATTTATTAAAATGTTGCCAATACCCTTGGGCTTACTGCTTAATGATCAGACAATTCCTTGAAACTTTAAGTGCTGCTAAAGAGCAATAGACATGAATGATGTAATTTTTGTTGTTATGCTTAAGTATTCATGTACTGAGTGCAAATGTTGTAATTTCAGCCTTTCCAAATAGAGAACAAATCTACTTATACTTTGAGTGTATTTGGAAAATAAAAGAATGTGAATAACAAATCTACTCAACCCTGAAATTTAACATAATACTTAGAACCGACACAATCTCTCTCCCTCTCTCTGTGTTCAAACTTTTCTCTAGGTTTTCTGTCTGTCCCTTAAACAAAATATTGCTTGTGTAATGTCTACCATAATGATTGTTAAGAGTAAGTTCTCAATAATCCTTTATCATTATTGTTATTGAAAAGAATGAGCGATTTAAAATAAAAGGAGAAAAGGAGTGGAAAAATGAGAAATAATTGGACTGAGTGATGATTCATGCTGCCTTCATCAAATTGGTATTAGTGCTTTCAGTAAGTCAGAATTTTTGTGACCTGGGCCTTGATGTAAGGGTATCAGAATTATTTAAGAAAAATGGCATTGGATTAGGAGCCAGAAGACGTTTTATACTCCCAATTCTCTCACTTTCTAGAAATTTGACACCAGGAACTTACTAATTTATTCAAAACTCTGTTTCTTCTGAAAAGTGAAGACTGATGATATATTCCCTAACTCCATTTTGGAAAAATCTAATGAGATAAAGTCCTGTAGAAATATGAGATATTACTTTTAATTAAATGAATGCAGTGAATTTACATTTTTAAAAAGTAGGATCTATGGATGCAGGTAATGTAGAAGCCAGCAAGGAGGAGATGAAATCTCCCTGCCACCTGGCCTGTGCTAAGATTCTTGTCTGTAACACTGCGATTAACCCCTCCTTCCATTCAGGAGAAAATTGCAGTTCCCACATTCTGCTGCTCAGAACAAGAACCATATGTACATATTCAATATAGGTGCTCAATGAATCCTGTAATCATTGTTAGCTCATTATAAGATCGTTGTAATAAAATTACCAAGGGTGACACGCCCACTGACTTCCATTACCTGACACTGTGACACTTCTATGATTTCAAAGAAATATCACAGAGTGGGTGTCTGTCAAGTCATACCCCACATTCCACCTTTGAATATTCAGTTAAGCCCTGTCCTAGAAAACACCTGCAATGTCACGTCATCTTGCGGAGCACAGCTGTTTTATGCATGCCCAGACTCCTTTTGAATATGTACTTTTGCCTTGCATACAAATAAATATCATCTCTCTGATGGCCTTTAGATAGATTTCATCCTCAAAAACTTTTCTTGCGTCACAGACAAGAACTAAACACAGCCACCTATGAACAATACCATTTCTAGGTCTTAAATCCCTCTCAGACCAGATTGTGAAGATGTGTTTTCAAGACAAACCAACATGCACCCCTATGTTCATAGCAGCACAATCAGTAATTGCAAAAACATGGAAGCAACTGAAAGGCCCATCAGCAGAAGATTGGATAAGAAAGCTTTGGTTCATCTACCCCATGGAATACTACACAGCTATTAAAAAAAAAACAAAATGTAGTTCTTTGTGGCTAAATGGGCCCAACTGGACTATAATGCTAAGGGAAATGAGCGAATCCCAAAAGGTTAGATACCACATGTTTGCCTTAATTTAACCTCTATTTTTTTTTAATTTTTTCAATCCTGTCATTGATACTGTCTCAACACATGTGTTTCAAAAAATTGAACTTGCAGTATTTTTAACATATCATTTACTCAATACTATGTCAATCAATTCCATAACACTATATATTGTTGCTGATGTTTTGTTGGGGCTTTTAACTGTTCGGGATTTTACTCTGTTAGCTTTGCCTTCAGACCAGGGAAGGCCTCCCCAAGAAGCCGTTGAATGTTATCAGGACAAAAAGATGCTGGACTCAATGCAGGGTATGTGTTTGCAATGAAGGAATCTCAACTGAACTTGAACTGTGGTTATGCCCCATGGGGGAAGGGTTGTGGGAGGAGTGGAGGAAATCCAAGCACCTATAAAACTGCATCACATAGTACAATGTTCTTAACAATAAAAAAAAAAAAAGGATGGATTCCATCCTATGTGTATGGACTACAGAAAAAAACAAACATTTAATTGTGTGACAAAACTAACTCAGTTTTAGTCAGAGAACATAGTATTGTATTTGAACAACCATAGATAGTGAGGTTGATATCAGTGAGAGTATTTCAGAGTTACATCTCAAGATACTCTATTCTATTAAATTATAACTTTTTAAACTTCACAACTTAGTGTGAAGAGTGAGATGCCATACTTTCAACTAAGAGTGCTGTAGTAGATATATTTCAGATCATGTGTAGTTTTAGCTAAACAAAGAATATAATGTATTAATACTCAGCAACTTAGATTAATTTTGATCATATTGGTGCTTTGAAAATGGATTGATTATCCTTTAAAACTAATATAAAGAGAACAGATTTTATGTGTTCCATAGATGCAGTTCCAACAATACACACTTCCCTCACTCCCTTCCTGTCCCCATTTCCTCTCTTCAGCAACAATTTCACAAACATAATTTTAATACATTTTATATTCACAGGCTTAATTACCCATAACATCATAATATTCACGAAGTAAAACAGTAAGACTTTATAAAATATGTTTACTTATCTTCTGCTAGGTAAAAATAGACAAAAAGCATAATATATAATGCATCGCTTGTATAAATGCATGTTAGAAAATCGTAAGTGGTTTAGATGAAAAGAAATCATGACCACACCACAACCCTGGCCATCATTACAACACAATAAACGCAAATCAAGTTAAGAGAGCTGGAAATGAAAAAAATGGGCTTATAGAGCAGCAATATAAAATAGGTGGTCAGGAAACATTTTACTTGTGAGTTGATAACTAAGCAAAATTTGGGGTCTATGAAAAAGAAATAATTGCATCAATTTGTTGGATGTGCATTAGATGGAGAGCAAAGAAATAAATTCAGTGACGCCGACTGTGACCTGTCTGATGTGCTCAACAGCATGGCAGTGAGAGGATCAGAGTGGGCGCACGTATGCTTGGCTATTGTTCCTGTGCATGTTAAATGTTCTGTTTACTACTGTCAAGGTGTTTTAATTTTACTTGGCTTGTCTAAGGTGTTCTATCAGAAATCAGTATAAATAGTTATAATTTATTTGTGAAATACGTGATTTCAAGTATACTTTATAGGTAATACATGTTGAGTTCTATAATATATACATATATACACACAATACATATGTATGAGATGTTTTGGTTGTATTATATGTAGTCCTTATTCTGTATCTTGAGATGTATCTTTCCCAATTAATCATCTAAATAATTTAATTATGGTAATATAATCATTGTAAGCATTGATAGTTGTGTAGCATATAATTAGAGCATTTCATGTCAGCTGAAAAGATGACTTTCTTTATATATCTTGCCTGGAACTGGCTTATATTTGGGGAGTAAACTACATAATAAGTTTGCAGTGAAGCATTTTGAAATAAACATAAAAAATAGTAATGTGTTTTGCTTGTATAAATAGGATTTGTTTCCGAATTCTTAGGGAAAATATTCTGTTGATTTAAACTATAAATTAGACTTTAACTTCCAGAAAAAATAAGCATAATTTTATATATAGTTATATATATTTATGTAACTCTCAGTCTACCAGTATTTCGAGCTATTTTGAAAGAAACACACATGTGTTTGTAAGTGAAGTAAAAAATTGGCCCCCTCATTCATACCTTGTATTCAGTGTATTCCTTCTGCTACTTTTCTGCAATAATGATCTTACTGTAATTTAGCTTCTTAGTTCTGTAGACATTTCCCTTCTAGTCCAATGGAGTTTCTTTTTGGATTTTTAAAAAAATATGATTTATAAAGCGTTTTCCATTTTCATTACTATGAAAATATTGTTCAACTACCTACCAGTACCGAGAATATTTTTTTTCTCCCTCCTTGTCAAAGGTAAAATATTGCTGTAAAGCTCTCAGCTACAAAAATTTTGAAAATTCTAAATGACATATATTTAACTACTTTACACTGCAAAGGAAAGCGATTATTCATTTATTAAAATTTTATTTTTTTAACTAAAAGTCAGTCCAATAAAAGGAAGAAAGTAGTGTAAGAACGAACGAGGCATGCATGCATGCAAACAGAGAGAGAGAGAGAACCTGTACTTCCACTGGTTACTTGTTCGCTTCCAAAAGATCACAATTACCCTGAGCTGGGCGAAGCTGAAGCCAGGAGTCTGGCACTTCATCGAATCTCTCTCCTGGTTTGCAGAGATTCAAGTACTTGGGCCATCAGTCTCTGCCTATGCAGACACAGTTAGCAGGAAGCTGAATCAGAAGTGGGGTAGCAAGGACTTGAACTAGTGTTCTAATATAGGACACCTTTATTATCAGTGTAGGCTTAGTCCATTGAGCCACAATGCTGAGCACCTGAAAAACTGTTAAATTTTGTTTATATGCAAATAGGCCTTTTATCTTAGAATAAAGGAAATAAATCTTGTGAAAATTAAGATAGGGCAATAAATTGTAGCCAATTAGTCTGTGAGAAAAATTGCCCTTCATTAATGATTTTATGTAGCTTGTAACCAAAAGAAAGCTTGAAATGGGCAGGTATATTCTATACATGGTTGAAACAATATCAAAAAGGAAAAACAATACTTGTAACTATGATTATTCATACATAATCATTGAGCAACAAAATTGAAAAGAAGTAAATTTTGCAATATTTTGTTTCAGAGTACTTAGAAATTTTAATGAATGAGTTTTGAACTTGCGTGGGGTAAGGATCATTTTCTGAATGCCTGTTCTTGAAATGCTAAAGCAACGATTTCAAGAATTGGCCTTCTATGCACTGATTATATTTTAGACTAGAATGTTTTTGAGTACTTATTTCTTTTCTATCTCTTAATTTCTAAGCTGTAATGGGGAAGATTTGGCAAGTTAATACGTCCATCGTATAAGCATAGCTTGAATTCCATGTATCACACGCAAATTTACTACTAGGCTTGAAGCATTCTTAATTTCTTTTCTTTCTTTTTTTTTTTGTTTAACAGAAAATATTATATCTGTTCTTGGAATATTGAAATAAAAAGTCATTTCACTACCCTGGAATTGTGATGCTCAAACGAATACTATAGAAATCCTTTCACATTCTACTTGTGTTTTAAAGTAAAAACAAATCATGTTAACCACTGTTTTATACACAGATGTAAAAATACTAGAATTTGGGCCCGTAGCGTAGTGGTTAAAGCCCTCTCCTTGCCCGTGCCAGGATCCCATATGGGCACCGGTTCTAATCCCAGCGGCCCTGCCTTCCCATCCAGCTCCCTGCTTGTGGACTGGGAAAGCAGTCAAGGACAGCTCAAAGCTGACCCTGCACCCACATGGGAGACCGGAAGAACTCCTTGCTCCTGGATGTGGATCGGTGTAGCACCGACTGTTGCAGCCACTTGGGGAGTGAACCATTGGTTGGAAGATCTTCCTCTCTGTCTCTCCTCTTCTCTGTATATCCACCTTTCCAATAAAAATAAATAAGTTTTTTAAAAAGAAAAATACCCTAACTTGATGAAACTCCTAAAAGTAAGCAGGTGATTTTCACAAGTCTTCTGGTGATTGATTAAGGAGGATCAGGCAAGGCATGGTAGCATTCTTTTGACATGATGTTGTCAAGGTAATTTAGTTTTTTTCTGACATAACTCATAGGTGATAAAAGACCTTGGTCCTTTTCCTCTTGAAAATGTGGTGAATTTTTTTTTTATAATTGGTGTACTTCATTTCTGTTTAAACAATATGGTTTCACACTATACAATCTGGTTGTAAAATGGAAAATGCAGCTGCTTGATACAAAATTGGTTGAAAATTCTGAACTGCAATTCTTCCCAATTGTAGTTCTGTATCAGGAAACAAGTCTATTCTTTTCCTTTTTCCATGCTCATGTTTTGTGATGTCACCTCTAGGTATCTGTGTGACAGAATTCCACAACTGTTTATTATTCTGCTTTCTCGTTCTGTCCAGATGTTTGGCTACAGGGGAGTGGTGCTGCCAGATTAGCACAGCCTGGTAGAAGACTTTGCTGAATATGTACAGCATCTGTGCTTTGTCTTGGGAGGTTGAGTTTCAATTAATTAAATGTGTAGCTGACTTCCAAGGATCTTACTTCTCAGTGAAACCAACTATGGAGCAGAACTAATTTTAAAAGTCAAGAATAAATAGTGTAAAAAGAATTCTGTAAAATAACCACAATGCTCTCAAGTGCACTAATAGAGAATAGAGTGAAAACAAATATTTAAATATTCACAAAACATCATTGTTTTATCTGTAAAGACTGAGTCTATTTTCGGTACAATTACAAGACAAAAGGCTACATCTTTGTAAGAATGCTTGAAAATTAAACTCCTTGCTTTTATTAAGAATTTAGTTCTGAGACCACCATCTCTTTGTGTATCCTTCCCACTTCTATGTTTATTTTTATTTAAAGAGGAAAATATGAGTCAAAATATCATTTTAACAACATTATGCTGAGCCAAAATTAATCAGGCAGCAACTACAGCTTATACCACTTATGATTGCAGTGTGAGGATTAGATAAATTTCCTGGCTTAATATTCTGTTAGGAGGTCTTTTGTCACTATTCAGACATTTGGAAAATGGATTTTTTTTTTTAAAAAAAACCTTTTTAACAATGCTTATAAAACCTTTTCCTGAACATCTGGTACAAATTAAATAAGCTTGAAAATATAATAAATAAGCTAACTTGAAAAGTACCAGGGAATAAACAAAATTTGATTCAGTTTTCTTCAGCTAGATGCAAATAATTTTATTTGTAATGGTTCTTGGAATCTCTGTAGTGTGTATGCCAGATATCTGCCTTATACAAAGGACCACAGGGCTAATCAGTTTAGAAAAGAAAGGATAAAAAAGAGGTCAAGCCAACTCCTAGATTCCACAGATAACATAAAGATGAGATTATACACTGGTTGAACATCAAAATTGGATCATCAAAACAAAACAAAACAAATTGAATCATCACATTTCTTTGGACTATACTGTGGAGTGAATTGGGTCCCTCCAAAACATACATGTGGAAACGCTACCCCTAATGGACTTAACTGAAGATGGGGTATGAAGTTTACAAGAGGTCACGATGAGGTAGCACTGATCCCAGGGAGCTGGAAGCGATGTTAAATGACATCTCTGCTGTGTGGGATTCAGTGAGAAAGCAGCTGCCTGCAGTCCAGGGAAGGCCTCACCAGGCCTGATCTCCCAGACATCCGGATCTTGGACACTCAGCCTCTGCAATTGTGAGAAAACATGTCTGTTGTCAGAGACTTTGGTCTAGGGTCTTTTGTTATGGAAGCCTAGAACTAACGCCTATAAGCGTCCACGTCCAAGGACAACATGCTTTTCAGAAAGTCATTCATTGCTGTTGAATGAGAATATAAAGCTTCTTCACAATTCAATGCTTTCAAGTGGTTTACACAGTGGATTTTAGCTTCACGTGAAGTTATCTGCACAGATTTTAGAAATCATAATTAACAGATGAGTAAATTGGCATACATGACTTTGATTTCCTGTGAAAATGCAACTTAGTGTTTCAGTCACTGAGAAAGCACCTTTGAAGGTGTCACAGGCACAGCACAGCGAGCAGAGCCTCAGGGGAATTTTACATAGCATCACCTGTGTATAAGACCTACAGCACTCTCTCATTTCCCTGGAATCGGTAACAATATCTGGCTTTCAAAAACAAGAGAAATTAAACTTTGTAGCATGTTGCTATTTGAATGACCTACTCCGTGGAATTACAGCAGCAGACTAATCCTTTAGGAACGATGGCTCTATCAATCTTTGGATTTTTCTAATGTGGAAGCTACTCAATTGCATCTCAGAAATCAGGGAGGTAATTACTCATGCAGACAGCACAAAATGAAAGAAAAAAAAATGCAAGTTCTGCTGAGTATCCCTTTTAGAACAAGCCATGGAACAAGGAAAACAGCCTCTATAATCAGTCAAATTCTTCCACTAATTTTTCAGGTGCTGAAGGCTGTGGTAAGAATACATGCTATGAAAGTTAACAAAGCAAAGTGGCTCTGAGAGTGAGTTTAATAACAGACAGAAAAGAAATACAAAAATGATTCTTGTTTTAAAGCATGAATCCTTCTGGGTGTGAAGTTGGGTTAAACTCCCTTACTTCTAACATGCATTCTAGGACTTCGTGGTAATAGTAGAATTACCAAATTCTACTATTTGTTGTCAGCCAAATATTGAAAGAGGGCCAAGCTTTTCAAAAATCTAAAGAGGTCTTATGAAAATGAGTGGGGCAGGGCCTGAAACAGTAGTCTAGTGGCTAGATCTTCGCCCTGCGCACACTGGTATCACATATGGGTCCCAGTTCTAATCACAGCTGCTCCACTTCCCACCCAGTTCCTTACTTGCGGCCTGGGAAAGCAGTTGAGGATGACTCAAAGCTACAGATCCTGCACCTGTGTGGGAGACCAGGAATAAGCTCCGGGCTCCTGGCTTTGGATTGGCTCAGCTCCAGCCATGGCGGTGGCCGCTTGGGGAGTGACTCAATGGATGAATAGAAGATCATCCCCTCTGTCTCTCCTCCTCTCTGTATATCCGACTTTTCAGTAAAAAGTAAATCTTCAAAAGAATAAAGGAGATGAATGGGGCAGGTGTTATGGTGCAGCAGGCTAGGTCACGACTTGGGATGTCCACATTCCACACCACAATGTGATTTCTATGGAGCTTCTTTCTGAAGCGCATGGGAAGGCAGCAACAACTCTCCGAAGTCCTCAGGCCCCCGCTGCCCATGTGTGAGAATTTATTGGAATTCTGGGCTCTTGCATTCAACCTGGCCAGTCCTGCACCTGTTTATCCATATGGAATCAGAACCAATGGATTAAGGTTCGCTTTGCTTTCTCCTAGTCTGGCTGTCATTCTGACTTTGTATCAGCTAATTAACTAATTAATTTAAAAATTAAAGAACTATAGGGAATAATTTGAGAGATACAGCTTTAGTACATTATAGATTATTTTGGGCTTTATATGTGTTTCTAACAACATAAAGCATTTTAACCTCCAACTTAAAACTCTACATCCTTGACTGCTTTCCCAGCACAAACAGCTGGATGGGAAGTGGCGGCACCATGATTAGAAGTGGCCCTTATATGAGATCCCTGCATATTCAAGGCAAGGACAGTTGGTGCTGGACTACCATGCAGGGCCCAAGAATTTTTAATTTTACCATGTAAATGCTGAAAAATGGCATGATTTTCTTGAATGGTTAGCTTTTAGTTGATGCCATAACCACAGTGAAAGATAGGAAAAATATTAAAGAATATTAATATTTCTAAATCACACCCTTGTTTTTAGTTGTTTTCTCACCTGAATCCTTTAGAATGCCAGCAGTGTCCATGGGCCAAGAGGAGTAGGGATGGAGGTGAGTGTTCATCGTTAGAGCTGGGCTTCTGTATGACTTCCAGGAATCACAGGCTATCGAGCGTTCATTTTGGGCAGGTGCCAGTAAAGGCAAAAGTGAGTTTTCGTCAGAAATCCAGCTCTGAGTTCACTGAACTATTTTCCTATGCAAAGGTAACATTTCATGTATTCTTTTCCTCTTTGTACTTATTATTTTGTACCAAATTATTATTTTCTAAAAGGGCAAAAAATTCACTGGATGACATAGCTTTCTACTAAATAAGGAAATTCTATCTTGATGCTCAACATTTCAAACAGTGATTCAAGATTCAAAGAATGTTGAAAAACAGAAGCATCAAGTTAAATTATCTAAAAATTTAGCTAAACAAAGAATATAATGTAAAGTACTCAGCAACCTAGATTAATTTTGATCATTTTGATGCTTTGAAAAGTTTGATATTTCTCTTTTTCTATTAGCTTTGTGACATAATCAACTGTAGGGCAAAGCAGCAGAGTACACACACACACACACACACACACACACACACACACACACACACTTTTGGAATATAAAACAAGGAAGTTATAGCACATTTATCATGAAGAAATACCATGGAAGAAATTACATCTCAATCGCACCTTAATCTGGAGATTTGTGTTTCTTTGGACAAAAAGTAACACTGATGTGTTGAGTAGAACAATCTGAATACACTCTACAGGATACAATAGGGAAATACATGGTATAAATAGCTCCTGCTGTCATGTAGGGAAGAAGGAAGTCTAAATCGGTATGAAGGCCATGAGAAGAGACAGAGGTACTTACTGACTTTTGTATTACATATGTTGCTTTACCTAAGAGGATATGGAATGCAAACAGCATTGAGATTTGGGAATTAGTTCTAAAATTGAGAGAGAAAGTGAATAAGAATGTGGAACCTGGTTTTAAGTTGAGAAACTGTAAAAGTGCTCTAGATGTAAAAAAAAAATTGTTATTACAAGTGGAAAAACTGAGATCATAAATTAAGAAGTAAATGTGAGTCAGTTCCCAAAGTGGAAAGGCCCATGAGCATGATAGTGCTTTTGGTGTATGGCTGCAGAAACAGAAGAGTCTTAAAGCTAGAAATGATTACATTTCCTTAATGATAGTGTTGGGGTAAAACATAACAAAATTGACATAGTGGTAATAAGGAAGAGACAAGACCTGGGGACAAAGAGCGAAGAGAAGTGACTAGCTGTGTTTTATTTCCCCAGCATCTGCAGATATTCTGGAGAGAAGATTATCATTCATTATTATTCATCCTGAATAATGATGACACCGGTGCCAAGGTGAATTTTGAGGACTGTGTTGACATTTGGGTTAAAGTAACAAAATATATACCATCCAAAAGAATCAACTATATATCAGTGTCTATTTTATTAGTGCTTTGACAGCCATTTTGCCATAAACAAGTACAAATACTCTGAAAGATAAAGATTTATCTTAATGCAAGAACAATAATTGAGAGCAGACTCCAAATCAATGACAAGGGGTAAGTGCTAAGTTTATCAATCAGGATGCTTGATTGGGATCGCATATGGACATTCATTTGCGTCCCAGTTGCTCTGCTTCCCATCCACACCCTACTTGCAGCCTGGAACGGCAGTGGAGGATGACCCAAAAGGCTTGGGACCCTGTATCTATGTGGGACACCTGGAAGACGCTCTGGCTACTGGCTTCAGATCAGTGCAGCTCTGGCAGTTGCAGATAATTTGCAGAGTGAACTAGTAGGTGGAGGATCTTTGGCTCTCCTTTCTTTATATCTGTCTTTCCAATAAAAATAAAGAAATCCCAGAGTCTTTGGAATTGTACCATAAAACTAAAAATAAAGCAGAAGAAAAAAATATAAAAGAAAACATGTAAAGCATGATATTAAGAGTCCTTCATTTTGAGTCGCACTGTCCTGTTATTTATTTGCTTTATTTAGCTGTTTATCTATATATTGAGTGTCTACTTGCTCAAGAATAAACATGGAAAAGCAAAAACTTCTACTGTAAATTTATACCTTCTCATTTCTATTTCTGTTTCAGAAATTCTGCTTCATCTATTCTGTTGCATAAATAATTTGATGTTCCAACTTGAATTCTCTTGAGAGTAAGTTAGTATATGATATTAATTAAAATGGGGAAAAGCAACTTAAATTTGGGTCATCTTATAGTAAGTTACTTTTACGATTATTTTATCCTAATTTGGTGAGGAAAAACTATCATTCTTAGAATTTGTTCTTGGATACAGCATTGTGGCTCAACAGGTCAATCCTCCACTGTGGTGCTGGCATCCCATATGGGCTCCAGTGTTTGTCTTGGTTGCTCTACTTTTGATATAGCTCTGTAATTATGACCTGGGAAGACAGCAGAGGATGGCACGAATCTTTGAGTCTCTGCACCCACTTGGGAGACCCAGAAGAAGCCCCTAGTTTCCACCTTCCAATCTACTCAGCTCATGCCATTGCAGTCATCTGAGAAGTAAACCACTAGCTGGAAGACCTTTCTATCTCTGCTTCTTTCTCTTTCTGTAAAATAAAAATAAAATAAACACAATTTTAGCAGTTGTTCTGGTCAGGATATATTTTTGTTGTTATTGATTTATCTGGATAGAAAAAATGTGTAGTGATCCTTTCCTTTCCAAAGCTCTGCTTTTGACTTCCAGTGGGATTTCACTAACAGAAGTACAGCAGGGATCTGGAGAGAGTAATGTGGGTGAGGGCTTCTTACTGTGAACCAGGGCTGCGGCATAGAGGTGTCCTAAACCCACCTACTGTGGTAACGAGCGTTTTCTGGACCTTCTTGATAACGTGTCATCTGCTTTTGCCCCACTCCATTACTCACACACTATCAGTATTTGTAAGAAGTGTTACTTTCTTATTGAAAAATAGGGTTTTTTTTTTACTAAATGACATTCTCATCTTTAGTCTCCAAATATATAGAAAGACAAGAAATTTTGTCTTTTTAGATGATAAAATAAAAACATAAAAGTTAGGCTTCTGAGTTGAGATGAGTCAAGTGGGCATGTCCTAAAGAGGCTGTATTTCTTTGATGGGTACTTATTTTAGCAAATGCCAATTAAACATTTTAAACAAAAATGTAACAATAGACACTCATCTTTCCAAAAGATCTTGTTGATTGATTTTTTTTAGTCTGTACTGAAGGTAGTTAGGACCAGTGACAGATGGGTATTACCATGGTCTATGCCTGCTTGGACTTTTCTTGAAAGGCACTGACCGTAAAACGGGGAAGAATTGGGAGACACAGCAGGAAAAAAATTATATATACCAGGATATGATTATGCCAAGCAAACCTTGCAATTGATCAAATTTGTATAATAAAATCATTACAATATAAATAAATCTTAAGATATGTTATGTAAATGTACAAATTGCTGTGTGTTAAGAAGGTATGTATTCTGTGTTAGTGGTTTTGATTACATTAAGCATATGAAGACCCCCAAAAGGCCCATCTTAGTGGGATACAGTTCATAGCAGAAACTAATAAATACCTTCTTTGATAGGCAAGATGCTAACATATGAACAAACTCATTTACTCATATGTAGCATGCTGAGTGAGATGACTCTAGGCTAGGATTGCTGATCACAATACATATTAAATTCTTCCCATGTAGCTTGGCTTCCACAAAACAGACTAAGTTCACTACTTTTTAGAGAAGTTCAAGACTCCAGCTGCAAGCACTTGCTGGTCCTGTATTCCCCTTTACGTTGAAGCCTTGGGCTTCACATAGCCTTGTTCTTTCATTCTTTGTCGACTGTAGAAGTCATAGGCTGCCCAGATTCCAGAGAAGGGTACACAGACATATTTCCTGCTGAAAGGAACAACCAAGAATTTTAACAAAAAAATTCAGACCAAATGCTTCAAAACTACTTTAAATAATTAACTTTTTTCCTATTATTTTTTTAAAAATTTCATAATATTTATTTATTTTACAGGCAGGAAAAAAAGAGAGAGAGAGAGAAATAGAGATCTGTCTATTGGTTCACTCCCCAGATGCCTGCAACGTGAGTGTCACAAAAAAGAAGTACCCTGCTAAACAGAGCTTTGCTAAAACTCTCAATTCATTGTCCCATCATGTTCTTCGTGACCACCCACACATCATGAAACCTTTGAAGAATACTCTGGTCTGTTTCTTCTAGCTTTCAGTTCCTATGGAATCTCCAAGGTCATGTACACTTGCATTGAAAATATTTGCATGCTTTTGTATTGTTGATCTCTCTTTGGCTTTGAGCCTAGGATGTGAGCTTTTTTAGTTCCTCTTCTAGATCCTACATACTGGAGTTTGGTGGAAAGAAATGGTAACAGCCATTTTCATTTTATGAATGTTACAGGCTGAATGTTATGAATGTTTTGATCAGGCTGCCACAGGTCTTCATGTTTTATTTTTGAAATAAAAGGTTAACATTTAAAGCAAAATATATAGAAACTCACAATATAACTGAATCAGAGATTGTTTACAACCAGAATGAAATCACCCATGGAACGCCACTGAACTTGGAAATTAAGCAGGCACAATGTTACGACAAGATTTCAAATGAACATTTCTTGGAAAGTTGAGAAAACAAGGATTAGTGCCTGTTTTGCATGATCACATTCCAATGGCTTATTCTTTCTCTGATTTTTTTTGTGTCTCTGGGTTTAACAACTGATAAGATTCAACCAAAGCCTAGTTTGAGATTTTAATTTATATTATAAACTTTTGCTAAATCTATATATAATAATTAGCAAGTATTTGTAGTTTCAATTTTCAAAAATCTGCTGCAGGATGTCTTTCTTACATACTGTGACAAAGAAAGACTTTATTTTAACATGCTTATTTAAAAAAGGAATATATTTTGAAGTAAATATTGACTGAATTATAAGCTGCTTGCATTTCAGCTTGTATTAAGTGTTGTAACCTCATTTTACTTTGCAAATATATCAAAATATTAATAGATGGACTGGTTTACATAATAAAATATAAACAATTTTTATCATCTTACAGAAAAGCTTTGAAAGACATTAATTAATAAATATAGATCAACGTTCAAAACCTAATGTTCTTTTAAGAAAGATCACCTATTTAGCGTTTGTGTATTTAACACATATATGCTTCAATATATTTGATTGGGACATTAATAAAACCCTATTGCATGCTCTTGTACAAAAAAATTAACAGGCAAGGAAAACCAGACACAATGCATTAATCACTGGCACAAAAAGCAGAACAATTTAAATAATTTGTTAAAGATAATTACTTCTGATAAAAATAGGAAAATCAAATGTAACATTAGCCTCTTAATTAGTCTATATACATAAATGTGCATGGGGTGGTATTCCAGGATCGCAGAAAGGGAGAGGGAGAAATAGATCCTGTAACAGCTAGTTCCTAAGCCAAACTGATTGTGCTTTGTGTGTTAGTAAAAGACTAGTCTTCATTATAATGATCGATGGTGTATTTAAGCAACTGGTCATGTCTAAAAAGTGTTTATTTATTTTCAAAGAGCTCATATATTACCATTTATAATTCTTTTAGATTATTCAGATGACTTTGGATTACATGATTGGAACACATACAGAATGGACATAGAAAGTTTAAACTGCGTGTTATAGCATATCATGCAATAATGTGCTTTCTGAAGAAATGTTTTAGATCTACCCTACTGTAATTATAGTTTTACCAAAGAAATCAGGGCTGGGAAATAAAATTCTCAGAAACTAGATACAAAGTCATTTTTAATAAACCTTTTCTACATTTGGCTTATTGTCAGTTTCTGGGGACAGGGAAAGTAAACCAGCACCAGGGCCAATTCTACTAACCCAAATCAGTACCTGAGAAAGCCTTCACTAAAGTGTCTCTCTTGTTAGGGTACTGCAGCTAAAATAAAATCAGTATGAATGCCTTTAGTTTAACAGGTTAATTGATATCATTTTGGAACACACGGAGGCAGTGGAAGAAAAGAAAGTAAATTACACTCGTGATGTGGACATGTGGAATATTATGGCTTATTACGGAAGAACTGAGTTTCACATCAGATTTAGGTGCAAGAATCTTATGATGTCAAGGAGCAACAGTACCCAAATGAGAACGAGGAGAGAATGTTCACTTTTTGTTGGATACCATTTAGTATTTTTGAAAGTTCTGTATCAGGTTCTGGAAGTGCATCACATTTACACAGAATTCCGTTGTCTAAAAGTGTCATGGCCACATCTAATGGCAAATGATCCTGGGAAATGGAGTCGAACATTGATTTTGAAAAAAAAAATCGGTGAACACATAGTTCTATCAAAGTCTTTTTAAACCATAATTTTAACTCTTCCTTTTAAATATAGAGCTATAACCACTCTCCAAGACATATAACATTGAAAATGACCGAGATCACTAGATAACGTACAATTTTTTTCATTGCCTGAATATATTTGTTCATGACCCAGTGGCCTGTGAACTACAAAGACAAATTGTCTACCCTTTCTCTCCCCTGTCATGTCAATATACAAATGGGTAGTAAGAATAAAATAATTGTAATTATGTCCCCATTTGGAAAAAGAAGAAAAAGAGATACTAAGTAGTTGTTGGCACATAGCAATTATGAAAGACTCCATCTTGGAGACAGAGGAAGTTCCTTGACTACTCTAATTTTATTTTCTGTGAGATACACTCTTGTCTGTTGTTTCTCATTAGCCTTGACTCTAAAATTTTTCTTTGTCCATTATTTCCATTGACTGCATTGAGGTGGTTGCTGGGAGATCTGCACTTCTCAGGGTCTCTATTTTTGTTTGTTAATTGCTAATGCAGATTCAATAATTGAAGTTGTTCTAAAAACCAACAAAAGAGTCTAAACCCAAAAGCTGCTGTGTGTGTGTGTGTGTGTGTGTCTTCTCTTAAAAATGCAATGATACAATGATGCTATAGAGGAATCTCCATACTTTCTTTCATAATGGTTGTACCAGTTTATATTCCCACTAGGATGTATTATGATACTTTCTTATCCACGTTTTCACCAGCATGTTTTCTGATTTTTGGGTTATAGAATTCCAATTGAAGTGAGGAGAGATCCATTCTGTTTTATATTTGCATTTCCCTAACGGCTAGTGTTCCTGAGCATTTTTTTTTTTTTTACAAAATATTCCTTTTCGTCTGACTTCTTTTTTTAAAATTTATTTATTTATTTTATTATATTTTTGACAATCTTTACATAGTTAACTAGAGTAAAAAGGTTCAAGGGCTATAGGAAAGTGGGTAAGATTATTATTTCCATATTGTTTCCTTCATGTTTAAAGGGGGGTATTCTCACCTTTCCCGGGTCCCAGATGTGGGGTTTGCTCTGAGGTTCTTGTTCAAGTGCTTTTGATAGTTCACCGGTTATGAATCACTGCCAATCTTGTCACTCCAAGCAAGATGAGGTCTTTGAAGAATCCACTGATTGACACAGTCCATCATAGAGTCTCCATTTGCCCTATATTTCGCTGCCAACATATAGCTGAGATGGTTGATTGACCTATTCTGTCTTCTGTTTTTTCTTGGTTAGGGTTCTGAGTCCAGCATTTCAATTGGGGAAATCTCCAAAGAAACTTTGTCTGAGGTGTTCTCAGGCCAGATTCTTGTATGTACTAGCAAGCACAGGGCCCGGCACAGTCTATCTCCCTGATCAGCTGGTGGTTGCAGTCTCTGGGTTGGTTCTGTTTTCATCCCCGACTTCCACTGGAACCAATGGGTGATGCAGTCCAAACTGGTTCTGCCCAGCACATACTTGGCCCTTGCATAAACAAGTGGGAGCTGCAGCCTAGTTGGAGCGACCCACACTAACCCCCCACCAGGCCTGCTCCCTACCCTGGTTTGCCAGTATGTGTAGCAGTAGTCCAGTCTGTCTCACACCCCATTCGGCTCTCATGCATGTCAATGGGTACCAAAGCTTTGTTCCATCTAACCAGGTCCACTATGCAACCCACACAGATGCTGTTGGGTATCTGTCTAGGCATTCCAGCCCCTGTCCTAGTTTTTGTGCCCTCCTGTTGAAGTGGTAACCCAAGAGGGAAGAGCCCACTATTTCCCTCCCAGGCCTCTCCCACTCCCAGATTATGCACTCTCCAGGTAGTTTTGTGGTTTGACTTGACAGAATTAGACCCTAGTGCCAGCCTCTGCTAGCTTATGCAGTGGCTAAGCCCAACCAACCCTCATCCACTCTAATTTTGTTTGTACCAGTAGGAATAATCAGCCCAGCCTAGCTTTTCCCTGATCTAGTCCACATGAGGTGCACAAGTGTTGTAGCCCTGCCCAGTCTGGTCTGCCCCCATCTCAGCTCACATTCTCCAGTGGGAGTAGCTGTCCAGCAAGGGAACCACCCTTTATTCCCCTGCCAGCTCCACCCCCTCCATTCCTGGCACTGACACGTGCTGGTTGGGCACTGCGGTCACATCCAGTACTGACAACCTCACCTTGGCATTCTGCACTGTGCACTAGTTTTTGTTGCGACCGAACCCGGTTCGACCCACACTGTTCTGATGCTTGGATTTGCCAGTGGATGATGAGAACTGATTCAGCCTGGTCTTCTCTTGACCCATGCCAAATGTATGCCAGTAGGCAACTTTCCATGGCCTGTCCTGGGCTGTTTCCTATCATGTTTCTGTGCTTACCTGCCAGGTCTGTGTCCTGCCAGAGCAGTTGCCCAGGCTCCTCCATCAGAACCTCTCCCAATGCCAGGTTTCACACTTACCAGGGGGTCCATGAGCCAGCCCTACTCAGTTCACCTCCTGTCCTAGCCGGAACAGTGGCTTTTCTTGACTGGCCTTCAACCCAAACTGGTCCTTGCTGTTGGATGTTTCAGCCCAGCCATGGCTCGTCCATACCCACATATGGCTCACACATGGCTCAGTAGGGGTTGAGACCTTGCCTAGTCCATCCCACATCTACCCTGGTCCTCCAGAACACCAGAAGGTGTTGGAGTCTGGTCCGGCTTGGTGCATCCAAACCCAGTCCATACTTGTGCCAAGGGAGACTACAACCATTTCTTGATCAGAATGCAGCCACAATTCCAGGCCACGCGCCCCATGGTGGGAACCTCAACCCAGCTAGGGTTGTTCCCTTAACTCCCCAAGTGGGCCTGTTCCCAGCCGCAGATCACGCACGTGCCAGTGGTTGCTCTGAGTCAGCTTGGCTCAGCCCCTCGCCTATCCCAACCTCTACCTTAGACACTGTGGCTTAGCATTCCTGGCTAATGCTGACCAGTAGGTGCAAGAGCCTAGCCTGAGCATTTTTCATCTCTATTTCATCCTTTATAAATGTCTGTTCATGTCCTTTGCCCATTTCTTAATTGTTGTTGTTTTTTTGAATTCCTTATATATTCTGCATATTAGCCCATTATGAGATCCATAGTTTGTACATATTTCTCTCCCATCCTGTTGGCTGCCTCTTTATTGTGTTGGGTGTTTGCTTTATGATACAGAAATGTCCCTGTAATTTCATTTATAGGTTTTCACTTTCATTGTCTTTGTTTCTAGAGTCTTTTCCAAGAAGTTATTGCTTATGACAATGTTTTACAGTGTTTCCCTCTAGGAATTTGATAGTTTCAGACCTTAGAAACAGATCCTCAATTCATTATGAGTTTATTTTTGTCTAGTGTGTAAGGTAGAGGTCTTTTTTCATACTTTTTCATGTGGCCATCCAATTTAACTAACATGATTTGTTGAAGATACTCTCCTTTCTCCAAGGAATGATTTTACTTCATTTGCAAAAAATTGTTGTATCAGTTAATTTCTCAGGCTTCTGTTCTTCTCTGTTGACCTTCATGTCTCTATTTGCTGCAGTGCCAGGGTTCTTGAATATAACAGCCCTCAAATAGATCTTAAAATCTGATACTGTGTTGCTTCTAGCTTTGCTTTTATTGTTTAAGATTTCTGTAGATATTTGGAGTCTTTCATGTTTCTATATGGGTTTATTTTTTTCTGAATCAGTATTCTGTATTTTCTGAATCAGTATTGGTATTCTGATTGGGATTGCTTGGAATCTTAAAATTGTTCTGAGTAATATGAACATTTTTATGATATTGATTCTTTCAATCCACAAATGGAAAATGAAAAATAGTTTTTCTCTTTGATCCATCCATCCCACTCCTGGGGATATATCCAAAGGAAAAGATTAATTATTTGGAATAGCTATCTGTACTCTACTGTTTATGGCAGTTTATATCACTATCCAGTGTAGTTAAAATGAAATTTATATACTCAGCTTAATTTTTTTTTCAATTTTCTTCATTTTCAGATCCTGGTCTTATCTCTTACTATCTCAGGAACCCAGCAGTACATATTAACATTTTATGCTATGATTTATGAAGTATTCATAAATATTTACATAATGGAATGACTTTCATAATAACCCGTTATTTACACTGCTGAAAAAGCAAGATCTGAAACCAAATTTTGAATTGTTATAGTTCTGAAATTATATTGTGTAGAATATTAATGTTAAGGGGAGGATTGTACGACAGAAAAATATGTGAGCTTTATATAAATTCCAATATATAACTTGCATTTTAATTTTTAAAACTTTATTTAAAATTTTGTTTTGAATTTTAATGTCATTTATTTACTTTTGTCATTTTTTTTCTTGATACACACTAAGTAAAGGCCAAAAGAAGCCACAGATTTATCCAAACATATGGTAATACCCAGCTGGAAAGAAAGGGGTATATTTTCCCCTCTGACAATCTGACATGCTTTGTTTTTGCTAACGTAAACTGATGAAAATGTTAAACAATTTCATCCTAGGTCCAATCCACATAGACATTGCCTTGGTGTGTTCAAAGTGAGCTACAGTTTTTATTGTCTATCAAAATTCAAGCACAAATATATCTTTAAGATTAAAAATACATTGTGGTATTTGTAACAACAAGTTGCTACCTATTTGAAATTATTATACTTGTGAGGAAAAGGGCAAGACAAGCTGTTATGTTAATCAAGAAAAATTCAAAGGACATAACGGATTCCATTTATATCCTCCTTTGTCGAACCTACTGTATTTCTTCCATACAGTGTGGCTAGGTGCCCCATTATTTTTCTAGAGCTTTTACAAGTGTCCAGACCTGTTGATTTGGATCTTATCTTTGGGTTAGTGTTGCAGTATGTAGAAAATTACTGCCACTAACAGCAGCAGTAGTAATAAAGCAAGATATTCAATAAAACTGAATTCTAGGTAAGCAACAAGCAATTTTTAGTATCAATATATCCCATAAATATCATCTGTACAAACTTATAGTATATAGCTACCATTCAATTAGCCGAAATCCAAATTTAGCTAGGAATGCTGCATTCTGTTTGGCACTCACCATAAGCGATGAGTTGGAGAAGTGAGAAGACCGCAGTAGAAGACAAAGAAGCATCAGTGACGGCAAGGTATTGTCTTTCTCTGTATTTTTGCATCATGGATTCACCACTTTCAACTCTTCTTACTTTCTGTGGAGTTTGTCTACCAGCCCCCTTTATAAGAATGTACTCAAAATATATAACTTAACATTTCAATTTGTAGCCCTCATAACCTGAATCAATTATATAAAATACATTTATTATATAACACAATTCAGTGTTGTATTTTTCTTCCAAGAAGAATGTAGCTGTTATTATTCTTTTCTCTAATAAATCAATATTTACAGAATCAGATATTTTGTTTTCAATTTGATGGAGAAACTTGCATTCACAATTAATAAATTGGATTTGTCACAATGCTGTGATAATATTTCTCAAGTTACCTTTTGTCACCATGAGAAGTTTTTATTTATGACCATTCTGCCATGTGTCCTTTAGCCAACATTCAATCCATTTTATGTACATTTATGTCCATTCTGTCTTCCTCCTTCCTTAGACCTCAATCTCTCTACCAAGACCTTAATCTTTGATGTGGAACTTTGTCAAATGGTGTCTGAAAATATAAGAGCACTCTCATCACGGCATGAGGACAAAGCTGGAGTCCTCTTTGGAAAGCAGAAGGGCGCTGAATGAATAAACATTGGCATTTCATGGCGGGCTCTCTGTCAGACACAAGCAATTCCATATATGAAATTTTGATTAGAAATTTCAGCGAGTGTTGTGAAGAAGGGCATCATTTGTCCTTTGTCTAGTGATTTCAAAGATTACAATAGTACTTTCTCAAGCCATTTGTCAATGTACTGAAGAAAAGGACAGTCTTTTTGATTAAGTATTGTCCAAGACTGGGCAATGAAAGTGAAGAAGTCTCTTTCTTTCTTTCTTTCTTTCTTTCTTTCTTTCTTTCTTTCTTTCTTTCTTTCTTTCTTTCTTTCTTTCTTTCTTTCTTTCTTTCTTTCAATTTAAAAATACTATTTGCAGTGAAGTAGGAGTGGATAAATTTGAGTTTTTTAAAAAATTCTTGGAATGGTTTCATGCTTCACATTCAATCTTTTAGAGAATAATTGACTACATTTTAGGGTTTCTGATTAAATTAGAAAGTGTATGCTTCCTGTTCCAATTTGCTGTAGGATAGGTGTATGTCTTTAGAAAGAATGTTGAAACTGATATGCAATGAAGTGTATAGTTGTAGACATCTCCAACATCAGTTAAAATATTATTTTGCTTAATTTTCCCTAGTCTTTGTTAGGATGAGATACCAGAAGGCGGTGCACACATATAATCCCCTTCTTTGCTTTGGGCAAAAACTGTAATGGAATCTCCGTAAGCTCCTTTTCTTTCGTCACCGAACCTGGACCCACAGAGCAGGAGATCAGAATGGAGAAAAAATATTCAACATACATGTATTTTAGGTTGAATAGATTCATTTGACTTCCATAGCAAATTTCCTGAACATTATCTGCAACTATTACATATTCAGGTTGTAAATACATGCATATTTAAAAGTGACAGAATAAGAAGCAAGTGAGATTGACGCTGAATTTTCTTTTCATTTTATTATTTGTGAATTTGAAATTAGCATTTAAGCAAATCATTAAATTAGAAACATTCTTAAGCTCTATGTAAGAAGGTTGTTATTAAATTAAAAAAATATATTTGAAGGAAGAGTAAAAGAGAGAGAAACATAGAGAGATTTTCCATTCATTATCCACTCCCCAACTGTTTGTTTGTTTGTTTGTTTGTTTGTTTTTTTAATCAGTAGGTTTGAGCAGATTAAACCAGAAGTCAGAAATCCATCCTGGTTTCCCACATAGGAGGGAATATCATCTTCTGCTTTCCCAGGCACCTTAGCAGAAGCTGGATCAAAAATGAAGCAGTCAGGACTGGAATTGCCACTTGAAAATAGAATGTGCAAATTGGAAGCCATGGCTTGATCCATTGTGCCACCATACCAGCTACTCCTGGGATTTTGTGAAGATAAGGTAAATAAATGCTTAAGAAGTACTTGAAACGTTAAAAGCCCTATGCAAGTGTTAGCTCTCCTATTAACTCCAGCTTTTGATGATCAAAGTTGATTTTAGGAATCTCATTGATTCCTAAAATTTTAACATCTGTATCGTCTATTGTCTTTCCATCTTAATAAATCGTTATACCCTTTGTCCTAATTAGAGTCCAAACCCTTTGTGTTTTCTATGGTTTCTTTCTTGTATCCTTCACAGAAATAGGCTCTGCTATTTTGCCCCTTTTGCATGTGCTACATTTATCAGACTTTCTCCATGTCTACAGCAAATGATCTGGCATTTGTATTGCTCTCACTAGTTCTGATTCTCTCTGTTTAGTTGCTGCATTCCATAATTCATTCTATGTGATCTAATGAAAGCAACATTTTGAAATTCAAATCAAGTTATGTTACCTCAGGGTTCATGTGACACCACATATTAAGCTGCTACTTGAGACACTGACATCCTGTCCTAGAGCATGGGCTGAATGACTGTGGATCCAGTAGTAATCCAATGCATTTGGGGAAACAGGACAAGATGGCCCAAGTACTCGGGACCCTAGCATCCACGTGGGAGCCAGGCTGGAATTCCAGGCTCCTGCCTTTGTCCCATCCCAATCCCAGCTGTTATGGCCATTCAGAGAATGAACCAAGACATATCCATATCTTTTTCTCTTTGTCTCTCCTTTTATTTGTGTGTGTGTGGGTGGGTCATTATTCCTCTCAGATGAATTAGTAAATCTTAAAAAAAGTATTACTAGTTAAAAACCCTGTACTGATCATTCCATTGTCTGAATCTTTTGCTGCTTCCCACAGGGTCCTCTCTACATTGCCAATCTCTCAGGCTTAGCCTGTTTGCACTAATACACTTTAGTCATGATGATAGTTCTTGTTTTCTTTTAATAGACACTCTCACTTATCATCCTTCTGGCCCTTGGCAGATGCCATTCTCTGTGTTTGAAATTGTCTTTTCCCTTCCCTAGCTACCCCTTCTCTTCATGCAGGTGTCAGTTTACCTGTGGTTGCCTTGAACTCCTGTCTCTGGTCTGCCACAGCCACCTGCCTTCAACATCTGAGTTAGGTCCATTTATTTGATTTGCTTGCAATACTCTTTGACTTATGAATTATTACTATGCCAGTAACTTATTTACATAGTTGTGTGCTTGTTCACGTGTTTGCTTGTATTACTTTGTCACCTTCTGGAAGAAAATTTGAGCACAGGGACCCTGCTTTGCTCATGAATAAGTGGTAAGGAACATTGAAATAGTTTAACATTTTTTTTCTTTAGTTGGCAATCCATTATGAAATGAATGATTTACATGGTCATCTTTGCTCATGTGTGCTAAAATTTCTCTAAAACGGGTCATGAGAAGCCATTAAAAAAATCTCTCCAGTGTTGTGGAAGAGTAGGGTAAACGGTCACTTGGAACATCTGTATCAGGGTGCCATTTTAACTCCTGGTTCCTTAGCTTCTCATCCAGCTCTCTGCTAATGCACCTCAGAAGTAACAGATGACAACCGACGTGCTTGGGTCCCTCCCAGCAAATAGGGAGACCCTGATGGAGTTCCTGGCTCCTGCATTTGGCTTGGTCCAGCCCAAGCTGTAATGACATTTGGAAATTAAACAAGGAATGGAATATCTCCCTCTCCTTCTCTCTGAATCTCTATTCTAAATAAGTAACTAAATCTTAAGTAATCTCCTAAGGAGACTAACTAAAAATACAGCAATGCCCATTTCCTCAATCTTACCAAAACTGAATTTATTATCTTAAAAATTTTAACTAGATGTTTGGCAAAATGTCAGATCATACATTCAAGTCTCTTTCTCTTACAAGGTCAGCTACATTTCTGATCAATATTACTCACTGACTATATTTCTTTCTCCAATCTGCTTTCTGGTAACTTTACTCATTTTTCATTGCAGTTTTCTCTTTTGCTTTGTAGGAACTAAGTAGATATTGTGATTACACATAGTTCGACTTTTATGCATGTTTAAAATATGTATTAATCTGTACTATGATTTTATTTTTGGACATGAGATCTCTTAAAGGAGTATAAAAATCAGTCAAAAGTTTTAAATATTTTCTTTTTTGATCTCAGATTTGCAATTTATTAGGAAAACCTTTTTCACTGCAATTAAAATGTGTCATTTTTCCTAACATGTTATATTTTTAAGACATGTATATTTTTCCCTACTAATCTCAAATGTATGTTTTTTTAATGCACTGTATGCACATGCAATACATTTGGTTCTTGTAATTTACAAATGTGTGGCCAATTATCACATGGTGATTCATCATATAGCCCATTTTCCTCAAATGATTTAAAATCTTACATGCTTATTGAGGCATTTTCCTCTTCAGGATTCTCTATTCTGTTTTATTACTATATTTGTATACTTCTTCAACTGGTACATATTAGGAATATTAATTTTATTTTTATACTGTTAAGTAACAATATACAATATGCTCATATTTCCCTATAAATCATATCACATGGACAACTGAAGTTCAAATAGTAAATACTCTCCCCAAGTAAAGGTTCAAAGATGACAAAATCAAAAAGAATTGTGGCTGAAATGCAAAGAAAGGACATGTTGCCTTGTGAGGCTGACCATTTTGAGAACTGTGGAAAGGGAGTATGGAAAATATGATTATTTATTTGCATTTTTCTCATTGAGAAGAGCTAATGATATGGGTTAGCTCTTTGAAAGCATACTCTTAAAGTTCAAATGCAGAGTTCGGCAATTTGACCGGAGAGTAGAAGTTGATGTGTAGATTCAGAAACTCTTCATAAATAATAAAAAAAAATAAGTAAAGAGGATTTGAGTAGGCCAACAAATGACAGGAATGGAAAACATATACACTAGAAAAGAAATAACTTAAACAGAACACCTGAAAATGAAATCAGAAATAATCTAATATTTACCATTTTGATTGCATATTTTAAAGTGGACTTACTATTAATTAAGCAGCTCCTTTTATTTTTTTCTCTTCTAAACCTGGTTCACTTACAGACGAATTCATTTACATCAATGGAAATTCCATTTTCCATCCTTGATAAAAAAAACTGTCTTAATATATTTTAATATAAATACACTATCATTCATTTTACTATGGACTTTTAAAATATAATCACCCTAATACAGATTCTACTAATACTTTGTTTACCATCTTGGCTATTGGGAAATACATGAATCAATAGATGATTTATAGAGAAATTGATATCTGAAACAGATTTTGTAGAGAAAATTAAAACTGTGAATAAAGTGTATTTTAGGACCCCAAATTCAAGATTAACATTTAATAATTATGAGATACCTACAAAAATTAGTTAGAAAATAATGTCTGTTGGATTCTCGGGGATGAAAGTTTACTCTGCAATAATTCTAGGATACCATTTGATTTATTTGTTGATGGTATATCTAATAAAAGTAGAACAACAAGGAGAGACTGAGGGAGAGATCATCCACCTGCTGGGTTGACTCTTACTGCTGCTTACCCTGGCACATGAGCAAGGAGCTGGACTGGAATTGCAAGATGTGATTGTAACATTGCAAGCAGCCACTTAATCCACTGTACTACGATGATTTTCTCATTCATATTCTCTTTTCGGTGCCGTGGAGTTTTCCAAGGCTAAATGATTTGTTATTATGTTTTACTATGAACATTTACAGAATGTATGTTGTATAGTCTTGTGCCTTAAAAAATTATGATTTTAAGCCTCAATAGGATAACTACTAGAAGGTCTGACATAAGCAAGAAGTCCTTTGGTTCTTCAACGATGGTTAAATGTAAGGCAATCTTGATGCCAACATGCTGAGGAACACTAGTCTACAATGAGGAAGAGTCTACGGAGACTCCATGCAGAGTGCGCCTATACTTCCGTGTCAGACACACTTCATCTAGAGGGTACACGCTCTGCCTTTGGAATGAATGTCAGAATAAAGAATTTATTCAGTGTTTCTGTGATTCAGAATATAGAAATGCCAGTTATACAGAATAGGAGGAATTAATTTTATTATTACCAATACCTCAGAGACATTTCCAAAAATGAGAACTTACTGCTGGAGTAAAGAGCTGTCTGAAAACAGAGCTCAGACAAATTTCCCCCCGTGATTCTGATTGGGTGCAGCTCTACTTCATCTTCACCACAACACTTCTCCACCCACAACCCATCACAGGCATGCTGGGTGACGCCCATTACTTGAGTAATTAAAAATCTGTTATTCTGCAGGGAGAGAGGAAGGAGAAACCATTAGATTTTTAAAATTATACTTGTCAACTATATCCAATCTGTTAAGCACTAAAAATAAAAAAAAATGTTTATTTTATAATTTCACTGTATTTATATCAAAAGAACAACAAAAAGGCAAGTTGTTAGATGCAGGGATGAGGAATTAGAGTTTGAAACACATTTTTAAAAGAGAACTTAATTGAAAACTATCAATAAGACTAGGGAACAGGTAGGCGACTTCTAACCCAGTTAAGAAGGTGGATGTTAATATTGACTACTATAGCCTATATATTAATATCCCATAATTCATATATGTATTAATATGTAATTGCCAGTGATATTTAGAAAAGAGGAGTCACATAAATAGATCGAAGAAACGCCTGCGAGTTCCAGGGTTTAAGAAATTGTTTGGCTTTAAGACTTCTTTTTAAAGTGACATCTAAAATGCAGAACATATTTAAAAATCATTGTTATTGTTCTTTAACATTTAGTACAGTTAATCACTCAAACTAAGTATAACTGAATGTGATTGAAAAGTTTTAATGTAGGATAGGCCAGCAAATTATTGCTGGTATACATTTGGTATTTCTCACCAACTGGATGATGGAAAGATCACTGACAAAAGTTCAGGAGATTTCGCAAATAAGGAAATCTTAGTTTAGTAATGGATGGACTAAATCCCAGAGGAGTGAAATAATTTATAAGGGTTAACATGGGGGGGTACTTTAATCTAAATCTTTTAAAGTCACAAAAGTTTCAACACATCTTCATCATTTTTTATGAGTCACTGACCTGCAAGTCATACTTCACACGACCATATTGGGGACACATGTTTGTAATATATTATTAAGTATTGGTAGCTTTTGTAAAAATTTTTATTCCATTTTAAACACTTATCAACATGAAGTGTGTGCTTGTGTGCACACACGCACACACACACACTCAACCATTTTTGTCTTTTGCATTTCATACCAGGGCAGGAAAGCATCTATTTAATCACTGCTCCAAATATATTACTTTCACAGGTAACTGTCACCGATGTGTATTTGAACATCATAATTAAAATCTACTGAGAATCGCACTAATACCCATTTTCACACATGTGGTGGTCTTCTCTTGCTCTTGAAATTTTACTTCCCCGGATGAATATGTAAAAGACACATCCCTGAGGCAGGTACAGTACAAGAACACTCCTTTTCTGACATGGGATGGCTTATTGATTTCTTTATTTTCTTCACTGTTGTGCCCCTGCCTGTCAAAACAGTCCCCTGTAGAGAGATTTCAAAAATTCCCAAATGCTTTAAAGAAAGCGTTAGAATGCAACTTCTGTCAGAATCTAATTAGAGAGGAAACCTGGATTGGGGGTGACATTCTTTATAACTGGCTTATTTTCTTTTAATCCTTAGTCTCACAAGGACTCTTAAAATATTGTTTTCATAATTATCCTTTCTCCTTATTTTTTGGCATTTTCTGTAATAGCTTAAAAATTCTTCTAAACAATAAGATGTTATAAACAAACTCTCTCAGACTTTTTTTTTTTTTCTCATCACACCCTGCTTCTCTTCCTACACTCTGAGGAGAACAAAGACAAAACTCCACAAGGCAGGGTTTCATGAAGCAAACGAAAAAGTCATGAGCGTAACAAAATAAGGAATGGGCTGATTGGCTGATTGATTGCGCTTATCAATACATTTCACTTTTCAAAAAGAGGTTTTTATTATACGTTTTTTAAAAGTTGATCCTATTAGCCACAAGCTTGCTTGATGGTATAAAGGCTGTTGACCATTTTGGCAGTGGTTCTGCCCACAAAAATATGCAGCATGCTACAAGTGGAATTTACCCTTTGACCTTTAGCTCCCCCTCTTCTCGAACCAAGAAGTATTGTTTGCACTGAGAGAAAAACTTTTCCACAGCTAAGTGTCTGTAGATTATTTCTAAAGCCATCATAAAACAGTTACAGAAAACATGGGGTTTCACTTCCCATGAGCATGGGAGAGATCTTAACGTTACCAATTTATCAAAAATATAGAATTACAAATGTTCTTGTAGAAATGTGTTTGCTCTTTACGTTTTAAGGAGTCCATTAGAAATTTTGACACAGAACCATCTGTAGCTAAGAAAACTTAGTAATTCTCAATATTTGGATTTCTGAGTATTAGTTTCCTGGAGCTCACTTACCTCTACTTTATACTTCAAACATTTTAATTTTATTTATTTGAGAGGGAGAAAGAAACTCAGGAACTGAGAGAAAAAAAGTGAGAGAGCACCACTGGGTACTGCCTGCTAGTTCATACCCCAACTGCCTCAGCGAAGGGCTTGGATAGGGCCAAATCCAAATTTGCCACCTGCGTGGTAGGAGGCTAGTTGCTTGAGCCATCACCAGCTGGCTACTGAGGTTTATATTGGCAGGAAACTATAAAGAGCAGTCAGGACCAGGTATCAAGTTCAAGCAATTACTTGTGGGTTGGGGATATTTTAACCAGCCTCTAAATAACTAGATGAAACCTCCACCACTACACTGCTAAAGAAATCAAGACAAATACTTTAGAGATTCTTACAGAACTTTCTTTATTACTGTAAATTAAGAATATTTAACACTTTTTTTTACCGCTTTTGATCCAATAATATTATTTTATTGCCCACACATACGCATGATATTTTTGAAAACTATAATATCAGTAGTGCACAAGTCTAGTAGACACAGTAACAAAAGAAAGATCCCAGGACATCATGCTCAGAACAGTGTCTCTAGCTAGAATCTTCCATTGACATTCCTGTGGTAGAGCTCTATGCAGTGGCTACATCCTCCCTTTATAAGCAGGGGACTCTCATAGGGGCACAGGTTCACGTTCTGACAGCTCCACTTCCCATCCAGCTCCCTGCTTGTGGTCTGGGAAAGCAATAGAGGATGGCCTAAAGCCTTGGGTCCCTGTACCCATGTGAGAGATCTGGAAGAGGCTGCTGACTTCCGGACTTGAATCAGCACAGCTCTAGCCGGCTTGGCCATATGGGACATGAACCAGTTGATGGAAGATCTTTCTTGCTGTCTCTCATTTCCGTAAATCTGATCTGCCTTTTGATTAAAAAAAAAATCTTAAAAAAAAAGCCTAAATTGATCCATTATGAATATAAGGAATTCCAAGAAAACAGAAAAGAAGCTCAAAACAATATTTAAAAATTCCAACACTTTGTTTTGTGAACACAAATATGCATAGTATCATCATTATTATTTTGTGTCTTTCGATCTTTTCTGTTTGTTGCTGAATGCTTAGCTTTCTGAAGAAGAGATTTTTAGAGGCACAGAAGGAAAAGTGCATGAAGAAAATTACTATAATGCACAATGAAAATGGGAAAAGAAGTAAAACTAGTAAGAGTTAAAACACCAAATGTGATTTTCTTGGCTTAATCATCTCAGATTTCAGATTAAAGCCGAGATTTATTTAAGTCTTTTGTTGAGGCATAAGGATGAAGTTCTTGTCACAAATTTGTTCACTTTTCTTGGCTGTAGTAAAATTATAAATGCCGTACAAATACTGTTTTATTTTTTTCAGAGTCTGCCAAAAAAAGTGGAAATAAAGAGTTAACTAAATATATCCACATTTCAAAAACTTTTTAATTTGAATTTTAGAATAAGAATGTGGCTAATTCACTTTTAAGTGCTGCAAGCTTTCTTAATTGTAAGAAGTAAAAATGGAATTTGTTATTTGAAAAACTTTCATGGTTTGTTAAAGAGAGAACACTGACAAGCAAGAGTACCATCTCCAAAACTATTGGTAATCTTTATCTCATCTACTCAAAGGCTAAGTAATGCTAGGTCCTGAAGACCATGCTGGTTCCGTGTCCTGTATTCTACTTTATGCAAACTCAAGGGGTAAAATCAATGAAATGATGGTGAGGCTCATGCTAGTTTTGCATTTCATGCCTTAGTTTGAATTCCAACAGTTAGATTTGCTGCAATAAGAAGGAAAATACTTCTTCTAATGCCAGTACTTTTATCCCAAGAAAATGTAATTTCTGGAACACATACTTTCTTTTCCCAGAGAATCAGAATTGAAAATATGTATGGAAACATATACATAATATTTTATATAATTGCAACATTTTAAGAAGTGTTTATATTCTTAAAAACAGCTGCTCACCGGGTTACAGAGTAGGATTTTAAGGAAAGAAAGGTGCAGGAATTAGCCAAATGAATTTAGGTTTGTCAACATTGTTGATGTATGATTGACATAAAATCAAATCCACAAATCTTAAAATTTAATTGTTCAGTTAAAAGCCTAATAGTTTACATGGTTAAGTAACTCATACCACATAAATATCTAGTCAATTTGTATTCTCTTTTGTGCAGCAAGATTGATCTTCTGTATATTTTTTCTTTTTTAAAAAAATTTTATTTTTTAATAATGATTACATGATCAGTCAGGGTGGAAAGGCTCAGGGTTTAGGGAAAATTGGGTGAATTCATCGCTTCCAAATTTGCTGTTTTTTCTTGGTGTTCCTGGGGGAACAGGAGAGATAAAGGGGAAAACCATTCATGACTTTCCACACATCCCAGAACCCAGGGATGAGGAACCGCCACCTCATATCTACTCAGAGTCTCAATGCGTACATATTTCGAAGGGTCTGTCCAGGTGGTTTGGATAGTTCTCAAATGCTGCCAATTTCACTGATCCCAGGGTGATGTCACTCTTCCAATGTCCATTGTTCCATTCACCAAAATTTTTGTTGCCAGAGTTTGTTTGGGGTAGTTATCCAGTTAGTTCTGTTCTGCTACAGCACCAAATGTGCTGCCATGTTCTCCTTTTACAACAGGGCATGTGTCCACCGCTCCACCTTTTTTTTTTATTATGAAGTAGGACATGTTCTTGCAGCAGTGAGTCCAAATACCTGGGCTAGACGTCCCAAGCATGGCTGGATCCCCCACCCCTGGGGTCATAAACCGAACACTCACCTATTAGGTGTTCCCCAAGACTTGGACCAGGAGACCCAAGCTTCTCCAGAACCCCCACCCCTGGAGCTCACGTACACAACATTCACCTAGGAGGTGGCCCCAGGACCTGCAGCAACAAAACTAAGCCTGGCAGGATCCCCTATCCCTGGGGCTGATAACCCTGGCACTTACCTCACTGGTATGCCCCAGGACCCACGCCAGGCATCCTGAGCCCCAATGAATCTTCCACCCCTAGGGCTCACGAACCCAGTACTCACCTAGTAGGTGGGCCCTGGGCCCGGGGCCAGGAGACTCAAGTCTAGCCATTTACCAGGCTTGGGATTTGTATCCTGTACCCACCAGCTTCTGGTATCAAGTGATCTGATCTGCATGGTAAATTACTGTAACAGCCTGAGCTGATTGAGACAAGTGTTTATGGAGCAATGTGGTATTGTAAGTTAATTTGCATGGAAAATGAAAATAATAATAATAAACAATTATAAAAAACAGTGACAATTTATGCGCTTGTTTGCCATTAGTTAAAAGTATTTATTCAAATCTTTTTACATCTTAATTTTACAATGAGATTGGTGTTTTGCTACTATAGGTTTTAAGACCGCTTCATGTATTCTGGATCTGAATTTTCTTTTTTAAAAAACATTTATTTATTTACTTGAAAATGAAGAGATAGCTACCATCCACTGGTTCACACCAGAATCAGTTGCAACACCTGTAGTTGGCATGGGCAGAAGCGTGCTGTTAGCAGGCACCTAAATTGGGCTCTTGCATGAATGACAGGCACCCAGTGAGCCAAGCACTGCTGCTACCTGCCAGTTGCTGTGTTAGCAAGAAACTAAATTCAAACTCTGAAGCCAGCAATCTAGATCAGGTCCTGTTTGTACACAATGGTCTAAACCTGAGTTCTAACTGCTAGGCCAAATATCACACTATTGTCTGTTGGAGAGTCAATTTTTACATTTTGAGTGAAGCCTTATGTGTCATGTTTTGAATAGTTCCAGATGTCTAGTGAGATCTGTGAAACCTCTAATTATCCATAGACCACATAGTTTTTTTCTTGTAAGTCTTGAAAGTTTGATCGTGTCTATTTATTTATTTATTTATTTGCATGAAAACTTTACTGAAAGTGAGAGAAAGGAAATATAGACATTATAAATTCATCAGTTCACTTTCCAGGTGGCCACAATGGTCAGTCAGGCTGAAGTCAGGAGCATTGAGCTTCATCTGAGTCTTCCACATGGCAACAAGAGTTCACGCACTTGAGTGATCTTCTATTACTCTCCCTTGGCCATTTTAAAGAGCTGGATCACAAGTCACATACCCAGGACATGAACTAGCGGCCATATGGGATGCTGGAATTGCAGGTGGCAACTTACGATGCTGAAACACTGACTGCGATACATTTTGAGAGAAGTTTTGAAAATGGAGTGTGGTAGTGGTCAAGGTTATTTTTTTCCCCTCTTTTTGCATGTAAGTATCCACCTGTTTAGAAATATTTTTGAAAAGATTTATTTTTTCCATTGAGTTTCCTTGTGCTTCTGTAAAATTTGTGTATGATACACATGTAATTCTGTTCTGAACTCTCTATTCCATTGTGCTGATTTAAATTTCTGTGTTTTGCCAATACAACAGTGTCTTTCTTACTGTAGCGTAATTATACATTTGGAAATAAAACAAAAAGTTCTCTTTTTAAAAAATTATTTTGCTTATTTTATTTTCTTTAAAGACATATTTATTTATTTATTTATTTATTTATTTATTTATTTATTGCAAAGTCAGATATACAGAGAAGGGGAGAGACAGAGAGGAAGATCTTCTGTCCAATGATTCATTCCCCAAGTGACCACAATGGCCAGTGCTGTGCTGATCCGAAGGCAGGAGCCAGGAGCTTCCTCCGGGTCTTCCACATGGGTGCAGCATCCCAAAGCTTTGGGCTGTCCTCAACTGCTTTCCCAGGCCACAAGCAGGGAGCTGGATGGGAAACGGAGCAGCTGGGATTAGAATCAGCTTCTATATGGAATCCTGGAGCATTCAAGGTGAGGACTTTAGCCACTAAGCCACCGTGCTGGTCCCTATTTTGCTATTTTATGTCTTTGTATTACACATAAACTTTAGAATCAACTGCCAATTTCTACAAAATATGCTGACTTGGATTTTTGGTGAGAATGAATTAAATTTGTAAATCTGGTTTTTTTAATAGCTTTTCAGTATATCTATGTCACTTCATTACACAAATCTTAAAATTTATGCCTAAACATTTGACCTAGCAGTAATTAAACATTCAATTTCATATTGGTAGTGTATAGAAATACCACTAGCTTATCTGATATTTTATGATTACAGTAAACTCACTTTTCCTGAAAGTGTTGCTTTGGTTGTTGATAAGAGACTTATGAAGTACTCGTTCTCACAAAGGATCTCCCATGAGAATTCCATCTCATATCTGCTACTTTACAATTTTATTTCTTTACTTATTCCTCTATTTATTGATTCATCTATTTATTCGTTGACTTATTTATCTATTTATTTATTTATTTATTTTTGAGAGACAGAGAGAGATTTCTTATTTACTGATTCACTCCCCAAATGCCAATAATGGTTGGAGCTCTCCAAGGTAAATCCAAAACCTAGGCTCTCAATTCAGGTCCCCTGTGCGTATGGCTGCTGGCTCTCGGGGTCAACATGTGTGGGAAGCTGAAGGCAGGGGATGATTTGGGGTGCAGAGATTTCCAAGAGCATCTTAACTACCAGGCCAGAAGTCCTTCTGGTGTGGCTACTCTTGAACCCCCATGACGGAGGACTCCAAGTTCTCCATTACTAGCCTTCAGTTACGCAGCCATCTGTGCTAGTAAAATATTCACCCTCCTCTTCAGCATGTGACTGTCCTTGTTCAAAAATTCCAGTTCTTTTCATTTGGGATAAAAGATGTGATTGGAAACTTTGCAATAATATAATACATACTTTGGATCTCTAGAGATCTCATAAGAATGCTTTTACTTATGTGGAAAAATAATGACATGTTTGAGTATTTTAAAATATAAATGTAGGTACCAGAGCCTCTTCTCTAAGAAAGATAGCTGAGCAGAATATTGTGTAGTTAGCCACCATGTAAGCCTTTCTCAAGTCTCTAGCCGCATATAATTTTTCAGCTTTCAGAACAAAATATATCAACCATAAATAAACTTGGGAAACTGAAATTCTTATAAAATATGTATTATTATTCAAATTATTACTATTATTTATTATTATTCATGTGTATTATTATTCTTTAGAGCAAAGACTTCAGGGACCCAAATAGCTACCATAGGATTGTTTTTCTTAAGATTTTATATATTCTTATTGGAAAGAAAGATCAGATGTACAGAGAGGAGAGACAAAAAGAAAGATCTTTCATCCATTGGTTCACTCCCCAAACGACCTCAATGGCCAGCACAGAGCTGATCTGAAGCCAGGAGCCAGGAACTTCTTTCAGTGTTCTATGTGGGTGCAGTTTCTCAAGCTTTGAGCCATCCTCAACTGCCTTTCTAGGCCATAGGCAGGGAGCTGGATGGGAAGTGGAGTTGTCGAAATGTGAACCAGCATCCAAGTGGGATCCTGGTGTTGGCAAGATAAGAATTTAGTCATTGAACTGTTTTGTCAGGGCTTTAGGAATTTCTAGGGAAGAGTCTAGCTAGAGAAACTATTATGAACAGGACAGTCCTGAGATCTTTCATTTGTTACTGTGCCTGCCAGACTTAAAGAAATATGAAAATCTAAATGTGTTTTTGGTTGTAAAACCCTTCAAAGTACAGTGACACCACTTACTGTGCAAGCCTTCTCTTTCCCATTGTACCAATACCTTTTCATGATAGTACTCCTTTGCCCAGAATAGATCATGGGGGTCAACTCTTTTACCTCACTTAATTCACAGAATGACTACCAGATTTAACAGAAGCTTTCTTTTTGCATAATGGTTTCGTTGATAATATGATGTGAACAGCCTTTATTTAAACTCTGGCTCGGCTTCCTGCTAGGTCCGTATCTTTTGCAAGTTATCAAATTTCTGCTCACCATCGCCAACATATGGGTGACACATCAGGAAGGAAATTATGTGAAGTCAAGTAATAGTAATCAAGTAATATTGATTGTCTCAGGAGCAACAGAAGTGAAGGGGGTAATAGGATTTTTATTTACTTGTTGCCATACATTATTTTTAATATTGAAAACATAATTCTTTTAGCCTAAGCGGTGGATGAAGACAAAAATTTAAAGCCATTTTTAAACTAAAAAGCCTTAAATACAGCAGTCATTTTAAAATCCCAAGACCAGTATTCTGAATGCCAATTTCTATAGTGTTTAATTTCCTCATGTTTACTGATATTGACTATTAACAATTAAAAGTGTTTCCTAAATCTCTCTTTGGTACATGTTTCTCCTATGAACTTTATCTCATCTTTCCCTTACTTGGCACAGCTTAAAAGATGTGCAACATCTGAAATCTATCTGAAGCATACTACTTCGTAAATGTAGTGAGAAATACCATTATCTCTACTAATTTTGGTTTCAGAGCATACCCTCAAACGCTGTGAATTTCAGAACTGTCTTGACGAGGCTATTTAAGTCTTAATCATTTTGGATTTTGTTCTTATATGAGTTTCTTCTTGATGTTGAACAATATGCAGAATGTATCTCTGAAGACTATCAAATATAACTGGTAGCAGCAGAAATAACGAGACGTAGGAATCACTGTTCTAGTACCTGAATAAAGTAACAATCACACTGTCCCAGGGTGAATTTTTCCTTAACAACAACGCGTATCACATCCTAATGGGACTTTCTTTTGCTTTGATCCCCTTTACAGCTTTTAAAAAAAGTGTTAGGATATATTAACCACTTACTATATAAATATAGGAAAACTGTCTGTCACTTATCAGTTTATCCATTGTCATCTCAAATAGGGCCGAATGGTCTGATTTCAAAGTGACAGCTGGTGGTGGCTCTTCCTGATACATGCTAATCCAGTTTTTATTATGGAAAAACTGCCTGTGCTTGCAGACAGTGAAAGGGAGTTACTAAATGTAATCACTACAGAAGAACCTTGGGATCCAAACATAAAAGACTAAAATGAACAGTTTTCTCATTACAGAATGGTTTCCTGATTAAATACAGATTAGAAGCAGGGAAAACAACATCTAGAGTCCTAAACAGCATTCACAGTTGTGTATATGCACACAACATCATAAACAGACACGTATTTATACAGATAGATGTATGGAAGTTAACTGCGTATGGAGGCAGAGAAACAGCCACAGCATGGACCCTTCATATGGTCATGAAAGAGTTCAGGTGGATCAAACCTTTAATTACACACTTAAATTTTCGCGGCTGAGGTTTAGAAGTTGTTGAAGCCCAGTGTGCCTTGTACATAGCTCGCTTCTTTGCTTTTTAAGTTCATACTCTAATGTAGACTGGTTTGTTTCTGAGAATGGAGATTTGTCCACAAATTTTTCCTCACAAGAAATTAAAAGCTAAATGATGGGAAAGCGATCAGAATGTACTTGAAGGTTGGTGTATCATAACTGTGTGAAAGTCACAGTGATGAGAGCCCTTGGTGTATGTAGTCACACCTTTACCACACTGCACTTCCGAAGCTTGGTGTCATTTGTACTACGTAATAAACAACTCTCTCAAGTTTGAACTCCTAGCTGTCATTTCAAAAGGCCACCTAACTATTTCATTATGCCCAAATTAATAATACACTTCAATAAAAATAATTTCTTTTCTGTGTAATTGATCAGCATGTTGAATAACTTGCCCCACTTTTATTGCCAGAAGAAAATAAGCATCCTACAGGAGAGAAACCAGGGAGACTTCAGTGACAAAAGATGAGATGGTGGGTCATCTGTGAAAGAAAATATTCTCTCTCAGTCTGTGCAATTGTCATGGTCTCAATTATTTTGGACCTCAAATCACAAATACAAATAACTGTGCTGGAGTTAGGTAGTCAAGCCAACAGATGTCCAGTTGCCAGCCCAATTAGCCATCTGACCCCCTTTTCAAAGCACAAGTGCTCACAGTTTCTATGTCCTTGGTGCAAATTGTGCCCACTCACAATTCGGAGTGCTGAACTACTTGGCACAACAGCATATGTCAAAGGTCTAGTGGAAACCTCTTTCAAAATCTCGCCGTCAGTGTCAACAAATCCTTCCTCGGCCAGTCTGCGAACAGGAAGCACGAATACTCTTTTCCAAAAACCAGAATTAATTTAAGAAAGCAGACCTGAGATTTTACACTTACTTATGGGAAAATGGGATTAAAATGGATTAAAACTCAAAAGTTGATAGGAATGAATCATACTCAATCAAATAGCACCCAAAAGACTCCATAAATAGGCATTGGTTTTGTATATTTAATACCTCTTTATCACGTTTATCTAACGGAGTCCTTGGAGACCATTGTGGCAATGCTATAATAAAAATCATCAGGTAATTTCAAATTCCTCTTTGTTGATCTCTTTATATAAGGAAGATTGACAATAAGACTTGTTCATTAGTATGTTTATAAGCTACATTACACTTTACAAATAGATGTTTTTATTATTAATTTTATAGTAATTATTGAGTTTAGCATTTATTTTTGCTTGAATTTTGCAACATGAGTCCCTGAACTGATCTGTAGAATGTAATTGATCAGTGAGCAATAGAAGAAAAGGAAAATACATAATATGGGTAAAATTATTCACCCACCATCCCAAAAAAAAAAAGGGGGGGGGGGGGGGGGGGGGGGGGGGGGGGGGGGGGGGGGGGGGGGGGGGGGGGGGGGAAAAGGGGGGGGGGGGGGGGGGGGGGGGGGGGGGGGGGGGGGGGTGGGGGGGGGGGGTTAAAGTTTGGGTGGGGGGGGGGGGGGGGGGGGGGGGGTTTTTTAGGTTTTGGGGTTGTGGGGGGGGGGGGGGGGGGGGGGGGGGGGGGGGGGGGGGGGGGGGGGGGGGGGGTGGGGGGGGGGGGGGGGTTTTTTTTGTTTTTTATGGGTAGATTGTGTAGGGGTTTTTTAAGTTTTGTTATGGGGGGGGATTTTGGGGGGTGGGGATATATGTAAATTTAGTTTGAGATAGGTTGTAATTGAATGGGGTAGTGAGTTGAAATATAGAATAAGGAAATGAAATAGAAAGGAGGGGAAGGGTTTATAAGTGGTATGAAATAAAGGTAAGAGGATTAAATATGGGTGTGAAATATTAGAAGAGAATGGAGGATTTGTGGATAGGGTGTGATGATTATGTAGTAGAAGAGAGAAGATGGAAGAGAGGGAGTTATAGGGAATTGTTTATGTTTGTTGAGGTTTTTTTTGGTGGGGAGTAGTGGGCAATGTGGGGATATAAGAAAAAAAAATGTTGCGATTTCTTTTCAAATAATCCTGTTTTTCTCTTACAATTCATAATTTGCAAGTCAACAAATTGACTAGGAGTTAAAATTTTTCTAGAAGTTAAATGTTATATTTTGAAAAACGAAAGAGAGGAATCAAGACATATTATTTGAAATAGAAAACGAATTTAAAAGTCAAAAATCACATTACACAAAATCTGATTTAAAATTTATTTGCACCTATAATTCATATAAAATATTTTATTTGGCTGTATCCTTGCTAACTATCTAGGAACATTCCACACAGTTCTGGACCGAGTCAAAGACTGGAATTGAGGTCACTAAGAAACAGTTTGCAGGATTTCACTGGACCTCCATCACCTTATTGGAAAAAAAAAATTCACAAACATTTCTTTCTTTATAGAACGCAGAAGCTAGGTAACACATGAGAGTATAACTTGCCAAGTCCTTAATTTTAGTATTTTTTCTGCTGACACCTTACTGGATAAGAGTCTGTAGAAGTATTATACAGCACCGAAATTCAAGCAATAGCTCATCAACTTTCTTGGAAATTCTATTTAAAATGTATTTTTAACACAACATGAAACTAGCTGTTCTTTCTGCTTCGTGTTCCTCTGTCACTGAAGTTCAGATGTCTTGCACTGAATTTTCTTGCCTCTAGTACTTACTATTATAAGGCTAGAATTCAGTACCTTCTAAATCTTTCTTTTTCTTGTTCTTTGTCGGTATCCCAAGCTGAAACTTCCCATTGATATTTATTTTAAAATGCCTTTTACAGGCGTAATTTCTTTCTTAATTTTATTATTATCACACAAGCTCATTAAGGTATTCTTGCTTCCCACATTTTAAATAAAATCATGGATCCAACATGAAACATTTAAGTACTTAGGAAAAGGAAGTGAAAAGCCCCATCATTTTTAAAAATGTATTTATTTTATGATACAGTTTCATAGGTTTGGGGATTTCTATTTCCATTTCCCCTTCCTCAAGTCTCCTCCCCAACTTCCACTGATTTCTCCGATATTGTTACAATAATATAGTCCTTCATAAACAGTCATATGTCCATCATTCTGCCAAGAATTTGTTCACTTACGTTGTACTTTGTTAATGAATTTGCACACGTTTTTCTACTCATAATTCTTATGTCATTGGCATCCTCTTTGTGTGCAATGGTATTATTGTTATTAGTTTTCCAGAAAAGACTATTTACCTATATGCATAGCTGTCACAATTCATTTAATAGATGTATTTGCAGGTGAATTTTAATTATTTGAGTAAGTAAACCATGTTATTTGTTCAAAATGAACACAGATGTACCATGCATTTTAAAATCCCTGTACAATGTTTCCCAGCCACCTACCATCCTTTCCAGAAGGAATAGTTCTGGCCAGCTTCTTGTATGTCGGTCCAGAGATAATTAGTACCTATGTGTTGCATGTCCATATTACTGTATTTAAGACTATATTAATTAACATACTGTAGAGAAGAAGCACACATACAATTTGTCAAAAAATTAGTCAATGGTGCTATTCTATTTCCTGTCTTAAAAATAAAACAATTTAGCAAAGCGGAATTGAATCAAGAAAGTTCCACAACTTTGTTTTTAATAATTTACACCAAAATTGGTGACAAGTCCTCATAAGTCGTTTCTAGTCTAAAGAGTGCTGACAATTCTATAATGAACATTTCTTAAGCATGAGTCCACCAATGTAGCTCTGGAAAATATAAGAATGTAATCATTAGAGAAAACTACTAGGCACTATGATTTCGTTTCCAGAAATATGTCATATTTCCAGAATTCTTTCCACTCTCATTAGTACCTTTTCTAACCAAACTCTAGCTATTTACATAATTAAACTTTTGCATATTATTTCTGCTCATGTATTTGGCTTCTGAAAGCTGGTAAGTTAAAATCTCCCACATGACTGTGTGTTTCAGATTCTGGTAATAGTGTTTCTAGCACATGTGATTATGTTTTTAGCCTCATTAGGTTTAGCATTATTATATCTTCTTGAGGAATTATCCCCTATAGCATAATCTAATGAGTTTTTTTTCTCTAAGAAAATTTTTTTTGATACAAATTTTCTAATACAATGGTTGCCACATCAACTGCTTTTAGGATGTTTTATTATTTGGCTCATTTTAGGTGTGTCTCTTATGAGGAGACTTTTATAGTTTAACTTTAGAAGCCTCATCTTCAAAACCAAGTTTTAGCTGCTACTTCTTTTTTTTTTTTCTACATGCATTAGGATAACTGATACATTTTTATTGTGACTCCATCATCCTATTTTGGCAGTTCTATTTATAAAATTTTTTTCTATTGCTTCCTACCACCAGACAGTTACTGATTTAAAATTTTTGCTAATTACTTCAGTGGGGCAGAGAGAGAGAGAGAAGGAGAGTGTTCTCCAGAGGCCTGGAGTTTGCTGCAGTGTGAAGCATGTATCTTATACCCCAGTCTTCAAGCAGAGGCACATCCCACTGTAATACCACTTCAGTCTTTCTTTTGTGTTTTAAAGTTGGAGTATGTGGATTGGATTCTTGCCTCTGCTTCATTTTTTGTAGTGTTACTATTTTGAATCAGTACTTAGTCCTCACTGGGACAGTTTTTCATACATGAAATGTGTAAACCAGTACCACCTGAATATTAAATATTATGAGAAACGAACAATGTTAATGGTTGTGGGATGTGTACACTGCTGCAAGGTGTTCTGGTCAGTATTATAAATCTTAGCTGTTGGGGCCAGCACTGTGGCATAGCTGGTAAAGCTAATGCGTATGGCACATCCCGTCTCAGCTGCTCAGCTTCCTTCCTACTGGTGCACCTGACAAAGCCTTGAGACATGACCTCATTCCTTGGGCCCCTGTACCCATGTGGAATTTGAAAGCACAGAGCACATTAATTTTACTGGCAGTTTTGAGGTGTTTCCAGATACCTTATATTGAATGTTTCATCTCAATCTCATTATTTCCAATACTTGTACCAGTATGTCTTGCTTCATTTTCCTTTGGTCTTCCTGAATGCAGAGTTAGGCATGGTAGATGGCTTTAGGCATGCATGAGTGTGTCTCTTTCTGTTTGCATCTGGGGTGGTTTTTCTAGTTACCCATGAGCTTGCTTGACTTCAGGAAAGACAATCTCGATGATACCTGCAGAAACAATCTACAATAGTCAAGTGTTGAAGTAGGTAGGTGACTGGCATACGTGAGAGATGCCAGGAGTGGAATGAATGGGAGATGAATCCAATTTTATTTACTTACTTGAAAGGAAGACTTAGAGTAAGAAAGGCAGAGATAGAAGTGTTTCATCTGCTGGTTCACTCCTCAGATGGCTACAATGCATAGCAATGGGGCTGGGTGAAGCCAAGAGGCAGGAGCTTTATCTTGGTCTTGACATGGTGGGCAAGGGCCAGGTACTTGGGTCATCTTCTGTTACTTTCCAAGGCACATAATCAGGGGGTCTTTTTGGAAGTAGAGCACCCAGGGCTCAATTCAGCACCCATATGGAATGTGGATATTGCTAGTGGAAGCTTCACATGCTATGCTACTTTGCCAGCTTTGAACTGGATTATTTATGGGACAGTTATGAGCTGTATTCATGGCTGCTCACAGTTGGCTCCGTTAAGAACCCTGGGAGAATACACTGATAGTCCCTTCACTAATGGAACTTCAATGCATTTCTCCCCTCCATGTCTTAGTTCCTTTCACTGTCATTTCAACTTTCTGAGGTTTCCTTGTGTAAAAGTGTAAAGTCTGTGATTGGAAAGATTCAGAATTTTGTGTGTAGCTAAGAGACAGTAAACTTGATTTGAAATCAAACAAAATGATGTAATTGAATAAGCACTATTGAAAAAATATCATGAGTGAGATTTTCTAAATTTGAGAGCCTCAGTTCTTGGTCTTCCCCCATTGACCCCTTCATCCTAGGAATAAGTGTATCAGAGAATTCACAAGATATCTACTTTGTTCATACTTTGGATTCTACAGATGGTGTTCCTTAAACAGAAATTGCTAAGAGGTATTCTGCCAATTTTAGACTACATTTGATGATACTTTGCCATAAAATAAACAATTATCATAGCTCTTAGAGATAAATAGTTTTACATACTCGCTATCTTTTTAAAGCTAGAAGGATATTTGGGCCTGGTGCGATAACCTAGTGACTAAAGTCCTTGCCTTTCATGTACCAGGATCCCGTATAGGCACCTATTTGTATCTGATTGTTCCACTTCTCATCCAGATCCCTGTTTGTGGCCTGAGAAAGCAGTAGATGATGGCCCCAAACCTTGAGACCCTGCACTCACGTGGGAGACTCTGAAGAAGGACCTGGTTCCTGGGCTTCTGATCAGCTCAGCTCTGGTTATTGTCTAGCTTGGGGAGAAATTAGTGGACAGAAGATCTTTCTCTGTATATCTGCCTTTCCAATAAAAATAGCTCTTAAAAAAAAGCTGGAATGATATTCTTTTTCTAAACTTTAAGAAGAGTTTTTAGATGCCATAAGAAAAGAAAGAAAATGAAGCTGTCCAGAGATCTAATATGCAAATGTATAGTTCTAATATGCAGTTTTTTGCTGTTTGTTTACCCCTAAATGAGGGTTTTTTCTAGAATGTGCCATGCATCTCAAGGTCAAAGGCCATTTGGTGGTTAAAATAAAAAAGCATACTTTTTATTGACAATGCTTGTACTTGATTAGCAAAATTAAGCTCTAAAATATCTGAAAATCATTCCTTTACATAATAGCTGCCAATTATGTGTAAATTAGTGATAAACTGATCTAATAAATTTAGCAATTATACTCAAATCATTCAGAATTTATATAAATCTGAGAATGCATAGTCATCAGCAAATGGTTTAAAATCTGTTACCATGTAATAAAGCATATAACTGCATATGAATCAAAACCATAGTGCATTTGAACAGCATGTATTTGTTGAAACCACATTTTTCTTCTATTAAAAAAATCAAATGCAGATTTTTGTGTTTGAAATGAGTGTAGAAACCTTCATAAAAATTATTTCAAAATCACATTTCTTAGTATTTTCCCATGTGGGTAAATCAGGTATACAGAAAATGAAAATTTCACTGTAAGTTTCTGCCCGTGTATATTTTGTGGAAGAGAGACTTATCAATCATTTTTTTTCAACTTTGTAGTTAGAATCTTATTGAGAAATATAAACCTAATCATATCACTTCAGTTTACAAAAAAACTAAAGAAAACGATTACCATAAATAAAATCACAGATACTGTGTTAGATAAGAGATAAAAGCTAAAGTGAAGAGTTTTCAGTACGTGAAACAGTTTTTGAAATGATGAGAAGGATTGAAGTTATAAACACTTTTGTAAAATCTGCGTCTAATCCAAAGCTTAAGCTTAGTGTGTATATTTTTCTTTCAGGGTAAAAATGTTCTCCGTTTTTTGAAAGCTGAAGCATTTTTAAGTGGTTCAATATGAAGATCATAAAAAAGTGAAGCTCCTCCATTGTTCGAACAGCTCCGGAAAGGCAGACATGTTCGGAGTGCTGTGCTCAGAAATTATGCCATTTCCACTATTCCTAATAACATTCTCATTTTGTGGATTTAAATCAGCACCTTAATATTATTTGAGCATAATTTTTTGTGGTATATTACAAAATGATTTTAGGTTAGATTTTGGTAGAAAATAGCTAGGGCCCATTTGGCTGCTACTGTTCTTGGAAGAGGAAAAAAAAAAGCTTTATCTTAATTAAAGTTTAATTAAGGATCACGTTTGGCAGTACTTTTCACACCGATCTACACCAGCAGATTTTCTAGGGCTTAACTTTATCGTGCAGAAAATCCTCTTTTATTACTCCCAACCTGTTGTAAAAGCTGTTGGCACAGAGCTGTGGTTGCTTCATTCAGACGCCTTGTTTGCCACTGGAAATATCCCAAGTCTCTAGAGATAGCACCACAGTGGTTCAATTTAATATCTGTCCTATCACTACAAGACTCCAGCTCATTATTAATGATACTATTCATTAATTTCTTGTTGGGCTGATGTTGTTATTTATTAAAATATTAAAGAATGCCCCTGGGACACATGCATAATGAGGGACACCTCAGTTTCATGAGCTGAAGGAATGAATGAACACACCACGGATTTCTCCATCCTGTGCTGCACCATTCCTCCCTCATTAGTCCTGCTACATCTCTGAGTGACACTGTAAATTCATTTTGTGCTCTGTCCAATCAGAGCTTAATACAAATGCAGGGCCCCCCTTTTTTTTAATGAGCCATTCCTATGCAAAATGAATTGACTACTGTCTAACTCAGCTAATCTGCCTGTATTTTGGGGAAGAACTAAATTGCTTGTGTTTATATAGGAAATAAATAAAAGTTGACAGTTTTTTTTTTCCTTTTCAGTCTTGCATTTGGAAAATTTCAACATAATAAATTCTCCATCTTAAGAGCCTGCCACCTTAGTTAACTAAATCCCAGCATGACATTTAAACATGTGATCGTTGTATTTAAAAAAGCCTAAACAAGCAGTTTGTACACGGTAGTGGTCATTTGATGTGTGTTTGCACATGTATTCAGGTGCAGACTACGGAAATTCGGGGGATGCTTGATGTATTTGCTCACCCTTTTAATACAGGACTGTTTAAGGACATTCTGTGAGTGTGCTCAGATGTATACGATAGTGTAAAGGAGCAACCATGTGCAATGTTAAAATTGTTTTAACTATTTGGGGGACTAAGTGATATTAAAACATTTTTTAGAGAAGACATATCTTATTTTCTATTATCTTGTCATTGGATGCACCGAGTTGAATCTGCATGACAATTGAGGTGGCATCTGAAAGAAAAGTTTTAATTTGTTCTATATGGTTGTTATTTTCTCTCCTATGCAAATAATTACTCTGGTGAAGAAATACCACATTGTTTTGACGGGATTAACTGGGAATAATTGCAGCCTGTTTTGATCCCTCTTTTAATAATGGATCCTTTCAATTTTTATCTGGTAGAACAGCTTTGTAGGGATAGTTTAAAAGCTTTTACAAATTCCTAAGCAATCTTTTTACTGTGAACTTATACTTTTGTTTGTGGGCAATAAAAAAAAGGCATTGTATTTATATGATGACATCAAATGCATGTACGGCAAAGCTTAAGCCACCTTTACTTAAAACCATGAATTTTGGTGGTTTTAATCCTTGCCATCAGTTTGCATTTCAATATGTATCCCCTATAGCTTGTACTCTGTTAAAAGTAGAGTTTATAGAATGGCGTGCTTTGAAATCTATTGACTGACTTCAGGAATAGTTTTCTAGTCAATGCAAGGGTGTTCCCAAGTCATTTGCAAAAATATATAGTTAGCTGGATAGGCTGAAAAACCTTCCATTTGTTTAAATTTGCAAATAATAAACTATTAGTGAACTAATTTCAATACTTCAGCAAATTCATTTCAGAATAGTGGTTTATAGAGGTTTAGAATTTTGAATATGTTTTCTTCAAGTCCTGATTATGATAGATGATATCTTCATTTTTAAGTATTAGCAGCATTCAAAAATGGCAAGTGAGTTTATTTTCTTCAAAGCAACTGGAACCACAATTACCAATTGTGTTAGATTACCAAGACAGCATACCAAAACTTGTTTATAAAAATCTTTCCTGAAAAAACAAATTGAATCACTTTCCAAAGCTTATTTACAAATATATATAAAACAGAAAATGGAAGGAAGACTAAAAGGGCAATAAAAATATTCTAACAAAACCATGAGCATTTAGGAAGAAGTTATTAGTTATAACAATCTCTGGAGATTAAAGCCATGTCTTTTGAAAGATGTATTCATCAAATTAAAGTATAAAAATTCAAAAATGTTCTTTACTATAATCATTTTTAGGAAGTAGCTATTTTCTTTTAGAAAAAAAAAATCATTAATACTTTGCTACTTGTCCAAAACCCTTGAAATGGAGATTTGAAGAAAACAAAGAAAGAGAAACCCTTAGGTAAGTCAGAAAATGAACACTGCGATGTGGTTGTTGAGTGACAGTCTAAAAATATTAATTCATCAATAACCTAATTCTGCGAGACATTGGAGTGTTTTTTTAAGGTAGATAAACGTACATGCACCCTCACTTAGAAAACAGAAGTTTGTCCTTTTCTTTTGGCCTCCATGAGCATCTGGAAAAAACTTATTTCTAAGATTTGTAAATGTAATGCCATTTTGTGGGGTTTTAAAAATATAATTTATTTACTTGAATGGCAGACAGAGTGACAGAGACTTAGAGAGACAGAGTATGCACGTGACACAGAGAGTGGGAGAAAGAAAGTGAGAGAGAGAGGCAGGAGAGAGAAATGAGATGTTTGCATTTGCTGGTTGCTTCCCCAAATGGTTACAATAGCCGGGATTGTACCAGCCTGAAGCTGGGAGCCAGGGACTCTGCCTGGATCTCCCAGGTGTATTTCAGGTACTCAAATATTTGGGCCATGTTCCACTGTTGTCCCAGGCACATTAGCAGGAAGCCAGATTAGAATCAGGGCAGAACTAGCCCTTGAACGTGAACATCAGCATTTCCAGCAGCATAACCTCTTGTGCCATAACATGCTTTCTCAGTTAAAAGAAAATATTTTACTTGGCAATAATTCTGAAATTTTATCTGTCAACATTCTTTTCTGTATCTGTCTACTAATTTCCCTTTACTTTAGCAACTTTGGCTGTTTCTTGTAGGTATTCTATATGTCAGATGCATCATTAAAAACTTTTTTTTTTATTATTTCAAATGCAGATAAACACACAGAGAAAAATAAAGACAAACATAGAGACTGATTGACTGCTGACTCACTTCTGAAATCCTCACGGACCTTCCACAAAGTGTCAAGGACCTGAATATTTGAGCCTAAGAAGAAATTGACTCAAATTGCACTTATAATTAAAACAGAATTTTAAGAATTCAGGATGAGTAAATATAGGAAAATGTGAGTGGATGTGTAAGTATATTTACATTGATGCTTTTCTGTTTGCATCAGAATAATTTTACTTCCCATGGTTCCAGTTACATAGGATCAAGTGTGATAAAAAAAATACATATATATTTGTCTTGATTTTCTTAAAACAGAGACTTCACAGTCATACAACTTTTATTACAGTAAGTTGCTATAAGTTTTTTATTTTCATATTGATTGTTGTTGCCCTTTTCCTACTCCATTTGTAGGGGAAATATCTTAAGGTTTTCTGTGGATGCTTGGGGTTATGGACAAGCCAATTCTACACATACATAATGCTGTGTTTCCCCCATTAGTGCATCCATGTTATGCCTTAATTGGTAAAATAGGCATAATAAGAGGCTAACAGTAACAAGAGTCAAAGTATTTGTTGACCCAATGCTGAAAATTCTCCTGATACGATGGGAGAAGGCAAGAGAGGGAACATGTTTGGAACAGCCCTCCCCGTCATGTCCAAGGAGCCCTCATGTTCCACACGGCATCATGGGGTTGCCATAGCTTCATAACTCTCTCCTTCACTGCTTTCACCAGGCAAAAATTCTTGAGAACTGTGAGCATCTGTACGTGGTCTTACTTCTGGGTGATAGTTACCTACAGACTCACTTTCCACCCTTTTCTGAAAAAAAAAAAAATTCTGAAGATATAACTGTAATTTCCCTTTATTGCAAATGTTCTTTTGTCTCCCAAAGTTGTGATGACCTTTTGTGTTTTCTGAAATCATTTTGGAACATTATGTTTTATTTTTGCTTTCCTGACACAGAAGTTTAAGTAAACCTTAAAGTTTCACTTTGATTTTTACACAGAAATTACATTTGCCATAGTGTATCTACAGTGTCTGGTTTTTAGTGAGCTAAGTAATTAGGGATAATTAAAACCATGTACGAGCATCAATATACAAAGGAAGTGTAATGGGAAATAAAGAAATGACTTTTATTCTACCTTTGTTTAGCTAAACATCTTTGTTTTCTTGAGCAGCAATATGTTGTCATTGACGCAGCAAAAGCTGGACTTTCTAACAAATGACTATACAGAGTACAGGTACATGTTAAGCTCATTTTTAGTCGAAGTCGGGTGGTACTGAAAAACATTACCCTCCTTTACTCCATTTGCTCAGGAATTTCTTCACAGTTTGATATGTACTAAAACTTAAAAAGGATAGAATAGGTCAAAAGGCCAAAAGGTAAATCAGAAAATATTGGTACCCTTAAACATCCCTTAAGCATCTCATAATCAAATAACCATTATTATGTGAGAAATAAGTGCTATTAGGTATAAATGAAGTAGTAACAGAATTCCAACAAAGGAGCAATAGGATCAGTACTTGATGATCAAGAGAAAAATGTCATGGAAGAACACACATTTCAAATGATTGAAGCACAGTGAATAAGATTTCGGCACTGTGAGATAGCAAGGCAACAACACATTCAAGGTACAAGAATTATTCACGCAAACACATGGGGATGGTAAAGCAAGATGTGTGAAGGGAAAGTTTTCAGTTGCCTAGGAGATAGGGTGAACAAAATTGATAGGAAGAAACATTGAATGGTATAATCAATGCCATTATGCATCTGGGTTGTGCTATTTTCAAATTTTTAACATTATTTTTCGTGATACAGTTCCTTAGGCTCAGGCATTCCCCCTTTCTGTGTGTTCCTCCCTCTCCTTTTCAATACTGGTCCCTATATATTAACAGTAGTATAGGGCCCGGAGCGGTGGCGCAAGTGGTTAAGGTCCTCACCTTGCACGCCTGGGATCCCATATGGACGCCGGTTCCATCCCAGCAGCCCCGCTTCCCTTCCAGCTCCCTGCCTGTGGCCTGGGAAAGCAGTCGAGGACGGCCCAAAGCTTTGTGACCCTGCACCCGCGTGGGAGACCCGGAAGAGGCTCCTGGCTTCGGATCGGCATAGTATCGGCCCGTTGCGCTCACTTGGGGAGTGAATCATCGGACGGAGGATCTTCCTCTCTGTCTCTCCTCTCTGTATATCCGCCTTTCCAATAAAAATATAATAATAATAAAAAAAAAGTGGAGCTATCAGGACATGAACCGGTGCCTGTATGTGATGCTGGTGTAAGTGGTGTATGGGACATCAACCTCATCAGCCACTGCAATGGCCCCAGTGGTCTGCATTTTCTACAACCAATTACTGTGCTTCAGTTTTTTGCAAGTTACATGAGTAACTGTGGAGACTGACCATTGCTTCTCTGTAGCACTACATTCCCCACCATAACCTTCTGTAAGTTCAAACATAAAATTTGATAACAAGAAGTTTTAATGAAAATAATCTGGAGGAGTTGTTTTGAAAGAACAGCTTGAGCTTTCTGGGGAGGCCTTTCTTCCTCTCTTTCTGAGTAAATTCCATATGATATTCTGAGAACATTCTCAAGCTTATGCTGTTTAAACGCTAAAGTGTACCTTGTAAAGACATTTCCTCAGGGTGGATGTGTACTGCATGGTGTCAATAAAGTAGCAATTTCACATTAAAAACTTGGCAGCTGCTAACCAAATAAATTATTAATGCGTTTTGACCTGTGTTTGTTTTGCTGTGTAAAATCTGGAGGAACTAGTTATATAAGAGAAATAAAGAATGTGATTATTATAATTAAATGTTTTTGAACTGCAACTGTAGAGGTCTCAGGGAAACTGTTGTGAGGGTTAATAACTCTTGGAGAGGGGAAAATTTTTATATTCTCAGCAACCTGCAGGACTGTGAAATGTTTCCAAGGGTAATTTTCTTGAAGTTAAAGTTGGGGTTATTAAGGTTCACTTAGCAGATAAAGTTTGCTGGAATTTCCTGGGACCCTGATAAGATGACAAAATTTCTCATTTATAAAAGTAGGACAGAATACTAGAGGACCATGAACCACAGTCTGAAGACATTTCCGGATTTCTCTCTTTACACACTGTAGATTGACAAAGAAATTTGAGTGCTCAAACTGCATTGTATACAAGTGACCCTCTTGAGTTGCTTTTTCTTTGCTTACACGCAGACTTTGTTGAACTCCACAACACTCATGAAAATGCTGAGATGTGATTATTATTTAAATTAGGTTATAATTTCTATTTATTACAGTTAATGTTAATTGATGTAGTAATGTTTAGAATAATGATCTACTATTTCAAATATCTGTCAAAATCAAAAGGTTTTTCTTAAAGACAAAGCCTGCTTTAAAAAATTTGGAAGAAAGCTTTACAAAAGTTATTTATGGCAAATTTTTTAGATTTGTTTTTTTAGATTTTTTAGCTATTAGCGTTACTGTTTTCTTTTTTAAGAATAGCATACATCTAGTTGGGACAGTTCAAAATATTGAGCATTCTTAATAAATGAACTGCGAAAGTCTCAATAAATGGTTAACAAAATCAAGGTTGATTTGGAAGCATTGTTAAGTAATGTGTTTTCTTATAAATGAAGCAGCATATAAGAAAAATGGTTTATATTTCTTACTTAAGCTATAGCATTAAAATCAGGTTAAATAAACCACCATGACTTGATGAGCAAAATGACTTTATTAAATAGATGCTTATTATGCCTTCCCGTTTTAAATAAGGTATAATTTAGATACAGTAGAATTCACCCTTTGAACAATTTTGTAGTTTTGACTAACACATAGTTTTTCAACCATAAGCACATCAAGAATATGACTTTTATCACCATGAAAATGTCCCTCATATCTTTTTCAGTGTTCCATACCCTGTGATTTTTCCCTGAAGCTGGTATTTGAGTCTAGCATGAGAGTCCAGAGTTCCTCTGATGCTGCTGCTGGAGCATGCCTGCCCTGACTGGTCCCTCCTGAAAGCTTCTGAGCTGTACGATGTGTACCTCATTGAGGAAGGAAAATATCAACTATCTTTCTAGAAGAGAAGTCACTTTTAAGATGGGATACAGTATGAAATAACTTTGGGTACTTAGTAGGGTGAATTCTTAGATTTACCATGTTACATCCTTTTCTGTAATGTACAAGGTGGGGAGGGAACCAAGATACCTCCGTTGAGGTAACTTCAGCCCTGACTCTTATGTGCTCCAGCTAGTACAGGTCCAGGTCAGTCTGTCTCCCACATGAGCCTATACACATACCAGTGAGTGCGGTTGCCTGTTCAGTTCTGCCCCCAACCCTATCTTCTACAGAAAAAAGTAGATGTTGTGCCCTAGCACAATCCAACCTTAAGCCTTAATTCAGCAGCAGGAACTGAAACCTAGTTGGGGGCAACTCTCAATAACTCCAATCAGGCCTGCTCTCAGGCCCTATTCCTGCAAATGCCAGCATACTCAGCAGTCTAACCTGGGTAGGCCCACATCCCCTCCAGCTCTCATCAACACCCATGGGTGCTGCAGCTTAGCTCAGTCCAACCTACTGCCAGACCCAGCCCACATGCTGATGAGTGCTGTCATCATATCCAAACCAGCTTGCTTGCAACTCTGGTCCTCAAACTTACCAGAGGGAGCTGCAGCCCAGAAAAGGGATGCCTACACATTCCCTGCTAGGCCCACTCACAGCTGAGGCTCTGCACCTGCCAGTGGATACTGTGGTCCAACCTGACATAACTTACACACAGTCCCAACACTTGCCAGGAGATACTGTGGCAAAGGCTGTCTGGGTCATTCTTATTCTGGGTCCTGCATGTAATAGTGGATGCAGTGGTCTAGTCTAGCCCAATCTTCTCCCAACCCAATTCACATGTAGGCTAATGGGTGTTGCAGCCTTGTCCAGCCCAGGTTTGAACCTAGTTAGAGTTCTCATTTTAGTCACTATTCTCATTGAGAGCAGTGACTTAGTGTTGGACACCCTGAAGCACCCCTACCAGGCTGTGCCTGTCCACAGCACACATTGGCAGCCACGAGAGAAAGAGAAGGATGCAGGCCAGGCCAGGCTGGACCACAACACCTCCAATTCATGTAAGGGCTTGAAATGGGAGCTCACAGGCCTAGGCTAAGAAGCAGCATCCACTGGTGAATGCTGAGATGGGGCAGGGCATTCCAGACTGGGCTACAGAACCCATAAAATGTGCAAGATAGGAGGGTACAGCCTGGTTCTGCCTGACCTGCCCCCACTCCCAGCTTATGCTGGTGGGGGCTGCAGCTTAACCCAATCTTGTACACTTCCTACAACCAGCCCATATGCATGCTGGGGGATGCTGCAGTCTTGTTCATCGTGTTCTACCCCAAGCCCTGGCTCTCAAATTTATCAATGGGAACATTGACCTAGCAGGGAGAATACTTGGTTTTCCTGCCAAGCCCAGACGTTGTGCAAGCCAGTAGTACTCTGACCCAGCCTGGAATAGCCTATTTGCAGTCTTGGCACTTGCCAAACTCTTCTACTAACCAAGGGATGCTGCAACTAGTAGAGGGGAATTATCCAAGTCCCTCTACTATGCCCATTCCAAGACCCAGATCTCATATACACTGACAATTACTTGGTCCCTGCTCAACATAATCTGGGCCTTTGTATATTGTCCTACCAGCTTTTTCATTTGCTGGCAGATGCTGTGGCCTGGCCCACCCTGGACCCAATTTTTCAAGTGCACTTGGAGGAATGGTAGCCTGGGCCAGTTTGGTCTGCTTTCAACTCACGGTTTCTATGTCAGTGAGTTCCATGATCATGCCTGGCTTGGCCTGTTACCACTTCCAGATGTTACTCAAATCAGTGGCTACTACTATGTATAAGGTTGAGCCCACATATCTCCTACAGATTTTACCCCCAGGCCTGGTTCTCTTGTCTGCCAGTTGGTGTCCTTTCTCAGTCTTAAGCGGCTCTTCCTCTGCTCTGACACTGCCTGGTGAGTACCGTAGCTTAACCTGGTAAGCAGGCCTCCCATTCCTAGCTTTTGTGTGCACCCATTGACAATGGGCAATGCCACCAAGCCTAGCCCAGGTTGTCCATATGGACAGGTACATTTGTCTGATCCAGACATAACCTCCAGATTCCCCTCTCTAAGCTGCCAGGTCTCAGCTCCCTCGTTTAACTGTGAGTGCAGACAGCCACAGAAGTCATTCCAAACCTATAAATTTCTTCCTCAGCAGCCCACATTGCCACACATCCCCAAACCTCCTTTCCCAGGCAACCCAAAGATCCCTCCCCCTGCTAGCGTGGATCCCGGGGTCCATATCCATCTGCTATAATTGCTTGCTACAAGCTCGTTTGCTATTTTGTTTCTTGAAAGATTTTTCTCTTTTATTAAACAGAAGCCGCATGACATAGGAAATAGTATCTCTCCCAAATGCACAATCTAGGCTATGTAGAGCTATTGATTGATTGACAAAAGGATACAAAACTCTAGTCATGGAGCCAAACTAACCCTGTGACGTAGTTTGTGTGATCCGGCTGAAGCTGGTTTCCAGCTGAGCCAGGCTTGTCGTCCTGACAGCATATTCAGGAGTCAAGTCACTTGCAGAGAATGCCTAACACAAGCTTTGCAGAAAGTTACTGAACTTGGCATGTTAGAGTCTGTCACTTCCTTAGGTTCACATACTATTAAGTTGTTTCAGCTATAACAACAATGGAATGATTTATCTCTAAAAATTATTACTTATGTAAGTAGGGTGCCAACTCCCAGGGAATACATTTGGTTGTGATAATCAGAATTTCTTGAGTCATAAAACTGTGTATAGCATTTCTCACTCTTCTGAAAATAGCCTTTACCTTTCTTCACTCCCATTGCACTCTCATGAAAATTTGTTCTACATCGTGTGGATTATATTTACCTCGTCACAATTATTATCAATGTTTCTGTATTTGATTTGTCCCAATCTAGATAATATTCTTATACTATTTGCATTCACAGTATTTTTTGGGGGGATGGTATTAAACCTAAATAATACCACTCACTACATGTGCTTGCATTGCCAAGCCTGGTAGAATTTGTTGTTCTTTGAATCTACTTTGTCAAGTCCTCTGCACTCCTGATACATTGGGTTTCATTATAGAAATAAATTAAGACTGTGATTTCCAGGGTGAAGTTAATAATGTGGCTAATTTGATGGAGTTAATATATAAGTATATTTTCTCTGCCTCTACATGGTCTTAACATCTGCTTACTGTGCCACTGATTCTTTTTCACTTCTGCAGAGAAACAGGAAGTTTGTACTTTTTTTTTTCTTTTAAGAAATCTTAGTTCTAAGATAAAATGGTGCGAGAACATCACTACTTATGCCAAGTTGGAGCTAAAATGGTGTGAAAATATCAGAAGTGTTGAAAGTAAAACAAACTTCTGGAGAACAAATTGACAGTCAAAAAAATAGGTCACTTGCAGCTCAGGGCTACAGAAGTAAATAAAATTGAAGAAATTTGGCTGAATATTACAACTAGAAAAATATTTCAAGGATTTTAAAGCATTTTTCTTTCTCATGGAAGATGAAAAACATCTTTTCATATGTATATTCACTGAAATCATTTTATATTATTTTTCTCCAGAACTTAAAACATATAACTAATGAATGAGGTGCTATATATTTTAAATATTACCCTGCAATCCATAATATGATACCAAAATTCTTCTTAAATCTGACTTTTTATGTTGTAAATGAAACACTTTTCTGTACAGGAATCTTGTTATATATGCTCTTAGAGTAAGATCAATTCACTTAAACTCAAGAATAAGTCTAACACACTTAGAAAAGCAGTCCAGTTTTTTTTATTTTTGTCCCAGTTTTATGTTAACTTGTAATAATAAATCATATAAAAAGGTGGGCAAGATTTTCCCTCCCTCCAAAATGCAAAGTTCTTAAGGAATTTTTATTGTTTGATATTTTCAGCTCTACAGGATTTTTTAAATTATTGGAAATTGGCTTTCATTTTAATTTCCGAAGCAGAAGAGCAGACAGACAAAGAAAAAGACTATTGTCAATTGGTTCATTCTCTAAATGCCTGTCATGACTGTGCTGCCCAAGATCTAAATACAGAGACTCAGTACAAAATTCTCTCAACAGGGTGGTTAGATCTGAAATACCTGAGCAGTTACTACTGCCTTGAAAGGAACTGAACCCGGTACTCAGAAATGGGAAAGGGCCAGTTTTAGCCACAAAGCTGAACTCCTACTCCATCTGATCCTTAATCTATGAAGAAAAGAAGGATGTTTAGTTTAAAACCTTGGAAGCAGAAAATCCAAGGTTAGGTGGCAGCAAGCATTTGTTCTCTGTTGAGGGCATCATGATGGATCACATCACAATGACTGTGGGACACGTAGAAAGATGAAATTGTATGACCAGGCAGGATGTCATAGACCTGCAAGGGTCAGGGCCATTCTTTGTAACAACTGGTTTGTAGGAAAGCTGATGGGATCCTGTGAAAAGACAAACTGAAACTTTTAGATAAATATTTAGATAAACTTTTAAATAAATATTTCAAAGTAGCTACATGTGCTACTATTTTAAACATGTTCACAGTATTATGTGAAATGTAGATGTCATCATATATTTGTTAAAAATTCATGAATTGCACAACGCTAAGAGTGAGCCTTTAAGTAAATGATTGACTTTTGGTGCTAATATCTCAAATATGGACATGGAAATTTTAATTAATGCACCGCAGTAGTGAGGGATATTGGTAGTGGTATGGTTGTGTTTGCAAAAGGAAAGAGTATATAGGAGATTTTTTTCTGGTGAGCTAAAATAACTTTTGACAAGTCAATTAAGATTATTTTGGATTTCTCATTTATTGGGTTGCTGATATTCTTTATATAGATTTACTACTGCATGTGGTCATTTGACTCACATTTATTGTTGTTTTTGAGTATTTGTTAATATTGGCGTTACCATATTTTACATTTTCTGTTTCACTCTTTCTACTTTTTGGATTTTTCTTTTGCTACCTAGATGTTTTGACATCTTCTATTCTATTTAATCTTTGGACTTTTAATATTATATTTCCATCCTAGCAGCAATAGACAGTTCTAGTGGATATATTAACAATAATGACATGTACTTTCTCATTATAATTATGTTGTGTAATTTTAATAGTTTCAAAAATAATGTGAAAGAAATGAGTGATTTTCTTCATTCTTATGTTTTCAAAGTGTCTTTCACAGTTATATACATATGTATTATGTAATGTAAATTGTACATTTTTGTCATTTTTAGATTGTTCATACAGAAAAGCTATAACATGTAATGATTATTATGTTTCTTTTCTTTAAAAATTTCATTTTTATTGGAAAGGCAGATCACGTTTATGAAACTAAGGAAAGACAGAGGGAAAGATCTCGTATCCACTGATTCATTCTCCAGAGAGCCATAATAGCCAGAACTGAACTGATAGAAAGTCAGGAACCAGGAGCTTCTTCTGGATCTCCCATACGGGTGCAGAGTCCCAAGGTTCTGGCAGGGAACTGGATGAGAAGTAGAACAGCTGGGATACAAACTGGCACCAGTATGGGATCCCGGTGTTTGCAAAGTGAGAATTTAGCCATTGAGCTATCATGCCAGGTCTAAGCACCGCATTTCTTTATAGAAGAAGGTGATCACTGAAAGTTGTGCGAAGTATCGAAATATGATGGATGTAATGGTCACAATTAAAGATATTTCATCAATTGCTATTATAATTTAAAATAAGTAGGAATATAATCGTGTTTATTGCATTAAAATCGGTTTTAAATTAAATTATCTTAAGAATAAGTGATTAGAAGTGGTTGGAAGATAGCAAAAAAAAAAAAAAAGAAAGAAAAGAAAGAAAAAGAAAGAAGGAAAGAAAAAGAATGGAATTCTTACCATTTGCAACAAATTTGGCCCATCTAGAGATGTTTTGCTCAGTGAAATTTGTCAATCTCAAGAGGAAAAATATCATACGTTCTGTCTGATAATAAGGCAACTTTATCCATTCTTCTAATAGAAATAAATAAATCTTTAAAAAATTAAGCATATGTAGGAATGCATATATATAGTGACACACACACTATATATATGTATATATATATACACATACATACATATCTTCTCATAGATGAATTGTATAGTGGAGACTAGCGTACTGGCAAGTGAAGACACGTTGCAGCATACATCTCTACTTCTAAATAAAAGGAGGACTCTCAATGAAACTTGACAATAGGACGCCAAGCCTCCTGCCTGCACTGCTTACACCTACAATGCCATGATGCCCTGAAACAGCAGAATGATGGACTTGTGACTGTTGCTGAAGGACTATTCTCTTGTAATATTATGGGAGAAAGCAGTGAGGGGAGAAACGGGGACAGGTTGGAGAGGAGAGTCCTTCTGCCTATGGAACTGTATCATCAAAAATAATTTTGGTTGGAAGGTGGCATAAAACATTTAATAATTTGTGATACAGATTGGGGTAGAGAAGAAATGTGAATTACTGTACTAATGTAAAAAGTAGTAAAATAAATACTGAAGAAGTACAGAAAAGTAAAGGTAATTCATTACATGACAAAGATGCATGAGTGATCATATTGGGCAGTCTTATTCAGTAGATTTATACATGTGAAATCCCATATAATGGTATAAAAATATAGTTAACAACTTCCCTATTTAATAGCTAACATTCATATGTTGTTTTCAGAGTGGCAGAGATTTTTAAGTGTTCTACATACATTAGCCTTTTTTTTTTTTTTAGGATTTATTTTATTTTTATTGGAAAGTCAGATATACAGAGAGCAGGAGAGACAGAGAGGAAGATCTTTCATCCGATGATTCACTCCCCAAATGACCACAATGGCTGGTATTGCGCTGATCCAAAGCCAGGAACCAGGAACTTACTCCAGGTCTCCCATGTGGGTGCAGGGTCCCAAGGCTTTGGGCCATCCTTGACTGCTTTTCTGGGCTACAAGCAGTGAGCTGGATGGGAAGTGGAGCTGCAGGGATTAGAACCGGCACCCATATGGGATCCCAGTGTGTTCAAGGAGAGGACTTTAGCCGCTATGCTAGGCCACCGTGCTGGGCCCAACATGCGTTATCTTGGTCAAGTTTTTAGTAATCTACAAGGCAGGTAAAATAATAATATAGTCTTCCTAGAAAAAAGAAAAACTCAGAAAATAAATAACTTGTCCAAGGCCATGAGCGGGGTCTCCCCCCACAGACTCCTCTAGTACCCCATTGCTGGAGGGGACGAGCCTGCTGCTCACCACCCAAACTCCTGGCCAACGAGAGACAAACAGACGGACAGGGGTTCTGTCTAAGCAGTTCCAATTTATTGGGGAAATTCCGTTTCTTATATAGGGAAAGGGACAGCCTCAGGCCGGGAATTTGGGAAATTCCAGGAGGGGAGAAACTAGGAGCCAATTACTAGAATGATTACGGAAGCCACCTCCCATAGGCCAGGGGTAGGTGAGCAAGACAGCTCTGGTCAATCAGTATTTCCTTGGAGCTACGTGACCCCTACCCTGGTTCACACCCAGGGCTCTGTCCTTGGCTGCCATCTTGCCCGACACCTGTAACCCAGTGCCCTTGACTGTTAGTCATCATTTTACTGACTTAGTGACCTCTTTGGCCCTGGACCCCACAGCCATGCATTTGCCGAACTCCCCAGAAAAAGTTCCAGACTAAGATTTGTCACTAATTCCTCTATTACTTTTACTTGACTTGTCTAGTGTAAGTAAGCTATTCTTAAATTTGAAATTACAGTAAGAAAAGATCTTAATTCCTGTCACTAAGTGATATAAAACTGGAAACAAATGTTGCAGTCTATGTCAAAATGACATGCTGGCTAAAAAATACATGTAGTCTGAAACTCGTCAATATTTTCAAGTACCCTAAGTATGTTAATTCCATTTATAAACCTTGAAATTCAGGGAAGCTGCACAACACACGTTTCCTCATCTTCCCACTACCAAATCATCTGTCAACCTGTATCTATGGCTATAGATTTTTCAGTGTTGTTATATGGCAATTAATATTCATGATACTATCCAATGTCAAATATCTTCCTGTGTCTTCTATTTCATTTTCTTGTCTGTTATGATTCTACCTTTACATTTAACTACCTTTCTTTCCTCTGCCCTTTATAAGGGGCTCTTTGACTGTCTAGCGAACATCCTAGTTAGAGAAATAGTAGGTGTTTTGATATTAATATATTTTGCCTTTTTCACATCTGTTTCTCTAGTCTTGTTTTCAGTAGGTGGGCATTCAACTTATAGTCCCAAATTTAAATAAAATTTACCAGGTATAATTTCAAAATTAATTTCTATCACTCACATTTTTCTGTCCTATATTTTTAAAATAGTGATCTTTGAAAATTTTGACTCGAAGAATAATCCTTCCAGTACGCACAAAGCTACATTCAGACTACTAATTCTTGTAATTTTACATATTTGCAATTTTGCTGTAAGTCTGCTTCTGAATAGAAAATATGTTCAATAATATAGTTATAGAAAATATGTTCAGTAATAATATAATTTATTTCACTGTTACAATTTATAATGGCTTGTGCTGAGTCTGAAAAAAGTAATTCTTGATAAATAAAAATTGATTTTAAAATTCTTATTGCGCACAGCACAGGAAACACCTGTGGACATAAATGCTGGAAGAATCCTTGAACACCAGCCAGTAGAGACGTTAATCTGGATTACATGGACCTCCAAAGAGTACTGGCCTCCTTTCATATGTGCATATTTTATTTTACACAATTAATGTTATACACAGATAGGTCCATTGAATGTGAAGGAATTTATGACTGAAGCAAGATTAAACTCTTGTTCTTGTGGCATAGTTTGTGATGTTGTCTATACTTTTATCATTTTCCTCTGAGAATCAAGGAAGAGAAAGGGGTGTTAAATATTCAAATATATTTATTTTCACATACTTTACATTTTGTGATTCACACACATGATTACACATAGCAAAACTTAAAGGGGTTTCCAATGGTGAAGGAATTCTTGGAAATTAGCTTTATATAACCTCTTAACTATATACATCAGAAAATGAGAAGTTACAGAATGTTTATTCCTCCTGTTGTTTTGGGGGTTAATAAGGAAAAGTCATTGGAAATGGAATGGGGAACTACAATTTACTGGGGTAGTCTGTGTGAAGGACAGACACCAGTGGAACATGACCTAAATTTGGGGGCCTCTGTCATTCATGTGGAACCTGGCTGAAGCTCTTGGTTTCTGCCTGGCCACATGTGGCAATGACAGACACCTGCTGAGTTGACTAGCACATGGCAGATCTCTCCTCTCTGTCTTCCCATTTCTGTTATGATTGTTTTTCTGCTAATCAATAAAATGTTGATAATAGTACCCAATGCATAGGATTTTTCATTTTTATGCTTTAAGGTTACAGGGAAATTTTTTAAAGCATTATTGTTTGGCAAATATACTCTGGACATGTAACAGATTATTTCTATCCGGGTCCCTCGTCCCGTGAGCAAGACCCCGATATGGTATAGACACTTTGAAAAGTTTATTGGTGCGGACTTCAAGGGTAGCGGCAAAGCAGTTACAGCAGTTGTAAGATTTATTGCAGCAAAACTTCAAGCGCAAAGTGAAAAAGTTACAAAGTGAAAGCAGTTACAGCCTAGCACTAGCAATAGCCTTGAAGCGCGCTTGGGGAAATCTCCTTTTAACTCTTTTTTTACCCACAACTTTTTTTACATTACACAAACCAGTCCATACACAGCTCCTCACATCATGCGGCAAGCACACCAATCATGACTTAGGTCACGTAGCTTCCCTGCGTGCTCGGCCCAATCCTCAGTAACTTCCCAAAACCTGTTTACCACCTTTGTGCCACGAAGCAATAATCAACAAGCGCCATCTTTGAGGCACAGCTCCGCTCTCCACAATTTCCACATCACTAATTTTGTCAGTTACTAAGAATAACTTTGTCCTGCTTGTATGACAAAACCAAAGACAATCAAAGGCTTGGTTTTTGAGTTTGACAATCTAAAGTGATAGGTGGTAAGAGAGGAAACAACCATTTGCATGCTTAAGCTACTAAATGATGTAATACATATTACATAGAAAATAAAGTTAACCCGTTCTCTAAACACATAGGTTTTTATAAGGATGTTATCTCAGTATTAGTTTGCTTTAGGTTGAGTACCAAATCCTTTACACAGTGGCTTTTGACATTATTGAATTTTAGATATTTTCAGGGAATTCTATCACATTTAGCATTAAAATCTGAATGGGCTTATAGCCTGTCTCATGCAGTCAGGTATCGCTGCACGTTGAGGATGTATCCTGAGAAATGTAGTGTGAAGTCTGTCATCAGTGTGGACCTCACCGTGTACTTAAATGGACGAGTTGGACTATGATATTATTATTCAATTGTCACAGAGTTTGAGGTCCATCATGGACCAAACGTTGTGAGGTAGGTAACAGGGTAGCAGTTTAGCTAGCTACTAAACAAGATTTAGGAATGTGGCAGAAATTGACGAGATAATGCATTTAATTTTTTTTTCTTTTTAACATTTTTATTAGAAACTCAGATATACAGAGAAGAGAGAGATAGAGAAGAAGATCTTCCGTCTGATGATTCACTCACCAAGCAGCCACAATGACCCAGAGCTGAGCTATTCTGAAGCCAAGGCAGGAGCCAGGAGCTTCATCTAGGTCTCCTACATGGGTGCAGGAAGCCAAGGCTTTGGGTCATCCTCAACTGCTTTCCCAGGCCACAGGCAAGGAGCTAGATGGGAAGCAGGGCTGCCAGGATTAGAACAGGTGCCCATATGGGATCCCGGCACATACAAGGTGAGGACTTTAGCCTCTAGGCTACAGCATTGGACTCAATATATAATTTTTGCTTATATAATAAATTCATGATACTTAAAAATTTTCTAAAATCATTGTTATTATTTCTCTTTTATGGCATTTCTATAAATTGTGTGACACCATTGTGTGAATACTGAAATGATATGTTGTGACTAATATGATTATGAAAATAATTTTTAACCTTTATAAATTAGAAAAGTGATAATTTAATAGAATTTTTGAAAAATTTTTTGAAATTTTTTGAAAATTAGGTGCATAAATAAACTTTTTCAGCTGTAAATTCTGTGACATCTATATGCACATTTCAATGAGCATTTAGTGTCCAAACCAGGGTATCGGTACTTATAAAATACACGCTGAACTCCCAAGACTTAGTGTACGAAATATTTCTTGAGATGATTCATATTCCTGACATGCTTAAATAGTTTACATATTTTGGGATAACTAAAAACATGTTAAATCAATTTCATTTTTCTTTCATTTTTTTTTGTATAGGAAGTTACATATGTAATTTTCCTTTTCATTTTATTTATATTAGATTGTGCTACTCTACACAGACTTGATCAACTTGCATTTGCTCAAATATTATTACATTGCTACACTGATACTTTTAAACAAGTATGTGAAATAGTAACAACATATAACAGAAACGCATTCTAATGTATATGTAAAATACATATTAGAAGAGGAGAGGAGGAAAGAAGCTATAAACCCTATGACCTTCTGAGTACTGAGTGGTTAGACCAGGAGCATCTGACCCCTAGGAAAAACAAAGGTGTCCATTAAGTGGTTTTGGTTCTTTTTCCCTTAGTTATGACTTTCACATATCCTACTCAGTGCAAAATAAACTGAACTTGTTGCTGATCTCTAATCTTTCATAGTTGTTCATGTCTCTAAAAGCAAGTCCTGGGTTTCAGAGATAATAAATTAAAATTGTCTTCCATATGTTTCCCTTATCTTAATGTCGTGCAGACTAGTGTCTAACAACTTGTTTCCATTACGTTTGTGGAATATAATGCATGCATATGTCAGGTTTTAGGAAGATGTTAATTATGTTTTATTGAATTTGGAGAATTTTTCATTCATCCGATATTTTTGTATGTAAGTATTCTTAAGTATACAGAAAAGATGAGAGCAACCTTATAAAACTTACTTTTCATTTTAAATGTTGTGCTAAGTTTTATAGTTTCAGTCTTCTTTTTAGAGATTCATTTATTTATTTATTATTGGAAAGGCAGATTTACAGAGAGAAAGACAGAAAGAGCTTCCTTCCACTGGTTCACTCCCCAAGTGGCTACAATGATCAGAAGTGAACCTATTAGAAGCCAGGAGCAAGGAGCTCCTCCAGGTCTCCGATGCGGGTGCAGTGTTCCAGGTCCTTGGGCCATCCTCTACTGCTTTCCCAGACCACAAGCAGGGAGCTGGATGGGAAGTGGAGGTCCTGATGGGTGCAAGAAGAGAATTTAGCCACTAGGCCACAGTGCTTGGCTAAACAATTCAACCCAAAGAAAAGCTGTTTAGTGAAAGATTTGCTTGCTACATCTGTAGTCACTTTTACTTTGATGCTAAAGAGAAAGAAAATTTAAGGATATATTTTCAAGTTGCTATTTGAGCACTTATGTGAAATTTACGCTGTGTAATGGATTATGGAAAGTAGCTTTGAACAAACTAAATGACCATTTCAATTGATCAAAGCATGTTTCCAGAAATCCAATAATTATGCAATATACTGCTTTCTAAAAAAGTTTTCTAAAGTATGGTAAACAAGCAGTAGGTTCTCCTCATTTGTACAATAAAATGGACTTATAGGCTAAGGGTGATTTATGTTCTGAAGCTATTTAAATTCCATAGTTTCAAAGTCACAATGCATATGTTACATGGCTATAATTATGCTCCTCCGGGTGTACAAGCCAAGAAGGTGGCAGAGTCAGACACGGAAAAGAAAGGAGATTGATGATATGGTATTTTGTTAATACAATGCAAAGGCACTAACAGATTATGAACCCCATTGTTTCCTTTCCAAGTAGTACCTTCTAAATTACATTTGCAAACTGATGTCTTCACTGATTTGTCATTTATAGAAATTGCCTTCATTATAAAGCAGCTTTCTTGAAAAAAATTGAAAATAGGTAAATAGCAGTATTTCCAATTTTGTAATTCAAATTTAGTTTATAGGTAAAGACTTCTTCTCTTCCTCCATTAGCAGCATTAGATATACACTCTGATTTATTAAACATATGAAAAACATATGCTTACATTTCAAACAATTTTTTTTATTTTCTAAATGTGAGCACATTTTTTTATAATTATATGGATTTATTGAAACCAAGAAAATTCATTGCTAACCTAAAAAAAAGATATGCTAAGAGAAGTTATGATTATTTACAGAGCTTTACTCATTTTGTAACTGTTAAGACAGATGTCTTGTATTCTACTGTTTCAAAAAGGGTAAGTTTGTAGATTTTTGGGGAGTTTCTCATAGTTCACAGACCTAAATATTGTGTGACTTTTAAGCATGCTAAATATGTATAGGTAATACAATAGGATCAAGTAAGCACATCTGTATGAAATCATTATCTTAATTCTTTTATTGGTGCGATAATTTTTAAGGGCCACTTACATTGGACTAGCTCCACTTTAATTTCTATGGATTCCATTTTTTCTTTCAGCTATTGATGGAATTCCAATTTCAATGTTTTACATACATCCATCTATATTTTCCTCCTCAAGAATATGCCATCTCATTGATATGAAAACATAGTGACATACTGTATTTATTCAAAAACAGGAAAGAGAGAAAGAAAGAATTTTCCTGGGCCAGTCTTACACCAGGAACCAGGAACTCCATCTGGATTCCCACAACAATGGCAGAGACCCACACGTTTGAGCCATTGTGAGTTGCCTCCTGAGCACAGTAACAAGCAGTTGGATCAGAAGCAGATAGCACCTGGGACTAGAGGATGGGATGTCGGTGTCCCAAGTGGAGATGGTCTGACCCACAAGCCCTAAAATTCTGACTATTAAAGTCTTAATATAATTGAATTAATTTGCCTACTGAAGTCAGTGGGGCTGATGCAGGTGGATAGGACAGTTTAAACATATGTGGTCTGTTGTACACATGTGAGAGCTAAATTAGGGGCCAGTTTGATGAATTAATTGTAGTATTGGCTTATGAGCTATATTCTGGGCATTTACAGCAAGAACACAATTCAGCTACAACAAAATACTAGCAAACATAGTTTTCTCAAAAATTAAAATGTTAAAATTTGGAATTTAATGTACAAATTGATTTATAAACTATTACCTTTTTCTGGTAATTTTGTACCTAATTATTTTAAAAAAGTAAAAATATCCAAACTAACAGCAATATAGAGGATCCTCAATTATGAAAAATTCATACATACTAAACACTGGTTACTTTACTCATTATTTTTGCTAAAGGCAAAAAAGTCATGCATTAATTACAACTAACAAGCGTACATTTTACAAAATAATATTTATTTATTTTCTACTATCTAATGATTTTTCAACTCACAATATTAAGTGTGTAACACATTATAGGTATCTAGAAATAAAAGACAAACCTAGTATACTTCCCACGCATGTTAATAAAAGATTAGAAATGTAAGCATGCTTTGTGGATAGGCCATTGGCTGTTAGGCCAATATCCTATATTGTTCAAGTCCTATAAGCAATTCAAGTGCTAGATGCTCTACACACAACTGCCTGCTGCTTTTCCTGGGGAAGCAATAGATCACAACCCAGATGTTTGGGTTTCTGTCACTCACATGGGACTCTGACGGAGCTTCAGACTCTTGGATTTGCATTGAACTGGCCCTGGCCACAATGGCAACGTGGGGAGTAACCCAGGGAATGTGAGTTCTCTGTGTATTCCTCTGTTTGTGTGTCATTCTGCCCCCCACATAAAGTAAAATGAATTTTTAAAATAAATTTTAAAAACAAAGAACCCAAAACTGGAATTAAGGAGAAAAGATTTACAATATTAGACCTTGGAGATTTGGTACCTATGTAGGCAATTGCTAATTTTATTTATAAGATCAATTCAGGCATTCAAAGAAAATAGATATCAACATTTTCATGAAATAAAAAGGAGTCCTGTGTTGATAGAGATGGGGCTGTGCTAGCTGGCCATTTTGAGGTTGTGAGAGTACCTGAGAGTGACTGGGTACAGCCAGCCCTTAGCAGCTCATGAGACTCATGGATATGCCTCTTTTTCCAATGTAGGATTCATTGGTGGGTAGGCTGTAGTCTGTTAACTAGGGAATATCTGTCAGAAAGTCATTGTACATATCTCCTAGTCTATCACTAATGACTAGCCATGATATATGAATTCTTTGAAGAGAACTATAGAAAAAAAAAGTCTTTTTAGTGTGGTACTTTTGTGGCAGTGTGGTACTCAAAAAGATAGAATAGCATTCTCTGCAAACTAATTTATTTTAATAAACTGTGATGGACATCTTGGGTCGATTATGATGTGCTGAACTGTATCTCTCCAAAATATGTGGAAGCTCTAACCTCTGCTATGTGACTATATTTGTAGATAAAGCCTTTAAAATGTGAGCACATTGGCATCAAACCAGTAGATTTGACCCTAATTCAATATGATTTGTGTGCTTGTAGAAATCAGAACAAAGAGACTCAAGGAGCAAAACCTCAAGTGCATATGCAGGAGATTCGGCCATCCACAAGCCAAGGATTCTGGCAGAAGCTTATCCTGCAGTAACTTTGATTTTGGACTTGCAGCTTTCAAAGTTTTAAGAAAGAAAATACAGATTGGTACTTTCTCTGCTCAAAATGAGTCTGGCGCAAAAATGAACAATCACAGAAGATCATAGCACAGCTTTTTATGCACCCTTCGCTTCCTGTTATTCCAATGACTCTAAGCTGTGGATCCGTGCCTTCATACATACATGCTAAAAGAGTACTACTAATATGGAATTTCAGGTTTAGCAATTATTGCATTTTCCTAGAAGAAGTGTACAAAAATACCTGCTTTTTCTTCTTAGCATCAATAAATAAATGTGTCTATAACTTAACAAACACCTATCCTTTCAGTATCTGTATTTACAGATCTAAGTTTAGATCACAAAATTTATTTAAAAATGTCCTTGAAAGAGTTACAGAAAGGGAGAAAGGAAGGTGGCAAGAAAGTGAGAGCTCATTTTCATCTGCTAGATCACAGTCCAAGTATTGGCAACAATTGCAGCTGGGCAATGACTAAATAACAAGCTTGGAATTCCATCCAGGTCTCCCACACGGTTGACATTGGCCCAGTTCCCTTGGTCATCTTCTGTTGCTTTCCCAGGAACATTAGCAAGGTGGCAGATCAGAACTGGAGCATCCAGAATTCAATCTGCTGCTTATGTAGGATGTCAACCTTGCAGCCAGCACTTTAAGAAACTGAGTCCCAAACACGATCCCTGAAACGTTGGCACTTTTTGAACATTTAATGTGTATTCTGATTTTTACCATCATGAGTCATATTTTGCTGCTAAATGGGAATTTTAGAAAAAGTAAATTGATAGATATTAAAACTTTCTAAATATCTGTGGCTATTTAAGTGGTTCAAATGGCTAATTATCTGCTAGCAGGCACTGGCATTCCTTATGGGTGTTGGTGAGTGTCCTGGCTGTTCCACTTCCCTTCCAGATTCCTGCTTACAGCAGGAAAATCAGTGGAAGCTGGCCTAAAACCTAGGAACCCTACAGCCCCATGGGAGACCCCCAAGAAGCTCCTCGCTCCTGGCTTTGGATGTACTCAGCTTCAGCCATTGCATCCATTGCAGACATTTGCAGAGTGACCCAGTGGATGAAAGACATTTCTTTCTCTGTCTCTCCTCTCTGTAAAGCTGTCTTCTCAATAAAAAAAAAATAAATCTTTGTTTTTTTTTTTTCTCTAAAAATCTAAAGTAAAACAGATAATCAAATATGCATGGAAGTTAAAAACAATTCTCATATTCTGTGCACACAATACTGAGTTCTGTGAAGACTTCTTACAGAAGTCTTCTTTTGTGGAGTTTCAAGTTCCTAGCAAAGGTAACCTTAGTAAATTCACATGAGATTGCATCCATTTTATTCCAAGACTATAATGCATATGTGGGAAACTATGAATTAAAATACAAGAACTTTCAAGAAATTCACAAAAAATGAATATCATATTAACATATATGTAAATGTTTTTAAAAATTGCAACAAAATAGTTGCGGCTGCTAATTTAATTTTTTTCAGAAAAAAATTGAAAAAAACCCACCACTTATTGAAGTGCCACTTTTTAAAAAAACCCCATCCTCATATCAGATCCCCTTGATACAATGTGTAAAGGATTTCTGATCATTCTTTCTATTTCCAGGGGTTCCCATTAGCAGAATTTTTGAAATGAATGATATGAAACAGTCACATTAAATCAAATAACTAAAAAACAAAATCATTTCATTCTAAGATTTTACTGCTTGTATTTGAAAAATGCAACCATACATAGCATATTCTTTTATGCTACTGCATGAAGAGTTTCCTCATTCTTTGAAATGAGACTCAGAATTTTATATGAATACACTATCATCTAATGAACTAATCTCTATAAAATATATGTAGACTTTACATTTTTAAATGTTCACTTATTTGCTAGAGTAATTTTTTTAAAGATTTATTTTTATTACTTTTTTATTGGAAAAGGCGGATATACAGAGAGGAGAGACAGAGAGGAAGATCTTCCGTCCGATGATTCACTCCCCAAGTGAGCGCAACAGGCCGATACTATGCCTATCCGAAGCCAGGAGCCTCTTCCGGGTCTCCCTCGCGCGAGGGCAGGTTCCCAAAGCTTTGGGCCGTCCTCGACTGCTTTCCTGGGCCACAGGCAGGGAGCTGGAAGGGAAGCGGGGCTGCTGGGATTAGAACCGGCGCCCATATGGGATCCCAGGCGTGCAAGGCAAGGACCCTAACCACTGCGCCACTGCGCAAACGATGCAAGTCAGATGGAAAATACTAGTCCACTCCCAAATTCTTACTGGTGGAAATTAGGACATAAACAGTTAACCTATTTTTTCTGTCACTCATCTACGACATAATTCAAGAATACAACTACAGATGAATAACCAAGATCTGCATTTCAGAGGAATCTTCTGACTTAGTCATCCGATGACATGAGGCAAACCGATTTCTTTGAACTTTGCTTTCCCACTTGCAAAATGATATATATGAAATCAAGAATTAATGTTTCATTGTGAAGAATTTGATGGCCCTCGTGGGTTAGAAGATGTGAAGATTTCAGAATACAACAGTTACCCAAAATGTGATTGTGGTGCAGGAATTGGATTGAAGATGAAGCTTGGCCTCATGTTCTTTGTAGGCCTGTATGATCACTAAAAAATTTATGAGAATGTAATTGAAAGAAAAAAAAAGTACGGATAATTTAAAATCTATGAGTAGATTTTCAAAATGTTTACAAAAAGATTTATTATTTTCAAAAAGTATGTGTAGTTTACACATTGTTTTTTAGGCCAAACATCTTTTGTTCCCATGAATTTTTGAAGCATCCTCATATTATTTTTGCCATTTTTGACCATACTCTTAACCTCAGATACATTCAGCAGAACTCATATTTGACACTTCAAGGACATATCAATTTAATTCAAGCCTGGGCAGATTTTTCCAATCTTTGGCCAATGTTGGAACAATGAAACTTTCTCTAAATCTTACTTTTCTGGGTATATTTTTAGCATTAGAATTGAATAAGAAAGACTGTTGATAGGAAAAAGCACCGTACATTTTGTTAGATGTTGCACTGCTATGGAACTATTGCATATTTAGCTATCTCTCTGTAGCTCAGGAATGAGTCAAGGACCTGTTAATTACTCTTGATTCCCCTACTAGTTAGATGAATCACTTGTTACCTCTGAGCAGTTATGTGAGTAACCGATAAATAGCTTTATCATCAAAAATAGTAACATGAAGGTTGGGCCTTTTCCCCTGTAGGTAAGATGCCACTCATAAATGGAGTCTGGGAAGTATATAGTTGTTACCAGATGCTGGGGTGGTAACGGAATGATGTGGAAAGGTTTATTTATGACCCTAGGCTATACCTAAATAGAAGTTCTGCATTTCTATTACAGAGAAGGGTGACTATAGGCAATGTATTATATTTTTTTGTATTAATGGAAAACAATAGGACTTTTGAAGTTTTCACCATTAAGAAACCTTAGTGGTTGAAGAGATAGAAATGTTTCTCCTATTAGAACTTATATATATATATCAAAAATAACACAATATTTTATTAATAGGTACAATTTGTTATTTCTAAAATTTAGTATTTAAAAGGTACTCTGATTCCACATTTTAGCATCTGGCTGACACCAACCTCTGGTCCCTGATTACAGTTTCTTGCTAAGAGGTACCACGGGAGGCCACAAGAGGTGGCTGAAGTTGTTGAGTGTCCACAATCTACGTTGACTTGTGCTGATGGAGCTCCTGACTCTTGGCGTTAGATGTGGCCCAGCCCTAGCCATTGTAGACATTTGGAAAGTGAATGAATAGATGCAAATGTGCACAAATCTCTGTTAAATAAAAAATTTTAAAAAAAGATAACATGAGAGTGATTCTGATAATTCAGATATTTTATTTTATCAAAATTAAAATTGACATTTTTGGGGGAGTTCTTTAGTCTTTTGTATTAGATACAGTTGCAAGATCTAAGCATCTCTGTAGTAACAAAAATACATCAAGACTGTTCCACAGACATATGCAGAACACTTGCATATTTGTTACTACAAGGTAGCCCAATTATTACTGTATGATTCTTTTTTTTTCTATTAAATCCAAAGTTACTGCCTGACACCAGGTTAAAATCTATACTGAAAATGGTCTCTTTTTATTAGACACACCATTTATGCTAATTTTTTTCTTTGATGAAAGTTTTTTTTTTTTCCTAGTGCTGAATCCCAATCCTCCTGAGCTCCAAGCACAATGAAGCTGTGTGGTAGGTCAGGTAGGAGAGGTCCATCCAGATACAGAGCCCCTTAGTCCTCTTCTCTGCCGTGGACAGGCATTACACCCCGTGCCCAGAGCTTTTATGTCCTGAATGGTCAGTGCTCTTATTTGCTTTATTTTGCATATTCCAACAAAACATACATGACAATCAATTTTCAATAGCAATTCTTACACAGTATGTTTAATAATGTCACTAATTGCTCTGTAACTAATTATTTCATTGCCTTTCTCCTATTAGCAACTGTGAACACTCAACATTATTTATCAAATGTACAGGTGCCCTCTCTCTCCTGGATGTTGCTGCTTAGAAAAAAAAAATGAAACCTTTATCAGGGTTTTTGCCTTTCAACACAGCTCCCACTCTGACTTGGGGTGAAGGTCAGTCCTATTTTCCAAAACAATCACCATAACCATCATTTATGCATATAAGGAGCACCAGAAAATGGCTTCAGTGTTGATCTTCACATTAATCCCCTTTTTTCTACTCTCAGAAGAGAAACCAGCATTATCCTTATATAAATAATTTATACGAAGCCATTTGGCAGAAGAATGGGGTGATAGTGTGACGGTAGCTTGTGTAGGGGTTCTGCTAGGCTAAATTGCTGATTCTGGTAGCACTCTGAAGATTCGAATGATACTCCTGCGTTTGTCTTGATCAGTTTTTGTAATAAATATAGTCCAGAAGCCCACATTTTTCAAATCATGCGAATTTGAATGAAAATTTCACGTTTCAATATCCATAAATATCAAAGTTTCACAAGGCTTCCCTCCCTTCCACAAATACTGAAAACACAACAGAGATGTGTGTTTTGAATGTTTTGTCATTCACCTGCACACAAGGATTTCTTTGGTCCATCTCTTTCTTCTTTTGCTCAGTTTAATTCAATCTGAAATACTGAAGAAAAACTGCAGCTGTTAATAAAGTGCACTGATCTCTTTGACTCGTAGATTGACTAAGAGGAATTATTTTATCAACAGAATGTCCAGTATTGTCATGTGAAACGTCATCGAATACGTACATCCAGTTCTAACTAGAAAGCTGTAATTTCAGTCTTTTGAGAATCTTAATGCAGTCACCACCACTAATTCTGTTTCAGACAATGAATCCATTTTCTCAGCAAGATTCAAGCCTCCATGCCCTGTTAAGACTCATGCTACCAGGTGGGCTGGCACTATTTATGACAGATGCAGATTATTCTCAACATCTTTTTATTGTACAATTTACAATCAGGCATGCATCCTTCGCACACAATTCTTTCCTTTTAAAGCCCAGAATTCTAGACACTTCATAAAGCAAAAAGCTTCCTGCCACCTTCAAGGAACTCAAACTATCTGATTTTTTTATTTGCTGCTGCCATTAGATTGAAATGATTTTTCTTCAGTTTGCTCAAAGCCAGATTTAAAGTCAGGTCCCAAAGGTAACAGGAAAGTCGATCCCCTAAGCTACTCACTCACTGTTTGCTTTTTTTTACATGTAATATCCTACTTCTAAGCCAGAGTATAATTTAAAATACAAAACACAGTCTACATAAATACGTCCTTTGGAAATTTTGTAATCTGACATTTAAAGAAGTTAACTAAGTGCCTCATACCGTGTTTGTCAAGGAAAATGGAGAAATTATAAATACCCTTCAAGAAAATTATTTCTTAATAGCTTCCTACATATTTTAATGCTTCACATTACCTTACTACTTCGAATCAATAACAGTCTGTCCTTTTGAATATAGGCCTGCCAGATTACCCATTTACTATGCACCTGAGTAAGTCTAAAAGCATTCCAAACACTTCATACCTTATAAGCTTTTGAGAGCCATTCAAACAGCTCAGGTTTGCAGTCACTTGCTGTTTGCTGGGGAACAGCAAAGGGTTACTTCAGCGCAAGGAGCTGCAATGTGAGCAACAGGAATCCATTGGCTTTAATTTGTCCATGTCTTTCATTTGATACTACCAGTATTAATAGCTTTGCAAGGAAATTCTGCAGTCATTAATCATAATAATTAATCAGATCCAATTATATTGCATATAAATGCGAACAAATTGCTGAAAAAATAATGATCTATCACCAACATGTCACAAGGAAAAAGAGACTAAAATTGTAATTAGAGACAGGGATTTAGTTGTGTACCAGTGCCCAACTACTGCTTTTAACTATACCATGAACTGATGATGTAATTAGTCGAAAGTCTAGCATGCCTTTTTAGCAGATCACCTAATGACTGTAAAACCGGAGAAAACAAATTTCACTTTTCTAGGACGTGGTTTATTGCATTTCATGCTAGCTTTACTCTTCCCAATAAAAGAGATCTGTTGACCTGGGAGTTAAAGTGCTCCTGCCTGGCATATCTAAACTTTTAATGTCCACTTTTGAATAATTCTGTCTGTTAATTTAAGATTACTGAAGTTAAGAAGCAAGACATTGGATGTGACCTTTTTTTTATTATTATTCTTGTAATAATAACATGTGTAACACAGAATTCCAAATGAAGTGTTTTAGTTATGGTAAGTTACCACACTGCGAGTAGCATGCATGCTAGCTACTTTCACCTGTCATCTCTCCCTTTCATCTGAACAGAAAACATTTCAGAAATTGGAATTTCTCTTTTCACTTTGGTTAGCACTCAGAAGTACTGGCAGATTCTACCAGAAACTATTTAAAATATATACATTTGTGTATAAAATTCTCCAACAGATTTTTAAACCTGACCTGGGCAAGTTGCTCTTCGAAATCATTTTAATGTGTCACTTTAAAAATATTTTTGCTTCTGCTTCCTAGGAGAGAGATTTTAATATATATTTTGAATTGAAAACTTGTGTGGTCAAATATGTAATTTTAAACCTTTAGAAATTTGTCCTTGCTCGCCTCACATGAAATGGTTAACTAAAGATTGATGAGCAGTTCTTATGATAGGTTTGCGACTTGAAAATAAATGTTAGGTTCATCCTAGTTTTCAATACTAAGCACTGCACTTTACCGTCTTTGATCTCAGTGTTGTGACTACTACAAAGAAATAAAACCTTATCTTACCTTTTCCAGCATCTACTGCAGAAGACCTCAATAATGCATAAGAACATCTGGAAGTACGGTAATTTCCGCTCTCAGAGATAAGAATTGACACAGAACAGGTAAACCCTACAAAGTCATCATGTTGAAATGAACTGATTAAGGCTTAGTAACATAAAACATCATGTTTAGTGTTTCCATGCTTACTACATCTTGCTATTTTCTATTAAAAAAGGAATGTCAATTATATATATTTAATAGGTTGATTAGCTGGTAGCAATATTATATTTTACATAAAGAGACAGAAATGTCTGCAGATCTATTGCCACACACATCTATTTAGAGCTAACGGTGAGTTCATAGAAAATACATGGGCATAGTAAACAGGGTTTTGAAATGACAATTTTTTACTGGTTGCAAGTGCTAATTGCTAGTTTCTCAAGGGTATAGAATTAATCACCTGCTAGATTTACAGTCTCTAGGTTGAGACCCGAGGATGGAGGTAATAAGAAAAGCTCTTGAGGGACATATCATATGGTGAGTCTAAATATCAGTCTCTATGCATATGTAAATTGGTAACAAAGTTTTTTCAAAGCTCAAGTATGCTAATTTCAAACAGGCAAGACTAAAGCTAGCTTTTAGCAGCTGTTTAACGTCTGCCTGTGGGTGGTAGAGAGAGCTTAAAATACAAGCAAACAGTGGTGCATAAGTAATTAAGCAACATTTTGCTGGGCATAAATAATTCTGTTTATATTGCTCTTTTGAAGAGTATAGAATACAAAATAACAGATCAAGTGCTCCTTTGGACACCAGAGGTTAACTGTTCTTCCTCTTTGCTGTGTCCTCAGTTTTAACATTGAAGGGCAGTGGATAGTAAAGTCCGCTACATGGTATTTTATAACTTTATGGGAAATAAAACCATTTAAGGTGGTAGATAACAACTTTTGCGGAATCACTGGACTCATAGGTTGACTATGTTGATTTTAGTGTATTCCTGTAACAATTTATTGGGAGATAATGTAGTCTTTACTTGCAAATTTGTTTATTCTCATTATTATTCAAATTTATTGAAATAGACATTCAGTTGTTTGCCAAAGGGAAAAAATAAGTTTTTATTTTCAAATTCTATAAAAGAAAAAAATGCCTTCTCTTGAGTAACCTGTTTTAATTAATCTAATGCGTCAAAAATGAATGGATACCTGATTCATCTTGAGGTTGTTGCCTAAAACAAGGCTTGCTTTAATCAATGTACTGCATATTGGATAATCACCAAATTTGAACAGCTCTCGCTAAGCCAGTAGAAGTGTCTAAAAGCAAAAGAAAAGCTGATATAAAAATTGCATTTGATTCAATAAAAACCTTGAAATTGACCAGAAGCAAGATGAAAGATTTAACACGATTTAGAAATACCTAGTCTGGAAAAAAGGATTATAGATACTCACTGTGAAAAGAGTCAGGGGTTTAAACTTTGTTTGCGTTAAATATTCATGTTTTAAACAGTTAATGGTGAAAAGAAGTACTCAGTTGGGTATCAGACCCTAGGAAAGCTTTAGAACACATCAGAACGCCAGGAAGACAGGAGTAGCCATTTGTGCATAGGATTGTTGTTTCTTTTTGCATTGAAGGGACAGGTGAATGAGACAGGATCTTTAAAACCTCCATTTATTCATTCTCAAACTACTAAGAAAGGAAGTATAATTTGTTAACAAAAAAATTCAGGCTTATTTTTTTCTGACATTTCTGTTTTCAATGTAAATTGTCTTAGAGTTGCGTTTTAAAACCACTTGCCCTGAGTAAAAGCGGTAGGGAAATGGATCGTGAGTTCAGACGTGACATGCAGTTCCTCTGATCTGTGATGTGTCTTAATGAAAAAATGCTCATGCTTTGCATCTTGTTCTTCTTCACTCATACTCCGTGAATATTAACACTCTTTCTTGTTTCCTGAACAAAACAAAAGGATGATGGTCACCCAAGTGATGTGGAGAGCAATGACTTCTTAGGGACGGTATTCTAAACATTCTCATGTTTCCGTGACTTCTTGCCAATTACTGGTGCCATGCATTTATTACGTAGCAGTGGGCACAGATCTCAATATGGAACTCGTGGAGTACAAGCAGAACTAGCCAGCAAGCAACTAGCTTTTATGTCTACATCTCAATATTAACATTTGTTTTTAATTTGTGACAGAATTGGACAAACTCACCATTTGTCAAAGTAGTAAGATGGATGCTTTTTTTTTTCAGCATATATTTCCTTGAAAATAAAATTATTTCATATACACATACTGAATAAGGTTGGTAATGGAAAGACTTCCGTTGATAAAGTAAGAACTCGCATATTGGTATATATTATTTATTTTAATAAATCTTGGTTATTTATGATTAAGGATTATGAATAATGTTGTATGAAATTTAAATTTTTTCTTAAACCACTTTATTTTCCACTATCCTCAGCCTCTGTGTACTGCTTAGTACTGAACATCTCTTTGGTTTTGCAGATGCCCTAATGTGTTATACCAAGAATGGACAGCTACTGAAAAAGAAACTAACTCTGAAAATAGAATCGCTTTAGTTGACATTTCTATAGTTATAGCACGAGACCTTGGTTTTACATGTCACATTTTGTGTGCCTAACAAGTTAGTTATTCTACTACAATGAATGAATAAAAAAGTTGATTTTATTTCCTTTATTTGCTGTAAAGATAATAATAGAGATATTCAACTCAAAGATGTGTTAATCAGATTCGGTTTTTCATTTTTACCTGCAAAGTCATTTGTGTTTATTTTGGCGGTAATTAGCACACAATGTTTAGAATGATCATTAGTTGACGCAAATCAAAGCGATTATTTCACCTTGTTGCATAGACTAACAATATTAACTCACAAAATGGGAGCACCGTGTTTAGCTAGTTGGGAAAGTTCGGATGTAGGGAGAGTGATTTAGAAAAGCCGATGTTACAGACTATGAAATATAAATTTTATTATTCCAGCGTTTAATTCTAGTGCTGGGAAGAAAGATCTGATAGATAATGTTAGTAGATGGCCAATGACAGAACATTGCCATGAACTTATGAGGCCAGGAATGTACAGGACATTTCATTTCCTAGGAGATAAGATATTTTTCCCTACAAACCTAGATACTTATGCAATGTACACACAGGTATATCTATATTTGTATGTAGATAGATAAATATGCCTACACACATATTGACACACATATGCATACACACACATAATCAGAAATTTCAAACCTTCACAGGTGCATCTACCATTGTTGGTTGAGTCACAAGGTATATTGGTGAGTAACAAGGTGTGGTCCTAGAAATACTTGAACTCTGTATCAATTTGTGTCAATGTTTTCCATAACAAAGCAGTGGAGAGAAACTCAGTCACCTTTTCTCTCATCAGGGAACTTTCAGGCACCACAGTAGACATTGTTCAAAGATGAAGGAAAATATCTTTAGACACTGTTCAAAGATGTATAAAACACAATAGGATAGTAGGATAAAAATGTGGAGGTACTAGAAAGTCAGGTCCCGGTAGTATTCATCACTGACAGGTATCTTACTCTGACTTTTTGAACTAGCATGTTATGGATGTTGAATGATGGGATTGACTGTTAGTAAAGGAATATAGATGAAATACAGAAAATGCACAAATATCAGGATAGTCATGGATATGGAATATCTGGTTATAAGTTTCCTATTTTCAGTCACTACAAAATTTTGACTATTTTCTTATACACTTTGGCAATGATTGAATAGCTGAAAGCTAATAAATACACACACAAATATACATAATTAATATTAAACAATATATAGTTTTTCTGGTTGGATGCAATAGAGAAATTATAAGTGTATAAATATATATGTGCATAAAGCTTAGCATTTATTATTAACTCATTAAAACATTGATTATAACCTTTGTTAAATTATATCCCAAATACTGACATTGTTTGTTTTCAGTAGTCATTTAGAAATCATTACTATCTGGTTATGAAAGCTATGATTTTCTGAAAGTATATTTTTTTATCCTTTTACCGACACACAGACCAGTTATTTTGTTTTAGCTAAATTAGTTGATATTTCAGGATCATAATGTTCCTGAACTGCTGATTCTAAATGAAATGTACATAGGTTTTGGTACTCAATAAGGCACTTGCATTTGTGACTAAATTATATTTCTCCATTTTAAATTGGGAAGCAGCGGGCCTGCTGTGAAAGCATAGTTGCTAAAGTCTTCACCTTGCAAGTGCCAGGATCCCATATTGGTGCCAGTTCTAATCCTGACAGCCTCACTTCCTATCCAGCTCCTTGACTATGGTCTAGGAAAGCAGTTGAGGATGTCCCAAAGCCTTGGGACCCTGCACCCACATGGGAGACCAGTAGTAGGCTCCTGGCTCCTGGCTCCTGGCTTCGGATTGGCTCAGCTCCAGTCATTGTGGCCACTTGGTGAGTGAATCATTGGATGGAAGATCTTCTTCTCTACCTCTCCTTTTGTTTATATATCTGACTTTGTAATAAAAGTAAAAAAAAAAGTAATACATGCATAAACTGAGAACCAGCAATGTGCACTTTTGCTTTAAAAGAGTGCTACTATGAAAAAAGCAAGAATTACATAATGTTATTGAAGAATTTATCTAGTAAAATTGGTGAATTAATACATTCTTGGGCGAGGGAACAGAAAAATAACTGGATGTAGCTATGTGACAAAGGATAAATCCTACCTTCTTAAGCCGATAACTACCTAGATATTATTTAAACTGTTTCAAATGCAATGAAACATGTCTTCTTAAAATTTTCTTTGAATGTCTTTAAGCTCTTACTCATCCTTTTGCTGGTTTTTTATTATAGTTTCCTCATGAAATAATGGACATGGACAAAACATGTTGATAACATTGGCACATTACATACTAATGCTTCTCCTTTGAGGAAATTGTTCTTCATGCACTTTTTTACGCAGAATCTGATTACGTGTATATTCTTAGGGGTAAAAAAAAATGCTTAAGACAAATCTGAAATTGACCATAGCATCTTTCTAATCCATTCAGACTGACAGAAAGAAACCTACAGCTACAGAAGGCATAGTTAAACTAGGAACTATGGACCGAGAACTTCTCATCAAAGTTCCAGAATCCTTCAAATTAGATAAGGGATCTGAAACTTGAGGCTCTCTTTGCATTCTTACCTCATTGCTGTCAGCCTGAGAGGTGGAAATGCACTGGAAATATCCTCCTTGTTTTGCTTTCTGGAGTGAGGTTCTTCTTAGAGACTGATTGCATGTCATGTTAAGGAAATAGCTGGACAGAACCATTGCGGTGTTTGTCTTTTTCATTTTATGTGTTATTCTTTAAATATTGCTATGAAAATTATCGTGTAATATTGGAATCAACTGCAGCTGAGAAACTTCGCTCATTATATTTACTAATTTATCTAGCAACCAAAAGGCAGAAGAAAATAAAACAAAAACATATTTGTTAAATTTGTGGATTTAAAAACTAGCCCTGAGGGAAAATGCATCACTTTATATTTTGTATCGCTGCTATGTTTAAAATACCTAAAAATGGGAATTTCATATTCTCATATTTTGACAAGTACTTTACATTTGCTTGAATAAATATTTTACTATGAAAGGAATATGATTAAAAAGAGAAGAACCCCAACACTATTAACTTCTCAGCAACAGTAAAGCAGGAAAAGTACACATTCCAGGAGCCAAGGGATATAGCAGGATTCATTTCATTCCAACAGATCCTGGAAGCAAATTCTTTTCCTTGCTAATTTTAAAAATTATGCTTATTATTTTATATAATGCAGTTTTATAGGTATTGGGATTCCCCTTTACTGTCCTCACTCACCTATTTTTGCCTCCCACCATTTTCCCCCATTGTACAAGTTTACAAATTTAACATTCTGCTATTTGAGTGTATTGTGGAATTGTAGGTATAGGCAGCTATAGAAAATCTATTATCATATTGTCAAGATATATTTAACAGTTTCACTCGGAGTCCTCCTTTTTATTTTTAAGCTTCATGCAAGCCTGTGCTGCAAGGAAGGGGAGGTATACTTCAACAGCATGTTGACATGACAGAATTTAGCTGTTTTCTGAAGAGCTGCCATGTCCCATGAGCACGAAGATAATAATTCACAGTATAGAGAGCCAATAAATCAATTAACGGTAACAGTAAGAGTTCAGGGTATGCATTCATTCTGTTAGAAGAAAACACAGCTTTTACTTGCAACTATACTTCATATGGTTAAGGTCAATTTTGCACATGGAAATTATATTTAGTGACTGAAAAAAAAATCACTCATGAATTTTGTAAAGCCAGAAAGAAACACTAATGTAGAAGAACAAGTTTGTTTTATTTGTAATTATCTATCTTTAGAGTAATTGAGATTCTAAACAGCAGCTAATAGCCTCACAGTCTCAAATTACTACTGCCTGTAACTTTACCGTGCCAAATATCAAAGAGCTTTTCAATTGTAACACTACTACTAAAACCTGGGTCATTTTCTAGCAATTAATTGGAAGAGGTGATTAATAGCTTAATAATGGGTTGCTCTGTGTTGAAAAAAAAAAGTGCAGGGGATGTGCAATTGGAAAGGAATATATAATTTTGTATCCTGAAACATAACCTAATTGAAAAACCAGCAGTTGGTCTTATTTACTTTGGGCTTGTAGTTCCAAACCCTCTTTTGATCTACTCCGAGAAAATGTGTAAATCGGGAGAGTATTTTTTAATGAACTCCTTGAACATTGAACGCACTATGAATTGAAGGAGCACAGGCTATTCCCTGGCACCTGCTGAGCCATAGTCAACTTCTCAGGAATTGGAGGGCAATATGTGTCAAGTTTCTGTCTGGATGTGCGGGTGGTAGTGCCCATTCAGTAAGTCAGCCCCAAAGGGTCACCCATCAGTTCACACGGCACTTGACTGCAGAACCCTTTCGACAGTGTGGTGTGGGATGGCTTACACACATATATCCACGAGGCATTTTTGTTACATTTGCCCGGGATGTTGTGCTGATAAAATCAAGCTGTAGCCCGGCACAAACTCTTCCAAAAACATCCATTGAGGCGCTTGTTAAAATTTAGTGAGTTCATTAAGTTAAATTTTCACTGTTTTGAGGTTGGATTTGAAGGATATGGGATATTGACTACCTAGATGGAATGTGGCTCAAGGAGGAGGAGGTTGGCCACATGATAGAGGGATGAAACCAACATAAAGAAGGGCATAAAATGCATTTGACTTGTTACAGTATCAGGTTGTTTCATTGTAAGATGTGTGGGTACAGGAATTGCAGGCATTTTTTTAATGGTCTGCTGCAGGTGCTACTGATGCTTGTGTGTGTTTCTTTTGTTAATAGAAGTCAATGAAGTTGTTTATTTCCCATTATTCCATTCTTATTGTATTTTTGTGCTTATTTTATTCAATTTTCATACTAGACAAAGGGAGAAATATTGGACTGTGTGTCTTTCACTGTATGGCCATGCTACTGGAAAGGCAGAGGAAAGTAGGTTCTTAGCAATCATCTGGTTCTTACTAATTATCTGGAACCAAACATGAAATGGAAAAGAGGGCCCAGTGCAGTGGCCTAGCGGCTTAAGTACTTGCCTTAAACGGCCAGGATCCCATATGGTCGCTGGTTCTAATCCCGGCAGCCCCACTTCCCATCTAGCTCCTGCTTGTGGCCTAGCAAAGCAGTCGAGGACGGCCCAAAGCCTTAGGGCACTGCACCCGTATAGGAAACCCATAAGAGCTCCTGGCTCCTGGCTTCGGATCTGCGCAGCACTGGCTATTGCGGTCACTTGGGGAGTGAATCATCAGACAGAAGTTCTTCCTCTGTGTTTCTCCTCCTCTCTGTATATCTGACTTTGCAATTAAAATAAATAAATCTAAAAAAAACCAAAAGAAATGGAAAAGAAAAACATGATGTAAAAGTGTCAGGAAGTAAGCTGAATTGTTGAAGCAATTTATTCTTCTGATCAAGGCATCAGGTAAGGACCCCAGTGTTTACACAAATTTTTGCAATTTCCTTTACAAGGAATATGAATAGATGAATGAAGTCACAGAGATTAGAACAAAAGCAACTCACTCTTCCACTAATAAAAGGTGCAGTCTATTAATTTAATCTTCTGTTTGAAAATAAAACAGCATCTCATTGGTGGGGAATGCCAATGACCGAGTGCTAAGAGGTTGCGTGGCATTGTTAATTGCTCGCATATTGGGTCCTACTTCTCAGCCATCAAAGGCCACAGAAGGCCTGAATGAACAGAAAATGGCTCAGATGGAGGGAGCTTGACCTGCACATTAGAATTGCCTGCTGAACAAGTAAAGTTCTGGTGCCCTTTAGCTGAGAGCAAAGTGTTGTGTGGTAAAGATGTGGCTAACACCTCACGCAGACCAATACAGCTGAGGCAAATCTTTCATTAGGCGGTTTTATGCGATGCTCCTAGAAACAATACATTATTTTTCATTGGCTTAATTTTTTTGGTATCAGCAGCTAAATCCCCTCTGATTTTCAAATAGTTAGTACAAGTTCCTATGCTTTCAATTTTTAAATCAGTCCAGCTTTCTTCTTAGAAAGCTCCTTGTCACAAATGTGGTTTGATTGTTTTAAGAGTTACCAGCAACTCCTAGTGGAGTTATCTTGTTCTTATCTTCTGGAAATCTCTATATTTGCCTCAGTTTTCTCAGAAGGGTGCGTGGAAGGTAAGGTGTTTGGTGCAAAGTCTGTATAAAATATCTCTAATCCACTCTTACTGGTTCCAATATTTACTAGCTCTTAGTGTTTGAGGACTCCAATACATTTCTGCTTACAATCCATAGTTTAATAATCTTTTTTTAAAAGATGAGTTTTTTCTTGTTAATGAGCAATTTTGGCATAGTTTTAATATATGATATTTTTAATTTTATAATTTTATACTTTGGTAGGAGTGTTATTTTTTTTAATGAACACACAGCTCAGAATATACATCACTTAGTTTAACAAGCTTTCCTTACACATTTTTTCCTTAAGAATTTTCCTACAAGCCCCTGTTTTCTAGTTCAATGTTAGAACTACTTCGTTGATCCTGTAATTGTTTGATGTTTTCTCATACAATTTTCCACCTGCATTTTGTTCTATGGTATTTTCTTGCGATTGTCTTGCAGCTGTTCTATTGAATGCTCCAGTTTGTTCTTGCGTTTTATTATTGCCATACTCATTTTGTACTGAGTTGTGAATAGCATTCAGTTTCTGTTTATAATTACAGTATAATCTATTACTTTACCAAGTGAAGCAAAAATATTACTTTCTTCATAGCTATTTCTATGTCCTGTTTTGCTGCTTCTTTTCTGCAAAGATACTTCAATCAGGTCTTCTTCTAAGTATCCAATGATTATAGGTGACAGTGATTGGAAGCCTATTACAAAACACAAGTGTTGTTCATTGGCCACCTTTATTATGTGCAGCCCGCTGGACACTTTGCTTGTTTTTAGGGGTATGGCAGAGCACACAGTCCTAGCTGTATGTCCAGAAAGTGGCATAACAAGAGGGATGGAAGCCTTATTCTTCAGCTGATAGACTCAGACTCAGCACCTATTCATAGCAGTTCCTTTCACCTGCCATCTTCTTTACTCATTGTTTATGAATTCAATGTTTCTTTGTTTTACCCATTATTCTTCAAAGATTTAAAATTCTAAAAACTGTGGAGAAGGAAATGTTTGACTATAAAGATGAGAGGAAATTTTTTTCACCCAAACAGATTATTTCCAGCCAAATATTTTGCCACCTCAGTTATTTTAATTAAGACATATTTTTATAATGTTTAATATTTAATAATTTATGATATCTCTTGTTTCAAAAATGGCAAAGGAAATGGTCCTTATTCACTGAGCTTCAGGTCAGGCTAGTTATTTTCATGAGCTTTTATGACAATATTAATTAAGGATTATCATATCCTGTAGATTAAATAATTAAAACTTAGAAAGGTTTTCTAAGTAGCATAAGATGTTACAGTTAATAAATGACAGAATAATTATTTGTATTTAGTTTTCATAGAAAGTACAACACATGTATCGAAATACTAGGTAGTCATCCCTTGGTGTCTGCAGAGTTTTGGCTCTCAGATGCCCATGGGATGACAAAGTTCATGTACTTTAAACACTTTAGATAATTTATGCAGTATTTAAAGGAATCTATGCACACCCTCCAGTATACCTCATATTGTCATACATATATAAAGCAGGTACATTGCAGATATTCGTTGCACCGCTTTGTTTGGAACAAAATAACAGAAGAAAAATCTGCATATGCTCAGTACAAATGCAATTTTTCCCCAAATATTTTCCATCTGTGGTTGGTTGAATTGGATACAGAGGGCCCAATGTATTATGATTCCTCCACAACAAAGGGATATTTTTAATTAGGTTAGAATCAAAGCTAATTGTGCAAGAGTAAGACTTGATAGGCTGCAGAGTTAGCTAAGCTAGGAATCATAATGGCTTTCTTTTGGCAAGTCACAATTTTGTTTGTCTGTTGTCCAGAATCTGTATTCATGACCACCCCACCTTCAAGTTGTTCTAAAAACTTGTTTTCAAAACTCTGGCTTAGGCTTCAATATAACTTATTAGCATTTGAAAACATCATCATTTCCAAAGCAGTTGAGTATTTTAAAAACCCATGATGCTTCAGGAATATTTTGGGAGGTAGAGATAGATTTTGAACAAAATAAATTTGTGACATAACTATATAGACGGGCATCTATGCCATCTATCTGCAAAGCAAGATAGCTATAGAGAAGCAATATAGAAATACCTGTTAACGTCTTTTCATAGTAGGGCAGGGACAGAGAAAGATTTAGTTGGGATTGTGGCATGATAAGCCAACTGTTAAGATTTGCGTCTCCAGGGTTGAACTTGAGCTAAATGTCTCATCTAAAGCATCCAGGATGAGGACAGTAGGACATGAAAAAACCCACATAGAAAGTAATAAATAGATGTAATAGATAGGAATGTAGAATTTGGAAAGGTTGACATCAGAATGTGGGAAGTCTTATACTGAACTTTACTATAGAATCAATGAAATTCAAATGATAATCATGCATGTGGTATTTCCTGATCCAGACCTATGCTTCAAGAGCTTTCATCTGATACCAATGCCTTCCTTGTCTTTATCTGCCTTAAAAATCATTTAATTTATTGACAAGTATAATAGCATAGAGTGAACAATCAACTTTAAAATCAATATAATTATAATTTATTGTCCATCCAAAGGAATGGCATGAGTAAAAGTGGAATACTGGGCCAAAAAGCCTTAATAAAAAATTTCCCAGCTGCACTGGGATGTAAGAGTATCCTAGAAAGCAACAGTACATTAAGGATTATCAAAACAATTTTAATCAGAGAAAAGGCAAGAGAAATTTAACATTATGGCAAAACCTGGTTTATTAATTCTATATTCAAAATTATTAACATAACTAAATAAGACTTTTTTCTAATACATAAAACATAGCTGATTTCCAAAGATATTACTAAAAATATTAATATGTGCTAGTCTGTGCTCTTAAGAAGAGGTTCTCATAGAAGCTCATGGGAAAAACATGCTTGGAAAAAGCTGTCTGAATTTTAAAAAAAGTTCTAAAATGAGCGTATCATTTCCTTTAATTTCTCCGTGTACTTTCTGAAGTCTTCTCACATATTCAGGAATATCAAACAACAACATAGTTTCTGAATTAAAAGTTTACTTTTATTTGGCCACAGAAATATTTCATTTAGCTTCTCACTCATTTGGGCAAATGAAAGTTCTTGTGTTTATCTTCAGAAAGGTTGTAATCGGGCAAGTGGATGTTGAATAATGCTGTAGTGACACAGTATTTTGTAAATGTTCTGTGGAAGTCAATGCAATGGAATGTTTTATTTGAAAAATCATTTAGCTGCTGAGAGAAAAACTGCATCCACAATACTAACTTCATTTGTGCTGGGCCAGTGAATACGTCAATCCCTGTCAGCACAGTAGCATTAGATCCATGTTCATGAGAACATTTTGTTTATTTAAAAAATAAAGGAAAACATTGAGCACTTAGGTGAAGAAAATGTTGCATGCATGAGCCAGAGCAACTGCAGGCTGGTTCAGCTTTGCCCCAACATACCAGCTGGCAAGTGCAGGGACTGGAGGCAAATTCTGTCAAGCTAGACTTAAGAACCACCCGGAAAGTGCAAAATCTGGGTCTGGGCCTGGTAGGCAAACTGTGACACCTATCTGATGGGCTGCAACTACCACTGGTGGGCATGAGAGCCAGGACTGGGGGCAGGCCTGGCCAGATAGGGAGTGGTGCCTTCTGGTATGAGTGTGGGTTGGATAGTGCAATAAGTTGGGTTCAGCTAGGCTTCAATGTCCATTGATGTATATGAGAGCTGAATGGGATATGGGACAGACTGGACCAATCTGAAGCACATACTGGCAAGCACAGGAGAGGCAGGCCTCGTTGGGGGCTATTAGGGTTGGCTTCGACTAGGTTGCAGGTTCTTCTAGTGTGCATGAAGATCGAGTGTTTGGTGTGCTGGTTTGGGCTGGGTCGCAGCATCCATTGGTTTATTTCAGACGGGTTTGGAGACAGAACTGATCCAGCAATTGCAACTACCAGGGTGTGCATAGGCTGATATGAGTGATGGGCTGAGCTGGACCCCAGCCTGGTAAGTATATACATGAGTCAGGTCTGGGATAACTTCAGACAAGGTTTCTTGGGGACTCCCCCAGCTGAATTGGTGGAATCAGAACTCCAACCATGAGGAAAATCACAAGATCTGTGGTCTGTGTATGTGTCAGAACTGGGCCTCCTCAATTGCTAAAGATGTTGCAGTGGACGTCATGCCCAGCGGCACATGAATTGACAGGAAATATCTGGGCAAATGGAGACTGTAAGGTGGACTATATAAGCCAATGGGTTGGAAAAATTTTCCTCATTCTTAGATTAAGGAGATCGACAGCATTTCAGAACTATCACAATCACTTCAGCAGACCCCTTGGAGCATGCTCCATAACTAGACCCTGGGATGACATCAGGTGTCCATTTTCCATCGCTGGGTAATGAGCCAGTTGGGAGGCTGGGTGTAGCTTCTCCCTTTCTCTTCCTTCTCCCCACAGATACAGAAAGATGAAAAAAACGATTGGAGACAATGGTCTTACCCACTTTCCTCTAATCCTCAATCCTTCCCAAACTAATGAACTATGTTAGCCTCAAAAATAAAATTTTAACAAATATTTTATACTTGCATTTATTGGCATATTAATATTAATGTCAATGTCAGAAAATATGAATTTTGTTAATTTGTATAACCGAAGACACCCACAAAACAAAAGTGCCTAGGGCCTCCAAGACTCATTCAGCAATGTAAAAAGAAGTTGTTTCTAATTCTCAAAGAAATAATCTTCAATAATCATTTAGTGATGTGCTGTAGTGAACCTAAAATTTCATTTTAATTTGAGTCTCCAGAACGTGGAACACAGTGAAAGATTTTCTATGGGAACTGAAAATTCACTAAAGACAAGTATTCTCTTTTTTGATATGTGCTTAAGAATTCTCTGGGAGAGGACCTATTACCATTTTCTAAAGATTTTTCATCAGTGATGGTGAAGGCCTTCCTGTGCACCCTTGAGAATGTGTCCTTTGGGAAAGGGTGAACAGCTGTCCTTGGGCTGGAAGTATTCATGAAACAGCTATGCTGCAAGCACAGGGTGGGAGGGAGTGGGGCACAGAACTATAAGAGAATGACAAGGTGGAGACCAATGGTGCCTATGTGAAACTGGCCATTCCTGCAAAGAAATCATAGTCAAAGAAATGTAAAATGCTTCATGTGGCTTGAGCACAGTAAAAGAAAAAGGGCAGTGGAACAAGAAAATGCAGAGCATGATCCTGCAGGCCCTTCTTCTAATGGTCTTAGATTTGTCCAATTTTCTCTTCTTTGTTGTTGATAGTTCTCAAGAATAATTGTGCTGGGAATGCAATATTGTGGTATAAGAGGGGAATGACTTTCCTAGACTAGGCTTTGTTCTAAACCTTTAAGAATCAAGATGTCCTAAAATTTTCAGAGTGTGCTGACTTCTGGGGTTCCTTATCCGTGAATGTGAGGCTGAGATTCCCTGTGTCCTGCTGGAACGCTTCCCACACCTGCATTTCTGTTTTCCCTTGCTGCTTATCTGTAAGTAGTAAACATGTAAACCTTGTGTGTGTGTGTATGTTTATGTTTTGCCTCATGAAACTCAAATTTCAGCAAGAGAAAAGCTTGACCTTGCTTGCGTTTCTCGTTTGAATAGTTGGGAAGATGGTGGCCAGCTTGTCTGAGTGGGGAAAGCCGAGGCACAAATAGAATTGACAGCCAAAATACTTTGTTTTAATTAGTGACTATACTAATTTTGTTTCATTGTTCTAGATATATAGTATTGGTTGTATAAAATTTTTGAGCTTTAATATAATAGCCATTAAGCCTTAAAAGCTAGAATTCAATCCATGGAGAGAATGAGATCACCTATATGAAAGGTATAGACAGGAAAGAAAAGCGTGCACATCGGAGTTTATAGCATTTTGAAATTTAGAAGTGGAATGGACTAAGAAAATTCTGGAAATGATACTGCAAGGAAGGCATCTGTTGAGCAGCAAGGAAATCAATAATGTGAGGATGCTTGCACCCATGCTGTCATCTACCAATCAATGTTTCTACCAGAAGACAGAACTCAGCCATGCTTACGCCTTCTGAACCATATATACCTGAGCATCCCAAATTTATTGAGTTTTTCCTAAAATATTTTAAAACCAAGCATTTCATGCTAAATCATATCATGCCATTTTTGATGATAAGAGGCACCCACCAAAAGTTCATCAAAAATCCCTATTATGAAAAACTAACCATGAAGTTTCAAAAATTTTTGCACTGAAATAAACACTTTGTAGTTGCATTTTCCATGTGCTTAAACTGATGTATCCACTTGTTTTTATTTTATTTGAAAGGTGGAGGGACAGAAAACCACAGAGAGAAATTCTGTCTGCTAGTTCTCCTCACCTCCCCCCAAATGCGGACTGTAGATGTGCTGGCTCAAGCAGAAAACAGAAGACCAAAATTCTACCTGTTAACTGAGTAGCAGAAACCTATTATTATTTGGGCCATCTTTTCCTGCCTTTGAGTATGCAAATTCACTTGAAGCTGGATCAGAAGGGGAGGAATTGGTCAGGAACCATCCCTTCCGATAGGGGATTCAGCTCCTCCGGCAGCAGTTTAATTACTGTACCACTCATTCACCATTCTTCATGCACATTTTGAAGTATATTCATGTTTAGTTTTTTCTTCATTCAATACATTTATCAGATTGTTTTTCTACTATCTACATGTTTATTTCCAAGCAGTAGTTACAGAGGGAGAAAGAGTGAGATCTTTCACTTTTGCTGCTTATTTGCTCAGCGACTGCAATGGACAGGGCTGTGCCAGGCCAGAACCAGGAGCTGCTCACAGGATTTACAAATGGATAGCAAGAAGCCAAATATTTGGACTATTATGTGCAGTTTATCCCAGGCCTCTATTACCTTGGAGCTAGATTGCAAATGCAGGATCTGGGACTTAAATCAGTACCAAATGGGATGTTGGAATTGCAAATGGTGGTTTTATTTACCATGCCACAACACTAGACCCTTAGATAAAATTCTTAATAAATTATAAACACTTTAAGGTCAATGTTGATCCTTAACATTAATGTTTAGCAAAGTAGCAAATGTTTGATAAATGCTTGTAGGCAATCAATACCTAACATGTCCTGATTTGTTGTATTAATGCTTTCTTATAACTATTTAGGATGTTAACATGTATGGAACAAATGCTGTGGCACATCATTTTAAGCTGTGTTACGTTTAAGGATTGATTTGAGACCCAGGCTTTCCAGTTTTCTGCAAGTATGCCCAAGAGTCAGTAGATGATGTTTTAGATGGTTCCCTCTCACCCAATTGTTGACCTAAATCAAGTTCCAGGTTCCTATCTTTGTCCTGTCCTGGTCTAGCCATTTGGAGAGGGAGAATAAGATGATTGAAGAGATTCACTCTCTCTTTATTTTGATCTGCATCATTTTTCTCTTTCTAACTATGTAACTCTCCCTTTCAAATAAATAAATAAATCATGAGAAAATGAAAGTAACATATATGTGTGTTATATGTTATGAAACTTATCAAGACAAAAGCAAAAGCTGTGGCAAACAGGTCTTCCCCACCCTCAACCTGCTGAACCTCACTCCAAAGCAATGCTGACCCTACCTGCCACGCATCCCGTGTCTGATGCCCATCTTCCTCTACAGAGGTCTGGGCTGGCGGTCAGTACTCTCTTTTTCTCCAGGCGGTGGTATATGTAACAGGGGAGGTTCTTTTGAGAGACGGGTTTGTTTTTAAGCTGCTGTGAAATAATTAAAAATGAATGGACACGGTTGAATTGTAGGAAGCATATTTATTATTTGGAGTAGTTACAAAAAATTCCTTGAAATTAAAAATCATACTTTGAACAGGTCGATTAATCAGATTTAATTTTTCTTTCACTTTCTTATATTGGTGTAAATATTTTCATCTGTTATGCATAACCAAAAAGTATATTAAACTGTCAAAACATAAATGATTTCCTTTTGGCCACCATGGCTTGAGGGATTTATTTCAAGTCTGTTGTGGTACTATTTGCCCGTAGGATATGTAATCTATATTTTAGGGGAATGTGGCTTACCGTAAGACACCTGTATTATTTATGTGTGATTAATATTTGCATCGTGCGGAATGAGGTCTTTTGGTGTTACTTTTCTCTTATAGCGACTTAATCATTTCTCACAATAATGTAGTCATTGTAATAAAACATTCCACATGCTAGTTTGTTTTTCAGCAGTGACAAATGCAATTGTAATAAAATGTGAATTTTCAGTTATTAAATATGGCATCATGAACGTAATTTACTGGGCTACATCTGTAAGATGCTGCTGTATGGCACTGTTGAACCTGAAACCATGCCAATCTTTATTTATATGAATTTAAATGTGAACATTAGTAAGCAGCATCTTTAAAATGCAATGCTTAGGTCGTCAGACCTAATTTGCATTTCTGGGTGCAAATCTGTAAAACTGTAGTTATTTGGTTTTATAGATGCTTATGAAGATGGTCTCACTCTAACTTGGAAATATACAGCAAATTACAAGGACACTTGATCATCCTTCACAGATAATATTGTGCCCAATTAAGACATATGTCAAATTCCTAGTTATGAATCACATAGGACATGATTGTTTTTTTCATAATTTTCTTTGAGAAGAAGCACTTAGGCTTGAAGTGTGAAGAGTTAGTAGAGTTTCCAACTCCAAAAGAGTAACATTCATTTAGTTGTTAACATTACCTGCCAGAACAGTCTCCCTTTATCATGGTGACAGAACAAATTACTTTTAGCAGTTACTATACAGATTTTGTGTCATATGGTATATTGAACATAAACACATCCATCTTTGTGTGTCCACAATGAGTCCTTTAATCATGTTATGGCAAGCTTTGTCAAATGTTGAAATACAAGATATATACATAAAAGGTATGATACAAAAGTATATATACATATGTTTATACAGCCTTCCTTTGTGAACATAAGCCGGGAGTATTTTTGTTGTAGAATGACATAGTCCTCCAAACCTGAATGATTCCAACGACTCTGGCATTGCCTTCTCTTTGTTTACTGTTCATTATCAAAGCTGTGACCCAATTTTTATGCAGTAATATTACAGGTAGTAAATATTTAAGAAAAAAGAAATCTCTTTAGAGAAGGGATTGGGTTATTTGTCCACTGAAGATGTGATAGAAGAATCTGACATGTAAATATTGATGCACAGACATGTTAAATAACTTTAAGGTATATAGTAAAATCGTAAAAGTGCTCAAACATTCTGAGTTTCCAAAGGGAGTCATCAAGTGTATTAAAGAATGATGTTGATAATTACACTAAATTCAACCATGATACAGTGGACAAAGGCTTTAAAACCTCAGAAAACATCAATTAAAGCCAAAGTTGTGTGCAATAAGCATCAAAAATTGATAAAACTCAAATTTAGGTTTTTAGATTTAGTGTTTAAATCAATCAACTGCAAACAAGATTTAATTAAAGAATATTATTTCAAAGTGTAATTACCTACTGGGATTAGAATGAACCTCTATTGCCCATAATGTTCTCCTACTGTGATCCCACACTGAAAAATGTTGAGTTTTAGATTAATATGCATCTTGTAAGTACAAGTCCTAATCTCAATCTTAAAGGACATTTAAAACACACTTGGAACCTTCTATGCAATCAAGCCCAGTGTGACTACTCTGTCCACCATGCTAAATTTGTGATTACATTTTTTATGTGCATGATTTAAATCGCTTTAGCAGCAGTCCAGGGAGCATTTTACCCTGCATATTAATTACACAAAGGCTTTGTCATGTGCGGGTCTCAGTGGTCATGGTCTGTAATCCAGCTCATTTGAACTGTGAGTACAGTTTTTGAGCATGCTGTGCACATCAAGTCCAGCTTTAAAGCTAGAATAGAGTGAGATGGTTAACAGGTATGGTTCCTGCTTAAGGAATGAATGCCATTTATTTAGTGACATCTGCAAACTAATTGCTTAAAAATCTGAAGCTGAATATGTGTGCTCAGACGGCTGTTATTAATACATAAGGAAGGAGATTCTATTGCACAGCCTTCTATCGCCTATTGTTTCAAGCTGTCATTATCTATATAACCAAAAGATTGCTTCTTGAAACTTTTCATGTTAACAGAAAGGATTTGTTTTTCCTCCCCAAATTGCAATAATGTTATCACCATCAGTTCATTAAAATCTTTAGGCTGTTTTGAATATTATTATGTCTTAAAGGGAAGTTAAATTAATTTCTCAATATATTTATGTGTACTTCCAAAGACCAAGAAGCAAAAAATAAAGGTAAAAGGTGATTGAAAGTTATGGCATCAATATGTATCGTTTTATACAACTGTTTGGGACTGAAAGATCAGAAAATTAATGCAATCCATTTTCACATATTTTAGAGAGTTTGAAGTATAATATTACTCTATCAATTATTATGAAAACAAAAAAAGAAATCTTAGTGCTATTATAATGTTGACATCATGAAAGCTAGTAGTCATTCTTAAATCTGAAAGAAAATCAGAATTACAGTAGTGAATGCTGCAAACAAAAATGCAGGACCCTGTCAGTATTTTAAAAATCAAAGCCTTTAGAGGAGGAAAATGGGCAGGTTGTTTCTGTTTTCCGAGAAAAAGTACTAAAAATTAAGAACTATTCATAGTTGAGGAATTCAATAGAAACAACGGTGCTTTAACTTCTGTTCAGAAATGTAACAGCAGCAATATAGAAAAGGCTAAAATAAAACATTGCCAAATATTTCCAGATTCACTTCACTGGGAAACTCCATTGATTCTCTGCCAATTAATCACGTATCAGGCAAGCTTTTAATTGACACATTTTAGCAGACTGTCACACTTTACTGGAATAGGACAGAGTGCAATATTTTTAATATATTAAATTATGTCTTAACCCAAACCAGACAGGCTGAATGGAGCTACTGAAACACCTTGTAAACAAAAATGCAAATAAAATAGAATAAAATATTGTTCTTTTCTTAAATTTTATTTCTCTAATTTTAAATGTATGTGGTGTATTTATCATGATCACCAACACTTGGTGAATGATTAATCATCTTTCTGAAAGAAAATCATTAATAACTTTAAAAATCATACATTTCCAATTATGGGCGTGAATTTTCTTTTTTCAAAAATGTACCTCTTATTTCTTGTCTTAACATCCATGTTGTAGCAGTGTATTTGAAATTCATGCAGTGATTCCTCAAAATTTCTACTCATACATTTGTAATAAAAGTATGTTCTATGTTTTAGACAATACAAATTGCGTTGAGTAAAGATAGCTAAATTATGTGTACTTACAATTTTTAGAAAGCAATGGCAAAAGCAGGAATAAAAATTATAATTCAACAAAAAATCTATTAAAACGAAAAATTATTTTTCTGAGCCATTCTGTCTGGTCAGATTCATTTTTTATTATATAATACATTTTCTGAAAAGCTATTTCCAATCTCAGTTGAGGTAAAAATTATTTTTAAATGAAAACAAAAGAAATTTGTTACTGGTGTTTACAAAAATTACACATCAAAGCATATTTTCATTTAATTGATGCCAGGTTTATTATTTAAATGCACAGACCCAGAGTCTACAGGTAGAGAATTTTAACATAATTTTCAGCGCAGCAAAAATTGTGTGTAATTTTAACATTAGGTTACAATATGCAAAGGGTAAGTCAAGTTACAGTTATTTTTGTGAAACTGGCTTGAAAACGTCTTATGGATTGGTTTGCATATTTAAAGGACTTCTTGCTGTGGTATTTGAGGAGTCAAATGCTATGTTGCCTTACACTTACGCATCATTGTATTATAAAAAGATTCAAGAGAAATTTGGCTATGCCATTTAGCAGGTCTGACAGCCTTTGTGGGAGTGTGAACACTCAAGAGGCCATGTAAAAATGCAGCGTCTACATCTGAACATTTGCATTCTCATGCTGTGGGTTTAAGTTAGAGAAGCATGTGATGTATTTTAAAGAAACAGTATCATTCCAGCCAATTCTAAATATTTGATATTAATTCCAATTTTATTGGAGCAAAGTGGAGCAAAGTTTTAGAATTTATAGCAAACTATTTCCAGTGATGTAAGTGGCCCCTTGTGATTATCTGAATATCATCAGTAAAAGAAAAAGTCTTACCATTCATTAGGTTGAAACTTGCTTATGCTCTTCACTTCTGTTTGGATACACTGATGCCAAAATTGTGAATATTTAGAAACATCTTTGGCAATTGAGTTCTTCACTTTTCTTCTGGATGTTTTGCATCACATAGTCATAGTCCTCAATGAATTTTGCACCCTTGCAGAGAATACTAATACATAGGAGGCTTGTTTAGAAACTATTACTTAAGTCAGCTTGGCTACTAAAGCTCAATGTCATTTGATTTAAATTTTACCAAAGAAACAGAGTTTTCTTCAAATAGTCTTCCTGCTGGTAACTGGCAAACATTATTCACAATATTGTGTAACTCTTCTGAGTCAAATTCACTGGAAGCTCTTTTGGTATGATCATTTACTTAAAGTTCCCCAATCTTTCCTTAGAACTGGTACAGAAGTCTGGTAATTGGGAGCCATAATGCCCTTTAAAGTTGATGACTTTTTGATAATATACTTTATCCTATTTACCTAACGGAGCTGTGCATTAATAAAAATCCATATATTAAAACCACATAGTTATTTTTCTAATGAAAAGGGTCCTTCAATATATGACATTTGCTATCAAATTTTAATGTTTTCAGTTTTGAAATCTCAGCAAAAAAAAAAACTGTTGATATGGGTCTCCTTTGATAAATTATAAAGGTAAACTTTAATGAACATTGAATGAGATCACCTTTGCTACTTGGGGTAATAGAATAAAACAAAACAAGCAAACACATTTTTCTTACTGTCACAAGCCTCTCCTTAATAATAACTTTTGTCTCTTCTGCAGAAATTGATGCCGTATAAGTCTCGTTAAATTACCTGACTGATGGAATAAATACACAGCCCATATAGTTTGTTAGTCCATAGTAAACTGAGCAAGGGTCTTTTTTACTTCAGAGTTCTGCTTATTTACACATGCTTTGGACTCCTCTCGCAGATATGTAAATTATTCTGGTTAAAACTAAATGCTAAAGTCTACACCATTAGTCTTCCACTTCATGATCTCCACATGGGGCTGTTAGAGGGATAATGTACCATACAATACACGGTTTACTTTTAATTAATAGAAAAAAATGTGAAATGAATATTAAATGTAGCTTAATGCGAAAGAAAGCTCAAAGCAGTTTGGTGGTTATTTATTTATTTAAAAAAATATTCGGTCTTGCTTTATTGTTAGAAAATAAGTAATGCATTATCAGTCTGGAAACCTTGCTGTGGCCTTTGGAGGAAAACGGAGCTTGGGGAGGCCGTTACAAGCCCTGTGATGGTCCTAGGGTGGACACGAGAAGTGTGTTTTGGGGGGAGGTCCATGGAGCTCTAGCCCGAGGCTCTTGAATCCCAACAGTCCCTATTGAGATTGTCCACTGCCCTATGCTCTAGGCATCGTGAGATCTGGTATTAAAACTTAGAGTTAAAAAACATATCACACGGAGTATTTCATTGAAACCCAACATTTGTTGATCTGTGTTATAATTCAATGTGTCAAAATTAGAGCCTCTGTTTTTAATAAATAGAATCACCAATTTGCAAACAGTTTATCACACTGCTTCCAACCACAGAATGTAATTTTAATTAAATAACTGTTTATGGCAAGGAAATGATCATGTTTCATAATATTTGCCAACAGCAAAAGTAAGATTTGAAAAGAAAAGCTCTATTAAATAATTGCTTTCCCCATTGGATTCCTCATTGTCTCATTTGGCTCATCTAGGATAGTCTGAGGACCTTGGGAAAACACAAAGAACATGAACAATTCTTGTGAGGCTTTAGGAAAGAACGAAGTCCTCACTGAATGCAAAGATTTGTAAATTTTAGAATGTGAAGTAAAGCCTGAAATTAGTAACTCTTCAGCTCTTTTTGACCAGATAGCCACTACTTTGTAATAAAATAATGACCTTCACTTCCAAACCTTTACGCCAGGCTGTGAAATTGAATGCTATTGAATTTTAAATTATTCATATATTCTTAACCATCGTTATAACTGGTAGTAATGGTAACAGTTTAAAATGTAAAAACCAGCAGGCACCTGCTAGTGAAGCGGTTTCAATTAAAGAACAGCCATTGAATGTTTGCTATGAAAAGCTATCGAAGAAAATTCAACTAGGAACGTCAGTGATCTAACGTCAGTGATTCGTTTCTTTAAAGATTTTTTTAAATTAATTTTTTGTTGGAAAGTCAGATAGTGAGAGAGAAGGAGAGACAAGAGGATCTTTTGTCTGCTAGTTTACTCCGTAATTGGCTGCGATGGCCAAAACTGAGCCTATTCAAAGTTGGAACCTGGAACCTCTTTCAGGTCTCCCGCGTGGCTGTTCTAGACTGCCTTCCCAGGCCATTAGCAGAGAACTGGATGGGGAGCAGCAGGGTAGCTGGGATTAGAACCAGCGCCCATGTGGGATCCTGGTGTATGCAAGGTGAGGATTTTAGCTGCTAGGCTACAGCACCTGGTCTGACACATTCAATTTTACAATATGGACTGGGTAGTTTGCTGTGATTAGCACAAGGGAAGTGAAATGCCAGTGCTTTGTTTACAGAAAATTTACAGATCATTTGGAAGAATCACCCTGGATTTGCAGGGCACTTGCAGAAATTTCTACTAACTCTGCTATTAGAAGCGTTAGCTAGAAACACTAGTTTTTGTATTATTTATCAGTTATCAAGTACACTGTATGGTGAAAAACTGTGTGAGGTCATGAATAAAGTGACCTATTCATTTTAAAAATGAGAAATTATATGCATTGCATGTTTTTATTGTTCATCAATGTGCACATGTGAGTGCTTAAAAGAAAGTTTGCGATAAAGATCTGTAAGAGTTCAAATGGTCCTTCGGAGTACTGACAAAGTGAATTGAGACACTTCAAGAAGTGAATGTCTTCACAAGACACACCATACTAGTCATTTTGCTTTCTCCAACATTTAAAAAAAATGATGTTGCTTTGAATTCATTTTCAGAATCCTTTTAGTGATATCAACACTTGTCATGGTGTTGGGAGGAGAAATGTCTCTTTGAAATGTGGCCATATTCTTTTGGAACACACTTGTTAAAAAAATAGCAACTTTTTGAGGTTGTGTCATTTTTAGATGGACATTTTTACATACATCAATTTCTGTAACCTTTTAAGCAATCCTTTTTTTTTTCTGATTGTGCTTTCACATTAAAAGTCTTTAATGGAAGAAAAGAATTTAGCTGTTAGGTGTTGTATTCAGCTGTCAGTTTTCACATAGAAAGTATGAGTAAGTGGATTAACAACAAATTTCTGTGAATTTAACTTGGGGTTCCAGAGAGGTTTCTGCGGAACTATGAGAACCCTTTAGCAGGCATCATTACACAAAACGAGCCTGCTTATCGTTGAGAGGCTTAGTATAGTGACTGTCAGTGACCTGCATTCGCATGCTCAAGCCTGTCATCTATTCCTGAATGCTTTTTCTTGTATGTTCTCATACAGCCAAGTCTTAAGTTTATTAATATGTGTTGTTACTACAACTTTTCACGAAGCCAAAATCAAGAAGGTATTTTCTGTTTAGCTGTTTGATTACTTATGTCTATTATTTGCCCTTATTGAAATGAACTACTTTCTAAACACATGTGTATTCGCAGAAAACATTTGTTTTCAATTGGGATAAGAAATACAATAATCAGATAGCATTCCAAGAGTGCCATAGCATAAAATTCAGACATCTTAGCTTTGAAACATAACCTTTAAAATCTCAAAAGATTTTATAACTATGGAAGATACTGTTTATATGTTTCATGCATGAGTCCTTGAGTTCAGTGTCTGGTTAACATTTGGGATCTGAGCCTTGCTTACCTCTTGTCCTTGGGCTAAACGTGGGTGACAGTGACCCATTGCATCCACTGTCTCTGATCTCCTGGGAACATTAGCAGGGAGCTGGACTGAAGTGGAGTCATCAAGATTGAAATTGGTGTTTGTATTGAATGTTAGCATCACAGTGGCAGATTCACCCTTCAGTCCCATATTCTTCCTTGATATTGAAATTATTGGAAGGGATTCTAGTAAAATTCAAGGTAAAATACTTTCCATTATACAAGACCTTCCACAGAGGTGTATAAACCTCAGCATATCCTATTGTGAAACAAAGGAGGAAATTTTTCAATGGCTGATTTCATTTCCCCAAAGGTATTTTAGCACATTTATAAATTTGAATAACTCTTTTTACTTCTCAACTTTTCTTTAGAAATCACCATATAAATCACATGTGCTAATTATCTTTGCAAATTATGTATAATAAAAATAAATGCAATTATGTGTTAATATATTGCATTCAGATAATTTCTCAAACTATTCAGTTTTAAAATTGTAAATTTGCATACAGTTGTAAGAACCAATAAAGAAATGACAATATTCTTCCATAGCTGTGATTTTAATTCATAGTTTTTTGTTGGCCCATTGTTTTAAACATGTTCTATTTTTACTTTTCATCTGTTTGTTGTTTAGCCCTTAATATACTTTGCACATTTTTTGATAGATATTTTTCAGCCCTTGAATTTTACAAAAGTTTGTGAATTTTAGACAATAATAATTTTGCAGCATGTGTAGTTTACATATATTTTATTCCAGTTGATAGTTTGTCTTTTCATCCTCTTCATATGAACTTTCATGCTATACATTTTTAAAATTTTGAGTATGTCTGTATTTTTTTTTGCATTGTGCTGCTATTTTTGCCATTGTGAAGCTATTTTTTTCTGTAAAAGCATTTTCTTTTTCTTTACATTTTCTAAAGTTTAAATGTATGCTCTATTTTGAGGTCATTTCTAAGATATAAGATTTACATTGAAGCTTATTTTTTCTTACTAAAGGTATATTATTATTCTGTGCTACCTATTTGTTAAAAAGATTAAAATTCCAGCGTTGCCGTGTTTTGTTTTTGTTTTTGTTTTTGTTATACACATATATGTATACACTTTGTTTTTGTCTTCTTTATAGTCTATATATAAACATACCTATTTCTGTGCGCTTCATTTTGTCTCATCGATTTGTGTGTCTGCACCTCTGTCTGTGCTACATAGTATTGATTATTAGCTATCTAGGTGGCCTTTATATCTAGGAAAATGTTTCATGACACATTGTTTTTCTTGCTGTGTGAGAATGTGTGCCTTTTCATAGGAGCTTTATAATACTCTTGTCTGTGTCTGCGGTTTTGACAAGACTCGGTCTTAGTTGCTGTACTTCTGATCCAGCCACTCTTCAGCATTACCTGTAAGGACCACTGGCCTCATTACTGTGCTGGATTTTCCATTCTCTGCAGCAGCACAACATCCATTCATTCAGACCCTGTGTTCATCAGCCTTAACTTAATTGGAAGCACATCAACCCTTTACCTATTATGTTAAGTTTGCACATAAGCAAGTTTGTTTTGTTTGTTTTTAGTAATTTTAAATAGCATTGCCATGTGTTTATAAAACATTCTCATCTTATGAAGGTTTCTACTTTATAACTACAGTAAAGTATACATGAATTAGGCTGTTTTTTTTTTCCCTTTTAGAATGTCTCTATATTGCATGAGATATTCAACAGTTCATTATAGTATATACTTCGTGGTAGTTGACTTTTCCTGACTGTCAGCTAATGGAAGTATACTCATAATGTTTAAGGAAAGCTACTCTAAGCTATGATATTTGGTAGATAGTGTATTAGATATATTTTTGACTTAGGATAGTCTCAATTTATAATGAGCCTCTTAGAATGTAACATCTACTGTAAATCAGAAACCACTTATAAATAGATGAGCATGCAAATATACATGTATAAATATCTATCTGTAGACATTCATGTATATTTTGTATAGGCAGATGTGTGTGTGTCTGTGTGTCTTCTAGTTCAGCTCCATGCTAGTTGAATATCAGTGCATGACGAGCCCCCTGGGCTCCTGTACCCACATGGGATACCCAGATGAAGTTTCAGATTCCTGGTTTCAGCCAGGTCAGTCTTGGTCATCGTGGACATTTGAGCATTGGTTCTCCTGCTTCTCTGTAACTTTGCCTTTCAAATAAACAAATGAATATGTGCTTTATTACACTTAGTAATTAAAACATGCACTTTGATCTAAGTAAAGGGCTCAGGTTTGTGGTTTGAGTTTTATTCTGCTAGATTTTGTTTCGATTATTCACTTACAATTCAGAATAACGGAGAAATATGGAGAGACAACGGGAAGCATATCTTCATCTTGCGATTCACTCCACTAGAACTAACAACACCCGTGATGGGGTCAGGGAAGGATGAAGCCAGGATCATGGAAGACCAAGGCCAACAGTGAAGAACTTCATCTGAGTCCCCCATATGGATAGAAATAACTTGGCCCATCAGCTGCTATCTCAGGCACATTATTTGGAAGCAGGATTTGTGGTACAATATAGCTGGTACTCTAAATAGACACTGTTTGCATTTTGTTTGGGAGTAAAACAGCAGATGGAGGAACTCTCTCTCTGTCTCCTCTTCCCTCTCTGTTTCTTTTATCCTACCTTTCTGTAACTCTACCTTTCAAATAAAAACAGTGAATCCTAGATGAGAAAAGAAAATGTAACTGTTTCCTATCATTTGAAAACGAAATTAGGTGATGACACTGTGGGGCAGCAAGTTAAGCTTTGGCACTTTTGACGGTAGTATTGTAAAAAAGAATGTCTCTTGATCTCAGATGTGCGCTTCTCTTGAGCCTGGAAAAATAGTGAAAATGGGCGAGGTCCCTGAGCCTCTACCACCCAAGTAGGAGACCCAGAGGTTGTTCCTGGCTCTTGGCTTCATCTGGGAGTGAATGCAGAAAAGAATTAATTTCTCTCTCTTTGTCTCTCTCTCCCTCTCTCATTCACTCTATCCTTCAAATAAAAAAGAGGTTTAAAAAGTGATTAGATGACCTTGATACACACCTAAGAGTCAGAACATTGATCAACATGTGAATTTTACAGGCAGGTTGATTTTGGTTTGTGTTGTGGTAGATGCTTTAGGAAATGATAATTCTCAAAGTAATCAGCTCCCCATAGTTGCAAGATTTAATCAACAAGAAAATATGTCAGAAATTTTGCAGCAAAATTTACTAATTTAAGTGGGTAGTAAAAAAGTTATCTCTAACCAGGGATCTGTGAAAATATTCATTGGATGAATGAGATCAGTGTGTTTGGAGTCCCGAGAGGAGAAGCATTCATAGAACTGGTGTTAAATTGAAGTAGAAAGGCTTTGGAGGCTTTAGTCATACACAGAAAAAAGAATATTCAGACACAAAAGTATTATAAAGGCAAAAGTATGTAACAATACATATCCACTCAAGTTGGTTTGTTCTAAATATCCATAGATTTTATGGATCACAGACTGCAGAAATAGAAAGAAAGAGATTGTGCTCTCACTTTGCTTTGCTTTTCCTTGCCTAATCCTAAAATAGATTTAAAAGCCAGAAAAGAAAGACTTTGATCTACTTGTTTTACCCTAGTTTCTTAAGCAGGACTAATTATCTTAAATTTGGAGATATCACTCAAATACGAACAAATACCTATTTTTTATTTAAAAACACTGTTTAGCTTTGCTTTTCTTCCAATCAGATAACAGACCTTTCTCCCGCATAGTTCAGCTAACAAAGAATTGGTAGATTTTCTCTATAATTTGCTATTATCCTAAAACTCCAAAGCAAACCCAAATGCCATCAGTGATTATAAGCTGTGATGTGTTTGAAAATGGAAATTTGAACACTTCAAATAGCAAAATCTTCATTTCCATTTGAATTTTATGAACTGTCTGATTGTAGATCAGGATAAAACGTATAATATTCTATAGCCTGCTACGATGCACCAGGCAAGATGATGAAAACAAAGGCAATTATTTGTACTAGAAATAGCATATTTCGTTAAACATTTCATGCATGAATATAGTGATATTGGCACACATTGCCTTTTGTTGAATTTATACCCTCAAAGTTATTGAAAGACCCTCTCTTTTAGTTCAGGAAACTTACTGTTGGACATCTTTCTTGCACATGTAACTTTTAACTAGAAATTTAGATCACAGTATTTTATAAACTACAAACCAAATGCTCAATAAACTAAATAGCCCATTGATTTGGTAATCATCTTCTCAATCAATGCACAAAAGGCCACACGTTTAATGGTTTGTGAGGATAAAATTAAATAAAATCATTTCTATAAAATTAAGCACAGTTCAATTTCAAAGTTTCATAAATCTTTTGGAACTGACAGTAGTGTTAAAATATTTTATTAGAAATAAAGTGAGCTAGATAAAGCTCTGAAATGAATCAGATAAATTAAAAAAATTTTCAAACAATGGCAAAATGTAACTGCAAAATTATGGTTCTGAATCTCCGAGCTAGAGACCAGCATCAATGAAATATAGGCTATTTTGTCATTTTCATGAAGATAAAGTAAGTGTCTGCAGAAAGCCAAAAGTTTTAGACTTCTCTTCTTCGTGACCACCATGGAAGTGTTTGACAAGATGATTGATGTAAATAACTATCAGAAAATGTTTCCTAAAAATATTTCTGTCTGTAGTATCTAACTGTAAAATTGTCTCTATATTCACGGTAATTTTATCATAAACATAGAATGATACTATTAGTGATTCCTTAAATATATCTATCTATTTCTTATTTGAATGTAGATATAGAAAGACAGAAATTGATCTTCCATTCATGGTTCATCCTTGAAGCTTGGCCAGGTGAAGCCAGGAGCCTGGAAGTCAGTCTAAGCCTCCCATACAGATAGAAAAGATCCAACTAACTGATCCACCAGAGATTGCTTCCAGGATATGCATGAGCACGAAGCTGGAACTGGAGGTTTATATGGGACTCAAATTCAGATATACTTGTAGAATGTTGTGTCCCAAACAGCACCAAAATTGCCCCCCAGGCTTAGGAATAGATTATCTGAATGTTAATCCTCAGTGTTGCTCCTAGTTCTGGGTTATTGCAGAGAGGGAAATATTCAATCCCTTGATATTTTTGCTAATGTAGCTGAGTTGCAATATGCCCCTTTGGGGTATTCTGGAAAGTTGAATCTGTCATTTTTTAAAAAAACTATCTTAGTGGAAAGGGTGGTTAAATATTTTGAACTTGACACTTTGTCCATGGAGTCAGGATAATGATCACCTTTTAAGGACTGATTAAAAAAAAAAAATCCATGCAAAGCACCAAAATGGTGTCAGGCTCACAACAGATAAGTTTGTTGTAAGCCTATATACTGTAATTGGAGCAGCCAGGAATCAAACTAGTGCCCACACAGGATGACAGCTCTCTATCTTCAATCAAATGGCTCACTTTCCAAATGGTTGCAATAGCCAGTATAAGGCCAGGTCAAATCCAGGAGCTTCCTCTAGGTTTCCACATGGGTGGTAAAAATCTAATCAATTGCATTATCCTCCATTACCTTCCCCAGGTAATCAACAGAAAGCAGAATCAGATACGGAATAACTAGGACATGAACTGGCTTTCATACATGACGCTGATGTTTCAAATGCTGATTTTGCCTGCTATGCTATAATGACAACCCTGTGAATGTTTGACACATAGGCATTTTAAAATGATCAAAAGTGCTCATACACCTCAAATCCAATTTAACAGATGAAAATTTCCTAATTCTTTTCAAAGGCGTTTATTTTTCCTCTCCATCACATTATCCCTACACCACCGCATGCTTCCTTATTTTTAATTATTTTTGTATTTTATATCTCTTTATTTTTATCAGAGCTTGTGTAGTCTTGTAATTTCTTTGTTTAAGTATTCTTCCCTACCCCCATGCTAACTTAAGACAGGATTAAGATTTCTAGTGTCTACTCTATGTCTGATTGACATACATGAGAATATTTGCCAGTTGGTATTATAGCACAAAGTTGGTGAGGTGAAAGCACATTTTATGTTAGCACAGACTCAAAAATACTTGGAGCATTGGATTGCACATATGTTATCTTTGAAATGCTGCCAAATCATAAGAGAATGTAAAGAATATGAAAACTACTATATAGGATAAAAAAATCATCATTACAATCATGTTCTTTGGTGTCAAGTCATTCATATTTTCTTCTAACCCATTTGACTGTCTTAATATTTAAATAATATAAATATGGCTTTTCAGATCAGTAACTATTTCCTAACTTTTTTTTTCAGGTATGACATTTTTATATAAAAGGATTCCTAAAAGGCTCTTTAAACAGTGACCATTACACAATAAAATATTTATTTTTTTTTTATTTGGCAGGCAGTTGCAGAGAGAAAGAGAGAGAAAGAGAGAGAAACTGCTTTATCTATTTAGCACAGAATAGTTAACATATGGCAACTCACAATGTTACTGCTTTATTATTATTTCCATATCTACTTCTTCAGTGATACCCCTCTTTTGTCCTGAGAGAATTGTAACAGTAGGATAATTCATGTTAACCTTGGGGAAACACTGCTGCATTAATAGTAGAACACCCCTTTCACTATTTGTTGTTCATGCAGGTGAGAATTCAATGACCTTAGAATTGGGCATTTGCTCGATTTTCTCTTTTTTCATTACTTTATCCTGTTCAAATTATTTAAGCTGTAAACGGAGCTTGTGCTTCTCATCAGGATTTTTTTGTTTTCTTCCTGAACCAACTGAGTTATTCCATCAAATAGCTGGCCAAAGAAACGTGCCAGTTCTAGGTGGAGACAATGAAAAGACTGGTGGAATAGAAATTTCAAATGCCAATTCTTTCCATAAATAATCATGGAGATTATTTGTTAAGATGACAGAATAGCAAGATTCAAACAGCGTAATATGTTGGCAAAAAAAGGACAGTTGCCTAGGAAGGTGATCAGATCTATGCATGTGCAGGAGATGGATGAGAGGGGCTGGACCACTGAGATTTGAGGTTGTTTATTAAATTTGACTAATACAAAGTGCTACTATATTTCCATGTACAACTAGTATAGGCATTCTTGCCTTAAAGAAAAATAACACATTACTCACCTTAATGGACTATCACTGTACTTGCACTAAAAGGATAAAAACCTGGGAGATAATGTATAGGACTGTCATAGTTACCTTGCCTTTGCTTAGTTTTCTAATTGTTGTTTCCATACATTTTAACTACATGCAATAAACTAGCACCTGAAACTAATCATCGTCAAACAATTGTTTCTGATTAATGGCTATAAATATACACAGATTAATATTGAATTCTAACCATTTTAACATCACAAAAGACATGTACTAGATAACTTTGCCATTACTTGTGAAAACAGAGCCTTTTTTTTTTTTTTTTTTGTATCTAGCACCAAGCTGAATCAGGTTAGTTTGTGGATTTTAAATTGTTGTGTATATAAAATTTTATCTAGGACTCAACAAACCATGGTAAATACTGGCTAGATTGAGGCTGTTTCAGGCAATTTAGACTAAGAAATAATACAGCAACAAACAGACTGAAAACAAGTAAGAATGCTATTCACTTGTATTTGTAACACTACAAATCCATCTGAATTGGCTGTGGTTGTGTTGTGACTCATATTTGTTGTGGACCTGAGACTGAAAGCAGTAACAGCTACCTTAGATTTTGGTTTTCTTGTGGAATGGGATAAGCAAAATATTAGAATCACATGACAACCTTTCACTAAAGTGTCACATGCATCCTTGTTTTACATTCCATTGGGCAACAGATTATATTGTCAACTCTGATGTCAATGAGCTGTAGCTAGATGAGAAAGAGCAACACATATTCTGAATAGTGAAACTATTTACTCAAGGTTGCACTGGAGCTTGTGATGTTAGGGGCAAAGTTGTGTTGGCATTTCACTGTCAACAATGTCTGTGACAATTTATCCAGTTGAGAAGAAATGATGAATATCACCAGAGGAACTAGTAGAGAACATAATCTCAACTCCACTCTGTATTAAAAAGTGATCACACTTGAATGGGGCTGAGAAAAACAAGTGAGCCAGGGTAAGACACAAAATTAGATATCTAACTCCATGGCAAAATTCAAAATGTATTTTAAAGACAAAAACTACTATAAAAAATTTCAAATATCTAGATACAATAGTGATGTAATAACTATATTTATTTTCCCTATTCACAGATGTTTCCTATGTGATTAATTTTATTTCATGTGATTCACTCTTCTATCCCCTTGATTCTTTCAGAAAAATTTCCAGATGCAATCTAATTGATCTCATCTATTAGCATTTCCTTTTGAGAGGTATGTGGAAAACTGGGGGAGGCTGCACCCCAACACTATCAAGGCAGGAGACTGTTCTCCTGCCTTCTCTTGCATCCTGCCTCAGTGGTCCTCTTCAGATAACCAGAGAGGGAAAAAGGGGGACATCATCAAACCAAATATGAAGCTAAATTTTTTAAGTTAGCTTAAATAAGTATTAGCAAGTAAAAATGGTAAAAAGTTATAGAATCCCAATATCACCTAGATCAGCCCTATTGTCATCAATTTTCTGCCTTAAAGAGCTCTTCTTATCAACGCATAAGTAGATGATTTTTTAAGATTTTTTTTTTAATTTCAAAGTCAGACATACAGAGAGGAGAAAGAGAGGAAGATCTTCTGTCCAATGATTCACTCCCCAAGTGGTCGCAATGGCTAGAGCTGAGCCAGTCCAAAGCCAGAAACCAGGAGCCTCCTCCTGTTCTCCCATAAGGGTACAGAGTCCCAAGGCTTTGGGCTGTCCTGTACTGTTTTTCTAGGCTACAAGCAGAGAGCTGGATTGGAAGTGAGGCTGCTGGGATTAGAATTGGCACCCATATGGGATCACAGTGCATACAAGTCGAGGACTTTAGCCATTAAGCTAACCCACTGGGCCTGTTGATGCTGTTTTTATTGACAAAAGTCTCTCTTCTGATATTCTGCTTCAACTACATACAGTTTCCACTTTTAACTTGGACAGAAAATCTTCATTTTAACCATTGACTGAACTTGTTCATTCATTTCCAACACACCCCAGTTGGGCTTTGGCCTCCATAGCTCTACAGGTGTCTTTAACAAGGTCAGTCAGGCTATCACTGTACTGCTATTTTCATAACCTCTCACCAACAGTTAGCCCAACAAGCCTTTCCTTCTTTCTTGAATTGCTATGCTTTGTTTGGCTTCAGGAATATCACAGTATCATAACACTTCCTACTTCAGTGACCTTTCCTGATTTGTTTGCTTCCTCCACTGGTAACGCTGAAAAATCCTTGGGCTTTTCATAGCTCTGCTCCTTTTTATATAACTATCCTTATGAACTGAGAAGAGTTCGTTTAGTCTCATGGCACCTGAGAGTCTCAGATTTATTTCCAGCACTAATTCGGTGTTCTTATAGGCAGAACTCAAAGACTCTGCATTAAACATATACATACATAATGAACTAGGCAGACGGAGTTTGTTAAAGGAATTGTCTTATAACATGGAGACAAAGAAGCCCCACAGTAGATCATTTCCAAGTTCAAGATCACAAGACACTGGTATCATAGTTCAGTTCAAACCAAAGTGCTTGAGAACCTGGATAACCACTGGTAAAGTCCGTGTGCTCCAAAGGCAGAGAGCTTGGACTTCTGATGTAGGGCTGGAAAAGAAAAGAATGCAGCACAGCTCTTGAAGAGAAGGGAACCAATTCTGGTTTTTTGTTTGTTTGTTTTTTGTTTTCTGATTCTGTCTTATAGACAAACTGATGCTGCCTGTCTAAACTGAGAATAGATCTTCTACATGTAAGAGACTTAGACTCACATGACAATCTATGCAAGCAACATCAAAAACAAACACAAATGTGATGTTCTACTATTCTTCAGGCATCAGCTTAATCCAATCAACCTGACACCAAAAAGCAACTACCATGCTACCATAGGTTATTTAAGTTAAAATATACCCCAGGATAAATATGGCCTTTAAATTTAAATTTTAATATGTGTTCCAGATACATTTATTTCTTCACATTTTTTCTCCTCCCCATTGATCTTTCCTTGCACCAACAGCAACAATAGTCAACTATACTCCTCTTGTTTATACTCTGCTCAATTGATTCTCCCCAATGGAAACTGAGAGATATTTTAAAATCCTACTCTGTAGATGCATTTCAAGGATTAAGTCTTTCCAGGAACATCGAATGGATTTAGGCTTATTTCTGCCTTTGACCTTTTTACTAACTCTTTCTTTTACCTGAAATTTCCTTCCATAGACTTTATCACAGCTAGTTCCTTGTGTCATTCAGATCATTGCAAAAATACCACATCCTCAGAGATATCTTCTTAAATCCTCAGCCTAAATTTACATTCACTATTCCATAGCATTCTTAATTATCTGACAGATATTTATAGCTACCTAAGAACTTGGTTGTTTACTGGTTTTCATCATTAGTGAAAGCTCCATAATAATGTTTTATGCCTATTTTTCTGTATTCTGATCATCTGTACATACTCCTGTGGTATGTTAAGTACTCTATCATTTATCTATCTAGCTGTCATCCATGTAAATATACATATATGCACACACATAAGTAAAGAAGTGTAATTGGTACTTCTTATATGCAATGTTAAATTATGGAATAATTTTAGAAAATGTTGGTCTTTTCTGCAGGAATAACTAAATTAGAAAACTGTTTTTCACGATCCACAAAAAAGGATGCTCAGAGTGAAAAGTAGTCATGGTTCATTGTACTCGAGTTGTTTTGAAGTGACAGGAAGCTGCAGAAAAATAATCAAGACAGAGAGTTCATCAATTAGAAGATTAGCAGAAAAAAATCAATACACACAAAAGTTCCCAACTTAAGTAGTTTATTGAAGACCAGACCCTGCGAGAAGCATCATGTAGACAAATAGTACAGGTAGCACTTGTGAGTCGCCAATAGCAGCAGATAGAAAGGGACAAAATCATCCAGAATCAACATCTGTCTTTGAGAGCAGAACCCTGCTGTATTAGAGAGGCAATGGGAGATCAGAAGGTGACATCATTAGAAGTACAGTATATGGGACTCAGAAAGGAAGCAAAACGAATCAAAAAACACCACATAGTCAGGAAGTAGTTCACCCCAGAATGAAGAAATTGTCGTTAGTTTTATTCTAAGCAGTTGCCTTTAGTAGTGCTATGGACTTAAATCTGCCCTATCCAAGGGTAGCAGGCAATTCAACAAATATTTTTAATAGTGTATCCTGGAAGTAGAGAAGGAAAATCTAACCAGTCAATTTGATCATATTGAAAATATATTTGGTGTCAGCTGCTCAGTTTAGTTCTACTCTGGAAATTCATTGCTTGTCAATACAAAATACTTAGGGTAGTATTTAAATGATGGATAAGAACTCAGGTTGTTAAGCATTTTCTTTTGGGTCTATGCAGTCTTTTTGCTGTAAACCTGAAAGAAGTGTTTTGTTTTATGCAACATGAACTATATTCCATGCAAGTAAGTTGAGGTTTCGGCTAAGCCTCACTTAGAGATAAGCCTACTCTTGAAATAAAAAGGCTGATAGACCAGCAAAACATAATAAAATACCAAAACTCATCAAATAAAGTTTGAGTCCTCAATCTCTAATATGAGTCAATAGAATGGTTTTCACAACAAGGAAATGATTCTGACAAGGAAATGGTTCTTGACTCTCAGGGTCTTCAAATGTTGTGCCAGATGAAGTACACAGAAGTAGGAAGATTGTACACAGAGTATGATGACAGAAAAGCGTTATACTGAATAATGGGCATATTTTTTAGCGTCTTAGGAATGTTTTGTTGCTCTTGACTGCAGTGTACTGTAGGATTTTGCTGTACAGTGTTTTCCTAGGATTTTATCATGAGCTGGTTATCGCACTAGCACACAGTACATTCTTGTGAGTGCTCTACTTGCACGGCAGTTGCTTTTGTTTCACATTTCACAACCTTCAGCAATTACAAAGTTCTAAATGATCTTATGAGATAATTAAACTAACAAATCTGTATTGTTCCATTTGAAACAGTTTGTATAAACAAAGTGTCTGACATTCTGATGCTCTTTCTTTAAATCCAGAGCATAAAAGAAGAAAAATCACAATTTGGGGTCATAGACATTACATCACATATCTGGTCTAAAGAAAATCTTAACTTTCTCCTCAGAATAAACATAAAAATAAATTTTCTGTCAACACCTTAATGTCGTATGTTTGTGAACCAATAGAACTTCGATCCGCCAAAAAGATGTGGTGCCTTAATCAATTCATATTATGCTTGAATAATAAAAATAGGAAATTAAAGAGGATGGCTACTTTTCCTTAAAACTGTCAAAAAATATTTTTACACAACTAGTTTTCAAAATCCATAAATAAGATGAGGTTTTACTCTTCCAAGTGTATGAAAGTGAAAGCAGTACAGCTTTTCAGGGGAAAGATGAACTTATAGGAATGTTACTACAAAAGGAAAAGGAAGAGAAAGAAGTGCTCAAGGATGACGTCTGTCCTTCCTCCTCTCTCTCAAGCCATGAAGCACCTCAGGAAACAGTATTGTGATGACTTCCAGTAAGAAGTTATATGTCTACACAAACCTGAAAGGAGGAGGCCAATCCATCCTTGTTAGCACACTGTATGATCCATTAGATAGGGAGAACAAAAAGACTCCACTGAAAGACTATTGAAACTCGTAAGAAATTCTGACAAAGTTGCAGTATGCAGAATCAATGTTAAAAAACATCAATTGTGTTTTTACACATCAACAGTGCTTGCTTACAGCAATATTCCCATTTATACTTGCTATAAACTTTAAATATCTTCAAACAAATTTAACCAAGACTGTTAGCTCTACAATTAAAATGACAAAATGCTGATACAAGTAATAAAATATACACAAAATAGTAGAAAATATCTTAAAATCTTATGTTTTCATAGATTGGAAGAATTAGTAACATCAAAATGCCCCAGCCCCAGAACAATTGACAAATTAATCAAAATACCAAGAATAATTTCAGATACAGAAAGAATGCTTCTAAAATGAATATGGAAGCATAATATCTCTGAATAGCTAAATAAATCTTAAGTGATATAAGTAAAGCCAGACACAGCCCATTACCAGAGTCCAAAACATGCTACCGTGATGTCATAATCAAAAACAGCTTGGTACTGGCACAAAAGCAAATATGTAGACCAATGGAACAAAATAAAAACTCCAAAAATTAATCCACATATCTACAGCAACTAATCTTTGACAAATGATCTAAAATCATTCCCTGGAGGAAAGGCAGTCTTTTCAACAAATTGCATTGAATTTAGACACAGAGAAGTTTCAAACAAAGCATCTGCCTTCCACCCTACACACAAATTAAGTGATAATTGATCAAGGACATAAACCCAATATCCAGACCATGAAATTACTAGGAGGAAACATAAGGGAAACACAGCATGCATTGACTTAGGCAAAGGTGTCTTGGCCAGGATTGAAAGAGTACAGACTATAAAAGCAAAAATGAGATCACATACAGTTAAGAATCTTCAGCACTGTTAAAAAAAAAATCAATCTACAAACTGAAGAGACACACAATAGAATGGGAGAAATAATTACAAACTACATGTTAAATAAAAGATTAAGATTCAGATTCTATACGAACCTCAAGAAATTTAATAAGACAAAGCAAATAGTCTAGTTTAAAAATGGACGCCTGATACGAGTAGATATTTTTTGAAGGAGCAACTACCGAGGGCTAACAGACACATAAAGAGAGGGTCCCGATAACAAACCATCAGGCAAGTGCAGGTAAAACTAGAGTGAAGGATCGCTTTACCTGAGAATGCCTCTCATCCAAAAAGTTAAAAATAAAACTCTGGAGAGAATATAGAAAATGTTGCTGAGGATGTACAGAAAAGGTTACCCTATGCTGTTGGTGGAAGTGTAAACTGGGACAACCATTACAGAAGGAAATATGAAGATTCCCCAGAAAAGTAAAGGTAGATCAGCCAAGTAGCCCAGCTATCTCACGTTTGGTAATGTATTCAAAGGAAATGAAAGTGCCATACAACAGAACTACCTGTAACTTTTTGTCTATAGCAGTTCAATTTTTTACCAGCTAAGATATGAACTAAGAGTAAAGGACATATTGAATTCTTTCTATGGCCCCTGCCAGTGTTGAAGTGTACTTTCCTAACTTACTGAACTCTTTATTTGGTGTCACATTAAGCCTTTGAATTTGATGCAAATTAGAAATATGTTATCTCAAGAATTAAGAAACAAAAGAAAGAAAAAAGAGAATGAGACAGAGAGGGAGTAAGGAGAAGTATTTTTGTATCTATAAATTAAAATTGAATCTGTTCTCTTTATTACTATAACATTAGCATTGTGTTCTGGTATCATGAATTTGGTGTAACTTTGAGAATCTATATTCACCCTTTTTAAAATCTATCTCAGATACACATACAAACTCCTTGAGGTTTATTCTATAGAATTGAAAATGAAAGCTTGTTTTTAGTATTTCAATGAAAAATGTTAAGGTAACTTTTTATACAAAAATAATCTTCACAAAATGTGGATTGATGCACTGATGAAATTCACACACACACAAAAAGATCCAGTCTCAAGTTTACTTTGTGTTGATCTGCAGCTTTATGATGAATGGAGTAACATAACCTTTTCTGTTACTCATAAAATTTCTATGAATGAAGATAATAATTAAAGTGACAAATGTGATGGAGTGAAGAGAAATATGTTACAGTTGGGAAAGATGTGTCACAGCTACCGTGCAGTTAACGCTTCACTGGGTTTGAAGTAATCAAACATGAAAAACCTTTATACTTGATGTGGCATTCTTTCAGAAGTATCACTGTATCTGTGATCTGCTCATTTAGACTTTCAAGTTACCAACTTGGATGTAAAACCCAAACCTACTTGTCCAGTAGTGAGAAGAATAGTATGTGGGTCACACATTTAATAATAGCTTCGTAAGGAATTATTTTTTTTAAATTAGGTCATAAACAAAAAAGAAACTAGATAAAAGATGGTATCAAAATTTATACATTAGTTGTAAATATATTCACATTTTCATGACCTACAAAAACACGAAGTAATTAATATATATTTAAGAGGTCAAAACTTTGTTTAAGTGCAGGACACATACACCCTGTGCTACTATCACCACCTATCTGTGGTCATCTGTTTGGGCTTCAGTATCTTCAACCTAAAGATGAGTGTGATGTAGTGATGGATACCATACTTTTCTAATACAATTTTTAGCTTTAGATGAATGGTGTGTTGCACTACTCACAAAAGAGATTCTCTTTCTTTGTGGAACAAATTTACTGGGGACAGTAGCAGTTTCCTTTTATCACCTGATACAACAGGCTTTCGCGACTTTTTTTTTTTTTTCTTTACTGCCTTTGTCTCAGTGGGGCCTTCTGCTATAGTATTAGAATGGTCATTATGAAGGTCAGGTTTGTTTTTCAGCTGCCTAGCAATATTTTTCTCCCCCATCACCAGTATTTCCTACAGAAATTTTCTTCGAGTCTTTGTCATTTAGTCATCCAGTACTTGGATGACCCAAACTCCTACACGGCAGATTTAAACTTTACTTCCTTTGTAATCTTAAAGTGGTTTTTAAAAAGATTGTAATGCGATAACATCATGGCGCTTCCTTTTTTTTTTTTTTTTCGTTTTCCAAATTAGTTGTCATCTGATGGAATCAAGAGTTAGATTATTTTATTCTTTTCTCATTATTACTGTTGTTATTTTACAGTATTTTGTTTGAAAAAAAAAAAACACACATCATTCTTTTCCTGCTAAGCTTGGCATTGTAATCTATGAGTAATATTTCAAACAGGATGAAATGAGATATGAGCCACCCCATGCCAGAATGGAAAGCTTGTCCCTTCTAATCAGAGAAGTTAAATAAGACAGACTTTGTTGAATTTCTTTTTATAAAGCATTCCTAAGTACACATTTTTCATGTATCTGGGTGAGTAAACAATTGGAGTACTGTAAGTTGCTTCACAGCATAAAGCTGAATAACACATTGAAATAACTTCAGCTACTGTTCACTTTTGGAGAAATGGAGTGTCTTTCTCTGTTAAAGAGGCCTTCTTGAGGCTTCATTTAGGAAATGGAGGCTTTTGATTTAGATAGACTTTCTTGCCCATGTGACATTCTCTGGCCCTTTTTTCTGTTTAACATGGTAAAGTTAATCAGCTACAGTAGTTCAAGCCAACTTCTGCAAGTCTTGTTAATTATTCAACTATCTCTTTTGGAAGCTCCCCTACATTTTTTGTCCCCCCAAATTTGAATAGGAATTTCTACCCCGACTCCTTATAAAATGGTGGGATGGTGGGGAAGAATGATAACTTGAAAGGAAATCAGCATAAAAGCAGTTCTGATTACCCAGATCCTTGTGCCCACTGTCGGCTGATTTCCGGTGTAGGAGGAAAGTTGCACAGAAATGTGCAGTAATCCCACGTGAGCCTGAAAGCCAAACGGATTCCTTTAGTCTCCTGCCTGTGCCATCCTATATTTGTGATCTGTAGTAAGATCTTTGATTTCTTTAAGCCTCCTATAGATTGTCTCTAAAATGTGTTTAAAGTTGCTAGTTTTCAAGACTGAGAAATTCAAGTGTGATTTTAGCATTTGCACAACCTGTAAACCCTTAAGGATGGTTATTTTTCAGGGCTGCCACAGCTGCTGTGGCTACTGTTTAGAGTTTTATCACATGTGATCAAAAAGAACAATGCTAGTTACACTGCTACAATCAAACCCAAGGATCAGGAAGCTATTTCATTGAAAGGACTACCTAAAGAAATGCATTCTTTCAGGCATTCGTTTATTTCATAGCATCTTATTTCTCAATCTAGATGATACATTTCAAAAAACAAATGGTTTGGAATGTTTTTCTGAGAAAAATGAACTCAACTGAAGCTTGTACTTATTGAGAAATAAGAGCAATTGTTAAAATTAAAACAATATAAAATATATATTGTACAATATATAAAATTGCACTGATTTTGACACTTTTTTTGGGAGGGGGAGGGTTGTTTCAACTCATTCATTTGAGCAAATAAGCCTAGTTATTTTTTTTTTTGCCTACATTGAAATGTCATAGTAGAACGTAGCAGCATAAATTTTCCCCACTGGGGTTCAAGCGTTTATTTCTTCAGATCTAACAATAAATCAACTGACAAAATGTGATTTCTCTGCAAAACATATTCAACAAGTTAGGTTGCATGGACAGCCATGCTTCAGTTTATACACAGACACCCTGGAACGTTTTATTATAAAGCAACAGTTCTGAGACTCTATGTAAAGAAGTAGCTATAAGAGTAAACATGAGAAGAAGTATATAATTAACCTGGCCGATCTGACTAAGTGATATCTACAGCTTTGGAATCACCAAGCAATCAAGTTGAGCAATAGATATTGGGTGAGTATATAAAATAATGCCGCCTTAATTAATCTTTCTGACATAGCACTGTCATTTTCGTAGGAAGAAGTTAGTAGTAGAAACAGTATCTGCATTGGCATAGTTCTGTTTTATTTTCGATGAAAATTGAATTTTTGAATATAAGAATCCATGTTTAGCATCACATGCACTACACTTTTATGTCATCACAGGTTTGGAAAACCCCATAACCAGATTGGTCTCTTCAAGAAACAAAAGCCAACTTTGTAGTTATAGACAAGACACACACGTTAAGCCAGCTCATATTTTCCTATAGCTTCTCCTTCTAGTTAAGTCTGCAAACTAATTTGGATTAAACTAAAACAGACTTTTGCTCCAAGCATTTTGAAAGTTTAAAGAGTTTGGCTAATTTTGGTTGTCTTTTCAAAATATTTCTTATATGGCTTCATGTCTGCATCCTGGAAGGGTACCAATATGTGCTTAAATCTTTCAAGAAGTTGCTCTTTTCTTTTGCCTAGGCTTCTGAAAAGCAAGTAAATATGTGAGTTAGAAGACTTTCTGTCTGTTCTTATCAAATGACATGCCAGACAAGGTTCATTGCCACTAGGATTTAGACTCATTGAAGCAAAATGCACAATCTTTAAAAAATACACAGATGAACTCATCTCATTTTCTAAAATCTAATATGTACTTAAATCATCTTCTGAATAAAATAATAAAAACCCAATAACATTCCAATTCCCTTCTCACATATATTTCTCTCTGCTGCATACTCACCATGACTTTATTTTTGCCAGTTGAACCTGAAAGTGGGCTATTTTAATTGCTGGTTTGAATTCTCTGCTATCATTGCTATGTGATAATACACAGTGTGGCTGTTTAAATGAAGAAATCCACTCTACTAAAAAATCTTTGCCACTGATGCCACACACAAATACCGTATGGACTAGCTCTCAGAGCCAAAGCAGGAAAAATCGCCAAAGGGTAAAAATAGTTCTTGATATGATGATATGCTGCTAAAAGCCACATGGTGTTTGGGTGCAGCATTTCACAGTCAAACAATCATAATTTCATGCCTAAAATGTGCATGTTATTTCAGGAAAATACAAAATCTGAGTATTGCACATTTGCTGCAGAATGACCAGTGAGTGTTGCTATAATGATTTGTTTTTCTTTTACAAACGAATATTTCTTGCTGAGCCTTTTCATGCCATCTTGCCTGGGGTGGAAATGGGAAAAAGGACAGGATGAGGTTAGAGTAGAAGGGATTATCAAGAATATGTGCTTTTTTTTCTGCTGAATTCCTGTAATTCTACAAACTAGACATGATTTAAAGCAAGGCTCCTTTACTGTCTTCCTCCTCAGAAGTGTTAAATACTGGAGTCTTCGTTACAGAAATGTGTTTTGCAGTGCTAGATGGTAAGATCCAGCTTTTTCAGGAAAAGGGTACCCCAATACCAATTGTCCCTAGGAATACTATAGTTATCGCTGAAATCCTGAAAACTCTCTATAGTTTAAAACTTTCCCTTATATCCGTCAATAATCTGAGGTCAGGACTGTTGAAATGGAGAGAAAAGAACATAATTTACCATTCTTCTAAAGCACTCATACTATTTTAGTTAAGCTGTATGATTGATACTCCATATTCAGGCATTAGAGAAAGAACTATAGTGAGATAAATGGAATGGGGAGCTGTCTGTAGCAAATAGAAATTGGAAATAAAAACGAATGTGGGTATCTTTTTCTACGGTTTTGCTTGGTAACAAAACATTGCTTACTCAAACAGAGTAATAGAAACTGTTTAAGTTACTAAATAAAATGGAAGCTATCTGGCATCCAGTAAACTTGGAAGATATTTGGGTATCTGAAAACAAAAGAGTCAGTTGGAAGGCCATAATATTCATGAGAATGAATGATTAATCCAAGGACCAACCCAGAGTAAATGGAAACGTGTCTCATCTCTTAGGATAATAATAATTGAAAATGTTGTATAAATTTAACTCTATGCTGGAGACAATGAAAATCACTAGTTTATTCTCTATTATAAACCCACTATACTTATATAACAGAGATAACAGGAGCAAAGGGGAAGGTAAGGCTGTGCAGATGAGTCCCTGGAACTCTGACACACTAGTGAGTCGGATGTCTCTGCAAAGTGTTCGAAGTGAAGCCAGTGCTGCCGAGACAGGGCCTATTCAGAGAAGTCCACGTGGACCAAGAGCAAGTGAAAAAGAAATTAGTAAATGCTGCACTACTTAAATTCTGTGAAAAGGAAATTTTAACAAAAACTGTTTAATACATTTGAGAATGTTGTTTTGTAACGCTGTGCCTCAAGTCAACAATTTGTAACTGCAGCAATTGCATATTATAAGGCTAGAGGTGATAGTAAAGATCTGGACCAGTGGGATTCAATACAACTTCTGATGTGAGGAAGCTGAGAACTAAGGAGATCAGTTCAAGACTTGGCAGGTGGCATAGAGCTGAGCAGGACATCTCTGACTCATCTGTTCTGATTCCCAGACCAAACGGTTGGGCATTTGTATGTCAATAAGTAGGGAAGAGAATAAAATGTCTCTAACTAGGGATATTTATTGATCTTCTCATGTATATCAAGTGCTGCGATGCATATGATAGTTATAAATCCAATCACTGTGAATTCTACAGCCAAAGGAAAGAATCGGTTGGTTGAAACATAGTTACAATATGACATAGTTCTCTTGGATCATGGGGAATTAGAGACAAACCTAGTTTCAAAGACTTGGAGGATTTCCAAGAGATCTCTGAAAATGGGTAAGAGACAATCAAATGAAAATTTAAAGGCAGATTCAACACAGCCTAGAAATTATTTTATAGGACAGGAACTAAAAGCTGGTGCTTTATTTTCATGCAACGTCTAAGGAAACGAAAAAGTAGAGACTAGAGGAGGAGTCAGGAGCAAGCTATTAGCAACCCTTCCATGTAGCAGTCAGGAGTTTGGACTCTATCTCAAGGATTGTGAAGCATTCACAAGAAATTGACATTCAACGTGATTTGCAGAGGAGGGCCTCTAGTATGAATAGTGCTACAAAAGTCTAGCTCTTGACTGACAAACCAAAATGCTAACGCAGTGAAAACACAAGGATTGTTGATGTCTTGTTATCCGCCTTTTGTGTGCTTCTGAGGCTTTCCTTTCCTTTGGATGGGCTTTTCGCATCATGTGTTATACAATCCTCTATTCCCATATTGTGTGTTTTTGCCTTCTTTTAATCCCATTACACACGAACAATGGAAAACCCAATGAGAAGCCATGAGAAATGATATTTCACCACATTATTAGCCTGAAGAAACACACATTTGCAATTGGTTTTTCAGAATACCATATGTGTAGTTTGCGACAAAGAATGAAAAAGGGCAGTGAATATCCCAAAGCAAGGGCAAATGAACATTAGTACACACTGATAACAAATTTCAGAGTTAATTTTAAGTTTTAGCTTTTAGGAAACAAATAAAAAGACAACACGATCAGTTGTGATTTTGACACTGGGTATTGCTATGTAGTACTCAAGCCAAAATTGACTGTCAGCTTCTTCATTGTGGTTTTTAAATCATTTCACCTAAATTGTCGATGGATTTGGGAATTAAAGAGAATTTAAGAATAAAATGTGTTTTGATTGCTAATTATGTGTATACATAAATTTCTTGTGAATGTATATGCAGATATGAAAATCTGACTGTGAACTGTTGCAACAATGAAAGAGGTGAAAGAGAATGAAATAATATAGTAAAATTTACTGATAGGCAGATAGATTAATATTAAGGAAATTAATTGCATTCCAAGAAACAGTAATAGAGGATTTTATTTTGGACTAAGTGTCACAGTGGTTTAACCAACAGCCAACCAAGCTGGCATTTGAATGCTGGTTCAAATACAAAGTTCCCTGCTTCTGGTCTCTTGCTCATGGGCCTGCAAAATTAGTGAAAGATGATTCAAGTATTGGGCCATTATCACCAATTTGGGAGACCCATAGGAGTTCCAGGATCTTGGCTTTTCTCTGGCCCTGCTCTTGAAGTAGAAGCCACTTGGAAGAGTCAACCAAGGGACAGATGATTTCTCTCAATCTTGTTCTCTGACTTTCATATATACATATATATACACACACACACACACATATATATAGCATTAATAAAGTCTTAATGTATTTAGTAACCTAGAAAATCATTTAAAGTTATTTTTGCTTAGCTCATTGCTTATTCAACAGACTTCTAGTGATTTTTTAATTACAAGAAAGAGGAAAATATATTTACTAGCATACCAATTGTGTTTTTAGATAGTAAGTTAATAATATTAAATTTTACAATTGCATGAATACTAGCTATTTTACAAAAATATCTTTTAGTTATGTAGCCCAAGTTTTCACAGGTAACCTATAATAACAAATTTTTTAAATGTATGCTTATGTTTGCTTAAACAGTATAGAATGATGGTTTTTAAAAGAGTAAGAATAAAATATAATGGCTCATAAGTTTTCATATTCTTGTTCTAAATCTATGTAGCTTATTTAACTTTTATGGATTTTATTTTGATTGCTTTGGTTCTTACATGTATAAGGCTTGTTATGAATGCATTCAGTATTCATATCTTCCTATAATGCATGAACTAATTCAGTTCACAGTCAAATTTAACACAATCATGAATATATTATGTCAGTGCAACTTCAAATATCACTATACATTAAAAGGGCAAGTATCACTATTTTACAGATACATGCTAAAGGATTTATATGGTTATTGTCTTTAGAATAACTTTGTTATTATGGTAAAGAGTAGCAATGAATACAGTCTGATTAATAGCAATGCTTTCCCCAGCAATTTCTAAAGACATTGGTTTCTTCATTGGATTCTAGTTTTCTGAAAATTTTGGTTTCTCTTTCAAAATCACAGTCATTGAAACTTTAACATTTGGTCAAATTCATGGGAAACCAGCTTAAGATATGATCTTAATATTCATTATTCATGCTATTTTTAAATCAGACTTGAGGGTGGTAGACAAGTCACGTGCAGAGACAACCTCAGAGTAGGAGATAGAGCAGGGCCAGGAGCAGCTGAATGCCCCAGGCAATCTAGCTATGGAACTGAAAGACTTGCCTGCGGGAGAATCGTTTGCTTGGATTTGGAATCAAGATGCAGAAATCATTTTACTATGACAGAATTGTTAAAAAAAAAATCAGGCAGGGCATCTATTGTGAGGTGTATATTCACTTCTCCGGATGGTTTGAAACTTGTACTGACACGAGGACACTGATGCAAATACGTACAGAAAAGACACAGATCTCTTTCCACATTAGACTTTTCACGTGAGTGTCCCCAGTGAATGCTGGTGACTGGGGAGCCTGTGCGGAATGTATTCTCGCAGAAGCTTACAGTCATAAGTCATTCCTCAATCATGCTTTTCCTAGGGTCCTCTTCCAGGCTTCTGAATTCCTACTGTGTCATGCATACCCCAACTGTACTTCAGATTGCACCTAAATACGTTTCCGAAAATAAGCTTCAAATAATTAAATGCGACTTTTATAATCATTTTCCTCTGAAGATCCAGAGCGTAATCTGGCTCTGGTTAATCGTTTCAATTTGACTTATAATACAGTGTCAGTTTATTTAGTTGGAATTAGTTTTCTATTTCTCCCCTTTTTGTAAGCACTGCCTGTTTACTTAACAATATTTGGCTTTGCCTAATGATATGTACAGAAGACAGTGCTAAGTGGAACATCAGCTGTTTACATCAGCTCTAACAATTAATGCATGTTAATTTTTAATTACACTGATTGTACTAGAGGCAGAATGTATGTTTCTTCACAGAACAGATGTACTAGTCAGCTTGGCTGGTGAACATGCATATCGATCAGATGTTGATGCTGCCAGCAATTCAGCAAAGTCTGCTGAGTGTCGGCTTCTAATGTACTTACAAGTTTACGGCTCAGAGTCCTGGTTGAGGCAATACAGCCTGGTGCGGCATCCTCTAATGTTTACAGATAATCACAATATGTCTGTTTTGCGATTAGTATTCCACAGTGTAAGATTGGAAGATTGAGTAGGTACGGAGAGATCCGAAGGTGTCTTTCACCTATGAGCTGCTTTCCCCATTCTTATTTGACCACACTCTCTTCAAAGATTTCATTTTGTATTAATACTAGTTTTCCCAATATGGTTCTTGTGTTGATGTGGAATCCTTGACACAAATGACCACTTGTAGTCCGATGAGAAATCCAACGTAATAATGAAGTTACTGGCGGAGAAATCTGTTTCTATTGAGTCCTACTGCCAAAGCTAGGTAGGAAATAAGCAGAAAACACTAGGCAGCAAGATTGCAGCCACCGAACAGGCTCTCTGTCAAGGGCGAGTCAATCAAGAGGCAAATATCGATATGTTGAGCATTTCACAAAACAGTTTGGATAACCTAGCCAAAAGGGGTAGAAAACAAGGATGCATTCCCTTGGCTTTAAGAAACTCATACTCTTGCTGGAGAAATAAAACCTTTATACACAAGTCAATTAAGGAAGGGTCCCATGCTGCCGTCAGCATGCATTTGATGTAGAATTGTATGTGATGCTTGTAACATGAGCATTCTTTTGAGGTAATGCTTTATCACAGTGCTCAACTGGAGTTGTTGGACCCAAAATCTGGCCTGAATTCATCAATACTTAGCAGCAGTTTATTTACCATGTTCACCAAAACCTTTTACATTATTTCACAGATAAGAATATAAAACTGAACATCTTTTCTTTTCTTTTCTTTTCTTTTCTTTTCTTTTCTTTTCTTTTCTTTTCTTTTCTTTTCTTTTCTTTTCTTTCACATACTATCAGCTGTTACTCTCTAAAACATTCATAAACAAATCTCTGCAGGTATATTTTTTACTTATGGGTACAAAATGACTTTGTTAGTCATTTTAATTTATTGATTAGACCTTAGGGTTGATTCATACATTGGTGTATGCATGAAGATATGCATCCATATACATTAAAAATGATGCTTTGTTTTAGGAAATGCAAAAACTGAAACTACTCAGGTCAAAAGAAAGAACAAAAAATGAGAATCATATGTTGCTAAATTTCAAATTGTATGGTGAAATTGTCACAACAACACGGTGTGGTATTTTGCAGGAAAGAAAAAAAAAATCACCAAAGAAATTAAGAACCTAGCATTCAGACTAGAGGGGACAAGAAGGCCTTCCTAACAACCATGTTAGTACAACCCCATGAATAAAATAGTCCTTAAAAGTTTGTCATATAAATTACACACAAATTATGATTTGAGATTATTAATAGCTCTATAAAAGTGTGAAATGCAAATTATTAAGTTTCAAAAAACTAAGATAATGTATTTGTAACATTGGTATATGTAAACATTTCTGAGAAAGCACAACATAAAAATAGACCATAATATGATGGTTGATTGTCTATATCTAAAATGCCAGAATACAGTTAATAGCAGAATGATGGACTTGTGACAGCACTCCAAGTACTATATTATTGTAATAATATAGAGAAAATCAGTGTCGGGGCATACGACAGGGTAGAGAAAGTCTTGGAGCCTATAGAACTGTGTCATAAAAAAGTTAAAAAGATTATTACACTAAAATACATTAGAATTTAAAAAGTTTATTCAGCAGAAAACATCATTTAAAAACAAAGAGGCAAACTACAGATGAAGAATTTTTCAGTACATATCTAAGATAATATGTAAAATAGAATAACCAACCAAATCAGTTCTTTAGCAAAAAATAGATAAACCCATGCATACATACATCCTAAAGTTATTAGGAATACAGACAGACCCGTGGCAATCAATTAAATTGAGACAATAATTAAAATTTATTAAGAAACCTGAGAATCTGATAGATTTATTATCGAATTGCATGAAAACAATTAAAAAGAAACTAACTGCAAAAATTTTCAAACTTTTTAAAAATATTAAGCAGTTTTAAATCCAGTCAAATCTTTTTGTGAGGTCATCATAATTCTGATGGCAAAATCAATGATACAACACAAAAAGAAGTCACAAATTAAAATTGTTGATGTATCAAAGTATTCAAAATGAAAAAGATGTATCTGAAAAATCAACAGGTAGCACCATATTGAAAGGGGAAAATAATGAAAACTTTCTCTTCAGAATTGAAATAAGGTACAAATATCCACTTTCACTCAATATAACATTAGCAAAAGCAGTTAGGGAGGAGAAAGAAATAAAGCACATTGGAATTGAGAAAGAGGGAATCTAAATGCTCAAGTCTGTAGAAAACATCATGTTGTAAATGGAAAATTCTAAATACTCCACTGAAAAGGTGTTAGAATAGATAAGCCAAAAGAGTAAAATAGCAGAACAAGCACACACACACATACACACACATACACACACACAAGTAGAATGATTATGTAGCAGTAATGAATATACTGTGAGAGGAATTAGAAACCGTATTCAAAATAGCAGCACGTTTTAAGCAGTAAAGGAAAATAAATAACAAGGAGTAAGTTCAACCAAATATGTGAGAGAAGAAATGTGGAACTATGGGTGGTTAGGATGGGAAGTGCCACTGTGCTCTTAAAACTATATATATGAAAAAAAATCTTAAAAAATCTCTACAATGAAAATGAGAAATCGTTGTTGAAGGAAATCATCAAGAACACAGAAGATGGAAAAAATATCTTTTGATCATAAGTTAGAAGAAGCAATATGGCTAAAATGTATAAACTATTTAAACCATCAATAGATTTAATATGATTATATACAAAATATTATTGGCACTATTTGAACTGAGAAAAAATTCTGCAATTTATATGGCATCATAATACTAATGACAGACAGATTCTGAGCCAAATAAATGAAGCAGCAGGAACAAATAACTTAATTCCCAAAGAGCTATAATAATGAAAACATAATCACATGGCATGAAAACTAGCACATACATCAGTGGAACAGGATACACAACCTCCAAATTAATCTATGTACATACAACTAATTGAGTTTTGACAGTGGTGCTAAGAATCTATATTGTCTTTTCAATAATGGTTTTTAAAAACTATACATATACATACAGAGGCATGAAATTAGATCCTAGGGCATGGAGTAATGGTTCAATGGATAAAACCTCTCTGTGCAAGTGACAGGTTCTCATATGCAAGGTCCCAAGACTTTTGGCCACCTTTTACTGCTTTCCTAGGCCACAAGCAGGGATCTGGATGAGAAGTGGAGATGTGATCCTTACACAGTGAGGTTTTAGCCACTGAGCCATAGCACCAGGCCTCCCACCTCAAATTTGAAAATATTTGTTTATTTGAAATACATTGTGTATAAAGAGGAAGAGAGAGAGACTGAGATTTCCCATTTGTTGGTTTACTCCCCAGATGGCCGTGATGGTAAGTGCTGAGCCAGGTGGAAATCGGGAGCCTGGAACTCCTTCCAAGTCTCCCACTTGGGCACAGGGGTCCAAGAATTCAGCCCTACTTCTACTGTCTTCCCAGTCACATTAGCAGGGAGTTAAAAAACAAGTGAAACAACTGGGAATTGAAATGTTGCACATATGGGAATCTGGCATTCCAGTCTGAATCCCAATCCACAACAATAGTGGCTAAACGAAGAGAGAAGGAGGGCCCAGTGCAAGTCTAATAGCTAAAGTTCTTGCCTTGCACGCACCAAGAATCCCATGGGAGCTATTTTTTCCCCAGCTGTTCTGCTTCTTTTCTAGCTCCCTGACTGTGGACTGGGAAGGCAAATGATGATGGCCTAAAGCCTTGGGATCCTGCACCCAAGTGGGAAACCTGAAAGAAGCTCCTGGCTTCAGATTGGCTCCATGGTGGCCACTTGGGGAGTTAACCAACAGATGGAAGATCTTTGTCTTGCCTTCTCTCTGTAAATTCGACTTTCCAATAAAAAAAATCTTTAATAAAAGAAAGAGAAAAGCAGAATGAATGAAAGAGAAGAAAGGTTATATGTTGTTCTTATAGGGAATCTCAGATTTTCCTTCTGAAGATAGTTAATTGAGTCTGTCGCAACAAGCTGACAATGAACAGATTAATAGGAGAAAAGGTATAAACATTTATAAGTAAATGAATATACACAGACACCACACACAATATGAAACTCAAAGGACTGAACTTGAAGTTTGAGCACTGTCTGTACACAAGAAATGGAACCTTTGGATCTGCGGTGCCATTTAGAGAGTGTACCAGCATAGGAAAGATTCTCTCTCTGTCTCTGTCTCTCTGCCCCTTCCTCCTCTTTCTGTGTCTTTTGATCTTCTTCTATCCCTTTCTCTTTGTCTTTCAAAAAATGAAGTAAATACATTGTAAAAAAAATTATCACCAAGAAAATTCCAGGCCCCATTGGCTTAGTTCTTTAGCTTAATTTACTTTGAAAATATTTAATTTGGACTTTCACAAACTTAAGAAAAAAAAGATGTGTAGTAACATTTGTTATTTTCTGTGAGATGCCAATTTTTTCCTGATACCAAAATGAGAAAAATGGTTTGTAAGAAGCAAAATCCAATTTCCTCATAAGATAGTCTTATGAAGTGGGTCCACAAGTTCCCAACAGAATACTAATGAATCATATAAAAAACAGATAAAAATTATATATCATGAATAACATTATATATGTTATATGATATATGGCATATAAACTTGGATTGGCATCTAAAAAATCAAGCATTATAATAATTCACCATTTCAAGAGTGTAAGGTTTTAATTTTAACAGACACAGCATGTAGAAAATTTTAAAAAATAGTGTTTGACAAAACCAACTTATAGGATAGAACATTCCCCAATTCAGGAAGAGAATGAAGTGTTCTCAATAATAAAAGGTCCAAACAAACCCCATGGCTAACATTACAGATAGTGATAAGAAATGATTCTCTCCTTGTGAACCCAACAGCAGAAGAAAGTCCAGTCTTACTGCTGCTATTCAATGATGTGCTGGAGTTACCAGCTGCAAGATTAAAGTAAAAAAAAAAAAATATATATATATATATGAAAAGAAAAGAAATACAAAGAAATACAACTTTTGTTATTCATGGATGGCAGATAACATGGTGTGTTAAATATAATAATAAAAAACACACTATGAAACTACTCAGTGCTGACATCAGGAAGGTTGCAGAACACAAGATTAATGTAAAGTCAATTGCATTTCTGTACACATGTGAAGAATCTCAAATGAATGTAAGAAATGCATTTATGAAAAGGCAAAATGCATAGGATGTATATATATATATATATATATACATTCTAGAAATATCCAGTTATTGTACAGAAAACTAAGGAAAGGTATAATGAATAGGAAAATATCTCCTATTCATGGTTTAGAGAACATACCATGTTTTTCTAGCAATATACTCGCCAAATTGATCTACAGATTCAACACAATTCTTTAATTTCTTACAGAAACTAGTAAGCTGATACTGGAATTCATGTGGGACTGTAAATGATGATAAATAGACAAAACAACCTTGAAAAAGTGGACTGAAACAAACATACTTTACAATTTTTTAAAAAGTACTGCAAATGAACAGTACAAGCATTAGTGTAATATTGGTATAACAAAAGGCACATAAACTAAGGAAATAAACTAGGATACCTAGAAATAAATAATTTACTAAATTCAAATTATTTAAAAATGATTTACAAAGTTTAAATTATTTTTAAAAGTGTGCTCTAATCATTCAATAGAATAAATAATTGTTTTATAAAATTAGATAATCATGAGAACAGAAAGGAAGAAAGAGACAAATTGGATCTTCATCATCTCACATATATAAAGAACACAAATTCAAGTACTTAATTCTATAGACAAAGCTATAAAACTCTTAGAAGACACACAGGAATGAATCTGTATGACTTCATTTTTTACTAAGGGGTAATATATGTGATATCAAAATAAGAGCAACATAAAAAAATAATATCGATTCATCAAAATAACTTCTTTTCAAATGATGTTAAATGTCCCAGTTATTTGAATCTAGAATATAATGCTCCTATCATGTTGAGTCTAATATTCTGGATATTTGGACAAATAAGCAAACATAGCACAAAGCAAATAAAGTAATTATCCTTCTAGAGGAATCTCATAAGTAGAGTAAGAAAAAAGAGGATCTTGCATTACAAAAATTTGGTATAATCATGAAACAATTCTTACTCCTATTCGTTTTTTAAAGGATTCTTGTTCTTTCTTATCGATTTTGATGGTTTTAGTCTTTTCCATTCTGATTTGACATTTCTGCATTTTTGACTAAGTTTTCTGCATAGATTTACTCATTGGCGATTTTTCTTCCATTTGCTCAAGAAATCTTCTTCCCCTTCCTTCCTTCCTTCCCTCCTTCCTTCCTCCCTCCCTCCCTCCCTCCCTCCCTTCCTTCCTTCCTTCTTCCCTCCCTCCTGCCTTCTTGCCTTCTTGCCTGCTCAGCTGCCTGCACAGCTGCCTTTCTTCATTTTTTCCTCCCTCCCTCTTTCTTCTTTTCTCCCTCCCTCTTTCTTCTTTTCTCCTCCTTCTCATATCCTCCTCTTCTACATCCTTATCCTTTAATGATAAGCTTTACTTTCCCTGTGGTAGCTTATTGCCACTGCCAGTGGCAGACCCCTTTCCAGATATATTTATAATTTTGTGTCCTCCACCTCTTCATCTGATTCTGCCTCTTCTCCCACAGCTACTAAGGACTAGCTATTATCATGCATATGCCCTGACCATATTTTAACCTCAAGACCCCAGGGGAAACTGACTTATTTTTCAAGTGCATATTAACATCTGTAATTATTGATATCTTTTCAACAATTTCAAAACAGGAATGATGTTTGAGACTTCATTTTAGTAGATTTAATTTCCAGAGAATAAAGGATTGAGGTATGCTCATGATTGTTCTCAGTGTATGTGTGAAAATACACAAAGGTTTTCACATAGAAATGTTACTTCTTACTCTACTCATATTTGAGAGATACAGGGCATTTTGTCTGCAAAGTCAGAGGATTTATGATATATATGTCATTTATTTATGATTTATGATGCATGAGGATTGCAACTTTATTGTTTATTCCTACAACCTGAATAGCCACAATCATGGCAAAAGGTACATGTCGATAGTGATGAATGTGAAGAGCAGGTCTTCATATCTAATGGGCTCTATTAATTTATGGAATTGGCTTTATTATCCTTGTTTTCTGCACAATATTATTCTGTGTTTACTTTGCATTTAATGTGGAATTTTTCTCTCCTTGGCATATACTCACCATATAAATTTATGTTACCTTCTGTCATGCAAATAATCATGCAAATAGTTCAGATTACTTGAATCTTAAGTGAAGATGAGTACAGTGAAAACACTCAAACATCAGCTGTTTTATGCCAGAAAATTCTGTAGTCAAAGAACTGGCCACTGTAATCAGAATAAGAAATTATTCTATCCTCAACTTGAAAAGTGTTGTGTTGTGATAAAAGAAAGCAGGTTTTAAGTATAACACTCATGTTGCAAAATGATCTGAGATAGAAAAGGAAAGGATATTTGGATTGTAATTACCCAATTGCATTATTAATTCCATTTGTCTTCCTTTGAAAGCTTTTTCATGTTTTGTTTCATTCCTTAGTAGTAATTCCGATGACTGAAAACAGGATGTGCCTATAAAAATCCCTGATTCCCAGCATTGAGAAGTAAATACACGACTACCAATTGTTGTCATTGAAACGGAGCACCACAACAAAACAGAACAAAATATTGAATACTAATGTTAATAATTAAGAAAACAAAACAGAACTTACTATATTGTGCAAGAAGAGAAAAGGGAAAGATGTATTTCAAAGTTTAGGGTTTTTTTTGTTGTTTTGTCCTCAGAACTGAGACTACTGAGAATAAACTTTGAAAAGAGTTAGTTGTACTTGTCAGCTTCATTCTATCAAAATTTGCAACCACGCAGAGGTGTAACCATGCTCATATATTTACTGGACAGCATTTCAATGAAAATGCTGAAAACCACATACCTTCTGCTCCCAATCTGACTACAGTAGCATCATTCAAAATGGACAACTTCTCCTTTCTGAATTTTCTGTGGAAATCATCCAGGTTCCTTGGTGTGAAGCTTAATGAATCACCATTGGATTTTAGAAAGAAATGCTAGAAAATTCATCAGAAACATAAACATTTTCTAGTGAATCAGAAACATGCGACAGAATCATGCAACCTCTGTACTATAGAGAATGTATGCAATCACTGTACACTCAAAAGGGCACAGCTCTTTCATGACCAGGAATTCCAGTGGCAAGGTGTAAAAGACATATATTACTCATTTAATATATTTGAGTATGCTCTGCACACTAGTGGGAAAATATTCACCATAACATTTCTATTGGAATACTGCGTTTTTGAAGTAACCAGTTTGGTCTCAGATGTCTTATTTATTGTTCAAATCCCCAAACAAAAGCAAAGCCTCTTGTTACAGAATTCTCTTTGAATTTGCCATGGTTTAAGATTCAATTCTGTGATTCATTAGCTAATGCTTTTCTAAGCATTACAGAATTTAGTTACTTGCATGTCTATAGACTACATATTTAACTATTTAGAGCACCTTCATGTCTTAGTTTTAATGAGTTTACTTGAGTATCTCAAGCATCAAGATTTCTCAGTATAAGAATTGTGTCTGCTTTTCATTCTGTACTTAAGTCAGCACAGTCCTATATATTCATGTTTTTAAAGATCTTATTTTTTTTCAATAGGCAGAGTTACAGAAAGAGAGAGTTTGAGAGAGAAGAGAGAGAGATTGAGAGGAAGCAAGAGGGAGGGAGGGAGAGAGAGAGACAGAGAAGAGACAAAGAAAGAGAGCCCAGCGGCTTGGGCCAAGCAAGGCTCAAACCAGGAGCTCAAGCTTCCATTTGTTTCCCATTAACTGCTGCTTTCCTAGGAACAATAGTAGGAAACCAGATAAGAAGTGGAGTAACTGAGACTCACATCAGCATTCTGAAATGGGATGCAGTCTTCCCAAGTGGTAGCTCAACCCAGGGCACTGTAATGTCTGCTCCTCTCCTTTCTTTCTTTCTTTCTTTCTTTCTTTCTTTCTTTCTTTCTTTCTTTCTTTCTTTCTTTCTTTCTTTCTTTCTTTCTTTCTTTCTTTCTTTCTTTCTTCCTTTCTTTTTCAGATACTGGCAGGGGGAGGAGAAGAGGGATTGTCTAAAATTACAGATAATAAAAACAATAAAGAAAATTTATTAGACTTATACTGTATATATTGTAAATAAACTGAGTCCCTGGTATCATCTCCAGTGTCTTTCTAGGATGATTTTAACTGGGTGTGCAAGGGAAGAGAAGGATGACAGGGGTTTGTGGGCATAAGCATATCGGTCTTCTTGGCCCCCTCCTATTTCTCTTGACCTCCACCTCCTCCAACCCCTTCTGTGTTCCTTATAAATAGAACTAGTTCCAACATGCCTTCTCTTCCCTGACCTGGCCCTGTTTTTAATTTTTTTCTTAAAGAAAATATCAATTTGCACCATCTAACCTGGACCCCCTCCTACAGCTGTATCTTCCAACATCTTCCTCCCTTCCCCACCCTGGAGGGCCCAGGCAGTAGAGATGGCTCCCGATGCCTTTGTTTCCATAGTAAGGTTTGCCTGTGTATTGACCTCTGTTCAATAAAGTATTGACATAAAAAAACCCATCATCTGCTTCTGAAGGTGTGCATTAGCAGGAAGCTGGATCAAAAGAGGAGAAACCAAAACTAGAGCTGGGCACTCTGACATAAAATGCGGGCTTCATAACCACTGTGTCAAATGGCAGTTGCAAAAGGCATTATTGTTTACACATAGAGTCTTTTGAGTATTAGAGACGCCAATCTTACGTGCTTCAATCCTATGAAACTAATCCTGTGGCACTCTCAATTTGAAATCAGGTCACTAAGGAAAGGGAAATTATGATGTAGATCTCGTGCCAGGTTAAAATTGGCATGTATGCTCATAAACAATTGACCCAAACTAGGTAAAAGTCCTACCTAATTGCAAGGATATGGGATATGCAATCTTCTCAAACGCTGAGAGAACAGAATTGCATGAGAGAGCAATTGTGTCTCTCACATTTATGCTAAGCAATATTCTTTGTGATTGTTGACAAGTTATATAAACACTTGTTATGAGCTGAATTATATCCCTCCACATGAATTCATGTTGAAGTCCTCACTCCCAATGTGACCATGTGCCTTTAAAGAGGTAATTGAGGTTAAATGAGGTCATAAGGGCGAGACCCTAATTCAATGACTGTTTTCCTTATTTCAACTTCAGTAGACACATGGACATTAGCTCTCAGAGAAAAGGCCATGTAAGGACACCACAGTTGTCTGCAAGCTGAGAGGAGAGGACTTGGGAGAAAAAAAGTCTGCTGGTACATTGATCTTGGATTTACTCCAGAAGTGTGAGGAAATAAATCTCTTTGTTGTAAGTCACTCAATAGGTGGTGACTTGTTATGTCAGTCCTAGAAAACTGATGCAACAATAAAGAAAAGCAAGTGTAATTCAGCCTCCTATGTAAAACTTTATATCCCATTTGCCTCCTTTTGCCCCCATTTGCTTATTGATTTTTGAGATCCATGCTACAAACTGTAGAGTACAGCTCACTTAAGAGAAAAAAGTAATTTTTACAAGCTTATAGAATTAAGTGGGACTACTGTCAGAATCTCGAATAAAGTGTGCACTTTGTTTTCTTCTGCAATGCAAATTTTAAACCATGACTTGGCTTATGCAAAGTTGATTAATCTATGAAACACTGGCTTTTGGCAATGGAAGGATATCTGAATTAGGCTTTCCATCTTGGCATACTAAGATCTCCCCAATGGAAATTTCAACTAAATTGATATTTCCCATTCAGTATAGCAATTGTAGCTTGATATTTAACTATGAAGTGAAATTCTCTGTGGTTTTGAAACAATACTTAAGGCATTCAATTAGCGAAAGAGTGTTTTTCAGTCCTATTTTTAGTGTATTCATCTTAATAATCAGATTTCTATGAGTGGAATATTAAGTGATCTCAGTATGGGAAGCTTATAGTATTAGAAGACTGGGGGTAGTAAGTTAATCTTTTGCAAAGGAGCTGATTGTTTAAGAAAGAAATGTCCTCGACGCAAGGATTGTGCAAGGATTGTGTTTTGAGAAAGTGCATTCTTCGACAATGTGAACACCACAGGTTTCTATGGTCCAATTAACGTAACTAACATATACATTTGTATGTGCAAGGATCTTCTTTTTTTCCTGTTCTTTCATGTTATGAATCTAATTCACCTTCATACCTACTGCTTCAAAAGCAACTTACACCTTTTTAAAATATACCTTAGTTGATGGCATCTTCAGGGCATAACATTTTCTAGAAAGTGCAGTGATCATTTATGCTTCATCCAAAAACTATATTGCTCTTCTTTTGCTTACTGTCATGAAGAATTTAATCTGCTTTGCCTAATATACTTAATGCCAATATTTAGAGTTCCTGGCTATAGTTTTTGTGAAATTTTCTAATAGCCTTACACAAGAGCTCTTCTGATCCATACCATGGTTTTTTAAGTCCATTTTCTACAGAACTTGACTGTGTCTGTCATTTTTTGTTATTCTGTGCCACCATCACAAGGAACTATTCCTGGCCACTTTACTGTGTGCTTGAAGCTTCACTGAGCTGTATCTTATTCTACGGCATCTTTGGGGACCTCGTCTAGTCTACTGCAGAGAGGGAAGTTTTACTGACTTCCCCCTCCTGCTTCAGCACAGTGATGGCATTGTAAAAATTTTGGCGGACCTCAGGCAGTCTGCATAGATCTCCTGCAAGTCGCCAGGAACTATTTTACAGCTACGTCTATGCAATCTGTGTGTTGGAGAGTCGATTTAGGTTAACAGAATGCAGCAGAAGTGATGAAAACACATGCGAAACTGAATGTGCTGTCTTTTTTCCCTTAAATAAGGGCCCATTAAAAATAACTACATGATAATTAATGAAGAAGGAAGGTAGTGCTGTGTAGATGGTTTGTCAATATTGTAGTTAGGTCATTCATCTGTGGAGCAGTGATATTCACCTAATTTCTTCTTTGCTGCAAAGATGTAGAGTTAATATTTCACTCCTTATTTTAGACACTCTCTCAAGCATTATTTTAAACAGGCAAACAGGGAGCACTTGCAAGATAAAGAAAGTCACCATTCTTTGATGATGAATTCATAATGAAGGGAATCCTCATTCCAAATGGACTTGTGCAAGGCGCCGTTCCCCTGAAATTAATGTTCCTAAGTATGTGGGGAGAACCAGTTAATGAATGTTAAATTAAGTTGTAACTTAGTTACAGACGTAGGAGATGTTTATGTGACACTAGTTTACTTTAAAACACTCCCTACTGACCTTTACAAAAATAATATGATAGCAATCCAAGATGAATATTTACAATAGGTAGAAATATTTCTGAAAGGCTAATTCCCAAATCACTGTTTGTGAGATTTCCTGCCTCTTTGATCTACATTTTCATATGCTTCTTCAGGCTGGGATAGGCAAGACTGCCAATGACACAAAATGATTTAATGAATGATGGAAGGAAATTGTGGCCTTGAGGAAGGAAGAATCAAGTAGACCAGGCCACTGGAAAACTTGATCATTTTGCCACATAATAAAAATGTTCACACTCCTATCTCATTTTCAGCAGTCCTGAAAATACAGAAATCCAAAAAAGAATATATAGTTTTCACTGTCAAATCTGTCAACGTACTTGGTACTTTTACATTTAAAAAAATCCTCTCAAAAATTCACTCTATGAAGCAATGGTCATCTTGGCAGCTGAGATTTCTCTATTTGGGGCTTATGTATTGCTACATTATAGGGGAAATATTTGAAATCAAAGCAGTAAGATAAGCATAGTTAGAGAGCTAACATGAGGGTTTTTACTTCATTTACATTCATTACATATTATGAGTTTAATTACCTTCCTCAAATAATACCAGTGTGAAGGAAAGATGCTGAAGAAGGCGTACTTCTATGATGATTTTATTGATTATGACTGATGGATGGCATCAACATTTCATAGTGAAGAATCATGGTTTTGTTACATCAGGAAAATTAAATTGGGAGAGTTATTTTCTTCCCCAGTGATGGTGGCAGTTAGAATATTTCACCTGTAATGAGATGTGTGCGTTATGTGCCATCGTGAGCCACGGCTCAGCCATTAAATATATGTAAATGAAGAGAAACACAAGAGAGCCTGGGCATAATAACGTGCAGAACAGAGAAATGGATCCTGGAAAGTGATTAATTTATTTGATGATGCCTCAAGTGAGGAATTTTAGGTCACAAATGAAGTGACAGAATGACAAATTACCATTTTAAAGAATTTACTGGGCATCATTACTGAACAATTGTCAGGTAGTTTATGGTGGCTGAGAAGATGGTATAAATATAGATCTTTTCCTTATCTGAGATGAATTATTAATCACCTTTTAAAAAATCTTTGTGAGTGATGGTTGGCTGTCTGATTGGAAATAATGTGTTCTACAATTTTAACTAAATTCTAATATGATATGTAACAGGAATCTTTACAATTAAAGTCTCAGTGGAGAGTGGTAGGAGGTTTACAGTCAATTGCAGTTTTAATGTGATAAAAGAGGATGAATTCACCAGCATATTTCAATAGATTTCCTTAGGTATATTATCCCTGCTGTGATGTTAGTCGAATGTTTACAGTTTATTTTCATTTGAAAAATGACATTCAGATACTTAAATTGTTTTCCTTGGTTTATTAGTTAATGAAAATGAAATTCTAGTAATTACTATAGTTTTTCAGGCTGCCACATTATTTAAAGTGAAGTGACTGGCTTTGTCAGCTGTATTGTAAATGTCGTCTTCCTCGGTTTTGTTCAATTTTTGTTTGCTTTATCTGTGTCATGTTCCTTCTCCGTCTATATGTCACTGTGTCTAATTCCAGTAACAACTAGAGTGTGGAAAATAAAGTTGGAATTTGAAATACACACATTTGCTTATTTCTTCTTGTGCTGTGATAATTCAAATATGCACAAGCCTCCTTTGTGAGCCACATTAACAATTCTAAAAATGAAAACAAAATTTGCCAATATGATGCATACTGAAGTAGCTAAACATGTTTTAAAATGTTTGTATGCACTAGACTAGCTTGAACTCTGCTGTATCTGTTTAGCCATGAATGATCATATAGGAGTCTTTTATATCAAGTATACTTGTGGCAATGAGGTTCCTGATTTTTAAAATGATGTGAGATTAGTTTTGCTTTTGAAACAATGTGTTCTAAATATCTAATTAACACTCCAGGAATGCCTGAGAATGACTTTGAGCAAGTGTGTTTTTAAAGCAAGCAGATATATTTTTAAAAGATGTATTTATTTTTATTGGAAAGGCAGATATATGCAGAGGAGGAGAGACAGAGAAAAGATCTGATATCCAATGATTCACTCCCCAAGTGGCAGCAATGGCCAGAGCTGTGCCAATCCAAACCCAGGAGCCAGGAGTTCTTCTGGGTCTCCTACACAGGGGCAAGGTCCCAAGGCTTTGGGCCATCCCTGACTGCTTTCCCAGGCCACAAACAGCGAGATGGATGGGAAGCAGGGCTGCCAGGATTAGAACCGGTACCCAGATGGGATCCTGGCACATTCAAGAGGAGGACTTTGGCTGCCAGACCACCGCACTGGGCCCACAAGCAGATATATTTTTATTAGTTGGGTTTTTGGAAACATAGGACCCAATGAGTAATTTTTTACCTAGAGCAAAGCTAAAAGTTTTATCCTCTTCTTTACTATTATATGCACCTCTTCATTTCATCCTTGAATAATATTGGGGGTATATAAAACATTTAAGAAAGTATTCCCTGTGCTACCCATGCCATCTTTCATTGCTGAACAGGCAATAAATTTAAATGTTGAATGTACATGCTACTTTTACAGTTTTTGCTTTTACATTTACCCCACAAACTGGGTGGTAGCATTATAGTAGGCCTTTCAGTTACTAAAACAAAAAGGAAAAATATCTGCTGGGTTTTTGATTTCAGGGTCCCATATCTATTTAGTATGTTGAGCTTTAAGAATACCTGAGGTGGTCCCACATGGGTAATACTTTCACTTTCCTTAAAGGGACTGTTAGGTTTCTCTTGATATCCAAAGGGGCACTTACTGGGCTAGCTTACATCTGCATTTCTCCAATAAGGACAGCCCTCATCTTTCAGCTGTTCTTAGTTCTTGTTTATCCCACAAAATACACACATTCACTTTCCATCCCGCTCTCTGTGTTATGGAAAAGCAGTGAAGGATGGACTAAAGTCTTGGGGTCCTGGAGGAGGCTCCCGGCTCCTGGCACAGATTGGCTGGTCTCTAGCTGTAGCAGCCATCTGTGGAGTGAACCAGCAGATAATGACCCTTCTGGTTGTCTCTCCTTCTCTCTGTGGCTCTGCCTTTCCAATAAAAATAAATAAATATTAAAAATTTAAAAATTAAAATAAAGTGCAGATATTTAAGCAGATGAGTGAGGGCATGTCCGTCTTAATAAAGTTCAAGTCCTGTATAAGATTATTATGGAGAATTGGTGTTTAACCTAACACCCTTCCAAGGAATCAAGAGTTTACCATGGAAAGAAACTGCCTTTTGTGAACAGAGACCTGCTGCCATGCATTAAATATCTTTCATCTTCTGCCAGCTTCCATCAGCTGTCAAAGAGAATTGCCAAAAGGAAATGAAGATGCATTTGGCTCCAAAGCATTGAAAGAGCAAAAGAAGAAAAAAAAAGGTTACTAAACAGAATAGTAAAGAATAGATTTTCAGTTACCTTAAAGGTATGGGAAAGAGTAAGCTTCCTTTACTTACAGTATGATGAGCCTTTGGCTACTTTCACGGTTCAGGTGTATGAGGGAGGAAGAAGAGCAGCAATGAATTCACTGAAGTGTCAGTCAATGGTCACCGGGTGCCAAGAGGGAGAAAAGAATACATGGACCACGGCCTTGAGAACCCAATGTGCTGAACAGTTACGCCATGATGAGTGCCAGACATTGCTTCTACATTTATCAGGAAACTCCTGAGTTTTATCACAGAAATCATCAGGTATCTTCTCTCACTCTCTGAGGATTTATTCATACCAACAACTTCTCTGTTTCCATTTACCCTTCAATCCCTTGAGGGAAATCAAGCAATAATCCAACCAAAAAGCTGGAGATGTCAAACGGGTGGCCCAAGTCTTGACTTAATCACTCTGCCAAACACCTGCCCCATATTATAGATTTTAATGCAATTCCAAGTAAACTAAAGACATTGCACATCCTGTAAATACTTTAGTATGTTTTTCAGTAACTAGAACTTTGTGTCTGTTTACCATTTTTTCTATCAAATTTTGCATACAGTAAAATATATACTTACTGAATTTCAGTGAATGCAAGCATTTATATACCTCAGATTTGTTATCAAGATGGCAATGTCTTTATCCCCAAAAATTTCTTCAGTCTCTCTTTATATATCCTGTCTCAGTGAATGTCCTTATAAGAAAAGGAAAGCACAGTAGAGATTTATCTAGATAGACATAGAAATGGCTTCAGGAGTCCACAGTGAGATGGAATCCCCCCCACCGCAAAACCCACGAAGAGCAGAGGCCTTAGGAGAAAACTCACCTTGATAGCATCTTGTTATTGGAATTCCTATTTGTCAGAACTATGAAAAATAATTTTGTTGCATCAAGTCATCTAGTCTAGTATTTTGTTATGACAGCCAGAATCTACAAATACATGGAGGGAAGAGGGGGTACTACAGACATTTCCATGTAAGATTGAGGTGAGGGAGTGATTTAAGCATGAAAGGATACAATGTCAAAGCAGGGAGAAAATAGTGGTTAAAACACCATGAGATGATTCTTCCGTTTTTATATTGGTGTCTAGCGAAAAATGTGGTGTACCTTGCAAAATTTCTCTGAAACAAGAAGTTCACAATAAAACCATTCACATAAGCTTGTGGTTTATACCTAAGACAACTGCACAAATTGTCTGCAAAATTTTGAGAACGATGTTATAGGATTTGAGTGGGAAAGTGAGTTAAACATCTATAAATGAATTATAAGGTATCAAGGAATTCCCACTTAGGAGTTAAACTTTTGTTAGATAAGAGGATTCTTGAAATGTAATAAATATTTGAACCAAGATGTTCATGTTTTGGTGCTGAGAATCTGTTACTATTAATGGCAAAAGAGGCTTTGCAGATGTGATTAAGGTTATGGACCTTGAGATAGGAGGATTATCCTGGATTATCAAGTTGGTCTCATCTCATTACATCGATCCTTAAAATGGAGAACTTTTGGGGACTGTAGTCAGGGAAAGACTTGAGATGACAGAAGTCCATTGAAGTGGAAAGAGGGAGAAAAAAAACGAACAGTGGAAGCAAGAAGCTGGAAAAGATAGGAGTCAGTTTCTCTTAGTATTTGTCCAGAAGAAAAGGCAACCCTGTTGACACCTTGATTTTCATTCAATTTTAATTTTAGTTTAAACAATCAGTAAGTCCACCATTCTGCTACTTAAGTGTATCCTGATATTGTGGGTATGGACGATGGCAGAGATTCTAGCATCCTACTATCAAGAAATATTTAACAGTTTCATTGGGAATCCACCTTTTATTTGGAGATACATATGTCATGGTATCTTCATATCTGAATATGATAGTCTACATTACAGTTACTACATATGCCCTTAAATGATAAGCCATAACATAAAATCAATAACAGGAAGAAAAAATAGAAAATTTGAGACACTATGAAGTTAAATAAAATGCTATTGACTGACCAATAAAAATGTTGAATGTTTGCAACTATCTTCATACTAATTTAATCTTATGAGATATTTGCTTGTTGTTATAGGTTTAGAGTTTTAAAAATAAAAATAGGAAAATATAATGATGATCTACTTAAATAAATTCATGTGCAGAAGCAAAGTCATTAGAAAAAATGAGAATATTCAAAAGTTAGCTGAATTAAGCAAAAGTTATCAATCCGTCTGACATTAAATCCTGAAGACAGAACAACTGAAATATAAACAAAGAAACAAAAAAATCCTCAAAATGACGTTCTTGTGTGGTTGTGGTGCAGTGAGCTAAACTGCCTCCTGCAAGGTCAGTATTCCCTATGCAAGTGCTGATTCTATCATGGTTACTCTGTAATAAATTCAGGTCCTGTTCATCTGCTTAAAAGGCAACAGAGGCTTCCATGCGTATGGGGGATGTGGATGGAGTCCTAGCCTGTTGCCTTCAGTTAGCATCAGCTTTGTTCTTCTCATCGCTGGGAGTGAACCGATGTAAGGTCTCTGTCTCTCCTCTCTATCACTCTTGCTCTGCCTTTAAAATAAATAAATAAATAAATAAATAAATAAAATGATTTTTCTACTAGATAATAGTCCATCAAAAAGTATATACAATATCACTGATGAAATAGTCCTACAATAATAGTGAAAAGTTAAAAAAATTGATTTGGAACTGGTGTAAGAACAGTAAAGTAATGATGGCATACATTACAAATTTGAAGCCTGATGAGAGAGATATTTGAAATCCATAATTGAAACTAGATATTTTAAATAAATATTATATAGACGATTCAACAATTTTAGAAGAAACATAGTTACATTGGGATACCACACTATTAAAATAAATATTAGATATACCATTGATATCTAAATAAGCTGAAAATTAGAGAACCCTATCATTAATTCGAAACATGAAGCTACATTAGGAGAAAAAAAGTCTCATGGAAAGGGAGCACTCATATAAAAACATAATCAAAACATTGACAGTTTAGAAAGTATAAACAATAAAACTGTCCATACTTCCATATAAAAATGATGTTGGAGACATTTTCAAACTCAATTTATATCAAAATTATCAATATTATACTATTCAATAAGAATTTACACCAACACCAAAAGGAGACAGTTTTATTACATGTGGGACATTAATAAAACAAAGACTACAGGGATGTAGATGATCTATAAATATATAAAAATAATTCCAAAGAACAGGATTTTTAATGCTCAAATTAGCTAAGCTTAGTGCAAAGGAAAAGCATCACTACCTTATGAGGTTTGAAGAATTTAGGAAGCAAATGGATATAGCTTTAATGTCATTGGCTTAATTCATTCAGCTTAATTAAGGGAAAAAACATGCAGCATATATTATAGTAAATACCAATTATTAAGATAGGCCTCAGGATTCATTTATGAACAATTTTAAAAAGGAAAAAATTGAAATAACTAAAATTTTGCATCTGTGGTCAAACAGTATGATATTCCATAATATACCAATACCAAATTTTCACTACTCAGCTATAAAATCAATGAAATCTTACTTTTGCAACCAAATGGATGCAATTGGAAACCATAATTTTTAGTAAAATAAGCCAGTCCCCAAAAGACAAATCTCATGTTTTCCCAGATCTGTGATAACCAATACACAAAACAGAAAAAATAAATGAGTAAGACTGACATTCTCGGATTTGATTATTGTTACAGCCTTTGTCTACTTTTGAAAAATATTAGGCTCTAATTTTTGAATTTTTAAATTTTATATGCAATAGGCACTTATCTTTACTTGAATGTTAAGTTTGTGATTGTGAAGTGAAGGCATACCATTGTGAAAATTAGGGGAAAATGGAGTAAGGAAGGAGGAGTGTAGGTAGTGGATGTGAGTAGAAGCAAGGGCAGCTGGGAAGTGTCAGTGCGTTCTCTACCTGTATTGTGAATGCGTGGATTTGTTCACTTCCTATAGGTATGTATATTTTTCAAAAGTGTGGTATTTATCAAATACCTTAAGAAAATCTGCTTTGGGATACTATGTAGTAATTAATTATTGTCATTGTTGGATTAGCTTTTTTTAAATTATTATTATTTTGCTTGATCTCTTTCCTTATGTTTTTTTCCTCTCCTGGTTGAAAATTCCCTTCCCATTTTATATTCCTTGTTTCTTAATTCCAACTCCATTTCATAAATATCTTTGATTTAATAAATATCTGAGTTTCATGCCTTGCCATAATACATATTTATTTATATTAGATTTTCCCATTACATATAACAGTATAAATTATTTTAGTATGGTTTAAGTGAATGCTTTCATAGTGTATGCAGCATGATAGATGTACAAATAGATACACACACAGATAAATACAGCTACAAAAGAGATAGTGGTACAGGTTAATTCAAATAAATAATTAATTGGTCTAAGATGAGGCTTGAGGTGTCTATAATTTCTAGTATGTAACATGTAACACAGCTTACTACCATCAGTGAACTCTGAAAAACATTAAACTGGCTTCATAAGATGAACCCATAGCTACTCATTACCAAACATGGAAGACAGCTTAGAACATGCTAGATCCAAATGGAGTAGAACTGTGGGTATTGCAAAAGACTTAGGTTAAAAAAAAAAAAAGCACTCCACATCATAAGAACTTAAGGAAAACAATGCCCTGAAGTCAAGACAGGTGCAGAATGGGTGAACATACATCAAAAGGATTTTATAGGTTTGGATTTCCTTACCTCACAATCCCTCTTATCCTGTACTGTTTTAAATGTCCAGATTTAAAACCAATATTGCATGATTTTTATATTGGTTCCATTTTGACTGAAATAATCTTTTGTGAATTATCCTGGTATCTTGTCCACAAATCATAAAAACAGTCTCTGTAAGGCACATGCTGAAATTTGAAGAGTTCTACCTATACTACTGTTAGCTTTATTTTTCATCATGCAGTTTAACTATCCTTCTTTGTTTCTTTAAAATGTGAGAAGTGTGTACATTGAGAATTCTTTAAAATTCAAGATGTATATGCTCTTAATAGCAAGTGTCATAAAATGACATGATGTGTAACAGTATGTCCCTGTCATTTCTTTGATAGACAGTGAAGTTATATGAGTTTAATATCTCTTTAAATTTTACATTGCCCAAAGGGATGTATTAACTGATTGGAAGGAATCATAAGGCAAAATGACTAAATTAGAAGAAGTGTAGCCATATATCATAATATCTAGTGAAGTTTTCAAATTTGAGCTTCACACATAAAAACAAAATAAGGCCAAAAGGCTGACTACCAGGATTTGTTGACAACCTGTTAAGTGAGTTGAATCCCTCTCTGACGAAATCATGAAGTTGTCTGTATTCACTTAGATTTCAATATCTTTCTGTACTGAGAAAGACACAACCATTTTTTGAGCAATCTTTTTTTGTCACTCTTTATGTCATTTTATGTTAACTAATTGCATTTAGTCAGATAGAATGACTCCTTATATTTTATCCTAAGAAAACAGGCAAATGGGCAAATATTATTTCTTCTTTTCCTGATTATTTATTTATTTTCCCATTCTTAAACTATTAGTATTTTATGATACATTTCCATAGGCTCTGGGACTTCCCTTACTCCCTTCTGAAATCCCTGCCTCCTCTCAATGATTTCTGCGGTATTATTGCAATAGTATAGTCTTCATTAAAAGTATTAAGTCTATCATTGTGCACATGGACAATGACAGAGAATCAATTATCCTATTGTCAAGATACATTTCACAGTTTCATTGGGAATCCATCTTTGATCTGGAAGTAGATATGCATATTGCATTGTATCTTCATATCTGGATATGATAGTGTCCATTACACAGTTATTATACATCCCCTTAAGTGAAAAGCCACAAAACAAAATGGAAAACAGGAAGAAAAATAGAAATTTACAACACCATGAGACTAAATAGCATGCGACTGAAGTACTAATGTGTCACTGGAGAAATGAAAGAAAAATCAAGAACATTCTTGAAGAAAATGATGTTACTATATGACCTATGTGTCAGTGAAGAATTTAATACAAGAAAAAACTGCTTCAAAAAATGAAAAGAAAATGAATACCCATGAGATATAGTTTTTGTTGATCTTTGTTAGTGAGATATATCTCCTGTAGGAAACAGAGAGATGTGTTTTTGATCCAGGCTACTATGATGCTCGATTGATGAGTTTAAGCCATTTCCTTTCAGTGTTAATATGAATAGGTGATAATTTGGTTCTTTCATTTTAGCAATAATTTCTTCATTTTTTGTTTAATAACTTGTTGGTATTTTACTGGGATGTTCTTCACATTTGCCTTTGCTTTTTTGGGTGCTATTTCTTTTCTCTGTCAAGAGAACATCTTTAAATATCATTTGTAGGGCAGGTTTGGAAGAGGCATTTTCTTCGAGCTTTTATTAACTGCGCAAGAACTTCATTTCATTTTCAAATAAAAAGAAAAGCTTAGCCAGGTAAGTTGTTCTGGGCCAATACTTTTTTCCTGTTAGGATCTGGAATATGTTCTTCTCTCTCTTGACCTGAAGAGGTAGATTACCATTCCTCTATATGTCAGTTGATGTTTTTTTCACACGCATATTTAAGGACTTTTCCTTTATGTTCAATTGAAAAGAGTTTTATTGTTACATGTTGTGAAGATTGCTTTTCATCAACTCTGATGGGAGTTCTGTGCCTATTCTGTATTCTGTTTCCTAATTCTTTGTCCAGATTCACAAAGTTTTCCTTTATTATTTAATTAAACACATTTTTAAACCTAGCTTCCCTTTCTACACCTTCTGAAATTTCCATAACTCATATATTCGGCACTTTATTAGTGTCCCTTAATTCTTGAGTACTTTTTTTTTTTTGCTTCACCCACCCAGCTTTTGATATTTCGTCATTGTGACAAGAAATATCTTCCAATTCTGAGATTCTTTCTTCTGCATTATTCATTCTATTATCAAGATTTTCCACTGCACTTTTAATGGGCTTCGTTGTGTCCTTTATTTCTAATAATTCTGTTTGATTTATTTCAGTGCTGCTAATTTCTGTGTGATATATTCCTTAAATTCCTGCATGTGCTTCTCATTGTTGATAAAAAGCTTTATAATGAATTTTCTGAATTTTGTATCCCTCATTTTCTTGGTGTACTTCTCAGTTAATTCAGAGGTTGACAATGTCTTTTGCTCCTTTTCAGGGGAAGTATCAGTAATATTCATTATGCCTCTGTTTCTTCTTTTGTTCTTGGTCATTGTGCTTCTTGTTATCAGATTCTCTTTAGGGCAGGTTTCGAAGCTGTTTCATCCACAGATTTACAGTTCAATTTTACTGATTGTGCTTGGTTCTTCAGTTGTAGTCACTTGTGCCACTCCCTCCAGTGAGTTTCAGGTCTGAGCTCTTGTGCTAGGTTTACACTATGGTTCTAATAGTCCCAGGTGTGGGACCACCATTATCTATCTCCTGTGATCCTGTGTTATGGCTGTACTCTTGTGGCTGCAAACGTTCTATCACTTCTGTGTCAAGCAGTCCCCAGTACTTGAGAGACACCAGGTGTCTTGAATAACGAGGTTGTTGGTGGTGCTGATGTTTCTGGAACAAGTTGGCCATTAGATCTGAGGGTAAGGCAGACCCAATTTGATTCATATGATGTCAGTTGATATTATTTTCCCTATGGGATCAGTGCAATGCACTGAACTAGAAGTGAATCCACTCACAGCTCAGTGCATGCACAGCTTACTGTTGTCCCTTCAGCTGCACAGCCTTTGCCACCCTGTACAAAATGGCCCCTATTGTGACACTGTTGGAATTCTGGATCTGTTGGCAATCACATCTGGAGTCTATTCGGACCCATTTTGGGTGACACTTGCAGGATGCCGTGTTGATGCATCGCATTGAGGCAGAAATGAGTTTGCTCCCATCTTAGTGCATGCACAACTCCATCACAAAGCCTTTACCTCCTTATACAAAATGGTATCCAATGAGGCTCTACTGGGGGTCGAGGCTGTGAAATCCATCCTGCTCCTACACTGCCTGTTTGGGGTCTGCTTCTCTGCCTGTGTTTCTGGTCAAATCAAGCAAATTAGCAAGACTTTTGGTTGCTTGCCTGGGTATACCTCCTGAGCTCCTAGTGAACATTCCTCCCACCTGGCTGCTGGTGGAGCTCCAGCCACCAGTGGAGCTCAGATAGCTGTTCGCTGAGCTCCAATGTGATATCTGGTGACTACACCACTACACTGTTGTTTCTGCTGCTTTCCTGTGTCTGTCAATCTTCAGGTGTTCCTCTGCCATTGGCCTTTCCTCTCAAATTTCCTGGAATGTATCCTCTTTGCCTCATCCAGACTAGTGAATTTCCATCTGTTTAAACATATCCTTATGCTCTTCTATTATCTTGATTCTACCTGGCAAATATTATTTCATAAATATTCTTTATAACATTAGTAATAAAAAATAAATGCATAATACTTGATGCTTTTGGTGTTTTACTATAAGCTGAACTTTAAATACCATAAAATAGTTTTATACACATTTTTTAATCCCGTGAGTGGTAGGCAATTGATTGCAAGTCACTGATTCCATTTCTGTCTTTTTGTTAATTATTAAAATTCTAACATAGAGCCTGGGGCAGTAGAGCCAAGTGGCTAAAGTCCTTGCACACAACAGAATTCCATATGGGTGCTGGTTTGTGTCCTAGCTGCCCTGCTTCCCATCCAGCTCCCTGTTTGTGGCCTGGGAAAGCAGTTGAGGATGACCCAAATCTTTGGGACCCTGCTCCCGTGTAGGAGACCCAGAAGAGGCTTTTGGTTTTTGCCTTTGAATTGGCTTAGCTCCAGCCATTGTGGCCACTTAGGGAGTGAATCAGTGGTCAAAACATCTTTCTTTCTCACTCTTCTCCTCTCTGTATATCTGCTTTTCCAATAAAATAAATCCTTTAAAAATTGACATTATGTTCCATTTTGAAACTTAGCAATGTATATGGTACTCTGCCTTTTTTGTTAATAAAGGAAAAAGCTACCTTCAATTCTTGGTATTTTTTTAACCTTCGCAGCTACAAATATTTATGTTGCTTCACAAGAAAAACCATGGATTGTCTTTCAACACTAATTTTATGATTACTATTGGTAACTTTTCTTTTAAAGTCTTTATTTTGTGGCAATAAATTAAATAATTGAATAATGAAAAAAAGTTTTCATCAGTTATTGGACTGCTGTAAATCTGCATTTTATGTGTTGGTTTTCAGAACAAGAACTCAGCAAATAAGAAATGGCTTTGTTTCAGGTTTACTCATGAGAATGATGAGAGTGTTAAGTATTTTCTTCGATTTTCTTTCTTCTTCTGCATTTATACATTATGTATTTAGGTAAGCCTAAAATGTCTGCTGTGTGGATCATTTTTGTTTATCAGGTCTGTTATTTTATTCATATCTATCTCTAAAAAGCTTTGGAAAATTATATCAGTTACTTGAAATTCACTAAGATTTTTCAATAGTTCAGTGATGCTCAGTTCAGTGATGCTCAGTTCAGTGAAAATATCTCGTTCTCAAATTTTATCTCTTTGACTAGGTTTTTTTATTATGATCTTTTCATTAAAATTTTCTCTTTAACTGCTTATAGAAGAATCTTTTAAGTTACTTCTAACTTTTCAATGTGTTCCGATATTTGCTTATTTTAATTCCTTAATTTAGGCCCCTCCTACTAACAATTGAAAGTATCAACAAATGATGTCTTGATTTTGTCATGAAAAATTCCTTTTTTCTCATCTCTTTCATTGCATTCATAATTGTTTTCATCTTCCCTTTGATTGCCACATATGCCACTCCAAATTTTCCCTTCTCTCTCCCACCTCCCCCCACACACATATCTATGCTTCTCATTAGGAGCCATGTACTTTATTCTGTAATGTCTTCATGAGTTTTGTCACCAAATTTTGAACAATTTCTACCATCTGTCATCTAGAAAAGGAACCGGCTGTCTGTCTATTATGAAAATCTTTCAATTTTTGCTCAATTGGAGTGTGGCAGACATAGCCTGTACTATTACTTCAATTTACCATAGAAGGAATATTATATTTAAACAAATTGTTTTTAGTGATATTTTTTGCTTATTGCTGTAAAGTTAGAAGAAATTAAGAGAAAATCCTGATTATTGTGATTCTCAATTCAGTGATCAGTCACCTATTTTACTGGTTAATTTATATAAAAAGCAATATCGAGAGTTTTGTATGATGTTGATTAAATCATGTAGCTTCTCTGATTTAGTTTTTCTATCTGTGGAATGAAATAATTCTAATACTTTAATAATATCTGTAGTAAGTTTTCCCTAGTTGAACTGATGTATATTTCACCAGGTCATTTAATTGAAAAGATTCATATGACACCACTGGGTAAAATACTTTAAGAAAGATAACATAAATACAATAGGAAGAAGAAAGTGTAGTCTGTCAAAGAGCCATTGGAATTTCTGAAGTAGCTCTTCATGATTTTCCTTAGCCTCTCAGGACTTGCTTCAAAGTTGGGTTATGCAACAACAGTAGCTATTGGAAGCTGCTCATTTTCAAGAATTTCAAATACACAACATCTCGCTTGCAGTGCTAAAGACAGCCTGGGTGACCATTTAACATCTGAAACATGCTCTTATACACACAGAAAGAATGTCAACAAGCTGGTCGATTGTCTTCCCAAGGCTGTGTTAAGCTGCAAGAAAAGTATAAATCACTCACTTATGCATCTTTCTTATCTTTGATCAAGGATCAAGAACAAGACTCCAGGAATCTCTGAAAATAAAGACAGTACTTCCCAATCTATGGATAAAATAATCATACTTCTATTTAAAGGTCTTCTACTGTCACATACCCTACTTCAAATTTCAGTCTCACTTATTGAGTTATTGTATGTGATGAACAGTGTAAACTTTCATGATAAAAGACATTTCAGTTTGCTCTTTGTAGAATGTTAAGTAGATAGAAATCATTATTTGATGGAACCAAAAGTGGAAAATAACACTCAAAATGGCTCAATGTTTAACATGTTATTGTCTTTGGCTTACACTAAGAATGGGAATTGGGAAACAAAATAATAGCACTTTATTTATTTTTACTTATTGCTGCTAAAAATTAAAAAAAAATGTCCAGAGTTAATGTCCATCTCAGTAAAAATTTCATTTGGAAAATGAGGTAATTTTAGGGAGAAAGTAAAAGAGTAAGGATAATATTTTTGAACTGTTGATGGGATCTAATTAAATGGGGAAGGTATCAATACCTTGGCTACTAATGTAGTGTAATAAATAATGTGAAATGGAAGTATTTAACCAAATTTCAACATAGGAAAAAAGAATTCAGGGGAATCTTAAAAGCACATGTACCTCGGGCCCGGCGCGGTGGCGCAAGTGGTTAAAGGTCCTCGCCTTGCACGCCCGGGATCCCATATGGGCGCCGGTTCTAATCCCGGCAGCCCCGCTTCCCTTCCAGCTCCCTGCTTGTGGCCTGGGAAAGCAGTCGAGGACAGCCCAAAGCTTTGGGAACCTGCACCCGCGTGGGAGACCCGGAAGAGGCTCCTGGCTTCGGATTGGCATAGTATCGACCCGTTGCGCTCACTTGGGGAGTGAATCATCGGACGGAAGATCTTCCTCTCTGTCTCTCCTCTCTGTATATCTGCCTTTCCAATAAAAAAAAAATAATAAAAATAAATCTTTAAAAAAAAAGCACATGTACCTCAATTGAACAGCACTGGGCAAGAGTGTTAACTAACAAGCATGTTCTCTCTCACTGTTTCTAAGACATGGGTATTTTCTTTATTATATTTATTTAAAAGGCAAACAGAGAGCTCTCTCCAGCTACTGTGTCATACTCAGGTACCTACCAGAGCCAGGGCTGGGTCAGGCTTAGGCATGTAGCTAGCAACTCAATCTAGGTCTAATATAAGGGTAGCAGAGGAACAAGCACTAGAGGCACCTTAGAGAACACAGAGGAAATGTAGGCTCTCTGATATCGAGGTTGGTATCCCAAGTGGTGGCTCAATCTTTAATACATAAGACATTCCAGAAATGTTTGCCTCTGGATAATATAGAGGACCTAGATCTTTAATGCCTAAACTGGAATAGATATCCCATTCCTCATTTAATGTATTTGCATGCAAATTTAATTTACATACATAAAATTGGATGCCAAGAATCAAAACTATTCATTGCCAGATTGGACAAAGATACTTTGTTCTGATCAATAGAAATAATTTCCCACTTAATGAAATCATGGAGAAGTGTAGAAAAACAACAAAAAAAGTTTTTTTCAAGTTATTTTTTTCCCCCTTGCATATGCTTACTTGCTAAAAAGCATAATAAAAATTTAAATCACTCTATCAGATCAACATGGTGCTTAGGTGGCTATTTTTTCTCTACTTGTCAAGACTTTATTTCTCAGACATCTGATACTGTTCATTAAATGGTCTTTGTTATGGATAATCATCTAGACTTGTTAGAACTAGCAACAGTGGGCTTAGTCTGGATGTGGAGGCTATACCAGTGTTGATCATCTGAAATACGGTCCAATCAGGTGAAAAAGTAAGAGGGCGTCAAATTCATCAGGGAGATCTGCCTCCCCACAGTGCATCGGATTCCAATGTTCAGGCTACAAAGACCTGCAGCTGATTGGGGACTCCTCCACCCTGTTGTGAGACCTCAGTTCAAGATCAGTTGAGACACCTTCACCGCAAGCATATACCAAGCATAGAGTCCAGCATCTTGTTATCCAGATAAGTTCATCTGCTTCTTGGGGAGACCTTCCCTGGTCTGAAGGTATGGCCAAGAGAGCAAGATCCCGATCAATTAAAAGCCCCAGCAGCAACAATATATATCGTTATGGAGTTAATTGACATAGTATTGAGTAAACAATATGTTGAAATTACATGTAAATTCTTAACAACCTCCTGCGACTATTTCAATGACATTTTAACAATTGAGGTGCATAACAGGTTTAGGGGGGTATGCAGAGAAATCTCTCATACCTTGGTGATGAGTACTTGTTCTTTGTGTTCTACCTAGCAGGGTAGGTGTGAATCCTTGATGACCTATCTTTCTTTATTGTTCTCTGCTTATCTATTCCTATTTGTGTTTGTATGTGTTTGTGTTGGGGGGTAGGGGGTTCTGGAGCAACTCTGTTGGTCATTGTAGAGGGTGGAGGCCCAGAGCTGGAACTAGGCAAGGACTGGAGAAGGCTCCTCTCCCATTTCCCGAAGGAAGTTTATTGTTCTGATTCTGATGACCGATCGTGGTTCCTGGCTGTTGGATCTTATGTGGAAGGACTCGGGCTTCTTTCATCTCGTGTAGTTTGTCCAAAGAGGGAGAATGTCTGTCCTCTGGGTTCTCGGCCTCTGGAGGCATTCCAGTTCCCCGTGTTCTCTTTGGCAGTTATGATGTCCTTGGTGCCCGTTCTGATGGACTTTGGTGGGAGTCCGGGATTCCTTATGATTGGGATACAAGCCTCCTCCTGTCCTGCTGCTCTGCTCTGGGGTTCTCCCCTATTCTGTGCATATGACACCCTGATGATAGCTTATTAGGATCACTCCTGATTCCCTCTGTATGTCATTGTAGTTTTACTATTGTCTATGGCCATACCACCCTGAACGAGCTCTATCTCATCTGATAGAAAATTTAAATCCAATGGGATTGGGGAGGAAATGTAAATAAGTAAAAGATTTTGTGTATGCCACCAAACTGATGAGTGCTTGCCACAGCAGGATGGAGTGACTTCAGTGGAAGGTGAAATGTGAGAACTGAGTCTTTCGTTGTTGGACATTCCAGCTTTAGGTAATATATCAAGAAAGTCTACATTTGTTCAGGAAAATGTTCATCTTTCCTAACGTTGTAAATATTGATACCAAATTTTAGTGTTTTGAGAGTTGGCATATGACTCAAAAGATTATACTATCCTTAGTGTATGCTGGTGGATTGACTGTGTTCTATGAACTGAAGATTAGAGATAAAGTTTTCAAAGGAACTTTTTTTATATATTTAAGAAGTTTAGCATCTATCTTGAAAGGTAACTCATGTCACATATCAATTTGAAGAATTTCTCCTAATGTCATTGTATTTGGACTCTAATACATTATAAGTAATTAATATTGCCTTTGATGAGCTCACAATATGTCAGAGCAAATGGTAATGAAAACATCTGATGAGGTATTAGGGAAAAACACTCTAAATTGGACCTTATTATATGCTATAAATCATACAAGGACAAATTTCTGTCTCCAGAGACATGTGATGTTTAATGGTCCTCATGATTTTCTTTGAATTTAATATATGCTTTCATATAAATTAAGCTTCAAGTGCTTGTTTAGCCCTGCTTGCAAGCAGTTGTTGGAGTGAATATCAAAATGCTAAAATGTCTTTCCTGGACTGACATGTCATAACTCTTCTGATTATTATCAATTAATAATGTCTTTCATTAGCCTCTAAAATTGGTTTGGATGGGAGAACAAGAGTGAGAGAAGTGGGTCTGGTAACAGAATCTGTGGGGGAAATGTGGCCTCATCCCTGGGGAACTGCAATCTCTGCTGGCTCGTCCAAGAACTGTAGATGGGGTCTGGCCTTGCTGGGGAGCTAAGCAGGCACCCCAACTGGGTTGGGCTTCCCACTAGTGGGGACAAGTGTAGGGTTGGGGGCAGCAGCCCTGGCTGGACATGGCTATAGCCTGCACTGAAGCAGATGTGCACTGGGATTGTGGAGTGTCAGATTGGACTGGACTCCAGCCCCCACTGATACCCCCACTGATGAGAGCTAGGTTGGGTGTAGAATAGACCAGGCTAGGTCTTGACTCCTGCTGAACTGCTCGAAAGCTGTGTCTGGGTGCAAATCAGGTATCAGGTAAACTCAACAACAAGAAACAGAATGAGCTGGTTGAGCAAGGTCATTGTTTTTGCCAGGGCAGCAGGTAGACAAACTCAACCTGGGCCAACTGGTATGTGTAAGAACTGCCACTAAGAGGAGACTCGATAGACGAGCTTGGGAAACTCCTTCATTGGGAAACAGTTCCTGCAGGTGAGCACTACAAGCAAGGCAAGGAGCAACCCAGACGATGCCAGGTTACAATACTCACTGGCATACATGCGGGTCCGATCTGGGGACAGACCGGTTTGGACCAGCACATAACACCCATTGGCAGGTCTGAGAACCAGGACAGGGGACAGGAGGAGCCAGATCAGACTTCAACACCACTCAGTTCACATTAGGACCTGGATAGCAACAGACTGCAGCACCCACCAGCGGGAGCTGGAACAGGGAGCAGACTAGATTAGGCCAGGATGCTGAATAAGATTGAAGACACTGAGGTGAGGTGAGTCATGCCAGCCTGGGTCCGGGAAGGGGGTGCAGTTTCATGAGTCCTAGAGACTGGTGATCTGACAGGGTTCCGGTAGCTTGACTCAGGTCATAGGGTCCACCTGTGTGATGGAGGGCAAGTTCCTGAGCTCTAGGGAAACCAGTGGGGCTTGGGTCACTTGGCCCAGGTCCTGGGGCCCACCTTTTAGGTGGGTATCAGGCACATGAGCCCTAAAGGTAGAGGAACTGGTAGGACTCAGGTTGCCTAACCTGGTCCTGGGGCCCACCTTCTAGGTGGGTGCTGTATTCATGAGCCCCAGGAGTGGAGAATCCAGCGGAGTGTGGGTCACCTGGTTCAGGTCCTGGGGCCCTCCTGCCAGGTGAATGTTGGGTTTGTGAAACCCAGGGGTAGTGTATCCAGCAATGCTTGGGACACCTGGTCTGGGATCTTGGACTCACCTGTAAGAACATATCCTATTTAATTAAAAAAACAAAAGTGGAACAGTGGACACAGGCCCTGTTGTAAAACCAGAATATGCCAGCTCATTTGGTGCTGTAGTAGAAGAAGAGAACTACCCACAGCAAACGTGACAGGAGCTAATGGACATTGGGAGGGTGACATCATCCTTGGATCAATGAAATTGGCAGCAATTTAGAACTATCCAAAACACCTGGACAAAACTTTCAGAATGTGTACGCATTGAGACTCTGGGTTGATAAGAGGTGGCGGTTCCTCATCCCTGGGTACTGAAATGTGTGGAAAATTATGAGTGGTTTCCTACTTTGTCTCTCCCCTTCCCCCAGAAATAACAAGAAGAAATAGCAAATTTGGAAGCAATGAGTTATCCAACTTTCCCTAAACCTTGATCCTTCCCGCCCTGATCAACTATGTAATCATTCTATAAAATAAAATTTTTAAAAAATGTAGTTTTAATTAGACATGTTCCATTTTGCTCATGAATATTTGTTTAATTTCAAGAAACAGGTATAATTTTTAAAAAGGTGTAAAAAGAAGAAATTATTTATTCTGACCTTTAAAGAAATACTGGAATTTTACTAAATGCTAACATTTTTCAAGCTTTTGGTCAGACATCTTGATGTTGGACTTCCAATTTCCAGGATTTTGATAAACAAAATTTGATGGTTTTACTTTCCTCATCAAAGATGTCTATTAATACAAAGCCTTGCCTAATGTACAGAGGGCAGTACATATCCTCCAGGCTTTCTCTCGTGTCTTTCACCTCAGAATGAGAATTCATTTCACAAAGTTTCAATCTTCCCATACTTAAATATTGCATCATCCCTTGAAAAGCAGCTCAAGATTTAAACCACAGGCACCATAGTACAGAAATAATTTTGGAAATGTTGTTAGAGAGAAATGCCAGGAATGTATCTGGTTGGCTGAGATACACAGGTAGTTAACAATGAGTGGTTGACCGCTTCAGGGCAATTGAGTATAGGCTCCACATGGGGCAATGGTATATGAAATGAGTCACAATATGAATTTGAGAATAAATATCCTATAAACAGTGAAATATGGAAAAGCTAATTTCTGAACTAAGAGAATCATCTTTTTTTTATTATTATTTTGACAATCTTTACATAGTTAATTAGGGTAAAAAGGTTCAAGGGCTACAGGAAAGTGGGTAAGACTACTATTTTTTTCATATTGTTTCCTTCATGTTTAAGAGAATCATCTTAACTATAAATCTCATATATAAACTATTCTCATATCTCTCATATTATTGTTTTACTGAAATGAGCAAATCTTACACTTATATATTCATATTTTCTCAGGAATATAGTTTAGTATCCTTGTGAGAAAACTCAACCTCATCGAGGTTACGGTACTCAGTTACTTTGTTGATACTAAATAAAAAAATAATTTAAAATATTTCAGGGCCAGTATTGTGGTATAGTGCACAAAACTGTCACTTGCAAGAGTAGCTTTCCATTTGGGGTGCAATTCATGTCCCAGTTGCCCAACCTCTGATCCAATTCCTTGATAATATCCTGGGAGAACATCGAAAGATGGCACAAGTGATTGGGCCCCTAACACCCACATGGAAAGACTGGAAGAAGTGCCTGGCTCCTGGTTTGTACTGGGACAACCCTGGCTATTGTGAACATCTGGGAAATGAGTCAGCAACTCTTTCAGATAAACAAATAAACTGAAAAGCAATTGGCACACTTAGCCATGAAATTTGGTCCTAAAATCATCATGAAAACCAAGAAACTCCCTACTACTGTGTGCTAATACTCTGTGGGGGTGTATCAGGAACAGTAGGAAGAGAGATTTATTAGAAGTTATAGGTTTATAAATGGCACATAAGCTATTAAGTTTTGTTTACAAACCATGGTGATGTTATAAATAGGTTCCATAGAGTAAGACATTTTGATTTAAAAGGTAAAGCTATGATTTTTACTTGAAAATTGACAAATGAAACCAATTACTTGCTTCCACTGTATTGTATAGAATTTTCCAGAAAAAAAGGATCATCTGAAATTTGGATTTAATGTAAAAAGTCTTTAGCTGTCATTTGGTAACCAGGTTGTTGAATTTTCCGTGGAGGCTACCATTGCCATTTATTTTTTTCTGAAAGGGAATATTAAATTTTAGTATGTTTTATTTAAGAGCAAAATATGATTACTTGAAAATATGGAAAAAGAGGAAAATAATTATTATATGGTAAAATAATTAATGTATTAAAATAAGGAAACTGTATCAAGTGTATTTTGACCATTCTGTTAACAATTGTTTCATAAAACTGTAATAACATTTTAAAGATTCTGAAATTTTAAATAAAATCCATTGACAGGAAATAGTGTATTTTCATGTGTGAGATCAGCTTAGAAGAAAATGTGCAAAAATGATTTATATTTTGCCACTTTCTCTCACTTGAACTGGAAGCAAAACATTGCTATTTCCTGGTTGGAGACTGAGTGAATATGTAATGGCTGGCAGTTCACCCAGAATTGTTCATATACAATCAGTAGGCATGTGTCTTATGTGGCAGTTCTTCATTTAGTTTAATTTATAGTAACTCAAATGAATTAATATCCTCAGAAACTCCCTGATGCCCTATATTTGGCTGTGTGTGTGTGTGTGTGTGCGTGTGTGTGTGTGTGTATTTGTTTCATTTTCTCTGTCTGGGATTCCCTTGTGAAATATTTGGGGGATCGATCATGGTCAGGTTCCAGAAGATAAAAAAAAAAAAAACCTGTATTGGATGCATTTTTCTAAAAATAAAGTTGACTAGGTAATGTATTACTCAAAAGGTGATAAGAACATATAGTTTGGATAAATTGCTTTCATATTTATTACAAAATTTATACCTACCTTGTGTCGCAAACAGGACCATTAAAGAAGTATAATGCCATTTTCTTTCCTCACTTTATTTCATTCTTTGATCTCACAAAAATATTTGCTTAAACTTTTATAGTTTATTTGGAAGAGGCAGATACAGAGAGACAAATATAGAGATCTCCTGTGAGCTTGTCTGCTTTCTTGATACTTCCAACAGCTGGGGCAAAACCAGGAGAAGCTAGGAGAGCTCCAACTGTGTGTGACAGTAGCTCAGTTACTTGAACTGTCACCTACAGCCTCGCAAAATGTGTGCACTAGGATGAAGTTGGATTGGAAAGCAGAGTCATGACTTCACTCCAGGTACTCTGGTGTGAGAATTGGGATTCCTAATTGACATCATCATTGCTATACCCAGGCCATCCCCATGGGTATTTCTTATGTTTATGACAAATAAATGCTACAAATTGATTGGAAGCAATTCTGTTTTCACCAGTATGAAGAAATAAATACTTCTTACTAAAAATAATTATGAATGCATAAAAAAACTATGAAGTGTTGACTATTTATGTTAGGGTGATTCATGAATTGTTTTTGTGTTATGGATTGTTTAATTATTAGCATTATTTGACAAACAATGTATACCTGAGTTTTCTGGTGGGGCTTTCTTAAATCTGGCTTTACAGTCCTTTTGATTTCTCCCTTGTATCAGTTGAATACTTTATTGCTAAGCACAAATACATCTAAGTTTCACTTTATAATTTGCACATTCCATGCCTTGAATATTTTTTTTTCTCCAAAGGCTTGAATAACCTTGAATAGAAAATGGAATTTAGAAAGTAAAAGCAGAATATTACTAGGTATTTTAATTACCCATGCCATTAAAATAAAATCTTGATTCTAAAGTCAGAATGAGAGAGTGAGAGAGTGCTTCCCTCTTCTGATTTACTTCTCAAATGTCTGCAGCAGGCAGACCAGGGCTAAGCTGACATGAGCAGGAAAGATCTCCAGCCTGGTTTTTCACATGGATGGGAGGGGCCCAAGGACCTTGTCCCTCTTCTCCTGCTTCCCAAGCACATTAGCAGGAAATGAGATCAGAAGTGGAGCAGCCGAGTTGAACCAGCACTCCAATATGGGATGTCAACTTGGTAAATATTGGATTAACCCATCATGCTGCAATGTTGGCTCAACCTGTGTCATGCTTAGGTTCTGCTAACAGACAGAAAAAGGGAATATGACATACCTTGTTTTTACATATATCTCTTTCCCTTCATAAAACCCACAACATTGTATTGACAATGCAAATTCACAAAAGTGAAAAACAACGTTCTTATGTTTAATGTTTCTTCATTTATTTGCTTGATGCTTGAATACATAGAAATTAGTTTCAAAATTGTTCATATACGCTGTTGTAAAAAAGAAAGTAAATACTTGTTTGCTTTATTTTTTTTTTCTTTACGTAAAAATTCAAACCATACAACACATAAACCTAAAGCCTGCAATTCAGTTTGTTTTTCCAAAAGCAAATATTTTCTTGTCATTCCAAACAGCTTTTCCTTTTAAAATTTTGAATAATAATATGCATAATTTTTTTATCCAATTTCCTGTTGGTGAACTTTTGTATTATTTTCAAATGTTAGCTGTGTTCATCCTGGGAGGCAGCAGGTGAAGTTTGGATTGTTCAGCTGGTGGCATCCATCCACATGGGACACTCAGAATGTGGCTTTGCTCCTGGATTCAGCCTGGCCCAGCCCTGACTGTTGCAGTTGTACGGAGGAGTGACCAGCCTAGTGGAGATTTCTCTTTATGTCTTTGTTTTTTTTTTTATGAATAAATTAAATACATTGAACTTTTAAAAAAGCATTAGTCACAATCAGTAAGAAGTAGAGACAATTTCCTAAGGATATATCGCTTAATTTTTCATTGAATCCAAGATATAAACTTTACTTAGTACTGGATTACAAGAAAATGATCATTAAAGCTAGGAATCTGATTGCGGATTAGCCACTTCTGCTCAACAGGAATGTATTCTGAGAGCAAGATTTAAGATCAATATGCAAAATACAGATATCGATACCTTTTCTATATCCCTCACATTACTGGAAGAGTCAGATTAAATAATGTCATATTTAAAGATATTTTCCAAAACTGTCAAGCAATAATTTAATTTATATTCATAGGTGCAGTCATTTTTCATAATCCTTTATTTTATTTTTTATTATATTTAAAGTGAACCACTGTTTTCTCTTTTCCTTTTCCTGTGTCTCAAATTCATAGAATATGAACGAATTTGCAATGAGTTCCATTGGGGGGAAAGTGTGATATAAATTTCAATCATCAAAGCAGAAGCATGAAGAATAATCTACCTCCCTAGACTACTCATCTTGATCTTTATAAATCAACCTAGGGTTTATTATCTGTTATGTATCCATCCCAAGACTTCATATACTTTCTGTAGTAGATTGAAAAGTAATCACAAAATTTTGCCACATCAAAAGATGTGGTCTATTCACTAGCCCCTTAAATCTGCTCTAGCCTTTTACTGATACAATGTGGGATTCACAGCGTATACATCACCTGAAGTAGTTCTTAAGGGGTCATAGGATTTTCGCATTCACCCTTTTGAACTACTGCCTTATGACTGTCATGTAAAAAGGCCATCTAGCCCAGAGGAGAATCAGGGGTCACATGGAGAAAAACTGAGTCAGAAGCAATTTTCAAATTAGTCAATGAGGTTTGTCTGGAATATACAATCCCTGCTGCTCCTTCAGTGACCAAAAAAATCCTGTACAGGAACTATGTAGGCAATTCACACACTGATATTATTACTCTGTTATAACTCTAAATTTTAAGATGTTCTGCCACACTGCAATTAATATAATTTTCCAAAAGAGAGCAGGAACTTGAAGATACCTTACTATTTTTACTCTATCTCTGTTCTCTCTGTAATTCTTTTTAGGAAGAATTATTTATTTACAAGGAAGAGCGACACAAAGGGGGAACAAGAGAAAGTAGAGGATGCTAATGTTGCACGTGCTGATGGACTCCTCACGTGGACAAAACAGTGCTGGCTCACATCTATGCCAAGGCTGCCAGTGTGGGTATCCATGTGAAGGCCAGAGGCAAAAACATTTTGGATATATTCTGCTGCTTTCCCAGACACATTAGCAGGGAACTTAATGAAATTGGAGCAGCGGGGCCCAGCGCGGTGGCGCACTGGTTAAAGTCCTTGCCTTGCACTCCTGGGATCCCATATGGGCGCCGGTTCTATCCCGGCAGCCCTGCTTCCCATCCAGCTCCCTGCCTGTGGCCTGGGAAAGCAGTTGAGGACGGCCCAAAGCTTTGGGACCCTGCACCCATGTGGGAGACCCAGAGGCTCCTGACTTCAGATCGGCATAGCATCGGCCAGTTGCGCTCACTTGGGGAGTGAATCATCGGAGGGAAGATCTTCCTCTCTGTCTCTCCTCTCTGTATATCCGCCTTTCCAATAAAAATAACAACAATAATAATAAAAAAAAAGAAATTGGAGCAGCTGGAACTCCAACCCACACTATGATGACACACATGACAAAATTGTGAGAATTAGTTTAACCTGTGGCTTCACAATGCCAATCTCTATTTGTCATTTTGACTGGATTCCAACCAATGTAACATCTTCATAAATGCTAAAACTCTGAAAATGCTCAGTTCATTGTTGAATCCTAGTTAAGTGGCACAAATTAGTAATGACAAAACAATAATCATCCCTTGTTGTCTACTTTTGGGTATATACTTTCAGCTTGAGTCCTGCTGATAAAATAGTTACTTCTGTTTCCCATTTCAGGAGGAGTAATGACCATTTTAATTACATAAAAATTTGCTTTTAAGGATTTTACTTTGTGTTTCTTCAAACATGATGCTCTAGTCTATATGTTGTTTTTTGATTTTTTTTTTTAACCTGTGGAGGAATAAGCCTGTGAGTATTAAGTGAAGTGAAACTATAGCATTCTAAAAATTAAAAATAACATAAGGAAAGAGGGGTGAAAATGCAGGTAGGAGGATCAGTAAATTCCTAAATACGTATTGCACTTGTTTGTGTAAATTAAGTAATACAAAGGAAAGAGATTGAATATTGCCTTCATTTTACTAGATTGTTCTGAGCAGTGAATCATTTCATAATCTATGGTTAACTGCCTGTCTGCCTTGTTTTTTTGAAGATTTACTCATTTTTATGTAAAAGGCATACGTCCAGGACAAGCGACCCCAGACCTCATTAGACTGCACCCCCCAACATAGGGCTCAGTGTTATCATGAACTGAATTTTATCATAGAAGTAGTAAATTATTGAATTATATTTTTGTTGTAAATAAACTTAGGACTTATGACTGCTTATGAATGACTGTACTATTGTAAAAATATGGGAAAATCAGCTGGGGGTAGGAATTTGGGAGGATATGATATTGTACCATAAAATTCAAAATAAAATAATCAAATAAATTTAGGACAAAAATGAGTTTAATGAGTGAGCTAGTTTCTATGACTACTCAGTTGTGCTTCTCTGTTTGGCAATTAAATTTTGCTATAAGACTGCCATGTACAGCAGTCAGTGAATCCCATTCAGCATTGTTACACCAGAGATTGGCAGTTCTTCATGTGAAGATCTATATTGAGAAATATCGTTTCCTGATGAACTAACAGGGTACAAGTTGATTGGCCTTTGGGTCTGGGATCTGGGGTCAGACCTTCAGTAAAGTTCAGTAGCTAAGAAAGAGGTCACTGATTACTATTTATAATTTGTTTTCTGATAATTTTATCATGCACATGTACTCAGAGGCCATGGGTTGCAGTTCATAAATTGAAACAAATGAATAAAGATATGCAAAACGAATCCTGTCAATTTTCAAGGTACTAAAATATTTCTAACATTCATTTGAATTAGATTGACTTTATCTATTAATCATAAAGTAGAGGTAGACAATAACAAAATATCCTGTGTATATACCTTTCTGAATTTTTAAATTTGGGCATTTATAGAAATAATTTTCATACAGTTTAAAAAGATGACATAACAATATAAAAGTGGAGCCTATTTTCATGTGAATTGAGTTCACAATTGATTGCTCCTTTTTATTTATTAATGTTCAACTGTTTGTACAATTATTTTATCTGCTTGAGTTGTTTCATATTAATGTTTTTACCTAAAATATATCTTCTTGAGGCAGGTTTTGGCATAGCAATTAAGATGCTCCTTGGAACACCAACTTTCCACATAGAAGTGCCTGAGATTGAATTCTGGGTCTGGGTACCAATTATACATTGTTAGAAGGAGAAAGTGATGACCCAAGTTCTTGGACCCCTTCCATTCACGTGGAACACCTGGACTGAGTTCCCATCTCCTTGTCCTGATGTAGCATGAATTTTGTGATGTTTGAAAATGAAAACATTGAAGGCAAAGGTGCTCTGCGGTTTGAAACAAGTTCTATAAAATATATCTCACATATTGGTATCTGGACTTCCTGACATTGGTAAGTCTTAATGCCATATATTTAATAAGTCTCTTATTAATAATTCCAATCAAGGTGTTTTTTTGAGGCTCAATGTTTTATTCTGACCAAAATTCTACAGAAAATTTCCTCTAAGTGTCTTAGAAAGTTATGTAGAAAATTCCAAATGCATTGAAAAAAAAAAAAGAGTATATAACCAAATTGCAAGAGGATATTTTATTTGGAAAATAAACAAAAATAAGCCATTGTCTGTATACCAGTCATTAATCAAGTCAAAATACGACCTGCTAGAAACAGAACTCACAATAATGAGACTCTTTGAACCTAATCATGTATCTATCTCATTCCACAGAGTGCTCTACCTGGCTCCAAGCCAACTGGGAGCAAAGTACATGCAGACCCTAAATAGACCCCACCTATAAAAGCCCTCCAACTGCCCTGCTACAAACTTCCTCAACCTATCCAGAATAGGCTGGTCTGACCAACATATGACCTTCCTGGTTAGACACAAGTGTCTATGCAGTTTTGAGCAGTCTTGAGCAAAAGAAGCAGAGTCTTTGTGCAGAACATTGAGCAAGTACACATCTAAAAGTTGTGTTAAGAGGGATTAAGCCAGAGATGGAGAAGGCTCAGCCATGCCTTCCCAAGATGGTAAATCCTCTCCCCCACCCCATGCAGCTCTATTCAGAGTCAGTCTTGAGATTTTTTTTTTTATTATTCTGTCTCTTGTGCTCCCACAGCAGCCCCCCATAGACCTTGTCTGAGTCAAATATGGGTCTCTTGTTAATCCTTTCTCAAGTAAATCAAAGAATCTTGAGTTGATAACAGAAGTTCTTGTAATCATTGCAAAATAATAAACTGATTTAATTCTGAAGCTAGTTTCATTTGTGTTTTCCTTTTACTTGATGTTTTATGAAAGTCTGCATTAATGTGGAATATGAGGTCACTTCAAAAGAAGATCATTGCATAATCTAAATCAAATCAAATTGGGAACAACAAAAGGAATTGGGAATTAAAAGTCTAGTTATTTCTAATATAGCTATTCCATATGGATGACTGACATGGGAAGTAAAGTTTCTGTTAGAATCTTGCTCAAAAGCTGAAAATAACACACCATCCATAATATCCAATTTTCTTGTTTATGAGACAATATTGGTCAAAGGTTGATGTTGAATCTTGGTAAAATGAGATACCTGCTACAGAAGGGGCCTCCCTTTGGTGTGTTCCAAAGTATTCATTATGATAAGTCTATATCCACCTTAAATAAATGTGACATGCTTAAATGAAGGAATGCTTTTCCAATGCAATTTTCATGTACTTTCATTTTTTTGGATTTATTTTATTACCATTGGAAAGTCTGATGTACAGAGAGGGGAAGAGATAGCTAGCAAGATCTTCTGTCAGCTGATTCACTCCCTAAGAAGTCACAACAGTTGGAGCTGGGCCAGTCTGAAGCCAGGAGCTTCTTCCGGGTCTAGCGCACTGGTGCAGGATCCAAAGGCTTTAGGCCATCCTTGACTGTTTTCCCAGGCCACAGTAAGGAGCAGGGAGGGAAGTAGAACAGTCATGATTAGAACTGGCACCCATATGTGATCCCACTGTGTGCAAGGTGAGGATCTAGCCACTAGGCTATTGCATTGGGCCCATACTTTCAATGTGTAACATAAAATATTCTTTCTTAAAACACTTAAATGGGATAATTTAAACACTTAAACAGGATAATTTCATAAGCACAAATGAAAGTGATGAGTTTTGCTTTATGCCTATCCCCATTTTATTTTTGAATCTCACTGAAGCTGTATACTGACTGGGGTAAGGTCACTTACCTTTCCAAACCCAGTCTCTTCATATGTAAATTTGGATTAATAAAGCAATTTGTGTGAAGATTAAAACAGATTGTGCATGTAAAACATTTAACACAGTAGCTGGCACATGCATCTAATGGGTGTCAGTTATTCATGTTAAATTAGATTTTGACTGTTAATATGCTCACTGTGTAGAAGACATTTTATAGATATTAGTTGAAAATTGATGTTAGTTGTGTCTCCAAGCATAATGCCTCTCTCAAGGGGAAACAATATTTCTGGTGGACTTTAGTATTAACTATTATGTCTGTCCAGTGATCTAGCAGCCTGTAAACTGAAACATAATGTCAGTTGCTAGGCTTCTTTGCCACACTGCTACAGATTAAGCCATTGAGGACACAAGCCAAAATGAATCCATAAGGTTTATTATTCACAAAGCAGGTTATGGGCTCATGTGAAGCCAGCGATTTTACCCTACGAGAGGACAAAATTAGACATAAAAGTCTCTAGAGTTACAAAAATGTAAAAGAAAAGAATTCGCTGGAATTCCCACAAGAGATGGGTGAGAAAATGTATGCCAGAGCCATTTGGCAGGATACCCACCTGTGCACCAAGAGGAAATGCAAGACATTCCACCAAAGTTGAAGCTAAACCATGGGCAGACCTTATCGACCTGGTCTAGTTTATAATGGGCAAGTGCTTCATGTCATCATGGCAAAGCCCCTGCCTTACAAAGCCAGTCAGATGAACACAGAATGCTCCCCACAGCCTTTTTTTTTTTTTTTTTTTTGATTTGTTTGTTTTTGGCCTATTGCCATTTCCTTAAGGGCTTCCAACTTGAATAGCCAGTGAGAGTGTTAAGACATTATGAAGGCAAATGATTGATGTCGATTTTTGTGTTTTTTTTTTCAGTCACATATATTATACTCTCTTCTCTCCAGAAAAGATACAACATGAAAACTAGATGAGAACCAAGATGAGACTTTTTTTTACTATCTTCCACTCACACCAGGTAATCACTATTACAAACTTTTTGTCTGTTTGGAATTTTAATATACATAAAGCATATACATTATACATATTTATGCTCCATAAGCATCCACAATATTTTATATGACTATATTTAAATAGATGATATCGTAAGTATTTACTAAACATATTTTTATATCAGTGTATGCTAATCCATATCATTCTTTTTGCTGGCTACATATTATTCTATTTTATTTATGCATTAAAATATATTTAACTTTCCATCCTTACATATTTTGGCTCTGTTGAATTTTTTCTTGCACAAACAATGCTACATTGAATATTCTTCATTATGAATCATTGTGCAGTGAGGAATGTTTAGGTCCAATATGGATTTTCAATAGGTATTTCTCAGTTACCCTCAAGAAGACTGTTTCAGTTTATATTTCCATTGTGAAGAGGATGTCTATTTTTTCACGCAGTCATTAATTTCATGATAAAGAAGTGATAGTTGGATAATCAATGATGTTTTCTAAACTAGAATCTATTCTTATGCAAGTGAACATAAACATTTCTTTATGTGCTCTGGAGTTCTCCTAGCTTGTGTTATACTGTTGATCTCAGGTTCTGTTTCATTGTTGAAACCCTGGATTCTGTGGCGTATTAATCTTTTAATAATATTAAGCTGTTATCTAACACTGTCTACTTGAAGCATATATTTATGTTTTGCATCTTATCAGTTTTCCAGTTGTGTCATTTTGCTCATTTCACTAAAATTGGCCAAAGTTGACATTGATTCCTTATTTCTGATTGAAGATTCATCTATACTGTAATAGTTAATGTGTGTGCTGCAGTACAGAATTTAATTTGCTTTACCCCTACAAAACTGATTTACCTGCTTAGGGGCTTTACTTAATGATTACCCAATTCTGAGTTAATAAAGCTATTTTTGAGATAGTCTTTAATTTTTATGGGGTTTAGATAATTTTTAAATCTTATCTCTAAGCATATTCATAGACATAAGAATATTTGTCATTAGTATTCCCCATTTTAAAGTTTAGCATCTTGTTCTTGCCACCTTGTTTTAAAAAATGTTTTTATTTTGGATCTGAAATCATTTATACTCATGTATTAACTCTCTTTAAGCTATAACTACAAGAAAATGTTGATTTATTCATTACATTTTAACATAATGTCTCTTTCTAAATCTCGTATTTGCTTTTCTGCTCTCTCTTTCCCAGTCTCTTTCTCTCCCTTTTAAGAAGGCAAGGCCAAAGGCAAGAGGGAAAGGTAATTGACCTCTTGGCCAACTTGTTCTGTTTGGGGAGGTTGTACCACATTGCCCTTGTGAGGTTTACAGTAACAGCCAAGCAAGGGTCTGGAGTAGAGGGACTAACAGTGTTAGGATCAAAGGCCTAATTGTCTGCTTTCTTGAAGTTAGGGTTATTGGCAGCTGCCATTAGACCATCCATGCTGCTGTCACCCAGCACAGCCAACCAGCATGCACTAATTGCAGTGGCCTTTTCATCAAGTAAGATCATCCCACTAAGCACAAAGAGCTGTCTTTCCATTAGCACAGACAGTAGCCAGCTCGATCAGCTGGGCTCCTTGAGTATGATTGGACTGTCATATTGTTATGATTTGTTCAAGTTTAGAGCATTTAGCAGATACCCTTTGCACCTCTCTTTGTACCTGAATACTATAACCTGACTGCCCCTATCATTTAAGAGGGTACTATAGCTTTTCAAAGTTCAGCAGCGCACAATTGCAGGCAGGCAACTGGTTTCTGACAAGAGATCAATACTGTCCTTCCAAACGCCGGAGTCAAGCTGCTGGGTCTGTCAGAGGGATGTATGCTGTAATTGGATCATGGATGGTGCGAGTCATCTGAGTTTCCCTTCAGCACTGTCACAGCTGTCAGATGTCATCCCTTTGTACAGCTGTCACTGCGGGAGGGTTGGGGCTCTTTTTTCGTTCTAACCCAATGCAAATGTCCACTTAGCAGATGAATATTGAAGATATTAGACACTTCTTTATGCCTTTATGCAAAATAAAGATCTGTGTCATCTGTGAATTTCATGGAAATAAGTTGCAATTTATTCACTGTGAGAAAAGTGAAGTGAAGCCTGTAAAAATGAGAAATTATTTGGTTCAGGCTATTAAAAAAGGAATATTTTACAGAATAAACAACAATATGCAGATACTTTTCCCTTGAGATGGAAAAACTGTTCAATATTGTGCAGTACTAAAAATTGCAATTTTAATATTTATGTGATATTTAAACATATATGTAGGCATATATAGATATATTTTGCTTCAGCAATATTGTTAGAAAAGCAACACATCTTAAGTTCACATTCCTTTCAATCACTGAACTTTATTGACAAATATAAATCTATCATGTGATTCAAAGTAGCCATACAAAGAGATTTCAGGAGCACTGTGAGAATGAGCTCAAGGACTCTCAAAAAGTTTTTCAGATAGAACAAGAATTGCAATAAAAATGTGTCAGATTTTTTAATCACAGATTTACTTTTCTAAATTTTTACAAATGGAAAGAGAAAGTTGTATGAAGATGTGCAAAATATTTAAAGTTTTAATTTTGATGAGCTCTTCCTATCTGTATTGATTAAATTTAGATATAAATATATTTTGTATTGTAGTTATGCTTTTAATATGACATGCATCTGTTATCCTGTTTTATATTTATAACATAATGTTTTTGCAAATGGTCACTGGCTAATTTTTACAACTGTAAACTGACTGAGGTCGTGTATACTTATCATATCTGGTAAAAATAAAGAAATGTCACCAAAATCATTTTGGCATTTTTTTCTTAATACATGAACCTTCCTAATGTTGAGATAAAGCCAAGAATTTCTCTTGATGAACTCAAAACAGTAAAATTTTAATTACCCTCTTTTTTCCTTTCTTTCTATTTCTTTCCTTCTTTCTTTCTTTTCCAATTTTGTTGGTGTCTCCCCAAGCTGATGTCAGAATCATTTTTGGATGACCGACTGGGTAATGCTTGATCTGGGTGGCTGACTTTCTTTTACTTGAGGTCCAGACCACACACCGCCTTCTCTGTCAAACAGGCATTGCTTAGCCCCACTGACAGCGTAGTGTGAACCTTATTTTCCAATATCTGACCTTAGCATCCTGTCATCCTTGCTGGGACTCCACTGGGTCATTCTCTCAAATACACAAACTTTCTGCCTCCTTCTGGTATTATGAGTTGGCCTCACCTCATTTGTGGCGGCTGATGTATTTTGGAGCCGCAAATTAATGTCTTGCCAAAATTGAAACACTGAGACTTGGTCCACATTATTGGGGAGGCTAGTGAGAAGGGTGAAAGAAAACAACAATGTCCAATTGTTTAGAAGATATTTGAAATGCTTTTATTTATATCTGTAACTATATCCATATATCTGAGCTAACTAGGCTTTTTTTTTTTTGCTTCATTTAGCACTTTTCTCTCAATATTATTTCAGTTTTATAAAAATCAGGATAAAAATCCTAGGAAAATGAAAATGCTAGTAAAATGAAAATATTTTGTTTGTATGAAATGAATTACTTAAAATCAAATCCTATTGGCTATTGATGCCATAGTAAAATGGTCTCTAGTAGTTACCTGTGCAGAAACTTAGGAAAAGATGAAATAAAAAAAAAACATAAATTTTATTTCTTAGGGTTATTCTTCTTCGATGAAAATTGTGAGCTTTCGATGTAAGTCCAGTGACTCAAGTATGCACTTTTTCAAACCATGGTTCATGGCTAATTACATCAGAGATCCCAAACAGACTTTTCTACACTTGCATTAATAAGAGTCACATGACCATAAGGAACTCGAAGTGTATATCAAAGGGAGGTTAAAGGTTGGTTAAGCATCAAACCATGTACCATATGTAAATTTATAGCACTGATGTGCTGCAAAAAGATAGCTTACCCTCTATTTCTCTGCTACTAAATAAAATTAAAAATTCACAACTCTGGTTTATGGGATTTTAAATGAATTTGATCTCTCTTTTGGGCAGGGCAAATAAGTGTTTTGTGATGTATTATTTTACAAAGAAAAAAAAGACCATCGTTCTGGCTCATTTAATTTTGCGAGTGAATGATCTAAGATTAACTACAGACTAGTCAGTGCAGTTTAAAAGCTGAAAGCAATTTTCAGCCATAGACGGTAATGCCACATTCAGTCCACAATCGAATGACTCTAAATGACTAAGCTGCAAGGTCTTTGTATATGACCACGGGGCCTGATAAAGCCATAGGAACACAGTAAAAGCACAAAAATTGTTCCAATTTATTTGGTGCCATCACCTTAATGAGATTAATTCAGACGTGTTCATGTGCCTAATTGGTGATTTTGTTTTAACTGGTAATGAAGGATTCAAACTTCAGGCAACAGGCTGCTTGCTGAAATGGGAAGTTGAGGGGAAAAAAGTTTTTAATTATAAAAAGAGATCAGCAAAAAACACCACTAGAAAGTGAACGTTTTTTTTTTTTAACCGTGGGCTGATGAAAATGTGTAATCTACACTGTTCTTACCATTTCGTGAGGAGTGATTTTATGAGCAGAACTATGTATGTGTTGTTTAGGTCCTTTGGCTTTCAACAATAATAGTAGTAGTAGTAATAATAATGTGAATATTGTGACTGTAAGGCAGTGGTTTCCAGGCTACTGTGTAATATAAAGTATAATCTTTTAATTTTCACTTAATGTGAGGGTATCACCTGTGCTGAACTTTCCCCTGCTTATGCAAGTATCCCAGTAAACCAGAGCGTCTCTGAAGGATCTTCCCTAACTCCTTGCTTCTTTCAAAGTCGAGTTGTAACCATTTAAATGCTAACACTATTAAGCATGCTGCCAAAACACAAACACTCAGCCTAAGTCATTAAAATTTAATTATAAGGGGGCAGCTGAGCCCAGTTGGAGATTTGAATCTGAAAAATCTTGTTTAAAAAAAAAAAACTAATAAAAATACAATCACCCACCCAAACCTATCAGCATCTGTGTATCCTGGCCCAGTGAACTATATTTAAATAAAACTGCAGGCTTTACTGGAGATCAATATGTTCATAGTAGCCTCGCATTAAAACCTATTTTGATTGTTTTTCAGCCATGATCACTGTAAAATGGACCATTGCTTTTATATTATCATTTTTGTTTTGTCTTGCTTTTAACCTGTGCCTTGTCTTTCTGAGTCAGTATGTCAATTTCGTTTTTGAGGACAAATAGTGAATTAAAGGAACAATATCCCTACACCTGCAGATGAATAAAGCGGACGAATAAAGGGTGTTATTTCCCCCAGACACTTTGCCCAGTGGTAAGCTATCTTTTGAATTAGCAGGAAAACCCCTGAAATGCACGAATCTGATCTCTGATGCTCCATGGTGAACCCCTCTCTAAGAACCCTCTGCGGTGAAACTGCAGCGTGAGATGCTACCTTTCCGGCGAATGAAGACAGAAATATATTTTACATTTCTTGTCAGATTGAACTTTAAGACATCCTGACTGCTTTCTCTATAATTTAAACATCACAGCCAAAATGGCAACATGCTTTGTTCAGTTCCAGTTGTGTGGAGTTTTAGTGCTTCATTGATTCCGAGGAAAGCAGAGACTGGCACCGGGAGCAGGGCGACGGCATCGCGCTCTCACTGCAGCATGTCAAGCCATTATATCCGGGACCAGAATGTCACCGTGGTCTCAATGGTTCGTCAGCTGAAGGATATGGTTAACAAATGTAAAACCAAACTTCAGAGAAGCTGGTTTTCTGTGCTAAGTGATCTGTATTCCCTCTGAATTTACTTTCCCCTAACCCCGTGAAATTAACAGTACTTTCTGACATTCGACCCCCTGACCTCACACATAATAAGAATTTAAAAAGCACCATGCATGAGTGTGTCTCCATAATGCAAAACTGGAAAAAATGACCATGTCACAGTTTTATTATACAAAACCTTCTCAATCTCCATTGCATGCTTCATATAGGAGCACTCAGTTTAAAGTTATTATAAAGAAAAACACCATTTTGCCAGTCATAATTCACTGTTCGTGACTTTTATAGACAATAAATTGTAGCAAACACATATTGCTACCAAAAAGCTTTGTATTCCATTAATGCAGATATTTACCAAGGTAAGTGTTAAAAATAGTCTGCCAGAAGACTCTGATGGTTCAAAGGCAGAGGCTTGCGGGGAGCCGGTTGCCAAGGGTGCACTGCATGCACAATGTATAGGTCTCGGGGTTGAAGAGGCAGAGGCAGCAAAGTGTTATGTGGAAATGATTTTGTGTTATCAGGCTCAGGGGATGACAGCATACAAGAGTAAGAACAAGGTGCTATGTGGCTTTTTCTTCACTGTGAAGTAAAGATTGGCAGCTGGAAGTAAGGCTTAGAGACAGACCTGCACACAGGACCTCTTCACCCAGGACTCATAATCACTACTCAAAGGAAAACGCATTTACCAGGGAAAAGCGGCTGTAGCCATCAGAAGTGTGCTTAAAACACCACTTAAATATCACTTTATACGCTATTACTTGCAAACTGTGGCTTCGTATTAAATTATACTTGCCTAGGCTTTTGCTTAGGTGCTGATAATGCTTTTGAGGTTGCATTGGTGAAGAATTTAGGCTGCGCTGCAAGAGACGTGACCAGAATACTCCACACCGCTGACAGTGACAGGGTGAAAAATTGCAGAACTGTACTTTCTTTCCCCATATAGATTGTAATTTTAATTGTCATTGTGGCCCTTCTGTTTTAATTATGGGACTTCTTTGATATATACCAGGACATCGTATTGAATGAAAATATGGTGCTATAATAGTCTCTTTATAATTAATGACCACATGTAGATCTTGGTGCATAAAAGAGAAGGGATAAATGAACAATTTATTTAACTAGGTTTTGGATTTCTTTCTGTCTTCCAGTGAATATAAAATGATCCCATGGCTTCTGAGCTTGTTTGATGTAGGAACTGCACAGAATTATCTAATAAAATTACTCCGGAGTAGATACAAAACATATTATGCTTTAAAATGTTCTCCATACAACTGATTTTTTTTTTCTATTTACCACATTACTCTTTTAACATTGTACCTTAAAGAATCTCTTCAATGTATTTGCAAGTATATTTTAAGTGTATCTCAACTTTTGCTTTCAAAAGACAATAAAACTGCAGCTTTTCTTTTCTAAAGAATACATTTTTTTTCTTAGTGCTACTACTAATCGGAATTACTTTCTTTCTGTAAACCAAAAAATAAGTTGTACATCCATATGCCATTTAAAGCCTTAGAAAATTGTGAGGAGGAAACGGAAAATACAGGGCAGGGATTTAACACTCTTCGCCAACCATGACCTAACAAGCTTACCATATAGAATACTGTGACATAAACATGCTGGGCTCATATACATTTCAAGAGAGCCAGATCTCTATGGATTTATGGAAAGCAGACCTATTTGTCCAGGGTCCGTCACTGTAAAACAGAAAAATGCCCCTTGACAAGCTTCTGCTAATTTTATTGTGCACAGAATCCTGTACATACATCCTCTACAGTATGACTGCAGTTCAATTGCACAGCATGATGAAATTGGATCGGCAGAGACAGGCACTACCCTGAGGTCAGCTGTGACCATGCCACTTCCATGTGATGTCTAGTTGGGGTGATGGTGTGTAAATAAACGTAGAGAATTGCAAATCTTGTCATGGCCACGCAGAACAGCTCAAGCATTTAAAGATGGTTGCCCGCAAACCTAACTGGAAGGTGGTTGCTGTGTGTGGTGGCTGAGGAGACAGTCAATTCCTTGCCGGAATCTTCTCTTTCTTGACATATCTGAGAGCACTGACCCAGCAGTAGATTGCTGAAGGGATTAATCACTAAATTGTTTTTCATTGTAGTGGAAACTAAAGAAACAGACTAATCATATTTGAATACTGTGCTTTTAAAGCTATTGTGCTGATGCAAAACCCTGTTTTCATCTGTATTTTCCCTCTTTGATTTATTTTGCTTTTTTTAAAAGAGGTGAAGTATCTTACTGTCCTACTGTTTACTGAATTTGGCACATTAAAGTTCTATGAGTTCTTGTCAGTATTACGGACTTTTCTAATGTTAGAAAATAAAATATTATAGAATTCACATTTACTGCTTATGAATTTGACTTTATTTAAATACTACTTACAGGACTAATTAAAATATGCTTAGGTTTTTCCTACCTACAACCAATAAGATGTATTTTTTAACCAGTTTTACATTTACACATATCTGTTTTTCTGTTACTTTTCCCACATGACAATTACCTTTCATTACAAATTTATAAAATCATTTACATTTTAGCAGTTTAAATGTTTCTGCTGACATTTTGTAACTATTACCCTCTTGTAGAATGGCATATGTTCAGGCAGTTAATAAAAAATTAAATGGAATAGCACTAGACAAGGTGAAGCTTTGTATCAGAGTGTTCTCCACATTTCTGAAAATACCATCTTTGTGTTGCAAACTGTGAAGTGAGGTTAGGGCTGTGCCAATATGAGTATTTGTCACAACTGTCACAGAGACCAGGAACTAGCCAATCATGCAGTCCTTAATTAGACAGTTATATTTTGCTTTTCAGAAATTGTCCTTATGTAAAATGGTGTCTAATACTCAGGAAGGTGCTGAGAGCAAAGGGGGCAAAGAATGTCAGCAGGAAAAAAACAGTTAAATCTTTCCTGAAGATTTATTAACTGCTGCACAATTTCTTAAATATAGGCACTAAATAGGAAGCAAAATAGAAATATAAATATGCCAGGAAAGAAAGTATTTAAGGCTAATTGAAGCAACAATAGATTGGATTAAACATAATAGTAGTGTCATATTTTCATTTGGATTGAAGTTACAATTTAAAAATCCACTTATTGAGAATTCAAAGAGTAAAGGTATCACAGATGTCTTAAAAACACTTCTCTATATGATTTTTGACACTGCCTTTATTTAAATAGTCCATTTAAATTATTTATGTCTCAGAATGAATTACATATTTATCAAAGATCTTTTGTGTGTTTAACAGTCTGAATTTTCAGAAATGAATCTTTATACATATTTTTAGACATTTTTAAAAGTGAAATCAAGATACCTTACACTCAGATTGAAACATATTTGAACATCTTGTATATTTGGAAGCAGTTTAACTGATACAGCATGTTTATCTCCAATCAGAAAGTTTTATTGAGAAAGGAGTGAACAAAAAATTAAATCTATGCATATATCTATAATAAGCTGGTTTTGTTTATGAAAAGACCCATGAATTTTACCAATGTGGTTTCAACCCACTCTTTTCAGGCTGACATGGAAAGTAAAATTGTATTTACCTTTTAAGTAATAAATCACCAAATTTATCGATATAGCAATGAACTCCATCAGTATTACCTTTGTACTGCAATATGACAAATTTTAAAGCTTGTATAAAATCAAAAAATCCATATGATTTAACAATATTTTAAAAACTCACAACCTTCTTTTTATTTGATGTTTGAACTACTGAGGTGTTATAAGCCATAAGCTGCTTGCAAATGGAATAGCGACTTTTGAATTTCAGGAACATGGAAGAAGCAGTCCTAAAAACTCTGAGCTAATAAAAACAACAGCAATCAGACATCTTTTCTAAGAAATTATGGTCAACTCTAACTCAGAGTGAAGACATTTGGTTTGTTTGTTTTTAGCAGTGGACATTCCATGCATTTTATGAGTTAAAAAAAATCCAATTTGGGGTAACTTGCATGGTTCATCCCATTTTAAATCTTCATTCAATAGGCATATCATAGAAGTTTTAACAGTCATAGCAGATTAACCTTGCCTGTGCATTTGGAGGCTAGTCATCTGATGAATTTACATGCAGCTGGATGAAAATGCTATTTGGAGAGAGATTGAGAGTTTATTTGATTAAATCCCTTTCTCCACTACCTTGACCTCTTTCTTGTGAAATAATCAGAACTGTTTAGCAAGAATATTCAGGCATTAATAATGAATTGCTTTTGAACTGGTTTCTTCTGCACTGCAACAAACCTATTGGTGTCTTTGCTTTTACCTTTTCATAAATAGCGCTTATTGGATAAGTGCTCTGATTAGAAGTAGTAAGAAAGCTATCTCTGAGGACTATTGCTTAATGATTTGTACACCATTTTGCTATTTGTGGTACTAATGGGTGTGGTTTCACTTCCTTCTTCTCGCAAAGACACACATCTGTGTGACGATAGGGCATTAGGCAGGGTCAAATACTTCAACGGGATTGAAAGACAATTATGTGATTATTCTCATAAATTAGAAAAGTGGCTTTGAGAGTTTCCAGCATCCTATAATCTCAAATATGACCATTGTTCATGATCCTGTTGCTTGTTTTCTGTATACTTTTTCTACCTGTAGAAACTTGATTTCTAACACTTGTCATACTGAATTTAATCAGTTCATAATTTTTTTTGAGGAATTACAGTGACCACGCATTATAGAAACTTCAATTTTATATGAGACATTAGAGATGGCCTGTTACAAGCTGTTTTTAAGACAAAACTTAGCTGAAAGGGGATTAGATTCACGCCACATTTTGTACAGCTAGTTACACACACAGATTGGAGCTGATCCCAGACCCATTCTGCTCTAAGATTCTGAGATAGAAAAAAGTAGTACACAGTAAGGCGTTTGCTCTCAGGCACTTGAAATAGTGTTGTGAGTTAAGGTTTGGACATGAAAAACATAACTAGCAATTAGTACTAGTTAACAAACAAATTAAATGTGAACTTGTTACCCTAAAAGTTGAGGGAGAATTTATCGTTGCCATATCTAGCTGAAGAATTGATTGGAGTTTACCATATCCATCTAAAGAATTTATTGCCATACCTATCTAGAGAATTTGTCTAAAGAATTTATGTCTTCCAGGCTTTATTTGGCAAAAAATGTGGGTTAAAGTTTGGAAGCTAAACTAATTCTTACCTGAAGCTATGAGAAGAACTAATGGTAAAAGGCACAAATTTTTAGAATTACAGTTTTGTCTTGGCAGTATATTCTTGGTAGCTGAACACTTGTATCCTTTCAACATTTCAAGTCTGTAATATCTTACTTTCAAGCTATACTTAAGGTTCATTATAATTTGTTTCTTTATAACATGCAATTCACAGTAATATGTAAAATGCTTTGCTTTCATAAACAACTCTATGGATTCATTGAGCAATACCTCATTTACATCTTACAATTATATTGCATTATTATAATATATTAGGATGCAAAAATCAAATATAGCACTGTAATCAATTTATTAATTTCTACTGCTTTACAAGCGGGATGCAAGTCAAGTTATAAGAACACATCATATTTTATCTCTGTTGAGTAAATCCAAATTTTTTTTTTTGCTCAAAAATATTCATCAAGACCCAGTTCTTTAACAATGAAAATAGTATATTGAGAAGAAAAAAAGAATTTCTACAATTGGTAGGCAAGTAATTTTGTTTCTAATTAAATATGGTTTCTTTTATCTAAATACATACTTGATATGCTAACTTTAGGGAGGAAGCTTTATAAAACACAGAAGACCTGATAGCAGTCATATTAAGGTCTATACAGTATCCTAGTTTCAAAATGTTTATTTTAACAAATGTTTGTAATACAAATATCAAATATAAAAAAATCATACAAAATAGAATTAAAATGATGGTAACATCTAAGTATACTTATCCTCATATTTTATGCAGGATTCTTGTATAGTGGCACAGAACTCTTCAAATTTTTTGCTAAATTTAACAATACAGATTTGAAAGTACATCTTAAAATATTTATGATGATGTACAAATTTTAAAATTTATAAAGAAAATTGATATAAATATTTGAGCACATATGGTATGCAAATTCACTCTAAGGGGCATCAAGAAGCATTGTTCTTATCAAATACTTTGTGATGTATATTAGAAGGATGATTTTGCATAATGATTACAAGAATAAGTCAGTGGTACAAAAGAATTAAAACCATAAGCACTTAGAAAAGAAGCCATATTTAATAGAGGATCAGTAAATGCTTCATGGAGAAAAAAAAAGTGTTTGAGATAAGAATGAAGTTCAATTCAACTAAACCCAGGAAGTGTCTACCATTGTCCACCATAATTTGATATCTCTTCTGAAGAAGTTTATAACATAGTTACATTAGGATTATTAAAACAGACAACAAATTCTACGTAATGTGTTAGTGAAGCTTCAGGAAAGAAGCCACGCTTGTTTGGGTTGTTAATTAAAAAGGACATAGTCGAAAGACTGGGCAAGGAATTCCAGGAGAAATGAAAAGCGTACGAGAGCTTGGGCAGGTGTGTAGCTCTCCTTGGAGCGCAGACTTCAGTATGGATGCAGCACGCGATGGTCCAGGTGTGATAGATGACAATGAGCCAGGAGCAGGAAGAGAACAGAGAGTACCTGTAACAGCTGACAAAACTCCTGACACAACCTCTCCACACTTCTTTTTCTTCTTTATTTTTTTTTTCTTTGTTTTTCTTCTACTTAAAAAAAAAATGTTGTGAAAGAATAAATAAAGCCAAATGGAGGGAAAACATTGAGAAATCTTGTCTCAGATTTCAGCAAAATCAACCTCTTGAGACAGACTGAGGACAGTTTTAACTTCTGAAAGAATGTCATGAGCCTGACATCGGCTATGACTACAAGTTTTAAATGCATCCCTTCTTTTCTTCATTTATGGGACCATAATGTAAAATAGAAAACAAAAGTCAGAAATTTAGACACTTCACAACTTACATGATTAGCCTTCTCTTTAATACATAAACAAGTCTTTTTTAAAAAACAGCAAATAAACAGTCTTTCTTTTTGGATTTCTTTAATTGTCAATGAGAGAAATATATGCATTATCCCAGCAAATTTCATTAAATATATTAAAATAATTCAGATCAAATAATAATAGTATGAATTAAATTTAAAAAAATTACATGACTTACCTTCTATTTCATATAGATTAATATAAAATGGTTTCATTAAGTTAGTCCATACCAAAATTTTTGCTGATATTATATCATAAAAACATTATGGAAGCAAAGATGCATAAGACATATTAAAGGGTTGAGGAAATGATTGAAATATTCTATCTTTATTTGTAATTTTATTATTGATTCTAAGATGAAATTGAATTTTAATCTATGAACACATTTCTGTTTGAAATGAAATTGTAGTGATTTAGAAGAAAAGTAGACACATGTGCTATCAATGTGTTCTTTGAGAAAACAGTCAAAATATTGTAAATATTTTGTTTATTATTGACATTTTGACTCCAGCATTCTAAGTGGTAGAGTAAGTCTATATTTTTACTCTGAGTGTCTATTTTAAGGAACAAGAATATTCTTCATCCAGCTATAGCCTTCAGGTGTTTTTAAAAGTTTTTTTTTTAACAATTAACTTAAATTACATGAAAATGTATTTCTTTCTCTGTTCACAAATTAGACTCATCAGTTATTCATATAGTTTATCAAATGCAGGGACATGCTAAGAGATTTCTGTGTTGGTTTTACTGAGAGTTAATATAATAGAAAATATTCTTCAGAGAATATAAACAGATTTATGTGTATAAAATTACTTTTGTAATGTTATCTGTGAAATTATGGCAACTAGCATAGAAATATTGGTAAAATTACACAGCTATCTACCAGTTGAGTCAATAAAATAGTTTATAGTCACTCTTCGCTTGATTTTCTACATTAAAGTTAGTCTAAATATTAATGAAAATTGCAACAGAGAGAATTGCATTACTTTCTGACATGATTATAGACTGCATCAGAAAATTTATAATCACTTGTCATATCCTAGGCCAATTCAGATGCTGTATGCCCTCTGTCTTGTCAAGGGTTTTACCTTAGGCCATATATACCCTTCCCACCTGCCACATTTGCAGTGGAAATCTTCTGGACAGATTTATTAATCCTTCCAAAGCTTTGCACTGGGATGGCCTATACTGATCATCTAAAATGTTTCTGAGACTTTGTAAAATTAACCATTATTAGATGTTTCTCCTTCTTTTCTCCCTCTCCTTTAAAGGATGAAAGATACAAAGAGAATACAGTCTTTTGCTCCTTCCCTTTCAAAACTTCAAATATATATGTCGAGAAACCTAAATTGATCTTAGAAAAATAAAGTTATAAATGTGTCATAACACTTTAGTTTTGGAAATACATAGCTAATCTGACTCCTTCAGAGCACCAAGAATTTAACATATATTTAAGTGTCTGTGGTTAATTCTAAGTAATGTGTTATGGCTGATTCAATTATTCACTTGATTGCTATTCTCCCATATTTTTTCTATATTTTTCTTCACTTACACTTTGAATGTAATCATTTTGAATGTAATCAATTCAGAATTAGAAGTTTAAAATGCTACAGAGAAATTATACTTCAGTTTACAAATGTCCTGTAATTCTGGATTGTGTTACTGAAATTGTTATTTTATTTATTTATTTATTTATTTATTTATTTATTTGCAAATCATAGATTGGGGCCTGGTGCAATGGCTTAATGGTTAAAGCCTTGCCTTGCATGTGGTAGGGTCCCATATGGGTAACAGTTAATGTTCCAATTGCTCCACTTCCCATTCAGCTTTCTGCCTGTGGCCTGGGAAAGCAATGCCGGATGACTGAAATCCTTGGAACCCTGAATGCACATGGAAGAGCAGGAAGAGGATCCTGGCTCCTGGCTTCAGATCAGATCAGCTCTGGCCTTTGCAGCCTCTTGGGAAGTGAACCAGTGGACAGAAGAGCTGCCTTTTCTTCTCTCTGCAGTTCTGCCTATCCAATAAAAATAAATAAGTCTTAAAAAAGGAAATTGTAGATTGGCATTGTCCATGTTGAACTGATCTTGTACCTATTGTGTACTGTATGTTGCACCAAATTTTCTGTGTATGCCTTTGGTTCTCAGAACAACTCTATAAACTATTATTATTATCATTATGATGTTTTAAAAGATTTATTTATTTTATCTTAAAGGCAGATTTTAAAGGTAGAGAAGAGACAGAGAAGGAGATCAGCCACTCACTCTGCAAATGGTCGCACAGCCAGAACTGAGCTGGTTCACAGAAAGTAAGAGCTGCTGCTAGGTCTCTCACATGAATATAGGGACCCAAGGACTTGCATCACAGAACCAACCCATAAAGAGGGAATAAAATTGAAAGTGGAGGGCCCGGCACAGTGGCCTTGCGGCTAAAGTACTCTCCTTGAACACTCCGGGATCCCATATGGGCGCAAGTTCTAATCCCGGCAGCTCCACTTCCCATCCAGCTCCCTGTTTGTGGCCTGGGAAAGCAGTCGAGGATGGCCCAAAGCCTTGGGACGCTGCACCCGTGAGGGAGACCCGAAAGAGGCTCCAGGCTTCCGGCTTAGGATTGCCACAGCTGCAGCCCCTGCTTGTGGGAGATCCCGGGAAAACAGTCGAGGACGGCCCAAAGCTTTGGGACCCTGCACGTGTGTGGGAGACCCAGAAGAAGTTCCTGGATCCTGGCTTTGGATGGGCATAGCATTGGCCGTTGCGCTCACTTGGGGAGTGAATCATCGGATGGAAGATCTTCCTCTCTGTCTCTCCTCCTCTCTGTATAGCTGACTTTCCAATAAATAAATAAATCTTAAAAAAAAAAAAAAGAAGAAGAAGAAAGAAAATGGAGAGCCAGGAAATGAACTGTGCCCATACACAATTCTAGTGCTTGCACGGATTAGTGTGCTACGCTACTCTACTGGTCCCTATCATTAATACATATAAGAAACAAATGCAGAAAAGCTGAGTAACTTGCTCAAGTCTAAATAATCACTTCATTCTAGACGTATTTACCTCTCTAAAGATTGGTTTTCTAAGTGAAGGAGCTGCAGAGGAAGAGGGGCGGAGAGAGAGAGAGAGAGAGAGAGAGGAAGTTGGAGAAGAAGAGGGCGCAAGAGAGTGAGAGGTCACCTTGCATCCACTGGTTTACTACCAAACCTCCAATCAGGTTTCTTACTTGGATGAGAGAGGCCCAAGTACTTGGACCAGCTGCCACTCCACTCCAGGATGTGTTAGCATGCCAGACTCAAGAGATACAAATTTTATGTCACAACGAAGGGATTTCCATCATTTTATAAGCAGTTACTTTATGGAAGTTAGTTACATTTCAAAGAATCTAAGAAGCTGCATCATGTTCTATGCGCTTTGTGAAATAATTACATCCATTTAAAATAGGAGTTTGTATCTAATGTAGCTAATCATTAGGCATTCCAGGGACCATTTTGTTGAAGCCTGAATTACTTTTTTCCACCCCTAATACATTGGCTGTTACAGGTATACCAACAGAGTTCCATGGAACTTTTAAAAAAGAAACAGGTTATTTGGATATTTAAATTACATTTTAAGTACTATTCAGTGTTTAGGGATTTAATGTCTACTATATCAAGATTTGCTTCTGGTATCCATTTCAAATACTATTAACATGGTATCACTAGAAGCCAAATGCTGTTAACACTAAATTTGAATAGGGAAAGATCCATGCTCTTGAGCAGAAGTGTCAGAAAAACTGACGTGATTATCAGTAAAAATGGGTAAAAAAGAAAAAATAAGACTGAGTTAAAAGGCAAATCACTTTTACTTAACAATTTCTAAAATATCTGTAAGAAAAATAAATGAACTGATTTCTGAAATGAAAATGTCTCTTCAGCATCTGTGTATTGTCCTGAAGCTATCCAAGTATTGTTCCACATTTGGGAAGAATTCAAAGTGTGTGTTAAATTCGAATTAGTCAAGTGTTAATGACATAAGAAATCATCAGCAAGAAATACTAGTGTCATCCACAGAAAGACAGGCGTTATAACTGCTTCATTCCCCATTCTTTCCCTTTTTATCACATAAACTCTAAATGATTCTAAAAAATGTCAGAAAATTTCAAGCATGATACACAATTAGCAAAAGAAAGAAAAACCTTAAGCATATTTAAATCATGATACACAATTAGCAAAAGAAAAAAAAAACTTAAGCATATTTAAATCAAGACCTAGAAATTTTTCCTCTGAGAAATGTACACGCTAATCCAATAGTTAGGGTTAAGGTTGACACAGATTTAAAAAAATGAATGGCAGTATTGTTTAATTACTATAACCATGTTTAGGATTGCTTTATATAAAACAAATTCCAAAATAAATCCTCTGAAATCTAAAGTTTACTGCCACTTACGGTATTAGAAAATGAGTTATTTTTAGCCAGTGTGCTCCTACACCAAACCACCTCCTAATATTTTATTTTACATTTCATTCACCGAGTTTCACTGTCTGGTTGATGATCATCTATGTAATATATGCTGGAAAATTTCACTTGAAGGACCATGTATCTTTAAATGTCTTCTTTTTATTCATCCTGGTTCTAACACATGTAATTTCCCCTTTAATTTGACATCATTTAACGGCACATTACACGTCAATGATGTGATCTGTGAATATTTACAATGTTCATGTCATTTTTATTTTCTAATCCAATTTAAGCAGCTCTGCTTTTTATGACATCATGAATTCTTCAGTCTTTTTTGGTCTTTTTGGGACTAATTATTCCATTAGTTCCTTTGAGCTAGCTCAGTGTTGTCAGTCATTTCTTCCCTCTTGATGAGACCTTTGCTGCGCTGCTTTGAATGTAGAATCATTCTTAGGACTGCGCCACCAACCTGAGAATCGCATCCAGCTCGCATCTTTGCCAACTTCCATCTGCCGTCTTCTCTGTCAGGAGGCTACCTTGCAGGATAAACTTCCCATGATCAAATCCAGACTTCTCATGCTTCTACCTACCAAAAACACGTTTGGATACATTTTTAAGTATCACACTTGTTCTACAAACACAATATCAAATATAAATTACTTTAACTTGCTAAAACAAGAATTCAAGGGAAAATCAAGAAGTATGGGAATAAATAAAGAAAAGTAGCCTAAAGCAATATTGCATGATGCATTGTCTATGCGTATTGTTAAATGCTCATGTTGACGTAGTTATAAGATATCATAGTCACAACTTTTTAAAACACCCACTCTTTCCTGGTACTTTTCATGTCCCTCTTTTGCTAAGTTGTGTGAAACTTTATAGATATGATTGATTTTAAGCAGCATTAAAGCAAACAAAAATTCGATGTGATTAAAGCGTGGCTTTGTCTTTAACCCTTTTGTTTACTAAGAACTTTTAATATTTCCCCTACACTGCTGAGCTCTGCTGTCTGTTGCTGCCCTCTGTAGTGATGTGGAAGTGAGCACAAGATCGGTTTTCTTAAATGTAATAGAATGTGAATCTATTTGTCCAGCTTAGCAAGTGGAGGTTGAAATTCACACAACCCCAAAAACAGCAAATCAGGATTTATTTTTTGCACTTGATGCATTAATATACAAGTGATAGGCAACATGGATAAATACCTTTTAAAGTATCATTTTTAAAAAGTATGATATGATTGACTCAGTCTAATAAAGTATGCTACTAAGAATATCTACCAAAAATCCCTAAAATAATCTATTTGAAATGTAGGTTTCTGGTTTAAGCCTGCAGGTTGGATGTCATGGCCAAAAATAGTTCCAGAATTTCCATCTTTTATAAACACTTTTGGGCCCATTGCTGTGACTCAATGGCTAAATCCTTATGCTGCAAGTGTTGGGACTCCAAATGGGTGCTGATTCAGGTCCCTGCTACTCCACTTCCATTCCAGTCCCCAGGTTATAACCTGGGAAAGCTATGGAAGATAACCCAAAGCCTTAGGACCCTGCACCCACATGAGAGACCTAGAAAAAGCTTGTGGCAACTGACTTCCAATTGGCTCAGCTCCAGTCGTTATGGCCATTTGGGGAATGAACCAGTGGATGCAAGATCTTCCTCTCTGTTTCTCCTTTTCTCTGTAAATCTGATCTGCCTTTGAAGGGTCTTCCTCACAGATTGCTCTAGTATCAGGATCCCGAGTGGGTGAGCCTGCTGCCTGCCATCCAAGAAATAACCTCAGGCCACGAATTCCAGGAATTCCAGGAGGGGAGAACTAGTAGCCAATTACTAGGAGCACAATTGCGGAACCCACCTCCCATTGGCCAGGGCCAGGTGAAAAAACTGGCCCTGGCCAATCAGTCTTTCTTTGAAATGACGTGACCCCCACGCTGGTTCATGCCCAAGGCTCTGCCCTTGGTCAACATCTTGCTCGCCACGTGTAACCCAGTGACCTTGACTGTTAATCGCCATCTTGTTGACTTAGCGACCTCTTTGTCCCTCAGCCCCACATGCCTTTCCAATAAAAATAAATAATCTTAAAACAAAAACAGAAGTAAAATAGTCCTAAATAAATCATTAATTTTCTTTAAGGTTAAGTTTCTGTAACTAGAATATGAAGGTTCTTACAAAACTAAACTCTGAAAAGCAATATGCTTTATAAACTATAAATCCCTGTCCAAGTAGCAAACTTTTTTTATTTCTTTACCTAGATGAATATGATTCACCGTTGAAATAGAATCTATTTCTTGTTGCAAATCTTTTAACATTGTTTCATCATTCTGATTTTTAGGAATAGTATTGAAAGCATTAGCACCAAGTGGCTAGTAGTGCTTAAAGTGTTGTGAACTCAATAGAACTTAGGTGATGTCTACAAAGAGAGACATCAGAAAAGTGCTCCCCTTGTGAATTGTAGCAGATAGTACACAAAACTTAGAGTGCTAGATAAGTGTGCCAAGTCTCAAGACATGGAATCTAAGGCAGAAAAACTAAAAAATGTGTCCCATTGTAACAATAGGGCACCGTTATTGTGGTTAGAGTCAATATGGTAGACTTTGAAAGCATAGCTAATTTTGTACTTCCTTTGCCAGGAGGTCCAGCAATGCACTTTTCCCTGGTATCATGGAGTCATTCTGTGTCCATGGTTTCCACCATCTGCGTCTGCATTGACTAGGTGCGGAATTGTTTTCTTCCACTATTTCTTAACAATACAGTATTGTGACAATAGATGTAACATGAATACTTTTTGAACATTACTTGTAATCAGAGGAGATTTAAGATATGTGATAGGATATGTCTATGTTATTAGCAAATATAATACTACATTATATATAACAAACATCCTTGGACTTTTGTAATACCTGGATTCCTAAGCCTAGTTTCCATGGCACTGAGGGATGTGTGTGTTCAATTTTTTGTATTACTGTATCAAAAATTCAACAGACAGCTTGAATTCTAGGTTTACTATTACGTGGCTGAATATACCCTAGCCAGTTTGGGACTTCAGTGTCCTCACTTAGAACATTAGAAATAATAGTGAAATTCCATTTGTGAGACTTATGACACATGTCTATCTTTTTAAAGATTTATTTATTTTTATTGGGAAGTCAGATTTACAGAGAGAAGAAAAGACAGAGAAAGATGTTCCATTCACTGGGTCACTGCCCTGGTGGCCAGAAGTGCCAGAGCTGAGCTGATCCAAAGCCAGGAGCTTCTTCAGAGTTTTCCACGCTGGTGCAGGGTCCCAAGGCTTTGGGTTGTTGTCAACTGCTTTCCCTGGGCACAAGAAGGGGGCTGGAAGGGAAATGGAGCAGCCAGGAAGTGAACAAATGCCCATATAGGATCCTGGCAAGAACTTCAGCCACTAGGCTACTGTGCCTGGCCTGACATTTGTCTAGTTTTGGGATAAGTGATAACAATTTAATAAAAGCTTATTGATTTAGCATGATCAAAATGAAAGCAGGAATTAGATTTTTCAGGGAGTTCTTTATTTCAGAGGAGCTAACAAGACCATGAAACGCTTCTCTGAAATACTGGTTTTATGATTCATAGGACTACCTGTTGTAGAGATTTTCATACTAGAGAAACTGAACCTTATTACAGAACGTTGAAGTTGATATTTAGTAATATACTATGCTTTCAATGAATTAGTTGTGATGTTCATGAATTGTATAGTTCCCAGATGTGCGAGTTCTTCCTTGGGTGACTTTTAGCAATTTACCATGTTTTTTTTTAAAGCTTTCTCTACCTTAAATGATATTGGTTACAGTACTCCTAACACTGGCATGAGGGGTGAGAATAGGCCACACATTAGATATCTTTAATCTGCACTACATTTACTCAGAAGCAACATATCAAAATATAAACTACAATGTGCATAGTTATACCAAAACAAAGCAATATGGTTTTAAAAACAATGTTCTATTAGATAAGTATTATTTACAATACTTGTTATAAGGATATTTTATGAAAAGTAGAGTTACATGTTAATTAGAAATCTCTGACTTTCTCAGTACAGATATTGGGTCACAGAATATTGTCAGTATTTCTCAGATTTTTATATTTACTTATTTAATTGGAAAGGCAGATGTATAAAGAAAAGGGAAGACAGAAAGAAAGGTCTTCCATCTGCTGGTTCACTGCCCAAGTGACCACAATGGCTGAAGCTAAGCAGATCCATCAGAAACCAGAAGATTCTTCAGGGTCTCTCACGTGGGTTTCGGGACTCAAAGCTTAGGATATCCTTGGCCGTTTTCCCACGCAACAAGCAGGGGGCTGGTAGGTAAGGCGAGCAGCCAGGCACAAACCAACGTCCATATGGGATCTGGGTGAATGTAGATGAGGGTTTAGCCACTAGGCTATCGCGCCAGACCAGTTCTGATTTCTTTGGATTCAGGTTTGTTCTTAGGAAGCCAGCTTTCTCTTCAGGTAAAGCATGCCACAGCTTTCTAGAAAGTGTCTCTTCTCCCTAGGTGCATTTGACAAAATTGTTTGGAAGTCCTGTATAAGCACTTCATGGGTAATAAGATGCTTGTGCAAAGTTTCAGCAGTTAGTCAGCCTCCTTGGCAATGCCTATTTTTTAGTGCTGTCTTTTGTAGTATGCAATTTAATCAATGTTTTAACTGTGAGTCAAAAGTACATATTTTATGAATTCTCCTTAAAGGTTTATGATTTTTTTCTTTTACTACTAACATACAAAATGACCATTTTATGTCTCTAATGATTGTGTCTCAATAGCCCAATACAATTACTAATAGAGAACTACAGGTTCTAAAATGAGCTCTAATATAATCATATCTGGATTGTGGGTAATTGAATCTGTACTACTCATGTACTAGGTTAAATATGGTGGATTTACATACCTATACTTATAGGTATGTAACTAAAGAGAACAAATTGTATTGGGAGTTATAATTCTTTCCTTTTAGTACTTTGTTTAGTAAAATCTGGATTTTTTTTAAAAAGATTTATTTATTTTCATTGGAAAGCCTGATTATAGAGAGGAGAGGAGACAGAGAGGAGGGTCTTCGGTTCGCTGCTTCATTCCCCAAGTGGCTGCGATGGCCGGAACTGAGTCGATCCAAAGCCAGGAGTCTCTTCTGGGTCTCCTATGCAGGTACAGGTTTCTAAGGCTTTAATCTGTCCTCCAGTGCTTTCCCAGGCCACAAACAGGAAGATGGATGGGAAGTGGGCTGTTTGGATTAGAACTGGTGCCCATATGGATCCTGGCGTATTCAAGGCAAGGCCGCTAGGCCACCACGCCAGGCCCTAGATATTTCTTTAAGTTGAGTCCCATTGTGATACCCTTTTCATGCTTTCAAGCTTATTCTTGTTCTCATATTGCATTTTTTAAACCTAATCTAAGAAAGCCTTCATGTTTGGGATAATATAGGAAACATCTTCTGTTCTTTAAGATTCCTTAAGACAGTTTGAGAGTAGTGGAAAAGATTTAAAAACACATAAATTAGGGAAAGAAGCAAAGAGGTTGAGCTTGGTAATAAGCAATCTTAAATTCACATTTTAACTAAGATTCTTGGATCTGCATTTTTATGATCAAATGTATATTTAAAATAATAAAATAGGGGCCTGGGCCATGGTGTGTAGGCAAAGGTTCTGCCCATTGTGCGGGAATCCCATACGGGCACTGGTTTGAGCCCTGTCTGTTTTACTTCTGCTCTGCTCTGCATTTGCTGATTGGAAATGCAGTGTAGAAGAGTTCAAGTCCTTCGGATGTGGTAGAAGCTCCTGACTTCTGCTTTCAGATCATCTCAGCTCTGGCCATTTCAACCATTTGGGGGAATGAAACAGCACATGAAAATCTCTCTCTTTGTCTCTCCTTCACTCTGTAACTGCGCCTTTCAAAAACAAATAAACATTTTCATTGCAATAATAATAATAGGGACCCCCTTAGAGGTTTAAGAGGTTAAGACGCCATCCCTTATTTTGTCATCCCAATTAATTGTCAGTTTGAGTCCTGGATGCTTCACTTTGGTGTTTACCTCCCTGTTAACCTGTTAATGATCATATGCAAGAAGCAGCAGAGGACAGCCTAAATATTTTGGCCACATGGAAGACTTGAATGAAGCTTCAGGCTGCTAGCTTCAGCCTGGCTCATCCCTGGTCATTGCCACGCCTTACGTTATGAATCAATGAACAGATGATCTCTCTGTGTGTTGTGTGTGTCCCCTTCTCAGTAATTCTCCTTTAAAACAAGTAAGTATCTTTAACAAAAGGGAAAGCAAACTTCAGAGAAGGAAGCAGAGCTTGATATGTAAATAATTATAAATTATTGAATAGTTGTTCCTTATTCACTGCCTGCACAAGATGATACTTGTTTTTGTAACATATATTTTAAGTGAACATGTCGTAACTGCTCTTTACATTAGCAAGTGATATTTTAAGGAACAATTATATATTAGACATTTGATTAACCAGTGAAAAATGCTGATGAAGAATATATTCTAGGTTTTGATACTGCTCAGGGATAAAACTGCATATAAAAAAGCTATTTGTTGCCTATGACAACACACCAACTGGAATTTGAGATTAAAAAACCTGTTGAATAAGATAAAAGGAAAAAGATTTTTTGTTTGGTTTTGCCTTATCCCTACTAGGTCATTACTGAGAATGTTAATTAAGCATTTTGGCTAATGCCTGAGTTCTATAAGTTCAATATTATTAATCGCAAAAAAGTTACCAAGGCTTGCCTGCTTATTTTCCTCAAAAAAAAAATTATGTCTACTCACTATATTAAGTGAGTCGACTAACTTCAAGAATTTCATAGAAATTACACATAGAAATGTGCTGTGTCCCATGTGGTGGCTCAACAGGACAATCTGCTGCCTACACTGCCAGCATCTCATGTGTGTACTGGTTCTAGACCCAACTGTTCCACATCCAGCTGTTCCCTACTTGTGGACTAGGGAAGTGGCAGAAGATGACTCAGGCCCTTGAGCTCCTGTTAACCACATAGGAGACCTGGAAGGATCTGCTTCCTCCTGCTTTAACGTCGGTTCAGTTCTGCCCATTGAACCAGCAGAAGGAAGACTCTTTCTCTCTCTCTCTCATTCTCTGTAAAATCTTTAAGAAAAAAAAAAAACTCTTAAAAATGTACTGATTTAAAAAAATCTTCCACTGAAATAAATATACCTCTTAGTTTCATTTCTCACAAACTGGCTTAGCTACTTTTGTCCACAGCAGGACCTTAAAACAACAATGTATAGTTTTAATACGTAGTTATAGAGACAGATTCAAACGCTGCTGCATAATCCTAAAACTGTGTGACATTGGTGAGAAGCATTCTGCTACCATATAATGGAAAAACACTTTTTCTTTTTATTTTCTTCATGAAAAAAATTTTAAAGGCATAGTGTTACAAACCTGATAGTAATGTTCAAAGAAATGCAGGCTGGGGAAATCTTTTTCTTTCATCCACTTGATTCTGACCTCACGAAATAGGAAAACATAAATAAAATACTGATGAAGCTTATAGAAGACTATGTGTCTTTGGTCTGCAGTTGCTCTAATTTCTATTATATTTTATGTATCTGCCAGCCTATAATATATTCCCCCTACCTTCCATCATGTGCATCTCTCTGACAATAACATCTTTTTTGCTTCAATGGATGTAGATTCCTAATATATTGCAGAAAGAGAAAATTCATCTTTTCATAAATCAATGGGCAACTATGTACTAAAAGATATGAACATATGTGGTAAATGCATGTTTATGTATTTACGTGTATACTTATTCCAAGTTCTTCCAAGATTCCTTGTATGCAAGTCTCGTTCAGTTTCCTTTTTAAATTCTTTATTTTTTTATAGCAAAGTTGGTTAGGCTCAGGGGTTTTCTTGTAACATGTCCTCTATGTGACCAAATGCAGACACACTAGGAAGCTCTTCTGTTGGGAGATGGTAAGATTTCTAATTGTGGGAGACTGGATGGTGTGAATGAAAGTCTAAAAGAAAAACAGAGCTCTCCACTTGAAGTTAGTGCTCACAATGCAAGAGTAATTAGGTTTAGAATAAAACTCTAATACAGTTGTTATGTGACTACGCTATTAGAATTAAGAGGTAACTGAGATTTCCCAAGTGATAACAGGTAATTTGCCATTTAGCCTGTAATGAGGTTTGAAAAAAAATGTTCAACAAGGTATCAACAATAAGGAAAAGGCATTTCTTTCAACATTCACCCAGCATTCCTTTATTTCTTTATCATATAAAAGATACAGCTTTTCTAACACACTATACTTTCAAAACTCATTATTTGTTAGTCCCCAAATGCTTCTGTTGACCTTACCAGTCTCTACTGACTATTTCTACTCCCTAGCTTTCATTAGACCTTGGTGAAGCTTGTCTGTCACAAGCCGTCTGGGTCAGTTACAGAGAGATTGTTCAGCAAAACAGTGACCATAGACTTCCAATGTTGTAGTAGTTGGTTTTCATTGAAAATATCCAGAGAAATATGATGCAATCTTTAAACCTGTATGCAAATCATATGCAAATAATATGCTAATAGATGTGTGGCCCGCCTAACTACTACATATAACTCAATGCAGCCCTTGGGAAAATCTTATTGGAGATCATTGGTCTAATGAAAATTGCTGCTGCACGCTAATTACAGTGACATGTGTGCTGCTGTATTGCCCCTTAGTGGTGAGGGGGATGACAGAGGTTAGTTGAAGTTAGATGACTGAGTGACAGGCATTATGTCTGTGATTGTAGAAGTAAATAGCAAACTATCTCTGTTCTCTAAAATCCAATTTTTATGACTTTCCTTTGGAATTAAAATACAATTTTGGATAAATAGAGTGTCTTCAGGAGTCCAAAGGAGCCTAGGGGACGAAAGACACAGCTATTACTTGATTGAGCAATTTGATCTTTCTTTGCTATAGTGTTTTCCAAATTTTTCCATTTCTTATCACTTGATCGCACCACTGGAAACATGAAGATTATACAAATGTATTGTTTATTTTTATAGTACTATTATCACACTTTTCATTTAAACCATACGCTGAAAGAAACCTAAAAGAAAATTAGTCTCAATTGTAGAGCAGAATATTAATAGGAAACATATGTTGTGATTGTATGTAAGAATTCTAATACCACTATTTGAAGCTTACCACACACGAAGAGATAAAGAGATTGACTTGTTAAGGAAAAGTGAATTACCTTAATTATTCATTAGCTTAATTAGCTTAATTAATTTAAGCAGTTCCTCTACTTGAAAGAAGTACTTTCCTGAACTTGTTCAAAAATCTCATCTACCTTCATTAAAACACAACTGAAACTAGTCTAGAAGTTGTCCCTTAATTCCTATGTTTTCTTGATTCTTGCCAGGCTTCTGCTTATATCATATTAAATACATCATTTTATCATACCTAGACTTTTCCAAATTACAAATTTCAGTAAATTCAAGTGTCTGAAAGTTTCAACTTAAAGTTGTAAAGATATTTGGAGGAAAAATCCACTAGATTCCTAACTTAATGAAAATAGTGGTGGTTTCAAGCTTTAAGAAGAGAGCCCTATAGGCCTTGTTGCTTTAAATAACAACATGCTTAGGTAATTATTGGCTCACCTAATGATAGGCATAAAAGTAGGTAGCTGGATGGTCTTTTGCTCTTGATAACTTAGAAATGTGAATATAAAAATTGTTTTTGTGTCTCACTATACACAGTAAGAAAGCAAGATGTTAAAATGAGTTTATGTTTTGTCTTGGTCCATAGAAAAAGTTATTTTATGTATAAGTATTTATTGTCAACATTTGATATTTACAAACTTACCTTCGGTTTTGGGCATTTGTACCACATACAAGTAACCCAAAAAAATAATACCAAGTACATTCCTATTGTGACAATAATAAAAGAAAATATCATTGCTTTGGCATTAACTCTTTCTTTGAATTAGTTTTATTTAACTTCTTAAACTTTAAATAAAGGTTTGTACCCTGATGGAAACCAGTTTGTTCTATAACTGTAACATCACGTTATGCTCAGCACAAATGACTTGGTTACTAAAAGCGAAATCACTGCCCATAACTTAATGACATTATTATTTGGAAGCAAATGTGTTTATCACTTTTGTTTCACTAAATTCCTTACTTCTTGAATTAAATAATAGGAAAAACTATGTTATGAAATAGAATTAAAGGTTAAATACATTTGATAGTAGTTTTCTCCTATTAGTAAATGCGTGAAATCAACAGATTCAAGACTTTTAGCTTTGGGAAATGTTGACTCTCCAAAAGGCATAGAATTGAAAGTACCTGTGCTAAGGACTGTGTCTAATCAGTCAACTGTGTAGCTGGGTAGAGTCAAGTGTCATTCATCTGCATCCCACGGGATTTGTGGAAGCAAGAAGGAGGAGCAGGCATAAGACAGAGATATATGACCATGTTGACCACTGAAGTTCATGGTTAACAACATAATTATCTACGTTCAGCTGTCAGTCAAAAACAAACCTGTTTAGTTCAGGCGCATTTTATAATTTACGGTAGCAATAACATAATGCCGAGCACAGCGCTGCTAGAATGTGAACCTGCATTAAGTGTGTTTAATCTTTCTAATCATATTTACCATAACTTAAACATATATAAATATATAATGATAAAATTGTCGATTGCTAGCATTTTAATGCTATTTGATGCATTTATTTGGAAATGGCTGATACAATTTGAGCTGGATTTCCTCTGAAATTTCTTCCATCAGCGGATCCTCAATCAATCTTTGTGTTTGCCCAAAAGTATTGTTAAATGGCAAAAATAATTGTGATAATTGTCAGTACATGATATTGTCCTTTATATTTTAACTCAGATTTGGATTAAATTAAAAATAGAAATTTAAACTGGCATTTCCATTTTCCTATGCAGCTTCCATGCTGGACTTGTGCCTGGTTTAAAAAATCAATTCTGCGAAATGTTTGCATAGCACTATGTGGGAAGGTTAGGTGCATATGCACTACATCTACTGCACCAACTGAGCAAACATATGCAGCTGCCCCTGTTTTTATATAGTTTCTATATCTTCCATACATCTGGAGAATTAGTGCTTACTATACTATACATAGCACAACTATTTATTCACTCAAGCAATAAGATGGCTGATTATGAATAATCTAATGAATTCCATGGTTTTTCCCCTTTCTAAAAAAGAACAAGCACAAAGATTATCAACATTTTATCAAGACTGTTTTGTAAAAATGATATTTTATTGCCTTTTGTTTAGAAATGACCGACTGCTAACAGAATTCATGGTTGTGAAAAGATCAAATAGGTCATTTTATCCAGCCTTAGACACACAGTTATATATAAAAAAGGTTAAATATTAACACTCTAAGTGTGAAGGCTTCCAAAGCTCTGATACTAATGATACCGCTCTCTCACTGAGCCAAGTCCATACTCAACATGCTGTGTTACTCAAGGAAGCATGAGCTAATGTGACCATCGGGAATAATGTTGGAGTCCCACAGAAGTTCTAATGCTAACTAGAAGCATGACTTCAATTAAGAGTGAAAATAATGATACTAATGATTGTTGTAATGACTGTTATCTTTTTTGTTTGATATGATACACAAGAGTTGATGGAATCAGGAGTATCAGGGTGGGTTCTACCTTTTTATGTATATATATATATATATATATATATATATTATAAATACCTGTGTGTGTCCCAGATTAAGTTATTGACTCACATGCCACATAGTTTCTGTATTATATAATGTGCAGGTTTTAAGTACAAACTTTTCTGATTGAACATAGCATTATGAAGGGAAAATAACATGATTTTCGGAGTCTAAAAGCGCCATCATTATACTCTGCCATCTAGTTTCTATGCAGTGTTGAGAAAGAACAAACTTTTCCATTGTCACTTGTTGTTTGAGCACAGTTGAGATAATAAGGATAGAGATTAAGTCAGCTTTGGTTCATAGGAGGGACTTACATGTCTGTTCATTTTAATATGACTACATCTATGTATGGCTATGGATGTCACAGAAGACATGGAAAACATTTTTATAAACAATGATAATGTGGCTGGAAAAAATACTTGTGAATGTATTAACTATTCCTCATGGCCTGTCACAATAGTCTTTATCATATACGTAGCAGAGTGAATAAACTATGTAATTCTCAAGCCTAACTGCTTGTATTGGATGCTTATCCTATATACCAGGAAGAACCTATGAAGATACAGCAGGAGACAAAACCAAAGCCAGTACTGCTCCACAGTGACGAATTTCATTTGTTTCTTTATTTGTTTTTCAGCAAGATGTAACAAGTTTGTTACTTGCATTGTTGCATTTTTGGGTGGAACAAATACCTTAATTTTTAGTGTACCAGAAACACAAAAAAAAATTGGTTTACTTTTCTTAACTATTTTTATTTCTTTCCTCTTTTTCAAGGTATTTTAATTTAATATGAATTTTGAAATATTTGAACATGGTTAACAATGTTGTGGGTTGACATTGGATATAGAAATGGCTACATGATTCCTTTTTGGACAGCGAGTCAACCCTGAGTGACACTGCAGCGCAAGATAATGAAGCATCAACTGACAGGTGATGGTATAGATCTAAACATTGAAGGGTTGTGTAATAAAATGAGAGAAATAGGTTGACTCGATCAAGGGACATTATGGGAAATTATGTCATTACTGTACTATTTGTTTCTGTGATGAATGAAGAACTCTATTTCCTTGACTCAGGTTTGAAATATTTTCTATTCATAATTTCTTCCAAATCCACTTTGAAAAAAAAGAGAGATTCATTTGTAAAGTATTATTATATTTGTCTCCAGGTCCAAATTGTATATGTCATTTTGTGCTACCCAAGATGAATATTGTGGTAACAATGGTACTATTTTTTTCCACTGGCTTAAAAGAAAAACAATTCCAGGTAACAGTCAGTTTTGAGACCAGCAGAAGCAAACAATACGTGTCAAATATGTTTGTGAGAATACAATCCTCTCAATGACAAAAAAGGACAAAAAAGACATACCTGTTTGAATTCTTAACATTAGGCAGGCATGGTATTTCTTTATTCCTTTCAAAATTTTTAATTTCTTGATCAGGACTTGCCTGAATTTGTATGTATCTTGTTCAGTGTAAGAATTACTAATTCTTTCAGGCAGAGAATTTTCACTTTATTTTCTAATGGCCTTTTATTCACTGAGTAAGTGGAGAGCAAAGGATGAGAACTGACAGAAACTACCCCTGTAGACAGCATACTGACTGTGTGGGCATTCATCCCCTTCTCCCTGTGAATAACTCTCCTGCCCCAACTCTGGGCCACACATAAGGCAGCAATAAGGTAACAGGTTGACCTGGCCAGATTTCAAGTTTGACAGATAAAAGAAATTTGTGTGCAAATAGTTTTTCTATAGAAAAGGTGGCCTGTTGGCTTAATTGTGTTAAAATAAAAACAGCCATTTAAATCCACACTATTATAAGTACTATGAAGATGATGTGTTTAAGATTTTAGAAAGTACAATGATTGAAATAATGAAATCCATTAAAAATGTAAAGATATTGAAATCACCTTAGATATACATTTAAATTTCTATTCCCTCCCGTAGTGATCTTGGTTTAAAATCTTAGGAAATGTCTACTGGAACAGTTTTACTACTTTTATTGCTACATGAACATGTCTTTTCATTTTGATTCTAGTTTCCATTCTAAGGGCCCCTGCTCCCGGGATGTTTCTCTTCTGGGTCTCCTTTGTCTGGGTGATAAAGAAGAAAGTGAGATTTTTGGAAGAAAAAAATTTTGGGGATGGGACAAGTTGGAGGTAAGAAAAGAAATGAAAAAGACTAGAGTACGAAGCATTGTGAATTCAGCTGTAAGTATTAATTTACATTGCGTTACACTTGCTGTGCAACAAAGAATCTGCTGATCACATATGGTGTGATTATATAGCAACTTTGGTACAAAGGTCTCTGACTGATATTGTTATGCAAGAAGAGATTCAGGAATATTGTCACAGGTCCTTATAACAAATGTGATGCAACTTTTCGAAGCAGGTCTGTTCCCGGCTTTCCTCTTCTGATTTTGAATTAAACTCTTTCAAATCACACACAAATAATACTCAGCCCAAGAATGAAATTCTACCATTCGCAACAAAATGGTCCCAATTAAAGACTATTGTACTAAGTGAAACAAACCCACCCCCAAAGGATAAATAGCATATGTTCTCTCTGATAGGAGCCATCCTTCATATCAAACACCAGATACATATGTGTGTGTGTTGTTGTGTGTATATATACGTAAGTAAACATGTGTATAAACATATTCTCATAAATATACTGCATAATGGAGACTAGCATGATGGGAAGTAAAGATACACTGCAGTGTTCTTCTCTAGTCCCAAACAAAAGGGAGACTTCCAATGAAACTGTGAAAGATGCCTTGAAAAGAGGATACCTACAATGTCATGATACACTTACATAGCAGAATGATTGCTTTGTGACTGATGCTATGGGTTATACTACTGTAATAATGTCAGGGAGAAAGACTGGGGAAGGTTGAGGAGGGAAGAAGGGGATATGGAAGGGGGATCCCTATATCAACAGAGGTGTAACATGAAAAACAATGATAATGATATAACTAACCAATTGATAAAAATGTGCATTTTTATTGAAAACTTAAAACTATTCATTGGAAGCAGATCACATTAAAACATTGTTTTATGTAGCTTTCTTCATTTTAAAGATTTTTTTTAAATCTTGACACAAAAGATCAGCATATGTAAAGGAGACTTGAGAATCAGAAATTGGGTTTGCAACATAACACCACAGTTAGGTTCATAACTATACAGGGTCTACTTTTAGAACAGGTCCTTGGAATATGAAGAACAAGCAAACTGAGGAAACAAAAAGTGCAAGAAAAGCAAAAAGAGAGAGCAAGTGTGAAAATCAAATTGAGAATTTCTTGTTTTGCTTTCAGTCATGGCAAGTAAGGGAGTGTATTCCTTCCCTTCTGTGGGGAAACATTTTGAAGGCCTTGGTGGCAAGTAACACAACAAAAGAGACACAGCCAAGTTCAAAAATACAGAGTCACTGTTTAATTACTAAATATTCTACCTCTAAAATTAAAGGAAAAAAAGCTTAAATAATGCAGTTTGATTTGGTCTCATTAGTCTGATTTCCTAGTATTTAGCCTTAATTATGTGATACATAAGCCCTAATTATGTGGTACATATACAGTGTGCTCTCTAAAGTTAAAGATCAGAACGGATACTGACTTAAATGATAAAATATGTTAAATTATTAATGATAATTAATTGTACAAAATAGGCATAATTAGCTTAAGTGCCTTAGATATTATTCTTAATAGCATTGCAAGTAATATAGCACAGTTTGATAATTTTAAAAATAATTTATTGGGAAGAAAGGCTGTGCAAGCAATATTTTTTACTCAGGAGGGTTAACTGATTACTTGATGCTGTCAAAATATATCTAGCTGTCCTTGTTGAAAAGGTGAGTTTTCATTAACCCATTACATACTGTTCCTAAACAAAATGCCAAAACTTTTTCATAGAAATAATCATCTTTGTAGTAATGGTACTTATGTTACTGAATGCTTTTATATTTTTTTGATAAATTCATTTTAATTATTATGCTGTGAATTGTTTAGTACTGTTCAAATTGCCATCTTGTTTTCTAGATTTATTATTATGTTTTTTAAATTTTCTATTGATGTCAATTCAAAATTTTTATTGCATATATTGATACCATAGACCAAAGTATTCTGGTTTTTCTTTCTAAATCCTGAATAAATCTAATACTATCTTTTATTGCCTGATGTGGGGTTAAATTTTGAAGGTTCTATGGGAATATAAAAAGATATTTTTTTTCAAATAGAATTTTAAAACAGATGTACTGTATTAAAAGGGACTATCATGGATCAAAAATTTTTTAAATGTCCTAGCTGGAATTTACTGAGAAAGAATAAGATGGCAAATGCACTACAGATATCCTACTAATTCTTTTCTTGGTTTTATTGCAGTATTCTCAGCCAGCTTTTAAAATGTCCTGTTTGGAACAACTGAGGGAAGCTCCTTACTAAAGGCATTCCATGTAATATGGTTCAAAAGTAATATGTAACACAACAGTATTAAGAAACTATCTAGTAAAACCTTAACTTGGCAACATTTACTGATTCTATGTAACTCGGTCTTGAATCTTGAAAATAATTAAGTGTGTATGCAAAGTGCTAAGGAGCATCTCTTTCCAAAGTCATGCAGAAATAATTTACAGTATTAGCATCTGGTCTACTGATTTCCTTCCATGCTCGATCAAAAACACATTCTATTCACAGCACAATACTCTTTACATAACATTTCCTCTTCGTTCCTCCCCTCCCCACCAGGTCTCTGGCTATGATCACTCTGTTCTCTTTCCTTACTAGACTAAATGACAACTGCGTTTCTATAGTTCCCTTTTCACTTAGTGTTTTCTGACTCTACCCATGTTGTAAATACTTATTCCATTTTATGACTGAATAGTATTGTATTGTGTATATCTATTAAATTGTTTATTCCTTCATCTCTTTATGTAAGCTGAGTTGCTTACATTTCCTGGCTATTGTTAATGTTTGACAGATAGACATGCTTAGTCTATTTAAAATATAACAGTGTATGTGTATTCCACAAATAAAATAATTTTATGTCATTTAAAACGTTCCAAATTATTGCATAAAAATCGAAAAACTATTCTCAGATATCACTTTCAGCATTCAATGTATTCTTCAAAGCTATCATCATCGGTATTTTGAACTGCTAGATTCCTGCTATTTATGTTTCCTAAATAGATATAAGGCAGCACTGATGTGATACTAAAAGAAATATAACTTTACTGGATAAACACTGCACCAGGGCACAGATTTAAGAGAGACAGACAGACACACAGAGAGAGAAACAAAGAAACAAAAAAGCTGGTCGAAGCACAAATGGGTAAGGAAAGACAACACCAACAGTCCAAGCTTAAAGGATGCCAACCAGTGAGTATTTGCAGCAGGGACTGTTGTAACTGTTGATAAATCAACACTAGAAAACTGCACTGAAATAATGCCTTGGTCAGAACTTCAGCGTCCAAAATAGGTGAGACTGATGTTTCACAAGTCAGTGGGAAGGAAGATACTTCCTTTTTGTGACATGTGGTATTAAGGATGACAATTACCAGACAATCTCAGCATGCAGATAATTAGTCTCACTTATGGTACACCATTGCTTCCCCCCGCCTCCCCAAAATCTGCCCAAATAGAGAGCACAACAGATTCTGGTTTACTTTTTAACAGATGACCTTTTTTGTTTGCTTGTTTGTTTCAGACTTCCCTTCTATTGATTAAGCCACTATCAAAAAGGGCAAGTCTTATGTGAGGTATTCAGAGCTGCAGGTTTCATCCAGTAGCACATGACACTTTTGATTTCTGTGATTTTGAATGTATTTGCTTATTGTCTATATGGGATGAGAGTGATATTCAAAATTTCCATGTGAAATTCTTCACTGCATATTTCATGTTGCCCTAGGATATTATGCATTACATCACATACTGCGATCTTCAAGAAATTTTTACTGACAAATTACAGCTTGAACACAATACCAACAGGCATAACGGTTTCGAACCTTAAAAAATACCCTGTGAACATTATGTAGCTGCATTGCTCAAGAGAGGGGGCAGCAAATTAGAAAAGGCCATCTTAGTTTGAAATCTACAATAAGAATTTGAAAAGTGATACAGAAGTCATTTTACAGAAAGCAATTCATGTGAGTAAGATGTATCAATGTTGGAGTTAGAACATTTTAGGTTGTTGATATGTAGAGGAATCTAATGAAAAATTAAAACAGGCTTAGAATATAGTGAGATTTTGAGATAGAGCACTGGAAGTATATAATCAAATAAAATAATGTGCCATAAAATGCTCCTAAAGATGATTAACTTAATTTATTTTTACTTATTTGACAGGCTCAGTAAATCCTTATTGTCTTAGTCACCTTGTGAATATTAATTCACTTAATTTATAAAACATTTCTATGGGTAAAATGGGAAGGGATTTTAAAATAAATTTGTTTTATATGGTCAATGAAATCCTAACAGAATGAGTGTTTAAAACAATTTTTGCTGCTGAATACCATATAGTTAAACACATATACATACAGTTTAAATGTATAATTAGATGACTTATAGGAATATACTTGGCATACTTAATGACAACCTGTGTGTAATATATATATGCATTAACTATAGTATATACATTGAATATATGCTCTATTGTATATGCTCTATGTACGCTCTGTGGTATATATATATACCACACACAAAAATTAAAGTCCTGGAAATGTGTTATTCTAATTGGAAAAAGTTGGCTAAAATTTTTAAGCACAAATCAAGTTATAATAAAGCTGGAGCCAGAGGAATATTGCAAGAATGATAAAGGAACAGTTAGCACACAGCACTTACATCTGGGCAACAGCAGGATCAAAATGCCTGCACGAGAGCAGAGCTACAGGGCCATTATTTGGAAACTGTTATGTGATTATTTTCCATGTACTTAACATTTTTTTAAGATGGAAAATTCATGGAATGCTCCATTTTCCTTTTTGCATTAAGAAGGCTTTCATAAGAAACTCATTGTGTCAAAATGATAATTTTACATAGTTTAATAGTTCCCATGAATCATGAAACTACTTTCAACCCACACATCATTTAACCCTTATCAACTTTTGCACACTAAAAAGAGAGAATATGGATAAAATAAAGAAGCGTCAACAACAAAAAATTATTGTGGATTAAGGACAAAGATGAAGGGATTGTTTTGACTGTAATATGAATGTGTTTTATAACCAGCAAAACGAAATGATACAACACAATAGGACACATGGGATTACAAAGATAGTTAGAAAATAAAGCTGTTGTGAATCCAGTAATGATTAATATTGCAGATATTTTTATTGGGTATACAGGTGAACATTATCTGAGCTAGTGTGTGAGTCAATTTTCAATTTGTTATTTAAATACTTCAGAAAAAAAGATGATTCTTATAGGGAAATACTTTACATCCTCCTTGAAACTAACTGCTCTTCTGCTTTCAAATATTATTTGTAAACTTTATATTATCAAGTGTTTTCCTTACCTCTTGTCATTTACAAACTTCCATTGCCTACACATAAGTAACCACTTAAATCTTCCTGCTTACTGACCCAAACACACCACACACTTACCATGTGCTGGACTGAATTGACCATCTCCTGTTTATTTACTGCAACATGTACCAAATTCAAAATCTTCTCATCTTTTATACATTTGTCAGGGATTAGGAAATCCTGAAAACTGGGAAAACCCATCTTAAATTTTCAATAAAAATGTATTGATTTTATCTCCCAAATATCTGAAATCCAAATTCATCTTTTGACACGCTCCTACACAAAATTCATCCTTTATATTAAGCACTCAGGGCCAAGGTATATGGCGAATCAGAATGGGCTACCACTTGGGAGGTCTGCTTCCCTCTCGCAGCACTAATTCAATTTCTGGCTACTCTCTCTTCTGTTCCCATCATTGTGTTTTTTATAAGTGAATGAATGAAGGAAGGAAGGAATGGATAAATTTTTAAAAAATGGAAATAAAAATGGTTCTCATGAGTGTTTAATAAAGAGAATCAAGGTAGGGCTGAGTGTGTCAAAAAGTGTAGGTAAGGTAAGGTGTTCTGACCCGTGAAATGAAAGCTTGGAGAGAAAACCTAATATGTATTCATTTGTTCCTTCATTCATTAGTACATAAATAATATTGTGTTAACGAGGCAGCATACTGACATCCCATTCGAGCACGATTTCATGTCCTGGCTCACCCACTTAGAATCTAACTTCCTGCTAATGGACTGGGAAAACCAGGAGAAGTGGGCCCAAGTACTTGAACAGCTGCCAACCCCACGGAAGAACCAGAATGATTTCCAGGATCCACTTTTACTGTACAGCAGCCATGGCTGTGACAGCCATTTGGGAAGTGAAACAGCAGATGGAAGTTTTTTTTTTTCCCTCTGTCTCTGTAACTCTGCCTTTGAAGTAAATAAACAGATCATATAAATAAAATAGGCATTAGTGCATACCCAAAGCGATGCACACAAAGGCTGGCAGAGCACTGCATTCCCCTTGTGTTGTGTTTGGACTTGCACGAGTGGCATGTAGGCTCTGAATTGAACCTGTGAATCTAGCTTTGATCAGGGTACAAGGTGGCCCTGAAGAGAATCCCACAACAAAAAGTTGTGCACTAAAGACCCAGAGACAAATAAGAGCTTATCATAGACCAGAAACAAAAACACAAAACAAACAAACAAAAAATCAATAGCGAATCAAATGAAGCAGAATTACAGAAGTTCTTATTTAAGAGTGAATACATTTTGCACATCAGTGGGTGGAATGCTAAAGCATGTGTTTGCTTTTCTGAGGCTATATATTCTAAACAGACACAAAAATTTAAATTATACATGAAGTATCAATTAATCAAATCCCATTTATAGTACCTTCAAAATATGACAAACAAGGGGTGAGTCTGAGTAAGTAATTAAGTCACTGCTTGCAACACCTGCTCCCATATTAAAGTGCCTGAGTTTGAGACCCATCTCTACCCCGATTGTGGCATCCTGTTGATGCACAAGCTGGCAGCAGTATGGAAGCTCAAGAACTTGAGTCTCTGCCGCCCACACTGGAAGCCTCAACCAAATGCCATTCCTGTCTTCAGCCTGAGTCAGCTCTTATTCCTGGAATCATTGCAGAGTGAATCAATGGCTGGAAGGTTCTCTCTACCTCTCATTCATGTCTATCAGATGGAAGATTCTATCACCTCTATATCTATTTGGATCTCCATTTCTATTTCTATTATCTTTATCCCTACCTGTACCATCTCCATTTCTAACTATATGTTTTTGTCTCTCTGCCTTTCTCTCTCTCTCTCTTAATATAAGAATTTTTTTCAAAATGATGAATAACCATAAATGGTTAGATCATCTGTGAATTTGAGATTCTTTGAATGTACAGAATGAATAGATAGGCACCAGCTCATAGAGAAGGGATAGTAATTTGGGACATATCATTATATTCAAACGGAAAATAGAATTCCATGAAATGGAGAAAGGTGCATAAATTTGCTGGAATTTGAACAAGAAATTATATGAGTGATAAAACATAGAAAATATTATCAAAAGTGGGAAAGTGAAAACAAATATAGATATTCTTGATACCAAACACCCACAGTGTAGGAGCAGGATCCAGTTTCCTCTCTGTTTCCTTTAGTAGAACGTGTCCTTGCCTGTCCTTTGCCAAAAGCAATTCATTGTTTTAAGGCAGTGATCCTGTTGGACTTATAAAGTTCTAATAATTGGACAAAAGGAATCTTTTGCTTCTCCAATGCATGGACCTTTTCAATGGCCATTTTTTTTTTTCTGGGATGGTTTCTGTAGGGTAGTAGACAGAAATTAAATGCTGTTTTCATGTAACCTCCCCACCCCCAGACCAACCGTAGCCCACCTGGCCATCATAAACCCCCTAAAGAACATGGTGGCACTGACCAAAGGAAGGTCATGCGCTCTAATGACCAACCAGGAACCAGGAATATGAGCTGATTATGCACCTCTCAGTCCAAATTTCAATGTTTAACATGCACACCTAACTCCTCAGGGAGACCTATCTCCTCAGAGATCCCAGGAATTAAGCAACAGTTGTCCAGCTGCTTGCTCTATACAATGAATTCTGACACTCCCCCTCCCCCACCTTGATGTCACTGAGTGACTATTTTCAGGGAGTGTATCCAGTTTGGGATTCTACAACAGTAACTCCAACCAGTTTGGGGTGTTGGTCGGCAACAATCTTTTACCTATAATGGGATTATATCTTAATAAACATAATGGAAATTAAAGATAAAGCAGATTGGAAATGCATAGAATGTTCTTAATCTGTGGAACATGGGAGTTTAACAACACAGTCTCTGTGGAGGGTTGTGATTAAGCAACTGAACAGGAGCTACAACTCACTTATGTTTATCAGCATCGTGATATCATATGATACAGCTATTGCTTACCTGGAAAAAGATAGAAATTCAGAATTCAAAGTGTGATTTTCACTTTTCCTTTTCATATCATACATTCAAAAAATCACTAATTTAAATCCATAACATGCTGGGGATTGATGAAAGAGCTTTTAGCAATTATGCAAAGCAGAAGTGTTTTAGGTAAATTTCAGAAATGAAGAACTAATGTCTATGAATTTTATGCACTCATTAATGTTTATTTAGATGGATCCATTTACAGTGGCTATGATATAAAAAAGTAGTAGGCTTATAAGAAATCACAACAGAGAAACTTAAAATGGAGAAAGCATATTGAGCTTTCAGGAATTCCAATGAAAATGCCAATTATGAATTGAGGCAGAAGGAGTTAAAAACATTTAATAGTTCTCTTTTTTCTGTGCATGAATAGCATAATCTTGAGAAGGTAACATAGTATGTATTACAAAATGATATTGATTGTGAATGCCTAAAGGTTTTCAATAATTACCACCACTGTCATTTCAGTGTATATGAACAGAAGGGATTCAGTTAAAGCAAAGCAAAGGAAATAAATAGAAAAATAAAAGTATAAGGACATAAGATTTAGTGAGCTGGAGCTGGTGTTGTGACATAGTGGGTAAAGCCACTGCCTGCAATGCCAGCCTCCAATATGTATGCTAGTTTCAGTCCCAGTGGTTTCTCTTCTGACCCAGCTCCTTGTTAGTGGCCTAGAACAAGCAGCAAAGAAGGTGATGCAATGCATGGAAGATTTCTCTCTTTCTCTCTCTTTCTGTCTCAACATTCTGAGAGATTACAAAATCATTGAGTTGATTAACATTTCTGAACTAATGTAAAAATGAACAATCCTCATCATTCCAAGCTGAAGCCCTCAACATCATTAAAGCTATAAATTACAGCTTAAAAGAATAGTTCTCATGTTTCCTTTTTCTTTTTTTTTTTTTTTTTTGCTTTTTATTCTTCCATTTAGAATTTCAGTCTCTCTAACTTACAAATTTAGCTACTTTATTTGAGCGAAAAGACTATGGTGTATTGGACACCAAAATTTTCTATTCTATTTTTCTTTTTTTTTTTTAATATCAACTGGCTTAATAACCAGGCTGTTAAATATTCATCTCTTCTTTGCTCTCTGTTGAAAATAAATGGAGGACAAATCAGAGTTGGAGTTAATTTAGAGAAAAGATAAGATCCCTAATAAATACTTGAAGCTTAAGAAGTTGATTTGTGAAGGACATAGATATGCGTGAGAGATGTACAGATACAAGCCAGTGAGGAAATTTCAATCATGCCTCAAGGCACAGGACGCCTGTGAAGGAATCATTACATAAAGACTTTTTTGTTGCCCCATGCCTTTGGCTTCTTAGTGAGGTTATTCTTTTGGCAAATGATCTATCCTAATACTACACAAGGAGGTTTTGTCCAGACAGTGAATAATCAGGGTTCTCTTGCTCAATAATAATGTAAGCAAAAAAAAAAAAAAAGCACAATATCAAACACTACATTCTGGAATAAAAACAGTATACCTTTGTTACATAAGTGTAAAACTAGCAGTGAAAAATAACCTACTATAAAAAACGCTGAAATTCTGAAAGTTAACATCTCAAAATTATATTGAAGATTTAAGGAAGAATTTGATTCTCCAAATTATATAGTCAAGTCAGCATGAAAATATTAAAAGTAATTCATATTTTTAAATGTTTTGGATAAGCCAAGCATTACACTAGATGATTTTCATGGATTGTCACATCTACTCCTTATCTTAGTGAATAGATTGACTTGATGATTATTATTACGAATGACTGCTTTGAGGTTTAAGCAGCAGTTTTCAGTTAAACTTACGGATTTAGTATTTTAACTCAAGTAGATTAAGAATGGCATTCACAGCCACCATGCAATATTTCTTTCACATAGTGATAACATTAATCTCTCAGGAAATATTTAATGCCATGTGATACTTGGTTTATTACATTAATGATTATAAATGGCATAAATATGTATTATATAACAAAGTGTCTTCTACCTGTTGATCTCCAAATGGCTCCAATAACCAGCATTGGGTCAGACAAAGCAGGGAGCTTGGAACTCCAACTAAGTCTTCGGTGTGAATGACAGGGTCTCAAGGTCTTGAAATATCCTTTCCTAGTTTCCCATGTGCATTAACATTTTAAGTGGAATTGTTGGGACACCACGACCTGCTGCCCATCTGGGATGCCAGCGCTGTCTAATGGCCTATAACCCCTGGCCCACAATGGCAGTCTCTGTACCAGCCTCAGACAGGTTGATCTTTCCTTCCTTTACTCTTCCTCATATGGGCAGGCATAGCTGTACTGATTCTCACCTGATTTCATTAGCTGTCTATTATAGAGTGTTGCTTTACACATGACACTGAGTTCACAAACAATTGGAATAAGCCTTTAAAAAAAACACTAGAACTGATAAATATTTCTGTTTTCTCACTTCTAAAAATGTTTATAATAATATCTCCAATACATAATTTAGATTGTGACACGGTATATAATTTATTAATAAATACACAAATAGCTAAGACACGTGATTTAAAAGGTATCTTACAAATACAAATGTACTAAAAATTTTGTGGTCTCAATTATAAATTAAAATTATTTTGAACAAATTGAGCATTATTATCCCCAAGGAACGATAAGTGGAGATAAAATCGGATATCTCTGAGATGTTGAAATGATTAAGAGATGTTGGAATTTAATGGGTGGGGTGGCAAGGATGTTTGCTATACTGTATGACACGGTATCTGTGAACAAAGAATGTTTTCTGGTTTATATCACTTTTCAAAAATAATTGCACAGGCAGTTGGAAGAATACAGCTTTTTCATTTTTTATTTTTTCCCAATTTAAAAAAATAATGCGATTATACAAATTACAGTGTGTGAGCCATTTTAGAAAAATCACATCACCTGTGGCACGCAGTAGGCATCTGTGTTGCCAATGCAACTGGTGTTTATCAGTTTGCATTTACAGGTGTAGCATTCGCAATATTATATATGTTTATAAAGGCAGAATTATTTGAATCTATACTAGGTCTTATGATATAGGTGTATATGGCATTTATGCCTTAAAATTCAAATTATTTCATTATAAATACTTTTACTTGCTTAAAATAAAACTGATTTGTGTTAAGTGTGCAATATGTAATATGAATTTTGGTTTTAGAAAGTAAATTAGAGATTGTGACATAATATTTGTATTTATTATTTGTATTTATTAAATGTGTATGCATTATTCTTAATACAGACCTTTGGGTCAAATAGTGGCAAGGACACTGACCTCTAGGAAAACAATTTTTTGCATATTTGCAGGCTTCCGTGCTCACCACCAGCTTCTCATTCCAACATCAATCCTTACAGTTCTTTCATTCTCTCCACATACAGATATTCTGCTCTTAGTAAACCACACTGATCAGGTCTGCCAAGCAGCACATGTGCTGCCTGTCTATCTATACTTGTGCCTTTCCTCTGTCTCTTTTTCCTTGAAAAGCCGATTCTTTTTGGTAAGACGTTTCTCAAACTGCAACACTTTTTAGATAGAGTTGATTATTCTCCTGCCTGAGCTACTACAGCCGTTTGCCCTTATCTCCAGCTTAACACTCCTGTTTCTATCTTCCCAATTAAATCTAGCCTCTAAAGGGCAGAGACAATGTCTTTTTCATTTTTGGAAGGCAGGGATATTGTTTTATTAATTTTTATTTCACCCATACCTAACTTGGTAGAATTTTGAATGCTGACTGGTCATTCACTTTTTCAATAACATTCTGTTTTTCTATGAGCTAAAGAGAAAATATAAAATCTTTAATGCATGACTTTTTGGATTATTGCATTTTCAGTTCTTTTTCCTTTCAGAATTAAGTCTATAGATGTATATTTCTGAACTCTATTTGACCCCATGGTGGCCCTCTCTGCTATTCTTCCTTCATGGTCTACTTTCTAGAATATGCGAGCACTACCACCGTTATGTGTATTTTTTTTTTTGTAGCTTTAGCCAATCATCATTCCTTTTTAGATCAGAATTAGCAAGCAGTAAAAAATTATGGGAAAAAAATCACTCTCTTTTTCAACATACATTTTTCTGTGATTTTTTTCCTTCTGTGTTTAGAATCCCCAGCGTCTCCCCGCACTCCCCACCCCCACCTACCCAATTCTGGCAATCTTAACACCTATCTTAGCTTCTCTCCAAATCCATCTGTTTCTAGAATATCAAAATTTGGCAGATAGCCTTTGACATTTGCTTGGGAAACAGCCCATGTAGGTAAAGTTGTGCTCTTAAATTAATAATGATGCATGAAATAGGGTTGCCACACAAATATGTTTTATAAATAATATTATAGAGAACAATAAATTTGTTTTAATCTGTATCTTTTAAAAAAGGTATCAACTAAGATTTTACAATTGCTTTGGCAAGTAAATGTTTACAGAATTTAAATTCACAAATAAATATGCTTGCAAAACTCAGAGCTGAATAAAATCAGTCAGTATATAAAGAGGAGTACGATGTACTATGTGCGTGATTATTAACTTATTTGTTTATGGAATGTCTTAGTATTTTCCAGATGTATTCCTGGCTTAGTTTCAGAAAATATAAGTAGTTATACACTATCGTGTGCCCCACATTGAAACGAGAGAGTTTTAGACGACAACACACTAATCACTGAATATAGTCTTTAAAAATCCTTACATATCTCGGGCCCGGCGCGGTGGCGCAAGAGGTTAAAGGTCCTCGCCTTGCACGCCCGGGATCCCATATGGGCGCCGGTTCTAATCCCGGCTGCCCCGCTTCCCTTCCAGCTCCCTGCCTGTGGCCTGGGAAAGCAGTCCAGGACGGCCCAAAGCTTTGGGAACCTGCACCCGCGTGGGAGACCCAGAAGAGGCTCCTGGCTTCGGACCGGCATAGTATCGGCCCGTTGCGCTCACTTGGGGAGTGAACCATCGGACGGAAGATCTTCCTCTCTGTCTCTCCTCTCTGTATATCCGCCTTTCCAATGAAAAAATAATAAAAATAAATCTTTCAAATAAAAATCCTTACATATCTAAAATTTTGAGTCTTTTGCTGCTCTGTTTCTGTGAATAGGTTATGATCTACAAGGATAGAATTTATCTGTCCTTATAAATGTCTTCGTAAATTTCCTGTAAAAAAAAATCCTCTGGTCTTACTGGAAGAAAAATGAGGTTATACAAAATATAAATAACTTTTCATGTGTGAAAATTTTGGAAGCCAGAAACATATAGATACTTCCCTTTGGTTTCATACATGTAAATCCCCTTCTTTTCCAAAAATACTACGTGCATTTCTTAAATAGTGTAGCAACAAGTATCTACCTTTTATTCCAACAGGCAATAATATATGAGGTAAATAACACTAATGGAATATAGAACTGGAAAAGATGGTGGAAATTACAGAGCTGTAATATACTGTTGGTGCTTTCTAGTCCGGAAACCTGAACCCTTACGTTTTAAGTAAGGTCTCAGGAATTCAGCAAAGGAGTCTTCCCATCTGCTTCTTCTTCCCTCACCTACTTAAAATCTGCTCATAACTACAAGCAATTCAATCATTCTTGTTATTGCACTGGCTGGAGTAGTTCTGATAGAAAAATAAGCTTTGTTAAGCTTTTTTTTTTCCGTAAATGTCATAATCTATCTTTCTACTACATGTCTCCAATAAACAAATTATGTATTCTCAGTAAAGCTGTGTTTGATGTCAGGACTTCCTTAACAGCCAGTCACAAATGTTGCTTGTAGTAGTTGGTAATTTAATTCGTCCCTTTATCAGTCAAGTGAAGAAGCTAATATTTGACATGCAGAGGTTATAAACTCCAGTAGCTTTTGACATTGACCATTTACTAACCAGAATTGTAAAGTCATAACTTTTAGTTGAATCCCTTGGCAGGTATACGTTTCTTTTGTTCAGTGCTTAAAATGAGAGACATTTAAAGACTAAATGCCTTTCATTGCCATTAGGAGGTCAGGTCCTACATTCCCTATTGCTTCTCTCTGTGGGTGTCTGTGAGTGGGAGACACTGTATGTTCAATTTCCATTATGACTATGGAACTGAATCCAGTGTGAATTTTGGTTTAGGTTTGGTTATTTTTATTTTGGTAGGAGAGTGCATCAATCTTTCCTTATATGGAAATAACCTGGAAGAGAATAGAGACAGTTTCAATGTCATTGTTGATTCCTATGCAACTGTAAATCTTTTCACTTACCAGCTTAGGAGCCTTTAGAAAACTATAAAATTTTCTTACTTAAATAATATTCTGACACATTTCATGTCTCTAGTTCATTGAGTAGATTGTTGCAAATGTTTAATCATGTAATCAAATGCTTTTAAAAATAGTCGTAGTGAAACTATCTTTTTCTTTTTTAATTTCTTTTTAAAAAATAACTGGTTGTAGAATTTATAGAAACTGTCTCCAAACATTAAACAATAAATCACATATCTATGTATGGCTAATGTTTGCTGTGTTAGTTTTAATTAGAAACACAGTGGTGATATTTTAGTTTAATTTTAGCAACAGTCTATGAAAATATTGCATTGTCTTTTTGCACAATAAAATAGCAAACAGTAAAGTCTAAATTTTACAAAGGGTCCATAATCAGATGTTAAAATGTATCTAATTTCAAGTTTTATTTGGTAAATTTCAAAAGATCATATTTTTCTAAATGTTTAAAGTTCTGGATTCAGAGATAATGCTTACAATGAGATTTTAATAAGCAATTTATTTTGAGAATTAAATACAGCCTGTCTAAAAACCATGAGAAATACTATGTTATGCATTTTGCTATAAACACACTTCTGAAGATGTAGTGAAAATTTGTCAAGAAGTTTTTTTCTTTTCAATATAAATTATCCATCAATGTATATTCTAATTCTCAAAGAACATATCAAAATCAGACCATTAAAGGCTCTGAAATCTTATTTATGAACAATCAGAATTACAAAATAAGGCTGTATGGCTTTAGAAATTACTGTGAATTAAATAAGAAAATGTGATAATTGCCTTGGGTATATATAAAATACATTGTAACCACTAATGTAATTTTCTGAGAATATTTTTCATGTCAAGTAAACATTTGCTACATGGTCAACAATAAATGATGATTATCACTTCTTCATTGTAATATTTTCATTTTTTCTCATGAACATCAGTTCAATGTCAAAATTTATTTTAGTGTGACATTCTTCTTATCCTTTTAAAATACAAAGCCATAAATATGTTCTTTCCGTTTTTTTCTCCTGTAATGAAGTTTAAAAGTTTTCATTTTCTTTGCTTTTTAAAAGCACATATAATGTATCCTAGATCTAAACCGTTGCTTTGATTAACATTAAAACAACTGTAGAGTTTTTCTGTTTTAGAATTTGTATTCCACATCACAACACTAGAAAAAAAAGTCTGTCCCTCTGCCGGACTAGTGTTAGTTTGATGATTATACTAATATTAACTGCTTCACTTGAGTAAGCAAAGAAGAAGTAAAATACCATTCAGACCAGCTGTTAATTCACAGAGTGTTGTACTATGCTTATTAAAAATACCCAAAAGATGTACCTTTGTGGTTCAGTCTTTTGAATTAGAATCAGAATATTAATCATGTCTCAGGCCTAAATTAAACATTGGAAGGCCCCTTAAGAATTTTCACCAAATTTTCTTGGATTTTTCTTTATTGGGTCTTCCTGGACTCTGTTTAGCTCTGTAATTGCTTTGCTCCTTTGTTGATAGGTTAAAGCACAACGTGATTTTCTCCATGTCATAATATTTAAGAGAACGGCTCAATGGTATACTCGAAGTTGCAATGTGCAGCTGAGACACCGATTTATAACAGAAATAGTATTTACAATATTAAATAGTTAAGAACAAGTATATATTTTTAAAGTCCGTTGCTACAAAAGGGCCTGAATCATCACTGTTTTCATGTTATTTCTATTCTAATGGAGCTGTATTAAATGATCCTGCCAGATACAGCTGACCTTTTATATGTGAGTTTGCACTTTTTTAAGGTTTTATTTTATAATGTGAAGAAAAACTAAGGAAAAATCTAAAGTTCTACCCACTTCAGATATGCCATTTCTGCTTTTAGACAATGGTTTTATTATTAATAAATATATGACTGACTATACACATATAAAATTCCAAGGAGTTCAATTGTGTGATTAGCAGCAATAGCATTTAGTCATCTAGCTAAAAACTGTGTCTAGGGTATATTATTTTTACTGGAGTGCAATTTGAACTTCAATCGCTAGAGACCAAATCAAAAGTGTTATGATCTTTACTTTTTAAACATTTGACAGCTCTGTACTATCTCATTCTTGACACAAATGAATAAAGGGAAAAGGTATAATAATTTGGAAGAAACTATGATATTTTAAAACAGAAATAATAATTATAAAATGTCAGTGTCCCATCTCTTACTATTGATTTTCGATCAACTACTCCTATTTAAATAGGAACAATGTTAATTCTGCATTCCTCTACAATCTGTGGATATAGGAAAGTATTCTGTTGGATCTGAAATTGTGTTTTCCAGAAATTTTCTGGAAGTAATTTGTTCAGTTTTTCATAGTTTAATAATATATGGGCTGATTCGATATATACCTGGACTATGTCTAAGAGCACTTACATGTTACTTGAATATAATTTTATGAGATAAAAAAGAAGAAAGCTTTTATTAATCTGCTGTTCAAACAATAATGGCTATACAGAGAACTGACATATTGGAGAATAGACTTATCTGGTATATTAATTAGTTAACTGATTTTCATTACCAATCAGTTGATGCATTAGCTAGTACTCATTACAAGAGTTACCAAGAGAAAATCTGAATTCAAATGTGTAGCATATCATAAGCCCTTTTGGTGGCCATGTGTTTCCTGGAAGGACAAGAACAATAACAAAAACAGCATGTATTTTAGGAAGGGATGTCACTAGCCATGGGTGGTACTTGGGAGTAGGCCCTAGAGTGTTGTAGAACAGAGGCTCACTGGTGTACAAGCTTCATCCTTTTTTCCCTCTTTGTGAAAACGTTTATAGCTGTTTAGGTGATAGACAAATGAATCACAGTTTATTCATTAAAATGTGTGAAGTATGAAATAATTTGCTGGTTTTGAAAATATATTCAATTTCATTAAGCATTTCTGTCATAGTCCAAACTGTGAACATCAAATACAGAACTGGAGGAGTATTTCTATGGCCATTTTCTGGCAGTAATTAATAAAAACTAAAACAAATTAAGGTCTCAAGTATTCAAGTGATCTGAAGACTCTTGATATTCAGGACAATAGAAACAACATGGATTATCCCAAATCATCATGATTTAGAATTTTTTTTAAAGATTTATTTATTTTTATTGGAATGTCAGATTTACAGAGAGGAGAGACAGAGGGAAAGATCTTTCATCCACTTGCTCATTGCCCAAGTGACTGCAACAGCTGGAGCTGAGCTGATCAGAAGCTGGGAGACTGGAACCCCTTCCAAGTCTCCCATGCGAGTCCAGGATTTCAAGGCTTTGGGCACCACCCTACTTGTTTCCTAGACTGGAAGCAGGAAGCTGGATGGGAAATGTACATATGGGATCCTGGCCCATGTAAGGTTAGAATTGTTTTTGAAGAAGAAAAATCAGCATAGCAGAATATTGTATTCTAGGTCATTTTAACATTACTCACAGCTGCCAAAATATGAAATCAACTGATGGTCTTTGGTGAAAGAATGGTCAAAGAAAATGTATGTACACAGTGTAATATTATTCAGTGTCTATAACAATGACATCCTGATTCTGTAGAAAAATGAATGGAGCTGCAGGTTCTTATGTAAAAAGAAAAGTTAGGCACAGAAACAAAATGGCACGATTCTCAAACATGGAAGTTATATACAACATGTCATTGTTAGAATAGTTATATTTGAAGCTGGAAAGTGTGAGCGAGAGGGCAAAAGGGGAAGTTGTAAAGTGAATACCGAGGAATAAATTCAAGTGTTTCAGGGCAGAAAAACGTAGCTACAGGTCTGTATAAGGATCTTAAAGACAGGAACTGGCTCCGAACAGAAAACAAGATATAAAATGCAAAAGTATCAGTTCATATTGTGTGTATGTATTCAAATATTGCAGCTTCATCATAAAATGTACGAATATTACCCAATAGTCAAATGCTTTTAAAAATTTAAGAAATTAAATATGATCTTCAGAGCATATTACCAAATGGAAATAAAACTTGAAATAAATATGTGTTACAGCATGCACAAATCAAGTACCTGTATACTTTATAACATAATATACACCTTGCATGTAAAGCATTCCACAATTTCAATGTGTAATGTTTAGATATACATACGTGATTTTAGCATAAATTTTATTAGTCCTATTGAAATGGACACAAACTCATGAAACTGAAGTGTACATATTACCTAGCTAGGAAGGAAAATAACAGAATGGATACATCAATGACAGATGCTGAATTTCTTTATAGGTGGTTTATAAATCTATACATTTAACTTTGAAAAAATATAAATGTTATAAATCATAAAACAAATCAATTTATGCTGGTATTACTAACATGGCAAAAAAGGCACCAGAAACCGTAGTCTGTTGTTCATGATCACATTATAGGTTTGTTTTCTTATTCTAATATTGGGGCTAACATTATAATGCAGCAGGTAAAGCTGAAAACCTTCAATTCTGGCATCCCATATAAGAGTCAGTTCAAGTCCTGTTTGCTGAACTGCCATCCAGCTCCCTGCTCAACAAATGGGAAAAGTGACAGAATATGGCTCAAGTGTGGCTGGGAACACCACTACTCGAATGAGGAGCCAAGATGATGGCCTTGGCACCTTACTTCAGCCTGATCCATAGCTAACCACTGTGACCATGTGGGGTGTGAAATTGTAAATGTCTCTTTGCCTCACTCTCTGTTTAGGTAACTCTGGCTTTCAAATAAGTAGATAAGACATATCTGTTATGAAACATACTTACGCTCTCACACTCCAAATATTTCTTATATTTCTCAACTCAGAAAGATAGGAAAAAAAAATGACTAACTCAGCAACAGTGAATAATCTCAGAATTTGGGAAGCAGTTTCTAAAATCTGTTTTTTTTTTTTTTTTTAAGAGGAAAGCAGGCCTCCGCCTAGTGCAATGGCCTAGCGGCTAAATCCTCACATTGCAGCAGCCAGCTGCATTTGGTGCCATATGTGCACCAATTCGTGTCCTGGCTACGGCACGTCCCATCCAGCTCACTGCTTTTGACCTTGGGACCTGGAAGAAGCTCTTTGTTCCTGGCTTTGGATCAGTTTAGCTCTGGCCTTTGTGGCCACTTGGGGAGTGAACCAGCAGATGGAATATCTTTCTTCCTGTCCGTCCTCTCTGTAAACTTGCCTTTCCAATAATAAATAAATAAATCTTTTTAAAAAATGGATAGTGGATCTTTTTGAGAATTCTGATTCTACTTTTGTATCCAGAGCCGATAATGTATGACACAATACTAGAAAACTCTTGCTGCACCAGAAAGGAATGAATTCATTCTTAAGAAATAAATTAATGGTATTCAGCACTCAACAAAAATGGGCTCCTGGAAACCAAAGATATGAAACTTAAGTGTGAATGGGATCTAAATTTAGTGGATTATTTGAATACACTAATTCATAATTGTACTAAAAATAATGGTATAACTTTGGGGTATGTTAAAGCAAGTATGTTGAAAAAACTAAAAGTGAAGGACAATTAAATGAACAAGCCATTGATTTTATATGTCTATATGCTGACAGGTCAAAAAGTTTGTGGAAAATAGAATCAAAAATAAGTTTATTTGCAACGCAAAAATCGAAAACCAGAAAATAGCTTTTTGCTCTTATGTATTTCTCCAAGCCCTTTGAAGTCTCTATGTAATTTATATATCAATATAAACAAGTGATCAGGACTGAAAGTAAGTCTTAATAGAAGTACTTCAGGTACTTAAATGATGAGAAATGTGATCAGAGAAATGTGTATTTTATTATATCTAAGAAACTGGTGACCTTAATGTACAGTTATCCATGGCTAGTGGTCTGCAACAAGAGAGGTAAGCAGATACCATTTACTCTAATGGATGTATTTAACACCATGTATCAAATAATATTGGACAGAACCAAAACCTAAAACTGATTTTAAAAAGCCAACTCTAACCCTGACTGTAAGCATGAAAAAATGTGTTCAATTATCAATGGAATGCGTTATTGTGTCAATGTCTAGCGTGTTCCTAAATTGTTCTTTTTTCTACTATTCTGTTCATTAATTTTTTGTCAATAATATTTGCATCTAATATTCCTATTCTGAAGTTTGAAAAACCAAAAGAAAGTAACTTGGAGGTTTGTAGATATTTGGAAGAGAATTTTTATGAAATAATGCATAGTCTACTAAAATGCCTCGTTTTGAAAAACTAAACTCTTTCTAATGTGAAGAATTTACCTTCTTTGAAATAGAGATTTTGAATATGAACATACTTAAGAAAGGAGAAGCAGATGTGTACGCCTGTAGGTGGTATTTTGCAAGGTAAATGCCTCTTAGAGCATAATAAGAGCTTGGTAACTGCACAGGATTGAGTGAACCACGTGTAGCTAAGGTTTCAATACTAGATTCTTCGCAATAGACATTTGGAGTCCAATGAAATTCTCGAAATTATACATGTAATTTTCATGTAATTTGCATGCTCCTTTATCTAACAATTTTGAGATTGTTCTATAAAATACAACTTGCCAGAAGATGAAGTAGCTCTGTAGATAAATATGACATATGATATATTCAGAAACAGATAGCATTTGCTTTTAAAATGAGCACTGTTGTCCTTTGGAGTTCTCAAGGGCCTTACTCTGAATGGCAGAACAGCAAAGTCTAGACGGCAGATTTAGTTCAGATTGGGCCCTGTTTGATCTGACTAGAACTGTGTGGGTATTTTAGTCATTTTAAACTATCTGTGGAAAATACTAACACAGTAGGTGAGTATAGAATTCTTCAAAAGAACCAGATTGAGAGAACTGGAGATTAATGATCTTTGTTGTCCAAGCCTAGATATTAGCTCCGTGAGACTCCTAGGCAGTGCTGCACATTGCCATGGCAATGGACGTTTGCCCTGACCTGTAGAGGCAACTTCTGTTGAAGACAGATAGCTAGATAGATCCTTCATGTCCGTGAGCCGTAGTTTTTGAAGAAATCAAATAATTATTTAAAAAATTTTTTAAATGTTGTTAAGATTATACTTAGAAAAAAAGAATCAATGATTAAAACAGAAGAAAAAATCTGCTAGATAAATTGTTGATGTTAAATATCACTGAAAAGAAAATTTACAAATTTTTAATCAGTGGAACTTATCAAATATTCATTATTTATATATGAACATAGCATGCATTACACAAAGCTTAAACTTGTTGTAAAAACATATAAAATTACACTTTGAGCTGATTCGATTTGGTAGGGTATCATTTAGAAAACAATTTGATCAATATGCAATAAAATAATTGTGAATGACATAAGTTTTTTTCTTTTTTGGTAAAAATTGTTCAATGTAACAAGCTGGATTTTAAGCACAGTTTTGCTTTTCTGCTAAGGAAATATTCTGTGTCCTTGCTATATGAGCTATTGCTTATATTCCTGTCTGTCTAATTTTAGTGTGCACAAGAATCACGCAGGGATCATGGTCAGATGCAATTTCTATTTACTAGTTCTTGAAGAAGTGTTTTGAAATTCTGCATCTCTCATAAAAGCCACATTGAATATAGTAAAGCTTTGGCTGGTACATCTCCAAATATACTATGTAATTGGAATGCTTCAGTTTCATAATAAGAGGCTTATTTTTGTAGATTACATTTGTGAAACATGGATCAGTTAAAAGACAGTTCAGCAAGAGTTGTATGTTGAAAGAAAAAGCAGTTTATATCTAAGGGAATACTAAAGTCATGTGCTAAAGAAAAAAATTAAATCAGGATTTTAACAAAAAAACTTTCTTCATCTGGCAGTTTCAGAGCTACTTAATGATTCAAATTGAATATCCTTGCGTGGATATGTAAGTTTCTTTTTAATGGGTGTCTTTATATAGTCTATGAAATTTGAAAATAGGAAAATTTATTGACAATTTCTCTAGCATCCATCTCAATGGTGAGGCTGTTTCTGGCAATAGTGACTAGAAATTTACACACACACACACACACACACACACACACACACACACACACACACACAATACTGTGCATTCAAAGCCCAATGTTCATCTGTAAAATTGCATAGGATGAACCTACTTCAAATCCTCAATCAGCACCTATTTGACCTGCTGAGAATTGGCCATGTTTTGGACCACCATGTAGCTTGCTTCTTAATGTACAGCAAATTTCTTTCAAAACGAAGTTTTGTGTTCTTTTTGACTTTGGCAGAAAGGACAAAACAGCAGCATAATGAACTATAAATTTTGCTGTATTTATGAGTATTTATAGCTCACTGTAAGGTTTTACTTTCTGTGTTTTTCATAGCTTTTTTTTCTGAACTTGGCTGTGGCAGCAGGTTCAGCATGTTTGACCTTCTGACTAGAACAGTTACATCAGGCCCATATTAGCCAGAAAATGTTTTATTTTGTGCAGACTTGCAGCATGAAAGAAGACTAGAAAGATTCGTAATAATACATAATGTTGGCACAACATTTTGGCAAATCTTTGCACATCTTTTTTTTTTAATTTCAGTTTTTAATAATATAATTAAAATAATTTATAATAATATTGATTTTGAGAGTCATGTAGTTCCATAATCTTTTTAACATGGATTGTCATTTGCTCATACGGGAGATTTTCAATGTGAAAAAAATGGGTAACTAATCTAGCTTCTTTTCTATGCTAGGGATTACTTACACATTGCAAAGTAATAATATTCAGAATTTATAAATCCAGTTAACTTGTTGTAGTGTAGAGTGATTGTCTATGTTAACTGTCCTAGATGTGCTACAAAGAAAGGAAAATTAGACTGATAATGACAGCTCTGATACTTCCGTTGTGGACTGACACCTCCTGTAAGACAGGTCTCTACTACGCTGGCAGATTCTTTCCTCATGGCAGCATGGGAGCAGTGAGTGAGGCTTCTTCAGCAAGAGCAGTTCCTGTAGACACGTCGTTGGGCAGATGCCTGCCGAGAAAGGTGTCAGAGAGACACACTCAAGGACCAAGACTGTCATTCAAGGAACTCCTACGAGGTGGCAATGCTCAGGGACACGACTGTATACTGCGGGCAAAATACTTCAATTGATTAAGTAGAATAAAAAGTGTTTACAGATTCTGTTTATCCAGATTAAGTATTCGAAGCCTCTTTTTTCTCCCTTTACCTTTTTTTTCTTAATCACCTCATTAATTTCTAGTTTGGTTTAAAAGATTCAGCAGGTTGGAACTACATGGCTCATTTATTCTAGTTTATTTTATTTACATTTTCAAAGAAAAGTGGATAAAATCAATTAATAAGTTTAAGCCCACGTGCTATGATTTGGAGAGCTGTTAAATAATACATCTTTCTTCACTGAAGGGCTGTGGCAATTCATCTGTGAGAGGAAAACAATCTGCCACATTTTTAAAGAAAATAACAGACTGCTGCCATTCTAAAGGTTTAAGTTCAATGCTGAGCAGAGCTAGGGTCTGGAACTTCTAGTATCAGACAATCTTCTCCATCAGAGAAATACTTAGTCATAAATATGTGTTCTTTGTAGCCATGCATTGATAAACAATGAATCAATTGACTTTCACCTGTCTGGCTATGATATTAGTTTTATTTCTAAAAACAGAAATTGCAAAATGTGCTTGGCTCATATATGTTTTATCATCGTATCAGTAGCTGAAAGGTAGAAACAGATGACTTACATGCAATGCCTATTTCTATTGGAATGTCCTTATTCATAGTATAATGAAAATAGAACATCTGAGTATCTCTTAGAAGTATATGTATAGAAGTATATAGCTATATAGTCACTGAGTATCCTATTAGCACATATTTGCTATACAAATATCCAGTTAAGGAAACGTTAAGATTAAAAAAAAAACTGCATTAATGACTCAACCATATTCTGTTATGATTTTTAGAAAATGTGTGAAGTGTTGCGACAAAGTGTCAGCAAAGCGTCAAACATCCTTGGAGAGAAGCTAGGAATTGGAATCATGGTGTCACCACGTGTTAAAGCTGTTGAACCTTAGACCTCCTTCGCGTCGGAAGTGATGGGGCTGAAGCCCAGGAGGATTAAGTGACTTTCTCAAGGTCACACAGAGAGCAACTAAGCACCAAGCAGCAGAACTTGGTCCCCTGACTCCTGGTCCTGGTTCATTTTAGATTTATGAATTTTTTCCTAACTTTATTAATTGGTCTGTTTTATACAAAATAAAACAAAAACTAGGAAAGCAAAGGGGTGAGGCTTTTTGAAACCTGAATCATTTTAAAGGTCATTCATTTTCTAACTTGTCACAGTAGATAATTTTCCACACCAACAATTTATTTAATCATTTGCTTCTATATGTAACTCTTAGATAGTAGCGTCTCCCATGATTAGAAGCAGAAGTAGCTTTGAAAAAATATATTCATTCCTCAGTTCAAATCTACTTTTCAGAGAAAGAACCATGCTTTCCCCCGCCCTTTTAATATTTTCTTCCCTTTTGTTTTGTTGCATTCTTGCTTTTTTTTAGTGGATATCCTATTTCTTTTTGTGGCACAAATCTTAAGAGTCAAGCAAATAGTAACTGTTGTTTCAAAGAAACACACAAGCATATGTACATACACAGACAAACACAGGCATACACACGACACACACGCATGAAGCTGTTGGCACACTAGGGCACACTGCTGTATGCAGATTTATCACACTAATTTTTGTGAATATATATGGTTATAGAATATAAAGATTGCAGATCAATTCTGTTTTATAAATGAGAAAGCAGAGTCAAGGACTGGAAAATATTCCAAACTAATGCCTTAATCTCAGGCATTTTGCTTTCAATATATATATGCTCAATACATTCCAATTTTTTTTTTTAAGGAGTAATCTAGGTAAATAAGACTAGTTGGGCATGGTGCGATGGCTCAGTTGCTAAATCCTCACTTTGCATGCCGCAGGATCTCATATAGCCACCAGTTCACATCACATCACATATGCTCTGCTTTTCAATCACCTGCCTGCTGTGGCTTGGGAAAGCAGTCAAAGACAGCCCAAAGCCCTGGCTCTGGCTCCTGGCTCCTGACTTCACATTGGTGTAGCTCTGGCTGCCTGGCCGCTTGGGGAATGAATCAGCAGACAGAAAATCTTTCTCTCTATCTCTGGTTCTCTGTAAATCTGTCTTTCCAATAACATTTTTTAAAACGTTAAAAAATGATTTTAGCTATATGAAAATATTTTGGATTTGATATAAAAAAGGTTTCTGGGGCCCGGCGCGGTGGCGCAAGTGGTTGATGTCCTCGCCTTGCATGCCCGGGATCCCATATGGGCGCCGGTTCTATCCCGGCAGCCCCGCTTCCCTTCCAGCTCCCTGCCTGTGGCTCAGGAAAGCAATCCAGGACGGCCCAAAGCTTTGGGAGCCTGCACCCGCGTGGGAGACCCGGAAGAGGCTCCTGGCTTTGGATTGGCATAGTATCGGCCGTTGCGCTCACTTGGGGAGTGAATCATCGGACGGAAGATCTTCCTCTCTGTCTCTCCTCTCTGTATATCTGCCTTTCCAATAAAAAAAAAAAAATAAAAAAAATTCTTTTTTTTAAAAAAAAGGTTTCTGTAGTGCTTTGTAGCAATTCTTTAGTGATACGGACATTTTATATTACACATTCAAACTAATTTTTTTCAAATTTAATATTTTAAATTGTGAACTTGATTTTTAAAATAAAATATATTTTCCTTATAAATTGAAATATTTGCTTAATTGGCATGTGAAAATTATACACATATATAAATATGTAATGCCTTTTAATACATATGTACATGCTGCAATATCTAATGAACTAACACATCTACTGCCTTACATGTATGTCAATTATTATGGTTGTGAAAACAATTAAAATTTATTCTGTTCGCAATTTTCGGGTGCACTAGCTTGTGTTTAGCTAGTCGCTGTCATGTGCCATAGAGCCGTGAACCTCCCTAATTAAAATCTTGTGTCCTTTGATAAGTATATCCCCTTTTTCCTAATCCCTCATCTCCTAGAAATCACCATTTTACTCTCTGTTTCTATGAACTTAAAAAAAAAATGTTTATTTATGCATTTGATTTGAAAAACAGGGTAGCAGAAGTAGAGAGAGGGAGAGACTCTGGCATGCACTGATTTAGCCCCCAAGTGACTGCAACGAAAAGGGTTGGGCCAGCCTTCGGAGGAGCACAGAGCAGCATGTTAGTCTCAGCCATCCGTTGCCTGAGCAGGGATCTGCACCAAACTACAGCAGCTGGAACTGAGCAAGGCTGCTGGTGTGTGCTACTGACGTCAGGAGTGGCCGGTTAACATGCTGCATGAAAACAGCAGCTCGCTTCTGTGAACCTGGACTTTTCATTTTTGATATTTCACATTTATGTGTAATAATACAAGGTTTGTCTTTCTGTGCCAGGTGTATTCACATAAAATGATGTCCTTTAAGATAGTACAAGTTGTCACAACTGATAGGATTCCCTGTATAAAGACTGAATGGTATTTTCACGTAAATATAGGTTGTATTTTCATTTTCCACTAATGTGATTCATTGTCAAATAAATAAAAATAGATCATAAAAATATGTAATGGAACTCTCCTATACATATTTATTAAAACAGATTTTATTCTATCCTAGAATTTTTTAACTATTAATTTGCTTGAGAGAGGGAAATAGGAGATGACAGAGAGAGAGAAAATCTTCCATCCTCGGGTTCACTGCCCTGGAGGCCACAACGACCAGGGTTGCGGCAGCCCGAGACAAGAAGCCTCGTAGTGCATGCAGGTCTCTCCTGTGGATGGCAAAAGCCTAAGCACCTGGAATATCTTCTCTTGCTTTCCCAGTGACAATGACAGGGAGTTGGACCAGAAGTGAAGCAACAGGAGCAGAAAACAAAGCTCTGATATTGAATTCCGATATTGCAGCTAGCAGTTTAACATGCTCAACAGTAATAACCCTATTAAATATTATAAAATTCTTCATGTCTCTTCATTGCATCTGTAACATGCATTTGTCCTGTCTCCCAACCTTAAAAGGGCATTTCTTTTTACACAGAACAAAGGAAGCTACATTGCATATATAGGACTAGTCTTAAGTATCTCTCATGATTGCTAGACCTTTTAAATGATTGTCCGCTGGTTTTACTTTCAGTATCTGCAATCTTTCCATAGGATTTATCTTGATAAAAGCCCATAGATATTTTATTCAACCTGAGCTATTAGAACTATGTCTGGAACAGCGAATTTCAATGAGTGCTATTATTGAAAATTCCCAAAGATTTAGCTTATATATCACTTTCTCTACAAAGAATTTCTGAACCAACTGCTCAAAATGTTTATCCTTCTCTATACTACCATTCTGCATTGACTGTGCATAAAGCTAACATTCACCAATTTCTTTCATAATGTTTTTTGTACATTTGTCTTCTGAGAATACTGTAAGTTTCTTGAACACAAAACTGTGTCTTCTTCCTGTCACGTTGTATCACACCGGTACCTGGACTACTAATGACTTTTTCAAGAGTATTTTTTTAAAAAGTTGCTTCTGGAAAATTCTAAAGCATTCAAATAGTTTGTTAAGTACAACTATTGTAGTCTTAAATATGTCAAAATGACTGGTTTTTATCACACTATGGTTAAATTTAACACTAATTTAGAAGTTGCTGTGAAGTCATTTGATTTCATAAATGAAGCTTGAAGAGGTGTAGGTCACCAAAATTTAGCCTGAGTATACTCATTTCAGAGTAATCAGTTGAAAACCATTTTTTTTTTAAATTGATTCCTTCCTTATTTGCTAATTTTCATGAATAGCTTCATTGTTCTTGGTGTCCATTATTTTTTATTCCTTTAATTAGTTCTGTTAACCCCAAATCCTCTTCAATCATTTTCTAGTTATTTTTATTGCAATTTTTACCTCTAGGAATCAAGCCAAAAATATCCTTGTTTAAAAACCATAGTTTAAAAAACTAGGAAAGCATGATTTAGTTATCTCTTTTCTCCTGGCAGAGCTTGTTGCAGATAGTTTAATGTGGTATAAGGAATCCTTTACCTTACTTTGGAGTGTAGAAAAATGAATTATACTTTAGCTCTTCATTATACTATTTGTGAAGTGGAGATTAAAATATTCACCTTGAATTTTCATCTCACATGTTTATTTTTACTTACTGCCTCTCTTCCTCCACTCCACCAACAACTGCGGGGAGTAATCAAAACTATCTGTTGAATAAGTGAATGGTCACTGTCTAGTGGGGGTTTCATACATGGTGCTCATCACCATTATCTTCATCAGCACCTCCCATTGGAAAGCACTTTTTTAGTGTTCCTAGGTTTGATGCTTATTATTTACATGAATTCAGAATTATTCATCTTTTGTAGGTGCTTAGTAACTAAAGGATAATAGGATCTGTTCAAAATTTATCATAGGTAATGAGCTACAGGCTTAAATAAAGTTGGTTATTCAAGGAAATAGGACTCTGAAGGTAAAATTACAGTTTAGTTAGTGGCATTTCCTCCTAGTGACCACACATTCACATCTTATCGCTAGTAAACCAACTCAAGATTATCAAATGCCCCGAGGCTCTTTGTGCCACACATATTTACTTTTTAGCAGCCATTTTTAATTATTTTCTATTCTCCTTCAAAGTCATAAAATAGTATGTCACATTGTAATAGCGCCTCAGAGGAAGTTATTTTCGACTTAACACATGAGTGTTTGAAGAAGTCAAATTTACAAGGCATGGACATGGCAAGAAATGATGCTATTAGCAGGATTTTAACATCATTTCCAAACAGCTAAACTTTCAAATCCAATTTGCCTTCAAGTAATTTCTTAGTCATCCACTTGTCTTATTTCCTACCAGAAGTCTCTTTTAAAGGGATCAAAGTTCATCTTCTTTAATCAACTGTATCAGAGTTTCAAAAAAAAAAATCATTCTAGTCAATTATGCAAGAATTCAGGAGGAGTCTGACCACCATTGTCTCAGGCAAGCCAGCCATTCCTGCCTTCTGATCTGCAATCCCCAGACATCCAAGGCTATCCAATTTTAGTTAAAACAGATTTTTCAGGGACATAAAATGACAACACAGATGCCAATATCTCCTATCTACAGAATGGGCTATTAAAGTTACTGAGGTTAACTAATTTGGGCAAAACACTGCTTAATAATCTGAAGTCTTTTATGTACATTTGAAGAGTCAGACACCTGGGCATGCAGAATCATTTACGGGATTTATTGCTATTTACAAGTAAATTTTTGAACACTTTCATACCTGTACTTTTCAGATCTTTGTGCTGCTGTCAATGAAACTATTTTTTTTATTATTCCTTTAATCAACTGCTTATCTCCAAGTGCACATATACATATGATGAAGCAGTGAAAAGAGAAAGTAATTGATCAATAACCTTTGTGAGACTATCCATTTCCTGCACTTTTTTATTTTTGTTAAATTTTAAATAGTTCTTGGAAAACAGAGTTATTGTGTATTAGCAGGGACTTTATGTAAATATTTGATGAGATAGTGTTGAATAGGGAATCATCTCTTTATTGTTCCTTTTCATAAAAAAAGAGAAAATCAAAAGAATATTTTGCTCTTAAATCTTAAAATTATGGCTCTGTTACACAAGCTTCTAAATGTTTGCTCTCCCTATTATTCCCTGTAACTATTACATAAATACAGATTCAGAACATTGTGATTGAAATTCCTAGAGGGGCTTTTGTGAAGCTCAACAGCAAAATGCAGTTGACACTCGTTCTGTGTTACCCCAGGGCTACAGTTTTGATCCTACTCAGAGAGGGTTCATTCCTGTCAGCACAAGGAATTTTACACTCATGTCATAGGTAAATTTTACAATCCCTTTGCCTATTCAAGTGCAAATGAAGTAAGAAAAAATTCACTTACAATATTTCAACCAAGATATAAAGAATATAATTATATCACAATGACATAACATGCAGGCCAAATCTGTCCACATGCAAATTTTGTTGCCTGACCTGACTTATTATAATATTAATATTGATAAAATACCCACATATATAAGCTTAACACAATCACATTTCAATTTAGCAAATATGTCACCATAAAAAGCAGCAGAAATGTTTGTATGTACTTAAATTGCTTTGTAATTATGAGAAAATATTGTATTTTTGTTATAAAAATCTTACATGCTGTCCAATTCATTATATAACATTTTCCAGTATTAAAATATTATGAAGTTCCTAATTTTGTTTGTATAAATGTTAGATACCAGTGACCATTACGCTTTTTTTTTTAAGTACACTCTGGTCATGGCTCCCCAAGAAGGTTAAGTATAAATTAGTCATAAAGTGAAAAGAAGAGACAGGAAATGATTAGACTGTGTGATTATTCTTACATTTATAGTGTTTTAACACTACTAGTGTTTAATTAAGAGAAGGAGCCAATTTTATTTTAAGTGATTATTCGAGACCTCAAAAATTAATGTTCTCCTTATTCTGTAATGCTCTAGTTCTGAAGCAATGTTGAAGACAACAAAGTCCTATTTGATAGTCTAGCCTTTCAGAGAACAGCTCTTCTTCCTGTCTTTGATGTACGAATGGTTTATTTAATCAATTATTAATCAAAGTGATGGCATTCTTCTTATATATTTAGGTAAAACTAAAAGATGACTTTCTGGGTCTTATTGCTTAAATAAAAGTTTAAATAGACTGCGAAAACACTTGACTTTGACATTGCGCACATTGGGATGATTTAAATTTTCGAGAGGCACAAGCCATAACTAGGCTTTTAGATGCAAAGTGGTGTGTGTGTGAGTGTGTCTGTCTGCGGGTGTGCATATGCGTGTGAGAGAGAGACAGAGAAAGAGAGAGAGATGCTATTTTCTAGTGGATAAGGAGAATGGACCAAAGTATCCAAAGTATTTTTGATAACCTTCCTTCTGATAACAATGACCAGTACAGGTAATTGGATTAGTGTTTTCTTTGTACAGGTGTTAAAGTTGACAGGAAACAGCTGAAAGATACAGCATAGTGGTGCAAGCCGGGCAGGGCAGCTGGACACTTTGTGCATGGAGAATCTTGAGCAGTTGGTAACATTTGGCAGCTTAACATAGAAAAAAAAAAATGACTGCTAGCAAAATCTCAACTGCTGCTAATTAGCAGCAATGAACTGTGGGTAGGACAGTGCGTTTTAATGTGAGATGATTTTTACAGTAACCACCACACCAAGAAAAGGGGGGTGGATGGAAAGAAACGCTCCCTAGCTGACCCTTGTGGCAATCCAAGCTGCATATAGCACCAATCCTGTGAATTACTACGCTTTCCTATACAGCAACTTGGAGTTAATTAGTAATTTAACATTCCTCTACACTATTAAATGTCTTTCTAGCATTATATTATGTTGTTTCATGAGCTTACCTTAACACTAATGGGGTTTTGTTATATTTTCTCAAAACAGTAACAGTGAAATAAAACTGAGCTAGAAAATTAATTAGTTATCTTTTACTTTTTATTTACCTGTTATTAACGATTAAGTGGTGGTATACATTTTGAAAGTGGTTTTGGAGGTTACGTTAAGATGAATATACTTCTAGAAGTATTACAAAGGTGATGTGAATAAAAATGAGTAGTGTACATTCTTCTAGCAACTATGCCATAGCTTCAATGAGTGCATATTTCAATTTCTTACTGTAACAGAGGGAAGTAATTTGTAGATGGGATAATGAGAAGAATAGAGGTAGAGAAGGAAACCCTAACTATTCTCACTAATTCTTAAAAGAATCCTTTGCACAAAATATTCATATGATTCTTGTGTTTATGTCAATCAATATTTTGAATGAGGTAATTAATCTTGCTATATAGGGAAATCATGCACATTTGTGTAGCTTTATAGTTTGTAAATGCCAGAGGATTTGCGAAATGTGATATGGAGAAATTTGGATAACATAAATTAATGTTTCAATAACCACATTCAGATAGAAGATGATTTTCTGGTTTGCAAGTCACAATAAATATGTTTTTCTGGTAATTTGAAGCAAATAAAAGCGTCAAAAACTGTGATCTTTCTGATTCCTTAAGTAGCCACCCTTCTATTTTTTACTAAATTATCCAGACAGATAAAGCAAATATTACATTCATGTACTTAAAAACCTTCTGTTAGGTGTTGGACATTGAAATTCTACTGTATTTTGTATGTTAAATGTAAAGGAAGCATTTTTATTTGGCATCTCAATGATCAATGTGAACTTGATAGTGGAACAATTTAGTAAAAGCAGCTCTTCAGAAGAAAAGATACGAGTGTGTGCATAGAAAGGAATGCATTCAGTGCAAAACACAGCCAAAAGATTTCATCTCTTGGGGTTCCTTCTAAAAGAGTGTCTGCTACCATTTAAAACTCCATCCTTTGCAGCTGGATTTGAACATTCCATAAAAAATTCATCCACGCTTTAAGAGATTTTTGCTTTTCTGTCCTCTCTATTGTTAGACAAATTGAAGTGTGCACTCGGAAGGAGAGTGGCAGTGAACTGCGAATTTATTTACTCATTCGATTCTAATATTGAGAGAATCTACTCGCTCTGTTCAAAGGGTAGAGCAACAATGCGAGTGACATCAGGTCAGCAGCACTTCATAGCTACCTGTGAGATAGAATTGTTCTCCTTCCAGATAGGAAGTGACTGAAACCTCTTTTTCTCATCAATGTCTATTATGATTGATGGCTCTATGGTCACATTGAATATGCCCTTTTTAAATAATTCACAATGTCATCACCATAGTACTAGTTTATAACTAGCCTGTTATTTTTACCTTTGTTCATTCACTATCAGAAGGTTAGATAAATTAAGTATTGCAGATTTTGGGGTGCATTATAACCAACCAATGTAGGTTTGTAGCACAACAGCAACAAAGCAATGGCTTTATTTATTTATTTATTTAATTTGCACACTGGATGTCTATTTCTCAATAAATTTGAAAAGAAAATTCTGAAAAAAAGTAGAAGCATCTGTCTCATATTTTAGCCAGAAATCATACTTCACTATCAAGTTGTCATAAGATTTTCAGCATTAAAAAACACTGATGCTGCATTAGAAAGATGGGATTTTATATTACTTGCATATCTATTTCAAAATAAAATGTTTATTTAATACCTCTATAACACATTTTACATTTCATTTTTAAAATATGTAATGTATAGATTGATAATCCAGTAGCCATAAAAGTGTGTATTTTAAAATTCAGTTTTTAACATTGAGAGTATAATATGTGAGAAATAAATTTTCAAGTAATTCTAAGATGGCTAGAAGTCATATTCTAATATTTAACTTTTGAATATGAATGCTGACCTTCAAAATTCTCTTCAAAATATCTTCAAAATGATTATTTCCCTGCACTAGTTACAAAATGTGTCACATTCATAAGGCAAATTTTGTTGTTACAAAATTTGTCTAGAGGTGAATTATACAATCAAAATATCAATCAAAGCAGTTCATATTACCGTAAATAGATCACTAGTAATTGAAAGATTTTGCTTGTGTAACTTTTCTAACATAGTACATTAGCATCAAAAAGTAAGAACATTTATATTCTTAAACTTCATGCATTTCAGTACATATTGAAATATATTATTTTGTGATTAACTGAGTGCCTTGTTAGACTTATAATCTCATAAGCTTAGTGCATTAGTTTAATTGTCTAAGCCTCCACTTTCAAATGCTGACATCCCATATGGGTGCCGGTTTATGTAGCGTCTGCCCCACTTCCCATCCAGATCCCTGCTCGTGGCCCAGGAAAGCAGTAGAGGATGGCCCAAAGCCCTGGTACCTTGTGCTTACATCGGAGACCCAGAAGAGGCTCCTGGCTTCAGATCAGCTCATCTCCCGCCAGTGTGGCCACTTGGGGAGTGACTCAGCAGATGGAAGATTGTTTTGTTTCTCCTTCTCTCAGTATATTTGATTTTCCAATAAAAACCAACACATTTTTTAAAAATTTCTTTTTATTTTCTCTCTCTGTCTCCTTATCTCTATAAATTCACCTTTCCAATAAAAATAAATAAATCTTTAAAAATAACACACTTTTATTTATTTTTATTGGAAAGGTGAATTTTACAGAGAGAAAGAGACACACAGAGAAAAAGATCTGCTTGTTTCATGCTTATGGCTGTTTAGTGGATGGACACACATGGAGCAATACAGCATAAGGTAATGTGTCAAAGACTTAATGAAGAGGGGATATGAAACTTTAAATGCACTTTGTTTTTGCTTTAGAATGGAACAAAATGTACAGAAAACTTACATAATAACGGTGGCATGATTTCATCACAAGCAGTAGACTGTACTTATTGAAAAGAACTCTTTAAAATGAACTTGAACTGTCCTTAATTCTATGTACAATTTCCATGGATTTTTACAAGAATAGCCTTCCTACAGTGTGTGGTTTTTCTAGTATTTGCCTAACTTTCAATCATTCACTGGATCAATTATCAATGATAATTGCCCCTTATATTTTAATTATGTAATAATAATTAATGATAACTAGCCAGCCTTGCATAGAAAAATTAACCATTTATAATGCCTAGTCTCAAGGAATTATATTTGACTGGGACATACAGGGGAAGTTAGGTTAGCTTCACTTAGAATATGCAGAAATACACACTGATACTTGAATTATTGAGTTGTTCAGTTGACACAGCTGGTGCCAGTAATCTCACTGTAGTGAGATTGGGAGTATAGTAAGATTAAAGTTATAAGTGCCATGGGAAAAAATCTCAGGAATGGCTTTTTCTCAATAGCAATAATAATAATAATAACTCCTTGTAACTTCTTCCATTAATATGAATTTATATTATATACTAAATCTGTAAAGATTTCACATTTCCAAGTTGACATTTGGCATGGATGTTAAAGCATTGTTTGATATGCCTGCATTTCACACCAGGATGCCTGTTACAAGTCCTAGCTTCCCTTTCTCTGACCCAGCTTTCTGGTAATGTGTATCTTAAAAGGCAGCAGCTGATTTCAGTATTTGAGTCCCTGAATTTATGGGAGATTTGGCTTGAGGTCTAGGTTTTGGCTTAACCAGGCACAGACCTGTCTATTTCAAGCATTTTGGGAGTGAGCCATCATGTGGATGAAACCCCTCATTCTCTCTCCATCACCTCTGCCTTAAAATAGAATGAAAACAGCTTTGATTTTTTAGAGACCTCACATTTCCAAGATGACTCATGGAATATTAATTTAGCATGATTGAAAATGACATCAATGTCTTATTTAATGTTTATATTTTTCTCTAATAGAAATATGCCTCTCACACATTAATAATAACTTTACTTTTTTCTTGTGAAGGAAGCAAAAAACATGAAATTTGAAAAGTACTTTATGCTCTACTTACGTCCCACAGAACAATCAAAGATGTTATTCCAATTGTCAGGACATGTGCAGAGTAATTGAATTAAATTGGTTTATGAAAGCCTTCCCAATAAAACCTCCAATTAACACTTAAAAAAAAAAACAAATTGTCTCATCATACTGTAATCTACTTTTCTTAAACTTTAAAACTGAGAGCAAATGAGGTATGGTAAAATTAGAATTCAAATGTTGTAAGTTAATATCTACTTTTAACTAACATTGGATGTCCAGTCCTCTAAAAATGAATATCTCCAAAATATTTCTGTTACCCTTATTTCCTGGCAAGTTAACTACAAGTCTCACTTCATCTGTTGAGCACCACGTTGCCTTGAGATGCTCATCCAGACGTGACAATTCTCTTTAGGCAGTTGCTTCTATTCTATCAAGTCTTGAAATGATCACCCATGTTTCAGCAACAAGCTCTATAAAATCCTAATGTTATTCAAGTTTCTTGCTGAGTGCCACATTCATTCCTACTGCTTCTTCGGTAAAGCTGCCCCCTATTGTTGAATGTACTGTTATCTCAAAAAGTAAAAGATGATTTTTAAAAAATTATGAATATAGTTATCTGAAAGGGAGGGCTGAAGAGACAGAAAGACACACAGATGATAACCAAATAGCTTGCTTCATTGAAAATGTTAGTGGCTCAGTTTCCCAAATGTTTACACTAACAGAGACAAGGTCAGGCCAAAGCCTAGAAACAAGAAAACTCAGTTGAGGTTCCCAACTTGGGTGGCAGAGACTCAGTCACTGGAGCTGTTACTTGCCACTTTCCAGAGACAGACTGCCAGGAAGCCAGAATGGAGAATGGAGCCGGGACTTGAATCAGGCACTCTGATACACAATAGGAGCATCTGAACTGGCACATTAAATGCTGTGCACAAAATCTTCACCACAGGTGATTTTTCTACACTTAAGATGTTATGCCCTTTCAGGAGAATTCCTAAGTAGCATTGATTGAACTGCAAAGTTACAGGGATAAAGCTCTCACTTTTCTTACAAAACTCTGCAATGTAACTGGTCATATCTTAATCAGATAATATGAACATTATATCATAGATGTATTATTTCCTCTTGAAACTCTAGGAAACTAAGTCAAATCATACTTAGTTTTGGGTCAATATGCTTCTATTAAACTCAAGTTAAGATTTTACAGACTCTGGGCCTGGCGTGGTGGCCCAGCAGCTTAAGTCCTTGCCTTGAAAACACCAGGATCCCATAAGGGCTTTGGTTCTAATCCTGGCAGCTCCACTTCCCAATCAGCTCCCTACTTGTGGTCTGGGAAAGCAGTCAAGGATGATCCAAAGCCTTGGGACCCTGGACCCGCAAGGGAGACCTAGAGGAGGTTCCTGGCTCCTGGGTTTGAATCAGTGCAGCACCAGCCATTGCAGTCACTTGAGGATGGAAGATCTTCTCTGTCTCTCCTCCTCTCTGTATATCTGACTTTGCAATAAAAGTAAATAAATGTTAAAAAAAAAAAGTATCTTACAGGCTGAAAAACTGCAATGATAACAAAAAGATAATACTTTTAAACAAAAAAAAATTGATGACTGAGTACCATTGACAATTCATTAAAATTTGTTTAAAGTAACAAGAGTAGAAGGTGAGTACTTGCGTACACATTCTGAAAGTTATTTATTCAGATAGCGCGAGTTACTGTTTAGTGACTTACAGATGGAAACCTATTAGTGAGATATTTAGCTATTAAATGACATTTATTTGCCAGAATTTCAGGTTTCTTATACAAAATCTTGTGTCCTCTTGAGTTATTTTTACTATCCGAAAGAAACAAGGAGAAAGTCATTACTCATTTTATCCTTCCTCCTTCTGCTTTTAATGGACAGTGCACATATTTTTTTTTTGCTTTTATCTAAGGTAGAAAAGATTTTAAGACAAAATGCTTGGAATATCTCAAGCACTACTATTAACTCAAATAGACAACAACAACAACAACCAAAAAAAAAAGCCAAAAATATAAACAACAAAAAAGAAAACGAACTTGATTGTCAATGTTTTTGTTAGCCTTTTCTGATCAAAATGCAAGAAGCTTTGACCTAAGGACTGAATAGGACTATCGAGGAGTTTTCTGGATGTGACTGAAATATGAGAATCCTACATTGATCATACATATGTTTTAAGGGATTGATCTTCCTCCAAAACAAACTAGAAATAAATTACCATTATCCATACAGAATACATTATGAGCAAGATTGGTTTTCTAAAATCCATGTTAGGTGGGATTGCAGTTTCTGAATGGAAGTCTTTACTTTATGAAAATTATAATTATTTTGATTTTTGTCCACAATCAGCTTGAAATGTTGCAAAACTCTGCAGGTGCTCGCTGTTATAACAAAACCACGGGAACAGATGGTGCAAGGTACCAGGCCAGCTCAAGGGATTAAATGTGAGGCTTTTGAAATTTAAAATTAAAGCTGGGTGATCTTGGGAAAACCTGCCTGCCAAATATGCTTACTTAAAAAAATAAAAATAAAAATAAAGTTATCCAAATTCTCTTGACAAGCTTATTTACATTCAAATAAATTGGAAATATTAAGTAGTTACAAAGTACTCTTGGCAGGGCACAGCTCACCTGACCAAATTAGAATATGAAATGCTCACTTCCATTATGGTGCTAACGGCTTTGCATGCAGTGACTCCCCTCTTGTGTTCAGTCCCCTACAAGAGCCAATTTCTTTGGGCAAGGTGGCGCATTTCTAGATGCTAAAATAAAGTTATCCTGTATGCTGACTCTTCTGAAAGAACAGAGGGAAGTGTTTCGGTGTTGTTACTGGTGATGAATTCAGACAATTTACATCAATTGTTATAGGTAAAGGAAACAGAAAAAGTGTTGAAAGTTATCATGGTTAATGGGATTTGGTTAACTAAATTCATGTTAAACTATAGTAAAAGACATTTGAAGCATAAGTTGCATTGGGTTTTGTATTCCTATTGTATTCTTTATATGAAAAAGTCATCTTTCCAACTATGTTTTAACAACTAATGTGCTACATAATGCTTAAAGCACATTAACTTTAATGTAGCGATCCTAATACCTTCAAGGTAGATCTTACTATCTGCATTTATGGTTACAGAAATAGACTATTTTTCATAGTCTAACATGAAGACAAAACTGAATATGTCTGGCTGCAAGAGTATTATCATGTTTAAAGATTTATGTATCTGGGAGGCAGACTCAGAGGTGGAAGCTCAGAGAGAGAATATCATTATTCTGCCACGGCTTATTCTCCAAATTCCTGCAAAAGCCAGGACTGGGCCCAGGTAAAACCAAGACCAAGAACTTCATCCAGTATATACAATTACAAGAATGAGATTAGATCTATATATCTCACTAAACACAAAAATCAACTCAAGACGGACTTAAGACCTAATTTAAGACCTGAGACTATAAAATTGCTGGAAGAAAATGTGGGTGAAACACTCCAAGAAATCAATGTAGGAGATGATTTCTTTAAAAAGTCCCACATAGCACAGGCAACTAAAGCAAAATTAAACAATTGGGACTCAGTAGGTTTTACACAGCAAAGGAAATGATAAATAAAATGAAGATACCTCCACCAGAATGTTAAAAAAAATGCAAATATCTACTTTAAAAAAGATGAATAGATTTAATAAATCAGCAGCTTAGAAGCCCAACAATGAAAAATCAAGTTTGGAAATCAGCAAAAGGCTTAAATAGATAGTTTTCAAAAGAACAAATACAAATGGCCTACAAATATATGAAAATATGTTCAGCAGCACTAGCCATCAAGGAAATGCAAATCAAACCACAATGAGCTAACACCAGAACCTTGGCAGGATGGGTAAAATCCAAAATACAGAGAGTAACAAATGTTGGAGAGGGAAGAAAGGGAACACTTAGCACGCTGCTGGTGGGATGTAAATCAGCAGCTAGTGTGAAAAAGAATTGAGAACAAACTAGCCATAGACTTGCCCTAAGATCCAGCAGTTCAGGACTGGGAATGCACCAAAAGAGTTGAGTGCAATGAATCAGAGTTACCTGCACCTCTGTGTTGCTAACAGCACTGTTTACAGTAGCCAGAATCTGGAATCAATCAAGGTGTTAATTGACCAAGGAATGGATAAGGAAATTGTGGTATGTGTACACAAAGGAATGCTATAACCATAGAAAAAAGAATTAAATTCTACTATTTGAAGCAAAATGGCCTCAACTAGAGGAAATCATGTTGAGTGATAAGCCACAGAAAGAAAAATACCAAGTATTCCCCCTGTTGGTGAGAGAATGTGAAAAACAAGTAAAAAGAAAATAAGTCTGTGTTCATCAGGATACAGTAAATATAGTTTTGCACGAGTTTGTTTTATATCTTTGTCAAACCAATGCTACATTGTTAAAGTTTTAATGATCTTAAATTACTTTAAAAATTGTATATGAAATGAATACTTTTGTATTGTTATTGTTGGTAGTTTTTGTATTCCAACTAAAATGCTGTCTTTTTACTTTTTACTTGTTGAACTTCTTAACTAATTAAGTATTAAATCTTTTTTTCTGTAATGAAAACTTAAGATATGTTATCTCAAAAACTAAAATGAAAAAAATGGGATAAGAAAGGAGTGTGGAAGTGTGGAAAGCGGGAGAAAATAAAGGAGGTAGAGAATATTATTATGCTGCTAGAATTGTATCTCCAAACCACATGGAATCTGTCTAAAAAAAGACTAATAAAAATTAAAATAAAGAAACAAAAGTAATTTGATTGAAGTTTATCACATGCATGAGAGGGACCAGGTAATTTCACTGCTTTTCCATGTGCATTAGCAGGAAACTAGATAGGAAGAAAAGTAGCTGATATTTAAGCCTGCACTTAAATAAGAAATGCTAGAAGGAGCCGTTTAACCTCTTGTGCTACTACTGTTTTCAAAGTTTCTACAAGGCCAGTTTGTGAAAAACATTTGTAATGATCATCTGATTCAATCTCATGAATAATGTCCTATTCATATGTGATACTAGTTATCTTAAGGAGGAAAACAGAAATTCTAGAGGGCCTGACAATTGCGGCATATTACATAATCATGAGATCACGGAATCAGGGAGAATATACACTGAGTATAATTTGATTTGATTTGATTTGATTTAGTTATGTAACCTATAATAGAAAGGTATTTGGAAATGTTACCTTACACAGCTATTTCATTAAAAAAAAATTAATAGCTTAATTACCTTGTTTCTTCTTCTCTGGGATATGTTATTCATGATGATGAAGAATTCTTTATAAAATCTTTGGCAGATTTTCAGGCCTATAAGGAAGTGAGTCAAAAACTTGAGTTTTTGGAGAGTATTATTCTGGGCATGTATGACATAGGGTTAATAAACCATTGACTCTAACTTTAGGCACATCATAATCTATGTTTAATTTTTCAGAGGACATATTAAATTTTTTTTATATTTGAGATCTTAAAAAATACTTATTTTATTTGTTTGAAACACAGAATGACAGAAAAAAATGAAGAGACAAAGAAAAACTAGATCTTTTCATGCACTGGTTCCCTCCTATAATGATCACAAGGATAGGTCTTGACCAGGCTGAAGGCTGGAGAACAGAACTTCATGCAAGTCTTCCACACAGTGGTCAAGAGCCAAATAACTGAGACATTTTCCACTGTTCTCCCAGAAATATTAGTTGAGATCATTAGTGGAACAGCCAGGATGTGAATATTTGATTTCATACAACATCCTAAACTTGTGTTGGGTATATGCTTTTATAGCTAATGGTAAATATGAAGAAACAGCTAATGTGAAATTCTAAGCTTTTGAAATTCTAGTGGAAAGAAATGATAAGAAGACACTACATAGGACAAACTTGAGGTTGGAGATTTTTGTGGTCATCAATCTATCTTGGATGTGAAAAGACAGGTGCAATTATTTAGCTAAGTGATGTTAACAGAGCCACCAGAGTGGTGAACTGATTCTGACCATAAGGAGTTTTCAAAAAGCTCCTGGAAATGCGTATTATAAAAAAAAAAAAAAGCATTTCAAAATGTTCGCACAAAAATAAATTTAACTTATTATTTTACTTTTCCACAATTAAAAAATATCTCCATACATTTCTCTTAAACACTCAGTACTGTATTTCTAAAGTTAAACCTTTAATTATATAAAAATGATTAGATGTATCTAGAAAAAATATCTGTTCGATCATTATATATTATTTCATTTTAAATTCCTGTGTTTTTCTTTGCTGCTGCCTTCTCTGATTCATTTCCAGTGAAAACAGCAATTCTTGGTCATGAAGAACAATCTTTACTAAAAGACTAATGCTCTCGCACGAAATACTAGTTGTTGGTTGGGCAGAGAATTAATTATAAAGGAAACTCACATTGTGTCATTTTTAGATTTTTTTGTAAGGGTTTGTTTATTAGAGTAAGATATGAATTCCTTGTAATTATTAGTAGTAAAGTTTTCTATTGTTCTGGGTATCAATAACGATTCTTAATTAATACTGACATGTAAAAACATGCAATCAAAATATTGCATTTTTCAACACCTGCTCAGTTTTGTGTGCATATTTCTTTTGCCTCTGATACACATACAGAAATGTTTCAAGTATTTCTGAAAATTGTGGCCGTACCATCAAGTGTGATACATAGTGATTCTTTTTACATTATGTGGTTTACCATACATTTAAAAATGACAATAGCAATGGAAAAAATTCTTACAACACAAAAAAAGAACATTACAAATCTATCACTTTCAATATTCCTAAAGAAATATTTTTGCCATTGACAGATCAAATATAAAATTTTCAATTTATGAATCAGAATTTTAACAACTTCAATTCTTCACAGATCTGTTTTTTTCAATAGGTATTCTTTTTAAAATTTTGTTATTTTATTATTTTATTTTATTTTATTTTATTTTTTATTTTTTTTTTCTATTTTTTTTTAAAAGATTTATTTTTATTATTTTTTCATTGGAAAGGCGGATATACAGAGAGGAGAGACAGAGAGGAAGATCTTCCGTCCGATGATTCACTCCCCAAGTGAGCGCAACGGGCCGATACTATGCCCATCCGAAGCCAGGAGCCTCTTCCGGGTCTCCCACGCGGGTGCAGGGTCCCAAAGCTTTGGGCCGTCCTCGACTGCTTTCCCGGGCCACAGGCAGGGAGCTGGAAGGGAAGCGGGGCTGCCGGGATTAGAACCGGCGCCCATATGGGATCCCGGGCGTGCAAGGCGAGGACCTTTAACCACTTGCGCCACCGCAGGGCCCTATTTTATTATTTTATGATGAAGTTCCATAGACTCTGGGACCTCCCTTTCTGCCCAAAATCTCACCCTCATTGATTTCCTCCATATTATTACACTAGTATAGTCCTGCGCAAACAGTCCCAAGCCCATCATTCTGCTATTTAAGTGTATCCTGAATTTGCACGCATGACAATGGCAGAGAGTCCAGCTTCCTATTGTCAAGATATATTTAACAGTTTTGTTGGGAGTCCGTAGATCTCATAAGAAGAAATCACTCAGATCTTTATTCATTGCAAGTCCACAGAGCAGCATTTGAAGAGCACTTAGAGAAGACACTGAATGTGGACAAAGCAAAAATTGGGAAAATGTTGCTTCAGGAATCCTCATATCAGCCATTCTGTTGTGTGTTTTTAAAATGATGCATTTACAGGCTTTCTGCATGGTAATAAAAAAGCACAGCTAATTATAGCTATTTAAACACATTAAGCACAAAGAAGATGATGACCTTTGCCCAACATGAGAGCTAAGCCTGAGACCACAACAATTCAAGCCTAAACTGACCACAACAACTTTCAAAACTAATGCATCTTGCACATTAAGTACTACTGGGCTAGGTTTTTTCCCCTTTGCTAATACGCTAGGTAACCTATTAATCATGATTTTATTATTCATATGTAAAAAATGCCCACCAAACAGTTTAATCATTTATTTAGAAATTTGATTTACTGCCTTGTTTTCCTTTTCTAAGAGTTTATGTTTATTGACTAAGTATCTTATACTGAAAAGACTATGGGAGGCCTGGTAAATTTATTGTAAAATTGAACTTCAAGACCTTGGAAAGAGATGTGTCTGAGCTCATATAAGCCAGCAGGTGAAATGATGCCACCAGGTGCCAAAGGCCTAAGAGGACCTGACAGTGGCAGAGAAGCAGGTTGATGAGGCTTTGTGCCACTGAAAGCCAATTTGATTATGATAATTGACTGACTCTCTTTTCTTTCTCCATTCACATACCTGACCTAGCATGACTTTGTAAAGGTTTTACAGACTTTAATTAGGGTTATGGCTATGGGGATGGAACAGAACAAGCTACCAGGATCAGACCAAACCTTTTTGCTTTGTATGTTAGACATTTGATTAGTATGCCTTATTTGGCAGGCACAGGCTGGCAAGCTGAACTGATTTAAATTAACAAGAAGGGATAAAAGTGGGTTCAGGATGCAATCTAAATTACAAAAAAAGGAAGAAGAAATTCATAGCAAAGGCCTTTGTTTGTCTTTTTGTGCTATGTCACTGGAGCACATATGGCCCTGTAACAAAGCCAGTATTTATTCGGGCCACTACTTAGAAATGAAATGAGCTGAAATTAAAGTGTCAGGGATCGACACATGACAATAAGGTGTCAATGATAAATGCATGATGTTTAGAATATGCCTTCTTTAAAACTTCATCCTTTAGGAGGATTTTCTACTTATACAAAGAATTTCTTACCGAAGATCCTTTATTTTTTTTACAAAGAAGGTGACTTCACTAAAGTATATACTGAAAAAACATCCCATTAATACTATAACCAGGTAAAATATTATCCAGCATGGGAACATCATAGTGCATCAAAATTATAGGTTCTAGCATTTTGATACATGATAATGATTTTGGTGTGAAAGGATATATTACTCTATGAAAGGAAATATATTACTTTGATTGCATCCAAACTTTAAGGTGTTGCTTATTTTAAATTATCCATCTTATTTCATTTTAGAAAGAGTTTGGTTCAGTTGCATCCATTTTGTTTTTGCAATATCTTAGGATCTTAAAATATCACCATGCTTTGAAATGTAAATCCGCACTTATTGATGGGAAAGGAATGGATTATGTGTTCTCTATGGTACAAAACTCTAATATTCAAACTATATGATTATAATCTAAATAATTATTTCTAGTGGAGATATTTGGATTTATTCACAATCATTGAGGCATATTAATGTAAAGTTTTCAGGGAATTTACTAAATATCCCAATCTAGATAAGGAAATACTTGTTAAATCATTTGTCTCATGCCCAAAGTTAATCAAGAAATACACATTCTATTACAAAAAAAGAAAAGTGGAAATAAAGCACACATCCCTACCCAAAAAGTTACATAGAATATACAGCTTGATACAGCATAGTAGCAAAAACTAAGAAAAATAAGTTACATTTCAAAAGTGAATTATTTTTTCCTGCAATTAAATCTAGAACAAACAACCATTTAGCTCACAGAGTATAAGAAATTATTTCCAAATTTTCTTGGATTCATGAATATGACATATAACTCAGCTTATTTTTTTGCTAGGCAACTAAATATTCATTTTGAAATAAGCTAGGATTAAGAGTTAAAGAATGCCTATAAACATTTATGTTTTGATGTAGTGGCTATTTGTTATTACAGAATTTGTATTCTTCATAGCATGTTCCATAAGTTTGTGGTACTAGTAAAGAATAGTCATCATTATAAAAATTATTAGAATTAGGTAATAGTGATGAACCTTATAATATTTAGTCATTCCATTATAATATGTAGTCACTACATTATAATATGTAGTCATTCCATCCTCAAGCCAGCCTGAACATCCAGACCACATCCATGAATCTCAAGATACAGTGCTATAAATATATTATGGTTGTTCATTTATTATACATTAAATATATGCATTATCCAAGCATTTCAAACTGAAATAAAAGGAATTTATTTTTTTTGAAAAATTGGAAAATAAAACTTTCTTCTGAAAATAATTACACAATAATCAAGCGAACAAGAAACAGAAACAGATATTCTTTCTTAATTAAACCAGATCACTACAACTCAAAATTGCAAATTTTGTAGAACTGCTGGCAAATAAAAGCAACATCAGAGACAGGTGAAGGTGTTGACAGAGGAAGCTTGTTATTGCTAATCACAGTGTCTGAGCCCAGCAAGGGCTCAGAAGCATTTTCAGAAGCATTATGACAGCAAAGCATGTTTAGAGAGAAACCCATCATAGTGGAGATTACAACTGATGCTATGCATGGCTATGCAGAGATAAAAGAAGAAACTTGTGTATTATGGGAAAAGTCCCATTGTATTGGCACATGTATCTTATCCCATGCACTTAAGAACTTTCTGTAAATAACTTGAGAAGGCATTCATCAAAATTTGAGAAACAGGAAAAAAAAGGAAGAAAATAAATGTGCACAGGGTTTGTAAAATAATAAAATAAATAATAAATAAAAAATGAATGAGCATAGGGTTTACAGAGTGGAAAAAAAAATAGGCGTAAGAATAATGGATGAATGAACCCAACAGGTTTGTTGAGCCCAAAAATATCATTATCAGTTCAGTCAGTAAATACAGACCTAGTGAATCTCTGTCCTTGAAAAACAGAAATCTAAGCAGAGGTATAAAAGTCTGACAAAGGCACATCTTAAAATGAAAGATACTCTTAAACACTTAGAAATCAGGAAAAATGTCAAAAACAAATTAAAGTATAATGTAATAGGCCTATGATAAAATAAATTCAAAGCAGATTTTGATTTCTCAAAATAGAAAAGCACAAATTAAAAAAAAAGATAATGCAGAAAATAGAAGTGAAAAATTAATTGGAATAAATTGCAAATTAAGATTTTAAATGATTACAGAAAATGACCATCAGATATGTGTCAGAAAAATTTGTTAACTCATACTATGTATTGATGAGAATGAGAAACAGAAACAGAAAATTACAAATGCTTTCAGGAAATCTAGAAAATCTACATCCATGAATTTAAGTGACAAAAGAAGGATAAAACAGAATGAGAGTTATCAGTTGACTCACTCGCAATGATTCAAGGGTGTGACCAGAACAGGCCAAAGCCAGGAGCCGAGAACAACATCTCTATATCCCACGTAGGCGAATGAGATCCTTGAACCCAGCCATTTTGTACCAATTTCCCAGGTGCACTAGCAGGGAATAGGATACAGGTGGAGGAGTCAGCATGGAGGTACTCAAATGGAACTTCCATACAGGATCTTAAATCAGCAGCTTAATCTGTTGCATTGTAGAAGAATCCACCAAACAGTAATTTTAAATATCTAGAAAATCTAAACATTAGCTTACACATTATAAGTCTGTGATCAATAAAAAAAAAAGCTTAACAAATTACTTCTTAATCACTTATTTTAATGTCAATTTCACAATAAAAAAACTTAAGTCTGAAGTAAAGCTAGAGAAATTAATCTAAAATAAACCTTGAATGAGAAGAAAATAATTAATGTTAGAAAAAAAAATAATTAGCAGCATTATAACTCTAACAGAACCAGGTGTTTTGGCACAGCAACTGAAGTTCCCACTTGTGATCCCAGCATTTCCACTCCAAGTTCCTAGAATTTAGTCTCCCTGTTCCATGTTCCGTCCAACTTCCTGTTAATGCACACCCTGGACCAAGCACTTGGGTCTATTCTAACTATTTGGAAGACAGTTGGAGTTCCTGGCTCTTGAACTCTACTCAGATGCTGTAATAGGGAGTGAAGCAGTAAATGGATGAAATTTTCCTTCCTCCCTTTGTCTCTCTTTATGTGACACTCTGCCTTCCAAATAAACTAAAATAATCTAAAAATAAATAAACTTTTCTTTCAATAAGACCAAATAGAGTAAAAATATTTGGCCAATCTAAAAATAAACAGAGAAGAGACACAATGATAGAGAATATAAATACAAACAAGTAATATTCAAGTATGAGATCAAAAGATTAAAAAAATTATATAGACAACTAACAATATCAGAAATATATAATCAGATGTTATAGTCAAAGTGCTATAAACAAATGAATGGAAAGCCAACAAAAAAAGGCACTAAAAACCTTTAAAAGTAAAAATTAATATGAAACAAACAAGAAAAATGTTCATGTTGTCATGAGTGAAATCACATTGTTAAAACTGTCATGTATACACAAAAGAATATATAAATAGCTTACTTGTACATATTTGTTTGAAAAACAAAAGCATAACAATAATAATTCAGTAATACAACCACTACCTCAAAATATACCTCAGAGTGTTCCACATTTTATCCAAAAATAAAATTTATGATTATCATAAGAAGATATTCTACTGGTCCAGTGCAATTGCTTAATGGCTAAATCATCACCTTGCAAATGCCAGGATCTTTTATGACACCAGTTCACATCCCAGATGCTCTAATTCCCTTCCTGCTCCCTGCTTCTGGCCTGGGAAAGCAGTAGAGGATATGGTCCAAAGTCTTGGAAACCTGGAAGAAGTTCTGGCTCCAGGCTCAAGTCTCCTGCTTTCAGAGTGGTTCAGTTCCAGTCATTGAGCTATTTGGGATGTGAACCAATGGATGAAAGATGTTTCTCTCATGCCCGGCACCATAGCATAGTGGCAAAATTAACCTTGCATCCACTGAGATCCCATTTGGGCACCGGTTCTCATCCGGGCTGCTTTACTTCCCATCCAGCTTCCTGTTTGTGGCCTTAGAAAGTAGTAGATTATGACCCAAAACCTTGGGAGCCTGAACCTGTGTGTGAGACCTGGAAGAAGTTCCTGTTTCAGTTCTGGTCATTGCAACCATTTGGGAAGTGAACCAGTAGATGCAAGATCCTTCGCTCTGTCTCTCCTCTCTGTATATCTGCCTGTCTTTTCAATAAAAAGAAATAAAATACATATTTTTAAGAAAATCTGTTCTGCTCTCAATCTGATCTGCCTTCTCAATAAAAATAAATAAGTTTTTATATAAAAAGAGGATATTCTACAAGTTAAATATAGTTTCTAATGATAAAAATCTTCTGTTAAATTCTAAAGACAATGAATAAAATGGAGAACCATAAACACATAAATAAGATATTCTGCATGGAAAGATAAGCTCTAAATAAATTAACTGCAGCTTAAGTATTTAAATACTACTGATACATGAAAGTCCATAACATTGACTAAAGACGCATTACCCATAGAACTACCTGTGCATACACAGGCTATTGATTTTTATTTGATTTTATATGTTGCAACTTTTCCAGACTCTCATATAAGTTTCTTAGTAGAGTGTTTTTCCCTACACAGAGCAAAATGTCATCTGCAAGCAGAAGTAACTTGACTTCTGAACTGTGAAAACTTCAGAGCTGTAAGAATAACAGTGGTGAAAATGGGCATCCTTGTTTGGTTCTAGACATTACTGGAAATGCCTCCAACTTTTCATCATTATATGATGGTGGCTAAGCGTTAATTATATTTTGCCTTGACATTGTTCAGGAACAAAGCTTCTACATCCAGTTTGCTTAAGGTTTTTATTTTGAAAGGATACTGTATTTCAACGAATGCTTTGCCTACATCTATTGAGATACTCAGATGATTTTGTTCGGGTTATTAATGTGATGCATCAGCTTTATTGATAACAGTACAATTTTGTGATTCTTCCATTTCTTTGAGTGGTAAACTCTACTAAGCACAAAATAAACTTGCTTATGTAATGACATTGTAGCACCTACAAGCAATTAAGAGATTATGTTTTAACATATATCTCCTATATGTATGCTTAGCTCAACTACTCCATTCTTCTGACATCCTAAGTTATCAGGATAAATAAATGAAAATGTGCATCTATACTTTCTAATGTGTGAAATGTTGGTTATAAAACTGTCATCAAGTTGAAAAAATTTAGTTTTTGCTTTTTCTGTAAACATACATGTTTTTACCCAAGCCCCAGTAAAAAAAATCTGTGATAACGTAAGCATGTATTTAAATATATTAGCAGTCTCTATATCTTACTTGAATCTATTGGAGTTAACACATTTTCTAAACCTTCATTATTCATCCAACATGGAGTAGTTAACATTTAAGTTTTAACAATGATGTCTAGGTTGCTTGTAGATGTTTTATTCAATAATAACAATTGGATTGTGTATAATCCTATGAAAAGATACTGTAATTAATTGGCAAATTGCTATGGCATTGGTAAGTATCTTAAACCTTAATTATTTCTTTTACTTTCTGCTTCAGATCATCAGTTGGGAAAGGCTGGTACACATACTGCAATAATAAAAAAAGAGAGAGAGCATTAAGTTGAAGAACCAAAATGCTAATACTAAAGCATGTTTATTTTACAGATATGCAAAATCTAAGTTTTCTTGTCCTTTGTAAAGTTTTTAAATTAATGGCTTGGACCAAAAAAAGGCTTAATTTATGGCAAAGAAATCTCAAATGCAAGGAACTTATTCTTTTAGCTCTAGAGAAATGTAGTGCATTTATCAGCTTTGAGTGGATATCATTGTGTTCATAACAGAGTGGAGGCACCATGCAATTTTGCTTCTGAAATTGGTTTATATAGATGACTGGTTGCTGTGAAGTGTGTGTCAGAGTTCCATGCAGCTGTTATGAAGTAGTACAATTGTCATCGCTTCTTACATGGTTGTTGAGAAGAGCTTGAGAGCCCAGCTCAGTCAGCTGTTGAATAGATAACCCAACACAGTTAACGTGGCATACATTGTAAAGAATTACATGCCTGCTACAATGAGCTTTGGGCCTCTGGTCTAGATAATAATCCTGGTGGGTGTACCACGTGTAGTGGCTGTCTGATCACTCAGATATAACTGACGAAACATAAAGAAAAATGTCAGTCGGCGGAAAGAAAAATGCAGCTGCAAGTTTGTTTAAGGTTCATGTAAATGGATGTGTGTATTTTTTAACCCTAAGTCTCCCAAGAACATGACTGCTGTACTCAAAGTCTAACAATAAATGCAAGAACTGGAGATGATAACCTATTTAGGGCTCACTTTAAATACAGCAGCACGCATGAAAACACCCCCATTGTCTTTGCTTTGATTACAGAGAACTAGATTTTTGTTTCTAGAAAATTAGGCTTATTTCAAAATTAGCTTATATACATAATGTGAAACAGTGCTTGAAATATAATTATTGAAAGATTTTGTACATTAACGGCATTTTATTTGAGTAGCAAAAGCTATAGGAATAGAAATGTTGATCATTAATAATACAATGAACCTCTAAAAGGGAAAAAGAGTTGCCTCTGCTTGCGGAGATGAAAGATGAAAACCACGCACATCTTAGGATTTCTAACTTAAAGGTGAAGGTGTTTATTTTTTCCCCCTTCCTTCCCTAGCATGTGCTTCTGGTTGATTCTCATACTCTATATGGCATTTCCCAAACACGGCCTGAAACTAGGACTTCTCTGATTCCTACACTCAATGCTTACATTTAGAACAGGTTTATGATTTCTTGACTGGTTGTTTCTGGAGCCCACATTGGAGATGCAGGAGGTTGAACCACCACGTGTGATGCCATCAGTCCAAACAGGAGTGTGTTCAAGCTGTGGCTACTCTGCTTCTCATCAACAGATCCCAGGTACTATGCCCTATTCATAGCAAGTATTTTGTTTCCTGTCACCCACGTGGGAAAATCAGATGAAGTTTCAATCTCCTGGCTTCAGCTTGGCCCCGTTCCTGTATTAGAAACCATCTGGAGAGCAAACCAGCAGATTGACAGTTTCTATTTCTCCCTTTCTCTGTCAGCCTCTCTTTTTAATAGATAAAACGAATCCCTTAATAAACATCATTTCTCTCTTTACCTGTTGTAAAGAAAAGTGCATTTGTTAGAAATATAACTTTTGTTTATAAAAAATAATGAAAATAATTCATTTTAAGTGATCAGCTTAATAATATAATAGAAAATCATATTCATAACTAGAACTAATTTTGGTATTACTATTTGTAATTGGATTTTACAAATATTTACTTAGCACTCACCTTCAAAAGTATTTAATTAGGGATATTTAAATGTTAATAGCATATTCTGGAAAAAATAAAGTCCTTTTAGTAGTTTCCCAAATTCTCACATTATTGAAGTTGGCAAGAGTTTTGTCTAGTTTTTAATTCACTGCTTACAAAAAAGAATCACATTTAAATTCACCTTACTTTATTTTAGATAATAACAGGAATAGATCCAACTGTGTGAAAAAAAACTTTTTTCAACAAAATATCATCTACCAGTCAAAACATTCTTGCTTTGTATCTTTTAGTTTTATTATTTATGTTTCTGGGATTTTTCTTCTGATGGACAGATTTTGCCAATCACTGTTTCATGAAAGACAAGCCAGACACCAACTGCACCAGTACCCCAATAGAAGATTTCAGAGTTAACTACAATTAGTTGCATTAAATGAAGAACTTCCTATGCATATGAAATCATTTTTTTTCTTGCTCTCACATTTAAAACACATTGTAAACTTGCAAAAAAATATTTACAGATTTTTGAAACTATGTTTTATCTGATGATCATTTTTGGAAAATTAATGTTTTGTCATTAAAGTTATCTAAAAATGATCAAATCATGTACAATTATAGTCAAATATATATTTTCCCATATATTTTCCCTTAATATTTTTCTCTCAAGCACTATCCTTGTTTATTCTTGAAAGACCCCATAAAACAAAAAGGAAAGTGGATACGTGCAATTAAAAATAGCATTATTCTCTGTTACTTTTTCAATGATACAGTGCAAAATTTTTGAAATAACATGTTTAAACATTTTATATTGACATGAAGTGGGCATTAGGCATGTTTAACACAGCCCCTTTTCCATTCTTGCTACGGAGAAGTCAATCTGTTTCCCAAATCTTTGAGTCTAGGCTGGATTTGTACATAGCTTTGACTAATGGAATGAGAAACGGTGACTGCATGTGTCTCCGAACCTAAGCATTTGAAATCACTAAAGTTTCTGTATTTCAACTCATGTGTCTTTGGGAATCCTACCTAAATAACAAAACTGTGTTGAAACTATATTTTAAGAGTTTTCATTTGAAAGAGTGACAGAGAGGCCAAGATAGAGAGATCTTTCATCTGCTTGTCCACTCTCCAAGTAACTACAGCAACTGGAGTTAACCCAGACCAGTGTCAAGGGTCTGCAACCCCATTAACATGACCCCCAAAGATACAGAGTCCCAGAATCTCTGGTCATCTTTCATTGTCCTTCCAGGTACATCAATATGGAAGTGTGTTGTTACTGGATTTGCCAATATTCAAGCCAGTGCTCATACAATGTTCCTGGCATTGAAGGCAGCAGCTTAATTTAGAAAAATGTGTTGCTTGGTCCAGGTCCCTGGGCCAGCTGGATGGCTGGGGCCAGGTCCATGAGCCCCAGTAGTAGGGGTTCAGGTGGTGCCAGGGTAGCTTGGCCCGGGTCCTTATGCCCAACTTTATGGCATGCTGGATCCATGAGCCCTGGTGGCTGTGGTCCAGTGGAGCCTGGGTCCTTAGGCTTGCCTGCGTTGTGCCAGTTCTGTGAGTTACTGGGACTCAGGGGCCTGGCATTGCCCAGATCTTCTGGCCAAGGTCCTTGTGCCCATTTGTGAGAACTGGCCCTCCTCAGTGGAAATGACAGAGTAGTGGAAGGCTGGTCCAGAACACATGTAGGCTATGGCATCCCATTGAGGTTGCAGAGGAATCCGCATGACCAGAGGAAGGTTGGCAGAATAAATTGAACAACTACCCCAGCCAAATAATGACAGCAAATATCTGGGTGAATGGAGACTCTAAATTGACTATGTTAACCAGTGGATATTGAAAGGCTTCGTCCATCCTTGGATCAGAGAAATCGACAACATTTCAGAACTTGGAGCAGCGACTACATTGGGACTCTAGCTTGATATTAGGTGGCCATTCCTCATCCCTGGGTATTGGGGCGATTAGCAGGCTCGGTATGATTTATCCATTTATCCAATCCCATTCCTTCAGAAAAGAAGCAACAGAAAATTTGGAAATAATGGTTACATGTCCTCTTTCCTAACCTTTGATCCTTCCTATCGTTTTAAACTATGTTAGCATTATCTTAAATTAAAATAATAATAATAAAATATACTTTAAAAACACACAAATTTTCTGTCTGGGTTGTTGATGTAATTGTAGAACTTGCTAATTTTGAATCTTTAATAATTTTTCAATTCAGGAATATAAAATCTTAAATAATTTTTCAATTCTGGAATATAAAATCTTTTGTATAGCACAGGCAAAATATACCAGTTTCTGAGGGAGAAATCTAGAAAACTGTGTGGTCAGCCTAGTTTTATACTATTGAAGCTGTTGTATGTTTTCCAGAGTATGTATTAAAAAGATGCTAAATAAGAATAAATCACAAGTTAGATATAGACTATTACCTATCAGATGGATTTCCAAACACCAGTTAATCACAGCACTTAGTCCTGTTGGTATTAGATTTTCATGTCCTTTATAGGAGAGGGCACTTGCTGTGCTCCCCTCAGGAGGCCAAGTTCAACCACAGAGAAGACTATAATTCTTAAGCCTAGGAGTGGCTAACGGTTGTTCAAATATGAAATTCTTGTTCTGAAAGGGTTTCTTAAATACATGTACATGTTATCTATGATTCAGCTTTCCATATACTATTATCACATAATACTCAGTGAAATCTTCCTTCGTGCAGCTTTGCAGGGACCCAAGTTTTGCCTTAGTTAATAAAAGAAAATAATGTGAATAACACTATTATTTAGAAACAACTATACAACCATTATTTTTTCAATTAAAAATGCTTAAATATTTATTTATTTGTTGAAAGGGCAGAGTTACAGAAGAGAGAGAGAAAGAGGAGTTGAGAGACAGAGACCTTCCATCTGCTGGATCAATCCCAAAGTGGCTACAATGGTTAAGGACCAAGACAAAACCTGGAATTTCAGCTCAGATTCCCAGGTGGGTATCTGGACCTGAGTAATTGAACCATCTTCCTCTGCCTTCACAGGTATGTTAATAGGGAGCTGGTTTGGAAATGGAGTAGGTGGCACTTAAACCAGTAACTATATGGAAGCTAAAGTTGGCAGGCAACAGCTTAACCCAGTGTTCCAAAATGCTAGTCCTATATTTTAATTAAAATTTGTTCTCCAATTAAGAACATACTTAAAAATTTTAGCTTCTTTCACAACTCTTAATTAATTTATATTATTACTATTCGATGGGTGTTAAACTATAGATGCATTCACTTATTCACTTGCCAATGACTTAATAAACTACTAAGCACCAAATATGTTTTGAAGCTGAGTGATACTAGGAAAAAAGGACACAGGGTAAATTGTCAATGAACAATAAGCAAGAATAGCTATATATGCTCATTATTGATCAGTGAATATACATCTGAGGGTATGATACTTTATCATAGACAATCATTACATGAAGAGATGTAACAACTAATATCAGACCTGATTCCTACATGTACTGGCCAGTGCAAGGTCTGGCTCAGTCCATCATCCACATCAGCGCCCCGCCCCCCACACACACTGGCAGTTGCAGTCACCCAGTCAGTTCCATCTCCAGTCACATCCCTTATGCAAATCAATGAATGTTGTGGGCCTCCCTCACCCTACTCACCCACCCTCAGCCCTCGCGCACATTAGCAGGAACTGCAGTTTAGTTGGAGTTACCCCAAATAACCTCCATTAGGGCTGCCCCATCCCTGGTTCCTGTGCATGACAGTATGTGTAGCAGACTGGTATGGACTTTCCTGCATCCCATTTGGCTTTTGTACCCCCCAATTGGATGCTGCAGCCTCGCTCAGTCCAACCAGCTCACTCTCTAACCCAACTTATGCTGGCTGGTACTACTCCCTGTCCAGCCAGGTCTATCCCTCGCCTGGGTTCTCATGCTCACTGGTAGGATCTGCAGCCCTTCAGAGACAGGCTCACAATTTCCCTACTAGGCCCCCTCCCAGACATAGGTTTTGCATTTCCAGGTGACTCTGCATTCTAGTTTGACAAGATTTGTCCCCAGTCCCAGGATTTGCTGGCTGATTCTGCAGCGAAGTCTGACCAGCCGACTGTTATTCTGGCTCATTCATGCACCAGTGGATATGAAAGTTTATCCCAGCTTGGCTCTCCCCAAAACTCAGCTCATATATAAGCCAACAGGATTGTCACTCCCTCCACCCCTGGGTCTCACGTGTATTGGCGGGAGCTGTGGCCCAGACTTCTATGGCTTGCCTCACCTTGGCATTTGCTGGCAGGTGCTGTAGCATGGCCCAGCCTGGCCCAGCCTGGCCCAGCCTGGCCTCATCCCAGTTCCAGCTCATGTTGAGAGGTGTTACAGCCTATCCCAGTCTAGACTGTCCCCAGACCTGGCCCTAATATTAATCTGCTGGTGTGGTGGCCCAAACCTGCCAGTGGTTACTATGAACTGGAACAGCCTGGCTCATCCCTAGACTTACCCAAATGTACATCTGGCCTGGTCTCGGCTATTCCCAGACGTGGTTCTTGCACTCATCTGCAAGGACTAAATCCTGGCAGAGGAGTTCCCCAAGCTCCTCTATCAGGTCACCTCCCAATGGCAGATCTCACATACACCAGTGGGTTCTTGACCCGGGTTGACTTGGCCTACCTTCTGTCCTGGTAGGAACAATGCCCTTGCCCAACTGGTCCACACTCATTCCAGCTCACTGGGGTGCATAGCCCCAGACAAAGCTTTCACACAGTTCAATCGGTGCTGAGACCTAGGCAAGACCTACACTCACCCTGGCTCCTGTGAGAACTAGCAAGTGCTAGAGTCTAGCCCAGTCTGGCACACCCTTGACCCAGACCATGCTCATGCCAAGGTATACTGCAGCCATGTCCAGCCCAGCTCACCACCCCATTCTGGATTTTATGCTCAACAGTGGAACTGCAGCACAGCCAGGGCATGTTGTTAGCTCCCCAAGCAGGTGTGCTTCTAGCCACAGACCTTGTGCCATCCCGGTGGTTGTTCTGACCCAGTCCAGCATAATCCATAACCCATCTTGGCCTTTGCCATTGGATGCTGAGGCCTGGCTATCCCAGCCCACTCCCAGTCCCAACTTTTGCTACAGCCTAGCATTGTCCAGCCTGCCTCCATCCCTGGCTCATGCAAACTGGCAGGTATGTTAGCCTAGCCCAGCATGGCTTGCACTCCATCCTGGCTCCTGTTTATGCCAGTGTGTTAGTGTTTAGCCTGACCCTACCCAGTCTGCCCCCTCCTAGAACCAACTCACACACTTGTTGACAAGTGGAGCTGCCTTGCTAACCAATACTAATGCCTGAGCAATATGTTCACCAGTGGAAGCTATAGACCACTAGGGGAGTTTCTCAAGTTCTACCACAAGGCCCAATACCAGCCCTAGATCTCACATGTGTCAGTAGGTGCTAGGCCCTTACCTGGCATAAGCTGTCCCTTCAGTCTTGGCCTTTGTGTGAGCTGGTGGACGTTGCAGCCCAACCCATCCCACACCTTATTCCTGGATGTACCTAGGGGTAATGCAGTCTGGACAAGCCTGGTCTGTTCCCAATTCCAGTACCCATGAATGTTTTAGGGTGCCGTGGCCATGCTTAGTTCAGCCTGTCATTACCCCCAGATCTGATCACATTCATAGTTCCCTAAACCCAATCCACCAGCACACCACATCAGCATGCTCCGCCTGCCTGGGTAGAGACCCCAATTCCCCAGCCCTCCCCTTGCCTTCTTCCTCTGGACCATTCCTCAGGCACCCTGCAAGCCTATTCCCCCCAGACTCCCATGAGCCTGCCTGTGCTGGAAGAAGCCAGATATCCACAATCAGTCTCTTAGTTTAGAAGTATATTTATTTGTTTTCCTTAAAGGCAGATATACAGGTAAGGCAAAAATGTCTGGTTTTCTTTTTGAGTCACCAAATACCACCAACAGCGCCCTAATCCAGGCACCAGCAGCTAGGAAGTTAGAGCAGAGTGGGTTGCCCCAAACCAAGAGCAATGGATTTGAAACTCAGTCTGCATCTCCTGCACTCAGACAAATGATGTATGAGTGATGTCTTAAGCATTATAATAAATGCTCACCCTGCAATTTCACTTAAATCAGTGTTGTGGAATATAATATCATCTTGTCATTCCTTCCTAAATCTTCCACATACTTCTACAGGTATGAATTTCAAGATTGACTGTTGGTCCTCAATCGTCTGCCCTCTGAAGAGAAAAACCATTTGGTTGCTTCATCTGGACATGTATACATGAACTCTGCTGGCTACACCTGCCATCCACAGTGTGCTTTAGACATAATCACCCACCACAGCCTTCAGCTCTTATTCTGCCATATCTGTTCCTCTACTTCAATTTCTGGATTTTATCTTTCCCCTTTGGATGCATTTCTGCAGAAATGCTGTGTTGATCTCTCTTTGGTCACTCTCTATTGATTCCTCCTGTGAGTAAGTGACAGTTTGAATTTTAGCTGTGGTTCCTAAAGGATCTGGATCCTTGCTCTGTAAACCCTTATTATCAGGCAGCTTTTGTCATACAAGTGTTGACAAAAAATATTACCTCTGTTGGATCCCAGAGCAACAGTTTTTTCTTTCCTCTCACCCCCAAACCAATCCACTGAAGTCACTGACATCAGATTTCTCTTCCATCGATTAAAATCTTGCAAATTCAACTGTGATAAGCAGATCTCTACCCCCTGTAGATGTGGAGTCACCTGGGATCCTCTTAGAAGTGCAAGCAATGCCATGGCCTCACGCCAGTCTTAACTCCATTGGATTGTGCAGTTTTTACATGGTTTCTGGGGGATCCATATGTACATTCTGTTCACAAAGCACTATACCAATTACTTCAAAATAGAATTTATGCTGATTACACAATTCTTTAAAAATTTCCCCCGAGTTATAATACAAATGGTTCTTCTCAGAAGAAGATCAGTGTGGTATAAGACAATGCCACACTAAATTTGATTATTGCTGCTATACATGCAAATTGTCAAATCACGCATTTTCACAAAATTGGCAGAGCTTATCCTTTCCAATGCATAGTTAGTTAAAAGGATCAGTTTTGTGTTTTTTTGTTTTGTTTTGTTTTTTTGCTGTGTGCCTGTGCTGAAGCATTACATTGTACTCCATAATGATGAATACTCATTACATAGAAAGTGCCAATAAAAAAACAAAAACATACTATGTCAATTAATTCCATAATGTTGTATATTGATGCTGATGTTTTGTTGGGGATTTTAACTGACCGAAACTTTACTCTGTTAGCTCTACCTTCAGACCAGAGAAGGTCTCCCCAAGAGGCCACTGAACTTATCTGGACAATAAGATGCTGGACTTTATGCTAGGTATATGCTTGCAATGAAGGAATCTCAACTGAACTTGAACTGAGGCTATGCAGCAAGGTGGAGGAATCCACTATGGGGGGAGGGATGTGGGAGGGGTGGGGAGAATCCCTAGTGCCTATAAAACTGTATCACATAATACAATGTTAATAACAATTAAAAAAAAAAACAGGGGGCCAGAGTTGAGGCACAATGGGTTAAGATGCTACCTCTGGCAGCCCATATAAGCTCCAGTTCAAGTTCCAGCGGCTCAGTTCTTGACCAGCTCCTCAACAATGTGCCTGGGAAAGCAGTGGCAGGTCATCCCATTACTTGGGCCCTTCTCTCTAGGTGGGATGCCAGGAATACAGCCCAGACTCCTGGTTTTTGTCTGGTCTAGGAGAATGAATCAATAGAAGATATATACATTTATATACATACATACATAAACTACACATTACTAAATGCAGTTTCTATAACCTGGATAGCAAATGGGTATCAATATGTCAAGAGACTCTTAGAAATAAATGTTTATCTTCAAATTCTCTATACTGGCATATTTTCTTAAGTTGTAACTTAATTTTGGACTCTGTTCTAGAAGCACTCCTTACCATAATTATAGCAGATATTTTGTTAAGAATACTTTGAAACATGGGCGATAGCAGAATCTCTTTTTTAAAAGATCTGTGTGTTTTTTATTTGAATGACAGATTTTTCAGAGAGACAGGGAGAGAGAAATTCACTCCCCAAATGGTCTCAATGGCTATAGCTGACCTATCTGTAGCTAAAAGCCAAGACATTCTTCTGGGTCTTCTACATTGGTACAGAAGCACAAGGACTTGATCCAACATGCACCACTTCTCCAAGCCACAAACATGGGGCTGGATCCAAAGTGGAACACCCAGGACATAGACTAATGCCTGAATGAGATGCTGGCATCATAGCTGAAGACTGAGTCTGCCATACCACTATGCAAGGCCCAGCAGGATCTTTGTACTCCATGATGAGTTCAAAGTACTCAGCTGTGAATGTGAAAGCTCTAATGCAGAGAAGTTCCAGATAATGTTTCAAATTAAACAACATAGTTTTCCTGTGTAATTTGTCACCTTGGAGAAAAATGTAGATTAGAAAATATTATGCACACAATTTCCATATTACTAATACCTTATGTTGTATGATATTTTTAAAATTAATAAATCGATTTTGCTACAGCGTTATTAAAGCTGAAGTTTATTCAGATTTGTCTTCTTCTGTTCTAGACTTCCTAGCAGGATAACACACTGCAATCTCTCCTAACCCCTTGATCCTTGCTCTCTTGTTGACTATGACAGCAACAGTTTCTCGGTCGTTCTCTGTATTTAATAATCTTGAAGAGTTTTGAATTTTGTCCCTTTTGTGGAACGACTCTGTACAAGAATTTGAGTGTTTAACAGTAAGAGAGAGAGATCTTTGTTTCAGTGTTTCACTCCCAAAATGAGTCCAGATAGCTTTGGCTGGACCAATTCTAAAACAGCAACCAGGAAATCTGTGAGTTCTCCCTTGTGGGAGAAGAGGCAAACATATTTGAGCTGTCTTTTGCTGCTTTCCCAGGCAGAAAGCTGAACTTTTCAAAATATCAAACATTATTCAATGTCTAAGGACTAACAGAGATGATTTTATTGTTAGCAAACACTAAATGTTAAAAGAGGCTAGATGGCTAAGAAGGTTAAGATGCTGTTTGGGATGCCTGCATCCTATATTGGAATGCCTTGGTTGGAAGCCCAGCTTCCTCCTAACATGGATTCTGGGATGCTGTAGTGATGGTTCAAGCTGTTGAGTTCCTGCCATCTGCATTGAAGACCCTTATTGAATTCTCATATCTGCTATGAGCTGCAATGAGCCCATAACTGGGTGGGTTTGGGGAGTGATCCAAGGCAAGGAGGTCTCAATACATGTGTCTCTGTTACTCTTTCTGGTCTTCTGTATCTCAAATGAATTTTCAAAAATAAATAATATTATGTAATAATATTACATCTGCAGTGTAACAGCAACCAATTAACTTATATGACAATAATTTATGTTGTCAAAAAAGGCTATAACTTTTACATTGATCAAGTTTACAGTTATGTTAGTATTTTAAGGACAATCTCAGTGAGAAGCTGTTGATATACTTTCATTGCATTTTTCTTAGCAATGATCACTAATTAAAATTAGTTGCCCCACATGTGGCATTGTGTGCTATCAGTGATCATTGATTTCTTCATGCATACACAATGTAGGTCAATATTGCCACCCCCATTATACAAAGAGAAGTGTTTCTCTTCAGTGAGTTAGAAAATTCTGTATATTCTTACAAAAAGCTACTTCAATGGCATGAGTGAGAGAAAAAAATTTAGGGTTGATTTACATTTTGGCAGTGACTTTACAAAACTACACACTTACTAAAATAATTTAAATTATTCATGTTACCTGTGGTTTATTTATTAAGAAGATCACACATAGAGAAGAACTAAGATAAGAGCTGAGTAAGATTATCTGGTGACCACCTCCCCACAAAAACCTCATTTTGAATAGTTATCTACACATTCAGTGTCAACTTCCCAAGAACAACTTTAGCCAAGTGAGAGACCTTATGATGGTGTAATGACACAAAGCACTTGGAGAAAACAAGAAGGAAAGTGCTTTCTAAACCACACTGCCCCCCCAGCTCAGGGAGTACAATATAGAGAAACCCTCCCATTTGAGTGGATTGGAGGGAAATGAAGGCCAGAGCAGGTACACTGGGGAAAAGTACAGTTAGACTGAGTGTCCACGCCCTTGCTTTCAGGCCTGTACAAATGGACTGAGTATTCAGTTTGATCAGCAAGTCAGTCTTTGTCACTCTTCTCTCAGTCGTTATCATCTGGCAAAACAAGACTCCAGCCACCGCAGAGTCCAGGAAATGGCGTTAAGTTTGATACATTGGAGTTGAGAGCCTAAATCATCTTGCTAAGAGGCAGCATCACAAAAAACCCTGACTTTTCCTTCCAGGAGCACACTAAAATGCTGAGCTTCTAGATTTGTCCAGCATCAGGTAGAGACCTGTACTTTAGTGGGTTGTATTTGTTTTAAGTGCATATTATGCCAATCATAGTAGCCTAGACAATAAAACATGATGATAATAAAGCTAGATTTCTTGAAACATTTCTGGTACATGTTCATAATCTGACCTTTGCTATAACCTCGGGTTCTCAGAAAGTCTCAAAAGGGGAGTGAAAGTGCTTATTGCAAGAAAATAGCTTATTTTGGGATGAGATTTTGCTTTTCTTTTACAACTTACATGGTAAGCTGATTGCCTCAAATTGACTTTTGCACATGGGATTGGAAGGACTTGTTTATCTGGTTCTGCTTGCTACTAGGTGGGATTCAGCTCTATCTGATTGGGTAGTTCAAGGTGCATTGATTACACTGATTGAGTATCTGTGTTCCTCACCACTACAGCTGATTGGATAATTTGTATTGTGAACTGATATAAGCTTAGTTGATTGAATAATTCGCACCATGTGCTCTCTTAGTTGATTAGATGATTGTTGCTTAAAAAACCCTGGACATAGCTGGTTGGGGCTGCTTCCCTCTTTGTATAGTAGAAGGCGACAGTTGGCTGGCTATTGAATTAAGACCTCTGAGCTTCCAAGAGTCTTCCTCAAACTCATTTCTGGGACAGATTGGATCAACTTGTAACGCATTCTTTGGTAAGCTTAGGCATCAACAGGACTTAATGAGGCTTCACTGGTTGTGTGATCCTTGTGTGACTTAGTCTTGGTGCCAGTCTGGTGGCCAGGAGATGACACTCACCACTTCTATCTAACCCTGGGACATCCACAAGGAGTCCAAAGTGCTGGAATAAGAGTCAACATTTAGCAGATACCAGCAGCTTCTGTCTGGAGGCAAGTTCTGCTGGATACTCTCCAGATATCCGTAGCATCAGAGAATGTTTGCACTATCAAACATTGCATAGAACCTCGGTTGCGTGAGACCCAAGTGTGATCTGTGTTTTACATGTTTGTGTAGCTGAGAACATGCTCTACCACATCTACTCTATCCTTGAGGAGACAAAAGAAGAAATCAGAGAACTGCTTTTGGACTCAGTGCCATGCTGGTAACACCCAGCATTGAACAGAAGTTCACAGTTTTAAACACCAGAGCAGCGCTTTCAGCCAAAGATTCTGGACCTGCTTCTTTGACAAGCGGATCTTTGTGCTCCTTGGTAATTATTGTTATTACTCATTGAGCACCTTGCAGCTGCTAAGGCCAGCATTGGGTGGTTACTACACCTTGAGGCTCACAAAGTCTTGTGTTGTGGGCTTTCTTCCTGCCCTCGCAGTTGCACTGGGCTCCAAGAATGATGCAACATCATGGTATTGATAGACATAGTACAAAGAGTGTGAGTCTGCCGAAGACCCAGGAGAGGCTAATGGGGACAGGGTATCTTTTTATAGGTACATCCACAGTCCATTATGAACAATTCCACTAAAGATTTTGATCAAATTTGAAATGAGGGTGAGATTCTAAGACTTAATTGGGAAAAAGAAAAAAGTAATAGCTTTCAATATACCTATCATGCTATCTGGCACTTAAATAACAGAATAGAACAACCCAGAGCAAATAGATGCCTGCTTAGGATTTTCTGAAAGGATGAACATAAATGAATCAAATTAAATAACTAAGCTTTTAGTGCACACATGATTATATATGCTAACAAACAAGAAACAGTGGCCACACCTAAAAGGCACACTGAGGTTCTAGAAACCAGTCACCTAGGAATTCAAATTTTCAAATACCCAGACACAGATTTCAAATTGCTTAAAAGCAGATTCAATGAACTCCAAGAGTGCAATTTAATATTCTTACAGAAACAATGAATATGAAGATGGAAGTAATTAAAATCAAACAAATCCTTCAACTGAAAATTAGACCAAGTAAAATTAAAAACATGTTAGAAAGCATCAATTGTGGAAGAGATCAAACAGAAGAAAGAATCATTGATTTCGAGGACAGTGTGTCTGAAAACATAAAGTTTGGGGGAAATTCAAGAGGAATGAATAAAGTTTACCAGAACTTTAGAACAACACAGAAAAGCCAAATATTCAAGCTATAGGGATTCAAGAAAGATGTAGGAATGACAAAGATCTGGAAAGCATATTCAGAGACAATGAAACACCATGAAATCTAGTGGTAGATGCACCTATCCAGCTACAAGAAGGTCAAACTCATAATAAATGGAACCAAATGTACCTCCAAGACATCAAAATCAAGTTCTCCAAAGTTAACAATAATAATTTTAAAAAAGGATTCCCATGTCTAAATGTTTCCAAAATCACTTGTAGACTTCTACACTTGATCTTAGCCAAAAGGCCGAGAAGCGATTGTAGACTTCTTAGCACAAATTGTGGAAGCCTGGAAGTAGTGGGGTAACACTTCTATAGCTGGGAAGGAAAAAACTTTCCAAACAGGAACACAATTCATTAGCACTATCCTTCAAAAATGAGGATGGGAGAGATATTACAAGTCAAACAAAGGTTAAAAGAATTTATCACTGCTACAATTATGCTGCTAAAAATTATAAGGAGATTTGTACAAACTAAAAGAGATGCTGCTGAGAAGAAAATTTTAGAAAGTAGAAAATTCACCAATGGGAGTAACTATGCAAATTCAGGATGCTGAAATATTGTAAGCATGGTGCACAAACCACTGACACCTTTAATTCAATGAATAAAACTATAATTGTTACATTAAATGTTATTAAATAGGCACATTAGGAAGAGACTGAATGGATGAAAACTCAAAGTGTGGGACTAGTGTTTGTGATCTAGTGTGCTCAGCTGCCGTTGCAATGCTGACATCCTATGTGGGTGATGGTTATTGTCCTGGCTGCTTCCCTTTTGGGTACCTATTTGAATCCTGGTTGCTCCACTTCTAATCCAGCTCCCTGACAATGTATCTAGGGAAGCATCAGAGGATGAGTCAAATAATTGGTCTCCTGCAATCCCATGGGAAACCCAGGTAGTGGCACCATGGCTCAATTAGCTAATCCTCCAACTTCCAAGTGTCAGGATCCCATATTGGTGCCAGTTGGCATCCCAGCTGCTCAGCTTCCCATCTGGCTCCCTGCTGGTGGCCTGGGAAAGCAGCAGAGGGCAGGTTAAAGTCTTGGAATTCTGAACCAGTGTGGGAGACCTGGTGGGGCTGACTTCGGGTCAGCTCAGCACAGGACAGTGCAGCACTTTGGGAAGTGAACCAGCAGAGGGAAGATGTTTTTCTCTCCTTCTCTCTGCAAAATCTGCCTTTCCAAATAAATAAATAAATCTTTTAAAAATTACCATTTCTGGGAAGTAAATTTGTTTTATAATAAAATTTGATGAGTAGCCTGTTTTGAACTATTGTACCTTCTTCAAAGTTTTGAATGATTCCCCCAAACAGCCCACATGTACTCAGTTAATCTAGGTACACTGAGTGTTATTTTTTGTGACAAAAAATATGGAAAATTATTGGATTCATATCCTAGCTTTGAAATATTCCTCCTTGAGACCTGAATCATTCTAATCTTTGAATCCCTTTTGATTCTGAATCTATGTAATCATCACGCCTCTGCCATTGTCTTCCCTTACGAAGGTCCATGTCAACCTCGTGAACTGAGAAATCCCTTATGCTGCTTGATACTGTGTTGAAGCTGAAAAAGGAAGATGACACAAAATCATCCTGGGTAGATTTTGTCAGAAAATATTAATGATTCTTTGTGGAGAGCCAGGAGAGAGAAGGACTCAAATTATCAGAATTCAGTTTATATAAATATATTTTATCTGTCTGCCAAGTAATGATTGCCTAGCACTTTTTTCACTAAAAGAATATATAAGAAAATCATTCATTTTTAGAATCGCATCTATGGGGCCCAGCGCGATGGCACAGTGGTTAAGGTCCTCGCCTTGAATGCCCGGGATCCCATATGGGTGTCAGTTCTAATCCCAGTGGCTCCACTTCCCTTCCAGCTCCCTGCCTGTGGCCCGGGAAAGCAGTCGAGGACGACCCAAAGCTTTGGGACCCTGCACCCGCGTGGGAGACCCAGAAGAGGCTCCTGGCTTCGGACCAGCATAGCATCGGCCGTTGCGCTCTGTATATCCGCCTTTCCAATAAAAATAAAATAAATCTTTAAAAAAACAAGAATTGCATCTATGAACTATATTGAATGTGGTAAAAGCTAAAACACTAAAATAAAATGAATAACTGCCTTTTAAAACAAACTTGCAGAGTACTGAAGAGCCTAGATTTATAAACACATCAAAGGTGAAAGCGGCCCTATGCAGTGAGCACAGTTATTGTCATTCATACATCACTTAGAAAACTGAAGCTAATTAATTTGTCCAGGTGATGAGCTGGGACTTGAAATCAGCTCTTGGATGTTATGTCGCCTTTCTACCTCTCTTCTCAAGTGTATTCTTTAAAACATTGCAAGCACTACGACTTATGAGGACGTATTTTTCACCACCCAAACCACTTTCCCATTAGTGCAGCACGTTCCAGCTAGGAGGTAGAAGAAAATAGCCCAATTGAACCTATTCACATTAAGGTAGAAAATACTATTCATTAAGCTCTCCCAAAAGTATTTTTATTTTTAAAGAGGATTCTTGTTAAAACAAATTCTCCTCTCATTGATAAAACACTCAATTGTGCAAAATCATAAAAATAAATAATTTAGGAATGTGAAAGAATATATTTCAAGGAGCTGTTGGCACTTGTTAAATGAATTTCCTGCTTTTCTCCTAAATTATTCCTGTTTGATACAGGAACTTTATGCATGTTACACCCTAATATGTGTGTGTGTGTGTGCGTGGTGTTCAGGTTTGTTGCTTTTCATTGCTCTTCTCAATTGGTTTAAAAGTAAGGGTCCCGGACAAAAAACTGGATTAAAAAAAAAGGCAATGTAAAGAAAAATAGCAGAAGGAAAGATAAAAATCATTTTGTGAAGATTGAATCCACACACTCAGGAAGATTTGGAAAAATTACTCACATGTGGAAAATTGTTAATTTAATATCAATAATTAATTAGTTTTTATAAGAGCATCATAAGGTGCTTCAGCACATAGGAAAAGCTACTATAGTGATTATGCATGCCTACTGCCAGTGGAGTCATTATAAAAACTGAAATAAAATATATCAATCCATGATTTTGACAACTGTAGATGGTCAAAATGAACTACTCAATTAAGCCAATTAGCATCCTCCAGAATAAATTATAACTTTAACCCTGAAATATTTTAGATCTCAATCAATTTCAAATTGGTATTGCTGCATATTTTTCTCTACCTGCATATTTAAATGAAATGTACTTCTATTTGTAACCAGAGTAGATTAAAAAGATCACAACATTGACAACATTTTAAAGAATAATTTTCTACAGAAAAAAATGGGTAATCGATTTTATGAGAAATGCTACTTCCATTATCTTTTTATTTTTCCCGTTTTCATCAAAATTTTAGGCAAAAGCTTGCAAATCGATAGAAAGCTTTTAGTAACGTTAACTTGATTGAAATTTCTCCAACATAAAACATAAGTATACCTTCCTGATTAATGGAGGACAGATAAATACATGTGCTTAATTCTGGGGAATAAAGACCATCTTTTCATCTCTTCTGCATCTTTGTAGAGCAGGTCTAGGCTCAGAGTGTCCTTCAGAGTGTGAAATTGCCCCATGGTGTTGTCTAACAACTCAAGGATATTTTATAGATGTGGTCATCTATCCTGACTGTTCACTTTCTCTGATAAGCTCAGTTGGGGAAAAAAAATCATCACCGTTATTTTAAGAGACTATATTTGACCACGGAGTTTTAAAATGTACAAGCCACTCTATTTTTTCTCTTTAAGCAACAATGTAAATTTCAAAGTTAAAGTGGAAATGCAAACTTAATTTCAAGATGCAGTTATCTTACTATTAGAAAACAATGTATTATCAAATTTTTGATCTGAGAGAGGCCAGTTACATGGATACAATATCCCTTTCATGAAAGAAACAATGACACTTCCAAATTATTCTTTTGTTTCTGTTTCAGAAATTACAAACACAACATTGATTTAAGTGTCTTTCCAAATGTGTACTTGCAAAAGCACTCTGAATACTAAAAATGTTTATGTTTTTACTCATCCATTACTACTGAGGTGTGTTAGTTGGTTGGAAATGTGTGGTTCTGGTGATTGGTAGGATGATTATTTGTAGGGGAAAGGGTTGGGGTGTTGTGTTTTTAAGGTTTAGGTTGATATGTGGTAGTGTGTTGTAATGGTAGTGTGTTGTGGATTGTTTTTTGGTGGGGTGGATATGGTTTTGAGAAGGATTGATTGAGGGGGGTTATAGGAGTTAGATTTTAATGGTGAGGGGTTGGGTGTTTGTTGGTTATTTGTAGAGTTGGTTAATGTGTTTACTGAATGGTGGTTGGAGTAGGGAGATGAGGAGGGAAAGTGTGTTAGTTGGTGAAAGTTATAAATCGGTGGGTATTGGTGGTTTTGTAATTGTGAGGAATGGGTCTGTGGGGTTTGGGGTTTTGGGTGGTGAAATATTGGAGGATATTATATATTATGTTTAGAGGAGGTGTGGGGATTTGTATTTGGAGGGGGGATTGTTAAGGTGGAGATGGGTATGTGTTAGGAGAGTTGTTATTTAAGGTGGTGGGGATAATGTAATGGGATGGTTTGTTATGGATTGGTTGTTTTGGTTGTATGTGGGTTGGGGGGAGTTTTTCGGTAAAGAGGGTATATTAGTGGGGTTGGTGTATTTTGAGGGATTGTGGTTTGGTAGGTTGATGGGGGGGTGGGTGGTTTGTGTATAAGTAGGGTAAGTATATGTTAGAATTGGAGTTGGGAAGGGGAGGGGTTATTTTTGGGGAGGGGTGAATGGGAATTGGTTTTAAGGTTTGGTTTTGTGGATTTGGGGGTGTTGTGGGGGGTAGTGGGGGGAGTATGGGTGTAGTGGTGAGGAGGTTGGATATGTTATTAGAGTGTGTTGTGTGTTGTTCTAGTATATATATGAAGCCGACATTGTTAAGCTCTGTTCTGGATAAACTTTCAAATTTAAGGGAGTTTATTATGTAGATCAAAAGGCATAAAAAACATGCATTTTTGTTTTGCTGTGGATAAAATTGGTTCCCAAGGAAAAAAAAAAAGCACAACTTTAAAATTTTTTCCTTTTACAGCACCTACTTGAGAAGTATCCTGAAGGTCCCTTTACATAAAGCTATCCTCTCTCATGCACGGATTTTTGTAGCGTCAACTGTGCCACACATACAAGAAAAGTCAGAAGTAGAGTAATTTAAAAACACATGCAAAATCACATAACAAGTTTACAGGTAAGTGAGAAGAACTAAAATCCCAGCTGTTGTTTTTTTATTTTTGTTTTTTTTTCAGAACCCATATGCCTCTAGAGCACACCGTATTAATAAGATATTACAATCTGTAAAGAAAGGAATCAAATCAAGCCTAATAAAATCACACACATGCACAATTATTATTTCTTCACTTGTAACTAAAGAATTCTTTTCTTCTTGTTCTTTCTTGTTCTTCTTTTCTCTCTTTCTCTCTCTCTTAATCACATTGTTGTGTAAGTTTAGAAACTGTCCAATTCTATCAAGGTGAAACAAAAGAAGCCCAGAGAAATTAAGGAAATCCCCATTGTTGGAGACATCATTAATGGTACAGCTAATTAAAGCCACGTTTTCTATTGACAGGAGGTTTTCTCTCCAGCATACCATGCTTCTGCACCCTGGATCACTGGCATATTTTTTTTCTAGGAAGAAAATATAGGTACTGCTTATAGCAAATAATTACAAGTGAAATGTATTTTAGTATATCACTGAATTTCGTGTTAATGTAAATGGAACTATATTATTGATCCATAAGGTCAGATGTTTTTTTCTCAGTTAAAATCTGTGGGGCCCAGTGCGGTCCTCGCCTTGCACGCCCCGGAATCCCATATGGGCGCCGGTTCTAATCCCAGCGGCCTGGCTTCTCATCCAGCTCCCTGCCTGTGGCCCGGGAAAGCAGTCGAGGACGGCCCAAAGCTTTGGGATCCTGCACCTGCGTGGGAGACCCGGAAGAGGCTCCTGGCTTCGGATCGGCATAGCACCGCCCTTTGCGCTCACTTGGGAGTGAATCATCGGATGTAAGATCTTCCTCTCTGTCTCTCCTCTCTGTATATCCACCTTTCCAATAAAAATAAAATAAATCTTAAAAAAAATTGTGGACAAAAACATAGCTGCACGCTTATTCAAAAGTTGTTCCTTTTCCAGATGGTGTCATAATTTCAAATGGACTCATCAGATAACAGAAGTTTACACAAGTTGTTGAAGTTTGAAAAATATAATCCTCATTCCCTATGGAAAAATAGCCATTCTTTATGTGAAAAAGAGTATGATGAGTCTCAACATTACAAGACAATCTTTTCACTTCTATACAAGAATCAAAATAAATTTCTTTTTTATTTTAGCCATAGCATTACACACAATGATTAGATAGTGGTCAAAACTCATTGTTTGGCAGTATTGCCTAATTTGCTATGAGGAGACAACTAATAAAATAGTATGTGGAAGGTGGGTACCTCACTTCAGCTTCAGATGCAAGGCAGTATTAACAAGAGTTATTTAAAGAAGAGGCTGTGCTATAATAAATGCACTTTAAATGTTATTCATGTCTATTTGCAATTGTTGAATTCTGGAATAATAGATATTAGGTACTTTCAAGTCTTTAGCATTTTAGCAATCCAGGAACAAGTATCATGCTCACACGTGAACAAGTCATAATTCTTTTCCCTATTGGAATACATTGCATATTCAAGCTGACAGTTTCTAAGACAAAGTACACCAAAAGTACCATGTTCAAAAGACTGTGCTGCAGGATGTGAAATAATTCCTCCAGGATTAAAGTTACACACATACTTTCAAGTGAAATGTAGTGCTAGTCTCAGTCTTTGGCAGTCACACTTTGTATTTTGAAGGCTAAAGTGTCAAAATAGACTGGATGTTTTCATTTTTGAGCCCTTCTTTTAGCAGAATTTACATGTTCATTCATAGAGTATTAGTGAAACATTTGTATCAAGTGCTTTTACTTTGTATAACACAGTTTTCAAAACTCTTCATCATATCTAGGCAATTTTCAGTATTTTAAAGTAATTTACATTCCCATTCAAACTACATTCTCTGTACTGCAAAGGCAATATTTGTTACTAAGTTAAACAATTCCGTTGGCTTTCTTGCTGTCTTCTATAGCCATCATTTGACTATGCTATGGAAAGTAACCTTTCTGCATTCTTTATCACAATGCCTAGTTTCCCTCTTACTGTTTATTAAATTTGTAAAGTTATTTTTCATATATCTATTGTTATCTCTTCTTAAACTGTAACACTAAGGGAGTGGGAAAACCTAACTTGCCACCCATGAAGTCATGAATAGCATCACAATGGCTGTCATCATCTAAGTCACTCAGTGAATTTTTATAGAAAGAATGAGTTAAGGGCCCGGCGCGGTGGCGCAGTGATTAAGGGTCCTCACCTTACACACCCGGGATCCCATATGGGCGCCGGTTCTATCCCAGCTGCCCTGCTTCCCTTCCAGCTCCCTGCCTGTGGCCTGGGAAAGCAGTCGAGGACAGCCCAAAGCTTTGGGAACCTGCACCCGTATGGGAGACCCGGAAGAGGCTCCTGGCTTCGGATCGGCATAGCATCGACCGTTGTGCTCACTTGGGGAGCGAATCATCGGACGGAAGATCTTCCTCTCTGTATATCCGCCTTTCCAATAAAAAAAAATAATAAAAATAAATCTTTAAAAAAAGAAAGAATGAGTTAATAAATGAAAAATGCTCAAACTATATGTAGTCACTACTTTTTCTCTATAATGCTTGTTTCTCACTTGTTACAGGAAAGTTCTTACTTGTTTAGTAAGAGACTTGACTTGTTAGTCCAATACACCACTCCTCTACCCAAAGCACAGCAAACCATTTCAAAGCATTCACATTTGAAAATCTGAGATTGCGAATCACAGATCAGCATTTGCTGTTTGATGGACAACCATCCAGTTCTGTTACCAGAGGGGAGAGGATGTTGTGGGTAACAGAAGCTGCTGTGATAGAGCACCGATGTTCTCATATTTATTTTGCATTCCAAGTAGTCAGACATATTAATCTTTCATTACTATAACAGAATACAAGAGATAGAAAACTACGATGAAGGGAGACTTATTGTAGTCCATGATTCTAGAGGTGAAAGCTGTGGGAAACTTAGCACGCGATGGCCTTTTTACTGGCGGCATCCTCACCTCGTGAAGGACATCACAAGACAGGGAGCAGCAAGGCGTGTCTTCTCATTTTTCTCTTCCTGTTTAAGTCAAATACAGTCGAGTATGAGTTCAGTCTTGGATGCTCAGTCATCATGACTTTATGCAATCCTATTCACTTCCCAACAGCTCTTCTCTCCAAATACCAGAAACACATCAGGTATTCATTTACTTAATACCTTACTTCTAAGGATTAAATTTTCACATGAAACCTTGTACCGTGTGTTTTGGGAAGTATCATTTCAGCCTTTCCAAAATCAGAACTTAACAGAACTATGGTAAAGAATCAATCAGAATTATATATTATACATATTATATCTGAAAGCAGTTAAGATACATAAGTTTAAATATAATTAAAAATTAACAACTCATAAGTGCAAATATAACTTTTTAATTAAATACAATAAAATTATAACAACCAATTAAAAATGCTATCCAACATTTTTCAGACCACAAGGCATCCTGTTCTGATTTGTGTTTTAGATTTTCCCATTTTCATCTACAGTAATTTAAGTTTTCTCACTAAATCCAAGCAGTTCTATCATTTTATAGAATCAGTCATGGTAATATACAGTGATATTTACAGCTTATTCCTCCTAGCATCAGTTAAATATTTTATTTTCTTGTTGGTCTTCCTATATTTCCATTCTCTTAGATCGTCCTAAAAGTTGAATGGATTCTGAGAAATCGAAGCATTTCTGTCTCACGTATTCTTACTATATCCTCCCCATGTTTTAAATGAACATAAGCTGTAAAAGAAGCTGAGCAAATTTCAACCCCTTGGATAGTAACCTTTCTTTGCTCACAACCCATCACCTAACATGTAACGGTTACAGAATGCAGTTGAATGGTTAAGGCTGAACTTCACATCCCCAACATTTAGAGAAGCGATTCACAGCAGAGAGTGAGCAATTCAGTCAGGGCATATTTACCCTAGTCATTTATTTTCAAATCCTAACACTAAAACCAGACCATTTTAAATGGTAGATAAAGGCAGTGAAACTGATGAATGCCTTTTGGCAAGTACAGTTGAGTTTCCATGGGGTTTTATACATTACTGACACTGTCAGTTATTTCGGTGATTGTGGCTACAGCTGGGATGTTATTATTACCATGTTGCAGTACTTCTGTTGGGAGGCTATTCCGTGGTCACAGCTGGAAGTGTCAGTGGTATTTGATGTTCATGACCTGCAGTAATTGTACCATTTTATAAGAGGAGTTCACGAAATCCATAGTCAAGAATTAAGCTGTGCCCGACCAAGTGACTTATGCTAGCACGCAGGAGAATGAACAGGAGTGGCCTCAGTCAGAATTCAATAGTTGCCACGAGAGACCTAGCAGGTAGTTGTGAGGGTAATGTTACCGTACAATGGTGCCAATTGACACACAAATCTCGGGTTGCTGTGTTGGCACTGATACACTTTCTCCAAGGCTGTACTTGGGGTGAGAATTTTATAAGCCTTTAAGGGCAACTGAATTCTATTCCACAAATGTATTATGTTATGAATAACCCTTTTCCTTTCTCTAAATTTGTCTTTTTTTCAGATTACAAAAGCAATACATGTTTATTATAGATAATTTGAACAATAGTGCAAAGAATAAGGAATATATTTGAAATCGTATTTAATCTTACTGCTCAGTGGTAACTAATTTTAATATTTTCTTAGGCTATCTTTCCAAATACACAATATACATGTATATTTGCAAAAGTAAAATAATTTTGCATGTGCAATATTTTCAAATTTTTGCCCTTCTGTTCCTCAGATTTGGACGTGAGTAATTAAATGATTCAAATAAAAAACAGGAATCAATTAAATTTTTTAAGTTTCTGAGATTAGGAACAGGTTGATATAGTATAAAATATAAATTGGGCTTTTAAGAAAAGTATTCATAAACTGTACAGTCTTTATTTGTATCTTACTGTCAATGTTATCATGAAAACAATAACCCAGGTAAATAAAATAATATCTTTTCATCTGTAGCGCAATAGACACTGAGGGCCAGCATTAATATTCTTTGCCCACATATGCTTTTATTGCTGATAAATTCTCGTTATCTAAATCTGGTTAATCCTAGCAGATCAACTTACAGCACAGTATCAATGACTACAGAAACTCGCGATGGCAAAGCAATCATTTTTGGTGGAGTAGACAAGCATATTATCAGTTAATGACAAAGCATACTTTGTCAATGTTTCCTGAACATTCAGAGAGAAGAGAGTTTAAGAAAATCAGAGGGAAATCAGGAAAAATGTGTGATGCAGAAATTCTAATTCATAGCACTTATGAAGAGGTTACCAAGGTCACAACAATATCAGGATTACCACCCAAGTTATGGATTTCATGTATATCTGTGTACACTAACAGCTTGACAAAGAAAAAACAGTCCATATTAAATTTTACATTTCACTATAATTCAACAAGTACATGTGCTGGTTACCTTGTTCCAGGGTAAGAGTTCTGTCCTGGAAACTTAAGACTTGTATTTGATTCTGGCTTCCATCCCTATTACCTAAAATATATTTTTATGACATGTTCATTTCATCTCAGCAATGTCCATCCTTATACATCCTGGCAACTTTGAAAGCACTTACTATTCCCCACCAATGTATTGCAATAGCCTTTTAGTTAGTCTACCTACATTCAATATTCACTCTATCAAATAGTTCTGCAGATAATGCGTTAGTATTTCTGATACATTATTTAATCTTCTCCAATCGGATCAAAATTGTGAATAGTTCTTCACCATTAACAAGAATGCTAATATAAAACTACACATTTAACTGAATTACTAAGATTTTCCATAATTTAATCCAAAAGTTTCTTCCTTCCTTTTATCCCCCTATTCTTTCTTTTTAAAATGATTTTAAATTTTTTTATTGGAAAGCAGATTTACAGAGAGAGGAGAGACGAAGAAAGAGATCTTTTGTCCATTAGTTCACTCTCTTAGTGTCTGCAAAGGCCAGAGATGAGCTGAGATGAAGATAGGAGCCAGGAGTTTCTTCTGAGCCTCCCACTCAGGTACAGGGTCTCAGGGTTTTAGACCATCCTCTACTGCCTTGCCAGCTACAAGGAGGAAGCTGGATAGGAAGTAGAGCAGCCGGGATAGGAACTGGTGCCTATAGGGGATCCTGGTAGAGTTTGCAAGGCGAGGATTTTATGTGCTAGGTTAACACATTGGGTCCTTACCCCTGTGTTCTTGATCGACCTACACTCTTAAGTCTAATGGATCTAATTTGTACTCTTTACAAACCTGTCTAATAGTTTCCTGTGTCACTTGGCATACATTGATCTTATTTTTATGTGTTTCCTTTTACCATTATTGTTTGTTAAGATAGGTTTAGGTTGTTTATTTGTTTGTTTTTACAGGAAAAACTCATTGGGTTCTTCCCTCAGCTTAGCTGGAAAAGAGTTGAAGAGATGTTTTATTTGCAAAGTGAACAAGGGAACATGAAATGAAAAGGGAAAGACCTCCCAGGAGGAATCGGAGATGGCGAGCTTCTGGAAAGTAGAGTGGGGAGACAACACAGTTTTTTTTGTTTTTGTTTTTAAAGAGTCTTGGATTTTAAATGTTCTATGACTCCTCTTTGTGCGAAAACCTACAGGGGAAATATCCCCCACTAGTTTTCTCTCAACCAGTTAGGAAATGGCTGGGCAATTCTTGTGCCACCCACTTGAAGGTGTGGCCAAACTTTTAGCAAGCTTAGACTGATTTAGTTTCCAGCAATTCTTACTTAAGACAACGTTGAATCCTTCATAATTGTGTTCTCAAAATTCAAATGAAGACTTCACAGTGCAGGCTTTCAGTTAATGCTGATGGAATACCTGTATGCAGAAATCAATCCGTGTCCTCGGAGTCTACAAACATTTCAGGACAGAAATGGAGATCAGCAATGACAATGGTAAATTTAATGTGTAAATTGAGTTTGGCCCTTAGGATGACCAGATATTTTCATTACATTTTTAAACTTCCTTAATCAATGTCTTTCCATTTTTAGTGTTCAGTCTCCATAATTCTGTTGTACCTCCATTTTTAAGAATTTGTTTTTCATGCTGTTGTAAATAGAATTGTTCACTTAATTTCATTTTGAAATTCCTGCTAGTGAAACAAATGAATTGTTGCTCTTATAATCAGTATCTCTTTTAAAAAAAGATTTATTTTTCTTTTTATTGGAAAATCTGATGTACAAAGAGGAGGGGAGACAGAGAGGAAATCACCCATCTGTTGGTTCATTCCGCAAGTGGCCGCAACGGCCAGAATTAAGCCAATCCAAAGGCAGGAGCAAGGAGCTTCTTCAGGGTCTCCCATGCAGGTGCAAGTTCTAAGGCTTTGGACTGTCCTCCACTGCTTTCCCAAGCCACAAACATGGAGCTGGATGGGAAGCAGGGCTTCCGGGATTAGCATCAGCACCCATATGGGATCCCGGAATGTGCACAGCAAGGACTTCAACTGCTAGGCTACCATGCTGGGCCCAATCATTATCATTTTTTTTTTTTTTACAGATTAACTCCAGAACTATTTGCATTATGTATATGTGAATGTGTATATGTATTCCATAAGATCATTTATATGTGAAGACGCTTAATGAAGTTTCTTCCTTCTCCATAACTATGTGTTTCACTTATTGTTCTGGCTTGGATGCTCACCGGGACATCTAGTAGAGTGCTTATTATAAGCTCTATACTAGCATTCACTCTCTGTGTCTGATGTTACATGGAAAGCTTTCCACCTTTCAGTGTTCGACATGTTAGACAAAGACCTGCATGTGCTCTTTTTTGTGTTTACGGAATTCCTATCTCTTGCTACGTTCCCCCCCACCCCTCTTTTTTGAGTGATTTACAATGAATATAAAAATGCTTTATATTTTCACCCTCCCCACGGGATGTTCCAACGATGTGTCGTCAAGTAGGCAGCTTCTTAATTTTGCCTAGAAAAAATATTTTGTTACACTGTGTTGTGATTTCAATTCTATTAAAAAAATGATAGCAGAAATAAAATTTCATTTGAAGCTAAGATGTATGTCTGGGAAGCTGGACTATAAATGATTAGACTTCAGAAAATACAAAAAAAATGCTTCGTATTTAGGAATCTTTTTTTTTCAAAGATTTATGTATTTTTATTTGAAAGTCATATGTACAAAGAGGAGGAGCTACAGAAAGGAAGATCTTCCTTCTGTTGATTCACTCCCCAAGCGGCCTCAATGGCCAGAGCTGTGCCGATCCGAAGCCAGGAGCCAGGAGTCTCTTTCAAGTCTCCCAAGTGGGTGCAGGGTCCCTTGGCTTTGGGCCATCTTTGACCATTTTCCCAGGCCACAAACAGGGAGCTGGATGGGAAGCAGGACTGTTGTGATTAGTACTGGAGCCTATATAGGATCCTGGCGCATATATGGTGAGGACTTTAGCCACTAGGCTACTGTGTTGGACCCTTGGGAAACTTTTTGACATGAGTATGTAAATTTTATATAAATATTTATGCAATTGAATGTTTCTGAGTAAAGCATTTAACAGCATTTAAAACTGACAGAGATACTGATGGTTTTCCATTTCCATGCCAAATAAGAATTCAAATAGTAACACTGTTACAGTTGTGATATGAAGTTGGATATTGAAATGTTAAGTATATTTTAGAGGATGAACATTTACTCCAGTTTGGGTGTTTGAAGGTAAAAAAGCACTTGGGAAGTGCCTGGGTTTGATGGATTCATTAGGGATCCCTGATAATCAAATCATGCTGGTGATACAAGAGTAGCACTTCAGTACAGACAGATACCTACTCCTTTCTTCTGTATGATGTTCCACACAGAGAAGTCCATCACCAATGGCTGAGCACGTGGGAGCATCTGATTGTGGATTGTACATCTTCAAAACTGTAAGGGGGACTGGGAAATCCCTGAGCCCGAGGGATTGTATCATGAACCAAAAACAAACAAAAAAGGTAGTGAATCAAGCCCAAGTCCACGGAGCAGGGAAATCGAGCAAAGCAAGCCTCCTTTCTTCCTAAATAACTTCCTCAAGTACTCGGTTATGACAATTGGCTAATACAAGTAAAAATCATAAATATATGAATTTTATAAAATCAAGGGAACTTTCTAATTTGATGGGACTAAACGATTTCTTTTAAACAAGTATTTTAAGAGTAATTTGAATTTTTATAAATAATTGTGTATATTCCCTTTCAAAAATGTGAACTTTAGTGTAGATTTCAGACAGTATTATACTGATTGGTGTAATTAATTAAGGGAAATGTATCTGCAGCTGTATGTCCTCTTAAATCTGGTATTACACCATTCAGTAAGTTTTCTTCATGTAATTTCTGTCTGGAGTGATAATACAAGAATATCTCTCAATGCGCTGACTTCCATAAATTTAGGAAGTTGATAATCCAAATAACAACTCTGTAGGAGATGAGCGACACAAAATTACTTCCTAATAGAGAGGCAGATCACCAGCATGTTTTGAGTGTCCATTACATAACAAAACTGCACTTTTCCTGCTTCGAAGTATTAAAGTCATCAAGACGCTCCATCGTGCACTTGTTTGTATACTCTCAGGTCTGAAGGTTTCACTTTTCACTCACTTCATTTTACCTCTGCCTGTGAGATCCAAAGAAAGGATATCTTCTAGGGCCCGGCGCCGTGGCGCAAGTGGTTAAAGGTCCTCGCCATGCACGCCCGGGATCCCATATGGGCACCGGTTCTAATCCCAGCAGCCCCGCTTCCCTTCCAGCTCCCTGCTTGTGGCCTGGGAAAGCAGTCGAGGACAGCCCAAAGCTTTGGGAACCTGCACCCGCGTGGGAGACCCGGAAGAGGCTCCTGGCTTCGGATCGGCATAGTATCGGCCCATTGCACTCACTTGGGGAGTGAATCATCGGACGGAAGATCTTCCTCTCTGTCTCTCCTCTCTGTATATCCGCCTTTCCAATAAAAAAATAATAAAAATTAAAAAAATAAATAAAAAAAAGAAAGGATGTGTTCTAACTTCTTTAGCCGGTACTGTCAATCTGGTATTTGTTGCTTCAGGTAACAAACACAGATTGTAAAGAGCACAGCTATTGAGACAAATGTGGAATCAATTTGGTTATTTTATGTTCTCTTCTGCTAATTCCTTGTTAAACTTCTCTGTTTCTTTTTTGTCTTGTTTTCCTTTTCCTATTCTTTCCCTTTTAAATACATCTGTGTATTAATATTCTCTCCCAATTTTACCTTTCTGTGTTCTTAGACAACCCAGTGAGTTATTGGAGAGGTGTACTCCCTGCATTATTATCAGTAAGTGCAAACACGGGGAGCAATCGAAGAGCGCCTCTAGAAATTCCTCAGACAGTCTTTAGAGGGCTTGTCTCCTGGAGTTCACATGAGTGGATGAATGTTAAGGGAGGCAGGTTACTCTCTCTTTTTCCACATGAAACCTTGGTCAGCCTTAAACACACAGAGAGCTTAAGTTGAAAAGCCTAGCATCTACAGCCAATTAGTATTTATGTGAGAGAGCTTGGCAGGATGCCTCAAAGTCCCTTCATGATGATCTTAGGGTTATCTGAAAATCCTAAAGATTCTGAAGCTATAGTCTTTCAGGAACTAATGAAAAGTGTCTTTGTGCTGACTGGGATGTGTGCACAGAAAGGAGAGAGGGTTAACCACTCTGAGGGCAGTAGACGATGAGCTTGCCTGAACCCTGCCTCTCTTGAGTGACGACAGGGGCAGTCATTCTCTACAGAGCTCACAAAATAGATTGAAGAGTAAGAACATAACTTCAAAAATTATTGTGGAAGTCCATACAAATCCCACAGTGCTCTGTGTGCTTGAGCTACTTTTACTTTGATCTTTAGAACAGAAGATGCTCTTAATGTTTGAATGGAAAATAAAGCATGTTCTTATTGCATTAGGATAGCATGAATAGCTGCGTGAAACATAAGCTGTGTTGATTAAGCCTCATTGGCTATTCCTAACTTGTATTTTAACTTTGTAAGAATTATTTGATTTTAAGCATCCTTCAAAATTTGAAGATAGCAAACCAAAGCATTTAGCTAACCAATTAAAAATAAATTACGTATTATATACTTTATTCCAAACTTGCATCACGTATATTGTTAAATTGAACAATGCCTTCCATTTGTATAAAGAAGACAAAGAAAAGAAATATAAAAAACAAAGCTACAAATGACCTCACTTCCCCTGCAGTTACGATTCCTTCAAAGACTGGATAAACAATATAAAAGATTTTTCTATGAGTCTCAATACATTTCTTCACACAAATATAAAGTGTTTTTAATAATATAGAACTATACACATTTTTAACTATAATTTCCTGGCATTGTGATATATAAATACACATATGTACGTATGATTAAAATGTAGACATATTTATATGAACAAGACATAGTGTAGTTGTGATATTTATCTCTAGCTCTGAAAAACTTATTTTTCTTTTGCTTTTGCTTCTATTTTCTTCCTTTCTTTTTTCACATTTTTACCCTTCCTGCCCATACAGATACAGAACAATCAAGTTAGTGTAACCCTTGAATGTCACCAAGTGAATTAGCTGACCATACCATTGAAGGAGCTAGAAAAAAGTAACAAAGCAATTCCAAGAGTAACAGGAAAAAAGAAATAACCAAAAGGTTGGAAATACACCAGAGATAAAAAGGACAATACATAAGATTAATGAGTCAAAGAGCTGGTTCTTTAAGAAAATCAACAAAATGGATTACTCACAAGCCCTCTGAATTGAAAATAAAAAAAAGAAGCAAAAGATACAAATAAATAAGATCAGAGACAAAAAAAGGACATATGGCAGCAGACACCGAGATCATACATACAATTATTAGGAATTATTACAAGCTACTATGCGCCAACAAATCAGAAGACCTAGAAGAAATGGATAGAGTTTTGGACAAATACAATCTAACAAAATTGAGTCATGAGACAAATAGTAATGCAGACATAAAACAAGACCTGAGATTGAATCAGTAATTAAATCTCTGAATACCAAGAAAACCTCTGGGTCAGAGAGCTTCACTAAAGAATTCTACCAAATGTTTCAAGAACTTACCCCATTCTCCACAAGCTATTCCAAACAACAGAAAAGGAAGTGATCCTTCCAAACTTTTTCTATGAAGCAAGTATCACCTTAATACCCAAACCAGATAGAGATAGAACAGAAAAAGAGCTACATGCTAATATCCTTGATGAACATAAACACAACGACCTTAGCAAAATACTAGTCAACAGAGTCCAACAGTACATAAGGCAGATCATTCACCCAGACCAGGTGGATTCATTCCTGGCATGCAGGGATGGTTTAATATTGACAAATAAAGAAACATGATTCACCACATCAACAAATTGAAAAATAAAATCCATATGATCATCTCAATAGATGGAAAAAGAAATTTCACAAAATCCACCACAATTTCATCTTAAAAACCTCAAACAAGAAAGGCATGAAGAAACATTTTATAACATATTCAAAACAATATATGAAAAAACCAATATCAGCATCATTATAAATGAGGAAAGACTGGAATCTTTTCCACTAGGATATGGAACTAGACTAGGATGTCCACTTTCAAAACTGCTATTCAATATAGTATTGGAAGTCCTTGCCACAGCTATTAGACAAGGAAAAAGAATTAAATTGCAACTGAGGAATTAAAATAATCCCTATTTGCAGATGACACAGTTCTCTACATAGGAAAACCAAAAGATTCAATTAAGAGACTACCGGAACTCATAAGAGAATTCCATAGTGTAAGCAGGGTACATGATTAATGAACATAAATTGATGGCACTAGTATACACAAATAACTCCGCAACTGAGAAATTAATTGTAAGAGCAAACCTCATTAAAATAGTGGAAAGAAAAGTCAAATACCTTGAAATTAACCCTAACCAAAATGTGAAAGACCTACATAATGAAAATGACAAATCATAAAATAAAAATAGAAAAAGACTGTGTAATGGGGACTAGCATTTTGGAAAGTGAAGATACATCTCAGTATGTATTTCTACCAAATAAAATAGGACTCCAAATAAAATTTTTTAAATATATCTTGACAATGGGATACTAGGCTAGCCACCATTGTCTACACATGCAATGCCATGATATATTTAAATAGCAGAATGTTGGACTTACATCTGTTATAACACTGAGGGAAATTATTGGGGATAAATGGGTGGTATGGGAGGGGGAATCGTTGAGTTTATGGAATCGTATCATTAAAATTTTCTTTCAAAAATACAATCACTGATCACTTTGTTTTATAAACACCAATAGATTCACCTGTTTGTGTTTCAATTCATTTTGTATTCAAAGAAAACATATAAGATGCTAATAATGGTGATAGCCTTCCCCCTTATTTTCATAGATAATGTGCAACTTTTTACAATGTGATTTCAGTATATGTGAAGAAGTAGAAGAATGAAATGGAGGGAGCTAAAGAAGAGGAGGATAACAAAAAGGAAGAAAAAGATTAGCAGCATTAATTCAAGTTTTAATTGTGACATCATTTAAAAGAATGCAGCTTAATTTTAGAAATAATGTTGTTAATGTTAATGGTGACTTATCTGGGAGAATTGTACAAAGGCTATTTTGATGAATTTTGTCACTGTTTTAATGTAAATATTTTCTCTCTTGAATATGAATAACAGATGTTCTTTCCTACTCTTACATCCTTTCAGTCTTGCATCTGTTCTGCTGCAAGATAGATATCAATTTACACTTCATGCAAATTATCACTCAATGTCAATTTTTGTTCTTTGAATTGATTACAATGTAGTCATCCTTAAAGAAATTGGCACAAGGTTTCTAACATAAAAGATTTGTAAATTGCTCTATTCCCATTGACTATCAGGCCTTTTTTAATTTACATCCAAATTCTTTAAACACTACTACTTACTAAAATTTTCACACAGAATAAATAGAAGTATATTGAATGGGAAATCAGGACAATGTAATCAAGATTGTTCAAGTTGGGGAAGGCTGTGTGTGTCAAATTTATCTCACAAAACATCTTTCCTTATCAAATATCATCTTTGTGATATTTTTAATCTGATTCTATTCAGAATTTCATAAGAGAGGATGAGAATTGTACTTAGATTGGATATAAAAATGTGATAAGTGGAAGTGAAAACAGTGAGATACTCTGAGAGTAGATAACATTATTTATTATGAGAAATGTTAAATGAGTAAAACCTACTGGAACAAACATTCAGGAATAGTGGGTAAAGGCACCTCGTTACATATCTGGATCCCAATTTGCTGCCAGTTCAGCTTCTGGCAGTCCTGTTTCTGATCCAGCTCTTTGCTAATGGCCTAGAACTGTAGGAGAGAATGACTCAAGTGTTTGTGTCCAACCACAGATGTGGGAAACCCAGACATCCTAATTATGTACTGACCCAATCTTGCACCTTGTGGCCATTTCAGGAGCAAACAAGTGGATGGAGATCTGTGTCTTTCCCTATGTATCTGTAACTCTGACTTCCAAGTAAATATATACATTTTCTGAAAAAAAGAAATGGACTTCATATGGATTTAAATGGACTTAAAACTCAGTCTAGTTTTTTCTTTTCTCCATTATTAGGACTTGGATATGGTTTGAGTGTGTCCCCAAAGGTTTCATATGTTAGAAGCTTGGTCCCCAGGCATGGAAGCTTAAAAGCATACAACATAGTAATAAGCAATTGAGTACTCATGACAAAGTAAGGTTTCTTTTGTGACCCTGAGCAGGTTCACATGACAGAGTATCTCTACCTAAAAGTCTCTCTAACTTCCTGTTGTCATGTGATCTCTGTCTTGTACCAGATCGTGTTATGATGGGAAGTAGAGAGCCTTGTCGAAGGCAGCACCATGCTTCTTAGACTGTCAGAACCATAAACCAAATCCACTTTCCTTCTGTAACAGTTATACAGACCAACAGAAGATGGACTAATACAGCCATGTCAAGAAGTTCTAAAAAATAATCAGTGGCAATACTTTTGAAGAATGGCTATTCTTGTAATTATGTAAAACATGTGTCCACATCTCTCCCCATTTTAATCATCAATTATGAAGAAAATGTATTTATATGCATTGCATGGAAGACCTAGCATACTGTTGATTCTTGGTGCCTGATATTCTGTTTACAATAACCATTTGTGTAGGTATTTTGTGGCATAAATATTCCAGAGTCTGTCATGCAAATTTCAAGAAAGAAATTTTTTTCTTTGATTTGGGAGATGAAAAAGAGATTATTTTGGCATACACCTTAACTGTTACCTGTAAGTGAAGAATCAGAAGGGCATGGCTTACGGATAAATCAAGACATTGCATTTGTAAATGCTGGTAGCCCCTGCTTGTCCTAACATCCTGCTGTAGAACTGACAATGATCTTACATATCAACGCCAGAACAAATGATTGTAGGAATTCAGTAGGGATCAGGAACCAAGGTCCAACATGATAGCTCAGTTGGCTAAGCTACCTGCAGGTGTGAGGACCAAATGTCTTGGCTGCTCCATTTTTCTTTTACATTATTTTTATTAATCTTACTTAGTTGCTTAGGGTAAAAAGGGTGAAGTGTTACAGGAAAGTAAGACCACTGTTTCTGCACTAATAGCATCATTTTTTTCCCTGTATCTGGGATCAGGAGAGAAACAAAGGGAAAAGCCCCACGCAGCCTCCCTCCCATGCTAGGTCCCCATTGCAAGTCGCTCTCCAAGAGTCCTGCTCAAGCAGTTTTGATAGTTCAACAGTTATAAATTGCTGCCAATCTCACCATTCCAATCGTGATGAAATCTATTCAGAATCTACTGGCTGACATAGTTGCTTCATGGTTGAGGTTCTGAGATCAACAGTTCAGTTGGAGGGATCTTCAAAGAAATTTCATCTGAAGTGATCCCAGACCCGATTCTTGTGTGAGCTTGCCAATACAGGGTTCAGCACAGTCCTTCCTCCCAATTAGCTTATGCATATGCTGGTGGTTGCAATTGCTGGGTCTCAGTTCAGTTTCCAGCCCTGTCTTCCACGTGAACCGATGGGCGTTGTAGTCCAGCCCGATACTGTCCAAGTCATAGTCTGCCCTTGTGCAAACCAGTGGGAGCTGCATCCTACTTGGGCTACTCCCATAACCCCCACCAGGCCTGACCCTTACCCTGGTTCCCATGCTTGCCAGTATGTACTGCAGACTTGTTCAGTCTGTCCTATATCCCATTTAGCTCTCATACATGTCAATAGGCATTGAAGCCTGGTTCAAACCAACCAACCCTACTATCCATCCCACAGATATACTGGCAGATGCCTTTCATTCTAGCCACCCTTGCCCCTGTCCTGGTTTTGGTGCTCTCCATTGGGAGTGGTAACCCAAGAGGGAGGTGCCCACTATTTCCCTACTAGGCCATTCTCATTCCCAAATTATGCACTTTCCAGGTGGTTCTGGAGTTAAATTTGACAGATTAAGCTCCCAATGCCAGCCTCTGCTAGCTGGTGCTGCGGCTAAGTCCACCCAACACTCATCCACTCTAATTTTTGCTTGCACCAGTTGGAACAGTCAGCCCAACCTGGCCCTTCCCTGATCTAGCTCACATGAGGCCCACACGTGTTGTAACTATGCCTGGTCTGGTTTTCCCCCATCCCAGCTCACACTCCACTGGGAGTGGCTGTCCAGCAGAGGAGCCCACATTCCCCTTGCCACTTGGCCCCCTTCCTCCCTGGATCTTGTGTGTGCTGTTAGGCACTGTGACCACTTCTGGTATGACTCATCTCTCCTTGACATTCTGTGATGTGCACTGGTTTGTGTCATGACCGAACCCGGCCTGACACACACTCCATTCTGGTGCTCAGATTTGCCAGCAGGTGATGTGAACAGGTTTAGTCTGGTCTGTGCCTGACCTATGCCAAGTATATGTCTGTGGGTATATTCTTCTGGCTTGGTTTGGATTGCTTCCTGTCGTGATTTTGCACTCACGTGTAGGGACTGTGTTCAGACAGAGGAGTTTCCCAAACTTCTCCATCAGAACCACTCCCTATGCCAGATCTTGCGCATACTGGTGGTTCCATGCGTCAGCCCTCATTGCTGGCCTTCAATCCATTCCAGTTCTTAATGTTGGATGTTTCAGCCCATCCAAGGCTTATTCATACCCAGACACTGCTCATACATGGCTCATTAGGGACAGAGACCCAACCTAGTCCGTCCTATATCTACCCAGGTTCTCCAGAGCACCAGATGGTGCTGGCATCTAGCCCGGCTCAGTGTGCCCAGCTCCAGTTCACACTTGTGCCAAGGGAGATTGCAGCCATATGCAGACCAGAATGCAGCCTCCATTCCGGCCCCTGCACTCTCCCGTGGAAACCTCAACCCAGCAAGGGTGTATTCTCACAGCTCCCCAACCAAGTCCATTCCCAGCCCTAGATTAGGCACGTGCCCATGGTTATTCTGACCCAATTGGCTAAGAACCCCACCTGTCTCAACCTTTACCTTCGATGCTGTAGCCTAGCATCCCTGGATTTTGCAGACCAGTAGGAGTAAGAGCTTAGTTCAGCATGACATGTGCTCCATTCTGGTTTCTACTGTTTCTTGTGAGTTAGGGTTTGCTTGGCCCTGACCGGTCCACCCCCTTCCATTTACAGCCCGGCCCACCCCACATCCTATTTTAGGATGCATCTTGGGATGCTGCTGCCTTGACCTGCCCAGACTGCTATCAGTTCCTTAACCCATAAGTGATGGCAGGTGCCATGGTCACACCTAGCTCAGCCCATCGCCACCCCAGTTTGCGAGCTAACCAGCAGGACTTGTATTTCCACAGGGTTGCGCCCACACTTCCCCCACAGTTTATCCCAGGTCCGAGTTCTCTCGCGTGCTGGTTAGTGTCTTGACCTGCCAAGTGTGACCAGTCCACTATTTCACTACCCAGTCAGATATTGGTACCTAACCATCCCAGACAGGCCCCCAGTCATAACTTTGGTTTGGACTGGTGTGCGGCAGTGATGCTCTATACTAACAACCCATCTTAGGACTACCAATTGGGCTAGTATATCAGTCTGGCCCTAATAGATCTTATGGACACTCCCCTTCAAACCATCAGGTCTCAATCCCCACGCATGCACGAAAGTTTCATGACCCGGTTACCAGGAATCACCTAGAATTCATCTCTCACCTACACTTACACTGTCCTTATTCATCGGTGTCCCTAGGCAGCGATTACATATCCTACAAACCCCAAAGTTTGCTGTCAGGCGGCCAGCAGGCAGAGCCTGGCACTGCTTGGTGCACTGAGATTGCATCTGTGTCATCTGTAATAACTGTATATAAAGACCCATTTCTTTAAAGATTTATTTATTTTTATTGGAAAGGCGGATACACAGAGAGGAGGAGAGACAGAGAGAAAGATCTTCTGTCCAATGATTCACTCCCCAAGTTACTGCAATGGCCAGTGCTGTGCCAATCCGAAGCCAGGAGCCAGGAGTCAGGAGATCTTCCAGGTCTCCCACGCGGGTGCCTGGTCCCAAGGCTTTGGGCCGTCCTCGACTTCTTTTCCAGGCCACAAGCAGGGAGCTGGATTGGAAGCGGGACTGCTGGGACTAAAACCAGGGACTATATGGATCCTGACACATGCAAGGTGAGGACTTTAACCACTACGCTATCGCGCTGGGCCCCAAGACCCATTTTTTAACACTGATATTATCTGGTAGTGTCAGGGTCCCTTGGCCAGCAAGTCAAACCCGGACACTTGTTGTCTTTGCGGAGCCTTTATTGTGGAGAAGACACAGCAAAACTGGCACGCGGCAGGCATGCGGCAGCCGCTGTGCAGCCGCGCAGCAGCCACACCATCGCGAGGCGCGCACGCTCTCTCTCCAAGGCGTGCTTTCTCCGAGGCGCGCGCTCTCTCCCCGAGGTGCGCTCTCTCTCCCCCCGCGGGGTGCGCTCTCTCTCTCCGCGGGCTGCGCTCTCTCTCTCCGCGGGGTGCGCTCTCTCTCTCCGAGGGGTGCGCTCTCTCTCGCTCTCTCCGCTCTCTCCGAGGCACGCTCTCTCCCCCCCCTCCCCCCCCCACGCCCCAGTTCTCTGGCTCCCTTATATGCTGGGTAACCCGGCCAATCGAAGTAAAGGTCACCTGTGCACGCAGTGGGCAGGCCAATCATCACACAGATCACGCGCTGTCCACGCGCCATCCACACACCCCTGGGCCAATCACAGCAGACTTCCTGTAGCTTGTTTTTTCTAGCACAGGAGGAAGCGGCAGTCTGGCGCCGTCTGTCTAGGGTGTAGGATGCAGGCTCCCTACAGCTCCCCACATGGTAGGTCTTTCTTATCCAGTACAATCATGAATATGTACACTGACTGGACAATCTAAGAGTAACAAAAATGGTGTTAAATAATAGTTGACATGTAATTTATGCATGAACTAGGTAAACTGAAAATCAAAATATTTAAATTTTATGTGAAAATATGTGCAAAAGGAATTGCAGTTTTCAGTAAAGCTTTTTAAGTTCAATTCCTTTTATAGTAGTGTCACCTTAAATTTCAGTTTTCAATTATTTTGAATTTTGAAAGAAATGAAACACAAGATTTATCAAACAGAGTTGACAAAATGTTGAAATAGCTTTAAAAAGTCAAGTGTGAAAAAGGTCAACTGAAAACTGTGTATTTTATATATATGAAAATTTTTCAAAAATTCATAATTTATAAAATCAAAAACTTAATCTCTCTCCACAATAATGTTGTTGTTTACTAAATCACCAGTTTTAAAATCTTTTTACACTAAAAAATATCTCTTTTCATTTAATTGTTTTGCAAACTTCAAAAAATATTCTTGTATACCTAAAATTGTGTGTATTTTACATATAAAAACTTTCACACAAAATACAGGATCAATAGATATAAAGGTTATCAATGCATATAAAGGTTAATTTTTCTGCCAGTTTAGGCTATGGGAGGCAACAGGTGATCCCACAAGTAGATACAGTTTCACATCCACATGGGAAACCTTGACTGAATCACTGGCTCCTGGTTTCACACTGTCCATCTGCCACTCACTGCAGGGGTTTTGGGAGTAAAGCATTGGATAGGTGCTTTCTGTCTGTGTCTTTCCCTTTCTGCCTGATGAGTAAATTTTTAAAAACTGTTCCCGAAAAGGGATCATCAACATTCTCAAGTTTTTTTTTTCTCCTGAATTATTGATTAAAAGTATTCTAAAACTTACTACATGAAAACATGGTGTATCTGGGTAGATGTTTTCCACTCAATCTTTTTTCCTTGCCAAAGAGCTACTGACAGTTTTCAGAACACAAACAGCGAATAAAGCTCAGTTTATCGATATCTGCAATGTGGGACATTACTAGCTATTTAATGATATTGTTTCATATTTCTCATCTATTTGTGAAAAAAATTATAAAATTATTGTATAGAACTTTGAAAAAGTGGTATGAGTAACTCCAAAATATTGGTGGTTTGTTTTAATCTGTGAAATCATTCTCAAAAATGGTTGCCATATTTGGAGCTTAGACAGAGAGACAACTGTCATTTGTTTAGCTTTTCATGTTACTATTTATTAAATCCCCCAAAATATATGCTTACATGTTTTCAAAAACTGAGCTCAAAATTTCCTTTTTTGTTTTTTTAACCTACTAAGCATTTGTATTAATTCATGGATTTCTAAGTATTGTAACCTCCTTTTCCTGATTTGAGGGACTATGAAGTATTTATTTTAATTAGGAGGAAAAAGAAAAAAAAAAACCTACATGGATTATGTTAGAAAACCAGATTAATATATAGCAGGCAGTAGGAATAAGCTTTTGCATCTTCAAAAACAAATTGCAGAAAAATGTTTCCATTTTTTGCATCTCCACATGGAACACTGGCACACACTCATTCATGTGTTTGGGCCAGAAAACCACACCAGGTATATGACATCAGACCCTACAGGGCATTGCAGTGACTATATTATGATATTTGTTAGAAATCAATGATAGTGTTATATCTGCAGCTTTGTTAAAAAACGTATAATTTACTTAATGTTTTGAAAATCAGACTGACAGAAAGACAAGGAAAGATGGAATTTTCCATGCACTGGTTTACCTCCTAAATATTCCCGAAGGCCAGGGAATGGGTGAGTTCATAGTCAGTAGCCTATAGCTCCATCTTGGTATTACTTAGACCATCATCTGCAGCTTCCCCGATGCCTTCGCAGGGTGCTGGATTAGAAGCAGAGTACATGGACTCTGAGGCAGACACTGACATCTTAGCATACGGTAAGTCAACAAACTACACCACAATATATCTAAATAATATTAAATACAGAATACCAAAATTTTTGTGCAGTATCAGAACAATGACAACAGTTAAAGATTTAATCAGATATTACAAGGTGTGTACAATACAAAATTTTCAAATCTGACGTAACACAAGTCAGAGCGCTTACTGAACATGAAAATCTTCACAGATTTTCGAAGATACAGTAATCTTCCATCACAGTAACAAATATTTTGTTTATTAGTTCAACGACAAACACTCTCTTTTTGCTCACATAAGCTATCCTAAATTATACCTTTTTTTTTTTCTTACTAATTAGCTCCCAATGTTCAACATTCACCCTGATTTTTTGTCAGCTTTGGCTTTGGATGTCTAAAATCATTGTTCTGGAAAATCCGGTGTCTGAGGAGGGCCAGTTTCCTGGTTTGCAGATAGCACTTTCTCACTCTGTCCTCACATCTAGAAGATACAGGCCAGACGCCATCATTGCCATTTAGTCAGTTAAGCCTCTGCCTGCAATGCTGACAACCCACATGGGCACTGGTTCAGTCTCAGCTGCTCCATTTCTGACCTAGATCCCTGTTGATGTGCCTGGAAAAACAGTAGCGCACAACCAGAATGATTGGGTGCCTGCGCCAATATGGGAGACCAGGAAGAAGTCTACCCTACAGTGGAAGTGAACATCTTTGTCTGACTCCACCTCTTAGCAGAAATGCTTGTAATGTTTCCACATCCAATGTGATTTTGGCTCTGGAGTATTCAAATATTGCCTTGATTATACTAAGAAATGCTCTTTCATTAACCAAATTTCTTACGTTTTTTTTTCCATGAAAAGATAACAAAGCATTCATCATACACAAATGCTTTATCTGCATCTTTGAGATAATCATGTATTCAGTCTTTGATTTGTCAATGTGATAGATCATTTATTGATTTGTGTATGTTAAGCCACCTCTGCATGCCAGGAATATATTTCTCTTGGTGTGAAAGTGTCTACTAATGTAGTTGGTTTGGATTAGCTAGCATTTTGTTCAGGATTTTTGCAATTGCATTAATCATGGATATTGGTCTATAATTTTCTTTATTGTATATTTTGCTGCTTTGGGGATTAAGGTGAAGCTCTCCTCATAGAAGGAGTTTAGGAGGTTTTAAGTATTTTATTTTTCCATAAGAGTAAATAGCACAGCAAAGCTTTCATTCTATCCCATATGTATTTTGGTTGAAATGTGATCTGTCTTTCCTTGATACATTAATACCCCTGTAAAAACAAAATCTGTTTTCACAACATTACATTTTTTCCACTCTTTCCATTCAGTTTGTTTTTGTATCACTATGACTGCTCTTAACAATGTTGTGAATAACTCCATTTAATAAACCTAACAGACACATTTCAGGTTTCAACTTCCTTATTTTCTGAGAAACATTGACTGTCTTCAAAATATTTATTAGGAAGCATTTTTTGCTTTGCAGTCTGTATCTTAACATTTTTATAGTCTTCTAACATCTGTAATAACTTCTTCTTGTCAGATTTTGCTGGTAGCTGCTTCCTTCTCTGCATTCTTATCTGATGGCTTGCTTTGAGCCACTGTCTGAGTTCTACTTTCTTTTTGTACCAACGAATCATTAGGAAAACATGTGCATTTTGAATTATTAATTAATCTCATTGTTTTAATTTGCAAAGCAATGTTTTGAATTCTAGGTCCAATAACCTTTGGTGTATCCTAATGGCTCATAGTTTCCCAAGCTCAATAGTACAAAACTGGATTTCTTCATTTCCTCATTTTATTATGCTACCATTTTTTTCTGGCCTTTTCATAAAACTGAGTATAATCATACATGTTTTTTCCATTTAATATATTCATTTTTCTTTGTAATATAATCTTCAGATCAAAGACAATATAATTGTCAAAGAGCAACTCCAATCATATTCTTTCTTTTACATTTCTTGTCACCATTTATATACAGAAACAATATTTGAGTGATATTTGAGACATTCTTATTTTAATGATAAAAAAATACATTTTTTGTAATAGATTTCCTGCCAGACACCAGTGGTGTTACAAAATCCAGCACTAAAACAAAGCTCAATGGAAAAAGAAAAGCTTCTATCAACACCGTTGCTACTGGACACATAAATCTGGGCAAATCCACTACTATAAGTCATCTGATATACAAAATTGGGATGAACAGAAGAACCTTTGAAAAAATTAACTGAGAGATCCTGAGATGGGAAAGGGTTCCCTGAAGATGTGTGGATCTTAGATGAACTGAAAACTAAGCACTACTCTTACATCACCATGAGCATTTCCACAAGAAAATTTTAAAATCAATAAATATTGTGTGGCTGTATTGATGTATCAGGACACAGGGGCTTTATAAAAAAGCAAGATTACAAGCGTATCGTGGTCTAACTCTGACGTCTTTGTATCAGTAAACCTGGGTCTGGTATATACACCAATGAGAAAATACATGGGTATGCCCTTACACATTGAGTGTGAAACAATTGCTGCTATTGACAAAATGAATTCTACTGAGCCACCCCACAGCCAAAAGAGTCATGAGGAATCATTGAAGAAGTCGGGTTTTTTTTATTAATAAAATTGGCTACCACCATGACATGGTAGCATCTGTGCCAATATCTGTTTGGAAAGGCAAACACATGCTCCTGCCAAATGTTAATGGCTCAGTTCAAGGGTTTAAAAGTCACCCATAAAGATGGCAGCAGCAGCAGTGGAACCACACTGCTTGGAGCCCTGGACTGAATCCTAACACCAGCTCATCCAACTAATGAGGTTTCATCTACCCCATGATATGTCTACAAAATTTATGTATTGGCATTGTCGTTGTGGGCCAACTAGAGACTGATATTCTCCAACCAGGTGTGGTGATATTTTCCAGTCAACATGACAGCATAATTAAAATGTGTTGAAATATACGTGAAGGTTTGGGTGATGTTCTTCCTGAGGACAATGTGGACATCAATGTCAAAAAGTCATTATCAAAGATGTGTGCTGTAGCTACATTGCTTGAGACTACACAAATTATGCACTAGTGGAAGAATACTGAACTCGCACACAGCTCACATTGCTTGAAAATTTGCAAAGCTGAAAGGAGTGATGGATTGCAATTTTGGTGAGAATTTGAAAGACGACTGTACATTTTGTGATATGGTGCTGTTACCACCATGAATATGGGCCCTGAAAAACTTGGTATGATGAAAACGTTTCTGACTATCCTCCTTGGGGTCATTTTGCTATTCCTGATGTACTGGCCCTTATCCAAAAAACTGGATATGAAGTCTGCTTGGGCTGACAAAGTCGCCAAGTCTGTCCAGAAAACAAAGAAGGCTAAATAAACTTTAGCCCTGTTAAGTACCAATCCATTGTTCATCATGGATAGAAGAGCAATCTCAACATTGTTTATCTCAATTGGTCATTTACATTTAAAGTAAAAAATTAGTTAATGATAATAATTCATTAGGAAACTTTCAGAAATAAAGAATCATTTTCTGTGGACTGTGTGTGTGTATATGTATAACAGAATTATAATATTATAATATGATATAATTATCATAGAGTGAATTCTTATTTGGTTGATATTTTGTATTGGTTTTTTGTTTTATGTTTTGTCCATAACTAATGATGCTTTAATTACTTATTTCCGCTTGTTTGGGGTTTGTTTTCCACTTTTTAAATGATAGGATATTTTGTCATTTAAAATCCTTTTGTTACAGATAATATTTCATTTTATATATAAATGATAAAATCAAATTTCATATATAATAAAAATAATATATTGTATGATATCTTAGAATATTTTAACTGATTGCATGTCGTGTTGTTGGTTATTTATCTTTCCATTTCTTTTGGACCCTCCTTTTTGTGTTATTGAGAAGTTTTATTATCATGTGTATTTTTTATTAATTACACCTTTTTATACATCTTTGATTAATCTGAATTAAATAATTAACTACTAAAATAAATAATAAAATACTATCTATTAAACTAATCAATACATACATTAAAGTAAAACAAATATCAATATAATCTATTAACATAAATTAAGATACACATTTTGTTAAACAAATGACTTTCAAATGAGATAGCTTTATTTGTATGCTATGAACATTATAAAATACGTACCAAATATTATTATTTATGATCGACTATTTTATCATGCATTTAGCTTAATACATTGCTAATACATTTACTTTAGAAATTTTGCTTTTCTGAAGGTCATTTATTTGAATGTCAGAGTTACAGAGAAAGAGAAACAGAAAAAAAAAAGTCTTCTATTCACTTCTTCATTCCCCAGGTGACAGAAATGTACAGGTCTGGAAAGGCTCAATTCAGGAGACAGAACTTTCTCCAGGTCTCCAGCATGAAAGCCAGTAGCCCAAGTATTTGGACCACTTGATGCTTCCTTCGAGGTACATTAACAAGAAGCTGGATCGGAAGGGGAGTGGCTGATAGTCATCGGCTCCCACATGGGATGCCTGCATTGTAGGCTGAGGTTTTACCTGTTAGGTTTCAATTCTCGCTCAAGACTGCTGCTCTTCTTTAGAAAAACTAGCAATGACAAAAATGTCTTGTATATTTACTTATACTTTCCAGAAATCTTCATTTCTTTCTGTGGATCCATGTTTCTGTTTAGCAGTATAATTCTGTCTAAAACATTTCTCTTCCATTTCTTGTAACACAGATGTAGTTTGTCAACATGTTATTTCTCCTTTATTGAAAAATGTTTCTACTGCGTTTAGAATTCTGTGTTGACAGATATGCTTCCTTTCAGCACTTTAAATTGCCCACTTCATTCTTGTGACTTGCATAATTTCTGGTGAAATTCTACTCCTATTTTCACATTGTTTCATGTTTATATAGGAATATTTTCTCCTTGGTAAATTGAATATTAGCTCTACAGTTTAGAATTTGACAATTTTTACACCATGTGTTGAGCTATTTATCCTATTTTGATCTTTTTGACATTTTTGGATATAAAGTTTAATGTCTTTCATTATTAAGGAAACATTCTCAGCTGTTAGCTCTTCTGGTATTTCTTTCTCGCTGCTTGTTCTGTTCCCTTTCTTAGATTCCAGTTGTGTATATCTATTAGAACATCAGATCTTGTCTAAAAATTTTTCAATATCATTCCATGTTTATTTTCATTTATTTTTGCTCATTTTTTTTTCAAGCTCGGATAACTCCTATTGATCTGTCTTCAAACTTTGATTAATATGTTTAAAATGTTTATGCTCTCTGAGATTTTATTTATTATCTCTTATTTTTTTATTTGGCACTATTATATGACTCTATCATAAAATTATTTATCTGCACATGTGTGCTATTCCCTGGAGCTTTGAGTATTAATACTACTCTAATTTATTTCTGTAATGTTCTGAGCATCTGGTCATTTCAGAAATGTCCTTGCCAGATAAAAAATGAAGCTTCTGCTCTTGCTTTTTTCCCCTGACTCAGTGTCTTGCTCCCTGTTATCTACATGGTAACAGAGGCATATCAGCTTACAACCATGTTACTCTACCAGGAGCTGCATTGGTTTTGCTTTTCTTGGATCCCTGCTTACAGCATGACTTTGTTTTCTGTTGTTATGGTCGTGTGAGTCTGGACTTTCTGCATGAGGATTTCTCTGCATGGTCCTCCATCCTCCAGAGGAACTCTGAAGCCTGTGTTCTGTGTCTACATCACAGAATAGGCCTTTGTTGGTGTCATTACCTTCCTCCTGAAGAGACTACAGAAGCTGGGAACTAAGCGTTTCCTAACCTACAGCTGGAGTTTTCTGCTGGACTGACTCAGTCTGTTGCATAGTACAAGGGTACTTCCTTTCCACTACCCAACCCCTGGCCTACCAACTAGTGTTAACACTGCCTTGGGACTGACAGTTTGTTGCTCATTGTTCATCCCAAATTGGTTTGGATGCCTAGAAATGAATAGCTTTGCCCTTGTTCTTTTAGGGTCATACCCTCTACCCCTACAGACCTGTAGTTATCAGGTATTTGTCTCTACTTTCGAATCCTAACCCTAACACTAACCCTGCCTTGATCTTCCTCTTATGCACTGCAAAGATCTAGGGGAAAGACCTAACAGAGGTTAGAAACTCTAGTCATATCTGCAACTCCCACAGATTTTGTGATTCAATGCAATCTGCCTTAGGTCTGTATACCACATGAGAAATTCTAGCCAAATTACTTTTAGCCACTTTAAGGAAGCCCTATCTCATTATTACTGCCACAGTGTGATGTCGAGGCTGTGTTCAACCTCTCCTTGGAGGTCGTTCTCTTTCACTGGGTTTCAGACTCTGAAACCTCTATTCCCTAGTAAGGTTCAAGGAAAGTTGTAGAGAAGAAATTAGAACTGTTTCTGTTGTTTCAGTTGATATATTAACAGTGATATTTTATACCTTTTTGTTTTCCCTCATTTCTTCTTTCATTCCTTATTTTAGATTTTCCTTTGTCAAAAATACAAAATATCCTTGTTTTTAATACATTTCATACAATTGTTCAATCTTTCAGTATTCTTGCATAATGCTGTGGTTTACATAGTCTGATAGTTTCTTCCTCCAAAATCATAAATGCATTTAATCCCACCGATCATATTGATGGCTTTAGGAGAACGGAAACTTAATCTCACCATAGTGTTTAGAGTTAGGCTTTGGGCGATTGATTCAATGGAATGAGTTTACTAAGATGCAGGTGCTTTTTGTAATATCCAGATGACCTTATAAAGAGGAAGGCATACACACATATGCACAGGCTTTCCTGCTCCTTGCCCTGTGAATCTCCGTTCCACCTCTGGACTACATCAGTCAAAAGGCATCAGAGGGGCCCGGCGCGGTGGCGCTGTGGTTAAGGTCCTTGCCTTGCACGCCCCGGAATCCCATATGGACGCCGGTTCTAATCCCAGTAGCCCGGCTTCCCATCCAGCTCCCTGCCTGTGGCCTGGGAAAGCAGTCCAGGACAGCCCAAAGCTTTGGGACCCTGCACCTGCGTGGGAGACCCGGAAGAGGCTCCTGGCTTCGGACCGGCATAGTATCGGCCGTTGCGCTCACTTGGGGAGTGAATCATCAGACGGAAGATCTTCCTCTCTGTCTCTCCTCTCTGTATATCCGCCTTTCCAATAAAAAAAAAAAAGAATAAAAATAAACCTTTTAAAAAAAAAGGCATCAGAGGAAGAGAACCCTGGACTTGATGCCTCTCAAAATGTGGAGAGGGGAATGTCTCCTTTCTTTAGTCGACTTGGTTACTTCCAAAATGTCCAAAACATGTGAGGCTGGGCCAAACCACTGAGAAGCTGAGCCACACTGTAGGTGTTTTGTATGCATGGTCGGGACCCAAGAACCACGTGTGCTATCCCCTGCTACTTGGCAGGGTGCACACTGACCAACAGCAAAGATTGAGAGTGGAGCTGGGACCTGAATCCAGGCACTCAGATGAGAGGCAGATGTCCCAAGCAATGTCTTCACTGTTAGGTAAAATGTGTACTCCTCAAAATATTGGTTTTTGTTTGAATGCATTTTTTCTGTATTTTCACTGTGAAATCTAATACTCACTTTTCTTACTGCCTGGAGGATAACTATAATAGCTGAAATTCTCCCATTCATCATTGATAACATGATGCTCTGCTAAGTAGGACAGAGCAGAGAAACAGAATTCTGGGACCCAGAACATTGGCTCAATGGTTAAATCCTCACCTTGCCAGGGCACCAGTATGACAGTACTGTACTGTTTATGTCTATCCCTGGGAAAGATCGAAATTCCAATCTGAAGCATAATTTTCTTCTGAATGCATATCACATTCAGAAGTATCTCTCCTCTCTGTAAATCTTTCAAATTAAAACAAATATTTTAAAAAGAAAAATTATTACAAAATTATTCAATTAAATATATCTCTTTTTAAAAATAAAAATGGTAGTCTAGCATCTAAAGTCCTCACCTTGATTGTACCGGGATCCAATAGGGGTGCTGCTTTGTGTCCTGGCTGCTCCACTTCCTTTCCAGCTCCCTTCCTGTGGTCTGGGAAAGAAATGGTGCAAAGCCTTGGGATCCTGCACCTATTGGGAGAGACCAGGAGGAAGCTCCTGGCTCCTGACTGCAGGTGTCAGATCAGCTCCAGCCATTGCGGTCACTTAGGGAGTGAATCAGCAGATGGAGGATGTTTCTCCATGTCTCTCTTTCTCTCTGTAAATTGATCTGCATTTCCAATAAAAATAAATAAATATTTATAAGAGAGTCTGCTGAAAATTTCACAGAAGTGCTTATTCTTTCTTAAAAATTTGTTTCGCGATATTTTAGCAAAGATTTTTATAGATATTTGAAATTTTTCAATAAATCATGATTTTTTAATATCTCACATATTTTAGTAATTAACATTGTGGTATGGCCACAAATTTTCTACCAAATGTCCCTGGAAGGATGAATTACTTAAATGGAGTATAAGATGTACAAAATGAGGATTTTCTTTTGTCTTGCTTGAAGATAATCGTGGGCCAGGTGTTCTGCTGCTGCGTGAATCCAGTGTCACTAGCTGCCCTGGCATTAAGCTGCATATGAGATCACATATTCTTAGTTGGCCAACAGAAGGTGTCTAAAGGTCAAACAGGATTGCACTCTTGTGACCAAGTGTCCCTCTGATAGGGAAAGGTAGGATAAAGAGAATGGAGAATCCATAAATCAATACATGGACAACGTGCGCTCCTTCACAGAAGTATCTGCAGTGCACACCCAAAGCGATTTAGTTTTGTTTTAAGATTCCACACGTTCTCTCAGGGAGGATGTCTTACTATGAATCTTTTTTTAAACTAACTTGCAATTTTGCAAGTGTATTGAAAAGTGGATAAAGTAGAAGAATGAAGTCTATATAATTCATCGCCTTGTAAGTTAAAGCCTCAGTCAAGTCACACTTCCCTTTGTTCTGTCCCCCACAGTTTTTAGGTCATTCCCTTGTAAAATTGCTCTTTACTGAGAGGACATCTTACGCTCTGACCACCAAAAATAATAGTAATCAAGTAGGTTTTATTTTTTCCAGATCTTACATTTGATCCTTATCCTGTTTTCACTTTATTATGTTATTCATGAATGAATCTATATAAACTATATAAATCTTAAAATGAATTTGGTCAATCAAAGACATGCCTTTTAAAAATCAAACTAAAGGAAACGTAAGATTGAAAAGACCATTTTTATAACTTGGAAAGAGAAAGTGTTAATCCTGTGCTGGAATGGCACTTACTTAATACTGATGTGGAGACAGATACCATATTTATCTTAAAGTGCCCCAGAGCAAAGAACCTGTGAGGAAGACAGTTACCTCCGAAACCATATTTATCATGTAAATAGCTCAGAAAAGGAGACTGCCAGTTACATCCTTAAAATACAAAAATGCATGCATTTCACTATTTTGTAAATGCCAGAGAGATGCAGCATCCTTTGGAGTTAACGGTGCGGCACTTTTGTGTTCAGTAGCATGAATCATTAATCATGAGACAGGCCATATTCTTGTACTGCTTCTGCTTTCATTACTTGGCCTAATTAAACAGTTCTCTGAACTGGAATCTCAGATTCCTCTGTTACAGATTATCATTAATTATGGTGAAAGTGCTCAGAGATGTTGGACTCAATTATATTCTACTCAACTCTGGCACCGTGTGATTCATTGCGCAGCCTGCTCTGCAGATGTACTCTTTTCTTATCTCGCACTCCCACTTTTGTAAATTGGGCTCTGGCAGCCAACAAACTAAGAGTTATGTGCTGCGTTTTCATTAAAAACATGTTGGAGAAGCACAGACCAATTAAGGATTCTGTATTTTATAAGGAGTGATGAGATGAACACTGAATTCTGGGAGAATTAGCTTAGGGTAAAAGCAATCCCAGTTTCAATACAGTGTCACAGTGGATGCTAAGTTTTTTGCTTGGGATTCAACTGGTTAAATCTCTTGCTTACAACTATTTTAAATTTTAAAATAAAACAATTTGTTACTAGTGATTGTAAAGAAATTAAAATTTTGTTGGGTGCTGCTGAAAGCTACTGGAAAACATTCCTGGGGACATATGTCACATACATTATCTCTCAAAGACATTGATTTCATCAATTTACAGTCATTTTCCCTGTGATATAATGAAATCTGCTCTAGCACACTAGATCCAGGCAGACTGGACTAATATTTTGGCAGACAAGATCAGAATATCACGAGTACGCTTTGGGTAATGTTTGGGGTACACATTTGGGGTAATTTCACATATGGCAATTGGAATGAAATCATCCACAGTATTTCTGCTGCGTTCAAAATGTGTTTATACATTCTTTTCTCCCCTTCATTCCTCCTTCTCTTTTATCCCTCATCCCTTCTTGCCTTTATTCTTGTATTCCTCACTTTCTCTCTGCTTTTGTTACTTATTGAATTCTTATTTTTGTTCATATCATAAAAATTAAGTGCACTTCAAACAAGTATTTTATCAATTAAATCAGAACAGAGATTATAACAAAATAACTACTCCAATTTCTCCAACTGGCTTCAAACACACACACACACACACACACACACACACAGAGAAATATTTTTAAACAAACACTATTTCAGCATTTTATGAAAGAAATTACATTTATCTCATTTAAACTGAAGAACAATAGTAACAACAAGGATAAAATAAATGTTGTTGTACAGCTTCTCTAGTGGGAAGTTTGGTGGGTTTTAATGACTCGTGGATCATAACACTGAGAATTTACACAGCCTGAATTTTAGGGATAAATATGCAAGAGCATCTGGTAAAAGTTTTAGAAATATACCCATTTTTCTTTCTGTAGTCTATTGTTAAGTTTAAATTATTAGAAACATAATATGCACTAAACTTCTTACCCTTAAAGTAGAATCCAATTGTTATTAAATCTGCTGCACTTTAGGTTGAAAAATACAACAAATTACAGATATTTATATACGCATTTGAAAATACTTTAGTGAAGAAGTGAATATTAACAGTTTGTAAAATGTGAGAAGCTGTGCAATCACTGATAACAGCCCTAATTATGTATATTACAATATATTTTTGTTTAAAAAAAACCTTGTGGTAGAATACGAATTTATCATTTTGTTTATAGGGAGAAGGGAAATACTGAAGACACATAGTTACAAACCAATCATACATGTAAGTGTAGCAACTGGATTGAAATCAAGTCTTGTTATATTGTAAATCTCTCTTTGTTACTGATATGTGGGAAACACTTTTAAATACAATTTGCTTAAAGTCAGAATGAGGCTAAGGGTTCATTCTTTCTGTGTTAGATGCTACTTGAAAACTATGGTATATAATCAATGCACACAACTGCCACGTTTGTCTCCTTTTGCCTCTCATTTGAGAGATTAACAAAAATGGCACACACGTTACTCTGACAAGCAAGCTACTCTCAGGGGTTAAACATGGACAGCCCTGTGCTGGTTCAAGCCAAACAGCACAAATCTCACCAGTGTGAGATCCCTGTTTGTATAATCATCGCCTTGCTTTATTACACATGAAAACTCGTCCTGATCCTTATCTTAAACCTGATTTTCTACATTTTAAGATATATGCTTGATATACCTTCTCACAAGAGCAGGTGAAAAAAATAAGAGTAAATGCATGTCCTTTCTCTTATTGTTATTTTTTTCTAGAAGTTTCTACTTTGATTTTTTTTCCCTATAAGAGCATTAATTTTTGTGTATTTCCATTGGCTCTATGTCCACTTTTCACAAACTCAGGTCAGGAAGAATACGCAATTAAAACAATGTGGAGAAAAAAAAATAGTTCTAGATGTAAGCCTTTTGGCTTAACAGTTTGTAGGTTTTCATATCCTGCAGTAGTTTCAGGTTTTAATATATATGAAAATCAGTGGTCTTGTATCTATGCATATGTGTCGTCTATAATATAATTTTGACAGATGGTGAGCTGGATAAATCTAGTCCCCGACTACAGAAACCCGTGGCTTGACTGCACTCGACCAAAACTTGTTTAAAAACGCATTCACATGTATTTATTTTTGAAATAAAGATTCATTTTTGTGGCCTGCCCTTATTTCTCATTGAGATGCTAGCATCCCCATCTTTGACAGTCCCGTGTACACACTCTACCTTAGCGGTTGTGATTATTTTGCACGATTATTCCATGCATAATGTTGATGACTATACTCTCCTACATCTCCTCCTTATTAAAAATAAATATGTTACCTTGCCCCTGTTTGCACCGTCTAAAATTCTGACAACAATATCTTACTTAAAAAAAAAATACAAACGTAGAAATCGGGAAGCAGTTTCTCCCACGAGCCACTCCAGACAGACTGCTCATTGAAAATGTAATACACTACTGCTGTGTCACAGGTCAGCTGGCAAATGGCAATCTGAATTTTAAAAGGAATATGAATAAAATTCTGTTTTATTTTGAAAATGAACTTTCTGCCCTCCATCATGAATCCAATATATGTCTTAATCTTCTATGCTCTTGAAGCCTGCGGCTCCTGGCTGAGTCCTTTGACTCCTGAACCTAATAAGGAAATAGGTTGTTTTCCCATCCTCATCTCATTTTTAGAAGGGCTGAAACAAACAGTCCCCTATTTCAAATGTAATTGACAAAGCATAAAAACATGTATGTTATATAATTTTAGGTTTACAACCAAGCTCAGCACTGGGATGTTTTATTTTTAAATTTGATTAAGATGTTATACCTTTGGAAATGTGCTGTCAAGATTTGAAATCAAAATTTCCAAGTGTACAATGCATGTTTACTTTGGAACTGTACATGGGAAGCTGATAAAGGAGAGAGTGGATAACGGTGCACTTCAATTGGGAACATTTTCATTTAACCTGGCCATTATTTATGGCTGTTCAGAGAGCTGTAGAGACAGAATTTGTAAAATGTATTTATGGCTATTGTCGCTGCTTAAAAAATCAGCTGGGTATGTGCCACGTCCGTGTCTACATTCGCTGTTTTTCATAAATAGAAGTTAGTTCATTATGCTCAGATATTTTTAAACTTATTATTTCCACATTCATTTAAATTCATGACTTCTAATTAGAAAATAAAATGGTCTTCTTTTCAGGAAAATAGGATTTTGATTTTTAAGTGTCCGGCCCTTTGTATTTAAAAAAAAAATCCTAGAAATGTGGCATGATTGCTCTTGTTCCCTTTTTATAAAATAATTATAGGAACTGCTTTACAAAAAGAGAGTGGGAGAATGTAAAACACTTAAAATAAGTGCAATTAGGCATGCTATACTACCATCGTATCTTATAATCATATTTATATAGCATTGTCACAACCTGATTAGTTTAAGAAATTAAGTGCTGACATTTCAATGAGTGTGTGTGTGTGAGAGAGAAACAGATATACATGTACTTAAGCAAAAGATGATTTTAGTGATTGTAATTTTTAGCCTTGAAATATTTTACTATTTGCGAAATATACCTCCATTCTAAATTTCTTCTGTAATCACATCCATTACGAGTTTAGAACTGCTAGCATACTTAATAAGTCTTCAATTATGACTTACAAGAAGTGCAGGAAACTTTACAAGCCTTAATTTTGACCAACTAGAAAGGCTTACAATTCAACAAATAATTATTGAATACAAAAATAATAAATTGATGATTTAATAGGCAAAAATTAAAAAGACATATTGCATCGTTGGGGAGGGCAGGTAACCCAACAGACAGTGAGACAAGTGAAAAGTTAAAGGCCAAACGTAAGTTAAAGGCACAAGCAAGTAGGACTGGAAATGTGGCACAGAGGGTTAAGCTGCCACCTGAGTCCCCAACACCCAGTGTTGGAGTACAGTTTGAGTCCTGACTACTCCATTTCCAATCCTACTGAAGTGCGTGGGGAAATCAATAGGAGGTGACCAAGTACTAGGGACCCTGCCACTTTTGGGAGATTTAGGTGGAGTTCTGGGCTTCTTGCTGTCCCAGCCCTGTCCTTTGTGGACATTTGATGGTGTGAACTAGTCCTTTTGTGAATCTGTCTTTCAAATAAATAAACAATAAATCTTCAGAAGAAAAGTCAAAAGCACAGAAGAGACCAAGGACCTTAGTCTGGGACAAAGAGGCAAAGAAAATCACTAAGGGAAAAACAATGCCTACGTACTTTTACAATATGAAAATGTTCGTCAGTTAGGGAAGTAAGCTTAGTTTGTGTTCCTACTGAGTGCATGTATCCTACAGGCAAGGCATTTTTAAATGTGTGGGCAATAGGACAGCTGTGTGATGGATAACTGAATGTATGAGCAAACACACCCATACTGTGGCTGATTCCGGACATTTGCTTTATTGCTTCCCCGTCATTTAGCAGCCATGCAGCCTGTAGGATCTTGTATCCAGGCCCAGGGACACATGCTGCTCCACGGAGGCCAGTGAGGACAGTTGCATTTCACTAGAGAGCTACTCTTGCAAGAGCACAGGTTTATATAAATCATAATTATACAAAGACTTCTTGGTTCAGATGTGGACGTATATGGACAAATTAAGCAGAGATTTTGTTTCATGACTATGATAAAGTCTAGCTCTTATTGGATATGAAGGCAGTCCGTTTACTGTAGCCCACATCCTGTCTGCATTCTAGCAGGGAGAAGAGGATAAAGAGCAGGATGATATACATGCCAGTGAAGTAATAAAACTTCCCAGAAACCACACCCACGTCAGTGAATTATGCTTCTATCTCATTGACCAAAAACACATCAAGTGTCCACCACTAGCTGCAAGACAAACAGAAATTTTTTAGCTGACACTGAGCAAAATTCAGTAAGTGAATAAGTAACAGCGAAAAGCAGACTATTAACAGTAATATAACACTGCATCCCTCAATATCCACAGGGTTGTTTCATAGCGCTCACAGAAGCCAAGCCCCACGTGCACTCACAGCCCTTAAGTGCAATAATGTCATATTTGGATGTAATCTACATAATAGTTCCATCTATTTTAAAACATTTCAAGGTTCCTTTTAATATTCAGCACAATGTAAATCCTATGTAGGTACTGTTATTATAAATTTTAGAGAATGAAGGCAAGAAAAGCAGTGTTTCTCATTTAGCACAATAGTGAATATTTAACAAAAAAAAATTTGATATCCAACCAGTTCAATTAGATGAAAAAGAATGGGCCACATATTTCCCCTAACTTCAAGTTAGGGGAAGAGATATATTTAAGCACTTTCAGGAGTGAGTATTCAATCTTCTTTTAAAAAAATTTGTTAGTTCTTAAAAGTTTATTTTATTTTTATTGGGAAGTTAGACATACAAAGAGGAGGAAATTCAGAGAAGATCTTTCATCCAGTGATTCACTCCCCAGGTAGCCACAACGGCTGGAGCTGCGCCAATGTGAAACCGGGAGCCATGAGACTCTTTCGGGCCGTCCTTGACTGGTTTCCCAAGCCACAGGCAGGAAGCTGGATGGGAGTGGAGCTGCCGGGGTTAAAACCGGTGCTCATATGGGATCCTGGCGCATACAACGTAGAGACTTTATCTGCAAGTCTACCGCAACAGACCCTCAAAATTTATTTTTAAAGATTTACTTATTTTTATTGAAAAAACATATTTACACAGAGAAAGACAGAAAGATCCTCCATCTGCTGGTTCACTTGGGTATAGGTACCTAATGCCTTGGACCATCCTCTAGTGTTATCCCAGGTGACAAGCAGGGAGCTGGATGGAAGTGGAGCAAACGTGACATGAACTGGTACCCAAGAGGGATGCTGGCACTTGCAGGGCTGAATTAATAGGTTGAGCCGTTGTGTGGAACCCAGTCTGCCCTTTAAGAGGTGTAAATCTGATATGAGAGCAGCAGGCTCCATTTGCTTAGATCTGACTCTTGGTTTTGGCTGCTGCTCTCTGCAGACTCTGGAATAAAGCAGTGTTGACTCAAACAATTGCTCTTGAGACACCGTGTAGGAGACCTAGCCTGTGCTCATGTCTCCTCACTATGGTGCCAACTCGGCCAGACTGTTGCACTCATTCAGGAAGTGAACCAGTGGACAGGGGCATGCTATCTCCACTTTTATAGAAAAGAATATGAATATTTACATGATAAACCTCTGTCTTCAAAAAAAGTTTATTACTCACTATGTAGAAATTAAAGGCAATTGCTAGATTAAAGGAGCAATAAAATCTAATGTATTAAAAAAAAACTGGTAATTTTGAAAGGCTATGAAATTTTTTTTTCCCCTGTGGGCATGGACCATGCAGGGAGTCCGGCATCTTATTGTGCAGACAAGTTCAAAAGTTTCATTGGGAGACCATCCCTGGTCTAAAAGCAGAGCTGGCAGAATATCATCTCCTCCAATGAAAAGCCACAACACAAATTCAACCACAGGAAAAACGTGGAAGTTAACAACATCATGAAGACAACTGAAACGGTCCTGAGCAATCCATGTGTTAGAAAATGCAAGTTCTTAACCACATCCTGTAACTACTTCATTGACATCTCAATTTTAGTTTACACATAACTGACTGCTATAAACCTTAAAATGGTTACAGGGTACTATTCAGCTGTCTCGTGCCTTTTTCTGTCCTTTTTTTCTTTCATATTTATATTTAGCAGCTTGTGGTATTCAAGCGTGAGTTTTACTGAGCTTCATGCATTTTAGAAAGGCTATAAAATCTTAAGGACTTATTCCCTGACATATGATCTGAGAGAAAATGTAAAAGCAGAGTTAAGATCAGAAGCTAAGACTTCGTCAATAAGTTGAGGCTTTGCTCAGAAACAATCTTGGTGAGTTACACAATGATGGTGAAGCAATGTGTGAGAGGGCCCTAGTGGTTACGTCTCTGAGGGAACAGTGAATGGTGTATTGGGAAGTTCCTGCAGCCAACTTAAAGGAAATGACCACACTGCCTCAGCCATTAAGTGAAGGGAACAGGTGTCCTACTGTTACAGAGAACTCCAATACACCTTCTGCAGAAAGTACAAAATCCCTGCCAAAAATGAATGGTTTGTGTGGTAGGTAGAAAAATACATATGAATAAACATCAGGGGTTCCATATTATGAAGGGAATGCAGCAACCAGGAAAACACACACAAAATTACAACAAAGAAAAACATTCACAAATTAATAGCAAACCTAAATATATATGGTATTGAAAATAGAGATTGAAAAAATATAAATATTACCATGACATCAGGTCTGAACAATAGTATGAATGTAGATAAAAAGCTAAGACAGTCTTTCAGAGGAACATAAGAATATGTGAACAGGTGCCTAGTGTGGTAGCCTAATGGCCAAAATCCTCTCTTTGTGTGCACTAGGATCCCATATGGGTGCCAGTTCTAATTCCAGATACTTCTCTTCCCATCCAGCTTCCTGCCTTTGGCCTGGGAAAGCAGTTTAGGATGATCCAGGGCCTTGGGACCCACGTGGGAGATATGGAAGAGGCTCTTGGTTTTGAACATGCTCAGTTCCAGCCTGTGTGGCCACTTGAGGAATGAACCAGTGGAAGGAAGATCTTTCTCTCTTTATCTCTTCTCTCTGAATATCTGCCTTTCCAGTAAAAATAAATAAATATTTAAAAAGGCAAAGGACAGAAAACACTTTTGTAGGACACCAATAATATAAGGCACTTTTGTCAAAATTGAATACAGGTGTCCTTTACAGTGTTCTGAAGAATAAAGGTCAGGTACATAGAAGCCATTTGTGGTTTAAGTGCCAGAGACATAAGATATATAAACTCTAACAATAGGGTAAAAAAATAACTACTTGGTGTTTAAAACCTTCCAGTATGTTTCAATGGCTAAAAGTCAAACTGAATGTTGTCTGCATTACTAATATCCACTAAAAAATTAAAATTGAAGACACAATCCAACCTCTGAATGGGTTAAATCCAATAGATGGTGATTTCAAGTTGACTACGTTAGGAAACTGAAACACTGCTGGTTGGAATGTGGAAACCACTAGAACAAAGTTAAAAGTAATGACAATGCGAAACAAGATAGCAAAAGAGGTATGACAGACATCTCCTCCTCTACAAAAGAAGAAACAAATCAAGAAATATATAGCTGCATTTGCAGCTGACACTTAAGAGAACTAGAGCTCCTTAGATTAATAATGAGAATCTGGGAAACATTGGTTGGCAACAGAGGGAAGAACAAAGCCAGGCAGCACTGGGACCCTGGCTGAATGACCAGGCTGGGAGAATCCCAACTACAGGAGAGTCTAGCATGATCTACCTAGCCAAACAATTAGAGCAACGGGAAGAATCCATGGACATCAGAATCTAGGAGCCCAGTAAGGAGAGCTGAAGAGCGATCTCACAGTCACATTCAGATAAGGAACATGCAGGATATGCCCCACCACCTCCAGGGCATAGGCTGCACAAAGGTATACCATTTTGAGAAAAGATTTGTTCCTGGAATCTATGTAGTGGCCTGCAGGAAAGTCTAAGGTCTCTCCTCATCCCTGGGGTCCCTTTATATTCTGTCGCCTTAGCAACAAATGACCACAGCCTCACAAATCCAATTAGATTTACGAGGGCAATGGCTAACTAGGACTCTAGCTCACATAGCACCCTGCCCAATAGGAGATAGGTGACCTGAGCTGCCAGGGTGTCCTTCAGGACCTTGAAGACAGGTGACTCTGCCCACCTTGGGTTTGCAGTCCCTGGACCTCAACTGTTTCCATTCTTCATGCTGGCTGTAACTAGGAACTTTGTGCATTCGACTTCCAAACAGGAATCCTATGAAATAAATGAGTAAATATGTTAAAACTGGGATGAAAACATCTTTAATTTATGAAATCACTTCTTATTTGAAAAAAGAAACGCATTATAGAAACAACACAACTACCAGCAATCAATGGTGGGATAGAAGTGGTGTTAAAAAAAAAGTGGTATGAAAAATCAAGATGATGCAGAAATAAGAGCAAGCCCCCACCTTTCACTTTATATGAAAATCAGCGCTAAATGGATCAAGAACTTACATGTGCACCCAAACACTAACCAAATATTTGGCAGCTATTAAAACTATGAAACAATAACATGAACTGAAATGAACTGAAAATCTAGACAAAATGGAACAATTACTCAAAAATCACAAACCATTAACACACTCAAGAAGATGTAGTTCTCCTGAATAATGGCATAACATTAAAAAAATTAATTTTATAGTTAAAAACAATTTTAACCTAAGTGGAATTTATCACAGAGGTTCAATACCCAATGATTTAAATTTAATCAATTCAATTAAGTATAATTCTCAACTAATCAGTCAGTGCAGAACAGATGTTAGATAAAATGCAATAGTCATTTACATTGATACTCTTAGCAAACTATTAAAAGGAATTCTCTCAATCTGATAAAGGAAAACTCTTAGAGTTGGCATCATACTTAATAGTGAAAGATAAAGCTATCCACTTTTACCACTTTTGTCTAATCACAGTACTCAAACTAGCCATTTCAATATGGCAAAAAAAAAATACAAATAATGCACTGGAAACAAAAAGCAAAATCTCCCTAATCACATGGGACACGAGTGCATAAAAAAAAACTTAATGATTCTACCAGAAAATTATAGAAATAAAAAGAGTTTATCAAGGCCCCAAGACGCAGGAAGCAACAGCAAACAAGTGAGTATAGAGAATGAGTAAATGGATCTCTGTGGATCTGCCATTCCAATAAAAAGAGATAAACATTAAAAAAAAAATCAAGGAAAACCAATGAACCACAATTATTAACGGCAAACTGAAGTAATACTTCTTAATGTCGTTTTATTTATTTTTATTGGTAGCAACAGTCATTTATTATAGCCAAAACCCATAAACACATGGAAAGAGAAATGGGTATATAAATTATGGCATAGCTGTATAACAAAGTATTACTGAGTTTAGGAATTAATTTGAACGGACCTGGAAAGCACTGTGCTATGTAAATAAACAGCTACAAAAAAAGTCTGTGTACAAACTATGAGATTCTGAATATTTATTCAATTATCAAAATCTATTTAAGAGCAAACAAATCCTAGAGAGCGAACCATGTATTAGAGTCTAGAAAGGAGATGGGCTGATGATAACTGTTGGGGGTTCTAAGTTGTTTTAGGTCTTAATTGTGTCAGTGGTTACACAATTAAATGTAGTTGTCAACATTTATCAAACTGCACACATAAGTGACTGCATTTTGTTGTGGTAAATTATCCCTCAACACTAAATTCTTTTGAAAAAAGAATGTACCTTATTTAACAACACAATCATGAAAGGAATAGTTACTGGAAGGTGAATGGTGGAAACGGCTTGGAGAAATTGATGTCATTTTATATTCATTTAGTTTCATACTGCAAATGGATTTCTTCTAATTTTTAAATACCTGGATCATCAGCTGAATCTTGAGTGTAAGTGATAGATACTGCTTTCAGCAGTTAAACCTTAATTATGAATTCAAAACTCTGCAGTATTTATTATCTCTTCTTTTTCAGCGTGAGAAAGCTTTGAGTATTGTCCCAGGAACAAGAGCAAGAATTCAGATGGTTATGGAGTAACAGATAAGTCTCTCATCCATTCACCATTTCAAATGCCCTCCCTTTTTCCTTTCCTTCTAAATTGTGACACAGAACACATTTCTCCTCTTGCCAATTTTTTTGCTTTGCTGTTTTATATGTAATAATATATAAATTAGTTTTAATGTACATTTTCATAAATAATAGTAAATTAAGTTATTTGTTTTGTGTTAAATGACTACTTAGGTTTCAACCTGTGTGAATTCTCTATTCAAAAATTCTCTGCTTACTTTAGCAGGGTTTTTGTTGTTGTTGTTGTTGTTGTTCTACATATGCAATATTTGTAACTAAATGTCTGAAAGTTAAAGATGATACACAAATATTTCTTGTACTTTCTTTCTTATCTTCCTATATATTTAAATACATTTTTAGTCCTAAGTAGCCAATTATCTATAATAATCTGTTTAGAATGTATAAGGTGAACTCTTTTCTTTGTTGAGGCAAAGTAAACACTTGTTTTAGCAATTTTATTGAAAATTCATTAATGTAACAAGTTTAAATATATGTATATAAGCATGCATGTACATATATTATACAAATAGATAAATTAGCATTCATCATTTATTTGCACATCCTTTTATCAATGGAGAATTACTACGATTGTGTTAGCTTTACAGTTCTTTTTCTGCAGAGCTTTCTAATTGTACTAAAAATATTTGTTGTCAAACATTATATACTCTTAAAATTTTAGCCATCGCAAATATAATATCAATTATTTGAACAATACTATATTTAATAAAGTAAATATAATTAGGTTGAATGACAAGTTGTTTTAAATACTCAGTGGTTTTGTAAACAAGAATATCTTCCTGGTCCTGGCCTGATAGCCTAGCGGCGGGAGTCCTCACCTCACACACACCGGAATACCATATGGGCGCCGGTTCAAGTCCCAGCATCCCCCCTTCCCATCCAGCTCCCTGCTTGTGGCCTGGAAAAGCAGTCAAGGACAGCCCAAAACCTTGGGAACCTGCACTTGTGTGAGAGAACCGGAAAATACTCCTGGCTTCAGATTGGCTCAGCTCCAGCCATTTGGCTGCTTGAGGAGTAAACCATCAGATGGAAGGTCTTTCTCTCGGTCTCTCCTTCTCTCTGTATATCTGCCTTTCCAATAAAAACAAATAAATCTTAAAATATATATATACATATATATATATTTTAAGATTTATATATATATTCATGGAATTTTCAAATTAAAGCCAAAAGAACGAAATCTCTTAGCTGCACTTTTAAAAAAATTTTATTTTTGATGATTTTTACATAATTTCTTAGGGTACAAAGGGTCAAGAGCTAGAGGAGTTCAAGGGCTGCTCAAGTTCATGCTTGTGGGGGTTACAACATAGCCCAGCCCAGCCCAGTTCCAACCCTAATTAAACTGGCTGATATTGCAGCCCAAACCAGCATAAACCATATTCCATTCTGGTTCTCGGGTTTACCAACAGGTTATATGAACTGGCTTAGCCTGGCTTGTCTGTGACCTGAGCCAATTGTATGCCAGTGGGAACTGCTGCCTGACTTGGTCTGAACTGCAACCTCTCTTGGTACTTACACCCACCTGCAGCGGCTGTGTCCCAACAGAGGAGTTCCCCAGCTTCTCCATTAGAACCTTTCCCAATGCTAGAACTCATGCCCACTGGTAGGTCAAAGGGCCAGCCTACTTAGTCCACCTTCCATCCTGGCAGAAACAGTTACCTTTCCTGATTGGCCCTCACCCATTCTGATTTTTACTGTTAGTGTTACAGCCCAGCCAAGTATGGTCCACAGCCAGACACAGCTCACATGTGGCTCAGCAGGGGCAAAAATGTAGCCCAGACCGTTCTACACCCACCCTGGCTCTCATGAGCTCCAATGGGTGCTGAAGTCCAGCTCAGTATGGGATACTCCAGACCCAGTCCAAGTCCATACCAAGGGAGACTTCAGCCATGTACAGTCCAGATCACAGCCCCCACTCCATCCCTCACTTTCATCAGTGGGGAGCCACAAGCCAGTCAGGGTATCTCCTTACCTCACCAACCAGCCCTGTTCCCAGCCACAGATCACACGCATTCCAGTGATGGCTTTGATCTAGCTTGGTATAGCCAATCACATGTTTTGATCTTTGCCTTTGGATGTTATAGCCTGGCCTGAACTCTCATTGGCTGGTACTGCTACCTGCCCCTGCTCAAACTACTCCCATTCCTATCTCATGCAAACCAATAGGTGTGATAGCCTAGCCTGGAATGAACTGCACTCCTGCTTGGTTTTAGCATCTGTTAGTGGGCTAAGGTCTGCTTAGCACTGCCTGGTATGCCCATTTCCAAAACCAACCCACAAACTTGCCAACTTATACTGCCACCTTGCCCAACCTGCTCATCACCCAGGTCTGGCCCATATGTTCACCTGCAGGAGCCATGACCCAATGGAGGAGTTGCCCGGGATCCCCCACTTGGGCCACTCCCAGACCCAGATCTCATACATTCCAGTGGTTGCCAGGCCCAACCTGACACTCTGCCTCCCTCCATCCTGGCCTTTGTATGAGTTGGAGGCTTTTGCAGCCCATCCCATCCGTCACTGTGTTTGAGGTATGCATGCAGGAGCTGCTTAGCTGCACATTTAAACTTACAAAATGAAATTATTCTACTGGTAGAAATGTTTGACAGCCTTCCCTTTTTTCATACTTCTATGTCAATTCTTGGTTTTTATTATCACTTTTTTTTTTCTTTTTGCTTGACAAGGAGACACAGACAGAGGAATAGAGTTCTATTCACTGTTTTACTTAGCAAATATTTTTTAAAGGAGCTGTTACAGGTTTGTACTAGAAAGATGTTAGCAGCAGAAGTTAGGACTGGGACACTTGCACCCAGACCTGCTAATGTAGAACATGGATGACTTAACTACCAGGTGCTGGCAGTTTGTTAGGGATTGCATTAGGTTCCTTTCATTTTGATTTGTACATTCATTATCCCTATGTTTAAAAGCATGTTAAATTCTGTGTTATTGAAGCCTTAGTTCTTCAACAAGTAAGGTTTATTTTTTTAAGATTTTTTTTTAAGTTAGAGAGAGAGAGAGAGAATAAAAGAGAGAGACAGAGAACAAGATCTTTTCATTGCTGATTTATTCCCCAGTTGTTTAGAATGACCAGATCTGGGCAGGTCCAAAGCCAGGAGCCAGGAGCTTCTTCCCCGTCTCTCATATGCCTGTAGGAGCCCAAGACCTTGGGTCATCCTACACTACTTTCCCAGAGCATAAGCAGGGAGCTGGACTGGAATTGGAGAAACTGGGACTTGAACCCATACCTGTGTAAGATATCAGCACTACAGGCAGAGGATTAGTGTGCTGTACCACAATTCGAGCCACTCAACCAGTAAGTTTTACCATGATTCAGTTCAAAATACGTTTTTATCCCTAGAAACAATTATCAGGAACATTTAAATTTCATTTTGGATATAAAGATTTTTCATTGTGTGTGGGTTTTTTTTCTATAATAACTATATTTTCATTTAATTTCTCTACACACACACACACACAAACTCAGTTGTCTCTTTTGTGCCATCAACCAAACTACAGATTACACTAACATAGAAACTTGTTATGAGAAATTAAGTATTAAGAAACAAACATAGTCAACCTAACAAAAGACAAAAGAAATAGCTGAATCTTATACCTTCCCCTTATTTCAGTGATTGGAACCAAAGACTAGAGTCCACTATACACTATGAATACAAAGCAGTAAATGCTATAAGCATTAAGGAGGAAAACATCAGCTCTCAGATTGTAAAAACTTAAAAACAAAAATCACAGTATTAAAAATATATTATTTTGATTCAGTTATGTGAAATAAAGAGCATAACTCATTTAATTAAATTACAAAAATCATTCTAGGGAATTGATTCACAACAATAAAGAATCCATGATGATGCACACCAGTGGAAAGGAATCAGACCATAAGCAAATACAAAGTTTTTTCATTAATTTATGATCATAAGTATGTGGCTTATATTGAAGTCGATGATCCACAATATAGATGTACATGACATGGTCTAGTCAAGGAAGGCTTTTTTTCAAGGTGACTTTTTCATTGTTATCAAAGATCAGATGGGATCCAGGTATAGCAACATTTGAGATCAGTGTGCCTCTCTGACATTTGCATGTGAATTGTCCTAATTCACATTGTTTACTTGAAATTCAGAATGACGAAGAAATAGATGTTCCATCTGTAGCTTCGCTGTTCAAATTTTCACAGCAACTGAGACAGGGCCAGACTGAAGCCATGAGCCCAAATGGCTTCATGTAGCCCAAAAAGGATACTCCTTGCAAGTGAGTGGCAAGGACTCAAGTATGTGATTGATCATCGGCTGTATCCCTGGATGCATTAACATGATGCTGAATAAGGGTGGAGTACATGGGCCTTGAGTTGGCAATCCTGCAAGGGATGTAGGCTTCTGAAGTGGCGGCTTCATACACAGTGACAGATACCTGTCCCACCTATAACGTAGTCCTAAACACATACACAAACTGTTGGAATATTCATCTGTGGCTTTAATCATTGATTATAATAATGCTACTTTCTACACATTAGCAGCATCTGAAGAGGTCTTAGAAATCTGAATTGCTGGGGTAGGAGCTGTTGTAAAGCAAGTTAAGCCACCAATTGAGGTATCCAAATCCATACACCAGGAGTGCTTTTAGAACCAGTTGCTCAACTTTCATTCTAATTTCCTGCAAATGTATGCTGGGAGGTAAAATATGGTGCCTCAGGTACATGGGATGGGATACACCTACTCAGGTGGGAGACTGAGGTGGCATTCTGGATTCCTGCCTTTGGTCTGACCCAGCTTTGGCTATTTTGAGTATTTTATTTTAAGGGAATAGGAGTGGGAATGAATAAGTAAACATGCATATTCTATTTCAAGACATGCAAAAATTGGGCCCGGCGCCATGGCCTAGTGATTAAAGTCCTCGCCTTGAACGCACCAGGATCCCATATGGGCACCAGTTCTAATCCCGGCAGCTTCGCTTCCCAGCCAGCTCCCTGCTTGTGGCCTGGGAAAGCAGTTGAGGACGGCCCAAAGCTTTGGGACCCTGCACCCGTGTGGGAGACCCGGAAGAGGCTCCTGGCTTCGGATCGGCATAGCATCAGCCGTTGCGCTCACTTGGGGAGTGAATCATTGGATGGAAGATCTTCCTCTCTGTCTCTCCTCCTCTCTGTATAGCTGACTTTCAAATAAATAAATAAATAAAGGATATGCAAAAATTATACCTTTGCCCAAAGTATACACTCTAATACATTAGTTAACATAGAAGCAAAGACACTTGGCAAGATTGGACTCAGTCGTCCCACATAATAACAAATAAATACTTGCTGAGTAAGTGGACTGTACTAAGCTCTGGTAGGTTACATCATGCTGAGTTGAACTTGATTGGGTTTCCTAAATGGACCCCCATGAAAACATGCTGCTCCAGTGGGTATTGAGAAAATAATAAAAGACCATACACTCACATAGCATTAGTCAAATCAAGTCATAGGATCCAACCAAAGAAAATACATGAAAAGAGTGAAGAAAGGGAAGGGGGGGAAAAAAAGCTAGAAAATATAGTCCCCCAAATCAGCAAACATAACAACAAATAAAATCCCTTAAAATCTCATAAGCAGATTTTTTTAAACATAGTAATACATATATAAAACAATTATAAGCCAAAAATCAACATCAAGCTTAAGAGTTCAACATTAGGGGCTGGCTCAATGGGTCAACGGCTAAATCCTCACTTTGCAGTTGCTGGCATCCCATTTCAGTGTCGGTTCATGTCCAGGTTGCCTCACATCCTATCTAGCTTCCTGCTTGGGGCCTGGGAAAACAGTTGAGGAAAGTCCACAGCCTTCGTACCCTGCACCCAAGTGAGAGATTCAAAATATGCTTTACATTGGGGCCCAGCGTGGTGGCCTAGTGGCTATAGCCCTTACTTTGAATGTGCCAGGATCCCACAAGAGTGCCGGTTCTAATCCTGGCAGCCCCACTTCCCATCCAGCTCCTTGCTTGTGGCCTGGAGAAGCAGTCAAGGATGGCCCAAATCTTGGGGTCCTGCACCCACATGGCAGACCTGGAAGAAGTTCCTGGCTCCTGGCTCCTGGATCCTGGCTTCAGATTGGCTCAGTTCCAGCCATTGCAGTCCTTTGGGGAGTGAATCAGTGGATGGAAGATCTTCTTCTCAGTTTCTCCTCAGATCTGTAAATCTTAAAAAATATATATGCTTTATATCATAATTGGCATAAGCCTATTCAACTAAAGATGTGCTTGTGTCGCATGCAGAGTTCCAAGATGTATTGTATAATAGGTTTCAACATAAAAAGAATACAAAATCAAAAATACACATCAAACAGTTTTGAAAAAGATAGAAAGCTCTTTAAGCTGTTGCACTTCAGTAGCACTCATAATTTTTCAATAAAGGCAAATCCTTGAGATCCCATGGCTATGTTGCCTTTCTTACAGCGTGCTCCATTACTATAGATTTGTTCTTAATAGTCAGTAAATTTCATAACACTGACAGGTTTATGTTAGAGGCTGCAACTGAAAAAAAGTAGTATTCTCACAATAAACCTTACATCAAAATATATCACTGAACAAAATTAGGTTAGACATTCTATAAACCATTTTAATAATTTATTTCATTATTGTGTAAACTTTACTACTAATTTTAAGATATATATTTGCCCCAAAGGCATATACCAAGGATATATTACTCTCATTTTAATTGTAGTAACGTAATAGTTGGTAATGCTTGACGTTACATGAGATTCTCATTGATTTCGGTGTCTTTACACTTTTGACTTGCATATGGATGTGTTACCATTCAAAGAAACTGGTAAGATCTGAAACACACTGATTTAATCAAGAGCTCTATTACTATCATTCCTTTAGTACACTCTAAGACCGCAATATTCTGAGTAAAGAATATCATAATAGAATGTACACTAAAATAACCATTTGCTCAATTGGCCATATGACCTCAGCTTCTCCTACAATAGACAAGTACTCCTTAAATATCATTTTTTGCTGAGACTCCATTGTACCAAAGAAAACAATCCAGTTACTATGCTTTTCAAATATGAACACTGCAGAATCTGAATTGAGTGAATATCTGAAATAACTTCCAATGATATGGAAAGGATTACGAAGGCTAAATACAAAGGAAATATATCACCTTACTTTATTTGTAGCAGGAGCCCTAAAACAACTTTGCCCAAAAATCTGGCCTCAAGGAAACATTTGATGTTGAAACAAGGTCTCTTTGCTAGTTATTTCATTACATGTCCATCTGCTGTGTTGAGGTTTTGCCAGCTCACAAACTGCTCTGCTATTTTCAGTCATGCATGTGCCAAAGCAGCACATGGTTTAGACTGGCAGATTACATAAGGCTGTGAGCACCCACTATAATAAAAACTTAGTCTTTTGCCTAGTATGTTTGATCCTTAAATTGCTCACTACACATTCATCAACTCAAAAAAATTCCCTTGAAAGAGGACATATCATTTGTTTATTTTTTAATTAAGGAAATTTGACCTCAGAGGAAGTGACTGGATCAGACCCATAGGTGAATGGTAAATACAATATCTGAGCTTACTTACAAGGAAGCACAACTTCTCATCTAAATTTGATTTGTTTTATCAAGGGAAAAATGATGTATTTCAACAGGGTGTGGATATCACTCTCCTTGACAATATAAATGTACATTTTCCAAGAAGAGTAGTAATGATGAGAAGGATACACTCAAAATAAGAGAAAAAAAATTAAAAACCTTATATATTTGATATGATGAGTCTATAAATGTTTAAACTAATAAACAAACATTACATCTTTTACCAGATTATCTTGGTGAGATTTTTAGCTGTATTTTACTGGTAGTCTCTGTATCACAAGAAGTGATTTAGAAGAAATTTTAGCAATATTACCTGTTCCAGTAAAATTCTTGGTTAACTTTGGCCAAATCTTGTCTGGACAGAAAAGTCAGAAAATGATTATAATTTGTTCCTCTTTGAAAAGCTTTAAAGATTGAAATTATATATAAAAATAATTACTAGCATAGCAAAAAGAGTAATATAAGAAACCGTTTCAAAAACTTTAAATATGTTATTGCAGCATAATTCATTATCATTATAGTCTTTAAAAGATGTGTGATTAATGACCTTTTAGATTTTTGTACTTTTCTCTGGCTAGACTGCATAGGTTTTTAAAACAATCACGTTTAATCTTTTTACAATTTTAAGCATTAATACATTGTTTTATTAAAAGTTTTTGAAGGATTATTAAACAAAATATCAATTACATTTGTGTGTAACATGTGGTTGAAAATGACAGAAAGTGTTTGTTTACTACCAATATGTAAAAATAATTTTTTAAACAAACAAAAAGCAGATAAGTCTGTAGTGTTAAAATGTTGTGGTTAATATAAAGTTAACTTGCTCTCAGGACTGAAAAGTATAACCATACAGTGATAAGAGAAATTTATTTATTTATTTATTTATTTTTTAAAATTTCATTTTGTGACACAGTTTCATAAGTTCTAGAATCCCCCCATGCCCTCCCCCCATGTTGGATTCCTCCACATTGTTGCAGTAGTACAGTTCATATCCAGTCATGATTCCCTCATTGCAAGCATGTATCATGCATAGAGTCCAACATTTTATTGTGCAGACAAGTTCAACAGTTTCATTAAGAGACCATCCCTGGTCTGGAAACAGAGCTGGCAGAACATCATCCCCTCCAATGAAAACTCACAACACAACATCAACAACAACTTACAACATTACAACAGTATGGAGTTAATTGGTATGGTATTGAGTGACTAATATGTTAGAAAATTCAAGTTCCTAACCTCATCCTGTGACTGCTTCATTGACATTTCAAGTTTAGCTTATACACAACCTGCTCTACACCTTAAAATGGTTATAAGGTATTATTCAGCTTTCTCGTGTTTATTTTAGTTTTTGTATTTAGCAGCTTATAGTGTTGAAGCATGATTTTGAATGAAGTTGGCAAATTTAGGATCGTACAAACTGGCTTATAACTCTTAACTAGGCATATGTTAACAACTGGGGCACAAAGCAGTTTTAGGAGAGGCGTGCAGAAAAATCTTCAATACCTTGGTAAGGAGTAATTAATCTTTGTGTCCTACCTAGTAAGGTATATGTAAGTACAAGCCGAACATTTTCTGTCTGTTCTAAGCATTCCTTATTGGTCTCTGTCTACCTAATCTGATTTTTTGGAGGGGCGGTTCCTCCGGAGTGACCGTGATGGTCATTGCAATACAGGGTGGGGATCCAAAGTTGGAACTAAGTAAGGACCAAAGAAAGCTCCTCTCCTGAGTCCCAAAGGAAATATACTGTTCTTCTGTTTCTGAGGACCACTCAGGGCTCCCGGCTGTTATTCCGATGACATTAGATCCTATGAGGAAGAATCTGGGCTTCTTCCATCCCATGTGGGAGTTCTGAAAGGGAGTGCATGACCTCAAAGTTCTTGGCCTACAAGGGCATTTCATTTCCCAGTAATCTCCTTGGCAGTTGGGATATAGCCCTTGGTGCCCATGCTGATAGCCCTAGGTGAGGATTTGAGAGTCTCCAGGGCTGGGATACAAGCCTCCTCCTGTTTTCCTGCTCCACTGGTAAGAGAAATTTAAAAATTGACCATGAGTAACCTCTGTGAGCAGTTACTTTGAAGCTTATGCTAGGAACGCAATCAGTTCTACACAACCAGATCAGTATGCCTAGCTGTAGACACACTTCTTGAAAGGAATTTTGATAAACAGGAAAGAAGACCCAAAACAAAATCATGAGAAGAGCTTACAATGTGTGCACTATTTAAATGAAGTAACTGAGACTATTTAACTCAGAGAACTCAGGGAAGATAAAATACATAATTTAAGAGATTTGAAAGCCTATGTGTGAAAATCTATTCAGCCATGATCTATATGATGCAAGTGGTCCAGAAGATACAGTTGAATATCAATGATGGATACATTTCAATTCAAGTTAAGGGAAAACTATATAAAGCAGAATGGACATTCTAAGAGCAACAACTTAGATGTGAATGCACAGACTAGGAGCAAATAAAAGGAGATAAAATTATATGTTAGTAGAAATGGGGAAGAAAGGAAGAGATTTGGAACATATTACCTTACTGATCATTTTGATTTATTTATTTGGAAAGCAGATGAGACAGACATCTTCCAGCCACTAGTCCACGACTCAAAGCCTGCAACAACCAGGGCTGGCCAAGCTGAAGCCAAGAGTTGATAAATGAACCTGCCTTTCCCACAGGAGTAGCAAATATCCATCCACCCAAGGCATCACAGGACACACACTAGCGGGAAGCCAGAAACATAAACGGAGACAGGGCCCAAATCCAGGAACTTGAAAAAATGACACAGGCACCTTGGACAGCATTTTCTTTCTGCTTCAAACTCCCACCGCATTAGTGATTCTTTTAAAATGTATACACAATTATAAGGAAAGTTCTTTAGTCTAAAGTCAGTTAATTGATTTAAATACAAATTTTTTCTAATTAATTTTGAATTGCAAGGCATTTGTAGAGTTGGACATTTTTAATGCAAGAAGATAATAAATTTTTAGTAAGTATTTATTAGGTCTTTAGATGTTGAATTTCAATCTTTGCTATCCCAAACCTTGATATCACTTGATTTCCTGCTTAACTGATGTAATGATTCTACTCTGTTAAAATTCACCAGAGATAAAAGGGACAGCTAGGGCAGTAAGTACAAGGACAGAAGGGCGAGATAGAAGTTGGTTCCTTGAAGATGACAAAAGGGAGCCTGGATTTGCTGTAGGAGGCAAGAGGCCACTGGTAAACGGATTCAGAAGGGAATGGTCTGGTCTGAACAACAAGAAACAGGGAAATGTTAAGCTCTCAAAGCTTTCCCAAATAAAAGGGACATGGAGAATACAAGATTTTATATGTCCTAACCCTGATATCTAACTGAGAGGCACACAAAGTAAATGGGCCAGATAAAACTGGCATTTATCAGGAATGGAGCAGATAGATACACCCTTAACCCGATGGCTCCATGGGCAGACTACAAGGAAGGGGCTTACTTGTTCTGGGAAGTGAGTTCAACATCTACACGGAGGGATAAGACCTGAACAAAGAAAGGCAGAAGTAAGTCTAAGGACATGAGGTGGAAGCCTAATGGGATTGGGCAGAGATTCGACATTCACACAAGGCCTTTTCCACTTTGCTACCTCATAGTTAGGCATGATGCTGCTTGGTTTAGAATACTGAAGATTTCGATTTGTATTATAGGATAGGGCTCACTTCTTTTCTCCGGGGACAGATAATTACTTTGAAACAATTTTTAAATTTACATTGTTATATACACATTTCTGTGTATGAGCTGGGGGAGAAAATTTTGAAGGGGTTCAGTTTTCCTATGTATATAAAGGAAGGATACTAACTTACTAGTTCAATATCCCACATGTTAACATTACTGTTTCATTTGTTAAAAATTCCACCAATTTCTTTTTTCAATAATAAATAAGACTTATTTAAGTATATACTCAGGAAATACAGTGTATTATTTTTTAAAAAGGTTTGTGTGTTTATCTAATGGGCAGAGTGACAGACACAGGAGAGGAGAGAGAAAGCTAGAAATCTTCCATCTATTGGTTCAATCCCCAAATGACTCTAACAGCCAGGTATGGGCAAGGGTAAGGTCAGAATTCAGGGACTTCATTCTGGCCTCTCATTTGGACAGCAAGAGCCCAAGTACTTTGGCTATTGTCTATGCCTTCAGAAGAGTATTAACAGGGAGTTGGAAATGGAAATTGCGGTGGCCAAGTCTTGAACTGATGCTCCGATACAGAATTCTGACATCATCACAATGTGTAATGTATTGAAGGATAGCGTTCTAGTATTTATCATTATTATTATTGCCACTATTGTTACTACAATTTCAACTGTTACCATCTACAAGATTAACAGACTTGATTGTTCTAAATTGCATGACAAATTTAAGGACTATTTAATGAAGTGCATAGTTCCGAAGCTCACATGCCATTGGCAGAAACTAAAGATCAATGAATTTCTCCCTGAAGAACCAGTTCCATTAAAAATAAATTTCATTTGACAAGTCATCAATTCTGTTTTTTGTTTGTTATTAGGGTCTAAGAAAATGAGAGAAGACCCTGGGGATGGAGAACAGCCAGGGGAGACAGAAATAAATATAGAAGAAGATACATTTAACTTTAGAGTAGGATATGTAAAAACACATTGTGGGAAAACACAGAAGAAGGGATTGTATATTTTTTTTTTTAAAAAAATTAAATCCATGGGTTAGATTGTGTTATAGCTGGTTAAGCTGCTACAGGATGCTAACATCCCTCTTGGTTTAAGTACTGGCCAATCCACTTCTGATCCAGACCCCTCTAATTGCTAAGGAAAAGCAATATAAGGTAGTCCAAGTGTGTGGACCCCTGAATTCACATGTGCACCTGGAGGAAGTTCCTGACTCTTGGCTTCGTTGCTGCCATCTGCAAAGTGAGTGGGCTGATGGAAAATCACTCCCTGTGTCTCCATCTCTCTTCATAACTCTTTCAAATAAATAATTAAAAAAAAATAAATCCAGTTACATGACACAGTATCAAGAGGTAGATATAGAGAACCATTATGTCTAAAAGTTAGTCTTAAAAAAAATAGCAAACAAATATTTCCATGTTGGCGAGAAACTGGCAAATTGTACTGATTTTTATCTGATTAGGGGGAAAAAATGCTTGATTTGGAAGAAAAAAAAAAAGAGCAAACCTTTAAAAAAAACAGCTGGAGGTTAGACCCATACAAACTAATACCAGTGAGTCTTAATGCCTCCATTATTTCTTCAGATACTTCAAAATATGATAATATAATTACTACTAGGTACCACAAGTGTATGACAGGTGTCTGAAGCTTAGAATGAGATTATACAAGTGAAAGCGCACTTAAGGAGTTGGGAGAATTTGGATAAACACTTGGGTGTTTGGGGTGATTGGATAATTTCACAGATCCACAGAAGATGCAACAGCGAGAATACTTTTGATGAGTTTATAATAAAAATGTAAATAAAGAGCCATTAATAAGTACGTGCCTTAAATATTCTTCAATATTCATCTTGACAGTAAAATAAAAATTTCAAACATGCAAATTGGCAAAACGGCACAATGAGAAAGTCTAACTTAAATAATCTCTTAAGCTTTAAGTCATGCAAGAAACATTTATTATAACTGAGGATTTGCAATTACATGGGAAAAAGCTGTGACAATCGGCGTATTATGATTCAAGTACCTGTAAATTTTTATGATACTATAACGTTTTTAAAAATGTTAAGAATAGAGAATATATATGCTTCATAATTTAGGATAAATTAATAAAATTATGCATATTAATATCTATCTTAGTGATTTTTGTGGTGTCCTCAGTTAAATTCAAACTACTGTAAATCAATTCAATAATGGTTACTGGGATATGTAAAAAGAAGATTAAAATCTTGAATAAATGTACCAAGACAAGAACATAATCTTGGCATGTTTATAGTTTCATAAGACTTTAACTTAGCAATTCCTCTCCCAAAAAAATGAGCCTCTGAAAATATTCAAAGGTACTGATTTATTATTTCATACAATAACAATAGTTATTTCTTTAAACATACATTGGATATTTGAACATCTCTTTCCTGTTTAAGTGCTGGATATTGTATAGCATTTTAACTAGGTATTCCAAGGACTATCTTTTTTTAAAGGACAATGATCATAGTTTTTTCTAAGCATTGGACACAAGGTTTGGCAGTTTGGCTGAAAGAATAAGGCAAGGCTACTTTTCGAGAGTCGGCTATTTAGCTCTTAAACACACACACACACACACACACACACACACACACTAAAGTTTGACTGACACTAATTTCCTGAACAAGATATCCTAGGAACTCCAGTTTATTTCATAAAATCGTAACAGACAGGGTTTGTGATGTCCCCTCTGCAAAATTCTTTATTCTGTCAGTTTATAGCATTTGAAATGACGGAAAGGGATGCGTTCCTTTCATATGCCATCCAGGAGAACAGAACCTGTCACCAACAGTGTAATGTGCTGTGTATTATCACTCTGAGTGATCCAGGGGCCCAGAGACTGTCATCTTTTTAGACTGTACAAGTCAACACAAATAAAACTGAGGAGGCAAATGATAATGTCGGAGATAGAGCCAGACTCATTCTGGCCATTACTTTTTATTCAAACCTTACAGATGACATGATGTGAAAAATGAGCCCATGTCTAGTTCAGTGCCCATTAGTGTGTGAGCACATTACCTTCCACTTTTCACATTGAATCTTTCTGTACTCACTCTGCCAGTGATAGCTCAGCAGCCTGTCAGCTTAAAGAGGTTTTGACTACTTTTTTAAAAAAATATTTATAAATAAATAGGAAATATGGCCTGACTGTTGATGAATTACAATTTAAACTATCATTCAAAAAATAGGTACAGTATTTCCTGAAGTTTCCCAGAAATTATTCTTTGTAGATAAATGGAGATAACATCCAGCCTGTTACTTTGAACAAAGCTGCTAATTAAAAATATTTTTGAAGTATGTTAAAGTTTATGCAAATTAATAAGCTATGAATTTTAGTAAGTACCAAACACACATTTTGAGTAAGATGAAATTGTCCCACACTTTCTTTTCTAAGATAGATTCCATAGTTTTCCATATCTAACTACCCCAGGCATTCCCTTTAGAAAACATAATAAGAAGTGTAATTTTGCTATGTAAAATAATCATTTTCTGTGAGCGTGCATCCCTGAAGAAAGGCCTGACGAATATTTTTCCAGTTTTATCAGTTGCAAGGCACCTCATATTGCTTCTATGGACATAAAAGAAATGTTTTTGTGTCTGGTGGTGTGGAGAAATCAATTAATTTATCGTTTCATTCCTAAAGTGCCATATTATTTTGGCCAGTGGTAGCAAATTGAACTATGAAAATGTGTTTCTTAACAACTCTGTTGCATAGGACTCCTGCCAGTCCTTACTTACAGCGTATACCTGCACTCTTCAAAAACAAATGAACACACATGTCTACCCACACACACACATTTTGAACATAAGTCTCATTGTTGAAGATTTTTCAGGGTGTTCCATTACGCTATCAATAGCTGAATAAAATCCCTATGTTGCTGTAAGAGTTAATGATTCCTTGTTGCCTCAAAAATACTCTTTAATTTCCCTACTAGAAAAGCCATGCATATTTTAAATTTTACTAAATATATAAATGGTAAACATGAGACAGTTACAGTTCTACTCTTATTAAAATAGAGTGATTTTTTTGGTGTTGTGTGTGATTTACAGGCCTTCATGTTGAATCATGTTCCATTTTATGAGCACAGGAATGACCTAAACAACTCTTAGGAAGGAAATTTGAATTTCTTCTAAACAAATTGTAACATGTGTGGTGAAGCTGGAGGAGAACCACCATGCTTTATACACTTTGTTTTGTATTTAAGTCATTAGTCTTTCCCTCTTAGACTGAAGCATACTTCGGATGCTGTAATTTCTTATATTAGATTGGCTTACCATGTTTTCAGTTCTTATCTGAAATGGCGGTGACAGGCATTATGATCTGTGCAGAAGCTAAATGGTGCCGTATTGGAACAACAGCACACAAGGAGTATCTACTGTAACTTGGTCTTCCATTTTGTTATACATGGATGATATACACATTAATATTTATGGTGATAATGTCAGTCTTCGTGTACAAAATTGTGTATGGAAAGAATATTAAAATTGCATCAATAACTTTCTATGGTAACCATTTTATCAGATACCATAACAATTTAGGTGATACTAGTTGATGTCTATTTGAAAATCCAGTTTAAGTAATAAACAGCTTACCATTATAGCCAACAATCACATCTAAGGGAAGGCAAAACCTGATATCACAAAAAAGTATAAAACACTAAAACAGTGTGCAATACAATATTCCTCAGTTTTTGTTGATGTATGTTTCAAAGAGTTTTATATCTAATACCTGACTATTTCATATTATTTTTTCTAAAACCCAAGGCATCTGTAAGCATTAAGTTAAACTGGAACTTTTTAATGAGTTTTTCTTTTCTTCAAAATTTTTTTTATTATAGCAGCACAATCAGTAATTGAAAAAACATGGAAGCAACCGAAATGCCCATCAGCAGAAGCCTGGATAAGAAAGCTATGGTTCATCTACTCCATGGAATACTACTCAGCTATTTAAAAAAATTAAAATGCAGTTCCTTGTGACTAAATGGGCCCAACTGGAAACCATAATGCTAAGGGAAATGAGCCAATCCCAAAAGGTTAGATACCACATGGTTGCCTTAATTTAAGATGAAATGATGTCAGTATGAAAAATACTACCTGTGAAATGTAAATTTTTTTTAACATATTGGTTGCTCAATACTATGTCCACTAATTCCATGATGTTGTGAATTGTTGCCGATGATATGTTGGGGCTTTTGATTGGTTGGGATGACACTCTGCTGGCTCTACCTTCAGACCAGAGATGGTCTCCACAAGAAGCCGTTGAACTTATCAGGACAATAAGATGCTGGACTCTATGCTTGGTATATGCTTGCAATGAAAGAATCTCAACTGAACTTAAACTGTGGCAATGTAGCAAGGTGGAGGAATCCACCATGGGGGGAGGCATGGAGGGGGGTACGGGGAATCCCAGTGCCTAAAAAACTGTGTCACATAATGCAATGTAATAAAAAAAAACTAAATAAAATGAAATTAAAAAAATAAAAAAAGAAAAAAAAAGAAAAAAATTATTTTTTATTATTTTCTCTAACACTTTTCTGTAAGTATAGGAACACCCTCCCACTGTTTTCACTTCTCCTATTTTTCTCCTTCCACCATTTATTCCCATATTATTATAGAAATATAGTCCCTTGGTAACAGTTATAAGTTTAACATTCTACTATTTAAGTAATCATGGAATTGTAGGTATACAATAAAGATAGAAAGACTGGCATCATGTTTTCAAGGGAAATTTAACTGTTTTGTCTGGAGTCCTCCTTTTATGTAGGACAGTAGAGATGATTAATGCAGCATATTTTCAATTGCTATTATGCTAATCGTCATCACACTGTCATCTATGAGAATATATGTCTGTATTTGTTGAATGAATGTTGTCTCATATCAGAGAAAACCTATGACATTTATCCTTCGGGGATTGACTTATTTCACTGAGTGTAATGTTCTCTAGTTAGAACCATTGTGCTGCAAATGATAAAATTTCATTACTTTTAACAATTGTGTAGTATTCCATAGGGTAGATATACCAGTTTTTTGATTCATTCCTCTTTTATGAGTCTGGTTGTTTCCATGTCTTTGCTATCATGGATTGTGCTGATACAAATATAGGAACACAAGTTCTCATACCTTTGGATATGCTGCCAAAACTGGGATAACTGGGTCGTACAGCAGATAAATTTTGGTTGTCTTAGCTGTCTACATACTGACTTCCATAGTGGCTATACCAACCTGTACTCCCACCAACAGTGAAGGAGGGTACTCTTCACCACATCTATTTCATCAGGTATTATTAATACAGTTCTAAATGTAGGCCATTCTTACTGATGTTAGGTAGAATCTCAAAGTGCTTTTCATTTGTGCTTTGCTAATAGCTAGGGAGCCTGAGCGCTTTTTCATATATCTGTTTGCCATTTAAATTTGTTCTGAAAACATGTCTGCTTATTTCTTTTGCTGATTTTTTCAAAAAGAGTTGTTTGTTTTGCTGCCACAGTTTCTGAAGCTCTTTGTAAATCCTGGATATTAATCCCCTATCTGTTGTGTAGTGTACAAAGACTTACTCCCATTTTGATGGTTGTTTCTTAGTTGTTTGTTTATTTATGAATGTATTTATTTATTCATTTTAATTTTGGGTGATGTTAGCATAGTTGATCTAGGTGGGAAGGATCCAGGGTTATGTTTCCAAACTTTCTGTTTCTTCCCATTTCTTCCGGGAAGAGGGAGGTAAGGAGAGAAGTCGTACCCAGCCTTCCAACCACTCCATTACCAGGGAACGGGCAACAACAACCTAGGGTCCTGATGTGGTGCACTCTCTGAGGGTTCTGTCCATGGGGATGTGATAGTTCTGAAATGCTGTCGATCTCACTGATCTACGCATGAGGAAGCCCTTGGCTGACACAGTTGACCTTAGTGTCTCCATTTGCTGAGATGTTTTCTGTCATCGTTTGGCTCGGGGAGTTGTCCAATATGTTCTGTTCTCCAGTCTCTGTTACAGCATCAGATGTCCTTTTCAGGCCTCAGTGGGCTACTATATCCTCTATATACACCAATGCCAGCTATCCACTATTCTATGTTTTACACTGAGGAACACCAGTTCCCACAGGTGGGCCATTGCGATGGGGCCAGGTGACCCAGGCACCACAGCAACGCCCTCCTCCAATCCGCAGGGCTCATGGATTTGGCAGCCACCACACAGGCAGGCCTAAGGACCTGGACCATGCTGGACATAACACCAGGTGCTCACAAATCCAGCACTCATCTTACTGGCAGGCCAAAAGTCCTGGGCCTGACAACACAGACCCTGCTGGATCCCCCAAACCCCGGTTATGGACCCGACACCCACTGCATAGGTGGGCCCAACAACACAGCCTGGGTGACCCAGACCCCACCAGACTTACTGCCCCTGCAGCTCACAGATTCAGCACCCACCTCACAAGTAGGCTGAAGTTCACAGGCCAGATGGCCCAGGTCAAACTGGAATCCCAACACTGGGGCTCATTGTTCCAGCACCCACCTCACAAGCAGGACCCAAACCCTGCAGGAGTCCCCACTCCTGGGTCTCATGAACTTGGCACCCACTCCACAATCAGGCCCAAGGACATGGGCCAGGCAACCTGCTGAACCCACCCCCCACCCAGGCAGGGTTCATGGATTCAGCACCCACCTTGCAAATGGTCCAAAAGTCCTGAGCCAGAAGACCTGAGCCCCACCAGACCCCAGCCTTCAGGGTTCACAGATCCAGCACCCATACTGCAAGTGAGTCAAAAGGCCTGAGCCAAATGACTCAGGCCCTGCCAGACCTTTGTCCTCTGGGGCTCATGACCCAGCACCTACGGCCCCTAGACTGGCATGGCTCAACTTACCTCAGCGTCCACTGGTGGGTGCTTCATCCTAGTTTGATCCAGCTTACCCCTAATTCCAACTCCTGCTGATGGGCACTACAGCCTAGCCTGGCCCAGATAGCCTCTGTCCTGTCCTCGGTGTGACCTGGCTGGTGTAGCAACCCAGTCTGACTCCTTTTTCACCCCATCCTGGTTCTCTGATATGCCAGTGGTTGTTCTGAATGGCCCAGCCATGATGCTGTTGAGTACTATAACTTGGCCTGGTTTGGTTTGCTCCTTCCTTTAGTTCTTCCACTCACCTGTAGGGACTGCATCCTGTCAGAGTCCCCTAAGCTCCTCTCTCAGGTCCCCTCCCAGTATCAGATCTTGTGCACACTGGTGGGTCCTTGGTCCAGGTTGACATTGTCTACCTCTTGTCCTGGTAGGAACAGTGTCCTTACCCAATTGGCCATATCCTCTCCAGTTTTTACTGTTGGATATCATACCCCAGCCAAACTGGATCCATGCCCAGACACATCTCTCGCATAATTCACAAGAGTAAGAAAAGTGGGAGTTGATGAGCATAAAAATCCTACAACACACTTATATACAATAAATAGCTGTCTCCAGAAAGAGAATATTCTACACACAATAGAATCCTTAGTAAGCAGATATGAGGAGGGGAGGAACCCCAGAGTTAGTAAATTCTAAATGACAGTTTGTTATTAGAAGACCATCTACAAAAAGGCAAAAATCAGAATGGAGGAACGTAACATATGAGATGATTGAACAGCACCAGGATAGACAAGGAGGGTAGCAAAGAAAGGAGAAAGAATAAGAAATGTTTAGGAACCTACACTAAAGCATTATGAGTGAATGAATGCAAGCAAAATACTGTATGGAAAGGGAAAATGAAAATGTAAAACAATAAGCAAAGATTAATATTTGATAAATACATTGAATGAAAAACCTGATGAAAGAGAGAAGATATTCAAAAGAGACACAATGTATATATAGTTGAAGACCTTGGAGAAGAAAACTAAAATAATGGAGTATTCTAAAAAAGAAAAATCACTCAAAGCTACATGCTAAAATTTTAAAAATTGAAGTACATGTACTGCCAAAAGGACACTCACAACATTCAATATCAAGCCCTGTTTCCATTCACCTAGCACACTTTAAAGATAAAGAAAAACAGCTTCTAAGCAACCAGACAAAATGATTCAGTCACTTAGAAGTTCACGCCAATGTTAAGCACGTTGGTGAATTCAAGTAACATTCAAGGTCTGACGAGCCTTTCTGGGAAAATTTACAAAAGAATAACCTTCAGAAAAATAAAAAAAAAACAGTTTTGCTGGTGAATAAAGAAAAGATTTAATACATAACAGCTGATAATGTAAAAAAAGATGTAGAATATAATACAAGTGCTATATTTGATAAAATATATGTAATACAATAAAAGTAAAATACAAAGCATGAGATGTAAAAAGTATGATTACTTTGAGAAGTGTTCATATATATGAACTCTAAGCAAATTAGATGCTGCAGAGATAAAAGGAGGAAGAAATATTTTAAATAATCTTAATTATTTTTGACAGTGGAAAATAAATATAAACATTTTAGACTATATTATTATCATTATATATATCAAACAGAATCGAAGAAAGTGTCTTCAAGGAATTTATCCAACCAAGGATTAATACCCAGATATATCAGCAACCAGAAATACTCAACAACCAAAACAAACTCACACACACACACACACACACACACACACACACACACTGATTCCAGTATCCACCAGAAGTCACTCATGGTTTAAATTGGTCAGTCCATGTGAATATTTCTCAAAGTAAAATCATTTCCATGCTTAATTTCCATGTACAATTACTTCTACTTAAGCCTTTTTTCTAAGAACTCTGGCAGATGAAAATGTCATTAAATTTACTATTCACACATCAATACACTAAGCAGTGTTTATTTTACTTTTAAATTATTTTTACTAGTTTTAATACTAGACAAAATATATGGCTTGGATTTAGTAGTCATGTTAGCACACATATGGTTTTGCTCTCCTATGATGCTATATTTGTAATTGTGTGAATTAAATATTCACTCAAACCATCAGTTATACTAGCTTCACCATAATATATAAAAACTAGTTTAAACTAGTCCCAAGTGGAAAAAAAGTATCTAAAACTCAGGATTTTGTGATTAGAAACAGCACTTTTTAGTATTATGAGCAAATAGTTTTCAATTTAGAAAATTCTTATAATAAGACACTATACAGTAATTTAGCTATATTTATATGAAGTTTGTAACATAGAAAACTAGGCTATCAGAAAAATTCAATTTAGAGTGTGTGAAGAAAAAACTATCAAAGGAAAACCCATTTTTAAAAGAAGTTTGGCTGCTTGATAAGGGTAGTTTTTCTTTTGCTTTTTAAAATATTTCATTGTTTGTTATGTGAAAGCAGAATTAAAGAGATATCAAAAAATAACACAGACTCTGGATCTTGCATCAGTCAGGGTGTATCCAGGACAAAGCCAGGAACCTGGCACTTCATCTTGTTCTCATGGTCTCAGCAGCACAAAGGATGGAACCCCTTCTGCTGCTTTCCCAGGCATATTAGCAGAGTGCTAGATAGAAAGTGGAGAAGCCAGGACTCAAACAAATACATATATGGCATGCTGACATTTTAAGTGGTAGCTTAACTTGCTATGGCAGAAAACTGTCCCCTGATAATGACAAATTTTCATTGCTTTCCTTGCTTCTCTACTGTAATATATTTATCCTAATGGTCTACAACTAATGTGAAATTATTTGGACAAGTTTAAAGGTTGAATTTAATATTTACCATTTTTCTTGAAGATATCTGTGTTTCTACTTTTACTGGTTTATAAAAATTAATTACTATATTAAAAACAAATCTTTTAAAAAGCTTACTGTTTAAGTTTTAGGTGACATTTGTTAGTGTATTTCTAGATTTTGGATATCTTAGCCTCATGAGATTATAAGGATCTAATTGTAAAATTGAAACAAAAACAAGAAACTTATTTTTTTTTTCAAAGATTTGAAAGCCAGGACAACAGAAAGGAAGAAAGAGAGAGACAGCTTCCATCCACTGGTTCAGTTCCAACATGTCCATAAATGAGTAGAACTGAGTCCAAGATAAAGCCAGGAGCCACAAATTCCATCCATGTCTCCCACATCACGGGCGGGGAGCCAAGCCCTTTGAGCATCAACTGTTTCTTAGATGTATTAGCAGGGAGTTAGGTCTGGAGCGCAGCAGGCAGAACTGGAACTGATTTTATAACGGGGGATCTGGGTACTCCAGGCTTAGAGTTAATCTGCCACCCTGGAGTCTCCACCCTCTAAACAAGTTCTACTTTAAGTATTACTTAATAAGGACGTTTTTACAGTAAAAGAAAACTAACAAATAATACCAAAACAATAGAGTCTTAGATCCAGAGATACTTGTTTTTACTTTTGCATTAGATAAAAACTGTCCATATTTAACATACTTGAAAAAAACACTTTCTGTAGAAGTTGATACAATATTAGCAAGGACAATTAAGAAAGAATCAGGTGAAATTATCATAAAAAAGCAGAAATCACTGGTTTAACTTACACTTGATGTCACCTCTCTCTAGATGTATCAGATTCATGTTAAATTTTATGTGATGCAATTGATCTGTATAAAGGTAGCTTTAGGTCATCTAATACTTTTAATTTTAAAATTAACACATTTAAAACTCTTACCATGTTGGATGGTGCCTTTCTTAGAGATGTAATCACAAATGCAGAAGTTTTAATGTGTTACCATATTAGTTGATAAATGACTACAATAATATGAATCTATATGTACTAGGAATACATTGTGGATATGAATAACCTATGAGAAATTTGAACAAGCCTGGAATCAAAGAGAAAATAGAACAAACTGCTATGTCTTATTTGATTGAGATCCAGGGAAACATTATAGGCAACTTAAAAAAAAAGTTGCACATCTGTTAGATTACAACTGGTCTGAGTTGTCCACCATCAACACAGCGCAAAGGATTCCACTACAGACTATGTTTCCAGATTGTTAATTTCCTGCCCAGATGGTGGTGCAGAAGGCTGCATGGAGTGTATGACTTTTTAGTCAAGACAAATTCTGTTCCAAGAAGAAAACCTCGATTCTAAGTAGAAATCTCAGACTGAGCTTTTTCTTATCAAATGGTTTAGAAGACAATTTTGTTCACCATTATCAAATCTGTAACCTAGAGTATCAATCAAGGACAGAATTTTACATGGAAAGTGGCGTGGGAAAAATTCTTGTGTTCATCAGCAATGTCATTCATGTGGCATAAAATATATTTGTAAGCAAATCGATTCTCTGATTTCTGAATTTCGTCAGCAGTTTTATATATTTATGTACATAGCACAGTAAGAGTAATAAAGACAAAATTATATTAATATGATTTAAACATGGCCAGATAAAATGCACTTTGGAATTGGGGGGGTATTGGTTTTTGGTACAAACAATTTTAAAAGTGGGTGGAGCATCGTGTGGGAAGTATAAAACAGGAAAAATTCACATTTTATAATTTCTGTTAGCATAAAATTTTCTTGAAACTTAGCCTAAATAGCTTTTTGCCATTCCCCAAAAATTGAAGACATTTGTAAAACATTTACTAGAATTTATATTATAAAAAAGTATGTTCAACATTTAAGACAACCTATATGTATGGTAAAATTAAAATATTGGAGGTCAGCCCAGCAGCATGGTCTAGTGGCTAAATTCCTCACCCTGAATGCGCCCGGGATCCCATATGGCACCGGTTCTAATCCCGCCTGCTCCACTTCCCATTCAGCCCCCTGCCTGTGGCCTAGGAAAGCAGTCGAGGACAGCCCAAAACCTTGGAACCTTGCACCCACATGGGAGACCTGGAGGAGGTGCCTGGCTCCTGGCTTCAGATCAGTGCAGCACCGGCCATTGCACTCACTTGGGGAGTGAATCATTGGACAGAAGATCTTCCTCTCTGCCTCTCCTCTTCTATGTATATTTGTCTTCACAATAAATTAAATAAATCTTTTTAAAAAAATGTTAGAGGTGTGCTGGGCCATGGATAGCATATCATTTGGTTAGACCTCTTCCCTTGCCAGAGTGCTTGATTTGAGTCTTGTGTCTACTCCTGATTTCATATTTCTGCCAATACACATGATTAAATGCAAGGAATGAGTGGCTCAAGTACTCGGGTCATCTGTCACTCGCAAGGTGACTCGTATTAGATTTCTGACCATTGCCTTCGGTCTGACCTTCTCTGGTCATGGCTGGAATTTAGGCATCTAGAATCTAGGAAGTGAGCCAGCACAAGGAAGAAATCATTTTGTTTGTCTCTCTGTCTTTCAAATGAAATGAAAATAAATTTTAAAATGAAATATATACTTAAATTTTAAAGTATACAATGATTACTACTTTTTGGCTTTATTTTTATGATAAATCCAACTCTTTGCTTGTAGTTCATCATATTAAATAAAATAACATTGATAAACCTTTACCTTCGCCATGGTAGGAGTTGATTCTAAGTACACAGCATGTGCAATTTGTAATGTTCCCTTCCCACCCTGATCCTGTGCTGTACTTGTTTAAATGATGTCATGCCAATGATTTTTTTTTTGTTGTTATTTTAGAAGGAAAAAAAAACGAGTAGAGATGAAAAGAACAGATGAGCCAAATGAAAAGAGCATATGGGAGATAGGGAACGAGAGTGGAAAAAACAAAAGATAAGGAGCCGGAAAAAGAAGGAAAGAAACATACAAGGTTGAAGGAAGGAAGGCGTGAAGGAAGACATACTGACAGAAAGGATAGAGAAGAGACTGAAATTGAAGCAGCTACAATCAATGACCCACTAAGGGTCATATTATTATTGCAGGCCTAAGAGCTAACCAGTTCTGCACAAAATGACTATTCATCACTGTTTAAACTCTAGAAAGTGGAAGACAATAACTTGGTAATTTGGAATTCACCTGATGAGCTCTTGTATTCGTTATTGGGAATTTCACAACGTTCGGCATTACACATGCATATGCCTGCTGTCATTTACAGACGCAATGAGAAAAGAAGCCACCAATATGAGTCTTTGGGAGAAGAAAAGGCATATAACAAATATAAAAATTAAAAACACTCGGGAATAAGGTAAATACTGAGAGTACGAACTGGGAATGAGACAAATATTGGATTAAGACAAACACTGCTGCAGATTCCAATGTCAATTCTAGCAGTGCTCATAAAGATTGGCCTGTGTTGACAGTTGAAGATGAGCAGCTCAAGCTGAAAGCACACAAAAGTATCTTACAAGCTAGACTCCTGCTTCACAAACAAAGTTTCTTGAAACAGGTGATTTAAACTACTAGATTATAAAAATAAATTTGAGCACAGAGAGTTGTATCCTTGGAGGTAATAAAAACTAATTTAAACCGGTAGCTTAGTAATATATGAAAATCATTTGAAGCCCATAGCATTTTTGTTTTTCATCATTGAATACTAAATATTCTACCAATATTTCAAAAAATAGAAATATTCATTATGAAACACAAGTATTAAAACATGTAGGATATCGGGCCCGGCGCGGTGGCGCAAGTGGTTAAAGGTCCTCGCCTTGCACGCCAGGGATCCCATATGGGCACCGGTTCTAATCCCGGCAGCCCCGATTCCCTTCCAGCTCCCTGCCTGTGGCCTGGGAAAGCAGTCGAGGACGGCCCAAAGCTTTGGGACCCTGCACCCGCGTGGGAGACCCGGAAGAGGCTCCTGGCTTCGGATCGGCCCGTTGCACTCACTTGGGGAGTGAATCATCGGATGGAAGATCTTCCTCTCTGTCTCTCCTCTCTGTATATCTGCCTTTCCAATAACAAAATAATAAAAATAAATCTTTAAAAAAAAACATGTAGGATATTTTACCCATGAAGTATCACTCCCAGACCTCTAAATTCACATTATCCATTTATTATCCTAATGTATTTTTAATACTGTGATTATTGATGTTCATGTGAGAAACTTTTCCACTGAAAGAAACTGAAGAGGCAAATTTGTGTAGTAGTTAAGGCCTGGCCCGTCAAGCCAGTTGGAGTTTAAATGCACAATCTGTCCAAGGTGTGATTCCTTGGACAATTTGGATTAACTCTAAGGTTGGAGTCTCTGATGCTCCTACTAATTTGCCCACATGTGGATAGAAAAGGAAAGCAAGGTAGGGTGTATCAGCTGCCCAGAGTTATACCTCAAAACCTGAGTCACACTCCACAATGACCATGAGTTATTTTGGCAATTCAACATTTTTTTTTCCTTCTTTGATTTTATTTGAGACAACTTCCATCTGCTGGTTCACTCTGCAAATGCCTGCATTCAATCAGGACTGTCTAAACCAAAGCGAAGAATCCACCATCCAATCTGTATTTCACACGCGGATGGTGGAGAACCACATGCTTGGGCCATCACCTGCTGTCTTCCATGTTGCACATTGGTAGGAACCTGCAATCTGAAGCAGCTCTTGGCTCCCCCTAGCGGCGTTGACCTGACAATTGCAATTATTTGGGAAGTAAAGTAGCAGCTGAAAGAACTCTAACTCTGCCTTTCAAATAAACAAATAAACTTCACAGATGCTTTTATTAGCCACAAAATCTTAAAATGTATACACAGTATTTTCAAAATGCATACTTTCTATGAAACACAAAAGCTATCTTCAGTGATTCTTAAAATGAACTAGCCACTGGAGTCATTCTGTTTCATGGACTCTTATGGAACAGAGGACATGTGGACAAAGATGATGATGAACATGGCTGTCCCTAATGCCTGTTCATTACAGATAGAACTCAGAACTTGGCCATACCGGTGAACTTCTGAATGTTATATCCCATTCATTTCCCCTTGCTTCCACCTCAGCTTTCTTGGTTGAACCAGAATATGTATCTGTATTGAATCCATTTCCAATGACTTGTGTTGAGCCTAAATCTGTTAGGTATATTGTTAGTGTTTCAGAAATTGAAATGGAAAACAGAATTATTTAGCCATCTCTTTTCTTTAAAAAAAGAAGGTTAAAATTCTTTAAAAAGCACAATCATAGAAAGAGGAGAACCATAAAGGACAGATGTTTCATCTGCTTGTTCACTCTCAAATGGACACAACAGCCTAGACTGGGCCTGGCTGAAGCCAGAAGCAAGGGGCTTTATCCAAGTCACCCATGTGAAGGCAGGGACCTAAGGATGTGAGCCATCTTCTGCTGCTTTTCCAGTCGATTAGCGGAGAACTGGATTAGAAGTAGAGCAACCAAGACTCCAATCAGCATCCAAATGAGAAAATGCAGCAATGCACATGGTGGTTAAACCCACTCTGCTAGAATGCCAACCCCAGTAAAATACTCACTTCTTAGGTTATTTTAAAAAAACATATTTTTGTATGCAATACAAAAAGGCAGAAAGGTAAGAGTGAACTTTCCATTGGTCAAACACTGCTTTCTCAAGTCATAAGCAGGGAACTGAATCGAACCCAGAGCAGCAGGCACTGACCGATGTCCATATAGGATGCTGTTGCCATAGCTGCCACTGTATCAGTACCCAAACTAAATGTTTCAAAAGAGCAGCTTCTAAGCTTTAACTTTTCTCAGTAAGAAACACTCTCCAGCTTGGTGGTCCGGTGGTTAAACTTGCCACCCACAGCACCAGCATCTCATATGGGCCCCAATTTGGGTCCTGGCTGTTCCATTTCTGATCCACCTCCCTGCTAACATGTCTGGAAAAGATCACAGCCCCAGTTTCTGCTTCCATTTAGAGTGAGCCAGCAGATCTCTTTCTGTATCTACCCCGCCCCCATCTTCCCACCTCCATTATTCCCCCCTCAAATAAAATAAATCAATCTTCTGTTAAAAAAATAAAACGTTCTCCCTTAACTCGTAAGCTCCATTTGATCTTTCATGACACCTCATTGACCTACACTAAGAGTTTCAGACAAGCACCACCAATGACTTGTTCTCTAAAAATTCTCTGTGCTTTCCAAGTCTATAGCTTGAAGCTCCTTCCCGGTCCTTATGCCTTCCTCTCATCTATGATATCCCACTCTTGAGTTTTCTCAAAATTACAGTTATTCCTGACCCCACCTTCCAAGTGGAAATTGATTTTAACAACTAGATATTTTGTGTTAACACTGTGAGCCACAGACTGTGGGATTTTTCATTATGCTCATTTGTCTCCCTAAGTTTTTCTCTCTGACTACAATCTTAATTCTTTTTTTAAGGTTTATTTTATTTTTTATTGGAAGGTCAGATATACAGAGAGGAGGAGAGACGGAGAGGAAGATCTTCTAAATGTTGATTCACTCTCCAAGTGGCCGCAATTGTCAGAGCTGCACTGATCTGAAGCCAGGAGCCAGAAGACTCTCCCAGGTCTCCCAGGCAGGCACAGGGTCCCAAGGCTTTGGGCCATCCTCAACTGCTTTCCCAGGCCACAAGCAGGTAACTGGATGGCAAGTGGGGCTTCCCATATTAGAATCAGTGCCCATATGAGATTCTGGCACCTTCAAGGTGAGGACTTTATCTGCTAGGCTACAACGCTGGGCCTTATAGTCTTAATTCTTTAAAACAGGGAATGTGATATAGTCAATATTTTTTCATGAGCAAGAGTCACTTTCATGAGCAACAAAATCTTTTTCCCTGAAGACATAAATGCCTTGATGTCACATTGTATTCACATTTAGGAAATGGAAACCTTATTATTCAATGATAATAAAGGCTAGAACGGTGTAATACAAATCATCTCAGAGAGAACTAAGAACCACAATGCAAAAAAGAGAAAACAAATAAGAATCAGGGCGAACCAGAAGGTGCAGAGTCTAAATTCCACTGTTTGGGGGTTTTCAGTTACAGGTGAATGGAAGCACAAGAGACAATGTATAAATAACTACAAAGTAAGTTGAGATGAAAAATTCTAATCAGCTGCTTAAGCTCATTATGTACTTTTCACTCTGTAAAACAAAATTTGAACAGATATAAATATGGTATTTTATTTCCCTCCAAATATCAGTTGTGCAGCTGCTAAAGAGAGTTAGCAATTACCCAGGGACCAATTAGCCTGTTTGTGGATTAGCTACACCCTGTGGCTTCTCCCCCTTTGCCTTCCATCTCATCCCTGCCTTTTGACCACCTCACAGTCGCTACTCCAAGAAGAAATTATAGTACTGAAAAGGAAAAAGCAGTAAAGATGAAATGAAAACCCTATAAGTTAGTAAATATGATTTGTTATTGTTAATTGGCACAGACTTTTGAATAAAATACCAAACAAATGGTTTGAAGAGCAATTATTACCACAAAAGATTCAGGGATTGCTTATCTTGATCCTCAGTTGTTTCATCTTGAAACATAAGGCTTATTTAATAAGCTGGTCTACAACAATAATTAAAACTAAGTTGGAAGACTATTCAATATTTTATTACTTTCTACTGTCCAGAATATTCACAATTGGCTAAAAGCTTATCAGAAGAATTTTTGTATGGTTTTATATGACCTTTTAATGTCAATCTGTGCAGTTTATTCGCCGACAGTTCTCATTGATGTGCTTCTATTCATAGAAAAGTTCCCAATACAATTGGAAAAATCCATCTTATACTACTAACATGCACTTTTCTATTTATGTACCGTCGGAAGGGACTCTAAAAATCAATTTGTAGCATTGTCCATTGGGGAATTGATTCTTCATACTCAAATTCCATTTTGGCACAGGTGAATTTACCCGAGTATATTTGAAATACATTTTGTCCACGTACTATGTCCTCTGTCATTTTGAGCCAATTCAATGGTGGCACTCTCTGTGGAGTTTTCTCTTTTCCCTTGGGGCCTGTGCTCAGGGTTTCATGAACATAATACAAAATTTTCCCTCTCAGTTGTCCTGGGACTAGTCTTTTTTTCTTCTAAGAATAAAATTCTGTTTCTGACGTTTAATGATTTTCCTTTGTGGTTAACTACAGACCCAACTTCTAATATCTGATCCTTCTTTAACTGTCATCTGCATCTTGTTTGCATTAGATAAATGAAAATGATAAGGTAAATAAATGGTTACTCAAGTTATTTCTTTTATCTCATGTTTTTTAATGAAAACTTTTGGTGTCTAACTTTCACTTTCTTGGTAATTTTTCACTAATACCTCTGGACACTTGTGTCCAAAACCAAAAAATAGAAACCTTAAATTAAATTGCAAATGTGCTATAATGTATTCTGTATGCTTGGTTGTGTCTCAGAATCATCCAAGGAAAGTAAAACATTAGATTTCCATGCTGAATCAGGAAACAAGGAGAATGTTTTGTGCTGGACACCATGAAATTTTGGTAGTAGATTGTAATTTCTTCTTTAATATTTTATTAATTGGATGAAATTCTGTTTAATCCCTTTTATGTGTTGTATGCAAAACAGTGTTTATGCAATGCAGTTATATGTTTCCAAAATTCTTATAAAGTGCCTCAATCCTAATTTTTGCATTTTTACTAATTTTTTTTTCAGTCTTTACTATTACTATATGGAATTCTGAAAAAAAAAAAAAAAGAAATAGCAAAGTAACAAATTAGAACCATACTTTGATGCTAATCTTTCTACTTGTAGTTTTTCTTAATTCTTCATTCTACAGATTTTGAGCATAAAAGTCACTTAGATACCAATTTTAAATATAATGATTGTTTATGTGTATGTCATGGGTTAGGCTTGTAATACACTGAGAAGTTTACTTCAAAGATCACAAACAATTGAGAATAGCAATTAATAATTGGGAAATTAGAGTAGAAAAAAGATCAACTTATTCTACAGACTGATCAAAATTCATTCTTATACTTAATTCTTATATATTTTGCTAAGCTAAACTGACCTTAGAATGATCAATGAAAATCTTATTTACAAATTGTTTTACAGTTTATGCATAAACTGTATTAAGTATTCCCCTGCAATTTTTGGCAAAGTATAGATGAGAAAAAAACTCCCACTGTAGTAAGATTTATGTGTCAATCTTGGTTACAGACTGTGTTATGATATGAATATGCAGAAAAGGGAACTATGAATATCAATAGAGGAATGTGCTTAAGATAATTAATATATGTTAAATATTTTAATTTTCCCTTTAAAAGTTGAGTGAAAGTACATAGAGCAGAAAAAATTGTTAAAGATTTAGGGTACTTTTGCCTTAAGTGGTTAATTTCAGTTGCTACCACAGATAATAATTGTTTTCATATGTTTGAAAAATACATATTAAATGGACGTGTTTTGCTTGTTTACAACACCAGTAAATAAGTATATATTGCAGAATGGGAGAGAGAAGGAGAGGCTTATGTGTCCAAAATCATAGAAAGATTTAGGAAGCCTTAAGGAAGTCTGACTTTTGAAATACAGTTTTAAAACATTCACAAAGAACCTGCATTAAAATCAGTAAAAGCATCTTATGTGACATTATAGAAAAATCAAATTTAAAACAACTTGCTTTGTTTGTCAGACTGCAATCAATTTAATGTACTTGAAGATAAATGAAAAGGTCTTTTCCAAAAGAACATTCAGCAGGATGTTGCATAGATATAACGATTACCCATAGTGATGATTAAGTTCAAAACAGCAAAAAATAAAATACCCTGCTGAAATACCAAAAATGGTGGAGAGGAAGTGGAAAATTATGTGAAATGTTAGGGATGTTTCATTCCAGTACTTTGGCCTCATTATGGTATCAACTAAATATAAAGTACATAGACCAGATAAATGTCTCATTAAGTCTCCCTCAATTCTTTCTGGGTTTTTGGTAGTGGTCTTGAAAATGAAAAATAGAGAAGTATCTTATATTAAATTATGGAGCAAAAAATATTTCATTGAAAGCTTTCATTAGCATAATATATATGTTAAAACATGGTACCATAGTTAGTCTTTAAGCAACTCCAACATTATAAAGACAAGAACTATTCTATATAGCAAGTTTTAGGACTGGCACAAACAAAAATGATTTGCATTTCAAACTTACGTGAAATATCAACTCCTCAAATGTGGTTTCTGTTATGGGCTACTAACCACCATTTTACGAAAAGACTGTTCTCAGCTAATACCATTTCTGAGCTAAACAGAAGGAAATTAAGCTAGCTCTACTGATGTTTATTTCTGCCTCCATGGAAACAGGCATGTATGGTGTGTTGAAAAGGGCTTCTTTCTGGTTTTTGTCTAAAACACGCATGTGAACACAACACCTGAGAATTATGGATAAGAAAACTGGCAATGGCTTTGGAAGTCAAAAGTTGTTTGAGAAGTAATTCTTGAAATCGATCATTGAATTTAATTAACGTAGCTCTCCCTATGATGAAACAGGATAAATTCCTCACAATGAATTATTCCTGAGTTTCTCATTCTGGAAAAGCTCACATTGCTTTCAGATGTATTTAAGAAGGAGAAGGTGAATATGATGACACCACTTTTCTTTTCAAAACGAAATGCTGAAAATACCTACATGTTAGTCAAAATATATAGAAAACATCATAAGGGATGCTTGTTAACAGTAGAAATATGAATTCAAAAGGGAGAGGAAGGTGTGAAAAGAGAGGCGCTCCTGGAACCTGCAAATACACACACCGAGTTTCCGTCTCAGAGACAAGTAAGTCTAGGATTGACAGATGGTAGCTGATTGTTTCTGGTGGAGCAAATGATGGTTAGTTTGCAAGTAAAAGCAGATAAAGGAGCACGTGAATAACAGTCAAACATCTTTGGTATGTGGGTAAGGCTTAAATTATAAATGGCTTAAATTATAAATGGTTCATGATTGACCGGCCACAAGCTAGTTATTAAGAATGCACATATGGTGAAGAAAGGCGGGAGTGTTTCAACGGACAAATGGCGCTGATCAGAAAGGTTCCTATGTTAAGTAGGAGGAGTACTTGGAAAGCAGAACACTTGAAGGGACGTTATACCTAACTTACAATTCAAAAATAACAGAAGTTCACTTGAAGTTGGGGCATGTTAAGCCTCGGTTGATTCAAGAAATACACAACACTGCTAAGTGCAGCTGGGAAAATGCAATGATAAACGAATTGACAAACACTCAGAGTCCTTGGTTGGCAGTGGATCCAAGTACTGCCCATAAACAACATGATACCGTTCAAGATCACATCAGTTTCAAATCAGAAATCCGCCCGAATGATCTTCCACATGATCTGGTGAGACCCGCACCTAACAGGTGCTCTGTAAGTCAGTTTATTTCATCTTTGAACAAATCAATATATAGGACCCTCTATCACCTCAAACACAAAATAGGAAGTTACGTCTTACACAATCTTTGTTTTTAAAATAATCTGTGTGTGTGTTTTATTTCAGATAGAAATAACAAGAATATAACTCTGAATCATGATGAACTATCTTAAGTCACAGAAGATAATTTATTTTAAGATTCCAATTTATTTTTCTGACTAGATCATCAAGAAGGGGTTAATTATTGGGATCTTACCTGGGGCTGGAAGCGCAGTACTCTGTTTCCCCAGTGCAGTCAGGATTACAAATAATGGTTTCACCAATCACAATAGTATTTTGAGGAAAAATTACATTTTATACTTATTTAACAACATTTGATATCATTCTAAGATTTTTTTGAAGATTTGCATGTAAAAATGTGTTCAACTTTAAACAAAAACTTTTTCAGTTCTCTTTACCTGTGTGACAATTTGCTATGAATTTTTAGTTGGCAGTAAACTTCTGTTACATTTTTGAATTGTACAACTATATTTAAAATATAAGCTTATCAGTTAATTCAAATGCTGACAGTTGTCATTGTATATGATTATATATTTGAATAATTCTTTGAATAGGTATGACTTATTTTAATGTATAATTTAGTTTATAAACTCACTCTCATTTTCTTTCTATGCGAGCAAAGCATGCCTACATAATTAATCTGAATCTAATTACCATCAAAAACCAGAGAGGTTAAGTGAATGGCTCCAGGTCACACAGCAAGCCAGTAGCAATTTTGTAAATGTCTTATTTGAATATAAAAACATTTAGATGATAGAATAATTATTCAGGGTCATCAATAGAGGTAACACTTGTCATGTTGAGATAAGAAAAATGTATTTTAAATCTCCTAATACATACATGAACTAGCATACAAAAAATTTTATTAAATCAATATTGTATTATTTAACCTTGTACATGGAAAATGTGAAATTTTATTTTATAAAACTTGCTGAGTGCTCAATATTTTTGATAAGATAGTGTGTATATTTATACAATATAAAATTATTTTCCATTTTGTTCTTTTTGAAGTGATGAATTAAAAAATCAAAGCCTTTTATTAGTATTAAAATGACATTATTTTGATAGCATATAAAGCAAATGAGCAATGTTTAGAAACTGTTCCTTTGGTGATGAAAGCCAGAGGGAATATGTCAGGCATTTTTTGTTTGTTTTGATTATGCAATCTAAACAGCATATGGACAAAATTTACCTTCCTTAGGTTTTTCTCAACCACTTCTAAGTTTATTCCAGGAAGGACATCTTCAGCAGGCACTTCCTTGAAACAGTAAGAATTACAATTTAAGAAACAGCTTTAGCACAAAACATCCTCTATAGGGTAAATATTTATCAGGTGAAAATTTTGGTTACACAGTAAAAAACATGCCTTTCAAATATGTGCTGATAATTTTTTGTATTCATTTATTAAATGCCCCACCTTTATCTAGCTTTAAAATGTGTTTAAAACAATATAAAAACAGGTAATTATGTAAAATTTCAGGCAGCTTTGCTCTTCTTGTTAGTAATTATGTTGTTTACCAAATGCATTGTCTCAATGATGTTAATTCAACTTCATTAGCTTCCTGAAATTTAAACATTGAATAATTATCCTGCTCACTTCCCCTTGGCAAGTGACCTTAGAATTATTCCATTCTGAGAGCTCTCTGCTCTCCAGCATACCATATGAACATTGTCTATTTTGATCAGGCCTGTTTGTGATACCTCCTACAAAATTCAAAAGATGCATTTGTAGAGATAACAAAGAACATATCAATTTTATGGTTAAACATTGCATCAATGTGGAACACAAGCCTTGAACTTCACGGTGGGAAAGTCTATTTATTGGAGGGGAACCTTGGCAATGTGTTGGGTGGTACTTGAATCATTCTTTCTCTTTTCATACTATTGAAAGACAACTTCCAATTGAATGTAATATGAGATTTTTTTTAAACAAAATCAGTCAATAAAGTTACTTAACTTTCTTTGAATTTGGGGATATCTAGGGGTGGTTCCCCATCCCTGGGTACTGGGACCTGGGGAGGCTGGGTGTTGCTTCCCGCTTTACCTCCCCTCTCTCAAGAGACAACAACAAGAAACAGAAAATTCGGAAACAATAATTTTACCCACTTTTCTCTAACCCTCAATCCTCCCCACCATGATCAACCATGTAATCAGCATGCATTTTTTTTAATTAAAAATTAAAGTAAATCAAAGAAGGAAAAAAGTTAGCTAAAGTCCTGGCCACTCTGTTTTGGCACCAGCTATTTGCTAATGTGCCTAGACAGTAACAAATAATCACTCAAGCACTTGAATTCCTGTCATTCATGTAGAAGAGAAGGACGCAGTTTCTGGCTTCTGGTTTTGGGTTGACCCAACCCAAGTTATTGTGTCCATTTGAGCAGTAAACCAGTGGATGAAATAAAGTCTCTTTCCTTATCCACCCCCCTTGATCATTTCTGCCTTTCAAATAAATATTTTAAAACAGGACATAATCATGGACATTTGCGGTTCTTTAACATTACTTCATAATTGAAAGTTTAAAATTGTTCCTTCAATTTGTCCCTGCTATACTTACTAGGCTATTGTGAAATACAGTCACCCCCTTTCTGGGGAACATCAGGTTCTTACTCCTTGCTTTGAGCTATGTTTTGTTTGGTGCCTACTATCCTATCTTTATCTCCTCTTTAGGATTCAATAATCATCATTCTGTGTCCAGTTAAAAAAAAAACTGCTATGTATTAGGGATAATATGCAATAATTGTCCTAATATATGACTGATGTATTTTATTGAAAACAATATGCTCCACTGATTCATTTGAACCAAATGGCAGTATTCCATTCTTTTATATTGCTGAATTATATATATATAATATTTTATGTATTACATATGTAATTTGCATATTATGTATATATCATATTCTCTTCGTTCAACTTTTTTCTTTTTTCTTGTATTTTTAATTGACTGTGTTCCCTACATATAGTTCTAGAAAGAAAATCCTACTTTTATTTCCTGCCCAGCCTACCCCATTCTCCTTTCCCTCTTTCCTCTCCTCAACAACATTTGCACAGACGTAATTTTAATCCACTCTGTTTTCACAGATTTAAGTTACCACTTATCAAAATGTTTAACAAATAACCTGTATGAAAACCACCAGATCACAAGATCACATCTTCACATGGGCTAAAAGCAATTATCCTATTCACTCATTCATCTAATGACAAGCCCCTTGGTGGATTCTACCTCTTGGCTGTCCTGATGTTCTGCAGCAAATATGATGGAACAGATATCTTGAATCACTAATTTCGCACACATGGGTACAGGGTTCCATGGACTTAGGCTATTCTCTACTGCTTTCTCAGATTATAGGCATGGAACTTACGGGATACTGTACTTGGAGGCAGAGGATTAGCCAGTTGAGCAATCTTTTGTTGCAGTCCCAGCAGTGGGGTTTCAGGATCATATGGCAGTTTTGTGGTTGATTCATCTATACTGTTTTCTGTAGTGACTGTACTAAATTACATCCTCATCAACAGTGTGTAAGATTTCCCTTTTCTTAATATCTTTGCCTATATTTATTATACCTACATATACATATCTCTCTCACACACACTATACACATACATATATATATATATATACAGAATATGCACACTGAGTGTATATGTGTGTATGTATATTATATACATATATATAAACATATAGATATAGGCACCAGTTCTAGTCCAGAATATTCTACTTCCAATGAAGCCGTCAACTTATGATCTAAGGAAACAGTACAGAATGACTCAGGTACTTGGGCACCTGCAACCATGTAGGAGACCTGGAAGAAGCTCCTGGCTGCAGCCTGGGCCAGCCCCAACCATTGTGGCTATTTGGGAGTGAACCACCAGATGAAAGATTTCTCTGTCTTCACTCTAAGTCTGCTTTTCAAATAAAAATAAGCAACTCCTAAAAAATGTATGAAAACATACAGAAAAGTGCCACACACTAATATACATGAATACATTTTCAAAATATTAGAGTAAGCATTTATAGCATGCAGAAAAGAATAAGGAAAAATATGGAATAAATACAATGGTTAGTATGTGCTTTAACATCATTAAAATTAAATGGTATTGGGCCAGAACATGGTTCAATGGCTAAATCCTCCCCCTGGCAATCATTAAGATGCCATACAGTTGCCAGCTCTCATCCTGGCTGCTACATTTCCCGTCTAGTTCCTTGCTAATGGCCTGGGAAAGCAGTAAAGGATGACCCAAGTCCTTGGGAACCTGTGCACATGTGGGTAATCTAAAAGAAACTCCTGGTTCCTTGCCTTTGGATCAGCTTAGCTCTGGCCCCTGCAGCCATATGCGGAGTGAACCAGAAGATGGAAAATCTTCCACTCTATCTCTCCTTCTCTCTAAAAACTTGATCTTTCCAATACAGTTAATTAATTAATCAATTAGTATGTATTTTCATTTAGTGTGCTGATTGTTTTTTTCAAAACTGCCTTATTACTATTTACATAGTTGAGAGTGATACATTCCATGTGGGCCTCCAATTGGGGTGGGGAGATCCGAGGCAGGGAGGTAGGATAAATGTTGCAATTTTCTTTTTTTTCTCCTGTGTCCACAGGGAGGAAGTGAGAGGAGGCCACTCCTTGCTGTCAAACTACATCAGCACTTAGGGATTTGGGGGGGGGGGGCGGGGAGGCTAAGGAGAACCCAACATGGGGAAAAGTATTCAATAGCGCTATCTGAGGATTTTGATAGTTCTGAGATATTATCAATTTCACTGCACCAGGGTTGAAAAAAATCTTTCCAAAGTCTCTTGGCGGATCAAGCCTACCTTAGTGCATCCACAGGCCCAGGAGCATGTTGCAAAACTTGGTTAATAGCATGGTCCACCTGTTCTGCTTTGCATATTCTGAAAGGGCTCTCCCTCTCCCCTCCTGGCCTAGATGAGCTGGCTGACAAGACTCCTGTGTGCATCTTGGCATGCTTTCCACTACATAGGCATCTGCAACTGAACAGGTCCAGTCTTGCACATGTACTCCAATATCAGACCACTTATATTGTGATTTTTCTCTATCGCTGGGATTTGAGTCCAATCATCCAGCTGGAGTATCCCCCAAGAAACCTCACCCGTGGTTCAGACTTGATTGACCTTTGTATGTGTCAGTCAGTGCAGGGTTAGCCTCAGTTTATCACCTCCACCAGCTAATGCCCATATCAGTGGATACAGCTGCGTGGTCAGTTCTTGTCTCACCTCCAACTCTCACACAAACTGATAAGTGCTGCAGTCTGCCCAGCCCAACCCACCACAGGCCTTGTATTCAGTAGATGCTGCAAGCATATAGAGGCAGCTACCAAAAAACCCCACAGCAGGCCCACTCCCAGCTCATAATTTGCATGTTTGTCCCACATCCCAATTTTCTCAAGTGTGCACCCATAGGTGCTATAGTTGAGCTCAAGCCAACCTGTGCTGCCACCTTTTCTAGCCTGGAACATTTCATTTCTGCCTGTCATGCTCACCAGTGAAAGCTGCAGCCGAGCAGTTCTACTATCAGGTCCAATCCCAACTCTGAATACCAAGCCCACCAGCAGGTACTGTGGTCCAGCCTGACATAACTCACATATAGTCTCAGCATTTGTGGGTGTAGCAACCTAACCTAGTCCATCTCCAGACCATCTCAACAGCAGTCTCAACTCCCATGCTCATCAGGAATCAGTGACCCAGCAAGGGATCCCTGATGCTCCCTGCTGGGTCTGCTGTCAGTTCTGGATCTTGTGCATAACAGTGAGCACCGTGGCTCAGTCTGAGATGGCCTGTAGCCAGTCCTGGCATTTGCCAACAGGTGTCACAGTCTGAGCATGGCCTCTCCCCAGTCCCAGCATTTGCTGGTGTATTCAGTAGCCCAACCATGCCTGGCCCACCTCCAGCCTTCATGTGAACTGGCAAGTGTTGTGGTCCAATACAACCTGGCCTTCACTCCATCCTGGCTCTTGTTTATTTCAGTGTGTGTTGCTGACTTGCCCAGCCTGGATCACCCCAGACCTAGCTCACATATCAGTTGACTATTGCTACAACCCTATGTAGCCTGACCTGCACCCATTCCCCTGCACCTGCACTCACCAGCCCTGGTATGCCACCCGACCCAGCCATTGTGCTTCCCAGCAGGAGCTGCAGCCTGGTAGAGGAATTCTCCAAATTCACTATCCAGGCCCGATCCCAGCCCTGAATCTTATGTGTGCTGGCGGGTGCCACGACCCTTGTTGGCATGGTTGCCCTTAATTCTGGCCTTTGCATGTGTAGGTGGGCACTGCAGCCAGAGTTGAACTGGCTTCCTCCCAGCTTTGGCTCCTACAAGTGAGTTCAGCAGGTTCTGCAGTCCCACAGAAGTGAAGCCTCAAGCCTCCTATATAATATGCCCCAGATTCTGGCAGGTGTTGTAGCTCAGCCTCATGTGGCCCACCCTCCATTCCAACACCCATACACTATTACTGTGACCTTGCCCAGCCATGCATTCCCCAACAGCACCAGCTCACATAGGGTATGTGATCTAGCAGGTGGCAGGAGATGCTATCTAGCCCACTTAGGTGGATGCCTTGGCCTGACCCAGATACACCCTCCAGTTTCCCCTTCTAAACCACTCTGTCTCAGATACCTCACCTACCTGCAAGTGGCCAGTTTTCTGGAAGCCACTTTAAGTCATCCCTTCCCTGTCAAAATGTGCTCAGCCACTCCCACTTTAACATATATCCAGATCCCTTCCCCGGGCAATCTTTAATCTCCTGCCTGGGGGCCGTGGTTTAATGTTCCAGCCTGGCATATCATGCCTCCCCCACATATCTCATATATGTGATAAGTAACTATTCTGGCACACTGGTATAGTTAACACAAAGTTAACATTAACCAGGCCCAGAATACCTGCCAGATATCAGTTGCTTATCTCCCAGCAGTGTAACAACTGCTGGTAAGAGACAATCTAAGCAGTTGCCTACAGCTGGATAGGACTGTAATCTTGCATAAGCATACATTAAAGATTGTATTTCTACATTTTCAATGTGATAGAATTATTCTGCAAAGTGTCTGTAATAATTTACATCTATATTTTAAATTCCTCAATCGTGTCTCTTTTCAAATTCCCCCTTCTGGATTTCTAGCAATATGATAACTCAGTGTTATTGATTTAATAACAGTAGAATATGGCAGGACACTTAAGAAATGCCACTATATATGAAACAGTTTGTAATGTGATTCTGGATCTGGAAATCACTGGTGGTGAGTAGGGTGTGAATAAATATCAACTGTCTCCTCTTAGCACTAAATGTAAAATGTTCCAAATCATCTCATCCAACTCTAGATGCTAACTTAAATGTAAATGCACATATTGAATGCAATAGTGGAATAGCAAACAGAATTCATAGCAGAAAAAGTAATGTGATTTGGGATGGTGTTTTAGTGTATGGCTTAATGCCAAGGAACAGCAAATATGCTTGGTCTTTAAACACTCATAGGGCACAGAGGGTGCAAGAAAAAATAGGACTATGGTACCCTTTATCTACAATAGGACTATGGTACCCTTAATCTAGAAAGCATTTAAATTTCCATTGTCTGTTATACAGGGGCAAAGCAAGAATCCTTACCTAGGTGTATTATTTTATATAACAAAGTCTAGCATGTCATTCCAAATGGTGGCTGCATTTGCTTAGAGCACACATTGTTGTCTCAGCTTACTTGCTAAGACACCCATGCTGGAAAGAGTTCACTTTCTTGATTCAGAGACAATACTGATAGAGAAAACAAAGTATGTATTATGTGTTATGACTTAACATTTCATGTAATCACATTTGCTATATTTTGTAAAAGATATTTGTTTCGTTTGCAGATTCCTTGAAGTCTTTGTTTTGTTTTTAACAAGGATCAATTAGTGAATGAACAAATCTTTTTAAAAATACATGTTTAGCACATTCTTGGACAAGAGTAGTCTAATGAGAATCTCCAGGTTTAAGATTTTAGAAATTCAATCCTACAAAAGACAGACTTACTCTTAGAGAACTTATAGTTTTGTTTTTTATCTGCCACTTACTGCCCAATATTTTGTCATTCTCTACCCAAGCAGACTAAAATTATTCTCAATGAACTACTGGTTATGTCTAAATTGATCGCTAGGGGACAGTGTTTGGGCACAGAAGTTGAAGGTGCTGCTTTAAACACCAGCATTCTAGTTCCAGTGCAGCTTTAGTGCAGTTGGAGTACTAACTGCTCTGCTTCTAATCCAGCTTCCTATTAATGAGCCTGAGAAAGCAACGTAAGATTGTACACGTCTTTGTGTTCCTGTCACTCATGTAGGAGGCTGAGGCAGAATTCCTGGTGCCCGGCTGCAACCTGGTTCATCCTTGGGCCATTGCTACTGTTTGAATAATGAACCAGAAAATATAAGGTCTCTCCTCTTCTCCCTGTGCCTCTCCCTTTCTCACTAGGCCTTTCAAATACATTTTATAGTCTTTCAAATATGGATTCTTACAGCGAGAGTCTTTAATGATGAGTAATAGTTGGATTTTCAATTGTATTATATAGAATACTTTTTTCTTCTTTGTCTACTTGTTTTGTCATGATAGCTTTACATTATCAGGAAGTTAAGCTTTTTACCATCAGGTAAATAAATATGCATTTCTAACAATTTGGGAGAAAATAACAAGCAGAAGAAATCGGGAGGAATAGCAGAAAGGGGAGGTGACACCTGCACTTCTATGCATCCATTATGAAAGATGTGAAATATACCCAATTTATGTAAATTAAAAATAAGAATAAAAAATTAAAACAGCAGTATGAAAAAAAGTTTTGATTCCAAAATGTCCCTCTATAGGGACACTTAAGAATAATATATATTAAAACAACAGAATGACTTAGAACTAGTCAAAAGAATATGTAGATCAACGTTATGCAATGTTCTTCAGAATGTTAAGCAATGTACAGTGTACGAATCATGCTTTGTAATTTTTTTCATTTATTTATTTACACTTTACTGAAAGGCTGAGAGATGTTATGGGTTGGAGGCAAAGGTACATTGCATCTCCTTATTCATTATCTAAATGCCAGCAATAGCTGGGTAGCAGGAACCCAGAACCCCAAAGCAGGTATCTCATGTAGGTGGTAGGGACTCAAGCACTTGGGCAATGCCTCCCAGTATGTGTATTAACAGGAAGGTGTGTTAAAATCTGAGTCAATAGGAACAGTCTTATAGAATCACGAACTGACCCAATCTTCCAGGTGGCAGCTTCCTATATGGCTGCTGGTTTGTGTCCCAGCTTCTCTACTTCTGATCCAGCTCCCTGCTAACACTCCTGGAAAAGCAGCAGAAGATAGCCTAAACATTTATGTACCTGCACCTGTGTGGGAGTCCTGAATTTGGTCTAGATCAGATCCAGCTTTTGTGACTTTTCAGGGAGTGAAACAGCAGGTAGAAGATCTCTATCTCTCCCTCAGTCTCGATAACTCTGCATTTCAAATCAATTGTTTAATCAAAGAAGAGGGAGAAGCAGAAGGAGCATAAGGAGAAGGAAGAGAAGGAGAAAGAGGATGAGAGGGAGAATGAGAAGGAGGAGAAGGAGGAAGAGGAGAAGAAGAAGGGGGAGGAGGAAGACGAGGAAGAGGAGGAGCTTATCCTGGACTCTAGCCAGGGACTCTGATATGTGATGCAGGCATTCCAAGCACTGATCCAAGCTTGCTCTCTGGTTGAGTTTTTGTTGTTTTGAGAATTTGTATCATCACTTGTAGACAAACAAAGGAATGGAGAGATTGTTTCTCACATATGTTGTAGGTGTGTGCCGCATGTAAAATAAAGAAAAAATGATGACAAAGAGCAAAATAAAAGAATGGAGTCAGAGAAATTAAAGGTAGATATACTGCCATGAGCAGCCCAGCATCAACCAATGATTTAAGAAGGAGTGGCACATTATGAGAAAGAAAATACAGGAAGCTTTTTTTTTTTTTTAAGTGGGCAGGCAAGAGAGTTCTTCTCAGAGATAGAGAAATAACTCAATGCCAGTCCAGTTGGCTTTTACTCATTTGGGGAATATAGTGCATGTAAACTTATTTCCCCTGTGGGGTTTTACTTGTAGACAACTCCTCATTCTAGCTAGGAGGTCCTCAGGTGGATCATTGCATGCCCAGAGAGATGAGGAGAGCACAACAGTTACCTTAGGGATGTGTACTGCTTAAGGCATGATCCTTGCCAACCACACACCTTGTCAGCATGGTATTACTCTTACAGTTTTCCTTCTCAGACTCCTGGCACTGATCTCTGTCCTTCTCTGGCTGCTGATGACTTTTCCTAACAACCTCTAACATTTGAGCCTTAGCAACACCTGCCTCTGATGGGTTCCTTTTGACTGACAGCTGCCACGCCAGAACACCTTAGCAGAGCTTTGTTCTTGAACCCCTGTTTCTCCCTGTAGCATATATTTATTTTTCCCTTTATTGCATTTAATACTGTTTGACCCTCTTGGCAGGTGACTGTTCATTTTTACTTAAAAATTAATATTTTCAAGTATGGAGGGGCATACATTGTTATGCACTGGATTAAATCACAGCTTCAATGTCAACGTGTTTGACTCCAGGCCACTCCATATTTCCAATGTAGACTCCTGTTAATGTACCTGGGAGGCATCAGATGATAATCTAAGAACTTGGACTGACACCCAAGTTGCAATAATCAGTTATGCATTTTAAAGGGAATAAAAAATTTAATGCAGCATTGTTTTTAATATTGTTACTACCAACATAGGACTAGTGTTAGCAAGTATACTGCAAAAATTATGCAACTATTGTCATTTACTAACATTAAGCCATATGTATCATGAAATAAATCCACAATATATTTTACTTGAAAACAACATAATATGAAATGTATGATTTATTTTTGTCTGTAAGAATTATTTCTTTGTTCAAACAAAACAAATAGGCACAAACACACAAAAAAAAAGCTGGAAAGAAATGCATTAAAATGTTCCTTCTTTTTTTTACAATAGTAGCATTAATGGTGCCCTTTATTACATATCTAGATATTCTGCAATAGGTATTCACTATTTTGGCAAAAGTATTGTATTACAGATGTATAAAATATAAATTACCAACATGAAACTATACAATGCTATGTCTCTGAAGCAAAATATAATCTCTTCTACTTCACATTTTTTTGAAATCTCAATTCAAGCATCCCCGCCTCAAAGAAGACTTCCTCAAAGATACTTTTGACATACACCTTTGAAAGTTTACAATATCATGGCTAGCCATTGCCTGCTGTCACACTTTCCCTTAGTCATTTCCTTGCTCTTCTTGGTAGCTCAGGAACTATTATATACATTCTTTTGAATGTAAAATCGAAGAAAAAAAACAAAATAAAAATAAGAATATAGACTGCTTTGCCAATTGACTTGTAGTTAGATCAAACCACATGTAGACACTTGTAGACTATAAGAGGTGCTAGAGAAAGGAGAGAAATCAAAGTGTATTTTCTCCATTGCTTTGCCTCCTCTGTGGTTCCAGCTTTGACCAGACATTTTCTTTCCCTAGGTCCTAGGCACCACATGATTTTGTACCCAGAGAATGACCTTCGCCTCTGAGTTCCATTAAAAAAAAATTCCACTAATTTATCCAAGCTATTGTGGGTCCTGGTCTTTATATCATTAACATTGCTTCACTAGTTTCTGAAATATTCTAGAACTACTTCAATGGAAGTCTCTTCTGCCAAATGATCTATGTTGAAAGAGCTGAAATGTCTTCTTAGTACCAGGTTACCTACCATTGCAGCAATCAACGTTCCTTCCAGCTAAAATAGAAATAGATTGCTTCTGCTGAATCGAAGCATTACTTATTTAATATCACATCTGGTTTACCTGCCTTGGAAAGCCCATTCTTTCTATATTGGTTCAAAAACATTTACAAAACACCCATAAAAACCTATTTTTATTTAAGACCAATTTGCTGAAGGTACAAAAATAAATAATTTGACATGATTTAGCTCAAGATGTAGATCATGATGATTGTAAGTATTATTGAAAAGTCTGTATCTTGCTACATTGTGATGTATTTAATCACATAATTCACTAGAGATCGTAAAGACTTTTTTTTTTTTTGCTCAGCTTAAAACAATGCACATATTTTAAGATTTAAATTGAGTTTAATTGGAAGGAGAGACAAAGAGAAAGCGCTTCCGTTCACTGGTTCACTCCCTGAGTGGGCTGAGATGATCCAAAGCCAAGAGCCAGGGGCTTCTTCTGAATCTCCCACGCGTTACCAGGTCCCCAAGGGACTGGGCCATCTTCTACTGCTTTCTCAGGCCACAAGCAGGGAGCTGGATAGGAAGTGGAGCAACTGGGTCATGAATCAGTATGTCCATATGGGATCCCAAATCCTGCAAGGCAAGGATTCAACCACTGAGTCATCACACCAGACCCACAACACCCTGCATTATATCATCAACTCTGCGTGTCAGGAATCCAGACACAGAATCACTGGATCCTATGCTGAAAATTTCAAACAGTTGCGGTGAGGATACCAACCAGGGCAGGTCTCTGATCCAGGGGCTCAGCCAAGGGAAGAACTCAAATAACCTCTGCAAGTTGAAAACATTGAGTGTTAAAAATGCCACTAATGCTCCTAACCTCTTAGAAACCCCAGCTTAGCAGCAGAGCAGTGCTAATCCTCTGGATAGTTCACTGAGCTCTGAGACCGTGTTCCTCACATTCTCATGAAAGCCAACAGTGGAAGGGAAGCTACTGCCTCCACTGTCTGCTTCCAATATTACATAGTAATCCATCCCCACAGCAGAACTGTGAGGCTCGAAACCACAGACAGTTGGGCCCAGTCTCCAATTAGCACTACCTCAGTGGTCTGAAACAACAAAATGTTCTTTTCTAACCCCAAATTGCCTGATGTATAATGTTAGCAGAACTGATACAGAATTGAGTGAAATAATATTTTAAGAATGAGAAAGCTGGAAAATCTAGTCTATCTTCATTAAGTCATCTGTTTCAAAATTGAACTTTTATCTTAACTCAAAACAGTTGTGTTATGGTGATGAAATTAAACTGCAGCAAGTTTGATGATGTTGCAGGCAAATGTAGAACATATGTACACATAGTAGTTTCAGAAGTTTCCAGAATTGCTATCATTGTAGCAGAACACACTGGTGGGGTAGGACTCTTCTAAGACATCTAACAATAACTAAAAAAAATCTGCCACAGGAAATGATGAAGAAAAATTATAGCCTTCTTAATCTTGCACACTAGAAGTCCAACCCATCACTTACTCATCTAAAGTCTTTGTAATATAAAGGTGAATTTCAAGGCACCACGTTTGTCTTTAATTCAGTTAAAAGCAGTGTTTCTCGGGTATGAGGAAAGTGGCATCATTTTACAGGTGTACCTAGAATCTAATCTTATATTCTTAACAGAAAAGTATTTTTCATGGTAAATTAAAACTTTAAAAATCAGCATTTCTCTGTGGATTTTGAAGGATTTTCCTAATCTCTATATTTTATTTTTGTTTTAAAATAACTCTGTTCTTTGTTCATAATAATTATAAAACAATTGTAGGAGATCAATTAAATGAATAACATAATTATATAAATAAATACACAAATATATATGTATATAAACATATATTCAATTCTATACACCCCATATATTGCTATTATGAATAGATAATTATACTGAATGCTCTACAAAGTTATACAATTCTTTCTAACAAGTAAATAAGTATAATTCAACATGCAAGAACAAAGAATAGATACCTTTATCTTGTATATTTATTTCAAATACCTTGTTTGCATTTCTATAACATAAAATTAAAAAAAAAACCTGTAAAATTCTATGGTTAAGCAATGCTTCCTTAGCATTTGTTTCAACTGTAATAAGGAAATACTAACTGTACCAACCATTTTGATTAACAGCTTTTTCTGATCCATTTCAGTCATCTTCTGCATAGGAATTTTACATTATATTCATAGGAAAATTTATTAATTTAATTCAGCTACATTTCTTCCTTAATCATTGAGTCAAATTTGATTTTTTTTTAATATGTGTTTGCCTATACTTTGTTCAATTCTGTGGGCAATGAAAGGAGCACAAACTACTTCCAGTTCCTTCATTGACTGAGAGATTACTGATGGAGATCAACGTAGAAGGGAAACTGTGTAATCCTATTTCCTTTAAACAATGTCATTGCTGGTGAAAAACAGGATTGATGACACAGAGAATTAATCAGAACGATGATATATACGTTTCCCAGATGTAAGAGGACTGCCAGGAATCTAGAACTTCTTTTTTTTTCCATATTTGAGATAAAACAGACATAGCAATTAGAGTAAAATACTAGGAAAACTCTCAGAATCAAGTTATATTGAAAGAGTTTGCATGGGTTTCACATAGAAGAAATGGGCATAATGTGAGAAGAATTAGCAGTTATAATCATGGATATAACTTATACAGATAATTATTTTGTGTGCTTTATAGTTATACAACATAAAAATACTGCTGAAAACTAACTACACCAAAAAGCCAATAACAATGTGAATGAAAATGAAAATCTTTTTCTCTAAACTTACCAAGTTTCATATTTTACTTTTCAGATTATTACCCTTTGACTAAATACTAACATTCTAATTTCCACATTTATGCATAATGAAGTATAATTTAATACTTGATTAACTTTACCAGAGCCTACTGTCTCTATGTATGTATTTAATGCTTGTGAATTAATTTGAAATTATAACTTTATTATTGATAACTAAATATTATTTCTAATACATTTTATGTCTAGTAATTAATGAATGCCATAATCCCTTCATTTTGAAGATTGTACTGTTTTACTTCTTATTTCTAAAAGTACATGTCTTCCATTTCCTCAACCTCAGTTGCTAACTCATGTTTCTCTTCAAAAAATAAACCACTGATATCACACAAATTGACAAACTCTAAATTTGTACGATTTTTTTAATTACCTGGAATTTTCATTGAAGTAAATATAGATGAATCTTTTCTGATTACCCAGTAGAATTTTATACCCTCAATTGTTCGTATATGATTTTCATGCAGTTATTGGAAATCTGTAACTGTTCTACATTATTACTATTAGAAACATCAATTTTCATAGTTACATGGCTAAAATTTTGCGTGCAACAATGTTTTCATTTCACATACGATTTAGCAACTAGCTAACTGTCCGAAGTCTGATTTTATTTTAATCAGTGCTAGATGATTCTTGTCTGTTTCTAAGACAGAGCGTCCCACACATCCACCTGGGGAGCTCCCTTCCTCTGTCAGTGTCTGCATTGGAGCCGCGCTCTCTGTCTAGTTTGTTTCCTCATAAGGCACAGCCCAAAAGGCAGCAGGAGTTGGCTGAACTAGTTAAGTCCCTGCATTCCACTCAGGAGATAGCTATTTTCAGAATACGAGCATGGGCTTCTTATCTACAATTTTCTTCTTTTTTTTTTTCTGCATTTCTCCTTTAATGCTTTTCTTAGGAAAACACACTATTTCAATTGGTGATAAATGATACTTTTAGAAAGCCTTTCATTTTTTGCAATAATGAAAGTGCATTAAGAGGTAAACTGTCAAACTTGAGGTTGACTGTTGGTTAGAGATAAATATACTTTACCATACTGAATAATCATTTATTTTAAGATCTCATTAAAATATGTGTTAAAATGCACAGTGTTGTTAGCAAAGGTAACACCATACTTTCAACTTAATTACAAGTTTTGGAATATATAGTTTGCCTAAAGACAATAGAGGTGAATTTGAACATCTGCTTTGCAGTAAATAAGCTTAAACTTTAATTCCAATTTTTTCTGAACTGTTCAGCCAAGTTTCTCTCGTCCTGATGATGTCTAAGAGGCTAGCCTTTCTTCTCAGCTGTAAACTTTCTGATTTTAAGGAATTGTTTTCTCTTTACGTATCTGCTTGCTTATTTCCTTATGTCTAATTCAATGGTGACCCCAATACTGTATGTCTAACTTAATTCTTTTATAATCCAACAGAGTCTTTAGTATTTTTACCCGTCCATAGTTTTATGCTGTAAGATTTATTACTTTGGGGCAAGCAGTGTGATGCAGTAAGATTAGCTCCTGGTTATAAAGCTGGCATTCCCTGTAGGCACTCTTTGGAATCTCAGCTACTTACTCCACTCCCGATCTACCCGCTTGCTGATGCACCTGAGGGAACATAAAAAAATAAGTATTTAGGTCCCTGCATCCACAAGGAAAGCCCAGTTGAAGTTTCTGGGTCTTGGCTTGGCCCAGGGCTCAGCTTTGGTCATTGTGGCCATTTGGGGAGGGAGTCAATTGTGCAAGATCTCTTTATCTGTCTCTGCTTTTCTTGGCGTATCTCTGCCTCTCAAATATATATATATATATATATATATACATTTAAACAAATAGCTACTATTTGAATTTAATTTTGATACTTAGATTTCTGACTTTAAGTCCACGTTGTTTTGAATTAGAATATACTACCATTGCAAACATAAAATATGTTCCTTTAGCTTTATTCTGGCCAGGAACTTGTTTTGTTTTGCTTTGTTTCTTTTCTCTGATCCCCGGTGTCTAATAATTGCCACAGTACAGGGTAGGGATATAGGGAAGTTCGCTTAGTCTATGCAGAAACCTTGATTTCCATTGGGTTTATTACTCCTTTGATTCTCTACTTCCTGTTAAGTATTTTCCAGTCAGATTAATGTTTAATCTACCAAGGAGTTTCAAAAAATTTCTTGGAGAAACAAATCCAAATATAATACGCATTTTCCATGAAACTAACCCTTCGTATGCCTACTTTGTTCTGGTTCTGAGAATTTTTTACCTATTATTCCTTTGTCTTCAAGACTCTTTAACAAAAAATAGCTCACATGTACTCATTATTCAAGTTCCATATCGACTTTTACTTCCGTAGCCTTTCTTGCACTACAATATCTCAAATTTTGTAAGATTCTATTACTAACAGCTGAGTATCTGTAACATATTAGCTCCTTCAGGACACTCTACCACTGTTGAAGTTATCCAACTTGTTTAATTTTCTTTTTAATTAGGCACACTCAAAATATAGGTAAAGTGAATACATAGAGGTAATACTTTATCACAAGTTACTGAACCCCATTATATTATATTCAGTTGACGTTTTAGAGACTTCCATCAAATCTTCCAAACAAATGGGGCCTTTGGTGCAAGGGATAAAACACTGCTTGGGCCGCCAGCATCTCACATTGGAGTTCTCATCTGAGTTCCAGCTTTCTCTGCTAAGACCAAGCTGCCTGCTTTGAGGCAGCTGTGAGATTTGGATGGAGTTCCAGGCCCCATGTGGGGGCAGGATCCCAAGGTTTTGGGCCATCCTCTACTACTTTCCCAAGCCAGAAGCAGGAAGCTGGGAGGCAAGCAGGGCTGCCAGGATTAGAACTGGAACCCATATGGGATCCTGGCACGTGCAAGGTGAGGACTTTAGCTGCTAGGCTACTGTGCTGGGCTCTTCTTGTTTCCTTTATGCAATGGAAAACTCACTACCCTGGGGACAGAAGGTCTGGACTGAGGTTTTAGGTTTAACTGGTGAACTTGAGAAAGTTTCTTTGTAAGTCATGTGCTTTCTTTTGAAAATTATATGAAACAAGCTTGTGCAAGTTTCTATATAGTAATTTGAGGTGATGGGGTTAAAGCATGTGAGCATTATGGGAAATTTTGCTTAGAACTGGAGTAATACTAAAATACAAAATTGGATACAAACACACCTTGACTCAAATATGGGTTCAGTCTCTCATAAAATCTGTTTATAGTAGCTGGTACTATGGCATAATAGGTAATGCTGCTGCATGCAATGCCAACCGCGCATATGGACACTGCTTAAAGTCCCCGTTGCCCTAAGTTCTATCCAGTTCCCTCTTCATGCTCTAAGGAAAGCAGCAGAAGATGGCCCGAATTCTTGTGCTTCTGCCACTCACGTGAGAGACCTGGAACCAGCTCCTGGTTTCCTCTTGCTCCGCAGCCCTGGCTGTTGGGGCCATCTGGGCAATGACCCAGAGAGTGCTTGATATCTCTCTCTCTTTCTCTCTCCCCATCTCTAACTTTGTCCTTCTGTAACTCTGACCTTCAAATAAATAAATAAATATTTAAAAATATACTTGTTTACTTGTAGTCTTTAAAATACTCTACAGTATTTCACTATTCCTGTCAGGTAAAAGAAACTGAACATATATGTTCCTTTTTGTTTTCACTTCCTGCCTTACAGGAAATTCATCCAATATACTTTTTCCAAATAATCAGTCATAACCCTTCAATTATAATGGGGACAGGACAGTGCAATCTATCCAGCAAGGAGACACAACAAGGTTGTTACTCAAGTTCAGTCTCGGCAAAGGAATCAAAGCAATTGCCCATTAGTAACAATAGCTACATCTCTTCAAACCAGAAGAACTGTGAATATTTTGAACATGGAAGAAATTAAGTAAGGTAATCCTTAAGAAGTTGTTAATCCCATCTACGTATTTTAAATATGGGATCACTTTGTTGTTAGTTTTGTCTCTTCTGTGTGGTTTTTCCCATTCTGAGCTTTTGAGATCTTTTATTTTTATTATCAAATGGTCTAGTCCGGCCTTCCTCCATCTTACATGATTGAATCTTTTACAAAAGTGGTTCGCATCAGAAGAGAAAGAACTATTCACCGAAGATAATTGAAAATTCCTGATGCTTTTCCATCCTCTTATCCCTCAGCATTTCTTCCCCGTAGCCAATCTTTAAGAAAGTAGGTTTGTTCCAAAACACAGCTTCTCAAGATTTAGTCTTCTTTTAGCCAGTGGCCCTCCACTAGTATGAACTACAGCAGATGTCAAGTTACAGACAAAAATCTTCCACTTCACACACAGTGGTCCCAAGAGAAATAACAGTATTAGAGTTTATAGGAAATATATGGATTGGATTAAAAACATTCAATCCCATATTCTGCAGTGGTAGCCATGATAATGTAGTTTTTGTATACATATGCATGTATACTGTATTTAATCTTAATATATACTTATACTGCTATTTGCTACAATTTCTCCCATTAAATAATATGCAATTGATGTGAGCTTAGAGATTATTATGGCTTCAAGTAAAAAAATGCCATTGCTGTTTCCATGATACAAGTTAGAGAGAAAAAACCTGAGTTCGCTCTGTACCATGCACCTGCCTTTTCTAGAACTGATTCACTCGCCATTCTCATAAACAAAAAGGTTTTGAAGCACCCCTTGTGTCCACAGGTCATTTATTGATAGGGAAAATCTTCACACAATATTAAAAGATCAATAAATACAGACTCCTGTTAGCACAAGTTTCGTCTGTATACTTAAACGAGCACATAATAATGCTATGCACATGTTGTCTGTGTAGTGTTAGGACACATGTAGCCAGAGAAGAAGGTAACTGCAGAATTGTGGAGAAAACAAAACTTAATGAAAGCTAAAGAAAGAACATAATATATCTAACTGGGAAATAAGGAGGAGACCCCCAATAACTCCCGCCAGGCCCACACACAACCTCCATTCCTGTGCATGCCACTATGTGCAGCACACTGGTCCAGTCTGTCCTGCATCCCATTCAGCTCTCATAGACATCAATGGGTAATGCAGTCTGGCTCAGCCTAACAGACCCCACCATCCAGCCCACGATTATGTTGACAGGTGTTACAGCCTGTTGAGCCAGTCGTCCCCCAGACCTAACTCTCATGCTCACCAGTGGGAACTGCAGCCCACCAGAGGAATGCCTAGAGTTTCCCTATTAGGGTCACTCCCAGCTCCGGAGCTTGCAAGTTCCAAGTGGTTCTGCAGACTAACAGAATGGGAATTGCCCCCATTCCTGGCACATGCCAGCTAATGTTGTGGCAAAACCCGACCAGCATGCACTTAGTCTGGTTCGTGCATGCCCCCAATGGATTCGGTCATTTAACCCAGCCAGACACTCCTCCTAACCCAGTCCACATTTAGTTCGACAGCTTCTGTAGTCCTGATCAGCCTGGTTTGCTCCATGATCCAGCTTTCACCCTTACCAGCAAAAGTGCTGGCAGGCAGGGGAGCCACTACAGCGCCCCCTATCAGGCGTACCCCTGAGCCAGTCTAGAATGGCCCATCTCACCTCAAGAGTTGCCAGCAGGTGTAATAGACTGGCTGGACAAAGCCTGCTCCCAGTTCCAGGACTGTTGTGAACTGGCTAGTGTTGCAGCCTAAAACAGCCTGTCCCACATCTTTGGCTCTCATATGTGCCAGTGAGTGCCAGCCCCAGCTCTCATGATTCTTCCTTTTGCATTGTTCATTCTTTAACAGCTCTTCTTTGAGAAAATATCCGAACTAGTAAGGATGGGTGAATCTGAATAAACTCATCATCAAAAGGAATGTCATTTTCATTTAATAAATGTGAACAACACTTGAGACTTTAAAAGGTTTGATTCTATATATGAAATGTGGAATAATGTTGCTATCTATCCAAAGAATGGATGGACATTTCAAGTCAATATTTCTTTGTCATGATAGAAATTTCAAACTTCTCCCTCTGAAGAGTCTCTTGCAGAGATCATTATGTATGGTCCCAGTTTTCAGATGGAGAATTATCTTAAAGAAATCTTATATTTTTCATATACTCCAGTAATGAAGCAGTATATCCTGAAAATAATTTATTTCTATATTAAAATAAAACTTCATGTCACATACAGCTCCACGTTCCTCTATTGCTTTTAATCAGGAAATGCAGAAATCCCAAATTTCTTGTCAAATGTGTGCAATCAAATTAAAATCAAGAAGTACAAAACAAGATTTGAAGTTTCCTTTGCTGGTTTAACTGTACATTTTGCAAAAAAAAAAAAATGTTGTTTATGTCATTTTGTCATGACACCTTTGTTTTACACAATATGCACATAAATTTTCTTTAGAGAAACTAAATTCACGTATCTCTCCTCTCAACCATATGATTTATATAAGTTTGCGAAAGCAGCAGCCCTGCAGCCAAACAGCCAATGAATTATTAAAATGTGTTGAGAATTACTTTATGACCATAAAGAGCTAAGAAGGGATCATCTAATTACACCAGTTAGTGCATGTACATACAAAACAGCAAAGTCTACACTTAGGTAATTTGTCAAAAATTAATGTTTCTTACTCTTAAATAATAAAAATTAAAGACATATAAACTTGGGATCCACTTCCCATCACACATGTATTTGTTCATCAGTATTTTCACAAGTATGTTCATCTAGGCATAACTGTATCAAACAGAAAGTAACCAGTATAAATCAAGAGAGAATACATGCAACTCCGAAGAATAAAAAGTATGTGAAAGCAAATAATCTCACTCACTGCAAAGCTCAGATAAATAACAGTCATCTTAGAACATCAATTATTTTCATGCATGTGCACGATCATGTGGAAACAACATGGACACACTAAAGAGTTCAGAAAAAAGAAATCATTTTATTTGGAAGGTGATGTTAAATAGTAAGAAATGCTATTTCAAATGTCTATTCTAAAGGAGCATAAAGAATAAAGAAAATTTAGATGTTACAACAAAGAAAAAATTAATGATTTTAATCTCACTAATACAGAATTAATTATACAATAAGTTGATAGAAATGTTCTTTTTGCCTTAATTTCTTTCTTCCTAAAGAAAGTAAATTAATAATGTAAATAAAGCTGGAGGAATCAAATTCCATATCTCCAACTATACTACAGGAAAGTGGCAATCTGCCTGCAACTGGTATGGAAACAAAAATCAATGGAACAGAATAGAAATCCCAGGAGAATGGAGACCACGCATGTATAACCAAGTACCATTTGACAAGAGAACTGAAAATAATCCAGGTAACATGCCTTGTCTTCTCAACAAAAGCTGTTGGGATAATTAGATGGCATCCTGTAGGAGTAATAAGCAAGAGCCTCTACCTCTCAACTTATGCACAAATCAACTCTATGTGGATCAAGGAGCTAAATCTATATCCAGACACAGTCAAATTACTAGAGGAAAGGACAAGAAGCATTCGCCGAGATACAAGCATTGAGAAAAACCTTTTAGAAAAGTCACCAAATGTATAGGCAGACAGATTCAAACAAATTGGATTACATCAAACTGAAAAGCTTCTGCACAGCAAAGGGAATGATGAACAAAATAAACAAGCAACAAAAGCTTTGCACACTGCACAGCCAATCTAATGATCAGGATTTCAAAAGAGCTTCAAACTTAAAAACTGTAAAACAAGCAATCCTGTAAGTAAGTGGATGAAGGAAATGAGCAGGCGTTATTCCAAAGAACAAATTCAAATGGCTAATAGACGTCCAAAAAAATGCTCTGGTCCCGTAGCTGTCAGAGAAATACAAAAGAAAGCTACATTTAGGTTCCATTTAATTCCAGTTAAATTGGCCTACATTCAGAACACTTCTAACAACACCTGTTGGTGTGGATGTTGGAGAAAGGTACACTAACCCATTGTTGGTGTGAATGTAGACCACTATGGAAGTTAGTACGAACAGTGCTCAATGCATAGAAAACCGATCTACTGTATGATCCAGCTATCCCACTTCTAGGAATATATCCAAAGGGAGTGAAAGCTGCGTATGAGAAAGTGACTTATAATTATATTTACTGCAGCACAATCTACAACAGCAAACACATGGAAACTACCCAGATGCCCATCAAAAGAGGAGTAAATAAAGAAGCTATGTTACATCTACTTCATGATACTACTCAGCCATTAAAAATAATCAAATCTTACCATTTACAACAAAACAGCCCCAATTAGAGACCATATTGCTCAGTGAAATAAGTCAATCCCAAAAGGATAAATCTCATATGTGCTCTCTGATATAAAGCTGTGTTCATGCAAAATACATAACAAATAGATATATAGTTAAACAAGTGTATACACATATTCCCATAGATTAACTGCACAATGAAAACTAGCATTCCAGCAAATGAAGATATGCTGCTGTATGCATCTGTACTCCTAACAAGAGGAGGACTCCAAGTGAAATAGTTAAATATACCTTGATACCATGATATTAATTTTTGTCTATACCTATGATTCCATGGTATATAGCAGAATGTTAAACTTACAACTATCACTAAGAACTATGCTACTGCAATAATAAGGGAGGAAAGAGTGGGAGGAGAAGTAGGGAGAGAGAAAGCTGAAGGCAAAGGGGAATTGCACCTGCAAAAATGTATCATGGAATATAGTAAAAAAAAAAAATATTTTAAAGAATACGTAGTAGAATGAATTTTCTAAGTACACTTAAGTACTTTCCAGGCATTCATTTCCACACAATTGATATGCTAATTACAGACCATTTAATCAAGTCAAGGGTGTGTGTTGCATTCCACTTTGTTAGTTTAATGTGAGTTAATGTAAGTACTTGAAATAATAGAACTCCATTCCTTTTTGAAGTAATATACTTTCACACTTTTTTCCCCTAATTGAAACCCCACTTTCTTCAATTAGTACAGATTAATGAAATTTTACATGAGTCAATATTTAGGAACCAAAAGATATTGTCAACTCTTCTATAGCCTAGTTATGCTCACAGAAGAGCTACGTATCTGGGAAAAGTAATTCTAGAGTTTATACTTAATATTATCTGCCACTTCAAATAGTACTTCCACACTCAACAAAGTAACTGATAAAACAAATTTACGCATGAAGCAAAATAAAATCATTAGCAATTTCAAATACACATATATGACTAACAAATAAAGGAGAAAGAATGTTACGGCCAATCAATGTTGAAAGAAAGCAATTTTCAATGCATCATATAAGGAAAAGTGAGTCTTTGCTCTCCTATCAATGCTTAGCTATATGCATCTTCCTCTTCTATTATGCTTATTACTAACTTAGTGTTAAGAAAGTAGGTGAGAGCCTGGTGGATTTACAGATCATTACAACCTATTTGTACTACTTGTACATAGTAAGAGGGGAGGAAGAGCAGGGGCCTTAGAGCAAGTTGGCCTCAATGCTTTTCATCACCATTACTAGTTTATTATTTGTCATAAAACCACATGGCACACTAAAGGTTATGGACTTCACCCTTAAAGAGATGTTTATGGATGAAGGCTGAACAACATTCTCCTTAAAAAACCTTAAAGATATACTCACCATACTTGAATACCTTTGACAGATAATAACCTAACATAGCCTTACAAAATATTCTGCCACATGAAAGCTTCACAATTACAAAAGCGACCTGATTATCTCTTTACTCATCATCAGATTTAGTCTTTAATGAAAAAATTTGAAAAGCTTTTAAACAGACTCCTTTTCTCATTGTGTCTCTGTTGCTTTGGCTTTCTTTTTTGATTTCTGACAAATTCTTTATTGGTGAATGTGTCAAGCTGATCAATTGTGTTGTCTTTATTTCATTTTTTAAAACATTATTATTATTATTATTATTTTATAACACAGTCCCACGGGCTCTGGGGTTTCTTCCCTTCCCTCTCCAAAACTCTGTCCCCCATATTATTACAGTAGTGTATTCTTTCATAACCAGCCAACACCCATCATTCTGCTATTTAAGTGAATAGTAACATTGTATGTATAGACAATGGCAGAGAGGCCAGCACCCTATTTTCAAGACATATTTAACAGTTTCTCTAGACGTTCACAAAGATCATTTTTCACCAACATCTTTTGGGATGTAGCTCCAAAAATATCAGTATATAGTCAGTTACAAGCCATTTTTTCAGATGTAATCAGTTTTATTGCCAGGTAAGAAATTTACATTTTTTTTTTTTTTACAATTATTAAAGCTTACTATTCGTATTTTTCCCCTGTGTTTCTTTGCTGTCATCCAAATGGATTGCTGATTGCTAAGGGGCACTTGATCTCTTATTAGCTCTGATGTGATTAATGATAAAGCATGGTAGATTTTATTTTTCTGTTGGAGGAATGAGTTAAAATCAAATGTTATTTTGGAAGTTATTTTCAGTCTTTGTACCATCTGAATGCCTGAACTCTTAAGAAATGATTGACTATTAGGAAAGGGAAAGATGTATTTAGAAGAGAGAATCACTTTCTGCCACAAACACAGTACCACTGTGACCTGAGTAGAGGAGCCTGATAATCAAAGTTGGACGCATTCATAATTGCTTTAACTCAGGAAAGCAATGAATAGATTCGTTGTTCATTTATTCATCATTTTTCCCTTGTTTCCATCATGTAAAATGATCCAAGAGGAAATTTTTCAAACCATAGTTTTCATCTTGTCACCAAATTTAAGTTTCATTTCTAAAATCTTCTATTATTGACTCATTATATAAACAAACGCTAAAATGCCAAGTGTACCTTTAAATGAGTGTCCTCACATATTGTTCTTTTGAAATACTTTATTTGTTTAAAAACAATATAACCACATTAATATGTATTTGGACATTTTTGTAATCATTTTCTTTTTCATATAAAGAGAGATTACCATAGGCTAATTCAGTGAATGAAGCATTTCACATACAAATGTTTGCATTATCTGATAGGTTTTCATATGTAAATGACACACATCTGTTTATCTCCTGTGAATGCTGTCGGAGTATCCTCAACACAAAATGCACCCAAAGTAACAGTGCCTTCTTAATGACTTTTCTTTCCCATAGAAAAAAATGATTATCTGTGCCAGGTATTTAGAACTTACCATGCAAGAAGAGTTTTGCTTTTTTTTGTTTTTGTTCTGTTTTATGAGAGTACCTCAGACTAAAAAGTAAAATGAACTCTAAGTAAATTACCACTTTATTGCCATCATGCACACCTTTCAGTGATTGTATTTAAGGTTGAGATACTTCAGCCACACACACCTGAGACACAGAGAGAGGAACATTTCAATGAAAGAAAAAAAAAAAAATCTGCTGCACTTAGAAGGTTGTCATTAGACATCCGGCACTTAATCACATTGATAAACACGGAAAGACAACCGCTCCAACATCTAAAATAGTCTCTCTCCACTCTCAAGTCTTTGAATTCACCATGTGGGTGAAATCAAAGCATAGAACAAACACTGTTTTGATATGGCTTTGAAGATGATAACAGCTTCTACAGAGAAAAATGCAGCTTTGGGTTTGCAAGGAAATGATGATTGACATGACTCCCAGTCCAAGAAAGTTTACCTTTTAATGAGTGCGTGGTGAGAAGCTCTCGCCCCATGTTTTATTTGTGAAGGAAGTTGCCTAACTAGAATAGACTTCTGTGGCTGCTATTCAGGATGTAACACACATGCTTTAAAGCAGCAACATGTTTTGATCCAAATGAGCATATGCAGGATCCAGATGCATATAGAGGAGTTCTCAGTGACCTAAGGAGCGGAACTTTCCTCCGTATCATAGAAGCTCGCCTATCAATCTGTGTAATGAGGTCCTGGCTGGACAGGCCTAATTAACACTCAAGTAAATGTCTAGAAAGACTTGGGATGACTATTACAACAAGGGGGACTTTCGATTTCTTTATTTCTTGTTTTAGTTCCTCTTTATCTCTTTTTAGACTTTAAAATCTTTGGTGTTCATCATAGAAATATTCACCACAACCCTCAGTGCGTATCTTTCTTAAGCATCTTTCTAAGTCTCAGTAAATTCGTAAATCTGTGCTGCAACATAGGTGAAATTGTCCACCTTATATGGTTTCTTTAAAAAAAATCTTAATTTTGTACAATATAGTTTCACATCTTCCAAATTCCTCTTAGTATTGTTGTATAATGTCTTTGTAATAGTTTTTAGAACTTGGGTTTGAGTTATTTTAATTAGTATTAAATTGCTTTAAATCTATGCTTGTATCTAACGGACAAATAAAGTTTCACCAATTTCTGTTAAACTAGCAGATGTTTATATATAAACATCAGAGATTATTAAAAATTCTAAGTGGGGTCCCTAGGATTGTGAAGCTCATGTGGGCAGTGCCTCAGGATCTGGCTGCTCCACTTCCTATCCTGAGGAATGGCCTGGAAAAGCAACACACAATGGCCTACGTGTTTGGACCCCTTCCCACGCCTGTAGGAAGCTCCTGACTCCTGCCTTGAGCCTAGCCCAGCTCTGATTGTTGAACCACCTGCAAAGTGAAATACAGATGGTCATATGTTTCTCCTTCTAACTCTGACTTTCAAATGATAACATAAATAAAACTTTAAAAATTCCAAATGGATATAGAATTCCATGTTTTTTTCATAGAAATAGTGACATTCTAGGGCCAGCGCAGTGACATGGCAGGGACCAGCACCCCATGTGGGCACCAGTTCAAGACCCAGCTACTCTACTTCTGATTCAGTGCCCTGCTTATGTATAATCTGGAAGACAATAGAGGCTGGCTAAGGAAGGACCTTGGACCCCTGTACCCACAAAGGCGATCTGTAGGAGATTCCTGGCTCCTGATTTTGTATTGGCCCAGCTCCGGATATTGTCACCGTTTAGGGAGTGGGTCAGTGAAAGGAAGATCTCTCTCTTTCGCTCGCTCACTCTCAATCACCTCTGGATGACAACTTCAATTATTGAGAAAAAAATAAATTTGAAAGATAAGCTTATTTTAAGGAAAAAAAGTATTTTCCCAAAAAAATGCATTTTGCATAAACCATTCTTTTAAGAAATATGTATTTATTTTTATTGGAAAGTGATATCATATTTATAAAGAGAAGAAAAAGGTTTTCTGTCTGCTGGTTCACTCCCCAAATCCCCAAATGGCCACAACAACCAAAACTGAGCCAATCTGAGTGAAGAAATTCTTCCTAGTCTCCCATCAATGCAGGGACTTTGGGCCATCTGCCATTGCTTTCCCAGGTCATTTGCAGTAGGCAGCTGGATGGGAAGTGGAGCAACTGGGATCATAGCACTTGCAAGGTGAGAATTTAGTCATTAAGCTGTCACACCAGGCTCTCTTCATGAGGCTTTTAAAATATATTTAAATTTTATTTACATGAAAGGCAGAGTTACAGAAAGAGAGAGAGGTAGAAATCCTCCCTCTGCTGACTCTCACCTCAAATGGCTGAAATGGTCAAAGCTTGGCTGGTCCAGACCCAGGGGCCAGGAGGTTCTTCCAGGCTTCCAACAAGGATGAACTGGCCTAAGGACTAAGGCCATCTAAGGCTGCTTTCCCAGTTACACAGGACCACAGGATTCCTAACTGTGATGCCAGGCTGAACGTCAGTGGATATTGCTTTAACTTACTTCTGTTTTCAGTTTCCTTATTTGGTTTGGTTTTCATTGGTTTGTTTGCTTTTTAAGTTGAGCGATTATACACTTAGTCAAATGTTTCAACCAAACAACTCAGGTTGTTTTTTGTACAGAAGGTAAATCAGCTTCAACAATCCTGCTCCCATTAGCAAAATCCTTATTTCAAAGATTCATTGCAGTCTTTTTTGTTTGATAGCTTGGCAAGAATGCTCCCAGGATCATTTTGTAAGTGGGCTTGGTCTCTAAGTCTGAGCTCTGCTGAGATGTGGATCGCAATAAATCATATGGGGAAAGAAGTCTTCTTACTCCCCGATGTCAGGACAAGGAATTTGTACCTGCCTATCACACTCATGTCTCACGGTGGGTTGTAATGCTGGAAACACCGACATGATACATATCTTGATGACTTACATTAAAAATAAATACATAATTAATCACTATCTTAAACACATTCCAAAACGCTGTCTTTATCAGCTATGAATTGAATACCAGTTTATTATGAATCAACTTTCTAAGTTTATCTTAAACATGTAAATGTATTTTTTTAAAGAATTATTTATCTTTATTGCAAAGTCAGATATACAGAGAGGAGGAGAGACAAAGAGGAAGATCTTCCGTCCAATGATTCACCCTCCAAGTGACCACAATGGCCGGTACTGTGCCAATGCAAAGCCAGGATCCAGGAACCTCCTCCAGGTCTCCCAGGTGGGTGCAGGCTCCCAAGGCTTTGGGCTGTCCTCGACTGCCCTCCCAGGCCACAAGCAGGGAACTGGCTGGGAAGTGGAGCTGCTAGGATTAGAACCTGCGCCCATATGGGATCCCTGGCGCATTGGCGGCGAGGGGGTGGGGGAGGACTGCAGCCACTAGACCACACTGCCGGGCTCCAATGTAAATGTATTTAAAAATTACATGATGTTACATGGGGCTCGCATGCAAGTTAAGGATTTAGCCACTGAATCATTGCCCGCGGGTCCATATGGGCACCCGCTTGTGTCCCAGTTGTTTTACTTCCCTTCTGGCTCCCTGCTTTTGGTCTAGGAAAGTAGTAGAGGATGGTCCAAACACGCGGGATCCTGCAGATGCATTGAGGACCAGGAAGACGCTCCTGGCTTCAATTCCGTTCAGCTGTAGCCATTGTGACCACTTAGGGAGTGAAGCAGTGGAGGATCATCTTTCTTTGTCTCTCCTTCTCTGTAAGTTTGCCTTTCCAATAAAAATTAATAAATCTAAGAAAAAAGCCAGTTATATGTTAAATGTTATGCCTTTGTTTTTAACATTACATACATACATTGCTGGAGATTTATCCTCAGGTAAATAAGAAAATCTTTTTTAAGGAAGTGAAGTTTAATTCCAATGACTACTATGTATTGAGCATGAAGTTAATATTCAGCAAACATTTTATGAATGAGTAATTAAAGACTGAACACATATTTACTGAAAGGAGAAAAAAAATTTAATTAAATAAAAGAGATGATAACATTTAAAGGCAGGTACTGTGATATCTGAAACATATGATACTTTTTCCCAATGAAATAGATGGATCAGTGCATTTTGTAAATGTATAATTAATTATGCATTTGAGTAGTTCTCTTAGCAAGGAAATTACAATGCTTTCTAGTGTGACTGAAATATAAAATTTGGGGATTTCTTTTCAAGAATTTGTTTATTTAAAATGCAGCTTACTAGAGAGGAAAGACAGAGAGCTTCAATGCACTTGTCCACTCTCCACATGATGACAGTCACTTGTTCTGGAGCCGAAGGTTCATCTTGGTCTGTATTGTCAGTGAGGGCCAAGGACCTGGGTTCCCCTTCTCTGTCCTCTCAAGTGCTTTCCTAGGAAGCCAGGTCAGAAGGGGAACAGCTACGTCTCCAATTGATGCTCATATGGATGTCCAATTTTGCAGGTAGTGGCTTCCCTTGAGGTACCACAGTGCTTGCCCCAAAATGTGATTGTTTTAGGTTGACTATATGAAGGTCTTCAGAGTTTCTGTATAAAATAATTTTCTTAGAAAATTATGTAATTTTTTTTGGTAAGGCTTATGTGTTACAATTCCCTTTATCACACAAAACCTAGATGCACAAGAATAAGTGAAATACAAGTAAGTGTCCCCAGCATAATTTTAGCAATTAGCTTTGAACTCTTCCTTCACCAATTTTTATAGGAAATTCATAGGAGTAATCTTATCTACTCTTTTGCGTTTTCACACCTTTTCCCTTCCCCTGCCAATTTCACTAATAAGCAGAGAGTAGAAACACTAACAAGGTGATAACTGTCCGAAATGTGGACAGCAGAAAGAAGAAAAGGATGCAAAAGCCTTGAATAATTGACAACCTAGATAATCAGTCTATGTATTATTATAATCCGTGTATTCCTGTGTAATTTGTAAATGAGTCACATAGTCATGGGTAGAGTTGGTGTAGGTATAAAACTAAGTATTGGCAGGTTACAATTGCAGCACAATTATGCCTACAAGAGGAATTTTCCTGCATAGTTAGAATAGGAATTTTTGCTTTCATAAGATTTAATGGCCATTAGATTATTATATAAAAGTTAAGCTAAGGTAATCTACAATTCTTATTTGCATTTAACCAGACGTACATGAAAGATATTTAACAATCTTGGTGTTTTGGCAGAAACTCAAAACAAACATATGTAACAGTTTTCAAAAGAAATATCAAACAGGCAGTGCCAAATCAAGGCATTATATTTAGTTTGCTGTAAATAATATGGTGTTTGCACATACTCCATTCTGAGACTGGTCCTGTGTACCTTCTAAAATTAGTAGAATACAGGATAACACCTTTCCTCCAATCCAATTACAACGCACAGAATGACTGAAAACCGTGGCCAAAGCAAATGTTGATAAAAACAATATCCTTTTAAATTGGACATAAACAAACAATGAGATTCATAAAACAAATAACTGGCTTATTGAGCAAAATTTATCCATGATACAAATATATAAAAATTACGGAGTCTTAAAATAGTCTTTTTCTATGCTTACCCAAGAAATCATGTAACGAACGTTTTTGGGGTAATAAAATGTCCTGTATACAATAAAAGACTCATTTTAACATCTGGAAAATTTACTTAAAAAAAAGGAAAAAATTCCTTTTTTTATGATGAAAACTGAATTTATCCAATGTTTGGTATTTAATTTATACATGAAATTAAATACTCTCAGTGTTTGGGATAGGTAATTTATATGAAAATATTCTAATTATTGTGTGTTCTCTTTACTGTAAATTACTTCAGAGACTAAATTTTGAATTTATGCTGAGAACTGGCTAAGAAAAAAATCACTTAAGATTGAAAGTTGATGGCCCAGGGTGTTGGCCTAGTTGCTAAAGTTCTCTCCTTCAACATGTGAGGATCCCATATTCACACCAATTCTAATCCTAGTAGCCCCTGCTTCCCATCCAGCTCCCTGTTTGTGGCCTAGGAAAGCAGTCAAGGGCGGCAAAAAGCCTTGAGACACTGCACCCACGTGGGAGATCCATCAGAAGCTCCTGGCTCCTGGCTTCGGATTGGCTTAACTCCAGCCATTGCAATCACTTGGGGAGTGACTCCTGAGATGTAAGATCTTCCTCTTTGCCTTTGCTCCTCTCTATAACGAATTTTGCAATAAAAATAAATGGATCTTAAAAAAATTAAAAGTTGAATCATAAGAAACTATCTTACAAATTATATTACAGGAAATACATTACAGACTGCCTAAGTAGATGAAGAAAATGCTTAGTTGAATTAGAATGAGAACACAAAATTGACAAGATAGAAAACCCAGTATTTAGTGGTGATAGATGTTCCCAGCTCTGCAGTAATCTTTCCAACTGAGTGAAGGGCATTTGTAAAATCTCTAACTGTAGTGCATCATCTCCCTCTACTCTCCCATACTTTTCTTTCCTAAACTCATCACCTCCCTTACGTGAAAGAATCTAGCAGAATTCCTTTCATATGGCACATTCTCAGTAAATGCCACTTGCCTTCTTTTCATCTTCGGCTGTGCTCAAAACACAACTGGCATATTGTGCCACTCTCTAAAAGGAAAATTGACAATCAAGCACATTTAGAAGAGAATTACTGTAGTAGAAAGTTGCCATTGTTAGCTGCACAGAGTCTGGATGGTCTTCAGATGGTAGCAAGAGATTACAGGGGGAATTTTGACTCAGCTGATAGGACATTGGTACATGAGATCCTAAACACAAAAGGAGCGTTTCAAAGAGCTTATGTGAGTACGGGTTAGACCTGCTCGTGTTTTGCATATTCATCAAACAGCAAGGAAGGTTTTCAGCACTTTGTAGGTGACTTTGTAGGTGAGGTTTTTTTTTTTTTTTAAGATTTATTTTTATTATTTTTTTATTGGAAAGGCGGATATACAGAGAGGAGAGACAGAGAGGAAGATCTTCCGTCCGATGATTCACTCCCCAAGGGAGCGCAACGGCCGATGCTATGCTGATCCGAAGCCAGGAGCCTCTTCCAGGTCTCCCACACGGGTGCAGGTTCCCAAAGCTTTGGGTCGTCCTCGACTGCCTTCCTGAGCCACAGGCAGGGAGCTGGAAGGGAAGCGGGGCTGCTGGGGTAGAACTGGCGCCCATATGGGATCCCGGGCATGCAAGTTGAGGACCTTAACCACTGCGCCACTGCGCCGGGCCCCTATAGGTGAGTTTTAAATTGCCCCTCTCTATGACACATTAAACCTGGGAAATCAGTAGAGAATGGCTCATAGCCTTAGTACCCTGCACCCACATGGGGGATCCAAAACAAGCAACTGTTTCCTGGATTCCAATTGGACCAGCTCCTGATGTTGTGGCCATTGGAGAATGAATAAATGGATGGAAGATGTTTCTATCTGCTTTCCTAATAATAATAATAATAATAATAATAATAATAATAATAATAAAACTTAACCAAAAGAAAGCATTAAAACATGCGTAGTTACCATGGTGAAAATAACAATGCAAGATTCAATGGACTGCTTAGGTAGTCCGATTGGGATCCCTTCTGTTACTGGAGGAGACTGAGTGAACTGGCATACCACTCCTGTCAATAAATGTCTAAAGCAAAAAGGCAAATTACTGAGTTCTTCCTTCTAACAGAAAACCAGAAACTCAGCTTCTTAGTATCTCTCCTCGCAGGGTTTACAGAAAAAAAATTATTTTCCTGTGGACAAGATGTTGGTCAGAGGGATATCTTAAGTAGAGTTCGCTGATATATGTGCAAAGTTTGTGTTAAAAAGCAAAGATTCAGGAGAACTCAGTAAATTTCCATAATTCTTTTATTTATTTGTTTATTTATGTTTGGTGGAAAGTCAAATTACAGAGAAAGGGAGAGATAAAAAGATAGAGATCTGTCTGATACTTTATTTCATACAGGGTGGCACTATCCAGGGCAGAGCCAAGCAGAAGACAGCAATGTGGAGCTTCATCCAGAACTACCCTGCAGGTGGCATGGGGCACAAACATTTGAGCTGTTCTTTGCTGTCTTTCCCAGGTCATTTTTATGGAACTGGATTCGGGTGGAGCAGCAGGGACATGAAGCAGCAGCTGTATGATTAGCTGGCATTGTAGGCAATCACTTTACTTGCTATGCTACAATGCTGCCTCCAGTAAATTTTTTGAGTATTTGGAAAGTGTGCCTGCTCTACTTTATGAAAGCTGGAAGTTGAGAGAAAACAATAGCAGCACTAACAGAATAGTATTCATCCTCTTGCGCATGTGTTCTCTATTCTCTACTGCATTGAAAAGATAACGATCCTGTGGTCCTGGTCCATCTGCATGCTGGGGGCTGGATTCCTAAGCCCTGGGGTTGGGAAACCAACAGGGCTCAGATTGCTTGGCCTAGGGCCTGAGGCCTGGGGCCTGCCTGCTAGGTGGCTGTCAGGTTCATGAGCCCCAGAGGGGGGTGGATCTGACAGGGCTTGGATTCCCTGGCCCAGGGCCCGGTGCCCGCCTACTAGGTAGATGTTGGTTTCTGAGCCATAGGGATGGAGGATGCAGTGGGGCTTGGGTCTCCTGGCCCTGGTCCTGGGGCCTGCCTACTAGGTGAGTGTCAAATTCATGAGCCCCAAGGGTAGGGGGTCTGGTGATGCTTGGGACTCCTGGTCTGGGTTATTGAACTCGCCTATAAGAACATGTCCTACTAAATGAAAAAGGCAGAGCAATGGACATAGGCCCTGTTGTAAAAGGAGAATATGGCAGCTCATTTGGTGCTATAGCAGAAGAAGAACAGAACTAACTGGGCAACTACCCCAAACAAATGATGACAGCAAAAAAAATCTCAGTGAATGGAGCCAGTGGACATTGGGAGGGTGACATCATCCACGGATCGGTGAAATGGGCAACAGTTTAGAAGTATGCAAACCACTTGGACAGCACCTTTGGAATATGTATGCCGTGAGACTCTGGGTTGATATGAGGTGGTAGTTCCTAATCCCTGCATACTGGGACATGTAAGTCATGAGTGGTTTCTCCCTTTCTCTCTCTTCTTCTCCCAGAAACAACAAGAAGAAGTAGCAACTTTGGAAGCAGTGAGTTCACACAATTTTCTCTCTAAGCCTCGATCCTTCCACCCTGATCAATCATGTAATTTTTATTAAAAAGCAATAATAATAATGAATAATAATAATGAGACATGAAAAAAAAGATAAAGAGCATTGAGACAGGAAAATTTCTTCTTCTTTTTAAGATTTTTACTTCTTTGGGTCATAGAATTACAGAGACAGATAACAGGGGAAGACAAAGGGATCTTGTATCTACTGGTTCGTTCACAAATAATCATAATGGGGGGAGCTTAGGCTGGGTTGAAGCCAGGAGTCTGGAATGCCTTGCAGTGTTTTGCACTTGAGTAGTCTTTGGATGATTTCCCAGGGACCTTAGCAGGGAGCTATATCCGAGGCTGAAACCGAATGCCTAGATTATAAAAGCAAAACCTGGCAGCTTCCTGTATGTCTCTCTTTTGCACAAAGTGTTCTTGTCAGACCTTTATTAAAGGGATTGCCTGACTTAAAGGTGTGATCAGGCTGGCCTTAGAAGCTTCTAATCACCAATCATTTACTTCTGCAACAGGTAAAACAAAAACAAAAACTCAAAGGCTTGTATTGCCATGGAATGATTTGGGTAGGGGAATTTCTGAGACGGGCACAGTGTAACTGCGGCATTTACCGCCAGACCTACTGGAGCACACCTGATCACCATGCATTCTTTAAGAAGCAAGGGATCATTCGCCAAAGGAACATCACAAACTCCATAGACAAACCTGGAACTTGGACACCAGCTGCGCCTGCACCTCTAGGCCCCAATTTCATTCTATAAGAAAATTCAAACCTAACTCCTTGGGAAGCCCATTGTGTGAGGAGTCAGATGGACATTAAGCGGTTAGGGTTTTTAGTCCCTGGTGAAATTACTACATAAAAATATAAAACCGTATCTCTCCTGATTTCTTACCTTCCAGGGGCATGTTCTTTCCTTGAGGGAGGACAGAGAGGGCAGAATTAGCACATCAGTTCCCCATTTCAGAGTAGTCAAAACAAAAGTAAGGAAAAGTGACTTACACTAATCTCATCTCTGGGTCATTGTCAAGGAAAAGAGACTCAGCTTATCATCACAATGAAAGGAGAAAATCACCCATCTGACTCTTCTGATGTCCTTTGATTCTGGACCTGCTACTATTATGAACAATTATTTTTTGCTTCCTTTGGTCTATTAGGTGACTCCCCTGAGTTGGAGTATAAAAAAATATTAACTGGGCCTACCGCTGTAGCCTAGAGGCTAAGGTCCTCGTCTTGCATGCATCAGGATCCGCTATGGACACCGGTTCCAATTCCAGCTACCATGCTTCCCATCCAGCTCCTTGCTTGTGGCCTGGAAAAGTAGTAGAGGACGGCTCAAAGCCTTGGGACCCTGCACATGCTTGGGAGATCCAGAGGAGGCGTCTGGATCTTGACTTCAGATTAGCTCAGCTCCAGACATTCTGGCTGCATGGGGAGATTGCATGGACAGAAGATCATCCTCTCTGTCTCTCCTCCTCTCTGTACATCTGACTTTCCAATAAAAATAAATAAATATATATTTTTGAAGATATTAACTCCCCTTGTGCTTGTGCACATGTCCTTCCTTGCACTCCCTCCTGCCACTCTGCCTGAGTAAGTCCAGTTCTGCAAGCTAGAAATTATTCCCATGAAAATTCTTTTTTCATGTAAGACAGGAAATGTGGTTGCTGCCATGTTTTGCATCGAATTCCCCACAACACCAGGAATTAAGCAGTAGTTACCCAGTTCCTTGCTCAGCACTTGGAAACAAATGCCTACTTTCTTCCACCACACTGAGGTCAATGATTCATTTTCTACTAGTTAGACAAGTGGATCCAGTTTGTGGAATCCCAGACAATGCTTCCAACCAGTTTCGGATGTTTTGGACAACAACGTGGACCAGCAAGGATTCAAGGCTGTACCCATAAAAATGCTAGTGTTGCATTAATGCTATGGTTCAATTCAGATAGCCACCAATGGATTTTCTGACTATGTCATTAAAAAAATACTCATAAGTTATGGGTCCAACGTGGGCAGGCTAACCCTCAGCCAAAGGCACTAGTATACCATATGGGCACCAATCCCTGTCCCGATTGCTCCTTCTGATTCAACTCCGTTAATGGCCTGGGAGACAGCAGACAATGGTCCAAACCCTTGGATCCCTGTTCCCTTGTGGGAAACATGGAAGAGGCCCCTGGCTCTTAGCTTTGGAGAGGCCTAACTCTAGCTGTCGAGGCCATTTGACGGAGTGAATCAGTGAATAAATCTCTCTCTCTTTCTCTCTCAGTAACTCAGACTTTGAAGTAAAATAAATAAATCTTCAGAACGTAGTGAGACAGCTAATGATAAAATGCAAAGTTTAAGCCTATGTGTTGCCAACTTTTAATTTAAACAGAATTCACATCTTCCAGCTCTCTTATATTATATTGAATGGGAATTGAAATGGAAAGTATGAATAGAAGTTATCATCATATTCTGAAATTCCAACACCTGCTGAATGGGACGCTCATCCTGATGAGGCAGTAGTTCTTAATTTACTTGAATGCGTGGTAATTATGTCATTTGTGGAAGGCAATTTCAAGTTGAAACGACTTTAGCTCATGCCTATACCATTCCCCATCTTTATTTATTTATTTTTATTTTTATTAGGCAGTCCGATACACAAAGAGGAGAGACAGAGTGGAAGATCCTCCATCTGATTAACCACTCCTTAAGAAGCTGCAACTGCCAGAACTGAGTCAATCCAGTCAGGAGCCAGGGACATCCCCTGGGTTTTTCACGTGGGTGCAGGACCCCAAGGTCCCGGGCCACACTTGACTGCCCTCCCAGGGCACAAGCAGGGGGCTGGATGGGAAGTAAGGCCACCAAAATGAAAACCGGTGCCCACATGGGATCCTGGCACATGCAAGGCAAGGACCCTAGCTGCCAGGCTACTTCTCCAGGCCCCATCATTCCCTATTTTTAAAGAGATATATGAGACCTAAATTCTGGCAAGCTATTGAGAAGGAATTATGATGTCAAATCTGGAAAAAAAATATTGAGCACCTAACTAATTTGAATGTTTATTTAACTTAAAGAAAAGTAGAGATTGTGTGATTCAATGTTAGAACAATGAACGATGACATAAGAATGCAATTTTTAACACATATTTTATTTTGTTTTATGGTCTAGTTCCATAGGTTCTGGGATTGCCCATGCCCTTCACAAGAGTCCCTGCACCCCCAACACATTAATTTCCTTTTTGGTTTTACAATGAATGTCCTTCACGAACAGTCACAAATCCATCGTGTTGGAGTTGAAGTGTTTCCCAACAATGTAGGCATGGACACTGCCAGGGAGTCCATCATCTCACGGTTAAGACAGTTTCAGTTCTTTCGCTGAGAGTCCATCTTTGGTCTGTATGCATTGACATCTTTTCTATTTATTTCCATTAGAAAGTCAGACATACAGAGAGGAGGAAAGGCAGAGAAGGTCTTTAGTCTGCTGATTCACTCTCCAAGTGGCCGGAAAGATGGAGCTAAGCCGATCTGAAGCCAGGAGCCAGGAGCTTCTGATGGAGCTCCCATGTGGCTGCAGGGTCCCAAGGTTTTGGGCCATCCTCAATTGCTTTAGCAGGCCACAAGCAGGGAGCTGGATGGGAAGTGGGGCTGGCAGGATTAGAATCAGCAGCCATATGGGATCCCAGTGCATGCACAGTGAGCAGTTCAGCCGCTAGGCTACCATGCTGGGCCCAAATGTCTCATTTTTAAAGACAGAACTCCCTCTACTTATGACAAGAGAGCCCCAATAGATATTTTTGAAATACAATTCTTGAAGAAAATTAAAAATTGACTAATTATGTCAGAGTCTTGAACTTGAGGTTTCTTTGTTTCTTAATGTAATGGATGCTCTGTGTGTGTGAGGTGGGACAATTTTTTTTTTTTTTTTAAGGAGTAGTGTGAGTCTGGCCTTTAGATTGTTCGCAGCTCCCAGTCTCTTTTCTACTTTGTTTGACTTTATCTCCTGTGATTCTATATGTGACTTTAGAAGCCATCTCAGGGAATTGTAAAATCAGATTGCAAAAAAAAAAAAAAAAAAACTTAAACAGAGAGGTGGTATAGGATTTTGAAATTACATCAGTCACATTCTATAATGTCTCCTTCAGTTTTCCTAATAGATGAGGATTTTCCTAAAATATCTGAATTTTATTAAGAAACTTGCCATTGAAGAAGTAAGATTCAGACTTTGAGCTCTCTCAGCCTTCTGAGGCCCTTGATACCGCCTGTGATACAGGGTGTCTGGCTTTTGAAGCTGACAGACAATGGGGTTTATACATGAGTTAGGTATGATAGCATCACAGGGCCAACAAACATGTTCATGCTAATTTCACTCAACAATGTATAAGGGATTGGGGTGTAGAGTCTTTGCAAAAGAAAGAATGCATGTATTGATCTCCGATCCCACAAAGCAAGGACTCATAATCAGAAACAATAATTACAAAGTTCTGGATATTGACATCTCTATAAAAAAAAACTACATTTAAGCAATATCAATGTTGATTACGTCAGGTACATAAGCTCTCACAGTTTCTGGAAACTCATGAGAGTTCTCATGGACAATGTCACACACAGAATATACTACTATTTTGATGAACTCCTATTTTTCTAATCGTCTTAACAGAACCTAATGAAAAAATATGTAAATGATCTTAAATGGCTTGTGCAGATACCAATAGATTAAAAAGACAATTGCTATAAAATTCAAGGTTTCTGTGATTTGAGTCAATTAAAGGAAAAATTGTTTCATCTTGTACCTCCAGTTCCAAGAAATACAGATTATACATCTTCTTTGATTTTAATGACGTTACATATCTTACATGAACATGACATCCTATTTGACATGAGGCAAAATGAAAGGCTCCCATTTTTTTGCCCAAGATTTACTTATTTATTTTAGAAGCAGAGTGACACACAGAGGAGTAAACAGAGAGAGTCTTCCATCTTCTGATTCTCTCAGCAAAATTTGTAACAGCCAGGCCTGGACTAGGCTAAGCCAGGAGTTAGGAATTTCACCAAGGTCTGCTATGTGTGTGGCATGAGCCCAGCTAACTGGGCCAGTTTTCACTGCCTTCCGTGGTAGATGAATACAATCATGGATACCAAGTGAAGTAGCCAGGACTGTCATTCTGGTGTTGCCAGATGAGGTTTAACATACTGTATTGCAACACCAGTCCTGGAGGTGTTTAGCACAGCCAGTGTCCAAATCACATCCTTTTCCATGACAGAGTCTTGCATACTCTTTACCTGAACAAAATGAACTGTATAGACCAACTCCACTATGGCAGCGACTCTCTTTTTTGCTGCCTTCCAAATAATCCAACAATCCATTTCTTGTCTTTCCTGTACTCTTGTAGATAAAGAGAAAAAAGTCTTCATCTCTCCCTCCCCCAAACTGTGCACAGCTTCAAAGGCAACATACCCAGCATCTGTGTAAAACTGGTTTTTCTGACCTTGACACGGGATTCATGTTCTACCATCTCTTGTTTATGTGACACAGGAAAACAGAAATACCTGTGGTGTATAGTATGTTCTTTCTCAAATACCTTTTGAATGTAGCATTTACTGAATGTGAGCTAAAAATGCCAGTTTTGTCATCTTGTTGCAGGTATTTGAAGACCTTGGAAGCACTTCTACAAATTTATTTTAAAAATTAAAATGAAACATGTTCTAAATAGAACATGCATCTATCTAATATTTCTATAGGAGATTCTTACAAGAAAATAAGTACTGTGTTTGTTTACAGTATTATTAGAATTCTCAAAGCATTCACAGAGTTTATTTGTCTCTGAAAGTTGTGTCTGCAAAGTTGTTTCGCTGTCACTTCTTTTGCGCCTCATGCTATATGTTCTCCGCTGAGCAAGCAGTCACAGCTCCAGATCGCGTATTCTGCCTGCCCCACCACACTGACCACAGAGATTGATGGTTAGAATAAGAGTCTCTCAATGAACTAGATTATCATCGGCCTGCATGGTGTGCCCTCATCCTTCTCATGTACTGCTGTGCTTTGGAGGTCAGTATGTAAGCTCTGTTTGTGGTGCGGGGCACTTCACCTCAGAGCACCACTTTGAATAGGGGCCGCCCTGCTTCAATCCCATTTCCTGTTAATGCATCCGAGAAGGCAGACAGCAGTGGGGTTGGGGGGTTTGGAGAGCGCGGGACAACTGCTTGAGTAGTTGGTGCTTGCCAAGTGCGCAGGAGACTCCGATGGAGGTTGGTTCCTGGCTACACCCTGGCCCAGTCCTGGCTTCTGCAGACATTTGGAGAGTCACTAGCAGATGAAAGGTTTCCAACCATTCCCTGTTCTCTCTGATTGTCAGATGAAGGAATAAACATGTCTTTAAAGTTGCTCTTTGCAAAAGTAGGTTTCTTTCTGTTTCTCAAATTCCTTCCTGTTGCCAGGGCTTGGATGTGTGTATGCAACTCTGTTCTGACCCACTTTATCAACATCTTACCCATTTTGTCATCTTTCAAGGCCTTTTTTTTTTAAACTCAAATTTTGGTTTTTCCAAAATTTTCAATGTAGATTGTGCTTATTCAGTATCCATCTTACATCTTTTATATCTTACCAAATGTAATCATTGTATTTGTTTGATTTATTTTACCAGATAGGATCTTTCTATAAGAAAGTTTATTTATTTGCAAGACATAGTTACAGAGAAAAAGAATGACACCCCACCACACTCATACTCATAATGAGAGACAGAGAGAGGGAGATGATTTCCGTTCATCAGTTCATTCTGAAAATGACCATGACAGAGAGGGCTGGGTCACACTGAAGAAGGAATCTAAAATTCTGTCTTCCATTTGGGATGGTAGGAGTCAAACCTACCTGGGTGCATTTCTACTGCCTTCCTAGGCATATTGGCATAGGACTGAATCAGAAATAGAGAAGCTGCAACTCAAACCAGCATTCAGATATGAAATTCCAGCATTGATAGAGGCGGTTTCACGCACTGTGCCACAACAAGGGTCCCCATTACACAAGTTTTTAAGCTCCATGAAGGCAAGACTGTATCTACATAATGAGAACGTGTTCCCTGGTTGGCAAATAGTAGGCAATCAATGTATTATACAATTGAATAAAGAAAGCATAGGACAAATACCTACCAACTTGTATGGGAACTCTATCTACTGAGTCACAGTGTTTATTTGCAGCTCTGAAGTAAGTCCATTGGAAGAGTAGCTATGTTGTCCCCAAGAAAATGAGAAGTTTCTAGAGAATGTTAAACCTTACGTTACTTGACCTGCTGTGTTTTAATGAAACTATTCTCAACATTGTAAGTTATAGCCTGTTAAAGATAAAATAATCTGGAAGACAGCTGAACGGCGGCAGAAAGACTAGAACTGGTTGGGATTTGGTGTGAGAGATAAATCAATAAGGTGACTTCAATCCTTCCATCATTGCAATTAAAGAGTTGCCATTGAGTTTAATGGAGAGGACTAGGAAAGGAGCAGGTGTCAGGGGATTGTGGCTGGGAGATCAAATTTGATGTTCAAGCTTAGAAAGCTAAGATATTGGGCCTGGCGCCATGGCCTAGAGCCTAAAAGTCCTTGCCTTGCACGCCCGGGATCCCATATGGGTGCCGGTTCTAATCCCAGCAGCCCAGCTTCCCATCCAGCTCCCTGCCTGTGGCCTGGGAAAGCAGTCGAGGACGGCCCAAAGCTTTGGGACCCTGCACCTGTGTGGGATACCCGGAAGAAGTTCCTGAATTCTGGCTTCAGATTGGCATAGCATTGGCCGTTGTGCTCACTTGGGGAGAGAATCATCGGACAGAAGATCTTCCTCTCTGTCTCTGCTCTCTGTATATCTGACTTTCCAATAAATAAATAAAAAAAGAAAGCTAAGATATTATTACTATTTTTAATCCAACTGTCACTTTATTGTATCATTTAATGTATTTGCCTATATTTTATGTTTTTCATCTGTAATTATTTTTACTGGACTGTTTAGGCTACTTCACTGGCTAGTACTGTGATTTTTTTTAATAGAAAGCTAGATAAACAAACTTAAATTTCAGGATGATTGTGTTACTTCAGTTTCAATCTTAAGAATTAAGATTAACACAAAATAAATAAATAAAATAAAAACAATAAAAATAATTAAGATTTATTGTCATAATTTATTGTCTTAAATTCTGGATGATTTCTAAACTAATACAATATGTAAGTAAAGATGGGGTTGATTTGATGAAGCATCTGACATTCCAAGTCTGATTGGCTTCTGGTTTTATTGGGTTTTTTGAATCTTTTATTGCTGAGGCTGAATGCTTATCTCGACAGAGGTTATTTTGCTTTATTTTGACCCAGAAGCACAAGCCAAAAACTAACCACATGACATCCAAAAGCCTACGGAGTTCTGCAACTCCATCACACTGCCAGAGGAGGCAAAATGCACACATGGAATTGCAGACTACACACCTGTACACACCACAGAACACATGTGAGACCTGTTCCACCGTGTCACATCTCTGATCCTGGCAAGAATATAAGAGTGGCAACAATTTGGTGAATTAACCCCTTTAAGCATCATGTGCATCCCAGCAGCAGAAGGCAAATGAAGGAAGCACTATAAATTGCCGCAATGAAAATAGCTTCTTGGGCCCGGCGCGGTGGCGCAAGTGGTTAAAGGTCCTCGCCTTGCACGCCCGGGATCCCATATGGGCGCCGGTTCTAATCCCGGCAGCCCCACTTCCCTTCCAGCTCCCTGCTTGTGGCCTGGGAGAGCAGTCGAGGACAGCCCAAAGCTTTGGGAACCTGCACCCGCGTGGGAGACCCAGAAGAGGCTCCTGGCTTCGGATCGGCATAGTATCGGCCCGTTGCGCTCACTTGGGGAGTGAATCATCGGACGGAAGATCTTCCTCTCTGTCTCTCCTCTCTGTATATCCGCCTTTCCAATGAAAAAATAATAAAAATAAATCTTTAAAAAAAAAAAAAAAAAAAAAAAGAAAATAGCTTCTTTTGAAATGATAAAAAAAAATCTCAAGCGAGTGGAATTCCCTTCCCCACACCAAGGTGTAGCTTCCATAGTACAATTTTGCAGTGTTATGTGTCTAGTTTGATAGAGAAGGAGTTTGAGCACATTTGACAAAACAGTCAGTAGCCTCTTCAGAAATATGCTGGAGTTTCAACACATATTACAGCATTTCCTTTAAAATTAGTGTGAAAGGTTTTCTGATTTCACAGTGTACTTGGATATGTTTTCAATAATTGTCTCCAGGTACTCTTTCTAGAAGAGCCCTAATTAACGCTAATGCATTTTGGTGCCTTTGGAAGTAGTAATTGATACTAATTGTTTGACAAAACCACTAGAAAAACTATTTAATCATAAGGCTGTGTATGCTCATTGTACTCCACCCCTTCTGATATTCATCCACAGCTAAACACATTTAAGCTTGTATTTTCACATGAGAGGGTATTTGTGAAGTCATTTTTTTTCTAATAAAAATTTAACTTGAATGATTTTTGTAATCTGTTGACTGGGCCTTTAAAAATTGATGTCCCAGGAGTCTGAGAAACTAAATCAGAAGAAAGGAGGCCTTTCTGCCTTTTAGAATTCCAAAGGTCTGGCCCACAGCTCTGGGAGGTCAGGAGGTGGGATTAACCTCTCACATCCTAGTAATGATTTTAGAAGGACTCTGAAAATTCACACATGATTAAAAACACCCAACTGACTGGTGCTGAAGAAGAATGTGAAAAGTAAATTTCATTTGTTTAACAGCTCTATCTAATGGTGTTACAGCAGGCTCCTTCAGCCACAACCAGCTACCTGCCTTGAGAGCCATCTGCTTAGCATTTCTCTACCTCCCATAACGTATCTAGCTATGCAGGCTTTTTCTTTTATTTTGCTTGACCAGAAGGATCTTTGAAATCGTCTTCAATCTCCTCGTGTTTAAGGGAACTGAAGTGTCTGTGACTTCTACAGTTCGACAGTATATGGATTACTGCATTTATCTGTTTCAGTCACACTAAGACTTAAAGATCCTGTTAACTGTGAATTATCAAGATGGTAAATTAGGTAAACAAAAAGCTTTTGCAATGAATTTTCATTAACTAATCTGTATAAACATAATTTTATTTGCACATTCAATTAAAAGCTGCTAAGTATCACAACTGCATACCCGAGCTTCCATTCTGTGAACCATATGAGTAAAACGGGATTAGACCTAGATTTACCCTTGTTTTTGTAGTTTCCTCCTTTTACTATTTTAGCGAACGAAGTATAACATTTAAAAGGCTGCTGCATTTACATAGCTCCAAATCACTTCTGATTTTAAATGATAAACTCGGGAAAACTAATTATAGTATCAAATATACCTGCTCTTAGTAAATAATTCAGCTAAGAAAAGTTATCTGCTTAAGCAAAACCATCTTAATGCTTTCAAAAATATGCTATAAAATACATTAATTAGTCATTGTTTTACATGACCAGAGCTCTTTTCCCAGAGGGTGGCTTAGGCAGCGTTTACTCACGGTGATGAGACCATCGGTTATCTCTTTCCATCAATACTGTGAAATGAATATGAATTATGATGGGCATGGAAAGTAATAGCTATTCTCATTTTCTCATCATTCAATATTATTTTGCTCAGTAAGTCAGGACTTAACTTTCCTACCCTGGACTGCTGTGGTTTACTGCCCCAAAATGACATTTTCAACTGGGAGTAGAGCAGGTGTTAAGGGGCTCAGATATTTTTTATTTAAAAATATATGTTTCTCATTTCTCTCACTAGAGAATAAGACTTGGTAGACCTCGAATGGGATAATAATTGTGTAGTTTTGATAAACAATTTATTTTGACACATACCCACATCTATGAAACACTGAGAAAATATCTAATAATGCAAGGGAAATGTAATAAAAATTAAGTGTTGATAACCTAAGTTCATCAGATGCAAATGCATTGAAAATGTACCTATTCTCCTATCTATCTCAGGTTCAAGGGGCTACTGCTAACTTTCCACCCTATGAATTAAGAGGTTAATAAATAGTCATTGTATGTAAAATGTTTTTATTCTCACTTTAATCATCATATCAGAACTCAAGCATTGAATCCCTCATGTACACCTAAAATAGTATTATAACATTGTTTTAAAATGGATTATAACAATGGAAGGAAAGTGCTCATACAACTTTTTTTATTAAATATGGAAGTTATTTTACACATCTATGTTTTAATATGCCGTCACACATAATAGGATGCATAAATAATCATCTGTCACTATATGTGACCAATATTTTCCAGCAATGGGTTGTTTTGGTCTCATTTCAGACACTGTGAGGAGAGACATAGAGAATCTTTATTTTGGGGAAGTACTCCACCTGCTTATTACAACCTGGCTGCTCAAGCAAACCGTGAACCACAGTATTTGTTCCTCAAAGGGGGGTGATTTGGTGTCCAATTCCATACTGCTATTAGCTCCGGAATAAATGAAAGAATTAAGGAGTATATGAAAGAGTGGATACACCAAAAAGTAAGGAAGCATGGGGAACCATTCTATAAAAACAATTAAATAAACATTTTGTTTAATTAGCTTACATAGTCCTTGATTTTTTGTGCCATGTTTAACATATTAAATCAAACAAAAGCAGGCTCAGGTGTACTACTGAAAAAGGGTAGTGTTAGTCATGGGTTTCTGAGCTAATTTGAGAACTGAGAGATGCCAGATCTTCTATCATGTAGTTTTGTTCTCTAAGTAGTAAGCTTCAGCATAGCTGTGAGCAGTTTAGAGGTTATATTACTTTGATCAGCACCAAAAGATCAGGACCTGAATGAACCCATGCGTGTGTGTGTGTGTGTGTGCAGGCATTTGCTCATTGATTTGTAGCGATGCATTTATTGTTTATCAATGCAAATAATTTGCAATGTGAGGTTCTTGTTTTTAAAGCCTTTTCTATGTTTATTTACAATAAATCCATGGCTTCTAAGAAATTTGGAACTTTTTTCCCCCCTTTTCTTCATAATGTAGCTTAGAAGAGATTTTCTTCAGTTTATACAACAGAGTAGAATTCAAATGTGTGCTGAAATTTAGAAGAAGATTATATGTGCTAAGGTACAGAAAGATTTACAATAATATACCCCTGTGTGTAGCATAAGTAAAAAAGGATATCAGGGAAAAAATACAATGGCAAAAATTGAGGGAAGAAGATATCAAATGTAGGACAGAGGGCAGGAATGTCCCTAGAGCCTCAAAGTTGAATCATGGAGAGAAGAAATGAGCAGGTCAAACGTGCTACAAAGTCTGTCCAACTTTGGGCTGGTCCATCCCTCTGCTTCAATTCCCAAACATCACACCGCCTCAGCTCCAGCTTCCCCTCTGATGTGCTTCTACGTGAGAGATCCATCTCTCATTCCACGTCGTTGTAGTTTTCTCACTGTCTGATGCTCTGGGGCCTGCCATGCTGCCATGGGAACTTGCAGGAGAGAGTAAGCACCCACTATATTTATTTCCTTTAATCCCTTTTTTGAAATGAATTAAGCATTTCCTGTTTGGGTTGGCATGAAAAATGTGTCCTAACTTGAGTCCTAAAATTTGCACATTTGAGATGCTTAATTTAACCTTGGGAATCAAAAAATATGTGGTTGCTAATCGTGTCAAATTCTAAAACTACTATCAGAATCTTGCTCCTTAGCCAATATTTACACAGCTATGATCCCTTCAGTGCTCAATTTCTCCTGTTAACGAGAAACAGCAGATATTAAAATCAGTGGGCTCTTTATATAGCGTGGTAACTAAGAGGGCAGGTTTCAAGCCAGACCAACTGGAATCCGATTTAGCTTCACTATAGTATATGTGAGTTGAGCAAGTTGTTTCACATTGTTTGAAGTCTCAGTTTCCTAAATCGATAAAGCAGGTTGTCAGGTGAGAACAGTCTCCTAGAGAACAGAAAGGAACTATGTGAGACTGGATAGACAAAATGCCATGTGCAGCGCAGAAAATATTTAATATGTGTTTGATAGTATTTGAATTATCAATATGCTCTGTATGTCAGGAGCTTAGTGGCAATTACATAGACAAGGTAACCATGCTAGCTTTGGAGTCAGTGTTTATGTCCTTTTCAAAAATTTCACTCACATCCATGTCTCTTCACCTACATATCCTCTTCCATTTTTAAAACCTTAGTATAGAGCTGACACCTTAATATTGCATATAGCTATTATATTTGTGTTTCCAAATAATCCAATAAGGAGAGAGATTTTTAAAAGTAGGAATAATCTATGAAAGAACAAGCCTGTTTAAGTTTATGCACTGAGATCCAGCGAGTCAAATAACTCCATATTTTTCATTGTGTAAGCTGTATGATTTGAAAATGAAATCGGTTTGTATACATTCAAAACAACACCCTTATCAATTAAAGTATTCTTCCAGTCTTTCTGTTTCTTATACAGAAAACAGATCTCTTGTTAAAACATGCACTGCATAATCAAGGTTTTATTTTATATTTCATATATAGATTTGTTATGCTACACAACAGGCTTTTATGTGTTTCATAAAGAGAAACGAGCTGAGAAAAGTAGAAATATTTTTGCCTTTTAATGCTATTACTATGATATTTCAGTGCTGATACTTACCATATCTAATTAGTAAATTGCACAAATACAACAGGAGTTTGAATAACATGTTATGAATTTTCATTCGTGCACATGTGGCTTTTGGAGCTCTGCCATTTCCTGAAATAGAAAGATTGTTCTGAATAGTAAACAGTAAGATTTTCTGTTTTAGCTCCAACTTTAATTTGTATCTGGCTTGAGAAATGTGATCAAATTATCTAATCAAAATCTTTGACACCGTCAATGGGCTTTTTAAAAATAAAGACAATATTGAAATGAAGTCTGAGAATTAATCTCGTTATCTGCATCAAATTGAATTGAGAACTAAAATAGAGCTTGTGCCTGGCCAAGTTTAGTTTCCGAGGGTGATGTTGACACACACATTTTTCTGTTCTATGGTGGTCCTTGGATTAGTCTCAAATCTGATACTTAAAATGAAATAAAATGAAGACTAAGCATCTGATCCCAGAGCAGTCATTTTTCTTTTTCCACATCTCAGTGAGATGATTTTGTGTGTGTGTCTGTATCTACCATAGCTGTATCTACAATCTTCAGAAAATACATGTTTTTATGTACAACCCCCCTTGATAATAACAAGAATTACTCTTAAGACATGTAAGAGGTAAACTGAAAATAAAATCTCTTTAATGACTGTCGACTTGATCTTCAAATTCTAAATGCTTTCTGCTTGTACCAAAATGTCAAATTATTTTTGGTGTAAAAGAGAAGGCATTCCTTCTAAACTGCCAGATTGTATACCTGATTGCTAAACACTGCCAAATTTTCAAAGCAGACAAAATCTAACTTGCTATATTCATGAGAACTATCTACTCCATTAGAAAGAAGTGCAGGATTATATCACCTTGAATTTTTAAAAAATCATTATTCCCTTACACACTACGAGTCCAAGGAACTTTTGGTAGTACCATTTCACAGATGAGGAAAATGCAGATCTTACACATTCAAAGCTTCCCAAAAGGCAGAATAAACAAGCAAAAGTACAAAGACAAGAACGAGGTTATCAAATGTTGGTCTCAGCATTCACTATGCCATCCGATCCCCTGACATTTGTACTTACCAAAGAATGACTTATTTCTCATCAATTACTCCTCCGGAGATCTTTATGTTAATCCCAATTGAACTTATTTTATAAGCCAGTACCAGTCTTAATGTGTTTTAGGGTTTTTAGTGAAATAGGTCTATAAATAGAACACATAAATATCATCTATCCTAGCCCAACTCATTTTTCTTTGTTTTGAAAAGCATCAAAGCAATTTGTACGAATAAGTTTGAGTAGTTCTTGCATGTAATTTGTAAGGCAATGCATTCAAAAGATATTTTCAATCATGCTAATCAGAATTGTTGCCAAAGCTATCTAATTTCCTCCAAATTTGTCCTTGTCTTTGCATGTTAAATAATATTGGAATTGTTAATATGTGAACTGCAAGCAGCATGACTGTAACGATGATTATAGCAGAATTATTTTCAGTCAAAAATTTCTTGTCAAAAACTCTTTAGAAGTAAACGTGTTACTAGTAATGATTTGCATAATCTATCACACCTTTCATTTCAAAATTAATTTTATGTCATGCAAAGGTAAAATAAAGTTACATTGAAAAGATTGAAATTGAGGCCATATTATGAATAAGATTAATCAACTAAGTTTGAGGGACACAGATACTGAAATTACATTTTTAAAAATTGTAACATACTTACATTACATGAAAAATTTTCAGATAAAGTTCTATGCTATGTGAAAACACTCTTATTTTCAGTAGTTACAGTGCTGATATAAATAGCTTTCTATTCACAAGTTTTAATGCAAAGCCAGGTATATCTTTTTTTAAGCTTCAAAGATAAAATTAAAATTAGCACTGGAGAAATTCAGAGCTAATGCTAGTATATGGGAATTGGTGTGTGTGTGTGTGTGTGTGTGTGCATGTGTGAGAGAGAGCTGAAGAAACTGGAGGGTACAGCAGATATTCATATGAGAAAAACAGTATCAAGTATGTATATTGCATACACTTGAATCCTGTCACTACCTTTCTTAAGAATACTCAGAGATAAACAATAGAAATGCCTTTGGCAGAATTTCATTTTAATATAGCTATTTTCTCCCTCAAAGACTAATTATTTTATGCTAAAACAAAATGGATGCTTTTTAAATCGCAAATTATATTAGAAGTAACATTTGGATATTTTACTTTTGTATAATAAACTAAAATACTTCAATTGGCTACAAATACAATTTAACTTAAGGAGTTAATCAGAGCTCCAGTTGAATTAAAACTAGGTTTCATTTCCACATTAAAATTCATTAAGTCACACTGTAAGTTATGAAACGAGTCAGGGAGTACCGGAATATTCTCTTTTTCATTCATGGCTTTAGTGGCGACATGCACTGTCTTAAAAATATAAACTTAAATACAGACAAATTCTGAGTCAGAAGCATTATGTTTTGGGCTTCTCAGGTATGCCAAGAGGAATTTTAGATGACTATGAACTAAAAGAAATTATTTGAGAATGCTGACCTGAATTAAAAAAAAAAAAAGATTTCCTTTTAAATCTTAGTGAGCCTGTGTGGTATATGAACAGATTTTTGAATAAATTAATAACATATTATTTTAAAAGGTAAAAAAGCATTTGCTTTTGAGTTTAAACATTCAAATGCTAGGCACTTTGTCAAGAAGGGTATCTAAAAGCTGTTACATTTATGTGATAAAATTTCTGTAAATTTCACCATCTTGAGTATTGAGAATTATAGTTAGCAAGATACACACCTTTCTTTCAGGTAAGCTGCAGAGCTTGTATATTTAGTACATTTTCATGGCCGTATTTAATTTTCATGTGTCTCTAGCTTTTCTTATTTAACGTGACATCAATGGTTATGTACACCTCAGTACGTGATACAGTGAATCATTTATTCATTGGTGACGTGTTTCTGCCCACTCAGCTCAAAGTTGTCTTAAGAGCAATTGGAAGTATCTGTTCAGAAGGTTTCTGTAGGAAAAAGAGAGTTTTCCAGATCTGTGTGGGAAGGTGCTGCAGTGAGAACCAGCTCTGCATTTAAAACAGAAGAAAAGTAACAATGCTAGTTAAAAGGTGCACGCTGCAGCTGTAATACAATCTGCCAAAACAACTGTACCCCATTATGTTAATAAAACGCAACGTCCTTCTGTGATACGGGTATTTCCAGTAGTGCTTCGTATAAATAGAAACCACCACCCACAATGCATTGTACTTTCTTCTTCTAAAATGTAAATGTGATGAGGAGTGTTTGGGTGGTGTCACCCAAGTGTGGGCTGGGTACAATCAGCAATGCAGTTTGAATTAGTATTCACTTAAAAATAGCATCATATTACTTTATGATAACACTCATAATGGAATGATTTCGCTTCCCAAGTGAGTTTTCATATAGAACAGGAAAAGTGCTAGATGGTGATAACCTAAGAAAACAAGGCTAAGGCCTATTTCTAGGGAAGAAAGTGGGTTGCTAAGCATATTGAACTGGCTTTGCTGATCTTTAGAAATAAGCAAGAACCTCTTTAAATAGAAATATCACTTATCTTGATTTATAATGTGAAGCATTAACGAAACCGAATCATAAAAATATCATATGCTGGCACTGCCTAACATATCCCATGGCCTTCATTAGCTTACAGAAAGCTCAATGGAAACTTGAAAATTCTCACAGAAAAACGACAGGAATCGGATATGCTGGCCTCATGTTTTGCTTTAAAATAATAATAAAAGTCTGGTCTAGGCATGCATTTGTATGTGAAAAGTGAAGCACACCAAGCTAGGCAGGACACGATGCCAAGATATGGCAAGCAATATTTAAGAGAAAAAGCCCTGGCTGTAAATGTGCACAATATTCCACATTATATACATGTCATTTCTGAGTACTGTTGGAACGATGCAGTGTCAAATCTGTATGACAGATTGAGGTGAAAGCTGGGAAAAGAGAGCTTGTGAAGAAACAGCCCTGACTGAGTGGGGGGCATCCTATAGGAGTTATCCTGCAGGCTATAACTAACCAGTTTCATCACATAAAAGGAAGAGTAGAATAGGGATAATTGTCTACTAATTTAACTAGCTCATTTGGTCATTGTTTTAGCTAAATTGTATTCCAGTGAAACAATGCCATCTAGTGATGAGAATCTAAACGGATCTTTTGACTTTATCCTGTTTATGTGACAACTGCTTAGCTTGTAGAGCAGGGTACCAATATTCTATAAAACAATAGAGCACTCCCAATATCCCCTTTAGTGTTAGATAGATGACCCACACGAGCAAAATGACCCCGCCTTCTTTTCTCTGCATGTATTTTAAGTGCAACTTGCTTTGAATTTGGAGAAGCTCTCGTGCAGCAGCCAATTATCCTGTGAGTCTCCGTCAGCCTGTGAATGACTTCTCAGAATCTCTGATACTTACACATTTAATAAATCATACTAACCATTTACAGCAAAATCGTTTATCTTTGCGTTTTAACCCTTTACTTCCAACATGAAGCTTGCTCTTCTAAACAGAGGTTAGAATTCTTCATGATAATTCATGTTGCTGCAAAGCATGCGTCACATAGTTGCAGATACTTGAACACATCTTATAACTTTGTTTCGAAAAGTATGAATGTATAAGAAATGTGTGTTGCAACTGGACAAGAATGAAATTTGGGCCAAACAAAACAATTTCAGAACCAGAACTTAAACCAGTGGTAAATGATTTCAGAATTTTGTTTGTTACTGGCTAACTGTACAGGGTGTAGTTGAAAAGACAGCGCCCTTGATCTCACATTTCCATTGGAAAATTACTTGTAAAACCTTTTTCAGTTACAGACTTCTCAGATCTATTTATAGCTGATAAACTAGCTAAAAAAATGAAAGAAGAAATGCACTTACCTTACAGACTGGCCTTGTTGGATATAGTCAATGGCCTTAAACTTTTATTCATTATTTAATGAAATAGGTTTTTGATAGATTACTTAAAACACCTTTAGCAAATTTTAAATAGGTCCATGTTGAGAAAAGAAGCATATCTCAATGCAAGATTAAAATGTCCAATGATAAAAAAAATATATAGCTCCATATGAACTTCTATGTCTTTTACATACTGAAGTGTTCTATGGATGTTTTAAAAATGACCAAAATTATTATGTAATGATGTGGTATGATCTATTTTCTTTCCATTCAAAATTTGGCACTTACCTTGCTCTTTTTCTCCCTCTCTCTTTTTGTCTTTATTAAAGGGAAAAAAATGTTCCGATGCATAAGTTCAGATGAAGTTTCAGAATTTTGTCAATAGAAATACATAAGCTTTATAGAACAGAAAAACGTGTTACCTGCTGCCATGGAAACCTACGAATATTTTTAGTTTATACATAGAAAAATTAAAATACCCATATTTCAGTGATGATAAGCTGACACTAAGATTTGTTTTACTCACAGGTAACAAAATTGAAATCCACAATTGTATTTTCTTAAAAAAACTAAAGTTCATTTTGTATACTTATTTAGACAGCTTTATTCTTTTTTTTTTAAAGATTTATTTTTATTATTTTTTCATTGGAAAGGCGGATATACAGAGAGGAGAGACAGAGAGGAAGATCTTCCGTCCGATGATTCACTCCCCAAGTGAGCGCAATGGGCCGATACTATGCCGGTCCGAAGCCAGGAGCCTCTTCTGGGTCTCCCATGCGGGTGCAGGGTCCCAAAGCTTTGGGCCGTCCTCGACTGCTTTCCCGGGCCACAGGCAGGGAGCTGGAAGGGAAGCGGGACTAGAACCGGCACCCATATGGGATCCCGGGGCGTGCAAGGCGAGGACCTTTAACCACTTGCGCCACCGCGCTGGGCCCGACAGCTTTATTCTTAATCATTAATCTTGTTCCAAATTATACTATATTACACAGCACCTGTCTTATCTACATAAATATCATGACAGGAAAATATTCTTATTTGTGTACTGTGATTATCCACTTTTTTCTAGGATATTGTGACTCAATACTATTAGTATTATAATAGATGACAGCAAATCATTTTTTAATTATAAAAGAAGTTTACACAACATCGTTTGGCAATTTTTTTCTAAAACAACAACCAACAATAATAATAAAAATCCAGCCAGGTATAATCATGGCCTAACAGCACCACTGAGGGTAGAATTTGGGAAGTCACTGTCCTCAGGCTGTGTTAAAAGACAATGGCAATCAAAAGAGAAAGAAGAGTAATGATGTGAGGGTGCAATCACTTTCTTTGCAAACATGGTTAAGCTGCCTTGTGCATTGTGAAAGAAAATTTATATTCTGCTATTAAATAAAACTACGACTGCTCTTATAATTTTAAATGTTGCTTTCAACTTTCACAATTTTTCTTTCTTTTTTCCCCCTTGCTCTTAACCCTATCTTTTCTGTCTTTCCCTTCTTTGGTTTTTGGTTTGATGTGTTAGTACAATTCTAGGAATAAGTTTTTTGTTTGTGTGCATTTTTATTTTTTTGTACAGAAAAGCTACTTATTCAGGCTGCCATTTTATATTTTCACTCCGAAATCTGTTAGTTCTTCGAACATTTAACAAACTTGCCTGCTGAAAACTTTGGTTAATTTCTTCTGGCTTTGATATATAATTGCATATCCAGAAATGAAAAAAATGGTTGATAAGTGATTTGTTAACACATTTTTTAAAAAATTATTTACTACAAACAAACTCACCTTTTAAAATCTCGATACAAATTATAAATTGAAAGACTTTGAAGAACAGATTCTCTTTGGATGGATTTTGATATGGTGCCAAAATACTATTAGATTTACTCTTTATCTCATCTGGGCTTTCCTATGGTTAAAACAACATAAACTTGATTTAGCCAACTGAAACTCAGAAATCGTCAAAAAAGCTAGAATGTTTTTTCATCCTGTCTCCCCAAAGCATGTTTGACTTTGTGGTGTTTTAATCTCACCTCAACTGTCATTTGACTGAACTTGTAATAATTGCATTTTCGAGGCATACACAGGCTGTTACAGTTCCTCATTAGATGATTGAAATGATAGTCCTAGCTGCTGTGTAAAGACTAAACCAACACGTAATCAAACTACTCAACTAACTGAGTAAAATCAAAAGGGAAAGAAGCATGTAACTAATCATTTGATTTCAAGGATATAAAGAATTGAGTGTATTAAAAAAAAGAAAAGACTTGTATGATCCATCCAGCTGTTTTTGCATCATCTGAAAATATTTGCAGTACACAGGCAGAGAATAGGAAAGTTGTTCAAATAGCTAAAATAGCTAGAAAAGTTGTGAAATATCACTTTTGATTCAATTACGTTAAAAAAATCTCTTTTGATGGTCATTTTCTGTTTACTAGAAAAGTAATTGTTTTAGACAAAACTACTAAGGATACACTGGATTTTATTATATAATTTTCAACTGATGATTATATGTTACTAAATACTTTAAGGTATAAAAAACATTAGGAAAACGTCATTAATTTGTAAGGAAGCATTTTAGAGAAATATTAAAACACATGATTTGAGGATTAAATAAAGTCAGAAACACCTGTGTAGATAATAGTTCATCTCAATTATTCTAATGTATAGACTCTTAAAAGAAGCTTTCACTTTCTTATAACTTCTCCTTGTTTTAGTATGTTAAAATTGTTTTGTCTTAAGAATTCTGCACATATACATTCTAGCAGAATAACATTTTTTGTACTTTGGCTCCATCTAGTAGAAACTGAAGAAACTACTTGAAGATGTGATTTTTATTATTTAAGGCTTATAGCTCCAGCTCATAGCGATGAAAGTAAGAAGAGGTGTAGAAATAACAGGATTTTAAAGCATCATAGCAGGCTATTATTTTGAAACACACAAACCATTGCTATTTTGTGTTTGCTTTTCCTAGATTTAGTCCATTTGTGTTAATATGGCAGAATTCACAGACTTTGCTATCTTAAAATGTTGGGATATGCAAAGTGTTCTTGCTTTCTCATATAAAGCATATTTTCTTTCTTTCTTCTATTTCTTTTTTTTCTCTCTCTCTCTCCTGAAGGTCACAGTGGTTTCTGACTGGTAAGGGTGCAATTCTGCAACAGGATCTGTGTTTCCTGTAATAGCTTTAAACAGGTAAACAACAGTGCCCTAATCAAAATGACCATTCAATCTAAACAGAAAGCTATTTTTTTCTGTAAGAGAACATGTCATGCTTAACAAACAACATCCTAAAGGTTGTAAAGGAGTGGATAATTTAACGTAGCTAATAGGAATGACAATGTTTGTTGTACCACTCCAAATCTAATTGCCAATAAGAAAACCTCTACAGATTTCCTATCTGAAATAATATTTCCATGCGAGCAGCTAAACTAACTTGCAACATAGCCAGGTTAATCTGGGAGGTACTTTGACCATCATCACCTCTCAATTACTGAGTCAGAGCAACTGTTGATTTCAAAATGGCTAAACCGATTGAGCCCCTGAGAAATGATACCATTGGTTAATGTCTATACACACAGCCATACTTTGCCATCAATGGGAAGCTTAATGAATTTCAGAATTGTGACTAGGTGAACTGGTTTGGCTATTTAAAATCTCAGTACAATTTGACTATTCAAAACTTCTACTCAGATTTGTTGAGTAGACAGTAATTTCGCTTGAAAAGAAAACTTGAAAAAATAAAGTCATTGCATAAAATATGCAATAAAATATAAAATACATAAAATATAAAATACATATAAAATATATATGTAACATATAAAAACATTATAAAATACATATAAAATATATATGTAACATAAACACATTCAAGTCATCTCTTTAAGTACTTCCATCATGTATTTGAGAAATAACAGGGGAAAAAATACCTCTAAGACAAATCAGAATGGAAGAGGAAGGCTTTTTAAAAGAAACACATCATAATAAAGCAACATGATATGACATCTTACAGCAAAAAAAAAAAAAAAGTTAGCCATTGTTGAACAACTATTTTGTCACTATGAAAATAGCAAATGAACACATAAAAAATTCTTAGCAATACACAATTCCAGAAAATAAGTTTCTCCACTCTCAGCCTCTTCCAAAAAAAATCATATATTTTACTTGAAATTCAGAATTACAAAGAGGAGAGATAGAGACAGGGATCTTTCACCAAGTGTTTGTAATTGCGAGAGCTGGGCCGTCTGTAGTTGGGAGCCACGAGCCTCTTCCAGACTGCCTATGTGTTTGTAGGGCAGAAAGAACTTGAGCTATCCTTTGCTGCTTTCTCAAGTTCTAGGTAGACAAATGGATGAGAAGTGAAGCAGCTGGCACAGCAACTTCAGCCTGAATGGGATGCTGACACTTTAGGCAGAGGATTAACTTGCATGCTGCCATGCCAGCCTCAATCCTATTCTTTCTTTTTTTAATTAATTATATTTTTTATTGTAAAGTTAAGATCAATAGAAAGAAGGAGATACAGAGAGAAAGATCTTCCATGTGCTGGTTCACCCCCAACTGGCTGCAATAGGCACCACTGAGTTGAGTTTCCTTTGGATCTCGCATCAGCATGTAGGGCCTGGCCTTAGGCCATCCTCAACTGCCTTCCCAGGTCACACGAAGGGAGCTGGAAGGGAAGTTAAGCAGCCGGAATACAAACCGACACTCATATGGGATCTTGGAACATGCAAGGAGAGGACTTTAGCCACTAGGCTACTTTGCCGGGCCTCTGGTTCTTTTAAGCTAAGATTTTATGTTATTTTATTCTGAATTATCTGAATTTTTATAATTTTTATAAACCCTAAGCACTGTGTTTTAGCTGTGTTTAAATACATGAGAATATATTTCAGGAAATATAATTTGTTCAGGTTGGTGTTCAACATGTTAGTCAAGGATGTGGCTTTCCCACATGTCACACCTCAATACCACTTCCTGCCTCTTGGATGCAGATACAAAATTATTTATGGCTTTGAGATTATATAAACTATTATTCACCTAAACATAGACAAGGTTTCAATAACATAGGTTTATAAATTGATTACAATAATTAAGAATGAATGCACACATTTATAATATAAAGATCACATGATCATTATTTATGGCCATAGCAAACACTGGCCTTTAAAACAAGAAAAGGAAAGAAAAATTGTTGTCATTAAATGTGTGCCATTATAAAGAGAAACTGGTAAGTACAAATTAAAAAAATTCTGAAGTGTTGTGATCGCATGAAATCAGGTTACTTTTACTTGATCTAAAACATTGTTATTATCTTTTTAAGATTTATTTATTTTGATTGGAAAGGCGGAGTTACAGAGAAGGAGACACAGAGAAAGATGCTCCATCCTCTGTCTCCTCCCAAGTGGCTCAGCTGCAGAGGCCTGGAGCCAGAGGCTTCTTCCAGGTCTCCCACGTGGGTGCAGAGTCCAAGGCTTTGGGCCGTCCTCAACTGCTTTCCCAGGCCACAGGCAGGGAGCTGGATGGGAAGTGAAAAAGTTGGGACAAGAACCAGCAGGCATATAGGATCCTGCTACATGTGATACAATTTCTTAACGGTAAAAGCAGTTGCCAGGGCCTAGAACAGTAGTCTAAATCTGCTATTTTTTTTTCCACTCTATGTTAATAGTTCTTAGACTTTGTGGTTCTGACAACTGAACCGAATAAAATTTTGTCTTTCCACAATAAATGCTATAAGACTTGGGGTACACTAAATAAAATAGCATATTGTAGATATTAGACAAGTGACACAGAACTATGGTTTTGAGAAGCTCTGTGTCTTCTGAATTCACACATGCACATGTGTGTACATAAAGAAAAACTGAAACCTGTGGATGTTTATAACAAACCAGGTGTCAGGGGTTTCTGCAAACTACTCTCCTTTACTCAAAATTCGTAGGTAAGGACAGGCAGTGGCACGCAGGCCCACACGGTATGAAAATACACTTTATAATAATTGGCTAGTTGGGTGGGAATGTGGAAGAGCCACAGAAGCACTGGCTTAGGAGCCTATGGGGTGGGGCAGAATCCTACAAGGGAGAGGGCAGAAAGAGGTTAGAGGCAGAGAGAAAGGTGGGAGGGAGAGTAAATGCTTATGAAATACTTAGCCTCTTTTTCTAACAGCAGTATGCAAAATTTGCCTCTGATTGAATAAGGAAGGTAAAGGAAATTGAAGCAAGAACCAAAATCGACCATTTCAGCTGGCCCCTTTACAAAAAAGAAATATTTTGGCAAGAAACGCTTGTTCAGTAAAGCAAGACCCATCAGTTTCAGTGAAACATTTGTGTTAATAACTTGTCAGAGGGAGACGGTTTGGATGTTCGGTATCCATGCCAACATGTGCCAGCTTCTCACTTCTCAGAATATTTTGCCAAAGTATAGATACAGAGTGATTTCAGACTTTCACAAGCAAGGGGAAACGGACTGCAACAAGAAATCAAAAAATGTATGCCACAGCCTTTTTGTCTTAACATTAACTCTGAAATCATTTATTTATTTATTTAGTCCATCAATGAAAACTTTCCAGTTGTTTTACTGACATACAGGGTATTCATTAATTTAATGGGAAATTAGTAACTCAAAAGGAAAAAAAAAAAATCCATACATACTGCACTTGGCAGCAGAGATCTATCCCTTGCAGCTCACGTTAATTAAAACAGGGTCTCCTAAAATACTTTACTGCCATCTGCTGGCTAAATGTCATAATAACACCAGAATTTTGATGAATGAATGTTGCACGGTTTAACTGTTCATAGCAGAACTCAAATCTGTAGCTTCGGTCCCGACAAGGGTTCATGTGTAAGCTACATGCTAATTTCTTGTAAATGGATTTTCATACTTCTCATAACCATTTTAAAATAATCCCAATTACAAATTTAATGCACGGCCTCTAAGTGACCCTATTTTAGCTATAAATTTGTCGGTGCATTGCATTATGACGGGTGAACAGAGACACTAGGAAGAATCTCATCTTAGTGATGCATCTCTGCTTGAAAAAGGATTGTCACATAAAACAAAAAGAAACCATTGGAAAGTAAAAATGGGATCTTAGGAACAAACTGCTTCAGACTGACAAAGACAAGACACTCGCTGCCGAGTCAGGAATCCAGGTGCGCAGGCCCGAGAGCACCAACCAGGCACAGCGCATGGAACTTGGGCCACGGATGGAGACGAGACTCTTTAAGGTTACTTATACCCATTAACTTGATGTGTTTAAACTGTCTAAATGATGAAAAACTTTCTTAAACAAATTTAATATTTTAAATGTTTATTTGAAAGGCAGTGTTACAGGGCAAAGGGAGGCGGGGGGAAGCGAAAGAGCGAGAATGAAAGAGAGAGAGAATATCTTCCAAATGTTGGTTCAACTCCCAAATAATCACAGAAGCTGGGGCTGGGTCTAACGGAAGCCGGGAGCCAGGAGCTTCATCTAGGTCTTCCAGGTGAGTGCAGAGTCCCAAGCACTTTCTCCATTTTCTGTTGATTTCCTAAGCACACTAGCAAGGAGATGGATCTGAAGTGGAACAATTGAGATGCAAATCGGTGCTTGATGGGATTCCTCACTGCAGTAGTAACTGAACTCTCTCTGCCACAGCAACAACCCATTTCAATGAGTTTTCTATCTGATCCCGATTTAGAGACAAGAATTACTTTCCAGTTTTAAAAACTTTTAAAAAGATTTATTTATTTTTATTGGAAAGACAGACTTACAGAGAGACAGAAAAGAAGATCTTCCAACTGCTGGTTTTCTCCCCCAGTGGCCACGTAACCAGAGATGAGCAGATCTGAAGCCAGGAGCCAGGGGCTTCTTTCAGACCTCCCACACAGGTGCAGGATCCCAAGGCTTTATGTCATCCTTTACTGATGACTCAGGCCACTAGCGGGAAGCTGGATGGGAAGTGGAGCCTCAGGACATAAACCAGCGAGTGCCCTTATGGGATCCCAGTGCATGCAAGGTGAGGATTTAGCCACTGAGCCGTTGTGCCGGGCCCAGCACTGCTTTCTAGAAAACAAGAGCAAAGCCTCCTCTCTTCACTTCACTTTCCATTCTCCACCTTTTTTGGAGAAACTGTAGCTTTGAGGGTGTCCATTAGCTCCCAAACACTTCAAAATCCACTGGAAATCTGCCACAGTCTCCTTCAAGTTTGGAATGTATCAGATGGTTTATTTTTAGTATTAGTCATATGAGTTATGCCATTATACTATTAAAATGCTTGATATACTAACACGTTAAGTGTCTCAAATGTGCATTTAATTTAAATTTAATAACACAAGTTTTGCTTATGAAAACTAAGTCAATTATTGAAAGCATTTCCCAAGGTTTAGCAATTATTTAAGAGCTGCATTTACTATAAAGTAATTAGCTCAAATAGCAGGTTCACGAAAGCATGTTTAGAACAACTTTACATATTAGTATGTAGGGAAATGTTTAATACTAATATAGCTGAAAATATTCAAATTTATTTGATCTGGCAAACATTTTACTTGCATCAAAGGAATGAATATGTATTTCCAAGTGGCTTTTTCACATTTACACGAATGCACGACGAACCCATATGGGCACTGGTTCTAATCCTAGCAACCCCACTTCACATCCAGCTCCCTGCTTGTGGCCTGGAAAAGCAGTCTAGGATGGCCCAAAGCCTTGGGACCCTGTACCACTTGTGTCAGAGACCTGGAAAAAGTTCCTGACTCCTCGCTTTGGATTGGCTCAGCTCCAGCCATTGCAGTCACTTGGGGAATAAATCAATGGACGGAAGATCTCTCTCTATCTGTCGTCCTCTCTGCCTGACTTTGCAATAAAAGTCAATAAATCTTAAAGGAAAAAACAAATATGTGTATAGGTGTGCATAACATTTATACCCTGGGCATTGGCCCAATCTACCAAGCCAACAGAAGCCGTAGGTACACGTGCTGTAGATGAATCACCACTGTCTTAGTGGTTGCCTTATGTATTTTTTTTTTCTGTTCTGTCATTTCGTTGAACGTATCCCTGGCCTAATTTTGCTTATTGATTTATAGGTCTACACTCTTGTACATTGTATTTTGCTTTATGAATTTTTAAATTTCTTATATTTCTCTCATCTATAGAATTGCAATCAGGCATAAAGTAAAGCCATGCTTTCAAAATGTTTGCCATTCTTTTTTTTTAAAAGATTTATTTTTTTATTATTTTTTTATTGGAAAGGTGGATATACAGAGAGGAGAGACAGAGAGGAAGATCTTCCGTCCGACGACTCACTCCCCAAGTGAGCGCAACGGGCCGATACTATGCCAATCCGAAGCCAGGAGCCTCTTCCGGGTCTCCCACACGGGCGCAGGGTCCCAAAGCTTTGGGCCGTCCTCGACTGCTTTTCCGGGCCACAGGCAGGGAGCTGGGATAGAACTGGCACCCATATGGGATCCCTGGCGTGCAAGGCGAGGACCTTAACCACTTCTTAAAGTGTTTAGATGGCCTGTGTACTCATGTGCAATTATTGGTGATACAATATTTTCAAATACACCTAGCAGCTTGTCAGCTGTTTTTTTAAAGAAGATTTTATTATATATATTTTTATTTGAAAATCGAATATACAAGGAGAAGTAGACACACAGAGAAAAATCTACTTGCTGATTCACTCCCAAAGTGGCCATAATGGCCAGAGCTGTGCCAATCCAAAACTAGGAGCCAGGAGCCTCTTCTTATTTTTCCCACATGGGTACAGGGTTCCAAGGCTTTGGGCCATGCTTGATTGCTTTCCCAGACCACATGCAGGTTGCTGGATGGGAACCCCAACCACTGGAATTAGAACCAGCACCCGCATGGCATCCTGGTCATGCAAGGTGAGGACTTTAGCCACTAGACCACTGCACTGGGCCCTCTTCTGTCTTTTTCTATACCGTATATTTGTATTTTCAGTTTAATTTCTACAAGTTCTATTTTTCAAGGATCCACATTTATTTTGATAAGATATTTTATATCTTTAAAAATAATAATGTCCAGGGGTTCCTTTTCTTTTCCGTTTTTGTTGTTGTTGTTGTTTCTTTAGCTCTTGTTTCTGTATGGTATTGACATCATATGTCTAACGGCATATATCATAGTGGATATATTTATACGCTATATGCATGTGCATATCTGTATATTTGCTAAATCTGCTATTTTTTCACTCTATGTTAATAGCTCTTAGACTTTGTAGTTCTGACAAATTAATTAAATGAAGTTTTGGCTTCCCACAATAAACAACTATAAGCCTTGGGGTACACGATGTGAAACAGTATATTGTAAATATTAGACACGTGACACAGAACTATGGCTTTGAGGAGCTCTGTGTCTTCTGAGCTCTTGTCTTGAGAACATTCTGCAAGGAAGTCCCGAAGCAGAAGCCTGTTAGAGAAGACAATCTTGCTAAGTTGAGGAAATTAAGGCCAGAGGTTATAATAATTGATGAAACTAGTAGGTTAGAATAATTGGAAAGAGGCAGTTATTCAAAGAAAGACGCCTGCATGTAGATCACTTAGCCCTTTTAATGAACGATAAAAATATGTAGATGGTGTGAAACTCACAGGACAAGTAATAACGACTATGACCCGACTTAGGATCAATTTCCAAGGGCGACAGAGAAATTGCAGCATGCATGAGTTCTTCCCTAAAACAGTGGAGGGGCGTTAGGAAAGGCTGTGGCACTCATTGTAGACCTAACCTGGACTCTGAGTGAAACTTTCTCTAGATGCGTTTCCAGACATAAAACAAGACAAACAAAACATCTTAAAGTGTCAAGTGCATGTGGAAATAAGTTGTCTCTGTTGACACACTCTTTAGAAGAGTCTGTTTTTCAATACTCAAATCTTCAAAATTTGACAATACAATCTCTACAAATACCTTATTTCTGTAAAACTGACTAGATCAGCAAACAGAAACATGTGACCCATGCCCAGCTAAGAGGAGATTCAGAAATGTTTATTATAAGAATATTTTTAATAAAAGCTTTTAAAACAACTATAGAATTTCAAAATTCAAGGAAAACATGATTATTTTGATGAGTCTACTAAAAACCAAAAGAAAGCAATTCAAAAATTTTAGAGAAAAAATCTGCTAAATATAATTGAAAACATTTTACATATTGCATCAAATCCAATATGCAAAAATAGCTAATAATAGGAAATTCTGTGAAAATATGCACACACACACAGACACTTCTCAAAAACAGAGTTCCAGAGAAAAGAGGGTGTCACAAAAAATGTGCCAACACCATGATCCAAATTTTTGTAATGTAGGATAAGCATATGTCCAGAAGCTTAGGAAATTGATCATACTTTAAGCAAGATAAGTAAACAGAAACAAATTTAGAAATGTTAAGCCTTATCATTATCAACTTACTGACAACCATAAAATCCAACAGAGAATAAAGCTATGTTACCAGTGATGAGGAAATATATTATGTATGTGTATTTCACAACATGGTTTCAAAACAATGCTAATAGGCTTTACTGATACTGACACCAGCACTCATCTTTTACAGATTAACCGAAAACATGTAGGTTGCATTTTAAAGATTTGTTTGTTTTTTTTGAAAAATAGATTTACATAGGAAAGGAGAGGCAGGGAGAGATCTTTCATCTGCTGGTTCAATGGCTTAAATAGTCGCAATGTTTAGAGCTGAGCCTATTCAAAATCAGAAACCAGGGACTTCTCCTGGGTTTCCCATGTGGGTGAAGGGGCCCAAGGCCTTGAACCACGCTCTGCTGCTTTCCCTGGCCCTAAGTGGAAAACTGGATTGGCACTGGAGCAATCTGGATGTGTGGGGCATGAACTGGTGCCCACATGGGATGCAGGAGCTGGAAGAGGAGGATTAGCTTGATATGCCATTGTGCCGGCCCATCAATAACAACAATAACAATAACTATTACAGCATTTATTTACTAATTTATTTGAAAAAGAGTAGGAGAGCAAAAGTTATGCAGAGAGAGAGAGAGAATCCTGCATTTGATGGTTCATTTTCCAAATGGCTACAACACCAGAACTAGGTTACTCTGAATCCGGGAGCCTTGAAATCCATCTGAGTTTCCATATACATGGTAGGAACTCAAATACTTGAACCATCACACTTTAGGAACCATACACTTTAGCATGAAACTGGAATCGAAGAGGAGTAGCTGGGACTTGAACAGGCAGGCAATTCTTATATGGTATATGGTGTATTTCCTTCCAAAGCAGCAGTTTACTTGCCACGTCACAGTGTCCTACAGGAAACAGTGTTGCATCCAAATGTCTTAAACAGACGCATTACATTTTGCTTCCGTTTTAAGGCTTAATGACAATATTCAAAGGAGGATAACTGTATAGATAAATGTATGTATGTTATTTTTTAAGTGAAAACTAAACTGAAGAAAAGTAGTAAGTAGGATTTAACATGGACTCGGGTGCCCCAAAGAGGATGGTGCCCAATTAATGACTACATCCAGATAACCTCCTGTTTGCAACTTCTGTGTTTCTGAATCCAAAAATTATCATTCCTCCTGTGTCAGACATGGTGCCACCAATCTCCCTGATAGGCAGGTCTTCTAATACGTATAAACTTTTTAGTTTCTGGATACTAAAAATAATTCGTCCATCTTTTGAAGATTTTATCTATACCAGTATTGTTCCTCTGTATCCACAGGCAAATTTGTCCAGCTGTCACAGTTACAGCTATTACAGTGAATTTAGCAGCTGTGGGAGTTGGTGGTAGCAGCAGAGGACCTGCGTTTTGGTGGACTGGCTTCTCCATACCTTGCGAACAGTCCCCTAATAACCTGTCCCCCCACCTCCATCTCCCTCTGTCATCCTCCAGCCAGATGCTTCAACCTTTGCTATGAGCAGGAACAGAGAAAAAAAACTCAGGAAGGAACTCCGATGCTATGTATAAAATATCGAAACAAGAAGAAAGTGATGAACTCTGCACCTGGTTAAAATATGCCCAAACATAATAAGTGGAAAAAAGAAGGTTCTGTGAAAATAGCAGAACTGGAAACATCAAAAATCTGTCTTCCCTGGACGATGGCTATGCCCGAAGATTTTGTAATCCTACGGGAAAGACGTGGATGTTCAATTCTAGTGAATCATGGCCAATTTCAACCTTCTTCTTCTGCCTCCTTACACTTCCTTAGGAAAGTCAAGTGTAATCGTTATCCGTGGTCTATTGTAGCTAAGGCAGTTTATTCTTTCAGGTGGTTATCAACACTTGTTTTTTTTTTTTTTTCATTGATTTTCTGTAGTTAGTAAACTGTCCCCCCGAATTATGTTTTGCCCCATGTTCCACTTCCTATTTTCTCTGCTTCCTAAATCTGGGTTTTGGTGATTGATTTGAGGAAATTCTCGGTCATTGTTACTTCAAATATCATTTCTATTCCTTTCTCTTGTTTTTCTCCTGCTGTTATTTCCACTAGATATATTTATATCTTTCCTAGTTGTCCCCAAGTCCCTGATATTCTCTTCTTTTTATTCCTGTATTTGTTCCTTGTGGTTAAACACAAAACTATTTTCCTTCACTTTTAGAAATGTCCATTATATATATAATATATAAAAGCTTGAGGATATAAATACGCATATATAATATTTATATATATAAAATATATAATTTAAAAAAATATATATATATATATTTGTCCATAAGCTTTAAAAGTCTACAAAAATCATCATTTTGTTGCAGAGGTTTTTCTTTCTATGCTTTGTTTTCCACACGTTTTGCAATTCAAGTTGAGAAGTGTTGAATGTTTCATCTCTGCCACACAGAAGGCTGTGGTTGGTTCAACTTGGGGATTTCTCTTTCCTTCAGCCTGTCTCTGCTGATAACCCGTGAAAGTTAGGATCTGGCTAACATGTTTCTTCTAAGGCCAGGCCTTGATAGAAAGAGTTTCCCAACATATTTCTCCACATCCCTGACAGAAAAAGCAAATCCTTTCTTCCCTGCTCCCAATTTTTCTTTAAGAATTTAAGCAAGCTCTCAGATGTAAACATGCGTGCCAGGGGCCTTATGCCAGGGAGCTCCTTGAGTCTTTAAGGTTTTCTCACCATGATCCTGGAGCAGTTAACCAATTACACTTCAGATTTGCCTTTCCTTAAACAGAATCTGAGTGTCACTTCTGGGCCTAAGCCTCCTTCCGGCTAACTGTGCCTTACTACTGTACTTACCTAGCAGCTAGGCAGAGTCCTCAAAGTTCTGCTATCCGGTCTGTTCCCAGCCCTGAATTTTTATATGCCAGTGGGTGCTTTGACTCAGCCTGGCATGGTCCTCCCCCAGTCTAGGCTCTCGATGGTGGGTACTGAGGACTAGACCAGTTCTCTTTCATTTCAGTGTGTGCTGTAGCCCAGCCTGACATGACCCACCCACTTCCCTGATACTCATCGACAGGTACTGAACCCTAATCCAGCTAGGCATGCCCCCATCCCCAGCTTTTATGTGCACCAAAGGATGGTGAGACACCAGCTAGATGTCCCATATGGTCATTGCCTTGGCATGACCCAGACATGCCCTCTGTCTCTCCCCCTGTAACCAATCCCGTCTCAGGTCCCTCACTTATCTGTAAGTGCAATGGTCCAGTCCATGGAAGCCCCAGAAGTTACTCCTTCCCTGAAAAACATACCCTCTTGGCCCCCACTCCATCATGTCCCCAGACCACCTTCCCTGGGTAATAGGCAGCCCCTCCACTATCTGGCAGTGTGTGCTGTGCCTGGGTGAAGTTGCATGTCCCTACCCAAGTTCCCTTACATATTTTTGTTTGTTTATTTGTTTTTAAATAGAATAGGCAACTCTACTGACATACTAGTACAGTTAACACAGACTATCAGCTGTTTTTCTCCCAGCAGTGGTTAACATTTGTATAATACTTTTAGACAGCTTTGAAATATTTACTCAAGCTAATGAGAAACATGTTTGCCAACCCAGCACATACATTCCTTAGTATTCATTCCTTTTATATGCCTAATTTAAATGCATGCCTGTATACATAGATGCAAGTGTATCCATGGATCAATCATTGGTAACTGGTCCAAAGTGAAAAGAATTCAAGATCATCTAGGTTAAAAAAAACTATAGCATACTAATGCAATTGAATATTACGTATTAGTTTTGAATGAGTGTCTATGTTGTTTTTAGATCATAACATTGAGTTGTAAATATTAGGCAAAAACACTATGCATATTATAATCTTGTGTACATGAAGAAAAGAATTTGTTAAAAGCATTCTACGTAGATGGCGATTTCCTAGAAATAGATATAACTGGGGCCAGCACTATGGCACAGCAGCTTAAGCTACGTCTTGTCACACTGGCATTCCTGTATCCAAGTACTGGTTCGAGTTCTGCCTGTTCTGAGCCTGATGCAGTTCCCTGCTAATGTGCCTGGGAAGACAGCAGATGATCCCCAGCACCTGGGCTTGTTGCAGCCAAGTGGAATACTTAGATGAAGCTGCTTGCTTCTGGCCCTGGCCTGGCCCTAACAATCATGACCATGTTGGGAATGAGCCAGTAGGCAAAAGACTCTCTGTCTCTCTTTGTAATTGTACCTTCTCTATCCTCTCAATATGCAATTCAAATAAACAAATGAATCGTTAAAAAACAAACATACACACAACAAAAGTAATGTAATGGAAATATCTAAGGTGCTGTTAATGTATTTTCCCCTTGACTTGGTCTATCAAGTTATACTCCATGAAGGAGCTTTGGGAACATGACATTAGGGATGTAACCTTTCAGGCATAGGGTAAATCTAATGGGAAGGAGAGTAATTTAATTATAATCAATTTTCAAAAAGGTTTGCCTAATATCCACCTTGGGGACATTTAGAAGCCAGGAAATCCCTTCAGATTTAAATAAGAGTCTTGAGTCCCCATGCCCCGACAATGTCAAATCACTGAATTCAGAATATCCAAACGGGGAAAAAAGTTACTTTGCGTAACAAGTTTCTGTAATCAGGGAAAGTTACTGTAGAAATCTTCAGTAGATCATTTCTGCATCACCCTATATGAACTTAGTCCTTACCTGTGTTCTTTGTGTACAGATTCTTAATTAAACAGCAGGAACAACAATTTCAGCTTAAAATTTAACAGTGTCATCTGTGAAAATTCTCTCCTTCTGGGAACCAAGATTTCTAGACCAAAAGACTAAGGGATTGTGGAAAAAGAAAGTAAAAAAAAATATCTTCCAAGTTACTCACCAAAGATAAGTGAAATTTCTCTTAATTCTATCTCTTATTTCCTATACTGAATGGATTCTATCTGGTGAGACACTGTATCATGAAATGAACTTTGATTTAGCAAATATCTTAGTTTCAGATTATGGCACTTTATCTGAACAAGATACAATTCAAAAGACTTTTTCCAGTCATTGTACAGTGTACACACATTAAACCAGTGTGCTCCAGGTTATGTTTGATTATCCCACCCCTTTCACTACAAAGAACATTCTTTTTTTTCTGATATATTATGTGCAACCACTGAGTGTTAGACAATGCTATAAGACCCAGATAACAATGCTGTCAATAGACCAGAGAAAATTAAAAAATAATGCTCCATGGGCCCGGCGCGGTGGCACAGTGGTTAAGGTCCTCGCCTTGCACGCCTGGGATCCCATATGGGTGCCGGTTCTATCCCGGCAGCCCCGCTTCCCTTCCAGCTCCCTGCCTGTGGCCTGGAAAAGCAGTCGAGGATGGCCCAAAGCTTTGGGACCCTGCACCCGGTGGGAGACCTGGAGGAGTCTCCTGGCTTCAGATCGGCATAGCATCGACCGTTGCGCTCACTTGGGGAGTGAATTATCGGAAGGAAGATATTCCTCTCTGTCCCTCCTCTCTGTGTATCCACCTTTCCAATATAATAATAATAATAAAAAGAGTACTTTCTTAAAAAATAATAATAATGCTCCATGAGAGGCGCTGCAGCCTCGCTGCTAAAATTCTTAACTCTCCCACTCTGGGATTCCATATGGGCACCGGTTCTATTCCCAGCTGCCCTGCTTCCCATCCAGCTCCCTGCTGGTGGCCTGGGAAGGCACTTGAAGCTGGCCCAAAGACTCAAGACCCTGAAACAGCGTGGAAGACCCAGAAGAGACTCCTGACTCCTGGCTTTGCATAATACAGCTCCAGCTCTTGTGGCTGTTTGGGGAGTGAATCAACAGACAGAAGATTTTCCTCTGTCTCTCTTCTCTGTATATCTGACTTCCCAACTAAAACAAAAAAAATAGTAAGTCTTAAGAGAAACAGTGCTTTTCTCTCACTCTTTTTTTTAAGAGGTACGAAAGGCAGAGAGGGAGATTGAGAGTGAGCGAGAATGCTTGCATGCACTGCTTCGCTTCTCAAAGTTTTGCAAAATGTCCAGGATGTCCAGGACTGGAACTGAGAGACTGGAATACACTCCACGACTTCCACAGCCTTGACAGGAGCTCAGTTACGTCAGCTTTCATAGGGTTTGGCCTGAGCTGTTACCACTGCACCTGGAATCTACATTGTTAGAAAGCTGGAGTTAAGAGCTAAAGTCCAGAATCAAACTCAAACTCTTACTGTGTGGGAGGTGAGCGCTTCAACTGCTAGGTTAAATATCTGATTCACTTTTCTTTTTCTTTTAGTATGGACATCTTGGTGATGCCTTGATCTCTATGAGCCCATCAGTATGCTTCCTCCCCATGTTACCTAGTATTTTCTCTTATAATGTTTTTTACTTGGAGGGTGGATCCTGGAAAACCTACTATTTGTTTCCTACTGCCCACAAAGCAATGTTTCCTTTTACCTTGATTTACTTTTTTTCTACACAAAGCAAGTATGTGGTGCAGTGCTAAAGCTCTGTCCACTGGGAGGATTCTTCGATTTCTGTATGTCTAGGACACCCTGAATGAATTTGAGGAGCGTGGCTGGTACTGGATTTTACTCCTCCTTCTACCAGCAATAATATTTGATCCAACTTATGCTGTGGCAGCTGAGAATCCATATGAAGTGATAAAACAGTAATGGATAAGTATTGGGGGTTCAGAATTATTAATTTTGTTGACTATTTTTTTTTCCTGATCAGAGATACCGCTTTTGTCTTGTACTTGCTTGTTCTAGGTCACCAGGCTTCAAACTTTGGTGAATCTGGAAGATGCCATCTCATGATAGGTTGTTAGTTATACTTTTGTTTTGCTTACTCTGTCTGTTGACCTGTTTAAAGCTGCTTTATCTGTATCAGGACCAAATAGCTTGCTAAGGACAATGTTTAAACCTTAACTGATGTCTGCTGAAAAATCCTGCCCATACCTCACAACAGAAGATTCTCCTTCTGTGGCTGGCTATGAGCATCTTCCCATCAATGGGAAGATGGTATCTTTCCATCAAGGATGCCACTATTACAAAAGGAGTGACACATTTTATGGCTTGATATTTAAAACTGTTTCATTGCTGCTGGGCTCTGGAACTCTTTACTGTTCTGTTTCACGCCAAAGCTAGGAGCCTGTGCTGTTGGCAGGTTGAGGGCTGTGTGAAGATGTCCATGGCTGTCGTATGCTGCTGGTAGTATCTAAAGCCTCCCAGCAGGCGTATGCTTCTTTGCAGAGCTCAAAACGCAATAATTTATTGCTTACTATGGAAGGGATTTCTTGGCAGTCATGAAGCCACTGTACCCCTAATCATTTTACCGATGTTGTGTTACTGAACTTCCCACAGACTTGTTTCCCTCCCTCTATATGATGATGACTTGTATCTGTGCAGTGCTGATCACCTGATTCACACGGTTAAAGTGACTTAACAATCCAAAACATTTGGCAGCAAATTCAGACCAATATATGACCACAAAGAGGAGATTTAACAGATCATCTGGACAGTACAGTACATAAATGCATATTATTATTCATTCAACATAAATGAGGACTGATTTTGTCCCATTTCTCAAGATGTGTAGTCACCTGCCATGTACCTGAGCTATCCTAATCTGCTATAGAAGTTGCAGCTAAGATTCCTTGTCAGTGTTGTTTTAGCCCTCTGTTATCTGCTGGAATTCTGGATTTTTCTAAGAGATAGGTTGGTAAATTAATGGGTGTATCATGAAGACCATTCTCACTTTTTTTTTTAAGGTGGAAATGACTTCGCCATTTCCATTCCATGGATATATGATTTGATTTTCTTAAATTCACTGTTTTGAATAATGGAGTGTAATTTCATAATCTATGCTTTTTTCATCTATAGGCAGAGGGACCGATGTGGGTATTCTGACAATGACATGTGTCTTTTCTGATTATATAATGTTACATATATGTTTGTGTATACACACACACACACTGATAAGTGGCCGTCTGGCTTTCAGACTTCACCTTAAATTGGTGGTTAATCATGCAACTCTGTCACTGTGTTGTTTTTCCCCCCAGTGATGATTAATCCCTTCCAGTTTCATAGTATTTTATTTTTCCAAGTGTTGCAAAGCATGACAGAACACCTACTCCACCATATTCATTAGGCTAGTACTGTGTCCCAGTCACCACCAGTTTAGGTAAACTTCTGCAATATGTCACAAACTATCATTATTCCAAGTATTACTTTTTAATTAGGGTCTCTGTGACCAAAAGATCAGTGAACGGTTCCTTTCTAAAAGCTTGTTAAACTTGCTTTATAGAACCGATTCTGTTGTCTATTGTTAGATTTACTTTCCGGAAATATGGATTTTGGATTGGAAATTTGCTATCATAGTCCTCATTAGGGAGTGCTTTCAGGGAACATAGCTGTAACAGAGTGAGAGAACATATAGAAATGATAAATACATAAAATAAAACAAAAAGAAACAAAGAAAAAGAAAAAAATGTGTGGGAGAAACAGGCCTGGGTGGGAAAGGACACTGGATCTTGGAGGAGATACGGTGCTTCAGTGGACTCAGTGCTGAGTGTTCATGCTCATTTATTCAAGATGCTTCCTAATCGTGGCAGTGGTGTTGGTTACGCAGAGTCAACTGTAAACCTGCAACTGGATGTGCTTTTTCCTGCAGGGAGAAATGTGGCCTTGACCAGAGGCAGTTTCTGTGTCAGTATTAATGGTAACACACGAGCTACCACTCTTAGCGACTGAAGGGATGAACAACTCACTTTTGAGAAGCGTCTTGTGGAAGTACGTGGAGTATGACAGCTACAAACAGCATAGATGTCTGAATTATTCTGTTACTGATTGACTGCACAATTAAAGGTTTATAATTTTTACGTAATATTTTAAAAATATCAAAAGTTGGAAGGTTATGTGTGTGGTAGTGGCTGTGGAAATTGAGAAGGAAAAAAAAAGCGATTAGTCTAAGTATGGTTTCAGATGTATTTCTCTTGCCTGATTACTGATATATTATTTGGTTATGTCAGGTGAATAAATGAATAGCTGAATGGAGTTTTTTTTTTAAGCTTGTTACTTGGTGTATTTTTTTAATCCTCCTTTTTTTGAATCAGTAAAAGCTTTCTGTATATGGTTATAAACTGACCACTAAAATCTGTTACTTTGTGTTTTTTTTGTGCCTAATATTTCTGGGTACAATGCACTTTGGTATCTTTTAATCATATTTATGTTCTAATTGGCACTATTTAAACATGTCTTTGATGAACATGCGCAGGGGTAAGACCCCTTCAAAGTCTTCTGATTAGTTCACTCACATGACAGTATAGAGGAATTATGTGTTATTTGAAAGACGAAATTTAAGACATTAACACTGATCTTTAAAGTGAAAGCAACTCTGATTTGAAAATTGAGAACTCTGTGTTTGCAAACACTTGAGCAAAGGGGTTCAAAAAACATGCAATTCAGACAGTGGAAATGGATTATGATTTCCGTGTGTTCCCTAAACAATTTTCTGTGATGAAAAACGGACAAGGAATATTAGTGGGGCTATTAGTCATTGTAATGTGTCCCCTCACTTGTGCAAAACTGCAATTTCCACTCATTATTGCAAGTCCTCATTTTAAAATCCTGACTGCAAAAGGCATTAAATTCACACAGAAAAAAAAAATCATGTGAAATGAATAATAAACATAATTAATGCCATTAGTTTTTACAAAAATCTTTTGCAGGACACATTGGTTAAAGCCTAGGAGACTTTGCAAGAACTTCATTACATAGAATCCGTGAAAAAATGATTGCAAGCACTCACAAGCTTCATGTTGGAAGAGATTATTTTTCTGCAAGAAATTATTTGCTACTTCCTAGGAAGCTGGCCCTTTGCAGACCTCAGAGGTCACAGAGCCCTTGACACAAGTGTGCAAGTGGCAAATATAAGCAGAGAGACTCTGCTACAGAAAGGATTATATTCATAGCACTTGAAAGAGACTTGGAACTAGAAGATTTTGGGAAATAAACCTGGAAGAAACTAACTTTCCTCTAACAGAGCAACAAAGAAAGAATTTTGTTCACATAGGGTTTCTCAACACTGGAGAGAGTTCAGCACTAGCTGAGTCCACTTCTAATTTTCTCTTTGATAAGATGAAGGTCGAGGCCATTTAACATTAATTCCATCAGTGGTGTTTCTATCACAAAATCTTCCTGTGCTATCTTCCTTTGTTCTTATCTTCACAAGAAACAGCATTTTTGTTCTAAGCTCAGTTCCATGTTTGATTGTATTTATTATTTGCTTTTGCAAAGGCAGGAGTTATTTATGTTTTTTTCCACCAAGTTCTAATTTGCTTTCTAATATTTGGTTAGATGTCTTCGCTTCTATGTTCCACTAGTTGATTTCCACACATTGTCGTGTTTTAAAACAAACCTCATTACCTTTCTAACAACCTCAGAGCAATTTTTCATTAGTTTTCCCTTTCTGAATAGAATATTCTTGAACAGTCATCTCCTCCAAGAAGGAATCAAAAGAGCTAATGATCATATAAATCTATCTAGCTATATTATTAACAGTGGGTGAAATGAAAATAAAACCATTAGGATACCCAGGTATTCCATGTCAAAATGACTAAATAAACTCAGATAATAAGCAAGTTGTGATTAAGTAAAGGAAAATGGAATCTCTCACACAAGCTGTGGAACTATAAATTGAAAAATCACCGTCAGTTTGATTTTGTCGTGTGAAGTTACATTTTGTACCATATTGTTATTGGGTCTGGTGTGGTGGCTTAGTGCATTAATCCTCAGCCTGCAGTGCAGCTATCCATATAAGTGCTGTTTCTACTTCTGGCTGCTCCACTTGGGATGCAGCTTTCTGATAATAGCCTGGGAAAGCAGAGTAAACTGGCTTAAGTCCTTGGGTCTGGCACCCAAATGGGAGACCTGAAAGAAGGTCCCGTCTCCTGGCTTTGGAATACCAGAGCTCCAGGCATTGTGGTCATTTGGCTAGTGACCAACAAATAAAAGATTTCCTGTCTCTCCTCTACTTCTCTCTCTGCAAAATCTGCCTTTCCAATAAAAATAAATGTCTCTAAACAACAGCATTGTCATGATATAATTCATCTATCATTTAATACATCCCTTTAAATTATATATTCCAGTGATTTTAGGTATGAACACACAACTTTTGATAAGAACTTTATATTCTTTTATTTCTGTATAACAAAAACTCAGGTAAATATAAAGAATATTACAAGTCTGTTCGACAATCATAGCTCTAAAGGAGCAGAAATTGTAAAATGGATTAGTACATTTTGATATAGTCATACAAACTAATACCATTAATCAGTGAAAACTAATTGAACTATGTACCATAGCATACATGATTTTTGCAAATATGAGTTAAAGATAGCACATCACAAAAGATTGTTTTCTAAGTATCAATTTTTTGTGTTAATGTGACTTCAGTTAAAATGTGCCTTTTTGAGCCTGGCACAGCAGCCTAGTGGCTAAAGTCCTCACCTTGAACTTGCCTGGGTCCCATATGGACCATCAGTTCGTGTCCTGGCCACCTTGCTTCCCATCCAGCTCCCTCCTTGTAGCCTAGGACAGCTGTCGAGGATGGCCCAAAGCCTGGTGACTCTGCAAGCACATGGGAACCTGGAAGCAGCTCCTGACTCCTGACTTTGGATCAGTTCTGCTCCGGCTGTTGCAGCCACTTGGAGAGTGAACCAGTGGACAGAGATCTTCTCTGTCTCTCCTCCTTTCTGTATATCTGACTTTCTAATCAAAATAAATAAATATTTAAAAAATTACCTTTTCATGATCATGGTGTCTCCCCTGAAAAGTAAGTATAAAATGTGCCATTTCTGAATTAAGTCTCGTTTTTATTTCTCACACTGTTTATAAGTTGATCATAAATACTATACATTTAATTTTTTTAAACATCAAATGTTAAGATACAAATTTTAAAATAGGTGCTGATACAAATAAAAATGATCATAAGTATGGTACAAGGATTAATCATGGTTGCTTATGCTTAGATTATTTTTATTTTTTTCTGTTTAGGTTAAAATTAAGATATTAACCTTAAATTGTCACATTGTTACAGTGCATCACTGGGACACTCATGTTCTAGGACAGTTAAATGGAGTATGTTTTCTTCAAATAAATAAATAACATGGTTGGATAATGCACCACAGTCATTTTTTTAATCCAAGTTTTAAATGCTAACAGTGTTTACAGCTACCTCATCATAGACTAGAAAGAGTTTTCCTGAACCCCTGTCAGTTTCCACAGCACGTTTGAATAGTTTTACTACAGAAGACCCTGGTTGTCCATGGTTTTCATAAGTACAATATAAAGTAGGGAAGACATAGTTGCACAGCTTGTTATAGCAGAAGCAAACTTCCAACTTGAAAGAAAGCCATTTATCCCAGTTCTTATGGATGCACAGGGACTTCACAGGGAGCTGGCATTTATTCTGAGGCTGGAAAAAGAGCTAGATTTAAGTGATTTCACCAGTGATGACACAGAGAAACCTTCTCTTTTGCTGGCAGCACATATCCAATGCTGATCGTTGGTTTTCTATCAAAATAATTATACTAGTAGTGTATTTGTTTTAATGTACTTCTATGTACTTGTTCATGTAAATGGATAGAAAAGGTAGAATAAATTTTAGTTGCAAGTCAGATTCCGTGTTTTCCAGAAAGTTCAGGACAGATCCCTACCGTAGCTGTGCTAATTGTGTTCAAATTTGTGGAGCTATGTATTACTCTTAAATACACGCGGAGTGAAATTCCAAATAAAGCCACTGGGAGGAGCTCTGACATAGATTATAAAATGTGATCTAGCTCTTGGGTTCAGTGAATTTAAAATAGTTAATAGTCAATTTTAAATCGTATTCCTTAGTTCTCCCTAGTACGTTGCCAAAGAATGAGATCTACCTAAAATTGACAGGAATGATTTCTCCTTTGATTTACTTTTGCAACTTTTTTTTTTCTGTAGCTTTAATCATTCTAAAGTGGAAATGGCTTAATGTTTATTATATAAACATTAGAAGATTTTTGTTCTTAAAGGAAAATACTTACAGAAACACACATGAATAAATTTTTAAAATGTCATTTGCTAAAATAAATGAGGCTTACTTAGTTTAATTTATTTTTTGAACGACAATGATCAGAGTGACAGGGACAGAGAGAAGCATGTAGAGAAATACAGAGTGATCTTTGATCTGCTGCTTCATTTCCCAAATCCCTAAGGAGCCAAGTTCTCCCAGGACGAAACCAGCAGCCAGACACTCTAGCCGGTCCCCTGGGGTGGCAGGAGCCATCATGTGCTTCTTAGGCATATTGCCACTGAACCGCACAGGAAGCTGAGTACCGGGGATTTGAACTAGCACTGGCATGGGAAGTGAGCTGCTGGAGCAGCAGCTTAACCCGCTGTGCAGAAACACCTGTGCCCCAAGGGGGTTTGTCTTAGTTTTACTATGACATTCCTTTGTGTACACTTATTATACATGCAATGTTATGGGAACATGGTAAATGTTCTGGACCCCCACATACAAAATTCTCTGCTTAGTACTGCCACAGTTTCTTTTCCCTATTATAATTTGTTAACCATTTGAGCTTAGATTGTACTTGTCATAGTAATTTCTTCTAGATGCTTCTGTGTGTATGCTGAGAATAATTAGGAAAATAAAAAGCCTGAAATCCTCACCTCGTGCATTTTCACTGTAGTAGTGTAAACAATTGAAGACAAATCTTCTTTTTTGAAAGCTCGCATCAGAAGTGAATTTAACTTTAAATCTCTTTTCATGCATGTGTGTGCATTTGCGCGTATTTCAAAAAATTCATAGAAAGTGGAATTCAAAGTTTATTTTTGTGTAAAGGTATTGACATCTCTATGCATATGCAGCTTTTAATATTCATGTGAATAAATTATATCAAAATACTATGTGCGGTTTATGAAAGTGAAATATGATTTTTTTATTTAAGAAATTTTACAGCAATATTTGAGTGTCACAATGAGCCTTCAGCTATTAAAGTACCAATATTTAAATGCAATATATATTTTTTGAATATGCATTTGTTCTACCTGATAGAGTTACAAAGAGAGAGACAGAAAGGCAGAGGGTCGTTCAATGCACTTGTTCACTCCCCAAATGGCTGCCACAGCCAGCACGGGGTTACTCAGAAGTCAGAAGCCTGGAGCTTCCTCTGGGCCTCCCATGTACATGCCAGGGCACTTGGACTTCTTAGGCCATTAGCAGGAAGATGGATTAGAAATGTAGCAGCTTAAACTGGAACCAGTGCCCATATGGGACATTGGCATCATAGGCAGAGGACTAAAGGGCTACATCATGGCACCAGCCCCCCAAAATTGAAAATTCAGTTTTAGGTTTGTCTTAAAATTCACTTTTAGGAGAAATGAGTTGGATCATCACATAGATTAAAAAAAGAGAGAGAGAGAGAGAGAAAAGATTTCACTGGAAAGGCAGATTTGCAAGACAGAAAAGAGACAAAGAGAAAGATTTTCCATCCACTAGTTCACTCCTCAAATGGCCTCAACATTTGGAACTGTGTCAATCCAAAGCCAAGAGTCAGGCTTCTCTTCTCGGTCTCCAGTGTAGGTGCAAAGTCCCAAGGACTTGGACCATCTTCCACTGCTTACTCAAACTGTAAACAAGGAGCTAGATGGGAAGTGCAGCAGCCAGGACATGGACCATCATCCACGAGGAGTCCCAGTGTCTGCAAGAGAATTAACCAATTGAGCCATTATGCCAGGCCTTATTTTTAGTTTATAATTATGAAAATTCTAGCAGATGTTTTCAGAATTTCATTTGTAATGTTAAGTAAATAATTTGTAATAATTTAGAGGATTAAACCTTTGAAAACTACTTTTTAGAGTTGTTAATAAGCTGCTGTTTTAATAAACCACCTCATCATCATTTATGCTTCATTTCCACAGCTAACTCTTTACTGAATATTTTTTGAGGTGTGAGATTATGAGTGACGCCGGGTTCCTGCAAAAAGAACCTTCATCCAAAATCCAAGTATAACGGCACGTTCTCTTGATCCAACGATGTAGGAGCATTTTGATGTCTATGATCAGACTCAAAAGGGCTTGCGAATTCACTGGGGAGAATCTCATCCAGTCTTGAGAACTGACTATTCTTAATAAATGTTAAGATTCATCATCGGCAATTCAAACTAAGAGGCTGAATCTGTCAGTACTTTCCCAGTCACGGACACACAGTGGCGGATGGGCGATTGTCTGTGGAAATGCCAGGGAGGGTTCCTTCGTGGAGCTGACATGACTCATCAGGGGCCATTCTGTCTTCCTGGAGCTCCTGTTTCAGATGTGATGTAGAACCTCTCAGTACTCAGTGGTTACCCACTCCTAATGATTCATACTGGAATAAAAAAATCAATATCAATGTAGAATGCATTTTAAAGGCTTTAAAGTGTAAAACATAAAAGCAAATTACATCTTTTCTCAGGCACTTTAAATTTAGTTTTTATTCTTTGGTCTGAAGGAGAAAGAAAAAAAAAATCAGAGATGAAAGTGTAGAAGACTAGTTGCCGTTAATCCAACATGCCGCCAAGAACCAGATTCTGGAGACTTCCACATGCGCCCCTTGGGGTTGGCTGGTGGTGGGGGGAGATACTGACTTACAATGGTGATCGTAATAAAATATTATAATATAGCAGTGAACAATGAGGTATATTAATGACTACAGTTCAGTGAGTAGACAATATCCAATTTCAAGTATTGTAAATCAGTATTAAGATTAAAGATAATAAATTTTGCCATTTCATATTGATTAATATCTTACTTAAACCAAGAGCCTTTACAGACGCTGTGTGTTGGCTTGTTAGAGGTAGGAACACGCTTCTTAGAGCATCTCTTTCCTGTACCTGAAAAGCTTTAAGTCGTGAAAGAAACTTGAAAGTGAAAATGTTGTTTTGTGATAGACAGTATTGATGTCAGGGAGTTTTGGGTTAAGTTTAACATAGTGTTTACCTTATGAGGTTATGAAAAACTACTAAAGAGAAATTAGAATATTAGAATGTCAGATTTTAGAATATTAGTTCTAGAAGTGGCATTGAAGCTATCTAATCCCAAATGCTGGAAAAAAGCAAGACTCTTGTACCTTTGTCTGCAGATGTGGGAAGTATGGATAAATGTGCAAGATTTTGTCATCTTGGCATTTACATGCATGGTTTACTAAACGAGTTAAAGTGTGTGCTCTCATGGAACATTTTAAATTACAGAGTAAAATGTACCTTCTGTATATGCAATATACATACCCTGTTCATTATTTGCTGTTGTTTCTCATTCACAACAAATCTCTCCAGGGCACTAAATTAGATTACGGAGGCAGTGACAGATGGAGGCGAGGCATTCCCTGGCTAATTAGGAAAGCGGGCCAGGTCCAGAGGCTAGAGCAGTAGATAATAGTCACAGAAGAAGCCCACAGCTGTACAGCTGGGTTATCTATCTGGAGCATTAGCAGGGGGATTGGAAAATGTTTATATAAGGCATACAGGTTTATGAGCTGGGCTGTGGCACATATCAAGGCAGTTTTCCACAGTCAATGGACCCATCCTAACCGAGGTCATCACCTTAAAATGATAGATGTTTTCCGGTCATGTCCTTGTATTGTTACCAGGGCTCCAATAGGAGAGTCAGAGCTCAGATAACGAGCTCTGACACAGCTCAATATAATGAGTTGGAAACAATGTTCAAACATTAAGTTTTACATGACTTTTCCTAACCCTACAGAAAAAATTAAATATTTTAAAGTCCATGTTCTTGAAAGATCCAGTATTTGAATAGTATGATTCATTGTATATTTTAAAGTTTTTCTTTCACTCCTTCACATTTAATGACATATTAGATTGAAAATGTTCATTTTCATAAATTTCTGCTTTTCTCTCTAAATGAGCCAGGCCCGAGCCAGGAGCCTGGAACTCAATTTGAGTTTCCCACATATTAGACTAGAGCCATCATCTACTGACTCCCGGAATGTACATTGGAAAGGGAAAATGAGAGAATCTGATATGGGGTACCAATGCTTCACTCAAGTGATGTCTTAACTGCTTCCCTAGACGGTCTTCCCCAAACTAGCATTATTTCTAGTGTAAAGGAAAATATTTCAAATGATGATAAACTAATCTCTGTTAGTAGTGTGCTTGTTTTCATATTAGAACTTGGCACTCCTCCTTGGGATATAAAAGATGTTTTAGATAACAGCTAATAGGTGCATCAAAAGTATTCAACATCATCCTTTATCAAGGAAATTGAAGTTAAAACCATAGTGAGAAATCACCTCATAACTATTAGAATGAATGTTCACCAGGGCATGGGCCGTGAAAGCTGGGGAGGACCTGGGGGGAGGAAGCCTCCATCACTTTGTTGGGGGTGTGAATTAGGACAGCCATTGTGACAATGGGATGAATGCACCTGGAAGAAACATAGACCTGCCACATGTTCTAGCAATCGCATCATGGGATACACATCAAGGACATGGAATCAGGGTCTTAAGGAGAAATCCGCCTCTCCCGTGTTCATTGCTTCACTATTTATACTAAGTAAGCTATGAAAGCAAATTAAGGGCTTTAACAGATAGACAGATTAAGAAAAAATATGTGGTATTCAACTATAGCACTGTTTCCTCTTTGAAGATAATGAAATTCTGTCTTTTGCAGCATGATTGATAAGTCTCACAAGCTTTCTGGTACCTGAAACAACACATCCAGAGAAAGAGAAAAAAAAACCTCCTAAATCAAATTGATTAGATAGAGGATACCATGGTGGCTTTGAGGGGTAGCCCAGAGTGGCACTAGGGGAGATGTTGGTTAAAGGGTAGACACTTTAAGTTATATAGGAAGATGAAGTTCTAGAAATCTGGTGAATACATTCAATAAGAATGCATTTTATCTGAAAATCATGGAAGAAGTAGGTTTTAAGGAAGTAATATGTTAGGAGCCCAGAGTGATAGCCTAGTGTCTGAAGTCCTTGCCTTGCATGCGCCTGGATTCCATATGGAAACCGGTTCACATCCAGAATGCTACGCTCCCCCTCCAGCTTCCTGCTTGTGGCCTTGGGAAAGCAGTCAAGGACAGATAAAAGCCTTGGCAGCCTGTACCTGTAAGGGAGACCCGGTAAAGGCTTCTGGCTTCTGATCAGCTAAGCTCTGGCTGTTACAGCCATTTGGGTATTGAACCAGTGAACAGAAGATCTTCCCCTCTGAGTCTCTTTCTTTGTAAATCTGCCCTTCCAGTAAACATAAATAAATCTTAAGGGTCTGGTGCAGTGGCCTAATGGCTAAAGTCCTCGCCTTGAACGCACCAGGATCCCATATGGGCGCCAGTTCTAATCCCAGCATCTCCACTTCCCATCCAGCTCCCTGCTTGTGGCCTGGGAAAGCAGTCCATGACAGCCCAAAGCCTTGGAACCCTGCACCTGAGTGGGAGACCTGGAGGAAGTTCCTGGCTCTTGGCTTCGGATTGGCTCAGCACCAGTCGTTGTGGTCACTCGGGGAGTGAATCATCGGATGGAAGGCCTTCCTCTCTGTCTCTCCTCCTCTCTGTATATCTGACTATGCAATAAAAATACATAAATCTTAAAAAATAAATAAATAAATCTTAAAAAAGTATGTGAGGTAGTGTATACGCCATTTCATCAACTGAGTCATTCCTCAGTGAATACCTATTTCAACAAAGCTCATTGTACCTAGAGATTGTGTATACTATTTTGTTTGTATTTATTTTATTTGAAAGGGCCAGACAAACAGAAAAAGGCAAAGAGACAGATCTTCCATCTGGTGCTTGAAACACCTGCAAAAGCCAAGCCTAGCCTAGGGAAAAGATAGGAGACTATGACACAATCTTGGTCTTCTACATGTATGGGGGGGACACAGGTAATTGTGCCATCACCTGACACCTCCTATGAGGTGTTTTAGAAGGAGACTGAGATTGAGAATGGAAGTGGAGCTCAAAATCATATGCTCCAACATGGGCTGCAGGTGTCCCAAGCAATGGCCTGGATGCTGTGTTCATCACCTACCTTTAGTTTGTCAATTTAAAAATAAGTAAATAAAAAGCTAAAGCAAGTAGAACATGCCATTCATGTTACACAAAGAAGCCTTCATTTAATGTCAGTGAAAAATAATTTGTCTAGAATTGTCAAATTCCTAAAAATTCAAATTAAATATTAGCCTTGAAGTCCAACCACATTAAGTATAAACAACTAAATGGGATATGTTGATAGTAATAAATAATAAGGCCTTTTAAACTTACATATTTTAAAAAATTTATTAGTATTGGTATTTAGTGTGTCATGGTAAACAAAGAATATCATAATTTTACATTAGTTTAGATGTGTAGATTTTTAGTCACATTATAGATAAATTGTGTAATAATGAACTAAAAGGAGGTCACTTAACAATACTCACCCAAATAATTTAACATCACACTAACAGTCATTTGCAAATGATTCTGTCCCATGGATGCATGTAATTTTGCGAAGTGAAGTGAACTCTAGAAGAGCTGCTTTTGATTTGTAACACTACATGTGTGTCCCTGAGACAGAGCAAGGCATCGCCTGATAGCTTCTGGCTTGTTATCACCTGGGCTGTGGTGCTAATGGGAGCTAATCTGTACTCAGACACAGATCTTGGTGGAACACAATTTCATACGATGCCACATCCAACAAAGCCATTTTGTGACTACAGTGAGTGAGACAAAAATACTGCATGGTCATATGTGAACATGGAAAGCAGAGGACATTGTCTCAGCCACACAATACCAAAATACAGAATGGCTCCGTCTCCCAGCTAACATGAACAACGCTTTCTTCTTAACCAGTTACAGTTGCAGTATTAACTTTGAACTGATCTTCTCTAATCTTCTCTCGTTAAGGTTTATTGAGATAATCAATCACAGTACCACTACTGTTTTGGATGATATCTCTGTGAGAACAAAAGTTGCTTTACCAAACAGAAGCTCAAATCTTTACCCCAATTCCTCTCTAACCCATCTAACTAGGAAGGGCAATGCTTTTCTCTTGCATATTTTCTTGTTTGCTGCAATGAGGGACAATCACAATTTTTTTTCAAGTGACAAACATGTTTATACATGGATGGCACTGACACTCTAGATCAACACAATTGCTGTATCTAAATAGATAATGTTTATTTTGATGCAGAAAATTGAAATATATGCCTATTAATGGGTTTAAATAGTTCATAAAATGCATGCTATAAGAAAACCATGATTTTTAAAAAAATATTTATTTACTTATTTATTGGAAAGTCAGATAAACAGAGAGGCAAAGAGATTTTCGTCCACTGATTCACTCTCAAGGGATGCAACACCTGGAGCTGAGCCAATCTGAAGCCAGGAGCCAGGAGCCAGGAGCTTCTTCTGGGTCTCCCATATAGGTGCAAGATCCCAAAGCTTTGGGTTGTCCTCCACTGCTGTCCCTCAGGCCACAATCAGGGAGCTAGATAGGACTCAAACTGACACCCATATGTGATCACAGGTGTGTGCAAGGCGAAGACTTTACCTACTAGGCTACTGTGCCAGACCCCATGCATGGGTTTTAAAAAAACTGCAGTAAAATAAACATCTTTTAAACTATGTTTCCGTGAACTTTTTTGGAGTACTTTTATATTATCTGGACTAACTAGATGGTAAGATTATGTTAATTAAACAGGATGAGAAATAAATAGGTGGTTAGTGCACTGAGCACTTTGGAAAGATACAGGGTAAAAACAAAATTCTTGCGAAGATCCTGGCACATGTAACATCGGTAGATTTAAAATATCTGGTGATAAAAGCATTTATATTCTTTCCAAAGGCCAAGACAGATGTTACACCTATGGCCTTTATCATTATAAAGGAAACGGGGAGCCAGGTGAATCTTTTTGGATTGCACAACTAGAACACTTTACAATAAGAAGTGACTTGCAGGCTTAACACTGAGTATGAAGAAATGGCTCTTTAGTAGATCCAGGTTACAGTGTAAGCAGTCATGTTCATAAACCCACGCATTCCAGAAACAGTATATGGTATTTTGGATGGTACAGTCAAGGAAAGTTTTAATGATGGAAAACTAGGCTGAACAGAAGCCATGACAAGGCCCAGTATAATAATCACAATGAGAGACTTTTAAGTTCTAAGATAAAGCCATGTCAGCATCAACAGAAAACAATGTGTCCACCTGGGGACTTTCTCCAAGCATGCTTGGGTAGAGACAGGACTTTTTGATGACAGGACACTAAATAGCTATGCATACAGAATTCATAGCCATGGCTTGGCTCATGAACATTTGGACATCTCCTGCAACTGTCCATTATGATTTTTAAATGGAACATTCAGGACTGAGTCTATGATAAGCAAGATACACAATTAGGCAGCTGAAACTCATGTATTACTACACACTGCTTTTGGTGCTCTTTCCCTAGATAGCAAGCATGCGGACTAGAGGTCATGTACCATTAGCTGTAAAAAGGGAAGGCCACGTGTGTTTTACAGATATATAGCTAAAACTAGGTTAGTATTTGATGAGCTGTTAAAACTGGTAGGGAACACACATCTGTAAGTAGGCATTTATGCAGAATTTTTATGGAGAGCATGACTTGACATATGGGAGAAAGCAAGTCAAATTGTCTTAAGTTAGTCATAGTATTGGAAGTTCTTATTTATTTATTTATTTATCTATTTATTTATTTTACTGTTTTCTTTATGTTTTCCCTTCTTCCCCCTTCCTTTCTTTATTCCTCCTTCTGTATATTATTCTGCAATGCTGGTTTTTATTGCAGAGAAAAAGCAAAACACACAAGCATGCAATGTATGTGATGCATGTCCGTTGGTAGATTATTCTAAGCAAGTGTGTGTGCAACAGAAATTTAGATTCTCTGAGTTTATATATGATGCTGAAATTACAGAAGAAAGATAAACATTTAGAAGACATTGTTTATGAGTCTGTGATTTTTTTTTTCTGGAGGTAGAGTATGGCAGAAAAATATAAGGATGCTTACAGTGAAATACATTTAATGTAATTCTGTCTTATGAGACATGAGAAAAATATTGATTTGTCATGTTTTCAAAGCAGGAACTCTCTGAGAAAGCAAATATAAATGTGTATACAGCTTTGTATAAAACAGCTTAAATCGGACTATAGTTGATCTTGAGTTTTTCACCACTGTGTATTTTCTACCTCTTTTTCCTTTTGTGGCAATTTCTATAAGAAAGAAGTTTCTATAAGTCTTTCATTGTTTTCAATGATTTAATTTGTTTTTTAAAGTTCTACGAACTTTATTTTACCAAAAGATGCAATTAATACCCAAATATTTTTGACTGAGAACAATATTTAGCTTCAAGAATCATGCTAAAAAAATGAATGGAACCACCTCAATTTTCTGAAAACTTGGAAAAATTTGTTCTTATAACCTGAGATTTTCCTCTAGATGCAGAAAAGAATTTGAGCAGAAACAGCATATTTTGTTGTAAACTTTCTTCGCGGATTTCACTGTAAATTTTCTTCACATATTAACCATTAGATGGCAATGTCACCATACATACTTGAGGATTTGGATCTACAATGAAACAATGAGAAAACATAATACTAATATTTTATTGGTAGAGTGCAAAATTGCAGTTTGTGAAGGAATTAACCCTTATGCTTTAAGGATTATTATGTACAAAGAGAATATTCCTGTGTGGGTATACACATTCTCTGTGTCATGACAGGTTTATACATGTTTTCATGGTCTTATACATGCTTAAACACGTTTTCATGTTTTTTTTTAATCTTCCTGTTTCTGGGGGTTGGGGACAAGATAAAGGGAGAAGCCACACCCAGCCTCCCAATTGCCCCAGTACCCAGAGATGGGAAACAGCCACCAGATATCAACCCAGGTTACTGATGTGGCGCATGCTCTTAGGGTTCTTCCCAGGTGGTTTTGGTAGTTCTAAAATGTTGTTGATCTGCAGATCCAAGGACGAGGGAATCCTTTTGTTGTCCATTGGCTGACATAGTTGACTTTAGAGCTTCCATTTGCCCAGGTATTTGCTGTCATTGTTTAGCTGAGGTAGTTGTCCAATTTGTTAACTGTTCCCCTTCCTCTGCTATGGTACCAAATATCCTCTGCAGGCACCAATGCACTTCTATATCCTCTATGTGGATCTGGGCCACTGCTTCATGTTTTCCACTAAGGAGGACCAGTTCTTGGGCTCAAGGGCCTGGAACAGCTGACCCAGGTTCCATCAACCTCCCCACGCCTTGCCCTGCTCCTGGGGTTCACAGATCTGGCACCCATCACTCCCAGGCTAGCATGGCTCTCATCTATTGCCTGGCTTGGTCCAGCCTACCCCTGGTTCCAGCTCCTGTTGGTCAGTGCTGTAGCCTAGCCAAGCCCAGCCATAATGTGAACTGAAGCCTAACTCGGCCCATTCTGCACCCTGTCCTGGTTCTCAGATCTACCAGGGGTACTACAAACTAGACCAACGTGGCCCACCCTCAGATCTGACCTACATGTATGCGGTGGATACTGTAACCTGGCCTGGTCTGGGCTACTCCTTGCCTTGGTTCTTGCATTCAGCTGCAGAGACTGCATCCTAACAAAGGAATTCCCCAAGCTCCTCTATCAGATCTTCTCCTAGTGTTAGATGTTGCACACATCGGGATGGGGGGATGTTCCGACTCTCAATGGTGGGTACTGCGATCTAGCCCTGTCAGGTAGGCCCCAGCCCTGATTTTAGTGTATTCCTGTGAGTGATATTCAGTCATGGTTGATGTTAACTACCCCAGCTCAGACCTCTTATGTGAGCTAATACTTCCATGTGACACTTAAAGTTCCCCACTCCTAACAGCCTGGTCTCAGCACCCTCGCTTACCTACAAGTACAGTGGTCTGTCAATGGAAGTACCTCAGAAGTCACTCATCACCTGGACATGAACCCTGAGGACCCTGCTCGTCCACACCTGTGCCATACCCCAAATCCCCTATAGTCCCACACACTGAAGTCCCCAGAGCACACCTCTGGGTGCTACAAGGGCTTCGTCATTGGTACCCAGACTACCTTTTCTGGGATCCAACCAACTACAACTATATGCTGCAGCTATGCAGCAGATGAGGTGCAAATCCCCTTACGCTATGACTATTTTTTTTAAAGATTTATTTATTTATTGGAAAGTCAGATATACAGAGAGGAGGAGAGACAGAGAGGAAGATCTTCCGTCCAATGATTCACTCCCCAAGTGAGCGCAATGCCCGGTGCTATGCCGATCCGAAGCCAGGATCCAGGAACCTCTTCCGGGTCTCCCACATGGGTGCAGGGCCCCAAGGCTTTGGGCCGTCCTCAACTGCTTTCCCAGGCCACAAGCAGGGTGCTGGATGGGAAGCGGGGCTGCCGGGATTAGAACTGGTGCCCATATGGGATCCTGGTGCGTTCAAGGTGAGGACTTTGGCCGCTAGGCCACACTGCCGGGCCCGCTATGATTATTAAAAACAGTAAATAAACAATAAAAATATAGAACAGACTGGTAGTAGAGAATGTAATTGTATTAGAGAAATAGTGCTTGACTACCACTAATTGTGTGATAAAATTTTTTTCTGGCCTAAAAAATGCCATCATCCAAAATTGTAACATACTGCTTAAAACCCAGCTCACCTGCCTGAGCAATGCTAGCAACAGCTGAACACATTCTCAGGTACAGCCGAGATATTTAAATTAGAGATTCCATGGTGGAATCCCTATGGTTATTAAAAAACAATCTCGAAATGATTTTCATGCTCATCAAAGTTTTAGAAACATTGCCTTAGATTTCCCATTTGAAATGAAGGATTGAATTACATTACTGAATAAAGTCATTTAGTACAGCTAAATTAAAGGTCTTGTTAATTATAAGTGAATAAGGGTGGAAATGATGATGAGCGATAATGAATAAATGAAACAAAATCAATGTAATTTGCCCATTTAACTTACTGATTAAGTTACATTTTAATATTTCAAAGGCATGAGTAGGTAAAATTGTTCTTTCAAGAACAAAGTATTTAATATTAAATACATTATTTTTTAATTGTTGGGATTGATTTAATTGCCCTTTATAAGCACACATGCTTTGTTTTTTAATTAAACTTTGTACTTTTCAGAAAATTGCAGATTCACATACAAATGTAAGGTGTAGTTCAGGGAGCAGCATCATGGAATGATAACAGGTAAAAATATCGTCGTTGGGCCCTGCACAATGACTCAGTGGCTAAATCCTCACCTTGCATGCATGGGGAATCAGTATGAGCTCCAGTTTCTGTCCTGGCTGCTCCACCTCCCATCCAACTCCCTGCTTATGGCCTGGGAAAGCAGTTGAGGACATCCCAAAGCCTTGAGACCGTGTCCCATGTGGAAGACCTGGAAGAGGCTTCTGGCTCCTAGCTTTGGATTGGCTCAGATCTGGCCATGGTGATCAGTTGGGGAATGAACCAGTGGATGGGATATCTTTCTCTTTGTATATATCTCCTTCTCTCTGTAAACCTGTCTTTCATACAAAAATATTATAATAACTAACTAACTAACTAACTAACTAACTAACTGACTAACTAAATGAATGAACTACCTGTGACCCTGGCATCCTATACAGATGCTGGTTCAAGCTCTAACTGCTCTACTTCTGATCAAGCTCCCTGCTACTGTTCCTGGTTAAGCAGTGGAAGATAGCCCAAGTACTTGGGCATTCGCATGTGTGTGGGAGACCTGGAAGAAGCTCTTAGTTCCTACAAATTATAGTCATTTGGGGAACGATCTAGCAAGTAGAAGACTTTCTCTCTTGGTCTCTCTATCCCTCTCTCTATAACTCTGCATTTCTAATAAGTAAGAAAATAAAAAACAAACAAACAAACAAAAATGAATTAGTTGAAAAAGTCCCCATGTGGTTTTTATCCTATTTATGCCAACGATAATATCACATAAAAGTATGTGAAGCATCTTACAGTGTGGTCCATCGTCTATTGCTAGCTTGCTGTTTTTATGCCATAATTAAACCACAATGTCTGTCCTGTGGACCTAATCAGACTGCTGGAATAATGAAATAATTTGCAAATGTCCACTGGTTGAATAGAGTAAGTAATGGCTGTGTTTTGTGATATTCTTTTGGTAATCTGGCCCATCTTAAGATTTGCAGGAGAGTATTATATATTTTTTTTCTGCAATTCAATTTTTGAAATACCCCTGATAATCTATATTCTCAGTCCTTCCTGCATAAACACTGAAAAATCTGCCTATCATTTTTTTCAGTAATGCATAGGTATATCTAAAGACTGGTTGTGATTCAAATTTCATCTTGCTACACTTCTCAGAAACAAGGTGTGGTGACAGATTAAGTAGGCTTAGAAATCAGTCCAAATTATAGCATCTTCTTTGTCATTAGCTACCTGTATAGTTTTCTTTCCTTCCTTTTTTTGAATAATGATTATCATCGTCATTATTTAAATTCTTTATTTTTCATGATGCAGTTCCTTAGGCTCAGAGATTTCCCCTTCCACCCTCCTACATCCCCTCCTCCACACTGTTTTCCCCATATGGTGACAATAGTTTAGTCCCTCGACAACAGTCACAATTCTGTCACTCTGTTATTTATGTATATCCTAAGGTTGTAGCTATAGACGATGGTATGATGTCCTGCATTCAGTGTCAAGTTATATTTAAAAGTTACGTTAAGATTCCATCTTGTGTTAGGACGTAGAGACAGATACTATGATGTAGCTCCACTTCGTGGCATGCTGGTCTCCATTATCAAGATCCTCTGCAAATCATCCTGCCTTGGCCTCTCCCTTCATCCATTAGGGTTAACAATGAGATCCAACCACAGGCTGGAGAGATAAGCCACACAAGGATCTCAACAAGGTGCTTGACACTCATTCATCAAGTTTCTCCCACCTAAAATGATCTATATTGTATATGTGACGCTTAATTGCTTTTTATGTGTTTTATGTATTATATATACACATAAACATACACACAGGTATTCCAAATAGATCATGAAAACATGAAATTAAAACACTAGTTAATTTTGGCTTGAAATTAAAGCCTTCTTTTAAAATAATTTGCATTTTGTCATGAAAGTTTCAAAGACCTGTGTCTGAATGTGTAACTTTAAGAGTCATGTGTGTTTTAGCTTGTGTAATGATAAAGAAAATATCTGAGTTAAGGAATTTGAAAGAAACAACCTTGGTCCTTTTGTCCAGGCAATAAACTTAACTATTACAATTTTATATATCCTGTGAACTGCACAGCTCCTCAGAGTTGATCATATAGTGCTATTAATTTTTTAAATTAATGCCAAGAAACTGTATTAGAAACAATTACGTTGTAAGTTAATTATAAATGAGATTTTCACTTTGAAATAATTTCTAAGTATAGATTAACTGCTAGGAAATGATGACATATTCTTAAGTAAAAGAGCTACTCCTATCATTAAATAATTTAAGACAAAGCTCAAGAAACTGCTTCAAATTATACTAGAAAATTAAATTTTTTGTTAAGTGTGGATCTATTTAAATATAATCATATAACATATGGTTTCCAAGATATTGGGATCTAGAGATAATTAAAGGATAAAATGTATCTGCTCACATTGTAAAATAATATTGGTCTTACATTCACATGTTTTTTCTTTAGTAAGAAAATGTATCCTTTAAAAACTTTTTAGAAATCTAAATCAATGCATCATTTATTATAGCAACATGAGAATAAAAACTAAAATGCAAGATTATAAATGGTGATGCAAATTTTGTACTATGCGTATAAAAGTTAAACTTAGCATTAATGTATATTATTTGATTTTTACTAATTTTTTTCCATTGAATAAATTAGAAACCAGACATGAACTCATATCTCTTGGTTTTTAGATGAGTACAGTTATCCATTCCCCAAAACATATGAATAGAATACCATTGTATAGTAACTTTGAGGATTAACTGTGAGAATACATCACTACCACTCTGAAAAGTCAAATGTGTGAGTGTGATTAATAACAACTTCTAGGGGATTTATAGTTTTATAATGAGGTAGAACGAGAAGTTCTTTGTGTGGGAAGTACTTTCCTTTGCTTAGTGTTAGCCAATGATAAAATATTACTGTTTCACTAATCATCTCTTCTGTGGACTGAATTGAGCCTCCCTGAAAAAGATAAAAGCTGTAATCCCTAGTAACCCAGAACATAAACTTATTTGGAGATAAATTCAGACGAGATAAGCGTGAGGTAGAGCAAACCCCTAATTCAATGTGACTGGTTTCCTTAAAATGGCTGTGTGAAAACAGCATTTCACAGGGAGTGGATCAGGTGATGATGTAAGCAGAGCCTGGACTCATGAATTTGCAAGTCAAGGAATGCAAAAGATTGCCAGTAACAACTATTGGCTGAAGAGAGCTTGAGAGTCCTTCCCCACGTTGCAGGAGAGTGGCCTTGAGGGAAGGTTGATTTCAGACATTGGGGCTCCAGGACGCTGTTGCTTTATACTAACAGCTAGTCTGGAGTCTGGAGTTCTGACAGTTCCTGGAAACTAACATGAATTTTTACATCATGTATTACTTCATTTTCACGAAAATGGTGGCTTTATTTCATATGTTTTTCGGTATGTTTGTTCAGTTTCTACTGGATTCATTATTTAACTAAAACTTGAAAAGGTCTTAATGTTAAGTCAAAAAGCCCCATTATATATTTAGGCTAATGAAATTCAAATATGATAAAATGTTGTTCACCATGCTAAATTATAAAAATGGAAAGAGATAATTTTAAATGGCAACCCTACCTGATCAAGTTTATTCTTGAATTAAAACTTTTTTTCTCAACATTATACAGATATGCATTTGGATCTGCAACAAATCAGGATAATGTTTTGTTAGCTAGGGTTAGTGAAAAAAATCAGTGATTTCTTCTCCATCCCTACCACCTAGTACCAGATCTATGAGTTAGCCTAGGGAATATTGGGCAATTGTGTCTTTGTGTCTTTCAGCTAAGTGAACCCAAAGACACCACAATAAAACCAACCTTGCATGGAAACAATTACAGGCAGGCACCAATAACAGATCAATTAGATTTCCAGTATGTTTTAAAATCAGGTATTCAATGCCTCTCACTTTTTAAATTTATGTTGATTATGTTTTATATTTGAGATTATATTTAGGGTATCCTGTGCTTCCTATGAATCCTTGAATCAGTTTTGTTTTCTGGTTCTAAGTTAAAGACCATTCTCATTGTGATGAACTATTTTCAATGTGCGACTGCCTTGGAAGTATGAACATTTTAACAGCATTAATGCTTCCAATCTATGAAAATGGGAAAAATTTCCCTTTCCATCATTGTCTGAATTTTTCTATTGGCGTTTTAAAATAATCACTGTAGAAGTATTTCACATTGCTGGTTAAATGTACTCCAAGGTATTTTTAATCTTTTATTTATTGTTATTATTATTATCATTTTATGATACAGTTCCGTAGGCACCTGGGATTTCCCTTTTCCCCTCCCCAAACACCACCCCTCAGAGTTGCCCTATATCATTATTAAAGTATTGTTCTTCATACACAGTCATATGTCCATCATTGTGGGCATGGACAATGGCAGAGAGTCCATCATCCTATTGCCATACAGTAAACAGTTTTGTTGGGAGTCCATCTTTAGTCTGAAAGTAGAGATGCATAGTGCATTGTATCCTCACTTCTGGATATGTTAGTCTCCATTTCACAGTTACTGTACATCCCCTTAAATGAATAGCCACAATACAAAATCAACAACATGAAGAAAAAAGTTAACAACAACATGAAGTTAAATAACATGCTACTGAATGACTAATGTGTCACTGAAGAAATGTAAAAGAAAATTCAGAACCTTCTTGAAGAAAATGATGCTACTGTATGATCTATGAGTCACTGAAGACTTTAATCAGAAGAAAGTGTTTTGAAGAGATGAAGCTAACAACAACAAAATAAGCAAAATCCATGAGATATAGTTTCCACTGATTTTTGCTGGAGAAATGTATCTCCTGTAGGCAACAGATGGATGGGTTTTGTTTTTAAATCCAGTCTACTCATCTAAGACGTTTGATTGAGCTTAAGCCATTTACATTCAGGGTTAATATGTATGGGTGTTAATTTGGTCTTGTCATTTTAGCAATGGGTTGTTCATTCATTTAGTCTTCTGTTGTCGTTTTACTGGAATGTTCTTCACATTTGCCTTTGATTTTGGTGGGTGCTATTCCTCTTCTCTATCACTTAGCCCCTGACCCCCCAAATCCTTGCCTTTAATTTGTCAAAAGGAATTTGCAGGATTGAGGGAGTTCTGAGCTGCCCCACAAGGTTCTAATCACAGACTAAGAAGTCACTGGTTTCTCCAAAAGGTAAAAGTATGTTGGGCTCACACTGTCAGTAGGCATTTGGTTAAGGGAATTCAAAATCTAGGCAGTTAAATTTCAGGTCTGGCCAGTAATTAACCACCAGTTATGTATGGTTAACTCCTCAGTTTGGCTCAAGTCCGCTTGACCATCATAAAAATGACTTAAGACCATTGAAATTCAGGGAAGATCATGAACACCACTAAGCAATCAGGCAGTTTGTGTCTAACTTGACCATGAATCTTTCAGCCTGATTTTCAGTCTGTGAGAAGCTTTACCTTTAACTCCTAAAGGAGCCTGGAGATTCCATAATAGCTCTCTGGCTCCTTGTTTTGTGCTTTGCAACAACTCTTCCACCATCCCTATAGTGTCAGTGATTGGAACCAGGTTTGGAGGCAGAAACACATCTAACTAGTTTTGGACAGATGTTCTGCATCATGAGTGTCACATGACAATTTAAAGGATTTTTTTTTTTTTTTTTTTTTTTTTTGCTTGGGAGGTTATTTTTCAAATAAAAGAGTAGAGGGTGGCAGGACACTCTGCTGCCCACAAGGCCAGCATCCCATATGGACATCAATTCAAGTCCTGAATGCTCTACTTTCAATACAGTTCACTGCTAAAGGCCTGGGAAAGAAAAGAAAAAATTCAAAAATGGCTTAAATATTTGGAACCCTGCCACTCCAGTGGGAAACCCAGAAGGAGCTCCATGGTGCCCGCTACGAGCCCTCCCAGGCTGGCAGTCGAGGCCACTGGGGGAGACTGACATATGAAGATCTCTCCCTTTCTGTCTCTATTTCTGTGTAAACTTTCAAAAAAAACAAAAAGTAAACACATCTTTAATAAATAGAAGAATAGACATGCTAATCATGGAGAGTTTTCAACATGTCTGAATTGAGAAGCTTAGGATTTGCCTCCTCAGCTGAAAAGATTCAAGGCAGTTACATCTCACACTGAGTGCCCAAGATGAGCTTCTCAGGACAAGAAGAGAACAATGGTAACCTGGTAGAAACTTAAGAGTAAGACTAGTAGCCTGGAGAGGGGAACAAAAACCAACTGGCCACAGAATTCTCCACCTCTAGAACAACAGGGGAAGTTCAGGACAGTAATGCAAATGCTCCATTTTAGGGAAAATGATGAGTAGCATTGATGTTAGACAAAACAAACGGATACCCAGCCCAAGCACCCTAAAAACGGTGGTATGTCTGCTCAGACTCAGTCACTTGGGATATACTCGTAAGTAGGAGAGTTTTGGAAAGCCTTTGTCTTATGTTACTCACTGTATTGTGATGCTGGATGATGTCACCAATGATCTTAGGTGGCAATTTGGTTGGTAAAACTGAATTCAAGTTTTCCCATCTGGCACTTGGCAGGCCCTCAGGATTCAATGTACTCTCAGCTTAGTCAAAAATCCTTCCTTTCCAGTGTTCAGTCTTGAAACTCTTTCTGTCCTTATCTGAAATATGATTAAGCAAGGCTCCTTCTAACATTCATGCTAAGGGAGGACACAGTACAGTAACTGTGGCTGGGTAATTCAAAAAAGCAGAACTGATATAAATGCACCACTTAGTGCTATTTCCGTATAACATAAGCCCTCCAAAATATACATAGCTTTTGTGTTGGGAGTCATATCAACTTACTGCTTAATCTTTTAAATTTCATTCCCCAAATCAATTGGAATTCTTACCCCATACTGCTTAAGCCAAATTAATTAAACTTGGATTGATGTTTCATCTTTTATTTATGATCTCAACAAATTGGTGTCAATCCTTTGCCAAACAGTGGAGATTATTTGGTTTAGTCAATTTACTCAAATGCCCTGCCAATGTTAAGGTCTAGTTTTGTTTCTAAAGCTTTACTTATTTTTATTGGAAAGGCAGATCTACACAGAGAACATTAAGGTCTATTTTTGTGATCAAATTGAGTTGTACTAATTTTTGCCAAGAGAATCACCAATATTTAAATATAGAAAGTGAGCTTTTAATCCACACATTAAAAAGAAATCTAGATGAATTCTTTCTCAGTAGACATTATGCAGGAAATATATTAATCTACTGTGCCTTCTCCATTTTATTGTTGCTGGAATTTTATCATATTTCCTGATTCTTCTGGTTCCCGACAATTTTCTTCTCTGTTCATGTTTGCTCGAGTTTCATTTTGCAGGCGTTGCATAGAGACCAGTTTTGCTGTCAGCAGATTGTCCTGCTATTGTTGGGCACATCCTAAATAATGTCCTTTTGTTATTAAATCTATTTATGTGTATCTTCAATAACCAAAGGTAAAATATGTTTTTATTTGAAATATGAAAGTATATAGCCCAACATGTACAAAATATTGCATACACATATGTTACCATTATTGTCAGCCTTGCTGGCTCATAAAATTCTGCCACTAAGTAGAATTTTATCTTGGATTCCAACCCTCATACACGAACAGCTTCTCTCTGTGGAGCACTCTATTTCCTCTAACAAATGTTAAACCTTTCATAATCTAATAACATGTTTATGCAATTTACCTTTTCCCAAACTAGGATTTTTTTTTTGCCTTGTTTAAAGTGCAGGTACTTTATTTCCTGATTACACATAGGAAATTATGAATTATGTATCTATTCCAATGTTGTTATTGCACAAGCTTACAGTCAGATTACATTAGGATTTGTCTTTTGTATGTATTTAAAATACTGTGGCAGATTCCAAACATAACTTATATTAATTTGGGAGTTCTGATAGTTGGTTTTTGTCTTACGTGGGAGCCAAATCCTTAGGGATACCGTTATTTTTCTGAAAAAGCCAAATCTGTGTTCCAAAGAACTATTTATCATATGGATTGCAGAAAAGATTTTATGCGTGGTTGGACATCTGTATCTTTATTTCACATATTAATAATATACCAAACAGAACATTCAGGAAAATGAGAACAGCTCTCTTGAAAATGCACTTTTGTATTTCCCATAGAGACCAATTAGCTTTATTACACCAAGACATTTCCAAAATATATGTGGAAGCATGGAAAGATTGGTTATCAGAGGGAATTACAACTTATTCCCCTGGGATTTAATTATAGGATGTACCTCAAAATGCAAGACATTGTATGTAGAAGACAGGCAAATCTCTTTGGATTTGATTAGAAGGTAACCATGCTACATTTCCCTTTTCCGTGTTTTACCTGAAAACCATTTATTCATTTAGGAAGAGAGCACACTCTTTCATAACAAAGTGGATTTTATATGGTACCTATTTAGCCATCATATTCAATCATTTTATATGTCAGAAATGTTCCTAGAGAAAGAGAATTGTAATGAAACCACAGACTATCGGTTGTTTCACAGCCAATTGCACATCTAAATCAACCACTGACATTTCCATTTTTATATGTCTTTATTCTCTTTGTCACTCATGACTAAAGTGTTTTATTTTCTTAACCAATTTGGTCATAAATACTAATACTGAGTTAGAAGACCTTGAAAGTCCTAATTAGTATTATTTTCTGAGAACCTGAAGCCTATTGTAGCCATTATGATTACTGTTAGACTCCTATAGCTATTTTCCTTACTTTGATGTAAAATCATGGCTCTTTGAAATAATACTTTTATGAAATTGTATGTGTGACTTTTCATCTACCATTTGTATAAAAGTCATGGTGAACAAATCTGAAATATTAAATAACATTTAAACATATTAAATAATATTTCTGTGTACAGAAAACCTACTACTTTTTTTCCTGAATTTGTTATCTCTCTGGCTTGCAAGAGATTGAGAAAAATCACATATTCTTATGTTAATGGAAGTGAAGGCTTGCTGCAACTCAGTTGGACCAAAGAATCCTTAAAATTTCAATTTCCATCCCCAGAGACCCAGGGTCCAGAATGAATTTTGAACAGTTCCCTGTTTATCTCATCCTCCTTAAAACTACACCCACAGTATATGCAATCTCTGTTTCCTGGAACTGAAGCCCATTGGGATGTGTTGTTCTCCTGGCAAATGATCATATCATAACAGGTCTGGATCTCTGAAGTAGTAACCATTCATTTCATTTGCCAAGCTGAGGCAGCTGGCAAAGCTCAGCCCCAGCCCAGGGAACATTTCTATTTCACTTCCAGTAAGAGGAAAAGGGAGAGAAAATTTTCGAGAAAATAATCCTATTGATCATTTGTGTACTGTTATTTTATTATTTCTTCATTTGTCTCTACACAGTGAATTATGGCTTTGTTTCAGGACTTCTATTTTATTCATTTTTGCCATTCAACCAAATCAATTTTTGTTGTTTTGAATGTTTTCCATAAACTAGCCATTTTATAATTTGAATAATGTAACGATTCAGTGATGTGAATCTAAATTAAGTATACTTTAATAAGCTTTGACATTCTTGTTTTCGTATTTTTCTTTCAATTATAAATTGAATCTATTGCAGTCATTGCAACAGTCACTTTTATATAAGACAATTTAAAATTTCAGGAAAGTATGCTTTGAACCAAGACAGCTTTGAAGATTCATGTGTGAACTCACTAATGCTTATTATAGAACTCTCCCTCACTATATTAATCTTGTATTATAACCTTGGGAATTTTGCTGTCTATCTTCTCTTTTTCCAGTTCTTTCTCCATCCACATATATCCCACACGTTCATATTCTTTGTATTTTAATCAAGTACTAGACACAAATGACATTTCTTTTTAATTTCTGAAGGTTTATTTAAAATGCAGAAGCACAGAGAGTAGTTTTACATATATATATGTGTGTGTGTAATTATATATACACACATCTACATGTATTTATGGTGGCATCTATTTTATTATCTCTGTGTGCATATATAGTGACAAAATGATATATAATGATAAATATATTAAATTATATATATTCTATGTATAAGATATCACACACAGACACGGAGAGAATCATCCATTTGATGCCCAAAATACAGAATGTCTAGCGTTGGGCCCCTGGTCAAAGCCAAGACCCTGCAGTTTTATTTGAGTTTGGCTTGTAGGTGCAGAGGACCAAGTGCCTGGGCTGTCATCCTCTGATTTCCCAGGCACATTAGAACGGAGCTGAACTTGAAGTGAAGTGACTGTGACTCTACTTAGTACCTATATTGGATGTCAGCATTGTACATGATGACTTAACTTGCTGCAACATAATGCTGATGCCAATGTTTATTTTTGCAATGTAATTTATTTATTTGTATTTGTTTGCATGGCAAATAGAAGATGAGAATAAGTAAGAACACCAGAAAGAACTTTCATCTGCTAGTTCCCTCCCCAAATATGCTCAGTAGGCAGCCCGGATCTAGCTGAAGTTTTGAGTTAGGAATTGAGACCACTGCACAGGAATCACCTGCTGCCATTCAGAGTGTACACTGAAGGAAGCAGTGTTGGGAGCAACAGACTTATGGGCACCAGACTTGTTGGTTTGCCTGACAGCCTGCTGCGTTGCAAAGCCTGCCTTGGGCAAACAGGGGCACAGCAAGCAGCATATTAGGGCTAGAACATCCCGCGCAAAGAAAGCAGAATAGAACTTGCTGAGTGGGCCGTAACCTTCGCCTTCATTCGCTTTAAGATGTTTTACCTAGGATTACTTCCCTGTTCTCAATGTAGATAATCAGTTCCCTCCCTGCTTCAATGAAGATAATTAGTTCCAGGAAATCCCTCCCTTACCCCTCCTCCCCTAGAGAAGAAGGTATATATCGAGGAGTGAAATAAAGGGCATTGGCACTGTCTTTCACCAAGCACGTGTCCATGTGTTTCTTGGGCCAGCAGCCCAGGGGTTCGCAGCCCAGCATCCCCAGTCCACCCTCAGGTTTTGAGTGTCATGTCCTGCAGGTCGGGACAAAGCAGGAATTGTGAGTAGAGCTGGTGTATCCCGGGAAGCGTGTATGTTTCATAATTGAGTGCTAACCACTAGACCAAGTGCCTACCTCTGACATTTGGCTAGTAAGACGATATGTTCTATCAACCTTTGCCTGGATGTGGAATATCATACAAAAGGTAGGATAAATTTCGTTAGGCATCATATATGTTGGGAGGCTTTAAATGGAGTTATACTTAAAAGTATCTTCCTGTAAGTAGAAAAATATACATGTAGATGTATTGTTTCTTTCTTGAATGATGCCTGTTTTTATGATTGATTGTTATTCAATGTTTGCATAGCTAATAAAGAGGAACATATGAAGAAATTGGTATTTATTCACCCACATTCTTTAGGAGGAAGTAAAAAGCAGATGTAATATTCAGGAATAACATTCTTTCATCATTCCTTATTAAGTCACAGTATTGCTAATTTATTTGGTGAGTTTTTGCTCTTTAATGTTGGGTTTTAATGCATCTTACCATACATTGCTGATGTTGTCTACAGCGTTCTAGGAGTACACCACAGAAAATGGAAAAGGAATCAGTACTCTTTTTTGCTTTTAAATATGAATAAATTGTAGCACTAGGTAAATGCTTAAAAAGAGATACCTTCTGAACTTGAACAGATATTATATTGGAGATTACTGGGAAGCTTGCTGAATGTTTTTATGTCTTAGTGCACAACAGATATGCTTATACAGTGTGAGAGTTAAGAATCTCGTTTTACATAATGGTAAAGTCTGCTTTGATCACAATTTATCCCTTTTATTACTGAACTCTCTCTCACACATACATACACACACATACATTACATGTCTATTTCACACAAGGGTCACTAAATGAAACACAGATATGAGTCACTCCAATGCTTGTCTTGTCTCTCTCCTGGAATTCCCAATTCTTGTGAATCTACAAATTGCCACTGCTGGTTCACATTTCTGCTTACATACCACTTCTTTTGAAAGGTTCTCTGATGATACCTGCTGCTTGAGGATTTAAACTATTAACTCCATATTTTTTTTCCTAAGGACTCTTTAGTATGCTTAAAATGTTATAACAGGCGGCTGAGTTTATGTTGAGGAATGTCTTTCCAAATTCTTCTCACTAATTTGTGAATAAAGTCTTCACAGCAAAACAAACAAATAAACAAACAAAAACCAACAAGGAACCATATAACTAGATGTGATTGCAAAGAAAAAGAGAAAATAAGGACATAAAACAAAACGATCCATCCTACAGATGCAACCCATCTTTTCCAAGCAAAGCTTCAAATCAATATGGTCTGAAGTGACAATACCTGAAAAAGGAACACCCTCTAGTAACAGTAGTCCTCAACCAGCACTCTGATAAGAGAGAATGTTCCAGATGAATTAGTGTTGTTGTTTTTTTTTAACATGTAGTTTTTCGATCATCTATTGTCCTCTCTATACTCCAGAGTTTCTCACTCGAGTCTCTTCCTTTAGATGGCAATGGAAAGAGAACAAGTAAGTTTTAGAATCAGTGTCATATTACTGGAGCCCACATTCTGTTGGACAGAATCAATCACAAGGCACATCAGATGCAAAGGGGTTTGGCAATGGAAGAGAAATAAAATGGTGGAGAAATACAAAACATGTTTGTTAGTTTTCTACTTCTGTCTGCACACAATTCAACAAAACAAACAAGCATATCATCAGTTGATAGGATTTCATCAGAATAGCTTCACTGACTTTTTTGAAAGGGTCATTGTCTTTAGCAGCTCATAGTAGATGATGGAAGGGAGACTGCAAATCATGAAAGTATAGTGTAATATGATACAGTCTCATTTTGCTCAAAAATAAGAATAGTATATAAGTATGATAAATGTTATGAGAGTTGAACAAATTATATTCAATTTAGAGACTGTATTCATGAACTAATTTTTGATTGATAAGAAGGAAAATTTTAGGTTGAAAAGTAGGAGAGTAAAAATCAGGGGAACTCAATTTAAATAGGAGAGTTTGACTAAAACCTAAGTAATTGTTAAGGATTTTAAGGTACTTCAGTATGGTATTAAATAGGACTCAAGGCAGGGAGGACACACAAAATTAGAAGACATATAACTTAAAGCACTCTATATGTCTGTCAGTTAGGGTTTCAACTTGAAGATGATGGGTCATTAGCAAATTTTTACCAAGGAGTTGATGATATTTTAATTAGAAATGTCATTCTGGTTTGCGAAGGAATAATGAGGTAAGAATAGAACAAAACAACAGACAAAAGTATTGAAGTAATCCACGAGAGAAATGACATATCCCAGAACTGGAAAAGTTTATTTGAATTTAAGATATGTATAGAAGTTCAGTTGTTGTCAAGTTTTGTTTTCACACAGGTAAGAATAAGGAAAGCTGAACCTCAAGTTGGGATTCAGGCCTTGACATTTGAGGAAGCAGATATAAAATCCTCATATCCGTATGTTCCAATACATGAACTTTGATATCTTTCCCAGAATATTACTTATGTTCTCAAGTTTCCTAAAAAAAAAAATTAGATTTGTTGTTTGTTTTTTATTTTATTTTCCATATTTTTAGTTTTTAACAGGTTTAACATAGTTCATAGACACAGTTCTGAGAATGTAATGATACTGCCATCTCTGTTCTTCCTTCTCTGATTTTACCTTAATACCATCACTTTTAATTTATATTGCAGTCAAGGGCTTAATGTTACAATAAAAGAGTTCAGTGGGTAAAACAAAAGAACCCTTGTCTTGTTTTCTGGAATTAGCAGGTGTGATATGCCTTGGACACATCTGTTTGAAGATGTTAATAGAAAATTAGACATAGCAGTAGAATTAGTGGAGTACTCATAGACTGATGAAAACCTGGGAGAGTTCAGGGATATAATTGAAATCGCAAGTGTGTAATTACCTTTTAGTAAGTTTAATATTATTTTTAGTTCTCTAGCATAGCATAGCTAATATAGTCAGTAACAGAATTCTGTGCATTTCAAAATTGCCTAGAGAGTGAATTTTTAATATCCTTATAAAAATTAGGGGTTTTATTAGAATATATTAACTCCCTAGATTAATTGCTCAAAATGTATGTATAGCTCAAAACATCATCATGCAAATTCATTCTTTGTACATCACCAATCCACAATTAGATTTACATATTTCAAAACTGAACTAATATTGAACAAGTAAGAAATTACTAAGGAATTAATTGATGAGAAAAAAGCAATTTGAAATAGGTGATGTTGAATCATTATCATCAAATTGGGTATATATTTTGAGAAGTTTTAAGCATTACTAACAGAATTAAGAGTTAAAATATTCTGATTTTACCAATATTGATTTCTGTGAAATAATGTCAGTTATCAGGTTTTAATATTTAAAAGCATATAGAGAAAAACAGATATCTGAGATACGATAGAATTGCTGTGATAAAATATTAATTTGAGTGCTTAGAGAAAATGAAGGGAAATAAAAATAATATGCTCTCTATAATATACTTTTATTTCAGTTGTTATTGTTTGTACATCAAAAACTAAAATCAACAAAAACTTCTGTACATCACCAACAGAATAGAGGGTAGTGCTATCTGTAGAATTCAACTCTACATTGGTCCCTTATTGCCAGTTAGCTAAGACATATATTGATGTCTCTAATCCTACAGTTGATTTCTATAACAGGTTCAACATATAAGAATCCTTTTTGGGCAGAGGGCAGGGAATCGCTAACCATTTCATATGGACTAGGTCCCTTCTCACTAGGAAGAAAAGACCCTGAAAAACTTGCATACATACAGTTCATTAAATATATCTGCACTCATACAGTTCATTAAATATATAACTAATTAGCATACAAACAAGATAGATGTCTTCATTATATTAAGATTTGATTATTCCTTTCCAAAACAATTGGTTAGTGAATAATAGCTTCTACTCTTATTTTTATTATTTTGGTCCCTTGTAAAATGACAACTCTGTGCCAGCTTTCTTTGTATTGCTACTTAGGACTAAAATACTTTGAGTTATAATTTTAGACTAAGTGTGTTGATCTTGGCGAGTAATTAGGGAAATTTTATATTTAAAAATATTTCTTTGAATACTGGGAGTTTTTAAGCAGTCATCATGTCCTCTGAATTGAACAAGCTAGCAAGCAAATAATCCACTTGAATCCAAGGTGTATGTCTTATCTAGTTAAATATTTCAAACTGTTGCACTCGTGGCATGCTACATAAAAGTTTTTTTCTATTTTTTTTGTTGTTGTAAATACAAATTTACAGAGAGAAGGAGAAACAGTGAGAAAGATCTTCCATCTGCCGATTTACCTCCAGAGTGGCTGTAATGGCTAAAGCTGAGCTGGTCTGCTGCCAGGAGTCAGGAACTCCTCATGTCACCCATCTAATATTGGGCCATGCCATCCCATGCCTGGGAAATTAACCAAATGAAACAAGAACAGCACATAACGAATGTACTTATATATCCATATGCATTACAATTTAATTCACAATAGCTAAAATATTGAATCAATTTAGATGTCCATCATCAGCTGACCAGATGAGAAATGCAGTGTATATGGACTATGGAATTGTACTTAGCCCATAAAAATGAATGGAGGGGACAGGTCTGGTGGGGGTTATTAGGAGTTGCCTCAACTTGGCTGTAGCTCCTACTGGTTTATGTGACCAAGTGCGTGCAGGGCAGTATCGAGCTTGGCTCCAATTCCCATTAGTTGGCATAGAAGAGAGGGCTGGAGACAGAACTGATGCAACAATCACAATTACTACTGTATGCATAGGCTGACAGGGAAGACAGACTGTGCCAGACCCTATTTCAGCAAGCACACACAAGAATCAGTCTTGGATGGCCCCAGATGAGTTTTCTTTGGGGAATCCCCCAGTTGAACTGGTGAACTCAGAGCTTCAACCATGGAGAGAATTGCAGATTCCATGGTCTGAACGTGAAATGCTTGTGTCAGAACTGGGCCTGCTCAGTGGCTCAGACAGAGCAGTGACTGGTTGCACATGGGAGATAGGATGGTACGCTAAAACCTGCAGAAAACACCTGGTAACAGAACAGAGGACAGAGGACAGAACAAATCAATCAACTCTCTCAGCCAAATGTTGGCAATGAAAATCTAAGCAAATGGAGACTCTAAGATGGGCTACGTCAGCCAGTGGATTCAGGAGAGATTTCATCATGCTTGGAGTGGTGAGATTGGCAGTAGTTCAGAACTGTTGAACTATCAAAACCATAGAGCAGTACCCTTAGAGCATACCCCACGTCGGAAACCTTTGGATGGTTGGGAGGCTGGGTGGGGTTTTACTGTTATTTCTCCCCTCTGCCCAGATGCAAGAAAGAAAAGAAGAAAATGTGATAACAATGGTCTTACCCATTCTCCTGTAGCCCTTGACCTTTTGAACCCTAATCAACTATGTAAAGATTATCAATAAAATAAAAATAAAGGAAAAAAAAAGATTTAAAAAAAAATGAATGGAATCCTGTTACTTGCAACAAAATGGATGTAACTGGAAATCATTTTTCTTAGAGAGAAAGCCTAGTCTCCAGAAGATAAGTATCTTTGTATTTCCTTAATTTATGCTTTGCCTGTGGTAACTAGTACACAGAGAAAAAGCACGCTATGTGGATGAAATTGACATTGTGAGAAGTAATTATTGCTAATAGCTGTTTTCTGTGTCCTTGAGGAATAGTTTACTTGTTTTTCTTTGAGTTCTTTACTGAACAGAGTATTTAGAGTAAAACTGAAAAGTGAACTGAAAATGCTCAATTGTAGATGATTAACAAAAAAGAAAGAAAAAGAAAGAAGGAAAGATTGTAGGTGAGGAACTGTGGTGCAAGGGAAGATATGGAAGCAAGTAACACCGTGATCTTTAAAACTCTGTTGTGAAATGCAAGAAGATTTTCCACTTTATATGAATGAAATATTTAAAAAAACAGCCATATGGGTTGGGACTGGGATATAGCAGGCTTAGCCTCTGCCTGTGGCACTAACAACCCATATGTGTGACAGTCCCAGTCTTGGTGATGCTACTTCTGGTCAGACTCCCTGATGATGGACTGGAAAGGTAATGCTAAATGGTGCAAGTTTGTGGAGCCTCTACACCCACATGGGAGAACAAGAAGGAGACTCTGGCTTCCAGTTTGGGATCGGTAACATTTCAGCCTTTGTTGCCATTTGAAGTGTGAAACAGCAGATAGAAAATCTCTGTCTTTCTTTCTTTATAACTCAACCATTCAAATAAAATATTTATAAAAAAGGAATAATAAGCCAATATTATATTACCTTTCAGGAAAATAATTTACTAGTTGATACATGATCATAGAGAATACATCTGCACTATCAATAGGAAACGGTCATTCATGCAATATATCTGGCTGACTAATGTTATCAAGTATTAAGTCAATGTTCTGCTAGGAAAATAATTCAGTCTTCTTGGTATTAGAAAAGGTTTTAGATATGGTGACACCCTGACTTTACTAAGGTTATCAAATATGTCACAAATTTTATTTGATAATTCTATTAAACAACAATAAAAATCAATTTACAAAGGTATGACTACACAAAAGTTAAAATTCCATTCTAGAATGGATTTCTAGCATGTGACAGGCCATACTTATTTCTTAGCCTATATTTTATACAAAGTTCATAATTTAATATTTAAAATACTGAAGTCAATAGGAAGAGAAAAAAACGAAACATATATTTGAGCTTACAGTTTAATTTTAATGGAATCATCTGGCTCAGTGTAAAAGCAACATCTGCATCCTCGTATTCTGTAGGAAGCTGTGGATAATTTCTGTACAAAACAAAGAATAGAGTAATTAGAGTGTTTGGTGAGTTTTTAAAAGATATTTTCACTTCCAAAAAGGGAACATATAGTTCTCTGATCAAATGTTGGGTAAACCTGACTTAAATTTGATTTCCTAAACAATTGTGAAACAAAAGAAGGAAGGTCACTTTTACATGATAGTAAACATCAACGCAATTGTTACCGTTGTCTTTAATTTTGAATAACTTATTTTGGTGTAAATATTTGAATCCATTTATATTAATTCATGGACTACTTTGGATGCTCATCCCCCCACCCCATATTCCTGGGAAAGTGTAAGTCTCATAAAATTTTTCTTTTTTAAAAGATTTATTTATTTCATTGGAAAGACAGCTAAGATTTATGGAGACAAGGAGAGACAGAAATCTTCTAACTGCTGGTATACTCCCCAAATGGCTACAACAGCAAGACCCAATCTGAAGCCAGGAGCTTCTTCTGGGTCTCTCATGTTGGAACTGAGTCCTAAGGCTTTAAAATAGCCTTTACTGCTTTCCCATGCCACAAGCAGAGAGTTGGGTAGGAAGTGGAGCAACTGAGACACAAACTTGTGCCCATATGGGATCCCAGCATTTCTAGCCACTGGATCATCATGCTGGACACCTTATTAACTTTTTATTTGTTTTCACAAGTATTCTTGGCTTAGATCATAAATCATCAATATCGGTATTTGGGGCATTTTGTGATGGATATTTCTTGGTTGAGCAAGGCCATCAAGTACATTGTGGTATGTGTAGCTGTGGTCCTGCCCTCTATCCTCTAGAACAAGAAGTTGCCTGTTAAATGGCAGTAGCAACTGTGCTCCTACCACTTGTGAAAGCTACAACTTCTGGTGTCCATGATGTCTTATGCACCCTATGGACACAGTAACATCTAATTGAAAATCCAAACTAATATAAAGATTGAATAGCCTTTATATTTTTAAATTCATCATCTATGCATGTATTTGTTGAGTATATATTCTAAGAAATATCTTATTTTATAATATCATTAATTACTTTTTTATTAAAGCTTCAGCTTTAACAAAGTCTATATTTTGTAAACCTATAAACCTTTTAATATAAAAGATGTATTCAATTTTTTTCCTTAAGCATTTCTTGCCTTCTTCAATGTAGTGATAAATTAATTTTTAATGAGTTAGAATTTTTATTTTATTGTTTGTGTTCCATTTTAGGTTCCCACCATTTCTCTATTAATATTTTAAAGATTTATTTGTTGCTATTTTATTTTATTTTATTATTATTTTTTTATTGTTGCTTACATTGTATTATGTAGTACAGTTTTATAGGCGCTGGGGATTCCCCCCACCCCTCCCATACCCCTCCCCCCATGGTGGATTCCTCCACTTTGTTGCATAACCATAGTTCAAGTTCAGTTGAGATTCATTGCTTGCAAACACATGCCTAGCATAAAGTTCAGCGTCTTATTGTCCAGATAAGTTCAGTGGCCTCTTGGGGAGACCTTCTCTGGTCTGAAGATAGGGCTAACAGAGTAAAGATCCGGTCAGTTAAAAGCCCCAACAAGGCCTCAGTATCAATATACAACATTATGGAATTAATTGACATAGTATTGGGTAAACAATATGTTAAAAATAATGCAAGTTCCATTCTTCGAAACATCTGGGTTGAGACAGTATCAATGACAGGTTCAAAAAATAACAAACAACCATACAAAAATTACAGGTTAAATCTATTTGTTGCTATTTTAAAGGTATATTTACAAAAAGATGGAGAGACATAAAGACCTTCCACTAACTGGTTCACTCCCCAAATGGCCACAACTGCAAGAGCAGAACTGATCTGGTGCCAGAACTCAGGATCTAATATCTAGGATACAGGAGTCAGGAGCCAGGTGCTTCCGGCAGGTGCAGGGTTCCAAGGCTTTGGGTCTTCATTCACTGCTTTCTCAGGCTATAAGCAGGGAGTTGGATGAGAAGCAGAGCATTTGGAACACAAACTGATGTCCATATGAGATTCCAGTGCTTACAGGGTGAGGGCTAGTTGACTCACTGCACCACCCCCTGGTCTCTATTAAGTTTAGTTCATTTGTTAGGGAGTAAATACTAATATTACCTCCATCCAAAAAAGGCACTCATAATAATGTTTTCCTTCTTATCTATAGCACTCAATTCTCACTTTTTTTCACTTTCCATCTATTCCCATTCAGTCTGTGTAAGTTACTGGTCTGTTTTGTGTCTTGCTTAAGCTTTCTTTATTCGTTTTGCAGAAGGAAGTATTTATAGTTTTCCTCATGTCCTTTTCATTTTTCTTCAAAGAATAGACTGGTTAGTGTAGAACTATCTGAATAAGGCTAGCTTTATGAAGAGAAGACGTGTCATTAATGTACATGATTTTAAGGGAATGCCCCATCAGCAGCTTTCCTGTACTGAGCACCTGAACAGCAGATTGTTCTTCTGAGGCCATGTATTCAATGGAGGCAATGCATCTAGAAATTAAGAACCTGAAAAGTGATTTGGAACTTTGGCTTGCTCTGATAACAACAGACTCATAAGAACTCAAGAATCCCACAGGAGACACATTATGGTCTCTAAGGACAGCACTCCTAATGTCATTTGTGTAGGCCCATTTTCCAAAACTCCCACCCTGAACTCCACCCTGTTTTACACTAAGAACCAAGAGTACAGCACATGAACCCTTGAGGAACACAGTCAATCATATACAAACCATAGAACTATCAAGATAGGTATATTCTGCTTCTTTTCGCTTATCTGCATACCCTGGAATCGACTACAAATTAATTTTTAGAGAGTCGCTTCTTCTTCTTCTTCTTTTTTTTTTTGTCACCAGATTTAACAATACTGTGTAAAGGCTCTGTGGAATAGTTATTCTTCTGGGTATGGATACTTGGACTTTTCGGCAGCAATATAATATAATGGCCAATGTGATAAACATGCATATTTTCAGTTACATCTTTTGCGACAATTTTCAGCATAGGTGTTTCTGAGTCAAAGTGTAAATGCATTTATATATTTTTTAAATACTGTTAATTCATATCTTTAAATATGTTAGCAGTTGGGAATTTAAACAGTAATAAATGCATATGCGCTATAATTTTTCCAAAAAAAGTATTGTCATATTACTAAAGTTTTGATAACCTGATAAATTGCTTTTGTTTTCTAATATTGTTTAAATTCACATTCGCTTAATTATGAGAGCTGAAGAATACTTTGCATGTTTTCATTCTGTTTGTGCTACATTTAACAGCTGCCATTTATATAAAATGTATTTATGTTATTAGTTTTATATTTTGCCATTCTATTATTTTGTTCCAAAGAAGAAAACATTTCTGATGCTACTGAGTTTGTGTCTGTACTTGCCTCCAAGCATGTCTTGTAGACTTTTGGTTTATAAGCATTCTTCTGATAATCAGACACAGACCAAGATCATATACTGTGCTCCAACCCAGTCGTAAGCTAGAATAAAGTCTTTACCTGGCATATCTCATTGAAAAAGACAATTATTCTTCTTATATTGTGCCTTTATTTTGTTTCCTGCAGTTTTGATAGCCCCTTAATATATTCTAACATATATTTTCTGTTAGATATCTTAAGATAATGCACCATCTTTAGATAATTTTGTATTTATTTCCTGAGTTCAATCTGTTGTTTTTTTTTCATATTACATTTGCATTAATTTTAATTAGAGTGGTGAGTTTTGGCTTGTGCTTCACATTATAATTTGTGAATGTGTATTTTGTAGAGAAGGGTTTTTTTTTTCAGTTGATTTACTACCATAGCTCTGAGTTTATCAAACTTCCTCCTTTTCATTTTTTGTGGCTGTGTAGTATTTTAAAAGATGCTTTGTTCAACGGTGTCTTCTGTTAGGAGAGTTTAGCAAAATTGTTAATGAGGTTTTGTGTTTGGCTACAGGGGACGTGCTTTTTATGCTAATGAAGTGAGTTTATTATTCTTCCAAATGTGTTTCCTTGGATTTAAAGTTTATTGTTTAGTACATATGCATGTTTATCAGAGAAAATAACAAAAGTAAAGTGTTAGCATAATTTTAATTTATTAATACTGTCAATTTGATGAGAAAACTTTAGGCACCACGTCCTTCCAGAAGCACTCTTAGTGTCATCCTTCTAGTTTTGTAAGGAGAATTTTATTAACAAAAGTTATACATATTTACAAGATACAATGTGACATTCCAACACATCTATAATGTGTATTGATCTAATCAGGACAATTAAAACTTACCCTCCAGTTGGTTCTCTTTTCTTTTATTTGTTCATAAAATGTATACTAACTTGCCATGAATTATAAACAACCTACTGTCATGTGTAACATGCATGAGTTTATTTTCTTTACCTAACACTGACTCAGCATCCATAATACAAACTCATTTTATTCCTATACATTCTTCTTAGCCTTCAGTTTTTAAATTGTTGTTCTGTGTTCAGACTCAGGTGGCTCTTTATTTATTCCTTTAGCTCACATATATGAGAAAGAATATTCATTGAAGTAGTTTGCATGTGTTAGTTTTTAATATGTAGGTATTCTGTTTAAAAAATTATTTATTTTATTATAAAGTTAGATATACAGAGAGGAGGGGAGACAGACAGGAAGATCTTCCATCAGATGGTTCACTCCCTAAGCAGCTGCATTGGCTGGAGCTGAGCCAATTCCGAAGCTAGGAGCCTGGAGCCTCTTCTGGGTCCCATGTGAGTAGCAGAGCTCAAGTATTCAGGAAATTTCCTCTAATCTTCCCAGGCCATCAGCAGAGATGGCTCAGAACTAGGGACATGAACCTGTGCCATGTGGGATGCCAGTCTTGTAGTTGCCACTTTTGTCCACTATGCTACATCAGCCCCATTTTTATTTTCTTTGAAATCTCCAAATGTATTCTCTTGTACCTCACTGAATTTAATCAGTATTATTTTTTTGATTCTTTTCCAGGTATTTTACTAGTTTACTTCAAATCATGATCTACTTCTAAAGAGTCGTTGTGTTCTTTTGGAAGTAGCATGAGTCTTATGTTCCTGTGCTAATGTTTGTGCACCTGTTATGAGCAGTTCATCATTCTTTATGAAGTAGGTGACATTGCAAAATACTTTTTAATTTAGATGTGTGTATCGATTGGGTAAGTTACTTTGGTTTGGTTGTGGTTCTAAGAGAGCCTAGAAGAGTAATGTCCTTGCATGATTTTTTTTTTATTTTTTCAGAGTTTATTTATTTTTATTGCAAAGTCGGATATATATAGAGAAGGAGAGACAGAGAAAAGATCTTTCATTCGATGATTCACTCCTCGAGTGCAACGGCCAGTGCTACGCCGATCTGAAGCCAGGAGCCAGGAACTCTTCCAGGTCTCCCACGCAGGTGCATGGTCCCAAGACTTTGAATCATCCTCAACTGCTTTCCCAGGCCACAAGCAGTGAGCTGGATGGGAAGCAGGGACGCCAGGATTAGAACTGGCACCCATATGGGATCCTGGCACTTTCAAGGCAAGAACTTTGGGCGCTAGGTCTCTGTGCCGGCCCCCCTTGCATGATTTTCTAATAATGCTAGAATTGTGTAAGCAGTTCATGGATCTATGATTCTGAAGTGGAATGTATATTATTGGGCTCCAGAATATAATAATAGCAGTATCCACATTCCTTTGCTCTGGGACATGGCGAAGGCAGTTCTCTTTATCAGAAAAGGTGTAAGTGCTGCTGGGGCTTGTTGCACCAATAGCTGTGTCCCTAGAACTGAGTGGTATAGATTATACCTTCATCAGAATCTCTTGCATGTTCTGAGATAGTGATGAGGCTATGGATCAAACCCTTAAATCCCCACACTGACGGAAGTAAAAGTGATCTTTGAGCAGTCCTTGTGGTGTGGATACCAAATATTCTGATGTATGTGCACAGGTGGGCCTGGGACAGAATATCAGAATGCAAGTAGAGGTGTCTCGATGTCCTTCTGGGGCTGTACAGTTGATTGTTGGTGTATAATATCAACAATCTTGGTGTGATAGCTGTAGGACAGGGAGGAAACCTTGTCAAAGTCCTAGGTGAAAATCACAGACTAGGCTGAAGGTTGTGTGCTGGTGACTGCGGGTCTGTAGCAGTGGAGAGTTTAGTGAGTATCTTCTTCACTTCCCACAATGCAAGCTTAGATGTTCTTAGGAGTTGCAGAATCAACTGGCAACTGTTACAGCTGCACTGCTCAGTGGACATTATCTGTCCAGGCCCCATGTTTCACATACATGGAGGGGATTCTGTGTTTGGCAGCATGTATTGGATCCATGGAATGCTCAGAGATGTCTTCCCCTAGTATCCTTCATGAAAATGTAGCTCCGACTGTCCTAGTCACACAATTATAGAGCTTGGCTGGTACCTTACCCGAATCTCATAGTGTGACTGCAATCTAAAGTACGTATTGTGCAAAGTCTGTGCACACCACAGTTTAGTGCACCACAGTCAGGATCTTTCCTAGGCCCCACAGCAGGAAAACAAAAGTGGTTCTGAATACTTACAGAATAAACCATCATAGTCTCACAGTTAAGGATACTTTACAGTTCTTACTCATTACTCACAGGTTAAGTGCATTAGATACTGGGAGCTGAGGACTGGATCCAATCAGGCTTTCCACTTCTCAAAGGTGAGTCAAGTTTTACAGAGATTATAGCACCAATTGTCTCGAGCTACATGACACAAAACTACTGTCCCTGTGTTTCACATAATATGTGAGGGTGATGCTAGGGCTTGTGTTATGCCATCCAGCATATGTTTCAATAAATACAAAAGGGGACTCTCTGAAGCTTAGTAATTTGGACTTGAATACTGATTGCTGCTGGTTCAGAGGGCAACTTCCTGGGTCCTGCAGGGAAAGCAAATGTGGCAGGGGTCTTGTGCTCATGCTGTCTGTTCTTTGACATGCTCTGGCATCCTCAGGTAAGTAACAACTCACCTGCTGGCAAGAATTATTACATATGATTGGATTGTATTGAAAATATTTTTCTTTTAAAATAATCAATTCTCATTATATTATTTTATATGAAAGGAAGAGAGTGCACAGCTGACAATTCATTTCCGAAAACTGTGCGATGGCCAGAGCTGAGCCATGCCAAATCAGCTGTCTGGAACCTAGTCTGTGTCTGTCGTAGGGTGGGCAGGAACTGCCTGTTTGAGCCATCACTAGCTACCTCCATGGCAGTTGGAATGGCATAGAGCTGTATTGAACCTTGGGAGTCTTCTATGAGATGTGGCATCTCAAGTGGTAGCTTAAGGACTGCACTAAATGCCTGCTTTCAAATTATTAAAATACTAATGCCTAAGTCCTTTAAAAGAACATTATACGTAAATGTTATTTGTGGAAAATTACATGCTGGAAAATAGTTCAACTCTTTTGGCAATGTATCAGTATTTTACTCAAAGGACATAATTCTGCTAATGTAACTCAAGGCAATGTTAAAGATCTATTAAGAATCAATATTTTTTCTTTAAAAATTACATAATGGAACATATTTTTATTCTAAACTTCTCTGAGAAAATAAAAAATACAGTGGGTAGAAAGTGTTTTCTCAATGGAAGCATAACAATTTTCTTATGTTTCGATCTCTTGTATAATAATAAGCATACTTATCTGTATCCAGGACATTAAGTACTCAACATATACAAAAACAATGTGAGCAAAGTGAGTAGTACACTGCGTCTCTGTTTCCTGTTTATTTTCATAAAAACTGCTTCTGTGTCTATGATCCAGATGTAATAAACCTGAGAAAATATGCCAAATTCTAAATTACAAAGCAATAGTAGAATTAAGATAGAGTAATAATTACATGAGCTATGCTTGAGATCATTTCTAATTCATGACATACTTTCAGCTTTTTCTTATTCTTTCAGAACAAGGTGGTAAATAGTCTAAAGAAATCATAATGTTGCTTTCATTTCCAATCTTTAATAAATCATTAAGAACTAAAATAAGTTTATATTTCCAACCATATCAGTCTACACTAGAATTTTAGCAAATATGAAATTAGCATATAAAAAAAGAAGAAAAATAATTTGTTTCCCTAATTTGGCAATGTGATACAACAGGGGAAAAAATAACCTTTCAAAGCCATTGCCATGCCTTAAAAATGATCTTAGCTGGCAAAACAAGTTTACAAAATAATTTGATATCACCACATTAAACTTCCTTTGGAAAACTAATGTTGAAAATAGAAGGTGATAGGAAAGATGATATTAAGGTATTTTAAATAAGATTGCAATAACCATCAAATTTGCACTTGTCATGCAAAGTATGGCAAAAGAGTCATTTTAGGATTTTTAAAAACAACACCAGGGTATTGAGACTATTCAAGATGTAAGAAAGAGCCAACTTTCAGCACCTAAGAAACCAGAATGTGCATTTTAAGATTTTCTAAGTAAAACAATACCATGCATTGTAAAATGTATTTGGAGCATCCTCATTCCACATATAATATTAGCTTTTCCCTTTTGTTTTGCTGAAACTATCATGACAGTCCTATCTGCAATATAGGAGCAAAGAAGATATCTGGATCATTTAAGGAACACACATAGGTAATATTAAGCATGAACTGACAACAACTGTGCTTTTGACAGGATTCATAAATTTTAGATTTATGTGTATCTATATAGATTTGTTTTAATCTGTAGATCAACTCTAAATATTAAATTTTTAAAGTATAATTTAAGTTATAATTTACAATTTTTTCATGAAATAACTTTGAAGTTGGTATCAATGACCTTGAAATTATTCATGTATTTTGGATTTATTTCTGTCAGCCACAATATGACACATTGGCTTTAGATGGTAATGTAGCAGGAGGAACATGCATCAAATAAAAGGTTTTGTTTTGTTTTATCTTTTAGAGTCAAAATCAAGCACATCATATAATTTAGTCCTACAGAAAGATAAATAAAATTTGTGATTACCTATAGAGAAATAATGTGTGTTTTGGTGGAATAAAATATATTTTGCAGTGATTATAATTTCATGGTACTTAACATGCCAAACATGCAAGTCTTCTTTTTGTACCATTTTGTGGGCAGAAAGAAGTAGAAACTTTAAAAAAGATTTGGTCAGTAAGAGCTATGAGGAAGGCAGTGTAGACATTCAAGGCCCAGCTTTGGAGTAATAAAAATCTGGCATCTTCTGATTCCTTTCCAAACGGAGTGGAACTTGCAAGATATTTATCTGTCTGACGTATATATTGAAGTCACAATAAGAAACTCCCAAAGATATCTCCATTTTTAGTCCTATATCACTTTTCATGACAAAGGAGATTTGAAGATCATAATACTCATGGGAATTGATGTGAGGTGCTGAGATTATCCAGGATTATCTGACTGAGTTCAATATAATTCCAAGACTTTATAGGGAAGAAATAAATAGATCAGACAGAGAGAGTTGGGACAGCAGAAGCAGAGATTGGAGTGATGACTTTTATAAATGAAGAAGGGTCTATGAGCTAAGAAATGTATTTGGAAAGAAACTGGAAAAGAAAGCAGATCTTTCCAATAAAAGTCCCAAAGAGGTATAAGCCTTTAATATCTTGTTTCCAGACATCTAAATTCTACAACTGTAAGAGGGAATATACACTGCCAGTGTTCTAAGGCACGAAATTTGGATGCTTTGTTATGGCAGCAAAAAAAAAAAAAACCCAGATTCTAGTATTTCTTGCAACAAATGACTAGCTTCTTCATGCAGTTCTCCAAGGCTAACAGAGCGATATGTGGGCATTGGTGGAAGTAGGTTAAGCTGCTGCCTTATTGCTTATTTCTAACATCACAGTATCATTTATGCTTAGCAGTTTGAGTTGCGATCGACCCACTCTGGATAAATCCCCTTCTGATCTAGCCCCCTAAGGACTTGGGAAAAGCAGTGGAAGTTTTACCGAGTATTTCAGCCTCTGAACACACATTGAGGAGTTTAATGAAAGCCCTGGCTTCAGGATTCAGCCTTGTTTATCTGTTACTGCAATGGATATTTGGGGAGTAAACCAATGAATGGTTCATCTCCATCTCTCCTTCTTTCTCTATCTTAACTCTGTCTTTCACATGAATGAATAAATACATATTTTTGAAAGGTTATCTAAGGTGATGCTCGTTATTTCACGTCAGAATTCTACACAACCTTGATAGAACTGGAGGTAGACTTCACTGACTCTAGGTAGAAATGTAGATAGAGAAAATATATTTAAAAGGTGATTTGTTAAATTAACAGTTCTTCAGAGGTTTATAACACTTGGAATATCAAAAAGAGGGAATCTTTCTGTAGAGTGTTTACTGAATGAGAAACACCAGCTTTGCATAATTCAATAACGTAGTAGAATTTATATTGCATATTTCAAGAAATTTCCAACAGGAATTACTGATGACAATTTGAATGAAGCTTTATAGCTTTTGAAGTCAATTTTCACACAGGTTCTAAAAGTACAACTGTATCTTGACTAAAATAGATCTGCTACATTGCCTTAAATTAACACTTTACGATAAAATTGGAGGCAAATTATACATACCAAATCCATTTTGTCTTGAAAGGAAATGGGAATTGGAAAGTGTATAAACTGACAGCTTATTGCTGTGTAAGTATGGAGATAGATGAAGCTAAAATATGTTGTCAGCATATTCCTATTGGTTCTGGTATCCTGTGTGAACACTGAAGCTAGTTATCTGATGTTACAGAAAATCTAAAACACAAGAATTGTAAGAAGAGAAGCCTGTTTGGATTAGCTTAAAATTCACAAAGCTCAATAAAATCATGCTTGCATACTATAAGCTGCTAAATATAAGCATGAAAAAAAAATGACACAGCTGAATGGGACCCTATAATCATTTTAAGGTTTACACTATAAACTAAAATTGAGAGGTCAATGATGTAGTTACAGGATGTGGTTAAGAACTTGCATTTGCTAACACATTGGTCATTCAGTAACATGTCAATTAAATTCGTGATGTTGTAATGTTCTTTTTCTTCCTCTTGTTGAATTTGTGTTATGGCTTTTCGTTGGAGGGGATGAAATTTTCTGCCAGCTCTAATTTCAGATCAAAGCTAGTCTCCCAATGAAACTGTTGAATTTATCTTGACAATAATATGCTGGATTCATGGTCCATCCCTGAAATGATGGGATTATGACTGTTTATGAGCTGTGCTACTGTAATAACATGGAGGAAATCAATATGGGGTGAGTGTTTGGGGAATGATTGGGGGAATCCCAGAGCCCATGGAACTGTGTCATGAAATGAAATAATACTAATAAAAGCCCACACAGCCAACTTTGATGATGTATGGAAGGACAGATTCTAGAAATTCAGATATTTCCTAGGAGCTGGATAAAGCAAGGGACGAGATCCTCCCCTACATCCTTTAGGAGAAGCATAGATCTGCATATAGTTTTATGTTTTAGATCTATGGGACTTATTTCAGATTCCTAATCTCCAAAATTATGAAATAATAAATTCAGGCTCTATTACTATGCCAAGTGCATGGTAATTTGTCACAACTGCAACAGGCAAATATCGCTGCACAGCTTTCATCTGCATTTTTCTTCATAGATTCAGTGTATGCATTGCAAATAGGAAAATTGCAGAAGTGGTGTGTCCATCGCAGGACACCACATCACGTGTGACAGGATAAGGAATGGTGCCAATATTGAGCCTGCTAATTTTCATCATTTGGCTAACTGATATTCACTCATTTTAACATATTTACTTATATTTTTATTGAAATGAATAACACTCATTTTCAGTATGGACTGCTTTATTTTGATGACTGGTTTGTCATCCTACTGCAGCTATGAGGTTTACTGCTCAAATTGTCCATATGCGGCCAGTGAAGCTCACTCAAGCTGATTGTTATATACTTTGACATGCCCTCATAATTTCAAACATGTTCTTATAATTTGGCACATAAAGTGATTCAGATTTGCTTTTTTCTCGTTTCATCAAGAAATCAACCGTGCCGCTGTAAATAAGTCCTCTTAGAGGACAGTGTTATTTCTGTGTGTTGCCACTCCTCTTAGGGCTCCTCAGCAGCTAGATTTCAGTAACCCATATACGATATATACATACATTTCCCTATATTTTTATCTGTTACTGTAAAAGTTTGAAATCATTCTATTAACTCTATTTTCAGTGGAAAACATGAGTTCTTCATTGGGCTCATTGCAATGGCTCAGTCACTAAAATCTTCACCTTGTGTGTGCCAGGATCATATATGGCTGTTGGTTCACATACTGGCTGCTCCACTTGCCATCCAGATCTTTTGCTTGTGGCCTGGGAAAACAGTAGCGGATGGCCCAAAAACGTTGGGACTGTGAATCTGTAATGGAGACATGGAAGAGGCTCCTGGTTCCTGGCTTTGTACCAGCTCAGCTCTGGCTATTGTGGCCACTTGCACCGTGCACTAGTGAATGGAATAACTTTCTCTCTGTAAAATCTGCTTTCCTAATAATGACAAATATTCAAAAATTTAAATAGTTTCTTAATTACATTTACTTCATATTTTATTTTAAGATTAAAATATTTATTTGGCATTTATATAGAGGTGCATAAAGACAAAGAGAAAGTTTTAATCTGCTGATTCACTCTCCTGATGGTCACAACCTCCAGGACAAGTCAGGAGCCTCCTCCAGGTCTCCTTTGGGGGTTGCAGGGGCCCAAGCTCTTGGGGGGCATTTTTTTGCTGATCAGAAGTACAGCAGAGGAGACTTGAACTGGTGCCTATATGGGATGCTGGCATTGTAAGCAGCAGATGCACTTGCATGCTACAAAGTTGCCCCCACATTTCATATTTTAAAGAAAGCTTATTGTTACTTATTTGTTGAGAAAGAGAGAGACAGATCCTATCTGCCAGTTTACTCCACAAAAGACTGTGCCAGCAAGGATTGGGTCAGGCAAGAGCCAAAAAGCCTGGAGCAAAGCACTTGATACTAACTTCTGACATGAGTGACAAGGACCCAAATGTTAGAACTATCACTTGCTGCTTCCCAGGGTATGTGTTATCAGGAAGTGAGTCAGAACTGGGACTTGAAACCCAGCCCCTGAATGGGATGAACACTTCCCCAGAAGTGGTTTAATCTGGGTTAAATAGTCACACAGATTCTGTATTTTCTCCCTTCCGAAATCATGAAATATGCTTTCCATATGTGTTTGTTTAAATTTATTTTTTGCTTAATTCAGCAGTACATGCATATCTCAGCCAAGAGGGGTGTGGCTTTGTGGCATGGTAGGTTAAACCTCTAGCTGTAACACCTGTATCTCATTTCAATGCCAATGGAAGTCATTCTAGTCCATTTCCATACTAACGTACCGGGGAAAACAGCAGAAAACAGTCCAAGTGCCTGGGACCCATTCCCCACCACTCCCACGCCTGCTGCTAAACTGCTGCAATATGCATCTTAACTAATTTTCCTTGTCTAAAAATGCAAAGTATTTAGATGATTTCAAATGTCAAATTATGTACCCATTGCCTTAACCAGAGATGATCAAGCAGGAAAGTAGGAAAATAAATCTTAAATCTAAAATTTTTCTCTCCTAACTGTCTTTCAACTCGGGGCCTGGGTTGATAGTTTCCTGCCACCATTAACATCTTGTTTTGTTTTACACAGAGATACTTGTCAGTGTGCTGGTGTGAGCCTTATCTGAGGAATATTTTCAGGTTTTTAGTATCACACTCCCGTTATCATCATAAAGCAGTACATACAAATTCTATTAACAACATAAATTGTTTGAGACCAGGAACATAGCAAAAATGCCTTCTATTATTTTGCAACATTTAAGTGTAAAATTATTCAACTATAAAACTAAGTGTATAATGGATTTTCAGTATGTATCCTTATGAAAAGTTCTGGACTAGATAAACTCTTATTTACTCCCTTTGTGAAATGAGATGACATTGAGAAAATATGGGATAGAAGTGACAAGCAATTATATAGCCAATCAATCTTGCAACTTAATAGTAACCAACAAATCAGTAATAATAAGGCTGTAAGAGAGCATGAACTCATCAAAGGAAGGACAACAGATGGTTTGTACCTGTTAGCAGTTAATATTCTCTAAAGAGCAAATTATAATCAAAGTAATTGACCAATCAAATAATTCCCATTTTATTGGAGCAGGACAAATAATCTAAAGCACTAAATTAAAAAAAAAAAGTTACTCTCATAGTCATTCAAATCTTTGTATCAGCCAGGCATTCAATTTAACTGTAGATTTAAATAAGACATTCAAATACATGAGACAGGATATAGTTATGTTCCTTCCCATTATATACTAGAAATGTGGAGTTTTAAATGAGCTATAATTTCAAATAATTGTGTAGGAAAAACACATTAATTCGGTACACTAAACTTAAATCTTCTATCATTAAACCAGATTTAATCAGTAAAGGCATATATACCTTCTTTATAAGAAAATTAAATATGTCCTGTTAGATGTAGAAAGATGCAACTCAGGGGCAGAAGTATAAAGAAAAATTGTTTTATTTTCTCCTGTCTTTGAAGAACGCCAATGTTTATTGAAAACTCCAAAGCATCATGCAAGCTAGGCAAGAGGACATTTCAGCTTGAGGTGTGATTTATCTCTACATCTATGTGTGATTTCCTCATGAAGTCTTAGTCCCATGCAGCATTTCATTGTTTCACAGAACATGCTTAGGAAATTCAAAAGTGCTGTAACTCGCAATTGCCAACTTTGCATGGATTTCATATTATGCTGGAAGAGCAGGAAAGATCTCTGTGTCAAGCTGTTGAATTGAACTGCCAAATTTTGAATTTCTTTAAAATTTGTATTGAAATGACAAGATATACAGATTTTTCTGCCAGAATAGATGCACGCAATATTAGATAAAGGGAAATGTGAGTCAGATTGTAGGATTACTAAATATTATCATAATTTATAAATATATTTTTGAAAGGCCATTCTCTTTGCAATTTCTACTTTTTTTTCATCAACAACTGACATGTTTTCTTTCTAAAGTATTTAAGACACAATGAATCCTCTTGGTGGGCTTCCTTTTATATTCTTATTGGATCTGAAAGTTTAGTTTTACAGACCTGTGCTGTTCTTGTTATGTGACAAGTGAAATATTTATCTATACTTTGTGGTTCTAGCTATTATATACTTTCCCCAAGAGTAACACCTGTTCAGCTTGCCTGACTAGTTCAGAGTCCTTATCAGCCCTCTGCCTCTCCAAAAAACTCTTCAACTGGCATTTTCTAAATATCTCCACTTCAAACCTAACCTTGTCTCAAGCGATATGCCCAGCCCTCACCTTCTCTAGAATTTATTTCGAGTTGCCAGCGGGAGGTCTTACCTTGGCGTTTTGATTTATATTTTGTGCTGCATTGTTTTGTAGGTAATCTTCTGCACAGCGTGCAGACCAGTCTTGTTGGTCCAGGATCCTGACCTCATGGCTCACCTCTACTCAGAAGAGGAAACAGATATATTGCATGCAATATGATTCAGATAATTCACTACAAATGCAAAAGCATACACATTTCTAGGCAGAGGAATATCTTTTATTGTAATTAGCTTCTAGGGAAACAGAGGATGACAAATTAATCTTTGACATTTAATCACATTCTCAATCAGTTCTATTTATGGATTCCACTTATCATTTTTCCCATAAACACGAGAGTGAATCACCAGTAAATATTTCCATCGCGATGACTCCATAGAATTGAAAATACGTTTTTTTACATTGTTAAACAATGTCAACAGGAAGAAAATGGCATCAAGAGTAAGACCCTATTTGGGATTCTAGCATCTCATATCGGAGTATCAGGACTGGAGTGCTCACTCATTGTCATCCAATTTCCTGCTGAGGCAGACTCTGGGCAGCAGCAGAGAACAACTGGAGGACTAGGTCACTGCCACCCGCATGGGGGAGTGGAAGGGTTTGTAGCTCCTGGTCCTAGCCTAGCCCGGCGCTGCCTGTATGACATTCAGGGAGTGAGCCCTCACCTCTCCTCTCTGGATTTTAAGCTAACAAAACTTTAAAAATATAGCATCAATGATTCATGTTAATGATAAACGTATGTTAAATTTTTGGTATCAAATAAGTATCAAATACTTGCCCAGATGTCTTATTTATATGTCGTGCAAGGCATTCATGAGATGGAACGTTCAACATTTTACACCTTATGACACAAAATTAAGAATTTTGAGATTACATCTTGTGTATACTGTTCCTTCTTACTACAAAGAACCTGAACTAAATTTATAGATGTTTTGCTCATAAACAAATTAATATTTATATTTAGTAATAAAAAGCTACAATTTATTGGAATGACTTGGCAAATTTGATGGAATATGAAACTATTATAATGTAAAAATATTTAAAGTGTTCTTCAAAAATAACGATAAAATAACACATTTTCTAGCCAGCAGTTGCTGAGAGATGTTGTGGCCAGGAGAGCTGCACTAGAAGAAATACCACAGGAAGGCCTTGTTAATGGAGGGCAATACAGACACAGGAGGAATAAAGACCACGGGGAAAGGTAAACAAGTGGCTAATTTAAAAGGCTATCTGTTATTTCTTATCTGACTTTAAGGAACAAGTTATATTGAAAGTAAATGAAAACACGGTGATGTGAAAGTTTTCATGTGTGTAGAAAAAAAAAAAAAAGGTTGTTGACAGCAACAGAAAATGGATAGTAAACCCTGTAAGTAAGTAAAATGAATGCTAATGGGACCCATGGTTAATTTAAATTTTAGTTTAAGGTTAATCTATATAGCAAGAAATGAGAAGAAGAGTTAAATGTGAGTGGATGAAGAGGAAGAGAGAAATGGATGTGCACTGTCACTGGTGATGTAAGCGGTGACAGGAGTTCACAGGAAGGATGGCTGTTCTAAATATATTCTGCTAAGAATATTAAGTTAGAGGTTAACCACTAATGTAGATGATAATATGGAGTGGGTACTGTGGCACAGTGAGTTCATCACTTGGAGTACCTTCGTTCCCACTCAGAGTGCCTGGATCCTCATCCTGCCTCTGGTTTTGATTCCACATTCCTCATAATACATATCCTGGAAGGCTCACATATTGAGGTGCTTGAGACCAAAGTGGGAGACCTGAACAGAGTTCCTGTTCCTGAACTAGTAGGTGGAAGAATCTTCTCTCTCTCTCTCTCTATTTCTGTCTCTGTCCCTCCCTCCCTCTCTTTCCAACTTTCTCTCTTTCTCATATCTCCTTTTCTCCCTCTCACTCTATGTTTCAAATAAAAGTAAATGAATATTAACAACAAATAGCAAGAAAATGAGTTACAATTGATAGCTTATAAATGAAATAAGATGAAAAAGTAACAAATGTTTAATGAATAACAGTAAGTTAGGGAAAAGGCAACAGGGAATAGGATTATTTTTTTAAAGATTTATTTGTTTTTATTGGAAGGTCAGATTTTTAAAAAGATTTATTTGTTTTTACTGGAAAATCAGATATACAGAGAGGAGGAGAGACAGAGAAGAAAATTTTCCATCTAATGGTTCACTCCCCAAGTGACTGGTGCTGTGCTGATCCAAAGCCAGGAGCCAGGAACCTCCTCCAGGTCTCCCACAAGGATGCAGGATCCCATCCTTGACAAGGCTTTCCCAGGCCACAAGCAGGGAACTGTAATAGAGCTGCCGGGATTAGAACTGGTGATCATAAGGAATCCCAGCACATTCAAGGAGAGGACTTTAGCCTCTAGGCTATGTCGCCGGGCCCAGGAAATAGGATTCTATAAAGAACAAATGAAAAACAAATTAAAATAATCGCAATTTTTGCTTAAACCTGTTAATAATTAATTGATTATAAAATCCAAGGCATACTCTATGTTGTTCACATGAATACATTTAAATTTTATGACAAAAAAAGATGCAAGGGTTTGGTCTAGCGATTTAAAAGCAGATTATGGTACCCGTGTCCCACATCTGAGCGCCTGAGTTCAATGACAGCTCAAGCTGCTGACTTTAGCTTCCTGCTGTTGCACACCTGGGCTGCTGCAGTGGCAGCTTTGAGAACTGGGCTTCAGCTAACCGTATACGATGGCTGGTCTGCGTTTGCGATCTTTGACTTTGGCTTGGGACAGCCCCAGCTCTTGCAGACATTTGAAGAGTGAATCCAGTGCATGAAAATTATCCTTCTCCCTCACATATAACGAAAAATTTGAAAATATAAGAGAGATGCAGGCAGTAAATAAGAAGTCTAACATAACATTGATAATATACATATGGATCCAAAAAGATCATTTAAAATGTGTGTGTGTCTAATTACACGACATTACTGAAAATAAAACTGAAGGAAGAAACAGACAAATCTGTAAGCATTTTTATAATTTTAGCACATCCCTCCTAGCAACTGCCAGAACGAAGTGTACATGTGATCTTAAGAAGACAATCTATTTGACTTCTTTGACATCTAGTGAAAAACATACTCAACAACAGCAACATGCTCTTTGCAGGATCACAGTGAGTAATCACCTTAATAGGTATGTAAAGACACAAAATAACCACCTAAAGATTGGAATCTGCCTGGGAACATTCTCTGATAGAAAAAAATAGATATTAATAACAAAATACCTAAATATTCAGAAATTTTGAAAAACAAGCATCTAGATAACTTATGTCTTAACAAATTCATAGTATGTAAACTAAGGCATTTCAAGTTGAGTGATGATGAGAACAAACTGTGTAGTAGGTCAAAGCACTATTGAAAATAACAAAGCTTTAAATATGAGAAATAAATGCTTAATGATAATAACCCAAGTGTCTCATTGTTCTGTTTATTCATTTATTTGAGCTAGAAGAAGTTACATAGAGAAAGAAAGAGAGAGAGAGAGAGAGAGAGAGAGAAAACTTCCATCTGCTGGTTATCTCCACAAATGACCGCAAAGACCAGAGTTAGAAAGTTGTAAATCCTGAAGCTGGGAGCTTCTTTTCCGTCTCCTATGTGGGTGCAAGGGGACAAGGAAGTTGACAATCATCTACTGTTTCTCAGGCACATCAACAGGGAGTTTGATTGGAAGTTGAGCAGCTGGGATTTAAACCAAGTCCACATGGGATATCAGCCCTGAAGTTCTAAACATCTTGAAAGGGTGCATTTCCATACATGATCTGTTTTTGCCATTTGGACAAGATGCTCATTGTAAACCTCAACGCTAGGACAGGGACTTTGAGTGTTATAAGCATTGAAAGTTGCTGTTGGTGCCATAAGATCTAAAATCATGCAGGCTTAGCTGGTGGGATGAGTGGAGAAGTTACTCTTTGTCCCATTCCACTGGGAATGTGGCAACTCTCCAGCATGATAGACAACTTTTTGTGGGAAAGCACACAGCATGCACATGCCATGTTTACCTGAGTCCCAAGGATCGTAGTGTGTGATGGGGATGGTGAACTAATCCAAGCCCATATTTACTTCACTCTCACAAATTCCTGTAGGTCAGAAAACTGTGTCACTCAGTGACAAAAACTGAACAAATCATCCACAGGATACACTCTTAGGCTCTTGTAGAACCAAAGTCAAAACAACAACAACTACCTAACTGAAACCATGCATACCATCTAAAAGGAAATTTTTCCCAATGAAAATAAATTCCCAAAAGGAACAACAGCTATTGCAGCAGAAGTGCAAACATCAACATGGGGACATTGGAAACATGAGAAAACACGGATGCATGATAGATCCTGAAGAAAATGGTACTCGCAGGTACAGCACAGTTGCCTAGCAGTTAATGTCCTTTCCTTGCACATGCCAGGATCCCATATGGGTGCTGGTTCTAATCCAGGCTGCACAGCTTCCCACACAGCTTCCTGTTTGTGACCTGGGAAAGGAGAGGAGGGCAGCCCAAAAGCCTTGGAACCCTGCAGGACCCGGAGAAGGCTCCTTGCTCCTGGCTTCAGATTGGCTCAGCTCCGACCATTGTAGCCACTTGGGGAGTACATCAACATACAGAAGATCTTCCTCTCTATCTCTCCTCCTCTCTGTATATCTGGCTTTCCAATATAAATAAAATAAATTTAAAAAATAAATGAAAATAATACTTCCCTAAGGAGGAGATACACAGTTTTAAAAATCTGTGAATTACCATGAAATAATTCAAAATAATAATTTAAAAGAAACTTAATGAGAAACAAGAGGATATAGATAGATAAGTCAGGAAGACTGTGAAATAATTAACTATATGAACTAGGAATTCAAAAAAGAAATCAGCAAAAGATATCAATCTAGAATTTGGAGTTCAAAACTTAAATCAACAACATTAAAAAGGAAAGAAGGAAAGAAGGAAAGAAAGAAAGAGAAAGAAAGAAAGGAAATTAGGACTGAGAACTCTAACAACAGAATAGAGCAAGGGAAGGAAACTTTTTTTTTGAGTGTAAAACCCTCGAAATAACCCAGTCAATTAAAAATACAAAGAAACAGAACTAAAAAAGAACCATTAAAGCCCGCACAGCACAATTTATTTAATGAGAATAAATACATAGTATTAAGATATCTAAAGAAAATTGCATGGAGAATTGCTTTAAAAATACAGCTGGAGAGGTGGGTGTGATGGCTTAATAGTGGAATTCTCTCTTTACAAGTCCATGGTCCCAAACAGGTGCCCATTTTATGACCCTGCTTCTCATCCAGCTCTCTGCTTGTGGCCTGGGAAGTACAAGATGGCACCAAGTCTTGAGAGCCTGCACCCATGTGGGAGACATGGAAGAAATTCCTGGTTCCTGGCTTCAGATCAATTCAGCTCCAGCCACTGCGGCCATTTGAGGAGTGAACCAGTGCATGGAAGTTCTTTCCCTCTCTCCTTTCTCTCTACATAAATCTGGTCTGCCTTTTCAATGAAAATACATAAATCTTTTCTAAAGTGATCTATATCAACACATTAAAGATATTAACAGTGCTATACAAAGATTATTAAACAAATTTGTTTTTCATTTAGAAATCAGCAATGAGTTTTGTAATTTCTCAGCTGTCATTAAAGGCTGCTCTAATGATAACAACATAAAATTTTTCATCAGCTCAGATTTTACTATATAAAATAGAAAAAAATGACAGATTTATATTCTAGCTTCCCATACAAGCAGATCTATAACTTAAATTAGTGTATTTTATTTGTTGAATTTATAAACATAATTGCATTATAATCTTAGGTTGACTAATGAGTACTTATGTCTTTAATTAATGTGTTCCTGTGTCTTTATATTATGCATATCTGTGTTATACTACCACAAATACAGGTGAAATCTAGTTTTTATGGAATGAATACTTTATTTGCTGGGTAGTAGCCTTAAGGACAAGACAAATCAATATGGAAACTCAAGGATTTATCGTTTAAATATATCTAATGTTCCTGTTAGGCAAGATTCCAATAACTAAATGTATCAATAATCATGTAATAATTGTTTCAATTCTTGTTTGAAACAATTATTACATTTAGGATTTAAGAAGGAAATTCTCATCAAAATGCTCCTATAGCACTAATGTCAACACATTAGTCATTCATAATTTTGAGAAGGGAAATCCTCTTGCCCGTAGTTAATTCAAAAGTCTAATTTGAATCTATTTTATACTCATGTTATTAAAAGGAGCAAATAGTAGCAGCATTTAATGATTTTAATATCCCACATAATTTATTTCTTACTAGCCCTCTGGTATTACTAAGCAGTGAAATGACTGAAAGTAGGTAATGGAATGGTCAAAATGAAATTAGAGTAATGGATTGTCCCAAAGGTGAATGCAAGTCCAAAGATATTACAAAGCCATAAATGATATGTCTTTCCTTTCCAAATACAAAATGCTATTTATTTCTCAAAGCTTTTGAAGTGCAATTTTCAGAAAGAAAAAAAATTACTTTATTTCTAGGCAAGCACAGAGGGAAATTTATACAATTATACTTATAATTCGTAGTTTTTTCCCAGCTGATCTGCACCCATATCCTCATTATACAATCCAGAAAAGTGAGAGGAAAGGTGATTACAGTTGCAAAGTCATGTACCTGGTTACTTAATTGCTTGTTCTTCTCATGAAGTTTTGGAACATATCTTATTATCTCATTACCACTATTTCATTTTAGTATTATTCATTTTCTCCTTAAAACTTATTAATCATTTTATCCATCAAACACTAGTAACATATCTCATACAAAAATGACTATATGTTGATTTTTTTTTACGATTTATTTTTATTGGAAAGGTAGATTTTACAGAGAAGGAGAGACAGAGAATAAATCATTCCATTTGCTGGTTTACTCCCTAAGTGGCTACAATGGCTGTAGCTGATACATTCCAAAGCCAGGAGCCAGGAACTTCTTTCAGGGCTGTCACTCAGGTGCAGAGTCCCAAAGTTTTCAGCCATGCTCTACTGTTCGTCCAGGCCACAAGCAGGGGACTGGATGGCAAGTGAATCAGCTGGGACATGAACTGGTGTCCATACGAGATCCCTGCAGTTGTAAAGGGAGGATTTAGTCACTAGGCTATTGTACTGATTCAGTTTGTAACAAAGTGTCTATCTTCACATTATATAAATATGTTAAATATTGTGACCAAGCATTCAAATAAGCACAGAACATATCAGACAAATAAAGTATTTGAAACCAAATGTAGATTTGTTACTTAATTTTTATTAAATACACTCAGACTAAGCAATTGTACTTAAGAAAGAGCCTATTCAAAACCAAAATGTTACTTTATTTATGACTGATTATGCAATCCATGAATACCTTGTGGGAACCCATACATTTGTAACAATAATCTAATTTATACTGCCAGAAATATCTTTTACCCCTGAAAAATCTATACTTTATAAATGGACATGCAAAATACCACTCAACAGAAACATTTAATACACAGAATCATCGACCTATATATATATATATATTTTCTAGTTAAAGTAAAACAATTAAATCCCACATAAAGGGAATCCAAAAATAATTTAGAACTGAGTAGAGGGCACATGGAGGAACCTAGTACATTAAATGAAATATCCGCTCAGGAAATTTACATTTCTTTACATTACATTTCTTCACATTCTTAACATTTCTTCTTTACATTATTAGTATGAACTAATAATATGAAGAAGAACTAAATAGGCATACTAATGAAGATATAAAGAGAAAATGGAAAAGCAAATTTCACTTCTTAATAAAATTTCAAGAGAAGTTTCACTGTACACAAATTTTGCTAGGTTTGGAAAGAAGAAAAATACTGAAATATTTTGTATGAAAAATAATGAAAAATACTGAAATATCGCATTTCAATATTTTGTCCATGTTTCTTTTACGGCACTGATCAATCATGGTGTCTGGTGCTTTTCATGCCAGACATTGTAGCTTGCTGAGGGTAGACAGCACCATCATGTTGAATGGATGAATGAATAAAGAAGAAATTTGGGAAATAACATAAACTTATAAAACACAATGAAGAGCAACACAGTTTTCTAGTTACACTTCAATGCTAATACCGGTTAGAAGAAAATAAACATATTCTACTAATACTACTTCATTGGGGTTGTGTGCCATGATTAGGATGCTCATTTGTGGAGCCCTCATGTCTTTACACATAGGTATTGTAAGATCTTTGTGATCTTTCAGGAATATGCTAATCATTAGTGAAAAGAATCCACTGGAAAAAAATTCTCAGTGGTGTGGGAATAAGATCAGAAACTATTGCAATCATTCAAGACAAATGAAAAGTGACAGAATCACAACACCACCACAAGAAAAGTTTAAAAATTATCAGACGACTTACACCGAAGAGGTGGGACTTCTTTGCTGACTTTTTAATTCATATATTTTAAAAGAATAATTCAAGAAATGAACCCTGTGCCTTTTAGAATACTGCAAGGACATTCAAGCAAGTGTTAGCTAATTGGTCATAGCTGCAACCTACTCCTCCACTTTCTTTTGCCCTTGCTAAGTTCTGCTGACCCACCATATTCCCTAGTTTCCTATTCCTTCTGTGTAACTAGCCTGGACTCCACTTACATTGATATTTAACTTCTTTAGTTTTAAATTCTTTTCATTTTCTTTTGCATTGAAAATTGTAATCATCAAAGGATAAATACTTTCACATTTATACATTAGGTTTGATAATCTTTATACTCTTGCACTATTGAATAGCATGTTTTTCTGCTTTTCTTCTGTGATACTCAAAAAATGATACATAGAGTAAATTTATCTTTTAGTTGTATTTTCTGCTTGTGATTTTTTCAGTGTATGAATAATTTATAATTTATGACAAGCTCAAACAGTCAATAATAGTTTAGTTTTATTTTGAGGGTGTAATGTGTTACTGCTTCATTATAATTGTCATTATTTTAGGATAATATGTAAGACAATAGATTTTAACATGGTAAATGAGAATTTGGATATGTTTACTACTTAGTGAATTTTTTTTGGATATAAAAATCTGTATTCTTTTCCAGAATCTTAACAATTAATTGTTTACGTTTGACTACCTAGTATATGGTATATAGCTATTAATCAAGTTTTCTGCTTTTTCTTGTTACATTGTCATTTTTCACAGAATAAATCTGCTATTTCTTGGTGTTAAAACATACTTAAATGAAAATGTATTTCCTTGCTAAGTTTTGTTTCTTCATTCTTTTATTTTTCAGTTAGCATTTATTTGTATCACTTGATTTTCTTAATTATCCTTACCTAAATTGTATTTTTACATTGACAAATAATAATTATGCATATTTTGGGATATGAGATGGTGTTTCCATTCACATATGCATTATAGACTGAATTCTCGAAGCTCACTAACAAATCCAAGCATGGCAAACACTTATCATTTGTGACAAGTTGAACTACAATAAAGTCTTTTGCTTATTTTGAACTACTTGTATTTCAATGGTTATTATAGCTATGGCCATTTTACAATATAAATCACCAGAACCTATTTCCTTTTCTATAAATGAACATTATGCCCTTCTTGCCAGTCTTCAGTTTTCTTGTTCATCCCCCCAGTGCTGTCGCTCATTAGTCTATTCTCTACTTCTGTTAGCTTGATTTTCAAATAACCTATAGAAAAATATGTTGCTGGAAGTTCCCACCACCCAAGCCTCATGGCCCACAAAATCTTAATTATCTGTAAGATACACTACCTCTGTTGTTCCTTTACTTGTAAGTTTTTGTGAAGTGTTTGTACACAGACATATGGGCCACACCCTTGGCTCTTAATTCTCTTAGATGGCTTGTTTCCACATTAAAGGCACAGAGTTCTTACACTAGCATTTTTTGGGTATTTAGTATAGTACCTAATTTTGAATCAGTTGAATCAAACATGTTTAGAAACCATAAAATTCTTTTTTTATCCAATTTTATCAAATAATGTTTTCTTGTTGATTGTAGTTTCTAATGATTTTAGGCTTGAATTTTATCTCACAGTATTTGCCTAAAACTGTACATTATAATAATGTTCCTAATTTGGGGTAAATATGACCATAACGATGTGTAACACTGGCATTCTTAGCTCATTGTCATTTATGCTCTTTCTTATACAGTGTTTTGCTTTTAAAGCAAAGTGTGAATGGTAGTTAGGAAGTGATATTCAAGTGCTTTATTTGGAAAGTAGGCAAAGGTGGTAAAATGGAGAAGTTTCTTGATTGTAGCTGTTATATTCCACAATGCAATTATCCAACATCAATCATTTGACTAATAGGATGCTTAGTTTCAATCACTAACATTTCTTGAAAGGATATGGCTTAAAAAAACATCTTCAATTAAGACCAAGAAGCCTACTTAGAAGTTACGGATCAAGGACTCAGAATGTGTCTTAATTTCTCTGAGAGTCACAGAGTCCACCCAATGTCGTTTCCATTAGGACATAGCTTACGTTGCGTGATGAGGTTGTGAGGTGATTGTGATGTACCTCTTCACTTACTTACTGTTTTGTGGTGAAATATATGTACAAAATGCAGTTGTTTCCATATTACCAACATAAGTGACAGTAAACTAAATAGATGTATTTGCATGCATTGTGTATGGTTAGCAGAGAGATTTCAGTCCAGTTATAGAATTATGATGAATTGGATCTACTAAACTTAGGGATTAAATTCACCGCATCCAAAGATGTGCCCAGTGAGTTTATATGTTTATTACAGTCTGAGAAGACACATTGACATTGAAATAGTGTTAAGATAAATAGCATCTATAATAATGTAAAATACCTAGTCCTTCTATAGTTTTAAGATGAAAGTTAGTACAATCTTTTGGAAGATCAATTGGGGAACATCAAGTTAGGTCAGGATTATAGAGAAATAAAAAGTAAAGTGTCTTAATAATGGGCCTTACTTTGAAATATGTAATTGCCATACTTTATTTTCAGAGTTTACTTTGTGATAATGATTACTTCATCATGGTTTTAATATGATATTTGAATCTCACAGCTATTTTTTGTCATTTGTTGCTTCCCACTTTACATGTAGTAAAGCAAGAAACCTTGTAGAAACATTCTCATATAACATTGCAAAACATGTGAGAGGGAGAGGTCTTCCCTCTGCTGGTTCACTCCTTAATATCTACAAGTGCTGGAGCTGGGCCTGTCTGAAACCAGAAGCCAGCAGCTTCTTGCTGGTATCTTACCTAGGCGTCTCAAAGCTTTGGGCCATCCTCTACTGCTTTCCCGGCTCCTTAGTAGAGAGTTGGAAGGGAACTAGAGTAGCTGGGATAAGAACCAAAGCACATGTGGGATGTCCCAGGTAGAAGATGCATTTCTGCACCACTGCATCAGCCCCAAGTAGTATTTTTTCATTGCTGTTTTATCTTTGTGATTTTTAAAAAAAGATTTTTAAATTTATTTGAAAGGCTGAGAGAAACACACAGCCCCTTTCTTCCCTACCATGTCGCCCCACTCCCTACTCACACACATGCACACACATGACAGAAGAAGAGAGGCATCTTCCATTCATTGATTCATTCCCTCAGTGCTGCTAGACATGACGTTGGTTCAGACTGAAGCCAGGAGGAGCCAGGAACGCCATCAGGAACACACACAAGTGTGCATGGCAGGAACCTAGACCTTTGACCGACCCTCTACAGCCTCCCAGGAGTTTTAGCAGAAAGCTGAATTAGAAACAAATCAGTACTCTTATATGGAATGAAGGCATGGCACAGTGACTAAGCCTGGTCAGTTTTACTAGTATTTTATAGCTTTAAGCATAGAAATGTCACATGTTGTTTTATCAATGTGATTGTTTATAATTGGCTATTTTTTGAAATAACCCCTATGTAGTAAACTGCAAACACAATTTGAACAGTTTTTTTTAATTGTTCACTTTGCACTTAGAAATCAGTTTCTTGCTAATGTATCTAGGAAAGATGCAGAAAATAGCCAGGTCCTTCTATTCCTTTCATCCATGCGGGAGACTAAGAAAAAGATCCTGGCTTCAGAGTAGCCCAACTGCAGCTGTTGCCAGCCATTTGGGGAGTGATGCAGCAGATGGAAGATCTCTCTCACTTTTTCCCATCATTTTTTTCTCTTTTTCTGACTTTAAAATAATTGAACCTTTACAAAAAAGAAAGCATGAACTGTGAATTGAGCAATATTTCAGGAATCAGTTACGTGTAAACTATAAACTAAATGATATGAGAAAGTTGTGAAACAGAAACAATTTGTTTACCAATGTATCTTAGAACACAAAGGGGAATGTAGTAGTTTCTAGAGGACAGACAACTGAAGAAATAACAGCTGGAGAATCTGCAATGCAGCATTGGCATATGCCAGGCTCTCCGTCGTTGGCTCCGTGATTTGGAGACTAGAGCATATTCCATGATAAACATTCAAACCTGGCCTTCTGTAAAGTCATGAAAAGTTAATATATTTAAGCAAAAAGAGTAATCAGTTAAAGATGAGAGTTTAACAAAATTCTCTGTTTACAAAAGAGAAAAAGCAAACAAACTCAAAAAATAAAATTGCATAAGATCATCATATCTAAATTGGGATCTGAGCTGCCTGTCACTTCACTATGACCAGAGATTGCAGCTTTAGATGTGATTTTGAATGTCAGTGATCTATGAAAATGGTAAGTGTAGGTGGGAGCGAGAGAGAACATTTGATCATCTGCTTTGTGACTAATTAAACCTAAAATTTAAATGAGAAGTATTTTTTATTTGTTAAAAATTCATCAGTCAATAACTTATCCTTCTCTGAAAAGTGAGCATTAACTATGGAAATAAGATTTAAAATGTTCACATACTTCATATGACTAACATTTAACAGACATGAAAGATGATTTCTCATTCTGTATTTCAACAACATGCAAGTTTTTTTTGAAATTATAAAGTCAAATCAGGACTAAAATGCATGAAATAGAAATGTGCATTACTAAACGAAAGCAAAAACTGATTATTTGAAAGCGCGATCGGATTGACTAATATTTCCTTTCCTTTCCTTTCTCAGACTTCATTAGAGATCAATAAATAAAAAGTAAAATGAGATAATCTCCAAGGTAAACAATCATTTAATTTTGTCTTAACAACATTTTAGATATTAATCATTTATTGATATTTCAGCCACCAACACTTCTCTTTTAAAAACTAAAAACATAATTCTTTTGTGTTAAGTTACTATAAAGTGGTTTTTTTTAGTTTTTTATCTGACTCAACTTTGATGTTTCTTAGAGATAGATATATTTGTGATACCAGAGAAGCCTCTATTTTTATTTTGAATCTAAGTATGTGGGTGGGGCTTCCACCCACAGAATTGGGTTCAATTTCCTTCCAAGACACCTGTGCAGTTCAGCACCTCAGGGGGAAGTTTGAATCAGGGAACTCGATCTAAATGGGATGCACATGTCAGACCCATCATTCATCCATTTTCTTTCTTTCTTTCTTTCTTTCTTTCTTTCTTTCTTTCTTTCTTTCTTTCTTTCTTTCTTTCTTTCTTTCTTTCTTTCTTTCTTTCTTTCTTTCTTTCTCTCTCTTTCTTTCTTTCTTTCTTTCTTTTTCTCTCTTCCTTTCTTTCTTCCTTTCTTTCTTTTTCTTCTTTCTCTCTTCCTTTCTTTCTTTTTCTTCTTTCTTTCTTAGATTAAAAAAAAATTACAGAAAGAAAGAGAAGAAGCAAGAGAGAGAAAAAAAAAATAGTCCATCCCCTGGTCCAGGCCCCAAATGGGCACAATGCCCTGGGCTGGGCGGGGTCAGGCAGAGCCAGGAAGTTCTTCCAGTTAGACCATGTGGAAACTTTGCTCTGATTTTTTCTTCAGCTATTAGCAGGGAGCTGAATCAGCAGTGGAGCGTACAGAATCATAAATGGTGCTCACATGGAAAGTAGTGCTTTTTCATGCCGCATAACAAAATCAGCTCCTTGATCTTCTGTATTCTGTATTTCCTCATCAGAGGGTTGTTGTCCAAGTTGCAATGTGTTATTCCTTCAATAAGTGCAGCAAACATAGCTACATTTGAAATCAAAATAGATGACTTTCCAGTAAACCAATTTCCTTCAAAGTGATATCTCTGCCTGCATGTAATCAAAAGGAAATCATTATTGTTCTTAGTACTGTATATATTTCTCCAAATTATTTTTGGGGAAAACATAATTTTTATTTGAGACATTTTTAAAAAATGCACAGTATTGTTATTAGAACATAAAGCACAGGGCCTGGAGCTGTAGCCTAGTGCCATAAGTACTCAGTATGCACGTGCTGGGATATCATATGGGCTCCGGTTCTAATCCCGGAGGCGCAGCTTTCCATTCAGCTCTCTGTTTGTGGCCTGGTAAGGCAGATCAATCTTGCCCAAAGCCTTGGGACTCTGTATCCACATGAGAGACCCAGAGGAAGCTCCTGGATCCTGGTTTTGGATCAGGTCAGCTACAGCCATTGCAGCCACTTGGGGAGTGAATCTGCAAATGGAAAACTTCCTCTGAATCCTCCTCTCGGTATATCTGACTTTCAAATAAATAATTAAATAAATAAATAGATAAATAAACAAACCTTTAGAGAAAAAAATCTGCAATTATTGAGTGGATCTGGGGGTCTCAATATATTTGGATATATAAATAGAAGTAGAACAGATTGAGTTGTATGACAACTTGCTAAAGCACTGCCACATTGTATTCCATGTAACTAGAGCATTTTAAATCCTCCATTTCTACCGGACCCTTTCCTACTTGTTTCTGCCTGTTCCAATACTTACTATTGACTGTCTGTTATTATTACATATTCTAGGAGATGCAAAATTGGATCTCTTTGTGTTTTCTTCACTAATAATGTTGTTTTGATTAATTTGACTGGGGAGACAACAGAGACAATGAATATCTAAACATTTGTTCTTCCTCCAAACACTTGTAACAGCCAGGTGTGGGCTGGTTACAAAGTTAGAAAATAGGATCACAGTCCAAGTCTTCTACATTGGTGATAGAAACCCAACTACCTAACCTATTATCAACTGTTTCTCAGCATTCCATAATGAAATTCATGCCTGATTGCTTTCCAAAATTTTGAATTGTGCTATTTTTCTTCTCAGAACTGTGAGTGAGGAGTGTTCTTTATATTTTATAGCTACAAACATCTCAGTTATATGTTTGAAAAATATTTTCTTCCATTTTGTGAGACACTTTATACTTTCTTAATAATGTCTTTTAATGTATAGCTATTTAATTTTGATGCAGTGTAGTTCAACCAAGGTCATGAAAATCTGTGTTTGCTTCCTTCTAGCAGAAACTCTAAGGAACCATTCTATCCTCAATGAAAGAATTGCACACCCTTTTTGAAAATCCTTTTACTTTAGATGGACTAGTTTACTTCTGCATTCTCAATTGTATCCCTTCTATTATTGTTTTTCTGTATCACTTTTCTATTCTGTTACAACATCCACTGATATCTTTATTGTTTTGTTCATTCTAGCTGTACAATGGATTATCATTATCCATAGTCACCTTACCATGAAATATAGCACCAGAATTTCTCTCATCAAACTCTAGCACACGCACTAAGTTGTGTTTTCTCATCCCTTCCATTACTTACACTTTAGTCCTCCTTTTCTGTGAAACTAACTTTATTTTGGAATTCACTGGTTATTGATATCATGCAGTATTATCTTTCTGCCTGACTTATTTTATGTGAAATCACAATCTCAAGTTAAAATGCCATTGTGGCAAATGACAGAATTCCATTTTTTTCTGCATTGTCTATGTTTATCATATTGCCTTTGTCAATTTATCCATTGATGAACGTGTACATATTTTACATTTCTGGAGTGTTGTGAATAGTTTATGGTAGAGGTAGAAGTTCACGTGTCTTTTCAACAGATTGATTTCATTTTCTTTGGATATATGCAAGTCATTGGACTGTGAGATAAAGCTAAAGCTCAAATTTCAACTATTGAAGAATTTTCATATTGCTTTCCTGGGTGTCTAAACCAGCTTAAATTCTGAAGTGCTGCATGCAACAGTTAACTTTTTTCCATAGCCTTACTAGATTTTTACAGTGTGCATACTTGGGGGTCAGAATTGTGGCATGGTGGGTTAAACTGCTATTTTTGAAGGCATATGAGTACCTGCTCATGTGCTGATTGTTACATTTACCATCCAATCCCTTGCTAATTCCCCAGGAAAGCAGCAGAAATGATCCGAGTATGTAGGCCTGGTCCCCCACTGAGAGACCAGAAAGAAACTTATGGCTTCTGGCATTGACCTAGCCACTGTGGTCAGCTGGGGAAGTGAAGATCTCACCTTCTCTCTATTTCTCCCTTTCTCTGTGTATCTCTGAGTTTCATATAATTAAACCTTTGATAAACAAATAGCAGACATTCTTACATTCAAAAGGCAATGGTTTAACTATTTTTCTTTCTTTTTTTCTTTTTTTTTTTTTCCATTTTAAGGGTGTACTTTTTATTTGGAAGGTAGAGAGACAGAGACACAGGGAATGACAGAGAGGAGAAATCTTCCATTCACGCATTCATCTCTCAAGTGGCCACCAGGGTCCAAGATTGGGCAGGCCAAAGCCAGGAACCCAGAACTCCACCTATGTCTCCTATGTAGGTGTCAGGAGTTGGGTCATGATCTTTCACTTTTGCAGAAACATATGTAGGAAGTGATATTGGAAAGCGAGCCAGTTAAGACTTGAAACAGTATTTGATGTAGGTGACCAGTATTGAAAACAGAAGCTGAATTCACTGCTCCACAACACTCAGTCATGATTCTTCTTGCATTTACTTGGTGACTAATGTTTTTGAGCATTTTGTAATATGCTTACTGGCCATTTTAGGTGTTGTTTTGAGAAATATTTATTTGAGTCCATTATTCATTTTAAGTGGCTTTTTTTGTTATTGAATGATTAGTTTCACACTCATTTCAGCAGCACATATACTAAAATTGAACAACTTGATTTCCTTACATATCCTGTACCTTAAACCATTGCCACTTGTGCAGTTTGGAAATGTTTTTTGCATATCATAGTTCTATTTTTATTCCTTGCTATGCATGAGAATGGCTTATGTGTAGATAAATCTGATAAGCTCTTTTGTCTACTTTTGCTCTTTTTCTTCTGTTCTTTTAGGGATTGACTTAAAATCTTTCCCCATTTCAATATTCTGAAATAATTTTTTATTTTCTTCTATTAGTTTCACAATTTCACAATTTAAACTCAAATTTAATTGCATAAACTGCTTTGTAAATGATCTTTGAAAATGGTGTGAACTAGCTATCTTTTTTAAGAATTCTCGATGTTGGAGCCAACTCATTGGCTCAACTGGCTAATCCTTCACTTCTGAGTTCTGCAGCTCATATGGGAACTAATTTGTGTCCCAGGTGCTTCATCTCCCATCCAGCTCTCTGCTTGTGGCCTGGGAAACCAGTGGAGGATGGTTGAAAATCTTAAGACCTTATAGTTATGTGGGAGACCCTAGGTAGGCTCCTGGCTTCACATGGGTTCAATTCCAGTCACTGTGGCCATATGTAGAGTGAACTGTGGATGGAGGAGCGTTCTCTCTGTCTCACTATTTCTCTATAAATCTTTATTTCCAATAAAAATAAATAAAAATTAAAAAAGAGAATCTGCATGTTGATATTACTATTTCTACATCCAATTATTTTTAAGACTTTTTTTTTCCAATACATTTTCTTGAAGATCAGTTGCTCATTGATTGAAGAATTTGTGTCTAAATTTTCATCTCATGGCTTTTATCTGCTTGTGATTTTCCTCAATTCATCTTGCTACCTCAAAAATAGAAGATATTATCATCCTTCAATGTTCTCACATCCATCCATAAGAACAGTTTGTTACACCATACAAGCTGAGTTGTTAGAAATCAACACAAGACCTACAAGTGTGATTTTTTTTTTCCTTTTTGCTTAAAGCAGTCAGATGGAAAATTAAAGACAATTATTTGGAAAAGGAGCCTGAAGGAGCTTTATTTTGCCACCTCATATATTTGATAAATATCTGCTTCTTACAATGATTTTTTTCAACTTTCATTTTAAAGTCCTCTGTGAACCTGGGGCAATAAGAATATGAGAAAGTGGGCCCAGCGCGGTGGCGCAAGTGGTTAAAGGTCCTCACCTTGCACGCCCGGGATCCCATATGGGCGCCGGTTCTAATCCTGGCAGCCCCGCTTCCCTTCCAGCTCCCTGCCTGTGGCCTGGGAAAGCAGTCGAGGACGGCCCAAAGCTTTGGGAACCTGCACCCTGTGGGAGACCCGGAAGAGGCTCCTGGCTTCGGATCGGCATAGTATCTGCCCGTTGCGCTCACTTGGGGAGTGAATCATCGGACGGAAGATCTTCCTCTCTGTCTCTCCTCTCTGTATATCCGCCTTTCCAATGAAAAAATAATAAAAATAAATCTTTAAAAAAAAAAAGAATATGAGAAAGTGACCAGCAATCCTGTCTTTACCGCAGCACAATATACAATAACAAGGATAAGGAAACAATACTTATGCCATTGCCAAACGAATGAATAAAAAAAATGTGGTACATTTATTCCATAGAATACTATTCAGCCATTAAAAAATAGTGAAATTCTACCATCTACAACAAAATGATCTCACTGAAGCCTGTAATGATCACTGAAATAAGTTAATCCCCAAAGAGCAAATATCATTTGTTCTCTCTCATAGAGATCAAACTTCATGCAAAATACAAAATAGATACAAAGGTGAACATGTATATGCATATATTCATCTAGAAGAACTGCATGATGGAGACTAGCGTAAGAGCATAAGATGCTGGACTTGGCTGCCATTGTTTATACGTACAAGGCCAAGTAGTAACGACCTAAGCCACTCCAATGAAGAGGACTGAATGATTGAACCCCAACTTTTGGTTTCAATTTGACTTAACCCTGGCTATCACCAGCATTTTCGAGAATGAATCAACAGATGAGAACTATATAAATATAGTACAAATATATATATGTGCATACTTATATTTATAAAAATAGAGTATAAAAAATGCTTATTTTTAAAAGAAAAAAATTAGGAATAGGATGAGTTAAAACATAATAAGCCACTTTTTTCTCAGCAAAATGTTTCCGTTTTCTTCTACAGATTGATACAATTGTTTGGTTCGTTTTCTAGAGTTTTGGAAGTATTGATTTTGCAAATGTATGTGAGTATCTGCAATATTTGCATAAAAAGAAAGTAAAAGTTTACTATACCATCTCTGTTAACCCTCTGTCTCAATTGAAACTTCGAAATGTAAATTATTTTAATTGTCCTAAAAATATGCTTTTAAATTCTACACGTTTAGCCTATAAACAACTAGTGTTTTCTGAAAAATCAAGTGAAATATGGACTCAAAGTCAGTTGTAATCTGAAGTGTTATTTAAATTGAACTCATAAAAGCATTTATACGTGGGAATTTTAACTAATATTTAGTTCTAAAGACAGAAACAGAACTGAATATAAAATTTGTTATCACAGTTGTAAGTAATTTGTTATGTGATTGTTTCCAAGTTGAGACAGGTTTCATTTTTAGAAGTAAAACTGATTAAGATCAGAAATATTCTAAATTGATCTAAGTGCTAAATAAGGATCAAAAAGTAATGTTTTTTCCACAAGAGCTTATTAACCATTCTGTGGTTCAAGTTTTTGGCAGTGTTTTCTGAACAAATTATAATTTAATATAACTTGGCCTTTAAACATACTGAGCTATCTGTACTGAATTGCCTTAAAATTATATAACTGGATAAAGGTGTTTTTGCTGTTCATGAGTCTCCCCTTCACCCCCAAATAAAACATTTTATATTAGAAATTGAAAGATATTTAAAGACAATGCTTGACCAGTGATTTTATTTCTATGTTCTGAATGAGTAGGCCTTTCTTTCAAAGGCACACACACACAAATGGCAGATTGCAGTTCCTTACTGTCTGTATTTGAAATCCTAGCTATTCTAAAAATGTATACTGCTTATTGGCTTTTATGTAAATTTTCAACATGTTATTCTATTTTAATAGCTGAATGCATTGGAAGAGTAGGAAATTGCATCACCAATGTAGGTAAGGAGTTTATTTGGCAAGAAAAGAAGCTGAAATGTATTCACCTTAAGTAATAAATATACAAAGGGAATTAGAATGTATAACTAGCAAAAGGAAGCCAGTTATTGACATAAGCATCTGGATTACATTTGATAATAGCTTTTTTATTTTAAGTCCAAACAAATCAGGCATCACAATCTTATTCTTTAATCCGAAGCAGGACTATTAGAAGCCTTCCATCTTGAATGAAACATTCAAGGTTGCTGGGATGCCATCCTAGGTGTCAGGCCAGTCAACAGTAGTCAGTTGAGCTACTGACTGGCTCCAGCAGTAATCCTTCTGACTCAAAGAAAAAGAGAACCCGTACATACAGTAACGAGATAGTATGTTTTCCTTCTCCAGACTGAATAACATTTATGCATTTCTTTTTAAAATTCAGACAATGCATTGCTAAACTGTTTAGTACTTAAAAGTGTTGTAATAGGACTGTTGTTGTGATACAGTAGGTAGATCTGTTGCCTACAAAAGCAGCATCCAATATGGAGAGTGGTTCATATCTCAGCTGCTCCATTTAAAATTAAGCTCCCTGCTATTGGCCTGGGAAAAGCAGAGGAAAATGCCCAGCGATCCACTTGAGAGGCTTAGATGATGCTTGTGGCTTTGGCTTTACCTAGACGAGGTTGCCATGGCCACCTGTGGAATGAATAACAAATGGAAGAGCTCTTTTTGTATGTTACTGATTTTAAAATAAATCAATAAATCTTTTTAAAAATGTTGTAAGAAATCGGCTTTTTATTCTTTCACTTCTATTTCAAAAAACACATATAGTGCACACGGTAGGACAGCCATAGTACCATTATTTTAATTGCATTGCATTGTGAGTGAAAAAGGGCTGACACAGAAGTTTGTTTCTTTAATTAACATGGCTCTCCTAATGCACTAGGGAATGTGTGTTATACTAAATTAACATTACTTACTTCACCTGCTTTTTTTTTAAAATGATAAATACGATAAGTTCAATGAACTGTCTTCCAAGTACACTATGGGCATACACAGATATATATATATATCACATATATATAGATACTTCAAAATAGTTATAGAAAGCCAGGATTAAATGTATGAGTTTATTTTGTTATACATTTTTAAAATCCAATGCATAATTATTTCATAACATGCATTTATGTGCTATTGTGAAAAATGTTTATATTTACCTATTTATTTTAAAGGCAGAATGACACACAGAAGGACAGAGAGAGAGTTCTTTCATCTCATCATTCACTCACCAACTCCAAATGGCTGTCAGTTACGTTTGGACCAGTTGAAATCAGGAGCAATAAGTACTCAGGTCTCCCATAATGGTGGCAGGCACTTAAATTCCTAAAACATCACTGGCTCTCTCTCAGAATCCACATTAGCAGAAAACTGGACTGGCAGTACAGGTGGAACTGGATTCAAGCACTTAGATACAGGATTAGACGTTTCGAGTGTATACCAAGTTATGTTGTACCATAATTTCACCCGTTTCGTGAACTTTTTAACTCTATGTTCCAGTTGAAAGGGTATGGATTTACTGTTTCACAAAAAAAAATAAACTTATGCTTTAATTTCATCTTAAGTACCCTTTATTTGCTGCCACAGAAATCGCAGATTTATTGGTTTGAAATAACACATATTTACTCTAATAATTTTGTAAGTCAAGACTCTAAAATCAAGAATAGAATTGTTTTAGAAATACAAAAGGAAGTTTGAGACACTGTCTTGAAGTGATTGCAGCCTTTTGCTTCCACTATTCTGATTCTCTTTTCTACTTGATAAGCATCCTTGCGATTACCTAGAACTATGGGAATAAATCAGGATAATCCCCTCATCTGAAAAATCTATAATTTATTCACACCTGCAAATCCATCTAACCATGTACGATGATAGACTATGGAGATTTAGTTTTGTGTATGTCTTTTGTGGAATGGGCTTTATTGTGCTTAAAAAAAACAAGTATTTAAAAATATTAGATAACTTCAGGTAATGATTGATGTGATGAATAAAACACTAAACAAGGTAAACACATTCAGAGCGGTGGCAGTCAGTAAAGACAGTCTGGTTCAAATCATAAAAAGGGGATTTTTTGAACAGAAATTTAGAAGAGAGAGAAGTAAGAGGGGACATAGCAGAATTTTCTTTCAGTGAAAGAAACAGCTTGTGCAGGCATCCTGCAACAGCAACATTTCCCATGGTCAAGCATCAGTGGAAAGAGCAAATTGGCCAAGGTTAGAGAAAGAGAACAAATGAAGCAACTTGTTACGAAACAGAATGGGCAGAATGCTTATAAGCCTGGTCAGGACAATCTTTTTTTTTTTTTCAAAATTTCTTTATTTTTCTTGGAAAGTCAGATATACAAAGAGAAGAGGAGAGACTGTGAGGAAGATCTTTACTCCCCAGATGCTCCCCAAACAACCACAACAGCTGGAACTTCACTGATCCAAAGCCAGGAACCAGGAACCTCTTCTAGGTCTCCCGTGCAGGTACAGGGTCCCATGGCTCTAGGCCATCCTCAACTGCTTTTCCAGGCCACAGGCAGGAAGCTGGATGGAATATGGGGTTGCCAGGACAAGAGTCGATACCCATATGGCATCCCGGTGTGTGCAAGATGAGGACCTTAGTCACTAGGCTACCATGCTCAGCCCCAGAACAATCATTGAATTAGTACTCCAATGCCTATGAAACTATGATTTCATTTGGGGCTATCTCCGGATGATATGTTTGCTGCAATGTAATTTATCTGGAAGAATTAGCCAGTTAGCAGGGGAGGAATATTTACAAACCATCATTGTGTCTATTGGTCTCTGCTTGCGGTAGAAGACATTAATGAACTCATTAATTTTGCGACATCAGCTTACAAATGGTGTCATAACAATTTATCTAGATAAAACCGAATAAAAATATAAAAATTATGGGAGCAGAGTCCAGATAAGTCTGAGCAATAGAACAGGTATCTGGATCCCCTGGCCTCGTGTCTATGGCTGGGAATACTAGTGTCAACCCAGGCTTCCTGCAGGGGATCCAGCTCCCTATCCACCATTGCTAAGCAGGGGGAGGGTCCTGGACTTGTGGGCAGCCAGAGTCCCAACTGGCACCAGGCTCCACCTGCTAGCCACCCTGTGGTGAGCTCTGGGGTCTTGGTGGTATGTAATTACTGCCTAGGGACATCCACTGTATGTGTAGCTGAGAAATGAATCCTGAGGGACACCCAACAACAGGGCCCCAGTACTTGTAAGTAAGCAAAGAGTCTAAGAACTGGTGGTTTGGAGGGCAGACACCTGAAGATATTTATTGGTCAGACTGATGCACCAGCCCACATGGCAGTTCTGGGTTGGGCTTGTTAGCATGGAACATGGCTGACTACCACACAGCAGTGCACATACAAGCTATGGCTGGGAGCTGTCTGGCAGGAGCTAGATTCTAGTACCTGACAGTGAATGTTGGATCAGGGAATGGGTCACATTAGACTGGGCCATGACACCAACCAGATGCTGGGGTGGATTCTGGGGTGGATATGTGGTCCCAACCCTATGGTCCTACAAGTCCAGCTGGTTAGCTTGAGTGTTGGGATGGTGATTGGATGACCTAGGTGTGACCACGGAACTCACAGATGCTCAATGGTACTGGGGCTGGGAACAAGCGGGGCAGCTCCAGGCTGCAGCACCGCATGAAAACCCTAAAACATAGTGTTGGGTGCCTGGGCTGTACCAGGCCACACAAAGGCTGGGACAGATGGGGCAGGCCATGTCAGGTAATGGCCATGCACCTACTGGAATATGTGAAATCTGAGTCTAGTGCTCTGACAAGCAGAACCAGTAACGTGGACTGGGAGATGGTCTGGGGATGAAGCACTGACAGGAGACCAGTGATGGTAGAAGTCTCTGTGAAGTCTCTATTGCTCCTTCCCCTCTCCTTATATACTCTTCCCCCCAAGTCCTAATTTAGACAGGAAATTGGATACAGATGAGTCCAATTAGTCTAGGTATTTTTACCCATAAGCCCAGTTCTTGTTCCTGCCCAGCTTAACTAACACGAATCAACTCCTTAGCCCACAACAAGTCTAAGAGTGGTCTGAGTGGGGGAACCTGGGAAACTCCCCTAAAGGGTCATAACTCATGCAGATGAATACATGGTCCATGCCTGGGTGTTGGGCAGGCTAAGGAGGACAGCTTCAGCTGTCAGCAAGTATGTGAGATGATTTTGGAAGGGGGCATACCTGATAAGGCTGAGGAACCTATAGTCCACTGGCAAGTGCAGAAACCAGGATGGAGTGCAGGTCATGCAGGGCTAGGTTGCCACACTTACTGGTTTGCATGTACCAGGGTTGAGAGCAGACTGAGCAGGACCAGGTTCCAGCATGTACTAGTGAGAGTTGGGACTGGTGGCCGGCTGTGTCAGGTCAGGCTACAGCATCTGAAGGCAAAAACCAAGAAAGGGGAGGGGCTATGCCAAGCTGTGTCAGAGAAACCAGGCACACGTGTGAGATCTGTGGCTGGGATCAGGCCTGATTGAGGGGCTAAAAGGGTTCCCTAGCTGGTTTGTGGTTCCCAACTGGTGGGTGCGGTCTGGCCTGGACAGGGATGCATCCCTTGTCATGAGTGTGGACTGGGTTTTAGGCATATAAGTCTAGGCTAGACTCCAGCACATATTGGAGCACATGAGAACCAGGATGGGTGTAGGATGGACTGGGCTAGGCCTCTGTCCCTGTTGAGCCACGCCTGAGCTGTGTCTGGGTATGGACCAGGCTTGGCTTGGCTAAAGCACCCAATAATAAGAACCAGAATGGGTGAGGGCCAGTCAGGAAAAGCCACTGATCCGACTAAGACAGGAGATGGACTAGGGAGGACTGGCCCACGGACCTACTATTGTGTGCTAGATCTGGAGGTTCTGATGGAAAAGCTTGGTAACTCCTCTGCCAGGACACAGTCCCTGCAAGTGAGCACAAGAACCAAGAAATGGAGCAGCTCAGAGCAGGCCAGGTTACCCACAAGCTTACCCTTTGGCTCAGGTCTGGGGCAAGCCTGGCTCGGCCAGTTCATATCATCCGCTGGCAAATCGAAGAGCCAGAATAGGTGGTGAGTCATGCCAGGTCAGAGCACAATACCAGCCAGTTTACACTAGGGCTGGGATTGGGGCTGGCTAGGCTAGCTAGGTTGTAGTACCTACCAATGTAAGCTGGAAACTGTAAGTGGCTCGGCCAGGCTAGGCTACAGCACTCACTGCCAAACACAGAGATGAGGTGGGTCATGTCAGACTTGAGCTTCAGCACCCAACCAGCACACATGAGACCTGGGGGAGAGTGTGCAAAGCCTGTAGTGGAGTTGCAAGGAGCTCCCTTGCTGGGCCACTATTCCCACTGGTGAGCGTGAGAGTTGAGACTGAGGGCAGACCAGTGCGGCAGGGCTACAACACCTGTTGGCCTGCATGTAAGCTGGATCAGGGACAAGCCAGGCTGGGTGGACTGTACCTATTGGCACATGCATAAGCCAGGGTGTGAGTTGGTTGGGCTCTGACACAGCTAGCAGATGCTGGCATGGGGGAAAAACTCTGAGTTAAATTGCAATACCACCTGGAGAGTGCAAGATCCAGGAGTGGGAGTGGACCAGTAAGGAAACAGTGGAGACTTCCCTCTTGGGCTGCCACTCTGACTGGTGAGAATGAGAACCAGGACTGGGACAGGCATGGCTAGACAGAAAGTGACGCCTAAAGAGTTACAATGCTATAATACATGCCAAACTGAGGATTTGGTATAAAATATATAAATACACTTAACAAATATTCATGCATGTTTATATTTATTTTTATAAATTTCAACAAAAAGGAAACTTAATAGTCAGACAATACAATTCAAATTTGCTGTTGTTCAGCCAGAGCTTACATGCTAATCTATTATCTGCATGGAAGAAGTATTCCTTTATTCCTTTTAAGGCAGTACCTTTCCCACTGATATAAACAGCTGCATCACCTTTGAAAGCTAGGACATGAAGGTGGTTCATAAAAATATGTGTCGGCTAAGCCTATAAAACACCGATAAAATTCAGAGTTCACAACTTCCAGAATCTACATCTCAGGTAAAGTACTTACAAAACTATGTCTTGACCTTGTCCTTTGTCTTATAAAATGTTCAACCTCAAGTAATGTGTTTCTACTTTTCACCAACTTCTAATATTTAAAATACTTCTGAATGCCCCTACCTGATGATGTAACTGGTATATCACTTAACCCTTGGATATTATTAACTGTCTACATATCAAATTTTATAAGAGTAAAGAGCACTTTTTACTTGCATGCATTGAATGTACATTCTGATCAGACTTATGGAAGACAGATCAAAGAATATCTATAAAACATGGGAAGAATGAAAACTGAACACGACTCATCCCTCAATCTCCAAAAGAGACTGCAAACTCAAAACCACTTTTTTTCTGATAGTATTTTAGAGTAATGTAATTGAGACATGGATACAACCATTGAAGGTCCCACTTTTATGATGAAGTGTGATGATTTGAATAATAGTTTTGAGATCCCCTAACGTCCTTGTCTTGATGGCTTGATCCCCCAAGTCTTTTCTTAATGGACTATCAATGACAGTGAACTCATTGCGGTGTCTGCAGGTGGGGCCTTGGCAAGTGATTAGACTGTTTTGGCTTGCTAGAGTGACACCACATGTTCAAATCATGGCAGTCCTATTAATACATGCTACACAACAAATATGACTGCAGTTTCTGCTTCCTGAGTCACTACATGATCCTCCTTCTCCAAAAGCTTTTCCTTGATCAACATTTACCCTCGTCACATGGCAGATCTATAGGGCCACCTGCTCTTTAGTTATGAGCTTGCAAAAGTCTGAGAAAATAAACATTCTCCCCTGCGACGTAGCTTGCAGCAGAGTTTCTAGCTGTAGTAATGAAAATGTGATGAATACAGTAGAAGATAGAAAAAGGTTGTATTGAAAAAGAAGCATGTGCTGTTTTCTGAATTACAAAGTCCAGGAACATTCCAAGACATTAGAGCTAGTCATTCAAGGTGGCAGGACTGGAACCCAGGAAGTCTGATGTAACAGGACTCTGCACAACCCATCCCCTCTGATATTTCTAGGGAGCACATCTATGTCTTAAGAGGCCTCCAGTGTTCAACACTTTCATGTCACCTTCCATGCTCAATCTTATGCACTCTACAGTGTAACCACTGTCATACTAAAGTTAGAAGTTTGTCTTCTTTCAAATGGCCACACCAGCTGGCTAGTCTTTGCACTGATTCTTCTCTCCCTACAGATGCATATTCAAAACTCTTTAGTTTAAAACAACACAAATGGATTATTTCCATGCCAGTGGTGGCAGAAGGTGGCCAGCTCATGGGGACCTAAGGGTGCAGGCTTGTAGGGAGCCACAGGATAGAAGAAGTAGGCACATGCAAGGACCTGGGACTCATGCCCAGGCAGGCAGAGTGAGCCTGGGAATTTCCCCAGGTTCACTGTATCGGGCGGGAAGGATAGGGACTGGGGAAGGGTTAGTATGCTGGCCTGGTTTGTTGGTGACCAGATGGGGAACTTTGAATGGGCCTATATCTTGGATGTGGGTCAGAGCAACCACTGGCATGCACAAAATCTGACTGGAACCAGGTTTGATTAGAGATCTGCGGGGACATCCCAGCTGGGTTGCAGTTCCCACTGGTGAACCTGAGAGTTGGATGGGGGTGGTGATCTGGACTGGACATGACTGCAGAATCCCTCAGCACTGGATGTGGACTGGATCTGGGGTGCTCCAGACTGTGCTCTTGCATGCAGCACTTTAGAATTTAAGTTGGTTTAGACATCCAGGAAAGTAATACGAAAATTCTTCTATAGTTGAAATTTGAGCTTTTGTTTTATCTCACAGTCCAATGACTTGCATATGCCCAAACATATAACTGGAACTGTACTCCAGCACCCACTGGTGCTCATGAGAGCCAGAGTAGGTATGGAATGGTCTGGGCTAGTCTCTGTCCTTGCTGAATCACACGAGAGCTGCGTACCATGCAAGATGTGGCTGAACTATAGCAACCAACATTAAGAATCAGAATGGGTGTTGGCCAGTTGAGTAAAACTACTGTTCTTGCCAGGACAGGAGGTGTACAAAGGCTTGGCAAAGAACCCACTGGTGTTCATGGCGTGATCTGCCACTGGGAAAAGACCTTGATAGAGGAGCTTGGGGAAACTGCTTTGTTGGGACACAGTCCCTGCAGGTGAGCACAAGAATCAAAGCAAGGAGCAGCTCAGACCAGACCAAGTTGCAGAGCTTGTCAGTGTATGACAGTTAGGTCTGGGGGTGAATCATGCAAGTTCCAGGAGTGGGAGTGGACCTAGTAGGGAAACTGTGGGCCTCTCTCTTATGACTTGAAGCTCCCACTAGTGAGTATGAAAAGCAGGGCTGGGTGTGGGCCTGGATAGACAGACAGTGGCACCTGCTGGCACAAGCATGGGTTGAATACTGGGATGGGTTGGATTGAGTTAGGTTTCAATGCCCATTGACCTGTGCAAGAGCTATACAAGAGCTGAAGGGGCTATGGGACAGAACAGATCAGCCTGCTATACAAATCACAGGAACGAGGGCTGTGAGTGTGGCGTAGTGTGGGTTAATGAGGGTCACTCTGAGGAGACTGGGGCTCCAGCTGGTGAACATGAGTGTCAAGAGTGTGGTGGGTAGGGTTGGGCTGGGCCACAGCATCCATTGGCTTGCATGAGAGACTTGACTGCAGACAGAACTGACCCAGTGATTGCAATGAGCAGTATTTGCGTAGGCTGATGTGGGGGACAGACACCTTGGACCCTGTATTAATAAGCATACACAAGAGTAACATCTGGGATTAAAAATTTTTTTTTCTTAAATCCTGTCTGCTCTTTTCTCTTATTTCAGGTTTACTCATATTATTCACCAATATTGCAATTTACTCCTTTTTTCCCTCAATACTCTGAGGAATTTCTATATCCAATCCTTGGTAACTTGCCAGATTGTTACTGCCCACCCCGTTCTTTGATTTGATTATTTCATAAGTGGCAAACAATATCTTAAAACATTTCCATATGCCTTACTTTTGAATCTTCATTGCTCTGTCTTTTTACAGATTCGGCCCAAATCATCCATTAACTCCAGAGAAAAGTGGATTTTATTGCTGAGATGCTAAGATAATGAAGGCAAAAATTCAACATTTGAATTCCAAATCTGACTCTTGAAACCAGAGTTATGAAATGCAAATTTTAGGGAAGACATTTTTTAAAAGATATGATATGTCATAAAACAATACCCTGAAGAAGCAGCCAAATGTTTACTCAATAAAATGTATTGAAATGGTTTTATTTTTAAATGCATTGAAAATATTCTAGCTGATTATTTCCTTGAAGAAAGAATTGAGATTTCAGTGGCTGGGCAGGAGTTAAAAGAGACCCGAATGAAGATGGCAGCAGGCCCTTATTGCCTGATGTAGGCTAGCAATGAACTCTTTCTTAGTCTCTCATCAATGAACACCATTCTTGATCTGCCTTAGGATATAACCTGGAAAATAAGTCCTGTGTACTGCTGCTTCTAAGAGGTGTTCAGGAACTGGCACAGTAGTCCCTTTGAGTAGTATCTTTCTGGAATGCCTCGGTACAACTATTGAATGTTCCCTGTTTCCAAGACTAGTGAAACATACATAGCTTTAAGATCATGCTCTCTTGTGTAGCATTCACTGTCTCCTCAGCATTGGGTATCCTCCTCATTGGCTATCCCTGAAACAGAATGTGACACAAGACAGGTGACATTATAATCAAGGTTTTGTATTGAAACAAGCAAATAAAAACAAACAAACAAACAAACACAAACAACAATACTCCACTCCAGTACTCAGGAGTACTGGGATCAGATTCAGCAAAATCAGTTAACTTCACTCTTCATGGGGACAGTGAAAAATTCATAGGCAAGGCAATTGTTGCAGTTGAAATGCTCCTTGTAATGCTCACATCCGAAGTCAAAATGTCCCATCTTCTCTCCAATTCTATTTCCAACTGACGCAATTAGGAGGCAGGTAGATAATGGCCAAATTTGCTGCCATTCACATGAGTAATCCGCAAGGAGTTCCTAGCTGCTACAGTTCCCCTCGCCCAGTCCCAGCTATTGTTGACATGAGGGCAGTGGAAGGTTTTTCCATTTTTCTGTCTCCTCTCCTCATTTCTTTATTTCTTTGTCACTCTCTCAATTAAGTCAATGAGACTTTGGACTAAATTAAATTAATATCCTGCTTGTGGGAGTTTCACTTCTGCTTTTTAGTACAATTTTCTTACTGTTGCTCATGCATGTACTCTCTGCACTCTCTTATTTGATTTCAACCCCCATAAGGCACAGCTATTTTGTTTGTGTGGATTTTGATGCTTTCAAGTACATACTTATTGCAAATATTTCTCCAACAACTTTGTACATATATATCACAATACACACATTAATTACAATCTGATAATTCAATCATTTTATTTGTACATTTCAAATGCCTTCATTTCCCCATACAGTTATTTTATTCCACTTTATAAATGCTGTTTGTATGAGTCTCAGTCCCTGTAAAGCATAGTTGAATCATGGGTCTAGATTAATATCTCTAGACAATAAATTTTTTAACAACATTCTGAATGTGCCCAAAGGACAAGAAACCACAAACAAAACTACAAACAAAACCAACTATTTTTCTCATTTCTTGTTTCCTTGCATGAAAAATTTGATACCACTTTTCAGGAGAAAATAGTAGGGAGAAAATAACTTCAGGCCTTCTCTTATTCTCTTTCATTCACTTCTACCGGAACAACCTGCTTACGTGAAAAGGAATTTTGGGAGAATGACCTAAATAGATGTCCTTTTTCCTAAGATCTGTCTCTACCAGTTTGTGCCTATAAGCACATCTGCACATCACCTCTCTCTAGTAAACCAGTGGTGGGCAGATTCCATTCTTCTTGGAAAAAGGCCTGATATTTTGAGCAGGTAAAATTAATTAGGCATGTGAAAAAGATCTCGACACCACTAATCATTAGAAAACTCAAATTAATTCACAGAATTCCTCTCACACCTACTAAAATTGCTATTATAAGAAAAAAAAACAATGAAAGATACGTGTTAATTAGATGTGTGTATAAAAGAACAGTTACCCACTGCTGATGGGAATGTAATTACTAACATCAATATTACTTTAAAGGGTCAAATTCTGTGGGCAACATGACAAGAGTGGGCAAAAGACTAAAACCAAGCCCAAGGCCTTCAGGTGATGGTCTGCAGCTGAGTCACGGTATAAGGACACAGAACTGCATATCACAAGGATATTCATTTTTTAAAAAGAGTTATTTATTTTTATTGCAAAGTCAGATACACAGAGACGAGGAGACACAGAGAGGAAGATCTTCCCTCTGATGATTCAGTCTCCACGTGAGCACAACGGCCGGTGCTGTGCTGATCCAAAGCCAGGAGCCAGGAACTTCCTCCAGGTTTCCTAAGCAGATGCAGGGTCCCAAGGCTTTGGGTGGTCCTCGACTGCTTTCCCAGGCCACAAGTAGGGAGCTGGATGGGAAGTAGAGCTGCCAGTATCAGAACCAGTGCCCACTGGGATCCTGGCGTTCAAGGCGAGGACTTTAGCCACTGGACCACCACGCCAGACCCACAAGGATATTCTTGTGCCAGTCACATACTGACTTCTCTGCCTTGGTCAAGCTGCTGCTCCTGACCATCAAGCACTGGCTGGTTAACCACAATATGGGATGTAGTATAAAAAATTGTGTCACATCAATTCTTGTCCTTTAACTTCCACCTAGTCCAATAAAAAATTCAGGGAGTGAGCTTTGTACATTGATCTCCTTTTTCAGAGATGGGGGCTTCCTTCTGACAGCCTACTTTTATTGAATTTATCCTGGGTCTGTCTGATTTCTTGTTTTCTCAATTGCATGCCACCTGCCTCTACAATGCTGCTGTGGGCAGAAGTAATATATATAAAGGATTTAAAATCAATATGTCACTATGTATTGCTATAATTTTAGCAATATCATTGACAATAATCAAAATTTGGAATCAAATTGAGTAGCTATTGACAGTTGAATGGATTTTAAAAACATGGTGTATATACACAATGGAATATTATTCACTTTGAGAAGGCAAGGCATTATTTTACTTGAAGTAACACACATTAACCTGAAGAACTATAGTCTCAGTAATATAAGCTTAAGATAGAAAGCTAAATACCGCAAAATCTCTTTAATATATAGGATGCCAAGATGATAAACTTTAAGTTTACTCTCCACAATAAATCAGTTGTGAATCAATGCTTATGCCTGATAGTTTCACTTGCCTATTCCATAATGTTTAGATGTATCAAAGCAGCATATTGCATGACGCAATGTCAGTTTTAACTTTACCCTGAAAAGCTTAGAGTGAAAAAATCTGGAAAATATGGAGAGGCACATACATCACTTATATTATTGTGTCCGTGAATAACCTGCCCGCCATCTGAGTTACAAGTCAACAGCAATGATAATTACTTCTGTGTTTCTGGTGGCAAACTTGGAAAAAGAACCTGTATGCTAACCAATAGTTTCACTGTGATTTGGTTGTGGTTCCAGAACTGGGAAACTAGTTGCAAATTTGTATCTTAATGATCTTTTCAAGCAAGTTCTTTGGGATGTAACGAAGACCTGATGAGGTCATCAAACTAGAACTTTGATAATTATATTCATTGTTTCTAAGGAGAGAAACCTTAGGTAATAAATTTTTCTGTCCAAAAACTCTGTTCTGCTCTTGTTTGACTTCTGTAGATTCTTTGCTAGCAGGAAAAACCTTATCAGATGTAGCTGCATGACCTTGAACTTCCAAAGTTTCAGAATCATAAGCTGAGTAAACCTTTATTTTTTATAAAGTAGAGTGTGGTACTCAACTATAATAGAAAACAGACTAAGACAAGTTTCCTCTCTGCTTTGTGAGTTCTAGTATCCTACACCTGCCATTACTTTATGTGATAAGCTCACTTGGGCAGTACCTACCTGTGCATGTCAGGTATCTTCAGCTTGAGATGGGAAATTTTAATAATGATGATACATTTTTCTATTTCTGTCTGTTTTATTTGTTTATAATCACTTAACTAAGTCATTGTGATAAAGTATCAGCAAATTTTAACAGCAATATGCTTCCAGTATTTTCAATTTCCAATAACCTTTCTTCACCTTGGAAAGTTTGTTTAGTCATCAGTTCTGTGGACAGGTTCGTATGACCCCCTGCAGAGCTGGCTGCTCCATTTTTAGGGATGACACAACACTTTGTTGTGTATTTGTCCCAGTTCCTTTCATTTGATCTATTTCCATGTCTTCCTCCCAAGACTATATAATCTTATTTTAGGTGGGGTATTTATTTTTGCAACCTTTCAACATTTCATTTAAAATATTTATTAAATAGATTGGCCACACACTTCGCTCTCTGTGGATGACACACATAGCCTTCTCAAATACAGAGACAGAATAATTTTAACAAAATCTTAAAAACACTGTACTGAAACAATAATCCATTCTGGTCTGATATCCTAGTTTTACTTACCTTTTTCTATGCGAAGGAGGATTTATAAGGTTTTGTGTCATGGTTCCTTTATTACCAAAGAGATATCGATGATTACTCACCTAGTTGTTTCTGGAAACAACTTTAGAAAGGACAAATATATAAGGTGAGCACAAGAGACTGGCACGTAATGGGCACTCAATCAAATTAACTGTTACAAACCAAAAAAAAGGGATCTTCCTATGTTGAGCAGCAATGTTCTAAATCTATACCTCAAGATACATTTCCTCATTTACTCTAATTGATGATCAGTTTAAACTATTGCATTTGATGTCTATCTTCCTTGTTGAAAAGTGCAAATGTTTCTGCAAATTAGAATATGATGCCTAGATGTTGTAAGCCCTACACAGGTAGGATAAAAGTATTCTTATTTCCTCAAACAAAAGTCATAAGAGAACCTGAGACAAATACTTATTGTTGCTAGTATATTTAGTATATTTAGTATATTTAGAACTATACTAAATACTTAGTATACTAATATTTAGTATATTTAGAACTACTGGGCTATTTCATAAAAAATAAAAGGAAAGAATATTTCTGTAGTTGTTGATATATCTTCAGATCTGCATTTTATAAAGCAAAGTGTATTCAAAGATCTAAGAAAGGTAACACAGAATACATGGTATTAATGTTCCAGGACATTTAAGTAAAATTGGAAGGTTTACTTTTAGCTGTGCCATGTTTTTTATTTATTACTTAATTATATTTTATGCATTAATTAATGATATTCTATATAGATAATAATCTCTTTCTCCTGTGAAGAACTATTTTTAACTGGAAGATTGATTTTTTATATATTAACTATCTTGGATGCCTATTTTTTCAGAACTTTAAATTGCTTAACTTACCTTAACTAAAGACTTTCTGATGTATTTGTGGATAAATATCCTTCATGAATTTTGTAATTATATATTCAATACTAGATGCACTGCTATGTATTTTTATGAGCTGTATCTCTCAAAGAACAAAGTTTTTCTCAATCTAAATGGTAATTTGAGGAAAATATTCACATACAACTGTTTCACACTATGCAAACTGTGGCACAAGTCAGATTTCTTGTGTGAAAACTGGAAGGAAAGATATTAAAGAGACAGTCAATAGTCCTGAGTCTCATTTTAGCTACATAAATAGTGAATTTAAAGCTCCCACAGTGTTAGGTTCTAGACATGTGACCTGCTTTCAGTTACTTATTATTGAATCCAATAATTCTTAATGTCCATTATATGGAAACACTGTGCTGGAAGATATAAATGCAAATATGACATTAGAAATTGTAAACAGTTGTGAAAATGGCAATGAGGAAATAACAAGGATATAAAAGAACATTTTTGAATGGGCTTTTTTGAGACATTTGAATTAAAATCTGAAGGATGATAAACTGGAATTGACAGGCCAGAAACTTTGAATAACAAATGGACATGGACATTTGGCATAGAAGTTAGCACCAATTTGGAGTGTTTGAATGTAGATATTGACTCTGTGCCTTGCTGCAGCTTCCTGCCTGTGGCACTCTGGAGGGCCACAGATGAAGGCTAGAAGGTTGGATCCTTGCACTCAATGGAAGACACAGAGTGTGTTTCTTTCTCCTGGCTTTGGCCTGGTCTTTTCCTGGATGTTTGAGGCATTAGGGTAGCAAACCATTGAGTGGGAGTTTGTATGTGTCTATTTTTCCATTTCTGTCTCTATGCCTCTTGATCTGTCTTACAGATGAAATTAAAAAAAAAAAGGAAAAAGTTGAAAAGAGATGAAAAAAAAAGTGGAAGACAAAGAAGAAGATGAAGAAGGAACAAAGAAGAGGAGGAGAACAAAAGGAAAAGGAAGGAGAAGGGGGAGAAGGAAAAGAGAAAAAGAAGGAGGAAAAGCTTAGATAAAGGTAGGAGGCAAAAAAGGAGGGCACTTGCTTAGAATTAAAATAATGTGCTGAAGTAAAGCAGGATCAGATCTTGCATTGCACTGCCTTATTACCAATGAGGAGACAAAGTGTTTTTATTGTAACTTCATTAGGGAGACATTAGTGAATTTTAAAGGAGAAAAATAATCTGAGGCATTTTTAAACATTTTGATCTTACTTTTAGCAAAACACCATGCTGCCTACACAGTAGAAATCAATTGTCAAACGTAGTAAGAGGGTGACAAGCTGGAAAGAAGCAAGAGGTGGCACATTCACTGCCACTCCCACGGGAGATCTAGACGGAATTCTGGTCGCCTGGTGTCACTCTGGCCAAATGCTAGTTATTGTAAGCGTTTGGAGACAGAACAACACTGATGGACAATCTCTCTCTCTCTCCTTTTTTCTCTTTTCTTTTCCTTGTGTCATTCTCTCTTGCAAGTTAAATGATAATAGTACCTAAGCGTCAGATGCTGGAAAGGGAGAAAATCTGAATTCAATGATATTTAGGAAACAAAATTAAATTGAAATGGTGATTGATAGAGTATGGTGATGCCTAAAGTTCACTCATTTACAGTTTTCAGACACTATGAAACAAGTTATTACTCAATGATCAGTGAACACTCTTTGAGATTAAATTCTCATCTGCTGAACAGTTGTGATCTGTATGAAGAGCTAACTAAACAGCCTCAGAAGATATGGAATGTCTTATACTTATTTGAGTTATAAATTTGAGTCATTAACAACAATCTTTTGAACATCAAGTTACTCAAATTTTTGTATCTGGCTAGCAGCATTCTCAAGTTAACATAATTTTAATATTTTGTTTTGTTTGACATTCTCTTTTTTCCTTCCTATAGGCGGGGGAAGGAGAGAGATAAGGGGAGAAGCCACACCCAGCCTCCCAACCATCCCAGGGTCCTGTCCCAGGGAGCATGTGGGACATGCTCCGAGGGTCCTGCTCAAGTCGTTTTCATAGTTCAACAGTTCTGTATTGCTGCCGATCTTGCCACTCCAATCACAATGAAATCTCTCCAGAATCCACGGGCTGGCATCATTAATTTTAGTCTCTATTTGCCCAGGCATTCACTGTCAACTCTTTCCTGGGTAGCTGATCGATTTGTTCTGTCCTCTGTTCTGGTACCAGGTGTCCTCTGCAGGCTCCAGTGCACTGTCATATCCTCCAAGTGCATCTGGATATACTGTGCACTTGTTTCATCAAAGTCACTGAGGAGGCCAGCTCTTACACACATGTATTCCACAGTCAGACCATGGAACCTGCAATTTCCTCCATGGTTGGAGTTCTTAGTCCAGAGGTTCAGTTGGGGTGATTCCCAAAGAAACTTCATCTGAGGTGATCCCAGATCTGATTCTTGTGTGTGCTTGAGAATACAGGGTCTGGCAAAATATGTCACCCAAATAGGCCTACATTTTAGTGACAATCATCAGGTCAGTTGTTTCCAGCCCTGTCTTCTGTGCAAACTAATAGGCATTGCAGTCCAACCCAATCCTGCCCACTGTACACTTGGGCAAGCCAGTGGGAGTTGTGTCCTAGTCAGAGTGACCTGCAGTAACTCTCACTGGGCCCACCAATCCTGTCCTGGTTCCTGTGCGTACAAGTATGTACAGCAGACTGGTCCGATCTGTTCCACATCCCATTCAGCTCTCATACCTGTCAATGGGTATTGAAGCCTAGACTGAAGGTACAGAGGATGAATTTTTTTTCTATGTAGCAACATTCAAATAATCAGGAAATGCAACATGTGCAAAACTGAATCAAAGTGGATACCTAAATTATAGCAACTCTTGCTATATATTTAGACTGGGTTTTTGATGAAATTGCCTATAAATAGTCTTCCAGGATCCAATCAATTCAACTAAGAGAACTTGTCAGTATATATAAGAACAGAATGAATTAAATAGTGACTGATTCTTCTTGGCTTTTGGCTTTTGTGAAATTTTCTAACAAATCACTCCCACAAAGAAAAAAAAAATAGTTGGGACCGGTATCATGGCTCAGCTTGCTGGTCATCAGCCAGGAGGTATTGGCATCCCATGTGGGCAAGGCTTTGTGTCCCAGCTTCTCCACTTTCTATCTAACTACAAGCTTGTGGACTGGGAAGGTAGTGGAAGATGAACCAATTTTTTGGGTGTCTCTGCACCCACCTGGGAGACCTGGGGAAACTCCTGGCTTCAGATTTTCTCAGCTTCAGCTGTTCAGGCTATTTGAGGAGTGAACCAGGGAATGGGACATCTTTTACTCTGTTTCTCCTGCTCTCTGTAAATATGCATTTCAAAAATAATAATATTAATAATAAATCTAAAAAGGGAAGAAAAACAATTATAATTTTACACCCACACTAAAGATTGCAACATATTTCTAAATTAACTTATTTCCATATGCCATCACAAGTATTTTTAGACTATTAATTTGTTCAAAAATTATCTTCATTTTCAATCTAAAAATTTATTTTGATGAAATGATTTAAAACTTTCATCACAAAAGTTCATTTAGGCTACACTAGAAGTTAGATTAAAAAATGATCATTTATTTTCTTAATTGATTTAATATTTTATGCTTTTTCCTAATATGACTGACAGGTATTTATTAAGCTACTAATTAGGTTTAATACATATGTCAGCATGTGCTTGTCTATTTAATTAGTATGAATCAAAATAAAATTAAAATCAATTGTGGTGTTATTTCCTGTACTCCCACCTATCATAATAAAATCCCCTGACTAGTGTATGCATAAATTGTTTTTCTTTCTGCCTTTGTTTTCTAGGTAGAGTCTATGATATTTAAGAAGATCAAACAGATGAAAACCAATATAAAAATTGAAATTTTCGGGCCCAGCAGTGTGGCCTAGCGGCCAAAGTCCTCGCCTTGAACGCACCAGGATCCCATATGGGCACCGGTTCTAATCCTGGCAGCTCCACTTCCCACCCAGCTCCCTGCTTGTGGCCTGGGAAAGCAGTCCAGGACGGCCCAAAGCCTTGGCACCCTGCACCTGTGTGGGATACCTGGAACAGGTTCCTGGATCCTGGCTTCGGATCAGCATAGCATTAGCAGTTGCGCTCACTTGGGGAGTGAATCATCGGATGATAGCTCTTCCTCTCTGTCTCTCCTCTTCTCTGTATATCTGACTTTCCAATAAATAAATAAATCTTCAAAAAACATTGAACTTTTCACAGCACGTGGCGATGTGAAGGCAGACTCAAAGGTAATTTTGCTGAAGCACACAGCATCACAATGGTTGGGTATAGTAGTTTAGCTTATCAAAACAACACTTGTTGGGCCTGGTGGTGTGGCCTAGTGGCTAAAGTCCTCGCCTTGAAAGCGCCAGGATCCCATATGGACACTGGTTCTAACCCCGGCAGCTCCACTTCTCATCCAGCTCCCTGCCTGTAGCCTGGGAAAGCAGTCAAGGATCACCCAAAGGCTTGGGACCCTGCATCTGCTTGGGAAACCTGGAGGAAGTTCCTGGCTCCTGGCTCCGGATCGGCACAGCACCAGCCATTGTGCTCACTTGGAGAGTGAATTATCAGATGGAAGATCTTCCTCTCTGTGTCTCCTCATTCTGTATATCTGACTTTGTAATAAAAATAAATAACTCTTAAAAAAAAAACCAATATTTGCCATGTGATTTTATGTGCTAATTTGCATTTTGCTCTGTGTTTCATATTACATTCAATTTGATACACTTTTGTAGTTCCTTAAAGTTATTTGTAAGGATAGATGGTCACTTGATGCAGCACTTATGACATCACTTAAAATGGCATTTTATCATATCTTAATGCTTGAGTTTGATATCTGATTCGAGTTTCTGTCTAATGCAGATGTTAGAAGGCATTAATTGCTGGCTCAGGTAGTTGGGTCGTGGGCACCAGCATGGGATGTAAATGTACTGAATTTCTGGCTCCAGGCTTTACACACTGTCCAAGCCACACCGCTGTAAACATCTACGGAGTGAACCCGCTGATAGGAGCTCTCTTACCATTTGTTTCTTTCTTCCTGTCTCTCAAATAAATAATTTTTCAAGAGTTTATTTTAAAAAACCTGTTTTTGAAATAGTATACATTTACTTATATTTATAAAAACTCATTTGATGAATCAATTTGACTCACACAGTCCAAATAATAAATTTAGCGATAATAGCTTTTTTCCAGTTCAGAACAAATAACTACCTCAATCATTTAATATCATTTAAACACATGCTAGGAGACAATGGGCTTTTCCTTTAATTAGTATTTCTTAATACTACAGCACTTGCACTTAACAGCATCACTTCTCTAGTAACAGCAAAACAATATTTCTACCACAACAAAAATTTTAAAATGGAGTTTGAAAATTAAACAAACCATTTAACCTTAATAATTTCTATAAGGTAATAAATAAATTATAGTCATTCAATAAATATCAAATACATATTTTTGGACACATGTATGAAAGAATTATAAGTTATGGGCCCGGCGCAGTGGCACAGTAGTTAAGGTCCTCGCTTTGCACGCCCGGGATCCCATATGGGCGCCGGTTCTAATCCCGGCAGCCCCGCTTCCCTTCCAGCTCCCTGCCTGTGGCCTGGGAAAGCAGTCGAGGACGGCCCAAGGCTTTGGGACCCTGCACCCGCGTGGGAGACCAGGAAGAGGCTCCTGGCTTCGGATTGGCATAGTATCGGCCGTTGCGGCTCACTTGGGGAGTGATTCATCGGATGGAAGATCTTGCTCTCTGTCTCTCCTCTCTGTATATCCGCCTTTCCAATAAAAATAAAGTAAATCTTTAAAAAAAAGAAGTATAAGTTATTTAAGATCATATCTACCCTATTTAAGAAGTATTATTTTTGTATACAATAAATGACTGACTACTTAACAAACTCCTTGTCATATTATCAAAATCCTAGCAACTAATTTGTTAATATACTAGAAGATTCCCTTCATTTATAAGTATGCCTAATCATTACCTGGCAATAAAATCTTGAATGTGCATACTAGACTGGCGGTGATATATGCCAAGTCAAGTCTTCTTACCAGGGTGCAGATTCTAGGCCTAATACTGTTTCCCGTACAGCAATTCTGTCCACAGGCCCTGATCTTGAAATTGAAATTATCAGTCTGCCCAGTATTGAATTTTACCGGCCAAGCTCTGATTTTTCAAGACAAAGGCGTATGCCCCATTGCTGCTTCCCTCAAGTTGGAACAGAGTTGTACAATCAATTCCCTATTTGCCCAGATTTTCCCTAGCCTGGTTACACTTGAATCCCCTCTCTGGGATGTCCCAGAGGTGACGGTCAGGTCCACTAAAGGCCAGCAGTGACACACTCCAAAATGAGTCAAACACAAATCTTTGCTTGATCCTGTGCAATCCTAGAGGCACGATCTGAAAATCCCAGTCAGAGGATTAGAGGATTCAGGTGAGTTCCACTCTGAACTCTGATACTATGTTCCTAAACTCCCTCATCAGGCTCTGAGTATACCTAAGGGCTTACTTTCTGCTGGCATTTGGTGACAGTGAAGTGGAGTCTTTTAGCTATGGAAGTCCAAAATATTTATTCCACAGGCCCAGGGCTAGGAACAATGGCAGGGGTGCTGAAACTGGCCTACTTCTCTTAAAATTGTCCTGGCAATGGGATTCAGTTCACTCACTCTTTGTACCAGAGGGTTGTCTCCATGCTGTGCAGCTTGAATCTAAGGACGACTTGATACAGACATCTCTTTCTGCTTCATTACAGCATTTTTGGATGCAACATGATAAGGCATCATAATGTCTCATGGAATTCTAATGCAAGGTTGGTCAGTGTGTGTGCTTGTTCAAGTGTGTACCTCTGTGGGGCAGTGGTCTCCAGAGCAGATTACTAGTCAACAGCTTTGTTTTCTACCTCTTGCAGTATTTTTAATGTTAAACTCCTGTGAGGGCTCCAACAGGACTCAATGAAGAGATTTTTTCATTCACCTCCACCAGATAGGAGAGTCAGAACAACAGAGGGTGGTGTGCTTTTCCAGGAACTTGACTGAGGGAAATCTTCAGTAAGAAGTGACAGGAACTGTAAACAGCCCAGTGACTACGGAAGCCAAGACAACGGGAGTGAAAGTGTACCTCAGGGCTTCACCCTGGGTTAGATCCGCAGCCCTAACAAGAGCAGAATCCACAAGGCTTTTTGGTTTTAAATGTAACCACTTTACCACTGTATTTTCCCAAGGTGCCAGTCTGCGCTGATGTGTGACAGTTGCTTCTAAATTCCATTCTATCTCAGGAGACAAAAAGCACCCATTCTGTTACCACAACTCCACACAGCCTAACTTCAGGTCACTGCACAGATCTGAAAGCAGGTGACTCTGCACCCTACAACTGCAGAATTGTTAAGCTCCAACCCTCTACGAAGTTCACTTGCTCTATGCAATCCTGGGAAGTCCTCCCTACTACTTGACATTTCATACCAGCAGCAGCTGATACACAGAATCAGAAAATCCCCTTTCTATCTCTGTAAGTATAGTACTATGTGGCCAAGACAGAAGCCCTGACATCATCCTTGCCTGTGGAAACAGGGGCAGTCAGTTCTGTGTTCTACAGCTCTTCGAGCTGGCAAAATGGTGTTACAATCCCCGGAATAGCTCAAATTTGCTGCTGGGATCAGGAGCTCTGTATCAAGCTGTAACAGTATGCAATCCCAGCATAACCTACATTCATCGTGGTATGGATAAATACATCCCTGCATATTATTGTTCTGAGATTGTGATTGTTGTTTCTTTATATGCCAAACACCCGTGTGGTCTTAGGAAGGCTCAATCAGTATTCTTCTTGCCAAGCCTGTGCCTGCTAATGTGCAATCTCAAGTGTCCTCATGTGAGATCCAAATTCTAAGTCCTAGAGCTCTGGGACTGTGACAGTTGGGGATGTATTCTAGAGGGTCACTTCACTTCTCCACAAGGGGTCTTGGTAAAGACCACACTGTATCCCAAAGTTCCTGGTCTAAAACCATTTTACAACTCCTAGGGACACCTGTTCCTAAACATTAAGCCTTCAACAGCCCTTTTCTGCATTTGACTGATGAGCACTTTCACAACCTAGAATGCAATCCACAGCATATTCTGTGACTGATCAAACTGTGGGTTATGGGTAAGGTACCCACAAGTACCATCACTCTGAGAGTCATATTATTGGAACCATATTCCAGAGTCACCTGATTTCCATGTGGGATCACAGAGGAGACTATCTACATTCTGCTGCTACAGATCCATGCCCAAGAGGACAAGAAGAAAAATCTTCAGAGAAACTTGCATGTGAAGTTGCTCACTATATCCTCCAGCTATAGGTTGTCTTGGCATCTAACTTTTCAAAGGCAAGATGATGGGGCCAGTATAGTAGCAGACTGGTTAATGCTCTGCCTACAGTGTCAGAATCCTATATGGAAGCTGGTTCCTGTGCTGGCCACCTAACTTTCAATCTAGCTGCCTGTTTATGGTCTGGGAAGGCAGCAGAGGATGGCCCATCTTTGGGGCCCTGCACTCTTGTGGGAGACCCAGAGGAAGCGCCTTGTTACAGATTGGCTCATATCAGATCATTGTGAGCTGTTTGCAGAGTAAATCTGTAGATGGAAGATTCTGCTGCTCTCTCTCTCTCTCTCTTTCTCTCTCTCTCTCTCCCTTTCTGTAAACTCTGCCATTCAAATAAAATAAATACATCTTAAAAAGCTCAAGGATATGAAATCAAATCAAATTTTTCTATTCACAATGCTAAGTGGTTGATAATCCGCATCAAAGATAATCATGCCATAGTAACTTATTATTGTCTTGTAAAAGATCGATATTCAAATAACTTATACAATATGAATGGAAAAGGGGTATATATAAATAAATTTTAAATATGTTTCAACTACAACTCAGAAGTAAGACTTCATAAGAGATGCAGACAGCAGCATCTAGCAAGTAGCAATTATAAAGAAGGTACTATGAATAAAAATTTCTAGCCATTAATCAAACCTTAGTCAAAAATACCTGTGTGTACAAGTTTTCAGAGAAGCTATGTATTATTAGGAGATCATTTTTTTTTGTTATTAATGGCAAGTCAGTGAGAGTAGGAGGTGAGTCGACTTGGCCAATGATAACCTACACTCTACAAAAGCATTGAGAAAGATGCTCATTGTACAGTCCTGCAATTTCAGATGTACTTGTTATAATTACAGGGGGAGATGCTACCATTATAAGGCATTGTAATCTTTGCATGACAGTGGAAAAGCCAAAATTAAAATTAAATTATACCTGCTTAGAGAAAAAGGATGCAATTCTGTTCTTTTCACATTCTGCCTCTGTAATTTAACATGCCAATTCAGACACACCCAGGAATGGATTTTCTTATTCTCAGTTACATTGTGGGTGTAATAGCATGGTTAAGTCCTACTCAAAATTTATAACCATGATATCTGTCTTGAAATACTTTCACTGCAATGCTACTAAAATAATCATTTGTTATATTTCAAACTGAATGCAGAACTATTCAATAGGTCCAGAAAACAATAGGAGTTTGAATATTCCCAGAGGGAACATTAGCCCCAATGACAAATGGGAAATCTAAGTATTTTTGTTAGTACAGTGGAGTGAATAGAAAGGGGTTCATCTTTACAATTTGTAGATACAACTTTGTGAAACAAATAAGCATGTGTTACAAAAACATTTCACCAACTATCCATCATGAATTTTCTGAGAAGTTCCAAATCTGAGTAGACCTAGTAGAATTATTCAACAAAGGTATGTCCCATGCTGATTAGTTAAGGTCATATCTCCATTTTAAGATTTGGATTTGGGGGGCTGGCACAGAGCCCCAACATGCTAATTCTCCATCTGCAGGCCAGGATCACATATAGGCACTGGTTACTGTCAGGTCTGTTTTGTTTCTCAACCAGCTTTCTGTTAATGGCTTGAAAAAGCAATGGACGATGGATGACCCAAGTCTTTGGACCTCTGCACCCCATGGGAATCCCAGAGCAGGCTCCTGATCCTAGCTTCAGATAGGCTCACCTCCAAATTTTGTAGCCATTTGGGAGAGTGAATGAGCTGATGGAAGATCTTTCTCTCTGCCTTTCCAATGAAAATAAAATAAATCTTTAAAAAAAGGCATATGAATCTGTGAATTATGTAAGTCAACAAAAATGAAAAAAAGTTTCCTCTTTTTTTTAAAAAATCATATTTCATTTTATGACACCATTTCATAGGCGCTGAGGTTCCCCCAACCCATCCCTGTACCCTCCCCCCATGGTGGATTACTCCACCTTACTACAGTATTATAGTTCAAATCCAGTCATGCTCTTTCATTGCAAGCATGTACCATGCATAGAGTCCAGCATCTTATTGTCCAGATAAATTCTTCAGTTCCTTGGGGAGACCATCTCTGATCTAAAAGCAGAGCTGGCAGATTATCATCCTGAGCAATTAAAAGCCATAACATAACATCAACAACAATTTACAACATTATGGAGTCAACTGACATAGTATTGAGTGAGCGATATGTTAGAAAATGCAAGTTCTTAACACATCCTGTGATTACTTCATTGACACAAAAATGAAAATTTAAAAATAATTACTTATACTGCAGTCTTCAATAACAATAACATTGAAATACATGGTTTTTACATTTGTGTCACCATGAGCTTGTAAGATTTGATCACCAGTTGTTCCTCTGATTACTTCTTGAATTAGGTATGGTGCTGTAAAAAGATTCTTTTATTTCAGCATCTGAAGCTGTTTGCAAACCTTTGTGGCATGAATGCTGCCCTCAGCAACCCTGTCCTTTATTGAGCAGCACTTCCTAAGCCCCTTTGTGCCTTGGAACTTTGAGTTAGTAAATGAGGTGCTATTGTCCTTGCCACCGTCCCTGTAGGAAAGCAAGGCAGATGTTGCTGCTGCTTTTGCCTACCGCATCTCTACCTCAATGCAGCCATAACTACTTTCTGGTCCTTCTGCCACCTCGCTTCTGCTATATTCAGATTTTTTGGCTCAGAGTCTAGGTAAACATGTAAAAATGCAACAAATAGGCATAAACCCTTCCCTCTTCACTGTAATCTCTATTCTTCCCAAGAATCAGTAGAGGAAAATATTCATACACATTGATAAAAATAAATATATGAATACATAAATAAATAAAACAATGCAACTGACTTGTATCAGCATGGGAAGTTTTTGCATGTATGGACATAAGTTCTTATTTCTACAAGTAGTACTGGGCAAGTGATACAGTAATTTTACTCTTACCTATATGGCAAATGAAAGCAATGTATGAATCCCACCTGGGAAATTAGACACCAAAGATAATGCATTATTTGATTCCCTTGAATATAGCTTTTACCGAACAAAATAAATACATAAATCAGCTTAAACAAGAATAGCTGTGCAAGTATGAACTTTAAATATCTAAACGGCCTATTCTTTGAATTGTGTAGATTCACAGAAATCTGTTAATGGTGGGTGAATTATTCCTCACCACATTTGATGTTTTCAGATCTCAAAGAACATTTGTTTCCAAAATCTGAGTTACTCATTTATTATTCTGACTAGTTGTCTTAGCACTCATAATTGTTAACATATTTTAATCATCTAAATTATTCATAATAATTACTCATTTTTACATTTTGATTAATATATGTGTGCATTGTATTAGTATATTACAATCTTAATACATACATGCAGTCAATCTACCAAACCTTTTCCATTTCCTTTGGTTTTCTTTGTATTTGAGGTGGTCCATCAACCCCTTGCAGTTTATCATACAGTATGTAATACTCTTTACAGATTCTACTTACCACATGCTTATTTGAATATGTCCTAGTTATCCAACACCATCTATATACTTGTCCTTATCACCCCCAGCTTCCAGAACACTGTTTTAGGTCATATTGATCACACATATTTTTTTAGGTTGTATAAGTTAGAAGGAACATGTGGCGATTTTCTTTTTCTGATAAGCTTATTTTACTAATAATTTCCAGTTCTCTGCATTTTCGCTACAGTTACCATGATTCCATTCCTACTTATTTGCTGAAATATGTGCCATTATTACATATACCAATTTATCTTCATGTAGTTATCCATCACTGAGCGTGTAGGCACATTCTGCTTTGACTACTGTGACGTAAGTTGAAACAGATATGGAAACATGTTTCATACACTTAGCTTATTTCCTTCTAATATACCCAGAAGTGGGATGACTAGCTCAGACTGCAGGCCAATTTTCAGTTCTCCCTATGATCTTCAACACAGTTCTCCGTACTGGTGAGCTGCTTCAACTTTTCACTGAGATTGTTATTATTTTTTTTTTGCATATTGATTTTGTTCTGTTTAATTTTGCTGAACTGCCTTTTTGATTTTCAAAATTTTGGGGTGAAGTATTTAGGCTTTTTCTTACGCAAAATCATGTCACCAGCAAACAATGACATTTTGTCTTGCTCCTTTCAATTAATTGTTTTTTTTCTTCAAGAATTGTACTTTTTGACATTTTCAAAAATACATTGTGGAAGAGTGATGAAAGCCCGCATCCTTGTCTCAGCCCAGATCTGAGGGAAAATGCTTTCTGTTTTTCCCTACTCAATGGCACTGGCCAGGCGTTGTTCAAATGTTACGATTTTGAAGTGTGTTCCTTCTATATCTATTCGATAGAAGTTTCTTTATAATAAAGGGATATTTTTTATAGTTTGCATTATTGAAATGTTGAGCGCTTCAAATGCTCTGAATACTAATCATCTGACAGATGAGTATTTTGCAAATGTTTTCTCACAGTCTGTCAGTGATATCTTCAGTTTATTGTTTCCTTAGCTTTGCATAAGCTGCTTAGTTTTTTTGGTCTGTGTGTTTGAATTTTTATCCAAAGAGCTATTGCCTACAGCAATGTCTCCGGACATTCCCCATGTTCTATTGTAGTAGTGTTATTGTCCTAGATCTTAAATTTAAGTATTTGATTTTGTACTTTGTGAGAGATATAATTTTCAAGTGAAGGGGTAAAAATGTATGAAAAAATGCTAAACATCACCAGCCATTAGGAATGTTAAACTTAAAATCCCCATGATGCATCACCCCACTAAAATTAGAAAGTTATTTTCAAATAGCACAAACGTTGACAAAAATACCAACAAACATAAATCCTATGCAATTTAAGACCTGAACCTTGTCAGAACAAAACATAGAAGAATTAAGTTCAAGCCATTGACATAAGCAATGTATTTTGTGAAGAACCCCAAAGCAAGAAATCAAAATCAAACCAGACAAATTGGGTTTTATCAAATATAGAAACTTATGCCCAACAAGGGTAATATGGAATAGAATAAAAATATGTCACATATAATGAGAAACAAAAAACATGTGCAAGTTTTTTATCTGACAAAAATCTAATTATCCAGAATATATCAGGAGCTAAAAAAGCTCAACAGAAGAAACCATTCTAGGTAAGAAATGAGTAAAGGATCTGAAGCATCACCTTTCCAAAGACAAAGTACAAACTACCAAGAAATATACGGAAAGTTGTCTTATATCACTGTGTGTCAGGAAATACGAATCAAAATCATAATGAGACATCAACTGACTCCTTTTAAAATGGCCAGTAGAGGGCCCAGTGTGGTGGTCCAGTGGCTAAAGTCCTCACCTTGAACACACCAGGATCCCATATGGGCACAGGCTCTAGTTCTGGCAGCTCCACTTCCCATCCAGCTCCCTACTTGTGGCCTGGGAAAGCAGTCGAGGATGACCCAATGCCTTGGGACCCTGCACCCATGTGGGAGACCTGGAAGAGGCTCCTGGCTCCTGGTTTTGGATCAGCGCAGCACTGGTCACTTGGGGACTGAATCATTGGATGGAAAATCTTTCTCTCTGTCTCTCCTTCCCTCTGACTTTGCAATAAAAATAAATAAATCTTAAAAAAATATGTCCAGGAATACAGGGGACTGTTAACATTATTGTTAAGAATGTAAAGTAGTGTGGCCACTAGGAAAAACTGCATTATTTCTCAAAGAAATTAGAAATAGAATTGTTATAAGATTCAGCAATCCCAATACTGAATACATATGAAGTCATTGTATGAAAGATATAACTGTATTACCATTTTTATGGTGACACTTTTTTAATATAGTAAACATACAAACTCTAATAGGATTCCACCATCATATGGATGGATAAAGAAAATGTGTAATGAGTCTGGTGTGGTAGCCTAGTGGCTAAATCCTCACCTTTCAAATGCAAGGATCTCATATGGGCTCCATTTCATGTCCCAGCCATGCCACTTCCCATCCAGCTCTCTGCTTGTGCCCTGGGAGGGCTTGTGGCTTTGAATCAACTCAGTTCTGGCTGTTGTGGTCACCTGGGGACTGAACCAGTGGATGGGAACTTTTTCTCTCTGCCTCTCCTTTTCTCTGAAAAGCTGCCTTTTCACTAAAAAAGTAAATAAATAAATCTTTTTTAAAATGTGGCATTTTACATAACCAATGGAATAATATTCAACTGAAATTTTGTCATTCCATTAGATGGAACTAAAGGACAATCATGTTAAGTCAGAACCAGAAAAATACCAGACACAGGAAAAGATTAGCCTGGGAGGGTGAAGGAGCCGACTGGGTTTACACATACAACCCCAGCATGTTGGGAGATTATATCTCACAAGTTTGTTACATATTTGTGAATAAATTGAAGAGAGACATTGGAAATATTGAATTATAAATTAATGTCAAAGAATGGAAACTATTTATGACCCTGTATTATTCAGTATATATTATATATGTGTATTGAAATATTACCTGTAATGCATACATATGTATAATTATTAAATCAGAATAATTAAATTTAAAATATTTAAGACAAAGTATTGAAATAAGCAAAGCATCTGTATGTATTTTCATGTACCAATTCTTACTGTTATGTTAAATCATATAATCAATAATTATATAAGGAATCATAATCAATTCTTACAAATTAATTAAGAAGGATGTTAACATCCCACTTTATGTAGTTTTGACATGTTAAATATTGTTTAACTTGCCTAGATTTGTCATCTTCTCTTAAGCCAAAGCCATTGTATAAATATCATGTATATTTACTAATAGAAAATAGAGCCAAAAACATTTCCTTATGATAATTCACTTGTGTTGGGGGAGCACCTTGTTTTTTTTACTCTTGTTGGTAATGATAATTTAGTTTGAACTTTTGTTAACCTATGATTTGACATTTGGTTTACATCAGAAGTTAATATATTCTTGATTTATGCAAATAACATTTAACCTGTATATCATGTAATAATGTATGGCATTTGTTAATTATATGCTTTAATCATCTTACCATCTGGCCATTTCCCCACAGAATAGACTCTTACAAAGCTATTTCTAAAAATACATTTTGCAAGTTTTTAAATGTCTCACAGAGTCATCTTGATACTTTTCACAAGATATTTTTAGCCTCATTGCAATGTCACTGCAGTTGCATTGCAAAAGGGTTCTATTTGGAATGTAACTAGTTTTGAAATTAAATCCTTAAAATAACACTTTAGAAATGTTATTTATTTTCTCTTTGGGCAGAAAATACACTAAGCAACTTTATAAACTTACTCAGCAAGTCAGTCAAAAGCCGCCTACAACACACACTGTATATCAAGGACAGTGCATTGGCTTGAATTCTTAATTATGTGTTACTACTACAATACTGAAAGTGCTTCCAAAAAGTAAATGATGCATAGATAGGCATATATCTCAAAAAATCTATCATAAATAAACTTCCTGATGTTGTTATAACCATTATTCCCATAAAGTAGGGATTTAACACTGTAACAAGTACATTAAATTTATAATCAACATAATGCGATTAGATTGATACTTTAGGCAATCTTTCAGTAAATAAAAAATGCATAATTCATATACAATTCTTATATTTCAACTGAATTTAGTTCTATATTTGTCTTATATATCTAAAACAATGCACTATATTAAGATTGCAATTTGCATATTTATCAGTTGTACTACATAAGGTAAAAGAAAAAAATATGATTGACTTACTTTGTCTACATACTATCAAATGAATTCCAGTTAAAATCCTGGATTCCTACTAATCCTGGATTTTAACGTGTTTGAAAAATATCCACCGCTGCTACAGTTCTTCATTCTAAAAAGAAAGAAAGGTGGGTAGGGAATTAAATTTAAGAAGGATACTATGGCTATAGCAGAACTTAATATCCCATAATTCATGCAGATATTTAAACTCTCTTGCCTTTTTATTAATGGTTGATGGACTAATTGTGAGACTTGATTTCATGATGACATCTGAAAGTCGGTTCTGGTAGAGATGCGTTGGGAGTAGAGATGTGTCCTCAGAGTTGGTTTCTGTGAAAAATTTATATTTTTGAGTTCGAATTTGGTCTACTTGCTCTCTTTTTGTGACTCACCATGTGATCATTCTTCTCCCACCATGTTAGGCTCTAGACATGCATATTAGGGCCATCTGATCCTGATTTGTATCGTGCAAAATGGAGGCTGAAACAGATCTTCTCAGACCTAGAACTTGTGGGAGAGGGAATTTCAGCCAAAGTAATAAATTAGACCAATTCAAGAAAGAAATGTGCAACTACTTTTGTTCCTCCACATTTATCCAATAGTTTGATAAACCTGAAATTATTTTTATCAATAATGCAAAAACGTTAGTAAACCTGGAAATGGCTATGATGCAGCAATGTTCACTGTTAAAGTGGTGCAGACATTGAGAGCAGGGTAGCTGCTGAGTAAGATGATCCACAACTCAGTTTCCATAGCCATACCAACTTCAACAGCTACCCACACACCAGAATGTCTTCACAAAGGCTAAAGAAATAAGTGGGAGCTCATGGCAGCTGATTTTAGCAGAGTTATCAAAAAAGAAACTCAAGAAAGCAAGAAGGAAAAAAATAGCAACATCACTCTTCCCCCAACTACAGGCAGCACAGCCAGTAGGATTACCACCACATTTACTGGGGGCGAGTGGTAGAATACAGAAACCCTGATTTAAGACTTGAAACACAAAGTGCTCTCAGCCCTCAGAAAGTCTGAGTGCTGAACAGGGCCCCATGGTACCTCCCTTTAACAGAGAACCTATACCTTCTTAGGCAGTTGGAGTCTTAGGGCAGAGTAAAGCCAGCAGAGGTCTTTGCCTAAGAGCTCTGACCTAAGTCCAACACAAATAGGAAAAAAAAAAAAAAGAAAGAAATGGTACATGATCATGTTTTCATGGTAATAAAAGAATCAATTCAGCAAATAAAATAAACATGCCCAATACCACAAATACATACAAACAAAATAATAGTAAAACTAGGGACACCAACTTAGTAACACAAGAGAATATTCTCACTAGCCTTTCTGCAGCATTGGAAGAGTCTCCAGATTCTCCAGATAAAAATCAACAGAGACCTGCCGTGAATCCTTCAGTAATTGCACATAACCAAGCGCTACAGAACTTTTCATCCAACAGCTTCAGAACATGCACTCTTTCAAGCACTGTTTGGCACATTCTTCAGGATACATCATGTGATAGCTCATAAAGTTTCAACATTTTATTTTAAAAGAATTTTTTAAATTTTTATTGCATAGTCAGATATACAGAGAGGAGGAGAGATGGAGAGAAAGTTCTTCTGTCCAATGATTCAGTACCCAAGTGAGCGCAATGGCTGGTACTACGCTGATTTGAAGCTAGGAGCCAGGAGCTCTTCCAGGTCTCCCACACGGGTGCAGGGTCCCAAAGCTTTGGGCCATCCTCAACTGCTTTCCCAGGCCACAAGCAGGGAGCTGCATGGGAAGTGGAGCTGCTAGGATTAGAACCGGTGCCCATATGGGATCCTGGCGACATCAGCTGGTGGACCACCGTGCTGGACCCGTCTCAACATTTGTTTAAACAAATGAAATAGTATTGTGCTTCTTTTGTAATTATAATGCAATCAAATAGAAATTGAGCAGAAGAAAACTGAAGAAACTAATCATTTTAAATTTGTTTCCGGACAATCAAGAAATCAATTCAAAATTAAGAAATTTTTTAAATTTCTCAATTTGAGTGAAAATACAAATACAATATAATAGAAGTCATGGAATGTAGCAAATCAGTGCTACTGAAAACATTTATATAAACCAAGGACTATATATCAAGAAACCAAAAAAATATCAAATGAACAGCCTGTCACTACAAGTCAAGTATCTAGAAAACAATAACGCATCAAATCACAAATTTATATGTCATTGAACAGTAGAGAGATAAGAGAATACATAATGAAATGGAGAACAACAAAATAACACAGCTTGAAAAATTTTTGGCCAGATTAATAAAGGAGGAAAGAACACTCAAAAAATCAGAGCCAAAAACAGAGAAATTGCAGTTGACATTGCAGAAATGCATATGACAACAAATGGAGTAACCTAGGAAAACAAGCAAACAAAAATACCCTTGAAAACATTTTATCTTAACAAGACTGAAATTACAAAATAACAGAATACCTGATCAAACCAACAGAAGGTAGCAACCGAAATTTGGTAGTACATCATTCATCAATCAGTCTCCCAACCACATGGTTTTACGACTAAAATTTCCCAGACACGTAATAAAGTAATCATAGTTAAATTACTTCAATAAAGAGAATTGGATGGAATTCTTCCAAACTGATTTTGTGAAATCAGCATTGCCATGATAAAAAAAAAAAAAAGATGAAAATACATCAAAGAAAACAAGCTGCATTTCAATTTCCTTAATGAATAGCTATGCAAAAAGAATGAATTCCTATCATTTCACACAACATGGAAACAGCTGTCAGTAAGTGTTAAGTGAAATAAATTGAACATAGAAATACAAGTGTCACATAATCTATGAGTAAAAACAGTTATAACACAGGTTGAGAATACATTAGGAGGGGAATGTCAAAAATTATTTGAAAGACACTCAATCAGAGTTAGAAAAGATATATATATAAGTTGTGTTGTTCTGGTGCACAGAAGGTTAACCAAAGACAATGCTATAACGTGTATATATAGTAATATATGTGTGTGTGTGTATATATAAAGCTAGATGATAATATTCTTAGTTCACAGTAAGCAAAGGATATGCAGTTGATTGAACAGACACATTACCCTAATGTGACCAATGTAATTTATATGTGTATCAAAATATTATATGATATCCAATAAATAAATACATATTTTACGTATTTATTTAAAAAGTTAATGTTATTTTGAATAGTACATTGCATTGCTACCAGATTTACAAAATACATGCAATTTGTTTTATATTTCTTTGTAGGATAGAATAACATGATGCTTGTCCAGTTGATGATGTAAATAATTAAAAACAATAACGGGGCACATGTTGAGGTGCAAGAAGCCTTCACCCCTCGAGATGGCATAAGACATGTCTGTGTGCCTTAGACTGGATTATAGTTCCTCTGCTCCCACTGCAGCTTCCTGTAAATGCTCCTGGGACCAAAGAGATAATGACCAATTACCTGGTTGTTGCTGCTCACCAGATGGAGTTCCTGGCTCTTGTTTCCAATCTGCTCCAGCTCTGGGTTTCCATGGTCATTTTAGAGGGTAAACTAATAGATGAAAGGACATAGTAATACTTTGGTCTTGCTATTGAAGCCTGTAGAACTATGAAGAAAATGTTGGTTAAGATAATGAAACTGCAGCATCTTAAGTAGTAGCCCTACCAAACAAATATGAACAAAAATGATTTAAGCATATTAAAAGTTGACCCACCAGAGTAGTTTTTATATTAAATTTATTCTATATTTCACTTCCTAGTTAACTGTATTTAAATCTCTTAATTCTATTGCATATTTTTGCTTAATATTCTTTCAGTTTATGTAGTATCAAATAATTGCAACACAGTCATCTTACAGCCTTTGTGTACTGATTCTTTTGAAGTATATATTTATGTCTAACACAATACCACAGAGCAATGTAACTGTATTTGAAGGATGAGTCATCAGGAATACCCATTTAACAAAGTACTACAAATTACTTTTCATTCTAGATTAGTAAAAATGTTTACAATTCATAGTATTAAAATTGTGCAAGTTAAATATATCTATCTATTTATACACATATATTTGTTTTCAACCTCCAAAATAAAAGGCAAATGTCTAGGATGTGCATACACTGATTTCCCACTGCACACTGTGCACGTGTGCTGAAACATAATACAATATCACATAAATATGCGTAATCAAATATATATATTTGAAAGCCAAAGATACAGAGCAAGTGGGAAAGAGAAAAAGAGAAACAAACTGAGAGAGAGATATCAAGTATTTGACCTTCCATCTGCTGGTTCACTGCACAGATAGCTATAAAATGTAGGACTGGGGACAGGCCAAAGCTGGAATCTTTGAACTCCCTCTAGATGCGCTGCGTGGATCTTGGGAGCCCAAACACGAGGGTCATCTGCTGCTGCTTTTCTTTTTAGATCATTGGCAAGGAGCTGGATCAGATGCAGAGCAGCCAGGGCTTGACTCAGATCAGTATGGTGTGAGGGAAAAAACTTTATCCATTACAAAACAGCACCAACTAAAATAGACAAAAAGGAACTGGCATCAGAGAAAGAAAAATTTAAACAATCATTAGGTATCACAGTACACTTATGAGAATAAATTGGACCAAAATGGTATTTCTAGTTTCAAATGTGTATATACTGTATGGTTTTGTTTACATATATACATATCATGAACAGACACAATTATTCAGGTGTGACAGAAGTTCAGAGGCACATAAAATAAATGCTAGAAGTAAAGATTGAAGCAAATTGATTGTGTTGTTTCTAATAAGTAACAGAATGCATAGTTGTCAAGGGTACTGCATTATAAATTGCCAAGACAACATGCTGTTTTCCCACTCCTTTCATTTTAGTCTATCTTTTGAATCAAATTTTCTATGCTAAAGGCTGACTTTTGCCCAGAAGTAAAAAATAGGAAATAAAAGTTAAGAAAACGATTTAAAAGAAATATGATGCAATATGCAGGTCCCACTGAGCCAAACTTGCTCTTCTGAATACATTTTGAGGTTCTGTTCCATTCTTCATAATCTGAATCAAAGCATCTGTGTAAAGAATAACACAAATCAGACTCACTTATTTTTTTTTTTTAGTTTTCCTCCTCATATAAAACAAATATTTATCAATAAACTTGGAATAGCAATGGAAGCTCACATGAAAATTCAGTGATGAACTTTTGATCGCTGTGATGTGGAACCATATATAATTACCATTGCACATATAACCTTTCCTAATATCAATCAGCCAAATAGGGAAGGAAAGGCAATTTTAATGATCTTATTGGTCTATGGGTTACCTCAATAATGGGGAAACATAGTGATTTAATTCTCTGTATGACCTCAGTAACCACAGGCCGAGTAGTTAAGTGCCCCACCATGCTCCTTCTCGGCTACAGGCTAAATTGTGCACCCGTGCCTGTTACCTTTCCCCCGACTCTGTTTCATTGTATGTCACACAGAGTGTAATTTTGCTAAAAACAAGCCCTTTAATTATACATTGCCAAAAGTGTCATCTACTGTTAAATGATTACTGAGCTGCAAACAGAAAAACCATAGGCTCTGCAAGGTTCTGAAGTTTCCATTACGTGCACAGACCTCAAGAACAGCTGTTAACAAATCTGTTGGTGGTTCTGTGTAAAAAGGAGCCAGGCTGCCCTCCTGCTGTCCTTCTGGTCAGAGAAAGCAATTTGCATTTTGACAGGCTTCATGGGCAGGAGAAAAAAACAGCATGAGCATAACAGAGCAAAATGAAAGATTTGAACAAGTGCATTGCTAATATTTAAGGTTTAAACAATAAGCAATGATCAGAGATGAATTTAGCTTGTAAAAACCGCAACATTAAAGCTTCTCACTGATTATTTTAATAAAAGTACACATTTATTATTTTTAATTTTAAAACTTCATATAAGGGGAATAGGTTTCACGTATTTAACATATATACTTTTTAAAAAATATTTATTTTTATTGCAAAGTCAGATATACAGAGAGGAGGAGAGACAGAGAGGAAGATCTTGCGTGTGATGACTCACTCCCCAAGTGAGCGCAATGGCTGGAGCTGAGCCGATCTGAAGCCAGGAAAAAGCTGCTCTTCCTCAAGAGTATGAGATTATAAACAACAACAAAATACCCAAATTTCAACTTGCTAATATATTAACATATGTATGTTTATACTCTGTAGATTTATTAGAACAGACTATGGAAAATATTAGTCTTTTGGAGATTGACTTGTTTCTCTAAACATAATGGTTTCTAGTTTCACCTGCTAGTGGCCAAAGATGATTTCATTCTTACGACTGAGGGTAATCCTTGTGCATATATACCACATTTGAAAGAACTTAATTTTTAAAAGAAATATGTGACTCAGCATTCATTTATTTTAAATGAATGCCCTGGGACCTGACATGGAAGCCTAGCAGCTAGAGTCCTCAGTTTGCACACACCAGGATCCCATATAGGCGCCGGTTCTAATCCTGGTGGACCTGCTTCCCATCCAGCTCCCTGCTAGTGGCCTGGAAAAGCAGTTGAGGAATGGCCTGAAGCCTTGGGAACCTGCACCCATGTGGGAAACCTGAAAGAGGCTTCTAGTTCCTGCTTCTGACTGTTGTGGCCACTTGGGGGTGAATCAACGAAAGGAGGATCTCCTCTCTGTCTCTCCTCCTCTCTAGATATCCGAATTTGCAATAAAAATAAAATGAATCATAAAAAAATGCCCTGCACAATGGCTCAGGTGGTTAATCCTCCCCTTGCAAATGCCACTTCTCAGTTGGTTTCACTTCTCAGCTACTCCACTATTGATCCCTACTTATGGCATGAGATAGCAGCAGAGGATGGCCCAAAATCTTGAAACTGCACACATATGGAAGACCCAGAAGAAGCTCCTGGCTCTTGGATTTGCATTGGTTCAATTCAGGCCATTGTGACCATTTGGGGAGTGAATCAATGGATAGAATATTTTTCCTCTGTCTTTCCTTCTTCCTGTAAATTTGTCTTTCCAATAAAAAAAAAATCTTTAAAAAAGAAAAACTATGTAGATGGGACCGATACTTCGGTATAATGTGCTGGGTTTCTGACTGCAGCACCAACATTCCATGTGGATGCCAGTTCATACCCTTGCTGCTCCGTTTTTGATCCTCATTACTATTTGTGTGGCAGAGGCTGACCTGAGTCCTTGGATCCCTGAGCTCATGTGGGAATGTGAAAGAATCTCCTTAGCCCGTAGCAGTTACAGAGAAACAGAATGAGAGAGAGAATTCACTTCCATTCACTGGTTCATTCCCTGAATGACCACAACAGACATGACTGGGCCCGGTCAAAGCCAACAGCTGTGAACCAGGAGCTTCTTTAAATCTCCCAAAAGGTTAACAGGGTCCCTAGCATTTGAACCATCTTCAGATGCTTTCCCTGGCTCATTAACAGGCAGCTGTATAAGAACTGGAACATCAAGAACATAAAACAACAATCATACAGGATGTCGGTGTTGCAGGCCTTGGCTTCACACCCTAACCCACAATGCCAGCCTCTCCAACATTATTTTAAATTTTAGCAAATTACACAGGCATATATAAATGTATGCATATATACACATTTCCAGACACACACACACACACTCATATGAGAAGTCTTCAAAAAGTTAATTAAAAATATATATTCTTAAAATCTCTGTATGATTTTCAAAACTTTTCCAACAAAATAAGTCAATTTTTAAAATGTTTGTTCATTCTCCATACATCTGAAAGAGTCTGTGACAATGTAGTGAGAAAGAAAGAACACTGATCAGGTTGGTTCACTCCCTAAATGTGTGCAACAGGCATATCTGGGCCAGGTTGAGTCGAGTAGCCAGGCCTCCCACCTTGAAGGGCCTTGGGCATGATCTGCTGCCTGTCCAACAATCAGTAGAAGCAAGATCAAACCAGAAGCTCTGATACAGGATGCAAGTATCCCAGTTGGTGATCTAGGCCACACCACCAAAACACCTGCCCCAAAGTGATATTTTAACTATATTTTTCCATGCACTTTTTGAAGTACTCTCATAAAAAAGTTTTCTTGGAAAACTTTTTCTCTGAAAAATCCACACTCACACTGTTTTACTCTGGGATTTTATATGTAATAAATGAAGATAGAGCACAGACCTTGGTGCTTTCATTTAATAAGTCTATAGACAGTATATTGTAGCTAAATTATTTTAAGTTACCTTCTTAATAGGGTTAAAATAATTTTAAATTATACACTGAGTATACAATGTGAGATAATTTTCATGTGTAAATTGTTCATAAGAAGCATTTTTTTTAAACTTTGAAGAAGGAGGTATGTGACAGACCTGTCAATACTTCCAGAGCTGATAAAAATCTGACTGCATCATAGCTTCGTTCTTCTCTCCAAGACTACAGAAAATGATAGAATAAGGTGGGGAGTCCTTGAGTCACAAGTTGGATCACAGCTTTCCCCAGGAGTCATCTGACAAAAAACCAATTATGTTGTGCAGGACATTACTAGGAAATACAATTTTGTACACTTGTCCAGAGATTGGGAGTACCCACAGGTCTCAGTTTTACTGTTAGGCTCCATCTGGCTAGTGCATTACTGTTATGTAGGCTTTGTTAATTCAGAATGTGAAGCACTTCTACAAAAATAATTGATCAGTTTCTGTAACCCAGTAAGGATCTTCTCTTTTCCTCACTTTTTTCTTCTTTCTCTTAGAACAGAGTCAGAAAACAAAGAGCCATGCAAAAATAATTGGTCAAGATGAGAGATTTCAAAAACAAGCATTGGAAATACTACTTTTTATGCTTTTTTTTCTTTGCTTTACAATCAAGAAAAAAATGAATCTGTTGAATTTTGCAAGTATCCATTAAAAGTTGTATCACTGTACTTTTCTTTACACAAAATAAGCATGTGATTTCTATGGACTACTTTTACTTTATTTCAGAATTGTGCCATCCTCACTGTCTGTGGGGTCCTTTGATTCCTTCTGGCTAAATTGCACTAGGTTGGACTTTAAAAAATTCTATTTCCCTAGCTTGACTGAATTTTGCACAGGTTCTCTACCTTAGGGCTCTAAATGGCCTAACCGAAGAGCTAGTGTGCTTTCCTTGTTCTCGGAGCATTTACTATTCTTAGAAAAGTTCTAGTTAAAAACTCTTTCTTGCCCCCTTGAGAAGAAACAAATCTATTGTCAGTTTTCTAATCCAGGATCATTTTTTTTTTTCTCAAGGACTAGAGGGATATGCCTTTGGAATGTTTATATCAATGAAGATAGCACTTCCATCTTCTAGAACATGTTGGAGATTAGGAGCTCAATTTTCCTAGGAATCCAGCTTCAAGTTGTAAGCATACCTCCTTTCATGAAAATAAAGGAATGTTTACATCTTCTGTGAGTTAAAAAATAGCAAACATTAGCAAATACAGGTGGTTATGGTGACCCCATGCCAGCAGCATAGAGAAGGAAATGGGTTGACAGTAAAGGACACTTTTCGTCTATAAGAAACTCACATAAAGGAAATTAAGCTGGGTTAAGTGCTTAATATAATAACCATCTTATCTGTTTCTTAAAGATTTGCTTATTTTTATTGAAAAGTCAGATATACAGAGAGGAAGAGAGACAGAGAGGAAGATCTTCCATCCAGTGATTCACTCCCCAAGTGGTCACAACAGCAGAAGCTGAGCTGATCCAAAGCCAAGAGCCAGGAGCCTCTTCCAGGTCTCCCATGCGAGTATAAAGGCCTTGGGCCATCCTCAACTGCTTTCCCAGGCCACAAGCAGGGAGCTTTATGGGAAGTGGGGCCGCTGGGATTAGAACCAGTGCCCATATGAAATCCCTGTGTGTTTAAGGTGAGGATCTTAGGCTCAGGGCTCCGTGCTGGGCCCCAACATTTTTTAAAAAGATTTATTTTTCTTTGAAAGGTAGGTTTACAGACAGAGAAGGAAATACACAGAGAGATTTTCCATCCTCCGCTTCACTCCCCAGATGGCCATAAGAGCCTGAGCTGAGCTGAACTGAAGCTAGGCACCTTCATATTGTTCAAGATTTCGATGATGAGTGGAGGGGCCCAAAGGCTTGCATCATCTTCCACTGCTTTCCCAGACTATAAGCAAAAAGCTGGATCACAAGTGAAGCAGCCAGGACACAAACCTGACCCCATATGGGATGAGGACACTGCAGATGGAGGCTTAGTTTACAACACGACGGCGCTGATCTCACACCAGAACATGTTTATAGTTCTCCCTCTGATGTCTTGACAGTTAAAAGGTAAGGGAGCCTGTTGATTCAGGCTGCATGATCTCAAAGAGAGCTAACTAGCGAGCAGGTTGAGGCATCCGACAATATAGGTACTCATCCCTTTGTAATATGACATCCATTATATCAGATTAAGAAGATAAAAAGATGTCATGCATCAATACATTAATAATTCCATTAGAATTGCTATCACAGAAAAATTTCCAAATCTTGTTGAATGATAGAAAATAAATTATCAAGGTAGTGAAAATATTGCTGTCACCTGAGTGAAAGCTTACAGAGACATATTGCTAGAGAAAAGGAAAGCAGGGCTTGCTAGACCCAAGCGAGTCCATATGTCTGAACTATAATTATGGCCCTCTTCACTAATAAAAAGAATGTCCATAGGTGTTAGTAAAGTGTTAGATCGATGATATAAATAGGACCTCACCCTGGAAACCCCAAAAGAATTATTACAGCCTGCTGCTGGATAGTGCATGAAACGGGGAATAGAGAGAAAAAAGGCTGAACACCAACCTTTGGGCTGTTATTGCGAGAAGGTTGTCATTGATTCTCATTACGAATTCCAGCTGAAAAATTATAAAAGACTTTGCTTCTGTATACAGCTGAAAAATATAAGCAGTTAAACATGAATTTTTTCCAAAGGCAAGTGATAAAAGTGAACTATTTTCTTGAATTGAAGCACGATATTTTTTCCTTTTTTTCTTACTGCTTTAGAGGGTTTCAGCGGTGGATTCTATCCTTACTGCCTTTCCAAACCAAACCCAGACATTTTCCACAGAGGAAAGAAAACAATAAAACATTTTTCTATGAAATCATATCAAATGTTCCAACCTGCTGCAAGTTGAGTGATGTCTACATAAATCCCAAATAGGGGTTCATTTCCTGGCAACTCTATGTGCATTTAGGATATTATTATGAAATTTTTTTTAAATAGTTTTTATTTGAAATGCAGTGTGACAGAGAAAGATAGGCATGTGCACACACACAAAATGATACACACACACACAGCAGTATCATCTGTCCACAGACTCATTTCCCACATACTGCAACAATAAAGGCTTGACTGGGTGGAAGCCAGAATCCCAGAACTCTGTCCAGATCTCCCATCTGGGTGGTAGGAGCCCAAGTACTTGAGCCATCACCATTGCCTCCAACGATGCATATTTATAAGAAGTTGGTATTAAGACAGGAACCAGGATTTGAACCAGAGCATTTTGAGGTTCCATTTTCCATTATAACTAGCTACCGCTGTATTTACCAAAGGCACTATTCCAATTCTTACGAAATGTCTATACATTTCCAAGTAGCTTAATTTTTTGAGTGACTCAGCTAGTAAGTAGATAATACAGGATTTTTTTCTAAGGTATTATGCAGGAATTTCTATAATCACTGTAAGCAGCATTTTCACTCTATGCCTATAGGCGCTGGTGCTGCCTGAATCAGCTATCAGTGGTCAGAAGTGCCCTTGGGGAAATCGAGTTCCATTGCTGCTAGGTATAAACGAGCAAACTTGGACCACGAATTCAGAAACAATAATAGGTTCAAGGAAACCTTAGATACGAATGCTTGTTTGTATAATCTTTTCTATAATTAGGGCCATATGTGGGAGTTATGTCTGTGAGGAAAAGGCAAATTCAGGCACTGCAAGTATCAAGCAAAGGCAGTGCTTCTTTTCCTTTTCAAGCAAGTGCATTTAAGATTGTAGAATGAATCTTATCTCACTCAAAGGAAATATCAAGCAAAGAAAATTTATTGTTAATTAATGAATCAATAGTACATAGCATTGTGAAAAGTAGACTTAAAATGCATGTAGAGTAAATATTAAAGAGTCAAGAGTACAGTGACTACTGGTTTTAATGAAACAAATATATTTCAATTTGTGGCTATTTTTTGAATCAGGTTTTTGTTAGATATATAAAAAAAATACCATCTCAAAAATAAGTGAATGTTACCCATCCTCTTTTTTACTCCTTGGGAGGATAATAACATGTCCAGGAGTTAAATGCAAGTTTTCAGTTTGCATTCTGATCTGAAGTCAAGAATCATACAGAATATTTGGAATCATTAACACCTGCTGAATTGGCCTTTTAATGGCTTAAAAGACTCTCAGCTCTTTCAGGGTTATCTTTAATTGTTTCAGTCTTTCAAATTTTAAAAAATATATATATAGAGAAAACATCTTTATATCAGGTTTTGAGCTAAATCATGCTACCACAGGAAGAAATTAACAATAAACCTGAAATTCCCAAGCAATTACATGGTTTCTCTACTGATTTTTTTCATACGTATGAGAAGTTTGATGTTAGATACAAAGCTTTTGCACTAGATGACAATGTTTTACAAGTATAATCATGAATGCATTTGGACATCCAGTTGGTTCAGAAATGCTCTGTGGATGAGGTGAGGTTTGGGAATGGGGCAGATTCTCTGATGTGAGAACACTGCTTTCTCAGGTTGCGGTGCGTGATGTGTGATAGGAGCAAGAAAAAATAGAACTAGAGAAGGTGGTGTGTGGCCATTTTTGAATAAATGATCATGTAGGGATTTGGGTGAGAGAACTTCTTGTGAACTGAATGTGTGGCTTTAACTTAATATTTATCTTATTCTTTATTACCAAAAAGGCAATTAATCATTAGTGTAAGTATTAAATCCAAAGTCTTGGAGAAATGCTGTAACAATGACTTTAAGCAGTGCACAATATCATTTAAAAAAAAAAAAAACACACTACACCAATTGATGCAGGCATTTTGACACACCAGTTGAGTTGCCACTTGGAGTACCAGTTGGTATCCCAGATATCCTTTTTTTATTGTTAATAACATTGTATTATGTGATACAGTTTTATAGGAACTGGGATTTCCCCCTCCCACAACCCTCAGATATCCCTTTTTAAACTGAGCTTTCTGCAAATGTGTCCTGGGAGCCATAGATGAAGGATCAAGTTTTTTTGTCCTCCCACCCACTGGAGGAACCTGGTTAGTAAGTGATGAAAGATAACATTGGATACAAAGCTCTGTGAATACATTAAAAAACATTTAGTTGATATCTTAACTGTGAATTATGAAATTCACATGGCAACACAATAATGGGTGCATAAGCAAAGGACTGAGGGGGGAAAGAGGAATTTTCAAGATCTGTATGCTGTTTAATGGGCTATGCATTTGATACTTATTTGTACATTTCAAACTGAAATAGGCGTAATTGTTTATCACTGATTACAATAGGAGAAATAATCCACTTTACCGGATATCTCCAAAGGAGCAGGTGAGAGATAAATGGAACCATAGCCTATGAGAACTTACAATAGTACAGATGCAGACAAACTGAGAGGGTAGAAATTGATGTACACAATTATGCAAGTTGACATGTGGCAGAATTGATGGGCTAATTTTGATAATAGAGCTCACGATATGGTTCTAGTTCTCAGACACACAGGATTGAAACCCAAGAGAAGCAGAGGCTTCATTTTAATCTGGTGCAAAAAGGAAACCTCAATGGAGAAAGTTCAACCTAAGAGGCTTTTCTGTTGTTGTTGTTCTATTTATGTCTGTCACTGAGTGCATGAGGTCCACCTGCATCGTAAAATCAAGCTGCTTTTTACTCAGTCATTCCACTCAAATGTTAATCTCATCTAAACACTTTCACAGAAGCATTAAGAATATGTGTGCTCAACTTTCTGGGCAACGTGTGCCTAGTCAAATTGACAAATACAATAAACCATTGTACCTTGAATAATGCTCCTTCGTTGTCTGAGTTTTTATTTAGTTTCCTATCAATTATAGTAGTGCCTTCTCCAATAAATGTGATGAAAAATAATAATAAATATATAGTAAATATGAAAGTTTCCTGTAAACTAGTGTGTTCATATTATTTACCATGATTTTACCTAATATCATCAAAGACATTTCAAAGATGCAGCTACAGAAAGTTTGAAATTGCAAATGCAAAGATTAATTTCTATATTTAACAATCATATTCTAGTTTATGGCATCTCAACATTCTATTACAGAGCACAAATTCAATTGGGGACTACATTTTTTTGACATAATTATAGAAGAAAGTATAAAGAAGACAGAAAGAAATAAAGGCCAAGACTTTTTCAAACCTTTAGAAAACTTTTTGGATTTTCTTTTTAAGTGAAGATCAACCCAAATTAAACTGAGATGCTAGCATTGAGACTACATTATTTTATTGTTTAAATCACATGAAAAAGAGATCATGAAGATATCTCAGTGAGGTGCTGTGGGAAGGGCAGGCAGCCAGTGAGGCTTCATGTATTAGCAGTAAATAACTAAATAGAGAAAAATTTGCTCAATCTTTTGTTGTGCTCTAATTATTTATAGGTCAGATTGCTAGCTTTGACATACACTTTCTGACCCCAGCCTCGGGAGATATCTGAAAACATCTGCTGAGCATGACTTCAGATCATGGACTGAGTTGAATTTCAAGACTTAATCTTGCAGAATGTAGTAGATTGATATCTTCCCCATCTTCTTGAAATGACTTTTTTCCTGTGGTTACTGATCAGTCCCAAGCTATTCCCAGTAGTAGTGAGCAGTAGCAAAAACACAAGTAATTCATAAATATTACTGCTTGAAAGGTTCTGAGAACTTGCAAAGTAAAAATATTTATTGATAATTATCTGATAATTATCAGTAATATCTTTCTTGACAAACATTTGATTTCATGCTTATGTTTTTAAGAAAATGTTCCTACTTTTCTAAAAAACATTATATTTATTTATTTATTTATTTAAAGGTGAGGTTTACTGTGAGGGAGAGGCAGATAAAGCTAATTTTCCATTCATGGCTCACTCACCAGATGCCTGCAATGGTTGGAATTGGACCTGGCTGAAAGTCTGCAATTCGATCTAGGTCTCCTCTGAGGAAATACGGCCAGAAAGACTTGCGCAATGTTCCACTGCTTTTCCAGCTGCATAAGCAGGGAGCTGGATTGAAGCAGAGCTCCCAGGACCTAGAACCGGTGCCTTACTTTCTGAGAACGATTATGGAGGGTTATATTGGAAAAAAGTCTCTAGACAATAATTGGTTGTGTTTTGGGGGAAGAAGAGGCAGTGCACCTGCTGGCAGGACTGGACTTAAGATGTTTTGAAGTCAGCTAATAAAGTGTTACGAAAGAATGGATATACATATGAAAACAGCAGAAATAAAAGCAAATAACTTCAAGATTTTGGCAATAACTTTTGCTAGAAAATGAGGTTAGAAGACTAAATATAAAATAGGATTACTGGAAGAGCTAAGGAGTAGAATTAGCTATGCTTAGCTGTGGATATAGCAGTAAAATATTTAAAAGTTGGGAAGAATATTTCTGAGCTGAAGAGAGTATAGGATAATGGAAACTACCTTTGGAAAAAAAAATGGAGAAGGAATTATCAAGAAGTTCAAAACACTAGTAAGAAATTGGGTATAATGAAAATGGATAATTAGTCCAATTAAAGCAGGTTTACAGAAATAGGTTGGATGAAATCAGAAGCATGAACTCTAAGTTTAGCTATGAGAGAATGGTAAAGAAAAGTTAGCCATAGCACAAACTAGTTCTGCTACAAGAGGACAGGGAAGAAGGAGGGCAAGAGTATCAAGAATGTGGATCAAAACAAAATATGTTATCTTGTTTTGACTTATTTTCTTGAGTAAAAAAATAATAGCAATTAATTGAGAATGAACTTATTGAGAAATAAAATGAATGGTGGAAGAAAGGACATGATATCTAGAATGATACTCTTACATAGGCAATGGAGGATGGAATCTGACTTGTGGCAGATGCCCAGGTAACTTGGAATTTCTATCAGAAAGGACTGTAGATACAGATGCTGTTATTAGGATAAATGTGTTCACTGTGTACTTAAGTGCTTCGTTTCTTCAGTGACTAGAGGCATCAAACAGAGTTCTAACCAAAGGAAATGTCTCTTAAAACATGGGAAAATGGAAACAAAATGATTATCTCATTATGAGAGGCCTAAAATTCCAGTAATTTTAAAAACTCGTGACCCATAATACAACAAAAAGATCGAAAAGTTTGTTAATATTTGCTAAAATAAAAATGCTTAAAGATGTATGGGCCCAGCCTCTTGCAACCAACATAGTTCCTATTCTTTTATTTTACTCTGTACAAGTATTTATATTTGTTGCAGGTTTAAAATTATCCAGAAGGGTCTTCCATAAATAATTGAAGAAAAAAATCACAGAGAAATTGATGTATTTTTCATAAAACAAATCCTCAACTGAAGCCTTGGAAAAAGCAGACATGTAGGTGTGTGCATATAAATACATTCACTGTTGAGTGACATTAATTACTTTAATCATGACTTTAAAAAACTGCTGTTTCATAACTATTTCAGAAATAATATTAGGAATGCTAGTCTTTACTAGGGTATTCAACACCATGATAACTTTGAATTTTTAGCAAAACTAGCAGTTTCAAATCTCATAAAAAATTTCAAAACTATTTTAAAATATACTAATTAAAATATTATTCATTATGGCAGGAACAAAATATTAATTATCTGTGCAATGCTTTTTATGTTGAAAGGATCGTTGATACAATTTTAATAGATAATTCCACCCTAAAACTGTTTATGTCTGTTTCTGGAAGTGATACATAATCACTAACTGACATTAGCAATAAAACAAAATTTGAATAAAATCTTTAGTAGTCCAGAAAGAGTTTGAAAAGCCTGTAAAACACGTTAGCAGTTCAAACTTCAAGACTCATTAAAAGTGTGGTTGGATATATCTGGCACATAGCAATAAATGTTTCATTGGAGAATGTAATGGAAAGAATAGGATTGTAGTAATGGAAAATGTATATTTTAAGAAGAAATATACCAATTTTCCACTTTTATAAAATATAAATGAGGTTGAAAACAAATGGAAAAATAATTCAGAGCATGTGTGCTTGAAAAATGAATGCAAAACTGGATAGAGCTCTAGGCCAACATCGAAGTACTTTTCTAAAAATTCAGGAAAAAGAGTGCATCACGCAATATGAAATTTCAAGATGTGGACTCTTGAAATGAAGTAGCTTTTGCTTTAAGAAATCATGCAGCAACCACTGAAATAATACAAATCAATAATCTCACCACAAAAAAATTACTTTCTGCCATCCTTTTGTAGTGGCTTATTCCTCCCTTTAGTCTTTGGGAACTATTATTCTGTTCTGTTTCCTGATGAGCACTTTTAAAAATGCCAACTAAAGGAAATTAGACAAATCGAAACCTTTTTTGGGGTTCTGGTTTCTTTCCTTTTTTAAGGATTTGTTTTACTTTTATTGGAAAGTCATATATACAGCAAGAGGGAGAGACAGAGGACTTTCCCAGGCCACAAGCAGGGAACTGGATGGAAGCAAGGCAGCCGGAATTAGAACTGGTGACCATATGGAATCCTGGTGTGTGCAAGGCAAAGACTTTAGCTACTAGGCTACCTGTGTTCTGGTTTCTTTCAGTTAGTACATTTAATGCATGTTAGATTTGGTCATGCATTTTTACATTAATCGGTTGTTCAATTGATTCTATTTGCTGAGGTCTTATTTCATTTGGATTTTTCAATAGCTTATCTGTCTACCTGTTTAGGGATATTGGGATGTTTCCAATTATTTACAATTATCGATAATGTAGGTGAAACATATATGCCTATTTTTTTTCTGCAATGAATTGTCAACGCTAATTTGGTGAAATAGGAGTTTCATATGTTCAGTTTCTTCTCAGAGAAAAAAAATTTAAGTAACTATTTGTATTTTAAGATTGAAAGGAGAATACTGGAACTCAACAAGGGATGCGCAATTTCTACTTTTTACATCACTAATAACGTTAATAGAAAATTAATAATGTGATTATAAAGTGAATTGAAATTATATTGTTGCAAGAATAAAAAAGAAGAAATAAGGGGAAGAGAGATAATTGAGGATTGGTAGGAGAAGGAAGGAATTATGGTTACCTGTTAGAATTGCCTGCAGGAAATATATAAAATCTACTCTGTTTATATTAAAAATTTTAGAAGAATTCCATAAGACATAGAGATGTTGGACTCGCAGAATGAACAAAAGAAAAAAGTCCACCAACAACTGAAATCCTGAGATTTTACTTGGAAGTTGGAGATCTCCATTGAACGTGAAAGAGTGCCTGGGAATAGCTTAACAGGCCCATCACCAGGGATGCCAGACAAGGTTAATATCACTTCAGAGGGGAATCCATCATCATCACCAACTTGAAGTGTATCAAAGGAAGTTATCTGGAATGTATCTGGTAGCTTGCTTAAGAAAATGAATTCTTAGCATGAGGTCAAATGGACAAAAATGTTACATCAAACTATAGTGCTTGAGGCAGCAGAAACATATATATATCTCCACACTCAGAATGCGATAGATGCTTTAACACATGGATCTCACAAATTCAGCTAGACTTAGAACTAATACTAACTCTATAATGTTAGCCCAGGAACTATTGACAACAGAGGGCAGGTGATTTATTAGAATATGTTGTTTGTAGATCTCAGGACTTTAGAAGGACATAGCTCATCTCTGTGAATCTACAGCTCTCCGCTTATATCTTCTCTGGTCTGCAAGGTTAGAAAACACTCAAACTGAACTGGGATCAATTGTACTGCAATACATTCCTTGTGCTCATCCGGGCTTTAATGCACATGGGTCATGCTATATGTCCTTCTCAGTCTTTGACCAATATTTCCCTGTCCCTGGCCACAGACACCAGGATCTTTACATCACTATTAGGCATAAAAAGAGTTTCAACAATCCTACACAAGATACTATATGTTGTCATGTAATAGAGTATAGAAGGACTGTACTTCAGTATCCAAGTGAAAGTTAACCTAAGGTAGCCTACTCAATTGATGCTGATAAAACTTTTTTGGAAAAATATCCTTCAATCAGTGAAAAAAAAAAAAAGAAAACAAATAGAGGGGACTTATTCATGAATTGTTTAAATATCAATCGAGAGAGAAAAGAAATAGGAAAATATATTAATATGGTTTTTGCAAAACAAAATTCTTTCATATCAGACAATAATGAGAGGTTGAAATCAATAGACAAATTATCTAGTTTTGGGAAGTCTTGAGAGATAAAGCAGGAGTAATGATATTCTCTATAAGACTCCCAAAGAATAGGTATCAAAAGCTGAAGTAGATAAATGGGTGTATATACCATGCTTAAAAGCTTCTGTATATAAAAAGAAACAACAAATAGAGCTAAGAAATATCCTAGATATCGAAAAAAATCATTGCAAACTACTTATTTGACTAATGACTAATATTCAGAATACATCCACAAGTCAAAAATATCAACAACAACAAAAATCCAGTTAACAAATGGGCAAAGTACCTCAATGGATAGTTCTCAAAACACTGAATATATGAAAAACAAATAGTCAACATCACGAGCCAGTAGGAAAAAACAAATCAGAACTGCTGTGAGATATCACTTCATCAGTGTCAGAATGGTTAATATCTAAAAGACAGGGACTAATAAATGCCAGTAGAGGTGTTCAGAAAGAGAAGCCGTATACACACATTTGATGAAAATGTAAATTAATGTAGCTACAGTGGAAAAGAATAAGTAGATTGCCTTAGAAACTGAACTAGATGTTCATATAATCCAGAGATTCTACTACTAGATATGTACTCAAAAGACAGAAACATGAACGATCTGATCTCTGCACCACCTTGTTTATCAAAGCACTACTGAAAATATATAAAATATGGAATCAACAAAAATGAGTACCATTAAATGGATGAATGGACAAAACAAATTTTATACATACATCAGATGGGTACCATCAGGTGCATGAATGGATAAAAATGTGTAATACATATATACAATATAATATTAATCAGCTATAAAACAATGAAATTTCATAATTTCATCAAGGTGATTGGATTTTAAAGACATAGTGCTGAGTTAGATAAGCAGGACCCAAAAAGACAAATACTGAATATTTTCCCTGAATGTGAAAGATAAAATTTCTTAGATAAAAAGCTCCAGTACTAGTATCTGTTTTATTGTAAATGTAGTGTGACATGAAATTTTATTTTGAATCTTTGTCAAATTGTTGGCTACTATATTATTATACTTTATGACTTGAGACTATTTTAAAACTTTTTTGTATAAATTTGAATTTGAACAACTTTTTATTTGACTATTTTAGTCCTTGCCTATTACTTTGCTATTATTCTTAAATTAAAAAAAAATTATTTGTTAAATTCTTTACATAGTAAACATTAAGCCTTTGAGTATAACATGAATTTAAAAAATTTTATCTCAAAATAACAATTAATGTAGAGAAGGAATCTATTCAATAAAATGATACCTGATATTTTATTAAATTTGTAAAACATACGGATGTTCAAGTACAAAAGCATATAGGAACCCAACTTGAAATAGCCAGAGATCTTTACTATCTGTTGCATAGTTGAACTCATTAATGTACAACACAAAGAGATTCTGAAATCTGCAAGAGAAAAGTAGCAGCCCATCAGAATAATGGACTTTTCAAAAGAATAATGAAAAAAGGAATATAATAATCTGTAAATTCTGAAAGAAAAAGACATACCAGCCCAACCCAGAACCCTTGAGCCTATTAAATCATCTTTCGTGAAAGAAAGGGAGAAAATTTCAAATTTGACTGAATCCATTAACATCAGGTTGATCTTAAAAAGATGCTTAAGGAAGTGCTATCTCTATAAACAACAACAAAAAAGAAAATATGAATATATAAAATTCACTAGAAAAATAAAAGATAGTCAAAATAGGTGATTTTTTAATTAATGATATCACTGTCCTTACTAGTCAATAAAATGAAAATGGACTAACTTTCCTAATTAAATGAGGGTGACTGGCTGAAAAGACAGGGAAACAAGACATGAGAATATGCATTCAACAAGAAACTTCCCCAGTAAAGACTACAAACACACTGAAAATGACAACATGAAAAACGGCATGGTATGAAAACAGAAATAAAGAGATTGAGTAGTTAGAATTTGATTAGACAAAATAGATTCTGAAACCAAAACTATAAAAAGATCAAGGTATTCCTCTTTATTACCAGGAATTGGTTAAGAAATTAACAGAAAAAGAGAAATTTTAGCAATTATACAGCTACATTAAGGCTGAACAGTATTTTTAGTAATGAAAAATCAGTCATGCATGATATCCAAAGGGAAATTGAAAGTGAATTTAGAACTTATTAAAATAGTAAAATAGCATATCAAACTTTATTAGATTAAAGAAACCTAGTATTAATAGAGAAGTTTATATCCAGATGTATCGGCACAAAAAATTAACCAAAAATAAACCACAACATACCTCTAGTAGTTCATAAATTACTAAAAGAAGATAAATATCCAATAAATAAAAAGGAATGAGGACTGAGAAAATACAAAAGATAGTAAAAACTGTGACAGTCCAGACAATAAAAAATGGCAACAGTGGCAACAGTAAGGCCAGATCTGACATTTGCAGGACATGTTCATGACCTTGGGATCACACAAAGACCTTAGGTTCTTGCAAAGTCCCAGGAATGCGTGTGAGAGTAATTATGTTAAGAACATATCTCATTCTGGAATTAGATCTTGCTTTTCCTTTACAGTTCACATGGCAAGCTTATTGCCCCAAATTGATTTCTGTACATGGAATTGGAAGGACGTGTTTGCCTGCTGTAGGTATTCACTATTAGACAAGATATACCTGGTAGATATTTTATCGTATATGATGTTTAAACTGTTTGGGGGGTCTTTGTTTCATAGCACACTACAGTTGGCTAGATAATTTGTATTGTGTATTTCTGTAAGCTTGTTTGATCAAATGATTAATATCTTGATTGGATGATCATTGCTGAAAAAAAACTCCTGAACATGGCTGGTTGGAGCTGCTCTCCTGTTCCACTTGCAATGGAGTGGGGACAGTCTGGCTGCTACCAGCTGGTGAATAAAGACTCCTCACCTTCAAAGAGTTGGCCTCAGGTTCATTTCAGAGAATTTGGTCAACTCGCAACAAAAACAAGGCTGCTTTTAATTTTTCAATATATAAAAGATAAAATCAACAAACCTTTAACTAGTCTAAGAAGATTAGAGAGATGGGGCCGCTACTGCAGCATACTAGATTCCGCGTCCCATATTGCTACCAGCTTGAGACCCAGCTACTCCATTTTTGATCCAAGTTCCTGCTTGGATCACTTCATCCACTTGGAACACTAGAGAAACTCCTTGCTGGCTTCAGACCAGCCTTCCTGTAGCAGTTGTAGTTAGTTGGGGAATGAACCAGCTGACAGAAGCACTCTCTCTCTCTCTCTCTGTTTCTTCCTCCTTTTATAACTCTGCCTTTCAAACAAATAAAACACGGTCTTCAAAAAATATTTCAAAAATACCCAAAGAGAAAGAATATAAAAAATTAGAGATGAAATAGAAACCATTACAGTTGATATTACAGAAACACGAAGAATCATGAGGGATTGTAACAGACAACCATAAGTCAACAAGTTGTAAAACCTAAATCAAAATGGTAAATCTCTAAATGCATGTAACTCATCAAAATTTATCCATGAAGACATGGAACACTTGAACAGACAAGTAACAATGACATTGAATCAGTAATAAAAGCTGTTCAACACACAGCACCACAGGCCATCACCCCTGAACTCTACCATATGGTAAGTAATGTTGCACACACTGTTAGACCTACATGTCTCCCAGGGATTCTGACCAGCAGGCCCCCATGACCACCAAGGGGATGAGGTGATGGTGTTCCTCAGCAAGAATCACTGGGACAGTCAAGTCTGGCATGACCATTTATTGCAAAATGAACACAAAATTAAATAGATCAAGAAAAGGGGAGGGCAGAAATCATCTGAAAATCCTCCTACCCACCAACAGCGCTATAACTGGCGAGAAGGCAGCTCCGTCTCTCTGGACCCTGCAATTCTGCTGCAGGAAGTGTACACCATGTGTGGATGGCAGGTAACATGGGACTGCACTGACTTCTCAGAGTTGGTTATCGAAAAAGCCCCAGCATAGTCCGTCCAGTAACAGAGAAGGAAATCTGGGGCACAGACCACTGCTCCCTCCCATACGGCCAGTGATCAGGTGAAGCTGAGGTCTCAGTGTGCCAAGAACATTGCCAGGGGGCTCCCCCACGGGCACAGTGTGCCATGTCCTTTTACCTAGAGCAGAGGCCAAGGGGGCTGAGATCCAGGGATGATCTCCCACATGTTTGCCCTTTCTCTAATCTCTGGAGAGAGGAGCAATTTCCCAGTCCTGGCGTGGCAGCTGTCACTACTACTGCCATCAGAAAAGCTGCAAGAACAGCTGTTGGAAGACTGTCTTGTAAGAGGGAATGACAATGACAACAGAATTAGTAATTTCCCACACGCAATCATTCTTCAAAGGGGCTTCTTTCTCAATTTTATCATTAGAAAAGGTTTTTCATAAGCCAAACTTCCACACAACTTCAGTTTTAAATTTTTATAACATCTGTGTAGAAGTATGGGGGCAGAAAAGTAATAGAAAAACAGTGGCTTTCGCCACTCCCCGAATCTTGTTTCACTCTCTCCACTTCCTCACTGTATTTTCCGAGCCATAAGGTATCGACCCCCTGGCCAGTTTCCAGGATTTCAAACTTAAATTTGCTTTAGTGACAGTGTGTATTGTGGTAACTCCATTTTGCCAGACCCGTACATTTCCAAACATGTTTTTAATTAGTCATTTAAAATTTGTTTTTAGGGCCTGGCGGCATGGCCTACTGGCTAAAGTCCTTGCCTTGGACGCACCAGGATCCTATATGGGCACCAGTTCTAATCCCAGCAGCTCCACTTCCCATCCAGCTCCCTGTTTGTGGCCTGGGAAAGCAGTCGAGGACAGCCCAAAGCCTTGGGACCCTGCACCCGCGTGGGAGACCTGGAAGAGGCTCCTGGCTTCGGATTGGCATAGCATCGGCCGTTGCGCTCACTTGGGGAGTGAATCATCAGCTGGAAGAGCTTCCTCTCTGCCTCTCCTCCTCTCTGTATATCTGCCTTTCCAATGAAAAAATAAATAAATCTTTTAAAAAATTTGTTTTTAAAGGTGTATCTTGAAGCTGTGAATTGTCATTCTCATGCAAAAAGATATACCATAAATGCATAAAAATCGATTAAAATTTAAAAAGTAAAATAAATTATATGCCATGTTATTATGTAAGTAAGTTGGTTTTATGTGTTTTGTATATTAAGGCTTTTAGATGTTTCTACTTCCAAGAATAAACTGTTATATTTGAAATTAAAAAAATATTTCTAGTGTTCAGTAGGAAATAACAACGATACATATTTTTCTATTTCACACTTTATCCCTAGAAGTTTACGAGGAAGTAGATGCGTGTATTTTTTAAAATTGATTACTGAGAAAAAGGCTTTCTTTCAGTTGTTGTTTTTTTTAGATATGCATCCTTGAGGAAGCCCAGGGGTTAAGAAGGATTTCCACGGAGCCTGAATCTAACTGAATAAAAATTCATTGGTGAGAAGTGATGAATGGCATTTACTATAGGTCACAGGGAATCATGTTTATCCAGTTATGGAGGATTTGATCCTTCACTTTCCTACACTAGTGGGGACTTCTCTGTGCAATGTTGTAGGAAGCTGTAAAGAGTTAGTAACGTCTTGCTCACGATCAAGTTTTCTTTTGTTAACTTTTGACTTCTCTTTTGAAATATTCTTTAATCCAATACCCTTTCATTGATGTGAAGCACATGTTTCAGGGATGAGAATGTGATGAAGACCTGGACAATGCAGTACAGTGCATTCTGTTCTGTCTGAGAATTTTGGTTCAGTTACAGGAAAATGAATCATTCAAAGACAGTCATCACCATTGTAGAGTGCCCAAAAATTAAAGATGGCCATTGGAGCCTGAAATGTAGTTTAGTGAGAAAAAGCTGACAACTGAAATTCTGGCATACCCTATCAGAGCTGGTTTGTGTTCCAGCTGCTCACTTCCAATCCAACTTATTGTTAACATGCCTCAGAAGTCAATGAAGGCTGTGTGCTTGAGCCCCTGCTACTCCTGTAGAAGACCTGGAATAGGTTCTTGACTCCTGGCTTTGTTACCAAATTCTTATTGAGGGCATTTGAAAAATGAAGCAGGGATAAAAGACCTCTCTCCTCATCTCTCTCTCCATCACTTTGCATTTGAAGCAAATAAAAAAATGTGATCCCTATATAAATCTCATAATAAAGAATTATGAAAATTCACCAAAATAGTGCACTACTTGAAAAAAAAAACTTAATGTACTTCCCCATCTTATTGCCTACATGTTATGTTATTCTCAGAATTACTAAACAAACCAGCATATAACTACGGAACCATAAAATATTAGAGATATGAAAAATGGTATGTGTAATCTGATCTAAGAATCAATGTTTTACAATTTCCGAGTAAAGTTATACATATAAAGCTCTTAGGAATTTACTAACCAAGCAATTGACACAACATGAGTTTCATCGTAGCATCAATTTATCTTATTGCAAAGAATAGACATTGCTAAATTTGAGAATCGTAAAGAAAATACATAAGCAGCAAGTTGTTGAAAAATGTATTCTGCTCAAGAATAAAGAATTAAGGAAGAACTTATCCTGTGTTTTATTTTTAACATACATTTTTATAAATGAACACTCCTCATTTGATCATTTAAAATCATAACTAATCCTTTACTCTTTTTTTGTAATATAAATTAACCCGTTAATTAAGAGTTGCTTGTATCTGCAAGAGGTGCTTCTACGGGTCTTCTAATTATTTCAGTCTTCTGATTGCAGACTGAACTGTGACAGACAGCAGAAGTGTTCTTGTAAATCCAGGCCCCATCAGTGTTTCCATGCAGGAACCTCAGTACCAGATGCCTAACTCCTAGTACTTTCTCTTGGTTTTGCCACTTGGAGAAAGTGTACTTGGCAAGATGACTGATTTCTTACCTACTTCCAGATTCATGTTTGAGATCCTATATCAAATAATAGATTACTAAGTGAAATGGTGTAAGTTCATGTACTATAAGCTCTAAATGACACGGGAGCCTTTAGGGAAAAGACTAAAAGAGATGGCAGAAGTTACAGGTTCCTGTGGACCAAGAAGAAGCAGTAGGGGAATTCTAAAAGTAATTCGCTAAAGGCCTATTCATTCATATTCTTTTTGATAACTCTGCTTCTTCGGGGTTAACACATTTGGCAGGGTTTTATGGGAAAAAGAGCAAGGAAGGGTAAAAACGTCTCAGCTATTTTGTGTTTTTCAGCATCAAGGTCCCACATTTCAGAGCAGCATATGCTGAACTCAATGCATGAGTTGAACGTTTCTAAAATCATGAAAAGAAATGTGTGTGGATACATTTATGCACATGCATGCACACACACACACACACCCCACATACAGAGAAATAGATCTTCCATTCACAGGTTCACTATGCAAATTTCAACAGCCAGGCATGAATCAGGAGGAACCAGGAGCCATGCAATCTACCTGGTCAACCACATGATAGCTGGAACCCAAGCATTCCAACCATTATCTGCTGCCTGTGGGGTTTGTAGGAAGCTGTATTGAAAGTAGAGTTGAGTCTAGAAATCAGGCACTCATATGTGGCAAGCCGGGTCCCAAGCAGTGGTTAAACACAATGTGCCAAAACACAAATTCCAGAAAAACACTTAAATGTACTTGACTTTCAATTCTGTTGGAAGGATAGCATTCAAGGTATTTTATGTAAAATCTAATGGTTTGTATGTTTAAGCTATCAGAGATGACCTCAGAAATTTGCAATTTGTTACCGATAGAATTAAAGTGACAAAGTATATGCTAGCTTCTTAAAGTCATTCCTGATTGTTTTTTAACAGTGGTGCTAATTTAATTCTGTGTTTTCCCCAAAGCACATTGTGAGTATGGATTTAGGGATTAAGGACAAGAATATCAGATATGTTTTTATGAACTGGAATGCAATCAGCTTAAACTGTAATGGTTTCATTTGACATGCTATGCTTTTGCTTATTTTGCTTTGTAACTCACACTTGTATTACTACTCTCTTATTTGAATGAGAAAATCCAACAGCTCACTTAGCTATGTGGATTTATAATTGTATTTGTTTGAGGGACATCTATTTTGTATTGAACTAGTTTGTTTTTATGATAAATTCATAAAAGCTACTATTAGAACATGTTAACAAGTAAATTGTCATGTGTATTAACCCTCCTCCACCAAGGAGTGCATCATAGATTTTTATAAAAACACCTGATACTTCTTTTAGTTACCCACAACATAAGCAGTTCCCAGATTTCCTGGCTTAATATATTTTGAACTTTTTATGGTTTGCATGAATTCATTTAGAGCATTTCTCCTTGATTTTGCTGCAACTTAATATGATGACTTAAAAATAGGATCTTTCGCCATGGTTCAGTGGCTAAATCCTCACCTCACAGGTGCTGGGATTCCATATAGGTGCCAGTTCCCATCCAGCTTTCTGCTTGTGGCCTAGGAATGCGCTAAAGGATGGCCCAAAGCCATGGAACCTTGCATTTGTGTGTGAGATATGGAAGAAGCTCCTGGCTCATGGCCTGGGGAGTGAACTAGCAGATGGAAATTTTTTTCTCTGTTGTTTCCCATAGTCACTTTAATTCACAATAGTCTTAGAAATTGTTACACATATAAACTTTGTAAAATCATATTCTGTTACTATTAATGTATTTATATAGAAACATACAGTAAAATGTTTTGCCTAAGAAAATATATGATGAAGAGATTCAAGGAGTAGGCTAATAATGTGGGAGATCACTCCTGGACCTCTGCCTGCTTAGCCTATGTGGGAGATCGTATGTGCAATACCATCCCCGCCCCCGCCTTCCCAATAGAACTCCCTCTTAGGAGTCTCAGCTCAGCGAGACCTCCAGCTGGCCTGCTCACTGGAAGTGCAGTGAGAGTGGTGGGTTGTACCCCATGCTCTCTTCTCTGTCCTTGGATGGTCTGTGTTGTAACTACCTTGCTATTTACCAGCCACACATCGTGACTATGACCTAAGGCATAGCTTCCTACTTATGTGCTAGCTTATGTGTTATTCCTGACTCATGGCCTCTATGCCTATGAGCTGAGGCATCCCTCCCAGCCTGCATATGAACCATGACCTATGACTTGGTTGAAAGGTCCAGAGAGATAGACATGCCTTAGCCAGTTACAGTGTCATTGTTGGGTAGGAGGACTGTCAGGGAACACCCTGCTGCCTTCCCCTTTCTCAGTCCATGTAATCTGTGCTCACTTTGCAATAAACAGACATGCTCCATCAGACTGTTCCTAGTTGTTCTTGCAGCCAAATAACCGAATACCCATTGCCTCACCCCCTCGGTGCTCTCGGGGACCTGCCAGCAAGAAAAAATCCTGAGATGATAATGTAAGAATTGAGTCTGTGAGTATCAGATCTTACAAAATCCTCACTTAATTGGCTCATTGATTGTTACACATAGAAAAATGTATTAGGTATCTCATGTGATTTATAATTTATCAACCTCTTTAAAATGTGTTACATAGTTACTCTCTCATTTTAGAGTTAATGCCAACTAAGAAATATTTTGCACTGCTTGTCAAATGTTAGAGTCCTCAACTTCCACTAAGTAAATCCCTCTTATTCTAACAATTGAAAAATAAGAACATGAAACTTGCACATCTATCCAGAGGAATGGTTACAAAGTTCACTAATTACTCATGAATTTTTAGACTATCAAATAAAGGTTGGGATCTTTAAAATGTACAACCTAAAATTACAAAAATTATAAGCTCTCAACATTCTTTTTTCAAAGATTTATTTATTTAGTATACAATGTAATTGAGAGAGAGAAAGGGAAAAAGTGAGAAAAAAATCTTCCAACTTTTGGTTAATTCCTCAAATATCCACAGAAACCAGAGGTTTACCAAAGGGAATCTTTGCTGAATTTCAAACATTCTTGCTGCTTTAACTCAACTTGAGTAAATTATCAGTAAAGAAGGCTGTTTATGTCTTAATTTGCCTTGAGACATTTTGTAGTTAGATAAATTTGTATGTGTTTGATATTGTGGTCTTCATTTTGCAACTCAGTTTTTTTATCCTATAAATATTGTCTAACATGTTATATTATGCTTCAAATGTAGTAGAAATGAAGTCAGCTAATGAACTATTATGTATATTAATTATCACATATTAATGATTTGAAAGGTCTGTGATAAACTGTGATAATAAATTAAGCAAGGATGATTTTAAAATATCTTAATGTTCAATCTGGTACACATGTTCTTTTTTCTTAGATTTATTTTATTTTTTATTGGAAAGGCAGATATACAGCAAGAAGGAGAAACAGAGAGGAAGATAGATCTTTCTTGCACTGCTTCACTCCCAAAGTTGCTGCAACAGCTGAGCTTAGCCAGTCTGAAGTCTGGAGCCCGGAGCCTCTTCCAGGTCTCCCACATGGGTGCAGGGTCTCAAGGCATCGGGTTGTCCTCTGCTGCTTTCCCAGGCCACCAGCAGAGAGTTGGATGGGAAGTGTGGCCACCAGGATTAGAACCGGCGCATATGGTATCCTGGAGCGTGGAAGATGAGAACTTTAGCCACTTGGCTATCATACTGGACCCACATTTTCTTTTCATAGTAGTTATAATTTTACCTTGCAGGTATAGAATCATAATTAAAATGTGTCTGAAAAATTTCACATTTCATAGTATGATAATTTTGATCTATATGTTAATTATATTAAAACATGTTGTAATTGTTTTAAGTAAACCCAATTTTTAAAATAATTTCCTTTGTGTAGGAAAAATGTTCATATATATTCTTCATATAATTTTACAATTATGAATTAGCTTGCTATTAAAATGCCAATCTTAATTTCAAAGACAGAGAAATCTCCCATTCACTGATTTCTTTCCTACATGCTTGCGGCAACTTGGTACTGGACAGGACTGGAGCAACAATGCAGGAATCCAACTTGGTTTGTAGCAGAGAAACGCTGTTTGATGCATCGGTTGCCATCTCCCACTTGTCTTGGACTGGAGGCTCTAACTGAGGGCTGGAGCTCAGTTTGAACCCAGGCACTCTGGCATGGAATATGAGAGCCTTAACCTATAGGACAAATCCCCACTTCAGCTGAGCTTCCACCTTTTTGCAATCAGTCACAGCTGATTAACCACCAGTTCATATTCGTGTTAATATTAGAAAGCTTAATATCTTGGCCAACAAAAAATTTACAGATAATGGCAGATATTTGGTGACCATTTGAAAAAAATATGTAACAATACAATTTAATGCAGGTTTGCATTCTATGGTAAACAACACGTGTTAGCACTATAAAAACTATGTTGACATATGATATTATCATGTAACTGTAATGAAGATGTACTTGAATGAAGCTCATCATGCAACTGAGTATTGATGTCTTTTTCCTCTTCGTTAGTTCATCTTAAGAAACAATTATTGGGCCTGGTGCGGTGGCCTAGCAGATAAGCCCTCTTTTTTGAGGGCTGGAATCCCATATGGGTGCCGGTTCTTATCCCGGTGACACTACTACCCATCCAGCTCCCTCTTGTGACCTGGGTAAACAGTCAAGGATAGCCCAATGCTTGAGACCCTGCACCTGTGTGGGAGATCCGGAAGAAGCCCCTGGCTCCTAGCTTCAGATTGACTTACCTCCAGCTGTTACAGAATCATTGAATCATTGAATCATTGAACAGAAGATCTTCCTCTCTGTCTCTCCTCCTCTCTGTAGATCTGAATTTCCAATAAAAATAAATTAATTTTCTAAAAAACCTATTTTTTAGATAGAATAAGAAAAAATAGCATTTGGATTGTTTTCATTTATTAACATAATTTCTCTTAGATGACAAGCTTAATATTTCTTTTTCTCTGATAATACAGAGTCTGATAAATTCTGCAATCATTTATTTGTGCTAGCATTGAAGAAACAAATGATGGTCTCCACTCCTCCTTCAGTAACTTTTTTTTTAATGTTAAGGTGATAGTAGGATTTAAGTTCTCTCCACATCTGAGACTTTGTTACATTTTAGTTTAATCAGTATGTTTCAGTGTAGATTACTTTACTAAATTTAGTATTTACTTTTTATATCAAAACAACAATGTTAGCAGATTACATATATAACTAAATTTTAATAGTGGAAGATACTTAAGGGTAGATGGAAATCTTATGGGAATTCAAAAATGTAATGAAAATTCCACATTAAACATTTTCCCTGAACTCTTTCAAGCATCTTGTATTTATCTGAATAATGTTGTTACATATTATTTGCAGTCAGACTACTGGAATAAGTTGTAAATTGGTAAGAAGTAAGTATTTATTTATGTTCCTGTGCTTTCGGTGAATTTGGAACAATTGTAATAAAATTATTGCACAATTAGACTTACTTCTTTTTTTTGAAAAGTAACAACATTAAAATCAAGCAAGGATTTTTCTGAACAGGGGCAAATTTTCCCTTGTTAAAATGAGTTTTAAATACATAGTAAATGCATGTATACATATTGGGGTATTCAAAGTGAATGGAGTGTGAAACCATTATTTCCTGCCATCATGTAGAGGTCTTTCGCCTAACAAATGTCGACTAAGTGCCAGCAACTCCATCCTAGAATTAAGACAACAGGACTTTCAGATTCCAGTACTGTCCCCAGGAACTGCACCACCTGACCAGGTGGCTGCCTTATTTATCTTGTGACCTATTTAGTGCATCCTATTCATCACTCTACCCTGGCTTACTTTACCAGACGACCTTCCAATTTCTTAATTCAGTGACCTGACTGTACAACCAAACAAAATTTTTCTCATCCCAAAAACCTTTTCTGTTTCTTTCAATGATGAACTTGTATCATTTGAAAATAATTTGTACTCTGTTTTCCTTTGACACAGTAGTCATATTATTTTACACTCCATTCTGGTATGTGTAGCTCTATTCTGTTGAATAGCATGTGGCCCAAGTAGGCTTATTATTTAATCTAATAATAATATGTATAAATTTAGTCATCAGGAATAAATTCCTAACATTAATTATATTCTATGTTACAAGTAAACCTACATCCACAGATAGAATAATCCTGATGTGTAAAAAAAAAAAAAATCCTGATTTAAAGTTTTGGGCAAGAGAGCTTTTCTTAAGTTCAAGTAACAAGATGAAAACTACCAAAGATCTTTTTTTTCAACTACTAAATTGCATTTGGTCTTCGCAAGTTATCTAAGAGAGCTGCTTTGTTCTTAAATGATTTTTAATTAGCAAGTCACATCCTCTGTGGACTCCTAAAGTTTCCTCTATTTCTCCTGGTGCAAAAGTGACAAGAGAAAGGAATTATAACTGTTAAAAAAAACAATAAGCATCTGTCTGAGCCTGTGTGCAGCTGAATGCAAATGATTCGTGTGTTTCAGTGGGGCCAATTTGGTACAAAGGAGCTGCGTGATTCACTAAGATAGAAGCAAGAGACGACAATCCCAGCTGCTGAGTACACCATGCATATGTATAATTTTGTAGAATGAGCAGACCATCAACATGAATTTGAAGTAGAAACAGAAACATCAAAAAGTAAAAATGAAGGACATTAATTTTAGCAGCAATAAATAAACCGATCAGCAAAACATATCTAACATTTGTATTTTCAGATCTTAATAGCAATGCCTTAAGTCTTTTCTTCTTAAGATTTATTTATTTATTGGAAACTCAGATATACAGAGAGGAGGCAAGGCAGAGAGGAAGCTCTTCCAGCCGATGGTTCACTCCCCAAGTGAGCGCAACAGCCGGTGCTGCACTGATCCAAAGCCAGGAGTCAGGAACCTCTTCCAGGTCTCCCACTTGGGTGCAGGGTGCCAAGGCTTTGGGCCATCCTCGACTGCTTTCCCAGGCCACAAGCAGGGAGCTGGATGGGAAGTGGAGCTGTTGGGATTAGAACTGGCTCCCATATAGGATCCTGGGCGTTCAAGGCAAGGGCTTTAGCCGCTAGGCCACGCTGCTGGGCCCACAATACCTTAAGTCTTAAGAGGACAAGCATGTATGACTCTTTACTGATCACTAGTGGTCTCTACCTGGGGATGATTTCTTCTCAGTGCCTCATTAATTTGAAGCCTAAGAATTCTTCAAGACAAGCAGCCAAAGAATCCTGAAAAGGAAATAAGGGAAGGCAGGCAAGGGAAATGGCATTTCCCATGGTGGTCTGCAGGTGAGCTGCCTGGGAGTCTACAGCAAAGAGCTGGGCAGTCCATCATCAAGGTTGGAACACGTGAGACTTACCAAGTAACACATACTATCATTTTATAACAAGACAAAGCAATAAAACTGAACAAGACTGATAGATTTTGCAGCTTTTGTCCAAATGAAGATTATAAATGTTGCTGGTGCCCCATTAATGATTGAAAACCCAGTTGCAGTTCCACAAAAGTCAAATATTAGCAGTAAATGCCCATCTAGGGTTTTCTTAATATATGATGAAAGCAAGCCTATTTAAGCTACAACATCAGCAATGAATAACGGCAGTGAGGTTGAAAGAAATAACCAAAGGAAATATAACTAACAAGTATAATACTACATTTGGGATATTTTCATGGAATGGAGAAAAACACTCAGATAAACTAAAGCAATTTGAATAAGCTATGAACTTCAGTTAAAACTTCTGTATCCATTTTCATTCGTTCTTGCAATTATTCCCTAATGATGTAACATTATGATAATAGGAGAACTGAATCTAAATTTTGCACTCTTTTCACAGATTTTATGTAAACGTAAAATTTCCCAAATTAAATTTACTTTTTGAATGTGCTAAACAGTATCACTGCTTAAGCTACAGAGTGGTTCAAATCAGTGCACTTTCCATTTGAGAAGAAACAAGTTCTAACTATATGACTAAAACTTGGCACGACAGGGCTGCTGAATGCTGACGATGACATCAAAGGTCCAAGGTTTTCCACCGTTATCCATGTAAATACTGCAAAACTTGGAGAAATGAAATCCAATCACAGTAACGAATGACCGCTCTTAATAGCAAGCATGAAATGCTGTAATTCCTCTATGGACATGATTAAATCACTCTTTTTTGATACTAGCTTTCAGAGTTACAAAAATTTTTGCTTCATTATGTTCTTTCTTGTTCATAAATGATACAACTGCTTTTTCCTTTGAAGAAAACAAGAATAGTTACACTATGTAAGTGTATTTTAAGCATAATAATGCCAAATATGAGATCATTCTAAATTTTAAGTCCATTGTTTAGACCATTTTTGAGACCGATTTCTGCAAAGGAAAGGAAAATTGCTCATTGAGATGCTTGCCTATGTAGGATGACTCTTTGGGAAAGAATATATCAACTTTAATCTCTATCCTTTGTCACATTCCACCATGTGTTTGCCTGAGGCTGTTTACACACAGGGATCTTCATTCCAATAAAATCATGTTATACCTAACATAGTTAAGCACAAATGTTCCATCTAAAATGTTCAACCAAAGTATAATTCTTGCTAATTTTGTTATACTTGTGGTTCTTAATGAGTATTTAATTATTTTCTCTGAATACTCAAAATATGTTTCATACTAAGTAACAGACTATGAGAAAAATCTGGTGTGTGCTGCCTACTTTTGCGCCACAAAACCTTAGCTTCCCATCCTTGGCTTGGAGAGTTCAAAATCTTAGATATGTTTCATAAACACCAAAGAAAGACCCTCCAAAACTGCTTGTTTTATCATTTACTTTGCTGTTGTTATATTAGCAATTTCTCTCCTCTGAATGTTTGTTTAATCCCTCTTCTTTCCTATATCAGTATGTGGAACAAATCTGTGCTCTCTGTAGTTTATCCAAAAACATGTTACACACAATAGTTATCTGTGGTGGAAGAGCATTCAGCATATTTCTCTGTCTTTCTCTGCCAGCTGTAAACTGTGCACACACACATACAGGTGAGTAAAAGACTTCTGAGGCCCACTTCAAGAAAACTTGAAAATTACTTGGGAATTATTTTTCTAAGTTATTCTCTTCTAGTTTCTTTATATTGTTATTTTCTACTGATATCAGGTTCATTTTGTACATATATTCTTTATACATATACATATATACACAATATATCTAATATATATTAAATACATATTCCAATATTATATCTAAATATATATTTTGATATATTATATACATATTTATTTAACATATATATTCATTTGAAAAGATCCATTCATCTTTTTTTTAATTGTTAATAACATTGTATTATGTGACACAGTTTTATAGGTACTGGGATTCTCCCCATCCCTCCCATAACCCTCCCCCCATGGTGGATTCCTCTGCCTTGTTGCATAACCACAGTTCAAGTTAAACTACCAGTAATGTGTTGTACTAATAGTCATGAGGGGTTAGATAAATTCTTAGTGTAACATGTTTCCAAGGTATTCACAATGTTTATCTCCTTAAAAACATTTAACTGAAGTAAAATAGTAAGGTAATAAGTAAAAAAATTGTTGTATGCAGAAGTTACATATCACTGAGATAGAGTTTGTATAGACTTCTGGAGTTTTTTTCTGACTGATCTATGTTGTATACTTTTTTTCCTAGACATAGATAATATTTTTATGGGTAAGATATATATATATATATATATACATATAAATGCCTTTGTACATATGTATGTATATAATATTAATAAATAATCAACAAATAAATTATTTAGCAACCACCTCAATCTGTGGACTTAAAATTCTAGTTCTGCCTGGCTTTGCCATTTGCAGGAAGTTACCCCATATGGATTCTTTGATGTTTGGCCAGTCTAATGTTTATAAAGTCATCCACATTGCAATATGATAATTGTTTTTCACTGTAAACAGTTATATAGGTGCCATTATGTAAATCAAAATAAAATAACTTATCTTGAAATATTCAGAATTGCATAAGAGAAGCTTGAGGTAGTCTCAAATTTATTTTCCATTAAACAAAGATTAATGAATGCAAACAGGAGAGTGAAATAACTTGAGATTTAACCAAGCATTAATAAAGTTTAGTACTTTAATAATTAGTTGTGAATTAATGATAATTAACTAATGATAATAATTAATGGCACACTCCATAAGTGATCAGTCCATAATGATCACATATATCATAGATTAAAATAATTCAATTTTAGTTTTTTATGTTTTGAAGTATCTAATGCATCAATGAAACATTTAGACAGTGCTATGGTAGCAATTTCCTTACTTCATCTTTGGGGAAATTGCACCATAAGAAAGACCATTTTACCAATTATAGTCTCCATGACCTCATTATGTGAAGGCAATTACTTGTTCTTTCATCAGCAATGTAATGGCTTTAACATGACGGAATTGTTCATTTCTAAATCCAAATAGAGATAGAGAAGGATAGGGAAGAAAGACCAACAATGGGATTTATTATAAAATAAAATAGGTTTGCATTATTTCTATTGTAGGAAAATGATCACTTTACTCCAGCATCATTGATGTTGACTTTTCTTTTAATATTAGCAATATATAATTGTCTTAAAACGACGGACATATTTTAAGAAATAGAAATTATTTAAAATTCAGTGCAGAGAAGAGAAACAAGAAGTTCTATTCCATTATCCTTGCTGCCCAAGTACAAATATTTTCTTTCATAATTTAAAAGGCAATGCATTCAGGTTTTTTCCCCCTAATAATTGACAATGTGTTTGTTATTCTCATTCTTGGAAAGAATTCGAAGATGTGTTAGTGTGAACAAGATTTTGTGAGATGCAGGAAGTCCAGCTAAACTATATTGATTGTTGTATGAAACATTTCAAGAAAAATGTAATCCAATCCTCCACCACCAATTCAAAACAATGAAAAGGGAGACAACACTGGCAAACTCATTTTCTGAAGCCAACATTGCCTTAATATCAATGCCAGATAGAAACACGACAGAGAAAGACAACTAGAGAAAGATATCCCTGATAAACATAGACTCAAAACTTCTCCACAAAATACTAGTCAACAGAATCTGACAATAAATCAGATGGATCATTCTCCCAGAAGAGCCTGCAGAGATGATTCAGCTCATGCAAATCAATAAATATGGTACACCATCTAAGCAAGATGAGGAACAAAAACCGTATGATCTTCTCAATAGTTGCAGAGAAAGCATTTGGTAAAATTCAACACCATTCCATGTCAATAATCATATACAAGATAGGAGCAGAAAGAACAGTCTACAACACAATGAGAGTGATTTAGTAAAAAACCAATACCAGCATAATACTAATTGGGAAAGAATGGAAGCCTTTCCACTATGATCTATTGCTAGAAAATTATGCCTGCTCTTACCACTGTTATTTACAGCACAGTATTGGAAGTTCCATCTAGAAATGTTCTGCAAAACAGATATTTAAAAATCTAAATCGAAAATGAGGAATTAGAATTATTACTGTTCACAGAAGACATGATTTTACATGTATGACTACCAAAAGTCTCAATAAAGAGATTACTGAAACTCTAAGAGTTTTGAGAATTTGGCAGGGTAACAAGCTAAAAATCAATGCACACAAATCGATGGCCCTAGTAGACACGGACAACATGATGGCTGAGACAGAACTTGTGAGAAAAGTCCCCTTCAAAATAGCAGAGAAGAACACCATCCCCAAGGATATTCTTTGTTTTTAAGTTAATGATCTTTTTACTGGGAAAACAAAAAAGACTAGCATTTACAAGTTGGAATGGAAAATGGTAGTTTCTTCAATAGCAATATTAATAGTGTGCCGGAGTCCAGAGCCATAGCCGACTCCGCCAGCTCCAAGTCATGCTTCAGAAGGTTTTTAAACACAGAGAGTACAGAGATACTCCCTTGGGAAAGGGTTCTCACTAAAAATGTTTATAAACAATGACAGCAGCCTGATACCCAATGCCACTCTAGTATAGAAGGCAGACACTCTAAGGCAACTTACACGTGAGCACATCTCCAGGCTGTCACGCTGGGACAAAGCACACAAATCTGTAGGACTACCATCCTCCTAGTATCCCCAACGATATTCTTAAAATAAATAATAACTCCTAGAAAACTATACACCTTCAAGAACTGAAGCAATGACACTGAATATGAAAACATTATATATGATAGCAATATATTGATATATAACTCAGAAAATCTGACTCTCTCTATATATATACTATGAAAAGAGAAACTCTAAAATCTGTAGACTAGAAGATTAGCAGAGTACTAAAGAGGAAGCTAAGTATTTATTACTAGACACTAATTGAGCATTTTCTGAAAGTGAACACTGACGTGAAGCTAGGCTTTCAAAGTGGTCAATGAATCCTAAGCTGGAAAAGCACACACACACACAAAGAAGGTGAAAAGTAGTTTCACTAAAGTAGCCAAATTTCAAATAAAGAATTAAGCAGCTGTAGGGAAGAAGAAAAAGCAGAGGAATAACTTTGTCAAAGTTAACTGACAGGCTGACTGCAACATTCCTTTAAAACCTCCTTCAAAGCTGAAGACAAGACACAAAGATGAGTTAAATTCTCCTAGAAGATGGACACAAATGTAAACATTGGAGGAAGTTATTGAGTCAGAAAGGAAACAGCCACAGATGGAAACAATTAACATTATGGTTAATGGTGAAAAATTAAAAACATCTTCCCAGTCCATGAAATTAAGAGCAAGTCAAGGCTTTCTGAAATGACCAGTTTTATTTCACATTGTGCAGCAACATGTCTCCCCTGATTGATGGGGAAAAATATTCTTTATTCAAATGAAAACATTTTCTAAGTACAATTTATCAATCTATAAACTTTTAAAATCTGTAAGTAAATTTAGAAAAGTTACTAAAGAAAAAGCTTTGTTATATAAAATTTAAGGATATTCTACCTGTCAGTAGAGGAAGAATTACTCAAAATCATCTTATAGCACTAAAAGAATTATTGAATATTCAACTATTTTACTTGAGATAGTGAAATGTGACAATAAGAACAAATTTAATATAGTCACAACATTTACTCAGTCATGCATGAACTGTTGATCTATGATACAGGTAACATTGTAAATGAGTAGTAATGATGACCTCTTAAATATAATGTGTTAACTGAATATCTGCAAGTAACATTATATGCAATTTTCCATGACAGAAGGTGACTTTTTTCTTTTAAATATTTTTATTATTTTCCACAATACAATTTTGTAACTATAGGAAATTCCTGCTCCACCATCTCCCTCTTCCTCCGTAGTTTCCTCACTCACCATTGCTCCCCACATTATTATAGCAATTTAGTTCTCTAGCAACAGTTACAAATTCAACATGTTGCTGCTCATGTGGACTATGGCATTGTAGGTATGGACAAAGACAGAAAATATTACATCATATTATTGAAGTATATTTACCTGTGTCACTAGGAGTAGAAATGCATACTGCAGGTTATTTTCACTGCCCAGGATGTTAGCCTTCATTATAAAGTTTGTCTGTGGAAACATATTTATGTATTTCTTCACCTATACATGTATTTGTATTATCATGAAGGTTGCCTTATATCAGAGACAGCATATAACATTTGTCCTTTGGGGATTGGATAATGATTTCCAGTTGGGACCATTTTGATGCAAATTGTAGAATTTTACTCTTTTTAAGGGCTGAGCAGTATTCCACAGAGTAGATGTACCACAGTTTCTTTGTGCACTCCTGTTTCAATGGGCATCTGGTTTGTTTCCATGCCCTTGCTATTGAGGATTATGCTGCTATAAATATAGGGCTGCATGTCACTTTCTCATATGTAGATTCTTACTGACTGGTTGTATTCCTGGAAGTGGAATATCTGGATTATACAGCAACCAGATTTTCAGTTCTCTGTGCACATTCCCACCAGCAGTGAAGTAGACTACCTTTCTGCCTAATCCATACTAGACTGTGTTGTTAGTGGAATTCTGAATGTATGCCAATCTCACTGAATTCATACTGGCTACCCAGCATGTAGGTAGCCAGAATTGAGTATCGATGCCTTAGTTAGCTTTTAATTAGGCACAAGTACATCATTTCTTTCAATGAAATATTTTACATAATCATGTCTGAAAACACTATTTGTGAGTCAAACCAAATGAAGCAACCTATACTGCTGTTTGACGTTATGTCATTTACTTTTCTTAATATTTTTTTCCGTTGGACAAAACATTTCTAACCATTTGAAAAATTAACTAATTAAAAGTAGCAAAGAAATAATTTAGTAGTTACCTAGTAAATGGAAAATACCTTAGAGTATTTTCATGTTGTGTGTGTGTCCTTTAGAATACTAATTAATTAAAAATCAGAGAAATTGACTTTTGAATAAAATATTCATGAGTTTTCTTTCAGGTCCACCTAATTATAATTAATAACTAATTAATCCAAGCTAATTAAACCAATCAAGTAAAAATTAACTACTGAAATTTTAAAGGATTTAATTTACAAATGGACCTGCTCAGAAATATTATAGTACAAACTCATTATGAGTCAATCAAATTTCAAATTAATTGTGAGGTTTTCATGAATCTATCAATTATGTGAAGCAAGTTGTAGTGTTAATTTTCCACTGATTTGCCAGACAGAAGACAATATTCTTTTAAAACAACCTTATTTTATACCTTGACTACAAATTAGATTTTCATATTGTTGCATATTCTCATGTGTTATTTATTTTGACTCACACTTACTAATATATTTAGAAATTTGCTTAATATACCTATAGTCCTAAGTGTTAATCAAACATTTTGAAAAAATGAGACAGATACATGAATTATTTATATATCCAGAAACATTGGATTAAAAAACCTAGGATTTAACAATTATATTTAATGGCTTGCATTGTTCATATAATTTGGATAGGGTTCGAATTTGGGTAGGGTTTAGGTACGCAGAATATGAAATAAAGTTTTGAGACCACTCCTTTAACACAGGATATGTTAAGCTGTAGCTTTTGCCTCATGAGGAACGCAATGGTTATACTCATGTTCCTCTTTTATTGCAGCTTCACTCTCAATACTTTGTGCACACATGATATAGCAGCTCTTGAATATCACAATTTTCCTTTTGTTATTTTGTATCTTCACTTAACCAGGGATGGATTTCATTTTCTTTTCTCCAAGGATTGATAAAATGGAAAGGTTCATTTTGCAACAGTCATACATTTTTTACTTCATTATCATCAACTCCTTCAATAAAAAAGACAATTAAAAATCTCTTATTTATAAAATCACTGTTCTGTGACATTGGGTATCGGTTTCACAGAAAATCTTTAATTGGATATTTGGTATGTGAAGCAGTACACCAAGTCATGCTAAACATTTGGCTGACATGTTGGGTAGAGCAGGATAAAAGTTCCCTGTGAGGCTAGCATACCGTATCAGTGCACAGCTTTGGATCCTGGATACACCCTTCCAATCCAGACTCCTAATGTGGCTGTGAAAATAGTGCCCTACCATTCAAACAAATAGATACATAAAAATTGAAGGAAACACTTTACAGAGTAAATCACATTCGAAGCATTAAAGATAGATTTTTTTTTTGTTTCTACATCCTGTGTGTACAATGACTTGTAATAATGGCAGAATACACAATGAAATATGATTTCCTAAGATACATCGCCTTTAATTTAGTATTTCAATGTTTTGGGATATATAATATTAAGGCCCAATGGTATTCACAATATATTTCAAGAAAATAAAACCTCTCTATACAGTTGTTTCTTTTTTCAAAATATTTGTTTCATTTTTTTATTGGAAAGCAAGATAGGCAGAGAGGAAGAGAGACAGAGGGGAAGATCTTGCATGCAGTGACTCACTCCCCAAGCCACTGCAACATCTGGAATCTATAATCAAAAATAAGGTATGTTTTCTTCTCTGTGATGTACAAAATGAAAAAAGTGTTTAGCTAAGATAAAACTCTACAATTGAGGCTGGCATCAAAGTCATCGATAACCAGCAGAACTCTCCTTCTCTCATTTTTTTTTCTGGTGGTTCATGGTTTGTGTCATGAAATTACCTGAAATTGCTTTTAGAATTCTGTCACTCAAAATTATTTTGTTCTTCTGTCTGTGTCCTGATGTCCCTCCCCTCTCTCTCACCTATTACCAAAACATATAATCTTATTCCTTAAAAAAATATCTACCTCATCCAAATGATTTTCAATGACAATTTTGCCTTTTGCAAGCCTGTGTGTTCCACTGTTGTGTCCAAATGATGGTGGTTTGAAAGTTGGATCTTCCTTTACCACAGTAAGAATGATTTCCTTTTCTTCCTCAACCCGCTGTTCATTTGTCACAGTAACTAAAGTGGTTTGATCTATAAACTGTCTGTTTTTTGTATCATTTTAGACAGATCATGAAAGTGTCATATTCACCAAAAACGGAAGTTAATTGTCAAAACATTTGCTGATTAAATAGTGGATTAATCAATTGATTAAAACGTAGCCAGATGTTTTGTTTTATCCATTGTAGTAGATTTGCTTTTGTAAAAGTTCTTGAAATTCACTATTTAGTGGAGCAATAAGCCTTTGAGAACAATATAAAATGAAATTGTTATTTCAAAGATTAAAAAAAGCTTAAAAACTCTTGAAATAGTTCAGTACCTGAACAAGACATAATTTTTCCTGTTTCTTAATATCAAATATTCAGTAACCTTTTCAAGAACCATTGCATGCATGATGTCAAAAGGTTTTTTCAAGATTTATCTATCATCTGTCTATCTATCTATCTATTTATTTTACTGGAAAGATGGATATACTGAAAGGTAGAGAAATATAAAGATCTTCAATCCTCTGGTTCACTACCTAAGCGCCCTAAACCACCTGGGCCCAGCCAATCTGAAGCCAGTAGCCGGAAGTCGGTCTGTCACACAGGTGTAGGGTCTCAAGCCTTTGACTCGTCCTCTATCACCTTCCCAGGCCACAAACAGGGAGCTGGGTGAAAAGTGAAGCAGCTGGGATCCCAAATGGTGGTCACTAGGCTATTGCACTGGGCCCTCAAGAGATTTGTGTAAAATCAAACCTATCTTTTAATTCCATTTCCCACAAACATTTGAAATGCAAACCCTTATTTCTAAAACTATCGTTTATGACATTGCTATATACTTTCATTGCCAAGTCTAGATTTATGAGTTCTTGACATTTTCTTAATACTTTCTTTATCTGTCAGGCATTATGAGTTCATGATGTATTTCTGATGATTTATAGGTAATGTTTCAGGAATCAAAATTTTATTATATATTAATTGTAGAAGGACATTGTGATTTGTAGAAGGACAGCGAACATTAGATAACAATTCACAGGACATCATTTTGATACCACAATTGGCAGGTATGCAAACAACTGATTAGATATCATTTGTATGAGGATACTTGATTGATACAGAAAGATAGCATCAAACCATGATGTAGAAGCAAATGATGAGTTCCATAGAAAGTTTTATGGAAACTATGTAAGCTCCTTACTACCTCCTCCCTTATCCCATGTGAACCTCAGTTTATAAAAGCCTGATGCCGTTAATGAACTTCAGCTATGTCACCACACGGTAGTCCATGCATACTATCATAGGTTCTGTGTCCCAAGTCCATCACTCTAAGACAGCAAACAAATAATAAGAAGCATTGGAAATAGTTTGGAATTTTTTAAAAGATTTGTTTATTTTTATTGGAAAGTCATATACAGAGATAAAGAGAGACAGAGAGGAAATCTTTCGGTGGCCGAATCACTACCCAACAGCTGGCACCTGTATGGGATCCCAGCGCGTGCAAGGCAAGGACTTTAGCCACTTGGCTACCATGCCGGTGCCCTTATTTTGGAATATATTAATAACAAATATCATACTATAGATATAAAACATGACCAGCAGTAAACATTGCTGATTATATTTAACCTTATTATAGCTTAAATTATCAAATTACTAATAATTTAAATTACCTCTACAATGATATTAGACCTTTACCTGATTGCTCTACTTTGAATGTGAAAAACATTAAAAAAAAAACCTTTCAGAAAATTGTCACAGTCTTCAAAAATTTAACTCTCAAATGTCATTTAATTAAAATCAAATATTTTGTAATCAGGACCATTCATATGCTGTGTATACTTAGAATTGGTATATTTGAAGTTATATTTTAATATGTTGAATTTTATTAATACAAATGCATTATCAAAGATCAACTTAACAGAGTACAATATTACTCATTAGTGATTTTATGAACCAGATAATTTTTGGATGAATTTACTGTTTTGTCTTGGATTTTGTTTACTGAGGCACTGAAGGATACACTTGACCCCCAAACCCAAAATGGCCACTGGAGCACAGATGCATTTTGCACAGAACTGCAAATTCCTCACAACAAGAAGCAAAAGAATGCAACTGGCACATTGCAGCTGGATTCTTGTGGCTTCCATAAAGCATTTGGATAGCCTTGTCTATTCTTGTCTGTCAGTTCTTGTCTATTTTTTATCTTGCCTCAAACAGCTGTAAATTATTGTGAGTTCCCTGTGGCAAGTTAAAGGAATGCGAACAGTGACTGGTTTTATAGACCCTTGTGGACTCAACTTATTTCAAGAGAGGAGAAGGTGTGCGTATTTCTGTGGGATATTTTTAGATTCCGACATTGAGTGCAATCACAGTGCTAAGACTGCTTGAGTTTCAGCACACTGTTAAGCTTGTTTCCCGGTGAACCAAGACTGGATACTCTCCGCTCGCCCCGATTTAAAACGCTCTTCTTTTGTCACAAGGTCTATTTGAATCATAAGGAAAAAAATACAAACTACTTATTGTTCTATGATAACAAGCATGACTAGAAGTAAATAATTTAAAAGTAAACAAGTGGAAATTAGTAGGCATTGGATAGTATTGATATTGATAATAATTTAAAGAAAAATAAGATATGGGAAGCCCCAGAAATAGAATACTTACAATCTGTAATTAGAAGAAAGTTTCTTTAACTACAATGATTTTAAAAGTTTCTATATACAAACTTTAAAAAAAAAGGGAGAAATTGATTGAAATAAGAGAATTGGAAAAGGAAAATAAATATAAGCTGGAATTAATCAATAAAATTAGAAATGTCCTCATAAAATAAGTTTAAACTGGGATACAGGGTAAAGTATTTATTAGGTTTATGAAAAGATACTTTCTAATAGGATAAGAATATTCTACACCTTCTCTTTTGAGTGTTGCTGTTAAACTGGACTGAAGACATTGGGCCGCAATTTGAGACCTCTGAAAAATAAGAATAGGTTATAAAGACGAAGAGAATTTTAAATATCATTGAACTGTTGTGAATTTGTTACTTATTTCACTCCTGTATGTTTTGGCAGTGGACTCTCTCCCTACCTGCTCTCAATAAACCCCAAAAATTGAAAAGTAGCTTCTACTACTTGTATCTAGAAATTATATTTAAAGATACAGCACCTCTTTGGTTCTGGCTGAAGAAGAGAAGAGATTCCTTAAAAAGAACTCTAAGACAATATAAAAGTCTTCATTGCTTTTCCTCCATTTCTTTCTAGACTGGCTCTCAAGCTGTCTTGTGTAGGTCATGTCCATAGAAGCCAAGGAAGCCCACAATAACATGACCTTTCTCTCCAATAGGTCAGAAATGTTACAAGAGTGTGGGCGGTATCAACACCTAACATATGTGATTTTGTGTTCCCCTATGTCCTCCTACTACTTGGCAGAAGCTATTTGGAGCCGCATTTAGCAGAAAAACAATAAGCAAATATATGCTTTCTGGCATAATTTCTAGAGAACCAGAAAGTATTGGGAAAAATTAGAGAGAGGACGAGGCAGAAGGATCTCATAAAGTTATTTGTGGACCACTTGGTTTGATTTGGAGCTGAATGAACATGGATCTGATCTTGACCAATACAAAGAAGAATTTGAATATTTCACCTCATGATTGACAAACACAAGATGTGATCATTTCATTCATTTCCTATGGTGCATTTTAAAATTAAGATAAACATAATGGTTTTAAACAATACAAATTTATTCTTGTAACACTTCTGAAGATCAGAATCCAAAATAAGCCTGGATGGGTTACCTTTGATAGAGGTCAGGGTGTTGCCTACAGAGAGACAAGGGACAATTCGCACCTTCCCCTTTCTAGCTTTGCAATCAACACCAGCATTCCTTGAAATTCTGTGGCTCATTATCACTGTAATTTCAATCGTCAAAGTTCCTTGTGCTTCCTACTGGTAACTACAGTGTGGTTACACTTAGAGGCATCCTAGATAATCAAGAATAATTTTTTTTTCTTTTCAAGAATATTTATTTATATATAGCCTCAAGGTCTTTTGTAGAGTACACACATATTGAGGAGTAGGGGTTAAGATATAGATTCTTTTGAAGGCCATTACTAAACCTACCGAAACCACTTTGTTTCATACATTAATGATTCACCCCAGAAACACAGAGAAGTTTTGAAAACAATATGCATTGGCATCACAGTCCATAGAAGAAGACTAGAAACCTGGTCTTTATATAATTTAAAATATAAATACCCATTCAGACTCATAAAATGTAATATTTAAAATTTCAAGAACAGAATCAATAACTACCTTGATATATAAGAAGTAAGCAAGAATATTTCTGTTCACATAGGAAAGTCCAATGGATGTTGAGATGACACCAATTCTGGAAGTATAAAAACACTGTATAAGGTAGAAATCACACAGCGATGATATACTCTGGAACTGTATAGAAAGATTAAAAGAATATAACCAAATATAAAATATATAATATGTTATTTATAATATTTAAATGTTATAATATATGATATATAAATATGTTATATATTTTATATTTTATACAAATATAAATGTAAATACAAATATAAAACATACAAATATATTTATACAAATATAAATACAAATACAACTAAAATATTTGTCTTGTTTTATGGAATATAAAATATAATATATAAAATATTTCTCAAAATAAGACAAAGGATTTCAAGGATATATAGGAAAACAACAAAATGAAATACTTGTCTGAAAAAATACAACAAAAAATTCAAAGTAATGATAATGATTTAAACTAAAGTAATGATAATTAAAAACATGATAAAAATATAACTCAATACACATAAGCATTCAACTGTATGAAAACAGACACAAATATTTTGTGTTTTCAGCCATCAAAATCCTGGAAGCAGCCCGTGAAAATGACACATTGTAAAAAGACAGCAGTGGCTTTCAATAGATGGCGAATGTCTCCTCCAGGGCAATACCTGGAGATCTATGTGTTTGTTATGACTTGCCACTGGCGTTTGTTCTGGGGAGTGGGACAGGTATGACATTTAACATTCTGGAAAAGCAGTTAACTGGTCCAATATTAAAAGTGCAAAACTAAGAAACACACAAGAAAATCATTTCATTAGGTATTGATTTTTCCATCAGAAAAAATATGGAAGCTATAAAAAACTATAATTCTATATCCAGTAAAAATCAAATAACTGAATGCTACAAAATAAATATATTCTCAGGTGAAACGAAACTAAGGAAAATGTTGTGTGCAGATCTGCTTATGATTACTCAAGGAACAAACTTGGAAATTGGAAGCAAATGAGAGAATAATCAAAAGCATATGCAGGCCCAGCGTGATAGCGTAGTAGTTTAAGTCCTCGCTGTGCATACCCAGGATCCCATGTGGGCACCATTTCTGCTGCCGGCAGCCCCACTTCCCATCCAGCTTTCTGCTTGTGGCCTGGGAAAGCAGTTGAGGATGGCTCAAAGCCTTGGGACCCTGTACCCGAGAGGGAGACCCAGAAGAGCTACTGGCTCCTGGCTTTGGATCAGCTCAGCTCTGGCCATTGCGGTCATGTGGGGAGTGAACCATCAGGCAGAAGATCTTCCTCTCTGTCTCTCCTCCTCTCTGTATGTATCCACCTTTCCAATAAAAATAAAATTAATCTTAATAAAAAGCATATGCATCTATGTGGATCAACAGATATGCATATCTCTTGAGACCTTTTAAAAACATTCAACTATCAGGAGGAAATTTTACATATTTGTGTAAAATTTATTTATTTATTATCTGTAATCTCACACTGAGACAGTGATGGAAAGATAGTGATATCCCCTCCACTAATTCTCTGTCCAAATATCTGCAGCAGCTGGAGCTGTGCAGGCTGAAGTCAGGAACCTGGTACTCAATCCTGGCTTCCCTCCTGGGTAGTAAGACCACAGCTGCTGCTCAGATTGGGAAACAAATGGGAAACTGGAATTAGCAGTGGAGCCAAAACCAAAAGTCAGGCACTCCAGTGTAGGATGCCTGCTCTCCACATGATCACCCTGAAAATTTGTGTGTTTTAAATATTTATTTATTTTTATTGGAAAGACAGATATACACAGAGGAGGAGAGACAGAGAGAAAGATCTTCCATCTGATGGTTCACTTCCCAAGTGACCACAATGGCCAGAGCTGAGCTGATCTGAAGCCAGGAGCCAGGAGCTCTTCTGGGTCTCTCACGTGGGTGCAGGGTCCCAAGGGCTTGGACCATGCTCGACTGCTTTCCCAGGCCACAAGCAGGGAGCTGGATGGGAAGTGGAGCTGCCAGGATTAGAACTGGTGCCCATATGAGATCCTGGCACGTGCAAGGTGAGGACTTTAACCACTACGTTATCGCGCCAGGCCCAAAAGCAAAATTTAAAAAGTGTCTAATTCTTTAGGATTTTGTTGACTGTTAACTTATTTTAAAAACTGTCATCCTCATTGAATTAGAAAACACACTCATAGCACATGGCAGGATTCAGACACTAAGGGCAGCCATTAAACTTAATTATCAAGCAACCACTTCATGATTATAAACATCTCTGAATTACAAAAATGAATATAATGTTCCCAAGAAATATTTCAAGTATGGACTTATTTTCTTTGTCCAGGTTTTATGAAGAATGGGGAGAAGTCAGGGGATATCAATACTGAAACAACTGAAAGTAATTGTTAAATAATTCTTTCAAATCAAGTTTCCATCCCTGACCCCAAAAGGTATTTGAGAAAAGCATTGAGCAATATGGATCCAAAATAATGTAATACATTAAGTATTGATTAAACTCAGTTTCTAATAAACATGACAGCATTACAAGGCAACAGTTACAAGGCAAAAGTAAAACAAATGGATGAAATTAACAGTTCAGTTATTTAAGCTGGTAGGACTGTAATAATTCTAGGCCAAAAGAGGAGGAAATTATTCAATAACGCAACTGCATCCTGTAAGAAGAGAAATCTGTTTTGAAATTATTTCTGTTTTGATAAAAGACATTTTTGTGAGATTGTATAAGGAAGTTATGTAGGAAATTAATTACACTAAGTCATAAATAGCACATTCAACTGTATTTTAGTTGAATATACCTATTGTTTGAAAGGTAGAGGAGGGAGCAATTTTCTCAACTCTATTTCAACTCTATTTAGATTCCTCTCCAGGAATCTAAACCTCCATCCCATTCTCTCACACAGCAGGGACACAAGTACTTGAGTCATTGGTCTCATGCTTTCCAGATGCAACAGAGGCAACCAAGTTGGTAGAGCAAATTGGTCAAGACTTGAAACTGGCAAGTTTGCGATGCTTACATTCCAAGAGGTTTGATGAGATGTGTCACAACACCTGTCCATTTTTCTGTAATCTGATGCTGTTAATGTATCCTGCCTCTTACCATTGTAGAACAGTCAATTTCACTAACCCCGTTGCTTAGTAAGACTTCTAAAGGGCTTGGCATTGTGATATGGTGGTTTTTGCCTAAAATGCCAATACCCTATGTAAGGACTAATTCCAGTCCCGGGTGCTCCACTTTCAATACAGCTCCTTGCTCATGCACGTGGGAAGTTCGTACAAGATGCACAAGCCTTCAGACCGCTGACACTCAGAAGAGACCCAGATGGAATTCCAGGTTATTGGCTTTTGTTTGGCCCAGCTCATCTACTGTATCCACTTGGGAACAAATTACCAGACAAAAGATTTCTCTACCTCTCTCCTCTTTTCTATAACTTTACTTTTCAAATAAAATAAATGAAGGTTTATTGACAACCCATGGCCTAATATTTGTAAGAAAGGAGTCATTCTGTATTAAGAAATCTGTATCTGTATTTATTCATTGGTACATGGGAGGCACTGAGACAGATAGACAGATAAACACACACACACAAACTGAGAGTGTATTGATCTGCTGGGTCATTCTCCACTACAGGAGTCACAAGTCAGGAACTCAGCTAATATGTTTCATTCTTGATTCATCATTGGGTGCTTCTCAGTGTCTATGTGAGCAGGAAACTGCTATAAGGAGCTGCAAGCAGGTATTCAAACTCACTCCCTCATATGGGAGCCAAGAATCTTAGCCAACTTCTTAACCACAATACTGAATACGTATTTACTGAGTTTCTATTTTGAGATTAATAGACACAATCATGTTAATTTGATAGTATAGAATAAAAATATTTTCCTGATCTTGGCAAAGGGAGGCGACTCCTCACCTAAGAATCCTGTCCAACTTTGTTTTCAACTATTTTTGTTATTTTCAAACAGTCTATTTGAATAATATCTACTTTTTAGTTTAGCTGAAATGTCAGCCACAAACAGGTGGAAAACCCCAGAAATTTGGATGGATTTTCATTTTCTTTTTACCATTTCAAATAATTGCCATTGGCATTGTTGCAAATGCTTATTGCTGCAGAGTACAGTGTGTTGCTGGGAAAATTAGTGTGCCATAGCTACATGTTACAACTTCCACAAAATGAGCTCAAACAATTATTTCCTTGGGAAATCTATAGTGCTTATGATGATTGAGCTTATTTTTAGTAGCAGCACCACTTAGGCTAACTCTAATGACTACACAAATATATGCACAGTACATAATATTGGACACAAGCTGAAAGTTTTCAGTGCTTTAAAAGCAGTGGCAGCAGACAAATAATACTTAGCTGTGACTGGATCTGTGCCTATTCCAAGTAACTCACTGTCATGGGTATTAGCAGTGTTTTCCTCCATGCTGATTTGAGGGCAGGAAAGCAAAGTCAGGCAGAAATCTTATATTACTGTAATTGGAGAACAAGAGCATCTGTAAAAAGCCTCTCTTTCTTATAGAAAGCTTTGTTTCTCAAAGGAAGATTTTTTTTCAGCCTTGCCAAGCAGAGGTCTCTGTGAAGCAATAATGGAGTCACAGAAAACAAGTCTATTAAAAAATACCAATCGGGCTAATAGCTTGTTCTGTGTCATGTGAAGTAGTGCTTGGTGAATTGAATTTTCCTGCTGATATTTTTAGCTCCGAGTCCACTGCTTAAAGAGGATCATCCATCACTTAAACCAACACAGTTTCCATTTTCTATCTTTACCCAGAAATCGATTGAACGTGATTGAAGGAACGGGGAGTTGTATTTGTTCTTAGAGAAGGCTCTCAGAGCTGTTGCCACAAACCAGAGAAAGCCTTGGGAATGCTGATTTTATCCTTCTAGGCAGCGTTTCCCAACAAATTCCAACTGAAATCATTTATTACAGAGTGGCTGCTTTCTTGTCCTCCAAATAAAGCAGCTACATCCTCATTCCTGCACTGCTTTTACCATCTCATTACTCTTGGCTGGCATTCTGTGTGCTGTGAGCAGACAATGAAGAACTTAAGGGCTTTACCCTGGAGCCAGACAGCCTGCATTCAGAACCAAGGCTGCCACTTAACTATATTTTGGCAGTTACCAATTTGAGGTTTCTATATCCATAAAATAGAGCTATTAATAGTACCTTCCCTTCAATTTGATGTGCAAATTGAAATAAATTATTTGCATATAACACATGCATTCTTATGTAAAATACATATAACAAGATAAAAAAATTATGTATTTATATAAATATATCTATAATAAAAAATTAGACATAAGACCTAATCCAGAGTAACTACTATGCAAGTGTTTATTTTTGAATTTTCTTCTTCGAATGACTTTCTATCTTCCAAGAACCAATCTAACGAGCCATATAAATATGTATATCTGATGTAGGCTACAGGCCGAGTCTCTGTGAAACAGTAATGAAGTCACAAAAAGAGCAAACAAACCTGGAACTTCTATTAAAAATATCAGTTAGGCTAATAACTTGCTGTTTTATTACAAAGCAGTGTTTTGAGTTTTGCCAAATTTTTAAATCATTTTGGCAATACCTCATGTTTGCATTTAATGACTTGATAATTGTTTCTACTTTACATCAATATTTGTACAGGGAAATAATTGGCACCTTAATAAGGCAAAAAGCATTTTATTTCTATGCAAATTAAATGTAGTCCAAAGCCAGTGAAATACAAAATACTACTTTATATTTGATCAGCTTATAAAATCCTATTCATAAATTGAAAGCTATGTTCTATCTATGTTCTATCACTAACAACTAGGAAATATTCAGAATTGCTCCTTTTGTAAACTGAAGCCCCAATATACTTCTAGGCCAAAACAGATAGCTTTTATTGAAGGTACTGCATTTTGAATTCAAACATTCATTTTTTTAAAGTTTATATTTGATACACACATGCCTCAGGAGTTAAGATGCTGATTCAAAAGGAACATTGGAGTGATTGAGTGTGAGTCCAGCTTCCCGATAGTGCATCCCCTTTAAGTCTCAGGTGTGTCAGTCCTTGGCACACACGTGAAGGACTCCTAATGAATTCTGGGCTCCTGGTGTCAGTCAGGCTCCATTCAGGCATTTGGATAGTGGGCCGGGCTCCTGGTTTCACCCAGGCTCCATCCAATATTATTGGGGCAGTGGGCCAATGGTGGAAGATTTCTGTCTGTCTCTGCCTGACTTTTACATAATAGTAAATGATTTCATGTATTTATAACTAGGGGCTTATGTGCTCCACGAAATTGATTGTTATATACATAATGTCCTTTAAATCATTAATCATATTAATAGTGTTTTTTCAGTATTTTGTTTTAGCATTGTATTATTTTAATCTATCTGTATTGCTTACTGTATCTGGTTATGGATTATGTCATTATGGTTCTTAAAATATTAACAAGCCATTGTAGATGTTAGAACGATATTAATGAAATGGCACTTAATTTCTATATGTAAAGTGTGTGGTTACATCATTTTTTAAATATAGATAGGTGGAAACTTAATTTTTAAAAACGAATTGGTCAACAAATGCACACAATCTAAATCCTGAGACAATTTCATAACAAATTACAGATTGAAGGTCATAGTAAAAACAATGCATATAAAATGGGAAAACTGGAAGTCAAGCAGGTGTATATTTGGAAAAGATAGCCATAAACTATTGAGAGGCATTTAGGTAAAATTTCACTGAGTTGATATGTGTAGAACATGGACCAGCGAGATAATATGGAATCTGAAGAAGCCACAGACTTGAACATGTACACACACACCCACGCACATTCACACAGATATTCTACTCCACAAGTCTTATGAGAATGCCCACAAATGATTGACGATATGTTTGATAAAGAACAGTGGTGGTTCTTGTCTTCAGATGAGTAATAGCTGCTGTGAAAAAGACAATGCTACTTCTAGGTATCCACATTTTTCTTCTCTTTCTCTTTTTGAGACTAGGCATATAAATAGACAGGGAAGCAAACACTTTCTCTTTTTGGGTTATGGAAAAATGTATTGCACATCAGAAATGCAAAAGAAAACACCCTTTATTTATCTGAGAGCAGCAGAAATAATGTCTTGAGTCCAAGCTATGAGTATGAAATGGATAAAGTGCTAAAACAGCCACACTTATGAAGTCTAGATGCACAATATCAACCTAAACCATTATCTTGCCCAGAGTAGCAAAGAAAACACATCCTGAGCATTAACTCAAAAGTTATGAGAGGTAATACAGTGATGCTGCAAGGATATTTAGTATATTTTTTTGTTTCCAAAGTATACCGCGAGTGGAAAATCTAGATCTTAGAACACAGTGGATATTGAAAAAAAAATCCTTTCCCAAAGCAAACCAGTGCAAACATCAGCTATCACAAAAAAAAAGGTCAGTATATTTTCCATGGATTATTATGTAATAGCATTTGCTGGACTATGGTCCTCTTAATTTTTCTTTTCTTTTCTTTCTTTTCTTTCTTTCTTTCTTTCTTTCTTTCCTTCTTATTTTGATATAAAAATAAGTACTCTAGTGTTGAAATTGATCAACATGCAAATGCAGGGGCATAAATCTAGCATTGATAAAAATGTAAAAAACAAAGCCAAATTTTGCAAATACAACACATAGAAGTATAGATGACAAATTAATTGAAGGGCTAAAGCTGGCTTTCATATGGTCAAAGAAGCACTGGTCAACCCAAAACCAAATGCACAAACTTTCCAAAGTGAACATAGGCAGAGTGAAGCATGTAGTTGTAAAGCAAACAATATATATCAGAAAAAAAGTTATATCTGTGTTATTTTTCAAAATGATGCAACAAGGAGAATAATACCTCAATAATGGAAGCAACACAGAAAAAAAAAAACTTTTCACCCCAAATTATATACATAGCAAAATTTCTTTCAAGTTAATGTTGCTTAAAGATTTACTCAACATGATAATGCTCAAAATAATTAATTGCTATTAACTATCATCTGAATCAAAATGAAATAAAGCTGTATAAGTAGAGATAAATCATGCAATATGAAATCCTGTATCGACAAAATGATTCTTGAATTGTAATAACTGAATACTTAAAGGAAATATTAAATATGAGATTATTATATACTTGGAAGTACAATATGTGACAAATAATGCAAAGAATGGAAGGTACGTTCCGAATTTTAGTCCTATGAATATTGTACACTATAAATAAAAAAGTGTGATATCATCAGAGACTAGATTCTGATTACTCAAAGATGTGTATTGCCAAATGTAGGATAACAACTGAAAGTAGTTTTTGAAAAGTGTGAATAAACAGTCAGTATTGAAGATATAATAAAATCAATTTTTGGAGAAGACAAATCAACAAAGATTTTTCTTCTACAGAGAAATAGAGTCATAATAAGACAATTTATTTTATATGTATTAGTCATTATAAAATTTTCTTTTAAGCAATCAATATAAATAGTCACATTTAATTCTAGTGTTTCAGCATGCTCTTTATAAGGAAAATCGCAAAATAAGACAACCTAAGTCATACAAATGTATGCACAGGAAAATATATTGCTATGCTATGTGTTTTGGCAACATTAGCAAAAAGAATATCAATCACCATAAAAATGCTACTCCTTTACGATACTAACAGCAATAAAAAAGGAATAAAAAATTAACATTGATAAAAGGATCAAACTTCCAAGAATACAAAAAAGTAAAAAAATGCTAAATGTCAATCAAGTGGAAATCTCTATAAAATAAAATATTGTAGGATTAAAAAATACTTTTGAATTTACAAATAAATCTAGAAATCATCATTTTTCTCCTATCAAACACACCGCAAGCAGACAAAACAAATACAGGTATGCAGATCCACAAACATGTACAAGGTTCTACCTCACATATAGAACCCTATCAGTCAGCCAGACTTAACTGACCTTTATAAACACTATGAGAGATTGAATCACTTACAATGTTCTTGCTTTTTGTTTGTAATCCAATGTCATAGTGTTTGGCATTTTTATATAATGTAAAAGGTTAGAGTATTTTATCTTTACATCAATATTGAAGCTCAGTATCCTCAAAAGCAGTATTTATCCTATTTTATAAAACAATAGATTAAGTTAAATTGGCTTTGTTGTTTGTTATTCCGAAGTTCACACACCTGTAAGTGGTAGACATTGACATTAAAAAGTGTTACCTAACCTAAGAAAGACGATGTTACATCCTGCTTCAAATACAGCAGCAAAGTATGCAAGGGTTGAATTTAAGACTACCCCAAACCAGATTTATCTTATCTAATTCTTTGTTTAAACCCAGTTTAAAAGTAGTAGGAAATAGAAAAAAAAAATGGTACTTTTGGCCCTATAGTAATATTAAGATATGAAATCTATTCAGATGATTTATTCAATAGGAGCTGGAATTGATCTCTGGCACTCTGTTGGGTATGATGATGTAGGAAAGAGACTGACATGAAAAAGTGCTTCAAGATTTAGCAGGCACGTGTCAGCAATTGAGTTTGAAGTTTGCATCACTGAGTAGACTGAGAATGTTGGTGGTTGGAGAAAACCTCGAATCAGAACCATGAAAAATGTCATGTTAACACTCAATAAATTGGAATTATGTGTCGGAGACAGGCTGAGGAAAGTAGACATCCTGGCATGGATTTATTACGTAAAACTAAAGATCTGTCAAATGATTTTCTTCCTCAAGCAAGTATAAAAAATAGACCATTCTCTTATATAATAAAATATGTGATGATGTGAGAGATAATAGCACCCCTGGAAATTCAATGTTTGTTCTTTTATGCAGCTAAGATTGATGGCAAGAAAGCAATCACATATCTGTATTTATTATGTAGCATGGAGATGATGAAGCTTCCTTATTTCTTAAAACAATAGTTGATTTTTATTTGAAAGATAGATTTTTACAGAGGAGAGATAGAAATAGTGATGATCCATCTACTAGTTCAGTACTCAAATGGCTACGAGAGCCAGAGCTGAGCCACACCTGGGTGCAGGGCCCCAAAGACTTAAACCACCCTTCACAGTTTTCCAGGACACAGTTTTCCAAGCAGGGAGCTGGACCAGCAGTGGAGCAGCTGAGACATGAAATGGTGTCCATATGCAATATTGATGTCTCAGGCAGAGGACTAGTCCGAAGCTCACATAAGGGAAGGAAGATCTTTACCTTATTTATCTTATTTATGAACTGCAATTGAATTCATGGCTAGAAATCTTCAGAGTTAACAGAGATGCTTAATAGAACATGCTGCTCCTAGGAGAAATACAGACAGGTAAAAGATTAGCTGATGCTTAACATCTAAACTGAAAGAGAACAAAGAATGGAGAAACTGAAGAAGAAACAATTCAACTCCACCAACCACCTACAAATCTTGATGTGCAGATTTGACTGAAGAAATAGGCAAGATACTGAAAGGAAGGAAAGAAACCACCATACTAAGTATTTAGCACAGTGATTTGAGCATTTCTTCTCCAATGCACTGCTTTGAACACTATAGAAAAAGCATAGCTTCACATCTCTAGAAGAACTAGACAGAAAGTCTGAGCTGGTATTGGTAACTGGAAACCTGGGGTGTTTCCATGCTTTCCTTGACAAAGTAGAGACAATGTATTGAAATAATAGATCATCCTGTCTGAAATGTGTTTTTAAGTGTGCCTAGTGAGTGAGGTTAGGCTCCATCTTTGGGATCGTTACTTCAGTTCCTGAATGTTTCATACCACAACTAGAACCTTCTCTTCCCAGAGAAGCAGTTAGAATATGCAAATACATAAACACCTGCTTAAAATAATTTTTTTATTTTTTCATGATATAGTTCCTTAGACTCAGAGACCCCTTAGACCCCTTTCACCTGTCCCAACTCCTCCCCTGCTACTGTTAAATATGTAAACAATTTTAAAATTAATGCTGAACTTCTTTGAAATGCTTTAATGTTGCTCACAGTCAAAGCAAAACTCTCAGCACATGCTGTTGGATAAATATTGTTTTCGCTTTGACCTTGATCCAAGTATATTTTGTCCATCTTCACATGAAAGGTTGCAATTCTTCATTTCAAGGAAATTCAAGATGAATTTCAGTGTAATGTTGTTGCTACCATTATGTAAAGTTGTTATGAATATTTGCACATTGTTTGCTATAAATGTATTCCATTGTGCTTAATCCCTTCAACTGATACCTCTGGCAACATGTTTTGATGTGGGTTTACTCAACATGTCCGTAAAAATAAATGATTTGTAAACTACAGTGATGTGGATGCACATACACATGAATTTAAGACACTAAGTCACTCAGGTCTGATTCAGGCTATTACTTGGCATTATTATATACTTTTTTGAGTTAGAAAATCAAATAGATGCCTAAAGGAGAGTCCAGTAGCATAGCAGGTAAACTCGTTTACCTGCCTGCAATGCTGGTATCACATTGGACACACCTCCTTGTGTCCTGGCTACTCAATTTCTGATCCACCTCTCTAAATAATGTACCTGGAAAAGTAGTAAATCATGGCTGACGTGTTTGGGCTCTTGTACCCACATGGGAGACCCAGAGAAGGCTCCTAGTTCCTGAGTTCAGCCTTGCCCAGCCATGACCACCATGGCCATTTGTTGAGAGAATCAGCAGAATGGGAGATCTCTCTCTCACACTGTCTGTCTCTATCTTTCTCCCTTTCTCTTTCTATAATTCTTTCAAATAAATCATTTTTTAAAAAACAAAGATAAGTTACTTAACTTTCACAGGAGGAGTAGTAATGGTTAAAAATTAAATTTCACATTAGTATGATGAATATATGATCAAATTGGTTCTGATAACACTAAATTGTGTTTAGTACACTATTCAAGAAGGCAGTATTATGGTAATCAAATTGAAGTTAGAAAATTACAAATGACATTACAAGAGAATAATAATTAAAATTAGAAAACTTTTAAATAATATACCTTACGTTGGAAGAAAATAATTTGAGGAATTTTAAAATCACATTTTTTTCTCACTTCAATTTTTCAGTTCATTTTTTATTCTCTTTGGGAAGGGCAGGACTGTTGTGCCTATGAGATAAATGTGGAAGATGCTTGTTTAAAGTAAAAGATAGGATGGGAACATTTTGTGAACCCAGACATGAAAACCATCAAAGAAATGTTAGTGGAAAAGCACAGGAAACCAGTTTCCCAAGGCTCTGTGAGCTCCAAAGGATTTTTCACAGTTTTTATGACCTATAAGGATCAAAGATAGAATTAATTTTAAAAATGCTAAAATAGGAAACATTGAATCTTGTGATGTACTCTGTAATATGACCTACTTTGATTAATATGTTTTGGGGCACCATCAAGTACATAAAACTTGCATGAATTCATTTTTCAGTTGTCTTAATTTATGTATGTAAGCATACATGTCAGTCAAAAAGGAGGAGGGAGTGGAAAGAACCCATAATTATGTGTTATTTAAACCAAGGTGAGCAGCATGTAGTTAATCAGAAATACAGATGCATGACTGTTTCCCACTTATATTAAAAACTGTTACATAAGAAGTATATTTATCAGGTGCCATGTGATGTCTTCATGCCATTATGCATTGTATAATTAAAATAAGATCAAGAATACCTATACTCTTCTCTTCATCGTTTTCCTCTTTATAACTCCCAGCCAAACCAAAAGATTATTTTGCTTTTCTACCAGAATGATGTATTAATGAATATTGCTCTTAGTCCCCAGGGAATAAGCATTCTATGCAAAATTCATGGATCAAAGCATCAGCAACAAAAAAGCTGATCAATCAACTAATTCCTAGCTGCAATGAGCAAAATATGCCAGTTTTATCCAAGTATTTCAACGTTACGTGTCTCTATGACTGTGTAATTACTAGTGCATTCAACTTAAAAATAGCTAGAAGATTTCAGAAAGCTCATGGGAATGAAATCAAACACAATAAGCATCTTCCAGGAGTGTTTTGAAGATCCCTTATTCTGACACATGGTGACCAGAAGCAGGTACAATTTTGAGTGTTCACAATTGCAAACTGGAATTGAAAATGGAAATGCACATAATTGTATTGTCCATATGGCACATTAGTGGTATGAGTTTATGAGATTAAATCTTGTATTGGGATGAAAAATGATAAGCCAGTGTTATTATTGTGAAGCGTACAATAACATATGGGATGGAAGCCAATAGATCACTCTAAATCAGCCTTAGACTTTCACAAGCCACTGAATGTCACAGATGGGAGCTGTTATTTATTCCACCTTCTTGACATGATGAAAAAAAAATGATAAAAGTTTATCCTTAGCGTGCCTTTTCTCTCTGGGTTATGAGTTTAGTGGTATGGTGATTATAGAGGCCAGCTATTTACACTGATCATCAGGATGCAGCACCATGACAACAAATTAATTCTGACAAAAATTTCATGGGAATCCGCTTTCATAATTTAGATGAGTAAACAAAAGGCACATGGAGTCTTCCTTGTCAGAAAGACCTTAAAAATAGATAACACGCCAGGCTATCTATTTTTTTTTTCTGTCAAATATAGAAAGTCTACCTATTTCTTATGAGTTCCTAAGATGGATTTTTTTTTTTCAGCTTTTCAAAAATATTTTACTATGAACTACTTGGAGTATATATGAATACTTGGTTTGCAAAATATTTGACTAAACAGAAATTTACAGAGAAAAATAATAAATTTCATCCTTCTCTCATAGGTATATAAACTTAGGTCTCAAATTTCGACATAACTGTCTTGCTCATATAAATTCAGCATATATCATATGTATTCACCATGTGTCATATATATGTATGCACATGTGCAGATAGAAGTAGATACCTATTCTTTTGTAAATATTTGTGTGTTTCTCACATAAACGAAGTGCGTGAACAGGTGCAAATATAATTTTATACTGATATAGGTGACATTGTATATACTTGCCACTGTCTTTATTTTTTTTTTGTCCTTGACTTGAAATCCAACATTATAAAATACATAATAATTTATTATTTTACATTCTGAACCCTTTTTCTTTTAATTTTGAACTCATTTAGTGAAGTGTTAAACCTTTGACTATAAAGTGAGTTAAAAATGTTATCTGCAAAATTAGAAAAAAGAAACAGAAATGAAGCAAGAAAGGAGGAAAAGGAGTATCATTAAATTGTTAGAATTGTTCCTAGGAAACACGTTGAATCTGTTCTTTTTGTATCTTTATGTGATCTACTGTATCACAATAATACCAAATTATTGTAAGAACTGTGCAGTAGTGATTATCATACATTTCATATGAGTCTGGCAATCTAATGTCAGCAAATTCCCTTACTAAGAAATTACAAGTGAAACAAAAAAATTGAAAGCTCTACACAATACTGCTTGTGATAGATAAGGGGTCAATTATCAAAAAATTTCTTTACTGAATAACCTTGCTTTCAAAATATTTTCCTCTGTTGCTCAGAAGGCTAAAAGAAATTTGGACAAATGTAGGCACAGAAACATACATCAATAGATGTGGATAAATTATGAATATTTATATATATAGGATTATGCATACAGAGCACACACACACACAATCAGAGGTCATGGGCCTCAATTTGTCTGAGATTGCATTAATAATAGTAATAATGATAAATAATGTGTTTCTTTATCATTTTTCCTCTGATCCATGTTTCTTTATGCATACTGAAGGGTTCCTTTGGAAACTCTGTTGTTTTCTTTATAATTGCCATGATTATCTTCACGTTAAATTTTTTAAGATTACCTTCTCAGTTTAACTGGACTTACATCTTCAGATGATTTTGAAGAATTTATCCTCCTACCTTTTTAATGATATTCCTCCATATCTGTTTCATCCTTCATCATTTTAAATTTTTTCACCAAGTATGTGCATATCCATTTTCAAATGTATTGTATTTATGTATAAACCAAATTTGTGAGCATAAGGAAAGATTCATTCTTCCCAATTAAATTTTATCTGAATATTTCTGGTAAGTAAAATGACAAATTTTAAATTGAGTTTGAAACTCACCAAATGCTTTAAATTTCCCTTCTATCCTCATTAAAATAATGCTGTGACATATTCTTTCATATGCACTTTGTTTTAGTGTTATCTCTATGCATAACTACTCAACCCTTAACCTTGACTTTTGAAAATTGTAATTATAACTAAATGTAGACCTGGTTTTATTAATCTGGCCTATCATTTTCCAGACTTTCCAATATAACACTTGAGTTTTCATTCCATGAAAGTGTTTCTCATGTTCTTTTTGTTTTAGTGTATATCTTTCTCAGTTTCCTTCCCATCAAGGATCTCTATGCCTTCCAAAGTCATTTTATTTTGTCAACATTATCTTTTTAATCAATCACATTATCATTATATGTAGCCTTACATTTTAATGATTTTTTTTTTTAAGATTTATTTTTATTATTTTTTCATTGGAAAGGCGGATATACAGAGAGGAGAGACAGAGAGGAAGATCTTCCGTCCGATGATTCACTCCCCAAGTGAGCGCAACGGGCCGATACTATGCCGATCCGAAGCCAGGAGCCTCTTCCGGGTCTCCCACGCGGGTGCAGGGTCCCAAAGCCTTGGGCTGTCCTCTGCTGCTTTCCCAGGCCACAGGCAGGGAGCTGGAAGGGAAGCGGGGCTGCCGGGATTAGAACCGGCGCCCATATGGGATCCCGGGCGTGCAAGGCGAGGACCTTTAACCACTTGCGCCACCGCGCCGGGCCCCATTTTAATGATTTAATAAATTAACCATTGTGTTCACTTAAGGGCTCATGTAGTGGTGAAGCAGGCTAACTGCAGTTTTTTTTTTTTTTTTTTTAAGATTTATTTATTTCTATTACAAAGTCAGATATACAGAGAGGAGGATCCTCCATCCGATGATTCACTCCCCAAGTGAGCGCAACGGCCGATACTATGCCGATCCGAAGCCAGGATCCAAGAACTTCTTCTGGGTATCCCTCATGGGTGCAGGGTCCCAAGGGTTTGGGCTGTCCTTGACTGCTTTTCCAGGCCACAAGCAGGGAGCTGGATGGGAAGTGGAGCTGCTGGGATTAGAACCGGCGCCCATATGGGATCCTGGCGCGTTCAAGGTGAGGACTTTAGCCGCTAGGCCACGCTGCTGGCCCGCTAACTGCAGTTTGTAATCTCAGCATGCTGTGTTGAAGCTCTGATTCCAAGTTCCACCTGCTCACTGCTGATTCAGTTCTTTGCTAATGTGTCAGTATAAGCAGCAGAAGCTGAACCAAGTTGTGTCACATCCCAATCAGTTTTCAGTCGAGTCAGTGCTCTGGAATCTGGACTTGCTGACAGACCCATATTACTATTTAATCAATTGTTCTAAGATATGATTATGTGGAACATTTTTCACACATTGATTTTCCACCTGATCACTTTCTTCTGATAAGCTTTTTTTTTGAACAGGTATTTTATTTTAATGATGTTCAGTTGTCAATAATTTTTGTGACGGGTTGTTAAAGTGGTCATATGTATTTTCTCCTGTGGTAACTTCTGTCTGTTTAACAGTTCATATTCTGTGTCTTTTTTTCAATAATCCATTTGAGTGCATTTTAAAGGAAATCTGAAGCGTCTGTGTCCATATGCAGGGGACATGAAATATGAAAATGTGTGTCCATATTTTAGGTGAATTATTTGGATAGCTTTTCTCCAATATGATATGTTTATTTTTTTGGAATATCAGTTGCCATTATTTTTGTGGATTTAGTTATGTGTTCTTTGTTTTTTCTATTTTCTGCTGGTTTTCTCACCAATACTGTTTGGCTTTGATTACAGTAATTGTACATAAAGTGTATTCTAAAATAACTGCCAATGTCAATTGCTCAGGAAAAAGTGTAAATTAGGAAATGTCTTTGGAAAACCAGGGAGGAAAGAAGAGTATCTTAGATGATAAATGTCTAGATTAATATAGGAAACCTTCTTTCTCCATTTGAGGCTTTACCATTGTATTTAATTGTTGAAAATGCAAAGTGTGATACAAATTCAAAAGATGAAGAAAAATTGTGAAGTTTACACAAGAATTTCAAAATTTTAAGGAAAGAGTGAATGAAGTTGCATCATCATGAATTGAATAGTCAGCAGTGTTGTGGCACAGCAAGGTAAGCTGCTGACTATGACATGGGCATAGTGTTTTGCACCAGTTCAACTTCAACTGTTCTGTTTCTGATGCAGCTCCCTGCTAATGCACTTGGCAAAGCAGATAATGGTCCAAGTTCTTGGGCCTCTCACATCCATGTGGGAGACACAGAGATCTATGCTCCTGACTTCAGCTTTGCCAAGCCATGTCCACTGTAAAATCTGCATCGCATTTTGACGTGCTTGAATTTTAGTCCAAGATCCACTTTTGGTTCCAGTTTCCTGTTAATGCCCACTCTGAGAGGCATCAGATGAGTGAGTACCTCCCACTCATGTGGGAGACACAGGTTAAATTCAAGGGCTTGCCCCCATCAGCTTTCTCTCTGCCACCTTTAAGTAAATTTGAAAGGCATACTGTATCTTTAGTGAGTATAGATGTAAATTGTATTAGATAAAATAACAGGAAAGTTATATTCGCAGCACATGAAAAAAGTCACAAAATATACAAGCATTCAACAGTGATTAAGCTATCGCTTGGGATGTTCACATCTCATGTCGGTTTTTCATGTTAGCTGGGCATTAAAATATCTGGAAGAAAAGAGGCAGAAAAAGTTAAAAGAAGGGGGCAATACAAAGGTATTCAAAATATGGAGCAGGTGCCTTAAGAGCGTGCCACACCCACATGTTCACATGTAATTCATCAAATCACCCTTCCATTCTCATTCCCTTTTCCACTTTAGCCATGGAAAGTAATAGAGGAGCTGGGAGGTAAAACAGAGAACAAAACTGCTGTATCTTCACCTCTTACTCAAGTTCTCTTGTCAAGTTCCTGCCTTAAGTATGTCTAGAGGAGGAAAGTGAGTCTAACCTAAAGAAAATTCTATAGTTTGACCACTATGTGGAGTATACATTTTAGTTGTAGAATGAAAACATCTTTTCATCTTAATATTTCTGTAAACAATTGTTTTCTTTATTTGAGAATATCCAGGAAATGCATAAGCCTTCCCATTTCACCAATGATAAGCATAGATTTGGTTGTTATGGGCAGAAAATAAAGCTGTTTTCTTTTCATCTTAGGAGTTTTACTTGTCCATGCCTTTGATTACAGCTACTGTGAGCTAAGGTTACTCTTCATTAAGTTCTCTGAAACATCAAGTAACATAGTCATTATAATCTTCATAAGAAAATCTGAAGTTAGGGAATGTAATAGTCAACATTTTATACTCAGTGGATAGCAATGGTGCAGTCCAGTATGCCCTTCTGACTCATGTAGTGTGACAGCTCATTAGCTCTGGTTTCTGACAGTTCCTTTCTGAGAATTACAGGGTAGAGGACAGATGGTCAAATGGTCTCTTGTTTATGCCTATTTGCATGAAAGATCTTTAGTAAAATAAATATTATTCACAATTAAATTTTTTCCAGCCTGAGTTTTAGAAAATAGTAACTTTATTGAACTCTAGACCTTCATATTTTTAAAGAATTGAAAACTTAAAATGCATTTAAAATATTCTATTAATACAGTACATTTCTTTTATCTATTTTACACCTCTTTAATTTTGTGTTTTTGAACTTTGCTTTTCTTTTCTTTTCCACAAGTATCTTTCCCATTTACTGAATGTGTCTATGTAGAATCTTACATAGCATTGTATTTCAGAGTCTCTGCTTTAGAACTTTCTATGAAATATTTTTGCCAGAAGATCATTGATATCTAACAGAAATATAGCTATGATGGGGAACTACAACTTCTCATACTTTATATCCAGAGTGACTTTATTGGTGTAATTATTCTTCGTTCCTAGGTGAGATCTTTTGGCTTCTTTCAATGTCATTTCCAAATTCGGGGGCATATAAGGAGATTTAAACAAAAAAAAATATTTTATTAGAAAAATTGTTAACAGAAGATGGCATACAATTATTTCTGAATGGTTCCATCTTTCTCTTATTTATAAAAGACATATGCCACTTTTATAAGATGTTTTCTAAAAAGCAGAGATTTGAAAATGGGTACATAACTACAATACGGTATTATGTAATGTGATACCTGCATCCAGACTCAGCAAGCAGAAACTAGCAGTGTGCACAATTATCCTTAAATCCAAGGTATTGTTGAAAGAAAAAGAGAAAGATGTGAAAGAGTTTGTAGGTAACAATCCATTTCTTTTAAAGAAAACTCTTCTTGCATTAGTTCTGATTCTAGACTACTACATGCCTAATTTTACAGAACAAGCAAAACAAAATAGAGTGTTGTAGAATTAAACGTTTTTTTGTGAAGAAGGATTGATTCATTTGAAAGACAGGGAGAGACAGGGAAACAGATACATCTTTCATTTACTGATTTTCTAGCCAAATTATCCCAATGGCCAGAGTTGAGCCAGGTGAATACAGGAGGCAGGAGCTTCATCCAAGTGTCCATGTGCCTGCAGAAGCCCAAGGACTCAGGCCATCCTCTGCAGTTTGCCCAAGTGCATTAACAAGGAACTTGAATGTGGGATTCCAGACTCGTAGATGGCATCTTAGCACATCATCCCGCAATCTCAGCCGCATAATTACAAATGTTTTAAGAAAAATCTTAGACAAGATCTACAGACCAGTGTAGTGTCAAACTTGGCTTTAAACTTTTATCAAATGATTAGATATAATATACTACTATTGTATTAAAGATTTGTGAGTATTTGAGATTTTACTTCATATGAGTGTAGTTGAGCATCTGCTCATTAGATGATTATAGCCCTTGCCTCATTGCCCGTGAGACTACAAATGATTTACTTTTTATTTGCTCAATTTTTTATTTAGGAGAACTGTTAAGTCTTTGACTACAATGTAAATTAAATAATAAATGCCTGTATATTTGTTATCAAGACTTGACCTAAAAAATATCAGTATAAAGCTATTAAATATAATGTTTAAAACACCTACATAAAAATAAATTAACTACTATGTACTCTTTTTAGCTTTTATAATAAATACTGAAAAGGGGGAGGTAAAGATGCTGCTCTTTCTCATGGCATATTTAAATTTAACCAAACAGTAGGGCTAAAAATGGATAAAGAAAATGTAGTATATTCACTGAATATTACTCAGCCATGAAAAACAGTGAAATTTTGCCTTTCGCATTTGAATGGATGTAGCTGGAAATCATTACACTTATTGAAACAAGTCCCAGAAGACAAATGTAATATTTTCCCTCTGTGATAGCCATGCTATGGTACAAAAGCGTCACCATTATGAAGAAGATTAGCATCCTGAGCTTCAACTGTTATTTATAGATATTATCTGTGATCTTAAGGAGTAGTGTTTTTTTTTTTCTTATTTGGTATATGTTTATATCTTTATCTATTGGAATGTTAAGCTTGTGAGTGCAAGGTGAAATGAAACTATGCCACTGTAAAATTAGGGAAAGAAGGAGGCAGGAGATAGGGGAGGAGAAAAACAGGGCAGGAGATGATGCTATGCTTCTAAAACTATATCATGAAATACATGGAATATATTAATTTTATATAAATAAAATTAATTAAAATGGCTAACTAAATTTCATGACTAGCTGAGCTGTCAGTTACAGGGCAACAAAAATAGGCATTTAGCCAACAGAAATACAAAGTCTTTTCTACATAATAGCAAACATTTGGGAAAACAGCAGCATGTGGAAAATTGGCAGATTCACAAAGTCCCTACTGAGTGGCTCCAGAAGAAATCACTGGAAAACCGTCAATATGTCACAGCATGTTTGGCTTCACCTTGATGCTTTCAGAAAAGCATCTCTAAAGCAGCAAAATGAGGGAACTAAGCAACTGACACACATGTAGAACAGTCAACAGAGAACCCACAACTTAACTCTGAAGTTGGAAATAACATTGATCCCCAATCCTAAAAATGAGACTGAAAAAGACTCTAAGCAACAAGGAAGAGAGGGCTCCTGAAAGGACCCATGATGAGACTGGGAAAAAGTCCTTCTGTTTTGTTGGGGGCATTAAAAATTAAAAGCATAACTTTTCTAGTCAGTCTGGTAGCTCCAGATGGCTCCAAGGTGGTTGCCCCTAGACAGCTAAGAAACAAAGGTGTGAGTAAGCCAAGAAATAACACAGGCATGTGGACTAGCCCTAGAAATTCTCTCTGTGCTCACAGTTACTCAGAGATTTTGGAAGCAGAAAGCAAGGAATACGATGAAGATGATTTTTAACTTAAACATTATTCTGTGGTTATCATTATTCTATATGCAAAAATTGTGCATGTTATACACCTTATAAATCTCTAAAAAGTTAAAATTTCTGTCTTGCTCCCATTTCCATACTCGTATTTACAACATAAACATCACCAAATGTATCTTCAGTTGTATCTTCTAGTAGAACGGCTTAAATATGTGCTTTCTTCTAGTTCTTTGTATGTGATACTTTTATCTTTTTTTAAACATTTTTTTTTATTTGAAGAGCACATTTTATAGGGAAAGGAGAGACAGAGAGAGCTCTTGCATTCACTAATTTACTTCAAGTGGCCACAATGATCAATGCTGGGCTAATCCAAAACCAAGAGCAAGGAGCTACTTCTGGGTCTCTCGTGTGGGTACAGGAGCGGATGTACTTGAACTATCTTATGCTGCTTTATCAAGCCATAAATAAGGAGTTGGGTTGAAAGTGGAGCCAGGACAGGAGACAGTGACCATATGGGATACTAGCTTATTCTTGATTGCCTATTCCTGTGAATATGGAACTGAACCAGCACATGGCAGATCTGTTGGCCTCTGCCTCTCACTCTAATATTCTGCCACTCAAATGAAATATAAATAAGGAAATACATATTTTTTAAATTATGGCACACAAGCTTTAAGTCCAGTCTTCATTTCATATGTACATGCTGTCCACATCTTTAACCTTTCAAGTGCAAAATTTCAAATCTGAGTGAAAAACAGTAAAAGAAAAAAAATTATATAGGCAAACGCTGTGTTAACATCATCTACCATATACTAAAAGGATAATAATTAGCAGTTGTCACCTTCAAAGTGTTGCAGAAATGTTAAGTTATTGTGTCGCATTGATGTACTTTCAAGAAACTCATAGCAAATACTATCAATAGGACTTTTCACTCCTTCAAACTACAAAGAAAATGTGTCACCAGACTATTTTCACAATTCTAATTACAGTGTCGCTTTTGCAACTCTATAATTAAAGAGTGAACTACCATTTTCTTTCTTAGTATCAGCTATAAAATGAAAATAAAAATAAAATACAATTTGTTGCAAATTTAACAGGTTACTAATGTCCTTATGTGCTCAGTGTATTAGCCTCTACAACTTCATTGGATTTAATCTATTCATTGATAAGTCTAATTTTTAATAGGTGTACAAATGATTATGGCTTATTCTCAGTATTACATGATATTTTCACTACTGCCTCCTCATGTATCAGTAACTAAAATGTTAACTAAAACTTAACTAAAACTATTTGATTTCCTATTTTTTAGCTTTTCTTTATTTCTCAATATTATATATTTGTATGTCAGTATCAAGGCAATTACTATCAAGGTGCATGCTTCTGCCATGCTTATTCTCCTGACATCTTGATTTGTTTTAAAAGTAGATATTATAGTTATTGCATCAGATTTAAACTATTACAACAGTACTGAAGAGCATAGTATATAAGGCACGTCCCCCTCCAGCATATACTGCATGCTTTTGTAAACTGTGATGCATTTTTCAGGTAAGGAATGCTTGTTTATCAAAGCTTATTCAGAATGTTGTTAAAATGCTCTGACTTGTGTTCTATTCACGCAGTTACTATCTATGGGTACTGTTCATTACAGCTTGAGCTCTGTATGACATGCATACAGGTCATGATAAAGAGAAGATGTACAATCACTGTGAGAAGCAGGACCTGAGTGCCAGGTTCTCGAAGGAGAGATTTTGCAGATATCAGTGAGGGCCCATAAAATTTATATGCATGCTGGGCCCGGTGCCATAGCCTTGCACATATCAAGATTCCATATTGGCACTGGTCCTAATCCCAGCAGCCCTGCTTTCCATCTAGCTCCCTGTTTGTGGCCTGGGAAAGCAGTTGAGGATGGCCCAAAGCTTTGGGAACCTGCACCCGCGTGGGAGACCTGGAAGAGGCTCCAGGATCCTGGCTTTGAGTCAGCATAGCTCCTGCTATTGCAGTCACTTGGTGAGTGAATCAACAAACAGAAGATCTTCCAGTCTGTCTCGCCTCCTCTCTGTATATCTGACTTTGCAATAAAAATAAATATTTTTTAAAATAAAATAATATATGCATGCTAAAATTCTAAATCAGAGAGCCTGCTGAATCTTCCTTTCTTCCCACTGCTTTTTCTTTCCCTTTCTCTGGCTCTCTTCCTCTCCTATATCTTTTTCTGGCTGTTTTGGGGGGTTTGGTTGGTTTGTCTGTTTGTTATATAGTAATCTAGGCTTAGTTATCAAAAACAGAGTGACAAAATTTTTGAAGTAAATGTTTCATTTTTCACAAACCTGTGGATCCTCCCCAAATTTTGGGTAATGAGAATAATGGAAAAGAAGGAATGGTTAGTAGTACCTTTAGTTGTACCTGTGCTGGGCCAGGCATTGTTCTAAACACTTCCCATTCATTGTACCAGCCAGCCATTGGGCTAGATGTCACAATCATCTCTTCTTTATATGTGAGCATACGTGGAACTAGAGGTTAACTAACTGGGGATCAAGTTCAGAGTGCGTGAATAACAAGAATTTGGATCTATAATCCTTAATGTAAAAGAAAAAGTGCTTGTTCCTAATGGATAATCTAACCTCAAATTTTCCATCAAAATTCAATGTAAACACCATGGCTAGATTTCTTATTTGTTTTTTTTCCTGTGGTTACTTTTCTAATAATATTTTTTTGCTTATTTATTTGTTTATTTGAAAGTCTGAATTACAGAGACCGAGAGAGAGAATCAGAAAGAGATCTTTCATCTGGTGGTTTACTGCCCAAGTGGACACAATAGCCAATCCTGGGTCAGGCTGAAACCCAGAGACAGGAGCTTCAGTGGGATTTTCCAGTAGGGTAAAGAGAGACCCAAATATTTTGGCCTTTCTCTACTGCCTTCCCAAGTGCAGTATCAGAAAGCTGGAACAAAGATGGGACCGCTGGGACTGGAACTAGTATCCACATGGGATGGCAGTTTAACCCACTGGACCACAGCATTGGCCTGTCTGAGCTGATCTCGAAGAAAACCATTACTTCTCTTATTACTGGAGTGACTGTTGAAAAGCAGATATACTAAGCATCACTGAGAGATTAGGTCACCATGTAAGAATTCATGCCAACTAAATATTCCGCACACAATGCTGTTGCATACCCTATAAAATCAAGTCTGTCCTTTTTGTCCTCTGTGAAAACGGAATATATTCACTTCTTCTCAGCTGCAAAGCAGTGATCGTTGCCATCAGTGCTGGTCAAAGTCTGTTTCGCGTTCATCATTATCTTAATTTTCCATCTCTCCATCTGGTTAAGTAATTTTAAGATTTTTTCCAGTTGGTAATCCACTCTACTATTCCTAGAAATTAGATAATAAAAGAACTCACTATAAATAATTTTGTGAAGTCATTATTAAATTGTTTTTCTTTCTTATCAGTTTCACTTATCAACTATTTCTTAATTTTATAAAAATTTAGCAAGAGTAGAGAAGAAATAAGATGAATTTAAAGGCTTTTGCTTTGTAAAATGTATATTTCAATAACATTTGTTTTATTTATTTTGCTATCTTTTTTTCTTTAAGAAATCACTCATACAGTAGCTTAAACAGCTCATCAATTCTAATCAATGTGTTAATATGTACAGCTTCAAAAATGTGAAAATCTTAATGAAAATGATACTGATGCAGTAAAATGGAATAGCATGTATAAAATTATATCTTTCTATGTTGGTGCTATTGTAAATTGCAGTCATAATTATTCATTTTATCTCTGGTTGAATTGGATGTATTTCTAGAAATCCGAATTCAACTAAAATATTTATGCCAATTTTTAGACAAATTTTATACGAAATATAAATATAGAATTGTTATGACCAATATGGTACTGAAGACTTAGGAAGCTCAAAATTTGAACAAATAAAACCACCTGAAATCACCACTCAACTGTTTAGTAAGCAGTTCTTTCCGAATGTGAATAAAAAGCTTCTTGGGACATCTGAAACTACAACAAATGACACCTCTCAAGGTCAAAACATTTTGATTAACACATATTTTCTCTAATAAAACAATTCTGGCTCTTCCTAATATGTTAATTTGTCACCTTTCTTTCTAACAGCTGTTATTCTCTTTCAACCAGATCCAACTGTTTACCGTGGAATGCAAGGCAATTTGCATTCCACAATAAACAATTGTCTGATTGACTTGGATTTTATTTCTCATTGCACAGGCAGTATTAGCTCCGATGGTGTGACTGAGGAGAGTGAGGTGTAACTAAGACCCTCCACTAATGGGTCAGGGGTCTTTCTTGCCTCTCTCAGTGTCAGTTCCCTGCTATTGTAATGAAAACACTTCAAGCAACACCTAAGATCCTTTATTAACTTATAATATTATATGATTTGTTTACCCTATCAAAGAGTTCACACTGAGTGAAATGGGTAACAGCGTAAAGATGCACATATCCTAAATTGAAGTGTTTGAGTTCGAGGCCTGACTCCAGATTTGGTTCCCAGCTACATGCCAGTACAAAACCTAGGAGGTGACAGGTTAACAGAGGAAGTAACTGGATTCCTACTAACCACTTAGAAAATTCAAATTTACTTCTCTGTTTCCAGCTTCATCCTTACCCAGTTCTGGCTGCTGTGTCAATTGGGGAAATAAACCGATGAATGAGACTTTTCCATGTGACTTACTCTTTGTCTCAATTTTTTTTTTTTTAACGTAAGTAAATGTATGCACTTTTCTGGAATTAGGCTGGTTTTCTTCCCATTTGCATTCATTAGTGTTTGTCTCTCCTTTTACAGCTGATGAATGATATTTAAGTAAGAACTCTCATCTTTTTATTTAAGGATTTATTTTATTTTATTGTAAAGTCAGATATATATATAGAGAGAGAGGAGGGTAGAGAGGAAGATCCTTCCATTGATTCAGTCCCCAAGCTGCTGCAATGGCTGGAGCTGCACCAATCTGAAGTCAGAAACCTGGAGCTTCTTCCAGGTTTCCCACGTGGGTGCAGGGTCCCAAAGCTTTGGGCTGTCCTGGACTGCTTTCCCAGGCCACAAGCAGGGAACTGGATGGGAAGTGGGGCTGCCGGGATTAGAACCGGTGCCCATATGGGATCCTGGAGCGTTCAAGGTGAGGACTTTAGCCACTAGGTCACACTGCTCGGCCCCATAGGATTGTTTCTCTTAAGATTTTATTTATTATTATTGGAAAGAAAGATCAGATTTACAGAGAGGAGAGACAAAAGGAAGATCTTTCATCCTTTGGTTCACTCCTCAAATGACCTCAATGGCCAGCACAGAGCTGATCTGAAGCCAGGAGCCAGGAACTTCTTCCATTGTTCTATGTGGGTGCAGTTTTCCAAGGCTTTGAGCCATCCTCAAATGCCTTTCTAGGCCAGAGGCAAGGAGCTGGATGGGAGGCCGTGATTAGTACCAGCACCTTTATGTGTGTATTTATCCACTTCCCATTGAAGGAGTCTTAGATTTGTTTATTCAATTAAGAAGAAAAAAGAAGGCAGAACCAGAGAGACAAACAGAACCCTCCTCTTCCACTGGCTCATTTAGAAATGCCCAAGAAGACTGGGCTGACATAGGGTCCAAACTGGGTATCAAAATGCAATCCGAATCACTAACATGTATGGCAGTGATCCAGCTACTTGTTTCATGTGGCTGCCTCTTAAGATCAGTGTAAAGAGGAAGCTGGAGGCAGAGATGGAGCCAGTGCTTGAATCTGGATGCTCCCATTTGGAGCACAGGTATTTCATTGCTAGGCTGTCTGCCCTGAACAATTTTTAGATTATTTTACCTGTGAACTTGTTTCTCTGGGAAGTCATTGTTACTAAATTCTTTATATGAAATTCTAAATGTGGTGTAGGTTCACTGAAGTTAGGTGATTAGCACCTAATCATAGCTTCTGAGTATTTGGGGGATGTGTTTATTCTCAATGTTTTTGAAATTGGAAACAGTCTACTCAATATTTTACCTACAAACAATTGATATGTCACTCAGAATGCCTTTTAACAATCTTAGCTTTTTCCTTCACAATAATACATTAATAAAAAAGAGGATGGTTCATTTTTAACCTATCAATCATATTCTAAGTTTTTCACTTCACTGCAAGATTATAAAATGAAATAATGCACATGAAAGCACTTTGAAAAGATCTGTGGAAATGTAAATTATCGTTTTTACAAACTTCTGTTAAGTCTCAGCTCTGCTACCTAACTTGAATGTCTAATTTTGGAACATCACTGAAGTGACTTCCCAGCTCTAGTAAACTTTTCTCTGAATTCTACCCGAAAGATTCTTCTTGCAATCCATGCCTCACCTTTATTGTCACAACCTGAGAATGCATCTCCAGGACTACCCAAGCAATATAGATTACTCTTACTAGTCTCCCTTCTGGAACCATACCTTTAGGTTTTCAAATCATTTTACACGATTTCTACGTCTATGTTGTGTTAGTTCACTTCTAAGATTGTGATTTCCAGGACTGGTGTGATGGCTCAACTGCCCAATCCTGTATTTACAAGAGCAAGTATACATATGGGCACCTATTCATGTGCCGGTCGCTCCACTTGCCATCCAGCTTTCTGCCTGTGACCTGGGAAACAGCAGGTGATGCCTCAAAGCCTTGAGACCTTGCAGCTATGTGGAAGACACTGAAGAAGTTCCTTGCTCCTGGTTTCGAATCAGCCCAGCTCTAGCCATTGCAGCCATTTGGGGAATGAACCAGAAGATGGGAGATCTTCCTGTTTCTCTTTGTCTATAAATCCAATTTACCTCCCCCACCAAAAAAAAAAAACATAAATCTTAAAAAATGTTTTGTAGCTTTCATATGTTTGCTTCTTGTCTGTTCCACCCAAACTCACCCCCATCCAAAAGACTATGTTCCATGAGATCAGAAATCATATAAACTTTCTTCAAAAACTCTATGGATCTCTAATTCAAATATGCAGATATTACCAAGAATATATGCAAAAGGAGGAAACTAGTATGTCACTTAGTTAATAAGCCAAAAAGCACTTTTAAAAAATTATTCTTAAGCTTATGAAAATAGCCACAATTTAAATATGATCATTGTGTGACCGGTGCCATGGCTCAATGTCTAAATCCTCACTTTGCAATTGCCAAGGTCGCATATAGGTACCAGTTCATATCCTAGCTGCTCCACTTCCCATCCTGCTCCCTACTTATGTTCTGGGGAAATAGTTGAGGATGCCCAAAGCCTTGGAAACCTACACCAGCATGAGAGATTCAAAGAAATCTTGTGGCTTCATATCTGCTCATCTCTGGCCATTTTGAGTGAACCAGCAGATAGAAGAACTTTATCTGTTTCTCTTTTTTGTAGATATGCCTTTCTAACAAAAATTAAAGGTCTTTGGGTTTTTAAAAGTAAGTCTTTCAAAAATGTTTAAAACAATAAATCTTTGTTTGAAAATATCCAAACATATTTTTAAAAAAATAAGCTGATCTGAAACCAGGAGCAGCTTCTTCCAGGTTTCCGACATGGATGCAGGGTCCCAAGGTTTTGAGCCATCCTCTATTGCTTTCCCAGGCCACAAGTAGGGAGCTGGATGGGAAGTGAGACATCCAGGACATGAAACAGTGCTCATTTGGAATCCCAGAACATACAAGATAAGGATTTAGCCCACCCCCAAAATTTTGGCTTCCCCAAAAAAATATTTTAAAAATTTCAAGATTGCTTACATTCAGAACCTACTAATAACCTTAACAATATGGATGAGAGAAGAAAAAGGTGCCCTTCTTCACCGTTAGTGGTAGTGAGGGCCAGCACAATTCCTGTTGGAAGTCAGTATGGGGAGTGCTAAGAGAACTGAAAATTGATCCCAAGTGACTTGGCTATCCCACTTCTGGGAATATATATAAAAGAAATGACTTCTGCTTATGAGAAAGGGATCTGCAGCCCTATATTTACAGCAGCACAATCTATAGTAGCAAAGACATGGAAATAACCCAGATGTGTTATCAAAAGAGGCACAAATCCTGGAGTTCCTTAGAATCATACTAACAAAATTTTACATGTTGTTTATAAATAGAGCATCCAAGCCCAGATGAGAACACGTCTGTTCACAACACGGTTTACTGAATATCTGAAGCCCAATGGTGAGAACCGTTGCTCAAGGAAAGATTTTTTTTTTAAATATCACCGTCTAACTCACAAGGTTCCTGGTCACCCGAGAACTCCGGTGGAGATGCACAAGAAAATCAATGCTCAACAAAACCCACAGCTAGGGATGAAAAGCAACTTAACCTCAAGTTTTATTATTTAAGAAATGTGTTTTGTAAGGGAATAGCGGCTGTAGGCAGTGATTCTACTGATAGATCTGGACAAAGTAAATCCAGAACCTTCTGGAGAAGATTTGCCATCTGGGAAGGATGTATTAAGAACATTTGTGATTCATGGGAGAAAAGCAAAATATCAACATGAACAGGAATTCGAAAGACATTTATTTCACCCTTCATGGATGGCGTTGGAGTTTCAAGGTTTCAGTGGCGAAAGTAGCTACAAATAGGCAGAAATAGACAACGAACTAGAGGTAGAAATGAAAAGCAGAAATAGAAGCTAAAGATGGGACAATCATTGCGATTTTGTGATCAAGCTTTAGCAGAGGGTTTGCTTATGGAGTATTATGAATGTATATACATATCTTTTTTGAAGCAGAATCTACTGTTAAGGATGCTGTACAACAACAAAAGCATTTCTAGTATTTTGCTCATTCCGTTGGTAAAGCATCACTAGAGTTTGAGAGGATTGATAGAAAGAGGTTCTTGGAAAGCAAAATCAGTTCTCTGAGAACTTATTCAACACAGAAATGTCCATTTTGAAGAGTGTATTTCCAAATAGAACTGGCATAGAATGTAAATTTGAGTTGATAAACACAGACTCAATTGCTTCCCTGGGTTGTTAAATATTCTACTATATATCACAGCATGATTCTGTTTGGAAAATCACTTTCTCTGTATTCAACCGAGTGGAGTTTACATTTATGAAAGAAAGATCATTGCATGTACCTGGGATCTGAAGTTATGTAGTGCTTTGGACACTGCACTAGCTTACTCAGGACGTTTATAAATCCTTCACAAATCACTTTACGGAGTTGCAGCAGTTCTTGTTTGCTTGAGGCTTCGTGCATTTGATCTTAGTAACACAAAGATGTCATTATCACATTTTATTTCAGTGTGATAGTCTGCAAAACCCATTCACGAATCTTTCATATGTGATTCTACAACATTAAGAAACATCATAATTTCCTTAAACAAGGTGTTCACATTTGCATTCCATAATCTTCTCATGGTACTCTATTCCTTTTCTTACTCTTGCAGATCATATTAATGAATATAAATGGGGCTGTTTTTCTTTTGAATGTGCAGAAATTCCTTTTATCGCACTCAGGACTCCCTTCTGTTTTTTTTTTTTTTAATAATCAAGCAACAATCACTAAGTAATATGATTTTAATTGAGGAAATCTGTCTTGATGACCTGGAGAGAAAAATTACTCTTAGCAATGCAGTGCTTTTTTTAAGTATATGATTGCTACTCAAATTGCTGTACTATGAAACAGGTTCTTGCACTTTTAAAGTAGTTCAGAAAAATGTAAACATTTACCACACATGGAGAAATGTGCAGTCAAAAGAAATGAGTTACCAAATAATTAGATCAATTTGCTGAAAAACTGAGTTTCTTCTCAGTAAGTTGGCTATGCTATTATGTGTCATTTCTTCCCAAGTCTCAGAAAAAATCCTGTACTTTAGGACAAGTGACCTATATCCCACTAATGGTAAGATAATTTACCTTAATGTGACAGTGTTCATATCTCTTGGTCTTTAATTGAGATTTCTCTTTAATTTATAAAGAAACAATAACTTTAGAGGGTATGGAAGCTGTACAATCAAGATGCAACCCAGCCCTGAATCCGCTAAGGACTTTCTTGTTCCCCTAGGGTAGAGTCCCCCAGGGCAACTGAATTGAATGCTGCTACAGCAAGGCCTTTACGATGAACAAAAGCACACATATTCATGGGTTTCACTAGTATATTTCAGAATATATATAAAATTTAATGATCAAAAATCAGATTACCAACATTTCTCCTTCCTTGTCATGACTTTGATTGGAGGCTTAGAGTTACTGTTTGGTATTTGTTCACAAAAGGTCTGTTAGGTTGTCATGGACCACAGCCTCCTCACCATTCTTATGGTGCTTCTTTCTTCTATTGGATTCTATTCTGGCAATTCATTAAAATTCTCTCTATCTTTTTCATTCATCTCAGCCTGTTGTAATCAGCATTCTGTGTCCACATTGCGTATTTATTAGCTTCCAAAAGTGAAGCAGAGTGTGTTATATTTGTCTTTCTGTGCATCTCTTATATAACTTTACATGGTATTGCCTAGTTCCATTTACTTTGGTAAAAATGGCGGGATTTTGTTTTTTTTAGTAAATGACTTTTATTTCATGGTGTATGTCACATTTTCTTTATGCATTATAAAATCTTTTGACACATATACAATAAAGGGGTCTTCAGGGTTTAATCACCACTTAAATCAGCTCTGAGTAAATATATACATATATATACACACACATATATCTCTCCTATTGAATATGCTTTCTGAGAAAAATTTAATATGTAATACATGCATGTTTAACAGTACAAGTTCAAATTTTCAACACATGAGTAAAGTGTATGTTTATCAGAAATTTTTACAAGAATTTCAGAGAAATACAAAATGCCATATGAAGTATGCTTATTATGTGATTTTTTCATTGTATTTTCATATGTATTTCAAAATATAATTTCTTATGTATCTTGCATTTCACTTTAAAATCATGGATTATTATTTCCATCACTCCATCTCCTTACCAAACATTGTAGAGTGAAAGTTATAATTATCTATGTTAGATGTAAACAAATCACTCCCATAAAGTTTTGTGGTTTCCATGAAGCCAAATTGATACAAATTGGGTGATTTCTCAGTAGACACAATGCATCATTTTTATATGCCACACTTCTGCCAGAACCTAACTAATATGTAGTTTTCATCAGTGAAGATCATCTGATCTTCATTTCTTACATAGTGAGAGGCACTTTGGACTTGTAAGAGAATGAGTGTTTTCTTTGGTCACATTTTACATGTAATAGATGATATCTAGAAAATTGTATAAATTGCAAGTACAGTGATGTTACTTTTATACGTAGGTTGATGTGAGGAGTCTTTAACAATGCATAGAGATATTAGAAGGTTGTAAGATCAATAATGATAAGCTGATGCTCTTAAAAGTGCACTGTCTACATTGTAAAATCATCAGTATTTGCAGTGAGTCAGGTGAGTTATATGTGGCTAAAAGCTATGGAAAAGAGTTGCATCTCTCCCCTAAAAAGCTATAAAGTAAAATGGAAAAGAAGAGTAACTGTTAAAATTTAGAATTGATAAATACCAAAAGATACTTTCTCTAATTATAAAAACAGACACAGTTAAGACAAATGAACAAACAAACAAAAAACACAAATTGCCTATCATATGTAAAGACAAAGCTTTATCCCCATACACAGTAGATGAAAACTTTCAGGAAATCAGAGCCCTGTTTCCCAGATTCCAAATCCCACACCACGACTTCTGTTTATAGGCCGGTAAATTAACCAAACATCTAGGGAGAAAAAAATGACACGGCCTGTTGTGCTTTTGTGTGCAATAGTATATGTTGGGAAGTAGTCTTTTGATGTGAAACTTCTACTGCTCCAGTATTTCAGTGTTGAAGAACCAAACAACAGGGAAAGGAAAAGAACCACAGATGAAAACAAAGGCAAACTCACACACACACACACACACACACACACACACACACACCATGAGACACAACCAGAGTAAGGTTCACGGTATGGTAATGGTAACCACTTTCACTGAAGCAAACTGGAGCAATGAACCAGGCAAATCACTATTCTCCCACAGATATCCTGCCAAGATATTTCCAGTGTGAGCACAGTGGGTCGATCCTGAGAATCAGAGCAGAGCCAGTGACACACAAAGCATCACATCTAGACAACCTCAAATTCCACTAGAGAACTACACACACACACACACACACACAAAGATGTGATGCCCTTGTTGTATGTATGTAAGCCCCGCCTGTGAAACTGCCATCTCACAGGGTTCCAGTTTGTATCTCAGCTACTCCTCCTGATAGTGCTCCCAGGAAATGCATGGAAAGAGCAGTAGAGTGTGGTCTCCATGCTTGGGCCCCTGTCACTCATGTGGGAAACCTGCTAGAAGGCTCCTAGATACTGGCTTTAGCCTGGTTCAGCCCAGTCATTGCAGTCATCTTAACCAGCAGATGGAAGCACTGCTAACCCAATACTTTTGCAAATAGTCTTTCATTATTTCCAGTCAAAGCTTGCAAGTGTGCTATCAGTTTCTTGACCAACAGAAAAAATGTTTCATCAAATAACTAGAATCTATAACAAATCTCAAATGCTCTGTTTTCCTTAAGTTTTCACTGTTTAAACTAATGACTGTTGGCTGCATCTTCTATAGCCATTTTCTTTTCCTTTTGGTCCTCCTCTTCTATTCCCTGAGACATTGTATAAGCAGTTATCATAACCAGGGACAGACAGGTAAAAGATAACCATTCTCACTGACCCTCTTAGAAAATGCAGCCTTTACAAAATGTTCCACTGGTGATCTCTGGAATGAAATTAGCCTGTGTTAAATCCTCAGAAGTCCTATTTTTGGAATTTGGATGACAATTAGGGATTGACACTCACAAGTGAAAATGACTTGAACAAAAACATTTGTAAATATGTGTATCTCAACAAATGATGCTAGGTCTCCTGGGCACACATTTTTAAGATAAAAATAGCCATGAAAAATAAATGAATTCTAGCTTCTAAGAGGGTAAATGAGGGCATGATGATTAGGTTCATCTTGTCTCTCCTGGTCTTCATGTGAATTGCATTCCATGCATTTTTGAATTATTGAAGGAAAATGGCTATAAGAGGAAATCATAGAGAATAAAATCATAAAGAATAAAATCTTTGAAATTAAGAATAAGCATATTCTAACTCACATATATTTCTATTTTTTAAAAGATTTATTTATTTATTTTGAAAGGGGATATACAGAGAGGAGAGACAGAAAGGAAGATCTTCTAGCCAATGGTTCACTCCCCAAGCGAGCGCAATGGCCGGTGCTATGCTGATCCGAAGCCAGGGTCCAGGAACTTCTTCTGGGTATCCCACACAGGTGCAGGGTCCCAAAGCTTTGGGCCATCCTCGACTGCTTTCTCAAGCCACAAGCAGGGAGCTTGATGGGAAGTGGAGCTGCCGGGATTAGAACTGGCGCCCATATAGGATCCTGGCATGTTCAAGGCAAGGACTTTAGCCACTAGGTCACACCGCCGGGCCCTATATTTCTATTTTTTAAGCCACATGACATGATTTTCTTAATACACACTCTAGGAAGAAAATAACAAACAAAAATTATTAATTAATTAATCAATAATATTAATAATCAATAATCACTTATGCTATTTTTGGTTGGATGATATAAATTTGTGTATATTGAATTTCTTCTTAAAATGTTTTTGTTAAGTAATTAACATTGAGCCGATCAGTAAACTTTGACTAAGAGTTATCTTAAATGTAGATATAAAATATTTAAAAATTTTGTACAATTATGAAAATTTTAATTTTTGATCTTTTAAAGTCAACTATTTATACTTCTCTTTTTAATTTTTTCAGCTTTTGAAAGTGTAACAATAATCATTTACGAGTACTGACTTTCATAATTTTTCCACATTCACCTCATAAATTGAAACCTTTGTTCTAACACAGGGAAAAGCACAAATCTGTTTTTTTATAAATTGTATTTGTGAAATATTGGGAAATCATTGTATGGGTTTAAACGGACTATTATATGGAACTTTGCATGGTATGTTATTTTTCTTACTTGTTATTTTTTTATTTCATTCTACCCTATCTAAATTAATGCTAAATGATTTTATTTATTTATTCATTTAGGTTTGCATGCTTTTAATGTCAAGAGCCTAGAACACAGATTCTGATAGGATGAAAACAGGTAAACAAAAGTGATAGAACATTTGAAAGAAGAAAAACATGTAGAATCATGTAGACCTGCTGTAAAATGAAGAACAAATAAAAATAATAAAATATGGAGAAAAGAACTGGCATAATTCCATACAGGTGGTATGTGTCTGGGAGAGAAAGAGAATGAGAGAGCCACTGTGAACTTCTGAAATACTTTTAACATACTTTTTTTTTTTTTTTTTTGGCTTGCTTGCATTGATGCTGGTAGCAGGAATGTAGTGATGATAGACCAAGGAGGGACATTCACAGTTAGAGCCCCATCACTCACCTCATGTACCAGCACTTTGCAGATTCTCTTTTGTGAATAGTTGATACCTGTAACTGGTGGAAAAACAGCTCTTACTTAACTTTGTCAGAAATATAAGCACTAGTGTGAGGGAGCTGAGCCAGTGCCATCTGAAAGAAGCTTTTGATAGGCTAGGGAGAGAGAAAACACGAAAGGGAGCAGTAATGAGCTTTGGAGAAGCTGAGCAGAAGGGCAGGCAGAGTGGCTCCAAGAAAGGCAGGGAAAAGTGCAAATGGGACGCCAAAGATAAACTTGGAGTTCTTCTAATTTTGCCTAAGTGACGCAAAACCATTTCCCCGAGCAGATACAACATCTGATCACCTTGAAATGAGAAATTGCTTGAGAAACAAAAATGGATCCCTGCACTTAGCAGAATGAGGAAAGTATTTTTACAGATTGTCACTTTCTCTGAGGAAACCACACGATCCTTAATTCAGCAGTCTCCAGGAGCTGCTGTGAACTGTTACATGGTTTGGGTGCAGATCATAAGCGTCTCACGTACGTTGTCTAACCCTGACTGTAGAGATTTATGTCGAGTTTACTCAGTTTCTAGGAGGTACATGTGGCAACTGCATGCACTCATTTTCCATCACAGAAAGAAGGAAAGATGTGAAGAATATCATCCAAATTCACTTGGACCCAATGACTGGGTCAGGTGTTATTTTCATGTTATTTCATGTTATTTTGTGTTTTCCATCAATTCCTTACTAGGGTTCTCAGTCAGAAATCAAGACTGTGCTTCGGCCCATACATTATAATAGATTGAAACAGTCTGCATAACATTTCTAGAATGAATAAGTACTGAATTCATTGTCCCACCAATATCTGATATTTTTATGCAATCATCTTTTGGATTGCAATTTTCCATTCTTTCAGTGAGATGCCTGTTTTCAGTCCAACTTTTTCTTTCATTCTTTTTCTGTTTTTGCAATTAAACCAAAAAAATCGTGAGCATGCAATAAATCACTGGAGACTAACAAGGAAAGAAAAGACTTGTAACCTGATCAAAGATTAATTTAGAAATAGGCTCAGCATACCTTAGAATAGTACTAGAGAATATAGTATAAAGAAAACAGATTGGAACATAAATCAGAAATCTGTAGTCCCCAAAATCCCATATGAATTCTTGAGTGTGTGCCTCTTGACTGTATGTCTGCTTCCTCCTACAATAAGATTTATACGTGAAGTACAATGTAAACTATAGCAGCCGCCCACATTGTAGAGCTGTTTGTCCTCTTATGCACTGTGGTTTTCAAGTCTGAAAGGTTTTGATTGTAAGAAACTCGTTATTTTAATAATATTTTAGATTTTTGGTTAGGATATAAAATTAGACAAATGTATGAATACAGAATGAAATTTGAAGCTTGCACACATTTGATAATGCTCAATCTACCCATTCTTCACGGTGAATCTCAAGGATCATTTCTTCATTCAAGACCTCTTCCAGGAGGGAAAAATCCCACATTTTGATTCCCAAGAACTGTGGACAGCATTCCATTACCTAGATGCACTTATTTGGGTTATTCTCCTAGTGATTTCTGTATGTTAAACTCTAACTCAAGCCTCTTAGGGACTACATCTTTTTCTTCTTGGAATTTTAAATTTGCCTTGAACCCAATGCTTCATGCACAGTAAGGTTGTCATTAGCCATTCGATGGTAACAGTCTATGAGACTCGTACAAACTTAAGGTAGCATTTTCAGACACAATATTGTTTTAAGTTAAGTTACTATATACTTAATTACATGCATTATTTGAGCTACAGTTTGCACGTTAATTATGAGTGCATAAAGTCAAACTTCTTGTGACAAGAGAGTTGTTTTGTAAATTCGAATCCTACTGTAGACCAAGTTTCATTTTTATTTCATAGTTGCTTCCTGAGGTAACTGAAAGGGACAGTGTGATAACTAGTATCTCTAACGAGCTAAGTTAAAACTAGTCTGAGAGGCAGAAGGTGAAATTTAAAGATAGTTTTGCTAGAGGATCATCTGCTAAGAAATCATTCGTGAAAAATAATCTGTGCTGATGAGAAAAAGAAGTGAAGAAAAAGATAAGGGCTTTACTATTTTGAGTTCTTTGTTTTGCTTTTGACAAGGTGTCTTTAGTCCTCGCTGTGAATATTGTGTATGTTGTTGGGGTCTAACACTCTGAGAAGTGCAAATGAAACCATGCCAAGTCATGGCACATGGTGTGTGTGGGAAGAATAACCCAAAGACTCAGCGTTATGGCAATTACTTCTGTAGACTGCTATGTTAAGCTCAAGATCCCTAATTTGTTTAACTGTTTTGAACATCCAAAGTTCTAAAATGAACATTGCAAGCTGAACAAACAAGCAAAAACAACAGTAAATCATAAACATGGAATTTTAATTATTAGCTATTCTGTGTATTGAAATGCTAGGGAAAAAGGTCACAGAGTGGAAGCTCCTGGTTGGTCTCTGAAAGCAACCAAATAATTTGTTGATATACTCTCAAATGAAGCTTGTACTCATTCATCACTAAACATTGGTGAAAATTATTGTTAGTGAAAATTGCTATGCTTATTAGTAGATTTAGTGCAATTATACAATTAGCATCTCCCCATCACTCTTTTACAGTTTACAAATAATCAAATCGCTCAGTCAAAAATATTATAAGACAGTGTCCAACTTTACATGATGTATTTAAGAAAAGATAAAGATCGGACCCAGCTTCGATTGCCAGTGGCTAATTCTTTGCCTTGAAGCTGCTGAGAACTCATATGGGTGCACTTTTGTACCACAGCGACTGCACTTCCCATCCAACTCCCTGCTTGTGGCCTGGGAAAACAGTAAGAATGGCCCAAAGCCTCGGGACCCTTTACTCACGTGGATACCTGGAAGGAGCTCTGGCTTCAGATCTACTCAGCTCTGGCTGTTGGGGTCACTTGTGCAGTGAATAAGTGGATGGGAGATCAGCCTTTACAATAAAATAAGTCTTTAAAAAAAAGAAGATTAAGATCCCTTTGTCATTAATTAGTGAGGCATTAAAGTATAGCTAGTAGCTTTGTACTCAGAACAGCATTTTCTTTTAAAATACAGATATGAAATATTTCCAAATATATTTTCTATAATGTGAACAATTTTTATTCTGGTTACAAAATTTCAAAGTACTATGCAGATACAAAGTGTAACATATGTTTGAGGTAATGCATTTTCTAGGTAAGTGGTTCAGTTAGAATATAGTCATTAGTAGATCTGAAATTTTGGTGGATAAATAATCTGTTCATCAAGTCACTGCATTTCAGAGTGTGCTAAAGTATCTTTTTCTTCTCAAGAAATAGAAACATCAAGTTGATGTATGAGTGGGTGTGCAACAGAGACCACCTTTTCTGTTGTTTATTTCCCAATGCTCTGTGAGAATAAAGCATTCCCACTAATTGAGAAGCAGAACTGCAACTCTACGTTTAGGTTTAAACTTGTGTATCTGCCATCAACAAGTGTATTTCTCTTCCTTTAACTACCTTGGACATTGCAATATTTTAGGCCCATCTTTCCATTATTCTACAATATGATGAAAATTTTCTTAGTTCTTCCTAATAATCCGCATATCCGCAAATATGTTCATAGAAATATGTTCAATGAAAAATAGGGTAAAAGATACCTGATTTGGTGCAAAATTTTGGAAGTCATGTGTACTTTTACAGTAAACATTCTCCACTCAATTTTAAAAGATGTGTAATATGGATGGATTTTAAAATTTTTGAACCAACGTAAATTTATCTTTTAAGTTTACTGCCCATGGATATTTAACTTGTATTTTAATTCACCAAGACCTAAGGGCCAGCAGATCCAGAACTCCAACAGTGGCATATCAACTGCCATTTTGTACAGGATGGCAAAGGCTTTGAGACTAGAGGGACAACAGGGAGCAGTGCAGGTGTTGAGCTGGGAGTGAACTCATTTCCTGCCCAGTGCATTGTACTGGTTCCACAGGGAAAATAATACCGATTTTGGCACTGTATGGGTCAAGATAGGTGTGGGTTGCCCTCACTCCTAATGGCCATCAGTTTCCTGCACAAGCAACACCAACATTCTAGTTATTTGGGACACCTGGCATCTCCCTAATCTTGGGAACTGCTCGAAGCAGAAGTAGGAGAAAGGTTATACATACAATGGTGCAGCCTCAGCGTGGGATCACTGGGGAGGAGACTGGATTAAAACCCATCTATTTGTTGCCTACAGGAGATATATCTCACCAACAAAGTTTAGGGGAATATGTATCTCCTGGATATTGACATTTTGTTTTTATTTTCATTTCTTCAAAACAGTTTTTTTTCTTCAGCAAATTCTGCACTGATTCACATGTCATACTGTAGCATCATTTTCTTCAAGAATGTTTTGATTTTATTTTTTTAATTTCTTCAGTGACAATTAGTCATTCAGCAGCATGTTTTTCCCTTCATGGCGAAGTAAATTTCTGTTTTTCTTCCTATTGCTGATTTTGTTTTGTAGCCTTTCATTTAAGGGGATGTATAGTAATTGTGTAATGGAGACTATCATATCCATATGTGAGGATGTGATGCAGTATGCATCTCTACTTCCAGATCAAAGATGGACTCCCAATGAAACTGTTTACTGTATCTTGACATTAGGATGATGGACTCCCTGCTGTTGTCCATGCCTGCAATGATGGACTTATGACTGTTTATAAAAGACTAAACTGGGCCTGACACAATAGCATAGTGGTTAAAATCCTGACCTTGCACACACCGGGATCACATATGGTCACTGTTCTAATCCCAGCGGCCCTGCTTCCCATCCAGTTCCCTGCTTGTGACCTGGCAAAGCAGTTGATGACTGCCCAAAGCTTTTGGCACTCGCGTGGAAGACCCGGAAGAGCTCCTGGCTCCTGGCTTCGGATTGGCTCAGCTCCAGTCATTGCGGCCACTTGGGGAGTGAACCATTGGATGGAAGATCTTCCTCTCTGTCTCTCCTCCTCTCTGTCTTTCCTCCTTTCCAATAAGAATGAAATGAATCTTAAAAAAAAAAAAAAGACTAAACTGCTGTAATTGCATAGGGAAAATCAGTGGATGCAGAAGGGATTTGGTGAGGGGACAAGGGAAATCCTAGAACCTATGAAATGGTATCATAAAACAACAACAACAACAATAATAATAATAATAGTAAATGGGGAAAAAGAAGTGGATCTTAAAATCTACTGTACATTTTTGTATTGTATGAGAAATTGCCATTTGTCGATATTGCTTATAATACTTAAGGGAAAATCATATTTCTCAAGAATGCACTGATCAGTGAGAACATTTATAGAAATCATACTCTATCTCTATGTGTTTATAGTTTCCTTCAGAATGATAGTCCTTTGACATATTACTAGTATCATATGTTCTAATGAGCATTATTTGTGCTGTATACGTCTCAACATCTGGATGTTCTGCATGACTAACCAAATCTCCAGATACTCAAAAGTGTCTGGGGTTATGTTCTCATACTAGAGGAAGGGCACAATCAGTTCTCATTTTCCTGTCTACGTAGCAGTGATGAAGGGATTATCTCTAATGACAAGTTTACAAATTTCTATGGAATTTGACTCAGGAACTTTGTGTGGTAGCCAGCACTGTACATTTTGTCTTACTGAGTAATATTGGAGGAAACTGTACATACTCATGCCAACTGGGGAATGAAGTAATATGCAAACTCTTTGTCTTGTGTCTCTCCACCTCTCAAATAAAGAGAATTCACAATCTTCTATTTTATCTATCCTATGCTAGGAATTGAAAAAAGATATGAATAAAGGTACTGAAAACATTCTTTCCTAAGAATCTTTTAGAAAAAATAGTGATTATTAACTTGAAAGTAAATCTTACCAAATGTGTTATTTGTTGATAGCCAAGGTCATGATCCTTACCTTAAAACCTAAAGCGAGAAAGATACAGAAGCATGTGGAATAGAACCAGGAAACATTAAACAATCTATGAATAATAATAATAATTAACTTAATGCATAAACAGGTGAATAGATACAAATATAGCTAATTATTCCCTAAAATTTCTGGAGAAGATACATCTAATTTCAGATCCTGTGTTCTCATTCTTAGGTGGCAATAGACTCTGTATGGAACTATTCTGAAAGTTAAACACAACCATCATATACATGACTGTGAGTAAATATTGTTTCAGACACTGAAGATTTTTGAAATTATCATAGAAACTTCACTTGGTTGCTACATCAGGAGAGCCAAGAATCTGTAACCATGCACCTATAGGTTCATATGCATAATAGAAAACATATCTTAAAACACACAAAATTTGGAATGCCAGCATGCAAGTCTATGAGCAAGCAAGCAGTTCTTCACTAAAGCAGAAATATAACAATTCTGTATGCCAAACTTACATGTAGTATTAATAAAAGATGTATCTAAACTGACAAAGTCTTATCAAAAACTCAGGTAAGAGAAAAATAAATAATTAGAACTCTTAGCCAATTCCAATAGGTTTTTTCACCTAGCTTACTAATGAATTCATTTCACAGCAAGATTGAAATTCTGAAAATAATCATAGAATTTAGAGGAACACCTAGTTGAATGCCTCTAGACTGTTCACATTCTATTACTTTTGATCAGTCACTGTAAGCCTTTAGAAAAAGAACACACTTTACTAAAATGAAAGGCAACTGTGGAAAAGAATACATGCAGTTAAGTCAGGGAGAGGGAAATTTGCTCTGAGAGGGCAAGCCCTAGCTAGTCCTGATTCAGGCATGTCAACAAAGGCAAATAGTTAACCATCTCTTAGGAGATTGCACGGACTGTAGGGAGCCATGCTGTTAGAAAGTGGAGGCCGCTGTTCCATGCACACTCAAACTCTGCAGATATTTCAGAAAGTCTCTCACATTTATGTTGCACTGAATTCTTCTGGAACTTTTCTGGAGATCCTGTCTGTGTCAGCGAAAGCTACTTTCGCCATGCCTCCTTTTCGCAGTTGTGTAAGCCCTCTCTTTTATTCTCAAATATGCTTCCTCAACAGTTGTTTTTTGTAGTTTGCATGATTTCTGGAAATTGTTTCTTTTGAGACTGATCTTTTATTTGACTGTGAACTCTTGAAAGTAATGATTATGATTTATTCAGTTGGTCAGTTCACTAACTAATTTATTCTTTTGATCCTCCAACCTGGAGCACAATGCTTTGAAAATACTGAACACCTTGTTTTCAGCCATTAATTTTACTTTACCGCCTTATTGACAATCACCATGAAGAACTATTGGCTTTCTGACAGACCGATGGTCTAAGTCCTCAATGAGTTACTTTATTTTATTTCACACACTCCTCTTGTATCCATAAACAAACTGGCGTCCACTTTCCTGTCTTTATTTTGTCTGTGGTCTTACATGCTTTCCCCTACTGGTTCCACTTTATGCTTCCATGATGGTATGTTTTGAAATAGTCCCATAGCGTTGATACTATTGTCTTAAATTGGGTTTACTGCCAACTCAGGTGAATATCCCAAGCTGGTCTAGGCTGGCTTTCCAGAATCTGCACACGAAAGGCCCATAGTTTCGGTATCAATGTCAGGCTTAATTTACTCATGAGAATGAGCCATACATGAGGCCTGTGTTGTGGTGTATTGAGTTAAGCCACTGCTTTCAATGTTAGCATCAGTTGGAGTCCTGGATGTTCCAGTTTCTATGTAGCTTCCTGCTGATGTGCCTTGCAAACCAGAAGATTTCCCAGTACCTTGGTCCCGTGCCATACAAATGGGAGACTAAGATGGAGAACCAGGCTCCTGGCTTCAGTATGCACCAGTCCCAGAAGTGTGGCCATTTGGCAAGTGAAGCAATAACTAGAATAATTTTTTGTCTCTGCTTATCTTTCTCTGTATAATTCTGTACTTAAAAATAAACAAATAAATCTCTTTTAAAAAGAAATAAGCAGACACATAGCAGTCACTTAAAAACTACTGCTCACCAGCCCAGCACAGTGGCCTACCAGCTGAAGTCCTCACCTTAAACTCGCCAGGATCCATATGGGCACCTGTTCTGATACCGGCAGCTCCACTTCCCATCCAGCTCCCTGCTTGTGGCCTGGGAAAGCAGTCGAGGATGGCCTAAAGCCTTGGGACCCTGTGTCCGTGTGGGAGACCAGGAAGAGGACCTGGCTTCTGACTCCAGAACAGCACAGCTGTTGAGGTCGGTTGGGGAGTGAACCATGGGACAGAAGATCTTTCTCTCTGTCTCTTCACTCTGAATATCTGACTTTGCAATAAAAATATAACTCTTTAAAACAAACAAACAAACCAAAATGTACTGCTCATAATGCAGGAAGCCTTGAAAGAATGAAAGATATTGTATAAAAAAGACAGATTGGTGCAATGTTTTGTAACTTGCATCCATAGGAAATAACAAAAGGTGGATTTGCAGTCTCAAAGTTGTTGAACCAATAACTCTAATATACTATTTTTCCTACCAGGTGAATTTCAGAGAGAAATTTAATGACACACAGAAGGCAAGATTATAAAATATATCTGTCACAGTACATACAATTTATATACTAAGGCAAGGAAATTATGATACAAGTTAAAATCAAAATTATTTGTGATTTGTATTGTTTTAGAACTCTAAGAAGCAACTCTTATATCTGTATACAACAATATTCTCCAAAATGGGAGAATGAAATCAACTTGGTTTCCAGGATGTCCCATTGCTTACTTTGCATTTATTCAAACAGATTCAAATTCATTTTCATTTCCAGCCCATATGGTCATCCCATGAGTATTTTGCATAATTCTCAGGTACATAGCCACTGAGCTCTAAAACAAAAGGAAGAGCATTGCAGGCATGTAACTTATTCATTTTTCTATATAGCAATCCATGACCCTTAAAGAAATGGTACAAACTCTGGTGAAACATATTAATTTCCAGTTGTATTGAATAGCAGGTCAGAAGTCGCTTGTGCTTGCAATGTGAGGGGCATGCTGGTGAGAGAAGGGGTGCTCAGAACTGCTTTCACCACTGAGCTAGGGTAGGAAGCTTCCATCTGAGTGGGAGTTCAGGATCTGTTCTGTGATTTCTGTTGCTAGGCAACCACTTCCTTTGTCTGCTTTGTTCAGAACACTAGCTTTATTTATACTCGGTTTAAATGATGCAGATCATAATGTGAAATCATAAAAGAAAATAGGAAAAATTATATCAAAGATTATTCCAGTGAATTTTTAATACTGTATGAAAAACTAATAAATGTTGATGCAAACAGAGCTTCTAAAAACCCAAAGATGCATAACCCAATGAATCTCTTCGGCAAAAGCTATATAATAAACTGGAAAAAATTCTGATATCTATGACTGTAAAAATAATACCAAGCAGCTAGCTTACAATCTAATAATGCTAAACATAACTTGAGCAAATTTGTCAGGAGAAAGAATGTTTTTAAGTGCCTGATGCTGGTCTAAATGCCTCAAAAGTAAAATCTGTTTTTACAAATGAATTTGTCAAGAATTAAAAAAATAAGATTGAGAGATACAGAATAGCAACAGTGTATTCATAGGTTTCCAAAGTTGGATGACTTTTGAAATATGTTATAAAGTTTCCTATAGCTTTGACCTGCACATATGCTAAAATTGAAGTAAATGAACTTTTTGATTATCAAAATTTCTTTCTTGATCTACCCTATGTTAAAGGTTTTTGCTTGTTTGTTTTTACAGTTCTGAATCTATTACTTGAAAGGAAGCCAAGCAACAGTTACTATCTAATTATGTTTATGATTACTTAAGTCTTCACTCTTTCTTCTCATTAACTAATTCTTCATTCTATTACTCATTACTGACAGCGAACCACTGCGTGCCCACAAGGTCCAGCTGTGTTAAAACTTTATAATCTCAATTCATCTAACCTTCAAAGGAAACTGCTAGGCAGGTGCTCCTGGCAATCCCACTGCACAGATGAGAAATGTGAAGTACAGAGTGTGACCAGCTTCCCAAGGGACAATCACAGTGGGGTGAAACCTGAACAGAAACTCTTGTAACACTAATATGGGTGTATCCTGCCTGCTGAGCTACACATTTATGAATTATTTTATTATATAAGCAAAATTGTATAATCGACTATTTTTTTCTGAATACACTCCTTGACTTGGTGTTTGATAAACAACCGAGTCAACATTTTCTACCTTTATCTCTTTTGAGTCTCCAGACTGAACACCATGGGCTATGGAACAGATGCACGACTTGCAGCCTGTTGTAACCTTAGCTGATGTGTGTCCTAGTCATGCTATCACTCTTCATACTTTCCCTGCTGTTGTTACAGTATGCAACTAGAAGCTGCCAGAAGACCTAAAGGAATCTCATTGCTGCTGTCATCTTGTTTGCTTTCATTCTTATGAATGTCTTCAGGCCTTCAGTGATAGTTAAATGATAAAAAAAAAATAAGGGTTAAACACATTAGAATCTGTTTATCAGCAGCATTTCTTATGAAAGTTGAGCTATTTCTAGACCATTTAAAAATGCTTCCATGCTAAGAATCGATTGTTCTTTTTTTATTATTATTATTTCACAATCAGTGCGATGAGTTTTTGAGGTAATAGTAAGTCTGGTGTCAGAAATATTTCTCACCTGTTTATACAAAAGCATTCATCTGGGGGAAAAAAAAAGAGTTCTTTTATGCAAAGCTGTCACTGGTAACAATGACAGAACTGGGAAAAGATTCTGATACCACTAAAACATTAAATAAGGCTACACTTCAGTAAAAAAAAAACAACCTGCTTCATCCACATGCAGTTGCTTTCTAATGAAATTCCTGTCTGAAGCATTAGTCTTCAAATGTTCTAGTTCAGGCAAATAGGGAACAGAGTCTGAAGTGCACATGTGCTCACGTGCTCCTTCACTACACAGAAACAGAAGAGCAAGGTGATAAAAGCCAACGGTGCTGATGAGAGTGAGGGGCATTCAATTTCCTTAAGCCTTGTTAATTTTCATTTGACTGCATTTGACATTGTTGTGAATCAAAAAAAGGTCATTTTAATCCACTCACAAAATTCTAGCTATCCCAAAGCAAATGTTTCCCGTGAATATACTTCTTAAAATTGTTCACCAAAAGTGTTATTATTATTATGAAATTTGCAAGAAAAGTGTTTTCTTGTTAAGGCTTTCCTCTGGAGTAATACAGTTAGATAATAGCCCAGGTGTTGGCAGGTTACTGTGTGCCAAACCCAAGGACTGTATCACGTACAATTAGTCCCCAAAATGTAACAGAATTGGCATCAAGAAATTCCAGTCACAAAGATATAAGTCTGTTAAAGAAGTGGATCCAGTTCCTGGGGGATAAGCGCTTTGCTAACACACACAACAAAAGCCTGCAGAAGATGAAGGCTAACAACTTCAAGCCTATCATTGCACACACTGACGCTATCAAGGCTCCTGTCAAGCCTAGGGAAGTCAGCCCATAATCCCAAAAGGTGCCAGTCACTACCTGAATCCACTTCCCTATATTGGCCAACTCCAGCTTAGGAAGCATGCTTCTATCTGCATCCCCAAAGGTTTTAGGCTATCCTGGGTAAGACCAAGGTTATGGCTAAGCCTGTGATATAGACAAGGCTCAAACCAAGCTTGCACCTGGACCTAAGCTCAGGCTATACCTACACCGGTGTCCTCAATTCTACATCAGCCTCCTCCCGATGGCACCAGCTCCCTTCAAAAGCTCCACAGCAGTAGCCTTTGCCTCTCAATGCAAAGAAAGAACTGGTGTGAACTACAGGTGGCTGTCAGCATGCCTTGGTTTAAAAAAGCAGCCTGGTGAGCCCAGCGCGGTGGCGCAGTGGTTAAGGTCCTCGCCTTGCACGCCCGGGATCCCATATGGGCGCCGGTTCTAATCCCGGCAGCCCCGCTTCCCTTCCAGCTCCCTGCCTGTGGCCTGGGAAAGCAGTCGAGGACGCGGCCCAAAGCTTTGGGACCCTGCACCCGCGTGGGAGACCCGGAAGAGGCTCCTGGCTTCGGATTGGCATAGTATCGGCCGTTGCGCTCACTTGGGGAGTGAATCATCGGACGGAAGATTTTCCTCTCTGTCTCTCCTCTCTGTATATCTGCCTTTCCAATAAAAAAAATAATAAAAATAAATCTTAAAAAAAAAGCAGCCTGGGCATTTTAGATAAAGGAATAATTTTAATAATAAAGCAGTATTTAGCAGTATTATTGAATGCTCATACATTTGAAATATTGTTTAAGATAACTGGAGTATATTAAACATCAAATGTGGGCCAAGCACAGTAGCCTAGTGGCTAAAGTCCTTGACTTGCATGTATCAGGATTCTGTTTGGCCGCTGGTTTGTGTTCCAGCAGCCCTGCTACGCATTCAGCTCCCTGCTTGTGGCCTGGGAAAGCAATCCAGGATGGCCAAAAGCCATGGGACCCTGCACCTGCGTGGAAGACCCTGAAGAAGCCGAACGCTCCTGACTACAGATCAGCTCAGCTACAGCTGTTACAGCTACTTGGGGAGCGAAGCAGCAGACAGAAAATCTTCCTCTCTGTCTCTCCTCCTCTCTGTATATCTGACTTTCCAATAAACTAAATAAATCTCTTGTAAAAAATAAACATCAAATGTATTATTTTATGTTATGAAATACAAAATAAGTTGCAAGTAAGTAAGGTACATTGTGGCATTCATAATAGTCATTCCTTTATATGAGCTAAATCCAAGACAAGAAAATTAACAATTCATTAACATTTATGTTTTTTAGGTGATTATTTTACAGACATTCTAAGGACTAAAATAAAAAAGTTTGAAGCATATATTAAACAAATCATTAGAGATAATATGCCTTTGTATAAGCTGACAAGGAGACACATAGGTAATTAGAGAACATACAAGAAAGAATAAGAATTAAAAATTCTAATTTTTGTAGACATTAGGTTTCTAATTCCTGATATGTTGAAGATTAATTTAGATACACAAGTGAGTCACACAGTCATAGAATTTGGGATCAAGCAGGTATTATAAGTCACAAAGGCAATTTCAGAAATAAAATCATTTCATATTTTTATTTACACTTAGAGACACAATCAACCCAATAAACTTAATTGAGGACTTATCAAAATACCACAATATGGAAAATAGCTAACTTTAAAAAATAATAACAATACGAGGAAACATTCACATAATTCTACCTCCCAGGGAACACTGCTTTAGATTCATATTATTTATACATATAGACTAATCAAATTTCTATGTAAATGATTCTTTCCCAAATTTGTGTATGACAGAAGGCTAGTAAGTATCGGGCTCAAAATCTGAAGGCAATGACATGGCAAGGCTAGGCTGGACATCACTGCCCGTTTGAATGAGATGCTGAGTGTTTATTTTGACATTTACCTATTCCTTTTGCATTTGTTTTGCTTTTCCCTTCAAAAAACTGAAAACTGTCTTTCTTTAGTGGTCAAAATTATCACCTTATTTAAGCGTTGTTGAAAAAACAGTTGTGCTCTGTTCAATTCTGTCCCAAACTACTTCTCTTTAATAAAATACTTTTTCTACAGTATAATATGCTTCTTGATTAATATCAGATTGCACCTAATTCTATAAAAGCAATTATTTGAAATATACATGTTCAGTTTATAATTTTAAGTAAAGGGGAAAAGTACAAGATTATTATATTAGCATCTCAGTAAGGCAATTTATTTAAGTAATTTCATATTTTTAACTTCTGAAAAATGTCTTCCATGATGCCTGCACTAGCCTACATTCCCACCAAAAGTGGAAAAGAGTACATTTTTCATAACCACATCAGCAGGTGTTGTTTGTAGATTTCCAAATGTAGGCCAAAATGTATGCCGAGTGAAACCAGTGAGGAGAGGGTTCGAAGAACTGAAAATGGATTCGCTGTATAACCCAGCTAGCCATTGCTGGGAATAGAGCCAAAGGTAGTAAGATCTGCATATAAGGGAAAAATGACCTGAAACTCTGTAGATATAACAGTACAGTACTCAGTATCAAAAGCATAGAAATAGCCCAGATGTCCACCAATAGAAAAATGGATAAAAAATTGTAGTACACTTACTCCACATAAAACAATTCAACCATTAAAAAAGACAGAATGTCTACCATTTGTTACAAAAGGGTCACAGAGACTGTTAAGCTCTGTGATGTAAACCAATTCCAAAAGCACAAACATCATATGTTTTCTCTAATATAAAACAACCTTCATGTAAATTACAAGATCAATGGATATATAAGTAAAAATGTATATACATATATTTTCTAGTTTCGGATCTGCTCAGCTCCAGCAGGGCAGCCACTTGGGGAGTGATGCAACAAATGGAAGATCTTTATCTCTCCTCCTCTCTATATATCTGACATTGCAATTTATATATATATATATATATACACACACATATATATTTAAAGTAGATGCATATATTATCATAGATGAATTGCATAATGGAGACTAGCATATCCAGATGTGAAGATACAAAACAGTAGCATCTTTATACCCAAACAAAAAGAAGACACCCAATAAAACTGTTAGATATACCTTGGCAATAGGATACTAGACTTCCTGCCAGTGTCTACACTTACAATGCCATCAGACATTTAAATAGCAGAATGTTGAATTTGTGACTGTTGCTAAAAGACTATACCACTGTAATAATATGGAGGAAAATAGTGTGCAGGGAATGGGGAGGGTGGAGGGGTAGTCCCTGTGTCTGTGAAACTGTATCATGAAAAACAAATAAATGAATCTGTGTGTAGAAACGTAAGTATATAGTTGTATGTGTGTATATATATTTGTGTGTGTATACACGTGTGTGTTTTGCCACTCATTGCTGTAAAATTCAAGCTGTTTTTACACATCAGTCCTGATGAAAAAAATACACACACACACACACACACACATATATATGCTTTTCCTACCTTCTCTTCTTAAAAAAGAATTATAAGAGCTTGCAGCACCAATAGCAGTGGTGGATTAAAAGTTCAGCTTATTTTTCAAAGTTTTTGATTAGTATAACAGGCCAGGAAGTTGAATCAAAATAAATGAGCATTAAAGTAAAATGAATTGTATCTTAGGTAAATTAAAATATGCATCATACCACAATGTTTCCAACTCTCTCTAACTCAGGGATGTAACAACTACAAGCACTTCATATGGCAAAAATTATGAATCTATCACTTACTTGTTAAACTTACGAACAACTGTGCTTTGTTCTTAAGGTACTTACGTTTACATGATAGTAAATAATGAATCAAGGTGCTGCTTTGCCCACGTATATTTACAGGCATCAAAGACCACAGAATTATTCATTCAACATAGTTTAAACCATTTTAAGAATTAGATAATGATAACGTCCTTCTTATACTTATCTAAACTATTTAGCTAATTCTAGATAGCATATTAATAGACATAGTGTGTGCTTAAACTCCTTAATGTTAATTGACTAATAACTTGCTTGTATAAATAGGAAATGTTTCACTGGTGATGAAAAATAAATACATAATATTTGAAACATATATTTTAAAAGTGCTTTGGTGAGAATGAGTAAAAGTGAAGAGTTGGAGTGTTTATGAAACACAATCTCTGCACAGTAGTCGGCCAACAATATCCTGAGTTGTTATTGCTTCGCTGGGGAAGTCAGAAGTTTTCCTGAACAACATGTTTTGCCAGCAAATCAAATCTGAATTTTAGGCTAGTTTAAATACATACCATGGTCATTTATAATAACAAAAGTTAAATCTCAATCCAATTCAGAGAAAAATGTGCTTAAAATACTCTGAAGAAATAACAATTTTGTCCACAGGTTGACCAATTAAACAGTATAATATAAAAATCTTAGAGATAACTGGATTCCCAGTTGGAAAACTAGTCTTCTGTTCTGCTCTTTAGTTATAAGCTCTATGTCTATAGGATTTTAAATGCTCCACATTGTAATCACTGTGGATTAAAACCACAGCCGTTTGGCACAGAGAAAAGTTTGAAAGCATTGCAGGAGGCACCATCAGCAAGAACAGCAGGGGTGAACTTTATTAAAGCAGTTTTGCCACTCATTGTCTGTAAAATTCAAGCTGTTCTTAAACATCAGTCCTGATGAAAACTAACTTCTGGAAGCTGAATTCTTTGCAAAATTTCCTAAGGCTAGTTTTTGCCATGGGCATGCCAGTGGATTAAAACAAAAATTAAAGCTATTTTGTTGGCTTTAAATATTCTGATTTTTTCTGTCTAGATTTTCTCATTTTTCTCACGAACAAATTCTGACACATTTAAGTGGAAACAAAAGAAATGCATTTTCATAAATGATCATTACATTGTGCTTTTCTCCAGCAATAATCTCTACTCAATAGTTTTCAATTTTAAGTTTAATCTGGTGCTTTACATTTGATAACATTTTACCATAATTAAATGTGAGTTTAAAAGATATTTAATAATGCACAAGTGGCCAGTGGCATGGAATGAAATGCCAATTATTCACCTACTACATCAGTGTCCCATAGGGGCACTGGTTTATGCCCCAACTTTGGCACTTTTAATTAAGCTACCTGCTAATAGCCTGGGCAGAATAGCAGGGGATGGCCCAGGCCTGGGAGCCCTGACCCCATGTGGGATATCTGGAAGAAGCTCCTGGCCTGCACCTTTCTACCAGCTAGCTCTGGCTGTCACGACCATTTGAGATATGAAACAGTTGGATGGAAGCTCTGTCTCTTTTTTTCTGTAACACTGATTCTCAAGTAAAGTAGATAAATCTTAAAACAAAAAGAATTTGAGATGATATTCAGCAGCATCATGTTTTGAACTCAAGTTTTTTTCTGTTAACTTTTGTTTTATATTAAATTATTATTGGGGTAAATTATGTCTAATGTATATTTATCATTTTAGCCATTTATAATCACCTTTATAGTTCAGTGGCACTAAATGCATTAAAAATGTTGGGTAACCTTCTTATTTATTTATTTATTTATTTATTTATTTATTTATTTATTTATTTAATGATTTTCCATATGCTCTGTGATTTATGTTAACTGATATGATTCTTGAAGGCTATGTGGCTCCCTCTTGTTAGCTCATCAGAGTGAAAATTACCTTGAAATTTGAGATTCTTAAATCTTTGAATTCCCGCAAAATTAAAATACAAAGCTGTTACTTAGTGTTTTGAAGTTCCTAATGCTGTTATTGGATATTGTTTGATGTAGAAAGATAATAAAAATCAGACAAGACCATTTGTATAAAATAAATCTTTATTTTCTATCTACAACGTCCATTGAACATCAGAGAAGTGATATGTGATTTATATCTGCGCACCTGCTGCAAAGTATTGCATAGCAAAATCCTGAGTTTTGAATTACCAATAGAAAGAGATTAAACGAGAGAATCTGAATGAAAACAATATGCATTTCAACAAAATTTTATTATATTCTATTATGTTAAGATTTTGTAACAGCATCTGGGCAAATTATCTATCTACTTGTCTGTCGGCACCATCTCACACACAAAAGCTGATGTTTCAGAGTATTAGAAAATCTAGGGACATGAACAAGCAGGATTTGGAAGCAATCTTCCTTCTGAAGCACTAGAGCTAAGGTCCTGAAGCTAAATACAACCTCAGTCTTGGGGAAAACCCTCAACTCAGATTAGAAGCGTCATCAATGTTTCCTTATATTTGTGCACAATATTTTAACCTGAGTGTTGTGCAAAAAAGCAAAAATCCCCTGCACCTTTTACTCCCCTGTTGCCATTGATGTTGCCATGATGAATCATGTTCAAATTCTATTTTACGGCAATCACTGAAATCAACACAGGCTGACTTTTGCTTTGAAGTGAAACTGCCCAGATGTTGAAAGACTGCTCTTCTTCCATTCCCCTTTGTCCAGTGCTGAACTCTCAACTTTCAAAGCGAATCTTCCCAAAGTTCCTGAAGTCAACCTTTTAGCAATCCATTTTGTTTAGTTTTCTGTTTTCTTTTTTATTATTTTCCAGAAGAAGTCAACTGTATTCACCGGCGTTCTGTAAACAGATTCCACGATATGTGAGGATATGTGCACAGATATGTGAAAAGAAGCCCCTTGACAGGCTGGCTGCAAATGGGAGACTGCAAGATGCTTTTGGTGTATTTCAGTCTAAGTGAAAAGGCCTCAGAATCACAGAAGCTGCAAGTTTAACTATCAGTTCAAGGCAACAAAGTCTGAGTGCTACCAAGGGGTTTGCTTGTATAAATTCTGGGATTCAAAGTCAATTGGCAGAGGCAACAAATATTTTAAAAAACAAAAAAGGAAATAAAATATTTAAGTATTATTTGTAGAGCATGTTTGGAAGAGGAATATTCCTTTAATTATTCATTACTCTGGAAGAATTTTATTTCATTTTCAAAGACAAATGAAAGCTTTGCTGGGTACGTTATTCTGGGACAACAATTTTTTTTTTTTCTCTTAGAATCTGGAATATGCAGCTCCATTCTGTTACCTACAGGTGATACATCTCAGCAACAAAGATCAGCAGAAACTCTATCTCTTGATTTTGATGTTTTTTTGTTTTTATTTTCAGTTCTTCAAAACATGTTTTTTCTCATTACATTCCTCACTATTAGATCATCTATTAGCATCATTTTCTTTGAGAAGATTTTTTATTTTCTTTTTCACTTCTTCAGCGACACATTAGTCATTCAATAGAATGCTATTCACCTTCAATGCGTTGTAAGTTTCTATTTTTTCTTCCAGTTGTTCATTTTGTTTTGTTGTTTTTCAATTTAAGGGATGTATAGTAACTGTGTAATAGAGACTGTCATATCCAGTGGCATGTTTAACTTCCTGGCAGTTTACATTTCTGTTTTTCTTCCTATTGTTGACTTTGTTGTGGCTTTTCACTTGTGGGGATGTATAGTGACTGTGTAGTAGAGACTGACCTGTCCAGATGTGAGGATACGGTGCAGCATGCATCTCCACTTCTGGATCATGGATGAACTCCAAGTGAAACTGTCAGATATGTCTGGTCAATGGAATGCTGGACTCTCTGCCATTGTCCATGCCTGCAATGATGGACTTATGACTGTTTATGAGGACTATACTGTTGTAATGATAAGGAAGTGAGGGGAAGGAGGATTAGGGGATGGAGGACGGGAAATCCTAGTGCCTATTTAACTATATCAAAAATGATAATAATTGTAATAATACAAGAAAAGAATCTTAAAAAAATTTAAAAGGAAGTGATGCAGAGGGATTCCTATCAGATTATGGCAGATGTAAGGCGAGGATTTAGTGTCAAGGCAGTTGCAATGGGTCCCATGCACATTCTTTTCATAAACATATATTGCTACTATAAACAAACAAACAAACAAAAGCAGGGCCCAGTACAATGGTTCAATTAGTTAATCCTTCCGACCTTCAAGCATTGGGATCCCATGTAGGCACTGATTCGTACCCTGGCTGCTCCACTTTCCATCCAGGTCCCTGCTTGTGGCTTGGGAGAGCTGTAGAGGATGGTCCAAAAGCTTGGGACCCTGTAACCATATGACAGTACCTGGAAGAAGCTCCTGGCTCCTGGCTCCTGGCTTTAGCTCATTTTCGGCTGTTAACACTTAGGGAATGAAGTTGTGTCTGAAAGATAGTTCTCTTCTCTCTGTAAATTTGCCTTTCCAATAAAAATAAATCAATATTAAACAACAACAACAAGGAAACAAAAACATATCTCCAAATACAATTTTAAGAATTGGGGCTTGGGGTCTGGCATGATAGCCTAGGGGCTAAAGTTCTCACCTTGCATGTGCCAGGAAACCATACAGGCCCCGGTTCTAATCTCAGTAGCCCTGCTTCCCATCCAGCTCCCTGCCTGCGGCCTGCAGAAGCAGCAGAGGATAACCCAAATCCTTGGGACCCTGTACTCATGTGAAAACCCAGAAGAGTCTTCGGGCTTCTATTTTTGGGTTAGTGCAGTTGCGGTCTATCAGGTGCTTGGGGAGTGAATCACCAGACAGGGAAATTTCCTGTCTGTCTCTCTTCCTCTCTGTATATTCTACTTTCTAATAAAAAAAAAAAAACCCTGAAAAATAAAAACAAAAGGAAATAAAATTTTAATTATAATTTTTAAGACTTACTGCAACCATACCACTAAGATAATATTACAACCACCAAATATCAAGAAGATTGGAGACCAAAAAGCATTAAAGTACATCCTAAAATTGGTGACTTAAAAACTGAGGTAAAACAGTATTATAGGTCATTTTTGAGAAATTAAATCATGAAGGCTGCTCAAACTTAGCTTCTGAATCTAATACTCAAGTTGAGTGTTCTTATAGATATAATAGGAACCACAAGTTACCTTTCTAATATTCATTACATATTTTTCTGATAGGCTAGCAAAAGCAGATTGATCATTGCATCAATGTTCTATGACTCTTACCCTTATTCTTTCTAAATCACAACATTCTCAAATTGAAATGAGATATTGAAGGGAGTTTCCTCAGCACAATTTCTCTTACGCAATGAGTGTCCGCGGAAACAACTGTCATTAACATTGGTGTTTCTTTGACTCATGCAATTTTTATTTGCTTGAGAGGAACAATGTTTGGGACAGAAAATGACAGTTCAACAAATATACTGTTGTTATGTATTTAGGTTTTCTTTGTTAATAACCTCGAATTCAACAGTATGAAACAATTCTCGGAATCTAGAAACTTGGCAGCAAGAAGCTGGCAGTCCTGCGCTCTTATGTGAAATCTTGAAGAAACGAAGTGGACTGTTCATGTGTCTATATCCATACCACGAACATGACCACGAACTTTTAGTTAGCCTCAGCCGAGCATGAGCTAGAAGTCAACACTAGCATTGTGATTGTAGAGTTATTGCACATCCACTAGTGTCTAACTTGTTAAACATGAGAAGAATTCAAACCATTCTGATTCATTTCATAAAAATTTTATGCAATCTACTACAAGGAAATGGTGTTTTGCATCCTGTTTCAAATTTTAACTTGAAATGTTTTCCTTTTAACAAAAAGAAACCTTTTTATACATTGTTCTAACTAGATGTAGGAGGTTTTCATTGGAGATGACATTAATTATAAGCAAAGCTAATGCAACAGATGGATGATAATGAGATACATTGAGTCATCAGTTCAGAGAAAAACACACACTTAGATGAGAATGACAATGAGTATTCATGGCCATTGGTATACTATGTATCCCATCTGTCAAATAATCAGATTCAGAATTTTATTACCTTTGTTAGTTGCTGAATGTTTTATAAGTTATGCTTATAACAAAATGTAATTTCAGAGGTATTGAAATAATGTAGATTTTGCACAATGCTTAAGAATGGTTCAAAAGTAGAGCTACCAATTCTATTTCCAGAATATTCCCTAATAGTTTCTGTACAGATATTTAAATTTAATACCATACTGCTATATGTTTTAAAACATACTCTAGTTATAATTTGTAAATATATACCTTGTTTATACAATAAACTTGAACTATGAGGTGCTTCATTGTTTTAAATTCTGATTGAATAACATCTAATCCTTTATAAAGGAAGTTGAAGATATTATGAAAGAAAAATAGTCATTTAATAGTAATGTGTGACACTTTGGATATACCAAACCACCTTGACATCATTGGAGTTACATTCATATGTGTTAATGTATCTGGAATTAAGAATTCCTTTGTTTGCAAATAGCCAATTAGAATAGGGTATGTAACTAAACAGCATGACGGGAAGTTTTACAATGGGCCTGGCGTGGTAGCCTAGTGGCTAAGTCCCAGCCTTGCATATGCCAGGATCCCAAATGGGTGCTCGACTTTCCATCCAGCTCCTTACCTATGGTCTGGGAAAGCAGTCAAGCAGAGCCCAAGACCTTGGGACACAATGCCCGCATGGGAGATTCCAAAGAAGTTCCTGGCCGCTGGCTTCAGATCAGTTTATCTCTGACTGTTACGGTCACTTAGGGAGTGGACCAACGGATGGAAGATCTTTCTCTCTGTATATCCTTGTCTCTGTGTATCTGCCTTTCCAATAACAATAAATAAATCTTTAAAAAATATTTTTCAATGCTTTATTATGATTTTTTAAGAATCGTATATTTTAAGAGTGATCTGAACATACAACAAACACACATATTGCAGCCTATCTTGACAATCATCTCATAAACAGGTAGTATCACCTTTTAATTTTTTTCAGAAATTTATTTATTTTTATGGGTAAGGCCAGAGCTGGGCCAGGCCAACGCCACAAGAGCTTCCTGTGGGTCTTCCACATGGGTGGCATGGGCCCTGCTCCACAGCTTTTCCCTCAGTATGAGAAGGCAGCTAGAGTGCAGCAGCTGGTACTCCGATGGGGGATGCAGGTGCACAGCCAGCCGTTTATTCTGCATGTCACTATGTCCGACCCGTCACCTTTTCTTTAAGCAATACCGTTTATAGATTTTTGTCAAATGAACTCAGTAGTGAGTCCAAAGCACAACCAAGGCATCTACAGTGCAACAAAAGTGATAGAGACTTCTGATAGTTGCTGCTTTGCCTTTTCTAGAATATCATGTCCTTAAAAAAGAAAATAGCAAACCTTGCTGATTCTTTTAAATGTTGCTTCTTTCACTTCGTAAAGTGTTTTAGTGACCCATTCAAATTGTTTCACTGTTAGTGCTTCAGTTCTTTTAAAAATTGAGCCCTATCCCATTACATTGCAATTTGTATTTACACTTTGAAAGACATTTAAGAATTTTTGGCTTTGGCTAACTATAAACACAATTGCCATAATCATTTGTATCTAGATTGATCTAATATAGAATGCTGTGGCTTTTCTTGGGTAAACACCTAGAAGCGGCATTGTCTATTCAGGAGTTCAACGGACAGTTGCCCCTATAAGAATTTTTTTCAACTATTTTTAGATTGTTACACCATGTTGCATTTTAAAATAAGGTGGGAGAACTCTAGGTGATCAGCATCCCGACCAAAATGAGGAATTGCCATTGTCTCCAAATTTAAGCATTCTTGCAGGTGTACAGTGGTATGTTATAACAGGTTTAATCTGCATTTTCTTCATGACTAATTACTCTCAGCATCTTTTTCTGAGCTTATTTGCTCTCCATGTGTACTTTGCATTCATAACTTTAGTGGTACAAATGTACTGGAATGATTTTCTTTTTATTGCTGAGTTGCATGAAGAATAAGAATTTTGCAAATATTTTTTAACATTTATGGTTTACATTTTTTGAAAAAATTACTGTGTTTTAAGAGAAACATTTAATTTTGATGAGTTTTAATTTTTCATCAGTTTTTCTCTTTAAGGTTTCCTTTTTTCTAATAACTATTTGCTTAAAGCAAGGTATAATAGTGTCTTCTTTAATTGCTCCATGAATAATTATGCATCATTTAATTTTCAGCTGTATTTCTTTTCAGATCATGCTATATATAGTTGCAGTAATAGTAAAGGCCTATTTCTTTTTTGAGAAAAAAATGAAAGTTCAATTATTTAACTGCTGTTCAAAGGCTTGTCCTTCCTCCTTTGTATTATTTAGGCACTGTGTCAAAAATCAATAAATTGATACATGTGGGTTTATTTTTGTACTCTGTATTCTGTTTCATTGATGTTTATGCCCCTTTTTTTCTTAAAACAGCTGACTTGAATTCTCTTAGCTTTTATTTCTGTAAAAATGCCTTCATTTATAAGAAGTCTCAAAACCAAACAATCTGTATTCTCCAATTTGCTTCTTTGACAAAGTTTTCTTTTACTTGGTTTACTTCCATATACATTTTATAACTGAGTAATTAATTTCTATCAAAAATTTTAAAACATGCTTGTGGCTTGTGTTCTCATAGGACTGCGTTGCTTCCTTCCTTTTTTTTTTTTGTTTAATTTCTTATGGGACAAACTCATTCTATTTACTTACTATTTGAAAGACAGAATTACAGACAAAAGGAGAAAGAAGAGAGAGAGAGAGATAGCAGCATCTGGAGCTGGGTCAGTCAGAAGCCAGGAGTCAAGAGCTCCCAAGGATGCAGAAGTCCATGGATTTGAGCCATCCTTTGCTGCTTTCTCAGCCCTTCAGCAGGGAGCTGGATCAGAAGTGGAGGAGTGAGACATGAACCAGCCGAAGTGAAATGCCAAGTGCCAGCACCCAGGCAGAGGCTTAGCTTACAACTCCATGGTGCTGACCAGTCTTGACTCTATTTACCATTTTGGAAAGAATTTGATATTTTTAGCAGATATTATCTTCATTTCTTCAAATACAGTATATGTTTCCATTTACTTAGGTTGACAGTTTATAATCTTTATTCTTCAGATAAGATGGCTTGTTTCTTCTTGCCCAAGTGTGATAACCATTTGTAAACAGGATCTGCTAGGGAAGAAGTTAATACAGGATAGAACTGGGCTTTCGCTAAATTCCCAGAGCATTTAATTATTAAAGAAAAAAAAAGAATATATGGACTGTGTGATCACAGGCTTTGATCTTTTATAAATCTATTGTAACAATAAATTTAGTATAGAAGGTGTTAGCACGTTAGCATTTATGTGCTAGTTGCAGCTGTTTTCTGTAAACAAAATGACAAAAAAAAAAAGGTTTGCAGAATATGAAGAAGGAAGAACAAAAATGGAAGATGATAAAACAGTCTTCAATACCTTCTATTCAAACTTCAGACTACCACTATAAGATCCAATTAGTTTTTAAACATACAGACGTCACATTTTACCCAGTTTTCTTAATGAGTAAGTATATATTTACTAAGTTCTAGTTGAAGTATTTATAAATCAAAAATGAGCTACCTAGAAAATAAAATTAATTTAAAAACCATATAATACTCAATGTTTTATAGAAAATTCTCAGCAAGTTAGATGTAAAATAAGCCTAAATTGTACAAAAATCACAGGGCCCAGTGCAGTAGCTTAGCGGCTTAAGTCCTTGCCTTACACTTGTCGGGATCCAATTGAGTGCCAGTTCATGTACCAGTGGACCCACTTCCCATCCAGCTCCCTGCTTGTGGTCTGGCAAAGCAGTTGAGGATGGCCGAAAGCCGTGGGCCTCTGCACATGGGAACATCAGAGACCCGAAAGAAGCTCCTGGCTCCTGGCTTTGATTCAACACAGCTCTGGCCATTTCGATCATTTCGAGAGTGACTCATCAGATGGAAAATCTTCCTCTTTCTCTCTCCTCCTCTCTATACATCCAACTTCTGAATAAAAACAAATAAATCTTTATAAAATTCGCTAAGCAGTTTCAAAGTCATACATCATGGGCCCGGCGCGGTGGCGCAGTGGTTAAGGTCCTCGCCTTGCATGCCCGGGATCCCATATGGGCGCCGGTTCTAATCCCGGCAGCCCCGCTTCCCTTCCACCTCCCTGCCTGTGGCCTGGGAAAGCAGTCTAGGATGGCCCAAAGCTTTGGGACCCTGCACCCGCGTGGGAGACCCGGAAGAGGCTCCTGGCTTTGGATCGGCATAGCATCAACCGTTGCGCTCACTTGGGGAGTGAATCATCGGACGGAAGATCTTCCTCTCTGTCTCTCATCCGCCTTTCCAATGAGAAAATAATAAAAATAAATCTTTTAAAAAAAAGTCATACAGCATTAAACAGATTTGAAGCCCTAATAACACATGGACGATATGGTAGCCCACTGGGGCCTGCAAAGGACATTTGGTACCATAGCAGAAGAATAGAACAAATTGGACAACCACCCCAGCTAAATGACGATAACAAAAATCTGGGCAAATGGAGACTATAAGTTTGGCTATGTCAGCCCATGGACACTGAACAGAATTCCTCATCCTTGAATTGGTGAGATCAAGAGCATTTCACAACTATCAAAATCACCTGGGTAGAAGCCTTGAATCTTGCGCCACATCGGGACCCTGGGTTGATACTGGGTGGCCATTCCCCATCCCTGCATAGAGGTTGGGAGACTAGATATAACTCGTCCCCTTATCTCCTCCCTTCCCTGAGAAACAGGGAGAAGAAATAAGAAAATTTAGAAGCAATTTTTTTTCCCATCCACTTCTCCCTAATCATCAAATCTTTCCCACCCTGCTCAACTATGTAAACATCATCAAAAATAGAATTAAAAATAATAATAATAGAATTAAGTGCAACACATATCATTTACAGTGTATTAGTAGCAATAAACACACTTTGGTCCTCTACCATGTTACTTGTCTTTATAAGTAAAAATATTCAGTTAATTTTATTTTTTTTTTTTACATTTAGGATTATGATACTTTTCTTTTGTAGCACATATTACTTCTCTACCATTTGCTAGATAGTATGACACTTCCAATTAAGTGAGAAAATTAACCACTGTATTCTGAAAGCTAAGATCTGATTAACTTTTAAATCATAATTTTGTTTTGATTGAGAAAATCAAATGGTAGGTTATGAACCTGAACATCCCAAGAGAAACAGAAAATACTTTTGAAGAAAATGCTGCAAAAATTTTGTAGATTGTGCATTTATCAAGAACATTTTACAATGTTAACGCTAACAACTCTTCCTAGTATCTTTTCAAAAAATTTATTATAAAATAGTAAGACTCATACATATGTAGTATTTTATTAGCACTTAAATGAATACTAAAAGCATGAATGTTATTACAGATTGTATGTATATCATGTTGAATAGTGAAATGTTAGGCACCCATTTTAAGAAATGTTTTCTGAGGACAGATGTGTTGCACAGCAGGTAAATCTTCTGGCAGTGACAGCAGCATCCCATGTGGGTGCCAGTTCATGTCTCAATTACTCTGCTTCTGATCCAGTTCTCTGTTCATAAACTTGGGAAAGACTCAAGTGCTTTGGTCCCTACATCCTCTTGGGGCACCTAGAAGAAGTTCCTGGCTTTTGGCTTCAGCCTGGCTCAGTCTTTGCGTTGTGGCCATGTGGAAACTGGATCAATGAAAGAAGACCTTCATCTCTCTATGTATATCTGTGCCTACTACCATCACCCAGTCTCTCTCTCTTTCTCTCTCTGTCCATATATATACATGAATATAAAATTATTTTAAGTAAATAAATCATTCAGAAAAAATTTTGATAAGAATAACTTTTCCCTCTCAAATTATTGCTGTCTTCAACCCAAAATCATTACATACCTGTAATTCTAAAATTGATTTAATTTGAATTTCCAAAATGGAACAAGTCATATATCAACTTATGTCTATGAATTAATTTGTGTATGTTATTTAAAAGGTAGTAAAAGCATTTCATGCCTTGATATCACCAACAAAAGTAGAAGATAATCGTTTGTCTACCAATTTGCTTATATTAAAATAGGGAAACAAAAAAGGAAACTAATTAATGACGCATAGGGAAGTATTAGAAAGACCTGTGTTTTAATTATGTAAAAAAATACTTTACGTAATAGAACACTTAAAAGCAATCTCCAAATTTTAAACTGAAAATACATTTGCACATTTTGTTATATAAGCAGATAGCAATGCATAGAAATTATTCCAAGTGATTTTAAATTACAATAAATTTGCTGTCAAATAACATAAATTGAAAAACGTAAGACTTATTTTTGGATTCTGTATTCTGTGTCATAAGAGTTTATATAAGTCTCTTTTTACCAAAGCATTATTATTGTGAATTCTCTCAGCCTTTGCTTTTTTTTTTTAAGATTTATTTATTTTTATTGGAAGGTAAATTTACACAGAGAGTGAGAGACAGAAACATCTTCCTACTGTGCTGGTTCACTCCATAAGTGGCTACAATGGCCGAAGCTGAGCTGTTCCAAAGTCAGGAGCCAGGAGCTTCCTCAACTGCTCTCCCAGGCCACGAGCAGGGAGTCGGAAGAGAAGTGGAACAGCTGAGACAGCTGGGGTCGACATGGCATCCCAGTGCATGCAGATGACTCAGTCACAAGGCTACTGTGCTGGGCCCTAGCTTCCTTTTATTTATTTATTTTTTTAGTCCAGCTCAGATTGTATAAATGAGTGAGTGGATATGAAACTGGACCTCAAAAATATGTTGTTTATAAGAAATTAATTTTGAATATGAAGGTATAGATAGAATCAATGCAAAATAATAGAAAAGATGCATCATAAAACATTAACACGGTGCAATAAGTGTTTATATTAACATCAGATAAACAAGCCTTCAGGGTAAACATCATTTGAGACAAAAATTAAAAATTAACAAAATATCCATTCCTATAAAAACACATAGCTATCTTGATATATATATCAGACAATGTAGTTGTAAAATACATGAAGCAAAACTGATTCAACTATAAAGAGAAATTTTCAAATACAGTTGTAAAGCTGAAAATCCCACTCTGGACTATTGACAAAAGAAACTAGATAGAAGATCAACAAGGATAAGAAAGAACTTAACAAGGCTGGGGAGAAACTGCTAGATGTACTGTTGGGAGTTAGGGATTACCCAAGCAGAGAAAACAGGATTGAAGCCTGAATACCCCAGACAGTAGCACAAGGACAGAGACTTTACACTGTTTAAAAATCCAAGAAAGAATTCAAGCCAAATGGAGTGAAGTCAATACAGCTTTTGGCAGGGCTGCAGTCTCTACACAATAAGCCGTTGTGTTATCTCCAGTAAAATATCACAGTAATGATTCTTTTGTTATTATCGGAAATTGGTAATGCATAGCACATTGCTGATGCATATTTTTAGGAGGAATTTTCATGAAAGTGGTTGTGGTGCTAAACACCTCCAGCCCCTGCTGTACATTAACACTCCGCTTGCCTCCTAGAGCTTTCTACATGCAGCTGGAGATGTTTAGTCCTTGTGCTTCTTATTGCCTACGAGGCTTCTTCTGACAGTCAATACATTTTTAAAAGGGTGTGAGTTATTGTACTACAACAGACCCCAGGAAAGATTGAAACATGTAAAATGAAAGTCTCCAGGCTCAGAAGATTGTTCTTCAAGACAATGCCTGTGAGTCTCCAAATGTAGTAAAGAACACATTGATGCATAATATAAAATTCATGTAAATCTTTTCAAAATGAATTTTCATTTCTTTTTCTTTAAGCCGGGGGACATATAAAAAGATGGAGAGAGAAATCTTGTGTATGCTGGTTCACACAACAAATGCCCACAAATCCTCCTGGCATCTCCAGGTGAAAGCCAGGAGGCAGAAACGTCAGGATGTGGCACAGAATGAAATAATTGAGTCATCAATTGCTGCTTTTCAGTGTGCGCATTGGAAGAAGGCTGGCTCAGTAGCAGAGGTGGAACTCAAATGCAGGCATTCTGATATGCGAGGTATGTCTACCGCCATACCACCCTGAACGTGCCCGATCTCGTCTGATATGCGAGGTAGGCATCCAGATGTGGAACTTAGTGCCTGCATCACATTCCCAATCCTAAATCATTATTGTGTATTCTAAAGAAATTCTATAAATAATCCTAAAATGTTGGAAGGCTGTAAGTCACAATCTCTTTTTATGTTTCAAAGGTGCTTTCAGCATTTTTCTTATACCAGAGTTTTCAAGCTAACATCAAGTGGACAGCCCCCATCCCTGGGTATTGATACAGTTTGGCAGATGGGAGCACCCCCTCCCCATTCTTGCCCTCCTAGATACGAGGAAGAAAAGGGAAGAAAAGGAAAATTGGAACATATGCCCCACCCATCTTCATCTATGCCTTGACCCTCTCCACCCTAAACAGTGATTTTTGTGGGGATGCACCCTTGTCAACCACGCAAACAACATTAGTCCAATGTGCCACAGTACAACTTGCTGTCTTCAGTTGTAGATGTCTTGTTGAAACCAATATGGATAGCCTAGCAGTTAGCACATGACTTTCAGTGTTTACATCCCACAGCAGAAGACATGATTTAACACATATCTGCTGCCAACTCTGGCTTTCTAGCAGGTAGTTATTGTGGCTGAAGGATTTGGGTCCCTGCTGCATTTATGGAAGACATGAATCAAATCCAGCTCTGGGCTTCAGCCTGACTCAGCCTTAGCTATTACAAACATCTAGGAAGTGAACCAGAAGATGGGAACTTTCTGCTTCTCATTCCAAAAGAGTGAAGAGTACCAAGCCCATCGACAAGAAGTCAGCCTTGAATTACTTTCACTTCTCTTTGACAATTAATGTACACACTGACACTGTTCATTAACAAACTTGAGATACCAACATTAATTGGTTTGTATATCTACAATGATGCTTATTGCCTACTAATATCTATTTTACATAAACTATGTATAGTATATGCCATATTATTTTAATTTTAAAATACATTATATCATACTTAGTACACATCATCAATATATATTAATTATTATTCATTTGCCTAAATAATCAGCATAGTTTCTCAAACTATAACATATTTATGTTTTTTAGTCTTCAGTCTTTGTGCTTATAATTTTTTTTAAAGATTTATTTTATTTTTATTGGAAAGGCGGATATACAGAGAGGAGAGACAGAGAGGAAGAGCTTCCGTCCGATGATTCACTCCCCAAGTGAGCGCAACGGCCGATGCTATGCCAATCCAAAGCCAGGAGCCTCTTCCGGGTCTCCCACGCGGGTGCAGGGTCCCAAAGCTTTGGGCCATCCTAGACTGCTTTCCCAGGCCACAGGCAGGGAGCTGGAAGGGAAGCGGGGCTGCCGGGATTAGAACCGGCGCCCATATGGGATCCCGGGCGTGCAAGGCGAGGACCTTAACCACTGCACCACCACCGCGCCAGGCCTGTAATTTTTTATTTATATAAAATTAGTGGATACCACATTTTTCATGATACAGATTTAGAAGTACAGGGTCTCTTCCCCTCCATCCCTTCCTCCTTCTCTACTTCTCCTACCTTATTATTTTTTTCTGTTATTGCAATAGCACATACATTTAACAAACGGAAGATTCCAAGATACAAGAATCAAATGTGATGCCTCAATTGACAAATTAACCGGCAAGCGTCAGCATCCCATACAGATGTTGGTTTATGTCCCAGCTGCTCCCTTTTTCATCCAACTCCCTGATTATAGCCAGAGGAAGAAATGAAGGATGGCCCAAGACCTTAGGGCCTTGCACCTATGTGGGAGCCGTGGAAGAAACTCCTGGCTCCTGGCCTAGTGTCAGCGAGAGTCTGGCCCTTGTAAGTATTTGGAGTGAACCAGTGGATGGAAGATCCCTCTCTTTGCCTTTCAATCTCATTCTAAATGTGCCTTAAAAAAGAAATATATGTAAATATTTTTAAAGGAAAAGATTCCAATCATGAGAGCTATCAACATAGCAAGTAGAGCAAAAAGAAAAAAAATAGATTTACTATTATTATTAATGCTGTTAACACATGCTATGAATAACAGTGAATTATTCATATGCTAATATCACTTGTAGGGATTAAATTTTTCATAATCTTTATATTATTTGTCTTATATTAGACAGAAAATATGGTATTTGTCATGTTGGGACTGGCTTATTGTGGTAAGCATAATGTTTTCCAGCTCGATCTTTTTTTGTTGCAAAAGATAATATTTCATTCTTTTTGCAGCTGAGTAGTACTCCACAGTACTTATATACCACATTTTCTTTATACAGTTCTCAGTTGATGGACATCTATGTTGGTTTCATATCTTAGCTATTATGAATTGCACCGCTATAAACATGAGGGTACAGTAACCCTCTAAAATGCATATGAGGCTCTTGCCACAGACCCTGAAGCAAGTGTCTGCCAGCAAGTGCAGGATTCCGAGTCTTTGGAACATCCACCTCTGCTTTTCTATGCCATAAGCCGGGAAATGATTAGGGAGTTGAGCAACCGGGACAGGAACTGGTTCCCATACAGGATGCCAGCACTTAAAGATGGAAGATTAGCCAGTTGAATCACAGTACTGACCATTACCTGGATTTCGTTTAAGCAAATCATTTTCAGTAGCCTTGAGACCAGTGGGGTGTGCACAAAGAGATTGAAGTGAAAAAGGTACACTTGGCCATGATTGCTGACTTATTCCTAGTACTGTGGTAGAAAAATAACTAATGTCTGATCTTTATCATTTATCATAATATAATATCTAATATTTCTAATGCTTAACATAACAACCCTTTTGTATCTTCAGAGAACTCATAAAAAGTTTACACAGGTTAACCCACTTAATGTATATATGCTGTAATTACCTTCATTTTACAGATGAAGAAAGCAAGGCATGCACGTTACATATTATGCCCCACAGAGGAAGAGCAGGGATTCAAATCAGGCTGTGTTGCATCATTTCATACTTGACCACATAATCAAAAGATATTGACCCATTTTAAATCTAGGCTTTTCTGATGAATACCTGGTAAATCCATCAGAAATCACTTAAAAGAGGTGCAAATTAACTCCATAGGAAGAACTATTTCATTGTTACAATATGGGGAAAATTAGTAGGGGGATTGTAACATAAAATTTAAAATTGAAAATAAAATTTAAAAAAGAGATGCAGATTTTTTAAATCTGAAATTATTGTGGAAGGATTTCTGTGCAGCTGCTTTTGAGAATTAGCAAGAACTGCCGGTCTTGGGTGGTGACTCAACATGATTATCTCCAACTTCAATTAATCAGTGCTTGAAGCTCATGGAGACAGGAATTCAAAACTGAAAATACAAGAGTGGTTTTAACTTTAAAGAATTATTAATTTATTTGGAACTCAGAATTACAGATTGGATGGAGAAACAGAATGAACTGGCTCACTCACCAAGTGGCTGCAGTGACCAAGGTAAGCCAGACAAAAGCTAGAGGCAATAACTTCATTCAGGGATCTGCAATAGGTCGCAAGGGTCCAGACACTTGGACCATCATCCGCTGCTGTTTCCCAGGCAATCAACAAAGGACCTAGATGAGAAGCAGAGCACTCAGGACTCGAAACAGCGTCAATGTGTGTTGCATACCTCACAGGCAGTGGCTTTGTTGGATATAACGCGATGCCGGATGGTAAGGAAGTGTTTTGGGATGTTCAGTCCATCTGAGATCAGGATGAAGAGGGGAGGTGATGTGCAATGAGCAAGAAAAGACAGACCCACATAGAAGTTTTTAAAAGCAGGGGCCGGAAGGAGCATCCTACCAAGAAAGAGAGGAACCACTCCTATTTGAGAGAATTACATATCTCCATGACGGGAACAATCCAATGCCTGTTCTAATAGCTTTTGTTCATTTGGTGGATTGGTTCATGTCCACTTGATCCACTGAGGGTCCTTGTTGCTTGTTAACTAATCATCATCCCAGCCAGGAATTCCTTAGGTGGATCACCTCATGCTCAGAGTGAGCAGGAAAGCAGAACAAGAATTTCTTGAAATTGTTGCCTTAGAAATGCATGTTGCCTGGCAATGTGGTCTTGCCCACCCAGGACCTTGTTAACACAGTATCACGTTTGTGGCTTTTATTTCCAGACACCTGATGCTGGTCGATCTTTGTCCTCTGGCTGCTGATATCTTGCCATAACAACCTTGGCCAAGGGTTTTGCAAGAAAATCTCAGAGACACAAGGCATAAACAGCTCTCAGAAAAATCCACATGAAAAATCAAAGGTAAATTAGTGTATATCTTAGTTCTGTGCAGTACACAGCATGAATCTGGTGCATTAGGGCTATGCTTCTAAAACTGTAATGTATGCAAGTAACTTAGGGAGTTATTACTGTGAAGATTCTGATTCAATACATCATTTCTTTTTGATTATACATTCCTACTCATTTTCTCCTCTTCACTTCATATTTGAGCTCTTATTCCACTTTACTCATCTGAAGTGTCTCTTTCATTATGCTCTGAACTAATGGAAAACTAAATAAAGCCATGTGCCCATGAAACAACTCAGAGGCATATGCAAATATGCAAGCGGGAGTGAGTACCCAGCTTACAGTGACATCTTCACTGTAACGTCATCACGAGCCTCTAGCAATGTGTGCTGAATACAGCACGGCTTAATGTGTAAAAGGACCCCTCTGCACGATCATCGATAGCTCAGTAGGAAAGATGTCAATTAACCTACATGACATAACACAGAAAGAAGGATAAATGGCAAAAAATAACTGGGTTAAGACAGTTGACTCTGCCAAAATGTAAGGTGGTAGGATGAGTACATAAAGGAAAAGAGAAAATACAGAGAGAAGATAACAGACCATAATTGCAAGTCAGATCATGAAAATGCACATGTCTGTGCAAGGCTTACAGCAGAGTCTTCTCATGAATAGTACATATTTATTCTCTCTTTCTAATAGTAGGACAATATTATTGGGAGAATACTAAAGATATGTGACTGGATCAAAGACTGTGAGATTTTATAACTCCATGAGTGTCTTTGAAAGCCACTGATATCAGCCTGTTACACTTTCTACAGTGTTAAGTCCAGAACTGTATGTGATCCTGGAAAATAAACTATGCTGCTGGAGATGTCTTTATCTGGAGTATCTTGTCTGCTTCTTTCACAGAAGCAAAAGATGCCTAGAATGCCCCCATATTGTACAAGAGGGCAAATTGGACATGTCACTCACTTGCCGTTTATCCACTGAGTTTCTTAAGCAATGGTTTACAGTGCTGAGCACATCATATATGATATCATTGTTCCCTTTAAAAATAACTGCACTCCAGACAATTATAACTTGGAGATGGTAGGAAATATGTGAGAGAAAGATTTAAGAACATTTTAAGAGGAAAAAAAATAGGGTAAGTGGTATTAATTTGATAGTCAGGAAGTATACATAACGCTAAAGAAAAAGAAAACTTTAAAGTAGTGAAACCATTTAAAATACAAAACGTACTTCTGAGAAAAGTTTTTCTGGGATCTTCTGGCTTCCATTCTTCTTTTATATGAGTTTGAATCAAGCAACCTATATTTGTTGTTCTGCAGTAGGTGAGGTTTGTTGTTTTCTTAATAGCTAGTTTTCTAATAACACACTAACTGAAAGAAAAACTGCAAATTCTTCCTACATTTGCATTAAAATTTAAATGAACATTATATTTAAAAATTGTGAACATGCATAATTTCACAGAAAAATGTAAGAAAAATATGCAAAAATGAAGTTAATATTTATTATAGCAAGTTCATAATGCATCTTTGCTATTATACTCTAGCAAATTTACCTGTTTATTTTTCAGAACTGCCTTCACAATTCAAAATATTTTCTTAGAGCCTATTTCCACTTTTGACAAAACTTGTGTAATTCTGTTGATAATTTGATACAACATCTTGTATAACCTCGTTTATTGCTTACTTGAAAGAGTAACTTCATTTTTTTAAAGTTCACATCGTGTGCTTCATGTTTACATTGTTGGAAATTAAAAATATTGTTTTTCAGGGTGTAGACTGAAACATGAAATTACAAAGGCTTGATTTGTATTTTATATCATAATTCTTATTAAATCACTATTTTAACGAAAAATTATTAAAATCTTGTATCCGTTCAATTTTTTCAAATGCTAGAGACATTTTATATAATAATCTAATGATACTATGTGAATATGTTTTAATAAAATTGTCTACTTAAAAAATAATATCATCAAAGTTGCAATATTCAAGACAATCTAGTAATGTCATAAGACTGGATATATAAATCAATAGTGCAATTTTATAATCTGAAAATAAACTCTTACATTTAGTTCATTATTTTTGTTTTCATGAGATACCAAAAATATCTGATGCAGATTTTATATCAACTGTTCTGGAACATTAAGAAATCCTTGTGTAGATATTTATTCTTTTCTCAAACTAATGCAAAAAATAGCTTGAATGAATCACAGGTCTCAATATTAGTACTAACAATTTTTTAAAAATGCATCAGGAAGAACAGGAAGGATTTCATGACTTTGAATTTTAGTGTTTTAAGATTTTAGACCATAAGTTTGAACGATAAGTGAAACAAATGAGAAATTGTAATATAGAAAAGTTTAAAACTTCATTCCAAAGTATATTATTTTTTAAAGTAAAAGGCAAATTAGACACCCGGAAAAATGTTTGAAGTTCAGGTATTGAAAGTTTTACATTGAGATTGGCATAGTGGTCCAGCTGGTTATGCTGTAAGTACGGTCATATGTGTTCTATAACAGAATGCTGGTTGAGCATTCTGATAAAACTGTTACTCTTGATAAAACTGTATTTTTGATGTATGTGCTGCTGAAGCTAGCACTAAAACTGTTTTTTTTTGAAAAAAAACATAGATTCATTTATCATGCATATAATTTATGCACATATAACATATCTATATATCATATACTAATTGGAAACGTAATACCTAGAGGATAAAAGCAGTCAGAACCTGATCCCTCCAAGAGGCTAACATTACCAGTGATAGTCATTCTCTCCATGCATGGACAACTCTTTTCAGTGTGTATTTATTTTTCCTGTTTATCTTATCAGACTTTACCTAGTTGCTATAAGTCGAAGTCCAATTCATCATATATATAATAAGTCCGTTTACATTTATCTAAATGCATAGAGAGTATTATAAGAAATTAATCGGGCCTGGCAGTGTCACCAGCAGCTCAAGTCCTGGCCTTGAACACGCCGGGATCCCATATGGGCGCCGGTTCATCAAAAACACCAAAAATACTGGAGAAAGGGCAACCTCTTTAATAGATGGTATACTTTAACAGATGGTGTTTTCTTTTTTTAAGATTTATTTATTTTTACCAGAAAGTCAGATATGCAGAGAGGAGGAGAGACAGAGAGGAAGATTTTCCTTCCATCCAATGGTTCACTCCCCAAGTGGTCACAACGGCTAGTGCTGTGCTGATTTGGAGTAAGGAGCCAGGAACTTCTTTCCAGGTCTCTCACAGGGCACAGTGTCCAAAGGCTTTGGGCTGTCTTCGACTGCTTTCCCAGCCACAAACATGGAGTTGGATGGGAAGTGGAGCTGTGGGGATTTTTTTTTTTTTTTTTTGCCATCCAATCCTATCAGCTATTTTCAAAAGTGTCCTGGATAAAATCACTTCCTATTTAATCCACACCTATTTCTGTGGTTCTTTTGTCAGTATCTCCAGTATGGATTAATTCAACGCCTCCCCCTCCCCCGAAGAGTCAGCCTGTGCTGTTCATACCACTTATAAGTCTATTGGCAACCCAGTAGCCAGTGTGATCATGTTGCAATGCAAACTGGATCAATGTCACTTCTGTGCTCCACATTTTCTAGATAACTTCTCACTTTGTGGCAGTAAAATCAGAAATCATTAAGATGTTCCTCAATCTTTACATTCTTCCATTATGCTGCCTTATAGACACCATTCACTTAACCTCTTCTCTGTCATCCACAAGTAAATTGTCCTTAACATTTCTTGCCATGAAATCATTATAAAAAAGTGACAACCTTCACAGCATTTCCAGTTTCTGAATTTCCTCCCCTGTATACCTTGTTGGGTATCCTTCCAATCTTTGTTCAAATGCCATGTCTCACTGAAGCTTTCCTATTTCCTCAAGTGATATTTTTTTTTCCTTCTTTGTGCATCTTTTGCACAGCATTTATTATTTTTGCATATTATATATTTCAGTAAATGTTTTGCCTATAATTTATAGTCCCCAGACCAAATATAATTTCCAGAGAAAATATTGCTGTTTGTTTTTGGTGCTTTGTTTTCTTTTTCTATATACATTTTCTTAGGAAATATATCCATTATATTCTGAAGAATAAGCACCTCTGCACTAACAGCACAGGACAGGCTTCTCCTGTGTCTCTATGTCATTATCCTTATTTTCAGCATGAGGATAAGAATTATACTTATCCACTTGAATGCCCATAGCGACTAAAAAAAGGAGACTACACTTAAATGAGTTGGTGCTATGCTAGGCACATAGTAAAGGTCCCCAACATCACTTTGGTAATGCTAAGTATGAATGATGATGCTGTGCCACATGGTTCAGGGGAGGCTTGTTAGGATTTGGTTTCCTAGAAACAGAAAATTCACAGCACAGATCCTGCTGCTGATTTCATAAAAAGCTTGGACAACTAAAAACTGATCAGCCAGAGAAGACTTAAGTTCTCAGAAGTGTATTAGCATTTGTCTGTCATCCAATGTTCACCAAAGCACTGTAATTCTGTTTATTTTTCCACTCGGCTACTTTGAAAGTATTCTCTTTCCTATATTCACTGTCAAGGTAAAATATCATACTTTGAAGCAATGGATTCTCTTTCATCTCATTATTCAAGCAGCAAAAAGCAAAGCGCATAGACAAATATTTGATCTTCATCAGGCTTAATTGCAACCTCTGGCCTTTATTATCAAATCATTTCATTTAATATATCCTGCAGGAGAATCAAGATGCTGGAATAGGGTAAGGACACGTTAAAACAGATGGAGAAATATTAGCCAGTGTGAAGCAGAGAGGGAACATAGCAGGATATAGGAAAGAACAAAACAAGAGCAGAGGGGTATCTGGAGACTGACAGACACAGGAAAGCAGCGGGTAAAACAGTGTAGTGTTGCAGTGACTGCTACTTCAGCAGCATTCAGAGAATGGTGATTTTAATTGCACCAGCAGCCAGAACTCCACCAGCAACAAGTTTTCACCCAAAACATGTCTAAGTAGCTCTCAGATCTGATGGACAGCAGATCAAGTACACTAATAGTGGCATATCAGACACCATTTCTTACAGTGTGGCAAAGAATTTAAGACCTCTGGGGACAAGAGTGACCTGCACATGTTCTGAGCTCGGCAAGAACTCACTGAACTCAGTGGATTGCACCAGTCCCACAGGAAAATAATACAAACTATGGCATTGTATGGGTCAAAATAGATACATGTGGTGCTCAGACCTAATGACCAACAGGTTTCTGCAAGATCAGCACCACCACAACCCTAGCTATATAGGACTCCTGGTGTCTCTAATCCTGGGACCTGCTCCAACCAGTGGGAGAATGGTTGTACAGACATTGGTACAGCTTCAGCATGGGATCATAGGAATTGGAGACAGGTAACCAGGAGCCTGGGCTGTAGATAACATGGTGGAAATCTAACAAGAATCCAGAGCTGGAACTTGCTGGAAGGAATAGCACAAGTGACTACAAACAAAGAGCCATGTGCTAACTGCAATAAGTAAAACCGAACTGTGGGCCTGTGTGGGTGACACAGCTTAGAAACCTTCCCCAAGGAGAAGAATCTGATAACCAGAAGTACAATGGCCAAAAGCAAAAGAAGAGACAGAGGCACAATGAATATTACTGAAGACTCCCCTGCAAAGGAACTAAATCTTTTCCCAAACTCAGTTCACTGAGGGAAGACATTGAGAAAATGGGGGATACAGAATTTAAAACATGTCTTATAAAACTTCTTATCAACATTAAGTAGGCATTCAAGGAATCTAAAGAATATTTTATACTGGAAATTAATCAACTGAAAGCTGACATATCAGAAATTAAGAATACAATGGAGCAAATTAAAAGTACAGTGGAAAGTCTCCAAAATAGAATGAATGAAGCAGAGGGAAAAACCCTCAAAATCAGAAGATATTTTCTGCCACCACTAGGAAACAAGCAAAAATCTGAAGTAGAGTTGGATCAGGCCAATGGGTTCTGCCTTTGGTTTTCATAGGCTTCTGGAATGTGAATCAATCGTAAAGATTCCCAAAGTCAGTAATTCTTCCTTTGAAGAATTTGCAATCACTTAATAATGCTGAGCACTGAACACCAGTTCATGCAAAAGCTAAGGCTCGCGGCTTGTCCAGCTGGATATCCTATTACCTGACATGATGATGGATCAGCAGACGGGTCACATTTGGCAGGGCCATGACATTAACTAGCACTCAAGAACCATATCTGGGGGTAGATTCTTTGAGGGATGTGTGGGCCAAACCCTGTGGAATTTCTAGCCCCACTGGTTAGCTCAAGAGTTAGGGTGGTGATGGACTAAGCTAGGTGTGATCAAGGAGCTTGCCATCAATCACAGGTAAAAACCCACAACAATCTGGACTGGACAAGGCAGCAGCACCCAATGTGCATCATGAATAGGGTGTGTGGTGGGCCGTGCTGCAACATTCGCCAGCTCACACAAGGCCAGACTGTGCCGGACACTGGCTTAAAACCCTTTAGCATGTATGAGAACAGAGTCTGGGAGTGTATCAAGTGGAGGAACTTGGGAAACTCCCCTGGCAAGTCATAGATCCCGCTGGTGAAGATGTGGTCCAGACCTGGGGGTTGGACAAGCTGGGCAAAGTAGCTCCAACAGCAGGCTAATGTGTGAATTGGTAATGGAACAGGGATGTACTGGGCAGGACTGAGCAAACCTTAGCCTACAAGCAAAACTAGAAACCAGGAGGGAGCAGAGGTCATGCCAAGCTAGGCTCTTGCACCTACTGGTCTGCATGAGTCATGGACACTAAGCCACAGTGTCTAAGGCAGAGGATGGGACAGGTGAGGGGCTGAGCCAAGCTGAGTCAGAGCAACCACTGGCATGCACATGGTCTGTGGCTGAGAACAGGCCTGGTTGGGGAGCTAAGGGACACCATAACTGGGTTGAGGTTCCCACCAAGGGGCATGTGGGCTAGAATGGGGGCTGCGTTCTGATTAGGAAACGGTTGTAGCCTCCCTTGGCATAAATGTGGACGGGGACTGGACACACTGAGCTGAGCCAGACCCCAACACCCTCTGGTGTCCTGGAGGACCAGAGTAGATGTGGGATGGACTAGGCTAGGTCTCAACCCCTACTGAGCCATGTGTGAGCCATATGTGGGTATGGACGAGCCATGGCTGGGCTGAAACATCCAACAGCAAAGACCAGTTTGGGTTGAAGACCAGTCAGGAAAAGCCACTGTTCCTGCTAGGATAGGAGGTGAACTGAGTAGAGCTGGCTCATGGACCCACTGGTATGTGCAAAATGTGGCTTTTCATTTAAAGTGATGTACAGTAACTGTGAAATGGAGACTAACATATCTAGATGTGAGGATACAATGCAGCATGCATCTCTACTTTCAGACGAGATGGACTCCCAATGAAATTGTTTACTGTATCTTTTTTAAAAAATTATTTATTTATTTTTATTGCATAGTCAGAGATATATAGAGAGGAGGAGAGACAGAAAGGAAGATCTTCCATCTGATGATTCACTCCCCAAGTAACTGCAACAGCTGGTGTTGTGCAGATCCAAATCCAGGAGCCAGGAACTTCTTCCCAGGTCTCCCACATGGGTGCAGGGTTCCAACACCTTGGGCTGTCGTCTACAACTTTCCCAATCCACAAGCAGGGAGCTAGATGGGAAGTGGAGCTGCCAGGGTAAGAACCGGGGCCCATATGGGATCCTGGTGCATTTCAAGGTGAGGACTTTAGCCACTAGGCCATGCCACTGAGCCCTACTATATCTTGACAATAGGATGCTGGACACTTTGACATTGTCCATTCCCACATATGACTGTGTATGAAGAACTATACTATAGTTATGATATAGTGGAATTCAGTGAGCGGGGATGGAATTAGGGAGACAATAAGGGAAATCCCATGGCCTACAGAAGTATGTCATAAAATGATAATAATAAAAAGAAGTAAAAATGTATATATTCAAATATATCCTGCATTTATATGTCTTCATTGCAGCTAAATGATAAGCTGCTTTTCTCTCCAGGTTATGGTAATATTTACTAACAATTATTGGCTCATTTTTGTTTTCAACTTTATGCTTTTATTATACAGGTTGCAATGCCTAAACCATCATTCTCTGGAGAACTAAAAATAATTATGACAACAAACAAGTAATGTTTTTAGTGCTCCATCAAAATCTTCCACAATGGATATGTCAAAATGAATAAACACTATTATATTGTAAAATCAACTTACATAATTATCATGGATTTTTAGGTATATTATAAAATCTACTATCTGAATATGTGGCATGAGTCTTTCTATCTTTATAATTGTAAATCATAATTTCAATATTTAAAATTGATATATGAAACTGGAATAGTATATAAGTAATTATGGCCAAATGAAATGATCTATAAACATACACACACAGAAATTTACTTGTTTTACTCAGTTAAAAATTACAATAAGGGCCCGGCGCGGTGGCGCAAGTGGTTAAAGGTCCTCGCCTTGCACGCCCGGGATCCCATATGGGCGCCAGTTCTAATCCCGGCAGCCCCGCTTCCCATCCAGCTCCCTGCCTGTGGCCCGGGAAAGCAGTCGAGGACAGCCCAAAGCTTTGGGACCCTGCACCCGCGTGGGAGACCCGGAAGAGGCTCCTGGCTTTGGATCAGCATAGTATCGGCCCGTTGCGCTCACTTGGGGAGTGAATCATCGGACGGAAGATCTTCCTCTCTCTCTCTCCTCTCTGTATATCCGCCTTTCCAATAAAAAAATAATAAAAATAAATCTTTAAAAAAAATAAATAAAAAAAATAAAAAAATTACAATAAAGGCCAATCTTAAACATTCTAGCTCTGAATATACTCATGATTTTATCTTAAGCATACAAGTCCCCATTTTTCCTAAGAATTTTTCTTGTGCTAACATCATCATTATAAAAAGTATTTCTCACTTAACTTTGCCTGCAACATCAACCCAATTGCTTAGCACAATTATCATGTAAGACTTTTTAAATCTGTGATTGGGAACATGCCTGTTTGGGGAGTTAAGGGGACACCTCGCTAAGTTGTGGTTCCTGACAGTAAGGGCAAGTGCTAGAATGCAGGTGGTGGTCTGGGCTGGACATGGCTACAGTGTCCCTCCACATGCGAGTGGACTATGTCTGGGACTCACCAGACTGGGCTAGACTCCAGCACCCACAGTTGCCTTGTAAGAGCCAGAGTGGGTGAAAACTGAGCTTGGATAGGTCTCAGATCCCTCTGAACCACTTGAGAGCTGTGTCAGGGCATGGACCAGGTGTTACTGGGCTGTAACACCCGACAGTAAGAACCAGATTGGGTGTGGGCCAGTTGCGCAAGGCCACTGTAACTGCAAGGACAGGAGGTGGTCCAAGTCAGACTGGGCCAAGGACCCACCAGTGTAAGTGAGATCTGCCACTGAGAGGAGACCCAATAAAGAAACTTGGAGAGCTCCTTTGTCAGGGCACAGTCTCTGCAGGTGACCACAAGAACTGAGTAGCTCAGACCAAGCCAGGGCATAGTACCCTCCAGCATATGTGTGGCTCAGATCTGGGGGTGGGCCAGGCTGAGGAAACCTGAGAACCAAGATGGGGTGCAGGATAGGCCAGGTTCAGCAGCACCAGCCAATTTACATTGGGGATGAAACTGGGTGCTGACTGTGCCATGTTGGGTGGCAGCACCATCTAATATGAGCTGGAACAGGGGCAGATTGGCCTGGGCCAGGTCACAGCTCCCACTGGCAAATGCTGATGTGAGACAGGCCATGTTAGACTGGGCCACAGCACCCACCTACACATATAAGACCTGGATTGGGGGGGTGTAGGCCCAGTAAGGGAGCAGTTGGGTCTTCCTGCTGGACCACTGTTCCAGCTGGTGAATGTAAGAGGTGGGACGGAGGCCAGACCAGGCTGGGCAGGGCTACAACTCCTGTAGACTGGGTTAGGGGGTGAGCCAGGATGGGCTAACTGTATTCCTTGGTAGAAGCATGAGTCAGAGTAAAAGCAGGCAGGTTGGAATTGGCTGCAGTTTACCTGGCAAATGCTGGGACTAGGGGCAAGTCCTGTTGAGCTAGATTGTAGAACCACATGGAGAGTTGAGAGAGTCAGGGAAGGGAGTGGTCCAGTAGGGAAACTGTGGATACCTCTGTGTTGAATGGCAACTCTCACTGGTGAGAATGAAAACAGGACTGGGGGTGGGCTAGCTACACAGGTGGTAGCATCCAAGGGCATGAGTGTGAGCTGGAAGGTGGAGTCTGTTGGGATGAGTTAGGCTTCAAAGATGTGTGTGAGATCTGAATGGGATGTGGGACAGACCAGACCTGTGCACTGCAAATGCTTTCAGGTACAGGAACCAGGGCTATGGACAGACCCTGTGAGGGTTATTCGAGGACACTTGATTGGGCTGCAGTTCCCCCAGTGTACATGAGGGTCGAGTATGTGGTGGGCAGGGTTGGGCTGGGCTATAGCACCCATTGCTTTGTGTAGGGGAAGGAGAGCAGAATATATCGATCAGTTACTCCTGAGGTGGACTAAGTCAGTCAATGGGCCTTGGAAACATGTCCTCATCTCTTGAGTGATGATATCAACAACATCTCAGAACTATCAAAACCACTAAGACAGCTTTATCCAGTGTGTCACAATGCTGGTCCCTAAAAGTTCAAATATCTTAATTATGAGAAAAGAGAAATACAAAAAACATAATACATAAAGGAAGATAGAAAATCAAAATAAAAGCTATGGTAGGAGTGTGTGAATGTATATGTATAATCCATTTATATTTGTATTTAGTATTTTAGCCATATAATTTATATATATGTATTTACATAGAAAGTGTATATTGAATGTATGTAATGAGTTTATTCATTTAATTGTAAACATTCACACACAGAGAATTGTGGGAAGCACATATACATTATTCCAGATAGTAGTGAATAATGAAAGAGGATGGAAAAGAATAATGCAGAAGTTGGAAGAAAATACGTGGCTGTCTTAGCTATTTATAGCACATTGCTTCCTTGAAAATACAGGAAACAAATGTAGCAAGATGTTCCTTTCTTATTATTTTTTTAACCTCTAATCTGAGGTACCTATATGTAAGGCTATTTGAAATATTTTAAACTTATTTCAACAGTCCAGTGGACTCCCAATTTGTTATCTTGGGTTACAACTTTAGATTTCTGGTCATTTTTGTATTTCCCTAGTCACCATTTAAGTTTACATCCCTGCATCCTTGTTTCATTCAGGTTATTTACCCTTTTTTTTCTTCTTTCCTCCATACAATCGTGATCATATTTAACCTATTGCCCTAATATCTACTAGCTGCCATGTCTCCAGATGACCAAAGCGCACACTGTTAGAGGCACCCTGCAGGTTTGAAATCATTGCACACTGTCATTCAATATTTATGTCCATGCATTCAAATTGTCTGGAGTATATACAGTCAAGTAAAGGATTCGACACACACTTCCTGCTTTCCTGGGAGATGGGGCAAAAACTGCAACTTGAGCTTGTGGGTTTAATTGTAAAAGCCACTATGAGAATTATTTTTTCAAATATAAAATGGTGATAATCTCTAACACTCAAGAGTTGTTTCAAGGATTCAAGTAATAAAAGTAAGCCACCAAACAAGTGAGTGACACATTCAGAGTTGTGAAAGGTTAAACACAAGTACAGATTGAGTCAGTAAGAATGGGGAACAATGTATCCTACAAGTTCCCCATTGAATCCTGTGGTCAAAAACAGACCAGCTATCCTAGGTTATACAAGGTTTTTTGTTTGTTTGTTTTTAATCTGCTTTGAGAAAAAAAATGCAAGAATTCTCTTACATTATAAGGGTCCTTTTTTTGTTGTTTGTTTGTATGTTTTTTGAGCTTCCACGAAGTCAGAGGCCTCAGTAACTTCACTTCTAAATTAATTCTGTGTGATGCATAGGACTAGAGTGTATCACCAAATTTATCCAAGATTAAATATCCATTTTTTTTCTGTGAAATATTCTAAGGTGATGACATTTTATTAAAAGATGATTCAATACCTAAACACAATTAGAAAAACTGTCCACTCTACATACCGTGCCTTTTGAAACTAGTTCAGCCGTTGTTGAAGATCGTCATGATGCATGCTCCAAGAAACCACAATCAGATTTTTTTTTAAATGAAACATTGCACTAATATAGAACCAAAGTTAACAGTGCATTCAATGAACGATTTGTGTTGGATTAACTTTTGCCTTTCTGGAATTGAGTGCTTTGATAAACAAACCAAACCAACAATGTGCCTAGATCACTGTTGTACAATGGAAAAATAACTACACTGTAAATGTGAAATTTGCTCATGTTTCAAATTTTAATATACTTTTAATAAAACTGAAGTTTCAGTGCTGCATGCATATTATATTTTTATAATTCAATGTCCCCGTTCATGTCAATATTTATAGACTGCATACCAGAAATTGTAATTAGCTTGATTTCAATATTTACAAGTACTTCAAGCATAAATTCTGGAGTGGAGCTGAAAGGCGTGGCACGCAGTCATGATTAACCCTCTTCATTGTAAGAATTGACAGAAATGCTCATATCACAAATAGTCAGCTTTCCCCTGGCCTCAGTCTGTTTCCAGCAAAAATATCTGTCATGATTATGTCCTTTAAAAACAAAAATGTTTTTGTGTTCTGTGGCAAGTGAATGCTTTTTATAGCCTATAAAGCATGTGAGGAAGAATCTGAAACAGCCTAAAGAGATTTTGTCATAAATAACTACTGATAAAACACTCTTTACATTTAGTATGGATTTACAAAATGTAGTTCACATATTACTGAAAACCAAAATATTTAAATCAAGGATAAACACTAATAAAATACTTACTTTTATTTAAAATATTATAATAAATAGAAAAAATATTTTATTATAAAATGAACTATAAGAAACTATACTATGAAAATGTTTTAAAAGGGGACAGGTTGTGTTTTCCTTTAAAATAACAACCACATTAGTGAGTTGAAAAAAATATTCTGGCTTACATTGACATTTACTGCCTTTTTTGTTTGTTTTTGCTCTCAAAACTTTCTGGATCTAAATATTGGTTCCGTTTTTATTCATTCAGTAAGATGCACAGCTCTTCACTGCAGAGAGCCATGCCATGGACAGATTGAGCAAATGTCACAAAAAATCATGTTAATATGAAGCACTTCAAGTTCAAGTGTATGAAACTGACAGGATGATGTTCGAAATGATCAGTGTCAAAGCGTCAACAAAAGGAGAATAAAAGCATTTTTTATTTTTATCCAAATATATCAGACTTCAGAATTTAGGTTAGTTTCAACAAAAACTTCACCATAGATCATTCAAACCAGGACATGGTAAGAGTGAAAGGGAGTCCTTTTAATAACTACACATGTAGAACAGGTATAATCTGGAATGTTCCTGGGTAAACTGATCAACCTCAAAAACGGGATTAGACTGCAATTACATGCAGAAATCATACCTTTCTCACAGATATGTGAAAAAGATAAAATAATACAATTCACTCAAATTAATTTTGGCAATAGTGGCTGTTTTTCATCAGTCAAGTATCAGTCCAAGTTTATCACCTCCCTAAACCAGCTATCACTTCAAAAATAGCTAGCCAGTATAATAATTTTCCAATGCAATACCCTGTTTTTATTCTCATAATTGATATTTTGTCGATCTAAAATTGTTTTAGCTAATGTTTGTCTATCTCCTTCCCACGGTCCTACAGTATGCAAGTGTTCATGGTGAACAGAGTCTTCCACCCACTTCGTTATATCCCAGTCTCCAGGAATGGAAAGATGCCTCGGACACTGAAGGCATGCAAACATTTTATTAAATGAATGAATACATTCAGAGAGTTTGTGTCTGGTTCCATTTTCTCCTTGGTACCAAAGACAAATTAAACCAACTCTCCAAAGTAAATTATGGCTCTATTTATTTTTTTAAGTATTTGGACTAAATGATCCATGCAGTTCATTCCACTGCTGATAATTAAGTCATGCCCTCTGTACCCCCTTATCTCTTTGCTACTATTTCCTTTCCTACCTGCAGCAAATAAGAAAGTTGGTTGATAAAGGGGTAGGGCAACCACTCTGCTCACAGTGGATAGATGCTCAAGGTTGATCATTTTGCCAGTAACAATTCCCTGGTATATGTTTTGCACCTACAGAATTTGGTTGATACAGAGGTAGCCAGAAGGTATTATTATAGTCAATGATAAAACTGTTGATGTAATAATTGGCCAATAATAAAATCATTAGAGGCTTACTAAAAACTAGGAAAAGGTGGGAGCCCAAATCACCCCTTAACAATTTACATGTTGATGGGAAAGGAATTCATTCTAGGCAAACAAGGCTTGCAATGTCCAAATACATTTTTACAGGAAATCTATGATTTTCTGATAAGAAGCACTTCTAAATAATCATGAAAATCTTTGCACTATGAATTCTTACTTTGGAGGTGTTCTACTGATGAATAATTTTGATTCTCACAAGTGAGTCATAAATATTAGAAGCAAGGGTTCCAAAAACAATACTGATAAAATTATTTGGAAAGGCTAAGGGATCCAAGAAATGAATAAAACCAGTGTTCATTTTTTAAAAAAAATTGCATGTGAGATAATTGCAATTTACTAATTTGAACTTCTGTCAGGTCTGTCCAAACTTTCTTCTTGATCTCTGTGTGACAAGCATGGGATAGCTTGCAAAGGTGAGCAAAAACCCACTGTTTTTTTTACAACAAATTCCATAAACAAGAGAACAGCATAAAAGAGACTCAATTAGACATACATCCTTTAGGCATAGATAATGTTTCATTGCAATGTTGGGTGTCCTTAATGAGTATCAGTTTTTAAAATGGATGTGATTCCCAGAAAAGGAATGAAAAGGTTTCTTATTGACTCAGTTTTAAATGGGGAATAATAATTATATTATTTCATACAGATTCTGATATATTCAATGAAAATTGACTACTGACTGTTATAACGATTCAGCATTTGTTCAAAGCTCAAATTTATAATAGGTCATAGATCAGATTTTAATTAGTCCAGGAAAAGAACAATTTTCAAATTAATCAGCATTTATTACCAGCACTAGCAATTTTTAGAAATCATAAAAATTTTCAATGATATACCAAGTACTGGTATGTTCTAAATTTTACAAGTTAACTATAAACTGGTTATGTTTTTGCAGTGCCATAAGCAGCACAAACTTGCATGACTCTCTCATATATAAAGCACGGTTGAAAACCTTCCAAGACCATAAACAGCAGAAAACACTAAATCAGAGTTTAAAATGACAAATAATTTAAGGCTAAAATATTTGGTATTAATAATTAATGTCAGTAGCCTTTCTAGTCTAATAAAGGAAACATGCACAAGAACTACAACTTTGAACAAAACATCACCATTTTATCTGATATATATGTATGTATGAACGTATGTCTGTATATATATATGTATATGTGTGTATACATGTATATATACATGTATATGTAATTTTATCGCCCTGAAAACTACCCACTCATGTTTGGCTTAATACATATGTTAGAAATGTTGGGGAAGTATCTTCCCATTAAATATATATATATTTTTTCCAAGAATATACAATATAAATATGCCATTTATAAATCATGCCATAAAACTAAATGCAAAATTTGCACATTATTGCATGCTTGATGTGATAATACATGCCTGTTAATGACTCTCTTATGATGTACCTCCTTCATAACTTTTGCTTTCTGTACAGTAGCAATAATTGGGAAGGAGGGATGTTCAAATATGATTACAGGGCTAGGGGACGGTATAATTTTTAGGTTCCTTATGGAGGAATAACCTCATCAGCCAAATATTGGACTATAACTAAATCAAACATTAAATAATGCCTTAAGGGGATCTATTGTTATGTGAAGCGATCAGAGTTCATTTTTCTTAATTTGGCTGGAAGATTCCCTTCCATTCTAGTGGTTCCACCAGCCATCTTTTGAAGCTTTGGTGGCAAATCAGCCACAGACTGGCTCATAGGATCAGACAACATCTTGGTGGTTTTAGACACCAGTTTTTCTTCTGAGTTGCCAGGAACTGAACTTATTCGTTGAAGTTTCATAGGTAAATCTCCCAAACTGTAGGCTTTTTCTGAAGTTGTAGAACTCATTCTCAACAGTTTTTTGGGAAAGTCTTCTCTCCCAGTAATCTTCTGAAGCTTAGATGGAAGTTTTGTAGTAATGTCTTCCAGCCCATCTAAGCAGTCCACTGAATTATGTCTTTCTTTGCTATTGGTTATGGCTGGTGCTATTAAAGGTGATGACATCAGAAGCATTTCCTCCTGCTCTTTCACACTGTAAGGTGGGGTTGGAACTTCAAATGTTGCATGGAACTGGGAGTAGTCAACTTTAAAGAATCCCTCTTCCAAAGAAATTACAGGAAAAAAACGATGACCCCAGAGAACTTCATCTTCTGTGTATGATGTTCGAGCTTGACAAGTCATTCCTATGAGAATAAAAAGAATCATATTGATGAATTACACACAGTGGAAGCACACATAAAGACAATTTGATCATAATTGATTGTGCTGTCTCATTTGTGATTTGATTGTTAATATAATTAGAATGAATAATCAAATAGGTTAAAAGTTTTACTGTGGGTTAAAAGCTTTGATACATATGCTTCAATGAAAGACATAGGATGCTGACCTTCTTCCTGCTTGAATGACAATATATCATCATTATTGTTTATTATCCATAAGCCAAAAAATGACATTGAACTGTTTCAGAACACACAAACCTCTATAGGTACATGATGAGAAATTTATATAATCTTCTTCCATCATTCAAAAAGCAATATTGTGGCTGGGGGAGAAGCAATGTGAGGGCAGAATGATGTCACAGTGAGTAATGTCACTACCGAGACACAAGCATCCCCAAGGCGCAACAATTCATGTTCCGACGGCTTCACTTATCCAGCTTATCCAGCTCTCTGCTGATTTTCCATAGGAAAGCAGCAGAGAATGTTCTAAGTGCTTCTGCTCCTGGAATCCATATGGGAAATCTGGTAGAGGCTCCTACTTCCTGTGTTCAGCCTGGTCCAGCACTGGTCATTGCTGCCATCTGTGGAATGACCAATGCATGGAACTATCTCTCTCGGTTTTTGTTTCTCTGTATTACTTTGCTCTTCTGTAGAACAAAGCATGGAAAATAACAGCTTTCTCATAGGACTGTTGTGAGCATGAAATAAAAACATATACAAGGAAATGCAAAACACATTAATTCATTATAGTATCTAGAAATAATTTGATCTGAATAAGTGAGAGCCTAGTGAGGGCTGGCAAGGGAACTAAAAGGGTCAAAGATGACTTTCTTAAATAAAGGAATGAGATATTTTTACGTTAGATAATGAAAAGTCATTGTGGTGGATTTATGGTTTGGGATCTGTAAGACCAAAATGAACTTTTATTCAAGTTTTAGTGATCCATTACTGAAAACAATACAGGCCATTCTGCCCTACTAATACTAGCACCTCAAACATTTATTATTTACTTCTGGTAAAAATATTCAAAATCTTTTCTTCTACATTTTATCAAGGCACAAAAGCAGGAAAAAGAATACGAAAGGTTGATTTCCAAATGCTACTTTATAGTCAGGAGTAAGATGCTGTGGAGTTCCAATGCATAGGATAGTTCATATAGATAATGATAACATAATTTTTTTATTGAAAACATTACAAAGAACTTTGAATTGTTTTAACTTTGCCATCATAATACCTCTAGCATTTTTTAACCTGAAAAATTTACATCAGACAACACATAACTTAATATATTATGGTTCATATCAGTTACTGAATATCCATAAAATATCCATGTTACAAAAAGTACCCAAAATATTTACACATAAGAATAACAAACCACTTTCTAAAATATTTTACAATTTTTATAGGCATGCAGCATCTTGTATTTTCCAGTTTTTTAGTCTTTGACATAATATTTCATAATTTAAAAAGATAAATTACCACTCAAATAACATTTAAATTGTATTTCATGATATACTGACTCACTTTTATATTGAGAAATGTAATGGGGCTGACTTTGTGGCATACAGGTTACACCTCTACCTTCAATGTCAGCATCACATACAGGCACCGGTTTGAGACACAGATGCTCTAATTCTCATCTAACTACTAAAGCACCTGCAAGAGCAACAGAAGATGGATGGCTGCAATGCTTGGGCCATGCATTCACACGGGAAACCCAAACACTCCTGGCTTTTGGCTTTGGCATGTCCCAACCTTGGCCACTGTGGCCATTACATGAAGGAACCAGCAAACAGAAGATATCTCTCTCTCTCTCCCTCTCTCTCCTTCTTATCTTCATCCTCCATACCTTATAACTGCTTTACAAGAAAATAAAAACTATTTAAGAAAAACTAGATAAAGTATGTGAAATAGCAAATATGTACTTTTCCTATACACTAAGAAAAGGGATAGTGTAATGAAATACCCTTTAATTTCTCCCTGAAAGCTCTATTCTGTAAATTCATGTGGTATATGTAAATTCTCTACATAATTTTCTTGTGCACAGCACTAATTAAATTTCAGACACAAGATCATACCATGTTTAAATTGCTAAGTGATACTACTTCTCTTACAACTCTATTTTAATTTTAAAATCATTTCATGGACAAGTTATTGAGCAGAATTATCTAGAGTAAGGACACATACAATATAATACAGTAATGTGAATTATAGCATATAAGTCCACCCTCTCATCAACATTAAGGCATGTGTGCTTTAGCAACTAGAAGAAAACAAGATGATGATATTTGTTCAAATATTCCTAATAACAAGAACACTGAAATTCAGTTAAGTGACTATCATCGTATTAGCCCATTTCAAATTGGGTAGTCTTTTTTTCCCCCAGAATAATAATCTGAAATAAAAAATGGAATTCCAAGTTACTGATTTTCAGGCCATATCAAGAACTGTTTCCTTAAACTTTACTAGCATCTGTGGTAAAGAAGCAGAGAATCATAAATGGAAAGATAAAATGAGAAAAATAAAATTTTAATTTGAGGGAACTATCAAATGATGATCATAAACATGATCAAAATAACCAGTGCCCAATGACATTTAGAGTGAAAACAGATTTTCAAATGCTTGTTCACATTACCATACCTAAATAACTGCTGCTGCAGTGCAAGTGCATGGCTTTGACTGAAAGAAAAGTAGGGATTTCTTGTGAGGCAACATCTTCTGATAAAGGAAAAGTACACTCACTCGGATGCCAACTCCAATATCTAATAGGCTCGGAAAATTACCTAACGTGCTCTGGGTGCTTTCCATTCTATGTACATAATAATGTCCTCGCTTGTAAAAGTGCTGACAGTTTGCAATTTAAGGGTACAGGATGATCTTGGTATTTTGACAACACCTGATAGTGACTGCGGCACTTGCTGTTACGTAGCATTCACTTATGGTTTCTGTTCTTCCAGAAAATCATTGATACTGTGCTAACATAAGCAAGAGCTGCATCATATTACTAATTTAGTCCATCCCAATAACATGCAAAATTATGTTTTATAGTCTCTGAGTATAATTCTTTTAAAAATCATAAGGCATAGAAAAAGTCACATTACTCATATTCCCAGCTTTTAGAGTTTCTCAACATTTGCCATGCATTTTCTCTAACTGTAGCACAGACTAAATATAGGAAGCTGAAGTAAATTAAATTAAAATGTTTTGGAGCAAGATGAATGATTAATGTAAATTACAATACTGTATTATATTTCACCACAAACATTCAATAAGATTTCAAAATTTGCTTGTTTTGCTATTCTTTTCATATTTTGAATTCTATGTAGGTACACAAATATCAGATATTTCCAACTCATAAACATCATAGCTTTAACATCTGCTTTCTCCTCAGTGTATTATTAATTTGTTGTCAATACTTAGATGATGCTATGGAATCCTCATAAATTATATGACAGAAAAATGTCTGTGATTTCAATTTGTGGTTTATACAAGGAGTTGAGATAAGATGTATTTGAGGGACTCTCATTTTGCAAGTTTCCAAAAATGATGCTTAAAAAATAAAATGCAAATTTTAATTGAGAAGCTTCAAAGTAGATATAATTATGTTGTCTAAGAATATGCATGTATCATAGCATCTTCTCTGTCTAGAATTCTTTATATCACTACTCTAATCCAAAGTATTGTGAAATACCCTTGCTTACATTCAAAACTGAAAATACTATTCAATCCAAATGAGTGCAGGTGAGTACCATTATTGATAGGGTACTATGTAATTGCACGGCTTAGCTAGCAATATGACTGTTTGCATGTTTTAATCAGATTCCAGACTTGAACAAATGCGGTGAAAATCAACACAAGCTCATCTCTGTGGAAACTGGCAAAGCAACAGATGCTGCTACTGGAAATAGCTAGGACTTCTGAATCTTCAGATGAAAAACATTTTGTGAGGAGGGGTTTGTTCCATGCTTGATTCATGGATTTAAAGTGGTAGATATTATTATTTAATGTAATTTATTCCAAAGGCATAATGTCTATTTAAAATAGCAGGGACAATGTAGCTTAACTTATTTAGTATAGAACTTTTTCCTTTTCCTGATTTTGCCTTCATTCAATACTGAAGTGCATCTCTTTAATAAATTAAACATTTATTAAAGGACAGCTTAGGGCCCAGCGTGGTAGCCTAATGGCTAAAGTCTTTGTCTTACATGCACCAGGATCCCATATGGGCACTGGTCCTAATCTCGGCACTCCACTTCCCATCCAGTTCCCTGCTTGTGGATTGGGAAAGCAGTTCAGGATGACCCAAGGAGTTGGAACCCTGCACCTGCATGGGAGACCTGGCTCCTGGCTTGGGATTGGCTCAGCTCCAGCCACTATGGCTGTTTGGGGAATAAATCATTGGATGGAACATCTTCTTTTCATTCTCCCTCCTCTCTGTAAATCTGACTTTCCAATAAAAATGAAACAAACAGCTTTTTTTTTTTTTAAAAAAAGGACAGCTTTGAAAGCTTGCTAAGTGAAAATGACAAAGTGATTCAGTATTTGACAAGCCCTTAATTCAACTTTGAGAATATTCAAAACTCACTAATTTAGGCTGTATATATCGCCACTTGAGATTGGCAACATCGAGCTAAAAACAATATAGTCCCAGGCCAGAAAGGATATCTCAATACTGTGACACAGAAAATATCACAAAATCAATAACTTTTGCATTGCAGAGACTTTATCTAAACCTTGCCTAATGTGAAAGTGTTTTAAAGTGTGGGGGGGGGGGCAGAGGATTGCAGGGACTGACAGAGTTTGAAGGAGAGGAAAAAGAACTCATTCTCTAGAAATGGTGGCAGTTTTATGAAATGTGCATTAAGTAAATACCAAAGCAAGAATTATGAAAAAGGAAAGCTCCCTCAGTTAAGCTGGGTACTACTAACGTCTTTATAGAGCTATGAGTCAAGTTTCTCTGCAAGTTTCATAAGTTCTATTCTATCCTATTAACATTTTGCTTAGGAAAGTAGTATTAACCCCCTTCCTATTTTCCAGAGGTGGAAACTGAGTCACAGAGTTGCTATAAAGTAATAAACACAGAGGGGATGAAGCCACAATTTAGAGTTCAGCGATGGGTTGTGCAGCCGGTTGGGTTGCTGCCTGTAACCCTGGGATTCCATATGGGTGTCAGTTTGTAACCATTACTCCACTTCTGATTTGTTAATGGTCCTGGAGAGTAAGGGAAGATGTCCCAAGTACCAGAGCCCCTGTCACCCACGTAGGAGTTCTGGAAGAAGCTCCAGGCTTCTGGCTTTAGACAGATCCAAATCTGGCAGTTGCAGCCATTTAGGGAGTGAACAGGTAGATGGAAAATCTCTCTCTCAACCTCTCTGCCTCTGTTATCTGTAACTCTGTTTTTAAAATGTATTTTTAAAATCTTGAGAAAGAAAGAAAGGAAGGAAGGAAGAAAGAAAGAAAGAAAGAAAGAAAGAAAGAAAGAAAGAAAGAAAGAAAGAAAGAAAGAAAGAAAGAAAGAAAGAAAGAAAGAAAAGAAAGAACGAAACTGAATCTGAGCATTCATGCTGTCGGACCTGGCACAACAGGATAGTGGTTAAGTCCTCGCCTTGAACACACCAGGATCCCATATGGGCACCGGATCTAATTCAGGCAGCCCCACTTTCCATCCAGCTCCCTGCCTGTGGCCTGGGAAAGCAGTCAAGGACTGCCCAAGGCCTTGGGACCCTGTACCCGTGTGGGATACCTGGAAAACCTCCTGGCTTCTGGTTTTGGACTGCCTCAGCTCCAGCCATTGTGACCACTTAAGGAGTGAATCATCAGATGGAAGATCTTCCTTTCTGTCTCTCCTCCTCTCTGTGTATCTGACTTTGCAAATATATATATATATATATTTTTTTTAAAAAAAAGAAAATTCATGCTGTCAATTCCCATGTCATTGGCCTTTCAATCAAGTTATACTGTACAGTACAAGGTGAGTATTAGAAATATCCATACCATTAATGAATGTTCACAGTAATTTGGGGTATAAGATCATCAATTCTATGAGTTTCTGATTAGGGAACGAGATGCAGTACAATGAAGACAAAAATGAGGGACAAAGAAAATGTCAGTTTGTATAGATATGAATATCAGAAGTACACTGCATAGATCCTTGAAATGCATACAGAGGCTTGAAGACAAGCCACAGCTCAACCTTGTGGTCCATGTTGTTGAACTCGGTGAGTCTGCCCTTGGCACTCTGAGCTTAAGTTTTTCCAATCACTAAAATTGACAGTGGTACTTATGTGTTGGATCCATCAGATACTGTTTGTGATGTGATAAAATTTTGAAAAATGTAATCTATTATACTTTTGATATTAGCTTTGGAAAATATAGGAAAACAAAAAAGATTTATTATTGAATAAATAATCCTTCAATTAAATAGGCAAAACTGCTTAGATCCTCCCTGGAAATTGGTAAATTCTGAATTGTTAAATATTAGTGAGAATATTAATTAGATATTGGGTACTTAAGAAGAAGTTACTATGCACAATACAAATTTTACTAACTTTAACCATTATACCACCACAACATAACTGTGAATGAGATTATATGACTTTCATATATCAGGAAAACACAACAGCTTGTAACATTCGAATAACAGAACATATGCAGAAGTACTAACTCCAAAATACATACTGATTCCCACACCCACGTTGTTCACCAGTAACTTTTCTACTTTATGACTTCTTTAGCAATAGGGCATTGGAATCTAACTACAGAATTGAAAATTAATAAATATACATCCATCCTTGCATGTACATATGTGTGTATGCATTTGAGGCTATTAATCATTAATGGAACATGATTCATTTCTACTGCAGGGTATAGATATCTAAAATGCTTCCTAAATAAAGAAAAGCTTCAAGTAATACTATAACAATCTGAAGCAAAGAAATGCTCCAGTATATCCAAAGATGATATTTTGGTGTACAAAGCAAGCAGACCATATTAGTCATAAAATCTATTCCCGTGCTAGATAAAGCAGTGTTGCATGGCTAGACTCACTCAACAGCAAACAGTGAATCTCAGCTCCACTGCTATTTGATGTGTGTGCTTGATAAATTGCTAAATCACTTTAAGCCTAAATTTCATCATCTGTAAACTGAATGTTACTCTGCCAATTTCATATCAGTATTATTATGATTAAGAGCAGTTAAGTAATATCGATATGTAGAATAGTTTCTAGCTATAAATCTCATAAGCCTACAAGTCGCATTTACACACAAAAAATTGAAACACTGAAGAATATCCATAGTAACATATTGCTTTTCATTCTTTAATCAAACCTCTTTTTGTCTTCTGATTGTAGCTGTTTGTAAAAATGGAATCAGTTGGTGGCTTAGCATGCCGAGCAGTTTGTGTTATCACAAGTTATTTCCTATCCGCCCTGCATATTCCTGCAAGGATTATTTGCTGAGGTCTGTAGCTGTTTCTTTTCTAAAGTACTTCCAAAACTCACCCATCCCCCAAGATATAATAATAACTGTGAGGCTCACTTGGCTTTCTGTGCATGTTCTCTATTGTGCTGCACTGAGATGAACTCAAATTTAAACTATAAACTTTCTGAAGCTTATGGTTTTTTAAATCTTGTTTATAAAATATAAAGACACTGTGTACTCCACTGCTCAATAACACTGAGGTTACTAGCATCGGGCTCTTCTGGGATAAGGGTTGCAAAACCATTAAGAATACATAAATGGCTCCCAGAAACTGTAGTTTTCAAATAGATGGAATCCCTTTAAAGCTCAACATATTCTGCTCAAACAGACTTTTAGAGAGGAGAAGAAGTTCCTGGCCTACATTCAGCCCACTATTATCCTCTATTATTTACAAGCACTTGGTTTTACAATGTGTTCTGAGACTTTAGTTTGCTCTTGCAGCTCAAGCTAGGTCAAAAAATTCCTTAAAAATAAGAAGAAAAAACAAAAAACCAATTATATTTGTTAAAAAATAAAGCTTCACTAAGAAATTTAACAACAAATATTTCAAGCCTAACAAGTTCCCCAAAGAATAAAAGAAAAAAAAAATTAGATCTCTAAAAATAACTGACAGAATAAATTGCTGTGACTCCCAAAAAAGACTGCAAGTGGAAATGCCAAGGGTCAATAATGGTAGAAACTATGATAAGGTATTCATGATGCTGGAGGAATATTAATTAGAGGCAGGACAGAAAAATCAAGACTTTGAGCTAATGTGTGGTGTACTGGTTAAGTGGCAGTTTACAAACATGCATTCCATATGCCTGGTTCTAGTCTGCACTATTCCAGTACACATTCGCCTTCCTAAGAATACATACCCTGGGATGCAGAGCTCATCGCTCAGATGCTAGGATTGCTGTCATCCACAGGAGAGACCAAGACTGACTTTTGGGTTAACAGCATCCAGCTGGTTCAACTTGGCAGTTTCTGCTCTTTGGAGTGAACCACTGAACAAAGATTTCTCTTTCTGCTCATTGTCTGTCTCTCTACCTTTTCAATAAAAGCTAATGCAAACAGAAAGTTTTAAAAAGTGAACATGTAATTTGAATGTAAATTTAAAATTGCTCCTGTTTTTAAAGATGACTATTAATGATTGTCATACTATTCATTGAATTAAATTCAGATATAAAATGTGGATCATAGTAATAATCCATAATGATTTCTTGTCTTATTTGCTTATTTAATTTGTGTTTGTTTTTCTTTTTTTATTCCTTTTAAAATTATTTGTATTTGTAATGCAGAATTTGCAGAATGAGGAAAGACAGAGATGTTCCATCTGTTGATTCACTCCCTAAAGGACCTTGGTGGCCAGAGCTAAGAGTTGAACCCTGAAACTGGGAACCCAGAGTTTCTTCCAGCTCTCCCACAAGGACGCAGTGTCCCAAGGCTTTAGGTCATCCTCTGCTGTTCTCCCAGGCCACAAGAAGAGAGCTGGATTGGAAATGGAGCAACCTAGACTTGAACTGGTTGCCAGCTTGGATGATATCACTAGCAGATAGAGGATCAGCTTGCCAGGTCACTGCACTGGTCCCAGACTTTCTTTCCTTTCTTTCTTTCTTTCTTTCTTTCTTCCTTCCTTTCTTTCTTTCTTTCTTTCTTTCTTTCTTTCTTTCTTTCTTTCTTTCTTTCTTTCTTTCTTTCTTTCTTTCTTTCTTTCTTTCTTTTTTTTTAATATTAAAGGCAAGAGAAACAAGCAGAGAGAGACAAACTTTCATTGACTAGTTCAGTCTCCAAATGCCATAATAGTCAGGTCTATCCCAAGGCAAAGATCAGAAGCCTTAAGATTCATTCTGGTCTCCCACGTGGATGGCAGGAGTCCAAGGACTTGGGTCATCTACCATTGCTTTCCCAAGCACATTAGCAGCAAGTTGACTGAACTGGAGCAGCTGAGATTCAAACTGAGTCTGTTCTGAGAGAGGCAGATCAAACACAATGTGCTCATTGCCACAAATCTATGACATCATTATGAAAACAAATTAGGTGGGATTATGATCTAATGCTCAGTAAACATTTGATTACTGATATCTATTCATACAATTAATTTCCATGCTGTGTTGACAAATCTGTGGCTTCAATTCTACTCTTACTTGATGCAGAAGCAGTACAGATTTTACTAATCCCCTTTCAACTGAGTTTCATTCTCTTAATTCAGCGATGTAGATATTCCCTTCTCAGATTACCGTTTTCTTCATTCCGTTTATCAAAACTGCTAAAACATGCACTGCCAGTTACAGAATCAAACAGCTACCCAAATCTATTCATGCCATTGTTTTTCTCTAATAAATATGACTTTTAGATTCCAAAACATCTTAATTGTATAATATAATCTAGTTACTGCTTTAAGAAATCCATATTATAAGACTGACAGGGGAAAACGTATTTTTCAAAAGGAAACAGGACATTTTTCAGATGACTCTAGAATTTAATTTTTTGGAGAACAGCATTCTTAGTCTTAAGGGAAAGAAATCTGAAAGTTTTACTTGAATCAATAACCTGTATTTTAGCTTTTTCAAAATGTTACATCTAAAAAGCAGCCATTGAATGGTTGGATTAATGCATTTTTAAGGAAATCTGCAATACCGCATTTTGCAATGTGATGTTTATGTAAAATAAACACATAAATAATAAAAACAAATGTCAAATTTCCATTATGTCTCCCTAGTTCCTCCAAATTCATACTCTTAGTAATCATTACAATGTAATTTAGAAACTCGATGTTTTTAAACATGTATTTATATGAAATGCAATGTTATTACACAGAGGAAAGAGACCGTGAGTAAGAGATAGAGAGATCTCCCATCCACTGATTCACTCCTCAAGACAGGGCTGGGAAAGGTAGAAGGTGGGAGCCAGGAACATCATTCGGCTCTTGTATCTCTGTGTAAGGGACTTAAATATTTGATCATGTATTGCTGTTTTCTCAAGCATTTAGCAGGGAGCTTGACTGGAATCAGAGCTCCAGAGACTTTAAACAGGGTCCAGCATCACAGATGCTGGGTTAACTTGCTGCATTGTAACAGCACCCAAGAAATATTTTATAGATTGAAAACAGAATTATCTGGGGAGTGAACCAAGAAATGGTAAACTCTCTTTGTCCATCTACCTTTCTGTGATCTGTTATTCAAAAATAAAATAAGTTTTCAAAAATTTAACTGTCTTTTAAATATATAATGTTGTCAGATACATACACATACACACATATTACAGGTACCCAAGCTTACATATATCCCACATTATCAGATACCATAAATGTGCCAATGGCATGCATAATCAACTTCAATTAGAAATAACATTTAACATTTACTAAATTTATTAAGCATCTAATTTCTGCTAGAAACTCTTACTAGGTACTCAATGATTAGGAAATACAGCAATTGGACAAAGAACCCACCTATAGCCCCACTTTTTTTTTTTTAAGGTTATTCCTGCCACACAGTTAACATTTACACAGTGAGTCCTTGGCGTGGAGAGATACAAAGGTGAAATTTTTGGTGCATAAATTTAACTAACTCTTGCTGCCTATTAATCCACGTCAGTTGCAAACATGGTCCAGATTGTAGCAATCTTCTTATTGGAGTTTTTATCCATTTTAACCACCTTGAGCTCAATACTATGATGGGTAGTATATGCTTAGTACAGAGCAGGATGAGCAGAAGGGAAAGTCAATTATAATTGGCAGAGGTGAAGTTAGTCAACTTTTTGAATAACACAGATCTACAATCATGCCAATCTAGTACCCCAGCACTGAAGATGTGTTACTGAAAGAACAACAAGTGATAAACTTATTAATGATACAGGGGGAAATGACTCTTTGAATTCCTTTTGTTGCCTGATGATATATTGATAATGTATTAACTTTTTCATCTCCTGAACTTAAAATTTGAGGAGACACATGTTTTTCCTAATGGTTAAGTTGTCAGTTAGGAAGCTCATGCTCCATTTCAGAGTGCTTGGTTCTTGTCTAGGTTCCAGCAACGGATTCCAGCTTCCTGCTACTGTGGGTCCAAGGAAGCAGTGGGGACAGTACAAGTGGTTGGCTCCTCACCATTAACATGGGAGAGGAATTGGATCCCCAGCTCTTGGGTCTGGTTCCTACCTTGCTGCTATTATTATTAAACATATAGTTTCTGCCGGACATCATTCCAGGTGTTCAGTCATAAGGCACTACAGCACTGGAGTGAAATAGTAGATGGATACATGTTCATCCTCGTTAGCTCTCTATACCTCTCAGAGTCAAAAATATGGACTGAGAATCACCTCTACCACATCTTACACTGATTAGGGGAAATTTAGCAGTCTGAATGCTATATAATTACTACATAAGTTTTGAGTAACTGTTGAACAAAAACAAAAACAAAACAATTGCTGAGAAATCACATTGTTTTTTTTTTTCTTACACCATCTTGAAATATTCAAAAGTATGTGTATCTGTTGCCATTCACTAGGGAGTTTAGATGTAACCACTGAATCATGGAATAATTAAACTAGTTTTGATAGACTTGAAAATTTGACCTATATTGAATTTGAAATCTTGTTGATTTTTTTCCTATGGAACTACGGTTATCACCTTATCAAAGGTTGCATATCTGCCAGATAATATAAAATGAATTTCATTCATGACTCTAATTTGTATACAGGCTAATACATCATTTTTAATTTTTTAGAAACTTAAAATTTGGCAGAAATTCAAATATATTCTGCTTGCTTGCCTGCTTAGAATAGAGTCTGAATAAATATTTGCAATTCAGCAGTTGTTCTGATTCTGCTTTGCAATAAAAGGTCAGAGAAATTTGCTTCTAATTTTGTAGTTATGCTTCCTATAATGCTTAAATGAAAACAATTTTTCTGTAATTTTTTTGTGGACTATTCCTTTGTTACTTTTATTTTTGGGTGTGAGAATATCACATCATTTTAATTAGTATACATACACATTTTATTATGTGCATTTTTATAGCTCATAGTTTGAACATATATGTACAAGTCTTTTGAAGTTATTTAATTTCCTGCTGTGTCATAAATAAGCATCTAAAGCCTGTTAGTTTCCTTAGAATACATGGTTTCTTAGCTTCTTGAATATTATTGCAATTTATTTCAATTCCATGAGGTACAGGGGAGGGACGCTTTTAAATGTCAATGATAAAGCACTTGACATGCAATGAAAAGTTATTTCTTAAAAACTCAATCTTCTTCAGAAAGAAAATGATAACCCAACTCTATATATTTATGTTGAACTGCAGTTAAGTTATTAAGGCAGCCTAGACAGTCTCCAAAATTTTAAAACGAAACCTAATCTGCCTACATTCATTTTGCTAATGTGGAAAACCTAGCTGTAGCACCAAAATTCTCAAATGGCCCTGAAATTTTATCATATGTATCTTTGCGATTGTGTCAGCATTTATTAACACACTGTTCAGTATCATAAAGTGAACTGTACATAAAGTGAACAGTACATAAAGTGAACTGATAGTCAAAGACATACTAATGTCATAAAACAGTATCCAGGGCTAAACAAGTTACAGAGAAAGGACACCTGAGATGCTGCACAGTAAGATGTTCTGTCAAACCTCCAGTAAATAGAATAGATAACTGGCCAAGGAAATGTTTGTTTTGAGTGTTTGAGTTCAATCCGTGACTTGGCTACCCAGAGTAAAAAAAATGTGTACTTTCCATTTTAATGTCACCTCACTAGTGATGTTCATACTTAAGTCTTTTTAAAGATTTATTTGTTTATTTGAAAGGCAGAATCAAAGATTGATAGAAGGAAATACCTGAGGAGAAATCTCCCATCTGCTGTCTCACTTCCCAAAAGATCAGCTAGACCAGAGCTGCACAGACCTAAGCCAGGAACTTCTTCCAGGGCTGCCACGCGGGCGCAGTAGCCCTAACTATTGGGCTATCTCCTGCTGCTGTCCGTAGCCTGCTAGCAGGAAGAATCTTCAGAACTTAAGCAATCGGGTCTCAAAACTGTAGGATGCAGGCACCACAGGCAGTAGCTAAACCCACTCATTTTCTAGACTCTGCCGCAAAAGATATAATGATATATTTTGTTTTCAGGATCCTTGTGATGTAAGCAATTATGTTTTCTCTCAGATGAAAAGGCTATGTCTATGAAAATACACCAAATACATGAACAAATACCTCAGCAAAGCCAGACACATGGAGAGAATGCATATGGAAAGATGCCTACCATCATATTCGTCAGGCCTGGCACAGTAGCCTAGTGGCTAAAGACTTGCCCTGCATGGGCCTGGATCCCATATGGGCACCAGTTCTAACCCTGGTTTCCCCACTTCCCATTCAGCTCCCTGCTTGTGGCTAAGGAGAGAAGTCAAGGACAGCTCAAAGCCACAGGACCCTGCACCCTCATGGGAGAACTGGAATAGGCTCCTGGCTCCTGCCATCAGATTTGCTCAGCTCTGGCTATTGAGCTCACTAAAAGAGTGGACCAATGGATGAAGTACTTCCTCTCTGTCTCTCCTCCTCTCTGTATATCTGACTTTCCAATAAAAATAAAATAAATCTTTTAAAAAATCATATGTCATTAGAAATTGCAAATTAAAATGGCAACAGTATGCTTAGAGTCATTACTAGGATGACTGAAATCTAAAACATCAATAACGCCACAAGCTGGTGCAGACGTGGGACAGGGGACACTCCTTCCTTGCTGGTAAAAACAAGAAATGGTAGAGCCACTCAGAGAAACAGTGTAAAATTAAACAAAATCTAACCATACGCCTGAAAAAATTACATTCTTTGAAATTCATGCAGATTTATAGAAAACGATGCCCACACAAAAATCTGCCCAGGACTATTCATAGTTGCTTTAGTCATATAACTAACCAAACTTAGAAAAAATTGAGATGTCCATTAAGTGGGGAATAAACTGTGACACATCTATACAGTGGAACAATATTCAGTGATAAATGTGACATTAGGCCATATAAAGGTGTAGAGAAAATCAAATACAGCTCACTAATTGAAAGAAGCCAGCATAGAAGACTGTATCATTTTAACCACATGACATTTGAAAGAATGAAATTATGAGACAGGGGAAAATCCATGATTTCCCAACGTTAAGAGGAGGGAGAGATGAACTGATGACACATGAGAGATTTCTAGGGCAATAAAACTCCTCTATGCGACCTGACAATGGTGGAATATCTTGGCACATTTGTCAGAGCTAAGAATATAAAACAAAGAGAGAGTAAGAAATGATGTAGACTTGAGTTAATAATGATGTGTCAGAGTGGCTTCACCGATTATGTCAGCAGTACTACAAAGGAGTGGGATGGTTAAACAGGCTGATAAATGGAACAAATTTTGTGAAGATAAATGGGAACTTGGTATCCCCGCTCAATTTTACTGTGACCTAGAATGACTCTAAAAACAAAACGTATTAGTAAAACCATGAAAATTTTTACATTTAAAAAAAATAAATTATGTGGGCCTGGTACAGCAGTCTAGTGGCTGAAGTGCTTAACTTGCAAGCACCAGGATTGTATATGCACATTGGTTCCTGTCATGGCTGCTTCACTCCTCATCCAGCACCCTGCTTGTGATCTGGGAAAGCAGTCAAGGATGGCCTAAATCCTTGGGAAGCTACCGCCTTCTGGGGGGACCCAGAGGAAGCTCCTGGCTCCTGCGTTCATATTAGCTCAGCTCCAGTCATTGGAGCCACTTGGGGAATGAACCAAGAGATGGAAGATCTTCTTCTCTGTCTCTCCTTCTCTCTGGAAATCTGACTTTCCAGAAAGAAGGAATGAAATAAAGAATGAAAGGAAGGGAGGGAGGGAGGAAGGAAGGAAAAGAGAGAGAGAGAGAAAGAAGGAAAGAAAGAGAAAGAAAATCTTTTAAAAAAGGAAATTAAATAATGTACTCAAAGCATCAAACTTTATAATTGGTAGAGGTTTGTATCTCTGGTCCAAGTGTAAATTATCCTTGAGAGTCCTTATCAAAAATTATATGCTACACGCCAAGCATTTCACTGAAGGTGAAGGTGGATCCAAATAAAATGAAGCAAATGGTGAATAAAAGCACAGACATAAGTTTTATCATCAAATATGTGTTATTTTCTAATAACTTCTAAATTTTATCACTTTAATTCATAGAGGCATACTTAAAATTTTTTGGAATGTTTTTACTAATTGTTTTAAGGTTAAAATGAGAAGTGACGGCAGACAAACTTTATTTGTTATCCATAAGTTTTGTTCACTCTTAAGAACTTGCACACCATTTCAGGTAATGTTTGCACACCTACATAAGTAAACTGTACAACTGTGTCATTAATCTGTCTCCACAAAACGAAGAAAAGAAAAAAAATATATCTGTTTTTATGTCTCATAAACTGATTTATAAATCCTATGTCTAATATTGAAATTTCCGCAAGCAAAGATAAAATTGTGTAGCCATTCCTTAAAATATGAAGAAAAAGACCCTGCTTTAATTTGCAAATAAAACTGTCCTTAACCTTACTGAATCCATTCTCTCTGTAGCTGGCAGCTCTGGAATTCTTAGAGGAAATTATCATGCTCTTTTGTTTTGCATCTTCCCTCATATAGTTCATATTTTTCTTAATCATCTTTCAGATGATTTTTAAGTCTACAGTTATGTAATAAATGTGGATGTAGTAGAAATTCCAATACGGCAGTTTCTTGCAAGAGAGAAAGTTAAGACTACCATGGGAATATCCCAGGAGCCCATGGAGAAATGCTCTCATCTTAATTAGAGAAAGGCAAACATGTACAGATTATTTTTCCAAGAAAAACTGACAGTAAACATTTTAAAATCTCAATTTTCTGGAGGTGTATTTAACATTACATTTATGAAACCTCAGCTTTAGGAGCTCTCACTAGCAAAAGTCTCTTCCATTTTCATACATTTGATTTTATCATTTTATATTCCACTTTTTTTTCCTTAAGAGAATTCTCCAAATTATGTAAACTTCCATTCTCACCAAAATTTATTTATGTAGATTGCTATAGCATGCAATCAAAGCAAGGCACTATGACAGACATGCATACGTAAATAAAAAAGCTTAACCTTCCCTTGGTGGCATTGTTTCACAAGTTTTGTCTTCTGTTTATACTTATGAACAGTGGAAGCAGAACACACACACTAAACACCTCTTACTATTTGCCTATTTCACCCTTGTTATACATCTGATTCACTGTAACATCAAACACTGCTCTTAACTTGATAGCGTGCACTCTGTCCCATCTCCTTCCGAAAGAAAGTTCTGACAGCAGTTTCTGACATAGCACTTGATCATTTAATGTAAGAGGACTCTCTCACCAACCACATTCCTATCTTACGTGGGTTCTGTGTTGGGTTCTGTATTGAGTCCTGGAGTGTGCAAGGTGAGGACTTGAACCACGAGGCTGCTGTGCTGGACCTAGTCAATGTTTTTAACTACAGCTTCCCAACTGGTCTCTTCTCTTCCTTCAGTCTCCACCTGATCAGATATTTTCTCCACTGGACAGTAGAAGTGATTGCTATAAAATACTGTCAGATTTTATCAAAGCCTCTAATAAAACACATCAATTACCCCCTACTAAGTGGAGCACACATTTTTTTTTCCTGATGATAAACACAACTTCCCTTCAATGTGTAACACCAAATATTTCTAATCTGATAGAGGTTTTTCAACATTCAAATGAAATGGAGAAGTCTACTCTTTCACTGTAGAAGTTGTTTTGTATAATAACATCTTGGTTCTTGAAAAATACGTATTTAAGGGGCAGCCTTGTGGCACAGTAGTTAAGATGTCTCTTGGGATGCTTGCATATGTTATACAATTCAAGTCCTGGCTTCTCTGAAGCAGGTAATGATTCAAGTACTTTGTGTCTCCTGACCAGGTGCTCCACTTCCCATCCAGCTCCCTGCTTGTGACCTGGGAAAGAAATCAAGGGCAGCTCAAAGCCTTGGGGCCCTGCACCCATGTGGGAGACTCAAAGAAGTTCCTGGGTCCTGGCTTTGGATGAGGTCTGATCATTACAGCTATTTAAGGAGTGAATCAGCCAATCGAAGACCTTTCTCTCTGTCTCTCCTTCTCTCTGTATATCTGCCTCTCCATTAAAAATATTTATCAAATAAATAAAACAGTGACCAAACATGTGGCTGTAGAGATACATAGAAAGCAAGTTTATCAAATTTGATGACTGCATGGATTTAGATGACAACGAAGTTAAGTTTCGAATGAAGTCTTACTGGCAAACTGAGGAAGTTGGATTTACTCTAATTTGTACTACCCACGCAAGGGGAGATAAAAGTAGCAAAGTCATGCCCCATCATTTTCTGAGCTTTCCTGGTCAAATTTGATGACAATTTTGTAGTGTCATGCCTGCCAACAGCTTTAGCCGCTAGTAGAAAAATCTCTGTGCATCTACTCACATGTCATTTTATTAAGAACAATTACTTCTAACTAAACTGCCTCCCCATTCTGTCAAGCTCAAAGAAAATGTTATGACCGAGGTGTCACCTCAAGTCTCAAGTTTCTATATCTGGTATTAATTTCATTAATTATAACCTTTTTGCTTCACTCTGATCTGCTGACAGAGCACTGTCTGGGGCTCAGCCAACTAATCAGATTAAATCCTGTAAGTTAGAAATACATGAGTGCAAATTAATGTAATTGTTTCTCCAAGGCTCTATTCTGGACAAGCAGGTATGAATAATCTTAAAGTAGTTTGCTAATGGTAAAATATAGCTTAATGCAAGCCATTCAATTTCATGCAGTCCAGAGCTAGCTTTTGAAAAGCCACCACAGCTCACTGCTATTTTCACAGAAAAAATAAAATTGGAGAATGCGATCCAGCCATCCCCCTACTGCATATAAGCAAAAAGACTTGAACAAAATTAATCAAATAGATGCCTGCATCATCATTTTTATGGCAGTACTATCCACGATAGTCAAAATTTGGAACCAACCATGGTGTCTAATATTGGGTGAATGGATAAAAAAATATGGTATTGATACAAAATGAAATATTCAACTATAAAACATGAATGAAGTGTATCAGCAGTAGCAAAATGGGCTCAACGGGAAAATATCATGTTGAGTAACACAAGCTGGACCTAGAAAGACAAATACCACATGTTCTCCCTCATATATGTCAGCTAATCTTTAAAAACCAGTCTTTAAAAAGCAAATGTTTGGGCCCGGTATAGTAGCCTAGCGGCTAAAGTCCTCCTTGCCTTGAATGCGCCAGGATCCCATATGGGCCCCAGTTCTAATCCCAACAGCTCCACTTCCCATCCAGCTCCCTGCCTGTGGCCTGACAAAGCAGTTGAGGACGGCCCAAAGCCTTGGGACCCTGCACTGATGTGGGAGACCTGGAGGAAGTTCCTGGCTCCTGGCTTGGGATCAGTGCAGCTCTGACCGTTGCAGTCACTTGGGGAGTGAATCATCAGACGGAAGATTTCTGTCTCTCCTCCTCTCTGTATATCTGACTTTTCAATAAAAATAAATAAAATCTTAGAAACGTGTGAATGTATCAGTATTACTGTAAATATGATTTGGTAAGACTTTGCTTTATATGTCCCATGCCAATGCCTAAGAATGCTATGCTACCCTAGTTTTAATGATCTGTGAATATGGGTCATTTTTCCATTTAATTATTAATTTTATTTCTAGTTGTTATTTGTATTCCCACTAAACAATACTGCTTTTGCATTTGACTTGTTAAGCTTGTTATTTAGTGAAGTTTAAAGCCCTTTTAATGTCATGTAAGTTTAAAATAGATTATCGAGGGTATTATATTCTTGGGATTATATCTACAATCGTGTTGAATCTGCTAAAAACTAAAAGTAAGATACAAAAAGACAAAGAGAAAAAAATTAAAAGTGGGCCAAATGTACTGCAGTAAGAGATATGATAAGGCAAAAATTATATACTTCAGTGCATATTCCTTATTACATGGATAGTGCAATTAATGAAGCCCAGGCTTGCTTCTGGTGAAAATCTCTAGAAAGCAGAATCCATTGCACTGAATTCAATCAAAGGCAGAAATGGAGAGGCACAGAGAGCTAACTGCCCAGACATATACAGGCCAACACACTTTGGCTTATAGATGATGGCTGAAGTAGTAAAGTGAACTGGCTCAGTAGCCATATAATTTTAGATAGTCAAAATCCTGGCTCTCTGTCAAATGAGGTGAATAATGATGGGCCAGAGGCGTGGTTAGTGGATTAAGTTCCTTCCTATGATGCCGACACTGCATTTGGAGTGCCAGTTCATATCCCAGATATTTCATTTAGAAACCCAGCTCCCTGTTAATGCACCTCCCTCCCTTGCTCTCATTCTGCCTTTCAGGATAATACACAATCTTTAAAAATAATTATGGTCATGTTTAAATTATCCAAAAAATTCAGTGCTCTGAATAGGTTTAGAGAATATTCTGAGTTACCTCTGAGTTGGCTCTGTTTGCTATTAGAATATGTGGAGGAAACAGCCATCTGTCTCCTTCTCCACTGTCATTTAAAAATAATATTTGGACTCCAATCCTTGGTAAACCTATTCTGGGGAAGCAGGAAAGTGACAGGAATCAACATGGTATAATATATTAAATGATAGGGACACTTTGATTACTGATTCAAGATTTCACTTTACATATAAATGCTACATAAAATTGGTTGTAAATAAGACTGCACAAATAGCATAATATATTTTATATGGTAATTTGGTTAAAATTGTCTTTTGTTTGGTACCTTAAACTAAAGCATTGTCCCTAAATCTATATTCAGCAATTGGAGTAAGAGACTGGCACTGATTCAGAGAGTTAGGTTGTGTCAGAGGGTAATACATCCTTAGGGCTTCTGGTTCTATTTTCATTTGCTCCACTTTAATCCAGTTACACACTAATCAATGTAAGATGTTCCAAGTCAAGCCCAGCATAGTAGCCTAGCAGCTAAAGTCCTCCTCACCTTGAATCACTGGGTGCCATACGAGCACCAGTTCTAATTCCAGCGGCCGCACTTCCCATCAGCTCTTGCTTGTGGCCTGGGAAAAGTGTCAAGGATGGCCCAAAGATTTGGGACATCGAACCCACATGGGAGACCTGGAAGAGGCTCCTGGCCCTGGGCTTTGGATCAGCTCAGCTTTTGCCATTGGAGTGACTTGGTGAATGAATCATCGCACAGATCTTCCTCTCTGTTTCTCCTCCTCCTCTCTGCATAGCTTCCTTTCCAATAAAAATAAGAAAATCTTTTTTTTGAAGATTTATTTATTTATTGGAAAGTCAGATATACCTAGAGGAGGAGAGACAGACAGGAAGATCTTCTATCCAATGATTCACTCCCCAAGTGAGCACAACGGCCAGTGCCGTGCTGATCCAAAGCCAGGATCCAGGAACTTCTTCCAGGTATCCCACATGGGTGCAGAGTCCCAAAACTTTGGGCCATCCTCAACTGCTTTCCCAGGCCACAAGCAGGGAGCTGGATGGGAAGTGGAGCTGTTGGGATTAGAACTGGCACCCATATGGGATCCCCCACGTGTTGTAGGCGTGGAAAAAAAAGGTCTTCCATGTCCTTGGGCCCCTGAACCCATGCTGGAGATCTATATGGATATCTAGGTTCCTGTATTTAGCCTGACCTGGCCTGGGCTGTTGTGACTATTTGGGAAGTAAATCAACTGATGGTAGATTCTCTCTCTCTCTCTCTACTTGTCTCTCCTTTTCTCTCCCTGTGTCCTTTTCTTTGTAACTATGCCTTTAATGAACAAATCTTAGATACTGCATCTATCAAAAAAAATAAAAGAAAGAAAGAAAAGAAAAACGGTTCGTACATATCCAGTGTCATGGGAAGAAGAGAGAATTAGTAACAGAAGATTTTCTAACTTTGCCAGAGAAGGGCACGTACCAGGGATTAGGCTGGATGTTAAGGCAATGAAATGCCCGATATATACGTCACATTCACTCAGAGTAGCCCTTTTGTAGGAACTAAAAGTCTAACTGTTGGTTCTGTCTCAGCCACAGATCTATCATAGTGATGGCACATTCATTGTTTATGTCAGTACCTCTGATCAGCCTTTGCAAATCACTGTCCCCAAATAGCAACACTTGTTCTACATCCAGCAAACTGATGCTCCTAAACTTATAACCCAACTTTCCCTGTCCCAACACATGAAAATTCCCATCTTTCTTTGTTTTAGCTGCACATGCATGCTGGTGGTGGACATGGCTGAGATCTCAAAGAGACCCAATAGGATGTGCAAAGTTTTCATACTCTCTGGAAAACAATAAATTTTCCAAAATTTAGTTGTACGTGATTTTCATAAATGTCTCTTGTTAATGAAACATGCTGTGATCTTATGAAAACAAGGTTTATAACTTAAATGCAAGCAATATAAGCAGTTGCGAGTGATTTCTGAGAACGGAATCATTGGAGTCCAGTTGCTTATTTGTCTTCTAAGACTTAATTTTTGCATTACTACAATACAAATGGCAAGCATCACCCTTTGAATAAGAAGATAATGGTGTAAAAAATTGCAGTCAAAAACCTGTGTTTTCACATCTAACACAAAAACAATATCTTGCTCTTTCTGGAATTTGATCTTTAGCATCGTAAAGAGTAATAGTGGGAACAAAATGGCTTACTGTGTTTACAATAAGGTGCACAACTACAAAATGCTCGTATATTTAACAATGTCTATTAGATTCAGCTAATTATGTAAGAGTTATGCACGGCTTAGCAGAGAAACCTCTGTTTATGACACCAGCATCTCTCATCAGAGTGCCCACTAGAGTCCCTGCTACTCGGTTTCTGACCCAGCTTCCTGGTAACACATGTGAGAGAGCAGTATGAGAGCCCCTGCTACTCCAATGAGAGACCAGGATTTGGACTTCCTAATCCCTGGCTTTTGCCTGGCCCAGTTCCAGTCACTGTGTGTCTCTCTCTCTCTTCCGCCTTTTTCTCTCTGTTGTTTGACTTTCAGACACATAAATCATCCTTAGAAAAGAACAATATCTTTCATGTATATTTGAAATTCTCTGAACATTCATTAAAAACTGGTATGTGAATCTGTCTTTCATTCTTCCCCTTTTACTCTGTGTCTCCCACATATCAATAGTTTCTGAGGGTTCTGGAGTGACTTGGGGAGTACAGTAAACTATAAGTGAAGCAGGGGTCATCATAAGAAATAATCACCAGTTTCTTCATACTTTCCAGGGAGAAGCAGTTTTATTGAATGTGATACCCTATCCACCACTGCTTTCTCAGCCATAGGCAGGGAGCTTGATCAGAAGGTGAACGTCAAGGACAATGAACCAGTGTCCATATGGGATGCTGGCACTCAGAAGGGGAGTATTAGTCAGTTGAACCAACAAGTCAGCCCCTATCAGTGATCTTAGAGGAAATTTCTGAGTTACAACAGTAAGCCAAGGGACAGTGATGGATTATTTCAAAACACAAGTCAAAAAGTATTAGAAGTACACAAAAGAATCTCAATGAAAAGCAATTGCAAGACAAAAAAAAAAAGCCAAATAAAGCCTATATCTGGAACACTTTGAGTACAGGAATGAAATTTCTCAACAAATCAGAGATGATACAAATAAACTAAAAGCCATGCTGATCAGAAAAGGGAAATGAAAGGAAGAGGGAAGCAGAGTTAGCAAGTGGCTATCATTTTAGAGAACACACAGTACCAATAAGAGGAGCTATTGGAGATCTTGAACACTCAGCTAGTAGGCACATGAAGGAAATGCAGGCACACACAGCCTGACTTGCCCTTGAAGACAAGACCATGCGAGATGCCTGGCTTCTCTCAAATACAGCAGAGACTAGAAATGCCCAATGGCACATGAAGTTCAAAATTTTTTAAAGAAAACGATTTACTTTATATTAAAATGAATTGCAGAAATATCCTCTATACACACGTATAAATGTGTGTACAACCAGGTAGTCTGGATTCTATTAGTGTTTTCTTGTTTCATGTGACAGCATTTTCGGTCAAACAAGTTGTCTCAAATTCAGTACTCTGAGAGTGTGCTCTTACTCAAAGCATAAAGGATTCAAAAGTATCTCCATATATTATTTGTATTCAATGAATGATTAGTTGTAACGTCATATTTGAAGAACAAATTTAGTGACAATTTTAGTAAATTATTTAAATGGAGATAAGTAAAGATTTTCCCATATTAAATAAGCAAAACACTAGGCAGACTCTGCAAATCACCATCTTAAATAGATATCAGTTTCTACAAATTGAAATAACATGAAAATTAAACTTCTACATAAGCTTATAAGTGTCAGAAAAAAAAATTGTGGTAATGCCCAAGAACATTCTGTCCTGTGACCAAATCTTTATAAATATTTTCATATATCCCTTTGGGCAAAACCTAATTTTTATTCAACAGTGTCCTTTCTAATGATTAATTGAGTTCAGCAAATGGCTGGCACTTAGTAAACAACACATGATCCTCGAGTAGCAACCAATGTGACCAAGAATGCCTTGAGAAAGTTAGAGTCTCCGGCAGTCTCTGTTCCCTGCGTGTTCTCTCTTGCAAGTCACACAGATGTGTCACATGCTTACCATCGAAGACCAGTGAAGGGAAGAGGACTATGACTGAATATTTGTTTCAATAAAAGAAAAGGTGATGTTATCACTGATATTTAATGACTAAACCATATATCTCTCTCCTGTGTTTGTGGTAGAGTACGTGTACAGGCATGCTTGCTTGTAATGGAGTGTTGTTTTCATTCACAATCATCTATGGCAAACAACTTACCCTTGCTTGCACACTCTACCAAGAATGAAATGATCCTTGTCTTTACTGACCTAAAAACCTAGGGAGAATAGACTTTAAACATAACTTTTCAACAACTGAATCTCATCTCAGTCATTTCTGGAACATAAATTTGGGCGTTCACCCTGATCTTTAGTGGTCAGGGAAGAAAAGGGATCATACTAATTTGTAGAAAATTGCTAAAGTGAAGTGATCTACCACCCAGAATGCATGAAAAAGAAAACCAGAAAATAGAGAGAAGGAGTGAGGCATCAACTAAGTAGGCAGGGACCAGGTGGCAGAGAACCATGAAGCTATACTAAGAAGACCGGACTTTGTTTTAAAGGAAACACTTAAAATTCCAAGGGTTTTCAACATTTCACTTAGTTAGGAATTAATCACCTCCCAGTTACATTTCTTTTATTTATTTTCCAAAGGCCCTCCTGACTGACTTAACAGAATTGTTAGCCCTGCTCACATAACTGCTTTCACATAAATGATTTCCCTGGTGCTTTTTGCATCATTTGTTAAAAGACTCTATTATAGTCAATAATTTACCATTGTTAGTTTGGCCTGCACCCCTGTAGGATTAGTATGTTTTTGATATAAGTTATCTTCTGTTTATACAACTGCTCCCACAATTCTACTTGTATATTGCTTGCAGGTTTTATTTCAGTGGTAGACCCTTAATGAACACTTGACTTTTATATTGCTTTGAAAACACTAAAAATTTGGTGTAACAGAAGCTTGATATATGAAATATTTTAGACACCGAAATCTTGGTTGAAATGAAGAGCTATTATTTAATATTTAAAATGACTGAAATGGATACTTACAAAATAATTATCAACAAAATAATACTACAGTGGCACATATTTTCAAGTATAGAGGAACACAGTGCCCAGCAGGTATCTCTCAAATTCATATCCCTAGTGACTGTACTGAAGAAACTAAACACTAGACAGCAGCAAGTATTACTTCAAGGATGTTTGGATTGTTTTTATTGTATCATTCACCGTTATATGATAAGTGTGCCATAACATAACATCATGAGAACAGAGAATGAATGACACAAATCCCCTAATCCACAGATTAAACTTCTACAGAAGACAAAGATATTATAAGTGCGTCACAAATTATTAGTATGCACAAAAGAAACCTTGTCTGTAGAATTACTGAGGTAAATGAAAGAACAAATGTGGGTATGATAAGCAAGATCAGATACAGGACTTACAGGAAAGCAATATGCAAATGGAGCTTGAAGAGGGATATAAATTATGTAATTGTGGAGACTTAAAAAAGACATTCAAGGATTATGGAAGACAATGAAATCACGGAAAAGTGATATTTGAGAGACGGGAACATTAAGATTGATGTGCTTGACACATAGTAAATACTAGGAAAATATTTGTTATTAGAGAAGATAAAAAGTTAAATCAATGAAAACATGAATTTTCATTGGACTTTAGCCAATGAGTGAATATAGAAGAGAGATTGTGGGGAGTGTATGTGGTGCCTCGGCCTTCTTTGTCCTGTCATTTTTGTGTGCTTCTTTTTCATTTTCTTTACCTTTTTTTTCTGTGCTTTTATATTGTAATTCTATATAAGTAGTAACAGTTTTTTTCTTCCAATTATAGCCCCTTTAACTACATTAATGCATGATGGTAAAAATGACCTAAAATCAACTTAATATTACACTTACATGATTTTGCTATTGTTATATCAATAATATTTGTGAAATCCCCAGCAATGAAATAGCAAGCATTATATATTTCCTTAAGATATCCTTCATTTCAGAAAAATGACCAATGTGAATACTACTTTAAAATATATACATTAATTACAGTATGATGATATTCAATGAGTTCAAGGAAAATAGAATTAGGTGGTAAAGTTTATGGAAAAAATTTGAAATCCAAGTTGTTTTCATAATGCACATTCCCATTAACTTACAAAACTCCTACATGTATAATTAATATATCATATATTATACTGATGTTTTCATAAATGTTTCAACAAGACATCTAAGTTTGAAGATGAAAATACTACTTATTCAAAAGAAAAGCCTTAGTTACATCTATTACATGAAATTAACTCCCTTAAACTCTTGTTGCACTGAACAACTAATTGTAGCTAATCTAGAAAACACGTTCTGCTTAAAAATCTTGAAGAAAATAAAATGTAATTAGGCAGCCAAACCCAGTGGCAAAAATATAGGGATTGTGTAGCTAGGTGGACAATTTTTGTCCTTTCTAAACTGCCACCCACTTTCCATCCTGAGCATATCAGTCTATCCCAGGAAGATGGTATATTTCTCCACTTTTTGAAGGCTTCTGCTACTTTTTTTTTTTTTTTAGTGTTCTGAGATCTCTCCGCATTGGGTCTAGTGACATCTGAACAATGGCAAGGAGCCCTGGGTGGTCCGCAGAGATAAAATAATTGTAAATTATTTCTGGACTCTGGAGAGGAGCTTTCTCTGGTCCTTACTTGGTTCCAGCTTTGGCTTCACTTTCTCTCTTGCACTGATCATCATGGTCGCTCAGGAGTCCCCAGTTACCTCAGATAGACAGAGAGACTAATATAAAAAGTTTTGGACAGGAAAAAAGTCATCTGGCCTAAAATTGCTCATCCTGTGCCTTACTGGGCAGCCTCCTGATTTGGCTTTTACTAGTCCTCACTAGGTAGGATGCAGAGTTCAGTTATTCCTCACTTGCTAAGTTATTGGGGATTTCTCTGCTCACCCGCCTAAGAATGTTCTACTCTTCAATTGTTAATATATGGCTTATTAGAATTAAAAAAAGAAGAATATCACTCTAGAAAACATCAAACTCTTCAAGAAAAAAATGGAAAGCACGCTATAAGATGCAGAAGTTAGTAAAGACTTCTTAGAAAAGTCACCAAGTCATCCAAAATAAACAAATGGGAGAGAATCAAGAAAGCAGAATGGGGTAAGGACACATTTAAACAGGAAATATATTAGCCAGTGTGAAGCAGAGAGGGAACATTCCAGAAAATAGAAGAGGACAGAACATCAGCAGGGGGTACCTGGAGACTGACAGACATATGAAAACACCACAAGGGTATGGTGTGGCAGTGACTGCTACGCCAGCAGCATTCAGCGAACGGTGATCTGAAGTAGCAGCCAGAACTCCACCAGCAACAAGTTTCCACCCAAAACAGGTCTGAATAGCTCTCAGATCGGATGCAGAGCAGATCAAGTACTCTAGTAGTGGCATATCAGACACCATTTCTTACAGTGTGGCAAAGAATTCAAGACCTCTGGGGACAAGAGTGAGCTGCACATGTTCTGAGCTCGGCAAGAACTTGCTGAGCTCAGTGGATTGCACCAGTCCCACAGGAAAATAATACCAATTATGGTATTGTACAGGTCAGAATAGGTCCATGTGGCCCTCAGACCTAATGACCAACAGGTTTCTGCAAGATCAGCACCACCACAACCCTAGCTATATAGGACTCCTGGTGTCTCTAATCCTGGGACCTGCTCCAACCAGAAGTGGGAATTGAGTTCAAATGAAAGTTGATATATCAGAAATTAAGAATACAGAGAAGCAAACTAAAAGTACAGTGGAGAGTCTCCAAAATAGAAAGAATGAAACAGAAGAAAAAACCCTCAAAATTTCCTGTCATCACTAGGAAACAAACAAAAATCTGGAAGCAGAACTGGATCAGGCCAAATAAAGTATTCAACAAGTGAGAGACACTATTAAAAGGCCTAATTTAAGAGTTATGGGAGTATCCGAAAGCGCAGAAAGAGAAGCTGGGCTTACAAATGTACTTACTGCAATAATAAGGGAAAAATTCCCCACTCTAGAGAAAGAACTGGGAAACAACATCCACGAGGGGCACAGCACTCCAAACAGGCTTGACCAAAAGCAATCTTCACCATGACACATGATCATCCATAAAGTTCTCTTCAATCAAACATAAGGAAAATATCCTTAAATGTGAACGTGAAAAAAGTCAACTGACATATAAAGGAATGCCAATCAAACAGACAGGAGATCTCTCACAGGAAACTCTACAGGCAAGAAGAGAATGGAGTGACATATTCCAGATTTTAAAAGCAAAAAATTGTTGGCCCAGGATAATGTACCCTGTAAAACTTTTTTTTGTCTTTGAAAATGAAATAGAAGTCTTCCACAGTAAAGAAAAGTTGAAAGAATATGCCTCTTCCAAACCAGCCCTACAAAAGTTACTTAAAGATGTTCTCTTGACAGAGAAAAGGAATAGTACCACCAAAGGCAAATGCAAAGAACATGACGGTAAAATAACAACAGAAGACTAAATCAATGAACAACTCATCACTTAAATGACAGAACCAAATTACCACCCATTTATATTAACCCTGAATGTAGATGGCTTAAACTCATCAATCACTTTTGGACAACAAAAATCAAATCTCACAAATGATTGCTGGCTCTGTCTCTTTCTGTACTTATCTGCTTACATTGTAGTCCGTACCCCACAACCTGCTTTTGCTACAACCAAAGAATGCCATTTCAGATATGTCAAAGTATTTTTTTTTTCAAAAAAATGTCCTGCAACCAGGCTTTTCAAGGACTATATATGTAGTCTCACAAATTCTCCTTTTCTCAAAAATCCCATCACTGACCCATCATTAACACATTACTCCACAAAGTCCCTTTGTACATCACAAGGGCCATTTCCCCAGACAACTTTGCTCTGGGAGCTATCTCACCCAAGATGGTGTGGCTCTTCAGAGTATGAGGAGGCAGATGCTAAGGCATTAAGGCTAGATCCAAGTCACAATGGGGACGGGTATGTCTCTTTCAGTCTTACGGGTGTGCAAAATGTCTGCTTCCCCCAAAAGCTGCCTTTAGCAAGATTAAAATGCTGAAGCACTCCTCTGGGTCTTCAGTTTCATCAGGAAAACACCAAGAAAATAGTGATTCTACCTTTCTGAGTTTTATCATATCATTAGACTAGAGAAGTTACCTACACTACTCTTCAGATACATTGGTATTAATAAATGTATACATTTCTATTTGCAACACCGTTTCTCCTTGCAACACTATTTCTCCTTGTTGGTGAGAGAACTTCAGCAAAACATATGTTAATGTTATACCAAATCAAGTTAGAGCTGTTGAAATGCTTCAGTTGTTCAAAATAAGTACAAAGCATACGGATTAGAAATGAAAGTGTTACGAATAGCATTCAATATTGTAATTTTAATTTCTCATTTTAAACAATTTATGTGAATCTTATTATTTGTATGACTTATTCCATTTTTGATAGCTGAAAATACACTTAGGATTGCTTATACACATCTCCAAACACACTTCAATTATTTCAGTTTGAAAAAAGCTATTACACTGCTATATTGTTAATGTTCTTATGGAGGACAAGATCACTGAGTTTGAGAAGTATGCTGCAAATAGTGAACAGTCACCATAGTAAGGTAAAGCGAAAACTCCTGAAACAATAAAGTTGAATGTCTGTGTTCTTTGCTCTTTCTGCTGTCAGATGAAGATTGGCTTGAAACAATTCATATACTTGTTTTGTTTTTATTTTTGTTTTTTTTCTTTTTTGGAAACGTTTGGCAGTAGCATTTCTATCCAGTCACTGGAAGATTCTGAAGAGGCTGTTCTTTCATTAAGTGAGAAAGGCATTCTTCCATGACAGCTTAGTGACTGGCAGGAATCCCATTTGGACACTGGTTCATACCCTGCTTTTCTGCTTCTGGAGCAGTTCCCTGCTTATAATCTGGAAAAGAAGCAGAGGATGACTCAAGCCTTTGAGCCTCTGCATCCATGTGGGTGATGCCCCCATCTTCGCTCAGATCACACCAGCTCTGGCTACTTGTGATCATTTAGAGAATGAACCAGTTGATGGAAAATATCTCTGTTTTTCTGCCTCTGCCTTTCCCTCTCTCTCTGTCTTTAAGTAATTCTAACTTTCAAGTAAATAAGGAAGGAAGAAAAGAAGGAAGGAAGGAAAGAAAGATGAAAGGAAGGAAGGGAAGGAGGTGGGGGGAGGCGGGGCAGTGTGAGGGCTCAACTGGTTAATCCTTCACTTCCAAGCACAGACATTTCATATGGATGCAAATTTGTGTCCCAGCTGCTCCACTTCCCATCCAGCTCTCTGCCTTGGAACTCTGCACCCACATGGGTGACCAAAAGAAGCTCTTGGGTCCCGGCTTTGGAGCAGCTCAATTGCAGCCAGTGCAGTCATTTGGGGAGTGAACCAGAAGAGGGAAGGTATCTCTCTCTGTCTCTCCTCTTCTCTGTAGATCTGCTTTTCTTTTCCAATGCAAATCTAAAGATCTTTAAAAACAGGAATAAAAAATACATCTCAAGGGAAGTTCAAATGTAGTCTTGTTTAAACTACTGTGCAAAAAAGTAATTTCTAAATATTTAAAAACAGGTATCTTCACTTGTAAAGGTTACAGAAAACATACATTTTAAACAAAATGCCCTGATTTTAAATCCTCACAGTTGATGTTCTCCAATAGTTAGTTTTATAGTGATCTTAAGCATGTATGCATATTAATTCACCTCAAATAATGTTCATGTTTTCACTCTTGTGCCTAAGCTATATACTCTCTCATTTCTCTCTCTCTCACACACACACTCACACACACACACACACACACACACACACAGAGGAATTTTTTTTAACTGGCATACTTAAGGTCTGAAACTGAGGACTATTTTGCTGAAAAACAGCCTATCAGCATTGTATCCAAAGGGCAAACAAGTTAGCTTGTTTGTCTGAGCTGATTTTGATAAGAGATCAGGAAATCAGAGCACAAAAATGAGTGAAATTAATACAAACTTTGAATGAACAAAAATCATGGCACTCACAGTAATTATACAAATATTTTTAAGGTAGGTGAATTAATCGAATGCACGAGGAAACTGGAGGTAGCTAGTGTGTTAACAATTTGAACCTTGGTCATTCTAAGAAGGATCTGATGATTCCCCACATCTTAAAGGAGCCTCAGTTAGTACATAAGAAACTTGTTGCATTCCTGATGCTTGTTGAGGATTATTCATTCTAAACTTCTGCCATAAAAGTCGGAGGAGAGCAAATGTGGCTGAGTGAACAAACATAGCTCTGGACTGCAATGAAATAAGAAGGCAGATAAAATTTTTCATGAGAAATGTGTTATTTTTGAAAAGATACAGCACATACGATAATGTCTTAGTTGATCAATAAATGCTACTTTGGTTGACCAAAGTTTGTATGTACATGTTTTCTTGTTGCTTATATATTGAATAGAATTCAGTTGAATTTCAATTAAATTTATGCAAATTTATTTGGGACACTGGTTGAACACCAGATGCAGGACCAAATGAATTGTAAAACAGGGGTTAAAATAAGAAAACTGCATGAAAGCACCTCCCAAAAATTAGAAAGCCCCCCTCAACAATGGAGACTGTCATAACAGGGAATTTCTCCTGTGGAAAGCACAGAAATCTTATGGACTAAAGTCATTTCAACAGCCAAGACAATATAATCAAAACTGGTATTAAGAGATCAGTTCTTCAAGATAAAGAGAGGGGACAGAGGTCGATTAGATAAGCTAATAGAGCTATCTCATTGTCACATTTCCATGGTTTTAAAATTCAATGAGATTTTTAGACAATTTGAGCACTCACTTGAGAGATTTTAATTTCATTTTTTATGACATAGCTAATAGGTGAACAGCAGTGCTCATGCATACTTGGCCTGGCTTACTCTCTGGGGCTTGTAATTCTGGCACAAAGCTAACTATTGCACTGACACAAACCTCAACGAAACCAATAATTACTAAGTAATCCCGGTGTAGAAGTCCCACCAGACAACTAAAGTTCCTACATAGCACTGCTAATGTCGAATTATTGAATTTCAAACCAGAAGTGTTTAGCCAATGCTATGATGAGATAAAGTGATTTGAGACTGCTTATCATGATTAAGGCTGTAGACTCCAGGTTATTAGAATGAACGAGAATATGAACTTGATGAAAAGAAAACCAAACACTCATTCTCATTATCAGGAAAAACAGTAAGATTGTTTGTGAATTCATTCAATGCATTTAAATGATTGTGGTGTCCTCTTGTTTCCTACATTAATCACATTTATAACTGAGGAATGCCATAGCTATGACAACGCCTCAAGGCCAAATGATTTGCAAGGAGAACAAAACGCAAAGTCCTAAGCTTTTGGGATTTATCTTTTAGATTGAAAAAAAAAAACACTATTATTAGTGACTAAAGTAAAGGTCAATAAGAAATTGAATTAAGAATAAGGGGCTAATATTGAGTTAAATTTAAAGATTCAAATAGCAAGGTGCAAGAATCTTATATCTAAATAAGCATTAGCATTTGCATGAAAATATTATCCCAGGGACACGTGCCTTTTTTTTTTGCCCCAAAACTTACATAAACAGAAAATTTAATGGTGAAAGTTATTCACCATGACACTAGCAGATGTATTCAGCATTTTCTTTTCCTTACATGTTAATCCAAAGTTAAAAAGAATACTGTTGATAAAGGCTACCGATAAATCATTTTTGTATTAATTAAACATTGTGTAACATCTGCAAACATTGTGGAAAATTTGTTGTGTTTTCATGTTTTTAGTGGCTCTTTTTTTAAATAGCTCTTGTGAAGCTGCTCTGATTTCAGATTAGAAAATTACATTGTTCAGTTCTGGGATGTCATTTATGTATACACCATTTGGTATGAGATACATAGCAGAAATTCTACATTTTGTGCTGCACAGAAAACAAGAAAGGGATTTAAAAAGTCAAAAAGCAAATAAACAAAGCCATGTTTTTGTTTTCATCTTTATAATGAATACAATTAACATACCACAGAGTAGTGAGTATATCATAAAAGCCATTTTAAAAACACATAGCCTTGTAAAACTTTGGTTCAGTTTCAAAGTTAAAAGATTCATTTTATATATTGTTAAGTACATTAATTTCCATTCACTTATTATAGTTAATTTTCTAATATTTTTATAAAAAATCTTGATCATTTTAATTAGCTCTCACTTTTATATTTTAAAATATTCTTAATTCCTAATAAGGGTTGCCATCATTATCTCATTTACTGCTTCGCATCTACTACATGATAAGCAAATATTTGATTTTTTAAAAGGAAGGGAAGGGGCTGGCCCAGAGCCATTGAAGACTAATCCTCTGCCTGTGGCACTATTACCCCAAATGGGGACTGGTTTTTGTCCTGACTGCTCTGCTTCTGATCCAGCTTCCTACATATGGCCTTGAAATGTAGCAGAGAATGATCCAAATCCTTGGGCCCCTGCACCCACGTCGGAGCTCCAGGTTTCAGAATCACCCAGCCTGGATGTTAGCAACCATTTGAGAAGTGAGCCAGTGGTTGAAAAATCTCTTTCTCTCTCTCAGTTATTTTGAATTTCAACTAAAATAAATACATGTTTAAAAAATAAAAATAGGGTCTGGTGTGGTGGCTTAGCAGCTGAAGTCCTCACTGTCTTGAACGTGCCAGGATCCCATACGAGCACCGGTTCTTATCCCAGCAGACCGCTTCCCATCCAGCTCCCTGCTTGTGGCCTGGGAAAGCAATAGGGGATGGCCCAAAGCCTTGGGACCCTGCACCCGCATGGGAGACTTGGAAGAAGCTCCAGGTTCCTGGCTTTGCATCAGCGCAGCACCGGCCATTGTGGTCACTTGGGGAGTGAATGATCGGATGGAAGATCTTCCTCTCTGTCTCTCCTCCTCTCTGTATGTATCTGCCTTTCCAACAAAAATTAAAAAAAAAAAAAATTTAAAGGCAAAAATAAAAGGAAGGGAAATAAAATGGGCATACAAATCTTTTGCGTAACAGCATGTCAAGCAGTTAATGATTCTTTGAAGTATAAAAACATGCTGTTGGGATGTGCACACTTACACACTAGGTGCCAAGAAGCACTCTCTGATGAGCAGATGGGTAAAGAAAGGGAGTAAAGAAAGACATGAAAATATCTCCTATAAAAGTACAGAAAAACACGAAAGCCCTGAAGTGAGTGGGAACTTGACAGGTACGAGCGACATGAGGTCGTCCAGCACACCTGTAGGGTAGTAAGTGGGAAGAAAAAAAAAACAACAAAGTAAGAACCGAACCAGCAGTGCTGGTATTGTAGCATAGTGGAGTGAGCCACCACTTAAAAGTGTCGCTTGGGCCCAGCGTGGTGGCGCAAGTGGTTAAGGTCCTCGCCTTGCACGCCCAGGATCACATATGGGCGCCAGTTCTATCCCAGCAGCCCCGCTTCCCTTCCAGCTCCCTGCCTGTGGCCCGGGAAAGCAGTCGAGGACAGCCCAAAGCTTTGGGAACCTGCACCCGCGTGGGAGACCCGGAAGAGGCTCCTGGCTTCGGATCGGCATAGCATCGGCCCGTTGCGCTCACTTGGAGAGTGAATCATTGGATGGAAGATCTTCCTCTCTGTCTCTCCTCTCTGTATATCCGCCTTTCCATTAAAAAATAATAATAATAAAAATAAATCTTTAAAAAAAAAAACGTGTCGCTTGTCAGAGTACAGGTTCAAATCCAGCCAGTTCTATTTGTAACCCAGCTCCCTGTAAATGTGGATAAGAAAGCATTGGAGTGGAGTGTAAGTGCTTAGATGCCCATATCCCACATGTAAGACCCTCAGGGAACTTTTGGCTCTTGATTTCGACCTAGTCCAACCCTAGTCGTAGTGCCCATCTAGGGAGTGATCCAGAGGCTAAAAGATCTTTTGTCCTCACTGCCTCTAATTCCGTCACTGATTTAAAAAAAAAAATAAAATTTTATTACAAAATATTTTAACCAGGAAATTAGTAAGGAACTTTCTTATGTTAGGGCTTGTAGATTAAAGGAAAGAAAAACAGGCAAATGGAAGACTATTATGGAGAGTTTCTGTTTACTTACAATAAACAGTTCATATACACAAGGTCAATATTGAGTCGACACATGCAGTTTCTACTCATTTAGTCCATTAGTTCTGGTGAACATGTCATGTTAGTGAAAGTGGACTTCAAAATCTATATAAGGTCAGTTAAAGCTTAAAAAAGTGTGTGTGTGGGGGGGGGGATAAAATGAAAATAAAGCAAAGGATTGCTATTGCCAACAAAATAGAACTTTGGGGTAGAATTATCAACATTTTTAAAATTCATGATTAATCTCTATAGCTGAATGAATAATCATCTTGTTTCCCTCTTTAATGTTTAAGCTAAAATTTGAAAAAAAAAAAGTGAGAAGAAACTCTTCCTTGAGGAGAAAAAAACAACAGAAATGGAAAACCAATATATAGAAAATCTGGCTTTAAAGGAAATAGTTACATAATATAGAAGTCAAACATATTAGCCAGCTCAACATTCATATCTACCTGACTCTAAAGGACAGTAGCAACTACTTCTGCACATACAATATTACTTAGAAACACATGTCTTTCTGCTAGTAACAAATACTGCTGAAGCCCTCTTTCCTTTTTCTGTTGGGTTCTCCTTTAGCGTAGCTTTCTCAATGTGAAAGCACTGCTTTATTTTTTCTTCTTTATCTGTTTGAGAGAAAGTGTGTAGGGGGAGAGAGAAAGAGAGAGATCCCATCCATCAATTCCTTTATTTTCTAAACCTCTGCAGTAGACAGATCTGAGCCATTTTCCCCATGAGAATGGCAGAAATGCAATTATTTGAGCCATCACTCCTGCTTCTCATGCTGTTTGACAATAAGCTGGATCCAGGAGCTGGAGCTGGGCTTTCACCTATGTATTCCAAATTGGGATGTGGTTATCCACTCCCGAATTTTCCGTCTTACACAAGATTTTTTTTTTCTTTCACTTTCTTCTTTAAATTTCATGGAGATCATAAAGTTTTTCTGAGTGATAACATTCAAAATAATGCACATAAAGTCATTTAATTATATATATATATTTTTTTTGCCTGAAGGCCTTGGAAAGTATTTGTACTGAGAAAAGTACATTTACAAAAAGATTAAAAAGTGAGGAAAAATATTACTATCACTTTTGTGTATTCCAATATTTTCTTCCTTAAAATCTCCCTTTCATATTGTAGAGATGCTTTGGGAATTATACAATTATTATGACTATTTATCATGTTATATAGCAAAGAACAGAATAATGATAAACAAAGAATCAGAAAGTCCTTATTGTTTTTTTCCATGAAATAATGGCAACTCAAAAAAAAAATTCTGTGACTGAATTCACAGACAGGTGTTATTATTATCCTATTTTCAAGATGCAGTAACTGACGTTTTAAAGCTAATTTGTTCATTCATCTTCCACCGTTAGGAGTAAAACTTGCACTTCTTCAGGTGTATAGAGAAAGGCTGCGTACAACAATGAAATCCTAAAATACCAGAAACGGAAATCTTTAAAATAAGCAACAATTTTGACAGCACTTGACAGGGCAGAAGAAAATGTGATGAAACAAGAATTGAAGAGATTGCTAAATTAAAGTGACAGGCAGTAATTTCACAGTGAGTGATGAATTTGTAGATAGCAAGCCAGATGAACACAAGTGGTGCCTACCTACTGGGACATACAAACCAGCTTTTGGAACATGATATTATAGGGATAGTGTGTTTATTTCTAACTGCATAGACGTTTCATGCATTGTTCTCTTTTTGTGGGGAGGCTGCCAGTTCACATCAACTGAAGTCTATAAGAAAAAATTTGCAAACACTGAATATTTAGTCATTAAGTCAAAAATGCTGAATTGACATCAATGAAAGAGCCATATAATCCAATCTGTACATGTGAAATGTGATTCAGTGTACTGGGTGATGTCATGATCAAATACGCTATTATAAAATCCCCACTGAAGAACAGCAAATTTGGAAAAGATGGGGAATTTTATGAAAAGTTTACAGTTCTAGAGAATTCACAGAAGTAGGCGGAAGCATTCCAGAGGAAAGGAACAAAAAAGTTAAATCTCAGAGGCTAATAGAAACCATGTCTGCTAAACAAGATGTGGAGAGAACCAGAGAAAGGCAAGGTTACTCTGACCTGGCTGGAGTGGGTGCTGAGAAGGTTGGTAGGCTCCTATCAGCAGTACTTCAAGGGGAGGCTTCAGATGACTTGGAAAAGACCACCGTGCCAGGCAGAAGGCAGGGCAAATGGATTAGGGGAGGAAAAAACTGATGAGACTATTCCAGATGACCACTAAGCATGTAAGAGGAATAGTGCATAGTGATGAGGAAGGTGAGTTTTACTACTAACTATAGAAGATGAATGAATAAATTAGCCTTAACACAACAGTTACTGCATCTGGAAAACAGGAATAATAGAACAATAAAAATACCTGTTTGTGGGTTCAGTCAAACAAAGTTTGTTTTGTTTTTTTTTTTTTTTTTAGTTGTCATTTCATAGAAACTAATTCTTTTTTCCTTTGCCCAGTGATTGAAAACTATGGGATAACTGGATGGGTGTTTTAAGTATAATTTTAAGTATCTTTTTTTATTGCAAAGAAAATCTCAAGTACAGGAACTCGACTCTCTTCCACGTTTATTATATGTGGAAAGTTAGATAAAATACAACCAGTCTTGACCACCTACTTGCCACTCTCCTCCTGTGTCCTTTCCCTAGGTTAGGCTGAGAAGCACATGTACATTTGGTTCTTATGGTGTTGGTGGAAACACAAAGGGGCACTGGAAACAAGGACAAGGCTCTAGTAGGACAGTGACTCACAGAGCTAATTAGGAAACAAAGGTAATGAAGCTCCTGGCTGAGCTGCCAAGGAAGTGACAGAGCTGGTGGAGCGATGTTGAAAATTGCCCTCAAACAAACAGCTATCTTTTCTGAGAGAATTCTTCATTGGCAGAGGTACCAAAAGAATACAGAATTATTTTTGTCACACTATCCTCCTTCCTCAGCCACATGTAATATCACTGGGTATGTAAAATCGACCAAGTCCCCTACTCCTTATTACACCCTGCATTCCAAAAGATTTGAAGGGGAAGGAGGAAGAGACCAATGCAGCTTGCCCTAAAGCCTGAAATTTGCTTAATTGCATGACTGCTTGGTCTTCCAGCATCCCACCAAGTGTTTATAGGATTGATTCAGGTGGCTGAATTGTGGATCTGAAGCATTGTTGAAGTTAATAGTGTGGTTTGAATCATTGTTATTGCTTTAAGTCAGATTGCAGTATCCTTAATTAAGTGTTCTATGAAACAAAAGGAAACTGCTTTGTCCAGTCACTAATCATAATGTCAGTTCAGAGTTCACTGAATGGCACACTCAAATAAAAGTCTCAATTTTGCTAAGAATGTGTAAGGCAACTTTCTCTGGGAGAGGCCTCATTCAGAATTTGAAGCAGCTTGTGGCTTCTGCTTGGCAACCACTCCAAACTGCAAGGCTTATCTCTGTCCTAAAACCTAGCAGGTTTTCTATCTAGTTACATAAGCAACTAAGTAGGTCAAATTCACCACAGTGTATCCATTTGTCAATATTCCTCAGTGGGGAGGAAATTTGATTGTTTGCTGTTTGCTGCTATAAAATTTGCCCAAAAAGTGTTGGTCCTTCCTTGCTGAGCCCCTTAACTATGGAACAATGCTATTACTTATGTAGCATCCCCTTGTGTAATTGTACTGTCTCAGTGGTACTTGGGAGGTTGTACAAACAGGTGTGGGTATGTTTATAACCATAATTCTTGCATCCTTACTAGTCATTGTCTTTTCTTTGACTCAGGGTTTTGTGACATATTCCAGATCAATATGGATGTGCATCATGTTTCTTAACTCTTATATTTCTGTGCATATTGCAATATAAGAAATGTAAGGCTGGGCCTGGGTCTGCAGCAATGGCTCATTGGGCTAATCCATTATTGGCAAACACCTGGATCCTGTATTGTCCCAGCTGTCCCACTCCCCAGTCAGATTCCTATGCATAGTCTGGGAAAGCAGTAGAGGATGGAACCCTGCACCCATGTGGGAAACCAGGAAAAAGCTTCTGATTTCAGATGGGCAAAGTTCCAGGGTAGTGGCTATTTGGGGAATCAACCAGCAGACAGATCTCTGTTTGTTCTTCTTGTCTCTATAAAATCTACCTTTGCAATTAAAAGAAATCTTAGAAAGGAGGCACAATTTATTTACTAAATTTATCAAGTTTAATTTTTCTGTATAATGCTTTATTACTTGCTGAATCTTCAGAAGTCTATAATTACTGAAATTTGACAAATCATCAGTGTTCTCTTAATTTCTGTGTGACGTATACATATTCTTATGATAACCTAGTTAATCGCATGTTCATGCTGCATATCATAATCTATCACACAAAAATTAAGACACACACACACACCTTCTCTAAACATTAAGATAGCATCTGAATGCTTACATTCCTTCTCAGAGTTCCAGCTCTTTTTCTCATTCTTGCTTCCTACCAATGTGTACACATGGAGGCAGCAGGTAAGAGCTCACGTATCACTGAGTCCCTGGCTTTGGCCCAGCTCTGCAGGCAATCATTGACTGGAACTAGAGGATGCAGCTCTGTCTCCTTCTTTCTCTTCCTTTCTCTCTCTCTGTCTCTTTCTCCCTCTTTCTCTAGTTCTCTCTCATTGTCTAGTGAGCAAATAGAAAATAGTTGATTCAATATTATAAAACACCTGCATTTGACAATGTAATAGTCCTTTATTTGGAAAGTTCCAAAGACTTAGATACTAAGAGTTTATAAGCATGCAATCTTTATTTTTTTTTCTCCACATGGGAATTCCAATAATATGTCTACTTTGAAATGATCACTTTACTAGATCAATAATTAACTCACTTCACTCAATAATTAACCAAGAAGAGAGGGGGTAAATTTAAAATAATGTCAAAATGAAACAGAAAAAAGAGAAACACGAATATTTAAACTTCACTATAGTTCTTTATGGTACCTCGAGTTCATGTTATTCCTTCTGCAGCTCCTGTTCCTGCCAAGACTTAAACCATTTCTGTGGTTTGGCTACCCCAAATGGATGACAGCAACTCAGCAACACAAAGGAAAATTGTCTTTCTCCAAATTTCTGTTTCTTTTTTAGTTATATCATTCTTTGATCTGTTTGGTAAGTATGCATACAAAATACTATTTAGCATTCATTCTTGGTTTTGTTTGTTCATTTAAAAAAATGTCACCAGTTATTAAGTCTCCTTCTTTTGCCACTGTATCTATACATTGTGAGACCATTTCTGCAACATATTCCAGGTACTACAGTTCTAAAGAAACTAGTACATATTTGAGATTTCATTTGATACCACTTCAGTTCAGGTTTAGAATCTTACATATCTGCTCCATCACTTTTTACTCTTTTGATTTAAGTTGTGTAAACTTGAAGATTAAAGACCACAACAGAAGGTGAAGGACAGAGCAAATTGTTCAACCACCCCACCCAAGTGTTGGCAGTGAATATCGGGGCAGAGACTCTAAGGTGAACTATGTCAACCAGTGGATTCTGATGAGATTTCATCATGCTTGGAGTGGTGAGACTGGCATTATCTTGGAAAATTTGAACTATCAAAACCTCATGAGCCGGACCTTCAGAGCATTAGGAACCCTGGGGTGGTATCAGGTGGCTGTCCTCCATCCAGGGTGCAAAGGCTTTTGGGAGGCTGGGTGTAGCTTCTCCCCATATTTCTCCCTTCCGCCAGATACAGAAAGGAAAAAAAAATGTGAATGTAGAAATGGTGATCTCACCTAACTTTCTGTAACCCATGATACTAATCACCTTAATCAGCTATGTAAAAATCATCAACAAAAAAATGAATAATTTTTAAAAAGACAAATTTAAATTAAGTTTCTTATCCTTACATATTAACCTCTAACTTGGGCTTTTCAGAACATTACACTGTTGTACCTTGGAGAGTCTCCATTATTGTACATAGAAATGTAAGATAGCTCAAATATTGTAAAAAATGATACTTCATAATATGTATTTGTTATTTCACACTACTGATATGTAATGTTCAAAAACCTTAGCAGTATGCCAGCAGTACTACCTATTCCAGCTAAGAACAAGATTTCAGTTGAGATTGACCTATATTTCACGTATCCATAGGGTTACTTCCCAGTGTATGAACACAGCTTACATCCATTACGATCTTACTCTGAGATCATTCACCAATTAAACATGGACATCACATGATTCACAGGGATAGATGCTTTATAAAGGGCACCCTCACTGGTACCTGGCACTGAAGTGTCACAGAGTAAATCAGAGCTACTATAAGGTGATACATTCAGCAGAAAATGCTGTATGGGTCTTCATTCATGTGATTACCTCTGCATATTACAGTAATGTGAAATGTCTGCTGGGCAATCACAGAATGAAAAAAAAAACAGTGACAAATATGGATAATGAAAAATAAAGAAAATCTTATGTGGATGACAAGAAAATAATTGACATAGTAATGGAAAAACCATGGATTTAAAATATGTATCTAGATGAAATAGAAATGTCCAATAGACACACAAAAAATGGTTAGGCTCTCTAGTCATCAGGGAAACATAAATTAAAACCACAATGCAATTTCACCTCATCCCATTAGGATGTCTACCATCTGAAAATCAAAATGATTGCCATGGTATGAAGAAAAAGGTACCCCAATACACTGCTGGTGGAAATGCTAAATAGTACAACCACTACAGGAGATAATATGAATATTTCCTCAGAAATCTGAAAATATATGCACCATAGGAACTAGCAATCCCACTTTTGGGAATTTTCTTATTAAAAACTGCATATAAAAAGCTCAACATTAACTGTAACTTAGAGCTACTATTAGAATCAAATAGCCAAAACAGAAAAAAATCTCAAAGCAATACTTACGTAGATGTAAACCACATTAATGCATATACAAGCATGAATGTGAAGTTAACTTTAAACTATTCAATTGCAAGTATTATATAATTGGGGATAGTCAGAAGCTTGACAAAAATGGGGTACACAGACACAGATAATTTCTGGTACAAAAAGCTACCAACTCATAGGTAAGTTACCTTTTAAATATAACAAAACACAAATACAGAAGGAAAAGCTGTGGGATCTCGAAATAAATACAACAAAGTCGGGGCCCGGCGCGGTTGCACCGTGGTTAAGGTCCTCGCCTTGCACACCCAGGATCCCATATGAGCGCCAGTTCTATCCCAGCAGCCCCGCTTCCCTTCCAGTTCCCTGCCTGTGGCCCGGGAAAGCAGTGGAGGACGGCCCAAAGCTTTGGGACCCTGCACCCGCGTGGGAGACCTGGAAGAGGCTCCTGGCTTTGGTTCGGCATAGCATCGGCCCGTTGCGCTCACTTGGGGAGTGAATCATCGGACGGAAGATCTTCCTCTCTGTCTCTCCTCTCTGCATATCCGCCTTTCCAATAAAAAAATAATAAAAATAAATCTTATAAAAAAATTAAAAAAATAAATATAACAAAGTTGCTCACCCTTACAGGGTATTTGTATTTGTCAATCACTCTTTCAAATTTTTAACAATAATAGTTTAAAGTCAGTAATATTTCAATTCCATTCAGAGATAAGGAAAATAAAGACCAGAGAAACCAGGGTTAGTGATTTTCCCTGAGTCATACACTGGGCAGTGGGTAAAAGTGGGACTGAAATTCAGGCATCTGGCTCCAAAACACACTGCCCAAACACTATACTGGTGCCTGTTACATTTATAGCCTACAGAAGTACGAATGTTGAACACAGCTCCTCCTCCACATTAGATGAGAGCAGGAGACCAAAATCCTGAACGTCAGAAAGAGAACAAGTGAGCTTGTTCCTCTGGTATCAAGCATCCTATCTTGCATGGGTGTTTTTCAGTTATTCTTCTACACACCTCACTTAAAATCTATTCAACAAACCCCGTACTCTTCTGAAATGACCACAGAAAGGCATATCAGAAAAATAATGTTTTTTTAATGAAAATCAAAATGCATTTTGGAAATAATTGTTTAGCATCCTCAAAAAATGCCCTGTTGTATGTTTGAAGCAGGAAGAGCAGCCATAAGCGATCATAATAAGGATTTTACAAGGAAGCTGGAAGAAGTAAGTAAAAACGTTTCCAAAATTTCCTAATGATTCAAGCTCAGTTAAAATTCATAGTGAGGGCAGTAAAGGCTCTGGTAGTAATGGACTGAAACCTAGAGCAATTAAATGACAAGAAGAGGTGGTTAGATAGACTAGCAGAAACATCTGGGAGGTAACTAGACCATTTGTTCTCCTTCACTTACCCTCTCTATGGTATTGTGCTCTTTCCTCAGCAAAAGACCATGGATAATTTGGACTCTTATGGCTTATTTTGGTTGTAGCAACTGCTCAATTCATAGAGTACAGAATTCTCAGAGATTCTCTATCTTATGTAATTAAATTCAATTTTTCTCCCTCTTCAACACGTATACCTAACATATGTATACACACTATACTTATACACACTTCAGAAACATCTTACATGGACCTGCTGCAATACAATTTACATGCATATACACATCACACAAGTGCATACACGTAACCCCACACACTTTTCATACATGCCTTATATACACATTATTCCAAAACACATATGTCACACATGACTTACTGGTACACAAAACTAATATGCTCCTATAAACCACCAACACTTAAATATACAACACACACACACACACACACACACACACACACACACACACACACACCACACTGCTTTCCAGTCACACACATTGTTGCTTTTAACACTAAATGTAAGATACATGGAAAAACTTAAATATCACTATACAATAGTTTCAATATTTTAAATGAGTAACTTATTCTCAATGCATCTAAAGTTAATGGAATTTTAATCAAAATCTCAACATTTTTCTTTAAATTTTGGATAACATGTCAACTTATTTCTAATGTCCCTCTGCCAACTGGAAGAAAAATTATTCAAGGATAGGCAAGATATTTCTGAGGAAAGGTAGGGAAATAAGAGAGGAATAGTTTTTCTTATAAACCAAATAAACAGTTGAAATGAATGTAGCAGTGAGATTTCAGTATAGGTATATTAATAGAAACATTCCATAGAATTTGTGAATATTTCAACTTATTAAATGAAGAAAATCATTATACTTGGTACAACTTCATTTAGTATCTGTTCAAAGCTAGTTTGATTATCTTACTTAACTTAGTAGAATGACCCCAGGATTCATTTATGATATTGCAAATGACAACATTAACCTTTTCAAAGGCAGTAAAGTAGTCCAAGGTGTGTGTATCTCATATTCTTTTTCATTTACTCATGGGAAATTTTCATTTACTCATGGGATATTGTTTCCATATCTTGACTAGCATGTATAATGCAGATGGCAGTATCTAGGATCTTGGAAGAGAAAAGGAAGGAATCTTTGACAGACATAAAATTTCAAATATTTAGAATGAATATATATCCAAAGGAAATAAAATCTGCAAATGATAAAGTGACCTATATCTATATTTACAGCATCACAATCTGTAATAATGAAGACATGGAAATAACCCCGATGCCCATTCAAAGAATAAATGGATACAGAAGCTGTGATATATCTACTCCACAGAATATTACTCATATCTTCTCTCCTATATAAGGCAACCTTCATGCAAAAAGCAAAGTCAATAGATATACTGGCAAACACATATATACATATATTCATCTAGAGGAACTGTATAATGGAGACTAGCATACCAAGAAGAGAAAATACAGCACAATATGCACAAATGAAAGAAGGACTCCCAATGAAACTGTAAATATATACTGGCAATCGGATGCTGGATTTTCCATCATTGTCTATACCTATAATATCATGATATACTTAAATAGAAGAATGATGGACTTGTCTGTTGCCAAAGGACCATACTCTTGTAACAACACATATGTGAGAAAAAAATGTGGAAAGGGGGGAGTGGGGAGGGTAGTAAGGGAAATTCCTGGGCCAACGGAACTGTGACATGAAAACTAAAAATTAAAGAATGAAAATGTTCTAAAGGTCTTCAGTACAACAACATACCTATAGCTAATAAACTGTATTCTACCATTAAACACAGCTATGAGGGTCAAACTCAGATTCAGAACTCTTACTATTACATAGTTATAATACTAAGCTTAGACAATATAAATATCCAAGCTAAAGAAAATGGTTATGTAAGCTGTTAATTATGCACACAATGATGTATAGGGAAGACAAAGGTGTACAACAGAGTTCAGAAAGAATGTGTTATAGTAGGATGCATGTGCATAATTTTGCATATATACAACAGCATTAATATCAGCAATGATAATAAAATGTTGTTTGCACATTAGCACAACCACATATAAAAGCATGAAACAACACACAGAGCTCTGAGCAGTGAAGTATTGACAGGAAACATTTCACCTTTTCTTCTATAGAGCTCTGATTACCATGTATTCAAATAAAGAACAGATTTCAAACTTCAGTGATTAAATGTATATTTGCATATATATATATACAATATTAAATGTATATACGTGTGTGTGTATATATGTATGTGTGTATATATACATATAACCTTAAAAAAAACAGTCTGTCCTCTATGCTAAGGCTTGTGTCAACTTTATAAATGAAAACCAACATTTAATATTTCATTCTTACAAATGAGAAAACAAGTCAAAAGATGCTCTTCAGTATGAAAGTGCAATGATTTTACACCCAAAAAGTGACAGCTGCCTTTATTGCCAATGACCCAGAATCACTATGTATCTCAGAAGATGACATGAATAAGAGATTGCTTTTAGAGCTTAGAAATCATAACATGTAGTTGAAGTCTCTTTCTCCTCCTAGTCTTTTCAGGTGAACAGTTCAGTAGACATTACTCAACAGTGTACTCCATATTTATGCACTATAGCAATGCTGAAAGACAGAGGGTTTGAGTAAGTTTGGAATATAGTGGGAGGTTATAACTAGCTGTAGATGCTGAAGCAACTACTTTTGAAAATTTTTGTTTTCTATTTTTGAGAGTACCTTCCCCAGTTGAATGTTATAGCTTTCTTCTAATAAAAGTATTCTGTGATGCTTATGCATTCTGACAAATTTAAAAGTAATTAACAAGGCGATCAGTTGATAATCTAGGTAACCTATCTTAAATGCACTCGTATCAAGACACTCAACTTTACTGTACATGCTATTTTTTCACAATTATAGTCACAAATGACATATTAAATCCTTATTTGAATTGAGATTCAAAAATTATTGAACAACACAGACTTCTGTATCATGTTTTCAAATACTGAGTACCACCCTGCAATTTATGGAGATAAAAGGCTTAGGATCCTGACCAAAGGTGTCAATTTCATTTTGAAATCTAGATAATTTTCAGTGCTAAAATAAGTAAATAAGTAAATAAATAAATAAATAAATAAATAGTTGTGTTGACATACTAGTGAACAATTAGGGAAATAATAAAGACAGTTAACCGGAATGCTGCAACACTGACTGACAACATAACTGAAGAAATGCATTTTAAAATGTTGCACGGAGATGGATTTTGTGCCCATAGAATCCATAAAAGGTTTTGAATATCTATTTGATATGATATTTTTTCTCTTTTATGGCATTTGCCTCTCCTAGAGGGAACCCCTGTGTTGCACCGTGCATCTTGTAATTTAAAGTTAATTTCAATTCCTCACACAACCTTGCCGTAATCATGTAATTTAACACTGCATCTCAACCTTGTTAAGACATTCAACATAGTTTTCAGTTTAATCCATCACCCATGTTTGGTATGTGACAGTCAGAGAAAAGTCAATGAAAACCTCGGGAACCTGGTTAAAAATAACTATGGCCCAGGAATTTGTGCGCTATTCTGACAGGACATTCCAAAAGCTACCCTTCTCCTAGAGTTTTAGTTACTGTCATTCACACAACACTGGGGAAATCCAATTCCTCCAAATCCAATTACCCAAGTAGAAATCCAATTCTTTAAGTCTTCCCTTACTCTGTAATGATGCGTTGGGTTCCACAGTGATCTAACAAAGGGGCGGGGGGTAAAAAAGAAAGCATATCACAGGAAAACACAAGAAGAGAGAACCAGCTACTCATTTATGACTGAAAAGAGGCTTTATATTCAAGTGTGAACAAGAAAACATAACACTCATAATTGGTTTCATTTATACAGCTAACTACCAAATCAATCTGAAATAGGAAGAAATATTTTTAGTATGTTAAATTCATTCTAGAATATAGAATAAAAATATCCTTATACTTAAGAACTGAAAATTCTTAACTAGAAAATAAGATATGCATGAAAGAAAAAGTAAATAGATTTTACTTCTTAAAAATCTGAAAATAACAATGAATGTTATTATGTTGGAGTAGATGAATATATACAGGAAATTTACTTGATTCACCAATTTCAAACTAAAATAAAACTGTTTAAATATATACACAATAAATAATTAGTGGCACAACTGTAATATAATTTCTGTAAACCAAATAAAACAAAATAAAAGCTGAAAATACAATAGATTCTGCAAGATACTGTATATATTTAATGTGATATATGTAACTTGAACCTAGTAAAGATTTATGTTGTCAATCAAAAGCATTTATTGAGAAACACTTATTTTTGCAAGGGATACATATATATATATATATATGTTTCTGGTTAACAATGCATATTTATTTGATAAACTAAAAATATAGGTTTCACATATGAGATAAAACTAAATTATGGGTATTCACGATTCAGACTACTCAAAATACCACCATTTTGATCAGACTATTCTGAGAAATTTGTCAATGTGCTAAGGAGAATGGGAATTTTCAAGAATATTTCCAATGTCATGGGTAACACTCCCCATTTAGTTCATTGTTCTATATTCCTTATTTTATTAGGTAATATTATCCTGTAACTCATTTCAAATCCAGCTATATAAAATTGGATATTAAGAATGAAAATCATTCTTTTGATAAGAAGAGAAATAGGATACTTTTTCAAGAGATCTTCATTGTCCAGTACTTATTAAACACTCACTACATGTTAGTCATGTGCAAACACTTCTTTTGATATAACTAAGCACTAAATTGCCCCTGGTTCAAAACTACAGAGAAGTGAATAGTGCATTTATTATTCAACTCTACTTAGTGCTTCACATAAACAGAAATATTCATCAATAGTAACCTTGTTTAGAAATGCTTGTTTATAAATGAGATCCATTATGACTTTGAGGGCAAGAAGCCATTTGGCAGGTTGATCCCCTCTGCTGGGGAAATGAAAAGATAATTTTTCTGTGAGAACTCTTCCAGATATATTTATTCCTGGATCTCTTCCTCTTCTTCACTCAGTCATACTGCAACATATTGCATGCTGCTCTAACTTGGAACAAGCACCAACCTCAAAATTCAATTTGGAAAATCTTAAAAATAGACTGAACATATCATGACAAATCAAACATTTTCAAATAATGCTGTTGGCAAGGTGGTTTTTACTTAAAATGGAAAATGTTAACATTTTGCAAGAAGGTGGGTTATCTTCTTGGCAGATATGTTTTAAAGTACATTGAAAGGAAATACTGAAAAAGAACCCATCTCAAAAACAGTAAAATCAGTTCTATTCTAGGAAATGAAAATATCAAAGCGACCTGACAACAGAAAGCTACATGATTTTTTATCTGACAAAAAAATAACTTTATTAAGAGGTTCCTAACAGTAAAGCAATGCAACTTCCTACTCAGAAGTCCAAGACATAAAATCACAGAATATATTAATCTGATTGTCCCAGTGAGATTTAAAATGTCAGCTCCCAATTCAGCAAAGAGATACTTTCCCCATAGATCAGTTTTGGGGAGCTCCCAGACACCACCACTTTCCATTGCTGAAAGTGAATATATAAAATTTCCTGAAAATAGAAGTCATTTGCTTCAGGGGAATAATTACTATAATATTTGTACAATACAGGTGACTGGAGGAATTAAATTCAATTATATATATTTAATCCATTGCTTATTTTTCCTGATACTATACATTCATTTGTTCATTCAATCAGTAAATTTTTATTAAAAGCCAACCTCCTTGTATCTGTTGGAGAATTTGGAGATATTACAGAGATATATATCAGAGGTTAGTCCCAGTCTTCCGAAATTTAAATCCCATCTCAGATTCTGTGTATAAATCAGGGGGCAAACGTGCCTCTGTGTGTTTATGTGTGTTTATAAAGCTCTTCCAGTAGCTAATATTTGGCAAATCACAAAAATGAAGAGCCTTTTGTGTGTTAATTGACAGATACTGCTTTATCATAACAAAGTTTGTATGTGCATAAGGAATATAAAAGAGGACCAAGGACCATGTGGTTAAGGTAAGCTCAAGCAATTCCAATTTTCTAATGTTAAGGTAGCCCTTTTAAGAAAAAAAAAATCTTAAAAGGCAAATTACGCATACACTACTGTGTCTGTGGTTTTCCCCTATTTGGATACATGATGTAACATCTACCTTCCATCAAAAATTGAGAAAAATGAGCCTGGAAGGCACAGACCTGGCAAGGTTTAGGCAATGCATTTGATTATTCAAAATGATTCCAAATCACTAGTAAATGATTTCCAATGAGCAAAGAGGTAGAAGAAAGGGAACTTGCAGGTATTTGAATCATTTGAGGGGAGGAAACAAAATAGTAAAAATCCACCAATATTATATAATTGTGTGGATCCAGGTTGACATTTTTCAATAACTCACTTATTTCCCCAAAATTTTCAGGTCTTTTACCTTCAAATGTCAAGATATAAATCCTTAGAAGTCACATTATACCCTAAGAAAAATATTCTTTCAGCCTTCCATACTTTTTTTTTCTGTAGCCATTAAATTTTAAAATACAGTATTAGTACAACCCTGGGCTTTTATTTCAGCTAAAACCGCTGGTGTTTGTTTCCTTCTATGTTCATTTTACCTCCGTGACTTTAATTTGTAATCAAAATACACAATAGTGTACAGAATTTGTTCCCCTCAAATAGTTAAAGTATGGTTGAAAACATAATAAGCTAATATTTATATATATTATTTTGAATTTTTGAATTATGTGGTACAATTTTGTATAGATTGGGATTTGCCCTCGAAACTCCCAACCCTCAACAGATTTCCCCCATTTTACTATAGTGTATTGTCATTTTTAAGGAATCATAATTGCATCAGTCTCTTATTTAAGTAAATCCCAACATTGCTGGTACAGACAACATCAGACAGTCCAGCATCCCATTGTCTACACATGTCTAACAGTTTCATTGGGAATCCACCTTTCATCTGGATGCAGGGATGCATGTTGCATTATACCCCACATCTGGATATGGTAGACCCCAGGACTCCATCACTATAGATTTCCATAATTAAAAAGCCATGAAACAAGATCAACAACTGGTATGAGCTAGAGCAACAGCCTCAACAACATCAACAACAATTTACATGAACCTGAAAAAATGTGCCACTGAGTAACCAACACATGGGTGAAAAAAAGGAAACACAAAAGTCTCTTGGGAAAAATGATGCCACTGTGTAATCCATGAGCCAACAATGAATTCAACAAGAGAAAAGAAAGTATTTGGAATAAATTAAACTGAAATAAAAACATCAAAACACATGGGATGCAGCCCAAAAAAAGTATGGATGAGATTACTGAAGTTACACTTTCCATCCTGGTTTCCTTATAAGAGAGAACATATGGTATTTGTTCTTTTATGATTGACCAATTTCACTGAGCATGATAGTCTCTAGTTGGGACCACCTAGTTGAAAATAGTATAATTTCATTATTCTTAAAAACTGAATAATATTCCATGGAGTAGATGTACCACAGCTTCTTTAACCACTCTCCTTTGGATGCACATCCGAATTGCTTCCATGTCTTTGCTATCGTGGATTGTGCTGCTGCAAATATAGGATTACAGATCCCCTTCTCGTACGTAGATTCCATTCCTACGAGTGGAATGGCTGTGCCATGTGGCAGATTTATTTGCAATAAATAAAAAGCAAAGGCCAAAAGCAAAGGCAATCAAAGCCAAAATGAACAAATGGGACTATATCAAACTAAAAAGCTTCTGTACAGCAAAGGAAACAATGAACAAAGTGAAGAAGCAGCCAACAGAAAAGGAGAAAATTTTTGCACACTGTACAAATGATAAGGGACTAAATTCTAGAATTTGCAAAGAGCTTCAGAAACCCGCGCGGGGGACAAAAACCTGTAACAAAATGTGCAAAGGAAGTGAACAGACATTTTTTAAAAGAACAGATCCAAATGTCTAACAGACATATGAAAAGATGTTCAGGCTCCCTAGCCATCAGATACAAATGAAAACCATGTTGAGGTACCACCCAACTCTGAGAGTGGCCTATATTCAGAACTCAACTAACAACACCTACTGGCGTGGATGTGGGAAGAAAGGCATCCTCCTTCACTGCCTGTGGGAATATAGGTTAATACAATCACTGTGGAAATCAGTATGGAGAGTGCTTGGAGAATAAGCTAATATTTTTAGGAAGCAAAAGTTTTTTTCTATAAAAACGCACAAATAACCAAAGTGAAAAAAAAATTCAAAAACCTGCTATGTGAGATGACATAACTTTCTGACTTTGACACCGACTATGAGAGAAAAACAAGAAGAAATCATTCCTTTAGGCAAATGCAGCCCCTTATTAGTGACTGATTGACTGATATATAATTGACTGAATTGATGCATTATTCCTAGTGGGATTATGTTAGAATTTTATTTTTCTTAACTAATCATGAGTTTGAGGAAAGCTAGTGGCAGGACAATTTATCCTGAAAACATGGCCAGAGCCTAAGAGTGGGGCCTTGATTTGCTGACTATTGTAATCGAGAGTTATAATACAAATCCCACCCACAATAGGGTTTTTAATATAATTTTTGAATGAATAAATTAATTCCGTTTTGGTATTAATTTGCATTACATTAGGCATGCTGATGATCATTCACTTGGATCTGTTGTATTTTCTGCTTGAAATATCTTTGTAGTGATTAAAGTTTGTGTTATTCTTGTACACTAATACTACATCCTTTATAATCTCTGATTTGATTTTCAGTTTACTGAATATTCACTTAAACCTACTTGTCCATTGCCTCAGAGTCTTAACATCACCTGCTGTGTTTCACTCTCCATCATCATATGATCTTGCCTTGTGTTTGAGCGGTTTGAGATCCATCCCATTTGGTGGAAAATATGGTGGTTCTCTGATTAGAAATGGTTTTTTAACACTGGAACTTCCCTGCAAATCATCCTCGAGGCTTCATTCATTCCCCTTCCTGTACCTCATTTTAGGCAAATCCTTCAGTTTCTGAATAACTTTCAAAAATCAATTAGTGATAAGTTCTCATATTGTAATTCCTAAAATTTTAAATTTAACTAGGATCTCAGTACTTTCTTATCTTGCATGGAAATGCTAAATTCCTTTGGCCCACCAAGAGGTAGGCCTTCCTTGTTTCCCAGTTTTCTTCTCTTTCTTTCTTTGCTTCTTTCTTGTAGCTGTACCCTCTAACCACTAAGCATCTTCTGAAAGTACAAATAGAAAGGAGGAATCAAAGGATAATGATAAGGTCTTGGTTACCCCATAACCACCACTCCATACATCTTCCATATAACTATCTACTAAAATGATTACACACATTGAAGGTGCATGGGTTTCAGAAGATGTGCCTTCCAAATGGGAGGTAAATAGATAAATAAACAAATAAATAAATAAATAAATAAACCCACCACATCTTAAATAGCAAAAAGGAAAGCAATTATACCTTATAGTAACTGATACTTTATAAGTCTGATTTTTCATTTGAAATAAGGCACCCTGCATCAAAGCATTTAATCTTATAACAATATCACATTATCACATGAGTAATGAGAGAAATCTTTAACCATTAGTGTATTTGTCATCCTACCATAGTATCTTACCAACACATCATCTGAGAGGCCTCAGAGTGATTCAATGGTGCCATATCAGACCACAAATGTAAGAGGAATAATGGAAAACCACTAAAGGAGATAATTGAAATTCACAAAGAAAGAATTAAGAAATCATCAGAGGCATGGGAAACATCTCGGTGTTAGGTTTGGTATCTACTGCTCTATTTCTGTGTGATCTGGCTTTTAAAGTAGAATCTGTTAAAGTCATATTATCATCTTTGATGGATAAATTGATATTTTAGTATACCTCTGTACTTCACTATATTACCTTGAATAATTTGATCAATCTTAAGATACGTGCTACTTTTGCATCTGATGGGGTCTATCATGGTCCCCAGGTAGCATGACATTATACTCTCTTGAACTGTCATTATCTTCCCACATATTTATATTTTGATATCCAAAGGCTTTATCTTACAAACTGCTCTAATAACAAAATAGACATTCTTATATTGAATTTTAGCAAAACATTTTGGATATTATGTGACAACTTGGAATGCTTGGATGTGAGAGCAGAAAATAAAAATGGTTTATTTCTCCTAAGCATATTTTAGTTATGATTTTTGGTTTGCAAAGAAATGTATGCTTTATGGCTACCAACAGCTAATACTTGCTTAGTGTTTTGTTTATCTCAAGGTGCTTTTGCATGCAGGATCGCAGTAAGCAAACTTGGCATGTGATAAAGCACATTAAATGTAGAGCCTTCAGAGTTTTCAAAGCATGGAATGCTGATTCCCCAAGTTATCATTGCTCCTTTAGTTCCAATACACAGTTATTAAATGCTTTCATTTTCAACCAAAGTATCTTTCTTTTTAGGAAATGTAGACAATGTGGTAATGATTAAGAAAATTGTGTTTACCCACATTCCATCAAAGGAAATTGCTTTGAAGATATTATGTATTTACTTATGATTGTTCATACACATATATGCTAAAGCATGAAACACACACATGCACATCACTTCACATATTTATAAGTGAAATTGATCAATCATCCACTATACACATGTACAACTTTTTTCAGGTTTTAAAATAGGTCTTATGGCTAATTATTAGTGATGCACACTAATCCACATATTCAGCATAAATAGTTCCTCTTTTTAAAGTCTGAGATTAAAATAAATAAAAAATAAATTTTGAGATAGAAAAAGAGGAGGTAAGAGTTCCCATCCATCTAAAAACTATAGAAAAATTAATCATAAAAAACATAAATGTATTTGAGATTAATGTGTAAAAGCAGGAAGGATGTTTGAATACACAAAACCAAATATTTGTAAGTCATTCTACATATGCTATTTTTTCTATCAATATCTAGTGAGAACACTTTTTCCACCCTAAAGCACAAGGAATAATAGAAAATGATAAAATATTTGTATGCATGGAAACTCTATGCAGAAAATTGCTTCTCCAGTAAAAACAAGAGAAGACAATAATTTTACTCAATTCTAACAGTGTAGCATCTCAAGTCTAATTTAAGAACCAGCAGTCAGTAATGTACACCAGGCAAACTCATTCAGTTCATGAACTCATTTTTAAGCAACTTTTATCTACCAAAGCCCAGGTGTATAACAATCATTTGTGATATTTTTCTAGTTTCTTTACAGCTTCTCAATGCTTACATTTCTTCAGTTTTATATTTTGAGCTGATATTCTCATCTAGGTCCTATTTATGTTGTGTACACATTACTTGTGTGCTTCCTCTCATTTTTTCTTTTGTCCTTTTGGTGCCTTAACTATTTGTTATCTAAATGCCCTGCAAATCAAATTCTCATCTCACCTGCCTTGCATTTTGTAGCATGAGCAGTTCCTCCTATTTCTTAATGTATCACACTGCAGAAATAAATGTGAAGAGCTGCCTATGTATCCACCTAATCATTCTTCTTCCAACCTGGGATTTCTATCCAACCAGACAAATATATGCTGCATTGTGACATGAAAGGGTGAAATCATTGTCATAAAAATGATACTGAATCTCCTTTGGTTGATCAACCCCAGGGAATGCTCTGTGGAATGCTTGAGATGACTACTAAAGCTGATATTGATTTTCAACAATCAGAAATGGAGGAAATTGTCCCTTACAGGAAAAGGATATGGATAAAGTCAAAGGAACTGAGGTGTGCACTGAATGGTAGGCAAAGTATGGCTGCTTCTATTCTATTAGCCTTGGTGTGGCTTTTCCACTGTATGTTGTAAAAACTAGACGTGAGAAAGTTGGAGAAGACAGAAAGAATAAGAAGGGAGAGGTTTGCACTTCTGTTGCATTTGGAGCAGTCCCTTGCCTGCACTGTCATTGGTTCTTCAGGTTCACATAAGCTCACTTCAATTATGGCAATTTGTGGAGTGAGATAGAAGATGAAAGACACCTTTCAATGGAACTTGCATTATTTTTAACATATTGTTTACCCAATACTATGTCAATTAATTCCATAATGTTGTATAATGATACTGAGGCCTTGTTGGGGCTTTTAACTGACTGGATCTTTACTCTGTTAGACCTATCTTCAGACCATAGAAGGTCTCCCCAAGAGGCCACTGAACTTATCTGGACAATAAGACGCTGAACTTTATGCTAGGCATGTGTTTGCAAGCAATGAATCTCAACTGAACTTGAACTATGGTTATGCAACAAGGTGGAGGAATCCACCATGGGGGGAGGGGTATGGGAGGGGTGGGGGGGATCCCCAGCGCCTATAAAACTGTACTACATAATATAATGTAAGCAACAATAAAAAAAAAAGACACCTTTCTCTTTCTCTGCTTCTCTAAATTTCAACTAAAATAAATAAATCTTAAAAATAAAGTGGAGGTAGACATAATATGTGATGATAAGAAATTCACAACCAGACTACTTTGCTTATAAAAATTAATGCAGATAAAATCTATAAATTCTGAATTTTCCTTACCTAGTTGCTTTTTTTTTCAGAACTAAATAAATAACCAGATCTGTTTCAGGTGTTTCTGTCAAATCCAGAAACCTCTACGATATTGTCAGCATGAGTAAGCACAGTGCTTTTGATATTAATCAATCCATTTTTCTTGGAAAAAGTTAATATCAAATAGTAGTTTTCTTTTTTAAGGGATAACCATAAATTTCAGGATTCAGTCATTGAAAAGAGAAGGTGATATTTTAGAGATAAAATACAGATAGTCCAGGCATTCAGTCCAATCTCTTAAATTCATTTAACCTCAACTGACTGTTACAGTCTAAATTGTATCATTCCTTTCAAATTCATATGTGAAAGCTCGACCTTCAATGTCAAAATGGCAGCATATCTGGAGATGGAATTAGACTGTTCAAATGCTGTTGGTAATGACAGCATCTGAAGTATATTTCACTTATTTAATATTGCCTTGCTTAATCTGCTTTTAGCATTTTTAGATTGTAATTCAGATGTGGCTGTTGTAGCCAACAGATAAAGCTACAGTTGTTGCATCCACATCCATTTTCAAGTGCCTAGGATCATCTTCTAGTCCAGCTTCCTGCTAGTGTACAACCTGGGTGGCAAGAGATGATGGCTCAAGATTTCAGATTCTTGCCATCCACCTACGAGATATAGGTGGAACTCTGAGTTTATGTCTTCAACCTACCCCAGTATTGGCTATTGTTGGACATTTAGCAAGTGAACTAGTAGACGGAAGCTCTCTCTCTCGCTCTTCTTCTTCAACACCTATATTTTATAAAATCCTTGTTTTCTTCCTTCTTGTCATCTTCACTACCATCACCAGCATCACACACACACACACACAAATTCAAACTTTCTTGAGCATATTGTGGACATGGTTCTGAATACTTTGCCTATTAAATCATCCAACTTGCACAAAGTTTCTATAAGGTAGATACTATTGGTGTACACATCTTATCATATAGGACACAACACAGAGAAATTAAGCAACTTGCCTCGAGCCCACTTCTGGTAGGATTCTCTAACCTATATATTATAGAGTTTCTGAAGCACCCTTCTCATTTCTAGTTAAATTGTCTTCAGTTTCCATTCACTACTGTTCTTCCACAAATTTAGTCTTTATTATTAATGTCAAATCTTCTTTCACTTGCAGAGTCTTTTTTTTTAATATGAATATCTTTTTGGCTCAGATACAAAAGCTAAAACTGTTTTGTGCTGTTCTGCAAGGCTCATAAATAAATATTTTCTTTGTAAAAACAAGAAATCTTAAATATTAAACATTGTTTTAAAATCCATGGGTAACTTTATCATTTGGCAAAGTAAATTTACCTTCACCATGGTTACTTATGGGTATTAAAGTAGTATTTCAATGTGAAGTAAGATTTAATCACCACAATGTAACTCCTTGAAAGAAAATTTTAATGATGTCTTCTTTTAAAAAAATCACTTTTTAAAAAGAATAGCACAGTGCTCCTATCATTTCCTCATACATCAATGCTGGATTTCGTTAGAATATGCATTCAAGAAGTATATCTCTCTCTTTCCCCCCTCCCCTCTCTCTCTCTCTCTCTCTCTCTCTCTCTCACACACACACACACACACACACACACACACACAGGTCTAATCATAATGACAACAATGCAAATATCTTGCAGGTTTCTGCCTATAGAAAGTTAAAATGAGGAACTTTAAAAAATAGAATAATAAAAGTATTTACTATTGAGGTTCCTATATGGAAACTGACACCATCTCTTACAATTAAGATGGTAGGGTATAAGATTACCTACTTTTAATGCTGACTCCTTAGTAGCTAAGTTGCCTTGAACTAGCTATTAATCATTCTGTTTTTGTCTCTAAAATGGCGACAATGCCTACATCATAGGACTTAATGAGAACTTAACAAGTCCATATTTGTAAGTCACTTAAAAATGTTTTGAGCACATTGCCTCCTACATAAAAGACATGAAAATATTATGATTTTGTAGTTAGTCTAGAAAGTTAGTAGGAACATGCCAGGGAATCCTTCTCAAAGCTTATCTCTCTGATTTCTTTCTCTGTCTCATTCTAAGCAAAATAGTAATAAAAATAAAACAAGGAACGGAATTCTGAACACCATTAAAACTTTTAAACAAAACTGAACCTTGGAACCTGTGCTCTGTCTGGGTCAGTGGATTAAGCTACAGTCTGCAGTGACAATAGCCTATTTGGATGCCTATTTGAGCCCTGGCTGCTCTGTTTCCAATCTAACTCCCAGCTAATTCACCTAGGAAAGCAGCAGGAGATGTGCCATTACTTGGGTCTCCACTTCCCACATGGGAACCTAGTGGAGTCCCAGACAGCCTGCTCCAGTTCTCCAGTTCTATTTTGGCCATTTGAGCAGTGGTAACAATGGATGGAAGACTGTGTGTGTGTGTGTGTGTGTGTGTGTGTGTGTGTGTGTGTGTGTGTGTGTTCCTCTCTAATTTTACCTTTCAAATAAATAAATCTTTAAGTTAGCTGGAAATTGCAAAATATATTGAGGAGTATGTAGGGGATGTGAAGGTGAAATTCTTTTAACATCTCTAATGCTTCCAATACTGAAAACCCAAGCCATTTCTTGATCTTCTAATGTCCCTTTTGCATTTTTCTTCTCCAAAATATTCTAAGGGTACTCTTGATGATTGAAGCCCAAAGCTCTTCTTTCAATAGGATGTGTAAGATTCTGTCAGGAATAATGTAATTTTAATCCCTATGCAATCTTGTAACTTCACAAACCTTGGTCAACTGAAAAAGCAAACAAAATAGGGACAAAGAGACTCCACATTCAGATTTGAGTAGAGCAGTATGAGGCAACCATATCTCTTTTTTAATCTTTCACTAAGATAGATTACAAGAGAGCGTTTTATTAGTTTCTATGCCTAGTACCAGATATGCAGTTGGGTCACAGTTTCATTAGTAGACATTTTATCTTGTCCTTTAGTCACCATTTGTGATGTATATGAGGCTTGTTGGATGTGGACACATGTATATTTGTGTTTGCTGTAAGAATATGATTATGCATGTTATTAATATGTTATGTTCCATAACTTTAAAATGCATGCTTCGTCTATTTTCAGCTTCATGTCTTAGGAAATATATGGAGATACCAGTTGTTTATTATCTACAGTGAACCAGCTATTGCTCTGAGTACCTTAAATGCATAAACTCTTTCATTTACACATTACCATGAAATGGGAACCATAATTACTTTCATTTTATGTTTTAGGAAACTAAAATATGGATGAATGTAGGACTTTCCCAAAATTAAATGGGTTAACAAACGTTGAGCTACTTTCATCCAGGTTTTTGAGACCCACAGTATTAACTACCTAATGAAATATAACTTCTCAATAATTGTGTGTATTACCAGCAAGCAACTAACATATACAAACAAAACAATAATTTTTACCTACTTCAATGTCACTGACAGGCAAAAATAATCACAAAATGACTTTAAAAAGCACGAACATTATGTACTCAAACAAGAACATTTCTTAATACTTAAAATCACCGAACATTATGTCCAGCAATGAAGATCAGTTCAGCATTCGTTGGAACAACATAATTACAGCACTGCTGCCCGCTCCATTTTCTAACTACACCCTTATTAGCACATCTGAGAATTCAGTAGAAAATGAGCGAAGAACTTGGGCTGCTGCAGCCATGTGAGTGACCTGGCTGAAGTTTCTGGCCCCTTGCTTCAGCCTCATTCAGCTGTAGCCCCAGCCACTGAAGCCTCTCGAGGAGTGAACTGGTGCATGGAAGATTCTCTGTCATCTCTCTCTGTATCTCTAACTTTTAAATAAATATATATATACCAAAAAACAGAAAAACAGAAAAACTCAATCACCATCATGATACTATGTTGAAAGTGTACATGAGCAGGTCAAACTCTCTGGAATTGGACTTGAGCAAATATCTTAATCAGTGCATTATTTAAATATTGCAATTACAATATGAGCCTCAGGAAATGATGTGAAGAGTCACCAAGAGTTTAAACCCTTTCTGTTGCTGTTAGAAGCCCTGACGTTAGGGAAGCAAGCATCCTAAGCACCTTCATGTTTCTAAGCACTCTCTTATACCATAATTCTTTATGAACAACCTGAAAATTATTTTTTCAGGTAAGCAACTCCAAACCAACAAGCTTCAATTTCTCATACAATTCTTTCTTCATTCTCCTAACTTACCAGTTTGTTGCACTTCTCTCTGAATCAGATAGGGATGGAATACTGTATTCCATTATACATGGAATAATTTTTCTTCCATTTTAAAATAGGAAGTATTGTTAGGTTTTATTGGGTTCAACTATCTGCTAGGTATTCTCCTCTGGATTTTATGCAGATTTAACCCTATGGGTTTTCTCACAGAAAAAGATATTACTGTATTTCACACCTGAAAAAAAATTGATATTGAAAACATTATAGTAATACACATAACTGTAGCACAATTGCCATCATACTACAAATAACAAGCCCATACCCTAAACTGTATAGTTTATTTATTTATTGGAAAGTCAGATATACAGAGAGGAGGAGAGACAGAGAGGAAGATCTTCTGTCCAATGATTCACTCCCCAAGTGAGCACAACAGCTGATGCTATGCCGATCCAAAGCCAGGATCCAGGAACTTCTTCCGGGTATTCCACAAGGGTGCAGGGTCCCAAAGCTTTCCCTGCTTTCCCAGACCACAAGCAGGGAGCTGGATGGGAAGTGGAGCTGCTGAGATTAGAACCAGCGCCCATATGGGATCCTGGCGAGTTCAAGGCGAGGACTTTAGCCGCTAGGCCAGGCCGCTGGGCCCAGTCTTTTTAAAATTTATTTACCATTATTATTATTATTATTATTATTATTATTATTATTTTACTTCTTCAGGTATCTGAGGGGAAGGTTGGGGGAACTAAATGATAAACCTCTTTCTTCTCACATAGAAGAAAAAGAATAGAAAATATTCCTAATCTTACCTATTAATTATACAGAGACATTACTGGTTCTACAAGACACACATGCAGACACTCCGTGATGATTAAATAAACCAAAAGCACAATTAGATTAAAATTATCTCATCTTCTAAATCTATTATTATTTTCCTGATGCTTAAGGGAAAAGTATTCATGTCTAACTCTATCACAAATCTCATTAAAATATAATAGGATAAAGGTTTGGAAGGGGATTAAAGTTTTCAGGCATTACAAAGAAGAATCCAACTGATACAGCAGAAAGCACTTCCTGTCAGATTTCAGTCTACTAGATCCAAAAATGAATCTTTCATTTTTTGAAAGTTTTTAGAATCTATGCATTCATGTGTGTGTGTATGCACGTGTGTGAAGGGAGACTGAGAGGGGAGGGACAGCCAGAGGTCTTCTACTCAGTTGATTCACCAAAAGAGCATCTGGAAGGTCATGACTGAGCCAGACTGAACGGGAAACCAAGAACTCCATTCGTGTCTTCCATGCAGTTGGCAGCAGCCCATGAACTTGGGCCATCTTCTGCTGCCTTCCACATGTATTAGAAGGGAGCTGGACTTCAGTCAGGACTGCCATTAGAGATGCTGGAATTAGAAGTGCTTTTTCATAAAGTTGTTTAAAGTTTTAAGATCACTTCACTTGTTTCTTTACTTCGGCTCTAAATATCTCACTTCCCTATAATGATATTAGGAATATCATACTGATTAGAAGCTATAACTAAAAATTAATTCTCTAATAAGTATTCCCTAAAATTATTCTCTAATAATTATTAGTGTGTTAAAACAAGTATTAATGCTTGGTTTTGGTCTTTGGACCTTATTTTTTTCAAAATATGATTTGCAATAGAGAGAGCTCAGATATTTTGTCATGAGAAATTTGAAGAAAACTTTAGATAATTAGAATGCATAGATACAAAAATTATTCAAAAAGCATTTAAAAGACAATATAATTCTATCATTATCACATATAATAGCTATGATTTCCAGTTACTGTTCTTCATTGTGCAGTGGGGTTAAAAGGAAATAAATGGATATTAACTTACTAGAAAACATCTAGTACAGATGAAATGCCTTGCTGAGGCTTTTATTTTTTCTTAATATTTATTTATTTATTTAAAAATAGAGTTATGGAGAAATAGAGATTTTCCCTCCAGCAATTCATTCCCTTCATGGCTTCAGTAGTCAACATGCGGCCAAAAAGAGAAGATTCTTCCAAGTATCCCACAAGAGCTATAGGGGCAAAACCCTTTGGCTGTCCTCCGCTGCTTTTTCCAGGCCAGTAGCAGGTAGCCGTACTGTCAACAGAGCTGTTGAGACTCAAAACAGTGAACACATTGCATGCCAATATTTCAGTTACTTTACCCTGATCCTCAGGTGATTTTTAATTCTTTATCATCAGGTCTCTGCATTAGAACACCACACTCATGTTCATGTTTACTTATTTATTTAAGGGGCAGACAGAGAGAGCATGTATACTTTCATCTGTTGGTACCCACCCTGCAATAACCAGGAATGGGTGAGGGCCAAAGCTAGAAAGTTAGAACAGAATCCAAATCTCTCAAAGAGGTTGGGGCATCCTGTTATCTAAGCTATCACCGTTGCCTACCACATTCATGGTAGCAGGAACCCCGGATTCAAAGCTGTAGATAGGAATCAAACCGATACCCTGAGATGCAGGACACAGTTGTCTTAACGAGTATCTTGAGGACTCAGCTAAATGTCCACTACTAAGCTATTTCTAATAGCTTCCATAAAAAGCCAATCTCCCTTCATCCTTCAGTTTTTGTTAGTCACTGAGTCTGTAAATTAAATTGGGAAAACTGACTCACAGTAGCTATAGTTAAAAAAATTTAGCAAGTATATACAAAAATACTTTTAAGCATTTGAAAAAAAAGTTACTGAAAAAATGTATTTCAAAAGAAAAAATTAATAAAATTAGAACATTCCCCAAATCTCCTATTTTTAAACAAAATATAACATAGAGCAGAAGTAGAAGTGTGGTTACCTTTTCCAACAACCTACATCAAACTAATCACTAAAAATTATCATTTCCCTGCAGAGAATGAGACATGGAGAAATCATGGAGTTTAAAAAAAAGAAAAAGAAAACTTGTCAAGGTGGCAAATAGTAAAGAAATCATGACATTGATGAAACACTGATGCTTGTACGTTTTGCACTGGGTCAGTAAGTTCCTAACAGTAGATAAAGTTAACTTGGCTAAATCAAGAAATGCACGCAGTTCTCACTAAAAAGAGAAAAATTTAAATAACATTTGCATATACTGGCAACATGTTCACACACACAGAGAGATTCATGTCTCCAACATCATGCTACCAACACTCACTGGGAATACGATATAGTCACAGGAAAATAATAAGGCTTATTGCAATTCAATCCACACAGTCTCAGAGGAAACTGTTTTAAAAGCCACTTTTACATGAAATGTTTGTGGAGATCGCATTATGTATACCGAGATGCCTGCAGTCTAGATTTGCTATTTTGATCCATCAGACAAATATAGCTTATGTTCCAACTGAATTTTCCTGATTTCCTCACTGTGTGTGTACATGTGTGCATGCATGAGAGAGCCAGTTGAAGAGGCTTCCAGAAAATCTAGATAATGCAAGAAACTTGTAACTTGTACATGTGATGCCATCTTATAATAGAACACTAGAACATAATTTGATTCTTTCTAAATTTTGCTGTGGTGGAGGATTTTTTTCCCCTACTTTTTTTTTTTTGCCAGCAGATTGCTAAGAAATGAGAAAATACAAAAGCAAAGACATTAAAATTTCTGTCATCTTGGGCAATGCTGCTAAGCCTAATACCACCATAGTTTTTCTGAACTCTCACCATTTAACAGCACTGATAGTTTCATTGTATGTTTTGGTTATTATTTTCCATAACACTGTTTTGTAAGTGTAGCGACTCCCCATGCATCTCTCAGCTCTCTACCCCACCCCCCCAATTCTCCAATCCCACAATTTTTACCCCATATCATTACAGTAGCAAAGTATTTTAGTAGCAGCTACAAGTTTACCATTCTGTTATTTAAGTCCATCAGGGCATTGTAGATATTGGGAAATGCAGTGATGCTGTGACCGGCATTTTGGTTATATATATTGCTTCACTGGAATTAGGATACTAGTATAATATAATCACAATAATTATTTTAAGGGCGTGTTCATACAAATCATTTGCTAAAGTACAACTTAAAATTGAAACAATATTTTCCAATATTTTCTGTATTAGATATGTGACACACTCAAAAGCAGAAAATATCCCTATCATTTGCTTAATAATGCAATTTAAAAATCACTGTAAAATTAGCATTTCAAAAACTAATGTAGTCAGGCCTGGAGCGGCAACCTAGTGGCTAAAGTTCTCGCCTTGCAGGTTCTCAGATGGGCACCAGTTCATGTCCTGCTACCCCACTTCCCATCCAGCTCCCTGCCTGTGGCCTAGGAAAGCAATCCAGGACTGCCCAAAGCCTTGGAACCCTGCACCTACATGGAGACCTACGGGAGACTTCTGGCTCCTGGCTCCTAATCAGGTCAGCTCCAGGTGCTGTAGCCACTTGGGGAGTGAATCAGTAGACAGATTCTCCTCTCTGTCTCTCACCCTCTCTGTAATACTGCCTTGGGACCCAGTACCCATGTGGGAGACCAATAAGGGGCTCCTGGCTCCTGCCTTAAGTTTGGCTCAGCGCCAGCCTTTGTGGCCACCTGGGGACTGAACTCTTTCTCTTTGTATCTCCTTCTCTCTATAAATCTGCCTTTCAATAAATAAAAAACTAATTAATCTTCTAAAAACTGATGTGGTATATTATGACACATAATAACAGAAAATATGTTCTTAGTTCAATTAGCATATATAATGAAATGGAATTGTATGATTGCTTTTATGTTTCCAAATCACACACAAATGTGTTTTAAAAAGGTAACTCAGATTCTAACCATAGAGCTCATTTGAAATTTAACTGCAAAAGCCATTTCTAGTTATTGCCATTATTAAAGATCAGAAAACCTTCTTCCAAAAAGACTAATTATAATTTTTAAAACTTTATTGCAATCGCTTCTAGGCCTTTCGGCTAAGATCAAGTGTAAAACGTAACTGCAGTTGCCATCTGTCAAATTCTAGGTTGTTTAAAGAGTTAACCTTTCTCTATGTATTACAAAAAAAATTTTTTCCCCTGTATTTCTTGAGTAAAGTGGGATCTGTGAGTATTGTGTTCGATTTCCTTCAACTGTCACTCTGGTGTTGGCACCTGTTCTAACCAACTCCATCCGAACATTTGTTCCTTTTATTCCAGAAGTTAATCTTTTAAAAAAAGGAAACTTGTCACTCCTCTCAAGCCCATAAGCATTGTCCCTAAGATAATTAATTTAAATAATTAAATCCTAAAATAAGCCAAACATGTTAAAAAAAAATCTATCTCATTACGAAGTATTTAAAAACTAAGGCAATCAATTATTTTTATTTGAATATGGGTGTATGGAGTATATTAAAATTGTGATATTATAAATACTCTATGTAATATGTTAAATTTACCCACGGAATCATGAATTACTGAAGCACTGTAAGCAATAAAAAAGGTAAAGCGTCATTATCATACAGTCTGTTTTTTATTCAAGTGTTGCAAAACCAGTCTTGGTGGTGAAATGAAGCAGTTTTTAGGCATGGAAATTAGTTTCTATTTGAGAAATCTAGCTCATTTGTCCTGGACCAGTGAGTTGTTTCACTTTAAGAATATGCAGTATTTCAAAATCTATGTGCTGAAAGCCAGTCCAGATAGTCAGAGGACACTCCTTCCCTTTGGAAGTAATTAACATACAAGGTGTTAGTGAATAAATGCTTACATCTACAATAGGAGAATAATACCTATTTTTGGTCAAGTTAAACAAAACTGCATTTGATGGCCTCTTTGCAGGTCAGGGAATGCCAAAATGGAAACATAAGTTTTGAAGAGAGGAGAGAACTAAAAATAACACACAAAGCATCTATGCATTCGTGGCAACCATAGCTACATAGTAAGCAAAACACAGCTGTAGACTATTGAATTTATTGAATATGTGAAAAGTCATTGCATTCGACAAAGTATTAAAGAAATTTAACATTTTATGATGACTACACAGTGCTTTTTAGCAGATATAAATTACATATTAAGACATGCTTTCAAATATGAATACATATTCAGTCTGCTTAATAATCCTTTGAAATTCCTAAAATTGCATCAAGGAAAAACATACAAACAAAAGATTTTTTAAAAGTCTTAAGATACAGAAAACTAGTGATACTGAAATCATAATCGAAAGGAATTAATTAAAACACTACTTCACAGGCCAATGGCTTAATAGTTCTTGAATGTGAGAGTGATACCAGATTTGGCATCACACACATCCACATAAAACCAGAAAGCATTCCAAAGGCCATGTTCATCTCAGATCATGAGCTCTCTACTTAAACTCTAATTTCCTTAAACCCTCGTGCTGCCTCTAATCTATTCCTAAGTTTCTATTTTCATAGTCACAGTTAAGCTAATTATTCAGGAAAATATCCCCTACTCCAAAGATATGCCACATTTAATCATCACACAGTTATTCATACACACTTTCAGAATTCTCATGTTGATGCAAATCCCAGCAGGTTATCAAGAAGAAATCAATTGCATGCTGTAATATTTAGTGAGACTTTAGCACATCATGCCCAAATTGTATTATTTCAATCAAAGATTAACTGCACTGAAGTAATTAAAGTATTTAATATTAATGAAAATTAAGCTTAATAGCTGAAATGTCATGTTTTCTCCCTTTTAAATGTGGTAATTTTTCACTGAAGAGTCTTCCCACTTCTCTAAAGGATTACATGTTGCTGTGTTTTCTCGGTCTATTTATGTTAACTTGCCAACCCACTGCTTTATGGCTCATGGCTTATCCTTCACAGTGCCAGTCTACAATATTTTGAATAGAATAAGTTAAATTTAGATATAAAACACTCCTACAATGCAATATTAAGCTAATGAAAATTTCTTTAAAAAAATCATGATTGGTTGATTGTGCAGCCCAAAATATTAAAGCTTTCTGTAATTTTTAGACATACACATAAATAAAGAAAAAGCTTGAAAATATGGCAACTGCTATCTCTGATGAGGCTTATAAAAATAATCTCTATAAGCAGAAATTTAACAACAAGAATTCAGAATTATTCTCAAGCTTTAGATGATTCATTTTTTTATGTTAATGCTTAAACCTGGTCGGTTTTTTAGACTTGCTTCCATTTGATAAAGTGCTTTTATTTTCTACTGATTTGAAGGAAAGTAACAAGGAAACCGAAAGGCTGAGGGAGATGACGATGTAGCTTTGTTCTGTCAGAAACTGAGCTTCTAGATCAAAACCAACCATTACAGTAGATTTTTACACTACTCATAATTAACTAATCCAAATTATATGGTGTATATTAATACTAATAAAATGCACATTAGATTTTTACTATTTTCCAGCAGCATATAACAAATTAAAAATGAAATAAGAAAGTCATTAGCCATGGTGATTCTCTTATTCCTTTTCTCTTCTTCTTAATGTACTATCCTAAGAAGAAAACATTTTTAAGGAGACAGGGATGGGAGAGTAAGTATGACTGTTCTCAAATGTATTTCAAGAGAAATTCAGAACAGCATATAACTCTCTCTCTCTCTCTCTCTCTCTCTCTCTCTCTCTCTCTCTCCCTCTCTCTCTCTCTCTCACACACACACACACACACACACACACACACACACAGTAAAACCTCTCTCATATGAGGCCACTGCTGTCCAGATTCCAGGATCCCTATTTAGTATGTTTCACAGTCCCACCTAATTGATGTCAGCTCCTCCCCTCACACAACAGGATCTAGCACATGGTCTCCATCAAAGCAGGATCAAGCCTCTAATCACACTCTTTCCTACTACTTGATGTGTTCTAAGTGGACAAAGAACCTGTGTTGAACACAGAAGATACCCACTTCAATGAAAATCATCTGCTTGGAAACTGGTCCCAGGGTATATGGGGGCCCTCCCTTTTTGAATTCATCATCTCTTGACTCCCACTGTTGTGTCTGCTATATTCGATCCACTCCCCTTATCCCTTCAGTTGTGCAGCTTAGTAGCTGAAAAAATTTCTCCTGGTTTCTACTCAAGGCAATCAAGTGAGTTTCTCATTGACTGACTCATGTTGTTAAGTCTTATGATCAGCTGGTATCTCAATTCTTGCACTTTTTTATATTTAAATATTTGATATATTTGAAAGTTATCATATATATAAAGAACAGATCCAAATGTACTTTATTTTCCAGATGACTGTTCCCTTCTTGCAATGTTATTTATCTAAAGGGTCTGTGTTTCATGGGGTTTATAAGCATTTTTTCCCTTCCTCCTCTGGAAAAAAATATTTTTAATAAATAACCTTCAAAAATATCTTCTTGGGACTTACTGCTCAAGAAAGGAAATTTAATATTTCTACTATCACACACTTTAATCAGATTCTGTTGGCACCTTCAAAATAATGGTTTCAGTCTTGGGCTTTAGGCAAGCTGTCATTCAGAAAGTAAAACAGAAATTAACAGCACTTTTGAAAAACTAGTGAATGAAATTCCAGGATATATGAACCCTGTTTCCTAACATCTCTAATTCACCACCATCTATTATGCTAAAATAAGATTAACAAAATCAGCATTATAAAAATAATCAGCAGTGGCATGAAATGACTAAATTAGAAGAGAGGTGACCCATTTAAATCAGAAATCATCTAATTAGCATTGACATGAACTGATCAATGTATTATTAATATTATACCCTTAAGATGTTATCAACAAACAAGAAGGAAAAACAGTGAATTATCCTATTTCCAGTTATCCAAATATTCTGTTCCCAGTTTCCAAGATTGTGCTGGAATAAATGTGGAAGTAGGAAGATTTGCACCAATGTGAATCCTCCTCATGTTTCCAAGAAGCTCCAATAACACAGATGCTAAACAACTTGCTTTGGTTCCTGTATCATGAATTTCAAGGAAGACTGCTCCGAGGACAGTGAAATGTGATGATGTGCAAAAGGAGGAAGTATAACGAAGTGAAAGCAAATCACGATTTTTTGGTTAATATGTTAAATACTGAAAACTAAAGTTGCTAAAGTGCCTCTCACTGATACACTTACCTCTTAACATGCACAACTCATTCTGAAACTAAACCTATCATTAAAACACTTTTTCTGAGTTAGTATTAACATAACTGTGAAGATTTAATTACGTTACTGAAGAAGCCTCCAGAGGGTTTATTGCTGAAGATTTCTGCACCAAAGTTATCAATGGAAGAATGACACCAATAAGCAAAATCAATTACTGCTTTCAGGATTCCTAAACCAATAGTTTTTAAGACTATAGAGGGTTGAGACTATATTGTAGGGTAGATAAAAAATAGTAACAAATACTACAACAATTAATATGGAATCATGACATTATTATTTTATTTTATGTTTATTTTCTTGGAAGGCCAAGGCACAGCCAGAGAATACTCTTCCTTGTACTGGTTCATCCCCAAAATTTCCGCAACAACTAGGGCAAGGCCTCCTTGAAACCAAGATCTTGGAATACAATTCCAATCTTCCATGTGTGTGGATGGAGCCAGAGTACTTGACCCATCGCCTATTGTCTCCGAGGAAGCACATTAGGAAAAAAGCCATCATGAACTAGCCACTTTAACACAAAATACTCTATACTAAACTGCACCTTCTGTTTGCTTTTAAAATGGTTTCTATTGTGAAATAAAACACACAAAGTACACAAACACAAGTGTGTATCTATATACAAGTACCTGAGTAGAGATCAATGACTTCTCAGAGATAATACCCATAGACACAGCCAAAATCAAAAAAGCAGATACTTTCATACTCATCCCATAATGCTCCCCCACTGCCCACAGCTCAGATACAGCCACTTCCTTCTTCTCCTCACTGGCTGGAACTCAAAATTGTACTTCAGTATGAATTGCAGTTTTATTTAGTCTACCTTTGAAATTAGGAAGATGGACTCAGGCAGTTATTTGCTTTATGTCCGTCTTATTTTGTTTAACATTACATGCTTGCAACTGAACCAGTTAACCACAGTGCCAAACACCCAGCTCCAAGTGAAAGTTATTTAAATAGCCACAGAGCAAAGAGATTTGAGATTTAACAGAAGGTGACAGCAGGACAGATCTAAACAAACACTCACAAGCATCTTAAATCATACAGCCAAGACATTAACAACCTCTGTAGTGTCCTGACTTCTTGGCAAACACAATAAAATTACCCAAGATATACTTAAGAAAACATGATAGTTTAAACATTTAACAGAGTGTGTGAATAGTATTAACAATGATAGGGCCCGGCACGGTGGCGCAAGTGGTTAAAGGTCCTCGCCTTGCACGCCCAGGATCCCATATGGGCGCCGGTTCTAATCCTGGCAGCCCCGCTTCCCTTCCAGCTCCCTGCCTGTGGCCTGGGAAAGCAGTCGAGGACGGCCCAAAGCTTTGGGACCCTGCACCCGCGTGGGAGACCCAGAAGAGGCTCCTGGCTTCGGATTCGGCATAGTATCGGCCCGTTGCGCTCACTTGGGGAGTGAATCATCGGACGGAAGATCTTCCTCTCTGTCTCTCCTCTCTGTATATCCGCCTTTCCAATGAAAAAAATAATAAAAATAAATCTTTAAAAAAAAAAATGAGAGATTTTTTTTATTAAAACTGTCTTCTATTTTGAATAACAAAATATTTTAAAATCATTTCTAAAACCAATTTCAGTTTTTAAAATTTCTTTGAGGATTGAAGTATTGAGCTTCATTCTTACAGCAGAAGAAAACATGCAACAAATATTCTCATTAGCTTTCCTACCATAAATCTTCTTTCAAACATCATGATGGAATATCAGTTAATAATAAATTACAATCATTCATGTTAAGTTTTTTCCTGCCAAAAATAAGAAACTAGAAAATAGTTTCTAGAAGAAGCAAGTGTTTAGGAAGAAAAAGGCTGAATTGGCTGATGCAGAGTTTCCAAACTTTCTCACTTCATCACCTCCTTACGGTATCTGTATTTTTTTATGATGATCCTTGTACAAAAGCATTCATCCAGTAATTAAATCCAAATATTGTACTTACTATTCATGTCAATAACAGCTTGGCACCCTCTTTAAAATAGTACACAAAAAATCAAAAGAAAGTAGCATCTTTCTGATTTCTTAATTATTATTTTCCATAATAAAGTTTGTAGGTAGGGAAGCAGATTCCTCCTTCTCCCTCTCCCTAACCTGCCCCCTCCATTTTCCCTTCCCTCCATTTCACTTCCAATTATCACAGCAGTATATTCCCTTAGTAAAGATTACGAAGTTTCACCTTCCGCTATTCAAGGGTATGATGGCACAATATTCCATTTCATCATAAAAGCTATTTAATAGTGGTGTGTGTGCACATTTCAGGTCTTGACATCATCTAATTATCACTACTCTTATTTTCTCTTCTTCACTTATTTTTCTTATCATTGCTTGTTAATAAAATATCATGTGTTAAAACTCTAGCTTCTTAGAGATATGACATCACCAAAAGTAATTTATTGTGCAAAAGTATGGAAACTGTGAATTAAATTTATTTAATATTTTGTGGAATTAAAAACAGGTGCTATTATACTCCCATTGAAAATAAAAAATATATCCCATCTCCCATGAGTATACCCTGGGTGTACAGTTAGGGAATCACCAAGTTAAAGATAAATAAATGTAATTACGCTAAGGAAACTCAGTGATAGGAATCTGATGATTTTGAAGATTCACTAGTTTGAAAACATTAATTTTACATAGTGGGACATAAATAAAACCATTTTTAAGAACACTAAACTTATAGTTGCACTTACAGCCGTAGGAGAGTAAGTGAAATACAAGAAAAAAGGAAATCAAGTAGAAAAGTCACTTCCTTTTTAGACTTTAGGTTTTAGCAGATGCCAGAAAAAGGACTAACAAACAAATAGGAAAGTCTACTTTGAGAATAAATGCAGGTTAAAAAGAACCAGGTGATTTTAGGTAACAAGAAAAACCTTCTTCAATAACAAAATAACTCTTGAACCAAGCTCTAAAGCCCTAGTTCTCAAATGAGGATGAATTTGCTTCCCATGGAACATCTAATGAAATAACATGGGATGCCTAAAATTGACACTATAATATGAGGAAATACATAGCACAGCCTTTATGTACTTTCTGCTACAACAAGTTATCTTAACCAAAATGTCATGATGGGTAACTTGAATAAATATTTAAATATTCAAATGTGTATGTAAATGTGCTTGGGTGTGCACATCAATAGGCATTGTAACAAGAGCAAGCAATACACAAATAGGATTGTAACTGCTTAAATAAAAGCATCATGCATGCAGCAAATTGAAACAGTTCTAGTGCAGGTGGAGGTTGCTATAGAAAATGACAATAAGTCTCAATGTATACTCGTAATTAAAATGCGATATTTGTCTGAATAATACTTTCAGTAAATGAAGGACCAGTGGGTTCTACTTCAAAAATTAGGCAAAGGCTAGGTTGTACATATTAAATGCTTCTTTCTGCTTTGAAATGTGATATAACACAGAACACAGCTGATGTACACAAAGCCCATACCTTTTATAGTCATTAATGAGCACAGCATGACAGCACGCTGAGAGATTCTGACAATTGATCAAGCAAAAATCCTGGACCAAAATTATACTTATAATATGCACATACATACAAATGGAAAAGACACAATTACTAGCATTGATTCAAATAACATTGTTTTATTTATACCAGAATATGACTAATGTCATACTTGAAGGCAAGTGAATGTCATAGTTTGGATAATAACCTTGGATTATTTAGGTGAGATAGATATACACACTATCTGAAGACCACCAGACAAAACTATGGCAACCAACATACATTCTTTAAAGCTTTTCCATCATACTAACAGATGTACAATGGAGAGGTTAAAGAAAATGGATGTTGTGTTTTATAGACAGACTGACCATTTGATTGATTGATAAGAGTTTAACAAGCCAGGCTCAGAGCTCAATTTTCTTACATGTTTATATTCAGTCCTTCAGATACTCTCATTTTATGGCACATAAAATGGAGTTATCTGGACACTAGAAACTAGAATGAGAGTTTGATCTCAGTGTTTCCCAGTATGCAAACACCTATCATGCTATGCTTCTCTTAGGTTGAAGGGAAGAACAGACCCCATACTTTTTCTGTAACTGACCCTCTGCATACCAGCTGTTTGTTGCACTTCAGTAGCTGCTGGGCAGAACCTAAATTGAGCATCTTACTCCTAAACTTTCTGTTCTTTCTCCTTTAAGGCAAGTTCATTCTACTCTGTGCCCAAAGTAGAAGATCAATCTCGCGTTTACATCTAACAGGCTATCAATATTATTGCAAAAGAAAGTAATTGAGAATAATTAGTTAAGTAAGAGATATTCGTGCTTCTAGCAGACTAAAACTGTTCAGAATCACCTGTAAAAAGTTCAAGGGCCACAAGGAATATTTAGGGAAGTTTTAGGTTTTCTCCTTGACACTACATTAGCTTTTGAACTTTGTTAAAGACAGTCACAGGCAAGTGACTAAATTCATTCTAGTAGCAACACAAAAAATATTCACTCTACATACTTAAGCTTTTAGTAAACAGAGGGAATTTCTCAGAAAATCAAATATCAAAAACATGAACTCCAAAGATACTAAAAAACTGGACTGTATTTTTATTGTATTATTTTGTTTAATCATCAAACACCAATCTACAATGCCTAAGAATTGTTTTCACAACATGAAGAAGCAAATGAGACTTGTAGAAAATCAAAGAATTAACCTGAGCAGATAAATCATGATAGTGAATGTCTCTGCATTTTTGAAGGGACCAGCCACAGGACATTTTGTTTGATTTTAATTTTATCCCCAATTCATTTCTTTTGCTCAAATAGCTTAAACTTTCTCTCAATGACAAAGGGAGATTCATGCACATCATTTTCAAATCAATACCCAAATGCAGGATAATGGCCACATATAAAAAATATTTTATCTCTTTTAATTTCCAACTTGTCTCCTATTTTTATTACTATTTTTATTTATATAAATCCTAGGAAATGAACTCCCTTTTCCATATCTAAATATACACAGTAGTTACTGTGTCTGTTTATATAGATGGTCTTATTTATTTCTGGCAACAATCCCTTGAAAAGGAGATACTGTAAATCCTGTTACCAAAATAGCAAAAATAACCCCCCCCAAAAAAAAAAAACACAAGGAAAATTGAGTTCCTAAGAAGTGATCCTGTCCCACTGGGAACAGCTTTATAAGTAAGTGACTGTCAGCTCTTCAGGCATATAGTCCTGAACAGCCTTGTCATCCTTTCCTTTAGCCCAGCAAATCAATCCTGGCCATAAATGAACTGTGCTTCTGAGTCCCCTTTAATGACCTTGTGCCCATATCAACCTCACTAAAATAGAAGACATTTTGAATGGTACTCATTTGTTACCCAACATAAATATTAATGGCACTTTTTCCCTCCCATTGAGTTAGATCAGAACCCTAAATATCAATTTCATTAAAAAGAAATGCTTTTGCTGTTGCTGCTACAATAAGTTTCCAGAGCTAAATGACTTAAATAAACAAAAAGTAGTATATTTCTAGAGCTCAGAAGTTTGATAAAAACATATTGGCAAGGTTACAATCTTGTTAGAAACTCTTAGGCAGCTGGATTTCTCACCTCCGAAGGCTGTCCTCATCCCTTGGTTTGTGCTTAGCTAGCCTTAGCTTTCATTTGTATATGCCCCTCTGTGACCTTCCCACCACTGTCTTTCTCTTCCAGGAATTCTTGTGATCACGTGCACCTGGATAACCCAATATAGATTCCCTGTTGCAAGACCTTCAAGCAAATCTGCAAAGCCTCTTGCCAAATAAGGTAACAAACTGGGCATCTTAGCAGGCTCATTAATATGCTTGCTTCAAGAAAGGATAAAGTATGGTGTAGACAATCATCATAGAGCTTAAGAAACTGCTTAGAACTCCTGAATTCACATTGAACTTCCTTATGTCAAGTCCTGGCACCACTTCTGATCTCAGGTTACTACGTAAGAATGTCCTGGGAAGCAGTAAGTGATTGCTGAAGCGCCTGTGTCTCTTTATACAGATGAGACAAGATTGAGTCCCAGGTTGCTGGTCTTGAGCTGGCCTACACCCAGTTTTTCTGAACCTTGGGAAAGCAAACTGATGAACAGGAGCACTCTCTGCCTCTCTAACAACAATAAAGAGTAAATCAGTAAGTTTTCTGAAAAATACACACTCAAGTTTTAAAAACAACTTGGAAACGATACATTATTGCCTAAATAATTTTTAAAATGCTTATCTTATGGGTCCAAATCATGTAAGATTACACATGGCACAGAATTGCTCACAGGAATGAAGAAGTATAAGCATAACTGGTACTTTTGAAAGAAGGAAGGAATAAATGTAAAAGTAGCTAGGTCTTATATAAATATATATGTATATATATATATGCATATGTACACATAAATATCTCTCCATGTTGAATTAATACTCTATATGTATTTCAATATCTGTATATCTATATCTGGATTTCAAAAACAAAATTGAACAAATAATTAAAACAATATAAAACAAATATTTCAAAATATAGTTAATTATCACATACATGTTTTGAGTACATACATTTCTTTTTGCTCATATGTTTGAAAAATTTTATAAATAAGGTAAATCCATATTGAAACTAATCTGAGAAAGCTCTTAAAGATGCTGAAAAATGAACCAGCTCAAATGACAACAAATAATATGATGCCACAGTGACAGCCAAAGTGTAACATCTTTCTGTTATATGCGAAACTTACTCTTAAACCAAACACTAGATTGAAATATTTGTTTAAATGCACAAAGGACTATGAGTTTCCCTCTGTGCCCAAGCGTTGGATGCTTGTTCCAGGGTTTAACTAGGTTCCATGCAAAGCTGCATTTTACAGCAATGAGATTTGCTCCAGGTTAGTTGAAGACACTAAGATTATAACTGGATATTTTGTAGAAGAATTAGGGGTGCCATCTGTTCCTGAGTCAGCAGAAACAGAGAATTTCCATCACCCATTTTTAGTTCTTTGCTTATGAAACTTGTTTTTCTGTTGTCAAAGGCTCTGGGGCAAATCCAATTCCAATCAGCAGCCTAAGCTGCAAACTTGAAACCAGTAAGCAGAACGTCTGCGAAAGAAAAGCTAAAAATGAGCCACTCGGACAAATAATTTAGAAGTACCCTTTCCTTAAAACCGGATTGCCAACAGTCAAACTGTCCTCCTCTACACGCAGTTTAAAGCTTAATTTGCTAAATCAGCATTTGCTTCAAATCTATTAAAGAATCTGCCTCTCTTAACACATCTGATAGCCAAAACCTTAATTCCTACACGACCGTCCAGTTAGTGTGCAAATATATCAGTGTGCAAATGTATCCGATGAAGCCAAGCCCCAACATTACTAGGTTGTATGTTTTCTTTCAATATTGTCTATGGCAAGATTCTGTCCTTTGCACTTAAGAAGTCAAAACCTAGTACATATTAAAAACAATGTTACTGAAGATGAGACAGTGGATGGCATGCCGGGATGCATGTGGAGGATATGTCAGTTCATTGGGGCAGAGGATGTAGGGCAGAACAAATTGAAAAATTATACTGGTCAAGCTTGCACAGCAAGTATCTGGGTGAAAAGCAATTCTGAGGTGGAATATGTCAGCCAAGGAAACTTGAAAGAATTTCCTCATCCTCGGAGAAACAAAATCAACAGCATTTCAGAATAATTAAATCAATTGTGCAGCACTCCAGAGCATGCTGCACATCGGGGACCCTGGGATGACCCTGGGTGGTGTTCCCCCATCCCTGAGTACTGCTCCAATTAGGATGCTGTGTGTGGCTTGTCGCCTTCTTGCTCCTCTCTCTCCAGATACAGCAAGATGAAAAAGAAAATTGGAAGCAACAGTCCTATCCACCTTCTCTTATTCCTCTATCTTTCCCTTCCTAATCAGTGGTCTACCTTTGCATGCACCCTTCTCAACTATGCAATCATTATCAAAATTAAAATAGAACAATACTTTTGACCAAATTCCATACCCATCACATTGAAATGATCACTATTCAAGAATTCTTTGTACTTACTGATTTGGCTACATAATCTTTGAACAACAGACAGAGACCGGCAGAGATCTGGCAGCTTTTGGCTTTTGCTTCATTTCTGAGATATCTACACCATTCAGCATTGTGCCAGATCAAAGTATTGGACCCAGAATCCAACTAGAGTTTAGCAGAGAGGACCCAACTTCTTGAACCATTTTCAGGTCTTTCCAAAGTGCACATCAGCAGGATGTTGAATTTTGAAACATAGCTGGGAATTCAGTGCACAAACTCCAAATTGAGATTACAAAGGCTGGTGCTGATACAGAGTTAAACTGCTGTTTATGATTCTGGCATCTCATACAAGTTTGTCTGTTTACGTTCTAGCTGCTGCATTTTTAATGCTGCTCCCTGACAATGTGCTCAGGAAGGCAGCAGAAGATGACGCAAATACCTGGGCTCCTTCTGGCCTTTTGGGAGTTAGAAATAGGATTCCAGGCTACTAGTTTTTGGCTAGCTCAGCCCTGGCAGTTACAGACTTTTGGGAAGTAAGTCAGTGGATGGAAGATCTCTCTCCCTGTCACTCCATCCCTCTGTCACATTGTTGATCAAGTAAGTGGAACCTATAAAAACAAAACAAAACAAAAAAAATGGAACTACAATGAAATATAAGGGCACCCAAAGCAGACTGTCAACCTCTACATGAAATACATGTCCCAGTTCTAGAATTCTAAGATGTTTAATCGAAAGCCCTCCAAAGGTTAAATTTAGGAAGCAACTGTCAAAATAGTCCGTATTGTTAAAAGATTTACAAAATGCTTGAAATGAAAAATCGTATTTTGTGGATAACAAAGCCAATGCATTTGAAATGCTAATTATTTCTCCAATATTAAAAGTAGAATTTTTGAAAATGCCATCTGCTATGGTCTGCATATTGGTTTCTCTCCAAACTTCATGTTGGAACTTAACATTCAGTGTGACAGTATTAAGAAGCTAGCTGTTTGGCAATGACAAAGTCATGAGAGTTGCACCTAATGAGTGGAACCAGTGAGCTTATCAAGAAGTCTTTGGTGGATTGGATGTGATGGCTTAGTGGCTAATATCCTTGCCTTGAATGCACAGGGATCCCATTTGGGTGCCGACTCATGTCCTGGCTACTCCATTTCCACCCAACTCCCTGCTAATGGTCTGGGAAAGCAGTAAAGGATGACCCAAGTATTGGGACCCTGATCCCACATGGAAGACCTGGAGGAAACTGCTGGTTTTGGATCAGCTCATCTCTGGACTTTCAGGCAATTTGGGTAATGAACCATTGGAAGGAAATCTTTTTTTTTTTTTTTCTTTCTCTCCTTCTCTCTGTAAAGCTGCATTTCCAATAAAAATAATCTTTAAAGATTTTTAATAAAAGAGAGTTTGGTGAGCTTCCCTTCTTCTTTGGGCCATATGAAAAGGCTGTAGCAGGTGGTAATTTATGAGGCAAAGAGTGAGGCTTATCATACATGAACCTATAGATAGGTGCTTTGATCTTGTAATTTTCAGACTCCAGAACATGAGAAATAAATTTACATAATTTCTAAACTATACCATATAAGATTTTTTTTTTACAGTAATTCAACAGAGTAAGACACACCTAAGGAGCCTATGTGGTAGTGTGGTAGGTAAAGCCACCAACTATGACACTGGCATTCCATACTGGTACCTCTGTTGCTGACCTGGCTACTTCACTTTGGACCCAACTTCCTGCTCCTCGCCTGGAGAAAGCAGCAGAAGACAGTTCAAGTGGTTGGATCCCTATCACTCATGTGGGAGTCCTGGATAATACTCTGGGCTCCTGGCTTGATCCCGATGCAGTCCTGATCATTGCAAGTGTCTAAGGTGTGAACCTACAGATGAAAGATTCTCTCTATATATATGTATGTTTTGCTCTCTTACAACATATAATTCCAATAAAAAATGAAACATAACAGAGACCAATTTGAAGCACCAATTTTATAAATGAAATATAATGTTTTCCAATATATATGAATGCTAATTCACCTGATATTCCTTGATTTAACAAACATGAGTAATAAGTACTGTGGAGTATATGAGCTTTAGAGCATTGTTTTTCAAAATTAAATCACAAAAGTAAAACTCACTTTATTTAGAACTCAAGAAATTACATCTATGAAAATCATTAATATCAGTATTATTTACATTCATGGGCAATAGTTAACTTGGAAGAACACAAATACTGATCAGATGTTACCAATAATAAAACATATTATAGATATGAATTCTACATAAAGAAAGAAATCTGTCCATATATCCAGGCACTATAAAGATGCTGAGGACAGAAAGATAGTAAAAGGAATATTCCTAAAGCAGATAATACAGAAAAAGTACATCTAAAACATAATCAGATTTGTGATAGCATCTTCCCCATACCTATATCTATATTAAGTATTTTTAGTTTACAGGAGAGGGAAGACAAGGAGAGATTAATTAGTTCACTTAACATCAGAAAACCAGAGAGAAAACCACTTTGGGAAACTTTAGTTCTAAATTCTCTTCAGTAATAATACAGCATTTAATGTTGAGCAACGGAGAAGCTTGAATTGAAGGAACAGTATGAATGAGAACTGTATCATAATATATTTATGTTTGCTTCCATAGATCTTTATAAAATAAATTGTTGCCTAAATTTAGACACAATCCAGTATTATATTAAAAATAGAAATTTGGATATTTGCACCTTTTATTTTCCTCATAGCAAAGAGATCTTCAGCTGAAAATGTTTGGGGAAGAAACTGTGGCATTATAGGTTAAATCTCTTCCTGTGATGGCATCCTGTGATGGCACTGGCTCCACACTCACCTGCTCTACTTCCCATCCAGCTCCCTGCTAACGCGTCTGGAAAAACAATAAAAGTCCCTTGGCCCACATATGTCGGAATCCCCAAAGAAGCCCCTGTCTCGTGGGTTTCAGCCTGGCACAGTTCTCACAATGGTAGTAGCCATTTGGGGAAAGAATCAGTGAATGAAAAGTCACCTCTCTTTCTACATCTTCCTATCTTTGTAACTATTTCAAATAAACATTTTTTTAAATTCTAAAAACAATTGCAACTGTAAAATGTCAGATTACACTTAATATTCAAATAAGTGTAAATTTATCCATTACATTGGAAAAAAGTCCACGTGAGAATTCATCAAAATAAAAACGAGGTACTATTTTAAATATCATGGAAAACCAAATAATTGAGCATTTACATTTTCATCTCAAGAAGCTTGGAAAAATTTTTAAATAAATCTCAAAAAAATAGTAGTGAAAAAGAAAGAAGCTAATAGAAGCAGTGCAAAAATGGAAAATATGCAACAGATAACCTCAAAAAATACAAAATATAGCTCTTCAAAAATATTGAAAAGTATAGAAAAAGCTGCAAAACTAGTAAGGCATAAAGGGAAAAAAAAACACATATTATCCATGACAGGAATGGAAACAGTGGCATGGCCATCATTACTTCAGATGACACAAAAAAAAGTACCATAAATAGATTTTACTTTTGAATTTGATGTATTATAATAAATAACTAAATACTTTAGAGGAATCAGCTAAGAACTGGCATAATAAGAAGTAGAAAATCTAACTATAGTATTACTTGATTTAAAAAGAAAAAGTGTTTTACAACTAAAATATGCTAAAATAAAATCCCCAGACTCATACAACTTCAATCATAAGAGTTATCGAACACTTAAGGCAGACAGTAGCATCAATCTCAGATAAACTCTTGAAAATACAGAAACATTTTTCAAACTGCTCTTCTGAATCTATATGATAATCCTGACAAGGACATTATACATACACACACACACACACACACATTTTCACTAAAAATAAATTCAGCTAATAACTCTGATAAAAATAAATACAAATAAGTAAAATAGTTCCTAGTCAAATTCATCATTATATAAATGAATGGTATGCCATATACTGAAGCAATATTAAAAGAATATTTTATAAAGAATTATTGACCAAAAGGAGAAGGAGGTGAGTGGCAGGGATGGAACAAATGGAATATCATGATAGCCTTAGAATTGCATCTGCAAATCATATTGAATCTGTTAAAAACACATTAAAAATATTTTTTAAGAAAAGGAATTGCTCAACAGAGGTAGAAACGTTATTTAATAAAAGTAAATATAGTCATGATAAACACTGTAAACAGGAGATTTTATTCAGATGTGTAACTTTTCTACAAAGTATCAATTATTCCCTGAAAACAAGAAGCTTATTTTAACAAAATATATTATTGTGAAAAGAAAGTGGTAAAATTCAAATATTATTTACAGAGAAGACTATAAAGCTGTTGTTGATTTCTTTTGTGATAATTATACTATGGTTACAAAATATGTCCATTAAAAGAAGCCTGATTATGTCTAAGTAAAAACTCCATATGACTTTTCTGTAAATATGATTACACAGTAATAAGGTATTTAAAAAAAGAGGGAAAATATATTACATGAATGAGTCAGCAAATCTATGCAACATACAAAAAGCACGAGCTTTTGTGACAAATATTTTGACTACTATTTGGAATCTGTCATATGTGGCCAGTTAATCTCCTTGCTGCTCCACTTTGGAGCCAGCTCCCTGCTAATGACATGGGAAAAGCAGTGGAAGATGGTAACAAGTCCTCAGGCCCCTGCAGCTAACATGGGATACCTGGATGAAGCTCCTGTCTCCTGGATTTGGCTTGGTTCAGCCCGGAATAATGTGGTCATTTGGTAAATGAATTAGAGATTCATGGATTCTCTCTCTCTCTCTCCGTCTTCTGTCTCTGTTTTTTTCCCCGCCTCTCTCTCTCTCTCTCTTTGAAATAAATATTTTTAAAAATAAAACAGGATCTATTAGATGTAATGTAAAAGCCACCCCTATTCTGCACTCCAACGGCTGACACTGAAATGCTTCACCACCTCTTTGTTTCAAAACTGTTAAGTTCATATTTTCAAATGACATTTGAAAGCTTTGATGAATAACAGCTAACTTAATTAAAGAAAAAACAAAAATACTTGGACTGTGGACAAATAACCTGATATAATGTAAGTTTGGGGCCTGGCACGGTAGCTTAATGGCCAAAGTCCTAGCATTGAACGTGCCAGAATCCCATATGCACACTAGTTCTAGTCCCAGCAGCCCTGCTACCCATCCAGCTCCCTGCTTGTGGCCTGGAAAAACAGAAAAGGACAGCCCAAAGCCTTGGGACTTTGCACCTTCATGGGAGACCCAGAGGAGGCTCTGGGCTCCTGGCTTCAGAGCAGAGAAGTTCCAGTCATTGGGGCTACTTGTGGAGTGAAGCATCAGAAGGAAGATCTTCCTCTGTCTCCCTTCCTTTCTAAATATCTGACTTTACAATAATAATAAAAACAATTAACTTAAAAACATAAGTTTCAGGGAAAAAATAGAAATTCAATATAAAGTAAAACAGGTGAAGAATACAGTGTTTGTATATTAATGCTAATGTTTGGAACAAATTTTATAGTCAAGATGGTTTCTTAGAGTCTTGAATCTTCCCAAAGATTCCAAACAAAAAACAGAGGAAATGATGATATTTTGTTCTAAGCATATAACAAAAGAAATTGATATTTTGCTAATGCTAGGATCAACACAATTTTAATAAATCAACATGCCAGATTATTTCTATATGACATCGAGTCCATTTGAAATGCTATTAACAAACATTAAGCTCATCTGCTTCTGGAACAGTATAATTATTTTAACCTGTACTGAAACAATGGCAAACTGTCATACTATCAGCCTTTGATCTAAAATTATAGCTTTAGCAATCCGTTATAAAGAAGCATTTCAATAGCTGGAAAAGGCTGGCTACAAACGCAACGGTCATTGTTATATATAAAATTCATGTCCTTCATGAGAAAACTGGGCTCTTCATCTGAGTTCAAATATAGTGCCGGTCAAAGAGGATTAGAAAAAGTATCGAACACATAAATAATGCTCCATACTATTTGGTAAACTATTTTAAGCTAAAACTATTACTTTTTTAATAGAACAATTTTCAAATTTTATCTTATTTCATATATATTTTCCTTTGAATTTCCACATATATTTTAACTCTGTACATGGCATGCTTATGATAAAGCACATTGTCAATAGATTTTTTTTTTACTATGCAATGATATATCCTTACGTATAATAGCTTAATAAGATCTCAACCTTTTCAACACTGTCTTGCTGACAAAATTATTATCCCAACTGTATAGTTAAGGATACCAACATATATAAAGGGACAAAGGCTTATAAAAGATCTTACAAATAATACATATTTGAGAAATTAATGCACCAACAGAAAATATACCTGAAAAACTTTAGGAAGCACAAACAATCAATACTCAAGATAAGGGATTGATTAACTTTACTGTGATCATCACCATTACCAAATACAATTTAAAAGTATTTCCTGAGCCTGGCGTGGTAGCCTAGAGGCTAAAGTCCTCAATTTGCACGTGCCAGGAAACCATATGGGAATCGGCCCTAATCCTAACGACCCTGCTTCCCATACAGTTTGGTGTTTGTGACCTGGGAAAGCAGCCAAGAATGGGCCAAGCCTTGGGACCCTGCACCCGCGTGGGAGACATTGAACTCCTGGCTCCTGGCTTCAGATTGGCGCAGCACTGGCCATTGTGGTCACTTGGGGAGTAAATCATAGGATGGAAGATCTTCCTCTTTGTCTCTCCTCCTATCTGTATATCTGAATTTCCAATAAAAATAAATAAATCTTTTTTTTTTAAAAAAAAGAATAGAACATTGGTGTACAAATAGAAAAAGACCTCATGAAAGTGTATGAAGAAAACGGCCACCTTACAAGTCAAGGAAGGAGGTGTCGAATCAAACCAGCCCAAAGCAAAGACAAGAGAACAGATGGTCTCACTGCCTCCTTTCAGTAGCTTGTGCCATGTATACAGTTTGAACCATTGTACTATACCCCATAACAACAGAAAAGTAAATGAAATTTTAAAAAGAAAAAAAAAGTTTCGTTGTTTTATTTTTAAATAACGAAACAGGAAAACCAGAACACTCACATTTAACTTAAACTACTATTCCCCTGCACCATGAGCATGTAAAGATCTTTTGCCTAAGACATCCAGTACTGCTTATAGCATCCTTGGCACACTAATACAGCAGTAACAAGTAAGAAAGTCTTCTTATAATAAAGGGTACAATCCTAGCAGGAATCATACATATTGAACCTCAAACTTCAGTTGTTAAATGTATTTCACTTGAAAGGTAATAATACACAGAAATGTACACTTAACATGTATAGATCAGTGGGACGCGTTTTGGGGGTGATCTGCAAACAATTATACTTGAGAGTTGCAATAAAACTCAGTCGTAGTTGCTATATGTTTTGGCAAATTACAAAACTGTAAATGCTTTTCCTAAACCTGGAAAAAAAAACAGAAGCAAGAAGACGTTTTTATGTTTAATGACAGATACTATATTCTAAGAAATAATCTTGAAATACGTTTATTTGCATACTATCACTTTAAAGGAAAATATAGGCAAATTCTTTTCTCACCATAATAGTACAAAGTTCAATTCTAACAAATGTCAAAATTAAATTTTCAAAATTTAGTTGTTAAAAAATTTCTCTTAATGAGAGCAAGATGAACCACACTAATCCTTACTAGAAAATGCAATCAAGAGGATTTCTGTTATCACATGATGCTACTACGAGTTTTTACTGCATTCATAATCTTTGGATTACAAAGTTGCAAACTGAAGGCAAAAATTACAAAGTGAAGGTAAAAATATCAAAAGCTTTTGCTTTATAGGAAATCCTCAAGGTCAAAGCCAAGCCATAGCTTCCCTAGGTTCAGCTGTGACAGACTGCACACGCTGCTCCAGGACTGAGGATACAGCAGTAATGTGGAATCTGTGTGTGACATTCGTGCTTGCACATTTGTTCAGCTTAGCCACCATAAAGCAATGAAAGCGTGCCTCAGTCAAAAGCTATGCTTTTAAGAATATACCTAAAAGAAAGTTACGCAAAAGTAATTTTAGGCAGTTCTGAAATAAGTTAATACTAACTTCATAAATTAACATTAAAGCTTGTTAAATTTTTCAAAATTCCAAGTTACATAAATTAAATGTGTTTAAATATTTGTTCAGTATCCAGGATGGAGTGATGGCTCAATTGGCTAATCCTCCACTGCAAGAACTGTTATCCAATATGGGCTGCAGTTTGAGTCCCAGTGCTCCACTTCCCATCCAGCTCACGGTTTGTGGTCTAGGAAAGCAGCAGAGAATGGCTTAACATCTTGAGACCCTGCATTTGCTGGGAGACATAAAAGAAGTTCTGCCACCTGACTTCAGCTTGGCTTAGCTCAGGCTGCCGCAGCCATTTAGAGAGTGAGCCAAAGGATGGAAGATCTTTCCTCTCTGTCTCTCCTTGTCTCAATATATCTGACTTTCTAACATAAAATAGATATATCTTAAAAATAGTTTGTTCAATATAAATACCTTAATTATACCAGCGATAATCAGTATTAAAATACTATCGTGAATTAGCAAACTTTTAGTTACAGAAGCTGAAATAAAGCCCACTTTTAAATGATTTATGTCTGTATTTGCTATTTGAATGGGAAAGTGACAAAAGAGGAAGGGATAAACAGAAAGAGATCTTCCACTCACTGGTTCGTTCCTCAAATGAGCACAGCAACCAAGTCTGGGCTTGGCTGAAGCCCAGAGCCACAACTCACATCCTACTGTTACACATGAATGCCACAGACTCAGCATTTGGCCATCTTTCACCGCCTTCTCAGTTGAATTACCAAGAAGCTGATGCAGAAGTAGAGAAACATGGATTTCAATCTGCACTCTGTTTTGGGATCCAGGCATTGGAGGTGGCAACTTAACCTAGCACACCAAAACCCTAGTTCCAAAGCGAATGTTCATTTACTGCCTGATTCAATATAAAGTTTGACATAATTTTGCTCAAATAATATTAAAAGCTCCTTATAAAATGTATTTCATTTATACATTGCATATAACATAGACATATATAGTAAACATTTAACATACAATTTTCAGTTTTGAGTACATACAACAGATGAGCAAGCATTTATTCAGCGGCTAAGATATTCTGTTTGTCAAAAATATATGAGAGAAATAAGTGTGAAGGAAATTATGCTACCTTACAAATGTCATGAAATTGGTACTAAACCAATGCTAAACATCTTCAAGAAAAGGAGCAGTACCTTGAATTATAGCTCTGACATGAGTTATAGAGCCACAGACTTCAAATCTGAGCTATATCTAGGCAATGTTGTCACAGCCAGATGCAACGGCAGCAAAATATGTATTTCCTATTCTACAACACACCCGTAGAGTGTTTAAAATTAAATACAGAATTGAGTTATTATCTTAGGGGCTGCAAAGCTAGATGCCTCCATAAGACACAATGAATTTGATTTCCTGAGGCTTTTGAGCACATCTAGCTTTCCCACTGACATACAGACGAGCCTGCTACAAATGTAGGTATCTGAGACAGCCTGAACCAGGTGAGAGGTGTGGGCAGTGGGTGGGAAAGGGACACTTGGAAGCAATTAACTGCTTTTGAAAAGCTTCTTGTAAGTAAATTATTTAGTGTTCACTTGTTAAATTCTTAAAAAAAATCATTTACAAGAAATTACTCACTTCTATAAGAACACATTGAGTCAGGCTGATAACAATTCACCCCACCACTGTTCATTTCAACCAAAACAAAATATTTTTACAAAAACAATTTTCATTATGTCTTGCATGTGGTGACTTTTAAATATTAAAGGGGACCAAATCCTGCTGAGGATGGGAAATAAAAATACTAATAGTTCTCTATTGCAATAACGCTGGTCAGCTGAAACTTGCAAAATGCTTTGCAAACCGCTTCATTTTTCATTGTCAAGCAAGAGAAGAGAGGACAGACAAAATTTAGCATGCTCATACTGAGGTATATTTACTAAATTTCTGATCTCCAAAGATAATTTGAAATAATTTGTGTTTCTTATTGTGTCTATCAGCCATATTTTTCTCACTTCCAATTTTAGGCTAGAAAATGAATAAACGTGTATATATATATATGTGTGTGTGTGTGTGTGTGTGTGTGTGTGTGTGTATGTATTCAACTTTTCATTTGACTTTTGTAAAGATTTCTTTATTTTTATTGGAAAGGCAGATTTGCAGAGAGAAGGAGAGACAGAAAAAGATCCTCCAATCACTGGTTCACTCCCCAAGTGGCCACAGTAGCCAGAACTGAGCCGATCTGAAGCCAGGAGCTTGTTCTGGGTCTCCCACATGGATGCAGGGTCCTAAGGCTTTGGATCATCCTCTATTGCTTCCTAAGGTCACAAGCAGGAAGTTAAAAGGGAAATGGGGCAGCCAGGATAGGAACCAGCACCCATATGGGATCCCAGCACATGCAAAGTGACGATTTCAGCCGCTGGGCCACTGCATGGGCTCTATATGTTTTTTGTTGTTGTTTTACAGTGTGACCTCTAAATTTTTTTCCAGTTTTATTTTTTTAATTAATTTATTTTCTAATAACATAGTATTATGTGAAACAGTTTTATAGGTATTGGGATTCTCACCACCCCTCCCAAAACTCTCCCCCCATGGTAGATTCCTCCACCTTGTTGCATGACCACAGTTCAAGTTCAGTTGAGATTCCTTCATTGCAAGCATATACCAAGCATAGAGACCAGCATCTTATTGTCCAGATAAGTACAATGGCTTGTTGGGGAGACCTTCTCTGGTCTGAAGGTAGAGCCAACAGAGTAAAAACCCAATCAATCAAAAGCCCCCAACATATCATCAGCAGCAATATACAATGTTATGGTATTAATTGATGCAATATTGCATAAACAATCTATTAAAAATAATGCAAGTTCTTAACCGCATCCTGTGACTACTCCATTGACATTTCAGCAATTGAGGTGCATACCAGTTATATTAGGGGTGAAGCACAAGGTTTTGAAAGTATAGTAGGTTTTACAATTTTTCAAAACACATTGGTTGAGACAGTATTAATTACAGGTTCAAAAAGAAGAAAAAAATTACAGGTTAAATTAAGGCAAACATGTGGTATCTAACCCTTTGGGATTGTTTTCTTAAAACTATTTTTTTTTCAAAAGATATACACACACACACACACACACACTCACCTACCAATCATCTATCACATGCACACACACATACATGCACACACACACATGCACACAAATGCACACACAAGATAAATAAAAACTAAAACCAAACATGAGTCAAAATTTTTGCACTCCTGTCAAAAATTCTTCAGTTTAGTTATCTCCTATAACTCTTCTGTTTTGGTGCCAGCATGGTAGTACACAGGCTAACCCTCTACCCTGCAGTACTAACTTCCTCTATGGGTGCCATTTCTAATCCCAGCCTCTCCACTTCTGATTAGGCTGTCGGCTCACGGCCTGGGAAAGCATCGGAGCATGGCCCAAGTCCTTGGGGCCTGGGTATGTGAAACCCAGAAGTAACTCCTGGCTTCCAGCCTCAATCAACTTCACTTCGATTGTTGTGGTCATCTGGAGGGTGAACCAGGAGAGGGCAGAGATTGCACTCTCTTTGTCTTCCCTGCTTTCTCTGTAAAAATCTGCCTTTCAAATAAAAATAAATAAACCTTTTAAAATGCCCTTATATTACAAAATATTTACAAGAATTAGGAACCAAATCACTAATCCCACTGGTAACATAAGTGAAAGGAGTAGTTTTTAATAACCCAAGAAAGCATATGTCTTATGGCAAGTGCAATACTGACATCATAGGAGAAGTAATATTTTCAATCTTCTTCTTACTTAACAGCTATAAAGTACGACCCTAAAGCGTTTTGAACAAGAAAAGCGCATGACAGTTTTGAAGCGTACTGCTTTATTATATGAAAGTGAAATCCCGAGGATTCCCTGTCTTTTAATAGCAACAGCAGAATGTGCTTTTCCTGTTAGAAGTTCTTGTTGTCCTTTCTTGAGAGTCATAACAGATTTTATTGCTAAGAATCAAGCAATATTCCACTACTGCTTATTTAGACATAAAACACTCTCTATAGCCTTATGGTGAAGCTACCCAGGGAACTTACATTACAAATAACTTTCTGGGAATTTGTAGATGGATATCACGTGCAGGCCTTTGGTGTCCATTATATCCCACATTGTTAATAAAAACTTCATGAATTTCTTATGGTAGCTTTGATTCCTTTTGCAAAAAAAAAATGCATTTTAAAAATTTTAAAATATTTGAATACATCTTTTGGGAAGTAATTGAGCCAGGAAAACACAGCCCTTATGAATGCATTAATAAAAGAACACTGAAAAAATTCCTTTTCCCCTACCATGTGATTACACAGGAAGACAATACCCATAAACCAGAAAGTGGGCACTCACCAGACCCTGGTGCCATACCCTGATCTTGAACTTTCCAAACTCCAGAGCTGTGAAAAAATTTTGTTGTTTTTAAACTACCCAATACACTGTATTTTGTTACAGCAGCCCAAACTGAGTAAGATAGCACTAGACTTTAGGATCAGAAAAAATTTTGTAGCATTTACACATGCATATATATAATTGTTTTTATGCATCATATATCATGTATTATATATATTATAATATTATATACATATATAATTTTAAGTCTTAGAACAAAGGAATAGGCAGCTAAGAAATGACAGTCAAAATACAAAAGACCAGCAAAATCTATTGTCCCTCACCAAAGGACAATAATAAGTCTACTGAAATTAAATACCAGTAAAAAATTTCAGTGGTACTGCATCTATGCCAGTAAAAGTCATGTAGAGGGAATAGATTCCCAAATTTATCTGATTTTAGCAGGTCTTTCAACTTCCCGTACAGATCTTCAGAGAGAAATGAGTAGAGATCCAGGACTTTGATTCCTATCAGACAGTAATGACTTCTGTATTCCATTCCTACTTCACTACATCCCATGTGTCAGACCCAACCACATGGTGTTCTTTAACTTCCACTCCCAAGCATTGGCAACGAAGAATATTCCCTCTGGGCACAGGTAGTATCAGAGGAGGCCTTACAGATACAAGACTTTTCTCAACAGTGTCACAATTTCTTCTGAATCAATAAAGATCACTTTTGGGGTGGTAAAGTGGTATATCTATACCCTCCAAACAGAGCTATCAGTAGAAGATGTGTAGAGAGCTGGAACCCCCTCCATTCCTGCCTAATAATGAGAAGACTGCAACATTAAAGACAGCGAGTAAAAACCTTCACTAACACTCCCATCTGAAAATATGATATGCTGAATCACTCTTGGAAAAAGAAATCTGTTAAGTCAAGGACATAGATAAGAGACAGAGTCTGACAAACTGTCTATGTTTAAACAGATAATCAATAACAGAACCTGGAAGATATCAAACTAAATGGTAAAAAGAAAATATATATATATAAGCTCAAATGATGACAAACATATTAGAATTATCCCAGTGAGGCAGATGTCTGGCACATAAGTTAAAATTTCATTTAAATCACCCACATCCCATTTCAAAGTGGATTTTAATCCTGGCTCTACGCCTGATTCCAGTTTCCTAAATTTGTATACACTGGGAGGCAGCATGTGATGGCTCCGTTACTTAATACAAGTGCTTTCACCCACATGGATAACTCCAGACTGTGTTTTCAGTTCCTGGCTTTGGCAAAGCCCAACTGTGGCTGTTTTCAAGTATTTGAGGATTGAGCAAAAAGATGAAAGGTGTCTATAATATCTATCATCTATCTATCTATCTATCTATCTATCTATCTATCTATCTCCATCTCTTCCTTGACATAAATAAAATTAAAAGTTTTAAAGTGTTAATGGGAAAAATATTTTGAAACTGATGTCCTAAAAATGGTTACTCAAAGGGAAGAAAACCAGCATATGAAAGGAATCATCATCATGGTCATGTTTCCATCAACTCAAGTTACAATGGTTAAGATGCAGAACCAGCTTAGATGTCTGTTGACAGAGTCATAAAGACGTAAGTATACATTCATTTTCATAATAGTACATTATTCCCAATATCTGAAAAAGAGAACCAACCCAAATGTATACTGAGCCAAAAAAAAAAAAAGATTTTCCAACATACAATAGAATATCATTCAATATTATGAAGGAAGACAGTTCAGACATGTGCTGCATAATTTCTTGGTGAAATTATAATAAGCGAAATAAGAAGGCAAAAAGACAAATCATATAGAATTTCACATACCTGAGGACCTCAGAGTAGTGAAAATGAGAAAGAAAACTCATAGCTACTGTGGTATGGGGGTATTAATGGCATCGGGAGTTACAAGATAAAGAAATGCAGTTTTACAAGATGAAAGTAATTGTGAAGCTTCATAGTGGAGATGGTTGTACATCACAAAGCAGATAAGTTGATAGATTGTATGTTACTACTCTAATGATGTGTGTGAGTGGTGTGGTGTGTTAAGGATTTGAATACTGAAAAATAAAGAATTGATCAAACATATCCATTCCATGTACACTTTTCTGCCTCCAAGGATTGTTATAAACTCACTTTTTTTTTCCTGTCATTTCAATGAAATTTGGGAATGATGGCAGCTAAACATCCATGCTTAATTGAGCATCTTAAACTTCAAGTGGATCTTCAGTTGTGATTTATTTACATGCTAAAAAAATGCATACTGATCCAATTTTTCTCTCCTCTACCTGCTTTCATAAACAAAAGATTTCACTGAAGAAATGATGAAGTCCTGTTAGCAATAAAACTATTTTATTTTAAAAATAGGTTAATTGTGTTGGAGGATGTGCTGAAGAGAACAATGTGGATGATGGAAGAGGAAATCCTGAATCTATGGAACTGTATCATGAAAAATAAAAATCTTTAAAAAGAAAAAACAATCAATAGTGTTCATTGTTATCCATTTCAGAATACTCCACCTCCCAATACAGCCAAAGTAGGAAAAAAACCTCTCATTAAAATAAAACAATGTAAAATGCTATCACAAGACTAAATTGTGTTTTCATTTCTCTATGGACAGGCTGGATTGAGACGATCAAATCAAACAGAGAGAAAACTGAGTTTATGATCTAGCCTAGACATAACCAAGCCATACAGAATGGGGCTTTGCATCAGATTGTACATGTATGTATCTCAGATGCACCAGTGATTATGTGGGTTTGAAGAAGTTACTCAGCCTTCCTGACAATCATTCATCATTTGTGAACTTGTTAATGTCAATATCTCAAACATGGTAATATACTAAAATAAAAACAAAACACTTTAAATAGGAACTAACACAGACCCACTACTTAAATAGTTTGTAAAGTTATTAAATCAGTGTTTCTCTGGAAGTATGGATGAAACACTACCCTACAACCTTACAAGACTTTCTGAAAATATGGACTGAAGTAAAACATTCAACTCTTTCGTACGACATTGAAAAGCTTAAGAAAAATGATTGCAGTGCTTTGTCCTAGTCTTTTATGATTGCCAAGCAAAATGCAGAGTCCATACTAGAAGATTCTGCCAGTGTAAAACTCGTGCTTTTGAATTTTATATCTTGTGCTACACTAAAATGGTTTTCTACTGATTTTACATTGCAAGATGTCTTTTTTTATTATTATATAAAACTTCAACCAAAAAATGCAAGGAGGAGATTAAAAAGTGTTGATGCTAAAAGAGTCTTGAAAAGCAAAAACCTACCATCTGTAGCAGGAGGACTTCATAAAACCCAGGAGTGTCTTCTTACCCAACTGTCAACACCAGGAAGCATGCCAAGGGGACAGATGCTAAAACCAGAAAGTCTCATCTAGGGCGTGACATCAGAGTCCTATAATTTCTCTCTAAAAAAACATTAGTCACCACAACAGCATCAAAATATTATGGAGAAAACAAATGCACCCTCCCTAGTGAAGAATGCCTTCCATTAGATGACTGCAGCACTAAAATTCTGTTAACAAAAATGAACACACTGGTTTGTAGGATGAAAAGTCATGCCTTTATTGGACTAGTCTCCAAGACACCAGGAGGATTTTTTTTAAAGCCATTGGCAACAACAGGGATCATATGGCTAATCAGGAAAAATAACAGAAAGCATTACTAAAAATAGCTTTCCATCACAGAGCAAAGTTGAAGAAAATAATAAGGAAATCTCTCCCTTTGTTTTAACAGTACACCAGGAAGCATGTGATAATCAAAGTTCATAACTCCCACATTAAAAAGCGAGAATGATGTATTTTTCATGCCATTGCAGGGGGGAAATTTGTGAGCCATAAACAAAGTATCCTTGGGCAAACTACAGTAAACATACAGCTCAAGAATTGCTGAACTTGGACTTTTACTCCCACTGGATTTTGCCTTCTCCCGGAGAAGATACCGAGCTTTGAAGATTTCAGAATCTTCATCTGTAGCATGTGCTTCAGAACCAGGCTGAATCAGAAAGTATCACTGGTGACTATGCCTTTGCTCAGCTCTGGCTTTCACATGGCTAGCGTGTGGTAGTCAGCCATGTTTCATGCTAAGGAGCCCTATTCACGGCTCCCGTGTAGACTGGTGTAGCAGTCTGACCCACACATATCTTCCGGTCTCTTCCCTCCCAACCACCATGTGTCAGTCTCTTTGCTTATCTGTAAGTACAATGGCCTTGTCGTTGGAAGTCCCACAAAATTAATTCCTCATCTATACATACAGTGGCCTTATTCATGGATGTCCCTAGGCAGTAATTCCACCCCCTCAAAAGCCCAGAGCAAGGCAGCCATCAGGCGAAGCCCAGTGCCAGTTGGTGCTGTGGCTACCCACCAGCCCTGAATTTACCCACTACTTGGCAACGGTGACTTGTGGCTAGGGCCCCAAGCATTGAGTATGTCCTGGCTCAGTTCCCCCTAGTAGCCATCACTGTGCCAGGAAGTCCATCCACCCAAGCCCTGAGACAGATGAGCCTGTCACACCCATCCAGTATATTTTCGATAATAGCTGCTATTTTCAAAATCTAGAAGTTGGGTATTTTTAATATTATGTCTTCATTGGTTCAGAATTTCCAATAGCTTTATATATATGAAACAAAGTTTTGATAACTTTTAATTTGATTATTATCTTGTTTACGAATATTCTCCTGATCCTTGATAACTTTTCATTGGATGGCAGAAATCCCACAGTTTATATGATTGGATATAAAACATTGTGAATTTTACATTGTTGAGCACTAAATATTTGTTTGTACCTATAACTATTTATGAACTATGTTCTGAATATTCTACATAATGACCCTTGAGTTGTATTTTTTCTTCTCTAACTGATCTGAGCAACACCTCCTCTCTGCCCTTAATTTTTTTCTAGGTTCCCTTAAATCTCCTCACTTGTTTTCTACCTCTCAGGAATTGCTACCTTTCATTTTCTCAGATCCAATGTCCTGAGAACTGATTTTATATGTCTGGTTCTTTTTAGGCTGGTCTAAATGTTATCTGTTTATCTTATTTGTTTGTTATGAAACTGGATTTTTTCTCACATATTTATAATCTTAGAAGCTAAGATTCAATTCTTTCTCTCTGAACTCTATTTTTTTTTTTTTGCAATTTGTGTTGTTTCATTTAATGAATGCATATATTTATATCCTCAGAGCTGATAAGTACCACCAGAATAAATTAAACTAGGCTGGACACAGGCAGAACACAGTGTCAGATCATTTTATTTTGTTTTGTTTTATTTCATTACTTTTTCCTTAGGACTTAGGACTTCTTGTGTCATTTTCTTTTATTTTAACCATAAGACTAAATGACAAAAAAATATGTTTACAGCCTTGAGTGCTTCAGTTTTAAACGAGGTTCATGTTGTAGACATTAAAATGACCTGCATCAACAATGGATATAATTGAATTTATTGTTTTTAGCAGGCAATATATAAATTTAGAAGCACTGTACATAGTTTAGCAAGAGAGAAAAGAGGAGTATGGGAAACAGGCATTACAAGAATAATGTGGAGGAGAGTATACATTTGCCAAAATCTAAGGCAAAATGAATGTCACACACTACATGAGTTTAGGGATGCAGTAACTTGTGCCTCGTAGCTGAGAACTCAAATGAAAAGCTCAAAATTTACTTCAGATTTTCATATCTCAAGTTCAAAGTATAGTTCCCTTTAAAAACACTCAAGACATACTTTGTTCATATGGAACACTCTATAGCCTATTGTTCCAAATCATAATTTCTCAGGGTTTTTTTTTTTGTTTTGTTTTGTTTTTTTGGCTTTCCTAAAAGACATGTTGGGGTGGGTGGATTAATGAAAGCTATAAAAACAAGAGCTCTCCCAAAAATTTAAATATTCTATGGAAACAATTCTAAATTGGTAAGGAAATGAATTTATGTAAGATAACACATAAATTTGTATTATCATAATTTAAGGCAAACTAACTTTGCCTCATAATTGGTGTGGATTTATGTATATATTGTTGGAGTTGGCACTGTGACACACAGCAGACTGAACCACAGTCTATGATGTTGACAACCTGTATCAAAATAGTAGTGTTAAGAGTCAGCTGCTTCACTTCCGATCCAGCTCCCTGTCAATGTGCTGGGAGGGCAGCTTAGGATGGTCTGAGTGCTTGGGTGCATATGACCCAAGTGGGAGACCTAGAGAGTATTCCAGGCTCCCAGCTCCAGGCCCTTTTGTTGGTGCCAGTTGGAAAATGACTGAGGGAATGTGAAAATCTATATTGCTGACTTTCTCTCTGTTTTTCTCCCTTCTTTGTTTCTCTCTATGCCTTCCTGTGTCTCTCTCCAACTGCCTTTCAAGTAATGGGATAGTTTAATGCATATGTCTAGTTCCACTTTTACACTGAATTTCTGCACTTGTTAATATGCCCAAACACTTTGTGCTAAACTAAAAAAATTCAAGTAGATTAATGACGTCACACATTATATAGGTTAAAAATCCCCTACAAAAATTAAAAGAAAATTCAATTATCATAACTGTCAACAGGAAGTTTGCAATGTGATGGGGCCATGATGATGCTACCCCCATGAGTGTCTTCATGTTGTTGCCGTGGTTGGTTATAGTTAGGCAGAGTTAGTACTATGAGAGTGTGTTTTCATTAACTTTGGCTGGCTCTTGACCTCTGGCTGTCCTTCTCCTTTTTGTCTCTCTGTTATAAGACTATGTTTGCCAGTTGGTAGCACTACAATCTTAAATATCATAGCCTCTAAACTCATGCACCAAATACATTGGCTTATAATTTAGCCAATCTGATTAAGCAGGAAAAAACACATCAAATGAAAACACAATAATGTATGATTTATTTATGGGTATAGCTGTTGTTTCGCTTCTTGTTTGGAGAAAAGTTGCTATAGAATGTAATGAACACTTGCCAAAATCTCATACAGTTTATGTTAATAGAAACACAAATTAAGATACTCAAAGTTTGGACATATGCTCCAAAGGGAGGACAAAGTAAACCTCAGTAAAATTTTGATGATTACTTGGCCGATCATAATGGAACTTGATCATTGAGTAGCCTGAAAGTGGTGTTTAAAGGGGGAAAGAAATGACTTCCTTGTGCTCTCTTCCCTATTTTTAACCCCCTATGTTGGGTCTACATCCTTCAATACTCTGACAACATTTCATTCTTTTAGGCTATTTTCATGTGTAGAACAACCCTGTTCACTTATTATAATTTTTTTTTTTACTATTAAATGATTCACTCTACCCTAAAATCAGTATCCATCTAGAATTTAATCTTTCTCACTTTAGTCAGTAGGTTTGTGCAGTTACAATTTCCACCATCTTTCTTTTCTTCCCTTGTTCTTTTCCCATTTAGCAGCTATTGATGAGTTGGATGGACATAAGGAGTAGGGATAATAGCGCAGAGCAGAAATGCTGGCACCTCTCTAGCTCTAACTTTTTGAATACGGACTTATCACAAGAGCCTGGTTATTTTGTAGGACAGCAATATAATGTTTGATATCTGTGCTGTGGAGTTTTGCCACCTCTTTCTTACGTCTGATTTTCAATAGTTTCTGTTATTTTATGGGAAGCAATGTTGAAGTCGTTCTAACCATCAGGACTCCTTGCTCTCATCCTGCCCTTGAAGAACCATACCAGATTCTTTCACTCAGCACTCCTTGCTGCTAAGAAGATTCCTCTTGGGACTGATAAAGCCCAGTTACTTAATTTGCTGTGCAGTTAGATTATGTTAAACCAAAGCTTAACTGACATAGAAAATGCTTGATGATTCAGCTAATATGGGGATGGAGGGTTTGTCTTTTCAGGTATCTCCAGGAAATTTCCCCTTTTCTGAATTTAACAAGTGAAAAGAAAATATTAGTTTATATTAGAAGAACACTTACTGAAAAACCACTTAAGGAAATTTTAGCCTCAAATTTCCTTGAATGGGACTTTTCCAAGTCACTGAAAAATTTCTTAGGATTATATTTGTGTTGTCATGGTTTATAAAGTTTACAGAAGGAAAAAAAAAGAAGTCTGCAGAAATTGCATGGAACTGTGTGTTATGAAACAGTAAAGCATGGGGCCCGGCATGTTGGCCTAGAGGCTAAAGTCTTCATCTTCAACGTGCCAGGATCCCATATGGTCACCAGTTTTAATCCCAGAGGCCCTGCTACCCATCCAGCTCCCTGCTTGTGGCAGTCTAGAACAGCCCAAAGCCTTGGGACTCTGCACCCGCTTGGGAGACCCGGAAGAGCTCGTGGCTCCTGGCTTCGGATCGGCGCAGTGCCTGCCATTTTGTTCACTTGGGGAATGAATCTTCAAATGGAAGATCTTTCTCTCTGTCTCTCCTCCTCTCTGTATATCTGTCTATGCAATAAAAATAAATAAATCTTTAAAGAAAAATGAAGCATGAATTCCAAGCTTTGTATCAAAATGAATCATTTGATCTAATTTTCTTGCATTTTTTTAAAAATATCCCTACAAAAAGAGAGTTCCATGTACTTTATAAGCTTTAGATTCCACAAGTATTGTTCATGCATTGTCTAAATTCACTTATCTGAATCAAACCCTAACCGGGACAAATATATGTCCACTCTACAAAAACATGGTAAGAGTCCTCACCTTCAGTGTTTTTGTCTATTATAATTTTAATCAACTGAATTTCATTTTAGTTGAAAGGCAGAAAGAAAGAAGGGAGTCACGCAGACAAAATGAAAGATCCCTCTGCCTGTTTACTCATCATCTTACCACAAAAAGCCACGCCAGGCCAAGCCTAAGCCAAGAACCTGGATCAGGTAGGAGGCAGGGGCCCAAGGGCTTGGGACACCATCTGTTACTCCCCAGAGTGTGACATCAGCCGGAAGTTCAATCAGAAACAAGGAACCAGGATGGAAGCCAGGCACTCTGTCATTGTGTGTGGATGTGAGGCTTCCAATTAGTTCACTTAACAGCTGCCCCAATAGCTGCCTCACTCTTCAACCTTCAGTGCTTTAGCATGGGCTTAATGTCCAAGGCCAGCCAAACTCCTCAGTCGGCTGCTATATCCTACGTGAACAATTCTCATCAACACACTTTTGTGCGAGGTAGCAATTTATGTTTTTTTAATTAAATTATTAACTAAAATAAAAATCATTTAAGAATAAGGTTTAAAGGTAGATAGCCAATTCAAATAAGATACTAAAGATAAATCTATTTTTTTAATTAAAGAAGAACAGAATCTGCTAAAAAGGAAACTGTTAAAACAGGTAAAATGAGTTTCTACAAGCTGGGAAATGACTGATTACAACTCTAAGTTTGAAAGAAAAACTAGTTTTTGCAAAGCAAAATGCATACATACTAATTGAATAACCAAAACCCCATACTAAACTCTCATTTATTTGCTATTTCCAGTGTTATGTTGATCACCTTTGTTTCCTTCTAGTACACTTAACATCTGATTTATTTTCCACTGTAAAAATAAAGGTGAGCCCGGCATAGTAACCTAGTGACTAAAGTCCTTGCCTTGCGCACTCTGGGATCTCATTTGGGTGCCAATTCTAATCCCAGAGGCTCCATTTTTTCATCAATCTCCCAACCTGTGACCTGGGGAAACAGTGAAGAGACCCTGCACCCATGTGAGAGACCCAGAGGAAGCATCTGCTCCTGGCTTCACATCAGCTAAGCGTGGGCCATTGCGGCTGCTTGGGGAGTGAGTCAGTGGATGCAAGATCGTTCTGTCTATATTTCCTTCTCTCTGTATCTCTGACTTTCCAATAAAAATAAATAAATTTCAAGAATAAATAACTCAAAGATAAAAGCTAAACATGGTTTTGTACTTTACGTATTTAATTAATTCACAGTACTGTCAAGTGGTTTCTAAATAATACATACTTTGGAAAGTTATCTAGCCAGATGATTTTCAGCAAGTCCAAGGCAACACACTGAATTTTGATGGACAACTAGTGACACGATCCAAAGAAAGCTGAACCAAACAGCTAACAAGCTGCTTGGGATGCCAACATGGCATTTTGTCCATGCAAGCCAAAAGATGATACAAAGGGAAAAAACAAAAGCTGATTGAAGTCACTGATCATTTGAGTCTTAACTGAAAAATAACCTCATAAGATGTTTTAATGTGCCCAAAGAATCTACTGGAATATGTCAATGTCCTTCATTTACCCAAATACCAATGACTAAGAAAGGTATCACCACGCATAAAAGATGTAGGAAATGACAAGTAGAAAAGTTTATAAAAATTATCCTAATTAGAAAACAGTCACACATTCCATTGCAATAAAATTGTCTAGGGCCAAATAAGACATTTAAAAACATAAAACGCACAAGTATATAGGTTAAATAAGGTAGATTTATTTCTTACTAAATTGTACCTCAGCCAAGTTTGGTAACAACAGAAAAATTTAGAAATTGTATTGTGTGTACTCTTTAATCTAACAAGTTTCTTGACTTACTGCACAGAGGCAATGGTTCAAATTGAGATGGACATTTCAAAAGCAGGCTTAATCTCGGACAATTTCCCCGTCTACTACAAAGGGACAGTGATGCCTAATTCAGGGAGAGGCTGTGAATAAACACTAAATATACGATCTGCTCATCTGTGCTAGCACACTGCAGTGAGTGCTGTTGTCACCCTCACATTACACATCCATAGAAAATTGTGATGACATCCACTAAACAGGAATTCACTGAGGAAGACTGGCATTGTGGTGTATCAAGTCAGGCCACCATTGGCCCTCTGGACATGATTTTTATCTTGGTTGCTTCACTTTTACTTCAGCTCCCCACCAATGCAACAGGAAAAGCAAAAGAAGATACCATAAGTGTTTGAGACCCTGCTGCCCACGTGAGATATATAAATGAAGCTCTGGATCCTGGTTTTTCTCTGGTTTGCACTTGCTATTGGTCATAGCTATCTGGTGTGTAAGCCAGTGGAAGAACAATCTCTCTCTGTCTTTTCCTTTCTCTCTGTAACTCCCAAATAAATTTATTAAACCACAGTTACAAAATCACTGAAGTAAATCAGTATTCTCATTCTCACAAACCCATCTTATAGAAAAATGTGGAGAAGGTATTCATAGTTTGAGTTCTGAATCCCTTCCAAAACAACTAGTAAGGAATCATACCATTTTTACCTGACCAGCTCTAACAAACAAAACTTTCCTATAAAAACAGAAGAAATATTTACCTATGGGTACCTATTTAGAAATGCAATCTTATGGGCTAAAGTTGTGGTACAGCAAATTAAGCCATCATCTGTGATGCTGGCCTCCCATATCTAAGGTAGAAGTTTGTGTCCAGCTCTTTGGCTTCTTTTCATCTCAGTACTAATGCATCAGAAAAGGTACCACAAGATTTCTAAAGTCTGTGGACTTCAGAAACCCAGGGGTTAGACCAGAAGGGGCTTAGCCCTGGCCAATGAAACAAATTGGGAAATGAACTAATTGATGGATGATATCTCTTTCTTTCTCTTTTTCACCGCCTTTCCAGTGCATAAACAAATCTTTTTAAGATACACAATTTCCCATGGCAATAACTATGTAAGGTTGCAACACACAGATATCATTGTTATTTTTGTAAACAGAAAGTACTAGTTAAATATATTTAAGTTTCATAAAGATATTATCTGAAAATTTCAAACAACTCAAATGTCTATATAAAATGTGCTTTAAAAATAATATTTTTCTTTAATTATGTAAAAATTTCCTATTTGAATTGCAGGCAAACCAGTATAGGTGCCCTGACAAAACGACAAAGATAGGCAACCAAAGTGGTATTCTAAACACAAAACTGTGAGTTTTCAAAGCTGTTCAAAGAAAGTATTTTCAATATTTTTCCTTAACCTTGTGTGTCTCATGGGAGAGCAGATAATATTCCTCAAATAACACCACACCACATCATCTCGTCTAGCTTTTGTTCTTGATGCTTGCTAAAATTCTATTCATCTTTTAAAATTCTAGTAAAGTGACATTTTATCTGAATAGACTGTCTTGACCTCAGACGCACAGGAGCATTTAATCATATCCTCTTTTAAATGATACTTTTTGTTCCACGCCTTTCTATTATTAAGTGACTCACACCCTGGAGTTTAAATGAATTACATTCTCACCTCTCTTTAGAAAAAAAAATGCTAAACTACTTTCAAATGTGATTTTTAATATTTGGTAGGCTTAATGCAGCATAGTTGAAATAATAAATAATCACAGGTTATTGAAGAGTGTGATTTAACAATGTGTTGTTGATAAAGAACAATCTCCTGGAAGCATACTTTTAATCTGTGAAGAGATTCATGTTAGGCAATGTGAAAGAGAACAATCCTCTTTTATAAATGCCCAAATAAGTGTAAAAAATTTACATTTTAATATTTTCTATAGATTGCTTAATGCTTGCTTTTGTGAAATTCATAAGGTACTGAAAAAATTGATGTTACTCTTCTTTTTTAATTTACACTTTTGCTTTTTCATGTTAAAAAAAGTAATACAGGTTAAAACGTAATGAAGTGAAAAACCCCAGGACGCTTTCACTACTGGTTTTTCTTTAAATTTTACAACAAAACTATAAACCTTGATTTTATTAGAATTTAAATAAGCTAGAGAACCTCATATTTTCAAATTATATTACTTAATTAATATAATATTCAAAGTTTGGTTATTCAAGAATTTCCTTTAGTCCCCTTATCCTAATATTATTTACTAAGATAGCCCTTACATAAGCCAAGAACATATGCACAACTTAAAAACACAATCGCCAAAACTCCTCCAAGTGTGACTGGGTATGAGAGGAGATATTTCAGAAGAATATTACAGAGAGAATATCCTGGGAAAAGCACTTTCCTAAATAAAACCCACTGTTGCTGTGTTCTGAAATGATACTCAAATGTACAGACGCCATCCTATCATTTCAACTAAGATAAAGAAATGCTACAAATGGCAAAGGGATGCAGCAGGCATCTGGCTTATTGCTGCTATCCTTGGCCAGCTCATCCAGTCCACTCCTGCACTTTTGCTGCACATGAATAACAAACTCCCAGATGTTTAAGCTCTTGCTGGTTGAATTTTCTACTCTTGTAATCAAATATGCTTTAAAGTTGTACACTATTATTTACAAGAACTCTTATTACAAGCTGAAGTCCAGTTTCTCATACAAAGTCATGTTAATTGCATCATTTCATTACCGCTTCTTTTATTAGACATTTAATCATTCTTCATTTTTTTCTTTTATTTTTCCATTTTTTTTTTTACAATCTTTACATAGTTAGTTGGGGCACAAAGGTTCAAGGGCTACAGGAAAGTGGGTAAGATCATTATTCTTCAGTTTAAATAACTGTGTTGCACAAGGCATGCAGCCTCTTAGTCCAAGTGTTTGATTCATATATCATATATTTCTGCCAAACACTATAACCTAGTATACTGTTTTCCAAGTCAGTGAAAATTTAGTTAATAGTTAAGTTACTGAAAAATATCATCATTTGATGTAATCTCACACAGTTTCCACTCTTGATGAAGGCTGTGGAGTAGAAAACAAGCTAAGAACCTTGGCATATATCATAGGCATTATTGCAGTGATAATCTTCAAAAATGAATTAAACTAAGAACTATGTAATATGAATGACTGCTGATAACAACAAAAATTACTTACAATTATTGGGTGATGCTTAGATATTCATTAATATATAACACAAAACTAACTCTACAATGTTAATTTAGCATTCTTAATTCTAGCTTTCTCCGCCTAACAATGAAATAAATATAATTTCTCTCTCCATTTTTTTTTCATGAAGAAAACAAGGCCAAAGAAACTGAATCAAGTTTCCCAAAATAACATTTAATATTGCAAGGTAAATAAAGGCTAATGTCAGGCAAGCCGACTCTAAAAGTCTAACCCTATAAATAATGCCTGATATGATGCTGTACAACACCACAGTTCAATCTCCTCTAAGATCTAACGTATTAAAAAAACAGCATTTCAAAAATAGCATGTACTACATTCTTCTACATGATATTCAAACAAGTCTTTCTCTAAGGGTGCTGACACATTTGTTCCAGTGTATACAGAAACCAATCACAGACTCTCCCAAGAAATGAAACCAAACATACATTAATAGGGTAGAGCTATACTGTAATATCACGAAAGCTTTGAGAATATGTGGATTTTTTCCCTTCCTTTCAAACTGACATAATAACAGTGGTTCAGCCATTTATGATTACTTCCTACCAGAGCATCAGTGAATTATTCAAAAATAACTTAAATATGAGGGAGTACAATAGGTAAAAATATACCAAACCAAGACTCTTTTTATAAATAATAAAAAAAAGCCAAGGATATCAGTAGGTGTACTGGCTGGCAACTGTATTTTCATTAAAAAACTGTCAAGTCACAAAAGGTGGACTCTAACAAAAAAATACTCTTGAACTGCTGATATGATCAGAATTAAAGAAATGTAGTTGAGAAATAATTGCATAACTGAAATACAAATATAGGAAAAACATAAAATTATGTTTAAGCCATGCTACCATCAACATCATAAAAGTTTTAGATATTATGGTATTTTGTACTATTATAAAATATTAATTTCCCCTTGCCTTAGCAAAAACTAAAAGCAATATTATTAATAAATCATATATAAAAGAAAAATTGTACTCAAGAATATTATTTGACTTGAAAAATATATAGCATGCTGGAAAAGGAGATAATTGTGTTCTATTTCAATATTTTTCTCTATCATTGTAGCTGACAGTGATGACAAAATTATTCTAAATGCTATTCAAAAAGTTAGTTTCATATATAACTCTGCCACTCCATTTCAATTTCAGTAAATGTTAATATGAAAACCCAGCAATATTCTGTAAACACTCTAGCTGTAAACACAATTTTTAAAAATAAACTTAGCACATCTTCGCACAAATTAAAATCATCTTCATGTTACTGACAGATCTTCTAGATTATGCCAAATAATTCAACTAAGTATAACATCAAGAGCATTGGCGCACGCTGACAAAACAAAATTTGATGTACGATGTGCCAGCACTGTGGCATGGTAAGTTCAACATCCAAGGGTTGTCACTTCAAGTCCCAACTGATCCAGTGCCTATCCAGCCCGTGTTAAGTGGCCTGGGATATCAGGGGAGGATGGCTCAAGCCCTTGAGCACCTGTGCCCACGTGGGAGACCAGAAAGAAGCTCACGGTGACTGACACCAGATAAGGTTAGCTCTGGCTGTGACTGCCACTTAGGGAGTGACACTTTGACTAAAAGGTCTCTCTCCCTACCTCCCTCCTCTCTACAATGCTATCTTTCGATTTAAAAATATATACATATATAAGTAAATCTTAAAATAAAAAATTGACATAAGGAAAAATAAGGAAAATTTGTTCTAAGGAAAGATACAAGTAATCAAAATTGAAATTTCATGATTTTACATATACAGCTTTGGTGGAGATGCACAATGAAAGACCAAAGATATTAGGAAACACTCACTGAGCTAAAAAAAGTTTTTCCTGGGGCTGGCACTGTATTCAGAGCAGGTAAATCCATTGCCTGTGGTGCCAGCATTCCATACAGATTTGAGTCACAGCCACCCCTCTTCTGATCCAATTCTCTATACATGTGTAGGATGGCCCACGTGCTGGGTCCTAGCTCCCAGGTGGGAGACCCTAGCTTCAACCTTCAGACTGGCCCAGGTTCAGATTCCGCAGTCACTTTGGAATGAATCAGTGGATTAGAGAGCTGAATCTCTCTCAACTCTTAATTTCTCTATCTGTAACTCTGTCTTTCAAGAAAAATAAAACAAATCTTTAAAAAATTATCCTAATTGGCAATGCGCCTCTTTGAATTTTCAGTAACTCTGAGTCAGTCATAAAATATATTACCTGTAGTATGTCAAAGAAAGGAAACGTTCAATGAGAAAAATTTTCCAAAGCATCCAGATTGTTAGTGGATGATACAAGATATAAAAAAGATTGAAAGTAAGAAAGGAAAGGTTTCAGGAAGAGTATTTTGGTAGTGAAACAAATGGATAAAGTAAGCATTTAGGGATGGGCTGGTGCTGGCACAGTGAAGATGGGATTGCGATGCGACCATCTGAGTGTCGGAGTTCCAGTCATGCTGTGGCTCCTGATTCCAGATTTTTGCTAGTGTTGCCACAGCAAACATGCTCTTGTTACACACATGGGAGACCTGTGTGGAGATTCTGTGAACAACACTGACTATTTGGCTACTGACACACTGCAGGAAAGTGTTTCTCTCCTTTCTCTTTCCTCTTTGTTCCTTTGCTTCGCAAATACGTATTAAATTAAATTAGATTAAATTAAATTTGAGAAATAGAAAACAAGTATTGTCTGACTAGAATATGAGAGGTTGGGAATGAGTTCAAAACAAGCAAAAAATAGCAAGGTTTTATTTTGTTTTACAAACAGTTTTTGTTTTATTATCAAGGTGAGGTTTTTCCTTCTGGAAGACTTTCAAAGTCTAGGAAAATTATTTTTTTATTTCCAATGAAAAAGTTAGAAGTTCAGATGAATCATTATGGACTCTAGTAAAATAGCATCTTTCACACCTTAGTCTGCACCAAAGTTATGTACGTATATCAATAATAAAACAATTTAGCTATGAGTAACTAGATGAGGATATGACAGGCATGGTATGATCATAATAACACAACATTTACATTCTTGCACAATCTCAGGCAATGAAACGCTTCAGGGAATGTATTCTTCAGTAGATAATGGTATGCTTTCACATTTGCTGGTAAAACAGTAACAATTGTGTGACTAGAAAGCATGCAACAACTTAGACTGAATGTGGTTACATACCAAAAGAAAATCTTGAGCCACAGGAAAATTAGACTTATTTATATTATTTTTTCTCTAAATCGATACAAAATGTACTTTGTTCAAAAAATGGAGAATTTACTTATGTTGGCATTGACTAAAGCAAGTTCTATTTACAATATCTCATAAAGCATAATATTGGCTCTTGGTTCACTCCAAGTATGTAAACAAGAAGCCTACAGCAATCATACCTCACACACACTCACACACACAAGCACCAAAATATATTGAAAACTCAGATATTGCCAGTCATTCAATCAATGGGCAATGTCACTATTAGACTCCATAACTATAAAATTTGATGCTTTATCTTCACGGAAGTTTTAATACAGCATAACATAAAATAAATATTTTTAACATAAATTAATTTACCTTGATTGAGTGCTACATTTTAACATATCCTGAAATATGACATAATAGCCTACAAATATGCAATTCATATGTGTTGGTTTTTAAAAACTAAATTAAGATAGCACATCAAATTATAGATTCTAATTTTCTTCACATCTTCACGTTTTCTAAGAATTTTAAACAAGTTATTGATTTTTCCTATCACTGTGGAGTCAATTTCTAAAATATGTTTTTAAGGTATACTCATTATAATTCTCTACACAATCTTTAAAAAGAACAATTTTCACAATGATTTTGATTTTAAAAGTAACAATTTTTGACCATTTATCTTTGCTGAAGCACTGACGTATCTTATCTGGTTTGTAATACGCATCTATTACGTTTCTTTGACCACTCAGAGACCGGTGATCCCTGGATCATTTCTGATTCAGCTGAACTTGTAACCCTCCAGACTGTCCTCACTCTCGTCCACATGCTTCTATAATCCTACAGCCATTCCTCCACATACGTCGCACTCTTCAACCCAAATCCAAATGTGCAAACTCCTCCACTTCATACTGAATCCCACATTCCCTCCTGTGCACTGTTATGCTATCTTAAATGTCTTGTCCTTAATCTTTAGACATGAACCATTGAGAATGAGTAATGTTACACGCTTTAAATTTTCAACTCATCTTCTCTAAAATTCTAGCCAAATGCTTTTTCAAGTAGACATAGTAATAGATGATCATTTCTCGTCGGAATTACTGCCATAGTATCCCAACCCACCCATTGGCCTCTGATGTAGTCTCATTCAGTACTTTCTCTGAGTTAGGGAGAGTAATTTCCCCCTAAAGTGCAATTGTCATTATGTCCTTCTCCTACTTAAAAACCATCTCTGGAAAAGGGTTTGGACCTGGACATCTGGGGTACCTAAATCATTCATCTGAGTGTCTGTACTCAACTCTTGGCTCCCAATCCCAGCTTCCTATAATGCAGCACAGTTGATCCCAATAGGAAGCCTGTGCGGCTCACATTGTAGGATTCCTGCCACCCATATGAGAGACCTGAATTGAATTTCCAGCTTCCAGATTCATGGCCAGTCCCCCACAAACCATTTCAGGCATTTGGGGAACGAGCCAGGAGTTGTGGCTGGTATTCAAGATACAGCATTGCAAAAACACACATGGGTGTCTCCCAAGCTTTTTAACCGCACTGTAATGTTTAATTGTTTCTTTTATTTAAGAGCTAGCTGTACTTTAAAAATGCCCTTTTTTAATTACAGGAAGGTACAACTTTCCTTCATACTGTTATCTTACCTGTGACAAATCTATACCACACATTATTTATTTATGTCTAACCAATTATATACAAAGAAGTCAAATGTACAGATTTTAGTGATGGTGCTAAAATCTCTCAAGAAGAATTATACTGATACAAATGTTAAAATTTTTCAAACATCAAGGTCAGTGCTGGGCACAGTAAACTATGCTGCCACCCATGATAATGGTATCACATCTAGGAGGGCCAGTTCAAATCCTAATTGTTCCATTTCCCATATAGCTCCCAACCAATGGTGCTTGGAAAAGCAATGGAAGGTGTCCTTTGTCCTTGGGTCTCCGCCCTTGAGAGACCCAGGGGAAATTCCAGGTTCTTCACTTTGTCCTGGACCAGCCCCAGCCATTGTGACCATTTTGAGAGTGTACCATCGAATGGAAGCTCTCTTTCTCTATCTCCCTCTATCTCTTGTGGTCACTCTACCATTCAAATAAATAGTCTTCTAAAAAGTCTTAAAAAGCTGTATTTTCTAATCTGTAATGTTTTATGTTTGCCATCTCCTGAAACTCCTTCTTTCCCCCTGTTAACTCTATCACACACTGTACTTCTAAACAGAACCATAAGCATAGTCACTGATAAACAACAAACACCTTCCACTGTGCTTGAGTTCTTCTCACTACTCTTTTCATAACACTTTTCCCACCTGTCATTGCCTGATTAACTCCCACCCTTCCATCTCGAGCTTAGACTGTGTCCTAAAACACCTCTAGCAATGTGGTACATTTCCCCACTTACATGACCACTAAACTCTGGATCTTGACTTGTGCTCTTTGGGACCTTCTGACTTTCTTAACCCTATCTTGGATCCAGAGTTTGGCATGGTGCTTGATGTATACAGGTTGCTTAACACAGCTACAGAAAATATAGAAATCTCAACAGCTACCTCTTTCACTGCATTTTCTCTAAAGCCTTGGAAATTTTGTACAAGGCCAGATGTAATTGTAAGACATAAATCTATTGATTTGACTTCCCCTCTACTAAGCTGACTAACTAGCCACCTAATCTTAATGAAATATGTCATTATGAATTATTTTGAAGAAAGGGAGTAACAAAAGAACTATAACAAATGAGGCATTATTTCTAATAAGAAAAATGCTGTATCGAAATTCAAAGCACAAACCATATCTGACTGCTCTACCAGAAAGCTCTTAGAAGGGCACATTTTTCTATCTCATTGAATCACAGTTTCCATTTGTGTAAAATGAAAGCCTTTAACTAGATCTTCACTAGGATGCATGTAATCTTTATAATTCTATCATTCCACTTCTACTATTCAATTAGGTGACAGCTACACTTCAAAAAATCATAAATGCACCGTTTCTTACTTCCTCTCATTTTTTTCTGATTCCAGTGATATTTCAGTTTGTGCTCTAAAGAAAACTAAGAAATATGTTGCTTCAAAACTGAAAGAAGTATTATTAGATTTTACCAAATTTATCCCAGTCAGGGAAGTCATCATATTAAGCAGATAAAATTAAATGATTGGCTCCGTTAAATTATAATGTTCTAAGCAGTGTCTGCACTATTAGCCTTGCAAACCATGGACTACAGATGGAGTCTTTGTAAAGATTTCCTTTGGTAATGATTTGGACACACTTTAAAGATAAGCTGAATTCAGTTTGTTAGAGAGAACTTAAACAATGTTAAATAACAAATCACTAATGTTGTACAAAGCATCAAATATATATAATATATAATGTATATTTTATATTAAAGAGAGTCAAGTAAGCTAGAAAAAGACTTTGTGTGTGTGGCGGGAGAAGAATAGCAATGCAAAACTTAAAAACTCACAGATAACATGTTAAAACATTTTTGCCGCTGATAATACTAATCTAATAAACACACACATATACACAGAAGGAGGCTCCAGCGTTTTCTCTCTGCATTCTCTAAGTAGTGTTGCCAAATACAGCAGGACTGCAGCCATTTCTGAGGAACTGCTGAATCAGGAGAATGAGTCACGTACTCTGCACAGACAAATGTCTGAAAAGTGTTGAGAGTTCACACGCAGGCCTGCGCGTCACCTCTGTAAGAGCCAGACCTTCTCCACGCATCAAAGCCCGGTGTCCTCCCCCAGCACACCTCTGCTTCCCTTTGTGTGTCTTTGGAAGAAAGTTTTCTTTCTTAGGAATCAAATGCCGTCCCCCGCAAATTTCAAAATGGGAGTGTCCAACTTGAGTTGGTACAACCTACCACCAAAGATGGCTCTGAAAACATAAGTTGGGACATTTTCCAAACTTAAAAATAAAAGTTAACAAAACAAAAAGAGCTTAAATTATATTAAAATTTAATTTGGAAACCTGGAAAATCTGTTTGACAGTAATTTAAAGGAGACTAACATGCTCTTTCTCTAATAGCCTTTAAGATTTCATCATGTCTCTGAAATGGTCTAGACAGCCCTGCTGGGAAGCAACCAGCAGGACTGAGGGGGTCTAGACTGGGCTTTTGCTCAAGCGGTAACAGGGACAGATCAGAATGCAGGTCACTGCTCAGGTTATGGTTGTACATTTGTGGCATAATTGATTGAGAACTACACCTTCTATAAAATCAGTACAACATTATGTCCCAAGAGAAAATCACCCTTGGGCAACAAAAGACCAGCTGTCTTCCCTCCTTTCCTCCCTACCATGTTCCAAGAGGAGACCTGCTCTCTGCTGATGGCTCTCTGTGGCTATCATTAATAAATACTAGAAGATAACAGTTTATAAAATAACTCTGTGCTATTTCATCTCATTCAACATCTATTTTCAACAACAACAACCATAATACAGCCACAGTGATTTCCCACATGAATTTCAGTCCCAAGGTCACTGCTATAAAATGAGTAGGTCAATGATCTTAGTACTTTTTCTTTTCCACACAGAGCCTAAGGCATAAAAAAAAAAAAAAAAAGAGGGAGGGTAAAAACTAATCAAATGGAGGCAATGTCAAATTGGCCCCAGAACTCAAACTTGTCAAGATAAACTACAGCTAACTGGGTCTTAAACTGTATACACTCATCAATGTTGTTCAATAAAAGCACAAATCTCTTTAATCTCCACAAACTTTTTCTCTAGAAAAGAAAGTGCACAAATGGTTTATTTTTACTCTTTTTACTTTCTTCTGTTGTATTATTGCTATTGTTCTCATGATATGGTTCCATAGGTACCGGGATTTCTCCCTCCACACTTCTTCCCCCACCAGTTGAGTTCCTTCATATTATCCATATTATTACAACAGTATAGCCCTTCCGTAACAGTCACAATTCCAACATTCTGCTGTTTTGTGTATGATATCGATGAAGGTACAGACAATGGTGGACAGTCTAGTATCCTATTTTTTGGATATATTTAACTGTTTTACTGGGAGCTCTTCTTTTATTAGGGAGTTGAGATACATACTGCAAAGTATCTTCTCTTCCCAGTATGCTGGTCTTAAATAGTATAGTTTTAATGACTAACAGTGTTAACACACAAAAAAGTGCATAAAGTGTCCTTTTAAACTTTGACATAAGCAAAAATAATAGCCCTTCTATGAAACAATAAATAACTGCACAGAGTGTTCTGGCTTAATGAATGTGGAACAGTTCTAACAATCAGAATCCTCTCCGGTGAGTGGCACTGACATCCTCATTTGGCATTTATATTAGGGCTTCACACAATGTTCCACAATGGATATCACATCTTGTTCTGGGTTATGATGATGAATAGCAATGCATTTTAATTCATGCTCCCAATTGGCAATGTTTTCTACCCACATTATTTGCTTTAGGCTACATTGATCAGCATTCCCTAAATTCACAAAAAGCTTCATCACTGAAGACTGAACAAATTTAAAAAGGTACGTGTTCTTTTGCCATTCAATAGTGTGGCAGCTTGGGTCAAACTGTGTTGCAACCAGGTTGTTCATTCAATAAATATTAGTGACTTTTCTTGCTATTTAGTAGAAAAGTTATATGTAAATCCTCTGTACTTTTTAACAAATTCCCTTAGCCATAAACTCCGGCCGTTTTAACAGCATGAGTCTGAGTGAGGTCCAGAAGTCAGCATCCTACTAAGGACCTGTGTGATGTTAACATGTATAATTCCAAGTCTTCTTCCTGAAAGACTTGAAAATGAGCAGGTTCCTCATTGATTAATGATGCTCTTTGTCTCTGGAACATGCTTCATTATAAACTGTTTTTGCACCATCACAATGTTATTATCACTTATCAACTGGACTATATTTAAGGTTTGCTCTCCCTCTTTTATCCATATCAGATTGAGGCAAAATGTGACAATGCAGAGTTAGCCCTTCCCCTTCAGCAATTTATCCATACCAATCTCCTGCACAACAAATGAGAAACTTCTACTCTAGGATACTAATGATCATCTTAACTTTTGCGTAAGTGACAGCAATATACATCAGAAGGAATACGACATACAGGCAAAGATACTTCTTGAGTATCTTTGAGACTTAACTGTTGACAATAGTACAATGAGAAAAACGATGGAGTACATTAATGATAAGTTTAAATTGATTTATTCAGTTATCTACAAAGCAAAATTTTCCATTGAAATGAAACTAGCATTTTCAAAGGCTGAGAGAACCTTCTCAGATTGTGGAGTGGGATAATCAGTCACCTCAGCTTTTGTACAACTACCTTGAATTTGGCACTGAGATTTTCATTCCCAGAAAAACCTTTCAATCACGACAAATCAGTTAGGCTCATCACCCCATCTTGTGCTTTAATATTCAATTAATAACATTTTTGAGTGTACAAAAATCCTAACAACTATCCATGGAAAGAAAATGGAAAAGTATGATTTTATTGTTTTATATTAAAAAGGAGTGCAGGGACCCAGAAAGTTAAGTTATATTTTGACTTGCTAAATTGCAGAAATGGTGTTCCTAAAACAAACAACAACAAACGTTCAATGAAGAAACAACAAATAGTTAGCAAATGCATATTTTTGGGAGTTACTGGGAAGAAGCTACTAATGAAATGTCCCCAAAAATACAGATCTACACATTATCACCTTTTACCTGAAACAGTAGCAATCTTCTAAAACACCCCCAATGACATGAAAAGGTAACTGCATATGGGGAGAAACAGAAACGGAACTAGAAACCAAACAATGCTGAAACTGGTATGAGTTGCTCACCGCTGTTGATGAGTTAAGTTGGAATTTAGAAGACTAAATAACATTTCCAGAGGTCAGGACAATGTTACTTCACAAGATTGCTAGCTGGTTTGCTGGTAACTGTCTTTTGACACGAAAGTCAAGGACAGTGGTTAATAATAATTAATGAAACAAAAGAAAGGGAAATTATAGGCAAATATCAATTATTCACAAGTTGTACTTTTGCTGTATGATTTATTCATTTGAACATTTCTGGCTCCTTTTCAATAATAAAAAGAAGAGTTGAGGGTTTGTTAATACTGTTTTATTTATTATTCTCAATTTAATTCCCTATTTTTGACAGAGTCATGTATTCTTCTAAGCAGCCGGTGGAACTTCAAGATGGATCCCAGGGGCTTTTTCCAACTCCGTGTGTAATTACAAGGAGCAGCTTTGAAACCAGGGCCATTTTCATTATTTTCAACATACACGTAGTTTTCTGAGCCAGAAAATTCCAATCAGGACCAAATTACCTCTGATCAAGGGTGTTGTAACAGCCTGTAACTAGCCAATCTCTGTTCTAAGTCCCATTCAATTGCTCCTCCATCTTCTGCCAGGGGAATCTTCAAATACTACATGCCTTGCCCTGCTGTAGTTCCTTCAAAGGATTTGCACACTGCAGAATTAGCTCCAAGGAATAATTCTAGGCTAGTCCCCAGTTGGTTACCCTCCACTTGCTCTGAACTCTCACCACACCAAATTATTTATAATACCCCCCAAAAAATAGGTCCTCAGAGCCTGTACTCACTGTCTATCTGGACAGAAGACCTGTTCCTCAAGCCTTCTTCAAGAACTTCTGCTTCACTTTCAAACTTAGAACATACTGCATTCTCAGGAGGCCCTTCTCAGTCTTCCTCATATATATAAATATATATATACCCATCCAAGGACCACGCCTCTAGTTCCTAAACATAAGCTCATTTACATTTATTTTAGTACTTACTGCTAATACTAAATTATCTCAACTTCTTTCTCCTTCTGGACTGTCCACTTACTTCCTTCTTACTCAACCTTGTGCTAACTTTCACAGAGCAAAACAAGGGTAACCAAAATGTATTGATTGATTTCAGATAAAAATCAACTCGTTCACAAACAACAAACAAGCTTATAAGAAGAAATTAAAAATCACCAAATTAAAATAAATTTGTTTTAAAAGGAAACATACATATTAAAAGGTATTGTGGGGTCTACCACTTTACTAGATTTACAGCATACAAAATAAACACACCTAAAATAAAGGCCTTCATCCATATTGCAATATTTGGAAATATAGGCATACCTAAGAAACACATGATAAAACTGCACATGTAAAGAAATAAAAAAGCTTACTTAACATATCCAGACTACTAAATATATGAGTTTTTAATAGTAAGATGCTAACTACAGAGGCCATTTTTGCAAATGACTATTAATCAACAATTCAGAAAATTGAAAACAAGCCAACAAATAAACCCCAAATTTCACCTTCTCTGCTAATGAAAAACAAGAAAACAATGGTTAAAGTAAAAAACAAATAAAAACAAATAGTGCATACTTTGACAAGAATATAAAGATATGGGCCCACTGATCTACAACTTTCTGGATGGCAATACCAAAATCAACATCAAAGTCCACCAGACTTAGATTTTCCTTTATCCAGGTATTCTGCCTGTAGAAATTCATTTAAGATAGTAGGCTTGGTGATACATAAATTTCAGTTGTTAAGCATATGATTTTTTTAAAAAAAGGATTATCTAAATGTATCAAGCTAGAAGAGAGTAATATTTCAGATGATTAACACATTAACATATAATTATATAACTATTAACATAAATAAGTATCTTCTGCATATTTGTGTTTTATTATTTCTTTTTAAAAAGATTTATTTATTTTACTGAATTTCAGATACAGAGAGGGGAGGAGAGACAGAGGAAGATCTTCCGTCCATTCATTCACTCCCCAAGCAGCTGAAATGGCCAGAGTTGAGCTGATCTAAAGCCAGGGGCCAGGAGCCTCTTCCAGGTCTCCCACGTGGGTGCAGGGTCCCACGGCTTTGGGCTGTCCTTGGCTGCTTCCCCAGGCCACAGGCAGGGAACTGGACGGGAAGCAGGGCCACCAGGATTAGAACCGGCGCCCATATGAGTTCCCGGTGCATGCAAGCTGAGGACTTTAGCTGCAGGCCTCTGCACCAGGCCCATTGTGTTTTATTATTTCTAAGAAGAACATATGCTTAATAATATTTGCCTAATAAAATTTGTTGTTTTAATAAATTGTTAAAAAAATAAATTGGAGAGAAGTGTCAGAGGTGATTTAGCACATAAGATGTTTCTTACTGTATGTAAAAGAAAATGAAAACAGTATTCCTGACAGTAAAAAATGATAGAATCACATATACAGAATGCAAAATCGAACAGCAAACAGCAGTTCCTCAGCCCTACCAGAAAAAAAGATCTTGTTTTGTTAGCAAGAAATGCATGCATTTCAACAAACTACTCATTAGGGAATTTTGAGTACAGATATATAATGTAAGTAATATTATTAAAAAATTTAATGAGCTGGGCCTATGCAGATGCAGACTTAGTTTTGAGATAGTTACTGTGATATGGATGCAGCATTAGGTGGAAATGAAGAGCCACAATGGAACTGAGAGACATCACCAAGCTAGAGAAGCAGCTAGGTACGTATGCCCTAGAAACACTCGCAATCGTTGACACCTCTACCTCAATGCTGCAGTCTAAGGCATATGCCCTTCTCAGCATGTTTGAGCTCTATTGTCTTCTCTGCTTCTAGCCTTCCTTGACCTCCCTGTACCATACAACTCTTTAGCCTTGCTTTTTTTTCCTCCCACACCATGTATCACTTCTAACACTCCAGATGACGCACTTTATTCTGTTTCTTCCCCAAGAATGCAAGTACCCACAAGGACAAAAATGTTGCTTCTGCTAACTAAAATACCCTTTATGGTCCAGCTACAATCACAAATTAGTTGGACAGAAAAGAAAAAGGTGGTAGTGTTGGAAGAAAATGAAATCTTTAATTGAGACCAACTTTGCACATGTGGTTGCAACATGAGGGCAAGAGAACCACGTGGAATTTGTACACAGTGATTCTAAATTAAAACAGTAAACACTTAAGAGGACATGTTGCCTCGAAATTAGTGGGAACTGTAAGAGTATACCTGTGGGGCAGTTTCATACTGGAGATGAGTGGAATGGTAAGTACTTAATTCATTAAGAAACTGAGCATCTAAACAGGGGAGGACAAAGAGAACTCAGGACACATAAAGAACTAATAACAAAAAGAATGTGGAACGATATGATGTCTCCAAATTAAAGGAAAAGCCTTATGAACATAAAGAAACGAATAATGGGATGTTTTTCCTATAAAGACCTGAAAGTGCCTGAGCAAAGACAAAAAAGTCAGTTTGATGTTTTGATGTTAGAATGGTAAGAGTTGAGCTTGAGACATGGGTGATGAGCAACAATGCATGAGATACGGACCAGCAATAAAAGAGATGATTTCAGCAAAAAAACAAACAAAAAAAATCATACCCACCCCCCCACACACACACACACCAAGGAAGAAAGAAAAGACAGCTATGAGAAAAAGATAGAGTCAAGAAACGTGTAAAACTGAAGTGCCACATTGTTTTTAATAGAATAGGTGGAAAAATGATATGCCAAGAAAGGGCTGGGACAGCTGGCACCGGGGGCATAGAATGAGAAAAGGTCTAAAATAGATCCCATGGGGAGTGAGCCTGAGAGTACAGAAAAGACAATTAAAAAGACTGCCAAATAGCAGCAGAAACCAGATTGAAGTTTGAAAGCATCCAGTTCTAATGAGCCAAATCTGCAATGCTTTGTTTGCCTCTAGCAGTGCTCTCTCTCTGGGGAGAAGAAGCAAAGAGAACAGGAGTCAGAGGTAACCTACGCTTAGAAATTCACTGCATGAGCACGGATGCAGAGGTTATGAACAAAGAGGCTAATCTGGGGCCTAAACTCTAACTCACTTGCTTCAAGGAGGGCAACAGTCCCTGAATCTGATCACTGTGGAGCGTCTGCAAGCAAGAGGGAAAGGGATGATTTGAGTCCCGGGCTGAAGGCTGGGACTCATGGAAATTAGAAAGCTTCTATTTTCTCATATCCCTCCCCCATCCCATTCCTGCTGGGATCACAGAAATGGGAAGAAGCAAGAAATAAATGAGATCGGAAGACTTACCAAAGGACTGCTGAGAAGTGAGCAATTGGGTGTGTAGGAGAGGGGAGGACAACAGAGGGAACATGAAACTGGGAGCTGCTTAAAAATTGTACACATTTACAGGACATCAATTAAATGCTTAAATAAACTACATGCTATCCATTAAAAAAATAAATATTTTGTTGTACCTAGTTGGAGGTTCCTAAATTATGACCCATACAGGTTATGCTTACTAATGAAACCTCCACAATGAAAATTCAGTGGAATCATTATAGTGCAGAGAATGTGCCTCCTCCAGTTCTATAAATTGTTACCCCACCCTCCACATTGTCCACTCTGCTGTTGCCACCTCTGCCTTCTTTTGGTTCCCCCAATAAATCAAGTTCATTGGCAACCATGGATCCTTGTTGCCAGATGCTCCACAATGCATGCTACCCGCTCTCCCAAACTGCCCCGGGATGGTCTTCCACATAGCCAAGTTTTGTCATTTTAGACAGGACTTCCCTTACTGTCAAACTGCAGTAGCTTGTAAGGTCCTCCATCACCGTGCTATGTTGCTTATACTTGATACATCTGGTTAATTTTTTACGTATCATGATCTATTGCCTCTAGATGGAATATAGCTCTCCAGGATTTCACCATCTTTTTAGTATCCAAATACTTCCAAGCACACAGTATACACCCAATAAATAATTGTCATATACCTGAATACTAATCGTACTTAACTGCTACAATGATAGGAGTTCATATCCAGCAAAAGTTAATTCACAAGGTTTGGTACCAAAGAACATGAAAGGAAAGGATGATACTCTTGCTGCCTTAAAACAATGTCCAATTGTTTTAGCAATTGCCTTACCATAGACAATGCATACATATCATGAGAAAGCGAAATTCATTGTGGATATAGAGATAAAAGAGGAAACACCGTTAATGATGAGTTTTTTTTCTTTCTTTTTTTTTTTTTGTTAATGATGAGTTTGAATGAATCTCAACAAAATTTTAAGTGTTTAGGCTATTTTTACCAGGCTATCTGGAAATGCAGACAGATTTTGCAGAATTGGAATAGTGTGAGATTTAATTAGTGAAAGCATACACACAAACATAATGTCAGATACATTTTCCACTATATAAATTATGTGTGATATTTTTGTTATTTGTCTTACTATATTAGATTTGGAGAACAGGCTTCATTAAGAGAGTAACAGGAAATGGACTTTAATCTCTTCTCCATAAAAGGCAATCAGTAAATACGAAACCCAGGCCCCCGCCAAGTTTTCACATTTTCCATGGAAAGTATTCTCTCTGTTCCTTACTTTTAAAAAGTGGGAGTGAGGGATGACATTTTAGAATGAAACCTCTAATTCTGAAGAATAATTTATGTTAGAAAAGTTTCTGTAACCTTTCATGTAGGACGTTAAAACTGAAAAAAAAAAAAAAAACCTACTTCAATGTCTTTAGGATGCCCATTTAGAAGATAAAACTCTTAAGATTAATGAATACTTAAATCTCAGGCCTATTCAAATTTAGAGACATTCTAAAATAGCTGTGCCAAATTCCTCAAGTGTCTCAAGGTCAAGAAACACATACAAAAACAGCTACAGAAGTAGTCCATCCTTGCAATGATGAAGAAAATGGTTTTCCTTCTTTAAAAACAAATACAAACAGCTTTAAAGGCAAAGCAGAAAAAAAAAATGTGGGTGGGTGGAAGGATAAACAGATGCGTAGGTAAGCATAAAGGTAGATCGATCTAACAAAATGTGTTTAAAACTATCAAAAACTTTACTCATGTCTGTGCTTAGAATGATAGTAAGCAATTTACTATGAGTAGGTATGTGAAAGAAAAAGAAAGTACTATATGTAATAAGAAGTTAATTAAAATGACAAGATCTGCTTCTGAACTTAATAATTCACTAAAATTCCTATTTTAAGATTTATTGTACCAATACTCCTTGAATGTGGCTCTATTCTTTATCATAAATTGTATTTAAAAATAACATTATGACATTATTTTTAACCTAGGTTGAAAATTGCACAGGGGAGTTACATCATAAAATAACACAAGCCAGATTTCAGATATGGGCTAAAAAGCTGAATCTTCAATTGTTCTTATTAAAATGTTAATTTTTAAGTTGAAGTACTAACAACAAAATAACAAAATGATAGCAATACCAGAAGTATATGCAGGGAGTTGGCTATGTCATTCTGACATTAAAGAGAAGGAACTCAAACTTATAAACATTAAATATCTTGCCTAAATTTCAAGTAGGCATTATTTGATATGGGGACAAAAATGGCAATGGCTTGTTTCACCTGATCCATGGACAAAACTGACTATTACAAATTTAACATCTTCTACTTTAGTGTAAAGCTTAGATTTATCTGTTGTGGACAGTATCAGTTTCAATATGGCTACAATTTACACAACTAGCATTTTAAGATTAACATGAAAATGGTAGAAAAATGAGTTATATATTTCATGCTTTCTCATTTCTTATAGAAGTTGAAATATTCAAGGCGTACATATATGTTTAGGTATATGCATGAGGAACCTTCAAAAGTTCATGGAAATATACGCCTAAATATTATGCATGCATTTCAAACATTTTTACAACAAAAGAAAGTTGTCTTTTACTCAATTTTCCATGAACTTTTTCAGGTATTTTCATAAAAATACGTATAATGATTTAGAAATGTCATTATTAGTCTGAAGCACATAGCAGGGACCAAACTAACTAGAGAATTTTAAGCCCCAAATAATAGACTCATAACTGTTATTTCCTTTTTTCTTTTGCCAGCTTATCATTCCTCAAGAAGTAGCAAATAAAAAGAAGGCATTGTGGCACATCAATGTTACATTATCTTAGAAAATCCTATCATATACATTCATACTAAAGCATAAAACTAGGCAAAATCTTTCTTTTTAAAGAAAATGTTTTTCAGGATTCAACTGGAGAAATCTACTGACCCACTTTGAAATGAAAATGCTGCTTTCGTGTGTACACTTACATGGAGACACATTTGGAATTTTCCACTCAGGTTGCATATAGTAGATATCAAAGCTGTATTACTATCACCCAAGTCACCATCCCCACGGCAAGAACATGCATGCTGAGTTCTAGCTGCTCACTAATTACTGTGAATTTGTTAACCACAAATATTAAAATAAAAAACATGGTTATAAAAGAATCCAACTTCAATTCTAAAACACAACATCCCAATCATTTCTACCAATCTTCTCCGTTTTCTTTTTCTTTTCTTCACGATGAGCATTTTTGAATTAGTTTCAAGTATATAACCATCAAAACAGTAAACCTTAATTTTCATAGTAGTATCAATTTCATGTTGTAAAGAGATAAGTTATTAATTTCAAATTGTGAATAATGAATTAGCCCAGTCTATTCCAGGTATTACACATATAACAACAATCATTAAACAATAAAGAAAGGATGACACATCTGTATGTTTACTTACCAGTTGTTTCCACAATGCCTTCTAGGATGACGACAATCTCGAACTGTTCAGTTTGCATGCTTCGCTGAGATAAGTCATAAAAGGGGCTTTTGGCATCAATCACGTGGCAAATTGTGAGGGGGGACACAAGAAAAAGTTGATCTGCCCCTGTACTAAACCCTACGTCCAGTTCAAGTTGGTCAAGGGGAAGGAACTCACCCTCAGGTGTCTGTCGAGACTAGACAAGCACACAGAAAAAAAAAATAAAAAGAGAGAGAGAGAAAGAGAAGAAATCACCACTTGTACTGAAATTTTAAAGGCAGCCCAACAGTAATTTTTATCATTGCCAACACTCTGCACTATCAATCATCTGCAACAAAATCATAACAAATCATTATGCAGCTATGTTCTAAGCAAATGGGCCAAAATCCCACATAGCTCCTGCAGAACATACATGCATTATTTATAATATACAACTTGCTATAATTACCATTCCCTAACTCACAAGCTTTGGAGAATTGTCTGGTCCAATAATGGCTGTTAGCACAAACTGAGGAACTGAGTGTACATGTGCTACTGTTTGACATAAATCCCTGCATGTTAATTCACTGCAGACCAGATTACTTTTTTCTTCACATAGCAAATAAGTAGGCAGTTCTTACAGATAATGAAAACTAGAAAAGGTCGACTAACATCTACAATATTTATGGAATTATTGCCAACCAAAACATTTTTCTAACATTCCAGAAGGCAACAAATCAATAGAGACTAAAATATAGGAATGAAGAAACTAGATTATGCTAGGTATAGAAAAATTCACATGATAAAAACAAAACATTTATAGTGATATTTAATCATTTTTCAAAATCCTAATAAATAGATTACAATTGTTTAGTTCTCTTTTATGAATTTTAAAAGATAGTGATAACTTCTTTGAATTTAAGACACAATTTTAAAACCCACATCTTATAAACATTATTTTCATAAGGTATCACCTTTTCAGTATAAATTCATCTAAATCTTATTCAACTAATTATAAAATTACACCTAAACAAAATGGAATCAGGCTAAAAGACATCAGCAAATTACAAAAATACTTACTTAGCTGTGATGTGTAATGATGACATATAAATAAACAGCTAAACTTTATATTAAAAACAGTGATAAACTACTGGCTTAGAAATCAGAGGTGGCATTTAGGAAACTAAACAGGACTTTGAAGAATTCCAACAATATTAAAAGCAGTTTTATGAATTGCTAATCGAATAAACAAATTCAAATACCAGCCTGTCTATCAAAATTTTAATTCAAGCACAAAATTTTGCTCTCGAAATTCCAGGAAATGTATTGGTTTGTCAAGTGGAATAAATGAGACTAAAAATACTTGGACATGTGACTTAGTAACACATTCTTTGTGACAAAACAGAATGAAGGGTTTCGAATTTGAGGTGGTTTATTGTGGCAGCAAGCAATTGAAACAAATGGTCTCAACTACAGAGTTAGTTAATAAGAGAGACTATTTGTGATGAAATTCAGAGATATTGTTTATGTAGAAGAAAATCTAATGAGACTAGCTTTGTTCTGCAGATCATAAACAGTAGAAAAATAGAAGAAGAAGATTATTTTTTTTAATTTAAAAAAGACAAAAAATTCATACTTGAAGGTACAAAAATAAAAGCAGCAGTTCTAGCAACCAGCATGAGACAAAGCTGGGCATTTCCAAGCCAAGACAAAAAAAGCTCTCTTTGGAACTTTTTCAAGTGTCTTTCCAAAACTATTTAAACTAGTAAGCTATGGACAAGACCAACCTATTGCCAGCTACACTCTAGTATGGCATGTATTAATTATTGGGACAAGCAAAAATTAATAAAAACACAAACCCCAAGTCACTGTCATCTAATAATGAACAGGTGCTATATAAACACAAGGTGGTATTCTGAAGTTGCTAACTAGAAACAAGAATTTACATTATTTTCATGATTATTCCTAATCTCTGCTTTTCTTGCATTAATGGCAGATAATTCTCTAAAACTTCAATTTCCCATTTATTTTAAAATTATTTTCTCTCAAACATTTTGGATATCAATATTAAATTTAACTTCATTTCCCTGTATTTTATCTATATTCTGTCTTGTTCTAAAACATTTGATTATAAGCTATCAAATTTTATATTCCCTAATCACGCCACAATGCATGAGCACAAGTGGCCTAGAAACAGGCAGACTATCAGGAGACTGCCAGCAGAAGTACTTTATTTTTAGTAAAGTGATTTGTTAATACACAGGTAGACTTAACTATGCATGAATCTGTTCCACACCAACACCATGTATGCTCTGATCTTAAATGTTTCTTTTATATACACAAAAGCTGGCTATGTACCAGTCCTTGAGGGCTTTGTATCTTATCTGGGTCTTTCTGTGAAATGACACTACAAGAAAAGTAGCAATTTAATTTCTTTGAAAGTCCTCAAAAAAGTGATCAGCACTGTGCATCCACTGACCTTTATTTTACAGTGATGCTATGTAATCTATCCTTTCTTTAATGACTGAGATACAACATATACACAATTTCATCGTTCAAGTCCTTCCTTTGTTAGAACATCAAATGTTTCCATAACCAAAATGTTCAGCTATCTCATTTTTTTTGTTTATTTCTTGCATTCTGTACAAAGGTTGCAGAGCCTTTAAATCACTGGAATTAGACAGGTTGGGCTCAGGTCAAGTGTCAAGGGTGGAGTTTTGAAAGAAGGTGCTCGAAGTATTAAAATTTACATGGAATCTCTGTGCTCATGACTAGAGCTGAGTTACTTTATCAGTCTCAGTAAAATCCCACATACATTTATTGAATATATTGTAAGAAGCAGGCACATCCTACCCTAACATTTTACATGACCCTAACCTAGGATCTTCTAACTCTGATATAAATCTGGAATTTGGCTGCAGCAAAGAAAACAAAAAAAGAAAGAAAGAAATCTTGTATTAGATTTAAGTGTCTTGTGTAAACAGTTTGAGAGAAGTCATGCTCAGAGAATTGTGATACATGCAGTGATATGAAAGGAAAAGATACAAACGAAAAAGGAGTTTTGTGTGTGCCTTTACACAAGTAAACTGTGATCTTTAACCTGAGTTTGTAATTGATAACACAAGAATTCCAGTTTGATACTGTCTTACTTAGCTATCAATAACCATATCCCACACAGATATTTTTCATTGCGAGCATAATATTTTGAGATTGCAAGACTTAATCTCATTCATCATATAATATTTAAAATTAGGATGGAAGTAACCCAGTCCTGGCATTGTGGCACAGCACCTCTAACCCATGGATTGGACACCTCTCTCTCCATTCTGAGTGCATAGAATCAAATCTAGCCTCGACTTCAGACTCAGCTTTCTGCATATGCACCTGGAGAAAAGTATACAATGGCAGCATTTCTTGGTCCCCAGGCATCCACGTGAGCGTCAGAATGGAGATCCTGGCTCTCATTTTCTCCCTCTCTCTCTTTTACACTCTCTGTCTCTTCCTTTCTCCCTCCCTCCCTCTCTGTCTTTCAAATAAGTCAGTAAGTAACTTTTACAATAGTAAATCACCAGTAATATAGTACTATAGTGATTATTAAGTTATTTCCTTTAGCTGTATAAATTCCCTAACTCCAAAGGGAATAAAGAACCATAATCATTTCCTGAACCAAAAACATATAAAGATATAGAGTCAGGTAGATGAATGTTAATTCAAATTGTTTTCAAATTCAAAGTAATTGCTGAAAGTTAAGATTGATAGCATAAATTCCATAATACCTAAAAAGATTAATAGAACTGATTTCTATTTTATACAAGTCATTTTGAACCAGATGAGTGCTGGAGTAACTAGTAATATAACAAAATAGAAGGAAATAGTGAAAAATAAATTGTTAATTGTTACAAACTAAGAACATAATTCGCAAAATCTATTATCAGAGAATGACTGACATGCAACTTTTATTTCCAATTCTATTTTAATTTTTTCTGCTTGATTCCATCACTGCAAATTTGGGACTTGAGAGAAAATTTTGAGAAGTCCAAAGTGTAAACTTAGTTTAGATTCACTGTTCAAAAATTAAATTTCATTTTTTCAAATTTATTTTATTTATTTGAGAGGCAGAGTGATAGAGAAGAAGGGAAAAAGAAAAAGATTGTTTGCTTCATGATAAATTCTCCAAAGGGCCCAGCCACTGAGCAGGGGCAAACAGTGTATGTGGCTTCCTTGTGTGAGCTCCAAGGGCCAAGTACTTGGGTCAGCGTTCTCTGTCTTCCCAAGCACATGGCAAGCAGCCTGATGAGAAGCAGAGCAATCCTGACACCAAGCAGTACTCTGAAATGGAATGCCAGTGATTCATGTGGAATGTTAAGCTACTGCATCACACAATAAGCCCCACAAATGTAATTCTAAAGTAATCGGTTTCTGAAATAATTTAATACAATGTAGATGTTAACAGTAATTTAGAAGTTACTCTTCATAAATGCATGCTACTTAATATATCTTAGTTGTACACATTTTCATATTCTTCAAATGGCTCCATATATAGAATTGAAGAGTTATGGAACACGTCACAGTGAAATATATTAATTCCAGAGGAGTTATTAAAGTCAAACAGCCTTGATTTCCCTGAATGTCCATAAAGGTCTACAAGATAATTAATGAAAATTGTAACTACAGGTGGAAAAAAATAAGTTACATATTGCCTAGAAAGGATTGTTGTGGTCATGTCCTTTGTAGACAGTTTTTATATTATAGATGAGGCCTCTGAGTTCATACAAAAAAATATGCACATACACACAAATACACAATCCTGAAATCCATATCTGACCACCTTATTTCTATGGGATATGTGGCCAACTGTCCACATTCACTCTGCCAGGTCCAAACTCACTAATGCAAACCACGTCTTTTGCCTTTCTTCCACTCATCTGACACATGACTGTGTTCATTCCCAGCTATAAATGAGTCTCTGGGAGTTTGAATTAAAGAAGGTAAAGGGAGGAAAAGAAGGAACGGAACAGTAGTAGTGGAGAGAAAAGGGACAGGGAGGGGAGGGGAGGGAAGACAAGGGAGGGGAAAGGAGGAGAGGGGGTAGAAAAAAAGGGCCTCAAATGAAGACAGAAAGCCTTTCTTGTGTATCATTTGCATGCACATATACACACATGAATTTTATCTTTAATTTACTTAGCTTTAAACATATGATATGTGCATATGTGGTTGTGGATGTGTTTGTGTCAATGTGTGTAGGTATGTATGGGCTGAATATGTGCTGAGGGCAAAAATAAATTACACTGATCAGCTCAAAATAATGCCACAAAATGAACCAAAACCAGGTTCCAGGACTGGGAATATTAGTGTCAGATAACTCAAAGCATGGATGCCCATGGCTCTATCATTTACACCAAAATTTTACTCAGATAGAAGGAAATACAGTCTTGGAATTTTATATTGATTGTCTAGTCAAATAAAACCAAATTGTATATTTATTTGGAATCCTTAAGACTAAAATTTAATAAATACACAGATGGGAAAAATGTAACAAGATTAAAATAAGTGGTTTTTAGCACTGAGCTAATTAATATTATGCTCACTTTTATGAAATAACATACCTTACAGCAGATCTAAATATAATTTACCTTATAATAGATTGTGTGAAGCCTTTATATAACTAAAATAAAAGGGTAAAATTATAATTCTTTGGGAGCCTTATGTGGAATTTATAACTATGAATAGGATTTGTAACCATGCTTGCATATTCTGCTTCTAAACACCTTCAGAGCCAGCTAATGCTTTTTTCTGTTTCTTTGTATCTTTTGTCCTTACCTACTGCTGTTTTTCTATGGCTCTTTATGTACCTTATGTCGGTTGATACCATTCTCTGAGTACAAGCACCCTGTACTTTTCAGGATCCATGTTAAAACACTCACAAACACACACACACAACCAAGCCTACTGCTACTCTTGAAAAAAACTATTATTAGATTTTATAAAGAACAAAAATTCTAAACTTACTGGAAAACTATTCAATTCTACCTGAGTCAGAGAATGCTAAGCTAGACTATATAGGAATTGTACTATTATTATTCTTTTTCTTATTTTAGGAAGAATGAATCCACTTAAACATGACCAACCAATTGAAGACCTAGCCTGTGAAATCTGTTGGTCTTCAGTCTTAGATTCCTGAAATATTGTTAATAGCAGCTTGAATGATGTTCAAATACAGGCACACACACACACACACACACACACACACACACACACACACACACATTTTTTTTCTAATGAGATAATTTTCTCAAACTTAAAAACAAAGATCACACTAGCCAAAGTTAAAAAAAAGTCAGTTATTCCAAATAAATTAATGCTCTACTATTAACTAGAAAACACAGAAGGATGCAGGTGAGAATATGGAATGAAAGGAAATTAATAAATGCATGTCAGAAAATTATTAATCTTGAGGTCCAAATATTGTTACTATTAAAAAACTAACAAAACATGAAAACATATGAAAAGTATAAAAAGTTAATATTTTTGCAGATAATTTTACTACATCTCTACTTCATCATGGTCGCACTCAATGTTGAATGGAGAATGGAAAAGGGTATGTATGAATGTCAAACTTGAGAAGACAGGAGTGAAAAGGAATGTGCTCCATTATCTTTCAACAAATAAAAGCATTGCAGACATGACCTCCTAGGAAAGAAAGATGATTATAGCAGTGAATAGAAATATAACTGCATAATATCATACTTCTCAGGGAAAAAGTTAGCCTATCTCTGTTTCAAAATACTAACACATCAGTGGTTGGTTATATTTTTAAATCATATTGTAAAAGGTTTGGACACCTGTACTTACATAACCACATACATATACAAACACATATACATCTGTAAATGATTTCACATATAAATTAAAAAATCCTCACACAATATATCAAAATTTTGTTAATGCTCATGTACAGGACAGCCAATCCTACGTATAAGTTTGGTTGAAAGAAGTAAAATTCTCAAATTCTTTAAACAGAAAACTAAGTTAAAGTACCTAGCAATTCAACCACTGGGCTCAACACCCTTACAAAAACATTTTAATCAAATTTCTGAAGGATAATATTAACTTAGTTTAGCTATCATATAAAATAATTCCTATATTCAAGACAATTATATATATATATACTTATAAAGTTATATATGTAAAAGTATGTACATATAAAGAAACTGATTTTCAATAAAAAAAAAAACGTGAAAAGGAAATACTTATCTTAAGTGAGCTTCCTAAAGCTATGTTTAGTAAGAATATACAAATTTTTGAACTTTAAGTCCTTGGATTTTTATTTAATCTACTTTCTTTCCTTCTGATTTGAACTAGAGTTTAGCCATCCAGGCAAAAATGTGTAGGATCTGAATTTGATGATGGCAAGAAAATTTTTCTGTTTCCAAGCTATGAATTCAAGAATAGGGTTGAAATAAAACGTAAGCAAAATTGACATAGAGGAAGATCATCATAAAAAAAAATAGGCAGAGAAGTTTTAAGAGGTTAGGAAATTTAAAATAATTACAAACACTATCATGGTAGCAAGCATAAGCCTTAGGCATGTGCTTAATGTCTTTCATCCAGTTTTGTTAGTGGTAAAATTTTATGTGATCTTCATAAAGCATTGTTATTTAATGTTTAAAGAATAATGCTTTAAAATTACAAATAAAACTGACATTTGGAACGATAAAAACTTTCTTCAACAAATTGTAAGGAATAAGAGAAAAGCATTAGTAACTTAAATTGAGTAACAGGAAACACGGATTCAAGCTACAGTTACTGTTAGTAATCGTTACACTGCTTTTTGTTGCCTTAACATCTACATGTTCTCTAGCTAAGGATGTGTTTATCTGAAATATTAAACAGAAGTTAAAACAGGAAACTGAGCAGTTGTAATAAAAATCCAAAAATCTGACAATGAAATATTATTATTTTAAAGCTTGTACTATATCTTTGTTTCAAAAAATACAGCTGACTGTTTTAGGTCACTTCATCTCAGTTCCTAGGAGAAAATGAGATCAACTTGTTAAAGGTAAATCTCCCTTCTAATTTTGCCAAATGCTATTAGCTCATGCTATTAGCTCAACAATAAAATATGGCTCTTCTTTAATGAAGTCGAAGGAAATGATATGAACTACTAGAACAATTTCAATTACCAAAGATACCGCAAATATATATATACACATATATTTATATATGTACATATGCATATATTTATATGTATACATATATTTATATTTATAGATATTTATATATATATATGTCTGAAGAAAGGCCACTGATCACTCCCTGCTTTCACAAGGACCAGGGGGGATTGTCACCATAAGTTTGCTTAAATATCAACTGATGCTATGCATCAGCCATTTTTATTTCTAGTACTTACATCTTAACAAATCAACATTTAAACAACTGTATGGGAATATTTATTTAAGTGTTGTTTTATCACCTTGTGTTAATATAGCACCTTGCTTCAAAATTGTCTAAACTATAAATCATTATTTTAAGCAGGAAACTTCTTATGCTATATGTGATATACTGTCCAGTGTAATAATTTCTTTATCACACTGCAGAGGCTTATTTTCCATATCTTAATAGAGGTAGATGGGCAAACACATCAGATGGTAGATGGGGATAGAAAGAAATAGATACTTAAACTCATTTGCAGTTAATTCTGTTTTGTTAAAGTAAGATTAAATGTAGTTCAAAAAATCTTAGATTTCCTTGATAGAAAGGATAAATAAGCAGACACATGATTGAAAAAACCGGAAAATGATGATAAATAACGCTTAAAATCTAATTTCCAGTTTTCACTAGACCAATCCATGTGGTAAACAACTTGTCAATTAAGAGTGTCAGAGTCTGGCCACCTTGACAGAGAACATGACTGCATTATCAAATAAAATATTCCCATACACGCACTAGATGGAATCTATAGAGATGACACATCTTGACCGATGTATATAAACAGGTACTTACAGCAAGAAGCATGCAATAAACATGTCCACAACCACCCTCCTCAGCCGATTCAACAGCCTGATTATTTCAAACAATATTCAACACAACAGGTTAAGTTTAATTGCATGCTCTTCATCAAAGTTGATTGTAAAAGCTTGGAATCTACTCACATAATGTATTCATTGTTATCCTAATTTTTCCTAATTTGTACTGTATATACATAGTGAATATGCAATTCATGTGTAGTGAAAGGACAAGGAAACTGCTCTGATGCAAACACTTTCCCTGAAAAACTTTGTCAAGAATAATTAACCTAAGATCTTGTAAGAGACTAATGGTAATGACACAAGAGCAAAACTTTTCAAAAGTGCAGTATATCACTTCCAACTAGAAGGCAAATTGAGTCTGTGTATAACAACGCACACCTGTTTAGAAACTTAATCCTCAAAAACAAAATCTCAAATAGTTACCATATCTTCATGTTATCAACAATAAGGTTTCAAGCTTTGTTTCTCCAGGCAATCTCACGTAAAGCTTTTTAATTTATGAACGACTTATTTGAAGTCAGCTACTTTAATTTAAAATCATTCAAAACCTAAGACAGTCATAAAAAAAGACTACATATGTGTGTGTATTATAAGTACAAGATAGATAGATGATAGATAGATAGATAGATAAATAGATAAATAAATAGATGATAGATGTTGCAAATGACAAGGTTACACAATTAGGCTGTGATACCTTATTGCCAGACTCTTAACTGGATTAAGGAGGATTTCTCTGGTTTGCCGTGGTGCCCTCTAACGACTAGATGAACCTCACAATAATCATGCATATGCACTTTGTTCTAGCATTTACACCATGGATGGTAGGAAATCATCTTTAATGGATGCTGAAAAGCTTCAAGTAAAATGTGCAATTGACAAAGGCTTCATAAAATCAAGCAATTAAGAAAAAATTAACAAGAGGCACTGCAGGAAAAGCACTCAAGCTTTCACGGAATACATCTCTAGGAAAATGTTTGGTAAAAATAAAATTTAAAAGAACCAGGTGACATTTTTCTGCTGTATACTTTTGAAAAAAGATGACCACAGACAGAATTAAAATGACTGAGTCTAGAAGAATTATCCACCAGCTAATATCATTAGCGTGCAAAAAGAATGAACATACACAGGAAAGACGAGGGTCAGGGGAAAAGTTGGGGTAAGTTCAACACCTAGCTTTTTTCCACATAGAAGCAGTTCAGGTCTAACTCCTCAGGTTCACAGCAGTCCTGTGCGGATAACAAATCAACACAGCAAAAGAGCCAGGGCAGAAAGGAGAGCAGGGCACTCATTTACTAATTTCCGCCAAGACTCCAGCAGCCAACACACCTCCCTAGGTGTTACTAGCCCCCAAAGTGATAGCAGCACCTCTGAAATGATAACTTGGAACTAGACTTTGTGGGAGGGGGAAGGTGCACGGTGCGGTTGGAATCCCTGCTTCCTCCACACCCATCAACCAGCCAGCGAATGGAAGTTTACTTGCCCTGCCCGGTAAGATCCGGCGAGGTTCTGGGGCGCCTTCGCCTCCCGGCGGCAGTGAGGGAGGGGGCGGCCTGTCGGGGCAGGGGCGGGGAGCACTTACTTTGAGCAGCTTGCAGCGGATCTGCGCCGAGACCATGTGGCTGTTGCGCAAATTGCCCACCCGGAACATGAGCGTGAGTTTCCCGTCCCTCATGGAGATCACCGCGTGTTCGCTGAACATGAGGGTCTCGGCGCGCTTCTTGGGTTGGGACATCTTGATGAACATGCAGCCAATAAGAAAGGCGTCCACGATGGAGCCCAGGATTGACTGGAAGAGGAAGAGGATGATGCCCTCGGGGCACTTGTCGGTGATGTACCGGTAGCCATAGCCGATGGTGGCCTCGGTCTCGATGAAGAAGAGGAAAGCAGAGGGGAAGTTATAGACGTTGGCCACACAGGGCGTGTAGTTGCCGACGTGGGCTTTGTTCAGGTCGCCCCGGGTGTAAGCGATCACCCACCACATGGAGGCCATGAAGAGCCAGGCCACGGTGTAGGTGAGGATGAAGATAAAAAGGTTCCAGCGCCACTTGAGGTCCACCAGGGTGGTGAAGAGGTCCGAGAGGTAGCGGCTTGTCTCGCTGCCCAGGTTACCGTGCTGGACATTGCACCGGCCGTTCTTGTCCACGAACCGCTGCCGCTTCTTTTTGGGCACAAGTTGCTGCTGCGGGCCCTGGCCCGGCCCCTGGGGCTGCAAGCCCGAGCCGCTGGACGAGGTGGTCACTACCTGGTAGTCGTCCCCAAATTTCCTTCGGATTGCAGACATAATACGGAGGGGACAGCCAGATTCACACGCGAAGCGAAGGCGCAGGAGCCGTGCGCGGAGAGCCAGCACCAATAGGGAGGTGGGGGCGGGGGGTCGCAGCCGGCAGGTAGCCGAGGTCTCTGCCCCCTGCCGACGCCGCTCTCCTTTTCCCCTGGGACCGAGGCTCGCTTTTCCCACGCAGAGGCTCACAAAAAGAAAAAAAAAAAAAAAAAAGTGTTCGTCCGCACTCAGGGCCGGACGGATGGTGCACGGTTCAGGAACCCAAGCGTAATTTTGCCTCCAAGCTTTGCGAGGCTCCTCTTCGCTTTCCCCACTGCTGGCATCCCGGGCCACCTCCTGCCTTTCCGCCGCCCTCCTGACTACCCTGCAAACTGACTACTTAAAATTAATGAGTTGACAAGTGAGTCCCACCCCACCGGCCAACTCGTCAGGCTGCCAAGGCTGCGCTTTACCTGCCGGGGGTCAGACCCACCCCCCTCTTCCCCACCACTCCACTATCTCCCTCCCCCTCCCCGGGACAACCTCTTGGCTCCCCACTGGGGCTCCCACCTCCTATCCTTTCGCCAAAATCCTGCCCAAAGGCATGTCGCCCGGGCACTGGTGCAACGCCCCCTACCCACGCTCTCCTGGCTCAGAGTCCCCCGCTCCGGACTCCAGCGACCTGTCCAGCTGGGATGCGAAGGCCGCCGACTTTCCACGGGCGCCAGCAGCGGGGGCCCTATGGCCGAGCCTCCGAGGCCCCCAAGCCACCCCCGCGCTCGGGCAAGTCGCGGCAGTGCACGGAGAGGGGGCACTCACCCAGGTGAAGAGGGCAGAGGGCGGCAAAGGCTGCCCGGCCTTGCACTCTGTGCTCCTCGCTGTTTTCCTCCTTCCCACTTTTCCTGGTGTACCACGATGGACGCCAATGCAGGTCTCCCCGCAACCCCCCACCCCCAAGCTCCGCACCTCCTCGAGGGCACCACGCTGTCCTCGTCAGTAGACCCTGGCGTGCCACCAAGCACAAACTGTCTCCGGAGCGGGACGCTGAGGTGTCTTGGTGCGATGCCTTCCTTCCTGGCAACAGAGGGTTTGCTGGATCAGATTCTGAGCCTTCGGGTCCAGGTGAGACTTTAGGTGAAGCACGGGCGCCGCTCCAGCTCTTCCTGCGCCTCACTGTGGAAACCTCTGTCACCCGGGTCCTCGGTCCCCCACTCCTTGTGCGCGCTTAGGAGGCCGCGGGTGGAGGATGCGAGGCGAAACAGGGGAGGCGGGAATGTGGTATGTGTGCTGGTGCGTGTGATCAGCTGCAGAACCGCGCTAGCCCCGCCTGTCCCTGCCTTCCCCCACCGCTCCAGCAGCCCGAATTGCACCTCCGCGCCTCAGTTGAGCCCGCAGTGTCTGGCAGCTCAGGAAATGCCTGCCCCTCCAATGAGAAGCGCCTCTAAATTTGCTCCCCTGGTACCAGCCAAGTCCCTTTCCTCGCCCCTTGTCCCTAGCCGCCGCTCGCTGCTGCATCATCAGTCAGAAGCCCCCAGCAACAGCAAATGCTTCCTCTGAAAGGAGAGAAGTGAGATGTGCCTCTGTCACGAGGCTCTCATTCAAACGGAAGCCTGGGTTTGGGGATGTATCATAAACAGAGATCCCAGCACGCTCCGAGACAGGCGTGTTCAGAACTTAGAAGTTCCAAGCAGTGGAGTGGACCCTAGGAGGGGAACAGAGAGGAGGGACAAGACCCAAAGGAACGTGTCCAGTCCCTTATGAAAATGGCTCTATTGCAAAGGCTCCGAATACCTCGAGTTAATGTGTGGCTGTAATTGAAGGAAGAAGGCTGGGTTTTAATGGCCTCTACCTGGCAGTTAACTTAATGGAGGGGCAAAGTGCAGGAATGGTTAATAAAGCTGCCGCAAGTAAATACCAGCTTACTTGCCACATTGCAGAGTTTGTTTTAAATGACATGATACCTAATGCCATGTTGCACTCAGCCCACAGATTAAAAAAAAAAAAAAGAAATTCATGAATTTGCTAGAAAGTCATATAATCATATTTTGAAAGCAAAGAACAGTCTTTGAGCCCTGTGCAAAGAAAAATATATAATCACTCTACTGTTCTCTGCCTGCAAATGTTCCCTTCCACTTCCCTGATGCTATAGCCTGTCAGCCATACCAGAGCACCTCTTCCATTGCCATCTGCTTAGGACCTCTATCCCCAGCTAGGATGCTTCTGTTGGTCTCTGATAACAGGTCAGTACTTCTCTGTTACTCTTCCAGGATTACGTAAGTAAGGAAAGTGACAAGCTGCTCTAATTCTGCAAGGAAAAAACCTGATTTGAATCCTAAAAGGACCATTTTCAGGCTTGGCAACCTGGAAAACCAGGAGTTTTCCATTTTTTTCCAAGTACTGCCAGGTGGAAAAAAGAGAATGAATGTGGTTTTATGCTGCATGTTATAAACGATATGCTATACCAGGCTAGGATGTTTCAACAAAACCTAGGAGAAATTGTGAATGAGTTTTGGAGTTGCACTAAGCACCATGCTGTGAAGTAACACATATATTCTTTTTTTTCATCCTGACGACTGTCCCCTTACCTCTCAATGCCCTTTCTGGGCTGGTTTCTTTGGATTCCTGAAATATATTGAGCTATAATCCCTCCCTGTGCCCTTGTACTTCTTATTTCCCCTTCCTGTAGAGACCTTGCCTTGATACTCCATGTGTCTGGCTCTTTCGGTGATTCGGATCTTGCCTAAGTTAGTATCTTCCGCAGAAAAGCCTTCTGTGATATCCCAGGTATTTCCTGCTACATCAACAATCCATCTCCCTTCCAACAATTTTTACCCTAGGTCTTATTTCTCCATTTGTTTGTTGTCTATCCTTCTTGCCATTGCTGATCACAGAACACTTTGTCTTTTTTTATAAAATATTTGTTTGATAAGGCAGAGTAAGAGAGAGAATATCCCCTCTGCTGATTCACTCACTGAACAGCTGCAATGATTCCATCTGAGTGTTCCACATTGGTAGCAGGGAATGCAAGCACTTGGACCATCGTGTTTTGCTTTCCAAGGTGTATTTGCAGCAAGCTGGGTAGAACAAAAGCAGTCATGACTTGAACCAACACTTATGTGGAATGCCAATGACTAATTACTGCACTATGATGCCAGCCTGGATCTTGTCTCATTTATTTGTTGTTGTTTTTGACACCCAGATGAGTTCTTGGTCAACATTGTTTGTTGTCTTAAATTGTGCCATTCCACTTCATTAGAAATTCTATATGCATTGAAACTCAAGTGAAAGATTAAAATCACAATCAAATTTGGCATTAAGTAACAAAGTGACATGTACATTCTTTTTTTTTAAAGATTTATTTTTATTATTTTTTTATTGGAAAGGTGGATATACAGAGAGGAGAGACAGAGAGGAAGATCTTCCGTCCGATGATTCACTCCCCAAGTGAGCACAACGGCCAATGCTATGCCGATCCTAAGCCAGGAACTTCCTCTGGGTCTCCCACGCGGGTGCAGGGTCCCAAAGCCTTGGGCCATCCTGGACTGCCTTCCCGGGCCACAGGCAGGGAGCTGGAAGGGAAGCGGGGCTGCTGGGGCTAGAACCGGCGCCCATATGGGATCCCGGGAGTGCAAGGTGAGGACCTTAACCACTGCGCCACCGTGCCGGGCCCGACATGTACATTCTTTAAAGCAAATAATATTTGTCATGCTTGTTAGTTTTAAAGTTGACATCCAAGGCCCCACACAATGGCTTAATGGCTAAATCCTCACATGGTAAGTGCCAGGATCCCATATAGGTGTGTTCTAGTCCTGAGTGCTCCACTTACCATCCAGCCCCCTGCTTGTGGCCTGGGAAAGCAGTTGAGGACATCCCAAAGCCTTGGGACCCAGCACCTGTGTGGGAGACCTGGTGAAAGTGTCTGGCTCCTGGCTTCGGATCAGCATAACACTGGTCATTGCAGTCACTTGAGGAGTGAATCATTGGATGGAGGATTTTTCTCTCTGTCTCGCCTCCTCTCTTTATATCTGAGTTTGCAATAAAAATAAATAAATATTTTTGAAATTATGTCCAATCAGCGTCAGAGTCCTTTTGATTGTATTACACTGTCTATCATGGTTCTGTTTGTTTGTATGTGTGTGTGTGTGTGTGTGTGTGTGTGTATAAACAGGAATCAACATTAGGGCATAACCAATAAAACTATCACCAACCACAGCAGCAGCTCCTGAAATTACCAACTTTTGTCCAGTTGTCCCACTTCCAGTCCAGCTCCCTGCTTACAGACCCTGGTGTCAATGAAACATAGCTAAAGTGCAGAGACCACTGTTATCCACATAAGAAATTTGGATGAAGCTTTTAGCTGAAGACTGGCCCGAATTCCAGTTGCAGCCACATGGGAGTGAGTAAGATGGAAGATTCTCTCTGTCTTTGTCTCTCTCTCTCACTCTCATCATTATCTCCCTCCCTCTCTCTATAATAAGTAACTCTGAAAAAAAAAGCTAATAATACCCTTGAATCCCTGTTTTATATATGTCTAAACTCAAATGACTTTTTGGATTTCATGCAGTTTCTTACATTTTCGTAAATGGTATTACTAGATTGAATATTGAAATAAAAACCCAAAGTTTCTGATTATTTCTAAGGTCTGACAAATTATCAATAACAAAGAAAATACTTCTCTTGAAGCATATTTACCATTGACCAACAACTAAATTCATAAACAGCTTTATACATCAAAAGTATAAAATTCTGCCCAATTCGCTCATTTCACAAAAGAACAAAGAGAAGATAGAAGTAGAATATGACTTTCTTAATGTCATGGAATTGAGAAGAGGAAATTGAGAATTGAACAGAAGACAGTGCAATCCAGAACCCAGAGGCTTTGTCATCCCTCACCAGGTGGTGGCTGACTTATAAAGGAGCCATGGGTTCCTATCCATAGTCTGCTCCACACTTCTTGCATAGGTTGCTCTCAGGCCCTCCAAGATAGGAACCAACCGGGACTTCCAGCCTATCCTCTTCTTTCCCCGTTATGTGGTTTTTGCTGTAGCCACTGCTGGTTAGCAGCTCTCCCAGCATGTCCTACATTAAGTTTATTTGTTCCTCCAATTTCTCATCAGCTAGAAAGTCTTTTTCCCATCCCTGCAAAGTCCAAATCACACTAAAATGCATGTAAGAGAAGACTTTTCAAAAAAATTTAACTACTATCTCTCCAATAAGTTGTCCCTTATCTTCCCACTAAGAGCAATCTGCCCCGTCTTTAGATTTGCAATGTAACATTGTTCATTTTCTGAATTATATTTTTGCTTAGAATTCCCAAAGATTTCCTCCAATGAAAGTACAAACATCTATCACATCAAAAACATCAATTAATCAAGTGAGCCAACATAGATTTCCACATGCTAAAGGTTTAAAAGAATTTGAGAAAGTAACTAAACACACTACTAACCCATTTTAGTATGCCACACAATGTGTTTGGATCATAAATGTTAGCATCTCTCATACCTAGAAGTGCAGTGTAAAAATATTCCAGAACTCATCTCCCCACTTCCATGGTCTCTATTCTTAGATACATAAGATGACCTGATAAGTTAAGTATTTTTCAAGATGCCATCATGTCACACATTAAATATGACTGCTGCTTTGACCTAATTGTGACATTGAGGCCAACACCTCAAAATGTTTACAGATAAGCCAAATTCATCTTTCCCTGTGAGGACAGCTGCTTACGGGTGAGCCTCTGGAGGATGGCCAGGTGGATGTGTATGGAATGCATGGCAGAAAGCCACCTAATCTGGTGCTTTCTGATGAGCTGAGGTGAAACATTGTAGGCAGAAAGGGTCAAACCAAGGAGAGGCACATGATTTCTGATCAAACTTCCAAAAGAATCTAGAAAAGATGATTTCAGAGCACACTTAAAGAGAGAGGGATGGATTATGGACAAGCCATCTTTGCGATGAAGAGATCAAAGCCAAAGTTAGCAACAAACTCAGCTAAGAGAAAGCTACCTGTTTGTTTCACCCCAAAAATACTTATGGCAAATTTTTTGCTGTATCAAAATTTAATACCTTCATGCATAGCTATAATTCTAAAAATAAAGGAACTAACCCTGTGTTTTAAACCTAAAAAACATGACTTTGTACATGCACTTAAGCTATTATATAACTGAACAGTATGGCAAAAGAGTATATCTAGTATAAAAGGAAAAACCTTTGCCCCTGAGAAGTCCAAATTCTAAAAATGATTTAATCGACCAACTGTGACAAAAGCAAGGCTTTGAACAACTTAGTGCAACAGGAGTCAGTCTCCTCATTCACTTTTTGCCAGAGTGACGGATCACATGACAATCTACATGGACAGAAATATTAATTACTTTCAGAATACATGGTAGGTTAATTAATACTCTTTTACTCCTAGATTACCATCCTCCAAGAGGACAATGAAGTGGACAGCCCTGGAAATCTAAAGCTTTTGTGCTTCAAAGGTGACATATTCCCATTGCCACCCTAGGTCGTACTGTATCTGAGAAGAGGTCACTCTTTGAAATGCTATATGTAATTTTGGGAAAAAGAAGTAGTGTTCCTTTTTTTCCCCTTTTCCCTCTTAAAAAAGAATACCGAAGCTATTTTCTCCCTTGCCAAAAAAAGAAGGGAAAAAAATGAAAAGGAAAAATCAGTTTGAGATTTGATTCCACAGACCCAGGAAGAGCAGAATTGCCAGACCATGGCGCATGACTCACCCAGCCTTTAATCTTGGCTCCAGACCCCGGCCTCTGCCTGAGGATTCAGCGGAAGGTAAAAAGCCATTGTCACTTGGAGGCCACATATTTGGCAAGGTGCTCCTGACTGGAAAGCTCTGTTTTGGAGTACTTTGGTTTATAAAAGTATAAAGGCTCAAGGTTTTCAGAATTAAGTCTCTGTTTAATAGGAAATAACTATCCCAAGAGCTAAAGATTTATTGGCAGCATATTGAGAAAAAAATAACAGTTTGTTTTATTTATTTCTGTCATTGTAAGTTGTATCACTGAAGATTTCTCCCCTGAGAACATAAATTTTGGTATGTCAAAATATGTAAGTTATAAAAATATATATGTCATGCTTTAAAATGTAATAAAATAGCCACTTAATGTACATTAACCTTCCATGTGGAATTCAAAGTTGGTGCAGCTTAAAAATAATAAAGATACCAGGTTAGTGTGGTAGCCTAGTGGCTAAAGTCCTCTCCTTGAATGCCCTGGGATCCCATATGGGCACTGGTTATAATTCTGGTGGCCCTGCTTCCCATCCAGCTCCCTGCTTGTGGCCTGGGAAAGCAGTCAAGGACGGCCCAAAGACTTGGGACCCTGTACCCACATGGCAGACCCAGAGGAGGCTCTGGGCTCCTTGCTTCAGATTGACTCATCTCTGTCCATTGTGGTCACTTGGGGATTGAATCATTGGATAGAAGATCTTCTTCTCTATATATCTGATTTTCTGGTAAATATAAAATAAATCTTTAAAAGAATAATAGAGACATCATACTAACAAATATATTGGCAATTATAATAATGACAATAATAACCATTAATGCAATGAGACAAGACATTAAAAGAGGACTGCTATACTCACAGTCAAAAAATAAGGCCCTTTAGGAAATGTTGCTTTAGCTAATGGGAATCTCTCTAAACCTACAAAATTGTAGCAACTTGGATTTTGTTCAACATTAAACTTCCTCTGCCCAACTTTATTTTAAAAATTCTGCAGATTTTCATTTAAAATCTATCCTAAAGGTAAAAAAGTAATATGCAAATTAAAGTAAGATTAATAATTTGTGCCCACTTTACAAAACATTGTAAATGTACCAAAAATATTGGAATATAAGACATAAATAATAGCATATTTAATGTTAGCAAACTTTTCACTCTAATTACAGTGTCAGTGTATTCAGAAATTAATTAAATGATTTTCTAATGTTTGGAAAATAGTAATGCAACTTTTAGAAGTTTAAATAATATATTTTCCAAATATTATGACATTGAGTTCATGCAACTTACCTGGAAAGAAGATGCTGAGAGAAAAGTAAGACAATAAGTTTCTTAGAGGATAATCCATTTGAAAAATAAATAGGAATGGTCAGGGTTAAAAAACAGTTTTGAATCTGGGAAAAGAAAGAATTAGAAAGCATAATTGAATCAGATGGACCTCAAAATACAAGTTAAATGATGTCTTGGTCAACCCAATGGGGACCTCCAGAGAAAAAAAATTGCTGATTTCCAGAAAATCATATTTGGAAGAAATGGCCTGGTCCTGTTGTTCTGCTGAGCTATCATTGGCTGGGATTTACCCTTAGAAAAGTGCATGTGGAGCTAAGTGTTGCATCAGATTTGAGAGTGTTCATGACAGCAACTATCTGCCCTTCTTCAGCCGAAGGATGGATTCCTCTGGAGATCCCATGCAATGGCTCATCTCCATGGCAGACAGAGTCTTATTGGTGTCTCTATAACATTTTTCTTACTGATACCCCAAAATAATTCTATAGTCTGATCAACTGATCGTGAATTTTCAGCATTCTCCTGGTACATTCACTTGAATATCAATGGAGAGAGGGTATATATCATAGCAATGTGAATGATATATTTTTTTTACTATAGTTTGATTATATTTACCTAGAAGATGGGAATATATTATTTGTCTTTAGCTACCTGCAGTACTAAGGCTTCTTGAAGACTGTATGGCGTAGCAGTGGGGGTGGAGAGTAGGGTTGTAGAGGAAGCCTCAGACAACAGGGCAGGAGAAAAGAATAAAGAGGAAGGCAGTAAAGATTCTAGGCGACAAAGGATGAGAAATGGATCACATTCGTCACAGCAGGTAATCCAAGTCATAAAGGAAAAGAGAGTCACTGAATGGAATTTTCTGAAATTGAATTGCTATGTTATGCTTCCTAGCTGTGCATTAAAATGGCATTGAGTTTCCATTCCACACCAGTTATATCATTAGACTTATTGGAGATAGGGCTCAGGAATTATTATTTTTCAAAAGCTCTTCTGGTGATACTGACAGCACAGCTAGAATAGAAAAATGCTGACCTATTGAGAACCACATGCATATTAGTAGAACATTCCAGGCAAATGTCATCCTTGGAAGTGCCATTAATCTTCCTTCCCCTCACTTTTTGATGACAGAGACAGTAGAAATTAGCAAACTTTGTCTCCCTAATCTCTCAAAGATCAGCAGAGTCCAATATGTGTGGATGTTAGCTGTAGGCAACAGGAGAATCCTTCAGTGGAACATACCTTAGCAAAGCAAGACACATTTTGGCATTGATGATTTAATTCAACCCTACCATCAACCTAGTCATAAATAATGAATTCGAATGAAAGAATGTGGAGCTAATAGATTGCAAAAACTACACATCTTCAAGTTTTTCCATCAGTAATATTTCTACATTCTGCATATGTGTATGAGAAAATTTTTTTTATTATTCTCCTTACCACTATGCATTACATTTTACAGAAGGGAAGTGGGGAGCAAAAGTGGGAGGGAAGAAGAAGCAAGAATTTAACATTGTTCTTAAGGCAAGAGAACAGAACATCAATGTGGACTCTACGACAGAAAATAAACTGAATTCAGCCATGATGGTTGTTTGCTTTATATAGCATGATTGTTCACAGGTGAAAGTATAATTGCTAAATTACAGAAACAAGAACAATAGTTACTATCAACTAGGGTGTCATTTTTACACATATATAGAGTTGATTCCCATTTTTTAGGGAAGGAAAATCTCAGGGTAATTTTCATTTGAGAATAGATAACTGCTTTGCAGTCACCCTTTAGAAAGGCAATGTAAAGGGACCCACTCTCATGATTACCCAACAGTCTTTTCAGTCATTCACCTGACTCGCCAGAAAACAACAGAAAGGCACTAGGTATTTTGTCAGGTGTGGAATGGGAAAGCATTGCAGCTCTTATTTCCTGAAATGTAGCCCTTCCTTCAACTCAAAGTTGGTATTTAAGAAAATCTAATTTCATGTTCAAATAATTATTCAAAATTTACCTGAAAATTAAGAATGTATCCATTTCATTCCTAGGCAGAGCCTCCCTGTTCATCATGAACCAAAGGCGATGTTGTGGCTCCAGAAGCATCCAGGTATGAAAGCAGCAGTTAAAGTGCAACGATCCTCTACAGGCTACTCTTTTTCCTTCTCTATATGTACTCATTTAAAAGTATACTCATAGATCATACAGTAGCATCATTTTCTCCAAGAAGGTTTTTTGTTTTCTTTTTCATTTCTTCATCCACACATTGGTTATTCAGCAGCATGTTATTTAACTCCATGGTGCTGCAACTTTTTAAACTATTCCTGTTGTTGATTTTGCTTTGCGGCTTCTCATTTAAGGGAATGTGTAATAACTGTGTAATAAAGATTATCATATCAACATGTCAGACTACAATGCGGTATGCATCTCTATTTCCGAACCGAAGATGACCTCCCAGTGCAACTGTTAGATATGTCTTGACAATAGGATGCCGGACTCTACCAGTATCTGTACCCGCAATGTCTGGATACACTTAAATAGTAGAATGATGAACTTATGACTGCTTATGAGGGACAATACTACTGTAATAATATGGGAGAAATCAGTTAAGAGGAGGGAGTTTGCGGAAGGGGTAAGGGAAGTCCCAGAGCCCATGGAATTAAAAATAATATAGGGCCCGGCGCGGTGGCACAAGTGGTTAAAGGCCCTCGCCTTGCACGCCCAGGATCCCATATGGGCATTATTATTATTATTAGAAGTGTTATGATACAGAACTTTAAACCATCTCTTACAACTTGGGCATCCCCTGTTTGGAATATTGGTTTGAGTCCTAGCCACTCTAATTCTGACCCACAATTAGCAAAAATGACTGAAGTGCTAGGGGCCCTGCCACTCTAGTGAGCTGCTCAGAGGGTTTTTCATGCCGCTTCTGGTTTTTGCCTGATTCACCCTACACCATTAGCTATTGTGGCCATTTGGGAGTAAATCCATAAATGGAAGCTTTCTCTTTCTTTCTTTCTTTCTAACTCTCTGCCCCCTTCTTTCTGCCACTCTCTCTCTTCCTCTCTTTCAAAAAAAAATACATATATAAGTAGAAATTTTAAAATAATTCATGTAATGTTTTCTGTTTCACTGACTTTTATGAATCATGACATGCCTTAACTAATATGACTTACTCAATGAGATAGTCCAATTAGAAAATCCTAAACCTTCTTAAAAACATCCTAACTCTATTATGTATAAAACCATATTTTCTGTTACATTATTTAACACGATGTTGACCTGCCCTGCAAGATGCAGATTTAGGGCCCAGCGCGGTGGCGCAGGTGGTTAAAGGTCCTCGCCTTGCACGCCCCAGGATCCCATATGGGCGCCGGTTCTAATCCCGGCAGCCCCGCTTCCCTTCCAGCTCCCTGCCTGTGGCCCGGGAAAGCAGTCGAGGACGGCCCAAGGCTTTGGGACCCTGCACCCACGTGGGAGACCCAGAAGAGGCTCCTGGCTTTGGATCGGCATAGTATCGGCCCGTTGCGCTCACTTGGGGAGTGAAACATCGGACGGAAGATCTTCCTCTCTGTCTCTCCTCTCTGTATATCCGCCTTTCCAATAAAAAAATAATAAAAATAAATCTTTAAAAAAAATAAAAATAATATATAAGAGAAAAAAGTATATCGTCCAAACAGAGTCTAGATGACTGACAGAATTTTTACAGAATCCAAGTTCTCTATTAGAGTCAATGAACATTAGTGCTTTCTTTATACATATTTGCATTCCACATTTACATTTCTGTATGATCTTTGCTTTTTATGAAGCTCATAGATTAAAAAAAGAAAAGTAGAGTGAGATTTTACAAAATAATGCATAAGCTTTTACATTTAAAGTCCTATCAGCAACTATCCTTAGTACAAATCAAAGCAAGAAATTAACAACCAGAAGAGTGGGAGGAAGGAAAAGGAAAAATGGAGGGAGATGGAAGAGGGAGGGCAAATTCCAGCTATCAACAAAGCACATATGCTATTTTACATTCTGTGAGACCTGCTGCTGCTGAAATGTCCTCTCAACATCCTGTCAATGTCAGGACATAAGCATCACTAAATAAACTCTTGTGTCAAAATACCACATTGTGATTATTTATGCTTCTTGGCAACACCAATGAATGACAAGGCAGCCTCTGTGTCTGTGAAAGGTTGCATACCAATTGATAGATACACCACAAATGAAGGACAACGTGGTCATCAGAATGTTTAAGTTGTACCACTAAATTGTATATATTAGCAATGACAGGAATTTTTCCTGAAAGAGAAATATTGTATAAACCAACATGTATCTATAAATATCTGCTACCAAGTACACATTTGCTTATTGAAAGGGAAATATCATTGACTTTTTTGTTATTTAATTTTTTGCTGTTTCACCATGTTCCTTCTTTTGGAGTTTAATTTGGAGCTCACATTTTCAGAATAGACTGTAATTACTAAGGACAAAATCTAGATAACACAGCACAAAATCTAGATAAACAACATGATGATAATGTCTTTACAAAGTTTACACAAAGTGTGGAAGTTAATTAATGACTTAGTTGTTCCTGAATTCCATATTCTCTCTTATTCCACCAAATAAGATGAACAAGTGGCATATTTCTGGTCAATGGAAGAAAAACTTGCATTGTGAAAATATTTTGTGAAATCAATTAGCAATTTGTGAGATTGTTATACTTTGTGATACGCAGTTAAAGGCAAACAATCATTGATGGGTACTATTCAGTTACAGATAATATTCCACTAAGATTTGAGTCTGTTTATAAACTGATCTACTTGATGTTTGGCAAAGAGTTCACAGTTAAATTACTGTGACTTTCAGGGTCTGATGGGGTCCTGGGACTGTAATCAAAGGAGTTTGATTACTTCCTTTACACTTTCTGGTTGTACAACTTATGCAAGCTGCCAACCTTTCTGTGTTAGATGTTTTCTCATTTTTGAAGTAAGATAGAAATATCCCCTAGCTCTATGATGTATTTTGGTTGAGGGATTAAATGAGATCATCACAAAGCATGGAGTCTGAGGTAGAGCACAAAATATTTTCAGATCAATGAAAAACAACTAAATTTAGACATTATATGAAAATTAAATCTACATGGAGAATATTTAATTTGCTAATAAGCCTACAGATGACTTTGTAGCCAGAGAAATACACTGAAATTAAAGCTATAACTAAATCCAAAAGATTTCTAATGTTTTCTCTTCCCTTTATAATATTATAGATTTATAAATTCCACACTATGCATTTCCAACACGAAAGTGCTTGCTTCTACTCCCAAGCTCTGTTATTTTCCTTATTATCTTAATGTTGCCTGTAACTGCATTTATTCTACAGTGGATCTATTATTTCTAATCTAGTAGATAGGTGCCTATGCTCACTCTTACTTTAAAAATCTGCTAATAATGGGAAGAGAAATCCACTTTCTATTTTATATGGTAAGACTCTCAACAGTCCAATGAAAAGTTACCTCCATCCAGGATCTGAAATTTTTGCATGTAGAGTTAAGTTTCTGGTTGCTAACAAGACTTGCACCTTGTTCCAGAACACTGGTTAATGTTCCACTAGCTTTGCTTCTGATCCTCCTTCCTGCTGTAAGGCAGTATATGATGCCAAATATTTGCGACTCAACCCCCTATATGGGAGATCATCTCTGTTGGGACCGAGTTCCAGGCTCCTGGTTTCACCCTCTTCCAGCCCTGACCTTGCAGTGAAACAACAGAAGGAAGATATCCCTTTCTTAGTGTCATTTCTCTCTCTCTCTTGCTCTTTCTGTTGCTCTGCCTTTGAAATAAGCAACAAGTAAATTTCTTTTTAAAAGATAACTGTACCCACACCAGCAACAGTAGAACTAATACATAAATCAAACAAAACAAAGCCTGCCTTAACATTTTCTTGCAATGAAATTGTACAAAGTGTGTTCATCAACACCCTTGGAAGTAAACCTGTCAGGCCACAGGACCTCTGAAAGTGGCTGGAACAATCTCAACCTGGGTCTCAAGGTGAGTGCTTCTCTTGCATTGGAGGAAGTAGTACAGAGAGGAGAGATGTCAGCCCATCTCTCTGGGAAGAGATTCTGTCAAGTTTCCCAAAGTTAATCAGTCCCATGATTGATTTTGAAGCCCATTCAACATGGCATCATGCAAGCCATGTACTTGTAGGTGTAAGATATTAAAGTAAATAGGTGCCAGGAAAACATTAACCCTAAAAACTTAAAGAAATCCCACAGATTGTATGAAACTGTAAGTTTTAAATGAAGTTGGAATATTTCTGTTAGCAGCAAAGATGTTCCAAGATGATCCTTACTTTATAATCTTGATTATAATAGCCTTTGTGTTTTTTAACTCCAAAATATATATATTTTTTTATCACCAAGTCAAATACAGGACTGCACTGAGTCACCTTTCAAACCATTAATCTTTCATCATTCTCTGTGTGAATTAGAAAGTGACACGAATGGAAAAAGAGCATTTTTGTCACACTATTAAAAAAAACTTACAAATAACAATTTAGCAACACTCACTCCAGTATTTCAAACAATGATTTTATTTTTTTTTTTTATTTTTTTTTTTAAAGATTTATTTTTATTATTTTTTATTGGAAAGGCGGATATACAGAGAGGAGAGACAGAGAGGAAGATCTTCCATCCGATGATTCACTCCCCAAGTGAGCCGCAACGGGCCGATACTATGCCGATCCGAAGCCAGGAGCCTCTTCCGGGTCTCCCACGCGGGTGCAGGGTCCCAAAGCTTTGGGCCGTCCTCAACTGCTTTCCCAGGCCACAGGCAGGGAGCTGGAAGGGAAGCGGGGCTGCCGGGATTAGAACCGGCGCCCATATGGGATCCCGGGGCGTGCAAGGCGAGGACTTAACCACTTGCGCCACCGCGCCGGGCCCCCAAACAATGATTTTAGACACTAAACCCACCTAACATAATTATGCACATTTGAATCAGTGTTTCTTAAAGGCAAAATAGCTGTACTACAATATGTGTCACTGATACTTCAATTCTACATGCCTTTCAAACAGTATAAAACCCATGATTTCAACATATGTCTCACATAAAAACAAACAAAAAAACAGTAGCAGAGACATATGTACAATCTTCTGACCAATATCCTGGTAAAATACTTGAAAGTAACATTTTTATTTTCAAACATAAAAGCACTTAAGGATCACAAATTAATTTTTTTCAGCTTTTACTTGGAATATGTTGGAGGGTAGAAAGAATTTTATCCTGAAACTTTATCCTCCAGATTTTCCTACTTTTTGCCATTTGTTTACCATAAAAATAAGGATTGACTACAAAACTACTATGGTTTCTGGCAATGGCTTTTAACTCTGTGTAACTCATGATGTAGGCATTTTCTAAACCTGTGATTGGGAGTTGGGAAACAATATAGTCTTGAAACTATTTCTTAAGAGAGGAAGTGTTTGGGCCTGGCACGGTAGTGTAGCGATTAAAGTCCTTGCCTTGAATGTGCTGAGATCCCATATGGGCACCAGTTCTAATCCCAGTAGCCCCGCTTCCCATCCAGTTCCCTGCTTGTGGCCTGGGAAAGCTTCCCATCCGGCTCTCAGCTTGTGGCCTAAAAAATCAGTCAAGAATGTCCTGATCCAGAAGCAACTCCTGGCTCCTGGCTTCAGATTGGCTCAGCTCTAGCCGTTGTGGCCACTTGGGAATGAACCATCGGATGGAAGATCTTCCTCTTTGTCTCATCTGCCCTCTGTATATTTGCCTATCCAATAAAGAATAAATGAATAAAATCATTAAAAGGAGAGAGAGAGAGAAAGAGCAGGCATTTGAGGGAGAAAAAGTAGAATGATGGAAGCAGAACTACTACTCTCAAAACTGGTTACAAAATGAAACCTTATCTGTATCAATGATTTCTCTTTGATCAATCAGGCTTGTTCTTCTATGAATGCTAAGAGAACTCCAAAGCCCTTAGGAGCAGCGTTCACCTTTCGTCATGTTCTGCACTTTAATAGATGAGGAAGAAGGAAGGAGATGAAAAAGGGATGTGCATACTGTCCCCATTTCTGATATTTGCTCACATATTCATAGCTGAGACAGTTACAACGAAAGTGAATTGCTTGCAGCCAGTTTTGTGGTCTTTTGAGTTACGCCTATGCCTACAATGCTGACATCTCATATATCCCTTACCTGGCTGCTCTAATTTTCATCCAGTTTCCTGATGATATGCCTGGGAAAGCAATGGGAGATGGCCCAAATAATTGAACCCAGGAATCCAAAAATACTGGAAGAAACTCCAGGAACCCAGCTTCATCCTTTATCTGTCCTTGTCTTCGCAACCAGTTGGTAAGCAAAAGGTTCTGTCTCTTCTACTCTCTAAAAATCTACCTTTCAAATAGGTTAAAAAAAAAAGTGAATCACTTGAGGAGTTGAAAGTCTCAGGAAAGACCTAAGTCATTCCCTTGAAGGGAAAGCAGAATGAGAAAGAGAAGCTAGCAACCAAGCCTGAGTCACAGAGCACGAGCGCTTCCACCATATGCTATCTGTCACACGATCTGTCTCTCATCAAGCCTTACATGGACTTTTGTAAAGCATGAATTTCACAAATAAGCAAGTGTATGGTGGGGTTGTTGAGATTCTAAATAAAAAAAGAAAGAAGCGTTTTATTACGATTTCTGTTTTTTAAGACTTGAATGCAGCATGCTTTGCTGCAGAAAAGTATAACACTGCAGGAAGGAAGCTGTTTTGAAAGTGGCTTGTTTCGGAGAGAACTCAAGATGGCCGATCGCAGAAGTCAGGTGTGGCTGAATGTGCAGAAAGCTTAGGGACAGGATCCAGTGGAGTGGAGAGCCGGAAGAAGAGAATTGCTGGTCAAGGTGACTGAAATGCCCTGAAGTCCATCAGAGAGAGGCAGATGCCACGCAGGAGAGAAGGAGCTGCTGAAAAATGCTCAGGATTGCAGCCAGCAGCCCAGGAAGGTGAATACAGCTGGCACCCTGACCCACAGAAAAAAATCCCAGTGAGTTTCAAACCAGTACACGGTGACTCCTGTCAGGAGTCTTTGTCTTCCACAAGAAGATAGTGGGAAGCAAAGGAACCCACAAGAAAAAGAAACACCAGTGAAGGAAGGCAAACCTGAGGAGAAACCCACAGGCACCTGATTGGGCACCCTCTACCCACCCCCGCCGACCAATAAGGGTACACCATTGAGGAGTGGACCATTTGAGATAGGGACATGTAGAGCTAGTACTGAGTCTAGCCGCAGCTGTCGGTGCTTACCCGACCTGCACTGGTCTGCACATCCCATCTGCCACCTGAAGAAGGCAGGTCAGAAAACAACTCTCCCCATGCAGGTGCACAGCTGGTGTCTCTGTCCCGCAGCAGCCTCCTGGACCCCAGACAGGCATCCCAGAAAACTCCAGCAAAACACCGGAGACTAAAGGCACGCGGGGGCACACACATTACCAACAGCAACAAGAAAGCCCACAGATCCGAAAGGCCATGGGGAAAGGGAGAAAAACAGGAAGTAACACAGATGAGGGAGCTAGCACTTCCCTGAAAAATTAGCAAAGATCACATCAGTCTTAGAGTTGCAGGATGAAGACATTGAGGAGCTCCAGACAAGAAAAAAAAAATCATTGTACAGTTCTTCAAAGACAATGAGAAATGATGGCAAGAACTCAAGGTATTTAAGAATATATCATCACAGAGATGGAATCAACAAAACTGAAATACTGGGGCTAAAAAATACAATAAAAGGCCTAAATAACAGAACAAATGCTGCAGAAGAAAGAATATCAGAATTGGAAGAAAACCAATCTGAGAACACAAAATTAATTATATATTTGGAATAAAATCTGGATAAATCCGAGAAATATATCCAAGAAATAAATGACACCATCAAAAAATCAAATATCAGAATTATAGGAATTCCTAAAGGTGTTTAAAGAGAGGCAGGATTGCAGGAGTTATTCAATGAAAGCATGAAAGAGAACTTTCCAAACAGTGGGAGCAAGAGGGGAAACTAAATGCAGGAAGGGCAGAGCACCCCAAACCAATTTGATGCAAAAAGACACTCAACCAGTCACAGTGTTGTCAAACTCCCCACAACTGAACATAAAGAAAGAATACTGAGCCAAGCACAAAAAGGATCAGATAGCTTATAGGGGAAAAGAAATCAGAATCACTATCACTCAGAAGAGCCCCTTCAAGCCAGAAGAGAACGGAGTAACATTTTTCAGATCCTAAAGCAGAAAAACTGTCAACCTAGCATAATATATCCAGCAAAGCTCTCACTTGTATTTGAAAATGAAATAAAATATTTTCATAGTAAAGAGAAGTTAGCAGAATATGCCAACACTAAGCCAGCCCTAGAAATGCTGCTCAGAAATGTGCAAGAGTCGGAAAGTTAATCATAATCAATGATGGCAAAAAGGAATATCTTCCCATTAAAACCCACAGTAAAAGAAACCAAAGAAGATGGCTTGATTCCTGCATATTTTGGGGTATTCAAAGAATATTCACATAATGCTTACTGAGTCAGCTCCAGACTTAGTTATTTGAAAGGACCCTAGAGAGTGGCCAAGTGACAAAGTTGGCAGCAGACATCATTTATTTTCTGTGTGGTTCCAGAAGAGGCAAACTACAGAATAAATAAATAGAGATGATAGGTAGGTAGGTAGGTAGATAGATAGATAAGGCTCCATTGTTTGTCTAGACTTCAACTTACATATTAGGAATGATAAGTGACAGCAGAAGATTTTAAAAAATGTAATGGATGATAGAAGTTGCAGAAGTTGTGTTAACTGAAAAACAAAGTGGTGGAATCTAGTTGCAATTTAAAAAAATCCATGATGGATGGGTTTGTAAAACCATTATTTCTATAAGTTTAAAAAAAAAAAAAGACTTGTTCGCATTGCCCTCCACGCACAACATACTCACATACTCTACCTCTGTTCATCCTGTCATATTCCAATCAATCCACACTTTGGGAAATAACCACCCTCTTCTGGAGTTCACATGTAATGGGTGCACTTCCAGCCTAGTCATTCAACAGATTGAATCTTTGCATTTCTCTGCTTGTTTTGTAGTGAAAAGCTGGCACTATATGATAGGACAAATAAAGATGAAATTACTATGAAAGGACCAAGGATCATCCACGTTGAAACTACTGGAAGTTGCTTTCCTTAACCACACTCAATGTCCCTAGCCTTGGTTTTATAAATATTGTGACCTCAAAACATTGATTCATGGGCTAATGGAAACAGCATTATATGAACTGATGGACAGCAGAGAGTCGGCTTCTGCCCTGATCCCTCCAGGCACAGAGCTAGATTTGTCTCCTTGGGATACCGTAAATACAGAACTGGAAGGGCGAGAAGAGCACTCTTCCAGCAGTGTTCCACATAAGCTATCAGGCACTTCGACAGGCCCAGTCTTGCTGTGAGCCACCTCTTCTCCCACTAGCTGCATTAGTCTTCCCTGTTATGGCATCTGCCTGAGGCTGAGACTCGCATATACATGAAGTGCCTAAGAATAGAAGGACCTGAAGCTCAAGCATATTCACACATCTTTCTTGAAAGATTTCCTATTTCTGAAGTTGTTCTGAATGTTCTTTTGAAGACCCATGTGCATCCTCTATTTTGCCTTCATTTGAATAATTTCAGGTGAACTGTGCTAACTGTATCCCCCAACCCCATATTCTACTTCCTTTGATTTACTAAAAGGATCTTCTGTGAAGAAATTCATAGCTAGCTCCAGGCCCCACAAATACTCCCTTCCCTCCCGCCACTCCAAGCACAAGTTGCACCCTTATGAAAGCCTCTTGCTTGTCTTTCTTGGTCATTCTTTCCAGGCCTGGCTTTTATTTGCCTTTGTGAGACACGATTCTTTGTTCTTATATGGCCAATGGACTTATAGGAAGAATTTTTAAAATTCATGCCAATACCTTCTATTTGACTTAGTCTTCCTCTCTGTCTCTTCTCCACCCCCCATTACAGATTGTAAGGAAGACCCACAGTAAACTATCAGCTCTTTACAGAGCAAATCTCACTACAAATTTTTAATTCAAACGTATCTTTGTTTTGTTTACAACCAGAAATGGCTAATTGAATAATATAGGATAAGCTAGCATCACAATCCCTAAGCATATTCCAGAGCCTAGCACCGCGTTTTAGAAATGTATTGACGTGGTAACTGTTTCATTGTTGAGGGCTTTGGAGTCCTGTGATGAATGAAGCAGAGAATTTTAATGTCATTATATATTACACACTGATCACCCTTTATTGCTGTGCTGGTATATTGACATGATATTGTTGCTACAGAAAAGTGGTCTTACTTGTTTAGCAAAATGTGCTATGGAAATCGGGAGTAATTAATTTCCTTGGGGCACAATATTAGCCCATCAATGACAGATAGGGAACTCATGATTAGTTCTTTAGCCTTCTGATTGCCATGAGCACTGTGAGAATGGCTGCCTTGGTCAGAGCTGAACTGATTTGAAGCCTGCAGCCAGAAGCTACTTCCACTTCTACCACGTGGGCTCAAGGAGTTGGACCATTTTCTGCTTCCTTTTCCAGGCCATAAGCAGAAAGCTGGCTCAGAAGTGAAGCAGCTGGAATTCAAACCAGTGCTTGTATTGGATGCTGGTGTTTCGGGTACAAGATTAGTTTGCTGCACCACCGTGCCAACAAGGTGGTTGATATTTTAAAATGTTTTATTTTTTATTTTGAGATCACATTTTAAATTTACATTTCACTAAGGCTTACTGGCTCTACTAAATAGAAAGTTCACCAACTAAAATTGAAAAAAAAAAGCCTACAGTCCAACAAGAAAAAAGTAAATAAAATTCAAATTCACTCATTTAAAATCACTTTCCATAATAGTATGTAATTCATACTGATTTGTTAAGTAAATATTTTAAGCAAAGTTTGACAGAACAGTAGTAAAAGCAAAACTAATGCATTCAGGCATAGCTTCCTTTTTTTCTTCTTTCCTTCCTTCCTTGCTTCCTTCCTTTCCTTTTAACTCCCACACATAAGGGAGTGTGTCTGACTTATTTCACTTCACATTCTATTATTCAATTCTAATTGCTTTGTTGCAATTGTTAGAATTCTAGTCTTTGGATAATTTTATGTTTCATTCTGAATAATATTCTATTGCTATTTTCTTTATCTGTTCATCTAAAGGTGGGGAACTCATTTGATTTCATAATCTAGTTATTTTGTGAACGGTGCTGTTATAAATGTGGAAAAATAGGAATCTCTCTGATACAATGAGTTCACTTTTGACAGATGGATGATGCCAAATGTATTTTTTCAGCCTTTATATCTTTTGAGTTCATATCCATACCTTCAACCTCCATCCTCAGTATGCCTGTTTTGTTGCTTTGCAGTCATGGCAAACTGTGTGAACTCAAATGTTATCAGTACAACTTTGCAGGACACACCATTGATCCTTCCTTTCCCTTTGAGATTCCACTGGAATCACTGTCCAGGCCACATCTTCGAGTGTCTTAGAGCAGTGTTTGACACCGTGTTTTTCACTCCATTCACCATCCCATCTCCCCCACATATTCAGCAAGTCAACTTGACTTGTCAGTTCTTTAACAGAATGTATCTCATATCCATTCCATTTTCTTAACTTCCCCTGCAGCTGCTTTACTTCAGCAACCCAGGATCAGTCATCCGAAATATTGCAGTAACTTCCCATCTGTTCATTCTCTCTCCAGGCTTTCCTAATTACAGTCTCCAGTGCTCTTATTGGAAGCGTTTTTAATTGTTCATGGCCCTCTCCTTCTTTAAAATCTCTCTTATTCCTACTACCCCCTCCTCCCCAATAAGACTATGGCTTTTTGAAACAATGTTATGCCTCAGTTTTCTAGAAGACAAATATAAAACCTTTAGCTCCTCCTACTACATTATTTGGGCTTCAAACTTTTATTTATATCATAGTTCTGAGCTTTAACTCATTATATATCTAGGAATTTCAAACTGAAACTTACACATAGAGACTATAACTTACTTGTGTTATGTCATGCTATATAATGTTGTACCTGGAACAGAGTAGGAGCTGAAAAAAATGGCTGGGCTTGATTGAATTAACAAAGTAAGGTCTGCTAAATCTGCATCTTTTTTTTTTTTTAAATTGTGAGATTGTTTTGGCTTTTACTTTTTTTTTTTAAAGATTTATTTTTATTATTTTTTTATTGGAAAGGCGGATATACAGAGAGGAGAGAGAGACAGGAAGATCTTCCGACCGATGATTCACTCCCCAACTGAGCGCAACGGGCCGATACTATGCCGATCCGAAGCCAGGAGCCTCTTCCGGGTCTCCCATGCGGGTGCAGGGTCACAAAGCTTTGGGCTGTCCTCGACTGCCTTCCCGGGCCACGGGCAGGGAGCTGGAAGGGAAGCAGGGCTGCCAGGATTAGAACCGGCGTCCATATGGGATCCCGGGCGTGCAAGGCGAGGACCTTTAACTACTTGCGCCACTGCGCCGGGCCCTAAATCTGCATCTTGCAGGGCAGGTCAACATCGTGTTAAATAATGTAACAGAAAATATGGTTTTATACATAATAGAGTTAGGATGTTTTTAAGAAGGTTTAGGATTTTCTAATTGGACTATCTCATTGAGTAAGTCATATTAGTTAAGGCATGTCATGATTCATAAAAGTCAGTGAAACAGAAAACATTACATGAATTATTTTAAAATCTCTACTTATATATGTATTTTTTTTTGAAAGAGGGGAAGAGAGAGAGTGGCAGAAAGAAGGGGGCAGAGAGTTAGAAAGAAAGAAAGAAAGAAAGAGAAAACTTCCATTTATGGATTTACTCCCAAATGGCCACAATAGCTAATGGTGTAGGGTGAATCAGGCAAAAACCAGAAGCGGCATGAAAAACCCTCTGAGCAGCTCACTAGAGTGGCAGGGCCCCTAGCACTTCAGTCATTTTTGCTAATTGTGGGTCAGAATTAGAGTGGCTAGGACTCAAACCAATATTCAAACAGGGGATGCCCAAGTTGTAAGAGATGGTTTAAAGTTCTGTATCATAACGCTTCTAATAACTTAATTTTTTTTAATTGAACCAATTTCTGAGGTGATTACAATCCAAAGAAACAATTTTAGAAATATTTTTGTATTGATTCATTAATTCACTGTAAGCAGATATGAAACTAGCTTTCAAATATATATATATGTATTTATTCCTCCATATATTACATAAATAAAAATATATTTCTTCTAATCAAAGTCAGGATACTAAGTAAAGTAAGTAAAAAGCAATATGAATTTTCTTTTTATAAATGTATATTTTTAATTTTTAATGATGTTTGCATTGTTGATCTAGGTGGGAAGGATAGAGGGTTAGGGAGAGTCAGCGTGATCATTGTTTCCAAATATTCCAATTTTTCTTCCTGTACCTGGGGTAAGCGGGGAGACAAGGGGAGAATCCATACTCTGCCTCTCAACCGCACAAGTACCTAGGGATGAGGAACAGCCATTCAGTGTCAACCATGGATCCTGTTGTGGCACATGCTCCAAGGGTTCTGCCCAGAATGTTTTGATAGTTTTGACCTCCTGTCAATCTCACCAATTAAAGGATGAGGGAACCGTTCTAATGTCTATTGGCTGATACAGTCAATCTTAGAGTTTCCATTAGCCCTGATTTTTGCTATCATCATTTAGCTGGGGTAGTTGTCCAACTTACTCTTTTCTCCTTCCTCTGCTATGGTACCAGATGTCCTCTGCAGGCTCCAATGGACTGCTATATCTTCTAATGGCCTGCCATCAATTGCTCCATCTTTTCCACTGAGTAGGATTAGTTCTCAAAGACAGGCCCAAGACCCCGGGCCAGACGACCCATGCCCCGTAGGACTCTGCACCCCCAGGGCTTACAGACCCAGTACACACCATACTTACAGTGGAATGGCTTACCTCACCTCAGCAACAATCAGCGGGGAGTTCAACCTGAGTTTATCAAACCTGCTCCCAGTTCCAGCTCATGCTGGTGGGTGTCGTATCCCAATCCAATCCAGACACCCCCTGTCCTGGCCCTATTGCGGACTGGCTGGTATTACAGCCCTACCTGGCAAGTCTTGCACCCAATCCTGGTTCTCAGATCTGCTAGTGGATGTTATAAACTGGCCCAGCCTGGCCCACCTCCAGACCTGACACACATATATGTCGGTGGATACTATAACCTAGCATTGTCTAAGCTGGACTGTGTCCTGACAAAGGAGTTCCCCAAGCGCCTCTAATAGATTTCCTACCAGTGGCAAATCTCACTCACACTTGTGGGTCCTTGGCCCAGGTTGACTTTGTCCACCTCTTGTCTTGCCAGGAGTAGCATCCATTCCCAACTGACCCACATTCTTTCAGGTTCTTAGCTTTGAATGTTACAGCACAGTCACACATGCTCCACACCCAGACACAGTTCTCATGTGGTGCAGTGGTAGCTAAGACTTAGCCCAGCTTGTTCTACACTCACCCACTCTCAGAAGTGCCAGTGGGTACAGGAGTCTAGTCCAATCTGGTGCTCCCAAGACCCAATCCACATGTGTGTTGAGGGAGATTGCAGCCGTGTCCAGCCCAATCTCTTGCTCTCATCCCAGCTCTCATGCTTACCAGTACGAACAGCAACCCAGTTGAGGCATCCCCTTAGCTCTCCAAACATGCCTGTTCCCAGACACAGATCTTGCCTGTGGCAGTGGAGATTGCACTTTCACAGTGGTGAGCCTAGATACCCCCCGAACATACTCTGCCAAGCTTCCACAATCACATAAACCCATTTCTTAAATGACACATACCACAAGAACTTTAGAAAATTTTGTGGAAAATGTGTATTATGAAAGAAAGAAAAAAAAAAACCCTAAATTTCTGAGAACATAATGGCTTCAGGGAAAGACTTTATCCACAGGTTTTCAAAGTATCCACATTCCACAGATTTATTATTTTTTTTGCATCAGTCTAGACACATGATTTAAATCCATGTTTCTGTGAATTTGGGGTATCCATGTGTGTGTATAGACAAGTAGAGAGATTGAAATGTTGTTGTCAGTTGTGGGGTGGGGGGTCTGAAGCCATCTGAGAATAGAGTCTATCTCTCCTTCCTCCTCTCTTTCTCTCATATAAAATATATATATATATAAAATCAGATATAATATTATATATATATGAGAAATGTATGTGTGTGTTTCTCTAAGGAATAACAAGTGGCACAAGAAAAGACTCACTTGCATAGTTGTAAGCATACATAATCGTTCAGGTCACATTTCTAAGTTTGGTTAAAGAGTTTTTGTTGACTGATTTTCCAGAAACTGTGTTCTTTGAGTTTTCCCATTCCATTTGTTGCTCTATTTGTCCTCTCCACCATGTACTCCAGCCAAGGAGATTCTTTCTAATACACCATAAGTAAGACAGGAAGTGAAATCAGTCATCTTTGAGGACATCTGGAAAATCCTAAAGGGATCACATACATGTTAAATGTGAAGCCAGGGTTGAGAACTCTGATACATGCAGGATTTTTATGTCATGTCAATGTAAATGAATGCATCCTTTGTTTTGTTTTTCATTCTAAGAACAATGCAAACCTGACAACGCCTTTTGCACAGAAGAGTATTTGTATTAGGGTTGAGCTTTTTTATGTATTAATTCTGCAAGTTGGGAGATGATGAATTGGATAAGGCAAAAGTTTAGATTTAAGACAATTAAGTGACCTGGGTGAGTGAAGTAGGAATGAGAGAGAGAAGTTGATGAATTCAAGAGGCATTAGAAGAGGGAGTTAATAGGAAAATAATTGATTCTCTTGGTACAAGTAATAGAAAAGATAAGGAAAGACTGATTCCTGAGTATGTACAAGTAAAAGATGATGGCAAGATAATGCTGTCATTTAGTGAACAGAAAGTAATGAAAATTATCAAGTTGTGAACTTTACTTTAGGTTTTTAAGTTTTACATGAAAGAATCTGAGTATTTATGTATCTGGATTCAAGATTTTTTTTTTCTTTAAGTGAGCATCAAGCTGACACTCAGTATTTTCCTATGTTTGCTAAAACTTACCTTGGTTCTCAGAACTATAAAATATCATCACAGAGGTGAGATTCAGAATAAAGTATGGCATCCTGTAGTAGAGAGACATGTGTGTGCGTGTTTCTGTGGAGAGAGAGAGAGAGAGAGAGAGAGAGAGAGAGAGAGACAAAGAGAACCAGAGAGAGAGAAAGAGAACCAGAGAGAGAGAGGAGAGGTCTGGCTGCCAGGGTCCAGAGCATCAGGCAGTATATTTCTGCTCAATAAATATCATGCAGCCTGTGATATTTTGTTGTAACAGCATGAAGCAGATTAAGAAATGGTGACTTTGTTTGAACAACACATGCTCCCGAAAGATGAAATACAACAGCAAACTCCAGTGAGGTATAAAACAAAGAAATGGGGTATGGTTGTAAGTGAAATGCATTCGAGTTAGGAACTTTATTTCTTGTTTGTTTTATAACTATCTATTCACAAACCAGTAATGTATTGGTGCTCACTGTCTTAAAAAATTTAGACTAGCAATAAAGATGAACAGTGAGAACAGATAGCTCAGAATGATCAGGAAAGACCAACAGGAAGACCTGTTACTCAAAAACATGAAGTCATCTGACAATCACTTTCAGTAATAAAGCTGCATTTTGGAAGAATAAATTCTGTTTATATCATCAAATGTCACATTAAGAACTCAAGAATTGCTTATGGAAGGACATAAGGGGGTCATTGTTCAACCAGGATTCACAAGTTTGTGACTTTAGTGGGCAACCTGTCTTCCTACTTGGCCGCTGGTATTATGCCTGATAGAAACTCATGACACAGCAGCTGCTAAATATTGTGAATCTCTCAGGTGGGCCCACCTAAAAGCTGCTATTGGTTAAAATCTAAAGCAATAGATCCAGCTTATCAAAGAGATGTGATTAAATCAGAGTGGCACATGCTATGAAAGATATTCTAGTTTGACTGTGAAATGTATTTTTCTGCTAACATTTCAATGTGTGTCTGATGTTCTGAGAAATTACTTCAAAGAGATTAATGAATACATACTGTGATACCTGACTCAGGACAGCTAAAAATTTGTCTAGCTTTTTCTTCATTTTGCTCCCCTACTGAACTCTTTTGACACCCACTCTCCAACACCACAAAAAAAAAAAAAAAGGGCTGATATATCTTTCAGAACACTGTCAACCCTTCCTATAGAAGTGGATACTACAGGTTGAGTGCCACTCATCATTTTTTTTTTCTTTTGTGTCAAGCAATGTATAATTTTTAAGGTACCTGTAACCTTTTTCTGCTAATATTTTTCATGTTCATATTCCTTTCATGTTTTCACAATGCTCTCTAAATTGTCTTCGGTATTCATTTAAAGAACCTAGTGCTTTCCAAGAAAAGTGGCTCACCTCTTAGCTTCAGGAATGAGTAATGTGTAATAAATGCTCACCATGCCTCAGGTTTGAGTAACGCAACATTGGCTCGATACTTCACATACTTTCACCAAAGGCATTGGATGCAGACTTGAAAATTTATTCTAACACACTCCAATAACTGTAACTCTAGGCAACATCTCTGAATGATAATATACACAGACATCAGGCACGGGCCTGTTGCCACCATTTTAGCAGTCATCATGAGTATAAGCCAATTGGTAAAGACACACCCAGCTGAGAGATACAGCACTGGATCATTTATGATATTATAAACTACAACACAGGGCCAGTCCTTAGCCTTGTCATTCCTTTCTCACTGATATATGCAGTAAGCCAATAATTTCCTTAATTTTTAGCCAGCTAAAATGTTGCAATTAATGCTGCAAAATTATGATGTGAAAAGCATTTAAAGAGTTGAAAGAAGATATAACATAGTGATTAAGGGATCCATTCAGCAGGTAGAAATCATGACAATAAATGTAGACACACCAAATACCAGGGCATTTGGCTACAAGGAATAAACATTAATGAAATTGAAGAAAGAGTAGATTTGAATACATTAATAGTGGAGGACTTAGCACCCCACTAACCTCAATGGATAGCTAGTTAGACAGCTACTCAGTAAAAAAACAAACAAACAAACAAAAAAAAACAAACAAAAAAAAAACCCCCAGCAGATCTTGCCGAAACAATAGAAAAATGAATTTAATTGATATATACAGAACCTACAAACAAAGATTTTTTTTTCATCACTGCATGGAATCTTTTCAAGATTGATCACATTACAGACCAAATAAAACAAGCCTCAGCAAACTTTGAAAAATCAGTAAGTCAAATTATACCAAAAGATATGTAAATATTTTGAAAGTGTACAACATGCTACAAATGTATAATGAGTAATAGAAGAAGTCAAAGAGAAAATGAAAAAGTGCTTGAAATCAATGAAATCATGAACAGAACATATAAAAATGTGTGGCATCTACTCAAAGCACTGCTAAGAGGAAAGTTCATTATAATTAGTATCTATGTCAAGAAACTAGAAATCTCCCAGGTAACAAGTTAGATGTATGATTGAAGGATCTAGAAAAACAACAGTAAAGCCCCAAGATTGACAGAGAAAACAAATAATAAAAAATAAGGAGGGAATAAACCAAAAAGAGACCAAAGGAACAATATATAAGATGAACATAATTAAGAGCTGATTCTTCAAGAAAATCAACAAAATAGATTCCCCACCAGCCCAACTAATCATAAAAAAAGGAGGAAAAAGATGCAAATCAATAGAATCAGAGACAAAAAGGGAAATATAACAACCGACAACTCAGCCATACATAGAATAACCGGGAACAATTGCAAACAACTATAGACTAACACATCAGAAGACCTAGAAGAGATGGAGACTTTTGGACACATACAATTTGTCAAAACTGAATCATGAAGCAATTAATGACCTAAATTGACCTAAACCAGGATGGAAATTGAATCAGTAATTAACCCCTTCCCAACAAAGAAGAGCTGAGGACAGGATGGTTTCACTGCTGAATTTACCAAACATTTCAAGATCTTACCCCGATTCTCCATGAACTATTCAAGATGATCAAAAAGGAGGCATACCTTTTTTTTTTAAGATTTATTTTTATTATTATTTTTTTTTTATTGGAAAGGCAGATATACAGAGAGGAGAGACAGAGAGGAAGATCTTCCATCTGATGATTCACTCCCCAAGTGAGCGCAACGGCCGGTGCTATGCCAATCCGAAGCCAGGAGCCTCTTCCGGGTCTCCCACATGGTGCAGGGTCCCAACGCTTTGGGCCGTCCTCGACTGCTTTCCCGGGCCACAGGCAGGGAGCTGGAAGGGAAGCAGGGCTGCCGGGATTAGAACCGGCGCCCATATGGGATCCCGGGCGTGCAAGGTGAGGACCTTAACCACTGCGCCACTGCGCCGGGCCCGAGGCATACCTTTCATACTCTTTGAAGCCAACACAATCCTTATACAGATGTGCCATCATTGTCAATATTTTCAAATGCACAAAGTCCATGTGCTTTACTGGGATTTCTAATGAGATACTATGTAGCAAAATATGCTTACGCATGTCAGAAACAAAGACAAAGTAGTAGTACTCAAAGAAAAAAAAATTAATGAGCTGAAAATCCTTTTTAAAGGAGACACAATAAATATAAATATATGAGCCATTTTTCTTCGAAATTTTACACTTGATCTCAGCCAAAAGGCTGAGAAGCAATTTTCTTCTAAATGTTGCTACAGCAGTTTCCTCTAACTAGGGCCAACAAGTTAGTACTACATAAACTGATCAGAAAGAAGCAAATCAATATCATTGCATATCCATATGGAGCAGATTAAAAATTAATTTTAAAATATTATGATCAAAGTTCCTGTCAGTGTTGTTCAAGCCCTGCAGCTAGGTAATTACTTCCTCTAAGAAAATATCTTGGAGATGCATCATTAACCTTGCCCAGCAGTCAGAACAACTACAGTGAGGCTGTTCCTTCCGTCAAGTATTAACTGACAAATGCTGCCTGGGTAATGGCTTGCATCAGTTCTCTGCTTTATGTTGTAGAGATGTGTGGTTTCAGTTGACAGTCTTATTATGAGCAAAAACTAGAAAACAAGGATTACAGCAAAATGGAAAGAAAAGTCCATTTCAACCACAGCAGCCAAAGAGAAAAGGTAAAAAAAGAAAGTTCAAAATTGGACAAAGCAGCTTGTGTGGCTTCAGTTATTGCAAACATAAGATCGTGTTTGTAGCTACAATCATCTTCAGCAATACTGAAGAGATAGCAAGTACTGTCACTACAACAAATCAACAGCGATGTTGGTATAAAGAATTTTTGAATTTTTAAGAGAGAAGCTGTATTTGAAGCCAACAAAGTAAAAAGCCTATTTCATTTGCAGAAACCCTATTTCGGGAAATTAAAAGAGGTAAATACAATATAATAAAATATCAATTTTACATTGATAATAAAATATTATTTAATGTCTATAGACTTGTATTAGTTAAGTACATGTAAGTTAGTTCCTTCTTCTTTCTAACCATGACATTTTAAATAAAACACAACATTATCACTATCAGGTCAAACTACAACTAAAGTATTTCAAAGCAGGAACCACAAAGCAATAAAATACAGTGCAACCACATATCATCATCCTTTAGCCCCAATATTGCGGTCATTATCATAAGCACCATCAGTCCACCATCCAGACTATATTCTGTGGTTGGTATATACAAACATACCTAAACGGTGCACTTACCAAAAATAAACCTTTTCTGTGAAAACAGACAAAAAGGAATCCCTAAGGAGCAACTGTGATTGGACCAACACAGCACTCCTTGAAAAGGATCATAAGTTTTATCCCTAACAGGTATTCGAGAGTAGGAAAGAATATGTCCTATTGGTGGCTTGATGATAGTGGCCATAACAATACTGTATGACTCTCTGCTTGTAATATAATGGGCATTTTGTGACAATTTGGTTTCTTGTGTAGAATTTCATGGCAGTTAATATAATCATTACTAATACATTTTGTCCAATCTGTTGACACTCAGAACTTTGCTTTTTTCCAATTTTAAAGGTTATTATTATTGTTGTTGTTAATATTATTAATTTATGATACAGTTTCATAGGCTCTGTGATTTCACCTTTCCCCTCCCCTCCCCCTCCCCCACTGGTTTCCTCTATATTACTACAGTAATATAATCCTTCCAATACAGTCATAAGTCCATCATTCTGCTATTTCAGTGTATCCTGACACATTAGGTATGGAAAATGGCAGAGTCCACCCCTTAGATGAATAGCCATACAAAAAGATTGACAATAGGAATAAAGTTAAAACATTTACAATACTATGAAGTTAAATAACATGCTACTGAATGACCAATGTGTCACTGAAAAAATGTGAGAAGAGAATCAAAGCCTTCTTGAAGCAAATGATGCCACTGTATAGTCTGTAAGTCTGTGAAGAATTTAATATTTAAAATTTCAAAACCCATGAAATGCAGCAAAAACAGTATTGGAAAAGCTACTGATCTTGTATTTTCACATGAGCGTTGCCTTATATCAGAGGGAACATATGGTATTTGTCCTTTTGTAATTGACTTATTTCACTGAGCATAATCATCTCTAGTTGTGTGTGATTGCAAATGGTAGAATTTCATTCTTTCTGATAGCTGAGTAGTACTTCATATTATTGATGTACCAGAGTTTCTTTATTCAATTCTCTTTTGATGGCCATCTTGGCTGTTTCCATGACTTTGCTACTGTTGATTGTGCTGCTGTAAATATAGAATTATCAAACCCTTTCTCATGCAGAGTTCCTCTCCTTTGGATATATTCTCAGAAGTCAGATAGCTGGGTCATACTGCAGGTCAAGTTTCAGCACTCTTAGACTTCTGCATACTCACATCTGTAGTGGTTCTACTAGCTTCAGAAAGGCAAAGCTCTTCCCTCTGCTGGATCACTCCCCAAATGGCCACAACAGCCAGAGCTGAGCTGATTCAAAACCAGGAGCCTGGAGCCTCTTCCTAGTCTCCCATGTGGATTCTGGGTTGCCAGGACCTGGGTCATCTCCCCCTTCCTCCCCGCTGCTTTAATAGACAATAAATAGTGAGTTGGCTCAGAAGTGGTGTACCAGGGATATGAGTGGGTTCCCCTATGGGAAGCCAGCACTTGAAGATGGAAGATCAGTGTGTTGACCCACTATGTCGATCCTAACATTCAGAACTTGGTTCCCTGGCTCCATATGAAGGTATGTAACAGGACATTGACTTTCACGATTTTGATATCTCTGAATTTAAATTGACTTCTGGTTATAAAGGAAAAAGAAGCTGCTAAGGGGACAATCCCCGCCCCCCCCAGGTATTCAGGCATCCTCCCCAGTAAGCATGTATTTGCATTTTATTGCCTTTAGATTTCCAAACTTCATTACCCTCCATTCAGTATACCAAAGGAAAAGGGGTTATGAATATCATTGTCAATAGTGCTGGTACTATTACTAATTCATGATAACAACTCTAAAACAACGTAAGATAGTAGAAAATCATTAGTTCTATACTACAAAGATGTGAAGTAATAACAGGATATTTAGAAAGGAGATGACATTGGATTTGATAACCAAAAATGAAATGCTAGTAAAATTCCAAAAACAATCAGAAAAATTTGTAAAATAAGCTAAATGGAAATAGTGGTGAGTTTTGACTTCACCTTTTAAATTTTACAGATTTAGACAAATACAATATTCAGTATAAGTGAGTATATGTTGGGTAAACAGTGCTCACAGGAATTAATGTTGGTGCTAATCTTTTGCAAATAAATTCATGGGTAGATAAATTCTAAAATGTTCATAAACTTTTGATTATGCATTTGGTCAGTTACCTTCTAAATAATAGCTCTATATCCATCAACAAGACTTATAAATAAAAATGTTCATTGAGTCATTGCTTACAACCTAATAAATGACAATTCCAGATGAGTTATACCACGAAAATATTCAAATAAATAATGTTGATTCTTCTTGCTGGATCACAAGAATAATAATCATGAAGATACTGAAATGACATAAAGGTTTTTTTTTTTTTATTATTGGAAAGGTGGATATACAGAGAAGAAGATCTTCCGTCCGATGATCCACTCCCCAAGTGAGCGCAACGGCCGATGCTATGCCGATCCGAAGCCAGGAGACTCTTCCGGGTCTCCCACATTAAATATTTTATAAATAAGTACAACATGTCAGACATTTATTTCAGGCACTTTCAATCTGCATCACATGCTCTTCTTTGGTTGATATATTGACATATCTGCAAATATTCTCAGAATAATTGCTGAATGTGTGGTACACTGATGGACATTGGGAATGTAACAAAAATTAAATCATTTTCTTCCCCACTTCATAGTTTTTATCAGAGAGATCATTACAATATTCAATTAAAAGAAAACGTGTCATATTTTTGCAAATGTGGAAACACATGAAGTGTCTCTAACCTGTGCTGGTTGATGGGAGAATCCCTCAGAGTGGGGGAACCAGATGACTGCTACCATTTAACTTCTGCTTACAATGGTTCAGATATGTTCTTGTCACATATATTAACTTGTTATTAAAGTTAGTCCTAGGAGGCTAATTTTGACATGAATGTAATCACAACACACATGAGAGACCAAAACCCTAAAGAGATCATGTGGGTACTGTGTGAAAGAATAGAATGTAGAGACATGAAGTCTAAGTCCAGAGTTCCTAAAGAGCCACTTTACTCATTAGTCCAGCCTGAGGTAACTGAAGAAGAATGACTTCAGAGAAAAGCAGGTGAAGCAAACAAGCAAGACAGCTCAGGGACAAGGCAGCTTGTGGAGGTGCAAGAAATCTGTTATTGTTAGAATACAGACTGTTGGTTGCAATGATCCGAGACAGGTGTGACATTCATGACGATTTTGTCCCCTATTCAAGAGTTTATAGTTTATCTTTAAGTTGTAGGGTGTTGAGGGGGACGGGGATGGAGGTGGGCAGGGGAAATGACTTGAAAAAGAACTAAGGGCAAAGTAAGAAGAATTGGTGTGAGTAAATGTATACAGTCAGTTTTTATTTGTGTTTTGATCTATAGTATATACTCCTCACTGTTGGGTTAGTGCTTGATGATTTTACATGTTTAGAATTTGAATCTAATAAATCTAACATCTCATAATTTAGGCACACAGTTATACAGAATACTAATTATTCAGATGATCACTTCTAAAATCAGTCAGTTGTAAAAATGTTAAATATTCATTTTAAAGATATAATTGAATACCTATGCATAGTATTAAATATTGTATTGTAGATTGTTAGAAATGATAGAATATTCAGGTGTCAATTTTATTTGTACAAATACAAGATGTTTTTCCTATGTCCAGACTTGTTTATTTAGATTAGAGTCTTGGTAATATCTGTATTGCTATATGGGTTTTCAAGGGATGCAGAAAGAAATCACCACAAACTGTGTAGTTTGCACAACAGTAATGAACTGTTTTCAGAGATATGGAGGCTCTTAGTTCAATATCATAAATCGTCAGTTTGGTTTCTCCTGGGATCTGTCTTTGACATTCAGGTATCTGCCATGTTACTGTGTTCGTAAGTGACCTTTTCTGTATGCATGCACAGTTGACCCCAAGTATTTCTCATCTTCTTAATTGGATGCCAGTCAAATTAGGTATCCACCCTTTTGACATCATCCAACTAATTTAACTTTACCACCTTCAAGGCCTAAATGCAGTCATCTCTTTGGGCACGAAAGATTAGAGCTTCACTACATGAATTTTGGGGAAACACTACTAAACCTATAACAACGTAACTCTAGTGCACTGTGTGAATTACAAACTGTAACAACAGTTATTTGTTTCAGTTCTATTAGATCAAATAATTTACAAACAATGATTCCTGGCCAAAAGCATTTTTAAAGTATTAGAAGCCAAGTAAACATTTGAATGACAAATATCACGAATCATCTATTACTACAAAATAGAAAGGAAAAAGCATAAGCATTGCTGCCACATTAGTGTTTTTTTTTCTCACTGTATTTTTACCTAAAGCAATAGAACTTGAGTGGACTATAATACACAGCATCTATTTTTGCTAGTATTCTTCTTGAGAATAATATGAACATAGGACTGAATAAGTAAGTCTAATATAAACATATACAATTATTTTTTTAGAGTAAAATCTTCTTGTAAAAGTAAGTCAGAAAAAAAAATAGATGATTTTGAACCAAGATAACATTAGTCCTAACTTTTAAAGGATCTAATCATATAGAATAGATCTCCAGTTACTAAATCTGAATAGAAATAACATCATTCTCTTTTTTTTTTTAGAAGTTGTATTTACTTATTTGGAAAGCAGAGTTAGAGACAAGGGGAGTTACAGAGAGAGAGAGAGAGAGAGAGCAAATTCTTGTTCGCTAGTTCATTCCCCAAATGGCTGCAATGGCTGGAGCTGGGTGATCTAAAGCCCAGAATCCGCAGCCAGGAACCTCCTCCAGGTCTCCTATTTAGTGCAGGAGTCCAAACACTTGGGCCATCTTCCATTGCTTTTTCATGCATTAGCTAGAAGCTAGATGGAAGTGGATTAGCCGGAATCGATAATGTACTCATAGAGGATACCAGTGCTGCAGGTGGCAGCTTTACTGCTCCACCACAGCGCTGGCCCCTTTTTTATGAGTACCTATCATTTTTATGAGTATGAAGCTATTATAAAAACTAAATAATCTTGGGCCCAGCACGATTGGCCTAGTGACTAAGTCCTCCCCTTGTAAGTGCCTTGACCCATGTGGGTACTGTTTCGTGTCCCCTGCTGCTCCACTTCACATTCAGCTTCCTGCTTGTGGTCTGGAAAACCAGTAGAGGATGGCCCAAAGCCTTGGGCTACTGTACCCACGTGGCCTCAACTATTGGAGCTGAGCCAGTCCTAAACCAGAAGCTTATTCTGAATTTCAAATGTGGGTGCAGGGTCCCATGGCTTTGGGATTGATTTTCCAGGCCACCAGCAGGGAGCTGGATGAGAGTAGAGCAGCTTGGACATGAAACGGAACTCATGGAATCCGGGAGGAAGCAAGGTGAGGATCTAGTCACTAGCCTGTAAAGGACTCCAAGTTCACTTTTTTTTTTTAAGATTCCACAGATCAATGAGTTTGTGCAGTATTTGTCCTTTGCCTCACATTATTTTCCAAATTCATTCCTTTTTTTACCTCACTTATTAATGTAGTGATTGACAGAAACAGAGATTGATTCCATAGCTTGGTTCTTGTGAATAACATCACTAAGAAAATGGGAACATAAATAGATTCCTGAAGTGATATTTCACTTGGCTCACAGGAAAACATGATTTCTAGTTTTTTGAAGAATTTAAGTATTGACTTTTTAATGTAAATATCGGACTTAGTATTGCCTGTAGGGTGAGGACTTTATTTTCAATTCAAAATTTATTAGAGACTTCTGAAATTCTCCTTCCAAGAAAATCTAATTCTAAGGCCTATAGTATTAGTATACTGCAAAAATGTTCATGAAAAATGGAATGAATATTAAGTTTAATTGAGCAAAAAATCTTTTAAAATCCATGAACACAATTTTTTAGAAGTTCCTAGAAAAAATCATTTTTTGTAAGAGCTATGTATGAATTTCAAAATAATCTGTTTCGGTTCTACCATCCCACAAGTTTTTTAAGTGCCCTTGTATTCCTGAAATTCATCACTGGATGATTCATCAGTAGATGTCAAATCTTAATCTGTCTTCTTTAAAAAAGCATCATCATCATAAGAGTAGGTTTCGGCTGTTTTCCTACATTTGGCATGATACCTTATTAAAACAAGGTATTAACAGCACATGAAAATGCAACCCTAACTAAACAGAGCTACCTGGTTAAAGCATGATCAGGAGACCTGGGGCACACAACACTAAGCTGAAATTGCACATTTTGAAAACACTTGCCCTGGAGAATTTCATGTTTCCCCTCAAATAAATGTAGCAATTTATTTAATAGAAAGTCCATGAAAATGCTGAGTGGAACCAAACTAGAAAGACCACAGGAAGTGTCGTTAGAATGGAGGATAATTCTAATTTGCCATGTAGGAGTGTTTTAGTGGAGTAGAGAGGTGGCAGGCTTCTGGCAGTGACTCATTTAGTGCTACAGGAAGTATATTAACAAATCTTTCTCATCATCCCACTAACAGGACTGCTTTCCCTAGAATTATTCTGTCGGTGTTCCCACTCTGTCATTAAACCACATGGTTGTCCATCTTCAAGAAGTCAATTTTCATGCAGACTTATTTAGAACTGCAGAGCATTAGAATGTGTAAAGATAAACCTGTTTGAAGGAACCTAGTGATGTTTCCATGCCTAGGTGGTATTGGAGTACATGCACTAAGGAACTAAGAGCTACCTCTTCATTGATGAATTTGGAAATTCTCTACTCAGTTATAAGTCATGTAGCCACTTCCAGATGTTCATTAGTTATTGCTTATTCAGAAGATTGGCTATATTGGTTTCCATGTATTTTGAGGTTTATTAGAGTGTGAGCATATACTGTAATTATGAGATGCAGATGAGCAACCATCTGCAGATAGTTCTCCTCTCAAGGACTTTGAGACCAAACTGAATCATGTTGCACTGATGAGTTTCCCCTGGATTCAAGCTTTACAGCCCTGTAAATGGCAATAATTATGCTGCTGAAAATATAATTTTTCTTTGGAAACTTCCTACTCTATGCTTCTGTGATTTTAAAATAACTTCTAAAATAAACAACTTCTTTTGTGATATGTCATTAAGCACTTTAGGTCAACATTTTTAGATACGTTTTAAATGGACTGTTATTGATAAGTAAGGATCTATTTTTAGATCACAAATTAAAAACGAAAACCAAAAGCTTAAGTATTCAGTGAAAAATTTTTAAACATGCATCCTCACCCAGTTAGTCTCCTTTAACATGTTTTCATTTTATTGCAAAGACCCATCCCATCTTAATCGCTGCATTTGTGTAACAGTATAAAAAATGGGGAACAGGATTAGAAAGAGCCTTTGGAGTTTCACGAGACACTTTCATCTTAGCCTTTATCATAAATGGAACAAATTCCATCAGCTAATTTTATTCATGAAAAATTAATTAATAGTGGCATTTATGGTGGAATTTTTCTTATTTTTTCCTTTGTCTTGTGTGTTACATCAGCAATTCATATGTGATACAGACTCCAAAATACAGACGCAAGCATGTCTTCCAAGACGGAAAATGAATAGAAAAGATTAATTTTAGCTACTATTTTTCAGCTCCTGACCAACTGAGAAACTTTCTTGTGTAACTTAGCTCTATATATGTCTATATGTTCTTTTCTCATTTTTATGTATTTCGTGTAAGGAGTCAAAGGAAACAGTGCCATATTATTTTTGAAATTGGAGGACAATCATGGCACAACAAGTCATGCTACCACTTGCAAAATTAGCATCCCATATTGAATCCAGTTTCTGTGCTTCTGATCCACCTTCCTACTGCCTTGGAAGGTAGAGGAAGATGATCTGAATTCATGGGCTCCTGACATGTAAAGACCATGTTAGAGTTCCTAGCTCATGGTCTAGTATGTTGCAGCCATTTAGGAAATTGACAATCAATAGGAAGATTCTCTCTCTCTCTCTCTCTCTCTTTTTCTATTGCTCTGTCTCTCAAATAACGAAATAAATGTTTTAGGAGTTGAGAAGCCCAACAAGTGAAAAACTGCTCAGCCTGTCAATAGAAATTAGAATTAGAGATAATAAACAAAAAATGAAAAGAGAAGAAAAAAGAAAGTGGTTTCTGAGTAGTTTTAAGAAACCAGTACAAATACTACAGGTATATTAATAAACTGGGGTGATTAAAGTGTCATATGTGTCAATTAAAAATCACTGTTTTATATACTAATTAAGTTTGCATACAAGGATATTTTCTACAACCGTATCTAAGAAAAGAGAATACTGTATAAAGCTGTATGGTGCAGCCCCTTTAAAAAAAGCAATATAGATAGCTATGTATGTATGTATGTATATGTGTGTATGTATGCATGTAAATGACCATCTGAAAGCAAGAGTGGGAAAGATGGTTCATCTAGTGGTTTGCTTCCCAAATGGCCACAACAAACAGGGCTGATACAAGCTGAATCCAGGAGATGAGCTCAACCTTTTTCTGCAACATGGGTGGCAGAATGTGCGGATTACTTGAGCCATCATCCAGTTTTCCCAGGCACTTTCGCCAGCTTCTTCTGGGTGGCTCACACAGGTGCACAATTCCAAGGCTTTGAGCCATCTTCTACTGCTTTCCCAGGCCATAAATAAGGAACTTAGTGGAAAATGGAGAGCTAGGACATGAACCAGCACACATCCTGGCACTTAGGAGGATTCAGTCACTGAGCCATCATGCCAGGCTCCAAATAGATATTTTCTAGCCATGTATGAACATTTATGTACATCCAAAGATCTTCTAAAATATTTAATGTGGAAAAACCAAAATGAAGTCATGGTTTTAGAGCTGATGGCAGAGAACAGAGCTTGAGAAGTCCAGAAATATTATATGGTGTCTGGCTCATAGGGAGAAAGGGCATCAAATTGTGTGGTTCAGTCAAAACCCACAGTCCTGAGAACCAGTAGGGTCAATGGTGTTTCTGTCAGTCTTTGCAGAAGGGTCGAGAGCCTGCAGCACAGGCAGGGGAAGTGTGATGTTTCAGTTCTAGAAGAGTGTGCATCCCCCTACCCTCTGTCTTGTAATTCTCTTTGGACCTTCAGAGTTTCAGATGGCATTAGCCTCTTTGGATGAGGATGGTTCTTCCATTCCTTTGATTTACATAGAAACCACATAGATCTCTGTCAAGTCCTAAATACTAATATTTTCATTAACCATGTGCTTATTTTAGCTTTTCCCAGTCCAAATCTTCTATTTTTAGTCTCCTGGGAACCATTTTGAGGGACTTTGAGCCAAGTTATCTTCCCTGGAAAATTTTTTACCCCAAGTACTGTGGAATTGCAAGACAGTTTCTTTATGGAAACATTCTAACTTCTCAGGCTCACCTGTTGACTTGTGATAAAACAAACGTGTGTGAGTTAAAATTATCCATACTTTTGTAGCATCTGCTATGCCAACTTTTTCAGTTCTACCTTGTTTCACCACAACACTGTACTTGTTTTCTGTTTTCTCACAGAAGATGTGGTCTTGTCTCCAGTCCTCTCAAGGGCTAAACTTCTGGCAATCACCAGCTGCCTCAGAAAAATGTTCCATAGTCAATGTTGTTCATTTATTCAATGTTGATTCCTTACTTCTTAAGAGGTAAACAAAGTTAGATCAAGATTTTCTTGGAAAACAAAGCAAATACAAATATTCTGCTTTAGCATGAGTCACAAAAGTGTACAGAAAGAACTGCCTTTGCCTTCTGGAACAAATTTTGACAGATGTATGGATTTTATAAACTCTGAGAAAAGTTGAATGATCATTAGAAATTATGATAACATGTGAGCAGTCACAGAAGTACAAAAATCATTGTAAAAACAGATAACTGATGTGATAAAAAATAAATTAGGTGTACAGTTACCTCAGATTGTGCTAATTTGAAGATGGTTTAATCCACCTATATAATTCTTCAAGCTATAACATTTATTAAATATTAGCAAATTATGTAAGTACTTAGCAACACATTGTATATTTTTCCAACATCTTTTGTGTTAGGTTTCATAGGACTCATGGGATCCATTTTTTTGTCATCTCTTCTTAAACCTGTTTTACATATTATTTCAACATCAAGGCTTTTTATCAATTCTAGATCAATATGATTCCTTTGTAACAATAATTTGAACTCCAAAACAGATAATTACTTTGAAAATGGATTTTTGTACACTGATCTTTATGGTTTTGAAAATATGTGTATGTCTATTTTTTTTTATGAAAGTAAAAGTGACAGGGGCAGAGTGAGACACAGGCAATTAGAGCTCCCAGCTCTTAGCTCACTATGCCTGTGCCTGTACCAGCTAGGCTGATCAAGCCAATGTCAGGATAAATGAGCTTAATATTAATCTCTACATAATTGGCATGGACTCAACTATTTGAACTATCATCTGCTGCCTTTCAGAATAGGCAATTGGCAGGAAGCTAAGTTGGCAACATAGGTGATACTTGAACTAGTCACTACCATATGAGTGAGACGTGGGCATCACAGTGCTCATCTCAACACTAGTTCAAATGTGCATGGAGACAAACAAGTTTTTGTAGTGTATTTTCAGAATTCATTTCAATTACTGTGTGTATAATTTTGCCTTCAAATTTTACTTGTTTTATGTAGAACATCATTGGTGATCATACTTGTTTGTAGTATTACCTTGCAAATCAATTATTCATAAACATTACAGCAGAGACTTTTTCTAAAAGTAAACTGAATAAAATTATCCATCCAGAAAATAATGCTTGGCCTGCAATAACTTGGGTTTTGTTAAAACATAACACTAAATTCTACTTTCTCTGTATGAATACATTATATTAGATATGAGATTCTCAAAATGTTGCTGCTTCTAGGCACTCATTTGCATAAACAAGACTAGCCAGGTTATAAGCATAGTGTGGGCAAAAACAGAAATAATAAAATACTATCAGTAAAAATAGAACAATTGGTGATGCATAAATGTATATTTTTGCTAAGCAATCTGTTTTCTAAACCCATTTTGGTCTGATAAAAATTGACATCAACCTCAAATACAAAAGTTGTGTGACCATGAACAATTTAGGAACAGTTAGCAAAGACGATCTTCAAATTGACACGGCATTACACTAAATTTGAGAGTAAAAAATTCACAAAACTATCCTAAATTTTTGCACTCTGAAATAGTTTTTATGTCTTATTCTAGCTACCTGTTTATTTTCAGTATTAATTTTTATGGCATTTATTAAACTGATAGAAGCAAGTCATTCCCAACCAATCTCAAACTGTTTTTGCGTAGTATATGCATATACACATACTGCCAATGAAATACGCCAATGAAATATACATTTATATATGCATAAAGTTTTTTGTTGCAAATAAGCTCTGAAATCTCTGCAAAGCTTTTTCATTACATGCACTTTTATAAATTTCTCATAGCCCCTTGTATGCAGGGATTTTCCAGCTTTTCTTTCACTACAATAAGCTTATCTGTTAGTACTGTTTCTCATGAACTTTTTCATATTCCTTGTATACACCTTGAAGTCTTTCCTTCACTTTGCAAGACTTCCCAAATCATCTCTCCAATTAAATGAAATCGCATCTACTGCTCTTAGAAGTGATTGTTTTTCAGTTACCTACCCCAAAATGTTGCTCTCAAGACAAATTCTAGATCATCCTATTTTGGAAATACTGTGTTGTAGAGATATTTCTGGATTATATATTTGATTATTTTAGGTGGTGCGTGTATGAAATGGAAGAGGAAATTGATGAGTGAATAAATAATAGAAAACACAAGTGAGGTTTTATATTTTAATATGTGGATTTTCACGCACGAATGAATGTTGCACAGGATTGCCAGGAATAAATGAAGTGATAACCAGAAGCTATAAGTTGGATGTAAATTTTCCTAAATGAAAACCAGGAAAATGTGCATAGGATTAGAGACTATGTACTTGAGTCAGTATTCTATTTTCCACAGAAATGGAGAAAAGAACATCAAAAATAGCAATAAACTGAAAGGATTACAGTGAATGCTAGATCCATTATCGGCAGAGTTTGTTTGCAGTGGGGGTGGTTCCTTACTGTCTAGTTGTGGTTTCTTACAGGACTATAGACAGTTATGAAAGAGATGAGTATAAAGGAATAAAACTCTCCTCTGGTTGCTTCTTTTTATAGAACACTTTAGAAAAGATAGGGCAAATACAGATGGCAAGACACCAGATTTCTAAGCCCATGTTCACAATCCCTAGTGATATATCCCCAATTTCTACTTTAAATATCTTTCCATTTTTCCCTCCTAGTTAACCTTTTAGAACTTTAATCTAATAAAGCTTCAAAATCATTTTTCATGTGTCACTATATTGTAAAAATTTTTTAGACAATTTCCTGTGTCTCTTTTTCCATTGTTTCATTTTTCCATTATTGAATTACTTCAACAGTTAGATGGAAAACAGGATGCTGGCCTCTGCCATTGTCCATACCTACAATACCATGATACAGTTAAGTAGCAGAATGATGGATTTATGGCTGTTTATGAAGGACTATAATATTGTTATTTTATAGGTGGAGAAGTGGACCTGGGAAGGGAGAAAAGGAAATCCCAGAGCCATTGCAATTGTATCATAAAATAATAAAACTAACAAATTTGAAATATTGGATTCCTATTCCTTGATTCATGTTACTCTATTGGTAAATCATATATATTGAAGTAGTTTCTTTTCTTGTTCTGCATCTTGATATTTTTAGACTTGCTCACATTCAAAAGGAAGTACACAAAAGTTGAAATTCATCACTACTCTTGGAACATCATCTTTGTCTACTCTTTGCCTACATTTCTTGGTACATGTGAAAATAGAGCTTTCACTTCATGTTTTAGTTTCAAAAAAAAAATTTTTTTTACTTTGAGACCATGAAAGATGAATAGAGAACAATGAGGAACAGCTAACACTTGCTTGAGGTAATTTTCGAAAGTTGATAAAGCATGGGCTGGTGCCATGTTATAGCAAGTTAAACCTTTAGTTCAAGTCTTGGCTGCTCCAGTTCTGACCCAGATATCTGCTAGTGTTCCTGGGAAAGCAAAGGAAGATGCTGGGTCTCCTGCACCCATGCAAGAGACCTGGAAGAAGCTTGTGGATCCCAGCTTCACTCCAACCCAACTCTGTCTGTTGCGGCCATTTAAGGAATGAACCAGTGGATGGAAGATTTCTGCCTCTCTCTGTTTCACCTACTCTCAGTGTATCTCTGACTTTCAAAATAAATAATTTTTTTTTGTTTCTTTATAAAACAGGTTTTAAATGTTAATCAGTTTTGTTAACATCTCTTGGTGCTTTTGATGGAAATGACCACCAACGTTGAACATTATATCAATATCACATTGTGACAGGAGTGATTAAATTCAGAGGATCATTTCAGAAAACAATTGAGCAACATTAATACTTCTCAAACTATATATTTTATTTTCTGAGCATTTAGGGTTTTGAGTTTATATATAAAGCTAATCATGGTGTATTCCTTCAAATTTGTGTTGCTTTCAAAAAATAGCAATAATGTTTTTAAAAGTCTCACACACACTGGGGATAAAAATAACAATCAAAATGAACATTGATCTGCTTGTAAATTTTTTGCACGACACATGGGGAAAAAATTCTGCAGATTTTCTTCATAAGCAACATATAACTTACAATACCTGGTATCGTTAGTCATGACGTTCAGTTTAAGTCGTGGCATAAACAAAAACAAAAACAAAAACTAAAAAATCAATTCAAATGGGAGTAAGGAGAGAAAATGGAGCAGAAAAGGTGTGATGTTTAAGGGTAAATGGCTATTATACAAAATTATATAAGGAGCTTGTAACAGGAAAGGAGAACAGCAGATCCTAAAAGAGGATCTTAAAGTTATAAGCCTTTTCACTCTATACCCACAACACTTAGGGTTTTTTTTGCATTTATTTTCTCATATATTAATTATGTGGTCAGTGTATAATGATCCTATCCAAGTCAGGTATTACGCTAATCTGTTTTAATTCTAATGTGTAAAAACATTTAATATCAATGTCATATTAAGGTTTTGCCATGTTAACATTTTTATTTTGTGTAATTTCCACAAGTTTATATATCAGGCAGATTTCATGTGAAGTCTGGGTTTTTACATTGATAATTGAACTACTTGGTTTATTATTGTCACAGAAGCATGACAGTAAAAAAATGTCAAAACGTAAAAATTAAAGAGCTGGTATTTTTCTGCATTAAAACAGAAGCTCCAATAATGTGTAATACTGTATAATTTTAATTTGGATTTAATTACCTTATAATAGAATAATTTTTATCTATAGGAATAAGTATGCTTATGGAAATGCCTAGTTTACCACAAAATGCATGCTGAATAAACACTTGGTTGTATCTATTTTCTATGGAATAATACATTGCTACTTTGTGAAGACATGAAATTCTCTCTCTCTTTTACTCGTTGTTGTTGTTGTTAATTAGGTCACTCTTCCCTACTTCAGAACAGAATAGGGGAAAGGGGGAGAGGATGTTGGGAATACAACCACTTCTCACATGTAAATCACCACACTTTGTGTCATATTACATACTCTGGTTATTTAAGTTTTCAAAACAGAATAATTAGGTGAGCAAATAAAAAATCCTCTTTGTAAAATAACAAGTATTTTCAGTTCACACAGTATATACTTTTCAGGTACTCCAAACTAAAAATCAGCTGATAGACAAACTATCAAGAACTGAGGAGAGATACTTCAGCTCCAATTTATGACTGTTTTCAGCAATTTAGTAATCTTTGCAGCTGTGTATAACAGTATTTGCAAAGGAAAACCTACCAGCAAGATAACTATTATTAGTGAGCTATGTTTTCTATTTTTCAAAGCTCTCTAAAAATTGTCGCACTGGGTTGACATTTGAAGGTGAGCCTACTAAAACGCATTTCTCCTTCAGAATCTCGGAAAAACAACTTAAACAGCTTAAATATTTTAACGTATCAAAAATGAAAGTAATCAAAAAATGTGTTTCACCTAATTTTGAAGCTTGTGATATGCACTCTAACATGAATATTTTACATAATTAGTAAATTGTGAAATTTGTGCAAAACATATCAACTTTATCATTTTTGATTTAAATTTAAAAACAGAAAAAGTTAGCTTTTATACCCAAATTGCTTAAGTTGTTAATATCATGACTCATTACAAGAGTGCTTAAATGAATGTAAAGTAGCTATAATATTTACATAAAGTGTTTACTATTTTATAATTGAAGCTCATAATAAAACAGATGTACATACATAGACCTGTTGTTTCATTAGATTTATTTTAAATCTCTTAGTATAGGAGCTGAGTAATTTTTTTTCTCCAAAATACGTTCAAATTACTGGTACAGCTTCTGAAAGCAGAACAGTTGAGTGATAGGTTCAAGGTCAACACAAGGAAGCCTTTTCTAACAACTAGAACTCTGTCCTAGCACAGAGTAACTTGGAAATATTCAACAACAGCGTGAACCATCTCTTAAGGACTTTAGAAAGGATTAGTGCAGTAGCAGTTGTTCCGATGTCTTGTAAGGGGGAATTTCTCTGTACATTTTGACTGGTGAACTAAACTAATGGGTTAAAGTAACTGAAGGGTGAGGAATAAAATTCTTTTTTAAAATTTTTATTATTCTCATTTTATGATACAGTTCATTATGCTCTGAGGCTTCCTTTACTGCCTCCCCAAGTCCTCTTCCACCCACTGAGTTCCCCTATATAATTAAAATAGTATACTTCTTCATAAACAGTCATAAATCCATCATTGTGGGCATGAATGTATCAGAGTCCAGCATCCTATTCTCAAGATATAGTTAGCAATATTATTGGGAATCCATCTTTGATTTGGAAGTAGAGATGTATACTGTATTGTATCCTCAAATATAGATATGATAGTCTCCTTTACATAGTTATTATACATACCCTTAGATGAAAACCACAAAACAAAAACAACAGGAAGAAAATGTAAATTTCCAATGCAATGAAGTTAAATAACATGCCTAATGTGTCACTGAAAGAATGAAAAGAAAATCAAGAACCTTTTTGAAGCAAATAATGCTACTATATGATATATGGGTCAGTGAAGAATTTAATGAGAACAAACTGTTTTGAAGAAATAAAAATAAAAATAATAACATCAAAATTGTTGAGATATACTTTCCACCGATCTTTGTTGGAGAGATGTGTCTCCTGTAGTCAACAGACAGATGGATCTTGTTTTTTAATCCAGTCTAGTAATCTATGACACTTGATTAATTGGCTTAACCCATTTATATTCAGGGTTAATATGAATAGGTGATAATTTTGTCCTGTCATTTAGCAATGGATTGTTCATTGTTTGATTTAGTCTTCTGTTGTTGTTTTACAACAATATTCTTCACATTTACCCTTGGTTTTGGTGGGTACTATTTCTTTTCTCTGTCAAGACAACATGTTTAAGTATCATTTATAGGATAGGTCTGGAAAGGGCATATTTTTTCAGCTTTTCTTTACTGTGGAAAAATATTATTTCATTTTCAAAGACAAAGGAAAGCTTTTCTGGGAAAGTTACTCTGAGCTGATATATTTTTTTTTTCTCTTAGAATCTGGAATATGTTGCTCCATTCTCTTCTGGCCTATAGAGTTTCTTATGAGAGATCAGCTATAAATTTATTTGCCATTCTTCTATAAGTCAAGTGATTCTTTTCACATGCACATTTAAAGATTTTTTCCTTATGTGTGACTGAAGAGAGCTTGATTAACACATGTCATGGTGAAGATCACTTTTGGTCAAACCTGCTGAGAATTCTATGCCCACCTGCTGTATTATGTTTCCCAAATCATTCTCCAATTTAGGGAAATTATTTTTGTATTATATCATTAAATGTATTTTTAAACCCAGATTCTCTTTCTTCACCTTTTGGAACTGCCATATTTGGTCTTTTATTTGTGACTCTTAGTTCTTGAATACTTTTTTTTTTTTTTAACTTAATCTAGCTCTGTGTCCAGATTTTAGACTGTTTCCCCATTGTGACAAGAAAGATGTTCTAATTCTGAGATTCTCTTGTTTGCCTCCTTCAGTCTATTTTGGAGGCTTTCCATTGAATTTTTAGTTTGCTCTATTGCTCTTTCATTTCCAATAATTTGATTTGATTTTGTTTCAGTTTTGCTGTTTCCTGTGTGACATACTCCTTAGATTATTGAGCTTCTGTATGTGATTCTCATTGTTGCTAAGAAGCTTTATAATGAGTTTTGTGGATTCTTTATCTGCTATTTTCTCAATGTATTTCTCAGTTAACTCTGAGGTTTGCAAAGGGTTCTGCTCCTTTGCAGGGAAGTCTTCAATAATATTCACTGTGTCTCTGTCTCTTTGTTTACTCTTGGGCATTGTGCTTTGGTTAGCAGATTCTTCTCCTTAGAGCAGGTTTCTAAGCTGTGTTACCCATAGATCTACAATTCAGTTTTACTTATTGTGGTTGGTATCTTGTTCTTAGCTTGCAGTTACTACTGTCACTCCCTCCGCTGGGTTTCAGGTCTGAACTCTTGACTTAAGCTTCCACCATAGTCTCTGAAGCCCCGTCTCTTGGGTGACCACTCCCCACATCCTTTGACCCCATGCTGAATTTGCACTATTGTGTATACAAGTTTTATCCCACTTCCAGTTTGAGCAATTAGCATGATTAGGAAGACACTAAGTGTCCTAAACAGCTAGATTGTTTTTGCTACTGATCTTGCTAGATCCCACTGTCCTCTCCTATTTCCTGGAATGTGACTGCTCTGCTTCACCAAGAATAATGTTTCTCCCCCTGTTTAAATGTGTCCTTACCCTATTCTGCCTTCTTGATTCAGGCCAGGAATAAGATTTTAAAGCAAGAAAGAACACAATTAAAACCTTAAAACACTAAAGTATAAATGGTATTATTAGTAGGAAGACATTCAAGTAAAAAGTTTGTTTTCACTGTGGCAGATAGCTATGGAATTATTTTCTACCAGCTAACATGTTTTAAATACATAATTGTTTTGATTTTTTAGATTATTTGTTACATATACTTTTCTAATTTTTAGCTTTGCTTTACAAAAGTTCATAACTCTGAGATTACAAAGGCTGTGACCATGAAGATGGTAATGATGATTTTTTGTATCAAATAACTGCTATATCTCAAGTACTCTTGAAACAAGTCCACAGAACTTATCTTATGTTCTCTCACAATTCTTTTATAGATGGCTTTATCGAAGCAGAGGTGGCAAATATTTGCTCAAGCATTGGATGCTTACGCAGTGAAACCAAACATTACAACCAAGCTGTTGTATCATATTTTTCAAAATAAGGAAAATTTGCTTTGCTTATATATTGTAAATATGTAACACTTACAGGTTTAAAAATATGCTTAATATATATTTGATTAATACGTAATCTTTCAATAAACTATTGCAAATCATCAGGGTGATAGTGAGAGGAAGGTTTTGAACTCACATGTAACTTCATTTAGTATTTCCTCTACCAAGTAAAAAAGAAGTATACACTTTGCTGCAACCCTGCATTCTAATCAATTGAATCAAAAGATGATTATTTACCTTCCATTGTTATGGAACTCTATAACTTGACCTGCAGGAAGTAGTACATTGCATTTCGGGAGGCGGGGGGGGGGGGGGGGGAATCAGACATATTCTTTAAGCCCTGGTGTTTGAACGCCCAGTGCGTAGATTAAGAAATCAGATACTGTGAGTCATAAAATTTCAAAATTTTAAAAGAGAAAAGCAAGTTTATTCACTGAGAACAATGAAGGTAAGCACTCCTGAAAGCACAGGTGAAGTGGATTTGCTTTTCTCCTTTGTCTCCACACAGTAATGGTTACAGATGGGCTATGCTGCTTTATGACAGCAGGAAGAAAGTAAATTAAGACAAAATATTGTAAACAGTACAATGATAGAATTTTTCAGCATTTGTAGAAAGCTCAGCACCTGCTCCTATGTAAAAAAAGCAGGAAAAAAATATACCGAGAGTTCGAAGAACCAAAATTAAGACTAGGGAGACATCCCTCCAGTTTCAAGATTCCAATTTTCTTTGCTGTCTCCTTTCTGAGTTTTGCTTTGTTCGTTTGTTTTGCCTTATAATTGGCCTGGATGTCAAATCAAAATTCCAAAATTAATCTCCAACTTCCTTGGCAATGGACAATTCCATTGATATGTTCCAGCCCACTCTCTTGTAGGTTTCTTCCAAGTGAGACTGGAGCAGGTCACAGGTGAGTTATTACAGACAGAAAAGAAACAGAACTTGGAGACAGTGGAGTATTACAGGTTTGGGAAATAACAGTAAACCATTAAAACAGACTATAAAAGGTCACAAAGTACTCCTGAAGGCAATAAACTAAAGAGAGAGGTATATTGATCTGAAGCTGAAAGGCAGTCCTTTTTTTTTTTTTTTAACAGCGACAAATTTTAGGTAAACTATAACCATGAGAGAGAGAGAGAAGTGGATACAGATAGAACTAATGACTCGTGACAGAAACAAGGTGGAATATCTAAGTGGATGGCATATTGGAAGAATTATAAATTTGAATTTCTAGGTATACTCACCACTTGATATCTGAGGGGCATTTGGTTCCAAGAGCCTACCCTGGATATCAAGCTCATGCATACACAAAGAAGTATCCCAGAAGTTGGAACTGCTTTTCCTAAAAATATTTCTACCAGTATCCAAAGAGATAGCTGAAGTGGGTTAATGAAAAATTTAAATACCCTTGAGAATAAACCTGCACATTTGAGTTAGGGAAATTGTTGGAAAATACCCTGGGCTTTGTATAGTAAACCCAAAGTTACAAGGAGTAAACACTATTTCCAAACATATTGGTCTTCACAGAGACAGAAACTCAGCTATATGTTATCTTAATGCCTTATTTGACTGTAATTATTGGGCATCACAAGTCCCTAGAAAAAAGATGATAGTATACTGTAACAGATTTGACCCAACAGTCAAATGTGGTCTTCTTGTTTTTGCAGTGTTTCATTGGAAAACAGTTGGATCATGTCTGGATTATCTGTGATTGCATTCTTGTTACAGCACCAGAAGTGAGCAGTTGTGAGAGAGACCATAAGAACCTCCGTCCTCAAATCTTACGGTATTACTATCTGGACCTTTATCATGAAAGTTGTCAGCAATGGCGACAGTTCAAAGTCTCAGATTCTTAGCATCCACCACCCCGAACATAGAAGAACTGAAGTGAATTCCTGGCTCAGGGCTTCAACCTGGCCCAGCCATGGACATTGCATCAATTTGGGAAGGGAATTAGCTAAAGGAAGATCTCTCATATTAAAGCCACTGTTACGAATATAACTGGAATCCCCAACAGAAACCTGAGAAAATACAAAACTTATTATATATGCAAAACGACAATAACTGATAATGCTGAAAGACATGAAGCCTCACACTGAACAAGCAATATAAATCATAAGCACAAAAATATCTATAGCAGCCTTGCAACAACACTATAGCATAATCACTGAAAACAAATACCAACAGAAAATCTTAAAACAGGTGGATTTGGAAAAGATACTGTCTTCATTGGAGCAATCATAAAATGATGCTTACTTTGGCAACAATAAGGCAGATGTTAGAATATATGAACATTTTTCAAAACACTACAATATTCAAAACACTTAATATTCTATATGTACACAGTGTATTTTTTAAATGAGTGTTCATTGTACTTCTACACATAGTGTAATAACAGTAGAATTTACAAGTCTGACATAAAGCAAAAACAAAAAAATCAAAAGCAACAGCTTAATAATATTGGACATAAAGAAACACAGGACTGCGCTCCTCACAGGAAGAGAAAAGACACAGTGGGCCTTAGGATTGCTTTGATTTTCTATCTGGAGGTGGTTTCTGGAATTCAAACTAGTTAGGGAGAGCCAAAGCAGAGACAGGCCATCCTGGCATTTTGCAGAAACACGGATTGCAAGTAGAAGTATCTGTGGAACTAGAATGTGCAGGGCAGTGTCCCAGAAAGCACCTTGCTATGCTGGCAGCTACAGAAACCTACACTTGAGTCTGTGTTTATTCTCTGTACTATAAAATAAATTATCTCACAAGCAGTAACCTAAATGTATACATATTTATTATCTCATGGTTTGTTGGATAAAGCATACAAGGCCAATTTAATCAGGTTCCCACTTGAGTCACGTTCCACATTGTATAGGCTGTAACCTAGCACTGACTACGATTATGATTTCATCAGAGACTAAAATAGAGACACCTCTTTCAGTCATGCATACAATGTTGGAAGAAATCATTTCTTAAGATTGTAGAACCGAGGGTCCTGGATTCATAATGGATGTTGACTGGAAGTTGCTCCCAGGGCCACAAGCTATCTATAGTGCCTTATCCATGACCCCCTTCACAGGCAGTCTGCAAAGGTCTCTATCCTTCTTCAATATCAATAAGTTCCTTCTGTGGTCTGCTGAGTGGACGCTTAAGTAATGTAAATATTTATGGAATTGATTTTCCACCAATTTTACCGTATATTATTGGCTTCAAGAAAGTCTTACATTTTGTTCACACAGAGGGTTTATATAAGGGTTAACACCAAGGATGAGAGATTATCAGAACTATGACACATTCTGAATTAATGGGTGAATATTTACCTGTGCATATATAGAGTGGAAACCCATATACCTGAGTAGAAAGTAATTACAAGAGAGGGAAAACTTTATAGGCCACTGTAAATTATATATTTTAAAAATTCACATGCAATCAGTAATCTTATGAATGCCCACAAGTCAGAGTGGAGAGAAATTTTTAATTCATGGGAAATGGAGCAATGAAAAAATTAGGGCATATCAGCAAATCAGTGTAGATGAGAGGATTGAGATATTTCCAGTTACTCAGGGGGCCCTGTCTTTAATTATTTTATTATAAATGTATAATGTATTTCATATATATGCTCTATGTATTTTATAACAATGTAAGACATTTGTTTCAATCTAAATAATAAACAACTATTAATTACTGTGACCTGCTGAACTTGATCCTCTAGCATGGAAAGCTTGCCATTGGAATCAGAATGGCATTTGAGAGGGATAAAAACAAAGCTTAAAACCACTTAGTAAACACAAATGATTGTGCTAAGTATGATTAAAACGAGTTGTTTCCAAGCTCCAACTGAAAACTGAATTAAAAAGGAAATTGTTGCTATGATGAAATCATCTTTCCTCTACTTCAAGGAATTTGCCATGTTCATTGACATTTCTTGCTAACCTATATTTTCTTGCTAAAATACAAAATGGCATTTTTTTTATAATAAAAGCTTAAAATAATGGGCCAGCACTGTGACATAGCCTGTTAACAACTGCCTACAATGCTTGCATCCCAGAGGCAATTTGAGTTCTGGCTGTTCCACTCTGATCCCACTCCCAGCTAACGTGACTGGGAAAGCAGTCCAAGATGCCCCAAGTAGTTGGGCCTCTGCACCAACACGGAAGACCCAGAAGAAAATTTTGGAGCTTGATTTTGGCCTTGACCAGCTCCCAATATTGCAAGCATTTGGGAAGTGATGAAGCAAACAGAGAATTCTCTGCTACTATTCATATTTCTGTAACTCAAGCTTTCAAATAAATGGGAAAGTAAATATAAATTTAATGGATATCTTGGTAGTTAAGTCAAATGCCTTCCCATAAGTAATATATGTTTAATAATAAAGATTTTATCCTTATTTCAATTTCCAATTACTAATAAAAATTATGTTTTTGAAAAAACATAATTCTTTAAAATTTTAGTTTAAATCTAAAAAACTTCTATCTCCTAGATTATTTATTCTCTATGGTAAAAACGTACAGATTCTGTTTTATAAAGTGTTTGACTCTTTTAAACTGAGAAAAAAAATAATTAAAATGATCCAATCACACGTTTGCCTGCCTTAGAAGAAAGAAGTACACATTAAGTATGATCAATTGCATGAACAACATCCCCACTATATAAATGTTACTTTACTAACCTATTTCACAAAACTTGGCATCCTGTCAGCATCAGAATCCCAAAAGAGCCTAAATTGGCATACTCTGAGCTTCTGTTAAGCAAGAAGCAATTCAGATCTGATTTATCATCAAATTAGTGACATTAGTTCAGATTTACAGATTAAAAATACCACAGTTATTCATGGAAATGCATCTTTTAATTTCTTACAGAGGTCAAGAAGTTTTAGTTTGCCTTGCTTTTAAGATTTCCTAACTTTTCTGGCATAGCAGGTAAAGCTGTGGCCTGCAATGCCAGCATCCCATGTAAGTTCCAGTGCACGTCCCAACTGACCCACATCCTATCTAGCTCCCTGCTAGTAGCCTGGCAGCCTGGGAAAAGCAGTGGAAGATGATTCCAATGCTTGGGCTCCTGTCATTTACATATGAAACCTGGATGGTGTTCCTGGTTCCTGGTCTGCAGCTGTCTAAGGAGTTATAAAGTAGAAGGAAGGTCACTCCCTCTCCTTGTCTCTCTCTGGCTCTGCAAATATCACTGTCAAACATATAACACATAAATAAACAAATATTTTTAGAGATTATCTAACCATTACTCAAAAATGGTCATAATTGAGCTGTGCTGAATTTTACATTGTTTTTTAAAATCCACCATTAATCCTTTACCAATTAGAGAATGCTAATTCAGTTTTTTGTTATGTTATTTCTTTTTCCACCTACTTTAATTCTTAATTGTTATAGTGTCATTCACAACTTAAACCTGAAAACTTTATTTTCAACTTTTCTATTATCCAATAAGTGAGTTACATATTTTTACCTCTTAAAATATTTTTAAATATTTATTTATTTTTATTACAAAGTCAGATATACAAAGAGGAGAAAAGACAGAGCAGATCTTCTGTTCCATGATTCACTCCCACGTGATGGCAACGGCTGGAGCTCTGCTGATCCCGAGCCGATCCCAAGCCAGGAGCCAGCAGTTTCTGCCAGGTTTCACACACAGGTGCAGGGTCCCAAGGCTTTGGGCCATCCTTGACTGCTTTCCCAAGCCACAAGCAGGGAGCTGGATGGGAAGTGAGGCTGCTGGGATTAGAACCAGTGCCAGTGTGGGATCCTGGCGCAGGAAATGTGAGGACTTTAGCTGCTAAGCTACAGCACCTGGTCCCACAAATTACTTTTCTTGTTCCTGGACTATGTAATTTTGTGTATCAATACTTTTGCCTTTGAATATGGAATTTTCAGTCATTCCATGTTTGACTATACATCTATGAATTAGTCACCCTTATGTGCATCTTGGAGCCACAACTACTGGTCTGTCTCTTTAAAAAAAATTTTTTTTAAAGGTATTGTTTTTCCCTACAGGATAATCAAACTGGTCAGCGTGTCTTCCACAGCACTACATTATAAAATCACAATCAACCTCCCTGAGCTTATCTGAACTGTCACCTGACTCCTTCCAATGCCTGGATTAGCAGGCAGCTGCAGTCAAGATCCAGAACCAGAAATTGAATCCCAATTCCTTGATATGACATGCAGCCATTTCTACCAACAGGACCGGCTAAATGGTATTTCATGAGTCCACTTAACTCCACAAAACTGCACAATTTCCTTTTTCTTAGGCAAGTATCATAACCTCATTTTTCTGCTAGAGAAATTGTCATTTATTCCTCAACATCCGTCTTGGTAACTCCTTTGAGAAACCCTCTTTGACAGCAACTTCTGCAATAGTAGATCTACTTGTATTTAAACAACACATTCTGCATGAGCTTTCATGCTGCATACTTATTACCATATCATTATTCACTATTTGGGGGATCTAGATATTTAATATTGCCTTATGTTTAAATAACACATCCTATATAAGCGTTCATGTTGTAGCTTTGTCATGCCACTATTTGTTATTTGTGGGGGTCTAGATCTGTTCTTAAACAGAAAATATTTTAAGGAAGAAAATACATGCAGTGCCCAACATCTAATAGCATTGCAATAGCAGTTTGTGAAATAAAGAGTCACAGAACGTCTCAAGACTATATTCAGTGAGAAAACCCAGACCTTCTCAGAAGGGCGAGCTTTTGAACTAACTAGAGTTTGTGCTAACAACACTCATATTTGTACTTTGTTGGCATCTTATTACCTGGCAGTTTCACTTCATGCTTCCGGGCACACCCAAATGTCTTTCAAAATCTTTCCTCACTGGGTACATGCATGCTTATCTCACAAGTTAAAAGGAAAAATAAAGACAGATTTAACTTCATTCTGGTAAACAACTTACTAAATCCTAAGGCTGCAGGAGATGAAAATATTTTATATATACGTCTATGAAATGTAGCGAGTGTTGAGATAAAAGTCTCTCAGGAGATATAAACTGATAGACTGTCACATATATTCATCTGTAACTTTTTAGTCTTTCTAAAGGTAAGGGGATGCTTTGCCAGAGTAAGGCAGAGCAGAGCCAAATGCAGGGCCAAATGCAGAGCCAGACTTATCTTGAACAAGCACAGATCACTTCTCAGAAGCCTTCACGAAGAGCAGCTCAACGATATGTGCTGCAACACTTAGTGAGACACAGTGATCTTTGGCTGCCAAGCTTCCTGACAGAGACGATGGTCAGTAGCCAAATATTACTCGCTGTACCTCTAAGTGGCTTTATGATGGTGAGAGATTCTTTTAAAGTGTTGCTTTGTCCTTTCTTAGCTGAAGGTCTTGGCACATGGATCAGGAGGTTCGACTGGTTTCCATGTAGGCTGGACACATTTATGAAAATGGTGAACTTAAATAGATGGAAATGGAATGCAAGTAGTCATCCTGAGACAGTTCTGAACAAAACACACATTCTGTCATGAATCTCTGCTGGAATAAACTCTGCAGTCTCCATGTGGCACATTCATACATTGTAACCAAATTCTAAACTCTTTCAGTAAGAAAACAATTGGGGAAATCTGAACATTTCTAGGCTAAAATAATCGTAATAAGGATAATAATTCCTGAATGCCTCCCATGTGTCAGGTGCTATACTATTTTGAGAACTCTAAGTGCACGCATTCATTTAAATGCCACAAGGTCTGTATGAAGTAAAGCATTGCTATTATAACCCATTTTAGAGAAAATGAATTATGGTGCATAAAAACAACTTGTTCAAGGGCACACAGCTAGGACGTGAGAGACTCAGTAACAGATCAGTCTGGTTTCACAGCTTACAAATTTGATCACAATGCAAATTACCTCTATTTTACAATTATAGAAAGAGGACTGTTGATGTTTTTTAAAAAGGTGAAAAATTCACTGCACATTGTGAGGTCAAGAAGTAGTATCTAATCATAAAATGAATTTTATCCTTTAATCATACCATTTCCACTTGTGTATAATCCAGTTTTAAATATTCAGGAGCAATTTACATGTAAATTATCTTTCCCTAATTTGTATTAATTTAGCAAGGATTAATCATTGTATGCTAGAGATTAATCTAGAAAGTACACAGGAGAAAACAAAGACCTGAATGTTGCAAATAGCTAATTCAAGCACTTCCAAACAATAAATAAGAAGTTATTCAGGATATTTTGAAGTCTAACAAATATTCAACTTACTCAGTAAATCACAGGCAAGTGGAAAACCCTGCAAGGTATAAATGAGACTGTAGAGAGAAATTTATGAAAACTAGAGAAGTGGGCTCCACAGCCATCCCAGGAGAGAGTTTACAGTAGCTTTTGTGTAATTGAATTCTCTGTTCAAAAGGAATTTCTATGGCTAGATTGACCCAATTTATTTTAAAAATATGTGGGATATTAGGAGATAAGAGTTGAAACTTTACTTTCACTGCTAAAGTATCCTCCAAACAAGTCAAGGAATCTTTGCCAACTCATTATGAGATAGACTGTTACGTACTTTGGCACTTCCTACAGGAGCTGAGAGGTAAAATTTGCTTTCAGAAAGTAGAATGAAAGTAACCCCGTATCAACAAAATTAATTTTGCATCAGCAATTAAAAGTTTATATTGGCCTTCATGTAAAAATCCAAAAGATAGAATCTAAGGGGTACACAATATAAAAGACATAATGATTGAAAGTCCCACTTGCCAGCTTAAAAATAGCTTATAAATTTAGTCTTTAATACTATTCTTTCTTATTTTTAACTTTACCTTCAGTTAATATACAAGATAGGGAAAAGTGATTTATGTGTCACACTAAGGAAAAAATGAAATGTTTACACTGTAGAAACCACGATGAAGAAAATTAGAGGCTGAAAATGAAATTTCCACATAGTCACTTCAAGAAAAAGAAGGCACTCTGCCCCTCCTTCAAAATAATAAACAATTTCCAAAGCATATTAAGAGAAATAGTGACAAACTTCATTCCTATTTACAATACCCTTTCTTTAATAAAAATCCCTTTCTTTTGATTTGGCTAAAGCACTAAAGAGGGTAATCTGAGGTTATTTTAGTCATTCTTCACTACTTTTATCCAGTTCATAAGCAAAGAGCTGAATCAGAGGTGGGGCAGCAGGGACTATAGCAACCAAACATATAGGATGCCAGCCCTCCACACTGCAGGGTCACTGCACCAGCCCCACTAATTTTTTTTTTAGCATGAGTTAATCATATCTAGAAAATTAAACAGAACCCAGATGTCTAATTTTGACAGGCGCTGGAAAAGAAAACATTATGCAATTATCAATGAAAATTTCAGGAATCATTTTAAAACATGGTCACTCCAGTAAAAACAATGGCATGACTGTTATTGCTGCCTATACCTCCATGTTGCCAGAAATTCCCCTTCTGAAATTTTATCCATGTGTAAAACTCCTTCACATACTGTTATCTGTTCAGCTACTTAGTACAAGATGAAAGTAAAGCTTAAGACTAATTATAACCATAAATAAAAAAGATTTATAAATGAAGAAGTAGATAAATCTTAAAGTATAAAATAAAAATTAGGAACCTTTGTAGTGTGACAATACACATCACTATTTTCAAATTTAAAAATATTATAGAAAAAATTCTCAAGACATTTAATATTTTTTATTGTTACTGGAGTAAAATACTGATATTAAAAATCACGTATATTGTTGGAATTTTGCATGTGTATTTTTGCTTCTGTGAATTTTAAAATGCTTCTTTGGATATTTTCTGGAACAGTAGAATTCCTTAGCTCAGAGGTGAAGCAGCATTTTTATTTGTTACATTTTGACTTAAGAGAAGTTTTATAGATTATTTGTGTTATTTTTCATAAATATACAGGCATTTATATTTAGAAAAAAAAGTATAGTATTTTCCAGTGCATCTGTTCTGCAATCCATACACTGTTCTCTGCATTTGTCTATCTTGTACTCCAGTACAAAGGGCCTGCTTTATGTTATATAACATGCTATGTTCTGGGCTTTTGGTGGAACAGAAAGGAGACATGATTGATCTCTAATCTTGTAGAATCCATTCAGAGATAAGCTGTGCAAAGAGAGTAATTCCTTCTGTGCTGAATAAATTAATGTAGTAACAAGACTTGGCTACTAAATTTGGCATCTTTTATGATGATTCTTGAAAAGGAGTAGCAGATAATATATGTGATTTATATCTTCCTAGTTATCATATCCAAGATAAATACTTTGCTCTTCCAGTTGTTCTTAGGGAAAAATGTATTTTGTGTATTGCAATACCATTTTGCATTTATTGTTACCCATCTTTGATAATAATTGACTATTTTCATGTAAAATTTTAATGTATTTTTTTCATGTTTTATTACTATTATTTTCCATGATACAGTTTTATAAGTATAGGCATTCTCTCTCCCCATTCTTTTTCTCCCTCTTCATATTTCACTCCCACCATTTCTTCCCATATCATTACAATAGTGTAAGCCTTTACTAACGGTTACAAGTCCAACATTCCATTGGACTTGAGAGTTTATGGCTCAGCAGGCATAGGCAGAGATAGCAAATCTAATATACTGTCAAAGTGTATTTAACTGATTAAGATTCTTCTGATTCAGGAGTAGAAATGTGTGCTGCAACTATCTTCACTTCCTTATATGTTAGTCTCAGTGATACAGTTCATCTATGAGAATATATATAAATATTTGTTCACCTATAATACCTATTTGTATTGTTGCCTCATATCAAAAAGATAACATGATATTTGTCCTTTTAGAATTGGATCATTTCACTCAGCATAATGGTCTCCAGTTGGGACCATTTAGTTGCAAATGGCAGAATTTCACTGTTTTGATTTGATTTGATTTGCTCTGTAGGAGTAGCTGTGCCACTGTTTCTTTACCCATTCCTCTTTTGATGAGCATCTGGATTGTTTCCCTGTCTTTGCTATTGTGGATAGTGTTTCTGAAATATACAGTTATAGGTTGCTTTCTTGTGTGCAGATTTTACTTAAAGAAAAAAATTCTTTGTAAGCAAACCAACTTCAAACATCAGTTTTCTAAATCTAGTTGATTCCCATATTAGTTCAGTTTATACTCTATTGTTACCTTGAATGGAATATTATCTAGCACCTAAACGTTAAAAGATGAGTTTACCACATGTTTGCCTTGATTTAACCTGTAATTTTTTGTTTGGTTGTTTGTTATTTTTTTAACCTGTCATTGATACTGTCTCAACCCAGATGTTTCGAAGAATGGAACTTGCATTATTTTTAACATATTGTTTACCCAATACTATGTCAATTAATTCCATAATGTTGTATATTGATACTGAGGTCTTGTTGGGGCTTTTAACTGACCGGATCTTTACTCTGTTAGCCCTACCTTCAGACCAGAGAAGGTCTCCCCAAGAGGCCACTGAACTTATCTGGACAATAAGACGCTGAACTTTATGCTAGGCATGTGTTTGCAAGGAATGAATCTCAACTGAACTTGAACTATGGTTATGCAACAAGGTGGAGGAATCCACCATGGGGGGAGGGGTATGGGAGGGGTGGGGGGAATCCCCAGCGCCTATAAAACTGTACCACATAATACAATGTAAGCAACAATAAAAAAAAATGAGTTTAATCTTATCATGAAACTGGGCGAGAAGAGGTACATTCAGTGGTATTTGTCCAATTGAGTCTTAGTTGCCTAGGATTCCAGAACCTTCTGTTTAGACTGAATTCCAGGGTATATTCCACTTGGTCTCATGCTCTAGATTTTTGTGTTTCTTTCTCTGTGGCTTTCTACATTTTGAAGCCATGAACAAGCAAAGTCAATAATACTATTGCGGGTGTTGTTCCACTATTTGGTGAAATGAAAATGCTTTCACAGTTTGCCATCTTCTCTGAAGACTTCCTTTCAAGGGAACTATCAGTACTCATTTTAGAGTGCAGAATGAATTTTATATGCCATCCAAAGCCAAAATACAGAAATCCAATTTAGCAAAAATTTTCAGCATTGGCTGAAGTCATTTCCCTGCATTTTGAAAAATACTGACAACTATAAATGTTTCGTTTTCGGCTCTCATCCTAGGGCAGGGAACTTCTTGTATTCTTAAATACGCATGAGATCACTTAGAGCTCATGGTAACTCTCTGAGTATGTAACGCATTACTGACAATTGTGCAAATCAAGGCACAAGGAAGGACACAGAGCCTGGAAGTGTCCAGTGTTAGTACAGAGAGGAAAACAGGCACTTATATTCATTGCTTGTACAAGTGCAAGATTGTACTATCATTTCAAAGTATGCAACTTGACAAATGAAACACATACTTGAGAGTATCCACTGATTACTAAAACTTGAGTTTTCTGTATATTTACAGGCAATTGAAAATCATATTGAAATTATCTATATTTTCATATGATTTTGGAGAATTTGTTTTATTCTTGACATCAAATAGTAGCATTTAAGTGAGCTTTTGGCTAATTTGAAACTTTCATACTAATAATCCCAAAAGGTGTAGTCAATCTGATTTGTTATGATTATCATTCTTGGATTCTTTGAGCATATAGGACGGCCTATGTGATTTGTTTAGTGAACCTAAGAATGCACTACAGTTTATATTTTTAATGTCTGTACTGTGTATAGTTCTCTGATTTGATTCGCCATACAAAGAAGCATATATTCAAATGAAGCAGCTTGATTTTCTAGGAATCCTGCATTTAGTTATATTAAGCATTATCTGAGTTAATTTTATCTACAAAACTGTCTACAAAACTTGAGAAAGGGGAGGGATCTAGTAATTTTAACATCAGTTTACATAGGCACTTAAAAGTCTAACTATAACTGAGATGTGGAGTTGTCCTTCAAAGAGAAATTTGATGCATAACTTCACAGGCAGAACAGTAGAAAGATGGAGTACATAAAATCATAAGTCTTTAGTGTTTGTTAACATATTGATGAGCTCCTGATAATGAACATATCATCAAAGAGCCTTTATGCAACAGAATTCACTGAATCATTATTTATCAAATATATGTTGTATTGATGGGCTTATTACTTATTTTTTATTATTTTTCTTATACTTAGGGGAATTACCTTTAAGGGAAAAGGACTTTGACTATACATTTATGAAAATAAGCAATGGGAAAATATTATTAGAACTAATTCTTATAGTGACATATTTTGCTGACCTAGTGAGAAATAATGCTGCCAGAGATTTTAAATGTGCTATCGTGTTATGATTTTTGTTATGGAAGAAAAATGTAAGAACACAGGGAAAATCTCTAAGAAAGCCAATAAACCTTGCATTAAGATTAAGAGTCAATCAGAAATATCAGGTGAACTAATCACATAAGTTTTATTTGAAAATATTTTATTAAAATTTTAGATGTTTAATGTGGTAAGACATGATATAACATAGTAAAGGCAAATTTAATTATTGATGAAAAGTATAATCATATTAGTGAATTATTTACCTTTTAATGATAATGTACCATATATCCTGGTCTTCTGAAATATTTGCAAATTATTCCCAAAAGTCAATATATGATATTGTATAATTTCCTAGAAAAAATGTAAGAGTTGAAAATGTCACAACAAAACATTGGATAATTAATTATTGGAAAAAAAATGCTTGGATAAGAAGCAAAAGATCTAAATCACAGAATTACAAAACATTTTCTCAATATGTGGTGCATATTATCAGCACATATGACATCCCTGCTAGGTGCACATGTTGCACACTAAAACTATTACTGTGATAGATTTTGATGAGTGAAGTGTGTTAAACTCATATCTCCCCAAAACGGCATATATGTGAAGGCACTGTGGAGAATGTTATGCAGAAATATTTATACCTAGAATAAAATGATTAATTAAAATTCCAATATAATAATTGAATGTATTTTAATGTTTGAGATTTTGTGAAGATATACTTTACATTTTGCTTGAAAGACATTTTTAAAAGTACTAAAGTATCTCTACGTGTATAGCAATACCAAAAGTTCATCTTAACAATAAGCTTAATTCTTTGTCTATACACATTGCTTTGTATGAAGTACATCAGGTTGGTAATAGTTCTAAACATTATGATTCATAAAATATTCCTAGAAGATCTAAACTACCTCAATAAATTTTAAGTGCTAGTAATCTACATAAAAATACTAGTGAATTTTACAAAAACAAAATTTTAATGTATTCATTTATTAGACAAAAATATATAGCAAATATTTATATGATTAACTGCAATGTATTTCATGTTACTATTATATAAGGCACACATGCGCGCTACATTATTAATTCATGTGAACATAATGCAATGGTTTTGAGTGTTTTGAAGGAATATAATTTTGGTTTTGAGAGTAAGATAGCACCTGGCATCATGGTTCAGTCACTAAATAATCACCTTGCATCTGCTGGGACACATTTGGACACCACTTCCCATCCAGCTCCCTGCTTGTGGCCTGGGAAAGCAATAGAGGGTGGCCCAAAGCTTTGGGACCCCATACCCATGTGGGACACCCAGAAGAAGCTTCTTTTTCTGCTTTCAAATTGGCTCAACGGACATTTGGAGAGTGAACCAGTAGATGGAAGATCTTACTCTCTATAAATCTACCTTTCCAATAAAATTAAATATTCTTAAAGGGATATTTTAACAGGTTCATTTGAAGTCTGTCTTTTGTTTGGGAGTAGAAATGCATATTGAATTGTTTATTCACTTCTCACCATGCTAGTGTCCATTACACAGTTCCTCTAGATTGTTACGTGTACATATATGTTTACCTATGTTGTATTGATTTTGTATTTTGCATGAAGATTGTCTTATACTGGAGATAAAAAAACATATGATATGTGTACTTTGGGGGTTGTCTTATTTCACTGAGCTAATTATGATCCTTCAGAATTTTTTTTTTTTTTTTGAAAGGCAGTGAACGTGACAGAGAGGAATCCTGCCTCCTGATCTACTTTCTCCAAGCTAGGTGCAACTCTGAAGCCAGGAGTTGGGATTCAGTTTCAATCAGCATCTCCCACTTGAGTGGCAGAGACTCAATAAGAAAGACATCACCTGTTGCCTCCAAGGTCACATTACCAGGAGTCAGGTTCAGTGCCAGGATTCAAACCCAGGCACTCCATTATGGGATGTAAATATCCCAACTGAAAGTTTAACTATTGGGACAAGATTCTGCTCCAGAGCACAACATTTTCAAGCTAAAACTCATTTTTCTGAGGTTGTGTCAGTGTAGTGCCCCTAAAAATTATGAGAATCAACAACCATATGCAGAACTAGGACTACAGCTTATTGGGCTAAGTCTCTGACTGTAGTGCTGGCACCTAATATGGCACATATTTGAACCCCTATTGCTCCACTTCCTATCTAGTTCAAACAGTAGTGGAGGTTGTCTCAAGTCCTTAGGCTCCTGTACCCACATGGGAGACCCAGAGGAGGCTCCCTGCCCCTAGCTTTGGATCAGCCCAGTTCTAGTCATTGTGGCCACTTGGGCAGTAAAGCAGCAGATGGACAACCTCTCTGTCTCTTTCTCTCAATGTGATTTTGTCCTGCACATAAAAATAAAATGAGTTTAAACACACACACACACAGAGTGAAATGTGAAGATTGACAAACATTTTTGTGCAAAGATATCTGAAGGAAGAGGCATGTTAACTCTTTTCCTCTGAACAATAATGTGTAATGCCTTATTGTGCTCTGTAATCTCCTGAGTGTGCATGTGGAGGGAGTCTCCCATGCACCACTGACGTAGCTGATGAAAGAAAAAGGCAATGCCTATGTTAAAACTGAAGCTGTAGAACTGAAGAATAGGTCACAGTGGAGGGTAAGACTTCACTTACGCTGTTCCTTATTTCTTTTTACCTCCCTAAGAGTCATATTTATAAATCACAACTTTTCCATAAAACCCTGGAGCTCTGGGGCCTGACAGATTGATTTCACAGGGAAGTCAACTCACCTTTCTTAGATGGAGAGTTGATCTCACAACTAGTAATTCAGAGAAAAAAAAAGATAACTTCTGAGTTAATATTTATTAGAAAACAAAGAAAATTCTGGAAGAAGTACACTTGAGAACAGTTGAAGCAGATGTCAAGTTGCAATGTCAAAATAAATATAAAGGTAGTAACACTAATATCCTTTATCATGAGGAATTCAATTATACAATATTTTTTACATTCAGAATGTCCTGGCACTTTAAATTTTTTAGATATGAATTTGACCAAATTTCTTTCTTTTAAAAAATTAGTTCTTCTGCTACAATCTACCTTACTATGTAGTAATAGAACAGCTCGAGAGCTCCCTCACCGAGGGTTGCCACAGCAACACCAGTTCTCTATACATGAAGAAATTGAGAGAAAAATATACAGGTGGTATGCAGTTGACTATGCAGCGCAATAGTGTGGTTTTTAAAGGGCAAACTTGGAAATCCAAAGGATGTGGCTAGCATGCATCTAATTTAGCATCATTCATTGCAGGTGTCACACAGCTCTGATTATACCTCCAGAGAAAAAGAAAAAGTCAAAATGGTAGGATGCTGCTCTCAGAAATTGCACAAGAAGAATGGATACAGACCTATTCTTGAGATGAAATAGGAGGACGAATTATGTCTCAAGTACTGGCACAAAGCCAAACAGAGCTGAAGTCAGATGGAGTCCAAGAAAAGAAAACTTGGTTGGCCTTGCCTCTCAACCACCTTTGACGCCAACTTTTTCTTGTCCACTTTCTTCTAGTTTGTACTCTCTAAAGAAAAATTGACTTGAAGAAAGTTCAGCATTGTGTTAGTTGAATCACGCTCTTTTTGAACTCTGTGATCCTAATGGAAGAGGGATTTCTTGGCAAAATCAAGCTGATCAAGTGTATTAGAAAAAAAAAAAAACTCTTAATTTAAATATTATTTCCCTCTTTCTTTTATTGGCTTCTCTTAGCATCATACCCCAGTTCTCAGGAACCAAATTTTACACAACACATAGGAGAGACCCCGATACTCAATAGTTAATACGTCATCCACTCCCCAGAAATTTCTTTCCACAAAATTCCCCCTTTATTTAAAAGAAAATTTATGATTAATTATGGTTATTTCCGTGGGTCATGATAAATAACATCATTCAATTCCCTTACATGCATTCCCTCATTTGATGTACATAATCTCATGACCATGTTTGTGTTAAGAAAGCTGAATGTTGAAAGTGTTGTCCTTTGAGTACACTCAAACACTAATACATGAGTTAGAAATTGACTTCAGGATCCATGCTCTGAGCTTTCACACCCTCTATTTTTTATTGGGAGTCTTCATGGCGAATTGTAATGACACAGAATAGCTTTCTCTTCTGAAAATAAATTCCATTTTTCAGCAAATCATTATGCATCAATAAAAAAATTGATTTTGGAAGAGATTTGGATTGAGATATGTTTGACTTAATCTCTCAAATTCCACTAGGTCAGTGACCGTGCTATTTTCACTAGCATGTCTGTGAAAGTTGCTCTCGGCTTCTCAGAGATGATCCTGTGCTAAAATGCTAGAAGCTGCTCAGCCAAGTCCAACGTTCAGGATTGAATGTGACTTGAGTTTTTTTCTGGGTGACACACTGCTCCCTCTGCTGGACTGTGGACAGCAGAAAGAAACTCATCATCAAATCCTGATTTCGACATGCTAACTTTACTTACAAATTATTGAGAAATTAGAATATACTAGCAAAAATCTTGAAGAATTCACTAGCATAATGTCCTAATGTAGTCAAGAAACCGGATTCCAGTAAGGTCATTTGCCGTCTTAGATGTGACTTCAGAAACTAGGCTTTCTTTTTCATCAGGCAGTCACAGCAAAGAGATGTTTTATCTCCTTAAAAGCAGAAAATTGCAATCACCATCTTAATCAGTTTTTGTAAGATGTAATCGGTGGGACCGGTAAGCTGGCCTGGTAGCTAAAGTCCTCACCTTGCATGCACTTAGATCCAGCCATGTGACCACTTGGGGAGTGAACAGGTGGATGCAAGAGCTTTCTTTTTGTCTCTATTTCTCTCTGTAAATCTGACTCTTCAACAAAAATAAATAAACATATTTAAAAGATAGAATTGGCATGACTGCTAAATGTTTTATGCTGATGTGCATGTTTTGTTCTTCTGGGGGCATTTTACAGAAAGAAAAACATCAACATGAAAGAATATGCACTGAAAATATAAAGACAGAAATTCCTTTGTAAAACTCATTTAAATCTCCTCCAATATAAACATGATCCTGAGTTATGACTATTAGGAAAACACTACAAGAAAAGTGGTTACTCATTTCCCACCTTAAAATACAAGCCATGAGCATACAAATTCAAGTAACATGTCAAGGTTTTTTATTTTGCTTCCTTGAACAGACACAATATCCCAACTATATGATAGGCTCAGAACTGAGTGTAAAGAACTTTCTAAAAAATATTTTCAGGGCCCGGAGCAGTAGCCTAGTGGCTAAAGTCCTCATCTTGCATGCATCACCTGGATCCCATTTGGGGACTGGTTTGTATCCCACCTACTCCACTCCCCATCTAGCTCCCTGCTTGTGGACTGAAAAGCAGTAGAGGTTGTCCCAAGGCTCGGGATCCTGCACCTATGTGGGAGACCTGGAGGAAGCTCCTGGCTTCTGCCTTCAAATCGGCTCAGCTTCTGCAGTTGTGGCCACGTGGGGAGTAAATCAGCAGATAGAAGATCTTTCTCTCTGTTCTCTGTAAATGTGACTTTTGAATAAAAATAAATAGATGGTAAAAAGGTTTTCAAAATGAAAATGCCAAACCAAATATCGGTTTGGAAAGTTCTTTCCTGCACAGAACTGACACAGAAATGGGATGATACCAATGAAGAGTGAGTTCTTACCACAATTACTACTATTGAGCATTGGAATTTAACTGATTCCTGAATTCTGACAGCCAATAGAGAGCATTAGCCTTAATGCTCCCACCAGTGCAGCGAGAGTTATTGAACATTTACATGCCATTGTGCTGTCATTAACTGAGGTGTAAACATGGATGAAGGAAAAGGGACAATTAATTCTCTAAGACTTTCATGTTGATGCATGTGGGCAAAGCAGCACTGCCACTAGGGTATGGTCAAGCAAGGAGATCACTAATTGCAAAGATCCAAGGCTGCCTGTACATATTTCAGAGAAAACCAAAGTGGCTGAAGCCTGATAGCTGATCTTGAGGGTAGTTAGGAGCCTAGGACCTTTACCGGGATCCCAAGGAGGTATATCAGAAGTCTTAAACCAGCACCCTTATGGGATGATGGCCCTGCAGGCAGTAGCCCGATCTGTTATATCACAATGCTTGCCTCACTCCTTGGCTGTCATAATGTCTGTTTTATTTCATGTTCAGTTGGTCTTTAACAAATTTGATTTTATTTGCAGTCAGCATTGTAGAAGTTACCATTTATCCATGTCAAATCCCCAGGTCACCCATCCTTAAAAATCTCTGCTGAGCAAAATAAAACTATCCAGATCAAATCATGAAAGATCAGTGAGTTCTAACCTCTATTCATTAGATCAGCAAGATCTTAATATAGATCCAGTACCCAGGTGGGCGCACAGGAGATAGACCCCTGAAGGCCTCAGGATCTTCCTTCCCCAGGACTTGTTCTAACGGTCCTCAGTTCTCACACCTCATTGACTTCCTAGGTTCTCATACCTTCAGTTTTGTATTGGACCATGCTAGACATGTTCCTGGGCCTCCAGTTTACAGACAGGTCATGGGAATTTTCTGCCTCTCTGATGTCTTGAGCTAATAATTTCTACCTCATTCTTTGTCTGTGTGTGATTGGTTCTGTTTCCCTAGAAAACCTTAACACAGGAAGAGTAATGCATGGTCAATGCCTGGTGACTGTTAAAGTATGAAAAGTCTCACTATGGCAGTTCTGGCAAAGACCATTAATTGTGTCACATCATTAACTATTCTTTTCATGTAATGTGACATTTAATTTGTACATGCTTTTTAAGAATAGTTTGTAAGCCTGCACATGGCTTTTTGTCATGTCATAAGCAATCATTTCATTTGTGCATGTGTATTTTTTTTCCATGGAAATAGAGGTTATGTCAGCTGGGTGGACGACTCTAACAGCAAAGCCGAGTTACATGAGCAGGGTGACTGAATAGACTTTATGCTGGAAGAACTAAAACCAGAAGATGTGTAAAAGTGAAAGAACATGGCATCAGTAAAGCATGGTATCGGCAAAGCATTCATTTCAGAAATAGAGTCGCATCATTTTTACACTGCGGTCTGGGTGGAAAAGGATGCTAGCAAGTGGCCTCTAATTTTCACAACTGTAAATTAGAGTGTGAACAAATCCATATACTGTCATTTGCACTGAGATAACAAGTACAGCTACTGAAAGATCACCTCTTCACAAAAAAAGTGCATATGGCTAAACCTTTGTGTTTGCTCTAGCATTGATTCACCTGATTTTTTCCATCCTTTCGCTGGCAGTAATAGCAGTTTCACAGGTCATGAGCAATACAAGGAAGCGTCACCTTAAGTATTCACTGCCATTACTTGGTTAAAGGTGCTGAAGGAGAATGCTACCTGCTTTTACAGTCAAAACCCTGTTAACCAAATAGACAGTGCAGTTGAAGCAAAAGCTGTGTTTTAGGGAATGGGTTGCCCACCCAATTATAATCACTAATGGAGTTCAAAATGAGGAGAATTGTATTGCATCAGAACCCTCTCCACTACAGTGCGGCTCCGAAGGCTGGTCCTTATAATTCTGCATCAGGTTCCCAGAGGGATATTTTGATAACCACCCAAACCATAATGTATGCAAATGACACCTGGAAATCTGCATTTTTAGCAGGAATTTCAGGTGAATTGCTACTCATTCTTGTTATGACATCATCACCAATATATTTCAGCTTGGTGGAAAACTGATTGCTCTTTGATTTTTTTTTTTACCATGAAATGAAAGTATAATGAGATTACATACAATGAAAATGTATTTTTCTTTCCAAGCAGTTAAGATTGAAGAGTTTCGAATTCCAAATCTCACACCCTAAGCTGATCCTAACCTGCACTTTTGCTGTTTAAAACATGAATTTTTCAAGTTTATGTCAATATGATGATTAATTTTGGAATTACATAAAGAATTGCCATAAACATTTCTGAAGATGTGGTGAGTAAGCCTCTATACATTTCAAGTTAGGGTTATCTGCAGGCCTGGCACAATGGCCTAGCAGCTAAAGCCCTTGTCTTGAATATGCCAGGATCCCATATGGGCGCCAGTTCTAATCCCAGCAGCCCTGCTTCCCATCCAGCTCCCTGCCTATGGCCTGGGAAAGCAGTCGAGGACGGCCCAAAGCCTTGGGACCCTGCACCCACGTGGGAGACCCGGAAGAAGCCCCACACTTAGGCCGTCATCCATTACCTTTTCAGGCATAATAGCAGTATGCTGAAATGGCAGTATAGCTTCAGGGATGCTGGTGCAGTGTCAGTGCTTCAAGCAGTAGCTTAACTTGCTGCACCACAAAGCTATCCTCTAGCATCATTGTAATTAAGTCATGCCCTACAATTATCAATGGCTAATCCTGCCACTTGTTATTTGTCAAGTTCACATAAGAGAAATGAATCCTGGTGCTGCAACTGTGGGATAGCTAGCAAGGCTGTCACCTGGGATGCTGGCACAAACAGTAGTGACAGTTCGAGTCCCAGCTGCTCCACTTCAAAGCCAGCTTCCAGTTAATGTGCCTGGGAAAGTAGTAAGGGATGGCCCAGGTGCCTGGACCCCTGATACCCCCATGCGAGATGCAAAAGAAGCTCCTGACTCCTGGATTCTGATCAGCTCAGCTCTGACCATTATGGCCATTTGGGGAATGAACCAGCAGATGAAAGATTCTCTCTCTGTGTCCCTCTCGCTCAACTCTGTCTTTCAAACAAACAAATAAATATTTAAAAAATTAATTAACCATGTGTTAATTTTCTATTTGGATTCTGAGTATATGTAGTTAAAATAAGGTGACTGTAGTCAGGGTATGATAATTACAGATTGGCCTAAGAAAAGCTAAGAGACAAAGTAAGTCACAGAAAACTGAAAAGTTTGCCAAGAATGTTCCCTCTTGTACCCTTCTGGTGTGGAAGAATTTAGTGTTTAAATTCCTCAAACTGTATATGATTAAATAATGCCATGTGAAGTTCCAGCATCCTTTCCAAGAGTTTGGGTTCATTTTTTGGTCGTTTTTAAAAAATAGTTTTCTACAGATTTTTTTTTTAATTGTTTGAAAATGCAGATCAGATTTGTAGAGAGAAGGAAAGATAGTGAGAAAGTTCTTCCCTCCTCTGGTCCACTCCCAAATGGCCTCAATGGCCAGAGTTGAGACAATCTGAAACCAGGAGCCAGGGGCCTCTTCTGGGTCTTCCCACGGCTGTGGGTCATCCTGTGCTGCTTTCCTGGGCCATAAGCAGCGAGCTGGGTGTGAATTGGAATAGCTAGGACATTAGCCGGTGCCCATGTAGGATCTCCATGCCTTCAAGCCGATGATTTGAACCATCACGACAGACCATACCGGGTCATTTTGAAAGGAACAAAATTAAATAAACAGATTTGAATAGGGCTTTGAATCTGCCACTGGCTAAGGACCAATTTAAATTCTTCTTGTCCTTATCAATCACTTACTGATAAGGACTTTAGTACTAGAAGTAGTGCCTAAAACATTAGCTTCAGAAATTGTGTATTTACAACAAGCTGTTGATGCTTTGCAAGTAGCCACAATGGAAAATTTTTGCACAACACATTAAATTTAAAAACGCATTTCACTTTCTTTTATGCCATTGGCATTTCATCTATATTTATTAAGAATCTAGAAATTCAGAACTTCATACTTGATAGTACGTTGAAGAAATAACCAAACTCAGATACATAGCTTTCTATATGAAATTGTGAGTCTACATCCGGAAGAAGAGAATTTAAATCCATTTTTCATTGTATGATTACATAATGCTTACTGATACTAATTGATGTAATCCTCACAATGATCCTTCGAGGTCTATGTAATTATTGTCATCTGTTTTTTCCCATGCGAAAGATTAAGGAATAGGAAAGGGAAGTGCCTGCCAAGGTTCATGAAGAGTAAACCACGATGAAGGAAAACTCATATTCAGCCTCTACTCACTCTACCTGCCTGGCACGTTGTGTTGACTCAACACTGGCTGACTGTCAAGAGGCAGGAATAAGATCATACAGCTAAATAAGTTTCTTGTTAGCTTTCCTTATTTATATTTATTTTTTCTTTCAGGAAACTAGATATTTTGGGGAAAATCTTTACCTGCTTCACGTGAAAGATATCAATTGTTTCTTAATGTTTTTTTGGATTCAAAGTATAATTTTTGCTCACTAAATTCTATTCTGTTGTTGTCCTTAAACTGCTTTATTGATGTTCATGAACAGTGATGACTGTTTACTGTTTATAAGTTGCAGTACAATCATCAGGACTCTGTTGCAATCATTATTCTGAGGGCAAAGTTTTATTTTCCTGTTTTAAATTATTGATTTGGGAAAGAGAAATCTCATTCACGAATTTACTCCCCCAGAAACCCACAGAGGAGAAGAGCTCGAAGGCTGGGTGAGAGCCAGGAACCAACAACTCAGTGTAGCTGGGTGGCAGAAACTCAGTTGCTGGAGCAATCATTGCTGCCTCCACGGATCCAAGTTAGTAGAAAGATGGAGTCATGAGCTGGATTTGAGAAACAAGCTCAGCTACTCTCATGTAGGACATTGGTATTTTAACATCATTCACTCACTCCCTTTAAAATGAAGAAGTGGGCCCGCACTGGTTCTAATCCCAGCGGCCGCTCTTCCCATCCAGCACCCTGCTTGTGGCCCGGGAAAACAGTTGAGGACAGCCCAAAGCTTTGGGACCCTGAACCGACGTGAGAGGCCCAGAAAAAGCTCCTGGCTTCTGGCTTCAGATTGGCCCAGCTCCAGCTGTTGCCGCCGCTTGGGTAATGAACCATCAGATGAAAGATCTTTCTCTCTGTCTCTCTTCTTCTCTGTATATCCACCTTTCCAATAAAAATAAGTAATAAAATGAAGAAGTACCACCTTGTTTGATTAGTCCTTAATTCTTGGAGTGGATTAACAACTGATGTTGTGGGTGCCAAATGGGGCACATCCCCAACCTCATAACCCACTGTATCCAGACCCCTCATTAATGTCAAAATTATTTCAATTGTTCCTTCGCTGACATGGACTCTGAGTCATTTGTGGTAAAGTTGTAACAATATGTGGAGGTAATTTTATTCCTCCGAGACATGGCTGCAGTAGCTCAAGATCTTGGTCTTGGGGCCACTGTGGTGGCTCACTTGGCTAATCCTCCCCTTGCAATCACCTGGAAACCATGTGGTCACTGGATCATGACCCTGCTGCTCCAATTCCCAGCCCTCTCCCTGCTTGTGGTCTGGGAAAGCAACAGAGCATATCCCAAGTCCTGGGGACCCTACAGCCGTGTGAAACGCCTGGAAGAAGCTCCTGGCTCCTGGCTTTTTGTTGACTCAGCCGTGGTCATTGTGCTCATCTGGGAAGTCGATCAGTGGATGTAAGAGCTCTCACTCTCTTTTTCTATTTGTCTCTATAAATCTGCTTTTCCAGTAAAAATAAATTTTTTACAAAATCTAAAAATGAAAACAAACAAAAAAGCAATCATGGGTCTTATACCTACAGCTGTCCCATGTTTGAAACTGTTTTTGATTTTTTTTCCCTTTCTAGTCACATTCATTATTTGTTCCAGTCCATTCTTAATACTTTCCTAGCCTCATATGAATCATTCCAATAAAACAAGTTTAATTAGCCAATGTTAATTCTGTCACAGCTGTGAATATTTACATATACTTTGTCAATTTCTTTGTTCCAGACCAATGAACAAAGAAATTATTGTACACAGTAAATAAATAAAAAGTCACCTAAGTGACCCCTCCCTACTTTATTTGAACCTTTATATCCTCACCATTAAGCCATCCTGCTTCCCCAAGGCATACGATATCCTCATCCCCTTTCTTGTTACCTGAAGTCTCACTATTCAAACTAAACAGATTAGGTGACGTGCTTGGTCCAAATCATTTATTTGTTATTCAAAGCAATCATTAAAAAAAAAGTGGATAGAGAGGGAACAAGCCTATTCTAACAATATTACCCACATCAAATAAAAGTTGAAAAGTTGCCAAATAAACTTAGCAATTTAGGGAGCAAAATTTGATATTAAAACTCAGATACCAATTATATGATGGAAGATTTCTAAAAATGGAATCACAGAACAGGGTGATGTTCTTCCAAATAATATTGATTTTTTTCACAATGTCTGTAAAATTCTATGATAAAATAAACATAAGTAACTTCTCATACCTTCAGTTATCCTAAGGAAATATCTGAGTCATTACAGAAAATTGTCTAAAGGTCTATAGCATATCATAAGGCTTTCCGAATCATAATTGCAAATTGATGCCTTAGAAATTATTTCCATGTAAAACATTAAAAGATCCATTTCCTGTCAATTAAGATAAAGTGAAATAGTCTAAAGGAGAAATGTATCATATTAATAATCAGAGATTCTTTAACCTGAAAGGGTCGCAGCAACCATCCAGATCAAGCTTCATAAAATTTGTGAATGTGAAGCAGAGGGCTAGGATAAAAAGTGTCTCAGAGTGCCTTCATGGCATCTCTGACTCAGGCATATTGTGTTCTTATTATGTTACAGTTATCACTGATATTAAATATCTTTATTTTGGAGTTGTTAATTATAAACGTTGTTTCTTAAAAATTGCATCTCTTAAATTTCACAAAACTTATTAGGCTCTCTCTGTGATTTGATTTTTCGTGGTCATGTTTTCAGACATTTAGGACTTTAGAAAGAAGTAAATACATTAAAAAAAAAGAATAGTGTGCATTTCTACTTCATTGAAGAGAGGAAATGTTTGATGGAAGCATTGTAAAAGAAATGGTTTATGGCACTTCAGTCTTGATACATAACAGATGTCACTTGTGTTCAGACAAGGAGAGAAGGTCACACACAGGTAAGGGGACAGAAGGTGAATCTGAAATAATGAAGAACAAAACAACATAGGTTAAGTCCATACTGGCAGGAGTTATAGTTTAATAATTTAAATCATTTTCAAGCCTTATCAAGTTAACATAAAATATTTCTGGCATTGAGGGAAGAAATATAATCAGATGTAAAATGTAAAGAACCTTAAAAAAGATAGAGTGGAAACTATTTAGCTTCCCTTTTGCTGTATTTAAAACTTTTTAAAATGAAATCCTCACATTGCTTAAAACCCTTAGCACACTGAAGAGACACTTTCTCTTGAATTTTGGAAAATATTTAGACTGAAAAACTATAACATTAATAGCATCAGTGTGGCAAAGCATTTATTTTTGGCTTTCCATCCGAGTGAATAGAATTAGTGATCCCAAGTGATGCCTTCCTTTATAAAGAAATGATATTTACAGCAAACACTATAATACTCATCTTCTGAGTAGCATCACTGCACAACTGGGCATCGTTTCAGAATTTTTTTAAAGGATTTATTTATGTGTATTGGAAAGACACATTTTCAAAAAGATGGAGGGACAGAGGGAAAGATTTTCCATACACTTGATTACTCCCCAAGTGGCCACAGTGGCCAGAGCTGAGCTGATCAGTAGGCAGGAGCTTCTGCTGACTTTCCCATGTGGGTGTAGAGTCCCAAGGTTTTGGACCAGCCTCTACTGCTCTTTCAAGCCACCGGCAGGGAAGTGGATGGGAAGTGGAGTAGCTGGGACATGAACCTGTGCACATATGGAATGCCGTCACTTGAGGTGAAGACATTTGAGCCATCTGTTAGACCGCAGTTGCAGAAATTTACCATACCACTTTCAAATAGCTGTACATCGAATAATAATTCATAAGGTACTTACTCTGTGGTTTCCCAGACATATGTGGAAATTGATCACTATTATCTAAATATTCTGAGACTAGGTCTCATTAGAGCTTTCATATTTTGGTTCTATGTTAGCTGAAGCTTATTAGTACTTTGGTGGTGAGCTCCCAAAGTGCAACTTGGGCTCCAGATCACATAATGAATTTCTTGGCAGCAGTTCCTCAGCATCAGTGCCCTATCACACACATTAATTCACCTGCTCCTTACAGAGAAGGAGTTATATCACCTAACCAATGCATGATCAAATTTTTTGAAGATAGCAAAATAGATCTATTTTGCTGCAGTTAGTGTCCTCTTAGGGGTAACCTTTAGAATCTTCAGACATCTCAGTCTTCAGATATGCTTGAGTTGCTTTAGAAAAACACTTTCTTTTTTATTATTATTATTTTTATTATTATTATTATTTTTTATTGGAAAGGCGGATATACAGAGAGGAGAGACAGAGAGGAAGATCTTCCATCCGATGATTCACTCCCCAAGTAAGCACAACGGGCCGATACTATGCCGATCCGAAGCCAGGAGCCTCTTCCGGGTCTCCCACGCAGGTGCAGGGTCCCAAAGCTTTGGGCGGTCCTCGACTGCTTTCCCAGGCACAGGCAGGGAGCTGGAAGGGAAGCGGGGCTTCCGGGATTAGAACCGGCGTCCATATGGGATCCCGGGCGTGCAAGGCGAGGACCTTTAACCACTTGCGCTGCCGCGCCGGGCCCAGAAAAACACTTTGTTAAGACCCACTGCTCTTAGTGATCCAGAAACAAGAGTTTAGTTGCTTATGTAGATTGTAAATGGTTTTAAAGATGAAAGACAGGTATATTTTTTCTTGAAGAAAATCTGCTTGGAACACAAAGCTGCTAACAGGAAGAAAACATTTCTAGGAATACTGGAGAGTTGCTGAACTGTCACACATGATCAGACATCCACCTAGATCCTAGCATTAGCAGAGATGTTCATATCAATACTGAAATTTTCTAGTTACTGATACCAGTTCCATAGGCTATGTCAGAACATGTAACCATCTTGACATCTGGTTCTTGTTACAGAGTCCAAATGAATAATCAATCAATATTTGCATATCTGAGGTTCGGCTGGTATTGGGGTTGGCCCCTAATGCAGACATAATTCCATATTTATCTCTTCTCTCTTCGAAGCCACTAATTATCTTTTTGAGCTTGCTCAAATTCAACATTCTCTGTGAAATCTGCCTTACTTCTCTAAGCCAGAAGCATCCTCTCCACTTTTTCATCTTTATAGTAGTGAAATAATTTTGGTTATCAGTGTGAAGGAGAGTTCATTGAACCATAGACTTACAGATTTCTGAGGTATTTGTGGCCGTAGACAGTCAGATAAGACACGATATGTGTATCAACTGGTCACTGGGTGTAAGCTCCTCCCAATTTTGGACTTGAAGGGCAGGGAGAAATGAAAAGGCTCCCTTGTTCAAGGATCAGGATAAGGCTTCCCTAATAGGAGCCTCCATGTAATAGTATTATCACTGTATATTTTCTTTTAAGTTGAAATAATGCTAAGATAGAATCTATTCTCGACTAGAGATAGAATATAAAAATTTATTTAATATTTATTTCTCCTTCACTTATGACATTTGAAAAATATAAATCAAATCCTATAATGCCTTTGATAAACCCCATATGATAAAATTATAACAGAAATGATTTTTCAAAAATCGCTGCTCCTTCCATGTCTTTTAAGTTCAGCTCAGCCTACCCTCTGTTGCCTTCCTCTGACTTTTTACCCTGCACTAGCCTCAGAAGGTCAAATCTTGCAGTTTCCTCTACCTGAAGTCTTCTGACATTAGACATTTTTACAGCTGCCTCATTTTCTCATCCATAACTAAACTAATCTATCCTTGTACAAGCCTTGACAATTCACTCTGGCTAATAAGCACATAGAATTTTTTAAATCAAAATTATTTTAATCATCAATGTATTTATATGTTTTGTATGGTTCTCTAATTAGAATATAAGTTCCTGAGGACACTTCATTTTTTACTGTTTTAGCCTCACCGAGAACAAAGAACATACTTAGAGCTCAATAAATTTGTGTTAGATGCATGATGGAAGGATGGATAAATGAGAGTCTCAAAAATAATTTTTAGAAAAGAGGAAAACTTAACATCAACACAAAATTGAGAGGCACATTTCATATATGGTGCTTTCCAAAAAATGTCCTAATTACAACACACTATTTCAGGGCTCCCCAGGTAGTGAAGGATAAAAATGTGGGAATTTTTTTCTTACCACAGTTGCAGGCTCCTCAAAATATTATTTATTTGAATGTGATTTTCATTAAAAGATATCTGAAAATGATGTCATTAAAACCCTCTAAAATGTAACCATTTTATTAATTTCTTACAAGCAATAGTTACCTTTAAAGTCATTGCTATGCATGGTTTGTCTTAAAACAATTTGGACTTTAAATCTGTAACTAATGTAATTAGAACATAAAAATTGGAAGCAAAAGGTGGTGAACTTTCCAATGGTTTTGTAGATGCCAGAAATTACTTTAACTAGAAATTAACACTTTCTCTTTTTATCTCAAAGCTAATCTGACAGGTTACAGACATTAGCTTTGTTTATTTCTAAACTGAATATTCTTACTATTTTTATACTTTCAGCTGTTGCCATGTATCTCCTACATCTAATGAGTTCCCTGGTAAACCTGATTGGAGCAGAAGCCAGCTGTCCCAATTGCAGTTTTAACGGAAGGAAGAATTTCTGACAGGATATTGTAAAAGTGAGGAGTCAAAGGTGTTTTTCTCCAAGCGCTTCAATTCCCATAATAGTTTTGTGTGGCTCATTAAGAGAGATGAAATTATAGCAGGTAAAGCAGTCACAGGCATTACTGAAAATTGGCTCACATCAAATTTGAATGGTAAAAAAAACCCTAAAATTTTTAAAAATATAACCACAGTTTCTACACATTAAGATGCAGACTTTTATCAATTCCTTTTTAAAAATCTGCTGACCAGAGGCCAGTATTGTAGCACATCATGTTAAGCTGCCACTGTGATGCTGCCATTCGGTTTGGGCATTGATTCAAGCCCTGGATATTTCACTTCTGATCCAGCTCCCTACAAATGACCTGGAAAAACCAATGGAAGATAGCAGAAATGCTTAGGAATCTGTCCCCAATGTGGAAACAGACCCCGATGAAGTCTCACTCCTTGCTTCAACCAGGTTCAGGGATGGCCATCATGGCCATTTGAGGAGTGAACCATTAAATGGAAGATCTCTTTCTGTGTCTGTCTCTTCTTTTCTCTCTTTAACTTTCAAAATAAATCTTTAAAAATATGTGTGTTGGCTCAGATTCCATAGGAAGATATCTGAATTGCTGAATTACTGAAATATTTAAAGATATCCTAACTTATGTTTAAACCTTGGCATATCTAAGCTTTCAAAAACTGATGTTTATCTTTTTTTCTTCTTAAAATAGAAAGATAGTCATCCTTTTAGGTAGCATCGGTGACAACACAAATTTATGCAGCAGACAAGGAACTGTAGAAGTCACAATATTAAGAGCTGGGAATGCCATAAACTGAAAAACGACTAAAAATGAGATGTTGATATTGAAAAGCTGCTGATGCCAAGTAATTTGCTAATTTATTTTTTTCAATGAGTCATTTGATCATCCCGTGTACTTTCTGTGAAATCATATTTCTTCAGAACATAAGAATAAATATCTATACATTCCCTTATACGAGAAGCCACAAAACAAAGTCAACAATAGATATGAAGTTAAAACAAAAAATTTACAGCAACATGGAATGGAAAAACATGCCAATGAATAACCAACACATGGGTGAAGGAAAGGAAGTGCAACAGCCTCTTGGGTAAAATGCTGCCACATGCAATCCATGAGCCAGAGATGATTCTGATAACAGAAAAGAAACTATTTGGAAGAAATGAAAATGAAAACTGAAACATCAAGACTCAGGCTGCAGCAAAAGCAGTATGGAAAGCAATAGAAACTATCATATTCAGATGTTAAGATATAATGCAATATATCCAATACTGCCAATGAAACTGTTCGACATATCTAGACAATGGGATGCTGGGCTCTCTGACATTGTACCAGCGATGCTGGTAAATAGCAGACTTATGGACTTATGACTTCTTCTGAAGGACTATACTACTGTAATATGGGGAAAATCACATGAGGGGTGGATTTTTTGGGGTGGGGAATCCCAGACCCCATGGAATTGTACCATGAGATTCAAAAATTTGAAAATTTTAAAATAATAATGAATTAATATGATGATACAGTCAGGATCATACCAACTCATTAAACCTGCATAGGAAAGATATTCCTTGATTGGAAAAGTTAGGGAAATAAGTTAAATTTTTCAAGTACTGTACAATATTCCAGAGGTGAACAAATGGTGGTGTTGGTGAGGAGAGAAGCATAATTCAAAGAAAGATGCAAGTTGCTAAGCTTTTGTTTTATTAAACCTAAAAAGCAATATGGAGGGCCCGGTGTGATAGCACAGTGGTTAAAATCCTCATCTTGCATGCCCAGGATCCCATATGGTCACCAGTTCTAATATTGGCAGCCCTGCTTCCCATCCAGCTCCCTGCTTGTGGGTTGGGAAAGCAGTTGAGGATGGCCCATTCAAAGTATGCTATGATGCTCATGACAGCATAGAAAGAAAAAGTTTAATGTACGCTACTGTTGCTCATGATATCAATGAAAGAAAAGGCTTAATAACAGTTGCTGTGCAGTGTCTTAACCCACATTGCCAGCATCCTAAACACAGGAAGTTTAGGAATGGGTAAAGTGATCTGGAGCTTAAGGTGTTCTGAGAGTATTTCAGAAGCAGTCATTGTCTAAGTTATATTTCTCTGTGTGTGTATATCCTGTATATACATATATATGCATAAATATGTATGATGTATTACTACTTATATTGCCATAAATGAATGCCCTTATAAGTCTATGTTTAACAGTAAGCTATTCATGGCCTGCGCCCAGTGTGGTGACTTACTGAACTAAACTCACCTCTACTGCCAGCATCCCATATGCATTCAAGTCTGTGCTGCTGTTCTTATGGCCTGAGAAGAAGGAGAAAGCAGCCCAAAGTCCTGCGGCCACAGAAAGATCCAGAAGAAGCTCCTGGATCCTGCATTCACAGCAGCTTACATCAGGCTGTTTTGGTAATTAGAGTAGTTAGCCAAGGAACATAAGCTCTCGCTGTCTTTACTCTCACTCTCTCTAGGGGTCTAATTAATTATAGTAATAATAATAGTAGTAGTAGTGATAATATTAAAAATTAAACTATTTATGTCATTACTTTTTAAATTAAAAAAAATCACCTATTAAATTGATTTCCACTAACTTAGGTACCAGCATTCTGATACAGTTCATATTTTATTAAGATTTATTTATTCAGAAAGGCAGATCAGATTTACAGAAAGCAGACAGAAAAATCTTCTATCTGCTGGTTCACTCCCCACATGCTGCAGTGGCCAGAGATGAGCTGATCCAAATCCAAAACACAGGATTTTCTTTTGGATTCCCATTCTTTACTGCTTTCCCAGGCCACCAGCAGAGCTGGATGGGAACTGGGTCATCCTGAACATGAACTGGTGCCCAAATGGGTTTCAGCCATATGCAAGGTGAGGATTTAGCCACTGAGTCATCTCACCAGGCACTCTGATACAACTAATGGCCATTATTCTGATTTTAATTTTTATACTTTGTTCCAGGGATTGGGTTTTAATGCATAATTGTAATAAATACACAAATAAACAGGGACCAATGTGATGGTTCATTTAGCTAATACTCCTCCTTCAAGATCCAGGATCCTATATGTGTGCTGGTTCATGTCCTGGCTATTCCATTTCTCATCCAGTTTCCTTCCTATGGCCTGGGAAAGCAGTAGAGGATGGCTCACAGCCTTGGGACCATGAACCCACATGGGAGGCCTGCAAGAAGCTGCTGGCTCCTGACTTTGGATCAGCTCAGCTCTGGCCATTGTGGCCATCTGGTGAGTGAGCCAATGCATGAAAGATCTTCTTCTCTGCATCTCCTTTTCTTTGGAAATCTGATCTGCCTTTGCAAAATAAGATAATAATAATAATAATAATAATATGGCTCAACTTTATAGACTAGTGGCTAAATCTTTACCTTGCATCCTCTGGGATCCTATATGGGCAATGGTTCTTATCCTGGCTGCTCCACTTTCCTTCCAACTCCCTGCTTTTGGCCTGGGAAAGCAGAAGAGTCCAGAACCTTGGGAGCTTGCACACCCATTGGAAAGCTAAAAGGAACTCCCGTATCCTGACTTCAGACTGACTCATCTGGCCATTCTGGCCACGTAGAGAGGGGATCTGCACATTCAAGATCTTTATATATCCTTCTCTCTGTATATCTGCCTTTCCAAAAAAAAAAAAAGAAAGAAAGAAAGAAATTAGAAAAAAAGGAATAACTAAATAAGTGTATTCTGAATTACTGACTAAATATTAAACCTCACCTTATTTTCTCACCCACACAATATTATTTTAGGTTCAAGTATTCCCTGTAATTTTTCTAACAAAATATAGCAGTTTACTTCCATAAATTCTAATATAATTTTTCATAAGTTAAAATTCAGCTTTCAAATTTTTGCTGCTGTTATTTTGGGAACAAATATTACAAGCCTACAGTTTGCAAGCCCAAGGTTATTTCTTTACTCATTTTCTCTTTGTAAAGAGACAATTGGTTAAAAAATCACTTTGCCCTTTGGCATGATAATATCTATATACCACAGCATGCTAAACTTTAAAATTGGAATCAGAGAGACCTCAGAAAGGAAATGTTGAAATCATATTTCAGTGTAAACTAGCTTCGTTAACAGCAGATTGAAATTCAATAAGAAAACAGTGGAGAAATCTGCAGATAATTATCAATGACTGATTTAGGAAAGATACCGGGACACTATTTCATACATGTGAATGTTAACAAGGGCTATATCAGCATCTACATAAGAAAACAAATCTATAGATCTGTTATGCTTTCTGATATTTTTCAAGATTTTATTTCAATTTATCTTGGTTAAGCATTTCTACTTTCTGAAATTTGTAATCCATTCAGGCACAGTCTCTTTTTGCTATTAACTGTATAACTGGCTGTATATACTGAGATTAATTTAAAATCTCTATGAGCAAATGTTGGATTGAAGGAGACAGTCTGCTGCAGAAATGGAAATTCACTTTCAAGTAGACTGACACCGATTGTGCTAGAAATATCATAGTGAAAGAATCAAAATACAATACTCAGGGAAGGTTATGTCCCCATTTTTGAAAGAAAAGCTAATGGATAGATGGAAATGATTGAATACATTACCTCAGTTTATTTGAAAACCAGCATCCACTTGCATAGCTGTAATATGTGCAGATAGTCTGTAGAGAAAATAATAGGGCATTTGTAGACTAAGTCCTGTTCTCACAATAGTTTTGATATTACCACAAGTTTTCTCTTAATTTTTTTAAAATTAAAGACACACAGAGAGAATTTTACATTTGCTGGTTGACTCCTCAAATGGCTTCAATGACCAGAGCTGGACCAAGACAAACATAGAACCAGGAGCTTCATCTACAATCCAGAAGCCAACAACTTCATTTGTCTCCTCTATGGGCAGTAGGATCTCAATCATTTGGATCATCCTCTGCTGCTGTCCCAAGTGCATTAGCAGGGAGCTGTATTTCAAGTAGAACAGCTGGAACTTGAACTGGATCCCATATGAGATGTTGGTACAGCAAGCAGCAGCTTAGCCCAAAGCACCGTAGTGCTGGCCCCTTCCCTTTTACACTTTAAGCAGTTATTTGTTGATTTTCACAGATGTGTTAATTTTACTCTTTAATGGTTATGTTACTCAAGAAGTACATGTTGAAGAACTACAAATCCACTTTAATTTTGATAGGTTTCCTCATAATACAAAAGAGAATATATCTAAATAAAGTCAAATCTACAATCCACAATACACAGTACCAAAGATGTGGAAATGACCCAGATGCCTATTGAAAGAGCAATGGGTAAAGAAACTGTGGCACATAGACTATGTGGAATACTATCAAGCCATTTAAAGGAATTAGATTGTACCATTTGCCACAAAATGGTTCCAAATGGAGACCATCATGTTCAGTGACAGAAGCTAAGCACAACAAATACCATATGTTCTCTCTGATGTAAGGCAATCTTCACAAAAAACACGTAACAAACAGATACATAGGCAAACACACACACACACACATATATATATAATAGAGATCAGCTTATCAGGAAATGAAGATATTCTGCAGTATACATTCCACTGCAGAATAAAAGGAGGACTCTTCATGAAACTATTAAGAACACCTTGAAGATATGATACTAGATTTTCCACTGTTGTCAATATCTGCTGTGCCATGATACCCTTAAATAGAAGAATGTTTGGTTTGTGACTGTGGCTAAAGGACTATACCAATGTAATAATATGTGGGAAAATGGTGGGAGGTGGAGACAATGGGGAGAGAAGGAGAGGTGGAAGAAGGGATCCCTACACATACAAAACTGTGTTATAGAAAATAATAACAATAAAAATACAAAAATCACATAAACACATCAATGTATTTTAGGGATTTTCTTTCAGAATTTTAAAATTAAAACATATGCAGTGCTAAGCAGAGACAGTAAGATAAATGGTATACAGGTTTTCATTATTGTCTTAAAAATTATTTGTTTTTATTAGAAAAGCAGATCAGATTTATAGAGAGAATGATGAGATGAGACAGAGAGAAAGAGCTTGCAATTGCTGATTCATTCCCCAAATGGCCACAATGGTTGGAGCTGAGCCAATCCAAATCCAGGAGCCAGCAGCTTCTCAGTCTCCTATACGAGTACAGGGTTCCAAGGCTATAGGCCACCTTTTACTGCTTTCCCAGGCTATGCACAAGGAGCTGCATGGGAAGTGGAGGAGCTGGAACAGGAATCAGTGCCTATGTGGGATCCCAGAGCTCATAGTGGGAAAATTATCCAACTGAATCATCACACTGGGCCCATGTTTTTCATCCTTTTACAAATATTGTAATCAATATTAACCTTTGTCTCTCAGATTACGCCAATACAGTTACTGTCCTAAGCCATATTTATACTCTCCTAGTTTAAGAGAAATGGTTTCCTTTAACTTATTATTATTATTATTATTATTTGATTAAAAGAAAAGCAAAGGACCAGTGTTGATGCACAGGGAGCTAAGCTGTTTGTGATACTGGCTGTAATCTCAGCTACCGCACTTTCAATCCAGCCTCCCGCTAAAGTACCTGAACAGGTAACATAAGATGGTCAAAAAACTCGGGCTCTTATCACCCACAGGGAATACCATGATGGAACCCCTGGTTCCTGGCTTTGGTCTAGCCCAGATACAGCTCTTTCAGCCATTTGGGGAGTCAACCAGTAGATAAAAAACCTCTCTCCTCCCTCCCTCACATTCTCTCATTTTCATCCTATTTCTCTGTTGCTCTGCCTTTCAGCCAAAGAAATGAAAGGTAAATCTTCAAGAAAAAAGTAGTAAGATTAAGCACAATAATACATACTAAAGTCCCAAAGCAAATATTCATAGGACTAGGGCTTGCAGAATGGCAGAATTCACCAGATACTAGCATCACCTAGAGAAGAACGTGGGCCACATAGAGCAGGACTCAAGCAAACAATGTTGAAGGGCTGTGCTTTACTATCAAGGAACCTTTTCTGGTACACTGGTCTCTTGTCAATAGAACTATTGCATGTTGGACTTGGATATTGTAAATGAAGCTGATTGCATCATTCAGAAACAGGGAATGTCAACTAATATAAGGCCCATGAAGTCTGGCCCTGCTGAGAAAAGTTAAGATGTTACTAGATATTTAACAAATCTTTAGTTAATTTTAAATTGATAACTTTATAGTCCCTGAATGCTGCTTTAGATATCCAAATAACCCTTGGCAGAAAAAAGGATTCCCTACCTCTAATAGCCCACGAACTCCATGAGTTATTTACTATTGATAACTTATTATTGACAAGTTATTATTGAAGCCTATTTCTTGCCAATTGAAATTAACATGCAGGCAAGGAAAGGAGCATCTAATGACCCAAGAACTCAGACTGCCAGAGGCTTGCCACACTGAATACACTTCTTTTCCTCTCCAAGGTCATCATAGACATTAATATCCAGCTTGCAACCAGAGAGAAAGAATGTGTCTCAGGATCAAATGGGAGGTTTCTGCCTGACATGACAGTGACATACATCACTTCTACGTGCATTCTGTGGAGTATAACTCACTCAAATAATCCTTCAATAAGAAATAGTCCGGGGAATACAGTGTAAGAAGCCTTTAGGGGGGTGAACTAGTGTAAAAAAGATTGTCTCTCTTGCTCCCCACTCCTTTCAAATAAATAGGTCTTTAAAATGTTTCAAGTAAGACCCAACGTGATAGGTTATTGGATAAATGTTTACCTTGTATCTGTCTAGATCCTATATGAGTGCCAGGACTATTCTTGCTGCTCTACTTCCCATTCCTGCTTCCCACTGCTATGGAAAGTCTTAGATGATGGCCGGGGAAAGCAGAAGACGATGGTCGAAAGACTTGGGTCCCTGAATGCATACTTGGGAAATCCGGAAGAAGCTCTTGGCTCCTGGCTTCAGATTGGCTCAGCTCCGGTGGTGGCTGCCACTTAGGGAGTGAGCCAGAGGAGAGAAGATCTCTCTCTCTCTCTCCTCTCTATATACCTGCCTTTCCAGTACAAATTTTTTTTAAAAAGTCTTTCAAATGCATATTTCAAATAAAAATGGCTGTTCTACTGATTTTCCAGGCCACAAGCAGAGTTGCATGAGAAGTGGAACAGCCAGAACATGAACTGGTGCCCATATGGGATGCTGGCTTCACAGGGTACTGGATTGTCATGTACAGCCATGGCACTTTGAGATTTTGTTCTAAATGTGATTCACTTAAGAGTTCGCAAGTTCTCTTGTGTGAATAGAAGCTGTAATACATGAGAGCAGCAGCTGACTACATTGACTAGAAAATTTTGCACATTTATAGTATTCACACCTGGAATTCATTTATGTCACTCAAGGTTCATGCCTGCAACTTCTTTATTCATTTTCCAAGAACTCAATGAGAAATAACTGGAGCCACCATTCTGGTAGTTAGTTGTAGAATTGCACAGAAACCTGCCATGTGGAGTTGCTGCCAGGGATGCTGGCTTTCTGTGCGTGTGGCTATTCCACTTCCAACTCAGATGCTTGTTAACAGCATGGAAAAAGCAGCAGAGGATAATTCAAGAGCTTGGGTCTCCATCTTCAAGTGAGAGCCCTACATACAGCTCTTAGATCTTGCCATCAGCTTAGTCCAGCCCTGGCTGTTGCAGCCATAATGGAATATTCCTCTATCTGTAACTCTTTCTCCAAAATTAGTAAATAAATGCTTTAAAAATAAATAAAAACAAGCAATGGTCTGAAAGCCATTTATACAAAAAGGATTACACTAACAGTTGTGTTTTAAGTGGCAGACTAATAGAGGGTCAGAAGTCTAGCCTTGTCTGAAGCTGGGACAGCTTAAAGCACTGAGGACTGCGTCTGGCTCTGTTTTTGTTTTACTATTTCTGCCACAGCTCCATGATCGTTTTGCCTGAAATCACCTTTAAGGAAATTTCATTCATGCCACGAATCTTCTTTTGTGTGTCTGTTTCTAAGGAATTTGACTCCAGGTCTAAAATAAGTCATTTAAAATGTGTCTTAAGTTCTCAGCATTTCAAGCTTTATTTAGCACAAATGTGAACTTCCATAAACCCTGCATCTATACTCAGGAAACTATGCCTGTAACATTCTTTACTGATCTTACATTACTTGTCTTGCAACTCTACAGAGGGTCTATGGATTCCTTTATACTCCCCAGTAAAACATTAAAAAAAAAATAGGGTAAGTGAAAAGATCAAAGCTAAAGAACCAAGACCCAGGAAGAAAGTTGACCTCAGCAAGTTAGTGAATAAAGAGGATGATGATGTAAGTTTACAGGAAGATCTGTTTTAACATTGGATCATGAAGTTCATGCTTGACTGAAATCAGATGTATTTATTGTTCTAAAACAAATTGTGCACATAGAATAAATGATTCTGACATACTGAAAGCCATTCTGGCTCTAACAAGTTTTTATGAAATAGAACTATTTTTAAAATTAAGTGTACTTTCTACAGCCAAGAAATTATCTAAGATAAAAGAATAAGGACACTATATTTTGCTGAACTAATAGAGGTTACACAATTAGAAGAAAGATCTCAGTAGGTATTTGTACATGCGGAAATTGATAAGCTTATGTCTTAATTTTATTTAAAAGAGAGAACAAAATATGAACACAATCTTGATGAAGACTAATTATTATTGTTACTATATTCTGTGCAAAAATTTGTTATAAAGCTGTTGCACATGAGATATTTTGGTAGAGAAATAAGCAATGAGACAAAATCAACACCTAATGAATTTCTTCCAATGTGACCAATCCTAATCTCTAAATTTACAAAATGTGTCAAATAGGACTGGATATGTTTCATTGAGGCATAAATCCATAAGAGAAAAAATAATGTAAAATTTTCAAGAATCAAGAGAAGCATGAATAGACATCCTTACTAAATGTACCATTTAGATATAATTGAAATTATATTTTATATTAAATAACCAGAATAAACAAATTCCATTAATGCTCTAAATAACATATTGAATCCAAATAAAATGAGAATTAACCTATTAAGTTAAAGACTACATTAGACACTGAGTACCTAACACAATAATAAGGGAAATAATAAAAGCAATATTAAAAGACAAAATAGGAGACATCAAGATCTGTCTAATTTGTAAATTTTAGATCAAAAGAAAAAAGCATAGTATAAAGAGAATATTTTTAAAACATAGATTTGTAAATAATGCATTTTTGATATTAAGTAAGATGTAATATAATATAAATTATAAATAATATAAATAAAATGTTATTAACATTTAACAGGACTGAAAACATCAATATTCAAACAAACTATTCAACAAACTGAAGACATGGAATACTGTGCATATGTGAGCAAAATGCCACTCCTAAACTCATTCAGGTAGTTGAGAGAACTTTTCCTTGCAGTTGTATGAACAAGCTCCCTGTAATCTCACTCGACATCAGGAACCATTCTCAATTTAAGATGTAATTTTCGTTCCTTGATGCATGACATATCTCCATCTTCAATGTAGCAAAACTATGTTAAAAAAAACTTGCATTTCTCTGTATTCATCTTGCACCAACAGCTAAAGGAAATCTGAAGTGTTTAACTGATGGAATCAGACCCACCAAATCATATCAGTTCCTAAAAGTCAATGCAGTTGCAATTTGAATTATATTTTCAAAATCACCACATAGTAGTGCCTGCATTAGCATTTGACTGAATAACCCAGCAGAATGAAATATTTAAAGTTTTTGGAGAAGATGTCAATGTTAAAATTTTGGAGGTTTTCAGAGGAATTCCTTCCAGCAGGCCCTGACACCACTGAGGGGTTAGGTGACAACATTCTTCAGCTGCAAGAACCACCAGGGACAGTCTGGTGGGAGATGTCCATTTACTGTAAAACTCTAGGCAAAAGGGCGATCCCCAACAGTTCTTCCACCCAACAATGACACTGTAATTGGCTTTAGACTCTCCAGTCGTGTCTTAGGTCACATTCTGCATGCAGACCGGAAGCTGTGACTCAGGTCGTGGGCAGGCAGCCCATGAGTCATGCCTACAAAGTAGCAGCCAGAGATCCTGGGGCAATCTCCCACAGAAGATTGTACAATCTGGAATACGCATTATTAACATCCTCATAATACTAGAAAGGGTATTAAACATAGATGTGCTTTTTTGTGAGAATCAGCCATTCTCATACAATATTTTTTTTTCATTTTGTTATTATTTTTTATGATACAGTTCCATGTGCTCTGGGATATCTGCTACCCCTCCCAAGAACTCCTCCCTTACACAATGATTTTCCCTATATTTTAAAGTAGTATAGTTCTTCACAAACAGTCTTCAGTCCATCATTGCGGGCATGGACAATGGCAGTCCAGCGTGCTCTAGATATATTTAACAGCTTCATTGGGAGCCCATCTCTGATCTGGAAGTAAAGATGCATACTGTATTTTATCCTCACATCTAAATATGATAGTCCTCATTACACAATTATTATACATCCCCTTAAATGAAAAACCACAAAACAAAATCAACAATAGGAAGAAAAATAGAAATTTATAATGTCATGAAGTTAAAGAGCAGTGCATGCATGTTTTACTTTTGACAATGGAAAAAAAAAAAAACAATAACTTCCAATGAGAAGAAGGAAGAGAAGAGGAAAAACAATGATCTTCCAGCCCCTGATTTATTACTCAAGTGACCAGAACAGATCGGGCCTGGTCAGACCAAAGCTTGTTGTCCAGACATTCTTCTGCATCTCGCATGTGAGGGCAGGAGCCCAAACACTTGGGCCATCTTCCACTATATTCCCAGGCTCATTAGCAGGAATCTTGATTTGGAAGTGAAGCAATCCAGTCTAGAACAGTGCCTATATGGGATGCTGGAATCGTAGGAGGAAGCTTTATCTGATATGTGCCAATTCTGGCCATAAGAAATAAAAATTTAAAATGCTAAATCAACAAAAAAATAAGGAAAAGCATATAATAAATATAGAACAAACCAAAATATCCTCATAGAAGGACTAAGCAAAGTTTTAAATTCACATGGTGGAATATTGTTTAGCAAAGGTTTTTATATGGAATGAAATCAAGCTAAGAAATTGCAAGAAAATGTCACTAAAAATCCCATCCTTGCAAAGTAAGATATAAACAGAAATTAGGAAATAGAAAAGTTTAAAAATATATTTGAAACTGAAACAAAATGAAACCACTATATACAAGAATCCACATACAGCTAAGAAATTACTTTGAAAAAAAGGATCTGGTTAATTATATGTTTAAACATAATAAATATTTTTAAGCATTTATTTATTTTGATTGGAAAGGTAGACCAGATTTATGGAGAAGAGGAGAGACAGAGGGAAAGATTTTTCATCTACTGATTCACTCCCCAAAGGACAATGACCAGAAATAAGCTGATCCAAAGCCAGAAGGCAGGAGCTTTTTCTGGGTTTCCCAGGCCACAAGCAGGTAGCTAGATAGGAAGTGGAGCATCCAGGACAGGAATCAGTGCCCATATGAGATTCTGGTAAATGAAGGTAAGGATTTAACCATTGAGCGATCATGACAGGCCCATTATTGTAAGTTAAAGATACATTTATTCCAATATCTAAGAAATGGGAATGTGGGGGAAGCAAAAAAAGTAGAAAAATGAAAAAAAAAAACACAAGAAAGTAATGAAATGGAAATTAATGTAGTAAAAAAAGATGAGGTTATAAGTGTATCCTGTGACAATGAAAATAAGACTTTACGTCTTTGTTGAAACTGGATCAGAGAGAAAGAACAAAGGTGGCATTATACTCATAAATTAATTATAGGAAGAAAAAGGATGCATCTAAGCAAATCTTGAAACATTGTATATGAATCAAAATATCATCTGAATACACAATATTACACCAAGAAATTTGAAAATGTGCTAATAAAATGGACAAATTTCTTGAAATTTATATTTACAAAAACTGACTCAAGACAATCAGAAAGCTTGAAGAGATTCACAATTTATAATGGCAAGGCTAGTCACTATATTTTCATGCTTAAATATATTCTTTGAGAGACAAAAAAGACACTGAGACACACAGAAAGAAATTTCCCATCTCCTGATTCAATCACTCCTCAAATGTCCATGATCAATGGCACCGGCGAAAGACAAAAGCCAGCAATACAATCTGGGTCTCCCCTAGAGTTGGAAGGAACCACAGTACCTGAGCCATCCGTTACCTCCCTGTATGTTAGCAGTTGGCTGCAATGAGGAACAGAGTGACGGCTGGAAAACAAGCATTCCAACCGGGATGTTGCAAGCAACATTTTACACTTTGTACCAAACCATCCCACTCTTCTAGAAAATACTTATTTCCTTTGGATAAATGCAGTTCATATGAGTTTTCTTGTCACAAATCCGTGTTATGTTATATGTATAACTTCTAAAAAAAAAAAGCTAAGTTTAAGTTTTATCGACTTCTAAAAACAGTGTTATTTTTATTTGAGGCATTTTGTGAAGCCTTTTACTGAATTATAACTTTTAAACTAGGATTATAAAATAATTGTTATGAAACATAGTGTACTCAGATATATCTAGTTTTGAGTTCCAACATGTTGTAAACTTTCTTAGTACAATACTGCATAAAAGTATTTAACAGCCTACTTAATGTTTAGCAACATGAGATGGTGGCAACAATTCTCAATGCACAAGTTGTTGTGAATGATTCTAAACACCTGAAAATAAAATTACATTTTAGAAACATTTATTCATAGCTGGTAGTTTTAAAAGTCAAGAACCAAAGCTAGGTAATCATTTCTTACATGAATATCTCAAAATCAGAAGCTTTTCTGGGCTTTAAGACCATGAGCTGCTATTGGGTTTAAAGAAATAACTTTAGGGTATTGATAAAACCACTTCTTACACCACCTTATTTAAATGTAGGATTATCCTGTATACCCAGGAAATTACAGAGAAAGGCTTTATGACACAATATATCTGCATATAAACACATTCATATGAAATTAAATCAATTTTAAATCTTACATTAATGAATACAATAATTTCATTTTCTGTATCTAAATATTAATCATAAGGACTAAACCCTTTGAATTGAATTTTACCTCTCTACTCTATAACTTAAATTATAGTACCATATAACGTTTCAGATACAATCCTACACAGTTGTAATAAAAAATATTGTCAAGGAAAATAACCTCAAAACATAATAAATCCATAAAAAAGACATAGTAAAGTTTATCTTTTAAAATTAATTTTTTTCTAAAACCCATAAATGGCTTTTTCACAGACTCCAAAGCTAATTTTAACATCCTTCAGCAACTGCTTATCTAGAAATAAATTTCTTTCTTTAAGGTTTTATTTGTTTATTTGAATGGCAGAGTCACAACATGATGTTATTCAAATGAAAATTCAAAGTCATTTCTCCTCATGAGCTGTCTGTAATATCTGAAACACTACACCTGCTCAAAGAGGAATATCTCAGCAGAAGCTTCAACTAGTGGGAAGTTGACAAAATTGAAACTGCAAATTTCGGCGGATGCAAATAGATATCCTAGGATCCAAAGTATTAATGAACAATACAAGTTTTAATCTCTCATATTCACAGGTGTTTCTTTTCAAATTCTCTTGAAAATCTAAACCTTCCATCATGTAAAATTATTCAGTATTCTTTAAGTCATTCGTATATTCAAGATTAGATGATGTGTGATTAGCTATTGTTACAAAGAATGGAAAATTTTTAACTAAATATTTATGAATTTTACTCAAATTATGATTATTCTGATGAATAATTATCTCAATGTTGAAACCTTTTGTTACATGTGACACAATAAAAACAATTATTAAGCTGTTTAAATTGTACTGTATTCAGCCTTGTGCTTAAGTTTGCCTCATAGTACAAATATGCAACTACATACATACCAGCATTTTAAGATGTTTTGTGATATTTTAAAATGTGATTATTTGAAAATCTTCACTCTCACGGCTAAATGGCAAAAGTGAAAGTATAACCATTTGGTTTATTATTTTCTGTATATACTCCAATAATAACACTATAAGGGGTTCACAACACTAATTTGTACCCAAATGTAGAGCAAGTGAAAGATATTTATGGTGGATATAGCTTCAAAAAGTCCCCGGAGAAGACAGTCTGACAATAGTGTGTGAAGCTGGGAAGAGTGCTCCTTACTTACCTTTACGCTCACTTGTGAGAACATATAGCAAAACTTCTTCCTAAAATCAAATCTGAGACAAGCTCTTTTGTTACATTAACCCACATTTATTATTTTTTTTACTAGCATTTTGATAGATATGTTACTACAGGCTGCCCAGAAACCAAAGACAATTTTCCCACTTTGTAGAAGAAATAGAAGAAATTAATCAAGGAATGCTATTTGGGGTAATTAACTCCATATCCCATATGAGAGTGCCTGACTGAGTCCTGGAAACTTTGCTTTCAGTTCAAGTTTCTGCTAGTATTCACCTTCATGATGATTTAAGTACATAGGTTCCTCTTACCCAAACTGGGGACCTATGTGCAGATCCAACCTCCTGACATAAATCTGGTTCCACCTTGGCTGTTAGTCACTATATATATATATAGGGTATATATATCTATATATATACACAAATACATATATGTGTGACTCATATATATATGAATATGCATGTATATATATACCCATATATATGAGTATGTGTTTATATATACATACATATATATGTAAGGCAAAATAACACAGAAAAAGAAGGAGAAAAGAGAGAAGAGGGAAAGTTATTAATTTTCCATCTATTGATTCACACCCACAAATGACCACAACAGATAGGGCTCTGCTAAATCAAAGCCAGGAGCCTGGAATCCATCAGGACATCTCCCTGTGCTGCATGGGTGGCAGAACCCCAACTGCTTGGGTAATTATCACCTGCCTTCCAAGATACATTAAGAGGAAGCAGAGTAACCAGGACTTGAACTAGCGTTTCAATAAAGGATACAGGCATTTCAAACCACAGTTTAACACAATGTCCAAAACACCTGATACTGTAGTCTAAACCAGTTCCTTCTTTGTTTCTTCCTGCCTTTCAAATTAAATGCAAATATTAAACATTTTAAATATTTTTAAAAAGGTTTTGTTAATTGTAAGCAACAGGCTTCCTCTCTAATTTCCTTGAGGCCAAAGCAATGTGATTTTCATGTCTGCATACTCAGTATCTAGTAGGGTACTTGGCTCACAGTAATTACTCAAGCATGTCTTGCTTCATTAAAATTATTTTAAAAGTTTTTAAAATTTATTTGAAAGTCATAATTACAGAGATAGAGGGAGAAACAGAAAAAGAGGAAGAATCTTCCATCCACTGATTTTCTCTCCAAGTGGCCAAAGTGGCCAGAGCTGATCCAAGCTGAAGCCAAGAGCCAAACCATCTCTCCCATATGGAATGTAGGTGCACAAAATTTGGGCCATTTTTATTCCTGCTTTCTTTAGGCTAATAGAGGGAGCTGGATTGAAAATGAAGAGGGCGCAAATTAGCAACCCCATGAGATGCTGGCATTGCAGACAATGGCTTTACCCACTAGAGTACAACATATTCTTAGGAATTCCTACAGGTACAAATGAAATGCTATGCAGTGTAGTTCATCAAGACATTACTTGTGATATTAGAACAAGAGTTTAATAAACAGGCCCAGTGCAATACCGTAGTGTCTTTGCATGTCCAGAATCCCATATGGAACCAGTCCATGTCTCAGCTGCTCCACTTTCTTTCCTGCTTGTGGACTGGGAAAGCAGTAGAAGATGGCCCAAAATCCAGGAGAAGCTCCATGCTCCTGGCTTCAGATCAGCTCAGCTTCAGCCAATGAGGCCACCTGGGAGAGAAGCAGCAGATGGATGGTCTTTCTCTCTGTATATCTCACTTTCCAATGAAAAAATAAAATTTTAAAGGTGTTTAATCATAATTTTAGTAGTCAATATGGTGAGTATACTTTAATTAGGAAGTTATTGAAAAATAAATTGTTTCAACGTATAAGTTGGACTGTTTTATATATCTAACTATTTCTTCTTCATTTATACATTGTTTTCAAAATATTGTTTTCTCTGTTGGGAACAAATCATTTAAGTAGCTCAGAAAAGCAGTCAAAGTGTACACTTCCTTTTTAATGGGAATTCTTTTAGAAATAGAATCAGTAAAAAGGAGTTTAAAATCACATGAAGCACTAAAGCCCAGAGACTTAATGACTTGCCGAATTGGAAATTGCAATGGTTTTGTAAAGCCATGGAGACTTACTTTTAATTTTCTTTTGTAAACTTGCAGTTAGTATTCTATGACACATTCAGAGGGATCAATACAACCCTGGTTTTGTTTTATACAGCTGTGCAGGCAGGAGAGTGACTGAAAGTTCATCTGGGTTTCTAATTAAGTATGCTACTAAAGATGAACCAAAACAGATCAACACACTATGCTTTTAATTTCCTTTGGGGACAAAATGCTGGCATGGCCAATGCTAAGTTGCCATCTTGCCTCTTTTTCTTCTTTTTGAGCTTCTGCCTTTGAGCTACACTGCAGTAGCTGCTGGATGTGAAATTAGGCATTGCTGTCTGCCTCCCCTTCCATCTTTTTCTCCTTATTAAGCTGGTAGGAAAATGTTAAGCCCCTAGGCATCTGCATCTATTAATAGGAAGAGAAGATTAACTGTCACTGTGCATAGATTCATGATTAGTAGACTGCTGACACAGTTCTCTTTTATTTCCTCGTTTTAGTAGCAAGAAAGCCAAAGGCATCACTGTACTTCATAAAGTAACTGATGGGAAAGAGTTGGCTCTCGATCTGGGATTGTATGTCCACAGGACCAGGGAAAAGGAAACAATTAGACTTTGAAGAATAAAGTTATGTGGCCACAAAGGTAATTAATATGGCATGAAAAACACCAGAGTATTACATAGGTCTTCTACTCATTTTTTGGAAATAGTTACATTCCCCAGAACTTCAGAATCAGAAATTAATGTTTTGCATATGTCAAGTATTTAAAACTCATTCTGTCTGGGCTTGTCTGGGCCCAAAGAATGAATTTTGAAAAAAAAAAAAAACTGGCTGGACAGAATTAACAGATATACAGTTGTAAATACATCAAGCATTGGTGGTTACAGGGCATTCCAAGAGACATTTTGCTTGATTAGAAAAATGTACCATTTCCATGCATCTGGTGATACTCAATGAATATCATATGTGACTGTAACTTTCTTCTGTCCCACACAAAAACTATTTTGGAGGTAATTGTCTAAGTAAAACTTAAAAGTAGCAAGCACAAATAGGGAATATATATATATATTCTAATTACATTATATTTTATATATATAATGAAGTGGTTCTCAAACTGTGGTAACACAATAACAAGAATCGGGATGACCTGGGAAGTGCAAATACTCAGGATACACTCCAGCTCCACTGAATCAGAGACCCCTTGGAATGTAGAAATAGGTACTTGAACAAGTCTGTCTAGTAAAAGCAATGCACATGAAAGTTTGACAAGTATTAAGTCATTAAAATTATTATTTCTAAAGTTGGTCACTGGATTTGAGCTCCTGGCTGGTTTTTAGGTGCAAGCTCCTAAGCAAATCACCTAACTTCTGTGCTTATTTTTCCATTTCTTCTTCTGCGTAATGGAGGCTAGATTAAGACAACTTCTTTCAAAGTCTCCTTATGAAGATTTGATGAGTTGATTGATGTAAATGCTCAGACTGGTGCTTAGCATAATAAAGAAGTGTATATAGAATTGCTATTGCTGTTAATTCTTTGTCAAATGACAACTAGTCTGGTACATTAGCTGATTGGCATTTAGCTTTATGAATGGCATTAAGGAATAAAATTGCTAGAAATAATTCACAAAAGAATTATTTGAAAAAGTTTCATGAAACAAGATAAACCTAAGTTGAGAATTACTCTCAAGTAATGATAATCAGGTTGATATGCATTGCAACAGATCTCATCCTATGTGTAACTATTGACAATGATTTGCCTCAAAAATGCAGTAGAATGCAAGCCTTATTGATTGATATTTCTTCAAGAAGTGTGTGAAGATATACATCCATTCTGTGAATAACAGGGCTTTATTTCACACAGAAGAAAATGTCACTTGTTTCCACAGTTGTTTGAAAGGTCCAGGGTGTTTCACCTGTCCCTAGCACACTGCAAAGTCACAGGGAATCTATAAAGAAATCTACAAAAGAATAAAGTATTGAGAACTCCTTTGATTAAACAACAAAGAATTGTAGCTTGTCACCTTTCACTGTATTCTCTTCTAGGCCCTGTGCTTCCAAAACTTGAATGTGAATGCAAATCTCCTGGGGATCTTGTTCAAATCCAGGTTTTGATTCACTAGGTCTCCCTCCCAAGAGACATAACAATCTGTGTAAAGTGCATTCAAGAGATGCCAATACTGCTGGCCTAGCCTCCGCATCACCTAAGTCAGGGAGTCGTATCATATCTTATTCTTAATATATTTTGTTGATTCTTTTTTCATTAGATTATCACAAGAAGTTCCTTTTGTAGATACCCTGATTCACACATGTAACCTTTGAACCACAGTTTCAATCTTCAGGCTTTTTAATTCTTAATTCACTAGTCCTGCCACTGTCAAAGTCATCTTTTTCACTATTTCAATCATATTTTTCATGCAAACAAAGGTATTAGGTTAGAGCACTGTCCCAAAAGTAATTTGTTCAACATCAGTTCTGTGAGGAAAGCTCTGTTATATTTTGCAACTAAAATGAGTAATGGGAAGATTCGGTCATTGGAAAACTCAAACAATTATAATTTTTATCAAAATAAACATTTCAGCTTAATTTTACAGGAGCTCTTAAATGTTTTGACCAGTATAGAAAAAGAAGGATAGACGCAGATAGGGTTATCTCCCCTCCACTGACTCATTTCTCAATTGTCCACGATGGCTGGGGCTAGATCAGGACCAGGAGCTGGAAGTATAAATTAGTTCTCAGATGAAATTGGAAGGAATACAATCACTTGTGCCATTACTGTTGCCTAATAAGTGGCTGGTGGGAGAGGTCTAAAATGGAAAGTGAACACAGGTACTCTTTTGTACGACATAGCAACCCCAACTCCGAGGCTAAATTAGGCTATGTGTCAGATACTCTACAAAAATTTTGAAAAACAATATATAGTTGGAAGTAATTTTTTGTTCTCACCTCCCAAAGAATCTCATGGCTGGGCACTTTGAGATTTGTCCTAGTGTCATTTCCATTGTCTGTTTTTGAACTTAGAAGACAGAGACATTCTTTGATATCTACATAATATGCAGATTACCCTTAAATTGTTCATATGTATAATTTAAAGAAAAACCTTGAATGAACTAATTAATTCATGAAAGGCACAGACACATAAAGATGGAGATGAGATATGGGTAGAAAAAGAGATAATGAGAAAGTGACCAATAAACTCCCATCTGCTGGTTCACTACCCAAAAGTCTGCAAACATGAGCTGGGCTATGCTGGGCTATGCTGGGCTATGCTGGGCTATGCTGGGCTATGCTGGGCTGAAACCTATAGCAGAGAAGTGAATCTAGATCTCACCTGCTGGAGTCAAGAGCTAGGTATTAAATGCATCTTCTTTGAGATGAAATGCACCCATTCTAACCTTTGCCTAATGAGGAGGCTTTTAGCCTCCTATATTCTACCCCTATATTCATATTTTAATAAACATTTAATGGTGTGGATAAAAGATTATTTGGGTTAATACTGATGAAGTCTCACCTTTAGCAACAATATGTAAATGAATGTGTCTTCTGAGAGGCTAATTAAGATACTGAATGATCTAGAAACATATACAATTCATCTGGAAAGAAGACATTTCATTTGACTTGATAATTTTTTCAAATATTCAATATCACTCCTAAGAAGCCAGGATTAGATTATTATCTGTGACAGAATGTCTGCATTATATTAATGTCATTGCTGCTACTTCAAGCTAAGCCTGCAGGTATTATGACACTTAGCTTCCAAGGGCGGATTTAGAAGAAGAAAGGAACTAGTGCATGTGAAAGTCAAGTTTTTGGACATTACTGCTTGTCCATCCTTACCCAAGGGTCCGTCACCTGCAGCTTTTGTTTTGTTTTTTTTGTTTTGTGTTGTTGTTGTTTTGAAAAGGTAAAAAATCTAACAAATTTAGACTGGCTCAGATACAAAACAGGGCAGGCTGTAATGCTAACATCTATCTCCAATGGGTTGGACTAAGCAGGTTACAGGAAAGTAAGACTTCTACTTTGAAAGAAATTGTCAGAAATATTTTGCTCCAATGTATTTTAAAACATGCCTTGTTATTATCAAACACCAGCTAGGTTCTGCTTTTTAGAAAGGAGCTACTAAACAATTTAAATATACAAACTTTCAGCTGACTCTGATGGCTAAAGTGTCCTCTAAATTGTTTAGTTCTCTCTGAAAACGCCCAATAAAACAACACACTAAAGATAGGAAGAGCTGTTGAATATCAAAAGTGTTCAAGGAGAAAAACATAAGGTTGATATTTGACACCTTTGCTGATTTTTTTAAAATAAACTTTGTTGTTAGAACAGGTTTAGATTTACAGAAGAATCTGAGATTGTTGCAGAGAATTCCCATATATTCACACTCAGGTTTCCTGTCATTAATATCCATTTCTTACCTGATATCATTTTTCTGTCTCAGTATCCTACCAAGAACACCAGAAGAAGCATAGTCACACTAAACCACACACTCATTACAGGCATGGCAGTTTCTCAATTTGTATGGCCTTGACAGTATTGAGAATGATTGCTCTAATGTTTTGACATATTTTTGGATTTGATTTGCTAATATTTTGTTGAGAATTTTTGCATTTATGTTTGTGTTTGTGAGACGTGAAAGTTTCTAATTTTCTTGTCTCATTTTTTTAATCTAGTTTTACTTTTAGTATAACGATGGACTTTCTGAATGAATTATGATGTGTTCATTTGCTTCAGTTTTCCATAAGAGGTGGTGGAGAACAGCTAAACTAAGTGTAGAAATTCCCTCTAAAAGTATCTGAGCCAATTGCTTACTTTTCTGGAAAAGTATTTCTGTGGATATCTATATTTTTTAAATCTCAGAGCTACAGAGAGAGAAAAAGAGAGAATTTCTTTCTGCTACTTCACTCCTTGGATGACTGTAACGGCAGTGACTGGGCTAGGCAGAATCCAAGAACTTCTGAGTCTTTCACTTGGGTGGGAAGGACATAAATGCTTGGGTCATTGTCTGCTGCATCTCCCAGGTACATTAGCAGGAAGTTGAATCAAAAGTTCAGCAGGACTCGCATCAGCACCCTATGAAATGTAGGTGCTACAGGTGGTACTATTACTTGCTACACCACAATGTTAGTCCAGAAAATTATGATTTTTTACTGAAATTTTTTTTAAATATTTATTTTTTATTTTTATTGGAAAGGGGGATATACAGAGAGGAGAGACAGAGAGGAAGATCTTCCATCTGATGATTCACTCCCCAAGTGAGCGCAACAGCCGATACTATGCCGATCCGAAGCCAGGAGCCTCTTCCGGGTCTCCCACACAAAGCTTTGGGCTGTCCTCAACTGCTTTCCAGGGCCACAGGCAGGGAGCTGGATGGGAAGCGGGCTGCCGGGATTAGAACCGGCAACCTTATGGGATCCCGGGGCGTGCAAGGCGAGGACCTTAACCACTGCGCCACCGTGCTGGGCCCTTTTACTGAAATTTTTTAAAAAGACCTAGTTAGCTTATCAATTTTTTTAATTTATGTGCTTACCCCTTTTTAAAGTAAAACCTTTTAACAAACATCATTACATTGTTTTACCAATTTCTTTCTATTTCAGCTTGAAATAGTTCTGTTGAAATATCTTAATCTCACTAATTCTTTTCTTATTCATGCACTCTGTAGAAAAGCCTATCAAAGACTTTTATCTCTATTATAGCTGTAGCATTTCTTTGTGATTTTCTTAAGTTTTTATTTCTTTGCCCAATTTATCAACATCCCCTTGCATGCTGCCTACATCTTGCATACATCTTTTACATATTGTTAATAATTTAAATTCACTGATAATATCAGATACGCATCATAGTTCAGCATAGTTATGATGCATATTTTAATCTCTAATCCATGTTCTTTGCCTGTTGAAAGATTTTGTAGTTGTTGGCCAAAGGCTGGCAAAAATTGATTAAGTAATTGGAACTGACATAGATTCACATTTAGCATCAATTTTTACGTTAGTCTGCCTAAGAGATGCTTTACATCAAATGGTTGCTGCAGCTGCAGATGCCAGAATCTTAACTTTCTCTAGTGCTATTATGTCTTTCCTGTTATTGTTTTTGGGTTGTACTGAGAAGTCTTACCTCCATAGATTTTGTGTTTTCAGCTCTTTCCACTACAATCTGATTAATGCACTGAAGAGTTTTTTGTTTGTTTGTTTGTTTGTTTGTTTGGTGTATTGGTAAAGTATGGAAAAGGGGAATACACTGTAAACATATCATTTTATGCCACTCTTTATGAGAGCAGAACCTATGTGAGACAGAAAGGCTAGGATATTAGAGTTGAAAGAGTAACCAGTATATTCCCCCCTTCTTTCTGGAGAATTAGATTTATAATGAAGAGTGCCATAACAGATTTCAAGAGTTGCTTGTAGCCTCCCCTACCAGAGTCATCAGGGACCCTTCCTAGGCTTTTTCCCATGAGAAACTAATGTTTTTCCTTAAAATAAAATACTTGGAAGTATGGCTTGCCCACTGAGACTGACAACCAGAATAGATTCTCACTCTAAAGCTATTAATATTCAGCCTCCATCAAATTTACCATTTAAGTTCTCCTAATCCTCTACAAGTTGTTCTGAGGCAGAGTAAGACCAACATACATCAAAGATGGTTACTACTGAAACAACACTTGGCTATAGTTCCTAAGACAAGTGACATGCCACGTCCAAGGGTGGCAGTGCCCACAAGGGTGGCAGTGCACATCAGAGCCAGGCAATTGGCAGAAACATAAGGAAATTGTGGATAAAGGTCTATTTGGTTGGGAGACAACAGGCAAGACAATTAAGAAGTGTTGGAATTAGCTGATCTGAGTAATTTCAATGATCTCTCGGACACATGTCCTCCTACTGGATAAGATAAAAATACTAGGGTCTAACATAGGAAAGGATTGTGGCGTGGGCTCTATAGAGTGAGTTTATACTTGACGTGTGTGAAGTGGTGACTTGTTTACTACCTTTTGCACTTGGCTAACTTTGGGAGAGGCAATACCTCCAAGGTCAGTATTTTGAGGCCAAAGGCGTCAAAACATTTAGAATGCAGAAAATAGAAGACAATGATAGCTCTAGCTACTTCTGCTCCAGTTAAACAAATCTCAGCTGTGATCTATTTCTTTCTTTCTTTGTTCGCTTTGTCTGTCCAGATTTCCAGGAGTGGCTTTCTCTGTGACCATATATCCTTAGAAATAGGAGCTAGCAGATTGAATTCTTCCAACTATGTTACGTGTCAGAACTGAAATTTTCCCTAACCCATTTTTAATCAATCTGCTTTTATTTCTGTAGCAGCTTAAATATTTGCAGCAGATTCCAAATTCTAAGGGTTTAAAATGAGATTTTTTTTTAATTGGAAAATTTTTCTCAGGTAGGATGCCAGCATGAATCATCCATTCAGTACCATGTCCTTTAATTTTCACGTTGAAATGTAAGCTAAAAAATTGTGTCAGTATCAATCTTTATTAACAATTTGCTTTTTTGAAACTAATTTCTTTCTCTTGCTACTATACATGTTAGGATTTTATATAAACCTTACTTTAGGAATATGAAAATTTGAGCTTAGTACTGTTGATCACCAATTTAATATCTTCAAAAATAGTTCACATTCAAGTTTCTCAGTAGGTAAGTGTGGATAATACTATTTTCTTACGTAACTGAAGTGTCACTTGGAGTATAAATGGACATTTGGAAACTCTAGATTGTAAAGCACTTTAGAAATATAAGAAAATTGAATTCTTACTAATTACATTCACACACATCTTAGCATGCTTGAGTGTTTAAGGACAGAGTGCTTCTGAACATGATTGAAAGAAACCATAGCCTCTGACCACACGCTTTAAGAACAAGTAAACTGGGCCTGAAGCGATAGTGTAGTGGTTAAAGTCCTCACCTTTCAAGTGCCAGAATCCCATATGGGCACTGGTTCTACTTCCCATCCAGCTCTCTGCTTATGGCCTGGAAAGGTAGTTGAGGACAGCCCAAAGCCTTGGGATCCTGCACCCACGTGGGAGACCCGGAAGAGCTCCTGGCTCCAGGTCAGCAAGTACCGGCCGTTGCAGTCACTTGGGGAATGAATCATCGGATGGAAGATCTTCCTCTCTTTCTCTCTTCCTCTCTGTATGCCTGCCTTTCCAATAAAAATAAATAAATCTTAAAAAAAAAAAAAAACAAGTAAACTGATGGATGGAAGAGGGAGAAAGGTTCTGCCTGTTTGGCTCGCTTTTCCTTAGGCCGGAGAAGCCAGTGAAGCACTCAAGTGCTCAGGTTCTCAGAAACGTTAAGTGACCAGAGAGTTTAAATTGCCTCAGTGATAGCCTCTACTCCCTTTGATGGCTGATATATTCAACTGGGGAATCCCAGCACAAATCACCGTGTTTATTGACCAGAGCAACAGAACTCGTATACTCCTGGCTTTGAAAGTATCTTTTTCTTTAGCAGGAAATCGGATCTAACCAACAAACTACAGACAGCAAATGATCGTAGACTGTCCTTGGAGTAATAACACTGGGTGGAGAACTTTATTACCTAATAAACACGGATCTCAAGTGTGTCATAATACGTAGGAATGATGACACAAATTCCCCGTAAACTGTCTGCCTTGCAGTTGTATCCCTAAGGTTTAACTTGGAAACTGGTGAAGTTTTATACCCCTGTTTGCATCTCATTTCTGTAACAAACACAACTAAAGCCAGACAGACTAAATTTTTCAGAATACGTAACATTGGTAAAAAATTAAGAAGAGTATGAAGCGTGTGACTGTGATGCATATCAGAGGCAACACAGGGTCAGTTCACTTGGTGTGGGCCCTCAGTCCTGCACACTGTGTGTCCTGGGACATGTGTTTGGTCTATCAGTACCTCACTATGTCTTCCTCACTTGCCAATTGGGGAGACAAATAATCGGCCTTAAAGAATTCAGCTTCTTCATGTGCTTCCAACAAGCAGGGCTAGGTCGGACCAAAGTCTCCTGAGTGGGTAGCAGGGACTCGGTCTCCAAGGCACTTTAGCATAAAGCTGGATTGTAAATAGAAGACTCAAACCTGGGACACTGACATGGGATGAGAACATATCCGGAGGCAGTTCTACCTACTGCGCCACAATCTCCACCTCAATATTAATCATTAAATTTTTAATTTGTGCTTTTTGTTTTATCTTTCTGTGTGACAAAATTATACCTAGTTATGAGTATCAATTTTTGATCACAAGGAAAATACAGATAAGATTAATCACATTCAGTAAAGGAGCAATATGCATACTATGTTTCATATACTTAAAGAGAAGATGGATTATATTTAGAAACAGATGATTCTCGTGGGGTTGGAAGGAATCTTACAGTGATCAAAAACATTTTTTTAAAGACCTAATTTCAGAATGTTGACAGAATTTCTCTTCCACTTTCAAAATTTAACTTCAAATTAAGTTAAATATAATCATATCAATTTTATTTAATTTCCATAATGTGTTTCGGGGGGAAATGCAAATGAATTACACATGAAATGCTGCCATATTTTGATTATGTAAATTAAAATTTTGATGTAGAGTTATTAAGCAATTTTCTCAGATGCTAATCTTTAGCAGAGTAAGGGTAATTTTCTTTTTCTTGTTTTGACTGATCAATGTTACTTTTATAGAATTTTTAAAAGACTCTTGCATTAACTTTAATGAAACTAGTTAGCTCCCAGAAGACAGTAATAAGATGTCAGTTGTTGAAAGATAAATATAATGAGTAATTATTTAAATTAAGCAAGTTTTTTCTCATACATGTAAATAAAGTTGAAAACCAATTGAGGGAAGGGTTGAGGAACAGGTGAAAGTATTTAAATATTTTTTAAGATGATAACAAAGGTGGAAAAGTAGAATCACAAATTACAGAGTTAACTACTTCTGAAAAATAAATATAATAAGAAATCAGTTCACTTATCATTCCATTTTTTCTAGAAAAGGTTTTAGTAAATTCTAGTACTTTAAATAGCAGAATTGAAAAGTTCAAATAGCAGTTCTGTTTTCTAACACAAATGCATGATTTATTATATGCAAATATATCACATACACAAATTAATATTGTCAATATAATTATATTTAATTGTTAAGCAAAAATAGTGCAGTGGGAATATACACAACAGTTATAACATATAATTGAAAGTAAAATGAAACTAATACTTGCAACAGTAACTTTGGTATATTCACAGTTTATAAAATACATTTATATGCATGCAGAAATTGAAAATTTACAACGCTTGATAAGAGTTTTGACACTGCGGTTAAGATCCCACTTAGGACACCTGCAACCTATATTAACTCTTGTGTTCACATCCCGACAGTGTTTCCTATGTAGCATCATGGTAACACACACCCTGGAAGTACATCACCTAAGAACTTCGGTTCCTGCATGCCTCTCCATTTTCAAATAAAATCAAAATACGTTAATGACAGTACAAGCATACTTGCCTATATTTACTGTCAAGAGTAACGCTGTGAGTATGAACTAGAAGCTAAAATAGATAACTACTGTAGTAAATATTAAAATTTATAAAGATAGAGAGAGAGGTAGAGAGAGAGAGCGTTCTTATCTGACGATCCATCCCCCAGGTACCTACAATGGTCAAAGGTTGGACAGAGTTGAGCCAACTTTGGGAATTTAATCCAGGAGTCTCATATGCATGGTAAGGAAGAAATTAGTTGAACCATTATTACTGTCTCCTGTGATCTGCATGAGCAAGAAGCTGCAATTCAAAGAAAGTGTTGGAAATTAAACCCAAGAATTCTGATGTATGATGTAGCATGTTAACAAGCATCTTCACTGTTAGACTGAACCTTCAAACATTCTGTCCTACACATTCTTTTAATTACTATAAGGAATATTCTTAAAATAAAAAAGAAAGCTTGAGTTTGACCAATAAGTATATGAAAAAGTATTACCGTTGAAACTTACGAAGTCTAGACACTATAGCATAAATTCTATTAATAGTTAATGCACTAATGTTATTAGGCAACAAAAATTTTACTGCAATAGAAATTAAATATAAATATAAAATTAATGGAATTAAGTTAAAAAGCCAATATGAAATCTTGTACTTTTTTATATCTTTTATATTCTTGAGGCAATCTTTTTTTTTTCTTTTTTGGTTTTCAAATTTTGAAGAGTCAATTGGTTGCATCTAGTGATGTCCTTCTAGCTAGTCCCAAGGCAACACAGGACACAAAATGTCAAAATATAGAGCACCAGGGACTGGCGTGAGGGCTCAACTGGCTAATCTTCTACCTGCAAGCGTCAGCATCCCATTTCAGCACTGGTTCATGTCCTGGCTGATCCACTTCCCATGCAGCTCCCTGCTCATGGCCTAGAAAAGCAGCAGAGGGTGGCCCAAGAAAGAGGTACCTAAACAGGGCTTCAATTTTCAGTTTTCTGATTGCTAGTTTACTTCTATTTTATACATTTTTACTTCATAATCATCCATACCTTTTTTGAATTTTTAGGATGTTCTAGAATGTTTACCTTTTCATAGAAGGTATCTTATGTCAATTTTGGTTCTTATTTAAGAATATATTATATACTTATATATATTTATATATATAATATGTATAGTATTATTTACTTGGAAAGCAGAGAGAGAGAGAATGATAAATTGCTAGATGGATGGAGTAACTAACCCATTTGCTGATTTACTTTTCCAATGTCCATGCATTTTATTTTTTCATAATGCATTTTATACTACCTTAGTATCAAAAAGCACTTAGGACTCAATAACAGAACACTGAAAAGAACAATATTACTTGAATATTTAAAATTTTGCCACATGACTCTCTAGTGAAAATTTCTAGTACCAGAAACACAGTAGAATTTAAAAGTTTATGTGACAAAAAAAAAAGAAGCTGTATGAAATACATCAAAGTAAGAATTAAGAATAAGGATGATTTAACTCCGAGAAATCAATACACATGACTTCACTTTCTACGCTAAATTGTGTAGTTTATAAGAAGTTGTAATCTGTGCTGGGTTATTTATTTTTAGATCCAAGCAATAAGTCCAACTATCATTCTGGGAAATGCCACTGTCTTTTAAAATTACCTACACTGATAAAATTCAAATTTACCTGTTCTTTTTTATTCGCAAGTTAAGTATGAAAGATATAGAACTTTCTCAGTTGGTTTGCAATGGATAAAAATTTATTTTGCTCTCTACAAGTTGGTAATGACACTAGTCTTCTTTTAAAACAATTTTTTAATAACAGTGAAAATCGAAATGTCCTGAAGGCTTACTTCTCCACCAAAATATTTGTTTTGCATCTGTTTTCTAATAAATATACACATATACACAAAAAAGCCAAACTTTTCATCATTTTGATGTGGTATTCATAGTGATAGTAATATAACGAAACAGAAAAATGAGCTTGACATCATTGGAACATAAATGTGTGTTGGTATATTAACCCAGGTTTTCTTCTTTAACAACAGGTGCACAATTGTTTTCGCTGAGCCATGCGTGTTTGCTTGTTTCTCCCATCACTTAAACCTGCACAGTTAGCTACCACAGGAGATTTTCACTGTGAAGCAACGCAAAACATCTGTAGAATACAAATTCTTAAATTCTTTTAAAACTATTACAAAAATGTCCAGTAGTCTTGCAATGTATTATCTTACAAAGTAAAACTGAGTTGATTCTGTATTCTGTGGTAGACATCCTATTTAGAGGAAGTGTTCAGAATATGTATCTTTAGGTTTTCAGTGTAAACATTTTTGAAAGTGCCTTTGTGATTCATCTGCCTATTTTTAAAGAGCTTGTTTAAGTAACTCAAATGTTATTTCTTTTTCCAGCATTCATTTGCTCAGTAAGATAATTCAAACACTTAGAGTGAAGTATATGGTTCTCTGGGTAATATGCATGATATTAAACTTTTACACAATGCAAAACACTGTAAATTGGAAACATTTGCATATATATGGCACTCACTTTGGAAAGATGATACACAATTCAAATAATAACTGAAATTTCAACTTGCAAAAACCTATGAATTTCATGAGTTTTATGGCATCGGTTTTTTAATCCACCTAAAGCTCCAACTTCTAGTTTTTGTTTGTTGTTGCTGCTGCTGCTGTTGGTTTTTGTTGTTGCTGCTGTTGTTTACTAATGTCTTGCGTGATGATCTTCCATATCAACTCACACTCACATCTATCTCTTACACAGAAAGTATGGAATCCTTTGCCTTCTGGGTCATTCACATATGACAAAGATAAAATTTATTAAGGTTTGAGGGAAGGTTAAAATTCCTTAGTACTATGGAAGTACACATAAAGGCAAATGAAGTTATGTCTGAAACTTTCCAAAGTATATGCTATAGTACAGATTTTATTAGTTGCCAAAATATTATTGATCAGATGACCAAGATGTGTATTTTTCATACATAATTTCCTATAATCTATATAAATGTTTAGTTAATTTTAGAATGGTGTTTAGAAACGTGTGCACTGGTTCTTGTCCCAGAAACTCCACTTCTCATCCAGCTACCTGTTACAGGCTTGGCAGAAGCAGTAGATTGCCCAGATGTCTGGGCCTCTGCCACTCCAGTGAGAGACCTGCATGAAGCTCCTGGCTCCTGTCTTCTGACTGTCCCTCCCGGTCATGGTCATTGCCACGATCTGATGCAAGAATCAGCAAAAGGAACATTTCTCAATGTGTCTCCACCTTTTCATGTGGCTCTAACAAATAAATAAATAAATCTTCAAAAATGAAAAAAAAAAGATTTACACACCTAGAATAAACTTTCCTAATAAAAGTTGTAGGCAAGAAAAGTCAGAAAAGTTCAAAAGAAATTAGTGAAGGAAACAGAACAGCCTGAATGTAGAATTAGAAAGACCAATTAATGTATTTCCTAAAATTAACAAGCCACAATGCTTAATACTGATTGGGAGTAATTCTAAAATATTATTTTATAGAAAAGAATAATAACAAATAATACATCCTAGTGATTTAAGAAATTTTACATAGTCAATACCTGAACTAAAATACTGTGTTTTCATAATTTATTCAGATTTCATATATTCTATACTCTATAACACTCCTGAAATTTTTTGGTGCTCTGAATCTTATATTATTCCAGGATGGAAAATAGAAGCTGTTCTTGATATCGGAAACAAATAGCAAATAAAGAAACTGGTTATAAAATTGCCAGTGGGCTCAGGATGTAGAAGAGGAGGGACTGTTACAACTATTTCTGTGCCAGGAAAGTGCTGTGAAACTCACATCAGAGGAACTTAGCAGGCAGATGAAGCCATGCTTGCTCCTGCAGGAGCCCACGGTCTTCAGCTCACTGATCCCAGCCTTATTCCAATACTGCATGACCTCTGCTAACCTCTTATGCAGAGAGAATGTGGCTTTTCCTTTTTAAAAATGCTAGTCTGTCAGAGGTGCTTCCCCTTAACAGAATCTAATCAATACGAAGCTGACAAGGGAGTTGTGGAAATACAATATAGGTTCCAAGCCTCTTATAACACAAAAGATGACATTGAGGTCAGATATTTGACACATTTACCTATGCATTATTCCTAGAGAGAAACTGCACAAATATGGTTTATTAGTTTCCTTACATTATGCTGAATGGCCTAAGCAAATGTGTATGTAGAATATTTGCAATTTTTTAGTTATTTGTGACATTGAATTTTTAATATTTTTGTTCTTTTGTGAAATTGAGATTATTACCATTGTAAGTAACACTAAGAAACCATATTTTTTATATTCTGTAAAATTATATATGTCAGTCCAAGTTAGCTCAAAGTGGCCATCGTCTAGCAACTTTAAATGTAATAAATGGGAACGAAATATCTGCAGCACTTACATTTTCTTTTGGAATTCATAGGTTAGTAGAAAATCTGTAGTGTTTCATAAATTGGATTTTGATACTTTCATTTTCCAAGATTTATTGACTCCATCACAAAATGTCAGTTCTACTGTTAAAAATTTTTATGTAACTTTGATGAAGGTGTTTACTTATCCACAAATGTGGTTTCAGCCCTGCACTCATGTCTCATGTAACTTCATACCATTCATTGGCTTGTGCTGAGAACTAAACTCCAAGGTCTTCTATTTCAGAATGTCACTGCTTGGAGACAGAGCCTCTTTTCTTCAAGGGCAGTGGATTGAAAATGAGGCCATTGTGACGGCCTGTAATTCAGTATGATGGAAGTTCTCAAACAAAAAGGGAATTAATGCATTCCAGGGGAGCACCATATGTGAGGCTGCGCAAAGGGAAGGCAGCCAAATGACAGCAAAGAAGGGAAACCTTGGGAGAAACCAAACATGCGGACAAGTTGATGGTGGACTCACAGCCTCTACAATTATGGGAAAATAAATTTTTGTTCTCTATGCCATTTAGTCTATAGTATAATGTTCTGGCAATCCCAGAAAGTTATAAAGTTTGTATTAATCATCAAAGGTTTTCAGTTTATTGTTGTTTTCCCAAAAATCAACTCTCACTTTTTTGATGAAATCTGTAGTTTGAGCATTCATTTTATCTTATGTATGTACTCCTTTTTCTATGTTTCTTGTAAGAAATTATTGTTGAAAGATATTTTGCTTGAATTACTTTTTGCTATTTATTGGTGGTAGATTTATGGATTGTTTTCTTTTTTATTTTTTTATTTTTATTTATAAAGCACATTCATAGAAAGAAGAGACAGAGATTTTCATTCTCTGGTTCACTCCCAAATGGCTACAATAACCAGATGTGGGCAGGTTCAAACCCAGGAACCAGGAGCTTCTTCCAAGTCTTCCATGTAGTACAGAGGCCCGAGAAATGGGGCCATGTTCCTCTGCTTTTCAGGTTTCTGTCTGAAATTACTTTATAACAATGTAAATTCCTATCTGTGGCAATTTTTTCATGTCAGTTTTAACTAACTGATGACATGATTTTTTATTTTTTCAATTTATAGAAAATTGATAGCTTTCACATTTTTCACTATAGATACTTAGAAATATAGACATTCCAACCTTCCTTCTTTTCCTCATCACTCCATATATCTGCCCTTATTATTTTTCCCAAATTATTATTAAAGTATGTTCATTTACCTCACAATAAGAAATTTAAATTTCCCTTATTTAAAGGTATCATGACATAGCAAGTAGAGGGATGGAAAAAAGTCAAACTCTAATTAGATTACATGTAATAAAGAGTAAACTGGGGCCTGGCGGCGTGGCCTAGCGGCTAAAGTCCTTGCCTTGGACGCACCAGAATCCCATATGGGAACCGGTTCTAATCCCGGCAGCTCCACTTCCCATCCAGCTCCCTGCCTGTGGCCTGGGAAAGCAGTCGAGGACAACCCAAGGCTTTGGGACCCTGCACTCACGTGGGTACCCGAAAGACGTTCCAGGCTTCGGATCAGCCCAGCACTGGCTGTCTCAGTCACTTGGGGAATGAATCTTCGGACAGAAAATCTTCCTCTCTGTCTCTCCTCCTCTCTGTATATCTGCCTTTCTAATAAAAATAAATAAATCTTTTTTTAAAAAAAGGTAAACTGAAATAATTAAAAGTCCTGTTATTATTCATAAATATAGACCTGCTGTTATGAATTCATTCTCATGATCACATTTCTACATCATTTCAATGGAATTTGGGAAGTTAATGGAGATAAACTCCTGGAATCAGGAGAAACATTAAATTTTGTTTAAGTCAAAAATTCTAAAATGCATTTCAAAATTGTCATTTCATTCATTGAAAAATGTTTTATAGTATTTATAAGCAATCATGAAAACTTCAGTATGCATGTTACCTGATAATAGATTTGAATTTTATGTACATATTTACACCCATTTCCCTTCATTTTCTTTGTAATAGCACATTTAAAAAAAAAAAGTGGAGAATTGAAAAGGGGAAAGACAGAGAGCGAGAATCACTCATCTGTTGGATTCATTCTCACATTTCTGTAATAGCTGGCGCTCTGCTAGGCGAATGCCAGGAGCACAGGACTTATCTGGATCTCCAATTGGATAGCAGGAATTCAAGGACTTGATTTGTAATCTGCAGCCTCTCCAAATGCATTAATAGGAAGTAGGATCAAAAATGGAGGAGCCAGGACTTAAACTGATACTCCATCATGAAATATATGTGTTCCAAAGAGCACCTTCATCTACTGCATCACAGCATTCCCTCTCTCATTTTCCTTATTTTCAAAGTCTTCTGTGATGGTATTAACAAGCCTTCTGAAGTTCTGCATAGGTGTAGTAAAAGTGTTTCAGCTAATTATTTGATAATTAATTCATAATGCAGAATTATTTGATACCTCACATAATAGATATTTACATAGCATAATATACCAAGCCCATAATCAAAACATACCAAGCCCATTTAAATAAGCTCTATACACATGCACACCCACATACACTCACACACAAACACATATGGATAAATTATATTGATTTATTCATCCAGGTTCACAGAATTAATAGCTGATCTGACCAAGATTTAAACAAAACTTCACATATTTAAAATTTCTGTCCCTCTCATTTCCTTTAAAATATAAAATTTCATAGCAAAAGAGACTGAATACTGGATAAAATCATCAATGTTCAGAAATGAGTCTTCAAACTCTGAAAATGCCTTAACTTGGAAAAAAACGCATTGTATTTAGGTGGGAGTTAAGAAAGAGAGAAGGAGTAACTGAAGAATACTTCTAACCAAACGGGGTGGTTGCCACTTACTGCCATGTGTTTCACCCTAGAAACACATTTCTACACCATGGCAGCTTATGGGAGAACAGAAGTCCCAGAGTTTGTTGCTATGAGAACATTGATTGCATTTGTTTGTTTTCTATTTCAAGCTGCTGATTTCTCACTTCAGCGCTTTAAATAGCCACAAAAGAATAATCAGTCCCGCTCATCACTCAAATTTTCCCTTGCTTGCTACAAAAGTTAACTGGTTAGGGTAGCATTTTATATGCTGGGAAAGTCATTTAATTTTTAGTAATAATTTTTTTAAGCTTGGTTTTTGCCAAGACAACACATCAATTTATCTTAAAATGAACTAACTTGAATGCTTTCAAAGGGTCAAAAAATGAAAAATAAAGTCATGAGCATAGGAAAATAAATGATTTTTTTGATAAAGCTTTTTAAAAAAATAAGCACATTATTACATAATCTACCTAATAAGTACATTATTCAATAGTACTGGAAACTCTCCAAATCTGATTCCTAAAATTTCCCATGTGAATAGCTGGTACACAATTTATTCAAGCATTTTAACAAGGGAATATCATACTTTTTAAATTTAGACTGATAGAGACCTTTTATGCACTCTGTCCATTCACTAAATTCCCACAAGAGCCAAAAGCCCAGAACCTGACATTGATTCCAGGTCTCCCAAGGGGGTAGAAGTAATCCAACAACCTGAAGCATCACTGTTACCTGCCAGGATCTGCATTAGCAGGAAGCTAGAGTCAGGAGTGGGTCTGAGACTTGAACTAGCCACAGGACATGTGGTCAGGCATCCTGAACTGTGTCAAATGCTTGCACCACAGCAACATCTCCTTGACTCAATTCCAATACTGAACTGCCATTCCATGAAATCAAATCACAGCTAAGCAGATACAACAATTTAGATTTTTTTAGACTTTTTTAATAAAAGTTTTATGTATTGAAGAGAAAATTGCTTTTCTTTTTTTTTCTTTTTGAGTTCTTTTTAGATTCTAGATATCAGTCCTATATCAGTTATATAATTTGTAAATATTTTATCCCATTATGTTGGTTACCTCTTAATTTTGTGGACAGTTTGTTTCCTCTGCAGTGCAAATGCATCTTAGCTGGATGTAATTCCCTTGTTGACTCTTGTTTTAATTTCTGTAGTCTGTCATAAGAAGTCTTTGTCTACACCTATACCTTGCAGAGTTTCATTGCTGTTTTCCTCTAGTCACTTAATGGTATCAAGTCAGATTAGTTTCTTGATTTATTTAGAGTTGATTTTTGAAAAAGGTGTAAGGTAGGGGTGTAGGAGTCTTGTTTCATAATTCCACATATACAGATTCAATTTTCCCAGCACTGTTTGTTGAAAAGACTATCCTTTATTTCCAGATTATTTAAACTAGTTTGTCAAAAAATTAGTTGGCTGTAGATGTGTGAGTTAATTTCTGGAATTTCTGCTCTGTTCCATTGATCTGCATGTCTATTTTTGTGCCAGTAGCAGGCTGTTATGATTGTGACATTCTTTCAAATAGTAGTTTAGGAGCATTTATAAAACATTAGATGCTCCTACAAGAAAATGCATCAATTCCTTTTCTCTCAGTACTTATTCTGGGGATGAGAGCACTCACTACAGCACTGATTAATCAGGCCAATAAATTAGAAAAAAAATCAAAATCCTCATAGATGAACAATGTTTACTTAAATTATTACCAGATAAACTGTGTGATCTTTTATTTTACTAACATAAGTTTTTAAATCTGAAAATATTTTATGACATGGTAAGTGAATAATAAACCCTGTATTCTATGGGAAATAGAGATACATTAGAAAATATAGAACATTCCCAGTTTTGATAGTTCGTCAGTTCTGGATTGCTGCCAATCTCGCCATTCCCATCGCAATGAAACCTATTCAGAGTCCACTGGCTGATAGTCTTCTCATGGTTGGGGTTCTAAGATCAGCAGTTCAGTTGGAGGGATCTCCAAAGAGCGCGCCTCCCGTTGGGGATCTAGGATGGGTGGGAGATTGGGTGGGGTTTTTCCTTTGTTACTCCCCTAACCCCAGATACAGAGAAAAATGATAATATTAGTGTGGAAACAATGGTATTACCCACTTTCACCCTGTAGCCCTTGACCCTTTGTACACTAATCAATTAAGTAAGATTATTAAAAAATAACTTTATAAAAAAGAACATATAGAACATTAAGTGGGACATATGCATATATATTTGCAGACTCTTAACTACATAAAAAACAGATGTGTCAATGGCCCTACTGGGAAACACTTCAGATTGGAGTGTAAAGAAAAATTTTTCAGATAAACAGAAAGCTACTTTGAAGTAAATAATGGACGAGCAAAGAAAATCAGAGGAAAGTGCTATTTGAAAGCCTCATGATTCTTTGCCAGCTGAATGCTGAGAGTGACCATCTCATGCAAAACTGACTGTGGGATATTTTCATCATTCTATGAAAGTTTGGGCATTTTAACTTGAAATCTTAGGATCTGTGTTTCATAGACAAGTACATAAATTAGCTAAAAACCTGAGGGAGACTGAAATCATCCTTGTTAACTAGGGGAGAGGAGTAGGTAACAAATATGTCTACTTTATGCTTTATTTAAAATACCTTAAAAGATAGCATTTGTCCTTTAATCATATATTAATAAAATATGAAATCTAGGAACTTGTTTCTGGTGAAAACATCAGCATTGTCACGTGTCTGCATTCTTTGTTGAGAAAAACTGGTTACTATAACAACCACTGCAGCAGTATTATCTGACCACCTCCCTACACTCACACACACACACACACACGACCACAGCCTCAAACTGATAAATGTTGCTGTGTTCACAGAGCAATCAGGGAGTTTAGAAATGAAAAAGACACATAGAAAACAGGCATACAATGATTTATATTTTGAATAAAATTCAAGACAGTGCAAACTGACTGCCCAGACTCAAGTGGCTCCCAAATCCTGCTCTGGCCAAACAGTTTCCTGGTTGTGGAGAGCAAGATGCTACTTGCTCTCTGACTAATCATAGGGCTGTAGGTAAAAGGGAAAGACATAACTGTAGATGAAAGAAACAAACCAGTGAAATATATATTGAGAAATACAGTGTAATTTCACAATAAAGACTAACATGACAGGCAAGGGAAAAAGAATGAATGTGCAAATTTCAAAGCTTTTCTTTTTCTTGCTGTAAAATGGAGACAACATCTCTCATGCTTACCTGTCACTCTGAGTGCAGAGTCACGTTCATCTTGGAAACTAATTTTTAACATTATTGATTTGTATAAAATATTCATTATTCTTATTCTGTCCAAAAGGCTGAAATTTGTTGAATGAGTGCTTTTTGTTCTTTTTGTCAGTGTTTTAAGCATCACTATTTCTCCTTATAAAAACAAACTTTGCTGTGCTTAAGAGTTAAATAATATCTTAATGCCTTTAATTAATTTTGGACTCTGGAATTAAAAAATTAAAATGAACTAGAAGTTGCATCCAAGTATAAATGGAAATATTGAACTTTGAAACAGTGTCTATGGTTCAGAAATGGCCAAAACCCATTTTTAGAAATACTTTACTTAGACTTTCCTTAGCATATGCATATTTGTGATTTATATGCAACCTATTTCTCCTCAAAATTTAAATGCATTGAAAATATCAAGTTCCTGTATGCTACTAAATGTGTTTTCCTCCACATAACAGCATACTGACCTAAACCCGTTTTACTCAATTAACTGGAAACATTTTTATAACTGTGAGAGAGTAAGTATAAAAATGGTACTTTCTTATTTTAGTTTTGGCTTTTCTGAAAGTAAGAAGCAGTCAAAATAGTGTGCTTGTCTCAACAGAGTTCATGCACACCAAATTCTAAACCACACAGTATTTTTATAAGCGCTAAACCACTAAAAATACAGATTTTTTAAAAAAATATGCTTGACTTTTAACTACATAGCTGACTGCGTCTGTTAACATGTTTCCAATATTTTAAAAATGCTTGAGGGCTATTCCATTCCATAAAATTAATGATAAATACCAAATAATTAGAACATAGTGTATAAGGTGTGAATATGTAGATTTAATGCAAGCATGGAGAACTGTCTCATCTAAGTTAATACCCATGATTAGTTTCATGAGTCACCGTCTTATCAAATGCAGTCTATAGAAAACTGACAAAAAGATACACAGTTCACAGCTGTCCATCCAGCAGGACAGTCAACGGGGGTCGCAACCAACCTAGGAGAGAATGAAGGGACAAGAGACACAAAGAATGGACAGCAAGACAGGATGTCTGATCAAACTGTCGGTTTATTGATTTCAATTGAGGGTTTTTATATTCTTCAGTAACTAAGGCTCAGGGAGGAAAGGAGAAACTGGGACACAAGCCATGGTCTCAAGACCGATTGTTCTTGAGCAGTCACCATATCAACAATAGTAACCACCACATCAACAATAGTGTAGGTAACCAGTAACAGGATGTTGGGAGGTAAAACATAAATCACATTCTGAAACAGTTGCTAGAAATAATTAAAGCTAAGCATGTGATTTGTTTAATTACCTCTTTCCCAAGCATCTAGCCAACCGGGGGTTTTCCATTGGGCCATAGTTCTATATTCAAAATGGCTTCAGTGTGGCTACAGTACACGGCTCCTGACACACAACTCCACCCTGCAATAAACAATCAATTTGTACATCCAGAAAATACTGCATCTGAGCCTCTCATGTTTCTAAACTTTAAATCTTCTGTGCTTCTATCTTCATAATAATATTCAAGAAATGTTAGAAACAAACAAGTTTCTATCCTATTTTAAAATAGATTGCTTTGTTCTTCTAAAAAACTTTGTTTCAGCAACTCATTTGTTCATAGCTTTTCTTAATTTTCACTTATTTATTCACAAATGCATGTAAAAATCCAACCTCAAGCTTGACAGAGAAAGAGCTCTGCCACTCAAAACTACCTCACTTAAATACATTTCCATTTCTCTACAAAAACACTCCAACAAGGCCTTCTTGTTAGCCTAATGTGTAAAGTCATTGCTTTACACTCACAAGGATCCCATATGGATGCCAGTCCATATCCCGGCAGCCCCACTTCCCATCCAGCTACCTGCATGTGGTCTTCCAAAGCAGTTGAGCACAGCCCACAGCCTCGGGACCCTGAACCCACATGGGAGACCTGGAAGAGACTCCTGGCTCCGGGCTTCAGATTGGCTTCAGCTTCAGCCAGCCATTTCAGCCACTTGGGGAGTGAATCAGTGGAGAAAAACTTTCTATCTCTCCTTTCTGTATATTTGACTTCCCCAAAGCAAACAAAGAAACAAACAAACAAAACTCCAACAGCCAAATCTGCTACATACACCTCATCCATACAACTCCTTTGTCTTATTTAATTTTAATTGGAATACTCTTCTCTTACCACCTTTTTTTTTTAACCTCATCAGTCTTACGTCATCAGTCTCTCATTCAAATCTCAACACAACATGAACATAAGGTTAATTTGGTAAGTACTATTGAATTCTGAGTAGAATTCAATGTTTACATAAATATTCCGTTTTATTTATCAAATTAGCCTGAACAAATTTGAAGAACATAATGGATTTGATTCACTTTTACAATTCTACAAAGCCTAGAAGATTTTTTTGAATATAATAAAACTATGACAACTAATTACATTTATGGACAAGCCATAAATAACAAATTTCCATATTCTTTAGCCTCTCTGGTTGAAACACTAAGTAATTCTAAGATAACATATTAAAGATCTCAGAAATGTTATCTCATTGAAGCTTTAATGTAATTTGGCATGATAAATTCTATGATTAATCTATTTGTAAAACTGAAGCAGGTGAAGTCAAGAAAATTCTGCTAATTTTTTGAAAGAGAAAATTACAACAAATTTAAACACATCTTTAGATTTTATTTGAATTCTAGATGAGGCATCATTTCAACCTACAAATTGGACTAATGCTCCACTGGACATGGTCAATCAGTTCATTCTGTAAGTTAGGAGAATATTAGGGGAGAAAGGCAAATTAGTTAACACTAGGTGACTTTTCTTGTTGTAGTTAAAGCAAAAGAAATTTCCTGCTTATGCTGAGCCATGGCTTTTCTACCAAGTTGTTTTGAATCTATCATGTTCTGAGGAACACTTTCTGTGGATCTATCTGCTTCTTCAGTTTCAGATTAAATTATGTTACAATTAGGAATCATGTCTCCATGTTGAATTGATCTATTCTGTTGCAAACTAGCACAATAGCTCAGTGCAAAGCAATGGCTTTCTGTAAAATTTGTCTCACTCTATTGAGACTGGCCTTTACATATATATATATGTAAATATATATATACATATATAGTAAATATATATGCACATATATTCATCTAGAGAAACTATAACGAAAACTCGCATACTGAGAAGTAAAGGTTTATTGCAGAATGCATCTCTATTCCCAAATAAAAGATGTACTCCCAATGAAACTGTTAATTATATTGACAATAAGGTAATGAATTTTTCTACTGTAGTCTCTACCTACAATGTCATGACACTCTTAAATAGCAGAATGATGGACTTGTGACTGCTGCTGAAGGAATATACTATTGTTAAAGAGATAGCGAGAAAGAGAGAAAACCCAGTTTATGGGGGAGGGGGAATGAGGATGGGAGGATGGGAAATTCCTGAGCCTATGAAACTATATCATTAAAATTTTTTTAAACTCAAAATAAATCAAGAGATCAGGATTTGAATCACATTTCAATCTTCAGTCCACAGGAAACTTCAAAGCCTCCAAAGGAAACTGTTGGCTGTACAGACATTTTCAATGTTACTGATGTGATTTAACTGGACTGCCTTCATAATCCATTACCTCTGCCTCCACAATATGCAGCTCATCTTTTGCACCAGTGCACAAACCGACCATTCTTAGATAACTGGTGCTCATTTTCATTAGTGTACACTTTAAAGTGATAATCTTTGCTACCTTTAATTCACAACCAAAAAGACAGGTATGGGGCCTCAGAAGGTTCATGTACATATTCATGGAATCTTCCATGGGGGGGGGTGGGATGAACTTGGGTGGGAGAGAAGGCAGATAAGAAAGAAAATATCTACTCCTGAAAGTATATCCACTCAAGACAGAATCATGCCAGCCACAGAGAAATGTTCTAGAGGTGTCCTTTCTAGCTGCGCTACTGACAACAAGGTTGAACATCTCTGCTGCCAACTTTTACAGTGGTTCTGCTATCATCCTTTACACTGAGACACTGGGTATTAATTGGTTGAATGATCTCCCAAAACACCCCCAAATAAGTACAGACATGGTTTAATAGCTCAGGTTTGACACTTAGCTAGACACAGCCACAGTGGTAGTTTGTCTTCAAGTGCAACTGGGCATTTGAAGTTGAAGTTAGTTTCTAATTATCCTTTCAAAATGAAGACAGAATATATAAAGAAAGAACAAGGAAATATCTCAAGCAATTTTGTTTTTTAATAGATTTGACCTTTTTAAGGTTGAATTTGTGACAGACTATACGGCAAGAAAATCTGGAAAAAATTAAACAGGAAAATTCTAAAAATATGAAGTCTAAACATGGTAATTTTTAAAAGGCTTAACTTTCAGTTCAACTTCAGTATCCTAAATACACATGCCTCTTGTAGACCTGTTCCTAAGGAATACCAACAGGTGTTCTTTGCCTACATTTCTCCCTCTCTTCAAGGCAAGCACTACTAGTTAGGTTTTTTTTTCAACTTCATTGTAAATATTAAGTTTATTGCTCTCCTGCAGCTCAATGGAGCACTTTCTTCCAAGTATTTATATGAACAGATACGTCATCTTCACGAAGGGACAATAGTTAGCCAATGTGTCGTAGAATACAACCAAAAGCTAGGAAGATCTGCTTTAAGTCCTCATTGTGCCTATAAATCCCAGCTCTACCACTGTATGATCTTACCTACGTCACAATCGTTCTTGATCTCAGTTTCTATATTGTGAAATTAAATTCTGATTCTGATAACAGCCAAGTATTTAGCTCTTAAACTTGAACGTATAAATTTGTCTATCACAAGCAACTTGTACAATAGTACTCTGTTCTCTTTCTTTCTTTCCAGGGTTAATTTATTGTATTATTATTGGCGACAAGCTGCTCTCATTCCCTAAATTGATTTTGCAGCCTTTACTATTACTTTTCTTTACTTTCACTCCAATGCATTTTCCTTCTAGATTCGCTCATTCATGACATTTCAACTGTCCTTTATTTCAGGATGAGTATTAAATATTCAATTTCCTATTTCATATCTAACCATCATGCTATATCATTTTTTCAAGATCATTTATATTAGCGGGAGGCATCAGAAATATTTTCTTATGCTACTTTCTTTTGTCCCTATTTTCCAAAAATTCTCAATCTTGAATTAAATTTAGAGTTCATCAATATCTCTGCACTTAATTTTCAGCTAAACCATATTGTTCTCAGTGCTGGCTTTCCTGGTATGGTTTGAAATCACCTGTCAGCATAACTCAACAAAGAACAGGGGCCACTTATGTCAACATGACTTTTTTCAAAGAAATATTTGTCCAGGAACATAACATTAAAATCCAAAAGATGACTTCACAGTTTATTTCAGGAAGAAACAAATTATTTCATTCTAGATGTGGCATTTCAATATAGAGTACATACATTATAGCATGCATTAATACCGATCGTTTCTTTTAATCTATGCTTTTTGAAACCCTGCTTTTGTCATACATAGATTCCCTAGCATATACTAGAATTTATTTAATAACATATTTCCAATTTTCTGATACATATTAACCTCTTTCTCATAAATCACCTACCTTAAGGTTTTGTTAATTGATTGGTGTGAAGATCTTTTTCCTATTTTTTTTTTTGCCCATATGAGAATGTTTCCCTGCAGGCATTCAGTTTGTGGCTCTTTCCTCAGGCATCTCTCACTTTCTAACTTGGAAGTCTGACTGACCACTCATTTAGGTGTCCTGTGTGCTTGGCAGCTTACTTCAGTGCTCTTCATTTTCAAAGGAAACATTTAGACCTAACATTTGATCCCTTAATTCAAGTCATTTCTATCACCTAAAACTTCCCAGAACATATGCTATTATCTTTGTGTATTTTGAGATGCTTTGAGTGTCTGCCAGGACTTGTTCTCTGTGGGTGAGTGAGTTCTCTTCATCAAACAGCCCAGCATCTTTTTCATATTTCTTTTTCTCTGTGATTAGAAATGTAACCACCAGTCAGTCAAAGAAAGAAGCAAAAAACAGTCATTGAGGTAGAACTATAGTACAGAAGTTGGTTAAATGAACTTTTGTGAAAATGTTCCCATTACAGGTCTTCATTCAGATGATGATGGGCTTGTGGAACCAACTATGGTCTCAACAGCTACAGATCTTGTTGACCCACAGCTGTAGCGAAGCTAGACTCAGAGTAGTGAGAAGCCAAAAGTCTTAAATTTGAATATTTGTTTTGTCACTGCTACCAGCGATATAGACCTTGAAAGAATGAAGATTGCTATTCACCTAAACTTTTCAAATCGTATAAAAATGCCCCTTTTGGCAAAATAATCCAAAAACCACAAGAAGAAAAGTACAGGAGAAGCAAAAGACAGCTGCGATTATCACTGAGAGAGTTAAGAGAAAGTAGTCAGAATAAGAAGAAAAAATAGTACATCAAAGATGTCACAAATTCTTTGTTCAGTTTCCTCATTTGTTGGTGAAAGTTATTTGGTTTTGAGACATGCTTTTTTTGTGCAGCCAAAGTCAAGAGAGGCCAGTCTCTGGCCTAGCCCTTAGAAGACTGTGAAGAAGTTAACTGACTGAGAGCTGGCTTGCTTGTGACTTTCCTGGACTCATCTCTGCTTCAGAGCTGAGCTGCATTCTTCTCAAGATGCCCTTGGTTTTAAGAATCTGACACCTTTGGCTTGACATAAATGTTCCACAATGTTGCCAGCATCTTGAATTCGTGTTACTCAGTCCCTACCTGCTCTCCCCTTCATAGAGAGCTGTGTTATGTTACCTGCAATAGGAAGGATTCTCCTGCTTTCCACAGCTCCCTCTTTAGGAATTCTCCATCCACATTTCTCCCAGAGATGCCTTACGTATTTAATCTCATCTCGGCATCTGCTTCTTGGAAGAATGAATATTAACAACTTATTGTGTAGCAACAACCAAAACACAGTTGATCATTTCCACATTTATCTAAAGCAGACACCATGTCATGCAATTAGGGTCTATTAAATAAACATATTTTTGTAAAATATTCAACTATTAGGAGTTATTATCTCCTCTTAGAAACATGAATTAAAGACTAAATCCCACCTCAAGCCAGATATTCATGTATTTGCTTTTGGAAATAGAATGGTATGTATTTTTTACAGCTATCTACCATTTTCATCAAAATATAAAGTCTTCAAATTTATTGGTTAGAACAAACAGTTCAAAAGCACCGAGTTCCTGTTACTTGAGAGGTAAAGCAAGCAGTCCCCAAAACAACACATTGACAAGACAATGAGTTCAACTTCATGAAGTACAGTATCAACAATAATCAACAGGATCAAGAAGTCAACCAACATTAGCAAGAGTCACGTCATGGATATAAAACCAGCCAAGGGAAACCTCCTTACAAGAGAAATGGGCAGACACTCGTCATATCTGCTGCTAAGACCAGGCACCAGAGCACGTACTCATCTCCTAAATCCAGGATTACAAAGAAAAAGAAGGAACTTCTTGCTACTGCGACAAATCCAGTTTGGGCGACAGGAATGCCAGCACCAGAATAGGTTAGCTTCCCCAAAAGCCTGGATATCATCGAATTCAGGTATGACTCACTAGCTGTTGAGCCACTTCTGAAAGTGCTGCGGTCAGCATGCCCGCCAGCAACACTCCTGGGCCAATCTGATGGACCCCACAGTGACCATAGGGTGGTTTTTCTGCAGTGCCTGAGCAGTGGCCTCCTACACGTAACTGATGTCTTGCTCTCTATTTCCTAGCAGAGAACACAGCATTTGACATTACTATTTGACATTACTACCTCCGCAAACACAATTCTATTAACAGTGTGAAAAACCCATTCTCAGTGATGCCTGTTTCACGAAGTGCTATATAAAGACATTCAACACGAGGAAGGTGAAATCTTCCACTAGGAAAAGAAAAAATACATCACACAAGAGAGATGATCAGTAAGCTGTGGACTTCTAGAATTTACCAGAAAGTGAGACATGTTCCTCAGACCCACAGCTAGTACCTGTGGTCTGTTTTTGATCTACCCAATAGAATTTACATTTACAAACTGATTTTCCAAAAGTCTTACTAAGACTCTAATTTTAAAAACTGATAACGCTCCAAAAAATTAATCTTCGGAAAATTCTGAGTGGATTTTAAGTTATTTTTTATTAAAAATGGAAGATTAGTCTGGTGAGACCTTACAACACAATAATAATAATAATAATAATAATAATAATAATAATAAACAATGTTTCAGAAAATTTTTTCCTACAAACTGTTGAGTAGGTGCTACTTTAACCTGATTTTGTAAATGAGACTAAAATGAGAGTTTCAGATCCTAACATCTGGATGTATGGAGCTCCAAATGCAAACAAGATTCTGACATTCATATCCTTTGATTTGCAATTTAACTAAAGTTACAATATTATATTAAGAAGCCTTTAATTGATAGGTCTTAGAATCACATTGCTCAAATTCCAGTTGATAACCAATATTAGCAAATTCCTGTGTAATCATAATAAAGATATGCATAAATAAGCCAAGATGTGTACATATGCAATTATGATTCCTCTTTTCTAAACACAAGCTATCTCACAGTATGTATTGCTGTGCAGCTTTAAAAAGGTTACAGATTTTCTAGGTCTACTAATACTTTGATTCTTTGTGTAGACATCCTAGTCTTCCATTATATGGATGCATCATAATTTTTTTTAGTGTATCCACTACAGATAAGAATTTAGGTTATTAACAAGCATTTCCCATTAAAATCAGTTGTTACTCATGGCTGTCACCATTACAAGAAATGCCTTGTAGCCAATACAATAAGCATGTGCTTATCTATTTCTCTTGAAAGTCTCACATATGTGAGTGTGTGTGTGTGTGTGTGTGTGTGTGTGTGTGTGTGTAAAGAGAGAGAGGGAGAGAGAGAGGGAGAGAGAAAGAGAGAGAGCACACAACAAAAAGAGAAAGGACATTCACCTGCTTGGAGCAGGAGTTGGGAATATAGCACAGTCAGCAGAGAGTGAAGAGGATCCGATTCTCCAATTCAAGTGCCACAGTGTGAGATGAAGGCATCAGAACAGCTGAGCTCAAGGCCTAGCCCTTATACCAAGTGATTGTAACATGAATTTATATCATCAAGAAATTCTTTAAATACTAAGAACATTTTTAATCATGATAATCTTTCACTGTGGTGTTTCCACTGGGCAAGAAGGTCTAAACATGGATTTTGGCTCAGAATATTTGTTAATCTTTTGGGAATGTGTGGGAGTTGATGTTTGAAAGGATGAACAAGGTGTGAGGACAACTGAGGGAAGCAATCAAGACCAGCGATCATGATGTTTCCTTCAAAAAAACAAAAAAGATCTCTTCTTATTATTTTTGGAGAAAATGTCAGTATTACTTTCTTGAGCTATCTTTTGTTTTCTTATTATTTTATTTTATGACACAGTTTCAAAGGCTCTGGGATTCACCCCCAATCCCTCCCCATGCCCTACTTTCAAAAATAAAATTTTCCAACCAACTTTTGGCTATAACCTGGAGCAATACTTAATGAGTACAGTATTCAGGTTAGATTTATTTTTCAGCCACATTGATTACTTACTTGGATAGTCATCCTAAAAAACTGAACAATTCTTTCTAGAAACTTAATTTTATTTTCCAGTCTGTGTAATATAGATTCCCCCATTATAAATGATACTCTTCTTGTCGGTGACAAAGCTCTTGAGAATTTCAATGTTTCTCCATTGAAGATACTTGCCAATCACATCGGCCATACTTTCAATGTCAACTGCTTTTTCCTCATCATTCCAATTCCACTTTAACAAAACTTTATCTCATTCTGTTAAGAAACGTAAGCTTTGTTAAAATTCTTTAAGGGCAGATCAGTACTATGAAATCCTTATACATTAAAAGTCAAACACTTAGAGATATTCAATAAAATGACATTTGCACAAAGATAAATAGGAATTGACACAGTTGTCTTCGCTCCATCTTCTGTTAAGTACTGATAGTCTTGACTTGAGAAACCTGCATTTTCTTCTATTCAAACCACCAATAAAAAGTATAAGTTCCATACCTTCCACTATTATGTATTTTGCTTTGGAAATATTCATGATGTACAAATAATGAAAACTTTTTCTCAGGCAGACCAATTTGCATCTAGGCTTTTTCCTCAGTTGAATGGTTATGAAAATGTGAATCAGCTAAAAATGTAACGTAAGAGGTAAAGGAGCAGAGACCATTTCCAAGATCAATACAGAAGATGTATATTGTTTTCCCTGAGAAAGCAGAATTATTCAAAGATTTATTTAATTAATCCTTCATTTTTGGTCTACTTTAAGCTGGGTTCAATCCTAGGTACTCATAATAAGTAAAGGATGGCTCCATTTTGGTTTGTTTAAATTTTTTGTCTTATTTTCCATGATGCAGCCTTGTGTATTCAGGGATTCCCCCTTTCCCTCCCTTTCCTCCCTGCTTCCTTCATATTATTACACAGGTATAATCCTTAGTAATAGTCATAACATTCTACTATTTAAATACATCATGGCATTGTAGGTGTAGAAAAGGGTACAAATCCAGTATCATATTTTGTAGGTATATTAACAGTTTCATTAGGAGTCTTTTATTTGGGGTTAGTGATACATACGGCAACGTATCTTCACTTTCTGGTATGCTAGTCTCCATTAGATAGCTCATCCATGAGGATACATGTATATACATGTTCTCCTAAATATCTGTTGTTTGGTATTTCACCTGAGGCTTGCATCCCATTTTTATTTGCTAGGAGATACATGTATTACATATGTAGTCAAGATAGTGTTATGGAATATTATAGGTATAATCATAACAATATTAAAGCAACTAGCAGCTGAAATGGCCAATATATTTAACTTGATCTGAGAAATCTTTAGCTTCATGATAGATTTTAGGATTTGATTTAGAATTTTAACAAAATTAATTAAAAGGATAAACTTGTGATTTATGACACAGATGCCTAGGATGATCCTACATGCTATTTCTTTGTCTTCTCTGTTGTGTACATGCACATAAAGGATGGTTTTAAAAGACACTTGACATTTATGAAGAGCTTTAAAAAGTGTACCTAATTAAGGAGAAGGAAGTCAGTGGCAAAAGGAAGAATACAAACAAAGTCACATTATAAAAGAGTCTCCTTGTTAAAGCTAAGGACCTTCTATGGCTACCAAGGACTCAAGTGAGCTCAGACTGCAGAACTGCATAGGAACCAACCTTATGTCATGTGTTCTGAGGGACTGGAACGCAATCTTTTAGCCTAGAGTTCTGGAAACTAAGAGCCACAGGACACTTCTATCAAATTGTGCGACTCAACTAGTAAAGCAACCACATGAAGCTATCTAGATGTGGTGCAGAAAATCTTCGTTTTTTAACAAGCTCCCAGCTGATTCTCAAGACTACTGAATATTAAGGGCTTCCAGTAGGAAACTACTGCAGGGTAAGGAACAAATTACTCAGGAAGTTTTCATGTTGTGCAGTCAGTTTGTATTGTTCACAAACACTTTCCACTCTAGAAGTGGGTCAGGGTGGTGCTTTCTACTGGCACCTACATCCACAGCCTTTTAGGATCAACTTTGCAGTCCAAACTGCAGCTGCATTTCCACCTCATTGCCTTGAGTTAGGAAGAACCATGAGCATAGTGTGCAAACCATAATGGCAGAATGCAATTCTAATTGGAGATATATGCTTATTTCAATTGGAACACATTTTAGTAAACTGGGTGAAGTGAATTACTTCATTTGAGAGTCAGATTTGCAGCTGTGGAGATAAAAATCTTTCACAAGAAAATAATGACACTGGCATTGCCGAGATGGCCCAGATTACAATTAGGTTTGTAAAAATCCCCTGCTTTCCTGCTAACTTTTCTTGGTTGACTAAAAAAAGCTACAGCTATTTAATGGAACCTCTTAATTTATTAAATGAAACTTTTCTGGTAATTAAGGAGTCTAAAGCAAATGAGGCTTAGTTACCTAGTTACATGTAGATACGGTGCACACTCCAGTAAGTACTTCTGATTAGTAATGCAGGTTACTAAAATGCAATCAGAAACTTTGAATAGAGAAAGGAAAGTTTTGAGAATATTCAGTTATTTATAAAAAATTATGTTTTATTGTATATGTAAAAAAGTTTGCTTATTGCATTATTACATAGCATTTATCAACACTGCTAACTCATCCTTTCAATCCTTTTTAGTGTTTATTTATTTGTTTGCTTATTTCCCAAGCAACAGAGAGAAACAAAGGAGAAAGGGTCAGAGAGATAAGAAGGGAAGGGGGAGGGAAAAGAGGGAGAGAGATGAGAAAGACAGAGTAAGGAGGGAAACAGAGAGAGGCTGTTTTAGCCAGGCTGAAGCTAAAACCTTAAAACTGTCCCCATCTCACAGCACGCGAAACCTTGTCTGCTGCCTCCCAAGATGTATTAGCAAGAAGTCCCATTCGAAGCATTACATCCTGGACTCAAATGCTTACTCCTGATTAGGTTGAGGGGTTGTTGGGACCTCAATCAGTGACTTAGCCCACTGCATGGCATTGCCTGCTCTGGCACTACTGAGCATTGATAAGAAAATGATGGTTGGCAAGAAACAATCATGGTTTCCTCCATTGTGGAACTCCCAGCTTACTCAAAGGAAAAGCTTTTAGTCAACAAATAAATTAATGAGTTTATGGTTAATTGTGATAAATGCTGAGAAGGGAAATCACATAATCAATGGGAACATCAATCAGAAGAAATTAAGCATGTTTTACATGTTAAAACCCCTAGAGAGTAGCGCTTTGTTTGGAGCTTTAGGAAAAAAGAAACTTCATATTTTTAGACCAACAGGATAACAAGTTTAGGGAACATAAAACTTGGAGGTACATTCTTGGTACAATTTGAGAATGAAATGTTACGTGAAATCTTAACAATGGAATTTCTGTTGCTCTGTGAAGTGTTCAGCTTCTTATTTTCAAGTTTATAGTTCTGGTGCTATGAGATAATGTGTTAAAATGCCATCTGAAGTGCCACGTTCTACATAGGCAGTGATGAAAATCCAGCTACCTCCTAATGCATCTAGGAAAGCAACAGAGACTGGCTTGTGCTACCTACATGGCAGACCTGGATGGAGCTACAGGTTCATGACTCCCACCTGGCCATTGGAAAGCAAACCAATGAGTGGAAGACCTGTATTTCCACAGTTTTGAATAAATAAATAAATGTGTACATCTACACGATAGAATACTACTCAGCCATAAAAAGACCAAAATCCTATTGTTTGCAATAAAATGGTCCCAACTGGAGACCATCATGCTTAGTGAAATAAGCCAGTCCCAAAAGAACAAATATCATATATTCCCTTTCATGTAAGTCAGTGCTGAGGCAAACTATACAATAAAGAGTTGTAGGTTGCAAACTGCTTACATATGTTCTCACAAATGAACAATTTAATGGAGACTAGCCTAAGTAACAAAGTGAGCTTATACTGCACATCTCTGCTCCTGAAGAGAGAACTCCAATTATGAAACATGTTATACGTCTTTACAGCACAATACTCTACCCCTATCCAAACCTAGCATGACATGATACAAGCAAATACCAGAAAGTTTAACTTGTCACTGCCATTAAGGTATCATATTACTATAACCACTTGGGGAATAACAGTAACAGGGTACAGGGCTGGAACAAGGTGAGGGGGATGGAAAAACCCCTATACTTACATAATTGCATTATGATAAAAAACAGTAAATTTATTTAGTTTTATGAACTATATAAGATTACTAGCACACATTAAGGATAGATTTCATTCCATTCTCCGTGTGTTTATTTTCCATGCAATTTAAAGAAACCTGTGATGTTTCCCAGAACTTGTGGTTGAAGGCCTGTCTGCTGGTTTCATTCCCAGTCCTTCTGCAGGAGTTTCTCTTGACCAAAGAGGGTGCCTCCCCGAAAAATATGTCAGTCATGGGAGAAACACTCATCTGATGACTGCTTTATACCACCAGGCTAAGTTATTCTCTCCCCACATTTCACTATAATGAAGTGAAAATATGTCTAAGAAAAATAATGGCGTATTTATATAAAATCAACCATCACATGAGTTCATAACACTTATTTTAGCTATTGAAATGTGAGTTAGCATCTGAGAGATATTACAAAAAATGTAACATCATATTAACATGTACACTGGTTTGACTCCTTATGTAAAATGAAATAGCTTGTCATCAATAAAATAATATGGTTGCTCTTTAAGTAATCTGTCAAATCTTCTGAAAGAGGCAGGCAGATTTGTGGAGACAGTCTCATTGATCTGTAAACATAAAATGTGAAACTGAAAAATGAGTGCTTTTTTGTTTATTTCTACTCAACATCTTTATATGTGTTGACAGTGTTGAAGCTCCCCTGCTTTCTTCAAAAGCTCTCTTCCTTTACCTTCTTAACATTTCTTTCAAAGTATCATCTTTCTTTCTCTCATCCATCTCAATTATGACTACATGAATTTATGTACTATGAATTTAACCACCTAAACAGAGTGATTCAGGGAGAACAAAAATTTAGTATGTCATTTCCCAGCTAAAAGCCCACAATGCCTTCTTATGCTCAACAAATGGATTCTTAATTTTTAATCTGGCACAGATGTTTTAAATCTATGATCTCTGATTGTCTTTCTATTACTAGATCTTATCTTCATATGTGCAAATCATGATGTTCCTGGTATGGTATTTAATCATGTTGAAAAGTCATTCAAAAATAAATGAAGCAATCAATGCTCACAAGTAATAGGTTATAAGGAATGATCAGACAAAAGAATCAAAGGGAGATTGTGAAGTGCTAACATCAACAACTAAGTAGTCATGGTGGTAAGTCAAAATAGTGGTGTTGCACCTCAACACATGTGCAACACCACTAAGACTGCTCTAGGAACACAGGCAAAAGAGGACCTCCGGATTCTTTAGAAAACAATGGATTCCGTATCACCCCACCTCTTCTGATTAGTCCCACTTGATCTGATAAATCCATCTTTGAAAAATTAAACAAGTATTCAAAGCACTTTGAGAAGAAAATTGTGTATGAATTGGTATTCACAAATGACTATATAAAATTTCAGTACCATGGGGCCAGCGTAGGGCCATTTCAAGCTAATTCTCCAGCTGCATCCCATGTGGCACTGACTTGAGAACTTTCTGTTCCACTTTCTATCCCGTTCCCTGATGGAGACTGAGAAAGCAGCAGAGGATGTCCCAAGTCCTTGGGCTCCTGCAGCCAAGTGGAAGACCTGGAAGAAGCTCCTGGTCCCTTGCTTTGGACTTGGCCAGCTCTGACTTTTGCAGTCATTTGAAGAATGAGCCAGCGCATAGACAAACTCTTTCTCTGACTGTCCTTCTCTCCACCCCTGGAACCCTGGCCTTCAAGTAAAAATAAATATATTTTTTTTAAAATTAAGTATCTTTCTTGTGCTAAGCTAGCAATTCCAGTTTCAAGGGCCAGATTTGGACCCAGTGGATTAACCACTGCTTGCTACACCAGCGACTCAGCTTGGAGTGACTTCTGCTGTCTTCGTTATTCTGTTTCAGCTGACATGGAAGACCCAGATCATGGTCCTGGCTCCTCTCTCTGTGCTTCCTGTCAAGATGGTACAGACATTTGAGAAATGAACCAACTTGTGGAAGATCTTTACCTCTGCCTTTCACTCTCAGTCTGCCTTTCAAATGAATAAGTTAATAAATATTAAAGAAAGTCCTGAAATAATCAAGGCTTAATTTTCCAAATAGTTGGTTAGTGAAATTTTAAAAGTAACATTTTAAAAATTTAATTATTTACATATTTCACTAAGGCTGTGGCATAGCCAAAAGACAAATAAATTTCTTAAAAGCAACACTAAAATTTCCTTGATGCAATAATACAAATATTTCTTTTTTATTAAATTAAGATATGTATCTACATGTCTGTAATCTGAGAGAAGCTTGTATTGGCTTATTTATAGGTGATATTTGAACATAAGATTTCCATTAGAAAAACATAATAAAAATAAAAAATAAGTATTCACAGTTAATTTGAAAAATCTTGATTGAAAAGCCAATCATATTTTAAAAATCTATTTATTTAAAGTTTCAATTTTATTTTTGCTTTGCACTTTAGAATTTAGAATATATCCATGCAAAGGCATGACTATAATGGTGCATTGGCATTTTTCAAAGTTCTTAATTAGTTTAAAGATTAACATTATCATTCATTTTCTCAGGCCCAGAGGCCAAGATTATGCTATTTAAGGGAAAGAGACTAAAGAATTGAATAATAATTGGTTCATTCTGAGATGTATAAATGTACTTCCTGGAGTAGTCATTCAAAATGTTATCCTTCACCAAACCCAGGATTTAGAGTCAGAATTATAGGGATAATTTCCCCGTATTGCCACTTTGCCATCTGTCCTAAAGTCATCATTATTTTTGCACAATTACATTGTGGAATCTTCACTAAGGAGCAAATCACTACTTGGAACAATCAGGCCGCCATAGAGGCTGTTGGCCTAGCAGAGCTCATTACCCCCGAATCCCACATGCTTCACATATGTTGCTCCTGATGCAGACAAAACTAAATGTCTATAGTTTCACCCTGATTAGAAAGCCTAGAGTCAGAGACAAGTAAATTAGGCAAAACAAGGCAAATGTCAGTTTTACATAAGGAGTAAAAGTCAAAAAACCTTTTGAATTTTCATATGGGTGTTGTCAACTGGAGAAATACACATTGCCACTTCACCAATGTGCTCCATGATCAACATTCTGCCTGAAACTGCTGAGTTGATTGTTCTTCTTTGTGTGCTTATGTCCTAATGTCAACAATTACAGATGTCTGTGAAAATGACTCAGAAGTACTGAAATTGATGAAAGAATATTTATTTTTCATTTTGTTTACTACTCCATTAGATAACATAAAAAAATAAGCAAACTAAAAGGTAAAAAAAAAAAAAACCTGCTATCCCAATCAGAGATTTTTATGTTTGACATTGAATAGTGCAAAGCCCTGCTAACCCTCCCTAAGAATTGCAGCAGTTTGAAATGAAGTGTGTAATACTTAACAATCAAACTGATGTTCTCTCGATTTCTTTGTTCAACATCATGCAATCAGTACCTGCACTAGGGTATACAATCATTAGGAAAAGTATTGGAAACAAGGCAATTGAGGAATAATTGTGTTTATGTGTTATGGAACTACATACTAAAAGCAGACAATTTCACTGCTATATTTATTTGTGGTGATCATTTGTTTACATATATTACATGTAGTTTGTTTACATATAATTTGTTTACATATGTTTACATGTGTTTACATACTCACTAAAACTAATACACTGGTATGGAGTGAGAGCTATACGTTAGTGCTTGGTGCAATGGCCTAGTGGCTAAATCCTCTCTTTGCAAGTGCCAGGATCCGATAGAGGTACCAGTTTGTGTCCTGCAAGTTCCACTTCTCACCCAGCTCCACACTTGTGGAGGATGGCCCAAAGCCTTGGCATCTTGCACCTTCATGGGAGATCCAGAAGAAACTCCTGGCTCCCTGGCTTCTGGGTTCAGATCAACTTAGTCCTGGCTGTTGCAGACATTTGGGGAGGGCCCCAGTGGATGGAAGATCTTTTCTCTGTAAATCTGCCTTCCCAATAAATAAATAAATCTTTTAAAAAGAGCTATATGTTAGTAATGTGAGGAGTGATTCAAATATCCCATCTTGGACTCCATGTCCCTTCCTGCTTCCCCTTTCCCACAGCTTTCAAAATCTGCACCTTTCCGGTTATACACCAATGAAATGTAATCTCATGGTGTCTTACCTGAAATTCTCATCCCTAATCTCTCACAGCCTCTGCTCCTAGTCCCCATCCACCTACCTGTAGTTAGAAAAAAAAAAAAAAAAAGGAAGCAGCTCCTGTAAGCTGTTTTCATCATTGGCTACAGGTCCAGGCTGAAGTCAGGAGCCAGGAATTCAACCCAGATGTCCCGTATGTGGCAGAGTTTCTAATTTCACTTCTTAGTGAAAAGGTTCCAGTCTTTTCCCATTTAATATTATGTGGATATTAGGTTTTTTTCACATATTGCTTTGATGTGCTATATTAATGTTCCTTCTATGCCTATCTTGCTTAAGGTTTTTAGCATGAAGTGGTGTTTATCAAATGCCTCCTCTGCATCTGTTAATATGGTATTTATTTTCCAGTTTGTCGATGTGGTGAATAATGTTTATTGATTTGTGAGTGTTAAACAATCCCTGTATGCCAGGGATAAATCCCACCTGGTCTGGGTGAATGATCTGCCTGAGATACCATTGGATCCTATTGGCTAGGATTTTGTCAAGGATCTTTCATGTCTATGTTTATCGGGGATATTTTTAGTTTTCTTTCTGTAGTCTCTCCATCTTTGGTATTGAGATGATATTGCCTTCATAGAGTTTGGAAGGATTTCCTCCCTTTCTACTATTTGGAATAATAGCTTGTGGAGAATTGGGGTAAATTCTTGAAACATTTGGCAAAATTCTGCAGTGAAGCCATCTGGTCCAGGGCTTTTCTTGTATGAGAGGGATTTAATTATTGTTCGATATTTTAATACAGACATACTTGCAGAATGATCAGAGTAATTGACTTTTGCTTTATCCCAAATATTTGCTATCTCTTTGTGTTGGGAATAGTTAACTTTCTCTATAGGAGCTATTTTGAAATAAACAATTTATTTTTGCCACAGTTGTGAGCCAAACCAATTGCACTTCTGTTCTTGTTAGTCATCCTTTCATCATCTCTTGGTCCTCCATCTCCTGCTTACCCTCTGTTAGCATCTATTCTGCACTAGTTCTGAGATCAGTGGTTTACTCTGCACATGAAAAGATGATCTCTAGCTAGATGCAGCATTATGTGCTTTACTTATTTCCCTTCATATTGTCTCCTCCAGTTCTTTTCATGTAGTTACCAATGACAGCATCTTCAGTATTATTTGTCAGTATTGTTTCATGTTTACTTTAAAGGAATCATTTAGCACAAGTGAACAAACTCATCTTACTCAGGGTCAGGTGATGGGAGAAGACATGAAGTCACAGCTTGAGAAATGCCCGTAACTGATACTGCAATGTATGATACACGTCCTGGCTGATCCACTTCCAGCTTTTGTTAATGTGCACTCTTGAAATCAATAAATGATGGCTAAATACTTTCATGCATGCAACCTATGTGAGAGATCCAGAAGGAATTCTTGGTCCCATTTTTCACCTGACCTAACCTAGGTTGCAATGAACATTTGAAGAGTGAGCCTACAGATGGAACATCCCTTTTTGTCTATTTGTCTTTCAAATAAAATGAAAATAAGTAAATAAACAAATAAATGACTGGCAAAACAAGTTTCATTTGTTAAAAACTGTGATTCTCACATAAGATTTTGACCTAGCCTTTATGCTGTTGCTTGGCTTGTTCACAGTGTGGTGTAGAGGCTTTACTTCTGGCTCTGGTTCCAGATTCCAACTCCATCCTCATGTGATTTCTAGGAGGCAGCTTGACGATGAACATAGTTGCATCTGTACCATCTAGGTGGAACTCTGGGATTGAGTTCCTTGTTTCTGGCTCCAGTCTGGCCAAAATTTGGGAACTTAATTAGAAGATGAGAGTCCTTTTTTCTCTTCTGTTTCTCTCTTTTGGTGTGTATCTGCCTCTCAAATTCATTTCTTAAATTATTGAAGTTTATAAAGCAAAGTTTTTGCAAAAACATGTTTTCAAAACTAAAAGAACTAAGTGTTCAGATTATGAAATTACCTTTAATTGAATGAGTCACACCATCACTAAATATGAAATAATCCAAACCACAAGACAATCACAAATGAAACTGTGGAATGCAGAGACTACCTTTACAGTTCTCATGAGTTTTGCATTTGGGTGTTGTGTTTCAGGCACATACACGTATAATGCTCAGCTTACATATCAATTACTTAATCAGCTTTTTAAAATATCGATGGCCAGACCAGTAGAAATTACAGTTTTCAGATTTAATAGTCCAAAGATAGTTTGCGGGGTTTTTTCTGGTTTTTTTTTTATGGAAGTTCCAAAGATTCAGTGATCAAGACATCCTTAATATTTCTTTCATTTTGACTGAATTTTAAACAAATTTATTCTTAACAATGCATAATTCGCCTCTTCTTTCTTGGAGTATTTAGTTTTTAAAATCTTATAAATGTTATTTTTTTCCTGTGGCCCCTAGAAATGTGTGAACATCTTTTCCCAGAAAGTTGCCAGTTTTACAGGCTGCAAAATGTATTTTTGAAGGAGCTGGGTATCACATCTTTGAAATTTTTAACAAAGATAGAAAGCCTAATGCTGGAACAAATATTTGTAGACTTAGCCACAACTCCCTTTGTCCACACATCCCATTGATCAACAGCCTGCTGGTACGATGCAGGACTTGGTCATTCCCTCGCTCCAGCAATTCTTTTGTCTCCACTGAGGTGAGCTTCCAGATTCGTTCTGCAGTTAATTCTGCATGGCATGCAACAGCATGGGAATACAATCAACTCTTCGCCTTGTCCAGCTTGAGTATTATTTTCTTTAGCATTATCATTGCTACCATTTTTAAACTCGGCTTTAGAAGACCCGTTGCTAGTCTACTTAATTTCAACAGACTTTCAGTTTCCTGTACATAATCATGTATGGAAATCATGCACTCCTATTATGATGGATTTGAGGATTAATTGACACAGGTACATGCCCTAACATGAGGTGTGCACTCAATATATTTTTGATACCTTTCTTCCTTGTAGAGACAAACACTTAGACGAGTGTTGGACAAACTGACTTTCAAAGGCATCATTTTACCAATGTAACTCTGTGATGTTGCATTGCCCGTTATCAGTATGACCACTCAGAAAATGCCTCATTCAATGTGCATTACTATGAATAACATCAAGCAACATTGATAAAGTTTTAAGCCAGAGGAAGAGCTGACCTCAGGAGTTATTAATTTTCGCTCCCATAGAAATAAGAACAGATTATTGTAGTGGAGATTAATACCTCAAAGTTAATAAAAGGATTTTAATGCAGGCAATGCATTCTTTTTTGCATTTTGCTCTATCATTTACCAGAATATGGTAAATTAAGTCCTTTCTGTGGAAATCTCCCTCTACTTCATTTCATTTGCTCTGCAACAGACTGAGTCACCAGACTAGATAGGAGGGACATTAGGGTTTGATGGTGTGGTAGAAGCCGAGTCTGGAAGATAGCAGTCCACATGTATTTTGAAGATTTTGCAGGTGGGGATATGGGTGAAATCAATCTGCCAGTTCTCATTCGGTTGATGCCACCACAGCTGGTGAATAGGCAACTTAGGCTTAAGAGCTTCTTGAGGAGAGATGCTGGAACAGGTTGGGCAGGAGGAGTTTGTTAGTGAGGCATTGATGATGCACATTCCTTCTCCTGCTAGGTGGCAGAATGGGGAGGTGACTGGACTCCAAGACAGACTGAGATATGACTATCACATAGGCTAGGTGGTGCAAAACATTAGGGCCCCACACAGAGCTGCCATCCACAAAAGAATGAAATCAGGAGACTGTAGAGGCCGGTTCAGCATGCCCTTCCTAGTTAGATGAGAATCGAGGACCTACTGGCAAGAGTGAAAGGTTGGGGCAGGGGAGTGAAGGGAGTGGAAGAAGTGAGGCAGGTTTAAGGTATGGCTTCTTCAAGGTCTCAGTCTAATGTGTGTGTGTGTGTGTGTGTGTGTGTGTGTGTGTGTGTGTAGAGGTAGTGGGGAAGAATGGGAGGTTCACAGCCCTGCAAAAGAAGTTTGTTGATGGTTTCATTAGAAAAAAATTTACATTTGAGTGGATGGCACAGGCACGCAGGAGGGGTTACTTCTGAAAAATTCTTTTGAAAACATAGCTTGAGTTCTTCCAGAAGCTTGCTGGAATATGGAAAACATGGAAGTGGAGGGTTCAGAGAGGTCCTTGGGAAAGGACCGGGACCCCCCATGTAGCCACAATGGCTGGATTCTCTGTATGGCCGGGAACAAGAGGAACAAAGAGAAAGTGGGAGTAGGAGGAATGGGGTTGGGGGGTGGAATTAGGTGGAATAAGGGAGGGGCAGGAGCAGATTCCAAAGGCCTGGAGATATAGAACTTGAGACTGCTTGCCATTGCGGTGACAGAAATTTCTTTCACTGGCAATGAAAGCATTTTTTGATTAGGAGAAAATTGCTTGTCCTCAGTTTACTGCACTTTCCCCAGGATAATAACAGATGGGCATCCTGCGTCAGCCATCCTTTAGCTCATAATGGTAGAATAATGCAATTATTACTGTTGTTGTAATCATTGCATAGTATAATGATTTTGTACTATTATCATTGCTATTATTATTACCATTGTATAGATGACACCAGAGATTGTGTAGATTAGGTACCCAAGTGCTAGAATGGAATTGCTACCTTGTCTCTGTGCTGTGAATTGCTTGCTACCTATGCAAGAACGTAACTTTCTATTTATGGCTATATTTTAAAAACCATATGTGGCATGTTGAATTGGAAAATGAATTCTCAAAGTACTCTTTTTTTCCTTTTTAAAAATCAAATATTTATAGCGAGTAATTTCTCAGGTACTATCTTCCATGCCTTCACCATTTCATGGTGTCATGAGGTAACTCAGATAACAAATCAACATACATAATGTGTGAGGAGTCAGATGGGATAGTAGGTAGTTAGGGTCTCTGGTCCCTGGTGAAGTTACCTTTCAAATATAAAATTGTGCATTTCCCTGGTAAAATTAGCCTTTAAAATGTAAAAACAGGGTTTTATTTTATTTCCATACCCTTCCAGGAGCAAGTCCTCCCTCTGGGGAGGGAACAAAGGGACAGAATCAACACATCCTCTTCGAGCTATTGCCATATTAAAAGTGAGGAGACAAAACCCACATTAATCTCATGTCTGGGTTACTACCAAAGGAATGACAGTTATTTTTCAGTTTATCGAGATGAGAGAAGAAACCCACTAGCTTCATCCTTTTGTTTCTGGGAGAAGTGGTAGACATTATTGATCATTGTGAATTGCGAATAAGCTTTTTTTTTTTTTTTGCCCTTGAGGTGACTCATGTCAGCCCCATTCCTGAAATGGTGCATAAAAGACATCATTTTCACCATTACCATTTCCTCAGGTCTTCCCTTGCTTGGAACCTCCTCCTGCCACTAGGGCAGGAGCCACTTTTCTTCTTCTTATAGATCATACTTTGCAAACTAGCGTTTGTCTGCATGAAAATTCTTCTTTCGTGTAAGGCAAGAAATGAGGTTGGTGCCATATTTCACATGAATTCCCTGCAACAATACTACACACAAGTTGTTCCCATAGGTCCGCAATTTAGCATAGAATCTCTAGATAATCTCAGTAAAGAAATTCTATCTAGAAGCCATTGGGTCTAATTGAATTCATTAGGACGTCGTTCTGTGATGCAACAAATTAATCTGCCTCGTGCAATGCCAGCATTCTATATGAACACTGCTTGAAGACCTAGCTGCTCCACTTCCATGGCAGTTCCCTGAAACATGTGTTTCAGTGACAGAAGAGAATGGTTCAGTTTCTTGCACACATGATATCCATGTGGGAAACCTACACGTCATTTCAAAATCTTAGCTTTGACCTAGTCTATCCCCAGCCATTCAGGGAGTGACCTTGCAAATGGACGATCTCTCTCTCTCCCTTTCAAACAAATAAGTCTTTTTAAAAAAATCAGTAAATAAAGAAGAATGAAATTAATTAGTATTACCATCCATTCTTGTACTTTTACATGTAAAAAACAGAAAATATGCAGGAATGAACAAAAATAGATAAAAACCCCAATCATTTCTCTGTGCTTTGAACAAATTCTGCCAATGGCATTTGAGGGCATAGTTTTAGGGACCGGCACTGGGGCATAACAGGTAAAGCTGCTGCTGAGCACCAGTTCACGTCCTGGTTGCTGCACCTCCAATCCAGCTCCAGGCTAGTTGCCTCATAAAAGAAGAGGTACATATGCCTGTGCCATTGCCACCAAGGTGAGAGAATCAGAAAAAGCTTCCGGCTCCGGGTGTCTGCCAGAGCTAGCCCTGGTCAGTGTGGCCATCTGGAGAGTGATCCAGCAGGTAAAAGATCTCTCTCTTTCTTTGTTTCTTCCTCTATTATCCTCTGGCTTTCAAATAAATGAATAAATGTAAGAAACCATAGTTTTAGGCTGCTATGGAAGATATTAATGAACCACTGAGAACATGCAAAATATTAAGATGTGTTCTCATTTGTGTCTTTCAAATATTACTGTGTAATTTTATAAAACTTGCTTTATTCTTATAAAAATTGAAACACAAATTTACTTCGAAGATAAAGTATAAGAAAACACATTTTTTCCAATTTCATTGTAAGCAGTGAGCTCTTAGTGACAAATCCTACAGACTCCACAACGACAAAATGAGACCCTGAACATTGTCTAAAAAACCACAATATTATTTTTTAAATGCAGTATATTAAAATTAAAAGCTTTTATTTTAGATTGAAATAGGGCATGGGGGGAGTGACATGGAACAGTGAATTACTGTCACTTCAGACATTTGCAGTCCACACTGGAATGTTAGGCTGTTGTTCTAGCTATTTCACAGTTCAAATTCTGTCACCATCTAATGACCTGACAGGTCGCAGTTACTGCCCTAGCATTTGAGTTTCTGCCACCAACACAGGAGATTGAATTGGAGGTTTATTTTTTTGTTTTGTTGTTATTGTTGTTGTTGTTGTTCCTACCTTCTGTTTGTTTCACGTGTTTCCAATATTTGTGAAATGAACCAGCAGACAGATCCCTTTCTGTTTTTGTCTCTATAACTCTACCTTTCAAAAATGGATAGATAGATAGATAAATAGATAGATAAATGGAAACATGAGAAACTTCATTTTTGTTTTCAGTCTGTTCCATTAAGGTCTAAAGCAAGATCTTAATCCAAAACATCTTAGATAGAAAGCATCCAAAATGCTATGAAAAGTCATGGGAATATTTCATCTTTGCAATCTTACACTCTGAATAAATTGGCCTAAAGATTACTTGGAGAAGTTGGATTCACCATTCTTTGTCCTTGAAAAAGTGTAACTTGCTTTATTCATTAGGGTCATAATTTTAACTAATTCTAATTGCATTTTTATAAGATTGTTCTGAACTACTGAACTGAGAGGAATTTATCCATGCCTGCAAGGTGCTTGTGAGGTATTTGCAATGTACATAGGTTACGGCAATGTAAAAACATAATGTATTACACAGGCTATTTATACATACATATACATATATATATATATATATATGTATATATATATACATATACATATATATGTATATACATGTATATACATATATATATATATGTAAGTACCTATATAGTACCAAACAAGTCACAGCAAACAAATCCACTTCCATATCCTTAAAAGTAAGCTGATTTATAAAGATTAAATTAAAAGTGTATTAATCCCAAAGGACTTGGTCCAAGTGCCTAATTAGCCTAATGGCTAATGCCCTTGCCTTGCATACATCCGGATTCCATATAGGCACAAGTTGATGTCCTGGCTATTCCACTTCCCTTCCAGCTCCTTTCTTGTAACCTAAGAAAGTAGTAGAGGATGCTAAAAGCCCTGAGAACCTCTACCTGCATGGAAGACTCAGAAAAATGTCCCAGCTCCTGGCTTTGCATCAGCTTTGCTCCAGCCATTGTGGCCACTTGGGGAGTGAACCAGTGGACAGAGATCTTTCTCTATGGCCCTCCTTCTCTTTGTATATCTTTCAATATAAATAAATAAACAAATAAGTAAATAGATAACTAAATAAATCTCTTTGTAAAACACATTTACATAAACTTAAAAAAAGGAAGAGAAAAATAAGAGGGAAATGGAGGGCGCAACTTCTGGCCCACATTTAAAATGCTTGAAGTATCTGGGAACTGGCACAATTCAAATTCAGGCATCTGGGGACTGACTCTAGGTCTCAGCTGGATGGCTGGAACCCACACATTTGAAACATCACCCCTTTCTCCCAACATGCACATTACCAGGATGGTAGAACTGCAAGCAGACTTAAACCCTGTGACTTGAACTCCGTATTAGATAGGGAATGTGGGCATCCAATGAGGCATCTTAACTATTTAGCCAAACACTCATTCAAAATTCTTCTTTAAGGATTATTAGGAAATTTTATTTTCCCTTCTAACATTCTAATATTCTGACTTATCTGTGAAAAAAAAAAAGGACTTCTTCAATTACTTCCCTGCAGTATGTTCCTGGAAGGTCATACTGTCTATTAATCTTATTATCATTTCTTCACAAATGCTGTGGGAACTTATTTCAGTAGGTGTCTTGCAGAGCTTTAATAAAATTCCCTTGACCTTTTCATTACTGGCTCATGGAGGAATAAGAAATAAAAATTGGTGAGATGTTCTTTTGAATGAAAGAGAGATGTTCCTTATCTGCTCACTCAGCCACTGTCCCAGTGAAATCTCTTTTGAAAGTAAATGCCTTTTTTTTTTTAAAGATTTATTTTTATTATTTTTTCATTGGAAAGGCGGAAAGTAAATGCCTTCAAAAGAGTTTTTACTGCTTCTTTTCTAATGAACATTGAAGAAGGAGTTCTTTAACACTCATTGAAAGCTCTTCATAGCTGTGATGTAGTATCTGAGGCAGGCTGATCCTGTAAGAGAATAGATTTATATTAGACCAAGGTCATTGAGGCTCATGGTTCATGATTAGGTTGATACTCCTGGCTCAGCTTCTGTTGAGTGTGCTGCTGCTGGCAGAACCACAAAGTGAGACAGGACACTATCGCGTGATGGGAGAAAGGGGTGTACTTATTTTTTTAAAGGTGTACCTTTTTTTAAAGGTTTACTTATTTTTATCAGAAATGCAGATATACAGAAAGAAAGAGAGACAGAAATATCCTCTCTCTGCTGAGTCATTCCCCAAGTGTCTTCAGCAGCCAGATTCAAAGCCAGCAGCCAGGAGCTTCTTTCGAGTATCCAACGCAGGTCAAGGGTCCAAGGTTTGGGACTATCCTCTACTGCTTTCCCAGGCCATAAGCAGGGACCTGAAATGGAAATGGAGCAGCTGCGATTACAACCGAGGTCATATAGGATCCTGGAGAATGCAAGTTAAGGACTTTAGCCACTAGACCACCACACTGGGCCCTTAATTAATTTCTTACAAATCAAAAACCAGGCTTCCAACTTGGTAGTTCCAACCTAATGACCCAATCTGATGCAATTGCCTTCCAAAAGACTCTACTTCCTAACATTACACTTAGATTAAAATGTCTTCTGGTTAGTATCTTTAACATAAGACCTTGGGGTCTAAACCCCTGAAAGACGTAAAGCACAGCAATGGTTTTTAGAAATTATCATTCATAATTTATAGTGCAGAGTTACTTTGTTTTCTTTCCTTAGCTTTCAAGTTACCATTTTTTCTATACCTACTTCATGAAAATTATATCATTAAGACCTAGAAAGGTGATATAATCTTGTATTTTTTTACTGTTCATTATATGGTTTATTTTCTGTGCAGCTGTCTTGCTTCCTACTATGTCCCCTTGCTTAATACCTAATACATTAAAAAGGTCACTTAAGTATTTCCCAATGCCAAGACAAAGTAAAAATCTTATCAGTAATATTTGCTTTTTATGAGTTATTAAAAATATGTTTCATAAGATTGAAATTAATCAAGGAGAAACTTTGAAAAACTGTGAATGCTATAATTATTTAATTGACTTGATTATACATGTCATAAAATCAATGTCCAAAACACATCATTTGGACACAGGACTTGGAGGATATTCTGGTTCAAACATCTATCACTTACATGATTCCTACAAATATCTTTTTTTTTTTAAAGATTTATTTATTTATTGGAAAGTCAGATATACAGAGAGGAGGAGAGACAGAGAGGAAGATCCTCCCACCAATGATTCGCTCCCCAAGTGAACACATTGGCCAATGCTATGCCGATCCAAAGCCAGGATCCAGGAACTTCTTCCGGGTCTCCCACATGGTGCAGGGTCCCAAAGCTTTTGGCCATCCTCGACTGTTTTCCCAGGCCACAAGCAGGGAGCTGGATGGGAAGTGGAGCTGCCGGGATTAGAACCGGCACCCATATGGGATCCTGGCACGTTCAAGGTGAGGACTTTAGCTGCTAGGCCACGCCGCCGAGCCCTCCTACAAATATCTTAAAAATTTATATGTATTTTCTTTCATCATGTGAGTACCTCATAGAGTTGAAGCAACCAAAATGAGGCTGTCCATGTATTGGGCTTTGGGACAGTTTCTGGTTCCTAAAAGGATAGTTTAAGTCATATATATTTTGGTCTATTTGTCTTGATATTGAGAGATATTCAGTTCCTAGAAGTCTCCCAGCGATACATAGGGAGACAAAAATTTACTACATCCTGAGAAGGCAAATGGAACCTAAATTAATTGGCTCAAAGAAGCCTGTGTTTACTCTGCCCCTATGCTTTTCACCTTCTGTATTTCCAGTACATCAAGAAGTAGAAATGGGTAGTGCTGCCTTACCTCTGGAAGGCCAGAGTTTTTGTCTTATAAAGAATGTGATAAACTCTGCCAACCCTACTGTTTTTCTGGTTTCCCCTATGTGATTGTAAGCACAGCTCTGCTTCTTGTTTTAGGAGTAACATGAATTGCTATGGGGAAATAGCTTATGTTTTCTGCAACTCATTTTTCCTTCTTCCCAACAATAAATGCTTAGAGCAATTTGTCTCAGTGATTCATTTCAACTCTAAAATTTCATGGTTTTCTGTACCCTCTCATTTTCTCTTCAGAATGGATTACTTTGACATTATTATTTTTAATCTGAAATATGTTCATTATTATTTTTAAAAATTACAGATATATACAATTAAGATTTTGCATTAATTTGGCTTTTTTTAAAGTTTTTTTTAAAGTTTGTTGAAAATTTTACAGCGATTTTACAGAGAGAGATGGAGAGAGAATATTTTTTGTCTGCTGTTTCACTCGCCAAATGGCCGCATTGGTGACATCTGAGCTGACCTGAAGCTGCAAGCCAGGAGCTTCTTCCAGGTCTTGGGTGCAGGTACCGTCTTCGGTTGCTCTCCCAGATCATAAACAGAAAATTGGATCAACAGCAGAGCAGCTGACACTTAAACCCGCACCCACATGGCTGCTGGTACCACAGGGAAGAGAAACTGTGCTGGCCCCGTATTTTGTCTTAATTTGTAAGCAGTAAATAGATTAGTTATCAAGTCTTGCACATTAAATGACTTTGTTCTTGATTGGGGTCAACAATAACTTGTGTTTTAAAGCCAATGCTGTGTGAATTGCTAACCAGCACCCTGGTGAGAATTTTTCTCTGCCTCATTTTAGTCCTGTTTTCCAATTGCTGCAAGTTTTCTGTGACAAAAATAAAGTTGTATTCAAAAATGTGAAATGGTGTGGAAGAGGAGTGTAGCATCCAATGGGTGAGTATCCTGAGAACTTCAGTGTGATGATACAGAATTCTTTCAATTTTAGATACATTGCTTCCCGAAGGAAAGAGCATGTTCAGAAAATGAAGGCTGCCTTCATAATGGTATATACAGAAACCTGATAGTGTGTTTGGCTATGAATTTAAAAGGTCTCTGTGTTTCTAGGCATCTCATTATTTTAGTTTCAAGAAGATTTCACATGACCTTTAGAAGCATTTTGAAAAATAGTCCCTGATGCAAACATTAGAGGAAAAAAAATAATGCTCTGAGCAATCAGACACAGCATGTTACTATTTGCCAACCGTTAATATACCCTACGGAACTGCAGCAGGAGGTAGAAGCTGAGAAGATGTATTTTCCAAACATTGGCAGGGCGAGAGCTGCTGTATTCCTGTGGGCATATTTGTGCAGCTGCCTTGGAAAATATCCCTTGATGGGGCTATAGTTGAGTGGTTCTTCACATTTTCATCAGCTCTTTCTTTTAACTGCTACTTGCTCAACTTTTTAAAGCTGGGCTAGACATTCTGATTTCCAATTTCTCCCTGGCTTGTTCATTCATTGTTAATTGCCCACCCAGTAAGCACAATGTTTCAGCGGGTTAGTGAACAAAGAGAGCAAGTGAAAGGCACAAATAGCCTCCTTAAAAGAAAATCAATAGGATACAGTTTCTTTTGAGAAAATGAGTTTGCAGATGATATTTTAGGAAGCTTGACAAAAGCCATCCATCGCTTACTTCAACTACGCTGAGAAACTTGGAATTTTAAAGAAGAACATCCCAACGTCATTCAATCTTGAAATAGTTAAAGAATATTGCTATGATTTTGAGTTGATGAGATAAATGTATCACTGATTTGTGAAGAAACACATTTTCAATTTGAATTGCTTAAAGAAATTAACAAGAAATTAAATCAGAATTTCTTGCCCAAATCATATTTATAGTAGAGATACACATGAAAAGAACCTACTTTTTATGGATAAATCTAAAGATTTTCTTTAAAAAAGAAAGATGGTATAGAAAGCTTTTTGTAGCTTTGTTAAAAATATGAATTTAAAGGCAACATGCTCAATTTGAAGGGTTCTACTTTCTAGAAACATCATGACTGGGCAAGTTTTAGAAATATTATTGCTACAATCTGCTCTCATTCTAAGTGCAACATCTTTCTTATAATACTCTGCTCCACCCTAAGTTCAATACACATGTATGTCCATACACATCATTGTTTATAATGTTATAGTAAAGGAAAAAATATGAAAAAATATGAAATCAGAGTTTGTAGGCTTTCAAAGTCTTCTACTAAAATGCTCGTTAAAAGTTGATCAGTAGCAATTCATCTTTCAATTATTTTACAAACCAAAGCAAAACTATGTTTTTAGTGGAAAATGCTTTCTTACAGGTATTTGCAAGTTTATGCAGAAGAGTCAATGAATTGCGATGTGCCAGCCACAAAGGTTCCCTAAAGATCAACTTGCTGTTCCCCCATTTCATCAATTCCTCAAATACAGTTTGTTTTTCTAGCATATTTTAGGATCTGCTCTGGACATAATTCCAGCATATAAAGACTTAATAGTGTATTCCTAACAGAAAAGAAAATAAAGCAAACACAAAATGGAGATCCCACCTAACATGATGCAACTTTGCTTCATGTAACCAAAAACACATGACTGTCTCCTTGAAAAAAACTGTATGACTCCAATTTTCATGACGTAAGCAAAAATAACTGTGATGAGCTACTTAGTAAGGAGAAATTTTATTTTAACCTATAGTTTTGAGGGGTCAAAGTGCAAATAAGGTCAAGTAACCCTGTTGGTTTACACATCTCATGAAGCACATGATCATCACAAGGTAAACACAGAAGCACAGACTCAAGAAACACCACTCTTATTCCATATCCAGGTGTTTCTCTCCATATAGCAATCTAATTGCTTCTTAGTGACCAACCATAACAACCTAATTCAATCTAATTACTTTCTAAAAATCTGAACTTTGGACACAAAAACTGTATGAAGCCTCCACCATTAGTCCACCCATCATTCTGTTAACACAAAATTTTGGGATTTAAACATGTATATATCTAGGAAATGTTTATGTTCTTAGTAGATGAATCATGATTTTTATTCTATATATTAATTCCTAAGATATTATGTTATTACTAACTCATGTTAGCTAGTAGAATAATAGGCCATAGATGGAAACAGGTAATTTCAGTGCATAAGAGAAGAAGAAAATGATGACTTACATGCACAAAAGTACATACATTTTTATAACAAAAGAATACAGAAATATGTATTGCATGGCTATTATTTCACTTATACAACTTAAAATGGCCATATATTTTATTTACAATAGCTTTCTACAAACCTCGTGTTGCTTTAATAAGTTCTTTGCCTGATAAAGTGACCTTAATCTTTTGAAGATATACTCCATTAATATTGGTGCCTCCATCGATTCAGTCTAGTCTCTAATGTCTCTAATTTTAATACGATATAGTTTTATGCAGTTCCTGGGGCATCTCCTGTATTCTATAGAAAGGAAGAGACTGTGGTGCAACAAAGACTATAAAAGCACTTAGCAGAATGCTACTCCTGTAGCTTGTGGGCTCTCCATCTCCTCAGACTGAGATAAGAGTAATCCACAGCTGCCTGTGTACCATTGGTGATCTTGTCTGAGGGAGAATCTTCTGGTTTCCACCAACTTTGAGTCTGATCTGAAGAGCTGCCAGAGCACAGGTGCCCCTAATTAACCTTGAGCAGGCAGGTCCTATTGATTTCTTCCCCTTACTCCTCTAAGGTAAACAGCCTCCAGCTGAAATGAAGACTTCCTTATGAAATGCCATCTTCCTTATATGAGGCATGATGGTTGCTGCAGCCCATGTGCCACTGAAACTTAACCATCAGAAAACAAACAACTGAATTAAGAAACAGACCAAGGACATAAACAGACATTTTTCAAGGCGTAACTTGGCTAACAGACATTTGCAAACATTCTCAGGATCACTAGACATCAAGGAAAGGCAAACAAAATTACAGTGAGATTTAATCTCCTCAGAATGGCTATCACAGAGAAATCAGAAAATAATAAATTTTGGCAAGGATGCCCTAATCCACAGCAGGTTGGAATATAAACTAGTTCAACCATTACGGAATACAGCATGGAAATTCCTCAGATATCTGAAAATAGATCTACCAATTGATCCAGCCATAACACTCCCAGGAATATAGATTTATCACATAAAAATTGATCAACTCCTGTGAACTTATCCAAACAAAATAAAATCAGCATTAGAGAGTTATCTGTACTCCATGTTCATTGCATTGCAAATCATAATAGCTAAGATATAGACTCAATCCAGATCTCTCTCTCACACACACATACACACACACACTATGGAATACTACTTAGCCATAAAAGAGAGTGCAATTTGTCTTTTACAACAAAGTGGATTCAATTTTAAACCATTATATTTAATGAAATAAGCCATACCCAAAAGGCAAATAACATTCCTTTTACCTGTGCTGTGTTAAATAATAAAAAGTTTACAAAAACAACATAATCTACCTGAGTGATACAGACATCCTGGAATTTCACATTTCAGTGTCTGTTTATACTCCTGAGGAATGGCAAGAACTTTTCTAAGCTTTTAAGTGGCAATGTGTTTATATCTTTAAGACTCTGTGAGATAAAGTGAGAACATATCATTATAAAAATTATAGATAAAAACAAAATAAAGAAGGAGGGTGGGTGGAGAATGTGGGCAAGAAGGATGATTGGATGTGGAGTCTCATTGTGATCCTAAATTTGAATTGTGAAGTTTGTTTTTGTTCATTTCATATTAATTTTTAAAAGGGGGAAAAAGAAAACTAGATAGACCAATAACAAATATGAAAGCTAAATCAGTAACAAAGAACCTCTCAACAAAAAAAGTTCAGGACAAAATGTCCTCCCTGATTGATTCTATCCACCTTTAAAGAATAAGGAATCCAAAATTCCAAAGCTATTCAAAACAGTTCCAAGGAAAGGAATCTTCCCAAACGCCTTCTATGAGTCCAGCATCGACATGGAAAACATCCATGCAGGTCAATAGGAATTTATCTCTAGGCTCTAAGTACAAGTCAATATATTCAAAACAACAACATGATATGTCACATTAATACATCACATAAGACATATGATCATTTTGATAGATGAAGACAATAACTTTGATAAAATATAGCGAATATTTTTAAAAAATCAAATTGAATATAAAAGGAACATATCACAACCCAATCAATGGAATATGTACCAAACCCACACTGAGCATTATATGGAATTTGAAAAAGCTATAAGCATTTCCTCTAAGATCCAGAACCAGACAGGAATGTCCATTCTCACTGTTATTCTTCAATATCGTTTTAGAAGTTTCAACTACATTTGTCAGGCAAGCGATACAAATCAGAGAGATATCCATAGGAAAGGTGGAAGTTATTCCAGCTTGCTGATGTTATAATCCTATACTTGGATGGACCAAGGCTGTACTAAGAGTTTGTTGGAGAAGATTAAAGAGCTTGGCAATTTTGAAGGATATAAAAGAATATAAAACCAACACACAAACATCAGGTCTGGCACGGTAACTTAGTGGCTGAAGTCCTCTCCTTTTATGCACATGGTACTGGCTATAATTCTAATTCTAATTCTAATGTCTGTTCCACTTTGCTTCCAGCTCCCTGCTTATGGCCTGGGAAATCAGTCTAGGATTGCCCAAAGCCTTGGTACCCTGCTCCCATGGGGGAGACCTGGAGGAGGTTAGAACAGCTCAGCTCTGGCTGATGTGTCCATTTGTGAACTGAAATCAGCAGACAGAGGATCTTTCTTTCTCTCCTTTGTATAAATCTGACCTGCCTATAAAAATAAATAAATCTTAAAAAACCCAACAAACAAAAATCAATAGCCCTTGTCTATACAAAGCATGCTATGGCTAAGAAAGAATGTGTAAAATCAATCTCCACAATAACTAGAAAAATTTGAATGTCTTGGGATAAATTTAACCAAGTATATGACAAATCTTTGCAATAAAATCACAAACATGAAGGAAAGAAAGACATGCAACACAATGGAAAAAATATTTCCTGTTCCTGAATTAGAATTAATACCATCAAAATGGCCATGTAAACTAAAAGAATTTCCAGTTAATTTAATCAAAACAACATACTGAAGGCATCTTTCTAGGTCTAGAAATAAAGCAATAAAATGTATATGCATTTTATCTGAATGTATATAATACGTGAATAGTAAAAAGCAATGTTAAACCATAACAAAGAAGCTGTAGGCATCCCAATACCAAATTTTAAGTTATATTACAGGACAGTTATAATTAAATTAAAAAATTTGATACTAGCACAAAAAGAGACACATGGACCCATGGAACAAAATAGAAATACCAGAAGCAAATCCACCAATGTGCAATCAAATAATCTTGACAAACAAGCTAAAGCCATCCCCTGGAGTGGGATAGTCTCTTCCAAAAATAATGCTGGCAAAACTGTTTCCTGTATGCATAAAAATGAAGTTAGACCTGTATCTGACACTCTACATAAAAACCAATATTCAGTAATTCAAGGATCTAAAACTAAGTCCTAAAATCATCAAATTAATAGACAAAAACATAAAGGAAATACTGTAATACAGCAGCCTTATACAAGACTTCTTCTACAGGATCCCATAAACACAGGCAATCAAAACAAAAATAGACAAATGTGATCACATCAAGCTAAAATGTTTCTGCACAGCAAAGGAAACACTCAACAAAGTGAAGAGGCAATCAACAGAATGGGCAAAAATATATGCAAACTATGCAAATAATAAAGGTGGCTAACATCCATATATAGCTCAAGAAACTCAGCAAGAAAACAGTCCAGGTAAGCGCTAGCTTGTTGATATGGACATACATTTTTCTTTTCAAAAAATGAAATGCAAATGGCCAATTGTCCCAACAACATTTTCTAAAATGACCAGACATTTCCCCTAAAATATTTCCAGTTCTTTTGTTGAAGATTGGCTGTACGTAATGTGGGCTCCCTCCTGAGATCTCTCTTCTGTTTAATTGATCTTTTCCTCTGTTTCTGTAGCAGTACGTAACTGTTTTTGAATGCTACTGCCCTTTAGTATGTCTTGGGGTCTGAACTTGTAACTACTCAAGCTTGATTTTTATTCTTCAGGATAACTTTGGCTATTCATGGGCTTTTGCATTTCTAGATTATCTTTTCCATATTCTCTTCTATTTCTGAGAAGATTGTAGTTGGGATTTTGATTGGAATCTCATTTAATCTGTGTATTACCTTTGATAACATAGATGTTTTGATGTTGTTGATTCTTCCATTGCATGATATGGTCGGTTTCTTCATCTTTTAATGTCTTCTTCTGTTTTTCAGTGCTTTATAATTTTCATTTTAGAGGTCTTCCACACCAACAGTTCCACAGACACAGGCCATATGACCCAGCCATCGTGCTTTGGAGAATATAGCCAAAAGAAGTGAGATATGCCTATGGGAAAGGGATCTGAAATCTTGTAGTTACAGCAGCACAATCTACTATAGCAAAGACTTTGAAACAACCCAGCTGCCCATCAAACTGTGCTGTATCTACTCTATGCAATACTACTCAGCCATTAAAAAAATGAAATTCTACTATTGGCAACTAAATGGTCCTAACTAGAGACCATTAAGCTCAGTGAGATAAGTTAATTACAAAAGGACAAATACATATTCTTTCTGATATAAAGCAACCTTCATGCAAAATATAACAAATATCCCTTTCAATACTGTTTGTGCTACATCTCGGGGACTTTGGGGTTTTAATTTTTATTTTCATTCATACCAGAAGTGTTTTGTGTTCCTTATTAATTTTCTCACTTACGCATAGGTCACACAGTAACATTGTTTGCTTGAAGAAGGTTTTTCATTTTCTTTTTCATTTTTTTAGTGGCACATTGGTCATTTGGTAGCATGCTTTTTCACTTCATGTTGTTAGTTTTCTATTTTTTTTCCTTTTGTTGATTTTTTAATGGCTTTTTATTGAAGGGGATGTATAATAACTGTGTAGAGATTATCACAGACAAATATAAAGATACAATGCAGTGTGCACATCTACTTCCAAATCAACGATGGTCTCCCAATGAAACTGTTAAATGTATGTCGACAATAGGATGCTGGACTCTGCCATTGTCCATGCCTAACATGTCTGGGTACACTTAGAAACCATAATGATAGACTTATGATTGATTGTGTAGGACAACACTAATTGTAATGACATTGGGGAAATTAGTGGGGGGGGCGGGGTTTAGGGAGGATGAAGTGAAATCCCAGGCCTTATGGAATTATATAATGGAATAATAAATAAATAATTTTCTGAAAGAATATACATTTTAATTTCCAATTTTCATTCTTTTATTTACATACAATTTGAAGAGTAAAATATTCTGCTTTTTTACATGAGCCCATTTTATTCATATATTCTGAGGGGAACATATCTGTGGACTTTAAATTACCATTATACAATGAAAGTGTAATAATTCACATATATTTAAAAATTATACAACAAATATACCATAATCAAATAAGCGTGTATATTTGGTTATTCATTTTGCAGTTTCACTTATATCTTACTTAATGAGAAAGCAAGTTATTTTTGCTAACTACTCAAGCAAATCTATTAAAAAAGAAAATCCTTAAAAACATCTTTGATTTGTTACATGTCAGAGTGAAATTCTTTAGACTACAATAAATTTCAGAAAACAGTGGTCTACACTTTCAGAGCTATTTAATAGTAAAATTGAATTTTGGTCCAACTGAGACTCTGGGCTTCTCCCATAACTCACGTTACATCTTCCTCAGTGAAAATGTGATTTATTTTTCCTGTGCTTCAACTAAAATTTTCACATCTTCTTTCTAAGTCCAACTTCCCTGGCTGAATCTTTCCTGAGAAATATGTGCAGGTTTTACCAGTCAGAGGAGGTGTGGAATAACAGCCAATCAAGGGGTCAGAATAACAACTAATAAGAATGCAGGGATAACATTGAATCAGGTGGCAGGAAAAATGAGCAGCAGTGGGAAGTGTGCACTAATGAGACATGCAGCATGATTCAATGGGAAAGCTGACATTAGGATTGCCTGTTTTGCACAGAAACATGCAGGGTGTTAATCACGTGTATTTGGCAGACTCCACAGTGTCTGAAGATCGCATTGTGTGTGTTTTCCCCACATCCCATCTCCTACTCCTTTGGCTGATCCCAGAGAGTTATCTCACATGTGTTTTGTTTCTTTCATATGCTTCTTTCCTTTTCAGTGTCATTGGAATGGGATTTGTAGAATTGTCCAATAATGATATTTTCACTTTGCAAGGGGGATGTGTTCCATCTTATGCCATTATCATGAAGGCTAACTTACCCCTCCCTTGTAACTGCTCCTAGAACCCTACAATTTGTCTGAGCTGAATAGGCTAGACATGTATTTAATTCATCACTCACTCCTCTATGGATAAATCAATTATTCCTGCCCTGAATTCCTCCTGCTACTTCATTTTCATCACCTGTTAAGTAATACAGTTTCATCTATTACATCTGTCGAATAATTCTTAAAGCTGTAATGTTATTTCAAGATCTAATTCTGTCTAAACCATCACAAAAATATCAAGCTTTTAAATTGATCTTCATTCCTGACTTTAAGAAGCAATTCCAGAATGTGAATATGACCCTATCACAAAAAGGCCTATAATCCTTCAATGATACTTTACTTTCTATGGAAAAGCTTAGCCAGCTTCTTAGTTGCATGAGGCTGTGTAGAGTAGTTAATCCATGCTTATTTTATTACTGTGCTTATTCCCACAAGAGCTCATATTTCTCTCATAACAAAGCTCTTACAGCTCCTAATTGCACCCTCATGATTAATAATGTACACATTGCATTTCTTGCTTCCTCTGGTTAGAATGTTCTCTCTATTTACTTCTTGGTAACATACTCCCATCTTCATCAAGGCATGTATTTTCCTACAGTGAAACACAGAATTTTCTGTGAGAATGCTTCTCGTATTTGGTGGAGCATTATGTATTGTCCATGTAGAGATGTGCTACGTGGCAAGACTGGTCATGTAATGTAGCCACACCCTGTGTTGGCATTCCATGTGAGAGTAACAGCTCAAATACCACAAGCTACACTTCCCATTCAGCTTCCTGTGAAACATCTGGAATATAGTAGAAGTGGCCAAACTATTGGTCTTCTGCTACCCATATGGGAGACCAGTATGGAGCTCCCAGCTCTTTGGTTTGGGTTGGCCCAGATTTGGCTACTGTAGCTAGTGGGCAGTAAGCCAGTGGATGGAAGATCTTTATTTCTCTCTGTCACTGCGACGTTCAAGTAAATAAACATCTTAAAAGGGGCGGGGGGGAGAAGGGGCAGCACAATGGTTAAGTGGCTAAATCATCTGGCAAGCTCTGGGATCCCATATAAGCATGAATTTCTGTCCCTGCTGTTCAACTTCCCACTTGGCTCCCTGTGTATATCTGGAGAAAGCAGTAGAAGATGTCCCAAATCCTTAGGATACTACACCCATGTGGGAGACCTGGAAGAAGCTCCTGGCTCCCGGCTTCTGATCAGTTCAATTCCCTCCAGCTGTTGTGCCTGTTTGAGAAGTGAATCAGCAGAGATAATATCTTTTTGTCTCTCCTCTCATTCTGATACACCTTTTCAATAAAATTTTATCTTAAAAAATATTTTGGAGCAAATACATATGGTAAATCAGGATACTGTTTCTAGTCCTGATGAACAAAATGCAGAACACTTCGGCTGTGAAAGGTCTTAACTCCTCTGATATGTCTGTTGAATATTAGTGTATGCAAGCATTTCAACATGATGTATCCAATTTTAGGAAATTCTAGTAGATTTAGGGTACATGATGACAAGGTGGAAAGAGAATTATTTAGGCATGATGATGTAATATATAAACTGTCACAAAACAAAAACTTTTGTCAGAAGACTTCTCTTTGCAATAAGCAGATTATTCGTGATATAAAATGTCTCTTAAGAACAGCAATTTCATCATGTTTTACTCAATGACCTGTTGGTCTCTATTAGTGTATTTCTTTCAAGGTTTTCTTCCAGCATGAGGAATTGAAGAGCAATTCTCTTCATTTTAAGATATTTCTTGGAAAGTTTCTTTCACTTTTGAATCCTTATTTTGAATTTTGAATTCTATGGTACAATTCCATAAAGTTTGGGATTTCCACCACCCCCCAAATTCCCATCCCCTACTGATTTTCTTTGTATTGTTAAATCTGTATCGTCCTTCATAAGGAATTGTAATTCCTTCAGTCTGTTATTTAAGTGTGCTCCGATATTGCTAGTACAATGTCAGACACTCTAGCATCCCATTGTCTAGATATGTCCATAGTTTCATTGGGAGCCCATCTTTGATTTGGAAGTAGGGATGCATATTGCATGTTGATATGGTAGTCTCTATTACTCCATCACTATACATTCCCTTAAATGAGAAGTCACGAAATAAGGTCAACAACAAGTATGAAGTTAAAACAACAACAAAATTATAGCACCATAGAGTCAAAGAAACGCACCACTGACTAACCAACCATGCGTAATGAAATGAAAACACCTTGATTTCTGAGTTCCAGTGTTGAGACTGGAAGAAAACCCATTTCTATTGTCGTGCGTCACCAGCATCTGGTACTTTACTGCAGCAACAGAAGAGATACTGGAGCCAGCACAGAAATGATGGGGCTCACCCAATCACAACAACACATCTTCCTAACATAGGAAGTACCACCATTCCTCCTGTTCTCTCTGCTCTATGCATAGCTAATAATAACAATTTCTCAAAAGTCTAACTTTCTGAGTTTAAAAGTCTGAAAACAGAACTCATATGATCCACTGTGAGTTCCAAGCCTCTTTCATGAAACTGGGGGGGGGGGGGAAGGGGGTTAATCAAGATCCTTTTAATATAGTGCATTGCCCTTGAGATGACTTTTGTCATTTTTTAAAGATATATTGTATTTATTCAAAAGGTAGAGACAGAGTGACAAAGAGAGAAGGAGAATGTTCATACACTGGTTCATTCCCCCAGCTGCAGTACTGGAGTTGGAACGCTGAAAGGCAGGAGTGAGGAACTGGGGTCTCTCAGGTGACAGAATGTCCCAGGTGCTTGGGCCATGATCTAGTGCTTTTCAGGCACATCGTCAGGAAGCTGAATCAGAACTGTGGCAGCCAAGACTCAATCAGTCGGAGAAATGGTATGTTGACTTGCCAATGCTGAATCCTGTCATGTTTTTAAATAATTTCAAAGCACAAATATATATACACATATGCACAGAGAGGGATTAGTGGTTTGGAAACATTTTCAAGAATGGTTAAAATATTTGTGTAATTTATGACTTTGTAAATTGACTGTAAGCCTGCCATTTATAATACTTATGAGTCTTGATTTTAAATCTTTACTGTAGCAGCATTCATGGAAACACTTGTGTATTGTTCTCATCTAAATGACTGCCTTTGAGCTGTTCCATCCTTGCCACCACAAAATTACCTGGTTTCATCATGTATACATTCACTCAGTAACACAAGTTTTCCAAAATACGTTAGATGATACTACATTACTACAACATTGCCTAGTGTTTATAAAATTTGTAAAATGAAATTATAAGGTTAGGTTGATATGATTTAAGCTGGCACATACAGATACAGGTGACAATAATATGTTTTTGTATCATTATTTAAAATCTTACTAAACCCTTAAATATAATGATTAGATGTATATGTATCACTCACAAGTACCTAGTTTTAATTTTCAGAATTAAATACCTAAATTTTTATTTAAATGAAAATATTCAATTTTAAACACAAATTAACTTTTTTCAAGTAAAACATCACTCATCTGATTCAATTATAGTTCTTGTCAGTCTTTATTAAATGTACTGATAGCTGTGTTGTCCTATTTTGAAAAGCTTTGCTCACATGCTAGACATTTGCAGAAGTAATTTTATGGGATATAAGATAAAGTCCATTCTTTAACAATGGTATAAGCTATGATTATGAACATACAGATTGAGGATGATTTGTTTTTTAGGTAAAATTAAATATTGAGAATTAAATCTAAAATAAATATGCCATAGTCAGTTAGTATAAACTTAGGTATATTGGTGGCATATAAAAAGTTTGTTATGGGGCCCCAGTACGGAGACTTAGCAGCTGCAGTCCTTGCCTTGAACGAGCTCTGGGATCCCAGATGGGTGCTGGTTCTAATCCTAGCAGCCCCACTTCCCCTTCCAGTCCCCTGCTTGTGCCCTGGGAAAGCAGTTGAGGTTGGCTCAAAGCCTTGGGACCCAGCACCCATATGGGAGACCAGGAAGAAGATCCTGGCTTCTGGCTTTGGATCAGCTCACCTCCAGCTGTTGTGGACACTTGGGGAGTGAACCATCAGATGGAAGATCTTCCTCTTTTTCTCTCCTCCTCTCTATATTTCTGACTTTCCAAAAGCAAACAAACAAAAACAAAAAAAAAACTTTTAAAAAAGTTTGTTATGCAAGCTCTTGTTCTTTAAATTATTAAGATTGGCAGCAATAAACTAATATCTATTTGGTATGCTCTGCACTCATGCATGGTTACATTCAATTTACATGCCAACTTTATAAGAAACACATAGATTTTACAATTTATATTTTGCAAAAAAAGTTAAAATGAAACTAAATAAATTAATAGATTAACAAGTATGGCAACAGTCTAAACAAGGAGAAATTTGATAACCCAACGAACAGAAGTTGCATGTAGATCTACACTTGATTTTAGGGACCTAAACTCCTCCAAAGCTTCACTCTTGCATAAGATTGGAACACAGATTAGAGAGATGGGAATATTCCTTACTAGTCCCAACTAGAACATTTATAAAGCAGAATGTAATTGACCTAGTGCTCTGTAACCAGCACTAGGTTTGGGACAAGGAATTCCATGATTGTTTCATTGTGGATTGTAGGTTTATTACTTCGGTTTGGATTCCAACCTCTTATCAGCAGGTGTTAGAAACTGAGAGGGAGTGGCGGTGCTTAGTGCCAGAAAACATAAGCTTTTAAATACTTCCTGACACCAATTTTTATTTGGCTCTTCATTTCAAAACAACAAAATTGTAATCTTATATATACATTCATACATACGTATGTATACATACACATATGTGTATACACGTGTGTGTGTGTAATTTTACATATGTACTTAGCAGGTAGAGTAGCAAAAAGAGTGAGGAGACTGGAAGAAACCTTTGACCTGCTGTTTCATATCCCATATGGTCCCAACAGCAAGGTTTGGGTTAGCAGGAAGCCAAGCGTCAGAATCTCCATCTGGTCTCCCACATCAGTGTTAGGGGCCTGACCTTATTTCTTCTTCTCAGGCACATGAACAAAGAGCTAGATTCAAAGAAGAGCTGCTCTGCCTTGACTTTATACTCCATTATGGGGTTCCAGATCACAAACGGCCACTTAACCTGCTGCGTCATGACGTTTGTTCCACGGCTGCCCTTTCTACCACACCATGATACTGCAAATGTGTTTGCTATAATTGTCAAGACTTTAGCTTAAACTTTAGTGAAATTAGATTTCGATCGATCGTGGTATTACCATCTGACTATTGTATCTGGCCTTGTAAAGAAACTTTTCATTTTGGAGAAATTTAAAAGGTAAATATAACAGGCAAGAAGTTATAAAATAAATCAATATCGTAATAAAAACAAAAGCATTTCTGTATGTCTACCGAACCAGTTTTTTTATTAAAGGAGCAATCTGGTCACAGCTCATTTCTCATGGTCTGGGCTCTTCTAATTGCTTACTGTCTCACGAACTTTTATTTAAAAATGATTTTTCAAATCATACTCTCCAACTATGAGATATAACCAATGGGCTTAGAAGGCTAAACTGATACACACTGCTTTGACCTTTGACCTGCTGCAAAATGCATTGCCTTAGATTTTGGTAATTTCTTGAAAATGTTAAAAGCATATGCTCAGTTGGCATATAAGCAGGAGAAGTCGGTTGGGACAGAGGAAGGGAAGGAAACTTGCAACATTATGAGTATGAAAAAGCACCAGGGCATGGCTCTTCTGTTCTAGTGAATCTATCATGTCCTTTAACAATTAAAACCTGATTAGGCAATTTATATCTAATTGTTAAAAACGTTAACAGATGGTTGTCTTCATCTTTCTTTAATTTTTAGGTGTTGACATTAGATAATTAATCATAAAATAACTGATGTTTGATGTTTAATCATAAATCGCATCAAAACAAACCCTCATACATCACATTGTCATCACAAACTTGCCTAGAGAATGTTGTAACACTGAACCTTTTGGCAAAATTCAGTTTTGAACAGTTTTCACCCTTATAAGAAAAGACAGCCTTTGAACAAAACTCGACAGGAACTTCAGGATTACAAACTGTACCAAAGAAGTGTCAATTATCTGTTAGCAAATGTTGCCAATTTAGAAATGTTCCTCGGTAAATGGGTTAAAAATTAAAGGATTTATAAGAAAATATGCTAATAAATCATTGTGGGACAAATAAATGCTTACACTTTCTGGTCCTTTCTAAGGATCAGTAAGTGCTTTTTAAACATTAATTCAGTTATTAAAGTTAGAAGCAAGCTATGCCTACTATGTGGGAGCTCTAGTAAAGGGGGATCTGACGATGGTCGGGACACCTGGCCCAGGTACTTGGACTTGCCTCCAAGAATATATCCTACTTAATTAAAAAGGTGGAACAGTGCAAACAGGCCCTGTTGTAAGAGGAAAATATGGCAACACATTTGGTGCTATAGTAGAAGAAGGAGAACAGAACAAACTGTAAAACTACCTCAAACTAATTATGACAGCAAAAAAATCTAGGTGAATGGAGCCAATGGACATCGGGAGGGTGACATCATCCTTAGATCAGTGAAAACAGCAGCATTTCAGAACTATTCAAATCACTTGGACAGAAGCCTTTGTATATGTACCCATTGAGACTCTGGGTTGATATGAGGTGACGGTTCCTCATCCCTAGGTACTGAGATGTGTGGAAACTCATGAGCGGTTTCCTTCTTTGTCTCTCCCATTCCCTAAGGAACAGCAAGAAAAAAAATAGCAAATTTGGAAGCAATGAATTCACCCAATTTTCTCTAAATCTCGATCCTCCCCACCCTGATCAGACATGTAATCATTATTAAAACTAAAATTAAAATTTAAAAAAGAAGTAAGGTATATAATGACTCGTGTCCAGACACATCTATACTAATCTGAGTTTATATTTTAATTGAATGTTTTCCAAAAAAAACAGCAGCAACAAATAAAACGGAGTTGAGAAATTCTTCCAAAATGTTTACCTACAAATCTAGCATTAAAGATCAGCATATGTGATGGCTAAAAATGTTAGCATTCAAGGCTTACTTTTTCAAATTTAAGTTGTACTTTTCAGAAAAACTTCCCTGAAGAACTTTTTACACAAAGTTAAGAATTATATCTGCCACAGAGTGTTCTAGTTTGTAACCCATTTCCCTAACTGTTGAATCCAGAAAGCTATTTATTTTCTTATACAATTCATTGTCTATACATTGCGTATTATTCTACATGGAGGAATCAACAACAAACCCGGCAGGTTCAGCTAAGCCTGCCCTCGCATGTAGTCAGCATTCTGGGTGACAGGCAGTCTCACAGGAACCCTACAAGGTGTGCCTGAGGAGGGTGATATTAGCTATTGTGGATGAGGAGGATGGCCATTTGACAATTTAAGTCAACCAGCTTCAGAAATCTATAGTCTGCTAATTACCCTGGAATTATAGGTTTGATATTAGCCTCTGTTTCTAGGTAAATACCATTGACCTGAGTGGTAATTTAAGCAAACATTGTTCTGCTGCTTAAATGACACTGAGATTATCTGCCAGGTGCAAACAGCTGCCATTAGGTCTTCAAGTCTACCTCCTGTGGTATCATTGACAAATTGCATGCCCATCTCTTGCTAAAAGTAACACACTGGCATCCAATAGTGTTGAGCTGCATCACCTCAGGTCTTCAGAGATAAAGAGATTTGTGATTTGTGCATAAAATCATGATGATGATTATTGGCAGGAGAATTTAATTCTCAGTATTTTGGAAAAATTTGAAATGTATAAACCAAGTATGCCCATTATATGTATCTTTAGAAATGCATAAGTCGTTTTCAGAAATAAGCCCTAGAAATTACAGCGTGCACACACACCAATGAAAGCTTCTTTCTGTAATGGCAAATGTTAATAGCAAATGTTATTTTATTCCTCAGGGGTTGGTCACAGCTCCAGCTGCCTTGTCATCCTAACCTCCCATTATCCTATCACAAAATACCATGCTTCTATTAGAGGAAAAATGCCTATCTGGGTCATATCAAATTTAATTACCGCAATACTCATGTAATTATGGAATTCTCTCAAGTTCCAAATGCATGCACTCCCTTAAAAATTATAGGTTTTCAATGAAGAGAGATAGCATGATTCGTTAAGTAAGAGAACATTTAAAAAGTAAATAGGAGGTTAAATTAGATCAACATGGAAAACGAAGAAAAAATTCTCTTGAAATCCTCTTCTCTCATTTTCCATTCAGCCTCCCCTAACTCCTAACATACGCTTCTCCAGCACAGATAATCATACATCAGTACAAAAGAGAAAAGATGAAATTTAGTTGACATTCAATAAACATTTATGAGTGCCAATGATCCGGGTATTATTCAGAAAAGAGGGAGTCAGCAGAGAAGCTGATAGTGTCTTTGGCTGACAACAAGAAATAAAGCAGTGTCTGCGCATGAGACCACTTTTTCCCACCAGTACCAGAGGAAAGCAAAATAGTGTGCTGCCGAGTGTATCAAAACCTTGGGCAGGAAAAGCTGTTTGCTTAAGCCAAGCCGTGTACCTTATTAGCACTATAAATGCAACACGGTGCTCCGAGGGGTTACTAGGAAAGGCCGTAGCAGACTTCATGCCCTTTATACTTGCTGACAGCTGTAGAAAAAGTTTGGGGGGCAATCAAGAAAGTGTTCAGAACATTTGCAAAGCAATGGATTTCTGAATAAAGCAAACATTAGCAGGACATACTGCATGACTTTTCTTGGATTACAATTATGAAAACATACAAGCAGAAACTTCTTCCCTTTTTTCGCCCTTCCCGTTTTTCCTTCCTCTTGTTCTCCTTCCATTTCTGCTCACTTCTTTTTTCTTTAGGACTTCTTTCTCCTAATATAACGGGATACGTGACCTTTTACATTCTTCCCTTGATCCTGCTCGTGGATCAGGACTGCAAATGTGAACTGAGTAATCACAGTGCCACAGGTGGTCAGCCTGGCTCCACCTCCACTAATCCTACAGCCTGTCTTCCTGGAGTCCAGCACCAGAGTCAAGGAACTAGGTAGGACTCATAGTCCTGTTTTGAAAAATATTTGTCTTCCTACAATGTGAGGTATTTTATTTTACTCTAAATCAATTTAAAATAAAACAGAAATAATACTGTAAGCTCATCTTAAAACTAAATAAAATGATCTAAAATCGTGTACATTTTAGTGTTTCTTTTATGTATTTTTGGCATCTAAATTATACTGGCATCACAAAATTTTCTTCCTGCTAAAAGATATACATAAGCATTTAATCATTTATTTAAATGATCTTCACAGCAGAAAATAATGGATTTATCTATCTTAAATGCTAACAATTTTTAAAAGGCAACATACACCAAAGGAAAACTAAATAGGCATACTTAATCCTGCCAAAAATGTATAAATATTTGAATTTACAAAAAGAAGCATTTATTAAGGCCTACAGTATTTTAAATGCATATTTTTATGCATAATCTGCTCTTACAAATTTAAAGAACCATGTATCAAGTGTATATCTGAAACATTTTTGAAATTACATCTCTATAGATGTGGCGACAATGACTGCAAAAGCAAAAGACCTAATATAAAAAAATTCTATTATTAAGTCTTTTTTTTTCCTCCTTTGTGCTATTTTTGATTGGATGTACAACTGGAAGGAAACAGCTGCTTAGGTTCGGTTTTGCACCAGTCAAAAGCATGATCAAAATCTCATTTTTAAAGACATAAATATAGTCTGAATCATCTAATTCTCACATTCTTACTCATTAAAAACAGGATATCAAGTGATTTGTTCTCCCTGGTTAAAATTAAAAACAAAGCAACATCTATATGATGTCGATATTACCAGATACTTGAGCATGTCTTGCATCACTACCATTTCAGAGGGAATTTTTAACACAAATACAATGGAAACTTCCCTTAGAATGTATTGAACAGTGTGAAGCAAAATCAGGGCATCAAGCACATTCCCTGTGTTCATTTAACACCTTGCATTCGTACATTAGCTTATATTTACTAGAAGTTTGAACATGGTGTGGTCAAATCAATAGCATCATACTGTGCTGAAGAGCAACTAACTTAATCTCTATATTTTACTGTTGTGGCAAAAAAATGGGACAAGTGGTGGGAAGTGACTGTATCTTGATACGCAAGCTGCTTGAAGACAACCGAATTTTTGCGACTCAAACAATAATACATCCACTTAAGATTTTCAAATATCACTGCACGGAATCACAGCTTGTGGATGTTGATATATTCCTTAATAGCTCAAATCTGAAAACATTCATATATGCAGAATTAGTACATTTTTTAAGCATGCATGCCAGTTTTGCCTTTTTAGAGACTCGACACAGCATCCATAGATGGGATTGAGTTCACTGGTTCTGGTCACTTGTGATCACATGTTTTGAGGTTTCCTGAAACAACACCATGCCTTTCATCTCTTACCTAACAAACAAACAAAAGTAACATAAAATATTCCTTTTAATTGTTCTAGCTATTTTTCACTCTCAGATGTGTTTTTGTTATCTGTTAGGTGACCCTAGCATCACGGCTAAACAAAGTTTATAGGTTGTGTTTACTAGGGCCTGCAGAACTACAGTGGGAAGATTGGCAATCTTGGTGGAATCACATTGAGTCTGTGATGCTGGATCTCATAGAACTCGCCCAATGCCATGGTAATCGATGGCTTACTTTCCTCTGTAAGCTGTAGACTATCTTGCTTTCAACTTGAAGGTAATTATGAAGAAAATGGAAGAGATGAATGCAGAGGCTTTGCTTTGCTGAAACGCAATTTGACCAGTAATGCTAGGTTTTATAATCACATAGTTTCCAGGAAATTGCATTTTTTTCTGAAAGTCTTCACTTAGTATCTATTATTTTATAGAAGTAATTTTATTTTAATTTTTTAAAGATCTATTTATTTTTATTACAAAGTCAGATATACAGAGAAGAGGAGAGATATAGAGGAGGATCTTCTGTCAGATGATTGACTCCCCAAATGAGCGCAACGGCCAGTGCTGTGCAGATCTGGAGCCAGGAGCCAGGAACTTCCTCCGGGTCTCCCACAAGAGTGCAGGATCTCAAAGTATTGGGCCGTCCTCAACTGCTTTGCCAGACAACCAGCAGGGAGCTGCTGGGAAGTGGCGCTGCTGGGATTAGAACCGGCACCCATATGGGATCCTGGTGAGTTCAAGGCGAGGACTTAGCTGCTGGCCACACCACCGGGTCCCATATTTTATAAAAGTAATTTTATTCACATCTGAAAGATAGTAAGAATTTTAGCATTTCAGAAAAATCAATGTGTTAATCACTCTATTTTAACGGAGATGATTTTCCTCAGTGCTGTTTCTTTCATACAATAGTTTAGTGATAATATTAGGTTATATTAATAATGAGAAGCCTTGGAAGCATTGCTGAAGGTATATGATCCTTAGGATAGGTACATTACGTATCTGAGTCTTAATTTTATCATCCAGAAACAAAGTAACTAAGAATAGATCCTTCCCAAGGTCTGTAATTGCATTTTGCTCACAGTGTTGAACTTAGGAAATAAATCTTGTAATAATTCTTATGAAATCATGAAAACAATACCTCTTAAAGGTAATGATATGAAATCTAAACTAAAATTCAATTAACCTACACTTTTAAGTGTCCAAGGAATACAAAAAACTAAAAATAATTTTTAGATAAATGCAGCAACTAATCAAATGGATTAGCATATTTATAAGATATTTTATATCTCTAAGGCAAGAAATTTAATCACAAAGAGTAACATATATTCCATATGATCATACAGATATCAGAAAGAAAATTATTGTTTGGAAATAAAGTAATGCAAATCCTGTCTAAATATATTAGACTTTATTTTAAATTTTCAAATACAAAAAGTATACAGCATCACTCAGCAATTGAACACAAAATTTTCAGTTCATTAATTCAAGAAAGATTTGGAGAATATTTAGAAGGTAACAAGAACTAGCTAGATTCTGGGAATATCAGAGTAAGCAAAACTAGCAGGGATCTGACTTTATGAAACTTTTTTTCCATATAGGTTGCAAGATTTGGTGGTGGGGATGGGTGAGGTTAGAGGGAAATAAAGAAGACAACACATGTTAAATGCATAGGGAAGAGGGAGGGTGAATGGGAGACGGCTTTGTCTGAGCCAAGACGGCTTTGATCAATAAGGTAAAATTTGAACAGAGAATTGGAGAAAATTGGAGAGGTTGTGCTGTGAGACTGAGGGAGCAAAACGAGGCAGGGAGTGACTTGGGGGCAGGAATTGGATGTGAAACAGGCAGAATGGTGCGTGATAGTGGATACAGGTGTAAAGAAACCGTAGAAGCAAAACCATGTGCACATGTATCTGGCAGAAGGGCAGATGTGTGGAGCGGTGTGTTACTCAATAAGGATTTTGCAGGCCAATGGAGAGAGATGAAAAGTCACTTTAAGATTGTTTATAGGAACGTGACAACATCAGATTCATCTTTAAAAGGGTCAGTATGATTGTTGAATTGAGACATGACTGTGCATTCCGGGAATTTGCTGGTGGTTAAATGATTAAATGAGTGTCAAGAAAAGACAGGAATCAAAAATGAACGTTAATGTTTGACCCTAGCATTGAAATGCTGCAGTTGCCTTAACCAAGATGAGGTAGAGAGTGATTTGAAATAATTTGAAACATTTCATATTCAAGTTCAATATTTAAAAAACATACAAGATAAATGCACTGTGACTTCTACTATGGTGTACTTTTCTATATTGAACACTATGTATCTGGCAAAGAGTTCATCTTTAATCATTAATTTCCGGTTTGTAACATTTGATGCCATTTGAGTTATTAGGACAGTCAATCTTTTCTAGGTGAAGTTCATGTGGTTTTAGCTTTTTCTGTACTTGTTAAGATAACCTAAATGAGCTTTCAAATATCTAATTTATACTGAAATGCTTCAAATTAAGCTTTAAATGAGCAAGCAGCCATATGTTTAGTTTATTTACAAAACAGGTGCAACTGTTGACAAATTAAACCTAAGAAAAACACATTGCATGAAAGAATCTTCAAAAGTTCGGTGTTGTAAGTTTGAAGAAGAACTGTGTGAGGGAAATTTTACTTACTTCTTTTCAGGATAATGAGAAATGGGAGAACAGGGGAGGGTGCAAAAGGTAAATGGAATTAATCAGGCTTCAGTTGATTTGAAAGGCTTGATCAATGCAAGGTAGTGGTCCAGTATCTGCAAAGTCACAGCCTCTATGACAAATTTCATGTAAGTTAAAGAGTCCCTCTTCAGGAAAAGTGTTGTGGAATTCAAGTTGTTTTTTGTTGTTATTGTTGTTGTTGCTTTGTTTTGTTTTTCAATGTTAAATTTACGGAGAGAAGGAGAGACAAAGAGAAACATCTGTCCGCTGGTTCACTTCCCAAGTGGTCGTAATGGCCAGAGCTGAGCAGATCCAAAGCCAAGAGCCAGGAAGGAGCTTCTTCTGGGTCTCCCACGCTTTCAGTTTTGCTTAAAACTTGATTGGGGATTCCAAAGACCAAAGAGTGGGTAATATTCACACTTGAAAGAGCAAACACAAACTGCCCCAGATTGTACAAGTCTTCTTTATGGTTCTACCAACAGAAAGTTAAAACAAACCAACCAACCAAAACCAAGGAAAGTCAGCTGGGAAAACCATTCAAAAAGTAGTAACCTTTAGAAAGTGCAGTTCTGTGTGAAACCAAGAATACAGAAATAATGTTTGTGTGTGTTGCAAACATTGATACAATTGAATAGAAATTTTTACGCAAAAACAAACATCAAAAAAGTAGCATTTTCTGCTATAGTGGTTTTTGTGACCTGCCAGATTTCAATCTGATGCTGAGTACATTTACATTGAATAAAATATATATATGCTAAACAACTTTACTGACTTTGCAACTATTGTCAAAAAAAATCATACATTTTTCTTCCTCTCACATTTTTTGTTCATGTATTTTGTGCAAAAGTATTAAGAAAGAAGACAATTATAGGTAGATCTTCAAATTAGGATTATTTTCCTTGTGACATCTTTTATGGAAAATGGTATCTAGTACCCCAGTTAAGATAAATATTTAATAAATGTGTACTGAGGTTCACCTTCTGGTGTTGAGAACTTTGGATACTATAGAATCACAATGAAATTTGAATGAGATGTTTTCAATTTTTCAAATACAAAACTGAAAAGAAAACAGAACATTAACTTAAATTTTAAAAGCAAAAGTTTAAAACTAGCCTAAAACTTTCACTTAGGATTGCATAAAATGTGAGTGAAAAACCACACTCTCTAAAGTGAAGGTAAAATACGTGCGATAGTTCATGGAGACAAAAACAGTATTACGGATTGTGTCTTCCATTTCAATTTTGGGAAGAAAATGGTTTATTTGAGTCTGTGTTAGGAATGATTGTAATCTAGTCAAGTTACTCTTACAGTGATTTGATTGTTGCAGTTTAATGTCATTTTATTTCCCTCAATGCCTTATTAGTTTCATATGTACTTTAAATTGACTTGTCAAATCCCTCTTCTTTTTGGTTACATGTGGTGCATTTGTAAATACTCCCTTCCTTCAACATCCAATTTAACTTTTTCCTTATACAAGTATTTGGAGCTAAGATTTTATAAAATAAAGTCATTTCTCAGAAATACTTTGCTATTTGGCCCTTTGGTTGACGTAGAAATTGAATATTTGTATGTGACCTCTCAGTAGAGAGAATGAGTTTATAAATAATTGATGATATTTCATAATGAAGACATTTTATAAGGCATTTTACATAATCTTTCTTTTAATTACTATGATAAGAAAAAATAAAATAAAACCCAACTATCCTTGTGACACAAGAGCAATAGATTTTTTTTTAAAAGCAAACACAATTCATTTTATAAGTTCTTTTGATGTTTAATAACATTTTGCTACTTATATTTTTATGTGCTTCTTCAATCAGATAGAAATTTTAGTAGGGAAATCCCCAAACATTCCTAAAAATTAATTATAAACAACTGTGTTTTAGAATACTAAAAGGATTTTTAAAACTTTCAATTCAGCAAAGTTAATATTTCATCCTAATTGAAAAAATGGAAAAACAAAAGTGCAGACACATTCATGGCTTGGGTGAAAACGTCTTCAGGCCCCCAAGGTCATGTTTCTTAGCAGCCATTGTTGGGATCTGCTGCCATTGCAGTCCTGCATGGTAGGCACCATTTTGTCTTCTTCTGAAGGTTCGTCAAGACACTGGTTACTGTTTACATGTCTTAAGGTGAGTCTCTGTAAAAGATAACCAATAATCAGTATCGCCTCTTGCACCACTGACTTCCCTCACCTAAAAGATTGGATATTCTCTTTACAAATACGACTTGTTAGCGTAACACATTTTTATGTTTTGATGAGGAATGTGCACAGGAGCTTCTGAATTAATTATTATGCAATTTTGACTGTCATGGATTCATTGTCTGGTACACCCTTGTCTGCAGACAGTTAAAAAAAACCCTTACATTTATCAAACATTGTCAATAATTTAATCTTTGCAAAAAGTCCATTTGCGATCGCTGAGTTCAGTCAAGGACAGGAAATAGTAACGCAGTTTCACACAAGCTTAGTTGTCTTAGGCATGTATTATTCAGTAAACATTTGGTAAATGTGCAAATAGATGTCACAGCTGCGACCCAAATGAACAAAATGCTACAGATGTTCCTATTTCAAAATACTCAACAAATCATAGTATCTGTGACAGTGGGGCATTCACTGCGGAAGAGTGCATGTCATTGCATGATTTTACACTAATAAGTATATTTATTAGCCTTTGAGCTATTCCAGAAAGCTTATCTTGTTCTAATCTGATTGTGCACCACATGAGCAGAATGTTTTATCAGTTAACTTTAAGTTTTGAGATTTCTCTTGAAAGCTCACATTATGTATTATCAATGACATAAATAAGTGTAATCAGGAAATGTTAATACATAGTCTTACATCCATAAATGTACAAACGCTGTTTAGAACACCACCTACCACTGCAACAATAACAAACCAAAGAGTTCTTTTCAAAGTAGTAAAGTACAAAACTGGTTATTTTAGGCTTACCTAGACAGAATTATGAATTTTTGACACCCATTCCCTAGCTGTGAACTGTTGTGTATGCCACAAAATAAAATTTTATCAGAAAATATTTTGTTACACAAATGCTTACCAACATCCTTTTCCTTTCAGCCTAAAAACCTTGACCTTTAGTCAGTCCTCTAGCTCTGACTCCTTGGCAACATGATAAGGGTAGCGATGTTAACTATGTTTCCAGGCAACATGGTTTATGATAACAATGGCCTCTGATTTCTCCAACTTCAGAGACTGCTGCAGTGTTGCCTATGCCAGTGGGTTCCTGACAGCTGTGACAATGGATTCCCTCCAAAAGATAACATCCATCTCCAGCGAGGATAAGAAGAATATGGGTATCATTACTTTCTAGCAGGTTATCACGACTATTTTTCTCTCCTCTAGTTTTCCAGTCCCAGCCTTCCAAGTTCATTTGTGCCTGCACTAGTTAATGCTGATCTCAAAAAGGCTTCTCAACTTCTATGTGTTCTCATAAAAAGGTATGGGACTACATAAAGTTCTTTATTTATTGGGTAATCAATCCCTTAAAACCAAGAATTAGGAAATGTTGTTATTTTTAGTCTTTGTATGGAATAATGGTTCACTTTATTACTTACTGAGAAGATAGTTACAAGTCATAGAAGTGTCTTTGTGCCAGTACCAGGCTGTTTTGATAACCACTGCTCTATAGTATGTCCAGAGGTCCGGGATTGTGATTCCCCCTGCTAACTTCTTATTTTTCAGGATGGTTCTAGCTATTCGATGCCCATCAGCAGAAGATTGGATAAGAAAGCTTTGGTTCATCTACTCCATGGAATACTACTCAGCTATTAAAAAAAACAAAATGCAGTTCTTTGTGGCTAAATGGGCACAACTGGAAACTATAATGCTAAGGGAAATGAGTGAATCCCAAAAGATTAGATACCACATGTTTGCCTTGATTTAACCTGTAATTTTTGTATGGTTGTTTGTTATTTTTTGAACCTGTCATTGATACTGTCTCAACCCAGATGTTTCGAAGAATGGAACTTGCATTATTTTTAACATATTGTTTACCCAATACTATGTCAATTAATTCCATAATGTTGTATATTGATACTGAGGCCTTGTTGGGGCTTTTAACTGACCGGATCTTTATTCTGTTAGACCTATCTTCAGACCATAGAAGGTCTCCCCAAGAGGCCACTGAACTTATCTGGACAATAAGACGCTGAACTTTATGCTAGGCATGTGTTTGCAAGCAATGAATCTCAACTGAACTTGAACTATGGTTATGCAACAAGGTGGAGGAATCCACCATGGGGGGAGGGGTATGGGAGGGGTGGGGGGAATCCCCAGCGCCTATAAAACTGTACTACATAATACAATGTAAGCAACAACAACAAAAAAAAAAAAGTCATAGAAGTGAGAGATAACAGAATTTTCAAAAAGGTTTACTATTATTATATCACTGAACCAATATTCACAAAGAAATGCTTAGAAAAATTCTCCATAAAGTTATTGAAAATTATATCTTAGTTCTTCATACTAAGTTTTGTCTTTCAAATTAAAATGTTTATATATTTTAGAAGCACTGTTGTTATGTCTACATATAGCCAAAGTGCTTGAATAAAAACTAACAGGCAGATAATTTCAGTGATTCAAAATAATGCTTTTTGGTGACGTTAGCTTTTTTATTAATATTTTTCATTTCTGATATACAATTTATTGTCTTAGAGACATAACTATAGTTTACAAAAGAGCCAGCATTTCATAATGCATTTCATCAATTATTTGCAAATATTATATAGGTATTTGAAGTCATGAAATTTAGAAATGCTTATTCAGTAATGATGGACTAAATAGAACTTAGTATACAGTCTCCAACTTAATGAGATGTCAAAGACATAAAAATAACTACAAAGAAACAATTTATAAGATATCTTTTTCTTTAATGACATGAAGTTTCCAGACTGCCACAACCAAATATAACAAAAAATTCAAATTTAATAAAGTCTACAACACAAACCTCTACAAATTATTAAAGAATGTACTCAGTAGTATTCCCAAAAATGTTTCTAAGAACTTCCATTCTCGTATAGTTTCTTAGCAGCCATTGCTGCCAAGTGCTATCATTACACGCTTCCACAGTGGGCTGTGGTGAGCCATCAGCAACTCTGCTTACTGAGAGGCAGGACTGGGTGGTTACATGAAGAAGAGTGTGAGTCTGTTTGACAAAGAAAACAATGGATAATGACCAAATAAATTACAAATGCAGTAATCAATCAATCCTAGGTAACACACAAGTTCTACTGGATAAGAATGGAAGGCACATGTTACAATAATTGCATCCATAGGACGGCTTTAACATCATCTGAATTCAACAGGTGTAGCCAAATTTACTTTGGTTAGAAACGTTGATATTCTCAGTATTTCTCCTAGTAATGAAGCGCTCTTCACAATCAACTGTTACTTTTTGAGCAGAGAACCAAAATTGTGAATTCGTCCAGAGGGTTTACAATTATGGACCATGGCCTTTCCATCCCTTTCCCCTAAAGTCGAGTGGATTTTAAAGAGGTGGCTTGCGATACTATTTAGATTTAATGCTTTACTTTCTGCAGTATATCACTCAAATTGTTTCCTCTGACATTTCCATGGGAATAATCTGGTGGTGCTCATATGTGTTTCACTAATATTGTTGTAACAATTAGATGTTAATTAGAAAGTTAACTAAGTGAAGAGAAAAGAAAGATGGATTCTATTTGGGTTCTTGATTTATCGCCCAAACATAAACTAGCAAAATATTTTTCTCTCTCTAATTTCCTATTATTTTCTCCACAGGAGCATAAGGTTCAGAAAAAGCTAGGTACATGGTGACTACAGCCCAGTTCCATGCATGTCATGGGAGATACCAACCGAGGTTGGGATTCTTGGTGAAATGCCAGTATAAAAAAAATTATCAGTCTACATCTTTTGGGCAGCACATTGGACAATATTATGGATTGACCCTTATAAGCATTTACTGTCAAAACAGTACATAGAGAGTCATAAAGTTTATGAAGCTAGCATTATAATATATATTTTATTTGGAAATAATAATGTTAACTATTCAGCTTGATTGGTTAAGATGTTATTCATTTTTAACAAAAACTAAATTATCTGTTCATATTCCAAAAGTCCCTAAGTTACATCATTGTATACACTCAGTTTTCATGTTGTAAGGTCTTTTTCTTGATAAACATCCTATTAATAGCAAAGACATTAGTGTTAGTGAATGTGAATTTCATGTGTTTCTAAAAAATAATAAGGCTTTTCATACTATTAAGCAAAAAAAGGACTTCCCTTATACTCAGAAAATGCAGCTCTGGGGCACGAAAACAATACTCTATCCTCATAAAACATTTTCATAATATTTTCACACAAAATATTTATCAAATGGATTCCTATGAAAAAGGGGAGGTAACTTTTTTTTTCATTACTTTAGAAAAAAGGCAGAACAAAACTAGAAATTTCAATTCCACAGGGGCAAACATTATTTTTCATTTATAAAAGTTCACAAAATTATTTAATATGTTTATTTACATGAAAGCCAGGAATGACTCAATTCTGAGTTCTCTATGTAGAAAAATAACAGTTACTAGTATGACCTGTTTTCCACTATCTTATCACCTCTGTATATTTATGGTACTGAGGCAATCTCCTTGACTACCCCTCTTCCATCCGTATTACAAGCAATCTTAACAGTTATTAATAAAATTTAAACATTTCGTCAGGAAATCAGCAATTTCTATGAAATAATTTGCTAACACTCATTTAACTTATCCTTTGAGGGGAATAATTTCTCTATATGTAGCCATTGTCAAGAATTTTGTGAGACAGACCCGGCACAGCAAGTTAAGGTCTGACATAGTTCCGTATGAGTGCCAGTTCAAGTTCTGGGTGCTTCATTCCCCATTCAGCTGCTCTCTAAGGCCCCAGGGAAAGCAGACGAGCAAGGTCCAAGGGCTTGGGCCGGGCACCTCCTTGGCTCTTAGATCAGGTCTGGCCCAACCCTAGCATTTGCAGCTATTTGGAAAGTGAACCAGCAAATGGAAAATTTCTCTTTCTCTCTTCTCTCACTCTCTATAATTGTGTCACTCAAATCAGAAAAGAGATTTTTTTTTAAAAAATTGTGTAACTAACACTGATGAACATCTATGTCCACATGATTTTAACATTTTTCTGTAATGATTTTAAGATGTAATTCTTAAAGGAGAAATTACAAGATAAAAAAATAGAAATTAGCAAAATGAAAGACATATACTAAAAATATTTAGCCATAATATAAACAGCAGCAACGAACATCTCTTGTGTTTGCTACATTTCATGTGTTGCCATTAAAGTCATTTGATGAGCTATTGATAAAGAAATGAATAAAACATGAATTTTTAATTTATATATTAATATTTACAATTACATAAATTAACTTTTAAATTTTTCAATGTCTTCTCTATTTCTTCTGTGCGATTTATGTGTACTTTTTATAAAATATGCACAACTTTTCTTCTTTTAATTGCTCTTTAGTATAAGTATAGTTTTACAAATTCCTCAGTACAAGGCTGTCAGGTGAACTCATTCCCAAAGGCAATTTAACAAGGAGGTTGCCCCAAAGCAGCTCATTTCTAAGTGTCTTTATTTAAAATATTGACTAAAGCAAAAGGTACAGTGAGCCCTAAGCCAGTATTGGGTTTTGTTTGTAAATATGGATTACTTAATTGATCTCTTCTTAAATGTAAAGCACTGATATTTGACCTCCAATTTTTTTTAATCTTATTTATTTCCATCTACTTGAAAGGAATAGAGAGAAATGGCTAGTTCATTTCCCCACACACCGCAGCCAGAGCTGGACTAACCAGAAGCAAACCACAGAACACGGGAATTCCTTCTACACAGCAGGTGACCAAGCACCGGAGCTGCCCCTGTTGGCCTTAGCAGGAGGCAGGGCAGGAAGGAGAGCAGGCTCTTAAGTCTTGATGGAGAGTCAGAGATAACTAAAGCAGCTCTTAAGTCCCTGCACCACTACACATGATTAGTATGCACGCAATTTCAGCTATATGACTCTAAGATACTTGAGAAAAAATTAATAGTAATTGCTTTTAAACATATTTGTATGTTTTACTATCTAATACAAGATGTGTCACGGAGCGTCTTAAAATCCACCCTTCCAAAGACACGATACATAAAACCGACTGGAATTAGACAAGAGAAACAATTTCAGTGAAAAAAATAAGAGCTGAAATACTGCAAAAATTAGATCATGTCTTTGTATTTAAAAGTAGTAAAAACTTGAATTTTTATTGAGCAAATATAATTAAATACATTGTGTTAGCAATGTTACAGTTTTACAACTTTACAATTGAGTTACACTGTTGAAAAGAGGATTTACCTAAAGCATAGATATAGCTAATAAAAATCAATGGTTACATGAATTAAATGTAGTAATGAAACATTAGGTCACAGATATTTCACTTAATGGCCAAAATAGAAGTGTTCTCTCTGTTTTGGCAACACAAAATGATAATCAATTAATAATTAACACAGTAAAATTACTATTTAAAATTTCATGATCTCTTGACAACGTAATTTGTGCAGTCACAGAACAGGAAGTCTAAAATAGCAAGGGCAAATGTGCAATAAATGGGAACTACAAAAGCAGTATTAATCTACTGCAATTGCTATTCAGGAATTGATTCTAAAGGAGTCACAGGTCTAGGTGAGTGGGGGTGATGAGAAGGTAACACTTGTCTAACGTGCACAGCCTTCCACGCTGACGCAGCCACTGTTTTCGCTCAGACGCCCACACAAAGACATGGCCCGGCTGCATTTAAAAATCACTTACCTTAAAATTATATTCCCATTTACCTGCTTTCTGACAAAGGTAAATAAAAGAGGGGAGATTAAATAAAGTCTAAACATAAGCTGCTATGTGTTCAGTAAATATCAATCCAGTGTATTTTACCTATTGAAGAATATTCCCTGTATTTTTCACTGTGGGAAGCATTTGACACAGACAGATAAGGAATTCAGAAAAAGTATTTTCTCAGTCAATTTGCTCAGTCACATGAAAAACAAGACTTATTTTTAGCACCATATTTTCCTCTCATTTTTTTCTTTGTTGCATAGTGTTTGTTGAGCACAAGTGTTCTGATCTAAAATTAGATTCTGACACTGTATGTAGCTGCCTGAATGTTTCAAATGAACGTGGCTATGTGCAAATATTGCAGTAAAGGTAAATTTCAAATGTACTGGAATACATTTGTGATGTTCAAAAAATATAAGAAAACCTGATTAAAACAGTATGTGTTGATTACAGATCTTTATAAAAACAATTTTTAAATGTTTCAGTGCGATGCAATTTCATGTTCCTCCTCTTTAACTCTGTGGCGATGAACAATTCACAGAGCTGAAATGCTTGAGTAGTTTATTAAGGGGCTTCTAGACCAGACGGGTCTCCTGCAGCTTTGCTAATGATGCTCAGGTTGCTCCAAATGAAGCAAAATTAGGTCAACTATTAAGTGACTGAGTTAAATTTGTGTCTTATTATTTAAGAAATATGTAGATGGGAAAATGGAAAAGTATATTTCAAATCATGGTGGAAACAAAATATGCATTCACTATCTACACGAACGTAAGTCTTAATTAAAAGAAACAACGTGATATATCGTAATTATGCTATGGCTATGTGTAAAGTTTACAATTAGATCATGGTGGAAAGGCAATGTAAAAACTGCCAATTTATCCAAACAACACATACTTATTGTAAGAAATCTTTTCCACAAGAAGGAAAGGAGCTATTCTATTAGAATAAAGTATTAATATTAATATTAATAAAGTATTAGTTAATAAAGTATTAATTATTTCATTAATCTGAATAGCTTATTGGACTTTTATCATAAAAATATTGAATTGTTTGGTTTTTAAATTATCTTGCAGTGCATTGTGATGTGTTCAAGAAACAGCTGGAATTATTATCAGAAACCTGTTCTTAGGAACTTAGAACATGTTCGATATGTCCAATTTACTAATGTGAAAGATACAGAGGAGTTTAATATCTGTCTTATGGAAACATAAAAAGATAATTATAAAACCTCAATTTTATTCTCCCCTCCTGTCATTATCCAATTCATCTAATAAGTAAACAAAATTAAAACTGCTAAATAGACAACATTTTTTGAGGTTTCATGACACCATGTCCTTGTTCTCTGTATATGCCAGTCATTCTACTGCTATTTCTCGTTTTCTAAAATGGAGAAGACTGTGGAAGATACAGGGATGCAATATTTGAGTGTTCACACCTTGGGACTTACAATTGCAGTGGTAACTAGATTTCTTTGAAGACTCTGAGAAGACATAAATCCCAGCTCTGCTGCTCCGAGTGTCATTTTGATGCTAGCACTTTCTCTTGATAAAACCTGAAAGATTACTTCAAGGGTACATTTCAGATCTGTAATCCTTTCAACTCTACTGTATATTTATATTATGCCTTGAAACTTCACTCCCTCAGAGGTTTCTTCAAGAAGAGTAACTCTGTCTTTGCTTGTAAGACCCAAGAATAAATCACTGATTAAAGCAGCAAGCAGTGCCGGTCTGTATTCTGGTTAAACATGGGCAGAATAAAGCCACACAGCAATTACTCCTTCTCACGTCTCCACACTCTTATCCTGTGATTTCCTTGCCTTCTCAGATGTTGTTGGAAGTCTTGCCATTTTCCAAAAATGTCTTTTTCAAATGTTGGAACTTATATAACTGTAATATATGTATGTAACATATACACACACACAAATATGTATACATAAACATTAATATATGCACATATATATATATATTTTTGTGTGTGTCCTTCTCAATCTTGGATGCCTATATGGTGATCTAGAGCTTCTGTTAAAACACAGACTTGGATTCCAGTGTTTGCAGACTGATGTTTTTGAGTCTACATTACTAACATATTCTCAGCTAATGGTCCTATTCTTAAATTTATGGTTTGGGTCGGAACAACAGACTCTGTTTTTGGACTACAGGGATCAAAAAATGAAGAGATGTCAAAACAGAAAATCATTAAAGTTATCTCATCTCAATAACAAAAACTAAAAGCAAAAATTAATTAAAATTTTAAATGTTTTCATTGAATTCTCTGACAATTTTTCTCTGTCCATGTAATTTTACTACATCTTACTTGCTATCTTTTTTGGTTTGCTAACAGGGTGTCATTGTTCAAGTTGAACATTGCAATTTAAACACATGGGTGAGTAACCTATGTTAAAATGTTATCAAGATGACAAGCTCACTTTTTAAGTGAAATTTTCATAATAATTATGACATATTGTAAGAATCATATGTGTGTTCCAAAACAGATGGAGTATGGGATCAAATATTACAGAGCCTGACATACTGCAACATCTAAGGGCAGTGTCAACCAAAAAGTGAATTTATCAAAGTCATAAATTTTAAGTAAGGCTGCCTAATTTTTCCCATTTTTCTTTCAACATTCCTCGGTACTCAAAAATGTTGCTGCTGGCTGACAGAAAACGCAAACAAAACTATTTAACTACAACAGTAATTTTGGGGGGAAAATAATGAAGGAATACATTGGGACACTGGAAGATGGGCACATAGTCTTTGTTCATTGCTGAAAGATTAAAATTGCCTTCTGAAAGAAGCACTGCTTCATCTTATATAAGACATACATCATTCTCATATCCATATAAATTTATGCTAAACTTCCTCATGTTTAGCCAAGTCGCCTCAAAATGCTGGGTCCCCAGTGGAAAGCATATACAGCAGCAGCAGCTGGGAAAGGAATCATTAAATACTAAATAATAAATATAGGGTTTGCTCTTTGTAGACTGTGAGGCAGATGTCTGCTTAAGGGCCCTTTATTTCCCCCATATCCAGGGAGTACAGGAGATGTCTTCTTCAGGTTTCATATAAGGAATAGTAAATAGCCACTCATCGCTTGAGGAGAGGCAGATAATGGTTAGATGAAGAATGTGAATTAAATATTGACTAAATAAAAGAGGTTGAAGAGTACACATGGATGTGACTTAGGAATGTTCAGTGGTTAGTTCTAATTATGTCCCCAAAGTTGATTTTATAGCCCCAAACCTTTGCAACATTTACACCAGTTTAAGATACAGATTCAGTTACATAACAAATCATTGAGAAGTTATTCCATGTGGGAAATGGAGCCTAAAGGATCATTCGTTCTCATCATCAAAGACCTGAACGCTGGTTTTGCAGAAACATGCTTGTAGAGGAAGGATTTCTTTTTCGTTATCGCCACCTGGTGGCTGATCTGTTTTTTACATCCTGTCTGCTTTATTTCCCAGCACTGATTTTTACTCTCTCCCCCTTTCTTCTCTCACAGGCGTGCTATGTTAAAATAAGGTTGCTTAGCTACTTACATACAATTTACTGAATTCTGAAATTCAGTTCTTTTTGTAAATTAGAATCATTTATACTATTCCTTAACGTTATAAGGAAATCTTGTTGATGTTAGCCTTTTTTCTTTTACATAGAAATCAAAAATAGCAATGATTACCATGGTATAGAATTTAAGATTTCAAAATAGGAACGTAACGATGACATTGTCCTGCAGGCAGATTTCACAGTAAGCTCTCAGACAAGCAAAACCTCCTTCTTGCCTATTTCACACTTGGTATGTTTTTGGGCACAACAAAACGTATGCAAATACAAATAAGATTTTCTTCACTTATGGGCCAGTCTCGCTAAAAGGTGTAAGTGCAGTGGTCCACGTTATTGCTGTTAGCTGCGAACACCCACGTTAAACAACGCAACCCTTCCAGTGCCTGACAGTAATGGCACAGAATTTAAATGTCTTTGCAACACGTATATGCGCTGAAGCATTATATAATAAGCAAAAAGGAAAAGCACGATACCTCAGCATCATATTCCCACAACTGATTTCCTCTCATGTGATGGCATTTCAGCATGATTACAGGCCCATTCAGTCTAGACACGTCCAAGCACAAGTCGTCCGTCCGAATTTCTTTGTCAGCAGTGTAGGAAAATACCTGAAAATATAAAACTCAGCTAATGAAATTATTATTTTTTTTAACTTAAAAGTGACAGTATTACTGGACGATCTGTGGAAGCATTCACTTCAGTTCCCTTTGACGTGATTTCTGCTGTGTGATTTTGAGAAAACTGTCTCATTTGCGTTGTTTTCCTCAGCCATAACACAGGCACCCTGTCCTGAAGCTGTCACGACTTTTGTTTAACGAGTTCAGTTGTTACACGATTAGTGTTCGCTGGCGCCGAATCTCTTCCATAACCTTGTCTTTTAAAGCTCACAAAATGTTAAATAACAAAGTTTGTAAATCGCGTGCAGCTCAAAAGCGAATGTTTTCTTCTTCCCACAATCATGTGACCACCTCTCCACTAGATACAATGATTTTTTTTATAAAGAAGTATACATTGTTCCTTTGATGACATAACTATATCATGTGAATTTTATTAATAGCCATCAAGGGGCACCTGAACGTTGTAGAACTACAGTTTCCAGAAATCTCAGTAAAAATAAGCACCTCTGATATTCTCTAAAATATGTTTAGGTGTATTAAGAACTCATGTTAACAAGTTCAAATTGAAGCTGTAATAATTCATGTTATTTTGTTCCTGGATTGAATATTTATCTAAAACATTATTAAAGTTTCATAAGGATCATTAAGTACATAATTATAAAATAAGTTTTCTTCTTTCAGTTGCAGTAAGCATTATTCAATATTTTGTGGGTATTTCTCTTTTCCTTACAATGAAAAGATTGAAACTGACGGCTACTGGGAAAGAATAAGGAGTGGTGACAGGAAGCAGTAAAATCAGTGAAGAAGCATTCTCCTCAGTCAACATCTCAGAAAGAGATTCTTCCCAGTTTATGCTTCTTACATGATAATGTAAAGAGCTGAGTAGCAGGTGAGGTTTACTTCATCAACAGGTAATGCATTTTAGACTTCATGCAAAGAATTCAGAAATACACTTCTTGCATTCATCATGTCATGGAGACACACAGACATACAGAGAGAGAGAGAGGGAAGGAGAGAGAGAGAGAGAGGATTTGAGAGAGAGGTCCTGTCTGTTGGCTCACTCACTAGATGTCCACAGCCACCGAGAACAGATCAGAGCAAAGCCCAGAGCTGGAAACGGGAGCTGCTTCTACATCGGTGGCAGGTCCCTAACCAATGCAACCATCATTGGCTACAGACTGGACACAAACCCGTCACATTAAGTGAAGGGCATATTAACTGCTAGGCCAAGCACTCGCTGCTCATGGTCATATGTTTAATGGAAAATCTTGAGTTACCAAAATAAACAAATCAAAATATCAAAAGAACAGAGAAAAATATTTTTGTCCCCCTCAACATAAATAGCCTGCCTTGGGAAAAAAAAAAAACCAGAAACAAAAACAAAAAAAACCAGAACTTCAAACTTTGTTCAATAACTGAATCTATTATTGAATCTTACATCAAGGGAGAAAATTTCCAGAGAAATACTAATTTGACCATTACACAATTATTTCAATACCAAGGACAAGCTTTCACGTTGAAATTGCTTGCTTTCCATTTTAAGCTAATGTCAGCACCAGAGGAGATGCCGGAACACCCACATTCAGCATTATTTTTCCACAGGGGTGAATAGTGGCCACAGCAATCATCCTGTTCTGGTGTCTTGTGATAATTTAAAACTACACCTTTTGAAAAGTCGGGAGTTCTATTCCATTATTTGTCAATTTCCAAATACTCGCCGTTCTTTTGTTAGCTGGTACTTCCCTTAATCTGCTTACCATTACTAAAGATGCATTCTTTGAATCTTTTCTGAACCTATGTGTCTGCAATTACTCATGCTTAATATTTGAAAAATTAACTGATATTATGTTCAAAAGTAGATTTTCTTGGAAAAATAGAACAGAGTGCTTCATGTCTTTGTGGTGTTAATGGAAAGTCAGGATGAATTTGTGTACATGTGGAATATTATGTGCATATTGGATTATTTTCAGAATTTAAAAAATTGCTGTAATAATAAAAACTCAGTGTGAGCCAAGATATACAAATTATTTTTACTTTATTTAGAAATAATTAGACTTGATTTAGTTATTTATCCTTTATCAACTGTCTACTGATAGTTGCCACGTGTGTGTGTTTTTTCTTTAAGATTCATTTATTTTATTGCAAAATCAGATATACAGAAAAGAGGAGACACAGACAGGAACATCTTCTATCCGCTGATAGAAGCAGCCACAACAGCCGGAGCTAAACCAATCTGAAGCCAGGAGTCTGGAGCTTCAGCCAGGTCTCCGACACAGGTGCAGGGTTGCACGGCTTCAGGCCATCCTCAATTAATTTCCCAGACCACAAGCAGAGAGCTGGATGGGAAGGGGGGTAGCTGGGTTTCGAACTGACACCCATAAAGGACTTGGGTGCGTGCAAGGCGAGGACTTTAGCCACTAGGCTACAGCACCGGGCCTCTGTGATTTTCATATCTGCTAGGGCAGGATGGTCATGGAACCCACTTTGGGGGAACTGAAGTGTATGCCAGCCCCTTGGCAGAAGGTCTAGTTGCGTTGTCCACCAACAGGCTTTCTCTGTCTTGAGTTCTCTCACTGGACTCTAGAGTCCTCGTCACATTTCCAGAAAGAAGGAAAATCTAACAATTTGCAGGATAAACTGACACTGCCCATGTTGGGTTCAATTGTGTCCTCCAAAAATGATACGCTGAGTTCCTAATCCCCAGCACCTCAGAATGTGAGTTTTTTGGGAAAAAAGGCCATTGCTTTAAGTGATTTGTTGATATGTTGAGAGTGTGAAGCCTCTCCCAGAATAAACGCTGTCCTCTTTAAAGGAGGAGAGGGATACCTAGAGAGAAAGGGGACCGTTTGACTGCTGATGGAGATGTGAGTGACATCTCCAAGCCATGGGATACTAGCCAGGGCCAAGAAAGATGCTCTCCCGGGTTTCTGATACCTTCATTTCCTGAACTGCTTGACGACCAGTTTATGCTGCTTTAATATGCCCAGTTTATGGTAGTGGGGATAGGATCCAAAAACTAACACACCTCCTAACCCCTGACAATGGCTAGAGATTTTATAACTCATTGAATCAGCTTTCCAAATTGTCATTGTAATTTATTAATTTATTCATTCTTATTGGAATGGTAGGTCTGATTAATGGAGAGAAGGAGAGATGGAAAAATCTTCTATCTGCTCATTCACTCCTCAAAATGGTCGCAGCCAGAGCTGAGCCGATTTGGAGTCAGGAGCCAGGAGCCTCTCTCGGGTCTCCCATGTGGCTGTAGGGTCCCAAGGCTTTGTGTTACCCCAGGTCATAATCAGGGGAGCCAGAGGGGAAGTAGAGCAGCCAGGACGTGAGCTTACACCTACACGGGATACTGGCACTTGCGAGATTAGGATTTTTGACTGAGTCATCACACTGGGCCAGACATTGCAAATTTTTACTAGTGGAGTCTAATTTAGATTTTATAGCTGTTACATACTGCTGTCTGGAATGAAAGTTATAACAGCAATTTATAACTTCTAAAATGATCAAATCAGCCAAGATCATGCTTTTTTCTTTTCTATATATAATTTAATTTTAATCTTTTTAATCTCAATAAATTTAAGCAAGACGTTCAGAAAAATGTAAGAAATTCAGAAAAGGAGTAAGTTTTTGCTTTTTATTATTTCATATATATGTAGTTTACTCAAGATACTTCTTTTTAGACAGTACAAATGAGCCCGGAAACACTTATAAGGCTCAAATATATAAAATAAAATGAAAACCAGTAATATCCAAGGTCTGTTCTTAGAACAATTTAAATTTGTCAGCATTTTATCATGCTTTATTTCCTACAGTAAATGTTCACACCTTATTTTCATAATGACATGTTTACAATGATACTTTAAAATAATTTGTACATTGCTTGTTTACAAATTATTATTTTATTTCTCAAATTCATAACCTAAGCAGGTTTTAGCAAAACTTTAGTCCAGTAATTTGAGTTGCAAAGCTGGGACATTGGGCCTGGCCTCTTTCCACACCGAGCTCAGCTCTCTATTGCCCTCTGCTGGCTCTGTCTTGCCATAGAATTTCTTTTCTTCATTACTTGGATGAAATTTCCCCTATGTGTGTACACACACACACACACACACGTTTTATGTGCACATATATGGTTTGTTTTTATTCAACCACTGTTAGTACATATAATGTCCACACACACAGTGTATTTGAATATTAAACATCTCCACGTATTTGTTGATTATTCAGAGGCCGAGAAGGGTGGTAGGGATAAAAGGAGCCTGGATTAAAAATTAAGGGAATCTTTTCCAGGGGCAGTATTGAACTTGGGTGTAGTTCATTAAGTGAGATGAAAACACTAATAGGAGCGTCTTACGGGTGGGGGCATAAGGGAATTTCTTCCACTGCTACCTAATATTTTTGGTTTTGTAAATTCCAAGTCACTCTGAAATAAGATGTTCAAAATAAGTAAATAAAAACACAGTGTACATGGCAAATTTCAAGACGCATATTTAATAGCTTTTTAATATAGAATGTTATTCTCTCTGCAATATATTTTTAATTTATAGGATATTTCTGTTAAATCTCTGGGACAATATTTACTATGAAGTTTGAAGGGTGTCGGTACATCATATTATGGCAGCTTTGTATTTTAGATGAGGCAACTGAGGCACCAGTGTCCCAGGTTGCTTAATGCCAAAGTCGTCTCTGAGCCAAAGGCAGGCACCTCTCTCTGACTAGAAGACCCTTTAAATACACATCTGCTTAGTCCTTCTGGACTTATGCAACCATCAGGATAGCTCCTCAGATATTTGCAGTCCAATCGGAGACACCAAAACAGAACACATCAGCAGTAGTTTCATCCACCATTCTGCAAAGTTTTCCAAGAATATGTGTATTTGCATAGACAGTAATTTATTTCAGTATCAAGTTAACTTGAGCATTTGACTATTTTTTGAAGACTTTTTCTGCACACGTCATCCTACCCTGAAATCAGCATAAAAAAGCATAGACAGAATTGAATCCTTTGTCTGCCAGAGACGTTTGTTTCCTGACTGGACTTCTTCTATATTCTATCTGATTTTAGACGCCACAGGCTTCTAGATCAGTAGTTTGCTTGGAGCAGGATAAAGAATAGTAATATCTTCTAGCTGGGTGCTCTTACGTCACACACCTAGACAGCATACATAATCGTTACAATCTCTATTATTAAAAACAGGAGGTAGGTGAATCTAGAACATGTTCCACATTCTCACTTATCTCAGTTTGTGATCTTCAGCTCTGTCTTGTTTCCCCTTGCTTTCACTATGCACAGCAACATGCTGCTTTGTAAGTCGTGTTCCACCGCAGAGATGACCTGCGCTGATCACAACTTCAGAAACACCTTCCCGCTCTCCTTTGCCAAGGAAAAGATCTCCTTTCTAAGGTCTCTACACATTCATACCTTTGTTCATTTAGCATGCTGTAACTACACTGGCCCAGATAACATACCCGTCTCCTACTACTGGGAAGTGTCATCTCCGCTGATGTTTAGGAGAGGGCAACACCAAAGCAATGAGCTTTGGAAAACGATACAGACCTGCATTTAAGATCAACTACTCGTTTGAATCAGAGTTACTATGAAGCTTTGACAAAGCGCTGGTTTCTTTATTTGAGACAGAAAACACAAATGCCATTTGAATAAGCCACTTTAATGGTAAAACAAGGTAGCTTTTGTAAACTCTAAACACACGTCTTGCCTCTCGTATTATCTGAAAGTTAGTGATGACGCAACATTGATGCACAAAATCTACATTTGATTACTTAATATTACATCTTTCCCACTGGTATTTTATGTTCCTACTTAGACTCTCTCCCTCTAAGAGCACTGCTAAGGATATATTTTGAATCCTATGGAAACTATTCTAGCAAGGGGGAAGAGTGTCCAGTGATTTCCTCTTGAATTGAAATAAAAACTATTTGTCTTGGAAATTTCCTAGTCCTTTTTTTTTTTAATAGAGCAAGAGTATAAGATAATATAATGAACAGACTCTCGTAATAGAGTAAGACAATGTGTCTGCTAATTCTATTTTCTTGCTCCTTCATTGTTAAATCCTTCGGCTTTAAACATTAATGATGACAAGTTTTAAGTGTTTTTAGTTAGTTTGCACTGAAGGCTTTTAATGAAAGTTTAATTTTATGAAATCTCATAAAGAATATCTGTTATACTAGATATTACTTTATCAGTGTTGAAGGAAACAAATCACCAATTCTTTGCAAAGCATATCCTACTAGATACGCCTGGATGCAGACGTGCGGCTTGGTGGCGGTGGGACAATCTGCAGATGTTCCCTGGAGTAGTTATTTTCCATCAGCTCCCTGATAGACTGTGGCTGTGATAAGGAAATCACTCCCAATTATATTAGGCAAAATGTTTTATAAAATCCCAAAATAGTCAACTTATTTGATTTTCCTTCTGGTCTTGATGATAAAAACTGCCATGTTTTGGGAGTGTCATGTGGCAGGACAATAAAGATAACCACTAGATGCTAATGCCATCTCTGGTAGAGATGCAGCCATTCAATTCCACAGCTGAGCTGATTTCTGCCAGCAAGCAGCACACTTAGAGGAGGCAGCTGTGCTTCGGGAGGATCACCGTCCTGGCGGACACCTGCATTCCATCTACCTTAAGAATCAAGACGGAAGAACCCAGCTCCACGGTGCGTGAGTTTCTGACCAACAGAACTGTGGGTGATAATGTGTTATAATGAGCCATCACATATTAGTAGTAACTTGTTATGCAACAATAGAAAATGAATACAGCAACTTTGAGGGAAAAAAAACGACAAATCACGAAAACTACAATAGTTTTCACAACATGCAACCTCCCCTCCTTTATCCCTCCTTTCTGTCACTGTTTCAATGACTCAGCCGTACATTCTTCTGCTCACTCTGCAGACCCTTGTGAATGTCCTGTCTGTCAGACGGTATTCAAACTACACATTGTCTTCAGGAAATGTCGACCTCTATACACAAGCAACTAATCAAGTACCAACATTTCTTCAAGTTTCTCCCGCTATTCCAATCTGCTCTGAACTCAGGTCTCCAGGTTGTTAGTGTAACAATTATCCATTCCACTTATCTCTCTCCTGTGTACGTTTTTGTTTGTAGTTTCCCAATTAGGCATTCCTAAAGTATGTATTCTCTGAAGAAACAGCCTTCACAAATACACACTTTAATTAAACTGAAATTCTGAAGGAGATGTTCTTCATTCGGGAACCACATACATGCAAAGCATTTGTGGTGTCATTGTTTAAGGAGACATCTGGGTTTTGGAGTTTTCACATACCTATGCTGTGAACATAAACTAGAATAATCACAATAAGAGCTTTCACATGATACCTGTATAAATAAACATATTTATTTTCCTCTTTATTTTACTTATTGCAAATTTATGCCATCTTTTCTGTATTTAATTCCTGAATGTTTTGTGATATTTCATATCTCTTAAAAGATACTTACAAAATATTATTGGATGATTTCTAAAATTGTCATGTATTGGAAAATGAGATAAAGATTATTAAATAATGAAAAGCCCCAGAAGAAAAATTATATTGTCCTAGACTACATAAAGATAAAATTACTCTGTGTCAGTTAAAACTATAGCAATATAATAGTCAATTATTCTTTAGGTTAATTATAGCTACCTTTACAAATTAACTTCACAGTTAACACCAGAATACTTTCATTAGTCACAAATATTACTAAATTTGTCTAGGTAATTCAAACCACAAAATTCATTAATGGCAGCTAATATTGCAAACTAAGATTAAGTTTATATAGTTCAGTTTGTTCTAAGTGCAGGATTTGAGACAAGGATTCAAATGCAAGTGGTTTATTAAGGAAATGATCTGAAGGAAGACTAGTGCTAGAACAGAGAAAGGACAGGCTTATGGAAGGCGTCCAAGAAAACCAGTTACATCGTGGATATCCAGCATGATTATGGGGAGGATTTGGGCAACTAGCGTGGGGAAAAAAACCCTCAGAATCAGTCATGTTAAGGAATGCTATCTGGAGTATTAATGTATTATCTCAGCTTTGTCTTGAGGTGCACTACCGAAAAGGAGAATTTACTAATCTTTGGGTGCAACTAGGTAGGCAAAGCACACGTGGGAGTCAGAACAACATAGTAAATGGACCGCGGCGTTGGACTTAAAGTTGAGCTGAAAGCAAGTTGAAAGAGAAAAACAAAATGTTGGAACAACTGCTGCATGTTAGGCAATATAGTTATAATTTAAAATACATTATATAAGGAGATACAAAATGTTCATGGAACATGAAATAAAACTAAGAAGATACAATTAATTATTTTGAATTTGCTATCAAATGTAATATAGTGCACATCCTATACTGAAATAAACTTCTAAGGCAAATATTATTAATGCTCTTTTAGAAATTAGGAATACAAGGCTTACAAAATTGAATAAATTCCTGAATGGCACTCACTTTGCAATTGGGACAATCAGTCTTTGAACTATGTCTTCCCAGTTTCCAAATCCATGTTCTCCCCACACTCTTAGCACTGTGCTTAGTTTTGATAACATCTTTTGAATTCCTATATTTACCAGGACATTGTAATTCCCCCCTGCTGTTCCCAGATAACCCCACGCTGATTATTTCAAGATCTCCTCTAGGACAAAACCCACATTTAGTGATAATACGTCCAAGCAAAGGTTCAGCATTTTCTCTGTATGAAGTCCTGACAGTTGCTGGAGCTCCAGTCTGGGATTTAACAGAATGTCCTTTAGTTTGGGTTCCCAGTCCAGCCACTGTTCTACTGTTTACAAGCAAATGAAAAAGGACAACCCACACACAAAGGGAGGAAGAAAAGATTTTGGAGCATAGATTGCTTAATAAACATTCAAAATTCTTCTGTCTAGGAAATCCCAGAATTATAACTTAATCTGTGTCTAAAATCCAGTCTAAAATGTTAATTTGTATACGGCACACTACATTAAGATTCCCCTTTTAAATTTATAAACCCAACACATGGCTCATTTAGTTAGTTCACTGAATAAAGGAGAAGAAAGTTCAATTCTTTTTGTTAACCTGAAATACATCAATTTTGGCTAACTAGAGATGGCACTTGAGGTCAATAATAGGTAGTCCAAAGACTGACCATTGGCTCTGAGAGCGATCAAGACCACTTCTATCCTTCCATGATGTCACAGTGATGTTAAAATGCATCTCCCACATTTTCTGGTTAGAGAAAGTACAATACTTTTGCACATGAGAGCCCTTCTACACTTATTTTACTTCTCTAAAAGAAAATGTACATTCCAAATCTTTTTAGAAAGATACAATTACAGAGAGGGAATGGAAATATGGCTATCTATTAGGTTTTCATTAGAAGATTAAGACTTTCTATTAGAAATTGGAATGGACACTAGGCTGTTTCCATGGTAACCCACAGAAATCTTTTTCTTTTCATAGAAAGGTATCATTTCTGTGCATACCACATGTAGCTTATTGCTCTGTGTTGGATTAAATCCTTTGATAGCAAAATAAAAGAAATGAATTGGAAAAAATTCTATAGCCCATTTTTGCTTGCTGTGAAATTATACTTAGGTACTAAATAACAAGACCAGAAAGCCCTTTTCACTTTGGCTACATTCACTGTGCCAGTCTCAGTAATAAAAGGCCAACTCCAAGTATTTTCATGAAGTTTATTACAAATAAGATAAAGCTATCCTTTGACAACCTCAGTAGAGTGAAAGCCCTTTGTTCCTTCGTCCCTCTAGTAAAAATTCCCTTGCCTTCCACTTACATTTCTTCTTTGTCTTAGTTGCTGTCCTTACAAAATTTAATTTTCCATTGTTCTAACCCAGGTCTTCACCTTCATTTGTACGAGCATCCTTAAGACACGCAACCTGCTCTCGGAGACCACCGACGGTTTTGTGAGACCTTTTAGACTCGTTCCTGTTCTGGAGAGACCTCCACAGAACATCTCCTGTGGAGCATTATAACACTGATGTTTCTACTGGAGTCTTCTGTGTTTCCAATGAAACTGAGCATAGGAATTGTGTGTCTAGATACTTATTTACAAAGCAGATTTAAATGGAATGCTACTTATGCAAATAGAATGTTGTTACATTATAGATATTATATCCTATGTACTATAAATATGTTAAAGGCAAACAAACAGAAAAATCAAATAGGATAATATAATAAACACTTGGATGAGGAAAATCCACATAATAACCCTGGGTGGACTATGTGTGTTGTAACAAAAGGAAGAGCGAAAGCTAAGAAGATACACAAGTTATCTATAAGAAAGGATTAGCTAACTTCCAAATGACTTTCTAATACCTTATCAAATAAAAGACTCTGAATTAGGTACTACTAATGGGAAGTCCTCTGTCACAAAAAAATGCACCTTCATCAACAATTGATACAAAAATCAAGACTATTTTATTGTAAACATTTTGTGCCTTTGTTGATTCAGTGTGCATTGTGCTAATTAACAGTCTTTTTAAAATATTTTAAAAATTTTCAATTTCTGGTTTTTGGTGGCTGACAGGTTGTTCAAAATATTCACATTGCTTTGAAACATCCCCTGCCACCAAAATTGGCTGATTAAACTTACTAAATTCAAATTTCTTATTAGTGAACCAAAGATGTATAAATCATTTGGCTTGCTGCTCTTGCTTATCTGACAATATATGGAGAGGATATTAAAACTGATTGACATCTAGCTCAATAACATCAGTTCTCAGGATTAGAAACTGACAGTCGCAAATTGACAAAGGATTACAGAGTAAATTTAACATTCAGGTATACTAACATTATCTTGAATTTTATCCAAAGCTGCCCTCTATCAAATATGGAGAAATGCAGTAAGAAATAACAAAACACAGAACTGGGTGAAGGTAGATGAGAAGATGGCCTTTTGAAATAAGAAGTAGATCAGGGATATGGAGCTAAAATAGGCTAAATTTTAGTAAACATACTTTGTAAATCATGGAAAAGATAATCTTCCCTTTTCTTTATTATAAAGAACAATAATAATTTCAACTCCCCTCCCATCTGCTTCATATACACAAACATATATACAACCATATACCTACACCCTTCTCTGAACTTTGTCAAAACATATGTATGGACATTATACCTCAATGGCATTCCTGTGCTGTGTCTATGTGTGAACGCTCATATTCAGATAAGAGCTCAGAAACTTTCCTGGTAGTGGCTGGGTGCATCCACTTGGGGAGAGGCATAATGGACTGTCCTTACAAAATGTCAACCTATTGTCTTTCCATAGAAGTTCATGGAATGTCTTCACCAGAGCTTGAGAGGATTCCAAACCCTTCCACACAAAATAACCACACTGTATTCATAATGAGTTCTAATTAGGAATATAGACAGGAGATCTTGTCTATTTCCCAGTTTACATAACTTAGAAAACAAAAGAAATCTACCTTCTTAATAATGTTGGCTAAGTATGTGCAAGCATTTCTACTTCCCTTGAGTATTATATGCCGCTTGCAAGGCTGGGGAGCACCTGCCCATATGATTTTCTGTGGGAGTCCTGAAGAAGAGAACATTAGTGCAACCTAGACACCTCTAAAAGTGAAATATCCTCAAAGGGATATCCTTCTCCAAACAGCAGATCAATATTAGGATAATTTCCATTTTGTGCCATTAACAACTGAAAACAAAGCCAAAAATAAACACAATTTTTTAATTCACTGATGCTGAACGCACACATTTCACACAATATATTGTCTATCTATGCTATAATAAGAAAATACACCTTTTTCATCCATTAATTCTGTTTGGTCAGTATGGTTATCAAAAAAAAAAAAATTCAAGAGGGCAGTATTGTATTACACAAGGCTAATGCTTTACAACAGTGGTATCCAATATGTGCGTCAGCTTATGTCCTAACCACTCCACTACAGATTCCACTCCCTGTTGATAGCCTGGGAAAACCAATGGAGGATGTTTCAAGTGTTTGGGCCTCTGCCACCCATATGGGAGACCTGAATGAAACTCCTGACTCCTAGCTTTGGCCTGGCCCAGCACCGGTTAATGTGGCCTACTGGAAAGTTGAATGGAGATATTCTCTCTCTCTCTCCAAGTCAAATATTTTTAAAAAATACATATTTTAAAAAGAAAAAATAAGACTTTTACAGCTTGAGAAATCTTAGGTTGAAATCTGCTTTAATAGCAATCTGAGGTGAGATACTGGATGAGCCATGGAGACTAGCTAACCTTGGTTTAGCTACTAAATATAACAAAAAGAATAATGATGATAGTTTCTTATTATTGTGAAAGTCAAATGTATTCTGTCTTGTTATATATCATCTGTCTTGCTATGTATTATCTATCTTTAAAGGAACTAAGAACATAACTGCTATCGAAACAGTGTTGTTTGCATTATGTGTTGGATTGCTCTTCTAACACTTTTGTGCACTACTGAGACTGACAACTTATCATCTGCTCAGAGAACTTACAAAGCACTGGTAACTAAACAAATTAGTGAGCCACAACTCTAACATGTGCTCTAATTTAGAGAATGCAATAAAATAATAGATAACATACTTAAATAATAACCACTTCATGTAAAAGAGAACATTAAACATACTTTAACAAAAATAAATATAATAACTTCTAAGGTTAATTATTATTACTTACAGGATTACCAAATATATGTTGAATGATTACTTGTAGTTCATAAAGAAAAATTATAGAAGTCCTATATTAGATACAATTCTTTTTCATTTGACACATGAGTATATGAATATGATTCAGGTATTTAAAATTAAATTAAAATCTCCCTTAGAAGATTTTCCAGTTAACAGCCCCTGTTCACTATTAAAAATAAGTTCCATGGTGTGAGAAAACAGAAGCGTAGAAGCCATTTTGTGTCTGTGCTGGGGTTGGAGGGGGGTACTATACTAGAGTAATATTAAACTTTCTGCTTTAAGATGTGTGGCATTTCAGTTTGTAGGGAAGATTTTTAAACTATTCCAGGAATCTCAACAATAAAATAAACGAAATTCTTTTTCCACAAAACTGCGTATTTTTGAAAACTTTAAGTGATAGCATTTCGTTTTAGGATTTTAAGGGATGACGATCATGGGCATGTCCGCTGATGAACTGATGATGATGCCGTAGGTGAAGCACTTCTTTTGTCCTACAACATGCCGCACCGATCATTGGTATCGTCACCACTTTCTGTGATGATTTCGTACAGTCACTTCACTCCTCTGGCTTGGTTCAGCACGCTCTTTCTCACTCCAACATTGTTTATCCATGTCCTGCTTTTCTCAACAAGAATCACAGCAGAAACTTCTTCAGTTCTTTATGGCCAAATGGGCCCAACTGGAAAACATCATGCTAAAGGAAATGAGTCCATCCCAAAAGGTGAGATACCACATGTTTGCCTTAATTTAAGTTGAAATGCTGTCAATTTGTAAAAGGGTACCTGTGAAATGTAGTATTACATTGTTAATTAACCCCATAATGTTGGAAATAGTTGTCGATGTTATGTTATGGCATTTAATTGGTCAGAACGATAATCTGCCAGCTATATCTCCAGACCAGAGTTAGTCTCCTCAAGAAACTGTTGAATTCAGCTGGGCAACAAGATACTGGACTCTATGCATGGCACATGCTTGCATTGAAAGAAATAAGACTAGATTTGATCTGTAATACTGCAATAAGGTGGAGCAATCCACAATGGTGGGAGGGAAAAAGGAGGGGAAGGGGGAACATCAGAGCCTATGAAACGTTGTTATAAAACTAAATGCAATAAAAAATGAAAATACAAAAAAAAATGAAGACAGCATGAGGAGAATAAACTCAGTGTATTCAAATAATATATAAAAAATAAATGCACCTTCTTGAAGCTGGCTGATACTTATGTTAGTGACACAAGGAGTTACATAACTACGTGCTCATAGCATAGAACAAATGTTTCAACTTATTTACATGTAGTGCTTCACAGGATTAACACTAGGATGCATTTTTTTATCATGGCTTTTAGAAAACGTTCTATGCTTTTTATCATTATGTAGAAAAAAATTAGACTATATGACATTTAGGGAAAAAAGGAAAAATCTAAAAACAGCCAATATTAGTGCTTTTTTTTTTTTTTTTTAGAAAAAGCAGTAAAATAAAAAATCACAATGTCTAAGAAACTGTTACTAGGGAGAAAAAAGGCTAAACACATCAAATTTTCTTATTTGTTTCTATTTTAGAAAACATTTTATTCAGAAAAACCTGAGAAGAACCAACTTATAAGCACAAAATTCTGTAAGTTTTAATCAATTCCAAGTTGATGCCGATGTTCCTTTTCTATAAATAAGAGCTTTTTAAGAAAATGTTATTTTTTGGTTCTTTATTCTTGAATTAATGTTTTAAAGTCCAAGTTAAAATGCTGAGTTAATTGATAAATAGACAAAAACGTCTTTATTATTGACAGGGAACATAAAAACTGCTACAATCTAATCTCAATAATCAGCCTTCTATGATTAAAGCATGTTTGAAGATCCTTGTGGCTAACACTTCATTTCCTAAAGAATGGGTTGAAACCATGCATTTTACTTAACTTTGAGAGTTTAGTATCATAGACCTCTCTTTCGAAGAAGTGGATTGTTTCTGAAAAATGAGTTACACTATTTCTATTTTTACTTATAAATTTTTGTATAACTTTCTGTGGTTGTAAAAAAAAAATTATATATCCCCCATGGTACCATGATACAGTTTTGTTTCAAGAGGTCAGCAGGATGGAATCAGTTTCAGTGAGCGGAAGTCCTACATGGAGCAAGGACGCTCCCTAGGCTCTAGGGAATAATCTGTTCTCAGCTGCTGCAGGTTGTGGTGGCTGTCTGGGCTTGTGCCATATCACTTGCACCTCTGTCTCTGATCTCGTCTCCTCCAACTCTGCATGTGATGAAGCTTCCTCCTGTTTCCCTCTTAGAATACACTGGTTGCATTTACACTAAACAGATAATGTAAGATAATCTCTCCCAAGACTTTTAGGAAATATTTGTCTATTTAAATAAAAAATCAGAGCCAGAGGAAAGGAAGAGGGAGAAAATGGAAGAGTCAGGAAGAGATACAGGCGACCAGGAGAAAGAGATATCTTCCGTCTGCTGGACCACTCCTGGAAAGGCCACAATGGCCCCGGGTGGGCCAGGTGAAGCAATGGCAGCTTGGAACTCTTACCTGGGTACCGAGGGTAAAAACACTCGGGCCTTCTCTTCCTCTATCTTCCCAGGAACACCACAGTCACAGAAAACCACATCAGAAGCAGAGTAGCAGAAATCAAATGATACTCCAATATCGGATATGTTGCCAAAGTCGTAGCTCAACCCACTGCAGTACAATACTGATCCTTTCTAAGGTTCTTAAATGTAATCATGTCCACAAAGTCATTTTTTCCCCAATAAAGGTAACATAAGTTCCATGGATAAGGATGTTGATACGTTTCAAAATTCATTTTTCAGTCATTATAGCTCCAAATACAGGTCTTTCCACAAGAACAGTTTTACTCCACAAATGGCTGCAAAGAGTTGAGCTGATTTGAAGCTGGGCACCAACAGCTTTTTCCCAGTCTCCTATGTGTATAGTGTCCCAAGGACTCAAGTCATCATCCACTGCTTCCCCAGGATGGAAGTGGGAAGTAGGATCAAAAGTGCAGCAGCTGGGACAAAAATGGATGCCCATATGGATTCAGGCTCTACCAGGTGGAAGATTAGCTTGTTATGCTACTGCACGGGTCCCTCAACAAACATTTATTATTGTAAAGCGACATTAAAATGGGGAAGTTTGGGATTGAGGAAATACCAGAGGAAGGAGTAAGGTAACTATAGACATACTGATTTTGACAGTACATGTGGTCATTTGATTACCTGTACCTTAGCCCATCGAAGCACTGGATTGTAGTGCATGTGTTGGGAAGATATTGAACATCCCCTATACGTAAATTTGAAACTATTAACTTAGAAGATGAAATGTGAAGCACCAAGAATAAGCTGTGTGGTGTGGCAGTGACAGACTCAGATAAGCACATGTGTGCTGCAATTTTGTTATCAGACTAAACTCACTGTGCCAAGATCTAGAGGTCACTGAAAAGAAACTAACACTTGGTTCAGTCACTAGAGTGAGGTAGCTCATGATCCCATGGAAGACTGGGATAACCTGAAATATTTGTTCTCTTTGGATATTTTCCCCTGCCAATATCATGTACTATCTAGTATATATTGTGGTCTAGGATATCCAGTTTTTGTTGGATGACTGAGTTGTTAACATTTTTTGGTTGGAATGTTTATGCCTCTTTGAAATCCATGTTGGAATCCAATACCCAATTTAAGAGGAATAAAGGGTGAGATTTGTGGGCACTGCCTCCAAGAATGGTGTTAGTGCTCATGTCACATAAATCCCAAGGAGCAAATCAGTCCCTTTCACCATGTGAGGGAGCAGAGAAGGTGATGTCTCTAAACCAGAAGGTAAGCTCTCATCAGCCTCCAGATCAGTCCATTCGTTGATCTTGTACTTTCCAGCCTCCAGATCTGTAAACAGTCAGTTTGGTCCTTCATAAGCCACTCAACATGTTTTGGTTATTATAACCCAAAAAAAGATACCATTCCATTCCCATATATTTTAATTTCCTGGTAGGAGCACTATGCCAAGACAAACCAGAGTTCTCCCTGTAAAGCTATTAACGATACTGAAAGGCACTTGGAACAATTCTTGTATCTATAGATGTGGTGACATCTCTGCTTTGGTCTAGCCTGCATGTCCCCTGTAATTTTAGAAATATAATGAAAGACAGAGGTTTCTTCTTTCCTCATTGATCATTCTATTTCACTTGCAAATTTACTTTGCAAAATCCCTAAGAAAGTTTAATTCCACCACGCAATGTCCTAATTAAAAGGTTAACAAATTAGCATTAAAATGACTTCTAAGTAATTATGCTACTTACAAAATGCAAATTTTAGATCTGTTGTGGTGGCTTAGTGGCTAAAGTCCTCGCCTTGAACATGCCAGGATTCCATATGGGCGCAGTTCTAACCCCAGCAGCTCCACTTCCCATCCAGCTCCCTGCCTGTGGCCTGGGAAAGCAGCTGAGGACAGCCCAAAGCCTTGGGACTCTGCACTCATGTGGGAGACCTGGAGGAAGTCCCTGGCTCCTGGCTTCAGATAGGCACAGCACTGGCTGTTGCGGATGAAAGATCTTCCTCTGTGTCTCTCCTTCTCTCTGTATATCTGACTTTGCAATAAAAATAAATCTTTTAAAAATGCTAACTTTAAAATTAATATGTATATCTGTTGAATGAATGCATTCATTACAATCTGTGAGTACATCAGAATACACTTCTAAAATAATTAAGCCTTGTCTAGGAAAAGGGTTACAATGAGGAGAGAAAATGTTTGCTTATTCTAAAATTTTAGTACACCTGTTAGATTTTGCTGAAGTATAAATAATCATATTTTAGAAGAGGAGGAGATATCTCTATGAAAGTATAGATAATACCTAATGATCTCTTCTTTATCTTGGCAGAAAGCAGGGTTTTAATACAGGGCTAGTATAAGCTTGCCTTGAGGCTTACTATCTCAAAGAATGGTTTCGCATCATTTACTGCAATAAATTATATGGAAAGTTTCTATGTATTTTCTAGCTATCTCTAAATGAGTGGCTTCAGGGAGAAAGAGAAACATTATAAACACATTTTCTAAATCGCACATATTTTTCTGTTATTTTACATTTTCTCTCTTTAAAAATAAGGAGTATAATAGTTATATAAACAACTTTTTCTCACCTTTTCATTAAACATATATTGTAACTCCAAATGGTTATATACTCATCATTCTTTACATCTTACACTGATGCTTGATTCTAAAGTAAAATGGTCATTTTATATGTTTTATATGTTATATGGTTATATTTTATGCAGTATTTAAGTAATCAATATTTGAGTGAATATAATTTTTCTGGAAATAATATATACCCAGTAAGACTAGAAATCAATTATTAACCTTAATATTATTCAAGGTAAATATCATTTAAAAATACCTCAATAAAATTATTACTATGTCCTACAGAGAAAATATAAAGCTAAAAAGGAATTGAAATGCTCTTAAGTGTGTACATGGCTTGCATTTTGGCATAATGGGTGAAGCCAAATGTATGTTAGTACCCCACAGTTCAAGTCCATAGCTGTTCCACTTCTCATTCAGCTCCCTGGCAAAGCACCTGGAAAAGCAGTAGAAAATTACTTAGTCCTCCGGCCTTTTACTGAAGGAGGAGTTCTGGAAGAAGTTCCTATCTCCTGGCTCTGAACTGACCCAGGGCCAGTTGTTGCAGCCACTTGAGGAATGAGCCACTCTCTCTGTCTCTCTTTCACTCTGCCTTTCAAATAGATAAAACACTTTTTAAAGTAAATAAATGAACAATACTATAAAAAATATGACAAAATCAGAAAAATAGCTGCAATCTTCCAGAGCAGTAGCAGTCTTCTTCAATTAAATATCCTTACAAATTATAAGAAAAAGCAAACCCAATCGCAAATAAAATAGAAGTATAAACATGAGTTAGAGATTTACAATGCAAATATTAAAATATTTAAATGCTGACTTCAAATCCTGAAATACTATTAAAACAGAAATTTAGTTCAAGCAAAGGAAATATTTCTCTATACTACACTAAAAAAGTGAAAACACAACAAGCTGGGGCTGGCATTGTAGCGCAGCAGGATGCCCACTTCCCATGCCAGCATCCCAAATGGGAGTGCCAGTGTAAGTCACTTCCACACGCTTATGGTGCAGCTTTCTGATTGCACCTGAGAAGCCTGTGGATGATGGTTCACATACCTGAATCCGTGACACACACGGGAAACCCAGATGGAGTTGCTGGCTCCTAACTTCCACTTGGCTCTCTCTCTCTCTCTCTTTCTCTTTCTCTCTCTCTCTCTCTCTGGCTCTCTGTGTGTATGTACATCTCTGTCACCATACCTTTCAAATAATAAATAAATGCTTGAAAACAGCAAACAACAACAACAAAATTTGCACAGGTCTGGTCCATGTGATTACATTTCTGGAGAAGTATGGCTGAGAATCAGTGCAAATACCATGACTGTGATTTGGTGGGAAACGATTTTAAGCACCTCGGTCATGCAACTTGATCTCTCAGAGTTTCCATCAAATCCACTGAGAATTAAACAAGGAAAACCTCTGAATTCAGACTGCTGTAAAAGACAAAGTTTACAATGCACGATGAACTTTCATCATGGCATTTCTTTCTAAGCCAATGCTATTGGATGAATGACATTGTAAAAAGAGGGAAGTTTTTAACTATACATTGAAAACCTTATGTAGAACCTTTGATTTAGCAAATTAACTTATGTTTTTTGAAAAGTGAATGAATGTGCACCAGCTAGTTACAATGCTACTGTACCTGGTCCACCACAACAAAAATGTACCAGTGATGTTGACAAAATACATCCTGTTCAGCTTAAGATATTGGTTGCAACAAAATTGCAGAACAAATCCTTATTGATTGGGATTTTCATTGTGAACAAGCCCACTGAGTTGAATAAAACCCGATATAGCCAATGCTATATCTTAGAAAACCATAAGCAAACTTTGAGTTATAATAATGCTTGCAGTCTGAATGCGAAATTCAGATTGCGTATCTTGAGCTCAACAGACAACTGCAATACTGCAGAAGATCAGGCTGGAAAGTCAGAAGGGAATGAAATACTGAGAGACTTTTTATTTCACACTGAGGACTTTGAACTTCATTCTTGGGCAGTGGAGAACTGCCTGAGCCTGAGACTGATCAGATTTTAAATCTAACGTAGCAGAAATGATGTCGTCAGGGAAATAATGAGAATTTACAGCCATAAAAGTGAAGGAATATAGAAGCAAGGCAATGGTGAAGGCTGATTATTAGTAGAATGAGAGGGTAAGAGTCACAGAACTTTTTTTTAAAGAAGTTTCAGGATTTGGTGATGAATTATTTTTCAGAAATAAAGTGTGCATGTTAGGTTTCAATTTTGCATGACATGTGAGAGAGAAAAAAACGCTTCCAGCTAGATTAATGTGAGTTTGTGATGCCTATAGACAAAGTAATTAATTGGCAGTATATTCCAGAGTTCAGGGAAAATGATGGGAATGAAGATGCAATAAGGACTCATCGGTGTTCGAGGGGATGTGGGACTGCTGCCAAGGAAAATCAGCAGTTCCAAAGTAAAGTTGTATTTTATATTGCCTTATCTTAGCTATATATGGACATTTTAATTTTCATTTTCAGAAATCCAAAATAAATCTTAGAGAACAGAAATAGAAACAGTAAGAAAAGGCTATAAAAACTATGTAATGTCTAATAGATCAATATATATTGGAAATCCAGCATGTGTCATGTCTCCTGGTAATTGTTCCATAAGTTTTATTGTCTTTAGAGAAGAAAAATGAGGGAAACCTGTTTACTTACAGATGAACAATTATTAAATCCTCAGAATATTAGTTAATATCTGTAATTAATTTGGTGAGAGAAATGTTACAAAATAATACTTTCAAAACTCCAATTTCATCCACTACAATTTGTTTTTATGACTGCTGTGCCAACATACGAAAGAAAATATGAGCTACAAACTGAAAGTTCTGAGGCCCGGCATGGTAGCCTAGTGGCTAAAGTCCTCACCTTGAACGCACTAGGATCCCATGTGGACACAGGTTCGAAGCCCAGCTGCCCCGTTTTCCATCCAGCTCCCTGCTTGTGGCCTGGGAAAGCAGTTAGGGATGGCCTACGGCCTTGGGACCCTGCACCTGCGTGGGAGACCTGGAAGAGGCTTCTGGCTTGTGGCTTCGGATCAGCTCAACTCCAGCTATTGCAGCCAATTGAGGAGCAGATCATTGGAAGGAAGATCTTCCTCTCTGTCTCTCTTCCTCTCTGTATATCTAACTTTCCAATAAAACTAATAAATAAATCTTTCAAAAATAACATCCTGTTAAATTATTCCATATATAATATTCCATATTATTTTCACATAATAGTTAAATTAACCATACCCCATCACGGTACAAATTTAGTTTCTTCTACTGTCTTGTTACAAGAAAAAGAGTGCTGAGAAAACATTCTTGTACATACGTACATTTGCACATTTGTAAATAATCACACAGATGGAAAAAATAGCTATAGTTTTCTCCTATCATTAAATTAATAATGTAGAGGAGCTGGAATTTTGCAGGAATGTCATTTTGCTCACTGAGATTGGTGTCATTATATACTGTTGATTAGTAAAACAGAAACAGCTATCATCACTTGGCAACATGTGCATAGTACTAAGCCATGGATCCATTATTCTGACCATGCCATCTTCCACCTGTTTCGTTGGCTAGTATGTGCGGTGACTAGTGTTGGAGATGAGGCAGGAGCAAAACATACCCCATGCTTAAATTAAGCTGTTACAAGTCATTTCTGGATAGGTGAAAACATTTTAAAAATGATGTGTTTAACATTTAAGAGCTAGACACATGGAGTCATTTAGAAAAATATGGCATACGAATATTTATCCTTTTTAACACTGAGCTTACTAATTTTCATTTGTTGCAGCATCACTGTGATACCATAATTATTCTCTATTTGAAATCTCCATGTCGTTAAGGTGCAAATGATTCTGTGGTTTCCCACTCACAGTTTGTTGAAAGAAGTTATGACAGATACGTGGGAACATGCACCCACATTTACTGCTTGTGAACTGTAAAGGGCAACCAGGGGGCGGGGGAATGCTAAGACTTTAGGGGTTATTTTCCAATGGATATTTTCTGGCAGAGATGTACACCAAGTCTCTCAAAGGGTTTTGCTTTTACCAATGAGAGAACAAATATGGTTATTTTCTCACTCCCACCCCACTCACATGTGCCTTTAATATGGATGTGCTGCACAGAATCTTAGTCCTCTTCTGGCCAGCTGATGATAAAATTTAAGGACCAAAGAATGGAATTATACAACACTTCTAATTTCCTGACAGAACCAGCAAATATCTAAATCACATCAACAAATGTCTCCAGGGTTTTTATTATACAGGGAAATTAAACTTTCGTACATTTAGTTCAGTCTTGGTTAATTTTTTGGTGTTTTTAGGCTGAATTTTTTCTTATCCCATTAGAATATGAGAGCAGAAGTCTTTTATATTCATTACAAATCCATATTGCAGTGTTCTGGTCCATTTTGAAATGCTTCCTTCTGGTTCTGCCATTGTTGTTGCCTCTATGAATTTTTTCATACTATAATTTAGAAACTTATTCAAATACTTCCTTGCTTGACTTGACACTTTAGAACACAACTTAGGATTTTAATTTTTTAAGGAAGACATATAATGTTCTTCCTGGATTCACAAGGCTCAGTCTGAAGTATGGTGCCATACTCACCAGCATTCGTTTTCTTCGCATCTTAAATTCCAGAAATGATATGTATTTTTGTTTGACTCTTGAGACATTCCACTGTGTCGCACATATAATTACCATGTTCTGGATAGAATTACTTTTGCAATCTCAGTTCACCATTTTCCAGAAACTCTACCACTGAACAACACATTCATGTAACAGTTTTCTCCAATTTCTGTACAAAATATGTCTACAGAGGATCACCTATCTTGAAGTCTGCTGCATTATTACAGTTCTCCAGAATTTCAAATTCTGCCACTCCAAGTGGCTAGGTGTGACAGCTATCTAAGCTCCAATTCTCACAGCCATAGTGACTGCTGCTGGCCTATTTTGCCCCACCCACATCACAGTGCTTAAGGAGAGCAATGTAGCTTTCTACAAACTGCTAAGTCTCTAATGATTAGCTGCATTCTTACACCTACCAAGTTGTCCTATTTAGTCCATTATTAATGTATTTTAACATTTTACTGCACTTCAAAATCTCAGAACTAATGCCATACATAAAAAAATAGAAAAAACACAGTTAAAATAAACGTCACTGGGAAAACATCACAGTTATTTAGCGATTTTTTTATGCTACTCAATTCACAGCAAAATAAAATGCAGTTCTCATTTGCTTATATATGATAACATGAGTCTAAAATTATCTTTATTAACTATAAATTCATTTATTTTTTCTTAAAATTTGTAGTATTCTCTTAAAATAGTCAAATTGGGTTTTGTTTGAATGTTTATTTTCTAAACTAATGTTTTATTAACTTGTGAGCCACAATCTACTGTGATAGCTTTAGAAGAATGGGTTTTTTTTCCCAAAGTAAAAACCTGATTAAATAAAAGTGTTTACCTGATTTCCTCCCATACCATGGCAGTTGAATATTCCCACTTTTTCATTTTCTTTACGGCCCATGTTGTCTAAACATTGATTGGTCTCCACATTCCTTATCTAAACACATATAAAAAAGATTAAGTCACAAGTCAAGCAATTATTTAAAATACCAAACATTTCCCATAATCAAATTTATCCAGATTTATAATGACATTTCTCAAAACAACTTGGGACTTTAAATATTTTTTTCTTTTTAAAATGTTTATTGTTGGACTTACATGTTCCGAATTTCTAGTGCAACAAAACAAGACAGCAATTGTTTTAGCATCAGCAACTCAGCAAGAAGCGTTCTTTACTTGGAGCATATTGTTAGAGAAGAAAAAAACCTATATATTACAAATTAGGAATTCTATATATAACCTAAGATTACAAATTAGGAATTATTCATCGAAAGATTAGGTGAGTTTTCAAATCCCACAGTCCATTCATCAACTCCAGTGGTACCGTAAGCAATTCAACGAACACGAATGCTTGAAGCAAACACATTTATGTTTTTTTTTAAATTGCCTCATTATTGGATGCTGTATTCTGTGTATTAATGCAGATTACTTATGTTGCTTATTTCTTTGGTTAGAAGATATTCAAGTGTCTTCTTTCACACACCAGTATCAATATTATTGGAAAGTATTTGACCTTAAGTAAAGCTATTACAAGGCTAAAGGGTGAGTTCACATTCTAAGTTCCTCAAAAGGAAGCTTCAACTGCCAATTGCAAACATAAAGTTCATGGTTTACACTCAGCTATTGCATTAGTCCATCATTAACATAAAGTTAATGCATACTTGAGCCAAATGCAATTATAAAAGTTATTCACTGAGTTTAATGATGCCAAAGTTACAAAATCAAAAAATGAATGCAAAGAACTCATTTAATACATAGTACAATCTAGATTCCCTCCTTAGCTTTAATTACATGCATTTATATTTGCCCATTTAATGTCTGCAAAGTTTGTGTCACTGTTGCATGCAAGGACATACATATGTTAGCATTCACTCAGCAAAATTACTTGACTATTTCTTGCTATCTATGCTTTAGGTATAGGTTCTTGACATAGGTGAATGAATGATATTAGTAACACAGAAATATACCTTTATAGAAAGTAGATTCAGATTATGCCTTGATATAGTAAATAGATATTCGTATGCTACACACAGTCTGATCAGCTAATATAATGTATAAGTTGAATTATTTTCACATATCTTACATCAGATACTCCTTGTTAACTTTGACAAAAAGAAGACATTTTCAACAAAATAATGGTTTTGTTATTAAAATTTACCCTCCTGAATTTATAAACTAATGTAATGTCACAATTAGAGAAATAACTATCTCAAAAATGTGACTTACATTTTTGCCATTAACATTAAAACTTTTTTAACTTTTACTTTCTAGTGAAAAATAATTACACATATTTATGGCATACAATGTGATACTTCACGACTTGTACATGTTGTGCGACAATCAAAAGTTTAAAAAAAGCATATATGTTGCTTCAAACATTTATCATTCCTTTATGGTGGGAATATTAAAGATCACTCTTTGGAACAGACATTTAACCTAGAAGTTAATATGCTGCTGAGTTTGTTTTGCCCATATTGACATCCCTAGGTCCAGTACCTAACTTGGGCTCATGTGCTGATGCATAAATTAAGAGACAGAACTCATAGCTAAAGAGATTCATATGGCAGATCTAGACCTACACTGAGTTCCTGACTCATAATTTTACTCAATTCTGTCTTTGTCTCTTGCAGACTAGGATACTGTGTCTGTTGTGTAGAAAAAAAAAAAAATTAGAGGACGCCAAGTCAGGCAGCTGAAAAGATTGTCTCTTGGAATGCAAGCATAAAAATGGAGTTAGAGTGGTCAGATTTGGGATAAGTATTTTAAAATGTAGGCCATGGGACTTAAAATTGAGTTAGATAGGAACCATGAAAGAAGAGAGTACACCAATCAAAAAAGCATAGCAAAGTTTAATGTTCAGAAAATGGGCAGATGATATTTCCATTTACTAAGAACAACTTTCTGAGTGCCTTTCTGTTGATAACTACATCTGAGACTTTTGTACTGGAAATCATTTTGGTTGACTGAAGTCCTTAGCTTCCTATATATTATCTTTAGTGTCTTTAGAATGCTACTCTTTTTCTAGCATAAAAGGTTGGTTTTCAAAAGTCTATTGATAATCTGTTTTCCTAAATTTTCAGAACTATCTACTTACCTTGATACAAACTGGTTTTTTCTTTTCTTTAATGTCAGATTTATTATAATCAATTTATAATATTTCTCGCTATGTTTCACCCTCTAGGAATATATCCTCATTTTCAAAATGGGCTTTTAATTTTCCTTTCAGAAAAGCTTCCTCAAATTATAGTTACTGATCTTCATTTTGTTTCACTTATTTAATCATTTTAAAGAAATTAGTTATCTTGCACATTTTTGATACATGTCACTTTTGGTTAAACAGTTTTATTGCATTTTTACTTGAAAATTTTTCCTTTTTATGTGTTCTTCTCAAAATCTCTTAGGAATTACTTTTGGGATTGTGTATCATATGTTCTTCCAAGTTTGACACTCATGCTAAATGACTTGTTTAATTTCTAATTCTGTCTTATATTTCAGGACTTAATTTATGACTTTTCCTATATATGGTATGTACTTCTGCTTTCTGTGTCTTGTCATTTAAATTTCTCACTAGTTTCTTTTGAAACAGTAAGTTATATTTTTCCTCTCTTGTATAAGGATAAAGTACTGGTGTTTTTGCACTGTTTAGAGAGATAGTCTACTCTATTATCTATAGTCGTATAACACTCATCTTTTTTGTTCTTTTTCTTCTTTTTTGTCATGGAAGCAATTTTCATGGGCTTTGAAGAAGAAGGATTTCATGAAGAAAGACCTTGTCTAACTTCACAAGTCAAGAATTCAGCTTCCTGTATCTTTTTGAAGTGTCACAAAAATTCCCTTTTTATCTTCAGGCTCTATGTACCTCTCTCCTTTTTATCTGTACTTCTCATTCCATTTGCACTGTCCCTCCCCCCTCAATTTGGGGTTATTCTGTGATGTTCTCATAAGAGGTTTCCGCTATTGTGTATGAAGAATTCATATGTTGCAAAAGATTGTTCAGATTCTCCAGATCTCAGGGTGGAGGATTTTTACCCTGCAAAACAACTCTCCCAATTTCAGCTACCATTATTAAGTTGGCCAGACAAAATTTCTCCTATTCATTCATTGTAATTTGAGTAAAATATTGATCTCTTTCCATCAAACACCTCATTGTGTCTCCCTGTCTCCTTCTTAGTATCATGGGCATTGGGAAGTTGGCAGCTTATATTTTAGAGCTTAAGAGAATACCTTGAAACTAATTTGCTGTCTTGTATTTGAATACCTGTTTCGTATTTGAATGTTCTAACTATCCCTTATTCAGTGTGGCTTCATAGTTCCTGCACATCTAACATTACTTGTCCCTTAGGAAGTAGTAGAGGTTTAAAGGACATGATATCAGAAAACAAATCTGATAATTGGCTGGAAATAGAATCTGGAAAACAGTGTAAGAAGACCAGTTACTTTTTTTTAAAATCACATGTGCTTATCCATTTGCCCCATTTAATAAATAAAAACATTAAGGTATACGGAGGATAAGTAACTTGGCCAAATACTGAATGTAAACTCTTCTCAGTGAGTTGAGGAATTGCCAGCCCTGTTTTCTTGTTAGGAGGGTGCTTTTAACAATGAAGGAGGCCTAGATGGAGTTAAGTGGGGATTTAATTCTAGTTAAATATATCCCAAGTAATGTAAACAATTCGGAAGATATATAGCACAAGATTCATGAAAGCACCCTGGCATCAGATTTAGGGAATAAGGTCAAGGAGACTCAAAGCAAAATACTATTCATGGTGAGAGCCAGTTTGTTAAACAGAATCATGCAACTGATTTCTCAGTGTGCCCAAAGTGACTTGAAATACAAGCAGGGTGGAACAAATAGCACAAAGAAGAAAGATATAGTTTCCTTAAACAAGTTATCCATCAACAGAGGAATGGATAAAGAAAATGTGATATTTATGTACAACAAAGTACTACAGAGTCATTAACGGGAAAAAAGTCTGTTGTTATCAACAAAGTAGGCAGAACTAGAAGTAACCACGGCAAATTAAATAAACCACTCATGAAAAGACAAATATTGCATGATGTCTCACATATGGAAGCTAAAAGAAACTGCTGGGGGTGGTATAAAAAGGATGGAAGATTTTTGGATAGTAAGTACTAAATCAAAGTTAGAAGATATGCATATATCATGAGCAAATAGAGAATAAGAACTTGAAGGCTCCAACCATAATGTAATTTTAAACAGGGGGAGCTATATTTTGCCTAATTGATAAGTAAAACTTACATACATTAATTGAAATGTCACACAGTACTCCCAAAATATATACAGTGGTGGTTAATAAAGATTATATTTTAAAAGAATATAAAAAGAACTAGCATATAAAATTAGTCCTAAATTTTAATAATTAAACTGAAACTACATTATTTTTACTTTAATTATTCATTCTTACCTTTCAACAACACATTATTATTTTTAATTATCATTTAACATATGTCAATCTCATTCAGTGTCTATTTTATAAGGAAAAAAACGTACATTTTCAGTAAATTCCAGAATTTAATGTTACTATTGTCTGAATATAGTTTCTCTTGTGGATATGTGTTTGAATGCATTGTTCTTTTTTTAAATTACAAATTAATCAGAAGGATGAGTGTAAAAACTCTACGTAGTTACCAGATCCAAGTTGCTATGATTATATAAAGATGCAAGTTTGAAACACCTTTGATTAAAATTTTTATTGTTATGATCACTCTTTCCATAAAGAAGTGATGAACATAGCAAAACAACTTCATTTGTATTAGTGGATAACAGCAAAAACAAAAACCAAAAACAAATACAAATAAACAAACAAACATCAAACAAACAAACAATTCAGGCAAGGCCAGATTGGTATGTAGTTTTTTGCAATTGTTTGTTCCAAATACCTGTACATATTTGAGTAACAAAATTAGAATTAGTTCTGGTCTAATTACCACCATCATGCCATAAAAACATAGGTTTACAAGTAATAAATGGCTAATCCTGCTCACAGGTGAGTTACCAGACCAATATTGTTTAAGGCTAACATGTGGCAAATAGTGGCCTATTCCACCTGCAGATATGCATATTTAGTTTTCCTGAGATGTGAATTAGATACTGGGTCCTCAAGAGTTTGATAAACAAAATCAAGAACAGTGAGCATGTTCTTACTTGTGTAAATCATCTAAATAAGGATTCTGACTGGTTTCCCTATTAAAGGATCAAGAATACTATGAATCTAAAAATAAACCTCCATTTACCTACAGAGTGAGTAAAACGTTAAGTGTTTTAGCGTGTGTACAATCTGGCAGTGACTGATTTCACCCTTAATCCTTGTATCCTAGCAGCTTCACAGATGTCTATTTTTAGGTTACTTAAAATTTCCCTTCAGCAACATTTAAAGAATACAATACCAATACATGCAGAGGCCTTGACTAGTTGCTATTGTTAAAAGAAGCAAGAGGAAGAAGAAGTGCTGAGGTCAAGTACAGAGTACAAAAGACTATGTCTAAACATCTTCAAAGTAACTTGCAAATGCAAACTTTGTCCCAAGAGTTAAGTTGAGAAATCTATTTCCTTTTACCCTGTGATATTCTTATACTCTATAAACTCACAGTATTTTCTCAGAGATTATTAGCATCTCACAGCCCCCAAATTTGAGCCTTGGCATTTCATTTTAAAATAGCATTTTAAAATCTTATACTTATTACTCTTCCTATTTACAAGATCCAAATATACATAAGCTAAAGGTCTAGTTAAGATGGAATTTAATGTTGTATAGAGCTCAACTTCCTTATTCCATCATGATTCGCTTACTGCATCTAAAAGGCACATGCTTCATTAAGTTAAAGGTTTTAGTTCAAAGCAAATGCACAGCTTTTAAATTCCCATTGGAAAAACATATTAATTCAAGTACTAGAAAAAGTAACATTTCAATGATGTGAGCAAGATGAAAACATAAGAAATTAAAATACAGCTAGTTGACATCACTAACTTTACTGAGCAGTATTTAAGTGATATTAAAGAAGCAGCTCATATGTTTGCCTATGTTAAACCACAGCAAGGGAAGATATAAAGATAATCTGATAAAAATAGACTTATAGTCATCAATACACAGTACTACTAATATATAACTTTAGAAAATCAGTGAGGCATAAAGCACACATCAATTACTAAATCTTGTCCATTTCACTTGAAACTATAAAGAGCTATATATGAATATACTACCAAATTTTGGTCTTGTTTTGATAATAAGCTGTTTGGATGTCAGATAGTACTTTCGGCCTGTAACTATTTAAGAAAAAATGTCTTCACACACTGTTTAAGGAAAGATAAATTTTCACATCCTGTCAATAATAGTTAATGATAGGCAGCAAGAAGGATAAAAACTTTAAATAAATGGTTATTATGAATTCACAGTTCAACCCTAACTTATTATTGAAATGTGTGTCTTAAATTATGTATATAGGGACATGCAAAATTGAACTGGGAGGTAGTTCTTGGTGACTTTGTCCTTCCATTTCCATGGAAACCATGCTGGATTATATGTCCCTAACACTGGTTTGAAAGTGTTATACTTCTGTACATTAACAGTCTAGAAAACCCGGAGCTTATTGTATTTCACAGATTTTAAAATTCACTTGGCTTTTGCAAAAACAGTTTGAAGCATGCCACATAGCTCATAAAAACTATTTATGGGATTTCTATACCTGTTTCACTGTTTCTAGCCATCCCACTCCCTCCCCATTTTAGCAGAATGATTTAAGAGTCAAAGTTTTTCTTGGTTTTGTATCCTTAGCACACAACTAAGGTTTCAGCCGAGGCTCTGATTTAATAAAAGTAGTCTAAACGGTTGAAAATGATCAAGATGATCTATTTTCTCCTTCCTGTAATAATGAGTCTCAAAATACAATTTGATAGAAGGAATGAGTTTTAATGTTCTACATCACAGTGGTGTAACTATAACTCGTAATAACCTTTTTCTATAACCTATGCATAGTGACAGGGACACACAAAGCAGCCACAATGATAGGAAAACATTAATGGCTCATTTGATTAGTGCACATCGCATCTATTCATTTAAATATTATACTGAACCACCATAATATGTGCAATTACTAAGCATTAACCAAAAGGTTTTTGTAAAAGGTTTAAGGAGTTGGAAATGCAAAATAATTTGATTTGATTATTACAAAATATACATATGCATAAAATTATTACACTGTACCCCACAGAAGTGTACAATTATAAACAATAATGTTCTAAAAATATAAATATGAAACAAATATAAATGTGAAACAAGCTTTAGTGTCTAACTAGCACATATTTGAATCCCGACTTCAATAGTTAACTACATGACCCATACATCACTCATAAATTTTATGTGTATCAATTTCTTTATTAAATTGCAGAAAATTATAAACCCCATGTAATAGAGTTGCCATAATTTAAAAATACTGTAACTTATGTAAAGTACTTAGAGTGGTATTTGACATAGTAAGAAATCAATAAAATAGTTATAAGCATTAAAGCAATTATTACTGGTTTTGCAACCACTTCTTGCCAGGAATTGTACTGCATGCATACGTCTTCAAACATCATCATAATTCTGATTGTTATTTTCATTGTGCTATGTGAGAAATCAGAGAGGCTCCATGGTGCCACTTTGGCAGGCACCTAGGAGACTGGAGAATTGAACCCTCTCCCACCTAACTCTAGATTCTGAAATTTTTCTAATTCACTGTTGCCTTCCTGTTATGGATATGTTTAAAATGTCCCTTTATCCCAACACTACACCCACTCCAAAAACAAAAAGCAACTTTATCTCACTCTTTAAAGCTTTCCACAAAGCAGTCAGTAAGTTAAAATGTGGTCACCTGAAAGATTACAGAGGCGAGCTAATTCAAAATCATTGGGTTGTAGGAAGGAATTTGCCCACACTAAATTTTATTTTACTTTTTTGGGAAGTCAATTAAGTTTCCCTGATGTAGTGCAGGAAAGCATAAAATTGGATTTTAAACTTGGAAGTAAACATACAGCTCTGTTAGAAAGCCCTGAGCGTTATTTCTCAGGAGTTATCCTGGTGGCCTTAGAGAATTGTCAAAAAGTCCTCTTTTCTTGTCTCTGTATTGTTACAGCCCCTGGTCATTCACTCCCTTAAAAATTATCAATATTTATTCATCATTAGGATTGATTGACAGCAATGGCAAAAATACTTTGTAGCAAGAATAGTTCTCTTCCTTGCTTTTAAGTGTATGGTTATGTTCCCAAATGCTTAAAAACTTCTCAATAAACAGGATGGCACAGTGGGACAGGAGGCTAATCTTCCACCTGTGGCACTAGTGTTGCACATGGGTGCTGTTTCATGCTCCCGCTCCTCCACTTCCCAATGCAACATCCTGCTTATGGCTTGGGAAAGCAGCGGGATGTATCAAATCTTTGGCTCCTGCATCCTCATGGGAAATCTGTAATGGACTCTTGGCTGCTGGCTAAGGATCAGGCCAGCAATGGCCACTACAATTACTTCGGGAGTAAACCCACAGATGGAAGATCTCTTTCTCCCCCTCTCTCTTTGCAACCCTGACTTTCCAAGTAAAGTAAATAAATATTAAAAGCAACAATAACAACAAACAAACCAAAAAGCCTTCTCAATGAAAGGATCAAAGCATTAGTCATTTTATCAGAACTTGGTGGAGCAGAATCATTAATATACACAAAAATATCTAATTTGGAACGTACAGCCATATATTGCCTTATATATTTAATACAACTACCTGTGAATCATGGTGGGAATATCACCTGTTGGAAAACTGCAGCAGCAGTCCTGCCTCTCCTCACATCACCCCTTCCAGAAAGGAACAAAAACAAGGCTCTGAGGCACAGATGTGTTAAGTGGTTGAAATCATCCACTGGAAGATGCCATATTTGGAGTCATCAAACATGAATGTCTTAAGACAGTCACATCATGGCTCAACATACACACGCAGAAAGATTCTGCAAAGAAATGCTGAAGCAACTAAGGAAAATGTGGCATTTTCTAGACTACGACATTAATATGATACATAAATGAGCTGTTAAGAACAATTAACCTAGGGCTTGATCCAGTTCCATTGATTTTCTTTTTTCATTTTCAAGGCAATTATAAGATGTTAATAGAGCTATAAAGCAGTAAAGCAGATGACACAAAAATACACTAAACTATATGACTTCATACATTTGCCTATTACAACCTATAAACATAACTATTAAAAAGTAAGAGTAGGCTTTTAATAAATTCTTATTATATGCAAAACAGTTTTGCTATTCAATGCTTCAATTACAACCAGTATTAAGTTAGTTTGGGGTCATACATTAAATCTTTAAGCTGAAATCTACCATATATATATATATATATTTATGTAAATACACACACAAATATATACATATGATGAAGACAGTTCTGTATTCTTAAATCAAATAAAAATTTTATAAATGAATATTATTTAAATGGCACTCAGAGGTTCTACAATGTTGATAGCATTTTCAAATAATACTGAACAATGACTTGCGATTTTGACACTTATTTTCTTATTAACATAGAGTTTTGTAATAGTTTGTTAATGTTATGTTGCAATTTATGGAATACTGGAGTAGGTAGCTATTTTCTAGCAGGCCGACATTGGAGCAATTCACAAAAGTTAATTTTGTGTTAGTCTTCCTGATATTTGATTTAGTTACGGAAAATATATTCATTTATCAAAATATATTATTTATATTGATGCAAATCTGGTTACTATATTATTTTTAATGTATTTTAAAGTTCTCTGGTTTATTTTCAGTATATCAAAGAATAATAATTATAAATCATAAGCAAGAGTGTAAGGTGCATATTAATAATTAGGAAAGAAAAAAATATATTTTGTTAGTTCAGTCTTAGATTTTTCCCCTTACTTCTATAATTCCCTAAAAATTAAGACCTTTATGGTCCTTGTAAAACATGAGAAGACATTCAAAATAGATTTATTTAAAAATCCTTACAGCACTTTATTTATAACATGAAAAATGTTAAGCCTCTTAGAAGTTGCTCCATTTGCAAAATATATTTATAACTTAACCAAAATAAATAATTCATACCTCACCAAGTGAGTAATAACGTCTTGGAATCTGGGAGTCCGGATAGATGTTTTCTAGGTACCAAGAGAAAGGCTTACACTTCAGGTTTTCTCTTAGTGCTTTTCTGACTGACACATCTCCATAATCCACTTTGACAACACCTGGAATTATTCAGAGAAACATAAATCAATTGGTGCTATTGATGGTAACTACTATTTCACGCAGTTTGATCAGTTTTTTTTCCCTGTAGTTATAACTTCATCAAACTCAATGGCATATGTGTCTGTTACTGCAGTGTTTTTCCTAACTACGACCCAATCAGTGCGTTAATAACTATTTAGAAAAAGAACCGTTCTTCCATTATTTACGGCTTTTCAAATAAGAACATTTATACTTAAGAACTTTCACTTAGACTATTTAATCAACTAAATTTAAAATAGTATGAATTAGCTCACAATTAAAGCTAAACAGAACTGTGTAATAATGTGTATATTTCTCTTTGTGAAAATTTCAGCAGTTGCAATGTTTTTGCTACCATTTGTATTTTCCCTATAGAGTAATTTATTCACCACATTTAGATTTAGTAAGAGATTTAAATGAATAATATTTTCACAGAGGACTACACATATGTGATCTAACTTTCCCTTCTTGAATTTCCATTCTAAGCTTATTATGCCCATATTTTGTTCCTGAATTTTCTATTTTATTTTATGTGTTATTATAGACCACTTCCAGTTTCTGAGAATTAGTAAATAAGTAAGCACAAAAATTGACATTAAAATGTTCACATGCCTATATTAAAACTGCTTAATTTTATCTACTATGAGAATGTTCAAAGCTAAAAGGAGTCATCTCACCAAAGATCACAAAAGAATGCCTTAAGGTGGAGAAATAACACACAAAATGTTAACTAATTCTTATAAAATGAATTATCAGTTCTGGTTTGCTCATTAAAATATTAAAATGACATGATTTGAATCACTACATAACTGAGACAAAAATAGTAGTTGTTTATTAGATCAGTTTGAGAGAATCTCTTCAAGGCAGTGATTCTTTTAAGTCCAGTAAGCAACCAAATGTTGGCTCAGGAAAACAATATATCTGTTTGTTGCACCTACAGGCAAGCATCAAAACCAATTCTTCATTTTGTAAAATGAGGAACATCTGTCCACACAGCCTACACATCTCTACTCAGTGTCAGCTCCAGTTAATTATTTTCAAAAGCAGCAACATGTGGGATCTTATCACCTACTAGCTGCACCTGCTTGTCTCCTCAGATTTCAAGCTTGTTCAAAACTCCATGTCATGGTATTGTTACAGAACAGCATTTAAACAAACCATTCCCTTCCAAAAAGAAATATTTATTGTTTCTAAATCATATTAATACAGCGAATAGCAAGTTTGGGGGGGGCTGTTTGAACAGATGAATATTTAAAATAATTCTATCCAGAATATCTCATTTGTAGTGCAACTTTCAAAGTAAGAGGACTGAACACAACTTTGCATTTACAAAATAAATTTTATAAACAAATTTTTATTGGTTTACATATTATGCAAATTGAAATTACCTAGTATCTATGATAAATGAAGAGATGCCACTGAGCCCAGAAAATAAAATTAATGTACTTCGAAGACTTATTCAATAGCTAATTTTACTATTTTTGCTTCATTTAAATATTATTTCATTTTTAGCTTAAACTGACACATAAAATTGTACATGTTTATGAATAAATACCATGTGAGGTGTTGATATCTGTACACATTGCATAATGATCAAATTCAAATTCAGAGTAAATGTAAACATCTTGTCATTATTTTTGTGGTGAATATATTAAAAATTACTTCTAACAGTTTTTTAGGAAAAACATACTTTTTTTCCATTTTTCCTCTTCCTTTAAGTGTTTTGTATTTATGTGAATGGCAGTGAGTGGCAGGGAGGAAAGAAAAGAGAAAGAGCATATGCAGGAGAGAAACACCCTCGTCCACGCCTTCCCTGGCAGGCTTCAGTTGTCTGGGCTGTGCCAGGTGAAGCCAAGAGCTGCACATGGATACAGGCTGTCAAGTACTTGGAGCCCTTTAAGCTGCTTTCCCAGATCATTATCAGGGAACCTGACTGAAAGTAGAGCAGTCAGGTCTCAAACAGGTGCCCTTAAGGGATGCTGGCACTTCACGTAGCGGCATAACCTGCAATGTCACAATGACAGCCCCACACATTTGTTATGTTGGTGAATTTAACTAAATTGGCTCATTTCATGTCAGCACCTTATCTTATTTCATGACTTTAAGATTACCTTTCCCACATTCTTCCCTGAAAATTTACAAGCAGTTTGTGTGTGTGTGTGTGTGTGTGTGTGTGTGTGTGTGTGTGTGTGTGTGTGTGTGTGTAAAAAGGTCTAGATGATTCGTTCACTTGTCTTTTCATATCATGTCAGGGAAATCACTAATTGCCACGTGATTTTGGCAAAGAAAGGTTGGTGCAAAATGATGCAGAAGATTTAAAAATTTAACCCTTTTTATTTTACCATATCTAAGTTATCCTTTGGCATTGCCATTCTCACTTAAGTTTTACCACAGTCCTAGACTAATATGTTAAATGATTACTGCCTACTCCCACTGCTTTCCCAGGCTGCAGAAAGGAGCTAGATGTGAAGCAGAGAAGTCTGGACCAAACTGGCCATCATCATTTTAAGAAAGTTCCTAATGAATGTGTTAAATATATTGAAAAGAGAATCCTGGACTTCATACCGTTCTCCATATCTACAATGTCATGATACACTTAAACAGCATATTGGTGGACTTGTGACTTTTGCTGAAAGGTTATACTATTGTTATAACACAGGGGGAAAGAGTGGGAGGAAGAGGGGGAGAAAGGGGAAAACCTTGAGCCTAAGGAACTGTATCAGGAACCTAACATTTTTTTTTAATTACAAAAAATGTTTCCTATTTCAACAATGACACTCAGCAGGACAGGCTTGGAAAACATAATTCCATTTATTAGGTCTGCATTAAAGAGAGACTCAAACGAGTCATCATTTAATTTGTTTTCTTTGGTAAAAAAAATTTATGTATGTACAAGAATGACCTGTAATTAAAATGCTCTCTGAATTGGTTGTGTCTAGAAGAGTCCATTTGGTAACCATAAAATTGCAACACTGGGCTAAAAGAAAGACGCTTAGCATTGTGTTTTAACTGGATTTTCTTTCTTTTTCACTTTCTTTTTTCTTTCTCTTTCTGAGAATCTTCCATCAGTTGGTTCATATCTCAGATAACCACAATGGCAAGTGTTGAACCAAATAAATAAATAAATAAATAAACAAATAAATAAAAGCCAAGAGGTCTGGGCTTCATATGAGTCTCCCACTTTGATGACCCTGTTTTTTATACTCCTTCAGCAGGAAGGCAAATCTGAAATAGAGTAGCCAGGACACTGACCAGATCCATATATGATGCCAGCACTGCAGGTATCTGAGATTACATAATGGGACACATTAATGCATACCAACGGAATATTACACTGTTATTTCTTGATTACAATAAACTATAAATGTGGCATGTATGCTTCTTTCAGAAGGGATGATTTTTATAACACTTTAAGACTTCTATTTATGGAGCAATAAGAAATAATTCTGAATATGCACAGAAATGTTTGAAAATCAGGAACTCGTAAGTTAACCTGCCAGAGTTTGCATCTGCTCTGCCATGTACAGTCAGACACCACTTAGTGATAAGATGTGTTCTGAAATGAAGCACTGGGTGTTTTGCCATTGTGTAGATGTAACACTTTCGTACACACAAACTAAGAAAGCTATGATGTCATTACACGACACAATCTCATGGGACCACCACAGTACTTATATATGAAGTCTGTCACTGCTCAGAATGTTATTACACAGCACATGAGTAGGCTGGATGTGTGCTGCTAAGCAATTGCTGTAATCACGTAAGGCCTGTTTCTTCTATCAAATGGACATGACAAAAATACCTCCTTCTGAGTGTTGTGCTTACTAAAGGAGATATAATATAAAGTACCTAAGCAGTGCCACAAGCACCTATTCAGTTACCACACTTTTGCTAGATGCTGCATGTTTGTTGTTGTCTTAATGTGGATTTTGAATCTAAGAGGCACATCTTCTAACAGAAGAGTGGGTGAATTATTTCCTGAGCTTGTGTACTTCTCTTATATGTAAGATGAATGGTGTGCAAAATCAACCACTTACATTGCCCCAGTTGCCCTTTCCGTTGGAAGCACAGTATACATCACTTTCAAGCTTTCTCTGAATTGCACTCCTACAGGTACCATTTAGCATCTCAACCGAGGGATTTTTCTAACCCCAAAGAAATAAGAAAAATGAAGTTGAAGTTTCACATCTCTTTGCACTTGCCATTTCCCCATCCTCATTTGTGCAATGGAGTGAGTTTGATGTATATGCCACACATTAACCTCTTGGTTTTTCTTAAAATAAATTTCATAAGACACTTTACTAATAGTAGTATGGGTTGAGATTAAAAAAAAAACGTTCTAAAGGAATATGCTGATAATGGTTTGTTTGCATACTTGTAAAATAATTCCTATTTTCCACTGTCAACCATTCTCCCTCTCTGACCTAAGCAACTATAAATGAATCAGCTGGACAGAATTACAGGGGAATTATAAGATGCCAGGGAGACACGCACTGTTACTGTAGGGCAGCCAATAGAAAAAATTGCCATAAACACGAGTTAGTTATGATTTTTGGGAATGCTACAGTAGCATATTGCTCTTTGTTTTTGCCATGAAGCATTTTTTTTTCTTATTTTGACACTGGTCATGACAAAGAATTGATTCTGCAAGTTAAAGCATAATTTACTTACCATATACATAAGACACAATTCAGGAACCAAACTCAACACTCTTTGGTGTAAGAACTTTTTAGTAATGAAATAAGGACAAATGTTATTCATATTGAAAACAGGTCAAGTGTTGCAACTGTTCCACTGCGATGCTGAACTATTCTTCTCCATAATAGCCTGCTTCTCTATTGCACTGCGAATTGTAACATGCCTCTCTATTTTTTTTTTCAAGGAGCTTCAAATTTTCGTTAAGATGTCACTGATATGGCACTCTGATTCCATTTAATTTAACAAATCCTGTGAGCCTATAGAAGGAATGAGGCAGCTGTAGGAGCAGGCAAGACGCCAATATTTTGAAGGAAAAAAGCCAGTGTGTCATGTAGTTTTTGTCTTCTGCTAAATGTTTGATTTGTCTGAGGATAAGAAAACTAGTTTGAATTCTGTCATATCAGTGATACCCAAATTTACACAGTAAGAAGAATATTAAAGGCTCAGCATGGTAGCCTAGTGGCTAAGGTCCTGCCTTACACACACCGAGATCCCATATGGGCTTTAGTTCTAGTCCCAGTGGCCCCACTTCCTATTCACGCCCCTGCATGCGGCTTGGAAAAGCAGTCGAGGAAGAGACTCTGGGCTTCTGGCTTTGGATCAGCTCAGCTCTGGCTATTGTGTCCACTTGGGGTGTGAATCCCCAAATGGAAGATCTTACTGTCTGTCTCTCCTCTCTGTATAACTGACTTCCCAATAAAAATTAATAAATCTTTTTTTTAAAGAAGAGTATCAAGAAAATTTCCTAAAAACCATGCAACTTGCAAATGTTAATTTAAATTCTCATACTATTCCTCCTATCTCCTTACCCAGTTCATGCCACAGTAGCCTAGTGACTAAAGTCCCTACCTTACATGAGCCGGCATCTCATATGGGAGCCAGTTCATATCCCACCTGCTTCAACTTCCATTCCAGCTTGCTGCTTGTGGCCTGAGAAAGCAGATGAGAATGGTGCAAAGCCTTAGGACCTTGTGGGAGACCTAGGAGGAGCTCCTGGCTCTTGGCTTTGGATCGGCTCAGCGCTTTCCATTGTGTTCACTTGAGGAGGGAGTCAGTGAGCCAGTGGACAAAAGATCTTTCTCTCTGTCTTTCCTTTTCTCTCTAAATCTGCCTTTCCAATAAAAAGAAGAAAATCCTTTAAAAATGTATTTGATTCACTTGGATTTTTTGCTTTAACAGAATTAAATGTTATATATTAGGTACACATTTTGTACTTTAAGCACAAAACTGACTTCCTTCTACAAAAGAAAACAAAGTTTTCCTAAAACTAGGCTTGAAGCATTTTTTTTTTGGAGAGATTTGCAGGTTCCATGGTCTGACTGTGGAGTGCATGTGTCAGAGCTGGGACTCCTTGGTGGCTTAGATGGAGCAATAGACAGCATATCCAGTGACACATGGAGGACATGGCAATACATTGGAGTCTGCAGAGAACACCTGGTACCACAATAGAAAATGGAGGTCAGAGCTAATTGATCAACTACCCCAGCCAAGAGCTGGCAGTAAATATCTGGGCAAACAGAGACTCTAGGGTGGACTATGTCAACCAGTGGATTCTGGAGAGATTTCATCATGCTTGGAGTGGAGAAATCAGAAGTAATTTAGAATTGTCGAACTACCAAAACCTCTTGAGCAGGACCCTCACAGCATGTCACACACTGATACACTGGTGTGGTATCCGGTGGCAGTGCTCCATCCCAGGCTGCAGAGGCATTTGGGAGGTTGGATGTGTCTTTTCTCCTTGTATTCCTTTTCCCCCAGATACAGGAAGGAAAAAAAAAAGAGAATGAGGAAATGTTGGTCTCACCCATTCCTTTTGCCTTTGACCCTAATCAACTATCATAAAAAGTAAGTACAATTAATTTTAAAAAGGAAGTTAAAGGTTATCAAGTTATTTGGAAAATGATTCTTAACTTTCCAAGTCAGCAGAGAAGCATCGTGACAAAATGCTTTAGTCAATTGTTAATCGAAATTATATTACAATTGACTTTGTTATAGACGAGATTTATTACATACTTATTTAATACACTAGCTTGTTATAATTGATGTTTCCTCTGCATGGTTTAATTTAGGCAGAATAAAAGTTGATTTTTTGCATATGTAAACTATAGTATATTAGGCACCTAAATTAGAAAGGATGAATAATAATCTTGAAAAAGCTTTCCTGCAGTTCATACCTTTTGGATGACAAACAGCACAGTTAAGCACTTAACTTTAAGTCACAAAAGAAGAGACAGCATAGTGTCAATGAAGGAGACTTATCAATTCTTGATGTCAACACTGAGAAAGCATGTGAAAACAACCTCAAAATGCCCTTTGAACTTCTGGAATGAGGATTCCATTTCAGGATGAGATGCAGATTTTTATTTTTGTTTTGCTGGTTTGCTTTTTATACAAATAATTGACATATCCTATTTTAATTTCCAAGAGAGGAAACAGAAAGTGAAATGGCCAGAGGGTCTAAATTTTGTTTGGTCTTAGTGGGGCTGAAGCTACTCCCAAATGATGGATGTGATGCACCTGAGGAAGTGATGTACAGGAGGAAGGTCAAGATCATCTACCAAAAGGAAATGCCAAAGGGCGACAAAGGGTGGTGAGGTTTACCGAACAACTGTATTTAAATGGCATTGTTGCGAAGCCAGGTTTCTGTCAATTGTCCCCTTATGATCGGCATGCTCCATGAAGCTATTTCTCACATACTTCAAGATTCCTAGGGCTTCTAGGAGTTGGAAGAATGCCTGGGTCACACAAATGTAAGATATCCGGTAAATGATAGTTAAATGAATGAATGAATGAATGAATGAATGAGCTGTTGTTTTTAATACGAGTAACTAATCAGAGGTAAATTCATACTTTCATTTCCTTTCTGTTGCCTGTTAGGCTTTTGTGAAGTCTTTAAATGATTTTTTTAGTCTTATTTTCAACTTTACAATTTGACTCTTCCCCCTTTCCTTTCTAATTCAACCCCTGCCCACATTTTGGTATAGAATGTATTAATCTGAGTTTGATATGAATATCAAACTCTCTTGACTGCAAATTCAAGAGAGCTCAGCTTGCTACTGTCACCACCATGTTTTTCTGTCATCCCATCAACCGAGTTTGTTTTAAATAAAAGTTTACATTCCAACATTATTTTCAAAAATTCAACATTGTTGAAAAAACTGATACTTTATAGTGACACAATGAAATATTAGATGGAAAAATACATAAGTGATTTATTTCAAATCGTGTTTAATATATTTTACCAGTTCTCAGCCTTGAAAAAAAAATCAAAACAACATTAAAAAACCCCTCTCTTCTCATCTAACTACACAATCACAAAACAAGACGAAGGATAAATGATTAATCAGTATAACTGAGCTCATTAGCTGAGTTTATAAACACATAGAATTCAGTAAAAATGGGAACTGCTGGGCCCAGCATGGTGGCCTAATGGCTGAAGTCCTTGTCCTGAACGTGCCAGGATCCCATATGGGTGCCAGTTCTTATCCCGGCAACTCCATTTCCCATCAAGCTTTCAGCTTGTGGCCTGGGAAAGCAGTCAAGGACAGCCCAAAGCCTTGGGACTCTGCACCCGCATGGGAGACCCGGAAGAAGTTCCTGGCTCCTGGCTTTGGATCAGCACAGCACAGGCCGTTGCAGTCACCTGGAGAGTGAATCATTGGACGGAAGATCTTCCTCTCTGTCTCTCCTCCTCTATGTATATCTGACTTTGCAATAAAAATAAATAAACCTTTAAAAAAGGGATCTGCTCATAAAAACTAACATAAATTTTAGAAAAGAAAGTGAAGTTATTACCAATATGATGGAAAACAACCACCTGATTCTTCCTTAAGCCATCTTAATATTGCAGACAAAATTATTTTTACTATGAGTTTCCTTAATAAATAGAAACTTACTATATATTTAACTACTAGATCCTGTTTCTCAGAGGAATAAAGGCAAACTGTATATTCACATTGACTTCCTTGTGTGACATAAAGCGAGGTTTTATATTTTTTTGAAATCTGAATGTGTTCAATAATGATTATATTGTTCTGATAAAATATAATTTTAAAGAGTTATAAAACCTTCAAACAGACATGCCAAATTATACATTATGCATACAGCCAGCACAAAAAGAAAAGGGAATATGGGTTCTCATCCTCTCTATTACTCCAAAAATCCAGTAGAGGGAAGCATTTCCCTTTCTAAAACTCAGGCTAATTTAAAAGCCTTTGGTTGGATTTGCTCTTCCTGAAGATGGAACGGCTGGAAATAGCTAGGGGGAAATGTGCTCTCCTAAAAGCATATCCGAAAGACTACAATTTACCTTCTTTGTAAGTGGTTTGGAAATTATGTTATCAAAGTCAAGTTATTTTGACCCCCAAGAAGTGAATGAGAAAGGTAGAAATAAATTGATTCGTGAATGTAAACTCTTGGTGGCTGAACAGTTTTGTTTGTCTTCCTGTATTAATGTCCACGTTTCTACTGCCCTGTTTCAGTGATAAATTCCCTAGACTAGTGGTTACATCTATTTCCGTCCATTAAAGTTCTTTGGAAGCAAGTCCTAGATGAACAAAGAAGGACATTCTAAACTAGACCATTCTGGAAAACTACCTCCTGAGAGGTAAGACCCAACACTAAACAGCCTGGCAGTATTTTGCGTATGCCCTTTCCATAGCTTCTAGCTCCTCCTCGAGCTGGTCACCTCTGCCTGTAAATTGAATCTTGAATATTTCCTCTGAGAGCACCTTAAATTGACCTTATAATTTGACTAGTCTGGAAATAATTAATTGTGTTGTAAAAAACTGCTCAGAGTCAATATTTGTCTAATAGATGAGCTGCTGAGTTTTCTTTTCGAAAGATATTTAAAACAGGCACGTGTTTTCCCATGCCTACATTTCTAAAGTACAAACTAAGTTAGTAAAATTTTTTTAGTTCAAACCTCAATATAAAATTGACTCATTCTGAGGTCCCACACTTTTGTAAACGGAGCAACTGAATGAGGTTTCCATGTGTTTTTAAAAGTTGGGGTAATACAACAATTACTGGGACAGAGCCTTTACTAGCAGACAGAGTGCTGGAAAGCAACATTACATATGTTCAGCATCACAAATAGGTAACATCTCCCATCCGCTTTCTCCCACTTGGTTCTGAAGTTTATCATTAAGTTTTAATTTAGAATCTTATCTCTAGTAGTGGCTCTTGGCTGCTCAAACTGTTCATCAGTTTTCCTTGTTCTAAGCAATTGTCATCAGTTCACATTTCATTGAAACTCATTTACCCACCCCGCCATATGCTTTTCAGGACAAAAAGGCAATTGTACTTAATTAGGATTTGAAAAATAACAACTCTAGAATAGTAGCATATAAAAATTCCTTCCAATAGTCCAATCCGTAGGCAACATAATTGAGCGATACTATTGAATGCTGCAACTTTTCTGTTTATCTAGATGGCTTACAAAAATACAGACAATTAAATAAAATCTGTTTGCAAAGTGGAAGGGTTAAGCTTCTTCTCACAACCCGATTTCTACACTGTGCAAGACTCCAGAAAGTGGCTGTATCTGAAAGAGATTAAGCTCTACTGTTACAACCAATGAACCATCTCAATTGACAAGTCTTATAATAGACTTCACAGAAGAATTTGACAAATTGTAGTATATTTCAAATACAACCTGAGCTTAATAAATTGAAAGACCAAAAATGACACTCAGATCTATAAACACTATGTTACATAGAGCAAAGAAAAGGCAAACTTGGAGTGTTCCAAGTGGTATTGTAACTGCTCATTATCCATTTAAAAATCACTAAACAGACTTAACGTAGTGTTTCCGCCACACTGGTAAACTGATATTACAAGACCCATGATGGGAAAGTATCTGTCCTTGTTATCCTTTGATCAAAACCTATTTGTGGGGCTCGCACTGTAGCTTAACAGTACACTTTTACTCAATGTCAACCTACCATATAAGTGCCAATTTATGTCCTGGCTATTTACTGATCCAGCTCCATGGGAAAAGCAGTGGAAGATTATTCAATGCTTTGGGCACCTGAATCCACATGGGAGACCAAGCCTGGCTTAGTCTTCGCTCTTGGAATCACATGCAGGGAGAAATAGTAGATGGATGGTGGCTTGTTCTCTCACTCTCTCTAAAGCTCTGAATTTCAAATAAATACATATGTAAAAATAAATAGATTTTAAGAAAGGTTATTTGTATTTACTTTTCTATTTTGAAAGCAAAAGCAACTAGAAAGTGAAAACTTTGGCGACATGACCTGCTCAGTTGTTTTAAAAACCAGGCATGATTTTTCTGGGAAAAAAAAGTCCTCTGAAGGGGTGCCATTCTATATTACTTCATGAATGTTATTTTCCTGGGACACCAAACCAGACGTTCAACCTTCAGTACTCTGACCTTGAATTTGAACTATCTTTAAGGTTAGATATGGATACACAGAATCTAAGAAAAAGGGCCTGAAAACTCCTAGAGCGATTTCGACTCAAACCGCAGTGTTTGGGAATGTAGGGTACACAGGCACCGTAAGTTCACTCAAGGTTTTAAATCAGATGGTTCATACAAGAGTTGTGCCAGTGAATAATCTTCTCCTCTCCTAACTGACTATATTCAGAAGTCCTCTGTCACAAAACTTTGTTATCACTCTGGGCTCTTGTCAACACAGAATGGCGATGGCCAGAGTTCCCTGACACCACCAGCACATGCCATGCCAGTGGAAATCAAATAATCTCAATAGTGCAGTAATCCCAACAGGCACATATCCAGGAAGGATTTTCTTTTCTTTTTTTTAATCTTTGAGAGAAAATGGTAACAAGAAGATCCCTAAAAGAAGCACACTTCATTTATAAAGAAAAGTAAAAGGATGTAAAATGATATATTGTACACATGGAAATTATAAATGAGATGGAATAACTACCCTTATACCAGAGAAGGAGATTGTAAAGAAACAAATATGGTCATTATGTAACGATTAGGGGATCAATTCAACAAGAAGATGTGACTATAGTAAGTGTATAGGTACACAATGCTGCAGTACTCAGTTTTATATATTAAAAAAAAAAAGTGTCAATGGATCTAAAAGGAGGCATAAGTTCTGATACAATATAATGGAAGCATTCAGAACCCACTCTAATCAATGGACCGACCAACCTACCAAAAACACAAGAATGAAGTAAAATAGCTAATCTGTATTATACAACAAATGGATCTGATAGATTGAACTTTAACATTTCATTCTACAGTTGCAAAATTCAAATTGCTTTCACCATTGAATGGAGCACTCTTTAGAAAAGACCTATGTATGAGGATATAAAGGAAGTGTCAATACATTTTTTAAAATATATGTGACTTTTCTGTTCTGGACACAAGGAAATGAAGCTAAAAATTGACAACAAAATAAACTATAGAAATTATACAAATTAACTTCCAACTGTCGCTTCTTCCAAATTCTTTCAAAACCTAGTGCTGGGCCAGGACAAAGCCAGGAGCCCTCAATCTGAATTTACTAAATGCATGACAAGGATTCAATTACTAGAATTTACTTCCAAACATGGGTGTGGATTCGCAACCATTTATTGCCTCTCAGGTTGTAGAGAAGCAAGAAACCAAAATCCAGAAAAGCTGAGCTGGAACTCAAACATAGGTGCTGCAATGTGGGGTTTTGATATCAAACACATTGAATGCATTAAAAACCAATTAAAAATTAAAATCATAAAAATTAAAAAGTGGCGTTAATACTGTGAAAGAGTAGGCTAAGCCTCCACATGTGGTGCTGATATCCCTTATGGGCACCTGTTGTTTTCCAGTTTGCTCTACATTCCCATCCAGTTCCTTTTCTTATGGTCTGGGATGACAGATGAGAATGAGCCAAATCCTTGGGCATCAGCATTCACATGGGAGACTCAGAACTTCCTCATGTCTTTGGATTGGCTCTGCTCCAGCCATTGCAGCCATTTAGGAAGAGTGAACCAGAGGATGAAATGTATGTCTCTTTCACCCTCTGTGTGTGTGTGTGTGTGTGTGTGTGTGTGTGTGTGTGTGTGTGTCTTGTTTTCTTTCTTGTAAATCTAAGTAAAAAATTAAAAAATGAAAATAAATCTTTAAAAATTAAAAGGAGCAAAAGGAGCAAAATTGCATCTTCCGTTTTTGTTTGTTTTTTTTTTTTAGTTTTCTCCTTTTCTTCCTCTCTCTTTGTCTGTCTTTCTCTCTCTCTCTCTCTCTCTCTCTCTCTCTTTCTTTCTCAGCAGTATAGTGACAGGGAAATACTGTGAGAAATCTTCCTTTAGCTGTCTGACTTTGAAATGTCAGCCACAGCTACGTCTAGGCTATGATGAAGCGAGGAGCTACGAACTCCATCTGGGTTCCCTGCATGGGTGCCAGGAGCCCACGTACGTGGATCATCACCCGTTGTCTCTCAGGTGTATTATCAGAAAGCTGAATTGAAGATTAAATAGATGGGATTTGAACCAGCACTCTGTTATGGGATTCAGGCATCTCAAGCAAGAGTTGGCTAGCTACCAAGCCGCAGGGCACTCCTTCTTCTCTAAAGAAAAAAAAAAACTGTTAGCCACTTTCCTCATATTAGGTTTATCACAACTGTTAAAATCTGATAATAAATAATAAAAGCATTTGTTGTGGCAGAAACAGCCACTTCCCATATGGATATCAGCTCATGTCTTGGCTATTCCACCTCCAACCCAGCACCCTGCTAATAGTCTTGGACGGAGAGAAGATGGCCCAAGTATTTGGAACCCTGCCATCATGTGGGAGAGGCAGATGAAGATTCTTGCTGTTGGTTGTTGCAAAGAATTGCAGAGTGAACTAGCAGACGGAAGATCTCTCTTTGTCCCTTCTTCTTGCTCTGTAATTCTGAGTCTCAAATAAACAAGTCTTTTAAGAAATAAATAAAATAAATAAAAAATGAAATAAATAAATACATAGAAATTTAATAATTCCTTTGTTCTTTATTTGTTATTTTAAAATAATGTTTTAATAGGCCCCATGTGGTAGCCCCGTAGCCAAAGTCCTTGCTTCGTAGGCACTGCTGAGATCCCATAAGGACTCCAGTTCTAATCCCAGTGGCCATGCTTCCCATCCAGCTCCCTGCTTGTGACCTGAGAAAGCAGTAAAGGATGACCAAAGTCTTGGGACCCTGCACCCACTTCTGTAGACCCGGAAGACACTCCAGGCTCCTGGCTTTGGATCTGCTCAGCTCCAGCCACTGTGGCCACTTGGAAAGTGAATCAGTGGATGGAAGATCTTCCTCTCTGTTTCTCTTCCTCTCTGTATATCTGACTTTCCAATAAAAATAAATAAATCTGTTAAAATAATGTTTTAATGAATTTAATTACTTTGCCATTAAAGGATTTTCTGGCCTGCTCATCTTGACAAAAGAATTAATCAACCATTTTGCTATGTAATTTCTCCTATCTGAGTGTTGGGTAGAAAGCTACCACTCTGCATATTATCCAGTTTTCTGCTAATGCTCCTGGTAAGGCAATAAATGATGGCCCAACTACTAGGGTCCTTGCCATCTATGTGGGTTACCTGGACAGAATTCCTGCGCCCTGGCTTTCAGAAGTGAACCAGTAAGTGGAAGATTTCTCTCTCTCTCTTTCCCCTCTTTCCTCCCTTCCTTTGTGTCGCTGTCCTGCAGTGATGGACTTGGTGCACAGAGCCAATTACAACACGCATGGACTACTGACTGATGCTCAATAGCCGAAATTCATCAGGGGAACAGACTTTATACACTGAGGGTCTTATAGAATAAGGGTGGAGGTAATGAGCTTATCAACAAACCCACCAACTATTTCTATGCTTTTGTTTGGAACTCCTTTTCCTGTATATTCCAGTGTTCTCATACACATGCTGTCCACTCAACTGTTCTTATACAAATGATATTCAATCAGACATAAAAAGGTAGCCATTAGGTTTTTCTCATGCAAAGGATATCCAATCACTCACACAAAAAGCACCCATTCAGTTGTTTTCATAAAAATATTGTGCAATCAATTGTAATCCTGTTCTCGCTCACCTTCTAGTGTCACAATGTCCTTCTACACTTTGAAGTAAATAACCAATAAAAATCTTGAAAAACAAGTTTAGGTAAATGCTTTAATTTTTTTAAATAAAAATTAAATTTTAATTTATGTTAGCTCCTAAAAATAATATTCTTTAACTATATATGTCTTGAAACAAATCTCAGACCATATTAAGTGCTAGACTGAACCCATCTTTAGCTTTTTAATACCATAATGCTAAAAAAGGAAAATGTAAATGAAGTTCACGTTTTTAATGATTTGAGTTCATTTATGAATAGCCTATTTTTAAAACAGAACAATATCCGCTTGCCATGAAGGCTTTAATAATTGCAGAAAAAGAAAAAAACAAAAAACGATAATCACTTATAATCCCACAACCCAGAAATAAATCAGTGACATTTTATCATATTTCTTTTCATCATAATCTAAGTATTTTTTAGTTCACTAAATCATACTGTGTTTTACATCTGGGTTTTAATACTTTACATTTTAAGCAATTTCTGAAAGACTTTGTATTTTAATTGCTGCATGACAGGCTAATGAATGAGGCAGGATTTAGTTGCTCCGTCTACCATTGTTGATTGTCAGATTATATCCTAGACAATAATTATATTTGACTTCAGTATTAATGCATTTGTACATAAATATTTGTACAAATTTTCATAATAGCATGTATAACTCTGTCTTCATAGGGCTCCAGGGACCAAAAATCTGTGCTCTACTGCTTTTTGTTACTAGAAAGACAGTGGCAACTACATGAATAAGTCAGTATAGCAGAGGGAACAGTACACGCTTCCACTGTCTTAGCTCCCAATTCCTTTGGAGTTCTATCCTGAGCAAGTCCTAATTAGCACTGCAAGTCAGTGTTGTCTTGAATTAAACTCTTCATTTTGTACAAAATCAGTTAGACTCCAGTACTTCATGTACTTCCAGTCCTAAAAGTATAGCTTCTTTTTCCTTAATTTTAGTAATATAAACAAAACAGATTTTTATGCATTGCTAGGGAACAGTTTCTGGAAGACAATCACACTTCCCTCACACAGTTGCTCCTTCCAATACCGCTGTCTCGCTTCCTCCCCTCTATTCACATTTTTAAAAATTTTATCACTATTTTCATAGATAAGAGGGATGCACACCCATCAGGGCCTCTGGTTAAGGTGGGCAGGACAAATGTTTCAATTTCTTTTGTCTCCTGTGTCCCCAGCCAAGGTGCTGTTAAATACATGAGCACCTGAGAATGAGGGATGCTCATTTGATGAGACTTTAGACACTCCAAGAAGAGGAAGTGTTCCAAAGATGTCACTTGAGCGATTTTGATAGTTCTGAGACATTATTGGCTTCATTGCCCTTGGGTTGAGAAAATATCTCCAAAGTTTATTGGCTGACTAAGTCCACCTCAGTGTATCCACAGACTCAGGAAGATGCTGCAAATCTTGGTCAGCAGAGTGGTACAAGCTGCTTTGCTTTGCATCTTCTGAAAAGGCACTCAGTGTCCTTTAGTGGCCTCGATGAGCTGGGTGTTGTGTCCCCGGTGTGCATCCACCGATGCTGTAGATTAGCCCAGTCTACTCTTTCCCCAGTCCTCGCCCACATGTATGCCAACAGGTGCTGCAACCTTGACTGACCTGCTCTAGCCTGGCTCTCACGCTGTAGCCCAGCTGGGGATTGCTCACATTTCCCCTACCAGGCCTGCTCCCATCTCCAAGTCTTATGCATGCCAGCTGGTGCTGTGGCCCAGTATGAGTTGGTCCACCCTCCTAGTCTCAGTATTAGTCATTAGGTGCAGCAGCCTGGCTCAGCCTCCCAGCATCCATCATGTAAAATAGCAGGTGCTGTAGTCCAACCCAGCCTGCACTGTACTCCATCTTGGCTCTAACTCCTACCCCTGTGTTCTGTGTACTGGCCCAGTCTGATCTGCCCCGACACCCAGCCCACACATATAAAGATGGGTATAGCAGCCCAGCCTGACCTGGCCTTGCCCTAGTCCCAGCTCTTGTGTTAATCAATGGGAATTGTGGCCTATCAGGGGAGTTCCCTAACTTCCACTACCAGGCCTAGTCTCATCCCTGGATCTCACATGTGCCAGTGAGTGCTGAACCCCAACATGACATGGTTGGGTCCCCATCCTGGTACTCACTGGCAGATATTGCGGTCTTGCCCGACCAGCCTGACATGGCCCACCCCCTGCTCTGACATGGGCAGATACTATGGCCTAGTCCATCCATGCATGCCCCCATCCCCAGCTTCTGCATGCACCAGTGGAAGCGGGCATTGCTATTTAGCTGAGCCCAGTTAGTGCCTGTGGGCAAGTGCCTTGGCCTGACCCTGATAGTCTCCCTGGCTTACCCCTCTAAGTCACCCTGTCTGCCTGAGAGTGCAGTGGGAGCTGCCAGAAGTCCTTCCTTCCTTGTCAAGCATGCCCTCAGCCACTCCCATACCAACACACCCCTAAGCCCCCTTCTCCAATCTGCAGCTACCCTGCCTGAGGCCTGGAGTGGATGTCCTGGCCCAGTGTTTCCTGCCTTCCCCACAAACCATTCTAAAAAGGAAAAAAAAAATAGACAATTAAGTTGACAAACTGGTATAGTTAACACTGATTTGGCATTAACCAGGCACAGAATGCCTGACAGCAATTGGCTGCGTTTCTCAATCAGCTGCCTACAGCTGTGGAACAGTTTTTGAAGTGATGTAATTTTAATCTATTGCATATTTACAGGCTACTAATAATAACATTCAATAAGTAGAAACTCGGAAGACTTGTTTTTTAGAAAGCATTTGAGTTCTAGAATTTTTCAAATGTGGTAGATATACTGCCCAAAAATGTTGACTTCTATAGGTTTCATTGTTGACACAAAGCACCCTCTCCTTTTTAATCTTAATATTGTAATGAGTTCCTAATATGATTTTAGTCAATAAATTTCTATTGTGCTTATCTATTTACCTACAAAATGTAAAAGTGTTTGAACCTGTGCTTTCAAAATTTGGAAAACTGTCTTTCCTCCCCCAAAAATGTTATTTGTATTTAACAAAATACAGGCTATTTGAGTATTCTGTACACATCCTCTTCAAGCTTCTGATAAGAATGATTTCAAAAATCCAATGATTCTATGGAAAAAAATAAAGACCTAATTAAATCACTAAGTGTATAAAACTGCCTTTTAAATAATTAAGTATATAGGGGCCTATGATGTGGACCAACAGATGAAGCTGTTTTTAGGATGCTTCTGTTGCATCTCTGGGTGTCTGGAATCAGCTCCTGATTCAACTTTCTGCTACCACACTTGGAGGGCAGCAGACATGACTCGGGTCCTGCCATCAACACAAGAAACAGCCTGGCCAAGCCATGGATAGAGCCGGCATGTGAGACATCAATCAGAAAGTGGAAGAGAGCTCTCTGCTTTCCTGTCTCTCATTATTTCTCTATGTCACTCTGCCTTTCAAATAAACCTACAAAAATCTAACAATTTTGTAATTTCATTTAATAAATAACAAATTATACTTATGGGCCATTTTAAAAACTGTTTTTTGAAAACACGTATTTTTGGAGTCTGATAATTTTATTGAACAACATGCTTCCACACGTGATTTTTAAAAAATAATTTAGACAGTGGTGTGAGGCAGGCAGAGAGGAGGGGTTAAAAGAAGGAAGAGGAGCACATTTGCAGATCCCCTACTGCTCTGCCCCATACATAAGTGTTTACACTTTAGTAGTTGGATTTTTTAAAGTCATGTGTTATTTCTGAGACTACAGCCTCAAATCAGACAAGATGAATTCCAATAGTGTGAAATACAAGACACTTTAAACTACCTCTGTTGTTAGGAGGTATAAAATCTAAAATCAGCCATGGTTATCCCCGTGCCTTCCTCAAGGATTGGCCCATATTCTCTGTTTCAGTGTCCACACTTCCTATTTATTCTGTTTTAAGGTGCTTCCCTTCACCATCATCGCATTGAAATTTTAAGGCTATTAGTCACCTCCAGTAAAGCCATTTTTTGTTGGTGTCTAATTTTCTCAACAACATTCACACGGATGACTGCTCTCTTCAAGCCAGGGTACCTTAGCCTCTACAACCACCCTTTTGTTCTCTTGCTACTTATTTAGCCACTGTTGAGTCTAACAATGACTCCTCTTGATCTGGCCTTCTAAAAGTTGTTAAGCCTGAGGCTTGATATTGAGAACCTTTTATTTCAGTCTAAGATTTCTGCCTAGAAAGTTTCATCTAGGACTTGCCGTTGATGGCTCAATGACAAAATCCTCACCCTGAACATGCCAAGATCCCATATGGGCACAGAATCATATCACAGCTGCTCCACCTCCCATCCAGGTCCCTGATTGTGGCTTGGGAAAGTTGTAGAGGATGAACCAAAGCCTTCAGATCCTGCACCCTGTGGGAGACCAAGAAGAAGTCCCTGACCTCAGAACTGCTCAGCTCTGGCTGTTGCAGCCACTTAGTGAGTCTTTCTCTCTGTATCTCTTCCTCTTCGTAAATCTGCCCTTCCAATAAAAAAATAAATCTTAAAAAAAGTTTCATCTAAATTGATTTAAATACAATCTATATGCACACTATAACTGTTAATCCTGACTTATTTATTAATTTGTGGATCTGATTGCCCATTTAATATCTACAAATGAGTATCCAAGTGGCCATTTCAACTAAAGCAAAATAAAACTGGACTTAGCAATAACCAACCACAAAGTCCTCTTCATCCAGTCTTCTCCATTTTAACAAATAACATTTCCAAAATAACTGTATGCCATAATTCATAGTTAGAAGATTTTACGAATTTCTTTCTTGTACCATTCTTTTGCATCCATTCTATTTTCAAATCGTTAACTCTGCCTTTATGACATGTCCTAATCCTGTTTACTATGCCACCCCTCAGACTATTGTAATATAAATTATTTAATTGTTTTTCTTGCAGACACAATATTACAGACTGCTCATATAATTTTACAAGTGTTAATCTGGTTTTATTAATGTTCAGTACAAACCTTCTAAGGGCTTTCCTTTACCAAGGATATAATCATTCTCCTCAGAACAGTCCAGAAGACCCAGTGTGGTCCATCTCCTCTCTGTTTCTCCACCTGAATCAAATCCTCTGTCATCAGTTATGCCTTATAAGACATCATGGTCTTGATCTGTGTTTCTATACATTTCATATATTGACGCTCGAAGGCTTAAAATGAACATATTTGAAGAATTGGACCTTTAGGAGAGCAGTAAAGTTCTTTACGGTTCTAATCTAGTAAGATTTGTTTCCTTAAAAGAGGGGGAAAAATCTTCCTCTCTTACTCACAGCCCAGCCTCTAGCCATAAGAAAAGAATTTGTGAGAGCACACAAGGCAACATATAAGAGAACTCATAATGAAATTTATCTGGCAGGTACCTTCATCTTGAACTAACAAGTCTCTCAAACTATAAGGATTATATTTTTGTGATTTAAGACAGAAATTCTTGGGTATTCTGTTATGATAGCCTGAGTGAAATTACTGTTTTCCTTGGAAATATCAAGGTTATCTTTATCTCATTACCATAGACTAACAGTGTCACCTTCTTTGAGCAATCTCTCCCAGACTGTTACATGGATAAATTTATTTCCAACATCACCTCCTTAAAGAGCTTCCTGAATCATTTTTCTAGAGCAGCCACTTTCCTCCAATTATTCCCACCTTATTTTAATTCCTTTATAATATTTTGTGTGCATTTGAAATTATCTTTTTTTTTAATTTGCAATGTTTTAATCTACTCTACTAAATTTAAACTCTAGGAAAGCTGGGACTACATCTGTCTTGTTTGTTGTGGGATGTCCGGCACTTAGAAAAGTGCCTGTTGCATGGTGGTAGCTTTATAGATACTGAATGATAAGCATTTGTAACTCACAATAAAAATTCAATAAAGCATAGTGACTTCTGCCAAGAAGTCAGATCCCAAGATCTGAAAAAATACTCCAGTGGTTTGATGGCAATATGTCAATTACTGAAACAATATTGGAAAGCATGCAATGATTAAATAGAGGTCTCTGTTCTACAAATTTTCTTGAGAGCTTGCAATGAATGGGCAGAAATGTTTCTTGGATGTTGTACATGTATTTCTAACATACTTTTCATAAAACCAGTAGTAGGTTTTGAGCCTATAAATTAAGAGCCTAGAAATTATGTCTGCATCCACTTCAAAGTACCTGGGTTCAATTCCTTCCTACCTTCAGCTTCCTGCAACTACGGTCTATAGGAAGGAGTATAAGGTTCAAGTGAACGGGCATCCATTAAATATTTGTTCCCCACAGTGAAGATGTCACTACTCTAGTGCATGTGTTTGACCTTTGCTTTGGCTCTTAATTCAAGCTTCCTGCTAATATATACCTTGGAGGTGGCAGGTTACAACCCAAGTCCTTGGGTTTCTGCCATAAATGTGTGGGAACTAGATGAAGGTGTGAGCTCTTGGCTTTGGTCTGGTTCAGTTCTGGTTGTTGTGGGCATCCAGAGAGTGAAACAGGTGGTGGCAGATCTCTGTTACTCTGTCTCTATCTTTAAAATATATAGAATTCTTTTTTAACAGTATAAACTTTCTGTCACGCCACCCACGTGGGAAACATAAATTTCATCTCTTGCTTGTGGCTCCATCATAGCCCAGTTATCATAGTTGTGGGCACTTGGAGAAAAACAACAAAATGCCTCTCTTTATATATATATCTGTTACACACACACGCACTCAAATAATTTCAACATCTTTTTCACAAAACAGAGGCAAATGTTATGATTTAATTTTTATTGATTAGTATCATTTTGTTTTCAATGCAGATATATAGAGCCAGGGAATCAGAGTTGTGAACACGCAGGGGAAGAAACAGAAATCTTCTATCCACTGGTTTACTCCCCGACACTCACACCAGGTAGGGCTTGAACAAACGTAAGTCAGGAGGCAGGAAAGCCACTTGAGTCCCAGGTGCAGGCCTTCCCAGAGTCATCTTACCTTCCAGCTGGTACCTCTGCTAAAATTACCTTAATATGAAACTAGATTTTTTTTTTTTTACTGTCTTCTAGGGTTCCCAAGGATGTATCATGCCTTGAATAAATAAAGTATAGTTTTAAAGACAATACATTTGATGGCATTTAAGTTTCTCAAGGATACTCTGCAATCCTGTTATTTGAGCCATAAAGCAAGATATTCTCATTTAAGGAAGTGAAAGAATATGGTACTGCGGAAGGATTTTATTGCTCCCTACAATATTTCACAGAAAAAAATTATGAAGAATTGTTTAGATATGCCATGTTAATGATATGATTGCAATGGTCAACACTTAATGAGCTTCCTCAGCCACAGACCCAGTTCCCCAATGCTCTGTGACGTAGGTATTAAACCTACAATTTACTTATGGGAGAATAGGGACCTACAGAAATCAGAGAACTATGTATTACCCAGTAATTATCACAATGATAGGAATAGGATTTAAGGTGCCAATTATGGCTCCAGCGTCATGGGTCTCCCTCATCACATGAAAACTCTATCCAACTTCTTGTCTCTTTACTGTTTACTTTAGAATTGAAGGCAATGTTGGAGGTACCTGCTGAGTATCCTCCACAGGACAATTGTCTTCAGGCCACATAAATGGTGTTTATGGTTCTCTAAGGAAAGATTTGCTCCTCAACCAACAGGTATGCCTGAGAGAGAACTTCATGATTATTTGTGATTTGGCAGGGATTTCTAAGTTTTAACAGCACTGTCTAAGCAACACTACCCTTTTCCCAGTAATCTAGGATATATTGGCCAGAGGAAAAATATAAGAGAAAGAAAAACATTTATAAAGGCATCTCATGAGAAGGTTGTAACAATAAATTTGGTAACAAGTTTATAAAATTGCCTCATAAGATACAGAATTATTGATATTTTTATATATTTAATCTAATTTATTGTCGCATTTTCTTAACCAGAGTGAATTTATATGACCAAGTGTTCATTCCAAGAAACATTGTTTTTCAAATATTGGCTGAAATTCATTCTCTAGCATCTTCATTAGTTGTTCATTAACTATTTTCCTATTCAATCTGAAGGATTCTGAAAATAGTGTGAGAATATCTATTATCACATATTGTCAAAATTTTCTCAGCTGAAGTATTCCTATTTTTATTGCAGATACTTGCTTTTTCCATTCTTTGTTCTGCTTTCAAAAAAAAAAATTCTGTCCATGCCTTCCATTTAATTTCCACACTTCTTATCCTTGCTTTATCAATAAAAAAAAAAATTGACACAGTCATTAAAAGGTAATTTTGAGGGTAGCCAATAAGCCACAGTTTGTTAAGTTACTATGTAGGATGCCTTTATTTCCAAATGGTATTTCAGTCAAAATCCCAGATCCTCTATTTCTGATCCAACTTCTTAATAATGGTCCTAAGAAAGCAGTGGGCAATAGCCTTTATGCTTGAGTCCCTGCTATGTATATTAATTATAGACTTACATGGGATTCCTCTCTACTGCTTTTGACTTGTCCTAGCCTAGACTGTTGTTGGCATTTGGGGACTAAACCAGTGGAGAAATACTTCTCTTTCTCTCCTCCTGTCTCCCTTTCAGTCTGTCTTTTCTAGGCGTCACTCTGATAAAGATCTTTAATACATAACTTATTTTTGAAATTATGTTAGAATGTATAACTTATAGATTGCTTTCTATTTAGTCCCTTACAAAGATTTCTTTCCAGGTCTATAATAGAAACAAGAAACAGGTGATAGTTTTCCCAAACAAGAGATTGAAAAAATGATCAATTCTATTGTTAAACTCTAAAATGACAAATAATAAGATGGTATATAAGATAAAGAAAAGCTTTGCTATTTGGAGAACAAGTTATCTTCATTCACAGTTTTCCAGTAATGCCAGTTGTGGTGTGCTGGAATAATTCCACGAATTCCATACCTAAATAAACCAGTTCTGTATAACTAATAGCACACAAAATTATACTTTGCACTGTGTTACCCATTTCTGGACTATTACCCCACATTAGCCTTTCTTTTTTTTAAGATTTAATTTTAGTTTAAAGACAAATTTTTACAGAGAGAGAACGAGGGGCAAAGAGAGGTGCTGCATCTGCTAATTCACTCCCCAAATGGCTGCAACAACCAGAGCTTGGGCAATCCAAAGTCAGGATGAGGAATTTCTCTCCTAATCTCCCACATGGGTGCAGTGGCCTAATGACTTGACCTATTCTCTGCTGCTTTCTCAGGCCACAAGCAAGGAGCTGAATGGCAACTGGGCCCCTGGAACATGAACTGGGGCCCATATGGAATCCTGGCGTGTGCAAGATGAGGACTTCAGCCATTAGGCTACTGCACTGAGCCCCAGTAGCCTCAATTTTTCTTAAAAAAAAATGTACTTATGAATTTTATCTAAAACAAATGAAAATTTAAAATAGCAGCAATAAAACTCCTCTTATTGAGAAAAAGAGTACTCCATGATTCCTTTACATTTATTTTACTTGGAATATAGTGTTATCTGTTAACATGTGCTCACTTGAATGTATGATAGAGCTCAATGGAATCCCTACATCACTTGAAGCCTGTAGTAACACTGAATCTAAAAATGTGAACTGTTTTTCCACGAAGAGATCTATAATGTTCCTCTCTCCTTTATGGAGATGTCTCTTCACAGATTAGTCATTGTTCAACTTCACCCAAATTTCTGTCTATCTTAAAGAGATCATTCTTTCTGCAAACCAGTTCCTGCCGAGACCCATGACAGATAGTATTGGTTCTCAGACATAATTCTCATCTGATTCATATTTCTCGGAAGTCTTGACTTATATAACGCAGTATGGAAATTAATGCTGGCTTGAAGTAAAATGTGAATTTGCTTTAATGTTTTAAAACACTGTAGTTAAGATCTCATCATTCTAAAGGGAGGCTGCTTTTTACTTCTTTCTCCTCCCTAAAGTTTCTTACTTCTACATTAAATAAAAGTGGTGAAAGTAGATATTCTTTTATTGTCTTAGATCTGAGTAAAACTCTCTTATCTTTGCCGCACTCTACATGATCTTGATCATTATATATAACCTTTATAATGCTGAGGTATATTCCTTCCATATCTAATTTATGGAGGGTTTTTAATCATAAATGTTGTTGGAGCTTATCAAATGCTTTATCCATATCTATTGAAATGGTCATACCATTTTTTCTTCAGTATGGTCTTAGCATTTTCCATATTGATTTCCATAGAGTCTGCACTAGCTTACAATCCCACCATCAGTGAAATAGGGTCCCTCTCCCCCCTTATCTATTCCAGCAAGTGTAGATGTCATCTTTGGTGAAAATTGTGCAAAATTAATATAAGAAATCATCAAGGAAATTAAAGTATGGAAAAATTTTCTTTGCCTGTGGTTTGAAGGCGTACCATCATTAAAATATTTTTCGCCTAAGGCAATCTATAAATTCAACATACCTTCCATCAAAACACCAGTGATACTCTTTACAGAAATTTTTTTAAAATCACATAAAATTTAAAAAGACACAGAAAATGACATTTTTAGGGGAAATTAAAAAAAATGCAGTCATCAGAATATCTGATTTTGAAGTATAGTAAAAATCTATAGTATTTAAAACACCACGAAAGCTACATTAAAGCTATACATGAACCAATGGCCAAGACAGAGTCCAGAAATCAATCCACATGCATACAGCCAACTGATATTTGATAAATTTCCCACAACCCAAATTGGAAGAAATTCTTCAATAAATAGTATGAACAAAACTGGATGTATGTAAGTAGAAAATGAAAATTATATCCCTACACTAAAAAGAAAATGCAAAATGGCCAATACATGCCAAAAATATAAATGGAAGAACTGAAACTATGAAATTACCAGCACAGACATTGGGGTTGATCATGTCTTCCTGAATGATACCCCCAAAGCACAAGCAACAATTACAGTAGGACAAATGAGATTACATCAAACTCAGAACCATCCAAATGGCGAAGGCGAGAACCAATGGTTTGAGTGCCTTTCAGCAGAGTGTGAGAAGATATTTACAAGCTATTTATCTAACAAAAGATTAATATCCAGACCATATCGACAATTCAGAAACTCTAACAATCTTAGTAAAATAGAAATCAATTCCATGTAAAGAATGAGCAAAGAACTCGAATAGACAGTTTTCAAAGAGATACAAGTGATCAACAAATACATGGAAAAGTGCTCAGTGTCACTAGCTATTAAGGAAATACAAATCAAAATCACAATGAAATATTTCTCACCCCTCTCAGAATGTCTATCACCCATAGACAGTGAGTAACAAATGCTACCAAGCATGTAGTGAAGGAGAACACTTAAACATTGCTACAGGGAATGCAAAACAAAACATCCAGTGGAAAGCAGCTTTTTTCTTATTTTCTTCCTCTTGTTTCTTGTCTTTCTTTTTTTACAGTAGTAATAGATTTGCTGTAGGATCCAACAATTTCACTACTGGATTATACATCAAAAACATTAACACATGGTGTCCAGGTAACATCTGTTCTAATATTTTTATACAACTGCTGCTCACAATACTCAAAATATCAGCCAAACCAAGGTATCTATCATCAAATCAGTGTGTAAATAAAATGGGATGTTATTCAGCCATGAAAGGAATGAAATCCTAATGTGTGCAGCTAAATTATGAACCTAAGGACATCATGTTAAGTGAAATAAACCACGCACCATAAGATAAATAGCCACAGTTGTCTCTTACAGTTGGGAGAAAGAAAAAACAAAGCAAAAACACCTTGTCCTCTCCCCCCAGAAAAAAGACCAAACCAAAATCTGAACATTGGATGTTGATTACTGGAGATTGACAGGGTGGGATGGTTGGAAGGAGTTTGGATTAGAAAACATAGGTGAATTGGGTGTAGGTCATTTATGAGCACATTAAATGAGATGTTAATAGGAGACATGAGGTGTAATGTGGAAACTCAATATAACAGTATTTCACAATTTCTATTTTTTAAACTTAATATTCATAATTTAAAGGGAACAGAGTAGAGGGGATGATGTTACTTAGGTTCTTTAATATCGCTACTATGTTATTGTTGATAATATCAGAATTGTTTTTTAAGTAGATGAATCTGACACAATGCATGCCTCAGACTGTATTAAAGGTATGGTGTTTATAATTAAAACTACAAATATTAGTCACCTGTGCATGTGTACATACATAGAGAATCACTTATGTTTTACTCTGTGTAGGCATATATAGAAATATTGTTAAAACTATGTTTTTGATGAAAATATTATTTTCAAAGACTTGTTTAAAGAAAGCAGGAAACTTTTGTTTTAAGTATGTATCTCAGATTAGTTCATGTAACATATGTGGGACTTGTTTGAGGACTAGAAAAAAAAAAGATGAAGACAGGCATAACTTGGGCTGCTATATACCACTCAATCGGTCCTACTGGTTTTGGCATCAATCAATGTGAAATGATGTATGTGCACACTATCAAAAATACTTAATCTATTATTAATTAAGATTAATTATAGGAACACATCATCCAGACTTTAATTCTCATCAATGATATGTACATCTTAAGTACTCCAGTGGAAAGGATAAAAGCACTTGAAGACAGTCAATAGCATTGACTACACTCTAATGGGCATAGTTCTAGGTCTCCTCACTAGGCTGTCATTAGGTCAATTTTCCCTGGAGGAAAATGCTGATTATTCTTCATATTGAAAGCATCCTTTGGAAGACTTAGTTGCAAGGGTGGGATTTCCTTTTCTATCGACAGCTCTTTCTTAGCAGTAAGTATGACTGTTAAGCCTGTCAATCAATCTAATTACATTCATTGAATATTTAACAGGAAAAAGTGCTGACAGCAGAATCCTAAGCCTATAGCTGCTTCCACCTGATTTGAATGAAACCGGAGGAGAAGCACTTCCTTGCCTACAGTAAAACAGAAAGTCCTTGTGCAGCTGTCAGATGCTCTTGTCATGGTACTCTACAATACTTTCTGAAATAAATATGCTTCTTGTAAGCTTAAATTTCATTAAGAAAAAAGCTATCCTTTAAAACAATTTTAATATGATTCATGGCAGTAGTGCACAAATGAGATTAAAGAACTTTTTCCCTTTAAGTCTGATGGCAATATGCTGTGTTTCTCTGATTTTATTAAAATTAAGGTAATAGTGAAATATACTCTCTCTCTCTCTCTCTCTCTCTCTCTCTCTCTCTCTCTCTGTTTATCTATCTCTCTCCAATAGGACATTGCGGCTGACTAGAGGGAAACGCATATGTGTTGCTACATCCACAGCACCTAATGAGGTACCATTCTAGTTGGGGTGCTAAGTGAATAGAATAAATAGACAGGCCTCTACAAAGTTAATAATTTTTCCCATTCAAAATCAAAGAGACAAAAAAAAGCAGTATTGGATAACAACCTCAGCTAAATTGAGCTCTGTGTATTATACTGAAATTTATAAACTGGGGAGATCCAATGTTGCTGAATAGTCACACTTACCTAAGCTGCTCTTATATATACAGAAATTCTAAGTAAGGACTATTGTTTCAGAGATATAACTGACCGAAATTTTCAGCAAAGAAGCAAAAAAAGAAAACAGAAAAAGAAAAAAAACCCTATGATGATTCCATGGCATAAGAGGAGAGAAGATGGAGATACCACTTCAGTCAGCCATGTGGTACAGACAGAAAGCTGTAAGCTGTCATTTTACCACATCAAAGCAGTAAGAAGTCACCACATACACCACTGCTTGCTGTTTCAGCTGAGAGTGATTTTCACAGTCACCCAAAGATTTTTATTTCAACCTAGAGTTCTGAGATCTGAGCGCTACTGTGTATGGAGCAGTGAAGCTGTGTTGCTTGCCTTTCCTCCCCTTCCCAACCCGTGCACAGTAAAGACTCGTCATTAAAAGGCCATTAAACATGTCTACTTCCATTAGCACCCAGTCAAAGTCTACTTCCATTGCACCAGGCAATGTGTGGGGCAAAGTACAGATCTCATACAACCTACAACTGTGGGAATTTCCGGGCTTCAGATCAATTCTCAAACACTGTGTGGGCTGGGGGACTCATCTTAATCTCTGCAGACTAACATCAGAAGCAACCCAAAAAAGATCCAATCCTATTTTGGGAGATATGGGTAATCATCCCACCATACCTTGTAACACCAAGCAGGACTATAACAATTCATTCTAAATTTCTCAGTTCAACTCAAATCTATCTGGTGGAATAGAAATACAGAACAACCTACTGAGTTTCCACTTTTCTACACCCAAACCCTTCAGACTGAAATCTCTTATATACATTGCAGTTTCCTTGTATGCCTAAAACAAGGCTTACTTCAAATCCTCTATTCAAAGGACCAGGCTTGTTGGTATAAGCTAATAAACTGAAAAACTTCAAAGAAATGATTAATTACTGGATGCATATAACCTACTAATATTAAATCAAGAAAATACAGACAACCTAAATAGGACTATAACATGCAACATGATTGAAGAGGCAATCAAAAGCCTTGCATCAATGAAGTCTAGGACTTAATGTGTTTACTACTGAATCTATAAAGAAATTCAGAGAGAACATAAGTCCTCTAATCTTCAGACTATTCCCACATGGTGCAGGTTCATGTCCTGCCTTGTGGATGCACATGGGTGCAGGTTCATGTCCTGGAAGGTTCAGCTCCCTGCTTGTGGTCTGGGAAAGCAATGGAGGATACCCAAGGATAATCTTAATAATAAATGGTGCTAGTAAAACTGAATGTAATATATGCATAATGGTGCAATTACATCCAATCCTCTCAACATACACAAAATTAACACAAGATGGATCCAAGATCTAAACTTAAGGCCTGAGAGTATGCAGTTGTTAGTAGAAAACACAGGGGATGACTTTTTGGATAAAATCATCAAAGCGCAGGTTAAAGAAAAAAAAAAAGGAAAACTAAACACATTGGACTATATCACATTCAGAAGGTTTTGTGCAATGAAAGAAATTATCATCACAGTGAAGAACACCAAAATAATGGGAAAAATATTTGGAAGTCACTTATTTGACAAAAGGGAAATAATCAAAATGTACATACAACTTAAAAAAATTGAACAACAAAGCCGATCCAATCAAGAAACGGGCAAAAGATTTCTATAGACAGCTTTCAAAAGATAAAATATAAACGACCATGAAACATATTTAAAAAGTGTTCCACATCTCTAGCTATCAGGAAAATACAAATGAAAACCACAATTTGGCATCACTTCAGCCCTGTAAGAATGCATAAAATCCAAAACAAATGGAAACAAATTTTTACAAAGATGTGTAAAACATGGTATCCTTATACATTTTGATAGAGTATATAAGGTATTTTGATATAATTTGAATTTTGTTAAGATAATACAACAGTATCTCATTTCGGTTCAATAAAAGCTTCCAGCTTTTATTATTTGCAGCTAGAAGATAATGGACTTTAAATGATCCTTACAATTACTGCAAGACAAATGACTGAAACTCTTTTGCTTTTTAGCTCTTCCCCAGTTAGTTTCATCTGATGGTTGTACTAGCATTGAAATGTTTATGCCTAGCCACTGAGCAGTGCTTGAAGGTGTTCCTTTGTAGAAGGGATAAAGCACTTGGGTGATATTTTAAGATGAATAAAGACATTGATTTAAAAACACAATTGCATAATCATCATGTGCATGATACAGGTCTAAAGAGGCAACTCAACATTTCTATTTAACTCCAATCTTCATCTTTTTCATTTATTCTAAAAGTGCTGCACAAAAGAAACTCCCTACAGAGAAACAGCTTGCCTATATTTAAATTTTCTGCTATAGACATAACTATTTCATTTATTCATGTTATTCTTTGCTTTTTATCATAATTTGGAGTATGGTTTAATTTTCTTTTATTACTTTAATGGGTCAGAGTACACAGCACTGTGATTGCAACACAATTGCATTTTAAAAAAAAAGGTTTTGCAGTTAGCTGATGGACTGATAAATGCAATTCTAGCTGGCAGAATTCTCAAGAGACCTATAACAGAAATGCAGAGGACAAAATATGTTGGCATTTACCAGTCAAAAGATGAAAAGAATATTATCGTCAGAATTCAGAGTACTGCTCCAAAAGGTCTGAAGGCAAGCCAGGGTTTGGAAACATCTAAGATGTATGTGAAGATAGGGATGATGAAAGCAATAACTGAAACTGAGGTGAACTGGTGGTACAGGCATACTTATGGCTTAATAACGTACCGGACCTTTTCTCAAAATCTTTCGCTATACCTTGCAGGGGACAGAGTGGTGGGCAGAAGAATGACAATGCTCACTCATCATTTTTTTTTACTACCAAAATTTCACAATGCTTGGGTTGAACAGGGTTCAGGGGGGAAGCCAAAACAGTTAATTCAAGTTTTCCATATGAGCTTCTGAAGCCCAAACACTTCAGCAATCCCTGCTGCCTCCTTCATGAGGCAGGGTTTGGAACTGAACACAGTCATGGCAGGCCAGTATCTTAACTGCTATGCTAAAGTCAACTCCTAATTTTAAAATGCACCTTTAATCCTACTGGAAAAATATAGTACTTGAGAGGAAAAGTAAAAAAGTAAATTCTGGATTGTAAATTTAACAATTTCAAGAGATCAGTAATATCAGGTGAGAAATAAAGCTTTGGTTACACTTAAGCCTAGGAAACATTAAAGTCAATAACAAATTAAAATGGAAAAAGACAATGAAATTTTAAAACTTGTTTGATGCTTTTGAGGTACAGATGACAAAACAAATTGACAATGTTTCAGGTATTGTGAATGTAACATTTAAAAAAAGTAAATGTTGGCCACTAGAAATTATTAAGCCATATAATCTCCTTAAATATATATAAAAATGAACATGTGAAGAAAGGATAGTATTATTTAATGTCAAACCTAGCCACCTGTTACTTTAGAGGAGATTGATGTAGTTAATGATGAGCTAGCTTCTTTTGCAGAAAAAAATCATTCCAAATTTGTTGCCTACATCAATCACTAGTTTTTATTTTACCATGATTTAGATGTGATTTGGCTAGACTTTTTTTTTTTCTTTCCTTTTCTGGTTGAAAATTTCCATTTAGTAATAGATTCTAGATTAATGGAAGTTGGCTTGTTTAAGACATTTTTGACTTACAAAGATCAGGATGAATGGGATTTTTTTTATTCATAGCCTCTCACCCTCCAATAAGCTAAATCTTCTCGCTCACATATTGTGCTTTCTCTCTTCAGAGAGAGATGGATGATATTTACACATCTCTTCAGTTGGAGGCTGAGAATTTACTTGTGTTACTTATACCACAAAAGCATGTTTTAAGACTAGACCAGACTCAAGTAGTGGACACAGAGCTCATGTCTTGATGGAAAGGTTTAAATTTGCACTGAACTATCTGCACTCTGATATTATGTATTACAATAGAAATCACAAAGGATCATTCCAATTCTTGCTACGCCCCAAAAATAATAGAGTGCCACATTTGCAGTGTTTGCCGATTTTTATATACTCTCCACAGTACTTGGCTCCTATTTTCCAATTTATTTCTGAAGTGGTAACTTAATTAGTGTTGAATCATATTGCTGTACTTGCTAGTGCTAGCTTTTCATACCCAGAGCAAACCAACAGTAAAGAGTCAGTTTTTCTTTCTCTCTCTCCCGTCTGTTCTTTCCTTCTTTGTCTCCTCCTATCTTCCTTCCTTCTTCTTTTTCTTTCTTCCTTCTTTCTTTTTTTTCCCCCAGCAAACATATCTAGTTGTTTTCCCAGAAGAAACAAGTTCTAGAAGGGCATATTAGAAGGTAATGTACAAAGTCTTAATAAATTACAAATTAAGATTTAAGCACTGGGAATCATGACCTAAGGCAGAGGTGAATAATGTTAATTAAAAGACTGAGTCATACTTAGTAGAGCCTAATAAGTAAATGATTTTCTACTTTTAGAGTTTAAGAAATTGAATCGTGATTATTCTTTTACAAATCAGTACACAGCAATCTTTTATGCTTCAGTTTAGAATAGTATATTAGAAGCAGGCAACATTTTTCAGGCAGTTACTGAGTGAGAAAAAGTGAACTAAAAACTGCGTAGCTGTTATTAAATCAAGAACTATATTCCTATTATATTTAAGAGAGTTCTGAGAACTTTATTATATCCCATGGTATACAGCAAAATTACAAAAGTTTATACAACTGGTTAACAAAAGAACCCAAACTGATACTCATTACAATCTAATTGTAAATATTCTGCTGAGAACCACAAAAATTCCAGGATAATTCCAAAGATGGTTATAGTTGGAACAAATATCAAAGAAGATCTATATATTTCAGAAAGCTTAACAGTTTACCCAAAGTCAAACATTTATCTAATATTAGAATTATAAATACAGTGTAATTTAGCTTAGATACACATCAAATATAAAGGAAATATTTACCCTCATATGTACACAAATTACAGATAGATCATTATAAATTTTATCAACAAACATGCACACATTTTTTATGACACCCAGAAGAACTATGATGCTGCTCAGTAAATTCTCAATATAATTTATTCCAACAAAAACACACTATTATTCCTTTGATTTGTGAAAAATGAATTTTAAATTAAGCTTATTTTGGAGAAAAAATTCAAACATCTACACATAATTTTTCATAATATATATTTACTCACTGTTCATTCTATGATTCAATAGTTTCAGATAATAAATTTCTTCAAATTATGCTTTTTGTTTATGTTTTTTGCTTTTAGGAATTCTCTAGAATTGTTGTGAACCCATCTTCACTATACTTTTTTCTGTTTCTGCAAACTTTGGTCCGTTTCTATAGACTAATTCAAATGTTGCAAGCCTGCATGGCTGGGTTGTTCTCCCACTCCCTTTTGCAAGTTCTTGCAGAGGACTTACATGAGAACTGCCATGGTACCTCACCAAATGGTACATGAATTGTTAGCAGGGCATCTTCTTAATGTTTCCCTAAGAACTACTGTACAACCCAATATTTGGTACAAAATCTAAATTCAATAAAGTTTTGCATTTATGACAACAGACTTTTCTAAGGACATCCATCCACACACTGGTATACTTCTTAAAATATTACTCTACAAGTGGACATGGATCACAAGTACATGTTGTCTAAAGACCACCTGTAGTAGAAAAACAAAATCAACCACCGTTTTAGAATATTTGCCACTGTTCTGTTAAGGTAATATCCTAGACTGGGATGAATACTGTGTGTTAACTTCTCTGGCATCTTTCTCCTCTGTTTGGTCTTTCCAACTCTACAAGGCTAGTAAAGGATGAAATTATACATGTAATTACATATCAAGTTGATGTTTCAGGAATATGAGTAGCTTGATCATTTTTATGTGAAACTTAAGAATAAGAGCTTAGATACAATTGATGCACTGTGAATAGAGAATCATCTTCTTTACAGTGAAAGCAATAGCAGGAATCAGGAACATAAATGTTAATGATCTTTGTTTAACTGAAGTTATTCCATCAGTACTGCTGAATTCAAAGCAGAACAATGATGAGACTACTATAACATGTATGTGTAAAAAGGTTTGGAAACACCTAATCAAATAATAAAAGCAGTCAATGTAATAGTATAAAATTTGAGTGATCATGTTTCTTTTTTACAATCTTTGTTGCCAATTTTTTAGAGAGATGACAAAATACATTTACCACACTTGGAGAGACATGCTATATTCTCTTCACATGATGTTTGTAGTTATGCTCAGAAAGTCTTTTTTAAATGCTTATATTTGAAATCATGGGCTAAATTTTCAGTCCGTACAGTTTAAGAGATTGCCTTAGACAATATTCTATCATATTAAGCTAAAGAAAATAGCCATTCTAATTTGTAATTCATTTTACTTGGAAGCAGCAACCTAATTCGCATTGATTTTGAGTAAACTTTACACACCCATATTTAGCTAGGCTTGTACAAATCAATGCATCTGTAGCATCCACATGCACTAGGTAATCAATTGGTAAGGAAAATCATTATTTACTGCTCAGTAATTGCGTTTACATTCAAATAAAATATAACAAAGTGTGCAAGGTCATTCTGGAGGAAGCACAAATGATCCATGACTCACATGGAGATTGTCTTACTTCTGTGGAATTGTATCACAAAAGTTAGAGACAAGCCTGACTTTTGTCTTGTTTGCCCTCAAGGGCTTAGATGTCAACATTTTCATAATCTTTCCATCTTATTCCATGGACAATGTGGTTGATCAACAGTGGTTCCAGACACTTAGATCACAAAACATCTGCTGATCCGGTCTCTCCATTTGCTTACTCTTAGATCTGACCCTTAGCTTCATCTTCCTTTTGTTCATCTGAATGTACTTGAATTCTCCAGAGAATGCAGCTCAGTTCTCAAGCTTATATTATCCTTGGATTTATTCTATCATCTCTGTCATCTAGACCACCTTGAGAAGAACACTAAACCCATATTACTCCCATTTCTGTCCTATGCTAGCTTCATCATTCCTGCTTTAGCTTTGCTATGAAAGGTGGGGAAAGAAGTCAAACAACAACAGATATAGAAGTAAATGAAATGCCTTGCCTGATTCATCATGCTTTATAACAAAACAGCCTTACAAGCAGAAGGACAAAGAAACATAGGTTCCTGCTTCCCAGCATAATTGAACAGATGGGCTGCGATTAAATTGCCAATCAAAATTTGTTGTGTTGAATTTTATTATAGTTATCGAGATAAGGAATGCAGATTAAAATAAGGAGATACTAAAATCATGTTCTATTATAGTGAGTTTCAGTGAGTGAACAAATTTACAAAACCATGAATATAAGTCATAGATTTCTTTCATTAAAGCTACTCTCTAAAAACCAATAGAACTGCCGACAGTTTTGGAAAGTATTTGCAGTAAAGTCATATGTATGTAATGGTGTAAAGAAAATAGGCAAATATATGCTTTATAATGCCAAAATGGAAAAGAAAAAGCAAGAAAAACCAAATTAGAGTCAATTATAACATTTTTGCAATATTTGGAATAAGTTGCAATATTGCATACAATTTAATTGATATATATCAATCATATACTATATATATCATAAAAGTATGTACAACACAGTATATATATATATATATATATATACTGTAAAAGTGTATATAAATGCCAGCATAATTATTTGACTGCACATTATTTTTCAATAAACACATAGAGAATTGCTTTAGGATGATAAGTGATTCCAGTTAGTTCATCCTTAGTTAAAATAAAATATAGTTAATTCTGATTTTTTCACAGTGAGGAATACAGTGAAAAAAAAAACAGAACTAGCAAAATTTACACAGAATAAATCAACTTGATTTAAAAGAACTGAGTCTTCTGACATATGTGGTCTACTAAAAGGCATAAAAACAGAAAAAAATCAAAGATAAATATTTTAGATCTTCCATGGGAACATAATTTCCTGTTTGGAAAGGCAACTTTCTTGGTGTGAAAGTGTATATGGGAGCACCAGTGTTCTTACAAGGGCAAAAGAAATTATAAGAGTACATTAAGGAATAAGTTAAGAATTTCATATCAATGCACAAAAACATTCATGTTCTATAAAAATAGTCACCCTTTGGAAGAACACAATGTGCTCACCAATTTTATACATGAGTTTCATACACAAATTTTCCTGATAGGAGTATTTTAGAATCTTAGTACAGATTTTCAAGACACAATTTGTTAAATAAAAGGGAAAAGTTAAAACATCTATAATGATATTCCATGATTTAATCAGTGGTCTGTAGAGTCCTTTGCAACATCACAGAACTGAGTGATGCATAAGACATTCACTGAAGGGCCACAGGGACCTATAACCTTTGCAGCAAGCTAACTGTGAATGTGGCAGATTATATGAAAAGGATATTTTCTCCTTCATACACTTTTGTTTTCCAGTTTGTCACCTAAAGTCAGCTAGACTCCAGACATTATAAATGTAAAATACCAGAAATAAAAATATATCAAAAGTGTTGATTTGCCTATTATTTGGAGGAGTTGATTAAATCCTTGCACCATAGCATTCTGTTGTGGGGCATGAATTGAGACTTTGTCTAACATATCCACAGTTCATCATATACCACCTGTCCTTTAGTCACCTGTCATCTATTTTGGTTACCGTTTTGCCTATGGAAGTAGTAGTACTGTAGTACTTATGTTGAAGTTCCCTTATATATTAGTGAATTGCTATGTAAAAATGCACAGGTCGGTCTTTTCACTTCATTCCATCACATAGAAATTGTATTGACTCTTGTTTAGTACCAGAAAAAGGTCTGATATAAAGCATTGAGATATTTTGAGAGACAGATCCAATATTCACATAATTTTACTAGAATTATCATAATAGTATTTTATTCGTAGTTGTTCATCTAATTTGTAAACTAAACTGCATCATAGGTATTATAATGGAATGTCAATTTTTTTAAAGTATTACTATAAAAAAAGAATAGGTGTAATGCACTGCACGGCTACATTCCAAGAAGATGATCCCACTTCTCTTGTTACCCTGCTCTATCTTCCCAAATCCCTCACTTTCCCCCTCTTCAATGGTGTTTGTAGACATAATTTCAACCCACTCTATATTCACTGGCTTAATTTTCTACTAATAATAATATTCAACAAGTAAAAAGGAAGAACATAACAAAAGCACATTCCCATTGGAGTATAAACATGGGTTAAAAACAACAGTAAAATCTTAATGTAAACAGTAAAATCTTAATTTCATTTCATTGCTAAACTTGGTGCTTTTGTGTGTTCTTAATATTAGCTGCTACACATCATATAAAACATATGTTTGTGCTATTAGGTCTGGCTAATTTTGTTAATAATAGTGGATTTCAGTTGTATCCATTTTGGTGTAAAATACAGAATTTCATTCTTTTTTCCAAAGGTTTATTTTTAGTTTATTTTATTTTTATTTAAAAGGCAGATTTACAGAGAAGAGAGACACAAACTGATCTCCCATCTGTTGGTTCACTCCCCAAATGTCCACAATGGCCACAGCTGAGTCATTCCTAAGCTGGGTCTGCCATGCAGATGCAGGGTCCCAAGAGCTCAGGCTATCCTCACCTGCTTTCCTGGGATACAAGCAAGGAACCAGGTAGGAGGCAGAGCAGATGGGACATAAATTGGTACACTAATGGATGCCAGCAAATGAAGATGGAGGATGAGCCTGTTGAACCATAGTACCAGCCCAAAAATTTCACTATTTTTTTCTTATGGAGGCATAGTAACTCACACTGACTAGAAATCAATGCATATAACTGGCCTGCAAAATTTTATGAAACACCAATACTATGAAAGAATTATTCAGGAATTTCAAAATTATTCACACAAAAATGAATCTTTTAGTTTCATCTTTGTGTGAGTTTTCTTTTATCACTAAATGTCTTTTAATGTATCCATAGAATAAGGAGAGAGACAGGGGGAGCTGTATTCTGATAATCACATCAACAATAGTTATCCCTTGGTCTGTACTCCTTAATAAATGAACTTTGCTACAGTTGAGAATGTGAAGATGATAGTATCCGAGTGGCTGCATCCAAAGTCACAGCAAAGCTAGGTCAGGTATTTGGCCAACTCTTCCCCATGAAGAACCATGCCTGACTTTATCTCCTGGAGACTGACTGAACTCAGCTAGCTACAGAACTTTGCGCTCATTAATGTAGGCAGTGCCCTGCTTCCCACACAGAGTGGGAAGTTGAAACAAAAATGAGAAACACATTTGGAATCTTAAGCCAGATGTTGAACCCTAATAAAATTAACAAGTTGTGGGCCCGGCGCGGTGGCGCAAGTGGTTAAGTCCTCGCCTTGCACGCCCGGGATCCCATATGGGCGCCGGTTCTAATCCCGGCAGCCCCGCTTCCCTTCCAGCTCCCTGCTTGTGGCCCGGGAAAGCAGTCGAGGACGGCCCAAGGCTTTGGGACCCTGAACCCGCATGGGAGACCGGGAAGAGGCTCCTGGCTTCGGATCGGCATAGCATCGGCCGTTGCAATCACTTGGGGAGTGAATCATCGGACGGAAGATCTTCCTCTCTGTCTCTCCTCTCTGTATACTTGCCTTTCCAATAAAAATATAATAAAAATAAATCTTTAAAAAAATTTACAAATTCATATGCAAGATGAAGCTATCAAATGATAGTTCTTGTCAGTAAAATAAGGAAACAAAGCTTTCATTGTAATACAACTTAATAGATACATTGTCAAAAATAAAGTATCTACAAAATGTTTTATAAAGCATTTTTACTCTCCTAGTGGTCAGAGGTAGTAGTGTAGTTAACCCATGCCCTTGTAAATTAAGCTTCTGATTTGCCTTTAAAAACTGAAATACCAAGGATATCTATATCTTATATATATTATAAGATTATATATTATTATATAATTATATATTATTATATAATTATTATAATATAATATATATTTTATATATTATATTTTTACATTATAGATTATATCTTATATATAATATATATATAAGATATATATATACATATGTATATGTCTTAAACCAGAGATATAAAGACAGCTAGATAGAACACAGTCTACTTTATCTTACATCAAATATAGCTATTTCAATACATTGAATACAATCAATGCATATAAGCTATTTCAATACATTGCTTTAGTTCTCACAATTGTTTCTTCTTAAACTCCAAGGTAATAAAAATACAAGTATTTATGAATATCCATATCTACCAATTATGTAAAGCAACAGAACCTGTTTCCTAAGCAGAGACAGTTGTAGTATCTAGTGGGGAACACAACTATAAACTGTAGGTAGTTCTTATTTATATATTCATATCTAAGGATTCATTTAATGTACACTTGAAAAAAATAATACACATCAGCCTACAGCTTCATATTTTAAGGCTTAGTGAAAATATGAAGATATTTAAAATCAACTTAAGTCAAAGTAAGCAAATATGTATTAGGATATGGTAGACATGATGGACAAGGTAAATAAACAGGAATTTTGGGAAACACTGCCTTAGCGTAGGAAATATTGGGCATATAAAATTGAGGAAAGTGGTTCTTGACCAGATGATGTTCCAGTGATGAGGCTACCTAAACAGAATAATTTAGTGTAAATAATAAAGCACCTCAGTTAAGGTATTAAAAAAGCTAGAATGCTCAATGTTGTTTACTCTGTAAAATATTTTCAAAATATTTCTCATATATTTTTATTGCTGTATTGATTTAAAAAACTGATTAAAAACCACTTCTTTCATTGCTCTAGATTTCTCATAATTAAAATCCAATCCGTGCCAAGTGATGACTCGCAATACTCAGGCTCTTAAATGAAAACATATAATTTTGGAGTCTAAGTTCAGAATATCAAAATAATTCCCCAGAGATACATTTTTTTCTAGAAGTTCATTTTGCAAAGAGTGGCAAGAAAAATCTACTTCACAGCAGTTAGCTTAAAAATCACTCTATTAACAGCATAAAGCTCATGGTGAAATGCATCGATATTTTTGAAAACTAAAGCAAACAGATCTGAACAAATTTCTGGGAAGTCTATTTCACAAATTTAAAAAATTGAATGATGTTTAGAGAAACCATTAACAATTGTTCAGCAGAGATTTAGTGAGTCAACATGAATTAAGTTAAATTTAGATGTTTGGAGTCATTTTAAACTTCAAGGGCACTGTATATACAATTGTTTGTCAAATTTTGCTATAAATCTTTATTAAGCAAATTGGTTGGAATTATACACTGCTATGATTTTAATGATTCTGTGAATGCTTTAAGAGTGAAGCTGAGCATCTTTTCATTTGATTATTATTTGCAGCCCTTACCCATTTTCCCACTGAGCTACTGTTTCTTCATTTTTTGATACTGTTGCTTTTTGAGTCATTTACTGTAATGCAAACTGAAAGTATGTTATCTTAAAAAATAATAAATACATTAAAAGGGGGAAATTCTAAGGACACAGGGCCATTAAAGACACTGATAGGAAGAAATCCAAAAATGCAGAGACTGAGACTTATTCCTAACTAGAAACTGTAAGTCTTCTCCCCTGAGACCCTGGTAGCAACAGGAAGTAATGGCCTACCAGTCCGTTATGTAAAACAATGACATTGGAACATAATATCTAAAGGTCCAGAACATAAGTAAATGGATAATTTTGCTTAAATGTGTGTTGGAAAAGTGTTCATTTCATGCACTTTCTTGCAGTCTCTCAGATTAAAAGCTGTCTTGTGGATACAGTGAAACTGGTACTACGTTAATAAATGAATTCTGCTTAAAAGTTCCATATATTAGCAATAATGAAAGTGAACAACTTTCACAGTTCCTTAAAAAGCTTTTATCATATCATGCATACATTTTATGCTTCATCTCTATTTTCTTATATACAAAACAGATATGAAGCATGTCCATGAGAGTATAAAAACTGAAAGGCAGACTGCAGTGTAACATGTATTGTATATTACAAGATGTTAACTGCCCAAATCTGAAATACATTTTTTCAAGAAAACAATTGAGAACAGCAGTGAGAGACTTGGATGTGTTTTTTCTACTTTTATACCTAGATTTTATTTATTTTTATGTATTTTTGCTTTCTTATACTTGAAGCTGTAGACTGAGAAAAATTAACCTAAAACAAAAAAACACAATGTCTATGGGATGCTGGCTGACAAAATCATAGGGGATTTTCTGATTTACATAGTTGCATACATGTGCCAAAACTCAGTACATGTAAACATATTTATCATTTGTTGTATATGCATTTCACCTGGAGAAATATCTCTACAGAGGATGCTTAAATATTTATGAGAAGTCTAGCGATGTCTGTAGTTTACATTAAAAATAATTAAAATAAAACTGAATAATAAATGAATGGAGTCTAGATAATACGCAGGTAGGTGATACAGTAGTTACAGAACATCATGCTAATAGTAGACTTTAGGTGGCTCAATATGGGTGCCATTTATTATGAAGTTCCCCAATTTCTCTCTGTATTTGAAAGTTTTCATAAAAGAATCACCAGGAACAGTGTACTATTTAACCACAAATAGAGTAATAAAAAAAATCACATTTTAAAAAGTGACAATACATCCCTACAAATTTTTAAAATATTTATGATGTTTTACTTCTATATGGGGTAATATATAAACAGGATTATATATTATTCATTTAAGTTGATTGGAAAATAACACATATTATACATTTCTGTTCTTCTGAATCAGCAATGCAAATATAGTTATCATTTTATATCTTTAATGGTATACTCAAAAAATTTCTTATGCCAGCTGATTACATAAAGTAAAAAAAAAAAACAGAATTTTCTGTCGGTAGTTTTCACACATCTTTGATCACAATGTGAGGGAGCATTCATATGAAAAACTAGTTTTTCTTGAGTGTTATGCTTTTAACTTTAAGTATCAATCATATTTTTTACATGTAAGGATACAAATTTTCAGAGTCGAGAATATTTTTGGGTAGTGCTTGGGAGCGTTTCCAAAACAATCAGTAAAAGTCTGCTTACAGATTTATCAAGAAATATCCAGGTCACTGTGCTCACTAATATATTCCTACTTTATCTGCTTTGAGGGAGTTAACATATTAATTTAAATGCTTTACTATTTTCCAACACGATGATATCTCAGTAGGAGAGTTTATAAATCTTTACTTTCCAGTTTATATTCTAATAATAGAAAAGATATGAAAGTATTTTCCATAATGCATTGAAAAGGTATGAAGCTGTTCCCATAATATACCTTTGTATTTATCATACATATGAAACCCTTCAAAATCAATGCACAAAGAACAATACAGCAGTTAGAGGAAATATTAAATTCTGAGTCTAAATACATAAATTTATAAATCCAGCTATTTCTGTACAGAAACCAACTATGTAGTACTTGATTAATTCTTTCTTTTAGTTAACTTTATTTAAAAAATGTAAGTTAGTGGAGATCTATTTTTTTAAAAATTGCTATATGTTAGGCCGTACACTCAGAACCTGCAGTGGTTAGCAGTAGAATTTACTTGACAAAATTTTATGTACCTTCATGTTCACCACTTAATTGAAAAAGTACTAGTGGAAATAAAATCACATGACAACACTGAAGCACCTATCAAAGCATGTCCAAGAAACTCAACTTTTACAGATTTAACAGGAGAAAACATCTTGGAGGTACACTAAGTAGGAGATATATTGTAAAAACCAGAATGCACAGTAAAAACTGGAATGGATTGAAGGCCAGTCAGGAAAGGCCACCATTCCTGCTAGGACAGGAAGTGGACTAAGTAGGGCTGGCCCATGGATCCACTGATGGGCATGAATTCTGGCATTGGGAGAGGTTCTGATGGAGGAACTTGGGGAACTCCTCTGTCAGAACACAGTTCCTGCAGGTGAGTGTAAGAACCAAAAAGGGGAGCATTGAAACCACAGAAGGAAATGGTACTCACCAGCATACATTTGGCCAGAGGTGAAACAGGCTGGGCCAGTTTACATTACCTGCCCGAGAATCCGAGTACCAGAATGGAGTGTGGGTCTGGCCCAGTTGGGTTGTACCACATGCCAGTTCACATAAGGGCTGTGACTGGGAGCTGGGTGGGCTGGGCTAGGCTGTAGTCCCACCAGCATGAGCTGGATTTGTGGGTGGGCTGGGTCGGACAGGCTACAGCACCCACTGGCAAATGCCGAAGTGAGCCAGGCCATGCCAGACAAGGTCACAGCATCCAACCAGCACAGGTGAGACCCAAAGGGAGCAGGAGCAAAACCAGTACAGGGACGGCAAGGGGCTCCCCTGCTGGACCACCACTCCCACAGGAGAGCTGCGTTGGGATGGGGTTAGACCAGGCCAGGCAGGGTTACAACACCTGTTGGCTTCATTTGAACTGGACCAGGGAAAAGCCAGGCTGGGTAGACTGTTCCTACTGTTGCTTGCATAAGTCAGAGTGAGTGTAGGTCAGTTGTGCTTTGCTGCAGCATCTGCTGGCAGATGCTGGCATGGGAGGGTGAATTCTGTCCAATTAAATTGCAGAACACCTGAAGAATTCAGAATCTCGAAATGGGTGTTGGTCCAGTAAGGAAGCAGTGGACACTTCCTTTTGGGTTGTGATTCCCACTGTTAAGCATGAGAACTAAGACTGGGACAGGCATGCTTAGACAGAGAGTGACACCTGCCAGTATGTGTGTAGGCTGGATAGTGGGGTTGGTTGGGTTGAACTAGGCTTCAATGTTCATTGCCATGTATGAGAGCTGAATGGGATGTGAGACAGACTGGGCCAGTCTGCTGTACATACTGGCAATCACAGGAACAGGGCAGTGGGAAGGGGGCAGTGGAACTAGTGGTGGTTATTGTGGGTTACTCAGACAATGCTGCAGCTCCCACTGGTTTGCGTGAAAGCCGAGTGCGTAGTGGGCAGGACTGGGCTGGGCTGCAACACCCATTGGTTTGTGTAGAAGACAGGGCTGGAGACAGAACTGACGCAGCAATTTCAACCACCAGCATATGCATAAGCTGATCAGGGTGATGGACTGTGCTGGACCTTGTACTGGCATGCACTCACAAAATCAGGTCAGGGATCACCTCAGATGAAGTTTCTTTGGAAATCCCCCCAACTCAATTGCTGGACTCAGAACCCCAACCATGGAGAGAATTGCAGGATCCATGCTGGGCATCCTCTGTGGCTTAGATGGAGCAGTGGACAGCACACCCAGGTGCACATCCAGGTGCACATCCAGACATGGCAATACATTGGAGTCTGCTGAGAACAACAATAGAAAATGGAGGACAGAGCAAATTGATCCACTAACCCAGCCAAGAGCTGGCAGTAAATATCTGGGCAAAGACTCTAGGGTGGACTATGTCAACCAGTGGATTCTGGAGAGATTTCATCATGCTTGGAGTGGAGAAATCAGAAGCAATTTAGAATTGTTGTACTACCAAAACCTTTTGAGCAGGACCCTCACAGCATGTCACACACTGATACACTGGTGTGGTGTCCGGTGGCAGTGTTCCATCCCAGGGTGCAGAGGCATTTGGGAGGCTGGGCATGGCTTCTCTTCTTGCCTGCTCCCTTCCTCCAGATCCAGGAAGGAAAAAAAAGAGAATGTGGAATGGTGATCTCACCCACCTTCCTGTAGCCCTTGACCCTAATCACCCTAATCAACTATGTAAAAATCATCAAAAAAAAAAAAAAAAAGAAGAAGAAGCAGAAGAAAGAAACCATTCTTTGAGGCATGTGGAAGGAAACAGTGTTAGAAATTGTGTCTTAGTAATGTTGGCAAGGGAAGAGGAATGCACCCCTGGCAATGTTAAGAGCCAAGGAGCTAGTCGTTGGTTTGGAATTAACTGTACCATTGTTCTCTCTGTGTGTGACTTTTCTAAGTTTTATCTTCTGATTCTCACATCTCTTATTGGTAAATTGGGTGCAATAAAAGGCTCACTGGTCTTAAGCCTGAACTGAGCTAATGCCAGAATGGCATTGAGAACCATGTCTAACCATATGAATAAGTAGTCTATAAATTTTAACATGATTTATTAAAAGGTTTTGGACATTTTTGTCTGACTGTGTAAAAGCAAGCATCTACTCCATCACCTAGAGACTCAAAATCAAGTTTTAAGAAAATTACCCTAAGTTACTCTAAAGAAAGAGAGAGAGAGAATAGTTGTGAACATAAGCAAGTTGTATAGAACTGTGGGCAGGCAGCTACGTGGCTGGGTGGTGGCCTCCTGTGTTGACTACTTGTGCACAGACAAATCGGGTTGATGTTGAGAAACAGGACTGAAGCAGGTGCAACGATACTGTGGGAGTACTTGTAGCTCCACATCAATTTATTTATTTAGCAGGGACTGTTTTTCTTTTTCCATAGAATGTTGTAAGGATTTAAACCAAATAAACGTCTAAATATATTCTCTAAATTGAAAAACATGTAAAGTACTATCAAACAACTGAAATATAGAAAAACTTCATATGAAATAATCGGCCTTTCTGAAAGTAAGTGAATTTAGTGAAGAATTTGTTATAAAGAAAAACGAAGAGTGTGGTGAAGCTTTTATAATCTATGCTTGATTAATAAGTGTATGTCATTTCTTCCTTTATATGCTTTCATAAAATGAATTGTTTTATTGGTCAAAGTGTTTTGAGCCTATATTTTTCCTTGTCATATAATTGCATGAATCAATATGATCTTATAAGAGATTTATTTGTGTACAACTGACTGAGTGAATCATAAAATATAGCTCTGGTCTTTATTGGACTTTTCTCAGTTCAGCTCTAGACCAACTAAAAACTTCTGTAAAAAATATCAGAAACTGAAGTTAAAGGAAACTCTCTGACTTTATTAAAACAGAGATGTTCCAAAATAATCCAAATGTAATGCCAAGATCTCCAAAAATATTCTATAGCTTTTCATTAAGTCTTAGACTGAATCTGACCTAAATTATGCTCGTCCCCATGGTTAAAATTTCTTTCATTTCCCACCTCAACCACCCCATCTTAGTCAAGATACAGACTATATTTCATGAGGTGGCACACATAAATCTTCACAAAACCATAAACTTCCCTTCTTTTTCCCTTCAAAACATTCATCCGCACCACTAGAGTTTCAGCTCTCATACATTTTTAAATTAAATGTATTTTATTTATTTGATGATAATTACAGGGTTAACCAGGGTGGGAAGGATCGAGGATCAGGGAAAAGTGGATGGAATTATTGTTTTCTAATTCTCCATTTCTTCTTATTTCTGGGAGAAAGTGAGAGATAAAGGGGGAAGCCAAACCCAGATTCCTAAATGTCCCAGTACTCTCTGGGATGGGAAACCACCACCCAGTGGCAACCCAGGGTCACATTTTTATATGATAGGTGCATTCAAATTTCAGCAATGTAAAGTGATTACTGTTTTTCAAAAAGAGGCTTTAAAAATAAATATTTACCTGTCCTTTTTTTGTCTTTGGAGATTTATTTATTCTTTTTTACTGGAAAGCCAGATTTACAGAGAAGCAGATACAAAGAGAAAGATTCTTCATCTGCTAGTTGATTCCCCAAGTGGCTGCAACAGCCTGAGCCACAAGCAGGAAACTGGATGAGAAGTGGAGCAGTGGGACTAGAACCGGTGCCCACATGGGATCCCAGTGCATGCAAGGTGAGGACTTTACTCACTAAGCTACAATGCTGGGTTCATATTTCTCCTTTAAATATAATTCTTCTCAGAGAATAACTGCTGGTTTTTACATTTATGGCATGGTTTAAGTATGGTGTTCTCTGGAAAGCTTTTAGCTAGTCCCTGGTACCTTGTACTTCCTGCCACACAAAGCCACTTGTCAACTATTTCCCAACCAATACCTTAGCTAGAATATGGGCACTTGGAAGTAATTTGTTCTTTGTTTACACGGCTCTGAAACCAAACTTTTATTTATTTATTTATTTATTTATTTATTTATTTATTTATTTATTTATTTATTTATTCATTTTTGGCACATGGTAGAAAACTAAGGAAGATTTCTTTAAGTTTGAAAATGAATAGGATAAATAACAATTCCCTACTACTATTCTCTTAAGTGATACTCTACTTTTAATACAGTTGCTTGAACTTCATTCTGTTGTCCTTAAATTCCAATACACTTTAGGCTACTGAGATTTCCTTGCTTCTAGCAATACGTAAGAGAACTGAAATCTATCTCTAAACTGCACAACAGACAATGAACTAAAGCTCTGAATTTCTACCATACATTATTGGTGAGGTACTGGCTTTGCTTCTCATCCAGCTTTACCATATTTTACATTCACAGGAAAGACTCAAAATTACTTCACATTGGGATCACTTTACATTGCCTGTAGGCTGGGATCACCATCAGACATCAGTACTCAGAGATTTTGTGATGTTAATTGTGTTTAGTGAACTGGACATTTCCCCAGCTCTGCTTCTGGATATAACACATCCCTCCCTTCTTGGCTTCATTCTAAGCACCTGTGTCACCCTAGGGTTTGGATTTGCAAGCATCCCTAAGACCTCTTACCATTTAAGTGATTTCATAGTAAAATGAGCTATGCTTCTTAACCTCCTAAGAAATCACTCAAGGCAGCTATACTTTTGGACCCATCAGCAATGTTGCTTGTGAATAATTTGATTTTATGCAATAGAACATTCTCACATGTTTCATCTTCTAAAGGGAATATTTACGATTAAATCTGGAGGCATGTTCTTCTATGGTTTGGCAAGGGAAGAGAAAAAAATCCAAAAATCAGAATTTTCTATTAAAAGTGTTTTAAAATAGTTTAGATAGCATGTAGATATTTTCTGTAAACAAGAATTCTATTTTATTCACATTTCATAGATACAGAAATGTAATTGAGTAAATGCTATGACATGTTCTATCATTTATATGTCTAATTATTGAGGGTGATGATGATTCAATGTAGAATTTTCAGCCCCTCACTCCATAGCTTTCTCTTTGGATTAGACAAACCTGCTTATTGATGATAGCCTGTGAGGGCATTTGTTCGGACTGTCTTAGAACTCTAGGACTGCGTATGATTAATAGAACACGCACAAGTTCTTCTACTATTTGTGAATACCACAGATATTTCAAATAATTTATAATTTAAAGATCTCATGGATGTGTAGCAGAGATCATGTTAAATTTTCAGTATTCACTTTAAAAAAGCTACTGAAAAGTGTAGAAAGGCAGGATTATCTGAGGGAATGCACTAGTATTTTTATTTTGGTGACCCTGTAAAAAGTTCCAAGAAGGCTCTGTTTGATTCTAACTATGCTCTTTCATCCTGAATACTCACCCTTGAATAACACACAGACTCCAGAGAGCCCGGTATTCAAGCGCATTTTCAGAACCTCACAGAATAAAAGTGTCAGGGACTGCTTTGTGAAGGCTTTCCTAGGGTTTGGGATAAAATGATATTGGGACTGCCTCAAATAGATTCCCCTGCTGGGACACACAGTTGGTGACCAACTCTTGCCACATCAGAGACAGGCCGGGACCAAACATGAAATAGACACTGTGGCTTTGTTATGAGTCTGACAGACTTCAGGGTCAATGTTCCTGTCAAGAGGGAATGCACATTGTTTTTAAAGGGACTGGAGGGCGTGCAAGGAAACCTAATACTGTGCGGGTGCTTCTTCCCTCCTAACTTGAAACTGAGTAATAGAAAGCACACTTAAAGCAAACAAAGTACATTTTAATACGCTGAATGCATCAAGCACAATTAGCACTATAAAATTAGATTTGACGATCTGAAAAGGGCTCAGTCAAACAAATGTGATAGAGAAACTATTCAGCTGTCATTCATACAAGGCAGTTCGTTTCACTCAAAGGACTGATAAGTCAGCTAAAGCATTAGTACATAGCAGCTTGAGGTAGGATTGTAGAGTGGTTAAAGACCAGTGGTTAAAACAAGCTGTGATTGCACTCCTTTGTACAAACCTTTGTGATTCTGTGACCTTGGCCTTCTATGACTTACTTTAAAAACAAAGACATAACACAACTCTACACTATCATGAATAATATCAGCTAACACATAGTGAATCCTAAGCAGAATTACTAGTTCCAGTCAGAGTTGACATTGCTGTCTATTTGGATTCACCTTCATGGATTTATCTTATAAAAAGGAAAACCTTGGTAAGGCAAACTGCATTTGAAGTGTTGTAATATAGCAAAAGAGCATATTGAATTTAAACAAGATGGAATCGGATTAGAAAACAGTTTCCACTAATTTCTAGCTACATGACCTTAGCACTTAGCCCCTCATAGCCTCTGCTGCTTCTCAGGCCAATGAAAACAATTCCTTGGGTGGGCACTGAAGTGCCATAGATATAGCCAAATCTTGTAATGCATCCGATACTAGAGAGTCAGAGTTTCAGATTGTTACTTTCTGATTCAGCTCCCAGCTAATGTGTCATTGGAAACAATAAATGATGGGTCAAGTGCTTGGTCCTTTGCCACTAAGTTGTGAAAACTGGAAGGAGTTAGATCCCTTGCTTGAATCTCACCCAGCTCTGGCTCCTGAAGACAGATGGAAGATTCATTCGCATTCATATGCTCTCTCTCTCTCTGTGTCTCTGTCTCTCCCCCTCCCCAGCTCTCTCCCACACACAACCCCATGCCTTTCAAGTAGATGAAAATGGCACAAATGTTTAGGCAAACCCTGGCACCAATTAGCAAAGCTAGAAGAAGTTCCTGGCTCTTGACGTCATCCTGGCTAAGTCCTGGCCATTGTGTTCATCTGGAGAGTGATACAGCAGATGGGATCTTTCCACTCCCGCACCCCCCGCCCCCGGCTCTCTGTAACTCTAACAAATATTAAAAAAAAAAAAAGAAAGAAAGAAAATTCAGTTGAAAATAGAGACATGGAATACTTTTAGTAGAATGTATCAAAATAAAACATGGTGAACATAAACATATTGGGTTTTCACTCCAAAACTTTTGTTGTTTGAAGACAATCATCCCCAATGATTGCTAAAGAAAATAAGGCAGACAGGAAAGTGTTTTCAATAGAAATGGGCATTAGCATCTGAGGGAATATTAATACCAATGACTTCTCTTTGAGGACTCTAATGCATAGCAAGCTGGAAATCTCAGAGAACACTGTGCTTAGCAAATATTGATAGATTTTGTTGCTCAAATATACCTCAGTGGGTCTCAGAAGCAATGCAATTTTAGGACATACTTCCATTCATGCATGATACCCTTGGTTTATTCTGGAGCTGCAGTGTCCAAATAATTTAATAAAGTTGATTTTATTTCAATAAAAATTCAGTTATAAGTCTAGACACACTTTAAATGTACATTAGTCATGTATATTGAGCACATATTTAATGGTGTATCCTTAAAACGGGGTTAATAATTTCAAAATATTCTCTGGAGTAGCAAATGTCCTAGAATGTGGCTATTTCTCATCTCAAGGAACTGGGGAAGTTGTTAAATCATTTGGTGAGCTTGGATTTTTCCTGCAGGGTTATTCGTGATCATAGAGGACCATCTGTTCAACGTGTTTCAGGCTTGTGATACATATTCTAGCTACTAAGAGGCAAGTAAAAAATAGTAATGATCAGAAGGAAACCTTCATCAATCAGTTCCCTGTTAGAAGTGAGGTACATGCTTATCTAAGTCTTTACAGAAAGCCCTACCTCAGGATATATACAAAACCCATCTGGCTAAATACTTCTAATTGTTGATTCAATTCCACAAATAGTAGATAGCACATCCTGTGTCAAAGTTATAAAAGATGTAAATTTCTGACTTTTTTTCATTTTTGCCACAGCTCTCTTTTGAGTTGCTGTACTTTCCTCCTCTTTTTAATTTAACCACTGCTTTCTAGAGCTTCTAATACATTCAGTGGTTCTGCATCTCAATATTACATTCTAGTAATTTTTCCAGAAAAACAAAATTTATCTTGCTGCATCCATACCACAATCCTGAATTCAAACTCTAATTTCTGAAATTCTATTCTCCATAGCTAGTTGCATTAACTAATTCTAGCCAGCATGATTTATCACTGATGGGTGTGGCATAATGAGAATACTATGAAAGAAAAGAATTAGGATTTTCTTTTACGGAAGTAGTATTCTTATAGTATTGTATCATTGAAACTGAATAAAGCATAGTATAAGGAGATCTTGTTTTAACTGTGCTTCCACCACTCATAACGATTAGCCAGAGACATCATTCAACTATACAGAGCTGGAAATTCCATATGAGAGATGGAGGCTATACTTAGATCATATACTCTGTCCAGATGTTAAGCAGGATAGTGGATTTGGATATAATTCCATTCCAATAGTTTCCTCACGATGTCCTGCTCGTATCTTCATCAGTTTTTATGTTATTCCTCATGAAAGTCATATATAATGTTAAGTTCTTCCAACTTCTATCATTTTGAATACTGAGATATGAAGGTTTTTAATCTCATAGGTTGGAGTGGGATGAAGGAAAGATAGATTAATAAAGTAACAATTATGCCAGGCACAGTGGCCTAGTGGCTAGGGTTCTCACCTTGTGTGCCAGGATCCCATATGGGTGCCAGTTCTAATCCCAGGGGCCCCACTTCCCATTTAGTTCCCTGCTTGTGGCCAGGGATGGCAGTCAGGGATACCCCAAACCCTTGGTACCTTTCACCTGTGTGGGAGACCCAGAGGAGCTCCTGGTTCCTGGCTTCAGCACCAGCTGTTGTGGAAGCTTGGGGAATGATTCATTTCCTCTCTGTCTCTCCTCCTTTCTATTATATATATATTTGACTTTGTAATAAAAATAAATAAAAATTTAAAAAAACAAACAAAAATGATTAATAAAGTAACAAAGAGAAGTAAGGTTTTGTGTTTCGATGTATGACAGGGTGACTATAGATTATGATAAACTGCCACATATTTTGCATGAAATACTAGAAGAAAGGGTTTTGAAAGTTTTTGCTACATAAAATAACAAATATTTAGGAGATGCGTTTACTCTTCATTTGACATAATACAATTTACACATGTATCAAATGACACATGTACCCTTCACATATATGGGGTTTTTAGGTTTCTGATAAAATTCTAATAAAAATTAAACTTTCAAAATATGAACTAAATAAAATCAGTTTATATATCACTAATATACCTGAAAATACCCCAATGGGAAAATAAACATGAAATATATGCTGACAGCTCGTATATATTGCAAGTGGAAATGTATTTTATCGGGCAGTAAACCTGTGGTAGTCTAAACACAAAACAATGCCTTCCAGCTACTGGAAAATAAGCCATCAATCTGAGAAATTTTGATATACACAGTAGAAACACCCCAGAAAACAAAACTGATTAACAAAACTGAGCTTTTACCACAAAAGGGGCCAAAACAGCTCATTTGAAATCACAGTTTGTATCACTAATTGACAAAGCTTGTTCAATCTCCATTGCCACTAAAAGGGCTATTAGTTTCTCCATATGAACTGAAAATAATTCACTCTTAAATGTCTCTTAAATTTCACAACAAGGATCAATCTTTATGCTTGTTAGGTTACTTCCAAACACATTTATTTAAGAACATCCATGTTGGGAAAATCAGGAATTTAATTTTAGATATTTATTATAGGGTATCTCAACTACTAACATTGTCCCACACAGCTCTTGACATGTCAACAGAGTATTGTAAGTCCGGGAGTATATCTATAGACTAAATAATATTGCTTTCAATGAGTCATTGCAAAAACAGTTCACTGCTTTCCCAAAGTTACTCCAGATTAAGATCAACCAAATATACTACATTATTTCTGTTACATACTCAAACATGGGTACTCAAAGACTGGAGAAGCCATCCTGTACAGAAGACAGATAGCAACAGAGATTGTAATTACATGTTGGTTTTGTTTAATTCAATAATATTTTATTTTGATTAATAAGAGGTATGGAAAGTCAACATTAATGTCATGTATATGAAAATAGAGTTCAGATGTTAACTTAAAGAAGGCAAATCCTCGTAAGATTTTGGCCTTGATTGAATGTCTAAAACCTTGTAAATAATGAGCGAAGTCTTGCCTATGACATACACATATACATACATAGGGGTCCAGTGCTGTAACAGAGTGGATTAACCTGCTGCCTATGATGTCTGTATTCCATATCAGGATAGTGGCTTGAGCCCCAGCTGCTCTGCGTTTGACCCATTCTGCTGCTAACAAATCTGATAAGTCAGAAGGAGATGGCCCCATTACTTGGGTTCCTGACAACCATGTTGGAGACCTACGTGGATTTCAGAACTCCTGTAAGTCTTCCTATCTCTATATTCTATCTCTTAAAGAAATAAAGAAATAGACCTTATTTTTCTAATTCTTTTCCTTTGCATGTTTATTTATGTATTTCTTGTCATTTTTAAAATAGCACATATAATGCTGCTTTGCACTAACGTTTAAAGTTCTCTGTGGTCTGCTCTTTGAGAGATGAGTTTAGTCTTTCTAATCCTTGGCTACTGAACTCCCAGGATTACCAAACAACTCAAGTGGGAAGATGCATTTCAAGTGCAAGCCAACCAGAGTCTCAATCTCCATTGACTTTTTCTTAGGGTCCCTCTACATTAGGGTCTTATGCACATGTTCTTGATTATCTGGAGCCCAAGAAGCAGACAACTGGGGACAGTCCCAATGCCCCAGAGTCTTGTGATACTACGCAAGCAAGCCAATTCTGAACCTATTCACTCTGCTTTGCCATTCTGTGCTAGAGAGAGAAAACACAGAGGCTCTGGGCTACACCACCGTCCTTCATCCGCTCTCTGACTGGCTGTGCTTCTTCCACATACGGTGCTACGTGGTGCATCATGAGTCCAGTTTGTAAGAATATGTAACAACAGAAAATGTCTTCTTTAATTACACACATTTTTGATGTCTATCCATGTCAACACAGGTTATTAAAACAAATGCTAATCAGCCTTAAATCCAGCTCATTGTAAAACATTTCAAATTCAAATTGTTGGCAAATGAATGACTCTTTTGTCATAAAAATATGACCTCATGTAAAGAGAGATGTTTCACCAATGAAATAGGTAAAGATTTCTACATGGGCTATTTTGAGTATGATTTAGCACATTCTATGGGACAATTTGGTCATATTTAAACATATATAGCCATTTACATATACAGGATGTCTATGTGGCAGGTAGCAACTTAAACTTTACAACAGCGACAGATCCTCCTTTCAATTTTAAAACATTCCCAACACAGAAAACACACACACACACACACGCACACTTATAACGTGATATTGTCAACTACAATTCTCATACTAGTTGCAGATGTTTCATTCTAAAATATAAAATATAAGAAAATATCAGAAAAGTACCAAAATCCTGTCTTTATTCCCCCTTCCTTCTTTATAATTGACTTACAAAGCAATTAACTGTCATAGAAACTTCTCTTTAGTTTCTGCAGATAAAATATGTTACTTTGCCACTAGTCTACCTGGTGTGGCAGTACAATACCTCAACATCGTACTAATGCTAATCTCTATTATATTTTTTCCTTTTAAAGTAGTAGTATTTTAAATAAATTTTGGCTGTAACTTGGAGCCCTTTCTTTGTATAGCTGACACTCAACCAGAAAGAGCTAGGCACATGAAGGATCTTTTAGTAAGGATGCAATTATTTAATAAATAGCTTAATTAATTAAGATTTACATATCCATTTTATTAATAATAGGTGGCATATTAACAATTTTACTCTGATTATAATGATTCCTGCTTAGATATTATTGAGAATACTGTACCTGGATAAAACTTTAAATACCTGGACAATCTCAAGTACTCCTTTCCAGGGTATTAACCAGATGCATACAACAAAGCATTTCAATTTAAGGAGGAGCCAATATAACTATAAATGATTTCACTGTATCTTTCCTCACTAAAAGTTCTGGCATATTAAAGTTTTAAGCAATTGAGTTCTGAGTTGCAATTACCACTATGGGCTCTTAATCACAAAACAAATTTTAACATTCTCAAACTCATTATAATTATACTCAAAAAGACTCTCAGCTTTATTGTTTGCATATATGAAGGAAATTATCTAAGATCACCTAATTTTAAAGTAAATTTTAAACGTTCTCTTTAAATATAAGTGTACATTTAGAAAAAAAACACTCAGCTACAAAGAAACTTTCCATTCCTTTTTATACATAAGAGAACAAGTTCTGAAAGTAAAATTAACCCCACTGATGATTTGAAATTGTAATTGACTCCTGAGGTCTCCCAAATGAGCTCAAGGAGAAGATCATCCTTGATTTGGGTTTCCCTGTCATCATTGATGTGCAGAGGCTAATTGAATGAGCTGGCAATATCCTCTGATATTCCTCATGGTCTAGGAGTTTGTTAAGCCGGGTACATTTTAAAACAAAAAACAGAAACCAAGATGTCTGTGGCTGTTTGTCTTTACAAACACTTCTTATTGAAAATACTTCTACCATTAGCCATTCAGTCATCCTTCAGTGTGTTCTTTGAAGACCAGTCATAGTAGCAGCCCATTTTATCAGTTAAACTTTTAGTTGTGCTATGCTCTGCCACATGCAAGTGTTACTTTCTTTTGCAACACAAGTCTTCATAACTTGGGTACAGTTATATGTTTTCATTCATTCATTGTGCTGGATACATGTTCTCAGTTAGGCTATTCATTATTCATCTTTGAATCTGCAAAGGTTCTTAATAAACTAAAATACCAAAAAAATTTAATGAATATATGTCAAAAACATACAAATTCAGAAGTAGATTACATTTAAGAGATAAAATAATATGTCAAATCAAGAAGAAACTTACTCCTTTTTAAAATTGTTGCAATTTATTGCAATAGCTTAAGGTCTGGTGATTTGTACTAAGGATAGTAAAAAATGAATTATAAAATCACTGCTATGATATATATATCACATATTAATAAATTAAGGCATAGATAAATAGCTTTAATTATTCAATACAATAAAATATTGTTCATATATTATGTACAGTGGAAGGGAATAGTTAAAATTAATGAAATAGATACAACTGAAAAACATTTAAGATGTATAAAATTAATATTTCCCTTTCTTTTTTCATATCTGGAGATTAGCTGAATGTAGAAAATTGCCTTCAGAAGGTTATTACTAGTAATAGTGATACTTCTGGTAGGACTATTAGTATTAGAGTATTACATTAGAGTTCTCTTTTGTTCTCACTGACTTAAAGAATCTTTTGTAGTGCTGGTGTCTCAGCACAGTAGGTTAAGATGTCACCTGTGACATGCATCCCATATAGGAGCAGCTGTTCACTTCCTGCATGATCTGGTTCTGTCCCGTTGCCTGCAATTGCGCCTCAAAAGGCAGTAAAATATGGTTCAGGTTCAGGTTTTTTGACCCCTGCCAGCCAGCTGGGAGACCCCAAGGGAGTTCCAAGCTCTAAGTTTCCATCATGGGATTGCACTCCTAATGGTTGTGTGCAATTGGTGGAAGTGAACTGGGCAATGGAATATCTGTTTTCTTCACTCTGTACTAGTCAGCCTTTCAAACAACTAAAATATATCTTTCAAAATAATTTCTATTTTTCGTCATAGATATACCGTCATTTTATGACAAAGAAAATATGAACTGTCAATAGTAATAATCCAGTTTTTAGTACTTAAAGTGATTAAATTACCTGTTATTCTAATTCTACATTAATGAAAGTAAGTGTTTGCTTTACCAAAAATATTTCGTTATTGGAAAGTAAAAATTCACTCATATTATTAATTTGAAATAATGATACTCAACATTTGTCATTTGTTGAACAAATGATTGATTGTAGCTAAGGAATTTGCGAACCTTCAATTGTGCAACCATATTTCCTTTAACACTGTCACACTTTCCCTTATTATTTCATATTAGGTTTAAATTCACATGAGGTAGTAATAAATTGTCTAAGCTTCAATTTAACTACAAAGAAAATGCTGAAAAGTTGTTTGCTATCAGTATTCAACAATGAATAATAATAGTTATAAATGATTGGCATATGGTTCATAAATGCAATTAACAGCTTATCTCCCTCATAAATGAATAAATATAAAGAATATATCTCTTTGTTGCCGAAAAAAAAATGATAGGGTTCTAACAAATGCATCACAGCTGATGCTTCATCTGATAGCAGCCTTTATTTCAACAAATGAAAGCCATCTAGTGTCTTTGCTTGGATACTAATCATGAAAGATAACATCAGAGAGGCCTGTTTGTGCCACTGTAGTAAATCCAAGGCTTCGGAGACAGCTGACTTCATTATGTTGGAGCTGTCAATCATACAGTCATTTATATTGTCTGGTCTCTCTGTCATTGTTAGGTTTCCTCCTGGACATTTCTTTTCTCTTTTTTTCTTCCACAGGTATTCAAAGATTAAATTCCATCTCCTTACAAATAAAATTCTTGAAGATCCTCATGAGAATTTTTTTCCATAATAGAGAAATAAGATGCCTTTTTCATTTCACTGATGTAAGATATGATTCTGCAAGCTAATCTCAAAAATTTTTAAACTATATTTCTTTACTTGCTTAACTTTTTGCCCGATGTTTGAAAAATTACAGGGTACAGCAGAATTCTGCACATCATACGTTCATAACAGAGATTAACATAATGACTATCAAGATCAGTCATAGACGCCCAAGAAATCAATAGACAACCTTTAAACTGAACCAGAACTGGGAGCACTCTCAGTACCATAGAAACTTAAGCTGTGAGTATGACATGGCAAGGAATGGCAAATAATTGATATGTGTTTTCAATCCTTCTTGTGCAACCTCTGAGGTCACTGTACTAAAACATTTTGTGTGGTTCTCATTTCAGAGAAAGTCAGTCATCACAGGTGCACTTGATTGTCTCAGGTATCTTGCCATCACACATGCTATTTTCTGTGTTTCAGCTGTAACCATCCAGCAATCACAACATTTTGTTATTCTTAATCTTATGCATGTTTAGTCCATCAATATGTTATACTTGGTTTAGAACACAAGTGTTGCAACTTGCAGTCTACTCCCTTGCTGCAAGTCTACTGTAACAACCAGAGGGACTCACTTCTTTCTCTGGTTCTTCACTACCTTTTAAGACAAGATCAATGCTTCTGTTTAATTCCTCCAACCCTTTGAACTGACCACTTTTGACTACTGGATAATGTCATGCACTCCTTAGCAGCAATAAGATTGGATCTTCCAGCATTTTTTCCTGTAGCCTTCTTCATCCCTGGCAAATCTCTGTGGAGCTGCAAAGTCACATTACTTAGGAAGCATTGTTGATCACTTAACATGATTGTCAGAAGATTTTATGTGTATGCTGTACATGTTGCATTATATATCTCACTTTTCAACTTTATCCATCTTACCTATTTATTTGATTTTATTCATGTCTAAAACATATGGTTATATGCATGCAGTTACATTAATGAGGCTTGGAGAATGATAATTTGTTTTTTGTTTGTTTTTTTGTTGTTTTTGTTGTTGTCGTTGTTTTTGTTCTACCTTTATTGAAGGGGAAAGAAATGAATGGATTCAACTTCCAACAGAAAAAAAATGACTGCTATAGATTTTTCTGTAACTTATATTTACTTCCAAATGAATACAACTACTTGGTTTTCTCCAGAGCCAGTTTTTATGAATATGTATAATAATGTCACCATTTCAAAGGCATTGGACTCCAAATGTTTTCCTTATCTCTTTTGTTTTCTGCTTTCTATACAAATAGAACCCACTGTTCTCTCCCATACAAGTATTCTGTTCTATTAGCAGGCTAATACTGTAAACCCACCAGATATTAAACTAAGTAGTACATTGCAAGGACTAATCTCCATAATGGCCCTTTGCTAAGGCAGCACACTTTTTGTAAGATCCTTCTGTAAATGCGCTAATTCCATAGAAAACACTGAGTAAGTAAAAAGTCTTAATTTTCTCAGTACTGAAATGAAGCAGCTAAACAGTCTCCCAGTATCAGCAAGGCTTCTAAATTCAGTCTTTTTCCAAGCATCTTAACTTTCTTCCAATGATTTCTAGCCTTCCTCTTTTTATTTTTCAAAGTTGAATACATTTGAAAAGTTCTGAGCAATAAGCTAAAAACTCTCTATTTTTTTTTTAAGTCAGTGCTTCCTAGGTATCACTGACTAACAGACAGAGAGCTAGGGAGGCCCTGAAAACACAAAAGGAAACTAAAGGGAGCCTAAAAGTTCTTACATTGGGAAAACAAAATGTACACATGGGTCCTTCCAAGCCAAGGTAACATTCATAACCAAGACTTGAACAATTCCACAGAAGAATGGAGAGCAGACTTTGATTTGCTTAGAGATAATTAACAAACGTATACATGATATAGAGTGAAACTATCAAAACACACAGCATGTAACAATGCATACATTATATAGTTACAAGAAAGCATTCAAATGCCTACAAATATAAATATGTAAGATATAATGCATACATATTATAAGAAATATATTAGATACATATTTCTTTTTCTCACATAGTTCTGAATAATTTCCAATTTTCAAAACAGATATTTTGAAGTAACTCTACTACGAGTTTCCATATAGCCCTCTCTTATAACTTCTCATCATCTCCTATGAATGTCTTGGTCACAATAACAAATCACATCCATCTTCTAAAGTCAATTACGTACTTTCCAGATTTGTTTTGGAGAATTATTCTTTCCAACATTTGCCTTTGGTTTGAGTTCATATAATTCATTTTTTCCTAAATTCATCAAATATCTTGTTGCTTTTATAAATCTGGGAAAGGGAAGCGTTGGCACACAGGAACATTACTCTTTAACCAGAAGACACATCTGTGTTCTGGTCACATCTCTATAGTAGGGACAACAAGTAAGGCAGAGGGAGATTGAGGGTGGAATATTGTGGGTATAGGCATTTGGACCCAGATTTGTACACAGTTGTACCCAGTTTGCATTGAACGTGTAGCACAGTAAGTGCGACACAAGTAACTATGACACTAGAGGTCAGAAGGTCTGGATTTCATTACTGGTTCCTATTTCTTGCTTTTAAGATTTATTTATTTATACTGGACGGGCAGAGCTACAGAGTAAGAAGGAGAGACAGAGACAAGGATCTTCCATCTACTGATAACTCCCCAAATGGCTGTAACATCTGGAGCACTGGGCTGGTCTAAGGCCAGGTGGCATCTAGTTTCCTGCCAGTGCAAACTCCAGGAAACCTCACCGATGGCTGGGTAATGGATTTCCTTCCACCAATATGAGAGGCCTGGATTGAGTTTCAAGATCCTGGTTCTGGTCCTTGTATGGCCACAATCATTGTGGAATTTCAGGGTGAAAACCAGAAAATAGGAATCAATTGATCTCACCTCTTTCTCTCTCTCTCTCAGGTTCTCAAATACATAAATAATATTTTTAAAAAGTGGAAATCTCATTTGCTGACTATGAAATAGGTCTTTATAGATGTTAATTTGTGGCTTCTTGGCCTTATGGCTAAGATCAAGTATATAGATATTCATTTAAATTAACATTGTGTTTGTTCTGAAATCCAAAATTTTTGTTGTGGGTAGAAAGGGCAGCATTTATTACTCCTACTTTACAAATGAGTTGTTGGAACATCTTACTGAAGTTCAAAGATTTATCAAATTTACAAAACTCTCACGAAAACCACATCTGCAACATTTTAGCTAAAAACTCATTTCTTCATTTCAAAGCTCTCTGGAGTCTCATTGTCTCTTGTATAATGTTTATAAATGCACTTGGTGAGCACCTGAGTTTTTTCATGCCACCACTGGTATTAAGATTTTCTTACAGAAAAAAATACCTAAATCTATTTGCATGCTAGAATATATTAGGAAGTCAGAAAAAATCATAATTTTATTTTCAAATGAATGTGTTTAAGTCAACTTGCAGTATTCAGAATTTGTTTAACAGTTGCAAATTAGTTGTTCAATTTTCAATCATTAATTCATTTTTCACTCATTAATTTACTACTTATTTTTGTAACATATACATCTTGAGAAGAGTGTTCTCTTATAATAAAAGGCAGGGCATCTGGGAATGAAATAAATAAATAGAATATGAAGACACAGAGGGAGTAGATAAATGTGTCCAGATTGGTATTCATATGTGCGAAGCATGAAACTTTCAACGATGATATCAAGAGACAATAGCCTCAAATATTTTTGTAAGATAACAGAAAATCTGCAACCTAGTAAAACATTCTTCATAGCCAGAAATAAATCATTCTATGATCTATTTCTATGATCAAACTGCTGCTCATATTGTTCAAACCAGACAAATGAATTCGTTACTTAATGAAGACTGCCTTAGGCATTTTCCTCCAGAGTTCTTGTGTCTTTCAAAAATAACCTATTTACTCTTCTCTACGTGTATAGCACGAACTGGTTAGCAGTTTATTTTGAGAAGCAGATGTCTGAGGTATTGGAATAGAAATTAAAGCAATTTAAAATTACTTCTCAAAGCTCTCCTGAAACATGCCTGTACATTAGATCCCCTGGTTACTGATAAAGACAAACATTACACATCGTAATGGTACATCAACATTACTTCATCAAAATTTGATTATACTTTCACTTTCCTCTGAAATAACTTTTTCAAAATCTGTTTAAAATTCTAGATGAGTTGTACTTGTTGTGAAGTGGAAATTTTTAAAATAACAGATCTACGAGCACATTTGAGGGATGGGTATTTCAGCATAGCAGTTAAGATGTTACTTGGGATGCCTGTGTCCCAACTGGAATGACTGAGTTCTGGAGCCATGTATACTCCGGATTTCGGATCCCTGCTAATGAACACTCTGAATGGCAGCAGTCGATGGCTCAAGCAGCTGTGTCCCTGTCACCTATATAGCAGATCTGGGTTGAGTTCCCAGCTCCTATTTGCAACCTGCTCTATATCTTTGTGTGTGACTTTTTCTCTGCCTTTCCAATAAATAAATGTGAATTACATTTTGTAAAGGAAATACAGGAATATTTCTAAACGCAGTGAAAACAAAACAACAACAGCAAAACATAATTTCTTAACAAATATTCACCACCAAGCATTACTTCAGGAGATAATTTTGCCAAACTGTTTCCACACAGCTTGTTCTTCTCCCCCAAAGAGAAGAACCTGAAAATCAGAAGTACAATGACCAAGAGCAAAATAAGAGACAACGGTACAAAGAATATTACTGAAGATTCCCCTATGAAGGAGCAAAAGCCTTTGCAAACCTGAGTTAACTGAAGAAGACATCAAGAAAACGGGGATACAGAATTCAAAACACTTGTCACAAAGCTTCTTATCAACAATGAGAAGCACGTAAAGCAGGAGTTCAAGGAATATTTAAGGAATATGTCACACTGGAAACCCAGCTGGGCCATTTGAAGGGAGAACTAGTAGATGGAAGATCTCTCCTTATCATTCCTCTCCCTCTTTTTCCTGTCACACTTTATTTCAAATAAAGTAAAAATAAATCTAAATAAAAAGAAAACACAATAATTCAACATGACATTTAAAATTTAATGTTTTCATCATAGTCAAATTCTACACCATATTTATTACTCTATGAACCACAAATACATTTCTATGTGCTTCGAGAACTACTGTAATAGGAGTGATATAATTATACTGACATGGAATTTACACTATAATTCTTGCATTTAATAGTTTTGTTTTTGTTCTATGAATAAATATTAAAAACATTTCCGGATTTTGTAATTTTGCTTGTAACTGTTAATTTAATAGAACACTGACTTTACTTCAAACAACTAAATGAAGGGGCCAGTGCAGTAGTGTAGCAAATTAAACCTTCATTCCCTTGCCAGGATCCCATGTGAGCACTGATTCAGCCCCAGCCACTCCACCTTTGATCTAGCTCCCAGTTGATGGCACAGGGAAGCTCAGGCTATGGCCTAAGGCATTGGACCCCTGCACTAGGATGGGAGACCTGGAAGAGGCTGCTGACTCCAGCTTCATAGCTGCCCAGCTCTGTCCATCGCATGCATTTGCGGAGTGAAACAGCAGACGGAACACTCTCCCTCTCTCTCTCTTACACACACACACATTGACTTTAAAGTCAAATCAGTGTTAAAAAATGTTCTGTGTAATCAACTCACTTCTTCTGAACTGAAAAACCCAAAAGGTTGATGCAGATTTTACTGTAGTAATTTATATAATAAATTAATGATTGTCAGGATACATAAACATCTATAAATATGGGTCAGCCAGTACAGTCTCAACAGCCAAATCCTCTACTGGCTAATCCTCGACCTCTGATATCCCTTGGCCTCATTTCATGTCCCAGCTACTCTACATGCTCTCAAAAGCTTTGGTTTCAGGTTTCAGATCTGCTCAGCTCCAACCATCACAGCCATGTGAGGAGTGAACCAGAGAATGGATATTTTTTTATCTCTCCTTCTCAGTGTAAATCTGCCTTTCAAGTAAAAATTAATCAGTCTTTAACAAATACATCTATGAATAAATGAAAGAGCAAAAAATACTGAAAGGTAAGTTTAGTAAAAGATATGAAGAAAATGTGCAAAAAAAGGAAATCTAAATGCCAGCTAAAACTACCAAAGATGCTCATTCCCAGTTACAGTGTAAGAAAATTAACTAGCTCTATAGATATATAAATAAATATATATATATATACACAAGTAAAATGTGCATATGCCTATTTAGACATGTATACACTAAAAAGTAAATTTAGCTAATATAGATTATTGATAATATACAATAAGAGTTCAAATACTGTTGGTAGGAAGGATCATGAAGTCTTCTAAAAATAACAAGCAATTTTAATAATATCAATCAAAATAAAAATGTACATACTCATTGATTTCAAGCATTCATTCTTACAAATATATCTGAGTATTCATAACACTAATGTCTAACTCTAATTCTCTAATTGAATGCTTAACATTTTAAAGACACACTTCTGAGTGATACGTTTGTTTTACTTAGTTTAACCCTTAAAATAGCTTCATGTGGGAGCTGATATTATTATAATTTCATTTTACAGTACGAAAACTGTATACAAATAGGTAGAGTACAGAAGGATTATGTGGGGCCACGATTTAATTCACCAAGGCAGCAGTAAAACTTTCTTTACCAGTTCTTATCAAAAGGCTATTATGTGATTCAGAATTCTTATTGTCAATACTGACACATCCTTCAGTAATATCCCCTTGGGTGCAGAAAGATGTTACAAGAGTACTTTTATAATTTCTTTTTAGTACTGGGTGATTGGAACCTGGTTAACTGCATCAACATTGGTATAATTTCTATATATAATATATATTTTTATAGAATATTATTGTGCTTCAAATTAGAACATTGTAGTTTTAAATGAATGTATGCAAAACATTAAGAACATATCAAGTTAGAAAAAAAGAAGTCAAAGCAATATTAATGTATCTTCTAGTACAGGCATATAAACATATATATATATGATATACGCAATGCATATATGTATGCTATATACAAATGCATAGAAATATACACAACAAAGGTAACTGGTACATATATAATCAGAGTTGTCGCTAATATATTTAATAAACATAGAAAGAATAACTTAGGGCTTCATGAATTTTAAAAACAATACCAAGTGGCCCAGGGGCAAGGCAGTGTGGCTAAAATCCTCGCCTTGAATATGCTGGGATCCCATATGGGCGCTGGTTCTAATCCCAGCAGCTCCACTTTCCATCCAGCTCCCTGCTTGTGGCCTGGGAAAGCAGCTGAGGGCAGCCCAAAGCTTTGAGACCCTGCACCCGCGTGGGAGACCTGGAAGAGGTTCCTGGTTCCCAGCTTCGGATTGGCGCAGCACTGGCCCTTGCGCTCACTTGCGGCCCTTGAATCATTGGATGGGAGATCTTCCTCTCCGTCTCTCCTCCTCTCTGTATATCTAACATTGTAATCAAAATAAATAAATCTCAAAAAAAAAAATATCAAGCAAAAAAGAAAAATCCTCCTTTGATTTACAAAGCTTTTGACATTTGGAAAGTCCTTAAAAAAATGTATATACTGTCACAGGTGAAATAAAGGTAATCATTGGAGCTCCTGGAAAGAATATTCCAAATCTGATATCTAAACAATTAATGAGGAGGGGGGTTGGGTGAGGATGCTGCTTTGCACACAAGTGGTAGCATTCACTAAGCCCTCAAATACTATGTTAGAAACAGGTGAAAACCTTGAAGCGGAGCAGCATGTGGAGCGTGTGGGGAACAGGGACATAAAGCTAAAATATTAAAGACCAGAGGGTTACTCAGCAGCCCTGCTGGGCACACTTAGGACTTCAGTTTTGTCTCAGGAATGAAAGGATCATTACAAAAGTGAGAGACCAAGTGAGATCTGGTTTGAGCAAAGTCCTCCGGTAGTACTATGAGGACAGGTGAGAAGCAGGCGAGCTTTGAAGCTGAGAACCCCAATAGGATGAGTGGGAGTTATCTACAATGAGCTTTATGAAGAACAGCAGGCAAAATAGGAAGAAGTTACAGATTACTTAATTTTAGAGGTTTCTAAGTAAAAGAAGAAATGTAAGAATATGCACAAAATCTCTAATTGGTTTTAATTTTTGATAAAGCATTCCTATTATACTGAATATTTAACATTATTTTTCATTCAAACAAATGAATTGTAATGATATAGGCAGTCATTCTTTAAAGTCAAAAGGCAGAGGTCAGAGCTGTTGTGTAGTGAGTTAAGCTGCCAATCAAGGCACAGCATCCCAAGTCAGCGCAGTGGCTCCTGTCACTATAACATCACTTCTGATGCAGCTCCCTGCCTGTGTGCCTGGGAAAACAGTAGAAGACTAAGGTTCAAATGCTTGGACCCCTGCACCCAAGTGGGAGATGGGAATAAACCCTGCTTAATGGCTTTGATGTGGCCCTAATCCCAGACGTTGCATATACAGAGAGTAATTGGCAAATGGAAGATCTCATTCTCTTTCTCTCTCCCTCTCTCTGTGACTCCACATTACACATAAAATCAGTGAATATTAAAACAAAACAAAAAGACAACAGGCATTGTGCTAACTGTGTTGTAACTCCTATTTGGAACTGCGAAAAAAGAGCTTCAGAAATATTTTAGAAAAATGAAACAAGATATTATTACTTTTTAAAAATAAAAATTTATAAAGTAGAAAAAATAGTAAAGTTGGCATATTGTTTTAGAGAATGAAACAATCTAGGTGTTTTCACTGATTATGGTAAGGGAAGTATTTAATTGTTCATCTAATATGTCAACATTGGTGAATATGGCTATATTCCTTATTTTCATATTCAGCATTTTAAATCATATATGAATTATGTGTTGTAACATACATTAATATTTTGAATCCCTTCTTTAATACATTACATTAGACCAATGATATTATGGTTGATGGGATTATAGAACATGAATTAAAAAGCAGAAAGTCAAATTCATAGGTACAAATGCATTGCAGCTTCAGAAGTGCTATCCTTTTTTACAGATGAGTTCATGTTAAGCCAACCAAAAGCTAATATACTTAGATGACTGAAAAATCCATGTTTTATTATTTATAGGACAAATTAGATCTCATATTGAAGGTGTAATTATTATTTAATATTGACTTGAAAAAATCAGCATGTTGACAACAATCTATTTTCCAGATACTCCTCTTAGGAGACCAAATTTAATATATGTTTTCAACTTTGACAATCATCCAACAATGGTGCCTAAAAAGGCTGCCTTTGATAAGCTGATTTTTCTAAAGCACTTTTTAAGGAAAAGATTCACAAACAGAAAGGCAACCTTCAAAATAAGATCAAAGATTCTTCTCTAATTGAATCATTCATGTTTACCTGGAATAAAGGTTAAACTCTTCCAATGATGTCAAAAGAAAGCAAGCTCTTTTCCCTGTTATAAATAAATTCCTTTCACGGCACACTTCTGACATCTTTAAATTTTGTTTTCAATTTGCTTGCACTCATAACATAAGCGCTCTCTAGTTCATTAAGAAAAAGGAAATAAACAAACTTGGATGTTCTAAGGGACAGCTGCCTCTAATCACCAGGTCTATTGATATGCACTTAGAAATCAAACTCTTTAAGGAGGAAAATCAATATTTATAGAACAACCAGCATTTCAAATACATAGTTAATGTTATGACTGCACTCTCTGGTAAAGTTCTTAAGCTTTTACCTGTGACAAATAGGAAGAATAGTTACCATGTAAAATGGAGTGTTCTGAGAGGAGCTGTTTCTGCTTATACCACTTCATTTCAAAGGATTTGCTAGGATGGTCAGACCTGCTCAAGCTGAAGCAGGCCAATTAGTAGTAAAAACTGCCTCAGGCTTTAGGAGCCTACAGGGCTTTGAAAATCGATGATGCTCTACTATTTGCATCCTTAAAAAGAGTCTGAAAGTCAAATAACACAGTTTCACAATCTATCCTTCAGCACTGGTTCAGTTAATTTTCTTTTATCTGTACCCATTTCTGAGACATGCATTGACGTCACTGAATCTGAAAACACGGGCACATGCCTGCCAGATATAAGTCAGGACAATCAGAACATGAAGGAGATTTCATGGAGAAAGTCAAATGAAAGTAATTCATATGTGTGGTTACTTTCTAACTTAACTTTGCAAGCAAAATCTACTTATTTGAATTTGCTACATATGTATATGTACACACATATATTATATATATGTATATATACATACACACACACAGAGAAAGAGAGAGAGATTTTCCATTCCATGGTTCACCTAACGTGCTCCCATCAGCCAGTGCTAGGCCAGCCATAGCCAGGAGCCAGGAGCTCCCGTGAAATCTACAAAATGGGTGAAGAGGTGCAAGCACTTGGGCCATCTTCCTCCACTTTACATGGCTATTAGCAGCGAGCTGGATTGAAAGCTGAGCAAACAGGAAACAAACTAGTGCTTATATGGATGCCAGTGTCACAAGCAGCGGTTTTACCCACAATGCTGGTCCCTAAATTTCATTTTTAACACAGAAGTAGATAGAAGTTATAAGAAAAGGTATGATTTGGGTCATTGGAATTGTGATGCTTTGATGGACAGTTGCATTGTGTGACCTAATGGTGTCTGTCAGACATTTGAGGGCATATAACAACTCATGTAAAAGAGAATTAAGAGATAAGGATTTTTACCAAACTTTCCAGAAAATTTGTAAAATTAAAAAATAACTATGAATGGGTTTCAAATTACTTGTAACAAAACAAACTTATCTTTTAACTCTACTATCCTAAAATGTTTTAAATTTTCTTTCACTTAATTCCCTTTAAGAAAATATATCAGTAGGTTAGATTTTCGGCAAAACGATGTAATTACACTTCTCAGCAACTCTGATGTTTATATAACAGTAATATAAGCAGAAGAGATTGTAGGTAGTTCACAAATATAATTTTAAGAAAATAATGATACTTCCCATCTCCCTTCTCTCCTGCCTTCCTTAACCTCCCTTTATTTTTTCCTTTCTTTCTTATTGAAGTCCCTTTGTAGAAGCAATTCCGTCACACACATTCAGTCTTTAATAATTTACTCATTCTTGTAACTGCTCAACATTTTTAAGGACTAAAAACCGCCATGAAATTGATACTCAATAAAAATACAAATCCTGAATTAGTCTGGGTAAACAGAAAAGGCGTAAAAGTTAAAACAACAGTGTAAATGTCAGTTATGTGATGACCAAAGCACATACACTCCAGAAGGGAAGAAAAGCTTAGAAAGTTCAAAAAGAATGAAGTGAAGGGCCCGGCGCGGTGGCGCAAGTGGTTGAGGGTCCTCGCCTGGCACGCCCGGGATCCCATGTGGGCGCCGGTTCTAATCCTGGCAGCCCCGCTTCCCTTCCAGCTCCCTGCCTGTGGCCCAGGAGAGCAGTCGAGGACGGCCCAAAGCTTTGGGACCCTGCACCCGCGTGGGAGACCCGGAGGAGGCTCCTGGCTTCGGATCGGCATAGCATCGGCCCGTTGCGCTCACTTGGGGAGTGAATCTTCGGACGGAAGATCTTCCTCTCTGTCTCTCCTCTCTGTATATCTGCCTTTCCAATGAAAAAATAATAAAAATAAATCTTTAAAAAAAAAAAAGAATGAAGTGAAAGCATCAATGAAGGAAACAGGTAATATGTTAGAGTAATTTCAAAAAGTTCACTCATAAAGATTTCAAAAAGTTCACTCATAAAGACACAGAAGTAAAGATTGAATTTTGACTGAGTCACAGGAGTAAAATAAATATAATGATATAAGCATGCTTCACCAATGAACAGATACTCAATAGTTCATTTAGACAGAATCATATCAATTAATCCTACTGTTAATTAATTTGTAGAGAATTCAATATAAACTTGTCAGAATTTGTCATAAATTTGCATGAACAAGTGTGGATGTAAATGCATGCACCACACACACACACACACACACATTTCTCTGTTTTCAAATTCACCCATATCACACAGATATGAAACATCAGCAAATCAACAAATCAAAAAATTCATGATTTTTATTTTACTAGAGAAATGAGTAAAATCTGTAGCCTAAATAAATAATGGCTGTTTTGTCATAAAATGACAGATTGCAACTTAATACAGTAAACTTTATCTGTTTTTTATCACTGTATCTTGCCTATGGCAATAATTGCTTGCATGCATCCAGATCTAGTTTCTAGCCTACTTTCATTCTTCCTTTTCTGTGGAGATGCGGTTTGTTGTTTAGTATTTTTGGTATTTCCCATGGCTCACAATACACCGGGTAGGTTTCAACAAGCACAGAACTACTGATTGCTTCCATGACATACATAACCATTAAATGCCCCTGAGGAGATTCCCAGGTATTTTTAGCATATTGCCCAAATGTTCTTTTCTGCTTCCGAAAGCACCTTTCTGGGCTTAAATGAGCCCATTTTGCAAGAACAACAACTTTCCAGAATATATTTATTATAATATAAAAACCATATTTTCCTGGAGACACAGATGGTTCCTGCTGAGCCACATAAACATATGAGTTCCAGACAGTATGTGTCCTTTCTCACCTGTTAATCTCCAGAGTTTATAATTTCATCACAGTTTAAGAAATGGTTATCTTATTCATATCCCTTTTTTATTGAGGGGAAAATTGCACAAAATAATGAATGGCCTTAGAGGAAAAAAAAAAAAAACAAACACCCACTCCATCCATGACATGATTCAGCATGCTGAGCACTTTGATCTAACGGCAGTTAAAAATCTGAAAACAAGGCACAGAATCAACATGCCACTAAACTCATCCCGCTTATTGTTCTTGGTACAGGAAGAGGCTTTCTTTTTAATTTCTTTCTACTGTAAAAAGACACAATGACAAGTTGTTCAACATTGGCTATCCAGACTTAAATTACACGGAGAAGTCTGGCAACACACCTGGAAAAACTTGATCACATACCATTCTTTTCTATTTCAATGTCATAGAGAACAGATGAATTCATCATCTCTTTTGTGAATCTAAACGACCTTGTCTGATGACATGATATGTTCCTCAAACCAAATGATATCCCCTAAGAAGCACGTACTGTCATTCTGATTTTGCCAATCACCTCCTCCTCATAAAAAAGCAATATAAGCACTGTCGACTTTGGATAACCCTTGCTGGCTAGCGGATAGTCAAAATCCTGTCAATTTCACTTTTCACACATTAATCAATATGTTTGCCTTTCCCATAATTAATATATCTGCTGCCAAATCTAATGAGCCTTCAGAGGGCAAAATTTTCCTTCAAGGCAACACTAACATAATTTTTCACAAATAATATTCATCAATCACAAATATAATATATATGGTTATAGTTATTGTCAACTCCTCATAATCTTGAGTGTAAGCTTGGAGCAATCACACAGAACACACTGCTTTCTTCCATTTCTAGTCTTCATATTTTAGCCCATAAATTTCTGCAAGTATCTGAATTCAAAATGTATTATCAAACATAAATAAAAAGGTTTTTATAAATGTCACTTGCTACTAATTTTATATGCTCTTGCTGAAATTAACTCTGTGAACATCTGGACTGGATTTTTATTCTGCTGAGACATGTACCTACTTGTGAAATATTATTCCAGCAATAGTTTTTTGACATAGCAGAAGCTTGAAAATGTGTGAAAAAAAGTCCCTCTAATGTCAAATTTCATAAACAATATCCTCACTTTATTTGTTGTACAATAATATGACTTGATATGAAAGTATACTCTGCTCTTTGCATTTGTCCACCAAGGAATAATTTTAATTACCTTAAATTAATACCTTAACAAATCAGAGCATGCCAACTCAAATATAAACTAGTTCTTCTGACAAATAATAGGTTATATCACAGAAAAGAAAATGTAGGCATGCTTTTGGTTATTATTCTTTGGGTTACCTAATAATGTCACTAGTGATCACCAGGCCTATATGGAAACTATTAAAAACAGAACACTACAAGTTAAATTATCAAGAAAATGGAATTACTATTAAATTATTTGGAACTTATGTCCTCTTTTAGACTTTTGAGATCCTAAAAATGTCATCTTTTTCATCTTTTATTCATATTTTCCCCTCGTTTTGCTTTTTTTGACATATGGAATGTATGTGGCTTTTAGGAGTAAATGTAAAGAATACTAATACATTTTAGATATTATCTTTCTCATTTTAGACCAAAATTGACTAGGTGTTATAACATTCTCATAATGAATATTCTCTTAAATTTTGATAAATGAATAAGTAATTTAAAAATTATAATAACCAAATCCATATTCAGCTTGGTAAAATTGCCCTTTTCCTATGCAGAGGAAAAAAATCAGCTTGAGTACCTGGAGATATGATATAGAAGAAATCTTTAAACTCATCCATCCAAACTTCTGCCAATCTCCTGTTGTTCTTATTGATGACATGCCCAGTACCACCAGGAAAAGTATAAGGAGTCGCCTTCCGAAAAACATGTCCAACATGGGAGCAAGTCACGATCTCCAATGAGCCCCCACACTGCCAAATCTAAAGAAGAGAAAAATCATTGCAGAACAAAACCACTGCAAAGAATATAACACCCTCGATGAGAAGCAGCTAGAGCTTAGGCCAAACCAGGGCATTTCATTCTTAAAGAATCAAAGTACTTATTTAACATATCTTGTTTAGCCCTTTAATATGAAATCTGAAAATCTTATTGTAACAGTGCACATCTTTGCAATCATTCCTTCCTGTTAAAGTAAAACAAGTTGATGTTATTCCTGCCAAAAATAAAATAAAATCGACTTGTATGTAAGTTTTGGTCAGAGTTTTTATCTTTCACCAGTTACCCTCCATTTTGTTCTCCTTGACACATCAATCATTTGCCTCACTAATAGAGTGTGTCTATCTTTACATAATGTATTCTGAAATCTCTGATTTTTCAAATAGGTGAGAACTACACAAACACAAATTTTATAAAACATAAAATGATCCAATACCGACTCTAACATGTCTCATTTGTTTCCTTTTCACCATAAAATTAACATAAACACGTTTTTTCTGATATGTAATGTTTTTCTCCTAAGCTTTCATTCATTTTACAATCCATTTTGAAATTCTCTTTCTTTATATCGGTAAGATGGAAAATCACAACTTTTCCCTTGATACATCCTTTAAGGGTAGACGCCTTAGGTGGATTCTGCTCTCTTCCTCCTCCTACACTATTTATATATTTTCTCTATCCATGTCTCCTTTTATGCATTTTATGTAGGGGCTCATTTCTTATTACTTTACACATACCAACAAATACAGCATCTTCGGCCTTAGCCAAGATCTCTCCTCTGGGATCCAGACCTGTGTATCTACCAACCTACCTGCCAGCTCCCCTGGCATGTCTCAGAGACATGCAAATAGAAATGTTCAGAACAGAAGTGTCACCTCTTCTCTCTCCTGCCAATATGACCTGATCTTCCCAGCACTTTGACATAAAATAAAACAGTGTAAAAGCTGCCATCACCTTCCCTCCGTGTCAAGACAAAAAATTATACAAATAAGGAAAAGAAGGAACGAAGCAAAACAAAAAACTGGAGATCATAATTGATTTCTTTCTTTCCTTGTCCATACGCAACAGGTAATGTTCTATTTACAAATTCTAATAGCGCTATCTGTAGAATTATTCTTCAATCGCCATTCATCTTAGTCTATTCAGACTACTATGCTGAAACACTATCAACTGCATCTCTCAAATGACAAAAATGTGATTCTCAACAATTATGGAGCCTGGGAACTCCAAAGTGAAGGGGCCAATATCTGGTGGACCACCGCCTTTTTGTTGTGTCCTTATAGATCAGAACAGGAGCCCTCATGTCTCTCTCCCTTTTATGGACCTCAGTGCTATTAGAAAAGAGTCTAATTCTTTTGAGATGATGGTACATTACAAACCGAACACGTGAATAGGAGTGTGTGGGGAACTTAGGATTCAATTTAAAGCACCATTTCTCTATTTCCTTTTTAACCATTGTTGTCTGAGTTATCATCACACCTTGTTTTCATATTTGTTTTACTATGATAAAGTCTATACACAGAAATAAAAATTGCCTTTTAAAACTTTAACCATGTCATTCTACTTCCTTGTATTGAGCTCTAATCAGTGTGTGTTTTTAATTGCAATATGAAAACAAATACAATCCTAAGGCAGTGCTAGAAGATCACTCTTTTTCTCTCTTTTCTCTCCTGAATAATAGTAATAAAGGAATTCTCTAACTTCCTGTTCCTAAAGGTAGGTCATATTTTTCTTATATGTTATAGGCTACTGACACTTGTAATAACATTAGTATGTTTTCACCAGCCATCTGTGAGCACAGAATGTATGTATAAACACATTTTTTTTTGGTAAAGCCTCTCTTGAAACTTCACATGAAGGTAGAATTGCAAAAAAAAAAAAATGGACTGATAGCTAAAAATAATGCTGTGATGTTACTAAGTATAAGAATAAAACATTTACCTTACAAATATTGATGAGCTAAGTTTCCATACACAGTTGTCAGGAGTAATGGAAAGGAACTGATAGATAAATAGCTTCAAGAAAACTATATGGTTAAATGTTAAAGAAGAAAGACCTCAAATTTGAAAGAGTTTCCAATGACTATTTAATATTTTCCCTCAGTATATATTTACTAAATATCTTGGAAGACAAATAGAGAGAAATTACAAAATGAGCAACGAACAATAAGGCAGTTACTGGGATCAGCACTGTGGCACAGTGGGTTAAGCTGCTGCCTACAACGGCAGCTCATATCAGAGTGCCAGTTTAAGACTCATCTGCTCCACTTCCCATTTGGCTTCCTGATAATGAATCTGATAAAGCAGTGAAAGTTGTTGGACCCTTCACATGGGAGGTTCAGATGGAGTTCAGGTGCCTGCGTAGAGCCTGGTTCAGTCCTGGATGACACTTGTAGCCATTTAGGAAGTAACACAATGGATGCTAGATCTCTCCCATCCCCCTCTCTGTACTCTACCTTTGAAATCAATACGTAAATAACAGTTATGAATAATTTGACCTGTGAAGTAAGTGAATAGAACTTTTCCATTGACTTTGTCAAAAACAATGTATACTGAAAAACTTTTTTAGGCTTTCAAGAGCCTTAATTTTCAAATTGGAAAAGAGGGATAATAAGAACCATTTCCTAAGCGGTAGGTAGATTTTAGTTTAAAAGAACTATGCCATGCACATGATATGGAATGAAAAAAGTTAAAACTTTGTGCATTAATTAGCTTATGTTGTTTGTTTACCACCTGTGTATTAATAGCTGATTGTAAATCTTAAATGATTTTTGTTTTTATTTAAAGCTATCCATTTTATTTTACTTTTTAATTATTTTGTAAAAGTTGTACATGAAACCTAAGTGTTTTAATACCTGTATATAACATGCAATATCCAAACTAACTTAAACACAACTATGTCAAAGTTTTATGTTGAAAGTATTCAAAATGTCTTGGGGAGTTTGTGCATTGTGAAAAATTAAAAATAACTTTTCAGGGAAATCCCTGAGTCTAGGGAACCATATCCTGAAAAATAAAAATTGAAAAATGAATAACCAATTATTTTTACGATGTGTAGAGTTCACCATAAATTCTATGCAGTATATTTGAATAAAATATGCTATTTCATCCACAAAAATGTGAAGTTCAAATTACAACACAGACGAAATCTAAGTGTTATTTTTAAACTAATAATAGATTAATAATTATACACTATATCTCTACCAAGTAAATTTGGCCATGAATAAAATAGAAACTGTCCTTTATGCACAAACTTATTTTCTTTTCTAAATATTTTTATGCAACTTCTGATAATGCAATAGAATGTTCACCAAAATGTAACCATGCCCATTGCTCATATGATCTTTTCCCCCAGCTAAGAGACAGTTGCCTAACATACACCCTGCTTTTCATGTTTTCTGTCACTTGCATCAGTGACATTTTAATTAAGGTTCATAAACTTCATAAGCTCTGACACTGTTATCTCACTTTTCTTGTTACTATATTGTTTCTAATATTATAGCTGTTGTACCAAATTCATGCAGCTGTTTCTTTTTATACTAATCCTTATCTCTCCTTACAATTCAGACAGTTACCATTTTTGGAACAAGGCCATTGTTTAAAATATACTTAATAATACAAAATGAGCAATAGTAACACATAGTAGTGGTTAGGCAGGACTAGAGTTATGACTGTTAACGCTCAACCCAAGATTACAGTCTACAAGTCTGTTAACTAGCTGTCTGTCATCAGTTACATTTTATATTTTGATTTTCAGGTAACAAAATGAGACTACAGGGCCTAGCATAATGGTTTGCTGGATAATCCTATGCCTGCAAGCACCAGTATCTAATATAGATGCCAATTTGCATCCTGACTTCTCCACTTCCCATCCAACTCCCTGTTTATGGCCTGGGAAAGTAGTTGAGGATTGCCCAAGGCCTTGGGACCCTGCACTTGCATAGGAGACCCAGAGGAGGTCCCTGGCTACTGGCTTCAGTTTGGCTCAGCTCCAGCCATTGTGGCCACTTGGGAAGTGAACCAGTGGATGAAAATCTTCCATTCTCTCCTCTCCTCCCTCTCCAGAGCTGACTTTCCAATAAAAATAAAAACAAACCTTTAAAAATAAGCAAACAACCAAAACAGGTCATACTGGAGAGAGTCATGAGAATCAAGATATCAGTGTACATTCAGATTATAGGTTTATTTGCACAATTGATTGGAATGTACTAAACAGGAGTGATTAAGAGGTTATAGCAATGATCTAGGAAAGAATTCTAATAACTTGGCCCAGGATGATGTAAAGAAAAAGGAAGAAATGTAATCATTTTGCATCAACTAATAAATTAAAATTAAAAATTAATCAAAATTAATTCATTAAAATTAACTTATATGCTTTATATGCTTCCTTTACCTGTTATGTCTCCACGATTAGGCCTAATGCACATATAATCTACAATAACCTGCTCATGAGCATGTTATCATTCACCAGCCTCGGTTTTAGTAAATTTACAGTCTTTTCTCACTGTCTTTATGTCACTCCATTAAGCTCTCAGTTCTTGACATCTTGCTGAATATTGAATTGATGTGTGTGGGAGTGGTTGCATGCAGACATTATAAACTTTGATATGCAGCAGTGAATATTTTTCCCATCAAATATGAATTGTCTATTTTCAAAAGGTCACGAGTATTATAAAAACAAAGGAGTAAAAAGAGCACTTAACATTCTCCAAGAGAATTTTTCAAGACATAATCACATATACGGGGTAATTTGAAGATTTTTATTGCCACACTGGTATTAAACATAGGCAATTCTGTTAAATTCATGCCATGTCAAAATCCCATTAATTTATTTCTAAAATGGACAGTTTTCAAGTATTTTTCCTTATGAAATATTTACCTATCTGAATTTAGAACTAAACTTGTGAGATTGTCTTTCTATATACTTTATCCCTTCATAAATCATTTACATGGATCTTGAATTAGGCTTCCTTAGAAAAATGTTCCTAGTCTATCTTTTCCCGCTGTCACAGTCTGTCAATTGTCTATTGAGTGCATGGAATAGGATATGATTGGAGATGAGAGGTGAAGGGAATGGAAGGCAGAAAAGAGGAGAGAAGAAGGGAGGCGAGAGGAGGGTTGTCAGGAGGAGAGGGAGCAAGGATGGGCAGGGAAGAGAAGAGGAGAGGAGAGGAGAGGAGAGGAGAGGAGAGGAGAGGAGAGGAGAGGAGAGGAGAGGAGAGGAGAGGAGAGGAGAGGAGAGGAGAGGAAGTAGTAAACCAGAAGGCAGTGAAGAAAATAAAGCAGGGCAGATGTTCTGGCATAGTGCAATAAAATGCTGCCAATAAAACAGATGTCTGAGTGCTGGCTGCTCCCTTCTGATCCAGAAACCACAGATGAGCCTGTGCAAGCAGAACAGGATGGACCAGATGTGTGGTTCCCTGTATGCAAGTGAGAGAGCAGACAAAAGCCTCTGTTAAGGTATGTGAGAGACCTGAAAGAAGCTTCTTAGGCAACTGTGACTTTTTGGGGAGTAAAGCAGCAGAAGAAAGATATTTTCCCATTCTTTTTCTCTCTCTCCTTACCTTCCTCCCCCCCACCTCTCTCTTTCTCTAACTTTGACTTAAAATAAATAAATTTTTATTAACATCAAAACAGTGTAATGGCACGCTTATTCTGATTTCAGGGTTGAAGTAGAGGGACTTTATCTTATTAGAGCAACTCACATGTGAGAAAAATCCAGTTCTCCTTAAATCAACAAGGCAACACATGGTCCCAGCTCTGTTGTGGAAGATCTTCCATCTTCTGCTTAACTGAGATGTATGAATGCAGCAGGTAAGAAATAAGAGTATCAAGCAGTCTACCAGATATTGAAAATCCTATGCATACCTATATGTGATATAAGGTAGTTTCGCCTAAGAAAATTAGTGCCTAGCTTTTCATGCTTATAAAAAAAAGCACTGCTTTCTCATTGAGCAGATCTTTTCAAGCAGATAATTCATGAAACAGATATACAAGCTTTAATCACACTTTTTAGCTTGCAGTAATCAATAAAGTATAACAAACCGCGGAGGCTGCTACAGCTTTTCTCCCCCAATATATTTTAAGGGAATATTAACAAAGACAAAAGTAGAACTTTTGCAAGTTACATCTTGTTTGCTCTATAATTACCTTTGAATAAATCTCAGCCGTGAAGAAACTATATGCAGATGTGAGTTTGAAAACAAAGGCAATGGCTGTGATTTATTAAATGATATTTTGGTCAGATATTTTGCATTTTACATTGGTGCCTTTCCATGTCTGTTGATTTAATGGCCTGCCAGACATCTGCTGCTTCTAGCCACTGAGTAGTTTGTGACAGCTGCATGATGCTGCCCTAAAATTCATGCCACAACAATCCCCTTTAAATATCAGTAGAGCACCTGGGTATCCGGCTGTACTGTGGAACATCTCCTGCTCTTCTTCAGATGCCAAAAATATGTGCGAAGACCTTGGATGGGAAGGAAAAGTGAGTACTCAGAGAGAGTGATCCTTGAGTGACTCAGCCTTTCCATTTTTAGAAACCATCCTCTCCTGATCATAGATGCATTTCAGGATACATGAAATTCCCCATACAATTGCTAAAATGGCCAAACATTCAGCTCCATGACATGATTGAGGACAAGGGTTAACCACGCCCTTCTCATTCATTTTCTCTGAAGAACTGACTTCTCTTTATTCAGAGTACTAGCCATTGAATTTGTGTCAAGCACCACTGTGCCAGGCCTGGGGACACAGTGAAAGAATCACAATATAAGGTACTCTGTCTTGCACAAGCTCACAGATTAGACTAGTTGTGAATGTTAAAAGGTGCATATTAAAGTATTACACTCTGCACTTTTCAAACAGCATTTGACACTGTTGACATCAGTAAAACGTTCTTAGCTTCATGACACTGTATTTGTTCTTCGATGACAGTAGTGATTTAGCACTCACTTTCACTTCCTTCGCCCACTCTTAAATGTGGTTGCCATTAAGGATGCACCCTGTTTTTCTCTCCTTATTTTGTTTCTGGCAAGTACATCCACTTTCATGCACTCGGTTAATTATACGTTTTGTAAAGTTAACTCTCATGACTGTCATTTTACATTTTGTCATCACTTGGTAACATGTTTCTGATTTCTTCATATACATGTTTAACTTTCTATGGATTTGTAGAATCAAATGATTTAGGAGCCAGCATCATTGCTCAATTGGGTAGTTCTCACCCTGCAAGTACCAGCATCCCATTTGGGCTCTGAATGATATCATAGGTACTCCACTAGCCATCTAGTTCCCTGCTTATGGCTTGGGAAAACAATGGAGGATGGCTCTAATCTTGGGGACCTTGAGCCTACATAGGAGACCTGGAAGAAATTCTTGGTGTCTGGCTCAGGATTGGGTCAGCGTTGGCTGTTTACGGCCATTTGGAGAGTGAATCAGCCGATGGAAGATTTTCTTCTAGCTGTATCTCTTTCTCTCTGTGAATCTGCACCGCCCCCGCTCCAAAAAAGAAAGGAAAAAAAAATCAAGACTTTCCATATTCTGTTCCCAAATATCAGCTTTCAGTTCCCTGGGTCTTCTTTTACAGGGCCAGAGGTGTAACTAAGGAACACTAGTCTTTCAACAGGTATAAATAGTATTCAATTGTACCATTGCAGGTTTAATGTGACTTTACCCTTTATCATGTTACTAGAGATATATGATTCAGGCATTCAAAAAATTATGATTTTTTCTCAAATAAAAATTATTTTGGTTGGCACATCAAAATAGATTATACAGTTGCTTGATAAACTAAAACACAGATTTAAAATGTAAATATGGATTTTGGTTAACAACTAAGAGAAAAATGTAGGTTAGTTTGCATATTTCCAGGCTATGAAGTTATTAAATAAGTGGGACAATTCAGCAAACTTTGATATCTATATACACCTTGCAGAAAAATATTTAAATATCATGGCATATCATGGTGTACATTAAGGATTGCTAACACTTTTAACCAAATGTTTCATTTTAATTTTGTCATTGCAGTACTAATAGTTGTAAAATTCTATTGAAATTCTGAAGCTAGGTTTTCTTTTTTTTTTTTTAAGATTTATTTATTTTCATTACAAAGTCAGATATACAAAGAGGAGAGACAGAGAAGATCTTCCATCCAATGATTCACTCCCCAAGTGACCACAACGGTCAGTGCTGCTTTGATCCAAAGCCAGGAGCCAGGAACTTCCTGCAGGTCTCCCACACGAGTGCAGGGTCCCAAGGCTTTGGACTGTTCTTGACTGCTTTCCCAGGCCACAACCTGAAAGCTTGATGGGAAGTGGAGCTGCCTGGATTAGAACCAGCGCCTATATGGGATCCCGGCATATTCAAGGCAAGGATTTTAGCCACTAGGCAACCGCGCAGGGCCCTGAAGCTAGGTTTTCAATGAAATGTTGTTTTATTGGTACCTAGCATTTAATTTTCCAATCGTGTTATGAAACTATTCCCTCAATATTTTCTCAAATTTTTATAAAGTCATTTCTGTATCCAGAATCTACTGTTGCTGAAATCATTTAACCTTACTTAAATGAATCTCATAATTGGTTTCTTTTTTTAGCTACATTTCTTGTCAACTAGAACAACAGTGAAGCTATTGGTAGACATGTACTGAAGAGAGACATCACGAAATGTGACAGTGTAATCATCGTTTAAAATGTTGTGCATTTATTGCAATAGTTACCATAGAGATTTATATTTGGCTCTTTAAACAATATATGGAATTCATTCTGAATTTAATAATTTTGGCTAATAAGGTAAAATGTTTCCCAGATAAACACACACACACACACACACACACACACACACACACACACACACACAACTTTCATAATATTGCCATAGACATTCTGATGGAATGAAATATAGAGATGTAAAATATAATCAATCAGTTATTTGGATTTTAATGAGTATCCCATTAATTCTGCTACTTATATTCTAATTCTACAAAATACACAAATAATATTTTAGTGATTAGGAGATTTTTAAGGGGGAAAACAATAAGTGAGAAAACAGATATTCTTTATGTGTACTTATTTTAAAGGCAGAGAGAGAAAACACAGAGAGAGAGAGAGAAAACAGAGATCTCTTGTATTTTCCACTGGTCCACCCCTCAAATGACAACATCCTGGGCTGGATCAGAGTAAACGAGAAACTGACAGGAACCTAGAATGTGGGCCATCATCAGCTGACTTTCAAGCACATTAACAGGAAACTAGGACAGAAGGGAGCCCAGTTCTAGCACTCTGACGTGAGCCGTATGCATTCCATGTTAGGGTTGAACTTACTGTATTACACACAGCATCCACAACAGGTATCAGGCACTCAAATCCAAAGTTAGATACAGCTTAATGCACAAAGAGGAGAACAGATTGTAAACTGAGAGTATTCAGATGTATACCCCTGCTTTACGCTGCTATCTATGACAAGGCGTGAGTTTTTAATTTATAAATAATTCCTGACTATTCTAGAACACAGCAAATACTTTCTTCTTAAAACAAAATACTTTACAAATCCACATCATAACATGATACACAGAAATTTCAACAGTGTTATATACTGTTTGTTACACTGCATATCTCCAGAGTGCTTGAAATCAAAATCCAAAGTCATCAATAATGCCCAGTGCAAGTTTAAATATAAAACTATTTCTACTGATGTATACCTTAAACGATGGTAAATTCATACTGAGCTGCTACTCCAGGGCTGTTCTGAATACAATGCTAATATTATAATTTACGTTCAAGATAGAGAATTCTATATGACAAACTTTCTTCATATATTTATTTAATCCATGTTGAAATCTGTTCTGGTGCTATATATCAATTAGTCTATAAAATATTATTTCTAACTAAAAACTAATAAAAGCATTTTCTGGACCTATTTTGTTCTGGTTTATGTCACTTTTGCTCTGCATAATGATTGGTAAATAGTGGACATTCATTAACTACTGATAAATCAATAAGCCAAAATATTGGGAAAGAATTAGTTGATCCCACACATCTAAATCATAATACTTATACTCCTATGGATTTAGAATAGAAAATCATTTAATAATATCCTGAGACATTTTTCTTCTACTCTATGCCTGACACAGAATATCCTTCCGGCAAATCTTTGCATACCTGGATGCATGCTATTTTTCATATGAGCTGAATTGTCCCATTAGAGGTTTTTCTCAACCATCGTAAGTAATGGGGTTCTCTACCTCTCACCCTCCAACTTTGTCAATGACAATATTTAAGCTTTATTTTATTCCTGGAACTTTTATATTTGCAAAAACAATAACTATTTTCTTCTAAATAGCCCATTCACTGTGTATAATCTGTAGTATGAGCTACATGAAATATTATATTGATTCTTTTTACATAAATATATGTTCAAAAACAGGCAAACACTCTTAAATCTCTAAATTCACTGAGTTCAATTAGTCTGCAAATTTAATTTTGATTTAATGGGAGATCTATTTCATTATTCAACTATATACTCATACACTATATATTTCTTACAATGTCAAAGCTAGAAATTGTTAAAATCACTGAACTTTTACTTTTCATATAAAAATCAGAGTTAATTTGAAAAATAAGTAGCTCAAAGTCAATATAAAAAGCATACACGTGGATATAAGAGAAAATATTTCCTCATCAGGATAGGTCAGGAAAATTCTAAGGCAAAATAGATTCTCAGCACTATTTATCATTTTCTAAAGTCTTAATTTTTATTCATTGGAAAGGTCAAAAGTCCAGCATCCTAATGTCAAGATGCATTCAACAGTTTCTTTGGGAGTCCACCTTTGATTTGGAAGTAGAGACGCATACTACATTGTATCTTCACATATCAATATGCTAGTCTTTATTATGTAGTTACTATATATTCCCTTAACCAAAAGGTATAACTCAAAATCAACAACAGAAAGAAAAAAAATAGAGAATTTACAACAGGATGAAGTTAAATAACGTGCTACTGAATGACCAATGTGTCTTTAGAGAAATTAAAAAGAAAATAGAACATATGATATTCGCCCTTTTGGAATTGGCTGATTTTACTGAGCATAGTAATTCTAACTGGAACCATTTGCTAGATCCAAATGGTAGAATATCTTTCTTTTCAATGGCTGAGTAGTATTCCACCACAGTTCCTTTATCCACTCAACTTTGGATGGCCATCTGGGTTGTTTCCATGTTGTTGCTGTTGTAGATTGTGCTGCTGCAATTATAGGTTTATAGATTCATTTCTCATATGCAGATTTCATGTTCTTTCGATAGATTCCTACCCAGGTTGTACAGCAATTTTCAGTTCTCTTAACACTCTTCATACTCACACTCTGGGATGCAGGCCAATCCACTAGAGTTAGGTGGAGCCTCAATGTGGTTTTGATTTCTCTGATAGCTAGTGAGCATGAGCATGTTTTCACAAATCTATTGTCCATTTGGATTTGTTCATTTAAACACTGCCTTTTCATTTTCTTCACCCATTTCCTCATGGGGTTGTTTGTTCTGCTGTCAATTACTTTCTGAAGTTCTTTGTAAATCCTGATATTAGTCCCAAAACTTATAGGTAAGTTCAAAGTTCAAAATTATCAAGAAACACAAACATTGAGATAATTCAAACATGAATTGAGAAACAGAATAGACTCCATTTTTAAATATAAGAGGTACTTAATATTCTTTCTGATATAATCCTATAAGACACCAAGTTACTGGCAGCAGGTATTTCTTAAGCCTTTGCAGGTGATTTTTCCTTATTCTTATTTTTTTTACATTGAATTGCTAGTAATGTTCTAAGCAATTTTAAAAATAGTAAAGAATTGTATAATGTTTCTGCCATAAAAATAGATTGGTAATGGTAGTGAAACCACCAATTGTTTCACAAATAATTATTTTTACATGTGTCCATAAAGTATGTTTCCAAGTTAAGGTATCACACAAAGCTGATTTAATGATTTAATGATTTAATACTGAGGTATTATGTGAATAAAAAATTGTTTTGGAAGATATTATCAAAATTACAAAGCCTTAGGCTACTATTATTTTAAGAACAGTATTTGTTCTAGTAATGCTTTTCTAAATTTGATTATTTTCTAATTTGCCTGTTATTTATTTTTACTTCCAGAGAAGTATATGAGGCTTGGCATTTAGATTAGATAACATTTAATATGAAATTCTCATGCATTTCCCTTGGGACCAACTGTATTAGACATTTAAATTGCATTTATTTTATGGCACCTAGCCATCCAGTGTTTTGACAATATGTAGGGTACAAGCATTTCATAAAGGGGGCAAGGCACTGTTTGAAAAATATGTGAGCCTAGACAGTTCAGAGGAAGTGCCCGAAGATCTGAACAATGTGGTTCCTAGTAAAGCTCCCCACACTGGGAAGTCACGTACATTCCAAAAAGGTTTTTTGGTTTTTTTTGTTTTTTGTTTTTTGTTTTTTTCTGCACTCTACATCTTTCTGTTTTAAACTTTTACATATATTTGCACATTGTAAGTCCGTTAATGAAAGATCCTCTCTTTTTCTTTTTCTTTGACTCTCTCTCTCTCTCTCTCTCTCGCTCTCTCTGTGCTGTTTTTACTTTTCCTTATTTGACTCTTCCTTTCAAAAATAAGTCAATAGGCCCCAGTGCAGTGGCGCAGTGGTTAAGATCCTCGCCTTGCACGCCCAGGATCCCATATGGGCGCCGGTTCTATCCCAGCAGCCCCGCTTCCCTTCCAGCTCCCTGCCTGTGGCCTGGGAAAGCAGTCAAGGATGGCCCAAAGCTTTGGGACCCTGCACCCGCGTGGGAGACCTGGAAGAGGCTCCTGACTTTGGATTGGCATAGCATCGGTCGTTGCGCTCACTTGGGGAGTGAATCATCGGACGGAAGATCTTCCTCTCTGTCTCTCCTCTCTGTATATCCGCCTTTCCAATAAAAAAAAAATAAAAATAAATCTTTAAAAAAATAAGTCAATAATTTTTTTTAATTGCTAGAATGTCTGGGTCAGAGTTCTCACACAACTTCATATTCCAGTTCCTTAATACAGTGTACGTTGGGAGGCAGCAGATGATAGTACATGTACTTGGCTTGCTGACACCTACATCACTTATCCCCGTAAAATCCCTTCCTCCTGGCTTTGGCATGCCCAGGTATTTGGTGGCTGCTTCAAAATATGAAGGATTCTCCTCTCTCTCTCTCTCCCTTGTTATTGCTGCTAGTGTTCCTTTCAAATATATAAAATAAAACTAAAATGCAAATATGTGTATGTAAGTAAAAATTGTTAGCATCATTCAGTTGCTAACTCTTTCCTTACACAGAGACATGATATTGTGTGATATGAATTAAACAGATCCCTCTTTGAATAAAGCTATTTACACAAGAGATAAAGTTAGAAGTATCTCAGATACACAGAAAATCTAATTGTAAACACAGAAACTAGAAATTCAAACTATTTGCAATGTTCTTAAGGTTTACCTTGTGTCAAATGAGTAAATAGAGAAGGGATCAAAATCATTAATATTGATTTATACCATTTATGATAGTTGCATATGCGCATGATCCCAATAAATGATTTATTAGTGCCTTTAAGAATCAGACTAATCTCCCTTTTAGCATTAGAAGTGTATATTATCTAATAAAAGGAAAATGTCCACCTTCATCAAAATTGTGAAAAACATGTGAACTTACTTATATTAAGTTCAATTAACTTATATGTTCATTTTAGAATCTGATTTCTATGTCTGGTCAAATAAAGATTAATCAGAATTTTCTCTAAGATTTATCCATTTACTTGAAAGAAATGGAACTACAGAGAAGGAGTGGGAGACATGAAGGGATTCCTTTTGGTTGTTCACTCTCCAAATGGAGGAAATGGCCAGAGCCAGCAGCCTGGAACTCCATCCTGTTTTCCTTCATGGGCACAGAGACACAACGATTTGGGACATTTTCTGCTGCTTTCTCAGACACACTCACACGGGATGCTGGCATCCCTTGACGTGTGCCTTAACATGATTATTGGCCCTAAAAAGTGAGGTGTCATACATGTGCAGATAAAATACTTTTCTTAAATTTGAATGAATTAAATTTATAAAAAGGCAAAGATTCTAACAAATAACTCGGGTAGATTTTTGTCTTAACTAATTTAGGCTAAACAAGCTAATAAGAATGGCATTTTCACTTACCAAAATTTCAATTGTATGGACATTTCTTAGAAAAATAAAATCTTTACTTTTTTAGACTTTAAAAAATCTGGACATTACAATTCTTGGGAGATTAATACATTTCTTCATCTCATTTACCACACTATTCTACTCAATGAAAACCTGTGACTTTCATGTTTCCACTATTTATTATGTCACCTCTCACTTCATTTCCACTTCATTTCTTGTTCAATGTGGGAGTAAATGGATTTCACACAAGAAGTCCTTTTACTTGGCTTTATGCTTCAAAAAATATTCTGCTGTTTCCATTGCTAACTTGTAAAGAAAAGACAACTCACAGATTTAAAGTGAATTTCAACCTGTTAAGATGTCAGTTATTGAACCAAAGCTTAATTTTAAAGATAACAAAAGTAATGCTAGCATTATAGTAAGATTAATATGCAATTTATAAAAAGTCTTGAGGATTATTATTTCATTTAGTCCAATTTATTTTCCTGAGAGGTAGACTATTAGAATCAAAACAAGAGGGTATACCAAAGTAAGTGGGCTAGGATACACCAAGATTCTGGTCCAAAATATAGAGGACCATAATCAACCAAATGTCTGGATATATATTTTCAGTCATTTGTTTCTCTTTGTAAGATTCTTCTTTTGATGTGTGTGTGTCTGGCTGTGTGTTTTCATTTTCAGTGGCTTTATTGAAGTATATTGATTATACATTGAAATATCTAAAACCAAATTACTATTTCCTGTATAAAACTTATGAGACATAATAACATCAAAATCAAGATAATGAATATGTCTATTTTCTGTTCCACTTGGCTCTTTGAAAATCTTTCCCTCCAAGCTCCCTATTACTTCCCATCCTATGATCTAAACAAAAAGTCACATGATTTCTCTCACATAATTTCAATACACACTAAGATGTTGTGTAATCAGATTCACAAAGAAGACAATTATCTTGGTTTAATTCAAAATAATTATTTCAATATTAAAAATATACATCATTTTCTGAGTAGAATTACATGCTTGAATTAGCCATTGTATTTGTTTCCATTTATCTCTTAATGGACATTTGTTTTTATTACTTCTGGTCTTTGGGCATTGTAAACAAAGCTTTTATGATCAAGAGCAAGTATTCCACTGCTTTGTTTGCATTTTCTGCAGTTATTTAAGAAATAGAAAAATGAGGGCTCCTGTTGCAGTGAAGCCGGCTAAGCCAACACATGGATTTCCAGGATCCTATTTCAAATTCTGTTTAGAATTCTGGATGTGTTACTTCTGATCCAACTCCAAGGAAAGCAATGTGTCTGCCACTCTTCTGGTAGATAAGGATTGAGTCCTGGTTCCTTCCTCGGACGAATCCTGCCTGGCTGTCACAATCTTTTTAGAAACAAAGCAGTAGATCAAAGATCTAGTTTCTTCTATGACTCTCTCTGTCACTGCCTTTATAATTAATGGAAATAAATGTTTAATAGGTAAGACTGTTTTCATAAGTTGATTTTGATATTTTACATCTCACACTGTATTTGAACTTCTTCCATATCATCATTCAGAGCTTAAGGCTCTTTAATCTCAGCCAATCTAATAGACATGCAGTGGGATCTAATTATTTTCTCATTCAATCTTCCGACTAATAATTTTAAAGCTTTTCTCATTTCCTTGGGTTAGCATAATTGGAATCCAATTTGCATTACCAGAAACTTGGATCAAATGTAGTGTAACCAGGAGTCAAACTGGCATTCCATTATGGGAAATGGGCACCTCAACTAGCTATTTACCATGGTGCACCATAATATACAACCCTTCTAAATAGTTAATCTACTAAAGGTTATGACTGTTCCACATTTTTGTATGCCTATATAGATTTTAGATACCATATGCTAATTCATACCCAAATAATCTTTGTTGCACAAAAAGAAGTCTTTTGAAGTTTTGCCCAGAATTATATTGCATTGATGACAATAATGATGCTCTTGCTGGCATCTTACTGTCATGTTGAATCTTATTAACCAATAAATCTAGTATAATATTTTACAAATGAATATGAAATAATATAACATAATAAATTGAAACCTTTAGCACAGGGATTTTGCAAACATTTTGTCATATTTATGATAATTTACATTTTATGATTATTATTGCAAGCAAACAGATACACAAACATTTCTACAGATTTTTCTTGTAAATGATACTTTGGCTTGATGTCTTACTTTTTTCTGTTTTAGGAGGATATTGTAAATTTTATTGCATTTTATGGACAATTTTATCATTGGGAATGAGTGCCTTTCATTGTCCTTTTCAATATGAGTATTTTTCATTTACTATTCTTAACTGCACTGTTTATACCTTTACATTAATATTAAGCAGAAGCAGCCTATTAATGCTCCTGGGAAGATAGCAGAAAACAGTTAACTATTTAGGACCTGCCAATCCACATGAGAGACCCCATGGGAATTATAGATTTTGACTTCGACCTGGCCTAGCCCTAGTTATTTTGATTTTTGGGCAGGAGTGAAGCAATAGATGAAAGGTCTCTTTCTTCAACCTTTGGTAAATTGCTGAAGACACAAAGTGAGATAAAGGACCTTTGGTCTTGCTTTTTCAAATAAAGTTATTTAGTGCTAACAATAACTCTTAAGCATTGTTGTAATAACACTAAAAAATTTTTATGTTATGTTTTGAACTTCATCTGATTCAAAATAGTGATTGAACTTATATTTTTCTTTGATGCATGTGTCATTAGGGAGTGTTTGATGTAGTTTCCATGAAGTCAGTAGGTCATTTTCGCAAATGATCATTGGACAATGAGAGCTGAAAGTCTTCTGAATATTCTTTCCTCAAACCAAGATCTCTCTCACAGGTGCAGATCAGCAGGTAACAGAAAACTCAGAAGGAAGCCTCTGCATGTCTTACGAGTTCTCAGTTCATGTAGTACTCTTCTCTTTGGTCTTCTGTTCACAAGACTCTCGCTGCCTTGGTCTCCCAAATGCTCAGGCTTACCTTTTCAACCAGTGCCTGCCTATCTATCTCAAGTGTTGCTGAGTTCTACAAACCTTTAGGAGAGCCGAGTAATTGTAGGGTTTCACTGTTTGCAATGATTCATAAGACAGAGATGGTGTGATCCAGTGTTAGTACATTAATTTAGCATATGCCCTTACTCAGTATCTTTCTCAGTTACTTCAAACTATGCAAACACACTTGGGTTATGAAAAGGAAGGTCATATATGAATCAATACTCTAACAAAAATATACACATACTTTATTTCTATTAAAAGAAGGTAGAAACTAAAGACGTGGTATTTTAAACACGTGAAAACCATTAATTAATGATTACTTTATTTCTTAATAATCTAAATAACCAAACAGAGAAAATTTCCTTGCCATTTTTCATGTATGCAATTATTTCTTAAGGTCATAAGCTATCTTCCTCTGCCTCCCTGTTTCAGTATTGCTTAGTAGACCCTGTATTCCTTTTGCATATATTTATACCATTATGGCATGTTCTGTCTACAACCTCCATGAATAACTCATTATTTTACTAAATTCTTCCCTATCACATCTTTCTGATAGGTGTCCTTCCGGTGGAGAGCTATGTGTTGAAAGTAAAGAGTGACCAGGGACAAAGTATCAAACTTCATAGGAAGAAAGGAAGAATTAAAGAATTTTTAGAAAAATCAAACATAGGCAACAAGGTTGCAGTTATATCAATATGATATGTTGATTTTTCCCTACACAACCCCAAATAAGCACTCTAATAGTGTTAGTGAATACTGAGTAAACTTTCATCAATGTATCTAAAGATAAATGCAAATTGCTCTTAATGTTTTATTATATTTGTTTCCCCCAGCCCTCCATTTCTTCCTTCTTCCTTTTCTACCTTTCTTTCTCTCCACACCCCCTTGTTTTTCTTCACTGTCATCTATTTTATTTCACTTCGAGAACTACAGCAAGTACTACATTTCCATCCTTCAACTGTCCTTACAAAGTTCCGCAAAGATGAGCCATGGGCTGAGGGGAGGGGAAGGAATTCTTGAGTATGAAGCCGGCTTATACATGGTAACTTCAGTCAGAGAATGTGCAGGACAGCTACCATACTGAAAATTTAAAGACCAAAAATGATTAAACACGACCTCTCTGTTGCTTTTAAGTGGTTTCAGGTCATCTAATATTTACCAAATTCTACACTATAAACAACAAGGATGATAGTTCTATGATTTGTTTATGTTCTCACACAACATTGAGCATATTTATGTTAATGTAAAACAAAATTTACATTCTAAATGAGAATTTAAAATGTAGAACTCTCTTTAGCTTCCTTGATATAGTAAAGTCAAATACTGCTCAATGTAGCATTGCAAATATTGCATATTAAATTGTAGAAAGAAAAAATATTTAATATATATGTGGTTTGAAGAGACCAAGAGTATGTTCATGTAAATCTTATTTCTTAATGTGAAGTTTGTGTCTTCATATTTAAATATTTCAATACAGTAAAATGTTAAAATTATTATATCCTTCCTAATATAGTATTCATAGGAACTTAATTATCATTTTACATGGGAATTCTTTTTCATTTTGTTTCTTTTGTTTAACAATTTTGCGCATTTTAAACGGAATATTCCAGCATTAAGTATAATCATAAAAAATATTCATGCTGCTTATAGAATCAGTCAGAACACTTTTGACCAAAAATGCTTCTATAAGTTTCTTCATAGTATCATTGGGCAATAGCTGTAAATTCAGAATTTGTGAACACTTTCAAGTTACAGTCTGTTATCACAAAGTAACTTTACTTTTAACATTTTTTTTCCCAAATGAATCTCCCACCTTTTTTTTTTCTTTACTTCAACAATTGGAAACCCTAATAATCTCTGTACTGTGAATCAAATAATTATCCCTGAAAACTTAACAACATGTAAATTACCCATGTAATAGTAAATATTACATGCAATAGGCTCCAATAAAGCTTCTAAACAAATTTTAAAATTACCAACTGATCAACAAGTTGCATAACTCACCTAAAAATACTTAACCATATCGTTTCTATGTGCATGCTACAACATAGGTTCAGCAACCAAAAAAAATAATGTAAAATGCAATTACCCTAAAAGACATTTCAAGATTCTCTCCACCCCAGATATCCATTCCTGCATCGTAAGTTCCTATCTCTTCAAAGTAGTTTCTGTCAATAGAAAATAGGCCACCAGCCATAGTAGGGGTCCTAGTTGAAAAACAAAAGCAAAAACAGAAAAACAAAAAAGAAAATCTTTGAAAACATGTATGGAGTTTCATGAAACTGTAGCAAATATTTTGAGACATTTTAAATATAAAAATAACACTGCAAAGTTCAACTGGAAATAAAAACTCAGGTAAAATACTTAAAAATTACAAGATAACATTTTTATTATATTCCACATACTTTTTATAAACCGTTGTGCTCAGTGAAATAATCCTGTGGTAACTGATATGCAAAGCACAAAACTTCTTAATCTATAGAGGACTGACATTTTGAGATTTCATTATTTACAGAATTTGTCTGTTGAGGAGCAGTTTTTTTCTTCTGCTTCCTGTTTTTTTAATTCTTTACCACATGGAGTGTTAAGGTTATGATTGTGGCAGGAGCTGACAGTAAAAGTGTTGCAGAAATAGACAAAAAGAAGAAGAAGGGAGGAGAAGGGGTCATGGGAACATGAGCAGGAGAATAGGTAAATATCACAACACTCCAACAACTGTATTGTAAAATATGTGGCATTTGTTCACTCTGCGTAAATAAAATGTATTTCAAATGTTTGTTTTTCTACAAAACTCAACTTAATCTATGAGTTCCCTTTTAAAATAACATGTATTGGAAAGGCACAGAGAGAAGATACATTAATAAGGGATTGATTTCTCAAATGTTCCTATCTGAGTTTATATCTGTGTGAAAAAGCAAGTGTAAAGATGGCACTCCCCTTCTCACTGTTCTTGAGAAATTAACCAGTTTTAAAAGTACCACTTATGAACTTTGCTAAAATAATTATTAATTATTTTATTATGAACTCTAAGAACCTGTGAATATGCTTTCTTTATAAGCCTCTTAGCCTATTTAAATGTAACAATGTCAAACGCTGCAAAGTCTTACAGAAAATGAATATATCTAATAATATTTACAAACAATTACAATCTAATTTTCCATTGTCCTCACCTAGTTAGAATCATGGAATGAACCATTTAATACTATGGATAATCAAAAATATATTTTCATAGAAATAGAAACCTGTTCTGAAATTCACAATTTCTCTAAAGGGACCAAGTCAAATACTCATTTCTAAAGGGTTAATTTTGTTAACTGAGGATAGTGGTTAATTTGTGGCTTTTTAATAAGTCTTCCAAAGCAACCATGTAAATTAGACAAAACCAAAATTCGGGTTGTTAATGAATAGTTCTACAATGTCAATGACAATTTTTTTGAAATTTAGTTGTAACACAGTGATTTCCAAACTTCCTAGCATATTAGCAATACTTGAGTTTCCTTTAAAAAACAGATATTCGTGTCTAGGTGCCACTTTTCAAAGACTTAGATTTAGTTGCCTTGTGTGGGACCCAATTGTGGTATGGTGAAAAGTTTCCAGTTGATTAAAATGCACTCCTGAAGATGAAAAATACCTATCATGGATTTGAAATGCTCCTCCAAGCAGTCTCTGAGATCCTTTAAAACCTAAATGCTTTGCTCTACTCAAAATTATATCCTCCTTTGCCAAGGGTTATACTTGTATCCTCTAATTAAACAGTGCAGTTCTCTGTAAAAACACCAATACTGTACTTGGACATCCAGCACATCACAAAGCTCTCGATTTCTCCCAGTGCTCTATTTTCTGGGCAGATAATTAACTGTCCATCAGACAGAGGAGCAGAGCTTTGCTAGTCTCAGAAGGACTTTAGTACTTCTAGTTGTGCTGCGTTCCTATCATGAACAGCATCATTGACCTTCTGGACTATAATGAGAAACACTAACCAAGCTAAACAGATGGTAACTGTGAATTAGCCAGGACCTTCAACTGATGGGGGCTTGAAGTTCCATGGCAGTAACTATAAGAGGCATTCCAGGGCTGGAGAGTCTATTCAATACAATTAGGGACAAAAATTGCTGCAATTATCCTATCGTCATGCAACCAAATGCTTAAGAATGTTAAGTGATGAATGTTTAATGATTAGTTCAGAGTATTAATGTACTGTCTGCTTAAATGTTAAAGTCTAATATGTCTTAATTTAAGCACAGGTATTGAATGTCAGCTTTCTATTTATTATATGAAAAATAATAACCTATATTTAATCATAATAGTAATTCAAATGACTTTCACTTTACACTCTTAATTTGAGAAATTTAAAAGTTGAGTAACAACTTCTCCAAAAATTTCCCTAAGAAGCTCATAGAGTTGTGCTTTGTGCCTCTGTTCACCCACCAGCTAGGGACTATGCTTTCATATTTATGACTGCAGTCAAATTTATATAACATGTTCCATTCTAATTACTCTGTGTTATCTAGAATTAACTACTTCCATTTGCCTGTATTCGTGGTAATTAATTAGACCACCTAAAAATGAACAGCTTTTGATAGAGTTGAATTAGGACAGGTTATTTTCTTTTCCAACTTGTGCCCTTAGACTAAATATCAGTCAATTCATTCAATTTTAGGGGGTTAAATTTTCAACCCAGCGACAATAAATGTTAACAGATATGTAGTATGGAGGTAAAGATGGTCTGAACTTATACAACAAAAGTATTAGCACTGTGCCCTGCAGATAACACAAAGTTAATGAAACTAAAATATTTACATTTGTTATTGCTGCTCTTATTATTGATGTTAACCATCTAAATGGAAGCACTGAACATCTTTCATATAATTTCAGGTTCCAAAAAGTTCAGAATGACTTCACGTGCCAGATTTTGGCTCCAGCATATTCCTTTCTGAACACAATTCCCAATAATTTAACCTTCCTGTTTTCATAAGAGGTTATTTTTCGTCATTTGTCATGATGTTCATGTGAAGTAGATTTAAATTCTCACATTAACTTCCATATGAATTTTTCTTTTCCTTCTCTCTCCTCCCTCCCTCTCCAAACATTCTGCTATCCAAGTGAACCAAGAACATTAAGCTCTCCCCGGTTTTTCTGAACTGGTTCTCTTTTTCTAAATCTTAATGTCTTTTTTTTTTAAGATTTTTTATTATTATTATTTTTTTATTGGAAAGGCGGACATACAGAGAGGAGAGACAGAGAGGAAGATCTTCCATCCGATGATTCACTCCCCAAGTGAGTGCAACGGCCAATGCTATGCCGATCCAAAGCCAGGAGCTTCTTCCGGGTCTCCCACACAGGTGCAGGGTCCCAAGGTTTTGGGCCGTCCTAGACTGCTTTCCCGGGCCACAGGCAGGGAGCTGGAAGGGAAGCGGGGCTGCTGGGATAGAACCTGCGCCCATATGGGATCCCGGGCATGCAAGGCGAGGACCTTAACCACTGCGCCACTGCGCCGGGCCCCCATCTTAATGTCTTTTTAAATTTAATCTTTGCCCTCCCTACTTCTACTTAAATTCACAGAATTATTAGGAAAATAATAAGATGTGATCAAATGGTTATAATACAAATTTACAATCTTAATGCTCCATTAGTTAAAAATCTGTTGACAATATTTTGTATCTATACTTATTCATTGTTCTTTTTTTAAAATGGAATTTCTCAGGTGTTTTTGACTGTCATTAAGAACCTGAGGATTGGGACAAGTTCTGTGAAATAGAGGCTAAACTTCTGTCTACAGCACTGGCATTCCATATGGCTTCCAGGTCATGTTTTGGCTGCTCTACTTCTGATCCAGCTCCCTGCTTATGACCAGGGTAGAGAATGGCTCAAGTTCTTAGCCACTGTACTCGTGTGGGAGTCCTGAAAGAATGTTCTGGCTCCTGGCCTCAGATTGGCCTAGCAGCTCTAGCCAGAAATAGTTCTACGATTCTTTCTGGAGTCAACTAGTGGATGCAAGATATCTCTCTCTCTGTAAAAGATGCTTTCCAAAGAAAAATAAATTATTTACAAAAATAACTGAGGATTAAGAAATTTCATGGAACATGATCTCCTTCAATTATGAAACTCAAATTCCTTCAAGGTCCAGCTCAACACATCTATGTATGTTGCTCTTGACCTAATGTATCCTCTGATCACACATGAACAGACATTTGCTTTCCTTTCCTTTCCCTGCCCTGTGGGCTGTCACTTAGCAATTGTGTCCTCCAACAGTTCTCTGCTGGCTAGAGTTTAAGCTGCTTGTTCATTTAGCATTTTAGATTTTTTAAACCTATGTAAGATAACAACAGAAAGAGACTGGCTGAAGAGAGAAAAAAAGGGAAAGAGAGAGGAAGAGTGGGGAGAAAGAGGAAGTATGTTTTCCAGTCTATTGAGTTACTCCCCAAATTCCCACAACAACCAAAGCTGGGCCAGGCCAAACCTCTGACCTGGAAAAATATCATGATTTCCCACATGAGACACTCATTCAAACTACTGACAAGCATTTTTTGTTCCCTTCTGCAGTAACACTTCTAACAGGGGAGTTATCTCAATTCTCTCTATTTTGACCTTCTAAATGAAGCATAATCATTCTCCCACCTCTACAGTAACTATTTCTCAAAGGTCCCTAAAAAGAATGAACATCAATGCCCTTCCATAACTTCTTCCTCTGAAAATATTTCACACAGTTCACCAGTCTTTCCACTTGAAATGTCCTCACCTCCAGTTCACATTACATTGTTTATAGAAACATTTACTTCTACCAACTCAACTGTTCACCTGACAGTTCGTCTTAGTAATCCATCCATTTACCGTTATTTGCTGGCTGTCAGACTGTGGATAAATTCTCAGTTCCACACCTATCGCACAGGTATAATTTACAATTAAAGTCTTGTTTTGCAGATGTATCTTTTTCATAATTATCTTCCTTTGTCTGAAATATAGTCCTCCCAAGAGTCTCCCTTGGCACTTTTCTCTTTCTGTATCCTTTACATTTGAGAAGATCATTCATCATTTCTCTTTAACTGTCATTTTATGACATTGATGCATTATCTGGTTTCCTGATTTCTTCCTCTGCATTAGTTGTGCTTTTCTAGTCACTCACAACTAGGCAATCCCTTTACATAAAATCCTCCTTCTGTGCTCAGCGTTTAGAATACAGAAATAATAACTTTGAAAATCACATCTGATTTTCTTTCAGAATCCCCCCCCCAAAAGATAATACCTTCTTTTAGTCCCTTTCCATATACCATCCAACTTTTAAAATAATTGGGGGCAGGGGGAGAAGTTATTATCCCTAATCCTCTGCCTGCAGTGCCACCAGCCACATATGGGTGCTAGTTTGAGTCACTGTAGCTTCATTTCTGATGCAATTACCCACTAATGCCATGTGAAGAAGCAAGGGATAGCCCATGTCCTAGAACTCTGCACTCATGCTGAAGACTGGAAGAAGCTGCTGGCTCCTAGATATGGACAAGCAAAGTACTGGCTGTTGAGGCCCTTTAGGGATTTATCCAGTGGGTAGAAAACCTCCTCTCTTTGTTAATCTGCTTTTCCAATAAAAGTAAACTTTTTTAGAAAACAATTTTTACTGTCTGTTATCATCATCATTATCCAATTTCAGGCCAGCTATATCTGTAATTTGCAAATGGAATCTTTAAAATTGTAGAATCCTTTGTTCCTAAAACTTAGTCTACAAACCATACCCAGATTAATATTTCTTGAATCAATGCAATTCAATGAAGGATTAAATTCTGGCTTGTGAGCCTATCATTAGTGATCCAGATCCACACCGGGGCATCTGTCATCACCTTTTAACTAATCTCCAGCATTTAAAGTGCTAAGTAGTTACTGGTAAATGTTTCCACTCTTGCACCGCTTCATATTTGTGCAAGAACACTAATCAGCATTTTATGTTCAACTCCTTTACATGCTTAAACTTGCTTATTTTAGCCAATAAAAGCATGATATATTCCATGCAACCAACATCGCACACAAACACTTTCCATCTGATTGGAACAACGTGCCTTCTTCTATATCATTCTCTAGCTCTTTCTCAGGGCAATTATCACTTTGGATTGAAAATTAAATCTTTTTGGCATACATTTTCCCATTTTTATAAAAATAGTCAATACACATTCTTAACACTATTAGACTGTTAATAAGGCACTGTTTAAACCACATAAACATATAAGTGTAAGTTATTTGCAAATTTCACTTCTGAAAATATAGTGCAAAATAGTATTTATTTGTATCTACTGAATCGATGAATGTCAAAGATGTCTGTACTCATCTCTGAATGTTTTTTAAATTTTAAATGTCTAGATTTTTGAGGCCCTTTCACATAATAAGGCTCAAGGGTTAATATTTGCTAATATTTAAAAACTCGAGGTATGGATATTTTAAAGCAAACTCAAAAGGCAAGATTTCTGCATGGATAATACTGTGGATTTTACCATGTATAGTCAAAAAACATAAAAACAGTGTTATATCAGGCATAAATAGCTGAGGTAGTCCCAAATGCTAGATTTTGAAAAATGCAATTAAAGTTGTTTAAGACAAGGGAGAGGGAAAGACAGACAGCAACGTAGAAAAAGACAGAAAGAGAGCCCCTTTCACTTGCTCATTATCCAAAGTTCTAGAGCATCTGAGCTAGGCTGTAGCAGCAGTTAGAGTCTAGGAGGTTTGAATTCACGGAGGTAGCAACACAATTACTTAAGGCATTACCTGCTTCCAAGTTATGTATTGCAGGAAGCTGGAATTTGGAGTTGGAGGAGGGAATTGAACCTGGGCTCTGATGCATGTTTGTTCAAGCAGTTAATATACCCATGGGCATATTAATCAATTCTTAACTGCTAGAACAAATGCCTGCATGATTTTTTTCCAAATTATAAAATATGATAGGTTCATTTGGTTAGCCATTTTGTAGTTCTAAAAATCAAAATAGAAAATATTGTAAGCTCTCTCCTTTCTTTCTTGTTTGGTTCACTATTCTAATTATACTGAAAGCTAAAGATGTAGAGAAGCAAGTTCTTGGTGTGAGGAAATGACTTGTTGCTGCCAACGAATTCATTTATCAACAAGTAAAGTAATAAATATCTTAACTGTGCTTAAAGACCTTATTTCCAATAAAGGAGTAAGTAGTTTTTTTTTTTTTACTTAGATCCTTTTTTTCAAATTCTCTTGACCTCATGATAAAACCCTCATCTTCCAAGAAACATTGTATACTAACCTGTATGAGATTTAACAATTGCATGCACTTTCACTTGAGGCATTAAGAAGGGGATGAAAAATGTGGATACCAAGAATCAGATATTTTAAGATGTTTTGGTCATTATGATGAACTTTCCATATATAAATGTTCCACATTATTATCCTGGAGACTTTGTAAACCTCCCCCTCCCATTTTTTCCTCTCCTCAATAAACTCCTAATAGTTTGCATAATAAAATCCTTTTCCAGTAGTAAACTTATTAGAGAATGATAAAGATTGGCAAGAGTTATCAAGAATATAAAACCAAATTTCATGAAATGTAACTGCTTAATTTTTAAGCTTATACTGCCCATATACGCTATATCAAGAAGAAATCATCTGAAGAAAAGTATAAGCAAACTTTAGTAATTGCTCCTAGAACAAGATTGGAGATGCTAAGTAAGTGAGACATTAGTAATAATTAAAATGTGTCAGAAAGTTTAATGATATAGGAAAATATTGATGATATATCAACTACTAAATTGTGGAGAAAAACACAGGGACAAGAACATTATGGAGAGAAAAGAAAATGCCAAAGAGGTGGCTCATTCTTGTGCCTCTTTATGCTTTTAGGTACTTGTCACATTTGTAATTCACATATGTTATCATCACTTCATGTAAAGTAGAGTTTTTTTCAAGTACATTTTAAATTTAATATTCTATAGCACATCAAGAGTTAAGTGGAGTAAGGATTGAGAAGACATCAACTGGAAGAGCATTAGATAAAATCATATACTTAAGCCAGCCTCCATGCTTCTTCTATCACAGCGCAGAGATTTAGAAGGTAAGGTAATTTGTGCCAGCTCAAATTTACATGAGCAAAAAACACAAGATATAGTTTAGATTTAATTAAATCATCTGGACATGTATCTAAATGATCAAGTAATTGTGCTGCCAGCTGCCCACCCCATCAGTGAACAAATTACATATTCATAAAGGGATAACATTCAGAGTTTAAAAACAGTAGTTTGCCAGGTGGTAGTCACTAAGATAAGGTTCACAGATGTGAATATTAGAGCCAGAGAAATTTAATTATGTAAATATTGGATTGTTGAAATAAACCTCCCAGCTTTCCTTGAGACACAGGTGCTGAATATTTGTGCAAGTGCAAGAATCCTAAGGAATGAACACTGAGACTCAGACTCATAGTTAAGGACAGAATTACAAGAACAGTGGAGTACCAAACATGTCAGTTCTGTTGGGGCAACTTCTGGTAGCCTCCCTATGTTAGCGTAAAGGAGAAATTGTGGGACATTGTAACAAGATCTATTGATCGTTCATTAGTTAGGAACCCCAATTTTTATTTAGAACATAAATTTTTACATATCAGTAACTTTTAAAATGCAAAACATCATTTGGGAGAAAAATGATATCCACAGAGCATACTCAATATGCAAATTCCTAATATAAAACCTCTACCTTAACAATATGATTCTTCTATTGTTACACATATAATTGAGACACTCCTGAAATCACAATTTCAATAAAATATAAAAGCAACTTTTATACCAGTACATATTCCGTGTTCATAGTTTCAAAGACTCCAAAAATTATATATATGATGGAAATGAAACTATCAACTTTCAGTAGATGACACTAGAAGGGTGAATATAACCATTCTAGGATTTAGCCTAAACATGACAGAACTGAGTTTAGATCACAAGTTCTGGTAGGTTCTGAATGTTGGTAGAAGCATGATGGTTTTTCTAAATGATGACTAGCCAATTACAGTGAGTACAAAGTTCTGTCATAAGTGACATCTTAAATGAAGCATTTCATTAAGAAAAGTAAAATTTCCACCTCATTTTAATCATTTTAGCTATTCAGAATTCTGTTAATCAAGTAGGGAAAAATTGCCTCTAACATCTCAAATGATTTATCTGTTTGTACCGATGTGAGAAAAATGATCACATCAGAAGTAATAGATTCAAGTACAAAGAAAGTTCACATTACAGCTATGCTGATGAAAATTACCTGCAGGCTGTTACAACAGAGATGGTGAATTAATTAACCTTTTGCCATAAAATTCAAGAAACCTCAGCAAAGACTGAAGTTTTTCTAGCTCTTTCAACATTTCAGAAAAGGAAATGAAGTACCAAACTAAATAAAATATACTGAGATTTGATCCATTTTCATGTTACCACAGTAAAGGCACATAAAGTGTGATTAAAAGACAACAAGCAAGAGGATTCATGTTCTTTAGTTAAAAAGATGGGTAATCATGTTTTATTTTTGCCAGATATTTGCCTTGATATTACTCTTGATAAGCTACTGAAAATATTTAAATTTTAAGAACTACTAAATTAAAGTTCAAAAACTGACATAATTTAGATGTCTATACAGACATGAGTTTACAATAAATTTAGCTTGACATAATATCTGCATATGAGATTAATGATGCTAAACATTTTATTTTTTTAATTACAAATAACTAGAGATTTTCTATTTTTTGGGCTGATACTTACAATACAGTTTTAATTAACCCATTATGTAATTCATAGTTGACGATGGACAATTCATTCATATAATTGGTTACTTGAATTCTCATTTAAAATGTGGGATATATGTGTAGTGTTTTAGAATATGAGGGCTTTTATTTACCACTATAACAAACTATGACATATCAAATTCATCTTTAAAGTGCAAAATTATTATAAAGTTGTCAAAAGTTTTAGGAAATTATGTTTCTTCAGATAAGAAGTCAACAATAAAGTATTAAAATAGGAAGGTGATACTTTAATGTTAAAGCATGAATTTTGTTCATCTAAACAGCTAAAGATGTATGTGGTACTTCTTTTTGAGAATAAAGGTAAGAATACATTTTGAATAATATTTATTAGTAATAACATATCTATTTTAAATACTTTAGCACAATGAGTAAATGTTTCATAAATGAAAATGTATTATATATTCCAAATGAATCTTTTTACTATAGCTATTAGGAAAATCAGCTTATTGCTGATAAATTTAGGATATTTATCAAAACATTTTTCATTATTTCAAGCTTGACACCTCCTCCATAATTAAGCATATTTTAAGGGAAGATGTCAGTTTACTTTAAAGCAAGAGGTCTAGCACATTTCTGTTGTAAACAAAAGGCATAATAAATATATTTTGAAAATATGAAAACATAAAGCTTAAAAACATTGGTATTACTGCCAATATTATTGTTTATCCATGTGAAATTATACTACATACAGTGTTGCTATGGATTCTGATGTGATCATATAAATGTTAACAATGTTGGGAAAATACATGTTTTTCATTTGAAAACATGATCACATACCTGACAGGCAATGTTCTGTCTCCTTTCCTCCTATCCATTTCTCTCTGGGGTACAGGATACCAGCGGAAATTGAGTTTCCAGTTAAAACCACCATAAGTCATATCTGATCCAGCCATATATTCAAAGGTATCATCACTAATGACATCAATAATGGGGCAAACAACAGTTTTCCTGCAAAAAAAAAATTAAAACCAGTTAATATACAAATGGTACCCTAAATGTTATATTTGGTTTTTCTCTGTGATTATGGCTGATATGTTGAAATGTAATTATTTTGCTATCTTACTATACCTTTAGTTTCATTTTATCCCATTTCTCTATGAAACTATCTTTTTTTCTCTAAAATTGCCTTAGGGTATAGTTTATACTATTATGTAAAATCTAATCCTTTACACTAATTGACCTTCAAAGTAATTTCCAAATGCGTTCTAAGTATTGACTCAGCTGGGACATCATGGTCTTACTCATTAAACTCCATCCACAGCATGCTTACTAGAGATAATTTGAAAGTCAGTATCATGTTAGCTTTAATCCAGAGAGAAATGATGGCATATAGAGAGGGCAAATTGGATGATTACAAATCAGATATGCTGGTTTGCATTCAGAATAGAGTATGTTAGTTTAAAGAGAAAGTTTTGAGAAAACCTTCCAGGAGGTATGTGAATAAGCAAAAATGCAGAAATAGCAACAAAAATCTTGAGCTATCAGCATAAATATAAATATACCCTATGAAGATTAGTAGGATCATAACAATTTCTGAGTGAATTACTCCAGAAATAAAAACTTGCAGTCACAACTGAGAAAATATTTATATTTTTGATAAGGAAAGACAGGTCACTTTAGTCTCTACTATTAATCTAACATTTAAAACAGAGAACCAGGAGCTTTGTTGTTCGTGATTGCATACTATAGAGGAGTACAATTTCACTTGAGGTTGTTAGGTACTTATTTAATCCATTTTGTGCTTTCCCCCATTTAGATTTACCCAAGCTGGCTGTGATGGTAGCAAACTGCAAAGTGGAAAGCTCGGGGTTTTTTTTAGGTTTTTTTTTTTAATTTGTTTGTTTAATGTTGGTTAGAAGGTACATAATCAATTGCCATATGAAGTAGCAATAGTTAGGGAAAGAAAAGTCAAACTAAGTTTTATTTATTTTTACTTAATAACACCAGTGTCATCAATACTCATTTTCAATCCAGTATTCGATTTCCCACAACTGGTCAAAGTCTGATGTATTCTGAATTCAATAGGATTCAAGTAACCTTGGAAAAGATTTTTAGTGACTGAGCCCCACAAAATCAATATCTTTATTTCTTTTTCCACTGGATTTAATGATTTAATTTGTAGGAGATAAAATTAATTTAAAACATAGAACAAACTTTATTTTTTTAGTCATGGCAATTTAAAAATGTATAATCACAACATGAGATTAGAGTTAATTATATGAAAACACATTATAAATAGTGGTTAGGTAAAAATTAAGTGGCTTATATATGATCGTATTAAAATATTATATTAAAAACTCATTAGATTAAATAAAAATGTATGTTGGAAAAAAGTAGCATTGCATACAAAATTTTCAGGAAACAAATGTCACATAGTCTCAGCTCATTTTGTTTTTCCATTCTTACTCTCTTGCGGGTATCATACAGAATGACAAATGTCATTAGCCATGTATTACACCCTGTTGACTAAAAGGTTCCTACTGCTCTCTTCAACTGCTGTGGTTCATTTTACTGACAGCCTCCATCCATCTTCCTGGCAAGTACAAAATCCTGCCTTTAAGTGATGCAGTTGGACTAGCTATGGCTAAACAGCCCCTTGTCACGGATGGCTAATTAAAACTTCAATTCTAGAAAGACTTTGGGAGGCAGATGAAATGTCTTGTCAAACACGGTGGTATGTCACTCCTTGATATTATAACAGATAGCACTGCTTGTACATTGCCTTCCTGCAGTGCTCAGAAATTATGCCCATTTATAACAGATGCAAAAAAAAAAAAAAGCCTGTACTTCATAGCAGCATTGCCAAAAGAATTGACAGGCTGCCATGAGAATTGTAGCATCTAAAGCATTTTCTGTTATCACAATTCATATGTAGCAACTGGTGACCTTGCTTAAATAATACGCATTATTCTTACAGCTATGATGCTTTCAAGATATTTTTCAGAGGCGAACATGAGCATACATCTTTAGAAATAGAATACAACAGAATGGGGCAAATAACTCAGATGCAGTATTGAGAAACCTGATTGGGTAGTAGGATAGCTGAAATATTTTTGACAGAATTCCAAATGACTGAGACAAGTTACGTAACTGTTTTTGTTCCTATATTTAACCAGGCATAGATGAGAATACCTGTATTACCTATTTCACAAGTTGTGAGAACATTAAAATATTGTCTTTGAAAAATATGCTTTGTTACTATATGATTGCAGATTAACTTTATTTATGCAAGAAAGTGAATATTCAATACATTTTATAGTGACAGTTTGGCTCTTCCATAATGAAATATTAACTCTCAGCAATGATATACCAGTCTAACCTATTACAATAAAGGGAAAAACTGTTTTTTTTTCCCCCAACAATCTGTCAAATAAGTGTCCTGAAAAAGCAAACTGAGAGGGAAATTCTGAAGCATACCTAGAACTGCCCTAACAGGGTTAGTCATGACCCAGGCAGATAAAACACATGATTTTCACACCTGTCCTCCTTTATTCTTGCCAGCAAGGGTTCCAACCATCCCAATGTGCACTCACAGTGTGCATCAAGGAAAGTTATGACCTGCCCTTTGGAAGCCGCAGCTCCCCGAAGCCGGGCACGTATCAACCCCGAACGCTCTTCCATTCTGATAATTTTCACTGGCACTTCTAAATTTTTCACGTAATTCTCTAATGTCAACTTGAGAAAATCTGTAACACAAATAAAATGCACACAAAAATTGTACTTGGTTTAAGACATAGCAGATATAACTACTGAATTCTAAATTCTACATAAAAATGGTAGTCAATTGTTCTCTCTCCCTCTCTCTCTCTCTCTCTCTCTCTCTCTCACACACACACACATAGACATACACACAGTTTGCATTAAGAGAAATAAAAATACATTTCATTGGGTAATATCACATATTCATGAAGTCATATACATATCTGATGATTTCAGAAGTCAACATGGGAAGACAGAGACATGTTAAGCAGTTATTTTGACTTACTTCTAAGGCTGATAAGTGCCAAACAGAATTGTGGGAAAAACCCAAAGAATTCATAACTTATTTCTGAATGTGTCCTTGATTAGATACATGGAAAAAAATCTGACAAGTAGTTGCAAAGCTAAAAATTGTAGAGCAAACAAGGACCACTCTCCAGCCATCTTTCCAATGAAAGATAAAAATATAGTTGATACCTCTTTCACTGGCATCATCTACCAAGATGACTTCAGAGAGCAGGTCATGTGGAGATCGATTTATAACACTGTAAACAGTCCTGAGGAGGGTGCTCCATGCTTCATTATGAAACACAATGACTACACTCGTGTTTGGAAGTTCATCAGGGTAGACTTTTGTCTTGCATCTGGAAAAGAGGAAAGAAAAGGGATTAATTAGAATCCATTAATTTTTATTCTGATTATCATAGAGAGATTTTCCTAATAACACAACCTCCTACTGAAAGTTGACCATGGCAGCATTTCATGAATATCTAAAATCATGTTCCTTTTCCTAACTGCCATGAGTAATCACTTGGCATTTTGAAAATTAAATATGTATAATTACTAATATTTTATTTTTATGCCTGCAGAGCACAAAGCAGCATGATTTCTACCAGTATAAGAAACATCAAGGAAAGCTAAAATAACATTCTGAGACTGTCAATAAGAAGGCCAGGTACAGGAAGAATTCATTCAGAGGATATGTTTTCATCCTTTAATGGAAAAAGATATTGTGTAACTTGAAAAGTTACAAAAAGAAAACCATACACACCAACAGTGTTTTGAAGTATGTAAATCTGAGACAGTTTTTCAACTTAATATCTAAACAGATGTGTGTTCCATTTCACTTGAGAATGACATAAACAATGTCTACTTTAAGGAAGCAAGGGCTTAAGAATCAGGATGCACTGAGAGCATTTTCAATGAGAATAAAAAAATCCAGAACTGTTGGAACTTTGGAAGGGGGTTGGGTTTCCAGTATTTCACCAGTTTCAGTGAGCACAGATATTATATGAAGATGCATAAAAATATAAATTCTAATTCGCTAGGTCTGGAGTGCCCTGAGGGTCTGCATTTGTAATAGCTCACAGGTGAATCAGAGAAAGCTGAGCAGCAAGGTCCCTGGAGAAGGTTGGTCCCTGGAGAAGGCTGAGCAGCAAGGGCTGCCACAGACTTGTCATGACTTTCAGAATAGAATATTTTAAAGAAACAAAAGATTTTAACTCCACTTATAAATCCGCATAAGCCCAAATTTTATTATCTTAAATATTCAAAAGTTATATTGTGATAAGCAATATGTGTACTGTTCTAGGTAATCAATCCAAAGTAAACACAAACATAGTTGTTGCTTGTTTCAAGTCATATGCATTCAAACATTCCTGTTATGTAACTTCACACATCACCAAGGCTATGCACTATAAACAATTTCATAAGGAATGCCATACAGTACAGAAATAAAGGTGTGTTTTAGTTGTTTTTTTCATGAAAGCTAAAATAAGTCTTATGCTGTCTAGACTTGAAGAAATGAGCTTCCTTGGGGGTAGGAATTGTTTTAAAAGGGACAAAGGCTCTGACTGGAAAGCTCAAATCCAATCTTCCAGTGACTGGGATCCATTCCTGCCTCCACTCCTGATGTAGTTGCTGGAGTTTCTGGGTCCTGGGTTCGGTTAGCTCAGCCCTGACAGCTACCACGAGCAAGAAGAAAAGAGAAATACAGATCAATCTTTGATCCAGTGGTTTGAAATTCCCAAACGGCCTCAATGCCTGACCTGGGCCAATCTTACTTCAAGATACAGGAGCTTTTTCTGGGTCTCTCATGTGGGTACAGGAGCATCGTTTGTTTTCCCAGGTACATTAACAGGGAATTGGATAGAAGTGGTACAGCCGGGACTAAAACACTTGCAACATTATGCCATACTGACAGCCTCATCTGTTGAAATCTGAATCTTACCTTTCAAAACAGTCAAAAATACAACCTATTCAGTGGCATCGTCTGTACCTTAATCTAGTAAGACTGTATATTAACTACAATTAGAACATTTTCAGTTTATTTTTATTTGGAAAATACTAATAAAAATAATACAAAAGATACCATTCATGTAATGAAATGAAAATGTCGAGAGTGGGAAAAGTAGTTGGATTGAAAACAATCTTCCCATTTTAATGAGAAGATGAAGACAATTTTTAGATACTTCATCATCATTGGCTTTGTACGTCCAGGCAATTAACAACATGAACTTAACCATCTTGGTCGTTGAGAAAGGTTCTCTGTGCCATTCTCCTCAAACATCTGTTCTGCCTCATGAAAAAAAAGGTATCACTTGTAACATGATAGGAAAAAAAAATCATTGATAACCACCAAAGCGAATAAAGAGATAAAACTAAAAGTACAGACCCCAAACAGTGACCCAGTGGTTTTTATGAATGAATGCAGCCAAGAAAAATGATTGGTGTCACTGGTTAAAACAATAACAACAACAATAATAATTGTGAGAGAGAGAAATGGGTTGAGACATGGAGAGTAAATACATACTTCTATCAAATAGTTACTTTAATTCGTTTAAAATCATGGCTAAGTTGGGAGCTGGATGTAAGTCTCTAAATGGATGAGAGAAAACAATTACTGGGATGTCATTGTTGCCTCCAGGGTCTGCATTAGCTGTAGATAGGAGTTAGCAGCCACAGCACTCTAACTGGAACTTGGTCTTCTTACCTGGTGTCTAACTTGGGAAACTAAAAGGCAGCTTCCATAAATTATCTTAAATCAGATATATTTGCATGCTGTAGTAAATGCTAACAAAGGAAATAGGGATGAGCTGTGAGTTTAGGTAAATTATCTAGAACATAAATCAAACTTAAGGCAGATATAAAGATAAACATTTTAAATAATTTTATCAAATTCATTTTTTGATGATTAAATCTACTCACAAATGCTAATTTTACATTTGTTATATGTGTCACAGTTATTATGAACAAATTTACCATTATTGCAGCTATTGAGTGGAAAAAATTTCCACTGTGCTATTATCTAATGTAGCATGAAAACAAAATGTGACCAATATTTGTGTTAATGATTTCAGATCTTCTTATATAAACAGTCATTCATAAGATGCTATAAAGATTCAGTTAGGCAGAACAAAAAAATCTGAAGCTTTAAAACAATATAGTGATAATACTTAATAGCACATTGTATATGTGAAATGTACTACAGGAATGAATATTAAGCCTTCTCAACATGAAAACAAGCATAATCATCTGAGGTGATACATGTTAATTAGTTTCATGGTGGCAATCAGCTCAGAAACTTTCTACATTTCAGAAAACCAAGTACAACTTAAACTGATCAAGTTTTGTCTCAATAATGCCAGCAAAAACACTATTCGGTAGAGAAGAAATTTATAATAATAAAATAATAGGAAAATGCTTAAGCCATAAAAAGCATCATTGTCTATATCAGTACACTCAATTATACCATATACATATATATATATTATAAAAAGTTCTGTGAGTTTCATATTTTCTGATGGAATTGTGTCTATTTGAACTGCTGGTAGTTCCCTATTTCGTTACAGCTTTTATTTCAGCTAGGATAAAATACACTACGATTTTAAGTGCATTGAATAAAGAGAAAAAAGAGTCTAATGATGCATACAACCACTCTCTTTTTGTTTGTTTTTAAACTTTATTTTACAACACAGTTTCATAGTCATTGGGGTTTCCCCACCCCCTGCCCCCCATGTTCTCCTCTCCAGTCTTTAACTAGGTGTCATCCAAGTGCCCCCAGAAGTCCATCACACTGCAATTGAGGTGTCTCCCAACGATGTAGAGGCTTATCTATTGTATATCCATCCTTGTATTGCAAGTACTGGGGTATACTTTTCTTTTTTTCTACCTATGGACATATTTATTCCTGCTGGACTTTCATTACACCTTCCATTGTATACAGTCTCCCTCGGGTTGAGAGGAAAAAAGAAGGAAAGAAAAAAGAAAAAAAAAGTAAGTCAAATGAAATTGTGAGCTTTCATCTCCATGGTGCTGTTGAACTCATAGCAGGGGAATTGATGTGAGGGTAGGGTGGTGCAAAAGAGTGTCCAATATCTTCTTGTAGAAATCAATGCTAGTATATGACCGATGTGGTTTAAGTGAGAGTACAGTACAGACTAGATCATCGTTACCCATGCTTAGTAGTACTAACAATGATTAAAGGGATATTAACAATCTTTGGTGATCATATGCAATCCATCTCTCATTAATTATTGATTCATAGGCTACATCACAATGTCTTATTGAGTGTGGTACAGACAGTTTGAAGGCACAATAATATACAACTTATAGGCACTATTTTTAGATTTGACATCATTTTTATCTTATATAAGCCAAACATATGGTATCTGACCCTTTGGGATTGGCTCATTTCCCTTAGCACAATAGTTTCCAGTTGGGCCCATTTGGCCTTGAAGAAATATATTTCGCTTTTTTGTTTGTTTTGTTTTGCTTTGCTTTTAATAGCTGAGTAGTAGTCCATAGAGTAGATGAACTATAGTTACCTTATCCAGTCTTCTGCTGATAGGTATTTTAGTTGCTTCCACGTTTTTGTGATTATTGATTGTGCTGCTATGAACATAGGAGTGCATGTTGCTTTCTCATGTAAGAGGTCTTTTGGATATATAACCAGAAGTGCTGTTGCTGGGTCATTTTCAGTTGTTTGAGTGTTCTCCATGCTGATTTCCATAGAGGCTGCACCAGCCTGCAATCCCACCAGCAGTGGAGTAGAATTCCCTTTTCCCCACATGCTCGCCAGCAAGTGTTGGTGGTTTTCTGTATGTGAGCCATTCTTACTGGCATTACTTAGTATCTCAGTTATGTTTTTATTTGGATTTACCTTATTATCAGGGAGCTGTCCATATGCTTGTTAGCCATTTGGATTTGTTCCTTTGTAAAGTGTCTGCCCAGGTCTCATGACCATTTCTGGACTGATTTGTTTCTTTTGCCATTTTGGTTGTTCTGGAGTTCTTTATATATTCTGGAGATTAACCCCCTTGTCTTCTGTGTCGTGTGCAAAGATTTTCTTCCATTCTGTGGGTTGCTTTTTTACTTAGTTGATTCCTTTGCTGTGCCAAAGCTGCTTAGTTTGATGAAGTCCCATTTGTTTACTTTGGTCTTGATTGCTTTTGCTTTCAATGATTTTTCTAGGAAGTCAGAGCCTACGCCTATATCTTGCAGAATGTTTCCAACTTTTTCTTCCAAAAGTTTGAATGTTTCTGGATGTCGATTTAGATTTGATCTTTGTATATGGTGAAAGGTGGGGGTATACTTTCTTCTTTACGCAGGAAATCAATTAATTGTCCCAAAAGCATTTATTAAAGAGAACTTTCTTTTCCCCTGGATTGTCGTCTATTTTCTTGTGGAAGATTATTTGGCTATACCTGTGTGGATTCCCTTCTGATGCTTCTATTCTGCTCCACTGATCTTCTCTTTCTTTGTGCCAGTACTAGGAGGTTTAAATAACCACCATCCTATAATATGTCCAAAGGTCTGGGATTGTGATCCCTATCACACACCCCCATTAGATTCTTATTCTTCAGGATGGTTGTGGCTATTTGTGGTTTTTTGTGCTTCCAGATGAACCTTTGTATCATTTTCTCCAGCTTGATGAGGAATAGAACCACTCTCTCTTAACACTAATATCTATTCAATACTTCAACATATATTACACTGGAGTGGCAGAGGCTAAAATGAAGTTCAATCCCTTGTGACTTGCTGACAGAAGAAAAAACTGAAAAAGGCATTTCAGTGTCCCTTCCCACATTCATGGGAAGATTATGTTTTTGTTTTTCCAAAGAGCTTAGACAGAAGCAAAACATGTAATCCCTGCCTATTGGAAAGGATGATGAAGTGGAAGTTGTTATGGAACACTGGAAACGGTCAGCAAATTGGCAAAGTAGCTCAGGCTTATAAGAGGAACGACATCATCTAGATTGAACACCTGCAGCCAAAAAGGCCAGTGGCACAGTTGTCCACGTGGGCATTCACCCCAGTAAGCTAGCTATTACTAGGCTAAAACTGACCCAGAAAAGGTACTCGTATGGAATGCCAAGTTTCATCAAGAAGGAAAGGAGAAACACAAATATAAAGAAGAAACAACTGGAAGATCCAAGAATAAAGCAATCTTGTATATACACTTTGAATAAAAACTGCTTGAACAGATAAATAGATAAATTATAGTAAAAAAATATCTAGATAATGTTAATATAAGCTTGTCACATTTGACTTATAAATAAGTACATCAGTTCCCTATCATTCTGAGATTGTCCTTCTTCTGCAGAGCTTTCTCCAGTTTTAAGTTGTACATCTTAATATAGGATAGCTGCTCGTGCTGTGGTGTAGTATGTAAAGCCATTCCCTGCAGTGTCAGCATGCCATACAGGCATTGCAGAGTTTCCTGGCTGCCCCATGTTTGATCCAGGGGACGAAGGCTCAAATGTTTGTAAACCTGCCAGTCCCATGGGAAACCCAGATGAAGCTCCTGGGTTCATTCTTGAGGCAATCCAAAGAAATAACTTGCAGATGAAAGTTCTCTCACTTCTCTCTCTCTCTATCTATCTATTTCTGTGTCACTCTATAACAATGACTCTATAAATCAATAAATATTTTTTTAAGATTTATTTATTTATTGGTAAGTCAGATATACAGAGAGGAGGAGAGACAGAGAGGAAGAACTTCCGTCGGATGATTCACTCCCCAAGTGAGTGCAACAGCTGGTGCTGCGCCAATCCGAAGCCAGGGTCCAGGAACTTCTTCCGGGTCTCCCACATGGGTGCAGGGTCCCAAAGCTTTGGGCCTTCCTGGACTGCTTTCCCAGGCCACAAGCAGGGAGCTGGATGGGAAGTGGAGCTGCTGGGATTAGAACCGGTGCCCATATGGGATCCCGGTGCGTTCAAGGGAGGACTTTAGCTGCTAAGCCACACTGCCGGGCCCTAAATCAATAAATCTTAAATCTTCACCTTTTAGTGGTTATCTTTCTTAGTACTATAAGGTTGTGCTTTCCAAATTTTAATATGCAAATGTATTAATTATGTTGGCACATAAGAAATAATAATAGAAATTATTTGCTTTTATATTATGTACATGTGAACAAATACTGTTTTAGCAATGTATCTGATGAAGACAGTATTGGTTTTCCTTTATGTAAGCATATAAATGAGACTGGCAAATGAACACTATTCTGGAAGAATGATATGTTTACAATTTTATTTGAGAGAAAGCTTTTATTTTATATCTACTAGTGAAATAAAGTAACTGCAATCTAGTGAGTCAGTGAAATAACAAACATCATGATGGAGTTTCATACATGCAATATCTTGTCACCAGCTGATTTTGTAATACTTGCAAGGAAGTAAAAGATTTCCTTTTGAGTCTAGAATAATATTCCAGCGGGTCTTACTATTGTGTAAGTGTTAAATTATTCCATCACTTTGAAAAAACTTCCATGTGGGTTTCAGTCATAGAAAATGTGATTAAAATGTTTGTGTTGTGTTCTTGCATAACTGTGTTATTTTATACATCCACCATGGGGAAAGAAATGATCATTTAAAATTAAGAACTATGATATAAAATTATCAGACAGAAAGTGAAAAACAAAGAAAAAATGTTCTTTAGCTTAGTACAACACTTTAAAATAGATGTGGAATCTTCTTGAATCAGTGATATTAAAACACTATTTCCTATAAATTAAGCATGAGAGTTGGAAAATTTCCACATTATTTACAATTGTTACTTTGATGTGTACTATTGCTGTCCCAATCCTGTTGATTAGCTGCTGCTGATATGCAAACGTATTACAAACATGTCCAGCTTTCATTCTTGGAGACAACATGGAGAAGGATCCTGCTGTCAGTGCCTGCAACATGAAGGTTCTATGACAGAGTACACCTGCGTACCATCCTTTGCCATAGTTATGCAAACGTTATGGGAACATAAACTGTTACACAATTTGATTTTATCCTTTGGAAAACCATATCAGTGCTTTAACACTAGCTACTAAACCCAACATGCCATGTCAAAGAAATAAAATTGACTCAGATGAGAATACAAAATCACAAAGGATCCGTAATGACACGGTGGTTTCATCAGACATACTCCATTTAGGACTCAAAACAAAGGTCATCAGCACTGTGCTTTGCGTGACTTGGAATATGCCTCAGTGAGTCAGAAGATACTTTTACTGCATCAATCAAGAAAGATTAATAACATTAATTAAGATAAAGACTTGAAAACAAATCCCTTATACATTTATTATTTTTAAGAGCAATGGGAATTGCAGAACTATGTTTCCCAATCATCCACATTCATATTCATGAAGAAATTCCATCATTCTGAAATGCATCCATGCAAAGAGAACTTTGGCAATAGGAAAATAGAGTTTTTACAAAATTGAACCACTTTGGAACCTCAGTAAATTACAAGACTTCACAGGACTGAAATTGCGTGTGGCACAGTGAATTAAGCGGCTACCTTCTATGCTGATAAGAGTGTGAGTTCATGGCCAGACTGCTCAACTTCTCATTCATATCTCTATTAAGATGCCTTGAAAAACAGTGAAAAGATGGTTTGCCACAGAAGTTGGAAATCTATATGGATTTCTAGGTTCCTGGCTTCAGCCTAGCTCAGCCCTGGCTGAGATGGACAGGCATAGAGTGAATCATCTGATAGGAAACTGATCTCTCTATCTCTGCCTGTCTCTGTCACTGTGCCTCTCAAATTTAAAACAATTAAATAGTTCCTTTTACCTGTTTCTTTTAGATTTACTTTTATGGGAAAGGCAGATATACAGAGAGAAGGAGAGACAGCGAAAAAGATCTTCCATCCACTGGCTCACTCTCCAAATGCCCTCAACAGCTAGAGCTCAGCTGTTCTGAAGCCAGGAGCCAAGAGCTTCCTTCAGGTATCCCAAGCAGGTGCAGGATTACAAAGGCGATCCTCTACTACTTTCACAGGCCATAAGCAGGGTGATGGATGGAAAATGAAGCAGCCAACTTATAAAACAGCACCCATATAGGATCCAGGCTTTTTGCAAGAGGAGGATTAGCCAAATGAGCCATTCTGCCAGGCTCCATTTTACCTGGGTTTTAACGTCTAGACTTCTAAAAATGTTTGAGAAAAAACAGCAATGACATATTTATGGGTTAGCACATGATGTTTCGATACATACATATAAATGTAATGTATATACATACACACACACACACACACATATATATATAATGTAATGATCGCCTCAGGGTAAATATATCTATTTCCTAAATTACTCATGATTTTGTTACAATGAGAATATCCAAAATACTTTATTCTTTATTGAGATATGCAAAAATTATCCTTATGGCCACTCTACAGTACAACAGAAGACCAGTATGTATTTCTCCTAACTACCTGTAACTTACAACCCAACACACAATATTTCCCCATCTTTGTTTTTCCCATACTTTCCACAGGTTTTGGTAAACATTATTCTGTTCTGCATTTCCATGAGATCAATTTTTTAGATTACAGTGATGATTGAGCATGTGGCTTATTTCAAATAACATAATGACTTACACTGAATATTTATACTACATTATTACCCATCAGCTGAAGACTTAGATTGAATTTATTCTTAATTCCTGTGAATAGCTGTACATAATTGTCTTTCCAGCAGACCGATTGTGTTTCTTCCAGAATCTCAGAAGTGGGATTGCAGGGAAATTTGTTACACCTAATTATAAATTTGGAGGAAACATCAAATGGTTTTCCACAATAGCTACAGTAATTTGCATTCTATCAAAAATTTAAAAGGTCTCTCTTTTCTCTATGGACTCACTGTAATTCATTTATTTATTGCACATGTTTACATATGTGAATACAATATATGCATCCTTCTGTGAGAAATGTCTAGTGTATATTTTTAAATAAGTTTATTTAGATTTTTAGGCTTTTTAGTTGAGTTTAAAATTCTGTGTATTAACATTTTATCAGCTACATGATTAATGGTTTTTGCCATTGTATCCTTTGCACTGAGTTGTTTGGATATGCACATGGGAACCTTTGCATTGCTTGATAGGACCCTAATATTCTATTTTGGCTTTTACTTTTTTATTTGGACATCCTTTTCAAAAAGAAATCTGTGACCATTCCAATATTATGGAGCATTTCCCCTGTTTCCTAGTCAGTGAATACTCCGAGACCTTATGTCTAGATATTTAATAATTCATTTTGAGTTGATATCTACATATTCTGAGAGAAGATAGTGGAGGCTTCTCTAGTTTAATTCTTTTACCAGTGGCCTAAGGACTACTTATTGGAAAAGTTTTCTCAAATGTGTTACTAGCACACTCCCAAAAATTACATAGTTTATTTTTAGACTAACCATTATGTTCTATATGTTTGGAGATGTATTTATGATGATTCATATGTATAATGTGGTAAGCATCCCAAAGGTAACTCTTACATAATAATTACTTGAGTAATTCAAATCTGTAAAAACAAAATTTTTAGTCATCTATTCTAAAAACTTTCAATTTAAAAGCCAGGCTAACTCTATGCTTATCCCTAAACTATCTGCTACTATATTCATCTGTTCTTTATTTTCTTCCAAGTAGAGAGTGTAGATGTGGAAGCAGCACCAGGCAGGAGGCATTTCAAGACATCTTACTTTTTGGATTCCGTTTGAAGTATGCCATAGGGATTTCACATGGAAGATTTGTGTGCTAGAGGAAACAGCAAAAAGGCGGAGAATTTCTTTCTCCACCTTATTTAAGGTCAGAGATAATTGGCTTCCTTATTCGGCCTTCTGCTTTATGATGAAAAATTTTAATTATGTTCTTTCCCATGAATCTATCTAATCAGAATGATTTGGAGAAATTTAAAATGTACACAAGAAGGAAATTTCACTTTATTCTTTATCTGCATTTAAAATTTTGTATATAAAAATATATTAAGTGGTAAGATGACTAAATACTTCACAATGAAGCTAGCTATTGTATGGATTTCCACATTAACGTACCAATTATATCCTTTATTATCATACCCTGAACACAGACACAGAAATACTAAATTTTCTTGGCTGATGCAGTGGCTCATAGGCTAATCTTCCACTTGAAATTGCTTGCATCACATACAGGTGCCATTTCATGTCCCAGATGCTCCATTTCCTATCCAGCTGCCTGATTGTGCACCAGTAAGGCAGTGGAGGGTGCCACAGGTCCTTGGGACCTAGAACTCAAGTGATAAATCTGGAAGACTTCCTGGCTTTGGGCTTCATATCTGTGCAGCTCCAGTCATGATGACTAATTGGGAAGTGAATCAGTGGATGGAAATAACCCTCTGTAAATCTACCCTTCAAATAAAACTAAATAGATTGTATTAATAAAAGAAATATCAATTTTTCTGCATGCATTTGCATGCTCAACTTATTTTTTAAACCTCTAAAGCAAGGAAGGAGAAGGACTTTGGTGCTGTAATAAAACATGCCATGTGTTCCAAGAGCTTATATCAGACTGACTCAATTGGCCCCGGTTGCAATTTCGTTTCCAGACTCCTGCTTATCTGCACTCTAATGAAAATGTGGATGCTTATAATTCTCATTAGAGACTAGAAGAAAATTCTGGACTATATTCAGTCTGTAAAAACTCATGCAAAATCAATGAGAAAGGAATCCATCAGGAAAGAATGTAAGCTAATGGATCTGCAAGTCATTATATTACAAACTAGTCCTATCAAGCCTGCATAATTTCTGTTTGCACATACTAGAGAAAGATGTAGATCTACAAAACATGACTTGCCCCTTTTCTGTCATTTAATTTTGTTCACAAATTCTCTAAGCATCAGCTTTGTCAGCACCAAAGTTGAATTAAAATTTTTGTATATATAAAATCTCTGGGGAATTAAATAAATGCTATTTTTGTTCTATTATTCTTATATTATGATGTAATTCATGGAACTATAGATAAGGTAAATAAAATTATTCTGGTCACATTGTCAGCTGGTAAGATTCTAACTGTTGTCTTGCTGCTAATAATACATCTATTATATAAGTTCTTTGGCCAAGTTTTCAATTCACTCTGCACTTCCAATGTAGTTTCAGCAACAGCTGTGGTCTCCAGATCAACCAGGCCATAGAACGTCTTTGTCTGGTGTAATAGCATAGAATGAAAGTTCTATCTACCTCTTTCCTTTTCATTTTTTCTAAATAAGGTATTGTACCTAACGACAAATTTCTCTGGCTTGCTCTGGCTGTGTACTGTTAGGTTTTCTTGCTTGTTTACCTTAATCTCTGCTTCATATTTTCTTCTGTAGGAGTTCAAAGGGCCATGTTCAGCCCACCTGTTGAGATCTCTACTTCTTATTTGCACCGGAACATTCACAAGCAATTATCTGCTAACCAACTCATACTCCTTTCCACTAACCAAACTTGGGGCCACACCCTGTGACTTCTTCTCCTCTGAGACTGTTTCAATATCAAATGTTGAAATCTTCACCCAGGTGAAGTTTTTTCCTCCACAAATTGGGGCTGAGATAACAGCATATTCATAGAATATGCAATACTAAGTGTCTAACATTTCTCAATCTCTTATTTAGGTAACAGGTATTTCACTCTGAAGTCTATTTGGACTCATATTATTTGATCCTGATAACAATAATCCATTTCAAACTTATAATTTAACGATATCATGATGCTAAAGTTATAACTCAAAAATTATTGCATTTAGCACCTTGATGAACTTCCAATTAGTAAATCTGTTTAAACAAAAACAATGTTCAAACAATGCCTTCCTTAGAGGGCATAGCTCATGTGGGCTAATATTCCCCTTCAAAGTATAATATGTAGTTTAACTGGACAGCATTTTAGCATATTTAGCCTCAGAACAATCTTTCAACATCATCTCCAGGAATCCTGCACAATTTTACCCCATACTTTGCCCAATTCTAATGCAACTTGTGCATTGAAAGACATGTCCAAATCCATTTATGTGAAGACACCCAATTTCTAAAGCCTTACACCTTTATCATCCTTTCTCATGGATACAAGATCTATCCAGGTGCTCTTGTGGAGTCATTAGAAAAGATAATTTTTTTTTTTTACTTTTTATTTTGACTGCTTTTCCTCATATTGTCACAACAGTACACTCCTTTATTACAATTCCACCAGTCTGCTATTTAAGTGTGCTCTGACTTTGCTGGTATAGACAATGTCAGACAGTCCATCAGCCCAAACTACTCCATGGAATATTACTCAGCCATTAAAACGAATGAATTTACACCATTTGCAACTAGATGGTCCCAACTAGAGACCATGATGCTCAGTAAAATAAGTCAATCCCAAAATGACAAATACTATGTGTTCTTTCTAATATAAGGAAACACCATCATGCACATTGGAATGTATAGTGATGGAGTAATGGAGACTACCATATCCAGATGTGAAGATAATGCAACATGCATCCCTACTTCCAAATAAAAGATAGACTCCCATTGAAACTGTTGGACATATCAAGATAAAACTTTCTTAACTAATTGCACTATGATTCCATTTGTTAAGTAATGAACCAAATGTTCAGATCAGTTAGCAACCTGCTTCTTTGTGATGGATTGGAAAGTGTTTGGGGTTGGCTTTTATTGCTTGTTTCTTCTAGGACTTGAACTATATGACTCCATTTTCTCATGGTTATGTGGTTTCTACTGAGAAATCTGCTGCTGATTCTATGGTATATTCTTTAAGGCAGCATATTTTAAAACACCACCTCTTTTTATTCCCTTTTTCTTTAATAATCTTACTTAGTTGAATAGGGTACAAAGGGTCAAGGGCTACAGGAAAGTGCGTAATATCATTGTTTCTACACTAATATTATCACTTTTTCCCCCTGTATCTGGGGTCGGGGAGAAACAAAGGGAGAAGCCCCCCAGCCTTCCACTCATACCAGGTCCGCAATGGGAGGCAAGCTCCAAGAGTCCTGCTCAACCAGTTTTGATTGTTCAACAGTTCTGAATTGCTGTCAATCTCACCATTCCAAGCAAGATGAAATCTGTTCAGAATCCAGTGGCTGACATAGTCTCTCAATGGTTGGGGTTCTGAGATCAGCAGTTCAGTTGCAGGGATCTCCAAAGAAACTTCGTCTGAGGTGATCCCTGACCTGATTCTTCTGTGTGCTTGACAGTACGGGGTCCTGCACAGGCTGTCACCCCAATCAGCTTATGAACATGTTGGTTGTTGGAATTGCTGGGTCAGTTCTATTTCCAGTCCTGGGTTATAGGGAGTCACCCCAACTAGGCTGCAGCTTCTATTGGTTTGCATGAGGGCCGAGTATGAAGTGGGTAGGATTGGGCTAAACTACAACACCATCGGTTTGCATGGAAGATACGCCACTTTTAGAAGTCTGAATGTCATATATTGTTGTAAAGATGTTTTCTAATTATGCCTATCATAATCTTTGTGCTTCCTGCATGTGGATATCCATATCTTTCTCCAAATTTGGGAAATTTTCTATTATTTCACTGCGTACATTTTCTAGGCCATTTTTTTCTGTATACTCAGAAACTCCAAAGAATCATATATTTGATCGTTTAATAGTATTCCACAGATCCTGAGCATCACATTTAGTCTTTTTTTTTTTTTTTACTTCTTCGCTCTTTTTTCTGAGATATTCTATAATCAACATTAGCTATTCTTTCTTCTGCCTCACCAAATCTGTTGCTGGAGCTTTCCACTATATATACTTTTAATTTAACTCATTGAAACTTAATTTCTAATATCATTATCTAATTTCTTTTGCAGAATTTCTAATTTATGTCATGTATGGATTCCACTATTTCATGTGTTCCTCTGTGTTACTGAATAACCTCACAATCTCACTTCTGATTCCCTTTCAAGCATTTCAGCAATCTCCCCTTCTTCACTGTGAAATATTACTGTGTTATTGTGTATTTTTTTTAGGGTTGTGCTGCCTTCCTTATTCACATTTCTTCTGTTTGAACACTGAACTTTATGTATCTCTTAATCCAAATATTCTTTTCTCCTCAGGTACTTTTTTTTTTTTTTTTGATTGCCTGAAGGCTTTCTTCTTAGAAATAGGCCTGTATCAGGGGAGTGTTAGATTAACCCTAGAGTTCTGTAATCACAGGGACAGTGAGTTCTGGATACATTTTGTGGTTGGGATAAGAGTCCAGAGTGACACTCAAATCGGGCATGATGCAGCATCTCTCATTGTGATCAGTAGGTAGAAGGCACGCTTGACATGGCTAGTGTTTCCAGATTCCCAGACCTTATCTCTGCCAAGCTGAACCATCTGATTCACAGCATAGAGCAAGTTTATGGTATCTGAGAATCCCAATAACCCAGGCATGTGCAAAATACAAAGCAGCAGCTTGTGTTGTCTCTCCTAAGCACTTCATAATGTCTGTCCCCAGTTAGCAGGGATTCTGAGTTTCTGCAGTCAGGCTTCATGGGTACACAGGAAGCCAGCCATAAGCTGTGTGTGTCCCTTTCAAGGCCGTAGCCACTGTCCATTCTCTCACAGTAAGAGTGTGTAGTAAATTGTCTCTGGTGTCAGCTACCTGCTATTCCCTGAGTCAGGAGAGCATCTGACCCCCACTATAGCTAATTGAGACAGGCGCTTTGGTGGAGGACCTTCCTTCATAAAGTAACTGCTCAGTCTTCTGGCAGTTCACCAAGCAGGACTTGAAGGCAGTAAGGACCTTGCAATTCTCTCTCTGTCAAAGCCACCAGAAACATAGGTGTGGTAGCCTCCTATTACCAAGGGTGATTATGTAGGAGTCACTAGTGGCTCTTGGCTGTCAGCTGTATGACTGTTCTTTCTCTTCATTGCTTCATGCAGTCTCTTCTGTTCTGTGTGTTCTCTACAGAAAACTTCTCCGAACAATTTCCCTGGGAACATGTTCTTTCCTTTGTTTTCTGGTATTTGGCTAAAATGAGGGTGATTCCTTCCTCAGTGTGTCTTTCCAGATCTTCCACAAAATATTTAAAAACAGACTGAAAGCCAGGCTCACAGTAGGCAGGCTCTTGCACAAATCATCAGATCAGCACCTTAGCCACATTCTTGTATTTTGGTACTTAGAATGGTTTTGTGTCAGATGCTGTGAAAGCCTGAGCCTGAGTGTGAGACAGGCTTTTACTTTTCTTTTTTTTCTTTTTGAAATTCAGTTTCAGTTTCCTTAGGCATAAGATGCAAACAACAGTATGGTCTACCCCATGCTGACAGGAGAGTTAAAAGAAGCTAACTAGGGAAAGTGATTCCATCATTGTTTAACTTACACCACATATTTCACAGACATGTATATGTATGTGACATAAAGATATTTACATAGAGCATTGTATTTTTAATTTAATTTTAATTGTATACAGAAATACCTATTTTGAGTTAAATATGAAAAAAAAATTTCAAATTAAAATGAGGAGCCAGGGTTGTGATGTAGTGAGCAAAGCCACTGCGTGCGATGCCAGCATCCTGTATGGGTACTAATTAATATCCTGTTTGCTCCACATCTGATTCAGCTCCCTGCTTGTGGCCTGGCAAAAACCAGTGCAAGTTTGGCCTAGAGACCTGGGCCCCTGCGACTCATGTGGGAGACTAGGAAGAAGCTTCTGGTCACTGAGTTTGGCTCTGGCTCTGCTCTGGACATGCAGTCACCTGAGGCAGTGAACCAGACTTTGAAGATCTCTCTCTCTCTCTTCCTCTCTCTTTCCGTTTCCTTCTGTATCTGTGTTTATCTCACTGTATCCATAAAGTTTTTCTAAAAAAAATAAGGAAAGCTAAGCAAAATATATAGTGCAGCATATGATTTAACATCAACATTTCCTGTTGAGGGGATAAATTTTTAAACTGCCTAATTCACTGCCCCATATTTTTTTTTTTAGTAAATAAAGGAAATTCTATTTCAAAAGAAGTTATTTTGTAGATTTATTTCTAAAATATTCTGGTACTAAAGGAAATTCTTAAATAAGAGATTTTTCATTCTACGAACAAAAATCACAGCTTTATAATGTAATGGAAAAGTAATACAAATCAAAAGAAGACAGAGCAAAACCCATTTACATCAGCAACTTCACAGATGGAAAATAAGGTATCCAAACATGACCGTTACTCAGGCCTCTGTGTTTGAAGTTGTATAAGTAAATATGTTCTTTCCTTAAGGCAGGAAGCAAGCATTTTAATGCTGCAACAGCTAACACTCTCCTTCTACTTAGATAAGAACCTGCTTTTGCAAGGGAAAATTCATCCAAAGTCACCTGGACCTTCAGCCATAGACTCCCAGAAAAAAGAAGAAACCACTAACTACTTGAAAAGAAATAGAGCTATTTCTTTGCCTAACAATGAAAACCAAACATGAAGTAAAGCTCTGTGTTCAAAGTGATCTGTGTAGAAGAGGATATTTCAGCAGAAAATCTATGGCAAGTATATCTTAGTTTTGCCAAGCAGTAAGACTATCACCATACTGCAATAAGCCACAAACAAAATAAAGAGAAAGTCATACAGAAATTGATTGTTATTTGTAGGGCCTGGTATCAGGCAGCAAGAACGGGAATAATAAAATAAATTTTCCTACTTTATTGATAAATTTTCCTATTGCACATAACCATTATTATCAATGGCAGTAATATAGACACTATTTTAGAAGTAGTAGACATTTGGTATTTTTGGAAGGTACAACAGAAGGGACACTATGTCAGTGCAACACAACAGTAATGTAGGTTGCCTACTTTTAGAATTATTAATGCTAAATTTGGTCACTTGTGTAAAATTGTATCTGCTGGTTATCTGCACTGTGAAGTATCTCCCCTTTGTGATAAATAAGTGCTTTCTGAACACAGAGTTTGAGAACTTGTGATGTTTATTTGTATTACATTCCCTTACTTAAGATTTATCAATTTTAGAACACCTACATTTAGAGCATGTCTTGTAAACGAAGTTTTTTTTTTATGTTTGGAGATGTAATTTAATAATGGTGGAATTACTGAGTAAAAGGTAAATGGGTAAGAAGTTTCACTAAATACTGCCAAACTCTGCATTATGAATGTTGAACCCACTTTCTTTCATGTTAGTAGCATTTGATAGTTTTCATTTTGTATCTGACCTACAAATAAAGCATGTTTTCATAATCTTAAATTTTTACCCAAATGGTGTTTTAGTATAGTCTTAACTTGTTTTCTAGTCAAAAGTGAAATATCATAAAACACATTTTGTTTTGAACATATTTTGTGAGTCTCTTTCCATTTTGGTCTTTTGGTCACTCTCATAGAGAAAGTTTTGTGTTACTATTGTTGACTTTTTTGTTTTAATCCCTTCTATGTATCAGAGATCTATATAGTAATATTTTCCCATCATCTGTGATACATACGTATACATAAATAACATGCATTTTATCCATTTTTTCTTTTCAATCTATTTTTTACCATGTAAAAGTCTTATTTATTACATATTAAAATGTTCCAAAGTTTTTCTCTTGTTGCTTGTGAATAGTGACAGAGAGAGCACTTCCCCTCACACAGGAAATTTCTTATAAAGGAATGCAGCTCTTAAAAATCTTGGGTTGTTGACATAGAAGGAGATTGTTCTTTATTATGGTGTGAAGCCTGAATCAAATGTTAACCTTTTTCAAATGAAATTCTGTTATCTAACCACTGGTTAGAGCTGTTACAATGATTGGAAATGTTACTTTGGCAATGTTACTTTGACTATGTATTGGCTTCTTGGAAATTATAAAATCTATTCTAATCCCTCTCAGTTTTATATATACAAAAACATTCGTACAGTTCTACTTATATGCATGTTAATTAGAACTTGACTTTTTATTTTAATATAATATGTTATCATTAGGTGCAATGACATGGACATAAGCATGTATTTTCTAAGCTTTGATATTTACATAGCGTGTAACCGAAACACCTGTCAATGTAACAAGCACTATCAAAATTGCATTGCATTTTTTTACGAAAAGATGTTTTTACTTATTTGAAAGGAATAAAAGGCAAACATACAGAGATAGTGAGAAAGACTTAGGATGGATGAGAGGAGGGGAGAAAGGAAGGGGGAGAGAGAGAGAGATTTGCGGGTTTGTTCTCCAGGCAGCTCAGAAGGTTCCAGCTAGGCCCAGGTCATTCTCACAGGTCTACCACATGGGTAGGAGTCCAAGCACTTAGGCCATCCTCTGATGATTTCCCAGACTATTAGCAGGGAACTGGATCAGAACGGCAGCAGCCAGGCCTCAAAACAGTATTGATTCGGGATATTAGCACCAGATGTGGCAGCTTAGGTCATTAAGCCACAAGGTAGATCCCTGAATTACACTTCTTAACTATATTTTTTGCCCCCTGAAGCAAATACTTATAAGTTTTTCTCCCAATATATAATTATCTTTCCACACCATATAATTTGTGCTTTACTGTTTAGGCCTCTTTTACATTCAGTGTTTCTACACACACACACACACACACACACACACATTTCTCTTTTGATACAAAATTTTGAAGAATGCCCTTCTTATTGAAAATTTTCTCGATTCTAATGAACCACCAAAGTCAAAGCAATCCTCATATATCAACTCCTTCCTTGCTACCATTAAGGCCTTATGAATGTTCTGAGCCTCAATAGTTATTGCTAAATGTAACATAAAATATCATGCCTGAATGACTGCAGGCAATATCAAAATGTCAAGTATATCCATTGTTAATTTCAACAGAATGCTAGTTAAGGACAGCCATTACTATTGAAGAATGTGAATCCTGAGTAAAAAATACTATTACCTGTCATAAAATAATTGTCAAATGACTTATTAAATATGAAACAATAAATTTTAGTAAAGTAGGTAAGATTTTCAAATGTAATTATATTATGAAGAAAAACAGTGAATATAATCACACCTAAATAGATTAGGTATCTGCACAGCAGGCCAATTGCAGTCTGTTGCAGCTATGTATTATTTCATTATGCAAAATGTGTTTTATTTAATTTCATTACTAGCTCATATATTATTATATTAAAAAGAAAAGGAACAAAAATTGATTAAATATCAGAATAATGGTTTTCACCTTCAAAACTATGTCTGAGAACATCAGATTACAAGATGTCTGATAGACAATAGACTGTGGGTTTTGAAAAGTAGGAGCTAAAGAAAAACAAAAAGATAATGAGCATTCCCAAGAGAGAATTAGAAGACTGCAGTGGAAATTTTGTAGACAAAGTGAGACACAAGGGAGAAGATGAAGAATATCGAAGACCACATGAGCTCCAGGTTTAGTACACAGCCAGAGCAAACTCACACATTCCCATGAAGGAAGAATCCACTTATTTCCACTTATCCTCTCATCGTGTGCAGTAGATAGCCCAACATCTTAAGATGAGCAAAGGCTGCAATGGCTGTAGAGTGGGGTCAATGTAGTCCAACTGTATTTACATGGAACCAAGATAATAGGTGACTTTTTTTAAAGGTGTAAACGCATATACCTCAATGAATCTGAGTCTGAGCAGGTGATCTAAAATGGGGCTGTGCACCCTTCTTTGTGTACACTTAGGAGCACATGCACACACACACACACACACACACACACACACACACACACACACACACAGAGGGAAATGGGAGGACCTTTAAGGGTCAGACCAAAGTATCAGCACACACGGGAGACCTGAACTGGGGTAGGTAACAACAACCATCATCAAATATCACTCACTGGTAAATACTAAAGCCAGGGCTAAGGGCCTTCTTTGCAGGGCTAGATCGTAGCACCCATTAGTGAGAATCAGGAAAGCAGACAGGCAATATTAGGCTGTGCCATGATACTGACTAGCACACCAGAAGTTTGGGAGCAGAATCTGTGGGAGGGACATGTGGGTGTTCCACTGAGTAACTAAAAGAACTGGCACGTGCAAGATCTGTGGCTGGGAACGGGCTTTGCTGCATAGATAAGAGGACACCCTGGCTGAGTTGCGGTTCCCACTGTTGATTACTATAGCTGGAATGGTGACAAAGACGGGCTGCACATGGCTGCAGTCTCCCTAAGCAAGGGTGTGCACTGGAACTAGGGAGAAAAAGACTGGGCTAGATTCCAGCACCCATTGGCACTCATGAGAGATACCATGAATGTGGGTCTAGGCTCTCAGTGAACCACATGAGGGCAGTGCCTAGGTGCTGACCAAGTGTAGAACACCCAAGAGTAAGAACTGGAATGGCTGTGTGCCAGTTGGGCAAGGCCACAGTTCCTGCCAGGAGAAGAGGTGGACAAAGTCAACCTGAGCCAAGAACCCACTGGGAGAAGGTCTGATAGAGGAGCTTGGGAAACTCCTTTGTCAGGATGCAGTCCCTGCAGGTGAGCATAAAATCCAAGGCAAGAAGCAGAGCAGAACATGTTGGATTATAATACCTGCCGGCATACAGGGTAAAATCTAGGGGCAGGCCAGGCTGGGCCAGTTCATAACATCTATGATCTAAGAATCAGAGAAGGTAAAGGATGAGCTGGGTCTGCCACAAAAAGAGCCAATCCACCTTATGGCTGGGAATGGAGGCTGAATGGACCAAACCAGGCTGCAGGAACTAGAAGTGGGGGCCAGTTGCACAGAGCCAGGTTGCAGCACCTGCTGGTGGATGCTGAGTTGAGGCAACCCATGCTAGACTGGGAGCAACTGGTGCTTGGTTCATGAGCCCCAGGAGCAGGGGTCCATCCTGGCCCGTGTTACCTGGCCCAGGCCCTTCGGCCTGCTTGTGCAGTGGGTACAATATCTGCGAGTCCTGGGGGCTGTGGTGTCCAGGAGATCCAGGTCACCCGGCCTGGTTTCTTAGGCTTGTCTGCAAGAACTCACCTTACCCAGTGGAAAAGACAGAGAAGTGGGTGGCAGGCCCTGAGGCACTTGGAGAATACAGCAGCCCAATTAGGCCTGCAGAGGACATCTGGTACCATAGCAAAGAAAGGAAGTCAGAGAAAATCAGACAACTATCTCAATCAAAATCTGGGCTAAAGGTGACTCTAAGGTCAACTGTGTCAGCCTATGAACTTTATAAGAGTTTCTTCATCCTTTGATTGGTGAAATCAACAGCATTTCAGAAGCATTGAAACCACTGAGGTAGAACCCTCAGAGCCTGCACCACACTGCGACCCAGGGTTAATACTGGGTAGCAGTTCCCCATCCCCAGGTACTTGGGCAACTGGGAGGCTGGGTATGGCTTCCTCCCTCATTTCCCCCTTTCCCCTGGAAACAGAAAAAAGAAAAAGACAATTTGGAAACAAAGTTCTGACCCACTTTTACCTAACTCTTGATCCTTCCCACCCTGATCAACTATATAATCAAAACTTAAACAAAAAAAAAATCTGACTTTCCAATATGACAATAGAAGTTAAAGTTTAAATATAGAATTCAAAATGTGAAAACAAGTGTAGAATTTTTTTTTTAATTTCTCATGATACGGTTCCATAGGTATTGTGATTACCCTCTTCTGCATCCTCCCAATTTTTGCGTCATATTATTACTATAATATAGTCCTTTCAGCAACAGGCACAAGTCCAACATGCAGCTATCTAAGGGTTTCATGGCATTGTAGATATAGTCAATGGTGGAAAGTCTGGTGTTCCATTGTCAAGATATATATATAACAGTCTCACTGGGAGTCCACATTTTATTCTGGACTGGAGATGCAACCTACAATGTTTCTTCATTTTCTGGTATGCTAGTTTCCATTCGAAGTTCTTCTGTGAGAATATATGCATGCACATGTTTATCCACATATTTGTTTTATATTTTGCATAATGTATGTTATATATGAGACTGGCTTATTTCACTGAACATATTTCACTGACATTTAGTTGGGAACATTTGGTTACAAACAGAGGATTTCAATCTTTTTAAAGCTGAGTAGTGCTTCATGGAGTAGATACAACATGGATTTCTTTATCCTCTCCTCTTTCAATGGGCACCTGGGTTTTTGCCATCTTTGATATTGTAGCTTGTGTTGATAAAAAAAAATAGGGTTGCAAATCACTCTCTAAAATACAGATTTCACTTCTTTTGGACATATTTCCAAGAGTGGGAATGCTGGATAATCTGTTAGATCAATTTTCAATTATATCGGCACTTTCCATACTAATTTGTATTTAAAAATCAACATTTTAAGAACTTTCAGAAATTCATGAAGATTGTTCAACGGAAAAATAAACCCTTTGATTTTTCAGAAAGTCATATGTATATATATGCACACGTATGCATATATACAAAGGCACCTTCAAAAATAACAGTTAAGAAATAAACAAAAGTCACATAATTAATTTAAGACCTTACTATCTTTACACAAAATGACTTGGCATTGTTTGAACTGCTTAGAAAATATTTTCTGCAAAAATAGACAATGCCTATTTGTCTTTTGGCATGTCATCTTAGTTCACTTATTTGTTCTCTAAGATCTAAAATTTTAATCAACTTATGATCTTTATTGATTTTACACATCACTGGGTTTTCCCATTTTACTACAAACTCTGCATAGCCATTTGATGGAGAAGATCTGTCTTGGAATATATAGAGACATTCATCCACAAGGGTAATTGCTCAATCAACTTAATTCTGTACACACTGAGGTGGTTAAGGACAGATGCATCACAGCAAAATAAGTTTGAGCACCAAGATCCATTTTCTTTGACAGTCCAATCAGCACCATGCATCTAATTTCTGTTCAGAGTTTCAGGTTTATAAATTTCTTTCTTTTCTATTATTACTTCTACTTTCTTTAAAGAGGATTTCAAGTTTCATTCATGTTTGATGTTCCACAACACTGGTCGCATATTGGAAATAAAATATGATGTATATGAGATATTATCTTACCCTTACTGTCAGAAATCATATGACTCACAATGTCAGGAACGTAAACATCATATATACCTACATAGAACCCTCAGCTATTACAGGTAGAGAAAGCCATAAAATCTGTTTAAAACAAAACAAAACAAAATTGTAGACAGTGGTGTCCTTCTGTACTTCCAAGGAAAAAGTTTCTCTTGTAACATAGTACGGATCAGAGACACAAAGCTGTTTTGATATTTTCCTAGTTTCAATTCCTAAAGAGTGGTTACGGGCAAAGTCAATAAAAATATGTCAACCAGCAATGGCATTAAGCAGTAAAATGTGGCTTCCTGGTAAGCAGGAGCCAGAATGTCTCTTAATGGACTCCATAGACTTTTAAAGTAAAGAGACAAGCTAGAGATACAGTAGTGGGATAGAACATAGATGCGATTTCCAAATGGTATTACCCAAAAAACATGGGCTGAGAGATTAGAAATATGTTTGTAAATTAGGAAGAGTAAATACAATAGACAAAATATTAAAGGGGAAGACATTGGCACTATACTGCTGGGATTCAAACCTTATCTAAATCATTTACTGGAGGTGAAACTTTAAGAAAATAATGCAATTATATTATGCATCGATTTACTCATTTTTAAAATGAAATCAATATCCTCGCCAGCAAGCGTCGCGGGTGTTCTTGTTTATGTGGGCCAATCTTACTGGTGTTAGGTGGTACCTCATCGATGTTTTAATTTGGATTTCCCTTATTGCTAGGGAGCTGGAACATTTTTTCATATGTTTGTTTGCCATTTGGACTTGTTCCTTTGTGAAATGTTTGCCCATTTCCCGTGCCCATTTCTTGAGTGGCTTGTTTGTTTTGGTTTTTTGGTTGTTTTGAAGTTCTTTGTATATCCTGGAAATTAGCCCCCTATCGCCTATATCGTGTGCAAAGATCTTCTCCCACTCTGTGGGTTGCTTTTTTACTTTGTTGATTGTTTCCCTTGCTGTACAGAAGCTTCTTAGTTTGATGAGGTCCCATTTGTTTATTCTGTTCTCAACTGCTATTGCTTTTGGTGTCCTTCTTAGAAAGTCGGGACCTACTCCTAGGTCTTGCAGGGTATTTCCTACATTTTCTTGCAAGAGTTTGAAGGTTTCTGGATGTAGGTTTAGGTCTTTTACCCATGTAGATTGGATCTTAGTGTATGGTGATAGATGTGGGTCTATTTTTTTTGTTTCTACAGGCTATCAGCCAGTTGTCCCAACAACATTTACCAAAGAGGCCTTCCCACTTGCTTGAGCTGTCATTGGTCTTTTTGTCAAAGATTAATTGGCTGTATTTGTGTGGGTTCCCTTTTGGTGCTTCTATTCTATTCCATTGATCTTCCTTTCTGTCTTTGTGCCATTACCAGGCTGTTTTGATAACCACTGCTCTATAGTATGTCCAGAGGTCCGGGATTGTGATTCCCCCTGCTAACTTCTTATTTTTCAGGATGGTTCTAGCTATTCGTGGTTTTTTGTGTTTCCAGATGAACTTTTGAATCATTGTATCCAGTTCCGTGAAGAATGTTTTGGGCAATTTGATTGGAATTGCATTGAAGATGTATATTGCTTGTGGTAGTATAGACATTTTAATGATATTGATTTTGCCTATCCAGGAGCACGGGATGTTATTCCATCTTTTGAGGTTTTGTTCAATTTCCTTTTTAAATAGTTTGTAGTTTTCTTCGAATAGGTCTCCTACGCTTTTGGTTAGATTTATTCCCAAATACTTCATACTTCTCTCTGCTATTTTGAATGGTATCCTGTTGGTTAGATCTTCTTCCATCTTGGTGTTATTTGCGTACACTATGGCTGTTGATTTTCGTTCGTTAATTTTGTACCCCGCCACTCTGCCAAACTCTCGAGGATGCGGGGAAAAGGGAACCCTACTCCACTGCTGGTGGAGCTGCAAATGGTACAGCCTTTATGGAAATCAGTCTGGAGAACACTTAAACAACTCAAAATCTGCATACCATATGACCCAGCAATAGCACTCCTAGGAATATATCCAAAACACCTGTTTTACGACAAACCAACATGCATCCCTATGTTCATTGCAGCACAATCAGTAATTGCAAAAACATGGAAGCAACCGAAATGCCCATCAGCAGAAGATTGGATAAGAAAGCTTTGGTTCATCTACTCCATGGAATACTACTCAGCTATTAAAAAAAACAAAATGCAGTTCTTTGTGGCTAAATGGGCACAACTGGAAACTATAATGCTAAGGGAAATGCGCGAATCCCAAAAGATTAGATACCACATGTTTGCCTTGATTCAACCTGTAATTTTTTGTTTGGTTGTTTGTTATTTTTTGAACCTGTCATTGATACTGTCTCAACCCAGATGTTTCGAAGAAGGGAACTTGCATTATTTTTAACATATTGTTTACCCAATACTATGTCAATTAATTCCATAATGTTGTATATTGATACTGAGGCCTTGTTGGGGCTTTTAACTGACCGGATCTTTACTCTGTTAGACCTATCTTCAGACCATAGAAGGTCTCCCCAAAAGGCCACTGAACTTATCTGGACAATAAGACGCTGAACTTTATGCTAGGCAAGTGTTTGCAAGCAATGAATCTCAACTGAACTTGAACTATGGTTATGCAACAAGGTGGAGGAATCCACCATGGGGGGAGGGGTATGGTAGGAGTGGGGGGAATCCCCAGTGCCTATAAAACTGTACTACATAATACAATGTAAGCAACAATAAAAATAAATAAATAAATAAAATGAAATCAATAATAATATCTGCCTGATAAAAATGCTAAGATCGGGCCCGGCGCAGTGGCACAAGTGGTTAAGGTCCTCACGTTGCACGCCCGGGATCCCATATGGGCGCCGGTTCTATCCCAGCAGCCCCGCTTCCCTTCCAGCTCCCTGCCTGTGGCCCGGGAAAGCAGTGGAGGATGGCCCAAGGATTTGGGACCCTGCACCCGCATGGGAGACCCAGAAGAGGCTCCTGGCTTCGGATTGGCATAGCATCGGCCATTGCGCTCACTTGGGGAGTGAATCATTGGGGGGAAGATCTTCCTCTCTGTCTCTCCTCTCTGTATATCTGCCTTTCCAATAAAAAAATAATAAAAATAAATCTTTAAAAAAAAAAGAATGCTAAGATCAAAGAGATAATGTGAAGCACTTGGCATAGCATTTGCATAACAGAAAAAATTCAATTAATATTATATGGTATTAGTACTGCCATTCATGTTATTCTTATTACTATTACTACTACTGTTACTATTGCTACTACTACTACTACAATGCAAGAACAAAATAGAAATACTTAAGATACTTGCCTCCTTATGACAAATTTTGACAAATGGTATAATGTACAGATCACTTGAGTTTTTATTATCTTTTCCAGTATCATTAGTAGAGAGGAGAAACATGCAACAAGGAACACATAAAAGAGAGGCAAGAAAGAGGTTATGCATAAGTTCAAGCTCTATATTGACTTTGGTAAATGCAAGACAGTATGTCAAAAGATAAAATATTTGACTTTGAAACACTAGGGTTATAAAAATGTTGAGACAGATAATGGGAATAATTAACAATTGTTCATCAGATCAGTAAGGATGCATGAAAAACATATTGAAAAATTAATAGTAATCTTGGAGATGTGAGTCAAAAATGGGAACTCATAAAGAAGCCTGGAGAAAATGCTGATCAATATTTAGTCATTTAAACAGAACATACTTTATTTTTATTATTATTGCATTAATTCTCAGGATCTATAATGCTAATTCCTAAGTGAGGGCTTTTTGCCTTTTTGATACTTATTTCCTATACACTGGATCATCATCAGAACAAGCATGGGCACATTAAACTCATGCAAATAACATCCAAGCACATGAACACAACATCCTGTGTTACATTTGAAACTGAAGTATGTAAATAAGAAAATAGAGAACATAAAACTGAAATATAAGCAGAGAGTGCTGTTAATATTCTTTTTTGCCACCAATTTACAATGGAATTTTGAATTCAATGTAGGCTGGTATCCAAATGTGTGGCCAGATGTAATGCCCTCCAGAAATAGAATCTTCCTCATATTTATGTTTCCAAATAAGAAGCTAAATGTGATATATGTACCAGCTGGTGAGAATTTAATTGCTGGAACCAGAAATTTAAATTTTATTTGTTATTTGTATATTCTCAAGGGATAGTGTTTATATGCAGCAATGTTGATTGTAAAAGTCATTTTACAATCTGTAATAATAAAGCACATAGAAAAGTATTTTCGTAGAAAACAAACAAACAAACAAACAAAAACTGCAGGTTGAATTTTAAAAAGAAACAGAAATATACTGGAGCATCAATTACATAGAATTTTAAATAAGCAGATCAAATTATCTTAATATTTTAATATGTATACACCTGACCAAGTAGTGTGGCCCAACAGGCAAGTCGCCTACTACAATGACAGCATCACAACTTTGAACACTAGTTGAATTCTCATTCTGAGTATTCCACCTGCAATCCAGCTCCCCTATAATACACCTGGGCAATCAGCGTTGATGGCCTAAGGGAAAGCTGGATGAAGAATCAAGTTCCTGGTTTTGGTCTGGCCTAGTGTCTATTTGGGAAATGAACCAGCAAATAGAACATAACTTTATGTCTCTTTCAATTAAGAAAATCGTTTTTCAAAAGTATATGTAAAGTATTGAATAAAAATGAAAAATGTTAATTAATTTTACTAACTGAAAAAACAATGAATATGGAAATATACAGACAGTGGTTCCCTAGTGCTACATTATGCAAAGACAAAAGATCCTTCAGCCACACATGCACTGCAATTCATCAAAAAATAATTCTTCCTTTTATGTAGAATTAAATGGAAGAATGCTAAATAAAGTCATAAGCTCTGAGAAAGGAATTCCCAGTGAATGAAAGATACAAACATGGATTATCACATATACAATATTATGGTAGCTAAGAGGAGACAAAAAATGACAACTGAATAGAAAAGATATGCAAGTACAACTTATCACGGAAATATAGGTATTTGGGGGGAAATGTGCCAAGAGTCAAACATGAAAATGAAGAAAGTTTCTGTTCTGTAACTCTGAGACATTTAGTTTTATCCCAAGACTTCACAGAGTGAATATTAAATTGGGGATTAAAGGATCAGGTTTTTATTTTTTAATGATTCATTGGGTAGTGGTCAATGTGAGAGTGAAAAATGAATACTAGAGGTGACATATTAAGGAATTTTGCATAAATGTAACAGAAATGGCCAGACAAAACAGAATGTATTGACTCATAGCTTTCAAAGTTGAAGGAGAGTCCCGACTTTACATGTGGCTGGATCTGCCGGTGCTCAGGAAATGCTGCCAGGACCCTGGCCCTTTTAGGGCTTTTTCTGAGTTGATTTCCCTTTTTCTTTTCTTTTTTTTTCTCAAAGACTTATTTTATTTTTATTGGTAAATCAGATATACAGAGAGGAGGAGAGACAGAGAGAAAGAAAGATTTTCAGTCCATAGATTAACTCCCCAAGTGAGCGCAACGGCCGATGCTATGCCCTGATCCGAAGCCAGGATCCAGGAACTTCTTCCGGGTCTCCCACAGGAGTGCGGGGTCCCAAGGCTTTGGGCTGTCCTCGACTGCTTTCCTAGGACACAAACAGGGAGCTGGATGGGAAGTGGAGCTGCTGGGATTAGAACCGGCACCCATATGGGATCCCGGTGCGTTCAAGGCGAGAACTTTAGATGCTAGGCCACGCCGCCAGGCCCGATTTCTCTTTTTCTACATGGTGCTGAAGAATGGACTATCAAAAACATTGGCTTTTATATACTACACAGTTCAACACTACTTCTAAAACCTTAACAAATAGAAATATATAAATACCTATAGTTAACCTATAAAGTTATATATATATATATATATATATCAGTGCATAGAGTTATACATAAACATATGCTTACGTATATACATATATAAAACATAAGTACATGTCATGCATAAATAGTTATATATGTTGTATGCTACATGATTTACATATATATGGTTTATAAGTAATATACAAAATAGACTATGTATACAGATTATATACATTTTATGTATGTGTATATATAAATATATATAAATGTATGTCTATATATAAATATATATATATACACACACACATCATTTACTCCAACAGCTCAAATGAAAGGTTCAGTGACAACTCTCACAAACCTTTGGTCACAAGGTATTCAGTATTAGGCTACGTTAGCAGACATCTCTCAATAGCCACTCATCAATAGCCTGTTCTTTCTCCAGGTGAGAAATAAAGGATTCCACTCAAACACATAGTTTGATACTAAGGAAAGGCAATTCTGCTGATTATGAACAGGAACAAAGCTTCTTCATGGAAAAGGAGAGTAATAATAATATCTAATACAACATTAATACAACAAGCAATGACAGGCTGAATCAATGGGTATATTTTAGAACAGAATGTTAGTGAATAATGAAGACATCAGCTAATGAGATGGAAAAGGGGGTTGCATCCAAGAGAAGGCTAGAACAAAAGCAAAACCTGAATAGTATTTCATGAAGGACTGGCCATTGGTTATGAGATAGGAAAAGAATGGATATTGGGCACAGCCTTAATGAATGCTATCCTGAATGGTAGAATCGTCACTGAGAAAGAATCCAACACAGAGTTCAATACGTTCTGAGCTTATCAAGTATGATAACCTATCAAGTATACATTACATAAATGAAAATTAAATCTTGTAGCTCTGAATGGAATACAGCATTATCTCTGTTTCTCTTTTACTTTCAAATGAATAACATTCAATATTAAAGCTACCTCGATTGAATGAGGGATTTTAAAACTATTGTACAGTAAAATGAGTGAAAACACGGAGGAGGAGCAAGATGAGACAAATTCGAAAATTCTTATTATTCAAATCATCTTAAGTCAATAAAAACAAGTTATTGTATCCAAAATGGTTTGGGTAAATGTAAATTAAGCACTATTTTTTTTTCATTTTTATCGATCCTGAAGTTGAGAATGATCTACTACATTATGAAAACATCATTTTCACCCATTTTTTTGCAGGGAAAGGGTTTCCCAGCTTTAGATTCAGCAACCATTTTCTTAGCATGTCCACACCAAATTTTTCAAAATCTGTCATATTTTCCCTTCTAATCAGATTTCACTTTTTTCCCTTGGAATGTCTTACACCCATTGAAATGTTGTTTTCTATTGCTTAGATATTCCATATATCTGTCTTATTAGTTTTTAGAACTTACTTCATGAACATTGTTTACAAATTAATAACTTTTTCTGTTAGTCTGTTTATAACATTTAGTTTCCAACTTAAAGACATTAAATCAGATCAAAATCAAGAGAATCAAAACTAACTGCTTCCTTCTTGCAAATCTGTATTTCATATTTATACCTAGTATGGCCACACTTAATCTTTAAAACAATTCCTAAAACATAGCCTTCAAGTACTGTGGTATATAACAATTGAAAACTTGTCAGCCTTTTAAAAAGGATGAAAACTGTCATCTGTAACAACATCAAAACCAATAGGAATGCCCAGTTTTTCAGCCTAGCAGCTAAAGTCCTTACCTTGCACACTCACCCAGATCCTATGTGGTGACCGGTTCTAATACCAGCTCCCCCACTTCCCATCCAGCTCCCTGTATGTGGCCTGAGAAAGCAGTCAAGGATGGCCCAAAACCTTGGGACCCTGCCCCAGTGCAGGAGACCTGGAGGAGGCTCCTGGTTCCTGACTTTGGATCAACACAGCTCTGGCCGTTGCAGTCATTTGTGGAGTGAATCATTGGACGGAAAATCTTCCTGTCTGATTCTCTTCCTGTCTGTATATCTGCCTTTCCAATAAAAATAAATCATTCTTAAAAAAATAGGAAAGCCACACTAAGAGAAATAAGCATGACACAAATGCAGTCAGTGTTAAGCTGCAGGTTAAGCTGCAGTCTGTCATGCTAGTATCCATTTCAGAATGTCTATCTGATTAGTGACAGTTCTACTTCTGGTCCAAGTGCTTACTAACGCTCCTAGGAAAACAACTGAAGATGGCCCAGATACTTGGGCTACTGACACCTAACTGGCCCTAGAGTTGTCCTTGTCCAGCCAGTTACTAGAGCCATCTGGAGAGTGAATCAGCAAATGAAAGATATTTGTCTAGCTCCATTTAATCTCTCCTTCTCTGTCATCTGCATCTACAATAAATAAATATTTTTAAAAGAAACACAAAATGGCTTGATCTCATTTAAATGTAGAATCTAAAAGAACTGAAGACAGAAAAGCAGAGAATGGTAATTACCAGCATCTGACAGATGGTAGTTAGAGTGAAATGTCAATCAAAGAGGACAAAGTTTTAGTTAGACACCCAGATAAAGTGTTCCAAGATCTACTGCACAGCATGGCGACTGCAATTAATAATAACACATATTTTGAAATTGTTAAGACAGTAAAGCTCAAATATTTTTAGTATAAAATATAAATGTTTGTCTGAATGACTAAGTCAATAATTTTGAATCAACTTTTCTGCATTTGTACATATCAAAATATCAAACTGTACCCATAAATACATATAATTTTACCAATAAAACCAATAATGGTTTTAAATGAACACAACAGAAAATCACCCTGAGGCAATGTCTAAATTAATATATCTGAGGCAGGTAGTATAGTTTTTGAAAACGTGGAAGTATTTTCTAAAGCTCTTTACTGGAAAAACTTTTTGTAGCAGAGAAAGCTGGAATACCATCAGCATTATGTAAATGATGGGCAGAGACTTCCAGAGATAAGGAGTAAAAGCATGTTGTAGCTTAGAAGGAAAGGTCCTTTAGCAACAGATAATGAAAACTGAGTGCAGTTCAGTAAAGTGAATCCTAATTTATAGATACAGGCAGAAGTTATTAACCTAGGGTCCACCCTTTGAGTCCTGTTCCTTGAAATTATATGAAAAAAAAGTTTATATTTATTTGCATGCATGCATTTTGCTTGGGAGAAAAGATTTTTAGCTTTCATTACATTCCCACTGAAGCTTATAACCTAAAAATAGGTCAACAACATCCACCACAGCAAAAATCTTACTGTATCCTGAGATTTAATTAAATTGGCTTTTATGAACGATTTGGGATTCTCATTTCACCCAGTCAGGAATTTCATTTACTTTTACTTATTGAAACTCATTCTTTCCTCTTTATGTTCATAAACCCTGTTGTTTTTCACAGAAAGCTATAAATCTTCTCTTTTTCTAGTGTACTCAAACACACTATATATCCTGATTCTTTCATCTAGAATTGAAGCAGTTTAGAGAAAACAATCAACATCTATAAAGTCAGAAGTAAAAGGGGTAATAAAGGTCCACTCATAAATCATCATAAACATCACTACCTTTTACAGAAGAACAAACACTTGTAATTTTGAAAAACATACATGATGTATTTAAAAATCAAAACCACAGGCCTAGATTTCATTATAAACAGTATTCAAATAAGAGTAGGATATTCTAAAATTAGGCTGTTAAACTGTGATAAGTGATAATGGTAAGCTATAATATTAGAGCACATTTCATATAATAAAATTATATGATCCTTATCTAATGCAAGATTATAATTTTCTAACCATAAATGTTCAATTAGTTAACATACACATGCATATAGATACATATAATATATTTATGACTAAAATAGAACAATGCAGTGCATCAAAAATCAGATCACAGACTCAAACAAATCTTGTATGAATCTGGTGTTCCCGCTACAACAAGAATCCAGAAAACATACTTAACCTTAGTCATATACTATATATATTATATCTATCATAATATAACTAAGATTTTCACTATGTAAATTAAAATAGACTATCTCAAAATATATAAATAAAAATTATACAAGTATAAATGAAATACATAGATCAATTTTATGATACTCTCTTTCCTCATCATTTCTATAATACAATTATTATAAAAAACTTAGATGCTTATTATTTTAAGTAAACAAGAGATAAATTATTAATGTAAAACTCCAGGAAATCAAACAGAGTACACTGGGATGTCTTATTTTAATACCTATTTGCTCCCTCACACCTCTGCAATACCATCAAATATTGAATATAATATCTGAGGGAACACAGAAGTCTTCTAAATGACTTCACTAGAGAAAAACAGAAAAGAGTAGGATATGAAGATAACAAAAGATATGATGTGGTTGATAACGGTAGAATATAGAGTGGCAAACGTGGCAGTGTTGGGGACAGGTGTGATGGCTCACCTGACTTACTCTAGCTGCAAACATGAACATCACATCCAGCTTTCTGATTATGTACGGAGAAAACAGTAAAGGATGGTGCAAAGTGTTGAGACCTAGAACCCACCTGGGAGACCTAGAAGAAGCTCCTGATCCCTGATTTCAAATCGGCTCAGCTCCAACCATTGTGACCATTTGGGGAGTGAACCAGAGGATGAAAGACCTTTCTCTGTAAAACGGCCTTTCCAATTAAAATAAAGATTAAAACACAAACACATACAATGTTGGAGAGGTAGTCACAAGTTTAATCATCCTTATCCAGGCTTGTAAGCCCTGTGAGCTCATAGTTACTAAATAACAAAAGCTTATAATCAGAAAGTTATGTTTTATATATTTTATTATCTCTTTACTACTATTATTTATTATCTCTTTATCTATTTATATTTCCTTATCTGTTTGCTAGAATTCTGAGAATGGTTTGTCAGAGACAATAATGTAGAGAATAATGACAGGATATTTTTTTAGATGATTAGCTAATAGAGAATAAGGCTCAGAATAGGAAATTATATGAGGCAATGAGTTGAACATATTTGATCAGTTATGTTGGCTGGAAATATTAGTATGGCTTCTATATCACTTTCCTCTTATGGTGTTAGATAATTGTGCTTTCAGATCCAGGACATTTAGTCAATAAATATTTGTGCTTGAGTAAGAAGCCATATGTAGAACGGAACCCTTTGTTCAACTGAAGAAATTTGCATGTATGTGAGTGTGTGTGTTTAAATTCAATTACCAAATTTGTCTAAAATAATAAACATGAAAACCTCCAATTTTGTAACTCACAGCCTGTAAGTAAGTTCACTGAAAATCAACATGTTGAATAAAAACTGATTAAAATGTAATTCAAGAAAACCAAAGAGTATATTATCTTCTGACATAAAACATTCCAAAATTTTAGAAATAAATTATCTTTAGGCATTTCAGTCAGTGTGGTTACTAAGGACAAAGGTCTTGTGGTTATTATGTCTCAAAAGGGTTACTTATTAGTTAAAAACACAAACGAAAAGTTACATGACAGTATTCTGATTTAGTTTTTTCATCTTTAAAGCACAAAATGTGATGTAAAAATCATCTTCCAAATTAAAAAGAAGCATCGTTGACAGCTATATTGGGTGAATTAAAAATGACAGCTAAGGGCCCGGCGCGGTGGCGCAAGTGGTTAAAGGTCCTCGCCTTGCACGCCCGGGATCCCATATGGGCGCCGGTTCTAATCCCGGCAGCCCCGCTTCCCTTCCAGCTCCCTGCCTGTGGCCTGGGAAAGCAGTCGAGGACGGCCCAACGCTTTGGGAACCTGCACCCGCGTGGGAGACCCGGAAGAGGCTCCTGGCTTCGGATCGGCATAGTATCGGCCCGTTGCGCTCACTTGGGGAGTGAATCATCGGACGGAAGATCTTCCTCTCTGTCTCTTCTCTCTGTATATCTGCCTTTCCAATGAAAAAATAATAAAAATAAATCTTTAAAAAAAAAAATGACAGCTAAAAGTATGAACAAATAATAGACATGCTAGAAATTACATCAATAACTGTAACAGAAAATACAGACAACAGATAAACATGAAAACCTTACACACACATATGATTCTAAGTTTTCCAGTTGTCGCATCAGATATAAAATATATGATTCAATTTTACTTCTGCATCTTATGAATCTAAGCAAATTACTAACATTTCAACATGTAATCAATTTATGCTCATCCTAGGATAATTTACATTATGTTTTCTATGAAATCTAGATGCTTATTTTTTATTTATAGATCAACTTTATTAAATTAACTGTATTTCAACTGTTTGGCAGAGTTAAAGTAGCTAATGAGTTCTTTATTAAAGACATTGGCTAAGAATAAAAAAACATACTTTCTTAAAAGGAACAGTTATTCTTTATGTAAAATGGATATCAGTACTTTAGGGTACAATTATTTTAAGCAGTCACCTTTAAAACTCTGTGGCAAAGAAACATTGGGAACAATTAAAATGGATAATGATGACACAGTGATTATGGAATTGTAAAAAAATATCATTCATATATTAATATACACATTAAGGCATACATCCATCATTACTCATTCAACATGCCCCTGTGGAGCAAATGAAGAATGCCAAGTTAAGCTTCCAGAGCTAGATTTGCATGTAGAGAAATAATTACCAAGGCATGTGCTACAGTATTATGGGTAAAGCTGCAGGCTGTAGTGCTAGCATTCCAAATGTAGACCAGTTGAAATCCCAGTTGGCCCCCAACTGATACACAATTCTGAGAATGGGCCTGGGGAAGCAAGTAGGGATCATCCAAGCCCTTGAGTCCCTGCACTCAAATGGGAGACTCAGGTAAAGCTCCAGACTTAGCTTCAGACTGCCCAGTTCTGTTGCAGCTATTTGGAGAGTGAAACATCATTTAGAAGGTATTCTCTGTTTCTCTCTAATTTTTCCTGTCAAAGAAATACGATCTGTTAAATGCAATGGTAGGTTTCTAAAACTCAATAATTGCCCCCAGAAGAAGGATAAACTGACCTTTGTGGAGAAACTCAAAGTAAGACATGTATTAGTGGGGACAAAAGCATAAGACACAAGATATGTGTGAAAAAGTGCCATCAAAGGTTGACTTAAAGAAAGCCTATCAAAAGTGGCTGAAGCTCAATTAATACTTTAACAACTAGGGGAGTGTCATTTATCTACCTAGAGAGGATGAGGCCAAAAGGAGGAAAAGACTGAATTTGGATACTAAAGAAGAGTATTATGGGCTGTGTATCTGCACGAATAATATGCTTCTTGGAACATGTTGACCCAAGTGCAATCAAAGAGGTTGAAGAATTCTTATTATAGATAGCATAGTAAGCAAGGTAATGGCATTTTTTTCCATTTTATTTAATGCAATTAGAATCCACTGGAAAGTAATCATTGAGATAAATAATAATATTGTTGTTAGTTTTCACAAACTCCCCTCTTATAACTGGATGGACAACAAAATGTAGAGAGCCAACAATGGAAATAAGGAAATAGCAGCTACTTCTTCAAGAAGGAGAGGAGCAAACTGATTCAGGATACATTATGGAGCTGGGTGAAACTGAGGTGGGATATAAGGAAAGAATCAAAAAAAAAGATTCTGGGGCCCGGCGCGGTGGCGCAAGTGGTTAAAGGTCCTCGCCTTGCACGCCTGGGATCCCATATGGGCGCCGGTTCCATCCCAGCAGCCCCACTTCCCTTCCAGCTCCCTGCCTGTGGCCTGGGAAAGCAGTCGAGGATGGCCCAAAAGCTTTGGGAACCTGCACCCGCGTGGGAGACCTGGAAGAGGCTCCTGACTTCGGATTGGCATAGTATTGGCCCGTTGCGCTCACTTGGGGAGTGAATCATCGGACGGAAGATCTTCCTCTCTGTCTCTCTTCTCTGTATATCCGCCTTTCCAATGAAAAAACAATAAAAATAAATCTTTAAAAAAAAAAAAAGATTCTGGAGAAGAAGCATTTGACCTAGTGGTTTTGAGGTCATTAAGATACACACATCCATCACTGGTGTTTCTGAGTCAGAATCCTAGTTCTACCTCCAATCCTAGTTTTCAGGTATGTATATCCTAATAGGCCGCAGTGATGTGTATAAATGGCATGTTCCTTGAAACACCTATGTGAGATCTGAATTAACTTCCAGGCTCCTGGCTTCATGCCCACATTCCCAAATCTTTGAGCAATTGAGTAATGAACGAGCAGAGAGACAGAGAGGGAGAGAGAAGAGGGGGAATCTCCCAATTACTTGTTCAGTTGCCAAGTGTCCAAAATGGCTCTGGCTGGGCCAGCTGTAGCTACAATCCCAGAGATGCTCTGGATCTCCTCTGTGGGTGTAGAGGTTGGAACACTAGTGCCATCTACTGCTGCTTTTCCTGAAGCATTAGCAAGGATCAGGATCCAAAGCGGAGCGGTCAGATCCCTGACTGGTGCCCAAATGGGATTCTGGCATCCAAGGCAGAGCCTGAACATAGCAGAACACAACAATCACCTTTGATCAGTTTGTTTATTTGTTTACAGAAAAGATTCCAGTAGTGTCTTCCAATGCACTGATTTAATGAAATTTCTTGGCATTCATTAGTGCAGGGAACCGATGGGGTCCTGCGCAGTGGTGCAGTGGTTAAAGTCCTCGCCTTGCACGCCCGGGATCCCATATGGGCGCCGGTTCTAATCCCTGCAGCCCCGCTTCCCTTCCAGCTCCCTGCCTGTGGCCCGGGAAAGCAGTCGAGGACAGCCCAAAGCTTTGGGACCCTGCACCCACGTGAGAAACCCGGAAGAGTCTCCTGGCTTCGGATCAGCATAGCATCGGCCGTTGCAATCACTTGGGGAGTGAATCATCGGACGGAAGATCTTCTTCTCTGTCTCTCCTCTCTGTATATCTGCCTTTCCAATAAAAAATAATAAAATAAATCTTAAAAAAAAAAAAGAGGAACCGATGAAGGAGGATCTCCTGGCAGGATCAGCAATAAAGCATATGCTTCAGCTTGTGGTGCTACTGGACTTAGGTGGAACTGTATAACTAGAAAGAAGTTTGGGAGCAAAAGGAAAAACCTGCAATAATACCCTTTTCTGCAATTATGTATCAGTAAATATAGACATATGACAATTCTGTCACAACTGGTGAAATCAGAATGGACAGACTGATAGTAAGGCTTTCAAACTTGATAGAGAGCCACCACAGGTAAGTTATTAATCATTCTTATGCTTGACATGAAAATAGAATTGAAGGTAAACAAGAGGAATACAAAAACAGTCACCCTTATTTCCTCATCCTCTTCTGCCAGGCTTTCTCGAGGCGATTATTGGATACCGGATGAAGAAAACTTACATTTGATTTCATTCGTTTGCATCTTTCCTCCTAGTATACTCCATATGGCGTGGTAATAAGTTTAAACTCCTGAGATACTTGGGTTTGGGGTCCAGTTACAATACATGACAACAAAAGTACAGACCGCGAAGTGAATTTTTTTCACTATCTAGTAGACAAAATTAAGTTCAATGTTTCCGAGGTCCTATTTCAAAGAATGATGGACTGGAATTCACTAACATTGCAAACCCAGAGTCTAGTCTCCCACACAGAAGCAGGGTTCCAACGAATCGGGTCATTTTCTACTGCTTCCCTAGACCACAGGCAGTCAGCTAGATGTGAAGTAGGGTAGCTGGGAAGGAAACAGGGTCCATATGGGATCCCAGCACTTGCAAGGCAAGAATTTAGAACTGAGCCATTGTGTAGATCCCGGGATTTGAATTTACATATTAAAAAAAGAAGATGCACTGCTGCCAAATTATGCATTATGTAAAAAATCACAGAAGCCTATTTGGGTAGTTTTCTAAGGAGCATGATCCCATGCCAGTTTCAATAAAGTTAGAAGGTGATGACATACATGTTATGCCATAGTTACTAATTTTCTCTCATCATGATTGTTAATATGTATGAAACAGTTTTCAATGCTATGCCTCACAAAGCAGGTAACAGATGTGTTGGTCTTAGAGCTTCCTCCCTAAATTAAACGTCTGTCAAGAATGCAATGATAACAAATCAAGCACAAAGCATTTATGACATGCCAGGGTTTCAACATGCACCTAGAGAAAATTACTTCCCACACCCTCATAAATATATATTCATGTAAGACTTTTTATTGTCTTTATTATCTACCAAGTATAATTTCATCACTGCGTCATTACTCCAATTCTATTATTAATACCAATTGCAACTCTTGGCAGACTAACCATGATTTCTCCCACTAGCTGACTGAAATTGATCATGGCACTCACAAACTCAAGGCATTCTATTTATACATTTTACACAGAGTACAAAAAACACTATTCCTCAAGAGTTTAGACAAGGGCTATAAATGATAATCAAATTTCAAAATGTCAAATCCTCTTAGATACATTGTATTTCCTTTGCATTCTATATAATATATATCAAAGCAAGGAAAATATATATTTGCCTTTTATGGAGTGGTTTTTTGAATTAAGCTTACTCTTCTCCAGGTTCTTTCCTTTTTAAATTTTTTTTCAAAAGACAGGATTTCATTGCTTTGTATAGCTGATTAGTGATTCACTGTGACTATATGAAATTTATGTTGTGAATACGTAATGGACATCTGGTTGATTTCATATTTTAGTTATTAGTAGTTGAATTATTATAAAGAAGGGGATACAAATAAATCCCCCATTCCAGATTTCTGAAGAATCTCTATACTATCTTCCATAAAACATGAACTAATTTATACTGAAACCAAAAGTGTGAGAATATCTTTTCCCCACAACTTGTCTTTATTTTTTATTTTTAACTGATAGCCACTGGAACTGGGGTGAGGTAAATCCTCATTGTGCTTTTTGCTTGCGTTTATATGATGGCTTAATATTTCCCTAATATTTAAATCCCCTTTAGGGGTTACCTATTTTCTCCTGCCCCCGCTGTCCAAAAATGGATGTTTTGTTAATAGAAATCACTTTATTATCCTGAAACTAGGATTTCTGAGGAGATTATGTATAATAAAGAAATTGTGCACAATCTCTGGGATTCTTGTTCTATAATTAAAAGATTAAGGATAAAGCAATGCATTACTGAATAACTCAGTGAATAACTCACTGTGCTTTCCACTGTGCCTTGATTATTGAAAGGCTTTGAAATTCCAAAAAGGAGTTCAGATGAACAAATCCTTGTGCTATACTTAAAAGCATTAATTTGATATTCAGAAATATATTTAAAAAGAAACACATTTTGAGTATCTGTTTTCAAAATCCCGCAAGTATCTGCAGCTTATGTCCTAAATCAAGTGTTAAGATAATAAGGCTGAATATTTTGTCACTAATAAAAACATTGTAACACATAAATAATAAAATTGATTCCACTAAGATATGTCTTCTTTCATTTCTAAGGGTAAACAACTGCAAAACCCGTACTAATTACTGCATCTTAGATTTAAGTTGCATAAAAAATAAAATTAATGAAACTGTTATGATATTTAATGAGGAGTTAAGTAAGAAAATGTTAATAAATCTCAAGCTGCTTGAAGCCTGTGTTATGTTTCATCATAAAAAAAATAGAGTGAAAATCTTCTTGAAAACAAAGACAAAATCTATTTCAAAATAATACTAGACCTAAAACAGTTATTTAAGTGCAATTTGTTCTGGTTCCTAGACTTAACTTGCTGACCTTTATTCTTGAATTGCATTTTAACAGTAATCCTATAAGAAAATAATTCAGTCTGGAGAAAATATTAAAATTTAGATAAAACACATATAAAAGAGAGGCATGAATCTCAGAACAGAATTAGTTTTCAGAGCCCGCTGAGATAATTACTTTTCAATCAAAGAAAAATGACATGGATATGATAAAAAATGAATGGAAGTTTTCTACTATTTCTTCAAAACTATAATTAACAAATTAGTATCTTTTAACTAAAAGTACAAATACACAAATACATGTGTATTCTATTAAGATAACACAATTGAAATTCCAACACATGTTAAAATTTTTTATATCAAATCTCATCTTTTTTGCTAAAGTACAATTGTCAATTACTCTATTAGCTGTATTTATCTTATTCCTTAAATTTTCCATTCGTTTATTTCAACAGACAGACATTCAGAAAACTTTTATCCACTGGTTCATTCCACAATTGGTTGTAACATTCCCCAGGGCTGGAGCTGAGACAGTCTGAAATTGGAAGGTAAGAACTCGATCAAGGTTTCCTATACCAGCAGGGAAGACCTAACTAATTAAGCTATTATCAATGGCTTTGTCCCCATTTTGAGCATCAGTAAGGACCTGGAATTGAAAGTAAAGCTACAACTCAAATCCAGGCACTTCAATATGGAATGTGGGCATCCTGAATGAGCAAACATGCAATTAGGACAAGTGACCAACCTGGACATCATGCAAACATACATTGTTTGTTAAATAAAATCACATTCAATACTAGACATTTTCATACTATATTTGTAGATGGCTTTATTTCTTGGTTATTTGACTATTTCATATTACATCTTCTAATTCATTACTAGATTATTTTACTTTTTATCTTGAAAACTAAATAACATTTATATTGTGTTTTACAATCTACTGGATAGGCTCAATAATTATGGAAACCAATGAAAATGCCAATACAACATTCCAAAAACTTGTGGGACACGGCCAAATCAGTGCTAAGGGGTAAACTTATCACAATTGGAGCCCATGTCAAGGCCCAAGAAAGGCGCCAAATACAGGAATTAAGCACACACCTCCAGGAACTGGAAAAACAGCAGCAGAAGAGCCCCACACACAATAGAAAACAAGAAATCATCAAAACAAGGGAGGAGATAAACCAAATAGAAATCAAAAAAACTATACACAAAATCAACAAATCAAAAAGTTGGTTTTTTGAGAAGATAAACAAAATAGACACTCCACTGGCCCGATTGACCAAAAAAAAACAAGAGAAAGTGAGAATCAATAGCATTAAAGATGAAAAAGGCAACATAACAACAGACACTGCAACCATTAAGAAAATAATTAGAAATTACTACAAAGAACTGTACTCCAATAAATTTGAGGACCACCAAGAAATGGAAAAGTTCTTAGACTTCCAATACTTACCAAAACTTAGTCCAGAGGCAACTGCAGAATTAAATAAACTCATAACCGAGGTAGAGATTGAAACAGTCATCAAGGATCTCCCAACAAAGAAAAGTCCAGGCCCAGACAGTTTCACTACAGAATTCTACAAAACATTCCGAACAGAACTAACCCCAATCCTCTACAAGCTCTTCAAAACAATAGAGAAGGAAGCAACCCTTCCAAACTCATTCTATGAAGCCAACATCACCTTAATCCCAAAACCGGACAGAGAACCATCAGAGAAGAAAAAACTACAGACCTATGTCTCTGATGAACATTGATGCTAAAATTCTCAACAAAATCCTAGCCAATAGAATTCAAAAAATCATCAGACAGATCATTCATCCGGATCAAGTAGGATTCATCCCTGGAATGCAGGGATGGTTCAACATTCGGAAATCCATAAATGTAATACACCACATCCAAAAACTGAAAAACAAGAACCACATGATAGTATCAATAGACGCAGAAAAAGCTTTCAACAAAATCCAACACCTCTTCATGCTAAAAATTCTAACCAAGGTAGGCATAGAAGGAACAATCCACAACATAATCAAAGCAATTTATGAAAAACCCAATGCCATATCATACTGAATGGAGAAAAGCTAGAACCCTTCCCACTGAGATCTGGAACAAGACAAGGATGCCTGCTATTATGACTGCTATTCAACATAGTCCTAGAGGTACTTGCAGAGGCCATATGACAAGAAAAAGAAATCAAAGGCATACGAATAGGAAACGAAGAAGTCAAGCTTTCACTATATGCAGATAACATGATCCTGTACATAGAAAAACCAGGAGACTCAATACAGAAACTGCTAGAACTTATACGAGAGTTTGGCAGAGTGGCAGGGTACAAAATTAATGAACAAAAATCAACAGCCATAGTGTACGCAAACAGCCCCAAGATGGAAAAAGATCTAACCAACAAGATACCATTCAAAATAACAGAGAAAAGTATGAAGTATCTAGGAATAAATCTGTCCAAGAGTGTAAGAGACCTATTCGAAGAAAACTACAAACTATTCAAAACAGAAATTGAACAAGACCTCAAAAGATGGAATAACATCCCATGCTCCTGGATAGGTAAAATCAATATCATTAAAATGTCTATACTACCACAAGCAATATATATTTTCAATGCAATGCCAATAAAATTGTCCAAAACATTCTTCACTGAACTGGACACAATGATTCAAAAGTTCATCTGGAAACACAACAAAACACGAATAGCTAGAACCATCCTAAAGAACAAGAGGTTCCGGACCTCTGGACATACTATAGAGCAGTGGTTATCAAAACAGCCTGGTCCTGGCACAAAGATAGAGAGGAAGATCAATGGAACAGAATAGAAACACCAAAGTAATCTTTGACAAAAAGACCAATGACAGTCCAAGCAAATGGGAAGGCCTTTTAGTAAATGTTGTTGGGACAACTGGCTGATAGCCTGTAGAAACAAAAGATAGACCCACATCTATCACCATACACTAAGATCCAATCTACATGGATAAAAGACCTAAACCTACATCCAGAAACCTTCAAACTCTTGCAAGAAAATGCTGGAAATACCCTGCAAGACCTAGGAGTAGGTCCCAACTTTCTAAGAAGGATACCAAAAGCAATAGCAGTTAAGAACAGAATAAACAAATGGGACCTCATCAAACTAAGAAGCTTCTGTACAGCAAGGGAAACAATCAACAAAGAAAAAAGCAACCCACACAGTGGGAGAAGATCTTTGCACACTACATAGGTGATAGGGGGCTAATTTTCAGGATATCAAAGAACTTCAAAACAACCAAAAAACCAAAACAAACAAGCCACTCAAGAAATGGGCACGGGAAATGGGCAAACATTTCACAAAGGAACAAGTCCAAATGGCAAACAAACATATGAAAAAATGCTCCAGTTCCCTGGCAATAAAGGAAATCCAAATTAAGACATCGATGAGGTACCACCTAACACCAGTAAGATTGGCCCACATAAAAAAGAACACCAACGACACTTGTTGGCGAGGATGCGGGGAAAAGGGAACCCTACTCCACTGCTGGTGGGGCTGCAGGTTGGTACAGCCTTTATGGAAATCAGTCTGGAGAACACTTAAACAACTCAAAATCTGCATACCATATGACCCAGCAATAGCACTCCTAGGAATATATCCAAAACACCTGTTTCACGACAAACCAACATGCACCCCTATGTTCACAGCAGCACAATCAGTAATTGCAAAAACATGGAAGCAACTGAAATGGCCATCAGGAGAAGATTGGATAAGAAAGCTTTGGTTCATCTACTCCATGGAATACTACTCAGCTATTTAAAAAAAAACAAAATGCAGTTCTTTGTGGCTAAATGGACCCAGCTGGAACCTATAATGCTAAGGGAAATGAGCGAATCCCAAAAGGTTAGATACCACATGTTTGCCTTAATTTATCCTGTAATATTTTTTTTGAACCTGTCATTGATACTGCCTCAACCCATGTGTTTTAAAAAATTGAACTTGAATTATTTTTAACATATTGTTTACTCAATACTATGTCAATTAATTCCATAATGTTGTATATTGATGCTGAGGTTTTGTTGGGGCTTTTAACTGACCGGGATTTTACTCTGTTAGCTCTACCTTCAGACCAGAGAAGGTCTCCCCAAGAAGCCGTTGAACTTATCTGGACAATAAGACGCTGGACTCAATGCTAGGTATATGCTTGCAATGAAGGAATCTCAACTGAACTTGAACTGTGGTTATGCAGCAAGGTGGAGGAATCCACCACGGGGGGAGGATTGTGGGAGGGGTGGGGGAAATCCCAGTGCCTATAAAACTGTATCACATAATACAATGTTATTAACAATAAAAAAGGCTCAATAATTAAAGTCACACGTAGAACTCCAATCTCTCTATAAAAGTATAAGAAGGTAAAAACACCCTTCAGTATCTTGAATACTCCAGTTTTTTTCCCATAAAGGCAAAACATTATGGTACACTTGGAATGTGTCGTAAAAATAATCAATTAATTTGAGATTATGCAGACAATCATTAGACATTAAATGTCTAAAAAACATTCATGAATAAACCAGGAAATAACTGAATTATTCACGATTTGACACTAAAATATGTAGTTACTGCAAGAAACAATTAAATTTGAGTGCACGGTTTTATGCATGCTCTCTGTGATCCCATGGTAAACATTCCAACAGGCATTCATTATCTTGACTTAATCGAAGTCTTTAGACATGTGTTTAACTTTATGTTGCCTTGATTCTTTTTCTGAAAAAAAATTCAGAAAGTTTTAAATTTATTAAACAAAAATTGTATAGTAACACCGAGTTTCTATAAAACCTAATCCCAACTTTCCCTCTTGCTAACATCTTGGTTATCTTTATTTGTCAAAATCTATGAACCATATCCATTTCCCCTATGTTTTTTTCAAAGTTCCTCTACCCTTCCTAATCCTCCAGCCTTTAGTAATCAATATTCTCTGTTCAATTGAAGGATTTAAGCATATCTCATATAGGAGGAACAGCATGCTTTATCTTTATTTCTGTGCTGAGATTATTTCATGTAAGTTGATGTCTTCTAGATACATCAGTTTGGTGGTAAATCATGAGATGTCAAATTTTATACACCTGAACAGTACTCCATTATGTTTATATGCCACATATTCCTTATGCATTCATCTCCTTCAGGACAGGAGCCCTTTATGAATAGGGCTCTAATAAACACGGAAGAGCAGGAATCTCTTTGCTATCACTATTTCATTTCTTTTGGATATAGATCCAGGAGTGAGAATGTTGGGCTATGTAAAAGTTTTATTCTTGGTATTCCATTCCATAGTTGCCATACAAGTTGTATTCCAACCAGAAGTGAAGAAGAGTCCACTTTCTCAACATCCTTGTCTGCAGTGATAACTTTCTCCATATCATGACAGCCATTGCAGCAGGGATAAGTTGATACTGTCATGTAATTTGATTTGCATTTCCCTAATGGCTAGTGATATTGAGCATATTTTCATATACTTGTTTTTATTTCTGTTTTCTTTTTTTTTTAATTTTTTTATTGTTATTAACATTGTATTATGTGATACAGTTTTATAGGCACTGGGGATTCCCCCCGCCCCTCCCATACCCCTCCCGCCATGGTGGATTCCTCCACCTTGCTGCATAACCACAGTTCAAGTTCAGTTGAGATTCCTTCATTGCAAGCATATACCTAGCATAAAGTCCAGCGTCTTATTTGGATCTCTGTTTTGCAAAGGCTTTCCTATAATCCAGCTTCCCACTATACACCTCAGAAGGCAGCATAAGATGGCCAAAGTATGTGAGCCCCTGCCTCCTTGTTAAGAGCCCTTGTTATGTTAAGTGGTTTTTACTGACTTTTATCAGGCCCAACTTCAAGTACTGCAGGCATCTACAGAGTGAAAAGCAGAAAAAAGATATATATATCTTTCACTCCGTGTCTCTTTCTATTCATTTCTCACACTTTTCTAATAAATACATATTGTAATAAATACAAATGACAAAAGCATGCACATAATAATCCTTTGAAGAAATGCTTGCAATATTTCTAGGCTTTAAAATCTTATGTCCCAATGCTCCGGTAAAAGAAAAAAGATCACATTTCTTTCATAGCTCTTAGAGGAAATAGGATGCTTAGTACTCAGAAGACAGAAGAAAATATTTGTAAGGTTTTATTCATTTGGACTTACAGAAAGAGGTGTGATAAAATTAATTAGGACATGATAACATTGCTTATAAATTCAGCTTCAGACCTGATTGGCTCTGTTTCATTCTAATCATCCAGAGTGTAGCTGGAATTGCACTATTGTGAAGGAGTGACAGGGCAGTAGAACAGACTCTATACAGCTGCAAAGTCATTCCTCTCAAAGTGCTGAACTGTATGGCTTCTATAGAACTGACCATAATATGAGGCAAAATAGTCAGGTGGGGTAGGAAGGAAGAAGTTTGAAGTGGAAAATCTTGAGTTTTGGAACATTATGATGAGAAACACACACGTATAGGTGTGACTGTGTGTGTATGTATATCTATCTCTCCATATGTATATGTGCATGTATGTATATATATATATATATGTTATATATAGCTTTGAGATAGTGAAGACTCAACAAAACTTTTACCTGAGATTATAACAAAAGCTGCAAAGTTTCGTATTTAATTACCACACAGAAGCCACTATGAACTCTACATCTGGTTCTCATGGAACACCTGCAGCCATAAATAAAGAAAAAGATAAAACATTTTGCTAGAGAAAGTACTGAAAATCTGAAATGAAGACTTGACAAGAGCAGAATAATATGGTAAGAGCTGAGTTTAAGGTGAAGCATTTAATCTAATGAATTTTAATTTGAAACTTATGATAATTATAGCCTCCCAGGAACTTTTTAGTTTGCCTGGCTGACTATATTTATTAATGTGAATGATCTAATCATGTTCAAGAAAATAGTGTTAAAAGCAGAAATATTTATGCTTCTCCTATGATCTGCTTTCAGAAGAAAACAGAAAACCAGTATCCACTGTATTGAAATTTGAAATAATAATATAATTCTATATTAAAATAGCAGGTATTGGCACAAACTAGTGGCTAAGGATAAAAGCTAGGACAGAGAAAAAATACCCAGTGTAAGAGTTTCTGATTCTAGGGGACGGTTTTAAGAGCATCTGGCTCAAAAGCTGTGGTTGAGGAAGATAGCATTGCAGGCCCACCTGGAAACCATTATGCTAAAGGATATTAGCCAATCCCAAAAAGTCAGATATCATGTGTTTGCCTTAATATAAAATAATATGATGTCAAGTCTAAAAGTTGTACCCTTAATATAAGTTGTACGCTTAATATAAAAGTTGCCTTAATATAATATGATGTCAAGTTAAAAGTTTTGCACTTCCTAGCTGTCTGCACTACTCGCAATAAGATCTTGTAATGTAACCTATTAATCACTAATTCATGAGAGACCAACTGCTTGTGATCAACTAAGAATGTTAATATCCCTCTTATCACTGTTATTACTACTACCCATGGGTAATGATGATCTAGTCCATACTGTGCTTCCATTTGAACTACACGGGTCACATGCTAGCAGTAATTTCTGCAGGAAGATATTGGTGACACTTTTGCATCACCCTAACATCACATTGAAACCTTTGCTATGAGGTTGACAACACCATGAAGATGAAGACTTATTTTATCTCATTTTATTTTTCATTTCATTTCATTTCATTTTTCCTTCTCAACCCATGGTGGCTTGTACCTAAGAGAAGATATAATGGGAGCACAGTGGAAATAAGTATGTCTGTCCATAGGTAAAAACAGAGAAGCATATCCCAGCTCTTGCAATACAAAGATGGTCTCACAGCAAAGCGACAGATAAGCCCCCACACACTGTTGGGAGACACCTCAACGGCAGTGTGATGGACTTCTGAGGGTACTTGAAAGACACCTATTGAACAACTGGAGAGGAGAACAATGGGGGGTGGACCCAATGCCCTTGAAACCGTGACATAAAATAAAGAATAAAAAAAGAAAGAATACGACTCTTGAAGCTGAGGTGTTTAAAATTCTGACTGAATCAGTTATAAATGTGTGGTTTCAGGCAAATTCCTTAATCTACCGGGCTGTAGGTGAAATAGCAATATTAATAGTTCCCCATTCATTACATTATTTTATAAATCATGTAAAGGCTCTGGCAGAGTATTGATTCCCAGAGGGCCTTTAATAAGTCTTAATAATAACATTAGAGCAGATCTGAATAGTTAACACTGATTCTAGCACAACTGTGTGCTCAAGTAGAATAGAAATCAGTAAAGAAGCAAGACATAATTCAAATAATCTAAACCGCTCTTCACCAATCACTGAGCAAATGGATGTGCCTCTGTAAGGCTTAACAGAAATCTAGATTTCTATTGTTTGTCAATAGTACAGGTTTGTGGTTAAGTTTTAAACACTTTCACTGTTCTTTCTATTGGCAGTATTATATACCATATAAACCACATGAAATAAATTTCTGGAATCTTTCATTTGAGATAACTAGGAAAATATTGACATTAAAGAGTGGTTTAGAGTCCTCAAAGCACAGAATGTTGTTGGAACATGATAAGCTTACTATGTGGAATCAAAAATGTGCAGAAAAAAACACTGGCAGTATATTCTAACTAAGATCATATAGTCAAATCACTGCCTGTTACACTCACTCTTGAAATTATAAAAAATAAAATGTGAAGGCATTTACTTATAAGCAAGGTAAGGAAGGATAGAACTTGTGTCTTGCAAGTTTAAGTTGAGATTAAAGTAACTTAATTTTTAAATTTTAGATGTTTCTGATGTACAAACTAGAGTCAATGCTTTAAGCAGATACTGTACCATTATGTCTATTATAAATGATATCTAAGAAGAGATTCTTTTATTGCCAAAAAATCTCAGATGCACGGAAAACACAAGTAAAAAGAGACCAAGGAGATTACCCCAAAGCAAAACTTTGTTTCCCACAGAAAGGTAATAAGCAACAGAGTGAGAAGACATCCTGAAACATGACAAGAAGTATCTACAAGTCTTTATCTGACAGGAATTAACATCTAAGATATCTAAATAACTCAATATCAAATATGATTTTAAAAGGAAAATGATATGAATAGGCATTTATCAAAGAAGATATACTAAAGATAAAAGAATACTTAACATAAACAATGATCAAGGAAATGCAAATGAAAGCTTCAATGGGACGGTATAGCCAAGTAATAAATTTTGGCAAGGATGTAGACAGAGAGGAACTCTTACACACTGCTGATGGAAATGTAACTTAACACAGGATTTATGGGAAACAATATGGAGTTCTCTGAGAATATTAAAGTCAGAATTAGCACATGATTCAAATCTTGCACTATCGGACACACCACAAAAGGAAACTAAATCAATGTTCAGAAGAGGTTTGTGCTCACATGCTTACCGCAGCAACATTCACAACACCCAAAATAAGGAATAAAATAAGGTGTCCATTGGTAGATTAATAGATGAGGAAAATATGATATAAACACCAAATTAAATATTAAGTCACCAAAATAAGTTGTGTCATTTGCATCAACATAAGTAAATATGGAGAATATTATTTTAAATTAAAAAATTCAAGTACCATCTGTTTTTCATGCATGAGTGGTGACTAAGTTGATTGCATAATAGTATAAAAAGAGGGTCGAATAACAATTTGCAGAGTTCTAAAATGTGGGAAAGAGGAAATAGAGAGCTTGGTTACTGTGTCTCAAAGTAGAGCTAGAGACAAGGGTAATTCGGCCGCTCTGAACCACAATGACTGTGGTTAACAATAATTTACTGTATGTTTCAGAAAAACTATAAAAATCAGATTTTGGAAGTTCTCAACTAAAATAAATGATACATAATTGAGGTGACAGATATTATAGTCATCTTGATTTGATGACTATTATCACTACATGTTATATACATGCTTCAACTGTATTAGGTTTCACAAATATATACAATTATTGTGTTTAAATTAAATGAACTAATACTTACTGATCACGTACCAAGTGCTATGCATTACTCAATCAGCTTATGTGAATTAACCCATTCAATTCTAAAGTTAACTCATCATCATGATGATCCTACTAGCTGCACTGATACTAAGATTCCCATTCCCAAGAAGAGGAAGCTTGCATAGCTAAAAGTTACATAATTTGTCCAAAGAGTCTCACTAAGTGATGGAGCATATAGTGAATTCCAGGATGTCTTGTTCCAGAGGACACTTATTGCTTCACACATTAAAACCAAAGCAGGGCTGACATAACGGCTCAGTGGCTAATTCCTCACCTTGCAAGCACTGAGCTCCCATATGGGCACTGGTTCATCTCTGGCTGATCCAATTCCAATCCAGTTCCCTGCCTGTGGCCTGGAAAAGTGATAAAGGATGGCCCAAAGCTTTGGAACCCTGCAGCCACATGTGAGATTCGGAAGAAGCTCCTGAATCCTGGATGGGCTTAACCCTGGCCATTGCAGCCACTTGGGGAGTGAACCAGTGGATGGTACACTCCCCAAGTACGTCCTTCCCTCTGTAAATCTGCCTTTCTAATAAGTATAAATAAATCATTTTTAAGCAAGCTTTTTTCAGTTACTCTAAATCAGTAAGTACAAGCAAAAGAGATAATGGAACCTTGCACTAGTTATTATTTGTGAGGCCTCAGGTAATTCTGTGTAACAGTGTGCCCAGAGCTGCTTCTTCACAACACTTTTGTCAGTGTCCTTCAAGTTCTAAGAATATGACTAATCAGAAACTACGAGCTGAGTGTTAATATGCTCTAGGGAAAAAATTTAGGGGAAAATCATAACAATCTAATAACACTTTTTATACACCCTGGTGTTCATAAAGCAAGAATTGCCTATAATACACTTAACACCTCTGAAAGATGCCCAACTTAAGGTTGCATTAATTCTACAGATCATTTAAAGGACATAAACTTGGAGACTTCTGAACTGAATGCATGGATTCTATTAAATGAGAATGAAACAAAGCAGCTAGAGCTAATATTATCATCAGAGTCTATACCGCAGAACCCATGCTGAAACACACATAACATGTATCCATCTGCTTCTTTACACAGTTATAAATTCTTCACTGTATATTTTCAAGTTAAATTTACTGCCATAGTTCAGAAATAAAGTATATTCTCATCTTGATCTCAACCAAAATACATGCATACTTCTATTTCTTTTCTTTTTCTATTTCTTTTTATTTCTAAGCAAAAAAAAATGTATAGAAACCTCATGCACAGAAATAGAATTCTTATCAAAATATTTTAATGCACAGGACATTTAAATCTTAACCAATGTACCAGTTGTCAACAGCTTTTATACAATATAAGTCCTGACATTTCTCCAGTTTCCTGCTGTGAATTTGAGTTACTGATAATTATTAACTTTTAATATTTATTCGAAAGGGAGGGACAGGTAGAAATGGACTGAGGATGGTAGAAACACACATACACAAACGCGCGCGCACACACACACACACACACACACACACACACACAGAATATAGGATACTAATGCTGGCTCACTTCCTAAATAATTACAACAGTTGGAGCTGGACAAAGTTGAAACTGAGAGCCTAGATCGTAGTCTAGGTCCCTCAAATGAGAGGCCCTGCTATGTGAGTTATCACCACGGCATGTAATATCAGGAAGCTGGAATCAGGACTGACGGCTTTACAACTAAAAGGATCCCTGCACTGCTATATTCGATGGGGACATTCCACAGAGTGACACAGATCCTATTTCTAGTGTCTACCCTATTGAAAATTATTAATGTGAAATTTTATTTATTTTTTTTAAAGATTTACTTTTATTATTTTTTCATTGGAAAGGCGGATATACAGAGAGGAGAGACAGAGAGGAAGATCTTCCGTCTGATGATTCACTCCCCAAGTGAGCGCAACGGCCGATGCTATGCCAATCCAAAGCCAGGAGCCTCATCCAGGTTTCCCACGGGGGTGCAGGGTCCCAAAGCTTTGGGCCGTCCTCGACTGCTTTCCCAGGCCACAGGCAGAGAGCTGGATGGGAAGCAGGGCTGCTGGGATTAGAACCGGCGCCCATATGGGAACCCGGGAGTGCAAGGTGAGGACCTTAACCACTTGCGCCACTGCGCAGAGCCCAATGTGAAATTTTAAATTATATATTTATAGAATATAGAAAAAGGTCTTGGTGAAGGATGCTGTAAAATTATATTTGTTACACAGAAGCGTTAACTCAGAATATAACAATTCAAAATTTTCCTTAAAAATAAATATTCGTTGGGCCAGGTGACGTGGCCTAGTGGCTAAAGTCCTCGCCTTAAATGCGCCGGGATCTCATATGGACGCTGGTAATCCCAGCAGCTCCACTTCCCATCCAGCTCCCTGCTTGTGGTCTGGGAAAGCAGTAGAGGATGGTCCAAAGCTTTGGGATCCTGCACCCGTGTGGGAGACCCGGAAGAGGTTGCTGGATCCTGGCTTCAGATCGGCATAGCATCAGCCATTGCGCTCACTTGGGGAGTGAATCATTGGAGGGAAGATCTTCCTCTCTGTCTCTCCTCCTCTGTATATCTGACTTTCCAATAAATAAATAAATCTTTAAAAAAAATTTGTCCTTCAACCTCTACATTTAAATAAATAACATTTTTAAATAAATTTTATTTTTTATAATGATTTCATGGTTGATCAGGGTAGGGAGCTTCGAGGTTTAGGGAAAAGTAGGTGTCCTCATTGCTTCCATATTTGCTATTTCGTTTTGTTGCTTCTAGGGGAAGGGGAGAGACAGAGGGGGAAGCCACTCACGACTTTCACACATCCCAGTACCTAGCGATGAGGAACAGCCGCTTCATATCAACCCAGAATCTCAAAAGGTACATATTCCGAGGGTCCTGTCCAAGTGATTTGGATGGTTTAGAAGTGTACCAATTTCAGCGATCTGAGGATGACGCCACCCTATTGGCTCCATTCAGTGAGATTTTTTGCTGTCATCATTTGCAGTAGTTTGATCTGTTTTTCTTCTGCTACAGCATCAAATGAGCTACCATATTCCGCTTTTATAACAGCGCCTGTGTCCACAACTCTACCTTTTTCAATAAGTAAGACATGTTCTTGCAGGCGAGTCCAAGCATTCAGGCCAGGCGACCCAGGTCCCGCAGGATTTCCAACTCCCTTGGCTCACGAACCCCACTCACCTCGCAGGCAGGCTCCACGATCCAAGCCAGGTCACCCAAGCCCTGCTGGATCCCCAAAATCTGAGGCTCAGGAACCTGGCATCCACCCATTTGGCAGGCCCCGAGAATGGGGACAGGTGACCCGAGCCCAGCTGGATCTCTGAGACCCGGTGTTCAAGAACCCAACACCCACCTCACAGGTAGGCCCCAGGATCTGGGCGAGGGGACCCAAATCCTTCCAGAACACCCCTACACCACTGGGGACCACAAACCTGACACCCATTAAAGGCAGGCCCAATGATCTGAGCCAGCTGATCCAAGCCCCACCTGATCATCCAACTCAGGGGCTCAGGAACCCAGACCCTACCACACAGGTGGACCCCAGGAACTTTAAACTTTTTCCACAACATTTTTTTGTATCTGGAATAGACAGATGGAACTATCTTACTTGAGATTTTGATAAAAATACAACTAATTGCTAGGTAAGAAAAATAACAAAAATACATTTAATACAAATAATCATACTTACTCATACCCAATTTATTTCATAATACTATTAATTATCAAAATGTGTATATATAGTTACTGTAATTTATATAACATAAAATATAAATATATCATATATATGATATAAATATGTATCATACATAAATAATTGGAAATTTAAGCTTGATGGATATAAATGTAAACAAACAGATCTGAGATTTTGGCACTTCATTATGCAATATCACATTCTAAAAACTATCAAGGAAATCACAACAAACTGGAGAATAATTACATAAATTACAACACGAAGAGTAGCCACCAAGTAGAAAATTGTATTATGAAACTGTGTTCATGAGACTGTTATCCCTACGCATGAGCAAGCAGATTTGTGAAATTAAAAATCTCCCTCAATCATGTATCCTCGACCGTTTTCTTAAAATTTCTCATCACTATTTTCTGTCACTAAAAGTTCCAAAATCTTTGATCAAGAGAGAATGGCTCAGGCGGATAAGCACAGTAGACATACAGGGTTCAATATGATCGGAGCCTGAAACTACTGAGCACGTGAAGTATGGTCAAGTTAACATGTACATGTTCTGCAAGAACAAAATGCCCACAGTGCTGTAAAACTAATATGAAAAATAACATAAATATATCACAAAACAAAGTTACTGTCAGAGTATTAAAATAGTTATATTTCTGAAGAACAGGGTAATGAAGTAATATTAAGATTAGTTTCAATTGTTTATTTTTTGTCTTATAAAATGAACACCAGCAAAAAAAAAAAACAATTATTTGGACTTTAAATTTTGGCTGATAATAGATACTTTCTGGTAATTTCCATAAGTCAGAAATTGCAACGAGAAACAACAGTACTTTGATATTTGATTAATTTAGTAAGAAAAAGCAAAAGGTTGCAGATTATCACTTAGCATATAATAGAAACAGCTACATTAGGCTTTGTTTCATTTGTAGTTCTTATAAAAACATTATAAAAAGTAACTCTTTTACGTCTAATGAGAGAATATAATGGACAATAAAAACCATAACATTAAAAAAAGAGTTATTTATTTATTTAATTAATTATTTATTGGAAAGGCATATATACATAGAGGAGGAGAGACAGAGAGGAAGATTTTCCATCCAGTGCTTCACTCCCCAAGTGGCCGCAATGGCTAGAGCTGAGTCAATCCGAAGCCAGGAGCCAGGAGCTCTTCTGGGCCTTCCACGAGGGTGCCGGGTCCCAAGGCTTTGGGCCGTCCTTGACTGCTTTCCTAGGCCACAAACATGGAGCTGGATGGGAAGTGGGGCTGCCAGGATTAGAACCGGCAACCATATAGGACTCCGGTGCGTGCAAGGCGAGGACTTCAACCACTATGCTATTGTGCTGGGCCCAAAATCATAACATTTTTAAGATGCACTAGTATAATATTTAATTTTCCTAAATGAGCATGTTAGTCATCCAGTTCTAAGATTCTCAGAAGAGATAAATATATATTTTCATCTTTTTAATTCTTGAAGAGACATATTTTCTTTCATGGGGTATACAGAAAAGCTTAACTCTGAATTTAGCAACAATTGGTTGGGTCAACAGCTGTAATCACACTAGACATCAAATTTTTGAGCCTTGACTTGCCAGGCAAAGGGGATTGCTCTACATGAAGGAGGTAATTTCATGCCTGAATAACCCTGTTCTATTAAATCAGAAAATTGAGTTACAGTCCTTTCAAATCATGAATCCTGCTGCAAGCAAGCTTCCCTCTATGGAGAATTCAGGGAATTATATTGAGAACAAGACAATGAAAATAAATATATACAAGGAGGGGATCAAATAAGATATCTTTACTATGTGACAATGTAGCTTTAAAAATGCTTAACTGTAATGATTTTCCTGGGGTTTGACAACCACTTTTATTTTATGTATTAAAGCTGGTGTTAGAAAACAAAATGAGCAGCACCATTACAGGTAACAAATTCTAATTCCTATCTTGCTTTTGGCTATAACGTGGTGTAATTTGTGGGTGAATGAACACGACACAAAATCTTTTTCTATTTTTGGATTTCTCTTGTGAGATGATGAAATGGTATGTGACCGAATTTGACATAAAATTTTATGTTTAGCCTTTTAAAACAAATTTTTATCATCATTCCTATTTAGCTTTAGGTTCCCCTTTGTTAAGGTATCTAAGTAGCTACCATTTGTCTATCGCAAACACTCTAAACATTAAGAAGTATGTTTTAAGTCATTTATAACTTCAAGGACTAAAATGTTTAACTTAAAAAAATCTAAAAGCTTGTCAAACGTATTTACTTATCACCAAACTTTTATCCTACCAACTCCACTAAGTAGGCAGAATAAAATATGGTTTGTGATATATATATGTATATATATATGCTCATGGCACTAACATTTTACATTTTAGCTCAATCTAGATTCTTTCTAAGTTCAAAATTGAGGAGTCTAAGTAAGCTTCCAATTCCATAACAATGCATCATAGGTTGGAATAAGGTTGGGGCATCAACAACATAAATCCATTGTCTCAGTTCAGGAAACTGTGAACGAGGTCTGGGCACATGGTCAGATCCACACAAGGACTTCCTATGGCTCACCTGACCATTCCACACCATGCACACAACAGAATTCTTTGATATCATTTTCTGTAACAATATTAATCCCATCAGGCCAGTGACCTACATTATGTATATAATCTGCAAAATATCCCATCTTCGGATACCAAGATATTGGGAGTTATCAATTTTGAAAAGATACGCTATTGCATTTAATAATTTACTATTGCATACAGTTTTACAATTTTGTAGAACATACAGAGAATAAAATGTTTAATATTGATAATGTCTTGGGGAATATATTTTGAAACAGGGATTGGAACATGGGAAATATTGCATTATTTTAAAGATTTTTTTTTTCCATTGGAGGAAAATACCTCTTAAACTTTGCTACCTGTAAGTATTCAATGTTCTTCATTGGATTTCTCTATTGACATTAATATTATTCTGAATGATAAGTATTTTAGTACTAAAGTAACAATTAGATTTTATTGCTTGCTTTAAAGTGAATATATATTTTTCCCAAAGAGACAATCTAACATTGAAATAAAAAGTTACTGAGTTTTAACAATATTAGTAAAAAAAAAAAGAAATTTAACTGCAAACAATATTTTTTCCAGTTCACTATAATTAGTTAGTGCATTGTATAAATAAAATTGCTATATCAGTTCTCCTCCCTGTGGCATATTTCACGCACACTGGTGGGTCCTTGCCACAAACTGACTTAGCCTACCTCTTGTCCTGGCAGAAACAGTGGCTTTGCCCAACAGACCCACACTCATTTGGGTTTTTACTGTTAGATGTTACAGTCCAGTCACACTTAGTCCTCTGCCAGACACAGCTCTCCCATGGTTCAGCAGGAGTAGAGCATTGGCCAACCCATTCTGCACCCACCCTGACTCTCCATAGCACCAGTGGGTTCTTGAATCTAGCTAAACTGGTGTTGCCAAGTCCTAGTCCATATCCATGTTGAGGGACACTGCTGTCATGTCTAGCCAATATAACAACCCCCATTCTGACTTTCACACTCATTAGAGGGATCCACAACTCAGCCATGGAATCCTCTTAGCTCTTCAACCAGCCCTGTATACAGCACAGATCTTGGGTGTGCCAATGTTTGTATCGACTCAGCTCAGCATAGTTCATTCTCCCTCTTGTCCTTTGCGATTGGATGTTGCAGTCTGCCTGGTCCAGGCCCACCTCCAGTCTCAGCTCTCACTGGTTAGTGTTATAGCCTTTGCCTTGCCCAGTCTACTCCCATCCATGACTCATGGAAACTGTTAAGTGTGATAGAAAATACAACATGGTCCACACTCCATTTGGGCTCCTGCATATGCCAGTGTGCTACAGTTTGGCCGGACCCTGCCTCTTTTGCCTCCTTCCCAAACAAACCCACACACTTGTCACCATTTTGTACTACCTTGCCCATCTACATTAAGACCACCTTAGTTAAATTTTATTTTCCTAATAAATAAAGCCCCTTTTGATTTTCGCTCTTGTTATTCTCCAAAATAGATCTTTGAAAGGCAGTGTTTATGCATGAACACAGGACAGCTATGAGATTATAAAGTCAAGCCTTAGATTTCACTTTGCTTTCAGTGATTCATGTTTGCTCTCATAAGGGCAAAGACAGAGGTGTTCAATATGATGACTCAGTGGCTAAATCCTTGCCTTACACCTGCCAGGATCCCATACAGGCACAAGTTCATGTCTCTACTGCTCAACTTCTCTTCCAACTCCCTGCTTGTGGCCTAAAAAAGCAGTGGAGGATGGCCCAAAGCTTTGGGAAACTGTACCAATGTGGAAGACCTGGAAGAAGCTGCTGGCTCCTGGCTTTGGACTAGCTCAGTTCCAGAACTGGGGCCATTTCAGCAGCAAACCAGTGGTTGGAAGATCTCTGTCTCTCCTTGTTTCTGTACATTTGATTTTTCAGTAACAAATAAATAAATAAATCTGAAAAAAATACAATTCCATTAATACTGTTGATACTATGAATATGTGTAATTTTTTGATATTGTGATTCTATCAAGTAAGATGTTAAAAAATGAATAAGCTTGTAAAATTGGTATGCCCTAAAATGAGTATTTTTCTTTTCTTTTAAAAGATTTATTTATTTCATTGGAAAGGCAGATGTACAGAGAGGAGGAGAGACAGAGAGGAAGATCTTCCGTCCGATGATTCACTCCCCAAGTGACCGCAAATGCCGGTGCTGCGCTGATCCGAAGCCAAGAGCCAGGAAATCCGGGTATCCCACATAGGGTGCAGGGCCCCAAGGCCCTGGGCCATCTTTGACTGCTTTCCCAGACCATAAGCAGGGAGCTGGATGGGAAGCGGAGCTGCCAGGACTAGAACCGGTGCCCATATGGGATCCCAGCGCATTCAAAGCAAGGATGTTAACCACTATGCTATCGCACTGCGCCCAGGAACAAGTATTTTTCAAATTAATAATAAAAGGTGATGCAAACTTTAGCTTCAAGGAATGACTCATTCAAAGTACAAATCAGATGTAAATTTTAAAAGCATGAAAAGTTCATGAATATACAGTTCTAGATTCTACATTGTAAGTAATGTTTATGAAACAATAAAGTATGAATGAATACATTAAATCAAGTAAATAATGCAAGAAGAAACTGAAAAATCCAACAAAATATAGAGACCATGGAAAATGAACTATATAATCTCATAGCTGTTAGAGTAAATATTACCAAAACCATAAAGAAAATTAATGTTGTCAGGAAGATTGTGAAAAGAATTGCCATGTACATTATTGTGTGGAATATAAATTGGCATAGGTACTATATTTGGAAAGCGGCCAGGCATAACTTGTAACCAAGACAATTAAAAAATAATACTATGAAAACAGGGAAAAGTGCCCCATAACATATTCAAATTTTGGAATGTCCAAATTTTGTCTGAAATGAAAAACCCAATAGAGTGCTTAAATATTACAATCAATCAAGTAGAAAGAAAAAAGCAGCAATATTCAAGGATTACTTGGAATTGTGCATAATAGTAAAATATTAGTGACAAAAGTGCCAAGAATGCCAACACAACTAATAAGATATCATCAGACAGACAGTAAAATTTAAAGGAGACCCAGAATGGGGAAAAAATGAAAAGAACAAGAAGCAGGTTGAAAAAAAATAATAGAAAACTGTTCATGTCTGATACAGAAAATGAACATTTAAGTCCATTAAATCCAAATACTTTGCTGTTTGAGCAACAGGAAGACTTCATAGAGACACAGTATAATCAAGTTCTCGAGAGTCAATGACAAAGAGGGAAGAGAAAAATAATTTGCTTTAAAGAGATTAATGGCTAAGGACAGTCAGTGAACTTATCTGAAGTTCGTCATCTAGGATGGCACTAATTGGTATTTTCAAAGTGATGAAACAAAAGTACAGCCAACAGAAAACACTACACCCAGTAATGTAATTCTTCAGATTCAGTGTAAAAAAATACAAGAGAGGCCATCATCACAAAATGTGTTGTGCAATATTCACTAAACGCAGCTCTTCATATTCAAAGTAAAATAATTGGCAATAGAAAAACAAGTAAATGGGCTCAGCGGCATGCCTAGCAGCTAAAGTCCTTACCTTGAATGCCCTGGGATCCCATATGGGTGCCAGTTCTAATCCTGGCAGCTCCACTTCCCATCCAGCTCCCTGCTTGTGGACTGGGAAAGCAGTCGAGGACAACCGAAAGCTTTGGGACCCTGCACCCATGTGGGATACCTGGAAGAACTTCCAGGTTCCTGGCTTTGGATCGGCGCAGCACCGGCCATTGCACTCACTTGGGGAGTGAATCATCGGGCAGAAGATCTTCCTCTCTGTCTCTCCTCCTCTCTGTATATCTGACTTAGCATAAAAATAAATAAATATTTTTTTTTAAAAAAAGGAAAACAAGTAAAGATATCAACATCAGAATTTAAGGAATGTATAAAATTAGATTCAATGGCATCTAACATCATAAATGTCAATTAACCACTTTTTACTCTGATCTAAATGTTAAAAAATTTTACAAATAGCTACTGTTACAATTATTTTTTTCAAAACACATCCTATACAAACTTCTAAACAGTGACATTAAAACAATAACATGGGGATTTGAATACTGAAAATTATTATATTAAGATGGAACCCTGTTTCCTCCCTGGAAACAGGGACTTCCATGAACAAGCGCACTGCACTTGCAGTAAGCGAGTGGGCTGAGACTGAGCGGCTTGGAGGGGTAAACAGGAGGATGCTTGAGGGTCAGATCAGCAGTGTACATTCATCTAACACTTATTTATCCTTAACATATTTATGAAGATCTACAATTAATGACATGATAAAATAGCCATGAAATTAACTATGTACACAACAGAAAAGGAACTGGGAGCCCGATCAATCAAATCTGTATATGCAACACATACAATGGCTGTTAGAGTTATAAAAATGCAGGTATCTACAAAAGCATAATGGTTCAGAAAAAGAATGTAGAGTTAGGAAAAGCAAATTTTAAATGTGCATTTCCGGTAGTGATATTTAGAATCCTCACCCACACTTACAACCTTATCTTTCCTCTACAATGAAACAATACTAATGAAATAAATCGTGTTTTGAAAAACATTGTGTGATTATAAAAACTGGTACCTTTCACTAAAAAATTGTACAAGGATATTTTTTGAAATAAATGCACTGTTCAACTGTCTGGAGAAAAGAGCCTCAAAAACTAAACAAATAAACTGAAAAACCAAAACATAATTTGTATATTAGTTGAAATAGAATAACAGAAAATGAAATCACAATTATCATGAAAATCATTACCATGTCATTTATGAGTCTCCACGTATTTTGAAATAGATTAAGAAAGCAAAAAAATGAAATTATTATGAGAAATTTGCAGATGTCACACATTATTTTTCAGGCATTGATGTCTTCAATGCCATCTGTATGATGAGTGTTTGGGTTGTTTTTAAACTTGATGACACCTTCATAAATTGGTATCCATGCTGAGTATGTGAACTACATTACAAACTAAACAGCAAATTTCTGTGAACTTTGCTGTGAAATTTGTTTCCAACTCAAGCACATAATAAAATATACTTTAAACTGTCTATTGAGAAATGTGTGTCCAAATATACCTGACTTGCACAGTATTCAATTGGACATGCCATCAAATAGCAAATAGAAATATGTTAAAGCTAGGTTAAAATAATCTTTTCAGGATTTATATCTTGGAAGATGGTCCCAAAACCAAAATTACTGTCACTGAAATATCTTCTTTTGAAAAGGTGCTTTATGAGGATAGGAAATTGTGGTTAAAATCCATTTAAATTATAAACCAGATGCAAGGTAAAACCTTAAGAAATCAACATTTATTATGTCCTTACATTGTATTGCATCACAAAAATTAAGCACTCTATTGTACAATGAATAACGTGAGGTTTCTTCTTTGCAATTCAATATCCTGAAAAAAAAATCAATCCATTGTGAAAGATCACCTTCCTTACCGTATCTAATTTCTTCCCAACCGTTCTCACAGGAAAAACAATTCTTGAACACATTTAACATTACAGTGATTATGACAGAATCACTAAAGTTCTATATCATGTGTCAATGTATTGCTTTATTTCACTTTTGATAAATTGGTTGCACTCGAATGAGTCATAATAATACAGGATTCTTTATTAAACATACAGATTCATTCACTCGTATACTTCTATATTTGTTCACTGAATATTTATTGAATATTTTCAGGTGAGAAAAGAAATTCTAACAAAGGGAACAACATGATAAGAGTTTAACTAGTAGAAAATGAAATCTAAAACCTGCCAAATCAGTTCTGCAGGGCTAGAATATAAGGTAACTCTGACATAGAAGATGCAGATGGCCTTGGAAAGGTTGTCTGAAATAGTTCTAAATGGTGCTAAGCTATTTAGCTAGAATGTCAGTGAAGTATGTTAAGAAGGCAGTCGGATGATCATATTTGCATTTAGAAGATGCTTAAAAACTTGAGAAATTCGAGCTGGCTGCATGCAAGAGAAAGTAAACTGCAAAACAGATGACAGAAAGACAAATTAAGATGCCTTTACAAATGGTAAGGTAGCAAATGATGAGAATCCTGGGACTGGAATAATGGGGAGAGCATTGAGGAATGTAAAGCTGATAGAATTAAGATTCAGGAAACTAACTGAATATGGAGAGTGACAGATCAACAAATATATTCAATGAGTACTTCCATCATTTCAGATATTTCTTCTCTTACTATCTTAATTCCCACTTGCAAAATATCTTAATTCCCATTTGCAAGTTATCTTCCAAATCTTAATTCCCATTTGGAAAATATCCTTCAATTGAAACAATATGAAGATATTTTGGTATAGGCTGGCCACTCAGAGCACTGGTAGGCCAAGAGATAATTGCTCCATCTTCAACTTGCTAATTGTCTGAACTCCAGCAGGTGCTGCTACAGCAGTGCCTTCACCAAGAGTTCACAGCACCAAAGGACTTTCAAGGATTGGGTGAATCCATGACAATTTTGTTTTAAATCCTACTGATGGATTCCATGAATCAGTAAGATTCAAATCCTAAATTTCTAAAACATTCAAAACAAATTCCTAATATAGCAAGAAGGATAAGGAGGCAAAGCAATCCTTGGTCATTCAAAGGGGTATGGTTACTATTCAGCTCTACAGTGCTACTGCACTAAGACCTATCCCAGTGCTGCCAGACTGTCTTTGAAGTTGTGAAGTCGACATGTGTACACACACACACACACACACACACACACACACACACACACACACACACACAGCTTTACATTTAGGTCTACAGTCCACTGAGAGCTCCACATACCCCTTTTCCTTTGCTCTTCTCCTCATTACATGGCAGTCTTTTTTTTTTTTTTTTTAAACTGCACTGATGCAGTATATTTGTTACAACCTTCCAGTCCAATACTTGACACACTGTTCACAAAAATCTGAGGTTTCCATTGGGCTCACTCTTGGTGTTGTGCATTCTAGGAGTTTTGACAAATACACAATGAGATGTACCTAACCTTTTTAGTGTCATAGAATATTTTTACTGCCCTAACTATTCTGTCCATCTCCTTTTTAATTTCTCCAGAGACTTATAATTTCCAGAACACTATCTAGTTGAAACCATAAGTGTGCAGTCCCAAGGTGCATTTAAATTCCTCCGTGTTTTTCCCAGTCCAGAGAACTTTCTTTTTTCTTCACTGATGAAAAATATGCAATTATCTGGATATATCACAATGGTTCCTTTATTGATTACTTTTCATTTTTTTGAAACTATTATTCTAAATATCTTAAACATGAAATACTTTAATATCTTCATTGTGAGAACAAAATTAAGTTTCTCCTGCTGTTCAATACTATATCTGTTACAAGACCGGATCCTTGGCCATCCTCCCCTAACTGTAACTAATACATTAGAGCAGAGTGGTCTCATACATCTACATATCTAACAAACACTAAGATAGCTGCTTATGATATCAATCCAAACTCCTCCAACCAAGTATCACTAAAGTAGATAATCAACATTGTAAATTTTCCCTGAGAGCTTTTTCCTAAATTGAAGTCAGTAACAGTACTTTCAAGAAAGATTTTCCTTTTGTTTTAGTTGATAGATTTAATGAGGCATGCTGCACAGACTTTGTCTATCAGCACTTTTAGTAGAATACAAATAGTACAATTTGTCCTAACAGAAATACCACAAATACCACAAACATCTCAACCACAGATTTAATCTTATCTTTTTTATAGAACACTGTTCATCGCATTGTCTGTAAGACTGCTATCTTAAATCAAAATAACTTCTTTTTCGTTGTTAAATAACAAGCTTAGAATCAACATATATTAATTGAAATACATGTTCAAATAAAAATATTCCCATACTAACTTCCAACAGGCAGATTGTTCTAAAAAGACACAGAAATTGAAGTACAAATTGGATCACATTTTATTTGTTCCTGTAGACTTCCATGCATGCATTCTTATGTATTCATAATCCAAGTAGCATAATTTAAATTTATTATTATTGCTTCTAAATTTCAGAGGGTTCCTTTTTCTGTTTTAAACTAATAAAATGATGTCTATATTTAGAGATCAAGGATTGATGATCTTAGGGAACACAACATGACATCTAAATCAGTTTATAGCCAAGGGATTACATGCACTTTAGTATGAACATAGGCAGGGGAATGTTGTATTTCAATATGTTTTATTTTTCAGTAACAAATATAATAGATTATTTTAAAAGAACTTTACACCTGTAAGAATTAAAATTATGTATATGTTTTGCTATGTTAAAATGTTAGAGGAAGTACCTCATGATAGAGATAATGATACCGGACATATCACTCTATTAAAATGTATTATAAAATATTTTAGTGACTATATCTCAATATAACTGCCTTCTTATATCGAATAATTAAAAACATTATTCTAGAAAAGGAAGCTGTAGATTTTCACAAATTTCCAAAGTAGCTGATGGCATTTAACAATTAAGGATAAGTAAGCAGCTCTTTCTGTTCGTATCAGTACTAAGGATTCTGTTGGACTGAATTATTCCCTCCAAAAGGGTTTGAATTTCTACCATCATGGTAATACCCTTTATATTGAGCCTATATTGGCAATGTACTAACTCAAAAGCAAAAAATACTATACCTTTTTGTAGGGAATGGAGGAAAATTCCTATGCTGAAAATATCATATTTTGTGATCTGTATGGATCTCTATAAGATGATTTCACCACAATACTGATTAGATGAATACCTACGACAAATTAATTAGCTAAGCTATGCACTAATGGGTTTATAGAATGTACTAAACAGCTCAAAAAGTGAAGAGAGGAAGCTAAGATCAGAACTCCCTAATTAGTGGCTAAATTCTAAAGAACTTTTATTTATTATTGGGTAAGAATATACAGATATGTCATACAGTTCTTCTAAAATACAATAAAACCCCAGTTTCAGAATTTGTCATCAGAGTTTTAAAACAGATTTTTCACTTGCTTATTTGCTTAGGAATCATTTGCTTAAGAAATGGACAATGGTTTTATTACTATATTGAAGCAAAACAATATCAATTCAAGCTTTCATAAGAACTCTTTTTAATATGTAGATGCTTCCTAATCAGGCACAGGGAAAGCAATATAGTTAAACTGACAAGCAGCTTTTCCTCATTTCCCAAGGCTGAAAATATTTCCTAATGCTAAAAGATAAGCAGCTGGAAAAAATGATATGATGCTTATAACTCAAAAAAGAAAAATGAGACATTAAAAAAAAAACCAGTCAAACTGTCACAATTGCTTAGAAGTCTTTAAACACTTCAGTTGGTTTCCAAAGACAAATCTAAAAATTCAGTGAACGAAGTTCAACATTCTTAAACTCACCATGCTTAAAAATTAAAAAACAAAAAAGAAAAAAAACTACTGTTGGATAGAAAGAATTATTTTAGGCAACTTAATGTTCAATTTCCACATTTCACCCTTCCAACATTCTCATGGAGATGTATAAAGAAATTCTCAACTTAACTCTCTGAAATTCCTTCAGTAATAGCCTTGGCCTCTTAGATTTCACTTGATCCTCTGACGCTTCACCTCCAAACTATTTGTCTGTGTGATCCCTTATCTTAGCATATGGCTGTTTACCCTGTCTCAGGATGGCAGCATACCTGCCTCTATCACATCCCCTCTAACAGAAATACTGCAATGTGATGAAGTGTTTGCAGATATCCAGTGGCACTGTGTAGCTGAATCCATTGAGATGACTCAAATAATCACTGAAGAGGCTGGCACTGAACAATTTCACCGTACCATAAAGATAACAAATCTAAAATTCATAAATTGCAAACTCGTTACAATCAAATTATATCCATCTGAATTCAGAGGTCATTTGAAGTATCCATTAAAAACTCTTGATGCCATTTTAAAATTATTTGCAGCAATTCATTATATTTGGTATTCAAATTGAAAAGAAACTTGCTGAGCTTAGCATTTTGCATGTATATATTTCACTATTATATTGAGTATGGATATTGTGTCATTTCTCTAAATAAAACAAGTATAAGCATGGCAAGCGATGGCAAATAATTTTAAATAAGAAACTCTATGCGGATTCATCACAACTCCCCAATTTAGTACCACTTGCAAAATGGATATCATCATTACTGACTCACAGCAAGCCAAAAATACTAAGTTCTCAAATGGGATCATCTCGAAGAAACCAATAATGCAAGCTTTGAAGCTGAGAAACAGACACTGCCTGTGCTTATTTCACTGGTATCTGCCTTAATGAGACAGAAGCTTCTGTGTCAGAGTCAGGGACCTCAGAGTACCCAAAGCAGACACAGCACTCACTTTTTAACACAGAATACTAGGATTTTACTGTGTCCATCGCTTCCAATTTCTAGCACATTCTATTGACAAGTCAACAGGTCCCTTGGCGTTTCATACTTCCCATGTGTAAAATACAAGGAAAGCCTGACTTGCCTATTCATGTGCTATTTCGATGGCCAATGGAGACGCAATCCATGAAACCAGTTTATAAGTTGGACACACACAAATTTAAGCCATGGCTTTATGTTTTTGTGTAAAGCCACAGGAAAATTCTACATAAGGAATAGGTAGTAGGCAAGTGAAATGAAGTACAGGCAGCCCTCCCACACTATCTTGTGAATAAGTGTTTTATTATTTCACATGCATAATTTAAGAATTAAAGACTTCTGTTTTGAAAAGTTTATGTAGATGACATTTTGAGATTTATAAGCAATTCTCCAGTCTCAAACGTATTTAACCCTTCTTTTCTTAGCCTGGAAAATGAAAATGACGTTGTTGAGTACCTAATAAGGTTAGTTAGATGCATATGTTTTAAAGGAGTACCTTTTGACCATTCACATCCCCAGCAGATAAACTTTAAGCAAATTACCCAAGACACTGGTACTGCTTGTAAAATTTGGGTTTTTACTTGGCATTTCTGAATTAAAAGCTTTTCCAGGAAAATATACAAGTGCTCCAAAAAATCATTTGTTAGATAAATTCTTTCTCTGCTTTTTAATCAATCCTCACTATTTTAATGTGGAAATATCATTGTAAAGTCACTTAAGTATTGATTCCTTTGGGAAGAATATAAAATTATATTCCAAGGAAAATACAATATTCAGGTCCTGTTTCAGTAGTTTCATACACACACACACACACACACACACACACACACACACACACACACACCTAATTTATCTCATTTCATTGCCTCTACAGTCTTAAAATATAAGCATTATCATCCCTCTGACATCAAGTTCCTAAGCCACCTCTCTGGTAAGGGACATGGATGGCAATAACATTCATTCTTCAGACACATTGTGGATTCTATGACGGGAGATATCAATATCCATCTCAGGTAAAATGTACACATCTGAGTAAACTAGACTCACTGTGCCAAGTAGATAGTAGGCCAGCACCAAATTCCCCTCCACACTGGATATTAGTTAGATGTGTATGATGAGAACTTTCAAGTTAACATAGCTGCATTGAAGGGCAACAATAGAATTACTACAGAATTATTTGGCAGGATGTTGTGTGAGTGTTTTTCAGAGAGCATGGCATATGGATCACAACCTGACTGAGTAAGCAATATCAGTCCTTACCCACTATGAGCGGGCATCATTCAACTGGCTGAAGGTCAATAATGCAAACAAAAAGTGAATTCTATCTAACCTTTGATCTGTCATGGCTATCAGAATTGCAGGTTTCCTGGGTTAGGGATTCTGAGAAGAGCACCTGTGTTCACCCTTACCCAGATTATCAGGCATTCTTCCACAGAGAGTTACATCACCAGCTTCTCTGGTCCTCAGGCTTTTGAAATTGAATGGAGCCATGGGACTGCCCTCTGTGATTCTTCAGCTTGCAGATGCTTCCCAAATGGGAGGTCTCTCCATGTTGCTCAGGTGCTAATATCCTGCTTGGGCCAGCTCCAGCATGGACTGCCAACTTACTCCACATGGGCTCTATGTTCTTATGACCAAATGTCTACTCTTTCATAGATTGGTGGCTCACCACACTTTACCTATCTTTGCTACTAATCTATCCCACAGTGTCTGACACATTGACTCAGTGGTTAAATCTTCAACTTTCAAGTGCAGGAATCCCATATGGATGTTGGTTCAAGTCCCAGCTGCTCCACTTCTCATCCAAATGCCTGCTTGTGGCCTAAAAAAGCAGTGGAGGATGGCCCAAAGCTTTGGGACCCTGCACCAAAGAGGTAGACCTGGAAGAAGCTTCTTGCTCCAGATTGGCTCAGTTCCAGACAATGTGACTACAAGGATGGAAGATCTTTCTCAGTCTTCATCTCTCTGTAAATCTGCCTTTCCAGGAAAAATAAAATATCTTTAAACTTTGCAGATTTCATGTGAAAGTCCTGTTTATCCAGACTCTACCAGCACACTCTTACACCCCATGTGAGGTTCCCATTCTACCAGGAATCTTTGAAATGGCTCAGGCTGTCCCAGTTAAATTTGTACACTGTAACATGTTTCTCTATAATTGGAAGTGACATTTTTCATTGCAATTCCTCATTCTGTGTAGGTCTAACTGTCCTGGTTCACCATGTCTCTCCAATTACAGCTTCCAGGTGAAATGTTTTGGAATAATTAGATGGAAATGCAAACAAAAAAAAAAAGAAAAATCCCTCAAATTATGTCAAATCCAAGCAGTCTTCTGAGACTATGATCACTCCCAAAGGTGTGCTCAAAGAAAAACTTGCTTGCAATTTTTTCATATTTAAAATAATATCTGAAAACTGCCAGAATAGTTACATATAAGTATTATTGAAACCAAGCCTGGCAGTAGTTTAGTGGCTAAAGGTCCTTGCCTTGCATGAGCCAGGATCAAATTATGGCATTTGTTCTTGTCCTGGCTGCTCCACTTTCCTTCCATCTCCTTGCTCATGGAATGGGAAAGCAGCAGAAGACAGCCCTAAGCCTGGGGAACCTGGGCCCACATGAGAGACCCAACAGAAGCTCTTGGCTCCTGGCTTCAAATTGGCTTAGCTTTGGCTATTGTGGCCACTTAGGGAGTGATACAGAGGATGGAAAATCTTCCTCTGTCTCTACTTCTCTCTGTAAATCTGCCTTCGCAATGAAAACAAATACATCTTACTTAAAAAAAAAAAAAAGAATTATTACTACCAGTTAGAACTAGGAGAAGCCTATTCATAAACCTAAAGGTACCCTCAATGTAACAGTTTCATCACTATAGCTTAATGATAATGTGACCAATTTCCAAAAGGATATGCCTTTGTCAAAGTTTTTAAGTTCATTGATCCTAGGATGCTTGTACTATATTAGGCTGTTTCTTTGTCTAACAGTATTCTTTGCAAGACACAAATATCAAACAGTTGTAAAAATATATTAATATAATTTATATAGAGGACTATATCTCTGTGTACTACCCATCATTTAAAGTGAGCACGAAAGAATGGAGGCTGGATACAGCCTATTATATTATCAGATTTGGATACAGCAGTCCATGTTACGATCAGATTATCATGGAACCATGTGCATCAAATGATTTAATGGAAACAAAAATAAGTGTATTTCTGTTCACATTTTTTTTTGTTAGAAAAAAAAACTTCATTTATTTTAATTGGAAAGGCAGAACCACCAAAGGAAGGAGAGACAGAGAAAAGATCTTGCATGCCCAGGTTCACTCTCCAACTGACCACAACAGCCAAAGCTGAGCTGATCCCGAAGCCAGGAGCCAGGAGCCAGGAGCTTTTTCATTGTCTCTCGCTTGGGTGCAGGGTCCCAAGGCTTTGGCTTGTCCTCCACTGTTTTCCCTGGTGACAAGCAGGAAGCTGGATGAGAATTGAAGCAACTGGAACATGAATTGGTGCCTATAAGAAATCCCAGTGCTTGAATGGGGGTTGGATTAGCCAACTGAGCCATTGCATCAGCCCTTGTGCAGATATTTTTAAAAATCAACGTCTGGCTTTTCTGTATATGCATTCTTGATGACCTTTATTAAAATTTTTACTCAAGAAGCAAAGAGAGACTGAGGTTGGTACAAAAGAGCATTTCTATTCAGGGTTCACTCCTCAAAGCCTCACAATATCCGTAACTGACTGGCTGGGTGTTAAACGAGGGACCAGGAATTAAAACAAGGTATCTCTGGGAATGACAGGAATATTATTACTTAAACAATAACTATTGTCTCCGCAATGTGCATCAGCAGAGATCTGGATGCAGATGTTAAGCTGGTACGCAATGCAGATTCCTTCACTGGTGCCTGATACAATACCTGATGGTACATGATCTTTCTGAAGGCTCCCTGTATGTACAGATTTTAAAGTTTTTTGAATCAAAATAAACTGATGTTAACTTTATTTTTTGCACAGATTTCATGAAATTCACAATATACCTTACATAGTTTTGTGACTGTCTATTGACCACACAGTTAAAGCAATTTACTCCTACTAAAATCACTCATAGTTGTGTTGGCTCCCTTATGACCAAAACTCTTTATGAAAGGTACTAGATATATTTCAAAGCTTTTATATTATGTTTTTGGGAGGGGGGATTCTGCCTGATCTAAAAATTGATCAGGTAACTAGACACACACTGAATCTTCAAATCCAATAACAATTTCTTTATTATCAAATTTCAGCTTTGTAACTTTGTTTCCATTTCAGTTTGTTTCTTTTGCTTTGTTGTTTCTAATACAGAATATTTGTGTTAGTATGGCAAACCACAACATGTATTAAACAAAAATTTACACTTATTCCACTTATTCTGTGATTCAGATTTATCTTTATCCTAAAGCTTCATCCTTCTACTCAAAGAGGAAGCTGTAACATAAACTTGGAAAAACTGTTTCTCCAAATGTAATCTTTATTGTATAGTTTTTCTTAATATAAGGTGTTAATATTTAATGGTATCATCTTATTTTCTCTTTCCTGAATTTCTGCTATGGGATTACCCCAGTGTTAATTACCACTCAATACCACTATAATAATTTAATCCATCACCCAAGCTTCAACTGCAGATTCAGCCATTCTAGCTAAATGTGCATTGATAGTACATAATATATTTATTGAACTCTAAGTAGAGAAAACTACATGCATTGATGCCTACATCAAAGCATTTGCCTGATATTCATGCAGCTGTTTATTATTATCTTCTTATTGCATGAATATATGATACCATTTGCTTCTATGGCAAAGGTTCAAAAAAAACCAAAATAACTGCCTCTCACACTTCAGAGATCAGTGCTCACAGGTTGCAGCTGCTTTCAAAAGATCAGCATGTGGCATAGAGGCTAAAGCTGCTACCTACAGTGCTGGCTGTCCATTTGGGTACTGGCTTGAGCTGCAACAACACCCCTTCCAATCCAAATGCCTGCTACTTTACCTGGGTAAACACGAAAGGGTGGTAAAACTTTTAGGGCCTATGCACCCACATCAGAGACACAGAACAAACCCCCAGATCTTGGCTTTCGATCAATACACCTTCAGCTGCTATGGCAATTTGAGAAGTAAAGCAACATAAAGGCTATTGATATCTCTCTCTCTCACCATCTGTAACTCTGCTCTTTCTCATAAAATACATATTTTAAAATAAAAGATTAGTATCTCAATATTCCATACAGAATTAGAAAAAAGCATACATTTCTAAATTTCTTATGAAATTCCAAATATCCAGACTAGCCAAAGTAATTACAGGCATGAACAAATTAACAAATAAATAAATATATAAATACTAATCTGGGTGTATCAAAATACTGGACATAAAAGCAAACCACAAAATTCCCAGCAACTAAAACAAAATGACACTAGCAGAAAAACGATCAAAGGAACATAATAGAAAGGCAAGAAATATATATACATAAATACATTCAATATTTGTTAGAAGTGCCCAGACCATACACTAGAATGATACGCTTCATTGAATGATGCTGGCAAAACTGAATGTACACTTTTATAGAATAATTAGAATTTTACCTCTCTCCTTATATGAAAATCAACTCAAGGTACTGTAAGTTTCTTATCTAACAAAGGATTAATATCCTGAATAATATACTAAGATCTCAAAAGCCTAGCATCTCACAAAGCAACCATTAAGTTGAGAAATGGCAAACTGATCTATACACCCAGTTCACAAATGGCCAACTGGCCAATAAATATATGGAAAAAAATCCTGGAGCCATCTCCTTGGTGTAGCATGCCAATTTTCTGCCTGCGGCACTAGCATCCTATATAGATACTGGTTCGTGTCTTGGATGATCCACCATCCAGCTCCCTGTTAATAGCCCGGGAAACCACCCATATTCTTGTGCCCCTTCATCCACATCAGAGATTAGGAAGAAGGATTTGGTTTCTGCCTTCAAACCTGCCCAGCTTCTGCTGAGATCATTGGGGGTGTGGAGGAGGTTGGGGAGCTAAAGGAACATCTCCCTGTCTTCTCCCCTCCTCTGCGACTCTTCAAAGTAAAATAAATCTTTTTCTTAATTGCTCAATCTCACTAGCCATGAGCAAAATATACATTTAATTGGTCTTTAACAAAAAGTAGAGTAAATTTAGACATTTACTCTACTTACATTTACATTGTGGAAAAACAAGGACTATTTATATTATATCTGGGAATGTAAATGAGTACGGCCATTGTGCATAAACATTACGGAGGTTTCTTTAAAACCTAGAAATAATTTCCAAACAATACACTAAATTCGCTACTAGACCTGTAACTAAAGCAAATGGAATCATTTTAACAAAGAAATGCCTGATACCGTATGTTTCAAAAGGTATTCACAATAGGCAATGATTATGACAATACGTCATCAACAGATGAATGGATAAACAAAATGTGTTGTGGATACATACAGAAGAATGATATTTAGCCACAAAAACAAAAAATTCCTGTCATTTGTAGCCATGGAATGCAAGTGCCCGTGTTAACTGAAATGAGACACAAGTTACAAAAAATTCCACCTACGAGGGAGTTAAATGAGTAAAAAAATCAGCATATAAACAGAACAGGTATCAATAAAGGTTAGGAAGAACAGAAAGAATAAGGCAACCCACAGAAAATGGGGAGGTGGTTGTTGCTTATGGCTTATGAAAAAATGTTAATATAGTTGTTGATATGATTTGCAATTAGGTATAATGACGGGTTCACATTAATTTTTTTTCATTGTCACTTTGGCTGTCCATTTTGATTCTATACAAATTTAGATTTTTTTTAAATACTGGAAATAATCTCATTGGTATATTCATAGGCATGATCTATAGAGTATTTTAGTTATTTTGGTCATTTGTGTGACAGTAAGTCTCCCAGTCTGTGAGCAATGGATATCTTTATTGTTTGTGTGTGTCCCTGATAATTTCTTCCATCCATATTTGATAAATTTTTCTGTAGAGATCTTTACTTTGTGTAGTCAAGCACATTCCAAAATCTTTGATTTTTTTTTTTGATGACAACTGAGAAGGAAATTTCTTTCTTACTTTTGAACACTGAGCTCATCATCAGTGCATAAAAGAGCTATATTATTTATACTGATTTTGTGACATGCAACTTCATTTAACTGGTTCATCAGTTTTTACAACTCTTTGGTGTACTGATTGTTTTTCATATAGAACCATAATGCCACCTAAACACACGGATTGTAAATTAGAATTAGAACCATTTAATCTTTAAAACAACATGCTGATAAAGAAAAAAAAATCTCTAATGGCCAAAAATATTGAAATATCTTTATCCAAACCAAATATTCCTTTCAGAAAGGATTACTCTAACAATATTGCTACTATCGCCTAAACTGAATCAAACTACAACGGTTTATTAACAAACCTTTACCTGTAATATTGAATTACTTAATTGTAGTAGGAAAGGAAAAAACGTGTTTTAAACAAAATGTCTAAATCTCAAAGGGCTTACCTCAATATTATATTCTGAACATTGTTTAAAAGAATTTCTCACAATTCTACCAGCATACATAAAAATGTACCACTAATTTTATAAAAGACAAATGTAAAATGAGAATATTAACTGCATTTCTAAGCTCTGCTGGATTTTAACTTGAGAATTACTATAGTCTTAAAATGCTTTCAAAAACTTTATTAAGATAACTTTTTAAAAAATACTTCGATTTATCTAATGCAGTCATGTGTGGAATTAATTTCCCTATGCATATTAAGAGTAGTATTCAGCACTTTTGTGTTTTTTGTTACAATTTTCCATACACAATCAATCAGGAAGCAGGACTACAAATTTCACATTCATAGCAATTAGAAAACAGACTTTCTCTTCACTTGCATCCAGTCGGCCACAACTTCAGGACTATCGTTTCAAAAAATACATAACATCCCTTCACTTACACCTTCCTTCCTTTTTGCAAATCAAATTCAGATTATTCTTTCTATCTTTCATCACAGTACTCAAAAAAAATGGCCATGAAACAGGAAAAATCATAGAGAGATACAAATCAAAATGACAGTGAGATAGCACATCACTCCTTTTAACATGGAGATCATCAAACAGACAGTAACAAAAGCTGGCAAGGACATGGTGAAGAAAAAAGTCTGATACACCCATGCTGGTAATACAGATTAGTAATAAGTATTAAGGGAAGCAGCATGGAGATTCACTTTTAAAAATGGACGTGTTCGGGAAGGCCATATTACCAAGCAATCCAACAGTGTTATACACATAAAATCATTATAACACATATCCACGATGCTTACTGCAGCATTGATAATAGTAGAAAACTTACTGCATAAACTAGAGTACATCAAAAAATGAAAAAGACAATGTAATGCACACATGTTCTTACACGCTAAAATATCATTTTTCTATTATAAAAAAGAATTGATGAAATTGACTCAGCTTACTAAGTGAAATAAGAAACACAGACTAAAACAAACATAGTAAGTTATTCTTAAAAAATAAAATGAACGCGGTGTGTTATTTCTAGATAAAAGTAAGTTCCTAGCACATATGAGATCTCCCGTTGGGGAGAAGCCCCAACACTACTCCTATAGTGTAATTACCATATCTCACAATCACACAGAATATATTACATTTTATTTTATGCTGCAATATCACAATCACAAAATGACAACTATTTTTAAGATTCCAGGTATAGGGGGTGTATATAGAGGTCAAATTCAAATCCAAATTCACTGCACCCATGCAGATTCATTTTAAAAAAATGGAAATGGCAAACATTCCAACTACAGAGTTTATACACAAAACAAATGAACTCATTGGAGCACATATCCACCATGCTTACTGCAACACTTGTGATATAAACTAGAGCACATCTAAAGATGAGAAAGAAACTGTGATGCACACACATATTCTCAGATACAAAAATGTCCAGCCTCTATAAAAAGGAAGGAATCCAGACATTTCTATTAAATTAATGGAATCAGTTCAGCTTTCAAAGGAAACTAAAACACATGGAATAAAACATAGTAAGTTCTTTGTGTCAACACTAGCTTTCCACAAAATAAATTAAGCATTTATTTTTAACTAGTTATTTCGGAGTTACATCTTTTGAGTTTCCATATAGTTACTATTAGTCATCACTGTGACTGCTGAATGTGTATATTTTTTGGAAACAAAAAAGCATTACGAAGAAACTACATGAGCAATAACAAATTTGCAATAAAATCAGTATCAACATATTGCTACATCTCTCAAATATTATCTTGGATTGTGATTCATGTTGTGTTTTGCAATACTGGTTGTTCCCAAGCAGTCACAAAACTGAGTCATTCAGAATGACTGGAAAACACACACTAATTTCTCTAGGAATTCTGGATGATATTTCTATTTTCCTTAATAATATATGGTGCAGTTTCATACAATAATAGGATTAAAATTACTTCAATAATATCTCAGTGACTATTTATAAATTATCTGCATGCAAACAAAATAAGTACCATAAATATGTTAAGCAACAATTTTATAATAAGTAATTTGAATAGCATATGTTGGATTTACCTACAATTCATGGCTTAAACATTAAAGTACTTAATGTGTTGCAAGACTCTTAAGAAATAATATTAGCTACAACAATATACTTACTCAAGACTTTTTATAGTTCATGATTCTTCTCTAAATTAATAATTACACTGAAAATAGAAGATCTAATAAAGTAAATAAATCCTTTTAGCTGAAGCTCAATAAACTATAAAAATTAGGAAAGGTATTCACATCAAGTTATTGAACATTTATCACATTTAGTGATGTTGTAATCTCATGCAATAAAAACAAATAATTGCAACATAGTTAGCATACAAAAATGCTCAAAATATTTTGAATATTCTTATTATAAATCATTAAAATCATAAACGTGTCTACATCCCCTCAAACATTCTCACACATAGAAGCACATAGGAAACTACTGAAGTCTTATTTAATATTCAACGTTTACTCATTTTCTGGGAATCAAAAATGTTCATAGAATATAGTTAGACATGGTCTTGTTGAAAAAGATATTGCAAAAATCTAAAGTGATGTGAAAAATCATTTACTTAGTTAACAATTTTAACAGTTATCAGTCACAGGATCTCTATATACCTTTAATTTGATTTGAAATAATGCAGTAATACAAGAAAAATTGAATAGGTATGGTAATAAAATAACACATTAGAGGTAGAAAACCTTATTTTTAAATTATAATCTTACTATAAGGGTAGAAAATCATGATGTGTTAAGATAACAACTTCTGTTCATATGGGAAAGAACATGCATTCTATTGGTAAACAGTGGATTTCTAAAATCTCCCTTCATACCTTCAGAGAATAAGAGTTTGCTTTTAAGAACTAATACAGTGCTTAGATGACTATACTGCCACTAAATATTCAGACTGCTATTGAACCCATTCAAAGAAAAATAAACATATTCTCTATAGCTTAATCACATAAAAGCTGAATTACCTAATATATTTTTTTTTACAGTATCATATATAAGTGAATTTTTTTCTATCGCTTTTCTCTAATCATTCTAATGACAAACTGCAGCAAAGTTTCAGGAGCTCACAATGAAGAATTTTTAAAGAATCAAAGAACCACACAGCCAATTGGTGAATGTTATGCTAGATTAGTAAGGCATAAACTTTTCCCAAACAAACCATATGGAGGGTTCTCTTCATACAACCAAATCATTTATTAAAGCATGGTTGCTCTAGCATTAGCAAGATAATGCAAAACAAAGCAAAAATGATCCATGAATAAATGCATACTAATTATTTGTATTTCTCTATATCTTCCAAAGAAAAGAGTTGGTGTTTCTCTGCATCGATGTGCACAACAAAATCCTGTCATACCACAGGTACTCAGAATCTTGCAGTTCTAGAATTAAGGTGATCTGATTTAGCAGAAATTCTCAGATTTTTAAAACACAGGAAGTAAAATAAAGTATATAACACAAATAAACTCACCCTTCTAGTCTTACATCAGGAAGACTTCTGTTAAGAGCAATCAAATCACTGGCCATTAGGTTAAACTGATTGATTTTAAACAGCTCTTTCATTTTCTCCTGGTCATCTTTAGGAATAAGTACAGCCTTTCCCATTTCTCCTGGCCCTTCTTGGTTTCTTGAAATAACAGCTGTAAAACATACACAAGTACACAGAAACATACAAACAGATAATAATGAACTGAATAAAATAAATTTACAAATTATATTAGACTGTGCAGTGTATTTAGATGCTGCCTTAATAATATAATCAGTGAGATTTACTGTTTGCAAGCCTTGTAGCATACAAAAAGCATAATTGTTAGCTCTAAATTTTACACTGTCTTTCAAACTTAAGAATAATCTATTATCTGATAACCAGTATTTAACAACTGAGCAAACAAAGACACTGAATCTTAATAAGTTGAATATTGGAAACACGTAAAATAAATTTTGAAAATATACAAAAATAGCTTCTGTTCACATTTCGTCAAATGTTTTGAAATTTCAAATGTCTACTGGCATTACATCTTTATAACAGCAAAGGGGGTTGATGAATCTTCCACCTTTTAGCAATTTTATTGTTTGTCAAATCATTTTGAAATATGTAAGAAAAAGTTACTGAGCTGTGACGTATAGTTTAAAATGCCAAGTTGGACTGGTGCAGTAAAGTAGAACTTGACAACAACATTATGGGTTTGTCGGATCATAAAGAGAACTCCGAATCTGCATACAGGCTAATGTTCTCATCCTCTCTTTCAACTTATCATTATGCTGAAGCTCTAAACTCCATGTTTTCATATGTTTTTCTAATGTTTGGGTCTATTTCTTGTATCTTCTTATAAGCTTCACCCATCACCTAAATGTTTATTTACAACTATTTGGGGTAACTACTGAAAAATGAATTGCCTTCTCAATTTATTTTTCAGATAATTATATATGCATCACAGATTATTGCTGAAACATAACAAGTGACTTTATATCCTGAAACTGTACTGACATTATTTATTAGTTCTTATATCTTAGGTTTTTCTATATATAATCTAGTCATTTGCAAACGCTCACAATATGATTTCCTCTTCTGTAATTTGGATGCCATGTGTTACCTCTTTCTAATTGTTCTATCAGGGAACTCCAGTATTCCTATGAATAAAACCTGAAAAACTGCACATTCCTGTCTTTTTCAGATCTGAGAAACACTTCAGCTTTTCTTTTATCAATATGTAGTACCTAAGTATTGAGTCAGTATATAGTAAGTATTAAAAATAAATCCTACAAACTCTAAAATAAAATTTTAACAATTTCTAAAGAATATCATTACCTGCAGTTATATTACGCATGAGGTTTATTAACTAAAGGCATGTTTATCCAAAACCTAATTTGTGCAGAATTTTTATTATTAAAGTGCATAAAAATTTGTCAAATGTCCTTTGTTCATCTATTTTGAGATAAACAATGTCTTTCACTTTGTTTCCGAGGTGCATAGCACTCATCAATTTTTATGTTATACTATTCTTGCACATGTGCAAAGATTCCTACTTGCTCATGGTGAATAATTCTTAATAATTGTTGCAACATGCAGTTTGCTAAAATTTTATTAAAATATGTTCATCATAATTCATGCATCCATTTTTTGCTTTTTGTTGTGTAATTTTATCTGTTTGATATTAAGCATCATAGAATGCACTTAAGAAATCACTCCTCTATTTTTTTAAAATAGTTTAAGAGGGATTGATATTAATTCTTCACTACATGTTTAGTAGGATTCATGAATTAAGAAATCGGGTCCAGGATTTTACTCCTTGGAAAAGATCCCAAAATGTGAGGCAGCTTAAGAGAAAATAAACAAATGAGATTTGATCTAGCAACAAGAGACATCATTAATAAAATGAAGAGACAGAAGATAGTAGATCATATTTTTAAACTACTCAACAGTAGACTAATCTCTAGCATCATAAAATACTCCAGAAACTCAACGACAGCAAAACAAAGAGCACAGTGAAAGGACAGAACAAGAATTTTTCAAAGGCTGACATTCTAATATATGGCAGAAAAATGAAAGACTTCCCAAGTTGGGCAGTCATTAGGAAGTGCAGATAAAACCACAATTAGGTTACAACACACCTTAGTTGGAGTGGCTATCATACAAATATCAGAAGGAAAAAAAAGGCTGGTGAAGACGTGGAAAAAAATGGAAAATGGTAGCATAAACCATCCATGGTGGGAATGTAAATAAGACAAAATTATGGCACAGAGTATAGAGATGCCTCAGATGCCTGAAAATAGATCTAGCTACCACACTCCTAAGACATTATTAAACAACAACAACAAAAAAATCAGTATGGGAGAGTTTTCCATACCACCATGCTTATAGAGATCAAATCACAACAGCTAAACTATGGAATCAACCGAGATGCCCATCAATTGCTGACTGGATAAAGAACACATAGTAATTATACACTGCAGCATACTAATCAGCTATAACCACAACCACCACCACATAAACATATTCTAGAGAATGAAACTCAAAGAAAGGCCAGAGAACTAAGTGATGATAATCCGTAGACACTTTCTTCTCGAGGGGGATCAAAGTGAGAGCTATATGTACTTTTAGAGGAGAAAGAAATGATTTGGGGAACAGAAGAATGGATCTGAAGCACTGTAATCTGTTACAAAAGTCACCAGAATTATATATAAAGGCTGTAAACAATAATCAAATTGCAAGATGCCAATTTCACGTATATACATTACATTTATTTGCACTCTGTATTAGTTATCACAAAGCAGGTAAAACATATAATATTTGCTTTCCTTGGACTGGCATATTTCAGTAAGTACAATGGTCTCTATATTCAGAAAAGGCATGATTTTTGTTGTTGTGGTGGTGGTTGTGGTTATAGCTGACTAGTATGCTGTATTGGTGATTCCATTTAAACATGTACTGCCCATGCACTAGAACATTAGTAAACCTGAGTGTCAATTCTTACATTCCTCAACTGTTTTTTTTTCTTAAACAATGTTTATCAACCTTTTAAAAGATACAATGAAAGTTTATTCTGTGCTAAAAAAAATTAAACTACCAAATTTAATCAGTTAGTAGTGATTCATTGAAACAGTAAGTGATTATATATACAAAATTCATAAATTTAACAAAACTGACAACAAGGTTTTTACGCATGCTTTTATGAGAGCCATATGCTGCATTTTAATTTTTGTCTGTTATATTTCAGTAATTCGGTTTTTATGCAAAATAATTGCAAATATCAAGTCCTAACTGGACCAAGGTCAGCAGACATTACTGTTTTCCACAACGTTGTCACCAAGAAGATCATCAAGAAGGCAGCCTTTTCTACCACTTAGCTAAAATCATACACAAAATGAAGAGACCGCTGACCCACAACCCTATCTTCCATTTCCTTTTAAATTTAAAACATTTTTAATGACAAATACAAATAATACATGTTTATTTGAAAGAAAACAAGGAAGATATTTTGAAATATGATATTAAGTCAATGAAACTGAAGAGTCAACAATAATTTACACATAAACATATTCACATGTTTAAATGGAATCACCAATACAGGCTAAATTCTATCATTTCATTTGTCAATATGGTGTATTCTTATTTAATAAATTTAAAAATATATTTGGAACACTTGAGATATGTGAAATCTCAAATGCTCTCCAAATGCTGAATATGCCAATGTTGATTTATGCTGTGATTTGTTTAATAAACCTTTTTCATTGGACATTTACATGGTTTTCAACAATCTCTATTATCAATGAATATGTACTAACACTTTTCCATATGCATACATCATCTTTTCCAACTTGACTAAGAATGTGCTTTGAAAAAAAGTGGCTTAAATTTAATGGAACTGCAGAAAACCATGTTACATTATAATTATTTTTCTCTGATATCTTTGACTTTCAATATGCTATTTGTTTACAAAGAAGTCCCTTCTATCAATGATCACCAAAATAAACCTTTGTTTACCTCTAAGGACTTGAATTTAAGGCAATAATTCCCCTTCCCACCATTTATGACAATATGGCTCCTTTACTTTATCTCAGTACCCCTTTTATAACACTGTAATACAACTACATATTTATGTGTTATGACAGACAATAACTATTATACCAACCTATTTTTCCCTCCTCCTGGACACCAAGCTATGTAATATTTCCTAACCTTCCAAGTCATTAAGTTTGGTCTGTAGATACAAATGATAGGTGTCCATTGCAGGCTTGGCTGGTAAAAACATCCCAAGTGTAATTTCCCTGGCTGTATTAACTGTGAAAGCCACGAAGGCAGTATTCTAGGGGTGGGAATCCTCATACACGATAGACACATGCTTTTGAGTTGTTCTTTCTGAATAACTTGAATGAAACTATAAAACAAAAACAATCACTGTATTCTGCTCAAAAAGTGAAGATTGGTTATACTTATTAGTGTCACTTTGTTTATTCTCCAGAGAGCCCATGAGCTTCACCAACACACTAAGTCTCAATGTGGACTCAGCCCAGGCCCAAGCGCTATTCATTCAATCAGTGAATAATTAGTTTTAAAGTGGGAGGGAATAGGTAGACAATTGGGAAAAGGTTGCTGAACATACTAATTGAAATAAACAGAGGTTCTTAAGGTACTTACTTTACAGCAGCAAGTCAAACTGCCACTCAGGAGGCAGACATCTCATTTTGGAGTGTCTGATCCAATTACCGGCTACACTATGTTTCTGACCCAATTTCCTTCTAACGCAAGTGGGTAGGCAGCAGATGGTGGTCCAAATACTTGGGTTCATGCCATTCCCATGAGGTAACCAGATGGAGTTCTTGGTTGCTGGATTTGACATAGTCCAGGGGAAACCAATGTAGGACTTTGGGAAAAAAAACAATAGATGGGAGGAACTATTTCTCCTTTTGTTTCCCCTAACTCTGTAATTTTTTCTTTAAAATAATTAAGTAAATATGTTTAAAGAAATAAAACAAAATGCAGGTTCTCAAAAAGAGTTTCATCATCTAAGAGATACAGAGCATTATCTGCTATTACATTAGAAACAGAAAGATTTCAATTTGTTTTAAACACTTTGCTTTCACTATTATTTAATACTTGATTTGAGATTAATACATGTGGCTACATAATAAATATAAGTAAACTTATATGTGATAATAAAAAGCTCTAAAACTGTCACTCAACAGGAACAAACAATATCCACAGACTCTGGCCATAGTGGGATTTAATCACAAAACAAAATATGGCAAAACATGTTTCCCATCATTTCATGTTCCCCACTAGCATAACTTTATCACAGTTGTTTTTTATCGCTACCACACACTTTGTGTAGCGTCCATTGAATATATAGATATGGATATATATATATATATATGCACAGAAAGTTAAAGAAACCAACATTTAAATAAAGGACAGACACTATTAATTTATTTCAATTCTCCAAAAGCAATATTTACTAAAAACCTTGCTTGTGTAACTCTACAAATGATTATCCATATGCCTAAATATTGTCAGCTGTTAGTAACACAATCATAAGACACTCATTCTACCTTTCCTGTTCACAATTTCACTTTAAAGGACTTAAATAACTTCACAGTGTTCTTTAGATGGAATGTTACAAAGGCCAACATGTACTACAATGGATGCCCATATGCACTACAACAGATTACAAAATAGCTTTTCCAGTGATGGATACAATGTAAAGCCAATAGGTTCTGGAATATTAAAAAGAAGGCATCAGGGCTGGCGGAGTTTCTGATTAAACAAAAGCTTCTCAGTATACTTACAGGAAGGTGGAGAATAGGAATTTAAGTTTGTGATAGAAGGGATTCCTCAAAGGAATTTCATTTCAATTTAAAGATAAGAAAAACATTTAATAGCTAAACAAGGATAAGTAGCAAGGCCATTGTGTCCTTTCTAGAAAAAAAGTACTTTCTTATAATAGCATAAGTACATTTTACCTTTTCTTTCATAAGCATCCTTCTAAAATGTTTCTTATATATCCATTAAGGCAGTACTGTGCTTATATAAAGAGGTTGTTTGGCACATACAACAGACACAAATGTTTCCTGGAATACAATTTGGTCACATTTAGAAGAACTCAATAATGCTGAAATATGACATTGTCTCCTTCTACATTAAGAATGTCTATTTTAAACTACTCTAGTGAGAGCTGTAGTTTCAGCTTTCTATAAGAAATATCCTTCGCACTTCAATCCACACTGCCAAGACAAAACAAAACATATCATGCCTTAAAAGAAATTCAACAATACTTTGAAAATAAAAACACTAATTTTGGCTGCAAGACACTTGGAAAGCCTTTTGGAAAAGAGGATCTCAAGTGCAACAATGGACATTCCAAGCAAGCCATTTCTATAACACAACATTCACTATAAATTATTTCTAAGGAACATACGATATGCTGTTAGCATTCACTATATCATAGGATTAAGCAAGTTTGCAAAAATATATCCACTGAGAACCAAAAGAAAAAGAACAATTGGCTCTGTATTTTAAAAAGAATTTTAGTTGTAGTTATGGCAAATGAAGGTATAGCAAATATGTTATTATAAATTTGTTAGTATTATCACACAAACACTGAGGCAAATAGAAATATCCCTGTATATTAGGAATCTATGATGAATTAAAACAAAACTCATACTGTCTATAATTAAATGGAGTAAGTATGAACAAAGAGTGGATTGTAACAATCATCAACCATATTTAAGTTGTAAAATTAAATCTCCTTTACAGTGCCTCTGTCAGTGACACTTGTGTTGAATGACTTTGCTTTGTCTCCCTGTCTGTCTTGGTTCCGCATCCAGGCTGTTCTGTGTCCTAGAGTCTGGAACCAGGTCTCTGTGTCCAAATCAACAAGATACCCTTGCCCTTTGAATTCTGGCAGTTAAATCACCGGCAGGGTTTTAATGGGCAGCAGCAACTGAGGTTTAGGTATTTATTTTCATTAACCTCTATTTCAGGTTGTTGATATCTTTCATTCACAACAATTACATCATAGGCAGTGCACTGATGACTGATTCATTAAGGAAGAAAAATTGCAAATCTAGATTAAACAAAACAATTACCTAATCTGTGAGAAGTTGCTTATTTACAGTCCTTCTAGGCGGTAGTACTAAAACACAGTATTTGCAAAGAAAACGTTGGATCAGGCTGAAATTTAGAGGAGAAACTTAAGGTAACACAGAAGAGAGACAGCTTGAAGCATGATGCTGAACTGATCCCTGAGCTAACAAGATGGATAGCTGGTAAAGGTCTTGAACAGACTAAGAGTGACAAAAGAGGAATTTAGGTTCTCTTGAACCACATGCCTAAGAGGAATACCCAAGCGTCATTGAAGCTAACAAGGAGGGAAAGCACTGCAAGTGAGACTCTCAATAATCAGAGAGACAAAATGATACTTCCTGTAGCTTTTAATCTCTTCTTTTTCAGTTAACGCAGTTCTAGCGCAGTGGGAGAGGAACTGGGAAGCCAAAACAACAGAGATAAAGGTGATTCATGGGACAGTCAAAACAAACTTTCACCATGGATGTTACAGTTATGGCCAGACAACTTGCCAAAAATAGAAAGCAACACAAAGCAATTCATAGGAAAACATTCTTGACCATCTGGTGAGCTAATTCAATTGGACTCCTTGGATCTCTGCAGGGAAAAATATCCTCTCACAGAGGCATCTAGAGTTTGGAAAGTCATTCCTCTGGTTATAATTGTCACCAACATCATTTTTGGACTTAGAAAGTCCTCACTGATTCTCAGTAACAAAATAGTCCTGTCTCATTCCTGGGGAAATAATTTGGAGAAGTTATTTAAGTACTTGTGTAAGTATTTAGCCAAAACACTGACTAATCTCATGCCACAACAAGAAGAAGCTGACAGGATAGATGGAAATAATATGAAAATGTTGCTGTGCCATAAGTGTTAGAACAAAACCACATGAATGGTGCCTCACAGGGTTTTATGTACCTTAAACTAATAACCGATGGATATTGTCATCTCTCATAAACACAGAATGCATAGCTCCAGCAGTCAAATAAGGGAAAGTGTCTTGTTTACCAAGTAACTCATTAAAGGACTATTTGCTTTCAGTCTCTATAATTCTTGCCTTCGTGGTTAAAAGCACCCTTGTTTTAATGCTTCCATCAGATAATACAATCATAACTATTAAACTGGAAATGCAGTCTTCCCTCTGGCCATTATGAGATCCTTAAACTATCAAGGCAACTCACAAAACAAGAACTTCAATATTGGTTGAGTTGACTGATGTTATTTTTCAGTGGGAAATTAGATTTGTGTCTTGCATGGGGGTAAACAGAACTACTTCTGAAACGCAGAGGTTTCTCTGGAGCAATTTGTTTCTCCATCCAGCTGAGTAATATAATAATGAAACATAAAGGTATAGGCAGGGCCAATCAAAGGCTCATATCATGGGACCATACCACCAAGCACAGCAGAAGAATCATACTTGCAGACCATCATGAGACAATCTGAATGAATGCAACAAAAGAATGTATAGCTGTCATCTAACACCCTTGTCTAGTTACATTATGTGGGAACTGTAGCAGATACATTCTATGTTAATTAACAATTTATATTTCACATGATCATTATAAGGGTCTCAAAACACTCTCACCGGTAGAAAATTATAAGTATTAGAAAAACAAATTGTGCTGAATGCAGAAGAAGTAGCCAAGAAATCACGATGGTACATATTGGACAAGTTGACATGGTCTGTAATATCAAGAGAGCATGCTCCTGTATTGTATTTGTTGTCTTGCTCAAACAAGATCCTCAAACTCCTCTCTCAGGATGAATAAAATTGTAGCAGATGCAGATTATGCTGTGACCCCAATTTTAAGATGGTGCTGATAACTTCTGAAGCGTTTCAGGAAAACAGGAGTGGCTGCTTCACATGGGTGCAAAGAAAAGTTCATATATTCACATTCACAACCTTCAGACCACCAAATTTGTTTTGATTGTATTATGATTGTGTCTACAAATGTTACATAAAACTAGATTGACAATTCAAACATCCTATGACTGGAAACGGTATGGTCTGGATTCTTCTAGATGTCTCTGTCTCATGGCTAAAGAACTGGACTTCCATCTGAGCAGCTGCAAGGCTAGATCTGGAAGAACATGGCAACTGAAGTGTGTAAAGTGAGCGTGGCAGATGTTTCTGTCCAAGAACTGAGGCCAGCAACGAGAACAGAAAATAATAGTGAGAACTGAAAAGAAGTGCTAAGTTATTAGTGGCTGAAAATGCCTAGGAAGCCAGTAATCTAAAACTATATATCAATAGGGCTACTGCACTACTTGTGACAGTAAACCTTTAGTTTTCATCTATGCACATGAATTAGATTTTTTTTATCATCCTTAGTATATCTTTAGTAATATCCTTAGTATGGGAATGTGTGCTCACAGAATGAAAGTCCATGACTGATGCATGTTCCAAATATTACATATCTTTGAACTATAATTAACTGCAGGTTAGCTTTTGTGAAATGCCATCCCTACACTTTTTACACATTATCTAATAAGAACATTCAAGCTTGCTAATGTTTTGGATTCTGTTTGAAAAAATTACGAAAAGAACATCACTTTATGAGATTATGACAATGGACAGGATTTTTGGATCCCTTCCATAACAGATAGACATATTTCATCTGGAAAAGAACAGATGCTAAGAAGATAAAAGAAGTAGGGTATCGTAAATTTTAAATGTGCTCCCCTTAAACGTACTTGCCAGATTTTTCTTTCTCAAGATATGCTGCAGGAGACTAAAATGTATGAAATATACTAGTGGCCAATCTGGATTAACACTGGGTATGACAAACAGGATAAAGCAATATGAATATGAAACCCAAAAGACAAAAAGAAAGAACATTCAGTCCCTTGGTCTCGCCTTGCAGAATAACCCAAAACCAAAGGCTACAAGTCTATCAGGTGACCTTCTACACGAAGCTATTTTCTGTACGTAACTGCATCCCTACTTCCATCGTCTGATGATCTCAGATTAGGAAGGATTTACCTTAAGAGGAAAAAACCCAAAGTGCATCCATTCATTGTGTCAACGCTACAGAGGCCACTTTAAAAACCCATAGCATTTTATTTGCCTCATCGGTTTGTTCAAAGCAGGCCACTTCCTGCTATTAAAATAGTCCCAAAAGGTTTGAGGGAGCTGTAATGGATTCCTCACTTAAATTATTCAATCTATAGTTAAATCACAATAATTTAAACTTAAACTCACGTTTGTTTCGAATTGTATATTAGTTTACTGTGTAATATATTTTCCTGAAAGTCTCCAACTTTTTTAGTAATATCCTTCAATAAACTATAAAAATAGTCATATAAACCTATAAAATATTTTGTCTATGCATTAATGATTAATGTAAATATTATGGAAGCAAAAAATAAATTGTAAAGTAAAAAGCGAAGTGTTTTATTTTATAAAGACCAAATATCTTCTTTATCCACTTCCAGGATTCATCTTACAAATTCTTGGGATGCATACAACACACTTTAAAATCATTGCTTTAATTACATTTCATTTTATGACACAGTTTCATAGGCTCTAGGATTCCCCCAACCCCTCCCCGTGCCCTCCCTCCCCATGATGGATTCCTCCACCTTGTTGCAGTAGTACAATTCAAATGCAGTCATGATTCTTTCATTGCAAGCATATAGCATGCATAGAGTCCAACATCTTATTGTCCAGATAAATTCAACGGTTTCTTGGAGAGACCATCTCTGGTCTGAAAGCAGAGCTGGCAGAATATCATCCCTACCAATTAAAAGCCACAACATAACATCAACAACAATTTACAACATTATGGAGTTAATTAACATGGTATTGAGTGACCAATATGTTAGAAAATGCAAGTTGTTAACCACATCCTGTGAGTACTTCATTGACATTTCTATAGATGATTACATAACTTTCTTCTTTACTCAAGATACTGTATTGTCACATTATATTTTTGCTTTACAGTTGCCTTAAAATGTGGTGATCATTTCTTGATTCTTCCTATTGATGCATCTTAATGGGGAATCAGAAAGGAAAGAAAATCACTAGATGGAAATTCTCATATTCAAAAATGTGGAAAAGATCCAAATGACACACAGTCTTTGCTATTTTTCTCATATTCACACTGTCATTTTTCATGAAAAATAGTATGCTAAAGTATGGTATATAGTTTTCTGAGATTGGTAAGCAGAACTGAGAGAAATATCAAAACTGAATATAGTAATTGGGAAATACAGAATATGAAGCAAAGTACAGTCATGAAAATCAATTTGTTATAATTTCATATTAATCAGAATATAATTTGTGAAGTACTATTAAGTGTTAAGGATTTACAGCACTAGAAACATCATGAGCCTAATAAATGTAAGTTTGCATTTCAGAAGAATCATCAATGACTATAAGAGGAAATTTACACTTCATCAATAAAGTCATAAATATGTAACGATATAAATCTTCAATTTGGATATCAACAGGCATAGATTTACTCTGCTCTACAAGTTACTCAATTGTTGCATCTGACATTTTTCAGAAGCCCCAGGAAAAACCTCAGGATGTCAAAATATAAAAACACACATATATGTAATAGGCACTAAAATGTGAAATACAACACAGTGACTATTACACTTTCATGGTAAAAATTTCCATTGCAAAAAAAAAATCCAATGTTCTACCTAAAAATCAAGTATCTAATCGCTACCTGCCTCCTACCGTCATGCCTTATGTTTATGTTTTAGGCATTCCAAAATCTTATTTACCATCTGTATAAACCAGCTGCTTACCTGTGCATTTAGTCACAGTTATGAGTCACACTGCCCAATATTAATTTAAACATAAATCATTAATTTAAACTGAGTTTTGAACTAAGCCTTGCTTTTATAAGGAAATTTTTTTATTACATCACAACATCGAGAAAATATCGTGGGTGTTGTTTCATCTTTGCTTGGTACAGAATAAATTGGAAACAAATATAAAATAATATGGTGCTCCTAGTTTGAGCATAACAAGTTTAACTGTACAAGGGTCAGTGTGATATAATTTCCCCCTAGGAAATACAAATTATGAGCTCATCATTGCTAATTAAAAACTCTCACGGCAGCCAGCATGTTCCCTCGCCAGCACAGGGTGCCAGGGGCAGGGTTCGATCAACAAAGTTCGCAGGTCTCCTGCAGGGTCACCCCTTCACCAAGGCAATGGCTTCCAAATTCCTACCAGCAGTCATCTTCAGGCTGCCCGGCTTGGGTTAGGGTACTGTGTGCCAGATGATCGCCCAGAACTTTGGCCTGCAGCATCTCTCCAGCGGCCACTTCTTGTGGGAGAACTCAAGGCCAGCACGGAAGTTGATGATATGGCTAAGCAATACCCAGAGAAAGGCCATTTGGTCTCAGATAACATCATCACACGCCTGAGGCTCTTGGAACCGGGATGCAGGAGTGGCCAGCACTGGCTTCTGGACGGTTTTCCGAAAATACTAGTACAGGCTGAAGCTCTAGACAAAATTTGTGACCTGGATCTAGTGATCACTTCGAACATTCCATTTGAGACCTTGAAAGATCGGCTCAGCCGTGGTTGGATTCACCCTGCCAGCAGAAAAGCGTATAACATGGACTTCAACCCACCTCATGTGCATGGATTTGATGACATCACTGGGAACCATTAATCCAACAAGAGGATGATAAACCTGAAGCAGTTGCTGCCTGACTAAAATGGTATAAGGACGTTGCGAAGACGGTCACTGAGCTATACAAGAGCCGAGGAGCGCTCCAACAGTTTTCAGGAACAGGGACTAATAAAATCTGGCCTTATGTTTTCATGCTTTGCTCAAACAAGATCACACCTATTCAATCAAGATGGGCATACCGAGCTTGCTCAGTGGAAGAACCAGGAAGATGTGGTCATTCAATTGTGTGTGTAGTATTGGTGTTGTGTTCAAGTTTGAAGCTATCTGCGATAGCTTGCAGCATCTTTTCTAGTTTACATGGTGAAGTGAAAGGAAAACTGATTGAGTAGAAAGAGCTCACAACGTGGCCCTCCTGTCTTTGAAGTGTGTCCTTCCACATGTGGCCAGCCCTTCCCAAGGAAGCAAGTGTAGGCTGGCATTGAAGCTGTGTATAACCTGAGCTCCACCTGATTCCTGACAGCTGTGTTGTTGCCACAGCAGCCTTCTTTTACCCACCATGGCAGTAATCCCTGTTTTTTCCCATACCCCATAGCTGTTGAACCACATATGTGACGTGTCCCAGGCTTTGTTTCAGGTAGAGCAGCATATGCTGTCCTAGTGACAACGCAATTGAAACTGTTGCTCTCAGTGGGTGATTCTCTGTGTGTGTCCACAAGTTATTTTCCCAATAAGAGTGATTCCTTCTCTGCACCCATTCTCCAAAGCATCTTTGCTTTTTAGAACTTTTGGATTAAAAAAAAAACCTCTCAAAATCTTATCATGGTTCCTTGTTCTTTTTTCAATCAGTGTGGAATATTGAGTGTCACCACTTCTTTGTTCTGACAAATGCTAAGGACTTAGCAAAATATTTTATACCATTTTTACTGTGATTTATCTTACTTCCCTAGTATTTTCTTTTTTAAGTGTATTATGGTATTATATGAAATAGTATGAAGTTATATTTTCTTGGAGATTACACATTTTCTGTCTGCATATAAATAAATATCTAAGTCCTCTGAAGGTTGAGTGTCATGCACTACCTATTCCAACTCAACTCAATTCAACTCAACAAACATTTACTATTTTTCATGTATCTGACCCTACTACAGTTCTTGGGGATATGTCACCGAAGAAAACATACTCCTGAATTTCACACTTGTTAGCACAGTGTAATTCTGCAACTCTGCTTCACCAACAAAAATCTTCACTGTGTTTTACATCATCTCTTATCACTAGTACCACTAGAAAATTTTAAAGGAAAAGTATCAATCTTGTTAGTGCTCAGCAAAAACATTAATAAAAACAGGTCTTCTTTCTTCAGAGTTCAGGTGCCACATATTTTTGTAAACATGTTATAATGCAGATAAACTTAAAACTGCCTAACAAGTGTGTGAATTGAGCACTATTTTTCATCATTCTCATTTGTTGGTAGAGACACATAAATGCATGATTTCCAGTAAAAGCTAAGACTTAATCAAATCCAGGCATCTTAACCTTGGGGCTTATGTTATTTCCTACCAAATGAACTGCATCAGTCAAAATCTCTCCAGAAAGGATTATGTAGCACTCATTTTAATGAAGTTACATTAATTAGCTGTTTAGATAATTAACTCTCTAGTTGAAATTATTCTATGTATTTAAAATCAATTTAATGGTATCAAACTCTATAGACAAATTCTAACAACAAAGTATTTAACACTTTATAAACCAATTAAATTAATCTCATGTTGATTTAAAATATATTTTAGTTCTGAACAATTTAATCTTCACATTAAAATCAGAGAATTCAGATATAAAAATAAATTGTCTACTCAAGTGAAATATAAATTATTTAGAGTACATATCTCACTATACACTAACATCACAACATTTCTGAGTTATTACAACTCTTAAGTGGCTAATACATAACAATATTTTATCCACAAAATTGACTTGAATAATTGCATAATTACGATTTTTGCATATTTATGTTTTACACAGATCTGTAACAAAGTATAAAAAAACAAATTTTACCTCACTAAAGTGAACTGGTATAACACATAGTGATAAACATACCTGATTTTTACTATGATCAAACTGCAAGCTTCTGAACATATTTCTCCTGGTTAGAAATCAGTGGACTATATCTTTTTTCTCTCTTACACGCATTCTTACATAGTACATACACGACTTTTCTATCTTTTAACATAAACAATATTAGCCCCTTATGCATAAATAACCATCTCACAGGAGTACAATCAAAATTCTAGGCAAGCATATCTGTAGGCAAGTTATGAGGAAAATGAAACTTTGATTTGTTAAAATTTTAATGGTACATCTTGCCCTTCCAGGTTAAATGTGGTTTAATTTGGACAGAACCATTTGGATAGAAACCTCGAAATATGTACACATTGAGATTCTGGGTTGATACGAGGAGGTAGTTCCTCATACCTATGTACTAGAACATATGGAAAGCTGTGCATGGTTTTCTCCTGTGTTTTTCTGCTTTCCTCAGAAACAACAAGAAGAAATACCAAATTTTAAAGCAATAAATTCACCCGGATTTTTCTAAACCTCGACTCTGATTAACTATGTAATCATTATTTAAAAAATAAAATTTATTTTTGAAAATGTGGTTTAAATTATCTGAACTTGAGGTATTAGTTAATTGCACTAAAACATGTCCATTTTCCTGTGAGTCCAATGAGATTTGACAAATGCATTCACTCACTTAACTACCACTCCAATTCAAACTTAAAAATATTCATAATTCTGTGAAAGTTATCTTGCACTTCTTCTGCCCTAAGAGGACACCAATGTTCAGACCTGATAATGTGTCTTCTATCACTGAAATTTAAATTTGCGTCTTACAAATAAATGAAATCAGGCAGCAATTTGCATTCAGATTTAACATGCCACTTATATTGACTTTATAAACTGATAATATTTAGACAGGTCGAATGTGTTTCTGTATCTGTCATCTTCATCTCCATGTTGCTAATATTCAAGAGTGAACCTAGAATATTAATATTAATAGCCTCAGTAACATAAGGACAGATTAATAATGTCATAAACTATCAAAATTTAGGTATTAATCATATGTATGTATAAACTCAATATGTGGAAAACTATAACAATTTTAATAAAATAGCACATCTAAATAAAGGAATGCTATATTTCCACAGAGTAGAAGATATGATATTCAAAATAAACCAATTATTGTTAGCCTCATCTACAAATTTAATACAATTTTGATTAAAAGGCAGTAACTTATTTTTCATATGTTAATTATTATTATTATTTCATTTTACACAGTTTCATAGGCTCTGCGATTCCCCCAACCCTTCCCTAAGCCCTCCCCCCATACTGAATTCCTCCACATTGTTACAGTAGCACCTTCCATAGGCGGTCATGACTCCCTCATTGCGGGCAAAGACCATACAGAGAGTTCAGCATCTTATCATCCAGACAAGTTCAATTTTCAATGGAACACCATCCCCAGTCTGAAAGCAGAGCTGGCAGAATACCATCCCCTCCAATGAAAAACGACTACACAACTTCAACCACAGGAAAAGGGCAATAACTTATTTAGATACATCCACAAAGCTGATACAAAAAATAATAATAATAGCATCAGGAATTACATCAGCAATATGGAAAATTGTAAGCATAAGTCTCCATTTTGCCAAACAGATTTTGGAAAACCCAACACTTGGAACAAGCATAAGACACTAATGAGCTCCACTGAACAGTTAGAAATTTGAATTGAAAGAGTAGGAAAAACAGACCATCTATGTCCACACTAATCTTTTCCCTTCTGCCCATATCAGCACAAACACCAAGCAAAAAAGATTTCCCTAACCAATGTTTCAGCAAGTGAAGCAAGAAAATGGGAGATACGGCAAGACATTATCAAGGAAGTCCTTTTGTCTTCACTCATAGAGAACATAATCAGGTAGCCTTGGATACATTAGGAAACAAAGAGATAAGGCACTCACTTTAGTGAAGAGTTTGTGTGTACTGAGGTGGCTCACCTGTGCTCCCGCAGGCTGATGTGCCAGATCAAAAGGGGCAACAAATCTCATAACCCAACCACAAAGTAATAGGGTGGAAAATTCAATCGAATGTTTTTTTAACTAAGTCTACACCACCAATTCCAGTTTTCACCCAAACTCCTCTAGAAAATTAGGGAGATGTTCAGCTTTATACATTCCAGAGGACCAGAAGGACTAAACCGATTGATAGAGCTGGTAAAGCAGTCACTTAACTCATCCAAAAGCCCACAGCACAGCTCTACCCTGAAAGGATGAGAATCTGCAAATGTGGAATCCTAACTATCACAGCTTTTTATCCTGATTATCTCCAGGAGTGGCATTTGATGTCTTCTCCAAATGCAAATTACAAACCAAAATATGACAGATCTGGGCAGACACCTTTACAGCAACAACCCAGGGACTGCGTAACAAAAACCCCAGGCAATTACCGCACCACAGGGTAGAAACCAACTCGCAGCCCTATCCAATATCAAAGGAGAAAATCACAGCCTAGCCAACCTAAAAATTCACAATAGACTCAGTTTTGTGTCATTACTAACTGTACCTTTCAGAAACAGAGGTTAGACTATATAGTAAAGGCATATCCCATCAAAGAATACCAGTGAAGAACCCGAGATAGCTGTCATGTGTGTAAGAATAGAGAGTTAATTAAAAATTAGAAACCATGACACAACTTCTCTCCCAAAAAAGCAATAAAGCTCCTCTAATGGATCCCAAAGAAAGAGATGTAGGTATATGCCATCTAAAAACGGGAGTACATTCTGAGAAGCATGTTGTTAGCTCATTCTGGCAGTGTGCTAACATTACAGAGTTCACCTACACAAACCTAGGTGGAAAACTGCACTACTCCATTGGTGTATCTGGTAGATGCAAGCACAACTTGAAGCACATTGAACGAAGCAATATGAGATTACATCATGCAGAAGAGGAAATATTTCGATTAAGACACAGTAAATGTGAAATATACATACTGCTTGAAAATAAATTTTTGCAAGTTAGCATTTGCTCCAAATTGGTGATGGTAACAAATAATATAGCAAATATTTAAGTCAGCAGAACACATGTTTACTATAGCTATCAACTATTATGTAGTATACATAATTCTTAGTGCTGTGCATTGCTGTAACTGGCAGCATAAACTGTTACGACAACATCACCTCTAACCCAAGGGAATGCATACTGCTGTGACACTATCATTGTTACAAGTTGCTACCTGACAAGGAAATTCCAGCTGGACTATCAGCAACTCAATAAAAATATTAAAAAACAAACCAAAAAAAAAAAAAGACGCAGACAGCTGGAAGACAAAACATTTTAAGTTATATAATCAGAAGAGTAAAAAGGAAAAAAATGAGAAATATATGAGAACTTTAGGGAAACAACAATGGATCACACATTTGCATCATATGTTATAAAAGGAGAAAATAAATGATGCAAATACATATTTAATGAAATACAAGCTGAAAATTTCACTTTCCAGGCACAGATGCTGACAAACAGGTTCAAGAATCACACAGGCCACCACTGAAATCCAGTCCAGAGAAGAGTCTACCACAAATACTACTATCCACGAAAGAAAATCAGTGATCAGATTTTTATTAAAATTTAGGGGTCTTATGTAAATAAATGATGGTAAAATAATCCTAAATATACTAAAAAGTAGAAGAGAAGCTATTAACATTGAATAGGTAATATCAAAATTTGTATCTGAAAAATAACATCTATCCAAAAATATTCCAAGAATTATCAAAATGTTGGCGAAAAGAGAATGAGCCCTCTAGTCCAGGCTCCTTCAGTTTTTCCTAGTATGCTATTTTACATTCTAGTCTTATCAATTACTGAAGACTGTCACTGCTAACTTTCAGAAGCACAAGATTATAGAGCCATGCTGTCAAACAGGACAGGTAACCCAATGTGACCATTTAGACTTAAAATAACCGAAAGGTGAGCATTTGGTGCAGTTAGGACTCTGCTTTGTATGCTTCATCCCATGTAAGACATTCTGAGCTCAGGTCAGGCTACACTTGCTATTCTAGCTTCCAGATAAAAAGCAGCAAATCACAGCTTAAAGTGGTTAGACCCCTCCCAACAGTGGGAGAGACTGATTAAGTTCAAGCTTCTACAGTTTATCCTGGTATAGCCCTGGTGTGGGGAAGAGAAGAGCCAATTTGTGAATATACCTAAGAATGGCAAATTGCTGTGTACCCGTCTCTCTGCTTTTAAATAATTTTTTAAAATTAGAAAAAATCACCCCTCTTTCAAAACAATTGAGTAATTGAAACAAATTAAAAATTAAGTGCCTTTGTTGCGTGAGTCATAGTTCAAGCATTCAAAATTCATATGAAGCCAATGACTATTTTGTTAAATAATGTGATTGTCAGAATATGTCCATCATTGCAGAATTTTCTAGAAGAGAGTACCGCCTAAATTCTTTAAAGTATTCCAACATTTCATTATCTTTTCAGAGCCCAGTATAAGTATTTAAAAATAAAATTTTGTCCAAAAATCTTTTTCAAGCAAACATACAGAGTACTAAGAATTTTCAGTCTAATATTTTATTAGGCATGTTTAATGAAAACTATTTAAACTGCATTTTCTGATAAATGTTAATAATGGAATCATTACAGATTTAAGTTTCTGAATATTTCTGAAGATGCATTAATAGTTTTATTATTTTAACTAATAATTTATGGTAAATTCCATGGTAGGTTTATCCAAATGAATATAGAAGCATAGTGGCTTAATCCTGATTACCATATGACGTATATCTTGTTAGAAGTATCATATGCTAAATAGAAAATTAACTTTGGATCCTTCCCATTGTCTTAGCATGTAATCCATCTATAATAATACTCCTTGTACTCAGAAATGTCCCACTGGTTTTGTTTTGAACATCTGTTATTATTTACTGTCCACTTCATTATAGTCAAGTGAAAGCAGAGATGTCCATAATCTATGCTTTGGCACACAACAGCATATAATGCTTTCAATGAAAGCATTCACACTTGACTAAAACAGTAATCTAGAATTAATTTGGAGGAAACAAATGTGTAACTTTATTGCAAATCCCCTATGAAATGAAAGACTTGATATAATTATAGTACATTCAGGATATGATCTGTGGCCCTAAGGGCATTAAATATTTATTTTTTAAGTTAGTTATTTTCTTTTATGAAAATATGTTTATCCAAAAATTGAAGATATGGAAAGGCAGTCCTTCACCCACTGATTCACTACGCAGAGGGCCCAGGCTGAAGCCAGGAGCTGGGACCTTCATCTGAATTCTTCAAGCGAGTGGTAGGGAACAAAACATTTGGGTCACCTTCCACTGAATTTCCCAGACCATCAGAAGGGAGTTTTTATTGGAACAGAACAGGCAGGACTGGTGCCTGAATAGAATGCTACTATCACAGGCAATAGCTTAACACACAACACCACTATGTCACAACCAATGTCAATATTTTCTTCGTTAGTTGCAACTTTATTTTGATTATATAGGAACTGCCTTGCAAAAGTGTGCAACGTCACACAGGTTAAGCCTTTTTATTCATTTAGAAAGGCTATTTGGCTTTGTAACTAACCTGGCCTTTAACTTCATGTTTAAACTTGTCTTTTAACTTCATGTTTATCATTAACGAAAAGGACATTTTGTACAGCAAACGCCAGCACATTTTTTTCTTTCCAAATCTATACAGCTTAAACAATGGAAGGGCAGTACAAGTCACCTCTATTCCTTTTAAAACGATTATTCCCAAGATCTTAGCAACTGTATGACCAATTCAAGCTTTATCTTGAAGCCAATAAGTAGTCATTACTGGCCATAGAGGAAGTCAAACCTGCTGAATAGTGATGAAATGCTCCGGCCTTAGGCACAGAAAGAAACACTAAAAGCAATGGAAGGAGCACATTCTCCAAAGAGTGCTTCAGAGAAGTAGCAGAACACGACTGAAAATGAGGGGAAGCTGAGGGACAGCACAGACATTACTAGACACACTTGTGTCTATGCATCTAACTTTTGGGAAATTGCCATTTTTCCAGGACAAGGTAGGAAGCAGTTACTGAGGCACCCCAGCTTTATTCATGAAATTCCTTACAGAATTCAAAAAAGCATGAATGCATACATGGAGTCACAAATACACACAAGAACCCAAGAACCTGAGAAAAAGCAAGCAAGCCAGGTAGAAGCCACACAGATAGAGTAATGAAGCCATACCACACAGATAGAGTAATGAAATAGCATGGTGCTGGCACAAAAGAAATAAATTAATAGAATTTGAGGTCCTTTCACATACATACAAACAACTGATTTTTCATAAAAGTTATCAGACAATAAAGTGAAGGAAGAATAATCTCATTAATAAATGGTGCTGGTAAAACTGAATGCATATATGTAGAATGAAATTAGAAATTACCTCTCATCAGAAACAGGCATTAACTCAAGATTAACTCAAAGACCTGAATTTAAGACCTGAGGCCATAAAGTTGCTGGAATAAAGTGTGGGAGAAACACGTTAAGGCACTAGGGGAGGTAATGACTTTTTGTATAAGAACCCCAACCACAGTCAAAAAGAAAAACTAAACAAATGTGATTACATCATACTGGAAAGCTTTTGCACAGCAAAGGAATCAGTAGATTCAAGATACATCCACTGGAATGGCAAAACATACTCAAGAACAACCTATTAGATAAAGGACTAGCACCCGGAATATATCACCATCTCAAAATGTTCAATAACAACATAACCAATCCACTCAAGAAATGGGCAAAGGGATTCAACAGATGTCAAAAGAGCACAATAGACAAGAAATATTTACAAAAAAAAAAAATGTTCAACATCAGTAGCCATCCAAGAAAAGCAAGTGAAAGCCACAATGAGACATGTTCTCAGCCCTGTCAAAAAAGGTATTATCCAAGAAAACAGAATAGCAAATTCTGGAAAGGATATGGAAAAAGAAAATCCATATAAACTTAATAGAAATGTAAATTAGCACAAATGGTACGGAAAACAATATGGTGATTTCATTAAAAACTAGAAATTCACTTACATTATGATCCAGCAGTCCCACTACAGAATACACACTCAAAAAAAAAAAAAAAACATGTGGCAAATATCTGAATTTGGGGTCTAGCATTATGGCACAGCAGCTTACATAGTCATTCATATCAGCCATCTCACATGGCTGTTGCTCAATGTCCCTGCTGCTCCAGTTCTGCTCCAACTCCTTGCAAAAGCACCCAGGAAAGCAGCTGAAGGTGACATAACGACTTAGGATCCTACAACCATGTGGGAGACCTAAAAGAAACTCCTGATGTTGGCTTAAGCCTGTTTCAGGCTGGGCCATGGTAACTACTTTGAGAAATAACTAATAAAGTTTTCATGTTTCATAATCAATTGCTGAAAGTAAAGATAATGATTGAAGTCTGTTTGTGATAGAAAACAAAAGCAAGAATATCAGCTAAATAGATAATGTAAAAATGGTGAACTTTTCTTTGTACATGGATTTCTGAATCTGAGTATATACAAGAAAAAAGCGTTTATTTCTTTTAATCCCTAGGATTAACCAAAAACCATTTCAAAGTTATTGCCCATATCCAGTTGAAGAGACATGATTCTTACAAACCTCTCCTTGGTCATATCAATAACATTTGTGTATTTTTTGTATAATTCTAATTACATAAACTGGATATGTTCCAGAATCAGAAGCCAGACATTAAGTGAATAATATCTCATAACAAATACTAGGAATCAGACTTGAACTTTTACTTTCTTCTACTATGTACTTTTTTTCGACTATGTTACAGAATTTTCCCTGGAACACTTCAAATTCTATTTGTCTAAAAAGATTCATAGTGAGCCAGGGATTTAGCCTCACTGTTAAGACAGACTTGAAAGTTGGGTTTGTGAATTAGCAATTAAAGTTGCAGAATAAACACTGATATTCTGTATGGGCACCAGTTCCCAATCCAACAGCCTACTAGGGTGCTTGGGTTCCTATAACACATGTGAGAGAACCAGACAAAGCACTCAGTTCAGGCTGGTACAGCCCTAAACATTGTAACCATCTTTGGAATAAACCTTTAGGTGGAAGCTCTCTAATATGCCCACATCCTATATAAATGGACATAATTCCCCACTCTGGCTCCACTTACAATTCCAGGTTCCTTCAAATGCACATCAATGTAGGCAGTACCAATGGTTCAAGCGTTTTGATCCCTGCCACACACATGACACACATGGACTGAGACCCTGGCCTGTCTCAGCTGTTTTGAGAATTTAGGAAATGAATCAACAAATACATACTTTGTTGATTTTTGTTTATCACCCTTTGTCTCTCCTTCCATCATATAAGAAACACAACTTTACAATGAAAAAGGAACATGTGAATCTCAAAAGATGACACACTGAATATAATTATATTCTTTATCTTATTTGCTCTATTACACAGGATAAAATAACTCTTCTCTATGCTGAAAGATGGCTGCAACAGCCAGGCCTTAGCCAAGCTGAGCCAGGGGCCTGGAACTTCTCTCCAGTCTTCACTGTTCTCCATTGTGCTTTAGCAGGGAGTTGGATCAGAAGTGGGGGAAATGGAAATCGGAAGGGCACCCATATGTGGTACTGGCATTTAAGGCAGCAGCTTTATCAGCTAAGCCACAACACTAGGCCCTATCATTTTTCTTTGAGTGGGAGACTATATACATTAACAGGAAGGGAGACCTAAGGGCAATTATGAATGGGAGAGGGAATGAAAAACTAACTTGCTATTCTTAGTCATTAAAAGTAAATGGTGGGGGCCCGGCGCAGTGGCGCAAGTGGTTAAAGGTCCTCGCCTTGCACGCCCGGGATCCCATATGGGCGCCGGTTCTAATCCCGGCAGCCCCGCTTCCCTTCCAGCTCCCTGCCTGTGGCCCGGGAAAGCAGCAGAGGACGGCCCAAAGCTTTGGGAACCTGCACCCGCGTGGGAGACCCGGAAGAGGCTCCTGGCTTCGGATCGGCATAGTATCGGCCCGTTGCGCTCACTTGGGGAGTGAATCATCGGACGGAAGATCTTCCTCTCTGTCTCTCCTCTCTGTATATCCGCCTTTCCAATAAAAAAAATAATAAAAATAAAAATCTAAAAAAAAAAAGTAAATGGTGATATCAAACCTGTTGAAATATGGTTTCTTGACTTTTTTTTTTGCTTTCAATAGATTACTTATACATTCCAAAGAAACAAAGCAATCACTTGTGATGCCACATACTTCATGGATAATCTAGGTTAAACATAACACTTGGGATAGCATATCCTTTATGGAATATCTGGGTTAACTGTAACACTTGGGACAGAATACCCCTTAAGGATTGTTTGGTTTCAAGACCTGGCTCTTTTCCCAATTCCAGCTTCTAGCTAATACACATCCCAGATGTAGCAGTCTACAGCTATAGCAGTTGGGACCTTGTCACCTACATGAGAGATCCAAAAGAGACCATACATCCCAGCTTTGGCTGTGGCATGCATTTGCAGAGTGAACCAACTACATCTGGCATCAAAGTCACTTTAAATCCAAATGGGTTATTATTTGAGCAACAAATGCCAGAGTTATTAACCACCCACACTTTCAATGGGAATTCCTCTACTGAAACTTTAACATTCATTACTTCAAAGTGGACTTGGGGGCATGGCTGTGGTATACTAAGCTAAGCCTGCAACACAAGCACTGTCATCACATTTGGGTGCTGGCTTGTGTCCTATCAGGTCTTTTTCTATTCATCTCCCTGCTCGTGGCATGGGAAAGCAGTGGAAGATAGTGCAAGTCTTGTTCCTCCTCTACCTACATGGGAGGACAGGAAGAAGCTCCTGGGTCCTGCCTTCAGTTGTGGCCAGTTGAGGAATGAACCACCAAACAGAAAACATCTCTTTCTGTCTCTCCTCTCTGTAGATCTGTCTTTCAAAAAAGACAAAATGAATCTTTAAAAAACAAAAATAATGAATGGACTTGAAATCAATGAAACAGATATATACAGTGAGAAATTAACTAATGGAGGGCATTGCAGAGTAACAAATAGCCTTCTATAATATAGTTTTTTTAAAAAAAATAGGAGGTGGGGGGGCAACACAATATCTCAACTGGTTAATCCTCCACCTGAAAGAACCAGCATTCCATATGAACTGCTGTTCATGGGCTAACTGCTTCACTTCCCATTCAGCTCCCTGTTCATGGCTGAGAAAGCAGCAGAGATGACCCAAAGACTTGAGACCTTGCAGTCACGTAGGAAACCCGAAGAAACTCCTGGCTCCTGGTTTCAGACCAGCTTAGCTCTGGCCATTACAACCATCTGGGGAGTGAACCAGTGAAGAAATGATCTTTCTCTCTGGCTTCTTTTCTTTCTAAATCTGCCTTTTCAATAAAAGGAAAAAATGGATGTAAAAGAAAATTAGTATATTCATCATCTATTAACCAATAATAAGATAATAATTTATGGATGTAAGCTTTGTAGATTGAGTTGGTAAATGAAAATATTAAAGATGTAGCTAATCAAGATAACAGAGAAGCAGTTAACATTTTAGCCATGTGAACAGATTAAATGAGAAATATTCCACTGAAAAAATGAAGTTAGACTGCCAATTAAGTATTGTATATAATTACTTTGCACCAAGTTAAATTTGAAAAGTTTAGAAAAGGAGGGAAGAAAATCATAAGATTAAATGCATACCAATTAGATTAAAATATCTTAATTTCTATTTGGATAGTTGTCTTTTCTCAACCAAACTTCTTACAGAGTTCGCTTGAATTGACAATTTTTACATAAGAATTAATTTTTATTTACCTGTCATCCTATTTTGTTATAAAATAAATGACTTACTAACCATAAGAATCCAGGGTAACTGAAGATAAACTGGAATACGTATATTGAAGTTACGCATCATTATATCTAGGCTTTGCGCACACTGCACAGCATTAGAGGTAAACAAATATTCCATTTTGTGACCTTCAACTCAGTTGCTCTCTTCCATGGGCACAAATCACACTTTGCTACCCTGGAAAATGCCTCTTAGCCTAGTTTTTTCTGACTTCATCCAGCTGTTTTAATGGGCTGCTCAATCACATTGACTTTTAAACAGAACAGGCCTGGAATAAACAGCATCTTTGCACAGCACAAGTCGCCAGTTTTTAAAGTACTTCATATTTATGGACTCTGAGGTAATACTTTATGCAACATCTTGTGAACATTAAACACCGAACTCCAAGCATAGGCAACACATACAAGAAACAGAAAACTATCACATCAAAAGATTACATTTGTATAAGTCACTAGAGAATTCACTTACTCATTAAAATGATTATATTTACATACACCTTTTACTCTAAAGAGCAACTTGGGGAGGAGAGAAGGAAATGCAGCAATTTACATGGTTTGAGTTCTGCTGCGTATTACACTGTCTATTTAAGGATTCCTCAAAGCACAATATAAAAAAATGCACTTATTTCAGATATTTTCCAGTTGAGTAAACTTTTTTCTTTTGCTTTTCCATTCATTTTTTGAAGTCACCCCAATACACATACAGGAAAAAAGCATTCAGTATATTGCCATCAATTTCCCTGTCTACCAAATGAGAATTATTATCCTATGAAAATTCTGGAATTTTGATGGCAGTCAAGTGCAATTAACAACTAATAATATGCCAAGAAACATTTTAAGACATTCTCTAATGGTTTCATACTTATACATATGCAGATGTATGTATATTAAGATTTAATTTTCTTTGAAGCTACATTTTACAGAGACAAAGAAAGAGATCTTCTATCTGCTGTTTCACCCACCAAATTGAACACAAGAGAAGCCAGAAGCTTCTTCTAGGTCTCCAATGTGGCTGCAGGGGTACAAGGAGTTGAGCCATCTTCCACCACTTTTCAAAGGCCTTAAGTAGTAAATGGATTGGAAACAGAGCAGCCAAACCCTAGTCAATACAATATGGGATGCTAGTGCTGCAGGTGGAGAATCGGATATGCAAATTTTCTTTTAATGTGCAAATTTGCTTAAAAATATCTCAGTAAAACATCAGTTGAATTATTTTCCTTTCTGGTCTCAAAACATGTTGTGTTTGTCACCAAACACAGCCATGCACTACTCATTTTTGTAATACTAGAGTGCATTAAAGAAGCTAAATAAATATTGTTGAACTGTAATAAGCTAAAATTAAAAACCACTAAATGCTTATGGATAATAGTTCTCACTACAAACATGAATTAAATTTTAGGAATCCCTTTAATCTCTGTAATCACAGATGTTTGGCTAGATGTCATTAAAATAAGGATGAAAGAGGAAGATAAAAGAGAATCACTTACGCTCAACTACATTGTAAAGAACTGATTTAAAAGAAGTATTCAGCATTTACTGTCTATTTCACATCTCATTTTCTTTACTCAGGTTATTTTATATCTTCTACATTTGAGATTCTGTTCAGAATTAAGTAGGACTATATTATTTTCATTTAATGATACATGAAATCTTTTGAGTCTTTAAGTACTAAAATGTCTATCTTAAATTTCTTCACATAATGATATGAAAGTAGATATTTTGCACATTCTGCAAGGCTTTCTTGAGCTAACTCTGGATAGAAGCCAGCTATTTCCCTGGGCACAGCATAGAAACTAGTCATTTTTTTTTCTAAATGAAGACCTTTACAACTAAGGCGCACCCTCAGTACCTATGCCCACAATATTCCTCTTAATCATATTTCATGCTCTAGCTTTACAAGCATCTGAAATATTTTCCTCATTGGTAATAAGGTGCTCATTCACACAATCTTACATCAATAACTATCATTCATATGATTGGGGGGTAAATGCTATTTCTCTGAAATTGTACATTTTTTATCCTTAAATCTGTAAATGTATCCCAACTATATTTTTCAGCACTCTGTTTCTAGCAAAAACAATTGCACATATAACATATCTGACTATGTACTGCAATTTCAGCAGTGACAATTTTCAGTTAATTACATTAATTGGAAAGGATATTTTCAGCATTAAAGGAGATATAGGCTACATGATGCATGCATTGCAAATTAGGTAGTTGCTTTTAGGCTCCAAGACATCCATATTATATCAGTCATTTTGCACACCTGACTTAGTCTAGCAAACTCCTTCCAAAACTGACAGGACCTTTTAGTGCACAGAAAATGTCAAACATTTACCTGAGATTTTCCCTTTAAAATTTTAGTTTGTCCCTTTATTAAAATAAAATTAGCATTAAAAAGATCACTGTTAAGTAATTTCTACCAATATAGATGAACATTTATTAAAAATGATGGTAGTTAACCTAATAGAAATTTTATAACTTTTCACAGAGGGACTCAAAGGCCTATGTAGCTGGAACATGAACTGTTAAAAGCACCAACCTGGACCATCTGAACAACCATATACAACTAACTTCTAGCACTTTTTTTTTTTTTTTCTTGCAGACATGAACTGAAATGCCTCCACAGGCAGCAAGATCCTCTATATTTAGCCTGTAGTAACAGGGCTTGCAGATGAGGCTTCTGCCTATTTAAATTTTCATAATAAACTCTCAGGGCACAATTAAGAATCCAATTAGTTCAGAGCATTCTATGATGTGAATGATCCATTAAGTCATTGACTATAGAGCCTTACTCTGATGTCGTGCTTTATCTCATCAAAATCACCAAGTGAAATCTTATATATATGATGCAAAATACAAAATATTTAATGATACATCATTTTCTAACAGAAATACTAAACTTGAAAAAAGAATAAATGGCATGTTTTAAATAAATTGAATAATTTTGAATGTTTTAATATAGTCAGCCCTTATTACAAAATACACTAAAAAAATCATGAAGATTTTGATGAACTGCTTTAACTCTACTATTTAAAACTATAACAATCATGGTTGTACTGGTATGATACATTTTGCAAAAATGCTAAAATGATTTTCTATTTGTAACATTTTGGCTTGTTAATTGTAAGGCAGTTAAAATAGCATGATCATTTATATAGGTATGATCATATATTTAATCCTGTGAAAATTATTTTTCAAGCACATCAGTTTTGAGTCATTATCATCAATGCATGTAGTAAACATGAGTTTTATTTAGATCAGTGACAAGACCAAAAATTTTGAATGAAATTTAAAAACATATTCATCTATAAAATTTGAGAAATAGTTATACTTTGTTTTTTTCAGGTTTATATACTTATTAATATAGCAGAGATACACAGAGAGATGGACACAAAGAAAGAGAGATCTTCCATTCACTGCTTTAATGCCACAATGGTTCAAGTTGGGCCATGGAAAATCAGGGGACAAGAGTTTCTTCCAGATCTCCTAAGTAGACGCAGGAACCCAAACATTTAGGCTGTCTTCCACTGTTTTCTCATGTGCAAGGAGCTGAAGTTTCAAACAGGTATGCATACAGAATGCTGACATCCCAGGCCATCCACAACTCCGGTCCTGTCATTTCCATTTTGCTAAGGAGTGCATCAAATCAGGCGAGTTCTTCATACTAACTTTTGTAATCCAGGATCATGGAATACCATCTGAATTTTGTGCATGTGTGTGTGTCCTTGATGATTTCTTTCATTAATGTTCTATAGATTTTATTGTAGAAATCTTGTACATCTTTGGCTAAATGTATTCCTATATATTGAATTTTGGGGGAACTAAAATAAATAGGTTTTTTGCTTTCTCTTTCAGTGAATTCATTATGGACCTATTAAAAAAGCCACTACTTTTTGCAAATTTATTTTTAATGCAAACTTTATTTATTGAGTTTTAACAGCTTTTTCCTTTTTTATTTTTTTGCAGGATAATTACATTTTCCCATTAACAACAACATGCCATTTGAGAAAAGGCATTGTTTGATTTCCTCCTTTCCAATTTCGATGTTATTTAGTTATTTCTCCTCCTTAGTTGTTCCTGTGAATGCTTTAGATAGTAGACAGATAGACTGATAGATAGATAGATCAAGAGTACTGAAAATAGACAACATGGTCTTATTACAGATTTCCTATATATACCCTTAGCAATAAAATAGCTAAGCAGCCATACTACATATCATTGTCGTATTGTACTTCTGTATTACGTCTTATATATTTTAGTGATTGTTATACTCACAAGAGACAAGGAAGAACTCAGTATTAGGGGATGGTGTTGTGGAATTGCAGGCAAAATCGTCCCCTGCAATGTTAACATTCCCTTTTGGTTCCATCTTACATACTGCTACTCTAGTTCTAGTTGCCCACTAGTGGCCAGAGAAAAGCAGAAAAAGATGTTCCCAGTGTTTGGGCTCTGCACATTGATGAGGGCGTCTGGAAGAAGCTTCTGGCTCATGCCTATAGTATGCTGCAGCACTGGCTCCTGGAGTCCCTAGATAACTGGGTAGATATGGAATATCTCCCTCTTTGTTTCTCCATTTCTATGTAACCCTTCCAAATAAAGCTATACTGAAAAAAACTACTTATATTTTTCTGAATCACCAAATTGAAAATTCTTAAGCATCGTGCAAAGGATTTTAATTAGAAAATGTTTTTTCTTCCAATATAAATATTTCAAAAAGTAACTAATACTGTGGACTAGTTTTTTTTAAATGCTACATTAGATTTAAAATGTTAAAAATGTATAGATATATCTCCTGAATCACTAAGGCTTAATATTTATATGAAAAGTAAAAATTATGGGCAATATGACATGATCAATATAAAATATCCTAATGGAGAAAAGCTACTTTTATTATGGTAAAGGAAATTTGAGGCGACTATCCACAGCAATTTCCTGCTATAAACAATAAATGAATTATGGAACAGTTTCCTGAGATTGTGGAATAAGCTCAGCACAGAGGTTATCCTAAAATAGAATAAGAAAAAATGCTGAAGGTACATTTTGCAGGCTAGAAAATCTAGGCTTTTCAAAAGATAGAATGACATTTGTTATGGGTTTATAGTTTGAAACTGCATTGGTAAAATACATTTTAAGTAGTTGGAAACATAGGAATTTAAACTGGAATAGTTGAATTTCATATGTATATTACTATACAATCAAAAGCTAAATAATTTAAATTTTTATTCAAATAAAGATAGGAAACTTACACACAAATAGAGAATCCATAGAGTGACCAGAATTTTCACCTATTTCTTGAAAAGAGCATATTAACAAATTTATAAAAGATGGACTCCCAATGCAACTGTTACATATACCTTGACATTCTAAAATGTCAAGGATGCTGGACATTCTAAAATTGTCTATAACTACAATGTTATGATACACTTAAACAGCAGGAGGCTGGACTTGGGACTGCGGTATTAATATAGGGAAAAAATGTGAAGGTGGAAGTAAAATTAAGAGTAAGATGATAATGCCTGGACAAAAAACACAAATTGTTTGTCATAGAAAATCAGGTAAAGGGAAAAACAGTTAAATAGAGAGCAGAGGAAGACCCTGCTGTATTCCACTTGTCCATTGTAGAGTTGAAATCAAAATGGATTAAACATGGCTCATTGCTAACTGCAGTTCTTTTTGGCTTTATAATTCCTGCTTTACTTGCTTAGCCAACAAACTGTGGGCTTGCAGGTCTAATGGTCAACTAGTGCCAAAGGCCCCAATCCCCATAGACCAAGGCCCCAGACTTATTAACCCATAGATAACTCAAGATTGGGGTCTGGTGCCAAGGTTTGAGCCCAGACCTGAGGAGAGCAGGCAGGGGCTGGCAAGCCAAGATAAGCAAGGATTGAGTAATCCTTCCTCACTCACCTGTTGTAAAGTGTGTTCCCCTTGAAGCTGTATCAAACTGTCCCTAAAGAGAACTTTATAATTGTACTGCTCGGGGCCCGTACTCAGTGGTCCAGTGGATGCAGCACCATGACGTAAACGGTCTGTGCCAGAGTTTGTGACTGCTTCTGTATAAATAAAGCAGACAGCTTTCTTGCATTGCCCATTATGATCCTGAAATTGTAGTGGCCCGTTTCCTTTCTCTCTACGCCTATTTCACTCACCCTTCTTGAGTTCCGAACTCAGCTGGAGCTAGCCTCCAGCAATTATTCATATAAAAACTGCTTGAAAATTTTTTATTAAAACAAACACTAAAAAGTCTGCTATAAAAGTGCATATGGCACTTAACTAAAAAGAAAAAAAAATCCTTTTTGAAGAAACAAAAATAAAAGCGAAAATATCAAAGCCAATTAGACGTAGCACTATTTTCTTAAAGAAGGTTATTGATTTTCTTTTTCATTTCTTCAGTGACATCTTGACAATAAGACGCTGGGTTGTCTACCATTGTCCATGCCTACAATGTCAGGATGCACCTAAATAGCAGAATGATTCATTAGGACTATTTATGAAGGACTATACTATTGTAAAATTATAGGGGACATCAGTAGAGGGGGGCAAAGGCTTACAGAGGGGGCAAATTAAATCCCAGAGCCTATGCAACTGCATCATAAAATAAAACAAAATAGTATCAAAGCCAAGGTTCAGGGTAACTATGATAGTGTAAAGCACCCGACCTAGAAACATTGAAATATTAAAAGATTAAACCACTGAATTTTTTCATATATATTAGAAGCAAAACAGGATTAAAAGACCATTAAATGAATTAATTTCTTGCTTATTTTTGCAAAATTGATTAGAGACACAAGGCTATTTAAAATAATTACATTGCATTGAAAACAGTCTGTGGTTACTTATGCCTAATACATTTTCACCATAATGGTAAAACTTCACACTGTGATATAATTATTTGCTTATAATTATTGAAATATCACCTTTTTCATTCAAAAGGCACATCATGTAATTTACAGAAATACATAAAAATTTATCTGATAAAAGGTTTAAATTGAAAGTGAGGCATAGTTCGTAGCATAAACACAGGATTCCAATACATTAAAAAAAATAATCTATGACCCAACATCTTTCAAATAGCTTAGATACAAATACAGTTCCAGTTTTTTTGTGTGTGACCAAAGCAAACACATGAATAATTGCAAGCTTCATAATTTTATTTCGAGAATATGATATGGTTGTTTTCACTATCAATCTATTCTAACCATAAGGTGCAAGACAGATGTTTCCTTTGTGTTCACAGCCCAAATTTAGAAGATATTGAAAAAATAAGTTCCACATATAATTAATTAAACTGACTGAATTCAAAACTTGTCTAATATCTATCAGTTTTAACAGTTATTTTAGTAGGCACACTGGTAAATACACTTGAATATTTCCACAATAATGCTTTTGAACTACAAAGTCTTTCAGCTATTTTGTATTAGGAAGTGGAAGTGGCAGATAAATTCAGAGTATAGGTTCTGTTAAGTGACTGTATAAAGGACTGTGCCATCATATCACAGTCTCCTGAAAAGCAGAAGGCATTTGAAGAAACTGTAAGATGAGTCTGTGAGTAACACAGTTTAAAGGTTCCAGGAAAAGATACACTGCTCTTATTCAAATAACAACAAATGATGTGAATCATACAAGAATATGCCTGCAGTTGATATGCAATAAGACTAAAAAAAATCAGATTTTATTTTAGTTTATTTTTATTGGAAAGTCAGGTATACAGAGAGGAGGAAAGACAGACAGTAAGATCTTTCATCTGATGATTCACTCCCCAGATGGTCGCAAAGACCAAAGCTGAGCGGATCAGAAGCCAGGAGCCTCTTCCAGGTCTCCTACGCTAGTACAGGATCCCAAGGCTTTGGGCAGTCCTTGATCGTTTTCCCTGGCCACAAGTGGGGAGCTGGATGGGAAGTGGGGCCACCAGGATTAGAACAGGCACCCACTGGGATCTCAGTGTGTGCAAGGCAAGGACTTCAGCTGCTAAGCTACCATGCAGAGCCCAAAAATCTATCTTCAAAAGCAAAATTTTGCCATATGCAGACTAATGAGAAAAGCCTTTTTAATCCTGAGAAATTATTTCAGTTTCTTAGTAAGATAAATACAGTTACAATATCAGCAAACTGCACCACTTTTTTTTTGTCCAGTACCTGGAATCTGAACTCATACATGCTGTTGTTTGATATAAATTAACAAACCTTTTCATAAAACAAATAAAATGAGAATTTCCCCACCCAAATGTTAAATATGGCTAAGGCACAGACAGGAAAAAAATGTTGGAGGGTGCCTAAGCCTTCCCACTGTCTGCTAAATAATGGGCCAGGAACCTACCCTCAATGGAGATGGCTGTCAGTCTTCATGGGGATGGCATAGCAGGTACCAACAGTTCTGCAAGCAAATCCTACTTCATCAAGGTCTTCAGAAATATTTCCCAACTTGAAGAGACTAGAACATCTCTTTGCTTTTCATTATCACTGTTCTAATATATATTTTTTCAAAACAGTGTTTCAATAGGAATGCAAAATTTGTTTTTCTAAATATCGTTGAGCTCTCAAATCTAATTTTCTTATTTACTTATTTATGTATGTATTTAAGAGACTGACTGCTCCCTCAGACAGACTCTTCAAATGTTCACAGAATCTGGATCAGGTAGAAGCCAAGACACTGATATCCCATCCAAGTCTCCAACATTGGAGCAGCACCTGATTATCTGACCATCAGCACCCACAGTGTAAACTTTCTCCCAGGGTATACACCAGAGAAGCCAGAGGCAGGCAGCAAACCCAGGTACTCTGTTATGCACAGGGACAAATGCCCACCCTTCACCCTCTATAATCTAAGCATTGATTTCTAAATATGAAATAAAGTATCAGCAGTATTTCAATATACACCCTCTCATGAATAGAAAATTACATTACTGGATTAAAAAGCCAATATTCTTAAGAAGTATGGAACCAAAGGTTTACCCCGAGAAATACAAACACCAATGATCACATATATAAAGCCTTCTCTACTCATATTTGTAGCTAAGACAAACCCAGAATAGTAAGGAGAGATTTATGAGCACAAAAAGTTTTCATTATCTTTTATGTGAAGTCATTGAAGCTCCTTTCACGTCTGGGTTAAGTGTGTGTGTATACATGTGTGATCAGAGAGAATAAATATGATCAGGTTTAATGCTAACTGGAACAGTGTCTATTAACTGTGGTTAGCACACCAAACACAACAGTTTCTCAGCACATACTACTAATGACACTTCCCACAATTTGTGCATTTCAATGCAATTATTTCCATGCTTAGTTTTTGTGAAGCTACGCTTCACCTCAAACAAAAACAGTTTACATAAAGTCATCCACACACGACTTTTTCCGAAATCATCATTATAGCTTTTAATCAGCTGTTATTTCCAAATCAAAACTTCAAATGCTATTTAAAACTTAAACAAAAACATAAAGTATTTTTTTTTCGGATTAATTATCTGCATTGATACTTTTATTCCAGTTACAGTATTTTTAGCTTTCAAGAATTAGTTCTGTCAAATGTTTCAATTTCCTGGGCAAGCAAGTACTGGAACAGTGACTGATACAATTCAGTAGTAATACAAATGCATAAAAACTGTGCGCATCAGGACTGGCACAGTTTCATTACAGAAAAGATTCCACTGAAGGACCACAAGACCAATAACTAACCATGACCTTGAAATTAATGGAACACAATTAAATTGCCTACTGAGCAAGAAAAGGCTTAAAAAATGGACAGAAAAATGCCAACCTCAAGCAATTAATTTGATGAAAATGTTCAAAATAGATAACTACGTCAAAATAGTAAAAATTCTTAGGTAATTTCAAATAAAATGCTATTAAAAATTGGCCTATGTATAGGAGTTTTTTTTAAAAGCATCATTCAGATCAAATAAGAAATCTTATAATGCAAGCTGCTTCTCAGAAAGTTCAGTTAGAACAAAATGTTATCTCAGCTCTACCAATGAGCTCTCCTATTATTTCAGGTACAACAAATACTTATGATAAGCTGGCATTAAAAGATGAATTTGCTTTAATATTTGCTGTTTTCTACATTTTTGTGCCAGAGGCAAATGAAAACACTAATATTACATTCAGCCAATTTAAAGCATGAAATGTATCCCTAAGTACACTTAAATAATTTAGGGACTCCATTATTCTCAGCTTAATACTAAATTTTTGAATTTAACTTGGCTCACTGTAGAATTGCTGTATTGGTCATAAGTCACAAGTTAAGATTTTATAAAAAACTTAATAGGGTTGGGAAGAGACAGAGAAAAGAGAAAATAAAGCACTCAATTACTGTTTCACACCCTCAAGTACCTGCAAAAAACGGAATACAACAGAGGTTAATGCCAGGAGCCTGAAACTCAGTGCAGACATCCTAAGCACAGAGCAAGAACTGAGGTACTTGACTTAATCGGCAGTGCCATCGAGATGCTGAATTATCAGAAAACTGGAGTCGGGTGTCACCAGAACAGTATGGAACAAGATGTTATAAAGATGTTATAGCATTAGGATAAAGATCAAACCTCACAATTTAATTGTAAAGAGTACTTACGATGCTCAAGGTATGTCAACATACTTTACACACAATTCAGGTAGATTTGGTGAAGTGGAATCAACATAAATCGAGACACTTGTAACATTGATTGGTTACCAAATTGACAAGTTTCCAATGACAAATTCATAAGTAGCATATTGTAGAGAAAATGACAAGGAACACAAATAAGCAACAGACATTTTGGAAAGTTTTCAATTTTTGCAACAAAAAGTAAAAATTACTGTTGAAGCATCACTTTTAGACCATTCTGCGTGAAACACCATGTTATAAAAATAATAGGTAGGTTTTGAGCTAAATCTCACCTCTAGCAGAACTTAAGTTTGACTTTTTTTCCCCCTTTAGTGTGGTTTGGTTTTAATAATGCAGAGGTATCCTATTTGTATCTGGAGTTACTCTTCCTAACGTCTTCCATTTTCCCATCACTCTCATCAGATAATAGTCTAAAAATGTCTGCTTTTTCAGTCATTAAGTTCAGGATAAGCTATTCATCCTTTTCGTCAATCTTGTAGGAAAATGCCAGGTCTTGAGTATTCCAATAACATTTACCACTTATTTTCCAGGACTCTTGAACACGGAAATAGCCTTTGTACTAAGAAAGTCCATTGCTGTCACCTCGTCATTGCTAGCTACCCAGGGACCATTAGTTCAACTTCTTTCCTCTTTTTAACAAGAACAGAACAGAACTACTACTCCTGCCACCCACTGAAGTGGAAATGACAGAAAGAGACTTAATTGTCTGGTGTGAGGAAAAAAAAAAAAAAAAAAAACAGCCCTAACAATAACTGGTGCAAGCCATCTAAAAAGGTGAAAGCGCAACTAGAGATCGTTACAGAATATGAAAAGAAGGTGTCTTTTTCATCTCTCAAATTCTCATTCAGAGCCACTTCCACAAACAACACTTAGATTTTGCACTAGCTAATATTTAGCATTTGAGGAAAGGAACTGTTACAATTAGTAATGATCATTTCCGAGCTACATCCAAAAAAAGCATCCTTGCTAAGAAATGAAGGGAACTAAACCATTGCAGACACCATTATTTATCAAACAGAAAGCAACAATTTAGGAAGCAGAAGTACAAAAATCTGAAAGGATCAAAAATCAAATTAATGTTCAACACTCACAAAACAAAAATGAAGAGAATTTTAACGCCTTTTAGAAATCTCAACTGCTCTGCTGCATGTCTGGTAAGGAAAGTTCTCTAATGACATAAAGTGCCATGCCAATCTCAATACAACAAATCTTTTTTTGCTCCCAACCTGACATACTTTACATGGTTCATTACTCTAAGATGATAGTACCAAAGCCCGAGACATAACAGAGAAAGTGGACTATAGACTATTATGCCTGATGAACACAGAAGCAAAAATCCTTGACAAAATACTAACCAACAGAATCCAGCAATCTGTCAGATCATTCACCCAGATCAATTTCAATTTATACCAAGCATTCAGGGATGATTGAAAATACACAAAATTAATATATGTGATACACCACATCAACCAGATGAATATGATCATTTCTACAGATGCAAAAAAAAAGGCACTTGACAAAATACATCACCACTTCATGCTAAAAACCCCAAGCAAAATGAATCAGAAAAAGACTGTGAGCTTTTCTACTAAGATCTGGTACTAGACAAGGATGCCCACTTTCACCATTGTCGTTCAAAATGCTAGTGTAGTCTTGGCAAGACTATTGGGGAAAGGAAAGAATCTAACCACATTTCAAATTGGAAATTGTGCAGATATGATTCTCTATGCAGCAGAACCAAAACACTCAATACAGAGACTGCTGGAACTTATAAGAGAATGTGGCAGGGTAGCAGGATATAAAATTAATGAACATTAGTTGGTGGCACTAGTATACACAAATAACCCCATGCATGAGAAAGAATTTGCAAGTACACTTTCCTTTAACATGGCAAAGAAGTTTCTTAAACACCGCTGAATAAACTTAACCAAAGGTGTGAAAGACAACTATGATGAAAAAACAATTAAAAAAACAAACAAACAAAAAAAAAGGCATCAAAGTTGAAGAAATGTACCTTGTTTCTGGATTGGCAGAATCAACGTCATAAAAATGTCCACATCACTAAGATTGATATACAGATTCAATGCAACTCCAATCAAAACAGCATTCTTTTCAGGAATAGAGAAGATGATAAAAGAACTCATCTAGAAACACAAAGACCACAATTGGACAAACCTATCCTGAAGGATAAAAGTAAAGTTTAAGCAATCACAATTCCAGTCCTCAAGACCTACTACAGGGCAAAGGTCATCAAAACAGTCTGTTATTGGTACAGCAATGGAGAAGATTATCAATGGAACAGAAAAGAAACCCCACAAGGGAGCCCACACATGCACAGAGAACTAATTTTTAACAATAGAACTGAAAATAATCCAAGGAAATAGCTTGGTCTCTTCAACAAATACTGCTGGAACGTCTATCAAATTCTATCAAGATTTCAATTTTCCTTTTCAGTTTGAATGTGGAGTATTTGGAAGAGCCTTTTGCATAGCAAAGTTCAGGAAGCAGAGGCCGCCCCTACTTTACCTGCTAGAAGTAAAAATTAGTTAAGTGGAAATGATTATTATATATATTTTCTCTCTTTCTTTCGAATGTACATAATATCACAAGAGTGACAGACCAGAAATTACAATCACCAAATGAATCCAAGATGGTCGTTGTCCTCCTGCATTGGCAAATACAGCACAGAGGACACAAAGAACAGGTGGTGGAGGCTCAATTCCTTTATTGCTCTTTTAAATTTAGATTTACTAAAGCAACATCTAAAGGCATAATATCTACACAGTCCATAGCACCAAAATTTGCCATCTTGCCCTGTTCTTCCTCATCTGAGGACAAGCTCTCTTCAGGCACTCAAGTGGACAGCAGGAGCGCTTGGACAAACAGGCTGTGATGTGCACACTTGCTCTCCATGGACTGGCACTCCATTTCAGACATTTTAGCATCAATCAATCTTGTTAAAAGAAACTGGGAATTCTCTAAAATTTGCTGGTGGCCTTTGGTATTGGCTGTGTTGCTTGTGGCTGTGGGCTGTGTGACTGTAGTAGTGACACTGCTCGTGTTAGGACGCCGCGAGGTGTTGTGTGCAGTCTCCAGCTGTGGCCAGGCTGCCTGGGTATGCTGTCATTCATGTTGCAGCTGCATCTGCAGTTGCTGTAATTGAGAAGTGGAAGGGCTAGAAGAATTAAGCTACCCTGCTGCAGGCCATCCCATTCCTGATACCTGAGATAAAAGCTCAGTTTTAGGATCCACGGCATCCCTATTGCTGGGACAGCATGAACTCTAAAAAGAAGAAAGTCCACCAAGAGAACTGATCTACCAGCATGAGAACCTCCCAATCCCCATCCAGGGGATTTTAGCCAACCCTAACCATAAGTTTAACGCTAACCCTTGACCCCTCCACTCTCCTCACCCTTCTCTTGGGGGGGGACGGGCGGAAGGCAGCTTTATTCTTGTGCCAAATCATTAGCTGTTCAGCTATAACCTAATGTCAGCTATCTTCAAATATACAAAACAGGGAAGACTCCCCAAGTGCCAGGCCCACCCTGGGCTGCAGTGAGGGAACATGGACTTTCAAAGACTCAGCAGACAGCAAGTGCAAACCTGTCTCCTCCCGAGTCAGACAACTTTCAAAGTAGCATCAAAATAAACCAACCTACACAATTCGGGACACCAATGGTCTGACATCGCCACAGCAGAAAAGGTGCAGCAAACACCACTTGGCCACCATGGAAGACCCAGGTGCAGTATCAGATGGAAGCGTGGACGGAGGTCTGTGAGCCACTGTGCAAGCCAGCCGCGGCTTCCCTGGATTCAGGGGCACCTCACAGCAAAAGTGACCACACGGGCTATGAGGGTAGTAGGACAGCTTTATAATACCAGATGCATGAGCCACTCAAAGACCCCTGCATGTTTCATGAGCAGTCGGACATGTGGGTGACCCATTGGGCCAACTCCTACTTGGAGTGCTTGGAGGAACTGTGGGTTGTGAAAATGGACTTGTAGTTCTGGGACTCATCACTGTCACCCAATGGACCACTTTGGGGCTCCTCCTGGAGGCTTCCCAGTTTGTCTGCTGCACCTTTGAGAGCCACACTGGGTTTCTTCTCTAGACTCAAGACTGGAGTCTTCAGGCTTCCCCATATTCACTTTTGTTTCTGAGGATTCTTCGCTGACTCCCGGTGTTGACACACTCTCAGCCACCTTGGATTACTTTGTTTTCTTCCCAACTTTGCTCTTAACAGTCTCTCCATCCTTATCCTCTGCATTTCCACATCCTGCTACTGCACACAATGATGTCATCTTCCTGGAAGGCAGTGCCACACGTGTGGAAAACTTCTGCTGTTATCTCTTTCAAAGTTAGTTGATAAAACGCATAACCACAGCACCAGAGGAAGCAAAACCTGTGGCGGCCATTCATCTCCAACCCCACCATGGCCCAGATGAATCGTGCCCACTGCAAGTCATGGTGCTTGTCACCTTTCATGCTTTCTTTATCCCCTCCCAGGCTGAGTTATCAGAAAGCTTTAGTTCTGTCACATTCATAATGTTTTTGATGTGAGATGCTGCCTTCCCAAGAGCCTTTTCCACAGACTTGTCCAACGGAAACTCAATGACGGCATCTTTGTTATAAAGTCTGTCAAGCTGACAAGCTACAACTGGCAGACTTAATACTTCTTGACTTAGAGTACAGTAGTTCTACTGGGCACTAATTCAGCATCTTTGTCAACCTTCTAAAGTAGAGAAGCAAGAATCTCTTCTCTCACCTTACACCAAAATCATTTCTGAGCAGGCATGTTTTAAAGAACAAATTCAAATGACTAACAGACATAGAAAAAAAAATGTTCGGGTTTCCTAACTATCACAGAAGTGCACATAAAAACCTCAGTGAGATTGGTCTACCTTCAGGAATTTACAAATGGCTCATGCTGGCATGCATATGGGAGAAAAGGGTAGACCCTAGCCCACAGAAGCTGGGAATGTAGGTTAGTGAAACAACTATGAAAGTCAGTACCAAGGGTGCTAAGACAAATGAAAATGAATCTACTGTAGGAAATAGCACTACTTCTCAGAATATATCCAAAGGCAATGGAATCTGCATATCAGAAATTGATCTACAAACCTATATTTACAGCAGCACAATTCACAATAGCTAAGACATGGAAAAAACTCATATGAAAGTTAAAACAGGAATGGATAAACAAAATGTGATACATTTACTCTGTGGAATACCACTTAGCCATTAAAAAGAGTGAGATTCTACCATTGGCAACAAAATGGTCCTAACTAGAGATCATTATGCACAGTGCAGTAAGACAATCCCCAAAAGAACAAATATATGTTCCCTCTAATTAAGGCAATGACTGTGAAAATACAATTAAATAGATATATAAGTAAACATGTATTTACATAGATGTCCATAGAGGAAGTGTATAATCAAGACTTGCATACTGGGAAGTGAAGATATATTGCATTATGCATCTCTACTCCAGAATTAAAGGAGGACTACCAATGAAACTGTTCATTATGTCTTGACAATAGGATACAAGACTTCCTACCATTATCCAGATCTACACTGTCATGATGCACTTTGATAGCAGAATGTTGGATTTGTGAGTGCTATTGAAGAATTATACCATTGTGAAAATATGAGGGGAAAAATGGGCTGGAGGCAATAGGAACGGTGGGAGGGAGAATCATATCACGGAAATGCATTAGGAAAAATAATATGCATAATAGTAAATTAATTTATAAAAAGAAAGTTAAACTCATGTAAGCTATACTATTTAAAACCCAGGGGAGTTTGTACCTATGCCAGAGTCTTGTATTTTCATCCTATTTCTCTAGTAGTTTGCTAGTTTTAGGTCTTAGATGTAGATCGCTTATCCATTGTGAGCTGATTATTTTATAGGATATAAGAAGCAGGGTTTTGTTTTGTTTTGTTTTTTGCATGGGAGCTTAAACTTTCTCAAAATAATTTATTGAAAACTGTCCTATTTTTTCAGAGAGCAATTTTAGCTCTTTGACACAGATTAATTGGTAATAGATGTATGTATTAATTTGTAGCATTCAGTAGGTCCACATGCCTGTGTTGGTGCAAGTACAGGTTGTTTCTACTGTAATCACCTTGTGGTATGTGTTGAAATCAGTAAGTATATGATTTGGCTTTGTTTTATATTGATTTTGCTTTTTTGGTCTCAGTGTTTCCATATCAATTCCTCTAATTCATTAACACGGAAGAGTTTTCCATTCGGGTGGTGAGAGAGTCTTCTTGTATTTCTTTCCGAGAATTATTGTATGCTTTAGTGATTAATTCAGTAAATTTGTAAAGAATGATATTAACTCTTGATAAACTACCCAGAACAAATTAAAGGAAGATAGGCTTGTCACATACTTCTTATCAGGCAAGCAAAATCATATTTCAATTCTAATACCAGTAAGAAAAAATACAAAAAGAGAACTATGGATCAATGCACTTGATGAATATAGATGCAAAAATACTAAAAAAAAAAAAACACACAAAAAAAACACTAGACAATCAAGCCAACAACACATAAACTTGATCATCCGCCAAGAATAAGCAGGGTGTATCCCAGGCATGCCACAATGGTATAACATTTCCTAAATGTATTCTGATTTCCATTAACCAGCTCATTCACAGTAGTGATTGAATTTAACCCAAAATATTTTAAGTTTCTGTAGCTACTGCGAATGGTACTGACCTTACACTTTCTTCCTTAGCAATAGATTTGTAAGTGCATATACATGCTACTCATTTATTTGTTGGTGTTACATGCTGCAACTTTATTAACCTCGCTTATGAGTTCCAATAACCTCTAAGGAAAGTCTTCGGTTCCTCTACTCACAGGATTATATTATCTGCAAACAGTTCCTTTTTTACTTCCCTATTTTCTTTCCAATTTGTATCCTTTTTATTCCTATACTTTGTGTAATGGCTCTAGCTAAAATTTTCAGAACTGAATCTTAGCAAAAATTTATATAATTTTTCCAATTCAATATCATTCTGGCTGGGGGATTCTGATAGCTATTTTCATTTTGTTGAGGAAGAAAATTTATCACAAAAATAAACTAACAAATGCAAGTGAGGACTGCAAAAAAATTACACTAATAGATTATTGGAGGGAACATAAATTGATATACCCATAATGAAAGATAGCATGGAGATACTTTTGCATTTTAGTAATCTAAAAGCAGATATGTCATATATAATAATATATGATACATATATATAAAACGAAATATTATTTGGGCATAAAGAAAATGGCATATTGTCCTTTGGAAAAAAAAATGGACTCAACTGGATACCATTATCCTCAGTGAAATAAGCCAGATAAAAACACAAACACTACATTTATACCGTTATACTAATTTACACAGTACTAAAAATAATTTAAAGGACACAACTTAAAATGACATTTTCAAGAGGGGCAGAAGCCACCTCCATTCCCATGCCAAGCCAGGCAGAGGGCAGCGTTGGCTCACGGAGACCTCAAGATGCCGGTTAAAGGAAGAGGTAGGGACACAGCACCAGTGGAGCATGTGAGGACATGGAGCTCATGTCCAGGCAGGTGGAGTGAAAGTGGGGATTTCCCATGAGCTTAAGCCTGTGTGAATTGATAAGAGGGGAGGAGAGAACCCAGGTCAGCATGCTGCCACGGTGTGCTGGTAAACCAGGTCTGGAGAACTTCAATGGGTCTGGATCTTGGGTGCGTGGAGGGGTAAGGAACCAGGCCAGCATATGAGCCAGGAGCCTGGGACACTGGTGGGCAGACAGAGCTTTGGACAAACACACTCTCATTGTGCTTCTGAAGGCTGAGCTGAAGAACCCATGTGCTCCTAGGCACAACGATTGTGAATTGATTACAGAAAGGGGCAAAGAGATATTGGGAGGGAAGAAAGTTGGGGGAGTGTGTTGCAGTTGAGCAATGACTCCGGAGGTACTCCCAATGACAAAGCCACTGTCCTTGCAGGTAAGCTAGGAAAATGAAACCTGATGGTATGGTGAGGGGAAACTGGAGGACCTCTATGGCTCAGACAGATGCATGAGCCCACATGGGACATCTGAGCTGGGCCAGTTAGCATGGAACACCGCTAACCACCATATACTAGACTACACAAATGCTTGGTCTGGAGGCCTGTCTGCCAGGGCTAGACAGTGAATGTCGGATCAGGAGACGGTTCACATTAAGCTGAGTCATGACACCAACTATCACGTGAGAGAATCAAATCCAGGAGTCAATTCTGCAGGGGATTTGTGTGCGTATCCCTGTAGAAATGCAAGCCCTGTTGGTTGTGTGTGCCTATCCCTGTAGAAATGCAAGCCCTGCTGGTTGTGTGTGCCTATCCCTATAGAAATGCAAGCCCTACTGGTTAGCTTAAGACTTGGGGGCAGAGCTGGGCTGAGCTAAGCATGAGCATGAAACCTGCCAACACTCACAGATACTGGAGCAAGAAACAGGCTGGGTCCAAGTTGGAGTACCCACAGGGGTACCCTAAAACAGGGTGTGAGGCAAGCCAGGCTGCAAGATCCACCAGCTCATAGAAAGGCTGGGATACAGAGGGCAGGCTATGCCTGGCAAGGGCATAGCACTCACTGGTATGCATGAGATATGGGTTTCAGAATGGGCAACTTAGGAAACTTCCCACGATGAGCCATAGCTTTTGCTGGTGAGCATGTGGTTCATGTCTGGGTGTTGGTCATGCTGGACAAGGTAGCTGCATCTGTTGGCAAGTGTGTGGACGGGTTTTGGAAGAGGGCAGACCAGACAGAGCCAAGCAAATCTTAGTCCACTGGCATGTGCAGGAGCCAGGCTACACCTACTGATTTGTATGAGCCAGGGGCTTGAGCAGACTGAGCAGGGGCAGATTACAGCATCTACCAGTGAGAGTTGGGACAGGGGCCAGCCATGTCAAGTCAGACTTAAGCTTCCAAAAGCAAAAGCCAAGACAGGTGAGGGGCTATGGTAAGCTGGATCAGAGCAACTATTTGCACACAAGAGATATAAGGATGGGAACAGGCCTGTTTGCGGAGCTAAGGAAACACTTCAACTGGGAGGTGGCTCACACTGGTGAGCATGAGGCCCAGATTAGGGGTAGGGGATGATATGAACTGGACATGACCCTCAGCATGTCTGTGGACCGGGGTTGGGATGTGCCAGACAGGGTTAAACTCCAGCACCCACTGATGCTCATAAGAATTATGATGGGTATAGGATGTGCTGGGCTAGGACTCTGCCCCTACTGAGCCATGCATGAGCTGTGTCTGGGGGTGGACCAGGTTTTGCAGGGCTGAAACACTCAACTGTATGAACTGGAATGGATGCGAACAAGTCAGGAAAGACCACTGTTCTTGTTAGAACAGGAGGTGGACTGTCGGGCTCAACCACTGGACCCAATGGTGTGTACGAGACATGGCATTGGAAGAGGTTTTGATGGAGGTGCTTGGGGAACACCTCTGTTGGGACATTCCTTGCAGGCAAGCACAAGAACCAAGGCAAAGAGCAGGTTGATTTGAGCAGCTCAGACCTGGCCAGGGTACAGAAGCCAACATATGGCTCAAGTTTTGAGCTGAGTCAGGCTAGGCCAGTTCATATCACCTGCTGGCAGATCCAAGAACCAGAATGAGGTGTGGGGTCAGCTGGCAATACCAGCCAGTTCAAACTGGGGCCAGGACAGGGGTTGATTGGATTGAGCTAGACTGGGTGTGGCCCATGCTAAAACCCCCAATGGTAAATGCTGAGGTGAAGTAGGCCATGCCAGACTGGACCACCACACCCAACCAGCACACTTGAGACCCTGGGGTGCGGATGGAGGAAAGCAGGGGAGGGGTGCAGGCCCAACAGAGTAGCTGTGGGGACTCTACTGCTGGGCCAGTACTCCCACTGGTGAGTGTGAGCTGGAATTGGGGACACACCAGGTCAGGCAAGACTATAATACCTCTTGATCTGCACTGGAGGAAAACCAAGCTGGGCATACTGTACCCCCACTGGTGCATACTTAAGCCAGAGTGGGTTATGCTTTACTGGTTGGTGGTGCTCTGCTATTGCATCAGCTGACAGGTGCTGGCACTGGGACAAATTCTGTTAAGCCAAACTGCAGAAACACCTGGAGAGTGCGAGTGCAAGATCTGGGACTTAAGAGTCCCAGATCCAGTAGATCTAGTAGGGAAACTGTGGTCACCTCTCTCAGATTTCCACTCCCACTGGTGAATATGAGAAACAGTGCTGGGGACAGGAATGGCTAGACAGAGAGTGGCACCAACAGGCATGAGGGTGGGCTGGAGGTGGGGCTGGTTGGGTTGAACCAGGCTTAAATGCCCATTGACCAAAACAAGAGCTGAAGGGAATATGGGACAGACTGGACCAGTCTGCTGTACATACTGGCAAACATGGGAACCAGGGCAGGGGGTGAATCTAGTCTGCATTAGTTAAGGGTCATTCAACCTAATCCACAGCTCCTGCTGGTATACATGCAGGCCAGGTGTATGGTGGGCAGTATCGGACTGCACGGCAACACCCATTGATTTACATAAGAGATAGGGCTGGAGACAGAACCGACCAGCAGTGTGCATAGGCTGGTTTGGGTGATGGGATTAGCCAGCCCATGTGTTGGCAAACATACACAAGAATTGGGTCTGGGATCACCTCAGATGAGGTTTCTTTGGGGATCCCCCAAACTGATCTGCAGAACTCAGATTTCCAACCATGGGGAGCATGGGTTTCATGATCTGACCATATCAGAGCTGGGTTTCTTCAGTAGCTTACATGGAGCAGCAGACAGCATATCCAGATGAACATGGAGAATATGGAAGTCCATTGGAGCCTGCAAATGACACCTGGTACCATAACAAAGGATGGAGGACATAACAAATTCATCAACTACGCCAGCGTAGGGTTGGCAGTGAATCTCTGGGAAAATCGAGACTTCTAAGATTAATTGTGTCAGCCAGTAGATCCTAGAGGGAATTCATCATGCTTGGAGCAGCAAGATTGACAACAATTCAGAACTACTGAACTATAAAAATCACTTGAGCAGGACACTTGGCGCACACCCCACATAATGGACCCTGGGATGATATTGGGTGGCTGTCCCCTATCCCAGGGTACAGAGGTGGTTGAGAAGCTGGATGTGGCCTCTCCCCTTATCTCTCCCTTCTCCCAGATACAGAAAGACAAAACAAAAATGTGGAAACAATGTTCTCACCCACTTTCCTCAATCCTTGACCCTTCCCACCCTAACCAACTATGTAAACATCATCAAAATTTTTTTTTAAAAACAATATTTTCAGATTTCATTATTGCTTATATTCTAAGGCAATATTTCTATAGGACAAGGGTTTCATTTGTTTAATATTGTATGTATTTAGTGGTGTATTAAGCTTCTGATCATAAAGCTAATTTAAAATAGGAAATACTTTGGAAAGTAAAAATTTTTAAAAATGGGGGTAGTATCATTGTGTTTTTGTAGTTGTATCCACAAACTGCATGGATTATTTCCTCTTCATGTTAATGACAAATTAGAAACCAGTAATGCTCACCACAGTGTCTTTCATTTCTAAATTGCTTAAAACGTTATCAAATGCATTTCAAAGATATTATTTTTACTGATTTTGGGGGAAACGTTCAATTAAGAAAAGCAACTTGAATAATACCTTCTGCCGAGGATTTTGCTTTTACCGTACTCTACAAATAGTTATCATTACATTATTTTGTGAACTCCAAGAGAGCTTCCTCTTCTAAAAATCTGTTTTAATGATATTGCATAATGTTCAGAAATTTCATTTAATTATCTAATAATAAATTCTTGACTTCACATTCTGTTTATCATACATTTCTCTATCTCCAGAAACTTGTCAACACTGTTTCACATATGTATTCTTCTAGAACCATGCATATGACAATAGAGCCACCAACATATTATTCATATGATTGAATATATTGATATATTATGTTCCTCAAAGACATAGCTATACAAAGTAATCATTGTAGCCACTGAGCGAAGAAATTATCTTCAAATATTAACCAAAGCTGCCACGTGCCAGATAGCACTTTAAATGTTCCATAAGCATTAACTCATGAAATTCTCACAACTTCAAATATGGGGAGCTTATTTTCACTACCTAAGATAATGAAGGCACAAAGATCTGCTTTTAAAAACAGATTTTTTTTTTTCCATTGGAAAGGCAGATATACAGAGAGGAGGACAGACAGAGAGGAAGATCTTCTGTCTGATGGAAGGGGTGCTGGGATATGAACTGGCACCCATATGGGATCCTGGCGCGTCCAAGGTGAGGACTCTAACCACTAGGCTATTGTGCTGGGCCCAAGGCCCAAAGATCTTAAGTAACTTTTCCTTAAGTCCCTGGGATGCCAACACAGGCAATCTGACTGATATCCTTATCCTCAAAACACGACATGAATAACACAGAGGAAATAATGTATTTCAATGAGTATGATGAAAATGACCATTTTTTTCTCAGAAGGAAGATTTAGCATGTGATCAGATATACCTCTGTCAGTTTTGACTCTTCTCGGGAATAAAGTAGGAAAAAGAAAAAAACGCTTCAACCAACATTCATTCTACTTCTATTCTTTATTTCAAATTATAATCTGGGAAACAGTATTTTAGCTTAAGAAAGAAATGTAGAAAAATAGCTTAATTAACTCTACCTACAACATGAATTCAAGGATTAAACTGAACATCTGCTGATACAAATGACAAAGTTATAACTGCATTAAGTAAATCAAAGACACAAACAATATGTGTGATTTTCAATATGTTCAACATAACCCATGACTTTTCTTATTGTAACACTGAATACCATTGTAAAAATTGAAGAGTATTTCGAAAGAACAGTTTTGAAAAACAAACAAGTCTAGCACTCTCCCACAACAATTATCAATATGCTATATTTTACTATAAAATTATAGTAAGATTAATAGCATTGATGTGTATTAGTACTATCAGACACGCTTTTATAATGTTTCCTTTCATTATTTCAAATTCTGATTATCTATTTAAAATTTCGCAGACTATGATTTCTACCCAAACTTGATTAAAATTTTCCAGCATGCATAACTTGAAAGCATGTGTTTCTTTCCTGTGGAGTTTCTTCCATCTAAATAGATCATAATTGGTTTAATGTTTAATTTATGCTATTAGAGAAACGATACCTTCATATACAGTTGCGTGTCTAAGAAATAAATTCCTTGATTTACCATACAAGAACAATTACAAATTGTTTTCTATTTTCAATTATTCCGACAAAATTTGTGTCAATTAAAACACTGGTCAGTAAGTAAACATACTTCAAAAATCATGAAAAACTTAAGCTAAAAAGCTTTATTGTGACACAAAACAACTTTTCAATTGAGACTTTTTTATAATACACATTTCCATAATTTTTGAAGATACCTCATTTGCTTCTATCTGTTATAAATATGTACCTACTTAACCTTTGCTAGTTGATAGATGGAAATGTCATGTTATTTCATTTCCTGTCACTTAACTCACAGAAGAAGGCTATATTTTGTTTTGCTGATTAGCATCTTTTAATTATTTTAGGAATGATCTATTCCGATTCAAATCCTGCAATCACATCTCTAAGGAAAATTCACATTTCACTTTTAAGTGTTTAAAGTTTATTTATAGAACAACGAGACCATTGAAACAGTAAGCTGTGTCTGGGTGTGTAATGAACCTGGTAATCCTATAAAACCTTGAAACCAACATTCCCGTAGATTTTATTAGTATATAATAAGAAATATTAAAATTATTCTGACTGTAGTTTTTAGCTCCACTAACGTATTTCTGCATTAAGCACATCAAAACATAAGAATGTATATCACCTCTAAAATCTTGCTTTATACTATTATATTCATCAATTTTTCTATATATACATATTTTTACCAGGAAGTCAGATTTACAGAAAGAAGAAACTGAAAGATCTTTCATCTACTGATTCCATTTCCCAAGTGGCCACAACATTCAGAACTGAGCCAATCTGAAGCCAGGAGCCAGGAGCTTCTTCTGGTCCCTCCAGCAGCTACAAATTCCCAAGGCTTTGGGCCACCCTAGGCTGCTTTCCCAGGCCACAGCAGGGAGCAGGATGGGAAGTGAAGCAGCTGGGGTACCATCCAGCGGCCATATGAGATCCTGGCGCATGCAAGGCAAGGACTTCAGTCACTAGGCTACCACACTGGGCCTTATACTAATCAATTTCTAATGTAATTGCTGCTATTCATTCTAGTATAGCTGTTAAAGTTTCAGAATTATTATTCAGCTTCCCTAAAGAGTATTTATTCCTTCAAATAGTGGTTAAAATGTACTAAAACAGAACAGATTTCCGAGATCATCTTGGGAAACACTACAGACACGAATGTTTCACTTACAGTATATAGCAAAAAAGAAAAACCAACTTGGACATGGACTGGGCCTCAGAGGACAGATTACTTCATTCATTCTACAGAGAAATCTCCATTATTATTTACTTGATTAGTATTCTTTGCCTACATTTGCTAAAGTTCTTAATTATCACCACACAGTAAAAAGTAAAGTGCTCCTTGTTTCATATATATATTATATTCATATCTATATATATATATAGATATATATTCTTTACATGGGAGTCTTGAGTTAAAACTAACTCCTGCACCAATTCTACTGTAGCTCCCCAAGATTGCAAAATAAAGTATTGTGTGTTATATTCTGAAACACTATTAACACTTAGGTAATTTTTTCCAGGATATAATGTATCTGTTATTATGGGATGACAGCAGTCCCTAACACCAGAGTGGTTGGGCCTACTTCCAGATGCAGCACTTCATTGAATTTCTCTGTATGGTTACGTTATTTAAATGCTTTGTATCTTAGTTTCTCACTTATATATGTGGAAAGTAATAATATGCAGGATAATAATAAGGAAACAATAATATGCAGGAAATAACAAGGAAAATAATAATATGCAGAATAACTTGGAAGCTTTTGTTACCAAATAACTGCCACCCCTCTTTGGTTGAGTGTAATATCATCCATTCTCCAGCAGCAATTTGATCTTGAGATATGTGGACCTGCTCCATAGGAGAAGTCCACACATTATCATTCCATTAAGACAAATTTAGGTATTTAAAATCTCTGTGCAGGGGGGGGGTTTGAACCCCAGAGTGGAGAAGGGGGACAGCAGAAGGCTTATATCCCAACCCTGGACACTCCCGGATCCTCACCAAGGACTATCAGTACGGGCACCAAGAACTACATCCTAACTGCCAAAGAGACCACCGGGAAATTGGAGTGCCTTCAGAGGCCAAGAACTCTGAGGTCACTCACCCCCATTTGGATCTACCACATGGGATGGAAGAAACCCAAATCCTTCCTTGCATGATCCAAGGTCATCAGAACAACAGCTAGGAACCCTGAGCAGTCCATAGACATAGAACAGTAAACTTCCTTCAGAACTAGGGAGAAGAGGTTTCTCTGGTCCTTAGTTCCCTTAGGACCCAACTTTGGGTCCCCACCCTCTCTTGAAAATGACCATCAGGGTCGCTCCAGAGCCATCCCCTAAACACACACATACACACATACACACACACGCATACACACTCAAATTAGAATAGAAAGACAGAAAACAACAAGGAAAACTTAGAACCAGACAGGAAATGGTCAGCGTGGACTCACACATACCTTACTAGGTAGGACACAAAGATTAGTTACTCCTCACTAGGCATTGAGGATTTCTCTGCACACCCCTTCTAAAACTTTTCTGCATCTTAATTGTTAGCGTTATAAGCCAGTTTTGACTATCCTAAAATCTACCAAGTTCAGCAAAATTATGCTTCAAGACTATAAACTGCTAAATACTAAAATGAAAATAGACACGAGACAGGTGAATAGTACGCTATAGCCATTATAAGGTGCATAGAAGACAGTAGTATATAAAATAAAATTGAAATGTCAATGAAGTAGTCACAGGATGTGGATAAGAACTTGCATTTTTTTAACATATTGATTACTCAATACCATGTCAATTAATTCCATAATGTTGTAAACAGCTGTTGATGTTATGTTGTGGCTTTAAATTGATCAAGATGATATTCTGCCATCTCAGCCTTCAGACCAGAGATGGTCTCCCCAAGAAACCATTGAATTTATCTGGACAATAAGATGTTGGACTCCATGCTTGGTATACACTTGCAATGAAAGAATCTTGACTGAAATTGAAATGTAATACAGCAACAAGGTGAAGGAATCCACCAAGGGAGGAAGGTATGGGGAGGGAATGCTGGGGAAATCCCAGAGCTTATGAAATTGTGTCACATAATGTTATGTAATTAATTTAAAAATATATAAAAAAATAAAAATAAAATCTCTGTGCAAAACAATGTACACAAAACTAAAGGGCATCACATTGCACCACTAACGCTCACCTACAGGGACACTTCCTCCAGCCTTGTGTCTAGTCTGAAGAAGGAGGCGAAGCACAGTTGCGACTGACCCATCCAAGATCTCCGAGAAAGGAAATGTTGTTATTGTATGATTCACACTTTGCTGGTAGTTGTCTTAGTCTTGATTAGCACATTTTCTCAGTGTGGCCTTCAAACTTACATGTTTCAATTCTGATATAAATAGGACTATAAAGCAATCATAACTAATTTTGCTGTATTTCAATAACAACTGATGACCTTAAACCTTATTACATAACACAAAGCGATAGAGAAGAGGAAGAGAGGAAAAGAGAAACCTCAAACCGGGTTTACACCACAAATGGCTGTGATGGACAAGTGCTAGGCAAATCAAAGTCCGGAACCTACAAGCACATCTTTGTCTCCCTTGTGCCAACCTGTCAAACACTGGGGTCATCCATTTTGTTCTGACCTCTCAGGAGCATTAGCAGGGAGAGTGTTTGGAAGTAAAGCACATAGGATGCCAATCAGTACTCCAAGTTACTAAAAGAAGCCTAACACAACTTCACCAATAAGTAACTTTTTAAAAGATTTACTTATTTGAAAGGCAAAGTTAGAGAGGGAAGGAGAGACAGAGAGAAAGAAAGAGATCTACCATCTGCTGGGTCACTCCCCAACTGGCTGCAAAAGCCAGAGCTGTGACAGGAATAAGCCAGGAGATACGATCAAGTCTCACATGGGTGGCAGGTGCCCACAGATTCCTGCCACTTTCTGTTTCTTTTCCCAGAACATTAACAGGAAGCTGGATCAATGATAGAGTGATTGGCACTCAGACCAACACTCATGAAGAATTCCAACACCACAAGCAGTGGCTTAAATTGCCACATCACAAAACTTGCCATGTCAAGGTACCAGCCATTAATGACACAAGTACACCTTGACATGTGGAACAATATGAAGCTCATTTATGAATATCAAAGTAAAGAGGTTTATCCCAGTAATAAGTTGATAATACATGCTAAATTTCTACTTTTGGTTTCACTTCTGTAGGACAACTGAGGATTATCAATAATTTTTATTTAAATATTTATTTTTCAGGGAACTTACATATGTGTTATTGTTAAAATTTTATTACTAGATAATTAATGACAGCAAAAGGTTGAAACTATGCTTGATCTTAAATAATAGAAGCTAAAAAATTATAGTATATCCATAAAGTTCAATTCTGCTTAGATTGCTAAAAATGAAGGATGATATTCAATTATACCAATAAACATTAATAATACAGATATCACTTGTAAAAGCATATACAAAGATAGTATAGTTGCAGATAAATGAGAGGGTTTGGAAAAAGCTAACATCAGTCCAAATTTTCATTTATTTCCAGTTTCTAGGAACATTTCAAAGACCCATGACATTCAAAAAAAAAGTATATAGCAACTCAATTTTTATAAAAACAGATACATATAAATAATTGCCTTACCTTTTATTTGTATTTTTAACACTTGTATCATTAATTTTACAGTAAGAAAAGTAATTTAAAAGTCAGATATACAAGATTTAATTTATTGTGTGGAGGTGGCTCAGAAAATGATGGGAAAAAATGAAATTCTTTTCATAGCCACAAAGGTACAAGGAAAATAGCAAGGACTGTGAGGTTGACATTAAACACTGATTCTGGGGTCTCAGCCAAGTTACCTGAACTCAATGAGACACGCTTTCCACAGCTACAAAATAGTCAAAATGGTACACATACGTATAGGATATGTGAACAAGAAAACAAAATTATGTAAGCAAAAGCCTGATTATGGGGGGTTCAGCTCTGTGGCACAGGGCGTTTAGCACCACCCTGCAGTGCTGGCATATTATAAAGTCCCTGGTTCAGTTCTTGCTTCACCCCTGAAATGTAGTTCCCTGCCTATGTGCCTGAGGATAGCAGAAGATGTCTTGGGGCCCTGAACCCACATTGGAGACGTGGAAAAAAAATCTCTGCCTTTAGCCCAACTAACTCCTTTCATTATGGCCATTTGAGGAGTGAACCAGTAAATGGAAAAGCTCTTTCTACTTTTCTCTCTTTTTCTTTGTAACTTGGTCTTTCAAACAATATTTTATTTTTAATAAATAAAATAAATAAATAATTTTAAATATTTTAAATTAAATTTATTTAATAAATAATGCAAGAAATAATTTTTACATTATTTAAAGTAATAAAATTTGTCTCAACAAAAGCAAGCATCCTGCTAACCACTAATACTTTACTCAAGGTAAGATAAGACTTGATAGCGACTCCTGACCTCATGAAACCAAACATTTCGATTTCGATGATTCATCTATATTTTTTACCAAATATCAACTGGGCTCAAAAATATTATCACAGTTGGTGCAAAACCAGCCATCAACTGATATTTTCCTATAATTACAATCAAATCGCAATGAGTATGACAAGGGCCCAGCATGGTAGCCTAGCAGCTAAACTCTGCAGCTTGAACGTAGAGGATCCCATATGAGTGCCAGTTCTAATCCCGGCAGCCCTGCTTCCCATCCAGCTTCATGCTTGTGGCCTGGGAAAGCAGTCCAGGATGGCCCAAAGCCTTGGAATCCTACACCCACGTGGATACCTGGAAGAAGCTCCTAGCTCCTGGCTTCTGACTGACTCAGCACTGGCCATTGCAGCCACTTGGGGAGTGACTCATCAGATGGAAGATCTTTCTGTCTCTCCTCCTGTCTGTATATCTGCCTTCCCTACAAAAATAAAATAAATCTTAAAAAATGAAGCTTTTAAAAAAGTTAGTAAGACAAAAATTCATTTTTTGTACCAGATTTTACCATCAAATATAATATTGATTAAAAACATGATGTGCAAATTAATAAAGAAAAAGTTTTAATATGGGAAAACATGTTATATATCAGAAAATATTTCTGTGGCTCATTTATGTAGAAAACTTCACTTTTGGAAAATTAACTAATTGATTTCAAAAGATTTAGACAAAATAAACAAATGTAGAAGTCGAATTTACCGAAATTTGCACTGTTATACATCTTTAATACCAGTGAGTATTTTAACATACACACACACGTATATGAAATCCTAAGCTCTGGGTCTTTTTGTCAGTCCTGTTAGCATATTCTCATAGGATTTTCTCTAAAACTTGTTTTATGCTAATCACCACTGATGCAGCAACAATTTCTTTAATATCCACTATGTACTTCACACTCCATCAGTCTCCTGGCAAAGAAAACACATGAGACACATAGATACACACACTAACTTTTCAACTATCTTTTATGTATGATAAAGAAAAAAATCATGATCTTTCTTGTAGGTATGCAGTTTGGTCTAGATTGAATACAGATTAGTCTATGCTTGACATTTCCCCTTTGAATGAATCCCATAAATGTTAATTATACTAATTATAAGGTAAATCCTATAATCAGGGACTATATGTTCTTAAAAAAGTATTTTATCTCCTGTTTGTCTTTTAAATTTCCACACAAATGTCAAAAGTATGGTCTATCAAAATGAACAAAATCTATTGTATATAGATTAGCATAGCATTTAATCTATGTCTCAAATATGTTTCCTACTTATAAGTTTTCCACTGAAATCTCACAGCAGTGTCTCGTGGGTTTCAGGACCGAGGTCTCACACCTCTATTCAGTTCACCTCTGGTTATCACATTTTATGCTGCTATAAGCAGAAATGTTGAAGCTTCATTTTAAAATTATTTCTTACCGTTATTAATTTTGTATACTGACCTTAAGCTGTTGTTGATCATTTTAACATATTCTGTTTTGCTGTGTTATTCACCTATATTTGAAACGTTTTTCCTTCAAAGTGAAGGAATTTCTTTAATGTTCTTGTGACTTTGTTTTGCCTATACAGTATTTATCAAATAAATAGCAAAAACCATTTTAGCTAAGTATGGTTTTGCTGAGCATAGTTTTATATTTCCTTCTTTTTTTTTTTGAGTCTTCCAAATGAATAGTTTCATTACTTTCTTGCTCTTATAGTTCAACATCAGCTGTCAGTCCCAATGTCAGTTTTCACGTTATTTTATCATTTCTACTCCAAATTTTTCCAAGATTTTCCTCTTTACTTTCAAATATTTGACTCTTCAGTGCCAGATGGTATTTTCTATTTACATTTACATTGCTTAGGAATTAATATGTTTCTTAAATATGTACAATGAAATATTTATCAAAGTTGGGAATATTTCATATACTATTTTTCTAATTATTTCTATTCTAGCTGTGTCTCACTCTTAATAGTACCTGAATTATTTGTGTTTTAATTCTTTTCGCCAGATATTTCTCCTACAATCTATTATTTTGTCATTACTCCTTTAAACTTGTAATTGTATTTGTATATTTATTATTGATCTAATTTGCCTTCAAAAATTCTATCACCTGCTGCTTTATTTATTCCTTCTTCCATTTCATTTAACATGTTATAAAATAGTCATTTTACAGTTCTTGTTTGCATTTTTAGTGGGTCTCACTCCAGTGTCTGCCTTTTATTTTAGTGGCCACAATTTCTTGCCTCTTTGCATGTCAATAATTCTGTGTTTCTCTTTTTCACTACTATTTATAAAAGACACTATAAGAGACGTTTCTCAGAATAGTTCTCCAAGTGGGTTGCTTTTCCTAAAGAAGCAGTTATATTTGACAGCCAGTACAGGCAAGTCAACTTCTGTGTCATCCACTCTTTATTTTCAAATGTTTGTGAAATAAGGTCCATTTTCTCAAACTTAGAGGTACTTACTACAGTTAGGAGATTGTATTACATGCTGAACGTTCTAATTCATACAACAAATTTCCTTAAGATACGTATCTCTAAACTCAATCATTTTGTGTCTAGTCTTGATAAATCTTGCACTGAGGGTTGAGAGAAGGTAGGATGGATAAAGGGAAGAAGGGAGGAAAGAAAAGAGAAAAAATGAATAGGAAAAGCAAAAGCCAGTGATTTCAGAACACACAGAAAGAGTTCTTCTTCTTTATTTGAAACTTTAATACAGTTACTTCCCTTGGTCTTACGCCATTAAGTTAAATAGATTTGCATTTCACATGTTGTCAATTTTCCTATTTGTTTTGAGGGCAGTAACATTACACAGCCTTCAGACTCATTCTACTCAATAGTTAGAGATCACCGTTTTACCCAAGATGGGAAGATCAGATACATGCAGAGATGCAGAGAGAGAAGGATCTTTCATCTGCTAGCTCACTCCCCAAACAGCAGCAACAGCTGGAACTAAGGCTATCTGAAGCTGGGAGCCAGGAACCAGGAGCTTCTCCAGATCTCCCACGCAGGTGCAGGGTCCCATGGCTTTGGGCTGTCCTGCACAGCTTTCCCAGGCCACAAGCAGAAAGCTGGATGGGAAGTGAAACAACCCAGACACCAAGCAGCACTGATATGGAAACCCCATACTTAAAATGTGAGAATTTAGCCAACTGAGCCATACTGCCAGGAAGGAAACATTCTATTTAAAGTTGTGCTCAATTTTTGACAGTCTAAGCCAAGTATAATGACCCCAAATAATCTAAACTATGACAATGCTATTTAAAGTAATGTTAATTATATTAAAATATTTATTTATTGAATACAGAAGAAATAATCTTGCAAAAATAACTTGAACAAAATAGTGAATAGGTCAATGCATTTTGGGTAAAACTTATAGGAATCAGCAACTACATGCTTGTGATTAATTATTTTTATTTGTGGTTTATTATATCACCTCAATGAGAAAATTAACTTGGTATCATATTTATCTCAGTGAAAAGAGTATTTTCTGCAGAAAATTAGAGAAGATTTTCTATACAGGTTGTCTTTCACTTACAGAAACTTTCTATGATGATATTATTACCATCTTTTCTAAAATACATTACAATGCAGATTTTCTGCCTTTGAAGTCAGAGCTCCCATTTCAAAATCAGCATTACAGTGAGGAAATAATAGTTACTGCTTTGAAAAACATTCTATTAATGTTTTGGAGTTCACTCTTCTTATTGCTCTTCAACAAAATACAGTGAAAGGAGACTGCTGTGGTGAGAGAACGATGGTGAGTGCATAACTGAATACTTAATACTTACTCCTATAAACTTAAATATAATCCAAAAATAGCATCAAATGAATCCAAAACATAATATAAGACTTCAAACTCACTAGAAAAAAAAATACAACCTTTAAAAACAGAGAGAAAAGGAAAGGAAAATTCCCCCAGAGTTGCAAACCCTGTGTGTAAGCTTACACACATCTCAGCCTGGGCCAGTGAAACAGAATACTAGAGACTGAATTACCTAAACAGTTCTCTATGGTCTTTTGGCTAAAAATCCACAATAAAGCAGTCAGAAGTTTCAAGTGTTAGTCATGGCCATCTCCTAACTTGCAGATAAACTCATATAGATAACTAATTCCATTATGGAGGCACCTATTATGATCTCATCTCAAACTAATTAGCCACCTCATGTCCCATCAAGGAGTTGGGGATTCAGTGAATGAATATGTGGAAACTCAAACATTCAGTATATTTAAAGCTCCTCAAACTTAAGTATCTCTTCCTTTCATCCTTCCCACATTCACATAAATACTCATTAAAATTCCCTTCTTCACCTCTTGATTGTGTTAATGCTTTCTTGCAGAAAACCATTTCTACAGGGCCTGGTGCAGTAGCCAAGTTGCTAAAGTCCTCATCTTGCATGCACCAGGATCCCATATGGGTACCGATTCACATCCCAGCTGCTGCATGTCCCTTCCAACTCCATGCCTGGGGCCTGAGAAATCAGTGGAGGATGGGCCAGAACCTTGGAACTCTGCACCCACTTGGGAGACTCAAAAAAATTTTGTGGCTCCTGGTTTTGGATTGCCTCAACTCTGGCCATTGCAGCCACTTGGGGAGTAAACCAGTGGATGGAAGGCCATCCTCTCTGTCTCTCCTTCTCTTTGTAAATCTGATTTTTCAATAAAAATAAAAGCATCTTTTAAAAATCATGTCTACATACACAGTGTCAGTGCAAAGAAATTGACAACTTTATCGAAATAGAAGCAATAAATTTTAAATTTATTATTTTTTTTTATTTATTATTTATCTTAACACTTGTTTTAAGATCACATTATAGGTGGGCAACACAGCACATTGGATAAAGCTGCCTCTTACAGCTCTGGCATCACATCTAGGTTCCAGTTCGTGTCCAAGCTGCTTCACTTGGAAATGGTTCTGATACTGGCCTGGGAGAGGCAGCCAAAGATGGTCCAAACATTTGGAGACTGCTTCCAACATAAAAGACTTTGAAGAGGCTCCGGCTTCCAGGTTTCTGCCTGCCCTAGGCCTGGCCATTCTGGTCATCTGGGGAGTGAACTAGCAGTTGGAAAATTTCTGTCTCTCTCCTGGTAACTCTGATAATCAAATAAAATATTTTTTAAAAGATTCCCATCACACTTTTACCCAAAAGATTTCTAAAGTGTAGCTTTACCTAATGTTCTATAAATGACTTGAAAAAATTCAATATTTGTATGTGAAAATCAGTAGCAATGTGTTACGAATAAAATAAATGCAATTTATGTAAGTGTAAATTTTTAGTGACTTTTTTGTAATAACATTCCAATTTCTATGGCAGATTCCATTACATTTTATGTATGGCAACTTATTTATTTATTTATTTCATTGACTCAGACTCAAAATCTTGGAATCATCCCAAGTTATTACCCTTTTCTCACAACCCAAATCCTATTCATCACCAAAGCTGTCAGGTATGACTTTAAAAATATTCTTTGATCACTGTTCATCTCCTCGATTGCTCTGCTCCAGCTTGAAACTCTCTTGCCTGATTCATTGTTACAGCCTTCTGACTGCCCTTTCTGCCTCTATGTGACCCTGCAGGAAGTCAACTGTTTACACAGTGGACAGAGTAATATCTTTACAAGTAATGCAGATATTGTTTCACCTCTCAAAACTCTATAATGCTTCCTTTACAACATACAATAAACACAAAAGTCTAAAACTAATAAGAAGCCCCTAGGAAAGCTCATTCCCATACATCTCCAAATCTTTTGCATGTGAATTTCCAATACTCCCCCTTGCCAAACCAATTTGGCTCCTTGCTGTTTCTTAAGCATGGAAAAGATGATGTAACTTTATATCGTTTACACTGGCTGTAGTCATTGTCTGAGAGAATGAATTTACAAATATCCACATTACCAATTTCAGGCATGTTCTTGAATGTCAGTTTTTTCAGTGAGACCAACCTAGATCTCCTGTTCCAGCATTCTGCCACTTCCTATGCTTCATCTGCTTGTATTGTTTATTTATGCTGGAAGAGTCATTCCCTTATATTATATTTCATATATTATATTCATGTAAAGTTAACAATCTAGTAATTATAGCAATCTCCTTTAAGATTGATATATGTATTGTACTATATGTGTTACTATATGTATTGTTTATAATTACGTTATTCTACTTGAGTTTCCTTAACAACATACTATAGACTGGGTGGTTAAACAACAGACATTGGTTTTCCCATACTGCTGATGGCTAAAGTCATTTAATATTCTAATGATGATTTAGCATTCTAATGATGGCATTCTAATACAGAGCTCACCTTTTGAATTTCAGAAAGTCAGATCTTGTTACATTCTCATATCATCAAGAGAGTGACTGATGTCTCTCTGGCTCTTCTTATAAGAACACTAATTCTATGGGATCAGGTTCCCACCTCTGTTTTCATTTAACCCTAAGACCCTCCAAAGCAGTCTTAAGTACAGATAGTCAGAGTGGGGTTGAAATCTCAGCACAGGAACTTGGCTCTAAGGAGACAAAACCTGCAATCCACAGTTTTCCCAATGTGCTCCTGTGAATCAAGGGCAGTGAGTAAAACTAAGCCAGTGTTCGATAAAAATTTCTTGAGGAAATTGATGAATTAATATATACAACACATGCAAATATTTCCAGAAATGTTGGATAATCTGAAAGTGTGGTTTAACTAACAAATTTGCAATGTGTACCAATAAAATCTCAATGATACTAAAATCATATCAGGATACAATGCACCAGCCATAAAAAAAAAAAAGTCTAGCTCCTGAGTAAACACCATTCAATGCTTGTGTTTAAATATTTCCGACATGCAAAGATGATAAGACTCCTCTTGCCACTGTCCCATGTCTTGGCTCTCTACTACCACCTCGGATCCAGGGCTGTATTATGTGACCTCACTTCTCTGCTGCGTTCCAGCACTTAATGCATGTATCTACACTTCTACATTAACACATCTTTATTGCACAGGTACTGAATAAGAAATTCCTAGGCACTGCCCACTGCATTTACCTTTGTTTGCCTAACATATCAAATCAGTATTACACAGACAACTGATAAAGTAGAAAAAATGGAAAACAGAAAAGTACATGAAACTTTCCTATATGTTTTTGTTTACAATCTTTCCATCAATGACTGCTTAGAAAATCTAAGAGTTGGATAGCTTTACTTTCTCCTCCTTAATCTCTGCTTTTAATTACAAAGCAAACAAAGATGTTGGTAGAAATTCTTGAGTCATGGAAACTGGCTTAATTTCTAACCAGGAATAATTTCTTATTGCTGATCATGTATTCTAATAAATGCTTCAGCAACAAAAGTGTTACTATTTTTTTTCAAGACAATATATTAATACTAGTATTTTTATTGTTTGGGCACACTTTATTACCCCGGGGATAACAACAGAAAACAACAAAATTGTATCTCACTGAGTAACACATTCTCCACTAGGTCATGATGTTTAAGACAACATTTATGAACTTAAACAATATACAACCATTTGTTAGTATCAGAATGAGCTACAGACTTGATCTGTAACTCTCAATGATTTAAAGAACACTATTTCATCACTAACTCTAAGTACAGTAAAAATAAAGACTAGAAAGTAATTAAGTTCAAGAAGAAAACATTCAAGGGTTTGTTAAGAACTATTAAAAACACTTAATCTATGAATCTGAGCTATAAGGTCAATTAAATTGATTAACTAATATATTAACCACATCCTAGAATAAGTTGATCAATATCATGTCTTAAATTAAAACGGAAGGATGCTATCAAACTATCTGTATGATAAATGAGATGAACCTATGTATCTAATAAAACTGAAATCATTACAACCAAACACAATACACTGTTAACTTCAGAATTTTTTTTTAAAAAGCAGCATTCATTGTGGAGAACAAGAAACCCAACAGTAACATTAACTTTTAATTGCCACATTTTCAATTTCTTTTATATAGAAAAATAACTCATTTTCCCTCTTTTGTTTTGAATGGACAAAGTATTAAAATGTACAACTCTAGGCAAGTAAGTTGGCACATTTTTCTTATCCAAGATTGTATCATAATAGATTTGAAATTCTAACATGAACAAAGTTCATCAGAAAATTATAACTACAAAGATAAAACTTCCTAGTTTATATAATAATTTAATTTGTATTTCAGTTAACCTATTTTTCTTCAAAGAGGAGCCAAATCATGATCAAGTAGATAGACTGATGATGTGCTAGTGTTGTAGAATGGTAATTATATAATTTCCTAATGCATACTTGAAAATGGGAAATTATGAATGAGAATGAATCTGAAACTATGGTGAGAAAGTATGTAATTGAACAACATATTTTCATTAGAAGACCAGTTTTTCTTTATCTCCACAGCAACCTCGCGCTCAAAAAAGTGAATAACCTTGACCAGAGCCCGCAACACATACAACAGATGCCCTGCTCTCCTTCATAAGGTTGGTCCATGGAATTGTAGCTCTTGGTTTGATCCTCCAAAGCAGTTACTCCAACTTTTATGGTGAAAACAATGCAGTCTCTTAATTATCTGCTTATTCATAACAGTTATAATGATTGCATATTTATTTAATGTCTGAAAAAATATCCATGTGGCAGAGCAATGCACACATTTACACTACTATAAATGCTCAAACCACCAAAGTGAGTAATAAACAACAAATAGACTAATCACAATGCCATGAAGGGCATACAACACTTCAGTCGGCATATATTTGTAATTCAGTAGGCAATACTGGTCCAGAAAAAAAAACAAACCGGCAATTTATTTATTTATATATTCAAATCATAGTTCAACAACAAGCCACCACTGTGGTGAAATATAATCCTTTCTTCTCATAAAGATGGCTAGATGTACACATAAACAAAGCACTAAAACCTATAATGATTTGGCAGAAGTTCTTACTCATGTAGAATTAGAGAATCAAAATCTAAATTCTTAATCAAACTTACACTTAATCATGCTTCATGAAAATAATTTTCCAAAGAATTAAAATGGAAATTCTTCTAACAAATTATGCCTCGCATTACATTTTAACCATATTAATAAGATACTAAACAAGTCATGTAGGACACTGGAATTATTGAGAAAAATTTAAGACCATTGGTAAGGTGATTTCATAATTTCTGAATTTAGATGATTTATTATGCAGAGGTTGTTTATGACATAAAGCTTCCTATGAAGAAACTCCTACCAATAATTTTGCCATCAACTTGGTTCCCCTCATCCTGACATCTCTACTGATGACTTGCATGCATTCCTTAGGGGATGTTATGAACCAAGGAATAAGGCACCTACACTTTGTCTCCCCATAGGGAATCAGTAAAAACTAAAGTGGTAAATAATCTTACATAATTTGGTATAGGAATAGAAAACTTCCGAGCGATTATGTCACTACCTGCATTCATGACTTTACATTCATTTTTAAAAATGAACTGAATATTTCTTATGTGGCATATATTTCCTATACAAAATACAAAATCTGTTACAGAAAATTCTCCTAAGAGTTACAATAAGTATTCAGTTGGCAGCAAGACCAATAGCGGGGATTGATGCTGCTCTTATCACTCTTTATTTTTATTCCCCAAATGGATAAAGCAAAGGCAAAGAATATCACTTTAGATTATGGAAAAAATTTGATTATTTAAAATTCACAACACATTTATTCAGAAAGCATTCTGGAAAAAAAGGTATCATAGGAAACATTCTGAGGGAAAGAAGACAAGTAAACAAAGAAAATGAACCATACCTATACATAAAAATGAAACAATCTTACATGGAAAACTTCCCCTGGGTATGAAACAGATTCAAATGATTTGTTACTAAAGGTGAATGTATTTGCAAAAAGAAAAGTCCCACGTGAAAAAATGCTTATGTTTAATATGCAGAGAATAAAAGTAAAAGAGGAAAATATTGATACTATAATATGAAGGCAAAATAAATAAATCATAAACTTTCGCTCAGGCAAAAAAAAAGCAACCTGTTACCTATTTGTACATCCTATGATAGGAAAGCCTATTTATCCTGCTAAAAGTTTTCACCCCAGCCAAAATACTGTAAAGCACATGCAATTTTCATTTTTATGGAAAAGGTTAGAAAAAGGCAAGCATTTCACAATCATTAAGTTTTCACCTTGCAAATGACTCTTAATATTAAATACCAACACTACAATCTTTTATAAATTATTTTAAATCCTAATTACTAAAAAAGTAACCCAAATACAATACCTCAACACGCAACTAGATATTACTAATCAATAAGGTTTTCAAAAATCAACTACAAGATTCATCCTAGTAGCTTAAACACAATAAGCAGCCTTCTGTTTTACTTAAAATATAAGTGCAGAAGATTAGTAGCTAAAGTCCTCATCTTGCATGCATCTAGATCCCATATGGATGCCAACTGTAATCCCAGCGGTCCCACTTCCCACCCAGCTTCCTGCTTGTGGCCTGGGAAAGTGGTCCAGGACAGCTCAAAGCCTTTGGGCCTTGAACCTACATAGGAGGTTCAGAAGAGGCTCCTGGCTCCTGGATTTGGACTGTCTCAGGTTGGCTGGTGTGGCCATTTGGGGAGTGAATTAGTGGATGGCAGATTTTCCTCTCTGTCTCCCATCCTCTCAGTACATCTGACTTTCTAATAAATTAAAAAACCTAAATCTTTAAATACATATATTACAAATATAATTTTTACCTATTTTAAGTATGAAAAACTAAAGGTTCTGAAAGAAACAGGCTGTATTGATTCATTATAAAATCTGGGTCATAATAGGGGAAGCTTAGAATAGACAGGAAATAGCTTGGACTTCCATATACCTAACTAAGCAGGACACAAAGATTAGTTACTCCTCACTAAGGTACTGAAGATTTCTCCGCACACCCCTCCTACAACTGTTCTGCTCCTCAATTGTTAACATATGGCATGTTTGAGTTGCAAGCCTGTTTGGACTATCCTAAATTTTGCACAGACCAGTAAAAATTACACTTGAATACTATACGTTGCTAAACATAAAAATGAAAATAGACACTTGCATTTTCTAACATATTGGTTGTTGTAACTTGTTGTTGAAGTTGTGTAGTGGCTTTTCATTGGAGGGGATGGTATTATTGCAGCTCTACTCTCAGACCAGGGATGGTCTCCAAGGAAACTGTTGAATTTATTTGGACAATAAGATGCTGGACTCTCTGTATGGTCCATGGCCGCAATGGAGGAATCATAACTGGATATGAACTGTATTACTGTAACAATATGGAGGAATTCAATATTGGGGGAGGGCTTATTGGAGGGGTTGGGGGAATCCCAGAGCCTATGAAACTGTGTCATAAAACAAAATTTTTAAAAATATGGGTCATAAAAATTTTATAGCAAAAAAGACTTAATACTCTTTATTGAAACTATTCTTTTGAAAGAGGGGGCCAAATATGCAAAGAGATGGGAATAGGGATAAAGCTGAAGGGAACAAATAATATGAAAAAGAAAAAAAAAAATTTTTAAGAAGCTGCAAGTATTACCACCATCCACCAAACAAGTATTTTCTTACATGGTGTTAACTAACCTTAATCATTCATGGTGTTGTCAAATTTATATAATCAGTTCATGGACGAGGTTGTCTCCTAAACTAGTTCCTGCAGAAATTACTTTCAGAACTCAACATTCTGTATTTCAATTCAATTTTTTATTTCTCCATACAAATCTCAGATATAATTTTATTTCTTAGACTGGCTTTTGGTGAGGGTTGTTGGGGCTTAGCCACAGCATCAGCTGGCAGAAACTGGCACTGGGGGCTAGTTCTGTCAAGTTAAATCACAGAACCACCTGGAGAGTGCATAATCTGGGAGTGGGAGAGGACTGGGAGGGAAATAGTGGGCTCCTCCCCCTTGGGTTACCACATCCCACTGCAGGGCAAGAAAACTAGGACAGGGGCTGGTGCGGCTAGACAGACACCCAACAACATTGTGAAGGCTGGATAGTTGAGCTGGTTAGATGGAACACGGTTTTAATACCCATTGACATGCATGAGAGCTGAATGGGATGTGAGACAGACTGGATTAGTCTGCTGCACATACTGGCAAGCATGTGAACCAGGGTAGGGGGCGGCTCTGGTGGGGGGTTATTGTGGGTCGATACGACTAGGCTGCAGCTCCCATTGGTTTATGTGAGGGCCAAGTATGTGCTGGGCAGATCCAGGCTGGACTGCAAACACCCACTGGTTCTAGTGGAAGACAGGGATGGAAACAGAACCAACCCAGCAATTGCAACCACCAGATGATCAGGGCGATGGACTGTGCCTGGCCCTGTGCTTGCTAGTACATACAAGAATCTGGTCTGGGAACACCTCAGACAAAGTTTCTTTGGGGATTCCCCCAATCGAGCTTCCGGACTCAGAATCTTAATGAAGGAAAGACAGAAGACAGAACAAGTCAATCAACCACCTCAGCTATATGTTGGCAATGAAAATACTGGCCAAACAGAGACTCTATGATGGACTATGTCAATCTGTGGATTCTCCAACGACCTCATCATGCTTGGAGTGGTGAGAGTGGCAGCAGTTCAGAACTGTTGAACTATCAAAAACACTTGAGCAAGACCCTCGGAGCATGCCCCACATCTGGCACCTGGGGTGGGTGGGAGACTAGGCGGGGCTTCTCCCTTAAAATCCCCTTTTACATCAGATATATTAACGAAACAATTCATAACTAATTGTCTTACCCATCTTCCAGTAGTGCTTGAACCGTTTTATCCTAATTATGTCAAGATTGTCCAAAAAAAATTAATTAATTGAAAAAAGAGAGAGACAAGTTAAAAAAAATTAACATGCTCAAATTTCTCATTCACCAAATCAGTGTTGTTAGAGATTAGATCTATGTGACATAGTACATTATATCTGAAAGTTGAAGTCCGATGTAAGAAAATTATATAGGGGGTAATTACTATCCTTTAAAATTTCCCCTTTCTATTCATTTTTCATGACAACAGTGACACTGGAGTACATGGATAAAGAAGAAATGAAGTGGTACTAGCAAAAGTAGAGTCCATATTAAATGGAATATTTTAAAACAATACAAAATTAGTAAAATTGTTAATAAATATTTAATCAAAATATAGAAGTAGTACATTTAGATAGAGGTATAAACTCATATTAGAGACTTTCAGTGCTGATAAAAGAGGAAACCACCCAGCAAATAAACAGAAAAAGTGATAAAATATCCTAACACTGACAAAAACACCAGGGAATAGTATTCAAAGTAGCAACAAATGAACTTTGTTATAGACTGAATAATCAATAAAAAGAAACCCATCCTGTCACCTTACCAGGAAAGATTCTGCAACACCTATTCTTAGCCTCAAATGGGATGCAGTAACTGCTAAATTTATGGAGGAATTCTATTAGGCTGTCATGTTACTATAACTGCACTGTTAAAATGTGGTACACCAGCAAGATATTACATGGACTGTACTCCCAAAACTCTGGAATTTTTCACAGCAGTATGATATATCTACAGTGATATATACATATATATTATTTCCTTTAACTCCATATGCATGCATATTTGACTGTTATTAGTAATAAAGCATTACATCTTCTGAATAGCAAAAATAGATGATGGCAAATGACAGCTATTACTAATTTTGATTGACTGCAAAGACATGGCAGAGACAAGATGTGATGCATCATTATACTATAAAACTTATGCAAATACACTGATATTTTAAACTTAGCACTGAATTCTTGAACCACATTCAGCTCCACTTAATATCTTATTTTAAAAGGAACATGTGCATCCATGTGTATTTGACTGCCATGTATTTTTATTTAGCTAGCAAAATAATATTGGTGTGATGCTTCAAAAATTCTCCACATGCTTCCTCTTGCACACCTTTAGCAATCAAATGTTGCAGCACACTTTGATCTAATCTAAATTTCTCTCCCTGATCCTCACCTCTACCTCATACAAACATCTACAGGACATGTATTTCAATTGCTGTTAACACTGAATTATTTTTGATAAGCTACAATGACATTTCCTTCCTTTAACATTTTCACGAAAATGTATGTGATCTTTTTTAATGCAATTATATTTTCCACTGTTAACATTACTATTTGAGAGACTTATATATAACAAAATATCTGGACTATACCACATTAAATTATGAGTTCATCTCAGCTCACTTTTTAAGGACATTAAAAAATCCTAGTGCTAATCTAATTCCTCAAAATAAGTCAGGGACATGGCTCACTTAGGAAACACATACTAGATATACTCTGTCTTCCAACAATTTTCCATAATTTGAACATTTCACACTAATTCTCAACTGTGGACAATTTCCCCCTGAGTGTGTGTTAATGTCTGTAGACACTTATGGTTGTCATAATTTGGTGCGTCTGCCTTTGGACTCTGGTCAACAGAATGTATGTTTGTTGTTAAACTTGATGGATGCTACCAAATACACAACACACATAAGACATTCCTAACATCAAAGAAGTATTCAGCCCAAAACATCGGTAGCATCCAGTGTGCCTTAAATCAATATTATAGTGAAGTTTCAAGTGTAATTGTTTTATGTAAACATGCCTTTTTTCATACCAGTAAACAACATGATTCAAAAGATAATAATCCAGACATAGGGATCATTTACTACTGAGTCAGGTACCATTTTAGTATTAGCTCACTTAACCTGCATCGTATCATTGAATTGAACATAACTACCAATATCCTGTTGCACAGATGAGAAAAAAAGATAATGTCAATACCTCACTCATCATCACTGTGCTTCCAAGACACTGAGCCAAAATGCAAACTATGGGGCTAGGACCGAGTCGTGCTATGATGGATTAAGCCACCACTTTCAAAAATAGCGGTTCAGGTTCTATTACCCTACCACTCAAACCAGCTCTCTAATGACATGCCTGGGCAAGCAGCAAAAGGCAAATCAAGTACCTGAGCCCTGGCCATACACTTGGGAAACTCTAAAGGCATTCCAGGTTCTAGCTGTAGCTTTGTTCAGTACAGGCTGCTGCAGCCCAGTGTGTGGAAATATGTCTGCAAATCTCTCTGCCTGCCTGCCTCTCTCTCTCTCTCTAACTCAATTTTTTAAATTAACAAATTTTTCTCTTAAAGATTTTTTTCATTTATATCAAAGTCAGAGAGAGGTTGTTTATCAGCCAATTCCCTCCCTAAATGGCAATGGTCACAGCTGAGCTAGCACAAACCAGGAGCCAGGGACTTCACCCGGGTATTCCACATGCGTGGAATCAAGCACTTGTTCCATCATTTGTTAATTTCTCGGGGAACAAACCAAAAGCAGAAAAGCCGGGACCTGTGCCTGCTCAATATATCAATATTGAAGGCGTTGGTTTCACTGACTGTATCTTGCAGTGGTCCCATAAAAAAATTCTCTTTAAAACTGATTTAAAATGTACATCACCAAATCAACAGTATGTACTCTTAAGTAAATTATTATGCACAGTTATTGCAATAAGTTCATTCTAAAGTGGCTGTGCTTTAGGCAAATTTGTGAAAATGTCTATCTGCTACATGCAGGTTTCTGGATAGGATTATGGATTCAGGCTCTGGAACTCGGGTCCTGGGTGGTAGCTGTGATAGCCTCAGCCATCTCAGTTCCTGCCACACACATGAGAGAAAAGGATTCATTTCTGGCTCCCATCTCTCAACCAAACCATGGGGGATATTCCCAAGAATTGAAGAGTGAGTCTTGGTTTCACTCAAATGATTAAAAAAATATATTTTCTAAATTTTTCATGCAAATCGTAATTTAAGTTTATTTTGATTTGAAAAAAACTGGCACCTAAGTTACATAACACACATTTTCAAGAACTTGCAGAAGGCCCCCTATATTGGTGTCATACTAATCAAAAAAATTCTTAAAGATTGATAAAGATTTCATATTGAATAATAACTACAGAAACTCCTATGATAACTTCTCTATTGGAAAATTTCATTCCTGATGATCAATAAAAGCTCAAGCACACAGAAGATGGTCAATAAGTCATTATTTACTCAAGAACTGAAATTCATTTCAGCTTTAGCAAATGAACTCAAAATGTTTGAAAAATTAAAAAATGTAACTAAATGAAACAGCACACACTAACAGCAACAACAAGAAAAGAGAAAGCATTTAGCTATGGAACAGTAGGATATATCAGCAAGGCCCATTACATCTTTAAATGTCTCATATTTTGAGTAAAGCAGAGTTATTAGCTACCAAAAATTGTCTCAGAGTGATACAAGCTTCTCAACTAAAAAGCACAATGCACTGGTTTGCAATCCTTTCCACTATTAAAAAAAAAATAGCACACAGACTTAGTAGCATAAACACCAGACATTTATTTCTGAAAGTTCAGGATGTTAGAAGCTCAAAATGAGCATTCCAGCATATACGGTTTCTTTTGAAACCTCTCATTTATTTGAAGATGGCAGTGTCCTCCGGGTGGCCTTGTCCAACCTTTCTTCTTTGCTTTGTTTCATTTTCTCCACCGCATCACATCTTCTTTTTAAAATATACTGGTTACAGTGGATTGGGGCTACATTCTGATCACCTCATTTTGAACTAAGTCATCTCTTTAAAGAGGATATCTCTATTATGGTACCTCGTAAGGTACTAGCTATCAGAATTTGAACACAGAAATTTTGAGGTGACCTAATTAACCCATTAAAATGTGGGAAACTAAATTGCTAAGAGCTCAGGAGACTTAATCTAGCTAGAACTTTGACCTAAAACACTAAAAGAGAGGTCTGAAAATTAAACAAAGATATTTAAAGCAATTATAGAGATTTATGGAAGAAGCTAGGACCTGCATTATGGCACCCCAGCATCCCACAAAGGCTCTTGTTCAAGTCCCTGATGCTCCATTATCTTATTTTTTTTTTTTTTAAGATTTATTTTTATTATTTTTTCATTGGAAAGGCGGATATACAGAGAGGAGAGACAGAGAGGAAGGTCTTCCGTCCGATGATTCACTCCCCAAGTGAGCACAACGGGCCGATACTATGCCGATCCGAAGCCAGGAGCCTCTTCCGGGTCTCCCACGCGGGTGCAGGGTCCCAAAGCCTTGGGCCGTCCTCAACTGCTTTCCCGGGCCACAAGCAGGGAGCTGGAAGGGAAGCGGGGCTGCCGGGATTAGAACCGGCGCCCTATGGGATCCCGGGCGTGCAAGGCGAGGACCTTTAACCACTTGCGCCACCGCGCCGGGCCCGATGCTCCATTATCAATCCAGCTTCCTGCTCATGTGCCAGGGAAAAGCAGTGCAAGAAAACACAGATACCTGGGCCCCTGCTCCCTTGTGGGAGATGAGATGAGGCTTTAGGCTCCTGGCTGCAGCTTGATACAACTCTGCACATAGTGACATTTTGGAAGTAAACCAATGGATGGATGGAACATCTATGTTTTCCTTCCTTCTTTCCAACTCAGCCTTTGAAATGCATTAAGTCTTTGAAAACAGATAACTGTAATAGAAATAGAAGATGACATCCCAAAGTAATACCACAGGCGATCAAAATAGAAATGTACTTGGGTCTACAAATGGCAATCAGAATCTCACTGATGATCCTGTAACTTCCCTCCACTAGACAGGAAAGAGGAAAAAGTAAAAGGTAGGAAAAACAAAGGTCTGACTGGAAAGGAATAAGAATTGAATACCAATAATGTAGTGAGAAAAAATGCATATTCAATATTTGTCTTCATCAGTGAGAACAAAATACAATCTTAAATTCCTTTGCTCCTCAACTTTAAGTTAGATTTTATTTCTGGTTTTTTGTTTGTTTGTTTCATTTCTTAAAATCACAGACACATCAAAATGCCATGTTGAGTCCAAGATTGCTGTTTTCTAGAATTTAGAAACTGCTTCTTTATGCTGCCCCAAAACAAGCAACAACATACCTGCAGGACATGCTTTTTTCCCACTCACTCCTGAGGCAACAGCACTTGTCTCCAGAGCTGTCAGCCTGCCCAGCAGGTCAGCAGACACAGAGACAAAGACGTGAGTCAGGTAGCCCAGGAGGAAAAACATGGCACAGTAAATACTGAAGCAGGGGGTCACAAAGGTGGACTTTCTTAAAAAAAAAAAAAAGTACCTATCTGGAAATAAGACATAGAGTGATCAGGCACACTTCTTAAATTTAAGTAAATCACTGATAAATTGCTAATCTGTGTTTTCCAACATACATTTCCAAGTAATTCTTAGGTTTGTTTTTTTTTTTAATCTTGGATTTTATGTTCCTCTCTCTCTCTTCCAACCACAGCAACCAAAACTAAGTCTTCCATTTCGATCTCTGCCTGCCTAAGCATCCTAAACTGTTCTTGCATCATATGATTTGGCTCATCTTTTCTAAACACTGCATGCACACCATGTCTTACTCTACTTCTTCCATTCATGATTCGGACCCACCCCGCTGAGCGATGAATCACACTACCTGACAGTGCACTCTGACTTTGGTCACACCTGTCTTTTCCTTATTTAAGGATATGATAACAGTCAGACCAAAATGCCATGCTTCTCACACTGTACAGAATGACATCTGTCATTTCCAAGGCTCAGGTGAAATCCAACAACTCCCAAGGCATACCTTTAAGTTGTATAACACAGGGCTGGGTCAGACTATCTTTAGATGCCTCTTGTGGTGCCCACAGAATAAACATTATGAATGTTGAACTCACCACCTCATCCTCAAAACATGTGCCTTCACTCTCCAGCCCCTTCCTATTACACAATCAAATCAGTCACTGAACTCTACTAAACTGACCTCGGGTACATTTCTAAAATTTAGTACCTCTCCCTTTCTCTTTCTCCATCCCCTTCTGCAAAGAAATGTTTCTGCACATGCCTAATGGTCCAGATGCCACTTACTTGTGGAAGTTTTACCCGAAGTCACCAGGCAGACCCAACCAAGTCTTTGTATCCCGGTTTTAACATTTTCTATAAATGACTTTTAAAAAAAAAAGATTTATTTATTTTTATTGGAAAGGCAAGTAGACAGTTGATAGAATTATCATAAAGATAGTAATTCTAAAAACAGCATTTCACTTGCCATTTTGCAAAATAAGGATTCAAGCTTAAAATGTCTGGGTTCATTCAATAAATTCTCCAAACACTGGGTTGTGCAATGTGAAAAGGAGCAGTGGGAAAATTAGTGTATTAAACTCAAACTGCTTACTGTCATAAGATTTACAAACTCATCAAAAATACAAACATAAAAGCTAATGAAACTCGCAGAGAAAACAGGGAGTTTGCATGCAGTTGAATGGAAAAACAAGGCAGCATTTTGATGTGTAAAGCATTGTTCAAAGTACAGAACAGAAAACACACAGACCTGTTCCCATGAGTTAGCCTGAAACTCAAGAGAAAAATACGTGAATATATTGCTGCACTGAAGAAATAATACATTCCTTTTAAATTGAAAAAGTGTGCTTTGATCTTTTTCTCTCTTCTTTATATTTACTTTCACAAAGTAGTGTTAACAAACAAATAACCTGGGCAATATAACACAAATTTTGGCAATATACTATCAGCAGTGTAATAGAGAAAATATAATACTTTAGTTCAACCTTGTTTCTGATCAATTAGCACATGGAAAAGAAACATGGAAACAAAGTAGCAATAATAATATTTGAATGAGGTGTTCATTATAAATTCCATCTAAAATTATTGTGAAAGGCAGGTACTTTATTTGCAGAAATACATACCAATTGTGGTTTATATCATAAAAAGACATTCTTTATATATATGATATATATACATATCTTCTGTCTGTATATATATATGTCTATCTTGTCTGTTACTCATGTCTATAAAATCTTCTGACAAAATGATTTATATATTTTATATTTAAATATATAAAATGTTTATATATGTGCATATAAATTTATAAATATATTTATAATATGTAAAGAAATGTGCTAATATATTAAATCTATATTTAAATGTATATGCAAAAGTGTAAAGCAATATAAAATGTACACAAACACACACACACACAAGCATACTATCAACAGAATCAGTCCAGCCTCAAAAATTCTGCAGTCCTCATTTGTCAAGTGATTTCATAGTTCTATAGAAAATTTATATAAATTAATTTATGATATATTTCTCATTTTACATGTAATCTCTTCTTGGATGTAATCTTCACATTGTGTTTACACTCAGTCAGGCTAGATATATTACAATATGCTATCAAAACACGATGCTACAGAAAATCTTCTGAGATAAAATAGTAAAACTGGAAAACAAAAAAAAACTTGCATTTCTCTAAATGAAAGCATTATATTAAAGATAATTTTTAAAAATAGTCACAAGTCTCAGAGTCAAGAGCTGATGTTAATCATATAATCTTTGCAAAAATAAGCAAAAGAATAGTTTAAACATGTCAGCAGCATCCCCACTTAAGATAGGTAGAGTAATTGTTATAACAAAACATACCCGGCCCTCGAAGAAGCACCCATACATCCTATAACCCTTCTTCTCAAAATCCGAAATCTAAAAAGTAAAAATTTTAACCAAAGACCACATGAATTCAAAATTACAGTCTATCTGAATGATATGGCTCAGCTTGTAAGTAGGTCCTATCCATAATGGAAAGTCAAACTGAACCATTATAAAATTATGCCCTAGCTACAATTCTAAAATCTTTGTATGTGTTTGCACATTTTTCTGCTGATGAAGTTTCATAACAGAACACTGTAAACAGATGTTCACTTTATAATTACCACATGGCAATATATAGGGTTGTGAGCATCTTGTGAATAATGATGAGAAAAATGTCTGAGTCAGAAATAAGAAAAAATATATATGCTGATTTCAAAGTATTTTAACTTTACCCAACATTTTCCTATATCTTACAGATGAGACAATTTTTCTGTTTGGTACCATAACTACTTTAAGAATATAGCATTTCCAGTTTAACATTCTGATGCATAAAAAACACAGAAAAACATTCTTCACAAAAAAGCAAAATGACCAAAGTAATAAAACTTTAAAGCAATAGTCAACATTAATTAATGTTTGTTTGTCAAGTATCACTCCAAAGCTTTTACACCTGTTACCTGATTCATCCTACATAATAACTCCAAAGGTTTCATTATTTTATTTGACAAATACAGCAAAAGGAATTAAAAATCAGGTGTATGTGATTAGCATAGAGCAAAAAATTAGAACCTAGACAACATGGTTTCTGAGCCTGGCTCTCTATCCACTAATTTATATGAGCCCTTAATAAGAATATTTAATCACTGTGAATTCTACTCAATGAATTAAACTATTTGACAAACAACAAAAACATGTCTTACATTTGAAGATACTTGCTTTAGCTTCCAAAAACTACAAAATTTTTATCTTACTTCATCCCTTAAAATGCGTAATTATAAAATGCACATGTTATATATGATAACACCTCAAAAGTATCTGAAAAGGTATTCAAGTTTATTTATGCAAAATATTTTTAAATCCACTCAATTGAGTTGCCATCAAAAGTTCCTGGAATCTATATTATAAAAAATATTCATGAATATCAAAAGTTGATGAGTTTATTTCAAATAGTTTTTTTTTGGTAACATATGCATATATTTATTTGGTTTTTTTTCTTTTTTTTCTACATTTACTTGTTTATTCCTTAAAATCTGTATTTAAAAAAATGTTTTTTCTGTGTTAAACAAGTAGGTTTTCTTTTTTTTTTTAATTAATTACATTTCATTTTGTGACACAGTTTCGTAGGTTCTGGGATTCCACCAAAACCTCTTCATACCCTCCCCCCAGGTGGATTCCTCCACATTACTGCAGTAGTATAGTTCAAATCCAGTCAAGATTCTTTCATGGCAAGCGTATACAAAGCATAGAGTCCAACATCTTATTAAACAAATAAATTCAACGGTTTCTTGGAGAAACCATCTCTGGTCTGAAGGCAGAGCTGGCAGAATATCATCTCGACCAATTAAAAGCCACAACATAACATCAACAATAATTTACAACATTAGGAAGTTAATTGACATGGTATTGAATAACCAATATGTTAGAAAATTCAAGTTCTTAATCATATCCTGTGACTACTTCATTGACATTTCAATTTTATTTTATATACTACTGTCTTCTATGCACCTTATAATGGCTATAGCGTACTATTCAGCTCTCTCATGTCTATTTTCATTTTAGTATTTACCAGTTTATACTATTGAAGCATAATTTTTGCTGAACTTGTTAGATTTTAGGATAGTCAAAACTGGTTTATAATGCTAACAAGGCATATGTCAACAATTGAGGCACAGAACACTTTTAGGAGGGATGTGCAGAGTAATCTTCAATACCTTAGTGAGACGTAACTTATCTTTGTGTCCTACCTAGTAAGGTATATGTGAGTCCACGTTGATCATTTCCTGTCTGGTTCTAAGCTTTCCTTGTTGTTCTCTATCTGTAATTGATAGTTTAAAATTTTAAGATGTAACACATTTTAAACATTGTGCCATATGCAATTCTTATCATAAAGAGACAGCAGATAAACCTACATGCACATTTTTCATGAAAACAGGCATATTAATAGCACAAAATGTTTGACTCATGACAATGATCATAAAGTGAAAGATAATGGTAATGTACATGTAATTTGATAAAGTAATTTTTACAAATAGATTCAAAGTATGCAATGACTATGGTCTTAGACCCTAAATATACACATTTCAAAAATGTTTGTCCTCAGATAGCCTGCATTTTCAAATACATTGCTTTGTTTACTTACTGAAAGTCAGAATTAAAGAGAACAAGCTGGGAATCCAAGCAGCAGCCTAATTCACTGTGCCACAATATCCATCTCAATCTCTTAATCCCAGTTTCTAAATTGTGTGAACTCACCTGCTACATGTTACTTTTGCATTAGACAGTGATTTACACTTGACTCAGTACTGTTAATACCTAACAGGTGTCTAATAAATATACAAATGATTATTTAATGAGCAAACATATGAATGAGTTAAATATGTCATTCAGCAAAAACTTAAGATCTAAAACACTTCAGTTCTGACAGGCCAAAGTAGGGTACAATCACAGTGAATCATACCTGAAATGTTACAGAAAATTTCTTTTAAGAATTTATTTTGCCCACAGCAATTAATCTTCAAAACATCGTAAAAACTGATTTAAACTGCAATAAGGAAACAAGTTTCTTAAGAAGCCCAGAATCACCACTCAAATCCACATCTTCTGTGAAATTGAGCCATTTCCCATTGAATAGACCTCTCAAAAACAACAGATTACACCTTAATTCAAACCCATTTTCCTGAAGATTGCAATAAAAGCTGAACATATGGCAAACAAATCATCTTTTAAGTTCCTTATAAAAATAACTTCCTGGCATTTTTAAACCATGCAATGTCAATAAAATAGTTATTCTTGCTCCAAAATACCTAAGAACTTTTTGCTTATTAAAATCGTATGTAAAATATACATTCCAGACCAGTGACTATAAAACATTGCTGCCTATTGCTACCATCAAGTTAATTTTACATAGCCTATGCAAAATATTACTTTAAAATTAAGGGATAGCTAAAATTATATTTATGGGGTCATATGTTTTGGTATATATAGACATTGTGTAATGTCCAATAAAAGCAATATATTCATCGTTTCAAACATTTAACATTTAGAGAATTCAATTAAGCGAATTTCTGGGTAGAATTAATCGATCAATATGTCTTTAGAATTCCAAGAGTAATTCCATTGATCAGTCAAGCATATAAACCATCTTTCTGTGTTTTTCTAGACTTAATTTTATTACATTCTTAGAATATTAGGGCCAGATGACTTTACATCACATAATGGCATAAAATATTTAAAAATTATCAAGGGACAAAACCTTGACTTGATATGGCAGTATCCCATACTAAGCTACTCATTCAGACCCAGTGCACTCAACTCCGAGTTCAACTTCATACTAATGAGCCTCAAAAGTCAACAGAAGTTGCCCTAATAAAGTGGGTTTTTGCCATACACATGAAAATTCATAATGGCACACCTGGTTCGTTCCAGGATTGCCTTTTTCTAACTGCTGTGGCCATTTGGATCAGATGGAAGATCTCTTTCTCCCATTTCTATCTGTATCACTTTGTTTTCCAAATTATTATACATCTTCAAAAATAGATTGAGAAAAGTAGCAGAAACCACCATATGCATAAAATAATATACAAATGTTCATGAAAATAATTATATGCATTAAAAGCCATATTCCCTTGTCATTACTTTTATACATCACATGAAACAATCAATAATAAGCAAAGCCTGATTTAAACTTTTAGAATAGAGTCTAAGATACATAAAATGTTTATAATAAAACAATTCTCTCAATTTTTGATCATTATTTTATACATTTTATATAAGCTAAACTCATTTTTGATGTTATTTGCAATGCAGAATTTGTGACTCACATTCTAGGCGATTAAAACATTTTGGGTACATCAAAGGATAAATTTTTGCTATTTTCCAAAGAAGCAAATCTAAACAAAGGAGGGACAAATGAAATATTCTGTTATTATGATTTAGGATTGCCTCTAGGTTAATCACTGTTGCTATAGCATTATTTCTTAGACTGAACAATAGCAGTTAGAAAACTGCATTAATAAATGCAGCAAAGTTTGATTTAATTGATAATTGTTAAGAATAGATACACTTACATACACTTTGGAAGAAATATCCATCAGCTTTAATTGTAAAGAAGTGGAATATAGAAAACCGTTACAATTCACAGGAAACCAGTACATAATAAGAAGACAGGTATGCTGATAGCAACAAACCAAGATTTGTTCAGATCTACAATATTAAACATGGGAAGATAGTTTCATTTTGATGAGAAACATTTATTTTCATTCTGCTATACTTGAGCACTAAATTCTATTTTTACATTTATAACACAATGATACTAAGACCTCCAAGTATACGTTCAACATATATATGATAATAGATATCTGCTAATTTTCTTACTAGCATTGTTTGTACTCGATACATGTAAATACAACTCAGATCTAGCATCAACTCAAAATTCTAGTCTTGTTTTTGACTCAGAAGTTAAGTTTCCAAATGGAATGGCCACATCTCATATAGGAGGGTCTGATTAGAATCCTGGCTGCTTGGGTTTCTTAGGTATGTGTAGGTATTCTGCTTGGGTATATATAGGCATATCCAAGATTTGTTATCCAGCTTCCTTCTAATATTTATTTTTAAAAAACATATTTGCTTTGATATTCCAAAGTATCGTATATATGGAATCAGACAGTTTACAATGATGTTTTTGCATACATTAGTTCATTCCATTTTAGGGCAGGGTGCCCATTGCTAGAAAATACTATGCTTAGCTTATTAAATAACTGAATGATTAGTTCATTGTCTCAAGTTTATGGTGATTATGAATAATGATGATAAAATATTTATGAATCAAATTTTGTCTGAATATAAGTTTTCAATTATCTTACCTACATAACCAGTAGTGTCATTACTGAGCTATGTATTAAGTTTAACTTCATTAACCAGCCTTTCTACTCCTGGGAATTTACCTAAATAGAATCAGCAGATGTGTTATTTGTATCTCCATGTTATAGCATCTCAATTCACAATAACAAACCTCAATGGTTAAATGGATAAAGAAAATATGTTATATATACATGCTAGAATATATTAACCTATAAAATATACTCTGCCATAAAAAAAGCATCTGCACCCTACTTAAAAAAATACGACTCCCAATTAAACTAATAAATTCAACTTTATACTACAATTGTAGGTTTTCTAACTTTGCCTACATTTAGTGTGTCATAATACATTTAAATATCAGAAAGTTGAAATTGCAACTTGCACTGAAGGACTATACTACTGTGATAGCATGGAGACAAACTGGGGGATCGGAAAGGGGGTCAAAGAAGTAGGGGAGAGTAAGAGAGGAACCCCTATTCCTATAAAACTCTATTATGGAAAGCAATAAATTAAAAAAAGTTTAAAAGAAAGAAACTACTTTTCAACAAAATAGTTTCAATTGAAAACCATTATGCTCACTGAAATAAGCCATTCTGCAGAAGAAAAATATTCAGTTATGACTGAATCCCAAAAAAGTGTAAGAATGACGCTTATTATTTGGTTATTGTTTATACATGTTGTAGCTACTCCCGTTGAACGGTATCCCTTCTACGTTGTAACTTGCTAAACATCATGGCTAGTGGTGCATTAAGCCTGGAATTACAAAATAAATTGAATGTCAAGTTATTGCCAAAAGCAAAAGAAAGAGAGGAAAAGAAGGAAGGAAGGAAGGAAGGAAGGAAGGAAGGAAGGAAGGAAGGAAGGAAGGAAGGAAGGGAGGGAGGGAGGGAGGAAGGGAAAAAGGGAAATTTGGTTATCTCCTTAGAATTATACTTCTGAAATACATGAAATCTATTCCCTTTATATTAATAATTATTAAATGTACAAAAACAAAAAAAGTTTATCAAAATAACTGGGTTATTTCCATTTTCAGTTACAAGTTCTGAGACTTTTTAATGCTTCATATTTTCCCCATTTCTTCAATCTAAGTATTTTTTATTTTATAGTAACAGGTATGTAGTGGTATCTTGTTTTTCATTTGTATTTCTCTAACAGCCAATGAGTTTGATCATCTTTTAATAAGCTTATTTCCCATCAATTTATGTTTTGATAAAGGGATTGCTCACCTTTTACCCTTATGTTCCTATACTCATAAGGGAAACCTGGAACAAACTCCGAGATCCCAGCTTTGGGTCCAGTTCAGCCCCGAGTCCAGCCCAGCCCTGGCCATGATGGCCAAATGGGGAGAAAACCAGTGTATTTCTCTGAAATTCTGACTTTTAAGTGAGATAAACAAATATTTTTTTAAATTATTTTTTTAAATTATTTTGCTGCAGTTAAATGCATTCATTCTAAGAATTTTACGTCTTAAGTCACAGATGTTTTTCCTCTTTTGAAGACACTAAATTGTTTATTCTACATTGATCCTTAATCCAGTTTAACTCAATATTTATTGAATATGTCAAACACAGGTCAATGGCATATTAAAATTATGTTTTTGCTTTTTATTTGCAAGGCTGAGTCACACAGAAAGAGATCTTTATCTATCTGCTTGGTTCCTCTCGAAATGGCCTCAAAAGACAGCCCTAGACCTCTCTGAAGCCAAGATCCAGGAGTGTCTTCAGTTCTCCCACATCTGTGCAGCAGCCCAAGCACTTGGTTCATGCTCCTCTGTTTTCCCAGGCAGAAAATCAGGAAGAAGGATCAGAAGTGAAGGATCTGGGATGCAAACCTGCACACACACAGGAACACAGTGCCAAGGCAGCGGCTTCACCAGGTGTACCACAGCACAGTCCTAACACCTGCCCAGTGGTTTCTAACATGTCACTGTTTCAACTGATTATCCATCTGCAGGGAATTTCTTCTACAGGCTTGAGAAAATTATCAAAATTGGGAGATCTGGACTATATTTTTGTGATTAAGACATATTAATATACAACATTATGTGCAGAAATTTCCAATTAAAACAATCCCTAGAATAAAGAGATTTCACTATATTTGCACACTACAGGTTAAATGTGAAAACTAAAATGTCCCATTCTACATGCTTTATTTCTAACACAAAAAAGAAAATAGTTAATCAATAATAAATGCAATGCTAGTTAATCTGAAATTGCTTGAATTTAGCCAGCTCATGACTTTCCATTTGGGTCGCACTCCATCACAATATATTATAATTTTAATGTATTGTTTATTTCCCTAATGTTTCATTCAAGATTTTTCTCACTGTTCTTATGAGAGTTATTGGTCTATCGGTGAATATATTTTCCTGGTTATGTTTTTACAGTCTTGATTTTCAATGAATTGAAAGTATGTTTTTTTTTTTTTTGGAGGAAACTGTAGACTTTGTGTCATTTCACCCTCAAAAATTTAGCATATTTCACCTATTAATCAATCTAAACACTGAAATTTTATTAATGGATTTTAGTAACTAAACTATTCATGTAATCTATTTTTACACAGTTTTATGTCTTTCATCTAACTGTATCATATAAATTTGTAATAACCCCTAATTATCACTTAACAGTGTGGAGCCTGCAGTAACATGTACTCTTTCATTTCCAATTTGACATGTATGCCAGTTCTTATTTTTCTTGGTAAGACTGACCAGAGGTTTGTCGACTTCAGTGATTTTTTTTCCCCAAACACCAGTTCTTCACATCACTGATTGTCTTTATTGATCTATTTTCAATTTAATTGATTACTGCTATTCCATGTATTACTTGCTACTCTGTTTATTTTAATTTAATTTTATGTTACTAGTATTTTGGAATGAAACATCAAATCTATAGCATCTAATCTAAAGCATCCCTAAGCATCAAATCTATAACTTTTCCACTGTGAACTGTTATTCTGATATCTCATAACCATTGAAACTGTCATTTCAAACATTAAAAATATTTAAATTATCTGAAGCTGCTGATTCATGTGCATTTCACTTCTAAATATCTGCAGATATTCTGGATGTATTTCTTTATTTTAAATTTAATTATTTGTGTCCACAGAATCTGGGAGCCAGGAGCTTCTTCCAGATATTCCATGTGGGTGCAGGGTCCCAAGGATTTGGGCCATCCTATCATGCTTTCTTAGGCCACAAGCAGAGAGCTGGATCAGAAAAAGAGCAGACAGAATGAGAACTGGCACCATATGAGATGCCAACACCGCAGGGTAGAGCGCTAGCTGGCTATAGCATGTCACCAGCACTTACTGTTATTCTTTAATCTTGTTACTGTATATTATTTGAAACCTACTAATAATAGTAGTGCTACTCAAGCTTCCCCTTTTGAAATTCCATGACTTTTCCCTATTCTTTTACCATAGGGCATTCAAAACATGTGTTTCATAAATTATTCAAAGCTTCACATTTTTTATTACTTTTATTCATTGGAAAGAACAGAGAGGATGAGGCAGGAAAGGGAGTTGCAACACAGAACAATGTGCAGAGGAAGAGGAAGGATAGGGAGAGGAGGATGGAGGGCATGAGGGAGTGGGAGACGTGGAAAAGTTCCTTCATCCACTGCTTCACAATGGATGCTCAGGGACTCCATTCAAGTCTTCCACATTAGTACCAAAAAACTCCAGTACCAGGGCCATCATTAACTGTTTCATGGGATGTGTACCAGCAAGAGCCTGCAAACCTAGTCACTCCGATTTGGGAGGCAAGCATCTTAAGCTCCAATGTAAATGCCTGACCTTCTAACATTCTTAAAAATATTATCAGTTACTAGTAGATAGTATATACCTGTAATCTGCTTTTATTATCTACTAATTATTTTTTATAACTCTGAATTAGTGTTTTTTGGCTATGTGATTATTAATGTTACTAGAACAAAAACCTACTTCTTCATGCTTGTTCTCTGTTCAATCCATTACTTCTCTTTTCTATTTCTGTACCTTTTTCCACTCTTCTCTTATTTAGCTTGAAGTTTTTGTAGTTCATTATTACCTCTTCTATTCACTGAAAACAAATGTGTCCTCAAAACTATCTAATGTCCAATTCAGGCATTACATTATACACTTTAACCTGTAATCAATTAACAATATTATATTGTTTAACATAAAAATGTGTAACATTATAACTCGATTCTTGATCCACCCATTCATTTGTGCCATTTTGTCATGTGCCTTTTCATGAAAAATAAAGAAACATTGCGTTGGTACTAGTTAGTACTGCAGAACAGGCATCTTCTGGAGCAATTAAAAACAAGGGGCTGTTATTAACTTACTTCTGTCTATCCAAGTTTACCTCTAGCATTACAGTCCACATCCCTAAGTAATCCCCTTTAATAATTCTTATAAAACAATTCTACTGGTAACGCATTCTATTTTTGTTTATCAAAACAACGGCTTATTTCTTCAGAGTGGTAAGTTTCTGTAGATGCAGAATTCTAGACTGACAGTTCTTATCGTTTAGCTCTCACAAGAAACCATTCTTTTCACTTCTGACTTGCATCACCTCTGCTGAGAAATCTGCTGCTTGCAGTATCTCTTTCTCTACATATCTTCAAATTTGCCCTTTTATCTTTAATTGAGAATAATTTTAATATAATTGAAGTTCACAGGCATGTGTGTGCATATTAATTTATTCTTTTAGCTTCTTTAGTTTGTACTTGGCATTTCTCATTAAATTCTCTTTTCATTAAATTCCCATTAATTTTAGAAAATATTATTTATGCAAGTACTCCTTAGCTCTCATTCTTCTGTTTCACCAGCAAAGAACAGCACATATTAAACACTGTTATAACAGGAATTGGAAAATGCCGGGCAGCAGCTACTGGCTTTGCTGCAATGTTTGTGTGTTCTGTGGACAGTTATTTTCACCTTTGTTTTTCAGTGTAATTTCTGTTGACCTACATCAAAGTAAGATCATTCATTCTTCAGCTGCACCAAGCATACAGATGAGCACATCAAAGGTATTTGTCACTTCTATTGACTGATTCTATGTTTCCCATTTAATTCTTCCTTATGGTTTTCAGTTCTCTGATAAAATTACCTATAAGATTATTGACCAAATCTTCCATTAGGTCTTTAAAATATTAATAGATACCTTCAAGTTTCTATCTGGTAATTCTAGTACTTCAGTCAGATCTTTGCTCTGTTGAATTATCTTTTTTTATTATTTCATTTGATTTTTTTTTATTTGAAAACACAGGGACAAAAAGATCTTCATCTTCTGATTCATTTCAATATTAGCTAGGGCTGAAGATGAAGCCAGGTACCTAGAACTCCATCTAGATCCCACAAAAGAATGGTGAGGACACAGCACTTTAGGCATCATTTGCTGCCCTCCTATGATGCACATTCACAGGAAGCTGAATGAGAAGCAGGGGAGCTAGGGTTTCAAATAGGCATTCCATGATGTGTGTGTCTCAGACGGTGACTTAGCCACTATCCCAATTGTTCACTCCTCTTGGATTCCTTTTATCATGGCACAGTGTCCTTTTTTGGTCTTGTCATTTCGTAAGCCTCATCAATCTTGCTTGAAGCTGAACATCTTGTGTAGGACATTAGAGACTGAGTGAATAGCTTTTATGTTTTTAAATGAGGCAATCCTTCTGTTAACACTGGAGTTTCAATCAATCTACTCAGTTACTGAGCCAGGTTTGGGATTTACTGTTACCAGGGTTACTTTTTGTCACATGGTTCAAATTCTCCTAGTATTATCTTATCTTAACACGGTTACTTTTTATTTTCCCTGAACATCTGCTGCACTATCAACCTGAACAATTCCCTGTCTGCTGTGCCTCAGAGGTGTCTCTGCATGCTCTATTACTTTTCTCATAGCATTTCACTGTAACTTGTTCCACCAGGTTTGCGAGTCTGTTTCATGAAGAATCCTATTTAGGTGCTATCTTTGCACTAACTAACCTTCAGACATAGAGGTGTGGCCTTCTCAATATTTTAATTTCTCCTTCAATTGTACTCCTGGGACCAAGATATATTCTTTTCTTTTCCTTAGAAAAAAAAATGTGTTACTTTTCTGCTCTTTTTACCACATTCAATGGTTTTTCAGCTCTACCACAAGAATAAGTTTGATGTACTCCTTTCAAGCCAATACTTTTCTTAATATTTACAAAATGTTTTCTATCTTTCTGAAAAAGCATATACCTTACATATCCATTGGGCCAATAATAAAAGTGATAACTTTATGAAAATTCTAAATAGTATTTGTTTTTTCTTTGTTTGATTTTGGTCTAATGAGAACCATTTGGGAGCCATGAAGAAAAGTGTGAAAGTAGGTAAACATTTCCCACATCTTCAGCTAACAGGTATTCTATGTTCTCTTTCTATCCACAACTGGAGTTACCAATTACATAAAAGGTCTAGCTAAATCTTACTGCTGTATGATTCATCCGCCCTAGGAAAATAAGTGCTCGTGCCGTAAGGCAAATTTCAAGTTAGTGTGCTGCTCTCTGCTCCCAGCTCACTAAAGAATGCCCTATGACGTAAGTCCCCAGGGAAAGCTGCACTTTCAGAGACTGCAGTTTGTTGCTGTTGTTTGTCTTTTCCAAAGTTAAGAGAAATAACTCTTTTTCAGCTTTGTGTTTCCCAACAGAAGCTGTCTCTTGCTTAGTTTTTACTGTATATGCTATAACATGTATTTGTTTATAAAAATATGAGCATGTAACAGATTTGAAAGTTATGACTAAGTCATAAACAAATTCTAATAAGGATAGAAGACACACTAAATAAGCAGCCTGAGCTCTTTCAATTTCTGATACACTGTAAGGAATTTGGTAAAATCATCACAGAACAATGACTGTTATTTATTAAGAATCAATAAATATTTGAGAAGGTAAAATAATAGAACAAATACACTGCCTTTTCATAAAGTATGTTTTTTAGGTAAAAAGAAGTAGATGTAATACAAATTCCCCAAGTAAAAGAGATGTTTATGCAAAATTTCACATCTCAAAACATAGTAGAGCAAGTCATAAAACAAGAAGGAACTTGTAAGTTATGATTTTGAGCTACTGGATTAAAAAGCAATAATCATATACTTGGGAAAAATTAATTTATCAGAATAATCAAATTTATATCTTTGCAAAATGCAAATGCAAAACAATAAGCAACAAAGTAAACTGATTTTATATAGCATTTGAATCCTCTAAATACCTAAAACTTCAGAAAATTGTTTAATGATACGATCAACATTTCCTACAGTCCTAATTATGATGACTATCTCAAATACTGTATATTTTTCAGCTTTCTTTGACCTCAATACTCCAGAACTGCAGCTACAACCAAATGAAGACCAAGGTTTATTGGTTTATATTTGATGTAACAGAAAAATGAAAAACTTACGAAACTGTTTGTTTTTTTTTTTTTTAGGCAATGTTCATCCCAAAAATATTCACAATTCACCACACTTGAAACATTTTTGATGCATAATAATATTTAAGACCAATTGAAAAACATATATCCTGCTTAATTTCTTGACATTTTAATTGCTAAACCATAGGAAATTTATCTATACCATTTAGCTGCCTATTCACTGGAAATATCTGGAGATACATTCCTACTTGTTATTTATTCTTCCTCACCCCAATGACTCTAGATATTACACAGTAACTCTTCTGCTAACACTCTTAATGGATACTTTTAATACATACATATATATGTGTGTGTGTGTGTGTATGTATATATTTCTGAAAAACTATTTTTTATTCTACAAGGAAATGTCATGCTTAAGCACTTTCAAGCTTTTGTCTTCTGTGTTATGTATCTCACATGTTATTCAAACTTCAAACTGAAACCTAGCAAGGTTGAGCTCCTAAAGTGAAACTGTGAGATATTTTCTCCAATGAGATAGATTCTCTCCATTCAATAATCAGTAACTTTTTGCAGCCTCTAGTAAGGCAACATTTCATTTTTAAAGTTCAACCATTAAAAATACAAAACTACTGATGGTGGAATAGTAGCAACTTTACAATATTTCTATATAATTGGCAAGACCAAGGTGATGCTGCTGGCACTATTCATTATAAGTAATGAACATTAAAACAGTAATAAACAAAACAAATAGAAGAGCTAAAGAAAAAGTCGATACAAAGAAGATGTGAGATTAAGTGTACAGATCAGCAATATCTCATGTTACAAGACCTAGGCATTGGGATCTAGCAAGTTTAAGTAAAATAGTTTCTCTCTCATTTATTTCTTCTGTCATTTAACACAGTCTAATCTTCAATTAAACACAAAACTCTCGGCTTCTTTCCATTCAGAATCATCCTGGTATCTACTTGTTTTCAAAAGCCCTGACTATTCTTTGTCAGATGATAAGAAAACCCCTCTTTGAAGCTTAAAAAAAAAATAATGCTGTTCTGACACATTGTCCTTATTTCTCTGAATGTACAACTGGTCACACTCATTCAGTCTCATATAAGGCACATTTCGACTTGCACTTGCAGTTCCAGGACTACACCAAGTTCCAGATTCATCTCACCAAAATGGATGCAAATATATCCTCCACAAACTCATCGGTTTAGGTTCCTAAGATGGAATCTAAAGGATCCTATGATGGAGTCTTAATCTGGTAGAATGGTAACCTTGTAAAGAACAGACAAAGGAAGGGAGGAAAGAGAGAATGAGATAGCAAATATGCTCTCTCTTCCATGTGAGACCAGAGAGAAAGAAGTCCTCAGCAAAGCAAGGAAAGAACCTTTACTGGTTCTACTCCTAGTGGTTCCCTGAGGCCCCAGCAAGGTACTCAGCCTGTTAGATTTTGTTACTACAGTACAGTTACTACAATACATGCCAGCTGACTGCTAATTCACAGCCTAACACAGCCAAATCAACTCCTTATCTTCACACTAAATCTGGCTCTCTGCATATCATATAACAGCAGCATCCAGAAGACTGAGCAATCTGCATTCTCCTTGCAATTCACTTTCTGACACTCAGATAGTTTGTAAATACCATAAATTATCTTTTCAATAAACCCATCACATAATCTTTCTCCACTAGTAATGTGGAAGTATTGGATCTCATTTACTACACAGGCTGTTTCAATAGATTTCTCTCTTCCAATAGCTTCCTCACTTCAAGTTTAACACTTGATTAATCCATCTTTTACTGTCATGTAATTAACTTAAAATGCAAATCTAACTAGATCTGCCCTAACATACTTAGAACCTTCAGTGATATCCATTATTTATATGTCAAATAAGTCCGCCATCACACCTAGTTCAAGAGCTGAGTCCTTCTCAGATTTCTAATTTATCTCTTTTCAGTGATTCATTCATAATGTCTGAACTCACCTCAATATCCAGTTTCCCCTTAAGGAGCAAGTACTTGCCTAATTTCCCTCAAAGAAACGCCAAACTCCAGAATTTAAGAAAAGTATTGTTTGTGCACTACTTTCACATAAATGTCTAGTTCTAACAAAATCAAAGAACACATCTTGGGCCCAGCACAAGTCCTCCTTTAGCTGCCCTAGCAGCTAAAGTCCTTGTCTTGAACACCCCAGGATCCCATATGGGCACCGGTTCTAATCCCAGCAGCTCCACTTCCCATCCAGCTCCCTGCTTGTGGCCTGGGAAAGCAGTCAAGGACAGCCCAAGGCTTTGGGATCTTGCACCCACGTGGGATAACCGGAAGAAGCTCCTGGATCCTGGCTTCAGATCGGCATAGCACCAGCCATTGCGCTCACTTGGGGAGTGAATCATTGGACGGAAGATCTTCCTCTCTGTCTCTCCTCCTCTCTGTATATCTGACTTTCCAATAAATAAATAAATCTTTAAAAAAAAAAAGAACACATCTTATTGTGCAATTATCAAAGTGCATGGTACAAAATGGGCATTTCAAAAAGTTTTTAAATAAATAAAAAACAAAAAAAAGGTTTCAATAAGGCTATCATTAATATTCTGTATAGTAAAAAAGTCATAAATAGGAAAATATTTAATTTTTTTAAGATTTATTTTTATTATTTTTTTTTAATTGGAAAGGCAGATATACAGAGAGGAGAGACAGAGAGGAAGATCTTCCCTCCGATGATTCACTCCCTAAGTGAGCCGCAACGGCCGATACTCTGCCGATCCGAAGCCAGGAGCCTCTTCCGGGTCTCCCATGCGGGTGCAGGGTCCCAAAGCTTTGGGCTGTCCTCGACTTCTTCCCCAGGCCACAGGCAGGGAGCTGGAAGGGAAGCAGGGCTGCAGGGATAAAACCGGCGCCCATATGGGATCCCGGCCGTGCAAGGCGAGGACCTTAACTACTTGCGCCACCGTGCCGGGCCCGGAAAATGTTTAATTAAATGGCATCATAGGAAATAAAAACACTTCCCCAATTAATCATTATGTAAAACAAAAATAACAGGATGTAAAATTATACACTACTGTTTAAAGTTTAGTTAAAATTAATGTGCTGCGTGTTTGTATGTACATTTTCATGTTGATGAAAAATGGTTATATACACAAAAATCATTAACAGAAATTGTTTGAGGGTAAGATTAAAAATTAATTTTATTTTATGCTTGCTAAACATGCATCATTTACAAATAAGCATTTTTTTTTCTTGTAGGAAAAGTACTGAATGAAATCAAAATGTTTAAAAACACACAGTGAAAATTCTGTGAACTAGAACCAAGAAATAAAGATACCTGTGACCACATTGCCTATTTCTCTGAGGGATACCTAATCCCTACGTTTTGTTCTTCTCCATATCTAATTCTCACAGTGAATAGCTTTCCTTCCCCTTATTTATTTAAAATGAAAATGCTTTTGATAGTCCCTTAAAATAACTGAAACATTAAATCTGAAAAATTAAAACTTCCCACTCGTACTTACTTTGGGAAAGTAAATAAATACTATGGATATAATTTATCTTAATTAATAGTAACAATATGTAACATTTCATATCATTTATAATTTTAAAACATCTTAATGAAAACTCCATTAACTAAACCAAGCAAAATGAGCACATTTCATCATATAGATAAATTGAGGCTCTCTGAATTCTCAGGGCAGTGCTCTCTCTATAATACCATGCTGCCTATAGCTTCCAATTCCCTCCAAGAATCATGAGTCCCTCAGCTCTCTTTTCTCTCGGAGATAAGTCTGTCAGAGAAAACAGATTCTTCTCTACTGAAGTGAGTAGATGTCGTGTGACTTCATGTCACTGCTTATAATTTCCCACTCAATCCCTTAGGAAATTCTGATCCCATATTCTTCTTTCTCAAGGTTCATCAACCCAAGAAATAAAAGCTTCACCTGGATTGATCATTTTTCCTTTTCAATAATCACCATCTATATAATACCTTTGAGAATTCCATCACTGAATTGTTCTCTATTAAAAAAAATTTTTAATGGTATTCAATATTCTAGTTGTCTCTTGTAAACCATTTTGATTTGCTGATTCAAGGTACCAGCACAATGGAAAACTGCACAGTATCTGCAAAGGAGGTTGACTATTAATTCTAAGTTCCTGAAATGGGATCAATGAATATTTTCTCCATTTTTTCAAATGAGCAATCTAGTATTATAGTCCTATACTCAATAAAACCACAGCACTACATCTTGTTCACTTTATCTCAGCTTCCAGTTTTGTAAACTGACATAAACATCTCATGGAAAATAGGTATGGAGTCATTTGAAATTATTTGGAACCTACTACACTGAACTTACACGTACAGTAGTACATATCCCACCCCACTATCGATCAAACATGTATGTTTATAAAATCACCCATGCCAGTGTAGCTGATGCTTGACCACAGAGGCGCACACATGGTTGGGCATCTTAAACATATTACATTCAGCCAAAATAACCTAATTTGCTATCATCTGTGCAAGTAACTACATGGTACACGTAGGAACTCAGTAATTTCATTGCGACTGGCATTTCTGAGACTATACATAAAACCTTCACATTTTCACATCATCATTTAAATAGTTTATAACTTTTCCTGTGTTACCTAAACCATTAGGAGAGATAAAAATTTCATTACTTAAATAAAATTCTTTTTAAAGAAAACAAGGCATATAATCATAGTAGATACTAACAAATAACATTGAAGAAAAAAAAAAAAACTGATTGCAATTCAGAGCGTTAAGTGCAGGGAAAAAAAAGATATAGAACTAGAAAACTGAGCCCCAACATAGGACATAAAATAGCAATACTCTCTTGCAAAATAACAGATAATCCAAATGATCCTAAATAACTGAGTGGACAGATTTGCTACTAACTTGGGAGAGAAAACTGTGAAGGAGCCTATGAACTCTAAGAAAATTCTAATTAAAAATAATGAAGCAAATAAGAAACTGTAACTGGACAGCCAGAAACCAAACCTTGATGAGCACAGGGGTAAGTGGGATCCCTGAAGGAATCCACCTTTCTTCCTGTGTGATGAATACTATACTAGGGTATAGTTGGTAACTATACCAACATCCTCAACTCTACAAGGCACAGCTGTGTTACACTGCTGCCTCAGAGCTGACACACAGGATGCAACAGAGTTTAGACTTAACAATTATCCTGTTTTTAAAAAGTTCTAATGTAGACATAGATAAAGAAAATGGAGTTTCTTTTCATCTTCCTATCTCCAAATTCCAAACTCTAATATATTCATAACATCAAATGCTAAGAGTCAGAAAAATACTTTCAGGGCTTTTGCTAAGCATATACAATCCATTTCAATGAAACAAAATACCTCTTCTCACAGGCTCAATTCTAAGAAACCCAGTACAGAATGTAATACTTAGTAACACAACTTGAGAACACCATATTGAGAAATGAAAGGAATTGCACAAAGCTGTAATCAAGTGTTTTATTTTGTGTTGAGTGCTCTCACTGAAGCCCATCCAGTTACCTGAACACCTGCTCAGGGTAGCACAAGCTTAAATGCCTATGTTGTCCCGACCACAGTGCTTAATAAGCTACTGGGATTGTTAAAAATTCAACTCCCTTATCAGCTGTAGTGATGTGGACCTTGATTCTTTGCTGGCTCTCATCTGGAAGCTACTCCAAGTCCCTTGGGGCTACTCACAGATCCTAACTACTAGGCAGCTTTCAAGAACCATAAGATAAGTGTTTTCATTAGCAAGATCCCAACCACACTTTTTAATAGCTTACCTGATTAGTCCAGGGTCACTCATACTCCTGTCTTTTGGTATTGCCTTAAAAATAGTGGATTGGTGATTTAATACATACACACAACCTTTTAAAATTGGGCAGGCTTATTAAGAACAAATGAGAAGGTCATAACATGCCCATAACTTCACATGGCAGATAAGTTTTGTGATATTGGTGGCATAGTTTAAGTAATGATGTCAGTACCACTAGGGTGGTACCTGAAGACTAAAACTCTGATAGATCATTTGAGGATATATATTTATGCTCCATGTATTGTCAGATGCTTATCTTGCATTTGTATTTCATGCCATATTTTGAAGTCAAGTAAATGATGAATAGCTTGGTTGTAGGAGGACAGGTAACTGGATTTGTATGCCTAGCTTACATAATAAAGAAAGCTACTTCCTGGCAGGTATGTAAGAACAATTCATGGGGTATGCAAGCACGTGGGAACTCCCATAATCCCCAAACTATTCCCTCTTGTTTTATTTATTTGTTTGTTTGTTTTCAAGATTTATTTTTATTGGAAAGTCGGATTTACAGAGAGAAGGAGACCATAGAGGGAGAGACCTGTCATCTACTGGTTGACTCCCCAAGTGGCCTCAATGCTGAGAACCAAACCAATCTGAAGTCAGAAGATGGGCACTTCTTCCTGGTCGCCCACTTGGGTACATAGTCCCAAGAACTTGGGCCGTCCTCCACTGCTTTCCTAGGCCACAGGCAGGAGCTGGAAGGGAGTAGAGCAACCAGGGTAGGAACCAGTGCCCACAAGGGATGCTGGTGCATGGAAGCTGAGGACTTTAGCCACTAGGCTACTGTGATGGACGACCCTCTTGTTTTTAATAAGCAAATTCCTCAAACCCTCCTCCCTTATCCTGTGTGACCCACAGTCTATAAAAGCCTGATGCTGCTAACAAACATTGGCTCTTGACAATCGGTTAATGGTTCACATATATCATTATTTGCTCAGTGCACTAAGTCTATCACTACCGGACATCAAACACTTGATATTTCAAATAAATGGAATGCTTTTGGATGTTTTCAAACAAACTGAGTTCAAGCCTACTGAAATCTTGGCCACACCTTCAAGAGGCTGGCACAAGCATTGCCCACCCATTTCCTAACTGGTCAAGAGACCACCACTGGGGAAGCTTTTTATCTGTAGGTTCCTGCCCCACAAAGGAAGGAGGGGTCCAAGAATGCTTAAAATGTCAAGGCCCTTCCTGCAACCCTTGGTGTGTCTCCCTCTTTCCTTTCAAGAGTCCCGCAACCTCCTGGATCACACACACATTCTCTCTCTCCCTCTTTCTCTCTCTCTCTTTTTCTGTCTCAGGTGGTGCTTCCCCCTTTCTTTCTTCTTTCCCCCGCTCACCAGGTCACTTCACAAATAAACTTCTTTGTCAGTAGCTAGTTCCTGGCTTTTTGTTTCTATATTAAGCTCAGGAAAGAACCCACCAAGCTTTTCTGATAACACAAACAGAAACTAATCATAAGTAACAATAATACTATGGAGAAAAATCAAAGGTATAAAACAAAACTGCATTCAAGCAATAATTATAATAAAATTAAATTGTCAATTACAAATTAAATGAAAATACAACTAAAATGCCTCTAAGCTCCTGAGAGCAACAGCAATTTCTTTCTGTTGGTTTATAAATATCATATCCCTTGTTTTGTTTCAGAATGAATATGCAGGCCATTTATTTGTATAAAAACACAAAATTCTGATTTGGGGAGTTTGAGCATAAAATATATTTTAATAAGAATGAATAGAGGGTTTGGGTTATTTTATAATACAAAGAAATAAAAAATGTAGAACTATGCCCATTAACTGAGTTATCAGTAGTAAAATATAAAATTACTAAGTGCAGTGAAAAGGGAAATACTCAATATTTCATGTAGATACTCAAAATTTTATAGCTGATTTATTTAAAATTTAATAGCAACCTCTGTATACTTGAATAATGCATATATGCTTATTCTAACATCTATGACAATATTTTTACCTATTTTTAAAACATATCAGTTCATTCTTTTAAGCAATTTAAGCTTTTTGATGATATGACATTTTATAGCACAGCTAGGAACACAAAAATGCTTTTGCTGAAAACACTTAGGAACTACATAATAACCTTTTTATTCTAAATAAAGTATGATGATGGCTGTATAGGGTGACCATACAATGTGTTAAAAAGTAAGAAAATAAAGATCTTTACCATCCAATTTTCATATATTTTTCTCATATATCATCAGTTATCCCACAAAAATACCATCATATTAATATTGGCTTCTGACATGCAAATTGGAGAAAATCTTTTTTTGTTGTTGTTGTTATTTTGAGAAAAATCATCATTTTCCTGTATACTCTTCACTAACATTCCCGTTGACAACATTTAACACAACTATAGCTCCATATTATGAACAGGGCATTGACATTCATACAGTCAGAATACTCGACATTACCATCTGTGCAAGATTCCATGAGTTGCTTTTACAACTACCACACTTCCTGCCTTCCCCAATTCCCATATTAAACCTACAATTCACAAATCTCTTCTGCAATACTGTACTTTTGTCATCTCAAATTGTTATAAACTGTCACACATGGAATCATGATATATAACCTGTTAGGATCACCTCTTTTTATAAACTCAGCATAATTATCTGAAGATTCATCCAGGTTGTCATGTGTATGACAACAGTTCACTCTTTTATTATAGAGAAAGCTCTGTGCTATGAATATAATCAGTTCATTTAGCCACCGTGGTACATATGGACTACTTTCTGTTTATTATAAGTAAATCTACCAAAACATTTGGCATTTTTATTTTTATTTGCATAGAAGTTTTTATGATCACTGCAATGAATGCTTAGGCGAACAATGGTTGGGCCATATGGTATTTGAATATTTAATATTTTTTAAGGGAACTGCCAAATGATGTTCCAGAACAAATATATCATTTTATACCACTATCAACAATATGTGATTGATCCAATTTTTCTGCATCCTTACCAGAATTTGGAGGTATTGTTTTTTTTTTTTTCAAAAATTCACTTCTATCAAGTATACCACTATTTTTTCTGTTACTAGAAGTTAGTCACATTTTATTTTTTATTCAAAATGTGTTGGATGTTTAATTTATAGAAAACACAAATAGTTGGCTCTTAACATATTCAATTGTATTTTTTTGTGCTTTGTAAATTGGCTTCACACATTTAATAAGAATATAAAATATATTATTCATAAATATATAACCTTCCAACTTTTAGCAAAAAGCATAGAATTACCTCCTAGCCAAATAAATCATTCCCTAAATGGTATCATGAATTTCACTGTATATTTCTAATAAAATTAATATTACTAAGTTTTTAAAAATCTAGTGAGAGATAAAATTGAGTACTAAAGTGTAAGATATGCAAGAAAACTATCCTGAAAACTACTTAATTATCTAGACATCAAGGAAATTCACTTGCCAAGATGTATGGGTGCTGCTGCACGGAGAGCACCGTCATGAGTTTGTACATTTTTCCAATATCATAAATATCGATATTATATTATCAATAACTAAAATATTATATATTTCCCCTTACCTGAGAAAACAAAAATGTCTCTGCTATTTTAAATGGGATCACACTGAATTTTTAAAATTTCTGCATAGTATGGACATTTTCATGATTTTAATTCTTCCAAATCAGTGAACATAGAACATTCTTCCATTACTTTGTGTCTTCCGTTATTTCTCTCTTAAATGTTGCATAATTATACTGTAGATATCTTTCACCACCTTGGTTAAATTTATTTCAAATTTTTCAAATGTTTTGTAACTTCTGTGAATGGTAATGACCTTACACATTCTTTCTCAATCAAGGCATTGTCTGTGTATACATAAAAGCTTGCATCCAGGAAAAATGGACAGTGATGATCTTCAATACGCTATGAAATAAACCACCTAGTAACATTATAACATTATTGCTTCTATCTAAGAATGTGGACGTGCACAGTTAAAAATTACATGATTCCAGGCCTGGCACAGTAGCCTAGTGGCTGAAGTCCTCGCCTTGCAAGCACCAGGATCCCATTTTGGGCATCGGTTCTAATCATGGCAGCCCAGCTTCCCACCCAGCTCCCTGCTTGTGGCCTAAAACAGTTGAGGGTGGACCAGGGCCTTGATCTCTGCACCCATGTGGGACACCTAGAGGAAGCTCCTGACTCCTAGCTTCAAATCAACTTTGCTCTGGCTGTTGAGGCTGCTTGCCGAGTGAAGCTGTGGATGGATGATCTTCCTCTCTGTCTCTCCTCCTCTCTGTATATCTGACTTTCCAATAAAAATAAATCTAAAAAGTCTAAAAAAAATTATATGATTCCCTGATGCAGATGTTACAGTGATGTTATGGTGAGTCCAAAAGTTGAAACACTGGTGTCATGTATTAGAATGCCACTTGTAATCCCGGATGCTCTGCTTCCAATCCAGCTTCCTTGTAATGCATCCATGAAGGCAGCAGACAATGATCTAAGTGTTTAGGTTTCTGTCACTTCTACGGGAGACCAAAAATGGGTTCCTAGCTCCTGAACTCAACATGGTCCAGACCAACAGCAACAGAGGGAACTGTGGGATGCATGGGAAGATTTTATATCTCTGTTTAAATAAATGCATAAATCTTCAAAAAATCATTTTTAAAAGAAATAAAACCAGGAATGGCAGAAATGAGCATCAAAAGGAGATCAGACCCATGTCTTCAGATCATTGTAAAATTCTGCCTCTATTTAATACACTGTAATTATTTGCTTATAGGTATATACCCATCACCAGCTTGTGAGCTCCTTGATACATTATATCCATTATTTTCTCGTAAGAATGATGCTATAGATACAATCTCTGAGGAATAACTCTTGTGCACACTGCCCTAGCAGTATACTCCCTGTGTTTTTCCGATGCAGCCCCACATCTCATAATCTATCTGACCTACATGACTCTTTAGGTGACATTCCACTTATCTGTGCAGTTTTCATTGCAGGCTCTTATACCTATAGCTCTTTCACCTGGCCCAGTGTCAATTTCTTCTCATTCTCTTTGTCCTACCTAATCAAGCACCAACTAGCCAATGCTTTATTAGAATAAGCTATTCAGTAGTTTCTTAAACATTATGAAAGCATTTTTCTGTCTTTCCAGTTTGGCTTACACGTCTATGAATTTTTTTGTGTGTGAAAAGTTGTTCTGGTTAATTATCTTTGGAGAGATTTTTCTGAATAGAATTCTAAGGGTGGTTTTTGTAAGGCTGCCTTGCTTTTTTAGCTCTGGATCCAAAGGTCAGTTGAACATATGTCACAAGAGACTTGGAAGCCACCATAAGCAAGTTCTGTCAGAGCACTGGGCACTATCCCAAACAGAAGTCAATTTACTAGCAGCATTTGTTTTCTTTTTCCAACAGCGTACTTAAGCTTCAGGCTAATAGCCAATTTTGTATTTCAATCTGTGCATCAAATGTAGAAACAATAGTTGTCACCATTTGAACAATAATTTTCTAAAATACTGCTCTGAACAATGCAAGGATTTGGAAGAAAGTTCTTAGTTGTGCTTTCAAAACTATACAGTCAATAAACTGTATATTACATTATTCATTTAGGCACCTTTGTAGCACTGCTCTGGGATAGTTATCATTCTATAGTCTCAAATCAATTATTTTGTTTTAGTCTCTAAGAGAGCAAAACTGGATGTAATGAAAGTGATTTCAGATTCTAAATTATATTTCTAAAACATGATTACATGAGCCTAATTCCCATGTAAAAAAGCGAGCTTCTAAAATGGCTGATCCTCTAGTGACTTGTTTTCACTTCTGTATTAAATATAGAAAGATGCTGTTTAAGAAATTAAAATTATACCCCCTGCTGTAGGAAATGGCATAGCTTGCATTGAACCTAGGCAAGTGTTATACTGTTGGGAGAAGAGCAGCTAAGAGATGACAGGCATCCTGGGCCTGGTTAATGCCAAATTTGTGTTAACTCTACCAGTGTGCCAGCATAGTCACCTATTCAATTTTGTTTTTAAACGTAAAGGGAAGAAACCAGCATACCAACAGACAGGATCTGAGGACATGAATGAGTGTGTGAGGGCCTAGGTAGGCAGGCAGGGGACCAGGCAGAAACCACACACCACCAGAGGACTGGGTATGGGGGACTATCGATAGCTCAGGGAAGATCTGGAGATGTGTGGAAGGGAGGCCTGCTGAGTGAGAACATAACAGGTGAGGAGTGACATCTGGGGGACATCTACTAACCTTGCTACTATACTTGCAGGTAAATGAGGGGGCTGAGAATGGGTGATTTATAGGAGGGAACCTGGAGAGCTTCTGGGATCAAACCAATACACCTGCCCACATGGGAGACTTGAGCTGGGATTATTGGTATCAACCAATGCCTATAGGCATACACAAAAGTTGGCTAGGGGAATGCATGGGGAAGGGAAGGGTGGGGATTTGCCTGGCTGGGTTCGACTGCAATATCAGCCAATGTGTATGGGGGCAAAGAGCAGTCCATGTTAGGCTAGGCCATGACACTATGCAGCTCATCAGCAAACTGGGTCTAGGAGAAGAGTCTGTGAGTGATTGTGAATTCACCCCTGTGGGATTGCCAGACCAGCTGGTTTGCTCCAGGGCTGGAGTGGTGATGGGGTGAGCAGAGCATGACCATGGAACTCAACAACACTCATGGATTCTGGGGTTGAGCAAAGGCTGGACTAGTCCAGGCTGTAACACCTGCAGACACACCCAAAAACTGGCGTGAAGCAGACCAAGTCACACTGTGGAGCAGACTGCCAGGTAACAGCCTAGCATCCACTGGTGCACCACTAGTGCCTGGCACATGTGCAATTTGGGTCTAGGAGAGGGCCTGATAGGGGAACCTGAGGAACTCTCATGGTGGGGCATCACTCCCACTGGTGAACACATCAGTCAATACCGGGTGTTGGTCAGTACAGGTAGGGCTATTTCAATTATTGGCAAGCATGTGGGTTGGCTCTGCAGGAGGCAAATGGTACAGGGCCAGGCCAAACCGCAACACAATGGCATGCACAGGAGTCATGATGCTGTGCAGCTCATGCTGAACTACGCTAGGCTATCACATATATTGGTTTACAAGAAAGCCAGGGACAGGGGCAGACTGTGCAGGGCTAGACAGCAGCAACCATCATTGAGAGTTGTAACTAAGGCCAGGTTGCCACATGGTGGTGGCAAAGGCTGGACTAGCGGTAGGTTAGGCTGGGCTGGGTCAGAGCAACCATTGGCATGTGCAAGATCTCTGGCTGGAAGCAATCTTGGTCAGGGAGCTAAGGGGGTGGCACTGCTAGGCTGCAGCTCCCACTAGTGAGTGCAAGAGCTGGAATGAGGGGCAGTGAACTGGGATGAACACAGATTCAGCATCCCTTAGCTTGGATGTGGGCTGGGTCTGGAGTGTGCCAGACTGGACTAGGCCCCAATACCCGCTGGTACTCACAAGAGTCATGGTAGGTATAGGACAGGCTGGGCTAGGTCTCTGTACCACTGAACAATGCAAAAGCTGGCTTTGGTGGTGAACCAGGTGTGCTGGGCCATAGCACCCAGCATAAAGAGCCAGAATTGGTATAGGCTGGCAGGAAAGGCCTCTGTTCCTGCCAGGACAGGAGGTGGGCCAAGACTGGTAGGCCAAATCAGGCTGGGCCAAGGACCCACTTGGGTGCATGAGATCTGCTACTGGGAGGCAACCTGATAAAAGAACTTGCAGAATTCCACGATAAGGATGCAGTCCCTGCAGGTGAGCACAAGAACCATGTCTGGGAGCAGCCCAGACCAAGCCAGGTTACAGTGCCTCACCAGCATATGTGTGAACCAGGTCTTGGGGGCAGGGTAGGCTGGGCCACATAGCACCTATAGGCCGATCTGAGAACCAGGAATGGGTAAAAGATGGGACAGGTTGGGCCAGAACACCAGCCAGTTCACATTAGGGCTGGGACTGAGGGCTGGCTAGGATTGGCTAGACAGCAGCACCCACCAGCATGAGCTGGAACTGGGGCAAGGCCAGGCAGAGCCACTCTGTAGCACCCACTTGTGGATGCCAAGGTGAAACGAGCTATGTCTTGGCTGCAGCACCCTCCAGCACATATAAGACACGGGATGGAGGGTCAAGAACAGCAGGGGAGCTGTGGGGGCTCCTCTATTGGGTCACTGCTCCTGCTGGTGAGCATGAGAGCTGGGGCTAGGAGAAGACCAGGCTGCGCAAAGCTACAACACCTGTTGTGCTGTATGTGAGCTGCATTAAGGGAGAGAGCTAGGGTGGCTAAGAGGCCGTATTCACTGCTGTATGCATGAGCCAAAGTACAGGCTGGTTGGGCTTTGCTGCAGCATCAACTTGCAAATGCTAAAACTGGGGGCAAGTCCTGTCAGACTAGACCATAAAACTACCTGAAAATACAAGAAATGGGGCAGGAAGTGGGCCAGTAGAGAAACTGGATGCCTACCTGATGGGCTGCACATAAGACCCAGGGCTAGATGCAGGCTTGGCTACTCAGGTGGTGGCATCTGTAGAAATGAGTCTGGGCTGGGTAGTAGGGTTAGTTGGGTTGAGCTAGGGTCCAATGCACATTGATGTACATGACAGCTGCACAGAATGTGGGACAGACTGGACAAGTCTGCTTCATATACAAGGATGCACAGAAACCCAGAGTTAAGGGCAGGCCTAGTGAGGGTTATTGGAGAGTGTTCCAACTAGGCTGCAGTTTCCTCTGGTGTATGGGAGGGCAGAATGTGTGGTGGGTAGTGTTGAGCTGGGCCATATCATCCATTGGTTTGCATATGAGAAGGAGCTGGGGACAGAATTGACCAGATGTCTTCAAATAGCAGTGTGTAGGCTGATGTGGGTAATGGACTGAGCCAGAAGCCACAATGGCTAGCACACACAAGAGTCAGATTGGGGTCATCTCTGGCAAGGTTTCTTTGGCAATATCTCCAACTGGATCTGGACTCAGAACTCCAACCGTAGTGAAAATCACAGGTTGTGTGGTCTGACTGTGGAGTGCATGTGTCAGACCTGTGTCTCCCCCATTGTTGAGGCCTGCGTGGTGGACAGCATGCTCACATGCTCACGGGAGACATGATAACCAGTGCATTGAGGCCTGCAGAGGAAATCTAGTACCATGGAGGGCCAAACAAATTGGGTAGTCCTCCAGGACAAATATCTGGGCAAATCGAGACTCTAAGGTGAACTGTCAGCTAATAGACCTTGAAAAGATTTCCTCAACCTTGGAACAATGAAATCAATAGCTTCTCAGAACTATCAAAATCACTTAAGAAGTATCCTTAGAATATACTCCACATTAGGGACCCGGGAATGACAACAGGTGGCCTTCTCCATTCCTGGGTACTGATGTGGTTGGGTTACTGTGAGTGGCCCTCTCCCTTTCACTGTACTTTCCCCAGATACCAGAAGGAAAAGGGAGATTGCAGGCAGCTGCCTCATCCACTTTTCCCATTCCTTGATCCTCTCCAGGCCAACTGGTAATCCACATGGACATACATCCCTCTCAACTATGTAAACAACAAAAAATAAAATGAATTTATTATTAAAAAGTATATATAAGTCACCTGCATTATATTACAAGTATAATTTCCACAAAAATTCAGGATCCTAACATTATCCATTATCTCATGTAATTGAAAAATAGTCATTTTTAAAATCTAATTTATTTTCATCCTATTTGAAATGCAAGATGAAATCAGAGCTCTCCAATCTATTGGTTTACCTCCCAAATGCTTACAACAGTCAAGGCCATGGATAGGCCAAGATGAGGAGCCTGGAACTCCCTCTTGTTGCTCATGGGTATGGCAAGGAAAGAAGTCCTTGAGCCACCACCTACTGTCTCCAGGCTATGTATTAGCAGGGAGTTAGATTCATGTCCAGGCAATTCAATATGGAATATGGACTTCCCAAGAGCATATTATATGCTGTATCAAACCCTCAACCAGGAGGAATAATCTACTAAATATAAATAATAACAAAAAGACTATATATTTATAACAATTCTCTCCAGTGACAACAAGTACCTTTTTATTACCTGACTTTTTTCTCTTCTTCATGTTTCCTTCAATTATAACAGCCTGACACAGAGTGCCAACACCACCACTGACTTCCTCTGTGAACTTGGAAACATTATTTTATTTCTGTATCTCCATTTTTTTCTGCTTGCTTTGTTTTGCTTTTATGTATAACAAACATGAACAAATAAGGTACCAATTTACAAATAGATTAAATAATACATGTGGAACACATTACTGTTCACAGAAAGTGTTAAATAAATACCATTTACATAGAGATCATGCCTCTCCTGGATCAAGAAAATTCAATCCCCCAAGTGAGTCTATTTCCATTAGTACATTTCCACATACTGTTCACTGCCTCTTTTTCTGTTTTAAATCTCTGCAGATAAACAATATCCTTCTCCCACCAGAACAAAGACTGTCTGCTGACATATGCATATAATATTGCTAGACCTCTCTTCCCTCAAAAGAAAAAAGTACTCACAAATCATAGCATCTGAATTTAATCCATCCATTCCATCAATATTTTTTGTTTCCAAACAGTGGAAACTAAATTCCTAAGATGTTTGAGGGCAAGAGGAGGCATACATAATTCAGTGCTGGAGAACTTTGTAGTTTGCACAGATGTAGCACAATATCCAGCAAAAATTTTCTCTGATAGTCACTCTCCTCATGAAATTTGCCTGGGACTTAACAGGCCCCTATGGTTTTCCTCATATAACCACCTTGCCAAGAATATTTTTTCATTCCTTTATTCATACTTAGATTCTACCCATCAGTTAGCTTAAACAAAAAAAATAGAAGTTCCTCTTCACTTCATCACACACTTCCTTACACACTATCCAAAGGAGGAAAATTTAATTCTTTTTTAAACACCATAATTAGATCACATATATCTAGTGTTGATTAATGACTCAGAGGAAGTAATATGATTTACCAAGCAAAGTCTGGGGTATTCTCACTTTATTTTCTTCTTTCTTTCTGTCCCTAAAGGAGATGGCCTTTTCAGGGAATACAAACGTATGATATGATTTAGTTTGAAACATATAATGCATCCATATCACTTTACATGTTTGTTTTAGTCTAATAAGTACTATGTCATACAGTCTATACATGGACTATCAAGTCAAAGCTCCCATGAATGATTTTCTTAACAGAACCAAATCTCACTTAACAGAGCCAAAGTATACTACTGTACTTTGTTCTATAACTTATGAACTGAGTTCTTAAAAATTTCTCAAGAAAAGTTTTAATATTAGATGATTTTGGCATTTTGGATGCACTGACTAAAATATTTTAACAACTAACTAAATATATTAAACTAAGTGTAGTAAATCTTTAAAAGAAGAAACTTCTGTCATCTCTGTGAAAAGGAATGAACTTGGAATATTAAACTAAACAAGAAAAGTAGCCCAATATTAAGCTAAAATAAGCCAAACACAGAAAGCTGAATACCACCTTATCTCAGTTACATGTGGAATCTAAAAACTCAATTCAATGAAACAATGGGTAAAACAGTGTTTTTTTTTTTTTTAACCTGTGGTGATGGAAACAAAAAGAGAAATGTTGTACAAAGAGCAAAAAGTTTCAAATAGATAGGAGGAGGAAGTTTCAGATTATTGTACAGCAGGGTGATTAGAATCAATAATAAAGTACTGCACATTTCAGAGTAACAGAGTAAATTTCAAAAGTCTAATTACAGAAATAATGAAAAGGTTATGAATATGTTAATTAGCTTGGTTTAACCATGTTTATATATATATATACACTTATACATACACTCTTGAATTATAACATTTTTTCCTCCTAGCTCAAAAGAATTGGAATTTCTTAGTCAGATACCTCCACTGTAAAATACAGTCATGCAAATGCATGCAGTATTTGATATTTTGAAGTCATATTCTTTACTATGTAACAGCAATGTGGTGATTTGGAACGAAGGTAAAATCAGAGACACAGTCTATCTACTGTTAAAATAAAACAGGATCATGTCCAGTGCTTCTGTGCTTTATTGCTGTCAAGAAATTCAATGTTGCATGCAAACAGTGTTTGTCTATCTGACCAAATAACAGCTTCAGGATTAATACAAATATTTTTAAAAGTGCTCTGTCCAAGACAAACCTGCTGACTTTACAGTATAGAGCATGAAAATTAAATACAGCGAAAGACTTTCAATAACAATGCAATTTTAAAACCAACACCAAATTCAACTTCCTATGGAAGAGGATTTCAATCAATAAGAAAACAAGAAGATGCATCATCAGGCAAATGGCCTGAAATCCTCTGAGGCAGAGGAGAAGTGCCTGCAAGTTACATCGAGCAGTTGGGAGGCAAACCTTGTAGATTCCATTGTCTGCTGAGATAGATAAGAGGAAAGTCTACTAATACATTAAGCTTCTACAATCGACTAAAATTCAAAATGAAAATAGTACTTACAAATGTTAAAATCTTTTCCTTTAATTTAATGCAACTTCATTTAATTGTTCTTCACTGTCCCTCATTATCTATAAGCTAGTATCCAAGTATTATGTCTGCTGCTACAAATAAAACTAAATAAATGAAAGCCAACTCACGCCGAACACTCCAACCACAATGAAAAAATATAAATTATTGAAGTTTAATGTAAAAATACACATAAAAGAGAATACTATTTGAACAAGAAGGAAAATCCTTGCAGAACTCAACTAACCATCAACAACTTCTGAGGAGAGATATCTGAGTAGAATGCTCCAAAAAAGGACTTCATGGGAGAGAAGATAAGCAAGAAATAAAAGGGTTTATATTCTTGTGGAAATGTTGCCATTCACTGAGAACTACAATCATAGTCAGGTTTAGTTGTTTGACAGTGGATATTTAATAAGTGATGAGTCACAATAAAGCAGTGTATCTAGGCTGGCATGAGTACGAAGCTTCCCCCATCACCGGCATGGCTTACGGGAGCCTGAGGATGCAGACTTGTAAGGACCTAGGAGATGGTACTGGCAGGGTTCTGTAGGGACTTGGAGCTCCATCCATGCAGGCAGACCAAGCATGGGGATTTCCACACATGCTTCATTCTGGGCCAGGTGGGTGGTGGGGGCAGGGATGGGGGAGAATAGCACCATCAAGTTGACATGATGGTGTGTTGTGCTGGTGGACCAGTCTTGGGAAATTGAATGTGCTTGAATCTTGGGTGAGAAGAGGGTTAGGGTTCCAAGCCAGCACTCCTGGAAAAGCTTTGACAGTGAATATCTGGGTGAATCAAGATTGTAAGGTGGACTGTGTCAGCCAAAGGACCTTGGAAGAACTTCCTTATCCTTGCAGCAACGAATTCAACAGTATTTCAGAACTATTGAAACCACTTCAGCAGTATCCAAAGAGCACACTCCACATCAGGGACCCTGGGATGGCCTCCCTGTGTACTGATGCAGTTAGCATGCTGGGTTAGGCTTCCCCCCTTTCTCTCCCCCATCCCCAAAGATACAAGAAGAACAAAAACAAAAATGGAAACAATCATATTATCCACCTTCTCCTATACTCCTCAAGCCTTCCCACCCCAATCAGTGAAAGGTGGATGCATCCTTCTCATCTATATAGCAATGGCCAAAAATAAAATAAGTAAAAAAGGTATAGCTAGTACTCATTTAGAATTAACTTTTCATTTTAGGGCCCGGCACAATAGTGTAGTGGTTAGGGTCCTCGCCTTGACCGCGCCTCGGGATCCCATATGGGCGCTGGTCCTAATCCTGGCAGCCCCACTTCCCAACCAGCTCCCTACTTGTGGCCTGGGAAAGCAGTCGAGGACAGCCCAAAGCCTTGGGACCCTGTACCCGTGTTGGAGACCTGGAATAAGTTCCTGGCTCCTGGTTTCAGATCGGCACAGCACCGGCCGTTGAGGCCAATTGGGAAGTGAATCATTGGACGGAAGATCTTCCTCTCTGTCTCTCCTCCTCTCTGCACATCTACCTTTCCAATAAATAAATAAACCTTAAAAAAAAGTAAAAAAAAAAAAGAATTAACTCTTCATTTTAAAGTGACATACACAGGAAATTCATGTAGACATAAGTATTTTCCCATTCTTTCAGGTAAAATGCCCCAGGATAAGGAACAGCTAAATAATTTCCTTAAGCTAAAGCATCAGAAGAAAAATTATAAGGAAAATTGTATCTATTTCAGTATAAGATTCCTTATATGTAATAAAATAAGAACATTTGAACAATGAACTGCATGCTATTCACTGGATTTCATACTGCAGAATATTGGTCTGTATACTTCACAAGAGATGACAACCATCTCAGGTGAGACTGCGGAAACAATACCAACAGTGAAAAGAAGAATCAGTGGTAAACTGGGCGACAAAGTTAAGTTAGAAAGAGCAAAGCAATAACTTTCATAGCATAGGAAAAGAGGAGGAAATCATGCTGTTTATTCACCACACATCATGGCAGACACAAAATGGGAGAGTTTTATTATTGTTATAAATTATACTTCAATGATCCACTCTCAACAATACTGTTAAATATAAATATAGTCCTGGAAGTCTTACATGGAGCCATTAGACAAGAAAAAAAGTAGGAAGAAGCCATGCCTCTGTTTGCAGATGACATAATTCTTTCTAACATAGAAGAAGCAAAAGGCTAAACTAAAATATTGGAACTCTCACAAGTGAATTTGATAACAGTGCAGGATACAAAATCAACAGGTAAACATCTATGCTATTTGCATACAGAAGCAATTCTTAATGTCATTCACAGTAGTTTCAAAAAAATTAAGTATCTTAAAATAAATCTAATCAAGGAACTGAGCGACCCCTTTCCCAAGATGAAAATACAAAATATTGAGAAAACAGAAGACACCAAAACTTTGCAAAAAAAAAAAAAAACAGTCCCTTTGAGGTAGAATTCTTATCATCAGAATATCCATACTTTCAAAAGCAATTTACAAATTCATTGTGATCTCAATAAAAAATATGCTAAACACAACAAATACAAGAGATTGCAAACAGCCAAAAAGCCTAATCCACATTTGGTGGAAAGGTGAACTATAACCATTATGAAGGACATCTGGTGATTCCTCAGCAATTCACCACATGACCAGGACTTCCCACTCCTGGGAATATACAAAAACAAATGGAAATCAGCATAGGAAAGAGTTATTAGTACATGTTTATTGTGGCATAACTTACACTAGCAAAGATATGCGACCAACTCAAATATCCAGCAACAGATGATTGTTAAAGAAAATGTGGTATAGACACACTGTGAATCCAAGTCAGCCATAAAAAGAGTGAAACCCTGTCTTTACAACAAAATGGATACAACTGGAAACCATTTTGCTTAGTGAAATAAACGGATCCCAAAATGATAAATATCACAAGTTTTTCATGATTGTGGTAACTAGAACACAAAATACCAAAAAGTAAGCAATACAATCAACATGAAAATTTGGAAGATTAGTGCTTACAGCATTTGCCTATACTCTTGATGAACAGTAGGTATTTGTTTTTTAAGATTTTTTTAAAATGCAGTTCCATAGAACTGCAGATAAGCAGATGCCATCCTGGGTCCGCTGGGCCACAGCCTCAATTGGCCCCAGTGACTGGAGCTGAGCTGAGCAGGACTTCCTCCAGGTCTCCCAGGTTGTTTTGGGCTCCCAAGGCTTTGGGCCATCCCCCAATGCTCTCCCAGGCCACAAGCAGCGAACAAATTGGGAAGTGAAGCATCTGGGACATACCAGCACCCATATGGGAACCCAACAAGTGCAAAGCAAAGAATTAGCCGCTGAGCCATCATGCCAGGCGTGAATACCAGGTTTTTTTCTACTTGCCAAGAGCTGTGTTCTCTAATAAAGTATTATTATAAAGTGAACTGCAATTGTGAAATTGTAAAAATTAGCCAAAGCTAAGGAAATAAGGAAGGAAGAAGACAGGTGGCAACTGCTGGCAGAATGGAGGGAAGGGTGAGGATCTATCACTATGCCACTAAATCTGTATTGTGAAATATGTGAAATTTGTTCACAGCATGTAAACAACATTAAATAAAAGAAATTTAAAAGATATTATTCAAATAAACTTTTCTGAATGACTTAAGTACACCAAAATGTTCAAAGTGTATTTTCAACTATTTCACAGCATCCAAACTTGTTTTACCAAGCATATAGAATAAGTCAGTCTATATGAAGGTTGAATTATGTGTGAAGAGACAATTAAATAACTAAGTTAAGATTTCAATGAAGCCCATCTCTATTTTTTTCCATTTAAATTCCAAATACACCTTAATACATGAAAACTCAAAAAAATTATTCTATTATAAACATCACTGACAACAATATGTTTTGTTAGGTACCTCTTTAAGCCTTTAAACTGTACTTCTGCAAATTAAATAAATTTAACAGATTTCATCTAAAATCATTTTTTTAAAATTTATCTTATTTTTATTGAAAACACAAATGTACAGAAAGAAGAAAAGACAGAAAGATCTTCCATTCACTGGTTCACTCCCCGAAAAGGGCACAACAGCCTGAACCAGGCCAACAGAGCCAAGCAGACCTGAAGCCAAGAGCTAGACGCAACCTCCAGTTTGCATATGCAGGTGGATCTCAATGCTTCCGGCCATCCTCCAGGGCTTCCCAAGGCCTCAAGCAGAGAGCCAGACTAGAGGTAGAGAGCCAGGACACAAATGGGTGCTCATTTGGGATGCCAGTGCTTGCAGGTGGAGGATTACCTTATGGAGCCTTAGCACCAACCCCTAAAAATCATTTTATTATGAAAAAGAGTAGCCTTAAGTTGGAGGTAACAGGTATGAATAGGTAAATCTCCCTTAAACTAATCATTAATAAAAGTTATTGCAATACTATAATGTCATTAAAAATTTATGTAACTTACTCTCACAGTATCTTTCTTTTCCCTTAGGAAATAGCATAATATTTTTCTTTAAAAGGAATAAAGTAGCAACTTTCTTGAAAATGCCAGAATGGCATAATACAAAGGGCATACAATGAAATATGTTCATTTCAATTAGACCAATGCAGTCACAAGTTAAATGGGTGTTAAAATTAAAATCGAATGTCAAGGACATGAAAGGTCACAATGAAATAAATTACTTTGGAATTCTTCTCTTAGTACTTTATTATGTAAATTAAATCTCATTTCATTTTCTCATATTTGAAAATCAAGGCCTGAAAGAATGTGTGAAGCTTAAATCTTCCGTTACTGTGAATATAACCATCCATCTAACAGATGGGTGCAGGTCACAGGGTAACTTTATCACACAACATCAAAGCAATGTAAAAAGTGAGTGATGGATACAGAATTAAATCATAAAATAAGCTGGAAAGCATTTTTAAGTACCTAATAGAAGTTGCAGTTTTCAAACATTTAGGAAGCTTATCAATAAATATGAATATTAATCTTAACATTTATCTTTGGAGTAGAAATCTTCTCATTTTTTAAAAAAATTATTTTAGAGAGAGTGAGAAAGTCAATGAGGATTCTTCCAAAAGCTGATTCACTATCCACATTTCCAGGGTTGGGACAGTGGAAGCTGGATTTCAGCAACTCCCTCCTGAACTCACCTATGTGTGGCAAAGGCCCAGACACCCGAGCTATCTTCCACTGTTATCTCAGGCACATAAGTAGGGAGCTGTCCTGGAAACAGTGGTACTCACACTGGTGCCTATACGGGATGCTGGTGTTGCAGGTGGTCGCTTAGCTTATTACCCCATAATATCAGCCTTGAGATACCTTTATTAAAGGAAAGCAAAAATAGAAATTATAATATTCTAATTCCATAAGCTAAGTTACTGTAACTAGTTGCATCAGGATTTTTGGAAAACAAAATTTTAACCCAGTATTGTAAAATATTAGTTTCATTCAGAATTGTAAGAGAAAATCATCCATAAGAATTTTAAACACTACAGAAAGTTTCACTTTTGGCTGTAGATGCCAAATTTCACTATGTTCAAGGAATTTTTAAGAGATTTGTAAGAGAAAATCTCTCATAAACATTTTAAAAGCTACAGTAAGTTTCACTTTTTGCTGTAGATACCAAATTTCACTATGTTCAATGAATTTGTAAAAGAAAATCTCTCATAAAAATTTTAAGAGCTACAGTAACTTTCACTTCTTTCTGTAGCTACCAAATTTCACTATGTTTGAGGAAATTACATGCTTTTCAGCACTTTTATATACCTGACATAATAACATTATAAAAATGTCTATTTGCCTTCTTTTATGTCCAGATGGAATTAATGATTTTCAATAAATTAAGAAAATTCAGGTTTCTTGTTTTATTTTCCTCTTCTTTTAATGATAATGATAGCTTAAATATACCCATTATCTTCAAAACTCTCAGTGCCCTAGGAGCAAAAATTACCAAAACTTCCTGACCGCATTCTTTTATACAAACATAGAACAAATTACTATGATCTTGGATTTCTTGCATGAAACTGCATTTATGTGCTGATCTCCATATTATCCCAGCATATAAAAAAAAGAAATAGGATGCTTGGTTATGTTGATTCAAGATGTATTTGAGCCATCAGGCTATTTGTTGCAGGAAATAGAACACTGTAGCATAGACTCGTATTACATGCCAAATCAATTAAGCTCCTAACCTACGAGACTGTTATCTACATTGACAGAACTCAAGCGGAAACCAGTATGTTCCTGTCAGTTTTTCTTTGGTACACTGACTTAAACATGCAAGTCTGATGATAGATGACTGTTAAAAACTTACAAAAGAATCTGCAGTTATCAGCAACCTAGTTACAGACTTCTAGACTGACACAACACAGCATTTGTATGAGAGCAGAGAATGCTGTGCACACATTTATAATCTTTACATTTAGAAATTCATTTCACCCTTCTGTTAAAAATAAATCAATGTTTAAATAAATTTACCCGTATTTATTACTTAGATGAGCCAAATAGGCTTCCAGCCTTGCAAATGCATCATAAAGTTTGATTTCACTATATAACTTCTCCCTGAGACTATCACTTTGAGTCCTAATATTTTATTTACCTAAAATGATAAATGTTGAATCTGTTCTTATGGGCTGCTGTGAAACATGAGAAAGAAACTGTTAATTTCTCCATGCACACATTTCTTGAGGTTCAGTATAATTCTGAAAGAACTTCAGATCTACTGAAAGCACCTTTTCTGTTCCTCAAGTACAGGGACAAGCTATGTGCAGAGTCTGTCCACATAGCCAGAAAAGGGACAAGACAAGTAATTCCACAAATGGCATTGTAGTAAAAACGAGCAAGGTTAAAACAAACAAAATTGTAGGCTGTTCCATCTCAGGAAGAGGGCTGTGAGCAATGAACTACTGGTGTCCCAGACATTTAAAAATTAAAAAGCTAAAAGGAATTACTTGGTTGGCAAAATTCTGGTCTCAGGAAAGCAGGAAGAATTAACAATAATAACTCTGAATCCAAGACAATTTGCCCTCCTGTTTGCAGAAATTACCTTTCAGCAACTCTATAAGAAAAACTAGACTGCGGCGCAGGGATTTCCTATCGCTTGTGATATGAGCATCCCACACAGTAGCATTGTGCTGAGTCCTGGCTGCTCTGATCAAGCTGCCTGCTAACAGCCTGTGAAAGCACTAGAAGATGGTTGAAGTACCTGCGAGACTGTCACCCTGTGAGAGACATGGAAAGAGTTCCTGGTTCTTGGCTCTTGGCTCTGAGCAGTCACCTGTCAGACTGCTAGAGTTACTTGGGAAGTGAATCAGCAGAAGGAAGACTTGTCACTCTCACTGCCTTTGTAATTCTGCCTCCCAGATAAATAAGATGCTTAAAAATATAATGAAATTAAACAATTTTTTCATGAGAAAAGAATAAGTAAATCTTTCTGTCATAATATTTCTCAAGAAAAAATATAATAAGTATCTTTGTTGCGCTTCATGGCTCTCATATTTATTACCATGGAACATGCCTTCATGGATGTTAATATCTGAAATTTTAAAAAGTGAATCATTTTAAAATTAAAATATATCTTGGAATCTCAAATTGCATAATAGATAAAAAGTAAAAGATTCTAATTTGAAAAACAAGTTAAAGGTTTGGGATCCTGTAGCCAGCTGTCTCATGAGCACCTCGTGACGCCTTAGGGCTTTGAGACACAAACTTTGCAAACCAATCATGTCTCAAGAAAGGTGAGATGACAAGTTTCCTACATTGATATCAGAAATACAGAAGTATTTCATTTTATTGTCCTGAAATGATAGTTTTCACCTCCTAAAGTTGATCTTTCATTCTCGAAGCTTACATGAAATTCTCCAAGGGATATCAAGTAAAACACAACCAAGACCTATCTCACTTTGTTCAAAGATCATCTTCATCTGTGCCAGAGATCAAGTAAGAAACCTGGACTCATGTTCATCACTCCCCTCTCATTCATGGCAAATTTCCAACGATCTCTAAAAGATGATCAGTTCTCTTCCTAACGCTTTCTTTCCACATTCCATCCATCTGCTTTTCCTCCATCTGTATTGCCACCAATCTAGTTAAGGCTCCATTATATACACTTCCAAGCTTCAACTTGCTAAATTATCATCCTTCACCCACACTTTTTTTCCACATAGTAGTTACTCCGTAATTTCTTTATCTGACCCTACAGGATTCCTACTTCAAGTCCTCCTATGGTGTCCAACTACTTAGAGAATTAAGAATGCTTTGACCATGCCAATAATCCCTTTGGTCTTGGTGTTCTCATAACACCATATATGAGTCAAATACTACTGATTCTTCCTGATCACAAGACTTAGGCACAGATCGGATCAGATCATCTGTGTTCATGACATTATGTTTCACATCACAATGATAAGTCATCATATTAAAATATTTTTCTCAACATCTGCACTGTGGTTCATTCCCACCTAACAAGCACATGCACAAAGACACAATCCAGCACCATGAGACTCCAACATCTCACTTGGAAGGGGCACCCTTGAAGCTGAGAGCAAATATGACCTACTTTTCATTTGAATTTTATAGACTTTTGACTAAACTTGTACATTTTATCCTTGTAAAACATATTTCAGACACATTCTGATGTTGAGTGACCTCCTCTAATTCCTTTCAAATTTGATGGTGAACAATATCTAAAAATCACACTACAGATGTGTTATTTGTGCTATGATTTTATGTACAAAATTGTACTACACAATAACTATGATCTGCATTTGCATTTTCAAAGTTATCACTGAATAAAGAGCTCAGATTTTTAGTGTCCTTTCAAACATCTAAGCATATCAATAGAAACTGACAAGCATTACAAAAGGGAGGATGGTGGAAGAAGCCATTAATTTTGTCACAGAACACAGTCTCAGCTTCCTAACTCCAACACAGAATCCATTTTTAATTCATCCCTAGAAATTTAATTGCAAGTGTCGCTGGTTCACTTACAGATATTGATCTGTTCAAAAGCAAGGAAGCCTTTAGTACCACATTAATTTTTGATCCTCAGCCTATCAAAAACCCAACAAACAGCTTTTTTACAAAGTGTGTAGCTTATTCAGTAATAACAAAAAAAATCACACTTAAGGTTGGGTGTTTGTTGCGGTAGTTAAGGCCACATATCCCATAGCACAGAGTGTGGGGTGAAGTGTTAGGTCTTATTCCAGATCCTGGATAGTTGGCAAATTTGGAGGCAGAAAATGACGTCTCAAATACTTGGATCCCGGCCATCCATGTGGGAGACCAGGATGGTCTGTGGCTTTACTTGGGTCAGCTGTGGCTATTATAAGGTATCTGGTGAGCAAATCAGAGATGAAAGATCTGTGAATCACTGTCTGTCCCTCAAACTGGGTAGACTTTAAAAAGTATACTCTCACTTGACAAGCTACAGATTCTGTTCATCATTCATCAATACGGACTATTTTTGCCACATTCCAATCACTGCTGGATAAAAAGTATAAAAACTGTGAAGTTCTGCTATAATTCCCAAGATGTTGATATGTTAGTGTAACCATAATTAGTCTAAGTGTTTGTCATGCATAATGCGATTCTCAAAAATATCTATGAATGGTACTATGCTTAAATGTCTGTTTTCTAAACTAACTATTTCTTGTAACTTCTAGGGCTCACAACACTTTTGTAAAGTAACATAATTTCTCAAGTATTTACAAAAAAAACTTTCTAACATTAAAACTGCTCTGAAGTAACTATGGGTGAAAAATTTTGCACATTCTTTTAAAAGATTTTTTTTCTCTTAATTTAGATGCATTGAGTATTGCGTGCAATGTGAACTGAAGGAACCAGTAGATGAGAAACAAAGTTATGCAGAAAGTTGTAAGCATAAGAGTATATTCTTGGTGATGGAAGGTTAAAAGAATGTTTTCATAGACAGAAAAACTGAAGGAATGAGCATGTTGTAGAATTTTGTAGAAATCGAATGCTGCGCAACATTAGGTTGGATGAAATTAGAAGGAAATTATGCCAAAGTTTGCTCTTCTAATAGGAAGACTATCAAACCTTATTCAACATGTTGCTTTGATTGTGTGATGGTGAAGGATAATGGGTCACCTTCCTGCTTATCCCCAGCCTCTACCAGCTGCCAGCCTAGCACTAGCATAGGGTACTAAATGAACCCTTCAACCATATTCCCATCCTCACTGACAACTCTGCTCCATTTTCTCTTAAGACAGTTGAAGCCAGTAAAGGAAACACACACACACACACACAGGGGAGGGCTACCTGGAAACATTTTGCCCTGCCTAGGACTGGCAGACACTGGCGGCCTCAACCCAAAGCATAGAAACAGTACCCCAATACGAAGAAAATACAGATGGACTGACAAATTTGATCCTATCTGAAAGGTTTATGAGGCAAGTTGTCCTGCAGGAAACCCACCTCTAAAATATCACCTTTTCCATGTCAAAAGCCAGGTCATGAAACAGCTGCCATTATTTTCCAGGAAGTCCCCTCACTCTGCCATTGCCCAGGCCATCTGAAGTGAGACTGCTCCAGTTGGCCCTTCACTCAAACTCTCTGCTCAGCCTGTCGTAGCTACCATGGGTCAGATCAGCATTATCGCTGGCATGAAAATTGACAGTTCTTTCTAGGACTACCTAGTAGATATTAGTCTGTGTGTGAAAAAATGCAAGTTTTTTGTGGCTTGGTGATCAAAAATAGACAAGGCAACTGTCAGTGACTGCATTCCCAGTTTATCCCTCTCTCAAGAACCTTGTCTGTGTGACACAAAACTTGTGTGCTTCGTTGTGTGTGTGTATGTGTGTGTGTGTGTATGTACATATGTTTCTCCAGGCTTGATGAAATGCGGACAGGTATGTAGTCTAAAAGCTAGCTGAATGCTTATTATTTTAAAAAGCACTGTGCCTGAGACATTTCAAACTGCTAAGACAAGGAACGTCAGGTTTAAAGAGTTATAAAACTAACATCTAAAACCTGGAGTTTCTGATTCCTTAGCTCTTAATATCTTCGAGCATGCCTCTAGTGTTTAAATTCGGGAGCCCTGGAGGCTAAAGGGCTGAGTAGGGAGGGAGTAGGGGAAGGAGACTGGCGGGGAGAGACAGAAGCAAAAGCAAAGGGATAAAGAATGCAAGGAACAAAGGGAAGAAGAGGGAGAGGCCGTCAAGAGCCTGGAACTCCCTGTGATTCTCACTGGAGTGGCAGAGACTCAAGCACTTGGGTCACCAAGCATTGCTTCCCAGGATATACACTGAAAGGAAAGTCGAATCAGAAGAGCTATGCCTGATAAACGGGCATGCCAAAATGGAATCAAGTGCCCAAAGAGGCACCTTAACCACTGTGCCATGTCAAGCAATGAAACAGAATGTCACACCAATAAGAACCTTCTCAGTGGACAGCATATTTCTGCATTGTTATTATCTCTATTTAATAGATGAGAAAACACACACATAAAAATCTAAGACACTTGCCAATGCCACATAAAACAAAGTGACAAAGTTAGAGTCCATACCCAGGCTGAATGAAAGTGAAGATGATGATTTAAATATACTTTGGGAGGACCTCAGCTGTAATGGAAGTGTAAGGAGCCTCGTCAGCTTTCTGTTCCATGCTGCTACATCAGGCGTGGAGGGAGATGACGGAAAGTTTCTGACTGAGAATCAGTAATCCCAGGAACTATGCAATAACTTAGGGAATAAATAGCAATTTGCCATCTTCCAAGAAATTCAGCATACTTTCAGTTCTAGGAAACATGAGAACAATAACTAAAGCAATTTTTAGGAAGTCTCTGGAATCTTGTTTGCCTGGGTGCAATCAAGACATGAAGAGCAGACAAGATCAGTGAAACAATCTCAACTGAACTTGAACTGTGGTAATGCAACAAGGTGGAGGAATCCACCATGGGGGGAAGGTTTGGGGAGGGGTGGGAGGACTCCCAGTGCCTATAAAACTGTGTCACATAATGCAATGTAATTAATAATAAAAAAAAACGTGAAGAGCATTCACAAAAAATGCTGCTCCACAAATAACAGCAATTAGAGGCACAACTATTAAAAGAAATGATGATTCCCATAAGTGAGAGATTTCATTATGACTTCAACAGATAGTCAGAATGAATATGCTTTCAGTGCATTAAAAAAAAAAGGTTAGAGTTTCAAAAACGGAAGTATTAATTGGAGGGTATTTTACTTCTTCTAAAGTTGGAATGCACCAATGAAAACCAGGGGTTTATGATGATACACACAATATAATTCCATCGGTTTCAATGGGACATGAAATTCTGCAGTTTTCTAAAATGCTACTAGGAGATGCTAATGCTGCCGATGTAACGATTACAGTTAAAAGCAGCAAGCTAATTGCAGACATGTAAAATAGTATGAGCAAATTTGCAAGCAGAAAAGTCAGTAGCTCACTTTTCTTGATAAAGCAATTCATAGAAAGGACTAAGTGAAATTTAAAAGGCCTTGAATGAAAAGTCCTAGATGTTATGGCAAGCACATCACTTGATTTTAATCCTTTTTCACACACAAAAAAATATTTCTTCATATTGACAAGTGTAATTGCTAAAAGAACTTAAAGATATAGGACTTATCAATTAGTACCAAAATGCACCAGTATTAGAGGAGACAAGGTGCTACCCCATAAAAGTCCTAAGTAAATTACTTTGGTACTTTGGTAATTTACTCTAACTGAAGTACAAATTCCTTTTTAATGCACACTCAAATCAATATAGTTTTTAAAACTTTATTTTCACACTACACTTACTAAAGCATTAAAGACTGTTGATAGCATATACAAATACTTTGGTGTTACTGTTTGCCAGAAGTATTACATAAATATGGAAATGTTCTAAAATATTAAATGTTTACCAAAAAATAGTCACTTATTAGTGTGGAATTAAATATATTTACTGTGCTATTGATTCTAAGCATCCAGTGAAACAGACTGACAGGAAAACCTGTTTCAGCAGGAATAAACAAAAAAATTCCTCTCATTTGCCAGGATTAGCTATTACCTCAAACATTCATTATGCTGCATTCACTGGATGTATTTGATTCTAATACGCCCTGCCCTTTTGAGCAGAATTGTTTTGCTGCTTTAATTAAAACGATACAAATGTTATTCTAATAAATTAATACCTGAATGGCTTGGAAGAAAATTCAGCTTAGAAGACATCTAGGTTTTGCAAAGCTTGAAATTTATAAATTCTGAATGACCAACTGTCAAAGAATGCAAATTGAAAATGATTCATGAATGTAAGAGACACAACATCATATTTTTCAGTAACTCTAAAGAAGACGCAAGTTAAAAACTATAATTCTAGCACATTTAGTTACATTAGATAACTAATTAATTGCCCAATTTTGGACTGCTGTTATCATCCAGGTAATACTAATTTCAAAACTGGAAATAAAATGTTAAGCAAATTCTGTTACTTTCACAGAATCTATATTCCGGAGAAAACACATGAATATATAACACATAAATACTTAAGACAAGTTCAGAACACATAATTTGGGTGTTATCAGGAGAGAAAAACAAGACTGACAGGAAATAGTCTCCAAATTACCTTTTTAACTTTGAAAATCAAGGAAGGAGTGTAGTTATGTGATACTAACCTCTTTCTTTTATTTATCCAAGGCTTATTGAGATACAATTGACAAATTTTATACGCATTTAAGGTGTACAAAGTGGTGTTTTCATGCTTGCGTACATTGTGAACTTACACTGCTAATTCACATACGTCTATCACACAGTTACTTCCTTTTGGTACGCTGAGAACATCTGCAATCCGTACTCTTAGCAACTTTCAAGTATCAATATAGGATTATTAACAATATCCACTATGCCATATATTAGGTCTCCAGAACTCGTGTCATCCCTGCATTTACTGAAACCTTGCTCCTCTTGATCAACATCTCCCCAACGAACTTTTAATGGTGAGGATGAAGCCAGGCTATTAAAGACCATTCAGTGTGTTTACCTGTTTACTGTTGGCATAACAGATGATCAATAAATACTTGCTGGAATGTTACTTGAATAAATTTGGAGGCAAGAATTTTGATTAATTTGACAATACAGAAGGTCTCCACATGGGCAAACCTTGCAAGCTGGCTGAATGGAAAGGACTCAGTGCACTGAAAATTAAGTGATGGAAAGTAGTAGATGAGGTGAGAAAGAGACAACAGAAGAAGGTCACACAAGTCCATGGTTGACTCCCGGCTGAACATGCAATCAACTGAGGAATCTGATAAAATATCAATGCCAGGTCATTGTGGATAAGCGTTATAACAGAAAATGGGAGAATGAAAATCAACATCCAAAGAAATGCATTTGTTTCAAGTCCCTCCATAAAGCTGCAGTACATCCACTGTTCACAAACAAAGGAATACAAACTTGAAGGCACTTGGGATGCAAGTTTTAACACCTTTTCAGGAACATCATGCCAAGTTTTAAAATCAGGGTAAAAAAAGTGTCACAAACGTTCCTGATTCAGAAAAAAACTTACATGAAAATTTTTTCTTCCGTTTGTATATTTGTACAAACATAAACAAGAAAAATACATGTAAATCAGGACATAAAATTAATATTCATTGTTTTATGATGATATCAACATAATGTGCTAATCAAGAATTCCAAAATTTCTCCCCACATAGAACCTAAGGAAAAATTAGAGACGATTCTACATTAAAAATACACAGGAAGCTTAAACTGCAAAAATTAATTTCTTTCCTTACATATTATCCTAAATCCTAAGACCTACTGATAGAACAAATAATAGGAAGCTTGAACCATTTTTGATTCCTAAACTCTAAATTCTTCTGGTAACCCCATGGATTTCTGGAAAGCAAGACAAGAAGACTTTCTCATTTGTGTCAAGACTTATTTCCATTTTTCTTCACATCAGCGCTTCCGCAGTTCCTAAGACCCTCTTAGCCATGTTATTTTTAACAGCATTTCTTGATTTCTAACATAATATGTGAGCCATGTGCTTATTTATTTATTTTCCATTCCCTCTACTAGCAAGCTCCACAATAATTTTATTCATGGATTTATGTCAGTACCCAAGGGGGTACCGAGCATATGGTAGGCAGTAGATACTTATTGACAGAATAAAAGTAAACGTGGCTATTATTCTCACTTTTAAGATGAAAAAACAGAACCTCACAATGGCAAGTGAATTTAATGGTTAATAAATCACTAGTTAACTTATGCCATACAGGTTTTAAATGCAGATTTACCTCATACAAAGTGTCATATATTAAACTCCATACACTAAATATTTAGAAAAGCTTTTGAACCTAACATTAGAATTTTGTGGCCAGGCTGTAGACAATTTATAGCAAGGAGTTATGACTCTGAGTTGCCATTAGTTGGAAGTTATTGAAGGGCACTGAGCAGGCAAGCAGCATCCTCTGAGAAGTGTTTCTAGAAGATTTATCTTCCATCAGTGTGGAAAAAAAGATAGGAATAAGAACATCACAGCAGCAAGAAGGTTCAAAGATCTAACCCATTCATAACTCCTTTAGTTGCCAGGAGTGGCAACTTCAGATTATGAAATATAATAACCATCATATTGCTCATATATTAAAATTTAATATATTTTCAGCATTTTTTAGTTTTTCATTTTAAGATGACTTTCTTAAACATACAGCTGCATCTTTATAGACGTATACAATACTTTATTTTTATCCTCTTTTAACCTAATAAAGTCAAAAATGTAAAAGTATGTTCGTGGTACTATCTTAAACAAGAAACAAAGACTTAGTCACGTCACCTCAATATCATAACTAAGTCACTTTAATGTTTGGAATAAGCATGTATTCATTCTATACTTTTCTAGTAGTGGTACCTCTGAAACTTGTTATTAGTGCTTGCATTAGTATCATAAAACTACTATACCTAATGAATACAAATTCAATGCCCAGAAGAAAGCAGAAACTTATTCTCTTTAAGCTCTGAGGGCTGTGGGGCCAAGAGCAATGTCAGGAGAGCTGAGTTGCTGCAAAACCTCTGGGATAAAATCCTTTCCCACTAGTACCTGGGTCTGGGGCTCACCATAATCTTACATAATCTCATTTCAACACTTACAGGATTACACATGCTTTACCATTGCAAATAGCCTATTTCTTAACTGAGAACAATTTTAACATTCCAGATTCACATGAATTCTGTGGAACACTATTCATATCATTACAATGCTTATGAAATATCTGACCAATCTGTAAGGAATGTAAAAAATATTGGCATACAAAAGGACGTACACAATCTTGCTGATATTATCAAGTTATAACACAAAACTTTTATGCTTCCATCTGTTGGAAAATATATTTCCATATTTGAAATATTTGACATATTTGAAAACTTACTATTTTCCTTATGCATTGCTTATGTTAATGTATTTTTGTTACAGAGAGACTTCCAGTTAGAATCTTGACTCTCCATATTAGTAAATTATTTTAGGGCTAAAAATCAAATTTTAGATGTGCAGGTACTTCCATTGTGACAGTATTGAGTAAATAACCACTGAATATTTCCCTCCTATTTCATATGTCTCCTAGGCTAGGCAATTGTGAACATAGTAAAATAGATTTACTTCACTTCTGTCAGACAGAAAGGGGAAAAAAAGGAAAATTAGAAATAAATTTAAAAAATATGTCAGAGGCTGAAAACTGAAGTCATATAAAACCATGTAGGAAATAAAGTGAAGGGATGGGGAAAACTTTCTATTTTGAAAGAATGTGGCTTTGACACATGTGATATGTTTGGAGGAAGTAAAGGCTGAGGGAGGAATAAGACATAGGGAGTCAGATGCAAGAGAAAGAACATCACAGACAAAACAATCACTAAGACAAAGGCAGAGGTAAATGATAGTTGGAATGGAGGAAATAATTGGAGAATATTAAGCCATGAAGTCAATGTGATGCCACTCTATCTGGCAAAGAACTTAACTAAGCCACTGTAAGATGTTTAGCTCTTTCCCTCACAGGGGCCTTCAAAGGCATGAGCAGGGTCATAGCATGATCAGATGCAAATAAAAATTCTCAATTCATTTTGAAGGAAGAATAGAAGTATCTCCTGATATGAAGCGTGAGAGGAAGAGAAATATTAAAAATAAATATGATTTTTGGCTTAAACAGCTGAAATGAAAAAGATATAACAACTGAAATATAAAATACTACAAGTAAGGATGATTTGACTGGAAGAATAAGAGTTCAATATTGGACACAGTAAGTGTAAGATGCTTCCTAAAATCTAAAAAGATGTTCAAATTTGCACAGATGAGAGATGGGAATATACATTTGGAAGTTATAAAACTATCACAAGGAATATAAAGCAATGATATTGGACTGAATATCATAACTAAAGGGATGAGTTTGAAAAGCTACAGACAAGATCACCCTGTTTCCTGGGCTACCTGAACAAGAGGAAGTAAGCTGAAGAGAGATAGCCTTTGAAGCAGATCAGAAATCAGTTAATGATGTTACAAAAACCAGGACCGTGAGACCATCTCTATGATAAGTGACAGTATGATGTGGACATCAGGATTCCTGTCTGAGGAACATTCAACAAACAAGTAGGATCAAGGACAAGAACAGACCACTGAGCTCAGCAATAAGGAGCCTCTAGGTGAACTTCATAAAAGCATGGTCTCACTAAAGTATAAAGAATATTGCCCCAACAAAACATCAGCAACAATATACAATATATCAGTAACACTGTATTATGTGAAACAGTTTTATAGGTACTGGAATTCCCCCCACCCCTCCCACAACCCTCCATCCATGGTGGATTCCTCCACCTTGCTGCATAACCACAGTTCAATACTATGTCAATTAATTCCATTTTTTTTTTCAAAATAATTCTCTTATTTCCACCATTCAGATGTTTGAAGACCAGGTGACATGGGTACAGGGTGCTTAATGAGTAGTAGCAGCTCTTAAGGGTAGACTAAAATGCAGAATATAATCATGTGCTAGTAAATCATGAGACTTATAAATGAAAAACTCGTAAGAAAAAATTTGCAACTGTTTATTTTCCCTCTTAAAATCCAGCAAGAATGCAGGCATCATGGAATTGCATATTAAGCCAACATTTTGGACAACAGCAAGAACTACCAAAGTTCCTGAGATCAAGTTGTGCCAGTTACCCAGATTCAGCTTGCTGCTAATGGGTCTTGAAGGCAGCTGATGATAGACTAAGAACTTGGATTCCTGTCATTCATGCTGGAGACTCAGACTGAATTACCTTCTCTTGGCCTCAGTATGCAAACACTGTCTACTGTGGTACTTGGGATTGAACCAGTACTTGAAAAATCTCTCTTCCTCTCTACCTGGCTCTGCCATTTCTATTTTCTCCCACCATCACACTGCCTTTAGTCTTTTCTCAAAATTCAGTGGGAATTTTTTAAAATACAATGTACTAAAGGAAATAATGTACGGCGAGCAAAACTGTGCATTAAACAATGTTTTAAAATGCACAAAATGATTAAGATATAAATTTAGACAAGAAGTTTATAAAAATGAAATAAAGTAGGAGCTCTACTAGAAATATAGACAAATAAAGCAAAACTTAATTTTACCACTCTATTTGCAGCAAGCTTAAAGGGTTTTAATCCTATCTTAGACTTTCAATGCCAGAAAAGGTTTTTAATATGGATTAAATATTATTAGGTCCCAGAAGAAGAATAAATATTCCAAGAAGGAAATCATTTATTTTATGAGCAATCAACTAATTTTAATGAAGTCATATTTTAGAAGTGTTTCTAACTAAAGGGCCATCCTTTTTTAGAGTAATTAAATTCAGATAATTCAACAAGTTTTTACATTAGTCTTTTGGAACAGTCTTTTTATATGTAATGATTTTTTTTACTTTATTTAATCTTCAAAATGTGGACATAGGAATAAGATCATATGAACATTGTAAGTCAAATTGGGGCCAAGGAAATAATAAAATCCAGTTTTCCTAACTGTAGCACCAATATGCTTTCCCAATATTTTGGACTATTGTATCTACCATATCCATACAACAGATCAGTGACAGAAAACATTTACACATACTGGTTCTTCTACTCATAAAGAATGAAATAGAAAATACAATGGATGTTGATTACAGTCATTCCAGGTATATTTTAAACGGACACGAGCATATTTCCACAACCTGATTCAACTTAAGATTATAGTGTACTTCAGTGGCAACACAATATTTTCGTTTATCACAGAAAAAAGTCAAAATGTTTACATATAAAAGGACGTGTGCTAACAAAATTCCTCACTATATAGATAACACACTAACAAGGGGCACATTTAGAGATAGCAAATATACTCATTCTTAAGACAGCAAAGAGCACTCTTCATCCTCTTAACAGTTTCATTAGGCAAGATACACAAAGCAAAATATTCAAAATAATTCAGCACCACAACATGATTCAAAAAAATAAATATAATCAAATTGACAGTAACATAGACCCTGCTGTGTCAAAAGATTTTTCTATGCTGTAACATTGCAAATCCATAAAGATAGAAAATATAGTTTATTTATTGTAAATATTGAATAGTTGTTAAACAAAACTATATATATATATGGGTCAAATCCTTCAATATGCAAGAAAAGCTAGTAACATAAGAACTCAAATTCTTTTTTTACTCTAAAGTAATTTAACATGCAAACATACTTGAAATCAAGTTCTAAACCTTGTTCTGTAATAAGTGATTTCATACTCCGACGAGTTCTGAAGATTCATGGGCTACGATGAAAATATATAGAAAAAGCTTTTAGAAATATTTATGCCTTTAAAAGCTAATCACATAAACAAAAATCCAGGATAAGAATATTCTCAGCAATATTTTTTTTTAGGAAATTCAAAAACATGTTCCTAGAACTAGTGTGGTAAAGAAACTGGAAATATTCTGCTTTAAGATTAATAACCAGGGCCCAGGGTAGTGGCTTAGCTGCTAAAACCCTTGTCTTGCATGCACTGGGATCCCATATGGGTGCCGGTTCTAATCTCAGCAGCCCTGCTTTCCATCAAGCTCCCTGCTTGTGGCCTGGGAAAGCAGTTGAGGATGGCCCAAAGCCTTGGGACCCAGCACCCACGTGGCAGTCCCGGAAGAGGGTCCAGGCTCCTGGCTTTAGAACAGTGCAGCTCGGGCCGTTGAGGCCAACTGTGGAGTGAATTATCTGATGGAAGATCCTCTTCTCAGTCTCTTTTTCTCTGTGTGTATCTGATTTTCTAATAAAAAGAAATCTTAAATAAAAGATTAATAACTAATATTTACAGAAAGCATGATATAGTGATGTCAAAATGCTATGTGCATCTCACACTGCATTCTGTTAGAATATCTTATGTAGTACATAGTGTTCATAGTATAATGACTGAAAATGAAAATATTATTTTTAATATTGATGAAATTCTACATACTGTTCTTTTATCTTTATTTTTTTTATTGTTAATAACATTGTATTATGTGATACAGTCTTATAGGTACTTGGATTTCCTCCGCTCCTCCCACAACCCTCCACACATGCTTTTAACTGACCGGGATTTTACTCTGTTAGCTTTGCCTTCAGACCAGGGAAGGCCTCCCCAAGAGGCCATTAAATGTTATCAGGACAATAAGATGCTGGACTCAGTGTTGGGTATGTGCTTGCAATGAAGGAATCTCAACTGAACTTGAACTGTGGTTATACATACTGTTCTTATTTCTGTTTTAGTCTTATACAATGAATACTTATGAACATTAATACTAAAGGGAAAAGCATTATTTTTAAAGATATCCAATTAATTAGATCTACCATCTTTCAAATTCATTATCTAAAAAGTTATAGTCAGTAATATTTGGAAATGTTTCAAATTTTCCAGAAAAATCTTACCTCCATTACATAAAAATGCAAGTAACTCTATGGTGAGCTGAATATTTATAGTATATCAATTACACAGAAAATAAAGGTCACTTATAGTGCATAGTGAACATGTTGTTTTTTTTTTTTTTAAGATTTATTTGTTTTATTGGAAAGGCAGACGTAGAGAGAGGAGGAGAGAAAGAGAGGAAGATTTTCCATCCATCCGATGATTCATTCCCCAAGCGACCACAACAGCCGGTGCTGTGCCAATCCGAAGCCAGGAACCAGGAACTTCTTTCTGGGATTAGAACCAGAACCTATATGGGATCCTGGCATGTTCAAGGCAAGGACCTTAACCATCAGGGTATCACACCAGGCCCAACATGTTTTTATTTCACTAGCCCAAGCCTTTCCTCAAAGAACGTTGCTTTCTAGATCAATTAGGTACGTATTTTAAAATTAAACTTTAGTTTTCTGATATAATATCCAAAATCAACTTAAGAGTTAAAGCCAGGGCCAGCTCTGAGACTGCAGCCACCTGAGATACTGGCATCCAACATGAGTGCCACTTTGAGTCTGAATTGTTCCCCTTCAGTTTGGCTTTCTACTACTGTGCCTGAAAGCAGTGGAAAATGGTCCAAGTCATTGGAGTCCTGCATCATATGGGAGAACTGCATGGATCTCCTGGCTTCTGGTGCGTCTGCACACTTAGGAGTGAACCAGCAGGTAGAAAATCAATCAGTATCTCTCTTTCTCTCTCTCTCATGCTGTCTCTTGTTCTCTTCTCTCTTTCTCAACTCTGCCTTTCGAGTAGCTGGATATATCTTCCAAAAAAAAAAAAAGAGTTAAAAGCACATATATCTCCTACAAAAAATACAGGAATGAATTTTCGTAACCTTGTCATTGGAAAAGAGTTCTTTAACAATAGATGAAGCATCAAAAGAAAAAAAAAAAAAGATGGAAGGAAGGACAGACAGTCAGAGGGCTTGAAGTATCTTACGTACTTAAAATGGTATTTATGAAATGTGTGAAACTGTTTTCATAAACAAATAAATAAATATCATCTGCTCTTACAACGATCCATTTTTGTGTTATTATTATTTTTCAAGATACATTTGTGAGGGCATAGGGATTGCCCCTGTTTGCTCCCCTTTCTTCCTCCCCAATCTCCACCCCACCACCATTTGTTTTTCCTGTATCATTCCAATAACATAGCCCTTCAGTGATGGTCACAAGTTCAAAATTTTTCTGTTTAAAGGCATCATTGCATTTTGGGTATAGGCAATGGTAGAAAAAAATTAAAAAGCAAGCGTAAGACTTCCAGACTAAAAAGAATGTACAAAAACATTGAATGGATATTTTCTCATAAAGGTAACTGCCCAAAAATCTCATGGAATGTGCTGAGCATCAACAGTTATCAAGACATGAACAATGAAATAAAACTAAGAAACCATTCAAAGCAAATAAGATACCATTAAAACAAAGCTGGTGGCTATAAAGTTTTGACAGCGCTGTAGAGTAGTAAGTGGAACGCTCCTGCACTGCTGACAGGAATAGCCTGACAACTTGGGAAAACAGATTGGCAGTATGTCACCAAACTAAACACACTAGACTATGAATCAGCACTCAGCACTTCCACCCTTGATATTTTCCCAAAACTTGCAAAAACATATGTCCTCACACAAAGTCTTGTGTAGGAATACAGGAGCTTTATTCACAATAATAAAGAGATGGAAACAACCTTAAATGTCTACCAACAAGGAAAAAGATAAATAAATTATAGCTTAGTCACATGTTGTGGTCTGAATGTGTCTCCCAAATTCATGTGCTCAGTCTTCAGTGTGAAGGTCTTGGTGAATAGAATCTTTTTGGTGGTGTTAGGTTAGGAGAGCCTGCACTCATGAATGAATCAACATTATTATAAGCCAGTGCTATAAAAAGGGTTTGTGAGAGTGGGTTATTTTTCTTTTACCCTCTGTCATGTGAAGACACATTTCTCTTCTATGTGGGACAAAGAAATATGGCATTACCTTGGAAACAGAAACCAAACTTGCCAGCAAGTTGGAACTTCAAGCCTCCACAGCCGTAACCAATAAACTTCTGTTGTTTATAAATGACAGTCTTGGGGGTTCTGTTAGAGCAGCACAAAACTGAGACACAATATATGCTTCATCTCAAAAGCCTCAAGCTGAGCACAAGTAGGCAAACACAAGAAAGGTAATAACATACAAATTTCTTTAATAAGACTTTTTTTTGGACTAGCCATCACCAATCAACTGTACCTTAAACAATAACATTCATGCTCTGGGATTAAATTAAAAGACTTAACTGCAATACATTTGATGGGAGGAGTATCATGACTGTGAAGCTGAACCCACCATATTTTTTTTATCAAAACTCACCAATTTCTTTATAATGGAGCAAATATACACTCAACAAAGCCAAGTTTTACATAATAGTATTTTTTGTCTCTAAAGCTATATTTACACAGAGCATTATTTATTGACTAACCCTAAGTCCTAATCTAAAACTGCACCTCCTTATTCTCAGAAATTTCTGGATCTGATAATTTTTTTTTCCTTTTAATGCCTTCTGATATGGGTTTTAAAGTAACTTTCCACTATCTGCATTTACTCTGGTGTGCACAGTAAAATCAACTTAAAACCTTTCAACATTTTATTTAAGTTGCTCTAGCTTTCATAAATAGCCCTGCTTATGTTTGCTCTGTGTTCCTCCATTGTCACATTCCATATGACAGATATGCTACATTTTTGTTAGCACACAAAATATCTAATAAGACAGTCCAATTGTGAAGACTTACTTCACCTTACTGGTTGTGGAGGTTAAAAGTCCAAGTTTGAGCGAGGCCTGTTGCACTGGACATCTAATAGGCTTGGGGACGGTAGTGGCAGAGCATGTGCAGGAGAAAAATGCTCCTGGGGTGAGCCACGAACTGCAAAGTGAATACACGCCTGCTCAGGCTTTTCTAACAAACACTCAAGAAAACCTTCTGAGCCATGCTCCCAGAGCCGTAAGGGCCTCCTAGAAGGCCCACCTACCGAACAGCATGCTTTAACATGTTTCTTCCTTCTTAGATCTATTTATTTATGACTATGGGAATGAAACTTTTGCATGAGTTTAGAAGCCATACCCCCACTCAAACCATAGCAGTGCACCTAAACCAGCCAGAAGTCTCTTCACTGACAGTACTACTACAAAATATGTGATCATCCTATGCATGTCTTTGTACTGCAGAGACATATAATCCAACAGGATTCTGAAAGAAAAAGGGTCTCCAGATTATAGCTCTGTCAATTTGAATGGTAAATCAAATTATATAGCCCAATGAAAAATCAAAATCATTCTAAATTGGGGCTATGAAAACTTAACAACTTTCTAAATGAGTGCTTTAGTCACAATAGTTGAGTTATTTCAAGTTAGAACTCCTACATCTCTGATCGTGGAGAATGTTCAGGAGGCCGCTGTTACAGTGCAGGAGGTAGAAGCTTCATATGTGACTTAGACAGGCTGTATCAGAGCTCCAGCTTGAGCCCTGGCTGCTCCACTTCCAACCCAGTACCCGGCTAACGTGACTAGGAAGAAAGAGATGAAGCCCCACATATTCAGTCCATATCATCCACCTGCGACACCCCAATGGAGTTTCAGGCACCCGAGTTGGGCCTGGACCAGCCACAGCCATTGCAGACATTTGGGCAGTGAATGTGCAGATCCAAGACGACTCTGAAGATGGATAAACAGATATAAACCTCACTCTAGTTTCAAATAAATAGAATAATCGTTTCTACTTAAAAAAAAAAAAAAGAGCATTGAGAAGGTAGTATGCATTCATTCCCCATTCAAAGAGCAGTTTTAATTGAGCACCTCTTATGATTCGGTCACCATTTAAAGGACAAGGATGTAAGACAAAACTGATTGTAAAAATCTGTCTTAGGCCTTGGCACGATAACATGGTGGTTAAGGTCCTTACCTTGCATGCCCAGGATCCCATATGAGCGCCGGTTCTAATCCCAGCAGCCCCGCTTCCCATCAAGCTCCTTGCTTGTGGCCTGGGAAAGCAGTCGAGGATGGCCCAAAGCCTTGGAACCGTGCACCCATGTAGGAGACCTGGAAGAAGTTCCTGGCTCCTGGCTTTGGATTGGCGCAGCTCCAGCCAATATTTATAAAAAGAAATAAATCTTAAAAAAAATCTATCATAGCTATTTATCTAAAGCATAAACTTCTATTGATAATGACTTCTAGTGGATAGATACATGCTTAACTCTTTAATGCTGAGCTATGTGGTAGTTTGATCTCTTACTCTCTATTGAATCATCTATGGATTTCATGGTATTGAAAATCAGAATTTCCTTCAAAGAACTGATACTATTTCACTGGGTTTTGTTTCCTTGTTTGCTTTATTTCAGTATCTTTACTTCAACGATGCAGGACTGAGGTACTGATCACCCATACAATTCTGAATCATTTTCTCACCTGTTAAACACAAGAATATGTCTTCTTCATTAAACTAGTCCCCTGTGCTGACACAAATCAGTTCTCAAATACCTTTTATTGGATGAATAGTCCCAGTGTAATACTATATAATGATGGCATTATTTATTATACCTTATCATTGTGTAATTACTATGCAATTGGCATATATTTAATGTTTACTTTGATAAATGTAAATGCAGGCAGTTACTTTCATAAATAATATCTAAAATGATTTCAGAAAAGGAAACCTTTTTACTCTTAACAATTACAAACTGGAGAGTTCAAATGATTTAATACTCCATTTAGTTGCCATCAACTTCAAATGGTCTTAACTAGTAAGTATAACTTATTATGTCTTCATTTAAATAAACATAAAGTACCTTTGTTGTCTTACATATCTAATTCATAGCATAATATCTCCTTCTGAAGTTGAATATCAACACATACTTCCTTTTCCAGAAGCACTGAGTGGATACATTGTTCTTAGCAAACAAGTGAAATTCCTTTCCCTCAAGTCCTGTAAAATTTGTATTTATTATACATTTCTATCAAAATGCTAGAAATTTCTTTTATCTTTGATTTTGTTCTTAACAACTAATGCACTAAATTCTATAGTTGAGGAAATGCAAATTTCCATTGGTACTTTATTTCTCCTGATAATCCTTCCTTCCAATTTTCACATATATATGTAACCATTATTTTTTCTAAGATTTTTTTTTAAGATTTATATTTACTTTGAGAGGCAAATTTACAAAGAGAAAAAGAGAGATAGATCTTCCATCTGCTGGTTCACTCCCGAAATGGCCACAATGGCAGGAGCTGAGCTGATCAGTAGTCAGAAGAAAGGAAATTTTCCAGGTCTCCCACGTGCATGCATGGGTCCAAGGACTTCCGCCATTCTCCAGCTTTTCCAGCCCACAGGCAGGGAGCAGGATAAGAAGTGGAGCAGCCAGGACTCAACACAGTTTCCATACGGGTTGTCAGCTCTGTAGGCCAAGGATTAGCCTGTTGAGCCATTTTGGTTGCTGTCTTACAAAACATATGGCTTTCTACTTTCCAATGTTGTTATTTTTTGGTCTTTAGGAGACAGGGTGATTCTTTCAGACAAATTTCTGATTAAATTGTACTTCTACATTACTAGTAACTAATCTGGTACTTTAGCTGAATGAAAGAATAAAATATTGATATCATTATCCTTAGCAATTTGGAAACTAGAACCTATGGTTACATGCAAACAGAGTGTCAACTTTCTAATGTCTGAATTAAGATTCCTGAATGTCACAGATGTACTTTTCCTAAAGTTATCATAAGTCACGAGCTAGCTCTGCTTCCTTTACAAATACCCTTATTGGTATAAATATTGTATAAATAGTATGTTATATATTATAATTAAGCTGCATTTTACAGGGACTCAAAGTACACTTAAATTTAGGACACAGCATAGTGTGGTGATTCAAGGTACAAACCTAAACCCTGACAATCCAAGCTTTGAATCCTTTCTTCCTTCTCACTAAAGCTGGAAAATGTGAGGAAATTAAAAGTAATCAATATCTCCATTTGTCATTTTTAAATGGGTACCTGTCTTCAATGCTGCTGTAAAAATTAATTTTTAAAATACTCAAAACTGGCAATTAAAGATAAGAACTATCCATTGTAATGTTTTTAAAAGATAATAATTATTATTTTTAATTTTTTATTTTATTTTGCATATCCAAAAGGCAGAAAAGAATAGGGAAAACACAGCAAAGAAACATGACAACTGAATCTTCCATTTCTGTTTCAGTCTAGAAATGCCTTTATCAACCAGGGCTTGGAGTCAACAGCTCAACAGGAACTCAATAAATTGAATTACCATCTACGGCCTCCCAGGGTGTGAACTAGCAAGAAGCTAGAATGAAGAGCAGAGCTGTGAGTTTTGCCTGGTAGAATAATCAAAGCTTTTTGTGGATATGAGTATAAAAGATGAAGGCAAACACCAGAGGCCAAAGTTTTATAAGGCCTATTAATTTTTGAACACTATTTATAGAACTGATGGAAAATTACATGGGAAATATATGGCCTTAATCAACTTGGCATATATGCACTACTTCTTGTTAAGGCTATGAATATTATCACCTGAAAATTCCAGGAGTCATCATAATTTATACAGTGCAACGTTAACAATGGCAATGCATTTCAATCAATCATACCCTTCTATCTTTCCCTCAAAAGATGAAGGCATATATTTTATAAAACACAGAAAATTTGCTGTTAATTTTAGTATTTTAATCTACTTTAATCTATCTTCAGCTTCCCTCAGACACGGATACTCCCTGAAGCACCAAACATTAATCATACAAATATCAACACGCATTGGCTGTTCAATAAATGAGAACATGGCTATGAGGAGTAGATCATTTAGGAAGCAAATGGCTGACAATAGTCCACTGTCAAAAATCCTAGCCAGCAAGGCCATCTGTCCCCTGGATTTATGAGTGAAAAACAGTCAAAGTGGCCCAACCAAGGAAAATGTGCAGGTATGGGTCAGCAACTACACTCACTTTCTTTGATTTCCCTTACTTCTGAGAAGTGATGGTCTGGGCTAAGTAGAAAAAAATAATATTGCAGAGTGTGAGAATGCCAGCAAAGGTGATAACTGCTTCACAAATGACTGCAAGCTGAACAATCTCTGTTAATTATTTTTCCTGGTTGAGATTAATACTTTCTATTGTCCAAGGAGACCTGCAGGATCCTGAGCATCTCTAAGAATAATGGCCAATCAGTTCAAGTCCTTAACATATGTGTTCGACATTGTCATCCAAATCAAAACTTGAAGCTGTGATGCAAACAACCAATTTATTGATGACTGACTCTTTTATTGAATTGATTGTTTAATAACTGAATTTTATTCTAATGGTTCTTAAAACCTTGGCAGGCCTCCTTTGCTTCATTCTGACATATGAGAACAGGAGTCACCAAGTGAAGCCCTAACAGACTTCACAGGTACCTCTCTCTTGACTTAACTGTGTATCAATATACAGGTCCAGGTCAGGCAGAGCAAGCATATCCAGACACTAGGGGCAGAAGACTCAGCTCTATTTAATTTGGAACTTCCACAAGCTGTATCAATGCCGATAATAGGACTGATACTTGACATTCCAAGAGAGAGGGTTTGAGTAACTGTCACTTGGAGCACAGTTGGCATATAGACAAGTGCACAGAACACAAAGATGGGTGCAAACCTAAGCACCAAAATGCCATGCATTCAGAGAGCATAACTGCATACCAAGCAATATCCACACCTCCCTGACCCAGTAAAAACACCTGTTCAGCATCCATCTGGAAGGCAGCTGTGGAAATCTCATTTCTCTGTGAGGTCTCCTTAATGCCCAAGCATAAGTCCCCAAATTCCTTCTCTGGGTTGTTATATATTGGCCTCTTATCAATTTCTTCATTTAAAAAAATGCTTTATTTTTTGATGTATTGGAAATGGAGAGAGACAGATCTTTCATCAGCTACTTCACTCCTCTAATACCGTAACAGTCAGACGTAGATTCAAGCTATGTGTCACAAGCTCCACCTGGGGTTTCTGCATTGGTTGCACAAGCCTGATTCTTTGGGTCAGCCTTTGCTGCCACCTAGGCATATAAGCAAAAGAAGCTGTATCAGAAGTGCAGAATAGCTAGCACTCAAATCTAGCTATTCTGCATGTGGGTGTTCTCAGCTTAATTCACTGAAATAAAACACCTTTGTCTAGGTAATTTCTAATGTAAGGCAGTCAAAGAAAATAAGGTCAGTATCAATTCTGCCTAAATTTCCTAACTATAATAATGATAGTTATTATTATACCTACTGCACTTTTTGAAATTTAAATAACTTATTCTTATAAATATTTTATAATAGTTGATATGCAAAATTATTATTGTCATTCTAGTAAAATCATTGCCTCTTTTTCCATGAAAGCAGATCTTTGTCTTTGAAAATAAATTGTATTCCATGCCTATGCATGTGTAATATATTTAAAACTCAGCATAAAGAGTGGGTTCCATTCCCTTTCAGAATAACGTAACACCGTATCACTCTGACCTCTGTGATGATAAAATCTTCTGGGATGTTTAAGCAGATTTTTTTCATAATGTTATTTCTATACCACCATTTCTATTCTCAAACCACAGAGATTAGCCATGGACTGAACAAAAGTAAAATACTAAAATATTTCTGTAGTTTCATTGAACAAAAAAGTATACATATATAATAACTCATGTGGGGATATGTTGACTTTTAAAAATGTGATTTGCATTCATCTCATGTTGTAGAAGACAATTGAGAGCCAAGATTTATGCAACAGCCTGAGGACAGAGGACAGTGAGGACCCAGGACTAAGATTCACCTTAGCATGGTACTGAAGCAAAACTGTCACATGACCTGAATTTCCCCCAGAGTGACTACAGGTGTACCAGCAGAATCACTGCCATTTTAAAATATCTATTTTCTTCAAATAGCTATTCCAGCACATCCACTCTGGGAGCTGCACAACTCAATTTTAGTCAGAAATGTCTTTTAAAGCATTTTATTTCTAGGTGGCACCAGAGAGACATAAAAATATTCACATGCTCCCTAACAATTGCTTATGCTACCCAAAAGTGTTTCTTCACAAAGCACAAACAGGATTTAATATTTGTACAGACTATTTGGCCTAGTGTACATGTTGCAGAAAAGATCCTGTCATCATCTATTTTATATCATCATCCAATAGTTAATGAGTAAAATTAGCATACTGACTCAGGACCAAAGATCCAATTATAGCCAGTGTACTCAATTTTAAAAAGAATGTAATCTAATTTTATTAAAATGTCTATAAAATAATTTTAATTTTTTATTGAGGGTTGAAAATGTCGGCAAAAATCCTACTAAAAATTTCTGATCAGTTGATGAATATGTGTCTCAAACTCAGCATATCCCATATGAACTCAGTGTCCACTTTCCTACTACATCCTCCTACATTCTATAGTCTCTCAGGAAATTAGATCAAACAGCACCCTGCAAGAAATCTGAGACTTAGTCTTGAAACTTCCATCTCCCACATTTGCCCTATCCAACCGGTCATCTAGCCTATTACTCTAAGATCTTAAACATCTCTCACTTCCTACTGACTTCACTGACACCTGGCCACCACCATTCTGCTAAGCAGGTACTGCTTCCTCCACAGACCCCTGGTGCTGCCACAGTTTCCTCCCCAGTACCCTTGAAAAGAGCGGCTATGCTCCAACGGACTCTTGTTGTATCCAGCAATCTTCCTGTAACACAAATGTGATGTCTGCATTTATCAAATCCATTAAGGGACTTCCTGCTTTTTAAATTGATTTGGTAGATCTTAACATAGGCATTTCGGATTTCATATAAAGTTAGACACATCAAATATCCCAAAACAAGTCCAGGTCTCAAATAATGCCTACATTCAGACAAAATGCCTACTGCCTTCCCATGCCTGCCTTCCCATATAAAGAAAGCCAAAATCCGGAATCCTATCTTCAAAATCAGCCTCATTGTGTAAGGTCTTGCCATTCACTGTTTTCTTAAAATGTATGCATTTGAAAAACAGTTTTCTTTTTCAAGAAGAATTATTGCATGTAACCCTAGAGGTTTAACTTTTATACTTGACTTACTATTCTACTTTTCAATCATTATTCAAGTTGATGAAACCTCAGCAAATACATTTTGACTATAATATTTACTGGCACTGACATAGCAGCGTCCATTCATTAACATTTCCATTGATATCCCCATTTCTTAGTCTTATATTTTGTTTTTATGAATAGTAGTATAATAAACAAACTTGACTATGTTAAAGAAATTATTTATCTCAGATGAAGTTTCTTTGGTGATCCCCCCAATTGAAATGCCAGACTCAGAACCCTAACCATGAAGGGACAGAAGATGGAACAAGTTAATCAACCACCTCAGCTATAGGTTGGCAACAAAATACCGGGCAAATAGAGATGCTATGATGGACAATGTCAATTAATGGATTTTTCAACAACCTCATCGTGTTTGGAGAGGCAAGATTGGCAGCAATTTCAAAACTGGTGACCTATTGAAACCACTTCAACGAGTATCTCAGAGCATGCCACACATGCGGGACCTGGGGTGGGTGGGAAACCGGGTGGGGCTTCTCCCTCAATATCCTTCTCTACCTCAGATATATGAAGGAAACAATATGGAAATAGTAGTCTTACCCACTTTCCTGTAGCCCTTGACCCTTTTAGCCCAAATTAACTATGTAAAGATTGTCAAAATTAAAAAAAATTATTAAATAAAAAAAGAAATTATTTTGGGTATGTGATGATGAATGCTGAAACACACGCTAATATTTTGGGAAGAAGTTGTTCTTTAATATATTTAACCCCCCAAAAAGCCTAGATATCCACTATTTCTACTGATGCATATATCCTTTTTAATTTCTTCCAACAGGATAGATATAAAAATGTCACTCTATCCTTGATATGCATTTCCCTGAGTAAAACCGGTGATAATCATCACTTCAGAAATGTATTTGTCATATTTGTTTTCTGTCTAATGAAACATCTATTCAAATCTAGTGTGTCTTGTCTGCTTTAAGATTATTTGACTTTCTGCATTAATAATAGAAATGCTATTATATATAATATACATAATTAACTTATGTGCACTACTTCATAACTTGCCAGTGTGTATCTGAATATCTTCCAGAATTTTCAAGCTCCAATTTACTTTCTTTATGCTTGAATAAATAAATATTTTCAATTTCAACAAATTTAACATTTTTTTCTTATACTCAATGTTTTCAGTGTTTAAGAATATTTACTCTAATACATTATAGATATTTGGTTTTTAGTGTCAACATTGTAGTCTCAATTGTTGGAAAAGTTAACTTGTAATTTAATTAGAAATAACCCTACTACATTTTTCCCACTTATTGTAGATGCACTATAATCATTTTAATCCAAAGAAAATTTAGTATTTTTGTCTGAAACTAATTATTTCATTATACTTTGAAATAATTTTGTAAGTTTCTTTACTTGTTTTAGGTGACTATATATTTAATGAGACAGAAACATGACAGAAAATATGATACAAAACATATGATACAAATTCCTAAATACATACTCTGAAATAAACAATAATAGAAAATAAAATTAAAGCCCTCAAGTACAGCTTCCATTTTTCAAGATCAATGTTTCAATAAAACCTGAAATACAATGAACTGAACTTCTTCGTCCCCCTTGAATTTATATGTTGAAATCCTAATCTTCAAGGTTTTAGGATGGTTTTAGTAGGTAAGGGCACAGGAAGAGAGGAGGTCCTGAGAGTAGAGCCCTCAAGAAAGGAATTATTGTCCCGGTGAGTAAGGCCCCAACAGACTCCTCAACCCCTTTTCAAGTGAGCTGAGAAGAAAGCATTTTGTGAAGTGCATGCCCTCTTGAGACACCCCCATCAGCAACACGATCTCAGGTGCACCAGTATCTCAAATTGGGAAATACACATTTTGTTGTTTTGTATAATGTGCTAGTCAATGTTGTTTTGTTATAACCACCCAAAAACACTAGAATAACAAGTCTTAGAAACAAAGGAAATATAGTTTTACTTAACAAATAAAATACAGGGAAAAGTTACTAATGTTGCCTGGCAAAATGAAATTTCATATCTGAAGATTTAAGAGTGAAGACCAAGGACTTGTATCAGAGAAATGGTATATTTTTGGTTCAAGAAGAAATGACTGTCAGAGTTTTGCTGAATCAGGTTATATATATATATATTTTTTTTTTGACCAAGCTAGACGTCTCCATTCAACAAAAGCAAAGTAATGATTCTAAACAGCTATGATCCATCAAAACACATTTCCACTTTTAGGCAAGCAGCAGCTCAACTGACTGTAACGAAGAAGCAAAGAAAGCTGATTTATTCTACAGTTTTAACTAAAAATCAGCAAATCAATCCCATTTCATTTACCAAGAACTGATGTACCCAAAAGTTCTCCTCTCTGAAGAAATACAGTTTAATGGCATACAAAATGGGTCAAGGTGCAGTCACTTCCAAGGTGCATTTTTATCCGTTTTGGCATTAAGCTACAGGAAGAGATTTAGACTCATTCAGATGGAAGAGGATATTTCAAATTTCTCCAACTGAGCAAAAGCATTTTTGCAATCTGAAGCAAATCTAAGACATTCAATATATTCCTTCAACACAAGTGAATGTTTGGAAATGCTCTTCAACATTTCCCTAATTGTCATACAATCAGATCATCTCAACTAAATTTTATGAATTATAACATTTCATAGAAATATGCATGCCATTAAAATCATTGTATACACAGAAATTCAAACTAATATCAAACATGCTTCAATATTTTAGAAGCACCAACTATAGATATTTAAAATAAAAAAATCAACAAGAACACAGAGAAAATCGTTTGGAATCGGTCTGCAATAAATGAATCTGTGCTTTCACTGAACAAAGGAACACCGACAAAAACTCATTTTTTGAAATTCACCTTCATCTAATCATTAAAATCTTTCCCTCAAAAAGAAAACTTCATAATATCCTTAACATTAACTTCTGCACTCAGTACAACACTAACAACCTAGAAGCCCAGAAACTAAATGTGGCTATGAATATATGTTGTTATAAAAATTGGCTTGGGCATTCTTTTATTAGTTTAGAAGTCTTTAAGGTTGTTGTGTGCAGTTTCACTTTGCTAAATCTCCACCTATCTCACTGAAGTATTTCTCCTTCTGATGTGGTATGTGTGGTCTTATAAGGACTTTTTGGCCTTTCAGAGCATAGATTTAAAATCCTGCCCAACTTAATTGCCTGCTAAACTGATTTTTTCCTCCAGCCACAGAGCATTATAATTATAAGGTTGGAGGATATTGCAGAGGCTAACTATGTCTCCTCATTTCTTGCAGCAGGTCATCATCGGCCAAGAAAAGTGCACTAGCCTTCCCACGACCAAATGTGTATTAATAGTACAGCTGGAATGCTCTCAGTCAATGAAGCAAAACTATTCACATTTCGACATTCCAAATTTTATCAAGTCATTGCAGTTCTCCTCTCAAAAAAGAAAAAAAAAAAAAAGGAAAGAAAGGCAACATTTATTTCAGATTCACTCACCCCTCAGTGCCGGCAGCAGGGATCTCTCTTTCTTGTCATCACATTTGTTACACTCACTGAAGTACAGGAGTAGGAAGACATCAACAAGAACCCACATGAGTGAAGTGGCTAGAACCACCTTGCAGTAAACAAATCTCCTCATGTCTTTTCTTGATTTCTAGTCAACACACAGATCGAAGACAAACACTACTCTGGTAACTGGAAGCCACACAGACGAACTGCAGGTTAAAAGCAGGATACATTCCGCTATATTAAAAAGAAAAGAAAATTTCATTATTACATGTTATTTTATTAAATAAAGGACATATAAATGAAATATATGACATGTAATACTATCAAATAAATCAGCAAGTAGACCTTCAAATTTTAAGTTAAACCCAAATAAATAAAAGTCGTTACCAGATCCATTAGCTAAAATTCTAACATGCAATACTAGATCTGCCATTATCATGCACAGCTCTTGATTTCTTCTACCTTCATTGTTTTTAACATAAACGCCTTCTGCAGTACTTTAAACAACATCGGGCTGCTAAATAGTGAAGTTCTGAATTTACTCTGATTCAGTACTTCAGAAGGACCAAAAATAAAGAAGCAAAAATCAGTCTGTGATCACATGGGATACGGTCTCGTATCTGACAGCAGGCCTACAGATGGGTCTGTGTCACGTCATTTCCCAGTTCCAGAGACAGTCGAAGTCTCAGTGCTCTTGTGTAAAAAACCAAGATAGCAATGCCAAACCTAAAGACTTTGCATTTTCTTAATGGCCAGGCTTGAAATTCACTTTGCAGAACAGTCTTTAGTAGTAAGACATAACACAGAAAAAAAAATGGATTCTCAGGATCCTCAGAGTGATTACAGACAATAAATCAACAGATACTTAGCTTTAACAACTCCATCTGGTTTGGATAAGAAATATCCATCACAGATGTGCATGCATACAAACAATTTGTCATAAGAGAAACAACCTATTAATATAAGAATAAGCATAGTCATGATAGGAATTCTAAGTATAATAATAGACATATGTGTAGAATTATTAAGATTAAAAGTATCTGTAAAATTAATTTCACATGTGTTTGTTTACACTGCATTGAGCAATAACTACCTGCTAAAATTCAATATGTCATATATAAAGCAGACCATAAATATTCTGATATCATTTGCTACATTTGATCATAATCTCATAGACACATTTGGAATACACTATGCTAAATACAAAGACAAATGAAATATTTCATTAACATTTGTCTCAAAGTAAACATATCAAAATGCAATTTACTGAAGCAGAAGCTCTTTAAATTGAAAGCAAATGACCTATATCATAAAGGAATCGAAATTTTCCTGTCTGTTACAGTCAGTATACATTAGCAATACATTTAAATTCCAAATAAAGCAATAAATATCTACTTAAAATTTACAGTTATTCAGTATATATAATATATGAATTATGTATGTGATATATATGTGTAGATCTTCATATATACACATACGTATACAAATATATATTATTTACAAAAGAAGAGATATATCATGTGCAAATACAACCAATACATGACTTAAGCACTTTGGATTTCTTGGAGAAAAAAAGTGACACGCTAACAATGATTTTGTATATTTCATTTCCATTTTATTATTCTATAAAACATAATGATTAACTATTAGAACTCTGGCTCTAAGTCTTAAGACAAGGATTCTCCCATTTGCTTTCCCAGTTAATGTACTATGCTTTTCTAAATCAAAGGTATGGTGCTAAAAATATATATGCAATTGTAAAATACATACAATACCAATGGTCACCAAATGCCATCTCCAGAACAAATGGTTCACTTTATGATAAATAATTCAGAAAGACATTAAAGACAGTAACTGACTGTCATCACAAGAAGAGGAGACCATACATAGGCTGCTTATCTTCATGTTTCATCTTCCTGTTTTACAACATATATCCTACCCTATTTTCCTCATGAAATTTGGAAGGCTTATGCAAGGGAAAGAAAAAGAACAATTTTAAAAGAAACTCATGAAGATTATTATATCAGATAATCAGCAATTACTTAATTGTTGAGTATTAAAATGTATAAGTCATTTCCTAGTAAGAGTCTAAAACTCAAATTACAACTTTAGTTACTAGAAAAATCTAAAAACATGTATCATTTTCATTTTAATGATTATTCAAATAGAGGCTGGTGAATCTACATACCAAAATACTAAGCAGTAATACAAAGCAGTAAAACAAATCTCATTTTCATTTTTTCAAAATTTATATATATATTTATCTATTTGCTTCTTTATTTAAAATGAGAGAAAGAGAGAACTAGAGAGAAAGAGAGTTCTTCCATGCACTAGTTCATTCTCCAAGTGGCTAAACAGCTAAGGTGTAGACATGCAAAACCAGGGCCCAGAAACCTCTACAGGTCTGGTCCATACGTGGCAGAGGCCCTAGTATTTAAGCCAGCATGCATTTTCATGAAGCTGGAAAGGAATCATTAGGATCCAAACTTGCACTCTGACATAGGACACCACTGTCCCATATGGCAGCTTAACTAGCTGTGCCACAAAGCAGGCTCCCCCTATTTTTCATGTAGTTAAAATAAGTTTCTGTGTAAATTTCTGTTTTGTTTACTTAAAAGGCAGTCTGCTATAAGTTGGATATGATTCCGTGTATCCCCAGAGTCTTCACTCGAAAGAAGTCTGATTCAAGGGTGTTGTTGGAAAAGGTGGTTTGTACTCTGGGTGGAACCTACTGGGAGGTTAAAGGTAATTGGAGACGCCTTTGGCAGGAACTATGGAACTTGCGTTTTTTACTTCTTTCACGATGTGTTTTCTTCCTGCCATCTGCCATGAGCTCCTCATTGGAGTTAAGCCAACACCAGTGCTGTATCCTTAAACTGCAGAACTGTGAGATAAATAAACCTGACTCATATGATACAGTACTAATTTTATTTTAAAAAAGACTAATATGTAGTCTTTATTTAAATATTTAATATACTTAAGACTTCCTATATCTTGAAGATGGGTTAAATTATATTACTCACCAAACATATACCAAGGCAATTTTGAAATGAAAATCTCTCATATTGTACTCTCATATACTTTCTCTGAGAAAACAAAACCGACTGAGAAGAAATATAGTACACTATACAGAGTAACATTAACCAACATAAGCACAGTTGGTTGCCCGCGTTTATTTAAGAGAATCGGCATCTGTATTGTGTTTTTATTCCAGTAAGCTTCTACTTGTTTTGCAAATATAGTTTTGTTTCTCAAGCAGCCAAGAAATGGAAGTTCTGCAATATCCCTCGCTTGCCAAGCAAGTGTGGATCATGATTAACTTGCATAAAACATAGGTTCTTATATTGGCTACTACAACTTCTTTTCTAATTATAACAAATCTTTCCTGCACAGATATTTTATTCTTTAAACCTTTTCCTTTGGACAGGCAAACATTAAGACATGGAAAACTATCACTTCTCAGCCTTTTGGCTAAGATCAAGTGAAGACATGGAAACCTGTCAAGTACACCTGGCTATTCGGATTGCCATTCACTTTCATTCTTGCCTAGTACACTAAAGTACTTTATGATACAGAATATTTTTCTTAAAAATCAGTACCACTGTATCCAATACCATGGTTCAAAGGCTAACCCTTTACCTGTAAGTGTGGGGATCCTATATAGATGTTGGTCTGTGTCCCAGCTGCTCCAATTCTGGTACAACAATGGCCTGGGAAAGCAGCAGAAAATGGCCCAAAATCTTGGGACCCTGTATCTATTTAGGAGATCTGAAAGGAGCTCCTGGCTCCTGATTTCAGGCGGACACAGCGCTGGCCATTGAGACCACTTGGGAAATGAGACAGAAATTGGAAGATTTTTGTCCTTTTCTCTGTAAATCTGCCTTTCCAAAAAAATTAAATAAATATTTTAAAAATGTGTACCATTTTCCTATCTTTTTAAAATACCAGGTTGAAAACATAAAAATGTTATATGAAAACAGGAAAGAAATCTTTGGGAATTTTATTTTATTTGGTTGTTACTATTTTTTTAATTAGGAGATCATTATTTATCCAAGGAGTCTAGGCTAGGTGCTATTAGACATTCTTAACTGTAAGCATATATTTTTTAGTAGAAAATTGCAAAACAGAAGCAAATTCATTCCATCTGTTTTATAAGGCTATCCCTGAAGTTGCCAAAAGATCCTGGAACATAATGTATATCTACTGGTAGTACATCCAAAAGTTTCACACTCCCAACACACTTTGAATATTTTATGTAAAATACTGGAGCCTCTGTGAGCCACTAATCTAATCAGACACATTAGAAGCATTTGGTTTACAAACTGACAAATCTAGTGAATAGACACTGAAAAAAATCCCAAATCGCCTCCTACCTTGCATAAATGAGAATAAAAATTTCAGGTAGACTCGGGGCACTGGTTTGTAGACTATACGAAAGAATTCAGTATAGAAACCACATCACCCCCAAACACATACAAATACAGACTAAAAAATAAGTTGAAAAAGATATGATAAATGTCTTTTATGGCAAGTATGAGATGCAATTTAAATATATATGTGTGTGTGTGTGTGTGTTCTCTCTTTTAAATCCACGAGGATGAATATTCATAATATAAAATTCAACTGTTAGGAGGCAACTTTTAATAGATCCAAATATACATATTGTAGAGTAACAATACTGTGATGTAAATCTTGTGCCTGCAATCACTCATTGTATGATTTATTGCAACTTAATAGTTCACTGACTTTATTTTACAGTGACAAAATATGAGGTAGTTACCTCATAAGGCTAAGATGAGTATGCATGAATTAATACATATAAAACTTTGTAAAAGTCCTTGGCACAAAGGAGAAATTCATTACAGTAGTTAGTACTGCTAGTAGCAATAGTAGTATTGTCACCAATAATACTGCCCCAAGAACAAAAAACAAGAATGAGAAGTCCCACAGCCTCTTCTTCCAGAAACAGTAGAAATTCAATGTGTGAGCTTTCACGAGGCTCAAGAAGAAAAGTATTATAATCCAAAAATATTTAGTAGATATTTTTTCTAATGGAATAGGAGTCATAAAGGGTGTTATAATAGCCAAAATTCATGAAATGCTACAATTAAGATTTGTGCAGAAAAATCAATGCAAGTATCCCATGAATACCTGATAGCATCAACTTTTAATTAATTAAAGGAATTACAGTCATAATTGAGCCAAATTAGAGATCTATTTAATGTTTCTCTGACCTCATTTCCTACCATTATTCTTTATGACAGTTGCTTGGATCTTCTGGCTCTTTAATATGTCTACTCCTGAATTGCATCTTGAAAAATGTTAGCCACATATTTTTACAACCATCACAGTTAACCCCTCCATTTGAATGGTATATACCAGAAAAGTAAATGAGTGTGAAAAAATGCAATTATATTTACTGATATATTACATATATACATATATGTGTGTATACATATACATATACAACTGATATGCAAAAAGGTATGGCAAATCAGACAAGTAAGTGAAATTCCCTTGTCGACTAGTTCCCACATCACCACATTCAGGCCAAACACCACCTGAGGGAAGCTGCACCTATGATTGGCAACCTCTCTTGCTTTGTCTATTACCTAATCCAAATGCCATGAGACACATAGGCATGACTGGTACTAAAATTTGTTCCTGCACCCTCTGCCCTCAGTATTCACTCCTGAAGATCAACACTTCTCATCTCCATGGAAACATAGCAACAGATAAAACTTTCTATCTGGCTGACAGAAATTCATCCGCTTCTCCTGATGTCTCAGCAGCTTTGATTTATACTATATATGCGATGCTAGCTATAATTCTTCAGTGACATGGCACATGGCACATGTTTGACCAAACAAATGTAATGGAACTCCAAATTAGTTTATTACCACATTCTGAGATAAAAATGTATGTGTCCCTTTGCCTCTATATTTGTACAGACTGGCAGAATGTGTGATGGACTGTATCTTTTGGGGAACTGAGAATTTAAATCACCTTTTGCAAAAGTAAACAAATCAATCTAAATTCCCCTACATGAGTGTTCCTGGGTATTAGATTGTCCTAAGATTATTTCTTGTCTGTATTAAGTAAGACCTACTAAAATCCCCTAAATATTAGGCATGATCACCAAATCAGTACTCCAGGTTACACTAATTCTGTTATTTGAAATTGTATGTATAACAGTATAATAGCTTTACATAAATGCTTTCTGAAACATATAGAATGGACTTGGTCCCACTCTGCCAGGTCACACAAATTGTTCAATGGAATGTCATACATATCATATTCATTTAAAAATTCTCCAGAACCCAAGATGACAACAAAGCACACCTGCCTTTCTTTTGGGGTATTCTAAGAATTGAGGCCACAAACAGTTCACTAAGGCTATTTCACAGGGTTACATTTTCAGTGAGAAACCTTAGAAAATCAAGTGGCATAGAACCTCCACAAAAAGCCTTTTTTCTGCATTCTGTGTAATGGTGAGTTTCCTGAAGTTGTTTATCCTACAACAAAACGTTTCTAGCTACCCAATGGTGTGCTCACACTATCTCCATGGAACACAGACATGAGTGAAGCTGATACATGTATGCTTATGATCCATGTTCTGACAATATCCATGAAACACTTATTTAATAAGCTAACCTAGCAACTTTTAAGAGTCAGATCCTTCTTCACAGACCTGAAATCATCATACACACAAAAACCAAGTAACATTTATGCGAATTTGTGTGACATTTTTTCATACATAAAAATTCTATAAAGAAACATTAATTATACTGGCAACTCTCTGAGAAATCAAGCTAATGTACAGCCTTCTACAGGTTCGAATCCTGAATACTAACACACATTAGCTGTGGAACCAGTTAATCCCAAAAGGACAAAGATCATAGGTTCTTTCTTATATAAGCCAACCCTCATGCAAAATATGCAATGAATTGCCTTTTCAATATTGTTTTTGCTGTATCCCAGGAGGTTTGATACTTTTGTTTTCATTTTCATTCATTTAAAAAAAGATTTTGCTTTTCTTATAAATTTTTTTATAAATTTATTTACTTTTACTGAAAAGTCAGACATAAAGACAGGAGCAGGGACAGAGAGGAAGATCTCCCATCCAATGATCTACTTCCCAAGTGACCTCAACAGCTGGTGCTGCGCCAATCCAAAGCCAGGAGCCAGTAACTTCCTCCAGGTGTCCCACGCGGGTGCAGGGCCCCAAGGCTTTGGGCTGTCCTCGTCTGCTTTCCCAGGTCACACTCAGGGAGCTGGATGGGAAGTGCAACTGCTGGGATTAGAACCGGCACCCATATGGAATCCTGGCACATTCAAGGGGAGGACTTTAACCGCTAGGCCACCGGGCTGGGCCCTGTCTTATTAATTTCATCACTGACTCATAGGTCACACAATATCATCATTAGCATCATGAAGGTCTTTGATTTTCTTTTTCATTTCTTCAGTGACATACTGACCATTCAACTTCATGTTGTTGTAAATACTCATTTTTTCACTGTTGATCTTGCTTTATGGTTTTTAATTTAAGGGGATATATAGTAACTGTTTGGTAAAGACCATCACATACAAATGTGAACATACAATGCTGTGTGTATTTCTAGTTCCAAATCAAAGACGGACTCCCAACGAAGTTGTTGAATGTATCTTGGCAATAGGATGCTGGACTCTGCCATTGTCCATGCTTACAATGTCAGGATACACTTAAACAGCAGAATGATGGAATTATGAGCATTATGAAGGACTACACTATTGCAATAATGTGGGGAAAATTAGTTGGGGAGTGGGGGTTTTGGGTATGGAAAAGAGAAATCCCAGAGTCTATGAAACTGTCCATGAATAAATTAAATAAAATACTAAATTATGAACAGTAAAACATTCTTTAATTTGTCCTACAGATATATTTGATTGCCATACATGCAGTACAAGGATGAACTCATGGCAAAACAACAGATAATCTACACTGGTGGGAGACACCTCAATGGCCGTGTGATGGACTTCTGGGGGTATCTGAAAGACACCTATTGAGAGACTGGAGGGGAGAACAATGGGGGGTGAGGAAGGGAAGGGGAAACCCCGATGCCTATTAAACTGTGTCATAAAACAGAGAATAAAAAACATCCTCTTCCAGGCAGTACAATAATAACTAAATAAGTAAGTATATAAATAAATAAACAAACATATATGTACATAGAGAGTCTAAATTCCTTCTTTCTAGCCTAGGATCAGCTAGAAAAAACAAACAGGAGCACTGGATTATGGATAGGAAAAGGAATAAATGAAATACGTGAATGTGGACTTATTTTTAAGAACAATAACAAAAATCAATAATTATTCATTTGAAGGAATGAAATGAAAAAGCAGTACAATTAGCCACGGCATGAGTGCAATATGAATAGAAATCCACAGACGGCATATAAGACAGTAGCAGGTTTATAAAGCAAATTTCAGGTGTTCAGGTTATTTGGCATCTATTTCTTTTCTCAGCCATTCCGTGAAGGTGTTGTAACTGTAAACTTAAAGCACAGGGGCTTTATAAGCAACACAGAGTATCATAAAAGATAATAAAATTATGCCTTCACAAAGAATGCTTTTAAAAACAATATATGGACCCGGAGAATACAACGAGTTAAGTTTTAAAAATCAAATTCTGTACTCATAATTTTGCTCATAATTCATTTGGTTTTGGATACTAAAAGAAGACTGCTAAGTATTTATCTTACAAGGCAGCATGCCAGTTGCTGCAGCTCATTCATTAATGTTCACCAAGAGGGGAAAGCAGATATCCAAAATGTCCAACTGGATATAAAACCTAGAAATTTAAGACAGCACTGTAGCATTTAGTTGATTCCCAGTAGATATATGCCAGCTAGCTGGCCATCCTCTACCATAAATCTCATAATTACAAGAAAATAAATGTTTCCACTAAGATTTTTAATGGTTAGGAAACCGTAACCTCAGCTTCCTACTGGGCTTTAAGTCTTTAAAGTTTCTCATGACAAAAGACGGAAGAAACAAATTACAAGTGTTCTTTCTTTGAAATATATAGGGTAGGAACCAGAATGTTGGCTCAATTGGCTAAACCTCCATCTCCAACCGCCAGCTCCCATATGGGATACCAGTTAATGTCCTAGCTCTCCCACTTTCCATCAAGCTTCCTGATTGTGACCTGGGAATACAGTGAAGGATGGCCCAAGGCCTTAGAACCCTGCACCCACATGGGGGACCTGGAAGAAGCTCTGGCTCCTGGGTATGGATGAGCTAAGAACTGGACATTGCGACCAACTGGAGAGTCAACCAGTGGGTGGAAGATTTTACTTTCCATCTCTCCTCTCCATAAATCTGCCTTTCCAGTAAAAATAATTTTTTAAAAAATAAAAGAAACAAATAGGACAATGTGGCCATTTTTTGTGTAGAATTTCTTTTCTAAATACAGAAATTTATTTCCAGAAAAAAATAAATATTAAAGTGTCTTGTCATATTACAACAGTCACTCTGTTCCAGTCGGCATAATAAGAGACAAAAGCAAAGTGAAGTCAACCAAAAGCCCAGAACTTTAGGGTACAAAAACATCCCTGGTAATACAAAGGACAGGATGTGGAAGGGAATATACCACATGTTGTTTCAGAGGTAAAGCTATCACTACAAAATACAAATGAAATTTAACTGCACATCCTCATATATTAACTACTAATGTTTTTAATCATATGTGATGCACAGAACACATGTTTTAAAGACAAATTTAAACAGGTTAACTGTTAAAAATTCAGCTTCTCCCACTCAAAATCTCAATAAGCCAAATACTCTGTTAATCATATATTATCACTTAATAATTTGACTTACAACCTCATTTTTTTCTTCTGCAAACTTGCTGTTGAGCTAGTAATCATACTAAGTGAAGTACCTTAAACAAGCAATTAATGGAAAGTAAATAGAAAAGAAATTTAAAACTCAGAAATTGAATAATTAGTCTGCAATTAATTAACAGTAAATTCAAAGTATTATATCCCCAGGGAATTAAAAATTATATTCTCATTAGCAAAGTAACTTGTCAAATGGAAACTGCCAAGGATTTTAACTTGTTAATCAATAAAAAGCAATCTAATATAATGGAGTGCATAATCCAATAAGAGAAAACACAGGATTACTATAAAGTAAGGAAATCTGCCAAAACTACAAGAGATGGGAAGCAGTATAATGCTTTTTCACAAGATTTAACTGAGGGCAGAGATCAAAAGTGCAGGCACATTAACAGAAAACCCATAAACAAACCATTATTTTATAAGCAATATATTAATTTAATAATATAATACTAGCAATTGTTAATAAAAACCTTCATTACATTTAATTAATAATAGTGTTAATAAAGAACTATATGTTGAAATTGTGCTTTAAACAAAATTTTATTTTTACAAATGTGGGATACAAAATTTCACTTACACTTTTCAGGTAGAAATCCAAATTGTTCCTTAAAAACTTTTGAAAAGAAAGGGGACACATTAAAAATAAATTTTGGCCTATTTTTCTTAAACACTATATATTTTGACTTAGCAATATCACAATTGGACATTCTCGTTTAAAATCTTAAAAAATAAATCTTTAAAATCTTTAAAAAGGAATCAAATTCTGAATTCCATGACATTTTCAGTTATGCCTGAAAACCTAAGCACATTATTATAGTAGTGCAGAGGCAACAGAAGCCTCTCTCTCTCTTTCAAATAAATAAAATACATACTTTAAAAAAAGAAACATATCCTCGTGCTTCAAAATATTCTCTACCTTTACACGTTTTAGATTAAAATAAAATGATAACTGAGGTATCAAAGAATTACCGCATTGTCACAACAGAAAAGCATGATATCCTACCAATAGCACACTGAATTTTTTTAAAATGAGATAATAAGAATCACTAGACTCCAAATCAAAATATTGTGAGGAAAAAAAACACTCCCAGTTAAAAGGAAGCAAGCCAGTGTTCATTTTTATTCAGAAATCAAAGTAACATTATACCTAACATCTAATTTTAAAATGCCACGTTTAGTGCCCTAAGTGTTATAATGTAATAATTAAATACTGTATCTCTGAGTTCCTGAAAGATGTACTCCTATCTCTCACTTTGTACCAGCTATTACCAATTAAATCAACTTCAGAAACATTTTTTTCCTTTCAATAGTGTTCTTCGGAAGTCAGCCCTGGGAAACTGGCAGTGGGCTGGGCTGAGCAGAGCACTGTGAGGGGCAGCATTCTGCCAGACTTCACATCACTTGCTAGGTTTCCTTCCTAGGAACCAGATCACTGCAGTTGCTAAAACAGCAGTGAGAAGCAACAAGCTATTAATACAGAGTTTATGTTGAAACAATATCCAAAATCTAAGAGCAAACAACTGGTAAATTTTCTAGAAACAGATCCTATCTTTGCAACTCAATCAGATTAGAAAAGCTTCAAGATCAATAGAATCAGTGTATTCCAAAGGAAACTCCACTTCTCTGTGGCTAGATGATTACAATTTCCTTTGATTTTGAGAAACATATTAAATGTATTCCAACTACTGATTGACATCAGAACAAATAGGTAGATGTGCTATATTCCAAAAGCTCTTATCTATTAAATTCTATGGAATAAAACAATGCTCAAACTGAGATAGAAAATGCTGCTATGATTTCTCTTGGAATCAGTATAAAAATGCTCTGATGTTGTACTCCAATTCAACCCCACTTCAACCAAAGGGCAATTAAAATTGTATTTTCCCTTTTGTTTCACATTTTTTGGCAAAGATTCTTACAAATGCAACAACTGAAAATGATGAGGCCTCTTATCTGGCACCTAGCATCTTATTCTTTATGCTGTTAATATTCCTGATGTCTAAATGCTCTCAGATTTTTAAAGCAACATTTCTCCTTTAATCTATTAAATTTGTTTCCCCTTATATTTCTTATATTCCTTTTTTTCATTCATTTTGTCTCCATCCATAGGCTATTTTCCTTCTTTAATTATCAGAATCATGTGATCTAAAACTTTCACTTTCATTTGCAATTGGCTCTTAAAGGCATATTTGCTCACTATATGTGCATGTGTGAATTTTTCTTCCATTAATTTTCTGGCTTTCTGTACTTCTTCTTTCCTCCTTGGAAAAAATCCTACCTCTGTTAGTAAATCCAATATTTCTCCAAAATCTTCACTTGCCTTCCTACAGAAACTCCATCCCAGGTGAATTAAGCCTTAAGGCATATTTTCAATGTTCTTCGGGCTAGTTAAAACTAAGATGATCATTGATAACATCTAAGATATATAGTGCTTAAAGTCATGTGTATGCACTAAAGCCCTAAGTGACAGCAAAAGTGGTGAACAATGAATTGTATATATCAAAACATCAGAAATATACAAAGTGCTATTTATTCTAAAAATTCAGCAACACATATATACATACATTGTATACATGGCTAGCATGATCAGACAAATAATTCCATTCACATTATCAACACTATTCATTCATTTTCATCCTTTTGAAGAGGTTAATTTGTCCAACTAACTTCTGTTGTTCCTGTGATTATCAGGAGAAGAGTTACACCTATTTACAGGGTAACAGTAAATGTTTTGCCTAAAAAAGAGACTCAGAGAAGCCAGCATGATGGCCTAATTGGCTAATCCTTCACCTGTGAGTGCCAACATCCCATAGGGGAACCAGTTCAGATCCAGGCTTTTCCACTTCCAATCCAGCTCCCTGCCTATGGTCCAGGAAAGCAGCAGAGGATGACCCAAAGCCAGGGGGCCCTGCACCCAATGAGAGACTCAAAAGAGGCTACTAGCTTCTGATTAGTTCAGCTCTGGCTGCTGTGGCCATTTGGAGAATGAAGCAGCAGATGGAAGATCTGTGTCTCTCCTCCCTGCAATCTGCCTTTGCAATAAAAATAAATAATAATTCTGGGCCATGCGTAATACTTCAACTGGCTAATCCTCCTCTTCCAAGTGCCAGGATCCCACATGGGTGCCAGTTCATGTTCCAGTTGCTTCAATTCCACCCAGCTAACTGGTTGTGGCCTCGGAAAGCAGCAGAGAATGGCCCAAGGCTTGGGACCTTGCATCCACATGGGAGATCTGGAAGAAGCTCCTGGCCCCTGCCTTTAGGTTGGCTCAGTTCCAGTCATCATGGCCATTTGTGGAGTGAACCAATGGATGGAAATCTTTTTATCGCTCCTTCTCTCTGTAAGATCTACCTTTCTCATAAAAATAAATCAATTTTTCAAAATAGGTAAATCTTAACAAAAGAAATTGAATTGGATATACTAACACATAGAAACCAATCAGTAAGCCATTATTTAGTTTATTTGACAAATGATTTCAAGCACTTTATATGTTCTTAGTGCAAGCCCATGCTAGATACTTTCAACACCTGACCTCTCAGAGGTCATCTAACAATTCCAGCAAAAGATTAAAGAATCTGTGACAAGCATCATTGTCAAGCATACTAATTTGGGGCAACATTTGGTATAGTTGTTAAGCTCTTAGTTGGGACAACCACATGCCCTACCAGAGTTCCTAGTTTTGAGTCCTGGCTCCACTTCTGCTCCCAGCTTTTTCAAACTGAGCAATCTTGAAGGCAGCAGGTGATGACTCAAACACTTGGGTCCCTACCACCCATGTGAAAGACGAGATTGAGTACTAGAGTTCTGACCAGCCTTGCCTGTCCCTCGCTGTTGCAGACATTTGGGGAGTGAATCAGCAAACAGAAAGTCTCTTTTTGCCTCTTTGTCTCTCCACCATTACAATAACATAAATGATTAAAGAAAAGAATAGTGATTTCATTATTTTTGTTTGTCCACAGAAGTTTTGATGTCTATTACAAACTTAGTTTTTATTTTATTTTTTGAAGTATTTTTTTTCTTTTTATTGGAAAGGCAGTTTCAGAAAATGAGACAGAGTGAGAAATCTTCCAAACACTGGTTCACTCCGCAAATGGACGCAACAGCCAAAGCTGGGCCAATCCAAAGCCAGAGGTTTCTCCCAGATCTCCCACACTGGAACATAGGTCAAAGGACTTGGGCTGGCCTCCTCTGCTTTCTTGGAACTACGCAGGAAGCTGGATCAAAAATGCTCAAACCAGCACCCATTAGGGATGCCTTGCTGCCGACAGAGGATTTAGCCTGCTAAACTACAACCATGCCATCCCCAAACTTAATATTTAAAATATACAACTAGGGGTATTCAAAAATTTACTAGCATGTTTTTTTCACTTTGAAGCTCCTATGGGACTTATGAATTGAGCTGCTTTAAAACCAAGTGAAAAAAGGAATTGAATTTCAGGAGTCAAAGATGAGAGTTGACAAACCAATGTTAACTGAAGTCTTGGAAGCTGATGGAATTTGTTCAGTTACAGAAAGATTAAGAGAAAAAGAAGGGTCGTAGAGAATCTCACAAAGTATGAATTTATAAAAATTATGAGCCCACAAATCAGATTAAGGAGGGCTATCAAAGAAAAAACATAAGGCACCATCATATAGATCCCACTGGAAAGAACATTTATATAAAGGGAATGATGAAGGGTACAAATCTGTGCCAACAGAGCAAAAAAATACATTGTTTATATGAGGTTTGGTCCCCTTAGAAAGTGCACTTTCAATCAGGCGGACAAAGAAAGCCTCTGCACACTGACATGTGAATGGATGTATGAGAAAATTTACAAAAGTCGAGGAAGCATCTAGTTTTGAGCAGAGATAAGTGATGTGGTGTAGCTAAATGGACTTATGCAAGTGTAAATTTCTATTTTTATGTAGGGTGGAATTTTGGCATGGTCAATCACATTGGGAGAAACCAGAAGGGAGAGGAAAGGATGAACATACAGAAATAAAACACTCATTGGAGTTCAGGCTCTTGGAGCATGTACAGGTGCGTCTAGAGCACATCCAAGAGGACTGGTTTACACAGAAAGAGGAATAACTGGGAAGAGCTCAAGTGATTCATGGGTACTGATGAGTTAGCAGGAGCTTCAGAAGCCCCTATGTTACAGCTGCTATTGTTCTCCACATTCATCTGTCAGGAAGAAAGAAGGAAGAGGATGGAGAGTCAGAACACAACACAAAGGCTGATACTAAACTAGAGGTAATGGACCATCTCTGTCTAGAAGTGCACAGATGCACTGCTTGCAGAGTAGAAGTTTATTCCAAATCTCACCCTGTTTGGAATCTGCTCTGTGACTTTCACAGAGGAATGTAGGTACACCTCCCGTCTTACTCTCTCTTACTATCCAGGAAAGGAGTTAACTCCATGGAGTAAATATTTTACTATGCATTTTCAAATTTTTACTATGTATTTCAAATTTTAAAACAGGGTATATCAGTTTCAAAATCAACTAATTTCAGGCATGACTGACTCAAACACAATACTTGGTGAGTAAAATCATAATGAACTCATTGTTAACACATCTTCAGTGTGCTAAAAAATTTCTTTGCAACAAACGTCTCTTCCAAAAAAACTAATGGCGATGCAATTTTTCAATCCTTTTCACTTAGACATATACAAACACCAGAGAAGGGAACCACAGAGCAGGGAGTAGACAGTCAAATAATTTCACTCTAAGCTAGCTGCGTGCGACTCGGGGGGAAAAAAATGTGGTTATGATCAACACAGTTAAATGTTCAACTGACTTTGTGCTTTCTGCTTGTCCTCTCTTTTCCTTTCCACCCTCCTGCTCATTCAGTTGGACCCTGCTGTTTCCAAGATACCTTCTAGCTTGACTCTATGGCTGCTCAATTGGATGTGTCTGATACAGGTTGCCTGGCAACAAGACCAACAGAACACTCACCAGCTTGTGTGGTGGCTCTATTTTTTTGTTCACAGGTGGGAGATTTTGATAAAATCTCATAAGATTTTCACATTGCAATATTGTTTCATTTAGGTAGCTGTAGATAAATGTATTACTTGTTAAATTATTGCTACAATGTATTGTATTTCCAACTATTATATAGTAGTTCTTGTTATTATCAAAATTATGAGCACTCCTGGGAAATTTTAAAAGATTAATATTATTTTTCAAGATATTTTTTGCCTTTTAAGAGGATCATTATAATAAAGTCACAGTGAGGGACATTAAAAATCAAAATCTTATTGACAGGGAAGTTAAATGAGAAGATATTCTTGGGGTTTGGAAATGTTCTGTGTCATGACGTACATAACAATCATACTGTTAAATTCTACCAACCTATCTGATTAAAACCAATTTACTTTACATAGTAATGTACACATGATAAACTTGAATTCAATTGTTATTAAGATATATGTATAATACGTACACAGAGTTCATAAAAGTTTGGTATATGCTGTAGAATAAAATTAATCTCTGTTTTTATCACAGAACACAACATCTTTTGAAAAACAGGGTACGTCTCTTGCATTTACTCATTTAACAACAGAGACTATTTTGCATGTGGCAATCATGTTTTTACTAATAGTTGCCTAGTCACTGAAAGAAAGGTTTACCCCTCAAGTCAGAGGGGCAAACTGAAGAAAACAGATAGTACTAACATCCACAAATCGCAAATGGCTTAGCATTTTTTTCAGCCACACAAGAAGAATGCCAGATATAGAGCAACATTACATCTGAAAATTGACTTCACCAAGACATTTCCTACACAAAATCATACGTATGTTTTGTTGGTGTGGCCACTGTGGGGTACAGCAGAACTTCATAAGGTGAATAGATAGTCAAAATCTAACACAAAGTTTAAACAGTTTTATGAAAGCTTCATTCTGCTATACTTGACTTTCAAACTTTATCATATAATGATTATGCCAGAACATTTGAAAACATTTTCTATGTCTTATTCATTGGGCTTTCTGAAGAACTTAGTATTCAAATTGGATAGACTTTTTCAAAGTACTTTAATGTTTTTCTTTGTTTATTTTCACTTGGCTTTAATAATACATTTTCCATTTCCAATACGAATAATCTAAGCTCAAAGAATTTAAATGTCTTGCCCCATATAATATATTTGTGTCTAAGTCAGAAACATTCATGATCGAAATCTTAAGCTGCTTTTCTAAAATAGAACATCATGTTCAATTATCATCTATTGTTTCATATCAGTACTTGTGAAATATCTAAACAAAGCCAGCTCCTGTGAAAATTAAAATTTTGAGTAAATAAGATTCCATAAATTTATTTGCTGGTCTTTAAAATATTTGTTTGACAAGAGAAACTGCCAAAAACAATAGACAATGCACAAACCTGTGGTACACTGCAGTTGTCAAATGAGAAGCGAAGTTCAAATTATTCCCTAATTGTTACTCAAGGAATTGGAAGTCTGTAGCATTATAATTACATTCAAAGAGTTGTAACTTAACTTAGGATACCCATGGCCCACATCAGCAGACATGACTCCACTCAAATCCCACAACTCCGTACATCTGATCAGCTTTGAGGCTCATCAACCTAGCACATGATGACACACAAAAACGTTAATGGAACTTACAAGTATCATTCAGGAATGGGAATCATCACAAAATTCCTATGACTATTATGTACATTCAGTAAAAAAAAAAAACTAGCCACATTAAAATTTTGTGGCTAAGAATGTATGATGAAAAGTCAAAACACAATGAAAACCAAGGAAAAATCTGGATAGCATCATCCATTCAGAAAATGATGGAAAGGATGTAATGTCTGAGGGTCTGAAAAGGTAAGGCCTTGGAAGCCAAGGATGTTCTGTTACTTGATCTACGTGATGTTTACATAAATCTTTTACTTGCAAAAAGTTATATGCCCTTCATATATAGAACTTAACAACAAAATGGTAAAATGACAATAGTTCTGTAAAGACATTGTTACATATGCAAAATAGTGAACTAAAGCTGAAATTTCTCTGTATCAAGAAACATTGTGAATTCCTATCTCATTTCACTTTTTAGATATTTGAAAGACACAGTACTATTACTATCACATTTCAAATGTACAGGGACTGAGGCACAAGTAACTTGACATACACAAAGTCACAGGGCTAAAGATGCCTCAGCTTGGAATCGAGGCCAATACAATGGAATGAAGCTGAAGCCAAGCTTTTAGGCAGCATGTTATGCTACTTCTCCAATATCAAAAGAATGATATTCCTTGTACTGGGAGTTATTTTTCCACTTGTCAAAATTATTGTTTAGTATGATAGGTAAACTAAGTCTAAAATATTGGTCTTTCATGAACCCAGGATATTAAATCTTTAATTTAGCACTCTATCCTTGTTTCATTTTAAGCTCTGCTAAAGAAAGAAGACAAATCACATTAAGGTGACATATTTACTATTCTAATTTATAATTGAGTAACATCATAAATTATACTGTTCCTGTTGCCCAGCATACAAGCAAATATATATATGAGATAAATCTTTAAACATAAGGGCTATTTCTCCCTAAAGGTCAGGAAATTCTTGTGCCTAAGAACCTATATACAGCAGGGGAAAACACTGGAAAACTATCAATATTAGCAGCATCATTTTTCATTTTGATCAATAATCAGTCATCTCATGGTGGAATGATGGTAAAATGGTCAAATGCAAAAACTCTACAGTTTATGCAGTAGAGTCAGAAACTTACCTCGCTCATTTTTAACTCAACATACCTGGGACATTTAGCTTAACTGATGTCTGTCTCAACATTCCTCTTTAAGAGGGTGGATGCCACTGATAAACTATATTTAAAACAAGCTCCAAGGGGACCAGCACCATGGCATAAGTTTCTCCCTGAAGTGTGAGCACCCCATGTGGGCACAGGTTCAAGTCCTGGCTATTCTGTTTCTGATCCAGCTCCCTGTTAATATGCATGGGAAAGTGACAAAATATGGCCCAAGTCCTTGGGCTCCTATACCCCTTTAAGAGACCTCCTGGACCCTGGCTTCCAACAAGCCCAACTCTGGCTGTTGGAGCCACTTGAGGTGTAAGCCAGCAGATGGAAGGTATTTCTCTCCCTCTCTCTGTTTTTCTCTCTCTCTTCCCCTCTCTCCCCTCTCTGTAAATACATTGATATATACAAATAAACTAATTAAAAATAAATAAATAAATCTTTTGAAAAGCCCTATTTTTAGTAAACCCTGCACAAGAATTGGTACCCTTACTCCGTGACCCTGCATCCTTGCAAGCCCCACCTATGTCTATCCCTTCCTCTCCATTCCCATTACTATGATCCAAGGTATTGCTTTCACGCTTACATTCCTATGTTTCTCAGAACGCCAAATAAGTGACATTTCCTGTTTACAAGCTTTCCAGATGCAATGTGTTCTAAGAACATCAACAGATTAGTATTTAAAAAAGAAAGTGTGTACACCAGATGGATCCTTAGTATATCTCCTCCATCCTCGCTTAATTGCCTACCAACAAAACCAAATCTCCTAAATGGTTATCAGTATTTTGGAGCCTCGCTCCAGCCTTATTTTCTGTTGTTATCTGATTTTAGTTAAACCTGAGAAATGTAATCAGTTCCCTAACTAATAACTTACCATTCAATGGTGATGATGTATGCAACTTTAGGTTTAAACTGTTAATATGCTACCACCTTAAATATTTTCTTAACATTTTCCATCTGCACCAATATCTAGCCCAGAGACAATATGATGCTAAAGTCTTAGATCAACACAGTTCATAATTATACCTCTTTTCTCAATCTCCTATAATGCTTGGTTTTTCACACATTTAAACTTCCATAATTTCTTGAATTATTTGAAATGGAGCTTAGGTTGGATTACCATTCTCATGATACCATGTTCTTTACTTATTCACATTTAGGCATATCTTCTTCAGATAGACACAATTTTCTTGAGAGTAACTTTTGTTTTCCCTATTACTTGTTCTTGCATTTACTATCAGTGTTTCTCATATTTAGGATCATGCAATAAGCACTAACTAAGCACAATTGAATTACTAAATAAAGTCACTCACTTTGTCTTTCAGAGGCTAAATATAGAATTTGAAAGTAGAGCCATTCTATAAGACCCCCATTCTGAAAACCAAAAAGCAAATGGCAGCATGGAAGACTCAACCTGGTAATTTTCAAGTCAATAATCTTATTATCTTTCAGGGCAGTAATGCTAGTAAGTTAACAAAGATCCCCCAGATAAAATGTCACTGATGACATTGTAAGAAGTGAATTGAAGGGGATTTGGGTTTGCACATGGCTGAAGCGAAAGATGATGACCAGCAAAGAATATACAAGAGAACAAACAGAATGCAGCCATGTGGCTACTGATATGTTCAGGACAATCCTATTAATGCTATTAAGAGGAAAGGGATTGATAAGCAAGGCTAAACGCTATTCCAAACTTCTCTGTTCTGGTCTGCAGGCAAACTGTAAAATCAGTCACTCAGATTCTGAAGTGCATAGCAGAGACTGTAACACAGTATATGCACTTAGGGAAGAGACGAAAAATTTCATTCATTCAAAAGACAGAGTAAAAAGAGAGTTTGAGAGTGACAGAGAAAGAGAGACAGGGAGAGAGAGAGATTGAAGGGGAGGATGGGTTGTTTCTGGAATCTTGAATCAACAGACTGCTGCTGCAGGATATCAAGGTTAAACTCTGCAGGCAATCTCACAACTTGACAAGAGTTCAATATCAACGTTGAGATCTATGGGCAAGGCCTCATCATGTAGGCAATGGTCCAAGGCCAAAGAATCACATGCTTTAAAATATCTCTGAGACAGACCCGTGCAGACTGTTGTACTTGGGTTATGCTGTTCCTCTTTGAGCATTAAGCATTGGCTGGTTAACATCAATAAGGGGCATGGCTATCAATATTTGTGTCACATCAATTCCTGTAAGATTACTCCCCAAGCAGTTCAGTAAAAGACAGGCTGCATGTCTTATAGGTCTACCTCCTCCTTGGCAAAGAGAAAGGGGTTTCCCTCTAGCCACTCACTGTTACACTGTCTCTCTCATTTCTTATTTTCCCCTCTATAAATGCCTCTCTCACCAACTATATCCATGCCATTGTAGGCAGTAGCAGTAGAAATGAAGAGAGACAAAGATTTTCCATATTGTTTGTTCACCCCCAAATACCACAACAGCCAGGGATGGGCCAGGGAGAAGCCAAAAGCTAGGAACTCCATCCAAGTTTCTGTAGTTGGTAGCAGGAATTCTAGGAACTCCAGCTGATAATTAGGTCATTACCAACTGCTTCCCCAGCTACATTACGTGGATCCAAAGCAGAGCAGCCATGACCAGAACCAGCACTGGGGGAATGGCATGTTAGAGTTACAGGTGGCAACTGTGCCACATGCCAGTCATAGATGGATTTTCTTGTTTCCTATTTAACCAAACAGCATTTTAAAGCCTCTACTTCTTTGTTGTATTTAAAAGGCACAGAGAAACAGACAGAGACAGATCTAACTACCAGCTCACACTAAAAATGTCCACACACATATACCTGGACCAGGGCAAAACCAGGAGACAGAAACTAAACCCAGTTTTCCAATGTAGAAAACAGGATTTAGGTAATCGAACCATCACCTGCTTCTTCCCAGGATATGCATTGGTAGGAAGCTGGAGTAGGAAGTGAAGCCAGCATTCAAACCCTGGCATTCAAAATGCAAGCAAGCACTCCAAACGACACTTGAATACCAGACTCCAAATGCTCATTCCAGAACATGACTTTTTTAAAGAGCAGAATTAACATTGACACTTAATGTAAGACAAATATTACTTTATTTGAAATACAATCTTAAAAAAACAAAGTTTCTCATTGCTAGAAAGCTCTTCTGTTTGGGAAGATTTTCTGTGTAGCCTAAAAAAAGGGAGGTCAGCCACCGATTCTGGCTGCTTAACGGCTCAGGTTATGAAGAAAAATTTTAGAATTGGGCCAAAAACTTCATTTCCATGACTGGTATGTTCAAATGTGAAATATAATGTGAAAAATAATAATAAACTATCTGCTTCACAATATTATTGCTTATAATAAAGTGCACATTGGATGTGAAGCTGTACGCGATATGGTGCACGACTGTGGCATATCAGATTAAGCCAATGTGAGACATCTGCAGTGCCAGTGAGTCCTGGCTTCTCTGCTTCTAACAGGGCTTTCTGCTAATGCATCCAAGCAAGCAGCAAATAATTGTTCTACTGCACACAACCTGGTGGCCCAGTTGGGAAACGCAGATGAAGTGCGTGGCTCTTGTCTGTGGCCTGGTCCTATCTCATCTGCTACAGTCATTTGGGAATAGAAGTAGCAGTTAACAGATCTTAATCGTTCTCTCTCTCTCCTACCACACTGCCTTTCAAATAAATAAATAGCTTCAAAAACTAGACAAAAATAAAGATTCTTCAGAAAACAAATTACATTTGACAAAGTCGATACTTAATGTTTTCTTGCCCACAGCCTTTCAATTTCTAAGACTCACTTGACAGAATATTGGATGAAGTTATTTCCCCAAATTATCAGACAACCATTTCAACTATTCATTTAGCTTTTACAATTCTTCCATCTCCTTGAAGATAGATATGCAGATTGCTTATATCTCTTCAAATAGCTCACATACACACACACACATCCAGAAGCAGCCAATTCTGTATTAACACCCAGTAACATGATATATGATGGTCTGATTACTATACATATATATATATTATACATAAATATATGTATATTACTTTCATATATTCTGGCTGATTAAACTTTTTCATTAAAAGCTCACCGAAGTAAAAGCACCTCCTAAAGGCATCTTATTCTCTGCTTCCAGAGAAGGCTAAAATTTAGTTTCATTGTGAACGTGTCAATCAACAATAGTCACTGAGTACTTTTATTATAGACTTCATTTGACATGTTTATAACATCATGATCCTTAATGGGAAAACATATTTGAATTGAAATATGCAAAGGAAAAATCATTTCCAACTTACCAATCCCTAACAATTGCTAAGCATCAACTATGTACTTAGAAAAGAAGGAAACCTTGCAAATATTAACTCAATCATCACAAATGATGTTGTTCTTAATCTGATATTTTAAAATTGTATCTAATTGAAAGGCAAAGCAACAGAGAGATAAAGAAACAGAAAGAGATCTTCCATTGCTAATTTACCCCCCCTCCTCATTTTCACAAGAACAAGGACAACCCCAAAAGCCTAGAATCCCACCCTGGTTCTTCATATGGGTGTTGACAGCCACCCAAGCACATGAACCATCTTTTGCATCATTCTCAGGAGAATAAATATAAAGTGAACCAGCCTAAACTGACTCCAATATGGGATGCCAGTGTGGAAAGCAACAGCTTAACCTGCTGTACCACAATGCTGCTGTCTTTGTTTTGTTTGTTTGCTTGCTTGATTTTAACCAATTTTTAACAGACATAAACAGTGTGCTCGCACATGACAAATCCAGGAGATAAAACTGAATCTGAGCCTGGCTTTGTCAGCTACTGCGCTATGCTGTCTTTCCGTTGAAGTAATTGTACCAGCAGACAATACATAATCATCAGTGCAGCCATCCTTGCCTCCACGTCTTGCTGCCAAAGCCTAGTTGGGATTGTTCTCTGGACCACACTTCTCCACCAGCCAAGGAAGCTGCACTCTGAGGCTCTGGTTCCTCCCAACTCCATGTAACATAGTACAGGTAAATGTGTACATGTGCAATGAATGAAAAAAAAAAAAAAACAGAAAACTTGGTAACTCCAATTTGAAGCAATAAAGGAATTTACAAACCAAACCAAGGAATTCAGGAATTTATATATTCATTATTTAAAAACTGTCCAATTCAAGAATTAGTAAGCATAATCTGAAAATAATACATTCATTTTAAAAAATTAAAAAGAAACACCAGCAATCTGTAATTTTCTCAGGATAATGAATGTGCAGAAATAAAATTCAAAAGAAATCATCAAACATGTTTAAACTCTAAACATCAGCCCTTAACAAAAATTATTGAACTTATTCTAACTTACTAGTAATGGCAATACATTATGAAAGTCTTGTGCACAAAGCACAGATGGGTCACTCTGAAGAAACATTGAACAAGTTTTTCAGTCTAGGGGAGTGGTCTCAGTTCTCTCACAGAGAACTGAATAAAAATAATTATATAAAATATTTGGGAGCCTATTAAAAGCAGTTTAGTTATAAACAATCTGAAACAAAGAAACCTCGATATATATTAATACAACACTCTTAAAATTATATCAACTCTAACATCTTTAATCTTTCCTTCACTCATGCCAATTATGGGAACAATCTTAATAAATAAATGAAATATATAAGTATAGGTTAACAGAGCAATAGCTATATCGGTTATTAAAAACCTAAAAATTATATAACTTAATTCATACAAGTAAACTGATCCTTTTGCTCTAGCACACATTTTCCATCAGTATGTTCAAATATCAAGATCTGTAAGTAGAAATGTGTCCTTTTATATCTGCCTGCCAAATTTATTCAGCATGAATGTGATTGAGCAGAAAAATAAAAATACATATTACTTACTGTATATAGTGCTTGGGGATTTCAAAATCATTTCAACACATTCATCCTCAAATTACTCCTACAAAATGCATCTGTGAAGAATGAAGAAAATCCAAAAAACAGTAAGCTGTTCGCCAAGGTCACAGAGAAACCACTCCATACCAATACACACAGAGATGCTTAACAATCTAAAACACTGAAATAGTGCTTTCTGAAATGTAGATTATGCATCCTGTAAAGTAAGACAGGCTGATGAAAAGAAATAACCATAGCTACATGCAAATACTCCAAATACCAATCAAGGAGGACATCCCAGGGAGAAGCAAGACAAGTCTTTATACAGTCCTAAGAGTGATACACAGGCCATACAGTGCCTCTAAATCCTAGCAGAATTACACAGAGCAATTCAAACATAGAAACGTACAGGTAGATTTTGTTGGACAATTGAGATGCTTATTCAAAGTAGTATGTTTTTTAATAGACTTATGACTGTAGCAAAACCACTAAATTGGGAGAGAATTGTACCTGATATATCCACAAAATTGCAACAGTTCACTTTGCAAATGCATTGCAACTCTAATTGAAAATCACACATCAAGAAAAAATATAAGCATGCTACTTGCACACCTCTCAAAAAGACATAAACAGATTTTCCTTTGCTTTCCAGAAAGGCAAGGTGATTATCAAGAGAAAGTGAATTCATCAGGCTTTATTAATTAATTCATTTGTTTTGGAAGAGAGATGTTGGGAAAGCACATTAATTATGAAACTCAATATATTTCAATTTCAATAGATTTTATGCAACTGAACACAGTATTTCATAAAATGATTATTTGAAAGAAACAAAATCTAAGGAAAATTACATGACCTGCTTTGAAGTAAGTGTGCTGTATCACACAGATTACATAAATATGAGCGGAGCAAGTAAAAAACATAGCTCGAATGCAAAGCATCTTTAGAGAAATATCAGTTCTCAGTGTCCAACAAAATTTCTTTCCAAAAAAATGTGGACAGTTATTCAGAAAAATCTGTTTACTAATATAGGAGGCACCCTGCTGGAATCACCCAAACCAATTGTTAGAAATCTGCAACTCAACATTCACAGCAAACATCCCGAACAGAAAGTCTAATTTATCTTCCTCTAATAAGTGAAATACATCAGGATGTCACTGGCCTCTCTGCTTGTTCTTGAATGGATAATCTCACTAGTGCTCAACCAGAACTGTTCAAATAAGAGGAGATTAAATAAGCTGATAAGTGCATAATACAATGGCAAAAATAAACCAAAAGATTCTCAAACAAGAAAGTATTTTTGTAAGTTTCATTTTGACAGTTTAAAAAAAATCTAGGAAAAAAATTAAAATTCATGTTTATATATAATTTCAACAGAAATGGAAAGTAATAAATATTTACACATCTGTGTGTTTCTTCATCTGAAAAGAAAAAAGTTAGCACGACACAGAAAGATCTTCCATCCACTTGTTCACAGCCAAGCATCTCCAGATCAAAGTTAGGGGGCAGCCAAAGCTTTGGGATCCTGCACCCGTGTGGGAGACTGGGAGGAAGCTCCTGGCTGCTGGCTTTGGATTGGTTCAGCTCCAACCATTGCAGCCGCTTGGGGAGTGAACCATCAGATGGAAACTCTTCCCCTCTGTCTCTCCTCTTCTCTGTATATCTTTCTAATAAAAATAAATCTTAAAAAAAAAAGTGAAGCAGCCAGAACTCAAATCTGTGATCAGATTACAGAGGATGTCATCACAAGCAGGAGTTTGAACAACTGTGTCACAAGAGGCCCACATTCTTAACATAACTACAGCAGGCACCTAAAGCTATCAGCACTCTTCCTAACTTGTCCAACTTAGCACAGCCAACAGGCGATCCTGGGCTCACAGCCACCTTTTCTGAACAAAATATCTAACATTAACCCTTATCTATAGACATGCAGAGCACAGGTTGCATACCATGAACATTTAAAAAAAAACTGATGAACTCTGTTTTTTAAAATATTAAACAATGTTCAAAAGCTGAAGATTCCTCATAAAAACCCTCAGTCTCAGTGTTTTCAAAAGAACAAACATTTTTTTTAGGCTGGGATCAGAGATCACACAGTAAACAGAGCATGGGTTGTCAGCTTAGGCTGGCACAGACTTTCCTATACTCTTCTGCTCCCTAGCTATAAACTGCTTCACTCAGTTAGAACTTTTTGTGGATCACTTTCTAATTAGGAAGTACATTTCACCAGTTGCAACAACTGCTCATGACATTAAAAAAAAAAAAAAAAGACCAAAAAATTCCCGGGAAATGGAAAAGGTATCTTATGAAAGACTATAGTTTTCAAAATATTGTATGCAGCAAAATGGACTTCTACTCATCACATCTTCCAACAAGCTCTTTGAAGTAGTCTCATATTCCACCAAATTCCCAAATTCAGGTGCTGATTTGGTTACCTGTTTTCATTTATATAGGTACTTTTAAACGTTTTAAGTTTGAATTTCCATTTATTGTAATGTGATCGGTAATGTCTAAAGTGATGGGGGAATAGTTTATACTATACTTCGAATTTATACTACACTACACTTTGCCTTTTGACAAAAAGGGTGGTAACATCATCAAAAGAATTATGTCAAATTATGATTTTCTGTAGACCAGTAGGAGGTCTTTCAAATACTCTCTAAATTGATAAATGTAACAAGTATTCCATGTAATAAAGTAATTTTAATAAGAAAATAATTCACTCATTAACTAAACTTGATTAACAAAATATAGATTACTAAAGGTGATGTTATAAACACCTGTATTCTGGCTAAGTATGAAAAATTGCAGTTATCTTGAAAAATCATGCTTTGGGGAATTTTTAAAAAATACAGACCTGGGGACCTGGCACCATGGTTCAGTGGCTAAATTCACACCTTGCAAATGCCAGGATCCCATTTAGACACTGGTTTGTGTTCCGGATGCTCCACTTCCCATCCAGCTCCCTGCTAGTGGCCTGGCAAAGCAGTAGAGGATTGCTCAAAGCCTTAGAACCTGCACCCATGTGGGAGATCCCGAAGAAGCTCCTGGCTCCTGGATTAGTACTGGCTTAGCTCTGGCTGTTGCAACCATTTGGGGAGTAAACCAGCAGATGAAAAATCTTTCTCTCTGTCTCTCCTTCTATCTGTAAATTTATCTTCCCAATAAAAAAACAAATATATCTTTATAAAAATAAAAAGAGAACTGAAGACTTGGATCTCTTGGTAGCTCAAGTTGTTGAGACCACCTAACAGTGAAACTCCTCAAAGCACATACATGAATTATAGTAAAGGAAATCAAGTTGGCATATACTTAAAATGTTACCTTTCTTGTAAACAGAAAATTAAACACCATTTTCAGGACAGCTATCTCGAAAGTTCTCATTATTTACATTATAGGAACCAAAATGGTTCACAGACACTGTGAGATGGAGTAAAGGAGAAAAAAGGTACTACAAGTGATGTAAAAATCACTGACGCTAATGTCAGTCACAAAATTAAGGCACTGAGAAATTGTCCTGGCATATAAGAAAAAAGGACACAGGGACAAGACTAACAACATATGTAACTAAGGATGACAACATTTATTTCTGGAAGAATACCAAATGCAGCTTTTAAAATCTTCAGGGTGTGTTGAAAAACACAGGTTCAGCTTCAGGAGTCTATAACTGGTCCAATATGAGGCAACTGGGTCATAAGTAAAACTAAAAAATGAATAATTATTCTAGTGGCTCAAAACTCATATAAAATGGTTTAATCGATTAAATGAATAAAGTATAAAATGAAGTAAAAGTCTTCCTTTGAGTAGTATACCAACAATAAATACACACACACACACTCACACACACATATATGGTTTGGTAAAGTTGAAAAAAAAATGGCCATTAAGCAAATATTATAGTCAAATGATTCAGGCAAGAAAACATCAGTGAACGAGTAAGCCAAAAGGTGAGGATGAATAAGATATTTCCATAGTGTGAAAATGTCTTCCCACAAGTTCCTTTTAATTACCATGGGGGACATGGCAACTTGCAGGTGGAAACTTGGCAGACTAGCTTAACTAAGTGATCAAAAACAACATACTCAGTAATGAGACGAACCTACATGATGTGCCTCCAAGCAGGGTTCACACAGAAAGGACACACAAACTCTCTGACAGATTCAGGACACATAACCTGATTTAATGGTTAACAAATATCAGCAAATCCCAAATGCAGGACTCATAGATAGTATCCAGCCTGAAATGCTCAAATGTCAAAGTAACTAACCACTGAGGGAAATGGTCCACATTAAAGAAAACTGTGAACCTAAGTATATTCTATGCAGTACAGTTCAGGGCTGAGTCAACGGTGCAGGCCTTCTTTTTCATTATTACACTCTGATTGTTTAGCACAATGTCCTTATTCTTAAGAAAAATGCATGGGGACTGTAACTTAATTCTCAATGGATTCATTCTTCCTTTTTTACATATTGTATATACATGGATGATTTATATACCTAAATGCTTAGTATTATAATAATACTATAGGCTAAACAGTAAATATATGTGCTGCATAAAGTAATGATATGCAATTATTTGCAAGACTATAAAATTAAAAAAACACAAAATTCATACACACAAGGGGTCTTCAAAAGTTCAGGAAAATAGATGCCATGTAAAAGTTATGTATGGCTTCCAAATATTTTTTTTTACCAAAATGAGCTTATCTTTTAATTCAGTTTTTATGAGCTTTTAAGTATTTATTGTGAATTTTAATTTTTAATCCCCAAAAATGCAAAAATAAAATCACTTAATTCCTGAGACATTTTCATATATGCTATCCTGTTTTCACTTCTACACTACTGTTTCAAACTATACCTTATAAATTATTTCATAATTACATTCTTCTTTTACTTCACTGTAAATTATCTGTGTGGCAAATCACTACTTTTCATTGTTGCACTGAAAAATAATTTGTGTTCTTAATAATACCATTGTTACATCATTTCTTTTGCTAAAAATGTTATCCTCATATTTGTTACAGAAACAAAATATTGTTGCATATTATCTTCTCCCCTAAAGCTACTATTTCATCAGGACAGATTCATAGACGTATAATTAGACTAAGTAGCACCAAGTTTTTAAAACTGGTAAATCTATGTCTTATTAATTTTGATGTTCATAACTTTATTTCAACGACCTCCAAATCAGGCTGTACTTTAATCATGACAGTCATCTGCATTTCTTACCCTTGTTCCAGCTTTTGCTGCTAACTTGGTCCTAGCTGTGAAACTCTATGTTCAATCTAGTTGTATGCATCATCAATACAAAGTTGAATTTGAACATTTCTTAAAATGTCCTCAAAAGGATAATGTTGAACTTTAATCTAGAAATGAAAGCTTATTTATGCTCCAAGAAATGGAAACAGAGCAGTTTTTGTAAATTAACCATTCATCTTTCATAGTTAAGGCAATTCCCTGTCTTGAACTTAAAATGCACAAGAAGTTGCTTGTAACAGTAAAGTATGTAGACAAGTGGAGGAAATGTTACGGATCAAGTCCCATGTTTCAGGTCCAGCAACAATGTGTTGAATCATCTCACCCACACTACATACTGTTATTTTTAAAAAGTGCCACTTAGAGATATAAGCCAGGCTCTAAAAGACAAACATGTTTTCCCTGATTGTTGATAATAAACAGAGTACAAAAAATGAAATAAACACGAGCAAAACTGACCTTTTGAAATCTGATTACTGCATCAGTCCTTGCCTGTACTCTTCTGAAACACTGGTTTCTTTTTACTTGCTGTGTGTTGAATTTTCTACCCCATGCAGGATTGAGCCTAAGATTGTGAAGTGAACTGAAAGTATGTCATCGCTAAAAGTAATTAAAGAAAAAATAAATATAAGGAACGACGAGTAGGAGTGTGGACAGAAGGGCACGGGTAAGGCGTAAAGTGTTGCTGTGCTCCTAGATTTATATTGTTCAATATATACATTTGTTTACCCTATATAAAAACTAATAAAAATAAGTGCCACTTAAGCAACTTCTCTTCAATCTTCAACATATTTCAGGCCTCATTTCTTTCTTCCCATATTCACTTAGATTCTGGAAAACTCAAATGGATTTAATATTTTTTCTAGTCTATATTTCACATTCTTGAATTCTGAAGATTAATATAAATATAATTCAGTATTTTTTTTGGCAATTTTAGTGTGCCCCTACAGGCCACCGAATCCATGAAAAATAATAAGTGATATCTCCCTTCACACAAGATGACAATTTCTTTACTACCTGATGACAATATTCTGATGAAAACTCTACCTTACTGGAGTAAAAGATATATGAACTCCTTTGCTTCCCCTTATATTTAAGTCCTGTCTTTATCTCAAACTGATTTACTTCTCTCAGTCACACCAGTTGTTGCCCCCCCCCTTTTTTTTCTGCTCATTGAAGTATACGGAAATCAAATGCCTATTTGATTTATTACTCTATTTCCCTCAATATCAAAGCAAACTGATTAATCTGCAACTTCTAAAATCATTAGCAGTGTTTTCTTTTTTAAAAAAAAATGTATTTATTTTCATTAGAAAGTCAGATGTACAGAGAGGAGAGACAGAGAAATATGTTCTATCCTCCGATTTACTCCCCAAGTGATGGCAATGGCCAGAACTGAGCCAATTTGAACCCAGGAATCAGGAATCTCCTCCAGGTCTCCCATATGGGCATAGTGCCCCAAGGCTCTGAGCCATCCTCGACTGCTTTTCCAGGCCACAAGCAGGGAGCTGGATGGAAAGTAGAGCAGCCAGGACACAAACTGGCGCCCAACTGGGATCCTGGCACACACAAGAAGAGGACTCCGGCCACCAGGTTACTGTGCCAGGCCCATCACTAGTATTTTCTGGCTCCTTTCCCATCCCCTGCCCTTCATCTTCTTAAGCTGATTCCTTGGCATAACTTTCACTGTGAACATGACTTGATAATGACCCTATGGTAGTATCACTCACATGCATAAAATATCAGGATGCTTTGTTTTGCAAACGGTATTTACATGCAATTTCCCTCCAGTTCATTAGTCAACTTATATTAGTGAATAGTTCCATAACAAATCTATATGCCATGCTAAAATGCCATATTGCAGTATTCCCTAACTGAAAATCATATCCTCTACCCGTTTTATTCATTCAGTTACAAAGAAGCCAAAATCATTTTCTTATGTCAAGTTGGCCCTTAGTCAATTCATGTTTCCCTTTTTTATTTCATTGAACATTAAAAAGAACTGTCAAAACATGTGTTTGAAACATCGACTGTCTTAGTAAAGATCATTGAAGTATTTCTACCAGAACTGGCCTTGTGCTGTAAGGAGTAAGCCTGCCTGAAACACCATCACCAGGATGTTGCCATCTCATGTGGGTGCTCACTGGTGTTCTGGCCTCCCCAATTCTGACACAGTGCCCACCTAATATCCTGGGAAAAGGCAGCAGAAGATATCCCCAAGGTTTAGTTCCAACCCCTGCCTCACTTGCTGACCCAGATTAAGCTCCTGGCTTTAGCCAAGCCCAGTGTTGGCCACTGAGGAAACAAGTGGATAAATCGATCTTTCCACGAGCCTTTCTCCCTCTCTTTCTCTCCATCGCTCTCTTTCTAATTCTTTCAAAATAAATAATTTTTTAAAAAAAGTTTCCTCCATCATCAACTGTTCCTATCTTGCTGAAGAACCATGGCAAAAAGTTGGTTGCCTCATCTTCCAAGACACACGCTAGAGCACATTTGCTTCACACATTTCACTTCATTATCAGCAAACAGACCAAACATGATATTTTTATACTCTTCATTGAAGTACTTCCTTAATTCTGAAAAATTTCATCTTTTCTTTTCAGTGTCTCTGCAGTTTGAGTAATTTAACATCCATGAAATTCTTAATATCCATGCTCAAGTATCTTTATCAATGTCATTTATAGTTTATTCATTTAAATTCATAATAGATGACCACCTAACAATGAGTAATCAAATAAGCAGACTATGGTACATCCAGAAAGTACAGTGTCATGAAAAATGATACCTCAATTATTTACTGACAAGCAAAAATCTTAAAAATCTGTGTGTATATGTGTATTTAAAACAATGTATATAATGTATAAATAATATAGAAGATGAACTAGCAACTATACAAATCATGAACATATACACTTATGATTTCAAAGACTAGAAGACTATAAGATAAATAATGGTTCTTATCTAAAACTGATATAAGTAATTTTATATCATTTGATATATAATACACAAATAATTTTATTTTCAAAATCTATTGATGCATCAGAATATATCTTAAACAAAAAAGGAAAGAAATAAGTGTAAAAACTCAGAGGAAACCAAAGTGACACAGCACAATTTATGTATCATCTATCTAAAACCCAATTTCTCCCCCTTAGCTGTTAAGCATGTGTTCATACTCCTTGGTCTGTACCTGTCTGAAATGTGGATATAATGGCTGGAACCTTGGCAGCTATTTTCAGTGCATGAATCCTGGAATGACAAGGATTCAGACCCTTTGTGATATTCAAGCGATCTCAGCAATCTTGCACTATGAACCTCAAGGTTGTGCATTTACAAAGGAAAAAAATGAAATACTAAATTCTTTAGGACACTCTGGGTATACACTGAACACCAAGTGATAAATATGATCTAAGAATTTACAAGGAAGAAAAATGACATTGATTTTCTGTCACGGATTTAATTATCACTTAGCCAGCATATATTTAAAATAGTAGATTCACGTGTCAAATCATATTTAGCATAAAGGCAAATGGCAGAAATGGAAAGAATTAACATTTGAAAGGTAATGATATATTAAAATGACTCAAAAACAGAAATTCATATTTTGTAAAAGAAAATGTTTAATTCAATTATACTTAGTTATATAAAGAAGCATTTTTTAAAAACTACAGACTCCAAAAACTCTGTGTGGGAAGGGGACTTGGGGTGGGAAGAGGGGAAATACCAAGGCCTATGGAACTATATCATAAAATAATAATTAAACAATCAATGTTAAAAACAGACCCAAGTAATTGAATAGTTTTAACAGCAGAAAGGATTATGCTTTATATTGAATAGGAACACTCTGAAACTAAAGATAATTTAGATACTACTGTTTCCCTAAAGCTCTTTTGAAGATTTTTTTCTAGATGTATTTATTTTTATTTGAAAGACAAAGTTAGGAGAAGGAGACACAAAGACAAGATCTGCATCCAATGGTTCATTCCCCAAATGGCTGCAACAGCTGGCCAATCGGAAGCCATGTGCTTCCTAGGGATCCTCATGTGGGTGCAGAGGCCCAAGGACTTCATCCACCCTTTGCTATTTCCAGAACATAATCAGGGATTTGTATCGAAAGTAAAGGAGCGAGTGCACAACATATGGATGCCAGCAACACAGGCAGTGGTTTAGCCTACAAAGCCATCACACTGACTTATCTTTTGGGCATTTTTAAATGGCAATACAGAAATGGGAACTTTACATGTTTGGGACCATGGTTCAACAGTCTAATCTTCTACTCCATGGCACCAGTATCCCATACAGACACCAGTTAGCATCCTGGTTGCTTCTCTATCTCTACTACCTTTCAAAAAAACTAAATAAATACATATTTTCTTTTTAAAAAGTTTGGAGCTTTGCAGACCAAAGGTTCAATAATAATTGTGGTACTTAAAAACCAGAATTTTTTTAAAATGTAGCACCCACTTAGATATATGATTTTGCTAAACCTGTAAGTTTGGCAGATCTACAGAGAACAGGAAAGACAGGGAGAAAGATCTTCCATTCACTGGTTCACTCCTCAATTGGCCAGAACAGCCTGAGCTAAACCAATCAAAAGCTAGGAGCCAGAAAAGTCTTCCAGGTCTCCCATGTGGGTACAAGGTCCGAAGGCTTTGGGATACTCTGTACTGTTTTCTCAGGTCACAAACAGGGAGCTGGATGGGAAGTGGGGCATCCAGGACATTAACCGGCACCCACTGGGTTCCCGGAGGTTGCAAGGTAAGGATAATGATTGAGCCATTGTGCCAGGCCCAGATTTGGCTATTTTAATTGGCAGTTTTTAATCTACCATAACCCAAATATAAGACACATGTGGTACCTCACAGATGAATCCAACAAAATATTATTAAAATAATTGCCTTTTCTTCATATTGAAATGAGATATAACAATTTTGCTAGGCATTTACTGAAGGACTAGCTGTATTCTGGACTTTGGTCATCCACCACAGAACAACAAGGAATGTGGAAAAGATTATAATCCACATTGAGCAACATAGGAAGATTCAATTATAACAGCATGTGGCTCAGCCACAGCAATGGGAACAAAGTGTTATGAGATCAGAGAAAACAGACCAATTCTACATTGAAGAGTTGGGAAAATCCTCGGGAAAGGAAATTTTCAATACAGCTGATCCCTGTCCTAAGGATAATGGTGATTCAAAGTTGGAAAACGCAGTGAACAGAAAGACAGCCATAAACGTGCATGACATAGGTTTCAGAGAAGTAACTCAGCAATGCTTCAAAATAGAGAAAGGAATAAAATATGATATGGGACTGAGTGTCATTGGCTACATCCCTATTCAGGTCCTTGAAGGATATATTAAAGAATATGAAATTCAACCTGAGGAGATTTCAGAGATTTTATAGCTAATGGTTATGCCATCAGGTATATGTGGGGAAGACCCCCTTGTTGAAAAGCTGCACAATGTGGGGCAGTTTTCTTCAAGAGAAATGCATTAATACTGACTTAAATTAAGCACAAGCCTGACTGAGAACAGGAACAGTAACAGGATCACCCCTTAAGAGCCTTTTCAATCTTACATCTTATGACTTATGCCTACTGCCAAAGAAACAAGTTTCAGAGAAATTCTTACAAATGACAGAAGTGGCAGAAATCTTGGACCACTGTGGAGAACATCATAAAGTTATTGCTACTTCAAATACCCGATGAATTTTACAAGAATTATATAAAGTACACAATGCCGGGCCCGGTGCGGTGGCACAAGTGGTTAAGGTCCTCTCCTTGCACGCCTGGGATCCCATATGGGCGCCGGTTCTATCCCGGCAGCCCCGCTTCCCTTCCAGCTCCCTGCCTGTGGCCCGGGGAAGCAGTCGAGGACAGCCCAAAGCTTTGGGACCCTGCACCCGCGTGGGAGACCCGGAAGAGGCTCCTGGCTTCGGATCGGCATAGCATTGGCCGTTGCGCTCACTTGGGGAGTGAATCATCGGACGGAAGATCTTCCTCTCTGTCTCTCCTCTCTGTATATCTGCCTTTCCAATAAAAAAATAATAAAAATAAATCTTTAAAAAAAATAAAGTACACAATGCCTGACTAGCTGACAGTGGAATTCAAGAGGAAGAGAAAATCAGAAGACACTTTTGCAGTGCAGGAGAAGGACAGTTTCAACTATTCTCACAGAAAAGCCAGATTAAAATTTGACTGACCTTAATTCTTTTCAACCTGCATCAATTTCCAAAGTGGCTTCTTGTGCTCTGGAAGGCCGCAGGGACTTCTATGTGCATGTGCAATCTAATTAAATGCATGTAGTAAGACTTAATTGTATAGGGCATTTTGCTAAGTACAGCACAAAAAGTACCCTATTGAAGTGCCTTCTTAAATTTCATGAGCTATTAAAGGATACTAGATGTAGATATACATCTATAATTTAGGAGCTTTTATATGGTTTTTAAACTATAGAGACTGGATGATATGTACATATTGACAATAAATTATTGAGGAACATCTATCAACAGGACACCTTCTTGAAGAAATCTATCAAGGGAAACACAGGTAAGAGTCCGAGAATAAACTTCATTCCAGGGACCAGAATTCACCAAGGCCTACTGGAAAAGAAGAGAAAAATGATGCTATACTCAGGTTTCCCACACTACCTTGCAAGGGCAATCAAGCACTCAGGCACAACATACCACAGGAACATTGCGCAAGAAGGGAGGAGAAATAGGCCAAACTCAGCCCAGCACCAAGTCAGGCAGGCCAGTTCCTTGTCTTTCCCCTGTGCTGTTGTGCCATTCTAACTACCACACTGGAGCTTACTGAGGGAGTCCCAGGCTTGTGTGTCTACAAAACAGCATCACTCACAAATTCTGTAATAAAAGGTGTAAACCTAGATTAAGCTAGTAACATGGAAAAGTTTTAAATGAGGGTACCATGTAAGCTTCATTCCTGACACCTAGTACACGGTGAGATAAAATCCTGACATCCTCTGAATGACTTGCTTGATGGCAATCAGCCAAGCCTATCAACAGATCAGAATTCCAGTTATGAAAGAACCTTTCTGTCCTTGAAGGCCATGCTCAATGGCAAATGAATCAACGATGCCCCATCTTTCTGCAAAATACAACAATGAACAATATTTACTTTTAAAATCACTAAAAATCACAAAAAGGAAAACCAAAAAAAAATCTACAAATCAATAATATGTAACTATATACACATGATTCACACATTTATGACATTGTTTATAAAGATGATCTCTTCGTTTGCAGAAAAGCCTTTCTTGATAAAATCGCCTGCCTCGTTGTACAAACGGTCTGCCTGGGTTTGCAGATGTTTTCCATTTCTAAATGAGGAAGTGATACTCGGAAACAGGCCTAACAAAAGCGTCTTCTTAATAGGATGAGAATACCATTGAGCACAGACTTGACAGAAATCAAGCAAAAGCACAGACGCAGGGGAGAAAGGATTTTGTCTAGTGGACCCCAAGGGTTTTAGAATTGCAAATACACTCAGTAATTGCATGGCATGAGCATGAACCCAATACTGAAAACCCATTTCTAAGTATATATCTCCTAATGAAATTTTCATAGCACCTGATCTTGCATTTATACAGAGTGCTAACCTAAGTGGATCCCAGAACCATTGACCAGATTTAATAATTGATTATGTATGCTGACTCTTCAGTCGGAACCATTTCATGCACCAATGAAATGCAGTCACATCTTCATCAAAATGTGGCAAGATTTTATTGGCTCACAATTTCACATATGCAATCATTGTAAAACACAGCACTATGACCAAGTAAACGTGCACTAATATAGGCTTTTTTTAAAATGCTAGATTCATGCAATACAAAACAAAAACCAAAGAACAAGGCTTTTATCACAGGTAGTAAATACATGTGTGAGGTTTTAAAATAAACAGAAAATAATTTATCATCAGTTACAAAATTATTATTGCATGTAAGGTCACTTAAAATGTCAAAACCACTGAATACAATTCTGAAACAAGGATTTGGATAGAAAATTTACAGCAAGTTCAGTTAGCAAAACTTGAACTATAATTCCAAAAAATTCACTCTTCTAAAATAACAGAGCGTTGGCTGGCTCCATAGCTCAGGGGTTAGAGCACTGGTCTTGTAAAATAACAGAACGTCATGAATGAATCTGAGTTGTCAATAAAGATTATTACTATATATTCAATTTTAATGGCATCCAAGCACAGTATCACGAAGTTCTATACTCATAAACCACCAGATAATCCATAAATGAAAAATTAAAATATAAATATTTACAAATACATGCACACATATGCAAACACACACAAAAATACCTGCACGTGTGTACAAATGGTTTGCATCAGCCCAATCCTAACCAAGGAAACAAAATAACTTCAATTTAGTCCTAGACACAAATATATCATAAAATTAATCACCTTGCCAAATATTTCTGTATCTTAGTTTTATTTATCATGATGGAGAGTGTTTTTATAAGTTACTAACTCACGTTAAATAAAATGAAAACTGTGCCCCAAAAATGGTTACAAGATTAATTATCAGTGGTCTATCACAATAGAAAATAATTTGTGAAGAGATAATTTTGGCAGATAGGTGAAACGATACAGGACAATGAATCAATTCTCTGTGACTTAAGATAACCGTACTTGCAGTGGTTAACCTCACACATAGTCCCCCAACACCATGAGATATTATTTGATTTTTCTTATGTATAAACTGCTTTTGCAGTATGGCAGCTTATGGTGAAATTTTGCATTTTTAACTCTTGTAAGCAGCCCGCAAAATTTCAGAATGAGGGCAACAGGATTATTTTTGTATTTAGGCATCATTTAGAAATGGTTCAAATGAAGGAAGAACAGGAATTGGTGATTTAAATAATGCCACCACATCTAATATGAAAAAGCTTCTTTCAAAACACAAATCAACACAAAAACTACTTAACAGCCTCTAACAATACTTCCTATATAGTAAAGTGTTACAAATCAAAAGCAATTTAGTCCTTCATTAGTTTGGTGGGTTTTGTTTGTTGTTTTACCTTTTTTTTAGTTTGCTTTTATGTCACTATTTTACTGAATTGTTTTGAAGTTACAGAAGTTGCAGGTTACATGAAAAATTAGTCATAATACACTTCATCATTCTGAAAATGATTTAGAAATAAATCAAAACAGCATGAAACATCATTAGTTTACCACGAGCTTTTTATTAATTTACATATAATTATTTTCAAAAATTATTGTGAAGGAAATGATAATTAGTGCTCCAAAATATATTCTTCTCAAATAAAGAAAGAAAACTAGAATTCAAATATTTCCAAATGGAAAATCAATTATAATTTTGCTTCAAATTATGCTTGCTTCTAAACAAAAAAAAGCATTATTTATAAGTATTTAGCCACAAGTAGATATCACATAATGAAAATCAAATGTGAATCTACAAAGAATTTCCTAAGTTTCCTCTTTTTCATTCAGAGATAAAGACATGGTGGACAATGTTTTTAAATGTCATTTTTTTTTTATATCCACAAAAACATGTTCCCTGTTCAAGTTTTCTGAGGAGTATCTACAAGTGAAAACAAGTAAAAACTTAACCAAATGGAAGACGATTTAGTAACCAAATGGAAGACGAAGATGGTTGCTCAAATTAACTAAGAACATGTAATAAAATTCAGGAGGAACATGGGAATTTTCTCATTAAAACATTGACAGAGAAGGGAATAGAAGATACTTACTTTCTTTTTCGTCACAAGCATTATTTTCAACAAAGTGGGATTTCAGTGTATGAGACATCATCGCACCATAGTGTCATATTTGTCATGATATCTGTACACCTTTGCCCCCATACATTAATGCTCTCTTGTCTCTTAAATAATACTCCTAAATATTTCACTCACACACTTTAAGTGTTTCTGCTAAGTTTCACTTCAATCCTATCCTTAACTTGCATTTATTTGCTGTCATTTGGACCAGTTCTACCAGTTATGCTATACAATAACTTCCAGTTGTGAACATTTTGCTTCAGATATAAGGCAAGCCAGTCACACCTGTCACTTTAAGTGTCGTTAGTGGATTATGGAACAAGAATAATTACAGTATATATGGAGCACTTACTACAAGTCAAGCACAACAATCAGTGAACTAAAAGTGAAGTAATGCCACAATCAAACACAGTTACAGCTAGCAGAATATGAACATTTGGCTTATTCTGCTGTGAGAATTAGAGCTAATATTCGACAAAACAAAAGAGACCTCATACCCAATTAGAGACTAAGTTGATCCAGTGTTTCCCACCATGGCTAATACCTCAATTTTAAAGATAACTACATTCCATAGAGACTCTCACTGTCATCTATCATATACTGGTAGTCTGTTGTCAGAAGTTTAAAACTGGGGCCGGGCACAATGGCTCAGCAGTTGAATCCTCACCTTGTAAGTTGTGGGATTTCACATGAGCATGGATTCATGTCCCAGCTGCTCCACTTCCCATCCAGTTCTCTGCTTGTGGCCTGGGAAAGCAGTCAAGGATGACCCAAAACCTTGGGACCCAGCACCCACGTGGCAGATCAGCAGAATCTCCTAGCTCCTAGCTTCAGGTTGGCTCAGCTCTGGCCATCGTGGCCAACTGTGGAGTGAACCAGTGGACAGAAGATCTTTTCTCTGTCTCTCCTCTCCACAAATCTAATCTGCCTTCCCAATAAAAATAAACAAATATTTTTTTAAAAAGGCTTAAATCTATGTTTGTCATACCACAGTCTTAAACATGTGCCTTTAACACTTAACCGTGTTTTCCTGTCTCCCCCTTCAGTACTTAACTATGCTTAAGTTACTTTTTTTATCTTAGTACCAAAAAAAATTATTATGCCACGATTCTAATGAGTTTACAAGAACTTCACCCTTAATAGAAAATTTGATTACTACACCATACAATTTAATAGATGAGTTAACAAAACAAAGCACACCTAACACCCCAAAGTAACTGCCCATAAAACAAGATCACCCAGAAAAGGCTCAGAGAGAAGCCCAAGGAAGACTGAAGGAAGAGTCCATCGATAAAAGCTAATCAGATCATTTTTGAGAAGCTCTTCAATACCACAAAATGATAAGGTTTTCAATAAGAAATTAATTTTTCTTTCCAATGCTCCACAACATCTTACTATAATCCACATACTTAAAATATGGAGAACGCCTTGAAACTATCCTTCTCACTCCCTCTCTCCTTTTCCTTCTCCCTTTTCCTTCTTTCTCCATTTCAGAATGGCCGTTCATAGTTAAAAAGATGTTAAGATGGGACTCACATTCATTAGGAATAAGCAGCATCTTCCAAGGAAGCATTTCAGAGAAGCTACAAAATCAAAATGCTAGTGCAAACAATAAAACACAGGGAAAGCTTCAATAGCAACAGCCCTTTCACGGCAGTAATATCTTCAGATCAGTGTCACATATTGGCTGGGATTCCTCTACCACTTATTCTGTGAATCTGCAGGCACATCAGGTCAGGACATTAAATGATGTAATTTAACACCATTTAATGTTAGGAAACCACTACAAAATGCTTGAAATCATTATTTAATGATCAAAAAATCTTTAGGAAAACAGAGTTAATCAGTGATAGGATCTTCCAAAGATTCATCTGGTAATATTTTAAATGAGCAAATAAGACCATGAGTAGAAAAAAAAATGTTTTGAGTAATGATTATTTCACATAAATACAACTAAAGCCATTGGACTCTGTTCTAAGTAATAAATTCAGCTAGACATGAGGTAAAGGGCACACCATAAGGGAACTATAACCTACTGTTAAGAAGGCAATGAAGACTTTAATTCCGATAAAGTGCTAGAACAAGTAGGAGGTTGTTTTTTTCTTTTTTCTTTTTTCTCCACGTGGTGGACTGCACCAAAAGGGATGCAAAATGAAAGCATTGCGGAAATTAGTATGTCCAAAGGTAGTAACAGAGAGAAGTATGCATGAAGTATAAGGATGGACCCACAGCGAAATGACTGATAATCCCCCACATCGTTGGGAGACACCTCAGCAGCAGCATGATGGACTTGTGAAAATTCAAGAAAGATACCCATTGTAAGACTGGAGGGGAGAAGAGGAGGGAGAGAAAGGAAATTGGGGAGGGAAAGAGAGACCCTAGTGCCTATTAAACAGTGTCATAAAACAATAATAGAGAAAAAGTCTGTGTCAGTCGTCATGGGACACATCTTATGTAGAAAGTTCATAATCTATTTTAATTTCAGTGAAATTTATGAACCTATCTTTGTAGAACAAACATTTGAATATAAAAAAGTGGATATTTTTATATTACAAATGCTGAGCTGCTTCATTTAGAAGACAAGGAAACTGAGATTCAGAAAACTGAAGTGCATGCTACACAATTTGTTAACAGATGTATCAGGGCTAGAAGCCAACAGAATACTGTAGAAGAAGATCAACTATTGTGTTCATTGGCAAAGGCAGAACAGATTTACGAAGAGAGAGACAGAAAGATCTTCGATCCACAATGGCCAAAACTGAGCCAATCTGAAGCCAGGAACCAATAGTTTCCTCCAGGTCAGACAAGTGGGTGCAGAGCCCCAAAGTTTTGAGCCATCCTCTACTGCTTTCCCAGGCCACAAGCAGAGAACTGAATGGGAAGTAGAGCAGCTGGGACATGAACCAGCATCCATGTGAAATCTCTGCACTTTCAAGGTGAGGATGTAGCAACTGAGCCGTGAAACCAGGCCAATATTTATCTTTCTTTACAAAGTCCACCAAATCAACCTCAAACAAGTTCCCCTCTCCAGAAGAAATTGCTTGTAATTGTTTGCTAGTTCTACAACACAATTTTCAAAATCAAATACTTTCATAGAGTATGGCAAAACAGAAAGTAAACAATCTACAGAGGTCTGCAGAGTGCATACACAAATCTGTGTGAACACACTTAAAAATAAAAAGTAAAGCATATTCTGGACAAATGAATCCAGGATATTTTAGACATTATCTAAACTATCTTAGATCACACCTCCATCTGTTCTTCACCTTTTTCTTCTAATATAGTCCTTATGCCTCCCCTTAGTTTTCTTTATAACTTTAATCACTGCGATAGCATTTCTTGTATTATGCAGTTAACACTACCTCTTAAGTCATTCTGCAGCATGCCATACCCAAGCCATACCCTGTCTTTTTTTTTAAGATTTATTTATTTTTTTTTTTTGGAAAGTCATGTATACAGAGAGGAAAAGAGACAGAAAGATCTTCTGTCCACTGGTTCACTCCCCAAGTAGCTGCAATGGCCAGAGCTGAGCCAATCCGAAGCCAGGAGCCTCTTCCGGGTATCCCACGTGAGTGCAGTGTCCCAAGGCTTTGGGCCTTCTGCCTTCTGTCCTAACTGCCTTGACTGGCCAACCAGGGAGCTGAATGGGAAATGGGGCTGCTAGAATTAGAACCCGTGTCCATATGGGATCCCAGCACATGCAAGGCAAGGACTTTAGCCAGTAGGCTACCACGCCGGGCCCTACCCTGTGGTTTTGGGACTCTCCAATTCACATACCCAATTCTCCGCCTCTACCACTTATATGTTTAGTGCAACAGTGTTGACAAAATGCACATTCCATTCTATTCATGATTAACTTTTACATCTTATCTAAACGTTGCTTAAAAGTCAGCCAAAAGTTGAAAAGCATTAACTATCACTTAATTAATGAAAGAAGTATTCATTTCAGAGACAACTAAAGTTCTATATCTTTCCATATGTGTTCTAACATATTCTTTTTTTTTTTCATGGAATAACAGTACCCCTTGCAGTATTTTTGCTTTCTTTCCAAATACTTGTTAAGCATCACAAGTTCAATAATGTTGCTCAATTATCCCAGATGCTCCTGCCAATCCAATCAACGCCCTCCAGGCACTGATAAATGGCACATGAAAACCACATAAATTGTTTACCTGCTAGGGCTACTTTATTTGTAGTAAGCCACCTCTTTGTCTTTCCCTTAATTATACCTGAAGAAGGTTCAACTTTAAGTGACTTTAAAAGACAGGTTATATTACAGAAAAATGTCTTTCAACTATATTTCAAAGCCTTGATATTCTTCTAGTGCAAATCACTGATACCTGAAATGGATATGAAATTTTGAGTTGCAAGTATAATTTTCCTGCAGAACTTTGAGTAGTCTCTCAATAATTGTTCTAGTTATGTTGCTTTCTTACTAAAACTACAGTTAATGGGAAGACAAAATTCTTCGCTGAGACTCAGTATGATGCTTTGACTTTCCATTGTGGTTCGTTCCTTCTGTTTGAATTAGTCAGATAATTTTCTCTATTTAAAATTATAAATATCTCTTAAACTACTAATTTGAAATCTTTATATCAGGGCTGAGTACTGGACACAATAGTTAAGCACCACTTAGCATGGGCACATCCCAGGTCAAAATGTCTGGGTTTGTGTCCCAACCCCACTTCTCATTCAATTTTCGGAATGAAAATTCAGACTGGACCAGCCCAGGTTGCTGCATTCACTGAAACCACAAGTTCGTTTCTTTCTGTCTGTCTCTCTCTTATCTCTCTCTCTCTTCTTCACTTTATCTCTCTCCCTCCGTCTCTCCTCTCCTCTTTTTCATTTGTCTCTTTTTAAAAAAAAAAGTGTTTGAAAGAAAAGCTCTAATTTTCACTTTTCCATTTAGCATTCCTTTTCATATGTGATTGTAACATTTTCTTGAATCTTTTCAATAATGTTTATTTCCCCCTTTTAGAATATCTTCATGACCTTTTTCTTGAAAGGTCATTTTGTTGTTATTTGTCTCTCATTTCGTTAAGAGAAATCATGTTGTGAACTTTGGTTGGTGTTTTAAACTTAAGCAGAAATTATTGGCCTTCTGTGCCTGACTTATCTCGTTAACAAGACTGTGCTCTAAGGTAAGCAAGGAACTTATTTAATTTAAAAATCTCAAGTACTAAAGTGAAAGGTGCTTTATTGCATAGTTGTAAGACAAATTTCTTTTTGTCTTTTATTCCTTGGCACATCAGGCAGATTCATTATACAAGTACTAAGGGGGATTGGTTATATGTAGTAGTTAAAAAAAAAAAAACTTTCTAAATGGATGGTGACACCAGAAACAGTTTGTTAACAGAAGGCTGGCTGTTCCACCCATATATATTTGCTGAACCTTTCAATTTTGTCCTTTTTTTCCTTGGCATTATTGAACCTCAAGATGTGGTGGTTTGCCAAAGGAAGAATGGCTTCCCTATCAATTTCGGGCTTCTTTCTCTCCCACATTTTAGCCTATTTTTTCTGTTGAGTGCTATGATACTCAATTTTTGAGAGCTTTATACTTTTTAACCTCTCCATTTTACGCTTGAGTTACTTTGCAATACTTTGTCCATTTACAATAGATTCCAACTGAAATGCACCTAAACTAACCTAGAAAAAGCTTTATTTTTAAAACACCTAAATTGCAAGAATCCCAAGACCAAACAAAAATGCTACATTATTGCTTATCCCCACAGTCATAAGGGCAAAACACCCTATGCAATGATTCAAACATGGCTTGCTTTTGAAATAGAAACTAATTGCCCATCTGAACAAATCTGAGGGATATGAAGCAAAAGTAGTGCCATGGACTTCAGGTTCACGCCATGCCTTCTATTCTTTTATATCAAAAATGAACAAATGGTTAATATTCTCAATAAAAATCTATTGATGTTCAAAATTATTTAATGATATAGCTGCAAAAATCTTGCATCGGGGGAGGTTACTTTTCCTCACAAAGGGGATGGAAATGATGTGTATATTATTCATCTTGAATTAAAATTTTACACAGATAATAAGAATTTGCGCATGGTACAAACAAAATGGGCCTATTGTCTGCAACGGTAAATGAAGTGTCTCATAACTAGCAATTCAATGTGTTAATTCAGCTGTACCATCCAATTACCTACGATTCATCTCAACTTAGTGCACAACAATGAATGTCTTTGAAACATCTGTGACAAAATGTCTGCTCCAGGCTGCCAAGCAGGAGAAACACTATCCCTAAGTCCCTAAGTCTAGGAGCCTGAGTCCCAGAACATAAATTGCTAAAATTGTTCATCACAGTCCATCACTATCACAATGAATTTCTGACATAAAGTCAATAATCTAGATCCAGTAATGAAACTTATATTAGGGTTTTTTTGTTGGTGGTGGTGGTTTTGTTTTTTTTTTTTTTTTCTTACAGGGAAAATGTGACGAGGGAATGTGAGAGGTATGTGACGACTGAAACTGGCATCCTTTCAAATAACACAACATTCTTTTAGAGCCATGGTCCTGCCAACTGCCAACTGACCCCCGGTCCCAAGCACACAATTCTAAAAGTAGACAAAGGTAATGAGATGTGAATTTAGAATCAGAGCCTCCTGCTAAATGACCCAGATGCAAGAGCTATAGCATCTGTCTCCTACCTACTCGGAGACTGAATGATGAAATGACTAGAATCGTTTGCATTTTTTTACTTATCTTTTTCTTTAGTTTTTACAAAAGCAGGAAAATCAATATATAGTTCAATCCTGCTAAGTGAGGATTTATTAATCCATAGAAGAAAGATAATGTAAAGTAGATAAAACACTACAGGGTAGGAAGGAGGGAAGATAGGAGGGAAAGAGAGATGCAAGGAAAAAGACCAAGAAGAAAAAGAATAAAAATGAATGACAAACAGTGTTTACTTAAAAGAAATAAACAGGGCCCAGCACAATGGCCTAGCAGCTAAAGTCCTCACCTTGAATATGCAAGGATCCCATATGGGCGCCGTTTCTATTCCTGGCAGCTCCACTTCCCATCCAGCTCCCTGCTTGTGGCCTAGGAAAACAGTCGAGGATGGCCGAAAGTCTTGGGAACGTGCATCCACGTGGGAGATCTGGAAGAAGTTACTGGCTCCCGGCTCCTGGCTTCAGATCGGCATAGCACCAGCCATTGTGGTCACTTAGGGGATGAATCATGGGACAGAAGATCTTCCTCTATGTCTCTCCTTCTCTCTGTATATCTAACTTTGTAATAAAAATAAATAAATCTTTAAAAAGAAAGAAAATAAATAGCTGTGCCTCAAATCTAACAAGGACATGGATAAAATTTAAATCAGACTCAAACACTGGTTTTTAATATTTTTCTAGACAAGTGAAGTGCAGTCCCTCTTAAGACTAAACTATCAAGAGAGTTAAAGAAATATGAGCCCCAAAATCTTGAAAAAGAAGTATAATTTCTACTACAGCCAAAAGATTGTACTGTATCTTCAAACTAAAATAAGACAGTAATCCTATAAATCTTCAATTCATTTAAATAATTTTAAAATGGCATGGTTTCCACTTGCAGATTTTCTAAAAACCTGACAGGCAGAGTGACTCATTACTGAGAATAAGGGATGCAAATAATTTACATAATCAAATATAAGTCTAAATTAACATTTACCTTAAAACTCACAAAAGAAAAATCATATTAAAATATTATGTTAGTACAGTAAACAAAAATGTTAACTATCAGAATGTTGCTGACAATCAAAGGCCAGAATGGGAAATGTGCCTCATCAAAAATTATTACATAAATTCTTTAGAGATTACAGATCATTTTAAATATTTTTTTATGAAATAAGCTTACAAAAACCATACTTAAAAATATTTTGAAACAAGGTTATTTCTAATGTAATTTAAACATGTTTTCAGAAGTACCACAGGAAATCAAGCTATTAATTTCCTGAGTCTAGTTAAAGATATAGCTATGGATTAATGGGTGTGGTATAATTTATAGATTGAAACAGTCATTCTTTCCGTTTTTTAGAAGATTTCTCTATTTAATCACTCATTTAAAAAAGTAAAGAGATCAGCAGCAATTCAGAAGTACTGAACTATCAAAACCTCAGACTATGCCCCACATCGGGGATCCTGGGATGGATTGGGAGGCTGTGTGTGGCTTCTCCTCTTATCTCCCTCCCCGTTTCCCCCAGAAACACGAAGGAAAAAAGAGAATGTGGAAATAACGGTCTCACCCACGTTGCTTTAGCCCTTGGCCCTTTGCACCTTAATCAACTATGTAAAAATCATCAAAAACAAAAACAATTATCTTTTTTTAAAAAGGAAAGAGAAATCTTGTATCTTCTATTAACTTGCCAGGTCTGGGCCAGGTTCAAGTCAGGAGCCAGGAGCTCCATCCTGGTCCACCACATAGATGGAGCATTAGCAGTGCACATAACTTTAGCTGTCTTTCCAGATACACTGTCAGGGAGCTGGGTCACAAGCAGAACTGCCAAGGCGTTATCTGCATTCTGACCTGGGAAGCATCACAAACAGTGGCCTACCTTGCTATGCCACAATGCTGGCCCTTCTCACACTTTGCTCTGTAAACTACATTGTACTTGCTGCTGCTAACAGAGGTCAAAGCAGTGATGACTGTACTAGAAGAAAACTATTTGATTCTTTTCCAAGTTTATTGTTTTCTTCATAATTATTTTCCTTTCTTAATTTGGTGCTATGTCTTTTACAAGATAAACGTTGTTTATTGCTTTGCAATTCTAGAATTCTATCTTTTGTCAAGTATGTTTCATTCTCTTTATGGCAATCTTACTCAAATATGAAATAAAACCTGGGAATCAAGCTTTCATTTTCAATCTCCTACTTGAAGCTATGTGATTGAGAGCAGTCAATTTTGACAAATAAAATTAGCATAGTTTTTGCCCTTCCACCTGCTATTTTACACCAGAAATTTTACACTTTTAATTAGCCTTTTGGTTCTCAGTTTTCCCACCTGTACAATGAAGATACTTAAAAAAAAAAAAAGACTTTGTGTGCATTGTTACCACCAAAGAATCACTGTGTATACAGTGTCTACCAGGTATGAACCTGCAACATCTTGTCAAATAAATCAAAATAAACAAAAATTTCTGCAAATTTGTAGAAAAAGTAGATGAACATAACACTGCACATCCAAAACATCAAGTAAGACTTGTATAAAGGTAGATTTTATGGATCCATCCCAGTCAAACAGGCATGTATACTGATGGGGACCAACAACTTGATCTAAAGAAATTATAACAACAAACAATGGAATTTCTAAATTAGTTTGGATTTGCACACACACATTTGGTAGGTGATATTCAATAATGCCTTAAGTCAGTTTGGCACACTGCACACATCCTTATCAGCACTCTTGTCTTGTTCCATGACCACATAGCCACCATCTAGAGCAGCCGTGACTTAAAAGCATCACTTAGCTTTGAAAAGGCAACTAAAAGTTTAGGTTTGGAATTCTACAAGTTTAGCATTGGAAGCAAGGCAGACAAGATGCATAAACAAGATCAGTTCATCCCTAAAGATCAGGGGACAAATTCCTATAATTTCTCGTTTTGTTTTGCCCAGCATTCATTCCTCATCCCTGGACACAGATTGATACCATGCTAGTGACAGTGATTTATAGTTAATTACCTGGTAAGAAAAAGTCATCTCCAATCCTTCAATCATTTCAACGAACTTTGAAGTGGTAAACTAAAGCTAAAGTAATTGCTAGCATCTTTTCTAGGTCCAAATTTTATTACACAGACTGGCAACCAGAGAGAGACTGGAATAAGCTATAAGGACCACATCTCATTAAGTCACGGATATGACGAGCATGCCAGTGCACGCTGTGTGGGCACAGAGAGTAAGTAATATATCAGAGTGGTTCAGACGAGGAAGGCTTTCCAAACAGTCTGCAGAATGAAATATTTTATGGTAAAATTTTCATCACATTTCACTTAAAGTAGAAAAATAAGCAGAATGTGGGAAGATACACAAGAAGCTAAATGCATCCGATTGAAAGTTTTTTGTTTTTGTTTTTTTTTTTTTTTAATTTTGGGAATCAGTTCTTCCATGTTAGTTGGCGTTTAGATCTCCACTCTTACAAAATTATGATAATAGATGCAGATTTTAAACATCATTGTTATAGTGCAAAAGAAAATGTCCACATGGAGGCTGGTGCCCATGTTTTTAATGCAACATTTTTTGGGGGGAAGGAGTGGAGAGGAATGTCAGATTCAGAACTATTTGTGCCATGGCTTCACAGGCAGGAAGAACTGGAGGAATCCTGGCCCCTGACACATTGCTATGTGGTGCTGACAGATGCATTCTTGCCTATGCAACAGGGATGGCAATATTACTTATTAATCATACGGTTTGTAAAAGGATGAAATGTGGTAACACCTGTCAGAAACTTACGTACCACAGAAGAAGTACAAAGAAGCACAAAGCCAAGCTTAATTACTGACTCAATTTACAACTCAGCTCATCATGTTTAACTCCCTCATAAATAAGTTGGAATGGATACACCTTTATGCATATTTTCTCAATATTCTTTCTTTAAACTAATAGCACTGCGGCATCAAGGTCTTGAGAGTCATAAATCTCACCCTCGCTATCTGTAACTAATTATATAATAAAAACCTCAAGAGGAAATTAAGTCAGTTATTATGCTTCTAATCTACAAGAACTACGTAACCCTCCTCATATGTCAAAATCCATTTTATTAACAAAAAAAGGAGGTGCTCTGCTTCTAATATCAAGGCAATTAATTCATAAGACAGGAGACTAAGTTGGCATTTACTTCAATCTCTGAGGCACAATTTGGGTGCTTTGCGATTGTGCAGGCTGTGCTGTAAGTCCTTTCTGTTTACAGTGGCTGCTCCTCGCACATAATACACCAAAGTGTCATCCAACAGTTTAATCACACTCCTCCCATAATGTTCTACAAGAGCTTAACTACGATTAAAGTGACAAATCAGTGCAGTCTAATTTTTGAAACAGGAACCCAATTAACTCCCTATCATGTTAAAAATCCAGATGTGTTTTGGACAGCTCCTATCTATCCTTAGAGTAAGCACTTTGTAAAACAAACACAAAGAAATAGTAAGGAGTCAGCATTGTAGTCCAGGGGTTCAAGATACCTCCTGCAACATGAGCATCTCAAATCAGAACACAAACTGGAGCCCTGGTTGCTCCCTGCTCCTGTACATGGGAAGATGGAAGTATTTTCTCCCCTGCCACCCGCAGGGAAGACGAGGCTGGAATTCTGGGCTCCAGGCTTGCAGGTGTTTCAGTAGTAAGGCCAGACTTCTCTGTCTCTCCTGCCCCTACACACAGTGTACTCTCTGTTACTTTGCCTTTAAAATAAATAAGTCTTAAAAATAGAAAAGAAATATGAGTAATAAGGGAAGTATATTGATTTTCTCATGACATGTAATATAATCATATGTTCTCATCTCTAATCATAACCATTACTTATCTTCCTGCAACCTTCCCAAGCTGCCTTGAGTGGATTAATTATTACCATGGAACAATCTTTAACAACTGCTATTTTGGAGATGCGTTATGTCTACTGTGGAATGTAGGTGACTGCAGTAGGAGAGACATTAGGAGAGAGTCTGATAATTTGTTAAGAGTATAATTATATGGACATCTAAGAGAAGCTGTACCCTCAGAAAAACAGCATTCCTACCTAATTAAAATTACAACTTAAAGTTTAAGCCTTATCAATTTCTCAGTAATCTATAGCAGTGCCTTCCAAAATCTGAAAATGTTAGGTTAAATAAATACTTCCCAAAACATTGTAAGAACACAAACTTGAACAATTTGTAGCAAAAGAATGAATTCAGGAATGCCAGAGCACACATTAACCAGAGTCATGTCATTGATAGTCATTTATTGGTAATCAAGTTTAGCCTAGCATGTGCAATAAACGTACATCAAAACTGAGACACCTGTCAAAATCTCAATCGAGGAGAAGCAAATATAGAAGGATTAAAATCTGTCTGCCTTACACTTCTCCCAAAAGTAACTGTTTATAGTACCCCAGATGAATGCACTAGTACCAAATTAATATATGTACTCATTAACACAAATGTCCTTGAATACTCAAAGTACTAAGTTTCACAATGGAAAGTGATCTTTAGCAAAGACAAATAGTGCTGCAACTGAGTTGCAGAAATACTTAATTAAACAATTCTTAATTAAAGAAAAAACTGCATATAGAAATGTAATCTATTAAATGATAAACGAGGCCCATGGGCATGAGCCACCTTCTCCAATACCAATAGCTCATATGGGCACTGGTTCAAGGCCTGGACACTCCACTTCAACTGCAACTTAGGGATAAAACACCATTGTAGGAAAGCAGCGGGGACAGCCTAAGGCCTTGGGCCCATCGATCACAACGAAACTCCTGGCTTTTGGCTATAGCCTCTTAGCATTTTAAGGCCATCCAGGAAATGATGGTGAGGCTAGGACATTTTTCTCCATCTGTCCCTTTCACTGTCTAACTGGCTTTCAAAGGCAGATTTTACAGTCAGAGAAGGAGAGACAGAAAAATCCTCCATCTCCTGCCTCAATCCCCAAATGGCAGCAATTGTCAGAGCTGAGCCCATCCAAGGCCAGAGACCAGAAGCCAGAAACCAGGAGCTTCTTCCAGGTCTCCCACATGGGTGCAGGGACCCAAGTCTTTGGGTCATCGCCTGCTACTTTCCCAGGCCACAACAGGGAGCTGGATCAGAAAGTGGAGTAACCAGGAAACAAACAGGTATTCATATGTGATGACAGGGCTTGCAGTTGGAATATTAGCATACAGTGCTACTTTTTCAGCACCAAATAAAGCATGTGTGTGTGTGTGTGATATATGTGTATATCATGCATATACATATATAATATATAATATATGATTTATCAAATCAGCACCAGATCTTTAAATATGATTTGTGGTTTCAAACATATGTTCTGTGTGTGTGTGTGTGTGTGTGTGTGTGTGTGTGTGTGTGTGTGTGTAGAGGGGGAAGAGAAGCTGCCTTAAGTTATATTAAGTAGATGACCAGACTCAACGGAGAACACAAATTTAAATACTGAAGTGATGATTTACAGGTGATTATTCTGCTACCAAGAGCAAGAAGAATGTAGACTCAAAGCTCAGTTAAAATCCTTTGATAATTAGGCATATGGCCACTCAGACTTCAAAGCGGTGACCCTGTTAGATCCCATTAGGTTTAAGGCGTCCACATGTTCTTACTGATGGGGACACAAATCCAAGTGACATATTAAAAGTCACAGTAAAGGATGTATTCAATACACAAGGTGGCACTGGCAATGCAATGTCTAAAAAGAAAATGTGGGGAAAGGACACAACTACAATCACTGTTTATCTCCATAAAGCACAAAAACTACATATCAAAGACGTGTAGCATTGGCATTTATTTTACCAGTTGAGACTTCAATCTATGAGCACTTTATACTCAGTCTTTTCCTTTACTGCTATTGTTATTCAGAAACAGAAGGATTCTCTTCATTTGTCCACCATGAAAAACAGACATATCATTTTGCAGTGTTTCTAAAATACCAAAGTTTTCACAAGCTCATGGTTCATCATATAAAAATGTTCCTGTTACAACTGCTACTATTTTTATAAAGATTTGTTTATTTGAAAAGCAGAATGACAGAGAGAGATAATCTTTCATCCACTGGTTTACCCCCCAAATGTCCACAACAGCCATAGCTGGGCTAGTCCAAAGCCAGGAACCAGGAGTCTCCTCCAGGTCTCCCATGTGGTTCCCAGGGGCCCAAGCCCTTGGGCCATCCTCCACTGCTTTCCCAGGCACATTAACAGGGAGTTGGATCAGAAGCAGAGCAGCCAGGCCTCATTGAGTGCCTATATGGTATGGTTTTATGAGCTACAATGGACCTCCCTTCCCTTCCCTCCTCCTCTTTCTTTGTAACTCTGCCTAACAAATAAACAAATATGCTTTTAAAAGTTTGCATGATAGAAATATATTTCACTGTAATACAGCAACAAGGTGGAGGAATCTACCATGGGAGGAGAGTACGAGGAGGGGTTGGGGGAATCCCAGAGCCTATGAAACTGTGTCACATAATACAATGTAATTAATAAAATTATATATACTTATTTTAAAATATATTTAATTCCTACCTATTTACCCTAAAATGAATACACACTAAGTTAAAATTAAACACCTAAGCTAAATTAACAAAAAAATTACATAATACTTCAACTAATCTCAGGATTTCTAACTTCACTATCATCATATTTAAAAATTTTTAAATGGGCAAAAGGGGGCCATCAAATAACTTACAAGTAACATTTTAAATCAAAACTGTCCTAAATATGCTCCTGTACAATATTGATGGTAAATCAACAACCACTTTATAAAATGACTAGCATGTCAACACAAAAGCAATATAACATCCCATAGGTTACTACTAGGACTCTGAATCAGTAGACATTAAATTTCAAGGTACTTCGGCAAATCCTCATATGTATGTAGCATCACACTTCTCATATATATTTGAAGCAGCAAGGGAAACTATAAATTATTTAGGGTAAGTGATTCAGTTTACAGATCAATTTATAGCCTCAACAATATTTTAAGCTGATACATCTGTTCTTTGTATTAAGAGAGCATCTCACTTGTTTAAAAAACACTCAAAAGGCTTCGCCCCGAAATGATGTCATGTCTCAGGCTGTGTTCAGGTGGGAAGGTTGACACATGTCCCTCATCAGGGACTATAAAGTCACTGCTTCAAATAACATCAGCCACATTAGAGATTTGAAGATTGGGACAAAGCCAAGCAATGAGAGACCCCAGACAAATGCAAAAGATGACTGTTTCAACAGCCCTTCTACTAGCTATTAACTCCTAGCCACAAAAGACTGAATGAAAAAAGAAGGTAAACTCAACCTTATAGAATGTTGGCTCATTAGCCTGGATGGATTAATTTGGAAGCCTTATCATCAGCTGCATGTTAAGCAGCCACCAACAAGTTTTTATTAAGTACTTACTAGTTGTGTAACATGGCTCTAGGGTTTGTACATCTGAGAAGGCATCCTGTCCCCCTGGAGCCTTTCCAATCCAGCAGCACCCTCCCATCCTTTGCAACTGCTCTCATACCTTCCCCTTCAAACCTGACACAGTGCCCCACTTAAGCCAAGAGCTGAAGCTCGGGAGTGGGATGAGCATCACAGAAGCCTGAAATAAAAGCATTTATCTCATTAAGCAGGAGCAGGCAAGGACATTATCAGTGGAAAGTGGAGGTAAAAGTGGGCAGGAGCATGAGAAAGAGATGTATAATCTTGGCTTGGGCAATCAGTACAGACTCGCACCTCTTAAAAAAAAAGCCTGCCTCCGGTCACGATAATTTAACAAATCCATCCATCTCTGAAGTCCAAGGAACTAGATTTCAGTTGTCAGGGAAGGAGGAGATTATAGAGAAAAGAAAGGACATGGGGAACACGAAAATGACACCTGGAAGGTGAGAAGTCCAATGTCAGTCATCCATAGGCTGGTCCTACTTTCTCCGTATGTTCAAAGCGGCATGTTTCGTTAACTCTAGAGGGCAGGAACACAAACGGCTAAGCCAGGGACCTTGAGCAAAGGCAGCGTTCACAGAACACTGACAATCTGGGGACCCCAAGGAAGGCAGGGATTTCAAAGGGATGTGGCCATCAAGTGCCTAGCGCCTCAAATAATCCTCTGCGCTGTTTGCAGGAAGAGTGAGGGTGATCTCGCCCTCAGGGCTGCGCAAAAGGTTGTTTGAAGCAAGCATGTCTCCAAACCTCTGCACGGATGGCAGCACCTTTGCCTCAGGAAAGCTCCTACCGGTTCCAGAATAGTTTCCCCTGAACCCCGAAGCGTCTGTTTGCCAGTCTGCTGCGTGTTCTCCTGAGGCTTCCTGTTAAAACCTGGAGATACACACACTCCTCGCCTGGAAATTCAACTGTGCACAGTCAAAGAACAGAGTAGAAGAGCAGCCCTAGCAGCATTTGCTGGCCAGAGCCGAAGCCTCAGCGCGCTTCGGTAGCGGTTCCCGGCAGCGCAGCGCCCTCGGACCCACGAAGTGGAGGCTGGCACCGCGCCCTTCGCTTTACCCCTGGAGCACTGACAACTGCAGGCTGCCTCCACCCCGTCCCCGGCGGCCTCGTGCAGCTAAGTCTGCACGTGGAAGTGCTGGGGTGGTGGGCCGGGCATACTCCTTGGACCTAGGGGGCAGGAATGACAGAGGGATTGGCCAGAAGCAGAAGTGGGGTGTGTGCTGGGAGTGGGGGGTGCTGTAGCTTGGGCACAGGGGCGGTAAAAACCAAGCAACATGAACACAGACACGGCTGAAAGAGAATGAAAGAGAAACACAGCCATGACTGCGGGGGCAAAGGAGGAGGGGGTGACAGGTGACAGCATGGGGGGGAACAAGAGCCACAGAGTCAGAAACGCAGTCGTGGACGGAGGCAAAGCTGAGAGACCAAAGACGAACGGGGCACCGCCAGAGGGGCAAAGAGAGGGAAAGAGGAAAGTAACCATCCAAGACACCCAAGCCACACAGTACACCCAGTGTCAGGCCGAGCAGAATGGCCCGCGGCTGCCCGCAGCTGGTGGGAGAAAGTTGCCAGAGGCCGAGCAATCCCAGCCACCGAACACAACCAGGGCGCAGAGCCACAGCCCCCCAGTTCGGTCGCAGTAGCGGGGGAGGGGGGCGAGCGGGAAAGCAGAGCAGAGGACGAGTGGCGGCACAAAGTTCCGGGACCCGTGATCCTGCCTCTGCACCTGCAGCCGCGGGTGAGTGCGTTCCGAGCTCCGCGGAGACCACCTCACGGAGACCGCCCATTTCCCTGCCCGTTGCCCCCCGGCCCCGGTTCCGCTCCTATTCTTGGCACTCGCTGCGGGACTTTGCGGCGTGCATCCCCCCCGCCCCCCCCAGAACTCCGGCAACCCAGAGGGGGCTCGTCCCAGACACACCACACCACGCACACAACACACACAGCAGCGAACGGAGAGAGATGCAGACCTGCTGTCGAGCTCAAGGATCCGACGAGGAGCGGAGCGAGCCGCGGTCCACTCTCGGGATGCAGCCTCCTCCGAGCGAGCCGTGCAGGTGTTGGTCGGCAGCGCCGCGTGCCGGGCTCGCCGAGCCCGCGCTCACCTGGAATCCGCGCCTGCCCCTGCGGGTGAGCACCGCGCGAAGCCCCGGCTCCCGCCCGCGCCCTCTCTCTCTCTTCACACTTCTGGGAGAGCGCAGCGAGCCGGCTCCGGCCTCGGCCAGCCCCAGACGAGCGCCCTCATAGCGCGGCGGCGGGCTGGAGGGCTCCGAGTGCGCGGCGGGATCGGGTGCCGAGGCCGACGAGGCGGAGGCACCGGGCGAGGGCTCCTGGCACGGTATCACCTCAGCTCCCCGCCGCCGCCGCCTGGTCACTCGGACTCCGGCCCCCGCCCCCCTCCCACCCCAGCCGGCCGCCCGCCCCTCCCCTCTGCGCTGCCCCTCCCCCTCGCGGAGCCCCAGCCCGGAGGCCTCTCACTGGGCTAGTATCATTTACGTAACCAGCACCCCCAGCCCTCCTTCCTCCCCGCTCCTGCTCCTCCCCGGGCTGGGGCGGTGCGCACCGAGCGCGCTCCGGCTGCTCCTGGAGCTGGCGCTCCGGCGATGCGCACAAGTCCCGCGATACTTGGCAGGCACGGCCCCCCAGAGCAAGTGTGGGGTCAGCGCCTCTCGCTGGAGAGCGCCGCGCGACCCCCGGGCGTCCCGGCGCTCCAGACGGTAGAGATCAGCTTGCATCCACAGCGCTCGCTCCAAGCGCCCAGGAACGGCTTAAAGGGGAGCGGAGGGGTCAGGCATTGCCCTCGAGGAAAGCTCCCGGCAACCCCACCCTTGCCGTCGGCTTTCCAGCCGGGAGCTGCTGCGGAGACCAGGGGTCAGGCTCTGAAGCACCCAGGTAGAGTTGACCTCTTGCCCGTCACAGTTTGTGCTCTGGTTGGCGGCTGCCTGCAAACGCACCACTACACAGAGGAATGCAGAGTGCTTCGTTATACTCTTACTTTATTTAAACAGAGGTATAGAAAAAAAAAAAAGGAAGGTGTGGTTCCACACACTAAGTACCTGAACGTTTTCGGAAGTTAACGTGCAAGGTTACAGAAAAGCCGTGGCACTGGGTGAGTTAAAAGACACGCAAGTATTTTACTACTGTTGCTCGCCCTAGCCAGCAGTCAGGACTCAGGTCTCAGGTATGATTAGCATATGAAAAAGTTGTACCCATCCTCCATCCCCCGCGGCCTGGTGGAGAGAACTGTTTTAGTAAATTGTTTGGTCCTGCAGTCATTGTTGACTCTTGGTTGAAATCCTTGGATTTTTTTTACTCTAAATTTTCTTTTTGGTGAGAAGGGATGACAGGAAACCTCTCCGTATAATTTCACATATCTTGCAGTTTATTCGACACTCACTTGGTAGTAACTGCTTTTGATACCACCTCCCACATTGTCCATCCTCCCCACAATTATGGAATGCCCGAGAGGCTGGGCAAAGAATCCCGTCACATCACCAAGGAACCGGGAGTTTCCACTAGGTCCTCTTGTGAGTTCACTGCTGCCATTAGGTCGCCTACCTCAACCTGCAGTGTTGGGGGAAATTATGTACAAGCAGATAAAAAATAGGAGTTTTAAATACTAGTACATGGAAAGGTACTTCAAAAACGTAATGGAAACAGAATTTTTAAAATGTTCTTTTGAAAAGAACAGTCTTTGAAAAGCTAATACAAAGCACATATTATAAAACAGTAGAAGCAGATTTTGAATTTTTTGGAACAAAACAAACTTACCTCTTAATTCCATTTCTTCAAGAATTTGCTCAAGTACCCTGCTCACACATACTTAAAGACATATAAGGCCAGGACCTACATTCATCACCTGTGCACAAAGAAGCAACACCGTTTTTATGGAGCATTTAGGATATTGTACTTCTGTCTACTGCTTAACTTGGGAACCCTAAACTTAGTTGGAAAAGTTATATATGCAAATATTTATATGTGTAATTGTTTATATAGTCGCAAAATCACCCTGGAAATCATTGGCTTTAGCTGCCTAACTCATCACCCTAAGACAGCAAGCACCTAGAATTTCTCAATGTACTGTGTGGGTTTCCTGGGAGATTTTCTGTGCTGAAAGACTCCTGTCTGATTAGAGGTCTGGAACTACCTCATTCACAAGTGGGGTAGTTGGCAAGCTCAGGTTTCTTAACCTAGTCTGTCCTTCTTCAATATGCTAGTGGTTTTCTTCTCTAGTGGTGCTATTGTTCCAAAGAACAACAAGGCAGAACTAGTGATGGCAATATTGAAAGCTCAGCTAGTAGACCTATGCTAATGTCCCGTTAACCTGAGCCAGTCAGATGGCCGACCTGTGCGTAATATAGTCCATGTTTGATTAGGAAACTGCTAAACTGTGAAGGAGAATTCACACACAAAAATTTAATCAGGATGACTTGAAGGCATTCGTGCAAACCTCAGAATTTTTAAGGAAAGTATAAGGAAATAAAACAGTACTATATAAACCTTATAGACATCATCGTAACCAAGTGATCAGAAATCAGAATCACCAAAAATGGGATCAAGTGAGATCATGAAGCTTGTTATATGATGCACCAAGTGTCCATTATATTATTTATATAGTATCTCGGGCAAAAAATGAAAATAATTGGAGAAAGCAAACATAAACACAAATGTAGGGAAATTCTAAAACCTATCTTGTCTGTACTGTTAAAAAAATAAAATCACTGTGATAGTGCTAAAAGTTAGAGGAAAGCTGCAAAACTATTCCAAAGAAGAGTAGTTAAAAACCGTTAAAAACCATGGCTCCTAACAGCAACATGTAACTTGAGTACTGTACTGACAGAAAAACATACGTATAAAGGACAGGATTGGGACAGCTGTTAAGATAGAAGTACAATGAATATCTGACAGTAATTTTATTTTGGATAAATCATACTGAGATTTTTATGAAGTAATAATTTTGTTGTCATTTCTTATCAGAAAGCCCTTGATTTTTAAGAAATAAATAATAAAACACATTGTGGAAAAAAGCGCTAAAGCTTCTCATTCAACCACAGTTCGTCAAAAATGAGTATAGACAATAACGAAGTGAACATGACCACCTTACCCTGTGGTGAATTTACCACTGGTAAACTTGGATGAGGAATATGAACCCTTCATAATATCTCTGAAACACACACTTAAGCTTAAAGTTTTGGGTTTTTTCATAAACAGCAGCAATCTTTCCTTAGCTCATAATAGACTTAAATGAGTGTGTACTGAAAGTCGTAAATGTTACATTCAATATAAATAAGAAACCTAGGAATTTATCTTTAATCAAAGGATACTCATTATATGTACTTTGTTAGAGAAATAAGATAACCAACATCTCACAATTAATTGAAAACAAGACAGGCATTGGAGGGCCCAGTGCAATAGCATAGCGGTTAAAGTACTCACCTTTAAACACACCAGGATCCCATATGGACACCGGTTCTAATCCCTCAGGCCCCACTTCTCATCCAGCTCCCTGATTGTAGCCTGGGAAAGCAGCAGAGGACAACCCAAAGCTTTGGGACCCTGCACCCGCGTGGGAAACCCAAAAGAAGCTCCTGGCTCCTAGTTTCAGATAGACTGAGCTCCAGCCGTTGTAGTCATTTGGCGAGTGAACCCTTGGACAGAAGATCTTCCTCTCTGTTTCTCCTCCTCTCTGTATATCTGCCTTGCCAATAAATAAATCTTTACAAAACATTTTTTTAAAGACAGACAATGAACGGCTTAGCTGGAGATCACATTAAAAACAGAGATATGAGCTTAACAACTAAAATTGCATATTTTCATTAACCAAGGCCCTATTAAAGTGGAATTTTTATTTTATTTTATTATTTGGATAAACATTATAAATTTTAAATACACATATATAAATTTGTCAGATTTTGTCAATATAATAAATATAATATAAATTTATAAATATATGTATTAATATTAAAAAGAAGGAAAGTTGTGTTATTACTTTATAAATTCAACTTTGTATGTGAAGGAAGGCAGAGTTGTCATTATTAAGAAAAACAGCAAAAACTATGAAATTCTGATAGCATTTCTTTCTCGGTATATTTCAGTATCATCTCATTCTGCTTAAGATACACTCTGTAATTTCTAATATTACCTACAAAAACCATTATAACCTAGGTGTATGTTAATCTCCTTAGTACCTGCAATTATCCAAGAAGTGGTATAGGTGTTAAATAGGTGTTAAAGATAGAAAGAAACACAATAACACCTTTTATGGAACTTAGAACCTAGTTTTTTAATCTGATATACATTGAGTGCTCACAGAACAGAAACTATTTTTTAGGCACTGGAAAAATAACAGCAAAATAACAAAAACCTTGCTATCATGACCTTTCACTTTTTTGAGGTAATCTTAAATAAACAAGCAATTGCTTTATCAGGTAGCAATAAATTATAAAAGTAAACTGAAACAAAGAGCTAAGTTTTCCAACTAGTGTCCCACAAGTGGTTTATAAGTATACTCTTGTATGTTGATGACTTCATTCATCAGAAGTGGTCAAGCGTCATGACCTTAACTGGACAGAACACAGTCAGATAGACTCTGGTCATTACAAGTTTGAGGGCCTTTGTGAAGAATGGCCTGTGTTTCCAATCAGGTGTAACACAGGGGCTGGCACCTCTGCCTGTGTCACTGGCACCAGTTTTGGATGCAGTTCTAGCACTGGTTGCTACAATTCTGATCCAACTCCCTGCTAATTACCTATGAAAATAGAGGAGGATAGACCAACGCCTTGGGTCCCTGTACCCATATGGGAGACCTGCAAGAAGTTCCTGGCTCTCAGCTATGGATCCCAACTGAGATCCTCAAGAGAGAAAGTGCTTAAAAGATATCTCTGTATTTCTCTCTCTCTCTAACTGTATCTCTCTGTAACTATGTTTTTTAAAAAGTTAAGCACATTGTGAGTAGGAAATCAAAGAACTTGTACAGGGCTTTCTAATGGGTATAACTCCTGACAATAGCTTAAAGCTCCAGCAACATAAATTTCAAGTAATTCTGTGACATCTGCTACTGACTTCTGGTTTTAGTGGGAACTGACTGGTCTAATAAGGCATAAATAGCCTTCAAATTTACATTTATCATTGTTTTCAGATTCCTGACAAAAAAATGTAAATGGATTAATGGTCTGTATATACAAAAGCTTCACATCAATTAATCAAATGAAAGTGGAGCTGATATATTTTAAATATCCTTTAACTTAGGTAAATGCTTGATCGTAAAAGTGTATGTATAAATTTGTTGTTACATAATTACTATAGCTGTTTAAACTGTAAGGTTTATAGTTAAAATGTTGAATTCATGAATCAAATCTCATTGAAATGCAAAGATTTTATTTGTAAATATCACATAATTCAATGTATTTTTCTCACTTTTTAAAAGATTTGTTTTGTTTTTATTGGAAAGTCAGAGATACAGAAAGAAGGAGACACAGAGAGGAAGCAGGGAGCTGGATGGGAAGCAGCCGGGATTAGAACTGGCGCCCATATGAGATCTTGACGCATACAAGGCAAGGACTTTTTGCCACTAAGCTACCACCCTGGGCCCCTCAATATGTTTTAAAATGCTAATAATGTGGAGAATATGTTTTTAATTTTTAAACAAAGGTCCATATGGATACACTCAAATTTGCCCTTGTTTATATCAATATCCACCATGTCCTGTGTTTCTTTGCAGCTTACACAATGAGAAGTTCACTTGTAACTTTAACTTTTACTGCTCTCTTTCCTTTATGATATTGTATAACACATTAGGATGAAGGATAGCTTTATGTTAATATGAGGAACGTATTGTAATAGTTATATTTAAAGAAAAGCATTGTTTGTTCAGTAAACTTTTAATGAATAAATTATTTCAGCCATGTATTAGGCAATAAGTCAACAGTTAAACCTTTCCTTCAGACCTTTATGTTTTCAACTTTCTCTGTCCCGACTAGACTTACAATTTTGAAATTATCTCAGTAGTAGTGAATAATGTCAACAATTCAGGACAGGGGAAAACAATATTCAACTCTCAAGCATTTTTCAGGACCAAGGAGAGAGACAATCAACTCTCAGCCAGACTAAGTTGTGGTCACTCCAGCCTGACCATGCTGTTTTTTAGCATACTTTGAAAGAGAAAAGTAAATAGATAGAAAGTAGGCCATTGCAAAAAAAAAAAAAGCACCATTCAGCATTCACAAACAGGTAAATAAGAGATAAAATTTGAAGCAGTGTGGAAAAGCATTGATATTCACTTAAGAGTATGCAGTGTTGCTCTCACTTTACCCTCCATGTTTCCCCATTAAATTCAATGGCAAATGTGAAGTGAAATATTAAATACCAGAGTTTAAGGCAGGAAACAATTTAAAAATGCACAAATTTAAGTCTTTCATTTAGATAAGCAAGTGGAGGTATTCTTTCTTAGATTAAATAAAAAACTCCAGTATTGAAAATTAATAACCTGCACATAGTAGGTAATTCCTTATTCATTAACCGAAAGAACTAAATTGCTTCATCTTGTCAAGAATGTTTCGCTTGATTATTAATACTGACAAATAATCCATGAGACTGGCAAAAATTGTTTTCACATTTAAGCATATAATGCTTTTCTATTTAAACTGTGGATATGAATGCTCATAAGATAAGCAGCTAATTCTTACTAGATTTCATCTGAACTTCATTTTAAAGCTCTATTAAAATTGCATCATCTTGTGTGAAGAATATTCTGGTCTATTATAGTTAGTTGTTTGAAGCTTTATTCATAATTCCAGCATGCTCTATACAACAATCGTAAAATCTGCTATGCAATAGAGATCTTACCTCTGACTCACTCTAACTCTATAAGACAATGACTTCTTATCTGTGCAATGTCTTACATAGAGTGAGTCAGATATAAGGAAAAGATAAGTATCATTCACACTGTTTTTAATTAAAGATTTAATTTTGATTTTTGTGTTGATTTTTAAATTTTATGGTATAATTCCATAGGGCCTGGGATTCCCCCCCCAACAAATTCCTATCCCCCAACTGATTTTCCCCATAGTATTTCATCATAAGGAGTTATAATTTACATCAGTCTGTTATTTAAGTGTGCCCTGACATTGCTGGTACAATGTCAGACAGTCCATCATCCCATTGTCTAGATATGTCCAACAGTTTCATTGGGAATCCATCTTTGGTTTGGAAATAGGGTTGCATGTTGCATTGTATTTTCACATCTGAATACGGTAGTCTCTATTACTCTATCACTATACATTCCCTTAAATGAGAAGCTACAAAATAGCAACAACAGGTATGAAGTTAAAACAAAAATTAAAAGGAGAAAAAAAATACAGCACCGTGGGGTTGGAAAAAAAGCACTACTGAATAACCAACACGAGGGTGACAAAAAGAAAACACACAAGAACCTCCTGGGTAAAATGTTGCCACTATTTGGTCCATGAGCCAGTGATGATTTGACAAGAAACAATAAAGTATTTGGAAGAAATTAAAATGAAATCAAAAACATCAAAACACATGGCATGCAGAAAAAGCAGTAGGAAATTGTTATAGAACTTAAATTTGCAGAGAAGTACAGTATTTTTAAATTTAAATGTTTTAAAGGATTCCCAGAATCATATTAGATTTTTCTTCCTAAGCCTCACTTTTTTCAGTTATCCTATTTAAAGCTGTTATTGACGTTACAACATAATGTGCAAAGCAAAGCTTATATGTGTTAAAAAAAAAAAAGAGCATTATAAGTAAGCAAACTCCTAAATTATTCAATGATTAATTGGGAATATCAAATAGAAAACACAGTATGGAGTATCAATAATCTTTTTCTTGACCTCTATGTAAATATCTGGTTAGAAAGTGGAAAGAATTGTTTCACTTTACATCTACCTATGATGCCAGATTGATGCTAATAGGCAATTTTCCCTATATCGAATGGCTCATTCAGTAAGAAGCATTGGCTATCATTCACTGTTAAGAATCACTCACAGTTAAAACTTAGCTCAATACGTGCATGGAGGATATCTTTTAATTTGTTTTCAAAGATTAAATGTCATATTGGGAAAGCATTCAGTCTGGTAGTTTAGACAGTGCTTGGTATATCCACATGCTCTACCGGAATACCTACATTTGAATCCTGGCTCTCTTCCAATTGCAGATTCCTGACATGTGCACTCAGAAAAGTAGCAGCAGATGGCCCAAGAAGTTGGGTCCTTGATGCTCCTGTAGACACCTCCAGGACACCTAGTTGACACCAACTGAGCTCCAGCTCCTGTCTCCAATCAACACTCGGTATTTCAGGTATTTGGAAAATGAATCAGTAAGTGGAGATCTGTTTTTTCCTTCCCTGCCTTCCTTCTCTCTCCGTCTGCCTCTCTCATTCTCTCCCTCTGATAAACTAAATGTTACATTTCATACTGTTTCATAGATTAAACATCAAAGAAAATAAAACATTCAGATTTTTATTAGCTCAGATTACATAAAGGTTCATTAACTCACAAGTATATACTAATTTTTGGGGCATTTACAAAGGATCTATATGTATAAGGATTCTCCAAAACATTGTAAAAATGTCACTTAAAAATTAGTTCATTTTAGTTCCAAAAAATGAAAATCAGTTTTATCATATTTTGCATAAAGTTTTGAAGATTCCATCATGATTATAATATGTATTTTTCCTTGAAAATAAATAAAGCATTTTAGAAGTGTAAGTTACAGTAAAAATAAGGATAATAGTAAAAATTCATTCATTAAGAACAAGAAAATGCTAGAACATTGAAATAGTAAATTCTCTGATTCTGATATTAATAGCATTAGGGCAGAGAGGCCAGGACAGAATGTGAAGCAGCATTCTCAGGTAGTTTTCCTTGAAGCAATTATCAGTGTAACGTAAAAGCAATGAAGTCTATTAGTCATAAAGAACACAGCAGTGAATTCTCCATCAAGAATCCTATAAGCATGGGTGTCGAGCTTTAACAGTTTGCATCGTAAGGTATTAACAAGTGATTAGATTTATAAGTAAAATGAAATTGAAAATATTTATCTTTGCCCCATGGGTATAAAAACAGCTTCACAATTTGTTGCTAGAGACTCCGTTAGTCAATTTGATGGCATCTCTGTGCTGTTTATCTGAACCAAAGACTCTCGAATGTGTGTATATAGGTATATTGTGTTTATCTATGAATTGTAGATACCTAGTTATCTTTCTCAGGATATAATTGCTGTAGAACTCTTGAATGTGGAAAACCTGTGTTTATAGCTACTTTTCATGAAATGTACAATGGTACTCATGAAATGTACAGTGGTACTAAGTGTGTCATCTGATATTTACAGGGTTATATTGTTTTCTGAAGGCTCTTCAATACTGAGCAGAATAAATATGCAGAGTGGTTAAAATTAAAAGTTAAAAAATAAACACTTTTTCCCATAACTTGCAAACTATGTAAGCTACAAGTTACCAGATTTTAAAATTGTTTAAAGCTGTTTCATGGCCTCTAGGCACCTATTAGGGGAAAGTACAGAAAAGTTAACTACATTAAAATAGAAACAGTTTTCCAAACCATACTTACTGATTAATCTATACAAAATTTGTGCTTTTCTTGATACATAATTTTCCTTCTAGGCTCACATGTATACATCCCATATATTTTGAAATAAAATCAACCTGGTTTGAGTATCCAAAGCTACCTGATTTTGCAGAATGTAGACCCCTGAGAAAGGGCCACTTTGTTGATGAAACATATTTATCTATATATTATGTATCATAATATGAGTTTGAGAATTAAAAGACAAGATATATGGAGGGACACAAGTGTTCTGCCTGTGTCATGTTGGGAACACAATAAATAACACCTAATTCTGAGTACTGATTGTTCAAAGGTATTGTGGTCAATTATGAAACATAATGGAGGTTTAAGGCAGATGAGATTTTTTTCTCCTGCTTCCTACTGAGAAGAACTTAAACATAGTAACCAAGTAAACCAACCCTGTCCACATACACATCACTGGTCTTTACTACCTTTCCTTTCTTCAGCTCTTTCACCTCCCTAATGGTCTTAGAGCAAGCATTTGTACGTGGTTCTCTTGCAAGGAAGCAAAGTAACTACCCCTACTGGTTGCATGTGTACACATGTGAGAATAGAATACATGTAACCATGCAAGAGTAAACGCAAGCACACAGTTTCCCACTTTACAGAGTTACGCTCCATCAATTTTCTGCCACCAGTCATAGAAACATCTCCAGAACATGGAACTGAGTCTTTGCCACTGAACTAGATCCCCAGTATATAGCATGGTGGTTATATTGTTGCTGCTCATCTGTTATCCCTCTCTCCTCGATAACCGCCACCTATCAGGAAAAGCAGATCTTTATTATTTTTACCATAATATTACTCTTTATGATCAGCCTTTAAGACGGCCTCGTATTTTCTCAGTTCTTTCTTTTTTGAATTTTTATTCTTTATGATACAGTTCCTTAGGCTCAGGGATTTCCTCTTACATCTTCTTCTCCCTACCTCACCCCAACCGATTTCCCCTATATTATTATAATAGTATATTTTTTGAACAACAGTCACAAGTGCATCATGCTGCTATTTATGTGTGTCATGACATTGTAGTTACACACAATGCTAGAAAGACCTTAAATGGCCTCTTAATTAGGTAACAGATGTGCCTCTGTTGCAGGGAATTTGAGGCAAAAGAAGAATTTTCATGTGGACAACTCTAGTTTGCAAACTAGAATTTATTTAGGAAAAGGAGAGGAAAGGGCTCCTGTCCTTTTCCTCCAAAGAAGGAAAAGTCCCAAGCTAATAGTGGAAATGGTGTCTTTTATGTACAATCTCAGAGGAGTCACTCAAAAGACCAAAAGAAAAGAAACCTTATTCACAATGAGCAGCAATGTCTATCACTTTGTCCGGAACTAAAGGACCTCGGAAGGGTGTGACGGGTAACTTCCTCCTCCCATTCTGATGACTAGCTGAGTATGCAGGCACCATCTCTTTGACAGTGACCCAGACATGAGATTAGCATGGGCCATCTCTTTGCTTTTGTTATGACAACAGCTTTGAGATGTGGAATTAATGTGTTGATTCTGTCCCTTTGTTTTCCCTCAAGGGAAGAAAGTACTCTTGGGATGTTAAGAAATGGGGAGAAATACAATTTTATATTTTAAAAAGTAACTTCACCAGGGACCAGAAAACCTAACTGCCTCCTGTCTGACTCTTCACACACCTCTGTTAAGACCATCTGACCACCAACCATCTGCAGAGTAATCACCTTCAGTAAGTTTTGCATTTAGAAAAAGGAAGTAGAATCCAATCAATTTAGTACCATCTCTTCTGAATTCTTCAACATGCTTTGCTGACTTTAAAGTGCAAATATCTCTGCACAGGCACAAGGTGTGAGAAACACAAGAAAGTCTGAAGACAGAACAGAACCAGAAGTGTCAGGATTTAAGCATGGTGATGATAACTTAAACATTTTGCAAATTCCAAAGTTGAAAAAGGAACTTCAATCTTATTACAATAGTTTGCATTTTATCAGCTAAATAACCAAATTTCAGAAGAAAGTATAAAATCTCTGAATAAATTCATGTATGTAAATGCAATTTACTTACCTATTATTGAGAAGTGAATTATCTGGGACTTCTTTTTCCACATTTTAAAATACACCTCTTAACTATTGAGGAGATTTTTTGTGATGAGTGCCAATAGAAAGAGGGACAAGTCCTATTCATATGCATTATGAACCTCAACTGTGATGATAGGCAATTCTATAGGACTATTTGAATCAAATTCTAAACCATTATTCTTATAATACTACACACTATTGCAGCATTTACTACAAGGCTTTTGGAAATCTTTTATTAAAAAGTATAGAAACGATGTACACATTTTAAAATAAATGTATACTCTTTAAGTAAAAATTAAAAGGACCATTGAGTAATATTTAGAAAGTGGTCCCTGATTTCCATTTAAATCCTCTCCTTATGGCTCAGGAAGACAAATTTTGTTGCCTTTTCTCTCACTCTCAAGATTAAGTAAAATTTAGGCTATTATTTTTTTTAAAAGATTTATTTATTTTTATTGAAAGGCGGATATACAGAGAGGAGAAGAGACAGAGAGGAAAACCTTCCTTCCGATGGTTCACTCCCCAAGTGACTGCAACAGCTGGAGCTGAGCCAACCTAAAGCCAAGAGCCGGGAACTTCTTCTGGGTCTCCCATGCGGGTGCAGGGTCCCAAAGCTTTGGGCCGTCCTCGACTGCTTTCCCAGGCCACAGGCAGAGAGCTGGATGGGAAGCAGGGCTGCTGGGATTAGAACCTGCGCCCATATGGGATCCCGGGTGTGCAAGCTGAGGACTTTAAACACTGCGTTATCGCACTGGGCCCAACAATTATGTTTTTATTTATTCATTTTGTCAGTAATTAATTTCTCATATATTGAGTTAAAATTCTAATGAGAATATTTCCCAAATAACTCATTGAAACTAAAATAAAAGTAGCTTCATATTTCTTGGTTGTACTAAGGTTTGTATTTATCAAACTGTTAGTGATGACTCAGGACATGAAGTGTGACACCAAAGGTGTGGATGAAGTAAGGAGAGAAATCCAACCAGAACTTAGTTGGAAACACCCTGATGTTAGAGGCAAGACCAAGTCAAAAAGCGATCAAGAGAGTAAGGAACAGCGCGATAGGAAGAGGCCAGGGCAACAAGAACTCTGTGTTATTTGCAACTGTATCTCTACATGTTAACAAAGACATTGATCCAACCTTAGAAAAGCAAGATGTTTTTCATTTAAAAATGCTAATATCTGACTTCTCTTTAAAAAAATGAAAAACCTAAAAAACATTATTAAGTGCAAAACGAATCTGTCTCAGTGGACCAAAGAGTCAGATTTCTCCCGTAGATTATGGTAATCATTGTTCTCGTCCTTGAATCTGTTCTCCATCAAGCAGCTGGGCAGAATGCATTAAACCTAGGTGAGAATAAACTCTTATTCTGCTCAAAATTCTGCACATCTCTCCATTCCATTGGATTTCAAGCCAAACTATTTTCAGGGCCTACGTCTCAGTCAATTCAGTCACATTCAGTCTCCTGATATTTCTCTGACAGTTCTGGCATCATTGTTCCTTAGGGCTTTTGCATTTTTTTTTAGTCCTTTTACCTATAAAGCATTTATCCAAGATACTTGCATCTTACTGCCTCTTCCTTCAAGTCTTGCTCTAAACATCATCTTCTGATGGCAATTAACTGTCTAAATTGATATATCCAGGTCACTTCTATTGTCCTCCTTCATCTGTGTCAACTCAAACAGCTTCTACTGGTTTATGTCTTTGTATCCCCCTTGTTATAAACTATGCAGCATGGTTCTTTTATATACTTTGAGCTACAGTCATGTTTATAAGAACCATAACTCAGGGGCCAGCATTGTGGCATAGCGATTAAAGTCGTTATTTGTAATACCAGCATCCCATCTGGGCACTGGTTTGAGCCTTGGCTATTCCACTTATAATTCAGCACCTTGCTAACATGCCTGGGAAAGCAGTGGAGGGTGACTCAATTTCTTGGGCCCTTGCACTGACTAGGAAGACCTGGATCAAACTCCTGACTCCTGGCTTTGGACCATTCCAGTTCTAGCATTTGCTGTCAAAGGTCAAAACTGAGATTTGAACAGCAGATGGATCTCCTTTTCTCTGTAAACTCCACATTTCAAATAAATAAGCAAATTTAAAAAGAGAATCATAACTAAAAGAATCATAATGGTTAACTGCCAAGAATCTTGTGCAAAATTCAAAAGCTTAGCGACTCTAGCACATGATGCAATTCTATCAGAGAATTCTACCCAAATCCAAATTTTTAGCATTCTTGCTTAAAGTACTACTGTCCAGTATTCAAAGAGTAGCCAGGATCCTGTTTTGTTATGTTTAAAGATTTATTACTGATCTATTTTTTGAAGACAGAGTTACAGAGAGAAGGAGACATGGAAAGCTCTTTATCCACTGGTTCTTTTCCTAAATAGCCAAAATAGAAGAGTTGAGCTGATCCGAAGCCAGGACCTGCCTCCAGGTCTTCCGCGTAGGTTCAGGCACCCAAGTACTTGAGCCATTCTGTGCTGCTTCCCCAGGCCGTAGGCAGAAAGGTGGAAGTTGAGAAATTGGCACAAGAACAGTCACCCATATGGGATGCCAGTGCTGTGGGCAGAGGCTCAGCATACTACCCACGGTGCTAGCCCCCACGATCCTGACTTTTAACTTCCATTTTTCAATTTAACATAAAGGAATAACACACATGCTCTTGGATATGTTATAATTTACTCCATTTTTTGTTTTTGTGACATAACCATGTGTTGCAAGTAGCAGTCGTTCACCCATTTTCAGTTCTGTGTGTTATTCTATGAAATACTGCAATTTATAGACAATATTTGGGTTGTTTTTAGTCATTAATAGTTGGAAATAATACTCATGGAAATCCTAAAGAGTATCCTTTTTTGAACACATTTAGGGTGTTTGTTCATTACTTTTTCTTGCTTATTTTTAGTGAGACTTCTTTTTTATTATTGATTTTTAAAATCCCCAATCTTTTCCAATGTTTAATACATTAGGCATATTGTTTAAGCATATTTACCTGAGCCATGGTTCATGGAATAATCTCCTGTATTAATTCCTTAAAGCATTGCTTACACAGTTAACATTTGAATCTGAAATACATTGGAATTAATTTTTATGTGTGTTGAAGGTCAATATAAATTCTTTCCATGTGGATATTCATTTCTGCATCACTGTTAGGAAAGTACCCTATTTACCAATCTTCTGCATTACAAACTGTTTCACAAATCTGTGTTTATATACATGTAAGCCTGTTTATGGAATTTATTCCATTCCAAGATCATTTTTCTGTGCTTGTAAGCAGCATTGTATTGTCAAAATTAATGCAGTATAGTAATTTGATTTCTGTAATGGAAGTTGTCCATTTTTCTTCCTCTTCTTACTAAATATTGACCTGACTATTCTTGGCCGTAGGCATTTCTGTATACCTTTTTGGAGTCAAAGTGTCAATTTCCATCAAAAGCTCTGCTTGGTTTTGTTTGTGTTACACTAAAACCACCAATTAATTTTGTCAAAAGTCAGCATTTTAAAAACATGAATTCCTGCTGTTGTTTAACAGGTTACACCTATACTCCAATTATACTGTATCTTTACATCTCTTTACATTTTAAAAGTTGTCTTTGTAATGGTCTGTGTAGTTTTTATTACTTCCTGAGAATTTTAATTTTATCTGGTGCTATAAATTTTATTTTAAATCTAATTTATTAATTCAGGTATATACAAATCAATTTTAATACAACTGTATAATATATAATATATTATATTACATAATGTATTATATATATCTAACCGTATAATATAATATAACCTCCCCAAGGTTCACAAATTAAAGGCTTGAACTCCAAGGTTTTAACTTAATGGCCCCAACACATCAGAAACTTAATCCAATCATGGCTTCTGGAAGTCAGCCTTTTGGGACGTAATTAAAATGGATCATTTTGACAGTAGAGACCCCTAAATGAAATCATGGCAGCATTGAAAAGAGAAGCAACATAAGATATATGCACTGCTTGTTCTATGATGTTCTGTACTGACTCAAAACTCTGCCAGCAAGATGGCCATTACAGGATGCCAAATCAATGTGGCCACCCAATCCTAAATCATCCAAAACCATAAACTGAAATAAAATCCTTCCTTTATAAGAATCAGTCTTGGGCATTTCATTGTAGTCATATATGCTTACTAATACATATATTGATTTTTGCTTATAACAACATTTAATCTAATAGTATATTTTTCCTAATACCTTATCTGTGATTAATTTTGTATTTTCAAGGCTATTAATGAATATATTAACTGCAATCAAAATTGTATGTCTTCCTTGAGAGTATTCACATATTTACAGCTTTATTGCAGTATGTTATATGAGATTCACAAATTTAAGCAAATAACTTGATTAATTTTCTCACATGTCTGACATTTAACATTTTTGAGTTTGTGACCCCAGTGATTAATGAACATATCCCTTACACTACAAAATGTCTTCATGACCTTCCCACCAACCTGATTCCCAGGAAGGCATTATTCTGCTTTCTGTCACTGAAGAGTCACTTGTGATTTCTAGCTGTACATAAATGTCATACAGTATGGATTATTATGTTACTTGTCTCAGTCAACATCGTCATTTTGAGATTCACTCATGCTGTAGAATAGACAAGTTTGTTCTTTGGTGCCAAAGAGTAGTGTATCCTAGTATATCTATCTAACTTTATGTATACTACAATTTGGTGATTCATTCTCCAGCTAGTAGATTCATAGCTTACTTCAATTTTGGCTGTATGATATGAAGATTTTTTAAAATGAGCATTTTTCTTGATTATCACAGAATTATATGTCTATGTTATATAGTTTTGATATGTTTGAATTTTTAGGAAGTTGCCCGCCTTTTTCTAAGCATCTGTATCATTTTATATTTGTATTCTTCTGCTGTTGCATCGCATGTTAAATAAATTTTATTTAAGTAGAATTGATTGAGCATTCTTTAAATGTTTTATATATTTACTTATTTTTTTGCAATCATTAATCTATCAGATATTGAGACAACAATGTTGAAATCTCCAACTACCTGTGATTGTTTTAACTCATTATCTCTGTGCATTTTATTTATATATTTTGAGCCTGTGTGATAAGTTTAAATGCTCAATATTGTCTTGTCCTCTTAATAAGTTAAATATTTTTAACAATATGTTTTCCTATAGTAAAAATACTAATATGTATTACTTATTAATAAGATGTTTTAACTATCTTGAAAATATTGTTGAGTAGTTAATGTAGCTAATCTAATATTGATATAACCACTGCAGGCTTACTAACTACCTATACCTATCTATGTATATATCTACATATCTGTATCTTTATCTATATAAATAAATAAATATATAAATAGATATAAGTAGATATTAAGTCAGGGATGGTTTATATATCTGAGTTGGTATTAAAATCACATATTTCACATTTCTCTCCTAGCCTTTGAGCTATTTCCATTACTATTTATTTGCTTTGTATATGATATAAACTTCACAATAAATTATTGCTACTTTGTCTTAAATAATCAACCTTCAGAACTGGCATTAATTCTGGTAATAAGAACCATGCATCCCACGTTGGAGTACTTGGATTTGGTTCTCAGCAACAGCCCATGATACAAGCTCCATGTCAACGCAGATCCTGTCAGGAAGTGGTGATAGGTCAAGTAATGGCTACTGAGCCTCACATAAGAGACCTGAATTGTAGTTCTGGTTCTTGGCTCTCACATTAGCACAACCTCATTTGTTGCAATTATTTGGGGCGTGAACCAGTAGTTGGGAGTGAGTACATGCTCCCTTAAAGTAAACAAAAAATCCATTATCTAAAAGAGATTGGTAAACTAAGAAAAATGTTCTTTAATACTTCTCTACATATTTTCATGCGTTAGTGCTCTTCTTCATTTGTCTAGATATAGGTTGCTATTTGCCATCATTTTCTTTCTGCCTGAAGGGTTTCCATTATCATTTGCTGCAGTGGAGGTCGGCTGGTAACTAATTATCTCAAGTCCTCCATGACTCAAAAAGTCCTTATTTTGCCTATTTAAGTCTTATTTACTTATTTTAATTTTATTTGAGAGAGGGAGAAGGAAGGAGCTCATCCCTCTTCTTATTGTATTCCCATTGCTCACAGCACTGTGGCTGGGCAAGTCTAAAGCCAGGAGAGTGCAGCTAGTGTTGTTCTGACACATGGGTCCAGAGACCAAACCACGTCAATCATCACTACTGCATTCCTGGGTGCACATCAACAGGAGGCTGCGACTTAAGCACAGGTACTGAAGTATGGGCTGTGGACATGCCAAGCAGAGTTTTTTTGTGTTGTACAATTACTATTAATTAAAGAGACACTATCACTGGCTATTTAATTGAACATTAATTCTACTCGTCTTTGACATTTCAAAAGTTTTAATTCATTTTCATATGGCTTGAATTGATACTGACAAGAATTACATCCCAATTTTCTCTTTTCCCTCTCTAAGTAATATGCCCTGGATAGTTTTCAGACTTTCTCTTCATCGATTATTTTAAGAAATTTGAATACGATTAGTCATAGATTGGTTTTCACCTTCTATATTTAAGTTGTTGGGTTCTTGGAAATAAGATATTCACCAACTTATAAAAGCACTATTTTTTTTTTAACAACTGGTGTGTTATCTTCTATTACTTTAATTTGAAGACCCTAAATATACCAAGATTACTTGATGGGTCCTTGGTGTTCAATTAATTATTTTATTAGTTTTCTCTTCTCTGAATCATTATTTTTAGTTTCTGTTGTCACCCAAAAGTCATTAATCTTTTCTTGTTTATCTACAATAAACCTTATTTTCTGAATTCAAGTTAGAAGTTTAGTTCCAGTTTCCAGAAACTTTATTTGCATAATTTCTATAAATACTGAGTCTATTAAATATGTACAATCTTTCCTCTACTCACCCAAATATGTGCAATATAGTTTTATTTTCATATATATATATATATTGATTATCATTCATTTGTTCTCTGCATTTCTACTGATATTTTGGCCATATTAACAATCATTCTTTTCTGATTCCTTCTTGGTAATTTTTATTTTGCTGACAGACTTAATGTCAGGATTTTGAGGGCTGAAAACAATGGCGTTTCTCTACATTTTTCTTTGGCTTTGTTCTGAAGTACATACAATTTGGAAATAGTGTGATTATTTTGAGTTTACTTTTAAAGATTTAGTTTATGCTTATTTAAAAGGTAGAGTTACAGCAAGAAGGAGAAAGAAAGATTAAGGTTGATTCTATTTATACTTGTTTGCTGCTCAAATGGTTGGAATGGCCAGAAATGGGCCAATCCAAAGCTGGAAGCCAATAGCTTCCAAGCCTCCCACATGGGTGCAGGGATCCAAAAAGTTGGACAGTTTTTCACTGGTTTCCAAGGACACATGCAGGGAGCTGGGTAGGAAGTGGAGCAGCCCAGACATTAACCAGTGCTCATATGGGAAGCTGGAGGATTAACTAGCTATATCACCACCCTGGACTCAAAGCCCTATTTTTAAGCTTTCATAGGAAGGAATGCATCAGTCTTCATTCTAGAGTTTTGTGCTCAGGAGAAATCATTCTATTTCGTTCTGTATGGCTGTTGGAGTAGAACTTATTTCCCGAGCTATATGAGTGCCAAGAAGTCTAACTTCACTTTTTGTTTGAGTGGCCTCAAATAGCTCCTTAGACACCTGTGAAGTACTTAGGTAAAAACTTAAAGGAGCCCACTATACATTTCTGGAGTCCTCTGTTCAGTGTTTGAGTTTCCACAGCTTGACTTAATAAACTCTAAACCCTTGTCCACCTGGTCTCTTAAATCCATGGTCTCATTCGGGGAGACTGCTGGACTTCACCTCTGTTACATCTTTTCCCTTTGTAAAGGCTGTCTACCGAGGCAACTGCAGGATTCCTGGTGCTTTTACATTCCCCTTTGTCAGAATCGCTGTATTCCACAGGCTAATAAGCAATGTCTGGAAAGAACTCCTGTTGCATAAGATTTTGAAGCAGGATTTTAATCTTTTTATACAATCTGTTTTCCGCTTCTATTTCATTTTTAAGTAAAAATACAACTTTTAATTTCTCTCATGGAATACAAGAGGTTTAGCATCATATACTTTAAGCTAGTTCTTTCACTCAAAGGAAAAGTGTAAGGTATTTCACTATCAGGAACAGGTTATTCTGTTAAGATTTCTTGATGCTTGTTTCAGTTTAAAGCAATTTAACTTGTATTCCTGTTTTTCCACGAATGTGTTTTAACCTTTCTCAATTTCATTTTCTGCATATGTTGAATGTGAGTTTTCCTTCATTATTCAGTCAGAATGATTTTCAAACTGTAATTTTTGAATGCTTATGTCCATATTCACAAAAGTGATTCATACATTCAATGCAATCCCAATCAAAATACCTAAGGATTTCTTTCCAAATCTACAAAAAGATGATAAAATGAATATAGAAACAAGAGAGTCCGAATAGCTACAGTAACCATAAATAACAAATTCAAAGCTTGAGGCACCACAATATCAGAGTTTAAGACATACCGTGAGCAAGTATAACCAAAATAGTGTGGCACTAGCACAAAAACAGGCATAAGGACCAATAGAACAGAATAGAATTCCCAGAAATCCCATCTGGAGCCAAATATTTTTTGACAAATGAACTGGAAACAATACAGCGAGAAAGAACAATCTTTAACAAATGGTGCTGGGAAATTGGGTGTTCATGTGAAGTATGAAACAAGATCGCTACCTTACACATTATAAAAGATCAGCTTTAAATAAGTCATAAGCTTAAACCTGATGCCACCAAACTACAAGAGAAAAACATTAGGGAAACCCTACAAGATGTAGGACTAAGCAAAGACTTCTTGGAAAAACTCAGAATCACAGGAAATTAAAACAAAAATAAACCAATTAGATTCATCAAGCTAAGGAGATTTTGCCCAACAAAGATAACGATGAAGTGTAGAGTCAGCCAATAGAATGGGAAAAAATATTTGTAAACTATGCAGCTGATAGAGAGAGTTAACATTCAGAATATGCAAAGAGCTCAAGAAACTCAACAGCAAAAACAATCCATTTAAGAACTTGGCAAAGAACAAGAACATGCAGTTTTCGAAGGCTGAAATACAAATGGCCGCCAGCCACTTGTAAAAGTGCCTAGTATCACCAACCATCAGGGAAGCAAATAAAAACCATAATGAAATTTCATCTCACCCTAGTTAGAATGGCTATCATTTAAAAATTAAAAAGCAATAAATACTTGAGAGGATGTAGGGGAAAAGATATCTTAACCCACTGTTGGTGGGAATGTAAACTCATGAAACCATGACGGAGGATAGTTTGATGATTTTTAGAGGTTTGAATATAGAGCTTTCATATGACCTAGCCATCCCACACCTGGGGACTCACACAAATAAAATTAAATTATTATGGATTACTATTTATAGTCCATGTTAATTTGCAGATCTATTTGTAATAGCTAAAACATGAAATCAAAACAGATACCCATCAGTGGATGACTGGATATAGAAAATGTAACATAAATAACTATATAGAAATGTAGATATAGATACACACACACACACTCCCTTATCTGTGATAACTAATGCACAGTGTGTAAAACGTGATTTATATGAGTGAAATTGACATTTTTGCAAATTCATTATCTACCACCTTTAGTGATACTCCTGAAAAATACTATTCTTTATTTCTACTTGCTATTTGGTGAATTCTGTATGTGATGCAAAGTTAAGCTAGTGATTTCAAGATGAACTGTATTATGCAATTGTAACTATTAAAATAAAAATAGAAATGAAGAATGTGAAGAGTTGTTGAAATTGCAGGCAGGAGGAAGTGTAGGGTGGCGATAATCACAGTGTTCCTAAATATGCATTGTAAAATACATAAAATCAGCTCATCTTATATAAATTAAAAAAAAAAAAAAACAAGGAACCCTCCGCCCCCCGCCCCACCAAAAAAACCAGAAAGGGCCTGGTGCAGTAGCTGAAGTCCTCACCTTGCATGCACTGGCATCCCATATGGTTGCCACTTCATATCCCAGGTGTTCCTTGCTTGTGGCCTGAGAAAGCAATCGAGGATGGCCCAAACTCTTGGGTCCCTACACCCATGTGGGAGACCCACAAGAGGCTCCTGACTCTGGCTTCAGATCAGCTCAGATCTGGACATTATCGTCATCTGGGGAGTGAACCAGTGGATGGAACCCCTTTCTCTCTGTCTCTCCCCCTCTCTGTAAAATCTGACTTTACAATTAAAAGGAAAGCAAAAACCAGAAAAACAATATTACATTCCTAGAATAAATAAAACTTGGTTTTGATGTAGTATGTTTCCATTTGTTTTATGTTTTGATTGCTATGGTTGTATTAAATATATTAGCAGCTATATAGTGTGAATAATTGATCTATAATATGACTTCATTAATGTCCTTTCTTGAAATGACCCTGTCAGTTTTGGAGATCTGAATTTTACAGGTCTATCAAATATGTTGTGCAGATTTTGATTCTATTACTGAAATGAGTTTCATAATTTAGTATAATTTCTTGCAGCTCCCTGCTTTTGGCCTGAGAAAAAAGTTGAGGATATTCCAAAGCCTTGGGACCCTGCACCCACATGGGAGACTAGTAAGAAGCTCCTGGATCCTGGCTTCAGACTGGCTTAGCTCCAGCTGTTGCTGCCATTTGGGAAATAAGCCTGCAGATGGAAGGTCTTTCTGTCTCTCCTTTTCTCTGTAAATCTGATCTGCCTTTCCAATAAAAATAAAAATCTTTGAAAAAGCAAACAAGTAAATAAAATTATCATTGCTATGTAAACAATCTATTTTGATAGTTATAGTTTTAAAATGTATTGTCTTTTAAGTAATTTTGTTTATTGTGAATGTCCACTTTATCTGCTGTTTGCCTATACTAGCTTTTTTCATTGGTTTTTACATGTATTTCTATCTTTTTACTTTTTTTTAAAGATTTATTTATTTTATTGGAAAGGCAGATCTACAAAGAGAAGGAGATACAGATGAAAGACCTTGTATCCGCTGGTTCACTCCCCAGGTGGCTGCAATGGACGGAGCTGAGCTGATCCGAATGTAGGAACCAGGAGCTTCTTCCATGTCTCCAAGGAGGGTGCAGGGTCCCAAGGCTATGGGCCACCTATTACTGCTTTCCCAGGCCACAGACCAGAAGCTGAATGGGAAGTGGAGCAGCCAGGATGCTAAACAGTGTCCATGTGGGATCCTGGCTACTCATGCCAGGCAAGGATTTATCTACTGGGCCCCATCCTTTTAATTTCAGCTTTCAAGATGGTTATAACCAAAATGTGTCCCTTGCAAATAGCATAAATTTTCTTTTGTCTGGATTCATTCTATTAATCTTTATTCAAGAAAAAAAAAGTCCTTTAATATGTATATTTCTCCAGAATATCTTATCTTAGCCTTTTATTATCTGAGCTATGCTTTGATTTTATATAAGTTTAGACATATAAATCAAGCCATTTGATGTTATGGCTACCACGGTAACCAGAGCGGAGTTTGCTTCCAACCAAACCTGGAACAGATGGTGGAATTATCCACAGGTACAGCCGCCCTGACGCTGTTTTCCCTTCCCCTAACTTCCTCCTTTAAAAAGGCCCTTCCTGGTCTCTTCTGGGCTCTTCCTCCTCTGCAGCTCACTCCTCCATTTTGGCTTTCTGCTGCATGGGGAAGGGAAGCCCATGACCGTGGTTCCCTGAAATAAAGGCTATCTAAATTCTTTTCACATATTCGGCTGAGTTATTCTTTCCCTGGAGAGTGGCGAATCTAATATTTTGGATGCATTTCTCTTCATTTTTTTAAAAAATGATATTCACCTCTATGCACATATTAATTTAGTTATTTATAATATATTAGTGAGTCTGCTATTTGGATTCTCATTTTCACCGTTTGTAACAGTCACTCCTTAGTTAAACCCTTTAAGAATTGCTTATTTTTGTATCTATGTTAGACTCCTGAAATAAATAAAGCACAAGCATTTCATGCAAATTCTGCTTTTGTTTAAATCTTGCATTTCAAGTGTGTTTTCTAGGACCTCCACTTTTTTGTTTTGCATTTGGACTAGTTACCAGTTCTCATGATTATTATTAACCTTCACTGAATTTTTTTAAAGATTTATTTTTATTATGTTTTTATTGGAAAGGCAGATATACAGAGAGGAGAGACAGAGAGGAAGATCTTCCGTCTGATGATTCACTCCCTAAGTAAGCGCAATGGCCCATGCTATGCCAATCCAAAGCCAGGAGCCTCTTCCGGGTCTCCCACGCGGGTGCAGGGTCCCAAAGCTTTGGGCCGTCCTCGACTGCTTTCTTGGGCCACAGGCAGGGAGCTGGAAGGGGAGTGGGGCTGCCGGGATAGAACCGGCACCCATATGGGATCCCAGGCATGCAAGGTGAGGACCTTAACCACTTGCGCCACGGCGCCGGGCCCTTCACTGACTTTTGAATAATAAATTTAGTGGCAGGCATGGTGGTACTGTGATTAAGCTATCATTTGGGAAGCCTGCACCATCTATTTCGGCGTGGTTTTGAGGCATGGTTCTCTGTTCCAATGAAATGCCTTGTTACTGTTCCTGGAAATGCAGTTGGGATGCTCCAAGTTTTTAGGCTCTTGTCAACCTACGTGGGCCACCTGAGTGGAGCTGGTAGATCCCTGCCCCAGGTTGGCTGAGCTTGACTCTTTCAACCATCTGAAGAATGAACCAGCTGACAGAAGGTCTCTCTCCCTTTTGTGCTGCGTGTCACTCTGACTTCTAAAAACTCCATTCATTGTTTCCACTCAGGAAATAGCTGTGTAGATTGTGGCATGAAATAGATTTATCTCTTCTCTGCAAATGGTAGGATTGTTGGCAGATTTACCTTCCTTTCATTCCCTCCCATTAGTGTGTGTGTGTGTGTGTGTGTGTGTGTGTGTGTGTATGTTTTTCTTTTTTTTTAAAGATTTATTTATTTTTACTGGAAAGGCAAATATACAGAGAGGAGGAAAGACAGAGGAAGATCTTCCATCCGATGGTTCACTCCCCAATCGGCCACAACTGCTGGAGCTTAGCCAATCCAAAGCCAGGAAACAGGCGCTTCTTCCAGGTCTCCCATACAGGTGCAGGGTCCCAAGGCTTTGGGCTGTCCTCGACTGCTTTCCCAGGCCACAAGCAGGGAGATGCATGGGAAACAGAGCTGCTGGGATTAGAACCGGTTTCCATATGGGATCCTGGCGCATGCAAGGCGAGGACTTTAACCACTATGCTATTGCACCTGGCCCTGTATGTAATTTAAACTCTGACTTCTACACGTATTTCAACCCCACAAGCCAGCCGTGTTAACATTGTGGGATACATCCATTTCATTTTCTGTATTTCAACCCTTTCATGCATCTGCATTAGTTTCCAAAGACCCATGTTTACAAGGAATCATTCCATTTCTGCCTGAATATTTTCCTTAACATTTCTCTTCACTGTCTTATCTACTAGGATTGAGATCTCCAAATTGCTAATCTAGGAAAAAGAAGACTTAATATTACCTTTATTTTTGAAGGGTATTTTTGCTGAATATGGAACTCCAGGTTAGCAGATTGTCTCCACCCATTTCATTGTCTTCTTTATCCTGCTATTCAGTTGTAAAACCAGCTCGGGGGCATATTATGTTTTATTTAAGAAAGACAGACTTTACCCCTGCTTGCTTTTTAAGATTTATATTTGGTTTCCTAGCGATCTGACAATGTTATACAAAAGTCTAATATTTTACGTTTATCTTGCATGGGTTTCAAATAAGTCTTCAGATTTGTGGCTTGATTGCTGTCAGTTTCTGAAAATATTCTCTTCAATGTTTTCAAACATTGCTTCTCCTGGACCCGCCAAATGCCAACCATTCATCTTTATAGAACCATGTCTCTTAGGTTGGCTTATGTGCTTTCTGCGCCCTTTACTCTCTCTGCTTCAGTATGGATAGTTCCCTTGGTGCATTGTTTTTTTTTTCCAACTCAGTAATCTCTTTTGCCATGTTTAATTTCCTGCCACACACGTATCTAATTATTCATCGAATCTGTGGTGACTTTTCTCCAATATTAGAATGTTAAGTGTCATGGAGGCACCTTCAGCCCCAACGTAGATTTTTTTGCAAGCTGTTTTCATATTTTTACATGGTTCCTCCAATGTTTGATTAGTATTCCACCCATTGGTTTTGCCCACAATTCTTTCGATCTTATTTGTCATTTCCATTTTTGTAGGCGTTAACACAATAAAAACGGAGAATAATTCTAGCTGAGTAGTGAGGGCTCTTACAGATCTCACCAGCAGAAATATACAGAAACAAAGGGAGGAGCATGTTATGAGCAGACTGAAAGAAATTGTCAGTGAAGTGATAGACCCAAAGAGAAACCTCTGTAGGACAGCAAGGAAGGGACACAGACACATTGCCATGGCCTGCCATGCCATCTACCAGCCTGGCATCTGCATAGTTGGTTTCTAGCTGGGAAATACCAACTTGCAAAACAGGAAAGGAAGAAGTTGCCATAGTTCCCTGACATGAGAAACTTCAGGGAATGGGGCAATCTGTAGTCCTTTTCTTTACCTCCAATAGTATAAAAAATAAGAATGAGGAATGCAAACATCTTTCTCTTCTTCCAGTTCTGGAAGAAATATTAGTATTTCCCCATTCAGTACGGTATTGGATCCTAGTGTTTCAAAAATAGTTTTATAATTTTGAGGCGTGTTCTTTCTATCTTTGATTGGTAGAACATTTTCGTTATGAAGGAGTGTTGAATCTTTCCAAAGGCTTCATCAGTAAATATTGAGATGGCCCAATCTTTTCTGTTCTTCCCTCTGCTGGCGTGATTTATGACATTTATTGATTTGTCAAAGGTCAACCATCCTGGTATCACTGAGATAAATCTCAAAGGGTAATGCTGTATTTTTTTTTTAAATATGGTAGATTCAATTTCCTAGTATTTTGTTGAAGATGTTTGCTGCATTTGTTTTGATCTTAGACACAACTCTGTACTTTTTCATGTTTTCTTTGGTTTTGGTATCAGAGTGATGTTGAACTCTTAAAAAAAAAAAGAGTTTGGCAGAATTCAGCCTGTTTAAAATTTTGGAGCAATCAAAAAGAATTGGAGTTAATTCTTCTTGTAACAAAGCCATCAGATTCACTGCTTCAACTTCTTAGTTCTTATAGGTATATTTGGATTTTTCATATCTTTTATTTAATCTTGGAGGTTGACATATATACAGGAATTAAAAAATTTCTTCCAGGCCTTATAGATGTTTGTAGTGGTTTCTTATGATCCTTTGTATTTTGCTGAAATCAGTTGTAATTTCTACTTTTCTATCTATAATTTTATTAACTTACTTGAGTTTGTTCTCCTTTTTTCTTTGTTAATCTGGGTAAAGATTTACTTGTTTGTCTTCTCAAAAAAATTTTTGTCTTGTTAATTCTTAATGCTTTTGTTTCGTTTTTTTTCCTACTGTGGTCTCTTATTTAAAAAAAAAAAGGAGTTATTGATTTTCATTTGAAAGATAGATTTACAGAAAGAAAGATATACAGAAAGAGATCCGCCATCCATTGGTTCACCCCCTAAATGGCTGTAACAGCTGGAGCTAAGCTCATCTGAAGCCACAGTCAGAAGCTTCTTCCAGGAGCTTCTTCTAGTCACCCATGTAGGTCTTAGGAGCCCAAGAACTTGAGCCACCATCTGCCACCTTCCCTGGCCATAAAGAGAGAAGTGGATTGGAAGTGGAACAGCTGAGGCATGAACTAGCACCAATATGGGATGCCAATGATGCTAGTGGATGATTAGTCTGCAAAACCACCAAGGTACCTGATTTCTTTTCTTTATTATTATGTCTTACCTCCTGTTGTTTTTGGATTTGATTTTTCTGAGTCCACAAGACACATCATTTAATAACTTTGGAGTTATGAAGGCTATACATGACAACCAGTATCATACTGAATGGGGAAATACAAATATTTCCTTTAGATCTGGAACAAGAGAAGAATGTCCATATTCATCATTCTTATTGTTTACTACTAGTGGAGGTATTAGGAATTGCACTTAAAAATATTTATTTTTATTGGCAAGTCAGATATGCAGAGAGAAGGAAAAACAGAGAGACAGAAAGATCTTCTGTCTGCTAATTCACTCCATAAGTGACCTGAAGCCAGGAGCCTGGAGCTTCTTCTTTGTCTCCCACATGGATGCAGGGTCCCACGGCTTTGGCCCATGCTCAACTGCCTTGCCAGGCCACAAGCAGGGAGATAACTAGATGGGAAGTGTGGCTTCTGGGACATGATCCAATGCCCATATGGAACCCTGGCAATGCAAGGGCTTTAGCTACTCAGTTACTGTGATGGGCCCAGGAATTGCACTTTGAAAGAAAAAAAAGTAAAAATTTTCATCAAAATTTATAAGGAGGAAGTCAAAATATTCATGGCTACAGATGACAGGATGTTGTACATGAAAAAAGCTAAATATTCAACCAAGAAAGCAGTTAGAACTGATAAACCAATTCAGTAAATTTTCAGGTTACAAAATAAATATACAAGAAACAGTGGCTTTTTAATGTTTTATTAATGAACTTGCTGACAGAGATATCATGGAAGAAGTTTTATTTGCAGTAACCACAAAGATCAAATATTTAGGAGTAAATTTAAGCAAAGAAGCAAAAGACTTCCACAATGAAAATTATAAAACATTAATGAAAGAAATCATCGAGGACATGAAAACTTGGAAGATTCTTTCCTCATGCATGGAAAGAATTATTATCACTAACGTATCTGCTAGCTGAAGCAATCTAGAATTTCAAGGCAATCTTTACCAAAATAACAGTGGCATTCTTTACAGAATTTGAAAAAAAATTCAAAACTTGCATATAACTGCTAAAGGTTAGAGACATCTAGTAATCCTGGGGGGAGGAGGGACTTAAGCTGGAGGTATCACAATCCTTGACTTGAAAGTGTACCATAAAACTCTATCAATTCAAACAGCATAACACTTAATAATCAGTGTTATGTCGAGATGGAACAGAAGTGCCAGACCATACCTCTTCAAGAGAAAATGTTGGCACAATTGGAGGGCCAAATATAGAAGAATGAATTTAGATCTCTAATTCTCCTCATACACACACATTGGAATAGAATTTAGCTATAAAGAAGAATGAAATTCTATCACTTGCATCAAAATGTTTACTACCGGAGAATATTATGTTGAATTAAATCAATCAGATTTAGAAAGACAGATGTCACATGTTCACCCTTACATGTAGGACCTGTTTTTAAAATCAGAAAAATCAAACCCAAGGGGCAAGATTTGTACTACAATTGCTTAAGTTGCTGTTTCTGATGCCAGTATCCCAAATGAATAACAGTTTGAGTCCTGGCTACTTCACTTCCTATCTAGCTACTTGCTAATGTGCCTGGGAAAAGCATCAGAAGATGGCACACGTACTTGGGCCCCTGCCATTACCGTGGGAAATCAGGGTGGAGGTCGGGGCTCCTGGATTCGGCCAGTTTAGTCATTTTTGGAGAGTAAAACAGCAGATGGAAGAGATCTCTTTGCTCTCTTTCTTTCTCTCCCTCCCTTTCTCATGTAACTCTGCCTTTCAACTTTCAAATAAATAAATAAATCTTTATCAATGAAAATAATAAAGTAAGTATATTGCTTTATGGCAACAATTTTTAGTAGAAAAAAACGATTCATTCAATCTGGAATTGAACTCAGTGTAAAGTTGTTTTCAGTCTTTCACTGAGACTGGTGTATTTCCTATTTCCCTTAGCTCTGAGGTTGCAATACTTTCAAGAGTCCAAATGTACATCCAGGACTTCTGCCCTTTGCTGCTCCCTCATCTCCAGGACAGTCTTCTCATCAGTGTGGCTGTCAGAATTTCTCCTTAATATCTTATCCATCAACTATGTCTTTTTCTTCTACCTCTGGGTCTCTCAGCTCTGCATGGTTTGATTTGGAAAACAGTGTTTAAAGGAGAAGTGATAAAGAATGTTGGGATTATCTTAGTTCATTTTTCTTTCTTCACATTCTGAATCCCTTCCTAGGTCTCTGTGACTGTAGGACAGGTTTTGACGGGTTTATTTCCCCAGATTTTCTAGTTGGTTTGATAACAGACTTGCCCCTCAGCAAGCTATTTGACTATTATACAGAGCAGAATATTTCCTTAGCAACCACTTCCTCCCCTGCTGACCATTCTTTTGTAAAGGAAAACACCATCTAACATGTAGGTGCTTGCTTCATTTGTCTTATCTTGAATCAAAAAATTGAAACTCTAGTACTGAAATACATGTATTAGTCTGTTGTTTCACTAGAATCATGAAATACGTGAAGCAGGCTACTTTGTAAGGAAAAGAAGTTAATATGGGGTTTTGGATATGCAGGTGTAGAGTCAGGGGCTGCAACTGGTAGCCAACTTTTTTCATGCTTGAGTTTCAAGAGGCAGAAACTTCAGGTAGCAATAGGCAAGAAGTCCATGGGATTGTCCCATCTTTCTCCCTACAAACCCTCCTGGACTCAACCACTTCCAGTCACTTCCCAAGGGTCTAACTTCTAAGTTTCCTTACGTTAATAACTTCCTAATGACCATTGGATTTCAACACATACTTTCAAACTCTATCCATACCACAGCAAATGCCAACAATAAGAATCAGGAAGCTAAACATCACATATGATGTGCTTTGTTACGAACACTGACTTGGACTTCTAGAACTTAAAATGCACAGACCACATAGTGAGCAAGGATGTCATTAAAATTCTGTATATTATTCTTTTTTATTTTATCTTTTTTAAAAATTTTGCTTTTTAAATTATTATCATTTTATGATACAGTTCCATAGGCCCTGGGATTTCCCTTATCTACTCCCCAATTCCCTCCCTCCTCACTGAGTTCCCCTATATCATTACTATAGTATAGTTCTTCATACACAGTCATATGTCCATCACTCAGCAAAGTAAATAGGCAGCCATCAGAATGGGAAAAACTATCGTAAAGTATACATTAGATAAAGGATTAGTATCTAGGATATATAAGGAACTAAAAAACTCAACAATAACTAAGCAAGCAATTCAGTTTAGAAATGGACAAAATAAATGAACAGGCAATTTTTAAAAAGCAATAAAATATTAATGACAGGGCCCGGCGCCGTGGTGCAGTGGTTAAGGTCCTCGCCTTGCACGCCCGGGATCCCATATGGGCACCTGTTCTATCCCGGCAGCCCCGCTTCCCTTCCAGCTCCCTGCCTGTGGCCCGGGAAAGCAGTCCAGGACAGCCCAAGGCTTTGGGACCCTGCACCGATGTGGGAGACCCGGAAGAGGCTCCTGGCTTTGGATTGGCATAGCATGGGCCGTTGCGCTCACTTGGGGAGTGAATCATCGGACGGAAGATCTTCCTCTCTGTCTCTCCTCTCTGTATATCTGCCTTTCCAATAAAAAAATAATAAAAATAAATCTTTAAAAAAATATTAATGACAAACATATACATAGAAAAATACTCAGGATCCTTAGCCAGCACATTTCCCCTGTCAAATAGCTAAAATCCAAAATGTAGAGAGTAATTAATACTGACAAGGATGTGGGTATTTGGGGACACTTGTACTCACTGTTGATGGGAGTATAAATTAGTGCAACTACTCTGGGAAACAGTGTGGAGATTTCTAAAGAAATTAGAAATAGATTTGCCATGGGATTTAACAATCTCACTATTGGGTATATACTTAAAGACATGTACATATTGTATCAAAAAAATAGCTACCTCATCATGTTTAAAGCATCATTGTTCACAACAGCCAAAAACTGGAATCCATTCATGTGTTCATTACCAGAAAATGGGTAAAGAACCATATTTTTTCTTTCTACTTGATCTTTGTTGAATTCTTTACACAACGGAGTTTCACAGGCTAGAGGAAGGTAGGATGGAAACTATCACTATGATCTAAAATCTACATTGTGAAATATTTGAAATTCTTCACTTTACATAAATGATTTTTTGAAAGAAAATGCGGTATTCACACACACAAGAAATATTATCAGCTATAAAACAGTAAAATGCTACCATTTGCAGCAAAATGGATGCATTGGAGGACATCAGCCTGAGTGAAATAAGCTGAATATAGAAAGACAAATATTACATATTCTCACTGAAATGTGGGAGGCAATTTTTTACAGATTTATTTATTTTTATTGCAAAGCCATTTATACAAAGAAGAGGAGAGACAGGGAGGAAGATCTTCCATCCAATGATTCACTCCCTAAGTGGTTGCAATGGCTGGAGCAGAGCCACTCTGAAACCAGGAGCTTGGAGCTTCTTCCAGGTCTCCCATGTAGGTGCAGGATCCCAAGGCTTTGTGCTGTTCTCGACTGCTCTCTCAGGTCACAAGCAGGCAGCTGGATGGGAAGCAGGGTTTCTGGGATTAGAACTGGTTTCCATATGGGATCCCAGTGCATTCAAGGTGAGGACTTTAGCCGCTAATCCACTGTGCCAGGTCCCGGGAGACAAAATTTTTAAAAACAAACAAAAACAAGTACAGAAAAGAATGAAATGCCTGTATATATAACTGTAAGTATAGTGCTGTAAAACTTTTATACTTTTGTATAAACTTTTATACTTTTTATACTTAAGAATGCTATTCGATGGTTTTGATTACCTGTGATCACATTAAAATTTGCTACCTATGGGTGAGCTGCATTTTTACATTCAATTATTGTTTGTAGCCATTGTCTGTATTCCTACTAAAATAAAGTATTTTGCTTCCCAGTTGTTAAACGTCTTAGTGAAGTACTAACTTTGGCTACTTATTTGATGAGGTTTTAACACATTAAAATATGTTGTTTCAAAAACTAAAGAAAAGAATGGAGAGTAGCAAAAATAATTAGTAATGTGTATTTGAAATGCAGTAATGGAATAGCTCTTATTAACAAAAAATTATAATAACTACATGAGATAATAGATGTGCTAATTAGCTTCATTTGTTACACAATTTATTAGTATATCAAATAACCAGGCTGCACATCTTATAGATAGATAGATAGATAGATAGATAGATAGATAGATATCCTCCTTGTTTTATCATATCAATAAACTTTCCATGTGTCATTTCATCTTATTGCATTAAAATGTTGACGCTAAAGCTACATTTTCATATTTTCTCCCGATAGAGCTTACCAACATGGCACTCTAAGATTAACGTTATCTAGAGTTATTTTATTTTAACCACAAATCAGTATGTAACATGCAATAATGTTGCTTTACATCATACAGCACTTTAAGGCAAACTCAATTCTAAGGCTAGTTTGGTTCACTATTTCAAAAAGCAAACAAAAACACAGCCTATTTAAAATGGAGCTAAGGTAGTAATAAGGGACTGTTCTGATATTTATTGCTTAATATTTAAATTAGTTTCTGAAGTTTGAGAGTAAGTGCGCACGTGTGTGAAAGAGAGAGCAAGAGAGAGTACTCAACTGCTGTTTTAATCCTCACATTTCTCAATTATCATATTTGAGCCAAAATGAAGCTTGAAGAAGGGGAATCTACCATTTTCTCTGACATGGATGATAGCCATTTATACGTTTGACCCTGATGCCCAACAGGATCTACATTATCTGAGAGCTGGAATCAGAAGGCAGAATTGAGGGTTGAACTCAGGCTACAACAGGAGACAAAGGCATCCTATATGGCCTCTTCACCACTGGGCAAATGCCTGATACAATTACTTGCATTTATGTCTGTTGAAAATAGAGATTCTATAACTTTCAATATAACAAAATTTCATCATTTTAAGTGAATAAAACTCTTTTAGGTTCCAGTTTATCAGAACTTGTGATATTTAAAATACGTTGCTTGGCATGTATCAAAACCTACCTCTCACTGAATTGTGAGTTTTCATTTTTTTTTCAGAAATGTATTTTCGTTATTTTCTAAATATTCAAATTATTCATCAGACTCCTTAAAGGAGTGGAAACAATTTTATAGTCGTGAATTAATTGACGAAAAAAAAAATGTAGGTTCCTGGATGCTGAAAAAAAAAATTGTTTTTCAGTTGTATCCACTGTGCCTGTGTGTTTCCTTGGGAGACTATCAAAATGTTTAACCCCTATCGTATTCAATAGTGTTACATATTTCATATTGATTGTTTTAAATATAATGATTTAAGAAACAGATTCTTTTGCTTTCTCATGTACTAAATGATCTTTTGCGCTTCTATTTTTCTTTCTTTGAATGATTTTTATGCTCTTCTTTCAGCTAACACATTGCCAACTGACTTACCATGCTTATTCATACTTCATGGCAGTTCAAATATTTAACAGGCAGATTTGTTTATTCAAATTAAAAGCAAATATTGACTAGGGAATGGACTATATTCTGTATGCAGGTGGCTTTGTCTTGCCACAGCTGCGTCTCTTTTTCTTCCTATTATGTCTACTATACAATGATACCACGTGCCCCTTAGTGTCTTCAATTTTGAGTACATTAAAAACAAAGTTAATGTCCATTATTGAAGTTATGAGTGGTCATTTTTAGCCATCAGGCATGTGTTAACTACACAGTGGGTCCTTCATACAGTTTCAAAACATTGAATTGGCTACCGATATTTAAAAAGTGGAAAACTTTTACAACCAATAAATAAAGTATCTCTTTCCTGCAACCAGGAATTTTTCTTGACAAAATTTTGAATCTGTCAGCAACTATTTGAGTCTGATTAACTATACCACTCTAGATAAGATTTGTGTGGCTCCAGCAGACAACAGCCCCAATGATGTCTTACATTAAGGCTCATATTATTTTGTCTTTTAAAAAAAGTTTTATTTATTTATTTTATTAGAAAAGCAGATTCACAGAGAGGAGATACAGAAAGAAAGATCCTTCATCGTCTGGTTCACTCACCAAGTGGCCATAACAGATGAAGCAGAACCAATCTGAAGCCATGAGCTTCTTTCAACTCCCAGGTGAGTGTGGCATCCCAAGGCTGTCCTCTACTGCTTTCCCAGGCCACAAACAGAGAGCTGGACAGGAAGCAGAGCAACTGGGACATGAACTGGCACCCATATGGGATCTTTGTGCATGCAAGGTAAAGCTTTAGCCACGGAGCCATTGTACCAGGCTGCCTTTATCTTTGCTTTGCAGTTTGAGTTAATGGAGAGAAGGAGCCATAGACAATGACGTGCAGATACTCCTGTGCTTACAACACTAATGGTAAAAACATAGTAAGTCAAAAATAATGAAGTTCCTTTGAAATGCCCATTTGCTTACCACCGTCTGGTTGTTTTGGTGCTATAGGCAGACCTGAAGAACTATGGTAAGAGAGTTGCCCACAAACACTACATATTTACAAAATCAGGTAGCTCACAGAAAATATCTGCCTGTCTCTACTCTGAAGGAAAGCATTGTTAGGTACCTAAAATATAGTACAAAACAGTCCTTTAACTACAAAAACTCTTTGTACCTAATCTAAATTCTTGAGCTTTAGCGTAATTTAATTCTCTCATTTTGACCTTGGCTGGAGTGAAGAACTACAACACAGTACCATCAATATCACTTACTTGCACTGAAATCTGATAGCAAACAATCAACAGAGGAATTTTGCAACTAAACCCCACTACTATTACTTTATGTTAATAATAATAAGCAAGTATTGGATAAAAGTAAAGGCTTTTCACAATTGCATACCTGATTCTCTGAAACACTTGAATTTCATAATAACTCCATGTATTTTTGCATTTGTTTTGCTCATGACAAAATTGACCTATCAAGACTCTAATAAAGAAAAAATGGCATTTTATTTTATGCCTTCATGGATCACATCACCAATAACATTTGTAATTCACTATGAATAACATTTCTTTTAGGAATAATCGTTGTTTTTGCTTACACATAGTGTAATCTTGGTTATCTTTGCTAGTTTCTATTGTATCTTCTTTTTTTTCCCCCAACATGTGTGCATTACTTTATAGACCTTTATCTAGGCAGTCAGATTATTTGAGATTTGATGAAACAGGCAGGTTTAATTTATATCAGCACAGACATTACAGAATGCCTCTGATAGAAACATTTCCAATCAGTATCTCCCAAAGTACATAGATAATCTACCATGAAAAGAAAAAGTAATTAGTTAAAGTCACAATGGAAATTAAAAGTTTTCCTTTATTCTAACAAGAAGCAGCTAGGAAGCATATCTAAAAATGACCTCATGTGGAAGAACAACAAAGCATAAAGTTGCTATAATTAACTATAAAACCATTATATGAATATAGAACTACAACCATGAAATTCTGTTAAAATATTCAAAAGATATCAATAAATAGGAAGAAATCCTTTGTGTCCAGTTATCAGAGTCCAATTATTAGAAAAATGAACACAACCAGAACAAAGAAGTATAAATAATGTTAATGAAAAGGCCAAAAGAGAAAAAAATACATATAACACAAGGGAAGCAGTTACTACCCTGGGGCAAACTGAATAGAAAAAGTTGGATTTATCGATAGTTTGCAGTCTAGAGAAGTGCTTTGTTATGGTTTGAAGGAATTCCATCCAAAGTCAGTTGTTGTTAGTGTGATACTTTAGAGAAAAGGAAACTTTAGAGAGGTAATTAGGCAAGAGGCTTCCTCCCTCATGAACGGGATCTTTAAAGGAGCTTTGAAAAGGAGCTTTCCCTTTTTGCTCTTCAGTGCTTTCTACCATGTGAGGATATAGCAGCCGGGTGCCATGTTGGAAGCAGAGAGCAATCTTCCAAACAGTGCTTTGATCTTAGATTTCCAACCCATAGAAACTATGAGACATACATTTATGTCTTTAAACTTATTAGTCTCAGGTACCAAGTAGTAAACAGATGGAAGCTGTATTCCACCAGCCTATATCTCATAGGACTGATTGGAGAACTGCAATTGGCACTGGGTATCTGAGTGGTCCTGATTAGCAAGGGCGGTGGGGGTTGCAAAAATATTCAAGCTACATACAGTAGCTGCTAAATGAGGGAATCCCATTTATCCAAGGAGAAAGCTGTTGCTAGGAATGGAAGCATATACAGAGCTCACCAGAAGCAACTGGGAAAGAGCAAGGGAGTAGGGTAAGATGGCAGGTAAGTGAGAAACTCCAGCCACTGTCTCTTCAGAGAGAGCAATTTGAATAGTTATTCATGAAGCAAGCCACTATCACAAGAGCCATGGAGCCAATGGGAAACCACAGTGACTGCTTTTTATATTGTAAGAAAAGACACATTGAAGGCTGGAAAGAAAGCAATGCAATGTCAACCCTCACCCAGTACCAAATAAGACAGCGTAGAGCAATGCTTATGGCTTAGGGGAAAGAGAAGATGCTAAGGACTGCCCTCACCCAACCTCATGACAGCAGCAAAGAGTAAGGCTTTAGTCACAGTGACCTTGTGTGATCACTAAGGAGTGCTCATGAGGCTTTGGCTTCTGGTTAGGTACCAGTTCTACTGAGGTAAGAGCCAGCTTTAGATAGAGAGCAGAGCTCTCCATCACCAGGCTAAGATTCATGAAAAGAAAATGTGGATTTGCTCTAAAATCAGTTATCCATCTTCTGCCTGGTGGGACAAAAGATTGTTTCAACCCATGTAACCCTTAACCTCTTATAAGGAAGAAGGTCCAAACTAGAGTCCTGAACATAGTTAGCTGCCCTACTCCCCAGGAACAGAGACCTTTCCTTCCCTGACTACCAAAGGTTTAGGGAGGAAGTCATGAAGTAGATGCCTTGAACACCCAACCAGATGCTAAGCTGAGTTGCACCTGAGTCTCACAATTACCAGGACTCTTCACTCTCCTACAGATGCATGGTAAGCCTACAACAACAGCCCCAAGTACACTCAATTTAATAAACAAACATGTGAAGTCCTACAGGAGAAGTAAACTTCAATGCAATAATGAGAGACTTCAACACTCCCTTTCATCAATGAAGAAATTATTCAGGCAAATAAATCAAAAGAGACATCTAATTAAATTATATTCTAGAGCAAATGGACCTAGGAGCTGTTTATAACATTTATAAAACTACAAATCGCATGTTCTAGGTATGAGTGTCAGGCTTCTGCTGCTACTGGCAGGTTCCTAGTGGCCTGGGGGTACAGGCTAGCAGAAGGCTTGGGAGATGGCACTGGTAGGGGTAAGCAGGGTCCTGGGGGCTTGTGTCCAGGCAGATGGAGCAAGCCTGGAGATTTCCCATGTGCTTGATCCTGGGCAGGGGTAGGAGGGTGGGAAGAGCCCTAGGATAGCAGGTTGGTGTGATATGCTGGTGGACCAGGCTTGCAGAACTGTGAATATGCTTGAATCTTGTGTGAGTGGAGGGGTAAGGTCCTGGGTGAACACACATGCCGGGAGCTTGGGTCCCTATTGGGCTGGCAGAGCTCCAGGGCAGCCTGCCACTCTACCGGAAGACTGGGCTTGGGAAGACCAGGCTGAGGACCCAGGCACTCCTGGGCACAGAGGTTGTGGCTTGCTCAGGGAAGGGGGTAATAGGGATATATGGAAGGGAGGGGCTCTGAGGGAGAGTGTTGAAGGTGAGGAATAACTTCTGAAGGATTTCCACCAACAAGGTCACTGTACTTGCAGGCAAGCCAGGTGGGTGAGACAAAGTAGTTTGGAGGAGGGAAGCTGGAGCACCTTTCTGGGTCACACTTCCACCTGCCCACATGGAAGATGTGAGCTGGACTAATTAACATCGACCATTGCCAACCAGCACCCAGTGGCATACACTAAAGTTAGTTTTGGGAGCCTGTCTGGCAGAACTAGATCACAGAACCTGCTACGGAGTGTTGTAACAGGGACAGGTAATGTTATGCTGGGCCATGACAGTAACCAGCATACAGTACCCACAGATCCACCCAAGAATAAGGTATGAGGCAGGTCAGGCTGCAACATCCACCAGCTTAAACAAAAGCCAAAATGAGGGGGAGGGGCAGACTATGCCAGGTAAGGGTCTAGTACCCACTGACACATTTGAGATCTGGATCTGGGAGTGGTGGAAAAACTTAGGAAACTCCCCTGGTGAGACATAGCTCCCACTGGAGAGCTTGTGATTCAGGCCTGGGTGTTGGTCAGGCTGGGCAAGGTAGCTCCACCTGTTGTCAAGTGAGTGGGTTGGTTCTGGAATGTGGTGGACCATGTATAGCAGGGCCAAACCTTAGCCCAATATCATGTGCAGAAGTCAGGCTGGAATGCAGGTCATCTGGGCAAGGCTTTCACACCTACCAGTTTGCATGAAAGCCAGGGATGGAGGCAGGCTGGGCAGGTTTAGGCTGCAGCACCCACCAGTGAGTTGGGATTGGGGACCAGCTGGGCCAGGTTAGGCTACAGCATCTGATAACAAAACCCAAGATAGCAGATGGGTTATGCTGAGGTGGGTCAGAGCACACACAAGATCTGTGGCTGGGAACAGGCCTGGCTGGGGAGCTAAGGAGGTGCCCTGGCTGGCTACAGCTCCCACTGCTGAGTGTGACAGTCAGAACTTGGGCAGTGATCTGGGTTGGACATGACTGCAGTATACCTCAGCATGGGTATTGATTGGATCTGTGGTATGCCAGACTGGACTAAGCTCCAGCACCTGCTTGTACTCACAAGAGCCAGGTGCATGTCAGATGAGCTGGGTTAGGTCTTGGCACCTAATGAATCACACAGGAGCTGGGTCTGGGTTTGGACCAGGTGTGGCTGGCTGTAGCACCCAACAGAAATGGGTGTGCCCTGGTTGGGCAAGGTTGCCGTTCCTGCCAGGACAGGAGGTGAGCAAAGTCAGGCTGGGCCAATGACCCACCAGTGTGTGCAATATCTTTCACTGTGAGGTGACCTGGTAGAGGAACTTGGGGAGCTGCCCTATCAGAATGCAGTCTTTGTAGGTGAACAGGTGAACACAAGAACCTAGGCAGGGAGCAGCCCAGCCCAGCCCAGGCCAAATTACAATTCCTGCTATGTGGCTCAGATCTGGGGGTAGACCAGGCAGGGACAGTTCATAACACTCACTGGCAGAGCTAAGAACCAGGATGGGGTGAAGGATAGGTGGGTGGGAGTGCATCACCCCCACCAGCCAGTTCACATTAGGGTTAGGACTGAGGGCTGGCTGGGCTTGGCTAGGTGGAAGCATCCACCAACATGAGTTGGAACTGGGGGCAGGCCAAGCCCAGTCAGGCTACAGAACCCCCTGGTGAATAAACGAGGCAAGGCGGACCATGGCAGACTAGGCTGTAGCACCCATCAATATTTGCAAGACCTGGTGTGGTGGAGGTGGTGAGCCAGATTAGGGGGGCAGTAAGGATTCACCTGATAGGCCACTGTTCCTGCTGATGAAGAGAAGAGCTGGGACTGGGGGCAGACCAGGTTGAGCAAGGCTATAATAAGCATTAGCCTGCATGTGAGTTGCTTTAAGGGGAGAGCCACACCGGGCTTAGAAACTGTATCCACTGGTGCATGCCTGAGCTAGAGTAAGTACAGGCACATTGGACTTTGCCACAACATCAGCTGGCAAGTGCTGGGAAAGGAGGCAAGTCCTGTCAAGCTAGCCTGCATAGCCACCTGGAAAGTACAAGATCTGGGGCTAGTAGTGAGCCTGCTAGGGAAAATGGGGAACCTCTCTGATGGGCTGCAATTTCCACCAGTGAGCAATGATAACCAGTGCTGGGGTGGGCCTGACTGGACATGGGGTAGCACCTGCTAGCATAAGTATGGGCTGGATAGGGGGTTCAGTTGGGCTAAGCTACGCTGCAGGACCCATTGGTGTGTAAAAAAGCTGAATCAGATACAAGACTGACTGGACCAGTCTGCAGCAGAAACCTTTATGTAAAGCAACCAGGGTTAGGGATGGGCCCAGTGGTGGTTACTCGGGGTTGCTCCAATTGGGCTGCAATTCCCTATGGTGTACATGAGGGTCAAGTGTGTAGTGGACAGGGTTGGGATGGACAACAGTATCCACTGGTTTGTGTAAAATATTGGGCTGTAGACGGAACTGCCCCAGCAACTGCAACTACCAGTGTGTGTGTAGGCTGATGTGGGTGATGGACTTAGCTGGACCCTGTCCTGGCTAGTGCACAAAGGAGGCAGGTCTGGGGTCAGCTCAGACAATACTTCTTTATGGATCCCTCCAACTGAACCACTAGATTCAGAACTCCAATCATGGGGAAAACCGGAGAATCTGTGGCCTGACCACGTAGTACATGTGTCAGAACTGGGTCTCCTCAATTGCTAAAGATGCTGCAGTGGATAGCATGAACTGGTGCACATGGAGGATATGGCAGTCCATTGGGCCTGCAGAGGACATCTAGTACTATGGTAGAGGATGGAGGGCATAACAAACTGGACAACTCCCCCAGCCAAGTGTTGACAGCACTTATCTGGGCTCATGGACACTCTAAGGTAGACTGTGTCAGCCACTGGACCTTGGAAGGATTTCCTCATCTTTAGAACAACGAAATCAACAGTATTTCAGAACTACTGAAACCACTTGAGAAGAACCCTCAGAGTGTGCTCCACATCGGGGACTCTGGGATGACATTAGGTAGCCATTCCCCATCCCCAGATGCTAATGCAGTTAATATGCTGGGTTTGGCTTTCCCCCTTCTTTCCTTCTTCCCACAGATATAAGAAGAGGAAGAAGAAAGTCGGACACAATGGTCTCATCCACTTTCCCCTATTCCTCAACCCGTCCCGCCCTAATCAGTGGTCCACATGGGCATGCATCTTTCTCAATTATGTAGATATCATCAAAAATAAAATAAAAAGCAACAAAAACCCCACATTGTCTACTTCACAACCATGTGCACATTCTCTAGGATAGATAACATAATTAAACTACACAAGAATTCCCAAATTAAAAAAAAAACACACAATCATATAATGTAATGCATTTATCTGACCACAATGAAATAAAACAAGGAATTTATAGCAATTGAAGCTACAGAAATTAGACAAAGACATGAAGACTGAATAGCATGGTTCTGAATGAAAAAAATCAGTTACTGAAATAAAAAATGAAATTTGAAAATTCCTTGAAAGTAATGAGAACAGAAATACGAAATACAAAGGTAAAAGCATTATTAAGAACCTTTGTAGAAATAAGGATGCACTCCAGAGAAGATAACAAATAAATAACCTAATAATGCATCTCAAGGACCTTGAAAAACAAAACAAATCAAATCCAAAGTTAATGAAAGGCAAGAGATTATAAAGATCAACATAACATAATAAATGAAACAGAAGCAAAAAAATCAATAAAATAAAAGTTAATTTTGTTCATCTACTCAAAAAACAAAGTATAAACTAGGCTGCAAGGGACTCAAGATGAGTAAAGGCAGAAATGGAAAAGAAGTAATGACTGATACCATAGGAATTCAAAGGATCATTAGGGACTGCTATGAACAACTATATTAACAAATTGAACAATTTAAAAGAAATGACTAAACTTCTGGATACATGTAACTTTCCACAGCTGAACAATGGAGACATAAGAAAAACCTGAACAGATCAATAATGAGAAGTGAGACTGAATCAGTAATCAAAAGTCTACCAGCAGACAAAAAAGTCAGCAGCAGTTGGCGTCACTGCTGAATTTCACAAAACTTTTACCTTAGAACTAACCCAATTTTTATCAAATTACTCCAAGAAATTTAAAAGGCAGAAAACCTTTTAAGCTATTTTACAAGATCAGCATTGCCTTGATTTCATAACGAAACAAAGACACAGTAACAACAACAAAAGAAAACCAGACTGATATCCTGGATGAATATTGATGCAAATACTCTTAACAAAATGCTAGCAGATATAACCAAGGAACACACCAAATTGATCATTCTTCATGATCAAATGGGAGTTATCCAGAGGGTGCAGTGATGGTACAGCATAAATGTACACATAAATTAGTACAGCACACCGACAGCATGAAAGATTTAAATATATATATTTAGTATACACATATACAATATTGTCTTAATAGGATCATCCATTTGTGTGCAAACTCTGGACAAATTAGGTGTAGAAGCAACATCCTATGCACAATGAAAAACTATTTATGACAAACACGTGACCAATATGGTATTGAATGAAGAAAAGCTGAGAACTTTCCTCTAAGTTCTGAAACTATCCATTCATGTCCACTCTCATTTGTGTTCTTCAACGTAGTATTGGAAGTTTTACCAAGAGCAAGTAGACAAAACAAAAAGAATCAAAAGAAACAAGGAAGTCAAATTATCATGCTTTGCAAATGACATGATTCTATATAAAGAGACCTAAAGATTTTACCAAAAGACTATTAGAATTCATAATCAAATTCAGTGAAGTTGCAACATATAAAATTAATACAGAATAATTAGTAGTGGGGCAGGTGTTGCAAATTAGGTCACTGCCTGAAGTTCTGACATGATATAATGGTACCTGTTAAGAGTCCCTGCTGCACTACTTTCTATTCAGCCCCCTGCTAATGCACTTGGGAGAGCAGTGGAGGATGGCTCAGTTGTTTAGGCCCCTTGCCCACAATAAAGTCCTGGAAGAAGCTCCTGGCTTTAGCCTGGCCCAGCCCTGGTGATTGCAGCAGTTTGGAGAATGAGTCAGCAGAGGTAACACTTAGCACTCCAACTCTGCCTGTCAAAAAAATAAAATATTTTTAAACCAGAGCATTTATTTTTAAAAACAATTTATTTGTATTTCAAAATCATATTTTTTACACAGAGAAAGGTCTTCCATCTACTGGTTCACTACCCAAACTACTGTAATGACCAGAGTTGAGCTGAACAGAAGCCAGGAACTTATTCCCTATCTTCCATGTTTGTAGAGAATCCTATGGACTTGGATCATCCTCTGCCACTTTGTCAGGCCACAAGCAGGAAGCTAGATCAGAAGTACAAAATAGCCAGAACACGAACTAGCTCCCATATGGGATGCCAGTGTGCTTGCCTGTTGAGCCACTGAAGTGGTGACTCAAATTGTTTGAATTTTTCACAGCAAAAGAAACAACCAGAAAAATGAAAAACTGATTGCAAGAATGGGAAAACATTTGGTATGTATAGGTAAGAGTAAGGATTAGTAATTAGAATATAGTAGGATCACAAACTCAACAACAGAGTTCAATAATAAGCAATGGATCTGAACAGACATTTCCCAGAAGAAATGGAAGTAGAAATAGAAATAAAAATAGAAATAGTAACTAGAAATGAATTGTTTGATTTCATTAGCCATCAGAGAAATGTAATTAAAAGTGGCTATTTGATAAGAAAGCATTTCATTCCCATTAAAATGGCTCTCAACAAGATTTCTATGTATGTATGTGTTGAATAGTATTGTAATAAACATGGGAATGCACACATATTTTCAGCAGAGTAATTTCATTTTCTTGGATTCTGCCATGTGGTAGGATTGCTCAGTTATACAGTAGTTATATTTTTCATTTTTGAGGAGGCTTCATACTCTTTTTGCCATTGCCATCAGCAGTGATGCAAGGGCTGCCTTTTGCTACTCTGTCACCAACACTTGTTATCTTGTCTTTTGTTTTGGTGATAGCTGATCTCTGACAATTTTTGAGGCACTAGCTCATAACAGCAAATTGAAAACATCAGAATTGTGCATCCACTAATAAGTGTGAATAAAGCAAACATGGTAACCACATATACGAGAATATTCCTTAACTGCAGAAAGGCATGAAATATTGTCAAGTGCAATCATATAGGTGGAGTTGAAAGTCCATTATGTTAAGGGAAATAAGCTACTATGTTAAGGGAAATAAACACAGAAAAACAAGTGTCACATGATTTTATGCAGAGTCTATAAAAGAGGTGATCTTGGTGAGGTTTAAAATACAATGGTTGTTGAGGACTGTACACGGGCTAAGCTTCTACTCTTTGGCATTGACATTCAATATGGGCACCAGCTTATGTCTGGCTGTACCACTTCTGATCCAGCTCTCTGCTAATGGCCTGGAAAAGCAGCACAGGATGGGCCAGATGGGATCCTGTGCCCAAGTGTAGGGCCAGACTCGGAAGCTTTTACTCCTATCTCCCAGCTTCGTTGTCAACTTGATTCTGGCCATTGCAGCCATTTGTGTAGTAAACCAGTGGAAGAAAGATCTTCTCTATCTCTCCTTTCTCTGTAAATCTGCATTTTAAGTAAAAACAAATAAACCTTTAAAAATATGTAATGGTTGTTACAAAAACTAGGAGGGAAGCAACCAGGAGATGAAGGAATGAAAGCAAAGTTATAAATAGGAGTAAGAGGTTCTGGAGTTCTGTATAGTGACTGTGGATAATATGACATTTTTCTCTATTTAAAAAAAAAATCTGGAAGGCAAATTTCTGGATATTTTCAGCACAAGAAAAAAAAGGAGCTTGTCCCTTGACCTTCTCATTGTTTCTTACCCACCATGTAGCGCCCCCTATTGTCAGAATCTGCACAGAGCAAGTAGAACTGGTGATTGTCAGAATTCTAGTTCTAACGTTATAAAGCATAAAAGGGCAGAGTTGGAACTGAGAGACGATTATACCCAAAATAAACAACAAATGTCCTTTTCTCCCAAGTATACTATATGAGTATAAATGTGTAGAAGAGCTAATATAATGCTGGTACAAAATACATCCAAGTTCAAATTTGAGGGCCTGCTGCATGGCTTAGCACGTACAGCTGCCATCTGCAGTGCTGGCATTCCATAAAAGAGCCATGCCAGCATCCTCTATGGGTGCTACTTTAAATCTAGCTGGCTGCTCTACTCCTAATCTACCTCCTTGCTAAAGCGCCTAGGGAAGCAGAAGAGGATGGCCCAAGTTCTTGGGCCCAGCACAGATGTGGGAGATATGGAAGAAGCTTCTGGCTCCTGACTTTGGTCTGGCCCAGCTCAAAGTGTCACTGCTGTTTAGAGAGTGAATCTGTGTTTGGAAATTAATAATAATAATAACAAAGTTCAACTTCAATTTTAAAAAAGCAACAAAGCAGGCAAAATTGATCAACAATAAAAGTGGTTTTTATTATCAAGTGAAAACACATAAAACAACTGTACTCCAAACAGCAACAGAAATCTAATATAAATTAAATGAAATGAATTTCCAAATACACAGATACAGCTTCAAAATGTAACTGATTAATAAATGGCACCAGAAAGATTTTGAGACATCTCTATTTTAGAACTGTCAAACAGAATATTACATTTCAAATAGGTGAATTTACATATCTGATAGACAAAATTAAAATACTACTAAATGGAAGAAAATAATGGCTACTTATTATTAGGTTCAGTATGGGGAAAGTGGATATATAAGCATACACAAAAAAAGGAAAAGATCAAGAAAGTTGTACTGACTATGTGTGGTACATGACTGTAAACAAAAAGGAAAGACACAATAATACATAGGAAAGAATTTGGAAATTTGTACAGAAAAAGCGATACAGTTCTTGTCAGCCAGCAATTTTTACATGTAAATAATGCATACAAACATTTCTCCTGAGGAAAATGAATTAGGGGTCTGAACAAATAATGAGAATAATAAAACAATAAAACCACATAACAAAATAAAGCCAGTTTAATAATCAGAAAAATTCAAGTACAATAAAATTGATAGCATGTATATTACACCAAGAGAGGCAATACTATTTAATATTGGCAGTAGTGAAGACATTCTCAAAGTCAGCTGGCAATAATAAATCAATGTAGCTTATTTTAAAGTCAAAATGGCAATATTTGCTATATAAACTGAAATAAATTTCCCACTTACACAAATTTAACCTAAGAAATTGGACAAAAAAAGAACATTTTCATAAGGACATATGAAATAGAGCACTCTTTATGATAAAGAAAATTATGAATTCACGAAATGGCTAAGAATAAGGAGGTTGTGAAAGAGCCATATAATGAAATATCACATAGTGACTGAAAGAAACATCTTAGACAGCTCCATTTGGTAAACTTACAAGCTTTGCTAAACATGAAAAATTTAAAAAGCAAAATATAAAATAGTTTATATGATGTACCTAATATATGAAAATTAATTATAATTAGGAAAGCATAATTATGAGTACTTACTTAAAACTTTCCATTTGTAAAATCCAAATTAAAAATAGAATTTTTCATGTAAATTTTCTAAAGTATTTAAACATTTGGTACTTGAAAATCACTTTATGAAACAATAGATCTTCTTCTTTTTCTCCCCAAACAAAATTTACAGCCTTGTGACTTCTACAACAAAACAGTAAAGTAAATGAGCCTTCTTTAAATATCAACTGCTGGGCATGACGTGGTAGCCTAGTGGCTAACATCCTCACCTTACATGGGCCAGGATCCCATATGGTGCCTGTCATATCCCAGCTGCTCCACTTCCCTTCTAGCTCCCTGCTTGTGGCCTGCAAAAGCAGTCGATTGGCTCAGCTCCAGCTGTTGCAGCCACTTGGTGAGTGAACCGGCAGATGAAAGATCTTTCACTCTCTCTATATATTTGCCTTTCCAATAAAAACAAATAACTTTTAAAAATGAATGCATATCAACTGCTGATCCTCTGAAATTAAGTATACAATCATTTTTATAGCAACTGGAAGTTGTCAAAAATCAAGTGTGAAATTCTGCTTCCTACAATAATAGATTAAATGCCATTTATATGTTTATTATTCTGAGCTCCAAATACACATTGAACTATCAAATCAGCATGCAACTTTTCATATCTAATGGAGTTCACAAGTGAGCATTTTATACTATTTTATACTATTTTATACTATTTCCTTGGAATATTTATATCAGCAAGTTTCTCCTCATTTTTCTAGAACACATCTAATTATTCACACCAAAAATTGATTGATTATTTTCTCCTCCCCTTTATTCTAATTGTGTCCACTTATACAAACCAATATTATCAACTGGACCCAAGCTCCGAGCATCTCATTTGCTCAGTTATTACTGCCTTCTGTCCATTTTCCCTAATCGTACTTTTGTCTAACTGTACATTTCTCACAAAATAGATACTATAGCTACCTAAATGTATCATTTACTTATACAAATAATGAAAATGTAGGTAGCAGGCATCATATTACTTGAGTGTTTGCTTCCTATATTAAACGCCTGCATTTCAATGCCATCACCACTTCCAGCCCAAATTTCTGCCATTGTACACTCTAGGAATAGCAGATAATAGCTCAAATACTTCACTTCTAGTCATCCACAAGGGAAGTCTAGAATGAATTCCGTGCTCTTGGCTTGGACCTAGTTGAGTTTTGGGTGCATTTGCAAAAGCCAACCAGTGGATTGGGAGATATTTTCCCCTCTTGCTCTCACCCATTTAAAAAGGCAAACACAAATTTAAAAAAAAAAAAGATTTTTGTTTAACACATCATCTCAATGCTTTACTAGTAAACCAACTTCTCTTTAGTATCCTAGAGTATGAGAGCAATGAATTCAATTATCATACCTCCTTAAACAAAATTGGATTATTTGGTCCAAAGTTGTATTATGAACTGTTAAAGAGCAGTGCTAGCTAAGGCAGTATTGGCATGAAAAGTAACCATTACAAACAGTATGTATCAATCCAAATAATGATAAATTCTTGATCCTCTAAGGTTAGGAAGCCTAAGTTTATGCAACTCATAGGGAATTGTTTGTTGGTCTCCTAAAGAGTGGGTCTGAGTTTTTCTCTGAGGCTGGTCAGAGTTTCCACACCAACAGGAGTTAGATCAACCTTGGTTCCTTGAAAATCCTCCTTCCTTGCTTCCATGGGTTTCTCCATTCTGCACCCCTTTATGCTAACAATGGAGTAATTGAAAGCAGATGATGGCTGATTCCTATGGGATGGTCAAGCTATATCCCTGCTTATTTAGAGTGACTGTATTCTTGGCAGTCATTAATGTGAGACAATGTGAGTCACATACTTAATTTGTACTCCTGTGAATACATTCTGATTATTCCCCAGATGCTACAGTCTGATATTTAAGTCTTGTTCTGTCCAAGTTCCTCGCTAATCAACCTGTCTTTCCTTTGAAAATTAGTGACCTAGTAATTTTTTCCGTGTTCTGACTCTTTGGGTGTTTCCTGTCATGGCTATCTTTCAGAACTGTCACTACCTACAGCTGAGGCATGATCTTTAACTTTCAGCCTCATAACAACCAACATATCTTGCATTGATCAGCTTTGTTGAGATATATTCATTACTATGTAAGTCACCTAAAGTGTATATTGAGCAAATTTTAGTAAACTTAAAAATTGTGCATTCATTGTAATATATAATTTTATTACCTCTGAAATAAACCCTGTACTCCCTTCTCCATCATTCTCAATCCCTCCATATACCTCAAACCTAGACGATCACTAATCTACTTTTTGTTAAAGATTTATTTATTTTCATTGGAAAGTCAGATATACAGACAGAGAAGGAAAGAGAGGAAGATCTTCCATCTGATGATTCACTCCCCAAGTGACCACAACGGCTGGTACTGTGCCGATCCGAAACCAGGAGCCAGGAACCTCCTCCAAGTCTCCCATAGTCATTGACTGCTTTCCCAGGCTACAAGCAGGGAGCTGGGTGGGAAATGGAGTTGCTGGGATTAGAACCAGCACCCATATGGGATCCAGCGTGCAAGGCGAGGACTTTAGTCATTACACTATCACACCAGGCCCTACTTTCTATCTCTATAAATATGGAATTTAATATAGGTGAATCCAGTAATGTGTGGACCTTTACACATTTTTGTGGTACTAAAAGTATTTAAGGGTTCTCCAGTTGGCATAGTTGTTGTTGCCACTTGGGTCACCCATACCCTATATAAAAGCACCAACTGTGATGGCCATCTAGTATGTTTCCACACAGCTTGCTGTTAATCCACGCTCAGAGATGCAGTAGACAATGGTTCAAATACTTAGATCCCTTTCCACCCATGGAGAAAAAGATTGAGCTCATAATTTCGGTATTGCCCAGCCCCAGCTGTTGCAGGAATTTGGAGCGTGAAGCAGCAGATTGGTGATCTCCCTTAGTCTAATTGATCAGCTTTACTAGTGGGACATATGTCAGTAGGCCCCAATAATCTACTTAGTGCTGGGACTGACCCAAAGTGCAGCATTTGTTTCAAATGAGGGATTTTTGCTCTTTTTGTCAGACCTTATACTTTGGTGGGTGTAAATAACTGGCTTATAATGGAAAGGCTGAGTGCATGAATATTTGATATTCCTTGGACAGGCATGGTCTCTACCAGGACTGAATACCTTGCCATGAGGTGCTTTCTGAACAGTGAGAATTTCATTTCTTACTATTTTATGGTCTTGATCCATAATTCAGAGGGTTTTTGCCTCATATGCAACATGTGACCATGTAGTACAGACACTTCTTTAACCTTGGGATTTAACAGATGACACAGACCAAGTCTTAAAACTTCTTGCACCACAAGGTAAACCTACCATCACAAATCTCTTGATGTAGATACTGCTTAACACTGGCACCCTGCTCAACAGCCTATTAAATAGATCTGAGGAATCTTCCAACATACAGATCCATTAGTATCTGCCAGGTTTCCATTGCATTTTAGTTCAAATCTTATCCAACATACCATGTGATGCAAACCACTTCAAAAACTTCCCATCCTCACAAACTCCTTCAACTTTAGCTCCTGCCACCTCCATGACCCTTTGCTTACTTTATTACTTATTTTAGAAAATGCCAAATTTGATCCAGTCTCAGACCTTTGTAAATGCTGTCTGACCTCAATGCTCCATCATCTCAGACTGCCCTTTCCTAGAGTTCACATGTCTATCTAAACACTAGCACCTCAACATCAGAAAGCACTTTCCCAAATACCATTAAAATTGTTCCTCTCTTCATTGGCTTTACCTTGACTCAGATTAATTTTCATTCTAAATATCTATTGTACATATCTACAGAACTTTCACACAAAGAGATGTATTTTTGTTTGCTTATTTATTTTCTGCCGTAACAATGCAAACTTCACTAAAACATGCAACTTCCCAGTCTTGATCACTGGTATTTGATTTCTATGTAGCAAATTTGTGGAATGAATAACTTTAGAAAATACAAGGGTAAACATGGATAGCTGTTTTGCACAAAGAACAAAATGACGTGCTAACTCAGTAAATAAAGACAATCTAGGACACAGGGGTCAAAATGTAGGGGAATGCGCTGTGTGCAAATTCTCTCAATACAAAAGAATAAACCTTCAATACAGTTAAATACAACAATAGGAAATGGGATCTATAACAAAGACTTTGCCTCAGGACTCCATGACAAGTGGCTATTTAAACACACTTTTCTAAATGTTCCACTACATTTTTTTAAAAATTAGGAATGGAAACACTCATTGTGAGACATGCAGAGTTAATGACCAGATCTACAACCCCTCCCTACCAGCACTACTATTGAGAAATACCCCATGGCTATTACCAAAAAGTGTTTAGATCTGTACACTTCAAGAATAAGGAGTCTGAATGAGTAAACCTTAGAGGCATTAAGCATTGTGACCTGGTCATTCACAAGTTTTTACTTGAAGATGTATGATTATTTTAATTTGGTACTTGGACTCTACTAGAATCAATTGTGGTAAATTTACATCTTTATTGGTTCCCCAAATGACTCCAGGCACCCATTTATCCCATGTTTACATGTACCACATTTATGGACAATAATTTGGATATACAAGCCATAGAGTGAGAGAGGTGGCTGAAAAGGAATCATGAACAAAGTGATTTTCTTTTATCACAATCTAATATCAAACAAAAGTTTCCCTAATTGCAGTGTCCAGGACACGGCACTGATACCATCACCTATTTCATGCTGTTCTAACTCTCGAAGTGAATTGTTTTTGCTCTGATAAATACATCATCCAAAAAGAGCCATCTGTAAGAGGATAGACAAGCTAGTGAAGTGTTTGGAAACAATGACAGGAGATGTTTAGTACAGCTCAGGTGGGAGCAGGGGAGATGTCTTTGTTATTTTTAAAGAGCTCTGACTCAAAGGACTAGAGAAATTAATAATATTTACAAGAAATCGGATTGCAGTTCACTCTGTGGAGGATCTTTTGACAGGTAATGTTGTCTCAATAGGATAGGATGAGTTCTGTTCAATGCCTTTCTATCCTCCTCTCTGTGGGGTTTTCTAACTCAGTCATTCATAAAAATAAGCACAAATATTTCAGATGTACAAGTGTCTACCAAATTAAATTGGCCCATAATTAAAGATTAGAATTCATAAATTCCAGTAAAAAAAAATGTCTGTGAACCTGAGTGGAGAAACTGGTTTCAGTCCTGGGTGCTCCACTTCTGATATGGCTGTCTGCTTATGCCCTGGGAAAACAGCAGAGGATGGCCCAAGTCCTTGGGACTTGGCTCCCAGATAGAAGACCTGGAGGAAGCTGCTGATTTCCAGCTTCCAGCTCAGCTCTGGCCATTGCAGCCACCTGTAGAGTGAACCAGTAAAAAAAAGACCTTTTCTCTCTATCTCTCCTTTTCTCTAAAAATCTGCCTTTCAAATGAAAATAAATAAATATTTTTCTAAAAAGGAACTTACTTCTGTCTCTTCCTTTCCAACCACTGCCACTGCTTGAAATTTATCTGCATTCAGACTGAGTGGACTGAATGAGAAAGAGGTGATAATATGCTTACTCTACATACAGTTTCTAAGATGCCTGCAATGTCCTTTCCAAGGTCAACAGCCATCCCACAAAAAGTTGCAGAGCATCCTCTTGGGGGGAGAGAGAGGGAGAGGGAGAGGGAGAGAGAGAGAGAGAGAGAGATTTAATAACCTGAAACGTAAGATATCACATAAAAAGAGAAAAGAGACATCATGGGGATGCACCAAAGTGCTATATACAAAGTCTCGTTTTCAGACTCCATCCAGCTGCCAGAGTAATCCAGTTGAATGAGTGACCCCACAGACAATATGCAGGTTGTAACAGTTTTGCCATCTTTGTTTAAATTCTTAATTTATAGAAACCCAAATAAATGCTTAATTTTCATCGTTAAAATCCCTGATGATATAGGGGTCTTCTATAGCAATAATTTCTTCAAATATTAGATGATTATAATCAGCCCATGTGTTATAATTGAAGATGTCCTGTCACTGGTAACACTGAAAAGGGATTCTAATTTGATTTTGGAGAAGTTATAGAAACTGAGAGGATATGGGGCAGATAGGGTTGGACTAGGTGGTCTCTGAAGTTCTTCACAGACACTGAGCATTCCAGAAGTACCTTCCCAGGTCCTCTATCCTCAGAAAAACAGTGAGATAAAGCATGTTTCCCTCACAAATAAGCAATCATGGGTATTTGGCCTGATTAATATGCTACTTTGTGGTTTTAGAATATATTCAAAGCTGCTTGATTATAAGTTTTATGCATGGAACAGCACTGCAGGATGTTAAGCCATTGTTTGTGACAGCATTATTCTATATCACAGTGCCAGTGCATGTCCTGTCTGCTTTCCTCTGATCCAGCTCTCTTCTGTTACGCCTGGGAAGGCAATGCAAGGTGGTTCAAATGCTTGGGTTCCTACCTTTTACATGGTAAACCCAGACGGAGTTCCTGGCTCCTGGCTTTCAATGTAGCCAGGGCCAAGTTAAAGCCAGGAGCCAGGAACTCCATCCTGGTCTCCTTTGTAGGTGGCAAGAACTCTAGTACTTGAGCCAATATCTTCCATTTCCTTGGTACATTAGCAGAAATCTAAAATCAGAAGCCAAGTAGCCATGACCTGAACAGGCAATCTGCTATGTGATGCAGGCAATCCAAGCAGCAGTTAACCTCCACAATACCTTTCCTACCATCACTAGTTTTCTTGATAGCTCATATTATAGGCATGATTAAATAATTTAATAATGCAAATGCATAACACAATATACTGAAAAAGTATATGTCATCCTTGTTTGCTTCTCCCTACACCGCTATGTCTGCTTCAGGAATATTATTTGAATCATTTTTTATATGCTTGCACTTGGCTTTGAATGACTGAAAGTAGGAGATCTCAGATTTCAAACACAGACTCTAGACTAAATAAGGAATGATAATGAAATGATAAATCCTATAAGAAATCATATCTCTGTAAAAGTTGATAAGAAATGAAGCACACAGATAAAATGAAAAGATGAAAGGGGAACTCATTCTGAACATTTTCATACATTTTAAACCACCAGCAATATCAGTAAGTAAGATAACATGAAACCTGTTGATAGAATGGTTCAGACAGTTTTGTAAAGAAGAAACCCTGGAGGATCTTTGAAAGTGAGTCTTCCTATGAGATATCAACTTATACATGAGACAAGAAAGAGAACATGTTGAGTGCATAGGAAAAATAATATGTACATGTAGGCAGAAATTACCAGTGTGTTCCAGATAATATCAGCCCTGGAAAAATTTGAATATCTTTGACTCTACCTCAGACAAGCAAGGGAAAGAAGAATCAATAATGGAAGGAATACAAATTAGGTCTGGGGAGGAAAATAATCCATAGCAGATCCCCACAGAGGGCAGTGAGCCTTCCTTTTCCTCCATTGTGCTGGATGCAAAGGAAAAAAACACAGGAAACAAGGAAAACTAAAATTTATATTAATCATGAGAAATATGTAAATAAATGTTTTAATAACAAATGTAATTATCCTATTCTATTTTTCTCACTCTAGTACTTTCTTTGTTTTTTTTTCCCCTTTGCAACATCCTCATCTTTTTATTTATTTATTTTCTTTTATTGCAAAGGCAGGTAGACAGAGAGGAGGAGAGATAGAGAGGAAGATCTTCCGTCCAATGGTTCACTCCCCAAGTGACTGCAATGGCTGGTGCTGTGCCGATCCAAAGCCAGGAGCCAGGAGCTTCTTCCAGGTCGCCCATGTGGGTGCAAGGTCCCAAGGCTTTGGGCCATTCTCGACTGCTTTTACAAGCTACAGGCAGGGAGCTGGATGAGAAGTGGAACAGCTAGGATTAGAACCAGCACCATATGGGATCCCGGCACACTCAAGGCAAGGACTTTAGCTGCCAGGCCCCACACTGGGCCCTGCAACACCTCCATCTTTATCACAGATTTTTACATTAAGGATTGAGGATATTAACAACAGACACCCAGGAATAAAGGTAATCATAAAACATGTCTCTATGGTTTTGCTTCTTTTTGCATCACAAAAATGTCAGGAAGATAAACAGTATAGAATGTTCAATGTGGTTTTATTCATAACACTGCCAAATTGAATACAACTCAAATGTCCATCATAAGAACAATGGAAATCCACTAACTCATACAATTCCATTAAAAACAAGAAAAATAATGGAAAAAAATAATGTTCCACATAAAAAAAAGATCAAGCAGACTAAATATGCAAGGAAAGAATTGGATCAATCTCAAAGAAGTGTTGAGTAAAACAAAAGCCAAATGTACAAATGGCTTATTTTCTATGTATGACCACACTGATACAAAGCTAAAAACTAGGAATGGGTATTGGGACATACTGCATTAAACTTGGCTTGGGATATCCATCATACATTTCAGAGTTCCTGGGACTGAATCCTGCCTCTGGTTTTGATGCAGCTTTGTTTTAATGTGTATTGTGGGAGGCAGCAGGTGATGGTTCTAGCACTCCGATCTCTGTTACAGCAGTGGAATGTGGGTGGAGTTCCCGACTTTTCAATAAAAATAGAATAATTTTTTAAAAAAAGAATGTAAACACATGCAAAGAATTCTTGAGCCGAATAATTAAGAGTGATGTGCTTAAAACATACTTGGTTCGTATATTGCGTCTCAGTTTTAAGATACAAAATGAAAAAATGTATAGGCTCTGAGGCAAATGTGTTAATTTTTAGGAACCCTAGTGTGAATACTTCAAAAGAAAGACCGTTGTCCCCCAGAGCAGCTGAGGCTTAGAAATAAAAAAGAGGCTTGTGTAACTGACAATTTGAAGAACCCTTCTGCATATATTAAGACATCACAGACAGGAAAACAAATACCGGCTTCAATTATGAGTTCTAAATAAAGAGCCGCAAGGGTAGAAGCTCCAAATTGTAGGCTGTGGTTTGCAATTTTCTACTTCTCACATGGGCAACTCTACGTTGTAGGTTGCAACTAGAGTAGAAGTAGAGATTTATTTGTTCAACAATGGTGAATAATTCTTTCAAGAAATTCAGGGCAGCTAATAAGAAAATACATGCAAAAAGTAATTACCAGAGTAAGGCAGAATACAAATAAGACATAGATAAAGGCAATGAAGATAAAGGAATAAAGACAGATAATTGCAAGCAATGTACTTTAAATTTGATTCAACTTCTTGGCAACCAGTGTTCAGAGGTAAAACTAATCAGAATTTTTTTTTTATTCTCATTTTCAGGGACAAAGATAAATATCAATATCCCAAAGATAATGAAAGTTTGTCTGGAATCAAATTTATGTGAAAAGTCATACAAAGTAATACTTTATTCCAAAAACATCCTAAACTAGAAACATCATTATGTTGCAATAAAAAAGATGTTAAGTTCATCAAGAAATTATTCAATTCTAGGTTGCCTGACTTTAAAATAATAATGGCAATAATAACAATAGCTAGTATAAATATGCTTAACCTGTGCTGGGTGTAAATTTAGTTCAATCCTCACTACAGACTTATTCACAGATGCCTTTTCCTTCGCTTTACTGGTGGCGAACTTAGGGTTCCTAAAGATGCAATGACCTTCCAGTAGTGAAAAATGATAATAATTCTGATTTAGGCTGCCTCACCAAATGTCGGTGTAAATCATAGGTGATACTTGATGAGTCTTTCTGAAGTACTCTATAATTTGAAGAATTAATGTTAACTATGTGCTCAGTTATTGTTAATTAATGTGCCTATTTATAAGAAAAGCATTTCAGTAGATAAAATGGGGTCTACAACATATAAATGGTATTCATTCATGATTTAATATAGCATTATCATTGTCTAAAATCAATGTTAAAGACAGGTTCTTACAAATACCTCCCACTGACTTTTTTTGTACATTCATAAGGATTTCTCTAATGTTTTCCAGGACCTCATTATAACCCTGTTGTTCTTCAGTCCTGTCTCTGATTTTTATTTGCTCTTTCCAGTATTAACTGAATAATTGATGCAGTTGAAAATTAATAATGTTATAAGCAAGAAAATAAAGTTGAGGGAATTCAGGGAAACACATTCAAAGCACTTAGGATGAAAGTAAACAAGAGTCACTATTATAACTTCAAGTTGATAAATTTTTCTTAATAATAAATATCCAATAATTTAATATGAAGGGGATAAGGAGATTAATTGAACACAATATCCAGTATTTTTGCTACCATTGGAAAGGATCTTCAGATCAAAAGGAAAAATTAATTATCAAAAAAAGATATTTGCATTTTGATAATCATTGTTTAGAAAAGGAAAAATTATTGATGTAGAAGAAATAGGAGTGTTTACAAAGTTTTTGAACAAGCAATTTAAGATTGTATCTGCTACAATACATGAAAAAGCTTGATCTTGAATAAGTACAGAGACAAGATAAAAAGTGTAACAATGAAGAAAGCAAAATATGAAGGGATAATACACAATATTAGGTGGCTTACAACTTGTAATTCCTCATTTTTAATATAATCTTAATTACGTTAAAATGTACCACGTTTCAGTGGATACACAAAGCAGTGGGTAGGCCTAACCAAACGCATAGGGGTTGGTGATCCACATGTGCTCGAGATATAGAGGAAGCACTGTTTAAACATTTTGAATTTTTTTGTTATTGTTAAAACACAAAATCATGCCAGGAAAAATGCCCTCTGTCCGTATTTTATGTTTAAATCGTGATGTTGGGTCTGTGGACAGAGTTTTATGACTAAAAACATAACAGAGAGGCCATTCAGAAATCTAATATATTTGAGTCAGAAGATTAGCCAGTTTCAAAAAATAATGCAGTTTGGTTTTGTTTAACATGCTGTGAAAAATGGGGTTTTAAAATGAATTCTAGTGTGGTAGCCTAGTGGCTAAAGTCCTCTCCTTGCGGGATCCCATGTGGGTGATGGTTCGTGTCCCAGTGCTTCACTTCCATCCAACTCCGTGCTTGTGGCCTGGGAAAGCAGTCAAGGACGGCCCAAAGCCTTGGGACCCTGCACCCACGTGGGAGACCTGGAAGAAGCTCCTGTCTCCTGGCTTCGGATTGGCACAGCACCAGCCATTGCAGTCACTTGATCAGCAGACGGAAGATCTTTCTCTGTCTCTCCTCTTCTCTGCAGATCTCTCTTTCCAATACAAATAAAAATATCTTAAAGAGTTCTAATAATATGTTTTGTTGCAAAAGGGTGATTGGTTTTTCCTTATGTCCAGAGAGGCTCCACAACCCTGCTTTCAGTGAATTGAGTGAAAGTCCTAAAGCTAGCTCGAGGACCTAGGTGGTGTAGACCACAGATATGGTGGGGGGTTTCTGGAAAATTAAGTATTTTTGTGAATAATTTTCTTTTAAAATATTTTTTCTTGTTTTTGTATGTTACAACGTTTGGCCTTTTATGATACATTGATTTTAATAAATGATCTGTGTGACAAAAACATAATTTATTGCTTTTTCTCAAAAACATTCTGCGGTTCAATCAGAATATGTGTATGTCTGTAAAATAAAACATATTTGATGATAAAAACGACACTGCATTCTTTCCTAATGGCTTCTATCCTACCAGTGAGGTAAGAATAGCTTTTATTGTCATTAAAGTAAGCAAGAGTGTTTAAGATGCTGGAGAGGAAATAGAAGGATCATCTTGACGAGTAGGCAAATAAGTCTGCCCGGGAAATATAATAGAAATGCTTAGCATTCCTCAGTGCCTACAGAAGGTTAGTGACTATAAATTTGAAGTTCAAAAGACGCAGCATACTTGAGTCTCTTCTCTGGGCGTGCTCAGGTATTCAGGTGCATGCACCCAGTAAGCAGAACGATGAGCTTAATCAGCTTTGGCATTTTTCCAGGCAAGTTTTGAAAGCACTAGAGAAAGGGAAAGGAGTCGTGGGTCTCTGCAAAGGAATGATTAAAGTGATTAATCATGGAGGCTACCATCGGTAAAGAGAAAATTGAGAGAAAAAGATAAGCCAGATGACAGTGAAGAATAGGTTGGGTCAAAGGATTGGATGTTTCAGTAGGGACAGAAGTATTTTTAGAGAGAAGAAGCTAATGTGGGTTTGAAAGAGAGCATGTACTGGTCAGAGCAGGGTGCTTATGTAAGAGATTTTTGAGAGGCTCAGCATTGCTTACATCAATAAAAATGGTACTGAGTCACATGGAATAAGATTAAGAATAAAGTTAAAATGAGTGTTACCACAGTTGAAAACTAAAAGAATCTTGAGGATACAGATAACAGCAATAGGAAACCTGACAGAGCATACATCATGCAGACAAAAATTTCTTTTTCTCACATTAAGCACATTTAACTCTTTATTAATATGATGAGATCTGATTTTATGCATGCCACAGGTACCAGTTCAAGAAGACAACAACCATGTTTCCTTCATTCCCATTAACCTAGCCTCCTTCTCTTCATCATTTTTGCAACGATGTATTTTTAATGCATTCTATGTTCACAGACTTAATTCACTATGAACCATATGTTAGGCAAAATATAGAAAGACCACAGTTCTACAGGAGTATAAACTAGGAGTAAAAATGACAATTATATCTCAAGATGTCTATTTCATTACTATATTTTTTGTATTCTATATGAACTGTCATATATATCAGAGGAAACAAGATATTTGTCTATAAGATTGGCTTATTTCATTAAGTATAATGGTTTCCAGTTGCATCCATTTTATTACAAAAGACCATATTGTATTCTTTATGGATGAATAGTATTCCATCACACACATATACCATGTTTTCTTTTCAGACATTCCTTGATGGACATCTGGTTGATTTCATATCTTAGCTACTATATGACCCAGCCTTTTCACTCCTGGGAATTTACCCAAACAAACAAAATGAAATCAGTATATGCAAGCATATTCCAAAGGGCATGAGTTTAACAAGCAAAAAAGTCAGAGGGGTGCAAATAGTAATGAAAAATGAAGACTATTCTGGGCCGTATGGCATTGTAGGTGGCATGAAAACTGAGCACCAATTGAGGACCTACAATAAAAAAACTTGGCTAAATTTATGAACTTTAGTTTCTTTAACTATGGAGTGTGTATAATCCTGATTTTTCTAGAGTAGTTAATAATAAGATAATACATACATTCTGAAAAAAGTGTCAGTATTCTGGACAAGAAAAGCACAGTCACATCTCCATAACACTTTCAAAGCACATACCATACAATTAAACATAGGACTATATTCACTGACATTGAAAAGTCAGTGATGTTAAAATTCAGGTTTCAACTTCAGTTTTAGAATTCAGTTGAAAGTGGTCCCATATTAACAGTTTAACTAAATATCTATCAAAAGCATATGAAAATTTTCAATTAGAGAAAAGCCCAAGCTTCAAATTCACCTCCTATAAATAACTATTCAAGATTATTTACTCACAGTAAAAGAAAAAAGAACAGAAAATGCCTAATAAAACAAGATACCTTAGACACATGGAAATACTTGACCCATAATCCTAGAATTCAAGAGCATAGCTATGTGAAATACAAGACACAGGTCTTAAAATAGGTGTTTCTACCTTAAGAAATGCGATAAATTCTCACAGATATTAGCACAGAACAGGAATTTTGAGAACAACCAAGTTAATCTAAAAAATATCCTATGAAAGAGAATAATAAAAAAAACTTCAGAGCTATTGATCTATTTTCTAAATTGGATGTTGAGACTATAAACTTCCCAATTATCAATAGATTTTATTTTTTCACACTTATAAATAAGCACTATTAGTGCAATGAAAATAAATATAGCTGTATAGCTTTTCTATGAAATATTTTGTAGGTCGGTCTAAAAGTAGTGGCAAAGATAATTAACAGAAAACAGAGCTTAAATTTTATTGAAAAAGTAAAGTCAAAAGGCAATATTTCAGAATTATTATATTTCTGTACATAAAACATATTAGATAGGACTATAGTAAATGATTGTAAATCCATCTAGTATATATGTAAAAGGTTAAAAATATCTGAGAGCATATGCAAGAGTAGATTACACGTGGCAGTGCAGGTTCCTTAAAGTGTGCATCTCTAGAAATTACAACGTGGTACTTTGTGCAACTTCCTGAAAAACTGGTATATTTTTAAGTCTCTTTAATCTGAAAATTCCCACTTTGATTTTTTACCCTTGTGATTTACTTGTTGAAGAAAAAGAGTCAATCTATAATATCTAATGGGGCTGGATTTTCTGATTCATATATGGTAACATGATTTTTATGTGTGCTGCCAATTTCTGGCAAATTGACAGGTAAATCCAGGTGAGTTTCTTATGGTAACATTTTGTTGATTGCCTTTCCTTGTGTGACATTGATAGCTAAAGGTACTCTATCCCTAGATGCACTAATTCATTGTGAATTATAAATTAGTGATAATTCTTTCATCTCTCCTCTATATTTCAGTTGAAATATTATAAAGAGACACTCTTCCCATCTATCACAAAGTAAATGCTTGTTTCTTCTCATTTATCTGAACCCAATATTGTATATTGATGGATTTAAGTACATCATAACTAATAATCTTACTAAAATATAAACTATCTTTGAGCAATGGAGCCAGCTTCAAAAGACCTCCCTTAGATTTAAATCTAGTAATTTAAACATTACTCTAGTAGTGTTGATGATTGCATTACCAAGTAATATAATCAGGTGTTTTGGAATTACATTGGTTTTTTGTTTGCTCCAGATACGTCATTATACATTTCTATAAACAACTTTACTATCTTATTGGAAATAATATGTCAAGATTCATACCTAGATAAGAGGTACCAGAAGTTCTCACTATTTCTGAGCTTATTATCATTTCTAGACTGTTTGATAGGCAAGTATAGAGAGCACAAACATGGAAATATTTCATATATTACATATATAAGCATTTATGTAAAATACTTTAAAAATAAGTACTTTATACAGAAATTTATACATGCACAGAGCATTTTTTATCTTTTTACATTGGTAGATAAAATTGTATGTATTTATTAGATATAATCTTTCTTTGAATTATGTAACTTCAAAAAATTCACAGAAACACCTATTATGAAAAAACTATTCTGAATGGCTTCAGTGTGTTTGTGTTAAAGTACAATTAGGTTTTAATGTCATTTTCCATAAAAACTTCTCTTATACCCTGAAATGCAGAGTGAAATGATTAAATCTAGTTAGTTAACAAGTGCATTACCTCACAAAGATGATTTTGTGCTGAAAACTCAGTGTGTGCTGTCATCATATTTTTCCAACAAAGTTTTGTCAGTTGTGACAATTGGACTTTATGTCACATGAGATAAACAGAGCACAGAAAGACAAATATCAAATGATTTCACACATACGTGGAATCCCAAAATGAAATGATCTCATAGAAATACAAAGTGAAAGAGAGGTTTCCAGAGGCAGAGGTGTTTCAGTGAGAGGGGAAAAGGACACAGAATTGGGTAAGAGAAATAAGTCCAAAAGATCTATTTGTACAGCATGGATATCATAGCTAATTATGATCTATTATACTATTTAAATGCAAAGGGTAAATACTCTTGATTTCATATTTCTTTTTCAATTTAGTGCTGTGGAAATTTTAAATCAACCACTTGTATTGCATTTGAATATGCTTTCTTCCTCTCAAAGAACCAAAATTCTAGCTTTAAAGGATGTGCAAATTATGTAATTATAAAAAATTCTATAAATGCTGATTTATTTTGCATGGCATACACAGTGCAGCATCAAAATAACAAAATCAATTCTACTACAGCCAAAGAGATTTCTCAAAAATACTTTTCACTCATTAATCCCATGTTCATTTTTTATACAGATATGTTACATTTACATGGTTTGAACATGCTATGCTCTCTCCCTTTTCACTCTCATTCTCATTTAAATTCATTCTAAAAGTAACCATGTTTAGCATTTATTCATATTTTTATGTCAGTGTTTTCATGGTCAGTCTTCTTTTCTGAATTTTCCCATTGGTAAATTCTGCTGAAGCGGCTAAAATATTCCTTTGGGTGTTTACTTATCAGCAACAGATTGTGAATTTCATGTGGAAAACTCGGTTTTGTTGAATGTAAAGTTGAGACTTATTTCTTTATTTCCTCAATAGTTCATGAAACTACTCAATTTTCTTTTCTTTTTTTTTTTTTGTTGTTGTTGTTTTTCCAAATATTGTTTTCCCTCTTGTTTTAATAGAACAATCTGTTTTTCCTCTGGGCACAATATGTTCCATCCCCCCACCCCTTTTTTTATTGATTACATTGCATTATGCGACACAATTTTATAGGCACTGGGATTACCCCCACCCCTCTCCAATCCCGCTCCCCCATGGTGGATTCCTTCACCTTGTTGCATAACCACAGTTCAAATTCAGTTGAGATTCTTTCATTGTAAGCATCTACCAAGCATAAAGTCCAGCAGCTTATTGTCCAGAGAAGTTCAACAGTTTCTTGGGGAGACCTTCTCTGGTCTGAAGGTAGAGCCAGCAGAGTATCATCCCAATCAATTAAAAGCCCCGACTTAACATCAGTAACAATTTATAACGTTATGCAATTATTTGACATGGTATTGAATAACCAATATGTTGAAAGAGAAGAAAAAAAAACCCTGCAAGTTCTGAACCACATCATGTGACTTCTTCATTGACATTTCAATTATTAGTTTCTGTACAACCGGGTTCTATACACCTTAAAATGGCTATAGATTACTATTCAGCTGTCTCATGTCTATTTTAATTTTAGTATGTAGCAGTTAATAGCGTTGAAGCATGATTTTGCTGAACCTGGCTGTTTTTCGGGTAGTCTAACTCTAACAAGACATTTGTCAATAGTTTATGTGAACAGTTTTAGGAGGGGCATGCAGAAAAATCTTCAATACCCTAGTGAGGAGTAACTAATTTTTGTGTCCCACCCAATGAGGAATAAGTGCATCCCAACTGACCGTTTCCTGTTTCTAAGCTTTCCTTGTTGTTCTCTGTCTATCGATTCTAATCTTTTTGTTTATTTGTTAGTTTGTTTTGAGGGGTTTCTGGAGCGATCCTGATGGTCATTACAAGAGAGAGTGGGGCCCCAAAGTCGGAACCAGGCAAGGACCAGAGAAAGCTCCTCTCCCTAGTCCTGAAGGAAGTTTACTGTACTTCTGTCTCTGCAGACCACTCAGGGCTTCTGGTTGTCGTTCCGATGACCTTGGATCCTGCAAGGCAGGATTTGGGCTTTTTCCATCCCATGTGGTAGATCCAAATGGGGGTGGGTGACTTCAGAGTTCTTGGCCTCCGAAGTCACTTCACTTCCCCGTGGTCTCCTTGGCAGTTGGAATGTAGTCCTCAGTGCTCATACTGACAGTCCTTGGTAAGGATCTGGGAGTCTTCAGGGTTGGGATACAAGCCTCCTCCTGTTCACCTGCTCCACTCTGGGCTCCCCGCCTGCTCTGTGCGTATGACCTCCTGTTAAGAGGTTGTTAGGATTGCTCCTGATTCCCCCCATATGCCTTTGTAGTTTTGCTATTGTCTAATGCTGATTCGAGTCTGTTGTCTATGAGTTACCAGTTATGATCCTGATAGGTTTTATTTCCCATCTTCCTCACACCTTCCAGGGTGATGTAAGATTTCTCTGCTCTCCCTCCCCATTTCTGAGTAGCATAGGGGCTTACAAGTATATTAGGTTTTACAATTCTTTGATGCAATGGTATCACTAAGTTTGGTTATAAGATATTTGCAATGTTTTTTTTTTTTAAGGATTTATTTATTTTTATTAGAAAGGCAGATATACAGAGAGGAGGAGAGACAGAGATAAAGATCTTCCGTCCGATGGTTCACTCCCCAAGTGACTGTAATGGCTGGAGCTGAGCCAATCCAAAGCCAGGAGCCAGGAACTTCTTCCTGGTCTCCAATGCAGGTGCAAGGCTATGGTCTGTCCTTGACTGCTTTCCCAGGTCACTAGCAGGGAGCTGGATGGGAAGTGGAGCAGCCGGGATTAGAACCGGCACCCATATGGGATCCTGGCGCATTCAAGGTGAGGACTTTAACCGCTATGCTATGCTGGTCCCAGATATTTGCAATGTTTTCTTACATGTTCTTTACCCTTTGTCTGCTATTTTTTTTTTCTTCACAGATTTCTATTATCCATACGTTGACGTCTCTTATAAAAAGCTTTTATTTCACATTTATCTTGAAACTTTTTTGAATTTTATCCTTTAAATCTCTTGTTTCCAAAATTTATAAGCTTATGTTTCTATTTCATGTATTATGCATGTATTCTGTAACTACATGTGTTATTTTTCCATAAGCTATCACACTCATTTATTCTGTGTTTTACTTAGGTAGTTTTAATTTCCAAATAGCATTTTATATCTAAGTGGGTGTTTCACAAATTTTGTAGGGGCAGCATTGGGGCAAAATTAAGTGGCTGTTTGTCAGAAAGCCATATTGAGATCCTACTTTGAGTTCCAGTTGCTTTTCTTCCAAAACAGTTTCCTGCTAATATGACTAGGAAAGTAGTGGATGATGGACTAAGTGCTTGAGTTCCTGACACCCATGTGAGACACCTGGGTTCCTGCTCTTCTTTCTCCTTTTCACTTGCAATTCTTATCACCTTCCACTGACCCTCCTGTGTCAGAAGATTGCTGTACCTGATACCTAAGGCCTTTTTGTTTATTTTTCTCATAGAAATTAATTTCTATGCGAATGTCCAAAGGCAGACACTGCATTTCTGTTATCAAGACTGTTCCATTGCTTTAAAGATGATCTAAAGAGGCTCTTAATAAATAAAGATGTGGTCACAACAGCAGGCTGAATGACTGAAAGTGGGAAGTACAGTGGCTTCTTGTACAATCCTGCTTGGCTGCCAGACTGAAGGGCTTAAACAAATGCAACGACTTGCTTAATGTTTTGTAGGCTGCATGTCCAAGAGCAAGGTGCTGGTGGGGTAGGTTTCATTCTAAGACTGATCCTCTTGGCTCATGGGCAACTGCCAATTTGATGGATATCCCATGACTTCTTGGTGCCTGAGGAAGGAAGGAAGGGAGGAAGGGAGGGAGGAAGGGAGGGAGGAAGGAAGGGAGGAAGGAAGGAAGGAAGGAAGGAAGGTTGGTTATTTTTTCTCTTCTTACAAAGCCATTAATCCTATCAGATTATGTTTATGACTCATTTACCTTTACCTCCTAAAAGACCTTCTCCAAATGCAGTCACCTTCAGGTTTAAGATCTCAGCATGTAAATGAGAGTATGGTATGAAACTCAGTCTATAGTGTTAATGTAAGAAAATAAACTAATTATTTGACACAAGATAATATCTATGTGAATTTGGAACATGGGGAAATTTAGACCTTGGAAAGAGGAATGGTCTGAGATGACATAGTGCTTCGTCTGCATGTCCAGTCTTCAGAAAGACTGAGAGGGACAGTCAGAAATGACAGTCACCAGGATAGAAGAATCTAGATTTCATCAAAATGAGAGTCTCCAGATGGTTCAATGACTACTGAATTTAAATTGTATTCTTGTTAAGGGCACTGCTGAGCGAAGACCACATGGCTAGAAGCTATCACAGTCAAGAATTCCTCTAGAAACACTTGTGGCAAAGATCAGGGCTATTTTGAATGCATCCTCTCTCCCGCTACCATCATAATCCTCACAGATTTTTTGAGGGCAGATGCTAAGCCAGGGGCCTGAGCTTCTATTTTGACTAGATTCCACTCAGTAGTTTCAGATGCATTTTGAGCTTTTGGTTTCTGTAATGCTGTGACTAAATGAAAGAGAGTTCTGTAGGAATACAAATTTGTGGGAACTGATTGAACAAAAATGAAAGAGTGTTGAAGCTATTTCTCCTCAGCAGAATGAATACTGTAAGTTATAAAAATAACTCAGAATATATTATTCTCAGGGATATTTCATGAAATTGGCATTCATATCCACTGATGTTTTAAGAATTGTCAGCCTGAAATAAGGTTGTAAGGATTAGATGGACTCATAAACACAGCAGAGTGTGATGCCTGGAGATTATTTAGAGCCCTTTTTTCTCTACTGTACTGTTTGCAACAGAATGATATGGTGAAAACTGAACATAATGACATCATTTATCTCCGATGAATAATACTAGATGACTAATAGAACAAAACAAATAAAATAGCCTGAACCAGGACACCAATGTGATTTTCATTAAAATATACAGTTTAGTAAATAAAGTAAAATATTCAGTCTTCTTTTCAATTATATTATGGCTTCTGATTACATCTGAATTTCTGGAATAAAATTCTTGACAATTGCAAAATTATTCCATCCATAGATGCTCACATTTTCAGAAAGTCTTGGAGACAAAGGTTCTAATTACTATTCTTTATTTCTAAGAAACTTAAGGTCATGTGGTATTCTTCCAGACACTGAAATTGTTGTCTAAAATATTCACAGAGTAAATCACGTGCCACAACATTTATTTTTTTATTATCAATTTTGTTTTTTATAATGATTACGTGGTTGATCAAGGTGGGAAGGATAGAGGTTTAGGGAAAATTGGGTGAACTCATTGTTTCCAAATTTGTTATTTATTCTTGTTGTTTCGGGGGTAAGGGGAGAGACAAAGGGGGAAACCATTCGCGGCTTTCCACACATCCCAGAACTGCCACCTCATATCAACCCAGAGTCCCCATGTGTATTCCAAAGGTTCTGTCCAAGTGGTTTGGATAGTTCTGAAATGCTGCCAATTTCACCATCCAAGGATGATGTCACTCACCCAATGTCCATTGGCTCCAATCACTGATAATTTTTGCTATCATCGTTTGTTTGGGGTAGTTGTCCAGTTAGTTCTGTTCTTCTTCTGCTACAGCACCAACTGTGATGCCATATTCTCACTTTACAACAGGGCCTATATCCACTTCTATGCCTTTTTCATTAAGTAGGAGATGTTCTTGCAGGCAAGTCCAAGAACCCGGGCCAGGCAGCCCAATCCCTGCCGAATACTTCACCCCTAGGGCTCATGAACCTGACATGCCACAACATTTTGCACATGTATGTACAAGCATTAACTAGTGGCTGCTAACTGGTCAGGCATTAGAATTCTGCTCAACAAAGATAATAAAATGATGGACACTCTTTACAATATAATAGGAGATATGACCAAAAAAGGTGCACAATTCCTAGTCTCTTCCCCTCCCCCAACAACATACAATCATACAGTATGGCTCAACTGTAATTTTTTTTAACCCCAGTGCTCAGGCTGAAGCAGGGTGGGAAAAATCTAACCAACTGCTGAGGTAACCACAGGTGGGACTGGAAATTCAATAACTCCACAGCAGGCTAATTGTATGATCTGTAAATAATGTTACAAATATCTAAATGGACCCTGCAGAAGGCAGTTTTCCCATGCCTACTGAACTCTCTTTGGTATATGTCACTCATTTAGTTTATGGCCAGAGAGAACATTTAAAGCCTCTGTTTGGAAATATTGCTTACTACTCATTGCTGACATTGAATTGTCCTAATTAACTAATTACAATGACACCTGAAAGGTTAAAAAATAAAATTGTTTCTTAGAGATGGGTAGAAAAGTATCTAGAACAATAATGTAACTATTGATTGTTATATATTGATTGTAGTAACTATAATGGCAGAGCATTAGAAAACAAATCAAAGTATATCCACTGGAAATTAAAACCTGTGTTTTGGAGAAGTTTTCAAATGTCTACAATTTGGGTGGGTGGATATCTGTCCAATTCCTATGCATCATCCTTAGGTCCATTAACATATGCAAACACATTCAGGGTAGAGATGAATCACATTCCCAAAAACAATAGAGCTGTTTCTAGTTGAAGAGGCTAAGAGACACAGTCAAGTCTGGAAACACAAGAAGTATTAAGAAGCTCCTCCACGTAGTTGGTCTTTTCATCTTTTCCAAGTAAAAGAAGCAAGGCTAGTGATTTAAGTTTATCAAAACACATTAACCAAAATGAATGTGTAATTTAATAGAGCATATGACTAAAGCATTCACTTTTACTTATTGCTACATTTGTTTTGATGAAGTTCGCATTCACTTTTACTTATTGCTACATTTGTTTTGATGAAGTTCACATTTCCTTTTTATTTTTCTCCCTAGTAATTCACCCAGTGGTGGGCCCTCCAAATTATTTCTAAGATGCACAGACTTTCTTGGATAAACCATTGTATTCTTACCAAACCTATGACATACATAAAATCCAACCTCTCTAAATAAAACAAAAAGGGGAATCCTCAAAATATCAGCAATGTCTGGGCATGGTACAATAGCTCGATTGGCTAGTCTTCCCCCTTCAAGTGCCAGACCCCATATGGGGTTGATTCATGTCCCAGCTACTCTACTTCCATCCAGCTCCCTACTTAAAGTTTGGGAAAGCAGCAGGAGGTGGTCTAAAGCCTTGAAACCTGCACCTGTGCAGGAGACTCAGAAGAAGCTCTAACCTCTGGCTTCGGATTGGTTCAGCTCTGGCTGTTGCAGCTATTTAAGGAATGAACTAGCAGGTGGAAGACTTTTCTGTCTCTCCTTTTCTCTGCCCACTTTTCCAATAAAAACGATTAAATCTTAAAAAACATAGCAGCAACATGTAATATTGCAAAATGTGATGCAGACACAGATGTGAAAAAAATCGGTTTATCCATTTTTGAGTAAATGTTAGTGAAATGCAAATTATTGTTTTGAAAGTTGCTAAAAAGGAAATAACTTTTTTTAATAGAGCCCAACTGGAAAAATAATGCATCTGTATGATAGCTCTGCAGGACCTTTCCACATACTGCCTGTACTGGACTTTACTTCTTAAAATTGGTTCTTAAAATCGGTTCCTTGGAGATTTTATTTCATTTATTCCTTATTTATTAGAAAGCAGTTAACTATTAACAAATTTGACACCTATAAAGATATTTTTTTCTACTATTTTAGTTAAAATTCCTACTTTCCTAAAATTTCATAGTTCAGCTTTCTGTTATTATATCATCATCAGTAAACACTACATTCATCTAGGAGATAAATTCACTGAAAATATATGAGCTAAAATGATGACATGTACACATAGTAATAAATTAGAAAATACACAATTCACATGTATATTCTGTTTTACTTTGACTTGTACTCCAAAATTATGAAAGAGCTTACATATTTAGATAACTGGAAAACTGGCCAAATGAATACTAAACTGCACTCTTATCATCAAATATTTTGTTTTCTTGTTGTCAAGAGTGAAGTGACAATGGGAAGAAAAAGTACAGTGAATCTTAACCTTAAGATCAAGAGAAGCCATGGCCCAGCAGAGAACAAATGTTAACTTAAATTGAAACAACATAGAGCAGGGTATCTCAAATTTCATTATGTACATAAATATGCTGGTGATCTTTTTAAATGCAGATTCTGACTCAGTGTGTCTGACAAGGGCTTAAAATTCTTAATTTTAGCAAATGTCCACGTATTGCCATGCCTGTAACCCATAAATAGCCAACTGCTAAGCAATGGTAAGACCTATATCGTAATCACTCAAGAAAAACAGAACATAGTATGCATTCTACATCTCCTTTGGCCAAATTTCATTGTATTTTTCATCTGCTTATGGGACTAGTTCAATGAATACAGACAAAAAAAAAAAACCCACCCCCCAAAATCCCAGCCAGAAAAGGGTATGAGTCACAGCAAGATCAAATCACAGGCCTCTGCACTGCCCTTCTTTATCAGGATTTTGTCTTAACTTCATTTCAAAGCTTCTTGACTGAAGGTGTAACTGAATCCCAAGGGAGTACAAGCCTCTGATCTCAAGGGGAGATTTCTAATTCCTTTATAATGCACTTCCACTGACCAGAGGAAATGCAGTCTGTGGGTTCTTCAGGGAAACAGTGCAGCCTCTGATCTCCACCCATGCTGACTGGAGGTGAACAGAGAGCAGAGTCAGGAAGAGTTCTAGACGGACCCTTAAGATGATGCATGTTGTGCCAACGCGATTCATCTCTAGGATGGCTGATTTGTGACCTATATAAAGTAGATGTTATTTGGCAGTTTAGAGAGCGATTCAAAGAGCCTTTGACCAGATGATAGCCTAACGCTTTAGGAAAGACCAGGAGCATCATCCAGCCATTCTTTCCAACGACTTATGGAAATACAGCATACTTCTTTCCAGTAGTGATTTATTGCCTACTGGCAATGCTTCTGGACATTTTTCTCTTTCAGACTGAGGCTGGGTGTTAGATGCTTTTACAGTTAAAAACAACAACTACAAAAGGCTTCTGCCCATGGTGCATTTAACAGATCTACCATTAGGTTCTCTGGTATTCACTTCTCTTCCGCATCTACTGATGAGGAAAGCATTAATTGTGGCCTGAGTGCTAGCTTTCAAGTTAATGCTCACCAAATGCACTATGAACTCTTCCTTTGATACAAAAGATCATGCGAAATTGAAGATTCAAACATTTATTTCCATTTGTCAAAAACATGACTAAAATGAAACTGGTGACAGAAATAAACTATTTAATTCATTATATGAAACATTTGGAAGATGACAAATTTTCTCACTTTAGTGATTTACATTTATTTCCTGAAATTGTAAAATGTAGTTTTCATCCGTAATGGAAGGACTGAGTAACTGTAAATAGGCAGGCGAGAAAGGCTGACATTAATTGTCTGATTTGTAACACTCAAAAAGGACTCTAAGACCAGTCCATTTTACTTTCACAGGATGCTACACAAATGTCTGAATATTTTAAAGAAAATGTTTTGTATCAATATCTTGTGTTTTATCTTTTTCAGGACCTTTACAGCACAAATATTGTCCACTTGATTCATTTTTTCATTGTCAAAGTTCTGGGATTTCACACATGGCAACCACATTTTAACAGAACAGAGACAAGAGAATGAGTAAAGTGCACATAATATACTCCATAATGCAGTTTGTAACACACACAAATATATACTTACAAAAATGTTTGTAAATATGCATTGAACCTAAAACATTTTATACTACAAGAGAGTTTTCTATTTTTCTTTAAAATGCAGAGTAGCTGTAGTGACAACATCCTGTATCAGAGCTGAGGTCGGAGGCCTGGCTACTCTGCTTCCATTACAGTTTACTCTTAATGAGCCTGGGAAGCAATAGGTGATGGTTTAGGTATCCAAGTCACCACCGCACATGAGGGAGACTCAGCTGAAGTTCATCCCTCCTGCCTGCAGTCAGGCTCGCCAACTGCTCTTGTGAGTACGTGTTACTCTGTGTCACTTTGCTTTTCAAATACATAATTCTTTGAAAAATTAAATCTTAGTGTTCTCAATTTATGATATATTTTGTTATTGTTAGTTATATTCTTTCATTTTATGAAAGAAATTTTTATCATGGCAACTGATAATCCAGAATTTCGAATTGGTTAATACAATATGAATATCTTCATCAAGTCACCTGACTGCTTTCAGAATATAACACTGAAGTTTGTTGATTTATGACAGAGATGAAGCACACCATTAAATAGGAAAATGTAGGAGTTAGTACAGGTAACCTTTCTGTGTGTGTGTGTGTGTGTGTTACAAACTGCATTATGGAGAATATTATCTGTACTTCTGCACTTTTCTCATTTTCTTGTCCTCTGTTCCCTCAAAATTTGGTTGCCGTGTGTGAAATCCCAGAAGCTTGACAATGAAAAAAATGAATCAAGTGGACAATTCTTGTGCTCGAAATTCTAGTAGGTCCCTTCCTGAATTAAATACTTTTATATGATATCTTTCGTCTTCATAGACATGCCCTCATTGTAAATGCAACATCTGTGTGAGAAGGAATAGAAGCCTGAGCCCTCTGATAGGAATTAAGAACACACTTCAGGGTCCAGTTGAGGGCTCTCTTCCCTTGTACCCCGGCACAGCTCAATCTGCAGACATTTGAGGGCAGAGGAAAGAACATGTGTCAGCTATCAGCAATCACACCAACCTACATTATGGATATAAAATGTGCCGCACATGATTTGTGTCATCATTGTTCATGTGCTCAATGTTCTCACATTGGGTAAAGGAGAACTTAAGCAGCTGATGCACACATGAAGGAGACCTGCATAAAGCTGCTGGCTCCTGACTTTCACACCTGGCACAACCTTGGCCATGGTAGCTGTTTGGGGAGTTAACCATCAGATAGAAAATAGTTCTCTGTCAATTTCTGTAACTGGCTTTCAAAAAATTAAATTAATCTTTAAAAAATGGTAAGATTTTAAGGTACAAGTTTGTTGGCCTATATCTAAAAAGGTAAATATGACTTTTTTGATGTGTTTTTTAAATTCAAAGACTAGAGCTGCCCATAATACTGTGTTTACTGGTTTCATATAGAATTAAATTGAAGTATTTAATATTAAAAGTTAAAACAAACACTGCATACAAAAAGGAAAATTCTTCTGCCTCATAAGAATTCGATGTAGTGATATAAGGATATTATATGTATGTAGATACATATATGTGCATCTACCTTTATTTATATGTACATGTAATTAACAGAATAATTAACAGAATAAATCTTAGTATAGAACATCAACACATGAGAGATTACATCCTCATGACATTCAAACTCAGTATTCATTCATTTGCCTAACATGTGCTTTTAAAATTGTGTTTACAGGACCCAGCACAGTAGCCTAGTGGCTAAAGTCCCCACCTTGAATGAATTAGGAGCCCATATGTATTATATTATTATAATATTATAAATATTTCAATCTATCCCAAATTGACTATGCAACTTTACTGCAGAAGGAATTGATAACACAAACACCTAAAAAGTATGCCTGTCTTCTAAAAATTTTTCTTGGAGTCAGAGTGTGAGCTGTACATAAGGATTTCTGTCACATAGGCAAATCGCTTCCATGGCCAAAAGAAACTGATGGATTACACAGACAGTGTATGCTCATATAAAGCATTTTTTGTGTCATCATTAAAGCTGCGTAGGATAAAATAGGCAAAGCTGTTGTTAAAGCTTTGATCTTACATCTTAAACAACAAAAAAAGGGGACATAAAAAAGATATAGCATGCTATAAAATATAATTCCAATTGAAACATTTCAAATGCTGAAATAGATACATACAGACATAAATAATTCAGAGTTAAGACTGGAACTGTTCACACCACAAACTGGTAGTGATTACCAATAAGAAAGGTTATAAACAACATTATTAAAAATAATTTTCTACATGTTCTAACAATTCTCGTTGCTTTGATTCATAAATTATGAAGTGTTTCAACATGAATACTGCACCCCTCAAGTAAGTTAGGAAGGATGGAATTAACATTAGTAAATTGATTATGGATGGAGGAAATAAGATGTGAAGAGAGAGAATGGAATATGTTACCACCAGTTGACATATGCTTGGTATAAAGAAGTCTTCGCTTTGGCCAGCTCAGGAAATCTCAGCTGAGACTTTAATGGGACAAGAAAACAACATGGAACCACTGTAAATGACTAATGGAAGAATTAAAGAAAATGAGGTTTGTAAAAATATTTTTTCTGGTATATATCCTCATCAAAAGGAAAAACACTTAGAAAATCAATGCTCAGAAGATCCTTTATTCAATCTAAAGATCAAGTCATTCTGTACTTGGATTCTATACGCATTTGTGTGGACCACTCAGGCCTTTCTCCTGTTGGCTCTGTTCTTCCATTCTAATACTAAAATTGCATATTTTATAAAGTTTCCCTCCTGCCATATTAGTGTTCTTGCTATGTATTTTCTTTCTAAAAAATAAAATCTGTTCTCAAGACATAGCTTGTTTTTGCAATGTGAAATGCACTCACTCAAACTCCAGACCCAAATACCCATTAGAACTTTGGGTGAATTCAATTCACACTCAGCCTCAAATACCTTATTTTTTCATTTCACACTAGATTCCCTTTCCTGACTTATGTATTTTTGAATATCTCTCAGGGATCAGCTTGGAGGAAGAGTTTTCTTCCAGACTGCCAATTTAGTTGTTGACAGACCTCAGAAAAATTATTAAGAAGCTCACTCCTGTAGTTGTTGTCACAACTATTAGGCTTCTCAATCTGCCATATCAAAGTGTTATAGACAGGGGAGTCTAAGCAATAGAAATTTATTAGCTCAGGATTCTGTAGGCTGATCTTCAAGTCAAGCTGTTAGCAGCATGCGCCTTTTCTTCTGACGGCTGTGAGGGAGGGATGTGTTCCAAGTCTGGTAGGTGGCCATCTTCCCTTCATGTTTTCACCTAATTTTCACTCAGTACATTTATACTGGGCTATAGCCCACTCTTTCCTCTCTAATTTTAACTTGATAATCTCTGCAATTACTCGGTTTCCAAGAATGGTCACACTCTGAGGTGCTGGAAATTAAGTCTTAGATGAATGCATTTTTGAGGAGGGTGTAATTTAGTTTGCAATGGTCGTTGTCAGGTAGATGCTGACAACAGCCAATTCTTTGACATCTGGGCTTGTCCATAGGACCCTTAACATGACGGCTGGCCTTCCAAAGAGGACTACAGAGAAAGTACAAAAGAGCAAACAAGCCCAGTGTTTTGTTTTTGTTTTTAAGATTTTTCTGTTTTTCTTTTTAATTTGAAAGGCATATTTTACAGAGAAAAAATGGAGAGACAGTGAGAAAGCTTTTCCATCCACTGGTCCACACTTGAAATGGCAGCAATGGCTGGAGCTAAGACAATCTGAATCTGGAGTTAGGAGCTTCTTTCTGGATCTCTTAAGTGGGTGCAGTGCCCATGCACTTGAGGTATCCTCTGTTGCTTTATTAAACCACAAGCAGGGAACTAAATCGGAAATGGAGCAGCCTTGACATGAACCGGTGACCCCTGAGATGCCAATGCCACAGGTGGAGAATTAGCATGTTATATCATCATGCTGGCCCCACCATGTTTTATTGAAAACCAGTAATTCTATTCCTTGTAAGTGATGTCTAACTCCAGTTGTTTGCAATTATTTGTACAATTTGGAGTAATTCTCAACTTTTTATCTCAGTTTTAAATTCTACCAGAAGCAGGGGCTGAAGGGGATGTCTGGCTGGGCCTGGGTCGCCTGGCCCAGGTCTTTGAGCCGCCTGTATAGTGGGTGTTGAGTCTGTGAGCTCTGGGGACAGGGGTTCCATCAGGGCCCAAGTTGCCTGATCTGGGTCCTTGGGCCTGCCTGCACAGTGGGTGCTGGGTCACTGAGCTCTGGCTATAGGGATCTGATGGGGTTTGGGTCACATGTCTGGGTTCCTTGAGCCTGCCTGTCTGGTGGCTGCCATGTCCGTGAGACCCTGGGATGGGGAGGGTCCAGCAGGGTCCAGGTCACCACACGCAGGTCGTTGGGTCCATCTGGGAGAACTGGCCCTCCTTAGTGGAAAAGACAGAGTAGTGAATGGCTGGCCCAAATCCACATAGAGCATATGGCAGCCCATTATGGCCTTCAGAAGATATCTGTTACCATAGCAGAGGGAGGAGAACAGAACAGATTGGACAACTGCCCCAGCCCAAATATGACAGCAAATATTTGGGTGAATGGAGCCTCCAAGGTGAACTATGTCAGCCAATGGACACTGACAGTGTTCCTTCATTCTTGGATTGGTGAGACTGATGACATTTCAGAGACACCAAAACCACTTGGGCAGAATCTGAGTAGCATATGCCACATCAGGACCCTGGGTCGATACTGTGTGGCTGTCCATATCCCTAGGTACTGGGGCAGTTGGGAAGCTGGGTGTAGCCTCTCTCCTTGTCTACCCCCTCCCCCTAGATACATGAGGAAGAAATAGAAAACTTGGAAATAGTGATCACACACACTTTTTCCTGACCCCTGAGCCTTCCCACTCTGATCAACTATGTAAGCTTATCTAAAACAAATTTTTAAAATAATAATAAAGAATAAATAAAAATAAAGCAAAAAAAAATCTAGTACTAATTCTGGGGAAGAAGAAAAAAATCACACCTGCTATTCTGCTAGCTTAGGTTTTGAAGGCCATTTAAAAAATTGATTGTATTTAATTTTTAAAGGTGCTTTATATTCAGTATGGATTTTTTGTAAGATTTGTACAATTCAAGAAATGGCTTCACATGCTAGATTTTAGAAATGGCTTCTTGTTTAAGTAGCAGAGTTTTCCAGTCACAGAGATGGAATTCATGCTTCAAGGGGTGACTGCCTGCTTCTTCTTGCCTGGCATGCATACCAAGGTTTCATCATGTAGTGCCTGCTGCATATCACAAAGGAAACTAATCAATTTTCTTCAGATGTGTTCATCCTAATTCTGTGACACCAAGAAGTCTGTAAGTGCATTTTCTTGTAACAATAGGAGATGGCAGGGTGAGGATGAACTAAATGAAGCAATAGAAAGTCATGCCACACTCTTGAACTTACTCAGTGGCAGAACTAATGTAACAACTTTATAGTTTCTGACACTACAGTTGCTCTAATCCAATATTCTGTACCCTAAATTGGCAAAATGTAATATTAAGGCTATGTGATTATTCTAATGTATTATGCAACAAGATTTCAATTTCTAAAAGCAAACAAATAGAAGGTCTTAGTCTATTTGCATATGAGTCCCTTCCTCTCTGCCATGGTTATTTGTGCCACTGGCATACTCCACCTCGGCCCTGTGACTCCACTTAGCTAATGCCTTATCAAACCTCAGATTTCAGTTTCTTCTATTGTTCCTTAGAATCTGTATATTGTGCTAGGCATTGCAGTGCAGTGGATTAGGCCATTACTCGCAATGTCTGAATCCTGCATTAGAATGCTGGTTTAGATTCCTGGCTGCTCTGCTTCCAATTCAGCTTCCTGCTAACAGGCTTAGGAAGGCAGTGAAACATGTACCAAGTGTTTGGGTCTATATCACCCAGATGAGAGACTTGGATGCAATTCCTGGCTTCTTTCAGGAGATGCAAGATCTCAGTGTGTTTGTGTCTGTCAGTTTCTCTAATAAATACATAAATCAAAAATAATCACATCCATATGCTCATTCTGTGTTCACTAATTATCAGTTTGTCATTATGTAGTGTAATTCTGTGCTTAGCTGTTCATTTTGTTCATCTTCTCTGTTAAACTCCAGACTCTAAGGAGGCAGTAATCACATCTCTCTTAGCCATCACTGCACCCTTGACTTCTTATTTAGTGTTTACACACAACTGGGCCTCAAGCTACTGCTAAGAATGAGTTGGAAATATATTTTGCTGCTATTGAATTTAGATGTAGAGTAGGTTATAATTATGAGCATATATTCTTTAAAATTTTTTCATATTTCTTTGAAAGACCTAAAGAGAGATAGAGACTGAGAAAGATCATCCATTTGCTGATTCATTTCTCAGATGACTGAAATAGTTGTGGGTGAGTTAACAGCCAGGACCCAGAAAAATTCACTGGGGTCTCTTCCATTGGTAGCAGGGAACCAAACTCTTGTGCCATCTTCTGCTGCTTTCCCACCAGGGAGCTGGGGTGGAAATAGAGAAGCTGGGATATGAACTGGCATCCAAATGAGTGCTGTATGGAAACCTGCAGCTCTTTTTAAAAATCTACACCATTATACCAGCCCCAAGTGTATCTTCTTTTTAAAAGCCCCCAAAGGAGCATTTGTTTTGTTACAGTTTAACCTGATGGGAGTCTGATCTAGTGGTTGGGTTAGGAGGTGACTCTATAAGCATCAAGAAAATGTCGAGTAGCCAGAAGTTATTTTATATGAGTCTGCTCATATTTTCATAAAGCATTGATTTGTTTGATTTGTCTAAACAATGATTTACATTATAACATGAAGACCAGAACTATAATTCAAAATGCTAATATAGTGACTGGCATTGTCTCACAATGAATTAAGCATGGCCTATGATTCTGGCATCCCATATGTGTGCTGGTTTGATTCTGAGTCCAGGCTGTTCCACTTACAGTCCAACTCCCTGGTGATGTTCCTGGTGAAGCGGCAGGAGATGGCCCAGGTGCTTGGTCCCAGTACCCATTAGGAAACTAAGAAAAATCTCCTGGCTCCTGGTTTCAGTTTGGCCTAACCCTTGACATGGCAGACATTTGGGGAATAAACAGGTGGACGGAAGATTTCTCTGTCCCTTTGCTATAATTTTGTCTTTGAATAAATAAGTCTTTGTCCAAAAAGTGGAAATACAAACAAAAGGCTTGAAGTTGGGAAACATTTGTAGCAATCAGAGGTCAACAAGAAGCCAGGACTGCCCAACATGATTACAGAGAACAGCTCTGAGAGATCAGCAGCACACCTTCAATGACGTCAGTGGTTCCAAAAATAGGTTAAAGTGAGGTTTAAGAGGAATTAGATTAAGTCACATAGATAACTTCTAATGTATAAATCTTCAAAGTCTGTACAAAAGAAGATTTTGTTACCTAGGATGGCATGATTTAAGACAGGAGCTGCATGAAACCATTATGTAATAGAGCATTGGCATGGAAAAAGAAAAAGTGCCTGTTTTTTTCCTAAGAGTATATTCTGGTAGGCTCACTGAGGTAGGAGGGCAGTTCACCAGAGCTATTATTGACTCCAGTGGTGTCTTGCTGAATCATGCATGGTGTCAGAAGAATAGAGCATTTTCTTGAAAAATGAATACATTACATTCACAACACATGTTAAACTAGATGGAAATGAAGCTAAGCAGTGAGGAAAATGTAAACAGTTCTTGATTTATTCAGAGACTACAAGGGCTGACAAAAACTAACTGGAAAATCTTCTTGTTGTGCTACATGTAGATATATTCAGATCTGAGAAAAAATGGAATTGGTTTAGCTATTATATTCCAGATGTGTTATGAAAACTGTGGTCTCCAGGAAAACTATTAATTCATGAGGAATTATACATGTTTAATATGAGTCTAGAAATATAAAGGCCCGTTTTGCTTTACTGATTATTTTTATAATATAAATATAAAACATGGCAATGCATTGGGATTACCATTGAAATCCTTGTTCATAAGAATATGCTGACATAATAATTATATTGGAAAGCTTTCTTGTAGACAATAATACTTGAAAAAATGCTTGTTTGAATTGCATTATACTCAATATACTGAGGTCTTAAGATCCAATTATTGATTTTTAAAAAGATTTATTTATTTATTTTTATTGCAAAGTCAGGTATACAGAGAGGAAAAGAGACAGAGAGGAAGATCTTCTGTCCAATGATTCACTCCCCAAATGACTGCAATGGCTGGTTTGCCCTGATCCGAAGCCAGAAGCCAGGAACCTCCTCCAGGTCTCCCATGTGGGTGCAGGGTCCCAAAGTTTTGGGCTGTCCTTGACTGCTTTCCCAGGCCACAAACAGGGAGCTGGATGGGAAGTGGAGCTGCCGGGATCAGGACCAGCACCCGTATGGGATCCCGGTGCGTTCAAGGCGAGGATTTTTTTGCCGCTAGGCCACCACACCAGGCCCCCAATTATTGATTTTAAAGTATGTGTGCTTTAACAGTTAAATGGTAAACATATGGCTCACCTATTACACTATGCTTGGGATGCCTGGATCCCTCATCAGAGTGCCTGGTTCAAGTCCTAGCTTCACCTTAGATCTTGTTTCTAACTCCTTATGAAGGACAATACTATTGTGACAATATAGGGAAAATCAGTCGGGGGATGGGTGAGAATTGATGGGGGTGGAGAACTCCAGACTACTGAATTATATCATAAAATTAAAAAGTTAAAATTAAAATAAAGATTTGTTTGCTAATAATGTATATGCTTGGAAGCAGGTGATAGCTCCAAGCACTTGGGCCTCTGCTACCCGTCTTGGAGACTGGGATGGCGTCCTTCACTGCTCACTGCTGACTGCTGCCTGGCCTCATCCTGGCTGCTCTGGGAATTTGGGTACAGAACAAGCAGAGATCTCTCTGTCCTTATACCTTTCAAATAAAATGAAAATAATTTTAAAAAGAATCAACCACAATAACAGTTTATAAATGAGACACCAGAGTGTCTTGGGATGGGCCAGCCAAAACCAGGGGAAAGGAACTTCTTTGTTTTCTCTGGGCCATTTTTCTGCTGTTTTCTCAGGTAAACTATCAGGGCACTGGACCAGAAGTAGAATACGTGGGACTGGAACCTGCTCCCTTATGGCATGCTGCTGTCATAGGAAGTGGTTCAATTTGACGCAGGATCCTGTCTCCGTTTTTAATAGAAATAAGGTGCGCTTTTAATACTTGAGCTACTAATTAGCATCTTTCCATAGGTTCAGAATGGAAGTCAACTTTTTAAAACATGAAAACTTGTTCTTCACGTCTAGCATAAAATTCTTTCTTTTAAAAAGATGTATTTATTTTTGTTTGTAAGGCAGATTTGTACAGAGAAAGAGAGCAAGAGGAGATCTTCCATGGCAGGTTCGCTCCCCAAATGACTGTAAAGGCTGGAGCTGGGCCAGTACAGAGGCAGGTGTCAGGAGCTTCTTCCAGGTCTCCCACATTGATACAGGTGCCCAAGGACCTGAGCCATCCTCTACTGCTTTCCCAGACCATAAACAGGGAGCTGGATAGGAAGTGAAGCATCTGGGACATGAACAGGTGCCCATATGGGATGCCGGCTCCTACAAGCAGAAGATTAATTTGTTCAGATTACTTTTGACGCTCTATCTCCAGAAAAAAAATTTCACAGAAAAGAAAAGAAAAAAGAAAAGAAAAGATGGTGGTGTGTGCCCTGAAGTCACCATGTACGAGGCTCTGGGCTAACAACTCACAATCATTATTTTGTTCTTATAAAATTATAACAATAATTCATCCCAAGTATTGGTTAATCAAGCTAAATTCAGAGAGATAAAATAGCAGGGACAAGATGATAAAGCTAATCAGTTGTAGAGCTAGGGTTTGAATTTAGATCTGCCTAATTTAATATTTACTTTCCCTATTACTATTTTTCTATTTGCTATCGCATTAATGCTATCTATATTACAGTATTTCTCTCAAAAGGACTTCAGACAGAAGTGAAGAAAAAGAACTAATATTTTAGTAGCATTTGTAATAAAAATAGAGGTTTAAAATTACTGGAAGAAAATACAGTTGTAAGGTTATTTCACATACTTGTTTCAATTACTAGTTATGAAATACTTGGAATAGAGTTCAATAAGCTAGATGTATTTTTCCTTATCTTCTTTTCTTTACAAACAGAGTACTGCACTCACTCTTACATCTTATAAATTTGAGCTGCCATGTGACTAATGAAATGGGAGTAAAAAACAATTTTTTTCTGTATGCAAAGTGATTGTTAAGTTTTCCAGCCTATTCTCTACTTTAGCTATTGAGTGAACATTTTTGATATGTTTAGTTCCAATGAGCCACAAATAAGACTATATCACTTTTCAATTGGAGCAAAACTTAACTCTATCCTGTTTGATACAGCCTCGGTTGTTTCTAAACATAAGATATTGGAGTATGTATTACCTTATCTAAGAGAGAAGAGGAATTTGTCTAACATGTGCACATATTTTAATTATTTTATGATATTTGAAATTCTATCACAACAGATTACATGACTTATTAAAATTTTGTAATTGCAAATATTTCTGGAAGGATGATATATGGATTTTTAAAAGCAACAGAATTTTAGTACACATCATATAATTTCAGTAAAAATAATTCCCTGTGAATATCAGGCATGACCTTGCATTCAGGGGTGGGAACTTCAGTGTAAATGAGGAAAGAGGGAGGCTACAAGATGACAATATTAAAAGAAAGTGAAAGAGTAATGAGGAATTTTAAAAACCATGGAAAGGTGATTTAGTGCAAATCTGAGGAAAGACAGGGCTCCAACTGGGATTTAAAAGGCTCCACTGCATAAAACTCATACTTTAAATTGCACGAATGAAATAAGATAGAGGTTGGCTATCTAATTACATTTCTAAAACAAAATTGATTTTATTCAAAAAAGGTATAAAACTTTATGTATCTTTGTGATGAACTATTAGGTCATATAACAACAGGGAAACCAACGGTTTCTTTTACCATCTTTGCTTTCATTTAGACCTCTATGTATTCAGCCAAGAAACACAACATATTCTTTGTGTTTACACAAGCAATATCTTTGCACAAACACAGTACCTTGATTATTTTTCTGTTTAATAATGTTGTATTCAAAGGTTTCCACATCAGCACATAACCCACCAATGAAATAATTAACCAAAATTTTGTCCACCCAATCTACTAGTAGAATACAGTGCAGTCTTCTTTCCTGTTTGCATGTTTCAAACAGAATTACAATACATCTCTTTATTCTATAACTTTCTATTAATGTTTTAAAGCACATGTTTAAGGCCTGGATTTGCTGAATCAATTGCACTATGTAATTTTCAGAATGTGGATAGATGCTACATAACTGAACACTTACAGCAATGGCAAACGAGTGTATGTTTTTCTCTCTCCTTACTTATCCTAGGCTAGAACTGTAAAATGTTGCAAATCTGTCAGGTAAAATAAATAAATAAATAAACACACACATGTGCATATATTTGTATGTATATATATTTATATGTGTGTACATATTACTGCACATATATAATAATATATACAGGTATATATTGGAATTCATTATAAATGTACTCAAGCATATTTTTATATTTTGAATATTATAATTTTTGGTAAATCACTTATTCATGTTTTGTCCTATTTTTATGTATCTGTGGATTTACCAAGATGAGATAGAGGAGAAATGATAAAACTGAATGAGTGGGAGATAGGATAAAGAAAATATATAAAGATGCAAAAGAATGAAGAACAAGGAACAAAGAAAAAAATAAGTCAAAAGCTAGCTTTCCAAAAATAAAAACAAATACAGAAATGAGGTGAAAAAGATTAGAAAGAGCAAGCACGGATGCCTGTGGACAATAACTACCTCAAAAGCTAGCTTCCTCTAAAGCCATGGTAATAATACTTTACTGTTGCATTTTCTACTGCCTTGTGCAGATGGAAAGAAAGTCAGAATTAGCGCAAAAGGCAATGATTCTGACTTTTTTATATATGTGGATCCTGACTTTTTTTTTTGGTCAGATTTCAAACATAGCTGATATCTTTTCTTTGGTGAAACTTGCATATTGCTTTAAAATGTTTCTGAAAATTATTATAAATCTTTTATTGTATTCTTTTGATATTATGAATGTTGTTAGCACAGTCTCTGTTCTGATTTTAGATGGAACTTGAAATGATGGTCCTCTAGCAGGCATTCCCCAAGGAATTGAGCTCTCCATAATGTAAGAGATGATAGAGCAAGATTGCCATCCTTGTTTACTCATTCAAAGGATAATTAGATGTTTAATTTCAATAATGTTTTTTAGTTTTAAGTATGAGCTCTGCTTCACTTGGATGAAGATTCTGAAGCTATTTTAGAACTATTCTCCTTTAGAGTGATTCTCCTTAAATTGAACTATTTAGAACTTTGAGAGCTCATCCAAATATCAGAAGACAGAGCCTTCACAGTACAAAAGTTGTAATCTATCTTAATATCTGATCTCATTGAGACCCAATGAAACTCAGTCCAAGCATTACACACTAAACCATCTTGTACATTAAGCCATCTTGGAATGGCATTCATTTTCTGTTCTCCTTCTGCATCTTTCAAGTGTGAGGAAACATAGAGGGGCTACCTAAACATTGTGTCAATTTTGCCTCACCCTGAAGTACACAGGAGTGCAAGCCTCCTGATTCAGGGCACTGACATAGTACAGACCAACTCTGTTGCCAGAAGCAACCTGCAAAACCTAGGTTTCCATGCCTTAGTTTATAAACTTGACAAATAGGTTTACTCACTGAACCTAGCATTCAAGCTCTTTCCTCCATCACCAAGCCCCAATCTTTTTCAAAAATATACCTCCAAGAATGGAATGGAAAGTAAAGGAAAGGAAAAGAAAGGAAAGCTAAGGAAAGGAAAGGAAAGGAAAGCTAAGGAAAGGAAAGGAAAGCTAAGGAAAGGAAAGGAAAGGAATAGGATAGGATAGCATAGCATAGAATGGAATAGAAAGAAAAGAAAAGAAAAGAAAAGAAAAGAAAAGAAAAGAAAAGAAAAGAAAAGAAAAGAAAAGAAAAGAAAAGAAAAAGTAGAAGTAGAACAGAATAGAAGTGAGTACAGGGCAGGAGAGATATGTCAAAATTCATCATGATACCCCAAACCTGTTGGTTACAGCCCAAAGCTTCATTTCTGACTGTGGCCGAATTTATGAAACTCAATACCTAAGAATGACTTTATTCTCATGCTTCCTCTTCCTTTTATGTTGTTACCCTTCTCTCAAAATGTGGCATAGAGTGTTTAGCTGATTATATGTGAAAATTGCTATGGATTAAAATACTGTGAAGAACAACATGTCAAATAGCTATCACAATATTTTCTACACCACTGATAATAATCTGGGTATTTCAGTTAGTATGGAAAAAATATTCAAGTGACTTTCAAAGTTTTAAAATTTTCAAACCAACCACTATTGCCATTGAAAGTTTTGCAAACATTTTTTTTCTTAGGCGCTTAGCCAAGTATAGTTTTTCTAACATTTTTCTTGATATTTCAAAGGCAGAGAGAGAGAGCAAGTGAGAGCAAAGAGCGAGACTTTCTTTCCTGTGATTTACTCCAAAGCTTGAGGTAGCCTTGGTTAGGCCAGGCTTAAATCAGGTGTCAAGGAATCAATCTGTGAAGGTGGCAGGACCAAGCTGCTCGAATCAAATCCACTGCCTGCCAGGGTGTGTGCTAGCAGGAAGCCAGAATCAGGAGCAGAAATTGGAACTCAAATCCATGCATTTGGATATGACATTTACGTGTCCTGAAAGATTTCTTACTTGCGAGTCCAAACCCCTTCCTCTAAGTATCTTGTCCTCATCTTTTATTATTGCCAAATTTCAGAGAATTGCAGTAGATAATTCCAGCATTTGGCCTCTTTTTAGTCTGTCTGAGCATAACATAATACACTAAAAGGCTAGATTATAAACAGATAGATATTTTTCACAATTTTACAGGATGAGAAAAAAAATCAAATCACCAGCACATTTGTTATCTGGAAAGGATTCATTTTCTAGTCCTGAGAGGCCAGTTTCCCACTGTGTCTTCATATGATGCAAGACCCCAGCTCTTCTTTGACAAGTACCTCTCACGCACATAAACCCCGCTCAGAAACACTGGAGAGTGTCATCCACCAAGAACAAACGTAATAGCAGTGATTTAGCCATTCCTTTAATTTTGACTTATTTCTTCCTCAATCTATCCATAATTATTTTGGGGGCAGGGATGGTTTCATCACTATTTGAAACTACACTGATTGTCAAAAGTCCATATAAAAAGCAACTAATATCAGGTATACATCTCATTATCTAGCTTTAGTCAGTCAGCTTCATTAATAAACAAAATGAAGCCAAGAGATAAATAAAAGCAATAAAAAGATCCCACAAATAAATTCAGTTCTCTTGAAATGAGTCTTAAAGAAGATGGGAAATGATGAAACCACTTTTCACCGTGAGTAGTCCATTTTCACTGGGGAAAAACTTGATTCAGACATGTTGACAGGCTAAAAGCAGCTTTGGCCAGGGCAGAGGAGAAACGTAGTGTCTTAGTAATCAAAGCGGAGAACTTCTAAAAGAAGGAGTCTAGGAAATGTTTCATCAAGGAAAGGCACAAAGCCTGGCTGCGCTAAGGTTGAAGCAATTACTGAAATGTCAGGTGTGAACAGTCGGGAGATGCTGCAAAGATTCTTATAGAGGGTGACACGCTTTTTTTTTTTTTTTAAACCATTCACTTTACAAATGTTTGCAGTAAATGCATGCTTTAGAGGTAGTTAGTTCAGAAATCTCCAGGATAGATAGCATCAGGAGTGAAAGGCCTGAGCAATTGAGAAATTGAAAGCAGCTTTCCTTGGATGTTAATGCTGTGCTGAAATTGACATTTTGAAGCCACAAAGTGTTTTAATAGGTGCACTGGAACACCAAGGATGTTTTGTCCTTGGAGGGAGGTTAACAGGGTGTTATGGGATAGACAAACAAGGAAACCTAAAGAATCAGTACTCCTTGCCCTTTTAAAGTATGTTTCAAGGGAAATGCTGCAGCACCTCAGAATGACTTGCAGGAGAAAAACCAACGTTGCAAAGATGTTTTCAGAAAGCATGCACATCTGTTGTGAAGATTATATCACAAATCACTCCTAATTTTTACTCTTGCATAACACAATGGATTAAGCTGCCACCTGATACACTGGCATTCCTTGTTGGAGCACCAGTTTGAGTCCTGGGTGCTCTGTTTTCAATCAAGCTTCCTGATGATGTGACTGAAAGCCGTGGAGCAGAGCCTAAGTGTGTGGGGTTCCTTTCACCCCCTGGAGACCTGGGTAGATTCCCAGGTTCCTGGCTTCAGCTTGGTCCAGCACCAATCATTGCAGCCATTTAGGGAAGAATTAGAAGAACTCCTTCCCTACTTCTCTCCAACTTTTAGAATAAACCCGGGATAGTCTAGTGGCTGAATACTCGGCTTGCATGTTCCGAGATTCCACATGGGTGACAATTCATGTCCTGGCTGCTCCACTTCCCATCCAGCTCCCTGCCTGTGGCCTGGGAAAGTAATAGTGGATGGTCCAAAGCCTTGGGACCCTGCACCCGTGTGGGAGACCCAGAAGAAGCTCCTGGTTCCTGGCTTCGAAAGCCTGTTGCGGCCACTTGGGAAGTGAACCAACAGACAGAAGATTTTTCTCTCTGTATTGCCTTCTGTCTTTAAATCTGTCTTTGAAATAAAAATAAATAAATCTTTAAAAATGTTTTATTCTCAGCTACATTCAGAATTAAAATGCACTTCACAGGAAGTAGTAGATGTTATTTAGAATTTTCTTGATTCCCACAATATTTCTCAGTTATGTAAATTCTAAGTGAAAGAAGCAAGTGTCTTACTAGGCAGAACAGGTATCCCTGCTGTTAATGATCATTATGTATTCTAAAATGCATCTTCTCTGAATTTGTCCACTCATTTTTATTTGCAATGAGGGCAAATATGCCTTCTCATTTGAAGGCAATATTATAATTTCCCATGAACCATTCTGTGAAAAATGCACAGATGTTAAATACAGGTGCAAGAAGGAAAATGGATTTATAAAAAAAAACTCAAAAAATCCTGAAGCAACATGTTTATTATGAACAATTGCTGATAATTGTATATGACTTAGTAATGCAAAATTATCTAGTAGATTACATTGAATTGAAAGAAGATTGTAGAAAGAAAAAATTTGTCATCATACAAAGTCCCTGCTGATATCCCTTCTGAACTTTGGTCCTTTTTAGTTTGTACTTGTTGGATTCCTTATTTAGCAGAGATTTTGATTACACTGTAAATTAAAATGTTATCTCAAAAATTAAAAGAGAAAGCAAAGAGGAAAGGGAAGGAATAAAAGTAAGGAAAGGGTAGGGGAGTAAGAATGAAAGAGGGATAAATCTGTATTATATCTATGAAAAAACTACTTTTAAATATTCCAATGATAGAATGAAGTTAAATCTAACATAAGTTGAACACATAATAAAGAAAAAATATTAGTGTATGTAATAATATTTTAAAATCAAATATTTTAATAGATTTAGTTCAAGTTACAGAAAAGAATGAAGTTTTTAGGAAAATGGTAAGTTACTATTAGTATGATACTTTGAGACTATTGCTTAATAACTTGAATTTTGCCATTAAAAGAAACCTGAAGAGACTAAACATATCGACATTGGTATGGGAGAATATGAAGTTACTATGCAATCTCTCTCTTTTTTTAAGATTTATTTATTTACTGTATATATTTATATATTATTTATTTATTGTTATTGAAAAGTCATATATACATGGAGGAGGAGAAACAGAGAAGAAGATTGTCCATCCGCTGCCTCACTCCCAAGTAGCCGCAACAGCCAAAGCTGCACTGATCTGGACCCAGGAGCCAGGAGCTAGGACTTTCTTCCAGGTCTGTGGGTGCAGGGTCCCAAGGCCTTGGGTCATCCTTGACTGATTTCCCAGGCCAACCGCAGGGAGCTGGATGGGAAGTGGGGCTGCTGAGACTAGAACTGGCACCTATATGGAATTCCAGCCTGTGCAAGGCAAGGACCCCTAGGCTATCATGCCAGGCCCTATGCAATTTCTTCATTGATTCAGACCGCATATTGGAATTATAAATTACAAAATTTTAAAACAAAAATAACCCACATTTCCAAGGACTATTCCAGTTTAGGCCAGTATCTGACCTGTCTTTGCCTCTCCCAATGCATTATATCGAAGTGAATACTTCATACATAATAATTCTTTAAATGATAGCAGTTGCGACACGGCTCTTTGTAGTCACTTGTCCACTCCCTCCAGTGAGTTCCAGGTCTGTGTTCTTATGTTAAATTTCCACCATTGTCTCCGTAGTCCCAGGTCCTGGTTCACCACTCTCCACCTCCTGTGAAAATATGCTGAGGCTGCACCATTGTCTCTACAACCTTTTTCCTACTTCCAGTTGGAGCAGGTCCCAGGATTAGGGAGACAGAAGGAATCCTATACAGCCAGGTTGTTAGTGATGCTGATCTTGCCGGAACCTGTTAGCCATTAGGTCTGAGGGCTACACAGACATATTTTGACCCATACGATGCCAAGGTCCGTATTATTTTCCTGTGGGACCACTGCAATGCACTGAGCATGTGCCACTCAGTGCTGTCGCTGCAGTCTCAAAGCCCTTGCCACTGTACAAAGTGGCACCCTGTGTACCACCACTAGAATTCCCGATCGGCTGGCTGTCAGGTCTGAGGGCTACCCAAACCTGTCTTGGATAGAACCTGTAGGATACCTTGTTATTGCGGCTCACTAAGCCAGAAATGAGTTCACTCCCAACTCAGTGCATGCGCAGTACTGTCCCATAGCCTCTGCCTCCTTAAACAAAACAGTGCCTAATTCGGCTTTAAGGGGTAGACTGGGCTGTGAAATCCACCCTGTTCCCGCATTGCCCGTCTGGGATCTGCCACTCTGTCTCTGCTCCTGATCAAATGAAACAGACCAGCAGGATGAGCAGTTCTTTGTCTGGGTTCACCTCCTGAGCTCCTAGCAAACGTCGCTTCCCACCTTGTTGCTGTTGCAGTTCTGGCTGCTGCTGCGATTAAAATCACCAAATTGCTGAATGCTGCTGGGTTATCAGTCATTGCAAAAGTGCACCGTTGTATCCGCTGCTCTTCTGTGTCTGTCAGTTACCAGGAACCCCTCTGCTGTAGTTCTGTCTTCTCCAGTTTCTTGGAATGTGGCCTCTCTGCTCACACTGCCTAATTTTTCTCCTTTAGTTTAAGTGTGTCCTTTCCCCATTCCGCCGTCTTGATTCTCTGCCAGCCACTCTTGAGTAAACCTTAAACCAAGATAAATTTGCCCACTTCTCACAAAAACCAATTATCCTTTCAAAAGCATCACGAAAAAGGTCTATATTCTTTGTCAAATCAAATGCTAGTATTTAACCTTGATTTTTAAGATAATATTTATTATGGGTTACTAACATATTCATATTTAATCTTACTTTCTTCATCATTAAAAATGCTTTCTATATTTAATTTAAAGACTTAAAACCTATGGTCTCTATCACAGAAACATCAGTATGTATCTCAAGTTTCTTTTGAAAATAATTTGTTAATGAGAAAATCATTTGTTAATGAGAAAATGTATTGTGATGTATAATTAATTGTAAACAAATCAACTGATTACATGGTTACCGGCAATGAATAAGTATAGAAATGCATACAAAGTAGGTACACATTAATATAGTGTTCACACTTAGGATAATAAGTGGGTTTATCTGTCACTAAAATTAGGAGCAGTTTTTTTTTTATTAAGATTAATTAGTTATGCATCACTTAACACTGAAAATAGTTTTTACAAAATGCCTTCTTAGGCCATTGTTTTGCTGTGTGAACAATAGAGTGAACTTACACAAACCAAAATGACTCTTACAGCACAAGGTATTATAATTTTCTGGGGCCACTATTACACATCTCATCTGGCATTTACCCAGATGTCTTTATGCACTTGAGGCCTGCATGTGGTTTTATTGGGATAGGTTATGGGTTAAGATTAAGGGGACAAGATAGACAATGAAGAAAAAGGTGATAAACTATACGTAAGTTATGCCTTAAGATCTTCATAAATCTCTCAAAATACCCAGATTTTTTTCTTCAGCACTCCATTATAGTGTCTTTCTCCTTAAAATTACCCTATTTTCCAATATTGTTCTTTTTCTCAGTGGGCATGGTCCTCATTGTATCCCTGAAGTCAAAGTTTATGTTACCTCAAAAAACTAAAGCAGGGTGATATAATGTAACAGCTTATTTTATTTATTTTTGTTAAATTTTAATTTTGATTTTTGTGGTACAATTTTGTATAGACTGGGATTTTCCCCCAAGCTCCCACCCCCTGACAGATTTTCCTCATGTTGCTACTATAGAACAGTCATAATTCCATCAGTCTACTATTTATGTGTGCCCCGACATTGCTGCTGCAGACAATGCCAGACAGTCCAGCATCCCGTTGTCTACACATTTCCAACAGTTTCATTGGGAATCCATCTTTGATTTGGAAGCAGGAATGCTATTGCATTACATCCTCACATCTGAATAAGAGATTATTTCAGTGTGGCATTTTGGCAAATATATTATTATAGTCCTCTGTCAAAGTAAGGAGCAGAGAAACACATAAAATAACTACATTTGCTTCAATAATAAATGTTACATGTACAATATACATATTAAGTGAAAGTACACTTAATATAAAAGGTCTCACTGAGCAAGACTATTCAAATTAAAATGGTAAATGTCTGATCTCATGCCAATGTTTTCATAAGAACAGGTTTTGTTAAGGATGATAACGACAGTTTTGACATGAGTAACAGATAGAGATGGGTGAGAAAAAAATCTGAAAAAATAGGGGAGCATATATTTCATATTTTGGGGGAAGGCATAACAAAGGTTCAAAAGAGATGCAGTTTGGATTGATTAAACTCATTATGCAGGGGTGGGCACCATGCCTCAACTGGCTAATCCTCCACCTTCAAGTACAAGCATCCCACTTGGGCACCAGTTCATGTCCCAGCAGCTTCACTTCCCATTCAGTTCCCTGCCTATGGAGAGTGAAAGCAGTGAATGATGGCCGAAGTCCTTGGGAACCTGCATCCACACAGGAGACCTAGCGGATGCTCCTAGCTCCTGGCCTCTGCCTTTGCATCAGTCCAGCTCTGGCCAATGCTGCCATTAGGGAAGTAAACCAGTGGATGGAAGATCTTTCTCTTTGTCTCTTTCTCTGCTTTCTGTAAGTCAGCCTTTCAAATAAACATAAATCTTTTTTTTTCCATTGAGTATTCTGAATTACTGTTCTGAAATGGAATACGTATTCAAAATGAGGTCAAGTTTAATGTGACTGGAGAGCCAAAAGTACATTGAAATACAAAGAAAATGTTCCCTATAGATAGAAAATAAGACAAATTCAGTATGTGTAGAAATAAAATATACATACAGGTTTTGTTTATGTTGTATTCTTACAGGAGCAAGCTTAACACATAATTTAAAAGCAAAACTAAAGTTAATTTGAACTGATAAAATATGACTTACTAAATTCTACTACAAGGAGACAAATGTAAAATGAAATCTATGTGTGATTTTACAAAACAGGTATTACAGCCAATCTGTCACCTTTAAAGAATTGATTTAACAAAGCAAAGCAAAATTTAAATGTTCTTAAACACACATGTTTATGTAATTTATAAAGTTGACTTATTTGTCAACAAGGCATTTTCTTCCTTTGGTATAAAGAAGAATAATTGTTGTGATGATTGGATTTTCACAAAAGAAATTTTATTGATTACAGTAAAGTATTAATGCATGTGTTGTATTTAGGATTAATTTCTTAAGACACTGTGCTCCATTTAGGGCAGAAATGCCATTTATAAATTATAAATTGAAAAAGGACTGTTTTCATCAAACTGCTTCAATGTTGCTATATAATCTTATAAACATTTTTTATGCTTAGGTTGAAGATATTTGTAGCAACATACCTCTCCCAGAACTGCATTAAGGAGCATCCTCTGTTGGAAATGCTGCAGAGAATGACAGGAAGTAATGTCGGGCAAAATCAATAAAATATAAACATTAACTTGTATCATCACTTAAGGAAGCAGGAAGTGTCCATTAACTTATGCTCTGGTGAAGAGAATCACAGGGAGATGAAGATTTAGGCACTTATTGTAATTAAATTTGAAGGTTATTCCTAAATAACTTTAAGGAGTTATTTCTAAAATAGCCAGCCATAATAATGAGGTCTAGTTGAATGAAGGAATTAAATGAAATTTAAATAGTCATCAAACCTAAATTGTTAGTCATTCAGGTTAGGGTTCTCTGAGGGAAAATTGACAATTCCATTTCTCAGGAAATGGTACTATCTTTGAAAATTCATAATTTACATTTATGAAGCTGTGTGTGGCAAGAAAGAAAAAAGCAGTAAAAGGGAAATTCAACAGCAACACTGAAACCAGGCAATGGTACTTCCACTACAATGACCAAAACTGAGCCGATTCGAAGACAGGAGTCGGGAAATTTTTCTGGCTTGACCAAATGAGTGCAGAGTCCCAAGGTTCTGGATTATCCTCCACTTCTTTCTTTGACCACAGGCAGAGAGCTTTATGGGAAGTGGAACATCCAGGATAAGAACTGGTGTCCATATGGGATCCTAGCCATGCAAGGTAAGGATTTAACCACTAGGCACAGAACATTTCATCCAACAATTGAAGAATGCATGTTCTTATCAGTACATGGGACTGATTCTAGGAATGCCATATGCCAATCCATAAAACAAGCCTAGATAAACTTAAAAAATTGAAATCATTCCATGTATCTTTTCTGACTACCCTACAATGAATCTGAAAAGCAATTACTCAAAAAAATGCAGAAAATATGCAAATATATGGAGACTTAATACCACTTTGTTGAATGCATCATAGAAGAAATCAGAAGGGAAATAAAAAATCCTGAGGGACGACTGAAGATAGTAGCAAAATACTCTATATCTTAGGGGATACATCAAAATCAGTTAATTCTTCTCAAACTCTTCAAAATAATCCAAAGGGAGAGAATCTTCCCAGACTCCTCCTATGAGTTCAGAAACAGCTAATTCTGAAACCAGAAAGAGATAGTGCAGTATAGATACATATTCCTAATGAACATAGATGCATGCATTCTCAACAAAATACTAGCTAATTGAATTCTACAACACAGAAAGGTTATTCACTTGGGATGGAACAAATGGGATTTATCCCAGGTATGCAGGGATGATTCAACCTATGCAAATGAATAAATGTGATATACCGCATTAACAATGTGAAGTATAAGAAACCATATTTTTATCCCAATAGATGCAAAAAAACAGTTGATGAAACACAGCCTTCTCTCATGATAAAAAAAAAAAAACTTTAAGTAAATTGGATATAGAAGAATTCCTCAACACAGCAAGACAATTATGAAAAAAACCCAAAGGCAGCATCATATTGAATGGAGAAATTTGGAAGCACATCCACTAAGAGCTGGAACCAAAAAAGAATGCCCACTCACATCACTGGTCTTCACTGCAGTTCTGAAATTTTTAACAGAGCCATTAGGCAAGAAAAAAATTAAATGGCTACAAATTGGAAAGGGAAATCAAGCTATCCCTGTTTGCAGGTGACATGATTCTCTATACAGGGAAACAAAAAGGCTCTACTCAGACACTATTGGAACTCATGAGTTTGCAGAAGTTTCAGGATATGAAATAAATACACAAAAGTCAATAGCCTTTGTATGTGCAAACATTTACATGGCTGAGAAAACATTTGTAATAGTCTCATTCATGAAAGCTAAAAAAAGAAATCAAATGCTTTGGAATAAATTTAACCAAGGAGGTAAAAGATCTGTAAAATTAAAATATAGAACATTCAAGGAAGAAATATTAGATGACAACAGAACAGGAAAAATATGCCATATTTGTGGATTGGTACAATTAATGTCATCAAAATTTCCACATTACCAATATCAATTTAAAGACAATATGATCCAATTGAAATAGCTGACAGTCTTCTCAAATCTAGAAAAAAGAATTCTAAAATTCATTTAAATCACGGCAGACACTGAAGGGCTAAATCAATCTTAAACAACAACAACAACAACAAAAAGCTAGAGGCATCACAATACCTGACTCTGAGTTATATTTAGGGCAGTTGTAATCAAAACTGCCTGGTAGCTACAGAAAAACATAAATGCAGATTCATGGAACAGAAAAGCAATCCCAGAAATAAACCCAAATAGCAACAACTAATTAATATTTGACAAGTGTACTGGAATCTATCCAGAGAGAAAGTCTCTTCAATAATTGATGTTGGAAAAATGGTTCCATACATGGAGAAGAAAGAAACAACCGCTATCTTACACCTTATAAAAAAATCACCTTTAAATGAATTGAGGATTTAAATCTACAATCTGATATCGAAAAAATCACCAGAGGAAAACACTGGGGGAAACTCTGCAACACATAAGCCTCAGCAAAGATTTCTTGGAAAAGTTTCCAAAAGTACAGCAATTAAGCAAAATAACTAACTAAATAAATGGGATTATATCAAGTTAAGAAGCTTCAAAACCACAAAGGTAACCACAAACGAAATGAAGAGGCAACCAATAGAAGGGATGAAAATATTTTCAAACAAAGCAATTGATGGAGGAATGATATCTTGGATATAAAGAGAGCTCAAGAATCTCAATTTTAAAAAGGAAAGTTCACCTAAGAATTGGGCAAAAAATATGAAAACGCGGTTTTCAAAGGATACAAATGGCCAACATATAAATAGAAAAATGTTCAGTTTCCTTAGCCACCAGAGAAATGCAAGCAAAAGCCACAATGAGATTTCATCTAATCCCAGGTGGACTGGCTATAATTGAAAAATCAAAAGCAATAGTTGCTGGCAACGATGTTGGGGAAAAGGACCTTAGTCCACGGTTGGTGGGAATGTGAACTAATATAACCACTATAGAGGAAAATCTGAAGATTTCTCATCAGTGTGAAAAAAAATCTACCACATGATCCCAGCCATTCCATTCCTGCAAATTTACTTAAACAAAATGAGATCAGAATACTAGAGGGTGGTTTGTCCAACTGTGGTAATTGCAGCACAATTTGCAATAGCTAAGATATGGAATCAACACAGATGTCCATCAACAGATGACTGGATAAATAAAATACTGTGTATATACACCATGGACTACTATTCAGTCATACAAAAGACCCAAACCTTGTCTTTTGCAGTAAAATGGATGCAACTGGGAATCATTACACCTAGTAAGATAAACCAGTCCCATAAAATAAATACCATATTATTAATGATATTTGTGTTTTTTACACATAGAGAACAAAAACTATAATCTAGTTGAGGTTGACATTCTGAAATTTGATTATTATTCACAGTCTTTTATAAATACTCTTTTGAATATAACGTTTTTTTTTCCTACTTGCCATGTGTTGAAATCTTTACCTAATTGAGTGTTAAACCTATGATTGCAAAGTGAAATTGAACTGTACCATTACTTTTTAAAAAAGTATTCATATTTATTGAAAAGGAAGGCCTACAGAAAGAAGGAAAGACAGAGAAAAAAAGACCTTTAATCTTTTGGTTCGCTCCCCAAATAGTTACAATGGCCAGAACTGAGTCAATCTGAAACCAGGAACCAGGAGCCAGGAAGTTCTTTTGGGTCTTCAATGCAGGTACAGAATCCCAAGGCTTTGGACCTTCCTCCTCTGTATTATCAGGCACAAGTAGAGAGCTGATGGAACATGAAGCAGCTGGGACATGAACAAGTGCCCATATGGGATCCTGTTGCTTGAAAGAGGAGGGTAGGCCAATCAAACCATTGTGCTAGGCCTGAAAATTTTTTTAAAAAGAAGAAAATAAGGGATGAGGGTAGGTGAGGAACATGGGCATAAGTGGGTGTAGGGTGGGAACTGTAACTGTGCTCATGAATCTGTATTCTAAAGTATGTGAAATTTTTTTACTCTATAGGAATTTGTTTTAAAAGATGTAACTTAAAAGTACTGTACAATGAGGCTAAAATTACTAGAAAGTGCATTTTCTAGGATCTTAAGAACTAGTGTCACTAGAGAAAACAAAAAGGAAATTTTATAAACAAGCTAGAATGTGACTGCTCTTAATTTTTTGAAGAAACTCTGGTAACAGGTCTGGCTGGGGGCTTACATTTTCTCTGCCATTGTCCATGCCCGTGATGATGGACTTATGACTGCTTATTAAAAACTATACTATTGTAATAATATAGGGGAACTCAATGTGAAGAGGGGAGTTGGGGAGGGGGTAAAAGAAATCCCAGGGCTTATGGAACTCTACCATAAAATGATAAAAATAATTAAAAATGGAAAAAGAAACATTATATAATTCAAAGTATCCATTGAAAGATATTCAAAATTTCAAGGATAAAATGTGAATATAGTTTTAATGTAATATTCCAAGACAACTTGAGTAGTTCTAGAAATAAAAGACCAATGTCAATTCATCAAGTGATAAAATCAGTGAGCAGATTTAAAAAGTCATTAAATAGAGTGCTACAATGAGTGAGAATAGAAATATGTATAACATAAACTTTATAGATTAGAAATAAAATATCTTAAGCAACCAATGCAAAGATAAGTTTGCCACCAAAAATAACCAGAAAGGAACCTGTGATTTTGGAGATGAATGTCAGTGGTTCAGTAGGAATAAATGACAAATTAAATTAACAGTACCTCTGGAAATTGTGGAGACAATTGGGGTCTTTATGGAAGAAATAAGAAATAATCAGGCCAGAAGTATGTTTAAAGTTGTTTTTACAGTAGAGTCCAAGTGTTTTTTTTTTTTTTTTAATGTGTAACATGGTACTTTACTGGGTGAAAGAAAAATTTATAGATGCAAGAAACTCACAGAAAATATAATGAACAAATGTAAAATAGACAAAATAGATAATTCTTGGCAGTTTTACTTAGCAAAATGACAGAAATTTTTAAAAGTTGAATATTCTTGTATCTATTCAAGAAATCAGTTCATTAGGAAAAATACTTCCAAAAATGAAGCCCCAGCAACAATTTCATTGGTAAACTCTGTTAAACATTTCACCAGAGAAAAACACTAACATTATGCAAACTTTACTAGAAAATAAAGAATAACATAAATCTCCAATTACTGCATGACAAAGAATTTATAAAAAATAGACAAAATTATATTCCCATGTCCCTCAAGACGTTAGGTGCAAAAATATTAAGCAAAATAAATCGCCAGCTCAAAAATGAAAATTAATTATAAACAAGGAGAGTTTATACCAAATAGCTTTCTGCAGCATTAATAGAAGTATTTGACATCATTCATTTTGTCACTAATAGAATGGAAGTTATCCAGACCAAATGATCCATTGCATTGGCTTCCATCCTATTTCATGGAGTTCTGTGAGCACTCCTCTGGACCAAACAGAATTTTTCCCCCCGCAGGTCATCTCTAAATATCATATGACAAGGAGAAAAACTGCACCCATAACCAGATGTACACCCATGTGCCACCTTGAAACAGATGTGCAGGGCCGCACACATTACTTCAATGGCTAAATTCTTGCATTGAATGATCCAGGATCCCATGTAAGTGCTGGTTCATGTCCCAGCTGCTCCACTTCTCATCCAGCTCCCTGGTTGTGGCCTGGAAAGGCAATCGATGATGGCACAAAGCCTTGGGACCCTGCACATATATGAGAGTTTGGGAAGAAGCTCCTGGCTTCAGATGGGCTCATCTCTTGCTATTGTGGCCATTTGGGGAGTGAACAGGAGATGGAAGATCTTTCTATCTCTCTCTCTCTCTGTAAATCAGACTTTCCAATAAAAACAAATAAATCTTAACAACAAAACAGAACAAAAACCAGAATAAGATATGCAAGGTGGATACTTACCATTCAAACCCTGTAAAATTATATATTACTTTCCCTGAAGGGGAATATTAAGTAGAAAGAGAGATATTAGTTTATGTGTATTATAGGGAACCAAATAAAACAGGATTTCTGTGTCTGTGTTGATTAGGGAAAAACTTTAGACACAAATCTTGAAATAAACTAGACCTTGATTGACCACCCTGTTGAGCAATTTCTAGTTTACTCTTGGGGACAGCTCAGGTTAAAGAATCGTCCCCCTGCTCCAAGGCTGTTAGGTCCAATAACAGTGTGCTGATGAAGTTCTGGGAGGAATTTTTTTTTTTTCTGTTACAACCAGAACATCCTTCAACAAGCAATATACCAAAAAGGTGGGGAGATGGATCAAATTGGCGTCCCATATCCAAAAAAAGTCCTGCCTGAATGCAGACTTCACTGTTATTCTTCCATGAGCTGTCTATTGGGTCTGTCTGGTGTATAGTTTTCATTAAATTGCTAGCATGCTCACTGCTTAAAAGAAAGGGAAGGAGGAGGAGGTGAAGGAGAGGAAGGTGAAGGTAATGCAGATGGCCTGACAGAGCTATCCGTAAAAACATGTAAGTTAACACAATGTTTTAATTTAAAATACCAAATGCTGATGTCAGATTGGGAATAAGGCAAGGCCTAACTTCTATTCAATATTGTACCAGACATTCCAGCGCTTGCAACAGAGTTTTTAAAAATCTGAAGATTGAGAAGATGAAGGAATATTTGTCTCTATTTTCAGATGGAAATCTCTTAGGAAAACACAAAACAAACAATAGACTCAGCAAGTTAGTTTGAAAAGTTTAAAATTTCAAGTTTAATAACACAAGTTCATTGAATTTTATTGCTACTAAAAATTAAAAGTTAAATATTAAATTTTTCCTTTTAACAACATCAAAAATAAAAATAACAACATGTGTTGTAACAAATTATTCAAGATAGTTAAATGAAAAATTGCAAAAAGTATACTAAAATAGGAGAATATGAACATACCCTGAAAAATATAATAGTTTCACAATTTGGAGAATTCACTGTAGTATCCAGATAATCCTATAAGTTAAATCAATTTTATTAAAATTTTGGTCTTCATTATGAAGAAATTAAAAAACTAATATATGGAAGTTTAAAGGACTAGAACACACAAGGCATTCTAGAAGTAGTTTAAGAAACTGAATGATTTGCTCTGACTTCCAGAATTCTGAAAATGAATATGAATATGACTTCACAAAATATTTGACAGAGTTCACGAACAGAATAAAGTGACAAAAAACAGATGAACATCGTGAAATTTTTTTAAAAATCCAGTAAAATTTTTCTACAAATGGTGCTGTAAAGAATAGATAATTCAAACAAATAAAAAGAAATATGACTCCTACCTCACACTTTTACAGAAGGACATTTAAGCTGAGTCAGTTTTAAGATAAAGTATACAATCAAAGCATTTAGAAGAGAACATATATCTCACCTTACTGTTAGTGGTACATTAGGTCTATGATTATAAAGTAAATTTAAAGTATGTTGTAAAGCAAAATTAACAAAAGGGACTCTGTCAAACTCAGAAACTCCTGCACAACAAAGGAAACAATAAAGTGAAGAGATAGTCAACATAATGAGAAAGGATATTTGTGGCCCTGCATGGTGGCCCAGTGGCTAAAGTCTTCGCCTTGCATGCACCAAGCTGCTGGTTTATATCATGACAGACCCACGTCCAATCCATTCCCTACTTGTGGCCTAGGAAAGTAGATGAAGATGGCCCAAAGCCTTGGGGCCCTGTACCTGTATGGGAGTCTCAGAAGAATTTCCTGGCTCCTGGCTTTGTATTGGCTCAGCTCTGGCAGCTATAGCCACAGAAGGAGTGAATCAGCAGATGGAAGATCTTTCTCTCTGCCTCTCCTTCTCTCTGTATATCTTAACTTCCAACACAAATAAATAAATCATTTTTAAAAATATATTTGTCAGCTACCTGACAAAGGATTAACATCCAGAATATATAAGCAAGTAAAAACATAATCCTCAACAACCAAAAAAAAAAAAAAAATGCAGTTAAGAAATTGGAAAGCGGCAGTTTTCAAAAGAAGAAATGTAAATGGTCAACAAATATATGAAAAATTGTCAGCCAGCAGAAAAATACAAACCGAAACCACATTGCGGCATCATTTTATCTCCGTCAGAATGTCTAAAATCCAAAACACAAAGAGTAACAAATATTTGTGAGGAAGTTGGCAAAGGGAAAGATGCACTGCTGGTCCAAATGTAAATTAGTAAAACTACTGTGGAAAAGGGTGTGGGGATCTCTTAAACTACTAGAAATAGATTTTCCACATAATCAAGAACCTGTTGACCATTAGGTCTGAGAGCCACATGAACCTATTTTGACCCGTACAATGTCATAGTCGATAATTATTTTCTTGTGGGACCAGTGCAAGACGCTGAGCTAAGTCAGTTCTCGCCGAGCTCAGTGCATGCACATCTCACTGTTGTCCCTGCAGTCTTTAATTCTTTGCCAGATTGTACAAAATGGCACCTGAGGTACCACTACTAGAGTTCTTGATCTGCTGATGGTCAGGTCTGAGGGCTGCCTGAACCTATCTTGGGTGGAACCTGTAGGATGCCACGTTGTTGCAGTTCACTGAGCCAGAAATGAGTTTACTCCCAGCTCAGTGCCTGAGCAGTCCTGCCCATAGCCATTCTCTCCTTAAACAAAATGGCACCTGATAGGGCTCTAGAGGTCTGACTGGGCTATGAAATCCAGCCTGTTCTCGCACTGCCCTTCTGGGATCTGCCACTCTGTCTCTGCTCCTGGTCAAATAAAACAGACCAGTAGGGCAAGCAGTTCTTTGTCTGGATTCACCTCCGGAGCTCCAATAAATATCCCTTCCCACCTTGCTGCTGGTGGAGATTCAGCTGCTGGTGGAGTTCAGATCGCTGTTCGCTGAATGCCTGGGGTATCAGTCACTGCAAGACCACACTAACACATTCACTGCGTTTCTGTGTGTGTCAGTCTCTAGGTACCTCTCTGCTGTTGTTCTGTCTTCTCCTATTTCCTGGAATGTGCCCTCCTTGCTTCAAAATGGCTAATATTTAAACATGTCCTCACCCTATTCCACCATCTTGATTCTCTGAAAATCTCAAGTAGTGAATGTATTGTTTAAACTTTTTCTACTTTCTGTCAACCTGTCTCCCTTCCAACCCACCTGATTCCCCAACTACTTACATCCCTGGATAATTTAGTCTGTCAATGATCAGATGTGAGTCCCCTGGTCCTCTCAATTTGGGGTTCTAAAACCTGAACAGGACAAATGAATATCCTTAGCAGAAGTGATGATGAGCCACCATGAAGTGCTGATGTCACTGTTAGAGAAGACTACAAAAGACCAGCATAGAATGTTGTGGGTGGTGAGTGTGGGTGACAACTGTATCAGCCCCAGAGTGAAGCTGAATGCATTTCAGGAGGGCACCCTCATGGGGGAGTGGCTGTGTTCTTGGCAGACACACTGCATTCAGGAAGATTAAAGTTAATAAAAATGGGCTTCTCAAGGCCAAATGGAAAGAAACAAATAAGAATACCTGAAAAGGTGAAGTATAAAATTGAATCTTTTGCTGTTGGGTTAAAATTGAATATATTACTCTATGCTAAAAGTTTTAATGATAGATGCATAGATAAGCAGATTTGGAGAAACGCAATAAGAAAACGTAGGTTTGGGTTATAAAAATATCTGGGCTTTGCAACTATCTTGCTCATTTGGCCAAAAACATGCACAGATGCTAGAATTAGTGGGTGAGAGCTTGATAAGCAATGCAATGCCTTCATAGTCTCCAAGTATCTCCCCTCCTACACTCAAAAAAATGCATTAATTTCAAAGATAAGAGGCATGACAAACATCAACTTAAACAACCAGAATTAACATAATCACTGATGGAACAAATAAAAACCACCAAAGAGGACCCAGTGGAATTGCTCGGTTGGTTAATCCTCCCCGTTCAAGTGTTGGGGTCCCATGTGGTGATTGGTCATGTCCCAGCTGCTCCAATTTCCAGTCAGCTCTCTGCTTGTGGCCTGGAAAAGCAGAGCAGAATGGTTCAAAGCCTTGGGATCCTGCACTAATGTGGGAGATTCAAAGGGGGCTCCTAGCTTCTGGTTTCAGGTCATCTCAGCTTTAGCAATTTGTGGCTGCTTGGAGGAATGAACCAGCAGATGGAGGATCATTCTCCTTCACCTTATGTATCTACCTTTCCAATGCAAAAAAAAAAAAAAATAGATCTTTAAAAGTTAAATTAAAACAAAAATTAAATGAAAATCAAAATAAATCATCAAAGAAAGAGCTGGAATGAAACAGTGTACTGTTCCCAGCTCCATTTCTGATTAACTTTGCTCAGAACACAAGGTCTGATCCAATCATAGGGAAATAGACAAACCAAGTTGAAGAGTTCTGCAAAATTATTTGCAGACATAATGTTAGATCTAGTCCCTTAGGTGTAAAGAACATTGTTTGCACAACTGGTCCTAACAAATGTGACTAGGGTTTGTATGATATTTGTTACTATTTTTTATTCAATCATAGCTGTTGCAAAAGGAAATTCAATAAACCTGTTGTTTTCAAGATTGTTTAATGACATCATCATTATATGCCAAAAATATAATATTTAGAATATTTTTTCTAATAACATGAGTTCCATGGTCTGCATTGATAAGTTTTAAAAGACATCACATCTTGTATATCACTCATGAGACTAAGTGTATGTGACATCTTAATGCTTTTACTGCAAGAAAGTTTGTGATGGGGGAAATGTCTACACTTCCTGCTGAACAAGCTAAAACCAGTTTGTTTGTTTTTTTTAAGTAAACTCTAGAGACCAAATTTAATTTTTTTTTTACCTTTAAAGTTTCCTTTAAGCAATATTTGGTGTTCAGAAATAAAAGCAGCTAAAACATATCTATATTTGTTAAACTGTGGAAATAAAAATTCAGAAATGCGATTCCAAGCTTGATACAGAAGACTGAAAGTGGAAAGCCCTATAGTTGTGACACATGTTTTAGTCTTCGGGTATTGCCAAGCAGTGGTTCTGCCACGCAAGGAGCTGGGGAGTTTTCCATGGAGTTGTCACAGTTCAGAGTGGTATTGCCAGATACTCCTGGGGGATACAAAATAAAGGACAGATTTTGTTCTTGATTGTAAAGCTCCAGTTCCTAAAAACATAATGTAAATTTCTGAAAAAAATAATGGAAGTGATGACCCAAAACATGAAATTATGACTTAGTCCAAAACATGTTGGACTGAGAATGCAATTTCTGACTTGAAAAGTAGCAGAAAAATCATTATAACTATTATTACAGCCTAAGGATACATGAGTGTTATTTAGGTGTAAGTCACATTGTTGCTGCTATAAAGAAATATATGTTGAGTTTACAAGGGCACAATCTATCCCTTTTGTAACCAATCAAAATACTGACACAAATGCACAATTCTGATACTTTCTAAGCCTGAAGCTTAAATGGGTTGATTGTGGATGTTCAACTAACTCTAAATCTTTGTTTATGTCTATTCAATTTCCATTTAATCCTGGTTTACCTACTGTAAATTCAGGAGACCACAGGTGGTAGAGCTCCGTTTAGTAAGTAAAAACAATTACAATTAATGTGACTATTTTTCTGTTACGCCATTAACAGTCATGATTTTTCTAAGCAGATACTGTCAGAAGGAATTGACACAGGAGAGGAAAAAGGAAAACAACTGTGGGTGGGGTGTTGACTATAATTCATTAAGAAACTGAAAAGCAAACATCTGGTAAATGTTTGACAAGGCAAAGGAGAATACCTCAAACACAACATGAAAAATAAGCATATTTGGGATACAGATTAGAGCCACCTGAGAATTTAATTGAGGTATTTAATTGGCTTAGTGAATTCACCATCCTACTCTGTGACATAAATAAGGCCAACCTAAATAATGAAATAGGCACTTGACTTTGTCCTGCTGGGTTAACATGTTTAATACAATCAGGCAACCGCACTGCTTTTGGAGAAAGAAGATATTGTATACCTTGAAGAAGTGGGAGAGAATGGCTTTAAGATGAGTTCAGCAATATAGACTAGGGCAGGGTCTCTAGATATCTCAAAGGGACAGTCTGCTGCGAAATCCATTGAATGCCTTGAGTTTATATTCTTATTGTATTTCAAATCATTTGACTTATGTTGTTTTACTGTAAGAGTTAACCTGCTATGAAATGAGCATTTTACTTTCAATGCTTGCAATAGGTAATACTTTAGAATCCCATATTACTGACAATAATTTGTAGCAAATTTAAATTTTGTATTCATAGAAGAAGCCGATTTAAGACTCAACATTCCTTCTGGAAACCTTGACTAAAATGATTGACTTGCAATGTTGCTGTAATTTGACAGAGAGCAAAAAATAGTTTCCTTACTTAATGCCATGGCCATTATGGGAAGAGGAAACGTCGATGTACAAATATGTGAAAATGGGATATAAAAATAGATAGTTGGGAAGGAGTATCATTCAATTACAGTTTCATTGTAGCATTAATCATTTTGCAATTATTTATTGAAAGTTTTCTACTTTTAGTTAACTGTATAAAGAGATTTTAGACTAGGAACCCATGTTGTAGCACAATGTGTTAGCCCACTGCCTGCAGTTCTGTCATTCCTTGTTGTTGCACCAGTTCAACTTCTAATTGCTCTTTCATACTTGGTCCGCTTCCCTGCTAGTGTTTTGTGGGAAGCACTGAATTATAGCTTACATGTGAGACAACACTTGGACCAAGTTTCAGGATCCCAGCTTCAGCCTGGCCCTGTCCTGGCTAATGTGGCCAATGAGGCCATTTGAAGAGTGAATCAGCCTATGGAAATCTCTGCGTCTGTCTCCCTTCTCTGTCACCCTATCTCTCAACTAAATTTTTTAAAATACTAAATTTAAAAAAATGATGTTATAAAAATAAACATAAACTCAATCATCTTAACTATAGAACTAGTTGAAGGACAGGCTACCTTTTATTTTAAATTCTTCCATGTTATAACTCAGGTAAATGAAAATATGCTGAAGCCAGAAAGTAGATTATCTTCAGTCAATTGTTCATATTTTTCTCAAAGTGTTTTATTCCTAAACAACCTGTGGGACAAGGAATTTATTTGTCCATGAATTACAACAAATGTGGAGGTAATTAGTAGTAGTCAGTTCATCTCTGTTAAGATTTATCAGGATCTCAGCATCCTTCTATTAAGAAAATCCTCCATGTCAAATTTTATCCTTAAGTATTTTGTCTCATGGTTATAAACCCTAAGAAACTCAGTTATGTTCAAAGGCAAGAGGACAAGCTCTGAGAATGGCCACTTTTCCTCTGTCTCTCTGTCTCTATAACTTATACTGTACAGCAAAATGTTCCATTAGCTCCTGACAAATATTCTTGTATCCATTACTGACTGTTACAGTATCACATGCCAAACCCAATGCTGGTCTGTTGAGATCAAATACACTTCTCTTAAATTCAATTTTTTTAACCTGTTATGTTAAAAAGAAAATAGTCAATTTGAGGGCTGGCATTAAGTATAGTGGGTTAACTTGCCACTTGCTATGCCAGCACCCCACATGGTATTACCACTTTGAGTGCTGACTGCTCTGTTTTAGGTCTAGCTTCCTGCTGATGCACTCAAAAAGGTACAGGAAGATGCTGTAAGTGGTTGGGCTGCCTCCATCCATGTGGGAGGTGATGATGGTGTTGGTCCAGGCTCTTGGTGCTGGTCTGGCCCATCAGTGCTGGTCATTGTAATCATTTGGGAAAGGAACCAGTGAGTAAAAGATTATCTTTGTCCCTCCCTCTGTCATTCTTCCTAGTCACATAAATACATAGATCTTTTCAAAACAATCAATTTAATGTTTAAGAAGGAAACAATAAAGTAATCAGCATTACTCTCCATGTTTTAATATGCATTTGTGTTAAATGATATCTTTTTCTTATGCTAATGTCTTCCTATTTATTGATCATCTGATATGTACACACTTGAAAATTTCTCAGGACAGAATGCAATGTACACCATTTTCCATGGGCCTTGGCCTTGATTCTTTTAAGTTTGGGAGCTGCTGAGTTAGAATTCCTGATTATATTACAACATAAAAACTATCTCATCTATTAAAAAATTAAGTCCATGCCTTCCACCTCATTGATCCTTTTTGATATTCAGCTGTGATAATAGTTCCCAAACACAATTGTGATTTATGATATTCCATCTGTTTTCTTTCAATGTAATTAATGTATATATCCCCATGCTCATGATTTAGGCAAATGCTAAATCAACTGAGTTTGGCAAATAATAAAAACTATCAAGTGGGAACCTTAGAGACATTGGAGTAAGAAAATAGTATTACTCATCCATTATGCCTGTTGTATTTGGAGTTTTATTTAAATGACATCTTTCTCATAATATTTTACAGAGGGCCTACATTACAGGAGAAAATGTCAAGTATAAAATTAACAATAGAAAGTAATTTCTAAATTGGGAACTTAGCTTAAAATCTTAGTTTGACCTAAACAATTAATTCTTACTTTAAAAATAGATTTAACCAGGGCAGTCACTGTGGCACAGAGGACTAATCCACAGCCTATAACACCAACACATGAGTGCTGGTTTGAGTCCCTGCTTTTCCACTTACCAGTTCTTTGCTGACACACCTGGGAAAGTAGCAGAAGATGGCTCAAGTCCTCAGACCTCTGAACCTCTTTGGGAAACCAGGATGAAGTTCTTGGCTCCTGTTTTTGGCCTGGCCCAGCCCTGGACATTGCAGCAATTTGAAGAATAAATCAGTAGATTGAAGATCTCTCTTTCCCTCTCTGTGAAACTCTTTCAAAATAAATAATCATAAATCTTTGAAACAAATATACCTAGTTATAAATGATTCTTCTAAAGTATAACTGAAGCCTTATGCTTATAGCCCTCTGCCATAAGTACCTTACATCAGTCATGTCCTGCTGCACTGTCAGCTGTAAATCTAGTAAGTAAATAAACAGAGTTATGGAAGTCACATATTATTTTAGTATTCAGGCCTTAGTCGACTTTCTCCATGATTAGATAAAAGTATGACAACCTTGCTGATCTAGAATAATATATGTAGCATACATTTAATTTGGTAGAGTATCTCCAGTGTTTCCATTTATTAGAAAATAATATCTACATACTTTATATATGTCATGTAAATTTTCCATTTGTAGATTAAATTAAAATCTTAGAGATTTCAGATTTGATCTAATTTTAAGTTTGAGGATAACTGCTAATGACTTGTTTATAACTAGGGAGCAAAGTTGAAACCAGAATTCAATTTATGTACCTAATCATTTTTTTAAAATATACAAGACAATTAAAATCTTAAATGTTAATTATATGAGAACATACATGCATTCAAAATATGTTAAAAACTTTGTAGATCCTCATATTCAGATTGCAAAATAAAGAGAAATCAAAGACAAATTGAATAATGGAAGTACTATATATTCACAAATTAGAGGCTTTAATATTAAATACTGATTTTTAATTTAATGTCTAGTAAGCACTTCTCATTAAGATTTTACATGAATTATGTAAATTTTATATAAAGTCTGAGATGAAAAATTTATATTGAAAGGCAGAAGTTAAAATGGCATAAGTTTGAAAATGAACACACATGGACAATTTATCCACCCAGGAGCAAGCACTTCAATAAAACTGTAATACTTAAGAAGAGTGGGTTATTGAAATAGACAGCTAACTCAAAGAGAGGATACATGCACAGCTCACACACACAGACACATGTACCACACTTAGGGGACAGCACAAGAGTATCAAAGGTACATGGAAAATGCAAGATCATGTAAATTTTATACAAACTTTCTAAACCTCTCCTTTATGTCTTTGTATGAGTATAAAATTATATTAAGTATTTATTTGGTTTGTGGAAAGACAACATAACAGAACCTTCAGACGGGATTAATTTCTCAATAGCAAATGGTACTTGTCGGCTGGATTTCATTGGAAGGATGTCGATCTTAATTTCCAAATTTTCACCAAAACTTATTCCAATGTGATAAGTTATAAATACGAAAGTAGCAGAACACACACACACACACACACACACACACACAATCTTTTTAAACCTAAAACCAGCACAGTAATTTTGTGCTGGAGAAAAGCAAGCATTTTCTTTTCTTTTTCTTTTTTTTTTTTTAATTCTTATTTTCTGTTTTCCAGGTATATGGCTGTTTCCATTCCTTCCCCTTTTCCTTCCCCTCTCTTCCCTCCCTATTGTGTCTTTTTTTTTTTTTTTTTAGTTTTACAATAATGCAGTCCTTTAGCTGTAGTCTCAACTCCAGAATTCTGCACATTATGCACGTTATGTGAATCATGACATTGTAGGTATAAGCAATGGTAGACAGTCTACTATCTTGCTATCTATGTATAATTAAATATTTTATTTGAGGCCTACTTTTATTCAGGAGAAAAAATACATGCTGTCAACCTTGATTCCTGCTACTCTGGTCTCCATGACATTCTGTTTTTGTAAGATTGTAAGTGTGTACTTATTTTCTTAAACAGAACAGTTTTTGGTGACTATGAACTATGTTGTATTTAAACTAAGAATTTCTACGTAAAACAATTAGAGAAGTGAAAATCTAATCCACCAAAGAGTATTATATTCGTAATATCTATGGGATAGTATATTCATTTCCAACATATCAAAATGACTTTTAAAATCAATAAGAGTCAGAAAACTCCACAAAGGGGACAGGCGTAGGAGCTGGAATTCTGGTGCATCTCATATCAAGATGCCTGGGTTGGATCCAGCTCCCAAATCAAACTTCCTGCTGAGGCAGACCTGAGAAACAGCAGTGATGGCTGAAGTGCTTGGGTTCCTGCTACGAATACAGGAGACCTTGGTTGGTTTCCCAAGTTCTGAGACTCATTTTGGCCTAGTCTAAGTAATTGCAGGTTTTTGGACATCTGGAGAGTAAACTACCAGCTCAGGCGTGTTAATTCTCCCACTATCACTTTTCTTTCTATTCTCTCTGTATCAATTTTCTATTTTATTTTTTAAAAAGATTTATTTTTTTTTTTATCAGAAAGTCAGATATACATAGAGGAGGAGAGACAGAGAGGAACATCTTCCATCCAATGATTTACTCCCCAGAGAGCAACAATGGCCAGAGCTAAGTGGATCTGAAGCCAGGAGCTAGGAGCTTCTTCTGCCATGCAGGTGCAGGGTCCCAAAGCTTTGGGCCACCCTCAGTTGCTTTCCCAGGCCACAAGCAGGGAGCTGGATGGAAAGAGGGACCACTGGAATTAGAACTGGTGCTGCCCATATGGTATCCTGGTGCATGCAAAGCAAGGATTTTAGCCGCTAGGCTACATCGGGCCCTGTATCAATTTTTTAAAGAAATGCAGATCATTTGGAAAAATGGGAAAAGATCTTTGGACTGCATACTTGAAGATGCCAAATGATCTCATTTTATGCTTACTACAGAAAAGTGTGTTTAATTTCTTTGATTATTAGGAAAATTAAGACATAACCACATGTGATCATATCTGTAAGATTAGCAAAACTGAAAAATACAGAAAATATCCAGTGTTAATTAGGAGCAATTAAGATGGTCACAGAGGGGTAATGTGAGTAGAAACTGGAAAAGTCACTTTATAAGATTTGTGACAAATTTATACAGCCTTATTTTGCTCCAGTCCTAAGGAGAAATACATCTACTCAAATTTCTACAGTAGCAATATTGTAGTATCAAAAACATAGGCATTACCATAAATAAAAAAGTAGAATGGATAAATTATAACCTTTTCACAAAGCAGGATCATGCACAGTGAGGAAGAGAGACGTGCAATTATACAAAAGAAGATAATTTCAACGCATATCTTTTAAGCAAAACAAATCAGAAACTTTAACATTTTATTATTCAAGGCACTCAAAAAACAAATGTAATGTGCTTCACTGGAAAATGAAATATTTAGCCCTTGACTAGGTTACAGACAGGAAAGGAAAAAATCACCTGATAACTTGTTAATATTGAATAGGTCTCACTATTACAGAATTATTTGTTCTGGTCTATGGCAATACCACGCTGGACACACCTGATCCCAAAAGCTTAGCAAGGGCGGGCCTGGTTAGTACTAGAATGGGAAAATTAATTGTTTTGTGACTTCAAGTCAGCAGCTGGGACCAAATGATTTTTTAGTATTAATTTAAAATAGAAAACAAGCTAGTAATTTAATACTTACTTTTAATAAGGAAGGATATGTGAGCTCTCATATTTTTAAGACATTTACTTTTATCAGAAAGGCAGATTTACAGAGAAAGAGAGAGAGACAGATTTTACATATGTTGGTGTGCTCTCCGTATGACTGCAATGGCTGGAGCTGGGCTGATCTAAAGCTGGGAAATAGGACCCTCCTCCAGGTCTTCCATGTGGGTGCAGGGATCAAGCACTTTCCATCACTTTCCCAGGCAATACGCAGGGAATTGGATTGGAAGTGGAGCAGCTGGCACCCACAGTCAGAGGCTTAACTCACCATGCCAGGGAAACAAGCCTTGTTCACATTTTTTTTTTAACTAAGGAATTTCCTTATGTAGTTAATAACATAAATAGAAGCTTAGGTTTTTGTTTAGAATGAGTCTTATTAAATGAATACCTACATTAGAATATATTTCACAAAATTTACTTTGTAGAAATTTCACTATAATGGATCTGACTAAGCCATAATTTCATTACGTTTAAATTATGGCAGCAACAGGCAATGGTTAAGGGAAAATTAATCTGAAATTTTGATTGTAGGCTGGTATATTGTGTAACTGCTGGCTACAATGTCACAATTCCATTTGGTCACTGGTTGCTCCATTTCCAATCCAATGTGTGTGGGAAAGCAGCGGAAGATAGCCCTTGTGGGAGACTCAGAAGAAGCTCCTAGCTTGGGTCTATTCCAGCCCTAGCAATTTTGGTCTTCTAAGGAATGAACCAGTGGACAGAAACCTTAAATGCTCATGGAGACAGATATATTTATCCTTATTGGATAGTTAAAGTCAAATATGTAACCAAACACACTATGTTGCATCATAGTACCCCACAAATATGTATTATATTCATGTGACTATACATTTTTAAAAATATTAATTTGTGGTTTGTGATTAAGATTCTCAACATAATAAGAATTCTATTGCAATAAAGATGTCATTGTTAAAACAATCAAAGAGAGATGCATTTTACAGAACACATGACACCAAAAGTTAGTAGTTGATGAACTAACACAGACACAAAAGAGAGTAAAAAGTATGTTTATAACTTGTATTTTTTTCTAGATGAGATAGGAGTGTTATAGAAACATAATTTAAAGATTCCACACAAAGTGAAAAGTCTGAAAAGTACAAATTAATGAAACATCACTTTTTAATATTAAACTGTTTAGCACATTAGGAATGCCAATTAAAGTTCCAAATTACACTTTTGGAACCAACTGCCAGTAGTATCCATCTTCCTCAGATGTAACATCTGTGAAGCTGACAGCATGGGACCAGATTTTTGGACACTGCTGTGTAGATCACCATAAACTTTATTACCCCAAAATGATTCCTTAAACTTTTCCCAAATTATTCCTATCCACTGTTTCTTGAAAACTCTCCATGATTTCCTGTTACAAGTGTTGGGATTTAAAGAGAGAACTACTACATGATCATCTTAGCTTTATAAAAAGAACTTCAGACAAATACAGAATCAAGTGTCTCCTCATTAACTTCATGTCAAAGAGGGGTCTTTCCATCTATGTCAAATAAGCCCCCAGAGAAGTGTGCTTTGCAAGCCATCCAGTTGTTCAAATCGTCTAGTGCTTTATACACCTACATAGATGGGGTTGCTTCATGTGACAGGAATTCAAATCTTTAATAACACACTATTTTCTATTTCCATTTGTCATCCTGCTTTCTCCCTTTTTCCAAGTTACAAACACTCAATTTCTTCAAGACACTACCAATCAGACGGTTGTTAAAACGAACTCAACAATATCAATGCTGCACTGAAGACAAAAAAAACCAAGGCTTTAGGTTCCACATTTTTATCATGAGAGACTCAGTGAAATCAAATCACAGAAGGGACACCAATGGGACTTGATCTGATACAGCCAATGGTCACCAGCAGGTTATCTTTCCCTGCAGGTAGGATTTCAGAGCTCTATGAGACAGCAGTAGGAAAACACAAGACATGAATAGAAGCTTCAAATGTTCACTAGTGGCATTACATTATGCCTATTTCTTCTTCCAATAACTTGTTTTATTTTCATAAAGTGAGCAAGTTTCACATATTTCGTAATACAGATTTAGCAACATAGTGTTACCTCCTATCACACCTACCTTCTGCCCACACTCCCACCCACTCACCTCCTTTATTATTTTTATACATTTATGTTAATTCTGACCCTTCCAACACAGTGAAGTAAAGAGAATAGAAAATGGCTTACACATAAAGGTGAGAAAACTAGCATCCATACAAGTTAGGAGGACTTAACTTCTCACAACAGGTCAGAGTTGAAATTAGTCCTTGATCCAGGTTTTACTCTCCATCCTGATGAAAGCATGCATTTGCATGTCATGAACTTAGAAGAAGAAGGTGGCAACGGAACAAAATTTCAAGGCCACTTGCAATGTTCATCAGATGCAAACAGCGACTCAATTACTTTTATAGGCAAACTTCCAACTCTAAAACAACTTCTAAAATTTTTAAAGAAAATCTTTAACTTTATACTAGAATACCCTTAGTATGAATAGAAAGAAAGTAATTAAAAGAAATAATGGAAAACACTCCAAATTTGACTACCAAACTTTGTATGTTAGCTTTCCTTTTCTTCAAAAAAAAATTAACTTCATTTGAAATGCAGACTGTGAGAAGTACATATGATATATAGAAATACATATGTATAAATATTGAAGAGGTGTCTGTCTAAACATTGTGCATGTAAATGTATGTTTATATGCAGAGAGACAGAGGGATTGTCATTTGTTGGTTCAACCCCCAAATATACGAAATATCAAAAATTGGGTCAGACTCAACCCAGAACCTATAAAGTCATCAAAACAGACTGAAACAACACCCCCAAGAAAGAAACCAGGGGCAGGGTTGTGATGCAGCCCTTAGCACAGCCTCAACTGTTAACAAAGTGCCTGTTTTGAGTTTTAACCTGAACAATTCAAAACCCAATACAAATCTCCCACAGTGGTGCCAGGTACCGAAGTACTGGAGGCATCGCTGTCACAGGAGAGCAGTGGCAGGAGACATCTGCTCCTGTTAGTTGGGTCTTGTTTTGTCCCCAAGGGATGTGGCAGATTTGCTGTGAGGAGCAGCACAGCTCCTCTTCATGCAGCCTTTCTTAGTGTTCAGCTTTGTCAGGAACAGCTCTCTATTGGATAGCTGCCGCTCACTGCCAGGTTCTGTGAGCATTGCCTTCTTCTGTGCTACAGTTTGAGTTCTCTTCCCGGCCCAACCAGGAATGCTGCTGGATTCTGGGGTACACCTCGTCTCCGCTGCCCTGTGACCACAATGAATGAGGCGCATGGGCAAGGAAGAAATGAGAAAAGCAAAGGATATTTATTGAGGAAGTCAGAGAAAGCTTCTTGGCACCTGAGAAGGCTGCTGAAAGTCACTGGCCAGCGGGCCTGAATGTCTCAGGATGTCTATGTGTTCCTAAAGCAGGAAGTTATCCTCAATTGGTTGAGGTATATGTTAATGAAGTGTTCCATGTGAGCCAATAGGGACCTGCTATTGGAGTAGCAGGCCAGAGGTTTGCGAAGTGCTCAGTCAGGTCCGCCCAGAAGACTCAAAAACATTTGAGAATTACTGGCCAAGCCAAGCGGAGGGCCAGACTGCGCCGGGCACAGGCCTAAAGCCAGTGGCATGTATGAGAACTGGGTCTGGGGGGATCAGAGGAAGAAACTTGGGAAGCTCCCCTGGCGAGTTATAGCTCCCACTGGTGAATAGGTGGTCTGGACCTGGGGGTTGGACAGGCTGGACAAAGTAGCACCAACAGCTCGTCAATGTATGAAAAGGTGATGGAACGGGTGTACCAGGCAGTACTGAGCAGACCTTAGCCCACAAGTAAGATTGGAAACCAGAGTGGAGCACAGGACATGCCCAGCTAGGTTTTTGCACCAACCGGTCTGCATGAGCCACAGATGCTAAGCCACAGTGTCGAAGGCAGGGGTCATGACAGGTGAGGGGCTGTGCCAAGCTGAGTCAGAGCAACCACTGGCATGTATGCAATCTATGGCTGGGAAAAGGCCCAGTTGGGGGGCTAAGGGGACACCCTCGCTGGGTGGAGGTTCCCACCAATAGGTGCACGAGCTGGAATGGGGGCTGTGTTCTGGTCATGATACAGTTGTAGTCTCCCTTGGCACAAGTGTGGACTGGGACAAGATGCACCAGGCCGGGCCAGACTGCAAAACCTTTTGGGGTTCTGGAGGACCAGGGTAGATGTGGGACGGACTAGGCTAGGTCTCAACCCCAACTGAGCCATATATGAACTGTTTGTGGATATGCACGACCCGTGGTTGGGTTGAAACACCCAACAGCAAGAACCAGAATGGGTTGAAGGCCAGTTAGAAAAAAGCCACTGTTCCTGCGAGGACAGGAGGCAAACTGAGTAGTACCAGCTCATGGACCCACTGGTATACATGAAAGCTGGCACTTGGAGGGTTCTGGTGGAGGAGCCCAGGCAACTCCTCTGGCAGGACACAGACCCTACAAGTAAGCAAGCACAAGAAGCATGGAAGGAAACAGACAAGAGTTCATGGAAAGTGTCCCACTGGCATACATTTGGCATGGGCCAGGGGCTGACCAGGCTGAATCAGTTCACGTCATCCACTGGCAAATCCGAATGACAGAACAGAGTGTGGGTCAAGCCAGGTTTGGTCGTGATAAAAAGCAGTACACAACACGAATGCCAAGATGAGGTTGCCTGAGCCAGATGTGACCACAGCTGCCAACCAGCACGCATGTGAACCAGGAAGGAGGGGGGCAGAACCAGCAGGGGAATAAGGAGTGGTTCCCTTGCTGGACAGCTACTCCCACTGGAGAGAGTGAGCTGGGATGGGGGTAGACCAGACTAGGCCAGGCTACAACACCTGTGAGCCTCATGTGGACCAGATCAGGGAAAAACCAGGCTGGGCTGATTATTCCTACTGGTGCAATCTACAATTAGAGTGGGTGAGGGTTGTTGGGGCTTAGCCACAGCATCAGCTGGCAGAAACTGGCACTGGGGGCTAGTTTTGTGAAGTTAAACCACAGAACCACCTGGAGAGTGCATAATCTGAGAGTGGGAGTGTCCTGGGAGGGAAATAGTGGGCTCCTCCCTCTTGGGTTGCCACCCCCCACGGGAGAGCATGAAAACCAGGACAGGGGCTGGTGCGGCTAGACAGACACCCAACAACATCCGTAAAGGCTGGATAGTTGAGCTGGTTAGATGGAACAAGGTTTTAATACCCATTGACATGTATGAGAGCAGAAGGGAATGTGGGACAGACTGGACTAGTCTGCCACACATACTGGCAAGCACTGGAACTAGGGTAGGGGGAGGGCCTGGTGGAGGTTATTGTGGGTCGTTCCGACTAGGCTGCAGCTCCCACTGGTTTATGTGAGGGCCGAATATGCGCTGGGCAGAACCAGGCTGGACTGCAAACATCCATTGGTTCCAGAAGACATCCATTGGTTTCTGATGGAAACAGAATCAACCCAGCAATTGTAGCCACCAGCTAATCGACTATGCTGGGCCCTGTGCTTGCTAGCACATACAAGAATCTGGTCTGGGAACACCTCAGACAAAGTTTCTTGGGGGATTCCCCCCTACCGAGCTTTCAGACTCAGAATGTTAACCATCAAATGACAGAGGACAGAAAAAGTCAATCAATCACCTCAGCTATATGTTGGCAATGAAAATACAAATTGGAGACGCTATGATGGACTATGTTGATCAGTGGAATCTCCAACAACCGCATTGTGCTTGGAGTGGTGAGAGTGGCAGCAATTCATAACTGTTGAATTATCAGAACCACTTAAGCAAGACCTCACGAAGCATGTCCCACATCTGGGACCTGGGGTGGGTGGGAGACTGGGTGGGACTTCTCCCTTAAAATTTCCTTTTACATCAGATATATTAACGAAACAATGTGGAATTAATTGTCTTGCCCATCTTCCTGTAGTGCTTGAACCTTTTTACCCTAATTATGTCAAGACTGTCAAAAATTTTTTAAAAATTATCAAAAGAAAAAAAAAGAGAGAGAGAGAATTACTGGCCCCTAGTTTCTTTCTTGAATTCATCGTTTCAGTCTCTTTGGTTAACAATGGTGATTACTTTCTATATTCAAAAGCAGTTTGCAAAATTACATACTTCTTTAGTTAGAATAAAGATATCTTCTTGACTTGTGGAAAAAGGAAAGAAGAAGCTAGCCACAATCTCAGATTTTCTTGATTCCTAAGAAATGCCAGAAGAAACAGTAAATGGATATTCTGTGGCTTTGGGTAAAGCATGCACTAATTTTTAGGTGTTTTAATTTCTAATATCTGTTAGGGTTGAGAACTTTTTAACTTTGTAAGTATATCTACCAAAAATAACTAATGAGCAAGACCTAGAAGCTGAAAAAGTTTGGATTGCATATCTAAATAGACTTCCCACTAGTTGTTGCACATTCGTTTCAATTTTTTATTCAAACAAGTCAGTTTGAGTCTCATTATCCAAAAACATTGTTATTTTTTAAATCTTGACTGCTGTAGAAGTGACCTGGGTGTACTTCAGGGAAGATCATATAGTCAGGCAGCTATTAGATTAGTTACAAAAGTCTTGGTCTTTAAAAATTCAGTATGTTATTGAAATATTAAACATTTGTGCTGCTGCTTCTTTTCTTTCCCCCTATGAAAACTGCCACCAGAACAGAAGGTTTGAAATTTGTGTGGAAATATTAAAGTTACATGTAAATATTAAATGCAAGAACTCAACTTGTTTTGTGTTACACAAATAATATTGAACTAATTCTAATTGTGTTTATCCTTTGTGTAACACAATGTTCAAATGTCTTTTCCCCAGTAAACAGAAAAAAATCTTAAGTTAGGAGTTATACCTGAAAACACATCCTACCTAAAAATGCATAAAGTGGTACATTGAAAGAGTTTAGAAATTATTTCTTCAATACATGCTTGCATCTCTTCTAGAATACCAAAGCACTAACAGGAAGTCAGCTTCTCTTATTGTCTAAACAAGTGGTAAATTGGGATGCAATCCCTGCAGAATGAAAGTGGAATTTGCTAATCTGTGTTTTTATTTCCCGTAAGTGGCAACATTACTAGCAATTAGAAACAAATACACAGACAACAAAAGCAGGGTAGGGCGGAAGGGTGGAGGCAAAGCAGAATGTTTATTATTTTGAGATCTTCATTAGGGAATGCTCTTGTGTCAGGGGATTAAACACTGCCATCTAGACATGAAAGCCACATTGCTCCTTGGTGCCACTGGCACTATAGTCTCTTTATCCAAAAACATTGTTATTTTAGAAATCTTGACTGCTGTAGAAGTGACCTGGGTGTAGTTCGGGGGAGATTATCTGGAGTCAGGGCTTCTATCAGGAGTCAGGGTTTATCTGGAAAGGAACAGTGTCTCCAAATGAAGAACATGAAAATATTTTCCCTGTGCTACATGTTTTGAGTAGGAGGCTTTCCCATTTGGTTGGTTTAGGAATAGAAAAAGTTGAACTTGTGTATTCCATAGCTAATTTTGTGTGGGGCCAGCAGAAATCTCACTACTCCCAACCTTTTCTTAAAAAAAAAAAATAGGTATAACAGATTCTCTTCCAACATTAAATGGGATAATTTTCAAATCTCAGTAAATAATGAACCATTGAAGATCTCTGGCAGTCAGGGGAATGAGTCATAAATTCAAAGCCATTGATTCAAAAGAGGTTCAAAAATTTCATCGAAATGTAATTAAAAGATGTTTATTTTGGTGCAAGTTTTTGCAATCCCTATGTAGATATTTCACACTACGCATTTTCATGAACAGTTTGAGGACTTCCCCATACAAACCTGGTCTCTAGTGCAGAGACAATGTCCTGTAATTAAAACATGTCAATGACTTTTGATAAAAGATAATTTTTAATTTATTTGTAAGGAAAAGTTACAAAAAGAGACACTGGCAAAAACAGAGAAAGAAAGATCCCTCCCCAAAAGTTTTCATGTACAGAGCTGGACCAGGCTGAAGCCAGGAGGCAGGAGCTTTGTCCAAGTTTTGCACATGGGTGCAGAGAGCCAAGCAATGGGCCATTCTCTGCTGTTTTCCCAGTGTATTAGCAGAAAACTGAATTGGAAGTGGAGCAGCCCATACTAGCACCCACATTCATAAGAGATGCCAGCATTTTAGATGATTTTATCTGATATGCCATGAGACCAGCACCATGTCCTTGAATTTTAATTTGAGCTGTGTGCAACTCATATTATGTCTTATTCATGAGTTTTTAACAAAAAGTACTACTTTTTAATTGTTTTAAAAAATTCTATGTATTTTGACACTAATGCAGGAAACTCTCCTATGCTGCATGACTCCTCAAATACATGTTATAGCCAGAGAACAAGGCCTAAATGTGATCATGAATTCATTCCAGATCTCCAACACGGTTAGTTAAGAATCCAGCTACTTGGGTGCTCACTGCTTCCGAAGGTCTGCATAAGCAGGAAGTTGGAAGCAGGAGCCAGATGGGACATTCAGCCCAGATACTCAGACATGTGATGCAGATGTTATAACTGGAATGGTAAATGCATGCTTCCAAAAGACATAATTCCTCAACCTCAGAACAAATGTTATCACTGACTGCTTTGGCTGCCTGAGAATTATCTCCCACCTGAGTAAGCTTGAATCAGAGATGTTCAGTGTGATCCAAGTTCTTCCATACAGTTAGGTTTCATCTCATTTACTTTCAGGCTGCCCTTTTCACCTTTTCATGATTGTTGTAGTAGTGTTTATTGTAAATGAGACCATGATCAAGTCAACTAATGTTCAGCCAGCAAGCATTTTCTTTGTATCTTTTCATCTCTTTTCGATTCTCAAACCTTTGTAACCAATGAAACACCTTTCACTGCCATATCAATAATATAAAAGTAAAATGAGGACTCAGTAGTCCAAAAGACTTCACCCAGAACTCAATCCTTTCTTGTCTGTATGTGTTTAAAAGATCAGCTTGAAATGATGGCTACTTACATCTCTGTAAGCTGAGCTGTTTTTCAGGGAAGCAGGGAGGGGATAGGAGAGGAAGAAGGGCAGGGAGGAGAAGAGGGGGAAGGAGAAAGAGGAAAGAGGGACGGGAAGAAGGAGGAAGAGAAGAGAAGGGAAGGGAGAGAAGTAGGGAAAGGAGAGGATGAGTGAGGGGAGCAGGGAGAAGAGAGGAGTGCAGAGCAGGAGAGGGGAGGGGAAAGGAAAAGAACAGAGAGGAGAAGAAGAAGAAGGAGAAGGAGAAAGTGCTATTTGCTAAAGCAAAATGAAAGTGAGTAATCCAGGACTGACCGTTGTAAGGTAAGGTTAGAACAAGGCATGGATTAAAATGGAAAGGCCAGGACCTTTAGCTGGAAGCAGAAGAACGAACATTGGCTCACGCCTGCTGGAATGCCTTACATCAGCCTTTTGCTTTTTGAAAAGTTGACAAACAACACATGCCAAAAACTAGAGATGGAATTATAGCCTTAATTTATGTATGTTTTCAAAGTGCATTGTGTTTAAAGTAATACAAGGGCCAAACCTGCTGGGAGAACTGCAAGGCTGCAAAGCCATTAGCATCTACCATTTAAAACTGCTAAAAGACAGTGCACCAGTCACAGCTGAGTGAGCTGCTGACACACTGTGGAAGGGCGAAAGCCAGCCAAAACCCCTGGGAGCTGTGGAGACTGGCGGGTTGTGCAGCAACCAGTTACTGCCTCTGATGTCTTGTGTATTTCTAAAGATAGGTTTATTTTTTCTTCTTCATTTTATTCCTAGATCCAACTACTGCCAAAACCATAGGTAACCAATTAACACTTAGTAGGCATTCATAAATAATCATGGTTACAATTAGCCTTTAAAGACCAGTGTCAATACATCCCAAGTTAACCAACTGGTATGAGCCTAGTAACTAGATTTGGAGGTGAGATGAATGTGAAATACAAGTTCCTCTGCTTCATGTAAGCTCATAGTTCAGTAAGAGTGATGCCTTCAGAGGCATGGTGCAAGAGAAGCACAGAGAAAACTGACTTCTTCGGTCATACTTTATAATCATGCACAGACTAAACTAATGTGAAATGTCCAAGTGGCATTTTACTTTTAATTAGCTCTCAATTAAGAGCTTATGGCAATATTCCCTAACACCAGCAAATGAGATTTTTTTTGAGTGTCATTCTAAATGAATGAAAAGGAGGTAAAAGTTGAGTATAAAGTGATATTACTATTTTTTGTGAGATCTATATTCAGAATAAGCCAAAGGACGAAATTACAGGAGCCCTCTAAGTCAAAGAGTGGGGATCTATGAATTTAGTTGTTGCTGTTTTCATTCTGCCTAGTTTGCTTTAAATGGAAGGGGCTCATTAAAGATTGGATAAGGTGTCTCAAATACTTTTTATTTAGCACTTGATTAGTTTTCATTTTCTCTTCCCTTGATTATAATTTGCAAATTGTTGCATATTAATAAATGTATGGTTCACACACACACAAGAAATATATCAATGGCTGTGTTATATTTATCGAATTTAGGATAATGGGAAATAGGATTTGCAGAGCCAATGGGCTATTTTCTCAAACACAAGCAAATATAGAGAAAATGTTAAACCAGTTGGCAGAAGGCAATCCACATGCATGCCTATGATATATTTTATTGAGTTATAAAAGCCAAAATCTACTTTGATGGGAGGGTCTTTGGTGTAATGATTAAGATGTATCAGTGTACAATCCTTAACCATAGATACATCAATTCCATTCCCAACTTTAGCTTCTTACTATTGTCCACCCTCAAGTCAGCCAATAATGGCTTAAATTTGTGTTCTTCCATTCACATTTGTGACCCTGTTTAAGTTTTCAGCTTCGTGTTAGCCTGGTTTAACGCTCCCTGATTGCTGCAGGGTTTTAGAAAATGAAACACTGTTGGGTGATCTCTAACCACATCTGTGGCTGGAATTAGGGTGGAATTCATCTCTTACTGATTTGATCATAAAAATATATTTTTTCTTTTATTTAAGTAGTAAAAGTATTTGCAGATGGTAGGTGGACCAGCTTCAGGAATGTTATTTTACCAGTTTCAGCAATTGTTTTACCAGTTTCAAGAATATTATTTACCAAATACTCGAGTTTATGGGATCTGCAAATCTAAATTATTTATCTGCTGCATGACTGGATCATGCCATTAGGATGCCTGGAGAGACTTATCACTATATTGCAATATATAACAGCTTTTGTAGTGTTGGACAATGGGATTCCATAGTGTTTGATTATTCTGTTGGACTCCTGTATCATTTTAGATGAAGGCTAACATGGACCCATTTTTTACAACACTCCCCTGTAAAGTAGGGTGTGACAATCTTTACACAATATTAAAGCAATGTGCCTTCAACTCTGGGGAGTTGAGTGTGTGTTGATTCTGGGATAATTCTGCGAGTGGTGGTTCGCCATGGTCCATCCCAGGAATCGAATATAGAGAATCCATCCCTGGTATTTGCTTTACTAATCATGGTAGACAAGATGATTCTGACATGGTATAGTCTTATTGAAACTTTCAGAAGAGCAATTTCATATAGTGACATGTAAATGCAATGATAAACAATCATGTAATGGTCAACATTCTGCCTGTCCCTCATCTCTACAAATGTGAATGGTCCATGACCTGTCTGTTCACTCCAACTCTTACAACTATTTTGTAATTACAAAAAAAAAAAAAAAAAAAACCACCAAAAAACCCACTTATAATTTCAAGAATATAATAAGATTTTTTATTCCTTCTTGATAAAATGCTTATCCTATTGTAATGACACTTGAACGTGACACCCATGTGGGTGCCGGTTCTAATCCCAGCAGCCCCACTTCCCACTCAGCTCCTTGCTTCTGGCCTGGGAAAGCAGGCGAGAACTGCCCAAAGCTTTGAGACCCTGCACCCACATGGGAAACCCAGAGGGGGATCCTGGTTTCGGTTTGGCTTAGCTCCAGCCATTGCAGCCATTTGCGGAATGAAGCATCGGATGAAAGATATTCCTCTCTGTCTCTCCTCCTGTCTATATATCTGCCTTTTTAACAAAAATAAATAAATCTTTTAAAAATAATAATTTATTAAATCTCAGTGAACTTATTCTTCCCTGAACTACTAATTGGACGCATCTTTCAAAAGGGAAGCCATAATTTCTAGGAATGACGTATGTAGTAGTGTAACTGCAATGGCAAAATAATGCAAATTATACTTGTAATTGAAGTATATGATTGATCTTATTAAAAAGGTCTGGAAGGGTGAAAACAACTTTCCATGATTTTATGACTAGTAAAGTTTAGAAGTTTCTAACAAAGGCTATAATTACAATTCCAGGTATAATTGTCCAAATCTTCACAAAAGTAACCATAAGCTCCAAAAAATGTTTAGCCTTTATTTCTAGTGATATCAAATGAACTGACATAGAAAGTTGTCTTTTTTATTCAAAAGAACTCTGTGATTATGATTACCTTTCTTCCCAGCCTGCAGCAGGATTCAAAGCTCCACAGGCTTGGAGCCAGACGTTACCACATGACTTGGTTCTTCTTTCTGCTCCTAGATTCCCCCTGTCATGTAGCTACATGCTGACTCTTAAATCTTTGTGCCCTTTCACTTCTTTGGGGAAGTTTAGATTGGAAGAACATGAGAAATGTCATTGACAACCCAGGCTATTTTTTTTTTATTAAAGATTTATTTTTATTATTTTTTTATTGGAAAGGCGGATATACAGAGAGGAGAGACAGAGAGGAAGATCTTCTGTCCGAAGATTCACTCCCCAAGTGAGCGAGCCTCTTCCGGGTCTCCCAAGCGGGTGCAGGGTCCCAAAGCTTTGGGCCGTCCTCGACTGCTTTCCCAGGCCAGAAGCAAGGAGCTGGAAGGGAAGCGGGGCTGCCGGGATAGAACCAGTGCCCATATGGGATCCCAGGCGTGCAAGGCGAGGACCTTAACCACTTGCGCCACCGCGATGGGCCCAACAACCCAGGCTATTAATGAACACAAGAAAGCCCACATCCAGTACTCTTGGTTGTCAAAGGGCAGGAGTGACTCAGGACTGTGGACAGATATTGTCTCCCAAACCATGCTCACTCTCCACCATGCATTTTTGACTTGTGAATCATGATCTCAGACCTGGTCTTCATGGTCGCTGCATCCCAGTTCAGCCTCTCCAAGGTCATAACAGCATCTGCACACCCTGTTTTCAGTATGGGGCAGGGCTGGGGAATAAGAATTATACAAAGTTTCTATGTGGATGACTGCTATTCTAAGCTTCAACCTCATACCTTCTGTAACAAAAAGGATTTGGGGCCTATTTTGTTTTGGAGAGTGTTATGTTGTATTGTTTCTTTTTAAAACTATTATTTTTTTTTTCCTTTTCATGTGGACTCAATATGTCAAAAAGCAGAGCACAGTGGAAGGTGTATTGTGTATCTTATTTAGACACTGTTTGGGGGAAAATTTCATCTTGGATGAGAAATACAATTGAGGACTGCCATGCTGGGCCTGGCACACTCGGTTTGCCCTTTCTCTCTACTTCAGTCCCTAATGTTTCTCCTTTCAAATATGTGACTTTACTAGGTTTCTACTTATGAAATAATTTTTTTTTAGTATAAAGGTGAAAAAATAAATCTATGCATGGCTTCTTGAAAAAAAGTGGCCTTTAGCTGCCAGTGCACAATTCTCTATGTCTCCTTCTCTTTTGTAACAAGCAGCATTAATACAAAGGAAGGCTTCTTTTTTTATTTCACATTCTGAGTAAGGAAAATGTGGAGCAGAATCTATAGCTGACTCCTGAAAGACACATTGCAGGAATAAGCAACAGAGCTTTATTTATTTATTTTCATTGTATCACTAAGAATGGGTGTCTTTTGCTATTACTATCTGGACTTCTCGTCACTGTATTTACTTAGCTTCCTTGTATTAACGCATTTGTTAGACTGCATGGTTTTAGTCAAATAACCCAGGATCAAACCCTGTATCTGTTACTTTTTAGATAGTTGATATTTGCAAGATTATCATTTTCCCTGAATTTCCACTTACAAGTGTATATGACATGAGAATTATGAGTGCTACTTCACAAGAGGCTGCAAAAATCATAATAGAAAGAGGAAAAGGGAAGACATACTTTCAGCATGTCATATTCACCTACATGACATAGGAAAGCTTTTATTGTAATTATCTTCTGCAGTTATACCTGGCTGATTATAATAACATCACGCTTTAACTTAAAATCAGCTTTTTAGTTAATGTTTCCAATACTAAGACCCCATGCATACTATGAATGTTATAAAGCCGCAGACTTAGGCTGAATTATAACAGCTATTTTTTGAATCCATTTCAGGATCCTGAGCTTACTAATTTTGATAAATGACTCCTTCAAAAACTTGGCTTTAATCGTGACTGGAAATGGTTTAAAAGGCCCCAGTATAGAGCTGAATAATTGTACGACAAAGTTCCTGTGGCAAAGCTTAAGGAAAAAATAGCCTAAAATATCGTTTCTAAAGCGGATGTTTCATCTAGAGTACAAATAGCCTTTGTTTACTTTTCAGGAGTAGAAAATTCAATTTCCAAGATTTTAATTCTTAGAGGAATGAATTAAAAGTGAAAATAGACTAGAATGCGAATCTTTATTAACCTATAACAGCTAATAGTAACTAAAGTACTCTGAGAGACTACTAAATGTTTATAAATTATCAAATCCACAATAGTCATTAGAAATGAAATGTATGAACTCATTAATGCAAATGTCATTGTCATTTACAAATTAAATAATCTGCAATGTCTGAGATAACTGCTGTCCTGAAAAACAAGTACTATTATTACAGAACTACACAATGGTGCAAGCCAATAAGCATTGCTGAATCATTGGAAATCTACTCTTTTGCTGACAATAAATAAAAGGCATTAAAACAAAGACAGGATCTCTGTGAGTTATGATCTAGTTGAAAAATCAAAATATATTTCTTTCCTCTTTTACAGATTAAAGCATTCATTTACTCATATAATGATTGTGTTAGAAGGCAAAAGAGATACGATTTGGACCAATTGTATTCCTGGAGTTCCCTGAGTCTTTTGGGGACCCACAAGGCAAAAAAGGAAAAATTCACAATTTTAGCAATATATTCTTTTCTCTTAAAATTTCATTCTTTCTGAGTGTGTGATATTTTCTGGAGACTGTATTAGGTGTGATGAAACCATCCCTGTGGTAGCTGATAGAATAGGTATATTTTTATTTTCATGTCTTAAATTTTCTCAGTGTTAATATCCAGTTTGTAAAACAGATGGGCCTGCATAAACAAAAGTTCTTTGGATCTTCAAATTCGTAAAACTTAGACAGCTAAGGGAATTCTGAAAAGTTTTATTTGCACTAAACTATAATCTTTCAATTTTTAAAGATGTCAAGTCCTTAATTATTTTACTTGATAAAGTTTAAACATGAATGACATGATAGACTTTGATACAAAATTGATACAAAATCTGATGCATAACTTGTACTGACAATATAACAGAAAATATTGCAGAACAGTTTTATACACAATCACACACATGTGCCCATATATACGACAGGGAGAAGCAGGTTACTGTTAGGTCTTCACAAAGAGTACAAGACCTATGATCTGGTAATTATCCAGGTTTTTTTCTATATAGAGAATCACCATCAGTGATATAAGTTTCTTTATATTCTCTAATGAAAATTCCTACTTTTATTTCAAAATGAAGATGACAAATGGATGACCTTGGACAGAATATGGAAGTTGGTAAGTAGACTATAAAAAGTGAACAAGAGACTCTTCTATGAGGGAAGTTGGGAGGGGGAAAAGAGAGGAAGAAAGGAAACTTCATTTTGTCACCTGTGTCTGTGGATTTTTTTCTCTCCACTGTTCCAAAGAATCTCTGGCATTTTAACCTCTTTCAATATAGCCCACGGAAAGTTCAGTTTTCAGTCTAATAAAAAATAGTGATTCCAACCTCTGTCTGATCCTATACATACAAGCCAGTAGTTCTCCATTCTTATGTTCAGATCCATAACCCTGGCTTCATCTAAATTGTGTTTCTCCTTGGTCTATTACCTTTAAATTTCACTTCATACTGTGGTTTCTACTCACATATTTGCTCTTCTCTGAAGTTTGTAATTAATACTACAGAACATTTTGAAATACGACTCGAAGTACAGACTTGGAAATGATGAAAGATGGTAGTAGATGATTGAAGAAATGTTAGGCTTCTGAGAGTTAGTTTCACTGGTGAGCTTGTCCTCAAGTGAGGAAGCTCAGCAGGACAGGCAAGAGGGACTCAGATGCACTAGCACGTGCTAAGGCAACATGCTGTTGTGTCTGGTAGGTGGAAACAGACATCACACATCTACATCCATGTTCAAGCGAAGCTTGGAGTTGGTATCCTGGCTTTTATCTGAGCAATCATCAATCAAATTCTTCTTTGCAAATAGAGGTTTTAGGTGACAACTCCAAACACAATGAAGATTCTTTGCAGATTAGTTTGTTTTTTATTTTTTACCATGAATTGTTTGTGTGATGAAAAAGTTTAACCATGTAGTCTTGTAAACTTGACAAGACAATTCTAGAAATCAAGATTTTTTTCTTAAAACTCTGCAAACAGGACCAGACTTGTAAGCTAAGCTACTTGAGATTCTGATATCCAACATCAAAATGCTGATTCAAATCCCAGCAACTCTGTTTCTCAACTTCTCTGTCTTGGTCTTTGAATATATGAGCAACTCTTCAAGAAACTCCGGAATTTAGATTGTGGGGTTTTTAATTTTTTTTTTCATTTTTAATTATTATTACCATTTACGATTAGATTGTGTTTTCACATGTTATTTTATGAACAAAGAAAACTTCAGAAAGTCTTGTTATTCTATTCACTGTTCAGTAATGAATGCCAGAAGTTTTGATTCTATAATCTATCCCTTTTTCTGCTGTGTTAGAATAGAAGCAATTATATTCTAAAAATGTAATAAAAACAAGAAAAGTGAAAGTAAAAAAGAAGGAGTTCAGCTGACAACTGTGACATATAATCATGATGTGAAGGTCTGTTTCATGACATAAACTAAGGTTATTCCTACACTTGCACATCCTTGTGCATTTGCAAACATAATTTGTTGAAAATAAGTGAGCCTTGCCCCATACACTTACAGGTTACTGAAATATTATTTCAAAAGTTTTATTTCCAAGCCATCATTATTGTAAATTTTCATGTTAGAGATTTTCATCATGAACCTAGAAGTGGAAAAGTAGCCTTTTAAAAGAATGTTTAAATATCTACTCACAGTAAAAGATACATCAATCAATAAGGGGCATAAATCTAAGCATTTCACAAGATAAAATTGAAATGGAAAATATTATGACCCAAACTACTTTAAATGAATTCCCAAGGTTAAAAAGTTGAAAAGAAATAGTGCTAAAAGAAAAACGCCCTGTGACTATAACATGCATATTTTCTCAATTATTCCCTCCTCTCTGCATCAATACTTTTTAGTGTGGGATTCTGGTGTTCCTTCCGTAAGCGGAAAGCATTTCCCTTGTACCACTGATGTTTGCCTGACAAAGTTTAACAATGGCATGATACCAGTTAATGCCAGAATCAGCAGCTTAAAGTATCTTTGTGCAATTGAGATTACTTTCTTGTGTGTCTGCCTTTTCGATTGGAAAAATATGTTGTGGTTAGGTGTTTATACAAGTAAAATGAGACCCATGTAGAAAAGACCTAAGCCTAACCCATAGCTGGAGACAAACCTAATAATCCCAAACTAAACTTTGGCTAATTGCAGGTGGCTGAGTGAAAAATGAATGAGGTTATAGTGTCCATCACTGGCTTTTGCAGTAGTTTATTGTCAGTGGCAATGGTTTCATTATTGTGTTATTCAGTGACACCTTCATCAATGAAAATAAATTTCTTCATAAAGTCTCCAGGAAGTTATTTCTGGCTCTCATCAAACTGGATGATCCATACAGAGCAGAAAATATTATTATAATTACTTTACAGGAAAAAGGAGAAATCTGAGGAAAGCCTACTAAATCACACAAGACTAGTCATTGAAACTATATAGTTCAGTGACATGTATTCCAAATACAATGGTTCGTTAATCACTATACACCTTGTATAGGAACAAATTTCTGCACCAAATCACTAGTAGCTGCTAAATCTTCACATACAGCAAAACATTTAATAGAGTCAAGTATACTTGGCTGCTGGGAAGAATGCTGAGGTATGCAATGTTCAGTGTTTGACATGCTCTAGTTCCAAATTTAACTGGATCAGTATAAATGAGGTTATTGGATTTTCACCGCAATTCTAGCTTTACTGTTAATGTTTATCATAGGACTTATGAGTGTATCCAAGAACTTATTTGTTGGCAGTCCACTGGGATCTGCTTATTACATTAAAAAAAAAGCATATTGGAACTAAAATGCCCTGTTCTCATGCTACAAAAAATTTCTTGTGTTGTTAATCTATGTGAAAATGTTTGGCTTTCAATTAGCCTAGCTGCAAGACTTCAGCCAACATCTGTTATCTGATTGGACATAAGTCAGTGGCTCAGATGGCATTTATACCCCAGGAAGGAAGCGGCTACTGTTAAGAAGCAATAAATAAATAAATAAATAAATGCATGTGATATTGGAGAACTGGTTAGGAATGAATGTATGCTAAAACACAAGCATTCTTCCTATCTCATTATAATTGAAATAACTTCCAAAGCTGTGAGAAGAGGTTTTTTGCTCATGCTGAATACTGAGATGCATTTGCACACTGAGAAATGCATTATATATTCAATGATAAAATTATGCTCATGCCACTCACAGTGCACTGAAAATCAGGGAGAAAAAATTAGAGGCAACTTAAAGATATTTCAGAGAAAGTTAATATAGTGCTTAAATAATATACTTGCATTTAGTGTCAATCAAGTGAGGGGCTTATTTTCCTTAATTATAATTTTTAAAAGCAAAAAAGTCCACTTAATGGGTCTGCAGATATTTCAGTATTTTATCCTAAAATTTTGTTATTGGACTGAAAAAAATTCATCTTCTGTAAGTCAAAATGTTGAATAATATTTGTGTTTTTAAACATTCTCTTAATGAGCAAGGAAATTTTTCAAATAATATTATTTCTAGTTAGTATACCTCAATAATTTACTATGATTCTTACTATATTTAAATCTTTATAGGGCATGTGCTTAACAAGAGTAAAATGTACTGGTGTTGTAACATATAATCTATGAACTATGTGCATGGATTATTTTCTGGGTTCTCTATTCTGTTTCATTGATTTCCATAGTAGTTTTTATGCCAGTACCAAGCAAAGGAATAAATCAACAGATTAAAAACACATCCAACAGAATTTCAAACAATAATCACAAGCTGACAAAAGATTAACACCCAAAACATAACAACCAAAAAGCTCAATCTCAAAACCATTCCAACTAAATGGACAAAGGAACACCCAACAGAATTGCAAAAAATATTCTAAGCAGAAGAAAAACAAACCACCAACACATATTTGAAAAGATGTTCAACACGACTAGCCAAATTTTAATACTGTTATATAATATTGTATATGAGTAAAATGGTCATACTTTTTATTCAATTATTTTATACTTTATTTATGTTGCCTGTATTCTTTATGAAATAGGTCTTTTTACTTGTTCAACTTTTAATAATAGTTAAGTCAGGACCATGCTTATCATCACTACAATGAGATTTTACCTTATCCCTGAAGTGGCTATAACCCAAAAGTGAGTATCAAACGTTGACAGCGGTGTGGAGAAGGGGGAATTCTTACACAATGTTGATGGAATGTAAATCAGTACAGTCATGAAGGAAAACAGTGTGGAGATTTCCTGAGAAACTAGAATAGACTTCTCACAATCCCACTACTGGGTCTAGATCCAAAAGACAGAAACAGGTTGTATAAAAGAGATATCAGCATCACCATGTTTTTAGAATCACTGTTCGCAATATTCAGAATGTGGAATCAACCCAGGTGTCCACCATGAAATGAATGAATAAAGAAAATGTAAAATAGACAAACACACAAACACTATCTATATGTATGTGTGTGTGTGTGTGTGTGTGTGTGTGCACATATACACACAAGAGGATATCGTGTTGAGTGAAAAAAACCTGGACAATGAAAGACAAATGTTGAATTTTCTCCCCTATATGTGGGAGCGAGAATTAAAAATAAAAATAAAAATAATAATAAACAAACAAAACCAGGGTCCAGTGCGGTAGCCTAGTAGCTAAAGTCCTCAGCTTACATACGCTGAGATCCATATGGGTGGTGAGTTGTGTCCCGGCAGCTCCGCTTTCCATCCAGCTCCCTGTTGGTGGCCTGGGAAAGCAATGAAGGACAGCCCAAAGCCTTGGGACTCTGCATCCGCATGGGAGACTTGGAAGAAACTCGAGGCTAACCTAAAATATTTTCCCATTCTAATGTGGAAACTGTCATAATATCTTTAAATAAAAATCTGCTGACATAAAAATATAAAAAATTAGAAAACATTCTTGAAGGCAGGATAGGACACATCATATATTTTTTTTAAATTCTTAAGGAAATAGAAGAAAAATTTATGCAAATTAAATTTTTGTCTTCTAGATATGCAAAAGAACCCGAATATGAAACAATGCAAGATCAAAGCAGAAAAAGCTTAAGTTTAAACTTGTAAGAAATAATAAAATTGAATTAAGAACAGAATCCGTAACTTGGTAAAAATTAAGATTTTATGTTTGGATGACAAGAATAAAAGAGAAAGACAGCAAAGCTTTTGAAAATTATAAAGCGCTATGGGCAGTCATATGGCTGCTATCACTCTGGTCTCATTCGTTACTGTCACCTGGAGTGCAGCAATTAGCCCCAAATTGTCTGCCAGAGTGACAAGTACAAGTCAGTGTCATTCCCAGTGTGCAATGCTTCAGTACATTACAGATCAGTTAGTTTATAAACCAAAACCCTTGCAAGGACCTTTAAGTCACTTTCTGATCTAATCACACACAAAATGTTTGTTGAGACAGCCTTGAGATTAGATAATTTATAACCAAAGAAAACAGGGACAGAATGTTTAGTAAAGCACTTTCATAGTGTTTATAAGCAGAAATAATTTCAGAAGGGAAATATTGGATCAAGAGACAGAATACACACGGCCAGCACTGTGGTTCTGAGAAGACAGAAATTGCTGCAAATGCTTCAGTCAGGACTGTAGGGAGCTTCCTCTGTAGTCATAGATGCTGCGTAGCAACAAGGACAGACCCATGTACAGGGAACACAGACAGGCTTCTCCAAAACCTCACAGTTGCAGGAGCCTACACATCTATGCTATTACTTGTAGAAAATGGTTTTGAAACTTATATCCCTATGAGTTCTTGTAACAGTGCTGTTCCTTGACAAACCGTGGCAGATTTCATATCCATAGAGAAGAGCCAGGCGGTGCTCCAAGGTTTAGCCCGTTGAGAAACAGTTGAGTACCTACAAAGACACAGAGCTGCAAAGGAAAATGACCAGTCAACCAGCCTGCTTTCACACTTAGCATCCACTCAGCATCAATGCTGTAGCCATGCTAATTATACACAAAAAAATCTGCAACTGATTTCTGCCAAACATAATGCAATATATCTGAATGTAAACATGTATTTACTTTTTTTCACGAGGGGATCCCAGTTTTGATCCTATATTTAATGATGTTTATTTGTTCCAATTTAGTTGCAATTATAACATTAAAATACAAACTTAAGGTTTACATTAACAATAAGTTTGTTAAGGGGGTTAAGAAAAAAAATCCACTTTCTGTTTTTCTGAAATCTACTCATAAGGTCATTATTGACATTGAGGGCTTCTGTACTGCACCATGTATTTGGGAGGTGGGGGTGATTAAGTCTTCATTTGTTCAATTGCAGTGGCCATGATTTTTTCTTAATGAGCTGAATCAAATCTCCATTCCAAAGATTTTGGAACCTGCTTGCAGTGAACCTGCTCAGGAGTGGTTGCTATGCAGCAAAGTTAACCTATTTGACCTGAGATTGCAATCTTTACAGAAGTCTGCTTGCAAAGCATCTCTTTCCCAGAGCTCAGGCTTTTGGATTTAGGGGAAGGTTTCCACCATTCCCTTGTTAGCATGAATCACTGCAGTGAAATCATTTGTTCAACCAATGTGATTCATGCTAATTTTCTCCTGCGAATCTGGACTTTTGGTGTGTAGTGATGTGGGGTCTAGATGACAAACACTCAACAAACGCTGTGAGCACTGAGTTCGCTGAGCTTTCGTACGGAGTATGTGTTCTGAGGACCTGTTTCCTGAGGAATCAAGCATCACCTGTGTGATTCCAGCACAAGTGCTCTGAATGTCATTCCACGTCTCCGTCCTATGGCTTCCTTTTTCTCTTTTTGCCTGATACATTCGACCTGTGAACACAGCCCCATACTGATTCCCGTGTGTTCTACCAAGTCACTGAACTTGGGACTGTGTTGGGGATACACCCCCTTGATGTCATATTTTAACATTCTGAGATACATACTATAAGTTCTATCATCTGGCTTTTGTTATATCTTAGATGTTTCTGGCACATAGAAATGAAAAGATTTGAATAAATTTACTCATCTCATAATTTGTGAATATTTTCATGTGAGTAAATTAAATGTTAAGTCATTCATCAATGGCTTTCTGATTTCTGCACATGCACACATCTCACTTAGATCAAATGTGAAATATTTCTGATACTCACAACAGCATCTTTTGTGTGCCATATTGTTGATGATCTCCTAGAGGAAAGCACTTCTACAGCATCACTAATTAGAAATGCAAAGGGAGAGAGAGAGAAAGAGAGAGAGAGAGAGAGAGAGAGAGTTTTGTCATAGACTGCCTAAATCCCTACAGGACTGTGAAGGCTGCTGTTTGGCCAGACCATAGCCTGGAGGTTAGAACTCTATTTCGGTTTCTCATGTGGGTGGCAGGGGCCCAAGCATTTGGTCCATTTTCCACTGCTTTCACAGGCACATTAGCAGGGAGCTGGATTGGAAATGGGGCACTTGGAACATGAACTATTGCTTGCTATGGGACACCAGTGTTGTAAGCAGCCACTTACGCTGCTTTGTCACAATTCCAGCCCCTATTTTAATTTCTAATGCAAATGTATTAGCTGTTCCTGCTCTTGGAAATTTGTAAATGAAATCAATTAGTATATACCTTTTTTGTATTCCTTCATTATTATCTGTAAGATTCCTTCTATTGCTTGAAGCACTAATTTTTAAGAATTGATATATACAGTTTCAGCATAAACAGTGAAACAGCCCTGGATGTTTTTATTGCTTCTATCAACTAATCATAATAAATTCTTTATGAAATCACACATGTAGCTTGAATGAATAAGAAAAGCAATTGGAATAAATTCAGGTTTCCAAAAGCCACATACACATGAAGCCACCTTGCAATTTAAGATAAATTTAATGATGGAGCATTAATTTATGTGCCCACTGAAATAGTTTACAATTCATTTTCATTTGTTTGAGAGGCAGAGAGAAAAATAAATCAACTCACTAGAAAAGAGACCTTTCATCCATTGGGTCATCATCGTTCCCTGCCATTCTCCTCCCTCTTTCCCAGCCAAATGCCTGCAGCATCCAAACTGAGCCAGGTCAAAGTCGAGAGACAGAAACTCATTCTAGTTCTTATTCATAGATGGCAGGCATCCAAATACATGAGCCATCACTTTTGCTGCCAAAGATCCACACAGCAGGAAGCTGAAATTGTGAGAGAGGCCAGAACTTGAACCCCAAATGGGATATAGGCACTCTGATGGTCTCTTAAACACTACAGCAAACCTCAGCTCCATGCCTACTTTATGATACTGTAAGAAAGACAGAGGCAATTTAAAATAAGGTTTTTCAGATCTCCTAGAACAGCCAAAATCTATCCATTTTCAAAAACAGAGTATTTAGGGAAGTGGCTTTTTTCCATATACATACATAGATTTATACTCTGATTCTGCTACTGGGGCTTACAAGAGATTAAAGATAGCAGGTCCAATTAGCACAGAAATCTCAAGTAAAGCGGAATTCAGAGTCTGATTTTTCCAATAAAGAATAGACCACCCTATATGTAGGATCCATCTATGAGTCCTCTCTTGCACTTGAATTCTGTCAAACCAATATTAAATATTAAATGGACGGTAGCACACACTACAATGTAATATATGCACTCTCCATGCGTACTATGTATTATATGAGAAGATATACAGACATATATACATGGATACACACACACACATACAGTCTTACTTTTGTGAAATTACATACAACTTCTATCTTTCAATTGGAAATAAGCCTTGTCATCCGATCTCTAGAAATCATCCCAAGGCTATATGCACATGAGTGTGGAGCCTCACAAATTTTCATTAAGTTAATCTTTCCCACCTTTAGGAACATATGGAACTTACATGAAGGCACTTACAAAATCTACTTATATTTTTCAGAGTGCATGACCAAACTAATGCTGTAGGAAATATTTGTATGTCCAATAGATGTGGAATAACAGAGACTCAAGGTAGCTCTGTATTAGATTAAGACAAAGAATCAGAGGTCAGAAAATGAAGGTGTGCCACTAATGCACATACTGCATTGGGAAATGAAGGAAAATTGCTTCTGGTGGTCTTTGCTAATCAGTGTAGACAAAATAGCTTTTCCCAAATCAATAGCTGCATGCCAGGAACCAGAGCTTAGTTGATCTATTTCACCTTAAAAAAATATCAACAGAAAGAGCAACAACTGAAATCAAGACCTGATTGAGTTTATGATAATCCATAGTCACTGCCTATGATGCATTTGTCTACTCTTCTCTACTGACCAGAAAGTGTAATCATATAGGCATGTATCCAGTCTTTTTATGATGCTCCCAGGGATATATAATGATTTTTTTTAATGATAAAGTACTTACCTAGAGTGTTTAAAGTCAGCAGTGTGATAAACTGGTAAGAGCAAACACACAAGCAAAGCAGCTACAAGATAAATGGAATTGTATTAGTATTTCCATCCCAGAAGCCACTTAATGCTCTTCTCTGGTCACTTACAACTGCAAGATAACCACTGTCCTTAGTTCTAAAAAGATGGATTATTTCCACATTTTTACACAATTTATGTAAAAGAAATAACATAGCATAGAATTTTTTAAAGTAAGGATTTATTTATTTTTATTGGAAAGTCAGATATTCAGAGAGGAGGAGAGACAGGAAGATTTTCCATTCACTAATTCACTGAGCCAACCCGAAGCCAGAGCCAGGAGCCTTTTTTTGGGTCTCCCGTGTTGGGTACAGGGTTTGAAGGCCTTGGGCCATCTTTGACTGCTTTCCCGGGTGACCAGCAGGAAGCTGAATGGAAAGTGAGGCTTCCAGGACTAGAACCAGCACCCATATGGAATGCTAGCGTATACAAAGCAAGGACTTTAGCTGCTAGGCTACAACTCCGGGTCCCACATGAAACCTTTTATATCTTGTTTCATCTTGTCTTTAGTATATTCATGAGACTCATAAATATTATTGGGCACTAGTATAAATCTTTGAGTTCCATTGTTATATAATATTCCGTTATGTAAGTATATTACATGCTGCTTATTCTCGCTTCTGTAAGTAGGCATTTGGCCTGCCTCCATTTACAGTCAATTTAACTGTGTTTTGGAGAATATCAGTGCCTTCCATGTGTATTCCTATGAATGGAATCTCTGGTTCATGAAGTATGCATATGCTCAGATTTACTAAATATTGTCAAGCATTTTTTCTAGATGTGATTGAGCCCATTTTTATGAACATCAGCAGTGTCTGAGAGTTCTAGTTGCTCCACATCCTTGCCAAAAATGTATTTTTTTATCTTTTCTTACTGCTAGTTTTTCTAGTGTGTGTGGTTACAACACATTATGATTGTAACATAACCAGTAAAGCCACAGGTCTTGTGTGTTTATTGGTTGTTTGGCTATGCTTTTCTGTGGACTGTCTCTTCAAGTCTTTTGCTGACATTTCCTTTAAGTGCTGTCTATGTCTCTAAAACTGATGTATAGATATTTTCATATATTCTGGTTTAAAATCCCTGAAACAGAAAGATGTATTGAAAATATGATATTGTGTTTTTTGGGACAATTAATCTTTTTACTAGAGTATAAATATGCATATGGATGGAACAAACATGTGAACATGTTTCCTCATGAATTTTGCACACTTAATGCAATCATGTAATCAACTCCTAGATTGCTATATATATCCCTTACATTACTTTATAGTCTGTATGCATGTAAAATCTGTTTTTCTTCTAGCTTTTAGGAACACTTGTTTTCATTCTTAGTACAAGTTAAAACATGCATGTAATCATTGATCACTGACTTATTTATCAAAATATTATTTCATGGAGAGTCATTTACAAATTTTAATGTAGTTATACATTATTCAGTTCAATTGCTTGCAGTAATAATAGCATAAGATAAGTAATGTAAATAAAGGAAAGTGGACAATTGGTCAATTCAAAACAATCATGACAAAACTGGAAGAGTGGGATGGCTCCGAGCTGGTAGCCTGGAGTCACCTTGATCACACCTGCTCTTCAGGAGCCATAGGTGACTTAGGGGACTTTTGGCACTTGCGGGGGTCTTTTAGCCCCCTCCGAGTTGGTGGTGGTAGGGGTGGCTCTGGGCTGGACATTCATTTGCCAATGGCACTGGGTGCAACCCTCAGGCTGCCCAGTGGTACACTCCAGGGACTTGGGTTGAGGATTTGCAGGGAGATTGAGGGATCACACAGGTGAGGGACAGTGATGACGGATTTATGTCCAGGTGAAGAATTTCTGCTGAAGGACATCCTGGAAAAAGCAATGTAAATATAGTTGAGGAATGATTTCAGAAGTACTCCCAATGACAAGTGCACTGCACTTGTAGGTAAGCAAGAGGATTGAGACCTGGTGGCTTGAAGGGGAGAGACTGGAAGACCTTCATGAGTCAAGCTGATGCTCTTGCCCTTGTGAGAATTCTGAGCTGGGCTCATTAGCATGGAACATTGCTGACCACCACACTCAAACTCACATAAAAGCTAGGGTTGGGGGCCTATCTGGCCGAATTAGATCCCAGTACAGAACACTGAGTGTCAAGCAGTTGTTGGGTCACATTATGCTGGGCCATGGCACCAACAAGCATACAGGAGAACCAGGTCCAGGGCTAGATCCTATGGGGGATAAATGGGTCTAATCCTGTGGAAATATAAATCCCAATGTATAGCTTAAGAGTTGGGATGATGAGGGACTGAACTAGGCATGACCATGGAATCTGCTAACACAGTAGGGGGGCTGCAAGGGGATCCCCTGCTGGACTACTACTTCCATTAGTGAGCCTAAGAGCTGTGATTGGGGGCAGACCAGGCCAGGCAGGGCTACAACACCTGCAGGCCTACATGTGAGCTGGACTGGGGAAAAGTCAGGCAGGGTTGACTGTTCCTACTGGTGCAAGCACAAGCCAGAATAGGATTGGGTTTGTTGGGCTTTGCCACAGCATCAGCTGGTAGATGCTGACACTGGGGACTAATTTTGTTAAGCTAAACTGCAGAGCCACCTGGAGAGTACAAGATTTGGAAATGGGAGTGGGTCCATTATGGAAACAATGGGCACCTCCCTTTTGAGTTGCCACTCCCACTGCTGAGCACTAAAACCAAGACTAGGGCAGGCATGGCTAACAGAGAGTGGCACCTGCTGGCACCAGTGTGGACTTGATAGTGGGGCCAGTTGGATTGAACTAGGCTTCAATACCCATTGACATGGCATGAGAACTTCTTGTCTTCTTGCTGATCCATGCATCCTTTGCAAGCTCTCAAGTCAGCTTGAGCTGGTCTTCAGCAGGATACGACCGTACATTAGAACAGAGAACATCTGGTACCATAACAGAGGACAGAGGACAGAAGAAATTGATGAGCTACCCTAGCCAGTTGTTGGCAGTGAAAATCTTGGCAAATGGAGACTCTAAGGTGAACTATGTCAACCAATGGATTCTGGAGAGATTTCATCATGCTTGGAATGGCATGATTGACAGCAATTCAGAACTGTTGAATTATCAAAATGACTTGAGTAGATCCTCGGAGCATTCCCCACATCAGGGACCTTGGGATGGTTGGGAGGCTTGGTGTGGCTTCTCCCCTAATCTCCTCCCTTCCCCCAGATAAAGGAAGGAAAAAAGAAAATGTGGAAACAATGGTCTTTCCCACTCTCCTGTAGCCATTGACACTTTGTGCCCTAATCAACTATGTAAAGATTATCAAAAATGAAAATAAGTAAAAGAGAACAATAACAACAAAAAGGAAAAACTAGAAGAGTGATAAGTCAGAAGCAAAGCTTTCTCTGTTTCTGGTTACTCTTTTTATCAGGCATTGGATTGAGTATTTGAGGAATATTATTTTTTTTATCCTTAACTCTAAAGTACTTCAGGAAACATTACTGTACCTTCTGGATGTTTTCATATTCCTGTTTCAGCCCCCTGCAGTATAGCTTCAAATTGTGGTGAAGTCTTGAAGGATAGCCAGGTCCTGCTTAGGAACTTCCTCCTTCGGATTTAGGAAGCTGTATCTATTTTGAAGGCAGAATGATCAAAGACAGTTGTGACATTTTATATATCACAGCACCTTGAAAAATTTGTATTTTTAGATTTAAAAAGCGTGTATTCCATGAAATTTTAATCAAGTAGCCCATTCAGTATGCAGGAACTGAGAGAAGAGCCACACAGTCTTGCAGATTACTAGGTCCAGTGTGAAGTGACATTAATCCACCTCCCTATCATATGCCTGACATAAATCCCCACTACTCTGAGCTAGGGAGCATAGTGGCATTTTGTATACATGGTGATTAGAAAAACCTTTAAGATAGTACTCAGCAGTTCATTTCACATTTTAAATTGCAATCCTTTAAACCAGAAATAGTCAATCACTTATGAAGACATGACAGTTAAATCTTCAAACACGAAATGTCACCAAATCCCATCAAATTCTTACAAAATTTTCAAAACAATATCACACTCACCAAGTATTGAAAGAAATAGTAAAATTGGCAGGTAACAATAATGCAAATAGATAATTAAAAAAGGCATTCAAAAGGTTACTCAACTGCATATTCAGAAATGATATGAAAATGTTACACATTCCACAAGACAATGAAATTCATAGAGAAAGTTGAACAATTATTGGAATTAAGAGTCAATACATGACTTTAATGGTGGATGGTGGATACAAAGAGCAGAAACATAATTGGATAGCTGGAATACAGCTCAATTTTAAAAAGCACAAACTAATGGGCATTAGCAGGTTAAGTTGCCACACATTTGGTTTCTGATCCAGTTTCCTGCTAATATACCTGGGGTGTAAAACAATGTATGAACAATAGCCCTCTCTACGCCTGCCTTTGTTTTATCATTCTGACCTTCCAAATAGATACATCTTGCCCAAAATAAAAGATAAAAACATACCGAAGTGCAAATAGGATAAAAGTTGTTAAATCAAAAATTCTAGTACATATAATTGCAGGTCCAATGAAAGAAAAGAGATGGAATAAGATAAAAGAAGTACCCAAAAAGACACAGTGCCTGTTTATTTCAAAAACCACTCAAATCACAATTTTAAGACACATTGTGTGCCTTGAGGCAATTTTTGAAGGCATTTAAATTTGGGAGTTGGCAGGGCAGTAGTTCAAATGCATGCTAAGTCATCTTATGCTTTTGTAAGGGTTAATATTTTTCACTTAGATCCAAGTCATTGCACTAGCAAATTGCTGAACCTTGACCATGGTCAAAGATTTCATGAATTTCTACTAATCGTGATGTCAGTGATGATGGGATACTAATACAGATAAATTCCACGTTAAATAAAATACATTGAAAGGTAAAAAAGAATTTCATTGAACGCTAAAGAGGGGATGGATATTTCTTCTTCTGGACCCAAAACAAGAAAATGATGAGGAGCAAATAAATAAAGACAGGGAATCATTCAGGACCAGACAACTGTTCTATTAATGTTTCACAGCATTTGCCACTGTTCCTCATGGCTGAATGATTAATGAAGCACCTTCATATCCAAGTTAAATATCTTAATAAATGATGTGATTCTCATGCAGAAAAAAAGTAGGCTAATTATCCCTTTTAAACATTTAGTTGAAATAGCGCATTATTTTCCACATCATGATAGTCAGAGGAAGTATAATGCAGATAAAATAATCCAGGAAATAAACATGGAAGTAGGGTGGGAACAATGTAGAAAGAAGAAAACTTCTATGTAAGTTCACAACACTAATTGTCATGACCAATTTCATCTTGCTGCTTTCACTGATTCATTTGTTCTAATATATTATCCATGTAAAATTTTAATTTCTCCCAGGTGCTCTAGGAGATGTAATGATGTAATATGTAAAATGATGTAATACCATTAAAATAGACACAATGATTATTTCCCTGGCCTGGACTATCTGTGCGTTCTCATCAAGAAGAGGAAGTCTTGTTAGAAGGCTCCAGGGTCAGACACTGACTGCACTCCAGCTCCCATCATATGTTTTTTGGTAATGCTGACTCCCTCATTCTGAAGAACATGGTAACTGGTGGTGAGGGGTAATTGTTGTCAGCATAGTTATATCGCTGTATTTGCCTTGTTTCCACAATCTCTGCTTTGAAATGAAAATACAAAAGCTCCCAGGAGAGAGCAAAACGTTTACCATTGAGGATATGCATATCCTAGAAAAAGTATCTACTCCCAAAAGATCAGAAATCTAGAAAACTGGAAAAAGATATTTTTACCATTCAGTTCACAGCTTGTATAATCAGACTGTCCCTGGAGGCAGGCTGTAGGCTCCAGGCTCCTTGGAGCATTGGTACAATCTAGGAGGCATCAAAAAACCAAGGGGATTTTTTCCACTAGCCTCATTGTTCATCTCATCTATTCACTCCTTTCAATCAGATATATTGTCTTAGAAAACTAACATTTGCAAATTGTAACAGGAAAGAATTATATTACATATCATATTGTCCAATTTGCCAATATAAAAAATGGAAATATTGATTTTGAAACTAAACAAGAGAAATCCCTTAAACTTGCCATTTACATTCATGCAAATTATATTATTACAGAAAAACTTTAAGCTGAAATACACTCCCCTAATTTCTATTCATTAGTAATAATTCACAGTCAACTGAGAAGAAATTCAGAAATCTTGTGGAAAAATGGAATTAAAAGGCAAGTTTATTCTGATACAAAAAATTAGTTCATGCATAATATTTTTTTTTACCTGTGAATGGTTTTATTCTTCACTCTTCACATTTAGCACATGATTATATTATCTTCAAAAATTTGTATTTATTTATTTTTATTATAGATTCGGGGATATGAGAGAGGGAAAAGGGAGGGAGGGAGAAAGGGAGAACAGGAGAGAGAGAAAGAGAGGAGAGATCCCAACTACTGTATCATTTCCCAAAGGCCCATAACAGCCAAGCTGGGCTACAACTGAAGCCAGGAGTGGGACTCAATCCAACTCTCCCACATGGGTGGCAAGAACTTAGAGTCATCACCATTGCCTCTCAGGAGCCACAGTCGCAGAGAGCTGGAGTTAGGAGCCAGAGACAAAAGCTGAAGCAAGGGTGTTTGCTATGGTGTGCTGTCATCCTAACCAGCATCTACAGGCTGGTCCCTCATCACTACCTTCTAAATACCGTATTTATTAAATACTTTCAGAGAATTTTCTTTATCCCTATTCTCATGGTCTTCATTGCATCAGATTCCATCACATGCATAATATTTTTATAATACAAATCTTGTGCAATAATTTTTAAGATCCCCTCATGTGTTCAATGCACATGGTCTACTAGTTTTCGTGCACTTTTTAGTTTTTCAACAAGTTAATGAAGTGAAAATTTAATTTGAAAATTAAATTACTTGCTCAAGTTTCATGCAACTATGGAATGATATGGACAAGATCAAACCCATGATTGTTTAACATCAAAGCATTAATATTACTTAACTATGGTGCATACTCCCTGATTCATGAAAATCCTTTAAGTATCTCATATAAATTCTGTGTTTTGCAACAAAATTTATACAGCTAGAAACCATTGTGCCCAATGAAATAAAGCAGATTCAAAAAGACAAGTATTAAATGTTTTACCTAAGCTTTGATAAAAAATAAAAAGCATAGAATATAATTAATTAGAGCAAGCTGCACATTTTGAGATTTAATGTTTACAACATTTTTATACTTGAAGAATAGTTTTTTTTTCCCTAATTGCTATTATTTGAATTCTTTACCTAATGAAATGTTAAGCCTGTGTTCATGATGTGAACTGAAAGCCTTTTTTGAGCCACTGCACAAAATTTTTAGGAAAAAGGAAGGAGGAAAGCAGGTGGGTAGTAAATGCAGGCAGAAGGAATGGTAGGGTGCCAAGAAATTAGTTCACTTTATAAATACAAGAAAAAGCATGTTTCTCCTATGTGTTAAATATCCTCACTTTTGTCTTTATTGTTTCTTAGTCATTCATCTTACTTCCAGAACATCTTTCTTTCCATTTATGGATGATCACTAAGAGAAGAAATCAAAACTAAGCACAAAAATTTATATCTATGACACAAAAATGCATTCAAGGGTAGGCAACTGAAGTAGTAATGAAAATATCCCTTTTTATGTATGCATTCCATTTTGCAGTGATTGGATTCAAGCCCAGTATTGGTCCCAATTCCAGATTACTGCTAATTCAGACCTGAGGAGGTAGCAGAATAAGTTCATGTAATGTGTACTTGTCAACCATTTGGGAAATCTAGATTGAATTTCTCTTGGAGTGGCCCAAGCCAGATATTTTCTCTATTTCTCTACCCCCGCCTTTCAAATGAACATAAATACAGCATAAAATTATTATAAGTTCTCATGGTTAACTCATTTCTGATTCAATTTGGTAAGAGGTTCATCATTTTAAAACACTTAAGTCATTTGTTTAGTCACGATATTTTCTGTAGTTCTATTTCTTTTATATCAAGGTAAGAATTAGCTATACGCCCAATTACATTTTATATAAGCCAAATAATTTATGTTCATTTATGGAAGAGCAGGATTAAATGAGTTTGACACTCAAAAATAAGAATATTATCCTTTAAATAATACTACAGATATGGTAGAAAACAAAAAATACGTAAGAATAAAGAATTTATGGGGCATCTACGACCAAGACACAAAGCATGCACTATTGTCATCTCAACAAGATTTTTAAAACACAAATAGCATAAAATACTATTTTAATTTAGAAGCCATGGCATTCATAGGGAGAGATTCTAATGGAGGAGCTTGGGAAACTCCTCTGTCAGGACACAGTCCTTGCAGGTGAGTGCAAGAATCACAATAGGGAGAAACTTAGACCAGGCCAGAAGATACCCACCGGCATACATTTGGCATACGATGGGGGCAGACCAGGCTGAACCAGTTCACATCACCTGCTGGTGAATCCAAGCACCAGAACAGAGCGTGGGTCTGACCAGGTTGGATCGCAACACATACCAGTGCACATTACTGGTGGGATTGTTTGCCTGCTGGGCTGGGCTGGGCTGGGCTAGGCTGTAACCTCACCAGCTCCAGTTAAAATTGGGGGTGGGCCGGGCCGGGCTGGATCAGGCTACAACACCCACTGGCAAATACCCACTGACTGTACCAGACTTGGCCGAAGCAATTAACCAGCACATGTGAGAACCAGGGCGGAGAGGGCAAAGTAGATAGAGGGAATGTAGAGGGCGCCCCTGCTGGACAGCTGCTCCCACTGGAGAGCATGAGCTGGGTTGGGGACAGACCAGACCAGGCAGGGCTACAACACCTGTGGGTCTCATGTGAACTAGATCAGGGAAAAGCCAGGCGGGCTAACTGTTTCCTACAAGTGCAAGCATAAATTAGAGTGAGTGAGATTTGGTTGGGCTTTGCTGCAGCATAAGTTGCCAGGTGCTGGCACTGGGGGCTAATTCTGTCAAGTTAACCAGCAGAATCACCTGGAGAGTGCACGGTCCAAGAGTGGGAGTGGCCTCGTATTGGGTTACCACTCCCACTGGAGAGCATGGAAACCAGGACTGGGGCTGGGGTGGTTAGGCAGAAGGGCACCCGCCAGGATGTGTTTGGGCTGGATAGTAGGGCTGGTTGGATTGAACTAGGTTTCAATGTCCACTGACATGTATGAGAGTTAAATGGGATGTGGGACAGACTGAACAAGTCTGCAGTACACCCTGGCAAGCATGGGAACCAGGGTAGGGGGCAGTCCTGGTGGGGAGTTATGAGGAGTCGTCCTAACTAGGCTGCAGCTCCCACTGTTTTGCCTGAGGGACGAGTATGAAGTGGGCAGGATCAGACTGCACTGCAACATCTATTGGTTTGTGTGAAAGACAGGGCTGGAAACAGAACTGATCCAGCAATTGCAAAGACCAGCATGTGCATAAGCTGATTGGGGCGACGGACTGTGCTGGATTCTGTACTGGAATTCACACACAAGAATCAGGTCTGGGGGTCACCTCAGAAGAAATTTCTCTGGGGACCCTCCAGCTGGACTGCTGGTCTCAGAACCCCAACAATGAAGAGACAATAGCAGACAGTGGATTCTGAAGAGATTTTATTGTGCTTGGAACGATGAAATTGGCAGCAACTCAGAACTGATGAACAATCAAAACTGCATGAGAAGGACCTTCAGAGTGTGCCCCATGCTGGGGACCTGGGATGATTGGAATGCTGGGTGGAGCTTTTCCCTTTATCGTTCCCCTTACCCCGGATACAGAAAAAATAATAATATTAGTGTGGAAACAATGGTCTTACCCACTTTTCTGTAGCCTTTGATCTGTTGTGCCCTAATCAACTATGTAAAGATAATCAAAATAAAAGAAATTTTAAAAATGTTTTGTATCAAAAAAAAAATAGCCGTGGCATTCTGGATGATAGTGGTTAAGACAAAAGGAAAAAAAAAAAAACAAAACTAACTTTACTCAAGAAAATATAATAACCTTGTGGAAGCTTGGGGAATGAACTAGATGATTGGAGTGTGTTTCATCCTGCTTTACAAATCAAGTAAACAAAACCTTAATATCAAGTATATTAAGCCTAATCAATACAAAGGAATCCAATCCATATAAACCAAGTACTGAAGACAAACACTTTGGGTATTTCCTCAATGACAAATCTTGAAACCGAGGATGGATTTGCAGTAAAAATGTACAGCATTCTATACTCAGGATGTGTGTGGTGTGCACCAAAACTTTTGGAGATAAATCATTTGTGTGATTTTTTTAAGACTTTTTTTTTTTTAATTGGAAAGGCAAATGTATATAGAGAAGGAGAGACAGAAAGAAAGATCTTGCATTTGTTGGTTTTTTCCTCAAGTGGCTGCAACAGCCAGAGCTGAGCTTTCAAAACCAGGAGCCAGGAGCTTCTTCCAGTTCTCCCACATGAATTCAGGGTCCCAAAGCATTGGGCCATCCTCTACTGCCTTCCCAGGACACAAGCAGGGAACTTGTGGAGTCTTGCTTTAGTTGGCCATGTGAGTCTAGTCCTAGTCTTTCTCAAGCTCTACTCTGGGTGCCAGGGAAAATATGATACCTGAAAAACTTGATGGGTTCTTTCCTCAGCTTAAAATAGAAATAAAAAGGCAGGAACTGGTTGCAGATAGAGAAAGGTTATTTTGTTTGGTTTTTAAGGAACCAGGTAAATGGGGAAAGATGAGGGAAGGGTAAAGCACCTCCTAAGAGAGAGCCAGGAGGTAGGTGCCTCTTGAAAGGAGAGGGAAAGACGCCTTTTGGAAACAAATTCTACCGTAGCACATAGCCACACAATTTAAAGTAATGCTGAATAATTTCAGAAAGGAAATTTTTAGTTGGGGTTTTGAGAAAAATGATATATTGCAAGATGTCAAAATGTGGGCGATGATTATAGGTACTGAAAGACTTCTCCAAGAAAAAATGAAGGAAAATAGAGAATGATGGATCAGCCTGAGAAGGGAATTCTTTTAATCACTGTTTTATGTTTTTAATTATGGGGCTGTAGACATAAACATAATTTTAGGTACAAGGGATTTAGTGAAGAGGATAATACTGAAGATTTGAACAGCATGTGAAATAATGTTCTATCAAATATTAGAGGAGTGTTCAGAAGAAAAATTCAGAAAGATACGTGGAACAGTCCAACTTTTTAGATATCTCTGTAATTGCTATTATCATTGCATAGGTCACAAAGTGATTGTGACACTGATTCAGCACAGAATCCAGCATTTTGTTCAAAACGCCTAAAGAGGATAGAGGTAATTTTTTTAAAACCAATTTACATCGTGTGCAATCCCTATAGGATTAAAGCCATTCACAAAGTCCCTGTGTCATACCTTCTGGCTTAAAAGAGGATTTGTAGCTTGTACCCAGGCTCTTTGGAAACAGGTGACTTGGTGCCATTTTGTTGTGACTTATCTCTATAACGTTGACATTCCAGAGCTAGAGGAAGGATCTTGGCCTTAAGCTTGAAGAATAAATTATTCAGGCTTGCTGAGGCATTGTCTGGAAAACTGATCTTATGGATCTCTTGGTTTTATATTATAATATACCTCTCATTTTGGTTTTACTGAATTTGTGGTGAAAAAAGCATATTAGTCTTAGAGATACGTGTTGAACATGGGTTACATGTGCAGAGAGGTAGGAGAAAGACATCCAGAAACTTGCCGGAAATTTTTAAGTTATTCTTAGTGACTACATAGGCAGCAGTCTGGAAAAGTGCTTATTCATATTTAAACCAGAGCTGATGGCACTATGAAGAGTATATGGGCATTTGGTAATTCTTTGAAGGTGTGTACATGCTTATGTGAACATGTTATGCAAATGTTATGTAAATATCAACATCTTATCCACTTATAAACTCGGATTATTTTCACTCATTTTACACAATGTGATTTGATTCTAGCTCCCAGCTGATATTTTTGTACACAGATACCTGCTGTGTATTATATTCTGTTTTTGTAAACCCTAATCATTTATTTCTTCAGGTGTGAAGAAGTATTTTTAAAAAATCACTTTTTTAAAATTTTAAAATGTGGGGGGAGGGCAGAAATTAGTATATCTATTTTTTTCTCTATTATATAGAAGATGAAAACAGCTGGTATATTTTCATAATGCCTTTCCAGTTTCAAAACATTTCCACAACACTTATGCACTCTATCCGGTCTATTTTAAACTTCTCCTATATTTATTCCTTTGTCCATTTGAATGACAAGTATTTAATTCACACCTTTTTGCTGGAGATAAAACATAAACTGCACCCTTATTTCTTGAAATAGAGGCAAAAGGAGGGGTGGCAAGTGCACAATGCAGCAGAATGTAGAAAAGACTATGAAAACTTCAGTGTGAGAGATGAAACTATTTGACAGAGTTTAGAGTAATGAAAGACCAGATTGGACTGGAATTATTTTGCAATTGGCAGTCTATCAAGGAAAGTTTAAGTAAGATTCACGGAAGACACTGGATGTGAACTGAGAAGTAAATGTGTCATCTGAGGAGAAAGAATAAGAGAAATAATGTTCACTAGAGGCTGTTAAATCATATGCTCAACTTAAAGGATACACACAGTCAAGTACAGAATTATTGTGATGCTTTTACCAGTTTTTTAAAAGGCAGGAGGTTTATGGAAAGAGTCTAAACTTGTTTTGGATTGGATGTATTTGGGCACCGGAAACATTACAATGGAAAGACATCCCCATAAACGGATTGGAATTGACCATATTTTGTTATGATTTAAGATACTTTAAAAATAAACAATGTGTGGTATATGCACATTTGTTCTTTTTTAAAAAGATTTATTTTTTATTGGTAAGGCAGATTTTCACAGAGAGAAGGAGAGATAGAGACAAAGACCTTCCATCCATTGGTTCACTCCCCAAGTGGCCACAATGGTTGGAACTGAGCTGATCTGAAGCCAGAGCCAGGAGTTTCTTCCAGATCTCACATGCTGGCACAGGGTCCCAAGGTTTTGGGTCATCCTTGACTGCTTTCCCAGGTCACAAGAGGGGAGCTGAATAGGAAGCGGAGCAGCCAGGATACAAACTTGCTCAAATATGGGATCCCAGTGCATGCAAGTTGAGGACTTTAGCTGCTAGGCTACATAGTACTGGAACCATATGCACATTTATAATGTATGCACATTTCTGTGCTACATCACTTCATGTTGTCATTGTACAAATGAGGCACCAGAGCATATACTTACCACAATGCATTTAGAGGGTCAATACCAGAGAGAAAAACCACAAATATAGAATTTGCTTCAAACTATTCAGTGTTCTTTGGTTCTACCCATCTGTGACTGATCAGAAAAACAACGATTATAAGTGCTATATGTGTAATTGATTAAAGAAATTGAACTGCATGCAATTGTGCTAGCTGCTAAAGCAGTCTAGCACAAGAGTGTTACGCTGCATCTGTTGTTCTGTAAATAGGGTAGAGTCACCAAAAAAAGTAGGTATATGTATGAGGGAAAGAAGCAAGTCTGGAATCCATGAGGATAATCACAAACCCCTGCAGACAAAATAGTACCCAAGTATCTTTCTGAATCTCACCTCCCTTTACTTTAGGAAATCAGAATGACAAACTTAGGTCTCGTATCTCTGTTACTGCTCACATCTTTGACGAAAAACTCAGAGAAAGTGAGAAAGATCAGAAAGTGTAATGACATTGCTGTTGCTTCATTTCCTTTGGTCCAATATTTCAGACAGTGCCTTTGTGGCCTAATAGGAAGCATATAAAAAGGGAAAATGTTTTTCCAAAGCATCGAAGTTAGGAAAACACAATGCCACCACCATCTCTGCTGCTAACCACCATAATAAAATCAATTCTAGGAGCAGTTCTTAGAAACTGCCAAATGAATACAAGAGCCTAATCATGCCTCATATAATGTAATGTAATCATGGTACATACAGCCAAAAACATGCTGACCTCCTCTCAGAAGCATATCAAAATCCCTTTATCCAGTTTTGGATGAAGCATCTTTATTTTTCTCCTTGATTATTTACTATTTCTTTTTTGATATCTTGTAATCTAGTGAATGAGATGGGAAGCTCTCTGATTCGTGTTTTTACATGCATATTCATAAAAGATAAAGAACTTGTAACAACTGCTGATTCTGTACCTGATCATGTAATTGAACCTATAGTAATAATCTGCCTTTTTTCTGTTACATACTCAATGTTCTCTTTCAACTTAACAAACAATTCAACTGATCATGGTGCCTTTGCTAAAGGGTGAACCAAAAATTTATTTCTAAAATGGTTTGGTCTTTACCTATGCTGCCTATAATGGGTGAATGCTATTTCCTGTTGAAATTTTTACTCAAGAGGAGACATCTCAGGGCACCTCAGTTTCAAACTTTCTCCTCCTTGCTTCTGTTGTATAAGGGATTTCTTTTTTTTTTTTTAACATTGTATTATGTGAAACAGTTTTATAAGCATTGGGGAGTCCCCCCGCCCCTCCCACACCCCTCCTCCCATAGTGGATTGCTCCATCTTGCTGCATAACCACAGTTCAAGTTCAGTTGAAATTCCTTCATTGTGAGCATGTACCTAGCATAAAGTCCAGCGTCTTATTGTCCAGATAAGTTCAGTGGCCTCTTGGGGAGACCTTCTCTGGTCTGAAGGTAGAGCTAACAGAGTAAAGTTCCGGTCAGTTAAAACCCCCAACAAAACATCAGCGTCGATATACAATGTTATGGGATTAATTGGTATAGTGTTGAGTGAACAATATGTTAAATAAAAAAAAAAGTTCAATTCTTCCACACCTCTGAGTTTAGACAGTATCAGTGACAGGTTCAAAAAAGTAACAATCAACCAAGCATAAATTACAGGTTAAATCCAGGCAAACATTAGATGTCTGACATAGCATTGAGTAGACAATATGTAAAAATTACATGTAAGTTCTTGATTACCTTCTACAACTATTTCAATGTCACCTCCTCAATTGAGGTACCACCCTGAACGCGCCCGATCTCGTCTGTATAAGGGATTTCAAAAAGTTCTTGGGAAAATTGGATTCAAAGAAAATGTATATTTTCCATAAATTTTTAAGCTTCATCATATCAAACATCCCAGGCTTCCCTGGAAAATGGAAATCAATCACCACGCTAGTATAGCAAACGTCTTTCTTGTCTCTTGATTTATTGACACGAGAAGCTCAATTTTTCTAGGAATTCAACATCTATGTGAGATTGAACTTAACTTCAAAGTAAATTTCAGTAATAGTTAAGATTGCTGCCTGTACACCTCACTGGGTGGGACACAAAGATTAGTTACTCCTCATTAGGGTATTGAAGATTTCTCTGCACACCCCTCCTAAAACCGTTCACATAAACTGTTGACATATGTCTTGTTAGAGTTATAGAGTTAGACTACCTGAAAAACAGCCAGGTTCAGCAAAATCATGCTTCAACGCTATTAACTGCTACATACTAAAATTAAAATAGACACGAGACAGCTGAATAGTAATCTATTTTAAGGTGTATAAAACTTGGTTGTATATAAACTAATAATCGGAATGTGAATGAAGAAGTCACAAGATGTGGTTCAGAACTTGCATTCTTTTTTTTTTCTTTCTTTCTTTTGACATATTGGTTACTCAATACCATGTCAAGTAAGTCCATAACGTTATAAATTGTTAGTGATGTTATGTCGGGGCTTTTAATTGATCGGGATGATACTCTGCTGGCTCTACCTTCAGACCAAAGATGGTGACCCCAAGAAACCATTGAACTTATGTGGACAATAAGATGCTGGAATTTATGCTTGATAAATGCTTGCAATGAAAGAATCCCAACTGAATTTGAACTGTAGTAATGCAACAAGGTGGAGGAGTCCACCATGAGGGGAGGGTTTGGGGAGGGATGGGGAGAATCCCAGTACCTGTAAAACTGTGTCACATAATGCAATCTAATCAATAAAAAAAAAGATTGCTGCCTGTAAAATTACATCCTATCTTGATAATGTAAAATAACAACCATTTTCTTTTGCTAAGCATTTGTAGGTTGGAAAGTAGGGAGGGACTTTTCACTTGGTTGCAGAGATTGGTGGGGGTGACAGCTTTTTGAATGCATTTTAAAAGGAGACACCCTTCACAGTTGGCAGTTAACGGTGGAATTCAGCTGGGCTACTACACCAAGGCCTATCAGCGGCCTTGCCTACACAGCAGTCTCCAAGTATTTTAATGCTTTACAAATTAACTGGCATCTATGGAATGAGTGAATATCCTAATAGGCTTGGGCAGAAGCTTCCAAGATGTGGAAATCACCTTTCAGTTATTTCGCTGTAAAGTTTTAATTGAGAGTCACTATCTTTAGGATAAGATGACAGAATCTAAGTTTCAATGCAAGTGTGTGAAAGAAGCTATGGCCACCCTTTTAACAACTGTCATAATGGTTTTTGACTCTTTTCATATTCTCCTCATATTCTCTAATCTCCTGTGCATCTAGACCATGCACAACTTTCTAATTTTCTTATGGTACGGAAGGTACCAGCAGTACTGATTGTACTGTTTTCTCTCTGTAGACTTCTTTAAGCCTTCATTTCTTTCTACAAAGATTCATCTGCTTCAAGATTCAACCTCAATTCCAATCTGTTCACTCATTATACAGAAATTTATTTAGGTGATATAGATCCCATTAAGCCTATCAAAACTCTTTAGAAGCAATTTTCCTTCTCTGCTTCAAACTTCCCTCTTTACCTGCTATTCTCAATTCTAATTGTTCCAATTTGTCTAAGTACCCATATAGTCAAGTTGTATCATTCAAAAAAAGATGTAATTTATAAATTTTGTATTTCTATCCATAATATATCATAATTTCGTAAACTGTTGTTAGACCACAGATAGAACTGGCTAGACTGATGAAAGAACAGATAAATAAGGACCTGGTGTGATGGCTCATGGCTAAATCCTTACCTTGCAAGTGCCGGGATCGCATATGGGTGCTGGGTGCTAGTTAATGCCTTAGCTGCTCTATTTCCCCATCAAGCTTCCTGTCTGTGGCCTGGGAAAGCAGCAGAGGATGATCCAAGGCCTTGGGACTCTGCATCCATGTGGAGACGCTGAAAACACTCCTGGCTTCTGACTTTGGATCCATTCAGCTCTAGCTGTTATGGCCATTTGGGGAGTGAACCAGCAGTTGAAGATTGTTTTCTCTATCCTTCCTTCTCTCCATAAATCTCATCTGCCTTTCCAATAAAAATAAATAAATCTTTTTTTTAAAAGAATATGTAAGTGAATAAACAAAGAAGCTGGTTGCTGGTGAGTGAACTAACACAAAAATATAAAATACTTCATTTTCAACTTTTTAATAAAATTAAGACATTCTGGTCCCCCCCCCCCCCCCCCCCCCCCCTCTTGCTCAAAGTTGTTTTTTGTTTTTTTTTTTTTTTTTTTTTTTTTTTTAGTTTTTTTTTTTTTAAACAACGCGCATGTAAAGCTACCTCACCCCTCCCCCACTTTGGGTTTCTGTGAAATAATTTTTTTTTTTTTTTTTTTTTTTATTGTTTGTTTTTTATTTTTTTTTTATTTTTTTTTTTTTTTTTAATTATATTTTTATTAATTTACATTTTTATTTTTTTTTATTTTTTTTTTTTTTTTTGTTGTAAAGTGAGTGGTCTTTTTACTAATATGGTAGAGATTACATACTTCAGTTCCCCTTTCTAATGCCTGCATTCTTTTAAGTGTGTGCCCAAGTGGGAAAGAGAGACCAGGCTGATTTCTTATTTTTTTTTTAGGTTGAAATGAGAATTCTAAGAAAGTTCAAAGACTGCTATGGGAAATATATATAGACAAAAGTCTACAATTTAAGCAGAGCTAATTGGCTATAATTGCTAGTTTTTTTTTCCCTTTCAAATTAACTTTATTCTTCAGCCAACAAAAACTAATTGAGCACATATTTTGTGACTGGTACTGTAATAAGTGCTCTCAAAGTTAATATGTGTAAGTATCTGGGCAGGTTCACAGATGCATTCAGGTGCACATATTTAAAAATCATTTACAGAGGCTGTTCCAGGTTTTGTTTTTTGCAGTGGTTCTGGGTTGCCCCTATGATTGCTGCGTATCCCTTTTGGTGTGTTTTGTGGTAGGTCGGGCCGTCTCGGGACTTTTCTACCCTCAGGCTCTTTGTGGCTTGGAGGGGATTCTGCCTGTAGGCATTCGCAGTCAGGGCCGGTGAACATGACCACACACGACAGACATACATGCGGGCTGAGGTAACAACATCTCTTAGGGGGGGGGGGGGGGGGCGTGGGGAGAACGCCAAGAGGAACATTTAATCTGCGGGATGGAGGACAGGAATGGGGGTTTTTTTGTTTTAGAGGTTGGTTTGTTTTGGGTTGGTGTGGAAAAAGTTTTGTGTAGTTATGTATTAGAAAAATTTTTGTGGAAAAAGTTTTTAGTTTATTGTTCTTTTTTTTTAAGATTTTTTTTTTTTTTTAGTTTGATGTGCAGGTGTAACGTTTTTGTGTGTTTAGTTTTTTTGTGTTGTTGTTTTATTTTGTTGTTTTAAGTTGTAGTGTTTTTTTTTTAGTGTTAGTTTTTTTGAGTTTGTTTTTGTTTTTTTTTTTTTTAGTGTTTATGGTTTACAAAAAAGGGTAAGTTTTTTGTTTTTGTTGAGTTTTTTTTTTTTGTATTTGTTGTGTTTTTTTTTTGGTTTGTTTTTTTTTGTTGTGTTTTTTTTTGTTTTTACGTTTGTGGTGTGTTTTAGAAGTGTTTTTTGTTTTGTTTTGTTGTTTGTTTTTTTTAAAAAGTTTCTCTTGTAAATGAAAAAAAGTGTTGTTTTTTGTTGTAGTTATTTGTTTTTTGTTTTGTTTGTGTTTTGCACAGTTTTAAAGTTTTTTTTGTTTTAACACAAAGTTGTTGTGTTTTTTTTTTTGTTAGTGTTTGTTTTTGTGTTTTGTTGTTTATTGGTTTATTTTTTGTTTTTTTTTTTGTTTTTTTTTTCTTTATTTACGTTATGTTGTGAGCACAGTTGTTACAAAACGCAAGTTTTTTGTGTTGTTTCAAAGTGTGTTAAGTGGTTTTTTTTGTATTGGTACAAGTTTTGTGTTATCAAGATTCCAGTTGGGTTTTATTTCAAACACCCCCACCGTTATTGATGTTTGATATCGTGCTATATAAGAATAAAAAAAAAATCCCCTAAAAATCTACCCCCCTAAATTATAAAAAAGAAAAAAAAAAAAATTATAACCCCTAAAATAAATATAAAAAAAAAATAAATCAATTAATAACCCACTAAATACTTAAAAAAAAACCCCTTAAATAAATCTTAAAATAAAAAAACTAATAAATAAAAAAATATAAAAAAATAATATTAAATCTATAACCCCTTATAAATAATAAATATAATAAAAAAAAATAAAAACAAACCCCCTAAAAAAAAAAAAAAAAAAATAAAATAAATATTATATAATAAAAAAATATTATATTTCCTATAATAAAAGAATAAGAAAAAAAATATATAATCCTAATCTAATAATAAATTAATTATTTACTTCAGCTTTTATTAATCACATCTATAAAAATAAGATTAATAAATGGTAAATGCTTAATATAAATCTACTCAGGTTAAAATTAATTTTTCCTTGCAAAAATAAACTTTAAACCCATAAGGAAGCAAAAAAATGAAGTATTTTTTACTAACAGCAAATATCTGTAAATTCTTGCTAAATGACTAGTTTTTTGAAGTAATTATGTTACCTACTTTGGGTTATATCATCTTCGACTCTAGAGTATCCTTATGTGAACAAAATAGCCTCCACAGGATTGTAGGAGCCACTGGTTTGTGCAGAGAGCTAGAAGTGGAGAAGGACTGAGCCAAGTCAAATTGTCAAACTCAAGTGACATATGCAGAAGCCAGGGCTAGTAGGGGCCTGTGGTGGGCCAGCAGCCACTACCCATCTGCACATTAAAGGCTAGGACTGAGAACAGACCATGCCAAGCAGGGCACAGTGCCTACCTGGCACAGTTGAGTCTCAGAGATGGTAGTGAAAATGATAGGGGAACTTAAGGAACTCCCATGTTAGACTGCAGCAACCACTGGTGTGCGAAATAGTTGAGGCTTGGGACAAGCCAGGCCAGGCTACAGCACTTGTCAGCATTTGTGTGGTGGCAAGATAGGAGGCTGATTCAGTTAGGCCAGACCAGGCTACAGCACTTGCTGACAAGCACAAGAGCCAGGACTAGGCTGCAACACTCACCAACAATAGCTGGCACTGTGGGCAGGCTGCACAAGGATGAGTCAAAACATCCACCAGCATACATAAGATCCAGGGCAGGAAGTGGGCCTTATAGGGGCATTTCTGGGGACTCCCCTGTTATGCTACAGCTCCCAATAGTGAATGTGAGAGTCACGGCTGTAGGAAGACCATACCCTAGCTCTATTAAACCACCTAGAACTATTAAAACCACTCCAGTAACACGCTCAGAACATTCTTCCCCACACAGGAGTTTTCAAGGTATTATCAAATGACTGTCCCATCCCTGGGTGCTGATCTAGTTTCACAGCAAAGAGTGCTCTCTTCCTCCACTGTAGACCCAGGAGAAAAAAACAATATGAAGCATCTGTCTCACCCACCTTCCTCCAAACCTTGACCCTCCCATCCTCATCAGAAACCCACATGATCATGAATCATTCTCATCTATGTAAAAAACATTGAGAATAAAATAAAAGTAGAAAAAAAGTGAGAATTTGAGTGAATTAGTTGAGCTCTAAAAAGATTGTGTGCTGTTTTAAACCATAGCACCTAAGTTAATACAATTAAGCATAACTGACTTTTTTCCCCCTCAGGAAGAAGTAAGAAGTAAGCTATTAATGAAAAAGAATAACTTCCCCTACCTGAAAAAGGCATTCTCCCCAGGGTGAAGTTGGGCTAATTAGCAGTGCATGGTGTAGACAATGAAGGAAGAGAATTCTAATGTCAGCTGCTGCCTTGGACTTGATTATCATGAGTGCAATGACATCCTTCATTATAGCGCTAAAGAATATTGTTCTTACAAAGAGGGTGGGTTTTTTTAATTGAATGAGATTTGTCACAGCCATATTTCCAACTGACACTCAAAATGTCAATCAGTTACTTGCAGGTAATGAAATCGATCTATTGTATTTCCATGGAGCACACAGAAAGGCTTGGAGCTCAGTAAACATTTTCTTTCTGCTTTTTCTTCTGACAAGGCCAAAATTAAATAGTGATTTATTGTCAGAACATTACAAGGAAACTTATTAACTTAAACTATATTCTCCCCATATCAGCCTCCTCTTACTCACCTAAAAGAAATCTTGAGAAGTGTATTTTATAGCATCCTATTTATTATATACTCATTTACTGATTTTGCTAAACATATATATTTATAGATCAATTTGTTGGGTATTACTTTTACATTTCAGTAAAAAGTTATGGTTTCATAAGTCTCTGAATACTTGATATATTTGTGTTTTGTCCAAATTATCTATGTATGTTTAATTATAAGAAAAGCAATTTTTTGTGTTATTGATTAAAAAGGAGGTCCTTGCTCCACTGTTTCATTCTTCCTTCCATCTTCAATTCTGCTACAGGTGTTCTTCTGTGGGTCTCTGTGTTACATTGCCAGAGAGCCGGAGAGGACTTGAAATAGATTACCTCTGGGAAACAATATTGAGAGTGCAGACAAAATGGTAGAAATCTAGCTATTTACAGCAAATAAAGGCGACTGCAAAAACAACTCTGCTACTTCTTTTTGTATACCTAATAATCAGACATTTTGCCTATGTTAAAACTTTGCATGAGCTTCTTTCATGATAGATAAAAATTTGCTTGCTGGAAAAAAATACATATCAAGCAAATGTGTTATATAAATATCTTATTTAAAGGTGCTTTAAGAAAAGATGATTCTTTGAACAACAAAAGGAGCAAGTCATTCACTGCAGTGGATTTTCATTCTAACAGTCACTGAAATCAAATTGTTGCTGAGGAAGTTAGGTGATAGGATGCTTCACCTCATAAAAGTCATCCTGTTTGATAACAGTCAAGAGCAGTGTGGCTAGGTTTGACTTTCTGATTGACAGAGATCTAAATAATCACTACATGCAACTGTCACTGGTTGACTTCTCTGAGAAGAGATAGGGATTAAGTCTATTGGGCATGATGGACTTCGGAAAAGTCACGTAAGACACACATTGTGCACCTGGAGGGGAGAAGAGAGCAGAGGGCAGGGTACTTGCAGGAGGGGAAAGGGAGAGCTCAGTGCCAACTAAATTGTACCCAAAAAAATTAATAAAAAAATTTGCATAGAAAGTCTATTGGGACGTATTCTCTAGCTATTTAGGGAGGAATGAAAGCAGCATGAGCCAAGGGGTAAGTTGAACTTTGTTGTATTTGCTACAGATGTATAGGATATCATAGGACATCTGCATTGTGACAATTGTCCTAGTTGGTGAAGGACTAAGCACCAACTATACTTAGATATGAATTGCTCCCTAATAAAGGTCATGACCTTTGCAACTGTACTTCTGTCTAACCAAGAGCAACTACCTCTGAGGGAAATAGGTGAAGAAAGTGGGCCATCAACATTCCTAGGCGTTAGGGAAGGCTACCATTGGCTGGAGGGGAAAACGGTGCACTATCAAATCTTCTATTCTTAGAAAACAAATGGCTCACATGTTCTTGGTACAGCAATCTCACATGGGAGAATCCATCACAGGAAGTAAGGACATACTTATAAGGGATCATAAGTAAATATATTTATAGCAAAATGTTTATAACGGAAGTTTTGTAAGGAAACTTCTTCAATAGATGATCAGTTGTATTAAGCATAGCCACACTGTGAACAATTATAAAGCTCTTGAAGATAAATTAGCATTATGAACTTTAGAAGCCATTTAGAAACCATTTATTTTTCTAGTTGTATGAACACTTATTCAGGTCCAAATGATTTTAAGGAGAAAGCAGTCTGCTTCATAAAATGTACATATTTGGTTTTCATCAAAGTTTTTATATAATTGAATAATTATATTGTTGTATAATTGTATAATTTGGAGAACATGGGCTTCTACAAATCCAGGGAAATCCCTCCTGATTCTAGTGCAAACACTATTTTACAGACTCCTCCTGTGTGTATGATCGCATGTCTGCTAGAGGCAAGGCACAGTTTTGGGTTAGCAGGTAATTATTTCTCTTGTCCCATGAAGTGCTGGAGATTTAGCTTCTTCTCACGTTGTTTCCATTGATATCATTTCCTCAACTTTTCTTTTTCAGTATTCCATACATTTTGCATTTATTTCCTTTACTTCTAGTGCTAGATTATAATACTACTTCCCAGTTATTCAATTCTTGCTCTATGAAATGATTACATTTAAGAACATGTTTCTGTTTGGCTTGCAGTGCCGCCAATACTATCTCCATATCATATTCGTGATTGGCCATGTGATTTGCTTATGTCTGTGGAAGTGTGGCTATACCATATTTGGGCAAAAACTTTAGAAGTAATTTGAAGATTCATCTCAATCTCTTGGTCCTTCCTGAGAAGAGCAAGTTCTGGATAGCCATTGCTCCTTCAATATAGCCATGGTAATGCAGATATGGCTTAAATAATACTAGCAATGGAAGAGAAAGTCAACAAATGTGATTTTTTATAATGCCAATAAGATTCTGTACAGAAAAAAATCAGCAGACTGTAAAGACAAACAATTATTGGGAGAATATATTTATAAACTATGCATTTAATAAAGGGTTAATAATCAGAACACAGAAGGAACTAAAAACTGCCAAAAACAAATTCAGATAAGTAATGAAGAAAAGATTTTAATCACTAGTTCTTGAAAAGAGAAGTACAAATGGTAAACACATGAAAACATGCTCAGTATCACTAGCTATCAGGAAAATGCAGACAAAAAGCAAAATGAGATACAATCTCACTTCAGTTACAACTGAAGTACACTGTGGAAGGGAATGCAAGATATAAAATTATGCAGATCCCTCAAAAAAACTAATAAATCTACCATATGATCCCACCATCCCACTACTAGGCATACATTCCTAGGAAATTTTTCCAGCATATGAAAGACATGCCCACACTCCTATACTTACTCACAAATAGTGAAGAAATGCAATCACTAGAGATGCCCAGAAGCGGATGATGTCATATGTTATGTGTGTATGTGTGTGTATGTATGCATTTCTGTTTGTGCATGAACTATTATTCAGCCATTAAAAATGAAACCTTGGCATTTGTGACAGAATTGATGGAAACCAGTGAAAAAAGGCAGACACAGAAAGACAATGTCATGTTTTCTTTCATATGTGAATCACAATTTAAAATGTATACACATACAAATATATGCACTCTTATTTCCATTTTAAATAAGAACCATCAACACAATCCAGTTAGACAAAGCAAATGTTCAAGTCTGTAAATCATATAGTATCAGTCATTTACCTTAAAGGAATTTGTCACTCATTTACCATGGCACTTCATACAACTCCCAAATCATGACGCTGGGCAGCAGGACCACAAATTATTTGACTTCATTTACTACCACCACTATCCTTGCCCACTCTGGGTTTTACTATTTTTTCTACTTTTCACTCTGCCTACCTCACTGGGAGTCATATTTCCAACTTCCCTCATTACAGATCTGCACTCAGATATAATTTCCTGAATGAGATTTAATGACCAAGCTAACTTATGCTGCATTCTGTTCTTACTAGTTATGTCAGGCCATTTTATTTGCATCAGAGCATTTCTTGACAACTGACACCATCATTTGTGTGTGTGTATATCTGTATTATCTGTATTTATGGTTTTAAAAAAAGCAGATAAAAAGAAAGCATAAGCCTGCTGAGCTTGTGTTCAGCTACATATTCAGAATCTGGAACAGTGTAAAGCACATAGCAATAAGGAAGCGGGCCTGGCGGCATGGCCTAGTGGCTAAAGTCCTTGCCTTGAATGTGCTGGGATCCCATATGGGTGCTAGTTCTAATCCTGGCAGCTCCACTTCCCATCCAGCTCCCTGCTTGTGGCCTGGGAAAGCAGTCCAGGATGGCCAAAGGTTTGGGATCCTGCACCCCTTTGGGAGACCTGGAAGAAGTTCCTGGCTCCTGGCTTCAGATCGGCATAGCATTGGCTGTTGGGCTCCCTTGGGAAGTGTATCATTGGGCGGAAGATCTTTCTGTCTCTCTTCTTCTCTGTATATTTGACTTTCCAATAAACAAATAAAAATCTTTAAAAAGAAACAGTAAGGAAGCATTTTTTGAACTGATGAATAAGGACATTTAACTTCTAATGTGAAGGCAATTCAGAAAGTTGCTAAAGGGGATGGTACTGTGGCATAGCTGGCAAAGCCACTGCCTGTGAAATTGCCATCGATATGCTATCATATCCCAGCCACTCCACTTTTGATGGCCTGATGGTTTGGACCCTTGTCAACCACATAGGAGACGCAGATGAAGCAACTTGCTCCTGGCTTCAACTAGTTGTGCGCTGGTCTTTGTGACCATCTAGAAAGTGGATCAGCAGATGAAGATTTTTGTCTTTCATTCTCCCTCTGTAACTCTGAAAAGTAAAAAATAAATAGATTTTTTAAGGTTCACAAACATGCATTATGAAAAAGTATGCATGAATTTTAAATTTGACACCGAAACAAAATTTTTGAAGTACTCTTATATGTATCGATTACACTACTTTACAATGTTTTCTTAGTAGTTACTGACTTATTCATTCATATACCATCACAAGGTACCTCACTATATTAACAGAAACTAAATACCATTGTTTTTTGGGGACATGCATTATTTACATTTAATAGCAATGGATAATGTGCATCAACAGGATTTAAATTTAGTAAAACTAATTGAGGCTTACTTTACAAGTATCATCTACTCAATTTTTGACTTCTCCTTGTAAGAACTTCCAATAGTATAATTTATGCTTACTGGCTTATTCATCTGACACCTTACCTTAGCTATGCTAAAGTAAAGGTAGACAAATCATGGATTCTGAAGGAATGTGTAGAACTTAAGAGAGACAAAGATATGAAAAGGGGTACAAAAAGGACAAAATATTTTACTCATTTTTGTGCCTATAGTGGTCTTACCTAAAACAGATATGTTGGCTATCGGGTTGAAATCCAAATCCAGAATGGGAAATATATCCAATGATTAAAATTTCATCGGGTACAGATATGTTGGATCCGTCTGAATATAGAATGTGGAAGCTAGTCTACAAAATAAAAATCTAGAATAATGTTTATATAAATGCTGTAGGAAGTCATCCTAGAATTGCTGATTTTACTCCCACCAGTCCAACATTTCTCACAGTAGAAAACTGTTCATAAAAATTCCTATTGAAATGCATACAACAAATAGTAATTTGTAATAGCACTAGGTGTTTTTATTTTTGTATTATATTCTTGCCTAAAGCAAAATCTGTGGGTGCTAATCTATTAGATTATGATGTTCTTGCTCATGAATATAATTTTATAAATATTATATTTAAAATGACAGATATTCATATTAGAAAGAAAAAGTATGTGGGCTGATAGATCACTAACAGGCTTGTTTATTTTGCTATGAATGGTGCTTAAAACTTGTTTCAGGAAATATGACTGAAGAAGTCTTATAAGAAAATATCATCTTCCAGATTGTCTTGAAGGGAAATAAAAACAGGGTCTATTACTACTGAACCAGAATTTATTTATTTTTTTCATTATAGACATGCTGTGGAATCATCAAATGACTTGTTGAATACTTAGATATCCCATGTCTGAGTTTGAAAATAGCATAATAATCACACAGTGTATTGTGTTAAATAATAATAAAAAATCATTTTGTGAGAATTCTTAAAGATGTCATTCAAGCAAACATATTTCTTAGACTTTTTGCTATATGCAAAGTACTAGGGTTTATAATAACCCAAAATATAAATAAGCATTAAGGCCAAGACCCTACTTCAATAGAAGGAGGATTATGCATAATCAACTAAGACACACATAATCATGTAAAAAACTATATGAAACTTCATAAGACAGAGAAGAAATGATTAATGAATGCTACTTTTAATTAGGGCTATAAACATGGATGGAGAAATACTGGGACCTAGGCAGTTTCCACATCAGAAGTAATAATTACTATGATTTTGAAGGAATGGATAGAATTCAGGTAATCTATGAATGTAAAGAAAAGGAAGAACAGAAGTTAGGTATTTTAAGAGATGGGGTGTTGCTAGGATAGATGTCTGAAGGAGAGTTTCTATAACACGACAGAGTAGTTTTTGCAACAAGATTCTGTAAAGGTGTTGAATGAGAAAGTGTCTTCTCCCTCCTCCTTTAGACTCCATTGTTGGTGAGCCTATGTGAAGTGTCTAGGAATACTACTGACTACAAACTGTTCTTTAACAAATCACCTCAAGCCTATCCTGCAGAAAGCCGACTTGGGTATATTAATAGATCAGCCTGGATTTTCTACATCAATTGAAGAACATTGGCAGTGAAACAGAATCAATACCCAAAGTCAGCCAGAGACTGTGTTTGAGGCTCTAAAGGACGTATAATGAAAGGAAAAGTATGAGCGTGGGCATGTTACATTATAGCCAGAGCTGCTCAGTTGGTTGCAAATATATGACCAATTGGTTTACATTGTAAGAGACTAACTGGAGATTCAATAAAAAGTTAAAAAACTTGCTTGCAAGAGCTATTTTTCCAAAATATACGAAGAATATGACCCAAAGACATTATTCTACATTTGGAGATCAATTGAGTAATTTCACAGCCCCGTTGTTGTTTCAATTGTATTTTTTACTTGAGAAAGAGGTGATGATGGTGGTTGTGGTTTGTGTGTGTGTGGGTGGGTGTGTAGTAACAGGGACAGGGTCAGGGTCAGGGTCAGAAAGCCCCTCCATCTAGTGTCCCACCCTCCACATACCTGCCATGACTGAGGCTGAAGACAGATGGTCTCCACACAAAGTGGAAGGAACTCACACACCATTACCACTGCCTCTCAGGGTCTACAGTGGCAAAAAGCTGGAGAGGAGCCAGAGCCAGGGATTAAACTGTAGCATGTGGGCATCTTAACTGCCAGGGTAAATGCTTCCTCTGAGAGCCCAATTTTGATATTCAGGCTCTGATTCTTAACTGTACCTTCTCACCCTTCTAGCCTTTTGATCTCAGCAAGTTGAGTAGTTTTTCTGTGCTTCCAATCCTTCAACTATGAAATTGGAATGAAGTCACTACTTCATAAGATTACTGTGGGAATAAATGTGGATAAAGCCCATAATGCCAATATTTTTTGTCATAAAGAAAAGGTTATTTTTACTCTTTATTACAACAGTTCCCTGTGGTTTCTATCTTAATTAGCTTTTCTCATCTGTTCATTCTGAACACTGCCCTAAGATAAACTTCTCATCTTCCAGCTTCTTCAAAAAATGTAATGACCTGCACCAGTATCTATAAGCAGCACCATTCTTTTCTTAAGCAGACCAACTACAACCTGTCTTTGCTATGCATTTTGCTAGAATAGCCTCTTTGCAAGCAGCAGATTGAAAATTTTGTGCAAATAGCCTCTGCATTTGCTATGGCAGAGCCCATAACGTCACAGAACCGATCTCTTCAATTAGAAAGCCTACTACCATGCCTGACCGTGACATGAGATGCATTCACACTTTGTCTATATTCTCCCAATTCCCGTATCATCATATGGACACTTAGCCACATAGAAATCTGAATTTTCATTACTGCCTTTTATTTCTCTACTCTTCTGTGAAAGTACCATGCCTCATCTTTTTAAAATTATTATTATTAATTGCATTGCATTATGTAACAAAATGTTATGGGCACTGGGATTCCCCCCACCCTTCCCCGAACCCTCTCCCCATGGTGAATTTCTCCAACTTGCTGCATTACCACAGTTCAAATTCAGTTGAGGTTCTTTCATTGGAAGTATTTACCAAGCATAAAGTTCAGTGTCTTATTATCCTAGTGGGTTCAACGATTTCTTGGTGACACCATCTCTGGTCTGAAGATAAATCCAGCAAAGTATCATCCCAATCAATTAAAGGCCCCGACAAAACATCAACAGCCATTTACAACCTTATGGCATTAATTGACATGGTATTGATTAATAGTATGTTGATAGGAAAATGTGGTTTCTTAACTACATCCTGTGATTTCTTCATAGACATTTCAATTTTGGTTTATATTCAACCTGATTCCATACAGTTATCAATTTAGGTACAGTACATTTTTTCAGGATTGGTGTGCAGAGAAATCCCCAATACCCCAGTGAGGCGTAACTAATCTTTGTGTCCCACCTAGCGAGGAAGGTTTGGGTCCACGCTGACCCTTTCCTGTCTGATTCTAAGCTTTCCATGTTGTTGTCTGTCCATTCTAGATTTTTTGTTTGTTTGTATGTTTGTTTGTTTGTTTTGAGGGGTTACTGGAACAATCCTAATGGTCACCGCGAGGGAGGGTGGGGACCCAGAGCCAGAGCCAGGCAAGGAACAGAGAAAGCTCACCTCTCTACTCCCGAAGGAAGTTTATTATTCTTTTGTTTCTGCAGATCACTCAGGGCTCCTGGCCGTTGTTCCGATGGCGCTGGTTTCTACACAGTAGAGTTTGGACTTCTTCCATCCCATGTGGAGGCTCCAGATGGGGTTGGGTGTCCTCAGAGTTCTCGGCCTCCAAAGGCACTCCTATTCCCCGTGGTCTCCTTAGTGGTTGGGATGTAGTCCTTGGTGTCTGTGTTGATGGTCCTTGGTGAGGATCTGGGAGTCTTCAGGGTTGGGATCACGCCTCATCTTTTTAAAGGTGCAGTTACAACTTCCTGTGGCTTCAGAAACTTAGTGTTTTAACTTTAACTTTTAAATTTCACCCCAGTTTTATCATTGCCCACTTCCTCAAGAAACATTAACTCCAAGTTCCATTCCTCTGTCCCCCTGCCCTGTGCCAGCTGACAGGATCATCCAGTAAGTAGCAATAATGTATTCCGAAAACACCCTCTATCATGATGAAAGGTTTTTTCGTGACATTTGTTTTCCCTAAATAGTAAGCTTAAAATTATCTAGATGGCATTTCAGCAAAAAATCACCCAACCTTATTGCTATATCATCATTTGTCTGTATCATCATTTGAGGTTTCATGCCCTCAAGGAGATTTTCATTGCTCCAATAACATTTCCTTTTCAGTTTTGCTCAGCATTCAGTACCTTTAACTTTCCACCTGCAGTGTGAATTGTAAGAAAACAGACAGTTGAAATATCCTCCGTTCTCAGCTTGCAGTTCTCTAAGACAACTCAGTTAAGTATTTTTCAAACATTTTTGATCATGTAGATGAATAATTTTTACATTACAATCCAGCACATAACTAATAAAAGCAGTCCAATAGGCAAAAAATCAATAATCACTGTTTTTTTATGATGATCAGCATAATGGAAATATGTGCAATTTTTAGTTACCTTGTTTACTTTATTCCATAGCATCTAGAAGGACCTTCTATGATGTATATGCTAACTAAATATAATAGAATTAATAAACCTGTTGACAGGATTTTGTATAGTTATTACTGAGATCTTTCTCTGAGCAATATAAAGGTTAAGGACTTCAAAAGATTTTTCTTAAAGTATGTGAAGACCCTACAGTACCAAAAAGACTCATTATAGATGTATTTTGGATTCTGTTATTAATACTCTCTGTCTACAAATCTGCATGGTTTTTGACATTCGCCTGAGTTTCCAGTCACTCTTCCCCCACCATGCAATTATTATAATACTACAAGGAAAAGGGCATTCATCAACTACTAGAGTTATAATAAGACTTCTTCTTACAGAAATAATTATGTTTCAGAGGCTGTCCCAGCTTCTATCTCTTCCAGTAACTGTAAAATGTCAACTTTCAGCTTCATCCAAGACATTGGTACACAACTATCCTGATGTGATGTCTTCAAGGGACCCTTTGTTTATTTGTTTTAAGTAACTTGTTCTTCAGTCTCAGATAACTGAACAAAATTTTGGGAGCAGTAAACCAAAAGTATCTAGAGAAAATACAGCCCTCCAAAATAAACCTATCCTGAAACACAGCTGTCTTCAAAACTCATGCTATGGCTTGAAAAATAAAGTATGATTTAGTTGTATAACTTATAGATTTAATCTACAAGTTATACAAGTAAAATTTTAGGACAAAGCAACCTGAGCTAGCTTGTCATGATAACAAAACAAAAAACATTCCTTTGCATCTGCTGTTGGTGCTTAGAATGCCCACATTCCATATCAGAGTGCCAGGGTTAAATAATCTTTATTTTTTATCTTGTATTAAATTTTATCTTCCAGGGTTTAACCTATAGTGATTGAAAAAGTGATTTCAATTCCATATTTGTCATTCAACATACTGCCTCTCCTTCACAGCATTTTCCACATACTAGTCTTAATTAAACTGTCCTTATATAGTCACAAAAAGAGTTTAATGCTTTGGCATTTCATTATGAAAATATATAACCACATGGAAAGTACAGGATGGTATAGTAAGTTTTCATGTAGTTACTACTTATAACTCATAACTTATAATTATACTTATAATACTTATATAATACTTATAATACTTATAATTTATAATTCTTAAAAACGAATTTTCAACCTCTGCTCATTTCACCTATTGCACTATCCAATTCCATTATATAACACTTACCCAGAAACAGCAAATTTCTAATAAGAACTTATTAATGTAACCATGAGATCATGTCTACAAAAGTAACAAAATTTCTTAATATCATTTAAAATACATTGCATGATAAAATATCTAGACACATTTGATTTCCTCAAATCAGTATTCAGATAAGAGCCATAAAATTGCATTTGTATTTGGTAATATACATTTTAAGTCTTATTGAATTTATAATTGTTCTTCATCTCTTTCTCCTCTAAATTATATATTGAAGTTATTTTGTCTTACAATAATAAGATGCTTCAATATGTTTAGGGAAGTGGAATCAAAAGTTCATTTTGATATTTTGAAAAAGAGCTAGATATTTGATTAGACACATTTTTTTTTATTGTTTTGCAAGTACTCCATCAGGGCTGCTCTGTATGCATTAATGAATTCCTGTCAGGAGGCATATAATACAAGGGGGCTTCAAAAAATGTCATGCAAGATGGAAAGCAGGAAGCTCAATGGGAAGTGGAGCAGCTGGGACACTGACCAGCACCTGGCAATCAAAGTTGGAGAGTTAACTAGTTTAGCCAATGTGCAAGCCCCTGAAGTCTGTTAAAAAAAAAAAACTGCTAGGTTTCTTTATTTTCTAAATACCCATAGATGATGATACTATCTAATTTTAAACAGATTTTGAGATTTGAAAGGTAGCATGGGTAAAGAAGGAAAAGAAAAACAGAACTTTCGTCCACTTGCTTACTCCCCCAGACAACCTCAAAAGCCAGGTCTGGGCCAGGCCAAATCCAGGAGCAAGAAACTCTGTTCTGGTCTCCTACAAGAATGGCTACATAGCAACCATTTGGGCCATCTCTAACTGAATGCCTAGGTATATTATCTGGAAGCTGTATCAGAAGTAGACTAGCTAAAACTTCAATCAGCACTCCAGTTTGAGATGCTAGTGTACCATGTGGCAGTTTAACCCACTCCACCACAATGCTGGTTCCTGTCTATGAATTAGTGAACAGGTATGTATGTAAATAATTTAATATTTTGTTTTAATGTTTAAAGTTTTTTAGTGGTAACAGGCAAACTCAAATTGTTACATATTGAGCCATAACAAATCACTTAAAGTGAGCTCTGCTCTCTTTTCTTCTAGTTTATCTTAATCTAACATAATTTCATTCATTCAAGTACTCCCTTATATATTTTAAACACATAAAAATTTTTAAACTTTTTATTATTATCATTATCATTATATGATACAGTTCCATATTCCCTTACCCCCTCGCCAATTCCATCTCCCCTCCCCACCTAGTTCTTCTATCTCACTACTAAAATATAGTTCCTCAAACTCAGTCATATGTCCATCATTGCAGGCATGGACAATGGCAGAGAGTCCAGCATCCTATTGTCAAGATATAGTAAACAGTTTCATTGTAAATCCATCTTTGTCTGGAAGTAGAAATGCATACTACACTGCATCCTCACATCTGGATATTAGTTTCCATTTCACAGCTACGGTACATCCCCTTAAATGAAAAATCATGATACAAAATCAACAATAGAAAGAAAAATAGAAGTTTACAATGCCATGAAGTTAAATGACTTGTTACTAGAAATGACAGTCTCCATTACACAGCTACTATACATCCCCTTAAATGAAGAATGACAAAACAAACTCAACATCAGGGAGAAATAAGAAATTAACAACACCAAGAAGTTAAATAACATACTATTAAATGACTAATGTGTAGCTGAGGAAATGAAAAATCAAGAACCTTCTTGAAGAAAATGATGCCACTGCATGATCTACGAGTCATTGAATGATTTAATCAGAAGAAAGTGTTTTGAAGAGATGAAACCAACAGAAAACAACAAAACCCATGCGATATAGTTTCCGCTGATCTTTGTTGAAGTGTGTCTCCTCCAGACAATAAACATATGGGTTTTGTTTTTTTAATCCAGTCTATTAATCTATGCCTTTTTATTGAGCTTAAGCCATTTACATTCACAGTTTAATATGTATGGGTGGAACTTTGGTCCTGTCGTTTTAGGAATGGGTTGTTCATTGGTTTAATCTTCTGTTGTCATTTTACTGGGATGTTCTTCACATTTGCCTTTCGTTTTGGTAGGTGCTATTCCTCTTCTCTGTCAAGAGAACATCTTGAAGTATCATTTGTAGGGCAGGTTTGAAAGAGGCAAATTCTTTTAACTTTTCTTTACTGTGGAAGAATTTTATTTCATTTTCAAAGACAAAAGAAAGCTTTGCTGGATATGTTATCTTAGGCTGACATTTTTTTTTCTTTTAGAATCCGGAATATGTCACTCCATTCCCTTCTTGCCTGTAGATTTTCCTGTGAGAGATCTCCTGTGAGTTTAATTGGCATTCCTTTATATGTCAATTGATGTTTTTCATATGCACATTTAAGGATCTTTTCCTTATGTTCAATTAAAGAGAGCTTAATGATCATGTGTCTTGATGAAGATCACTTTTGATCAAGCCTGTTGGGAGTTCTGTGCCCCTCCTGGATCTTGTTTCCCAATTCTTTCTCCAGATTAGTGAAATTTTCCTTGATTATTTCATTAAATACATTTGCAAACTCAGCTTCTCTTTCTGCACGTTCTGGGACTCCCATAACTCTTATATTTGGCCTCTTAATAGTGTCTTTCAATTCTTGAATACTTTTTTTGGCCTGATCCAGCTCTGCTTCCAGCTTTTTGTTTGCTTCCCCTTGGTGACAGGAGATATCTTCCAATTCTGAGATTCTTTGTTCTGCTTGCTTCATTCTATTTTGGAGACTCTCCACTGAATTTTTCATTTGCTCTACTGTGTTCTTAACTCCTGATATACCAGCCTTGGTTTGATACATTGCTTCCTTAATTTCTTTGAACTCTTGCATGAGCTTCTCATTTTTGATCAGAGTCTTTAAAATGAGTCTTATGGATTCTGTGTCCCCCATTTTCTCGATGTCTTCTCAGTTAACTCTGAGGTTGGCATAGGGTTTTGATCCTTTGCAGGGCAGTTTTTGGTAATATTCATTATGCCTTTGTCTCTTCTTTTGCTCTTGATCATTGTACTCCTGGTTAGCAGAGTCTTCTTCTTGGGACATGTTTCTAAGCTGAGTCACCCACAGGTCTACAATGCAGTTGGTACACAACTTTTTGCTTACAGACACTTGTGCAACAACCTCCAGTGAGTTCCAGGTCTGGGTTCTTATCTTAGATTTCCACTGTGGTCTTCACAGCCCCAGCTCTTGGCTCACCACTCTCCACCTCCTGTGATACCATGCTGAGGCTGCACTGTTGTCTCTGCAACCTTTCTCCCAATTCTGGTTGGAGCAGGTCCTAGGATTAGAGAGACACCAGGTGTCCTATCTAGCTAGGTTGTTGGTGGTGCTGATCTTGTCAGAAACTGTTGGATGTTAGGTCTGGGTACCCCATGGACCTATTTTGACTGGTACGATGCCACAGTCAATATTATCTTCCTGCAGGACCAGTGTAATTCATGGGACTCAGAGAGTTCTCATGAGCTTGGCTGATGTGGGTATTTGAGGTGTGAACTCATGAATGGAACATCTCTATTTATGTCTACTTTTGAAGTAAAAGAAAATAATGAACTGCAAAGGAACCATTAATAAAGCGAAGAGGCAATCAAGAGAATGGTGGGAAACATTTACAACCTATGCAACTGATGGTGTTAATCGCCAAGATTTATAAAGAGGTCAAAAAGTTCAACAACAGCAACAGCAATAACCTAGTTAAGAAATGAACAAAGGATATGAACAGGCAATTTTTAAAGGATGAAATACAAATGGTCAACATGCACGTGAAAAAATACTCAGGATAACTAGCTATAAAGGAAATGCATATAAAAATTACAATGAAGTTTGACTACATACTAGCTTGAATGAATAACCTCCAAAAATCTGAAAATCAAAAACAATAGATGCAAGTGAAAATTCAGGGGGAAGTTTGCCTCATTCATTGTTGGTGGGAATTTAAATGGATGTAACCAACAAATATGCAGACCAATATGGAAATTCCTCTGATATCTGAAAATAGTTCCAGAGTATTAACCAGCCATCTCATTCCTGGGAGTTTACCCAAACAAAATGACATCAGCATTTTAAGTAGCTATTTGTATACCATGGTTATTGCAGCTCAGCACAATTACTAAGATCAACCAAGATATCCATCAACAGATGACTAGATAAATAAAATGTGGTACATATACATTTTATTCAGCCATGAAAGGTAAGAACTCCTGTCTTGTGCAACAAGATGCAACTGAAAACCATTATGCTTAGTTAAATAAACCAGTCCCCAAAAGAAAAATATGCTTTGTGATTTGTGGATTGGCTAGAAACAGAGCATTTAACTTCAAAAGATTTGACTGTGCAGCACACTTAAGCATCAATATTATAATTATTAAATCTTAGTGGGCTTGAACACATATTGCCTAGGCTATTTGTTTGAAATATCAGTTATGAAACTTTGTACATTTAACACTTCCTGTGAGTTCCAAATAACTTCACTTCCTAATTTTTTTTCTGTTAGCGCTGCAATTTTCTTTTGTAACTGGACAAAGCAGTGATTTTTTGAAAATGCAGATGCCACCAAATTTTTAAAACTGTATTTGTGGGAATAATACTTTCCAGAACCACTAATATTCTCCTAAAATACTTAAGGGTGCTATATTGTTATCAGTATAGGCAGTCAATAACAATTTGAAGGTTTCCTGTGAGAAATGAGATACAGAAGAATGGTAGACCTGAAATCAGAATAACTGATTTGAACTTTACTTTCATCATTTCTTGTCACACTCAAAATACCTGCATTTTGCTCTATCTTTGGCATTATTGCTTCAAAACAGAAATAATAATTTAATTGCTTGCCTCAAAGGGAAGGAGCCAAATGAAATCATATAAATATGGTCCCATTCTGTAAAACACCCTCCACAAATTTAAGATTTAGTAGCATTTTGTGTAAAACACTGGAATGGTGCTAGTTGCCTAGTTACCTAGTATAGGAAAATGCCTCCTTGCTGCTATATAACTCCCTTCTTACTACTTCCATCGTTGGGCAGGAAATAAAAAGGACACAAGAAATAGGAATGTAAAAGCATGAATCTGTGGAAACTTGCTAGGTGCATGTGAAAGAAATTATGTTGTGAAGCAAACATTTTCCACAAATATAAAAAGGCTGTTCTTATTCTAGTTATCCCGGAGAACTTCTGGAGACATAAACTATCACTAACTTAAGATCGTAATAATTTATAAAAATCAATATATTTCTACTCACTAAGATGAGTGAAAAAACAGTTGTGTATGCATACACAATGACAGATTTTATAGGCCAATTCAAAGTAATGTACTTGTGTCATTTTAATTTTTCCCTAAGTCAAAGTAGCATAGTATTACAGTTTTAAAATATTTTAATTTGGGTTTAGCATGGTAGCCTAATGGCTAAAGTTCTCACTTTGCTTGCACTGGGATACCATGTGGGAACCTGTTCAAATCCCGGCTGCTCCACTTCCCATGCAGCTACCTGCTTGTGAACTGGAAAAGCAATACAGGATGGCCCAAAGCCTTGGGATCCTGTACCTGCATGGTAGACCTGGAAGAAGTTCTTGGCTTTTGGCTTTGAATTGGCTCAGTTCCTGCTGTAGGGGCCACTTGGGGAGTGAACCAGTGGGTGGCAGATCTTTCTCTCTGTCTCTCCTCCTCCCTGTAAATCTGACTTTCAATAAAAATAAATACATCTTAAAAAGTTATCTCATAGCTTCATCAGAAGTGGGAAAATGAAAGCTCTATCAAAGAAGAAATGCTTTTGAAATTCAGTGGAAAAATAAACATAGGGAATAATAAAACAAAACCATATCAACTACACTTCAAACTATTATTTCTACAATGCCACAAAACTGTGCTATAGCATTACTTGGAAAATGCTATTTGGTGAAGGCACATTATATTTAAAAGGTCATTAAATTTTAATATGTAAAATTAAGTATATAACTCAAGCCTTGAGCAAAAACACAACCAGCCTCTTGCTCAGCAGAGAGCATTTCCCAGGAAGCACACATTTTTCTTCATATTCTTCTTATAGGATGTAATCTGAAGTAACCTTGCCTCTAACTCTTTACACTTAATCTTTATGAATGTTTTTAATTAGGGAAAATGTTTTACAGCAAGGATCTGGAAACTTGATATGTGCGGTTGGGTTTTCTCTTATATGAGTTTTAAAGGAAGAATTACAATTTCATATCCATGTTGAAATGGTAGCACAGGAGAGTGAGCACCATGAAGAGATATGCAGGGTAGCACACGGGAATGGATACACTCAGTAGTAATGCAAAATGGACAGAATAAATCAAATAAAAAGCTAAAGATGCAAACTTTGACAGTGGTAAGTTGTTGTCATCAGCTGACTGACACATCATCTGAACTAGAATTTCTACACACTTTGCCTCATCTTCACTTATGTATCGTGTTAAAACTAATGCAGTAGGAATTCAAAGGATCCATCAGAATAAAGGCCACATCCACTGAGTCAAGAGGTAAGCTGGGTGTTAGGAAGCTGGGAGAAGATGGATGGGACCTGTCAGAGAGATGGAGCGAAACTGAATATAATACAACACAATATTAACAATATCACAAAAAAATGAACATGTGAAGATCCCTCTGCCTGCTAACAGCCCTGTTATTCTCGCAGACCCAAGTCTGAGACAGCTGAATTGGTGGAATGGACTGACAGCATCCAGTCCTTAGGCTTCAGAGATGAAGGAACTTCAGCAAAATTAAATTCAACAAGGAAAGGACCAAAGATGAATGCTTTGTCGCTATTCCGGGGGAAAAAAATTAAAGAATTCTCATTAAGAATTTCTTTCTCTATTGTACATAAATAACATGGAATGACTTTAGGTTTATTTAAAAAATATTGGTGCTTTTGTCATAAAAATAATTGTGTTACTTACACATTGTTTCAATGTCTAGCAGTTTTGGCATATATTTGTAAATATTTTGCTTACCTATTAAAATAACCATATCACCTATAAATATTTACAGCTTTTCCTTTCAATTTCTCATAGATTTTTATTTATTTTTCTGTCTCATCATACTAGCAAAATCTCCTGGGATGTACAGACAGAAACAATAGTAGACAGTCTTTATTTCTTCCTAAAGTTAAGGTAAATGACAAAGAATCTTTGGTTTTGGTTTGTGTTACATGCTCCTTATTAAGAAAATAAATGTTCTTTTTTAAAAAGATCTTTTTATTGGAAAGTCAGATATGCAGAGAGGAGGAAAGACAGAGAAGATTTTCCATCTGCTGATTCACTCCCCAAGTGGCTGCAATGGCCGGAGCTGCGTGAATCCGAAACTATTACATCAAATGGTTTGTAATATAAAATCAGCATTCTATGCTGCTAGATTAAATCAAAATCTGTTGTCATGTATTTTTCCTCTCCTATACTTTGGAAACAGTTTACTAACATTATCAAATATGTTCATTTCTGGTTCCTGGTTTCAGATCAGCTCAAAGCTGGCTGCTGTGGCCACTGGAGAATGAACTAGTGGATGAAAGGTCTTTCTCCCTGGTTTTCTGTATCTTCCTTTCCAATAAAAATTTTAAAAATATTTATAGCCTAGCTCATTTACACTTTCTTTAAAATTACAGTAAATGGGCTCAGTGTGGTGGCCTAGTGGCTGAAGTCCTCATCTTTCACATGTACTAGGATGCCACATGGTTGCCAGTTTGTGTCCCAGCGATCTATTTCCCTTCCAGCTCCCTGCTTGTGGCCTGGGAAAGCAGAAAAGCCCAAAGCCTTGCGACCCTGCACCTGCATGGGAGACCCGGAATAAACTCCTGGCTCTTGGCTTTGGATTAGCTTAGCCCCAGTCGTTGCAGCCACTTGGGGAGTAAACCAGTGGATGGAAGATCTTTCTGTCTGTTTCTTACTCTCTCTGTAAATCTGAATTTCCAATAATAAATAAAGACACCTTTAAAATTACAGTAAGCAAGACGTGACACCATTGCAAGTTTGGTTAAGGCAAGATTGCTACTTGTAGTGTGCAAGATTATCTAAATACAAAGTTCAATAAAAGACAAGATGATTTGAGCAAAGAAAGTCTGAAGCATTGCTGTTCAACGTATTTCACTTTTTTCCTATGCCAGTAATACACAAGGAGATATATAGCTCAAATTCCAAAAAAATAAATCTTCACTATTTGGTATCCTGCCAATATGATTAAAAGTTCAAAAGAAATTATGCTGGCTTATTCTCTGTATCTGATGAATTTCTGAAATTAAAGTTGTCACTTTCTAAGCGAATATTAGTCTCCACTATTTCACAGCATGCAGTAAATTCTACTTCCCATTTGACAAGCTTCTTGTGCCCCCATATTGTCTTTGCTTGTGGTCTCCTCATTGCAGTTATTCAATTTGTTATTAATCAAACATATGTGTGTGTGTGTGTGTGTGTGTTCAACATGTGGCATCAGTTGTAACTCATTCTAGTACACCTTTGTTTCATTTTTGTTTCTTCCAATGCTCATGTAGATGTGGTCTCAAATTCTTAGCCATCCACTTTCTTGAATTCTACCAAAAATTGTATTGTATTGGCCTCTTTGCCTCTGACAGAGTTCTGTTAATCCTTACTTACTTTCATAAGTCCTAAAACTCATTTCTTCCTTCCTTCCTTCCTTCCTTCCTTCCTTCCTTCCTTCCTTCCTTCCTTCCTTCCTTCCTTCCTTCCCTCCTGGCCTCAGTATACTATTTACAGTTTCCATCACTGCAATCACCCATTAGTACTTTCATTGCCTTTACCATTTGTCTCTTCACAGGAGTGAGTTACAAAAACATAGGCCTAAGCATTTAATCTTAACTAGGCCTAAGCATTTAACTGCTCCTTCTCTGGACACATATAATTCAACATGACTGAAGTTCAACTCACAAACATAGTTTCTATTTGACATTAACTTTCTGACCTCAGTTACACTCAAAGCTACTAAGAATCTCTGTCACTGCAAAATTTGTTCTGTTTCAGAATGTATTTATTAGTCTATTTACTATTGTATTCTATTTAGGGAAAATTATCTCATTTTATTCATATCATCATATTATTTTAGTGATACTCACTCTTAGCTATCCTACTGAGTAAATAGACATCAGAAGAGGTTCCTATCACCACACCCAGTTATGTATCTTTCACCACAGCCATAGAATTTAAACTTACTACCTTTCCTTTTGCCCATTTACTCAAGTCCTTCAACTTTCACTGTTCAATGATATGTTCCTGAAATTGGTCCTTTATCCTATTCAGATGTTTATTCTCATCATTATATTAAGTAAAAAATCAATCTTAAATTCTCTCTGGCTCTTTTACTTCCCTATATTTCTTCTCATCAAATATCTTCAAACAATATTTATATTTAATAACTATAATTTCTCTCCAAATATCCCCTCACAAATCCAACATGAGAAAATGTTTGCTTTTACCATTTTTGAGGTATCTAATATTGAGATAATCCATGAATTTAAAAGTGCTAAGTCCAATGGTAAGCCTTCATCTTCTTTATCAACCAACATCACTGCACTGAACACAAATAATGAGCATTTTCCTGCTAATAATTTAGCTATTTATCTTCCATTTTATCACACTCCCCAGGTTTTAATCCTATGTTATTGAGTTTCCTTTTTGGTTAATGCTACATTACTACAGATACCCAACCTGTCAGGTTATGGATCTCTTTATTCTCTGTGCTTATTTTTTTTAACTGATAGCTTTCAAACTTTTATTTTTGAATATCCCCCTCCCTTTCATTTCTTACATATACAAATGTTTACCAATATCCTTCATTGTGTGGCCCATAAGCATCTTAAACATACCCTAAATTGAATGCTAGACTTTTTTTTAACCATTATCTATATCTAAAATATCAAGATGCACTTCAATAGTAGAATGATGCATTTATGACTGTTTTTAAAGGGCTAGCTTATTATAATAATATAGGGGATATCAGAGTTGGGTAAGGGGAAGCGGGGCAGAAATGGGGAGGGATGGAGGAGAAATCCAAGAGACTATGGAACTGTATCATAAAAAATAAAGAGCTAAAAAACTAAGAAATAAAGAGAGAAAGAGACGAAGGAAGGAGGGAAGGAAAGAAGGTTGGGAGAAAGGAAGCTAGCAAGCTGGAATACAGGTCTCTAAAACATGAAATACAACAAATGCCCTGAATATGTATCGATTAATGTGTCCCAGAATGGTCAGCAAGTAGGTCACATAAAAAAAAAATAACTCATTTTAAAAAGGCATACCGGGCCCGGCGGTGTGGCTGAGTGGCTAAAGTCCTCACCTTGAACTCGCCCGAGATCCCATATGGGCACCGGTTCTAATCCCTGCAGCTCCACTTCCCATCCAGCTCCCTGCTTGTGACCTGGGAAAGCAGTCCAGGATGGCCCAAAGCTTTGGGACCCTGCACCCACGTGGGAGACCATGAAGAGGTTCCTGATTCTCGACTTTGGATCAGCACAGCACCGGCTGTTGCACTCACTTGGGGAGTGAATCATTGGATGGAAGATCTTCCTCTCTGTCTCTCCTCTTTGTATATCTGACTTTGTAATAAAAATAAATAAATCTTTTTTTTTTTTAAAAGGGCATACCTTAACTTAAATTGAAATCTCCATCGGCTAGATATGCTCCTATCGTTAACTCAATCACAGTATATAGAAATTGTATTTTTCTGTTTAAAACTATGAAAAATTTTGAGTTATTCCATCTTTCATTTAAATCACAAGCCATTAGCAGTACTCATTGCATGTTTTATCTTTAAAATAAGTGCCAAATCTAACCATGTTTTATTATTGTTGTTGCTGTCCCTAATTCCAGGCCAACATTCTATTCAACCCAGATAGTTGTGATAAATTTGTAAGTGTCTCTCTGCTTCCTCTTCTTGCCTTCCTACTGTCTATTTTCAGTAAAGCATATAGAATAAATTGGGTTGTTTTAAATAAATAATCCACATCATCTCTATTCAAATATTTCTGATGATTTCCCTAAAGACCAAGTCAATGACTTCACAGTGATTGACAAGACACCAGAGAATCTCTACATGCAATCTTCATTTCTGCTCACTTTGTTCCAGCTACCAGAAACACCCATGCTCACTTTCCAGTCTCGACCTAGAGGCAGAGTGCCTCTTTCAGGGACTCCAGATGTATTCCTTCAACATCTGCAAGGATTCAGAAAGGCCTCCCTGGCCAACCGCATGAAACAGCACCTCTACCCCATGTGTCCCTTAGTGCTTTTAGACTCCTTTGCAACAAATGCCAGTGCATGATCATTTGATTACTTGTTTACACATTTCTGTCCTCTCACTCTGACTTTTTGTTAAACTACAACTCCATCATGGGAAGAACTCATAACTCAGGTCTTTGTGCCTGCCACTTGGCAGTCAGGTATTGCATGAAATGTCACTGAATACAAGAATAAGCTAACACAGCATGTTGCCAATGATGAAATCACTAAATTAATAATTTTCTCTTCTGAGCTCCTAGAACAGTGAAAGTCTGTACCATGCAACTTAGCCCTAGTTATAAGCTTGCATTTATTAATAGCTGCCATTATTCATCATATGCCAAAAACATGGTTTTTTTAACTTCTTTTTCGTTCTACACATTGCTTAAATAGTGCTCAGTTTCTGGCAGGTGTTCATAAAACATTGTATATAGGTTAGAATACTCAGATAACATGGATATAAAATACCAAGAAAGTACAAGAAACTTGTTCTACTGATCTTTCTTCCACCTGCTTTTTAAAAAATCAATACCATCAGGAAGTACCATGCTCAAAAATCTTGGATTCTCACTTCTTAATTCTACCCTAACAGCAAGGTACGGATCAGTAATGAAATGTGGAAGAGTAACTGGAGCAAAAGGTAACGGGAATAAGGCCCAAGAAAGAGGGCAGAATTAGAATTCATACTGCATATGCAGAGCTTTTGGGTTTACCCTGAGGAATTATTGGTTAATTAAAGATCATGTGGTAGGCTACAAAATCCTGAGTTTTCTTCCAGATAGAATATTAAATTCAAATGTAATTGGGCAATGCAGACTTCAAAGGGAATTAACACATCACATAGATATCTTTATACATAAGTTTGGAACATTTTTGAAATTCTGCTACATGGTTTAAGCAAAAGCAACATTACAAGTCATGATAAACAAAGCAGCAATAAGATAAAGGGAGTCTTAAGAGCTCATTTTCTTTATTTCTCCATACACTATTTGTTCTATTCTTTAATTTAATGTACCCAAGTCAATACAAGTTACCTTATATTTGAAATCATGATCCATCACTATAATTTATACCACCTCCTGGACAGAAACATAGAACACCTCTTCACAAAGACATTTTACTTAAAGACACATAAAAGTCAACTTTTGACCTTCCCATCTCTAGGTTAAACCACCTCAGCTATATTCTCTTTCCCACCCAGATTCTGCTTTGTTATTTGTGATTGCTTCATTAAGTCATTTTTATCTTTTCTTTTTAAGGTCCTAGAAATATATGAGTAAGTAACTGTACAGTGATTTGAAAGGGTTACCTGGTACCAGTATGACAGAAGCACAGATAGAATTTAAGTGGGCCTGAAAACTGTTAACTATAGCTTGACAATAGGATGCAAGACTCTCTGCCACTGTCCATGCCTACAATGTCAGGATATACTTAAATAGAAAGACAGACTTTGGACTATTTGTGAAGGACTATACTACTGTAATAATGAGGGGGTGTGGGGATTAGTGATGGAAGAAGAGAATTTGGGGAGGGGGAAGGAAATCCCAAAGCCTAGAGAACTGAATCATAAAATAATAATAATTTTTTGAAAAGGAAAAAAAATGTGTCCGGATACTAGCTGTATTTCCACTTGTCATTAGAGTTGCCCTGGGCAAAGAATTTTGAACTCTGAGTCTTAATTTTGCCAAATAAAATATCCTACTACTTTATCTAAGGGACTATTTGACTGGGGTGAGAGAATGCTTCATGAAACAGAAAATATTTTATAATTTTACATTGTTATAATTACTAACTATTCAAGAAGGAAATTCTGCTTGTTAATAAAAATCCACAAGGCTTTTCTCACATACCACATCAACTGATAATAACAATTTTATGCTTCTAAAATAGTAGAATATGATTCTTTGAACATATTTACTGAGACATTTCATTTTTAAAAAATGTGTATTGTGTTGTTCTTATCTTTATTAGAGACTGTAATAGGGAGCAGAGGGGAACATTAAAATATAAGCAGGAAACTGCTTATTTTGCTTTACAGTCTTTTCTCATTTAAAATGTGACTGCCTTTAAATGTGCAGAATTAAACATAAATGGCTACGCCTTCAGCAGGGTGCAGGGGGATTAGACAGGAAACATTTTCTTATAAAATGTGTGTTGTGTGCCTGATTTCTTCTTCAATGTGCTGAAAATGTAACCATCAGAAATAACATAGAAATGTGTGGAGTTTAGAACTGCCTCTCCCAGCGTTACCTGCTCATACACACACACACACACACACACACACACACACACACGCACACCCCCTCTATGTTTACATTTACAGTCTCTATATGTCAATCAAGTGTTTCCTGCTACCCTTTACATTTCACACAAATCTCAAATTTTAAAAAACCATTTTGTGTAAAACATACAAAAAGGAAAGTGATTCTAGAAGAGCAATTATAGCTTCGATCTAATCAGAGAGGCTGTTGACATTTATTTACTTTCATTTTACAGAAACCACAGAAGCACAGTATTCACAACGCTCCAGGCTAAAGCATTAGTAGAATTTAATGTAGAGCAGACAAGGACACACAATCTCTGCCCTTTCCACAGAGAAGGCACAAAGGTGTCCTCAGGGAGTGCAGAGTGCCTCTTCAACTTGGTCAACTTGTCCTGAGGCTAAATATCCTGGTATAAATTTTTCATCTACATCTTCCAACACCTTGCCACATTTACATTTAATGTTACCCAATTTCTTACAGTCAACCACAGAATCATTCTGTTAAAACTTGAAGACTGAAAATAGGTTTTTTCCCCTATCATACAATGGCCAGAAAGCAACAGAAAAATAATCATATTTAAGGTTATTTGGTTACAAGCAACAGGAACTCACTTCCAACTACCTGAAGCCAAAAAAAAAAAAAAAGTAGAAAGACAGTGTTTTGTCTTTTTAGACATCATTAGAGGGGTAATAAAATTTATCAGAAGTATGTTTCATCTGAGCAGACACCCCAAACTGAGTGTGCTAAAAGGACCAAAGGAAAATAAAAGACATATTTTGCTTTAAGAACCTTGCCTCTGGGTCTGGTGCAGCAGCCTAGCAGCTGAAGTCCTTGCCTTGAATGCACTGGGATCCCACATGGGCACTGGTTCTAGTCCTGGTACCGACATCCCATCCAGCTCCTTGATTGTGGCCTAGGAAGGCAGTTGAGGACGGCCCAAAGCTTTGGGACTCGCACCCATATGGGAGACCCAGAGAAACTCTGGTCTCCTGACTTCAGATTGGCACAGCTCTGGCCATTGCAGCCATTTAGGGAGTGAGTCAACGGATGAAGATCTTCCTCTCTGTCTCTCCTCCTCTTTATATCTGACTTTACAATAAAATTAAATGAGTCTTTGAAAATAAAATAAGAACCTTGCTTCCATTTCCCTTTCTTGCAAAGTCCTTTCTATCCTCACGTTAGAGATCCAATTTTGTTCAAGGGTTGTCAGTCTCACACTTGCTAGAAAACATACTTGTCAGAAATTATTCTGCTCAGGCCTGGCACGGTAGCCTGATGGTTAACGTCTTCTTCCTGCACACTTCGGGATCCCATATGGGTACTGGTTCTAACCTGGACAGCCCCACTTCCCATTAAACTCCCTGCTTGTGGCCTGGGAAAACAGTTGAGGATGGCCCAAAGCTCTGGGACCCTGCACCCACGAGGGAGACCCAGAAGAGGCTCCTGGATCCTGGCTTTGGATCGGCTCAGCCCTGGCCATTGTGGTCAGCTGGGGAGTGAATCATCAGGAGGAAGGTCTTCCTCTCTGTCCCTCCTCCTCTCTGTATGTGTGACTTTCCAATAAGTAATTTAAAAAATACACTCTGCTCTAGCACATAATTTTCTCAATTTCAATATACACCTTCCCCAGTTGGAGAAAAAGGGGCCTGCTTCCCACGGGCAAGAAAGAACACGAAAATAAGATAATGAAGAAAGAAATGTCTCTCCTAAGTTGGCCACATAACATGCAACTTCTCCAAAGGACACACGGATGAATAAAAAGTTTCTAGGAGGGCAGGTTTTGTGTATTTACCACTGAAACATGTTAGCACAAAGAATGACTGAAAATGTCCAGTGTATTACCAGAAAACAATGTGAGTTAAATGGTCAGTTACTATCTGTTCTTTTCAACTTTCATATGACTTCCAACAAAAAATGTTCTTCTTGGTATGTAATGATAGGTAAACCATAAAAAAGAATTCCAGTTTAGTTAATTATTTATCCTTATTTACTTATTCATGCTCCATATGTGTTTGAAGTAAAATCATAAAACTCAAAATTATGTATTGTGGGGCTCAGGGGCAAAGAGGTCACTAAGTCAATAAGATGGCGACTCAGGTCAGTCCAGGTCAGTCCGGGTCACTGGTGGGCAAGATGGCGGCCAAGGACAGAGCCCTGGGCGTGAACCAGGGCAGCAGTCACGCAGCTCCAAGGAAATACTGATTGACCAGAGCCGTCTCACTCACCTACCCCTGGCCTATGGGAGGTGGTTTCCACAGTCATTCTCCTAGTAATTGGCTCCTAGTTTCTCCCCTCCTGGAATTCCCCAAATTCCCAGCCTGAGCCTATCCCTTACCCTATATAAGAAATTGAATTTCCCCAATAAACCGGAACTGCATAGACAGAAACCCTGTCCCTCTGTTTGTTTCGTGGGCCCTGGGAGGCTGGGTGGCTGCTGGGAGGCAACAGGCTCATCCCCTCCGGCAACGGGGTACTAGAGGAATCTGTGGGGGAGACCCCAAAATGTATGATTCTTTTATTGAAGAATTTCCCAGTGATGCTAGATTACTACTGAATCCCTGTGTAAATTTTGTTTATTTTCCTGACAATTCATCAATATGCCACACAAGGTTGTGAAAATTTTTTTCGCATTATATCTGATATCTTTCAATGAGATGATGGAAAATGATGATCTTTAAGTCAACAGCACTCAAAAGGTAGCTAATTAGATTTTCAAATCTTTAGAGTCTGTTGGATTTAAAAATCAGACATTGGGAATTATTGAGATTGACAGTCTGTCCACAAACTTTATTGATTATAATGTGATCTTTATAAAGCCAAGCAGGAGAGTAGAAAAGCACTACAAAATGCTTTGCTATGAAAAATTCAGGGGATTTTGCATTGGATGCTAAAGAGCTCTTAACATTTTTCTTAGATTGCCAGCTTCGGAGTTCTAAAATAACAGAATATTTTTAACGTAAAATCTGAATACAATACTTACAAACAGGTTACCCACTAGATCCATTAGTTAACCAGTCATTAAAATCACAGCTAAAAGGAACATGTTTTTAAGAAATTAGAGCAGATAATTCAGCACCAGGTGATGACTATTCATTTCTGGGGGGGAAATATTACAGTAGACAAAGAGAAGGCATTTCTTGGAAGTGGTTATGGGCTTGGGATGTCTAAAAACAAAACAGCTTCTAAATAGATTTGTGGTCTGTCTATATGTGGAGCATTCTTAAAACCTTGGAAAGACCACGCCCTCATAATTTCTCAGGTTTATTACCATTCACGTTGAATAGAGGAAATAAATCAAATTGAAACAACAACAAAGAAAGACCACTCAGTGGGACAATCTCTTTTATCTCTAGCTTATGTTATTTAATTTTCCTCAAAAGAATATTTAATACTCATAGCTATGCAATCTACAAAGTGAAATTCTATACAAATGTGACCTGGGAAAGGGTGGGAATCGATTTGCCCCATTTTATATTGGACATTAGACAAATTTTAGCAATCTCAGAAATTTAGTTGGATGCCTTGATGGGAAATGAGAGGCATGAGTAGTTTTAATTTGCACAGCAATTCTATGTCCTGCTGTTTCTCTTGCAATTCTGTAATAGATGTGGACAATGCTGTTAATGACATAATCGGAATCTTCTTAAGAGTACTCATAAAGCAAGAAATTAACACCTGGAAAGAACTTCAGTTAGCTTGTATCCTAGTTCCATGAAAATAATGAAAATGTGAAGTTTATATTTGCCACTACGATGATTTAATAGTGAAAAGCACCTTTCCCAACTTACTACCAATTCATACATGGCAATAATTTAAAAAGTTTTTTGCATGTGGGACATTTTCATTCTTTAATAATTCTCTTCCCTTGTTAAAAGTTAACTACAGAGACTGCTATTGTGACATAGTCAGTTCAACAAGCAGTTATAATGACATGGAGTGTCAGCTTGATCCTTCGCTGTCCACTTCTGGTCCAGTTCCCTGTTACCATGGGTGGGAAAACAGAAGATGGCCAGAGTGCTTGGGCCCGAAACATGCATGCACAAGATCAACATGGAATTCTGGGCCCCTCTCCCAGTTTCTGCCTGGCTCAGTCCTATTTCAGCCATCTGGGGAGTAAACAAGCAGATTGAAGGTCTCTGTCACCCTTGAACTAAAAATGCTAATGGTCAAAAGAAAATCTCATCAGGTGTAAAGCACATACCTGATAAAATAAAACTCAACGATACAATGACTGATGGCCCAACAGTGCCAAAGTATTTGAGTAAGCACATCACAAAAAAAAAAGCTTTACAAATGAAGTGTAGTATGAAAAGATGCTCTGTAAAGATTGTCAATAAAAAAAGATGCTCTATTTGTCACTGAGGAATATTAATCAAAACAAATATGAAAGATTATTAGATGACTACTAAATGGCTAAAATCCAAAACACTAACAAAATCAAGTGATGCCAAGGATGTAGGTCCAAAGGAATTCTTCGTCATTGGTGGGAATTCGAATAGTATTAAGAGTTTTGCAGATTTGAAATGAAAAAATAGCATTGCCATAATATTTATCAATTATGCTGCTTTTTGCTCATTATCAAAATGAGTTGGAAAGCCTGTGCATCCTTACCAGCAATACAACACATAACATTTACAGCAGCTTTATTCACAAGTTCCGAATCTTGAAAGCAGCCAAGATTCCCCTTTACATATTGTAGTTTAAAATAACCGTAGTACACCCAAATAATGGAATATTATTCAGGAATAAAGAAATTAGCTATTAAACTCTGGAAAGGTTTAATAGGCAAGCCATAGATGTGTATTTCTAAGTGAAGCAAGCCATTCTGAGGAGACTACAACCTGCGTGGTTCTAATTTTAGCCTATGTCTTTTATTTTCTGGCAAAGGCAAAATGACAGATAATAAAACCACAGAGACAGTAAAAAGATCAGTGGTTCTAGGCATTTAGGTGTTGGGAGGAAAAAGCATCAAGCCCAGAGGATTGTTCAGGGCAATGAAATTATTGTGTTTGACACTGTTATGATGGATACATGACATTTAACATTTGGCAAAACAATAGAACTATAAAATACAAAGTGAAATCTAAAGCAAATGATAGTATTTAGTTGATGATAAGTATCAGTATTTGGTTTTTCCAAGTGTATTGTATTTAGTCAAGAGGCTGCTGTGGGGAAATTAGGCTGAGGGATACAATATAGAGGGACTGTAGTCTCTTTTTGTTTGATGCACAAACCTAAAACAGCTCTACAGGATAAAGTCTGTCAGTGAAAAAAGAAATTAAGATGACCAGGAAAATGCTTGTTGTAAAAAATTTTAAATTTTCTTAGTTTTTTTTTTTTTTTTACATAAGAGAAGCCAACCTAGACACATCTAGGGAGAATGTGATAGGAAGTTTGAAGTGGCTTCTTCCAGGATACAATTTTGAACTTGATAACTCTGAAGGGCAATGAGGGAATATTGCTTTTCCCTGAATGGTATTAGACTCAAGAACAACATGTATTTTAATAATGTTCATTATAAAAGATAGAGAATTAAAGCAGTGCTAAATATAACATTGTTGAAGCAGCAGAAGTCAGCAGGGGGTTAGTTAAGGAGTTTCTGTGGTTGTAGAGAAGGTATTTATCTTTCCATGCACAGTCACAAAATAACTATGCATGAACACTGCTGATTTATAATCATTTATGTCCAGTTGTAAATACCTTGGCCAGTTGTAGAACTTTCTCTTTCACTTGCTTTCTCTAAAAATACAACAGCAGTTAAAGAAATCATGCAAACTTGCTGTAGAAATAAAATATTCAAACTACTCGTTGTCTGTCCATCCTGTTTTTCTTAGTTGACAGACCCAACCAAACACTGCAAAGAAGATATGATTATACCACTTTGCAAATAAATTTTAATTATCACTAAGGATGTTTCACACACATATATGATATGGAATTTGAATTGGTTAACTTAAATAATATGGAAAAATAGTTTAGTGTGAGCAGTCATGCAAAATCCATTAATCCTGGGCTTTGTATATTGTGAGATTTAACAATCAGAAAACAAGCCATTTCCCCCCTGCCTTTTCGGTCTACAATCCTCAGATCACATTTGTATCTTCAGGCTGGTCACTTTGTAATGCCATGAAGAGGGCAAGAACTGCTGGGCCTTTTATACCCAAACAAAAAAGCTGAAAGGATATAAAGGAGGAAAAGACTTCACTGCTTTATCCTTTAGTAAGACTGAAAATAATATCCCCAGAAGTTCCTAGCCAATTTCTTACCATGCATTTTTCTCTATTTGTAATATTGTTTCTTAATCTGAAATAACATTACATATGTTGTTGCACTAGTTCCACATATCTGGGACTGTGTCCAGGAAATAGTCTTTGATTTTAGACCAGGGCTCAACAAACACTTGCTGTAAAGTGCCAGATAGTAAATATTTTAGGTTTTGTAGGCATTATACAGTCTCTGTTGCATATTTTTGTTTTTGGTTTCATTTTATTTTTGTTTAAACTCTTCCTAACTTTAGGATGTATAAAAACTGGCAGTAGGTTGAAACTGGCTTGCAGGCAACAGCTTGCCAATCTCTGAATTAGTAATCAGCAATGATGATGATAAACTACATAACATTTAAAGATTTTTCATCATTAAGCCCAGTTCAGTTCAATGAATATTTATTAAGTATTTTTTGTTTCTGAGAGTGGAGTATACAGTCATGAATAAGTAATTTATGTTCCTATTATGACCAAAAATGTTGAACTGGGTGAAACTTGCACAGAGACAGTCACCACATTTCTGGCAGCTAGTTGTCCCACTTAGGCTCATGAAACATTCTTTCATCCACCCTTGAAGGGATTCAAGGTGGAGGCAAAAAGGTATATAGGGAGTCAGTATGCATTTAGTGTGACACATGGTACATACTCAAGAAGCAGTGAATGAATGGATAGCAGCCAAAATGTTAAAAGACCCCAAAGAAAGAAAAAAACCTCCACCAAGGAAAACACTTTTTTTTATTTGTTAACATTCCTTACATTATTATAATAGTATAGTCTTTCATCAACAGTCAAAAATCCATCATTTTGCTATTTAGGCATGACACTGTAGACACTGTAGGCTGACACTGTAGGCATGGACAAGGACAGAGAGTCCAGCATCCTATTCTCAAGATATATTTAACAGTTTCATTGGGAGTCAATCATTATGGAGGTAGAGATGCATACTACATTGCATCTTCACATCTGGATATGACAGTCTCTATTACAGTTACTAGACATCTTCTTAAATGAAAAGGCATTTAAAAAATCATTAACAGGAATAAAGTTAAAATTTTTTTCAGCACAATGGAGCTTACTAACATGCTACTAAGTGACCAATGGATCACTAAAGAAATGAAAAATAAAATCCAAAACCTTCTTGAAGCAAATTATGTACTGTATGACCTATGAGTCAGTAAAGAATTAATAAGAAATAAAATTTTTGAATAAATCACAATAAAAACAAAAATATCAGAACCCATGAGGTATAGCCAAAGCAGTACTGAAAGAGCTATTGATCTTGTATTTTGGATGACTGTTGCCTTATACCAGAGAGAAAATATGATATTTGTCCTTTGGGGATTAACTTATTTCACTGGGCATAATGGTCTTTAGTTTTGACGTTTGATTGCAAATGGCAAAATTTCACTCTTTTCAATAACTGAGTAGTATTCAATGAGTAGATGTATCACAGTTTCTTCATCCACTCTTCCTTTGACAGGCATCTGGGTTGTTTCCATGTCTTTACTATTGTAGACTGTAGGATTACAGAGTCCTTTCTCTTATGCATATTTCCTTTGGATATAGTCCCAGAAGTGGGATACTGGGTCATACAGCAGGTTAATCTTTCAATTCTCTTAGCACTCTGCATTCTTATTTGTGCATACTAGAGTCATCAATTATGTTCATTAGTTTTGTATCCTGCTACTCTGCCAAAATCTCTTAAGAGTTCCAAGTCTCTTGATTGAATCTTTTGGTTCTTGCATATAGAAGACCATGTCATCTGCAAACAGGGATACTTTCAATTCCTCATTTCTGGTTTGAATTCCTTTAATTTGTTTTTCTTGCCTAATAGCTCTGGCAAGGACTTCCAAAACTATATTGAAAAGCAGTGGTGAAAGTGGACATCCTTGCCTAATTCCAGATTTTAGTGGAAAACTTCCAGTCTTTTGCCATTTAGTATGAGGCTGGAATTAGGTTTCCATTTATTGCTTTGATTGTGTTATAGAATGTTCCTTCTATGTGTATCTTGCTTAAGGTTTAAAGCATGAAGTGGTGTCTGATTTTTATCAAATGCCTTCTCTGCATCTATTAAGATGATTATGTGATTTTTATTTTGCAATTTGTTGATGTGATAAATCACATGTATTGATTTGTGAATGCTGAACCACCCCTGCATGCCAGAGATAAATCCCACCTAGTCCAGGTGAATGATCTGCCTGATGTACTATTGGATCCTATGGGCTAGTATTTTGTCAAGGATCTTTGCATCTATATTAATCAAGGATATCTGTCCGTAGTTTTTTTTTTTTCTGTTGTGTCTCTATCTGGTTTGGGTATTAAGGTGATATTGGCTTCATAGAACGAGCTCCTGGCTTTGGATCAATGCAGCTCCAGCCTTTGAGGCCGCTTGTGGAGTGAATCAGCAGATGGAAGATCTTCCTCTCTCTCTCCTCCTCTCTGTATATATGACCTTCCAATAAAAATAAAATAAATCTTAAAAAAAAGAATCTGAAAGATATCACTCCATTCTCTTCAGGCCTGTATAGTTTTTTCTGAGAGGTCAATTTTGAGTTTGATTGCTGTTCCTCTATAGGTTAATCAGTTTTTCACATACATATTTAATCATCTTTTCCTTATATTCAATTTAACAGTTTGATCAGGTAAAGATCACTTTCAGTCAACCATATTTGAAGTTCTGTGCCCCTCCTGGATGCTGCTTCCCAAATTTTTCCCAAAATTAGGGAAGTTTTCATTTACTATTTCATTGAATACATCTTTAAATGCTTTTTAAGCTTCTTTAAGCTTTTTTTCTGTACCTTTTGGAACTCATAAATATTGTATTTTGCCTTTTAATAGTGTCTTTTAATTCTTCAATGCTTTTTTTTTGGCTTGACTGAGTTCCATTTTCAGCTTTTTGATTATTTCCCCATTATAGCAAGAAATATCTTCCAATTCTGAGATTCTATCTTCTGCCTCATTATCTCTATTACTGAGGCTTTTAACTGGATTTTTAATTTGCTCCATTGCATTTCTAATATATTAGCTTACATTTGATTCATTGCTGTTATTTCCTATCTTACATATTCTTCAAATTTCTTGAACTTCTTTATTTGTTTCTCATTGCTGCTATGAAGCTTCATAACAAGCTTTAAAATTGTTTATCCGCCATCTCCTTGATGTATTCCTCAGCTAACTCAGGTTGGCAAAGGCTTTTGTTACTTTGCAGGGGAGGCATCAGTAATATTCATTGTGCTTCTGTCTCTTCTTTTGCTCCTGGTCATTGTACTTCCGGTTAGCAGATTCTTCTCCTTAGGGCAGGATTCTAAGCTGTGTCACCCACTAGTCTAAAGACGATTGTGTTTGGTACCCAGTTCTTAAATTGTAGTCATTTTTGCACTCCCTCCAGCAAGTTTCAGTCCCAGGCTCTTTTGCTAGGGTTCCACTACAGTCTCTGTAGCTCCACCACCTGGCTTACCACTTTCCACCCCCTATGATCCCATGCTGTAGCTGCATTGTAGCCTGTGCAGCCTTTTTCCCACTCCCAGTTTGAAAGAAACACCAGCTGTCCTAAATCACTGGGTTCTGATCTTGCTGGAAACTACTGACCGTTAGGTCTGGGGCCACCTAAACCTGTAGGATGCAAAGTAAGTGTTGTTTTCCCTGTAGGACCAGCAAGATGTACTGAGCTGAGTTCACTCCTGGCTTAATGCTTGCTCAGCTCATTGTTTTCCCTCTAGTCCCACAGCCTTTTCCTCAGTCTGCAAAATGATACTCAATGTGGCACTGGTGGGGTCTGGGCCATGAAATCCACCCTGTTCCTGCACTGTCTACGTGGCGTCTACTGCTCTGTCTCTGCTCGTGGTTGGATCAAATAAATCAGCAGGAAGGGCATTTCAATGGCTGGGTTCATCTTCTGAGCTCCTGGTGAACTCCTTTCCCCACCTGGCAGCCAGTGGAACTCTGGCTGCTGATGGAGCTATAATCGCTGATCACCTATGGCTGTCTACTGCTGGGGTATCTGGTCGCTACAACACCACTCCATTGTCTCTGCTGCTTCCTCATGTCCATGGACTCCAGGTGCCCCTCTGCCATTTGCTTGTCCTCTCTTATTTCCTGGAATTTGCCCTCTCTACTTCACCCTGGCATCAGACAATTTTCAAAGTAAGAAAAGCCATCAATCAAGAGAAGGCCCTGTCAACAAGGTTAGGCTCTTCCTGATGGGTCCCAGGGTGAGCTTAGCTGAATACTTAGAAGAAAGTAAAGTTTAGGTCTGGTCTCAAACACTGCAAACTTCACTGCAAACTACAATAGTTGTCAACCTGAGGATCAATTGTGCTATCTGCTAATTGTGCAATCTGAGGATTGATTGTGCTATCTGCTAATCCCAAGCAGAGTTGTTGGTGTTGTCAATCAGCAGCAGCACATTCAGGCAGAGGGGCAGGAGCCGTGTGGCAGCAGATTGAGGCTACTCTGACAGCTCCTTACTGTCTACCCAGTCTCCCACAACAACCAAACCTATTGAAGCCTTACATTACAGGGAAAAACCCCGTTAACAAAGTCCACATAACAGTTAGCCATCATGCTTTTCTTAAAAGTGCCAAACTGAGAAGCATACATTTTTATTACACCCATCTTTGATTAGTATCATGGAAAAAAGTATATGAAGAATGCACTGATATCATTTTTATTTTTGAGTTTTTCTGCACCTTTTTTTCACTTTGTATGTAGCCCAGGTCTACATTTATATTTATTCATTGACTCTGTTGTAAAATCTTTACATCTGTAGTTGAGAATCTATTTTTTATAGGATTTAGGAAGTTAGTGGTTATTTGAGGACAAAAGAGGTGCTATTCCTTATGGTACAGGGCATGCAGTTTATACACTTGAAACAATAAAGATTATGAATTCACTTTAAACAAGTATCACATTTCATATAATGAAGGAAATAATTGAAATCGGTAACAATTCTGATAATAAAAGGGAAAGATAAATGAAGGCTTAATACGTCTTATAAAAACAACTCTAAAATTTCAGTGAATATCTATACCAACAATCATTTAATTCTCACTCATGTTACATAGATATTATGGTTTGGCCACAGCTGCTGTAGTTCTAATCTGATCTCCAGTGTTTCTGGAACCCAAAATGAAAGGTAAGTTCTATGACAGAGATAGGAAAAAAACAAAAAGATTAAGTTGAATCAAGTATTCATATTTGAATATTCTCTATTGTTATCTTCATATACAAGCCAGGTTAAAAATAGGAAACAAAAAGTTTCATATACTTGGAGCCAAAATCCAGGAAGGACAGAAGCAGGGTGACAGAACAGGGACTCGGTGCAAGATCGTTGCCTATTTTGAACTTCTTACTGGGCTTCTTTGCTGTCTCAGTGTTTTCCCATGTAGTATCACGATCTTCCTCTTTCCAGATAATAATCTTGAGCACAAAAGAGCTTAACTTGAACAATCAATGTTTTGTTCCAGACTCCCATAGCAACTATTATGAATATAATTTTCTCAAGAAAGAGCTATGTTTTTTAATACTTTATTACAGGCAGGCCCCTATGTAATGACTTGCCCCTACCCTTCCTTCTGAATGTTCCCTTTCTCCTGTCTTAATTTCAGGTATTTAATTTGAGGTTATCAGATATTGGAATTACTAGACCTTCTTTTGCTCACAAACCAATTTGTCTATCTAAAGCAAATCCATTCAGGGGCTGTGACACCAGCATCCCATACAGATGCTGATTTGAGCCCTGGATCCTCTATTTCTGATCCAGCTCCCTAATAATATTCTTAGGAAGGCAAAAGATGGTTTAATTCCTTGGACACCTGCCAAGATGTGAGACCTGGATGGTACTCCAGCCTCTCAGCTTTGGCCTGACCTAGCCCCACAATGATACCCAGCAGATAGTACGTCTTTCTCTCTTCCTCTCTGTGTACGTCATTCTGCCTCAAGGTTGGTTCGTTCATTCGTGTGTGTTCTCTCTCTCTTTCCCTCCCTCCCTCCTTGACATCTTCCAACCTTCTTTCCTTCCTTTCTTCCTTTTTTCTCCTCTTTTCTCTTCTCTTCTCTTCTCCTCTCTTCCCTTCTTTTCTCCTCTCTCTCTCCCTTTCTCCCTCCCTCTCTTTCTTTTGGAATCCACTTGGTGGTCTTCTAACAAATCATGGCAAAAGCTGATATTTTCCCTTAGTCTACAGTTCAACAATTTCCCTGAGTTTATTTCCTTTCATCTTTATGTTAAAATGCACAAATTCTTTTCTGATCTCAAATTTCTTACAGTGACTTTTCAAATACACAGCTATTGACTGACTCATGCAAGTAACATACTCTTTTGAAACCTTTTTGCCCAAAGCCACAAACTGTTATAGTAACAGCACATCAACAGGCTTCAAAGCTATTTTGAACAAAAATGTTACAGAGCATTTCACTACTATATAACACTTTTCCCATTTCCAGAAACATTGTCCTTTCTTCCTGGTATTCAGCACAATGTCACATGTATCAGGAACTTTTATGACAGCAAGCCACAGGGTTAGCAGCTATTTTTTTAAAGGGCCACTTTTTATACCACAACAAATAACCCCTATTATCCAGTGGATGGCTATACAATGTTGCTCACACCACACACACACTTCCCGCTGTGACACTCTGCTTGGCCCTGCTGCATGTCTCCTTATCCTGGACTTCATGGAAAAGCTCAACCCCTGTCTGAGACAAGCAACTGTTTAATGATGGGAGCAAAGGCAAGAAGCTGAGAAGAATCATATAGTCTACACCAAAGCTTATGCTTTAGTATGACATATGTCACATTTATTCCAACCCCAATGATGAAAAAGGCAGGAGAATATCCACCAAGAGGCACTTCAGCTACAGGACTCTGCACACAAAGGTAAATTTCTGTTTCAGGGCAGAAGCAACTATGTGGTTAGTAATACCATTTAAGACAAATGCCACACAGCAGGATGTTCCATTCTGAGTACCTCATTTCCTGAACGAGCTGCTCCATAAAACATGGAAAGCTTCAAACAGATGAAAAGAATCAAAATAAGACCTCCCACTTTCTATTTAACTTTGAAATCCATAGGGGTACATAATGCATTTTAAAAAATCAACAGAGTTAAGAATAGAATAGCTATCCTCTGTTCCTCTTCTCCTTTCTCACCAACCTTCCTCCCTCACCAACTTCTCCACAACATCTTCATTAGAGAACACACAGAATTTTCATGAGAAGGACATGCATGTTGAAATCCATCATGAGAATATCTTTCAAAACAAAATTTTCACGAAATGAACAGGAGATTTTTAAGATGAGCTGAATCTGTTTATGGACTGTAAGGATTGTGCTTTCCGTAGAAAACATTCTCCACTCCTTAAATTGTAAAAACAAAACAAAACAAAACAAAACAAAAAAAACTGCCTCTTGAATCCTTAAATAAGTCTGTCAGTAAAACTATAAAAATAAGCTGGTGGAAAATGTGTGTGGTACAGCAGGTGAAGCAGCTCGTTATGATCTAGTCCCAGTTTGAATCCTGGATGAACCAATTTTGGTCCAGCTTCCTGCTAATACACCTAGAAAGGCAATAGAAGATGGCTCAAATACGTGGACCCTGTTACACGTATGGAAGACCAGGTTGGAATTACTGGTTCCTGACATTGGTTCAGCCTATGTGGTGATTTGGGGAGTGAACCAGCAGATGGAATTCTCTGTTTTTTTTTTTTTTCTCCATTTCTCTCTGTCACTGTATCTTTCAAATAACTAAATCTAGAAAACTAAGTAGGGATTTTTAAGTTATACAATACTATAAACTCTTATCTTGGATTAAAAAAATATATGCATGAGACAGGCAGTTACGGAGAAACATGAAGTAAGGATGGAGAGAGAGAGAGAGAGAGAGAGAGAGAGAGAGAGAGAGCCATCCACTGAAACATTTCGCAAATGGTTATAAAAGCCTGGCCCAGATCTGAACAGAGTCCCACACTTCTGGATTCAGCCTGGCCCAGCTGACAGAAGCCAGTTGCTGGAACTGCATTGGCGTCTCCCATGGAGTACTTGGACTATCTTCTGCTTCTGCCCCATGTAAATTACCAGGGAGTAGGATTGGAAGCTGAAACCTAAATCTGCACACATATAAAATGCTAGCATTGCAGGATACAAACAGAGCTTAACCATTATGCACAACACATCCCTTTTCTTTTTTCGACCCAGCCCTTTTCTTTGACCTTTAAATCATCTCTTTTGTCTGCCTCTCCCTAGAAATACATATTTTCCTCATTTATTTTAACTCCCAAAGTTACCACTGTAAATATAGTATATTATTTATTACACAGGTAATATAGTTTCTTATTTTTCATTTTATTTTAAAGCTTTAAAAATATTCACCATCATTTAAATGGAACTTGCACAGGTTCCACTCTTTTCAAGATGAAGGCAATTTCTTCTTTGGTAACAGGATGAACTCTTGTTCATTTGTCCCCACGAAGCACATTTATGGAGAGAGGCATTTATAACAATTTCAAAAGAAGATTTGATGCCAAGTGCTTTAGTAAAGCAAACACCACCAGAACTACAACTTTATATTTCAAGAAGTTAATAGGCCTTTAATAAAACACATTTCCCATTGAGATAAGTAGAACCAAGCATTTTCATGCTACAGATGAAGGAAAACATGGCTGAGAAGAGTATAAAGCAATTTGCCCAACGTCAAAGGAGTAAGAAATATATCTGAGAATAAAGCCCAAAGAGGTTACAGGGAAAAAAAGGATGTTGTAGAAATTATACACCACTCACTTGTAATGCGGCATTTCTACTGCAGGAAGAAATAGTCTCTGCCATGGGATCCCATTTCAATGGGGAATACAAATGTAAATAATCAAGCATCAGAATGAACAAAGTGCCGTCACAATACCAAAATAGATTCAGTGCACATATAAAGCATAAAAGCTAGGAAATTTATACTATCACAGACCTCACACAATTTACCTTAGTTTTTCTATTTTCAACAACAGTCACTATGGTCATCTATTTATTCACCAAGAATTTGAGTTCCAAGCACATATGTTATACTTCTATGTCATGCGTAATAATGCATATTGTTAGTTATCTGTCATTTAACATAATTTTAACATTAGATAAATATACAGGCAGACCAGAGTTTGTGGATGAGCTCATTATGAACTCTTCTGAAGAATGAAGATTAGAATAGACTCTGTAAACAAACTGCTTAATTTTGTGTACAATTTTGGGCATAGAAAACTATTCAATACAATCAGTATGGAAATAAACAAAATTGCATTTTGGTTTTCGTGATACATTTGGACCATTTCTTGGAAAACACATGGAATGGCCATTTCTGTAACTATTATGTGTCTGTGGCACCAATCATCACAGAGCCTCAGTATCTGACTAGACCACAAATAAATCCAAGCATCGTCTTTGTCTCACCTCGACCTTGAGAGGGCATACTTCCTCAGTCTTAAAAATGCCATCAAATCTGCTTGCATGGCTATTTTAATGCTTCATGTTACAAGCAAGTACTTCAACAGATCTCAGGAATACCTCAAAATATGACCTTATCCTTGTATCTTAGTTATAAATGAATATGACTCACTTCCTGACAAAATCATTAAAATGGTATGTAAATAAGGCCTTTGATCTTTGAAATTTAAGCCATAGATTTTATATCTAATAACAATATGAAAGCCACAATACCTGTGCAAGAAAAAGCAAAATAGAGATGTTTTATAAATAGTAAGCATTATTAAAAATAAACAAAAACTTAAACATTCATGAAATGCTGTCCTTCAAACTTAACATCTTAGTACATTTGAAGTAAACTCCAAATTATGTTAACTTTTCCAGAATAGGAAAAATACCTTAATAATCACACTTCATTCTTAGTTTAAAAATAGTATTATCCAATGTGATCACTCATCTTTCATGAGGTTCACTTGCAACATATTTCATGCTGTTTCCAAGAGTCACATTCACCCTCCAAGTTTCATTCAGTATTAACTATCCCAACTCTGTGCCCTGAGGAATGATAACAATTCCAAAAATAAATTTTAAAAACACATTTCAGAAAATTATAAATCACAAATATAGAAGTATAACATAGCATAAATCAAGTTCTCAGTGAACCTTGGCAGCCTAGTCAGCAATCATGTCTTCACAGCTTTTTGTGGCAAAATTGAGGCGGAGGAGGGAACTGATCCACTTCCTGTGATTCAGGAGCCAGCTCCACTCTGACATGGTGCTAAGCCACTTTCTTCAATGCTTTGCAGGCACCAAAAGTCATTGCTTCTCTTGTAATATCTACCATGAAAGACTAATTTTAACAATGATTATTAATAATTATACTGTATAATGTGACAATATGTTTTTTAAAGATTTATTTATTTTTATTGGAGGGCAGATATACAGAGAGGAGGAGAGACAGAGAGGAAGATCTTCCGTTCACTCCCCAAGTGGCCGCAACAGCTGGAGCTGAGCCAATCCGATACCAGGAGCTTGGAGATTCTTCCGGGTCTCCCACATGGGAGCAGGGTCCGAAAGCTTTGGGCTGTCCTTGACTGCTTTCCCATGCTACAAGCAGGGAGCTGGATGGGAAGTAGGGATGCTGGGATTAGAACCGGTTTCCATATGGGATCCTGGTGCATTCAAAGTGAGGACTTTAACCACTACGCTGTCGCATCAGGTCTGACAATATGTTACTAAATGAACTACTCTCTTTAATTTTTATAAAAATCCAACTTAACTATTCACAACAAGCCTACCATGTATAACATGAATTTCATCTTATACCTTCTAGCTTTCAAGATGAGATGTGACTTCACTTAAGTCTGTTATTGATTTGACATTGCTCATTCATAGAGCTGTCCTACACAGGGAATATTTAGAGCTCACTGTCAAGGAGGAATTCTCCCTCACCCATTCCTCACTTCTATCTAGAAGCCACTCCCCTAGCAGTTCCAGGAATTAACTCAGCATTTGCCATTTTTCACTTTGGAAAATGCTCAGCTAAATATTTTTCCTATACAGAATCAAGATTCCTTATTTTTCCCTAAAATATCAGCATTTTATAATTCAGGGAAGTTAATATAATCTGATCCTGGAATCTGTCTCTGTAGAAAATAAATAGGGGTTATTAATCAAAGGAAAACCTTGATGAAATTTCCATTTTGTGCAAGGGGTTATATGTAGCAGGAAGACAAACTCAATGTTTAAAACTGTTCATGTTTATGAAACTATCCAAAGTACACAACATACAGGTGAGTATGTTGAACTAGACTGCAATTAGCATTGCAAGAGTTTGAGTAGGGAATACGCGCATGTGATCCTCTCTCCGCAGAGACCCCAAGTTACAGAGCTACTCATGGATCAAGCACTGTTTAAAGAACTTCAGAAACTATTGTAAGAGACCACAGTGCCTGAGTTTGTTGTAACAATAGCAAAGGTTAATGGGGGAGAAATGTCTGCATACAAGCTTCCTCATCCAACTTCAAGCAGTGCAGCATGAAGAGGTGACTTTCCTAACCTTTGGGAGAGTGTTGGGGAACTAACTCCAGGTTTTTAGGCTGAAAATTGAACACCGGTCACACCACAAGAAAACTCAATGTCTGAAAGGACCCCACCCCCTCCTGCTCCAGGTTCTACACCCACAGACTAGATATTTAGGTCCTTTCTAGCCAAGCAGCCTCCACTATCTCTCCTCCAACCTCCAGCAGACAATGGAACAAAATTCCAGTCACTGAGGAATAGAATAGACAAAGGGGACTTAGGCCCTGGCCTTGGAGTAAGAGTTGGGCCACTGTCTGGGACACCACATGTAACAAAGCCCAAAGTCTCCACTTACAGGTTAGATAATACTCCAGGCTTGCCTTAGCTTCCAATGGAACATGCCCTGTGCCTCATCAGACTTGCTTTAGTATGTAGCACAATCAGACGTGGGTGTGGTGCATACCCTTATGTTTCTGCAGACTCTCCAGAGAATTTGACCAACATGTGCTTCAACTTAGTGTTAACCACAGTGGCCAAGGGGTTTTCTTTATCACTATTCCCCTATTCTTGAACACAGAGAAAGGAATCACAAGCCTGTCTTGATACAGTACAGGGCCAATGTTGAGCAAGCCTTTACAGTACTGGTTCCCAGGGCAGTATCCACAGATGGAATTTCTGCACCTGTATATGTCAAATTCCAATCAGCACTTTTGGTGGTTAGTTGCAGTGTACCCAAATGCACTGTGGATATCTCGGCATCTGGGCCTTTCCTGGCCCCAGAGGGAGGCAGGTAGGAACAGACCACTACATTTTCATCGCCTCCCTGGTTCATTCTGAGCAGTAGGCTAACTGGGGATTTGGGACAAATCTGAACTCAGGGCATCATTAAGGCAGTTACAAACCACTGTACTAGACTCGCAGCAAACCTCAATTTATGGTGCCACCTAGTGCTAACAAGGGGGAAGAATCCATGGGCTCAGAAAATAAATGAGCTAGTTAGAACTTTTGCAAGGATTACAACAAATGAAGCTAGATTACCAAGTCTGGCAGGGTAGAAGAACCATTGCTTCAAAGCACCAGCAGAAACACAACACAGACACCATCAAGAACTCAAGCAGCCTGACCTCACCTAATAAACAAAATAAGGTTCCAGAAACAACTACCTTGGATCTGACATGGTCAAATTCTTACATAAGAAGTTTAAAATATCTGTTGCAAGGAAACCCAAGGAACATCAAGAACATTCTACAGACAAAACAATTTAGTATACTAACAGAAACATGTAAATATTTGTTTAAATCAAATAGAAAACCTGCAGTTGATAAGCACACTAAGCGAAATTAAAATGCAAGAGGAGTTATCAATAACAGAGGGTATGTTGTGGTATAGTGAGTTAAACCACCATTTGAAAAGTCTTCCTCTCATGTCGGAGTGCTGTTTAAGGCCTGGCTCCTCTGCTTCTAATGCAGCTTCCTGCCAAGGCACCAGGGAGGTTAATTGCCCCAGTATTTGTGTTCCTGCCTCTACATGGAGTCCTGGATAGCATTCCTGGCTCATCAATTCAGCCTGGCATAACACCAGCTGTTTAGGGAATTTGGGGAGTGAACCAGTATATGGAAGAACTCTTTTTTACATATCTCGCCATATGTGACACTCTGCTTTTGGAACAAATCTTACAAAAAGAAAGCATTAATACCAGAAAAATATGTGACCAGAGATACCAGCATCTTATACAGGTGCTGATTCAGCTCCTAGCTGCTCCACTACCAATATGGCTCCCTGGGAATATACCCAGGAATGCAATGAAAATGGTTAAGGTACTTATGCCCTTGCAACCACTGAGAGCTAAATGGAGTTCTGGATTCCAGGAGTCATATGAATAGAAAATATGTTCTATAGCAATAATTTCTTGAATATGAAAATATACACAAGTATCTGGTATAGGTAGACCAGAAGTCACGAATCAGATTCAAATCAACTAAGTCCACTCCAAGTCATAATCGAGTTCTCTAATGGTTAGTTGGTTATCCCAAGTGACTTAAATAATAATTTTTTTTTCTAAAGATTTGAAATGTGACATTCATTATAACTATATTTCTGAATGGGTATGTATCTTCCTTGAGTTCTAATTTGTCATGTTTCCTACAGTCTAATAACACACTTCTTGGTTCAAAATATCCCTCAGTCTCCATGTGGTCTCTAATCTTTTCAAAAGTTCCTTCTTTCTTCCTTTAATTGAAATTTTTGCCATCAGCATTTTCTGCTATTAATAGTACAATTTCCCTTTACTTACTGCTGACATTTCTTAGTATGTCTGTTTTTTCCTGTGACTAAATGACTTTGTTTTAGCTACTTATTTTATATAGTTAATAGATGAATTTTAGATTTTGAACCAACCTGTAAAATAAACACATGTATGTTCCATTTTCAAGTAACAAAATCTATTTTGTTTTCTTTTTTTGAAATATTTTGTTTCTAAACCATTTTTTTTAGCAAATGAACTTTTTCTTTTCCATGCGTATGTATTTTTTATTAGACTTTGGATAGTTCCCTGTTTTAGCTCTACTTAAATTGTTGCTAAACTTATATAATATGCACAGACTCATATTTCTTTATCCAGCAAATTTGTTAACGGTTTTGCCCTGTTGTCATGATGAACAAGGTCCATGAGCATATTCTAAGACTTTCATGCCAGTATGGACAGTCAATAGCATTCGGCAAAGCAGAACGGTCCAACTTTCAGGCTCCTCCACAGAGAAGCTTTACAAGTGTGTCTCTCTTTCAAGCAAAATGAAAATTTGAAAGCCCAAGGTGCAGCAAGTATAACTGTGAAACTAGATTGAAGCTAGATTAAATGCAGCTAGAGTATAACTGCACCTGTCCAGCCAGCACCTCCCATTTGTCCACCTTCGTACCACTCCAGCATTGTGGTGTTGAGGAATCTGGCAGGGATGCTATTATTAGATTTTCAGACTAGTATTTATTTTATATGAGCTAATAATTAGTTGGTCATTGTTGCCTCCATCTCTTTCACACTTAAATCTTGCTCAAATTCTTTCATTCTGAGTATTGAATCTAAACATTCTTTCTTGCCTATAAATTATATTCTTCCTATATTCAAAATTTGATAAAAGGGGATTTTCAATGAAGAGGCAAGCAATATTCATTTAGTTTAACATCTAGAGCTCACATGCCTTTTAATAAGGATTTGATCTCATATTTCTAATTCAGGTTGTCATTGACTGACAGCTTGCTTTTGAGCAAATTAGGAGCCTCCTCCAGACTGTCTGTTAGGAACTGTGCACTCTATCCCACTCTACTTCCTGTCATTCTTTTTGATTAACATTTATTGTTATTTGAAGGGTAGAATTCACACACAGAAAAGGAGAGATATAGATAAGACTTTCTTCTACTGGTTCACTCTCCAAATGGCCAAAATGACTAGACCTGAAATGATCCAAAACTTGCACCCAAGAGCTTTTTCTGGGTCTCTCATGCGGGTTCAGGAACCCAAAGACTTGGGCCATCCTCTTCTGATTTCTTGAACCATAAGCAGAGAGCTGTATCTGAAGTGGAGCAGCTGGCACACGAACCAGTACCCATATGGTGTGTCAGCACCATCAGGTGGAGAATTATCTTGCTGTACCAATGTGAGGGCCCCTACTGTCATCCTAACAGGCACATGAAAAAAGTGGCCCCTGAGCATAATACTTGGGGACATACAGTGCTTTCATAATAAGAGGCATGTTGCTTTCAAAGACAGACACTGAGCTTGGGACCTGCATGTTAGGATGGTTTCATTCTCCACTCACCTTTCATCTGAGCCTCTCTAGGAAGAACATGAGGATACTAAAACGTCCACCCAGGTACTTCTAGTTCAGCTTTTCAGCTTTGCACTTAAATGTGCTTGCATTACACCTAAAGGCTCAATTTCATACCTACACGCTTTGTTGGTCTGAAACTCCAGTAGAGTTTGGATCCACTTACTCATTTACTCCATCAATTATAGGCATTTGCCTGAGGGCTACATGAATCAGAAATGCTGAAGAGTTAAAACAATTGTATTACAGGGTAAATAGGTTTCCTTCTTGAGATAACACTTGTATTTTTATTGAAGGGAATAACTTGCTTTGACAAGCGGATTCTCAAGACCATTTTCAAATTGGCAGGGCAGTTTAATTTTCTTAGTTAAAGCTGGCAGGCTGATTTAAATAGGAAACATGGGGCTATCTTCATGAAGAAAGGTTTTAGGATGGAAAGATACTTAATGAGTGAAAAGAGCTTTCAATAAAGAACCAGATCTAATATCAGAAGCAATGTACCTCGAAAGAGACCTTGAAACAGAGATGTAGAAAATGGGTGTAGAAGAGCCAAGGAGCAACAGGAGTGTCAGGATTCCTTCCAATAATTTAAGCAAGTAGGTGTTGTCATAGCAAATTATGTTTTAAAACACAAATTTGCAAGTAAAAATTCTTCTAAAAGTCGCTTCTACTCTTCCCCATGTATATATAGTAAATTAGAAGGCACTAAAATCATCTTTAAACCTTACAGTCTTCGCAGGTAAAAGCTGCTGCTTTGGCAAAGCACACTATTAACATGACCACTACTCATAAACTATTTTAGAATTTTATTGGAAAGTGCAGTTAGATATGACTATGAATATGTTCTGAAAAGAAAATTGGCAAAATATTTCCCTTTGAATCTTCTGTTTTGAAATTAGCCTTCCATCACTCTTCTTGCTCCATACATTCTGCTACCACAGGTGACATTCAGGAGAGAAAAGCTGTGAGGCTTCAAAAATGTGGCACTTGTCCTTATGACTCTATTACATCCTCAGAGAAATGAAACACCTTTAAATATGCTATGAAACGGGACATGCTCAAATACAGTTGTTAGAGGATATTTAAAATGTGATTCATCTTCTATTAATCTCTTAACCTCCTCTGCCTCGAATTGTCGCCACAGGGAACGACCTGGAGGGCTGTCTGAGTCTGCCACCTCTGCAGCAAACACTGCAGATTAAAGTCCCCAGTGTTTCTTCAGAAAAGTCCTTGATCTTCCCGGCGCCCAGCTCCTCTACTTCAAGAACACAAAGAGAGGTGGTGGGTGGCAAACTGAAGACAAACTTTGAAAAGAAGAAAGTTAGACATGTATATTGGATACAAACCAAAGCAAGCTTTGTGAAATTTAGCTAAGTACATGTGGCTACTCCCTTAACAGCTTTGAGTAAAACTATATCTGGCTATTTGCTCTAACGACGTGTTCAGCAGCTTAAATTTAAACAGGAGTCCATTTAGGTAAAAGGTGACAAGATCAGTGTATCCTGATGAAACTTAAATAATGACATTAAATTCTTCTTCTCTTTCTAATTAGTGTTCCTGGCAGTCTTTTGCTGGGAGATATCCTAAGTGTAGTACAAAAACCCATTCCTACCAAAAATATCCCATAGCTGAGGTTGTTTTATTTAAGAAAATAGATAATCAGTTAAATTCAAGCAAGCACATATATACAGCATGGTCTGTCTTCAATTTCAGTTCTAAGATAACTTTTTTTAAAATTCAGATAAAATCGGCTATTTTAATTGAAAGTAATTTTATTAGTCTTTTTGATTGATATTCAGGAGAGTGATCAGGTAAGAGTCTTAACTAGATGTTTTCTACTTTGACTCTTTATGTTTTTGTTTAATATTGCTTTAAGCCACAGAATAAACCATTAAATTGCATCAGTAACAAATAAGATTAAATGCACCACCAAGGCAGTATGTTTCACTATTTGTATGAATAGTGTCAACTTTTTACCAGAATAAATTTATCTTTTAATTCCTGTTTCCCACAACCTTGCCCAAGTACCACAGCATATACTGAACCCTGAAGCATAAATAGTACAAGAGAGATGGAAAATGCAAGTAGTAGATAAAAACAGACCACATCAAGCACCCATAACAACTTGTATTTTTTGTATTTCTTTTTCAAAATTTTTTATGATTTTTATTGGAAATTCAAATTTACAGAGAGGAGAGACAGAAGGAAAGATCTTCCATCCACTGGTTCACTCCCAAAGTGGCAGCAATGGTCAGAGCAAAGCAATCTGATCTGACACCAGGAGCTTTTTCCAGGTCTCCCACGTGGGTGCAGGGTCCCAAGGCCCGGGGCCGTCCTCCACTGCTTTCCCAAGCCACAAGCAGGGACCTGGAAGGGAAGTGGCCAGGTACAAACCAGCACCCATATGGGATCCTGACACCCCAAGATGAGGATTTTTGCCACTAGGCTACAGTGCCAGGATCATTTTCTTGTATTTCTATGCATACCACATGGAGAAAAGATATGGCACACAATTTTTAGGGAACTGGAAAGTAGTTCAGTAATCTGAAGAACAAAAGTTCAGAAGAAAAAAGCAAAATCTGAAAGCAAGCAGTAACCAGTCTTCCACCTTTAAAAGAGACAAATTTTGGTTTGTGCCATGTGGTTTATCACACCATTCGAAAGGTTCCTAATCCACACTTAAAAATGAGAAACATTAGGGTCATGAGGTTTGGGTTGACAGTTCAAGGTTATATCATTTTGGTCTACAACTGTTATCCCAGATTAGGAATTACTGTCAGATATACAGAGATCTTTCACAGTCTGTTTTTCTAATATCAGAAACAGCCTATAGAAATAGCCTTTTCAATAGATCCCCAAGGCTTCCACTGTGTGAAGAGTTGTGTGTGTGTGTGTGTGTGTGATATTGTCCAGCATGACAATGATGCAATTGGTAACCCTGTCGTCCTTGTTTAGAACTGGTATTTGCTGTTCTCACATGAAGCTTCATGATCACTACCCCTCCAGAAATGGGTTTCAGAGTGAAAATGCGGGGGCCTTCTACCTACCACCTGGTGTGGAGCCCACTGTTCCATGCTCTCCCTCACTGCTATTATCATGCCACAGGCCATCACCACTGAAACTGATGATGGCCTCCCCATTTCAAGATATTGCACAAAATGTCAGCCTGAATGTAACTTTGGCTCCATGTTCTCTCCTCTGTGCTTCGTTCTAAGTGATTAAACCGGACATTACCTACATTCTTCCATAGGGCAGTGGAAACAGTTTTGGTTAAATATGTGGCAAGAAGCCAGTTTATTTTTATACAGCAGTAGAATTAAGACCAAGAAATGATAACTTTTTTTTAAAACCTCTGGGTAAAAGTCTGACTTGAGTTCACCTACACTGCTAAAATAAAGACAAGAAATGACAAGTGGCTCCAGAAGAATTGGTTTTAGGCTGTTTAAATTTGGACTAAGGAAGAGGGAAACTTACTAAAAATTTTTCATCAAAATGTCATGATCCTTAGATTTAAGAAGATAAAAAAAAAAGTGGGTTTTTGGAGGGATAACAGCTCACTGCAGTATGCTGAAGCAGTTCCTAACAAGAGAAAAAAGCAGGGCAATTTTGGAGCAGGTGTGATAGTCTTGGATAATTGAAAAGCCTCTGTCCCAAAAGCCGATGAGCTTGCTTAGCAAGAGAGAGTTTAATTTTGGTCAGGAGTCAATCAAGAAGTGATTACCAGCTCTGTGTAAAGTGCCGATCTATTACTTGCTACCTGATAGTGAGAAGAATGGGATTTGGTCTTAGCAGAATAGAAGGCTGTCAGAAAGTTATTTGGAATTTCAAGAAGGAAGGATAATAGCCTCAGCCCATAGAATTTTCTTTTCCTGTGCTTTAAAGCTGCCAGGTTGGACAAGAGGAGTCGGAATGTTATAGAAGTAGAAATCACATGAGACACTCCATCAGGCAGAAGACAAGCTTTGGGTCCTAGCTTGGATTCAAACAAAATGATCTTAAAGTCATCTAACTTTCTGAAGCCATGTAGTCCTCACCTAAAACAAAGAACTGAAAAATATGTCTGTAATCTCCAGTCGATGAGTTTCAAGGAACTAACATCTGTGTGTTTCTTACAGCCTTAGTAACCAGCAGAGGGTCTACACACATTTGTATGAGTAGAACTATTTCCTAATTTTTTGTTAATACATTAACATCATGCAAACTCACACTTAGAGCTTAAAATAACTCTTAAAAGTTACTGGTAACACGATGAAATGACAAGACCATTAGGTTACATAACTGAAGAAATACACAGAATATTAAGTGTTCAGCTTAACTGAAGCACTTTCTTAGAATCCACTTAATAAGCATGACCAATATTTTCCAGCAGGTTTGTCTGGAGCTCAGTAGAGCTCTCCTCTTGCTCAGGAGAGTTTTGCTTAAGCTGAGACTTTCATGTTAAAATTGTACAAAAGCCAATTCACAGAGATAAGACCAAATTATTGGTTGTACTGAAATCAAATTACATTTCCCCCCTGTAATCCACATGTAGATATGAGCAGGGGTGGGAGGCAGGCAGAAGGAGAAAGAGAACAGAGAGATTGGCAATATTAATGCTTATATGTTATTGTCACATGTCTATGATGACCACACCATCTATTTTTTAAGGATTTTTATAAAATTACACCCATGTCTTCTTCAACCAGACAGGCAACAGAATGTGGTGGGGCATTCATAACATTTATGTCAATCTATGGGCCAAGGGCAGTGACTCAAAAAGCAGTCAAAACAAAATTTGGCAGGAGAAGAGCATGGCAGAAGGCAGGAGAAGATGTTTGATAATGCTACAACTTCCCTGAATGAAGTTCCTGGTTAATAATACCCTGACTCTGGCCATGTTTGCATTGTTAATAACTCAGTTGATGTAGATGACAACACAGATTACCAATGATAAAACAGTGAGCACAAGCATAAAAGGTATTTGTGTGGAAGAGGAAATTCTAACACAGACACCCAAGATCATAACGCCAACACAGAAACTTTGGGCTTCCTTTATATTTTCTTACATCCAGAATTTTAACGAAGGCCCTAGAATTTGAAAGATTCCTGAAAGTACATGGTGCGTTTCTTGATATCTAAGCCTGGGGCTCCTCTCCATGGGGATTTACTTTTTCCTTCTCACCAACTATAATCTCACCTCCAGCATTTTGATTTAAAAATATCAAAATAATCTAAAGGTAAATGCATGTTCTAAAACTTCAATAAAATACAAGAGGACATAGGTTTCTCTTTGCCAGCAGGAAAGCTTGGGGATTGTTTTCACAGCAAAGACTATCTTAGCTTTCGCCAGCAGATACTGAAAATAAAAGTTTAAAAAATATTAGTCTGTAACTAATGTTGTGATCCCATGTATCACCATATACAAAGAATGTAGTCATGGAATCAAACCACGGTTTATCTTCTAAACATATTGCTCTGGCTTTGCAGTATCCCCAAAAGGTTCATGTGCTGGACACATAATCCTCAATGGAACATGTGTTAAGAAGTGGGTCAGGTAAGAGATTACCAGCTCAGGAAACCACACCTTTCATGAACACATGAGTGTGACCCCTTGGCAGTGGGTTTCTCCTCAGAGAGTGGGTTGTTAAATAGCCACTTTGCCCATTATGCTTTGTCTATTCCATGTGTTCTTTCTGCTTTTCCACTTTTCTGACACAAAATGAAACAGGATGACACTCTAGCCAGATGCTTTTGGAATTCCCAGACTCTAAAAATGACAGTCAAAAAAACTTGCTTCCTTATAAATTGTGCAGACGCAGGTATTCTGATACAGTAACAGGAGATGGGCTAAACAAAAGTGGTAGAGACAAGTATATCATAACATCTGGGTATCCATTTCATAATGGAGCTGTTGGCTTGAGAGCATATCATACAGCTACATAAGGCAGCTTCAATTCAGAAATCTCTCAGTTTCTGCTCTGTCATGAATGGCTTCCATTTTTTCTCTCCATTCGTTTTTTTCAAAGGGCAAAAATCACATACCCTCCATGGAGGATAATTCCCAGAATTCCCAACCACAAAAGCAAGCATTTCAAAGTTAATATTCTTTCAATAGAGTATGCTCATTGTATTGAAAAATGGTAATATGTGTCCAAATCAATCACACATGGTATTTCAGCAGTATCCAAACATTCATTGCTCTCATGTATTCCCAGGATTCCATATTCTCCTAGTCTCTTTTTAGATTTTTATTTATTAGGCAGGCAGAGGTACAGAAAGGGAGAGATAAAGAGAGCTCTTCTAGCCACTGTTTTACTCCACAAAAAGCTGCAACAACCAGTGATCCTCCAAGCTAAAGTCCAGAGCTTCATTCAGTCTCCCGTGTGGGCAACAAGGACACACTCACTTGGACCAAATTGCATTGCTTTTCCCAAGAACAGGTGCAGGTGGACAAATTCAAAGTAACACAACCGGGAGATGAACTGGTACCCACATGTTATTTCTTTTTCACACCAAGAATGATTTTCTTGAATACTGTGCCCTCAATGTTGCCATTCTCTCAAAACTTCTGGCTCCATTGCTCCAAATCGATAATCTCAATTCCCATCTTCTCTAAAAGATATTATTGGACCTTTGATACAAAGTTATCAATCCACAAATGTAAATTCTTCTTTCCTCCTTTGTTATCTCCTTAGTTATTTGCAATAAACCCTTATCAATGGGTTATTTGCGCTATTTCCTATCTGTCCCTACTACCACAAAAGCAGCAAACTGTAAGACTTGCTCACTGCAAACTTTGTGGCCAATATAATAATCGAAACATAGATGTATATGGGTTGAAGTAATAAATGTTATATTTGATCCTGAAAATCATAGAAACGTAACCCCTGTGAATTCCGTGTACCTATTATTCTGTTTACCAAGTCAGATACATAATTAATACACTCTTATTGATCTTAAAACTTTTGCAGATTATTCTTTGCAATTTCCTATTTCTGTTTTATTTATAAAGTTTAATAGATCAGGAAAAGGGTCCACATTTGGAACAAGTATTTTTTCCTTTGAGAATTGCCAAATTAAGCATGTTAGTGAACTATTATCCATGGTTGAATGAATCAAGTGATTCAAATGAGTAACTCCCATTTGACTGCACGTGAATAATGCTGCATTCTAACTCTCCTATTGCCTTTATATTTAAGATTATCTGGTGTATAAATCTTCCAATTTATGTTCAGTCCAATATTGGATGAACCTTTAATTTTTTGAAAGAACATCTTGTATGTGGCCATATGAGACAAATGTCACATTAAGTCCTAAGTGCATGTAACATTTGTTTCTGTATTTTAAGTCATTTTAGGACATTACGACACATGTGGAGTCCTATTGTGCAGTATGCTTTCACTTCATTTACAACAACTCTGAACAGGAGTGACATGTGAAAATGAATAGAGTTTCCCCTGGTTCAGCTTGAGAAATTGCATTTCACACACAATGAAAAGAAATATGCAGAAGTGTTAAAAAATAAAAAAGTGAAATTTGCCAAGAAGAATAAATGGCATTCTTTGCTCCTCTGAAGAAAAAGGAGTATTCCTTATCCATTAAAAGTATTGGCATTATTTGTAACTTTTTATTATAATTCACTTTTTATAGTTTATCTTCATTATGTTATAGTCTCAAATCACTAAAAACAATATTCTGATATTATATTTTTTTACTAACATAAACTATTATTAGAATATGTAACATCAAATCATGGAAAATACTGATACTTAAGGTGCTTTAATTAGTTTGTAATTTAAAAGTTAATCAATAGTATGATATTTCTAAACATGGTATCAGAAACATTGTTCTTTTGAGCCATGATTATCTTTCAACTGTCTGCGATAAGCAATATCCTGGTTCTTTTCTGGAACCACTGTTTGTCCACTCCCAATCTGTCTGTGGTGGCTAGATATGATTCTTTACCTGGCTTTTTCTGTAGTAGGAGATAGACCCAAGCAGCCTGTTTCACCCTTCCAGCCTTAACAATTGATCAAAGGATGTTCACTTTATATCATTCAAACTCCTTCGAGTTAGACCAAGATATTTTTAGAACTCCCTCAGCCTTTTTCAACTGGGTCTCCTCCTGTGAGTCACAGCACAGAAAATGATTTTAGCCACCTTCTCCCTGCATCTCCCAAAGGTGTTATTCAAATGGTCTCACTCAAGATAATGAAAGGCTTTTAAAGGTTTTTTTTTTTTACCTGTTATAACCATTGCTGTCTTATTACATCAAGACCTAAATATCTCCAATAGATTCCAGTTAAGATAGATGGGAAGGGAATCCCTTATTGGGAATTTAGCAATTAGAAACCAGTAAGAAAAAAACTTGCATACAATAGCATAGAGTCAGGAGTTGAAAAAAGAACAATGACTCATGAGCATACAGATCACATCCTGCCTCAGCCCAGCACCAATCCTATGAAAATGATTTTATGAATGACATACTACATTCTTGCTTATGTCCAAAGGGTTGGATTTTCTAATACAAAGGACCTAATTAACACAAAATGTTGGGATTGGCAATGGAGTATTACATCAAACTTCTACTTGGGATGCCAGCATGAGACTTGTGTGCCCAGCATCTTTTATGAACACCAGTCCAAGTTCCAGCTGCACCAGTCTGATTCAGCTCCCTGATAATGACCTCAGAGAGCAATAGAAAATGAATCAGGTGCTTGGACCCTTGCCATTCATGTGGGAGAATGGGAAGAAGCTCCTGGCCTCAGTGGGACCCAGTCTTAGCTGTTGTGGCCATTTGGAGAGGTAACCAATGGATGAAAGATCTTGCTCTCTGTGACTGTCTTTCAGATAAATAAATCTTAAAAATATTTCCAAAATGTGAAGTGAATTCTTTAGCCTAGTTTGGGTGCAAAATGCAATAACATGTTGGAAGAAATGAAGCTGCAAGTGTTTTGGGTTATTGTGGTGTGAAATGAAGCTGAAAGAAAAAACACACATGGAGTTTCACTAACAGTATTATTTCAAAATTAGCCTGAGACATATATATGATAATTGACTGGCGGCAGATAAAGAGAAAAAAACTGTATGTGTATTTGAGGGATTTTTTATTAATATGAAATAAGATAAACTTTTCTGCAGTAGCTGATCAAACAGATTTTTTAAAAAATGGGAAGGAAAGGGTCATAGTCTCAGTTTCCATTGCCCATCATTTGAGTAAGTCATTTTGATTGACAGCCAGGCACACAATGGATTCTGAAATCTATGTGAGCAATCTCCAACAGGAACCACTCAGCTCGGCCTAAACACAATCACAAATAACATTAGACCCATGTTGTATTAGGACAATAAGTTTGGGGGTGCCTCAATTATGCGGCCACAAGTAAATGGAATCCTAAGTATTTGTCTGTTTGTTGTTAATGTAGACAAAGTGTATTTCTCCTTCCATGTTCTCATTTGTCTGAATACAGCAAGGCTATTTTAATGTTATATATTTAGATATTATTTTTTATTAAGTTTTTAAGCAGTTGCTGTTTTAATCTGCCTTAGTATTTTAATCTCATATCTTATATGAGATTAGTATTTTAATTTCATATCTTATATCTCTATAGTTTATTAACTATATTATCTGCAAACATAGCTTTTTCTTTGTTATTGGCTAATACAGTCAGAATAAGGTTAAAATGTGAAGGCAATGTTAGGTTCATTTTCATTGTTGACTTTAATAAAAATTATTCTGGTGTCTCATTTCCTTTTAGTAAAATCATTGTAGGAAAAATTTTCATGTTTCTAATTGAAAGCTTTTAATTTTAATGTTCAAAATAGAGAATGTTAATGTAATTAAATTTTTAAGGCACCTTTCCCATTTTAGAACAAATTATTAATCCTTGCAATATGACATTCAATTGGATTTGCTTTGTTATACAATTTGAGCCTCTTTCATTTAACAGATGATATCTCTTATTTACATTTATCATTATTAAAGTAATGTTTGGTATTTTGGGCAGCTATTATGGCACGGCACACTAAGAAGCTACTTGGCCATGCTAGTGTGATGGTATGACAAACTAATCCTCCCCTTGTAATGTCAAAATCCCATACAGGTGCCAGTTCTAGCCCAAGCTACTCCACTTCTAATCCAGCTCCCTGCTAATGGTCTGGAAAAGCAGAGAAGGATGTGTCAAGGCCTTGGGCCCCTGCACGGGAGACCCAGAAGAAATTTCTCCCAGCTTTGGACCTGCCCAGCTCTGACCTTTGTGGACATTTGGAAATGGAACCAGCAGACAAGATGTATTTTCTCCCTCTCTCTCTCTCTCTCTCTCTCTCTCTCTCTCTCTCATTGACTTTCAAGTAAAAATAAATAAACCCTGAAAACAGAAGAATCTAGTTCACAGATCAGATCCTGTATTATAGTGCCAATTCAAATCCTAACTACTCTAATCCTACCCAGTGTAATTCCTGGGAAGGCATTTGGAAGATGACCCAAGTATTAGAATTTATGGATCTCTGGCCCTCTTATGGCAGACCTGATGATATTCCCATGTCCTTGATTCAGCTGACAAATCCAGTTCACCGGCACCTAGGAAATTGATCATCAGCACTGCCTGCCGGAAGTTTAGTAGGAAACTTGAATTGGTAGCTAGAACTGGACTGAAATCAAGACATTGCTAAATAAGAAACAGACTTGCTACTTGGCAGGGCTTTAACCACGAGGCCAAACACCTGTCCCAAAGACCTTGATTTTTATTTGTTTTTTGGTTGAAATTTTTAGTCAATTGTTTGTATTTTCCAATCACTTGTGGGTGTAATAAGTCTGAAATTTTTACATGCTTGAAAAAACAGTGGTTTTTGCCTGGATGAGAATAGAAATACCTCAAAAATTGCATGGTAGAACATTTCCTATTGCTTCAGCCTAACATAAATTATAATTATAATGAATACTTTGAAATAAAACTCTAATAATTTTTTTGGAGAAAAGATATGAGTAAATATTTTCTATATAGTATGGAGTTGAAACATCCAAAAGAAAAAATAGGTCAGCAGTTTAGGAGGAAGATTCAAGTTTGAAGGGAAAGAAAATTTTTAGATTTACTAATATAGAGAGGATAATGGAATTTAATATAAAGGAGAACAAAAAACTAATTAAATATTTCTATATGATACAACTCTTAAAGGTATGTGGAAAATAGACAATTCAAGGGAGAAGTTAGAAAACAGAGGCAGGAAGTTCAGGATATAACAGTATTAAAGATAATAATGGGAAATTTTTTGCAAAAGCAAAATTTGATCACCAGAAAAAACACTGTCATATGTGGAGCAAGTAAATACAATAGTAAGTTCTAGAATTTTTTTTTCAGAAATCAAACTTTCACTTTGGGTCATTTTTATCCTTCATTAGAATAATTTTAATAGAGTGCTATGGGCAAAAAGCACATATGGTATTGGAAATTATAATGGGAATTAATAGCCAGCAACTGTGTATGATAGGAGAATAGAAATGTATCAATAACCAAGTGAAAGTCTTTTTAATTATTCTATATTTATTCATTAACCAGAGAATAAGCAAAGAAAAGTAAGCTGAAGTTGGAATCAGTTACTTGATCAATGTAAAGCACCTCTTATTAATGGCTAATTATCAAATAGGGAATAATTCTGAGGTATGTCATAAAAATAAGCCAGATCGACTTATGAAAAGTTATTGACTTGAAAATAAGCCCTTTTCATGAAATATAATTCTTCCTTGGCTTCTGAAACATTCCTCTCCTTATAAGGCTTTAAAAGGGATGAAATAACCACTAACTCCTTGAAACTTCTCACAGCACAAAAGAGTGTCAATGCCTTATCAATTCCACTGTTCATTTTTGTTACATTTTTGACATAAATGTCCGACATGGAGCACTGGATGTTAAGTCACTGCAGGATAATCTCTCCAGGAATTTTTAATGCAGAGAATAAAGCATCTGAACCCTCTAGTTTCTTCTCACTTCCCTGTAGAATCTCCCCCACTCACGCCCAAACCCAAAATTATCGCATGGGATTCATTTTAAATGATGACAAGTAAATATTTGCTGAGACTGGAAGTACTTGGCAGATCATCGAAACAAAAATAACAGGATGGTGAAGGTTTTTGAGAAAGGAAATAGCTAAGACAATAGAATGAACACGTTTATTATACACCCTGAACCACATTAGTTAACTTGATTGAAATATTTATCTTCCTACTTTCAGTTACAAACTTCTATGAATTTTGTACAACAGGTACTTTGCTTATATATTAACTAATGCCTACTTTGTATGATTCAAAGCAATTCAAAGCAATTCAAAACTATGTTAGTTTTTTCATCTGCTTAATAATGTTGAGGCACGCTAATAAGATTTTACTTTTGAAACAAAGGAATTTATTTGGCCAAAAGATTTAGATAACCTTTATTACCTGAAGTCACTGAGTTGCTGTACAATCTGGATTTACTCATTACCAAGATACAACTGATTCCAGTATGACTAAGCTTTAAGACACACCAAGTATTTGAATTATTTAAAATCCAATTAATGGGCCCGGCGCGGTGGCGCAGTGGTTAAGGTCCTCGCCTTGCACTCCCGGGATCCCATATGGGCGCCGGTTCTATCCCGGCAGCCCCGCTTCCCTTCCAGCTCCCTGCCTGTGGCCTGGGAAAGCAGTCGAGGACAGCCCAAAGCTTTGGGACCCCGCACCCGTGTGGGAGACCCGGAAGAGGCTCCTGGCTTCGGATGGGCATAGTATCGGCCCGTTGCGCGCACTTGGGGAGTGAATCATCGGATGGAAGTTCTTCCTCTCTGTCTCTCCTCTCTGTATATCCGCCTTTCCAATAAAAAATAATAAAAATAAATCTTTAAAAAAAATCCAATTAATTACACATTAAATACAGAAAAAAAATCACATGGATACAAAAGCACTTAGAAACCAAAACCAAAACAACAAAACAAAACAAACAAACAAAAACCTCTCTCGTTTTTCCTGAGAAGGATCAAGGTGGAACATATTCAAGCCAAGTAAAAATTTATTGCAATTCAAGCTCAAGAACTACCAATATTTTCTTAACTAACCTTAAAAAAAAAAATACTGAGTCTGGGGGCCTGCACCATGGCATAGGATGCTAGGCTTCCATCTGCAGCACTAGTACCCCATGTGGGTACCAGTTCATGGTCCAGCTACTTTACTGCTAATCCAGCGCCCTGCTAACAGTCTGGAAAAGTAGTGGAGGATGACCCGCAAAGCCTTGGACCCTGCACACACATGGGAGACCTGGAAGAAACTCCTGGTTCCTGGCTTCAGATTGGTTCAGCTCTGGCTTTTCTAGCTATTTGAAGAGTGAACCAAAAGATGGAACATTCTCATTCTCTCTCTCTCTGTCTCTCTCTCTGTAAACATGACTTTCCAACAAAAATAAAATGAATCCTAAAAAAGGTCTGCGTTTATGGATAAGGATATTTGATATTTTATCAGATATCCAGGAAATTGTGGGTACTTTCACAGATACACCAATTCCCAACAAATATATAAGAGAAGGTATGTAGAGTGTATTTCTCTTTTCTTCTAGAATCCTGAGTCTCTAATTTCTTGTGCTAGCTAGCTCAAAAAAATGCAGAACTTCTTTGGAAGTCAATTTTGGCAACAACAAATTCTAAGTATTATCCACATGTGAAGAAATATGTAAATTCCAAAGGAACCTGATTATTTGCATGTAGCAAACTTCATGAAAAAAATCAACAAATGTATTGAAAATGCCACTGTGGCAAAACAAAGGTGGGGCAAGAAATCAAAATGCTATCTGACGTTAAAACACAGATCCAGATTGTTTACAAACTCCAAGTCTCCTACAAATACTAACTCTGGTTCACAATGAGAATTATTTTAAATCAAAATGCTATCTGACGTTAAAACACAGATCCAGATTGTTTACAAACTCCAAGTCTCCTACAAATACTAACTCTGGTTCACAATGAGAATTATTTTAAAACTTAGGTGGCTGCCAGTCTAGATAAAGTATTTTTGCAATGGATGGAGTCATTTCCAGGCCTATTTGTAGAGCACCCCAATGTCCTTCAGATTGACCAAATACTGAGGTAGAAAAAGACCCAAATGGTGCATGACACAAGACATGCAGAATACAGACAAGTAAACATTTAGATACAGTGTAGTCTGCTGAGCTTTACAATAGAGGATGCCCTAGATGGAACTGCTTTAATTGAAAGCAACATTGAAGGCATAATTCAAAATCAGGCTTTGAGGGATTAATAAGAATTTTACAAATGAACATCAACACTTAATGGCTTAGGGGAAAAGGCACCCAAAATAATTCCTTTATGCACCTAGGAAGAATGTACCTAAATAGGGTTGCCTGGAGGACATTCAGCAGCCTCCAATAGCATTACTGCTACCACGGCATTTAAGGTAAGCCATACCATTCACAGTAATTTCTATGCCAGTATCGCCTTTCTCTTTAATTACCTCAAGAAGTCCTCAATATGGATTTAGTTCTAAAAGTAGTTTTACTAAAGATTTTAATTCCATTTCTGTTTCCCTTGCAAGTTAAAGCTAAATGACTTTCCTCCATTTTCTCTGTACTTCCTTTGTAAATGTCACAATTTCTTCTGTCTCCTTTCAATCCTGCCATTTCAGTTGCCCACTGGCATAGACCTTTGTGCAACAGTTTGTAATACTGTGTTGTCTTGTTCTCTGAACTAGCATATACGTGGCATCCTGGAATTTCTCAGTTAAAATAAGCTTTCAGGCACAATTCCCATTAAATGTTCACCCAGTTGTCCAAAAGAGAGCTAGAAATAAGATGATGTGGCTTATCTATCATATCACTGGTTTTTATCAGAAGGATCTTGGTGCTGTTGGAAAACATTTGGTCAGATTACCTTCTCTAGAAATTGCTCTACATAGAAGTAATTTACACAGGATTCAGTACATGAAAGATTGCTTACCTGGCAAAAAAAAAAACAAAAACAAAAAAAAAAACACCTTGGGATTCACATAAACGGGACATTTGACGTCCCAAGCTGTGTTTCTTATAAGTATGACACTTTGTTTCCCTAAGGAGAGAAAAACTTTTTAAAAAAAAATAAAATTTCAGGGCCCGGCGCGGTGGTGCAAGTGGTTAAAGGTCCTCGCCTTGCACGCCAGGGATCCCATATGGGCGCCGGTTCTAATCCCGGCAGCCCCGCTTCCCTTCCAGCTCCCTGCCTGTGGTCTGGGAAAGCAGTCGAGGCGGCCCAAAGCTTTGGGACCCTGCACCCGTGTGGGAGACCCGGAAGAGGCTCCTGGCTTCGGATCGGCATAGTATCGGCCCGTTGCCCGCACTTGGGGAGTGAATCATCGGACGGAAGATCTTCCTCTCTGTCTCTCCTGTCTGTATATCCGCCTTTCCAATAAAAAAATAATAATAATAAAAATAAATCTAAAAAAAATAAAAAATAAAATAAAATTTCAGTGTCTGATCTAAAGTAAAACTCCTGGGAGTTTTTCTCGAATGCTCTAGATTGGATGCCTTCTCCACTAGGAAAATCAGAGAGGTACAAGTAGGTTACTATTCATCATATTTGAGCCAATGAATTATTCAAAATCCTGGGGAGAACGAAGAAGAAAGTGCTCCTGCCATTATATTCCTTCTCTCAAATCAAACTCAGCCGCCCTTTATTATGTTTCACAAAGCACCTTAAAAGTGTGGTTATTTTATAATTGAAATTTTTAGAAGATTCAAAATAACAGTACCATCAGAGAGCATATTCTCAAAATATTTCTTGAAAGAAACTTGACTTTTTCCATCTGGTTGACCTTACTTTGATTAATGGACAATAAGTTTCATAACCATCTTGATTATACTTAAGAGCTGTAAAAGCCTGACATCTCTACTAGTACATGTCAGCTTGGGATATCATGCTAGAAAAACATACCCAAGTCTTTTTTTTTTTTTCTTTCCCCAAGCCACAATACTACTGGAGGGATTCCCTTTAATATCCTGTTAGGTCTCCCACCATATCTGGGGTTCAAAACTACCCAAGATAGATCTTACTTAAGGGGAACAAGGTTGACAAATTTGTCACTTAACACAGCAATTTTAGGTTCTGCCTTTCTGGAGGATAAAGCCACTTCGAGGGCCCTGCATGATGGCTCAATAACTAAATCCTCACCTTGCAAATGCTAAAGTCTGAAATGGGCTCCAATTTATGTCCCGCTGCCCTACTTCCCCTCCAGCTTTCTGCTTGTGACCTGTGAAAACAGTAGAGTATGGCCAAAGCCTTGAGACCCTCTACCCATGTCAGAGACCAGGAAGAAGCTTCTGGCTTTGAAACAGCTCAGCTTTGGCTGTTGTAACCACTTGAGGAGTGAACCAGCAGATGGAAGACCTTTCTTTCTCTCTCTACTTCTGGTCTGCCTTTTCAATAAAAATAAATAAATCTTTAAAAACTCAGTGAAAGCAACAACTTCCTTACACCCCCTAGCCCATCCAACTCACAACAGTATAGATTAATACACCTTGAAGGCACTAAAATCTTTGTAAGGTTACAGCGGATACTTGGGGTGGCCTAGATGACTAGCCCAACCACAAAGTCTTGTGCTCATTGCGTCATAGTCATGATAGCAACAAAAGCAATATGAAAGCACTGGAAACCTTATTTCTTTTTTATGAACCCCAAGGTAGCTGCTTTTTCAATTAAAGGAGACTGCCCACAGTCTCAGGAGTAATATCAATAGATTTTTCACATCTGATCAATCTTATCATCTAGGAGATAATTCCATAAAATAACACTGACCCTTGCCATAGAGCATTCATCCACTCTTCTGACATACAGTTCTAGGGATTCTAATGTAGTAAAGCAGAAATGTTTCTTACCTTCAGAGATAAAGTCGCATTCTTTCAGGGCTTATTCTCATTTTGGTCTTCTTTTTAAGATTAATCAGATAGTGAGAGTGACTTTGTATCTGCAGAATATTTGACTCTATTTCTACAATTTGCTCTGTCTACAGTCAAGATTGCTGCCAGTCTTTCTCACATACCTCATTTTCCCTTTGTGAATTTTCAGCACGATGAAGAGGTGTGACTTAACAAGTAATGTTTCATCTTTTACTCTGGGTAATTTGACTTCCTCACAGCTCAGTGCTATCAATTGTACCATGACAGTGCCAAACATGCTATCTCAGTGTTCATGCTACAGTTCATGAATTTAAATTTTAGTCTACCTACTGGAAGAGATTTAATGTTCAAATTAGTTTTGTAAATGATATTTTCTGTAAGAAAATGAAAATGCTACAATTCATCAAAAAAGCAATGCTTTTTTTATTGATTAGTTACAGACCCAGCCCTGAGATTAACCTCAAACATCAACATAAACAATCAGTTAAAGGCATTGTGGCATAGCAAAATAAGCCACATCTGAGATGCCAGCATCCCATATGGACACTGCTTTAAGTCCCAACAGAGGCATTTCCAATCCAGCTCCCAGTTAATTCATCTAAGAAAACAGTGGAAGATGGCCTTAGAATCTGGGCCAGTGCCACCCACATGGTAGACTTTGTGGCCATTTGGGGAGATGATCAATGAAATATTTCTTTTCTCTTTCCTTCTTGCCCTTTCTCACTCTTTCTTCAACACTGGTTTTCAAATAGATAAAAATCCTTAGAAATCACTAGCAATGTATATTCCATGATAAATGAGTAAAGAGAGCTACTTAAAAGTTAGTTTTTCCCTATAGTTCCCTGCTCCTTCGTCTTCATAAACAATTCTCAATTCTGCTGTTTGCCTAAGGTAGGAAGCATCTCTGATTCCATTCTGTCAAGCCAAACTCATTATTAACAAGTGACTGCAGGAGCCACAGTGCAGCCCCATGGCAATGTGGAATAACCTAATTAGGAGGCAATTTATGTTGTGTCTGCCACACTGTATACCGATCATATCCACCTAAACTACCAGCCTTCAGACTTAGTATGAATTCCATTAAATTTATTTAAAACAGACTGAATGTTTTCAACTCTGAAAAATAAGTTAGTAATAACAGGTTGATACCACAAACTTTATCTCCACAATTTAAAACATTTACATGTACCATTTTCATGTATTTGATTGACAAACCCTTTGTGACATATAAGTGTCAAATAGCAATCACAATGTAATTCTCAAGATACTACTTATGTTACAATATGTACTGATTTGTGTGCTCTCTTCATGATGACATGCACATGGATGACCTAGTTGAAGTTCCTGGACTCAACCTGGCTGAACCATGGCTCTTATGGTCACCTGGGGCTTGAACCAATAGTTACTCTCTCTGCAACTCTTTCATATCTTAAAATTTTTTATTAGTGTCCTTTTCAAATCTCTTTAATCCTCTCAGAAAAACAATGAAGTTACAAAAAGAAAAATGTCCATGGATATCAGTAAATATAAATGGTAGCAAAGTATCCCTATCAATTTCTAAAAATATAAGTTGGTTGTATTAAAATGCCACCCAGTGAGTTGATCTGTTCATGATAAAAGTAATGATGATTAGTGAAAGGGGTGCTCTGGAAATATTGAATCCAGAACCGAGGCCTGGTGCCGTGACATAGCATATTGAGTCTGGCCAGAGGCACTGGCATCCTATATGAACATCGGTTTGAGTCCCAGCTGCTCCACTTCTGATCCAGCTGTCTGCCAATGGTGAGGGGGAGAAGCACAAAACGTTCAAGTGCTTGGGCACCTGCCTCATGTGGGGAAATCCAGGAGCAGCTCTGGGCTCCGGATTATCCCAGCTCAGGCCCGTGCAGCTGCTTGGGATGTGAACCAGTGGATGCAAGTTGGAGATCTTATTGTCTGTGTCTGTCTCTCTCACTGCAATGTTGCTTCTCAAATGAAAATAAAATAATTTTTTAAAAAGAGTCCAGAAACCAAAAGTAACCCACAAAATTCACGTGCAAAAGCAGAATGTTCTTTTTTGAAGCCTTCATCTTGCAAGGTTCGGATTTACATCAAAGGTAGGTAAAGGGGTGACAGTGTTTTATTGCAATGCATTAAGTCACTGCCTTGGACTCCACCAACTGATATGAGTGTCAGTTTGACTTCTGATTGCTCTGCTACAGCTCACTGTTTATGCATCTGGTAAAATGGCAGATTTCCCAAGTACCAAGATTCCTGTCACCCACATGGCAGACCCACGTGAAGTTCTAGGTTGCTGGCTACCAATGGTTCTTGCAGTCATTTGCAGAGTGAGTGAACCAGTGGGTAAAAAAAAAAAAAAAAAAAAAAAACTTTTTATTTTTCCTGTCTTCTGTATCTTGTCTTTTGCTTTCTGCTTAATAAGTGTCACTATGTGTTGTGAAAGTGCTAGGTACTGTTCTCCTTCTATTAGTTATACTTATTTAGAGTGAGTTTATCTCATGTATCTCATATTGCACATTTAGAAGCGTGGGGGCTTGTTCTTCAAACATTCATGCATACATACATGCATAAATACATTTTAAAAATAAATAAAGATACACTGGCTCCAATATGAAAAAAAAAAAACACTAATGAATTTACCAGGGAAAATATTAGGGGGTACAGTTGACCCAAGAAGGACTGTGGGATTTTTGAACTTTGTGTTGAGAAAAGATGATATATTGAATTGAACAAAGCCCTTTTGGGTGAAGTGTGAAAGGATTTTATCCTAAGTACCAGATAAAGGTATATGCCAAGGAAAAGGACCACAGTACTCTGGATGCAGCAACACAAACTCATAGTTTCCTTTGCCCATACAACAGAATTTTTCCTAAAAGAGTATAGAAATCCATAAGATTGAACCTGAGTAATAGAATTCAATTGTAGACATGCTTCAGAGATATTGGAAAAAACGAATTTAATGTTAATGCCAAAAAAACAAAGCCTTCACATAAACACCGACAAGGCTTTTAAACAGATGAAAACAGTCAAACTAAGAAATCACTTCAGGGCCCAGTGCAATTGCTTAGTGCCTAAAATTCTCACTTTGCATGTGTCAAGATCCCATGTTGGTGCTGGTTCATAACCCAGCTGCTCCACCTCCCTTCCAGGACCCTGCTTGTAACCTGGAAAAGCAATGGAGGATGGCCCAAAACCATGGGATCCGCATCTGTCTGGGAGACCAGGAAGAAGCTCCTGGCTCCTGTCTTCAGATCAGCTTAGCTTTGGCATTTGCAGCCACCTGGGGAATGAATCAATGGATGAAAGATCTTTCTCTGTCTCTTCTCTCTGTAGCTCTGACTCGCCAATAAAAATGAATAAATATTTAAAAAAAGAAGTCCCTTCAGTATAAGTAAATATCTTAAAATGATATTATAAAATAATAGTATTAGGAAGTATAATGGTTAAAACTAATAGAAAAAATGAAGGAATGTTCAGCTAGACTATGTTGCATGAAGAAACACCATAGAATGTCCAGTAGAGAAAAAGAAAAGGTAGGGGAAATAAGTCAACCACCTTGTACTGATGGATGTGTGTGTGTGTGTGTGTATGTGTGTGTGTCTGTGTGTAAAGACAGAAGAGAAGGTACAACAAATAAATTATTTTTTTCATTTATGTGATTTCATTTTATGACGCAGTTTCATAAGTTCTGGGATTCCCCCATCCGTTCCCCATGCCCTCCCCCCATGATGGATTCCTCCACATTGTTGCTTTACTACAGTTCAAATTCAGTCATGGTTCCTTCATTCCAAGCATGTACCATGTATAGAGTCCAGCTTCTTAGTGTCCAGATAAATTCAACAGTTTACTGGGGAGACCATTTCTGGTCTGAAGGCAGAGCTGGCAGAATATCATCCCGAACAATTAAAAGCTGCAACATAATATCAAAAATTTACAAAATTATGGAGTTAATTGACACGGTATTGAGTGACCAATATGTTAGAAAATGCAAGTTCTTAACCACATCCTGTGACTACTTCATTGACATTTCAATTTTAGTTTGTACACAACTGGCTGCTATATGCCTTAAAATGGCAATAGGGTATTATTCAGCTGTCTCGTGTCTATTTTCATTTTTATATTTAGCTTTTTATAGTTTTGAAGCATAATTTTTACTGAACTTGGCGAATTTTAGGATAGTCAAATCCGGCTTATAACTCTAACTAGGCATATGTTAACAACTGAGGTGCTTAACAGTTTTAGGAGGGGTGTGCAGAGAAATCTTTAACACCTTAGTGAGGAGTAACTAATTTTTGTATCCTACCTAGTAAGGTATACGTGAGTCCAAGCTGTCCATTTCCTGTCTGGTTCTAAGCTTCCCTTATTGGTTTCTGTCCATCTAATCTAATTTTAATTTTAATTTGGGGGGTGGGCACCAGAGCTACCATGATGGTCATTGCAAGAGAGGGTGGGGATCCGAAGTTGGAACCAAGCAAGGACCAGAGAAAGTTCCCCTCCCAAGTCCCAAAGGAAGTTTACTGTTCTTCTGTTCCTGAGGACTGCTCAGGGTTCCCAGCTATTGTTCCAATGACATTAAATTCTGTGAGGAAGGATCTGGGCTTTTTCCATCCTGTGTGGGAGTTCTGAAAGGGTGTGGATGACTTCAGAATTCTTGGCCTACAAGGGCAGTCCAATTCCCTGTGGTCTCCTTGGCAGTTGGGATATAGTCCTTGGTGCTCGTACTGATAATCCTAGGTGAGGATCCAGGAGTCTCCAAGGTTGGGATACAAGCCTCCTCCTGTCCTCCTACTCCACTCTGAGGTACCCCTCTACTCTGTGCATATGACCTGTTAAGAGGTTGTCAGGATTGCTCTTGATTCCCCCTGTATGCCTTTATAGTTTTGCTACTGTCTAATGCTGATTTGAGTCTGTTGTCTGTAAGTTATCTGTTATGTTCTTGGTAGGTTATACTGAACACCTCCCTAACACATTCTAAGAAGGTGGAAGATTTCTCTGCTCTCCTGACCCATGACAGAATAATATAGGGTATTGAAAGTATATTAGGTTTTACAGTTCTTTGATGTAGATCATAAGCAGACTCACATTAATTGCTGGTTCATTGGTTACATACAGTATCTTATTTGCAGGCTGTTTGAGGTTGAAGTAATATCACAATTTACAGGTACTATTTTTTGAATTAACATCTTTCACCTTAAATTAAGGCAAACATGTGGTACCTAACCTTTCAGGATTGGTTCATTTACCTTAGCATCATGGTTTCCAGTGGGCCCATTTGACTACAAAGAACTGCATTTAACCAATACATTATTTTTAAGAAAAGTGTGATTCACACAAATAACAAATAATTCACACAGTCCTAAAAATTTTGAGACAACATTTTTATAAGGATGCATCATATAATTTAGAAAAATCATTGGAAGAATCATCATACTGAGACAACATCTAGTGAACTGTTGAGCTTGCATTTAAAACTTTTTTTATATATTGGGCCAAAGGACTGAGTTCTTTGTAACAGCAAAATAATCATATTTATAGCAGTGATCAACAACAGTACATTATATCTTAAGACAATGGACACGAACACATAGAAACACTATAAGCTTAGGATTTTAAATCGACCCAAACACATTCGCAATCTCTGTTAGTGATACTTCAAAGGATGCAGGGAAGCTTGCACACTTCTTTTTTTTTTCTTTTGTAAAATCATGTCTAACATAAATTGAATACATGTATCTGCACAGATAACACCAATCAGTAAAACATCATACCAAAAAGAGTGCAAATGCAATGCACTCTGACAAAAGAAATCTATTACAGTCAACAATGAAGGGTAAAATAGGCAGAATATATGTACACAAGTGCAAGGCCACATAGCATGTGAATTGGCATGAGTTGATCAATACCTAACTATTATTATGCCATGAAAGACACAGATTGTATAGATCAAAAAATGGGTTAAATGTATATGATAAGGTAACTATTACAGACAAGCATTAACTTTCAATACACAGTTGATGTTTTTGCAATTTATAATCTTTCCAATTAATTATGGGTAGTTTAGAAAAAGTTCATATACTTGACCCACGTGCATACATATACAGAGAGGATGAAGACTAAGGGTTAAGGGTATAAAAAATTCCTGAAAACTAGTAATAAAAAATGAGTTTTCTTAAAAGATTACTGTAACTTGTTATTTTATGTTTGATTGAAAATCTGGAGATAATACATCACATGCTAATACATTTTTTAAAAATCAACATTTCCTTAACATTATTAAATTTAATTACTTCAATTCCAAAGTTAACAATGAATGAGTACAACCTAGCAATTACTACCTTTAAATTCTGGAACAAGTGTATATACCACTTTCAGTTCCATTTCACATTAATATGGATTTATTACTTGATGCAAATGATGCTTTAGAAGCATTTATGTATCTCTATAGAAAACCAATCATGGGAAAATTATTTTCATATACAATGATATGATGACTAGAAAACTTGAAGAATGAGAATCTGTTATAAACAATTCATGCCTACAAGGACACATATTGGCAGGAAGCAAGAATCCAAACCAGAGCTGGAACACAAACCCATGCACCCCAGTATGGGATGTAGGTATCTCAAGCAGTATCTTAGTTGCCAGACCAAATGCCAAACCTAGGCATAAACATAAAAAAAATAGTAAGAGAGGTCCCAGGAAAATTATACATGCCCATCAAAGAAAGACGGAACACATATCTAAATGGAAATGTCTATTTTCCTCTTTAGGAGTATTCCATTTCATAAAGGTATTAGTTTGGAGTCACTTTTGTAAATGATTCCAAACAAAAAATCATAATTTTTATCAATGTAAGTTTATTATAATGCTCATTAAATGATAAAGGAAAAGGAAAGGAAATATTGGCAAATATATGGTTTATGAGAGAGAAGTAACAGTAAGACTTTCAATGCCTCCAAAATTAATAGAGGGCAGCATTACGTCATTGATAGAGTAAAGGTCCACTGAAAATAAACAATAACCATAACAGGGTCACATATATATAAAATTTAATAGTGATGAAAGCATCATTGCAGCTCACTGGGAGAAAGATACATTTTTAATAACTGTCAGAACAGGATACATTTATGAAGCTATTCAAAATGTATCTTTTTCACAACACATGTTAAAATCAATTCCTGAAGAATCTGAGCCCTCAATAAAAGATTGAGTTAACAGATCATAATGCATTTGAAACACCCAAATAGCAATACTTATCATACTTTTAACACTGACATGATAGTCATTAATATTTGCTGCAACATAATTTATCAGCTTGAAAATTTGGTTTTAAAAATATAAAACATTTTAAAATTCTTGTAGATAATGAACACAGATGAAATGAAATACCCAAAAACTCCAAATAATGCATAAGATAACGGTCATAATATGTTGTCTCTGGATGTAGCTACCACAGCGTACAAAGAAAATAAAAACACACCTATGCATATCAAGCTAACTAAGCTCTTACGATGTGATTTTTTTGTCTATACCCTCACATTACAGTGGGTTGTTTCCCTTGTACTTGCTAAGCGCTTTACATACAGGAGCATGGAGGCAGTGATTATAAAGTAAATTTAAATTAAAACATCATAAACATTTTTTTAAAAGGAAAAGGAGGCGGAGGGAGAGAATAAGTAACATTTCATTGTATTCCTGGAATTATATCTACAAGATTCAGGAAATCTGTTCTCTGTAAAAGTATAAAAATAAGAAAGAAGCACCACTCCTCTAAAAAAAGAAGCTGAAAAAGTTCTTGAGGAACTTTGTTGAAGGGATCAAGTTGTTCAACTACTTTAGAGGCATTAGTCAATGTAAGTGTTAAATAAAATCCAAGTAATCATTTTGAGCTTTTTAATATGTTCTAGGAAATAAAGAATACATTTTACCAGGATATGTAGTCAAACAACACAATAAGAATCCAATGTCTCTGTGTGGGGCTATGTTAGTATAATTCCATAGAAATTGTGGGTGGAGAGACAAAGCAAATAGTACCATGAGGTAACAATTAGTCAAACCCCAGGGTATTAAACATTATACAAACAAGACATGGCTTCTGCAGCTAGACAGACATGGAGCAAAATGGAAGAGAAGGTTGCCAGAACATTAAAAAATTGCAAGGCATTAAAATCAAATGCAATGTGGTGTCTTGCACCATTATCAAAAGCAAACTTTATAGTTGTCATTAAGACATTTAGAACAATGTCAATATAAACTAGATATTCAATGCAATAAATAATGAGGATTATAGTTCCAAAATAATTGTGATTTTACTGAAAAATTAATCTTTACTCATAGAGGTACATACTCGTTCATTTATGGGTGGAATGTCATAAATTTATAATTTTGATTACCCTGATAAATTCATGTCCAATTTTCAGAGTTATTAATATTTTTATTATTGTCAGGGCATGATGATGTTTCTATGTGCCAGAAACACTCAGCATTTTAAGCAGGCTTTCGTGTCACAGTGTAACTGGCCATTGTTCCTGACTATTCAGATACTGACATTTAGGAAATTTCTACTATGCGTAAAATCCTACATTTATCCATTGAGACAAGATACAAACAAAAGACAATCATGACCTACAAGAGCTTGTGATTTTTCTGTGGACCTGAAGCACATAATTTGAACATTTTCCGTGAAATATGGAACTAATATATCTTAACAGAAGGTACCTGTGCTCAAGAATCCTATCATCACCTTTTCACAGAGTCATTGACTGAAGGCACCATCACCGGATTGTTGTTCAAAACAATATCACACAATGTGGACTTATAAATGTCAACCCGCAAAGCACCTTGGAAAGGGAAAACATAGCAGAGCTCAACTGGCTACTTCAAGTACAAGTCACTGCTAGAAAGCACATTAGGGAGGTCAGCAGCAGATGTTTATGATGCCATCTCTAAGATATGTGGGATGCAATTGGAGCAGCTATTGTACAGGACAGAACAACTTTTCACATGCTGCTGCTGGCTGTTTTCAATGAACCCAAGTTCAGTCGGCCCACGGAGGATGTATGGGGTGGCCCAGGGCTCCAGCAGTGCAGTGAAAGATAACAACATCTCTGAAACGAGCTGCCTGAGGAGCTTAGGCTGTTGCGAAGCATCTTCACTCTTTCAGTTGAAAAGCACTGCTTGCAATGAGGCTCCGGCGATTCCTATATTTATTTATAGCTCTATTTGCTCAAAACAAAATATTTGAGATGCATGAAATCTCTGAGGAAATATAGAAAAAATTTGCTCCAAAGCCCCTTTCAGACAAGTAAAGAAGAGCAGCTTTTATTCAAAAATCACAGTGACGAAAACAATCTGAAACTGACAAGAAAAGATACGAGTTTCCATGAATCAGTGTTAAAGGAACCCATTCCTAGTCTGAGAGGTTCAGGAAAGGCTTTCCTAGGGAATGACAGGAACCTAAGGCTTCAGGTAAATAAGGGTGCATTGTGACAAGGTGGGTAGAGAGAAACGCCTAGGCAAACCGGATGGTGGGTATAACCGTCACGCTACAGGAAGCCAGGTGCATGCAACTAAAAGGAGAGTGAAGCTGATGGAGCTGGTAAACAAGCAGGTCTAACTTTGAACGCTGTAGCCATGTTCAGGAGTTTGTATTTTAAGAGCAATTGGCAACGATTGAAGCATGTTAAGAGAAATCACATGAAATTTTTGTTTTTAAAAAGAGTTTTATTTGAGGGCCTGATAAGATAACCTAGTGATTAAATCCTCGCCTTGTATCCTCCAAGATTCCATATGAGCGCTGCTCCGCATCCTGGCTGCTCCACTTCTCTTCCAGTTCCCTGCTTGTGGCCTAGGAAAGCAGTGGTGGATAGCCAAAAGTCTTGGGACCCTGCACCTGCAGAGGAGACATAGAAAGAGGTTCCTGCCTCCTGGCTCCAAATTGGCTCAGCCACCTGAGGAGTGAACCAGTGGAGGACAAAAGATCTTTCTCTGTCTCTCCTTCTCTCTGTATATCTGTCTTTCCAATAAAAATAAATATATATTTTTAAAAGTTTTATTTAAAAGGCAGAGAGAAGGAAGACAGGAGAGGGGGAGAGAGAAGGAGTGGGAGAGAGAGAGAAATTTTTCATCTCCTGGTTCACTCCCCAAATGTCCATGATGGCCAGGTCTGTGCTGGTCTGAAACCAGGAGCTTCTTCATATCACCAGAATGGGTGCAGAATTCCAATGACTTGGACCAATTCCTGATGCTTTCTCAGGCACATCAGCAAGAAGCTGAATTGGAAATGGAGCAGCCAGCACTTGCATCAGTTTGCATATGGGATGCCAGTGCTGCAAGTGAAGGCTTAGCCTGCAGTGTCAGAACACTAGCTCCGAAAAGTACATTCCAATCTCACTATGAATAACGAATTGTAGGAAAGAGTGACTGGATTAGCAAGATTCCAAATGGATGTTGCAAATTTCCAAACAAGTAATGGCAGTGAATGAATTAGGTTGGTAACAGTGTAGGCAAAGAGAACATTGAAGAGCCAAAATTTAACTGAAGCTGTGGTGAAGAGGACGTTGAGACAGCGGCGAGAGACAAAAGGAGAAGCTACCAAGAAATACCTATTTTCTATGTACAGTTGGATGAGGTGGGGACACATGCATGCAGGTTAGAAATGTGAAAAACTAGAACTGATGATATTTGATCTGAGATATGTGGAATTCATCATATCTTATGGGAAATGTCTAATAGGTAAATGGGAAAATACATAGCACAAAGAGAGTTCTAGAAATAGGCAAGTCATGAGCCTTGCTGAAAGGAAAGAGGGGGGTGACTCAGCCAGGATCAAGCCAGCAGCAAGGACTGGCTTTCAATCAGTCAAAGGGTTTATTTTTTTTTTTTCTGAATTCAAGAATATTTGAGTACCGGATACATTTTCCAGTTTAACAGTTCTTTCTGTCTTCTGCTGGGCCTCTTAACACATTTGTATTACCTGCTGGCTTTGAAAACATTTGAATTTTCACGACATGGCTTGAAAAGGGAGCTAGGTGAATGTTGAACCATTTCATTACATATTGCCTATCTGAACGGAGACAGATGAGTCTGCAAAGGAGATGTTGCAAATAGCTGCAGCTCTAGGGGCAAGCAAGCAAATCTTTCTCAAAAGCATACTGCCAATGGAAAAACTTACAAGATTACATTGCAAAAATGATATTTGTAAAAGACATATTTTATAGCATCTGAATCATAATCTTTTATGCACTGTGGAATACCAGTTTTAACTTTTGTAAGATTTTTCTGATGTGTAAAGGATATAACATGTATAGTCTAATATGGAAACGCACATTAAAATGACATACAAAATTTATTTTAATTTAAACTTAATCTTGTCAATTTTTTCTAATTAAAATGGTCCAACTTTTAAATATGATAGAAATTGTTTCATTAAGCTAGCATATGTAATTCTTTATTCCTACAGGGTCTAATTTTGAAAAACTGGGACATTGTTAAACAATTTCAAGCAACACCATCCACGAAAAGAGAATAAGGAAGAAAACAGACAGAAGAACGTGTGTGTGTGTGTGTGTGTGTGCGTGTTTCACTCTTTCAAATAAATCTTTTTAAAAGAACCATCAATCATTTCTATCCTTTTGTAACTCTCACATTAAAATATGCTTTGGAAGCACCATGTGATGTTTTGACAGGTGTATAATTATTTAATGTCCTGGAACCAGCATTGTAGCATTCATCCACTTGAGAGATTTGGATGACACTACTGGCTCTGAGCTTCAGCCTGGCCCCATACTGGCCATTGCAGCCATCTGGGGCATAAAATCAGTGGGTGAAAATATCTTTCCCTGTGTCTCTATAGCTTTTAAAATAACTAAATCTTGGCAAAGATTGTGTTATTCAGACTAAGGTAAATACATTTATCTCCTCAAATATTGACTCTTTATGATGAAAATACTCAATACCCTTTTTTGAGCATGTTTTAAAGAGGCATACAGCACATTGATGTTATCTGTGGTCAACTCACACTACAATTGAATCACAGATATTCTCCTATCTATCTTTAGCTTACAACCTGTTAATCAACTTGTCTACACCTTTGTGCCACCCATGCTTCCCCTCAGTCACTGACACATTTACAATTCCATAACAGAAGTTTTCAATGGCATTTGTCCTTTCACAATTTCTCTTACCCAGCTTTAGGCAAAGCCATTATACTGTGTTTAATGTGTCATATTAATGAACATTAAGATAAGTTATATGCTAGAATAATCTTACATAATGCTAATCTTTTCCCATTATTTCCTCCTACTATAATTGTTGAATTATATATAAAAGGAAAATTAAATCTGTCCTGAAGACCAATCATTCAGAAACACTGTAACAGCAATTAAGATAGAGCATGGACAACCAAAGTTTCAATGTTCAACTGTGCAACTTTCCATCCACAGGAGTCTTAATATTTTATGCTTCAGCTTCCTCTGGGGTAAAAGGGATAATGGATATGACCACTTCATAGGGTTATCATGAGAATGGAATTAACACTGCAAGTTGTTATAATAATGTCTTGCATATAATAAACACTTAACACTAAGGCAATTATTTTTTATTATTTTAAGATGAAAGCCTTTCCACGTTAGTAAAATTACAATCAAGATGATACTAAAAATACTTGTGGCTACAATATAGCTTCATTCTACTCTATTTGGAAATTGTAGGAAAGTGTTATAAATCAACTTTTCTTTGAAAGTTATCAAAGTGAATTATTTTTCATTTATTAAACCAAAGGATATTGGGTATCTGTTCATGTTACATGATGTTAAGCCTAAGGATATAGTTTAATGTCTACATGCTCCGTCAAAATTCTGAGACAAATGTTAGACAAATCTACACACAGAAATAGAAACACAGTGAATTTACATCTTACAGGACAATTGTACAAATAAAGACAACTCCAGCCAACTGATGACAATAAAGTTCGGGATGAATGGAAACTTAAGATCAACTATGTCAACCAATAGATATTGGGAGGGCTTTCTCATCCTTCAATGTGTAAACGTGACAGCATTTCAGAGTTATCCAAACCATTTGAGCAGAACTCTCGGAGCACACACCACATCGGGCGGGATCCTAGATTGATATCGGGTGGCAGATCCCCATCCCCTGGTCCTGGGCATTTGGGAGGCTGGGTATGGCTTCTCCCTTAGTCTCCCCCTTATCCCAAAAACAAGGAAAAATAGAAAATTTGGAAACAATGATTACACTCACTTTTTCCTGGCCCTGGATTCTTTCCACCCTGATCAATTATGTAAACATCATCAAAAATAAAAACAAAGTTTAAAAAGAGACAATTGTACAAAAAAAGAAAAGAGAATCATGTAACTATAACAGGGGAATCTGTTTTGAATTGTAGGTTAACACAATGTTGGAAGCATCGTTTCAATTCTCCAATATGGTTCGAAGTTTGTGTATTTTTTTATGCACATATACACAGAATTCCAAATTTCTGGCTTTGGTTAAAAAACTAACAAAAAAGCTTTTCTTAAAAATTGATATTTAGTCCAACACAGTCCTTAACCCATTACGAAGATGTATTTGCTAGTATGTAACTGAAAAATAGAGTATGAGAATGCTGAGTTAATCAAAAAAGAAGCCGCATGGCAGAAACCAATTTTTTGTCACCAGCAGTTCTCCCATTGGCTTTCTCCAAAAGCCAATTTGGTGGTAACAGGTTTCATTTCCTTTTAACTTCAGCCCACCACAAAACTGACTTTGGCCATCTTATATTTGGAATGCACACAGCAGTCAGCTCTAACAATTCTGCATGTCTGGTTATGCCAAAAGCCACAAGAGATTTAGAATGCAAAAGGCACACCTCACCCTTGCTACTCAGAACCACACTCCACCCCCCTAAGTTGGTAAACCCAGGAAGAGTGAGATCTGTCCCAGGAACAGGCTTTTGTTTTCACTGTGGTTTCCTCGGCACCTTTGGAGAAAACTTCACCCCGGCGCTGTGTGAAGCCTGCCTCTTCCTGAAGACATGGACTAATCAAAACCCTCTCAAGTTCTGTCTTCTTCCTCCATTCCCTTATTCCTGAAAGTAGGGAGCTAACATCCTGATTACACAATGCCCATTCCAGATCTTTTCCCCGTAATACCGATGATTTTATTTTATATTTTCAAACCCCATCACAGGAGAAATATGTTCTCATATCATGACAAGATCCACCCTCTTCATCATAGCTTTTAGGAATATTCTTATCACATGTCCTGATGGTTTCAATAATCTTCTAGTTATTGAACTGCTTCCCTCCAGTGACCTACCCGATTGCACACATATAAATCACAATCTAGATTTTATGAATTAAAAGAAACATAACCAATCTAGACCTTACTTCCTGGCAGCCAACTCACTCATCAGCATTTCCTTGCCATGAGGGCAGGATGGGAGTGGTGGAAGAAGAGAAATCTCTCATGCTCTGGATGTACATAAAGTCCACTACAATTAATAAGTGATCAAAAGATATCTGTTGGGTGATACTGGTACCTAAACAAAGCCTCAAAGTCCTGTGAACACTGCTTTGAAGATTGAAACAGAAATAAAAAAAAATTAAGTGACTAATTAGCCATAATTGCTACTCATACACACACATATACATATATATATATTTATAATATCCTCAACATAAAAAATGTATGAAAATAACTAAGACCATATACTGTATCAAAACACACAGATCACTTTGCTGCATAGATAGCTGGTATCTAGTAGAGCCAGCCTTTTCAGTGGTACTTCTGAAAACAAGGAGAAAAAGGAGTGATAAAACAATGACCTTTAAGTCTTTCACTAAAGATCCTTCTGCTTGGCACAAGATCAGGTAACCCACTTGGGCTTATCCAATAAAGCCTCCCAGAGATCAGCTTTTACTAATTCAGAAGACTGAGCTAAAAAAAAAAGTCTTTGAAGTATAAATTAAAGATAAAAGGAAATGGGAAGCAAAGAACACATATAGAAAAAATGTTGTCCAATTGTTAGCAAAAATCTTTTTTCTTTGTTTTCCTTGGTCCATCACCAAAATACATCCCTTAAGACATGGTATGTATTCAGGAAATAGGACTTTGCTAGGTCAGTAGCAACCAAACAAATCAATGACTTGAAAGAATCACATTTGCTCAGGATTCTATTGAGAAGGCAACTCAAGTGGCTTGCTCTGCTTTGCCCATTCTTGGATGTGAGCTCCTGTAAGGATACTGTGATGGCTGGGATCACAGTGCCTGATCTCCCCATGGTCTCTTCCTCACTCTTCAGGGCTGTGCTTTTCTAAATAGAAGCCTCAATTTATCTTTAGAGTTAGTCTTGGAGCACTCACATAACACTTCTAACACTTTCTGCTGGTCAAAGCAAGTGACTATTTCTTGAAGCAAGGAATCACCAAGAATCTAATCCTATTTTCAATCCACCATTGACCTATATAATGAAGCAGAGACATTTAAAAGCACAGTTAACTAATAGAGGGACTTTAAATTTGGACATTTTTGTGAAAGTGCCCAGTTACTGAGATATCTGGCACTTGATATACCTATGTTCTGCATTACTAATATAATTTATAAAGCATAAAATTCATTTTAAGGCATTGAACTTGGTGATTTTTAGTGTATTCACACAGTAGTGCAACCATCACCACTTTCTAATCCCATAATATTTTTATCACCATCCCCCCAAAGAACTCCCAACCCCTTCCCACATCTACTATTAATGATTGGCATTTTCTTGATTTTTTTTTTTTAACTATACTATACGCGGCATTTTATGTCTGGCTTCTTAACATTGTCTTTTTTTTATTTTTAAAGATTTATTTTTATTATTTTTTCATTGGAAAGGCGGATATACAGAGAGGAGAGACAGAGAGGAAGATCTTCCGGCCTATGATTCACTCCCCAAGTGAGCGCAACGGGCTGATACTATGCCGATCCAAAGCCAGGAGCCTCTTCCGGGTCTCCCGCGTGGGTGCAGGTTCCCAAAGCTTTGGGCCGTCCTCGACTGCTTTCCTGGGCCACAGGCAGGGAGCTGGAAGGGAAGCGGGGCTGCCGAGATTAGAACTGGCGCCCATATGGGATCCTGGGCGTGCGAGGTGAGGACCTTTAACCACTTGCGCCACGGCGCCGGGCCCAACATTGTCTTTTTAAAGAAGCCAAGTTGTACCATTTGTCAGTACTCGAATATTTTGTTTATATGCCATACTTTAATGTATTTATCAATTAGAAGATGGTTAGAGTTTTCTCATTTTGAGGCTATTATGAATTATGTTGTGAATATCTGTATGTATATTTTCACAAGAAAGTTTCATCTCAGTTCTCCTGAGTATGCACCTGAAGTGGAATTGCTTGGACTTGATGTGCTGTATGCTCAGTAGTTTTCATAACATTTTTCAGCTACATCAGTGTATTTTATATATTATCATCAATATTGAGATAAAAATAAAAGTCAATGTGATTATGCTTCTGTTAGCACATACAAAGTAGAATTGTGCTGAGGGACTTTATCCAAGAAAGTCCAAATCATCATTGTGATCTAAGGTGATTAGGGTAGATTGCTCAGATTTTGCAGCCTCAAGTTGGCAGTTTCTACTCACATGACTCTCAACCTTCTAGACGTGCCTCACTGGCCAAACCAACCAAGTTATTTCCTTTATTGCTGTTTGAATTATTGCTTGATAAAGTTGCTGGCACATTGTTAGTTTAGCATACATGCATTGTTTCATGTTGGATCTATAGAAGCAGGTCTCCCTGATTCTCGTGTCATTGCCCAATCAGTGCATTAAGATGATGCACCAATCAGTGGCCACAGTGCTAGCATTCCTCGTCAGGTTCATAGAAATGTAGAATATCAGGTTCCATTCTGGATCTATGGAATGAGACCCTATACAAATGAGAAAAAAATCCTTTTGAATATATGTGCACCAAAGCTTGAAAGGCAATACCTTACAGCAAGTTGAATATATCAAACTCCTATAGAAATGAAATATAGAGTCTCTCTGTTGAACAGATTCTGCCTGTATATGCACAATTCAGCCAAAAGCAGAAAATAACAGTTTTGTATCAATAATCTTCAAGCACTATGCCACAAGCTTTCCAAAAATTGCCTCCTTTATCCTCTGGTTGCCTCATTCCCAGGTGCCACTACCAAGGCTCTGGATAGGAGTGTAAGACACCATTTGGAACACTCCATATTGGAGTGCCTGGTTTCTAGTTCCCACCCCACATGATTCCAGCTTCCTGGTAATGCGCGCTGTGCGTGGGGATCCTCAGGTGATGATTCAAGTAGTTCGGTCCCTGCCACCTATGTGAGCAACCCAGATCTGATCTAACCTAGTGTTAGCTCCTATAAGAATTACCTCTGTCAATGAGTGGATGCAAGATAGCTGCTTGTTTCCCTTTTAAATCAACACAATCTTTAAATGGTTCAAAGAGATCAAGCTACTGGCCAAAAAACGAATAAATGTTTTTTGAGATTAAGAGCGAAGAGCTAAAAACTAGTTGATGGAATTTTACATCCTCTGCTCTTCACCACTTGTGTACCTAGCCTGGTACTTGCACAGATATCATTTTGACAATGTAACTGAAAATGAAAACACAAGATATATTCTGTGTAATCCCTGAAGTTGCTCATCTACTCACGTGAATTCATACCTTTTCATGAGAACATAAGCTCTATTAAAATCAGAATTTGTCATTGTTACTTCTATGTCTACATATCAAGAACAGCACATAATAAGCTGTTACTGAATGTGTGTTATGAGAAGATAAAATATAAAACTCTGATGAGGATTACTAAAAATAGGTCCAATTACATATGTCCTGATTCCTCCCAATTTCTCAATGTTTGGCTTCCCCCATAATATGAATGCTAATGTCTAGATTGTTGTGGCACTGATGCATTTATTGTCGGTAATCTGCAGTGACTCCTCAGAATGCCATCTCATCACAGAGCATTTTGACATAGCACAACCATGAAGAATATGTATTTGTGGGTAAAAATGAACCTTGTCGGTAGCTGTTTGAGTAGGAAACATCAGTGAGGAAATGTTGAGTCAGGACTGGCACACTGGTGTATTGCTTTGCAAGAGCTGAAAATGTGCACAATATGCATTGAGAGAAGTTAAGACATTTTACCCAAGGGACTAATAGCACAAGGAATTCTTGAAACAAGGAATCCTGCTTCATTCATCTCACACATGATTATTTTACAGTGGGACTACTTGTTATTCACCTCTCTTCCATTAGGTAACCAAATTACATGCCAAGTTAGCTTTATAAATAGAGCCCTGAGTAGGTGGGCCACCACTGGAGGAAAACAACAGAATAAATTCATTCATATAATATCATCTTTTAGACAAGAAATTATCTTTCCATTTATATAAAGAGGAATTGTCAGAATTAGTAGGAAAGGGCACAATTATTCAAAAATAGTTACAAAAACAGAAATGACTTTCAGTATTTTATCAATGTAATAACAGGATATAAATCTATATCAGACATGCTGAAAATTACATTACAGTTATTGAGGCAATATACAAACTGATTTATTGACAAAGCTATACTGTACCTAACAGTACTATCAAACTATTCTGCACCCAAGCTTATTAATAATATCATATTAGGATTTGTACGGTGACTGATTAAATAGATAATGAGATGAGGGGGAGGAGATAATCTTGTGTGACACCCAACAAAAGAAATAACTAAATGGTCAAAAAGCAGTGTTAAAATTCTTTTTATGAATATTTGCAAACTTGCCATGACAGCTCAAGAACAAAATCTTCCTGTCCAATAATGCAATTCATCCAAGATATGAATCACATGACTTTAGGTCAAGTGCAAAATCAAAATGTGGCCTCAGTTATTCAAAACAGGTGTGGAAATGCCAGACAAGGTTTTGAGATGCAATGCTTGCTCTTCTCACTAGAATTCTTCCTACAACTTGTGACGTTGCTTTTTTCTTTTGCTGCTTTCTTTCTTTCTAAGATTGCAATTGCAAAGACATTGCAAACCGCTAGCATGAGTTTTACCATTCACCTTTGCATGGACAAATGCAAGTTTAAAGGCAATGATTAGACCCTTATGAGAAACCACTAAAATTAAGATTATATGTTTTCATGGCTTATCCTTTGAGGGTGTTAGGAAATGGCCAGTGATACTCAAATATGTGATGGTTGGAAGGAAGAAGAGAGTATCTTCTGAGGTCAGCTGGGGTATTTATGAGGAAGATGCAAACCTAACACCTGCAGGGTCCCCACCCACAACCTTGGGTAGCTACCATGTACTGTATTGAACTTTCTATCAGTCACAACTTTCTGCTCTGGACAAGTGAGGAAAAATCAGCCAGGAATATTTCTAAGGATTGCAGCTACATATCACCAGAGTCAAGGACATTGTACTTTCAGGACTGGATACCTGGTTTGGGGATGGGTGAGAACCTGCTATAATGCTGCTATCTCAGAGCTGGGACAATACCATGTCCTCTTCTCTCCAGTGTTGGAGCAAGACCGTATCCCTTGCCAAACCCATACTTTTTCTGGGATTAAGAGTTCAGCAATGGCTGGTCATGGGTAAGGAGGGGAAGATAGGGGAACCCAGCTCTGAGGCAGCGAAACCTCATGAATTGCATTTCTCCAATCCTTGCTTATCTGCCACATATTTTTTTCATCAAGGCAACCTGTGCAGGGACTGGGGTTTGCCCTTTGATATATTCTCCCCTTGCAACAAAGCAAGCATTTTCATGTTAACCTTGCACCTGTATGCATGGTATGACAAATAGTCATACATTAAAGAAAGCTATATGTTTGTGCCACCCGCTCCTGTCTTCTTTCCCCTTTGTCATCTCTAGAACTATGTAGAACACAAATGGTGTTTCCCGGAGCTTTCGAAAGCATCTTGACTCTGCAGAAGAAAATGTCTACACCTCATGACTGACTGAACAAGAAACTCAAAGTAAATGAGTTCCTGAGGATTTAATGGCGCAAAACTGTCTCAGCAGCTGTAGACTGCTGGCCACCAGGCTGTAGACACAAGTAACCCAGTGAAGCCTTTCTTTCTCTGGGTCTCTTAAGCATAGATGAATCACAATTCTAAATGTAACTCAAAGAACATAATCTATTTTTATGCTATTGCAGTCATCATTGACCCTAGTTCAGGGCACGACTTATCAAAACCTAGTCTCTTCGTCATTTATACCATCGCATTATCACATCTGCCTATTGAAAAAAAAAAATGCTGGTCAGTGTACACTTTTTGCCAGTTTCATTTTAGCTTATCCAACTGAAAACAATTTTCTTGGTTCAATTAATTTATGATTTTATTTCTTTCCTGCAATAGTTGCCGCCCAGGTAAGAGCAAAACTGTTCAGTCTGGTCCAATCTCCAGCATAAATTCTCAAGGACAGAATATCTCATTCTTGTATCTCACAAATTATGCAAGAGAGTATGCCAATTCTAAATGAGAAATCTTACCTGAATCATGAATCGCTATCTAAGCTGGATAATTTTTGTTAATATCCCTTACTTAAGATTATTTCTTAAGCGAGATTTTAGGTGAGCAAATTAAAATGATCCTCCACTCTGCAAAATTACAAGACAGTAATATACCACATTCGCTTGTACTCAAGAATACAAGTGATTAAAAATGGACTGCTTGACTTAAGTGAAAACAACAAAGATCACACACAATGCTTATATTAAGGTACACCTGTTAGGAATGGTTATAAACATTACAAATTCCCGAAGATGTAGGAGTGATTTGCGCCCGGAAAGGACCAAAGAGCAATGGAAGACAGATATGATCACTGGATAGAATTTTTATCCCAGGATATTGGAGAATTAGGGAAATCTTTAATAACAATCAGCAGGGTTTCTTTGCTCTTGCAAAGTGTCCTATATCCACTATTTACTCCTTAAATCTTATTTAAATCTTACTGTGCCAAAACTTTAGATTTATGATGCAGAAATCATACATTTCCGTATTTATTTTCCTTCTTCCTCTGTACCTTGTGCTTATGATCGATCGAGAAGGCAAGAGAAGATAAAGCTGAATATTTATGTGAGGCACACTAAAGGGCCCTGCTGTGAGCCATTAGCTCAGCAGATGACGTGTGTTCCCAGTGGGGAGCTGCAGGGATGGTGAGAGCACGGTTGCAGCCCTTTAGAGAAGGTGTATAAAAAGCACCTGTTTGCCTGCTTCATTAAACTTCCTCTAATGAACGCCTCTGGGGAGCAGAGAAAGGAACTTCTTTCCTTTCCTGCTATAAATAGAGAAAGGTATTTAAAAGTTCTCATTTAAATGTTAGCACTGTTATCTGTAACAATTTGCAAGGATGTAATATCCCTCAAGAATATCAATGAGCCAGTACTTGCATGTATTCATGATAATGACCTGTAACAGGAGAAAGATTCTTTGTATTGCTTCAATCATTTTATTTTCCTATAGGATCAGAGATCTTTTAAGCTTTCTCTAACCCACGTGAAACTAAAAGTGAGGTAAGGAGTCAATTCTCAGCTCTGTCACTATCTCTTCAGAAGAACTTCGAGCATCACAGCTCTCTGACATGCATAAGCGTACACTCTATCAAGAATGCAGAATGTGTCTACTTTCAATTAAAGCACTTATCACCCTGCCACATGATCAGTCAAGTTTTGCCTCTCTTAAGCAAGCACATTGTATTTTTTCCACTGTCTGTAGCTCTCTGGACATGCCTGTCACAGAGCACGCACTCAACAATAAATTGTGAGGAGGCTCAATAAACACACCAGTCATTGTCGTCTTCTCTTTCTGTGAGATCATTCTTAACTTCTCTGGCCATTTTGACTAGGCCTCTTTTTCCTTGTTTCAGTTCTTAAGTGTGGGTACTGCCAAATATTCACCTGTATCTGTACTCTTCATTCAATAATTATTCCTGCATGACCTCAACTACAAACTTTCAAAGCAGCAGCTTTTAGGTTGCAGTTTGAAAAGCAATCAATGGAGTGTGGAAAGAAAAATCTGAGTTTCTACTTATAGATTCCTTTAAATGCTAATCTCTTACAATTTCTATTCATTATGTATATTGCACACAGAACAGAATGCAAGTTATCATCCAGTTGGTTGCAAGCTCAAAATATATTTTATCAGTAAGGTGTATAAAATGCAAAGTTTAAACAGATATCTGACCATGTCATCAACTCTCTTCATTCTGACATAGATTCTTCGGTTCACCATCTGGACAATTTCTTGTAAATTCAATTATAGCAAGAAATCTGCTGTGTGGCTGAGCCAAAATCTCCCACCCTTCTCAATGCCTAATCATCTTCTGTCTCCTCTGTCCTCTTTCAGGTGGCATCTAACCACCCTCGTCCCTTTCAACAAGAATTTTGGTAGGTTCCTTTAGCCAATGCCTCACTTATCCCCAATATTCCTTCCACACTTTCCACCCAGCAGCCCCAACTCTGTACTTCAGCCATAAACTTCCATTGTCCATGCAAAGCTCAGAATTAAGCCCAATTCTGTACTAAGCTGTTTTACGCTATTGCAATAACCATGCTGAAAATCTGAGAGTACCACTTAACTACTCACCATCTTGGGCTTTTTCCTTGACATACCTGAAGTCTTCCTGAATAAGTAAATGGCAGCATTCACCAGCCACGAAAGACACTTCCCTTTCCTATTCTGAAAGCCACAACCTTAGCACAGGCTCTTGCCTAGTGGCTGAATCTTACAGCAGGTTCTTTGGAAAACTCGTGTGTGACCTGTAAACAAACTCAGTAATTCTAAAAAACAAACCCCCAAGGTCAGGTCTATCGTGTCTCTCCTTGTCCCTTTAGACCTGCAGCCTCACATCGCCTTCTCATGCCTTCAGAGACAACTTCCTTACAGGTCACTAAATACAGCAGGAAATTCACATCCATAAAGTTCATTTTGCACTCTATAAGGAGTACAAGTTTCCCTTTTTTTCTGCCGAATTCTGCTCAATCTTCGAAAAGCTACTTAATATTCATTTCCCCATTACATTTCCCCATTAGGTGCAGGTTTTTAAAAGCATATAATACAGAGTGCAAAGTATTTTCAAAGCTTTTGTGCTATTTGATAAGGCATGCAATTAAATACATAGCTGTTTAACGTATTTTGACTTGCAATTATAATTGCATCTGTTTAAAAATATTTATATTTATTTATTTGACAGGAAGAGTTACAGAACAAGAGATCTTCCATCTGCTGCTTTACTTTACAATGGCTGCAACAGCCAGACCTGGACCAGGCTGAAGTCTGGAGCTTTACCCAGACCTCCCTCCACTTCCCCAGGTGCACTAGCAGGAAGCTGGAACTGGATCAGAAGTGCAGCAGGTGACAGGTGAGGTGGCACTCATGGGATGCCAGCCAGTGACTTAACCCACTATGACACAATGCTGGGCCCTACAAGTGACTTCCTTAGACTATGTTAAGATTGTATAGAACACCTTGGATTTTATATTTTATCAATATTTTAGGCTTTAATTCACGTCTTCTTGCTAAGCTGTAAATACCCACAGAGTCAAAATCTTCATTCATTTCATCATGGAGAGTCTATAAATTATTACAAACTCAATGGATATTGAATACACCAATAAAAGTCAAAATACTGTGCAGACAGTGACAACAGCTGGAAAACAAAGAAATGAATGAGTAGCAAATATTTGATTCTGTTTAAGAAACTGATGTAGTTCCTCTGATTTCTAGCACACATATAAGGAGCCTAGTAATTCCTACTCTGTTCTTACAAGCAAAAGGTTTAAACTATAAAAATTAGCAATGTTTCTTAGATCATTGAGAGACGTGAGATCACAGAGAAAAGCATACACTCGAAGTTGGGTTAATAGGCAAAGGTGCACAAAAATCACAAGCTATTACAGCAGAACTTCCATAGAAACCAGTGCTGGGGCAGCAATACCTGGACTGTTCGACAAGCATCTGGGGGTTGGGAGTAGACAAGGCTCAGAACTCCAGGGAAACCCAGTCAGTGTGGGCGTTTGGCATTTCTAAGTTTTTACTCCAGCAGATGGATCCGATTTTCACGCTACACAGAAGGTGCTTCCCTCTCATCTGCAGGGAATCTGCTTCAAGAACTCCAGCGGACGCTTGAAACCAAGGACAGCACAGAGCGCGGTATGTGTCCTACACGTAACTATGTCAAAATTTAGTTGGTAGTATAGATATGAACGATGGAACAATTATATAACACCTTGTGGGTTCTTTCTGCCCCTTAAGATGCCTTATTGTACTGTCTTCACTTTTTACTATTCTTTTTATGGTAGGAGATGAAACTTTCTCTTTTTTCTAAGATTTATTTATTTTTATTACAAAGTCAGATATACAGTGAGGAGGAGAGACAGAGGGAAAGATCTTCCATCTGATGATTCACTCCCCAAGTAAATACAATGGCCGGTGCTGCGCCGATCCAAAGCCAGGAACCAGGAGCCTCTTCCAGGTCTCCCACACGGGTGCAGGGTCTCAAGGCTTTGGGCTGTCCTCGACTGCTTTCCCAGGCCACAAGCAGGGAGCTGGATGGGAAGTGGAGCTGCAGGGATTAGAACCGGTGCCCATGTGGGATCCCAGCATGTTCAAGGCGAGGGCTTTAGCTGCTAGGCCGCTGCGCCAGGCCCAAGATGAAACTTTCTTAAAGGAAGTATTTTGTGGCTTCTCTTTGATGTATTCAAATTGCTATCATCACTACCCTTATGCTTTGTTGCCATTATTAAGTAGTGTAAATTTTTCTTCTTCATGATACTGTGAGAACTGTCTTCCGGTGCTGACAGCTCCTAAGTGGCTAATGGGCACACACAGTATGGATGTGTGGGACAAATGGGTGATTTTGTCAGGACAGAACAGCATGGTATATAAGAGTGCATCACACAGGGCCTGGTGCAATAGCCTAGTGTTTAAATCTTTACATGCCAGGATTCCATAGGATACCGGTTCATGTCTTAACAGCTCCTCTTCCCTTGCAGCTCCGTGCTTGTGGCCTGGAAAAGCAGTAGAGGGTGCCCCAAAGCCTTGGGACCTTGCATCCGTGTGGGAAACCTACAAAGAAGCTAGTAGCTCCTGGCTTCAGATCGGCTCAGTTTTGGCCATTGCGGCCACTTGGGGAGAGAACCAGTGGATGGAAAATCTTCCTCTCTGTATCTCTTTCTTCTTTCTCTCTGTAGATTTGTCTTTCCAATAAATAAATAAATCTTAAACAAATAGATAGATAAATAAATAAATCTTTTCTTAAAAGAACACATCACACTGCTCAGGATGCAGTTTAATGTACAGGTTATACATTATTTCTGAAAATTTCCATTTGATATCTTGAACCGTTGTCAACAACCGAGCATAAATACCACAGGAAGCAAAATCCTGCATGAGGGGAGTAAGGGGCCTTTTAGGAAAGGAAAGAGTCCCCAGGCTTCCAAAGAGATGAAAGAGAAGGGGAGACATGCTGTGTATATGCCAGAGCACTCCATTCTTAGCTTATTTCTTTTGAGGTCAGCTCTCATTAATCAGAGTGTAACCTGCTGGGGATCTATTGGTTGTTTACTGACCCAAGACAAGAGAAATATTCAACTCCAACTCATCCTATCCATCGTCTTCAACTAAATAGGCAGAAAATACTAGGAAATGTGTATGAGATTCACAATTCTGAGACTTGGGCTCATGAAAGACTGAGAGCTAATCCCTGAATTATAACATTTATAGAACATTTTGTTCACACACCTTGTTCCATGTTACTAATGGCTTATTCACAACCGTTCCTTTTTACATATTACGTCATGTCCAAAGACAAACTGCAGGGTATACTAAAGGCAAAAACCAGAGTCAGCATCAGGATCAAACTGAGATAAAGTAAGGATGGTGTAATTATCAGGCAATTTAAAATTATGGCTAATATTTTAAGGGATCTACTGAACTAGACAATATGAAGAAATAGATGGACAACATAAACAGAGATAAGAATTCTAGGGACTGAGAATACGTTCTGGAGATCCAAAAAAAGCACCACACAAGTGAAGATTGCTTCCATGGGAATATTTGGAGACAGAACACAGCTGAGGGAAAATATCTTGGAGTCTGGGGGAATATCAATAGAAACCTGCAAACTGAAAAGCCAAGTAAAACAAAATGAACACAGGCCATAACTAAAGGGGAAAAAAAACTGTTAGAGAACTACGGAAGTTGTAACATACATACAATGGTGATCTCAGAGAGAGCAGTGAGCATTATTTTATAACAATAATGATGGGATTTCTCAGGATTAAGAAAGTTCACAGGACTCCAGGATAATGCTGAAGTCCAAGCATGTAGTTTACCAATGAAGGCTTCCACTAAGATGCCTTGGACGGCACTGGTTACGATGCGATAGGCCGTACCAGTGTGACTGGTTGATTCCCAGCTCTACTATCACGTCTAGCTCCTGTAGGGAAAAAACCCCCAAGTGGTTGGTGTGGGTTCAGCCCCAATCTTGGCCATTGGTTATTTGGGAGTGAACCAGCAAATAGAAACTCCATCCCCATCACCACCTCTCCAAACAAAAAAAGATAAATGCCAAAAGAGTCTCTACCAGGCATATCAATTTTCTTCACTCCTTCTTTCCTTTCTATTTGATACATAGAGACATAGAAATATGTATAAATATGTATATTTATATGTATATTTATATATCTCTACAGAGAATTACATATCTTACAAAGAATTTGTAACCAAAAGATACCAACAGCTCTAAACAGTAGGTAAAGTAATGACTGAATGTGCAAATACTAGAACAGATGTTTTCGAAAGGGGATATATAGACGATGAAAGTACCTGAAAAAATCTTCAATACCATTTGCCATTAGGCTATAATGGAATGTAATAGCACTGTGGCAAACCTCTTTAACAGCTCAGAACTGATTGCTAAGGATGTGGATTCCACACCCTTATGCATTCCAGTAGCTTCTTTCAAAGGTGAACACACATCTGCAGGAAAATCCACTCTGGTCTATCCTATACCTTTCACCTAGAGAAGGCGAACCTTAAGGTCAGAAAGAAGCCCACATATGCAAATATAGCACCTCTATTCATAAACCCTAAAAACTGCAAGCAATCAAAACATACTTCAATGCAAGTAATTAAACTGTAGTTCATACATATCATGGAATATTACTCAACAATTAAGAGAAAATGAGGTGCTGTTAAAAAATTGCATGGATCTCAAAGGCATGAGAAAATTAACGTGGCCAATCGCAAAACAAGTTGTACAAATATACTGTATAGGGCCCGGCGCAGTGGCGCAGTGTTTAAGGTCCTCGCCTTGCACGCCCGGGATCCCATATGGGCGCCGGTTCTAACATCCCAGCAGCCCCACTTCCCTTCCAGCTCCCTGCCTGTGGCCCGGGAAAGCAGTCGAGGACAGCCCAAAGCTTTGGGACCCTGCACCCACGTGTGGGAGACCCGGAAGAGGCTCCTGGCTTCGGATCCGCATAGCACAGGCCATTGCACTCACTTGGGGAGTGAATCATAGGCCGGAAGATCTTCCTCTCTGTCTCTCCTCTCTGTATATCCGCCTTTCCAATTAAAAAATAATAAAAATAAATCTTTTAAAAAAAAACAAATATACTGTATAGTTCAATTCATTCAATTTTTTTTCACAGGAAGAAAAATCTGTGGTAATGGAGAAACCATGACTGTTAGCATGGGATTGGCATGGGTGCATATTATGAACCAGTGGGTCATTGAAGGAAGTTTCCTTGGAGTAACATAAGAACCCTGAATCTTGCTTATGCAAAAGGTTCTAAGAACTCCTGCAACTGTTAAAATTCATAAATATATCATAATAAAAGATAATTTTGCTCCCCAAAGTAGCATAACTTATACATTAAAAATGGAGACTATGAAATTATAAAATTCTCAATGAAAACCATAAAACATATAAATTGAAGGTAAAATATATTTATACTGTATATACATGTTGAAATGCTGCTCTTACCACATACAAGTATTAACAGCATTACATGCCAATCAGAGATTTTACAAAAATACAACTGACAAAAAATTACACAAAAGGAAAAAATACAGGCAACAAACAGAAAATACTAACAAATATAGGTTTGATCAATCTTAATGTACAAAACTCCCTGGAGGTCATGGTCTAAATGCGCCAGTTAAAAACAGAGATTATCATAGTGGACCTAAAAATAAGATCAAGGGGCTACTGCCCTTGACTCAATATCCCATATGAGTGCCAGTTCAAGTGCCCGCTGCTCTACCTCCTGTCCAACTCCCTGCTAACTGCATGGGAGAAGTAGCGAGAGATGGTCTGAGTGCTTGAGCCTCACCACCCATGTGGCAGATCCAGAACAAGCTCCTAGTTCCAGGCTTCAATCTGGGCCCACTGCCTGGAAAGTGAATAGCAGGCAGATCTCTCTCTGCCTCTTCTCTGTAACTCTTTCAAATCAACAAATCTTCCTACAATGTTAACAATACAAGAAAAGAATGAATTCATGCTCTACAGTTTGGGAAGGAGTAAATAGAATTTTGCTCCACAGATGATATGACAACCAATGTAAAATCTGGAAGAATCAACAGAAAAAAAAATCACAAATTAGTAATGATTAACAGCCAGATTGTCATAGTAAGGATTAATAGAAAGCAATAGTTCCCTATGCCCTGGAAACTAAAAAGAATTAACTCATGACAATGTCATTTATATTAGCATCCAAATAAATGAAATACTTAATTATAAATCTAGCATAACAGATACGATGTCTGTGATGGAAACTATAAAACTTGGCTGGAACAGATTAAAGAGTGATACAGGGAAATATTACAACCAGGATGGAGGTTTTGCCTAGTGATCTATTAGGTCAAACCAATCCCAATAAAAATCCCATACATGATATGGATTGATAATCACTAACTTCGGATCAATAAAGATATGTTTCAGTAGGTGAGAAGATCAACTGGCCCATCTGAATATTAGACTATAATTTAGCACTGAAATGAGTTGTGAACTCATGAAAGGATATTGTAGAAACTTAAATGTCACTACTAAGTGAAAGATTCCATCTTAGAAAGGCTACACATCCTGCATTATTCCAACTGTAGCCAGCCGTCTGTATTTGCAGATTTTGCATTCATGGATTGAAACCATTACAAATTGAAAATGCAAAAGGAAAAATTTTAACTGCACCAAATGTTCACAAACATTTTACCTTGACATTACCCAAACAATACAGTATTACAAATACTGTGTAACATTTCTATTGTAGTAAGTATGATGAGAAATCTGGAAATTTGAAATATGCAAGAGAATGTTTCACTCTATGCCAACACTACACTCTTTTATATAAGGGACTTAATTTGAACACCCATGCATCCAGGGTACCTGTGTGGCTGAATTTCCTGGAATGCATTCCTCAGTTTTGTATTTTGAGATCTATTCAACATTATGGGAAAAACAAAATGACGGAGATGAGATGATCAAGAGTTGCCAGTGGTTAGAGGAGCAGGAGGCATGCTGGACAGCAGGGAGGATCTTGTTAGGGCGCTCAATACCTTGGAAGATATTATAGGATAGTGGATACCTATATCATAAATTTGTTCAAACATGAAAAAATTGGCAAAACTAAAAGTAAAATCTAATGTAAACTATGGGATTTGTGTAACAATGGTATGTTAATTTTGGCACGTGGATTATAGCAAACACACTGCTTTGCTGGGAGATGTTGACAGGGAAGGATACTCACGTGTGGAGGCCAGGGATACGTGGGAGATTTCCACACCTTATTCTCAATTCCGCTCTGAAGCTGAAACTACTCTTGCAGGCAGTTTTTTCAAATGCTAAAATAATTCAGGTCCTTGAGCTAAACAAAACTCCCACAGGCTTGGGCAAGTAGCTTACAGTGTATGTTGAAGGTTTCTCGGTAGAATATATTTCAATAGCATTTATCATCATCTTTGCATAGTCTTATCTATGTAAGTAGCTGATTTTAAAAAATCACTTGGAGGGCCCAGCATGGTGGCCTAGCAACTAGTCTTCACCTTGAACATTCTGGGATCCCATATGGGTGCCAGTTCTAACCCTGGCAGCCCCACTTTCCATCCAGCTCCCTGCTGTGGCCTGGGAAAGCAACTGAGGAGAGCCCGAAGCCTTGGGACCCTGCACCCGTGTGGCAGACCTGGAGGGAGTTCCTGGCTCCTGACTTCAGATCGACGCAGCTCCAACCCTTGCAGTCACTCAGGGAGTGAAACATCCAACAAAGGATCTTCCTCTCTGTTTCTGCTTCTCTCTATATCTGACTCTGCAATAAAAATAAATAAAATCTTTAATTTTTTTTTTTTAGTAAATAACTTGGGGCTCTTTTAGAAAGCCTAGGCTTCAAGATACCTGAGACATATACAAATAACTTGTGTTAAATATTCAACTGTGGTTTCACCTGTATTTATAAGAGAAAATTATAATTGTTTAAAATGACAAAGTAAAAGTGCAAGTAAACCTAATGTATTACAAAAAAGACATTTTTTGGAGCTATGATGGATTTCAAAAAACTCCATTATTCTATTCAACTGTCATTATGAATTCATATTTCTTAATAAAATAACCTGTTTGTAATTGGCACATTCCAGCCTTTAGTACATATACTTTTATAAATATGGAGAAACAGATTTGATTATTGCACTCTTATAATATCCATCAAGATAATAGCACCTCTAACTTAACTTTCAAACATGAAGATGAAGCCCACCCTTAGAGACCACTAATGAGTTAACCTTTGTGTGATCAAAAACACAAAAACAATCGAGCGTTCCTGAAGTCAGACCGAATTTAGTTGCCTTCATGGTACATTTCTGGCTAAATCCTTTGATTCTCAACGAAGCTAACAACCCATGAAATTTTGAGAGCACAATCCAAAACTGAAAGGGAAAAATCTGTTTTCTGGTCACCCAAAAATGGAAAAATGTTTTCCCAGGTCATTAAATTTAGCTGGTCAACTTCCCACCAAATCAGCTTGAACTGCTTAGTGTCTCATATTCTTGGAATCTGGAGTAAGATGTAACCATTATCCATTGCTTTAGATGCCTGTGGCCTGAGATAAAAATTATTATACCTATCTAGTTAATTAGAATAAATAGCTCAAATATGTTGCCATAGACCATTTTTAAATGAGAGGAGTTCTTTTATTAAGACAGGTAGGTGTCCAGCTCATATTAACATCATCATATGTTTAATAGTTTCATTTAGCATCTGGTGCCCTTGCTGACAGCCCTGTAGGGAGAGATTAAAGATGGGCCACATCTGCAGTTAGTCGTAGCCAAGCAAAGCAGTCATGCTCTAAAAACCAAAGATCTTCAGGCCACATTATGTGATGCCGGGATGCCGGCCATTTGTTACAGATCCAGGGCGCTCTACGATTCCAGATTCATCTAAGAAATAATACTAAAGTTAAAGCGCTAAAACAAACCCAGAGCAATGAAATGTAATATGTTCTGACAGTGTCTTGTCACTCTGCTGTCCAATTCTCATAACTTTAATTCCTGACAATAGTTTATGTAGAAAACAAAGCAGGAACAAAAAACATGATTTACAATTTTTATCATGGGGTTGACATTGCAGCGAATTGGTAAAAGTGCCTCCTACAAAGCCAGCATCCCATATGGACCCTGGTTACAACCCCTGCCACCTCTCTTCCAACCAAGCTCCGTGCTATTGGCCTAGGAAAAGCAGCAGAAGGTGGCCCAAGTGAAAGGGTCAATGAAGCTCCCTGTTCTGTGTCTAACGTGGCCCACCCCGATCATTACAGCCATCTGGGGAGTGAACCAATGACCCTCTGCCTCTGCCTCTCTTGCCCTAAGTCTGAATTTCAGGTGAACAAATGCATCTTAAAAAAAAAATTATTACATAAAACAGGTCCCATTAAAGCCTATCGCTGTTATCTTTTATGTATAAACTGGCCTGGAAATCGAACAGCTTGAATTGTTAGGCAACTGAATAAGAAACTTAAGCTAAATAAGCACCAAATATATAGATCGCATACAATGTTCTGCAAAAAAAAAAACCCGGGCTAGGGCAATAAATTCATTGAACAGTAAAAATAAATAATTTTAAAAGACAATGCTGCTTGCCAGCAGGTGGCGCTGCAATCCATCATTGTTAGCCAATTGTTGGTTAAAAACTAATTAGAAATTTGAGAATGACTTGCAGTATCCTTTTAATTTTTGCAAATTTGTTATTTTAACTTCTTCCTGTATTTATGACTTGCTGCATAATGTTACGTAGTACCCAATTCTTTTCAATAGCAGACAACTCAAAGGAACTCAAACAATACCTGCAGACCTGATCAATTAGACCAGCTTGCAATCACCAACATTTTATATATAAAAAAAAGTTATCAATCCTATGAGCTACTAAAAAGCCATTTAAATGGAATAAGATATGTATTTTACAGCTTATCAATAGAATCACATTTAGCTATATGAAATGGCAATTTGGAATAAAGTTAAGCTACATCCGTTTGTAACATGGGAGCCGTGACCACAAAAGGTCCATTGGCTCCTTAATGTTTTCCTTAGGAATTATTACAAATTTAAGAAATTATATATACAGAGAATAACACAGCACAAATTTAAGAAAGCTGAGAAGTCTTTATTTATTCATTTATTCTAAGGACAGCAATATTGGTGGCCTGTGAGTCCTTACACAGCCTTTGTGCCTGAGGTAGCAGTCACTAATTGCAGTAATTTGCTGTAGTGAACCAATTCTAGACTCTAAATCCTTTATGGTTCAGCTCTCACATCAGACGAGACCCACTTCCATCCCCGGGGCTGAGAAGAAAAAGGAAGCCCAGAGTAGTCGCCTGCTGTACCAGAAATCCATTACATTCTTGGAGAACTGGGGTTAGAACAACAATTTTGTAATTTAAGTTAATAACTTTTCTCCAGTACTGGGAACACAAATATTTTATAGAGGGAAGAAACAAACTTGCTTGAAAGTAAAAAGTAAGTAGCAGACGTTATTTAAAGCCCTATCTTATGGCTCTATTTGCATAGCACATTGTAGAGTTCTGCATCAGAATGAGGAACTTTCCTTTTTGTTTGTTTACTCTCTTTTACTCTCATTTTCTCGAACTCTTTCTGATTTTCAAAATTCTTTCAGAAACTATGCCAGGCATCAAGTATCCTTGATGGGCAAGACCTACATGGCCCTGGGGACCACAGGGTGGCTCAATAGGCTAATCCTCTACCCACAAGCACTAGCATTGCATATAGTCATCAGTTTGTGTCCCAGATGCTCCTCTTCCAATCAACCTCCATGTTTATGGTCTGGGAAAGCAGCTGAAGATGGCCCAGGTTCTTGGACCCCTGTACCCATATGGGAGGCTCAGAGGAGGTGCCTGAATCCTGGCTTCAGATGATCTCAGCTTCAGCCATTGTGACCATTGGGGAGTGAACCAGTGGATGGAAGATGTTTCTCTCTCCTTTTCTCTGTAAAATCAGCCTTCCAAATAAAGTAATTTTAAAAAGAAACAGATATGGACCAATTAAATTGCATGGTGTGTGATATTCATTAAGATAAGTGCTACAGGGAAAGAAGTATGAACAAAGATGTATTCAAATGGTTCATTAAACAGCATGCCTGAAGTCACAGTAGAGAACTGGAAAATGAGAACGGACCTTCCTCAGGAAGAGGGCAGGGTTCTTCCATCAGCAGTGAACTGGAAGAGAAAAGCGATGTGACTTTCTGACATGGTACGTGGACTTATTATAGAGAAACAATTCACTTCTGACAAGAATTACAAAACAATGTTGTGCTATTCTCAGTGAGTCGTGTCAAGGGTTTCATGGGGTCTACATTATCTGATCAACACAATTACCTCGAGCACTGCATTAAATCACTGTATGTTCAACTATTCAACTGTAAACCTACCATGATTTTCTCTGTCGTTTTGTCAGCGGAGCTGCATTGAGATGACACAAATCATGTTTCTTTTGAAATTTTATCAAATGATAACACACACTGGATCTTATCTGCTGTGCATGTTACTATGGTATTTGTCTCGTGGTGATTATTTCTTTCTCTTCTACACTTCTTAAGATTCTTCTGTGAGAGAACACCATCTCATTTGCTTCGTGAAATAGTTTCTTATGTTAGTAAGGACTCATAAAAACCTTTCTTATCACTATCGTTTCTTCAAGTTGTCCCAGCATTGGCCATTAATGCTCCAGGCTTGACTCTTGGGTCTTCCTGACAAGCCTCCATCTTTTCTGAGCCTGTCATTGCTTTCTGGCACCATAAAGAGTCTCCACGCTCCTGTTAAATCTTCGTATCCCAACCCTCTAATCAAGTCCTTCTTCTGAAAGTCACTGTTCTTTTTACTGGAGAGGAAGAGTCAAATTCTCCCAAAGTGCACGTTAGATTCACCTGTGGGCTTTTGAAAACACTAAGAATCCTTAGAATGTGGCCCTACTAAGCATCCCAGATGCCTAAATCTTTAAAAGCCATGCAGGTGAGCGTGAGCATTTTTGTGGTAGTGATTCCACTGCAGGAGCTCCTGTACTTCTTTTATGATTTGATAAAAATAGCCGTGGGTGCTGACAGACTCCCCTTTCCATTACCACTCTTGCCCTGCAATGGCAAAGCTAAGGTGTCCTGTCTCTGGCCCTCACCCAAGGACCCCGAATTGAACACAACTTCCTCTGACTAGAGACAAAGCTTTGGCAAAAGTGACCCAGCCTGCTAAGAGGCAAAAGCCAAAAATAAAGGAGAGAAGAACATTTACTGCTTTACCAAATAGAGTATTGGGGAAAGGGTAGAGTGTTGAATTATTTGTGCAGAGAAGAGAACAACACATGAGTACTTGTTGAAGAAAGCTGAGATGAAAAGGAAATGTGGATGTGAGTCCGTGGGACCTGCATGTGATGCCCTGTAAACCTGCATAAAGAAAGGATGTCATGTTTAATTATTTAGACGATTTCACAATTCCTCAAACATAAATGAAACTTAATGCAAATTCCTAGGGAGAATGTTCCCTCTCCTCCAAAGTTGCTACGCCCTACCTTCTCTCACCTCAAATGTCCTACTTCCCCCGCTTTCCCCGGTGCACGATCTTTCCCCGTGTTTCACAGTGAAACTCCTAACCACCAGCCAGGAAATCCCTGGTTTTCACACCACATTCCTTGCAACCTGGCCAACATTATACTCATACTTTTGCTTTCACTCCATTATTTTAAAAGTTTACTTTTTCCTAAGACATCCAGCCATTACTCTCTCCCATCCCAAACTGCTGCCAAGACGTTTAAGTCACAATTTGCTGATTCTCTGCTCCCAGACTCTCCACATTCTTAATCTATTCGGTCAAATTATCATGCAATACTCGTTCTTTCTGCATGGATGTGCTGCGGATGTGTCATGTATCAGACACAGAATTCACACTTGTGTTTTTAAGGATACCAGCTACATTGAATAAATAAAATCTGATTCAGTAAAGGTATCCGTAAAATGTTAAAATGCATGCAACGGGCTAATGTGGTGATATTTCCAGCTAATCTTTTACCTGTGGTACCAATATCCCGTATGGGTGTCAGTTCTAGTCCTGGAAGCTCCACTTCCGATCCTAGCTCTCTGGTTATGAGGTGAGAAAGCAGCAAAGGATGGGCAGAGACCTTGGGCCCTTGCACCCATCTGGAACACCCAGAAGAAGCTCCTGGTTTCCAGCTTCAAACTGGCCCACCTCTGACCATTGCAACTATTTGAGGGAGAGAAACAGCAGATGAAAGATCTCTCTCTCTCTCTTTCCCTCTCTCTCATTCTAGCTCTTTCAAGTAAAATGAAAATAAAACCTTCAGAAAAATGCCATGAAATATGTGATAATGGTATATATCTAGTAAAAAGTAGCAAAGGAGAACAAGAATTTTGTCCTCAACTAATTCAAATTTTATCATTTGCTTGGATTAAAACAAAATAATATCCTAACTGATCTTTCCAGTCACCCAACTCCTGTACGGAATAGCCAGTGAAACATTTAAAAAATTAAATGTAACTGTGCAGTTACTATCAGTGCCCTCTGTCAGTGCCCTTAGTAGGCTACATACGAATACTCTTTTTTTTTTATTAAAGATTTATTTTTATTATTTTTTTTTTATTGGAAAGGTGGATATACAGAGAGGAGAGACAGAGAGGAAGATCTTCCATCCGATGATTCACTCCCCAAGTGAGCACAACGGCTGATACTATGCCAATCCAAAGCCAGGAGCCTCTTCCAGGTCTCCCACACGTGGGTGCAGGGTCCCAAAGCTTTGGGCTGTCCTCGACTGCTTTCCCAGGCCACAGGCAGGGAGCTGGAAGGGAAGCGGGGCTGCCGGGATAGAACCGGCGGCCACAAGGGATCCCGGGCGTGCAAGGCGAGGACCTTAACCACTGCGCCACCGTGCCGGGCCCATACATAAGAATACTCTTAACAGCCAACAAGGAACATAGCAGGCTTGTACCTGCTAATATATCCAGCTTCTTGCCAATCCTATGACACATGTTATACACAAAATAAATCCTTTCCATTCTTCAGATACATGTATCTCTTGCCTTAGAGTTGGAGCATTAAATATTCTTCTCTGCAGAATACATCATATGAATTCCTTTTGTCCAGCTAACTCCTAACTCCTAATCAGTGAGAAGTTATTGTCTGCAGGAAGGCTCCCTGAATTCACCCTAAATCACACCGAGAACCACCACTAACTGGTCCCTTAGGGTAAAATACTTTATCACATAGCAGTCACATTTTATTACAACTTCATATTAACTATTTTAAAGATTTATCTATTTGAAAGGAATAACAGAGGGAGAAATAAAGACATTGAGAGAGACAGAGAGAAAGAGAGAGAGAGAGAGAGAGAGAGAGAGAGAGAGAGAAGCATATCTTCCATCATCAATGATTCATTGATCAAATGGTCAGAACTATCAGGACTGGGCCAGGTGGCAGCCAGGACATAGTGGTTGGAGTTCTCCCATTTGGATGTCAGGGCTCCAGGATCCTGGGTCATCCTACACTGTTTTTCTGGACACATTAATAGGGACCTGGGTTAGAAGTGAAACAGCTGGAACATGAACGAAAACCCACATCGCATCCTGGTGCTGCAAGCCAGGAGTTAGCCTGCTGTCACAGTGGTGACCCCAAAACGAATTTCTAACCAGATGAAATTTGAAGAAAACACAGACTGTCCTACCATTGTTTACCTGTGGTTGCCATTCAGCAAATATTTGTTGACTAAATGAGTAGGCAGAACTGTTCAATGCTTGCTGATGATAAAGAGTGGATCAGAATGTTTTAGGAATTTTTTAGATTTCCAGAGCAAAGGGACTGACAAGTACAAACACCAAAACTTCAAATAGCAGCAGGTGTTCAGGGAGCTGCAAAGAGCTCCTTCATGCTGAAGAAGAAGGTGCTAGAGCAGAGAAGAGGGTGCTAGAGTGAAGAGGGTATAGAGTGGAGATGGGCATTGGCTGGGAAGAAAGGGCCAGAACAGGGATGGTCTGTGCACTAAATGAGTTACATAAAGCCCATCTTAAAGGAAGTCACTGACAAGTTCAAATCCTCTTAATATCACTCATGGACTAAAGATGGCAAGCAAACTCAGGCTACAATATGCTCCCATCTATCCTAATTTGAAGGTGAAACAGAAAAACAGAAGGCCGAAAGATCCTGGAGCCCAAGAATATAATGGGCTAGGGGATGGGTGGGCTACAAAAAGCATTTGTTGGCTTACTTTTCTCTTCCAACATTGCCCTGGCCTAATTACTGAGCACAAAACCTGTGAAAGGCAGCAGGCTCAAATACAAAGTAACAGGGAATAGGGCCCAAGAGCACGCACGGAGTGCAAGCTTATCCTCACTTCACTAATCTGTGTTCAATTTCATCTTGAGCGGGATTCCTGAATAACAGCAGGCAAAAATCCTTATAATTTTCTTTAAAGAGTGAAAGGTGGGGTGGGGGCAAAGAAAAGAGATCATTAAATCTCAAAATAATGCAATCTAAGAAACACTTATTCACCGATTGCTCTTATTCCCAACTTTCCAAGTCTATGTGGATCAGAAACTAAAGTCCAGGTTTGTACTGTTCCCTTGTTTCATTGCACAAGTTTAACTAAGTAATTTGAAGTTATAATGAGCAACAAAGAGGAGTGGACAGACTTGGTCAGCACAGCTTTAACAGGAACAGAATTAGTAGAACTACGGACCAGAAAGAGAATGGGCATAAAAATAACCATTTGCTTTCAGTAAAATGACAAAGCTATGGGCACCATAAAGCAGGAACATAAAATAAGAAAACAGCCATTTGGTGAGAATGGACTTGAAAATATAGTCATTGAAATAAAACCTCAATGAATGTGTTCTAATAAATATTTGATTAAACCTTAAGAATCATTTCATAAGCTGGAATATTAGGGTAAAACTCTCCAAGTAGAAGTAAGCAAGAAAAAAGGGGAAGACTGAAAATATATCAGGTTTAAAATAAAAACATCAATAGTGAGAGGTATAAACAGGATTCTTTGAAGAAATAATGAGAATAAATTTCCCTAGAATTAAAAAAAAATGCCTCAGAATTAAAATAAGACAGTTATAAATATCCCCACAGTCACGGCTTGAGGCAAAGCTTACAAGCAAGAATTTTTTAGAAACTACAATTATAGGATGGCAGGAGTGTGTAAAGAAGGGAAGTGAGGGAAGGAAAAAGGAGAGCAAGTACAAGGAGTTTGTTTCCAATTTCACTGCAGCTGCATGCACTTGTGTAAACACAGAAAAACATAGATGGGCTCTCTGTTATATCCTAATCCAGTTTGGCTAGTGTATTGATCAGGTTTTAGTTACTTAAGCCAGAATACCTGTGTTTTTAACAGACAGATTTTTTTCAGCTTGCAGTTCAGCATGGGTCCCTAATTGGTTTGGGCATCTGTAAGGCCAGATTTTGGTGTGGGAAGGACCACATGGGAAGTCAGGAAGCAGATACATAAGCTGGGCTGAACTCATTTTAAATAACCAACTCATCTGCAAGAACAGCCTACTGAAACAAACTTCCATCGACCTAAAGACTTGCTCCTGGGCCGGCCTTCTGGATGCCACAATTAAATGTATTTTTCACCCTTAGTCCATTGACTATGATCATTAATTGATTAATCATTAAGATCTGAGGATGAACATACCAATACATGGGCATTTGGGGCAATTCCAAACCATAATATTCTAACTCTGACTCTCAAAAATGTATGTCTATTTCACAATACAAACTGCATTCAATATATACCCCAATTTCCCAAATTTTAGCTCAGGCCAACACTAACTTGAAAGTCCAAAATTCAAATTCCTCCAGATGTAAATTCTTGTATGCTAAGACAATTAATTTCAAAATACAGTGGTGAAGCACACTTTAGGCATAAATTTTTATTCCTAAATGGAAAGTCATGCAAATAGAAAGGATTTTAATTTGGTCAAAATGAAGGTAAGATCCAGCAAGGGCAAACATTAAATCCACAAGCTTGAATCTGACCACCTGGGCACACTGTGGGCTGCAGGGCACGGCTTGATTTTCCACAGGTTTGAATCTCATCCCTGTAGCTCTACTGGGCATTGTACCAGCAGAGATTTTTCTGCAACTTGAACTCCCCAACCTTTCTAATTTCTGTTTTCCTAGCAGGGTTTCCCTGCACGAACACTGTGGGATCACAGTTTGTTCAAAACATCATTTAAAAATTAGGTGGAGGCCTCCATGGTTCTGATGTTCTGTGCCCACATGGTTATCCTGGGAGGTGGCACACAATGTCTGCAGGTTTCCTCAGGTGCCACAGCTGCAAGTTTCTGAGTTTGTGTCTGTAACTCCACTCTCAAAACTTCACTATGCATTGCTGCATATAGGGGTTCCAGCCCTGCAGCTTAGCTCTGCCTGATGTTTTTTCCTTTGAAAACTTACAGGAGTTCATTCAACATATCTGGAAATCCCAACCCCACATGAATGATGCCAAAGGCTGCCCCAGCAGGAGTCATGCCTGGACCTACTTGAGAGAGGGTTGGAGTGGCCTCAGAGCTTTTTACAGAGAGGCCAGAAGCCAGAGCTGGTCCTCCTCTTAACAGGGTGCCCAAGGGACCCTTACCTGAAAGAACTCTGTCCTTGACAATGTTTGAAATAAATTTACACATATTGGCCTCTGTGGAGACCAAACCGGGAGCTTCTGCCTTCAAGATCTATGGTATACCTTTCAGGGACTTTTTCTCAATGTCCTGTCCAATAACATGTGGCTAAGTGTTCTCTTAGGCTGAGCTCTTTAACAAGGGATTTCAACACCTCACTGTCCTGCCCCCAACCAGCTCTTTTTCCTTGTTTTCCTGGCCAGGCTGAAAACTTCCCAAATCTTACCGCTCTGATCTTTTCTATTCCCCATCCTCCTTGTGAATGCCCCAGTAGCCAATAACATCCATGCTGTAGCCTCAATGCTTGTCTACAAATCTCCACTAAGCAAACTAGTCTACTTTAAAGACAAAGAACATGGGCACCATGAAGCCTGGTCCTTTGCCACCGCAAGGGTAGCCTCTAGTCCAGTTGCCGAAAGAACCCTCACTTCTAGTACACGACTCATCATCATGGTCTTTGCTGATCACATTTCCACAAACACCTGGTCTTCGGAGACACCATAATCCCTGGCACGCTTTGCTTAAAAACTCACACAGCCTATTTCCTCCAAGTTCTTCCTACCAACCAACTCCAAAGATGTCTCTCTGTCCTCAGGTATAGTTAATGGGAACGACCCCAGCAGATGTCTCAGGGCATAGGAACTAAATAATGTATCTGCTATTTAAGTTTATTCTGAAATTGTAGGTACAGGAATGGTAGAAAGTCTTGTGATTTTTGTTGAAGGACCATGCCATTGTCATAACACAGGGGAAAGCAGTAGGGAAGTTGGGGGTGTGTGAAGGGAAAAGTCCTGAGCCTAAGGCACTGTATCATGAAAAATATTTTTAAATATTTTAAATATTTTTTCATTTGCTTCACCACACCTTAGGTTCCCTGAATTTGTGGTTACCTCCAGCTCACCTAAACCACACTCCCCACCCTTCTGTACATTCCTGACCTTGGAAGTGATGGGAAAAGTCCTATCAATGAGTATGAAAATGGGTATGGAAAGTAAAGAAGTATAGAAGTGTTTGGGTGTCTAGATGAATGATGATCAGTGGAAAAAAAAAATACATGTATACAAACCATAGGTACAAAACTGACTTAAAAAGTAGGGGGTAGTAACCTGAGCAAAGTAAAAACTGACTCTATTTCCTTACTCAGGAAATGGATATTGGTAAGCTTTGTCTATTAATCAGGAAAACCCAGCACAAATTTGAATGATTTAAGAAGAATCACCAGCTGGATAAAATTTGAATGTGTAATATTCAATGCAGAATTTAATTTTAGAAGGGAATAAGCAATGCCTGAAAGACAAACAGGAATTACAAAATACAAAGCTCCCTAAATAGAATGATACAATGAAGTTTCAGGAGGACAGCAAACTCAATACATAAAAATTCACAGGAACGCTAAGATTTCCAAAGATTCTCAGAAAGAGGAAAGGACTCTCAATACGCTGCCCATGAGAAACGTATTTATCTGAAACACAGTCACCAAAAACAGGTGAAAATGAATTTGTCCAGTTCTTTTTAACTATAGGTTACAATTCAAATTATACCGGGGGCTCAGCCATCCAGAGGATGGTCTCCTTATTTGGGATTTCTTTTCAGAGAAGACTTTAGAAATTTTTGTTTGTATTACCAATAGCATATGCTGAGAATTACTAATTAACATTCCCAAGGCCTGATGCTACAGAATCTTAATACAAATCATATGCAGACCAAATGTTCAAGCCAAATTGGAGTAGATGCAACAGGGTAGAAAGCAGTTTTACTCATTCTTTGCCAGGTATCTGCTCTCTCCCGGGAGCCAAATTTAACACGAGCAATAATAATAATAATATCAATAAGTGTTTCCATGCATCAAAGACAAATCAAATGTGAGTAGTCATTGCCATCATGTCTAGCACTTGTTGATTGCAGGTGCCAGCTGTTTTCTAGATGTCTGAATAATGTGTTGACTCTAAAGAGGAGTCCTTGGAGATGATACTGTGATTCTCTCAGCTTCATATATGAAGACAAGGTACTAAGGCATTAGTGTCACAAACATAGCAAAAGTAAAGGAGCTATGACTGGGATATAGATAATCAGGCTCCAGAGCCCATCCTCATCACTGTCAGTTCACACTGCTGCTGCCAGTGAGTTTACAAGTATTGCCTTCATTTCTCAACGGTAACAGATTGGAGTGCTCTCAAACAGTGGTTCTTTTCCACATTGTTTACCATGCTAGGAGACTCAAGTCCTCATTACTGCTTCCAAACAACTGACTTTCCCTCTTCCTTGAGTACCCCATTTTGAAGTCTATACCACCTGCTACACTACTTTGTGGCAGTCAAACCACAGACCCTGGGGCCATCTTTATTTGTCCTAACGGCCTGGTCTGGGGTCAGTCTTTCTTTTCCATCTTCTCCCAGCCATGGGTTTTGGTGGGTTGGTAACCCCACAGGTAATCTTTCTAATCCCCTGACTCTGTCTATATTCCAGTTCCTCTCATCTGTGGTCATACACAGAGATGTAGTTTTCTCAATAAATTCATTGTTAAGCCATTGCCTTTCCACACATCACCTTTCCAACATACTTGACCTTAAACTCAAATTATTCTTCAACCCCAAAAGGACCTGATATACACTTACTGAACACCTATCTTTATCTCTCATCTGCTTTCTTTCTTAAATGTGCTCTTATCAATCTGAGATTACATGGCTCATGACTTAAAGTGCTTCCTTGTAGTTACCCAGAATTCTCACTTCTCACATCTGTCTTGTATGCTGTGTTCATTTGGCAAGACCTAAACACCAGTAAATAAGTTATTCTGCTGATTTACTTCATTTATACTGAACTAGGACCACACTACTGATGGTGGAAAGGGAACAAAGGGAAAAAAAAGGCATGTTAACTGGCACATCTTAAATTTAAGGCCACTAAAAATAGCATAGGGTCCTGGTCTATTCATTTTCCCTTCCTTCTAAAGTCATATAATTTCCTTTCCTCAGTTGTGGAACACAAACCCTTTCCAGGTGGTCTATTCTACCATTTGAAAGCAATAAAAGTTCATCTGAGAGACATCTCTAGCATCTCTTGTAACTTTCCTGAGTTCATACTCTCACATTCCACTTTCCCCTCTTTTACCTGTGGAAGCTGTGCTTGGGTTCCTATCTATGGCTATCTCCTTTCTTGCGCTGTCTTAAAGCTCCACTACTACCCTGTAAGACACTGTGCTGGCAAATTTTATTTTCTCTTGCCTTGATTGCTTCCTATTTTCTAGATAGTCTTCATAACCATGCAAACAAATTTATTAACCCCTGTCTAAAGAGAAAAGTGAAAATTCCTTCTCTTCCAGCTTGACTTCCTGTTTCATCTCCCACACTTTCCTTTACACCCAAATAGCACAAAGGTTCTGAACTCAATTGTCTTTGATCTTTCTGTTTCTCCCCTCTCCTACAGCTTCTCAATCAGTACTTCCCTCTCACCACACTAATATACCTGCTTTTGGTCAACAGTGCCTTCCATGTGGCAAGACACAGTCATTCCTTCTACTTGGTGGTATCAGACTGGTCACGCCCTCCTTCAGATATTTCCATGGGTTACAACCTGCAAAACAGCTCTCTAACTTTTACCACATTGATTATATTTCTCCAACTATTTTGTCCTCATCACTCCCACGTCTGAATAGGGGATTGATTCTGGCTATAATTAAGGACTTGTTGGTCAATTTTAAAAATATGCTGATGCCAGGCCTCAATCACACTAATTAAATCCAAATCCCTGGGGATATAGTGGTGGAACAAGGTGACTCTTCTAAAGGTCCGTGAGTTATATTAATGCACCAAAAGCTGAAAACACTGTCTTGGAGTTGAGAATTGAGCTGGCTCCATCTACCTTCCTTGTGTAAACTCAGCCAGTCCTTGGCTTTGGACACATAAATACCAGGGTGTTCCGAAGGCACATCTATAGCCTCAACCTTTCTCCTCAGCTCTGAAGTACCATATATATGCTCCCATTGTCATCTACATTTACACATGGGTATACCTTCCTCAAAGTTAGCACATCCAAAGTGCTATTTTTTATTGGAAAGACAGATTTACAGAGAGAAGGAAAAGGCACAGAGAAAACTCGTCCATCTTCTGGGTCATTCCCCAAATGGATGCAACAGTTGGAGCTGAGCTGATTCAAAGCCAGGAGCTTCTCCCAAGTCTCCCACACAGATGCAAAGTCCCAAGGCTTTGGGTCATCCTCTTTCCAGGATATACGAATGAAGCTGGATGGGAAATGGAGTAGCTAGGACATGAATCAGCACCCACATGAGATGCCACAGCTTGCCCGTATAAGATTAGCCAGTAGAGCCACCACATTAGGCCCAAGCTCTCAGTCCTGACAAGCATGCTTTTCTTGCGTTTATCCCCTCATCAGTAACTAACAAGGTCCTGCTATAGGTAGATGTTACTATCTGAGTCCTCATTCATACCATTCTTACTCTTAAACCTCTCATGTGAACTGTCAGACAATTTAGTTTCAAAATAGATCAGAATATGTTTCCTACTCACCAGGTTCAACACTTCATTCTGATGAAAGCACCTGTCTTTGGTTTCTGCATTACTGAAGTTCATAACTGCTCTTCCTGCTATACTGGTACCATAACACAGCAGTCAGAGCAGTCCTTTCATGAAACAGTTAAGATCATGCTCCCCCAAAACTCAGCCTGCTCTGCAGGCATCATTCACCTGTGACTCCCTGCTCCCCTCTGAGCTCATTTTATTCCACTCTCTCATGCTGTCTCCACTCAAGCACATCAGGCATTATCCTCAGACTATTCTTGAAGCATGTCTGGAACACTCTTGCCTTTGCACTTTATGTTCCAACTTCTGAGGACATTAGCACTCGCTGAAATGCCATCTCACCAAAATGCCATCTCTTCTGCAAGGGGCTCCCTGTTCACACCATATAAAGTAGCATGCCCACAACATACACCCCTATTACCCACATTTGTTTTGTATACTGCTGTTTGCAGTCTGATCAGACAGAAACAAATTTCTCAAGGATGGAGTCTTACTCCAAGCCTAGGATGGTCCCTGGAATAACCTAGACACTCAGTAAACACTTGTTGAAAAATTGAGTCCAGCTAAGGTAGCTAAGGATGCTAGCCATAACCTTGCGACATTAGTTTTACTGATTATTCCTGAAAACCTGTAACTTGCTTCTCTTGTTGGGAAGAAAAGGGAAGAAGAGTTGGAATGAGACTAAAAAATACATTTCTATACTGTAATTTAAATACAGTTTTCCTGCCTGCATTTAAATACCTTATTTCCCCTAAATTCTGAGACCCTAAAAGGCCACAGCTCCTAGAAAACAAGTCCTGATGTTAAAAGAAAAAAAAATCACTAAGTAAGTCACGTCAACACAGTACAAAACAAGCAGGAGATAAAAATATAGTTACAGCAAAAACGAACTCTCACAATAATCAGATCAGTTCCTGCAACTGAAGCAAAAAAGTTTAACTTGCAAGCAAATCACTCTAGCTCAACTAAACAGGTGAAGCCAGGTTCTCCCTGTAAAACTTTATCTCCTCTGAACCAAAAAAAAAAAAAAAACCCACAAAAAACCTTTATTATTACTATTATTATTGACATTATATATTGACATTATATTATGTGATGTAGCTTTATAGGTACTGGGATTCCTGCCACCCCTCCTACAACCCTCTCCTCATGGTGGATTCCTCTACCTTGTTGCGTAACCACAGTCCAAGTTCAGTTGAGATTCCTTCATTGCAAGCATATACCAAGCATAGAGTCCAGCATCTTATTGTCCAGATAAGTTCAACGGCTTCTTGGGGAGACCTTCTCTAGTCTGAAGGTATCTGTCAGTTCTCATTGTTTCAAGGGCCAATCCTATGAGTCTGAGAAGAATCTACTTGTAATAAATAATTGGTATAGTTAGCCACTTCCTTAACTAAACCAAATCTTTCTTTCCAAAATGTTGAATGTTAGAATTTGATACCTCCTACATGTAAGAGCAACCAGGTAGCCTTTCCAATATTTTAAACAAGAAGCTCAGTTAATTTGTCTACATTAAGAAATATAGAAGAAGACTTCAAAAAGTGGATAAAAATACCATGTTCCTGGATGGGTAGAGTCAATATCAGCAAAATGTCCATATGACCAAAAACAATATATACATTCAATGCAATTCCAATCAAAATACCAAGAACTTTCTTCACAGAGCTGGAAAAATAAATAGAAAGGTTCATCTGGAAACACACACACACAAAACAGGAATAGCCAGAATCACCATGAAGAATAAGAAGCTAGTGGGAGGGACCACAAGCCCAGGCTTTCAGACATATTATACGGCAGTAGTTATCCAAACAGCCTGATACTTGCACAGAAAGAGAGAAGACCAATGTAATAGAATAGAAACACCAGAAGGGAACTTATCTATGCCCAGCCATTTAATCTTTGACAAGAAAATAGGAAACAATCCAGAGAAAAAAGGAAGGTCTCTTCAATAAATGCTGTTTGGACAACTGGTTAACAACCTGCAGAAACAATAAGTACAACCCACACCTTTTACCATACACAAAGACCAAATCTAAATGGATAAAAGATCTAAACCTACACCCAGAAACCATCAAACTTTTAGAAGCAAAAGTTGGAAATACTCTGCAAGATATAGCTGTAGACACAGACTTCCTAGAAAAATCATCCAAAGCAAAGGAATTCAAGACCAAAATAAACAAATGTGACTACATTAAGCTAAGAAGCTTCTGCATAACAAAAGAAACAATCAACAAAGTAAAAAGGCAACCAACAGAATGGGGGATCTTGGCACACTACATAGGAGACAAGGAGCTAATTTCCAGAATATACATAGAACTCCAGAACAATCACAACAACAACAAAAAATAAATAAACCAATCAAGAAATAGGCAAAGAAAATGAGCAGACACTTTCCAAAGGAACATTTCCCAATGGCTAACAAACATATGAAAATACGCTCAAGCTCCTTGGCAATAAGGGAAATTCAAATAAAGACAACACTAAGGTTCCACTTAACTTTTATAAGAATGGCCTACATACAGAAAACTACCAATAACACCTGCTGGAGAGGTTGTGGGGAAAAAGGAACCTTACTCCACTTCTGGTGGGATGGCATTCTGGTGCAACCACTATGGAAGTCAGTATGAAGAATACTTAGGCAACTTAAAATCTACCTATCATATGACCCAGTAAAACCATTTCTAGGAACATATCCAAAAGATTTGTTACATGAAAAAGCAACATGCATCCCTATGTTTACTGGAGCACAATCAATAATCATAAAAACATGGAAGCACCCTAAATGCCCATCAGCATAAGACTGGATCAAGAAACTGTGGCTCATCTACTGTATGGAATACTACTCAGCTATTAAAATGAAATATAATTGTTTATACTCAAATGCACCAAACTGGAGACCAGTTCCAAAAGGTCAGATATCATATATTTGCCCTAATATAAGATAATATGAGGTCAAACCTAAGAAGTTTTCCTGCGAATTCTACCTTACTGCACTTCCTAATTACTTGCACCTTTTGTAATAAGGCCTTGCGATGTACTCCATTAATGAATCATCCATAAGAGACTGACTGCTTGTAACCACCTGTGGTTGTCAATGTTCCCTTTATCATTGATATTGGTACTGCCCATAAGTAACGATGATCTAGTTCCTATTGTACTCTCATCAGTACCACACAGGACACATGCTGGCATCTATTCCTATGTGAAGATTCTGGACACTCTTTTCCACCACCCTAGTGTCACACTGATATCTTTATTCTATGTTAGTCAACCTCATGTGGATGAAGGCTCACTGTTTTTTTTTTTTCCTTTATGTTTTTTTTTTTCTCCCCATGATGGACTGTACTTAAGGGGATGCATAATGGAAATGTATTGGAAATTAGTATGTTCATAGGTGGATACAGAGAGAAGTACGTCCCCATGCATGCAGTGCAAGGATGGACTCACAGCGATACAGCTACTAATCTCCTACATTGTTGGGAGACACCTCTCAGTGGCAGCATGATGGACTTGTGAAAATTCACTAAAGATGCCCATTGGAAGACTGGAGAGGGGAAGGGTGGAGAGGAGAGGAAACGTGGGAAAGGAGACTCCAGTGCCTATTAAACGGTGTCATAAAACAAAATAAAAAATAAGTAAGATAAATTAAAAATTAAAAATTGAAAATTAAAAATAATTCTCAAATTTCCCCAGCAATTTTGAAACGGCAAAGCCATCATTATACCTATTTTTTAATAACCAACTCTTTCAACATTCTGATATCAGTTTGAAACCTTTGTATTTAGTAAGCAAAAGGGTCCTATTTATGAAATATATTGGTAGGGCAGGTATTTGGTATAGCAATCACAGCATACATAACAATAGAGGGATCAAGTGTTGATAGTTAACATTTTATAATCCATAACCTTATTTTTACTTAATTACTAGAAACTGATACATTAGAAAATACCATTTGTAAAAATCAGGTTTCTAGCCCCACGTGGTAGCATAGTGTAAAAGCCCTCACCTTGCATGTGCTGAGATCCCATATGGGCACTGGTTCATGTCCTGACAGCTCTATTTCCCTTCCAGATCCATGCTTGTGGCCTAAGAATGCAGTAGAGGATGGCCCAAAGCCTTGAGGTCCTGTACCCATATGGGAGACCGGGAAGAAGTTCCTGACTCCTGGCTTCAGGTTGGCTTAGCTTTGGCCAATAGGAGCCATTTAGGTCACTTAGGTTTTGATATCTTTATTCACAAGGAACCCTTAATGAAATGCTAGCAAATTAAACCAAAAATATTTAAGGAAATAGATTGGATCAAGTAAGGTTTGTGCCAGGAATGCAAACTTGGCTTACGTTTAAAAAAAAAAAAATCAGTGTAGTTTATCATAAAGGAATAAGAAACTATTTCGAAGGCTGAATAGAAAATACTGGAAAAAAATGGAATCCCCTATTTCATATAACTGAGAAACTAGCCATAAAAGACACCACCACAGATACAAGGCACCACAAAGAACTTACAACATCCTTTATGAACGTCTCCTCCTATAAGCAGGAAGAAGGTAAACTCATCTGCTCTCATGATTTCTAAGAATTCTACTGGCAATTTTTACTATTGCAATGAAGCAAAAATGACAAGTTACAAAGCTCACAATGAAATAATTAATATTTTAGATGTATTTGATAATAGGTAAAACACCATAGAGGATTATAAAATAGTACTGGTAGGACAAATAACTAAATTGGATAAGATTAGGGGCTAAAGCAGGTCAATTTGTAAAATAAAATTGAATTTCTGTATACCACCAATTATTCTTACAGGTTATTTTAATAATAGATTTATTTAAAACTACTAAGCATGACAAGAGGAATTGCGAAGTTCTAGGTAAATGAAGAGATATCATATTTGTGCATTTGAGTGCAGTGGTGAAGCAATTTTCTCCAGCTGTATGTGTATTTTTGCATTTGTATGAAGTCTTCAACATCATCCCAAATTTCCCCCATATTTAAGAAACATGAATGAGATGATTACCTGAATTTATGCATTTTAATGTAAATGAGAAGATTCAAAACTAGTCTACCACCAACATCTCCACCATTATTTTCCCGGAATTCTGAGCTCTTGTTTTCTCCTTTTATCTGTAGTTTACCATGTTAGTGATTTTGTTTAATTTTCAAATGGAATTGCAATTTCAATTTTTCACAATTGTGTTTCCCTGGCTCCATATTATCTTTACACTCCTCTTTTGATTTGAAAATTTTAATCTAAAAGTAAGAAGTTCTTTGAACCTTTTTCTGAGCAGTTTTCTGCTATCCATCTGGTCTGATTGCTTTTTCGTTGGTAACATATTCTAAACTTTACAGAAAAAGCCTAGGCTCTTTGGAATCACTTTCCAAATTTGATTTTTTAAAATACTACTTCTATTTGAAAGGCAGAGTTACAGAGAGACACACAGAAAGGTCAACCATCAGCTGGCTCACTCCCCAAATGACTGCAATGACCAAAGCTGGGCTCATCCAAAGGCAAGTGTCAGAAGCTCTTTCTGAGTCTCCATGTGGATGTAGGGGGCTCAAGGACTTGAATCAGTTTTTGCTGCTTTCCCAGATCATTGGCCAGGAGCTGGATCAGAAGTGGAGTACCAGGGACATGAACCGCATCTATATGGGTTGCCTGCATGACAGACAGAAGCTTAGCCCACTACACCACAGCACTGGCCCTAACTCATTGTTTTTGATACTTATAAAAATGAATTTCTGGGGTTAGTTTTGTAGCTGGTAAAGTTTCCACCAGATTTACCAGCATCCTACATGGGCTCCAATTCATATCCCAGGTGCTCCACTTTTTTCTTTCTTTTCTTTCTTTTTTTCTTTTCCAAGAGTTCAAGAACTTTATTACAAATGGGATTGGCTGCTGGAGGACCCCCCCTGTCTGCCCACACATCCTTCCAGTAGAGGCCTGGCCAGGGACAACGATGGAAGAGGAACTTTAAGAAGAGCGCTTCAGTCAGTGGTCCCGGTTCAACACCTGCTGGCACTTGAAGAGTTTCATCTTCAGTTGCATTCGAGGCTGGTTGATCTTGCCGCCTGGAGGTCCCATGGCGGAGCTCAGAGCTGCACGCTCCTGGCCACCACACTCAGCTGTTTCACTTTCAATCCAACTCACTACGGGAGTGCCTAGGAAAAGAAGTGGAAGATGGTCCAAGTGATAAAGTGACAGTCTCCAATGTTGGAGAAGCTCTTGGCTTCAGCCTGACCCCCCGTTGGCCACTGGGTCCATTCTGGAATAAAGCAGCAGATGAAAGATCTTTCTGTTTCTCCCTCTCTCAGTGTAACTCTTTCAAACAAATAAACCAGTCTTTAATAAAAGTAAATTGCTTTGGGATTTCAACTAAAATCCTAAATTTGCTGTAATATTGATTTCATCTTTCTTTTTTTTCCTTAGTGAAATTTTCAAGTTTTCCTCTCTGAAACATCACATTTTTCTTTATTCTGCATATCTTATATGAAAGTACCTTCATAAAGTTCAGATATAATTTTAAAAATTACACATGCATTTCAGAAGTGTTTTTCAAATAAACTTACCTTTTAATTTCAGTTATCTTTTGAAGTATCTTCACAACATGTTTGATTATATTGTAGTGTTTCTTTAAATACTAAAATTTGATGTTTGGGGTTAAAGCAAAAATGTTGGTGTCTATTGACAGCTTTTTTTCACTTCCTATTTAGATCAAACACATTCACACCAACTAATGTGATTCACATTAACAGGGTTTTAAATAAGCCATACTTCTATGAAAATATTCTGGTGTGTTTCAGAAGTCAGACAAGATAGAATTGTAATGCACTACTGGATTGGATTCCTGTTTGGTTCCTTTGCCATTTTGCATTTACTGCTAAGTATGTTTCATCTGTACTCCAGTTTGGTGTTTTCTATGTATGACTGAGAATTCATGGTGAGGCCTTATTTGTAAAATGCATGAGGAAGCTCTGTATTGCTTATTATGATTTAACAGTTTATAAAACACACACACACACTCACTCACACACACACACATTTTTGGTAACTGAAAAAGATGGTTTGAGGCCAGTATCTTTCTTGAATGTCAACTTTTATTTAACTTTTATTTAATCTAATTTTGGGGTGTTCATGTTTTCTTATTCTTAGGTCAATTATTCTAGTTCATATGTATCTGATCAATCAACTACACTTTAAAATGAGCTTGCTTGTATTTATCAACAGTGTTTCCTTTTAATTTTGAAAATCATCTCTAGATCCACATGCATCAGTTTTCTACAGCTGCCGTGGTAAAGTACTATAAAGTTTGTGGCTGTAAACCAGAATTCATTATGATGTTTTAGATTTAATTTTATTGGAAATTCAGATTTCTTGTTACAGAGAGTTGGAAAGAGAGGCCTTCCATCAGCTGGTTCACTTCCCAAATGACCAGTGTTAAGCCAATCTGAAGCCAGGAGATTTTTCCTAGTCTCCCACAAGGGTGCAAGGATCCATGCACTTCCGCCATCCTTTCCTGCCATAAGCAAAGAGCTAAATCAGAAGTGAAGCTGCTGGGACATGAACCAGCATCCCTGATATGATGCCACATGCAGAAGATGTAATGTGCTCTGCCACACACATGAGCCCCACATCATTTTGCAGATCAACAGTTCAAAAGTCCAGCAATAGCACTCCTAGGAATATATCCAAAACACCTGTTTTACGACAAACCAACATGCATCCCTATGTTCATTGCAGCACAATCAGTAATTGCAAAAACATGGAAGCAACCAAAATGCCCATCAGCAGAAGATTGGATAAGAAAGCTTTGGTTCATCTACTCCATGGAATACTACTCAGCTATTAAAAAAAACAAAATGCAGTTCTTTGTGGCTAAATGGGCACAACTGGAAACTATAATGCTAAGGGAAATGAGCGAATCCCAAAAGATTAGATACCACATGTTTGCCTTGATTTAACCTGTAATTTTTTGTTTGGTTGTTTGTTATTTTTTGAACCTGTCATTGATACTGTCTCAACCCAGATGTTTCGAAGAAGGGAACTTGCATTATTTTTAACATATTGTTTACCCAATACTATGTCAATTAATTTCATAATGTTGTATATTGATACTGAGGCCTTGTTGGGGCTTTTAACTGACCGGATCTTTACTCTGTTAGACCTATCTTCAGACCATAGAAGGTCTCCCCAAGAGGCCACTGAACTTATCTGGACAATAAGACGCTGAACTTTATGCTAGGCAAGTGTTTGCAAGCAATGAATCTCAACTAAACTTGAACTATGGTTATGCAACAAGGTGGAGGAATCCACCATGGGGGGAGGGGTATGGTAGGGGTGGGAGGAATCCCCAGTGCCTATAAAACTGTACTACATAATACAATGTAAGCAACAATAAAAAAAAAAAAGTCCAACATAATCTCATTCAACCAAAAGCAAGATGGCATTCTTTCCCAGAAATTCTAGGGAGGAGTCAATCTCCTTGTCCCCAAGACTTGTAGAAGGCAGTCACATTCCCCAGCTAATGGTCATTATCCTTCATTTACAAATCTAACTACATCAGCTCAGTCGCCCACCACTGATAGCTCCTGCCTCCTCTTTTACATTTTAGGACCTTGGAGATTATACTGGTTTATCCAGCTAATTCAGAATGTTTTTCATTTTCAAAGATCAGTTACTTAACACATTAGTGCCGTGTGCTAATTTCCCATTTGCCATGGAAAGTGGACAACTGGTAAGTTCTGGGGTAGGGGAATGTTTAGGATATGGACATACTTGGAACAACATTCTGCCTACCACATTGTGATTGTAAATTTACTTTTTTACAACGTTTGCATTATGCTGCAAAAGTGTGATAAACTTTATTTCTTGTCTTTATTATTTTTGATTTGGTCAAATTATACATCTATGGCTTTTAAGGGAAACCTTGAAATTGTAGTCTAGACAAAGAGTATAACTTATTTATAAAATAGATTTTTATATGGCATAAAATGAAAATCTAATTTGATTTAATACAATATTCCTGGATCCATTTATTCTAAAACTCTTCCTATGTCTTACTAATTTGTAGCAGTTCTTCTATGTAATATAAATTCTGAAGCATACCAGAGTATTTTCACGGGTATGTGTTCTTTTTCATTGTGACCTTTCATCCATTCTTGATTAAATACTGGAAAGCCCAGCAAAGCATCTATTCCTGTGAGTCATTTCTCTCCAGATACATAGCAATTGCTCCCACAGATACAAATTCTGAACCGTTTAATCACATTCAGATTTTAATAACTGACATTTTTCTTCCCATTCATGATAGGTGTCACTACATATCTAGAACACTTTCATAAAACTCTGATGTGTTGTATTTCTCCCTCATAATAATTTTACACATTCTATTAAGATCATTCTTGTGTACTTTACAGGTTGATATATCAAAATAAATTTTCTCTTGTTTCACTATTTAATTATGTGATTCTCATCCAAGCATAATAATGAAATTTTGGGGGCATGTAAAATATCAAGCTGTTTTTCAGATTTTCTTCATCTGTCTATAATTTTCTCTATGAGTAATTCAAGAATTTAGCTATATTTTCTTTTCAATAACTTCATGGAAACTATAGTGAATTTGTAATGCATTAGAATATACTACAGAACAGCCATTTCAATAGCAATATTCCTGTCAAATCAATTCATTTTGCCAGGACACTTCCGGACCAGGGCTTGGATATATCCAGTCTGAGGGCCACATGAAGCCTTTGAATCATCTGGTCTGGCCCCAACAAGGCAACCATAGGCAGAATTTGAAATTCAGTAAATCTCGAACAGGCTAATTTTTAAGTTGATAATTTTGCTATGGCCCATAATGCACTAAATATCCAAATAGCCCTTGGGGAAAGTCAGTTCCCCACCCCTGTGACAGAGAAGGCAATACAGCAGCAAGTTTGTCCACTTTGCCTTTGCCTTGGTTAATGCTACATTTCCTGAGATATCCTCTTTTTAGTGACACATTCTAACTGCATGCTAACAAATTCTACCTCACTATGCTTTAAGTGGAAAAACACTTCTATTATTTACACCATTTACTATGAAGAATCTCATAGTAAATGAGAAAAACACCAGTGGTATACAACTGATCTCATCTGTTATGTGCTTAATTCAAAGTCTCTCTCTCAAATGGCAGGTTGCCTCAATTATCCCCACCCCCAACCTGTACTAATCAACAGAGAGTTTGGAGAGCAGTAATGTTGTATCTAATAGTGACTAGTGCTGCTGGTCCCTGAAATAGTAAAATATAATCTTGGGTTAAGAACCAATCAACATGCCCCAACAATCGTCTTCCCCTAAATGTCTAAGTGCTATTCAAACAATCTTGGTATCATAGAGGACTTACGTGATGTTTTGATGTTTAACATGTAGGAAGCAGTCATGAAAACATGGCAAAGGGGCTCTAGTCACAGCCCATTTGTGCTGCTGTAATAGTACACCACAGCCTGATTAATTTATAAGGAACAGAAATTTATTCTCACACTTCTGGAGGTAAAGTAGTACAAGATCATGTTGCCAGCATATGGCAAGTGCCTTCTTGCTGCTTCCTGCTAAAAGGGTAGAAGAACAAAGCAACTCCACATCCCATCAAGTGCCTTGACAAATGCACCTGTTCCCACTTACGACAGAAAAACCTCATGGCCTCATTTCTTCTTCAAGAACCCCTTCTCTTCCTGCTCCCAACCCATTACATTGCCAACACCTGAAATTTGGAGAAGTCAAACTGTATTCAGACCACCCCCACAAAAATTGTTTTTCTTACATAAAAAATACCTGTATCACATACCAACAGCCCCAGAAGTGTTAACTCATTGCAATACCCACTTTAAAGTCATAGTTCATAGCCTTCGCTAACTCAGATCTGAATGAGAATCAAGGTTAATACATCATGATGCAAATTTCTCACCATCTATGAGTTGTGAAATCAAACATGTGTTGATAAATTACAATAGTCATCAGGCATGAGATACACATTTCCATTATTCCAGAAGAGGTAATGAGGAATAAGACAGGCATAACTTGTCTGAACTAAGCCAAAACCCAACAAATTAAACATTGAAGAATCTGCTAATTCTGTATCCTGCCTTCTAGATACACTAAGACAAGGAATGGGCTTGCCAGAGCCCTGAGAAACTCCACTCTATGGCTTTACTGGACACAGATATTACTTATATTTTTAAGTACTGAAATCACCTGTGTATGACTTTCTGAGCCTGGCCTTGCATGCTGGTAGCTGTCCAGTTCTGGATTCTGAAGATGGCCCTGTCTCCACGTCCACAAGGCATTGTCCTCTGGGAACTCTGCAGTAACTCCACTCAGCCTTTTAGGCTGTGTGAGGCTCCTCTCAAGTCTGATGGTAAAGCGCTGTCCCTCCACAGCTCCTACACTTTGCATATATGAGATAAAGCACCTGGTGGAAGCCACTGCGGCTCCCCTCTGTGCTCCCTGAAGTGGCAGTCTGAGCTTCACTTGGACATACCCCTTTCAGAGTTGAGATGAGCAAGGACAATTTCACCAAAACGCAGGTAGCAAAGCCCTAGGGTGATCCTGGTTAACAAGACCTGCGGTTACTGGGTGCCTGGAGTCCTTCCTCTAACACTGTTCTACCCTGATGGTCCTGGTACTCATAGACAGTGATGGTTTCAATGGTCACCAAAATGACCTTTGTCCTCATTCTCCAGATGAATTGCACCTGACTTCCTTAAAGTGCTACTGAACTCATCAATTGGTGATTTGACCACTCTTCAAATTTTCTCCTAAACATGTTCTATTCTCTACATGAATAAGAATTTCACAAACTATCATGTTTCTCTTTGTTTTTTTTTTCTTTAAGATTTATTTTATTTTTATTGGAAAGGCGGATATACAGAGAGGAGAGACAGAGAGGAAGATCTTCCGTCCAATGATTCACTCCCCAAATGAGATGCTGTGCCGGTCCAAAGCCAGGAGCCTCTTCCAGGTCTCCCACGCGGGGTCTCCCACGCGGGTGCAGAGTCCCAAAGCCTTGGGCCGTCCTCCACTGCTTTCCCGGGCCACAGGCAGGGAGCTGGATGGGAAGTGGGGCTGCGGGTATTAGAACCGGCACCCATATGGGATTCCGGGCATGCAAGGCGAGGACCTTAACCACTGCGCCACCGCGCCGGGCCCGTTTCTCTTAGTTTTAAGTTCTATCTTTAAACTGTTTCTCACTGCTTGATTTTTACTGTCATTAAATTAAGTCACACTCCAACATGTTTCTGCTTAGAGATTTCTTCCACCTAATGTCCTACTTGACCACACTTCAGTTCCGCCTTCCAAGTTCTTTGTCCTTCAAGCATGCCAGTTTCCAAGACCTTCTCACTCATTTCTGGGTGACCATCATAACAATCTCACTGTCCATGTTTCTACTTGTGTTATTCTTCTGAACCTGTCTCTTAGAAGAGTCAAGCCTTGCCCTTACAGCTCTGTACTTCTCAGACCTCACTGCTGATAACCCTGCTACTACATTCTCAAGGATCTGGGTTTGATCCATCATTCACTTCCAAATTACTCCAGCCTCAGCCCATTACACACTCCCAAAACTGCTTCCATGTTCTTATGTAATGGCTACATATAATTACCACTTCTGCGGTGCCAATTTGTGTCTTACTCCATTTTATGTTGCTGCAATGACATATGATAAACCCAGTAAGTCATAAAGAACAAAAATCTGTTGCTTGAATTTCTGAAGGCTGGAATGTCCATGATCATGGTGCCCGAATCCGTAAGGCCTTCCTGCTATGTCTTCACAGAGGGCATGAGAGACCAGATCTCACCATAGAGCGCTTTTTAAGAGTGTCTGTTCCCATTGATGGGGCTCAGCCCTTGAAGCCTAATCATCTTTTAAAAACTCCACTCCTTAATCCAAACATATTGTAAACACCTGCATTTTGGAAGGACCATGCTCAAACCATAGCCAACTTTATTATTTATTTACTTATTTATTTGGCTTAGATTTTTCAGTGGTCTCAATTGCCTAATAGTGGGAACAGTTTTGGAAGCAACACAGATACACTGTCCAGAATTCAGATGAGTTTTAACAATGCCACCGCATGAGTTTCGCACCAATTAAATTCAAGGCAGGCTCTTTAGTCGTGATGTTGTGTGGTGCAGGCAGACCACCAGCTGGATTGAAGAACCACCAAAGGGATCATTAGTTCGCTAGACCATCGACCTGGTTGGTGAGTTTAACAGGGAAAGTGAAGCACCCAGCAGTAGAAAACCAGTTATATGCAAAGCACCTCAGAAACTCTGTTTAGAGCATACTGGGTTATATCTCTGGATTATCCATGAAACAAATAGTGCCTCAAAGGGCAGCTTAGCACGAAGGACTTGGGTTCAATGTGTCTGTGGGACTGGACAGCAATCATCACAGATGAGAAATGAAGGTCTGCCAGGGGGGCAGTGCTTTCTCCAATCATTTCAACCAGGTTCACAATGGAGACAACATGCTCCTCCAGAGTGGAGTCTACTGCGGTGGAAGAAAACTGAAACCAAAACACAGATGTTTGGGTTCTTATGCTGTCTTTAGTGAGCAATAAAATGAAGTTTCAGAAATGAGGAGCCATCTCCATTCTCAGGCTACCAGGCAATCTCTGGCATGACATGTTTTATATCTAAGATCTAAGACTTAGCACTCTTTCCAGCGGTTTCTTTGCCTTAGTGTCCAGGATTGCCTTCAGAGATTCTTTTTTATGCAAATCTGATTTTTTTTTTTTTTTTTGCTTTTAGTCTGCTGCTTAAACCAGTCAATGTCTCTCTAGTGCCTTTTAAATGGAAATCCAAATTCCGTAAGATGACATAAAAAGCCATTTATGAGCTGGCCTCTGCAAACTCTTTAATCATCCTCTAGTTTGTTGAGGTAGTCAATTCTCCAAAAATGCAGAACTACCTGCAGACATGCAGAAAAAAATGCACATCCCCTTATGTTTGGGTGTATTCAGCACACTTCTGTGACTGGCTCCTGCCTGGAGCATCCTTCCAGACTCAGCTGCTGCTCCTTGTCCTCATCGCCATCCTTCCCAAGCCCCAGTCTGTCAGATGCTCTTCACCTTCTTCCCATTGATTTAGTCCAGGCCACAATAATTTCGTGGGTGCTTATCTCTTTCCCCCAATTCCTAGAAGGCAGTGTTCCATAAACATTTTCTGAACAAATATTTTAATTGCCATAGGAATCATGAAGAGGAGAAGAAATAATCAAATGTCTCAAAACTTGTATAAAGTGGTGTTGGCAGACAGCTTGCCCAACAGCAGTTATCGAGTTGACTCTTAATAGTTATCACCTGCAAAACTAGGCCTGCAGTAAATCTTGCCACAAAGATCAGTGCATGAATGCAAAAATACGGGAACTCTGTTGCTTGGAAATGGGTGACCTTTATCATTTTCCTTCAAAGTGGCTACTGATTCTCAGATGCAAATCTTCATGAGTCCAAATTTACACATCAAATGAGGCATGCTAACTGGGGAGCTTTAGCATTCATCCTTTGATTTCCAAATTCCTCCTTCACATTTGTTTATAAACACTAGAGTAAAATGACACAAAGATATGCTATGAAAACAGAATTCTGCCTCAGAAATTGAAAACTTATATGCTGCACAGCTTCGCCCAAGGTTGAGGCCGGCACAGCTCTGTGTCTTGCATGTGAGAAGGGATGCATTAGTGATGTGAAAGGCTTTGACCAACTCAGCAACTTGTTCACATAAAAGTCTAAATCATGAACACTTTAAAAATGGGCAGATAATCACAGTGAAACGACAAAAATTCCATCGAGATAAAACTGTTTACACTGCACATCCACAAATAGCATGCCACAGGTCTATGACATATTCTCAGGCCCAATGGTCAGGCCTTTGAAAGCAAGCTTGGGGTGAGTTACATGATTTCCTTGGCTCCTTCTTCCAGCAGCAGCAGAACATCATGAACAGCTGAGAGTATTGTGGCCGCGACTCACAATGTTGTTCCACATGTCTGCACACAAAGACCCTCCAACTCAGTGGAGTCTACCATGTAACACACGGAATGCCTTCACTCACACCTCCAAAAAGGAGATAAAATCACCACTGTCACAGGTTAGAAAGCCAGCGAAGGTATTCCAATAAGAATGAAAGAGTCAGGCATTTGGCTCCACTTTCATTATTTCTCCCTACCTTATTGTTTTTCCTTTGAGCCACCTTTATCATATATCTTCAAGGTCATTGGAGAATAGGTACCAAACTCAAAAGATAAACAAGTTTCCACATTTTTAAAAGTATGAAGCTTAAATTTTCATTAAAACAAAAGGTTACATATTTCCCACTGCAAAGAAAAATACACCTAAAATCCCTTAAATTCCAAAATTAATTTTTTTTCAATATTATTATTTGCTTAATAATCGACTGCTTATGGTAGGGGCAGATGATCTTACATAAAATGTATTCTGGTTGGTCCAGTTGTGTTAAATGTAAAGTAATAAGTAATGCAAGTATCAAAGATATTTTTTAAACAACAATAGACCATTAAGTAACTTCTAGGTAAGGAGAATTTCTATGTTTAAAAGCAATGAAAGAAACCATTGATGAAAATGTTGATGAATTTACATATGTGACAACTTACGTGCTTGGAAAGGATATAACCCAATTTTAAATGCAAATAAACTGAAATATATTTACAAATACCACTCAAACAGTTAAAATATGTGATAAAGGAAGAGATCATAAATCAGGGTGAATAATAGTATTTCAAATGAGAAATAGAGAAAGGACCCAAACGTAAAGTTTACAAATAGGACAATTAGTTCAATAACAAATATGTGGGAAAATTATCTGCTACGTGGGCAACTTCAAACAAGGTATCATTTTTCTCCCATCAAACGTATGATTTTTTTTAAAATAATACTGATTTATTTACCTGAGATGCAGAGTTATGGAGTGGTGAGGGGCAAGGCTGGGAAATCTTCCATCAGCCAGTTTACTCCTCAAATGGCCACAACAGCCAGGCTGAAGCAAGGTCAAAGCCAGAAGCCTTGAACTCCCTGTAATCTTCCAGGTGAGTAACACAACCACAGCCCTTGGGCTTTTTTTTTTGCTTTCCTAGTGACATTAGCAGGGAGTTGGATTGGAAGTGGGACAGCTGGGACTGGAACAGGTGTCCATTTGGGATACTAGTGTCACAGGCAGCAACTTAAAACCTGCTGCTCTATAACACTGACCCTGAAAGCATGATTTTTTATTATAATATTTATAGCCCCAAACAGTGTTTTCCTGGTATTTAGGAAAGACACAGCATATTAAATTCAGCCATACCAGCCCAGGAGAATCCTAATGGATAGACCTATCTAGTAAGTCTGGGAGACTGATTCAATTGTTGCTCAGTCTGAGCTGTGAGTCAGTCACTTCCCATCCTTACCCCAGGTGATCTTCAGATAACTTGGGAGAACGTTGCTTCCAGCATTTACCTGCAACCTGGCTAGTTTATTAGCTCAATTTAAGAAATACTGACACTTAGTCCTACTTCCAGAAATAGTGATTTAATTTTTCTGGTTTTGTTTAGGTCTCAAAATCTTTAAAAAGCTCTCAAGGTTTTTCTGCTATAGAGCATGTTATAAAATTTGTGTTTGGATGACTTACACATGGAAATAAACACTGGTGGAACTCTTTTTACAAAGAGTTCATGTTTTGCTTTGTTGGCTATGGTGCTTTTTTGTTGCCCTATTTGCTGAAAAAATCCAGTTTGGTAAATTAATTGGATCAGTGTTACTAAATATAGAAAATATTTATGAGCAAGGACATTCATTGTGAATAATTGATTCACTCACAATATTTGAGATCAACATAATAGCCATTGCTAAGAAATGATTTAAAACGATGGTATGTTCCTAGAATGTACAGTATTCATTTACAATGTATATATGAGTTTCTAATGTCATAGGAAAATACTAAACGTGCTAAGAAGAAAAAGCAACGTATAAGACCATATTGATTCCATGCTGGTGACAATGTTGGAATTAGCATAATAAAAATCAAGAAGGAAATTCAACCTGTGTTTATCTTTGAGCTATGGAGATAATGGATAACTTTTGGGACTCTAATACTCTTTTTGTTTCAAAAATTTAATATTTAGGACCAATTAAAATATCCAAAATCTTTTCATTGCATTAATGTACACAAAACATAAAACTTACTTTGTTAGTGATTTTCCTGTGTACAATTTGGTGATGCTAAAAACATTCGTGGTTTCGTATAACTATCACCACCATCCCTCTCCAGAGCTTTTTTAAATTTGACAAACATTACAAAATAATTCCCCATCACTCCCTCCTCCGCAGATTCTGGTAACCACTATTCAACTCTGTTTTTACAAATTTGATTATTCTAAGTACCTGACATAAGTTGTACCACACAAACGTTGTCCTTTGGTACCTGACTCATTTGACTCAGAATAGCGCCTTCAGATGTCATCCAAGTTGGCACAGTGTCAGAATTTTACTATTTTACTCTTTTTTTTAAAGGCTTTTGTGCTTTGATATGAAAGAGAATGAGAGAGAGAGAGAGAGAGAGAGAGAGAGAGAGAGCTCAATTTCTATCCAATGGTTCACTCCCCAAATATCCACAACGTATGTTCCAGGACAAAACCAGGAACCCAATCTGGATGCCTCATGGGTGTCAGGGAAACAAGGACTTGAACCTTCACTTTTTTCCTCTCAGAGTGAATGACAGCAGAAAGTTGGGATCAGGTGTGGAGCTGGGATTCAAATGTGCCATGGTGCTATGGGATGAGGGACATCAAACAGCGCTGTCATGCAGAGATGTCTGACCACTGCACCAAACACCTGTTCCTCATTTATTTTTTTTTATGATGAATGATATTTATTTTTGTGCATATCACATTTTTCATCTTTAATTTTAGCAGACCTTTAGTTCATTCAAGAGTTTTGGCTATTATGAGAAATGCTGTTATTAGTAATACTAAACAAATATATATTCAAATGTATATTTTCAATTTAGGAGTGCACATGTGGAGAAGTAGAAATTTTTAATCATATAACAACTCCATGTTTACTTTTCATGGGAAACCACTCAACCTTTTCCCACAGAGCCTGCATATTATATTCTCATCAGAAACGCACAAGGATTCCAATTTAATACAAAGCTTTTTTCTTTCTTCTTTTTTTTAAATTAACAAGATCAGTTATAATTACTTCACATGGAATCTTATTTTTAAAAAGATTTATTTATTTTTATTGGAAAGACAGATCAGATGCATGGAGAAAAGGAGAGGCAGAGAAAGATCTTCCATCCACTGGTTCATTTCCCAAATTGCTACAAAGGCCACAGCTGAGCTGACCTAAGCCAAGAGCAAGAACTTCTTCCGAGTCTCCAGTGCTGGTGCAGGGATCCAAGGTTTTGGGCCGTCCTCTGATGCCTTCACAAGTTGTGAAAATGGAGTTGGATGGGAAGTGGAGCAGCTGGGACACCAGCCAGTGCCCATTTGGGATCCTGGGGCTTGCAGAATGAGGATTTAGCCATGGAGCCATCACGCCAGGCCTTACATGGAATCTTTCTAAAGTGTATCATTCACATTCCAGTCTTCTTGAAATGAATGATTGTGTAATATTTAATGCTTTTTGTTTTGTTTTGTTTTAATGGCTTCTGTACATGGATGCCTTCTCTGGAACTACTACAAACATACTGATTTGAGATCTTGCAATGTGCTAACTACTATTCCAGTAGCTTCCACAAAATAGATTAATTCTTTCCAAAATCCTGCATAATATTATCCCCATTTCACAAATAAGTGAGCTACACAAAGATTGAAAAAAAAAAAAAACACTGAGTGAAGCTAAAAATAAAAATGCAATTTGCCTCAGATCATACCATTAGCAAGTGTAGGACCAAAACCACACCTTCACACATTGTTAGACTCTGTCACCCAGCTATGTTTCTTTCCATAGGAAACATTTCCAACGTCACACTCTACTGTCTTAGGAAATCTGTGTGTGCTTAATGGGTTGTTTGCTTACTTTTCTTCAGGCATCACTCCCCACGGTTATACAGGTACCTACCTCTGTTCATTTCCTCTCCAGCACAATTTTGAATATTGATATTGTGTCTTCCTGAAAAACAGAAGAGAGTAGAGCTGAAACCAGGGCAGACGCAGAAAAGCATAGGTTTGGAGAGCATGCGAATAATCAAGCTATGTTCTGTGTTGACATTTCTTAGAGGTTTCACCTCCACACTTGCCTTGGCCTCCCTAGGAAACAGTGCATTACCAGGAGTAAAGGTGAGAGGCAACTGTTTACTCAAAATGCAAAAGGAAAAGATAAACGGTTTCTGTGGGGGATCTCTGGTACTCCAGACTCCTTTAAATCCATGAAGGAGTCAATCAGCAGAATTTCCCCAGGCTGCAATCCACCTGAACACTCTAACAGTTTTATTCAACAAAATCAGAATATAAACTGAGTTGAAGGCACAAACTTAAGAGACATATACTAACTAACACAGAAGGAATATTACCTTCTTATTCAATGGTTCTGTGATGGGCTAATAGCTCAACTCAAAAGAAGCAAAACCACGTTACTTCTTCCCAGATCTAAAAGTAGACATCTTAATAGATAAACTGGGCAGCAAGATTTCAAAAACAACTCTGTCCAGTAAAACTAAATTTGTCCAAGAAGAAATTGCCGGGAGTGGGCATGCGCCATGACTGATTGAACCATGGGAAATAAAAGGATAAAAGCAGGGAACTGTGAATGGGATCCGAGGTTTTAAGCTGTCCTGGTTCTGCTTCATGCTGCAAACAGTAGCAACTTCCATGAATCGAACCTATTGAAGTTGATGGACAATAAATATCCCTAAATTGTAAAAGCAATCCATTCTGTTTTATGGTGGTAAGAAAGTGCTGCAAACACATGTAAGGATATTTCCTCTGAACATGGAATAAACAATTGGGGAGGACTGAGGGTTCCATAGACACACAGTGGAATTAAGTATATCGCTGGAAAAAAGCTAGAAACCAAAAGAAACTGAGTAAATGTTCTCCGTGGGCAGTTTGCACTGGGCATCAACGTACTGGTTTCTAGTTATAAAGCTAAAAGAGGAGAAAGGAAAAGAGGGCGGAAAAGTTTGACACTTATTCTTCCAGAGTTCAAAAATACTAAATTTCACAGGTGTATAAAACCTTAATGGGCCTAAGGTTCACTGCATCCCCACCCCGCGTTTCTGCACTGGAGTTTTAAATGACAGCATCTAATCCATCTGTCTGTGGAAAGTGGGGAGGGCTCTCAGCAGTTGGCCAGCATGAGGCATGTGGATGAGCAATTCCCTTAAACAACTGGTTTACTGCCAACAGACTCAAACGCTGGAAGCACATCCAGAAACTCATCTGCAATTAAAATTGCAAGCAAGTGGGCAGTCTGTCCACCTCCCTTCACAGAGAGGTGACCCTGCTCCTGGCAAGCACCCCCCACAAGGGTCACAAAAGAACTCCACCATCCCCCAACTTTCCTTTCCATCGTTTTCAGAAATCACTGTAAAACCTTCCTCCTAGTCACTTTTTTGAACGAAGGGGGAAACTGAATTCTTCCTTTTTCTTCCCTTCCTCTCTGTCCCTCCTAACTCCCTTTTCCCCTTCCTTCTCCTATGCTTTTCTTAATTTCCAAATGAGTTCCTTTTTAATTCCAGATCATCCCCACCAATTTCCCTGTCTCCTCCCAGTGGTTTGTGGAGAGCCGGAGCGAGGCGAAGGCAGCACACAGGTCGGTGCCCTGGCCAGCAGCATCTGGCACCTGCACCTCCTTGCCACTTTCTACCTGCCCAGAGTTGAGAGAGGCACCAGGCAACGGACACAGAGAGCTCAAGCGATCCAGCACCTCTGAAACGTTCAGCCGCTCTCATCCTCAGCCCGCAAACTCTCGAATCCTCCATTTAGCCTGCAGAATATGGTGTGACATCTGCCCGGCTTTTGAAGTTGCAAAACAGAGCAAGCAAGGAAGGCCACCGAGCCTTTGCCCTTTGGCTTCCCCCGCCGGCCCAGCGCAGCGGGCGCAGAGCGGCGACGCCGCCGCAAGGGGCCGCTGTTGGCCCAGAGCAGCTCCCCGCCGCCGCGCGTCCCGCACCTCCCACGGCCCCGCTGGCCCAGCCCCGCCAAGTTCCAACAGCCCCCAGTCGAGCGAGCTCCGGGAACGAGCACCGCCTGGGCAGCAGCGGACAGCGCAGACTGCCAGGCTGCAGCGCGCGTCGGAGAGGAGCTCCCGGCAAACTCCCGCGGCTCGACGACTTTGGAAAAGGAGAAAGCGAGGAGCCCCCCACGCGCCCCAGTCAGCCCTGCGAGACAGCGAGCAAGAGAGCGAGCGAGCGCTCAGCCAGAGCACCTGTTCCTCCTGCCCCTCGGACCCGCGGCTCCCGGGGTGCTCGTGGTCTCCCGCCATGAACACGGCGCTGGGCAACCAGACCGACTTGACAGGCCTGTTTCTGGCCAACAGCAGCGAGGCGTTGGAGCGCGCCGTACGCTGCTGCACCCAGGCGTCCGTGGTGACCGACGACGGCTTCGCCGAAGGCGGCCCGGACGAGCGCAGCCTGTACATCATGCGCGTGGTGCAGATCGCCGTCATGTGTGTGCTGTCGCTCACCGTGGTCTTCGGTATCTTCTTTCTGGGCTGCAACCTGCTTATCAAGTCCGAGGGGATGATCAACTTCCTGGTGAAGGACCGGAGGCCGTCGAAGGAAGTGGAGGCAGTGGTCGTGGGGCCCTACTGACCGGCCCTACCGCTCCGCGGCGGCCGCCCCCCACGGTCAGCCCGGTTGCGCGCGTTCGCCCTCAGAGACTAGGCGAAGCGAACCTGTGGGAGTCAGTTGTTTGACTCCTGCCTTCAGGGATGGAGCGACCCATGTCTCACGCTCACCCTCTGCGAGTCCCCTCGGCCGGCTGGAGGAGGAGGGAGCCCTGCCTTGGACATGCAGCAGCAGGTGGCAAGAACTGGGCGATGGGCGCACACAGAACTTTGGAAGCTGACACTAGCGTGCGACGCGGGGAGCCCTCTCCACCCGCAGGTGGGCCAAGCGCTGGCAGTGGGCAGGTGGAGGGGACAGGCAAGGGGCGGGCGATAGGGGCTCCGATAGCCCACCGCCAGTACAAGCGGCCACACTGAGGTCCTACACCACGCAACAGACTTGTTAGGGGACTCACATCCTGGCCCACCCCGTCCCGTTTCTGCCAGCCCCACGGGGAGAGGGGCGTGCGCTGAACGCGTTTGATTGATTGTAATGTGCCGTCTTCAAGGGATGTTGTGTGTGTTTGCTTGAATGCAAATATTTGATAAGTCATTTTTTTTCCCTTTTCTGCCCTACTGGCCTGTTTGCCTTGCCTGCGAGGGGGGTGGGGTGGGTAGAGTTTTGTCCGCGCGGAGAAGGGTGGGGGAGGGGAGCCTGCGCCTGTCACCCGGGGGAGTGGTTTTCTTTCCATGCTGGGTCTCTCTGGGGAGCTCCAGCTGCCGCTGGCCCCCCGAACAAAGACCCGGAATTGTACTCATACTTACGTAGCTCCTGCTGCACGGTTCACGCCACAAAAGTGCTCTTGACATCTGTGACAACGTTTCGAGTTTTTTTTTTTTTTCTTATCTAACATTTCCTTAATAAATGCGACCTTTAAAATGTTTTGTTCCTGGCCTCCTCGTGGTCATTTCGCGCTGCTGGCATAGGGGAATCTGGCTGCCATGGAGTCAGCTTCCCGGCCGGGGGAGTTGGTCATGGAGAGCTGCAGCTGAACTCCGGGGTCCCAGAGAGGCCAAGGTGGGGCGAGGCCGGAGAGCGAGGAGTGAGGCATGCAGTCCCAGGGGCAGCCTCCTTTGTTGTCTCTCACACTTCATGTTTTCTATTTCGTTTAGGCGAGACAACCCGAGGGTCCCTGCGGGAGAATTGCACTTCCGCACCAGGCTCAGCAGGGAACTCGGGTGAAACCGCTAAGGGAAGTAAGGAGCCAGGGGCCCGCCTGTAGGGAGGGCGCCTCTGCTCAGGCAGGAATTGGCAGAAAGGCAGCGGCATCGGGTACCGCTTCAGAGAGAGAATGAGGGAGCAAAAAGGAAAGACCAAGGGATTGCTCAAGTCCACAAGGAAGATGCTGACATTGCTTGGGCTAAATCTTAGCAATGCACGCCTTGTATTGTTGTCTATCCACCATAGTGTAAGTACCTGTTTTAGCCAAAGTGAGACTCCAAAAAAGGATCGGTGTTTGAACTCTGTTAGCCAGATTGGATCATCAACACAGCGAAATACACAAAGGAACACCATGTCTGGCTCTATTAGCACCAACAATTACAGGTCAGTTAGAGAGAAAAGCGAGGTGGGTGGTGGGTGGGTGAGGGATTGGATGTGTGTGCAGGCAATGGTATCAGAGCACTTGGCCGAGGTCCTGAGTGCCAGGCGTGAGTTCTGCAACCCACACTGGGAAGGTTGGGCCCCAGCAGAGTTATGCTTGGTTATGGTCACAGCACATTTAGGGCACAGAAATTGAACAGTGTTTGAAAGAAGAGCCTCCAAAACCTTGCCTGTGGATATAACCCAAGGGACACATTAGTATCAAGCTTATAGTTGACAAAAGATGTTGAGTTGTTTATTTGTATGTCTGGGATGGAATTCTAAATAGTTCCACGCATACAGAGGATTCCCTTAAAATGTTAGAGCAGTTAAAAAAAAATCCAAGCTTTCACTGTGGCAGCTGGAAGCCTGAACAAGTGAAATAATAAAAAAAAGGTGGATCATTTACTCCCGAACAAAGCACCACTGGAATAAACAATATTGATAATCCAAAGGGCTGGGACCAAAAGGTGACACGCTGTCCAGTGTTGCCTGTCCATTTCACATCTAGGCTAAATCTCCCCAGAAATTAAAATCTAACACAGTTGTAAAAGTCAATGAATATCAGGCAGGGGATGGAGTTCGTGTTCAAATTTTGTCTGTTCAACAGGCAAAGATTTTATTAGTTTGGGTTTTTTTGTTTAGTTTGGGAAGGTTGCAGGGTTGCAACTCAGGGTAGGCTTGTGAGGTGTGTTACCTGTTAAAGGATAGGACAGGAAATAGAGACAACTTATTATGTAGGCAGCTCTGTGGCACCAAGCTAAAGTGCTGTCTCCATGCTCCCAGGGGGAGAAATAAAACAAAACCAGGGGCTTGGCATGGCACAAGACAGACACAGAAGATGAAACCCAGCCGTTGGTAGCTCAGCATCCACCGGGGGGGGGGGGGTCCCTTCTTCCTACTGATTTACTAACCCATCGTGAGTTTAGTGCACAGGCAAAAATATCAGTCCGGGATAAAAAACCAATCTGAATTTGTGGGGATCTTGTTTGTGCTTTGATGTATGCCAAGTGCCAGCTTACAGCAATTTAGACATGACGGTGGGAATGGCCCCAAGCCTCATAGGTCAATTCTAGATTGTATATCACAGTGGTTTTCCTTTAGAACAAGCATCTTTCAAGTTGACAGAGGAGTCTTCCCATGGTAGAAGGCCTCTAATATCTCTTCTATCTGGTTCCTTTGATATCATTTCATACCTTTCCTCTTTCCTGCACCTCAAAAGCAAAAGTTAAGAGTTTCTCTCCACCTCAACTGTCCAAATTCATTCTCTCATCCCTAGAAATTGTGATCACAAGACAAAGCAGACCAGCAAATCTTAGTCATTGGTAAGAAAGACATACAATCCAGTTCTGGAATCTATGATCTATGCAATAGGGGGAGATACACCCACTCTGAAACATACAGAACTCTGGGGACTGCTGCCTGCCAACAACTCTCCTCTCCAGCATCGAGATCCATTTGTTACTTAGAGAGATGCCAAGTGCTTCTGGATTTTATAGATGTGGCAAGGAGCTTTTTACACTCCTCATTCCCTGATGGCTACTCAGCAACCACTTTGTAGGGCCTCACACAATTCCCTCTCAGCCTGCCATTGCCTCTCTCCATCCCTCCTACTCACAAATGCACTAAATGAAACTTTTTAATCCTGCCCAGAGTTTATGGAGCATCATTCTTCTCCCACAGACACCATGTAGTGAAAATGGGTTTTGAAAGGCACTTTCTGCATTTCCCCTAAGAAACCTGTGTCAGCCATAAGAGATTGTGAATGAGGAGGGCTGCTAAATGGAGACAGACGGGTCTTATTAAACTATGCTCAAGTCCACCATTTGATCAGTAATAGTTGGGAGGTCCTGAGAAAAAGCATCATGTAAAAGCTGGCTCGATCTGCTATTGCCCATGGGGACTCATCTGACACCTCCCAAAGCCCTTGCACAAAGACAGAGCTGGCACAGGGAGAGGTCCTCATGAGACACAGCTGGTGAATGAACATACTGACTGGCTGGGCAAAAAGCTATTGAAGCCTCATAATTGGGTGGCCTCCATATAAATTGTTTAACCAATCATTGAGAGATGCTACGTTTCTTAAGATTGTTGACATGGATCTCCCCACTCTGAAAAACAAAGAGGAACTTGAGCGCTGAACACCTAGAAGGAAGTGGAAGCAAAAGTCATACTTCCCTGTCCAGTCTGCCACCACACTGGTTCCTGGGGGTTGGATCTGTGCTTTATGCTTTCCAAGCACCCCTGGATTCTCCCAGCACCCAAATGCAGTCCTGTTATTGTGCCTGCCTGCATTGACTCTGAGAAAGGGAAAGACACACTGAACTGACATGATAGAAGGGTTGATTTGGGTCTCTGATAGATTGGGTAAACTCATGGAAAATGGATTCCAAAAGCACATTCCAGTTCTAGGATTCTATTAATTTGCTTAACATTTCCTATTCCACAAGATATTTCTTAGATCACTCTTTTATCTGAAAAAAAGTGTCCTTTTTCACCTTTGTAGTTTTAACATTTATGTAGATTTTTGTCTCACAAGTCAAGGATTCCTTGATTCATGAAATGTTATTGACAATCATCAAAGCAAAATTGTAAACACCCAGCCATGCCTGGTGGATGGCAGTGTCTCACCTGAGAGGTAACATACAATCTAATCCATACATATCACAGATCTGTCTGTTCTCATTGGATGATGCCATGGAAGTAAAACCCCGTGGACTGGGAATAAGCAATTCTACGTACATATTCAGACTATCATGCACACTTTATACAAACTATTTGGATGTAAAACTAATTAACGCCCAGTTGCCCCAACCCTCCAGCATGTGCATGTCCGTTTGAACTTAGGTTCAGCACACAAAGGTTGTTTCATAGGTGGTTAAATCCTTCCTTACCCTTGACATGCTATACTTATCGTTTTGGTTTGCAATATCAGGAAAAGACTCTGGATTCAGTTTCTTCTGCAAGCCACAACGCTAGTTTGTAGCACATCCGCAACAATCCTCAAAACAGGAATCAATAAATCTTTTGTCCACCTGCCAAATCCCCTTTAGGCAATGGCTCAAATGGGATATGTTTTAAAGTCAGCTCCAGCAGGAGTAATTGTTTCCTAATGTCTGAATTTGAATGCTCAGTAATTGCTTCCATGGCTTACGTTACTTTGTCTTCCTTTCCAGATTTTTTTTGCGTAAAAGCCCAGGATTAATTTTATAGCATCAGCTGTGATTTAAAGATTCCTGGAAAGGATAGTTTAGAAATAACAAAGTATATCAGACGTGTATCATTTACAAGGATGGCAGCAAATAGCCTGAATTCAAATTAATACTCATTATATTTTGGAGCTCAAAATATTTCAGAAGGACAGTTACAAGGATCACTAACCACACTTTAAAATATCTCTTTGCAATTTGCAAACACTGCAGTGTATCTAGACTAAATAACAGTATATATACTACTTAAGAATAAACAAGGCTTCTTTTCATTTATTTGGCTATTCATGCATATTTTGAAAGATTAAATATTTTAGGAGTTTGCTTGCTGAAATGTTTTGAGTGGGTAAACACAGTCACAGAGCGATCAATACATCTTTGATCTGGGATAATGCTAGGACAAAGGTTGGTCCTGCTCTCCTATTTTAAAATGGGTTCACATTAGTTAGTAATATTTTGTTAGCTATTAATTTAAACATATAGTATTCTTCAAGCACCATGTACATGGCATGTTGCTACCTATTTTTGCTTATTAAAAATAAGAGATTATTCCCATCAACTGGTACTACAAAATACAAGCACAGACAAACACATGAGAGGGGCATACGACCCACCCTCAAGTGTCAGAAAATATTGAAATTGTTCCTGTTCATTATTTCTTGGAATTAGAGTGACAGAAAAATACATGTGCAAGAATATTATAGCCTACACATAGACATAGTCCAGTAGAGGGACAATGGGTTAACAGGCTTTCTCATTAATTTTTTTGTTTCTGTATTTGCCTTCCACTCTCAGCGATTTCTCTCATTATGCCTTCCTTACCTCACCACGTCTGAAGATATATTACCCTGAAAGAGTCATTGATTTTTATCAGACCAAGACTCCACATGTCTGATTGCTTTGGGGAAAAAAATCTCTCTGGAATCCAGAGTGCCTCTTTTGCTTTATTTGTTTTTCCTATAAATTGTTCAGGATTGGACAGTTCACACTCTTACTACTATTGACTAAGGCAGGTACACATGCACATACTCATGGACCCGGGGTTGTTTATGCTGTATATCCATGAAACAGGTTTATTCAACTATAGATTGAAAATAAGCATCTCATAGCTGCCAGTTTTTTCTTTTATATGATGTATTTGTTTACAATAGAACAATGTAAAAGAAAACAATAGTCCTAAAATATTCAGTACAGAAGATTTGCATGAGTGCCTTCATTTTTGAATACATTATATATATATATATATATACACACACACATTATATATATATTCAGTCTTAAGAGCTAGAAAGAAAAGGAAGCTAAAATTCTGAGGCAGAAAAGGCAGAAAAGTTAATTATATATAGTACAAGCTTGAAAAATCTTTGGAAGCTGAGTTAAGAGAAACGAGAAGACGCCACATTTGAAAGTCAGTGAAAACAAACAGAACTCATCAAGTAAAATCTCTAGCAATATACAAGCTAGTTCTCTACTCTTAATAATGGTGAGAGGAAAGGTATATGGTTAGAGGAATTAATAAAAGGGTCAAATATTGTGCCAAGCATTGTGAGAAGCTTGTGGAAGACTGCTCATTCCTTCTCCATTTCTCTCTTCTCTCTGGAGTCTTGGACTAGACATTCTGTCAGCTGGCTCAATTTTCTCATATCCAAAGGACAAAGAGGCCTTGCCAGAGCTTCTTATATTTATCATAATAAATATTTATCATTTAATATCTATTATAGACATGACTCTGTACAAGCTACTAACTTAGACCTTGGAAGTTTACTGCAGAATATCATGAAATTTAAAGGGGACTTCTCTGCTTCTATCCAGACTTCTGTTTGATCATGTGCCTACGTAGTTGCACATACATACTTGTGGCTCTTCTCCTCACAAATGATGTATTCTCTATTCTCTCCATGATAATAAGAGGACTGAACTACTCCAACAGTTTAAAATTGACTCCCCCAACCACATCTACAGGCAACATACACAAAGCTTATTCTATTGTCTATATTCAAACTCAAAATAAACATGGATATGAAAGGTTTGAAGAAAGTGTTATAGGTAAATTTCTTGGAGGCAAGATATATTTTTTTTTTCTACAAATTCAGTCTTAAAACAAGTCTTTTATTCATTTCCATCACTGTGAATGTCAATGACTGAATAATTTACAAACAAGATCAAGTGTGCAGGTCCCTTCACTACATTCTGGAAATGAGCTAAGATGGTATATCCTTGTTTTAAGCAATATAAACATTTCTGAAATTGTCAACTATTCAACTTGAAATGGGCAATGTTAATTGAGAATCTGAGTTCCAGTCAGCATAAATCTATTTCAAGCTAATTTGTAAAAGAAACCTGAATTGCCCCCACTCACTTGAGTTTTCAGTAAAAAGATAGAGGTACCTTAGAGACTGCAGTCTGATGTCATTCAAACCTTCCAACTCTTGGAAAAAAAAAAAAACTCTTTACATGGAATACCATTGGCCCATAGTGACATCTTACAACAGTCCCAGCATAAAGAGAGTGTATCTTTCTGGTGCAGTTCTGACCCAATTGGTCATACATCAACTGCTGAGCAAACCCATGGCCCAGTTGGGTAAAGGAAGAAGGGTACATCTGTCAGCTGTCAATGTCACCCTCAGGATGACAAAATGGAGAACAAGAGAAAATGGAGTCCATTTTATCCCTACAATCAGGCCATGAGTCCTCACGGGAAAGGGAAAGGAGATGTTATTATCAAAAGAAGCAAGAGACCTGCGGGAGGGCCTAAAAGGATTTTCACCAACTTCAATGAAACCAAACTCTAGAAAGGTTATTTCATTTCCCAAGGCTCCACTCTTACAGTCAGTGGAAACTATGTCTCTTAATTTAGAATTCATTCTAAAGCTATTTATTCTATCAACTATCTTTCCACAACACTGAAAAACATCCTTTTACAGTTCCCTTAAAGGTTCAGGGTGTCTGAGGGGATGCAACTCCAGAGCCCTGAACAACAGCCTGAATTTCTCAAACAAACATTCATCTACCACGTACCTGGAGATATGAATTTGGATTAGTCATTTAACATTTCTGTTTGCTCATGATAATAAAAAATCTGTCCTCACTAGACTGACTAGGTGTACAGATTTCTTTAATAGGAGATGGTAAATTTTATGTTAAACCATCTGCAATATGATAAATTATTGGAGAAAATTAAGCTAATTCATTCATTGAGTATCTCTGGTAAGCTTTGTGGATGTCCATAAAGTCACTAACATACTCCACATTACCCATATGATCTGACAACCTCATTTTGATGGAGCCTCTCTTATGCCCTAGCTTGCAAATGCTACCGTGGTAGAACAAGGAATATTTTTACTACCTTTCTTTGACTCCTCCTGTTTTCAAAGTGTTCTTGTCTAAACTCATCATGACCCAGAATGTAGGCTTAGCTTTTTCTTCACCCAGCTTTCAGCAGCTGTTTTGCAGTATCTTCTGTCTCTCTAACACCCATATCAGTGGGGCTTTATTCTTATTCACCAGTGAGGAAGCGGTCAGGGAGCTAGCTGATGATGTTCAGAGAAGAAATTTGTCAACTGTAAAAGCTGGTGTTTAGGAGCTTGTTTCACACACAGCTCATCACGGCAGGTAAGCTCATCTCATCAGGCATCCTGCTGTGGGGATCCTGAATCTGAGGATAGACAGCACAATGTTCACAGTGGAGGCTCTCTGCATATGCAATGTACATACTGGTTTCATACTGGTCTCCAAGACACTTTTGTACAAATGTAACAGAATACTTAAAAAACAACAACAAACCCCCTTTTCAAGGAATCATGGTGTCTGTTCAATTTTCATGTTTTCTAAGAAATGGTAACTTAAAAAAAATAATCTTTCAGTAGAGTTAATAATACAAATCACCTTCCTCTCAAGATATGATTCACTTTGTGGCTAATCACTGATAAACTGTTTTATACTGACAGTATGATTTGCCAGTGACAGTTGTCCTGCACCATTTCATGCTGATTTCCACTATCCTGTGTCAGTGTTTTGTGTCTTTCTGCATCTAATATCAAACCATTATGGCAGCATTTTTTACACAGTAATTCATGAAATCTTGTCCTTATTTTGGTTCGGTACAGTCTGTGATACCTCAATCTTCCTGAAGAGAGGTTTTCAAGCCTAATTAAATAAGTACAATTTGTAATATTCTTTCAATATATGATAAAGATTATTTAAAACTTTAAAATTCAAATTAGCTAATATCTATAAGCTTTATGAGCAGAAACTTTAAGCCATGCCAAAGCAATTAACTTTTAAATATCAAGCATATCTCTAAAAATTACTCTATAGAGGAGTAAGTGATAATACTGAAAACCTAAAAATTTACAAGCAACGAAATATTCTTCTTCATTTTAAATCATAATTTTCTAAGAGTTTCTTTAGATATTACATAAATATTTATATCCAAATTAAAATAAATCCATATCAATGCTTTCAATAACATTAAACAAATCCAATAATATTAAACAAATCCACTAAAACAGCATACAGCTTAGATTTTACTGAATTCTCTCCATATGGTAAATTTACTTTAATTCCTCCAACATTATACTTCCATTCTACAAAGCAAACAAAGACTTTACTATCTGTTGAGAGAAAGAAAAGCTATTCAGAGAGTGAACCTTGGCTATTTGGTATTGAGTTTCATTTCATGCTTAGTGTGCTGTGTAGAAAAAGAAAATGTTAACTGTTGCATGATTCAATGATTTTAAGATAAAAATATTTTCAATTTATGATTTCATAGATTCAGAAAGAGTGCTTAGACACACTGCAAGAACAAAATAAAATACATTTAAGATCAGCCACACCATTGTCATGTTAAAGTTTGACTTATTTGGAATATATCAATCACTTAATAAAGGTAAAGTAATCTAATATTCCTATGTTCTGGCAAAATTTTAGACTACAAGGCCATTTTGTGAGATTGTTCTAGCTCATTGTTTAAAATTTATTTTTATTCAAAAGGCAGATCTATACAGGGAGAAAGAAAGAAAAATGCTGGTTCAATCCACAAGTGGTGTCAACAGCCAAGCCTGAACCGATCGAAAGCCAGGAGTTTCTTCTGGGTCTCCCACAAGGGTGCAGGAGCCCAAGGACTTGAGCCATTCTCAGTTGCTTTCCCTGGCTATATTTAGGGAACTGGATCAGAAGTGGAACAGCTGGGACTAAAACTGTCACCCAAATGGGATACTGCTATAGTAGTCTGAGGATTAGCTTGTTGAGCCCCCATACAGGCCCCTATCCTCATTTTTTTTTTCAATTAAGAAATGTAAGTTGTTTTTCTTAAAAAGGACTTTACTTCCACATTGATCCCAAAGCATCTAATCACAATATAACATGGCTCTACTGACTATATTCTTCCTTTATTGTGTCTTCCAATTGGAATACTTTATTGACATGGTTAATTTTCAAGTGCTATTCATGAAAAGTCAGAAGACATTAAGTAAATTCCTGCTGATTATTGCCATCATCTTCCATTCTTACGAATGATTGCTGCTAGTATTAATAATACTTAGTATTTTATACATATTGTTTCAAAGCCGTAACAGTTCTAAAAATTACTATCACTCCACTTCCATAAAAGAGAAAACAGATAGAACCAGTAACTCTTTCGAGATTATGTAAGTAAAATGTTCTTGTACTAACTGTGGACCACTCCCCAAGAGCATCAGGGACCACAGCATTCTCCCTTATGCCACCCTGGTCGTCCTTCCAGTGCAGATTTGACAATAAAGGCAGGATCAGCTTCCTCATACACATGGTGCTTCATCATTAACAACTTGAATCCACCCTGCAGCTTTGAGTAATGACTTCACATAGAAGAGATGTACAGCAATTTATCATCATGGTAGATCATGAGTTTATTAGCAGCAGATGGCTCTAGGAGGTGGGAATATGGACTTTAGGAGGATATGCAAAATGAGCCCCAACTTGCCTAACTTCCTTATTTGGAAAGGTACAGAGATTTACTAGAATGTACTTTCTGTGGCATCACTAATTGTAAAGGCTTCTATTCTACACAGATACTCCTTAAAAGATTTTTTTTTCATTAAACTACCAACATCATAATTGTGACAAAGTACACTTTAAAATATTGAAGCTTATTTACATGATATTAACAAATGTACCAAAAGGAGAGAGGATGCTTTTTGAAGAGCCAAAATGCTTATAAAATTGCTATAACTGACTTCAGTGAACTTACCGCATCTTTGCCCTATTATAAGCACTTTATGTATTGCTTGTTACCATCTACATAAGCATCTTACATTTTTTTTCCCTATTAATGTGGTATCAGGGTGACAGAGACGGTTACTTGACTAAAGCTGGATACAAAAAGATACTAAGAGAATTATGTTATGGTCTAATTTTAACAGGATTAAACTTAACCCAGAACATTCAAAGACCTGTACTTGAATCTTAAAACAACTGCCTGGTACAGGATAGGGAAAATATGACATCAACTCACCATAAAAATAAAAGATGTAGAGCTAAAAAAAGGCCCCAGAAAAGTTAATGGAGTATTGAGGCTGCTAACAGTAGTAAACTTAATCTGCATGGATGCAAACACAGTCCAGCTTTCCTCTCTGACTCTATTATTCTCATCTTAGAATTGGTTATGGCCATTGTACCACAAGTTGTAAACCAACTCAGATGTATTCAAAAGGAAGTAACTGGCAGCATTATAATAGTATGCCAGATGAAAAGTGGTCAACATAAGTGCTGGTATATACCACAAGGGGAAAATTAAATAAAGCCTCAGGAAAAGCAGGATAGCTATCCTCCAATACCTGAAGAACTGATGAAATAGGGCAAATTGCATTTGTTTACCATAAACTCAAGTAGAAAACTGGCAATAGTGAGAAGAGGAATTGACATAGAGAGAACTCGAGACTAAACAAGCAGTATCTTTCTAATAGCTGGAAGTATACAAATGTGGAGTGAGTTGCATTGGGAGAGAATAAATTCTCCACCTGCATGATGACACAGCACAGACACCACAAGAATATTCACAAATTAGGTAGATGGATAGACTAAACCTTCAAGGTGCATCCCAATTACATGGCTTTGTTATTTCAGACTCTCTCCTCCAGGAGCGGAAAGCACAGACATCTTGCAGGTGGTTTTGCTTTCTGACTCCAAATAAGAGCATTCTACTCAGGGACATTGGGAGAAGGCTGCCCTAAATCTCAGGCTTTGTGAGGTAGCATGCCCTGTAGTAGGAATAAGAAGGCAGCATTTTCCTTTCTCACTCCTGGGCCAGTCTCTTCTCACACCACCCCCGTAGTGCTAAAATCATCTTTTATTACATCTTTGCCACAAATATCATAAGATTCTGATCTTAATTCTAAATGGATGGCTTTGCCACAAATACCATGAATTTCTGAACTTACTTCTAAATGGATGGCTTCTTATTCGTTTGTCTAGAAGTTAGTCTCCAGATGGATTTGACAGTATTTTACCGAGAGAGTTGCAGGCATAGCCTCCTAGTTCCCTGCAGGTCCCGAAACTAGTCCTTCTATTCAACTCTGCTTCTAAAAGAAAAGTAAATGTGTTCAGCGGTACCCACACGTCTACAATAAAAGGATCCCTTCAGGTGTGGGCTCTCAGAAATTTCACAGGATTTTGTTTCCTTAATTTACAGGTAAAAATTATTAAGATAAATCATTCTTGTTAATGTAGCACTAGGTGCTGTTTTTGTCACACAAATTAAACTGAAGAGTCATTTCATTATTCCCAAAGAAGAAAATCTGACACCTGTGTGTCACAAGCCACGAGAAGAAAACAGAATCCAAGTCTATAACCACACCACTGTGTTTTGAAATTTGCACAAAATTCTGAAGCACACAGATCGTGCTTTGAAGGATGTGAGTTTTTTTGTCAGTATACTGTTGAGACTCCAAAATATCTTTCCACAATACTACGGTTGTTAACTGTATCTTGCCTCTTAATAAAAAATACAAAGAATGTTTTCTCCACAAAAGGGATGTTTCCTGCTAGACTTTTTCCCAGATGGTAGAGGTGTTCTTAGCAGACAGACATTTGGAGACAAGAAGACCACCATGAATGTTGATTGATTCTGCTCTTCAGATCTGAAAGCGAGGAAGGAATTGCCATCGCCAAGCAGTACACTACTTGTCCTGAATCAGAATCAGTTCTGCTAGAATTGGACCACATGCTAGTGACTTAGGAGTCTTAGATGCATTTTTTCCATGATGTAAATATTTATTTGGGAGAATTTTATGATAATCTCTACACATCATATGCCTATTATTATCATGTATTTCAGCAGAAAGAAATATAAAACTACATCAGGTAACTATTTTCTTAATGAAATATTTTATGTTTTATAATAAACGGGAAAATCATGAAATCATAAGGCTTTATTATTTGTCTGTTTCTAGACGGCAGTACAATTAAGATATCTTACAAGTAAATATGTCCTGATCTGATTTTACAACCGTGTGTGACCTCATAGTCCTGTATTACATTGGAATTGTCATTGCCATTTGGTATGTTACTTAACTATTCCTTGCTACAATATAATTTCATGTTCTGTGCTCAGAATGACCTTTATTTTGAAATTCTGCCAAGAAGTCATCACTCTGAGTGCTACAGTTTCATTAATCATAGCCCCAAGAATGTTTTTCAAAGGCTATATCTCACCCAGTTACCAATTATAAATCGCAAAGTAGCATATGCTTTGAAATGACAACAAATTATCTTCCAACTTAGACTTAAAAATAGCAGATGATATGGTCTTAAGTCTGATCAGACAGAAACACATCCTAGAAGGAATCTTGTAGCTTGTGTGTCCTATATACCCAGGTAACCTGGAAGCACAGTGGCTGTATGGAATAAAAACTCAAATATTTGACATAGCCAATAGAAATAACTTGTCCACAACTTTCACAGCTCTGCTTCATCCTCAGCCTGGAGCTCAAGCTAGAGGTTCATTCTTACCCTGCTGTTGAACGAATTTTTACTGAAATAAAGGGACTAGAACAATGTCTTTCAGGGGACCAGTTGGTGGAATGTGGTTGATCTTCCTATATCTGGAGTGCTCAGAGTGATGCCTGGACGAAACTTCGCTAGAGTCACCACTTTCCAGCTGTGCACTGTTTTGTTTGATGCACCCACATGATCAGGCTGTTGCAGAATTGGTTTGACCCTGACACCTTGTGAAATACTCCTCTTCCAGAAAACTAGAACTTTGTGTAAACTCCTAACTGATTCCAGGACCAATTCAGAATTGTGACACTTCCACCTCTCCTCGTAAAATATAACACTGCTTTGGAACTGCTACGGTTTTATCTCAGTGGTTATACAACATAGCTTGGGTACTTGAGATATCCAGGAGCAAAAATCTAACCATACCCCAATGATTCAGGGAGATGGATGGCCACTGATGCTCCTCATTTGGAGGCAAAACTGCAATTACATTAGTTTCTCAACTCTGCTCTCCAAGATTTTATTATTTCCCTAATTTGACAGAAACCCCCTAAATGCTTTCACCCCATTTTATAGACCACGGAATGCTGTTCAACACAGATTGAAACGGAACAGATAGGCACAGCTAGAGTAAAGATTTAAAGGTTCTATTGTTTCATTAACCTGACCCTGGGTTGCTCATACACCTAAGTGTGTTAGTTCCAACTATTCATAAAAACAATACATATCTGCTGCTTCCAGTACATGTCAGTTCAGGGCTGAAAAAGGCAACTATCAAAATGTTGAGGGAGAGGCTCTGCATTCAATTTTGGAGAAAGATTATGACTGAGGTCGAAAAACACTGACTATGGCTTCTTCCTTAATACACACTTGAATTCTGAGTAAGTAAGCGAATAAAGCTCTCAAAAATATTACTAATATATAACTACCCTTTCCTTTACTATGTAATGCTCCTATGTCTTAGGGTAAGGTTAAATAACTTTTAAAATTATTTATAATTTAGTACATATTGGTCTGCTCATCTTTCCCACTACCTGGGTTAAATCAAGAGTTGATTTTATGTGGAAGAGGTTCCTAGAAGTAAAGAGGGAAGGGTTATAAATTATATTTTTGGAGAATCTTATTTCCTCAGAAATTTTAAGATTGAAAGTGAATCTTCTTTGTGGAAATATTTCATTGACTCACATGAAATAAGGCAGTGAATCATAAGATATCTGTAAAACCTTTCAGGTTCCTACGAAAATATACAGCAATTTTTTTCTGTGCCAGTGATTAGAAATTATGGTTTCAGATGACAATATTCTGATTTAGCCTATTTGTGATCCAGGACCACTGAGGATGCTCTACCACTTTCATATTTATAGACAAATATGCCAACCTAAATCATTTCATTGTGAGACAAGTCTTTTGAATAGTGACAAATTTTATATCCCTTTGGGAGTGGAAGCTGTGTAGTGTGGTTCAGCTAGTCTAATTTGGATTCCATTTTCGATTCCAGATAATGAAGAAGATGAGCATGCAATGACTTTGGTGTCTGACACCAGTTGCGTGGAATTTATTTCAGTGATTGATTAAAAGATCACAGGGTTTCACTAGGCATTACAATGCTGCATCCATCTTCAAGAGAACTCAAACTGTCATTGATTCTGGCCTGGTGTCTTAGGGGGGAAATTCTGAAATATGGCACTCAACCAATAGTGGACATAAGCAGAGTTAATGTTGCTCCAATTGCTGAGAACTGGAGATATGCAGATTAAATAAAACTATTCCACAATATCTTTTAAAAGACTTCATCTGTCTTGTTAGTTAACTTGAAAATAAATGCAGAAAATATGAATAGTATTACAGTCAACATTAAAGACAGATGGAAACATACACCATCAACAAATTTTAAAAATATTTATTTGAAAGGTAGATGGACAGAGAGAAAGGGAGAAAGAGAATGTGAGTGCTGGACCAGGTGGAAACCATAAGGCTGGAACTCTTTCTACATCTCTCACACCTGCTGCCATGCCAGATGAGTTAGCAGGAAGCTGAACTGGAAGTGGGAAAGCTGGGATGCAAATCCATGCTCCAGTCTCAATGGGTGGATTAAGCTGTTGAACTATAATGCCTGCCACCATCAACAGATAACTTGAAATTTATTTTATCAACTAATTCATGTGATAGCAAAAATGTCCAATTTTTTTTATTATTATAGAGAAACTACATGGCCCTGTAGAACAGTTGGACATAAATTAGCAGAAGCTTATAAACAAGCAAGTGAAAATCAGTCTCTGCGCTCTAAAAATTCTCCAGGGATGTGCAGCGAAAGAAGTCTCAGATTTACAGAAGTGAAAGGAGAAACCGACACAGGTCATAGCAAATAAAGATTTCACTCTATGAACTCAAATATGCAAAGAGTATAATATTTCTACATAGCTTAACTTATGGTAGGTAGACCAATACTGTCCACTCTAGTTCTCAGTCACACCCACTCACTCAGACTTGACTCTGTGTTTGGGAGCCCAATGTTACAACCTTTTTAATGGTAGCATGTTGCTCCTGTCCTTACTTTTCCACTATGGCATCTACTGCATTGTTCAGTCATGGATTTTTACTGGTCTCTCCCTGTAGAGCCTCTGCAGGTCAGATGACTCCAAGGATCTTTGGATTGATAAGAAGTATTGTCTGCACTCAGGAATCCTTCTACCATTGGCTATCTTGGCAATGTGAAGTTGACCCAGGGCACATGAGACAGCCACTGGTTCTACTTTGGAATCTTGCTCCTTATTCAAAACTGCATGCAGTCTGTCATTGCTCGCTCCTGATCTTCACCGGGTTTTGCATCAATATGGCTGATGGCAGTGGTTCTGAATCTTTTTTTCACTTATCTGATTCTACCAAAATCTTGCTGCTCTCCTCTCACTCTTTGCTCTCATTCTGTACCATGGTGGTGGAGGTGCAGTGGGGGCAGGGGTAAGGCGAGTACTGGTCAGAGTGCCATTCAACTACATGTCATCTCCAAAATCTCCTTTGTGTTTTCTTGTTTCTTCCCTTTTCCTTGCAAATTAAATTGAAATCCAAGAACTAATGATTTTTCTTTCTGTCTTTTCTCTGCTGTTTTATATCCTTTTGTGAGGTAGGCAGGAAGAAGAGAACAGATGATTATAAGAAGGGTTAATATGGGTAAGTAATTTCAGTGAAGAATATACACTTGATAAGTCAAAAACAGACATGTGGATCATAAATTAAATATCACTAGTGAGTTTAACAAAATTTTCAGAAAGTGTATATATCACATCCCCATCATTGTAAACAGTGATTTTTTTAAATTTTAAAACATTTCCACAAAAATTAAAAAATCACATTAAATGTATAATTAGTATGTACAACTTACTCTATTGCCATCAATCAGTGCATGCTAAGGGTAGGTGTCTGGCACAGCAGTGAAATGGTCACTCCGCATGCTGGTGTACCAGTTCCTGGCTCTGCTAAGTTTGGTTCAGTATTCTGCTAATGTGAACCCTAACAGGCAGCACTTACGACCAAAGTAGCGGGGTTCCAGTCCTCTATAGGGAAAATCTGGATTAAGTTCTCAGCTTCTGGCTTTCACTGGGCCCAGCTTGGACTATTATGGGTATTTGGGAGTGAACAAGCAGATGGGAGTTCTCTCCAGCTTTATGTCTCTGTCTGTTTCTGTTTCTCTCTCTCCTCCTCTCTCTTCTCTCTCTCTCTCTCTGTCAAAAATAATAATAATAATAATAATAATAATAATAATAATAAAATAAAAAGTTAAAACCAATTATGTGGGGCCCCGCGTAGTGGCCCTGTGGCTAAAGTCCTCGCCTTACGTGCGCCAGGATCCCATATAGGTGCTGGTTCTAATCCCAGCAGCCCCACTTCCCATCCAGCACCCTGCTTGTGGCCTGAAGAGGCAGTCGAGGAAGGCATGTACCTGTGTAGGAGAACAGGAGGAGGCTCCTGGCTCCTGGTTTCAGATTGGCTCAATTCTGGCCATTGCAGCTGCTTGGGGAATGAATTGTCAGACAGAAGATCTTCCTCTCTGTCTCTCCTCCTATCTGTATATCTGATTTTTCAATAAAAAAATAAATCTTTTTAAAAAGCCCAACATATGATAGACATAAATCTAATTCAACTTGCATCAATCACTCCTAAATACAAAAAGCGATTGCCTAAAACATCCATGATTGAAATCAAGCTAGGACAGTTAGTTATCTTATATCAACTTTAGTCTTTATTTATTCTGATTAATCCATTCCATTGGGCATCACTTTTGTACTATTGTATGTTAATGTGTCATTGTTGACTATTATTGCTATCACCTTAATTTATCAACCTTACAGATACCCAAGACATTTCTCTAAATTTTGTCCTGCGTATCTTTGCACATCTTACATGTGTATCCCCATCGTATTTCTACACTACAGATATTTAGAAATAGAACAATCAAACTAAAGACTAATCTTCCAAAGTTTTTGTTTTACCAATTGCCCACTTACCAGGTATAAGTACATCCTTTTGTCCACACCCTTGCTACCCCTGATGTAAGTTTTAAATTAATTTTCCATGTTTAGGTTAAAACTATTAGCTTATTACTAATTTCATTTATATTACTTATATTTCAAGTATTATTTTTGGACACTTGTATGTTTTTCCTTAAATTTATCAATTTACTCTTTTGTTTAAATGAATTACTTACAGTTTTTTGAACCACATAATAAAGTCTGTATGCCTATAAGGTCATGCATATAGCATTGATGAGCTTCTTTTTAGGTGTCAAATTTGCTGTATTACTTTGGAAGCTTTCCATTTCTTTTATTTTTGATTTCTGAATCTAGATCTTTAATTTTTACAAAATTATTTTGGACACAGCATGAAGTAGGATGCTAACATTTCCCCTCCAAGACACTCTAATAGCTTTCAAACATAATACTATTTTCACAAATGAATTGAAATATTAATTAGCATGCTTCCAAATGGATGGATTTGTCTATTCAAGAAAACACCAAACTGCTTAAATTGCTTTTCTTTTTCTCTGATATGTGGTAAGGCAATTCAGAATTCATTTCTGTCTTCTAAGTATTCTTGGCAACTGTGAAGTATTTTTCTCTTCTATTTAAACTTCTAAAATTAATTTCTCAGGACTCTGCTAAAGAAAAAAAATCTTTTCAAGTATCTATATTGTCCTCAATGTACTAATGGAGCAAAAGTAGCAGCAATCTACTCCTTGGGGATTGGGATAAACGCAGCAGCAAACCTTGGGACCAGTGTCTTTGGAGATAGCTTGCTACTGTTTGGTTGTTTCCTCCTATTGGCTACAGTTATTTATATGTATGAGTTTTCTAATCAATGAATCTTTATATTTTCAAATAGAGTCCAGTTGGTCCCTAGACTTAAATACATTAGTAAAAGATTACATATTTGTTTATCTCATTATCTGTTGATTCTATTTCTTTGAATATCTTATCAATTACATTTCTAATAACACTTGTATTTTATTTCTTCTTCATCATCTCAGGCATGCACGAAATTTGTCAAGTGTTTTTGTACCTTGTAAAGAGCAATTCTTTTCCTTTTTACTGTATATAATGTTTATAATTTCTAATTCATTCATATGTTTTCATTTCTTGCAATTTTTATAGTTTCCTTTGTTTTTAAGCAATATAGTTTTAGACTTTAATACCTAATATGTTTAGGGTTTTTCTTGTTGTAACAAATGCATTTACTGTAGTAAAATTGTGATTTATATTCAATAAAGGCCATAAAAAGTAAAAGTATCATTTAGAAGATGTTTCCAATCTACACATTACAAATGATCATTCAAAAATAGCTTATATTTTCTGAGGTGAATAATGCAATTTAAAATAGTTAGAGTATATGAACAGAGAATTCACAGAACAGAAAAAAAGAACAAAGAATAAATGAAAGAAAAACTCTTCTATATAACATAGCAAAAATGGGAGTGAAACTTAAAGCAGTAGTAAAATAATGTGCATTCTTCAAACTGGCAAAAACAAGTGTCTGACAGTATTGTTAGCAATGTGAAGAATGCAAACTCTCTATGGTAGAGTAAATCATTGCCAATATTTTAGAAGGCAATTTCATAACACCTTGAAGGTATTTTGTGCTTTTTAGCTATACTACCAGTTCTCAGATACAAATACTCTTTTAGGTATAGAGAAATTCATGAGTAAACAAGGAGATAAGTATTATGATGATCTCAGTATTGTTCATAATTGCATAACTGACCTCCTGTTTTACATCTTTAACTTAAGATACATCTATAATTTATGGAGTTTAAAATGATTAGATATATTTGTACCACACTGTCTACTCTTCTGTAGATATTTTAAAACTGTTTGGATGTATGCAGGGATCACAGAAGGATTTATTCTAAGATTATTTTCTCAATATAAGTGATGAATTCAAACTTAGTGACATAGACCAAGTGTGAGAATGGGAGAAGGATTTATTTAAACAGATTAAAGAGATAGCACACACTGAGAAGTAAATGTGGGCAACGCATGAGAATGACCCTCACCCCAGCTTAGCCATACCCGTAACCATGTAGAGGGCAGTGACCTGACTGAATAAATAAATAGTGTAGCATTTGGGTAGGTCTTGATGTGTGTCATGGTCTCAGAAGGTTTCATGGCATTGCCACAGGGAGCCCTGTATTCTCATATGTTTAACATGTCACCTTCTGCATGATGGGTCAGGCTCACTCAGGTAAAGCATAGGAAAGTGTATTGAATTCACATAGAGGTAGCTATCCCAAGCCTGACAGTACAGGGCTGTGGCACAAAAACCTCAGTAAGCTTCTTTGCTTCTCTTTCTTCTTAGCTCCTTAGCTATCTCCCACCTAACCCACATTAATAGTATCTAGTTTTAGCAAGCTGATGAAATTTTTCTTTATCCTAGACTATGAAAAATTTCTGTTTTAGGAAACAATGTAAGATCTCAATATGATTGGTTAAGTCATATGTAGTTTGTATGTGGATGTGTGTGCTTTCTGGTGTGTCTGAATATTCATAATCATTTCTACAAGTTTTAGGCTAAATCTGCCTGGCATTTGGCCATTATTTCAGTTTCTCTCTGTATTTCCGTTTTGCTGAGTTAATACTGACCTTGTCATTCAGTGCTTATGAATTCATAACTGAAAGTGGTACTTGTTGGATTATCTCAATCAATATGAGCTTTTCTTTTTTATTTATAAATAAAATGCTTTCTTAGATACCACAGCACATAAATTTCACAATTCCATCTTAAATTGAATTGCTGAAATTTTTCTGTTGTTTTAATTTTGCCACATTTTTAATGTTCTTAAAATCTTCCAAGTGAAATCACAAAAGGAGAGCAATAGTAATCAACCAAAGTTGTTTTTCTCAAATTTTTTCCATGAACTTCCTATTGAGTGTCATAAAATCCCATATTAATATTTATTAAAAATATAAGCTGGAAATATTTTATTTGTGGTACAGATTAAGGTATTGGAGAAAGACAATAGAGTGAGAGAATAAGCAAGTAATATACTGTGTAACCCTGAATTTTAAGTGGCACATCTAGAGAAAAAGAAAAAATAAATGCTAAGAATGTGGAACTTAAAATTTGTCTGATATTCAAAGAAGGAAAATAGTACTCGCTGCTACGCATGAAAAAATTCCTCATTTGAAAGGCAGGGACAGATAAATCTCCCACCAACTCGTCCAGTATCAGTAACAGCTGGGTCTAGATTACCACTGCGGATGGTTCCTGACGTCAGGAACTCAATCCAAGCCTCTCATGTGGCTGGTACAGACTGAAGCACCTGAGCCATCACCTGCTGCCTTCCAGAGTAAACAGTGTCAGAAATCTGGACTAGAGTGTAGAACCAGTACCTTGAACCCAAGATACTCCAATATGGGATGCAGCTGTTCTAATGCCAAATGTTTGCACCAATAGGCCCTTTTAAACAGTGAGTGAAAGGAGAATCATTCTAGAATTTCCTTGGGGAATTAAAGCAACAGAAATATTCATTCAATCATTTGGCATAATAATAACAAAGCAAGAAGGAAGAGGTGTTGTTGATATAATGATGTATAAAAGTGGCTTCATAATTGCATTTTAGAGTCTACCCGCAGATGATACCAGCAAAGTATATATAAAATTTAGTTCTGTGCCAAGAGATGAAATGTAATATGAATAGCAGAGATTCCTAGAAAGGCTTTCTTAAAGTACAACTACTAAACTAAGGGCAAAAGAATGAATAGGTAATGAACATGGATGTGTGGTGGGACTTTACATTTCTGAAGCAACAGTGTGTATGTAAAAGCCTATTGGCAGAGGACAATTAAATTGTTCTAGCATGAAGAGAGGCTAGCATGAAGAGAAAGAGGTCTCATTGCAGGAGAAGCTGTGTAAAGTAAAGCTGATGTAGGCATTTTAGGGTCAGCTGAAGAGTTTAATCTTCATCTTTTCATCTTAAAAGTGATTGGGAGGGTCTGGTGCCATGACTTAGTGCCTAAATCCTCCTCTTGCAAGTGCCAGGATCCCATATGGACACTGGTTAGTGTCCCAGCTGCTCCACTTTCCACCCAGCTCCCTGCCATTGGCATGGGAAATGAATGGAAGATGGACCAAAGCCTTGGGATCCTGCACCCATGTGGGAGAACTGGAAGAAGTTCCTGGCTCCTGGATTCAGATCAGCTCATCTCCAGAGGTGTGATCATTTGGGGAGTGAATCAGTGGATGGAGGATCTTTGTCTCTGTCACTCCTCTCCTCCATAAAATCTGATCTGCCTTTCAAATAAATAAATAAAGTGATGGGGATGAATACTGAAATATTTGAATTAGGGAAAGAGTCAAGGGTGGGAACAGGGTGATTGAACTGGTCAATATTTGCGTAGAAAACATGCCTTGGTTTCGGTCTGAGGAGACTGGAGTTGGGGATCAAGGGTAGTTACAGGAGACAGGGACTTCTGCAGGAAGACATATGACAGTTCAAGGCAGTTTTATCTGGAATGGGAAGCACTGAAACAGGAAGAGCTATTTGTAGTTGAACAATATTCAGGGGGCCAAATCAATAGAGCTGCAAGATGGATTGGAAACAGAATGAAGAAAGATGTGAATGTGTTGAGGAATGACTCCAGGCTTCTGGCCTCTCTGACAAGATAAAGCAGATGTGGAACATAAGAATATGAACATTGTTCTGAACACAATCAGAATTGTTAAGAGCAGAGTGTACAGGTTCGTGATAGCAATGGTACCAAGCCAGCAGCAGCTGAGGTGTCTAGGAGAGCGCTCTCTAATAAAAGTGAAAATTAAAAGGATTAGGAGGAGGCAGGAAAATAAATGGGGAAATTGAAATCTAGGGAGCACTGTTTGGAGCCACATCCAACTACACTGGAATTCCACAACTGCCTCTTATTCAGTGGTTTTTAAAAATGTATTACTACCCAACAGAATATTGGTTTTCTCATTTTAACAGTGTGAAGTTATATCTATTCATTGAGTTCTTGTGAGGGTTAAATGTAATAAGTGTGAAGTGTCTAGCTCAATAAGTGCTTAATATATATATATATATATTTTTATTTTTTAGGAGTCAGGGGAGAGAAAAATAAGGTCCTATAATCAATCTGAGCTGAAGTCTCAAATATTGCTCATCACAGTTGCTATTTTAGATGTTTGGGAAAAGGAAGAAGATTAGGTGATTTGTCTCCAAAGACTTTTATTAGCTAAGCCTGTTCTGAGGCCTGGTACAACAGGCAGCCCAGCATGCAGGCAGGCATTTTCCTGGCATTCTCAATTATGGTTTATACATGACGAGACTAAGAATTAAAAATTATTGATTTTCTGTATTGGTTGTCTAGATCATCTCCATACAAAATGAAAGGGGGTTGCTCATTCACTAGTGACACCAAATTCAAACATATGGACTCAGGAAGCAAGAAAATAATCCAAGTTGTGACCAAAGAAATTGCAAGCTGGCCATCTACCTTGTGCCAAAATACTCCAGAAAATCATCAATGACCAATGTATGTCTGTAAGTGCGTAATAGGGATGTGAGTATTCTCGGTATACTGCAGTGGTCACTATGGACTTCTTTTCTAGGAAAAAGGAGACTTGACAATACCAGATCTGTTTCCAGCTTTCTGATTCATACAGTTCCCATCATTTTCTGCTTGGCACCTTAAACCTGGACCTTTGTATTAACTTATATTATCTTCCTGGACTCCACAGCACCCACCTTGGTAATCCAGATACTTTCTTCACTAATATTAGCTCATGAACCCTGATTCTATGGTAAGACAGATAGTGGCCAAATCCTGGCTTCGATAATTACTCTGTAAGTAAGAGCAAGTTATCTAGCTGTTTTAAAGTTTAGATTTTTATTTTTAAAAACATATTTCATTTAAAAGCATCTGTAAGAATTAACAATATAACATAGAAGAAAGCCGTAGAAAAGCACATAGCAATAGATTAGTACCTAGGACTAGGCACTGAGGCAATAAATAAGAACTTTCCTTAAGTGCTCTGAGTCTTTCAATGTATAAAAATGGGTATCTTAAGGGGTCCAACTATTCTCAAAGAGCCACTTGTAGTAAACAAAACTCCTTCCTTCTGGTTTCCCTTAACCAGGGCTTATCAATGCTCAGCCTCACTTTATCAGCACTTACAACACATCTCTTCTAATTTTCTTATGGGATTTACAAAAGCATAGAAGGGTTCACTTTGGAGAAATGCAGAAATGAGACCAGTATTTTGATGTGATTTTAGTATCTTTGGGAATACATCAGTATTTCCCAGCTTCTTTCAATGGTATGCATCCAATTTAAATAGGTTTCATCCATCCCATTTAAATAGTCTTGTTCTGTACCTATGCCCTTGAGATTAGACTTAGTCCTTTCCTGGTCTAGTCTTTGAAATTATTTTAATATGAATAAATTCAAGAGTGGGCCTTCTGATACAGTGACTAGGCTACACTTAGGACACCAGCTTTCCTTATTGGATTGCCAGGGTTTGAGTCTCACCTCCACTCCTGATTTAGCTTTCCGCTATTGCACACACAGGAAGATGGCAGGGATGGCTAACATACTTGAGTCCCTGACACACACTTTGGAGACCTAAGTGGAATTTGGGGCTCTAGATTTGGGCCAGGCTCAGCCTCAGTTATCATAAGCACTCGGAGAGTGAACTGGTAGATGAAAGAATAGTGTGTGTGTTTCTAATTTTCAAATAACTGGATAAAACTTTAAAATGTTACAAATATGAGAGATGGCCATTGTGGTGAAGCAGTCAAGACCGCTTGGGGCTCCTACATCGCACGTTAGATTGCCTGATCTAGAGTCCTGACTATTCTGCCTCAGGTCCAGCTTCCTGCTAATGTGTCTGGAAAATAGCAGATGGAGGCTACCCATGTGGAAGAGCTGGATGGAGTATCACATTTGTGGATTTTAGTCTTGCCAGCCTTAGCTCTTCCAGGCAGTTAGGTAGTGAACCGGCAGTTGGTAGATCTTTTGCTCTCTCTGAAACTCTGCCTTTCAAATAAAGGTGTATTCTTATTGTTTTTTTATTTTTGAGTTTTTATCTAAAGATTTATTTATTTTATTTTCAAGGAAGATCTATAGAATGAAGGAGAGACAAAGAGAAAGATCCTCCATCTGCTGGTTCGCTCCCAAAATGGTCACAACAGCTGGAGTTGATCTGATCTGAAACCAAGAGCCAAGAACTTCTTCCAGGTCTGCCATGTGAGTGCAGAGTCCCAAGGCTTGCGCCCTCTCTATTGCTTTCCCAGGCCACAAGCAGGGAACTGGATGGAAAGCAGAGCAGCTGGGACACAATCTTGCACACATATGGGATCCTGGCACTTGCACAGGAAGGATATGCCAACTGACCCATGGCATTAGGCACAAAATTTCTTTTTTTGTTTAATATTTGTTTATTATTTATTTATTTAAACCTACTTGAAAATGGGAGAGAAAGAATTATCTTCCAACCTGGTTTAATCCCCAGAGGCCTACAACAGCCAGCTATATATCAGGATGAACCAGGAGGCAGGAACTCCATCTGGATCTCCCATGTGGACAACCAGGGTTTAAGTCCTGGAGCCATCATCTGTTGTCTCCAAGGATATGTTAGCTGGAAGCTGAAGTGGCAGCAAAGAGTCTAGACCTTGAAATAGCACTTTGATATGAGATGCAGCTAGTAGAAATGGCAGTTTAATCCCACACACAATATCTTCCCAATGAATGACATCTTTTTGAAGTATGAATACATACACTGAAATTAAAGTTATTGGCAAAGAACTGTACATGAGATGAAAAAAAATTCAGGCATTACCTAAAACAAATAAAAGAAACAGACAACATTGCCTTCTTACCCAATATTTCATTCTTTTCCCTAAAATCTCCTCATTTTTACAAGCTTCTAAAAACAAAAACATATTTATCAAATATTTTCCATATATAGTTTAAATGACTAAAGAAATCATGACATATCTCTGTGTAGACATCTCAATGTAAATATTTTACTAATTTGAAGAGTTCATGAGAAAGTAAAGTTAAAATGTAAGTTCATCTGGGTGCAGAGATTTTTTTTTGAAATCTATGCATAGTTTTTGTTGTAATTTGAATTTTCTACACATTTTTGAAGTCCTTTTACACATCATTATTTTAAAGTCCACAAAGTGTTCTATGACACAAGCTATTGTGCTTATGTGATTTATGTGACTAGTCTTCTACTTCTATTCTCTACAAATAATGTTTGTATGCACTAGTGCACATACCATGCATCTTGGTAAACTTTTCATTTAAAAAAAGTTGAAGAACTGAACTCAACAGCAATAGATAAAGAGATGGATAGCATACAATACTGAACACACAGAAGAACAATACAGTGTAGGACAATTCCTGGATTTTCTTTCTTGAACAAATCAGTAAGGTAAGATGGCATTCCCTGAACTAGGAATGCCAAGGTAGAAACTGTTTTTCTTAAGGGATGACAGCTTCAGTTTTTTACAAGTTGTTTCAGTTATAGAGGGAGTATGCATGTAGAGCTTTCCAGTAAGTAATTAGATAGATTATAACTGCCTGTAACTCAAGGAACAGGTCTGAGCTACTAAGTTTATTATAAAGCTGACTGTTAAGACAAAGAATCTTTGCATCATTTTCTATGAATTACTAAACATAGGGTTCTGAATTAGCTAGGAAGGAGGATGAAGTATGGAGTTCTATTATAATTTGATAACAATATAAGATAAAGCAAGTGAAAATGGTTAATGGTTTACTGTTACATAACAATCATATAAATCACTTATAAAAGCTAAATTCATATCCATTAGTACTTATGTTCTTTTAAAAAGTATTTTATTTTAAAATATGTTATTTTAAAAGAAAGACAATACTTTTAATCTAATTTGGTCAGAAAATCACATATCAATTTCAGGAAGAATGTGTTCTTATGTCAGGTTGTGTGATTTTTTTATTTAGTCCACAGAACTATTTGGAGAGAAATTCTCTAAACAGGCAAAAAGAGCATCAAGTGCTAAAACTGCAACTCAAAGTAATAACATTCTCATGAAAACACATCAGCTTGAAGGCTGAATGCTGGTCTGTCCCAGATCATGTATAGAGATGCTGGCTGTTGAAGAGGTAGTCCCTCTGGTGCTTTACAACTTTACCTCTGATCCTGACCTATGTGCAGGAGGATCCAAGATTTTGCTTACTTAGCAAGCCAGGATCTGTTCTATGAAGGTAAAAAGAATTCCTAGGAATCCCTGATCCAGCTGGTTTCAGAAGCTGTCAATCAAGAATGAATGACCTGTTGTCTGCACCTACCCTGTCACCTGGGATTGGAACTCTAATTGCACTCAGTAAGGAAAGCAGCAGTCATTCTGACACTGCCTGGGGGCATTATTTCCCATTTCTTTCTTAGCAAATTTACAGCGTAGAAAATGAAATTTCAAGTTCAGTTTTAGCTTAGAACAAAAGCACATAGTATACTTGAATTATTGTAAAATGCGAGTTGTGGTTGAGCACATCAGAACACATTATTTGGATCTGATACTTAACTCCCACTTTCTCTTTTCGTACAGCATAACATTTGAGGAAATTTCTCTTACTTAAAGGGGAAGAGACAGTGAAATTCAATTTAGTTGTCTGCAGCCCAACATCATGTACTTGGGGGAGAGTAATAAGTATTATTTAATGAAGATAAAGGTGATGAAAGCACTTGTTATTTGTGACCATTTTAAATGTATTTATTTATTTATTGGAGAAGTAAAGTGAAAGAGAGGGAGGAAACAAGAAGAGAAAGAAAGAAAATCATATATCAATGAATCATATATTGATTGACTCTTCAAATGCCTGCAGCAGTCAAGGTTGGACCAGGTTAAATCCAAAGCCAGAAACTCAATGTGGTCTTCACATCGGTTGCAGGAGCTTGTGTACCTGAGCCATCATTCTTTACTTTCCCAAGTTCATTAGCAAACAAGTAGATCAAAACTGGAGCAGTCAGAACACAAATGGGCTCTCCAATAAGGTATCCTGGTATTGTATCTGGTGGCTTAAGATGCTGTGCCACGACTTCCCCATCAATTTATACTCTCAAAGACGAAGAAAGAAATTCTGTACAATTACAGATTATACTACATACTTAAGTTATGTAGGTCTTTGTGATAGTGGATGATATTCCATGTCATTTATTGCCAAGACCAAACTGTCACTAATTCCATATTAGGTGAGAAAATTCTATTTAGATAGATTAAAATATATAAAGGAATATGGAACTTGTTAATGAATGCTTGTAAGTTTAGATCAATTTCAGTTAAGTTACTGGTACACTCTAATAGTTGAATAAATTTGAAAATAATGGCAATGTGCTTGATATATATAAATATGATAATGAATTGTGTGCATAAAACTTCATCTTTATAGCTGACATATATAAGAAATCTTGTTATTAGACACCATACAGGTCTGAATTAAGATGCTATATGATGTTCCTTATAGCCCTTACTTGAAATACACAATGAGAAACTCAAAAGACCTGTTGTGAAGAAATAAAAATGAAGAACATATTTGGACAAGTTTCCAAGCAGAAGCCCATCAAAATTTCTCCCAGTCAATTGCAGCCAGCTACTATTACATAAGACAGACATTTCAGGGGCCTGATGAGTGTGCTACTGTGTTACAAAGTCAGCTAAACTCTGCTATAAAAGGCTTTGGAAGAGTGAGCTGATAGGTGTTCATCAGGAAAAAACAGACATCTGCAATCAAATTCCAGTGAGAGGATTTTCCAGGCACAATTTAAAGTGTGGATTCTGGGGGTTGGCAGGGGAGCTAACCCTAGGGATTCAGGGCTCAATTATGTGTGGGAATCAGAACTCATCAGCCAAGTCACCACCTAAAGAACTGTTAAAGACCTTACAGAGGCAATCACAATGACAAAATCAGTGTCTGAGTTCATGATTTCTCTGAATCTGAGTATTAAATGTGATCATGGATTACTTTGGTTTAGTCTATTTTTTTCTTTCATCCAAATAGACAGATATTTTTAACAGAAAAGTGTCTGAATATGGGGGATGGCAGAAAGGAGGGAAGAATATGAACTAAAATTAAAAGTGAATGCAGCAATTTTAGTATGCTGGAAGAGACTTTTAACTGGTTGTTTTCTGTACATTATAACTTACAGGGGAAAAAAGGAGGAAGAGTTTGATAGAAATTGACAGTAAAAGAAATTTCACATTACTGACTTGTCAAGTTAGAATGGAATATATGGGCCCTTTAACAGTTACTATCTAAAGGGCACATTACCTAAAAACTCATTCCACCCTCTAGAAAATTAAACCTTTAAAACTGAAATGCTTCAGCCAAATGCTATCAAAGAAACCCGAGGTCTCCCATTCACCTTTCAGCCAGAAAGATTTAATATAGAAAATTGTTTCATGGGTGATGCAATTGTTCAGTAACAAACAGAAGAGTGGAGACAACCAGAGATTGGAAACAGCAGGAAGCCATAAGCACCTGCAGGTAGGGGATGAAAACACTGCTTGCTATGTGGCTGATGGGAGCCAATAGCTAAGTGGAAATAATTCATTCATAACTGGGACTTCCGAGGGAAGGACTTCTTGGGGGGAAAACTGGAATTATGGAGAAGAAACACAAACAATGCAAAAAGCAGAAGGGAAGAATTACATGGGGAAACACTCTAATTCTCTGTCTTCTAATTTTTGGTCAATATCTGTCAGTATTAGTCTGGCCAGATTGTCGTAGCAAAATAATGGAGACGAAATCACTTAAAAATCATGAGAGAGAAAAGGAGGGAAAAGGAAAGAGAGAGAGAATACTCACTGGGTCATTCACCATATTGCTACAATGGCCAGGACCAGGTAGAGCCAGAAACCCAGATCTGTCTGGGAGCTGCCCACCTTGGGTGGCAGAATTCCAAGAACTTGGGCAATCTTCTGCTGCTTTCCCCACTGTATTAACAGGAAGTTGAATAGGAAGCAGGTATATGGGAGAGCAGTGTTACAAGGTCCACCCCCAGATGTCCAAGATGATATTTACATGGATTTCAGTTTCTTGCTGGTGTTCTTTCTCTGACTGATAGACAGCTGCCTCCTCCATATATAGCTTCACACAACCATTCTAGCGGCATGGAACTTTCTTGCAAGGATAATAATCCTATAAGATTATCCCAAAGACCTAACTAAACCTTCATAATTTCCTCAAAGGTTCCATACCCCAAAACAGCTACCTTGGAATTAGGGCTTCAACATAGGAAATTTGCAGGACACAGTCCATAACATACTTTCAGCCTTTGACTGGTATCTACAGAAAAACGTATGAGAAAAGGACCCTCACAGATAAAATGCTCTGAGATACAGGGACATGGAAGATACAGAAAAGTAAAAGAAAGAGGTCATCCTGCACAATCTTGCTTGGTATTTTTAAAACTTGATTTTTAATGGAACCCCTCTAGAAACCTACAGAATTGATTGAATTTAATATAATTTGAAATATATATTTCCTGGGCCCGGCGCGGTGGCACAGTGGTTAAGGTCCTCACCTTGCATGCCCGGGATCCCATATGGGCGCCGGTTCTAATCCCGGCAGCCCCACTTCCCTTCCAGCTCCCTGCCTGTGGCCCAGGAAAGCAGTTGAGGACGGCCCAAAGCTTTGGGACCCTGCACCCGCGTGGGAGACCTGGAAGAGGCTCCTGGCTTCGGATCGGCATAGTATCGGCCGTTGCGGCTCACTTGGGGAGTGAATCATTGGATGGAAGATCTTCCTCTCTGTCTCTCCTCCTCTCTGTATATCTGCCTTTCTAATAAAAACATAATAAAAATAAATCTTTAAAAAAAAAGAAATATATATTTCCTAACTATCATAAGGGCAGATCAATACATGTTGGTAGATTTGATAATTATGATTAAATTCTTGGCTACAGAAAACGGCTACTTTACCATCAAATAAACTGCTCCATAAACCTGCAAGTTTATCACAACTAGAGTATTACAGAAAGTTTGCTTCTACACCAAAGATGTGTGTGCTTGGTGAAAAAATAAACTTGCGAAGAACAGGATGAAAATAAGGTTCTATTATAATAAATTGGATAACAAAAATACATTGCATTAAGCTTTGTTTATTAATTGTGCACTCTACCCACTCATAAGGTAGGCACTGTTGACAAATGCAGAAAAGCAATAAAACTAACTAAATAAATATAGACAGTCTATTGCCATTATTCACAAGTAGCTTAAGTCTTTTCTCCTAATCGATACTCTAAGCTAAGGCTGTCCCTTACAAGCCACACCTGGAAGCACAAATCAGTTAAAATGCTGGCTTTATAAACATTTGTAGGAGACTCTGGAATTGCTCTGCAGGTCAATCAAAATATTCTTAAATTGAACTACACATATGGTTTACAAAAATCTAAAGCAATCAATCTATCTGAAATATGTAATGCCTGTTAAGTAGTGTTTCTAGAACATAGTGCCTTATGGCTTAACATTCATGTCAGTGAAAATTTAGAACCCAGTAATAGGTATCAAGAACCTTGAAAGGTGTAGTTTGTGTCCATTGATTTTACTTCTGAGAACCTAAGGAAATAAAAAGTCAGGAAAAGGTTTACATAAAGCTAGCTGGTCAATTATTTATAACATTTACAAACTACATGTAAAATAATACTTCTAACTGTAAGAGAATATTTAAGTATGCTTTGATAAAGAGATATGAAGAGGTGTTACCTAACTAATAAAACTGTGATATGAAGAGAATTTGTAATATGATGAGCCATAAGCATAGAGTAATTTCAGAGCATGTGACAGGAAAAGAAATGTGAATTGTCAGGCTGTTCATGCTTATAAATGTTAACAATGGTTGTCCCTCAGCTTCAGGTCTTTGGGCATTTCACCTCCACCTCCACCTTTCTCTGCAGTGCATATTTTCCACGCTGACCAACTAATACTTCAGGGCAAAAATAAGTCATATTAAACAGTCAATGCTTGTATTTGATACCTTTCATGAGGTATTTGGTTTCTGTCTAGTCTCCTTGCCTTGGCAGTGCAGTTTGTGGAAGCCAGAGAGCCATGACAGCACAGTTCTAACACAGGCAATGTTTTAAATTGTCATTTATAGACGATTCCGTGTGTGTGTGTGTGTGTGTGTGTGTGTGTGTGTGTGTGTGTATTGAGAAGTAATTTTTCACAGAAAAATATATGTTGTTACTGTGTTTAATAAACTCTGGTGTTCTTTATTTATTCCTGTTCAATACTTTTAAATTTGAAAGTATGCTGGTCTTAATTCCTCAGATTAATTTCACAACTTGTCCTGGCTCTTGATCTGGAGTTTGAAAGACACACCTAAAAACAATAATTTCTGAGAAATGCATTGAGGGAAGATCAGTGTAGTCTCTGTGAATCTTTGAGGAAAGCGGAGTTTGAAAGAAGCATTCCAAATGGAGCTTGAAGTTCTCCACAAGGGAACGATGAGCAGACAAAATTAACCTGGCAGATTTCTCGCATTTCAGAGCTATTTTTCACTCGAGAAACATCTTAATGGGCACACTCTATCTCAGTAGTTACGAGTAAGTGCTCTTAACAGTCAGACAGAATTGCTTTCAAGACCCAGCCTAGGCTCTGTTCAGCAGTTTGATTTTAGGCACACCATTTAGTTTCTCAATATCTCATTTATCTCATGTGCGAATTAAGGGTGCTAGCGCTTACCTTTAGAAAATTATGGCATTAAGTCAATTAAAGCAAATTGTGACTCATTTGTGATTTTATGCATTTCTTTTGTTTAAGCATTCATGGAATATTATTAAATTTTGAAGACTAGTAATTTATTTCAACTGAATCCAAATTCCCAATTGCATCAGCCAAAACTCAAGTCTGCTTCTCATCCTAAAATCTCCACCTGGCTTGGTTTTCTTTCTGCCTGGCTCCTAGCGTCAAGTCTATATAATCTCCTGCTCTAAGTAGCCTAGAGAATAACAGAATTTTGGCTGGTTTATTGAGAAATGGGTAGGACTCCAATTCTTTTTAAAATATAAGCTTAAGTTAGGTAAGCATAAGTTTTACTTAAAAGGATTTCACTCTTAAAACAATAAATTTGTGAAAAATGTAAATACCATATAAATGAATAAACCAAAGACCTTAAAAACAAAATCCCTGTTTATCTCCCAATCTTTCCAGTTTCTCTTTAATGGGACTTCCAAAATAATGTCAGCAGAGTGGTGATGGAAGAACTTCTTCTATCTTACCTCACTATATATATTTTACAATTAAAAAACAACATTCTATTCACTTGGATGGCAGAGCTACAAGGCCAAACAGAAAAATACAAGAGAGAGACAAACAGATGGGGCTGGAAGGGGGTGGGTGGTGTGGGGAGGGTTGAGGCATGGGAAGTAGGGAAAAAAATCTTCCATCCACTCGTTTGTTTCTCAAATAATCCTAGCAGCCCAGGTTACTACAAGTCAAAGCTAGGGGCCTGGTACAGTAGCCTAGCACCTACAGTCTTCCCCTTGCAAGTGCCAGATTCACATATGGGCGCTGGTTCTTATTCCAGCAACCCTGCTTCCTGGTCAGCTCCCTGCTTATGGCAGGGAAAGCACTTGAGGATAGCCCAAAGCCTTGAGACCCTGCACCTGCGTGGGAGACCTGGAAGATTTTCATATTATTTGAAAGAAAGGGAAGCAGAGTGAGAAAGATGTATTGTTCCTCTCTCCAATGCCTGAGACACTCAGTGTTGGGACAGGCAGTATATAGGAGTCCTCCGTCAGATGATTCACTCCCCAAGCGGCCACAATGACCAGAGCTGAGCTGATCTACAGCCAGAAGACCCAGGAGCTCTCTTTCTTTCAAATAATATGAAAATAAATATTTTTCAATTATATACTTTTAGCTAAGTACATCAATCCAAATATTCACTCACTCATTCAATAAGTATTTATTGAATAGAATATTATACTACTATGTGTTTTCAGGTCTGGAAAAAATGACGACCATTACTACCTATCGCTGGCTGCAGCAAAGTGAATGGACTTCCCCAGGATAACAGTGAAAAAGGTCAGGCTCCACTGAAATCACTATTAGGAAGAGCCTGAACATGAAGTTAGAAGAATAATTCATGAACACAAGTCCCAACATAAGGCAAATATCAACTATGTCAAGCATTTTAAATTATACAGAATTCATATGCCATTTGGACCACAGCACCAAGTTACTTTTCATAGAAGCTATTCTTTGGAAAAATTGCTGCATTTTCCTCTTACTGATGCAGAATTCTTTGAAAGACACTCTAAATATCAATATCTGATAGAATCACTATTTCCACCTGTTTTGAATTATTTGAATTTAGTTACACTGGAATTCTTACTTTTCAAAGGGTCCAAGTTAAATATATGAGGAGTTGCTTTTATCTTTCATTTAAAAATAAAGAAAATGCTGTCTTACTAAGCTGACTTGCTTCTATAGGTATTTCAAACCCTGCTGTATTGAACACTGGCTTGTTTTTCTAAGTATTATCTGTACCTTTTTTTTTTCAAAGAATAGGCTATACTCTAAACAACAAGAATTTCATTAAAAGGAATTTTTACTCAGACATAATTAATATATATTCCAGAAATAATTAAGAAATTAGAGAGAAAGAGAAAGCAAAACAAGAGAAAATGTACATTATTTTGCAAGAGTAATTATACCAGAATGAGAGAAGGATTGCCAAAGCCTGATTTGGTGTGGAACATGAATTATCAAAGGTATTGCATATAATTGCCCATGAAATTGTACTTGCCATTAAGCCAAGGGGAAAACAGAAACAACTTTAAATCATCCCAGTGCCACTGCATACAAATTCTGTTAAGAATGCAGTATATGGGCCCGGCGCAGTGGCGCAGTAGTTAAGGTCCTCGCCTTGCACGCCTAGGATCCCATATGAGCACCGGTTCTAATCCCGGCGGCCCCTCTTCCCATCCAGCTCCCTGCTTGTGGCCTGGGAAAGCAGTCGAGGATGGCCCAAAGCTTTGGGACCCTGCACCCGCATGGGAGACCTGGAAGAGGCTCCTGGCTCCTGGCTTCGGATCGGCATAGTATCGGCCGTTGCGGCTCACTTGGGGAGTGAATCATAGGACAGAAGATCTTCCTCTCTGTCTCTCCTCTCTGTATATCCGCCTTTCCAATAAAAATAAAATAAATCTTAAAAAAAAAAGTGCAGTATATGTGAACTCTGTAAGACAATTTAGTACTTTTAAAATGAGGATGTCAAGTTCAAATGTCATCTCACATTTTTTAAATTGATGACACCCTTTTCATGACATTTACTCTCTCTTATAGTAAATATACATCTTTTCATTTTTTACTTAAACAAAATATCCTTAAGAATTTAAAGTAATATCTGAACCCGTAGCTTGAATGGAGTAACCAATATGTTCATGCAAAGTGTTTATCATGAATACTTCTGCCTGCATCTCAAAAGGTTTTCCAATCAACTTTTATCTTTTCCCCATTTCTCATGAACATTTTGAAATACCTATGCATTAATACATTAACATAAAGAAGCATTTTGGAATGTTAATGTTGTGTTCAGGTGTGTTTAGGAGGTGTCTATTTATGCTTAAGGGAAAAAAATGAAAGACTACAGAAAATTAGGCAGCTCATTATATCGAGTGAAATTTCTTTAAACTATAGATATATATTCTGTTTGATAGTCATTTAATGTTTTAAGAAAGTAAAATCTAGATGAATTTGCTTTCTGTATTGTTCTTTAAGTCATGCTCTGATCCAGTCTTAAATGAAAAAACGAAAGCCTACCCAGATCACAATCCTAACCTTACTTCCTCTCCCAGTCTTCCCAGTAAAGAAGAATCACTTGAAGTGCTACAGGTGGTTTCTCTGAGAAAATAACAGCTCAGGGAAAAGATGGTAGCTAGGTCAGGAATATGATCCACAGCACTAAGAGAGTAGGGGAAGAAGGGAACTTCTGCTAAGAAATAGTTGAACCAAATATTTAGGTATATACTATTCTAAAGTGCTCAACAACTTCTAGGGTCACAGACTTTGAAGAAATGAATTTATTTCCTGGTCCAATATTTCCTGAGTAAGTGTTCGCCATTTAATCAATTTCCAGCTCCTCACTTAGGGCTAGATTAATTTTTGCAGCTCAAAAGTTAATTAAAACCCTTCTTCCAACAAAGCATATTTGTTCAAAGCCATTTGATGCTAGCTTATGATCAGTTCTCAAAAACGCTCCTGAAAAAAATCCAATGGTGAAAACAGTGTCTTGGGAAGGCCTGGAGTTTTTTGTTCACACAGTCTTTGGCATTATGTCCTAGTGACATTTAGAGAGAAGTGCTAGCAATTTTCAAAGAAACACAAACATATATTGACCCCTGTTAGACTCCACACTGGCAGTCTCAGTTGTAAGCTGGTTGATTTTACGGAAATTCCAAAATCACAAATTTCTCTATGCTTTCCCCTTCAATTTCCAGTTACCTTAATATTTCCCAAACCAGAAGAACAAAATAGAAACAAAATAAATAATTAATTATTTAAAGCTGTTATACAAAAGAAAAAATGGTTCGAAGTGTAAGTGTTCTTGGATATTTAAAATGTGCTTAAAGCTTCCTACCAGCTATTATAGCTGCAGTGCTAAAGGACGAAATAAACAAAGTATGAAAACACCATTCAAAATACTGTGATTGTTTTTCTGGTTGTCTTCTGTCAACTGTCTTCAACAGCAGTTCAGAAAGCAATAGCATTTCTTTTACAGGTTTCATAGTAGTTTTTCAGAACTATTGTATAGATGATACATCAGATGTCCCTGTGCCAGGTCACAGGCTTGATTGGCTAATCCTCCACCTTGCAAGTGTGGCGATCCTATATGGGCACCAGTTTGTGTCCTGGCTTCTCCACTTCCAGCTCCCTGTTTGTAACTTGGGAAAGCAGTGGAGGATGCCCCATGGCCCTAAGCCTTGGGACTACGTAACTTCAAGGGAGCCTTGCAAGAGGCTTCTGGCTCTTGGCTTTGAGTTGGCTATAGCCATTCCAATTACTTGGGAAGTGAACCAGCGGATGGAGGATCTTTCTCTCTGTTTCTCCTTTCTGTAGATCTGCCTTTTCAATAAAAATAAATAAAAGAAATGGTGACACTTTAAAAAAATTTTTTAATAATAATAATAATTATCATTATTACTATTATTATCATTTTCAGTTACAGTTCTATAGGCCCCTGGAATTTCCCCTATCCCCTCCCCAAATTCCCACACCCCACTGAGTTCCCCTATATCATAATTAAAGTAAAGTTCTTCATACACAGTAATTAGTGTGGGTATGGACAATGGCAGAGAGTCCAGCATCCTATTGTCAAGATACAGTAAACAGTTTCATTGGGAGTCCACCTTTAGTCTGGAAGTAAGGATGCAAACTGCATTGTATCCCCACATCTGGATATGTTAGTCTCCTTTTCACTGTGACTGTACATCCCCTTAAATGAAAAGCCACAATACAAAATCAGCAATAGGAAGAAAAATAAAAATTTACAATGCCATAAAGTTAAATAACATGTTAACTAAATATGAGAGTTTCCATTACACAGCTACTATACAGCCCCTTAAATGAAAAGCTACACACATACAAAAAAATCAACAACAAGAGGAAAAAAGAAATCAGCAACCCCATGAAGTTAAATAACATGTTACTGAATGACTAATGTGTCACGGAAGAAATGAAAATCAAGAACCTTCTTGGGCCCGGCGCAATGGCGCAGTGGCTAAGGTCCTCACCTTGCACGCCCGGGATCCCATATGGGCGCCGGTTCTGTCCCGGCAGCCCCGCTTCCCTTCCAGCTCCTTGCCTGTGGCCCGGGAAAGCAGTCGAGGACAGCCCAAAGCTTTGGGACCCTGCACCCGCATGGGAGACCCGGAAGAGGCTCCTGGCTTCGGATGGGCATAGCATGGGCCGTTGCGCTCACTTGGGGAGTGAATCATAGGACAGAAGATCTTCCTCTCTGTCTCTCATCCTCTCTGTATATTTGACTTTCCAATAAAAAAAAAAGAACCTTCTTAACGAAATGATGCTATTGCATGATCTATGAGTCATTGAAGAATTTAATCAGAAGAAAGTGTTTTGAAGAGATGAAACTAACAACAACAACAAAAAAATCAAAATCCATGAGATATAGTTTCTGCTGATATTTGTTGGTGAAATGTGTCTCCTGTAGGCGACAAATAGATGGGTTTTTTTAAAATACAATCATCTAATCTATGATATTTGATTGAGCTTGAGCCATTTACATTCAGGGTTAATATGTGTGGGTGGTAATTTGGTCCTGTCATTTTACCAATGGGTTGTTCATTGATTTGATCTTCTGTTGTTATTTTACTGGGATGTTCTTCATATTTGCTTTTGGTTTTGCTGGGTGCTATTCCTCTTCTCTGTCAAGAGTACATCTTGAGAGAAGGAGAGACAGAGAGAGAGATCTTCTATCAACTGATTCACTCTACAAATGGCTGCAACATTCAGAACTTTCCCAAAGCTGAGACCGGGAACCAGAAATTCCATCCAGGTCTCTGTTATCTGATAGAGGCCCAAGTAGTTGAGCCATCTGTTGTCTAGCCTGGTGCATTAGCAGGAAGATGGATTGGAAGTAGAGAAGTCAAGATTCAAACTGGAGGTGCGATGTGGGATTTGGGTATCACAATGGGCAGTTTAACTCAGTGCCACTATGTTGTCCTGGCAACTGAAGCTTAATCATGCAAACAGCATAAGCAAGTAAGCTTCTTCCTTTACCCAGTAGCTGTCATTTTCAAATTCTGTCACTTCCAGCTGAAATATGGCATGCCTCAAGACACATTAAGACTCAAAAATCCAAATCGCACTGAACTCAGCAAAGAAACCAGAAACAACGCTAGAGGCCGAAGATAAGCAACAAAGGGAAAATTACACTATTACCTTATAGTAGGAGATCCTAGTTTCTAACCAACAAAATGTGTCCTAGTAGAGTGTACCTAATTGGGTCAAGGCTTAAAAAGCATTCCCCTTTATCATCTTAAATAGTTTCATAATGCCTATATAAAAATTTAATAATTGGTGAGAATTGAGAGTTAAATAAGCATGCAGTAGCTTCAAAACTTTAATGAAAAAGAAATACTATGAAAAAGCTATGTATGAATTTCAAATTTTTTCATAAAATAACCAATTTAAGTTACATTTTCATAAATTTTTGAAGTTTCTTTGTATGTTTTAATGATAAAATTTAAGGTATTAAATATATCATTCAGGAATCTCATATTAACTTAATATAACCATGTATAAGTTGTTAATACCCAAGGGATATATAGATACACTCAAATATATGCATAAATAGGAGATCAAATGAAATAATATATTATTTTTTTTGAAAGATTTATTTATTTTTATTACAAAGTCAGATACACAGAGAGGAGGAGAGACAGAGAGGAAGATCTTCCATCCGATGATTCACTCCCCAAGTGACCACAACGGCCAGTGAAACTGGGAACCAGGAACCTCCTCCGGGTCTCCCACGTGGGTGCAGGGTCCCGAGGCTTTGGGTTGTCCTCAACTGCTTTCCCAGGCCACAAGCAGGGAGCTGGATGGGAAATGGAGCTGGTGGGATTAGAACCGGCGCCCATATGGGATCCCGGTGCATTCAAGGAGAGAACTTAAGCTGCTAGGCCACGCCACCGGGCCCCGAAATAATGTATTCTTAAAGTCTCAAAGAGGTCTGTGCCTCAGAACAAGACTATAAGGTCAATTTACAACTAATACAGCAATCAATCTATTGAATCATCCACCTATATATTTACCAATTTACATATTAAGCAATACATATTTACCTATTACTTTAGTTGTATTTTCAGAAACAGAAAGTCCCTACTGCTCATGACAATCTGAAGAGAATACAATTACTTAAACTTATTTGTCACATATGCATAGGGACCAATTTTCATAGCATTGCTATTCATGTCAACATCTTTTTATTATAGTAGCAGATGGTATTATAAAAACTCATTCATTGAGAGACTAATTCCTTAAAGTAAGAACCATAATTTTTAGTAAGCTTTCACTATATTGTTAAACAACATTTTCTCCACAGAAAAAAGATTAACTATTCTCACTGGTGAGCACAAGAACCAGGACTAAAGGTGGGCCTGGCCAGACTGGTGGTGGCACCTGCTGGCATGAGTGTGGGTTGGCTAGTGGGGTTGGTTGGGTTGAACTAAGCTTCAATGCTCTTTGACATGTGCAAGAGCCAAATGGGAAGTGGGAAGAAAAACAGGAAGAAGAAAAAAGAAAATGTGGAAACAATAGTCTCACTCATTTTCCCCTAACCTTTGACCCTTCCCACCCTAATCAACTATGTAAGCATCATACAAAAAAAATTTTTTTTAAAGATTTATTTTTATTATTTTTTTTATTGGAGGCGGACAGAGAGGAGAGACAGAGAGGAAGATCTTCCATCCGATGATTCACTCCCCAAGTGAGCGCAATGGCCAATACTATGCCGATCCGAAGCCAGGAGCCTCTTCCAGGTCTCCCATGCGGGTGCAGGGTCCCAAAGCTTTGGGCCGTCCTCAACTGCTTTCCCAGGCCACAGGCAGGGAGCTGGAAGGGAAGCTTCCAATTTTTTTTTAAGAAACACATACACTCTATAAAATTTTTACTTACATATTTGAGAGGTAGAGACTCAGCAAGGGAAATAGTTTACGTTCCCATTCTTGGTTCACTCCAAATGAATACACTGGTTTGGGCTGAGGACTGGGTCTAAACTGGGAACTTGGAACACAATTCCAAAATCTTTAAAGGCAAAGGTAATTTCCAAATGAAGAACACATTAAAGCTTAAAATTTTATTCTTAGTGTTTCGTGAAAGTATATTTTAATATTTAAGAATCCTACCAATTTGCTACTTGTCAACAAGAAAGTTAAAAGCTGTGTTTGAAGGCCCAGACGACAGCCTATCAGTAAAAGTCCTTGCTTTGCATGTGCCCGGGATCCCATATGGGCACCGGTTCTAATCCCAGCAGCCCCGCTTACCACCCAGCTCCCTGATGGTGGCCTGGGAAATCAGTCAAGGACAGCCCAAAGCTTTGGGAGAGCAGCAAGAGGCCCCGGGGTCCTGGCTTCAGATCAGCTCAGCTCCGGCTGTTGCAGCCAGTTGGGGAGTGAATCATTGGATGGAAGATGGTCCTCTCTGTGTCTCCTCCTATCTGTATATCTGACTTTCCAATAAAAATAAATAAATCTTTTTAAAAAGTATTTGAAAAAAATTTTTCAGTTACATTTTATTTCAAATTACTTATTCAGAGTGTTTGCTTCCTTTCAACATACAAATGCTTTCATAGACCAGGATACCATAAACAAATCTGTATCATTTCAGGTAGTTAATAAAAAACTGATTGCTCTGAATATTTGAGTCCTATTCACATATTCTAATTCTTTTAATCTCATAAACTTAAGTTAGACAAATCAACAAAACATGTGAAATGTGCAGCAGGGAAACAAAATGCACATCAAATTTGGATTTGCTTGAGAAATGTAGCAAACATACTTTTGTAGCACAAAGTAGACCTGCATGAACGTGAAGTAAAATGATGACCACTTTATTTGCTTTTGCAAACAGTTATCTTCTTGTGATTCTACTGAGAAGCAAAACAAGTCTTTATGATGCTAGCTTTATTTTGTAGGACTAGTTTTCTACACAAAGCCTGCCACAGCCCAGGGCAACAGTTTGTGAAATTTCTCCACATTAAGTAAGCTGAAAGCCTGAATCTATATTTAGTAGTAATCATTGTTAGCAAACACAAAAAGGTATGTGGAAATCAGGGCTCAGCTTGATGGAAATTCTGTGCCCTATGGCCCCGTACTTTAAATATCTCAGCTTTATGTTTTTCCAGACATGAAGGCCACAAAATAGAGCAAGTGTCAATTTTTTAAAAAGCTGATCAAAAACCTCTCAATCTCCAATGCTGATTAATGGCAGCAGAGACAAGTTGGAGCTAGTACAAGCTGCGTGATTATAGTTTTCCATTTTAACAGAGTAATGCAATGGTCAAGTCATTATTCATATTTTATCTTCACTTTCACTGTTAATACTAAATAATAAGCTCAATCAATTTAGAATTAGACCTTTTCTGACCCAATAAACAAAAGTGATGAACTCCAAGGAAATTTAGAGCATCGCGAACAATTGAGATTTTTTTTTTTTACCTTTCTAAAACATTATGACAGATTAGAATAATCACTACTGAAAGAAGATGAGATAGGAAGGCAGAGTGACTCAGAAGAGGAAACAGTTCTGATATTATTAAACTCAAATAGATTATAATATGAGAAGTATTGATTATAATTGCTTGTCATGCTTTTGTAACACTGAAGGTAATATAAACTTTTAGGGTATTATTTGTCAGGTTTCATGAATTTGTCTTCATTATCAGGTATAGCTGTCACTTTTCACATATGTAACTATACTGAAAGCTTTCAGTAAATGATGTGTGTGCTCAGTATTAATTTTTCATAGATTTATTATGTCATCTCAGATATAGATACAAATATGTATGTTTCTCCTTGGAAATAACAGGGAGTGAATAGAGGACAGGTTTAATTAGTAGTAATTTACTTTTTGTCATTTTATTTTCTGTGGCCTGAACATTAATTTTTTTTTAAAGGCACAGTTACAGAGAGAGTCATGAGTCACAATGACTAGGCCTGGGCTGGGCTGAAACCAGAAGCTGAGGGAGGAGCCAGGAGCTTCTTCATAGCCTGTTCCAGATTCCTGGATTCAGCCTGGCACAGTCCCAGCCATGCGGCTTTTAGGAGGCTAACCAATGGATGCATGCTTCTCTCTCTCTCTAACTCTGTACTCAAATAATGATTTGGTCTTTTTAAAGGAAAAAAAGGAGCACTCACTTCCTCGAGTTTTGCTTGTATTCTCTGGTTTGTGATTCTTTCCAGTCATCATGTTTCCCCAACTAATCTCTCTTCTTTTCATCTCTTTATGTGATCTTTCTGCCTCCTCATGAATATTCTTGATGATACGAGGTTCACCTGAAATCCCAGGAAAACTTCTTCAGACATATTTACAGATTTATGGAGATGAGGATGTGGATATTGTCGACAGACTGTATTCTTGTCTTCCACATTCTCCCTTATTAATTCGTCTACTTCATCCTAACCTAGACATGCTAGGGTTTAATTGTCACCTCTTTTTCCTTTGTAAATTCCTTATGTTCATTGACATAATGATTTATTTGACTCATTTAGGTCACGAATACTTTATCCAAAATATTTGGAGTTAGAATACACTGCATTTAGGATTTCTTAAATTTTTAAATAATATGTTGTGTTGAGGATCCAATCAAAGCTTAAACACAAAACTCAGTTTCGTGTTATATTAACTTTATACACATAGCCTGAAAATAATTTTGTACAACAGTTTCAGCACATTTTAGCTATCTCAATGCTCAGAATACTTTAGATTTGTATGAAATTCAGATTTTCTGCTTAGGGATGTCTGACGTAGGTCTTTGTCACCAGTATGAGAGGCTCAAATGGAATTCCTGTTTCTGGCTTCCAGGCTGGCCCAGACCTACCTGTTAAGTCCTTGGAAGGGAAACCATCATATAGGACATCTCTCCCACCATGTCTCCTCCTGCTTCTGTCCTATTCCAGACACTCTGCCTTTCAAATAAGTCATCACTTTTAAAAAGAGTGAAGGGTTGGCTTTCTGGCACACCTGGTTAAGTTGCTGCCTGTGATGCTGACATTCAGTTTCAGAGTGCCAGTCTAAGCCTGACTTCTCTGATTCCCAACCAGCTCCACCTTTTTGCACTGGGAAAGCAACAGAAGATGACCCAAGTGCACATGCCGAAGCTACTCATGAGAAAAACCCAAAAGGAGTTTCAGGCACCAGGCTTCATCCGGGCTCAGTCATGGCTACTGCAACCAAGGGAAGGATAGGCCAGTGAATGGAAAATGTCTTTCTGTCTCTCTATCACACTACCTTCCATATAAATATAAATAAAGTAAATATTTAGATATATACAGAAAATTTACAGATGCCCACATGATTCTACATCATTTGTCTTCCATCACTTACACCCTCTCCCCCTTCTCTCTCTCTGTCTCTCTCTCCCCGCCTTCTCTCTCCAAGGACTTGTGTGAAATATCTTCTATTTCTTTTTCTTTGCCTTGCTTGTTCCTGTTCGACCAACTCCCTATCTAAAAACAAAGCAGCTATGCTCTTCAAATCAGGGTTATATATATTCTCCTTTCTTTTCCTTGAATGTTCTTATCTCGCATAGTCCCTGACATGTTTCCCTCCCTCCTCTCCGTTTCTGTTTACATGACATCTTCTCAATGATGCTCCTCTGACAAGGTTGTGACCTCTTTTGCCTTAGCACCTCCTACTCCCACCTGCACTTTGTTTTCCACATAAAATCCTCAGAAGCCATGGGTTTTATTTTGCATTTTTTCTTAAACTTAACACCTAACTTATTTAACCTTCAGATGCTGCAACACTTGAACTTACTTTACCTCTTTATGGTCTACCTCCATAAGAGTGTAAGTCCCTAAGGACAAAGTATTTGTTGTTTGAAGTCACTGTTGTATCCACAGAACATAGAGTTGTATATGACACATTGTATGTGAAAAGTGGTTATGGTATCAGTGCCATGACACAGCAAGCTAAGCCTCTGTCTGCAGCACTGTCATCCCATATGTGTACCAGTTCAAGTCCCAGCTGCCCCACTGGGAAAATGTTAATGTGCAGGGAAAAGGAGCAGAATATAGACCAGTGTACGTGGGGCCCTGCACCTGTATGGGAGGCCCACATGAATCTCCCAGCTTCGGACAGCCCAGCTTTGACCATTGGGCCATTTGGGAAGTTGACCAGTGTTGGAAGATCTATTTCTAGCTCATCTTCTCTGTAATACTGTCTTTAATATAAAAATAAATAAAAATCCTTTTAAAATAGAAAAAAAATTGCACAAGCAATAAAATTAGTGAAATCCAAGAAGGGACAACATAGAAACATATAAAAATATAAAGATTAAAGAAATAACTTCTATATTAAAAATAAATAAGTAAAAATAAATGTTAATCAGTGATCTAGGAAAACATTTTTCACAGCCTTGGCAGACAAAGCTGAATGTGTTTAATACCAAAAGCAACACCAGCAAAAACTAAAGGTTGTGAAAATTTGAAGTGTTCTGTTAAGCAAATGTGTAGACAGTTCTCCACCAGCTTTGGTGAAATGATGCCTTAATGCCCTTGAATAAAAATCCACACAGGTTAGAGGGATGAACACAACAAATGATAATTACATTAGTTTGCTTAGTACTTTTATTTACTAATAATATTTTATGTTGGCTCCTTTCCAGTATGTTAGGGCCAGAACAATGAGACAGAATGGACTGTTCTTATGAAGCAGAAGCAGTTGTTCAAAAACACTTTTTTTTAAAATACAATAGTGATTGGGGGAATATGCATTTGTGTTAGATAAGAAAATGATTGCTTATGAATCCAAAACTACAAAAACAGGGAACTGCTTTTGTGCCACTGTCATTAATTATAGGAAACATCCATATACTTATTCTAATACAGGCCTTAATCCCAATAGAATTTATAACAGACTTATTTATTTATAGCAAATGTCCTTTGAATAATTAACCAGAATATTTAAACATCTTTAAGTGGGTTGAGTCTACTGCTAAAGCAGAACATTTATATTTTTGTTTTCCTTTTTGTAAACCATACTTACTTTCTGATTATAAAAATATCTTTTCACTTAAAAACATTTCACAACAGAAACAGAAATATAAAAGAGCAAAGGAAAAATTCCCTATTCTTACCACGTAAACAGTTTCTATTTTTATATGTAAAGACTACAATAAATTTTTAATTACATTCTTATAAGGCTGAGATCGTACTGCCCATATTATCTTGCTTTGTGCTTTTGTGATTTAATTTCATATTGTGGACATTTTCTCATAGCATTATGTTTTGTTCAAAAGTTTGGAAATGCATAATTTTAGTTTTATAAATGTATTAAATTTGAGATAAGGACCATTGTTGTTCAGCTGCTTTGCTGGAAAAACAAGGAATCAGGCTTGACTCACACATTTAAAATACATGATTCCTTCTCTCTCCTTGGTTCTCCTGGTTCAAGTAGTCTGCTTAGCAATAACTAGTCAATCTCCCAAATGCAATTGAATACTGTGACCCAGTGAATTGACATTCTTATCATGATAATGTAACCCACTTCCATCTTATGTCTCTAGCCTTGAAGGGCTCACTTGAATGAACAAGGCTTTCAGTGACTTTCCTAACATCTGTGTGATATGATGAAGCTATAAGCCTTTCCAATCTATTTTTTAAAATAAGCTTCCAATAGTACAGAATGATCAAATTGATATGTTAAGATACCAAGCCTTTTGATAACATTATATCAGTGATTTTTATTAAAATGAATTTCTAGTACTTGAGACAGCAAAGTAATCCTGATACAATGTCCTTAAAATGCCTTCCTTGTTCCTAAAGAAGAACACTGCTTTCCCCTAAAGGGATTTTGCTTTCTGGTGGCCCTTAAACATTAAAAAATTCAATATTGTTTTATATTTTTGTTTTTTTTCACTCATTAGAAAAAGTTTTCATTTCTCTTATTAATTTCCTCACTGATTCATACATCACACAATAGTGTTGTTTGCTCCAAGAGATCTTTGATTTTTTTCATTTCTTCAGCAACACATTGGTCATTCAGTAACATTTAACTTCAAGTTGTTGTGAACTGTCTATTTTTCTGTTGTTGATTTTGTTTCATAGCATTTCATTTAGATGGATGTATATTAACTGTAATACAGACTACCACATACAGATGTCAAGTTACACTGCAATGTTTATCTCTGCTTCCAAATTAAAGATGCACTCCCAATGAAACTGTTGAATGTGTCTTGACAATAGAATGCTAGACTCTGACATCAACCATGCCTACAATGTCAGGATACACTTAAATAGTAGAGCGATTCTGATGGACTACACTATTGTAATGACATGGGGAAAATTAGTAGGGGGAGCAGGGATTTGGGGAGAGGGAAAGGGAAATCTTGAAGCTTGTAGAACTGTATCATGGAATAATATAATTAATTAATTAACTAATTAAAACTATATTTTTTCACTTATAAATAAAAAGAGTGTGTGAGGAAAATGCTAAAATATGATATTCTAATGATTTTAGGAACAAATTTGGAGTTTGAAAATGCAAATGTATTTTGAGAATTAAGAGGGATATTCAGGATGGAGTGGGAAAGAGGATAGGATATTTCTCAAGCTATAAATACTCAAAGTTAATTTTTTAAATTTGAATCCATTTTTTCCTTCCTCTTAAAAGCTCATTCCAGCACCTGTGCATGAATGCTTCCTATCTTAGTTACATATCAGGTCTCAGGACCATTACTGCTGTGAGGACTTCTCTTTTTGAATTACCTTGGTGTATTTCATTTGACAGTTCTTGTCCTGATTTCATCTTTCAGTTTTGTGGAAGCTATACACAACAGTTACCAAAAGAAATTTAAATCTTTCGAATCTGTTAAGATTCCTAACACATATGATCACTGAATTATCAAATTTAATTTTAAGAAAACACCATCATTTTAAAAATAATAAATTATATGCTATTGATAAGCTTATTCCAAAAAAGAAAGTCTGATTAAGTTTTGAGGTTATTTTTCTTCCATCTTCCTTTAAGAATTCATTATTTTTAGAAAAGATACAGAATTACAGTTTTGTCCCATATGCAGTGAAACTTATATTTTAAGCATTACAAACAAGTTTGATTTAGAGCAGAATTCTAACAAATGTCTATATTGGAGCTCTGAATAAACTCAGCACTTACTCACATAAGAGTTATCAGCCAAGATATTGCAAAATTATTCTGAAAACAGCATTTTTCTAAAACATCTGTCAAAATGCACTTGTCTTTAAAGATGTGTTACCTAATTTCCCATTTAAAATTTACCCATTTATTTTTCAAGTTTTAGAACCCTGAAAGAATTAAGTTCTACTTCACATGAACTCAATAAAGGACAACTATGGGAGTGATAAAAACTGTAATTTATATCACTCACCTCTAAAATGATGTAATTAATGAGTTAGCGGTCAACTGATGAAATTAGTTGATATCTAAATGGTAGATTCTATTTACTCACACATATACTAAATATGATACAGATTCTGTTACAAAAGCAGGAACTACAATTTAGTAGGTATATCCTATGAAACAAGGTAGCTGAGACTTCATACTATGTCTGCCAACAACTTCCTGAGCTGGGTGCCTTGATTTCTCCAGTGTGTTTTTCACCTTCTGCCTTCTACCCTGGGTCTGGATTCTATGTATGAAACCCCTAGATGCCTCTGCTGCTGAGCTTCCATGTAGTTTAGGCCAATAGAGAACACAGAGAGGATATAGGCAAAGGTAAGGAGTCCAAATGTGTATGCTCTAGACATTTCCCTGGGAAATGTCCTTCTTGGGTTGACATTATCCCCAAGAAGGGTCCCTGTTTCCCTCAAGGCAACTGAGCTAGCTATTCTCTCCTTTTGGATTCTGATAAACGCTTCAATAGTATACAGATTAGCGTTGCCCTGTTTTGTACATGATTCCTGATGTCTGTCCTTCAACTTACCCAAATTTTTTCTGACTGGTCACTCTTCTTGAATAAAATTTTTTGATGTTTACTTATTTCTGTGAACTATATTGCCTTCATCAAGGCCCTGACTCTTCTGGCACCTTTTGAGGAAGCAATCCTCTTCTGAGAAGTATCATCACCCCATATTGGTATACAAAATTGTCTACTGTCATATCAGTTTATGACTCAGGTACTGCCACAGCCATTTGGGTACAGAACAAACAGAAGAGCACAGAAAGGTTCTTCTATGAATTTGGAAATGAAGCTAAGAAAATTACAACTCAGCTGGACTGTTCTTTCAGAGCCCTCAAGCTATTGTAGGCTCAAAAGAGAACTCAGTGCTCAGTGAATAAGAAAAAAAATCCAACATGTGGAGGAGACATGTGAGGATCTTAATGATTTCAATCCCTAATTCTAGTATTTGCTGAGGCCAAGTTTTGCCTCTGGCCTCTGAGCGACATGGATTCTCACTTCATCTAGTGTGAGATGGGTTCCTGGCTTTTGGGAACAAAAGCAGCTATACACAGCGAGCACAGCTGAATACCTTCTCATTAAATTCTCATTTGTAGCTTTTGTTTCCACAAAGCCTTGCAGGGCAGACAGCACAATGTTCTTTCTATTATTTCACAAGACAGGCCCCAGGAAGTTAAATAAGATATTTGAAGTCACATAGCAAGTAAGAGATAGGACTGATATTTGAACCCAGGACAACAAATCTCAAGCTCTTCTTCAAACCAACATACAGCAAATCAATTATTTATAGCACAATTTTATTGACCTCAGAAAAGTAAAAGAATGTATTTCTTTAATGTTTTCTCATAAGCTGAGTTAATTTTCTAACCTACAAATTTATCCTGTTACTCAATGGTTATTACTATTGCTCCAACATCAGTTAGAAGGACAGGCATAATCCAACCCCTACTTGCCTCTCTTGCTTTCAAAATACTATCCCCTTCAACATTATGTTTGGGGCCACCTGACGTTTCAGTTCATTGAAAGCACTACTCGGACACTCATTGTCATATTCTCATGCAGTTCATTCTTTACTTCTCTGCAACACCTTAATCTCATCTTCATAACCGTATGTTTAAGCAAGGCATATCCACTTCCATCCCTCACCAAACCAGCGATAAACATCAGTATTGTCTACTCCCCAGTTCTCATTGCTCTCCATGTCCCTGGAATTTACCCTGAGCTTTTTGGAGACAGAATCACGTCTGCCCTTTAGGGACCTACATAGAACCCCTCTGCCTGGCATACAACAGGTATTCAATAAATACTTGTTGAATATGTGAATGATTTTGTGGTATTGCATTTTGAATATATTGTGATATATTATAAAATGTGTATGTTTCAAAATGTGGATTGGAAAATACATCTAACATTAGTACCAAATAACTATATGTGTATATAGCTAGAATATTTTTCCTCTCCAACCCTCTAGTTGCAACTGTTTGATTGATGCTATCATATAGAATTTAAGTTGAAATTAAAACTTCTCATATGTTTTTTAGAAACTAGTTTTAAAATAATTATCTTCACATCAGAAAGGGTTTAATACAGTTTTACTACAAATTTTACAGGTTTTTTTCCCTATATCTTCCTCTTTCTTTGATGAGTTTGTTTGATATATTCAGTAATTAATTGAGTAATTTTGATCCATAAAACAAAATTTTTACAGTTCCACTGCATGTTGAAAGAGGTCTTTCTAGTATCATTGCTTTCAAATACCATGAGGATACTTCAAAAGCTTCTGGAAAGTTGAGTTAAAAGATAGCTTTACTTTGGTATAAAAAGCTGAAGTCCATGCATAGCTTTTTCATAATACACATTATCTGTGAAGTTTTTAAAGACTCCCACATTAGTGCTGCCAATTAATAGCACCTATCTTATGAAATCTGCACTCTCTAGAGATCCCTGACATTTATGAAATATAGAATTCTCAGAATTATGTAGTATAAAATGTTCAGAAGCATTTCCATTCAGACTTGTGACAATGCGCCCTATTTTGATCCCTAGTATGCCAATCTGGATATGAGATTAATATTGTTTTGCTTCTTGTTTTTGCAAATAATCCAAAGCTCCCTTTTGGAAACTTTGAGATTAATTTCTTTTTCATTAAAATCCAAATTCTAACAAGAAAGACATATATCTTTCCTTAATACAAGTATCTCACTTTGTCCAATACACAATTTATAACAGCTTACAACAACCACCCCCCACCTCTACCCACCCCCACACATCTCTTCTATTGGCAATCAGAAATCGGCTCTTTGACCTGGACTCCTGAGATTAACCACATCCTCTTCCTCACCCCACGGTTCATGACTCATTCCTCTGTCTCTATGACACTGTCACTTCTCCTGGCAATTCTTGTCTAATGGTACTTCCCTTTAGGGTCTCATTAGGAGCCAAAGGAAATTTGGAATTTTCTTCCATCTTTATTGTTTTACTTATAGTAATGACTTATTATAATGACTTTGGATATAATGGCATCAGACCTACTGCAGGTGGCCTTTGCAAAATTCTTGAAGTTTGGTTTACCACTTCAGGTACCACCTCACAAATTTTAGGTGGAAGATGCATACAAATCTCCCTCCGTCTTTAATCTCTAGTCTTTTGATATTAACATGATAATAATGCTTTGGCAGTGAGACATCGACATAGGAATAAGCAAAGTGAATATCACACAATAATGAATTAAATAGCACTGGGAGGGTTCTGTGGTGTAGCTGGTTAAGCTGCCCTTCAGCACAGGTATCCTACACATTAGTGCCAGTTAAAAGGCCAGCTGTTCTGCTTCCAATCCAGCTCCCTGATAATATGCCTGAGAAATAGTGGATAGTAGTTCAAATTCTTGAGTTTCTCATATGGATGAGGGAGACCCAGTTGGAGCTCCTTGATTCTGTTTCAGCCTGCTCCAATCCTGGTGGGTTTGGACTTCCGGCAACAAGTGCAAAAATATCTAGTATCTTTCTTTTTTCTTTCCTTCCTAACTTCCTTCTTCTCTCTCTGCCTTTCAAATACATACACATAAGTCTTTAAAAGTAGTATTCACTCAAAATGCCTGTAAGTATTGTAGCCCTACCAATAAATAAAACATATGAAAGTATCTAGATTTTTTTAAAAAGGAAAATGCTTTAATTCAATCAACTAATGAAGCTGCTTTGAAAGGAGTTGCTAACTTAAATCACATTTGACAAATATGTGATTTTGAGTCTAGCGAAATTGGGTTGTTTGCAGATTATGAACTAATATACATGAGACTCTATAGATAACTCATTTTCATAAGAAGGATAATCTAAACCATCTAATGTCCCATTATTTCCCATTCTTCCAAAAACAAAAACAGCAAAAACCTCTCATGAATATTTAGCTTCAGCCAGCATGAAATGCAACCCCAAGTTACTTGGGAAGATAACCTCAAATACTTTTGGATAGTTTAATTATGTTTGTATCACCAATGTCTTACTCTTGAGGCACTTTAGAATTAAATAGGCAGCAGTTGTTAGACTTTAGTATGCATCAGAATAACCTGCAGGTCTTATTGAGCTGTAAACTGCTTGGCACCATTGCTGAGTTTCTGACTCAGAAGGTCTGAGGTGGGGGTCTTGCATTTCTGTTAGTTTCCCGGGGAATGTAAATGTTGTTTTTGAGAATAGTTCTCAAAAGTAAAAAGTAGAAGTGGAAATCAAAATATTATGTCAAAATAGTAATACAGCCATGTTTTCACATGAAGGAATAATATCTCCATCTTTATTATTCCAATTGCTTTGATTTAAAAAGTTAAAATAGTAGAGCACCCGAACCAAAAGGTCAGTCTGATATTTCAATAAAAATATGTAATTCAGTTATTGACGTAAGATTATAGGTTTATGGTGAGAATTACCAGTGTTCAACCACATGTGAACGTGGAGCTCAGTATTTAAAAGATCTAAAAATTATTACAATTAACAATTATGACATATATAAATTCAATTCATTAGGTATACAAGATTTATTTTGCTACTTTGGAAGGTTTGCTTATTCAACAAACCACTTAGAAAAAATTGTTGTCTATGCAATTTAAAGTGCTTACAAGAACGTAATTAGTCAAATTTTAAAATCCCACTTAAAAGTGTTCTTAAAATTAGCAATATTAATAAACATGTAAATAAATAATAAGATTTGCAATTTGAACTTTAAGGAAGAATGGGTATTTAAAATATCAATGAAATATGCCATTTTATAAAAAGAAGATGCTTCCTTAGGTAGTCATTTTGGTACAGAAAAGCCACGACCAAGGCTGTCAAACTGACACTGTAAGCCTCCAATTACAGGAGAAAACTCTATCTATATTCCAGCACTACTCACAAGGCTGCAGACAAAGTTACTTGAGACTACATGTTCATATGCTGCTGTTACATTTTTTAATGATATCCTCATCTCCTTAGTTCAAGAACCAGAAGTAGAAGAGCACTTCAAAACGTTTGTGGAAAAATGGATTAAAAATTGGTTTATCCCGCTCAAAAAATGGGCACGGGAAATGGGCAGACATTTCACAAAGCAACAAACCCAAATGGCAAACAAACATGTGAAAAAATGCTCAAGTTCCCTTGCAATAAGGGAAATCCAAGACATCAATGAGGTACCACCTAACACCAGTAAGAATGGCTCATATACAAAAAACCGCCAACAACACTTGCTGGCGAGGATGTGGGGAAAAGGGAATGCTTCTCCATAGCTGGTGGGGCTGCAGGTTGGTGCAGCCTCTATGGAAATTAGTATGGAGAACACTCAAACAACTCAAAATCAGCATACCATATGATCCAGCAATAGCACTCCTAGGAATATATCCAAAACACCTGCTACACAAGAAACCTACATGCATCCCTATGTTCATAGCAGCACAATCAATAATTGCAAAAACTTGGAAGCAACTGAAATGCCCATCAACAGAAGACTGAATAAGAAAGCTATGGTTTATTTACTCCATGGAATACTACTCAGCTATTTAAAAAAAAACCCAAAATGTAGTTCTTTGTGGCCAAATGGGCCCAACTGGAAACCATCATGCTAAGGGAAATGAGTCAATCCCAAAAGGTCAGATACCACATGTTTGCCTTAATTTAAGTCGAAATGCTGTCAATTTGTAAAAAGGGTACCTGTGAAATGTAGTATTACATTGTTAATTAACCCCATAATGCTGGAAACTGTTGTTGATGTTATGTTATGGCATTTAATTGGTCGGAACGACAATCTGCCAGCTATGTCTCCAGACCAGAGTTAGTCTCCTCAAGAAACTGTTGAATTTAGCTGGGCAACAAGATACTAGACTCTATGCATGGCACATGCTTGCATTGAAAGAAATAAGACTAGATTTGATCTGTAATACTGCAATAAGGTGGACCAATCCACCACGGGAGGAGGGCATGAGGAGGGGGAGGGGGAACATCAGAGCCTATGAAACGTTGTTATAAAATTAAATGCAATAAAAAAAATTTCCAAGTGATCTTAATGAGAATTCATTCTTAAGGAATCTTAAGTTATATAATTGTGGCAGATAAAGAGAATAATTAAAGGTATAGAAGGGATAAATTCTAGCAGTCTTTGAAGTTAACCATATATTTTTCATTGTTTACTTCTGATATCCCAAACAAAGTCATACATGCATAAACAAAAAAAAAAGGGTTTATCTGGGGAGCATTCATTTAACCTATTGGTTAGGACTACACATCTTACACTGGAGAGCTTGTGTTTATAGCCTAGCTCTGGCTTCAGATTCCAGCTTCCTGACAATGCAGACCATTGGAGACAGTGGCGACAGCTGATGCAATTGAGTGTCTGCTGCCCACTTGGAAGAGAAGACCTGGACTGGGATTCTGACCCTTAGCTTTGACATGGTTCCACTGTGACTAGAGAGGACAACGGGGGACTATCAGTGGATGGGAGTTCTCTATGTTTTTCTCTGCACCTAAAACACATTTTCTGTCAATTCTTTGAAGACTGCCATACTATTATGCTGGTCTACCACACCTGAAGTATGAAACCACGAGATATTGGTGAGTGGACCCTTGCTTGCTGGTCTCCCTTTAATACTCTATTAGCTCCCATGGAGTAATTCCAAGTTTTAAGGTGTGAGTTTAGAGTTGAAATGTCAAAGGTCTAGGAATGGTAATTCTTTTTATAGACTATGGTATCCTACAAGCATAATCAGCATGCTGAGTGTCATAAGATTATATTTACATTAGTCTTCCAAAATCTTGTTCCCTTCATCCTTTGCTTGACCAACAGAAATTCCAATATTTCCTTAAGTTTTTTAATTTTCAATTATTTCTGAGATTTTCATCTATTAAAATCTTTCAATCAGTGCTCCTTGGTGAATAGGAATTCAGTCATTCTCTCTGAGATTGGCTCCAAAACAACAGTCTCCACAAAAATGGCGTCAAAAGTAGCTCAACAACATTTACTCACTGTGGACAGTGCAACAGGGGTTCAAAGCAAAGCAGAATTCTCTCTCCTTCTGGACAGTGGCCAGTCAAGTACCGTCTTTCACCCATCCTGCAAAGGCTACAAAGTGTTACAGGTCACTTATGGATGCAAAAGTACATGAAACTACACATATACAAATATATACATGGGTACACACATACACACACACACACACACATTTCCTCTAGGGTATATGATTTTAATCAGATAAATTAAAGTAAATCTTGGAAATACCCTTACATGAGGTAGGGAACAACAATCTTTTTCCAGTCCTTCAGTTTTGCGTCCCATTCTTCATATGGGCTGAGACTCCTCACACTTACATAGGAACTTTCTCATCCCTCTGGTACTGTGCATACAGTCAGAGGTCTGTATGTGCACAGGAACTGTCTCTTCCCTCTGGTGATTTGTATGCAGTCAGCGGTCTGTATGCACAAAGCCAATGGGAAGAGGCTTGTTTCTAGTCCTTTCTACTGTCAGAGAAATTTACTAATCTGATTTATTAACATATTGCATATTAAATAGAATTTTTGATGTGAAGAACACAAAAGATCACTTCAGATATAGTAGTAATTTATTCCAGTGGGTGTCCTGAAGAAAGTGTGACATTTTCTTACCCCAAACCAACAGAGGCTTAGCCTAGAAACCTCTCACAGACAAAATGATTACTGCACACACGTACAGATTACAGAACAAATCAATCAACTACCCCAGCCATATGTCAGCAGTGAAAAACTGGGCAAACGGAGACTCTAAGGTGGACTATGTCAATCAGTAGATTCTGTAGCAACTTCATTGTACTTGGAATGACAAGATTGGCAGCAACTCAGAACTGCTGAACTATCAAAACCACTTGAGCAAGACCCTCAGAGCATGCCCCACATTGGGGACCTGGGATGGGTGGGAGATTGGGTGGGGCTTCTCCCTTTATCTCCCCCTTAACCCCAGATACAGAAAAAAAAACCAATGTGGAAATAATACCCACTTTCCTGTAGCCTTTGAATCTTTTTGCCCTAATTAACTATGTAAAGACTATCAAAAATAAAACTTTTATTTAGAAAAACCTACAAAGTAAAAAGGCTTATTACTTTAGCATTGAACAAGTGTTATTCCCAAATTTTTCAAAAAAGCAATTTCCATGTGTTTATTAGTCAATAAGTTGCTTTTTCAAAGTTGCTAATTCCTAAGATACAAAGGTTCTTCATATTTCTCCTGTAAAGATATCAAGCACATAATTGCAAAAAACAAATAAACTTTCTTTCCTGTGTTAAAAACTTATTATAAATGATATAAAGTAGTGGTTTACTATAATTTTACCTAATAAGAGCAGAATATTGCAGAATAGCTTTTTAACTCTTTTTCCTAATGGCAAGAGCAGGACTCTTGAAAAAAAAATCATAGGTAGATGAAATTAGCAAGCTTCCAATTGCAAGAACAAGCAATATCATTTGTTTAGCCTGTAAGGGTACTTGATTGTCACATAACAAATAGTTCAGGGCAGGGCAGGCTTTGGGGTTTGTTGATTGATGGCTCATTTTGTTAAGATCCCTGATTCATTTTCTTTTTCAACTCTCACAAATACACATCAGCTTCATCCTAAAGCTAATTAGCTTCACCTAAGTAAAGAAAAAAATATTGTCTAAAAAAACCTGAAATAAAAAACTTCACACAAGTCAATTTGGATCAAGACAAGTTATCAGCACACCCCTGGACTGATACAAGTCACCAGGGTTCTGCCATGCATCAACAAAGTGTACAGGGTTTGGTAGAAACAGATTTTGGAAACCACTGTCTTACACCTACTGATTCAAAGAAGAGATTGATAATCTACATCTTCAATACATTTCTTAAATGTGTCCTATAACTAGTGGAAATCTGGGAAACTGGCAGATGTATCAGAATGTCAAAGTGGAGTTCAGATGAGGTCATTTAGGGGAAATGCAGCCATCCCAATAAATGAAGATTCAGCTGTGATAAAGGAAAGCAGACCAGACTCTGGATTCCGATCAGCTGTGACAACTGAATCACAAGCTTTTACTTTAGTTCTTTGCTCTAATGGGTAATATCTTTTCAGCTCTACAGGACTCAAGGCATGAATTTGACATAATGGATTCCAAATAAGGCGCAAGACATCTGCTTAAAATACTGAAACGTCAGTATCATCATCAGGTAAAACAAAATTTTTCTCTAGTCTTCTCCACACTCCAAAATATCAGCTCATGGGTTACGGTCTACTTGGTCTTCATGGAAAGTCAGTTCGCCCAATTACAATACAATCCTGCCAGGAAGAGCTCTGAGATTTATAGCATTTTTTTTCTATGCTTTGCATTAAGTCAAATAGTCTCATACAATGTCACCATTAAATAATTTTTAAAAATTAACTCTCCTATGATTGAATATAGCAGGAAATTTCAAAATATTCATGAAATGTGGAATTAAAAGGCAATGAAAAAATGTTTTAATCCATGAATAGAAAAGTTATTCAAAAATTTCATGGAAGATGTCTATAATGAAAAAGCTAAGCATGAATTTCAAAAATTCTTATATCAAAGATACATCTCAATTCTAATTTCCTTGAACTTCCAGAAGTTCTTTCACAGATCCTTTGAAAATACACTTGAATTTATAACCAGAAGACATAACAATGAGAAATATCCTTAGTCTCTGCTACTAACAATTTTAAGAGCATTTTCATTAAAGATGTGAATATAGTGCCTTAGGTTGAATCTTTTATATATTGCTAACTGTAATTTATAGAACAAATACTCATTAAAGCTATGATTACTTTCTAAATGTGGACCAGGAGATGAAAACAGGTGGCAAAAACAACCCCCAAATCACTCTTCGGTCACTTACTCATGGCTTGCTATCATTTCATGTCATTATTCCTCACTAAGCTCTAACCCAACCATGCCATGGTTGGAAGCAAGCCTCTGTTGTGTTCTCCCAAGGGGAAGCTTCTCACTTGGCTCCTGAATGTGTAGCCAAACACAGAGGGCTGACAGTGGTTAAAAAAAAAAAAAAGGACAAGGCAATCAAATGTTCCCAATAACCTGACATCTTTTTCACATTTTCCAGAGGGGAATGAGACACGATCCAACCTTTCTGTAAAATCATCACTTCACGTTTAGTCCCTGTGGACAAGAACATCCATTTACTCTTCTTTGCTATGAGCTTCTTGTACAATTCACTCTATGGTCACATTACTCATCTTGTACCAAATTAATTCTCTGGCTGAAGCTCCAGATCATTCACATGGAAACATTTTCTTAGTTCAGTTGATTATTTTATGGCCATTACATTGAGAAAAATCACATTGGAATCCACATTTACAGGCTTTACAAGATAACACCATGTGTAACTGAGGAACTTTGCTCTAATTAACCCCATGTTTCTCACACAAACTGGCCCTTTCCAATAATGAGTGTTTATGAATGAACGTGTGGACTTTCTATCTACCTCCTCATTCAATTTGTTTATCTTTCCATGCCAGCAGGTGAAATTATAAAGGTTCCTCAAAAAGTTAGTGAAAAAACAAAACTGGCAATTTATTGGTGCAAAAAAAAAGCCTTCTAAATCTATGCATAATTTTTCATTACATATTTTCCATTAGCTCTTTAGAATACCTTCATATATGGTATAATTTTCTATTTTTAAATTCTCCTGCAACGAATACACCTTTAGGGCAGAGATTTTGTCTTTTTTGTTCACTGCGTATCTCTCATGCCTATGAGTACTTCATGCATATAACAAGCGCTGACATGTGTAATTAAGCCAACCAGACCTAAGTTATACCCAATAGCACTGCTATTGCTTTAATGCCATAATGATCTGTAACAGGAGTGACCAAACTACAGCCAATAATTCAAATGCAGTCTGCTGCCTTATTTTATAAACAGTTGTGTGGTAATAACAGTTGTACTCATATATTTATAAATTATGGTAACTTTCATGCTATAAGATCAGAACTGAACAGAATAAAACAAATAAAAACTATCTAGACAGCATCCAATTTTGTGGTGCAGTGGGTTAATTCACTCCTGCAACACCATCATGTCATATTGAAACACTGGCTCAGGTCTGGCTGCTCTTCTTCCAGTCAAATTTCCTGCTAACACAATAGCAAGACAGTAAAAGATAACTAGTACCTGTGCCCATGATATCCATGTAGGAGACCAGCATGGAATTCCTGAATCTTGACTTCAATCTTGCCCAGCTTTAGCTACTGTAGTGACTTGGAAAATAAATCAGCAGACATAAGATCTCTCTCCTCTCTCTCTCTCCCTCCCTGTCACTATATATATCATAAAAACAAAACAAAAATATGTGGATCACAAATCTAAAAGATTTACCTCTGATCATTTGCACTATCTGCTTTTATCTGTAACACTATCTTCTTCCTACATAAATACTCCCACTCCAGTCCATTTTTCATTGGGCACAAAAGCTCAATTCCTGGATCAATCACCTAAAAGCAACTTCCTAATAGAGTGGATTCTGGAAGTAAACAGTGATGACCCAAATTATGACTCCCACTAACCCCATGGGAGGCCTTACTGAGATCCCAGCTCCTAGGTTTGGCTACACCCATTTTGGTAGTGAACTGGTGGAGGGAGGGCTCTCTCTATGTATATCTGTCTAGATACATTCATACATATGTGTATATGTATATATAGAGAGATGCATGTGTATCTATCTATATCTATATCTATATCTATCTATCTATCTATCTATCTATCTATATATATATATATATATATACAATCATATGTGTCTGTGCATTCTCTCATAGAGAGAATCTCCCATGACAGAAATTCATGTTTAGGATCCGTTAGTATGCAATCAATACCTATTTCTGTTTGTTAGTTTTTTTCTTGAGATTTTTTGTTTGCTTTGTTTGTTTTGAGCTAGAGAAATGAGGATGCTAATGAATTTGCATAGATTGGATTATTGATTCTACATCCCTGAGTTCAAAATGTCTTCAGGGTCAACTGGATAATTAAGCAAATGGTTCAGTTGTTTGAAAGAGCCCAATTTAAGTTGTTGCAATCCCAAGGTTTAAAATGATACTAAGTAAAAATTATAAAACCCAGGATAAGTAGAAAATTCTCATATTAAGGAATAAATTTAGAAACTGTTCTGCCAATCACAAAAATATAGGTTATTTGGCCACCTCTGAATAACTGAGGCTTATAAAAATGAAAGCTTAATTCTGGTTCAAACCCCCTGTCCATCATGGTGTGCCTGTTTCCACTCTAGTTTTTGTTCTCTGCTCTCACGTTTCCTGAGGCAGGAAAAGCTGAATGTGGCAAACCATGCACTGGCTCTTAAAGCCATGCTTTGGACTGCCACACACCTCTGCTGTTCACACTTCATCAGCTAAGACAAGTCATGTAGCCTTATAAGTCAGGGTTCTCTAGACAACAGGATAAACAGGATGTGTGTGTGTGTGTGTGTGTGTGTGTGTGTGTGAGAGAGAGAGAGAGAGAGAGAGAGAGAGAGAGAGCGCTTTATGTGACTGAGAAACTTCATAAATCCAAATAAGGAAGATAGGCTGGCAGGCTGGAGATCCAGAGAGAAGTGATATTGCAACTCAAGTTCAAAGACAATGTGCTGGCAGGATACCCTTTTCCTCTCAGAGACTTTTATCCTAATACCTCAACTGATTGGATAATAGAAGCATATCTCCCTCACTCAAAATCTACTCACTCAAATTCTATCTTCTTTTGAACGGTAGCTTTACAGAAATGTCTACAGTATAATCTAACAGAATACCGGGGTACCATGTAGCCAAACTGCCACATAAAACTAACCATTATATATTCAAATGTAACTATGAACTAACAAAGGAAATAGAGTGTGCAATCATAAGTTTGGTAGACAGAGAACCATACTTATTTGGTAACTGATAAATTGAAAGAAGATAAAGAATCCAGAGCTGTCTGTTTCGCCACTGTAACTAGTTCCTGGCTTCTTCCCTCTGCAGGCTGCTATCCAATTGTCGCAGCAGCATTTGTTGAAGAGATCAGACTTTTCCCTTGGATTATGTTCACATCTCTTAATGAAGATTAGTTTGATGTACATGTATGGGCTCCCTTTTGGGATTTCTGTTCTGTTGCATTGATCTTCTCTTATTTTGTACTAATACCAGATTGTTTGATGATCACTTTCAGAAAAAGATAAGACGATACAAAAGCTCATATGGAAACACAAGATAGCACAAATAGGCAAAGCTATCCTGAAGAATAAAAATAAAGCTGGAGGTATCTGGTTCAAAAAAACTAATCCCCACCCCACCCCCTAAAAAATTCAGGGACTGCTGAATATGTTGTCAGAACTAACAAAATAAATTAGAATACGTGCCTAATGAGATGTGGGGGAGATTTTGGCATCCTGTGTGTAAGGGTTAATTGTAAAGGTGACTGTACTCTTGGAAGTCTGGAATCTCCAAAGAGTCACCTGAATCCTCTTACGAGCAAAGCTCCTGTTTCCTGAAAGACCAGGAGGCAGGCAGGAGATAGGGAGAATCTTGGAGTTTTTGGATTTGCAGGAAAATCGCTACCTTGGAGGCCCGCTATTTTATTACTTTCTGCGTTGAAGTGATATGATCCAGACCTCCAAGCCTATACGTTGTAAATTCCTATCACATGCTTTCTCTTTTGTGTCACTGCTAGCCCCTCATCAAGTACTTGCTCATTGTCATGTAGCTTTTTGATTCTTTTACTATAGAAACCCCACGATTATTTAATTCGGGGCACTTCTTGTTTATGGCAAGAGGTTGCCACTTGGACTAGAAAATAAAGTCATCTCACTCGCCTTTGAGTTTAGCTTGGATTCATTAAACCCCAACACCTGTGTACACAACAAGGCTCAAAGATTGATGCAGCTTTGATCTTCATAGTCAGCTCATTTGCTAATCCCACTTGGGCTGCTCCCCCAAATACCTTAGCCTGGGAAACTGAGAAGCAGCAGAAATTTGCTCCTCACACTTCTGACAGCTGGGAAGTCCATAAGCAAGATGCTGGCAGGTCCAGTGTCCAGGGAGGATTTACTATCCATTTCATAGACAGTGTGTTCTCACTGCTTCTTCAAGCGGTGAAAGCATTAAATCAGCAACCTTGGGTACCAATTCCCTTCAGGAGGGCTCTGTCCATAGGACCTCATCACTTCCTGAAGACGTAGCTCCTACTATAGCTTTGAGAATTTGGTGTCACTCTTGGAGTTAACTGAAGAGTTATACCACAGCACCAGCACAAGCTTTGTTTTAAGATTTCAAGAAGGTGAGCCTGGTGCAATAGCCTAGCAGCTGATGTCCTTGCCTCGCATGCCCAGGATCCCATATGGACATCGGTTCTAACCCGGTGTCCCTGCTTCCCATCCAGCTCCTTGATTGTGGCCTGAGAAAGCAGTTGAGGAGGCCCAAAGCCTTGGGACCCTGCACCCATGTGGGAGGTCTAGAAGAGACTCTGGGAACTTGGTTTTGGATCAAGGCAGCTCTGGCCGTTGTGACGGCTAGGGGAGTGAATCAACAGATGGAAGATCTTCCTCTTTATCTCTCCTCCTCTCTATATATATGTCTTTTCAGTAAAAATAAGTAAATCTTCTTTTAAAATTTCAAGAAGGTGCTTAGTGGAAAGAGACTGAGCAAATCTACTGGCTTTCCAAGGAGTATGTAATGCATTTTCCTTTGAGTCTACCTTCTGTACTTACCTCTCTGGTTTAACTCTTTCAATAAATAGCAACAGCTACATATTTCCATAGGAAATTATAAAGATCCTCAAGTTAGGAAGTTAGTCTGCTTGGAAATGGAAATAAATGCTCTCATGTACTTGTCCTTTTAATACGTGGGATGTAAGCACTCCACGTATCTCAAAGCTTTTAAAAAGCTTAATTAAAGAAGAGGATATAACAAAAGCTGATTGAGTTATTTAGTGAGTGATGTATTCATGCCTGTCAATATCATTTCATGGTAAAATATAAAATATACCACGACAGAGTTTAAAAGTTTAAAATATTAAAATAAAAGATAATTCAAATTTTCCATGAAGCTTTTGAAGACTAAGCTTATATTTAGTATGACATATATATTCAAATTGTACAATTACTTTTATTTAATAAATTTAATTTGCTAATAAATACTAAAATTACATACACATTGCATTTCAAAAGGTAAAGAGAGCTTTATAATCATAGCTTTTACATTTATTTAATGATAGTTTTGAAATTATGATTTTCCATTGCAAATCTCAAAATTACATTTCGTACATTTGTACTACTATGAATATACTTAAGCATCCTTTTCAACAAAATCTCCTATAAAAAGGAACAGAAAGAAGACTTTGCTCTAAAAAAAAAAAGCAACCTCTCACATTTCTTACTGGTGGGAGTCATATTGCATCAAATATGTTCCAAATCACTATAAAATTTTAAAAATTCATCCTATTCTTGGAGAAGATTAGAAGGTTCAGGAAAAAATTTTACCGTTAAGACATTTCTTAAAAAGCCATTTTCACATATTTTAAGTCTACAAATTAATATAACATTCCATCAGTTCTTAAAATTGAAGTATAAGCCATAGTGCTGGTAGAAACAGCTCATTGTGTTTTGTCTCAGTGTATATGTTGTAAATTGATCTAATCTAGCCCAGAAATGAGTCGGAGGCAGGCTCTTAGAATCTCAGGAATCTTTACTCACCAGCCATTGCCAACTGGTGGTCTATTCCACACCACACAAGTAGAAGAGGGGAGTAGCCCTTGATCAACCGTGTTCAGGGGTTTGTAGTCAGCCAATCAACCAACAGAGCACTGGTACATGGTGTGAATCACTCAACCAATTAAGCTTACATCAGTGCACAACACAGATTATCCAATCAACTGTAGTGGTATGGAACACAGAGAGCCAATCAGTTTAAACATCATGCACTTCAAGCTATCCAATCAGTAAGAGCCATATCCTGCTGAGTAGCAAACAACAGAACCAGACAAACAGGTCCTTCCAATTCCATGTACAGAATCAATTTGAGGCAATCAACTTACTGCCTGATCTGTAAATGAAAAGTAAAACATCATCCTGGAATGAGATACCATCTTGTAATAAGCACTTTCACTCCCCTTTTGGAGCTTTCTAACAACTCAAGGTATGGCAAAGGTTGGATTATGGACAGCTCCCAGAAATTTTTCAGATCTAGCCTTCCTGTTGTCGTTTTTATTGTCTAGGCTGTCACAAAGCACTGGCAGTGAAGATCTGGGCAGATGAAAACACTGAGGTCGACTATAGCAGTCAGTGGATTCAGGAGAGATTTCATCATGATTAGAGTGGCAGGATTGCCAGCAATTCAGGACTGTTGAGCTGTCAAAACCTCTTGAGAAATTCATGGCATTGTAAATTTCTTTTTTCTTTCTTCCTGTTGTTGATTTTGTATTGTGGCTTTTCATTTAAGAAGGACATGTGGTGACTGTGTAATGGAGACTGTCATGACCAGATGTTAGGATGCAGTGCAGTGTGCACCTCTACTTCCAGATCAAAGATGGACTATTAATGAAACTATTAGCCATATCTTGACAATAAGATGCTGGACTCTCTGCCATTGTCCATGCCCACAATGATGAACTGTTTATGAGAGCTATGCTATAGTAATAATATAGGGGAATTCAGTGTGGGGGGGAGGTTGGGAAAGGGACAGAGGAAATCCCAGGGCCTATGGCTCTGTATCATAGAATGATGATAATAATCTAAAAAGAAGTAAAAATAAAATAAAATTTAAAAAAGAAAAAGATAGGCTTTGGTTGGCTAGTAGAGTTCAAATGCATTAAAAAGTAAATGCCAGGTTTTCTGTTTAAAAAAAAATTAAGCTGTCTTTTTCAGTTAGTTACAGCTGTAGATGACCCACATGAAGAACCAAGTGTTGTCAAAATAATAGCATGTCCTCTGAGCAGTTCTTCAACTGTCCTGTCTGTACCCAACTCTTCAGTACAGGATATCATGATCCGACTCCTAGATTCTTGTAATTACCCCTTAACTCCTATCACTGCTGCCTCTTTTGTGTCCCCAAGATTATTCCTTGAGAGAGCAACTAGACTATCACTGAAAATATAAGGGGTATCATGCCACTTCCGTGATCACAGACCTTCAATGGCATCACATTCTCAAAATAAAGGACGAAATCTTTCAAACCACCCTCTATCACTACATAGCCATGTGCTTCAAATGTTCTTCCTCAACTGGAGTTACTATAGTTCCTCAGTAAAGTGGCAAATGTCCTCCTCAACTGGAGTTATTTTCCCAAACGTCCCTTCCTTAACAAGGCCAAATCTGATCACTCCATTAACAATTGCCCCCAATTTGGGCTCTCCCAAATCCCCTTACCCTATTCCAGCTTTCATTTTCCTCTGCAACACTTTTCAGCATGTGTCATATAATTTTCTTATTCAATATGTTCATCATCATTTTCCCATCTTCAACCCTTTCCTAGAATGAAGATCTAGGAACCTTTGCCTATTTGTCCTATACACACAAACAGTTTCTGATTCATTAAAGACACTTATATACATATATTGGCTGAATGAATGATTGCAGCTATAAACAAACAGACTGAGTATCAGTGTGTCATTGGGAAGAGGAAACTAAATGTAACATTGCAATTAGTAATAATAGTAAAATATTAATTGTTGCTTTATAGTATTAACTCTAACTGCTGGCTATAGGTAGCAGGCAAAAATTCTTCTATAACTGTTGATGATTTTCTATAATTACATCAGCATTTGCTTGGATCTATATTATTTCTGAAGTGGCTTTATAAGTACAGTTATTCTCAGCTTTTACAATAAGCTTACAACGCAAATAAGAATTATTCGGCCATTTCATACACAGAAATTGAGTCTCACAGAAATCAGGGAATTGTCTGGATCATACAAGCCCAGGTATTTGGCTTCTGGAAAAATGCCCACTCTAAATAAATTCTCTATGAAGTGCTGCTGCGGAAACAGTCATTTTTATATGAATTGGTTCATAGACCTTCCACCACCATTACAGGGTAAAATGTGGGGGACTTTTTTTTCATATCCATATTTTGCAAGGTGCAAGTGACCTTCAGGGCCTTCTTTCATCCTTTAAGACTCTGCAACATTGTTTCAGTTTTTTTCTGATGGCATTACAGCACAAAGTATGTGTAATAATGGCATACTGTCATCGATGAATCATGTGCTTGTCTCAAGACCCTTTGTCTCTTCAGAATTGAAGCACAATATGGAGGCAGTGGTTATGAGTGTAGGCTCAGGGCTTGTCCATGTGAGTCTTTCCCTGTTACAAGTTTCCTATACCCCAGTTCCACTTCCCTACTGATACCCATTGTACTTACATTGAATTTCCACAAGGACACAGGAAGATAGACAGGAACGAACATCACTAATGAAGGTAATCAAATTCAAATCTTATACAATGTGTAATTCAACTATCAGTAGGGTATTTTAGCTCTGAAATTGACCATGTTATATATAAATACCTTACAAATTGGTAACAGAAAACATGGTCTGAGTCAGTGTTATATGGAAACTTTCAAGTAGGTATTAGCAAAGTAACAACTCTGCACAAAGCAAGCAAGTAGAGCCAGTGTCCTTTAGATGGTGTGATGAACTGTATTGCTATGACTCATGATAGCAAGGACCTAACTCTGCTGCAGATCTTACTTTCTCATAGTCAAATGTTTTGTGGTGAACTTGAAAAAATTTCTCCATGATATATGATAAGCCCCTTTTAACTTTTTGCAAGGAAATCCTAGGCACCACCGAAGCTTTCTTTATTAAAAAAAAAAAAGCATTAAATTCCACATTATATTAGATGTGAAAAAAAGACGTCATGATATGTAAACAGAAATACGTAGTCATTCCTCCTGTGTTTCTGAATTTGGGCTTAATCAAGAAAGATAGCCTGGACTGAAAATTAGGAAACCAGAATGCTACTCCTGGATTTGCAACCAATCTACTAAATGACCTTCGCAAATCAGCAAACCCCTCAGTTCCTGTTCTTTCATTTTAACTAAGAAGGTTAGACTGAAAGATCACAAAGATCCCTTCAAACGCAGAAATTCAAATAATCTGTGCTCTGGCTAATCAATTCATACCTAATCCTTCCTCAGAAGGCTGCCAGAAGTTCTAGCTGAAGAGTTCCTATGCAAAAAAATTGTCAACAATGAGCTAAATGACCAACATCAAGCTAAATACTATATGTAGACAGACTCACTATGAACATGGAAATATTTATTCCTATTTTTCCAGGTTTTTTAAAGATTTTTTTTTTATTGGCAAGGCAGACATACAGAGAGGAAAGGGAAAAAGGAAGAGCTTCCATCTGTTGACTCACTCCCCAAGTGGCCACAATGGCCAGAGCTGCACCAATCTGAAGCCAGAAACCAGGAGCCTCTTCCAGGCCTCCCATTTGGGTGTAGGGTTCCAAGGCTTTGGGCTATCCTCAGCAGCTTTCCCAGGCCACAATCAGGGAGCTGGATGGGAAGCGGAGCCACCAGGATTAGAACCAGTGCCCATATGGGATCCCGGGTCTGCAAGATGAGGAATTTTGCCACTAGGCTACTGTACCAGGCTCATGGGTTTTTCTTAAATATTTATATTTTTAAGTTTTTTTTTCTTTCCTAAAGGGCAGAGTTACAGAGAAAAGGACGTCCATCTGATGGTTCACTCCCCAAGTGGTCACCAAAGGCCAGAATTTAGCTGATTCGAAGCGAGGAGCCAGGAACTTCTTCTAGGTAGGCCTCATGGGTGAAGGGGTCCAAGGACATGAGCCACCCTCCACTGCTTTCCAAGGCCATTAGCAGGGAGCTGGGTTTTAAGTGGAGCAGCCAGGGCATGAATTGGCATCCATATCTGTATCCAGCACTAGAGGTGGAGGCTTAGCCTGTCATATCACAGTGCCAGCTGCAACTATCCAGTTTTCAAAACCAATGCCTTCATATTTGTAGAACCTGATGTGAAAATATTCCTATTATATATTTAAATTAGAACACCAGAAACTGTGGTGTTAAGGCCATTTGGAGGGCATATTTCAAGCCCTAACAAATGTGAAAAATGACAACAGAGAAGTTTACTTAAAAGGTTATAAATTAAGGATCAGTGCCCATCATTCCTCCAGCTCTGCCTGCCCTGTTTCTCCTTCCTTCATGTCACTCATTCTGCAACTCCCAAAGTAATGGCAAGACATGATCTAACAACTGGAGTGATGCTTTCATGTTCTAAATCTTCCTTTTGATCCATGGGCTGCATAATTATCCTTCAGTAGCACCCTGGCCAATCTTCTTTCTCCTTCTTGTTTATACACCACTATTGACACATGATGTCCAAACCAGCAGTTAATGGAGCTTTCTTATGAGGTGTTTTCAATTATACCATCCAAACTCCAAATACTCACCTCACTGTACTCATGTATGTAGGAAATAGTTAAATGTAAATCCTTCAAATGAATAAGAATTCATTTTAGCTATTATTGAAAAGCTATGTTTAGGGGCAAGCATTGTGGTATGGTGGTAAAAGCTGCCACCAGCGACAATGGTACCCAAGGATGTTCAAGCTCCAGGTGTAGGTGGATGGTATTACAGGTGCAGAAAATTTCCAGTGCCTTATTTTTTTTTTAATTTTCCATGATAGAATAAACATTGTATCATATACTATTTAAACACAATGAAAGCCAGAACTAGAAGAAAACCTTCATAGAGTCTTACATCACTTCCTTTGTCACTGTCTTAGAAAACCCTTGGATTCTTCTCAGGATCTACTTCCATTTCTCCTTTTAAGCCCCTTCAATCAAGTCCCAGAGCCACATGACATGAGGCAATGCACAATGTAATTTTTTCTATTTCCTTCTCAAAATCAGACTGTTGTCAACAAGACATGTTTGGTGAGAGATGGGCTAGAATTTATCTTTTAAACTGCATATCTATGTTAGCTACTTGTCATTTTTAAATTTTGTTTTAACTAAAGCATTCAAACTTAAGCGGTGATGGAGGGCATATGGAGGGTTTATAGGAAATAGCAGAGCTTGTTTGGAAGCCTAGATCCAAACATATGCCTCACAGGAGCCTGGCCAGTAACAATTTGGGAGATAAAGTATTATATCTAGTCTGAAGTTACACCACAGCAAGTGGGGAGAGGGCTAAGTTACACAGTGGCCTGGCCCCCATGGTTTGTTCTCAGTGGCCAACTTAATAGCTCAAAGCAGAGTATATACTCCTGAGCAAGTGAAATAGAGCATATATATGCATCTTCCTACTTCTCCTTGGGTCAATTTCACCACCTGAAATTATACTGCAGTGCCTCACCATCTCAGAATCCCCATCTCCCACAAGGCTCTCTCCCTCTGTTGCAGTTTCTGTGTTAATTTCTTTCTTAAAAAAAAAGATTTATTTATTTTTATTGGAAAGTCAGGTATACAGAGGAAGATAATCCATCTGCTGATTCACTCCTCATATGACTACAACGACTGGAACTGAACCAATCTGAAGCCAGGAGCCAGCAGCTTCCTCCAGGTCTCCCAAACAGGTGCAGGGTCCCAAGGCTTTGAGCTGTCCTCCACTGCTTTCCCAGGGCACAATCAGGGAGCTGGATGGGAAGTAGGGCTGCCAGGATTAGAATCGGAGCCCATATGGCATCCTGGACGTGCAAGGCGAGGACTTCAGCTGCTAGGGCTCCCATTTTTTTCTTTCTTTTTTTTAAGAGTTACTTGTTTTATTTGAAAGTCAGAGATTAGACAGAGAGGGAGAGACAACAAGATATCTTCCAGTCACCGTTCACTTCCTAGAGAGCTGCAACAGCCAGCTAGAACAGCCAAAACCAGTAGCTAGGAGCTCCTTCTGGACCTCCCACATTGGTGGCAGGGCTCCAAACATTTGAGTCATCTTCCATAGGCCATTAGCTGGATTGGAAGTAGAGCAGCTGAGACATTAACCAGTGCCCACATATGTGCTGATGTCACACATGGTGGCTTCACCTGCTACCTCACAGTACCAGTCCTTAGTCGGTTCATTTGTAAAGCCCAAAGAAATACATCAGAATTTTACCAATTTGACCTTTTCTTCAGTTTTCTCTGTTGTATTTTTTTTTAAAGATTTATTTATTTTTATTGGAAAGTCAGATATACAGAGAGGAGGAAAGACAGAGAAGAAGATCTTCCATTCATTGATTCACTCCCCAAGTGGCCGCAATGGCTGGTACCTGAGCCAATTTGAAGCCAAGAGACAGGCCAACAGCCAGGACCTGGAAGCCTCTTCCAATAGGTGCAGGGTCCCAAGACTTTGGGCCATCCTCGACTGCTTTCCTAAGCCACAAGCAGAAAACTGGTTGGAAAGTGGGACTCTCTGGGACACAAATCAGCACCAACATGGGATCCTGGCATGTGCACGGTGAGGACTTTAACCACTAGGCTACCATATCAGGCCCTTTTCCTTTTTTAAAATGTTCACTTTGTTTATCTGGTTGTGTGGCAACTCTCTCAAGATTACACTTTTGGTGGAAACTGTATAATACCTGGCAAGAGTATATACTTAATAATTAATTAACTTGCTTTCCTCTTGATTTTTTAACAGTGGCATAAAATTGAAACACGCTTGAAACTCTGTGTCTTGAGGTGAGTATAACTGCAGGTGCTTTGCGGGCACCGATCATAAAGTCTCTCCAACACACCTGTGCCACCGCTGGGGCTAAGTGGCTTTTCTGGAGGCCTCTGAGTACTTACCAAACAGGAAATCAAACATAAAGGTCTCAATATGGTGGGATGGGAACAGGACATGGTTCCTCCACTTAACTAGGAATAACAACTTACAAATGAACCATCCAATTATAACTGCCCTTAGTTTAAGTTAATTAGCTTAAGACTCATTTTCCTCTGCTTATTTAATATACAAGTTCAGTTTTCCTGTCACATAAACTCAGCAGAAAAGTTTTCTGTTGCATTAAGAAGCTACTGAAATCTCCAAAAAGTTTCCCAAAAAACAGGTGGGATACTCAGTAATATATTTAGAGTTTTGTGTTCCCTCCCCTCCAAAACCCAATCCTGTAAAAATGGATGTTCTGCCTTCATTTATTCCTTAAAAAATAAAAATTCCCTGAAACAAAGCACTTAAGCCTGGTATGGAAAGTTCAGTCTTGGGCTTGATAATGTGTGAGAGGAAACAAGGTCCCAGTCCTGTGTTTGTAATTTTTCCATCGCAATGGTTGGTTTCAAATAAATTATTTCTCCATTTAAGTTTTTCCTAAATCTGGAGTGATGTGGAGAACATGAACAGAGGTGACTCACTTTATGTTTTCAATTTTACACATGTGGGCACGCTCCTCTCCTCAAACTCTTCAAAGCCCATAATCATACTTTATCCATGTGCTTGTATACCTTGAGTACCCAGTATGTCACTATGCCTAACTTGCATATCTAATGACTACCTCCTGAATTAATTTGAAAATAAAGATAATTTGTTTTCCCCACTCTACATAAAAATGTAAAATAAAAAGTTCACCAAAGCAGAGACAATAAGCTAGCACTCCATCAACCAACTAGATGAAGTAAACAAATAAGTTTTTAGTGGGCTAGGATATAATTTTTTAAAAATATTTTTGGAAGAATTGCTTTAAAATTCAAGAGATTTCAGCATAAAGGCCCCAAATTTTGTCTTTCCTTTTAAAATTGCAAGAGTCACCAAGATTGAATCAATTGAGTCAATATGACAAGGGGTTGGAATGAGTGGTGAGGTGTCTGAATATCAACAATTTTCTTATCTCATTTTTATCCTGTGTTGTCTTGCATCCAATCTGTTTCACTTATTTATATGGCCTCAAACAAAGATCAAATAATAGTATCAAATATTATTCAAATAATATTTAAAGTGATATTATTGAAATGTAGTCTTCCTCTTCATCATTTGAAAACAGGTTTTTCAAAACACTGTTTTAGCATTTTCAAGGTAGGAGCCTTTAAGGATGAAGTCTCACAGAGAAATAGAATGTCTTCAGAATTTATTTGATCATGGTAAGTCACCCATCTGTTTGCTGGCACCAGGTATGTCTGTAATAACCAACCCAGGGCTTTACATACAGAATTACTACAGGGAATAAACTCTATTTCCAGGAGGTGGAGGGGACAACAAGAAAAAAAGGAACTCATTAATTTTGACACTTTTTAAACTTTGTTTTTCCTCATTAAAAAATGTAGTTGGTACCCTATAAATACAGAAACAGAAAAAAGCTCTCTGCATTATCCTTCAATCAACTTCATATAAATACATCTGTACATATGTATATTTTATTTTTTATATTAACCCATTTCCCCTATTTGAATCCACCTTGCTACTTCAAAAAGGCCATCAAAATGTATTCTGCACATCTTGCCTGAAGTCTTATCATTTTTGTGTATTAAGGCTTAAAGTCTAATTTTACTGTCACTCATTATGGGTAATAACACACAGTGTCTTGGTAATGTTCATTTCTCACTAATGGTATGAGATCCCTTTTTAAAAATTAATTTATTTGAAAAAGTTTTATTAATGTGCAATACTTGTATATTCTTCTAAGTATAATGCAACATTTCAACAATTTAATTACTTCTTTGTCATCAAATTCATCACAAGAAAAATTTATTCTTAGGGTTTATGTAGTATCACAATGAATTTAGTGAATTAGAAACAGAATAATTGGGGCTGGAGTGGTGGCATACAGGCTAATCCTCAGCCTATAGCACTAGCATCCTATAAGGGTGCTGGTTATATCTCCAGGTGCTCTACTTCCTGCTCCAGCTCCCTGTGTATGGCCTGAGAAAGCAGCAAAGGATGGCCCAACTCCTTGGGACCCTGGACCCACGTGGGAGACTCAGAAGCAGCTCCTGACTCCTAGCTTCAGATTGGCTATGGCAGCCATTTGGGGTAATAAACCAGCAGATGGAGGATCTCCTGTCTTTCTCACTATCATTCTGTAATTTTTATACATAGTTATGTTTTTACACACTCTCAGGATTAACAAAATGTATTGTCATTTAGAAAGTGAATTCAAATAAACAATGAATTAGTAGATTTTCAAAATGAATGCAATTGATATGGCTGCAAACAAAACATTTAATGTTTTGTGTGTGTGAGGTCATTCTGTATTTCTGTAAACTCAACAGAGAGGCCCTCTGAATTCTCAACTCCATGATGCATGGACCCTAAGAAACTTGTTTCCTTAGTAATGGTTACCAAGTCCTTGGGATACAGGAGAATTTCCTTCTAACTTAACCTAACATGTACTGTTCTTTTTTGCCACCCATAGATATGAGTGATCATTTTCCTAAGTAAAATTATTTGCTTGATGTTTGCTTGAAAGTAGGCAACATTGTCTAGTTTATGAATATGCTTCCAAAATAAGCTAGACATTGGAACCAATCTCTTAAATATATTAAAACATAAATCACTAAGGAAAAAAATTTCCAAATTGTTGTAAAGGTTTTTAAACTCATAATATCTATATGATACCATTTAGTGCTTTCAACTAAAATATTCTATAAGAATAATACAAAATTTAGCTTGATTTATTTGGAGTTTATAACTGTTATTCTTTCTTAGTAAACCATTAAACTTTAAAGATTTATTTTTATTATTTTTTCATTGGAAAGGCGGATATACAGAGAGGAGAGACAGAGAGGAAGATCTTCCATCCGATGATTCACTCCCCAAGTGAGCCGCAACGGGCTGATACTATGCCGATCCGAAGCCAGGAGCCTCTTCCGGGTCTCCCACGCGGGTGCAGGGTCCCAAAGCTTTGGGCCGTCCTCGACTGCTTTCCCAGGCCACAGGCAGGGAGCTGGAAGGGAAGCGGGGCTGCCGGGATTAGAACCGGCGCCCATATGGGATCCCGGGTGTGCAAGGCGAGGACCTTAACCACTTGCGCCACCGCGCCGGGCCCAAACCATTACACTTTAAATTTTTCACTGCTCATTGATCAATTCTCAAGTCTGTGACATACTTATATAAAATTTTGTCAAAGAATAAAATTAAAGCTTCAATGAAACTTACCTAGCAGCATAAGTATTTTTATTGTCAGACTGCGAATTCACTTCTGAATTACACATTTTGTATTCAGACCTCAATGTTATACAATCATTTAGAAATAAGAAAGTTGAAGCATCTAACTAAAGCAGAAAAATTTACTCTGTTGCTTAACAAAAATGACTTGGTCCTAAAGCAAGGATTATACAAAGGATGCTAGGACTACTGAGGACATGGACTACTCAAGAGGCCATTCTTAGTAAACCTAGTTCCTTACTAGCCTTTCTGAGAATCACCCCAATTTTATGAAACAGTCAATCTTCCTTGTTGACATGGCTGATTCCTAGATTATCTGCCAGCAGACACTGGGTCATTTGCCACTAGGCATATGATATTATTTTCCTTCATTGTACAAATTCATTGTGGAGAAATAATTAGAAAATTTGTTGTGTAACTATATCTTGATTTTATACAGAGAAAAAAAAGAGCCAGACAGATTCAGTATAAATGCAAGATGACTGGCCGGTTCAATATTTAATACTGTTCCAAATTGGCAGTTTATACTTAACTGTTTCCTCAATAAAATGATAAATTATAAAATTCACATAATCCTACACCTTACTAGGTTGACTGGGCTGACTGGGCTATTGCACATTTATTCACTTATATATATTTTTTTCTGTCCAAGATTTGGTCATATCTATTCTTTGCAATATAACTTTTGTGATCTCATCAACACCATTGATTCTTATCCTCTAATAATAAAGACAAGTGTCAATTTAATATGCACAGTTGGGTTTCAGTTTTCCATGTTTATACTACTTATAAGAAAAATTGATTTCTAAAGGCAAGATATCCATAATTAAGTTCATATCCTTTCTTCTTCCTGCTTTCTGTTGGTGATTAATGACATCATCAATTACCGCTATTTGTTTTCTTTTGTTTTGCTTGGCTTTGTTTAGCTTGAGGAAACAGAGGGAGAGGGAAGAAGAGAAAGAGAGCCTCTCTCCACTGGTTCACTAGCCAAATGGCCGCAGTAACTGGACAAGGATCAAGATGAAGCCAAGAGTCAGGAACTCAATCCAGGTCTTTCTTGTGGTTGGCAGGAATCCAACTACCTTGAGCCATTACCACTGCTCAGCAGGAAACTAGAATTGGAGTAGAGCTGGGACCAGAAACGAGGTACTCCAATTAGGAATGCAGGCATTTCACTCAGTAGGTGAAACACTCACGACAACATCCATTTTTGTTATTTTTTTTTTTATTGGAAAGGCGGATATACAGAGAGGGGAGACAGAGAGGAAGATCTTCCGTCCGATGATTCATTCCCCAAGTGAGCCGCAACGGCTGATACTATGCCGATCCGAAGCCGGAGCCTCTTCCGGGTCTCCCACGTGGGTGCAGGGTCCCAAAGCCTTGGGCCGTCCTCGACTGCTTTCCCAGGCCACAGGCAGGGAACTGGAAGGGAAGAGGGGCTGCCGGGATAGAACCAGTGTCCATATGGGATCCCGGGCATGCAAGGCGAGGACCTTAACCACTGCGCCACCGCGATGGGCCCCGACAACATCCATTTTTGAAATGTCTTTCCTGGTATTCATCAATATTCCTGGTTCTCTACTCCATTTGTGCACATAAGAGGATGTCACTTGCACATCCCCTTCAGTTTAAGAACATCCATGTGATGCAGTTAAAACCAGCTTTAGTTGCTTTTAAAAAACATTTATTATTCATTTGAAAGGCAGAGTTACAAAGATAAGGAGAGACAGAGAGATCTTTAATCCACTATATCATTCCACAAAAGGTTACAGGAGGCAGAACTGGGCTAGGCTAAAGCCAGGAGCTAGAAGCTTCTCAGCTCATGTAGGTTCAAGGGTCCAAAATCCTAGGCCACCCTCTACTTTACCAGGTACCTTAGCAGGGAGCTGGATCAGAAGCAAAGCAGCTACACAGAAACCATTGCCCATATGGCATAATGTATGCATAATAGATTTCACCCCTTATGCTATAATGCTGGCATCAAGTAGCCAATGCTACTTTAGGTCATCAATGTTTGAAAACAGTATGGCATTAAAACATAGCTGAGTTGGTTCTGACTGCTATATAATTGGCAGATATGAAGCCTCACACCATTGATTTAGTCAGGATTACATTTAAATGTATGTGACACAAAAACTTAAAATATGAATGACAAAACACATCTTTACATCGATTACTATGTCATATAAAATGCGTCCAGAGGCAAGCTGCTGGGCTGTAGTGGAAATTTGCACTTACCAGTGACTGACTCGGGATCCTACTTCTCCATAATGGATGCTCAAAATCATCACTTGCAGCCTTTGGCTTCCACTTCATCATACCGATGGGTGTAAAGTGCTCTGGCACATCCCATCCACGTCTCTGCAACTGGGAGGGAAAAAGGAAAGAAGGAAATACTTCTCTTGAGTAGAAATCTCTAGAAGTTATATTTCTATCTCATGTGTTCAAACTTAACCACTTGCCAATCCAGCTACTGCAGCTATAATATAATCATTTGATTGGGCAGTGATGTGGTAGCACCCAGATGGGAGTGAAAACTTGGACTAGCAAAACATGTGGTGTATCCCAAATTGGAGGACTTCTAGCTCCTGGTTCCTGGGCCTAGCTCCTGATTCCACCTTCCCATTAATGTGAACATGGGAGGAGAGCAGTGATGGTTTAAGTAACTGGATCCCTGTCATCCATGTGGAAGACCTGGATTGGCATCCTGTCTCTTGACATTTGCCTGGCCCAGTCCCAGCTGTTGGAGACATTTGTGGAATCAATCATTGGATGTAAGTGTGGTCTTTCTCTCTCTCTCTCTCTCTCTCTCTCTCTCTCTCTCTCTCTCTCCCCCTCTGCCTCTTCTCCCTTTCTCCCTCGAAAATAAGTATACACCCAGCTAAAATGTTGATTAGTGATGAGGAAAGAAAGGGAGAATAAATACCAAAAGATACTAGCAATATCAGCTACAGTTTTGTTTGATTTTAATGTTTGCTTCATCCTTCACTTCACTCATTTTATTAATCCCACTATCAAAATGTCTCTCAAATCTGACTCTCCCATTTGGCCCCAATGGTTCTTGGCAGATAGTCATCACTGGTACTGCTATAAATACTTAGTCCTTGCTTTTCTTCAGTCGTTTTCTTTCACCCCTTTATGAATTGGACCTTCTCAAGTTTAATGATTAAAGCAGCCAGAAGTGTTATTAGTCCATATGATCATGGTTCTGTATAATCCTTTACTCTCTTTATACTCTTACTTGACTGCCCATTAACTATAAAATGTAATCTAAATTCCTCATCACAATATTCAAAATGTTTCATTGTAAACTTGGCAATAACAAAGTTTTACACTAGTATTTCCCATTATACCATGTTCATTCAAATGAATTCCTCTGTTGTGGCATCACTCTTCCTCCTGCTCACTTCCACTTGTTAACTGCTGCTCACTTTGGTCAAGCACAGTTGAAAGATTACTTCTTTAAGATTAATAAATTTTTATTTGAGAAGATTTGGCAGAGACAGAATGAGACACTGAATTCTTCATCTTCCAGAACATTTGTGTAGTCCTTTCTTTTTGTCCTGGAATTTTATTTATACGCCTTTTCAGTACTTAGCTTTATATTTTTGGGATGTATCTAACCCATTGAGCCATGTGCTCTCTGAATGTAAGAACTGTCTCAATTTTTATGATTTCATGTTTCATATGAAAAATGGATATCCAATAAACAATCATCGACTAAGTCTATATAGAAGATTGTATGATCAGGAGTTAATATTGTGCCCATGCAATAAACTTTAAGACTTGGTTATAAACGACGTTTCATCTAGTTTTTGTATGGAATTAAATAAGACATCAGTTCTAAATCTTATTCTCAACTTTTTGAGTCTGTTTCTCAGCATTTTCATACATTTCAGGATTTATCCTAAATACTCTTGATATCTTAATAAAAAGTTCTAATCAGCTCTAATCAGAGCTCTAATCAGAGTAAATAAAACAACAGTGTCATAGGAATTGCTTTGTTTTATTTTTATTTTTGATGATGTTCACATAATTGATTAGAGTGAATTGCTTTATTTTAAATACAAAAAAAAAAAATCTGATCATATCCTAACAGTTAGATTAGCACCTAACAAAATCTATTTCCCTAGAGATCCTTGTAAGCATTGATTTATAATTGGCAGATCTTTACATTAAATCAATCAATGAGTTCTTAGAAAACCCAAGTCACCTAAACAGTCTTTTATCCTTAAGATTAGTATATTAGCATGAATTTTTGGGGAAAAACTACATCACAGATTTACTTTATTATTTTGACTCAGAAGTACCGACCCTGATTGTAAGTGCAACATTTTTTTGTGCATTATTAGGGTGAAATTCACAGTGAGGTCTTTCAGAATGAAATTCATTCTTTTCACTTAAAAGAAAAGAGACCTTTGTGTATAATCACACCTAAGGATACAAGCACTCTTTTAATAACTTATTTTAATTTATATAAAGTAAACAAATTTCATGTATTTTATAATACAGATTAAAAACACAGTGATACTTTCCACCCTATCTCCATCCTTTCTGCATTTCCCACACTCCCTGATGGAGGAGCTCTCATGATTTCCCTTGGCTACTACCAGGAACTATCTACATGCCAGGAGAAAGGGGCAGACCCTGTTTGGCCACAATCCTGTCAGTGAGATGAGAACTGCTTTAGCACTTTTGAATCCCAGAGGGCCTATGATTGGCAAACTAAATAGGAAATGCCAAAAGATTCCTTGAAAAATGGAGGAAAAGCCCAATTAATCAGCTCCTGGAGCTGGCTAACACCCTGGGCATTTCAGCATTTGCGCTAGCACATCTCTTTTTATTGTATAAGACTATTTGAGCTGGCTTCCAAACTAATGCATTTCCCCATAAGAGATGGGAGCTCATCATTGCAACTGAACCATTATCCTTTTTTTTTTTCAAGCACTTAAAGGGGAAATGATGTACTTTAATAAATATAGTCAGACAATTCAAAAAGTAAATTCACTAATGGGAAAAAAAAAACATTTCTTGGATTTTAGGAACTTCTAAAAGTGAATGCTGTTGTTCAGTTTTTTAAAGTCTAATAAAATAGGTCGATTTTAAGTGTTCTAAGGAAGCCAGCATCATGACTACTCGGTCGTTATTGATCAGGTTTTCTCAGATTAAAGGCTCTGAGCAAATTCTGCCTTAAAAAGAAGTATTTTCTCTTCATATCTGTTGTTTTCATATTGATATCACAAGCAATATGTTCCAAACACAATGAAGGATGGATTCGTGTTTCTTCGCGGTAACATGTTAAAGACTGAAGAACTGATATTTAGTTTAATGATGTAATAAGTTAAATCTGTTTCTTACCCTTCTGAGAACATTGCCTCTGTATAATACCAAAATGCTGTTGCACAAGAATGGCTTACAAACAAAAAGGTTAACAAACTGAAGTATGTCACTTTAATTACTACATGTTGCAGAATAAGAAACATTTTAAATTCCATATTTTATCCTTGAAATTAAGTCATTATGGGAGTCCAAAAAATAATTCAAAACTTACTGGCTCCAAAGAAAATGACAAAGAAACAAAGAAGTGATGGAAAGAAGAAAATTTTCTATGAATACATCATGTGCTTTCCCAAAATAATACATTCCAATTTAATATGGAATTTAGGTACTTAGTAATTTAATGAAAAAATTAAGGCAATATACATCCATTTTCTGTGGCTAGTTCTTAGTCTCTCTTTACTATTAATTTGTCTTTTTCTACATAGACAGATCTTACAAATAGAATAAGTAAATTAATATGTGTATGCTTCTCTGGCTTCTCAAATGCCCCCCTCACCAAAACTGAACTGATCCTCTTCTTCTCACAAACCCTTTACTTCAGTCGTTCTCCCAGGGAGAAAGACTCCCTCACCTTCTTTTCTCTCTTCTCCCTGCCAGTCATCTCCTGCTGATCTACTTCACTAGTATGTGTTGAACCAATGCATTACTCTTCATTCACATCAGAAGATGTTTTACCCATATTGTTACAACATATATTATTGCATTCAGTCATCCCAAATTCACAAATTCATTTTCTATGTTGGCACAGTCATCTAAGTTGCCCCTGCAAAGTCCCTCACTTCCTTCAATGACTCTTATAAATTCTGACCTCCTTCCATGACATGAGTGAACTCATTCTTTCTTTAACTTTTTATGTCTCATAGTTCTCCATTTCATAGCCCATTTTCCCATGATACTGAAGGATGTGGTAATCCTCAGGTTGACTATATACTTTATCTCTGTGTGTCGTTAATGTATTCTCCTTCCTTTTCTCTTATTTTTCTCTTCCTTTGCTCTTATTTTTACTCATATAATTGCCAAGATCCCACTTGAGCTTCGGAACTCCAGGAAAGGGAAGGGATCAACTCTTTGTTGAAGCTTTTTGTTAAACACATTTTGCAAGTATATTCCTGTTTCTGATATCAGAAACTGGCTAAAGGAATAATACACAAGCATAAAACTATCACACATATGAAGATAATTCAGTAAGGTGGTGGGGTCCAAAACTAAAATAGAAACATCAAGAATCAGTTGGTTTCATTTGTGCAAACCGAAATGTACACATGTTATAAAGAAAGAAGACATTTTACTAACAATTTCATAAAATGCCTAGAGGAGGAGGAATTGTGAAAGATAACTATTAAGAAGAAGATGAAAATCCAGTAAAAAAAAATGAGGACTTGAACAAAAGAAAGAATCCCACATTCATAATTATCTTGACCCATAAGGATGTCAATTACCTATAATTGAACTGACAAATTATGTAACTATCTAATAAAAAATACGTTGTTTTTCATTCGACATATTCCAAAAGTTGAACAGAAAGTTATAAGAAAATATGAGTAATTATTCACTTCTAATATTACACAAATTTTCAGCTGGAACATAAACAAAACTTTCAGGTCATAAAGTAGTAATAATTATGAGAAATAATGGGTTTAAATCAAAATTTTCTAGATTTTAAATCCACTATAGTCGATGTTCCAGAAAGAAAATGATGTACTTAAACTGAGTGAATAGAGTAGTATTGAGTGAGTAGAGTAGTTTTGAGTGAAAGAATAATTTGCAGGAGCCAGTGCCATGGCTCAACAAGCTAACTGTTCACCTCCAGGCACAGGCATATCAAATGGGCACCAGTTCTATGCCTGGCTGCTCCTCTTCCCATTCAGCTCCCTGTTTCTGGCCTCTGGAAAACATCAGAGGACGGCATAGGTCCTTGGGCCCCTGGACCCACATGGGAGACTTGGATGGGGAACCTGGCTTAGGATTGTCTCAGCTCTGGCTACTGTGGAGGCAATTCCTTCTGTATAAATCTTTCAAATAAAAATGAGCAATTTGCAAAACTCAGTAAAGGACACAAAAATAGACTAATGGTGTATTATCTGAAAACTGTTATTGGCTGGGCATTTTACCCCGTTAAATGTGAAGAAGAAAAATGAAGGACATACATAATTCAGAAACAAAAATTCAAGCTCATGTGTTGCCTGGTAGAACAGAGATACCCTACGCGGATGGAGGATGAAACCGGTGTGATGAATAGATTGCCTTCTCTTTCCTCCCTTTCTTTGGTCATCTCTCAGTACTCATGACTGGTTGAACTTAACAAGTATCCATTGGTCATTTTAGAGAGTTTATTCTCTTACCATATATAATCAAGTAAACAACGTAAAATTAAGATTTCAGTAGATGGCCTTAACGAGAATTGTGAACTGCAATGTAAGTCATGTAAATTGCCAGAATGTAGAATACAGTTAAAGTGATGAAAAATCAAAAAAGCACATGAGATACGTGCTATCTTATTAAAAAGTTCTAAAAGAAAAATAGGCAGGAAAGTCTGTGACAGAGGCAATATCTGAAATTATATTGTCCAAGAGTAAAAAAAGAAATTAATGAACAAAGGGTGATTAGAAAATGGGTTGTCATTATGCAAAAGAATGAAGCTGAAAACTTATCTAACACCATGTATAAGTGAACTCAAAATGGACTGAAGATATACATGCAAGAGTTAAACTATAGACCTCACATAAGAAAACAAAGATTTAACATTAAATATGGAAATAATCTCTTACAAATGGCATAAAAAGCACAAATGACACTTTAAAACACAGACTGGACTATGTCAGGATTAAAAATTGTTGCGTGACAAAAGATTCTATCAACAGAATGAAAAGGCAACCTACAGAATAGCTGAAAATATTTGTAAATAAACAAGTAACATAATGGAGTACCACCCAAAATATGGTATTGCTTAATAAGTACTAAGTTACATTATGGAGTAGCAACAAACTGTTCTGAAGAGGGATGTAAGTCATAGTTGCCCAAACATGGCAATGTGTTCAATACCACAAAAATAAAATGGTAAATGCTCATTCTTTGAAAAATACATTTCAAAACACTTTCCTTTTTCATGACACAGTTCCTTAAGCTTAGGGACTTCTCCTCCCACCCCTCTTGACACGCCATCCAATGTTATCCCCTATACACATTTTTTTCTTATTTCTTTTCTTTTTGAATTTCATATAGTTGTTTAGGGTACAGAAACAAGAGGTAGAGGAAAGTGAGTGAGACCATTGTCTCCATACTCTTTTTTCCTTCCTGTATCTGCAGGAAAGGGAGAGACGAAGGGAGAAGCCACACCCAGCCTCCCTGATATGGGACCTGCTCTGAGGGTCCTGATCAAATGGCTTTAATAGTTCAACAGTTCTGAATTGCTGTCAATCTCGCCACTCCAAGTACAATGAAATCTCTCCAGAATCCACTGGCTATAACATAGTCCACCTTAGAGTCTCCAGTTGCCCAGGTATTCTCTGCCAATGCTTGGCTGGGGTAGTTGATAGATTTGTTCTGTCCTCCATCCTCTGTTGTGGTACCAGGTGTCCTCTGCAGACTCCAGTGTACTACCATATCCTGCATGTGCATCTGGTCATGCTGTCCACTGCTCCATAAAACCACTGAGGAGGCCCATGTAATCTACGGTCAGATCATGGAACCTGCAATTTTCTCCATGGTTGCAGTTCTGACACCAGCAGTTCCCTTGGGGGGATCCCCAAAGACACCTCATCTGAGGTGATCCCAGATCTGATTCTTGTGTGTGCTTGCCAGTACAGGATCCAGCACAGTCTATCATCTAAATCAGCTTGCACACACACTGGTAGCTGCAATTGCTGTGTCAGTTCTGTCTCCAGACCTGTCTTCTATACAAACCAGTGGGTGTTGCAGCCCAGCCTGATCCTTCCCACCACACACTCACCCTAGTCAGAGTGACCCAAAATAACCCCCACCAGGCCTGCCCTCTACCCTGGTTCCCCTACTTCCCAGTATGTACAGCAGACTGGTCCAGTCTGTCCCACATGCCGTTTAGCTCTCATACATATCAATGGGCATTAAATCCTAGTTCAACCCAACCAGCCCCACTATCCAGCCCACACTGATGCCGATGGGTGCTACACTCTGCCTAGCCATGCCTGCTCGTAGTCCTGGTTCTCATGCTCAGCAGTGGGTGTGGCAACCAAGAGGGAGATGTCCACTGTTTTCCTAATGGGCCCCCCTCCCACTCCTGGATCCTACACTGTCCAGGTGGTTCTGCTGTTCAGTTTCAAAGAATTTGCCCCCTGTGGCAGCATCTTCCAGTTGATGCTGCGGCAAAGCCCAACCAACCCACATCCACTCTGACTTATACATACATTGGTAGGTAAAGTTAGCCCAGCCTGGCTTTCCTTCAATCAACCTCACATGCAGGCCTAAAGTGACCCATGTTCTGTTCCGACACTCACTGTCAAGTAATGGGATCTAGCCCTGCCAGACAAGCCCCCAGTCCTAGATTTCATGTGGTCTGACATCTGGTGGTCAGCAACAATCCATTCTAATAACCTCAGCTCACTTCTCCCATGTGGGCTGGTTCATCAGTCTGACCCATAAAGTTCTTCCAATCTTGTACCTCCAAACCACCAGGTTTCAGTCTTCTCACCTGCAAGTACAGTGGCCTTGTCATTGGGAGTCCCTCAGGAGTTATTCCTCATCTGCAATACATTCCCACAGTGGTCCTCCCTATCCCATACTCCCTTGCTCCTTTCCCTAATCCACAATCCTTGTACCCAAGAGTACCTGTGTTTTCCAGCCCACCCTTCGAATGCCCAGTGGGTAGTCTGCTGACCAGGAGATCTGCCCATCCACCAGCGTCCCAAGCTCCCAGCAAATATGCTGACCTGGTGCTTTACCCCTCCACACACCCAAGATCCAGGCCCACTGAAGTTCTCTGGGCCTGGTCCACCAGCATGTCAGGGCAGCATGCTGACCTGGGGCTCTTCCTTCCCCTCACCTCACCTTGCCTAAGACCAGGCACATGCGGAAATCCCTGGGTTCAGTCTACCTGCCTAGAGGTGATCTCCCAGATCCCCACACGCCCACTGGTGCTATGCCCCTACTCCCAAGCAAGCCCACATCCTCAGCCCCCCACAGGCCACCCGCCACTTCCTATGGCCACTGAGCCAGCACGGCCTCCCCCATATACTTTTACAAAGAAGTAAGTTCTCCACTAACACATCTTGGCTTTTAGATTCAGTATAAATTAAATCAAACTCTTCTAATTTTCCCTGGAAGAACAGGTCAGAAGCAGGGCAAATGACTATAGCCAGATGAGCAGATGGTTGTTTGCACCTGAGAAAGTGTATACATTGAAATTGGTACGTTAAGAGAAACAAAAGTTATCTTCACAGTATTCAAGTCCTAGTACTTTGTGTCTTGGTAGAAGCTTAGCTTTTTAAATAAAAAGAATTGTAGTACATACATTTTTCTATTTTTATAAAAAATGCAGTCATGTTTGTGTGACCTACTGTCCCAACTTACTTTCTTGTACCAATTATTTTTATTTCCTAGGAAGTAGATTGGCTGGCACGCACGTGCGCGCGCTCTCTCTCTCTCTCTCTCTCTCACACACACACACACACACACACACTCCCAAAAAAAAGGAGGCAAAGTCTCTGAACTGACTATCCATAACAGAAAGAAAAAAAACCAATTATATGAAAATCATATCAATCTAGACACGTAATAAAATTGAATTAACATGTTTATTTATCTCTGCTGCCTTATCCCATTCTACTAATCTGACAGTAGATTGATATGAGTAGAAAAAAATAACAATTAATACAATGTCCTCAAATATGTGCAAGATAGAAAGAGGACATAGACCCTGAAATTCACATAAAAGAATAAGGGGCACTTAAGCATTATTAATAACACAGAGGATACCACCAGAAGGTACACCCATTTGCCAAGGAAGACTTGCCCAGAGGAGAGTCTCCACTTCTGAAAAAAGAGATGAAGGATCAGATGGGAGATCTGGTGATCAATCAACAGCATGAGGTGGTTAAAACTTAGGTCTTGTCCCCTTCCCTGACAGCCGCATGTTTATTCATATTGCGATAAATGGAGCTTCAAGGAGATTTTTCTCCAGTGGCAGGTAACGACTGCACTCCATCCTCCAGGTGAATGGAATATGGACAACTACGTCCTTTACATACACACTTAGTTGGAACACGACAGTTCCTCATAAGAAGAATCAATGGTTCGAGAGAAAGATTGCAGTCCTGAAAGGTTGCAGAAGCACTGCCTTCTCCTGACGTGAAGCCTACTGATGAACAGGCTGCTCAAAACACACAAAAGAATTCACTGAGCTATTAACTGGCTAACTCTTAGACTTTAAAAATATCCAAGGTGTGCCAGGTGTTTTAGAAAAGACATATTTTGGCATGAGCTTTAAAAATGTACAAAATATCTCAGCTAGAACTTAGGAATTTCTTTAAATTTATTAATCTCTTTGAGGAAATTTTATATCTTAAAAATGTTTGAGTCTCCCAATCCACAGACATGTCATATCTACTTATTTATGCTGTAATTATTTTTGTACCAATCTTTCATAATTTTCACCATACAGCACATTTTTATTAGGTTCATACCTACATGCTTAGTGTAATTAGAGGTATCATAATAGTAATATTATAATAATTTCATGATTCAGTTGATTGAAATACAAAATGCAATGGATTTGAATATGTTGATATTGTATGATGAATTTTGAATAAGTTCATTTATAGGGACTAGGAGCTTTTTTGTAGACATTTTAGAATTTTATCTGCAGACAATCACGTCACCTAGAAATACAAATACAATTTTATTTTCTCTTTTGTGGTCTATGTGATTTTTCACTTTTTAAAATATTTATTTTTACTTAAAAGGCAGAGTTCCAAAAAGAAGACAAGACACAGAGCAAGATCTTACTTCTTCAAAGACTAGAGCTGGGCTGACCTGAAGCCAGGAGCATCCTTCAGTTATCCCTTATAGGTGCAGGGACCTGAGGACTTGATTCATCCTCCCCTGACTTTCCAGGCACGTTTGTGGGGAGCTGGAGCAGAAGTGGAACAGGCAGGACATGAACTGAAACCCTTAGGGTACCCACACTGAAAGCAGTAGCTTAACTCATGCCATGGTGCCAGCCCCATGATTTTTAAATGAATACTAATTAATTAATTAGTTTATTTATTTAAAAGTCAGAATTTCAGAAATGGAAAAAGGGAGGAAAGATCCTCTATTTATTGGTATACTTCCTGGATGGTCCCAATTGCCAGTGCTGAGTCAGGCCAAAACAGGGGCCAGGAGTTTCCTCCAAGTCTCTTTATCTGTGGCAAGGGCCCAAACACTTGTATCACCTTCTGCTATTTTTATCAGGCTAGTAGCAGGTAGCCTGATCAGAAGTGGAGCAGCCAGGACAAGCATATGCACTCACAGGAATGCCACAATCAGAGGTTATGGCTTTATCCACCTTCACACAATGCTAGCATTCCCAAGAATGCCTTTTATGCTACACATAAGTTGAAATGAATGTGCTAATTTATATGCACTGAAAAATAAAAATTTCAAAATTGAAGTTTCACAAAATTAGCAGGTTGCAAAAGGATATGTATAGTATATCAGTTAAATAAAACAGAAAGATATCCAAAATAATATTTGCATTATTTCCTTAGAAGACATGCCTATAATACAATAATAATGAGGGACCTTAATACCTCACTAACATCAATTGACAGATCGGCAAGACTGAAACTCGGCAAGGAAACAACAGAGCTCATCCAGACACTAGAGGAAGTGGACTTCACTGATATCTACTGAAACTTTCACCCTACAGACAGAGAAAGTACATTTTTTCATCAGTACATGGAATCTTCTATAGGACTGACCATGTTATAGTCCACAAAACAAGCCTCAGAAAGTTATAAAAAGTCAAAATCATACCATGCATCTTCTCAGACCATCATGAAGTCAAACTGGAGAGCAACAGCTCAAAATACCAAAGAAGACATGCAAAGAACAGGAGACCGAGTAATATGCTGCTAAACGAACAACAGGTTATAGATGAAATCAAAGGGGAAATAAAAAATTAATTCAAACAAATCAAAGCATCAACAAAATATATCAAACTTATGGGACATTATCAAAGCAGTGTTAAGAGGAAAGTTCATCTCAGTCAATGCTTATGTTAAGAAATTAGTAAAACACTAAATGAATGAACTAACCATACATTTAATGGAGCTAGGAAAGCAACAGCAAAGCAATCCCAAGATTAGCGAGAAAAAAAATAATCAAAACATACCAAATAGAGACCAAAAGAACAATACATAATATCAATTAATCAAAGAGCTGGTTCTTTGAGAAAAATAAATCAAATAGATTCTCCATTTATCCAACTAACCCCCCCAAAAAAATTGGGGGAGAAGATAAGAGATGAAAAAGGATCTGAGATGAAAAAGGAAATGTAACAATAGATATCTTAGACATACAGAGAATTATTAGGAACTATTACAAGCAACTATATACTAACAAATGATAAGACCTACAAAAAATTGATAAATTTGTGTACACATACAAGCTACCAAAACTGAATCATGAGGCAATTAATAAGTCTAAATAAACTTATAACAAGAACTGAGTGTGAATCATTAATTAAATGCCTCTAAACCAAGAAAGACCCTGGGCCAGGTAGCTGACAATGATTCTACCAAATGTTTCAAAAACTTACCCCAATTTTCCAAAGCTTTTCCAAACAACAGAAAGGGAAGCAATTTTTCCAAACCCTTCTATGAAGTGAAGATCATCTTTATTTCAAAGCCAGATAGAGACACAACAGAAAAAGAGTACTGCAGACCGACATCCCTGAAGAACATAAATGCAAAGCCTGTCAACCAAATACTAGCCAACAGAATCCAACAGAACATTAGAAAGAACATTCACCTGGACCAAGTGGAATTTATCCCTGGTATGCAGGAATGGTTAACAGTCACAAATAATTAAATGTGATTTGCCACATCAACTAATTGAAAAACAAAAATCATGTGATCATCTCAATAGATGCAGACAAGGCATTTGACAAAATCTAACACCACCTCATGCTAAAAACATTACACAAGATAGGCATAGAAGGAACATTCTATAACACAAGCAAAGCAATATATGAAAAATGGGGGAAGACTAGAAAATTTTTCTCTAAGATATTGAGCTAGACAAGGATGTTCACTTTCAACACTGCTATAAAATATTGCAAAAATATAGTATTGGAAGTCCTTGCTAGAGGTATTAGGCAAGAAAAACAAATTAAAGGAATTCAAATCAGAAATGAGGAATTAAAATTATCCCTATTTGCATATGACATGATTCTCTACATAGGAAAACAAAAGAGATTCAATCGAGACTACTTGAACTCATAAGAGACTTTGGCGGGGTAACAAGATACAAAATTAATGAATATAAATCAATGGCACTAATACATACAAGTAACTCCATAGCTCAGACAGAAATTGCAAGTGCATCCCCTTTAAAACAGCAAAGAGCAATCTCAAATGCCTTGGAATTAACCTAACTAAAAATCTGGAAGACCTCTATAATGGAAATTACAAAACATTTAAAAATGAATTCAAAAAAGACATTAAAACATGGCACGACTTAGCATGTTCCTGGATCGACAGGATCAACATTATTAAAATGTCCATATTACCAAAAGTAATATGGAGATTCAACACAATCCCAATCAAAATCCCAACAACATTCTTCTCAGAAATAGAAAAGATGATAGAAATGTTCTTCTAGAAACACAAAAGAGCACAAATAGCCAAAGCTATCCCAAAGAATAAAAATCAAGCTGGAGGAATCACAGTTCCAGAGCTAAAGACATACTACAGAGCCTTGCTTGTCAAAACAGTCTGGTACTGCTACAGAAACAGAGAAAAAGATCAATGGAAAAGAACGGAAACCCCAAATGGGAGCCCACACATGTACAGCCAACTCATCTATGGCAAGAGACGTGTCACTTTTTACAAAAATCATCTCTAAATGGATCAGCTACCTAAATTTGCGCCCAGAAAACATCAAGCTATTAGAAGAAATATAAGAGGCACTCTCCATTATATAGGAATCAGAAAAGACTTCTTGGAAAAGTCACCAAAGGCATAGGTAGTCAAAGCCAAAATAAACAAATGAGACTACATCAAACTAAAAAGCTTCTGTAAAGCAAAAGAGATGATCACAAAGTGAAGTAGCAACCTACAGAATGGGTGAAAATCGTTGCACACTACACAACCGATTGGGTACTAATATGTTTGGCTACATCTCATGGATGTTGATATATTTGTTTTTATTGGCATTTTCTTTAAAAAATTATTTTTCATCAATTATTCACTAATTCATAGGTCATACAGTAGCATCATTTACTTCAAGAGGGTTTTTGATTTTCCTTTTAATTTCTTCAGTGACAAATTGGTCATTCAGTACTGTGTTGCTAAACCTCATGTTGTTGTTAATTTTCCACTTTTTCTTCTTGCTGTTGATTTTCTTTTATGGCTTTTCATTTAAAGGGATGTACAGTCATTGTGTAATGGAGACTATTATATCCAGATGTGAAGATACAATGCAATGTGCATCACTACTTACATTTCAAAGATGAATTCCCAATCAAACTGCTGAATGTATCTTGACAATTGGATGCTGGACTTTCTGCCATTGTCTATAACTACAATGTCAGGATACACTTAGATAGCAGAATGATGGACTTATGATTGTTCATAAAAAACTTTACTATTATAATAATATAAGGTAAATCAGGATGGAAATGGATTTGGTGAGGGGAAATGAGAAATCCCAGAGCCTATGGAACTGTATTATCAGATAATAAAATAAATAAATTTTAAAGATAATATAAAGTAACATAAAGTTAGTGCTGTGACTGGGATTTATTCCTGTAAAAAAATCACTGCAAACAATTGTAAAATATTTGGAATCAATATTTAGTACTTTCAGATACATCCATTAATCAAATATTTTTATAAATGCACAGTTGCCTTATTGATGCTATCAGCACAAATCAAAGGCCAGTGTAATAAACTCTAAGCAGAGTGGTAATGGAAGATTATATGTGGAAGATTTATGAATAGCTCAAGATCTGACTTCTATACCCATATGTCAGTATTTATATAGATGTTTTTAAAAGGTTTTAAGCAAGTTTTAAAATTGTTGTAAAAAGAAGCAAAAAATATATATATGGCACCCTCATGCTTCTGGTTTATCTTATTTTGAAATCTCATATTCCATTATTTAGTGTACAGAACTGTAGAATTTCTTGTTAAAGGTTCAGTCTGGTTAATTTGAAAAAATTAAACAATTTATTTTTTAACAGAGGACATCAGCATTTTATCAGTATAAAATAGTAATGGAATGTAAGAAAGAATAATCAAGTTGAAATAAGCACCTTTAGCAATCAGGTTTCATCCAAATTACCTGCTAAGGTGCACTACTTAAGTTTGAATGATTTTTCCATTAAATGTGTTCCAATTCTAAGTCCAGATGATGTATTTATAAAACAGAAGGTAGTCAATTATATCTATTGCCCATGGTTGTGTGCATGTTTCAACTCACCAGTGATACACTAACATAGAAGATAAATATCAATTCTCTCAATGATAAAATTAGTTGGAAAGTTTCCAGATATCTATTTCTTTCTCTGTCCTCCATCTGTCCAATCTGGGAAATGATGGCACACCCATAAACATACTATCAACTACTCTATTTTTATCTAGGAAATTGATTTTTACATTAATCTTAAAAGTATTTTATATAGACAAAGCTTTTAGCGTTGCATGGGTTTACTTGCTTTGAGCCAGCTAGTTCTGGATATTGGACAGTCTTTCTTCCCTGCAGCTCTGGGTAATCAAACAGAAATTAATCAATCATTGATGAATAATTCTTTATTGATTTATTACTACATAGCAGCCCTCACTAAAGAAGATACTTTGGAAGACAATGGAACAATGGAACGTTATCAGACACAGCCTCTCTCCCCTGAAGCCTTACACTGACAAAAAAATGACCTTTTTATCTGACACAAAGACTTTTCCAGAAAGATCAAGCCACTTGAACAAGCAGAGAGAATGTTTTTGCTTTTTAAGAAAGCCAAGTTGTAGACATTGTTCTCAGATCTTCATTGTACATTTGTGTCATTTCTGAATGGTTTGGGGTGAATGATACTTAATTTCTGTAATGTTAGGCTAACTTAATCCAGTCACTGAATGCCTAAATGAAAATGATTGTATTGTGCTACCACTCTGGTATTGGCTTTTTGACAGCATTATTCCATTAAATTCTCAAGGAAAATGTGAATTAATTGTAATGTGCTTTTCCTATGAAATATCAAGAGAAGTTATGAATCTTTCTGGTTACCAAGATGTGGCAGAGCTAGAATTCAAAATCAGGTGTCCTAATGCAAAGTTCACTGATAATTCTTTTTCTCTGTCTCTCCTTCTCTCTGTATGTCTGCCATTCCAATAAAAAATAAATAGTTTAAAAAGGAAGAGTGATAATGTGATACTTAATTTTGAAAAGACACATATTAATTTAAAATAATATTTTGGAGCTGTTGCTGTGAGTCATGCAGTCTGTTGAAAATTCCAGATGAATTGCTGCATTTGATCTCCATAAAGACTCTAGCACTGCAATAGTCCTCGTATTACATTGCACACACAGTTATAGCAGCACAGTAATCATCCTGGGTTAGTTAAAGAAGAATGATCCATGTTTATATGCCATATAATTAAGAAGTGCAAACAACTAGCTATTAAATTAAACTGAACTAAGGCATAACATTATAAACCATCCTGTTTTCAATCCATTGTTTTCATATTAATATATTTTTTCACTACCACTTGAAACAAGACACTGTGTCATGTTCTGGGTTGACACAAAAAGTAAAAATCTCCTTCTTTTGAAGGAAATAAATTAAAACACAATGTCTTGTGACAGACATACATAGATTAATGACAGGGCATCTGGTGTAATAGATAAATATGAGTGAGTCTAACACAAATGTAACAGGTGTTTATTTAAAGCATCTTCTCTTCATAAAATATAATATATTTTCTACACATATATTATGTTTGCTTTGGACTCCTATGATGTGTACTTTTAAGAGGAAAAATGTTTGCATTATTAACTTTGTCCAGATTAACTGACAGATCTAGCTAAATTATTACCTTGTCTTCATACTAACCATGAAAAGAAATCAATATATATATTTTTCATTGTATTGAACCATGTGATATTTAGTTCTGTGTTGAAGAGAGGGAATTGTCAGTCAATAATTTTCTAGAGAATACTCTTGATTTGATGCTCTAGATTGGGAATTGAGAAATCCAATATATTTGGACATTTCAGTTCTGAAAGTGCCTGGCTAACCTGTTCTCTGTGTTCTACTTGCAACAATGGAAACATTGGCCTTTATTATGAGCTCTAACCCAGGCATTTTGGTATCAGGATGGGTCAGAGTGAAAAACTATTCCCATCAAGGTACATTAGGATATAACAATCTTTGGTACTTTGAAATGTCAGGTTTAGTCCTTGAGAAGAATGAGGTAGAGTAGAAAAATAAGGCTCCTGTTATAAAATATGAACTGAAATGATTAAACTCTAAGCAATTAACTGGACTTAGCAAAAGGTCATGGAATGAGACAGGGACAAAACATTCTGGACTGGTCTGATTTACTTGAGGCAGAAACACAATGAACAAGCTCTGCTCCAGGAAATAGTACCTGTGGTGAATCATAGCACTGACTCTTCATTGTTCTCCATTTGCAATGGTCACATAGTGCTTCTTGAAAGATTTCCCAAATTTGTTCCGCATTTCTATTTGTCTTCTCTTGCATTTTAGATAGATAGATAGATAGATAGATAGATATAGAAATAGATATAGATTAGATATAGATATAGATATAGATATAGATATAGATCTCCATTCCTTCTGTTCTGTACTGTCATAGAGTAATGATTCATAATTACTGATAACCCAGCATGCTGGCAAAATATTAACAAGACAGTTCTACTGTATTTTCTGTTTTTTTTTTTTTTTAATAATCTTACTTAGTTGATTAGGGTACAAAGGGTCAGGGACTACAGGAAAGTGGGTAATACCATTGTTTTCACATTAATTCATAATTTTTTTCCAAGTTCCATTTTCTGATTCCCCAGGAAAATGATCCAGGATAAAGATGGACTGTTATAATGGGTACAAGAGAAAAATGCCCCAGTCCTTTGAGATTTTTCACTCAGGTAGTGTTTGCTCAAACTCTGGACCTTTAGGGAAAAGTACTGAATTTTCTTAAATCATAATAAACAAAAGACTAAGATTTTGTGGCTGTTGTTATTGCACTTTAAAAATTAGGTAGATGGAACCAATGCTTTGAAAAATTTGTCATGACTTACATCAGAAATAGATAATCTGAATATGGTTATATCTATTAAAGAAATCTAATAAATAAGCAATAACTCCTAAATCAGTACCAGGCCCAAATAGGCCTTTGGTGAATTCTACCCAATATCTAAGGGATAAACCACAATAACTTACTACAAGCTCTTACAAATGTGACAAGAAGAGAAAATACTCCAATTTATTATATGAAGCCAGCACTACCTTAATACCAACATTACAAGAAAACTATAGACTAATATTTATCATATGCAAAGATCCCCAAAATTCTTTACAATTGTTAGCAAATCAAATTTAAAAACAGATAAAAAGAAACATATCTCATCACAAAGTGAGATTTACTACAGGCATGAAGTAGCAAGTATTACCTCATTTTCTGGAGACCTTTCTTAAAACAGAGGTCTCTTTTCAACACCTGCTAATCATTTGTTGCAAAAGACTATATAATTGGAGCAGTATTTTTTATCTTAAAACATAGAGCTATTTTTCCCTAGGTTTTATGATAATTAAATCAGAGACTATTTTCTAATTCTCTTTCAGAATGTAAACAGGAACTTGCAAAGCAAGTAAAATAGATACTTCTTTTTCACTTGGATGTAATCATCATTATGGGTAGCCAATCCAGCAGTCACATTTTGGGATTCGTTTTGAGGCATAGTTGCATCAGCTGCCTCTGGCAAAGGACCTGGGACATACTCTACTGCTTCTCCAGTCACATTAACAGTGAACTGGATCAGAAATGTAGCAGCTGGGACATGAATCGGCTCCCATATGGGATGCAAGCATCATAGGCAGTGGCTTTACCCACCAAGTCACAACACCCATCCCTGGTAACATGTTTCTTAATGGATGCAGTGTGTGGTAGGCAGTCCTGCTCCAAGCGAAGGTTGCTTGCAAATGAGATTACTTTAAACATTTGTTTCTTGCATTTCTCCATTTTGCTTACTCATTTATTTTTAAAAGAGGCTTTTTAACTAATTGATGAAGTGCATGGTTAAATCTGAAAAAATCGGATTACTTAAAAGAGAATAAAAATTATGCTACAATAAGTGTAATTCAACCAATCTATGTGCTAATGAACATAGAGGAACCAGGCAAAACCACACCTGCGGAAGAGAATACCATCAGTCAGGTCACAGAAAGGAAGACCAGAATACCAGTGTGGAATGGAGGTATGAGCCAGTGCTAGGATACTCACAAAGCAATTGGGGCTTTAAAGATTTTGAGAAAACCATATCCCAGTTATGTTTGTGTTCAACAATTTTCAAAACTCCTATAATTCTAAGGAAAAAGAAAAGCTTTTAGTTTCTTATTTATTTCGATTCTATTACTTATCACCTCCCTGTGGTGTTAAGAGGAAACGGCTTGTCAGAATTCATACCAGAGAAATTGACCAGAAGAGGGGCACCATGCATCCATCCACAGTGTATTTCTTTGTCACGTGCTTTGTTTTTTGTGCTACAGAAAGTGTTACTTAGTTTAGTTAGTAGATGGGTTAGGGAAAATTTAGAAGTGATCCTGGCTTGGCAGTATACAAGAGCCAAGAACTCCAAATGCTTTCTCACAGAGTACAACTTAATTCTCAGTGTCATTCTGATGATACTGTTTGCAAAAGCTGTCATTTAAGACTTAGCTTTCACTTCCACATACATAGGAAGAATAAATGATACTAACTTCAATCACTGACTATTATACTTAATTTATTGAAGCAATATTGATGCAAATTTTTCTAGTCAATGACATATTTTGAACTTTGTAGAAATACTGTCTCAATAACCTTAGGCACTATAGTATAGGAAACTGATAAAGCTGGATGGAATATTTTACCAACAAAGCTTGCATGCCCATCATGTAATCAAATACATCCTTCAGCCTCTTGCCAAACCAGGGTATCTTATTTCATATTCTGAAAAGAAAATGCACAGTCCATGAAATAGTCTATTTTATGAACTCATCTCTTTAGAAGAAAACATTCTTCAGAAGGACAGAGATACTGGTAGGAAATCACTAGCTGATATATTTTTCACCCGTTATCTCCTCATTTCTTCTCAACAGTTTACTAGGAGGGATCTAAGCTTAAAATATATCATCATAGTCATTCCACTGTGCTGCCTATAATAGTGAGCTGAGTATTTGTGGATGTAAGATAATGTTTGTCATGCTGTATATACTGTATTTACTGCAGCAATGTACTTCCATAAGGATGTCAGACTACCTCAAGTCCTATCCTGAAGGACGGAAGCTCTAATCCCTTAAACTCTGTAACACTGGCTCTCACCTGATGTGGAAAACTGCTATGGGAACAGGACGGACAATGATTAAACTGAACAGCGTTTTTAGCTGAAGTCATTTGTTCAAAAAATTAACTGCTCTGTATATGTGTCATGCTAAAATAAATAAGCACACCTATATGCATCAAAAAACCCACACAGCATACCATACCCATCGCATTTCTAAGGCAGACTACCATGTGAGAACTGGGGGATTCTGTATGTTTTTGGAAAATACATTTGATTTCTAGCCATAATTGTCTGTATTATGCATTAGTTACAAATATTTATTCCACAGAACTAATGTGCCAGATTGTGAAAAGCAAACTTTTTAAGAAGAACAATGCCTGTCATTTTCTAAAGAGAAAAAAAAAGGGAAGCCTTATGAATACAAATTAATTTCCAGGCTCAACTGCTCTCAAAGTAAAATGAATTTACAAAGTATGCCTTAGAATTCATCCTTTGAAGGGACCTAGGTTGGTTTACATGTTAATCCACTTCCCCAGCTTCTCCCTTTGTAGCCTGGCAGGCTTCAGTTGTGCACAATAGCAGCAAGACAGGCTGCTGAAAGGTCTGGTCTTTAAAAATGTCACTCCACGCTGTGGAATATGTTTTATTAAGGGTAATGGGAAACGTGCAGATCCGGTGGTGAATTTGCTTTTCTTTCCTCAGATGTAATTTGAACACAGACTTAATAGGGAAATTTGTCATTAAATTATAACAGCAGCATGAGCTGGGGCTAGAAATCAGTCTCTACTTCAGAGAGCTCCAATCTTACTTCTTGGGGAGCTCAGCAGTCCTATCCCAGGGGAGCTGAGCACAAGAACCACGTGGCAAAGATGAAAAACTGATCTAGGAAAACCAAACTAAGCAGCTAAATAAGAAAAAGTCCAGACCATCATAAAAGAAAAAAAAATTAAGATAACTCTCATAATAGATCAACATTATTCATTATTCATGCTGCATGCTTCTGCACAGATGAGATTACAGAGGAAAAATAATTTAATCAATAGCATAATGACCACTAAAGTAAAGCCTGTAATGGCAATAGCATGGATTGTCTAAAAGGTGAGTATTGGGGTTCCCCATCCCCCTCCTTTAAACTCCTCTAAGGATTCATTTTACCTTAACAAAAGCCTTCTTTCTGTTAACTGGATCTTGATACTTCAAAAACTTGTACAGCTCTCATCTCCTCTGCTGAAAAATTATGATATTTAGGAAGGGAACAAACTATTCCTGGAGTCCACATTACTGTGAAGGACTTCAAATTCTGCATTTTGTACTAATTATACTGGATTAATAATTTTGTGACTATATGAATTTCATGAGCTTTAGTCTTTTTGTGAGTGCTTCTCTGAAGGCAAGACTTCGAAGAAAGAATCTTGTGTTTGAGTGTTTGGGTACTGGTGTTTCAAATGATTTTAAATTCTTTACGAGTTTATCTTTGGTGCTGTGATCTATGAAGGGAGCTCTGTAGGGACAATGGTAAACACATCAAAAACTTGGAGCCTCACCTCAATGCAGTCCTCCCTCCCTCCCATGGTGGGTGGCCCTGTTTCATGGAGGCAGGTTCTCAGCTGCCGCAGTCTCTTTCCCTTGTACTTCTATTCTCACACAGGCTATTCCTACCCAGTACCACTGACTGTTTTCTGTCTTTATATGAGCCTGGGCAGAGAAGGACCATGCTGTGTTTGCATGCCTTGTGCAACAAGTCACAGAGTGAGGCACCTCGCTCTAGACATCTGCTTGAAACTGCCTGTGACATTTGAGTATTCTTCTACCCAAACAAGGGCAATTCAACAGTAAATTCAGAACAAGTGTGGACAGCATGAGAGGAAGAGTAGGGGAAGAGAAGGCAGAAGGGGAGGGAGAGAAAAAGTAGGGAAGAGAGAGCAGACAGTGAGGAGGGAGTGGAAAAGAAGAGAGAATGCCCAATAGAACAAGAAAAGATCTGCTTTCTATTTGTGAAAAGGGGTCCACATTTTCATTTTGTAGTGGGCTCCACAAATTCTTTGGTCAACCTTGACTGTTAGCAGTAATAGTAGTAGTATATGGATACTATGTAAGACTCTGGGAAATTCAGGAAACATTTAAACCTTAATTTTCCCATCAGGACAATGGGAACGATGATGACCTCTAAATTCTAAAGTTACAATGGGGATCAATTTTTAAAGGTCTTGACCTGGAAGTTAGCATACTATAAAGGGCTTCAAAAAGCTATAATATGAATAAACAAATACATACTCTACATGTCCCTATGTGCACAACAGAGTCAAAACATGGAACTGAGTATATTTCTGAAAGTCCAGGGTCAATATCAAAACACAGTGGCCCATAACTTTTTAAATTCAAACACAACCAGTTAAAATGTGTAGGGTTTCAATATAAAACTCCAACATTTAAAGGAAGCCAAGAAAGTAATTTGCAAAGAGGAGAACCAAATGCAAAATGCAGAAACTGTTAGGAAAAGAAAATTGTTTAATAAATGACAGCTAGAATGTAACTATATTGTAGGAGACCATCTAGAGACAACATTTGGCACAGTGTGAATGCAGGGTATCCAGCAGCAAACACAATATGTGGGCCTGGCTTGATAATCTAGTGGTTACATCCTTGCCTTACAAGCACCAGGATCCCATATGGGAGCAGGTTCGCATCCAACTGCTCTATTTCCCATCCAGCTCCTTGCTTGTGGCTTGGAAAAGCAGTAGCGGATGGCCCAAAGCCTTGGGACCCTGCACTTGCTTGGAGACCCGGAAGAAGCTGCTGGCTCCTGTATTCGAATCAGCTCAGCTGTGGCTATTGTGGCCAGTTGTGGAGTGAACCAAAGAATGGAAGATCTTCCTCTCTGTCTCTCCTTTGCCATGTAAATCTACCTTTACAATAAAAATAAATCTTGAAAAAATAAACATGGTCAGTCAGTGCATACCCTGGTAATAGGAACACCCATTCTCATTGTGGGAGGATATTCAAAGGAAGCCTAAGTTATAACTGTAGGACAATTAATTGGATATTATTTGCATGAGAAAAATTGATTGGCTATCATCTGGACGAGAACACTTGATTGGATATATAAAACAAAGAGTTATTTCCCACCCTGCCCAGGGGAGCAGGAACTAACAGAGGAAGGCAAGGAGGCTCCCTGTTGTTGATATGTAAATACCTCAAATCCTCCTCCCTTATGCCTATGTGACCCTCATTCTTTAAAAAGTTTGATGCTGTTTAATAAATTTTGCTGTTGACCATCAGTCAGTAGTCCACATGTGTACTATCGACTCCTTGCACCAAGTTCATCACTGCCGGATAGCGAACAATAACTATTCTCTAGCACAGTGAAAATGGTTAGAGAAAAAGGTAAAGCAATAAAAAAAAAAAGGTTAAAAGAAATTCGAAAGCAGTGGGAGCTGCATTCTAGTTGGGGTGATTTCCCACAACCCCCACCAAGAATGCCCCCTACCCTGGTTCCCATGTTTGCCAGTATGGACCACAGACTTGTTCAGTCTGTCCCACATCCCATTAGCTCTCATACATGTCAATGGACATTGAAGCCTAGTTCAACCCAACTAACCCTACTATCTAGCTCACACACATACTGATGAGTGCCGTTCTGTCTAGCCATGCCTGCTCCTGTACTGGTTTTCATGCTCTCCAGTGGGTGTGGTAACCCAAGAGGGAGATATCCACTATTTCCCTACTAGGACACTCCCATTCCCAGATCATGCACTCTCCAGGTGGTTCTGCAGTTTAATTTGACAGAATTAGCCCCCAGTGCTAACCTCTGCCAGCTGATGCTGTGGCAAAGCCCAACCAACCCTCACCCACTTTGATTTATGCTTGCACCAGTTGGAACAGTCAGCCCAGCCTGGCTTTTCCCTGATCTACCTCACAGGTGTTGTAGCCCTGCCTGGTCTGGACTGCCCCCTTCCCAGCTCACGCTCTCCAGTGGGAGTGGCTGTCAAGCAGGGAAGCCCTCCACATTCCCCCTACTGGCTTGCCCCCTACCCCGGTTCTCATATGTGCTGGTTGGGCGCTGTAGTCAGTCTGGTATGGCCAACATCACCTTGACATTTGCCAGTAGGTGTTGTAACCTGGCCCAGCACAGCCCACCCCAATTCCAGCTAACACTGGTGAGGGTTACATCCTAGCCCAGCCCAGTAGGCATCCAATCCCACATGTAATGTGTACTGGTATGTGTTGCAACCAATACTGACCTGATCCATACTCTGTTCTGGTGCTCAGATTTGCCAGTGAATGATGTGAACTAGTTCAGCCTGGTCTGCCCCCGACCTATGCCAAATGTATGCCAGTGCGTATCATTCTCTAGTCTGAACTGGGTTGCTCTCTATCGTGGTTCTTGTGCTCACCTGCAGGGACTGTGTCCCACCAGAGGAGTTTCTCAAGCTCCTCCATCAGAATCTCTCCCTGTGCCAGATCCTGCACATACCAATGAGTCCATGGGCCAGCCCTACTTAGTCCACCTCCATCCTGGCAGGAACGGTGTCCTGTCCTGACTGGCCTTCAACCCATTCTGATTCTTACCGTTGGATGTTTCAGCCCTGCCAAAGCTTGTCCATACCCAGACACAGTTCACACATGGCTCAGTAGGGGGCCAAGACCTAGCCTAGTCCATCCTACATCTACCCTAGTTCTCATGAGCGCCAGATGGTGCTGGAGTCTATCCCAGCTCTGTGCACCCAGCTCCAGTTCACATTTGTGCCAAGGGATACAGCAACCACATCCAGACCACAATGCAGCCCCAACACCAGGCCCCACACTCACCAGTGGGAACTCCAACCCAGCAAGGGTGTACTCTCATAGCTCCCCAACGGGACCTATTCCTAGCAATAGATTACATGTGTGCCAATGGTTGCTCTGACCCAGTTGGCTTAGCCCCTCATCTGTCTCAGCCTTTGCCTTCGATGGCCTAGTACCCCTGACTCATGCAGACCAGTAGGTATATGAACCTAGCTCGGCATAATCTGTGCTCCAGCCTGATTTCTGTTCTTCCTTTAAGTTAAGGTTTGCTCAGCCCTGCCCAGTCTGCCCCCACCTAGCTGCAGCCCAGCCCACCTCACATCCTGTTTTAGGATGCACATTCGGATGCTGTTGCCTTGGCCTGCCCAGACTGTTGTTGGTTCCTTTACCCGTAAGTGATGCCAGGTTCCATGGTCACACGTAGCTCAGCCCATGACCACCCCTACTCTTGAGCTAACCTGTGGGACTTATATTTTCACAGGGTTGGGCCCACACATCCCCCACAAAATCTACCCCTAGACCTGGTTTTCTCACATGCTGGTTAGTGTCTTGACCCTGCCAAGTGTGACCTGTCCCCTGTTTCACCACTCAGTCAGGTACTGGTACCTAGCCCTGCCAGACAGACCCCCAGCCATAGCTTTCATGTGAACTGGTGTGAGGCAGTCAAAGATACTCTACATTAACAGCCCATCTCAGGATTCCCATGTGGGCTGGTGAATCAGTCTGGCCCAAATAGATATTAAGGACTTTCCCCTCCAAACCACCAGCTCTCAGTCCCCATGCTTGCAAGCAAGTTCTGTGACCCTGTCACTGGGAGTCACAAAGGGTTCATTCCTCATCTATACTCACATTGGCCTTATCCATGTCTATCCCTAGGCAGCAATTATATATCCTAAAAACCCTAGAGCTTGCCACTGGGCAGCCAGCAGGCAGAGCCTGGCACCCAATGGGGACACTGGCTGCCCAAAGCTTAGGACTCACTCACTGTGTGGCAATGGTGTCCTTGGGCCAAGTCCCCAGCATTGGGTCCGACCAGGCTCGGGCAACCTTCACAGCTGCCACACTACAGAGGGTTCCTTTTCCCCAAATCCCCAGCTAAACACTGCCCAGACTCTTCCTGCCACAAGATGGTGGTGACAGGGAGAAGTCAGAGCTTAATCCAATTCCCAAGATTCCCTCATGGTGTACTTACCCTGATAGAAGAAATTTCTCAGGCCTGGGAACGCATAGGACTCAATCACCGTGTGACTATGGTGTCCTTGGGCTGAGTCCCATGCATTGGGTCTGTACTGGCTTGGACACTCTTTGCAGCTGCCACGCTGCAGAGGGCTCCTTTTGTCCCAGCCCCCTGGCTGAACTTGTAAACTCACTTTTATTTTCACTATGGAGTCATCTCTTTTCCACATCCTTTTTTTTCCTTTTTGATAGCAGTGATTCTACCAGATGTAAGGAGCTAAGTCAGTGTGGCTTTGATTTGCCTTTCTCTTATAATTAGTGGGTAATATATCTTTGAAGAAATGTCTATTCAGGCCATTTATGCAATTAGATTCACCAAATATTAAGTTTTCATTAATCTTTTTCTCTGTCTCATTCTTTCTCTTTTCTTCTGCTTACATACCATCTAAAACATTGGCATTTATCACAAAAAATAATAACATGTTTTTCTTTTATCTTTAAGCACATGCCATTGAAGCCAAGAAATTCAAAATTAATTTAAAAACATCATCTAACATATCTTCCAATTTAACAAACCCTCCATTTTAATGTTAATATGTATGCTTTAAAGCATTTGCTATACTAACTCCATTGCAGTAATACATTATTTTTTATAACAGCAAATAAAATAAAGGAGTGGAGTTGATCATCTAACACCACAAAAGTGCTTACATTATACTATAGCAGTGTGATAGAAAGATGTGCCTCAACAAAAGCAAACCTAAAGGAATTTAATAATATGAGACAATAACAAAATATTAAGTGAAAAAATAGTATAGAGAATTGTATCCAATCTCTCTTGTGCATAAGTTTTTTTTTAAGTATTTATCTTATTTTTATTATAAAGTCAGGTGTACAGAGAGGAGGAGAGACAGAGAGAAAGATCGTCCATCTGATAATTCACTCCTCAAGTGAGCACGATGACCAGTGCTACCCTGATCCGAAGCCAGGAGCCAGGACCTTCTTCCTGGTCTCCCACACAGGTGCAGAGTCCCAAGGCTTTGGGCCATCCTCGACTGCTTTCCCAGGCCACAAGTAGGGAGCTGGATGGGAAGTAGAGTAGCTGGGATTAAAACCAGCACCCATATGGGATCCTGGCACTTTCAAGGAGAGAACTTTAGCCACCAGGCCCCTGAGCCAGGAGCTGTGCATAAGTTTTTTCAACATTGCAGTTGAAACGCCAGTAGATACAGGGTAGACGGTGTCACAGGTGAAAGACAGGAATTAGACATCACTTCCTTCTCTCAGAGATCCCTCACCTAGAGATCTTATTTTAAAGAGCTGTGTCTAGTAGGACACAATGAAGAGCTGAGGGAAAGCTGCAGTCGTAGGGGAGGACACTGGCCCAGTCGGAATGAAGAGGATGTGAGGGGTTCTTTGATGAAGTGTGACACTGTTATTTTTAAGTGATACGCAAAAAAGGATTAAATAACCAATATTTCAGAGGCTACTTTTTGATATGAAGATTACAGTTCTTCTACTCCTTTAACATTTTTACCTGTTTTCCTAGGTTTTAACAATAATCTTATGTATTCCTTTATAAAAATAAAATATAATTTGTGGAAGACTAGCAATAATGTATTATTTAGAATATACCCAATATCCATGATAAATTGATTAATATGTACAATACTGAGATAAATTCCTCCTTGCTTTTAACAAAATAAGAGTATCATACTAATCAAAATAATAGTTATTCAACTGTAACCCTTTTTCACACTGTTCAATAATATTTTACTTGGGCTATTGTATGGATAGCACCTCCAAGACTGTATGTGTATTCGTATTCAACTTGGGAGACAAAAACAATCATAAAAAATTGTACCTGCCACAAGATAATAGGCCTTGCTTTGGTGCCTAACAATCATGCATGGCTGTTTCTACAAACATAGTGACAATGCATAAACAAGCAGCCAAAATCAAAGAATTAAGCAAGAAGATATCCATCACTCTTGTTCAATAAATACTGCAATGGTAAATTCTTTCCATTTTAGAAGAAAATTTTCATGGAGCTATAATGGCAGACTCTATAACAGCACACACATTTTATTTTCTTCACTGCCGGTTTCCTTTTTAGTTAGTCTTTTCTCTTATTTTTATTTCTTTTTTGGGTATGTGGAAGGTCAGTGTGCAAAGTTGTGAAAATACAAAGAAGTAATCTTTAAAATATTTATAGTCATCTATATGGAATGGCAATGTGCAAGTTCAAGGTAACAGAGTGACTTGGGTTGTTTGTGCAGTCAAAAATGCCAAGGGCAGATTAGGGCCTTGAGAAAAAGCCAGAGTCAGCATGAAGATGAGAGATCTATATTGCTGTCAACTTGAAAGCAAGTGAATCAGGTGACTGAAGAACGAGAAGGAAGAGAACTGGAAACTTTAATTGATCTTTCTAGTCACTTCTTTAACACCTGCAAATGTGTCTGACTCCTCCTTCCTATCAATATAATGTACCTTACGATAAAGTCAAATGGCTCCTTTAAAGAAAATTTAATTCTATTTGATTAAGGCAACCTATTTTAATAGCTAACACTTTGATACATGTGGCTCTCAACATATTGAACACCATCGCTTATTAGGAAACTCTTTAAAAAGTCATTTAGTGCAGAGAGAATCTTCTGCTTAGCAAATGCAGAGCTATAATTCAAGTTCAATGCAAGTGCAATACTATTCACATACTCAAGTCAAAGATCGTGGACATACAAAAAAGTTAATCTTACATGAATAAGATCACTGGACAAGTAGGCCAGAATACACATATATTTTAAGTGGGCAATAGGGAACACTCACCACTCCAATTTTTCTGGCTTTTATTAGAAATGCATGCAATGGCAAGAAGTTAGCATCATCTAGAGGCCAATAAGTCAATGCCCCATTGCTTTTGCCCCTTTAAATGGCTTTAGTTTTAAACATTTATTTTATTGATGAAAACAGAAGTCTAAACTCCAGAAGTCTAAACAGAATTTAATGACCTATGCTCTCTGCTAAGCCTTTGTCTCACTGAGACAGGATAAAGTGGAAGGGGAATGTTTTTGTTTTATTACCTCGTGGCTGCTGGCCACTAGTGCTGATCACAGATGGTGAGGGTTTTTATCACAGAGTTGTGCAACCAGAGACCTTGAACAAAGGGGCCTCACTCAGCCTCCAGGTGGTCATTTTGGGTGATTAATACCCTGGGGAAAGTTCAGCTTTGTCACAGTATAATAGCCCAGGAGGCCTGCCAATGAAATGGTCCTTTCCAAAGCTTTTTTTTTTTTTTCACTTTTTCCCCATCAGTCATAAAGCGCAGCACACAAGAAATTTATATTTATTTTGTAACAGGAGCCAATCAAAATGTGAGTATTCAGTACAATTCTTCCTACTGGTCATGCTGGCAAAAAAAAAAAAAAATCTTCTTTATCCAGAGGGTTCAATTACATCCATCACTTATACCTGGCTGGACTTCCCTGAAAAGAGCTTATCTACTTTACGTGCCCATTCGGTGCACATACAAGATCTAGCAGTGCTAATCACCAATATGCTGTGAAGAGGAGTATTTGTTTAGTGCTTAACAACAGCCTACAAGTTTCCCTAGTTGCAAAGAGCTAATTACACCAGGAACAAACAAAAAAGCTATAATAATGATTTTTTCAGAATCCAAGCCTAGAATTGTGTAATAGCTAATGAAGAGTTCTATCATACATGAGCAGCCCTATATGGCATTTTGAAAGGCTATAAGCTCAACCATGTGGAATGAAACATCCCTATGGCAATGACTACTATTTTTAGGTATAAGACTCCTGGCAAATAAATCTGGTATAATCAATGTACGATACTCATGAACATGTTTTTAATCATATTATTAATTGTGCAAATGAATACATGCATATGTAAAGAGGTTGAGTAACCTATACAAATCTACAAAACTGGATACAAAATGGGACTAGAATTCAATACTTCTCATAAAAATTTCATTGTTCCTCCACACTAGTACTATTTAAACTTTAGCATTACTAGAATCAAATGGAGATTCTGAGAGATTTCCGAACCTCACCCGAGCTTGTGACTCATCAGCCTGGGCTGAGAGCCAAGAACGCACAACCCTGACTTCTCGGTTCTGAGTGATACTGATGTTGCTGATCTAAGAACCAGATCCAGTGCCCTACATCATGTCATCTCTCCTAAGAAATAAAGTGAATTCAGAGTAAGCAGCTCAGGGATGCCAAAATTTTGAAAACATTAAACTATAAGAAAGTGTTTGTTTTATTTACTTAGCAACTCAAAGTAAGACTATGTATTTTTATCACTGGATGATATTTCAAATATGCAAACATTAATGAGCACTTACAATATGCTAAGAATCAACTACAAGCTACTATGTGAGATAAAATAAAATTAAAAAAAATACTTGCCCTGGAAGAAATGTAAGCAAGATAACAGAATAGAACATTTTAGCCCTCCTTGCACCCACAGGCATACCCATTTTGATAAGGACCAGTGGAAGAGTTGTGGGAGGCCACAAATGCAACAGAAAGTCCTAGCACTCACTGAGTGACCCATGGAATTCCCAGCTGTGCTAACTTGTCAAATTCTTTCTCTCTAGAAGCCAGTTGAGAATCTCTGAACAAGGAGACTACTTTTTCAAATACAGACACCATAATGCCAGGTTTCAATGACCACGAAACAATCAAGGAAATAGATACTTCCAAAGTAACACAGTATTTTCCAGGAACTCATCTTAAGAAATGGAGAGCAATGAACTGCCTGAAACAGAATTTAAAATAGTTGTCATAAGGAACCTCGGTGAGTGATAAAATAATAAACAATTTGATAAAAAATATTAATTACATGACAGAAATTAAAAATTCAACAAAGTTAGAAATTGCTTTTGCGAAATCAAGTAGAAACTATGGAACTCAGACTAATGTGCTGCATGTTAAGCTGCCACCTACAATACTGGCACCTCACCTCAGAGTGCCAGTTCAACTCCCAGCTGCTTCATTTCCCATCCTAGCCTTAGGACCCAGATCCCTGTCACTCATGTGGGAGACCCACATGGGGTTCTTGGCTTCTGACTTCAGCTTGAACAAGTCCCAGTGGATAAAAATTATTTCTCTCTCTTTTACTCTTTTTTTCTCTCTGTTTCACTCTCCCTATCTCTCTGCTCCTCTTTCCTTGCCATTCTCCTCCCCATTACTGCCATTCAAATAATTTATTTCTGTAAAAACAAAGTACATTTACTGCCTAAAAGTACCTGTGACAGACTACAGTGAGCTCTTTCAGGATCTTTTACTAGGAGGAACCCATGCTCTGTCCAAAGAAATAAGGATGAGCCATCATCTTTTCTTGCCTTGCTTTCCCAGAGGTCAGACTTGCACCACAATCCGGCAGCTTTCCCAAACTCCTGCAACATCCTCCCCATTTTCCCTTCAGGCCTTCCAACCCTTGATCCATCTTGGAGCTCTTAGAGCTGTCTGGCTTTGGCCCAGGTTCATCCTTTTCCTTTATGGCTTTGCTTCTGAGCAAGGAAAAGGGGGATGGTTGCTCTGTTTGTACCTCCCCATCATGCTTCTCTTTTTCTCGTATTTGTGTTTGTGTGCTTTTTTTTTTTATAGGTTTGTCATCTTCAGAAGCCTCAGATGTACTTGGGGAAGGGACTACCTAACCCCATGGCCCATCTCCAGGAGTTCTCTGGTTACCTCATCCATGTCTTCTGAGACATTATTAACCTGAGAGTTAGCCACATGATCTACTTGGATGGTTCTTCTTTTGCTCTTGATCCCACTAAAATTGCTAACAGCCAGCATTGTGCTCCTCTGGTTTCCACAGCAGAGGAAGCAAAACTCTTGTATTTTCCAGTCTTGTGTCCTACACCAGATTAATACTAGCAACTTCTTCATACTGTGAATATACACAAATGATGTCCCCTTCCATCTGTTCATAAGGAAGCCCTCCCAGAAATACCCAAGCACTGTTCTTGTATTCAGAGTGCCATGGCATCTCTGCCATCCCCAGCTGGCCCTCCCATTAATTCAGCTTGTTGAAGGAGACATAAAGACTGCAACAAACAAAAGCTAAGGGAGTTTATCACCATTAAACCTTCCTTATTAGAAATGGCGAATATTATTAAAGCAAAATTTGGAGAATGCCAACTAATGATACGAAACCATAAAGTAATACAAAACCCATTGTTACAGGTAAATGTATACAGATGAATTCCAATTTAAAAATTTAACTTTCTGACAGTGAAAAAGTGATGGGTATTTAAAAGAACCCTTCTAGTTTTGAAATTTGATCTTTTCTTAGGGCAGCAAGATGGCCTGATTTTCTTTTGATATTGGGAAGCAGAAAAAAACATCAGAACTCAGTTATCAGCAGCATAAACATTTTAACATAAAGTCAAAATTCACAAGGGTAAATAACTATAAAAATAGTTTTTAATGTTGTGTATTGTGTCATTGCAAAATTCTACCTTTGTCTTGTATACTCATACATCCATGTTTTTTTTTCATTTTCAGCATGTACAGGTATGTGCAACTCTTTATAAAATAGGCTTTATAGCAGGGGATCAACTGCTTCAAAATGAAGCTTAATATCTCCTTGACAGTCACTGGCTGCCAAAAAGTCATTGAAGTGGATGATGAACATAAACTTCAAACTTTCTACGAGAAGAATATGCCAAATAAGTTGCTGCTCACGTTTTGGTGAAAAGTGGAAGGGCTACAAGGTTCAAATCAGTGATAGAAACGACAAACAAGGCTTTCCCATGGAGCAAGGCATCTTTACCCACCGCTGGGTTCACCTGCTGCTGAACAAGGGGCAATCCTGGTACAGTTAAAGACGAATTTGGAGAAAGAAAGCACAAATCAGCTCAGGGTTGTATTGTTGATACCAACTGAGTGTTCTCAACTTGCTTATTGTAAGAAAAGGAGAGAAAGATATTTCTGGATTGATACCATGGAGCCTCTTTATCAAGGTAAAAAGAACCAACAAAATCTGCAAATTTTTCAGTTTCTCTAAAGAAGAACACATACATTAGTATGACTGAAAGGAAGTCCCTAAAAAAACAAGATAAGAAACCCAGGACCAGAGCACCTAAGACTGAGTATCTGGTTACTCCAAGATTCTTCCAGCACAAATGCTGGTGCATCACTCTGAGAAAACAGCAAGCTAAGAATAAGGAAGAGGCAACAGAATATGCTAAAGTTTGGCCAAGAGAATGGAGGAGGTGAAAGAAAAACACCACGAATAGATTGCCAAGAGACATAGGCGAGCTTTTCTGAGAGTGTCTACTTCTAAATCAGAGTCCATTCAATAACGTTTAAGAATAACAAATAATTTTGGATTTCAAAAAATGAAATAAAAGATAAGCTTTTATAAGATGGTTTTAAGTAAAAGTCTTCAAAAAGAAATATAAAAAGACATTATATAGTGATAAAGGACCAATTCATCAAGAAGGTATAAGAAAAAGCATTAGCCTTGGTAATGACTACATTAACATTAATGTTTAAAATTAACAGATGTGGAAAGAGAAACACAGAGAGAGATCTCCCACATGTAGAATGTAATCTCAGTTACACCACTTAATAGCTGTGTAATCATGAATTCACTAAATTCATCACTATCACTATTGCTTTTTAGCAATGAAACAGAAATAATAGTAAAATAGCAGAATCATATTGATAATAAAACATTTTAAATATTTGTCCCAGATGCTGTCCTATAATGAGTTTTTTATAATGATCAGCCACATGAATATCATTGTACATAAATGTATTTTTCATTATTTAGACTGCTATAATTATATTTTTAGGTTAGAATGCTAAAGTGCACTTACTGGGTCTGAGTGGCATTTTTGAAGCTTCAGTCTGTTTGTTATCTCAATATGTCTTAATTATAATCAGTGCGAAAGTAAATACTTGGAAAGGTTACTGTCATCTCAAGTCTGCATTGTACTGTCTAAAAATGGAAAGAAATTAAGATGAGGGCTACTGTCAATTATTAAAAATTTAGAACAGATTCTACATTTTGTGGATTCTACACACTTTCCTTTGATTTTTCTCTGATTATTCTGCTTTAGAACAAATATTATTTATTAATGATTCATTAATGATTTATTTATTTTTACTGGAAAAGCAGGTTTACAGAGAGGAAGGAGAGACAGAGAGAAAGATCTTCCATCCACTGGTTCATTCCCCAAATGGTCGTAATGACTGGAGCTGAGCCAATCTGAAGCCAGGAACTAGGAGTGTCTTCAAGATCTCCTATGCAGGAGCAGGGTCCCAATGCTTTGGGTCATCCTGTACTACTTTCCCAGGCCACAAGTAGGGAGCTGGGTAGGAAGCGGAGTAGCTAGGACATGAACTGGCACTCATATGGGAGTCTGGCACATGCAAGGCAAGGACTTTAGGTACTAGGCTACTGTGCTGGGCCCAAAACAAATATTATTTATTACAATAATTAGTTTTGAAAACATCACTTAAATTAAAAAGAATCTTTACTTAAAAATTATTCGGGGAAGGGTGCAGCTTGAAGACAATGACTGCAGTGAGCCCTGGTGGAGTTGCTGTTGCTTAATACCTCCATTGAATCTATACAAATTGTACATCTCAACATGTTCTAGTTCTCAGATTATTTGCAAATTTTGATATCTCATACAAATGTACCTGTGTTAACCACAAATTCTTTTTCCTATCTACACATGCTATATGCTTGACAGGCACAGGGAAAGCTTATTCATTCAAAGAACTTTTCTGTAACGTGGGAAATCAATGAGAAATGAATACCATATTTAATTAAAATATAAAAAGGAGGCTTCAGAAGAATATATAATCAAAATACTTCAGATATACTATTATGTTTTTTATAACATATCAAATCACTTCAAATGTAATTCATAGCAGTAGAACATAAAGAATGAATTCACATACTGAAAAAACATTGAAAGATTTTTATTTAAAGATTTCTGTTTCAGTTCAGATATTAATGCTTTGCAGAAAAAAATATTGTTCATCATATTGTTTAGAATCAATCAATAAGCACATATCCTTAACTTGAAAAAGTGTCCACCAATTCCAGAGATAGCTCAGGAAAGCTTCTTTCGAATGATCTCTTTTGAATGCTCCAAATATCATGAGCTCTTATGTACTGTGTGTAAGCCCTTATTGAAAGCACAGCGTTCATTCCCAATCAGTGATAGAGGTGATAAAGACATTTTCTAGGACATCTTTATTTATTTATCTGAAAGTGAGTTTCAGAGATACAAACAAAGATCTTCCCTATACTGGTTCACTCCCCACATGGCTACAAATGTTCAGAGCTGGGCCAGCCAAAGCCAGAAGCCAGGAATTCCGTCTGACTCTCATTTGTGTGACAAGTGCCCAAGTACTTGGATCAGCTTTCATTACCTTCCCAGGGGTACTACCAGTGAGCTGGTTCAGAAGCCAGGACTTGAAGTAGTATTCATTCGGGATGCAAGTATGATAAGTTGTGGTTTAATGCACTGTGTCGCAATATTCGTCCTGAAGCAGAATTCCTATGAGCATTATAAAGCTGGGTCCTAGTTTTCAATCCATTCAGTCACATCTTTTAATTGTATCATTAGTCTATCCACATTAAAGGTAGTTTTTGAGAGGTAAATTCTTCCTAATGCTGTTTTGATGGTTGCCACATATTTTTATTATAATTTTTTCCCTTGTCTTACAATCTTAACAAGTGATTTTCTCCAGTGGAATATTTCTATTCCTCGCTTATCTGGGGGCAAAGTTCATGTGCAGGTTTTGCATTCTAGTTATCTTAAAATTTACGCAAATCTTTTGACTACAACATTCAATTCTGAAATGATAATCATGTATCACTGGTTATACCAAATTAAAAAAAAGAATTAAAAAATCCTAATAACTCACTCTGCATTTGTGCTTCTTTCTTTTTCATATTTTGAATTTTCAATATACATTTTATCTCTTTCCATAGTCCCGATACTTTCAAATTTGTGTGTAGTAATGATAATTCTGTTTGGTGTTCCAAGTAAAGATGTCAGTGCTTTACATGCCACATTTACAATATAAGAGCATTCTGAATTTGTTGGCATGGTTACTCTTGACAGTACGTTTTCTAGGTCTTAATACTTTTTTCTTAGCTTTAGTATATCTTTCAGTTTAAAGAACTTCACTTAGCATTTCTTATAACAAGGTTCTATTTGTGACAAATTCAGGTTTTGTTTGGGAGTATGTTAATCCCTCTTTAACATATTAATGACAGTTTGTCTAAACAGATTCTTGTCTGCAATTTTTTTCCCAGTACTATAAAAATCTTATCATACTCCATCCTGCCCTATGAGGTATTTGTTGAGATATCTATACTAGTTGGGACCCTTTTATTGATGCTTGGCATGTTTTCTCTTGCAGCTTTCAGAATCTTCTCTATTTTTAACCTTGCAGAGTGAGACAGTCTTGTCTTGAAGTAGAATTGACTGGTTTCAATCTGATAGGTAACCTTGCTGTACTTGAACAGTTGCATATCTCTCTAGGATTCAGAATCTTTTTTCACATTATTCATTTGAGCATGTATTTGACCCTTTTGGCATCCTCAAGCTCTTGAATCCTACTAATTCAAATACAGTGTCTTCTCATGATACCCCATATTTCTCATAAGCTTTTTTCATTCAGATTGATTCCTTCTTCTCTGATGAACATTTGTACCAGTTCACTTGGGAAGTTTTGGTCTGAGATGTGAAACCTGTGAATTGTAAGAATGCAAGGATGTATAAAACTGTTACAGTTGTGACATAATGAGTCAAGTCACAGGTTGTGATACCAGCATCCCAAATGAGTGCAGTTTGAGTCTTAGCTGCTTCATCTATGATCCATCTTCCTGCTTAAGTCCCTGGGAAAACAGTGGGGCCACACACAAGGAAGATCCAGATGGAGTTTCAGGATTCCTGCTTCAACCTCACACAGACCAGGCTTCTGCAGCCATTTGAAGAGTGAAGCATCTAGTGGAAGATCTATTTACTTTTCTCTCTGTGTGAAAATGTCTTTCAAATGAAAATAAAATAAATGGTTAAAATTGGTATAATTTATACACTTTTGATTTGCAAGGAAGTCTGAGAGTATGTTATTTTTAACTTACACACAAACATCACTTTAAAATGTGAACTACTCCCCAGAAGTAAATTTACTTTTTAACAGTCCTCGGATTCAGCAAATAAGAAATCTCAAACCTGTGTTGCTATGGAGAACATGGCATACTTACAGTCTGTTCTCACCCCAAACAGCAACTGTATGCTGCGTAATAGGAACCACACTAAGGCTGAGTGAGTTAGTACAAACAAGTAAGCAGCACCCAAAATAAAACAAAACAACCCAATACAGTTCAATTTGCCAAAGTAGGAAGCTGGAGATATTTTAATTAAAGGATTAAAAGATGAAAGTGAGCCTTTAGTAGGAATTAGAACTGTCTAGAAATAGATGAGAGATCAAGAATAAAAATAAAATTACTTGTAATCATTATCTGTCTCGTTGAGCTGAAGATATTAAATCAAAGTTTATTTAGAGTATGGTAAGAGGGAAGTGGTAATTAAGCATTATTTATTTAATCTCCTTAGTCATCATCTCATTTCAATACATTTAAAATTAGAATTTCCAGTATCTTCAAAAGTGTCAGGATGAAGAGGTTACTATTCCACTATGCAAATGGCATTTGAGCAAGTTTTACTAACTTTAAAGTAAGGGCATAAACTATAACTTCCCAGACTACATTTCTTAGCTGCACAGTCCCAACCAATGGATGGCTTTATGAGACAATGATCTACTCTGTCATGTCCACTTCAATATCAGTATGGGGTTTAGGTGCTTGATAAGTATGCATGGATCCTTTGGCTAAATAAATATGGGAATCAATGAGCAAGAAAATGAGTGACTTAGTGAATGGGTGAGTAGTATAATTGAATCACTGAATAATTGAAAGGATGAATAAATGAAGAAATGAAGAAATTAATCAATTCATGAATAGGTCAATGAGTAATTAAATGTATAAAAATGTCTCCAATTACATAAAGAAAAAGTGCCACTTTTTTCTCCATAATCTCAAAGCGCTGATTTAACTGAACCAAAGCAAAATCCCAATTCAGATCTTAACAAAATCACCCATTGAATAATTCTGCTAGATAGTCATGCTTGAAAGTAACAGTCAATCCACTCTATAATATAAATTATTTTTTGAACCTCCATCTTTTTTAGGTGTATCTTCTTCTAAATACCCCTGTATCTTCATTTATAAATGCTAATTTCTATTCTCTTCCAACCCTGCTTCCCTAATAATGAGTTGGTTGAGGGCCTGGTGCCGTGGCCTAGCAGCTAATGTCCTTGCCTTGAGCACACCGAGATCCCATATGGGCACCGATTCTAATCCCAGCATCTCCAATTCCCATCCAGCTTCCTGATTGTAGCGTGGGAAAGCAGTCAAGGATGGCCCAAAGCCTTAGCACCCATGTGGGAGACTTGGAGGAAGCTCCTGGCTCCTGGCTTGGAATCAGCACAGCACCGGCCATTGTGGTCACTTGGGGAGTGAATCATTGGAAGGAAGATCTTTCTCTCTGTCTCTTCTTCTCTCTGTATATCTGACTTTTTAATAAAAATAAAATAAATATTTAAAAAAGGAGTTGCTTGAGAAATGAAGATCAGAATATTGGTGGACATCGCTCTAAATGGTTGAAACTATCATGTCTTTTATTTCAGACAAATAAATCCAGGATTTTAAAAGTGTAAGTTGCATGTAGCTAATAAGAAAAATTGTAAATTTGTGTAAAACTGAATTTTTTACATATATCATCCTAAAGCTCCAATATGAATAAACTACACAAACAAGATACAAACGTTTCAATCAATGCAATTAAATCTGCTATAATAAATGTAAATGTGACATGGTGATTACACCTTATGTATTGAACTTAGTACTAAAAGTGACACTAAGGGAATATTATTAACAATACACACATATTACTCAAATAATATAAATTATAATAAATTACACAGGTTTAGAATCAAACACATGTAGACTCAAATCTGGCACCAGTTTTACCAGACACGTTACCTAAACAATATTGTATAACCTTTCTGACTACAGGATACAATGTAAAACTGCTTAATAATAACTACACCTCTTTGGATTGCTGGAAACAATACATTTGATAAAATGTCTAAAATTATTCTGTAGTGCCTGAAAGAGTAAATGCTAAGACATAAAATTTAAAAGATATCACAGCCAAGTAGTAAAGAGGGTTAAAAATTTTCTTCAATCTCCCCACATAACCTTATCACAAACTTTTCTTACAGCAATACATCTTACTAATTCTGTTTTGTAGGTAATATGCCCCATATCAGTGCAAATTCTTCCCATTGCAAAGAAAATCCAATTCAAGCTAGCTTGAAGCGGAAAATGGAATACATTGGTTCCAGTAATGGAATAGTTCAAGTGTGTGTCTGACATGAGGCCCAGCTGGAAGAAAGGATAAAACAACATCATCTATATCTAATTTCATTCATTTTATCTCATCTCCACTTCCTCCATGTGGCATCTAATATCAAAGGGCTCTTTCCTCATGATTGCAACATAGCAGCCAGTTTAAAGAATTTGCAAACCCAGTCAAATACAATTAAGGAGAGAGAGAGAGACTAAGAGAGAGGGAGAGATTTTATACAGTGTCATGTTTGGGGAATTCTGTACAAAGACAGATTTACTTGAATTGGCTTGGCTTAGGTTACCTGCTCATTCCTGACCAAAAAATTGTAGACAGATACATGAAGCATCCTGATGTGAGCAGAACTCGAGGAGTGGGAAGAAACTAATCTGTCAAATACAAACAGCAATGCTTCATTTACAGAACAGAGGACAGATGCAAAAATATTCCATGTTCATGTTAAAAGGAAAAAATTGTCCGGTTAATGCATATCAGACCGAGGTTGCAAAGATTTCTTTAAAAATTTATTTATTTTCATTGGAGAGAATCAAGACGGCAGAATAGGGTAAGGACACGTTTAAATGGATGGAAAAACATTTAATCAAGATGAAGCAGAGAGGACATATTCCAGGAAATAGGAAGGGACAGAGCAATAGCTGTGGGGTACCAGGAAACTGACAGACACAGGAAAGCAGCAGACACAGCGGTGTGGTGTTGCAGTGACTCAAGCAGCATTCAGCTAATGGCGATCTGAACTCCACCAGCAGCAACAACTCCAGCAGCAACCAGGTAAAAAGGGACTTTCACTGGGAGCTTGGGAGGTGAGCCCAGACAAAGAACTGTCACTCCTGCTGGTCTGTTTGATTTGACCAGGAGCAGAGATAGAGCAGCAGATACCAGTCGGACAATGCGAGAACAGGGTGGATTTCACAGCCCAGTCAGCCCCCTAGAGCTGAACTGGGTGCCATTTTGCATAAGGAGGAAAAGGCAAGGGAAAGGACTGAGCATGTGCTGAGCTGGGAGTGAGCTCTTTTCTGACTTGGTGAACTACAGCAACGTGGCATTCTATGGGTTCCACCTGGGGCAGGTCTGGATAGCCTCAGACCTGACGGCCAACAGATCAAAAACTCTAGTAGTGGTACATCAGGTGCCATTTTGTACACTGTTGCAATAGCTTTAGGACTGCAGGGGACAACAGTGAACTGTGCATATGCTGAGCTTACGAGAACTCACTGAGCTCTGTGGATTGCCCTAGTCCCGCAGGAAGACAATATCGACTGTGGCATTGTACCGGTCAAAATAGGTCCCTGTGGCACCCAGACCTAATGTCCAAGAGGTTCCGCCAAGATCAGCACCACCAACAACCTAGCTATATAGGACACCTGGTGTCTCCCTAATCCTGGAACCTGCTCCAACTGAAAGTGGGAGAAAGGTTGCCGAGACAACAGTGCAGCCTCAGCACAGTATCACAGCAGGAGGAGAGTGGTGAACCAAGAGCTGGGGCTGTGGAGACCACGGTGGAAATCTGACATAAGAACCCAGACCTGGAACTCACTGGAGGTTGTTGCACAAGTGGCTGCAAGCAAAAAGTTGTGTACCAACCTCAACAAGTAAAATCGCATTGTAGACCTGTGGGTGACACAGCTTAGAAACCTGCCCCAAGGAGAAGACTCTGCTAACCAGAAGTGCAATGACCAAGAGCAAAAGAAGAGACAAAGGCACAATGAATATTACCAAAAACTCCCCTGTGAAGGAGAAAACCCTATGCCAACCTCAGAGTTAACTGAGGAAGATGTCGAGAAAAGGGGGACACAGAATCCATAAGACTCATTTTAAAGATTCTGGGCAAAAATGAGAAGCTCATGCAAGAGTTCAAAGAAATTAAGGAAGCAATAAAGCAAATCAAGGCTGGTATGTCAGAAATTAAGAACACAGTAGAGAAAATTAAAAGTACAGTAGAGAGTCTCCAAAATAGAATGAAACAAGCAGAAGAATCTGAGAATTGAATGTAAATGGCTTAAGCTAAATCAAGTGTCATAGATTAGTAGACTGGATTAAAAAACAAAACTCATCTATTTATTGTCTAAATGAGACACACTTCACCAACAAAAAGCAGCTCAAACTATATTGTATGGGTTTTGTTATTTTCTGTTAGTTTCATCTTTTCAAAACACTTTCTTCTGATGAAATCATTCAATGACTCGTTGATCATACAGTAGCATCATTTTCTTCAAGAACATTCTTGATTTTCATTTCTTCAGCTACACGTTAGTCATTTAATAGCGTGTAATTTAACTTCATGGTGTTGTTAATTTCTTTTTTCTCCCTGATGTTGATTTTGTTCTGTGGCTTTTCATTTAAGGGGATGTATAGTAGCTGTGTAATGGAGACTGTCATGTCTAGTAACAAGTCATTTAACTTCATGGCATTGTAAACTTCTATTTTTCCTTCTATTGTTGATTTTGTATCATGACTTTTCATTTGAAGGGATGTACAGTAGTTGTGAAATGGAGACTAATATCCAGATGTGAGGATGCAGTGTAGTATGCATTTCTACTTCCAGACAAAGATGGACTTAAAATGAAATTGTTCACTATATCTTGACAATAGGATGCTGGACTCTCTGCCATTGTCCATGCCCGCAATGATGGACATATGATTGAGTTTGAGGAACTATATATTTTAGTAATGATATAGAGGCACTAGGTGGGGGGAGGGAATTGGGATAGGGATAAGGGAAATGCCAGGAGCCTATGGGATTGTATCATAAAATGATAATAATAATAATAATAATAAAATGCAAAAAAAACAAAAAAAGAATTAAAAAATATTTATTTCATTGGAAAGGCAGATTTATAGAGAGAACAAGAGACAGAGAGAAAGAATTTCCATCTTCTGGTTCACTCACCAAATGGCCCATCCAAAGCCAGGAGCCAAGAAATTCTTTTGGGTCTCTGAGGTAAGTGCAGGGTACCAAGTCTTTCGCTATCCTTCACTGCTTTGCTAGGACATAAGCAGGGAACTAGAAGGAAAGTGGAGCAGCCAGGACAAGAGCAGCAACCATTTAAGATCCTGACGCTTGCAAGGGGGAGGATTAAGTCAATTGAGCCTTTATGCCTGGTGCCTGCAAAGATATTATTACATGCTTTCTTTCTAGTTTGGGCTTAGTTGGATGTAAAACATGGCAAAGCTATGAATTACAGCAGGTATTCCCAATTTCCCTATATTACAATTTTGCCAATAAGAGACAGAAGTAGATACCGAAGAAGAATGAAAAAAAAGAAAAACCATCCTTTTATATTAAGACAAAAAACCCTGCTAGACATCTTGAGAAAAACATTCTTGGAAAGAATAGCTACAAAACTTGCATTTTATTGTTCATTTTTATTTCTTGCACCACTGGCTTTTTTCTTCCTTGAAAATTAACACAGCAAAAATATTTTCTGAATGTGTATACTCTATCAATTGCATTGTAAATGACAAGGGAAGGGGTATCATCCACACTTAAAGTTTTTAAAAGGGGAGTACTTACATGATGTCAGTATGGGGAAGGCAATGGACTGTCCCTATCATAATGTACTTTGCCAAGACTAAATCCTCAGACATCTTCAGCTTTCTTTTAATTAGAGAAGAGTAATAAATAATTATTTCTCATAGGTTATTGAAGATTAACTACAAATACAATATTTATTTTACAAATAGGGCAAGCACTAGTAAAAGAAAAACTATGTATTCTTCCCAAGGAATTTAATATTCTTCTTACTCTTAAAATCAGCAGGTAAGAAGTCATACAGATTTTAAATATTCTTCATTCCTGCTTACTCACCAGTGGTGAGTGGGTTATGGGTCTCTGCAGGTGCGTGGGAATAAACACAACCACCCTTTCATGATGATGCATCCTTGAAATATAAGGTGTATTAAATGAACCTTAACCTCTATCATTGAAGCATAAAGCTATAGAAAGTAAAAAACAACACCATAATATCGTTGAATTTTCAGGCATTCTATGATTTTCTTAATCTATTTTTTTCTTACCAAAAGGTTTAGTTTTTTATGCTTTCTCTCATATAACCTTAAAGATGACAAGAAAACTATTAATAGGGGAAAAAAATAAAACAGAAGCTCACATTTATCAGTACTTCTCCCAAAAAGAGTTTCTCTTTTCATTACTAATGGAGATGTGTAGTTTTTCAGAGTACAATCAACTAATTTTAACAAATACACACACCCACATACCTTCAAAAAGCAGATTATTTCTGTCACTGTAGGCGTCTTTTTGTGCCCTTACAACGTCAGTCTGCACCATGCCACTTTCCCCTCCCCACTTCCTATAGGCTGCATTACTGTCCTTACTTTGTTGCTTTTTATTGTTGAGTGGTATCTCCTGCTTATTCATTCTCTCATTTCTGGGTATGTGGGTTGTTTCCAGCTTGAAGATGTTATTAGTAAAATTGCTGTATCTTGAATAATTATTTTTTTGTTGGATAACTGTTTGGGAGTGGGAGAGCTGAGTCAGGATGGGATTAGCAATGTAACTATAAGAAATTTGCAGTTTTCCAACATAATTCCACTAATTTACATGCCAGCTAGCAATACACAAGAGTTACAATTGCTCTAAATTCCCTCAGGGCTTTGTATTGTCTATCTTTCATTTCTTCTCATTCTTTCAGCTAAGATCAAGGGTAGTGTTGTCTATCTTTCTAATTTTACACTACTCTACCTGCTATCTTATTTACTTACAACTCCCTGGTGACTAATGACATTGGCCAGTTTTTCATGTGCTTCATTGCTATACTTTATGAAGTAACTGAATAAAAGATTGCTTTTTCTCCCATAACTGAGTTTTAAGAACAATTTGTATGTTCTGGATACATGTCCTTGATGTAAACAATGTTAATAGTTCCTCACAATATGCAGCTTGCCTGTTTATTTTCTGATAAGAAGCATTACATTTTTACTTTTCTTAATCCTCTGAATTTGCTAAGATTTGTTTTAGGGTCAATTTAGTGAATGTTTGCTGTGTACTTTAAAAGAATGTTTACTTTGCTATGTTCAGATTTATTGTTCCATGAAGATCAGTTAAGCCAAGTGAATTGATAAGGTTGTTGAAGTTGCTCATGAGCTCATCATTTATTTATTCTAGCACAAACAAAAAGAAGCCTTTTAAATCTTCACATTTGTGGATTTGTATTTTTCTCTGCTTAGTTGCTTCATATATTTTGAATATTATCTTTTGACCCATACTCCTTTAGGAATGTGCTATGGGCTGAATGTTTATGTTCTCCTAAAAGTCCCATGTTAACACTTAAGCCACAAAGGTGATGATATTAGAAGGTAAGATCTATGGCCAACCCACCCTGAACACGCTCGATGGTGTCTGATATTAGAAGGTAAGGACTTTGAAAGTGTTATGAAGGCTGTTAACTTGTCCATGGATTAATGCCCTTCCACAACAGGCAGCAAGGTGCTGCTTGCTTCTTCCACCATGTGAGAACACAATGAGAAGTTACCATCTGTGGACCAGAAAATGACACAATTTATCTGCACATTCCTTTTGGATTTTGCAGACCCCAGAACGATGAGAAATACATTTCCCTTAAGATAAAGTACCTAGGGCCGGGCATGATGGCTCAGTGGCTAAATCCTCACTTTACACACCCCAGGATCCCATATGGGCACTGGCTCATGTCCCAGCTGCTCTACTTCTCATTTTGTGGTACTCTTTACATTTTTGGTAGGTTGTGTTTTTATTTTGTTCATCTCAATTATTATGTAGTTCCATTGTGGTTTCATTTTTGTCTCACTGGTTATCTGAGTATGTTATTTGATTTCCTTATATTTTTTAATTTTCCACATTTCCTCTGCAATTGACTCTTAATGTTACTCTACTGTTTTGGGAAAAACAAGCTTTATATAAACATCTCTTTTAAAGTTTACTGAGACTCATTTCACATCTTAGTCTATAGTTTTTCTTAGAGTATATTCCACATAAACAAGAAAATTCATATTCTAACTGCAATTGTGTGGAATGTTCATAAATATCTGCTTGGTGGTGTTGCTTTGTTGTTCATGTCTTTTTTCACTGCTAATACAATGTCCTACTGTTCTATCACATATTGAAATCTGCTTTCTCTCCTCTCTTTCTGAAACTCGTGTTGTTTTTCTTGATGGTATCCTACAGGTCTGTTGAATTTTCACATCCTCAGATCAGATAATCATAATGGATTTATCTTCAAGTTCACTGATTCTTATACTTCTTCGAACATGCTGCTGAACCTTCTAGTCAAGTTTTTAGGTTATTTCCATATAAATTATAAAATTTTTTATGCTCTTTTAATACTTATATTCCTATTAACAATAGGCGAGACATTATTCTTATGTCTCATGTCTTGATTCATTAGTGCTGTTATTGTACAAATACCTGAAGTTAGGTTATTTTGGAAAAACAGAAATTTATTTGTCAGGGTTCTGTACCCAGAGAAGATCAGGGATCTGATAAGATCGGTGTCTCATGGGGTCTGCTTTCTGCTTCTCAGAGGAGGTCCTCTTGTTACATCCTACAAAAGGGAGGAACACTGTGTTCTAACACAGGGAAGGGGATGAAAAAGCAAAGGAAACCTCCTTCAACCTCAACTCCTTTTATGAGGATGCAAAGCCCATTTATGATGGTAGAGTTCTCAGAATGTAATCATCTCCCAAAGATCATATCATTTCAAAATGAGTATTAAGTTTTACAAGCATTTTGGAAGGGACATATATCCAAACTACAGCACTATCTTTAGTTCTTTGTTCACCCTTTCCTTTAACCATGTGAGCGAGTTAAAATATAGCTGTACTAAAATGTTGTTAGTTGAGTCCAACTTTTTCCTCAGAAATAGTTTCAGCTGATTGCCTAATTGTTGATGGGGGATATACACTTTTGGTTATTTACATTAGAAAATGTTTTGTTGAAATCTGTACTATGATTATTAAAATATGGCAAGTCTAAAACCAGATTCTCCCCTCTGCAGGCCTTTTGTTACTCCTTGTTATAACCATTATAGTGCTTGCTCAGGGATATTCCTCAGCTAGCTTTGTAATATATGTGTCCTTACTTAGTGTGACTTCTAAACTCCTGTTATCTTTGTCATCATCTAGGTTTGTACAGATTCCCTAGAACCAAATAACTGGCAATGAATTCTGTCACCATGCTTGCAACAGGGATCTGATAATGCGCTGGACATACTTTCATCACACAACAAACTCATTTACATCTCTGCCTTAGTTATCCTTTTCTTCTTCTTTACACCCCAAAGGTCAGCTAGAAATCAGGAGTTAAAGAGATACGGGATGGGAAGCATTGAGAACCTTTTCAGGAAATTCCTGAACATATACTGGGTCTTGCTTTGACCTTCTGGATTACAAAGCATGTGTCAGAGCTTTTCAAAGACTTATTCCTTAAATGTGTCACCAATTATCCATTTCCCAGAAGCCAGCAATCAACATTTTGTCCATAAGCACTTTCAGAAACACTTATGCATTGAGTGAATATCCACTTTAGCAATAAGTGAGTTGTCCATTGATGGGAATAATTGGTTATTTTTTCCTCTTCTTACAATTATTTCTCTGCGAATGATGGCAGGCTAATATAGCCCACACAGAGAAGAGATTCTAAAAGAATTATGGATCAAGAATGCTAAGACTCTTGAAGAAATGGAAGTATGCAAGGAAAAATCTTTTTGAAACTAGCCAAAGCTTTTAAATCTCTAGTTTGTATCTATCAAGTACCAACCGAACATGTAATTTTTACATTATGATTTATATTTCTGCTTATTTCTACTTGAACTGTGATATCAAGTTGGGATTTTTTTAAAACCCTTAAGATATATTCTCAATTAAGAATTATTACATCTCTAGATGTATTACTCATTTTCTTAATCTCAGCCTTGGCATTTGGATGACTTTAACCTCTTCAAATTAATCACTTAATGAATAAAATAACTTTAAGAATGGACTCTTGACTGGCTAGGGAAAATCTGAATCCATAATCACCTAACCACCACAATCCAATCTGAAGTGAGCACATGACCAGAACCAGAATAAACAGTATTTTCAGCTTTTGCAATAATGTTTGCATTTTTCCTTCTTGCCATATTGCCAACATAAAGACATAAATCTTGGCATTCACATGTTAGGTTTCATGCCACCACTTACATGAACATGACAGATAATCAATCCAAGTGGGGGCAAACAGTTGAAATAATTATTAAGATGAAGAAATAGAAAGTTGACAGCATCGTGAAACAATCAAAATCACTCCTGGTACTTCTTCAGTCTCTGATTTGTTTCTTTAATCTACATGAGGAAACATATTTCCTTGTAAAACACAAGTGAATTAGAATTTTCTCTTACTTTGAGCCTAAGTTCTCCCAAGAGATTTATGCTTCTTGTAATGACTAACTGTATTGGGAAGTCTTTCAACATGTTGGATTTTTGGTACATGTTTATGTACTGACAGCATCTCCCCATTACATGTAGGCCTTCACATATTCTGATAGAGAGAACCTTGAAGCTCAATGCACAATATCATCAGAAATGCCACTCATCTTCTGACAAATTAGATCCATCAGGTCTGACCTACTGAAAGTCAGGATCTTGGGTCCAGACCACGTCTTTATTACCAGCTTCCATATAGTCAGTTTAATTGTGATGAAAAAATGAGGTATTCACATACTCTGAGAGAAAAACTGAAAAATAATTTATAATATTATTTATTCTTGTTCCTTTGTTGCAGAACATTATCACTTAAGAATACATTCAAAAAGTGCTTCAGCAATTATCAGTTCAATGTCATTTATAATCTTATCCATTTCAGAGTTGTAAAACCTGTAAATTGTCATAGACATTTGGTGTCAGAAAGCCTCTGAAATGGCATTCAGGGATCCTTGTCTCCTAGTATTTCTATGCTCCAGTACCTAAGGCCTTGAATGAGTGTCAATCTTCTATGCATATACTACTGTAGAAATGATTGGATATCATTTATGAGGTTGGGATATAAAAAGACTTTGTCTCCCTTCTTGAGTGTGGTCTCATTCATTTCATATCATTTCTACATTATGAGACAGCTCCGTGAAGAGTTCCTGCCATCTAAGATAGTCCGAGGTCTGTCAAAGGCACATGAGTTTGGACATGGAATTTCCCACTAGTAAAGTCTGAGATTGACTGAATTCTCAAAAGAAACCATGAACCAAAACCACCTAGATGGAATTTTCCCAGATTCTTGATGCAGAAACTATGTGATAGTAAATGCTTGTTGTTTTAATCTGCTATCTTTTAGAATAATTTACTACACTTTATTATATATATAGTACATTTCCTTAACTTGCAGTTATGAACTTCTACATACCATTCCTTATTTGAATATTTGTTTTGCTTAACGTACTCTTCTATTTACAACTATTAAGAAGGAGTCCCTGGGCCCGGAGCCTTGGCCTAGTGGCTAAAGTCCTCGCCTTGAACACGTTGGAATCCCATATGGGCACCAGTTCTTATGCCGACAGCTTCACTTCCCATCCAGCTCTCTGTTCGTGGCCTGGGAAAGCAGTCAAGGACGGCCCAAAGCCTTGGGACCCTGCACTTGCATGGGAGACCTGGAAGTTCCTGGCTCATGGCTCTGGATCAGCTCAGCACTGGCCATTGCGGCCACTTGGGGAGTGAATCATTGGATGGAAGATCTTCCTCTCTGTCTCTCCTCCTCTCTGTATATCTGACTTTGTTCATAAAAATAAATAAATCTTAAAAAAAAAAATGAGTCCCTGTCTTCCACATCCTGATGATTTTCAAAACATTAGCATTTTAGATTAACTCCTGCAATCAGAATTTTCACTGTATAGAAACTTCTAAGACTATAGTCATTGCTTATCTCTTCTTTTTTTAAATTTTAATTTTCATAGTACAGTTTCATAGGCTCAGGGATTCCCCTTCAACTTCCCCAAATTCCCTCCCCTCCACTATTTTCCACTATATTATTAAATTAGTTTAATCCTTCAACAACAATCAAAAGTCCACCATTTTGCTGTTTAAGTGTATCCTGACATTGTAGGTATAGACAATGGTAGAAAGTCCAGCATTGTATATTCAAGATATATTTAATAGTTTCATTGTGAGTCCATATTTTATTTGGGAGTGGAGATGCATACTACAATGCATCTTCACCTCTTAGTATGCTATTCTCCATTATACAGTTCCTCTAGGTGAGTATATATATATATATATATATACATGTATATGCACCTACATATATATTGAGCTTGTATTTTATATGAAGATTGCCTTATATCAGAAAGAACATATCATATTGGTCTTTTCTAAGAAGCTTTTGTACCGCAAAGCAGATGATCACAAAGTGAAGAAGCAACCAGGAGAAAATCTTTGCACACTGCACAACTGATAAGGTGCTACTATCCAGGATTTACAAAGACTATCAGGAACTCAACGACAGCAAAAGAAATGATTCTGTGAAGAAATAGGCAAAGGAAAGAGCAGGCATTTTTCAAAAGAACAACTTCAAATGCCTAATAGACATGTGAAAAAAATGTTCAGGTTCCCTAGCTATCTGAGAAATACAAATAGAAACTACATTGAGGTTCCACCTAACCCCAGTGAGCCTGCCTTGAATTCAGAACTCTACTAACAATATCTGCTGGCATGAATGTGGGGATAAAGGTACTCTACTTCACTGTTGGTGGAATGTAGACTAATACAGCCATTACAGAAGTCAGTATGAAGAGTGCTAAGACATCTGAAAATTGATCTACCATATGACCCAGCTATCTGACTTCTGGGAATATATCCAAAGGAAATGAAATCTGCATTTGAGAAAGTGACCTGTAGTCCCATACTTATATCAATACAATCTACAATAGCGAAGACATGGAAACAACTCAGGTGCTGATCGAAAGAGGAATAGATAAAGAACTATGGTACATCTATGCTCATGATCTGCTTCTATTATTTGCTTCTCACAGTTTGATTATTTTAAATTTTCATTTATTCATAAATTGCATGTATTGAAAATAAGGTCTTATTTTAACCAATCACATGTGAATGAATTTAATGAACTCATTTAAAAACATCTAAGCGGAAATCCCAGAGCCTATGGAATTGTATCATAAAATTAAAAATAAAACAGAAAAAAAAAGGACATCTAAACAAAAACTTGAACAGAAAATTCGTTTCTTTTTGCACACTTCTCCCTTAATATAAAGCCAGAGACAGAGATCATTCTTTCTGTCTAAGTCTCCAAATGATATGTAAAATGGATTGGAATTGCCACAGAAATGTTGCCACCTGTACAGTACTAATTTATAATCCAAAATTCTTACCAAGTGCATAAATAATTTGAGTTCAGAAATAGTGACAAGATAATAGCTCAATGTAACCATGAAAGATTGGCTCAATCTTAAAAATACAGATGACAGGATAATAAAAAATTTACATAACAGAAGTTTAAACCCCATGTATGCTTTTAAAAATATATTTTCTCACATATGTAAAAGAACATAAAATGAGTCCCTGAGAAGTGAGAAGATGCTTTCAAATAAAACCACAATGAGGTGAAAGTTTAGTTAGTGGTTAAGAAACTGATTAAAGTGCCCACCTGTCTTATCAAAGTTGCCCGAGTTCAAATCTAGGTTATTCTCATGATCCCAACATTCTGCTAGTTTACAGCCTGGGAACTGGGAAATGATGGCTCAAAGTGTGTAAGTCAATGACACTGGTAGGAGAGACCTGGGTTGGGTCCCCATCCCCATTTCTCTCTATGTATTGTTTTCTCTGTATCTTAGATAAATAAAAAGTATAAAGACAGAAAAACATGATTATCAGGAAAGAGACTAGGCTTACCAAAGTTTTTAAAAATGTAATCTTTTTATTCTATTATCTTTTTTCTTTGATTCATTTTTTAAATATGTGGGTTAACCCCTCTCTCCCTATTTCCCTTCACATATTTTCCCTATATTATCAAAATAGTATAGTTCCTTAATATCAGTTCTGGGTTTAACTTTCTGACATTTTTATATCACGACATGACATCTATCAGCAAAGGTAGAAACCTAATACTGTAATATAGAGGTACATTTTGAAGGGAAGTTGTACCAATACCTAACATTTGGTTTCTAAATTTCAGCAATTTAAGACTATATACGTGCATATATATATATATGTATATATACTCACATTACATGTCTGCACACACACATATATATATGATATTTATAAGATACATATATCTTACTGCCAGTGCTTTCTCTCTTGATGTAGGTGGTATTAATTTTTAATCCAATTTTTAAATTCAATTTTTAATCCATAACACTATACACTATACATTTTCCTTTTATATGTTATATTTCAAGTATTTTGTAAGAAATTGAAAAACATAGCAATGAATAAACTTGTCTAGGAAGAGAATTTAGAGCATGAAGAAAAGAAGTCCTTCCCAAAGCTAAGCCGGATAATTAAGACAAAGAAGAATGCACAAACAATGTTAAGGGGAATCAATTAAAGGAGGAATTAAAAATCTAAGAGATATAATATAGTAGTTTTTAACAAGATGCTTCAACAACTATTAGTCATCTTTTCCAGAAGTTAGGGAGAAGTTGTGAAAAATGATAACTTTCTATTTGAGCTCTAAAAGGAGCCTACACAATGTTCTATTCTACTGTGTTATTGTACAACTAAGATGAAAAAAAAAAGTCTAGGGAAGGCAAAAGAGTCATACTACAATATGGAAAATAACTCTAAAAGCACAGCCCAAGTCTCTGCCCTCTTACATCAATGCTCTGTTCACTCAAGTGTGCAGTTGTGTGCTTACAGGTTTCTTGACTACCTACTCAGAATCTTAGAATCCTAAAATATTTGCTTTGTAGAGTAGATAGGGTGGTTATATTTTCTGAATTCAGATACATTTTCAATCATATTTCTGAAACCAGCTCCATAAGGTCACAATTAAGAAGTCAATCTTATTAGAATATAGAGTTTAGCAGCTTTATTCAATTTCAATTTTTTTTTTTTTTGGAATCTATGTAGTTTTCTCCATCTTTACTTCAGTATGGGTTACATGACATTAAAAAAAAAAAACCCTATATTCAACTTTTATGAACAAAGCTTCTTTTGTGTACTGAATATTGAAACATTTAAAAGGCTTTTCTTTCCTTTATCTTCCACATTTTTTTTTATTCTGCCTATTCCCATTCCACTCTTCCCTTGAGCCTTTCCTCAGAGCTAAAGAACAATAATTTCATATATGAGCAAACTGACACATGCTTCCCAGCTTCCCAGCATTCTTTTGTTTTTTCTACTGTACCTAGTGTCATAGTTCATAACTTCACACTTATCTGAGAACCAGCTCTGGAAGGTGACCTTCCAAAATACAGAATCACAATTAAGGACATAGTCACCAGGTTGTCAAAAGAATTTTCTAAAAACTCAAACCCTTCATTCCCAAAAGAGAACCAAATGATGTACATTATTAACTACCTAATGCACAAAGTTCAAGCAACATCTTATAGCATCTCATCAGGAAAAAATAGACACGAGAAACTCAAAGAAGTTAGGCATGGTTTTGTAGAAGCATACTTGTGTCAAATAAATGGCATTTGAAAGTAAAGAAAGAGAGGAACTACACCAAAACAAGAAAGGCACCAACTCAGTGGTTTGGCTGTCAATATATTAAGTTCACTGAAAATAGCCAGGTTAAACTCCATGGAAACCATTTAAAGAACGAAGAAAGATTCTCATTAAAATGTATCTGTTTGCTTACTTTTCAGTTTTTATGTTCAAAAAATAAGTGAGTATATTAACAACTTCTGAATATGCAGAAGTTATATAATAATATGCATTATTATAAGGATGAAGTGTTCCTGTACCACAGAAAATAAAAATAGTCCCCATCTCTTCAATTTCAGTAACAGAATTTTTTTTCCTGATTATTTTTGTCTTGTTTTTCAAATGGGTTACTGAAGACTATCCTTGCCTCTCACCCACACAAACTCTAATATATCTAGTTTTGTCTTGTTGGTATCTATAAATTTGTTTATGTGTTGTGAGACCTTGTGGGAAACAAGCACTAGAAAAAGAAGTTAATAATTAAATTCCTTTAAACATTTGATGGGATGCTAGAACTAATGTGGCTAGCTGCTTGAAACAGACTCTTGACCCTTTGTACACAGATTCAAGACGTTCTGCTCTATTTTCAAACTGTTGAGGTTTGTCTTTAAGGAAAAATGTTTTCAAGTATGAAATAGAAGAATTATCTGTGATATCATCAGCTTAAGTAATGCAATTTTGATTTTTGAATATATCCTTTCTGTCTTTTTCCACCTGTGCACAGGCTTTCCTATAGTTCTTTTTTTTTAAATATATTTTTATTTTGAATTTTGAATTATGTGGTACAATTTTGTGTAGGTTGGGATTCCCTCCCAAACTCCCACCCCCCATCAGATTTTTCCCATTTTGTTACAATAGTGTAGTCCTTCATAAGGAATCAAAATTCTATCAGTTTCTTCTTTATGTGTACCCCAAATGTTGGTACAGACAATGTCAGACAGTCCAGCATCCCATACACATGTCCAATTTCATTGGGAATCCATCTTTTGTCTGGAAGCAGAGATGCATGTTCCATTATACCCCCATATCTGTATATGACAGACTCCAGTACTCCATCACTATACATTTCCATAAGCGAGAAGCCATGAAACAAGGTCAACAACTGGTATGAGTTAGAACAGCCACAACAACAATAACAACAACAAATTACAGCACCATGAAAAAATGCGCTGCTGAGTAACCAACACATGACTGACAAAAAGGAAACACAATGTGTCTTGGGAAAAATGATGCCATCATATAATTCATGAGTCCATCATAAATTTCCTACAGTTCTAACAATGGCATATCATTAATTATTTTGATGTCATTGTCATCTAACAATATGTTAATAAAAATTGTTTCTACTTTTATGACTTCTTTCATTGTAGTAACATATATATATAAAACATAAAATTTACTATCTTACTAATTTACTATCTTGCTAATTTTAAGGTATAACATATAATTTGTGTATAAATAATATAATAAATAATAATTTATAAGATTTATTAAATGCTGATTTTTAAAACTTCATCACTGTCTAGTAAACATAATATCAGTTTCTTTGCTACTAAACTGCTGCATAATTAAGCCAATTTCTCTTTTTAAAAGTGTATGAATAAATTTGTGTGCAAACTTTTAAACGTTTAAAATATTTCACAACACACTTTTTCGCAAATGAATTACTAGGCAATTGTCACAGCAATGTATGAATGAACCATTTCTGCAATTCAAATACTTGTTTCTGGCGCTTGATACTTTATATTTATGCTTATTTTACCTTAAAACATACACAAACACATAAACTCCAAAGTTCTCTAATGTACAATCAATGTCAGTAACGTACACCTGTAAATCTGCTGTGAGAATTAAGGGTAATTTCTAATGCTTAATACTTCCTACTTCTGACAGTTCTTCAAAAGCATCATCATGATTTTTTAAATAGCAACACAACAACCACATGGATCACAAGGCTCGTACCAGTAAAAATAAGTGGCTTGAACACATTTGGAAATTTGCAAGCTGATCTTTAGCAATGAGCAGATATATACATAAGCAGTCATTTTAAAACTCACTTTAAATGACAAATGTGTTATCATTAAGGGAATCATATAAATTCTTTCATGCTTTAATTGTACAAGTTTTCTACAAACATAACTGGAAAGTTGATACTAGTTTTCACATTATTAAAATTGAATTCTAAATTTATATATATATGTGCCTGCTTATAGGACCATTAAATATTATATTGAGTATTCTGTGAGTATATTTAATAGGAAAGAACATCATATTACCATCAGCATAAATATATATTTCCTATTAAATATGATAGTCTTTCCTATTAAATATATTCTGGCAGAAGAAAAACAAGCTCAAATTAGTTAAGTACTTTAAAATACAAAGCTGTTCATGACAGCAGTAATAAAATTCCAAGTGGAGTTTTTAAAATGTCTATTTTACCTTCTTATACCTAAGGCGGCATGACTGCTTTCTGAGGAGAGTCGGAAAGACAGAGAAGAGATCTGGAAGAAAATGAATAACCAGAATATTCTAAAAGTGTTGGTCATAAAGACTTGCTGATTACAGAATGTGCTGCTACTTATAAACCTGAGGATTAAAAGAACCATACCAACTATTGATACTGAAGGTATGTCTAGGTATCTTTCATATCATTTTCTGATTATGACCTCTATGTCCACTAAACTGTGGGTCCTCCTGGCTGGGAAAAGATAACAGATCCTATGGGAAGTATCAAAAGTCCCATAAAGACATTCTGTCTTCCTGGTGGCTGAAATGTCTTTCAAAATAGACAATGGTCTTAATTTCAAAATTAATGATGACAATTGAAACGTAAAAAAAATGAAAAAAAACTTATCAGGAAGAAATAATAAAATCCTAGGGTAAACCATTGCTAAGTAGTGGCTGCACAATAGAAGTACTTAGACACCTGCAAAAGATTCCAATGTCAAGGTTCCAGATCAATCAGAACAGAATCTCTGGATGACAGGTCTGGCTGAATGCTATTTCAGAGAGCTCTCCAATCCACAAGGCTAGCTAAGGTTTACAACTGGGGTATTAACAATCCTGTTTCTTTCATTTTTAAGATTATTGATTTTTATTGGAAAATCTGAATTACAGAGAGAACGAGAGACAGAGAAAGATCTTCTGTCTGATGGCTCACTCCCCAAATGGCCAAACAGCTGGAGTTGAGGCAATCTAAAGTGAGGAGCCAAGAGTCAGGAGATCCTTCTGGGTCTTCCACACATGTACAGGATCTCAAGTGGGTCATCACTGGCTGCTTTCCTAGGAAATAAGCAGAGAGGGCTGGATGGTTGGTTGGTGGAGCAACCAAGACACCAACTGGTGCCCCTACGGTATGCTGGTACTATAGGCTGAGGATTAGCCAATTAAACCATCGTGTCAGTCCAAACAATCATTTCTAAATCCTCCAATATTCACAGCATTTTGTAATTTCAAAACATTTCCACATTCATTATTTTATTTAAACTTTCAAAAATCATTTCATTATTTATCTAAAAGGTATATTTTTCCTGTGGTTCACCATCCAAAGGACCACAATGGCCAGGGCTGGGCAGACCAAAGCCAGGAGCTGGGAATTCAATCCAGGTCTCTTACATGGGTAACATGTATCCAAAGAGTCCACCATCACCTGTTGCTTCCCAGGGCATACATGAGCAGGAAGCTGGCTATCAGGGGATAGGGTTTGGGGCAGGGGCTGTAAAGACAGAAAGAGGTGAGCAAATACATATGTATATCCTCATAGATGCACTATATAATAGAGACTAGCACCCCAGGAAGTGAATATATGTGGGAGTATGCGTCCCTACTCCTGAATAAAAGGAGGACTCTCAATAAAACTGCTACATATACCTTTGCATTATGACACTAGATTTTCCTCCTTTGCTTATACCTACAAAGCCACGACAAACTTAAATAGTAGAATTTTAAACTTGTAACTGTTATAAACAAACTATACTACCATAATAATATTGGGTGAAATGACAGGAGGCTTTCACCTTTTTTTGTCTTTCTTTCTTTCTTTCTACCTATCTACCTACCTATCTATCTAGAGAGACAAAGGAAAAACTTCCAACTGTTGGCTCACTCCCCTGATGGCAGTCACAGCCCAGAGTGAACAAAGCCAAAGCAGAGTTTCATCGGGGTCTTTTATTCGGGCACAGGGACCCACATTTGGGCCATCATTGCAGCGGTGTCACAAATGGTAGCTTTATCCTCTAAACTCTAATTCCAGCCCTCTTAAAGGTCCAATCTCCAGACTGAGTCTCTCCAAAACATGAACCTTTGGTAGACAAATCACATCTAAATCATAGCAACGTTCAAACAATGATTTCATAAAGTTGCTATCTACCTAGTCCTGATTCAATGTTGTGACTTAGTGTGAAGAAATGTGGTAACTAAACAAACACTAACTAGTCTTTATGAATTCATTTCCATTTCCATCACACCTCTGATAATTTAGCTATAGTCTCTTTGTAATTATAATATCTTTTCCCTGCATCCAGCTGGAACACAAACATTATCTTCCTTTCTACTCTCCTGCAACTCTAACAACATATGATATGTAATTTGACCCAACGTTTCTCACATCAGTTAAAAATTTTCTTTCTAAAAGAAGTCTCAGCAAAACTTGAGAAACCCAGAACTACGAATGCTAATTATTGCTATATCAAAATAAAGGAGTCCAAACAGAAGCTTAACTTGAAGTAATGGGTTTTTTTTCTTAGTAACCAACCAATTTTACCTTCTTGATATAAAATTCTAACAACAGTAATTTGAGAACACATTAGATGTTTCCTAACAGCTCATAGAATACAGTTCTCCCAGTCTGGAGAACAGCTGTGGGATCCAAGAATAGCTATCACAGCATTGTCTCACTTTGAGAGCTATCAGTAGCAACTGTGTACTCAACACTACAGGATAATGGGAGAGAAGGCAATAAAAATCTTATCAAATCATTAAGGACAAAATGAAAGCAAAAGAAAAAGTCTCATACCTTAGGGAGAGTACTAACAAACACATGGCTGAAATGCTACAAAGGCATGTCTCAAAGATAGAAAAATGAACAATTCAATGCAAAAATTAAAAGGAGCTGAATAGCATCTGATCAGAAGCCAATGGACAATGGTGTTGGTTATCCTCAGTTTGATCCACCAGGCCCCCTCCCTACTTGTGTTCCTGAGACCTGTCCATGCACTTATTCATTGTGGTTTCTTTCTTGTTCTTGTAGGTCCAGGTTGGCTAACAGTTGCTTTTCTTGCTAGCCTTTGATACTGCAATATCTCTTGTTGATTTCCCAATAAGCTCCATCCATCTCTTTATAAATGGGTCCTTTATTAGATTCCCTTCAATTACAGAGTCTGAATGTGCTGCTCTCAGACAGTGCCCTAATTCAGCATTCTTAAAGGAGTGAGGAAAAAAAAAGGTTGTCATGCTCTGAAACAACATTGTAAACAGTTCTCACCAAAACAATTTTTCTTGTTCTCATCATAGATCATTTTCCTATAATTTTCTCCCATCGGAATTCTTCACCGTGTGGCACATCCTCATTTATCAAAGCTAAAGGAAAAAAAAACTCTGTCTTATAAAATGTAAATCGCTTCTCATTTAAAAAAATATCATTTAACTTCAGATTGGTATGGTGTGGGGAATACATTTTTCAGAGATATCTTATATTTGTGCTTCAAATTAGTTTTCTTGTAAGGGTTAGAAGGGAAAGAATGTCTAGAAAATCACAAATTATTAAATATATCTATTTTGGCATTAAATGTGAATGTGAGTTTAACGAAGTATTGACCTTACCTCCTATAATATACACATAAGCTTTCTCAGAAATACAAGTTATGCTGCCTCCTAACTACACTAAATTGTCTTCCTCTTACTAGTAGTAAAAGACTCAGAAAGATCCCTAGTACTTCTTGGGTTTGGGTAACCATTATCTTCTTTCTTTCCTCTTTTTTGCAGATTCATTTATCAGTTTGGTAGACAACACAAAATAAATCACTAACATCTTAAGGTGAAATTTTCAATGGGATCTTTTCTTGTTAGCTAGATTAAGGAACTTGGAGACTAGGATTTGTAAACATGAGAAGCTGGACTAGCAAACAAAAGGAACATGCATTATGCTTCATAATTGATGCATTTCACAATGATTCACATTTCTGCAGCAGCAAGCTCAACCTTCTCAGTAAAGCTCTTAGAAACAGACCACAGAATAAGACAATAATAAGAGGGAAAGAAAGAAAAGAAAAGGACATAGCTCTCTTGAAACTTTCCATTAAATCCATCAAGTAATCAATGGGTCACTTGCACTAAGCTAAATTATGAAATAATTTCTGGCCCCTTCTGTTCCCTACTTGCAATATAACAAATTATAAACCTCTTGCTGAAGTCTGAATTTGCAGTGACCTGGAAGATTACCACTGCCATCAACCTGCATATGTGTAAACGATAAGATCTGAAAATATCTTCAAGGACAGAATCGTCAATGGTGGAACACCTGTCCCAGTGACAGATGGTTTGAGCACAGACTTCAGGTGATCCACAGAGGTGACCACAGAGTTTACAAACATGTAAGTCTGACTTTGCCTAAGGGCAATTGATTTCCTGCAAGGTTCCTCTGCAAAATTCCACCCCAGTTTAATACTTTCAATGTTTCTTTGTTCAACAGTTTAAATTCAAGGTCACCTAACTAGCAAAGAAGTTAAAAAAAATCAGATTTAGAAAGAACAGTAGAGATATGCCACAAAAATAACCACAATAACAAGAGAAGCAACAAAGGCACACCTTGAATTCTCTAAGAAAACTGCTACATTTGAGCACATTCCAACTTTCTGCTCACTCATACACTCAGAACAAGCCTGGTTCAGCTGTATACAGTCTTCACTGAGAATTCCCGTGTGCCTATAGGTCTTTTCTGTTCTTGAATCATAATTTTCTCTGTTATATTTGTGGATTCATTCAGTTTGAAGGATTTCTCTAGTTCAAACATCTTTTTTCACTGGGCACGTTGTGACACGTTCAAAGAGAGACATGCGTTGGTACCTTCAAAAAGTATATTTTACTGGTTCCAACCTCAAAGCACATTTACTATTGTGAGCCTCTGGAATGACTGAATCCTTCAATCCTGCCCCAAATGGCCCTTCCTTATTTGCCTTCTTTTCCCACTTAGTGTAATTTGCAAGTCTAAAATTTGCTTTCCAAGCCATCAGTCAGCTCATCCTTGCAAAACAGTCATAGGTATCATTTCAAAGGAAAGTTTACTGGGCTATAATTACAAATTTTTACCACATTCCTAATTCGACATGTCAATTCCTTAAAAAAACACTCTTTCTCCCTCACTACTGTGAGCTGAATATACCGTGAAAATTGTTTCTTTTTAAACACTTCGCAGTTTTATGCTTCTTTCAGTTTCATCTTTATAAATTTTCAGGTAATTTTTCAGATCTTAAATCATCTTCACTGTTTCACAGCTGTAAGTAGGAAAATAAAGACCTCCTTTGGGTTGACATTTAAAGGTTTATTATTCTTCCTTTGATATATGAGCTTAATGCTCATTAACACTAAAATGAACCAGCTAAGAAAAAAAAAGAAGGACCTGCCTTCAAAGATCTTGGAATAAATAATGTAACACAGTCTCTTCCTTTCCTCTTCACTAAAATGATATTAACCAATTCCACATTCCTTCAAAGTAAGCTTTTAAAAGTTTAATATGTGCTTTCACATTTCAAAGGTGTGCTAATGCAGCCCTGGTCTCTGATTGCTTTGTTAGGAATATTTTTTCCCTCAGAGTAGATTTAATATATCCTTTTTCATCCCATTTTCTGCATTTGGCCTTTAAGGTCAAATTTAAAAGAGCTCAAAACACAAAGTTATCTGAGATGAAGCATAAAGCCTTTAATCCTTTGGGAACCCTGATGATTGTGTGGTTCTTTGGTAAGCACCCTCAGTAAGTCAGCTTAAAAACAACAACAACAGTTATCATAGCCACTTAAATCAGCTTTATCCTTAATTAAAAGAAGCTCAAAATCCCTTCCTGCTTTGTATGTGTACCAATTTCATCTCTGTATATATTTATTTTTCTTTTCTAACAGAATATTTTAGGCCAAACTCAAAATCACTTTGCTGCATTCCAGAAACTACAGTTTGCTTATCTGGTCCTTTCAACCATATCTTTTCATTTTATGGAAGTCAAGAATATGTACTGCCATAAGAACCTAATGGCAATTTTATATAATTCCTTACTAATGATCCTCTCCAGAATGAATCACATACTAAGAGCAATTCAAGCAAAATACTGTTTTCTCTCTCTCCATGCTGAACTTGTAGCTACTAACACACTAAAATCTGAAATTTCCTTGTATGAGAAACAGTTGGATTTCTTGGAACAGATATTAAATTCTCAGAAGGAAAAAGAAAGTTGTCGATTTTGCAATGTATTACATGACTATCTCCAGGTGTTAGCCTCAATAAGCAACTTTCGCTCCAAAAACATCATTTTGGAAAGAGAAACTCTCCAGGAATGGAAAGCACAGGCATCTGCATTGGTGTTAACAATTCTTTCCAGGGGTATTCTTTCTAGAATTTTCCACATTCTCAAATTCTCACTCCTCAAGTTTCAGCTCCTAATGCTGATCAGAATTATCTGAGGGTTCAGTTTGTGTAGCAGACCTAGTGCAGAGATAACAAGACAGCTGAAGTTTTCCTATCTGATGGGCATCACTCCTTCAGCAGTCTGGAGATTGAGGCAGCATTTTCCATATGTTCATCTGCTTGCAGGGTCAAAGACAGTGGCTCTCCTAACCTGGACTCTGGCCCTGACAAGTCAAAGAGATAAGAATTAAGCTGGTCAATTTAGAGAAAGCCAAATGGCAAATGTACTGAGTTTCAATTGTTTCTCCTTATTTTTGAGGGGATGCTTTTTTAGCCTATATTTGCTGAGGGTTATAATAAAACTTCTTATTCTTGGACTGGCCTTATGTCATAGTGGGTAAAATCGCTATCCATGAGAGTATTATTCCATATGGGATTCTTTCAATCTAGCTCCATGTTAATGGCCTGGGAAAAGCAGAATAGCACAACTGCTTGAGCCCCTGCAGCTCATGTGGGAGATCAAGTAGAAACTCCCAGCTCCAGGCTTCAGCCTGGAGTAGCTCCCCAGCCGTTGAGATAAAGGCTTACACATGCTTCCCCCAGCCCCGACCCCTGTAACTCTTCCAAATAAATAAATAAATTTGATTTTTCTAAAGCCTTCTCAGTCTTTAAAACACATATAACATTGTAAGAATGACTTTAAGATATGCCTTCTGAATCAGGAGGGCTCGGATTTGTTGCAAGACTCAGCATTTCTAACAAATCCCCAAGTAATGCTGATGTTGGACCTATGGATTACACTTTGAGAACCAAAGGAACTTTGGAGACTTGAAAACAAGCTCTCCAATTTTGATGTGCAAAACAGTCTCCTGGTGAACTCTAGCTATGATGCAGACAGTCAAACTCTACCGAAAGGGTTTACATTTAGAGAGGGAGCCCAGTATTCTTTTTGCTCTCATTATTCCAGTTGCATAGGCATCAGGATATTGATAAATCACTTTTTTTCTAAAATTTTATTCTTTTTTAAAAAAGATTTATTTATTTTTATTGCAAAGTCAGATATACAGAGAAGAAGATCTTCTGTCCAATGATTCACTCCCCAAAACCACAACAGCTAGTGCTATGCCCATCTGAAGCCAGGAGCCACGAACTTCCTCCAGGTCTCCCACCCGGGTGCAGGGTCCCAAGGTTTTGGGTCATCCTCGACTGCTTTCCCACGCCACAAGCAGGGAGCTGGATGGGAAGTTGAGCTACTGGGATTAGAACCAGTGTCCATATGGGATTCTGCATGTTCAAGGCGAGGACTTAAGGTGCTAGGTCACAGCACCAGGCTGGACAAACCACTTTTTAAGACAGTTTCAGATTCAGCCTTGGACAAGGGCATTGTTACACAATGCCAATCAGAATTCTACAACTTTACTAAGCCTGTGATCTAAGCAATTTAGTATCGCTTAGGTTTAGTTCCCAGTGTCATAAAATGGAGATGATAATATCTGTCCATTTTGTTGTCCCAGCATTTCTGAGAGGCACCCACAAGATTACACTTACAGGCTTTATGAAGTTAAGTCATCTGGCAATCCTCTTCAATCATTCCTGAGTCATTTGATAGTAAGACTCTGTCACCACCTTCCTTCTGACATGGTGCCAGCTCCACTTTTCCACCTTTTAAAATATTCAGAGAGGACCACAGCAATGTGCACCGAAGGAGTCCCGAAACATCCCCAGGATGCAATGGATACGGAGAAGTGCAGTTGAGTATTCACTGAGCAGAGCATGCCAGAGACACTGGATTCCTCTCTGCCCATGGAGCTGGCACTCTTCAAGTAAGAAACTATTTCCAATACAAATTTGAACACAGAAAGTCTTGGCTTCCTAAGAGATCACTTCTTTTCTTCAAGTTTCAGTGAGGGCTTTGATATTTTGTTCTGAGTCTAAAACTTGGGATTACAATCTTGCATGATTTTTAAAGCATAAAAACTTGCAAAAATGTATGTATTGACATAGGTGTGTAGCCTAGTGGTTAAGACACCTGCGTCCCACATCCAAGGTCCCAGGTTCAATTCCTGGCTCCTTGCTAATCTAGGTCCTGGGAACCAGCAGTAATAACTCTGATGACTGAATTCCCACCATCCATATGGAAGAGCTGTACTCAGTTCAAGGACCTAACTTTAGCCCTAGTCCAGTTCTGGCTTTTATAAGAATTTGGGGGATTCTGTAAATGAAAATGTTCTCTCTTTCTCCCTCTCTTTTTTTTTTCTCTCCAGTAAGTAAATAACATTTTTAAATGTATATTATCATTATTTATCTTGTTGAATAAGATGGTCAATGAAGTATTCTATTTTTCTCTTTCTGAAATACATTTGTTTCAAAAGGTAGAAATAAAAATTATTTTCTACAAAAAAAAATTCCTGCATGATAAAGTAATTAAACCCTTTCCCTATCTATTATAAATAAATGATCAATGATAATTAGGCTTTGCATCAGGCATGTCCTGACATTAAAGGAATAATGATGCATTTGTAAGCGATATTCCAGTTCTTCTGTTTCTTCCATTTTATTGAATACCTATTCAATCCCTTAATTCAATCAGCAACAAAAAATATTCTCTCACCTTTCCAAGTGAATCCTCTGTGTTCCCCAGCTCACTCACATTCAACATCTGTTGTTTATGCTAGACATAAGAAATTCCCTTTGCAGAGAGATCATAATTCAAATACATGAGAATGGACAACCTCTTGGAACTAATTATCTGAATCAATGCAAAATCCAAAATATTGATTTAAAAAAATACTGAATATCAAACATGTGAAACTGTACTCCACAATATGAGTCCACAATATTACTATGAATATAGATGCACATACCCACACACCGGCACAAGAATTTTAAAGAGCTGTTCTGAAAGTTCACAGTATGCCACCTGAGTTGGCAAAGTCACTGAAATTTGCAGGAAGAAAGGTAATTTTTAAGAACTGGAGAAAATTGTGAAAATTTTCATGGAAGTTTCTCCAGTTCCTACACACTTGCCACTCACCTGCCTGTACCCAAACTCCAAATACTATTCACCCAAATTTCAAATATTATTCACACCAGACTGATTTCACAAATACCAACAATCAATAAGCCCTTCCTTGGAATTAAAAAAAATAGGTAACATATCAATCTTTGTCAATTTCTTAAACCTCCATATAAGTAAGTCTATCTAATCCTTTTTTTTTTTTTACAAGAATAGTTGTAAAATTCATATTGCTACTGTGATGGGTCACCACAAATTTAGTGGTTCAAAATAGCAGAAATTTATCTACTTAGGTTCTGGAGATCAGAAATCCAAATCAAGGTGTTGGCAAGACACACTCCACCTGCAGTGTCTAGGTGAGCATTAGTTTCCTCCTCTTGCCAGTTTGCACAAGTTATCCACATTCCTGGACTCATGGCTCCTCTCTCCAGCTTCGAAGATAGCTCCATAACAACTTCAAATCTCTCTTCCCATCTGCTCCTCTCTCCCATGATTCCATTTTCATCTGCTCTGTGACCTCTTTTGCCTCTCTTCCATATTTATGTGAAGATTTATTTATTTGAAAGTCAGAACACCAGAGGGACTATAGGAAGAGAGAGATTTTCCATCCGCCAGTTCACTCTCCAAACAGCCATAATATCCTAATCTGACTAGGCCAAAGCCAGGTCCATGGAACTCCATCTGATCTCCCATATAGATGGCAAAGGTCAAAGTGCTCCAGCAGTTTATCATCCAATGGAGTCTCAATATAGTTTAATTTTTTCTAGCATGGGTGATTGAAAATTAAGTTGATACTCTATGAAGAAATGAGGTCACTGGATAAGATAATAAGAACCTACATTGCTCTCTCCTCAATGTATGCTTTCACACTGTTACAAATACCAGTTAGGAGCTTAATTAAAGGTACAGAGTAAGATCAATACATTCTTGAGCTAAAGGAAAAGTGAATCAATGTTTAAATAGATTTTTAATTATAAAATGAACATATACTTATGGTAAAAAGAAATCCAAAGGCTAATAGAATTAAAATGACAAGTGATTTGACTCAAAACCCAATACTCAAGAAATAATTACTCCTGGTTACAGTTATATTCCTGCAACTTTCATGCTTTTGTAATGACTTTCAAAAACACATATAAACATTATTTCATATCTAGAGTTTCGCATAAAACAGACTACCTCTACACATATACACATATGGGAACACTACATACACATGCATCACACTTGAAGAAGTTCATGGGAGCAGGTGTTGTGCTATGGCAGGTGAAATGACCACTTGGGATATCCACATTCCATACTGGAATGCCTGGTTCAAATCTGTGTTACTTTTACTTATTGCATACTATGATTAGCCACAATTAAGCTCATGAATATAAAAGAAATTAAAATTATGATTCTGCAAATATTGTTCTAGAGAGGAAAATAAGGGAGATATATTGGGGGGAAAGCATGGTAGCAAAGGAAATGTGTTTGCCTTCTTGGAATTCACCTATGGAATGCATAAGATCTGTTTTATTTAAATTAATACAAACATTTTAAAATACGATAGTAAATGTTGCCCTATTTTATGCTTTGTGTTTATAAGGATTATGTTTGTAGGATGTTTTTGGTACCCAATTTAAGATATTTTATAATAAATTTGATCAATCATTTTATTCATGAATTATGGGAACTAGTTCATCCATCATCCATGGGAAGGCTTTCCCCACTTAAGATTATTTATAAGTCATGTAAAAAATTGTTTCCAGGTTTTCCCTTCTTTAATATAACTTCTACACATGATTCTATTTGGTGTATAGAGATGCAGTGTAATGTTTTCTCACTTAAATTCTATTCATCTTAACACAATTTATGAATGCTTTCCAATGCTGTAAAATATCTCATGCTTTAATATTTCACATGCATGTGCATCTATTACATTTAAAATATTTAATTACTTATATATTTATTTTTGTAAAAACATAACCACAGAGAGAACATAAAAGAGATTCCAGATACTGGTTCACACCTCAAATGCCTGCAACATCCAAGGTTGGGACAGGCTAAAGCCAGGAGTCTAGAACTCTAGTCATGCCCCTTAATGTGGGTGCCAAGGATCCAAACATTTGAGCCATCATCAGCTGCCTTTCAGAATGGATATTCACAGAATACTGGATATAAGTGAAGGTGGGACTCCATCCCAGGGACTTCAATACAGGGTGTGGTATCCAATTCTGAGCTTTGGATGACATGAGTGGTAGCTTAACCTGCTGCACCACAAAACCAGCCACTGTTGGCATTTATTTTTGAGCCTGCTATTGTATTTCATACCTCCATTTTGCATTTTCAGACCTCTGCCTTTCCATGTAAAATTTCTTTGTATTTCTATGTAAAATCTTAACTAAAATGAAATTCTAAATGGACTTGTATTGAACATAAAATAAAATCTGGTTGATGATTTAGAGACAAAGTGACATATTTAGGTTTTCCGTGCTGTCAATAGCTATACGTCTCTAAGAAACCATTTAAATATGACTCATAGCCTCTTTGCATTATTTACATAATGGCTATAAATTCCTGTACTCTTTTGTAAAATTACTGTAAGGACTATGAAAAAAATAAATGCTAATAAAATATTTTACATCATTAATAGCACATGGTAATTGCAATAAACGCCAGTGATTTTGTTATTATTAGTAATTTGCAGCTTAGCCATCCCTGGCACCAATTCTCTCTTAATACTGGGAAGTGACAATGAGCACAATCACCACAGTACACAAATGATACTCTGCTTCGTACTGTCATGCTGAACTATGATATTGAATAGGTTAGGTGTGTTAAAGACATTTTCGTTTTGCAGGACATAATCTCATCATAAACTGGATTTAGTCGCTATCTTCATACAACACAGTATGCAACACAATTACAATATTTACCTCTCCTCCATCAAATATTCATTTCTTCTTATGGTTCAAAAACCACTGTAGTGTATGTTCTTGTCACTAATACCCATTTTGTAATGACTAAAGTACAGATGTTTTGTGAAATATTAAAGAACAGTAATATTTCTCACCAAGAATTCTCTACAGAAAATTCCCAGCTTTCAGCTAAATTCACTGTCTCTGTCTCCCCCCACCTTACGTACTTATTTATTTCATAATTCTTTACTAAACAACTATAAAAACTAGTTGTAACTGAACTTTAGTAAGAAAACTTTCAAATACTTAAAGGGAACATTAAAATATAAGAAAAGTAACGTTCATATAAAAACTCCCTAATTTCTTAGATAGTACACAGAACATAATAAAGAAAATATTGATCAACTGGAATATATTAAAACTAATTTTTCTTTTTATAAAAATAAAAATATTCATTTGCTGTAGAGGCCAAGGTACAAAATAAGAGGACATATTTTCCACACATCCAACTAATAAAGAACCTAAATCTAGAACATAAAATTAACTTCTTCAAATCAATAATAAAAGACAAAGAATCCAATTAAAAGATAGGCAAAAGATCTAATAAAAGCAGGATAAAATATTTTTTATTTAATAAACAAGAAAAACAGCTCCATCTTAGTCATTAAGAAACTACAAATTAAATGTGTAATGTTTCTGTTAATGATATCAGACTGCCAATAAGATAGCAAAACAGAATAACTAATTTTATATATAAATGAGCATTTCACTTATGAAATGGTAGTGTTACAGTTTCATTAGAAGAGGATAGATGATTCACTATGTAGTTAAGGGGAAATTGGTTAACTACTTAGAAAACATATGGTTAGATCACTACTTCACATTATACAGAATAAATTCCGAGTTGCTTAAATTCATAGTTGCAAAACTAGAGTTGTCAATAGAAAATATATTTGTCAAGGGGAGTGCTTTCCTATCCATGCCAGAAAAATCAAAGACTTTTAAAGGGCAATTATGAAAGAAGGCTTGTTATTTTTCTTATAACAAAATATAAAGCCAAATTATAGACTAGAAAGAAAAGTGCATAATATTCAATAGATAAAGGAATTAAACCACAATGTGTAAAAAAATCACTTATAATCTGTTAGGATATAATATCATATGATGTCATATATATAAGGAATGATACATAAATAAGAATTAAAAGATATTTTAACATGAAAATATGCTCAATCTTCTAGAGCTCAGAAATATAAAATTAAATGATAATGAGGTATGATATGCTATCTATCACCTGGGTAAACTTTAAAAGATAAATGATAGTCTAAATTGGAGGTAATATAGGAATAGGTATTTTTACCTATTGTCAATTTTAATTTGCAATTAATAAACTTTTAAAATTTTTCTATATTTTGACCTGAAATTTCACTTCCTGTAATATTATGTCCTAGAGAAATACTGGCATATGTACATTAGAGTGTACCATTTGTACTAGCAAAAAATTAGAACAAACTAAAACACTTAGAAATAAATCATGTCACAGTCTTAAAATGCCTTTCATTCATTAAAAAATGATGCAGCAATATATATTAAGACAGAGAGAGCATTTGAGTTCTTTTTTTTTTTTTTTGCTGTTATAACAATGCCTGGAACTAAGCAATTAACAGGGAACATTGATGTCTCATACTTCTGAAGACTGAGTCCAAGTCCAACATCAAGATGCTACTATCTGGTGACAATATTCTTGATGTATTCTCATCTGATCAAAAGTACAAGGACCTCAGTCCTTCCTTCCAGGATCCAATCCAACTCATAAGAGAGAATACCTCACTGCCTCCTGACTCATTAAAAAAAAAAAAAACCTCTCCTCAATACCATCACCATCGCAGTAGTAAAACCTGAATTTTGAAAAGGACACATTCATAACATAGTGTGCATGAAATAATCTCTAAAACACATTGCTAAAATCAAAGAGCAAGTTATAGAGAAAACAGTTGACTCTACTATCTATTATCATCTATATTATTTTACTGGAAACTCAAAGTTACTGACAGAGAGAGAAGGAGAGACAGATCTTCAACCTGCTGGTTCACTTCACAAATAGCCAAAATGGCCATAGCTGGGTCAGTCCTCACTTCCTAAATGGCCAAAAAGGCCATAGCTGGGTCAGTCTGAAGCCAGGAGTTAGAAGATTCTTCCAAGTCTCCCATGTTGGTACAGGGGTTCAAGGCCTTGGGCCATCCTCTACTGCCTTACCAGGTCATCATAAGAGAATTGGAGCAGAAGTGAAACAGTTGGCACCTCGGGTAGTAGATTAGCTTGCTATGCCAAATGCAGGCCCCCATCTACAAGCATTTCAAAATCAAGCTTAACGTGTCTCTAATACATTGGGATATGCAACAAGCAATTAATAGTGGTTACACTGGAAGAATTGAAGTAGAACAAAAAGGATTTATTTCCTTTTAAAAAGGATTTATTTCCAGCCAAAAAAATTACAGTTTATCAAACAGGAAATGGTAGAAGACTAGCATACCAAGCCTGACTGACCCAGTGTCAACATCCACAATCTTAGAATGCAGGACGCCTATGAAGAAGAGTCTGCACTTGAGCATGGTGCGTACTCAAGTTATATAAAGTGCACTAACCTGAAAACAGCAAGATGTTTAATGGATTGAAAAGTTAAGGACCACTGAAAGTAGGTAATTTATTACTATTTAAACTTTGCAGGCAAATGAAAGATCAAAGCAAAAACGCATTCACATCTAGAACATGTGAGTTTCTGGTGTACAGGCAGGGATTCCATGCTAATTCATCTTTGTTATTGTAATGAGCATGAGAAGCTGTGTAAATTAAGATAATTTTTTTAATTCCTAGTTCTAGAGGTTCTGAGGCAAGGCACCAGCTATAGGTTGGATATGGTGAAAGCCTTGCCTTGTACAGCTTCAAACTTGCAGGAGAACCTGCAAGAGGGAGAGATCACATAGCAAGACAAGAAGCTGGAGAGCAACTGGATTCCCACAGTAACTCCAGAGGATACATTTTTAATTGACCTAAGGACCTCCCAGCAAGCATGGCTTTACAAAAGTCCAATCACCTATTAATAATGCTCAATGAGGAAGAAGTTTCCATCACATGAAACCTGGAGGGAGAGGAGACATACTTAAACCATTTCCAAAACCGATCTATTTTATATTCCCAGTCTCAGTCTTTCCAGAAATCAAATCAGAGGAAATTACCATTGATACTGAGGCACTGAACTCTCATACGTTTTATTAGCCAGCTTTCCTGGGCTTCATCTCTTCTGAGGTTGTCTGCAAAACTTGTCTACACTAAGTGTTCCCAATGCTTTTGTAGTTACACACTCTGCCCCATTCATTCCTGCTCAATCAGACTAGAGCTGGATAAAGAATATCATGGTATAGGGCCAAGCAAATGGCGACACTCATTTCCAGTGATCACTATAATAATTGCACAGTTTCTGCCCACAACACAGTGTCCTTACAGGTGCACACACTCATGCAGCAATTCATATCTCCACAAGCAATGGACAAGTAGTGATTGAAAGCAGTCATTTTTAAAAACAGCATTTATGACAACTACCAGAAACACCTCTGCCAAACATCCTGCAGGCGTCTTACTGGATTCTTGCCGTGGTGAGCTGAAAAAACTAATCTGGAATTTTAGAAACTAATCAGAAATGTTAAAAGGAGGAAACTTAGTTTCAAATTCTATACAAACTTAAGAAATTTTAAAAAGATGAAAAGCACACATATATGCTATTATTTGATCAACAGATAGGACATTTGAATGTATTCCAGGAGAGACAACTAAATGAACATCATTGAAAAACAGCAGTTGGTTAATATAATCCTTGCTGTGATACCTTCATGGGCAAGGCCATTGTTATTCTCACATTCATCTTGAGCAATATACATATATTTCCCCGCCAACCATGACTCTTTAGATACCTTTGAACTGTTACAATTAACTATAATAACTATGATCACCACCAATGCCACCTTCCATCCATAGCACTAAGTGCATCACAGATGCAGCCATCATAGAGAGCCATTCTTAGCACTGCAGTGAAGTCAGAGGTACAGAGTAAATAACATTATCCTGGAGGCAGGCTAATTGCACCCATAAAAAAGATTCTGGACCAAAAACTAGAAAAAAGCAGAAGCATTCATTACCAAATGTCTCACCTACCACCCTCCACTTTTATCACATTCTAATCTAATCTCTCTTTTCCTTTATGTTTGGCTCTAATTCAGTTTTAGCAGTCACATTTGCATTGTGCATGAACACTGATGTGTTTCTGCTGCTCAAACTGCATTTGGATCCATGACAAAAAATGTTTGTCCAAGAGGTAGACAGTGTCTGCAACAAGTCAATTTGGGCACTGAAGTCAAATTACCGATTTCAGGGCTGGTGCTGTGACATAGTGAATTAAGGCACTCACCGCAGTGCTGGCATTTCAGTGGGTACCAGTTCCTGTCGTGGCTGCTTCACTTCCAAATCTGCTCCCAGCTAATGTGCCTGAGAAAGCAACAGAGGCTGGCCCACGTGCTTGGTCCCCTGAATTCACATGGGAGACCTGGAAGAATCTCCTGGTTTCAATCTGGCCAAACCCCAACTGGTGCAACCAACTGGGAAGTAAACCACCAAATGGAAGACCTCTCTCTCATACCTTCTCTGGAACTTCTTCTCAAATGAATAAAATAAGTCTTTTAAAAAACACAAACTACTTTTTAAAAAAGATTTATTTTATTTTTATTGCAAAGTCAGATATACAGAGAGGAGAGACAGAGAGAAAGATCTTCCGTCCATTGATTCATGCCCCAAGTGGCTGCAAAGGCTGGAGCTGAGCCCATCCAAAGCTAGGAGCCTGGAGCCCCTTCCAAGTCTCCTATGTGGGTACAGAGTTCCAAGGTTTTAGCTGTCCTCAACTGCTTTCCCAGGCCACAAGCAGGGAGCTGGAAGGGAAGCGGAGCTGCCAGGATTAGAACCAGTGTCCATATGGGATCCTGGCATGTGCAAGGTGAGCACTTTAACTGCTAGGCTGCCATGCCTGGCCCAACCTACCAATTTTGAATCTTAGCTCTTTCACCTGCAGGAGCAGAATCTTAGAGAAGTGACCAGAACTCAAAGCAGCATCTTACAACACAGTGTTAATGTACAATCTAAACAGTGAATTCATTTAGAGAACTCAGTCTAACATCTGACATGCATCAGAATATTAGTGCATTGAGCACAGCTTCTGTCTTGCTTACCATGCTATTTTTCAGTACCTCATATGTCTGACATGGGGTTAGTGCTCAGAAATTCTATCAAACAGTAAAATATTTCCTTGGAAACCCAGCATGAGAAAGTGCACAGAATCCTCCACTTGAACTACAGGTTACCTGCTGTAGCAGTTGAATATCAGCTCTCAAGCAAAATTCTAAATCTTGCAAATTGCAACTTTTTCAATAATTTTGTTAGTAAGCTTTTTTCCCTGTAACCTTATACTTCAGGGTAACTAGTTTAACCACCTTCTGAAGGACCAACATTCCTGTCACCAAATTTTCCAACTGTCCTTTGTTCTCAAATCCATATTAGACAGTAAAAACAAAACCACTTATTTCAGTATTTCCTATAGTTGAAATTCAGCCTTAAAAGCCTGGCTTGGACAAATATAAGATAGTCAGGATTACATTATGTTTCAATGTAGATTTGAAAAGGAGTGGCTGATGTCACAACATTGTCACAAAAGGCTGAAAGCTCAGGAAGGCTTTCCTTAGGAAGTATGAGAGTAGATTCAATAAAGGAGACTCAGCAGTTCCGTGTTCTTGAAGACGGCAGATGGCAATACAAATGCAATTCTTGAAGCTTTCAACGAATCCTTGAGAATTACTCCTGGAGAACCTACTAAAACTGCTGTGGCTGTCTACCCACTCAGACAGTTTTTAGCCAGACAACTCCCGCACTGCAGCATTCTTCTGACAGTCTGTAAGGTGGGAACTTAGGAATCAGCTAGCATTCAGAACCAGTGCCTACAAAGCCACAGCTTCTACCCTAATTAGACCAACTTTACCTAAACTAGATCCTGAACTCAATTCAGTAGCCCTAGCACAAGTGATTATTTGTGCTTCATTTCTCAGACGGCATTCAGGCCTGCTGCCACACTGTTTTTCTTTATTAACTCAGGCTTATCCTGCAGTTGGTCCCTCTCTTCTTCCTGGGCTGTACTCAATGGAATTCAACCCCTCTCAAATCAAACCTACAAAACTCTGACGGTTAATTGCATTTTAGTCCAGGTTTTCAAAGTTAAGCATTAAATGGAATCTTTTTAAAAAGCAAATTGTATTTTTTATTCAGTCAAGACAAAACTGTATGAGAACAGAATGTGATTTTAAAATGTACAAACATAAAACTTAAGTATGAGCTCCTTTTATGTATTATGACTCCTCTTGAATTATGAAACAACACTAAGCTTACAAATTAAATAGAAACCACAAAAAACACAATACAAATTAATAGATTAATACAATATGAAAATACATGCTATTTTTCTGAAAACAAAGTTCTACTTTCAATGGAAACATGGCACCAACTGCTTCAGGACACATTCTCCAGAAACTTTCATAATCTTTAGTCATCTGATGATATAATTCTTCCAACCCCTCTTGCCTACTAAGCTATTATTAAATTTTCTGCATGGATTATCATAAAACACACAGATTTATTATATTCCTCTTCTTGCCCATGTTCTTCTCATACCATCAAATAGCAATTAAAGAAATGTGGGAATAGGAGGTCTATTTTAATAGTATTATTCAGATAATTACAGATAAGTAGCTACATGTATATGTCATTGACCTAAAAGCAAAATAAAAAGTAAATCTCCCATAATTGCTTCTTATGCCACTAAAAACAGGACCAAGGGCAAAAATAAATCCCTAGGTTTCCATCTGAGATCCCATGAACTTCCCTCTGCCTAGAGACAGAATTTCATGCAGGAGTTCGATAAAACCTGAACATAAAAGAAATAAAAAATACTAACACATTTGAGATGGCATTGTGGCATGGTGATGTAAAGCACTACTTGCAATGCTGGCAATCCATGTCAGAGTGCTGGTTTAAATCACAGCTGCTGTGCTTGTCATCCAGTTTCCTAATAATGCACCTGGGAAAGTACCAGATGATAGACCCAATACTTGGGCTCCCATCATGTACACCACGGATCCAGATGGAATCCCTGGCTCCTGGTATTAAGTGGTCTAGCCTTGTGGTCATTTGAGGGTAAAATAGCATGAACGATTTCAATCTCTCACTCTCCTCCCCTCCCTGCCTTTCAAGTAACTAAGTCTTAAAAAAAAAAAAACTGAGAACACATGTATGGTCAGTTCAGAAGTGACCTGGAAGAGTGTAGGATCTATGACAGATTGGAGATAGGATAGCCTGTCAAACAAAGCAATTATTATCCACTAGCAAATTATGGTGACCATATAAGAACCATGCCATACTTTCTGCTTTGCAAGGATTTCCATTTTTCAATGAAAATAAAATGGATCTAGATTTTTATATAAACCTTTTCACTTTTAAATATTGTAAAAATAGCTCCAAAAATCTATGAGCCAAATAAAAAACATATTTGTGAATCAGATGTAGTTGTAAAGCCAGTCACTAATCTAGAGAGTTCTGTGTGCTGTACAGAAATTATTCTGTAGGTCCAGAGATACATCCCAATGAAGTCACAAAGGAAAAGCTTTCAGAAGCGGATGCTTTGGAGAGATACAGCTGATGGGTGTGCCCTAAGGTCCCAACCAGTACAAGACAGTACTGTAAGTTACGACAGGACCCTGGTGAGAACACAAGTTGACAAAGTCTTCCAGAGCTTTTAATTCATAGTGAACCTCCACAGTAGCCAGCCAAGACAATCTGTTGTTGGGAATGGCGACCACATTCCAACTTTTGAGAATCTGCCAACCAATCCTTTTCTGTGTCAATATCAGACCTATTTCCGGTATCTCAGTATGAATCACCATTGGTCCTTGAGGGCTGTAAGCACTGTCATTAACCAATATACAACTTGCTGTGGAAATCAATCCATTGTCTTAAGAGAGCAGGTATGATACAATTCTTCTGAATTATTTACAGGTCTTAAATCATCACTAGACATTCACTGTGGTAGGTGTGGCCTAAGAGATGAGGGTCATAAATAAAACAAGCAAATCCACTTGAGAAGCATTAGAATTTCTACACAGACTGACAGTAATAAAATACTCTTACCTAGGAGGTACAGGTGAGTAAGGACAATTAAGCTCTTTCTCAATTGTTCCAAAATTTTAAAAACAGTATCAGAGAATATGTGGTTTTTAAGCATTTTAGTAAAACCTATTACTTCCTAAGCATGTCACAGTACACATTTATGCTATGTTGAAACTGATTTGAAAACATAAACAGGTGCTCAATTTGGAATGAAAGGTTAATATTTATTTTGACATCATTCCTGAGCATTGACAAGAATTGTGGCACATTTTAGCATTCCGTTCTCTAGCAGTTGAAAACTGACGGCACCACAGAAAATAACAGGGCATATGTATTCAGAGCAGGATATCTTCTGCAGGGTCAATCAACCAATGGTCACAAGTACAGCTGCTGCAAAGATCTAATTGGACCACTACATGAAATGTCCCCTTCCTTGTATGTCTTTCACCTAAGAAGAGGTAAAATTTTCCATTTTCAACACCATGTGTTGAAGTCTGAGGCAGTAACAGCCAGAAGAAAATGTGCTGTATACCTAAATTTCTAATTCCCAAACTTCATCATAGTGATAAATGAAAATAACTCAGAGGCACTAACAACACATAGATTTATGTCATTTATTTCACAAGACAACTTAAGAGACACCTATTTGAGGAACTGCAGGATATCTATTTTTAGTGTAAATACTTAGGCCAGAATCCCAATAGTCTACTCTGATGTCTTTTATATAAACTTGGTGGAAATTCTATTACCAATGAATAACACTAGAGAGCATTATGTTTAGTGAACTAAGCTAGTCCCAAAAAGACAAATATCATGTGTTTTTCCAGATGTCATAGTTAGCATATAATACAAAACATATATACAAAACAGAAATTATGTGATTTGATTGTTGTTTTTAGCCCTTACTTATACCTCATGAAACTGCAGTTTTTGTGCACTTTTGCTTGTTGAATATTATGGCTAATAGTGCATTAAGCCTATGATACAGAGTGAACTCAGATTATGTTTTTGGAAAATTAAAGAAAAAAATGAAGGAAAAAGGGAATTAAGAGAGGGAGAGATGGAGACAAAAAGTATTATTATCTTCGTAAAACTGAAACTGAAATAATGAAATCTGTCCTCTGTATATACTAATACATATTTGAAAAACCAAAAAAACAAAACTGTTCTGTCATGAAACTGTTTTGTTTTATTCCCAAGAATCATATGCAAATACATAGCAACATCTTAAAAACACGACTTAGATTATGCCCAAGAGAGAACTATATTCCACAGTGATAACATTATCACATCACTCCACCAGCTGTAAACTCTCTTGTGAAAAAGACAGATGTGGAAAAACTAAGAAAATCATGACCTCCCGACACCCTGGAGCTAATTTGCCTCTGTTTTTTAAACTGAGCTCAAATTTCACAATTCTCATTTAAAACAACTTCAGACAATGGTTTTGGGTGGGAGAAGAAACCTAATGCGTCTGCTGGCACTGTTCCAGCCACCATGTCATTGGCCTACATTCCTGAGAGGGTCTCCATTAGCTGGAGGTGGAAAAGCAAAAATGCAGTCTAAACTGAACAAAGAAACTGGAGAGGAAGAAAAACACCCAACATGCAAAACAGTGGAGGAACATCAATCAATACTTCCAGCTGGCCATTAGGATAATCAAAAGTGCTGTGAATTCCTATTCCACATGTAAGAGAAATGTGGATGAGCCTAAAAGGAAATCAGATAAGGTCTATAGCTAAACCTAGATTTCACAATAATGTGTATCAGCAAAACTCCATCTAAATTCAGTTCCTAAAAGGCTAAAAGTCTGTGTTCTTTTCTCAATTTAGTATTGAAGGGAACAACAGAAGGACAAAATAAAGAGCACATGAGAGTGGCCAGTAATCTTGGTAGGAAAAGAAGGACATTAGATTCCAGTTTTGAAAAGTATTTCTAGATGAGCATATATCTAAGTTACAAGTTGTGATCATTTTGAGGTGAGCACGACTGTTTTACTGCAGTCCTGGGTATCTAATGACATCTCTCAACCATGTTGTGAGCAACATTAATGGCATCACATCATAACACATTATTTGGGGCTCTTTTATATCATAGCTACTAAAATTGTAGTTTTGTGCCATTACTAAATCAGCATAAACAAAGGTTGATTTAGGACAGACATGCGTCTTTTGACATGAGGAAATCTGCGTAACACATTGTTCAGTGCAATCTGTATTCAGCACTATTAGAATGAATTGTAAAAATGATGTGTTACCATGATGCTTTTATATTTCTGAACATGCCAGGCTGATCCCCATCAAGAAGAACTAATACTGTCTGTAAGTAAGTTTTCATAGTGCTTTTAAAAATTATTCCCTAAATTCTACCAGAGTGCTTGAATCTCCCATTCTTATCCCAAAAATTATATTATCATCAGCACATAGGAATGAAAGAAAAGTTCTGCCCATTTATTGCTTAATATATCCTTCCCTCTTTAAATCCTTCCCATATCTCCACCCAGGATGCCTTCACAGATGTCTAGAAAGAGTCACATACAAACTATTGTAATCTGACTAAATAGTCAATGCTACTATCAAATTTATGAAATAGTCGAAACTTCTCTAATATTCTCAGAAATCTGGGACAAATAATTTTATGGAGCATCTAAGAACTCTAAGTGCTAAGTATATTCCATGAAGGAAAGATTTTAGTCAATGTTCCATTCTCTCTTGCCTTGTCAGTGTGGCTTGTCCTTTGTCATCCAGTGAAATTGCTACAGTGCTTTCCTCCATACAGAGTCACAGCAATTTGCAAAGTGGAGGAGAATCTAAACATTTTCCAATGAACTCAATTATCATGTTTTCTAAGAAGACAGAAATCAGGAAGCATTATTTTCTAACTGCCTCACAAAATGGATGCTTTTCAGACTACTATTAAGATATTAAGTCATCAACAGAAAGAATATATTATATATATACACATACTAAAATATATATGCACCAGTCTTGAGCTGTTATTAGTAATTGTGATTTAAAAAAAAGCACTTAAGGGCTCTGCACAATGACTCAGTGGTTAAATCCTCGTCTTGAAAGTACCAGGATCCCATACGGGTGCCATTTCATGTCCTGACTGCTTCACTTCCTATCCAGCATTCTGCATGTGGCCTAGGAAAGCAGTAGGGAAAGCCTTGGGACATTGCATCCACATGCAAGACTTAGAAGAAGCTCCTGGCTTTGGATCAGCTCAGCTCTTGCCATTGCAGTCACTTGGGAAGTGAACCAGCAGACAACATATCTTTCTCACTGTTTCTCCTTTGTGTAAATCTGACTTTCCAAGAAAAATAAATAAATCTTAAAAAAAATATGATAGAACAGTTAAAACGATTTAAAAGAAAGTGTATCCACTATGGACCCATTGTATAAATGATCATTAATAGCAAACCCGATTGGTTTCTACAAAAATCTAACAGATGATTGCTCAAGATAAGTGGTCCGACTTATTTGTACTTACAAAAAGGCAGCTGATAAAGAAGTATATAAAGAATTTACCAAGAAGGTTAATCAATATGGGTTCAAGACTAAGATCCATGGCATGATAGCAATATCCTGGTTAGGCACAGACGGTTGAGGGAGCATTTTAGCCTAGAGATGAATGAGCCACCAAATGTCACAAGCTTCAATATTAGAACCAGTCTGCTTATTTACTTGAAAGATTAAAGTCCTGACGAAGAAAGATGAGAGAGTGATGACATTTCTGATATAAAGCTGAAACACTTTAAAATTCAAGCAGCTATTCATGGAGACTGAGATAAAGCCCCTTGGAAGCTCTTTAGTACATGCACCACCAGTAACTGAAACCTAACTCTGGTGCAGGAACATGAGCAGAACCACAGCCTTTGAGAAGGGGCTGACCAGAGAAAAGAGAAGGTAGTGAAAAGGAGGAGAGGGAAAGCATTGGAGAAAAGGAGAAGGGAATGGATATGGAGAGGGAGGGGAAAGAGAAAAAAATGAAGGTGGGGGCGGGAGGTGTTGGGGAGACATGGAGGATATCTGTCTGACTTACTGCTTCATTTCCTAAATTCCCACCACTGTCTCCCACAGACTGCATTAGCAGGAGTCTAAGTTCAAGAGCCAGGGCTGGAAATCAAATCCAAGTACTCCCAAAAGGGATGCAGGTGCTCAACCAAAAGTCCACTCCCTTGGTACCATATTTTAAAGACAAGCATATTTCTTATCACTGCCTGAGAGTGTTATTAGACAATGTACTAGATTCAATTTGTAAGGAATAAAGCAATATAAGTTAATAGCCTTTTGAAAAATCTTCTCATGTTGATAACTGGCCTAATTATGGTTAGGTTATGTATAGAAATAATTAATTTTAAATTTCTCACATTTTGAATATATTCTACATGAGCCAACAGAATGTGCACCTTTGTTCCAGGATTTAGTAATAATTCTATCAGAGTGCAATATGTAGGAAAATACACCCTGCAGAATTTTTCATTATCTTGTTTAGGATGAAATCTCCACAAAGTCAGGACTTTTATCTTAGCTCTAAATGCTATTAGATTCCTAGAAAAATTACTGTGCAAAGGCATCACTTAAAAATGTTGCCAAGTATATAGTAAAGCACATGAGAAACAGAAAATTTAGATTACAGATTTATGAGAAATTTAAATAAACTCTAACACAATAGGTATAGACTTCAAACCATGTCAGTTCTCACTTACAATAGCATACTGCTTTATCAACTGCTGGCATCATCCTAGGAGATTATAACAACAGTGGATCTAATTATCTAAATCCTTTTGATCCTTTTACCTTGTCATTTCTAACAGTGTTCGTCTGTATTCCAAGCTGAATTTTTTTAAATGACTGTTTGTTTGTTTGTTCGTTTGTTTTTACAAAATTCTTCCACAAATAATTGCTGGCAGATACCAGCTCTGGCTGACTCTAGAGCTCACAAAGATTCGTGGATTGGTGACACGATAAGAAGAGATGAGATGTGGACCACTATGGCATGATGCTCATAATGGACAACTCAGAAAAGTTGCCTTCTCTGTTTATACACAAATCATCACAAGCTTTTGCACAATATCCAATTGTTTCATTTTTACTTCATTACAAAAGAATGGTTACAAAATCAATCTTAAAAATATTACTATTATTTTACTTTTGAGAAAATATTTTCAGCAAGCTATCACTCATTCAAACCTGCAGTGACCTGGCTGAAGCCAGGAACTCCATGGTTGGCAGCACATGGGGTTACATAGTGACAAGTGGTTTACTTATATTCAAAATCAATTTTCACTAAACACAAACTAACTAGTACTGCTTAAAATATTAAGAGTACAGAGTTAAAAGATCATAAACGAAAGGAATTTATGAAAGCATATAACAGATTCTTTATTAAATTTTACAATTAATCATGCATTACCACGACCTTCACCTAGTGCTAATTCAATTGCTTTTTATTCTTTTGTTAAAGGGCAGTGAAAGGGATCAGGGCAACTCAGCCAATCTACAAACAGAGGGCCTTTACAAGAAACTTCCTTTTATCTTTATAAATTGTTTTCTTTCCCTAAATATGAGTGTCAATATAAGGTAGAAATTTTTATAAACTGTTTTCTTTTCCTAAATATAAGTGCCAATATATGGTTGAGATTTTAAGCCATTGGGGGTGGTGGTGGTGGTTCACATTTGTTTCCCTTTAGAAGATGCACCATACACTTTCTGCTTTCCGTGGTAAGAAACCAAAATGCGTCATATCATGTGTTGTAACAGTTCAAGGCGCATAGTAAACAAACTCTGTACCTCCATGATTGCCATATGTTCCAAGATATCATCAAGCCATTTCTTAAGGAAAACATTACTTCTATTAGGGCAAACTTCAGGACAAAGGTGGGCACATAACAGGATGTTTGGAGACATTGTGAGTTCAATTGTACTATTGTATGCTTTTAGCTGTGTGTCATTGCCTTACGTCACTAAAGATGCTTTTATCATAATACGATTGATCAGTTTGAAGTGTTATACTAGTTATAGGAATCACTTCACATTAGCAGAAAAACAATACCACCCTCAGGAGAATTCTATACAACATCAGAGAGGTGACTGCGTGTCCATACAATGGGGTGAGGCAGCAATGAGGTGACCAGAGACATGCTGCCGGGCCTTGCCATGCAGTCAGAAACTCCTCATAGCCTTGCTAACCGAGGAGCGGTGCTCATCACAGACCCAGGCCATCTGACCCAACTGCATGACTCCCCACAAATTACAATCTCTTTTTCTGCCATCATTTGAACATTATTTTGGCCTGCACTCATGACAAATTTTAAATGATACAGTTATAAATTAAGGGAAATAGAACAGAACTTAACTCCATACCATGTTTCAGAGGCAGACCTGGTAGGAGATCCTTATGTCACTGCAGGCATACTCTCAGAAAGTACGTGTAGCAGGTTTGCTATAAATGTTTGAGCTATTTTCTGCCTTGCTAAATTATCAAACTTCCCTCACTTTAACATTGTCATCCTCCAGTCTTACCAGATATCCACCTGCAGAACCCAGAAGCCAAAATAAGCTTCTTTTCCTTAAAAGTAGCCTTTGATAAGAATTTTGCAGTAGTACTAACAAGTTGACTAATAATCAAATTCCCAGTTCTGATCACTCCTCCACACCCACCAATATTCATCCATCTAACTGCCATAAAGAAATATTGCACAATCACTGGCATTATAATTTTACTGATGCTTTCTATTCTTCTTTGTCCTCCCTGTCCCTGAGAATTTCAATCTCAAAAATTTCCCTTAATGTCTCTCCCAAAACTTTATTACTTTATTTAAATATCTTAAACTAACATCCCTGCATTGTTTCACATCAAACAAAATGAATTGTTTCATAAAGAATGCAGTAATAACCAGCCTAATCAGGTTGGAATGACCCCAGTACCTTTCTCCTAGTTAAAAACAAACTTATGTTCACATTAATCTTGATTCAGAGGAAGGTTCAGCCTTACTATTGCTTAAACCAGCTCTTACACCAGGACTCCTCATTGCTTCCTTATGCAATTCCTTCTATTGTACACGTCTTAATTGGTATAGTACATTAACCACAATGAGTCAACCAATACTGAAGCATTGTTTTAAATTATAATATATAATGGGTTTGATTTAAAAAATTTTTTAATGTAATCTCCCTTTTGGTTTTCAGACCTAACCATGATGCTGCTTTTTACATACTCATCATGACTCCACATGCTACTCTTGAATAGATAGTTGCTCAGACTTTTCTTCTTTTTAAGGACAGTGTTAAGAACTGAAAAGCATTTTGCAGAATGTTTTTCAACTTGCATTATTCTGATGTTTTACTCATGATTAAACTGGTGTTACGAGGTTTGGACAAGGAGGATTACAGAATAAAAATGACATTCTGATTACATTTTGTCAAGAGTGCACATGGTCAACATTATTTAATGTTGTTGATGTTAATCTTGATTATCTAAGACAATGTTTTTCACGTTTCTCCCTGAACACTCTTTTTCCCATTACTTTTTTAAAATTTTTATTTTATTATTTTATGATGCAATTCCATAGGCTCTGGGTTTTCCTTTCTCCCTCCCAAATCCCCTCCACTTTCACTGATTTCCCCTATATTATTACAATAGTATGGTCCTTCATAAACAGTTATAAGTTCATCATTCTGCTGTTATAGTATGTGCTGACATTTTAGGCATGTTCAATGGCAGAGTCCAGCATCCTGTTGTCAAGATGTATTTAGCAGTTTCATCTTTAATTTGGAAATAGAGATGCATACTGCATTATATCTTCACATCTAAATGTGACAGCCATTATTACACAGTCACAACACATCCTCTTAAACGAAAAGCCACAAAACAAAATTACTAATAGGAAGAAAAAAAGAGAAATTAACAATACCATGAAGTTAAATAACATGCAACTATTGAATGACGAATGCGTTGCTGAAGAAATGAAAAGGAAAATCAAGAATCTTCTTGAAGTAAATGATGTTACTGTGTGCAGCATACATTTAAAGAAGTGTGTATATTATATTATAAAGATTTATTTTTATTATTAGTTTTTCATTGGAAAGGCGGATATACAGAGAGAGGAGAGACAGAGAGGAAGATCTTCCGTCCGATGATTCACTCCCCAAGTGAGCGCAACGGGCCGATACTATGCCGATCCGAAGCCAGGAGCCTCTTCCAGGTCTCCTACGCGGGTGCAGGTTCCCAAAGCTTTGGCCCATCCTCGACTGCTTTCCCGGGCCACAGGCAGGGAGCTGAAAGGGAAGCGGGGCTGCCGGGATTAGAACCGGCGCCCATATGGGATCCCGGGCGTGCAAGGCGAGGACCTTTAACCACTTGCGCCACCGCGCCGGGCCCAGAAGTGTGTATATTATAAATTTGTCATTATCAAATGTTACACCAACTCTTGAGGTACACAGTTCATAATTAGTTTGCCAGAATCTTTAGAATATCTTGCTGAAATTTTTAGCAAAACTGCATTAAATAAATTAGGTGCAGTTTATCAGAATTGTGGTCACTCCTTAAATGTCCACAATAGTTAGGAGCTGGCTAGGCTGAAACAGAAGCATAGAACTCAATTTCAGACTCACATATGGGTGGCAGGCATCCAAGTACGTGAGCCATAACCTGTTGCTCCCTCGAGTGCTCATTAACAAGATGAATTGGGAGCAGAGGAGCTGGGACTCAACCCAGGTATTCTGCAGTGGGAACTGGGTATCCCAAGTGACAATTAACTACTGTGCCAAATGCTTCCCACATTTCCTTTAATTTCTCCCTTCTTGTAGCACTGATATATTACATTCTATTCAGTATTTTTATTATACACCTTAGCACATCAGTCACTGCTTTAAAAATACTGCTGATAATTTCAACCCTTGTCATAGCTCAGTCTATTAATGAAGATTGTTTTGTCTTTCAGAATATTTTCCTTTCCCTTTGGCATCTTTGTAATTTTCTGCCAAAAGACAGACATGTTAATGTTTTCCAGGAAGTTCAAATTCTTCTTGTATGCTCTGTTGGTCTCTTCCTGAAATTTGAGTCTCTTGACACAGAAAAGGTTGTATCTTCATCTTCTTAAGCTGTAATCTATTATTTTCAGACCACGGCTCAGTTAATGTGGTGGTAAGCAGCAGAGAAGGAAAATATTCTACAACCTGAATAAATTTTAGCTGTGTCTTAAGCGATAATAGTCACATGTGCATTGGGGCTCAGAAATTGATCATCACAAAGCAAAGGCCTCAGAAGTGGTCTTGTAGAAGTAAACATTCTCTCTGAGTTTCCATCATCCTGTATACTGTTTCTCTGCCTTCCCCATGGTAAGCCATAGGAACCAGAATTTTTCTACACACACACACACACACACACACACACACACACACACACACACACAGAACTATAAAACTCAAAATATCATTTTTCTCTTCCCTGGTCTCTCCATGTTGCAGCTGGCCATAAAGAAATTCTCTAACCTACCTGGTCTAATAGAAGATCATAAACCCTTCATTCCAGTAATGTCCTGCCTAACATTTGGAAGAGTCAAGCACTATGCAGAGAGGCCAAGAAGAATATGAACAGGCAGACCAAGCTTGTTACTAAGCCTCCTGTATTAGATTATACCCTTTCTATCAAATCATATTTCCAAGAGGCTGTCAAGACCTCATTTAACTTTAGTATAAAAATTGATATTTCACCCTGAGTCTCTGCTTCTTAAGTCTGAAAGCACTTCCATTACATAAACTATATTCAAATACATTCATTATACAATTCTCTTGTTAGCCAGTCTTTTGATATAGGAGTCGAGGCCATGACCTTTCATGATGGGTAGGAAGGGAATCATCCCATTGTCCTCCTCTACATATGTTTCTCCAGTGGTACAGTAACCTCCACTAGCCACTTATCCCTTCCTCAGTTGTAATGCTATTTATTTAGTAAATATATGATTTTGTTCATTATTGGTCCACTTTTACAATGGAAGAAACCTAGAGGGACTTGGAGGGGAAGAAATTTCTTTGCCCCAGCTAGCGTAAGAATAGGAAACGCTTTTCCCATGCAGATAAGACCTTACTTTCAGAGAACACTCTAGATGTGCTTCCCAATTGTTATTCCTTCACTCCGTGGCTAAGGCAAAGAGGGGATTCTCCCATATCTTTTTTCTTTAAGATTTATTTATTTATTGGAAAGTCAGATATACAGAGAGGAGGAGAGACAGAGAAGAAGATCTTCCGTCCAAAGATTCACTCCCAAAATGAGCACAACAGCCGATGCTACACCAATCCGAAGCCAGGAGCCAGGAACTTCTTCCGGGTCTCCCACGCAGGTGGAGGGTCCCAAGGCTTTGGGCCGTCCTCGACTGCTTTCCCAGGCCACAAGCAGGGAGCTGGATGGGAAGTGGAGCTGCCGGGATTAGAACCGGCGCCCATGTGGGATCCGGGTGCATTCAAGGCGAGGACTTTAGCCACTAGGCCACTGTGTCGGGCCTGATTCTCTCATATCTTTAACATAATTTATCATAGACAAAAGTTCATGAAAGAAAAAGGTGTATTTGGGAAGCTTCCCTAAAATGCTATACCCCAAATTTTAAACTGTCTTCCATAATAGTTGAGAGATTATACAAGGAAATACACCTAAAACACTTCGTTTATTGCAGGCATATGACATTCAATAAAGGGTCAACTTTACAGGCCCAGTAATCAGAACTTCAAATTCTTTATTACATTTGAAGAAAATCAAACTGATTAAACTTGTCCCAGATAGCAATATGGAAGGAGAAAGAAAAAATACAAACAGATACCTAATAAGCTTTATAATAGTTACTACTTTGATGTTAGTGGCCGAATCTGGTGGGAATAAAATAGTATGTGGTATCTGTTATTTCCTATACTTTCATGAATGAATTAGTCAATCAATATCTATTTAGGGCCTACCACTTGGTTTGCAATTTGTTAAGGTTTTGGGCATAACTTGTATTTTAATCTTAGAAGTTACACAGGGGAAAAAAACCAGACCAATTTGAGGGAGATAAGATATGGAACATGTGCACTTTATTGCCAAGGATATATGCTGGGAGAGAGCGCTTTCAAGAATTCATATGTAATTGTTAGCAAATTAGTGGATGCCATTGGAGTTCAACAAAGTATGTGCTACATGGGTCAGTGTTGTGGCATAGCATATAAAGCCACTGCCTGCAAATCCAACATCCCATGTGGGTACTGGTTTGTGTCCTGGTTGCTCTACTTCAAATCCCGTTCCCTGATAATGGCCTTGGAAAAGCAGTGTTAGGTTGCCCAAGTGTTTATGCCTCTACCTCCCATGTGAGAGACCCAGATGAAGCTTCTGGTTCTTGGATTGTATTTGGTCCATCCCAGCTCATTGGCCATCTGAGAAGTAAACCAGTGTATTGAATTCTCCCTCTCTCTCTCTCTCCCTTTGTCTCTCTCCAGCTCTGATTTTCAATTAAATAAATAAATACACAAATATTTCAAAAGAAATCATGAAGGCCCTAAGGCTAGAACTACAGCAGGAACACACAAATACTTACAAATTATTTTCCATAGATTTCACCATGTGTTTCAAAACATTAACACCATCACAAACACTTGGGTGAACCCAGCAAGACTGTCCCTCATATCACCCTTCAGGAGGAAAACTTCAACCACTATGAGAATACAAAACCTTGCCAGGATCTTTTGTCCAGCCTTTCTCATAGACACTAGAGAACAAAATCTTGGAGTTGAAGCAAGGACAAACCTTGTTTCCTTAGACCAATGTTAAAACCTCTATCTTCAGAAGAAAACAGGGAAAATTGTTTATTCCTGGAAGTAAAGTCTCAAAGCAATAGTTGGAAAGCAACTTGTTAGAAGCACTAAGAAAGGTATGCTCCCGAGACTCAGGGCCTGGTGTCTGCCCAAGACTCATTTTTTATCACAAGGATTGAATATTTATTCCCCACCCAGATGGCCAAGAAAGCAAGCATTGACTAACAAGTCACAAAGGAATATTGTTGGAACAGGGACAGTAGAGAGACAACAGGGAGAGACAAAAGCTATCTGAAGCAAAACTAACAGAAAAGCCCTAAAAGTGAAGGTGGACAGACATTAAAAAAATCTTCTGGTAAATAAACCTCACTCCTAAAGACAGAATATCCCAAGAAGATTTAGAAGCCTATGGTTCTTTTAAGGTGTCCATTGTATTAACAACAACAATAATTACAAATTTCAACTCAACTCCATGTTAGATTGGTTCAAATCCTTGCATCAGATATTTGGCAACAGAAGAAAGGCATGCTCATTCCCAAGCATAAAATCATTCACTTTAAATTCTACTATCATAGATAATATATAAAGCTTTAACAGCAATAATCAAAAAAATTAGCACACTGCTGTACACAACAATATTAAACAGAATCAGACTTAGGTATAACAGAGGTACTGAAAATCCATCCAAATATATTGAAAGCCCAGATACCTACAATTTAAGTTATGAAAGATTCTAGAGAAAAAGAGAAAGCATGCGGAAAAGAATTTGGAGAACTAAAAATCATAATAGTTAACTAGAAATGCTACAAGTACTGTAGGAAGGATTAAGAGTACTATAGAATGAGCTAATTAGTAGACTAAGCATGACTGAAGAGAGAATTAGTGAATTTGAAGATACAAGAATAGAAATTACACAAACTGAAGCAAAAATAGTAAAAAGAGGGGAAAATAAAGTTGAAACAGTCTACAAGAATATTAAACCATCTAACAAACATATTATTGGAACTAAATTGAAAATTAAAAGATGGCAAAAAAACTGAAAATGATAACAGAATAGAATTTTCCAAAGTCAATCTCATATGTATCATAGAATGCCACGCATTAAAGAACGTTATCAAAGAACAGTAATAAAGAATGTTAACAAATACCTAAAAGAATAATAGGACAAGTAGCAAGACCCACACAAAGACACATACATAAAATTTACATTCAAACAGCCAGAAACAAGAGTAAATAAATCTTGACAGAAGACAGAAAAACACATTTTATAACAAATAACATGAAGAAGAACAAAAAATTAGAGCTAACTTGTCTTGGAAAGTAGAACAATGGGGAGACAACAGTAAAGGATTAAGAGAGGTCAGTGTTATGTCACAGTGGGTAAAGTTGCTGCCTGCAACACTGGCCTCTCTTTACAGGTCCTGGTTGGAGTCCTGACTGCTCCACTTCCAATTCAGCTCCCTGCTAGTGTACACCTGAAAAAAGCACTGAAAAATGTCCCAGGGTCCTGGGCCTCAAAGGCTCCCTCAGCGATGTGGAGGAAGCTTTCGGCTCCTCACTTTGGCCTGGCAAACTCTGGTTGTTGCAGCCATTTTGGAAATGAAACAGTGGACTGAAGATCTCTGTTTTTCTATGTGTGTGTCCTTCCTCCTCTCACTGTAACTCTACTTTTCAAATAAACAAATCTTTAAAAAAAAAAAAGTGAGCATCCCAGAATTCTACAACTTTCAGAATAAAAGAAATTGGAGAATTTTCAAGGATAAGTCTGAGCAAAGCCATTTCACTCAAGCTATGTTGTTAAAGGATCTTCTGCTGGCAGAGGCAATACACTACCACACAGATATGTGGTTCTACCCAAATAAATAAAGTAAAAATCAAATGCTACTTGATTGGTACTTATCATACTTTGTTATATCAAAGATTATCTCTACAAAAATAGTAGTGATGTACATGTTTACAGAATACATAAAAGTGAGATATCTGACACAAAGGTGCAAAGGTTAAAACTGGGGGTATTTATATAAGATCTTCATATTGTATGTGAAATAGTATAACATCATCTTGAAAAAATAAAAAGAACACAAATTGTTAGTATCAGGAAGGAGAAGGATAGGAGCAACAGATACTCTACAGGGAAACATCCACAACAATAAAACTATGAATATGATTATTTATGTGAATAATGCTCTGAGGGACAAAAGATAAAAGCAATTAAAGACATAGATCATTTAGATAACTCTTTATTTGTTAAAAAAAAAATTGAGTTTGTGGTTTACATGCTTTCTGCAAAAATCTCCAGGCTCATATTGCTTCACTTGGGGGATATTACTCAACATTAATGCACAAATAATACTTATTTTACACAAATTCTTCCAGATAAAGAGACAGGAAGGAATAATCTCCATTTCATTCTAATTGTATAGCAAGCAAATCAGTGTTACCTGATATGAAAAGCAAAACATGAAAAAATTACAGACCAATATTCCTCATGAACATAAATGGAAATATTTGCTAGCAAATTGAGTCCAATCTTATATGTAAAAAGTGATACAGCATGACCTAGTAGGGATTATGTCAGGAATGTAAAAATCAATGTAATTTACCATATTGACAAATTAAAACATGACAAACTCAAAGATACAATAAAAAATTTGAAAAGAATCAAACATTCATTACTGATTTTAAAATCATTCTCTACAAATCAGAAATATTAGGAAACCTTTTTAAATAGCTAAAAGAGATCTACCAAAGATCCACTGCTAGCGTATGTCTTAATTCTGACAAACTGAATGCATTTCCTCTAATACAAGAAGCAATACAATGATTTCGAAGGTTTCTCAGCTATTCAAAACTGTACTGGGTATTTCAGACACTCCAGCACAATCAGAAATAGAAATTAAAGGTATTTATATGGAAAATAAGATGTAAAGAGTCCTTATTTATAAACAATGACTGCTTGCAGAAGAAAATATTATAAAGCATACAATAACGCTACATATATTAAAAAGCACGTTTAGTAAGACTTTATTACAGAAGAGCAATACAGAAAAAAACTCTAGTAGCAATGAATATTAAACTTTAAAATGAAAAAAATCTAATATCAAAAACAAGAATAAGAAATAAATCTAAAATATGTAAAAAATGTTCAATGGAAATGAAAAAAATAAATAAGACAATATTAAGATGTCAATGTTCTCTAATTGCATCCATAAATTCAACACCATCCTAATAGCATTCCAGCAGTGCTCTTATAGAAATTGGAAATTTGATAGCAATGCATATATCAATTCAAAGTGGCATAGTGGGCTGAGCCTCCACCTGTGGCACTGGCACCCCATATGGGTTGCAGTTCATGTTCCAGGTGCTCCACTTCCAATCCAGCTTCCTGCTAACCTGGAAGGGCAGCAGAGGATGGCCCAAATCCTTGGGTCCCTGTACCTATGTAGGAGTTTTCCGAGTAGTCTCCTGGCTCCTAGTTTTGGATTTGCTAGCTCCTGCCTTTGTAGCCATTTGGGAAGAGGGCCAACAAATGGAGGAACCAGTCGCTTCTCTGTAAATCTTTCAAAATAAATATCAAAAAAATTTCCAAGTTCTAGTGTGGCCCTAAAGAAAAAATTCTGAAAAAGATGAAACAGTTTAAAAGTGAAACAATGCCAGAGACCAGCAATTATTAGAATGTAAAATTAATCAATCCAGAAAAAAGATATAAAAATGAGTAATGAGAGAAGATAGTACAAAAATATACCCATTTAGGGTCAGAGTACAAAAGTAAGTGAAAAGATGCAGATAACTTTCTAAACAGATATTGCTGCGATGATTAAATATTCATATGTGAAAAGAACGAAAAAACTTAAACTTCTACCTAACTATGTATAACAATTTAGTCAAGTGAATCACAGGCATACATGTAAAATACGTCACTTCTATAAAAGCACAAGCAAAATCCGTTCCTAATTGACATGCCAAAGTGTGATTCATGAAACAAAAAAGATAACTTGAATATCACAATTAAAAGATTTAACAGTGTAAAAGATATCTAATAAAATGAAAAATATTCCAGAGGAAAATAAATTTAAAAATCCAAAACCTGACAAAAACTTTGTACCTAGGATACATAAAGAATCCTTAACAACACAGTGAAAAAACACATAACTTGACTTAAAAATAGTCCAACTATTGGACATTTTGCTAAAGAGAATATGCAGGTGGCAAGCAAATACATGGAAAGATGCCCAATTTCATTAATCTTTAGGGAAATAAAAATCAAGAACAGGACGAGATACCACTATGCAAGAGAATGTTTAATTTTAAAAAGAAGCAGCAGCATGCCACATGCTAATGAGGATGTAATGCTACTGGAAGTCTCAAATACTGCTAAGGCAACCATCAAGTATAAGGAATTATGGGTCCCTTGCTATAGCCTAGTGGTAATGTCCTTACTTTGCATGCCTAAGATCCATATCGGTGCTGGTTCATAGCCTGGCTACTCTACTTTTCTTCCAGCTACCTGCTTGTGGCCTGGGAAAGCAGTGAAGGATAGCCCATCAGCTTGGGACCCTGCACCCACATGGGAAACACAGAAAAAGCTCCTGACTTCAGACCAGCTCAGCTCTGGCCATTGCAGCTAGGAGTGAACCAGCCGATGGAAGATTTTTCTCTCTGTCTTTCCTTCACTCTGTAAATCTGACTTTCTAATAAAAAAATAAATAAATCTTTAAAAACAATATAAAGCAGCATAAGGTGCAGCCAATTGTGGAAATTGTCATTTTTTACACAAATATACACATACTACTCTATGATCCTACAATCTTACCCCTACGATTTCTCACGTGAAATCAAAGCTCCTGTTTTCATACACATCAGCATAGAAGTATTTAAGACCCTTTATTTATAATCACCAAAACTTAAACCAACTGATGAATAGGTAAATAAACTGGGAAATGGTACTGCAGTAGCTGTACTATTGTCAGTGGAAGAGGAAAAATCTACACACAATAATGAGTACATTTCAATGTATTTTACTAACTTAATAGCCCAATCAGAATATACATTGTGCAATTTCATCTACCTGAATATTTTATTAAAAAAAAAAACCAGAATTTTAGGGATGGAAAATAAGTTCAGTGGTTGTTAGGAACGGGGCTGGGGAGGGGCAGCCTAGAGAAACAGCAGTACTGCATCATGGTCTATAGCATGAATGTGGTGTAAATACAGACTTTCAAGCATTTTTCAAAATCCACATTGGTCTATATCACAAATGAGAATATAACTGTTATGCAACTTTTAAAACAGACCAGAAAAGAAATACGTACATAAAACTCTTATTTCAAAAGTTCTTGGGGGTTTGGGGGGGAGGACATTTGAGAGATAAAGTTTGACTTTTCTTCAAATGGAGCCACAGTATAGACAGAATTTCTCAAGTTTTAATAGAATACTAAGCATCTCAATATGCCACATGATGTAATGAAAAGGACATGAGAAAATATCCTAAGACTGTTAGTTCTGAAACTTAGTTCATTCTCCTCATGTGTATCCTTCAAAAGTTTCTGTGACCTCTGTTTCATTAACAGGCAAGTTTTTGGTATTTGGTAAAGGAAACATTTGGTAAAGGAAACTGGATTCTGCAGGCAGAGTTCTCCAAACACCCTCACTTTCATTTTATATTGTGTAATATAAAGCAAGTTATGAACTTTATGGAGTCCTAGTTTCATGAAAAAGGCAATAAAATGCTAATGCAGAAATTGTTTTCTGTCTGATTGTACACAGTATTGTGACACTGAGAAAATAGCCAGCTTTTGACATCTAAGTACATATAGAAAATCTGTGGTGGATGACAAGAAGCTAATTTCTTTTCTTTTCTTTTCTTTTCTTTTCTTTTCTTTTTCCTTTTTTTTCCAGTATTTAGCATTTCACTTACGAGGGAACATTTAAACTTGTTTTCATTTTTTTTTTTAAATAATCTTACCTAGTTGATTAGGGTACAAAGGGTCAAGGGCTACAGGAAAGTAGGTAATACCACTGTTTCCACACTAATATCATTACTTTTTCTCTTGATTTCTGGGGCAAGGGGTAAGGGGAGAAACAAAGGGAGAAGCCCCATCCAGCTTCCCACTCATCCCAGGTCAACACTGTGGGGCATCTCCGAGGGTCCTGCTTAAGCAGTTTTGATAGTTCAACAGTTCTGAATTGCTGCCATTCTCGCAGTTCCAATCACGATGGAATCTATTCAGAATCCACCGGTGACAGTCTCTTTATGGTTGGGGTTCTGAGATCAGCAGTTCAGTTGGAGGGATCCCCAAAGAAACTTTATCTGAGGTTATCTCAGACCCGATTCTTGTGTGTGAATTCCAGTACAGGGTCCAGCACAGTCCGTCTTCCCAATCAGCTTAAGCACATGCTGGTAGATGCAATTGCTGGCTCAGTTCTGTTTCCAGCCCTGTCTTCCATACCAATGGGTGTTGTAGTCCAGCCCGATCCTACTCACTTCTTACTCAGCCTTCACTCAACCAGTGGGAGCTACAGCCTAGTTGGGGGGACTTCCCATAACCCCCACCATGCCTGCCCCCTATCCTGATCCCATGCTTGCCAGTATGTACTGCAGACTTGTTCAGTCTGCCCCACATCCCATTTAGCTCTCCTACATGTAAGAAGCTAATTTCAGTGACTCCTTCAGGGGTGTGAATAATTGGAATTCAGTGGAAAGGAAAACAGGGCTGGAGGGAGACTTTTTCCTATCTCAGAAAATGTTTGGTAACACATTAGATGACTCAGTTATCTAGACATAAATAAACTTTCAGTAGATAAGACAGAAAGTATCTAGCTTAGGATCTGAGACACTCCAAAGGAGGTGGTGAGAGAGCATAGTCTTAATACAGCTAGTCTAGAAAGGATTCAAAGGGATAGCACTGGTTCTTACCTGCAAAATCCAAAATAAAGGCATAGTATAGCATCACTAGCAGGTGACATTTGGAAACCCAACAGCCTTTACGTGATTTTCAAAGATATTTACAAATCAAAACCTCTCTAAAAGAACACTCCTAATAACCAGACACTTCAACACATTTTTATTTTGACTCATTCTTATTTTTTTTAAGCACTTTATTTTTATTGGAAAGTCAGATATACAGAGAAAGAGAGAGAAAGAACCTCCATCTGCTGGTATACTCCCCGAGTGGTCACAATTGTCAAAACTAAGCTAATCCAAAACCAAGAGCCTCGAGATTCCTCCCAATTTCCCGCAGAAGTGCAAGGTCCCAAGGCTTTGGGCAGGCCTTCACTGCTTTCCCAGACCACAAGCAAGGAGCTGGAAGGGAAGTGGAGCTGCCAGGATATGAACCAGCACTGATATTGGATCCCAGCACATTCAAGGCAAGAACTTTGACCAATAGATTACTGTGCTGGGCCCCTGTTGACTGATTTTTATAATCCAACAGCTAGATATTTTTAAAAGATTTATTTATTTTTATTGGAAAGAAAGATTTACAGAGAAAAGGAAAGAATGAGATCTTTCATCTGCTGCTTCATTCTCCAAGTGGTAGCTGTAGCTAAAGCTGAACCAATCTGAAGCATTCTCTGCTGCTCTCCCAGATTATAAACCAGGATCTGCATGAGAAGAGGAGCAGCCAGGAATAGACCCATACTTGATACTCAAACTGCAAGCTGGAGAATTAGCCCAGTGAGCCACCAAAAGCTAGATTTAAAAATTATTGTTATTAAATATTTTCCACATATCAACTCCCTAACTGTATTATTCTAAGTAGCAAAATATTGGCCTTGCTATTTTTTTTATTGCATTTGATTTTATAACACAGTTTCATAGGCTCTGGGATTCCCCCAACCCCTCCCTGTACCCTCCCTCGATGGTGGATTCCTCCACCTAGTTGCAGTATTACAGTTCAAATCCATAATTCTTTCATTGCAAGCATGTACTTTGCATAGTGTCCAGCATCTTATTCTCCAGATAAATGCATTGGTTTCTTGCGAAGACCATCTCTGGTCTGAAGGCAGAGCTGGCAGAATATCATCCCAACCAATTAAAAGCCACAACATAACATCAACAGCCATTTACAACATTATGGAGTTACATGACATGGTATTGAGTAACCAATATTTTAGAAAATGCAAGTTCTTAACCACATCCTGTGATTACTTCATTGACATTTCAATTTTAGTTTATACACAACTGGCTGCTATACACCTTAAAATGGCTATAGGGCACTATTCAGCTGTCTTGTGTCTATTTTCATTTTTGTATTTAGTAGTCTATAGTGTTGAAGCATAATTTTTACTGAACTTGGCGGATTTTGGGATAGTCCATGTTGGCTTATAACTCTAACAAGGCATATGTCAACAGTTGAGGCACAGAACAGTTTTAGCAGGGATATGCAGAGAAATCTTCAATACCCCAGTGAGGAGTAACTGATGTTCGTGTCCTACCTAGTAAGGTATATGTGAGTCCAGGCTAACCGTTTCCTGTTTGGTACTAAGCTTTCCTTGTTGTTCTCTGTTTATCTGATCTAATGTGGGAGAAGGGTTGGGGCTTAGGAGCCACCCTGATGGTCACTGCAAGAGAGGGTGGGTATCCAAAGTTGGAACTAAGTAAGGGCCAGAAAAAGCTCCTCTCTCAATTCCTGAAGGAAGGAAGTGTACTGTTCTTCTGTTTCTGTGGCCTTGCTATTTTAAGCATTTAATAAATATTTGAAGTCTCATTTATTTAAAACATAAAGCCAGCTTCATTATAGTAACTATTAAAAATGAACATTGCTGCGTGGCAGCCTATAACATAACACAGTACATGGGAGTTTAATGTAGCATGATGTAATTGCTTGTGTAAACAAGCTTCTATGGGCAACAGCATGAAGTCTGTTTTCATATTAATTGATATTTACAAATAGTGGGTATAATCATAAGAATTATGAGGATAGAATACTATCATCATATTATAATGATAGTTTCTTACCACTTCTTGGCAAACTCTCCCTTTTTTATTTCAAGTTGTTACTGAGTCATTATAATAGTGCTCCCATACATAGGAGACTGACAACATATTGCTGTTCACATAGTCAACTGTCATAACAAGGCATATGATACCTCTGCCAGGAAAGGATCATTATATTTATCATTGCCCAGGAAATGCATGGGTATGAAATGATATGGCAAATTCCACCATCCAACATTTGTAGGATTTGTAGGAACTATCCAACATTTGTAGGATTCTTAACAGGACAAATCATTATTTTTAAAATTTCATTTCATCCATTTTACTGCTAATGAACAAGAGAAAATAAATATTTTATAGTGTATAGACTGGTCTTCTCTTATTAAAAGATGCAGATTTACTGTTCTCTAACATTGATGCTGCCTTATAATGATTCAGATTTCCTCTATTTTTACATATATACATTTACATGTGTGTGAGCTACTGCTGTAATGAACATGTGTTTTTATTACTATCTCAATAATTCCATTGTGTCAACTGATGAATGCCCCATATATTTATTTTATTTCATCCTCTTTCCTGGGAGAAAGAGATTCTATTTATTTTACATATAAGAGTACTGGGACTTTGAGAACTAAAGAAATTACCAAAACCACACAGTGACTGATATCAGTTGGGGTCAGAATCCCCATCTGTGTGACTCCTCAACTAAGCTCTCCCAATTTATTCTTTCCTCCCCTCAAGACAAAGGCACATTATAGTTATCTCATTACTTCCCTTCTTCTCCATGTAGTCTATTAAGAGGATAGTGCAAGGCCTGGCATAGTAGCCTAATGGTTAAAGTCCTCACCTTGCATGTGCTGAGATCCCATACAGGCACCGTTCTAATCCCAGCAATCCTGATTCCCATCCAGCTCCCTGCTTGTGCCCTGAGAAAGCAGTTGAGGATGGCCCAAAACCTTGGGACCTTGCAACTGTGTGGGTGACCCCGAGGAGGCTCCACACTCCTGACTTCGGATTGGCTCAGCTCCAACAGTTGGAACCACTTGGGGAGTGAATCATCGGACAGAAGATCTTCCTCTCTGTCTCTCTTCCTCTATGTATATCTGACTTTCCAATTAAAATAACATCTTTTTTTAAAAAAAAAAGAGTATAGTGCAGATAGACAAGTTGGTAGTGGTATGATGTTTGGACAGCAAATTCAGGAAAACAGGAGTGTCTCCTGCTGGGCAGAGAAATAAATGTTTCCTAACCAAATTAACAAAGATCATTTTTCCCCACAGAGAGCTTGGCTAAATTTGGTAACAGTTTCTTTATATAAAAGGGGGTTTCCTAAGTTCAGGATTCTTTACGGGTGGCATCCATTGTGTGTGCATCATCCACTAGGGTTCATCTCAAAGGTGCCTTAGAATTTGGGTGGCAGGGTGTGGGAGAGCAAACAATGCAAACATGAAATCCATGCTTCCTGCTGTAATAAAGTCCCAAGGGTCTTGTGTGGCAGGCTAATTTGTTAGCTTGCAAATAGGGAAAAATGACAGACCCTGAGGAGTTTGTGACAACAACAGATATCCTATGCACACCTGTTACTTTTACCAGCTGTCATTAAGCAGTGTTCAAATAACTTTGAATTTAGTGATTCTATTATGACTAAAATCTCACTAAAGAATCATGTGTTCAAATAGAAAATACAGTTTCTGATATATCACAGCAACTTATTAAGTGGCCAAACAAAAGCCTTATCTCTTATAGTGCTAAAGAATATTTTGAATGACTAAATGCATAAAACCCATTCTGTATTCTGAGCAATTAGACTGCTGCATAAACTAATTATGATCTGCAGATTAATAAAATCAATTCTTAATTCCCACGGTCTGAAGTCAATGTGATAAGATTTCAGATTCTATTTCACTTAATTATGAAAAGACAGAGCATAATCTTCTACTCCAAAAAGAATTAGTTTTTTCCTAATATTTCAATTCCATTATCTTCCTAATATAAAATTCTAGCTTTGGTTCAGTAATAAGTAATGTATCATCACTTTTAAATCATTAAAACTACAAATACCAGTGAGAATTAATCATTCTCTATTTCCTTGGCTCTTACATTGTCTTCTAAATTAGAGCCCCTGATCCTTAAACGCCTGTGATTTAATTAATGAGTAGAATGCAATAATAGACACAGTGAGTGAGAAGAGCATACTGTCCTTTAGAAGACAATATAGGATAATAAAAAAATTAGACAACACTGGAAAATTAAACCAGGTTTTCGGGGAGGGTATAAAATGAAGAATTTGCTTCAGAGGACTTTAATACACTTCATTCACTCCTTCACAGGTTTGGTTTTGAACTATCCACATGTGTAAATTCTAAAAGACAATTAATTTGAGGAAAGACATTAAAACTTTGTGTAGATAGCAAGTACTTATTGAGTACTGGTAAGTTTTCTAATAGTCACTGGGCATTTGACTGTTGGCTGTGTAGGTTCTTAGGAAAAGTGCAGGATGCACACAGCACTCAGATTCTAGAATATACTGCTGTGACACAAATTTATATATGCATCCATAAATATTATGTTACATTTCGCAGCACAACCGTATGTAGGTGGCCTAAGGGAAAATGAGGGTACATGTTTTTGAACTTGCTTCCCTGTACAAGTAACCTGTGCCTTTTTTTCCTATGATTCATATTGCAGCCAACAACACAGTGTGCTTTAAATCAACAGAATGAATCAGTTTGCTTCTTACATGCTCTCACTCACACTACTTTCAACTACCTCATACTCTGCCAGCTAGATGCTCAGCCTGAGCTTCCCAAGCATCAGAGAATATTAGAACACTTGTACAGTTTTCCAAACAAATCCCTGCCTTACTCATTGATTTAATACCAAGGATCACCGAATGAATGTACGCTAGTCCCACATAATATGGATGCTGCTGATTCTTGGACATCATCTTAAGTATCGCTGAGTACACCACTAATCAAAATGGCAGCCTAAGAAAGTATGCTAGAAGTTAGTGTCCACCTCTCCCTTGTCATGAAGAGTGATGTCATGTGGTAGACAGGGATGTGTAAGAATACTCTTGCTTTGATAGTATTTTATCACTGGAACAGCAATAGAGAAGATTTATGTACTTTGGAAAATTGAAGAGGATTTTCAAGGTTGGAATGAGAAGAGCTATATTACAGTTCTATCTTATCTTTAAAATTCAATTGAAAAAAAATGAATATGTTGTAAATTGCCATGATACATACAAATGTGTGGTGCCTGCTCTTACCAGAAATGTTTTAAATAAAATCACTACCTTAAAGCACAGGTTCACAGTATGGCAGTTAAGTCACTGTTATAAATATTGCCATTATCATAAGAGTTAATACTCATCATACATGCACTAAGAATTGAAGACTAGGCTGATTACTGCATGATAGTGTGCAATGAATATCATCATTGTAGAAACACTAATGTTGCACTTTTAAATTTTTGACCACAATTATGCAATTTTATATAAATAATATTACCTACAAAACATATAGGATTATATTTAGTAATTCATAGACACAGGCTGTGAAAAATTATTACTCCCAACTCATTCTGTTAGACCAACATCACCCTAATATCAAAATCATTCACTCTTCATTTAAAAGGTACCCTACAATCTTTACGACACATGATCACAAACACAACTATCTTAAGAAAGAAAACACTAATCAGATCCAACAATATGTAAAATAAGTCATCCTTAATTACCCTTTGAAGCTTATCCCAAGAATACAAAGTTGTTTCAACATGCAATAATCAATAATTTGATTTACAGTAGACTAAAAAAAAAGAGTATATTGTCATTCCAATAAATATAAAAAGTCATGTGTCTCCATTTAGTATTTGTTAATGAAAAAAGTAAATTTCACAGGAAACTAAAAACTAAAAGAAATTCTTTCCACCTCTTTAGCACTGGTATAATTTTCATGGGTCATTCTAAAAGCTCAAAACAAAAGATGGTTTTCTTGTATTACTTGTATTTAACACTGTCACAAACACAAACAAAGAGAACAAATAAATGTAGATAGGTTTAAAAGGAAGAAATGGAACTCTATTTACCAATGACGAAATTATCTACCAAAAAAGGAACAAAAATTCAGTAAATAATCATTAGACTAAGTTAGCTCCCCATGATCAATGCATAAACCAAATTGTATTTTTTATATACTAAGAGCAATAACTGAAAACTGAACATTTTTTAAAAATATATTGTGGAACCCTTCCCACTGAGATCTGGAACAAGACAAGGGTGCCCACTATCACCACTGCTATTCAACATAGTCCTAGAGGTACTTGCAGAGGCCATAAGACAAGAAAAAGAAATCAAAGGTATACGAATAGGAAACGAAGAAGTCAAGCTTTCACTATATGCAGATGACATAATTCTATACATAGAAAAACCAGGAGACGCAATACAGAAACTGCTAGAACTTATACGAGAGTTTGGCAGGGTGGCAGGGTACAAAATTAATGAACGAAAATCAACAGCCATAGTGTACGCAAATAACACCAAGATGAAAGAAGATCTAACCAACAGGATACCATTCAAAACAACAGAGAGAAGTATGAAGTACCTGGGAATAAATCTAACCAAAAGTGTAGCAGACCTATTCGAAGAAAACTACAAACTATTCAAACAAGAAATTGAACAAGACCTCAAAAGATGGAATAACATCCCATGCTCCTGGATAGGCAAAATCAATATCATTAAAATGTCTATACTACCACTAGCAATATATATTTTCAACTCAATTCCAGTCAAATTGCCCAAAACATTCTTCACGAAACTGGATACAATGATTCAAAAGTTCATCTGGAAGCACAAAAAACCACGAATAGCTAGAACCATCCTGAAAAATAAGAAGTTAGCAGGGGGAATCACAATTCCAGACCTCTGGACATACTATAGAGCAGTGGTTATCAAAACAGCCTGGTACTGGCACAAAGATAGAAAGGAAGATCAATGGAATAGAATAGAAGCACCAAAAGGGAACCCACACAGATACAGCCAATTAATCTTCGACAAAAAGACCAATGACAGTCCAAGCAAATGGGAAGGCCTCTTTAGTAAATGTTGTTGGGACAACTGGCTGATAGCCTGTAGAAACAAAAAGAAGATAGACCCACATCTATCACCATACACTAAGATCCAATCTACATGGATAAAAGACCTAAACCTACATCCAGAAACCTTCAAACTCTTGCAAGAAAATGTAGGAAATACCCTGCAAGACCTAGGAGTAGGTCCCGACTTTCTAAGAAGGACACCAAAAGCAATAGCAGTTGAGAACAGAATAAACAAATGGGACCTCATCAAACTAAGAAGCTTCTGTACAGCAAGGGAAACAATCAACAAAGTAAAAAAGCAACCCACAGAGTGGGAGAAGATCTTTGCACACTACATAGGTGATAGGGGGCTAATTTCCAGGATATACAAAGAACTTCAAAACAACCAAAAAACCAAAGCAAACAAGCCACTCAAGAAATGGGCACGGGAAATGGGCAAACATTTCACAAAGGAACAAGTCCAAATGGCAAACATATGAAAAAATGCTCCAGTTCCCTGGCAATAAGGGAAATCCAAATTAAGACATCGATGAGGTACCACCTAACACCAGTAAGATTGGCCCACATAAACAAGAACACCAACGACACTTCTTGGCGAGGATGCGGGGAAAAGGAAACCCTACTCCACTGCTGGTGGAGCTGCAAATTGGTACAGCCTTTATGGAAATCAGTCTGGAGAACACTCAAACAACTCAAAATCTGCATACCATATGACCCAGCAATAGCACTCCTAGGAATATATCCAAAACACCTGTTTCACAACAAACCAACATGCATCCCTATGTTCATAGCAGCACAATCAGTAATTGCAAAAACATGGAAGCAACCGAAATGCCCATCAGCAGAAGACTGGATAAGAAAGCTTTGGTTCATCTACTCCATGGAATACTACTCAGTTATTAAAAAAAACAAAATGCAGTTCTTTGTGGCTAAATGGGCACAACTGGAAACTATAATGCTAAGGGAAATGAGTGAATCCCAAAAGGTTTGATACACATGTTTGCCTTGATTTAACCTGTAATTTTTGTTTGGTTGTTTGTTATTTTTTGAACCTGTCTTTGATACTGTCTCAACCCAGATGCTTTGAAGACTTGAACTTGCATTATTTTTAACTTATTGTTTACTCAATACTATGCCAATCAATTCCATAATGTTGTATATTGATGCTGATGTTATGTTGGGGCTTTTAACTGACCGGAACTTTACTGTGTTAGCTTTACCTTCAGACCAGAGAAGGTCTCCCCAAGAGGCCACTGAACTTATCTGGACAATAAGACGCTGGACTTTATGCTAGGTATATGCTTGCAATGAAGGAATCTCAACTGAACTTGAACTGTGGTCATGCAGCAAGGTGGAGGAATCCACTATGGGGGGAGGGGTATGGGAGAGGTGAAGGGGAATTCCCAGTGCCTATAAAATTGTATCACATAATACAATGTTAATAACAATAAAAAAATTTTAAAAAATATATTGTGCAATAGAACATAGACAATGGTATTATTGAGTAAATTTTTTAAAATGTAAAAATTCTATCCTTTTATAACGAAAAAGACTACTAGAATATTTAAAGTACATGTAAGTAAACACAGAGAAATACTATACCCAACCAACAAGATACCAATTAGGACTCAATTCTCCCATACCCTAATCTACAAATACAATGTAATGCTTATCAAAATACCACTTGGAATTTCTTTTCTAAAAATATAAAAGCTGACTTAAAATATATTAGACCAAGCAAAGACAAGTAGGTTTGAGAAAATAAGTTCAAAAGTAGATTTGAATTAAATGTGAAAATACAGTTCAAAGTCATAGTACTTATACTATATTAATAATAACGTACAGCACTCTCATAGGCACTTATGTTTCTGGAATAGGTAAGCGTCCACAAGCACACATACTTATATTAGGGTCTTTCAAAAGTCTGAGGAAAACAGAATTAAAGATAAGTATATTTTGGTGCAAAAATTTTAGCAACTGCCTATGAGCAGCCTTCAGAAAATTAATGGAAATACATACTATGAAAAAAATCTCTGCATACATTTTTAAAAATCAGAATTAAGTGATACATTTAACTATCATTTAATTCTATTTCCATGAACTTTCTTAAATATCATTGTGATTAATGAGGGAAAAGTGACTTTAAAAGTATTTCTGGCGTTTTTAAGCTAGCAAACACGAAATAAATGAGCCACTACTCCTACTCTGAACAAAGCAACAAAAACCTCTGAACAAATCAGAGACCTAGCTGTGAAAATTCCAGAAGAAATTGTAGGAAAAATTCAAAAACTTGAATAACACAACGAAGAAAAACCACTACAACATATAAAATTACTATAATTGAAAAAGATTGATATAAGACCTGGTGAGAAGGAAAAACAACCAGAATTGAATAATCATGTACCATCACTACAAATGAAAAATAGTTTAAAAGGTATCAACAAAGCCAAATATATACTTCGCACACAAGCCACTAGTCTCACTCCTAGGTACATACTCAGGATAAACAAAATTTAAGGCCTATAGAAAAATTTACATTTGAATATTCATAGTAGCTTTATTTGTTACTGAGAAAAACAGAAGCAAGATTAAATGACTCAATATTGAATAAACAGAGCGTTGTAGCCATACAATAGAAAATTACTGAATAATAACAAAGAATATCTACTGACACATGCGACAGCCTGCATGGATCCTGTATTATGCCAGCTGAAATAATCCAGGCAGAAATAGCCACAAAATATTTTAAGTTTCTATCCATGAAGTTTATACAGAAGATAAATACAGGTACATAAATCAGCGAATCTGGGGCCTGGGCTATGGCCTAGTAGGTAAAGCTACCTTCTGCAGCTCTAGAATCCCATATAGGAACTGATTCGAGTCCTAGTTGCTCCACTTCTGATCCAGTTTCCTGCTAACAAGCCAGGGAACACAGCAGAAGAGAGCTCAAGTACTTACCTCTCAGCACTCCCGGGGAAACCCAGGAGAAGCTCCTGGCTCACAGCTCCAGCCATTGCATATATGTGTACACAAACACACACACACACACACACACACACACACACACACACACACACACACACACACACACACACACACACACACACAGAGTGAGAGAGGGAAATCAACCCAACGACTCACTCCACAAACATCTACAAGGGCCTGGACTGATCTAGCATGAAAACAACTGTCTAAAACTACCGATAACTCCCACCTGGGTAGCTGGCACCTAAGTACATGAGCCACTCTCCTCTACTCACTCAGGGCCTTAGCAAGGAATTCTATCAGAAGCAGAGCAGGAAAATAGGTAAAATGGGATGCTGCTTGTTGCAAGGAGTGGCTTAGCCTGATGCTCCACAATATCAGCCTCATGATAAAAGAAGACAGAAATGATTTTCCATGAGTTTGTAACGGTGATGGCTAAAATGGGGTTCATTAAACCACTCTGTCTTTTTAACTACTTACAACTTTCCATAATTAAATATTTTCAGATACAGAAATGCATATAAAAATGTCTTGAGCTTTTTATACAATTTCAAGTCTCCACAGAAACACTTCTGAATATGAATGGATTTGACCTTTATTATTTTTTTCTTCAGGTATAAATTTTCTTTGCCCTTTCTAATCATGAATCTAATGAGCCCTTCAGCTACACTTATCATTTAGTATTGTGAAACAAAACTTCTCCTCAGGATGACCCTTCAAAATAACCTTCACTAGAGCAAGATTACTGTTCCTCAGTCTTGCTACAGTTCCATTAGCACTTGTAGCTAAATAATTTACACAATTGGTTGTAAAAATGTCCATTTTGAAAGGTGAAATTCCTTTCTAAGTTATTCCAAATATTGTCTGCTTAGTATGATAGCAAGCCCTGTGCGTTCAGCTTTACTAATAGAAATAAATACTAATATTTATGAGTCTCTTATTTTCTTCTCCCCTTCTCTTAGTGGCATATTCATTTTCCACCCTTAATTCAACAAGTATTCAGAATCTAAGCAGGGTTCCAAGGAAGAAATGCAGTCATTACTCTGAATTTGATAGAATAAAAAATATTTTTAAATTATGAAGATTAGTATATCAATAATTTATTTAGATATATAAGTAAATGTAATTAATACTAAACATTCTGGATAAACTTTGAAAAAACAGTGTTGCAAAAAGTTTTAAGAGTTTTTTTTTCCAAACACTGGAGATAAATCAAGTTTCAGGGCAATATGAAATGGTACAGGATTGAAAACAATGTAAATTAGTAACACATATGGAGCAGTTCCCAAGATGCAAAAATGTTGAGTAAGTTCTACTTAACAAAACAGAATAAAAAGACTTGAGTGGATAAGACCCGTTGGGTTGAGCAGATTGACAGAAACGACTGGGTTCTTTCAGTTGAATCTAATTGCCTGGGTTTAGTTAAATTGGGGGGATATCCCTTCCCGGAAAACAGGAAGAAGATGACATATACGAAACGGACAGAACAAGAAGTTTGGATTTAGCTGGATAGATCACTGGCAAGAACTACGGATTCTTGGGCTATAGCTCACCAATTTAAAACTTTAATTAAAATCTACATTCAACAAACACATCTTGAGTACATTACCAAGCATCATTGACTTTGTAAATCTGATTAAGGAAAACTATCTCAGCAACTGCTTTAGGAGGGATTTGAAGAAAAGACCGAAGTGGCATAGCAAAAATTTCACTGAATCCCTTCAGACATGACAGAGGAAGACTAGCAGAATCTTAGTAACTTCACTCTCTTGGTTCAAGTTCAAGTCAGATCCAATTTATACAAAATTCTGTTTTATACAACAAAATTAAAGCTCCAGATCATCTGTACATTCTGTTTACTTGGCAAATATTTTACACCCAAATTATTCACTGCAAATATCTACACTAGTAAATGAAGTGTTTCATCTCCCTGACACATTTATTGGCTGACAAGCAGTTACTCAATTGAAAATCTATTTAAGAATTGCAGTAAGTTCCTGAGATGGCCATAGTTTACAGAGTCTCTACAGTTCACTTTTCTGCTCGGACTTTATCCTCTTTGCATGCTTAATTTGCATTTCCTTCTAATGAGATAAATTGACAAACTCGTAGCTAAGGAATCAAAAAGATCAAAGTATGCACTAAAAGCACCGTAGTATTTTGAAAGGCAACTCATTTTAGAGGAAAGGGCTTAAGGTGCAGAGAATTGGATTAAAGTATTTCTGAAGGGAATTAGAGTTTACAATGTATCATGAGGATTCTTATCAAACTTGATCCAAACCAGATGAAGAGGATCAATTTCCTAGAATTTAAAAACACAAACAAAGGCAAACACTCCCAGAGCAGTGAGACTAGGAGTATGGCATCCCAAGGAAATACCAAGTGATGGTTCAGAGTGAAGGGATGACAATAAGTCTGACATATACTTGAGGGAGCTCTAAGCACACATTGTACAATTAGGAGTTCTTTTTAAAGTTATTGAAAGGAAAGGATACGTACAACAGAGGTCTGAGGGCCTACAGTAAAACTTACCTATAGCTATGTTAGGCACCATCCCATCAGAACATTCTTGACAAATTAGCACAAAGTTGCCACTTAGTTAAGTTTTAAGGAAACTGAAGTATGCCATAGGACACTGACTTCCTTCATTTCTCATGGTAGTCAAAATTCTGTTATTAACCCAATCAAAAATGAAAGCTTTACATACAATCTTTACCAGATGAATGTGGTGATTTCATCCCAAGAGGTGCTCCATCACCAGCAAGATTAGAGCCATAGTCAATGGGCTGACACAGCTGTTAGAGGTGTGCTTCAAATTTGTACTTGACTTGGCCTAGACAAGGCATGTGGGTACAGTGTCAGGATCCCATATGGGCACCAGTTCTAGTCCTGGCTGTTTCACTTCCCTTCCAGCTTCCTGCTCGTGGCCTGGGAAGACAGTAGAGGATGGCCCAAAGCCTTGGGACCCTGTACCCACATGGGAGACCTAGAAGAAGCACCTGACTCCTGGCTTCAGATCTGGGTCTTGTGATCACTTGGAGAGTGAACCAGCAGATGGAAGATCTTTGTCTCTCTCTCTGTAAATCTGCCTTTCTAATAAAAATAAATATATCTTTTTTAAATGAAATTTCTTTTAAAAATCCCCAAATAAATAAATAACCAAACAATTTCCGATCTTGTCCATTTTTGAATATTGGAATAGTGGATCTGTGTGATGTAAAGAATTCCACTCTTTCAGTCACACTTGTTTAGCCCTAAATTAAGCCCTACTTTAATTGTTAGGAAAGATAAAGTGAATGAGAGCCAAAAATCCCCACACATTCAGAGGGTGGACAACAAGATAATCAAATGACAAATATATGCCTTAGATAATATAAATTGCTAAAGAGAAAACCAAGTCAAGCAAGTAAGGGGGATTGCCATTTTAAACCAGGATCCCAAGGATGTCCTTGTAATAATGTGACACAAGTCCAGATCTGAAGGAAATTTAATCAGACCTGGCAGGAACACTTTAAATACACGAATTAGCTTTTAACAAATAACTTCATATTCTCTTTAAAATTTTTCATTACTTTATTATTATTATTATTATTATTTTAATTAATTACATTGTATTATGTGACACAGTTTACAGGTACTGGGATTCCCCCCACCCCTCCCATAACCCTCTCCTCATGGTGGATTCCTTCACCTTGTTGCATAACCACAGTTCAAGTTCAGTTGAGCTTCCTTCATTGCAAGCATATACCAAGCATAGAGTCCATCATCTTATTGTCCAGATAAGTTCAACAGCTTCTTGGGGAGACCTTCTCTGGTCTGAAGGTAGAGTCAACAGAGTAAAATCCCAATCAAATCAAAAGCCCCAACATAACATCAACAACAATATATAACATTATGGAATTAATTGACAGAGTATTGAGCAGACAACATGTTAAAAATAAATGCAATGCAAGTTCTTAACCACATCCTGTGGCTGCTTCATTGACATTTCAACAATTGAGGTGCAAAGCAGTTTAAGGAGCGGTGTGCAGAGAAATCTTCAATACCTTGGTGAGGAGTACTTCCTCTTTGCGTCCTACCTGGTAAGGTATATGTGAGTCCATACTGACCAAGCTTTCCTTGTTGTTCTCTGCCTATCTATTCTAGTTTGTGTGTGAGTATGTGTGTGTTGGGGGGCTCTGGAGCGACCCTGATAGTCATTGCAGAGAGGGTGGGGACCCAAAGTTGGAACTTAGTAAGGACCAGAGAAAGCTCCTCTCCCTAGTCCCGAAGGAAGTTTACTGTTCTGATTCTGAGGACCACTCTGGGTTCCTGGCTGTTGTTCCCATGACCTTCGATTCTATGAGGAAGGATTCGGGCTTCTTCCATCCCTTGTGGTAGATCCAAAGGTGGGGGATGCTCTCTGAATTCTCGGCCTCCAAAGCCATTCCAGTTCCCCGTGGTCTCCTTGGCAGTTGGGATGTAGTCGTTAGTGCTCGTACTGATAGTCCTTGGTGAGGATCCGGGAGTTTTCAGGGTTGGGATACAAGCCTCCTCCTATCCTCCTGCTCCACTCTGGGGTTCCCCCCTGCTCTGTGCTTATGACCTCCTGTTAATAGTTTGTTAGGATCGCTCTTGGTTCCCCCTGTATGTCTTTCTAGTTTAGCTATTGTCTAATGCTCTTTTAAATCTATTGTCTATAAGTTACTTATTATGTTCCAGATGGGTTTGAAATCATTTTCTTGGAAATGTTATGTAAATGTAGTGGTTACTATGTTTTCTAAGTCTGTGATTATTGTCATAGTAAATTTTTATCAAGGAGGGTAAAATATAATGAAGGATGGAGAAAGGTTGATGAATGGATAGTAAGTCCTATTTAGGAGTCAGGTGTTCCACTGCACTACCGGTATGGTGACTACAGATTATGATAGCATATTGTATGCTTTTCCAAGAGCCAGAGGAAAGGATTGAGAATGCTTTTACCTTATGGAAGTAATAAATGTTTGAGGAGATTGACATGTTTGTCCTAGTCTAACTACTTTACAACATATGCATGTATCAAAATACCACATGGTGCTCCATAAAATATAAAATTTTTATGCATCTCTCAAAAAATCAGTAAAATTCATGAGAAACTAAGGAATCATACTGAAAATGTTTTTCTAGCACTGGTTCCACAATGATGTGAAGAATGGAGATGAATATTTAAAATGCTATCATGCTTTGGTACCTGTGGTAACAGATGACTTTTGCTTGCTTTTAGTCTAAATTTCTCAAATAATACTTCCATTTCTTACTTATCCTCTTTAGAGGCAGAAGTAGCTTAGATCATAGAATCATGATCTTTAAGCAACTAACCACTCTTTACCTTCAGAAACCTTATTTTGTCTGTCAATAGGCCCATTACTGGGAAACTCAGGTACATGAAAGCAATAATTAGTATATGTTATCAACTTGTCTTAAATATCTTTTATAATGCATGTTCATTATAGAAAAATTAAAAGTAAATGTTCCCTACTGGCAGAACCAGAACACCAGCTGCAGACCAAATGCTGAGTTCATAAACTCATAATTTTATGAATCTACCAGCAGCAGGAGAGAGATCTATTCTCTTCTTACACCTCCAAAAATAAAAAAAAAAAAATAAAAAGAAAAAAATGGCCCAAGAGTGGGATAAAGGAAGAAAACATAAACACAAAAAAAGCTTTAAAAATTTTCCTAATAAATTGGTCAAATTTGAATAAAGACTGAATTGCTCTTTTTTTCTCTTGATACAGTTCCTTGGATTCAGAGATTTCCCTTTCTAACTTCCCCAACTCCATCTCCACAATGCTTTCCCTTATATTATAATATTAACATGGTCTTGTAATAACAGTCATTAGTCTACCATTCTTCTATTTAAATTATTGTAAGTATAGACAATGGTAGAAAAAACTCCAGTATCAACACACTCATATTCTCCATACTCATGGAAATTTTGGACAATTTTAGCTAGTATAGGCTAAAATTTCACTTTACTCCATTTAAATGATAGCTAGTAAGGAAAATTATCTAACAGAAGCAAATATTTATCCTGATGAATACTGATGGTCAAGAAAATTTTCAGATCATTATGAAATCACTGCATGCATAAAAACTTCAAAATAGGACTGATAATTACCAATACTCAATATGCTTTTAAAGCCATAGCCTGCTTTTTTCTTTTTTGTTCTTCTCAGCAATGTGACTATAGGCACTTAAAAATAATAAAGCTGCATTTTTAAAATGAATGTTCTGAGTCAATTTGTTACTGGTATAGACAGACTTTTCTCCCAATTAGGACAATTTTGCCTTTTTCTACTGCATATAGAGAGGGTTTTAGAGATTCTATGCTTTATTTTTTTCCCTACATACAGGCATGTTCTACCATAATTAACTTTAGTTTTTCAAAATAACTGAAAGAATTATTCTTTTGAATAATTAATTAAATAACATGCTACAAGTGAAGCTATAATTTTTAAGGAAGTTAAACCTCATTTTTAACCAAAAAAAAATAAGAATAATGTTCACATATGCACTCACCTTAATCTAGAGACCATATACTCTTTCAATTAAATGGCTGTTACGTGACACCTTATCTGAAATTTCCTATTAGAGAAGCCTCTAGTCATAGCACTTTTAATTTGATCAAAAGCATCCTTATAAATGTATTCTTTAGTCTAGACCAATACAGAAAAAGAGATTATTCTACTGAAAAGAAAAATCACCTCTAAAACACAACTTACCCTTGCTTAATGATATTCTATATGTTCTCAAGAATCATTCTAGTAGAGTAATTGCAAAAATATTAGGGGAAATGTCATTTAATAAACATTTAGAGTTCCAGTGAGATTGTTTAAGGATTTAATGCCTAGTCAGGGTGGGAAAGATAGGTCAAAATCCTTGCATGTTTTTAAAAGATCCTATCACAGGGTAGCCAAATCTTTGGTTCATTCAACAAAACCTTACATACTACCTATTGGTGCTGATTTTGTCCCAGGAGCTAGGATACAACAATAAACTGGTAGAGGTTCTGATTCCCAGAGCCTAAAATGTAGGGGGGCAACAGACACTAGGAGCATAAGCAAATAAATACTGTTAAGTTTTTTTTTAAGGTTTATTTTATTTTTATTGGAAAGCCAGATATATAGAGAGAAGGAGAGACAGAGAGGAAGATCTTCCATCGGTTGATTCACTCCCCATGTGGCCACAATGGTCAGCGCTGCGCCGATCCGAAGCCAGGAGCCTGGAGCCTCTTCTGGGTCTCCCACATGGGAGCAAGGTCCCAGGGCTTTGGGCTGTCTTTGACCACTTTCTGAGGCCACAAGCAGGGAGCTGGATGGGAAGTGGAGCTGCTAGAATTAGAATCAGTGTCCATATGGAATCCCAGTGCATGCAAGGCAGGGACTCTAGCTGCTACATTACCTGCTGGGCCCTAAAAGAATCATTTACTTGAAAGGTACAGAAAGAGAGAGAGAAAGAGAGAGAGAGAGAGAGAGAGAGAGAGAGAGAGAGAGAGAGAGAGAATAAGAAGAGAGGAAAGAGATTTTTCATATGTTGGCTCACTTCCCAAATCACTACAATAGCTCAATAGTTAGAGCCAGACCAGGCCAAAGTCAGAAGGCTCTTACATGGATGGTAAGGTGCAAGTACTTCAGACAGATTCCACTGCCCTCCCATGCCCATTAGTTGGGAGTTGGATCAGAAGTGGAGTGGCTGGGACTCAAACCAGCAATCTCAAGTGGGATGTTAGAATCACAAGTGGCAGCTCAACCTTCTGTACCACAGTGCCAGGCCACAAATGTGAAAATGTGTGTACCACAAGGTGAAAGAACATTGCAAGTGGGTATAGAATTTTAGTGGGATGATGTGAAGGCAGAGAAACGGTACTGAGACTTGGATTTCATATGAAAGTAGGACTTCAATTCATTTCTTCTCCAACCTTCTTTCCAGTTTCATTTAGGAACACTTTTCCTGATGCACAACTGAACCAAAATCAAGTCACCAAATGAAGGAGAAAAATGTACAAATAAAGATATAATGTTTGTAGAAATGTTCAGACCCTAAATTGTTCCTAAGTTAAATATATCTTGAATAAAACAAAAATATATGCAGTATTTTGTAAGTTCTTACAGCTCTAAAATTACTCTGTAGTAAAAAAATTGGACTATATGTAGCACAAATTGTTCACAATTACATAATTCTTATACATAGTTTCATGAAATTATGTATAGATAACAGCCACAACATATCTGGTTGTATTGAAAACTATATATGTGGTACAGTGGCTTGCATACATTTCCCAAAGGACCTGATGTTAACCAGCACAGAGAATTATTAGTTGTTTGATCCATAATGTATTTGAACAATCATCCTCAGAGACAGAATAAAAAGCACCAGTAATGGAATTTTGTACAGCACTCTGTGTTTGTCCTTCTTCCACCACCCCACCTTCAATAAAGTCACTTCTTATTGAGTGTCTGTCATTTCCCAGTCTGTCACAGCAAAATCCTTGTCTATGTGTCATATAAGCTCCCAAATCCCAATACTCACATGCTATCCACTTACAAAAATAATCCAATAAGATGCTCAACTTTCTTTTCATCTTGCTCAGGGACAAGGATGCTTTTCATAGTTTTTTTTTTCCAGAAAGGAGGAGTAGTAAGATTCACCATCAGTTGGCAAAAATCATAGAGTAACCAAATGTTTTACTGCTAATTTTATAATTTTCATTGTCATTAACTATATTTTGCATTGATTATGTACTTTAATAAAAGTCCAAGAATGTTTTATGCAGTTTTTCCCGGATAGATTTGGTGATTGAGTATTCATATATTGTGTGGATGTTGTATATTAAAACTAGAAAAACAAAAAAAATGGACTATCATTAGTCAGTGAACAATCAGTGAACAGTCCTGATCAAATGGTCTGAATTTCCCAGAAAAAGCCTCATCTTATGATGCTAATAAAAAAGTACCTTTTTGTTTGTACCAGTGAACATCCTAGAGTATATGTATTCTATATTCAAATGCAAGTATTCTGCATTCTTCCTCATTGATTTCATTGTGTCATAAAAACAGTAGGGACCAGAAAGAATAACTAGAAAGAGACGAAGGACGTGAATACTTTTCATCAAAATGGTGTAATTTGTCATGATTTGATGCTCATTTTAAATTTATTTAAAATGAAGCAATAGAGATCTGCTGCCCGTTCACGTATTTGGGACCAAGAAACAGCAGTGAGCCCCATGTGTAGAATTTCATTACTTTTATTCTTACTATCAGCACAGATGTCATTCAGGTTCATAATATTCCTTAAGCCACATTTAACATTACTTCACATCATAATCCAATGTTCTTCCTGAGACATCTGCAAATTCTTAGGTGCTGTGAGTTTCATGGTTACTTCTGGATATCCTTAACTGAACTACATATGGACCTCATAGCATTTATTTTTTTCCATCATGGCATCAGCCTTACTATTGAAAACAAACCTTTTCCTTCAATTCTCACTGAAAATAATTTCATGCAAAGCATAATGGCAAGTAGCAGCACTGTTACTGAAGATGTATAAGACTTAAAGGAGAAGTTTAAGAGCTCATATCACTCAACAAACAACATAACAGGAACCATTAGGTATCTTTGGTCTTTCATATTTTTAAACTATAAAATGCTACATGCCCATATATAAAATTCAAATACAGAAAGATATGTGATAAGAATATTTATACTGAATTTAGTAATAGTTTCTTTTTGAACCTTCAAAAAAGTTGTGAATAGTATCCCTAAAGCTATTCTCATGTCTCTCCAAAAACAACTCCAGTTTGGGTCAGGACATCACTTCATCTGACTGTGTAGTAATGATTCATCTACAAGTACAAATCCTCTTTCTTGTTAGGTACCAATCTTCAAGGCATTCTTTGGCAATCAGTTGGTGAGCATGTGATACATCTCAGACCAATGAACCATGTGAAGATAGGTTGGAGGGAGACAGGGATACAGAGACAAGGAGAGGGACTGGCCTTAAGCACTTGAACAGGTGCACGCACCATATTATTTAAATACATCCATATCCATACTGTCACACACACACACACACATACACACACACTCAAAGACTCATTCCCACATGCCCTCCCATGCGCTCTCATACATTCTTAATATTTTTTCACCCTCTCCTATTCACTCTGTCAAGCCTTATTAATATATATAACTTCTCGTACAACAATCTCCTCACTTTTCACTCATCTTATATTCTCTCATATACTTCCAGGTTTTATCTCTTTCATATACTAATTACTGAATACTCATCTACACTTCCTTTCACTCGTTTATACCTTCTCACCTACTATTTGAAACGCACAGGAGATAAAAGCATTAAGAAAAAGAGAGGATGAAAGAGAGAACAAGAGAGAACCTTCCAACTGGCCAGAAACAGTCAGTTGGGCTAGACTGAAGCCAGGAGCCAGCAACTCCATCTTAGTCTCCTACATAGGTTGCAGGGGCCTAAGTATTTGAGCCATCTTCAACTGCGTCATCAGGTACATCAGCAGGAAATTGATTGGAAGTGGAGCAGCCTAGACTTGAATCAGCACTCCTATATGGAATTTGGCATTACTACTGGCCACAACATTGGCCCTTTGTTTACTCTTGCACTCTCATATGCTCACACATTTTTCTTCTCTCATATGCATAATACATAACTTAATCATTTACATAATGTTATAGAACAAACTGACACTGTCAAATACAACTATTTTCTCACACTTTCTCTATTCCTTATGCAAATATTACACACTCTGTCTCTATTTTCTCCTTTTTATGCACTTATTTTGTGAGAATAGTTGAGATGGAAATAAATAGTAAAAGCAACACATCTATAAATGTGGTTTCAACAGATCTAAAGTTTGTGTTCTAGTTCTAAATCATACACAGTACTACACCAGAAAGTGTTGCTGAACGCTATTGAATTTTTCTGGAAAAGTTTGTGTAATGTCCAAGGATTTTAACTCATGTCCTTTATGCCACTGTGTAGCTAAAAGAGATAATGACCACTTTAAGCAATCTTCTTATAATAAATGAAGAACCCAAGATACAGTAAGCTTAAATTATTTCTCATTATTTAAATGGTTAGTCTTAGCAATTGTTCAGCCCAATACAATATAAGAATTTGGCTCCTGGTGTCAGACTGTTTGCATTTGAGTTCCCGCCCATGATCTATTTCCTACAGGTAAAATCACCTTTCAGAGCTGCACACTCTGCACTTGTAAAATTAGTATGAGAGGAGCATCTACACATAAGGATGCTGTAAAGAAGGAAATTATAGCATCTACCAGCTAGCCTTAGTCTTGCTCTTGGTTCATAAAAAGTATTCAATAAATGTTAACTTTATTGCCTGCCAAATTTTATATCTGTTTTCAAGATGTTTCTTTAAGTTATATTGCTTTTAAATTATGTAAGGAAATTAGGGGCAAAATACATTCAATCTAAAATTTCTGTTCCAAGAAATTGCAAAAACCAATGAACCTTCTCTTACCAGAAACAAAGAAATCACTGTATCTGAACAGGGAATGAGAGCAACATTAAGTGTTTCAATTTTCATCTAAGGTATTCTACAGTATGAATACTTCGGATGAAATGCTCCAGATCTTTATACTTAAAAAACAGGTGGAGAAGACCCACATTATACAAACCAGTGGTAAAGTGGCTTATCCACTCTGAGTAATTCAAGGAGACAAAAGCTAAGATCTGGAGTTTCAGCTGTTCATGACTTGACTGAGCTACAAATTTTACTTCAATGGAACTTACTGTACAGTAAATTGCTGATATCACAACAGCCCTATCTGGACAAGAATGAGACGGTGACTGCTGCTTGAGGATACACTATCATGGAAATCACATTCAAATAATGGCTCAAGTTCATGTTGTCAATTATGGAAAAACCTCATGTCTTGCTTTAGCAAACACATTGAATAGATATAGACTGACTAATAAAAAGCTGGTACATGATGAAAGGGCTATAGATACAAGCATGTTCTCTGCAATGCTACATAAAGTAATTTTGAGAAAAACTTGTTTTTAAAGAGGTGTTTGCATAAAAACCTTCTACTAACAAACTGATGATATAAATCAACTTAAAGCCCTGACCAATTTAATCCCAACCCACAATTCCACTAGTATGGAAACAGGCCTATATAAAAAGGGGGACATTAGGATAACAAATCAATTTACCTTTCAGTTTATCTTTCTCTATTGGCTCCCTTTCAGACAAATTGTGAGAAAAGAAAAGCAACCACTTCTCCCGCCTTCACTCTGTATGAAATAGTGCTCAGTGTAACTCAAAATGACAGTAAATCCTGCAAGCAACTAAACTCAAGGTATCCAGTATCGGATCCATAGGGTGAGCCATGGAAAGAATTGCTGAAAACAAGATTACTCCCACTTCAGGGAAATGCAGATGGGCACGAGCAGATGTAGGACCAGATGGAATTGTGTGATTCTATCTTATTGACAGAATCACAAAAAATGAAAATTTCAGGGAAAGTTACTGATTGAAGTAAAACTGTTTACTCTCTGGAAGAAACATGAGATTAGCCTCAGGGAAAGTTGTAGTTAATGTTTGTATCTTGAACCACGAGAAAAACTGACTCTATTAACAATAACAGAGAAGATCCTCTTCCAGTCACTCTCCAGATTCAATTTTGCTTCTGTGATGGAAATGGGTATGTCTTAGTCTATTTGTGCTGCCATAACCAAATGTTTGAAATTGATTTAATTTACAAGTACTGCGAATTTATGTCTCACAGTTATGGTGGGTGGCAAGTACCAAATCAAGGATTTGTCAGGAATAGTTGTCTAAAAGTTATTCTCTGCTCCCAAGACAGTGTCTTGATGCTATATCCTCCACAGTGGAAGAACCCTGATATAACAAAAGGGGTGAAATAGCTCCATCAAGTTCTTTTACAAGAACACATAACTTCCCTTATGAGGGCTGAGTTTTGACAATCCATTCACATTCAAAAGACCATACCACTCAATCACCACTGTTGCATTGGGGGTTGAATTTCCACATGAATCTTAGAGAAGGCAAAAGCATTTGAATTATAGCAAGGTGCTTTCAAGAAATACAAAATTGTAGCCTTGGGTTACTACAAAACTACAGTGCACACTTATGTTAATCTGCCTCTTTTATGACTCCAAACCTCAATTTGATTACATTCACTCACATTATCTTTCCAGTTTAATCAGGAGAAAACACTGTCATGGAAGTTTAGGCCAATGCAGCTGGATCTGACTCCTGCATTTCCCAGCCCACAAAATCAAACAACCTTGTTCTTTTGCTGAGTGTTTTTATTCATTTATCTGAGCCTATGCTATAATATTTTAGGTAATTAGAGAGATTTAGTGGTTTTAATTACAAATAACAACCTCTCCCTACTTCAGCAGTATTTTTAAAAATATTTAATTATTTATTGGAAATGCAGAGTTACCAAGACAGACACACACACACACACACAGAGTGCTTTCATCCATCCACTCCTCAAAAAGCCACAATGGCCAGGGCTGGGTCAGGAATCTCATCTGTATCTCCAACATGAGTGCAGTGGTCTGATCACTTGGACCATCTGCTGCTGCTTTCTCAGACACACTAGCAGGAAGTTGGACTGGAAGTGAAGCAGTCAAGACTAAAACTAGTAAAAAAATGTAGGTTGCAACTTTTTATTTTTCAACAGACAAGACACAAGTTTGTAAAATAATACTTTTTTAAAATCCAGCTTTATGTGAAGCCCCAGTTGCCTAATGGATAAGGCATTGGCCTCCTTAAACCCAGCTTTATGCTGCTTATAGAAAACCATCCTCACAAATAAATATAAAATATGCAAATGATAAAAATTTTAGAAATAAAATATATACATTGACTAAAAGTAAAGGATTGAAAAATATGTATCATTAAGATGGAAATCAGAAATAAGTCATATGTATGTGCATATGCATGTGCATATGTATGCATGTACATGATTCAAACACATACACATTTATACATATATACATGCAAATGTATAAATATATTTATATAGATAAATTTATCATTATAAATGATAAATGTGTGACCCACATAGGAGTATCTAAATATATAAAGCAAAAGTTATTATATTTAAAGAGAGAGACAGACTCCAATATAATAATAGCAGAGGTCTTCAACAGCTCCCTCTTACCAAAAGACAGATAATCTAGGCAGAGAATCAGCAAAGATACGTTAGTGCTCAACAATACTAAAGAATAAGTTGGGGTGGAGGGAGATCCAAGATGGCTAGATGGAGAAAAGATGTACTGATATTTACTATAAGAAAATAACAACAGAAAAGAGGAGGAACTGCACCCCCAGGGGATAGCTGAAGAGAAGTTAGCAATGGACATTCTACAAAAAGGAACAGACACAGTGGAACAATGGGAACAGCAAAACTACACAGCAGCAAGTGGGACTCCACACTTACAATTACCAAAATTGAGTGATGAAGACACAGAACCCTAAATAACCAAATATCCTAGACAGAGCTTGAAGCAGTAATAATGACCCTCCCAACAAACAAAAGCCCACACCCAGAGGGCTTCACTGCTGAATTTTACCAAAATTTAAGGAAATAATGTCAATTTTCTTTAATAAAAATAATTTAAAGGGAGGGATTTCACCCAAACTCCTTCTATGATGCTTGCTTCACCTTAACTCTAAAACCATAAAAAGATACATGATAGAGAACTATACACTAGTAATACTGATGGACATAGATATAAAAATCCTCAACAACATAATAGTTATTGGAATATAATGACAAATCAGAGAGATCATTCACCTGGACCAACTGGATTTTATTCCTGCCATGCAAGAACAGCTCAACATTTACAAATCAATAAATACAATTGTATAAAAATGGAAACAAAAACCATTTGATCATCTCAAAAGATAGAGACAAAATATCTGATCAAATACAACATTATTTCATAAAAAGAAATCAAATTGAGAACCCAGTGTGGTAGCCTATAACTAAAGTCCTCGCCTTGCATGAACCAGAATCCCATTTGGGCGCCAGTTCTAATACCAGCAGCCTTGCTTCCTATCCAGTTCCCTGCTTATGGCCTGGGAAGGCAGTAAAGGATGGCCCAAAACCTTGGGACTGTGCACCTGTGCAGGAGACCCAGAAGAGGCTCCAGGCTCCTGGCTTCAGATCGGCTCAGCTCCAGCTGTTGTAGCCACTTGAGGAGTGAATCAGTAGATGGAAGATCTACCTCTCTTTCCCTTCTCCTCTGTATATCCGACTTTCCAATAGAAAATAAATCTTATCAACTGAACTTGAACTGTGATCACACAACAAGGTGGAGGAATCCACCATGGGGGGGAGGGTCATGGGAGGAGTGGTGGGAATCCCAGTACCTATAAAACTGTGTCACATAATACAATGTTATTAAAAAATAAATAAATTTTTTAAAAAAAGAAAAAGAAAATAAATCTTTAAAAAAATCAAATGAAGTATACCAGGAACATACCAACAAAATAAAGTCAATATTTGACAATACCACAGCCAATATCATATTGAACAGGAAAAAGTTGAAAGTAAAATTTCCACTAAGATCCAGAACCCGACAAGGATGCCCACTATCACTATTACTATTTAATATAGTTCTAGAAGTTTTAGCCAGAACCACTAGACAAGAAAAAAGGAAGCAAAAATGGCAATGAGAAATGAGGAAGAAAAATCTCTATTTACAAACAATATTATCCTACATATAGGGAACTAAAGACTCCACTTAGAGAGTTTGACAAGTTGCAGGACATAAAAGAAACACAGAAATATTAAATGTCTTTGTATATATAAAAAATGCCATATATAAAAAAGAAATAGTAAGATTAATCCCACTCACAATATCAATAAATATATTAAATACCTTGGGGTGGATTTAACTAAGGATGTGAAAGTTCTTTACCATGGTAATTACAAAACCTTAAAGAATGAAATTGAAGACACACAAAAAGGAAAAATTTCCAAATTTATGGGTTGGAAGGTTTAATATCATCAAAATTTCTGTATTACCCAAAGCTATTTATATATTCAATACAATCCAAATCAAAATTCTAGAAGTTCTATGATCTGGAAAAATAATTCTAAAATGAAATTCATATAGACTCACAAGAAATGCTAAATAATTAAAACAATCCTAGGCAATAAAATGAAGGTAGAAGCATCACAGTATCAAATTTTAAACATTATGGGAAAATTATAATTTAAGCAACCTGGTACAGTAAGAGACATGAAGATCAATGAGAAAGATCAGAGTCCCCAAAACTACTCTATGCATCTACAACAAACTTTCACAACCATCTTTGACAAATGAGCTCATTATGCTCAGTGAAATATGCCAATCGCAAAGGGACAATTATCATATTTTCTCTCTGTTATAAGGCAACATTCCTGCAAAATACAAAACAAATAGATATATAGGTAAACATGTATATGCATGCTCATATATATGCATGTTCATATATATGTTCATATATATATGTATAATGAACAGTATAATGGAGATAAGCCTATCAGAAATTGAAGATCCCCAGCAGTACGCATCTCGACTTCCATATAAAAGGAGGATTCTCAATAAAACTGCTAAATATACCTTGACAATAGGATACTAGATTGTCTATCATTGCCAATACCTGGAATGCCATGACATACTTAAATAGAATGTAGGACTTGTGACTGTTGCTGCAGGACTATACTAACGCAATAATATAGGGGAGAATGGTTCAGGATGGAGAATGAGGAGGAAAGTACGGGAGATGGAGGAAATAATCCCTATACCTACAAAATTGCATCATGGAAAATACTAATAACAATAAAAATTCTAAAAATTTATATATTCCTTTAGCCTCTCAAAAATGAACTAAAATCAATCCATAGAGAAAGGACAGTCTTTTAAAAACAATTTGTCTGGAAAACTGGATGTCTACATGTAGAGATATGGAGCAAATCCTCTACCTTACACCTATACAATAATCAACTCACAATGGATCAGAGATTTAATCTAGCCATTGGTTGTTACTAGAGGAAAACAGGGCAAACACTGTGAGACATTGGCCTAGGAAAAGACTTCCAGCATAAGAGCCCAAAATCACAGATCCTAAAAATAGACAAATGGGATTATATTAAGTTTACAAACTTCTGCACAGCAGGAAACATCCAACAAAGTAAACAGGTAACTGGCAAAATGAAAGAGAACAATTTCAGATTAGGTAATTGAAAAAGGATTAATACTGAGCTTAAGAAATTAATGATCAGCTCAAGAACTTCAACAACAAAATATACAATTCAGTTAAAAATGCAGTTAAGAACATGAACAGACATTTTTCAAACGATGAAAAGCAGATGGCCAAAGGCATTAAACAATGCTCAAGATCATTAGCCATCAGGGAAATTTAAGTACAAATCACAGTGAAATTTCACTTCAACCAGTTAGAACAGCTATCATCCAAGCATAACAATACTAAAAAAAAAAAAAAAAAAAAACCACAGCGAATTCTGCGAAAAATGCAGGGGAATATACTACTCTAACCACTGTACATGAGAATGCAAGTTAGTACAACTTTTATGAAAGTCAATATGAACATTCCTCTAAAACATGAATCTATTCTATTCTTGTAAACTTGCTCATAGAAACTGTGGTAAGCATGTGACAGAATTATATCTGTAGCCCCAAATTTATAGCAGTTCAACTCACAATAATTAAGAAACAGCCCAAATTTTCAGGAACTAAAGACTGGGTAAAAAAAAAAAATGTGGTATAAATACACTATAAAATACTACCCAGTCATAATCCTATACTTCACAGCAAAATAAATGCAATTAGAGACATCATGCTTAGTGAAATAAGCCAGTGCAAAAAAGACATAGTTGTCTCTAGTTTGTGGTAACTACTATACAGAATACAAAAGAATATAGATGAGTAAAATTGCCATTTTGATGTTAATATTTATAGCCCTGTTTATACTCTAGAGAATCAGTGGTTTTCTACTTATCAATTGCTGAATTCTTTATTTAGGGTAACATTTGTGTTTTTAAATAAGCTAAAAATATATCATTGTAATAATTAAAAAGAAAACAACAGAGGAAGGAAGAAGGGAGGGTATGATGAGAAGTATCATAATTCTCTTTTGACTGTATATGAAGTACAAGAAATGTGTTCCCTTTGTATAAGCAAAAATCTTAAAAATTAAATAAAATGCAATGAATAAATAAATACAATAAAATATTTATATTTAAAGAACCACTAACTCTAATAATATCCTTCAAATGACTCCAAAATATTTAAAAGGATGCAACTCAACCAAACTTTTTCTGAGGCCAGCATTACTCTGCTTTATCACTCTGATACCAAAAGTAGGACGCCACCCAAAAAAAAAAAAACTACTGAAAATATTTTTGATGAACACAGACGCAAGCATTTGCAAGAAAGTATTTGCAAATAAAATCCTTTTCTAAAAAATAAATCTTTTTTTTATAAAAAGGATCATATATCACAATCAAGTAGAGATTATCCTAAGAATCTTAGGATGATTCAACATTCACAAGGTCAGTAAATTTTATAAAACATATCTATAGAATAAAAGATTTTGTAAAAACACTTCATATAATTCAACATTTCCTCGTGATTAAAAATATCAACAAATTAGTTATAAAAAGGACATACAAAAATTATAAAGACTATATGCAACAAAGCAACAGCAATTATCACTGAATAGAGAAAAGCTGAAAGCATTGCGTGTCAGATTATGAGCAAGATAAGTATGTCCTCTCTTACCACTCTAATTCAAAACAACATTAGAAGTGTGAGAAAGAGTAGTTAGGGAAGGGAAAGAAAAAAAGGACATTAACTTGGAAATAAGAAGTCAAAATACCCTTGTTTTCAGATGACAATGTTGTATGTGGGAAAAACTAATAATCCGGAACAAAGTTATTACAAGGTCCAGTGTGGTAGCCTAGTGGCTAAAGTCCTCGTCTTGCATGTATCAGGATCTCATATAAGCAACAGTTTGTGTCCCGGCTGCTCCACTTCCCTTCCAGCTCTCTGCCTGTGGCCTGGGAAAACAGTAGAGCACGGCCCAAAGCTTTGGAACTCTGCACCTGTGTGGGAGACCTGGAAAAAGCTCATGGCTCCTTGCTTCAGACTGGCTCAGTTCTGGCCTTGGAAGCCACTTGGGGAATGAACCAGCAGTTGGAAGATCTTTCTCCTCCTCTCTGTTGCTCTAACTTCCAATAAATCTTTAAAAACAAGTTGTTAGAACTGATAAATTCAGTACTGTTACAAAATACAAAATAAACATACAAAAATACACTTTTATACATTAATATGCCAAAAATGAGCTTGCTAAAAGTGAAATAAAGTAATCCTATTCACAACACAATAATTAAATACTTTGAAATATTTTAACACAAGAAATGGAATATGTCCACAATAAATATTGTAAAATACTGGTGAAAACCACCATCAAAAATAAATAGAAATGGAGATATTTCTTGTTTATGGATTGGAAGAAAGTAGTATCTTGAAAGTGATCAAGCTATCCAAAGCAATCTATAGAGCTAATGTAGTCCATATCAAAATATCAATGACATCCTTCACACAATTAATAAGAACCACAAAAAAACCCACAAAAGAGATAAAGTTATTCTCTGAGCAAAAGGAAAAATAACCCAGGCTAGGGGCAACACATTACTAGTCTTCAAAGCACTCTACAAAGCTATAGTAAATAAAACAGTATGTTACAGTTCTAAAACTGACACAAAATAATGGAATAAAACAGTATTTCAATTAATCCACATATATTCAGAGAACTGATTTTTGACAAGGGTGTGAAGAACATACATTGCAGAAAAAAATATCTTCAATAAATGATGCTGGCAAAATGTTCCATACCTATTACAAAGAAGAATGAAATCGGATCCCTACTTCACATATACAAAAGTAAACTCATTCTTGGAACATTCCTTCCTCTTTTTGAGGATCCAAACAGATGAGTGATTACAGATAGCTAAGCAGACAGAAACTAGATATAAGAATATCAGATACTTAGAAAAGTATCTCAAATTGTTCACAGAAAGTACAATTAGATAATAAGTATATTTCAGTTTTTTTAAAAATAAAATCAATGAATAATTTTAACAGAAATTTCCACAAGTTGTTTTTTTAAGTATGTATTTATTAATTTATTTATTGGAAAGTTAGATATATAGAGAGGAGGAGAGACACAGAAGAAGGTCTTCCATCTGATGATTTACTCTCCAAGTGGCCACAATAGCCAGAGCCAAGCTAATCTGAAACCAGGAGCCAGGAGCTTCTTCCAGGTCTTCCATGTGGGTACAGGGTCTCAAAGTTTTGGGCCTTCCTCTACCACTTTCCCAGGCCACAAGCAAGGAACTGGAAAGGAAGTAGGGCCTCCCGGATTAGAACTGCTGCCCATCTAGAATCCCAGTGTGTGCAAGATGAGGGCTTAAGCCACTAGACAACTGCAATGGGTTTTCCACAAACTATTTAAAGATATCTCATCTTTTGGTGTATGTAATATTCAGTTACTTCATCACAGCATTCACAGTCTCCTTTTTCAGTGCTTACTCTTGCTAAGCCAATCCACTGGGTTTGCAATTTGAAATTTCCTATTTCTCTGATATGGAATGTACATAGATTACTGATTTTTTCCAATCCTGCTCTAATTATCAGATTAATTCTTATTACTTTACAGTTCTTTCCTTCTAACTATAAAAGGTGTGCTAACATCGCTCATTGACCTTGTGTCTGAGATCAACTGTAAAAGATGTACTACCATGGCTCTGCCCTAACCGTGTCTTTTCATGTCCCTTAAATATGTGCTGTCTGCTGGACAATGTCTGCAGAAGAAACATCAAGATTATAGATGACAGTATTTCTTCTTAACCTAGAGCATGTTAGGCAGGCTAAGATCCAATCACACAAATCCAACACACAAAACAGCTGTGTCAGGAATGCACTGCAATTTTTAATTAAACTCAATAAACCTTTTATTGAACTCTGTTCTTCACGTATTACTCTTATTGGCTTTTGATTAAGTGTTCAGTGTGTTAGTTCTGCTTCCTCTTTCTTCAAATACTTTGTGACATTCAGTTCCTCCCTTTAAAAAATTACTTATTAGTGTCATCCACATTATTGGGGGATCAGTTATGTTTAATGCTATCTTCTATTCTACTTAGACATTGATAGAGATTAAACTCATTTAGCACAGCCTCCACTCGTAATGCTACTTATTTCTCCCAGCAATGTTCCTGTATGTAGGTCAACTTCAACCTTTAGCTGTGTCCTTCATCAACAAATGCTAATAGGAATCAAAAAAGGCCACTGATAAAATGCTTTTTCATCTCTACAATGTTAGTTTTTCTAGTCCTTATGGCTCATACTACTCTCCACTGTATTTAAAAATAGATGTTTGTCACATTTGTGTAATTGTTGCAAAGGGAATGTAAATTTAGTTATTTACAAAATGATCCTACCTGAAAGCAGAACTAAATATACATTACTCTCTAACTTGAACAACAATGATATAGTAATGGAACGAATGGTTCTCTTAAATTTTAGAGCAAAAGACTAAATTCTTGGTGGTCACTTATTCACTGAGTTTATGAGAAGGCGCAAAGCCAGCATTCTCGTTCTTTGGTTCCTACACACCCACAACTTTTCACCAAACTGTTCCAACTTAGCCCTAGAGCTTGCATTTTCAAGCAATTAATTGTAAATTGTATGTGATTGGAACTTGAAAATTATAGCCTTGTATAAACCCTCCCTTCTTTTTCCTTCCATTCATCCTTTCTTTCTTCTCCTTCTAAACTATCTCTCTCCTTCCCCACTCTGTTATACACACAGTCTTTATTTTTGTGTCTTTCCATAAACTTCTGGGAGCAAAGTTTGTAGAAAACAATACAATGAGAAGCCAAGGGTATATTTGTACCACATATACTCCCTTGAAAAATAAAGGGATGGAGAGAAATCTTCAGAATTAAGTGAAAGCATAGCTGAACTCATAAAAATACTTTCTTCCCTGAACTCAAATTCAATGAAGAGTAAAAACATCAGAAAAAGAACCTTTTTACACAGTTGCGATGGCTCATCTTATGTCTCAACTGAGCCAGCCTATTTTTCTCATTTTTGTTTTTGGTCAAACACAAGTCTAAATACTGTGGTGAAAGTAACTCTTAGATGTGATTAACACTTAAGTTAATATATTTGACTAAGGAAGATTCCCTGCTATCATATGGATAAGCCTCATCTAATGAGATTACGTTTTTAAGAGAAAGGGTTTAGACACACACCACACACACACAAGGATTTCATCCCCAAGCTAGTTTCAGACTCAGAATTCATATACACATGCCCAAAAGAAAAGAATTCTATCTCTAGGGTAGCCTCACACTCAAAATTATAATGGCAACTTTCCCCTGGATCTTTAACCTTCTGGCCTGCCCTTTTGGTTTAGGTCTTGCTACCCTCTTAAAATTGATCATGCAATCTCTTAGCATCAATACACACACACACACACACATATGTATAGTATATATGCATATATATGTGTACATATATATATAGGACTATACATATATACAAACATATACATACATATTCTTTTGATTTTGTCTCAAAGAAGAACACTGTTGATAACTGTTTTGGTACTAAGAGTAGAGTGTTACTGTAAAATAGATGTAAAATGTAGAAGTCATTTTGGAGTATATGCTGGAAAAATTTTTTAACAGGTTGACTGAATACCTCTACACTGTGTAGAAGAGACTACTCTGGGAGAAACATGAATGTTTAGGATACTCCTGGAAGAATCTCAGACATAAACGAGAACGTTTTGCTGGAAAGTCATGCAAAGATTATCCATAGATTTTCCATATTTCTAAATGCAGGGAACCTGGATGAACTGTTTTTTGTCAAGTGGGAACTGGAACTTACACAGATGAACTTGAACATTTAAAAAGAATTCAGAATTTTATTTTTGGTACATTTTCAGTCTATCCTTATTTGAAAAATGAAAGAAAAGTATGCTCCTGAAAAACATTGCTGGGATTGCTGGACAAGCATTTATATTTTTCTGCTTATTTGTTTTACTATTTCTAAAGTCTTAATTATTTATTTGATAGGCAGAGTGACAGAGATAAATGGATAGACAGAGAGAAAAAGAGAATCTTTCTTCTGCTGTTTCACTCCCCAAATGCCTGCAACAGCTGGGACTAGATCATGCTGAAGGTAGGAGCCTGCAGATTCATTCAGGTCTTTCATGTGGTGGCAGGGATCAAAGTACTGTGGCCATCATCTGCTCCCCATCCCAGGTACATTAGCAGGAAATTGAATTGGAAGCAGACTAGACAAAAATTACACTGGCTTGTGATCAAGCATTTCCAGTAGTGATTTAATTTGAGCGCCCCAATGCCTTAATTATTAATCAACTATACAGTTAAGCTTTTCAATTCCATAACATTAACTATACTTACACTTTATATAGACATTGCATTTTCCATCTCCTGAACATTTTCATCTTTCCAAACTGAAACTCTATATCTATTTGAACAATAATTCTTTATTCCTCACAACTGGGCCTATCAGTCACAATTCTGCTCTTTCTTTCTGTGAATTTGACCTTTCTAGGTGACTCATATATGATGATACTTCAAGTGTTCGCAGAAAAATGGAATTCAGGGGCTGTTGTTGTGGCCTGGAAGGTAAAGCTGCCTCCTGCAACACACTTTCAATCCACTGGTTCAGTCTCTTAAAGTAAACAGCAGCAGTGGCTTGACCCAGGCTAAAATCCAGTAACTCAACTGAGATTTCCCACATGAATTGGAAAAAACATAATTATTCAGGCTATCAACTACTGCATCTCAGGATGTGCATGAGAAGGAGCTGGGATCAGAAGTGAGTGAGGACTCAAACCCAGGCACTCCATTCTGGGATGTAAGCATCTGAACTTAAATTGTCTTAGTACAACAAATTTCCATTTGGTGATTTATTTTTAATTAGCCATATTGGTGACTATTTCAATGTGAGTTTGTTTAGCATTCTTGAATAATATTAGTATTTGACGAACATTAGATTAAAATGTTGTTATTCTAAAAGTTGTTTGATAAGGTGCATGCTTTTTGAAAAACTTCAAACATTTAAATGATACATGATTGTACTCAATTAAATTGGTTGAAAACACAATACTCCAACATCTTAGGAAAAGAAAACTATCAGCAGCCACATTGACAGCATCCCACTTATCAGAAGTTTATCAAACACTTATACCTAAACTAGGCAACAAGAAGCAACCCACCATGACTTGCTCAGACCAGTCATGATTAGTCCTGGGTTGATATTGGAGCATTTTATCTTAAGGAAAAGGGCTTGTGTAATGACTGAAGAACCAAACTAGGATCTGCTAGAAAGGAAAGAAAAACTGCTAGCTTTCAGTAGGCAGAGAAAAGTATACTATCAAAATGCTAAAGAAACATAAACAATAATTGTATTTCTTGATAAAGCTGATACAGTCTAGATTTCATAATTTTCTCTCTTAAAAATCCATTTTGTGAATCGAAAGCTTAATGACTGCTATCTAAAACAGGCAGATGAATCAGACTAATTAGTCAAGAACATACACACAGAAGTGCAAAAGAGAAATATATGTCAAAAACAATTCCCCTACTGCCTTAAAACTGGTCTGTTGCCAAAATATTATGAGCAATAATCTGAATTGCAAATAGGTAACATTTGTTAGATAATGTTAACTTCACTTGCTTCAGTTCGTTAGTGACCCATGTGTACTCAGAAGTCAGCAAGTCTATGTTTAGTTGTCTTCTGCAACATTTGGATATTAGCAGTTTGGATTATATTAAGAGTTTTTCTTTTCAGTGCAACACTTGGTCCTTAGTCAGCTGTTTGAGTTAATTATACATTTTTCTATCTATTGTGAAAAATCACTTACAAACATTAGCTATCATATACCAACACAGCCATGCTAAATTTGTTCTATTATAGGCTCAAAAAAATGCCAATCCCTAAAGTCAAAGGCTAAATCGTCTTCATTTTCATGAAGAATAAACTCTCCTAAATTGTATTGGCAAAATTCTTGATTTAACAAAGTTAACCAAAAAGATTCTATCATTGATATGTCATTACATTAATCAAAACAAACATCTTCATGTATAAAAATGTAAGAAGGGAAAATGTAAGGAGTAACATTACATTTATGTCATGATCTGTTTTTTACTAAGATGATCCTAATTTAGCCTTGTACAAATGATGTAAATTTTCTAATAAAAATACTCTTAAGATTTAAGACATCTATCAACATTTCCCTTAAGTCCTCAAAGGAAATTTAATACAATTTTATAAATTAGATATTAGTTGTAATTGCCCATAGATGTTAATTAAATTGCCTTTACTTAAGTATTGAAAACAGTTGGCTGGAAACAAATATGTCCATCAAGCCTAATTTGGGGTAAGGACATTACTTAAATTCTTTTCTAGGAAAGGTAAAACTGCACATGCTGGTGAGGTCAAGGACCAATTCCCCCTATATTTCTATTTCCATACATGCCAGCCAAATACCTGGATGCTAACAATAGTTGGGGTTGTGTTTTTGACCCCTTAGAATATGAAAAGGCTCTGCTTTGAGAAGCAAAACAATACATGGCAGATTTAAACTCTGAGTATCTGTCTCAGTCTCACTTGAGTTGCTGTTTTAATAGTGTCTTCCTCTTGATTATTCAGGTCCAATAAGTCAAGCTAGGTGATTCTTTCAGAATCTTTTCAGTTCATTGATGTATCCCTAGGTGAACTGTATCCTTGGTTCCCAAATGGCCAGTGAATTATAGCTTTCCAAATCTACCTCTATCACTAGCCAGGTAGGATCTCAGATACTGTCTTGACCCTTTTCCCTAAATCCTGTAAAAACATTTTCTCCAAAGGTGGGCCACACTTCCAGTTCTTTCACCCTACCTAAGCCAGCTCTTTTGTCTGACCAAAGGCCAAACCTCAACAACAATGGCTATCATAAAGCTTCCCCTGGCCCAATTCTGCTCATCTGAACCAGAAACTCCAAACTCTGCTCTCACTAACAGCTAACCTAATCTGGACACCCTACTTCACACTGTGTGTAGAACTGTTTGCTTACAACAAATACCCTGAAAGTTTTCCCCAGCCTGCATCTTTTTAAAGATTAATTTTATTTTATTTTTATTGGAAAGTCAGATATACAGAGAGAAGGAGAGACAGAAAGATCTTCTGTCTATTCATTCACTCCCCAAGTGGCCGCAATGGCCACACCTGTGCTGATCCGAAGCCAGGAGCCAGGAGCTTTTTTCAGGTCTCCCATGCAGCTGCATGGTCACAAGGCTTTTAGGCCATACTCAACTGCTTTCGCAGGTCACAAGTAGGGAGCTGGCTAGGACTTTTCTTAGGTCAAGAGGAGTGAAATTTAAGCAGAATTTAGAAATGAACATACAAATAACTACTTGACATTAAAATATTTCAAAGAAAATTTAGGAATAATCTCCATTCTATAGCAAGAGAAGAATATAAATAGTGAATACTTCTTATTCTTGACTAAATAATCAGTTTGGAGTGGCTATTGAGTAACACATATTATCTTCCTCCATGAGCCATCTCTAAATATTCAAGCAGTATCATTAGTAACCAATGTGTCTCCAGAATGACAAGGACACTTAATACCAAAAAACTCCAAACTCCCTAGCCGGCAACTTAACAGGGTTAAATGTAGAGGGGGTCATAGCAGGGTGAACATTCTGGGAAATAAATGTTCATCATTACAGTTAGGTTTTGACTTCTCACCCTGAGGAACTTAGCTTACCATTCATGGTCTTTTAAAAAATCTCTTCATCTAGGCTAGAAGCATACAAAATGGTCTATTTGAACCTGTAACCTAAAACCCATTCTGATCTTCTCCTTTAATTTTTTTTTTCTCCATTACCAAGATGAGGAGGAAGAAGCAACAGTTCACTTCATTCTTTCATCTTTCTGGATCTTACCTTAAACTAAGAAACTTTCCAGGTAAGACTATCAAGAATATAAAGCTCCAGAACAACCTGCCTGTATCAGACCCTTGTTTCCTAAAGACACAGAAGCTTAGAATAGTATGTGGTCCCATCTGCCAAGGAGGATAATTCAATGCTGAATCCAGATGGAGAGAGCTTTCACTTGGTAGACAAAAGCTTAAAAACTGCACAATGTATCTGGTGTTGTGAAGTAGCAGGTATCGATGCTGGTTCATGTCCTGGCTGACTCTACTTCTGATGCAGCTTCCTGATGAAGGTCTGGAAAAAGCAGTGAGATTGCACAAGTATTTGGGCCCCTGTATCCACCTAATAGGATGTATATATCCATAACTTGTTTATTCAAAGGCACTAGAGAGAGGGAGTAATGGAGCAGAGAGTTTGACACAACAGCAAATACATGGCTTGGAACGTATGCCTTCTATTTCAGAATGCTTGGGTTTGCATTTCAGCTACACTTTCAATTCCAGTTGACAGCTATTATATACATGGCTTAAGACTATAAGCCCCTGCAAACCATGTGGGACATCTGGATTGAATTCCAGGAATTTGTCTTCTGCTGGCTTGGCCCTACTTATTATAGGTATCTGGTAAATTAACTTATGGGTAGAAGATTTCTCTTTCAAGTAAAAATTAGGGAGTGGGCCCGGTGTGATGACCTAGTGCCTAACATCTTCGCCTTTAGTGCACTAGGATCCAATATGGGTGCCAGTTCATGTCCTAGCTCTTCCACCTCCCTTCCAGCTCACTGCTTGTAGCCTGGGAAAGCAGTAAAGGACAGCCCAAAAGCTTGGGATCCTGCACCCACATGGAAGACCAAAAAGAAGCTCTTGGCTCCTGGCTTCGAATTTGCTCAGCTCTCGCTGTTGCAGCTACTTGAGGAGTGAAACAGTGAATGGAAGCTCTTTCTCACTGTCTCTCCTTCCCTCTGTAAATCTAGCTTTCCAATAAAAATATATATATTTCAAAACTTGGGAAGGAATAAGATAGCTCTGCTAGGGAGAGTCTCATATAATGTAATATAACCCTGAGAGTAACACCCATCTCTGCCAAACTCTGTTTATTAGAAGAAAGCCAAAAATGTCATGCACATTTTAGAAAGGAAAGCTGTAAAGGTATAAAAACCAGGAGATAGAGATCCCAGCAGCCATGTAAAATCCATCACCACAGGTGGAAGGGTGATTCATGAATTTGGTACCTTTTGTTTTCCCTCAAAAATTAGCGTGTGCTACTAATTTATTACAAAAAAAAAAAGACCAAGAATATGCTATGTATTGCCAGAAACATGACAGTTCCCTGCATAGGTAAGATTGCTCCGCTTAGTCATTGAGATCATGACACTAATTGTATTTCAATCCCATTACAGTTCCCCTATTCTGAGGTTGCTTTTCTTCATTTACTAAAGAAATTATTTGGCTATAATCTTTATGAAAGTCACCTTAGGTTATTTTTGTTTATCTAAGTTTCTAGAACATGATATTTCTTTTAATATGTACTGACCTTATATGTATTCATATCCAAAGGTCTATTTCATCTGTTCCTCGTGAACTCTCAGTAACATTGCCACATCAGCCAGAGATGATGTGTGTCATTAAAAATAGCTAATAAATGCAACTAGTGAAACCACCTCATGTTTCTATTAAAATAAAAATGAATGTCAGGCTCTTGGATTCCACAGTTAGTATACTTTACATGTTCTTAGCTAAGCAGTTCAAATTAAAGGTATTGCCAGAAAACATACTGAATGAAAATGCTTGTTTACCATAAAAATATCTCTAAATGTGAATTATGATCTAAATGTGAATTATGCTTTTTCATAAGACTAAAATAATGCTGTAAAACACTTTCAAATATAAGTTGGCAAAAAATAAACCTTAGATGTTTATGGGATATAGATATAGTATGAAGAATGTTTTGACTTAAGGATTGTAAGAGTAAAACCCATTCCAAAGACATGCATTTTACAGAGCATAGATTGTACTGTATCACAGTACTAACCAAATGCCTCTTCGATGGAACATACAATACCATAATAATTAAAGCACCCAGGTTTTTCAAAGCTTTGTAATGAAATGCTATTATATTTACACACGGCTACTGAATTTCATGAGCAACACCAGTAACATTATCATTGCTGACCAACAGATTTTATGTTATTCTTATCCTCAGCAATCTGGCAATCCAAAATAAAAACACAGAAAAGGATTTACACTGGGCCCATGAGCAAGGTAAGTCCTTAAACTGACTCATCCTTTGAGTTTGTGAACACATTACCTCAAACAGCAAAAAGCAGCTTTTTACCTAACGTGTAGGATTAAAAGATTTCAAAGTGCTATGTTGGCCATCGTGTAGAGAAACAGGCACTCATAATTTAATAATGACAACAGAAATTGGGTCAATATGGTTGTCAAGCAATTTGGTAATACCCATCAAAAAATTAAAACACAATGAATGAGCTCTTTCATAATGAGAATAATGTTCTATCATGAAAATGACCAAGATCTAGATAAATGCTGCACAACATTGTGACTATAGTTGCAATGTAGTAAATTATGTGAATAGAAAAATACATGTTATATTTCAGCACACACATACACACACATCAAGAACACAGGAGCTTTTTAGGGGTGATTTGTTTAATACTCTGATGATTGTGTTGATGGTATTTCAAGTGAATTCATGTATCCAAATTCACTAAACATGTATATTAAATATGCAAAATCTTTCATCTACCAATTGTATTCCAATAACTCTTAAAAATTAAAATGCACATAAGCACCAACCCAGTAGCTCTGCCTGGATTTGTACTCTTTCACTAACATAAGCACATTTTCTAAGGAAAACTTCCAAAAACATTACATAGTAAAAATAAAAACGTCAAAACACAGATGTGTGTACATGAGATGCTCCCACTTGTATAGAAAAAATGGAATGTATATGTGTGTGTTTGCATACACTTTTTCTGGAAGGATAAACAAAAGCCTATTAGTAGTGGTTATCTCTAGAAAATGGAGACACTGTGTGAAGTAAAAATATATGCTACTTTCATGGTATAGCCTTGCTACTATTTGAAATTTCTAGTCATCATTTTCTCATTGAAAACAGAATAGAATTAAAAAATGAAACTACCTTCATCTAACTAAACCCGATACATTTAAAGTCATACTCTAATTAGAACTACTGTGTTATGTTTCAGCTTCTTAGCCTGACTACATTCTAAGAGTTCTAAGAAAACAGTTGCCACTCGGAATGTAAATTCCTTTTTCTGGCTTACTGAGTAGCATTAATATTTTGAAGATGTTCCAGGTTGAAGTGACCTCAAGAAAACCAGTGGGATAGGCTCAATAACATTCTTAGGTGGAAAGCCTTGCTTTGAGTTTCCGAGTGTAGAGTGCATAGATGTTAAGAAATCATGTGTTGAGAAAGAAGTCAAGAATGTTCACCATGTGTTATGGCAAACTGATTTGAGAAGGATTTTTTTTTATGCTTAATACATCAGACTGTACTAAAATTGGATTCCCACAATCTGAGCAATAATCACAGGCTTAAAAACACTCCTACTGTCAAGCCCACCATACTTTGGACCATTTGCTCACTCATCAGTCAGTTTCAGACTACCCCCTGGTGGTTGTCTAGAAGAGGCTTTCCTTTGTTTCACTCTCGGCGGATCTTGGTTAGAAACATGGAATTTGTTTTATCATGAAGACAGTAAAACTGAATAGAATTTAAAAAGAGAATCCAATTTGCCATCAGGTCAAACCAAACCTACAGCATAACAATTTCAGTGGAGACTGAGATTAAGAAGACAGCTACTGGTAAGTAAGTTTATGCTTTCAATAAAATGTTCTAAAACATTTTCCCACTTTGCCAATGCCTCCTGGCCTTACTCCACTTACAAATGCAATAATTTTCATTCTACTCTGTGCTATATATCCCAGCCTCTCTCTGTTGTAACTGATTCATTGGCTTTGATTTGTACCCATGTGAGTTCATGCATCCTCAGCAAATTAACAGTAACCAAAGACACAACAAAACACTTTCCTTAAATTACTTATAGCTTTAAGGGAGAATATGAATCTCCTGGTCAGAACCAACTGACTACATTTGATGCTTTTCTGAATTTAGTGTTATTGTAAGTTTTCATCTGAATACAAAACCCTCTATAAGTTTCTAAGCAGCATATGTTAATTGAAAAATGAGGGAGCAGATTCGTGCAAGTGTTCAGCTGTTTGTTCTGTTTTATTTAGTAATAGTGGGAGTGTGACACTTCCTACAGGGCTGACTTCTTGAAACTGCCTTTGCTCATCTGAGACTGGAATACTAAATATGTTTAATCATAAAAATGTCCTATAGAACTGGGGGTGAAGAAGACCCTTGCATTTCTAGAATATCCTCCCTTGCTATGGGGTTCTCCCTATTTCCTATTTTGATAAAGAACTTGGTGGGCCCAGAATGATGGCCTAGCAGTTAAATCCTTGCCTTGCATGTGCTAGAATCCCATATGGACACCAGTTCAGGTCCTGGGTGCTCCAATTCCCACTTAGCTCCCTGTCTGTGACCCGGAAAAGCAGTAAGGCATTGCCCAAAGTCTTGGGACCTTGCACCTTCATGGGAGACACAGAAGAATTTCCTGGCTCCAGCTCCTGGCATCTAATCGGCTCAGCTCCTGTCATTGTTGTCTTTGGGGACAAGACAGAAGATCTTTCCCTTTGTTTCACCTTCTCCCTGTACAATCTACCTTTCCAGTAAAAATAAATAAAACCTTAAAAAAAAGAAAGAAAGTAATGAACCGGACAGGTTTCATGGTGTAATGCATTAAGGCACTATTTACGATAAGAGAATTCCATATGAACAGTGGTCCAATCTTTCTTGGCTGCTCCACTCTGATTAGATCCCTACTACTGTGGCTTAGAAAATAGAAGATGGCTCAAGCCCCTACTACCTTTTCAGTACACATATTTGGGGTTACAGGATCCATCCTGGTTCAGAATCAGCTGTGGTAGCCATCTGGGCATTGAACCAATAGATGGAAAACCGCTCTCTCTTTGTCTCTCTCCCTTCTCTCAACTCCTTTCTCTCTTCATGTTCCCCCCTGCCACCATGTCCTTCTCTGTGTGTAACTCTTTCAAATATACAAATAAATATTTAACAAACAAAAGGTAAGAAGCTGAATTTAGTTATTTTTTAAAAAAAATACAAAATAGACTAGAAGTTAACATGCCAAGAAAATGGATTAAACTTCAAAAATTAATAGCCAAAATTACAGCTATATGTGGTTACCCAAGTCAAAAACAAATGTAAACCATTTTGGTATTAGAATATATTTATGTTTCAACTTTATTTGTTTGGTTTGATTTGAAATGCAAGGCAATAGAAAGAGAGAGACATTCCATCTGTCCTCAACAGCTGTCACTGGGCCAGACAGCAGCTGGGATCCAGGAACTCAACCTTTCTCCCATGGAGGTAACAGGGACCCAAATATTTGAGCCATAATCCATTGTCTCCCAAGGTACACATTATCAGAAGCCAGAATGGAGAGTAGAGCAAGGAATCAAACATAAGCCCTTTGATAAGAGATGCAGACATCCCAAACAGGATCTGAACAGCTATGTCAAATTCCTGTCCCTCAAACACAATCTTATTGTCACCGTACCATTTAAAATTTCTTCCCCTCTATCAGTATTTCTCATCATCTTTTCTTGGCTTATTTTTTATTTTGAATTTCTGAATTATGTGATACAATTCATATAGACTGGGATTTCCCCACCCCCAACTCACACTCCCCAACCGATTTTCCCTATTTTTCAACAATGGTACAGTCCTTTGTAAGGAATCATAATTCCATCAGTCTCTTATTTAAGTATACCCCAACATTGCTAGTACAGACAATATCAGACAGTCCAGCATCCCATTGTCTACACATTTCCAACAATTTCACTAGGAATCCATCTTTTGTCTAGAAGCAGAGATACATGTTGTATTACACCCCTACATCTGGATATGGTAGACCCCAGTACTCCATCACCATACAATTCCATAAATATGAAGCCATGAAATGAAGTATTTTTAATGTAGTTATATCATTTAATTATTACATTTATATGTTTCCATAAACCCCAAATCCACATACATTAAAATGAAATGTCAACAAAAGCAAGAATTCTTTCTGCCTTATTTTCTTCAGTTATTTTCTGTCTAAATTAACTGACATGGGATAAACATACAACAACTCCTAAGATGTTAAGTGAACAAATGGAAGAAGGAAAACATTGATACTGTTATGATGACCAGTTTTTTTACAGGACAGCATAAGATCAAGCCCAGGTCAAAGAGGCACAGCCCTTGGTGCAGAGCTATCAAGCAGTACACAAGAAATGTACTAAATAGCAGAAACAAGTAAGATGAGAGAATCAATGTGGCAGAACTTGCTGACATCTTTAGTAGTAATTGCTAGAATAAGTCTAGGACAATAGTGGTACAAATGAAAGGCTGAAGAACTTTACTGCTTTGTCATCCAGAATATTTCTAGAATAACTGCTGGTCCAGCTAGCCCTGCCCTTCACATAAATTGTCTCAGGCTTAAAAAGCCCTCAGTCATTTTCTGATTATATTCTGATTTTCAATGTCTCCTTGAATTGGTGTCTTGAATTCTTTACAGAGCATCCTCGAGATGAATATAAATAACTCTACAACTTGAATCTTGGCTTCCATAATTCTCGTAAGAACTGTAAACTTCTAGGAGCACCACTCATATATTAGCAAAGTGATCTACATTTTGTTATAGTTAGTGGACAGGTTGGGAGATATTCTTATCCAATCCTCTCCCCTCTTTTTTTCTCAGTTAATATGTGAGTTACCTGGATCTCTACTTTTGAAGTGATTGCTTTCCTGCTATGGTCTCTCTCTTCATTTATCATGAGTGACAGAATACATTTGCATTGCCACTTTTACCCAATATCACTCATAAGTTCATGACCAGCATTCAACTGAGAATGAAAAAACAATATTGCTTGAAATCTAGATCTTCTTGGCAAGTAAACACAAGTAGATAACACGTACACAGACATAAAGCATAAAGGAAAACTAATTTTTAAGCAATATCACATTACGCATTGCAGATACTACCTTATTTCAACTATATAAAAATTTTTCATAGAAAATGCAGACTGAGTACAGCACAATAGCCTAGTGACTAAATCCTCACCTTGCATGTGCCAGGATCCTATATGGGCACTGGTTTCTGTCCCAGCTGCTCCACTTCCCATCCAGCTCCTTGCTTGTGGCCTAGGAAAGCAGTGGAGGGAGGCCCAAAGCCTTGGCACCTGCATCTGCTCAGGAGACTCAAAAGAAGCTTCTGGCTCCTGGCTTTGGATTGCCTCAACTCCAGCCATTGCAACCCCTTGGGGAGTGAGTAAGTGCACAGTTCTTTTCTCTAGCTCTTCTCTCTTTAAACCTACCTTTCCCATAAAAATAAATAAATCCAAAAGAAAAAGAAAATGTAGATTATCTTACCCCAACAATTTGTGTCCTTTAACATAGGACTTTTAAAAAATATACTTTAAAAATATGTACCATGAACATGTTGTGTTAAACTTAAATTCTGTGTAGTGAAAGGGCTCTTTCCAAAACTACATACAAACATAAGCAAACAAGTAAAATTTCACTTGAATTCAACTCCTCTTAGATCCAATTACCAATATGATTTTCAGTTAATCATAATCCACCTGTGGCCTTTTCAATCTTGTCTTTTTAATTATGTTAAAAGATGTGGATTCCAAATGAAATATTCAAGGGCTTTCTGATCAGAAAGATGTACAGTTTAATGGTGTTTAACTTCAAATGAAAAACTAAAACAGAAACACTGCCAGAGTAAGAAATGAGGAGTAACCTGAGTTAACGTCAAACAATATCTAATTGTACAGAGCCCATTGCAAGGTAGTAGTCCTTTCTCAACCCAGGCAAGAGGAAGCCAAAGAAGATTTATTCCAACAATAGCTGCCAAAAGTATTAGAAGCAACCTGCAGACACAGTGGCTGTGAAACTTCAATTTTATCACCTCCCAAAATCCCATGATAAACACCTGTGGATTGCTAAATTTATCATTGCAAATGAAAAACTGCAATTGTAATCTCTAACGGATTGTGAGGAGACAAATAGCTGACTTTTATTAAAAACAAAGTTTTGGACTGGGAACAGAATTGTGTTGATCAAATTCCTATTTGTTGAGCTTTCATAGAAACAGGATCACCCACTAGACATTTCTACTCCATATGGTTCATGTCTCCCTTTTTTATGTCTTTAGTTTTAAAAGCCACATCTTCTACCTATTGAGTTCACTCAGAAGCCCAGTCATTTCCAACTCTTGTGAGATGAAGCAGGCACTTCACAAAGCTCCAAGAATAGTTTGTCCTATTTAAGAAACACCAGATGGAAAAGTTAATGCTCTGCCTTGCCTCATCTGTACTGTCAATGTAGCACAACTCTTCTATCAGAACCAGAACAGTCTCTACCTCCAAGCAAAGAGAAAAAGCAATCTTTAAATACTCATTTTATGAACAGACACACACCTGGAACCCCTAATCTAATAAGTTTCCAATACAGTGATATAATCATGATTTATAATGATTAGATAAATTTTCAAGCAGGGACTTGAACATTAGTGCTATCCTAATGTTGGAATACTAATGATAATGTGTTGTCTACATAAATATAAAGAAGAGAAAATGACATACAAGAGGTGTTCAACAATTCATGGACATACATATTGTGAAAATATTACATATGCATTTTTAAAGATTTTGGCAACAAAATAAATTTGTCTTTTAATTCCATTTTTCCAGAAAAGTTTGGAAATGCCTGCATCTATCAAATTCATTGGAATAAAAAATTCTGAGTTTTCTGATGGAGAGTCAGACAAGGGAAACAAAAGAATCAAGAAGTCTAATCATCTACCCATTAGGCATCAATCTCCTCCTCTAAAGGTGTCCTCAATTCATCTTCATCTTCATTCAACTCACAACACTGTTAAAGGAAAATGTAATCAAAACTGGCTGCCACTGAGGACATGTGCTAAGGACGAATATGTTTTTATGAATGACTGCATTAAGAAGAAACCGATAAAAAATGGGACAGCTCCTAAATCAAAGGTATAGATCCACCTGTAGTTGAATTTGAGGTCATTAAATGCTAAGGAATAAAGGTCTTCCTTCATTAAAATATTCCAAGAGAAGCCAGATATTATCAGTTTAACTTAGTGTTTAATCTGGCCATCTCCAGGTCAGGTCCTACATGTCCCATTAACAATATTTCCCTAGGGAGAAGTTGTTCTCTTGAACTGTCCATTTGCTAAATCAGCATTTTACAGTCAAAAGGATAATCATCAGGTTACAAAGAAAACAAAGGTCATTTCTCACCAGGAAAATTTTGAAGTATTCCAAAGGTAGGTTTTAGAATATCAAAAGGAAATGTGTCAAATATCAAGACTCAGTTCTAGCTGTCCACCAGACAACAGATTTGTCCTCATAAATAGACACAGTTGACCTATTCCATTCAGCATGCAAGAACTGGCCACACATTTCAGATGTGCATTTTAATAAAATCAATATTCATAGTTCTTCTTCAAATTAAGTCTTCTGACATCTAAGGTATTAGGGAATCAAATAGGTCAAAAGTATAGCACGACCAATTTTTTAAAGCCATGTAAATAAGGAAAGAACTATTTCAGTTTACAATATGTCGCTTCTTCCATAGACATATTTATTAGAGTGAAATTGAAAAGGAACAAGACCATTGGTTATACAGAGACAGTAGAGATAGTAAACCATGGAATCTTCATAAATGAGATGATCAGACCCCAGAACAACTGAGAATTGATTTAGAGTCCCAATGACATTATATTTTTTTCTTTTTAAAAATTTTGATATTTTTCAATTTTTAAAAATTTTTTGTGATGCATTCCCACAGGCTTCTCCCTTCCCACAGGAATCTCCTCCCACAGGATTTCTCCCTTCCCCCTGCCCATTTTAGCTCTCCTGATTGATTTCCCCTATATTACTACAATAGTATAATCCCTCAAAAATGGCCCCAAAGACATTATTGTAAGCAAAAATCGCAGGATGTCAGTTACACTTATCTATTCACTTACTTATGTATTTATTAAATATTTGTTTTATTTGAAAGAAAAGTAAGAGAGAGAGAAAGAGTGAGAGAGAAGAGAGAGAGATTTTCCATCTGCTAGTAAACTCTTCAGATCCTACCATAGCTAGGAGCTGATGCTGGAGCTAGAAGGCAGGATCTCCATCTGGTCTCCACATGGGTATCAGGGACTCAAATAAGCGGGCCATCCTCTGCCACCTCCAGGGTATATGAGCAGGAAGGTAGATTAGAAACATGAAGATGCTGAGGTTCAAACCAGACATATCCAGATGATACAGTAACACAAACAGTAACTTAATCTGCCACACCACAATTGTCCTGAAACTATCATTCCTAATTGCCTTTGTAAAGTATCTCCCTTTTCCAGGTGATACTCAGAGATAATATTTTGCTTAGATTCAATTTGATTCTTTTATTATTATCTATTAAATGGTTTCATGGGTATGCACAAACCATAGCATATAAATAGCCAAAATTTAAAGAAGAGAATGTACAATGCAAGACATGAAATGATTTAGTTAGCACAGAGAAGGCCATAATTTGGTTTAAAATCTGCTGAAATCTGAGTCTTCATTTTTTTATGATTTATTTATTTCTATTGAAAAAGCAGATCAGATTTACAAGAAGTTTGGACAGAGAGATTTTCTGTCCACTGGTCCACCCCCCAAGGAGTCACAATGGCCAGAGCTGAGCCAATCCAAAGTCAGGAGCCAGGAACTTCAGCCAGGTCTCACACACAGGTGCACGGTCCCAAGCCTTTGGGCCATGGGAAGCGAAGCAGCCAGGACAAAAACCTGTACCCTCATGGGATCCCAGCATGTGCAAGGTGAGGATTTAGCCACTTGACTACCACACTGGGCCTAAGCTGAGAGTCTTAAAAAGTTATAAATTCATTTGTCGCTCCCAACATATATGTGTTGGTGACACATCTAAACTGTGACTAAATTCTTTGAACTTAAGATACTTCAAAGCATGCAAACTTGCATTCCCAATTAAAGGTGAAAAGAGAACCAAAATGTTTCATCTCAGAAGTTAGGCAAGTGATTTCTGCTTCCATTGCATTGCCCAGATTACTTCCTCCAACTAAGAAGGCTAGGAAATGCAATCAGAAATAAAGCAAATGAACATAGAGCACCTGCTCTGCCACAAGAGATACGGTTTTCAGAGTCAAACAGATGAGTAATTGATTCTTGTGGGATCTTGAACAAATCACCCAAACTCTCCTTGCCTGAATGTCTTACCCATAAAATGGAATAAAACACTTTCTAGGGTTGTTACTATTACATCAATTGTCTATATAGATTATATGGGCCAAATTTTATTATAAAATATGGCAATTGATATAACTATTATTTAAATGGTGGGCATTTTTATGTTTGACTCTAAGACTAATGCAGACTTCAAGAGCAGCACCAGGAGATCATCAAATTATCTGGTCTTTAAAATTATCCCATGTGGATTTGAGTCTGTACAGGTTCCAGCTTTCCCCCACATCAAACTCTTCACATATGAACATCTGTCTTTAATTTACCACAGCTCTGTCTCCTCTGCTTTCTAATGAACGGTTCAATTGCAAAATTTCTGGGGCTTTTAACCTCACTGCTGTGTTTTGCTTTTCTTGTTTGTTTCTCTCTCTTTCCCTCCTCTCTCGGTAATGAATTGAAAGCATTAGAAAAAACATTCTGTTGATCAAATACTTCTTTCTTCCTAAAGGTTTAGTGTGTTTTCAGAAAATAGTTTTAAAAAAATCCTCAATGTCTTAATAAGCAATTGAATATCAGTGAGAAAACTTTCTTTCGTCTTCTAAGTTTACCTTCCCTCATCAAAGAGTGAAGTTTAATTTAATGTAAGTAAATTAATATATTTTGTACACTAAGCAAAGCCTGATCCAGGTGAAGAAAATATTGAATTTCACCTTCTAAATCCCTGCTTTGAAAGAAATAAATAACAGTATTGCCGTAAAAAGAAAATAGATGAAAGTTATAGTATTACCTTTTCTCATTAAGCCTTTAAAATTTGATTCACACAGCAAAGATCTGTCAACACAATCATTCAGGTAGTGAGAGTGACAGCAGCTGCTACCTAACTGGGAAATGTATTATTCCTGGAATGTGAGTCCTCCTGCAGTGCTTGGATTAACTCAAGACAGATACTTTGTCTCCTGTGCTTTTTTACAAATCACTTTTGGTGGTATCAGAAGTACTGCAAAGCGGCATTCAATACTCACAAAGGAGCCTTTAAGGATGAAATATAAAGCTTTCTGACTGCTTCTGGATTATCTTTGCAGTATTTCTTAATGAAAATTTTAAAGGAAGTAGCAGCTTTTCTTCTATTAGACTTCCAGAAACTGCTTGTGCATATATCACCTTTACTCAGGAAAAAACACTATGGAAATATTTAATCTTAGGAAATAAGACTCTACCCATTAGAGTAGAGTTTTTCTTACACACCTGCTATTATTTAGCTTCCACAGTACAACCTAGGTCTTATAGAACTTAGTGAATCCAGCCTTCCTACCCATGCTTATTTTTTCACTCAACTAGGAAGAAATGTTCAACATACTGAGCAGAACATCCCAGGGAAGCTGAGACATCAAAAAATTACTCAAAGATCTTATTTTCAATAACATTGTACTCAAATTTTCATAAAAACTCACTGTATCTAGGTTCCTCGGTTACTGAAATCATCTTTTGCCTTCAGGTTTGCCTTACATAAGGCAATCTGGCTGGGTCAATGTAGCTTCCTCTACAAGTTGTCCTTGTTTTGTGACTGACTTTAAAACTTCTAGAAACAGCAAACTGAGCCTTTAGTGATTCATAATCTCTGTTTTTTACATTCATTTGTTTTATTTGAATGGCAGACTTAGAGAGAGGGAGGAAGTGAGAGATACTTCCATCAACAAGTTCACTCTGCAGATTACTAAACTATTAATTAAGGAAGTGTAAGTGACAAATGTCCATAAATTCTTTCATTCTCCTTCTTTCTCTACTATTTCTCATTTAGAGCATTATTATACTAATTTGAACCAAAAAAAGAGAAACAAGATAAAACATATATCTTTTAATTTTCTACATGTGAGTTGCTAACAAGGACTTTGAGAATGAATTTGAACCTTTAGCAGATTTTATGCCAGGTGCCCCTGGCTCCTCCTAGTATAAAGAGTTTCAAAACAATTCTGATCATATTCTAACGAGTCCTTGTCCTTTACCAATAAAAAGGCCTCCATGAGGATCATATCCTGGAACCCAAGATAATCAGCATAGCAGAAAGGAGACACCCTCATCAACAGTTTTGTATCAGAAGTACTGCAAAAAGAACAGGAGGTCTGTGGAGCAGTGTACCCTGCATAACTCATTCTTTCTCTCTGAATCTCAATTAATTATCAACAAAACGTGATATTCATGTATTCTTCAGAGTAGCCCAGGTATGAATTAGTGGTGTCATGTATTATATTCTGTTCTTACGTATTATATTCTGCTGCTGGAATAAAATAAAAAATTCTGAAGGAAGAAAATCAATCAAGTTCTTTACAGATATAACATGTAGACATTCTTGGTCAAAAGTTTACAAGAAAAGTTCTAGAGAATCCAAGTCCACTGAACTACAAATTCTGTTATTAAACTGTTAATTACCAGCACATCATGCTATTCTTATTCCATAATAAACCTCTGCATGTTTTTGTTGACATTTGAGACTAATTCTCTAGCCTCAGTAGCATCTTTTCTACTCGAATTTTTAAGTTTTCAGAACACTGAGCTGGAGGGGAATTCCTGTTATAAGCCTCTCTGATACCAGGAGACTTGACTGAATTGAATCATTGGGAGGCACAAGAAGAGATGCTAGATTCAGGCATCCTGGGCAGTGAGCACATACCCTACAGTCGTGAGGAATGACTGTGAACTTGTACCTAACACTGAGTACAATTGTAGCTAAAATCATGTGGTATAGTTTTGTTTTGTTTTTCTTACTGGCTTATAGCATTTTCCTTCTGATTTACGGGGAGAGAGTTAAGGATTGGTCTTAACACGACAATTTCTCCAATCCAGAATACAGAGGGAAATTAAGCACACTGGATATGGAAGAAGTTTAGATTATGGCTGGATGGGGAGGAAATTAGCAAGTCAATTGGACAGAAATGGTTTGAACTGGCTTCTAACCGCACCTAAGTACAATGTTCTGCTACCATGGAGAAGCACCCTGAGGCTTGTGGAAGGTGTATTTCAGGAACTGGAGGTCATGCCAGTCCACAGATCCCATTCAGTATATTCATGTACATAAGCACTGTTCTTGGAGCACAGACTTTCCTAACCTCAGTGCACATATGTCCATAACAGATCAGGCTTCAGACTCTGAGTATTTCACTTTTTACACATTCCAAGTTTAGAGTAACTGCACTGGAAGCCATCTGCCACCAAGTGTCTAGTTGGATTTGGCTCTCCTCCATCTCTGCCAGGTGCCTGATAGTCACACACTCTTAAAAACTCTAGTGCCAAAACTGTATGTGAATCAAGGACCCAAGGTTCAAAAAGGATCCAATTAAGAACTATTTTTAGAACATAGCTAATTTTTTTTCCTAAGGCTGAAACTTAAAAGACTATTCTTACATAATCAACAATCTTAGAAATTAAACTATATTTTTAAACTACAGCATTTTTCATTACAGTTTGATAACTTTCTTAATTTAAAATAATATATAATACCTGAGCCCACAGCAATAGCTCAGTGACTAAATCCTTACCTTGCAAGCACCAGTATCCCTTATGTGCGCTGATTCATGTCCCATCTACTCCACTTTCCATCCAGTGCCCTGGTTATGGTCTGGAAAAAGCAGTAGAGGATGACTCAATGTCTTGGGCCCCTGCCACCACATGGGAGACCCAGAAGAAGCCCCTGGTTCCTGGCTCCTGGCTTTGAATTGGCTCAGCTCCAAACACTGTGGCCATCTGGAGAGGGAACCAGCAGATGGAAAATCTTTTTCTCTATCTCCCTTCTCATAAATCTGATCTACCTTTGCAATATAAATAATTAAACAAGTATATATTTCTACACTTCTCAGAATACCTTTTATGATTAATTCAAGTATAATAATAGCACATGTTTGTGAACTACCATATATCTATTTGGAACATGTATATAATATGTAAGGACTGAGCCAGAGGAATTAACACTAATTAGTTAATTAGCTTCTTTCTATAAGACAGAACTCAAACTCCTCTGTTTCAGTTCAATGTGTAACTTATAGGTACTCTGCTACCCTACAGATTACCAGGAATTAGTCCTGCCAATTGTATCCAACTTCCATCTCTTCCCTCACCTTTACCAGCCTTTAATAATAAACCACCATTGTACTTTCGTGAAATGAATCTTTTTAGCTGCCACATGAGTAAGTTAAGCATCTTTTTCAGAATTCTATTATTCACAAGCCTTTGACTAAAATTAGAAGGTAACTAGGACACTTTAATTTGCTTTGTTTTCTGAAGATCAAAAATATAAACCACTGCCCTCTATATTGCCTTCCAAACAGCTATCTAAGAAACATAAAACTTCAGATCCATACACTTACATTCAATGAAACAGTAGATAACAATATTTCTTAGAAATAGGAGTTAAAAGTTTTTTTGTGAAGTACAATTATGTCTTCCTCATCTTTACATCTGTAACATGTTAAACATGTAACAGGGATTTATTAAATAGTTTATAAAGGTAATTTTCATCCTCCAGGTTCCTTGAGAATAACAATAAGGATAATGATCAATATACTCCAAAATGGTATACATTTCATATGTCAGAAACTGTCCTAAGCATATACTATATGATTTTTCTGTTGTGACATGATTTTTATTATATTCCTATTCATAAATAAAACATGTAATGATCAGAGTTTAGCAATTCTTCTCAAGGACACAGGCAACTAAATTGCAAATTGGAGTCACAAACTCAGATCTTTGTGATTTCAGAGCCCATTGTATTATACTATTTTTCCACAATCGTGGGCATTTTCCTTTTTAATTATAAAGCAGCAGGCCTTACAGAAAAGGATGGTTATGTATCCAAGAATTGTAGTCAGTGAGTTAGCATCATAACCATCTTTGCTGACTGTGCTGCCTGGGACACTAATTATCATACCTCCTCCCTACTATGGGATTCTAGACTAACTTCTTTTCTCATGAATAACCTGGAACCCTGAGAATTCAAGTGTTTAAATCAGTCTACTGATACTGATATTCTCTATTGAATCAGAAAATCCACTTACTTAATGAGAAACTATGAATTACTGTTTAGAAATCCAAGAAAATGAAGAAGATAGTACAGGAACGAAACAAACATTCAAAGAGTATTAAAAATAAAACTTGGTGATCACCAAACTCAAACTGTTTCTGCAGACTCCTAAAGCAAAGGGGATTTCCTGAGTTTACAAAATTATTTATTGCCAGAGCCAAGACTAGATCCCCATTCTCCGCTCCATCAAGAAATATTTTCAATGCACCTATATTCTCTCTCCCAGAATTACTCCAAGGCAAGCAAGTACCAATTTTTTTATGTAGACTGACCCAAGGATTTTCCAATGACTCTTCTTTCCACGGAGCTTTCTAAAAATGGAGAAAGGAGATATTTATAGCCAGTACTTCAAGGTGCTTTTCAAATATCTAATTATCCAATGACCCACACAAGAGCTAGAGGTGGCAAAGGACAGTGGACTTGGCTGCAAATTTTGTAAGCACTCATGTGATGAGCAAAGCTCCAGTGTTTAGACAATGAATTCCCAGGGTGAGGATGCTAAGAAGTGAAAACAGACATCTGTGCCTGTCATCTAACAAGATGTAATGGGCAGGGGGAAAAATTTTGAAAATCTCTTAACCCATTACACATATATAACAAAGTATTTCATCTGTAAATAATATCAACAAACTTTTCAAGAGTTACTTAAGACAGATTCTTTGATCCATTCCATTTTGAAAAATTGTTTTCTGGGCTTTTTAAAATACAATTCTAAAGTGTGCAAGAGACTTCAGCTGACATTATTTGTAATACAGTCTACAAGTCTTAGAAATGTTTCCATCTACCAAATTAGACAGTTTCCATCTGGAAGTCTCTGCTACTTGCTTTGAGAAATGAATGAAGCTGAAACGACCATGGCTGTTTTTCAAGTTTGAACTCAATGTAGGCAACATTCTCATGCCCCGGTCTAATGTGGTTTCATTGCTCTGAGACCACAGTACAATAGTTATGATAGCCCAAATGAAAGATTAACTACTCTGAAAGGAAACAGACAAGTCAAAATTATGAGCATAGATATTGAAATTTGGTTTTATGTGTTAGACATAAGCCAGCATATTCTTGCAAAAAAAAAAAAATAGAAGGAGTAAATAAAGAGTAGAAATTGTCAGAGTATGCAGTGTTTCCATTTCTTCTTTTCCTCCTCTTAAAACCATCCAAGAAATGAGCTTGGATTTAGTGTATGAGATGGCATCAAGGAATGGAATGATGGCAACAAGAGTTATGCCCTAGGAGTTTCAAAAAAAATCATTTAAAATCCCAATGCTCTGCCTTGCCAGGGACATTCTTATATCACTCATTGCGCTCCTTCAGTCACTAAAGTTTCTCTTTGTCACTGCTGGAACTACCCTTCCTTTCCAAACTTTGAATCCCTCTTCATTATCCCCTCCCCTTTCTCATGTTCTGTGACTTGCACCATGTTTCCTTAAGTAAATGTAGCTCTTTGTCAGCCACTGCTCCACAGGATCTAAAACCATGTAACTACAATTAATCACCAACTTCAACACAACAACTTGGCACAATTCACCTCATGGCCTTTTTAGGCCTCTGATTTCATATCAACAAAAAGCTTTGGGACTTGGTCTTATAATCATTTCACTTATTTATCATGGTACTCCTTACCAACCTTCATTTTCATTTAAAAGACCACAGAAAGGGTGGGTGTTTGGTGCAGTGGTTGAGATGTCTTTTGGGATATATGCATCCCATAACAGTATTGGAATTTGATTACCTATACTGCTTCTGATTCCAGCTTCATGTTGATGAACATCCTAGGAAGCATCAGGTTATGCTTAAGTAGTTAGGTCCCTGGCACCCACCTGGGAAAACTGGATTTGAGTGTAGGGCTGCTGAATCCAGTGAGGCCCAAGGTTGGTTGTTGCAGGCATTGGGAAGTGAGCCAGCAAGCAAAAGATGTAAAGATACATTCTTCTTTCTTTCCATCTCTGCTTTTCAAAAATAAATAAAATTTAACATTTTTAAGGAAAAATTAAAGTGACTAGAGTGAAAATAATGAAGGTTTGCCATATCCCTATTTTGCAGTTTTCTCTTTCTTCCCATTTCCTTCTCTTCTTTTCTCAGAAAATGTATCTTTTGGAGCTCTTAGGACACTCTCTTTCCAGAGGTTAGATTGAATATTATGTGTGAAACCACAATGTAACAGCCCACATCATCAGCTGGTTACCCTAAAGTCAAGCCAGGACCATTTAAAATTTTTGTATTTCCAAAATAAGCTCTCTGTCCACTAGGGGATTATTTGATAAGTTCAGAAAATGGCTTTTCTCCCTAACTTCTTTCATTCATTTCCAATTAGTTCCAGCAACCTACTGGGAACTCATGCAAATAAAGCTCTCAATGACTTTCCCAAACATGTCCCAATATACTAGAACTGGAACACTCTTAACAGTAAGCAGCCACAACTCCATGAGTACTATTGTGTACATGAAATTACCAGAGGAACCATCTTCCATAATAATTTAAGGACTTCCACAAGAGTATATGATTGCAGAACTGATAAATCAACTCTACACTTATGCTGGTCACAAAAACAATAGTTTCAAGTACAAAGAGTTGTATAGTTTGTAAGAACTAACATTTAAAAAAAAATAGCAAAGAAGAAAGGCTTTATGATTTCTCTTTCACCCTAATGGTAGTAGCCTTTATGACTCTTCATCCTATGGAAACTTGTTCATTCCAAAATTGTACCACTTGATACATTTAATTTTATTAATAATAAGTGTATATATTTATGAGCTACATTGTAACATTTTGATGCATGTTTATAATGTGTAGTGATCAAATGAGGTAAAACAAAACTGTCCTTTCTAGGACATTACTTAATGATTAGAGGCTAGGAGCATCTTCTATTTGTTCATTAAATATCTACTGGGTAATATTGTGAGCTCTAGTGTCCCTATCATACTATATAACACCAGGAACTTATTGCTTTGATCTTTCTCTGGGCCAGTACTAATTGTTCAGACTCCCTCATTCCCCTAGTTACTTCTCTTAGGCTTAGGAATCACCATTCTGTTCCCACATTGAGGATTTCTTCCTTTTCTTTTACATATAAGCAGAACATGTGGTATCTCATTTAACCTGCTGTTCTCCCATTCCACCCATTTTGCTGCAAATGACAGTATTTTATATCCTTTTTATGGCTGAATAATAGTCTATCATATATAACTATGATATTTTCTTTATCCATTCATCTAAAAGCTATCATTATTTGAATAAGTGCAGCAGGAGTTTATGGCATTTCAGCTACAAACAGTATCACGCTTGTCACCTTCCAACTTAGCAAGCTAGAAACTCTCAACCAGCTAAGTGCACCCCAAAACACAGGGCTACTCCTACCTACAACTCCCAGGTGTCCTCTGGGACATCTAACTGGGAGGGAAAGAGCACCACCACTTCCTGCTCATCTCTGCCCAATCTGTCTTGCAAAGGTCCTGTTCCACCTGAACACAGCAGGTGGTTTGGGATTCTCTCCTTCTACCCAGGCCCCACCTACAGAGCAGAAGCCCTCTCTGAGCTCCTAGTCCTTTCATCTTGGAGGTAGATGACCTGACACCATTGCATTTTTTTTTTAAGATTTATTTTATTTTTATTGGAAAGGCAGATATACAGAAAGGAGGAGAGACAGAGAGGAAGATCTTCCCCAAGTGAGCGCTACTCAAGTTCTGGCTACTCCGCTTGTGATACAACTTCCTGCTATAGTATATGGAAAAACACAGTGGATGGTGATCCAGGTACTTGGGCCCCTACCATTTACATAAAAGACCCAGATGTAGTTCCAGGTTCCTGGTTTTGGCCTAGACCAGACCCAGCTATTGCAGATATGGGCTAGGGGGTGGGAGGAGTAATCTGGCAGATGGATAATCTTCCTGTTTGTTTTTCTCCTTCTCTGTCACTCTGCCTTTCTACTAAATAATTAAATACATCCCAAAAATAAAAGTGCAAGTGACAATGAGTTAAGCTGCAACCTGCAATGCCAAATCCCATGTCAAAGCATCAGTTTGAATACCATGTGCTCTACTTCTGATCCAGCTCCCTCCTAACACAAAAGCAGTACATTCTTGGGGCATTGTCATCCACATGGGAGACCAGGATGGTGTTTCTGCCTCTTGGCTTTGCTCTGACCCACCCCAGGTCATCGTGGCTATTCAGGGAGTGAACCAGTTGATGGAAGAATTCTCTTTCTCCCTGTAAATGCATGTGTGTACATATTTATACACATATATCCCTCTCTTTAACTCCACCTTTCAAATAAATAATTTAAAAAACAAAAATAAGAACATGGAAAGAAAGGATAGGGACTATTAAAACTGAGGTAAAGCGATATCGATGGCATAAAAATTACTTTTAAAGAAATAAACAGAAAATATTTAACTGAACATATAATAATTAAGATTAGAAGTTCATCAGAGAAGATTAGCAGTACATTTGTGCTGGCAGAGGAAGGAATCACTGAACTTGAATACTGGCTGACAGAAATTATAAAAAACTGAAAAACAGAGTGCATTTTAAAAATGAGAATTAAAAAACAGAGCCTCAGGAGACATGTGGGTACCATTAACTGCACCAACATATATGCATTGGAAAAGGAAAGGAGAAGAACCGAGAAAAGAAGAAAGAAGAAAAAAATGCCAAATAGATACTTACCAAACCTTCCAAACATTTTAAAAGTACTAATCTACACATCCAAAAAGCTCAGAGAACTTCAAGTAGGACAAGTACAAACTGAGTTACATCTTAACCTACAGTAAAAATGTTGAAAGAGAAATCCTTGAAATTAGGGGGAAAAAAGACCAAAATTTCACAGGATTAATACCAAACCTTCACAATCCATTTCTTAAAAATATAAAAGCAAAAGACATCTCTTAACTCTTTCTAACAGGCTACTGTTACCCTAACTTTAAACGCAGGCACAGATATCACTGCTATGAACTGGATTGTGCTCCTCCCCCTCCATTCTTACATTGAAGTCATACTCCCAGATGACTCTGGAGATGGGAAGTAATTCAGTTTGGATGAGATAATGAAGGTAGGAACCTAATCTTATTGCCTAATTTTATTGGCTGACTTATAAGATGAAGAACCCCACCCCCCCAGTACACACACACACACACACACACACACACACACACACACACAGCTGTGCGCATTCAGAGGAAAGGCCATAAGACAAAAAGAGGCCATTTTGAACCTGGGTAAAGAACCCACATGAACAATCTGAGTGACTGATCTTGGACTTTGCAACTTCTGAAATAACAACGAAAGGAGAGGAAAGAAGAGGAGAGGTGAGGAGAGAAAGAAGAAAAAGAAAAACATCTTTTTGTTAAAATTCAGTGTTAGGAACTTAGCTACAAAAGCCCAAGAAGACTAATGCAATTACCAAAACAAAAATAAAAAGCCAAACTGGAGATCACTATAAATAGGAATGCAACAATCCTCAGGTTTTCCAGCAAATAAATCCAAAACACAAATATAAGAATATACAATATGCCCAAGGGAAAGTATCTTAGCAAGGTTAACGCAATATAAAAAAGTGAATTATAGTACATATAATACAAACAGAATAAAGTAAAAAACACTTTTTTAAATAAGGCAAAAATGGACAAAATTCAATATCTCTTCATGATTAAAGCATTAACTAGGATTAGACAAAAGTTTCCTCATCCTCATTGACAGAATCTATAAAATTTCAAGGCTAATATTATGTATTTAGAAGGAAAACTCCAGAGGCCAGCATTGTAGCACATTAATTTAACTTGCCCTTTGTAGTGCTCATATCCTATATGGACATTAGTGCTAGTTCCACTTCCTCCACTTCTGATCTGCCTTCCTGCTAATGTACCTGGGAAAGCAGCGGATAATGGCCTGAACACCTGGCTCCTACACCCAGTGCAAGATTGGAAAGAAGCTTCTACCTCCTTTAGCATTGTGCAGAAATAGTAGTTGTGTGCTTTTGAGGAATGAGTCAGTAGATGGAAAAATCTTTCTGTGTCTCCCTTACCCCCATAACTTGATTACTCAAATAAATAAATCTTTAAAAAACAACAAAGAAAATACTACATTCTTCATCATTAAGGTCATGAACAAGAGGAAGATGTCTTTTCTTGTGGCCTGGGAAAGAAGTTGAGGACTGCCCAAAGCCTTGGTATTCTGCACCCGCATGGAAAACCCAGAAGAGGCTCTAGGCTCTTGGCTTTTGATTGGCACAGTAGCTCCGGCCAATGCAGCCTCTTGGGGAGTGAATCAATGGAAGGAAGATCTTCCTCTCTGTCTCTCCTCCTCTCTGTGTCTGACTTTCCAATAATATTTTTTTAAAAAAAAGAACTTTAAAAAATGGGAATATGTAAAAACTAAGAACATCATAATTTTCCCCCCAAAAATGATGCACATTGTTGAAAGCTTTAAATATTCTCATTTAAGTATTTATCTTAGGTTATATCTCAGCAAGCTCAGAAGCACAGACAGAAGCCTAGATTCAGATAATGGAATAGGTGGAAAAAAATGGAATTTCATCCTATTACAAGTATTACTATTTAGAAGGTATGCATTGCTGGGGAGACTCTAGCATCCCATTTGGACAACCAGTTCTATCTTCAGTTGCATGACTGTATATCCAGTTCCCTGCTAATGACCCTGGAAAAGTAGCAGAGGTTGGCCCAAGTACTTAGGACCTGCGCCCGTATAGGAGAGCCAAATAAAACTGGCTTCTGCTTGACCAGTCTTGGCCAATGTGGCCATTTGGGGACTGAATGAATCCGTTTTCTTTCTCCCTCTCTCTCTCTTTCTCTCTCTCTCTCTCTCTCCTTTTCTAACTCTGCCTTTCAAGAAGATGATATTTTTAAGTAAGTAATACATGCATAGTGTAATGATAGTGTTGACTGTGGACTCAGGAATTTAGACTCCTAGCACCTCCATTCAATAGCTATTTGATCTATATAAATCTATAATTTTGCATAACTGCTCTCCACTTCAGTTTCCTCATTTAGACTTTTGAATAATAGTACCTGCCTCAGAGAGGTTCTATTAGGATTAAATAAGTACATATTTTTATAAACATACCACAGACCAAGCATAATGCATGTGTCAAGCATGATAGTAAGCACAATAGTGAAATAGAAAAGATAATAAAGAGCACAAGGGATGCATATAAGAATCAAAAAGAATTGGCTAATTAGTTGGTCAACAGGTAACTTTTCCCAAGACTTCAAGGTTTCCAGGATCTAAGACTTTCTGGGCAAACCTGGAGGGTTGTTATCCTACAAAGGAATTTAAACAGGTAATAGTAGTAGACAGTATTTTTCTTTCCCCTCCAACACAGACTAGTCCCTACACAACATATAGATTTCCAACAACTCTTATCAATTGAGATAATTGGCATTGTTATGAAACAGATTCAGGCATTGTATAACAAAAAAATTTACCCAAGATTAGCTATGGATTCAAAACCTGCTTTCATTCAAAGATTATGGTTTAAAGTTTTGATTCAATTAGTGATTATAAAACCACTCTTATGGAAAGCAGTGGTTTCCTGTCCAGCAAGTTTGGACCCACTGGAAGACAGACCTGGAATAATGAATTAAAGACAGACTCCAAAAGTAAAAATGATGTAGGTCAGAGATATTGCTATTAATTTTCCAGACACATTTGTCTTTACAGAGATTTCCATAAAGCCACTGTTAATTCCACACTTGAACAAAACAAATGAACCCAGAGTGTGCTCTGTTGTTTACCATGTTTTCTGCCCTACAAAAATATTCCTTTCAAAATTCTGACCTCATTTGTAGATTAAATTTTGAACTTTTCTTCACTATTATCATTTTCCTTTAGACCTGCTATTATCTTCTAGTATAACATGAGAAAATAGATAGAGCCAGACCTATTTTTCTGATTTGAAATTTACTCTCTTGATATATGCTTTAAAACCCTTCCATTCTGTAACATATTAGCAATGTGATAATCAGATACTCTGGGAGCAGTCTTACCCACAACACATCCTCATGACAGGTAGACATAAGTCTGTCTCCATTTGGAAAACCTCTGATGCACATTCTTCAATGTTAAAGATAACAGACATTAAGTGTAGGACTGTTGTGTACACCATCGTTTGAACAAGGAGTAAAATAACACCAAAAGCATGAACATATCTAATAGAGAAAGCTGTTCTTAATTTGAAATACCCCAAGACACATATTATACAGTCTTCATCTTTAAAACAAGAAGGCAAAAACTGAGCAAATGGAGGTTTGTTCATTGTTTGTTTGTTTTAAGATTTACTAACTTTTATTGGAAAAGCAGATTTATAGATGGAAAAAGAGACAAAGAGAACTTTCATCTGCTGCTTCATTCCTCAAATGGCCAAATGGCCAGAGCTAAGAAAATCCAAAGCCTGTAACCAGAAGCTTCTTCACAGTCTCCCATGTGGATGGAGAGGCCCAAGGACATAAACCATCTTCTGCAGCTTTGCCAGGCTGTTAACAGGGAGCTGTATTGAAAGTGGAGCATAAGGACTGGAACTGGCACTCCAAATGGGATGCCAGAGCCACAGGCAGATGATTAGTTCCTTGCCACCACACTGGTCCCCTGAAGTGTAGTTTTAGTTATGTAAATTGTTAACAATAAATCTGGTGCTAATTAAAAACTCTCTTGCTACTGCTATTAATCTACCTACTGACATACAAATTTTATTTCTTTCAGCTAGTTAATAATACCTCCATTTGTGTTTCTTTGGTAAGTATATACATTATGCTTTGCAGTAGCTCTCAATTCGTCTTCTATGAACACTATAACCCACACCCTCAAGTGTATTTCCATCACTCTCCTTCTCCTCAGTTGTAGATGAGCAAAAACCAGAGTAACAGATACAAGGCAGGCAAGTTCTTTCAGGATTTTGAAATGAAGTACCAAAGCATATTCTCCTGGTAGCTTATCTTTGAAAACAAGTACTTGCACACCCAGGATTCCCCATCTTCAACATGAAGATTATGATTCCTGCTTATAAAAATTAAGGTTTGAAAAAGCAAAAAGTGATATAATCTCTAAATCAAGAAGATATATGAAGAGAAAGGCCTTTTTTGTTTGTCTGTTTGTTTAGGGGCTTTAACTTATTTTACAAAGTTATTCTTTCCATGTAGGGTCAGCCAAATCCAAGTATTTGGCATTTACAATTCCTGAAGGAATTAACTGATACAGTGACAATATGGGGTTTAGAATGGCCAAATTTTTAAAAAGGGATGAACATGTGTGTGTAGTGTATATGAGATATGCATGACAGATTACACATAAAATGCACAACACATATATAATGTATACATGATACATGCAGAACACAGAATACTCTCACACCTCAGGTGATAGACAATCGGATGGCAGTACCAGAACCAAGCATTCCTCAGGTGTTGGTGAAGTTCTCAGACATGTTCCCATACATCCACTGTTCTGACACAGGCAATAAAAGATAGTATTAGCACAGCATGTTAAGATGAACTGTCAGTGAGATCAATAAATGGTGTCTACCAGCCAAGTCTTATCCCTACTATAGCCTTCTATGTTTCTACAGACAATATTATATACAATTTTTTCCAGTGCTTTGGCCTGTCTACTTTGAAATTACTGTCCAAAGAATTGTTTACCTGTTACACTTGCTCTGAGTTCATTGTTTGAACCCAGAATCCTTATCAACTACATGTTCCAGAAACCTTATCAACTACATGATCAAAGTTTAATTTAACACCACCCCTAATTTCTCACTAAACAAATGCCTGGAGATCTTTCATTTCTCTTTCTAGTCTTCCCTTTCCCTTTTTTGTTCTGTACAGACAGGATGGTTTGTGTATAGTCCTTAAGCACTGAGATTTATGCTCAACACAGGCCTTGATACTGAGCATGCCTTTTGGCAGTAATGTGCTTTCTTTTCACCTTGCCTGATTGACTCCTTGTCATTCATAGCTCACCTTAAGTCTGAACAATTTTCCTCTTAACCAAGTCAACCTAAAGCAGCAATCTAGACACTGTCATGTCAGCCCAATTTACCGTCATCTTGTATTGTGTTTAGTGCATTTGTACAGTGCCCTAGCCTATGTTAGCCACATTAAAACCAGGATCTGTCACTCTTGTGATTAGTGTGGACAGTAAGTCAGGATTCAACTACTTTTTGAGTAAGTGAAGCTTAATTGTTCTACAACTACAGTCATCCTGGGTATTATTTATTTCAAAATCAGCTTTTAGTAAGAAGAGAGGAGATAGCCAAGGAAGTACATCTGAAAATGTTTCTAGCATTGTATAGAACTTATTGACGGTTCCAATGAAAAATAAACATCCTCCTGAATTAATGAACAAGTCACTAGGAAATTTTGTACTTTATGTTATTTTCATTTCATGGTTCTAAAAGCATTTTTATATATCACGAGTTCATATACAACAATTACTGTTTTATAGTTTACAGCTACACAAGTACATCTATTCATGCTTTCAAAATATACCTAAGTCTCTTTACCCAAAACAACCTAATACATACCTATAACTCCTGAATTACACATGACCCCTGGGTACACTATAATCATGCTCCTTAATATATAATAAAATTCTATGCAGCTCAAAAAGTAATTCCAAAAATGATAGTCACACACATATAAAATTGCTGTTGACTCTTCTAATTCATTCACAAAGTACACCATGTATTCTTACTAAATCAGATATGATTCTTCTTTCTTCTTCAATGCTATTTGCACAGAGAACTATTTTTTCAGTTGATCATCAGATGAAGCCATTGGCCACCATGTATGTACACTCAATTTTCAGAGCTGAACTCAAACCAAGAGGGCATACACACAATAAAGTCAAAACTAAGACTGACTAAGAATAAACAGATATATACATCATCTTGTTCAGTCCTGCTCTGTGATTCGGCGGGAATTAAGATTAAATGATTTCATGAAAGTGGGAGTTCAGTGGCCTTATGCAAAGCAAGCATTCTTTTGACATCTCTCTTTTTCTCTCTCTGTCATATTTGCAATCAATAATAAGGTAACCCTTCACAAGCTAGGAATAGAGCCCTCACTGAGAGAGGAGTTAGACGGGGTAGTAGGCAGTTAGGGTATTCTGGGTCCCCAAGTCATTTTTTTCTCAAATATAGAAGAGTATTTTCCCCACCATGTCTTAGATTCACCGGAGCACCTTTCTTTCAAGGGACAAGGGTGCTATCAGCATATCAATTCCCCACCTGAAGTATCGGCCAATGTGTGGGAGGGCTTCAGGCTGATCTCTTCATCATTGAAAGGAGAGTAGGAAGAAGTAATACACATATGCCTAAGGCCTGGAATGTCCTATGTCTGGTACCTCTGTGGCCTTTTGTCCCAAGGCCAGGTGCCATGGAAACCAGGAATTTTCTTTGTTCATGGAGAAACATCTTTGAGGTAAACCTTTAAAAGGTGCATTCCCCACCATTAATACGGGTTCTTCTTGTCCTCCTGCCACTATGGCAGAGCACTAGGGTTCTTGTCCTCCTGCCACTATGGCAGAGGACTAGGGTTCTTATTTTTCCTCCTGCCACTATGGCAGAGCACTAGGGTCTTCTTTTTACTTTTCCTCCTGCCACTATGGCAGGGGGTAAGGGTCCTTTCTATCTCAAAACCCCCTCCCGTCACTAGGACGGGAGTCTCTCTTCTCAGCTTTTCTAATAAATCTTGCTTTAAAACTAAAACTGTGTCCGCACGAAAATTCTTCTTTCTTGCGAGACAAGAATTGAGGTTGCTGCCATATTCGGGGTCAAAAACCCTGCAACGTCACCAGAACCAAATACACTGGCTGGATGCTGTAAGCTCAGACTACAAGCATCCAAAAATTTGTTGTTTAGGCCATTCAGTCTATGGTATTTTGTTCTTTCAACCCAATTTGAATGATAAAAAAATATATTGCTCCTCTCAACATTTAACCCTTCCTCATCTTCCTTAACCTCTAAATCCTGTGCTTATGCTTGATTTATTTAAATGTTCAAATAATGCAGCTATTCTGTAAAGCACTGGATCACAAATGGTCACTGCCACCTTAAATGGAGGAGTTAATTACATTGAAATTACAATTTGCCAGTTACCAGGAAAATCTGGGGAGAATGAAAATACCTAGAAACAAACTTGAACAAAGAGAAAGAAGTCAAGAAAAGTCAGCCACAAAGCTTCCCAGAGGGAACACTGAAGTGTGCTCCTAGGGTTAGGCTTGGGCTCAGGCATCAAAGAGGCAGCAGAGTCTGGGCACTAAAATCTGGAAGTATGTGAGGGAAATTGACAGAGGATGCAAAGAAAATAAAGGTATGTTGGTGGCATAGACTACTTCCTTGATTTTTGCCTAAGGCTATTTCTGTTCATAAAGGCCATGAGAATTGCTTAGTGTATTATTAATCTTACAATAGACAGATAAACAGTCCCACTTACCAGTTCTTTATATGCCTTTTCTCTATTCATTCTTTCTGCGGATGCAGGGAGAAAATTCACTTCCAAAAACTGACAAAGGGAAAGATTACCTATTCTTACTCACATCTGTCTGCAATTTTAAGTACACTTACACACAATTGTAAAGGAACCGTCTCCAAAATGAAACGGTTTTTGTGATCTTCAGGGGGGAAAAAAAAGCAGCAGCCACTTCATTTATGCTTTAACAAAATAGGAAATTTGAAGTTAAGAGACTTCGGATGCTGAGGATTTGAGATAACTTTTAACTGACTTTAACGGTTTCTTTTCTTGAGAGTGTGTCCTTCATAGTTGTATTTTTTCTCACTTTTCAATTTCCTCCATCTTAACTGTCAAAATAGAAAGGGTGCTCTGCCATGACAGTAATTAGTCTGAAAGAGGACAGCTCTGCAAAAGGGATTCAGGAGCCAGAGACCCTTCGTATTAATGCAGCTTGTGTTTCACATATGAACAATGGGCAATGCTATGCATTCCAAATGACAGAAACACCTATTCATTTAATAGCAGTCTTTGACACCTATTGTCTGCCAAGCCATGGCTGGCTGCTGTCTAAAGAGAGAAAGGAAACCCAAGTCAGCCCTTATCCTCAGGTATACAAGGCTGCAGGTCTCAATACACCAAGACCCTGGGAATGCTGAAGCCAAGTAGACAAGAAGAGATCATTTTGTTAGACTTCCGACAATTGTTAAGAACTAAAATGGCATCTCAGTCATACACAAACATAAACTTGGATTGTCCTAAACTTAAATGCAACCATAGATTTCAGGGGATGCTGACAGTCTTTTAGGAAAATCTCAATTTTGTTTGTAGCCTGATGTAACTCCTTCAAGAAAATATAAAGTGCACTGAAAGTCTGTGGGGCCATCCTTGTGTTACAGTAATTGAAGCCACCACCTGACATGCCTGTACCCAATATAAACACTGTTTCAAGTACCACCTGCTCCTCTTTCACTGTGTTGGGGAAAACAGTGGAAGATAGCCCAAATGCTAGGACTCTGCCACCCACATGGGAGACCAGATAGTTATATAGGCTCCTGGTTTCAGCCTGTCCCAGTCCAAGGCTATTGCAACCACTGGAAGAGCAAACCATCAGATGGGCGATCTTTTTCTGTCTCTGTCTCTGTCTTTGTGTCTCTGTGTGTGTGTCTCTCGCCCTTGCTCTTACTCTTTCACTCTACATATTTATTTTTATCTCTTGGTCACTTGGCCTTTTGAATAAAAATAAAAAATAAAAATAGTTTTTTGAGGAAATACCTTGCAGTGTTGTAAGTTAAGCTGCCTCATAGAGTACAGGCATCTTATATGAGAGTTCCTACTTAATACTCTGTTTCTATCCAGCTTTCTGTTAGTGCATCTTGCGAGGCAGAAGATGTTTGGGCCCCTTCCACTCTCAAAGAAGATCCAGATGGAGCCTGGGACTCCTATTCTCACTTATCTCAGTCTGGTTGTTGCAGTTACTTGGTAACTAGCCAGTGGATGGAAGATCTCTTTCTCTCATTCTTAAACTCTTGCTCTGATTTTCAAGAAGGTGAAAATAACTACATAAACATTTTAAAAAAAACAGTTATTTTGTACCTTAACAATTCCAGGAGTTAACTCCATAAGTAATTTCTACAAGTCAAAGCAGCATGAGGCATTCCATGTGTGACTTAGATTTCAGAAAGAAAGCTTGGAGCCTGGTACCAAGGAACCATCCCACTAGCTACAGGAATGGGTTTCACTCTACCCCTTTTACCATTCCAGAGCAAAGACTCACTTGATCGGCTTTCTTTTAAAAGACTAAAAGAATTAGCCTAGTATAACAATTCCATACTTTAAATTCCATGATCTAAAAATAAAGTTTGCAAGAAATTGTAGCAATAAGTAAAAATGTACTTGAGTTTCTTTTTTTTTTTTTTTTTTTTTAGCATGAATATCACTGTTTATTTGTACTTGAGTTTCTAAAGGCTTATTTTCAGGTCAATACAATCAATATCATACTAATCAGAGCAGCACTTTGAAGCAGACATACGTAACAAACATGACTCACAGGACAGGATTATAAACTACTTCATTTTTATCTCTCACTGTCTCTTCACATTTATTCTGTTGAGTTACTATTTCCATTGCTGTAAGATGAAAATTTTGAGCAGCCACCATTATTTTGCTGGGTGCTGTTAGGCAATAAAAGTCCTAGCATCATTTCAAATCACAAAATGTTTTATTTCTGCAATAGCTCAAAAATGCAAACTTCAATTGGAGCCAAAGCCTCTCCCTCCACAGTTTGAAGTCACTGGAAGAGCCTGCAGTTACGAAGGGCAGATTATTTTGAAAGATTTTCGTTATTGTTGTCTTTATTTTGTTTTGCTTTGCTTTTGTTTTTGCTTTTTGCTTTTGTTTTTGCTTTTTGAAAGGCAGAGGGAGAGATTAAGGCAGAAAGGGAGAGAAAGAAAGAGAAAGAAATAGAGAAAGATAGCTACAATGCCCAGGATTGGGTCTGGCCAAAGACAGGAACTAACAACTCCATCCTGGTCTCTCACATTGGCAGCAGAGGCTAAAATACCCAAGCCAGTTTTTGCAGCTTTCCCAGCCATATTAGCAGAGAGCTAGACCTGAAGCAGAGAACAGGAGTACTAAACCAGGTATTCTGATCAGGGATGCTGGTGCTCCAAGCAGTAGCTTAACTCACTGCCATGTAACATCTGCTCCATCAATAGTTTCTCCTTCTACTTTATGCTTTTGATTCTCCAACTCAGTGTAAGAATGATAGCAAGTTCCAAAAAGATCATGTTTGATCCTCTTAAGAGCTGATGTTGCTTCCCTCCAGGTTTGTTGATGTTTAAGGGTGAGGATTTTGTGGTGCTTCTTCTGGGACCAGCCATGCAAAAAATCACCTATATGAATGAAGCTGGAAACTCCCAGCTGCAATACCCTTAACAAAGGAGATGAATTCTTAGTATCAGCTTTCTGGCTTTTTCTGGCCCTTTCTGGCTACTTAACACCCCTTCAGGTTACTCCATTGGAGTCTAGGGGTATTCTTGGACATAAGATAATCCCAGACTGGATCTTATTCAAAATATGGAAACCACAATCTCTCTCTCCTGGAAAACATTCATGAATTTGCCATATACTTAATCATTCTCCAAAAGTTTATTGTGCTTCATTATATACAAAACACTCTTGAAAATGTATATGTGTTGATATAAAGATGAGTTATCAGGCTTATGCCTGTTTTTCAAGAAAACAGGGCAAGTTCAAGAAGATTACAAGGGATCTGAGAAGTACCCCAGATACAGTAGTGTATTTTGAAAGGTGAAGTGAGAAGACTTTGAGCCTTCAATGCACAAAATGACTGCTTTTACTTGAATTGTGTAATTATTTGGAAATAACTGGTGATTTGCCAGGAAAGAAAGGACTACCCCATTTTCTCAAGCATTACCTTGGAACCTTGGATTTGTTTTCATATTATTAACATTATAATCCTGTGTTAGTATTAAGTTCTACTATGTAATCATGGAATATCAGGCTAGAAAATACCTTAGAAGTTATCTGATCCAAGGGCCCAACACGACGGCTCCATGACCAAATACTCAGCTTGCGTACACCAAGATCCTGTATGGACTCTAGTTCATGTACCAGCTGCTCCACTTCCCATCAAGCTCCCTGATTGTGGCGTAGGTAAAAACTAGAGAATGCCCCAAAACCTTGGGTCCCTGTACCCATGTGGGAGATCCAGAAGAAGCTCATGGCTGCTGGTTTCGGATTGGCTCAAATCTGGCCATTGTAGCCACTTAGGGAATAAACCAGTGGACCAAAGATCTTTTTCTCTGTCTCTCCTTCTTTCTATAAATCTGTGTTTCCAATTAAAATGAATAAATAAATATATATATTTAAAGTGATCTGATCCAAGTCTCTGTATAAAGCACTCTTGGTGCACACATCTGAGACTACATGCCCATGTCCATTGAAGACTTTGTTAGCTAATACAACCCATTAGTGCTGCCTCTGATTCACTGCTGCAGCTATGTGGATTACACACCATTCATATTGCACCCTCAGTACACCAGAGTGAAGGAGAAATTCTCATACAGCACATATATGTGAAGGAAATGCAATCTGACCTAGTTTAGCAGGGTACTGAACATCTTTAAACTTCCCTTTATTAAAGAATGTGTATGACTGCAATTGCAAGTTTGTGCACAGAAAAAGTTAACGATTTCCTTATCTGCTCTCATCTTACCCTCCTCAGATAAACAACTTTCTCCGCACTCATAGGTTTATACAACATACATAAATATTTGATTTTGTTATTTATTTTCACAAAGAAGACGACATACACATGCTCACTTGTACGCAGATATATGTGTGTGGATGCAAGTGAAAGTACTTCAAAAATCATAGAGAACTAAAATTGAAAGTTAATTTGATATAACATCAATATGAAATATAGTCTTTTCTTTCATAATGCACATTTTCCGTGAACATTATGAAGTCTTTATATTTAGGTGTACATATATGTGTGTGTATATAATCACACTATAACTTATTTTCTCATATAACACATGTTTTTATTTTCTTTACTTCCTTCTTTTATTATTATTATTATTGTTATCATTTTATAATACAGTTCCATAGACCCTGGGATTTCCCTTACCTTCTCCCCCAAACCCTTCTTTCCCCACTTAGTCCCCCTATATTTATTACTATAGTATACTCCTTCATAAACAGCCACATGTCCTTCATTGAAGGCATGAAGAATGGCAGAGTTCTGATTGTTACCATGGTTACAGAATGGGTGGACACCACAGTGATCACTGGACTTATTTTCAGTCCTGACACATCACTCTGGTCTCAACACGGAACCGGAAACAGCAGCTGGAGCAAGACACGAAAGGATTAGAAGGACTAGAAGGACTCCAGCTGGCAATGATAAGCCTAAGCCAACATTCCTTACATTAGTAGGATTCAAACAGAGTCTGTACCAAGGGATCTAACACCTTTGCTGTCACTGCCCAGCCCACTTTTTTCCTGTTCATGGCTTCCCTCTCTTCCTGCTCGTTCCTCCACTGCACTGGGAGAGGCCTAGGAGCAGACTTCCCTTAGTTTAATAAAGGCTTGTTTGTACTTGGCCACTGTTTTTCTTTCTCAGGTAGTCAGAAAATCTAACAAATCCAGCATCTTATTGTCAAGATAGAGTTAACAATTTCATTAGGAAATTGTTTGATAACTTCACTGTATCTCACATCTGGATAGGATAGTCTCCACTACGCAGTTACTATAAATCCCTTTAAATGAAAAACCACAATAAAAAATCAAAAACAGGAAGTAAAACAGAAACTTACAATGAAGTTAAATAACATGCTACTAGATATGATAGTCTCCACTACACAGTTACTCTACATCCCTTTAAATGAAAAACCACAATACAAAATCAACAAAAGGAAGAAAAGAAGAAATTTGCAATACCATGAAGTTAAATAACACACTGCCAAATATGATAGTCCCAATTACACAGTTACTGTACATACCCTTAAATGAAAGCCACAAAACAAAGTAAACAACAGGAAGAAAAAAGAAATTAACAATGACATGAAGTTAAATAACATGCTACTGAATGACTAATGTGCCACTGAAGAAATGAAAAAGAAAATCAAGAACCTTCTTGAAGAAAATGATACTACTGTATGATTTATGAGTCAGTAAAGAATGAGAAAGAAGGTATTTTGAAGAAATGAAACAAAAAAAATCAAGATCCGTGAGATATAGTTTCCAGTCATCTTTGTTGGTGAAGTATGTTTCGAGTATGCAAATAATAGATTTTTTTTGTCGGTCTACTAATCTAGGATGAGTCAAGCCAATTACATTCCAGGTTAATATGAATCGGTAGTGATTCAGTCCTGTCATTTTAGGAATGGGTTGTTCATTGATTTAGTCTTCTGTTGTTATTTTACTGAGATGTTCTTCACACTTGCCTTTGGTTTTGGTGGGTGATATTCCTCTTCTCTGTCAAAAAAACATCTTTAAGTATCATTTCAAAAGTAGGTTTGGAAGAGGCATATTCTTTTAACTTTTCTTTACTGTGGAAGAATTTTATTTCATTTTCAAAGACAAAGGAAAACTTTGCTGGGTACATTACCCTGGGCTGACAATTTTTTGCTTTTGGAATCTGGAATATGTTACGCCATTTTCTTCTTGACTATAGAGTTGCCTGTGAGAGGTATCATGTGAATTTAATTGTCATTGCTCTGTATGTCAATTTTTTTTCATGTGAACATTTAAGGATCTTTTTCTTACATTCATTATAAGAGAGCTTGATTATCATGTGTCTTGGTGAAGATCACTTCTGATCAAGCCTGTTGGGAGTTCTGTGCCCCTCCTGGATCTTGTTTTCCAAATATTTCTCTAGATGAGGAAAATTTTTCCTTATTATTTCATTAAATATATTTGTGAAACCAGTTTCTCTTTCTGCACCTTCTGTGACTCCCATAACTCTTACATTTGGCCTTTTAGTAGAAAGTATTCTTGCATGGATTTTTTTAGCTTGACCCTGCTCTGCTTCCAGCTTTTTGTTTGTTTCCTCCTGGTGACAGGAAATATCTTTCAATTATGAGATTCTTTCTTCTGTCTCCATCATTCTATTTTGTAGACTCTATACTATACTTTTAATTTGCTCCACTGTATTCTTCATTTCTGATATTTCAGCTTTCATTTGATTCATTTCCTATGTGACATGTTCCTTAAAATTTTTTGAACTCCTGTATTATGTGATTCTCATTGTTGATATGAAGCTTTACAATAAGTGTTTTGAATTGTGTATCCTCCATTTTCTCAATCTCTTCCACAGTTAACTCTGAAGTTGGCACAGGGTTTTGCTCCTTTGCAAGGGAGTCTTGACTAATATTCATTGTGCCTTTGTCTCCTCTTCTGTTCTTGGTCACTGTGCTTCTGGTTATCAAATTCTTCTCCTTGAAGCAGGTTTCTAAGCTGTGTCACCCACAGGTCATCCACAATTCAATTTTATTAATTGTGGTTGGCACATGGCTCTTTGTTTGCTGACACTCCCTCCAGTGAGTTCCATATCTGGATTCTTATGTAAGACTTCCACCATGATCTCTGTAGCCCCAGCTCCTGGCTCACCATTCTCCATCTCCTGTGGTACTGTATCGAGGCTGCACAGTTGTCTGCACATCCTTTCTCCCATTGTTGGTTAAAGCAGTCCAGGAATAGGGAGACACCAGGGTATGATCTTGCTGGAATCTGTTGGCCATTAGGTCTGAGTGCCACACAGACCTATTTTGACCCATATGATGCCAAAGTCAGTATTGTTTTCCATGTGGGACCAGTGAAATGCACTGAGCTCAATGAGTTTGCTCCTAGCTCAGTGCATGCACAACTCACTGTTGTCCTTACAGTTTTAAAGTCTTTGCGACACTGTACAAAATGGCACTAGGTGTGCTGCTACTAGAGTTCTTGATCTGCTGGCCATCAGGTCTGAGAGCTACCCGGACCTATTTTGGCTTGAACCTATAGGAGGCCACGTTGTTGCAGTTCACTGAGCCAAAAATGAGTCCACTCTCGGCTCAGTGCGTAGTCCTGTTCCATAGCCTTTGTCTCCCTATACAAAATGGCACTTGATTGAGCTCTAGGGGACTGGACTGGGCTATGAAATCCATACTGTTTCTGCACCGTCTGTCTGGGACCTGCTGCTCTGTCTCTGCTCCTGGTCAAATCAAACAGACCCAGCGAGACAGGCAGTTCTTTGTCCGGGTTCACCTCCTGAGCTCCCAGTGAACGCCCCTTTCCACCTTGTGATAGTGGAATTACTGGATGCCAGTGCAGTTCAGATTGCCACTGCCTGAATGCCGCTGGGGTATTGGTCATTGCAACACCACACTATTGTGTCCGCTGCTTTCCTGTGTCTGTCAGTCTCCAAGTGCCCCTCTGCTGTCATTATGTCTTCTCCTATTTCCTGGAATGTGCCCTCTCTGCTTTACCCAGTGCTGTCATGTTGATTCTTTAACACGTTATTTGTATCTCTCCCAGAAGATATAGATCTATCTCCTATTTGTCAACAACTATACATTATTTCATAGCATGGAAAAATCTAACCATTTACCACTTCACTTCTTTTGATTACACATTTTGGAGTTTTGCCTCTAAGAAACGGGAAAAACTACATACTGATTCCTAAATTCTAATTATTTTACCATTATAGGATACATTGCTTGATAGCTTCAATAAGGGTTACTGACTACAAAAAAGAAATTATTTCAATCCCTTTTCTAAGAATCCACTCACAAGACTTTGGTTTTAAACATAGCTTTTGCTCTTCTGATCTTACTCTTTTATGAATTTGTTCTCTCACAAATTTATATCTAGCACTGTACATGTACCACACCCTGAAGCACTTTCGTGGATCTTATATTTTTAGTTATTATTCAACCTTATCAAAATAGCTCTTAATAAGTGGTTGTTCTCCACATATATCACCAGTCTGCCCATTGCTTGCTACTACCTAAAACACCCTGTAATAATTCAGGCCTGGATTTTTTTAGAGTAGTGAATTATTTCTAAAAACCACCTGCGTTGCCTTGGGTCAGGACTTCCATTTTACTAGAGAAAAAGTCTTACACAGGGGTCACCAGAAAATTATGACAGGAAAGACCTTGATTAGCCTTGTGTAGTCTGTCTTTCTCAAACCAAACCCTCAAACAAGACCAGATTGAATTTTCTTCATATGTAAGAAGAACTGCTTTTTGAAAATATAGCTTTCACTTTAGTAAGCTGAAGGTATAAGACAAATAGTTCCATAGCCATAATGTTTACAGGAAATTAGAGCCCATATATGCAATCCCTACAAATGTGGTCAGAGCATATACTTACCTAAGAAATCCCCATAGACACAATTTCTATATACAGGCATGCTGTCACATACAGAGGAAGATATATAGACTACTGTATTTCAGAAATAAATAGAATGCCATCTTTGAATGATGCCAAGTATAGATGCTTCATGATTTTTTGAAGGCAAGGCCCCTTGGCAAGTAGGAATCCAATAATCAAGAGAAGCAACAGGTCAGAAAAGAAACACCTCATTATAATAGTAAAGATCATTATCATTGGAATCAGAGAGTGCAGGATCCAAACCTAACTCTGTGCTGCACTTTTTTGCTGATTTCAGGTAAGTCATCTTATGTCTATATACGTTTATGAATGATCCTCCACAACAAACTCTTACAGCTGTAGTAATATGATAATAGGACATGGAGTACGACATTTACACAAAATAAATGTCTTGTTGAAATAGTAAAAAGAAATGTCTTGTTGAAATAGTAAAAAGAATGTCAACTTTACCATTAGTTCTTTCATCTAGTAGAGCTATCTCAGACTACATTCAAAAAGTATCTATTCTACAAAACTACAAGAGGCCTATGGAAACAGCAATTCACCAAGAGATGAAATGAAGAGCATAGATCAAAAAGGTGACTGAGCTTTGTACATTGAGCTCAGAAAAACACCCAAAGATGGTCCACAAAAGAGGTTCTGAGGCTATATTGTAAATCCAAGAGTCCAAGATAACTGAAAGGAATAAAATTTTACTTTACCATGTTAAAAAAAAAAAACTCAAAAAGACACTTAAAGCTGGTGCTTGGTGAACACTAAGAATTTGATTCCCAAGCATCTTGGTACATGAAAGAAGAAATTATTTTGAAACGTCTGTATGTGGACAGAGGGATCGAAAATTGGGGAGAATAGAGTGATGTTGAATAAATGAATTAGGAGAGAAAAACAATGGTTATGTTATGCTTTTGTGCCTTCAACTCAATACATGGATTTGCACTCAAATATGTAAGTATACAGATAGGGAAACTTACACACAACTATATCAAAACATTTGGATCAAATAAATCTGAGGAGCAAATCCCTAGAATTCCTCAGCTCAGTGTACTGAATGGATAAATCAATTCCTAGGGTTCAGGAACTCTACTGTAAAGCCTAATTGTTACTTTATTTTTTTTAACTTTCATTTTTTTAATTTTATTAATTACATTTTATTATGTGACACCATTTTATAGGTACTGGGATTCCCCCTCCCCCTCCCGTAACCCTTCCCCCCATGGTGGATTCCTCCACCTTGTTGTGTAACCGTAGTTCAAGTTCAGTTGAGTTTTTTCATTGCAAGCATATACCAAGCATAGAGTCCAGAATCAAAGATAAACTGACAGGATTATGAATTCAAAACGCACTATGCTACCACTAAACACACTTACACATACTAAAGTCTCCACTCTACAGGCAAGCAAATTCAAACATTAACAGAGACAATTAAAAACAATAACAAAGATTCTGGTGTAGTTGTTCATTTTTTCAGAGATCATGTTTTATATTTTAATTTGATTTATTTCTTGGCCCTCAGAATGCTCTGCACTTTCTCTTCGCTATCTCAGCACTCTTCACCTGTCCCCTGAAAGCCTTGGGTCAGCTAGTCAACAAAAATTGCGGGGAGGGGGGCGTATCGCATGAACTGTCTCAGGGCATTAGGGCAGTCATAACTTAAACTAAGTTGCAACAGAACTAAGAAAATATTCAGAGAGATGTACAACCCTGGATGGAGATGAGATCAGCCTCAAAAATTCAAAATGGAAAAAGCAAATTTCCAGTCCTCCTTCTTCAGTATTTCTAAAAAAGACATTTTCAAGCTTCAAAAGGTTTCAAACACTACATTCCAAGAAACAAAGTTTAAAATATCTGAAAAAAAAAATCTTGGTTTTATGACAACATTGGTTCTATTTTTGCAAGGTGAATATAGTTTTAAAAGAATAGTATCACAAATCTAGAGACAATGGGACATAGAGGGAAGACTTGAACTTGGGAGTCAGAAATGCTGAAGCTATCTCACATTGTATTAGAGCACTTAGAGGCAGATCACTATTTCTTTGAGTTTGTTTTCATGGTTGTTTTGGAGATTTGAGAGGCACTGTGAAAATATTTCATCAAAAGCAAAGGATTGTTTACTGACACATAAATATTAAATGTAGGAAGTTATCTTAACATTTGTAAAATTTTCTTATCATCAGAAGTATATGTAAACAATATTGTGCACTTAGCATAGTATTTGTCTACAAAGAAATACAAATATAATCCTTCACTACTAAAAGAGATTCATACCATTTCACTCAATTACAAATTATTGTTTGTTCCTAAGAGTATAAATTGTTTAAGGATTGTCTATAGAGCATAAAGAAAATAATGGTTTCATGTAATCCATAAAACAAAATTCATAAATTTTAGATACATTGAAATAAATGTACTAATATGAGCAAAGGCACCAAATATGAGTGGCATCCATTCAATCTCCATGATCCTTGGGTCTACCTATTTGGGCTTTTAAAATCCACAATCTATATTTTCTAATTGTGCTTGTTATTCTCAAAAGATCATTCTCTACATTAACTGATTATCAACAAAAGCAGGCTTGGAAGTTTTTCATGTAAACATACTTAAACAATTAAAACTACACAGATTCTCTAAGTTTAAGAACACCTGCAAAAAGAAACTAATTCCAATTAGAGAGCAATCACAGACAGGCTTAGAGTTTCTTAGGACCAGTTAGCAAAGGATTTCTTAACACATTCTATATACATTGATGTATCTCATATAATTACTGCAATGTTCATAGATATGCATGTGTTAAGTATATAAATGCAAAAGCTCCTTAAAATTAAATCAATCTCCCTCCACAACTTGTCTCCTTTTGTCTGCATATCTGAAATCATTGTATTAATGCAATCAAGTTGGAAACTAACATCATTTAATCCTGACTGCTATTATGGGAACAGCCGCCTTCCATTACCATTATCATACTGGACAGAATGAGAACCATTGATTGTGTCAAAGAACATCAGTTTTATTCTCTAATGACCCACAAGCTCACTTCAAAAGCAGTTCAGTAATGGTTACCACATTAAAACATCAAGCATGCACAACCACAAGATGAGTTTCTAAAGCACCACTTTCATAAAGCATGGAAGGCTCACACAAGAGGAAATCATGAACTGCTAACTGTACTGCTGGTGCAGACCACGTTATTCACTTAACACATGACATTACTATACAATTGCTACTGAAAACAGAGGACACCAGCTAAAACTAAATTTGTAATTACATTTCAGAATACATATGACACAAATATTCACATTTGATGGAACATTCCTATATATTAAAAAACAGATTCAATGGTTATCTTAAGTTCAGCTGTAACCAAGCATCATACCTTTTTAAAAATTCTTTTTTATTACTGTTCTATGATACAGTTCCATAGACTCTGGGATTTCCCATCCCCCTCCCCACAGTCCCTCAAGTATTGATTTTTCCCCTCTGCCACTGATTTCTCCTCTAGTATTACAATGGGTGGTCCTTTATGAACAGTCATAAGTCCATCAAGCATTATAGTTTTATTTGCTAAGTACAGCAACCATACTTGGTAAAGTTACAATGATAGATTTATCATTTGATAAGTGCAGGACTTGGACCAAATGATCTTTAAGTGAAACAACCTACACATACACTCACACACAGAGATAGAGGAAAATTTGGTTCATAAGTACTGGATAAATCTAGAAACAAAACCTGCCATATCTTTAAATCTCTAATTATTAAGCAGAGAATCATAAATAGGTAACACACATTCAAAACTAAGCAAGCTATAAGGAGGAAGGTACAACATTTGTTTACATTTTCAAACATAAAGGAAGTGTAAGCATTTTAATAGATTTTGTGTTTGTTATCTATTATTGCATAACAAATTACCCCAACACTTAGGGGCTTGAAAGGACATTTATTATCTCACAGTTTCAGAAATCCATGCACAGCTTGAGCTCTCTGACTCAGGCTCTGACAAGATGACAATGAAACTATCACCTAGACCTGCAGTCCTCTCAAGATGAGGTTATAGATAACAGATCCTGAGCACATGCATAATGTGGCTTTGAAAAATGTCTCTGCATCAGAGAAGGACACAGCTTAAAGCATACATGTGTGGTTGTTAACAGGGTACAAGAGCCTCCAGACTATCAAACTAAGGGCTACGTTCCTTACTACCTGGGTCTCCACAGCACAGATCACTGTTCAGAAGCCTGCTTCATTAGATCAAGTAAGCAAAATGAGAGCAGGAACAAGATGAAAGTCAGTTTTTGATAGTCTAACATTAGATTTGGTGCAACATCACATTTACCATATTGCTATATATTAGAAGCAAATCAGTAGGTCTTGTCCACAAACAATGGAAATGTGAATAGCTGGAGCTAGGGATTATATGCAACGATTTTAGATATACTCTTTTTAAAGAATTTCTGGAGAAATAACTGACTAACTAATAGAAAAGTGTAATTTGTAATCAATTAATGTGCAGACTGTTTTGTCTTCAAAAAATGGTGGGGTTCACATTAGCGATACTGAATTAAATGTAAAATTGCTGACACCAACATTGTGGCACAGCAAGTAAGACCTCCTATAACATCAGTAGCCAGATGGGTGCCACATCCAGCTCCTTGCCTGAGAAAAACAATAGAAGATGACATAAGTGCTTGAGTCCCTGTACCTACATGGGAGACCCAGAAGAAACTCCTGGCTCCTGTGTGTGCATGCTCCCTCTGCATAACTCTGATTTTCAAAATAAATAAGTCTTACAAAAATTCTTCTAAAGGTCTCAAATATATGTGCTGCTTTTCCAATATGAAACATGCAGGTACAGACTTGGTTTTTTAATGCGCAGACCTAAAATCACTACATTTGCTTGATTTTTGTTTCTGGTGATGACATAACAACTTAATCTCATTTTTTATGTATTTCTGGTTATAAAATACTATTTTGGCTTAGTTATCATTTGACTCAGCATTTGAATTCAGTCAGATTTAACTAGCAGGTCCTACACTCACACATGAAAAGAATCTGGCTTATTAAATTCCTGGTTAGCCATAATAAAGTATCACAAAGCAAGTGGCACATCCAAAAGTTAGGGGCTAGAAGGAACAGGTTCTATGTCATCTCTAGATGACTTCCTGATGGTTTTCCGTGCTCATTAGCTTGTCTCTGCCTCTTTACATGGCATGCTCTTGTTTCCTAGCAGACACAGTTCCTTCATTTTATAGGGACATAAGTCATCAGATTAGGATCTACCCTAAGCCAGCGTGATCTCATTTTAGTCTGATTACATCTGCAATGAACCCATTTCTAGAAAACATGTTCCAAGGATTGCGACTTGGCTAGCCATGGCATTGACAGACACAAGGAAAACAGAACTATGGTGAACCATGGCTAACCAAAATGCCTTCTTAATAGCAGAGTAAGTCAGAGATGTCTGTAGCAAATTAAGACACAAGTGTTTGAATCTTATGATATTTAGAAAATACCAGTACGTATTCCAATTCAGATAATACATCCTACTTAGAATAAAGTTAGGTGATACCATGGTGCCTAAGTGAACCAAAGCCAATATGAGATGGCTATATCTATTAAACTAATAACATCCATTCCTAGCTTTTAATGGGCAAATCTTATTTGGAAATCACCCTGTCTCTTATGTTTTGAATAAAACCTGGTGCTCATACCATTTTATTCATACCATTTATATTCATCACACTAAAATTTACAAGGAAAGTCAAATTTTGAATCTATGCGCCCTGATTATTAAGCAATTGTTCTAGAATTTATCTGTGAGCAGATTTTCCATAGTAGGATTTCTGTATTTCTTTTTTAAAAATAAATAAATACATATTTATCCCACAGTTGCAATGTCAACAAAGACTTTCCCAGATAAATGAGGCCTCTGTGTGGCAGGTAAGCATTCTATCACTCATTGTTCTTTCCTTTTGGAAACTTTTAAAAATTAGATTGGTTTCCCATAATAAGAAAACATCACACATATCTCAATGTGTTTTGCCTTCAATGTGATGATCATTTTAGAAGGTTACACTTTTTTCCTCAAAGATGCTGCCAATCACCAAGACATCAAATTTCTGTAAGAATAATCACCAAAGCCTACCACTCCTATTTTAATAGATACAATAAGAACAAATTCTTATTTTTAAAGCTGAATTTAACTTTTATGAACAAAACTCATTGGCAGTCTAATATGGCACATGCACAAGTTATTGTTATATAAATAAGTTCAGGAGTAAATCATAATCATAAAATGATTGTGACAGGTTTCTTATTTCATATTTATGCAGAAAATTCCAAATATAAAAGGTAAACATGACTGTACTGTGGACATAAGTTATTACTTTTAAGGGAATATACTTATTAAATTTACATGTTTCTACCTGTTAATTTTTAAAAATCTTATTACTTTGTTAAAAAGAATCTTAGTAGTTTGCAACTTCTTATATTTAAACAAGCATGTTCTTTATTTATACAACTTTAAATATTTAAATATTTTATTTATTTGTCTATATAACTATACTTACCACCAAATAAATCAATTTCATACAAATTAGGTACTGAAAGGTTTCAAAAATACATTATCATTAGTCTTTGGCATAATAAACATTAAGAATTTCAAAACAATGAGTTTAGAATGTTTATTATTAATTTAAATTTCCTTGCCATTTATATATAACACTCATATATAATATATATAATATTTTATAATATTATATAAAATAAATTATATATAATATATTTTTTAGCTCATCCCCTAAAACTACAACATTAATTTAATCATACATCAATGCCTTAGATAACACAGCTAAAATGTTAATGAACAACTCCAAAAAATACCACTGGCAGTTTTTTTCATTAAAAATAAAATAGCCTTTGGAAAAGAGTCACACAAACTGACCATGACTGAATGCTGTTCCCTCAAGGCACAACAATGACCTAAGTTTAATTGGTTCAACATAAAAGGAGAGTTATTAGACAAATCTGACACCAACCTTTAGCTGAATGCCATCTTTGGGCTTTTCACCAGTACTTCATTAATATGCACTTATAGACTAGTGTGTAATCATGCAAAAAATAGGTAATCCTTTTTATGCCTACTATGTGCAAGGCATAATGCTAAAAAGAAAGATAAAACAGAGATTAAGAGAGGAACAGACTTTATCTTAAATCTTGCAATGAATCTTGAACAACTTCTGATTCTATACAAGTTTTCCATATCCCCTTTGTGCAAAAAAAAGGGAAAGCTGACAAGGATCAATGTCATATATGTTTATTGTGACGGAAGCTTAAAATGTGATTACCAAAAGCACATAAGAGTCTGAGGAAAGCCTTAACTTGTCTACACATAACAAAAGAATGTAATGGTTTGATGACAGCATTTGCTTGTGTGTCTTACTAGCATTTTTTTCTGAGTGACACTGTTTTATTTCATTTCAGAATCCCAAGCAGATGTTGTTGATCTTGTATTCTACTGTTGCTTTAACTGACTTATCCCAATCTTCCCAAATACGGAAAACTTCCAATCTCATTTGAAATGTGGAGAAGACAAAAAGATGGAGAAACACTCAGGCATGTTTCTAAGCTTGGGAGCCACTACTTCATTTGCTAGATAACACCTTTAAGCAGATCTGTGGAAACAGGATGGTTACATCTGTAAAGCAATAGTTATCTGCTTTTGCTTTCAGCAACCTCTAAAAAGACATAGAAGAAGATATAGTTTTAACACATAACAGATGGTCATTTGATAGCGAAAAAAGAAGATATAGTTCTGCTTAGCACTTTACATATATTTAACTATCACATTCACCCTGTCAGGTATTATTGTCCTTATCTGACAGATGAAGAAGTTAAGACTCAGAGGCAAAGGAGTTTACATAAATCACATAGCTTGTATCTATCTGAAATTCTATAAAAATTTAATTTTTAAGGTGCAATTCTTAACCACTATGCTACATTCCTCTATATCTAGACTGGGAAGTGGTAGGGAAGGAAGGAAAGAGGAAAAAGAAAAAAGAAATGCTAACAATAATAACAGTCATTGCTGATATTCGTTGGTAAAGTCAGTTTTTACTATTCTGTTTAATCTTATTGTCAAATCAATTATAATAAAAATAGAGTGAAGAAATAGTTTCTCATGTCTGACACAACGTTACACCCCCAGGTAGGTTCTGGGCTCCTATTAGTCTGTCATTTTAGTTGTTATCTCTTTTCCATATTGAACTGTCAAAAGCAATCATAATAGCAAATCCTCACTGGCAGCAGTTCTCAGATCTGTTCACATTTGGCTACACACTGAGATCCAAAGCTTATTAATCGCTTTGAAGTAGGCTTCAGATTAATTGAGAATGAACAGGATGAATTGTTTTAGTCAGTAATTTCAACTCCTGAGTCTTCCACCTTTCATCAGATTACTGCAAAGAAGTGGAATTGACTGATGTCTTCTCTGACCAAAGTGCTAGGCCACAGAATAAGAGCTGAGGTTGGGGGAGTGAAACATGTGCAGCATGCTGGAAAGAATGCCCTTGCAAGGAGAGAATAAAGCTCACAAGTTAAAGACCCAGAGAGGCATTGACCAATAAAACTCAAGGCCAAACAAGAATATAGGGCTATGAAACTGTCCAAGAAAATCCTGGCATGTTTTGTTGAGATAGGACAAGCATTATCTCCAAAAGTTAATTGGGCAATCTACCCTTTGGATCCTGTCTACAGCATTGACCTATATGGTAGCTTGCTGACAGGGCAGCAGGTAGACTCAATGAAAGCCTAGCAGGAAAGAGATAGATCAAACTAAATGGCTGAGATAACAGGCTTAAGTATCTTAGATGAGAGATACTGATTTTAAAAAGAACAAATAATATACAAGTCCAAGTTGCATCAGTAAGTACAGAATACATATGATATTCCATTCTGCCCAGCGGGTAAGCCTGTGTCCAGAAGCCAGACCATCAAATCAAATCACTAGACAAACCAAAATCAGGACAACAGAATTAACCATGCTCCTCCAAATCTGAGCCAATCCCATCCTACCACCTAAAACAGTTCTCATAGCATAAGAAGCTCACAGAAGTCTGTTGCACAAATGTAACTTGAAAACACTGAGACTCTTAGAAAAACACAGTCTTCTGGCAATTTCTGGGATCACGAATCTGGGATCATGATCTCTATAATAATCACTTAATATATGCAGACACTATGCTAATAGGGATATAAACATTAGCTTAATGATTTTCAATCAGGTCCACTTTGAAATTTCTGGGAGTATTATGAGTGATAACAACTTCTGGGGTCAGTGCTGGCATTTAAAAAGTAAAGGAAAATAATGTGAAACGATCCCAACAATGAAGAACCAAACTCCGACAGCAATCTCTTCAACAATGCTACAAATGTCACCTTCGTATTTTAGATAGGAAAGTGAAGGTTTACGGAGGTTATGCAACATAATCACCTTACATGCCCATCACTGGCATAGCTAAGATAATAATAAAGGGGATCTGGCCTACTATTTTACATGCTTAAGAACTTAAACCTTGACCACAAAGTGACTAACCAGAGCTAAATGTTAGAAAGGCACACAAAGGTAAGAATAGCAATAAGTAGAATTTGGTGTTTCATTTTTTTTTTAATTAGACAAATGAGGACATGCTATTCCAAAAAATGAAACATTGGAATTCACAAATAGCGGAACCAGTTCATGCCCAGATACTCACCACTCTTTCACTAAAGTAGATCACAAGACCCTCACTCAAAAGCCCACAATACCTAGAGAGAAGGAACTGAAGCCATATACATTCCAAGAATTTCAATTACTAGGCTTGCTAAGATTCCTCCAGCTTACTGCTGATGGATCACACCACCTCTCCCCAATCTCTGCCCTTGTCCAGTTTTCTTGTACATGACTATCCACTTAATCAAACTTAGCTTAAACACACTCAGGTTTACCAGCTTCATAAACATAATAACAGCTATATTTTTTTCCATACCCGACAAGACATTGTTTCCTTATTCATACTGGCCTACCACTGTCTCACTGTAGATAAGTACAAGAGGCAGGGCCATCACTTAAACGTGTCCACCAAAATACATGTGTAAAAAATTTAACCCCAAAGGCAGTATTGAGAAGTAGGGCCAAATGAGAAGTGATTAGGCTATGAGGACTCTACCTTCACAAATGGACTAATGTGTGATGCAGAAATGGATTCATTAAAAAAAACACAATTTAGGTCTCTCCCTTTCATTCTTATTCCTTACCCTCTCTCCTTTGTACAGTCATAGAATCATGTAGCAAGAAGCACTCCCTCAATATGGCCCAGCTTCTTTATGTCAGAATTTCCAAACTCTAGAAATGCAAAGCACAAATTTCTGTAGTTTATCAATTATCCATTACAGACTCAGATATTCTGTCATTGCAGCAAAAATGGGTTAAGTGGATTAAATGAAACTTTGGGAAGAATCTCTTAAACTTTTCCAAAAACATATCTAAATAGCAGTATCTTCCCTTTCTATTAGATGCAATACAATGAAAAGCATGCAGGACTGAATCAGAATTCTACACTTTGTAATCCTGAATTGGCCACCATCCAAATCGATTATTTCTTAGTTTTTTGCTCAGATGCATAATGAGGAACATAACTTTGTTATTTCTTAGATCACCTCAATTTGTGTGGGTTTTTTTTAATGTTTTGCTTTCTTCTGAATAGTATGTGAAGTTCAGCATATACATTACATATATGGTAACAGTAAGGTTAATTAAAGCCAATTTTCCTAGCATTTGAAGTGTCATATCTTTATTAGAAGAATGATTACCCAGGGATAGTTCTGTTCAAACCTTGGACTCTAAATACTCATCTCTCCTAGAAACTCCATCAGTTTCCCTTCAATACTGTAGATGCTCTGACTCCATAAGATTCCAACCTGCCAATATTAACATTGATATTTCATTCATGCTTCACTACAGGTTATGAAACTCTAGAATATAATATTAAAGAATACTCTTATTTGATTGTATATAAACTGAAAAGTTTTAAAAGCTCATTGCTTAAAGGAAAAGCAGATAATCTAGGAGCTTTTGCTGAGATTTGGAAATCTCAAGCTTGCCATATGGAATCTAGTGTGAAAGAATTTAAAGGCTCACAAATACACACACACACACACACACACACACACACACACACACACACATGCTTCAAGAATATTGGGGAGCTAGAAATCCACCTGCCTAAATAGAAGATTCTGGATCTCCATTCAAATATGCCATGGAAGCAACAGAGGGTAAAGCCAAAACTGCACACATGAAACATTCAAGAGTGTTGCCACAACAAGGCGGCACATTAAGCTACTCAACAAATAGTCTCTTAGCATACATAAGTAGTGTAAAAAAAATATATCCCAGATTGATTGAATCAAAGTGAGGGAATAAATAGCAACATGATTGTCAAAATCTCAATTTTTTTTCTCTTTTGGATCTCAAAACACCTCAATTATTTCTCTTCTAGATCAAATGATCCAGAAGAATGTAAATTTCAGTGAAATGTGTCATTTTGGGCTCCTATTTTCAACTGAACATTATCGATTGGAATCTGCGAGAGTAAAAACTAAGATGCTGACAAAGTACTCTGTATATGTTTTTTACTTACATAGATTAAAGCTAAACTGCAGTCAACAAGCATCTAACGTGAACAGCACATTAAAAACTTAGAGGTGATAACTGTCCCACTTAGAGCTGCAGTGAACAAATAAACAGACTGTTCGTCTTTAAAAGGGGAAGTTAACACTTCAAATTAAGGTGTTAAAATATCTTCTTCTAATTAAGAGTGTAAGTGTAAGCTTAATTCAACACCCTCTTTAACTTTCTAAATCTTAAGATTTATTTATTATCTAGCAAAACATTAGCTTAGAACAGATTAATATGATCAGAACCCATGCACATACTTTTGGTATTTTCTAGGGTATAGTAAAATTATCCCTCTTCTCCATTTGGCCATCAAATTGAAAAATAAAGTGAAAGAATAAGCAGATGGTGTCATTTGCTATTAAAGTGACTACATAGGCAAATGTTGCTTTTACAGAAAAGGGGATAGTATTTCCTGATCATGCACCCAGACTAGACAGTCTGACCAGGCATAGGTACTGGCATAGCAGGATTCCTGCTCCACATACAGCCAGTAAAGGTCAAATGTCTTCATTTGGAAGACTGGAACATTGGCTGCTTAGAAGTAGTTGGAAATATAAGAAGCAGCAGCTGCAGGTAAGCCCAATTTATTCTAGTCAAACTCACTAGATACATAAGGAATTGAAAATGGGTAAGCAAAGAGGCAAAAAGAAGATACAAACATTACACTGTCTTCTCCATTGGGAAGGAAGAGTATGAATGGGGAAGAAGATTTGCTCTTTAATCAGGTGTTTACCTGGCTTGAGGTTGGCAGAAAGGAGCAAATTCATACTCCCTTCTGCCTCATACAAGCCTTATAAAAAAATCTGAGTGGTCCTGGCATGATAGTGTAGTAGTTAAAGTCCTCGCCTTGCACACCCGGGATCCCATATGGTCGTTGTTTCTAATCCCGGTGGCCCTGCTTCCCTTCCAACTCTCTGCTTGTGGCCCTGGAAAGCAGTTGAGGATGGCTCAAAGCCTTGGGACCCTGCACCTGTATGGGAGACCCGGAAGAGCTCTTGGTTCCTGGCTTCGGATTGGCTCAGCTCCAGCCATTGCAGTCACTTGGGGAGTGAACCATCAGATGGAAGATCTTTCTCTCTGTCTATCCACCCTTCAAAAAAAAAAATAAGTAAATCTTTCAAAAAAATATATGAGAAAAAATGAAAGAATTGTTTGATGTAAATTACCAATTACAATCATAAGCAATCACAACAATCAACTTTCAGAAAGAGATAACAGAGCGTGTGTTTATGTTTGAGAAAAATTTTACACTTGTCTGTGTTAAAGGGAAGAGAAGGAAGAGTCAGTTAAATTTCAGAAGGACAAATAGTGCTAGAAAGCTTCATTATAATAAAGACATTCTTAGGAGAGTCTACTAAAATTAATGTATTTTTTCTGTGATGCATGTGGAATTGTGCAAAAGTTGACATAAACTGTATCCAAATTTGAGAATTACTCATCTTAACAGTCTGGGTAGCAAACAACTCCCAGACATAGTGATACATAGTGATGTTGCATCACATTTCCCCATTCTGTTGGTTCTTCAAACTGTTCTTCACAGTAGGTCAGTTTCTGGTTTAAAATAATTTACACTTAATTGATCAATAGTCCTTTTCTCACTGTCAGTGTAACAAAACTAATCTGCAAGTTGTTATTCAGAATTTCACATGAAATTTTTAATCAAAAGCATTCCCAATACTCAACAGTTTATTTTGGATTGTCATCCCAGCATTTCAGATATTTAAACGAATTTCTAACACATTCTCATTTAACATTCCTCAAGAAACTTAATAAATAATAATTCATGATCTCCTAAATAACAGTTTACAACATAAAACATACACTTTTAAGCAAAAAAAAAAAAAACAAACAAACTTGTAAATCCCTGGTAAGTTGTATCAAGTAAATAATTTCTTCTATTTGCCAAGAAGATTCACATAAATATTTACTGCTCAGTCATATGTGGTCAATTATGCAAGGAAGTAGAGTAAATTAAAAAAAAAAAGACCTAAACTTCTAGGTTGTTTCAATCTGAAAGTCATTGGCACACAAAAGTGATTTCATGAGCTTCTTCCCCTATACTACATGAAAGAATCTTTAGGAAACAGAAAGAAACATGATTTCTTCCAAAATTCTAGCTATTCCTACACACATTTCAGTTGTTTCAGTGAGGACAACTCCAAAGAGGAAAGAAGGTAATAATATATCAGAAGGAATCAAAAGCTGTGATGACAGAGAGCACCCTGGCTCCTCACGTTGAAAAATGTGAAATCCAAGTTGCCATACATTGGTCACCTGCCTGTGCTCACAATTTCTGTGCAAGCCTGGGCTAGACACAGGGCTCTTGAATCAAGTTTAGTGTTCCTTTTTCTTAAAAAAAAAAAAATGGCCTGGGGCAAGACATGAGGTTTAGAGACCCTACTACAAGCCCACCTTTTCCAGTAAGAATCATTTTCCACGGATTTAAAGTTTATGCTTGCATGGTAGCAGTTAGATGCCTGAAAATGTCTATGGCATGATTCCATTTTTTCCAACCTCAATGAAACAAACCTACACCAAATCACATAGAACGGGATCCTCTCTCTATTTTGAAATGAATAGTGACCAAATGTGGGAAATCTGAAGCCCAAGGACAGAAATAGGAGGTGGATCAAAATATTCCATCTCATTACTTGTGTTGTGGACATTTTAAAGCAATTTTGGATTAGTTTATTGATACGATTTACGAGATGATTTGGTTTTATTGGAAAGTAACAGGCTCTTTATGAATGTGTATTAATCCAAATAAGGTACTTCTGTCTTCATTTACTACCATCTGTTGAAAATGAATTTTTATGAGTTGTCTTCTCACAACACAGAGAGAAAGCAGATGTACATTTAACCCCAAACCACGGAATCATTCAGCCTACTCCAAAGCTTGATAAGATGTCGTGGATGTCATATACCCAAATTAAAAATAAATCTGTTTACTTGTGCTTTTATAGTGTAATATTTCATACAGAACAAAAGCCTATAAATATAACTGTTTAACTTTCAAACCTCATACAGCCCGAAGCCATCCTGCTTTCTACATACATCATCACTGAACCTTTGTTTTTCACACTTCAAAAGAGTCAAAACTATTGAGGCTTACTCAAAATGTCAAGTTAGTGTCCTGAGATGATAGTGAACAGAAGGGGTCTGCAGAGTTAGCAGAAGGTGAAACGCACTGACCTCCCGAAGCAGTAGCTTCAGGGACAGTAAGGCAGGCAAGGGACAATGCTCAGCCTGAAGACTTCTAGCTGCTCCATGCAAGCTCAGTTATACACAGCTTTCTGCTATTTTTTGCAAAACATTGGAAAGCTTTTTCTTCAAGAGTACAGGGAAAGAAAGTCTCTTTCTGAGAGCAACATCGGTCCTGGAGGCTAGGAAGGTTCTGAGGATGAGAGCAAAGAGGGAAGCTGGATGACAGATGCCAAAACACCACAAGAGACAAGGAACGAATTCAAGAATTGTGCAGCACAGACAGGGGATTCTACAATCCTGGCAATCAGCTACACAAGAGAACTTCAAGTAGTATGTAGAGAAATGAAAATAAAGATAACTTTAATACAAAAAAAAATAAAACCCTTGTATGTTTTCTTTTCATAATACACATTTTCCACTAAATTTTGAACAACGTCTGCATTTCCTTAAAAAAATAGGAGACAGTAATTTAAAGGCTCCCAACACAAAGAAGTGATAAATGTCACTATATACTATAAATACATGCCTAATTATCATATCATACTCCATAAAGATACTTTATATTATAATAATATTTTTCAGTCTAAAAGAAACTCCCTTTCCCTCAATGCTTATAGAAAAAAAATGAACTTTCTAAAATCTTCTGTTTGCCAAAAACCCTGGTTTGGCCATTAGTAATAACCACAGTAAATATCTCCTTTCTGAGTCTTGGTGTCACTTCTTCAGACTTGATCTGCCATCATCTCTTGATCTTTTGGCTAAGATCTGACCTGCCAGTCTATCACATGCAAACTTATCAAAATCCCATAACACATAAGAGAATAATGTAGTGAGGTAAATTAAGAAAAAAATCCTAAGTCAAATTTAGGAAACTCTAGTTTTCTAATGGACAAAACACTCAAAATTTATCACTGTTACTATTTTGCTTTCATCACAACTTTGTAGAGTATTTGTTTCATTTGCAGTTCTAAATATGTTTTAATATTTTATCAGTGCACTTATAATTGACCCCAAGTTGCAGCACTTATTTATACCATGTTAAACAATAAAATGTCTGAGTGTGGGCCCTTGACTAGAAATTATATTTCTATGGAGCATTCAGAAATGAAACAGAGGTGAAACCTTTTAACAAAGAGCTTTTTTGTTTTGTGTAAAAGTGGTTGCAGATTTTAGAATTGGAAGATGTTGCATCCTAAGATTCCTTTTTCCTTTTGGGATTTATTCAATGTAAACCCCAAGCTCCTAAAAGCTTATGGGAGTAGAGGGCATCTTTAGGTGATGAGGACATTCCTACCCAATACAAAGATGAATTAGAAACACTACTATGATGGGGGGAGGGGGTTCTATAAACATGCATTGTTTTGCTCTATGAAGAGTTTCAAAGTAAAAATAACATAAGAAAATGGAATCTGATCTTCATTATTTCATTCCCAAGCTCCTAAATGCTGTTTTGCTTTGATAAATGAATGTATTTTAGGTGATTGCATTTCTGAGGTAATAAAACAGATTGAGTTGAAAAACAATTCTAAAAAACTCAAATTATATGTCATGTTCACAGCAACCTCTCCACTTACAATAAGCACAGCATACAATTCATAGGATATTTCTACAAAATAACTATAAAATGAAAACCATAATTATCACAGATACTTACTGCATTTTACTTAATTGTAGTAGAAAATGTCACATTGCATAGATATTCATGGAATATTGTATTTTTTGGATAATTGTATGTTTTGGTAGAGGATACTCAGTTTATAAATAATTATCCTTATTGTTTATTTTATAAATTTTCTGTGGTAAACTTTATGTTCTCTCTGCATGAGATAAAATTGACATAAGACACAAAACACATAGATTCATAGGTGAATAAGTATATACATATATTCTCAAATAATACGTGTGTGTGCATACATAAATGTAGGTAATGCATATATGATGGGCAAACAAATATATACATTTATTCCCATAGAGGAACTGTGTAATGGAGACTAGCATACTGAGAAATGAAGACACACTGCAGTCTGCATTTCTGTTCCTGAATAAAACGACTCTCAATGAATCAATTAATTATATTTTGACAATATGCCATTGGATTTTCTGTTTTTGCCTATTTACCCACAATGCCATGATACACTTAAGTAGCAAATATTAAACTTGTAAATGTTAATAAATGACTATACTACTATGACTATAAGGAAGAAAATGGTGAGAAGGGAAAATGGGGAGGGAGGAAGAGGAGGCGGTAGGAGAAATCCCTAAACCTATAAAACATGGAAAACAATAACAATTAAAGAAACACAACGTTCAAACTGTCAAAAAGAATCTCAAACTGGCTTTGGCATTTCCTTGCAATGAGAATTATTTTTTCTCACCAACAAACATTGAGTGTGTATTTTGGAAATAAAAACTTATTATTACTCTGTGCAAAACTGAGTTACAACAGCAAACATGCTGTCAAAACATAGGACATCTTCCAAAGACAAATATAAATGGCTTCAGGCCATCCATGTTTACTTCTTTGTCTCTTCCTCTGCAGGACTATAATCCACTGCATACTTTTGATTCACACGTGTTTGCCTTCAATTTGCCTTCCTCTCTCTAGCTTCAAGTGCATAATGAGTTTCGTCAAATTAGTACACTGATAACCGCATATATAAAGTGAACTAGAAACAATCACCTAAGAAACATGTTCTTAAAACAGATCCTCATCTCTTTCTGCAAGATACATAAACCACTTAATTGATTATAGATGCTTCTTCGGCACATTTGGAAAACCACGGCTCTCCAGGAGGCATGGAGAGAATCAGACATGAATCCCTGCATCTGAGCTTCCAGGTGGACATGGTCAACCCCACAGTGTCTCAGGGAGTCATTAGTGTCTGCATCTTGACAATGAGACATTTTTGTCTCAAAACTCAAGTAATTCAACCATACTTCACTTCAGACCTTACTTTAGTCCTAGATATAAATATTTCAAGGCCATCAAGTCACCTAAATTAAGATAAACAGACAACAAAGAGCACTTCTAAAAGTAACCTGCTTACAGATAGCAGGATCTTTATTTTTTTTTGAAACATGTTGATCTACTTTAGCTTCCTTTTGAAAAGCATAATCCTTTATAAAATACTGCAGTAGCAATTTATGCCTTTAAGTATTCAGATTCCATGCCAATTAGGATAATTACCAGCACAATTTAAACAGATTTCTTAATTATACCTACAAATATCTTCCCCAAGAAAGAAAAAAAATAAAAGATCCCTGAGCTTTTAACAAAAGAGTTTCTGTAAATAGCAGGTAAGCACTAATTTCCATGACTCACATCAGTGGGAAAAAAATGTTTTTCAGCGCTGATTTGGAGCTCATAAAGAATATGCTTCATCCTGATGTCTAATCCTATAGGTTCAGAACTACATTTCTCTGCAGTTAAACACTTGTGCATACATCACTTCACATAGGCACTGCCTCAAAGTCATCTCTAACTATCTTAATCATTACAAAATGTGAAGTGGTCTCAGGTTTCTGTCACATCCAATCTATAGAGTGCTTTGATTTTATTCTTTGTTCAGAAAATATTTGTCTAAGAAGCAAGGAAGGCTGCAAGTTCTATCCTATGACAGAGCTACTCTGCTTTTGTGGACACAATAAAGGTACAGGGCTCCTTTGGTCGAGTCTAATGGAAAGTCACATGGGAGAGAGGAAGGGGGAGGACTGGACTGGTGCTTCAAGGAGGAATTCCGACGGGTTAAGCTCAGCAGAAGGCCACAGTCCTCCTGAGCACAGGCCAAGTGATCTGCATTCAGAAGTATACCAACTACTCAGGGAAGGAGTCATGCATAATTCATCACCATTTTTTTTTGAAAGCCAAAGCACATTTTACCATGCATTTTCTCCTTTTGTTTCAAAATCCAAATGTTTGTCATGGGAAATATAATCACATAGCTCAACTCTGTCAAAGGCAATCTTTGGGGGAGCTCTTTGAATAATGACATTCAATTTAATTAGCACTTCTAAACACCCATGGGGTGCTTAGAAGCATCAAACAGGTGTGCACAACACAGAAAAGACACTGCCCTGTGAGCAAATGTCAAGTGAACAGAGACTTGTCAGCTCTGTGTATGCCACAGATAATAACTGAAATCAACCTATAAACAAAACATAGCAAAAGAGCATAGAAGAAATCTCAAGAATCAATACACAACACTCCTACTTCATAGAGGAAAAACTACCATCTGAAGTGTTGAAATGAAAATAGTATGTGAAAGGTAATAATAGAAATATTTAACTTCTCTACGCATTCTACTTCTTTTCACTTCTAGCCAAATAGAAACATCTGTATGATGAAATAATTCCCCATTTCTTTTCTGCTTTTACATGATTATATATTTAATCAAATATAGTAGATAACAGATAATTAAGTACTTATTAGACTGTTAGGAACCGAAACCACACACACTCACACACATTATAGGGACAGATAAAGCCAGAGTCATAAATTCCAAAATACAGATTACTACAAATGAATGGGACAAAAACAGCAGAAACTATGACTAACCAAGAGATGAAAGAATCTTTGGCATTTTATCACAAGAATACATGAAACTAAGGCTGCCAGGTTGTTCTACATTCAGGAAAACTGAAAGTTTAAAATTTAAGTGGTAAATTCTAATTCAAAATTTCAAAAATTTACAAGAATATAGTTACACATATTTGCAGGCTATATTTGAAATTTTAACTGCAAACTGGTAGTTTCTGATTTCTAAGTAGAGCATGCTTGAAGAATCAGGCCATATCAGACACAACTATAGTTTTAGAAGCAAAATTTTTTTGATTACACTTTTCATGACTACACATGATTCAATTTTATAATGCAAAATGTTAAAACCTGTAGTAATAGAAAACTAGTAGTGTATTAATTTATTAAACATGTACTAACAATATTAACAGTAAAGTCATGCATGGCACCGAGATATGTGTTATAAAAAGATTAAGATGCATTTAGACTAGACTTAGAAATTCAAATGTTAGGGGCTGGTGTTGTGGTGCATCAGCGTAAGCTGCCACCTGTAATGCCAGTAGCAGTTCAAATCTTAGCTGCTCTACTTCCAGTGTGCCTGGCAAAGCAGCAAGGAGATGTCCCAAGTGCCTGAGAGTCCCCCATGGGGTTCCAAGCTCCAATTCAGCCTGGTAAAGCCTTAAACATTGTAGCCTTTGAGGAGTGAAACAAAGAGAAGAGCATGCTGTGTAGCTCCTCTCTGCAAGTCTGGCTTTCAGCAAAATAAGACCCTTTTTAAAAATCTATCTTATTCATTTAAAGGCAGAGATACAGAGAGAGAGAAAGGGAAAGACAAAGATATGTCTTCCATCTGCTGCTTCACTCCCCAAATGGCTGCAATGGGCAGGGATGAGCCAGGCCCAAGCCAGCAGCTTCATCAGGGCCTCCCATGTGCATGCCCAAGAACTTTGCCATCATCTGCTGTTTTGCCAGGCTCATTAGCAGGAAACTAGAATGGAAATGGAGCAGCTAGGATCAAACCAGCCCACATCAGGGCTGAAGGCAATGGCTTAACATGCTATGCCTAAAAGTCAACCCCTAAAATAAGCTTTTTAAAAAGACAGATAAATAAATGTAAATTTCAGTGCAAAGGGTAGGAAATAAATAGAAATAGTAATACAGGAAGTAATAATGTGACATCAGAGAAATGGTGTAAGGTTTAAAGAAAGGAAAAACCTGCACTTGATTTGGTATTATAAAATGCTCTCTGGAAGTGTGAATGATCTGGAAGGCAGTGGATTATTAGTCAACATTGGATAAATATCTATTGAATGCACACTCTCAGGTGCACTCTGCATCTAGAGCAGCATAAGGAATGAGCACAAGCCACCCTACCCCTCCCCCCCAAAGCTTACATTTTCGTGTGGAGTCTCAAATAATATAATAGGGAACAAACCAAAAGAATATATGTCAAGTGCAAGAAAAAAAATCTCTAAGGTTCCAAATGTAGATCTCCCGATGTGTGTTTAGTTGTGGTATCATTCATCCTATACAGCCCACAGGCACTGACAGCCAAGCCCACCCCTGAAGACAAGCTGTGTTCATCTTTTTAAAACTCGGTATCCTCCACCACCAAGAAAATTTAACTTCTCAAATACTCAAATAGTCTGCTGCCATGACATCCACAGCACTGTGGTAGTCACACTTGTGGGAATAAGATAGAGCAGGGAGACTGGGAGGAAAAGTGTCTCTGGAGATGTCATGTTTAGTGTTGGAAGCAAACTGTTAGTGGTTCTGGAAGACTATACAAGAAGAAACAATGAGAACTAGGCCAAGAAGGGAATAATCTGGGCATTCTTCAAGACTTCACAGAGAAAGAGGGAGGCAGTGAGTGTGGCAAGAACAATGAATAACGTGCCACGCAGAATTAAACAAAAACTAGCATTTCAGGTGACAGAAAGGAGTTTGACTTTCCTCTAGCTGAACAAAGAATTCACTGGAGAAATTTAAATAGAAAAGTAACATATTCTAATTTAAGCCATAGAAAGGTAAGTCTAGTTGGACTATAAAAGACAGATGGTGAAGAGAGGAAGACAAGCCTGCAGGTAGGGGGATCAGTCAGAAAGAGTCTGAGCAGTAAATATAATAGCTAAATTTAGTGGAAATCATGGTGAACATATGTCCTTCTGCCCATGGACTATGCTTCTCTCTGTTACATCAAGGAGGTTGTCACCAGCACCCATACATTGCTATATGACTAACTGAAGTTCAGTTGTCTTTGTGACAGACACTAACATGATAGTGACACCATGTGCACAGCACACTTTGATATCCCTAAGTGAAGGAACTGACGATAGTTGATTGAGGTAATAATTCAGAAAGAACAACAAACTGAGAAGGTATTATATATTTGCCTAAATCTTCCTATGAACAACTTTGGATTTGTTATGCACTATTTAAATAATATTGCATAAAATACATAGCAACTCACATCATGCTGCAGCCAGATTTTCATTACACTGCTTTTGTAAGGGTAATTGCATTTTCCTCCAAGGAAGTATTGACAGTCCAATTTTCAAAAGGAAAATTAGAGAACCCTAATACAGTGAATATTTTTTCCCTAGTTGATAATGATTATTCAATGGAATAATTTAACTTCAAAAGTAGCCAATAAAACAATTATAAAATCCCTCTGAGATTAAAAAACAATAAAGATGAAAGCTTACGAATTTGAAAAGGAACATAAAATGTTGAGCTGTCTGAAGGTCAGTACACTAAGTACTTACCAAGAGACAGAAACACAAAAGTAATCCAAGATAAAATAGGTACCAAAAACAAATCAATAACTATTAATATATCATTCATAAACCATTTTATACCAAATAAAACACATTTACACTTTAACACTGCCAAATTTTCCTTAAAAACTAGCTATAAGCTATAGCTTTTCCTTAAAAACTATAAAGCTATAATCTATAACTTTTCCTTAAAAACTATGAAACTACAAAAACTATTAAAAAACTATAAAAAGTTTGTCATATATAAACTTCTTAAAACAAAAATCACACAGTTTATGTAATATATCAAATGTCACCTTTGTTAAGATTACAATAAAAATCTAAGAAATAAAAAAATATATTTTAATGAAAGTTAGAAAATATAAATCAGAAGCAATTTTTAAAATTAAAAAACAAACACTACAATGTACAATTTACTCCAAGAACAATAAGGCAATTTCATACTAGAAAATTTATCAGCATATATTATATCACTAAACTACAGGAGAGAAAAACATGAGCTATCTCAAAAAATGCTTTAAAAAATCATTTGGGGGCCCGGAGCGGTGGCGCAAGTGGTTAAGGTCCTTGCCTTGCATGCCCGGGATCCCATATGGGCGCCGGTTCTATCCCAGCAGCCCCGCTTCCCTTCCAGCTCCCTGCCTGTGGCCCGGAAAAGCAGTCGAGGACGGCCCAAAGCTTTGGGACCCTGCACCATGTGGGAGACCCGGAAGAGGCTCCTGGCTCCGGATCAGCATAGCATTGGCTGTTGTGCTCACTTGGGGAGTGAATCATCGGACGAAGACCTTCCTCTCTGTCTCTCCTCTCTGTATATCCGCCTTTCCAATAAAAAAATAATAAAAATAAATCTTTGAAAAAAATCATCGGAAACTGACCCGCTCTATGTGACTCGTTAAAATTCCTAGGAAACTAGAGATACAATGGCATTTCTCAAACTTAATTAAGTCTATCTGAGGGCTGGTATTGTAGCGTGGCAGGTAAAGCTGCCATCTGCCAATACCAGCATCCCATACAGGCTTCAGTTCAAGCCCTAGCTACTCCACTGCTGATCTAATTCCCTCTTAGCAGCCTTGGAAAAGCAGTAAAAGATGGCCCAAAGACTTGTGTTCTTGCCTCTGATGTACAAGACACAGACGAAGCTTCTGATTCCTGGCTTTGACCTGGCTCAGTCCTGGCCATTGTACCAATTGGGAGTGAACCAGGGGATGGAAAAAGAATCCCTGTGTCTCTCTCTCTTTATAATTATGCCTTTCAAATAAATAAATAGTTTTTTAAAAAGTGTATGTGCTAATGCCATATAACAAATATTGAGATACAGTCTAAATTCTTAAATATATTAAGGCTGGTACCACCACACACACAATATTGAAGATCTTAATGAAAACCAGAAAGCAATCTGCTTGGTGACTGATTGATTGTCATAGGACATCAGGATCCCCTCAAACACCTTGAAATAGTTCAAGGTAGCTGGGCCTAGCTTAGTCTTGTGGGACAATATGCCTTGCTGGAAATGTGGCTTGGGACCCATAAGTGGTTGAGGCCCTGAATAGGTTGGTGTTAATCCACAAGTAGATATAACCAAGTACTTTAACTTCTTTCTATACAAAACGCTAGAAATGTTGATGCCTTACAGGGCATGACCACAGCCTTCTGGTACTCTGGCACCTGCTTGGCCACTGAGGTCAAGAAGCAGCCCAAGCGATGGCCTTCTTTATCATTCAGCACTAAGACTGCCCCTTCCACTATCTTCGAGAGCTGCCCTGGAAAGCTGTATTTTTGCCTTTCTTCTTCTTGCTTAAGTTGCAAATACTTCTTCTGATTACATCCATGATTAAAACTTAGTTATGTGGCCACAATGAACACTAGTAAACCTAAAACATGTAGATTAATGCATAACCACGTTTAGTTAAAATTCAAGATGTCCTTCTAGAAGAAAAAAAGGATATTAGAGGAATACTGCCAGTCTGTGTCATTGAAAGACTTTAAATATTATCATTCTTTGAATTTCTCTCTAAAAAAAAAAAAAGAAAACCCACTCCTGCAATCAGGAATTATGAAGACAAACAAGGAGCTAATCAAGGCTTCTAGACCCAAGATCAAAATTTAAAAATCAAAAGTGTCGCATTTATGCTGGTAAATTCTGCTTAGAAAAATGCAGAGAGAAAAAGATATTTGGATAGCAATATTATTAATCTGTGAAAAATCCTTCCTTAAATGTCTAAAATTATTCCAGACAAAATAATGAAACATTTGAGAACCATAAAGACCTGAGTCACAGAAAAGTCTGCAAAATAGGAGTATCTTCTCTCAAAATTGTTTTAATATTTAATGTAACTGTATTGAAATTTTAAATGGCATTTTCATGCAATACAAACTGATCCTAAACTTTATATGTAAAGGAAAAAGCAATATGGAAATGGGAAGAAAGAGATCCTGTCTAATAAAAGTTAAAAGATACAGGACTGATACCAGAATTGTCAGAAAAATCAATGGACACAGAAGGCCAAGAAACTGACTCATAAATACAAAAGAATATTGACATGATATATGCAGTATGTGAATCAGGGAGGAAAAAACAGTTTATGATAAGTTATGTTAGGAGAGGCAATGTTTCTAAGGAAAAAAAATTTTAATTTATTTTTTACAATATAAACAAGACTCAACTCCAATTACATTAAATATCTAGATATGAGAAGTAAGCCTCTAAATTTTGGAGAAATATATTTGTAACATCAGAATTGATTAAATAACATACATAAAGCACATACAATTTTAAATAAACAAATTTTAATTATAATGCTAAAAAATAAATGTTAAAATTGAAATATTAAAACATCAACTTAAATATTTTTGAAATACATTATACACAAAAGAAATGGTACCCTACTCATACAAAATATTCAACTGATCAGTGAAAGAAATTTCAAAAGCTACGAAATAGGCAAACTGTTAGAGCAAATAATTCACAAAACATAACCAAAATTGAAATATTAAAAATGCTAGTTCTCTCTGTCATCAGAGGAAAAAATAAATATTAATGATGTGATTCGTGTAAGAAACCATGAAAATGGGTTTTATCCTACTCTCCCTTCTACTTCCTATTTTTTCAATTTTTGTAATGCCATATTTTCAATTTATTTATAATCATAAGCCAAGTCTCCTCACCTCAAATAGAAAATTCAACAAACATTAAGTTAAACAAACAGAAAAATACTATTCCTCAGGAAGACAGACAAGGGCTGTAAATAATAACCAAATCTCAAAATATCAATTTCACTCATACTTATTTTTTTAACTCTGTATTATTAGTTACCACAAATCAGAGTAAATGTATATTATTTTTCTTTGGAAACTAGCTTAGTTTATTAAGGATAATAATCTCTGCGCTCATCCTTTTTGTTGAAAAAAAAATGGAATTAATTTTTTATGACCAAGTAGCATTCTCTTGTGTGTATATGTATCATATACATATATACCACAATTTCTTTATCCATTCTTCAGTTGAGGTGTTGCCAAGAATGGAATGATGTTGCACTTTGACACATGACTGAAAATAAAAACCACTGCAGCCGAGTCAGCTCAGGCGGTTAATACAGCAGTTAGGATACCACTTTTGAAGACCCACATCCCAAATGATGTTTATTCAAACACAATTGAAAAGGTATTAACAGCTTCATGGTCAAGAGTGGTGTATATACAAAATAAAATGTTATGCAGTGATAAAAAAGAATAAAAACAAAATAAGGTGCATAATCACAATTATCGCTCTAAAACTATATAGAATGACTTTTATGTATGTATGACATCCATAGGTACATATATATTATTTTTATAAATATGCTTACAAAGGTCATGGACTATAAAATTAAAGAATAAGATTATTTTGAGAGTTATACATGGTTTTTCATGACACAAATCTATGAACTTTTTGAAGATCTTACGTACAAATGCGATAAATGCATACATGTATGGAAGTTTATAAAACTGAAAGGATACCCACTGAATTCCTGAAAATGGTCACCTCTGAAAACAGAAAATCAGAATGAGATTGATGGAAAGCTGAGGTAAACATTTTCTCTATCTGGAGAAGGATGTGCATGTTACATTGTATATGTGAAAAAAATTAAGATGTTATCACCAGTTTTATTTTGAAATAGATACCATATTGTTGTGGTACTTTTCCATGTATATGTCTTTTTGTAACATTAAGAAATGGTCAAGTAAATTTTGAAGAATAAATTTGTTGTGTGACAAGAAACTATGTCCCAGCCCTTTTTGTGCTATTGCTATAGAACATCTGAGACTGAGTGATTTATGCAAAACAAAAATATTTTATAGTTTCAGAGGCTGGGAAGTCCGTGAAAGGTACTGGCATCTGATAGAATCTTCTTGCTGGGTCACAACATGGCAGAAGGCATCACATAGCAGAGGAGGAAAGAGAATGAGCAAAAACACAAAAGGGCCTTCTTAAAGGTGAAGACCTAGTGGCCTAATTACTTCTTCAAGATTCCACCTCTTAATACTACCACAAGGGCAAACATGCTTCATCTTGTGGTTTGAAAAGAGTAAATATTGCAACCATAGCAAACAGGTTGTAAAGTTTCACAAATATTCTTTGTTGTTAGTTCCCAAATGCTTTGAGACAAAAAGAAGCTCTCTAAAGTGTAGTCTATTAAATTTGACATAATGGAGGGTAAAGGCAATAGCATCCCCAAAGTCCAAAATGTCAGATTCTTTCTGTAGCAGTAAATCACAGCAGGCAATAACAAATATTCAACATTTACTTCTGATATTCCCCACTGATGGTTAGCTTCAAAAAATGTCCTTTCTACTTCTGCTGAGTCCATGAAAAGAGGAATCTTGGATCCAATATTGGCAAAAAAAAAAAAAAAAAAGCAGCAACAAAAAATCCCTGTGTTTTCCAACAGCAATGCTTCAGGAGAATATAAGCACACTTCACATCTGTAAGCATACAGTTAAATAATGCTACCCTCTGGTCCTCTGAAACAACTCGCCATTCTAAGATTTACCCAAGTAAAGTGATTATGTCCTCGGAGTAATATTGCAATGAACCTATAACCTGCACATCATTATGAATAAAGAACATTTTCCTAATGTGTGTGCCCAGGAATATTGCCCTAAAGGATGTACCACAGAGAAATACCATTTGTAGTGGGCAATTAAATACAGGAAATGCAAATTCTAAACCTGTCTCTTGGATACTTACAGTGATTATTTTAGCCTTTTAGGGTTCTATAAAGCCTTATTATTGAGAAAGCTGGTAGTTTTCACTCAAGAATCTTCACATTTATTTACACAGTAGTTTTTACAGGAGTAATAGGAAGCATCCTGACTTATGAATAAGTGTCTCATGGGCCTCAGCATGGCTAATGCTGATGCATTTATTTTGATGTTTTTAATTTCAATACTTAAAATCAGTAACACAAGGCTGAACTATTCAAGCTGTCCAGGACGTGGCAGACCTGCCAGGTTCAGGCAAAACGGATAAAACAAAAAGAAACACAAATCAGAATTTCTTCTTTCTCTCACAGTGCTTTCCCTGCAGGAAAGCACTTCCCACTATGATTCCCAAGGTGTGGCTCCTTTGTGTACATATGCCTTATCTAGTCCCTGATACCTGAGCCTTCCATCATTCTCAATGCTTGCCTCAACCCACAGCAGTGATACTTCTTGTATTCGCTGATATCCAGATCAGCAACAATTCCATGAAAGGCTGCTGCTGCTGCTACCACCAAACTGGGAAACTTCCTCTGTTGATGACGTCCAGGACTTGCCACACCAAAACCACTGGGAGTGTCATCTACACTAAGGGCATGGCTGACGTCAAGGAACTCTCACATATGCACATACACAGAAGTGTTTATTCAAGCAATACTTGTTATTGAAAAAAATAAAAGAGAACCATAAACAGTCTCACATCCAAAAGTGATGTATAAACATGCACAATGAACTGTTCCACAGCTAGAAACTACTGATTGCGGTGCCCCTCACTGGCAAACAAAAGTGCAAACTGGACTGTGAAAACTTCAAAGCCTCCTGGCCTGGCATTCCTGTCCCCTTCCACCCAGGAACAGTGTCTGAGGCTTTTTTGAGCAACAAACACAAGCAGCTTCTGCAAGTATATGTCACATTTCCTTGGAATACTTTAATACAAAAAATCTTACACAAAATGAAGCCCATTCATCTCGTTTACTAGTCATTTTCAAAAGAAAAACTGTGAATTGATCCTACAAAGCAAAGATGTTCTTACAATTTCCTGCATTCTTTTACTGCCCTAAAAACTTCATTTATTTTCTCCTCTTTCTTTCTCTGGTAACGAGCAAAAGTCATAGAAGTAATCAAGGATTTCATTGTTTCCAGGGTGTGAAAGTGTGGATGCTTTTAAGACTTCTAATTGAACTAAATCAACTGTTACTTGAGATTCTGATCAAACCCATTCAAATATGGACCCACTGTGTCTCCCTCCAAAATCCACTTCTCAGTTTTAAAATTACTTTAAAAAGCTGACCTCCCTTCACCTTCCTCGTCTTATATTTCTCCCTTCTGTAGGACAATTATGCATTTAAGCACTGAACAGCACTTACTCATTCTACAATAATCAAGCACCTTGATAGGTTCTTGATAAGTTATAGCAGTTTACAAAACACAGTTCCTGCTCCCCAAGCACTTCTACACTCCTATTCTGGCACAAGCTCTTTCATAGAGTTTCATTAGTACACCATATTCAATTCTCATCATAAATCATCATCATCACCTATTCTCTCACCATTGTCCCTTTTCATCCCAAATTAAATACTGACTTTATTAGATATACATGGAGTTCTCAGATGAAAACCAGGGCACTTAATTATATCTCAATTTCTACTAAATGATAATATTCTTAGTATTAGTCTACTCCAAACACTGCAACCTATTTATTATATCTCACAGAACATCCCTATAGTAAAAGATAAGAATGTACAGGATAGAGGGAGAGAGAGCCATAATGTCAGGAAGATAAAGATGTTAAGTTTTCAACTCCAGTATTTTACTGTATGAAGAAATTACACAGACATCTCATGAAAAGGAGTGTATTTGAAGAAATAATTCTGGTCAACCAGGTTCCTCATCAACTGAATTCTTTTGCAAGTCACATAATTTCCTTATTTTTTGATTTTCTTTAAAAAAATAGTGATGGAAGGCATCCTAAGAGCCAGGATTTTTTCTCATCTCCATTCCACATTCAATAAAAAAAAGTGATTGACAGCTTGAAAAGCTATAATTGCATCATGAATACAGGCCAATGCTAAAAGTTGGCATTTTACTTTTCTGCAGAAAACCAGTTGTTCAACATTTACTAATGTGAGTACATTGCCCATGGATAATCAAGACCCATCTTTATATGTCCCGAAAGTTGATGAGGGAGAACAAGCATCTGCATTAGCCACTTTACATAAATCACATAAATTATGTAAAATATGCAGCAACATACATAATACATTATACAGACATCAAATACAGCAAACCTGTTAAAATGGTTAGTATATGCACCTATCTTTGTGTTGTTGTTAAGAAAAACATTTATATAAGTAAAATGGAATGAAGGTGAACAAAGAAGAGCCTCTTATTTTCAGTGAAGCATGAAATAATGAGACTGATAATCCTACCAGAACCACAATCCCCTTGGGTCACATTTAAGGAGAGTAATTCCTTATTTCCTCCAGACCAATTTTCCCCAAGTACGCTTGTCTAGGAGTCCCCAAACAGATACAAAAGGCTCCTCTATACAGCTCCAAGTAGACATTCATTTCTATGGACAGCTGACAGAATGCTGTAATTACATCTGCTATTGTCTCCAACCTGATAAGAAAGGAATGCTTTTCAACTCATCATTCATTGTAGGTTCTGTGCACAAGAGGCACATCAATTCATGGCATATGCTCATCAGCCATGAAATCCTCATGCTGTGCTATCTTTTGTGGAGAAAGCAGAGACTGAAGGGTTTTCTTTTGTTTTAGGCTTTCTTTTTTTTTTTTTTAAATACACCCTGCCTATCCAGTTTATGTTCATTGAACTTGGATTTGAACTGATAAGGATATACTTTTAGCAACCATTCAATTCCTTCAAAATAATCTTTTCAAGAATTTCCACTTACTGCTCATATTTTTAATAAGTGATTATCATGGTATAGTTGTAGCAAGGGAGCTATTTCCTAAGTCCTAATTTCATCTTAAGACAGCCATGAAAACATGTGTCTTCAACTTACACTTAATTATTGTGTGCTCTTTCATACCCCTTTCAACTACCCTCAGAAATATTTGTGCAACTCAATTCTAATCCTAGTCACACCCACAATTTTAAGTTTAGATTTGCTATACATTATGAAACTATATTGGGAGACATACTCAATAGTCGTTAGGTAATATATAATATGTGTAATGCAAAAGGAGAAAAGGAAAGCAAAAATACTGTATCTACAAAAATTCATCTCTTAAATAACATATGAAATAAACAAAGAACAATTCAGAGCACTCATGTTCCTAATTATAGCTTTACATCTTGTAGTACTTTACCATGAGGTGAAATGTTCAACCAAAAACTCTTGTTCCTTTCAGCGCACTTAAATTATGATGCTTAAATCTTTATAAATGTTTTATTTACCTGCCATAATAACAGACTGAACAACAGCAAAGCAACCTTACACTTAACAATTCAAGCTTGTTACAACAAAAACACAAGATATGTCAATACTTTGCAGAATATTGATTTAAAAGATATATTTATTTGGGTGCAAAACAATTCTGAAAATTGTATATCCAAGAGGTTTTTATGAAGTTCAAGAAAAAATGTAGGGGAACAATTGCCCCAAAATATTTTAAACTTATTTGTCATGAATTTTTAAATTACCTCTGCATCCTACTATTCCATAATAGAGACTTAGAATTTATGACCTATATGTAGCTCAAGTATCTAAGTTATTCCAAGCACAAAACTTCTAGATTTTCTATTCTTTTTGGAATTTTTCTTTTTTAAAAAATTTACCCTTTATGTATTGAAAAATCAGATATACAGAGAGGAGGAGAGACAGAGAGGAAGATCTTCCATCCGATGACTCACTCCCCAAGTGTCAGCAACGGTCGGAGTTGCTCCGATCTGAAGCCAGGAGCCCACAGCCTCTTCCAGGTCTCCCATACGGGTGCAGGGTCCCAAGGCTTTGGGCTGTCCTTGACTGCTTTCCCAGGCCACAAGCAGGGAGCTGGATGGGAAGTGGAACCAGCACCCATATAGGATCCTTGCACATGAAAAGCAAGGACTTTAGCAGGTAGGCTACCATGCCAGGCTCTTAGTATTTTTCATTTTAAATTAACACAAAATAGTGCTTTTTGTGGGGTAAAAAATTATATTTCCATACATGCATACAACATATAATCAGCTTAGGGTAATTGGCATTTCATCACTTCAAACTTTTGTTTGTATAGGGAACATTTGAAACTCTTTACTAACTATTTTTAAATGTACAATTAAATGTTATTAGCCTTAGTTAATCCTGCTGTGCTACCAAACATTAGGAGTTACTTCTCATCTCTGATTGTACCAGATATTTATTAAGGTATGTATTAATCATTCTCCCTTTCTCTCCTTTCCCTCTCACAGTTTAACAGAAGGTTCCAGTTCCATCCAAGTTCATGCAAATAATCTAATTTCATTCTTTTTATGGCTGAATAATATAACTTTTTTATCTGTTCACCCATGGACAGATACCTGAGTTGATTCTGTATCTTTCCACTAGGAATAATACAGCAATGAACAAAGGAGTTTACACTTGTTTTGATAGTTTAGTCTATTGTTTTCTTATCAAATTGTCATAGAGGGAACACTAAAGTAAAAAAAAAAAAAATTATAAACCAAAACATCTAAAGCATTCACCAACAATGCTTGTATCTTCCCTTCTGGATTTCTGTCCAATGCAAGCCAAGCATCCATACAATTTGGTTCTCTCTTTTTGGAGGAAGAGCTAACTGTGCTGTTGGTAAATTAAAATATTAAGAATAATCATAACTATTCTACCACCACTGCACCTCTTTTTTCCCTTTTGTCAGAGAGAAGATGCTTATAAAGCAATCCTAGACTGTAGGGGTGATAGGATCAATTTGCCCTCACACAACACTGTGCACCTAGACAGACTGGCAGTGGCAAAGGATTTCATTTACTACTTTATTTTCCCAGCCTTACCTACCTACCACTGTGTTCATAACTTGAACTGAGAAGAGGCTAAGGTAATTTTCAGAAACATACTAAAAGTGTTTTTTTTTTAACAGAAGAGATACAAATGACTTAAGTAAATTACTCCAGCTATTTTGTGTGAAAGAAACAGAGATAACAGCTCATTAAACAAGCCTATCACTGAAAATAAGGCATAATGGATTGGGCCCACTCCTTTCTATCTATTAAAGCATAGTGTGGCAAACTTTGCTAAAGGCTAGAGAACAGTATTTTGGCATTTCTGAATCACAGATAGTCGTTGGTACATTCCTAACCACTTAAAAATGTGTGATGAGCGTGAACAAAGGATTATCCATGTAAAAACTACAAGTTTCTGTTAACACAGGTTAACTGATTTCAGTAATCAGTGCAATTGCTCAATTAAAAGTCACTCTATAGCTCAGGCACTCATCAGGTAATCAAGTTAGTCTCTCAGACATTGGTTGCAAGTCCTTTGTAGATACACAAAATTACATTAAAATTACATTGGTAATTGCTTAACTAAACCAGGAATGGTGTGTGTGTGTGTTGCTCTGCTAGGTAATTTTCACCCTTTTTGTGACTGACTAATGCTATTACCTCATGTTGTGATGTGTGTGAATCCTAATCTACCTCCTGGTTCAAATAAAAGATACAAAAGGAATACATACAAGATATGAGAATACAAAAAGACACAAAAATGAAATTTTCTTCTGCCAGCTATGTCTTTAACATTTCTATGACATCAAGCTAGATGTAAATCATTCAATTCCTTGTATTTTCATTCAAATAAATTTTAAAGCAACCTCTCCTCTTATACAACTGTAGCTATGGAATACAGATCTCAAAAAAAAAAAAATCAGTTAAACATGTCCCATAAGGTGGGAATTCTTTCCCCTAACCTTTAATTTTTCTAAAGGACCTGTACTCTATAAAGTTGGAAGCTTAGCTATGGTTATTTATGATTTATAAGTGTTAAAATGCCTGCAGGCTAAATACAAAAAAGGAAGATATCTGTGATTTTATTCCTCTGTCAGTCTCATAAGTCACATATGAAGAAATTGAATTTCACATTGTCTTTAAAATTCACCCTTGAGCTAAGACCAACATTACAGATATTTCAGATTAAAGGAAGGGAAGCCACTGTTCATAAGCTACAGATGAACAATGAAGATTTCTAATACGAATGATTTGTGACCTTAATATAGACACAAAGTCATGTTTGTACGGTTTCTCTATAGCTGCCACAAAACCACCAGCAGAGAAGGGCTTCCAAGTGCTTTCAGTATCTGCAGCTGTTACATGGCACAGGATAAATTCCATATTTGAAAAAAAACCTAAAAGTTTAAACAGGCATATGAAAGTTGTATATATTTAGGGGGAACTCTGATAGTTTAATACATGTCTGTTTTGTGTAATATCCAGCCAGGTTAGATATAGTTATCTCCTTAAGCATTTAATTTTGCATAGTGAAAACATTCAAAATCTTACTAACTTCTAGCTGTCATATATTTTTTTTAAAGTATACATGGCTAGTACAATGGCTCAAATGGCTATTCCTTCATCTTCAAGAACCAGGATCCCATATGGGTGCCAATTCATGTCCCAGTTGTTCCACTCTCTGCTCCCTGCTTGTGACCTGGGAAAACAGCGGAAGATGGTCTAAAGTCTTGGGACCCTGCACCCAAGTGGCAGACCCAGAAGAAGGACCTAGCTTGTAGCTTTAAATCAGGTCAGCTATGGCTGTAGCAGCCACTTGGGGAGTAAATCAGTGGATGGAAGATATTTCTCTCTGTCCCTCTTCTCTCTCAAATTTACCTTTCCAACAAAAATAAATATTTTTTAAAAAAGAAAAAGAAGGAAAAGAAGTATACAGTACTTCACCATTTTCTATTACCCCAGAACTTCCTACGCTTACCTACATAGATATAATTTGGTACACACAAATAAATATTTATCCATCTCTTCTCTTTCATCCCTGGCCTCTGGTAACCACTACTATATTTTCAACAAATATAAGATGATCATTTTTTCTCACTATGAGCAAGATTACATGATACCTGCTTTCTTTTAGCTTTTATTAATACAATGACCTCCAGTTCTAGTCAAGTTGTGAATAACAAGAGGTCATCTTTTCTATCTCTAAGTAACAGTTGTGCTTATGTATCACATCTTTTTCTTCATTCATTGTTGGATGAGCACATAGCTTATTGCTATTTCTTAACAATTTTGATTACTGCTACAATCAAAACCACAATGAAATGCTACCTCATTTCAGTGAGATTTCTTATTATCAAAAACATAAAAGATAACCAGTGTTGGTAAGGAGGTAGAAAAGGAAGCTGTAGTACACTATTGGTGGGAATATAAATTAGTCATTATAGAAAACAGTATAGAGGTGTTGCAAAACCAGCTTGTGATTCAGCAATTCACACAACTAAGTATATGCAGGGGAAAAGAAATCAGTCACTGAAAGAAACATCTACATTTCCTTGCTTATTGTGGCATCCTTCACAATAACCAGCTCTTAAATATACATGCACAAATAAGGTATGTATTAACATAAATATAGCCATACGTAAACTGGGCTTTAGAAATAAGGAAAAACTGAGGACAAAGTATGAAGAAATCCAACAAGCCTTCGCTCCTTCACCCAAAACGTAGCTGCCCCAGGTATTAATATCTTGCATTTGTGTTATATATTTTATCATTTATTATTTACCAACGCTGATGCATTATTAGTTACTGAAATTCAGTTTATATAAGGGTCCACTCTGGTTTGCATAATTCTGAGCTTTGACCAATCAGTAATGTCCAGTATTCTTCATTACAATATCATGCAAAGACATTCTAACGTCATAAAAGGGCCTATGCTCCACCTGATCGTCCTATCCTCTTTCCCCATGAATCCCCAGCATTCACTTGCCAATCTCTTTATCTCATTGGTTTTATCTATTCCATGATTTTATGTGGTTTGAACCATAAAGAAACATTTTTTTTCTCACACTGGTTTCTTTCATTGAGCAATATTCAGTCAAGGTTTCTCCATCTCTTCCTGGCTTGATAACATCTTATCTCTAGATATGTTTTTAAAAGCAGAGGAGGTAATTCTCAAAGATACGATCTCACCGAAAGGCATTTATCAAAGGATATTAAATAATTTTGAGTAAAAAAAGAAGTAAGTTTCCCAGCACAATAAATATTTATCTATCAAAAGTTGTACTCACAGGTTCTTCATAAAAGAAGTTACTGCATAATTTTGCTTAGAATTTCCAAACATCACAGCATCTACAAGATAGTGAAAAATGAAAAAAAAAAATAGAGTTAATGCACATCATCCTTTACTCCAGGTTACGATCAAGGTCAGGCTTCACCAAGGCAGAGAAAGATAAACATCACAAATGGTAGCTGACTGTTTTCATAGATGTGTCCATTTGCAAATAGTTGCAAATAGGCTCAGGGAATAAGAAAATGAACCATTTTCAGTTATATCTGTGTTATTTGCAGGACATCACCTTCCTATAACAGAGCTCTATTTTGTACAGTTCCTATCTTAGAAAATGTAGCTACAACAAGCGTAAGACATTAGTCCCTATTCAGCCACTTTATAGCTCTGTGATTTCACTGAGTCACTTTTCCTCAGTAGCTTTGAAAAAACAACAGTGCTCCTCCTGACTCAACGAAAAATTCTGGGGATCAAGAAATTGCATTAGATGGATGAGATAAAGGTAATACACGAAGAAATGTTTTCAAACCTCACTTCACCTTCAGCACTCTTCCCAAGTAAAATGGGGTCAGGGAGAATGCTTTATGAAGAACCTGCTTATGAAAGAATACCCTATAAACCAAAAAGCAATTAAGCATCATAAGAAATGACCAGAATAATGCCTTGGAGAAGAAAGTACTCAAGCCTTTCTAAAGGAGGAATAGCAGCAGCGGCATAAATGCCACAGTGAGTCCCTGGGCTTCCAAGACAGCACACCTCTCTGGTGAAGGTCAAAGGGCAAACGCAACCTAAATGTGTTTCACAGCAGCCGCTTTTTCACAGCAGCCAGGAAGTTGGAGCATCCAAATAGCTCTGGCTGCTTATTGTGATATGGGTAAGCCCCGTTTCCCTTTCTACCACCCCAGCCATAAAACAGGCACTGCTGTAACTAGCTGAACAGAGACAAATATTCAAAGAACCATCCTCCCTAGGTGAATTATGTGCTCACATAATCCAAGCTAACTGCAATAACTAAGCCAAATCAATCCCTTTTCTTTGTCGTACCCATTGGCAAGGAGGCACAAATGTCACCAACACACTGTTCAGATTCTCCAAATGCCCACTGTTACACCAAAAGAAGGCTTTGCTTTGGGGTCTGTGTCAACAACCTTTCAGAAGACACAGGCCAAACAGTCAGTGCTTTAGTAGATCCAGGAGAATGCCTTGCAGCTATCTTGCAGTTGGGCTACTGTGCTCAGCTGAGTAAATGTCTGCCACAGAAAAACATATACATCTGCTGAGAGGCATATAGGGCCAACCAAGCAGAATGCTGAAGGTAAGCCCTGACATTCTAATAAACCAAGGTAAACAATTTGGGCAAAATGGCACGAATTCTCACTCACATGAACCATTTGAATTCTAAGTATGGAGAAACGAGAGCACTAAAAAGGCAAAAAGGCAAAAAGGCACAGACGCAAAACCTGAATAAACATGTCTCTTTAATAGAAACAGCTTTAAAACACAAAGCAGTAAAAACAAACTGATGGAATGAAACAGTAAAAACCTACTGAGTTCTGGATTTAGAAGTAGGAAATGCTACCATTAAACAGGGTTAAAAAGTATTCCCAATGGAAGCTAGCCAGAGAGCAGTAGGCTAAGCCTCTGCTTCAGGTACCAGCACCCTATATGTCCCTGCTGCTCCACTTCTGATTCAGCTCCCCTACCTGTGGCCTGAGAGAGCAGTGGAAGATGGAAAAAATGCTTGGACCACTGCACCCATGAGGGAGATTCAAAAGAGGTTTTGGATCAGCTCAGCTCCAGCCATTGCAGATATTTGTGTAGTTTATCAGAAGAACGATCTATCTCTCCTCTATGAAACTCTTGTTTTTCAAATAAAAATAAAATGATTCCTTTTAAAAAAAAAAGCACTCCCTATAAAAAGTTGTCTATAACTTCCCTGATCATTTGAAGGTAAAAATTGGAGGTGCCATGTATACAAAGTGTCAAAGAGAGGAGCAAATGACAATTGTCCACACCTTCAACTTAGGGTTACAGTTTTGAGCAAGAAATGAGACAAAGAAAAAGCGAGAGAATGTAGAACAACATTTCTCATAAAAAATAAAACCATACACAACATTAAAACACAGGACTAAACTAGCTCTAAGGTTAGGTTTTGAAAACAGTCTGATAAAGACTCCAAACTAGTGTCTCAGGAAGGTCAAAGACAATGGAAGGGTATATATTTGCTGTCACTGTTAAAATATCACTTGGATGTGTTGGCTGGTTTTGGAACGGGGCAGATGGGCAGGGACGAGCAAACTTTAGCCCACTGGCAAGTGCAGAAACCAGGCTGGAGCACAGCTCATGCCAGGCTAGGCTGTCACAGCTCCTAGTATGCATGAACCAGGGATGGGAGCAGACTGAGCAGGGTCAGGCTGCAGCACCCACCTGTGAGAGTTGGGATTGGGGGCAGGCGGGGTCAGGCTAGCCTGTAGCATCCAAAGGCAAAGGCCAAGACAGGTGAGGGACTATGCCAAGCCGGTCAGAGCAATCACTGCCATGCATGAGATGTGTGGATGGGGACAAGACTGGTTGGAGAGCTAAGGGGATGCACTAGCCAGGTTGTGGTTCCACTTGTGAGCGCAAGGGCAAGAGTTGGGGGCTTCAATCTTGCCTGGACATGGCTGAAGTGCCCCTCGGCATTTGTGTGGACTGGGTCTGGGGTATGCCAGACTGGGCTAGACTCCAGCACCCACTGGAGTTCATGAGAATGAGGATATATATAGAATAGGATGGGCCAGGCTAGGTCTCTGTCCCTGCTGAGCCATGCATAAGCTGTGTCTGGGTGTGGACCAGGCTTGGCTGAGCTGTAGAACCGAACATTAAAAAACAGAAAAGGGTGATGGCTGGTCAGGAAAGGCCATTGGCCCTGCTAGGACAGGAGGCATACTAAGTAGGGATGAGCCATGAACCCACTGGTGTGTGTGAGATCTGGCACAGGAAGAGGTTCTGGTGAAGGAGCCTGGGTAACCCCTCTGTTGGGACACAGCCCCTACAAGTGAGAATAAGGACTAAGAGAGGGACTATCCCAGACTAGGCCAGATAATGGGACCTACCAGCATACATTTGGCTTAAGTCTGGGATAAGCCAGACTAAGTCAGTTCATATCACCTGCTGACCGATCCAATAACCAGATTAGTGTGTGGGTCATTCCCGGTCTGGCCACAACGCCAGCCAGTTTACATTAGGATTGGGACTGGGGGCTGCCTGGGGGCTGGCTGGGCTGAGTTAGGCTGTAGCCCTCAGCAGCATGAACTTGAACTTGGGGAGGTGCCAAGCTGGGCCAGGCTACAACACCCACTGGCAAATGCTGAGGTGAGCCAGGCTATGCCAGAATAGGTCTCAACACACAACCAGCACTCATGAGAGCAAGGGGGAGGAAGAGGGAATGAACACAGTAGGGGGGCTGCATGGGGCTCCCCTGTTGGACCACTATTCCAAATCTGGTGAGTGCGAGAGCTGGGACTGGGGGCAGACCAGGCTGATGGCTACCCTGTGAGGCAGCAAGGATCATTCAAGTACTTGAAACCATGTTATTCACATGGGAGCTCTGAATTGAGTTCCAGGCTCCTGGCCTCAACCTGGCACCAGTTCCGGTTGATGGAGGCATTTGGAAACTGAACCAGTGAAATCAATCTCTTTCTCTCTCTCCCTCTCTCTCTCTCCCCCTTCTCAACTCCTCTGCTTTTCCTTGTCTCTCTTTAATTCACTCACTCATTCTCTCTTCATACATGTGTCTATTTGTCTGTACTTCCCACTCTCCCTCTGTCCCACTGTCCCTTTCTTTTCTCCTCCACCTCCTCTCCTTTAATTCCTTCCCCTTAGCCATCCCCCTCTGGCACCATCTTTTCCCCTCTCTGCATTAGTTCCCTTTTCTACCTCTGTTCTTTCCCCTTCTCTGTTGTGCGGCCTTCCAAATAAGCAAGTAAAAGAAAATAAAACAGAACACAAAGACAGCTTTGAAAAGAAAAATATAACTATTGGGATAAAATATAGAAACATGACAAAGAAGGTCTCAGTGAAAGATAAAATGAGATCTAGATAATTAGAACATAAAAGTGAGCAATTTACCAGAAACCAACATAAAAGAGCACTCAAGTGCTATCAAGTAAAGCTCCATAAGAAAAATTACAGGAACAGAAATTGGAAGCTGAGGTTAAAAAAAAATAACAGCAACATTTGAAGACCTGGTAAAGGAGGATTTAGCGGAACTGAATACAGAGTACTCAACTGAAAAATTGTTTGTCAAGGACCTAACCAATAGAAGAAAATAAAATCATACATAGATATATCACAGTGAAAAAAAAGAATATCAAGGAATACATTTTACAAGCAGCCTGCCAAAACACAATTACCTGTAGGAAAAGTACACACATAGCAGTCAACAACATGAAACTTGTAAAAATATCCTCCACTCCTAGAGGCCTGCATACTAGCCTTAGGCCAGCAGGAATGATGGGATCCTAAATTGAAGATCATCTCACTAACCCAAACATGTGAAAGATACAAAAGTACTCCTACACTGATTGTGACAGGAACAGGCAGGCAGCAAAGAAGGTCACAGAACTCACTGTTGCTGTCCTAGTTGTACTAGCCAATGATCCCCTACCCTCTTTTCTGCACACCACTCCTGGGCTCTGCTCCTAAGAACTGCAGATGGTAAGCTTTTAAGAGATAGTATGGGAGGAAAGGATTAAATAAGAAACAGATTTGAAAGAACCCTGTAAAACTTTTAGAATTTTACTATATTGTTCAACTCAAATGTACAGAGGTGGTTCAAACAATTCATGAAATAATAAACTCTAAGAAACTTCTCATAGCTCTGAAACACAAGAAGATGAAATATTTGGCATTAAAAATAAGCAAGACAAAATAAAGATGTTCTAGATGAAGCTGAAACAGTCATGAAGTTACTTCTTTCTACAGGATCTGAGCTCTGTATTACCTGAGCACTCACTTGCGAACTCTCAAACTGTCTTCCTTTGGCAGCTTCCATTTCTTCTCCACTATGAAGTTTAACACGTCATCCATCCTGTATGACTCTTTATACCAGATACCCAAATCCACTGATCATGCTACTTGTGACACGTTCTCCACTTCTCAGTGCTATCTCTTAGATAGGAATACGATGTTAGTACAATAATCTCTTACAAATTTGTATCATTGGAAAACATTAAAGTTTCAGTGTACAGAAAGGAGAAACAAAGGGGAGAGATGTTATATAAGCAAGAGCAGTCACTGAAAACTCACTCCTAACAGCAGGAGCATGGAACATCATCCTGGTATGGGAAAAAAAGCACAGGCCTCAGAGAGGACTTAACACAAGGGTCAGAAAAAAAGTAGATTTAACTCTCTAAAAATCCTTAACAGGAGGATAGAGGGTCCTGAAACTGTGGCATACTGAGTTAAATCACTATCTGCAGGGTTGGCGTCCCACATGGGAACTAGGTCGAGTTCTGGCTGCTGCATATTCGATTCATCTACCTGTTAATACATCTGGGAAAGCAGCAGAAGATGAGCCAGATGCCTGGGCCCCTATATCAATGTGAAACGCCCAGAAGAGCTCCTAGCATGAACTGGGCAGTCCCAGACATTCATTCATTCAGTCAGTCAGTCAGTCTCTCTCTCTCTGGAATTCTGTCTTTCAAATAAATAAATAAATAAATCTTTAAAGTCCTTAATAGAATGTTAAAAAAAATCTTCCATCACCATGAGCAAAAAATCAATTAACAAGGAATAAATTATGGGAGAAAACCATGGAATATGATTTTTAAGAGATAGTAGAGGGGAAAACAGTAAAATAAGAAAACCTAATGGGGAAACAAAATTTAACAACTAAACATACCAGATTGTTAGAAAACAAGACAGAGTCATAGAAGTCAAAATTTTGGACGTCCCTTAAAACACTGAAATAAAAGGTAAAAAAAGAGAAATTTTTGATTAAATATGGAAAGATTTTAAAAACAAGACACAGCTGTGAAAAGCACGGAGATGAACTCAGAGAAAATTGCTTGTTTGAAAAGAAAAAAGAAATCCATCATATGAATGAAAAGGACTTAATCACTGCCATGAAAAATAATCCATCCGAGCTTTTACTAAACAGACATTATCAAAGTATGAGTTGGGCTGTTGCCCATTCTGAATGCTCAGGGTGAAAATATGTCTATTTCTTTTCAGATTCTAGAGCCATCCTTACTCCTGGGCATGGAGGACTCTGTCCAATCTTCAAAGCCAACAACAGCAGACCATGCCCATCACACACCCTGTCTGACTTCTTCCTCTGCTTCCACATCTTACAAACACTGGTGATAAGACAGGGGTTTAGTTGATCATCTAGCTTGATCAATCTATCTGAAGGAAACCTAACAATCTTACCCCTATCTGCAACCTAAATTGCCCACTGCCATATGCCACATAAAATTTAAGAGAAGCCATAGATCTGGGTTGGCACTAAGTCCAAAAGACCAAACCACTGTGGACTTTAATCACAGTAACTGGTATTTGACTGGTTGCAGCAAGCTCTGTAGCAAATTACTTAAGCAGTAACCAATTGACTAAACTGCAGGCAATTAAATTGTTCTCTGTGCCTCACTCTGCTTTCCTATAAACACTGTCTGATCACATCGTTGGATGGAATTCTCAGAGCGGTTGAGTCCAGGAGCTGTCCAATCGGTGCTTTGTGTTTGTCTTGTTTTCCTTCCCAAATTATACTTGATATAAGTGGCCTAAAGATTTTTCCCTTTTAACACATATAAGATAATATATTCAGTTTCTGGGAATTAGGAATGGACATCTTTTGTGAAGAGGCAAGGGCTCGTAGCCTTTGTACCACTCTGACTTCACAGGCACAGTGGACAGTTCCCAAACTGCTAACAGATCTCAAAGGTCTGTGTCTCTCAATTTCTCTTCCCAAGTGTTTTCTCTACTCTTTTCCCTAGCTTAATTCAAATAAAAAAACCTCTCAGAATCTGGGAAAACCAGAAAATCAATGACAAGCAACCTACAACCAATGGGCATAGGAGTTGGGGCATAAAGACCCCAGCTTCCCTACCCCACTGTTATGTTCGAGGCATATTCTGCAGTTCCTTGGAAGGTTCTCATTGAGATGGAGCCACATTTACTTGCAGCAGGGACACACACATATGCTTTATTGACTTTTCCCTGTTTCCCTTTCTGCATTTCAATATTTTTGGTTCCTGGTATCACTTTCTAAATAAGCTACCTGCTGTTGGCAAATAGATCATCTGTGGCATCTGGTAATCTTGAAGATATCTGATACACAAAAGCTTAAAGCACAATTTAAAATCTTCATGCAATGTTTTGTGATGCATCCAGAATACAAAAGAACAGGAGCTCTGTGAGCAGCTGATAAGAGTCCGACTCGCGTCCTATTCACTATCACAAAATGATTTCTCATCACCTCCTTAGTTCTTATAATGTATCCGATTAGAGAAGAGCTAAAAAAACAAAAGCATGAATAGCAGTCTAGACTAGGTCTTCAAGTGGTGTTGCAGTCATCTGGTGCTCATGACCTCAGTGTATGGACAATGCAATACCCCCCCCTCAGCTTGTTATTCTTTGCATTGTCTTTGTCATAAACTGTCTCAATCTGAAAGTGGCTCACTGCATATTTACTATTGAATCCTTCAGGCCTTGACTTCACTCTGTTTTGTACATATGAGCTTGATATCTGCAACAATTCCTTATCTAGGGCCTGCATTCAAAGGAATCAAAACTAGGAGTATTGTGCTTTGGCAATGCCACATTATAATCTTAAAAATATGTATACTGAAGATATAAACATAACATGTTGTATAAATTTGAATTTGTGAATAGAGCATCAATTCATATGTGAAGGAATGAAAGGAAAGAAGGGTCAAAAGAAAAAAAAATCACAAAATGCAAAACTTACTTATTTCTAGAACAAAACCCCATAGAATACATTATGTATAAACTATACATACTTACTCCTGATAGTTCATGAGGCTGGGAAGCCCAGGGTCAGAGTAACAACAGATTCAGTGTCTGCTGAGTTTTCTCTATGGCCTCATAAGGTGGAAGAGGGAGAAGGGTCGCCCTTGGTACCCGTTTGTAAGCAAAAATTCTATTTGTCAGAGTTGCACTTGATGACCTTTTACCTCCCACCAGTCCTTTCTAGAAAGGCCAATATATTAGAGCATGGTATTTCAACATATGAAATTAAATGAAATATACACATTCTGTCTCCACAGTATAAAGTAATTACAATTTTCATTTTTTGCCTTTATACTTTTCAGCACTTATAAGCTTTTATTTTTTGATAATTTTATTATAATTCATTATTTTTAAATTTAAAAAATAAGTTGAGTAGTAGAAATTGTCTTAAATATATTCAGAGCTGGCAAAACTGCCATCTTCTATATGGAAAGTAAACGTTTGAAAATAAGAATGGACAAAGAATATAATCAAGATATTCACTAAGGAGATGTAGACAGCTACTTACTTATCCAGGGCAACTAAGGTTAAACACAAACGCATCAGCAATCAAACAAATACACAAATTAAATTGATGAAATACCATTTTAAAGGATTCATTTACTTTCACTGCAAAGTCAGATATACAGACGGGAGGAGATACAAAGAGGAAGATCTTCCATCCGATGGTTCACTCTCCAAGCAGCCACAACAGCCTGAGCTAAGCCGATCCAAAGCAAGGAGCCAGGAACTTCTTCCAGGTCTCCCACGTGGGTCCAAAGGCTTTGGGGCATCCTCAACTGCTTCCCCAGGCCACAAACAGGGAGCTGGGCGGGAAGCGGAGCTGCGGGGAATAGAACCGGAGCCCATAAGGAATCCCAGGGCATTCAAGGCGAGGACTTTGCTACTCTTTTGTGCTAGGCCCAAAATAGCATTTTTCTATTAAACTGGTAAATTAACTTGCAATGTCTGATGTTAACATGGGTGTAACAGAATTGCTATTCTCACATGCATCTGTTAGGAAAGTAAACTGCTGTAATTTCCAGAAGGCTGTTTACAAAACCTTATATATGGGCATTCTCTAGAAATGATGATATCACTCAAAAATTTTTCTTCTGGAAAAAATCAGAGATACAAAGATTCTACACAGAAGTACAGAACTGCTTCCATCATATTATTTTTTAACTTTTGAATGAAATTACTATTTCTCAGTGATGAGATCATAGATGTGATTTATTTTGACTTTAATACTTTTCTGTGGTTTTTAAGTGTTTTCACTAAATGCTGAGAATTTTTGCAAACAGAAAAGGCTAACATAAAAGTTATTTTCTATTTTAAGAGATAAAGTATGAATAACCTAACTCTACCTGCACCATCCCTTGGCTTGCCCTGCCTTCAATCCATTACTGGCTATAAAAGACAACACAGAGGAAGTAATTTGCCACACAGTTCAGACTCAGAACGAAAGTAGAACACCTGTTCCTTTCCCTGCTTTAACAAGGATGCGACATGATCTTCACTGAAATCAGAAGATGGAATGATTTGGCAGCAGAACTGAACTACAGGCAATTTTCTATCTCTGGCGCTTAATTGCTCATTAATGTTTCAAATGTCACCAGTAGTTTTTTCATTAACAATTCCTTATTTACCACCTTTAAAACACAGAATGGTTGGACAATTACTACAAAGAATAGGTTAACACATGCTTCATTCTTCCAAAGGATGCTAACATTAAAGTTATGATGAGGAAAAAAATAATGAGATTTCTCCTCAGAACATGATATTTTCATTTCAATTTATCAGCTGGAACATTTTAATGTCAAACCCCTTCATTTCATAAATTGGGCTTTCTTGTTCTTGATAAACAAAAGTTGGATATTTTGAATTAATATTTAGATGCCAGCTCCTGGGAACAGAAGGGATTTTTTATTCTTAATAGTAGGAAAAAAAAAAACAGTGTCACAGCCAAATCAGTAATTTCTCATCCATTAAAGTGCAATGCTTATGCAAACCTGATATGTCAACATTTGTTGTAATGAACTATTGTTTCAGGTACCATAGAAAAACATTCCCCAACTGTAGGAACTGCCTAGGTTGCCTTGTTCCTAGGGAATTGATACACTGCTAGGAGAAAAAACAGCCAATAGTTAGGGGTTGGGGTTGGGGGAGGTCAGGATTTGGGGTCTGATTAAAGTCAAACTTGTGTTAACTATACCAGTGTGGCAGCATAGTTGCCTATTCTGGTTTTTGTTTGTCTGGTTGGTTGGTTGGTTGGTTGGTTAGTTGTTGTTTAAAGATACATGGAGAATGAGGGAAACACCAAGCTAGGATCTGCCATCCCAGCCACTAAGTAGGGGCCTTTAGACTGCCCAAGAAAGGTGGTCTGAGGACATTTTGGGGTGGGAATATCGGAGGGCATGCTTGACAGGGGAATGACTTTTGGGAGCTCCTGCAAACCAGGCCACTGCACTCAAGGTAGGTGAGGGAGCTGAGATGGGACAGCAAGAGGGGAGAAGCCAGAGCACATGTCTGAATCAGACCATGACACTCTTCCATGTAGGAGACCTGGGCTGAGCTAAAGCAGCATTGCCTGCAACCCAATGGTGCAAGCAAAAGCTGGGGCTGGAGGACATGTATGGCTGGGCTAGGCCACAATATCCACCCATGAGTGTTGGAGCAGGTGGTGGGTCACGCCAGGCTGGGCCACAGCACCCACCACAATGTGACAGAACCAGATCTTGGGGCAAATTGTATAGAGGACTTGTGGGCTCACCTCTGTGGGACTGTAGCCCCTGATGATTTGTGTGAGAGTTAGAGGTGGTTGTGGCCTGAGCCAGGCTAGACTGTGATTCACCTGACACTTGTGGGAACTGGGACTTGGGGGAGGCCAGGCTGTGCTAGGTTGCAATAGCAACTTTCACATACCAAGGTCAGAACTGAAGGTAGACCATGCCAAGTGGGGCTTCAGCACTTGCCAGCATATGTAGATGCAAGGTTGGGAACGAGCCTGTTGGGGAACTTGGGGAACTCCCCTGCTAAGCTATAACTTCCTCTGGGGAGCATAAGAGCCAGAACAGAGGGCAGGCCAGGCCAGTCAAGGCTACAGCATGCATCAGTATTTGTTTGGGCCACGTGTGGGGGCAGATCAGGCTGGGCTAGACCACAGCACAACAGCCATGACAGAGTGTGGACTACACTGGCTAGGTTAGGTTGCAATACCCACCAACGAGAGCAGAGACTTCAGGTGGACCAAGCCAGGCTGAATTGAAGCACCTACCAGCATGTATAAGATCTGGGGCTAGGAACAGGACTGCTAAGGGAAATTGCCTGCTAGGCTGAAGCCTCCACTGATGAATGCTCGAGTCAGAACTCTGAGCAGACTGGGCTAGGCAAGGCTGTAACACACATTGGTGTGCATGTGGACTGGGTCTAGGGGTGGACTGTGGCAGGCAAGGCAGTAGCATCTACTGGTGACAGCGGGAATAGCTGCGGGCTAGTTAGGCTAGCCACTGGTGATTGACAGGACTAGTGGTCAGACATGTCAAGCTGGGCTGCAGCACCTGCCAGCACCTGCCAACACAAGCAAGATCCAGGGCTGGGAGCAGGCCTGGTAGAAGAACCATGGGCACTCCCCTACTGGGCTAAAGCTCCCACTATTGAGTAAGGTCTGGGAGCATCCAGGCTGGTGAAAATGGCAACACGTGACAGCATATGTGTGAGCCAGGTTTGGAGTTGGGTGTGCCTAACAGCTGGGTGGTATATGGACAGGGCCTGGTTAGATTGCATGGAGTCTGGCACATATAAAACTGGGGTTGGGGTAGACCTTCAGAGGATTCTGGGGGTCAGCCCACACAGGCCACAGCACCCACTGGTGTGTGAAATCTGGGCCTGTGGTGGCCTGAGCTGAGCTAGACTGCAACACCTATCAGTTTGCATGAGATATGGGGATGGGGGCAGAACTGGCCAGGCATCTACATCCACCAGTATGTATGTTGCTGGTGCAGGTGACAGAACGAACCTGATCCTGCACTGGCTAGTACAAAGAGGAGTAAAGTCTGAGTCACCCAAGCTAGACTGGGAACTCAAACCTTATTTGTTGGGAGATTCCCCAGCTAGACTGACAGACTCAAAAGCTGGCCACAGGGAAGATAACAGGATGTGTGGCCTGACCTTGGTGTGCCTTTGCTGGGACCTGACCTCCTCAGTCACTAATGCCTGTGCAGTGGACCACATGCTCAGGTGCATACAGGGAAGAAACAGCCAGATCATCTAGGCCAGCAGAGGATATGGAGATCCTCGTTAAAGGATGCATAACAGAACAGGTTGGGCAATTCTGACCAAGCTTGGCAACATGTTCCTGGGTCCGTGGATGACTAAGGTTGACTTGTCAGCTGAAAAGACTTTAGAAAGATTTTCTCAATCCTGGTGCAATGAAGCCAGTCACATCTCAGAACTATCAAAACACTGAAGTTACATCCATGGAACATTCTTCCCCACATTGGGGTATCTAAGGGCTCATCAAATGACCAGCCACACAGAGGGCAGTTCTCCTTTGTTAAGCTTTTCTGTCTGATTTTTGAAAGGGACACAACAGTATCTTGACAAACACATTCAAAGCTTAACCATTCAAGGACTAGCTTAACCACTCAAACTCCAAAGCATGCTTTGCTCACAGACAGCAACATACTACAGCCAGTCTCAAACTGGGACATGCAAGCAGATCGTGACATTAACAGGAAAACTCTGAGCCCAATAACTGTCCATAATATTATAAATTTAATTATATTAACTTGAAATTTAAAAGAGTCTACCAAAGCAAGGTTAATAAGTACTCAAAAAACACCTCCTTATAATTGTGCTGTTACATTTTACAATATCTATGCTCTTGAGATTGCACCTATTGTATCAGTATAACAGATATACACTCATATAAACAACGATAAGCTTCTGTAACTCTTTCCAATTCTTTTTTCTATAATATAACTTTGAACTCTTGAAACCAGCCATAGTAGAAGTGTTTATATCATGTAAATGGACAGATATTATAAATTAAGATTTCTTCACCCACATAAAGTCTACTACGAAACATTTATTAGCACATCTCTGCTTGCAGTAACAAACTGTAAAAAGTTTAACTAAAATCGACATACCAGTTTTAAATTATACATATTGCATTCTGCTTAGGCCTATACAGAAAAAAAAGTAATTGCATCACAAAATGAATAGGTAGAAATTATACTTAAAAAAAAGAAAGAAAAAAGGAATAAATAATTAATCTCAACACCAACAGAGGCCAGTATCTGTCACTCACATCCCATATTGAAGTGCCTGATTTCAAGTCTCAGCTCCAGCCCCCAACTCTAACTTTCCACTGATGCAGAACCTGGGAGACAGTAAGTGATGATTCAGATAGTTGGGTCCCCTGCAACCCCCAGAGACCTAGAGTGGATTCTCATCTCCTGGGTTAACTCTGGTCTAGACCCAAATGTTCTATTTGTGGAGTGAAACCAGTAGATGACAGTGTTCTCTATGTCCCTATTTATCTGTGTACACACATAAGGATGAATTATCAGATCACTACTTAAGAAGTCATTTTGGATAACCACATCCCATATCCAAGTATCTGGCTGGAATCCTGCCAGTATCACTGACACAGCCTCCTGCTGATGTGATTTATCAAAGGTGATGGTTTCTAATTGTATCTGCTTTGTTGCAAAAGACAGAATTTCATTTTTTTTTATGATTGAGTAGCATTTCATACAGTATATATGCCACATTTTGTTCGTCCAGTTGATGACCATCTTGGTTAATCCCACTTCTTAGCTATTTTGAATTCAGCTGCTAAAAACATGGAAGCAACCCTTTCATATACTGATTTCATTGTTTAAGCTATGCTTAGTCAAATCAGCCAGTCCCGACAAAAAAATTGTTTCCCCTGAGTTGTAATAATTAATACAAGAACAAAAACATAATCACAAATGACATTTTGAGATTTGATTATTGTTTACAGCCTTTGTGTATATGGTAGTGGTTCTCTTCTACCCACTATTTGTTAATTTTTTTCAACCTAATGTAGGGTTAGTCCTATGATTTTAAAGTGAACTAAAAGTCATTGAAAGGATATTCAAAAAAGTTAGTAGAAAGTAGGGTGGATGAAAACACAAGCAGGAAGGAAGAAAGTGAACACTATGCTCCTAAATCTGCATTCAAAAATTCATGAAATTTATTCAATTTTTATAAATAATGTTTAAAAATATGTAGTGACTCAAATACTTGCTTCCTTGCCACCAAGTGGGAAAATTGAATTGGGTTGTGAGACTTTGGGAAATAAACTAGAAAAGGAAGGATTTCTCTCTTTTTTTCCCCTCTCTCTACCTTTCAAGTAAAGTGGAAAAAAATTAAAAGTAAATTAATTCATATATATATATGCTGTAACAAAATGAAAAGGATGATAAATAATATACATATAATTTATATGACCTAAATGATTCAACAGAAGGTCACTTCAGAAATCAGCATTCAAAAATCAATATCCCAATACCAGAATGACCTTTCAACCTTGTCTACTGAATAAAATACAGACTGCTACATATTGTATTTTTTTTAAATCAAATGGACCTCCTAATTTGAGTGAGATTACATTTTACCCCACTTCCATTAAATGAGACAATATTACTACCATTTTTCAATGACAAGAACCTGGCACAATTTGAATTGTCCCTTACTGCCCTCAGAATGACCCACTATATGTCCTGAACAGTAAAAAGCAACGGGGTCATACAAAATTTGTGTTCAGAACTAAGCAGTGATGGTGAAGCAACGATCTTTTAAAATTTTCCAACATTTTATAAAAATAACATTAAGTGGTTTCTGAATTAACAAAAAAACACTTTCATAAAATGTCAAAGACTATAGTTCACTGTCCTTAGCCTCATATCTGAGGACTGGGATAACCTGAGGAGATTTATTTATGAGAGTTCAAGTAAATCCCATTAGGCTTTTCTTAATACCCAGTGGCACTTCACAGTTAATATATTTCGTTTCATTTTCATTTACATAATACAATGTGATATTCTTATATTGTATAATCTTATTTTTTATTTCATAGAAAAACTTGAAGCTTTTCTATGAAAGAGGCCCTGTGTGAACTATACCCAAATAACTTGCAGAGAATTGGTACCATGGCTATAGTAAAAAAAGAAAGAGATAATTGTTAATAGGAATGTTGAACAGACTGATTTCCAACCTGGATTTATGACACCCGTGCATCATAAATATTCAAATATGTCAAATAATACTTTACAAATTTTTTAAGGTAAAGAACATGTGAATGTTCATAAGTAAACCCTTAAAATCAGAATTATCAATATTAATTGTGTTTGACTCACTCTTTCATCTCCTTAAGAGGGTCTTTTTTTCTCTTTCATGTAATAAAAATTGCCCCTTAGGAATCATTTCCGGACCTTTATCTTTAAACACTGATTGTATCACTGTGGTTTTATTTCAGGAGTAATAATGTGATCAAACATGTTCCCTTCAGGAAACACTAGTAAGCACCTTATTTCCAGGACAAGTTTTCACTAGACACTGGCATAATATCACAAATAGACGTGATAGGAGGGTTCTGAATTCTATCATAATGCAAACGTGTCATCAAATGTTATTTTTAATAGGAACAAATTCTAAAATAATTTGGAAGCATCAATTTGGTAGTTTTGAGACATTTTAGGAAGAAAAATTGCCTTAATAAAGCATAGTAACTTCTGAGGTTACAACTGCAATAATCTGAATGACAGAAAGAACTTGCAGTATAGGCTTAAAGAGTTACTGCATGTGCACTTCTAGTTTACATTAAAAAAAAAGTCTGATCATGGGAGCTGGCATTGTGGCATGGGGTAAAGCTGCTACCTGTGACTCTGTCATGCCAAATAGGTATTGGTTTGCAAGAAGGCTGCTCCACTTTCAATCCAGCTTCCTGGTAAAGCAGCAGAAGATGGGCCAAATCCTTGAGTCCCTGCCACTCATGTGGGAGATCTCGATGAACGTCTGGGCTCCTGACTTCAACCTGAGCCAGGTCTGGCTGGTGCAGCCATCTGCAGAGTAAACCACCAAATGGAAGATCTTCCTGCCTGTCCTTCTTTCCCTGTGTCACTCTGACTTTCAAATAAATCAATCAATCTTAAAAAAGAAAAACAAAAAGGCCAGACATGTTTGTGATGATATAGCAGTTTTGTAGCTTTATAGATAGCAGAAGTTGCAGGACAGCATCATGCCATAATGCCCCAGGCCACAGGCCTGTATCTCACCTCCTCCCCTGGAAGACCCTCTCTAAAAACGCCCATGCAGGGTTCCGATGCTACTGCACCCCATCTCAGACACTATTCCTTGGGAAGCAGCTCAAGCAAGCCAGTCTGCCCTTTCCAGTGCTTGGAATTCTGCACAATGACATTTTCTCATCACATATATTCATATTTTCACTCTGGGATATAATTGACAAAAGACTATTTGGAGCATTTCAATTAGATCATAGCACATTTTATTGCTTTAAATGGCATACACTTTTTAAAGGACATGTCACACTTGTATACATATGATGTCTATCTGCAGTATCCTGAATAATTAACAAAAATATTTCACTTAACCAGGGGCAAGAGAGATCCCATCTGATCAAATATATTTGGATGATTTTTCTTAGAAAGGCAAATGTCATATGTTTTCTCTGATTAATGTTAATAATACAGCACATATTAAAATGTAACATATATAAGCAAAACTGATTTTGATGTTTGATTATTGTTTATAGGTCTTATCTACATTCCTGAGAAACAGTAGTTTTTCTACTCATTACTTATTGAATTCTTTATTTAATGGAGGAGGAAGCTTACAATTTTAAACTATATTGGAAATTTGTCATTGCAGAAAAGAAAGAGAAGTGAGTGTAGAAACAAGAGAGTGAGAAGGGATAGCATGGGAATTCCCATTTTGCTGTAAAAAATATATATATATGAAATACATACATAAATTTGTTTCTTTTATATAAATACCTGAGATAATAGGGAAACAATGATTGAAGGGAAAAAATTTTTTGTTTGTTTATTTTACTATTTCCATTAACTTTTTAATTTTTAAGAAATTTTTCATGATACAGTTCCTCAGGCTCAGGGATTCTTCTTATTCTTTATTGAGAATAAATATTAGAATCAGATGGAAAAAGAGTCAAAAATAGCTTGTTGAAGTAATAACCTTCAAAGAGGATAATTTTCAATTTTGTTTATACCCCATCACATCAAAATAGCCAAATACTATCATCATTTGCATCAGTAGCTCATGGTGTTAACTCTTCTTACCTGAGGTGGAGAGAGTCAGCTTTAGTGGGAATGATGACATCACAATGCTAGCTTTATAAATACCTCCAGATGAAGCTGACATAAATTTCTAGCCCTACTATAAACAGTTTCTGCCTCTGTTCCCCTGAGTTGATTTGAGGGTCATGGAACTGCTACGAAGATTAAACTGGATTTCATTTGGTGGTGGGACCTCTATTCATAATACCATAGTATTCCTCTGAAATTAATGAAATGAATTGAAATGAATTTCTTATTTCTGGGGTTTTGAAATATTTATTTATTTATTTGAAAGTAAGAATTACAGAGCAAGAGAAAAGGAGAGACAAAGAGAGATGTTCCCTTGATTAGTTCACTCCCCAGATGGACAAAATGACAAGAGCTGTGCTCACCCAAAACAGGAGCTTCCTCTGGATCTCCCCCATGTGGGTACAGGGGACCATGGACTTGTTTCTAGATTTAATACAAACAGGTATACTAAAGCAGAATCCAGACACAGACAGGTTTTTCAAAGTCTACATCATGATTCTGTTAAAATGTTTATTTGTCCTTAGACAATGCACAAACTTTTTCCAGTTTTACATAAATATTATTTCTCCTCTTTCATCAGGTTTAATCCATTACCTGTTTTCTTTCTGGCCCCAACAAGGATGTAACCTTGACATCCTGGTTATGAAAAGAGACTCTGTAGAAGTGCAAGTTTCTACAAAATTGTTCATTATAATCAGATAGAAGAAGTAAATTTTTGTGTTCTATTGTATGGCTAATAATGGATTTAGTTTACAAAGATATATATATAACTCAAAAACTGGAAGAAAGAATTTTTGATGCTCTTATAATAAAATTGATCAATATTTCAGGTGATGGATACGCTACGTGCTTTCATTTGACCACCACAAATTGTATACATGTATTGAAATATTACACATCACCTGATAAATATGCAAAATTATTGAGTCAATAAAACACAATTGCTTAAAAAATATTTCCTAATGTTTATAAGTGATGTGAGTACATGGAAAAAGTTAAAGATTTCTCAGGACAAGTGTAATTATCCTATTTCATGGTCTTTTCGTAGAAGATCTTGCTCCTACTAGGTACAAAATAAGTTGAAGAGCAGTAGGAAGAATCTAGGTCATATGAGTAACCAATGTTCAAAGACAAAAGGGCACAGTTCTTGACACTGTGGACTGCCTGAGGTTTGGGATTAAATGAAACCTTGTCCTGGGACTGTGCCCTTGTCACCCTCCTGCAATTACAAATTAGGTCATATTGCTCCCTGCGGTATGTCAACATGACAATCTTCCTTGATTAATCAATCAAGAATTTTCTTCCCATTTACATTAGTGTCCCAGGTCAGCACTGCTGGATTGTTAAGAAAACTGTCTCTGGACCTTCTGTGTTGTGATTTAATGCTATAGGATTACAAAAATCTAATTTTTTTTTGGCAAAATTCAACTCATTTTTTGCCAATGGATCATTGAGAGTAACAGAAAAGAACATTGTGCAAATATATTATGGGGAGAGAATGATTAATATAATAAAGGGAGAAAACAATTAATATGTAAAGAACTATAGGTTCTATAATGGAGATAAATCCATTCCAGGCCCTTATTTGAACACTGGCAAAATACTGTTGCTCTGACATTGCATCCAGTGTGCATAAGAGAAAGTATATTCCTCTGACTTGACAGAATTTAAAAACATCATCCACTCTTTCCTGCAGTAGTGCTCATCACTCTGATAGTTTCAAGCTGCCACAGTTGGAGTTTCATGAGGTAATTTCAAACATGTATTCAAAAATACCAATGTGTCACTAGAGTGATGAAAAACAATGTTCATTAACTTCATGTTGATGAAAATCTGCTCCCTTTCTCCCTGGTGTGGAGTGTGTTCACTCGCTGTGTATTTAAGTGGATGTATAATAAAAGTGTAACAGAGACTGCTATGTTCAAATAAGCAGACAAAGTGCAGTATGTCTCTCTGCATCCAGACCAAACATGGACTTCCAGTGAAACAGTTGAAAATATCCTAACAGTAGGATGCTGGACTCTCCAATATTGTTCATGTCCACAATCTCAGGAAACACCTCAATAAGAGCATGATGGACTTATGACTGTTTGTGAAGGTCTACCCATTGTAACACTAGAGGGGAAATCAATGAGGGTGGAAGGGAACTTGGCCAGGAGGACAGGAAATTCCAGAGCCTATGGAACTGTATCATAAAACAATAAGAAAAAAAAATTTAAAGAAAAGGTCAAGAAAAGAAAAAGAACTATAAAAAAAGGAATGAAGCCTTACATTCACCGTGTGTATTAAGGAAATATTTTGACTGTGTAGCACAAAGGATTTCCATCAGCTAAGAGGAGGTTTGAAGGTGTATCCCAAAATTCACCTATTGGGAACTTAATGCTACTTGTCCAAGAGTGTAAGCAGCCATACTGACACATTTACGTGGTTCTCCACACAGGAGAGACAAACATCACCTGCATCTCCCTATACCATCCATGGAAGGTACTGCTTTGCCAGATTTTTTTCCGCTGCATCTAGGTCTCACAGTGGGATGCACTACACTGCTTCAGAACAGCAGGGAGCTGTCCAAGACTGTCTGAGTCCTCTCTACTTGGACACAGCTCATGGACACTCTGTTTCTACTCCTTCTACCCTGAGTTCTCAAAAATGCAGGAACAATTCCATTATAGCCTGCTGGCCTCTGGCATCTGGCCTAATATTGAGTGTACAAACCCTCCAGGGATTTTAATGGGCACCCTACCTCATCCTTCCAACCAAATGGAGCTACTACAAACTCAGTTATCAAGAAACATATTTAGAAAAAACTTTCTCACATAATGCAATGTAATTAATAAAAAAAAAAGAAAGAAAGAACTTTCTTCCTCCCTTCAAACTCTCCACTGCTCCCCAGTTCTAGAGATTCTATAATCTAATCAGAGAGGAGCATTGTGTTTGGCCACGTACCTTTCATTTCTTTGTTCATGGCACAGCTTCATGCTCTTGGTCCTTCAACAGACTGACTTTTTAAGGCAGCACAAATGCCCATATTCTTCAAACTCAAAATCATATTTTCTCTCAAACCCACTGTTTCTCTCCTATATTTATAAACCTGTTTTTAAAGCTAAAAGCCAAGCATTGACTGATTTTTCCATTATTCTTCAGCAACAAAGTTTCCCTAAGGCAACAAATACCAGAGTTCTATTTCAGCTTTAATCAGTGTAAGAAACACTGCAGAGTAAGGAGAAATTATCAGCCATGAATAACACTTCAATTAATATTTCATGACTATCCCTAATTATTAAATTTATAAGGATAACAACTTATTGTGGAATTCAAAGGATATATGTATATGAATGAGACTTGCACACTGGCTCTAATAGGTACTAATTAATGAAATTCTACTTTCCCTCCAAGTTCTAATGCAACATATCTTTTAAACTTTCCTTCTAAAACTACATAAAAATTTAAAATTTCTTAGTCCATCTGAGCTTCTTAATTTCAGGATAGTATTTAAAAACTCTCCAATCATCTTAACTTTTTGTTTTATGTTAAATTTGTTGTGCAATTTGATGTGATGCAAAATTGCATCTTACTAAATTCTCATTTCAGATAAAAATTAATTGTTTAACCTCCCCAAAGCATAAATGCTCCCTCAGAAATATATGATTTCAGGGTTAAAACACCCTCTATGTAATCTATATGTATGCTACAATTAAATAGATGACTCTTTTGATGTTAAAAATGTCTACGTCTTTCTTTCAAAACATGAAAAATCATGCTTTATGTATTCGCATCAAGACTACTCAATTATTTTTGTGCTATTATTTTCATTCATTATCACATTTTGTTTTCCTCACACATATAATATGCCATATACTACCAATAAGGTAATGAGGCTGCTCATATTAGTTCAGGAATATACCAAAAATCATTAACAATGGAGAAAAGTTAGAAGTGATAAAAAGCCATTAAGAAGGTTAATCAATTTCCATAAGACCTAAAACAGCTAAAAGCTGTAGATTTATTCAGGCATATGGAAAATGCAGTCTAGAATTATAGGGGTTCTGAATTATCATTGGCCTTCAGGAAAAAAAAAAAAGACCATGCCTTGCATAAAAGGCAAATACCTGCTACTTGAGCAGTGGCAATAACTACTTCAGAGTTAAGAATTATTCTGATGATTGTTACTTTCCTCTAACTACCACCAGAATTATTCAAATCACCACATCTTAGATTGCATTCTTTTAAAGAAAAATTCTGCCAAACATGATTTATCAGGAGATTGGAAAAGTGCCTGCAGCTTTTTAATGTGTCTATACATTGCTTCTGAGATGTGTGTGACCTTGTACACTTAAAAGGATGATGCATAACAACTTCATGCAGTTTTTTTTCTGCTTGAAAATATATTAATCATTTATCAGGCACTGTCCTGTATATGTACTTTCCCTACAGAGTCTTTGCCAGAATTTTTAAGTAAAACATTTCCAACAACGAAGATTCAGGCAGGAAGACAAACTTTCAAAATTAAAACAAACTTAATGTCATATAAGGATGAGGATCAAGGAAGCAGCAAAAGTTGCAACCACTCTGGGGCAAGAGAGGACAGGGAGAGGAACAGATTATTGGAAATTTGGCATGTTCCCTTTGCCACTAACATGACCAAACCTGTTGGAATTCAAGGAGCATGTGAATGACTTTTCTTGGCTGACAATCTCTGCCAATGTACAAATCCATTTTGCAAATCTTCAGCAAACTATGAATTAAGAAATGCGGCTATAACAAGCTTATTGATTCCTTGCTAACAATTTCTCTAATGTATTGCTTCTTTTTCATAGATTAAAATGTTGCTCTGATGTTCTCTAAAACTCCCATTTAACTGTTAACACACTTCTTCACAGTCTAAGCTTCTCTACTAAACAATGGGTTATCTCCTTAAAAGACAGCCTCTCCCCGATCACCATGCCAGCACTGTCACCTCCCAAGGGAAAGCCGCTCATTCTCCTACCCCCATCCTTTTCAGAGTCTAAATCTGGGAACTCCTTGATTTTCTTCACTACTATTCCAGAGTCATTCAACTCCTCAATTCTACATGCTTCTCTTGGGTTCACTCACAGCATTTGCTAACCACCCTGTACTTCTACTATTGGAGACAACCAAACTCCTGTAATCAGAGACAAGCCTACTTTTCTGCATAGACTTCAACACAGAGCTGACTGCCACCACCTTGACAACTCCTACCACCTTAGCTGTTTTCAACACTCACGCAGAAAACAATTGCCTGAATTCTCACCACCAGGACTCCTAACCTCCAGGGGCCTCCCACTCCACTTCAGTTACCCCCTGGAATTCATGGCCACCCTGGAATCTATCATTATCTACAAATGACATCACACATCAACACACTTTTATTCTCCAAATAATGGTATCACAACAACAAGATGAAGTAGCTGACCAGCAACAGACTGTTTGAACCATTAAATAGCTGTTGCTTCACATTTTCCCTATAGATCTGATATAATTCTCTTTGACAACCTCCTCTAACTCAAAACACACAGGAGAGGAAATTCAGAGGAAATATCACTTGATCTATTCAAGCAGATACAATAAAAAGCCACCACCAGCACAGTACATATGTCCCTTACCAAAGCAACTTAAAATTACCAGGCAAAACACATGTTCATTGAAAGACAGGTATCAGATATATAAGTGGCTTCAGAAGAGGTGGAGGAACGTATAGGCCGTGGCTAGTGGGATTGGCATAGTTCCTAGATTTCAAGTGGGTAAACAGATTTGGAAAAGCAGTAGCCATTTTAAGAGAAAATGGCCAAGTTCCAAAAGCAAGGAAAAAAAATAGGCATTCTAAAACAATGCCAGATCAGTCTAACAAAACCAAAATTCTGTGAAAAGTGGACAGATGAATTTTGAAAGAAATGTTGGGACAAGACCAAAATATCTGATGGCAAACCTCAGTCATTAGAGAGATATGAAGTCCTCATGACATATCCAATTCACTCCCATTGGTTCTATTTTTCTTTTGCCTAGTTTTGATTTTTATTTGTTGCAACACTACTCTCTAAGGTAATTGTCCCAGTTTCCCTTGAATTACTACCATCTGTTGACTGTACCAAAACACTATGTTGCAAAGAAAAAGACATTTGTTTGGACATGGTACAAACAGTGCATGGGACACATTATAGTTTGTCCCACTGAATGCATCCAGGAATTTAATCTCCAAAGCATATGTTAATAGCATTGCAATGGTAACTGAAACTTACTATGGTGTTTAGAGTGGCACCTTTGGAAAATGATCAGTATTTGCTAAGGGTGGAACCTTCATGACTGAACTCTGGCACATTATCAAGGAAAGGGAGCAGACAAAAATGGACAGATATGGACCTTCCTTGCCATGTGATGCCCTAAAACTCTTCCAGTAAGAAAGTCATAAGATACAGCCTCTTGATCTTGCATCTCTAGAGTCATAAGCCAAAATAGCCTATTTTTTATAAATTAACCAGACCTGGATATTTTTGTTAAAGTAATGGAAAACTTGGCTACTAGATGTGTTAAACAGGACATTAACATGATGGCTGTGAATAAAACAATGGGAGTATACAAAAGGACTAAAGGATCAAGGGGAAACTGAAGACAAACTTCTCTACCAGCAGCATTTCTTATGAACTAAACCTATAGGACACATTATGATGTAGAGTTTTGCTATTATTCAAGCTTCTTTCTACATTTTGTAGAAATACTCACTATCCTGATAAATCATTTTTAGTCCATTTGTTAAGCACACAGTTTCACACTTCCTTTTTATTTAATTATTTATTCAATGATACAATTCCATAGGCCTGTGGGATTTCCTCTTGCCTTCTTCCCTAACCACCTTCCCCAAACGATTTTCCCTACATTGTTGCAATGGTAGAGTCCTTCATTATACTCAGCGAAATAAAGACAATTCCAAAAGGACAAATACTGTATGTTTTCTCTGATAAAAAGCAACCTTCACACAGAACACAACATAAATATATACTTAAACATGAATGTACATATATTCACCTAGAGGAACAGTATAATAAAGGGTTTCATATCAACATGTGAAGATACAAAGCAGTATGTATCTCTACTTCCAAATCAAAGATGGACTCAGAATGAAACTGTTAAATATATTGTAATAATAGGATGCTGGACTTACTGCCATTGTCCATACCTACAAATGTCAGGATGCACTTAAACAGCAGAATGATGGACTTATGACTGTTTTAGAAGGTTTAACACTTTCTATCCCCATTGACAAAAGAGGCTGTATCCCCTAAGACTCAAGTTGGAGTCAGTAGAAAGCATGTTGCCTTCCAAGTAAGTTTTCCACGTTTCACTCAATATTCTCTTCATGGAGTTTCTGGAACTGAGATAACCAGCGCATCTGTAGACTATGGCAGCCTCATGACCTCCTTCCACAAAAAAGCAACCAGGAAACAGGTTTCACTAATTGCTCCTGGAGGCTGCAATCAGCAATATAATAGTCCTGTATTGGGCAAAAACACACTCTCCCCCCCCCCCCGTCTTGTGCCCTGATATTTCCAAATTGCACTGCAGCAGGAATCCCTGCCGAGTTTGGTTCCATGGAAAGAACCCTTGGATGCAATCCAGAAGAGCTGCCTTGTGATCCCAGTTCTGCATTGAATTTGCTGTGAGATCTTGGGTACAACCCAAGATATAATCTCTGGGAGCTTTGTAAAATGAGCTGGTTAGATTAAATACCCTCCAGATTTTTCTACATCTATTTTTTTTTAAATATCAAGACATGCTAATTAACAAAACAGGTCCAAATTCTGCTCATTGAATTGGCAAAAGTGGAAACAACAGCACTATTCACTACAGGCAAGAACTCTTAGATTATAGATGAGAGATCAAATTAGTAAGAAAAACAAAAGTGATGAACTTCTGTCATTATATAAAAAAGCTTTTAAAACACACAAACTCCAAGGAACCCTCCTCTTTCTTCCACACATGGAATTAATTTCAACAACTTATCTACCAGGTATGTGATAACATAACTATATTTTAAGATATTGCTTATAATGATAAAAACTTTGAAATAATACTAACATCTACTCATAAGTCATTGATTTATTATAGCAAATTTATGCAATTCTACAGCAAAAAGTAATTTTAAAAGATGCTTTAGAAAGAAATTTAATAAAGTTAAAATTTTCCCTATATTAATATATAAAATGTTCCCTAATTAATATGTAAAAGTGATTTACTTAATGTAAAAGTGATTTACTTAAAATTTATACTTAATTAGCAGCACCTCAGATGACCTTAATTTTGTTATGTTCATGGTTTATGACTGTTTTATAAAGCCATTCCATCTTTCATAGCAAGTTGACAGCATATGTAAGCCCCAGTCTACAGAGGTTCCTCATGTAGGAATGTCTAGTATTGCCAAAGGATTCCTTATTTCCTCCCAGGTTGACCACTGCACCACATGCTAAAAGTGGGTCTGGGGGCCAGCACTGTGGCAAAGTGTACTGAGTTACACAATCTGCAATGACAGCACCCCAGGTGAGCACAAGTTAAAATCCAGACAGTTTCACTTATGATTCAACTCAGTACTAATGCATGTAGAAAAGCAGGAGATGGCCCAAGTCCTTTTCCACTGACACCCACAAGGGAAACACGGATGGAATTACAGATTCCTGTTTTTACCTTGGCCCATTACAACCACCTAGGGAGTATATCTATGCTGGAGGATCTGCCCCACTTCACTTTCTCTCTTTCTGTCTCTTTCTTTGCCTCTTTCTTGCTTTTCAACTGCCTTTCAACTAATTCCTTCAACTTTTAGAATTTATATAAATGGAATAAATTTTATATATTTAATATTTACAATTTTAAGAACGTATTTAGGGCCCAAATAGGTAGCCTAGTGACTAAAGTCCTCGCCTTGAATGTGCTGGGATCCCATATGGATGCCAGTTCATGTCCTGGATGCTTCATTTCCCATCCAGCTCTCTGATTATGGCCTGGGAAAGCAGTCGAAGATGGTCTAAAGCCTTGGGACCCTGCACCCAAATGGGAGACCTAGAAGAAGCTCCTGTCTCCTGGTTTTAGATCAGCTCATCTGTAGCCATTGCAGCCACTTGGGAAGTGAAACAGCAGATGGAAGATCTTTCTCTCTCTCCTTCTCTCTGCAAATCTGACTTTCCAATAAAAATTTTAAAATCTTTTAAAAATAAAAATTTAAAAATTTTAAAAATAATGTAATTAAACATCCTATCCTACCCTTGCTGCTCCTTCATTTCACATGTTTCTTTTAACTTGGGCAATGACACACTTTAAATTTACTTTATAATCACAAACTTACCCAGTATTTGAGACTCTCTTCCTATAAGGTTCTTCACCTGCTGCTTTATCTAGTTAACACTTTCTTACATGTTACTCCTCAACCTCACTGTCATTTTTCAGGGAAAAATGTGTCCTAAGGACTCCCAGCCTTCAATAACAGTGCTCTCTATCACAGCATCTAATCACAGTTGTAAATTTGCAATAAAAAGAAGCCATGTCCTCAATTTCTTCTTGCTTCTCTTACTCTTTCTTCTTTTTATTCCTGAACATCTCATGTATACTAGAAGAGGTCATGGCACACCTTTTTAAGAACGTCTAGACTAGTCTGATTTGGGTAGTCTCCAAGAGCACACTGGGAGTCATAACGGCCTCCATAATTGTGAATCCCCAAGCATTACTATGGCTTGAGCCTAGGCCTCTAATTCTCCTTTCATCCCAAGAAAGGAAAATGTCTTCCTCACCCAGACAAAAGCTTGCTTCTTGATGTTAAGTTATTTGGAGAACACTTACCTATATCCACACATCGTACGCTGAACTCTAAGACCTGAAGAATTCATATACTACTTATTCCAAGTAAAAATTGCTAAGTTCTAAATATTGATCCACATGAAATACCTGTATTCTTCTGACCAGGGAGTCATGCCAGTCCATATATAGCCCATAACATAATCCTTCCTCCAACTCTGGTATGAAACTCATGATTTCTTAAAAAATAATTCTGGAAAACAAACTATTTTTGGCAATAAGGCAGCCTTAATCCAATAGAAATCCAAATCATGTCATTGTACAGCATCCTAGTTGTGCTAATTACAGATAGGTTGTTTAACACCAGCATTGACATTCAGTCCATTTTTATAGCCCTATCTGAGAATTCACCTAAATTCTATGTGTTTAAATCAACCAAATTGACAATAAGGGAGTTTACCATAATATCTGAGAGAAATTGCTATTTATAATCCTCCAAAATGGCATTTGAGCACTACAGTCAAGGAATCATTCTTCTAAGATAACCAACAACATATACAAAGACTCTCACAGATACATACACACAGAACACTGCACCAAGGTTAGCTTCTGCTTATCAAGATAGTTTCTAGGCTCTATTTTGATCAGATGAAGTGAACATAGGTTAGACTGGGGCTGGTCCTCTTTAGCCAATGTCCTTCATTTCTTAGAGGTCAGTAGAGTATGAATGAGTGAACACCCCGAACTCTAAAATAAAGAAGGGGATTCAGGAAGCTGCTTCCATATTATGTTCAATAATACTGAGTAGTACAGTGTTTCCCAGGAAATCTTCAGCTCACTGTAGAAAAACTGATTCAGTGAAAATTTCTGAGGTGCTAGTGGAAATTGAAATTAATAATCACTTTTAATTGTTAAGCAAAAATAAACTGAAAAGAGATGAATTGGGTAACCCAAGGGACTAAACTATGAGTGACTACTTAATGCGTTTATCTTTTTAAATTGAGATAGTTACGAATGGTAGGAAAGATGTTAGAAGACTGAGAGACAGAAAATGCCTTTTTTTCAGCAAATAAGAAATCTCTTTTTTCTCTTTTCCTAATTTATTCATTCATATAAAGTAGACAAATGTCACTTATATCTCAATACAGATAATGGAACATACTATTGCTTGCATTCTCCCGCTTCTCCTGAGCACAAGAATATCTTTTAAAGAAAGAAGAAGAAGAAGAGTTTTAGCTTAAGAAATTACTCCGTGGAATAAATATTTTGTCAGTAACTTTAGTCACCATATTTAAAATTTTAATAATACTATATTAATCCAATTTCAAGGATTTAGTGGAAAACCAGACACAATTTTAAGGGACACCAAGGCAGCCCAGCGCAGCAGCACTGTCCCTTTGTTCCCCAAGCCCAAAACCTGCTCTCTTTTCTATTATAAGGTAATTACAGTGCTGAATATGTTTCAAAAAAAAAATTCACTCAAAGATTAGCTATGGGCCCCACGGTGTTACTAGTCAATCTATCTGTAAGAGTAGAAGATACTCACACACAGAATTTGCATAGATCACTCTTAGTTCTACAAAGATAAAGTATTTGAACAAAAGCTTTAAACCTATACTTTAAATATTTTTCTTAATGCAGAACTAGGTCCAATTTTAATGGAAATAATCTTAATTTCCCCTAAGAATACATGCCGTCGATATAATCACAAATGAAATGGATTATGTTCTAAATAAATGTAAGCTAGAGAGACATTACATAGAAAATGAATTGTTGCCAACCAAAACTATTACAGATTAACTAAAAAACAAAAATGTAAAAAAGCTTATTCTTACATCAACTTCAAAGCACAAATAAATGAATGCCTCTTTATACAGGCAAGTGTTTTGCATAGCAGATAAAGAACCAATTCGAAACTCATACCCCACATAGAAAACCTGGGTTTAATTCCAGGCACCATTCATATTTCCAGAGTCCTGCACTCACACATCCTGAGAGGCAAGTGATGGCTTAAGGAGTTGTTTCCCTGGCACCCACATGGGAAATTTATACTGAATTTTCAGTTCTTTGCTTTGACCTAGCCTCAACTCAGCTGTAGTGGGTAAATGAAAAATGAATCAGCAGACAGGAGATTTATTCTCATTCATTTCTCTCTCTCTCTCTCTTTCCTTCCCTCTCTCTTCTCTCTCTTTCTCTTGCTCCTCTTCTCTCCCTCTCTTTATCATAAATAAAAAATATTTTTTTCAAAAAGAAAAATACCTATAAAAAAGACACACAATTCTGATATTAATTAAGAAAGTGACCTACAAGCCTATACTTATACTAGCACAATCCACAACAGCAAACATATGCAAACAACCCAAATTGTCCAAAGAGGAATGAATAAAGAAACTGTGATACATCATCTCCATGGAAAATTACAGTTATTAATGAAAATCTACCATTTGCAACAAAATGATCCAACTATACACTATTATGCTCAAATAAGTCAATCCCAAAAAGACAAATATCATATCTTCTAAGACAACCTTCATGCAAAATATGAAACAAAGATTTATATGCGAACAAGTATATATATATATATATATTTATATACAAGTACATATATATACATATAACATCATGGAGAAACTGTTTAATGGAGACTAGCTTGCTGGGAAATGAAGACATTTTGCAGTATGCATCTCTACTCCTAAATAAAAGGAGGATTCCCAAAGAAAGTATTACCTTGACAATATGACACTAGATTTTCTGCCTTTGCTTATACCTACAATTTCATACACTTAAATAGCAGAGCCCTAAACTTGCAACAGTTACTAGAGGACTATACGACCATGATAATATGGGGGAAAATGGCAGAAGGGGAAGAAGGGAGGGAAGAAGTGGGGGTGAAGGGAGGAAGCCCATATACCTACACAATTGTATCATTAAAAATAAAAACAACAATAAAAAAAGGAATTTTTTAAAGAAAAAACCCTACAACTATCAACCAACAAATTTGGTTAGAATAAATAGAAGATTTTTCTAGATACATTACCAACTATGAAGAAGCAGAATACCCAAACAGACCAATAATGACTAATAAGATAAAATCAATAAGAAAACCAAAGTCTACCATCAAGGAAAAGTCCAGAACCATATGGTTTCTCTGCAGAATATTACCAAATATCTAAAGAATTAACACCAATATTTTTAAATCATTCCAAAAAATAGAAGATAGTACTTTCAAACCTATGCTACTGGCCAGCATTACTTTGATACCAAAAAGTAAGACAAGAATACTACCAAAAATACTCTACAGAAAAATATGCATGACTATCATACCATCAAAAATCCTCAGCAAAATATTAGCAACTCCAACCCAACAGCACGCTGAAAAGATTATTCTTCATGTTCTAGTGAGATTTCATCCCTAGGAAGTAAGAATGGATCAACATTTACCGAGTAACAACATAATGCACTACATTTACAAAAACAAACAAAATAATCTTAAGATCATTGTAATGAATGAATTTTATAATATCCAAAATCCTTTCACAGAAACACCCTCTAAGCTATTTTTAAAAAGTATTTTAACACAATAAAGACATTATAAAAGTCAGCAGCTAACATGATACTGGATGAGAATGTCACAGCTTTTCTTGTAGGGTAGGAAATGCCCATTTTATTCAACACAACCCTGAAGCCCTAATCAGAGTAATGAGACAAAAAATAAATGCCATTCATATTGGCAGAGAGGTAATCAAACGATCACTGGCTACAGATGTTATGTTCTTTAAGTATAGAAAAGCCCAGATTCTACCAAAAAAAATATTAAAACTAATAAATAACTAGCAAATTTTTAGTATACAAAATCAATATTCAAAATTCAGTAATGTTTCTGTACACCAATAGTTAACTGTCTGAAAAAGAAATCAAGAAAGTAAAACTAGAGCTTGGTGCAATAAACTAGAGGCTAAAGTCTTCACCTTGCCTGTGCCAAGATCACATACAAAATGATGATAAGCAAAAGACTGAGATCTGCACATAAAGCCACAAATACACAACTAATTTACCTTTAACAAGAGTGCCAAGAACATGAATTGGGACAAAACAATGTATCCAATAAATGATGTTGAGAAAACTAGATATCTAAATGAAGAATGAAACTAGACTCCTAACTCCTATCATATCCAAAAATAAAATTCAAGTGAATAAATTAATTAGTTATTTCAAGAACTGAAACTACAAAATTAATGTAGAAAAGAATAGAATAGATGTTTCAGGACATTGGAATGGCCAGATTTCTTCTTCTTTGTTGTTGCTGCTGTTAGCCTGCTGTTTTTTGGAAAGAACTCCAAAGAACTCATAACCAAACCATAGCTTACAAATGAGGATACATCAAACTAGAAATCTTCTGAAGTCTTTTAAACCATAAGTTTAAAATGTAGACAGTCTAAAACTAGTAAAGAATATTTGTTCAAACTATACATCTGATAATGAGTTAATACACAGACTACTTCAGGAACTCCAACAATAGCAAAAACAAAACAGAACAGAAAAATATCAATTTAAAAGTTGAACCGAAGAGTATCAGACATTTCTCAAAACAGTAAGTATCTAAATAAATGCTCAATATCACTAATTATCAGGGAACTAAAAAATCAAAACCACAATGAGATATCTCTTCACTCAGAAAGGGTATTACCAAAAATCCAAAAGACGGCAAAGTGCTGGAAAAGATGGTAAGCAAAAGCAAGTTTTATTTAATGTTGATGGGAATATAAATTAATGTAGTCACAGTTTCTTCAAGAGATTAAAAAACAAACTACCACATCACCCAAGAGTTTTCACTGCTGAATATATATCAAAAGGAAACGTCAAACCTGTCAAAAAGACACGTGCCATTTTATGTTTGTTCCAACACTATTGTCAATCAACTGATAAGTGGATAAAGACAATGTGATATATGTTATCCATCAGTATGTTATATTTACCTTGAAAATCTATTCAGGAATAAAACTAGAGAAAATCCTGTTGCTTGTGAGAACAAGGATGCAACCAGTTACCCTAAATTGAATATTATACACATGCATCAAAATATATTACTCACAATTCTGAAACTGTCAATTTTCAAAAACCAACAATAGAATTACCACATCACCCTGCAATCATACTTGTCAGTGTTTATCCAAAAGTCAAAACAGGATCTCAAAGTGATACCTGAAAACCTATGTTCATCACCACATTATTCATAATAGTCAAAAGATGAAAATAGATCGAGTGTTCACAGACTGATGAATGAATAAAGCAAGCACAGGGTATGGATATGTCAAAGGATAAAGTCACAACCTCTGTTGGACTTATTTTTTATTCGAGAGCTGGACAACATTTCAGTCCACAAAATAACACAAGGTGCTACAATCAGCTGAGAGGACAAAATTGACTTTTTTTTTTTTTTTACAGATAAAAGAGCTGACAAAAGTAATGAAAAGAGTATTTTTGCGGCTTTTTTCAAAGATTTACTTATTTGAAAGGCAGAGTGTAGGAGACAGACTAGAGGGGAGGGCAGGCAACAGGAGAAGGGAGGAAGAGGGTAAGGAAGAAGGGAGGAGGAGGGCAAGGAGAGAAGAATCATTCAACTCCTGATTTATTCTCAAATAAGTGCTGGGTTAAGTTGAAGCCAGGAGTCTGGAACAGCATCTAGGTTCTGGAATCCCCTGTTATTAGCAGAAACCCAAGTACTTGAGCCATTTTCTGCCACTTTCCCAGAAGCAAAAGCAGGGAGTTTGATCAGAAGTGGAGTTGTGGGGACCAGAACTGGCACTCTGATTTGAGATGCAACATTTCTAGTGGTAGGTAACTACTTTACCATGACAATGAACCCACAATTTGTTTTTCAAATTTGTTTTCCTTAAAAGGCAAGCACAGGGAGATAGAATAGTCAGAATACAAGTGGTTAGTTAACATCAAGTTATTTCAATTTACATTTTTGTCTGTAAGGATTAATGCACAGAAAACTTTTGTTTGAGATTTTTATTATCACTCAAACACTAATTTTTTGAGCCTGATAAATACTTCAGCTTCACCTTGGTGACTTGGAGTTTTAGTGTCAGTGACTTCACTGTGATTTTTAGTTCTCTATATACATATCAGTGATAAGCAATGGTCTCCCATAAATTAATGCATTAAGGAACTCCCATCACATCTTACCACAACATCAAGGAGAACCTCAAGACTATTATGATGACAAGTAAGCCAACTACAAAAGTACAAACATTGTGGAACAGCACATTAAGCCACTGCCTGTGATACTGGTATCACACCTAAACTCTGGTTTGTTTCCTGGATGCTCCAATTCCAACCCAGTTCTCTACTAATGAGCCTGGCAAAGCAGCAAATGATGCCCCAAATACTTGAACCCCCACCACACGGGGGAGATCTGGATGAAACTCTTGGCTCTTGGCATTAGAATGGCCCAGTTCTGGTGTTTTGGCCACTTGAAGAGTAAACCCATAAATGGAAGATATTTTTGGTTATCTATCTGTAGCTCCCTTTTTCTGTAAATCTGCCTTGTAAGAAAATTAAAGCTTTTAAAAAGTACAAATGTTACATGATACCAACCACTTTATGGAATGTCTGAGGTTGTGAAAATAATGGACAGAAAGCAGAAATGTGGTTCTCAAAGGCTATGGTAAGGGGGTAGAGGAATGAGTTTAATAGGTATGGAGTGTTACAAGGTGAGCAAATTCTACAATGAGTACACAGAACAATTCCGAACCATACACTTCAAATAGATAACATGGCAAGTTTTATGATACGGAGTTTTCTCCCCATGATACAAAAACTTCTCAACTGTTCTTGTGATTGTCAGGCAGGCAAAGTAAATAATTAATGACTTACAATAGTGCTTTTATATCCCTTGACACATACATAAAAAAAAACTTTCATGTTTGAGATATCACACCAAGAACACTTGGCAAGGGACAGAACATAAATAAACACTGTCCATTATTTAAAATGCCTAATAGAGAAAAGACCCTGAATTATAGCTTTTTTAATTGTAGAAGAAATCTCCAGGTGGCATTGGGCTGATCCCACTCTTTCCTACTTTGTTGCTTCCACTTATCAAGAATAACTAGAATATTCTGGGGCATTGCCTAAAACAGCCAAGACTTGTTCTTATCCCTCCTAGGAAATGTACCATCTTGAGATAGAGAGAAACTGCCAGAAACATGTCTCCCTTGAAAGCATTGTGTGCTTAAAGCTTTACCCACTGAATCACCTGGTTCTTGAGATACATAACCTGGTGAAGCATGCCTTTTGGGGGACCGTTGGCTGCAGTGCAAAGTGGGGTACACTGCAGTCAGGGTTCCACTTACCTCAGCTTTGCTGAGCTTTGCAGGACTGCCAACATGATGAACTCAAGACTTTTTTCATACAGTGTGGCTTGTCTTTGCCTAATAAAATTTTCTCAATATAATTTGTTCTAAATGAGTGTAAGCTGCCTCATTCAATTCAGACAAACTGGTAATTGGTGCATGATGGATGCCGTGGAGTATATGTGGACTTCTATTTCGACTGCTTTGTATAAGGATGAAGTTGGCTATTGCCTACATAGTTGAGGTCCTTTCTTGAAAATGACAATTATACAGCTTGCACCACATAAATAGCAGAGAGCACAAGCATTGAGGCAATGACTAATTAATTCAACATAGCAAGTGGGAAATGAGTAGATTACAGAAAATGTCATAGGGAAAAGTCCCTTTGAGTCAGACTTGTTAAGATGAATAGACTTTATTTGGAGATAAGGAAAAGAATATTCCAACTTGGCTGAAATTATAGCTGAAAGAATAGCCAAAAAGTTGGAGAAATGCAGGAAAGAGTATATAAAGAAAAATTGTTCATTTATATGAAGAATAAATTCATATAAATTTATAAATTCATATAAATTTCATATAAATTCTTCATTTATATGAGACAATGGTGTTGAAAAACAGAAAACAGATAATGAAAAATAAGCCTGGAGACTGTCCCAGGAGCAGTTTAAAGTGACATAAATATTTTATGAAGTTGTGAATATTTAGGCTGGCTGAAGAGGAAACCATGGACTGGTGCTGAACAGGGTAATATAAGATCTTTGCCTTAGAAAAGGTTGGGAGGATTGAGAAAAAGAAGCAATACTATACCAAATGGCTTTAAAGGCTTAAAATAGAAGGCAGTGATAATAAGAATTCAAAAGAAATCACAATAAAATATTTAATCCCCAATGCAATAGCCTAGAGACTAAAGACCTCACCTTGCATGTGCCGGGATCCCAAATGGGCACCAGTTTTAACCCCAGCAGCCCCACTTCACATCCAGCTTCCTGATTGTGAACTGGGAAAACAGGTGAGGACAGTCCAAAACCTTGGGACCCTGCAACTGTGTGGGAGAACCAGAAGAGGCTCCGGGCTCCTGACTTCAGATTGGTTCATTTCTGCCCATTGTGGCCGCTTAGAGAGTGAATCAACGGATGGAAGATCGTCCTGTCTCACCTCCTTTCTGTAAATCTGACTTTCCAATTAAAAAACAAATATTTAAAAACTAATTGATAAAAATAGGAGTGCAAATCAGTAGTAAACATACAAAAAGTTGTTGAATATCATTCTCATAAGAAACCGTAAACTAGGAGATACAATTTCTCATCTCAACAGACAAAAATAAAAAATATTAATAACATAGAGTACAATGAACCTTCTGAATCCATGGGGTCTTCATTCAAAAATTCAACAAATTTGGTTAAAAAATATTTTAAGATTTTCTAATAATTCCCAAAAATTAAACTTGAATTTGCCTCATACCAGGCACTTTGTTGAATCCATGCAATTGAAATGAAATATAAGCATACCCCAATGTGTAGTCTCCTATCATTTCACCTCTCTCTAGCATTCAATATTTGAGTATTGTATTTGTGTATTTGTGTAATCAGACCTACAATAACTGTTCTGAATATACACAGATCTTTCTTTTTAAGAAAAATTTAAAAAGTGAAAATAGCATTTAAAATTACTGAAACACTATAAACTAAAATTGAAATCTCAATGAAGTACTCACAGGATGTGGTTAAGAACTTGCATTTTTTTTAACATATTGGTTACTCAATACCATGTCAATTAATTCCATAATGTTGTAAATTGTCGTTGATGTTATGTTGTGGCTTTAAATTGATCGGGCTGATATTCTGCCAGCTCTGCCTTCAGACCAGAGATTGTCTCCCCAAGAAACTGTTGAACTTATCTGGACAATAAGATGCTGCACTCTATGCTTGGTATACTCTTCAAATTAAAGAATCTTGACTGATTTTGAAATGTAATACAGCAACAAGGTGGAGGAATCCACCATGGGGGGAGGGTACGGGGAGGGGCTGGGGGAATCCCAGAGCCTATGAAACTGTGTCACATAATGCAATGTAATTCATTTAAAAAACATATATTATTTTTAAAAAGATTACTGAAACACTACCATATGAACAACTATAATGTATCTTAGGAGTTGCTGAAGGCATGGAAAGAGAGAGCAAATCTGAAGGCCTATTCAGTTAAATAACAGCAGAAAAGATCCTCAATTTGGAGAAACATAAGAACATCCAAGCATAGGAAGAACACAGAACTTCCAATAGACATAATCACAAACAATTTCCTACAACACATTATAGTTAAACCTGCAAAAGTAAAACAACATTCAAGTACAGGGAGCACACAGAACTCTTAATAGACATGATCAGAAAAGATATTCACTACATTATACTCAAAAGTAAAATACTAAGAAAATGTCATAAAATGTGCTCAAGAGAAATGCTGCATTGCCTTTAAATGATCTTCAATTACGCTGACAGCTGAGTTCTCATAAGAAACCCTTCAAGTTAGAAGAAAATTGAGAGACATCACTCAATTCAGAAAAGAACCATCAGTTTAGTATAGCTCTCATTTACAATTGAATATGAAATAAAGATTTTTAAAACAAACAAATTGAAAGAATTTGCCACTACCCAGTCAGTCTTATGAACAATGCTTTTAATTAAGGACATGCTACACACAAATCAGAGAAGTACAAGCACCATGACAAAAGATTTTGAAGGTGGAAAATCTTCTAGTAATATTTATTAAAAGACTGCGGGACAAAGTTGTTACTTATCAATAATAATCATGAATGTAAACAGCCTAAATTTTCCTATTAACCAAGATATACAAGGACTTACTGGATTAAAAACACAAGACCCATCTATTTTCTGCTTACAACAAATACACCTAATCCACAAACATACCCACAAACCAAAAGTGAAAGAATAGAAAAACATACTGTCACCATCTTGCAGCAGGTAGTCAGGACAGTGTCTGGCCAGGCAGCTGGGGCAAAAGCAGCCCCCTTCAGCGTGGCAGCTGGGGAAAGGGGGGGGCAGTGCCCCAGCCAGGCTGGACCCAATGCCTGGTACTCAATGCCATGGTCACTGTTGCCACACAGTGACCAAGTCCTAGGCTTTGGACAGCCAGTGCACCGATTGGCACTAGGCTCTGCCTCCTGGCCACCTGGCAGTGAGCTCTAGGGTTTTCAGGATATATAACTGCTGCCTAGAGACATCCATTGATAAGGCCAATGTGAGTGTAGGGGAGGGATCAATCCTATGTGACTTCCAGGATGGGGTCAAAAAACTTGCTGGCAAGCATGGGGACTGAGACCTGGTGGTATGGAGGGGAAAGTCCATAAGATCTATTTGGGCCAGACTGCTAGGCTGGGCTAAGTTGTAATCCTCACCAGCATCAGCTGGAACTGGGGGTGGGCCAGGCCGGGCCAGGCTACAACACCCACTGGCAAAAATTGAGGCGAGGCGAGGCCACGCCAGACTGGACCTCAGCACCCAACCAGCACACAGGAGAACCAGGGAGGGAAGGGGCAAAGCCGGTAGGGGGAATATGGAGGACTCCCCTGCTGGACCACCACTACCACTGAAGAGCATGAGCTGGGATGGGGGCAGACCAGACCAGGCAGGGCTACAACATTTGAGAGCTAGATCACAGAAAAGTCAGGCTGGGCTGATTGTTCCTACTGGCGCAAGCATAAATCAGAGAGGGCAAAGGTTAGTCTTTGCCATAGCATCAGTTGGCAGATGCTGGCGCTGGGGGCTAATTCTGTCAAGTTTAATTGCAGAACCACCTGGAGAGTGCATGATGTGGGAGTGGGCCCAGGAGGGAGTGGTGCCCAGTGGGCACCTCCCTCTTGGGTTACCACTCCCACTGAAGAGCATGAAAACCAGGACAGGGGCAGGCAGGGTTAGACAGAATGGCACCTGCCAGGAAGTGTGTGGGCCAGTTAGGTTGAACTGGGCTTCATCGCCCAGTGACATGTATTAAATCTGAATGAAGTGTGGGACAGACTGACCAAGTCTGCAATACATACTGGCAAGCATGGGAACCAGGGTAGGGGGCAGGCTGGTGGGGGTTATGGGGTGTCACCCTGACTAGGCTGTAGCTCCCACTGGTTTGCGTGAGGGCCAATTGTGTGCTGGGCAAATCAGGCTTGACTGAAACAACCTTTGATTCATGTGGAAGACAGGGCTGGAAACAGAACTGATCCAGCAATTGCAGCCACCAGCATATGCATAAGCTGATTGGGGCAACACACCTGCCAGACCCTCTACTGGCAAACACACAAGAATCAGGTCTGGGGATTACCCCCAGAAGTTTCTATGGGGATCCCTCCAACGGAACCCCAATCATGAAGAGACTATGCCAGTCAGTGAATTCTGAAGAAATTTCATCATGCGTGGAATGGCAAGACTGGCAGCAATTCAGTAGTGTTGAACTATCAAAACTGCTTGAGCAGGACCCTCAGAGCATGTCTCACATTGGGGACCTGGGATGGATGTGATGCTGGGTGGAGCTTCTCCCTTTATCTCTTCCCTTACCCCAGATACAGAAATAATAATATTAATGTGGAAACAATGCTCTTACCCACAAAAAAAATACTCTGTACTAACAGAAAGGAAAAATGAGCAGGATTAGCCATCCTTATATCAGACAAAATAAACTTTAAAACAAAAACTTAAAATAAATAAAGAAGGGCTTTTTCTAGTGATGAGGGGATCATTTCAACAGGAAAATACGACTCTGGAAAATGTATATTCACCCAATGCAAGAGAACATGGTTTTTAAAACAAAAGATAATGGATCTAAAGGGAGATGTAGATTTTACTACAATAAAAACCAAAGATTTCTTTCAAAAGGAAAAAAAAAGATGATTTATTCATTTCAATTTGAAAGGAAGACTTTACAGAGGAAAAAAAAAAAAAAACAGGAAATATCATATACTGGTTCACTCTCTCAAATAGCCACAACAGCAGTTGCTAATCTAAAGCCAGGAGTCAAGTGTTTCCTTTTAGGCCTTCCACATATGTGCAGGCTTCCAAAGACCTGGGTTTACAATACCCCACTTTTACCAATGCACTGTTCAATCAGAGGGAAAAAAAACAGATTTAGGTCCACACTATGGACCAAATGAATCTACAGAACTATTACACCACAACTGCAGAATATGCATTCTTTTCCAGCAGCACATAAAGGTTTCTGTATGAAAGATCATATACTAGACCACAAAGCAAATCTCAACATATCCAAATAATCTGAAATTAAGTATCTTCCTGACCTCAATGATATTGCACTGGAAATTAACAACTTAAGTATTTCTAGAAATTAGGTAGTCATTCCCCATCTTTACATGCTGGAAAGTGGTTCCTATGTTTTCCTCTAATACTTGGATGGTTTTGGGTGCATATTTGGGTTCTTCATCCATTTAAAGCTGATTTTTGCACAAGGCGACAGGTGGGGGTCTTGGTTCTTAACTCTACAGGCTGCCATCCAATTTTCCCAACAGCATTTATTGAAGAGACCTGGATTTTTCTCTAGATTGTTTTCAGTTTTCTTGTTGAAAATTAGTTGGCTATACATTGGAGGACTTTTTTCTGGGGTTTGTATTCTTTTCCACTGATGATCTTCCCTGTTTCTGCGCCAGTACCACACTGTTTTAATGACCACTACCTTGTAGTATGTCTTGAGGTTTGGAATTGTGATTCCTCCCGCTTCATTTTTATTCTTCAGGATAGTTTTGGCTATTTCTGACCTCGTGTTCCCAGATTAACTTTGTATCATCTTTTCTGTTTCTGAGAACAATGCTGGGAACTTGATTGAGATCATTTTGAATCTGTATATTACTTTTGGTAACCAAAAGCACAGGCAGTCAAAGTCAAAATAAATAAATATGATTAAATCAAACTAAGAAGCTTCCTTATTGAAAAGGAAATAATCAACAAAGTGAAGACGCAATCAATACAATGATAGAAAAATCTTTGCACAATATACAACTGATAGGAGACTTATATCCAGGATTTATAACGAGTTTCAGAAACTCAATGGCAGCAAAACAAACAGCCCTGTGAAGAAATGGGTGAATGGAAGTCAATATGAAGAATGCTAAGAGAAGTGAAAATTGATCTATCATGTTACCAGCTATCCTACTTTTGGAAATATACCCAAACAAAATGAAATCTGCACATGAGAAAAGGATCTGTAATCCTATATTAACAGTAACAAAATCTACAATAGCAAACACATGAAAACAACCCAAATACTTGTCTAAAGAGGAATGGATAAAGACTATGTGGTACATCTTTAAAAGAATGAAATTCAAGACATCGGGGCTTCGGTGGATGGAGCTGCTACAATTGTGGCAGCTGCTGGGGGTACCTAAGTCAGGTCAGACTCAGTGCTTGGTGCCCTAGCCCAAGCCACTGCTACCAGATGGTGAACAAGTCTCCTCCTTCCCTTATCTTCTCAAACAAACTAATAAAAGCAGCAAATTGGGCCTAGCGCAACAGCCTGGTAGCTAAAGTCCTCGCCTTGTACAGGCTGGGATCCCATATGGGTGCCAGTTCTAATCCCGGTGATCCTACTTTCCATCCAGCTCCCTATTTGTGCCCTGGAAAGGCAGTTGAGAAGAGCCCAAAGCCTTGGGTCCTTGCACTCACATGGGAGACCCAGGAGAGGCTCCAGAAATCCTGGCCTCAGATTAGCTCAGCTCTAGCCACTCGGGCTACTTGAGGAGTGAAACATCAGAGGCAAGATCTTCCTCTCTGACTCTCCTCCTCTCTGTATACCTGACTGCCCAATAAAAACAAATCTTTAAAACAAGCAGCAAATTAAATGAAATAAATGAGGTAAATTTACACACAACTAAATCTTTTATTAATTAGTAAATAATAGAGGAGATGCAGCAACAACAAAAAACTATGATTATTTCTTTTTTTTCCTCTAAATTCCTGGTTTAATACGGACTTGTTTATTTTGAGAAAAAAAGGTCCCAACATCAGGGTGTTCACAAAAATAATCCACAGTATCAACTTTAGAAAACAAATATTAACACTATTACACTACTTTTTTTTTCTAGAGGATGCATTTGATGTGCCAACTCTCATTCACAAAAATGCATTGTTACAATTGGGTTGAACAGCCCTACACAGCACTATTATGTGGGGTAGAGCAGACACACCTTAAGCTCAAAGCTGCTCCCAGGTGCTACTCAGCTAAATGAGATGGCCTTTGCAGTCAGGGAAGCAACGACGGAACTCATGTGTGCATGGAAAGAACTGATTATTTCTAAAATCAAGTTTGTGTGTGCATAGGGTAACATAGGAAATATATGAGGCTAAAAACAGCTAAAAAATAATATCCAACTAAACCTAGAAAGTGGGATAGGAGGAGGAGGGGATCCTAAAAGGAAAAAAAAAATGACCTTTCACCTTATATAATTTTAGTTCTTTTAAGTTTTTGCAAAGAAAAAAAAATATCTATTATCAATTTCAAAATTTTTAAAATAAATATGGTAGTAGAGGGATAACAAATCCTTGGAAACCTTCCAAAGGTCCTTTGAATAATACCACATCATAGCCAAGTCACATTGGTAAGTGAAACATGAGAATATTTGATCAAAAAGAAGAAATAGATTTTGCAATAATTTAGTATGCAGTATCTATGACAGTTGGATAGTATTCATTTGCATTTTGAAGGGAATTACATCCCCGAAAAATTTTTGATAACTTAACACAGAAATTCCAAACAGGGCCAAATCTATGACCATTTTCATCAACATTCTTTAACAGTAAGACATATTTTATGAAAATAAATGGAAAGTGACAAATTCCCTCCATAATATCAAATCAGAATCCTAATCCTTGCTTTACTTGAAGTAAGCCTTTTGGTTTCAAATCAGCAATTGGTTGTCATCTGAAGCATACATTTAGCTACATTTAAGTTCACTTTTGGCAGCACCATTATACACAATGTGTCATAAAAGATATACAGAATTTTTTTTCTTCTGTGCAAATGCAATGCAGAAAGTACAACTGGAGCAAATAGAAGAGAGGAAAGAAAATCAATGATGAAAACCATGTCAGAATCTGTTACTGGTAAATGTCAAATTTATTATGTCTTGATATCACAGCTCATATTTTCAAGCAGTAGATAATTACTTTCCACCTGAAAAATGTATTACAACCCTTCACAAATTTAGATTAACTACCTAACAAGACTAATTCAAACCAACTAAAAATCAAAATAGCAAATCTTATGTTCAAATTTTAGAAAAATCAAAATATTAAACATCATTATAATTACTTTTAAATTTTCAATTCCAATTCTTAATTTATAACAGATTCAATATGATTTATAAATACAATTCTGAGAACATCGTGATGTTCTCTTTCCCTCCCTCTTTATTTCTTTTTATAAGTTTTTGAGATAACAGATTTTAAATTTTCATTACACTAAATATGTTAATACTTCACTGAATAAAAAATTTAATCAGAAAGAAACCTTCATTTAGTAAGAATATAGACAATGGTTATAAACCAATGAATGGAACTTGACCATTTCACCAATACACAGCAAACTGTAAAGTAACCATAGATCATTAAAACTACAGCAGTATAAGATACCTCCTTTCTCAACAACAACAAAAAAATTAAAAATACTGTTCCCCAAGACTATAAACAAAGCTGTAAAAAAATCTAATTTTAAAATGTCAGTCTTACATAGATTACATTGTTTTTTGTTTCTTTGTTTTTACTCTGAGCACTAGTTACCTCAGATCAGGGGAAATACATAATATGTGTTTTGGGGGGACCAAGTATTAGAGTTTCCAGTTGCATCCATTTGTTTCAAAAGATAATACCTTATTCTACTTAATTATTACATACTATTTCATAGTAAGTCTGAAAATAGATACATCAGGTTACCCAACCAAGTGAGATGAAATCAGCCTACAGGAGGGTTATTTGTACACATAGGCTTATTGCAGTTCAACTTACCATAGCTAAGATATGTAATCAACCCAGATGTTCATCTCTAGAAGGCTGGATTTCAAAAAAAAAAATTATTATTCTTTAACTACCCAGAATATAATTTCAGTTTGAATTTCAAAATTCAATTAAAAATAAAAATCTAAGTAAAATGATGAAATAGACTACTAAAAGGAATTGAAATACTAAAGCTTACCATCTCAACCATTTTTGAATGAAAAACTTGGTGAAATGCAATACATATGTGATCATTGTGTAACCTTTAGATACCAACCCAATATCTACCAAATTGAAACTCTAGCTGTTAAACAATACATTCCCATACCCTGTCCCCCATGCTCTGTCAACTACCATTATATTTGGTGTCTGATTTCTGACATTATGAGTTATATTGCATGTTATGAAAGCATATAGTATTTGTCTTTTTGTGCCTGGATTATTTTATTTATTACATTATTCTCAAGATTCATAGATAGATAGATAGATATGCTTGTTTATTTCTTTGTACACTCTTGCATCATGATTGTTCTTTTCCCACTATACTACCATGGAAATTCAGGCTCAAAGATGCCAAGACATATTAAAAAATCGTGGACCTGATAAGTGATAGAGACAAGGCTCCAATACAACACTTTCTGTCTCAAATAGGCTTTTAATTCTTTCTAGAAATCTATGTTGTTCTAGAGTCATTCTTCTCACATTGTTCTGTAGAATTTTCAGCAGTTATCAAGAACCATGAAAGTAGGTAGACATAAAGCTTGCACTTGAGTTAAATGTAAGAATATTGTTGAAGTTATGTCAATCATATGACTTAGTATCAATAATTCTTTAGCCCTTAATATCCCAAAGTGTTGTCCAATTTATTGTATACTGAGAACACTTAAATGTTTGTAGTTCATTAGAACAATACAAACTATAATTGACAAAAGTTATGTATGCTCTGAAATATTTGAAAAAATCCATTGGCCACTTCAACCTACGTGTACAGTCCTATTTACACAATCAATTTGTTTACCAGAGTGTAATACAAAATTAAATAACAGCAAAACCCAATGGAATTATAACTCCTTATCAAGGACTATACTATTGTGGGAATTTGGAGCGGGGGGCAATCCCAGACTGTCCAGAATTGTACCATAAAAATCAAAATTCAGGGAGAGAATCAAGATTGCGGAATCAGGCAAGGACACATTGTTAAGCAGAAGGAGAAACACTAGCCAGTGTGAAGCAGAGAGGGCACATTCCAGGAAATAGAGGATAGAACAACAGCAGAGGGGTACTCAGAAATTGACAGACACAGGAAAGCAGCAAAAACAATGGTGTGATGTTACAGTGACTGATATCCCAGCAGCATTCAGCCAGTGGCAATCTGAACTCCACCTAGAGCCAGAACTCCACGAGCAACAAGGCAGGAAGGGACGTGTACTGGAAGCTCTGGAGGTGAACCCAGACAAAGAACCGCCCCCCTCGCCTCCCTCCCCCCTTCGTTGGTCTGTTTCATTTGACCAGGAGCAGAGACAGAACAGCAGGTCCCAGACAGGTACTATGGGAACACAGTGGATTTCACAGCCCAGTACACCCCCTAGAGCCAAATTAGGTGCCATTTTGTTTAAGGAGGCAAGGGCTTTGGAACAGGCCTGCGCATGCACAGAGCTAGGAGTGAACTCATTTCTGATTCAGTGAACTGCAACAACATGGCATTCAACAGATTCAACCCAAGACAGGGTTGGGTAGCCCTCAGACCTGACAACCAGTAGATCAAGAACTCTAGTAGTGCCACATCAAGTGCCATTTTTTACAGTTTGGCAAAGAAGTTAAGACGGTAGGGACAACAGTGAACTATGCATACATTGAGCTTGGCAAGAATTCATCAAGCTCACTGCATTGCATGAGTCCCACAGGAAAATAATACCAACTATGGCATCACATGGGTCAAAATAGGTCCATGTGGTCCTCGGACCTAATGGCCAACAGGTTCCTGCAACATCAGCACCACCAACAGCCTAGCTATATAGGACACCTGTGTCTCCCTAATCCTGGGACCTACTCCAACTAGAAGTTGGAGAAAGGTTGTACAGACAATGGTGCAGCCTCAGCCTGGTATCACAGAAGCTGGAGACTGTGAGCCAAGAGCTGAGGCTAAAGAAACCATGGTGGAAATCTAACATAAGAACCCAGACCTGGAAATCGCTGGAGGGAGTGGCATAAGTGACTGCAAACAAAGAACTGTGTACCAACTGCAGTAAGTAAAATTGAACTGTACTCCTGTGGGTGACACAGCTTAGAAACCTGCCCCAAGGAGAAGAATCTGATAACCAGAAGTACAATGACCAAGAGCAAAAGAAGAGACAGAGGCACAATCAATACTACTGAAGAGTCCCCTGCAAAGGAGCAAAACCCTGTGCCAACTTCAGAGTTAACTGTGGAAGACATAGACATCAAGAAAATGGGGGATACCCAATTCAAAATACTTGTTATAAAACTTCTTATCAACAACGAGATGCATGTAAAGCAGGCATTCAAGGTATTTAAGGAATATGTCACATAGGAAATGAATCAAATGAAAGCTGATATATCAGAAATGAAGAATACAGTGGAGCAAATTAAAAGTACAGTAGAGAGTCTTCAAAATAGAATGATGGAGGCAGAAGAAAGAATCTCAGAATTGGAAGATATTTCTAGTCACCAGGGGGAAGCAAACAAAAAGCTGGAAGCAGAGCTGGATCAGGCCAAAACAGTATTCAAGAATTGAAAGACACTATTACAAGGCCAAATATGAGTTATGGGAGTCCCAAAAGGTGCAGAAAGATAAACTGGTTTTACAAATATATTTAAAGAAATAATCAAAGAAAATTTTCCTCATCTAGAGAAAGAATTTGGTAACAACCTCTAGTAGGGGTACAGAACTCCCAAAAGGCTTGATCAGAAGTGATCTTCACCAAGACACATGATCATCAAGTTCTCTTCAATTGAACACAAGGAAAAGATCCTTAAATGTGCACATGAAAAAAAATCAACTGACATATAGAGAAATACCAATTAAACTCACAGGAGACCTCTCACAGGAAACTACAGTCTAGAGGGGATTCCAGATTCTAAAGGCAAAAAATTGTCAGCCCAGGATAACATGTCTAGCAAAGCTTTTCTTTGTCTTTGAAAATGAAATAAAATTCTTCCAAAGTAAGAAAATTTAAAAGAATTTACCTCTTCCAAACCTGCCCTACAAATGATACTTTAAGATGTTCTCTTGACAGAGAAGAGGAATAGCACCTACCAAAACCAAAGGTAAATGAGAAGAGTATCTCAGTAAAATAACAGAAGACTACATCAGTGAACAACCCAAGCTGAATTAAAAGAACTAAATTACCACCTATTTGTATTAACCCTGAATGTAAATGGCTTAAACTCATCAATCAAATGTCATAGATTAGTAGACTGGACTAAAAAACAAAACCCATCTATTATTTCTTGCCTACAGGAGACACATTTCACCAACAAAGATCAGCAGAAACTTTATCTCATGAATTTTTATTTTTTTTGTTAGTTTCATCTCTCCAAACACTTCTGATTAAATTCTTCAATGACTCACAGATCATACAGAAGCATCATTTTCTTCAAGAAGGTTCTTAATTTTCCTTTTCATTTCTGCAGTGACACATTAGTGATTCAGTAGCATGTTATTTAATTTCATGGCATTGTTAATTTCTATTTTTCTTCCTGTTGTTGGTTTTGTATTGTGACTTTTCAATTAAGTCGATGTATAGTAGCTGTGTAATTGAGACTATCATATCCAGATCTTAGGATACAATGCAGTATGCATCCCTACTTCCAGACAAAGATGGACTCCCCCTGAAACTGTTTACTATATCTTGACAGTAGGATGCTGGACTCTCTGCCATTGTCCATGCCCGCAATGGTGGACACATGGCTGTGTATGAAGAACTATACTACAGTAATTATATAGCGGGACTCAGTGTTGGGGGAGGGATTTAGGGAGGGAGGAAATGAAATCTCAGGGCCTATGCAACTGTATCATACAATGATAATAATAAAAAGAAGTAAATTTAGAAAAAAGAAAATATAATACCCCAAATAATCTTGACCAGGTAAAGCAAATTGAAGGACTCTTTATTCCCAACCTCACAACTTATGTCATTGCTACAGTATTCAAGACAGTGAGAAACCAGTTTAAGGATATATAGATCAACATAACTTGAGAAAAAAAATATTTTAGTTAAAAACAATCAAAAATTCAAAATAAAAATTCATAAAAATTCCAAATTTGAATATGTCTGCTTTATAAAACATTGTATCAGCACTTTTAACAAATGGCCAGAATCTCTTTGAGATTTCCAAATCATAAATTAGAAGAAAACTGATTAATATGTTCTATGATTTGTTGATATAAAATATCTAACAGCCAGCAACTGGAGTATATTGAAACTATTTAGAGAGAGAGAGATAAAGCTACAAAGATTCTAAAGGAACAACACAAAAATGTCATGTAATTCTACTCTAGAATAAATATTTCACACAAGTAAGACATATAATGCAAATTATGGGATAATTTGATCTCCATCCACCAGCGACTTATGGAATACCTAATTAAGATTTTTCCACGTTTTCACAACTCTAGCTACTGCAGAAGTATTAATATATAAAATATTTGCCTTCTTTTCACAGCCAGATGTCCTACAAGTTAGCTGCAGACCTCAGGCAGTGATTTTCTTAAGCAAGATGTTAATACTAATAATTATTGAAATCAGAAATGTTCTGCATCTCTTAGCAAATATCAATTAAGATAGCTGACATAAACATTCACTGTACATTCAATGAGCACCAATGCATATATTGTTTGCATGCATTATCTCACTAAATCTTCCCAATGAAAATTTCTCTAATGATTTTCTTAATGAAGTTCTCTTGTTACTTCTACTTCACAGTGAATTCAGGGATCACAAAGGCTAAGAAACCCACATAACTAGTAATAAGAAAAATGGTGTCCAACCCAGAATTGTTAGCTTAGTCCTATACTGCATCAATATTCAAGGAAATTATTTCCCAGCTCTTTAAGAGAAACAGTGAAACAAATATGATAGGTCTAATCAATACTATGTCAATTAACTCCATAATGAAATATACTGTTGCTGCTGAGGCTCTTAACTGAGCGGGATCTTGCTCTTTGGGCCATACCTTCAGACCAGAGAAAGTCACCCCAAGAAGCAGATGGACTTGTCTGGATCATGGGATGCTGGACTCTGAGTCTGGTATATGCATGCGGTAAAGGGGTATCAACTGATTTTGAACTGAGGTCCCACAACGGGGTGGAGGAATCCACCATGGGGGGAGGGGAGGGAGGAAACCCCAGTACCTATGGAACTGTACCCCATACGACAATGTAACCACCAAGTTAAAAATAAAAATTTTTTTAAAAAAGATCATTATCTGTATCTCCTTCCCCCTGTAAAGCGATCTTTCCAATAAAAATAAGTAAACATAAAAAAAATTTCTAAAAAAAACGCTAAGTAAATTAAGAACTCATTAACATATATCATTCAATCTTAAAGTTTCATTTATATTCAATGATTTTAATTTTAAAAAGGACTTGGATGAAAGAAAATGCTAATTATGCGATAGTGTTCTTTAAAGATTTAATATAAATTTAGTCTTCACAATTCTTTGTGTCAAATCTTGTTGCCTGGTAACCAGTAGGCAGAGAAAACGCAACATACAAAAATTACCTATAAGCCAGTTATAATTGTTTAATATTTACCCTAATACTTTTATCACTCTGTATTGGATCTTCTGCCTTCTATATACATAATGATTAAACATATCTTTAGTTCCAGTGATAAAAAATACCTTCAAGAATTTGATCCATGAGTCAACCAGTGTGCTCTGCAAAAGACCTCTATTTGGCAGGCACTCTGAAGATAAGAAATAAGCAATATGAAGCCAAGATAAAACATGCAAAACTCAAAAATCTGTTGATTTTAGTATCTAAAGCTTCTCACATTGTTTTCTAACAAAACTCCTTTTTCCAGAAGAAAACCAAATCCTACATCTCAGAACACAAAAAGAGGTGAATGGTCCCTGACAGGACAAAGTTCTTCCTCTCCTTGACTCTGGAATTGAGTATATTATCAAAGATGTACAATTACACTTCCCATTGCAACTTTTTGTTCACATTTTCTTTTGATTTTCTTAGCTTAAAAACTTTAAGACATAAAATATTTTTGGATGGCTAAGCTATATTTCATTACATGTATACATTGCTCATCAGGATAAATATGTTTACCCTTTCAAACATTTAACATTAATTTATAATGGAGTTATCCAAAATTTCTATATTTTGGTTTTTAATAGAGAATATCCAGTAAATTAACATTACTATATATATTTTACTCCAAAACAGAACCTCAGAACTTCTTATCACTATTCTGAAATAGAACTCCAGAACTTCTTACTCCTATCTAACTAAAAATTTAGCCTTTGTCAAACTTTTCCAATCCTTTCATCTCCTCCTCTCTCTTGGGATTCTAGTAAACACACTGCATTTTTAATTCCATCTGATCACCAAGTGTTTTGGCAGAGCACATGAGTGAAGTCATGTGATATTTTTCTTACTTGTGTTTCACTTTTTCTCTAATTATAATGACCTCAGGCAAGGTTTCTTCTTTTATGCCTGAGTAGTATTCCCTTTTGCATATGCATCATATTTTCTCCATCCATTCAGCAGTTAATGGGCATTTAGGTTATTTCCATTTCCTGGTTATTTCTTAGTGGCATATGGATTCATTTGTGTTCTATAAATATTCTGGATTGAACCAACAGTCATAGGGGATGCCAGAGCCACAGGCAGGTGATTAGTTTGCTGCATCATAGTGCCAAACCACAATTTTTCTCCTGTTAACATCAAGTTAGCTGTTGGTTTGTAATAAATGGGTTATTGTGCATATCTATATCTAACTTAATAGAGTAGTTATCATGAATGGAGTTTAGTTTTACAAAAATGACTTTTTGCATCAACTGAAATGATTATACAATTTTTCACCTTCATTCTTTTGCATTTTGTATTTATTGATTTGCATGTGTTGAACCACTGCTGCATCACTGGAACAAATCTCACTTGATTATAGTGAATGATCTTTTAGATGTGTTTTTAGATTTGCTGTGCTAGTGTTTTGCTAAAATATTTTGCATTGCATCAACAATACTTGCCTACAGGTTTGTTGTTGTTGTTGTTGTATCCTTATCTGGCGTTTATATCAAGATCATTTTAGCCTCACAGAATAAATTTAGAATAATTTCCTACTCACAGAATAAATTTAGAATAATTTCCTAATTTCGATTTTTTTTTAGGTCTTATTTCAAAAAAAGTCAATCAAAAAGAGAAGCAAAGCTGAGGGATGCAAAATCATCTTCAGTTCTTCACACATATGATCAATAAACCTTCTTTTTGCCTAATTTTATACACATTTCCATCGTAAAAAAGAAAAACATTGAAAGAGAATAATTCACTCAGACATTGCATTACTTAACTTCCTATTGAATACATTTATATTTAGAAACTTAGAGTTTTCATATAAGTTTTCTAAGCTACCTACCAGATAATAAAGCATATTTCGTCTATTTGACTTTAAGTTATTTTAAATGTGAAGCTATTGGTGACATAAATTTGGAATCTGTACACAAATACATCCAACACATACATTATAAACAGCAATATTTTGGGAGAATGGAAACAAAAATGAAATATTACAGAAAATTATCCACCTTTGTATCATAAGGCCTCAACTTAAAATCTATTATTAGAGATTTATTTCTAATATTAATTCTTAACAACCTACTATCATCCCCTTTTGAGAAACAAGTGACACTGGGCACTTTTTATCTTAGTGTGAATTTCTCAGTTTTTCTGTGTGACAGGAGAACTAGCGGAAGAATATGTGCCAAAAGTTTCTGAGAGAGGGTAAATGTGAAGGCTACTGAGAGAATGAGAAAATAAGATAATCTAGGAGAAAATATTTGCAAAAGAACATATCTGACAATACCCATTTATTTAAAATAAATAACTATCAAAAGTTAAAACCTATACAATCTAATTTATATATGGGCAAATATCTGAATAAATATGAATTTCTTCAACCAAGAAAATACATGGATGTCAGATAAGTACATGAGAAATTTCTTAATAAGAATATCAATAGGAAATTTCAAATAAGAGTATTACACAATACTCAAAACAGTTATATTCAAACCAAAAACATCAAATTCTGGCACCAAGAGCAACAAGAACACTCATTAGTTGTTAGTGAAAATATAAACCGTTTTGATCACTAGGCAAAAAACTGAACAGATTCATACAAAAGCAAACACACTTATTACATAGGATCCAACAATCACACTCCTTAATAGTCAGCGAAACTCACGGAAAATACGCATACACACACACATTTTTTGAACACAAATATCTATAGCAGCCTTACTTAATATTGTCAGGACTTGGAAATCAACAACATGTTCTTCAGTTAACAAACTGGTGAATAAATTGGTTCTTTCAGGTAATGAAATATTGTTCAACACTGAAAAGAAATGAACTATAAGGCCATAAAAAACCATGGTGAAATTTCAAATGGGCTTCGCTTAATAAAATAAGACACTCTAAAACACAAAATACTATATGATTTGAATTACAAGATATTCTGTAAAATGTGAAATTACGCAACCAGTAGTTGACAAGATTTGGGGGACATAAAAAGTCTAAATAAATAAACCAATGGGTCCACTTAGGGCAAGGACATTATTCGTTATATGATAGCATAACGGTTAATACGTGGCACCATATATATGTCAAAACTCACAGAGTGTACAAAACTCACAGGAGTGAACCCTAAAATAAGCTATTAATTTGGGCTGACAATCATTTGTCAGTGTTGGCTTATGTACAAATGTACAGCTGTACTGCACTGGTGTGGAACGTTGATAATGGCAGACTATGAGGCATGAGAGTGTACTTGAGAACTCACTGAACTTCAACTTTGTTTTGAAACTATATCTTACCTAAAAAGAACAAAGTCTTAATCTTTATTGTACAGAACTAAGAACAATGAAATAGATGATGATCAAAAGTTAACAAATGCTGCACATCACAATTTGCCCACTGTGTTCCCTTTCAATGAGAAAAGCACTGAATGTCTTCCATCAACATAATGTTTATTTATTAAAAAGTCACAATGTGCTTATGTTCTAAGGATCTTTGAAATAAAATATGAAAGTAATTTTCCATATGTAGTTTTCAGAATGATACACAGAAATAAGACAATAAACAAATAAATGAATAATTACAGACTATGACATGTGCTATAAATAAACATATACAGACTCAAAAGAACATAATTGTGGGAAAAATTTTACTAAGAAAGAGGAGGAAAAAAAGGAGAGGCTAGCAAATATAAAGAGATGCAGAGGTCACGGAAGCCTGTTTACAACATGCCAGTAACTAGCTAATATTTGTGTATTTGTGAGAAGGGTCAAGACAGATGTGTAAAATTTAGGAGAGGAAGAAAATAAATTACAAAGCAACACTGCAACATCAGATCAAGGGCTGGAATCCAGAATGCATATGGAAATACACTCTTTGATGGGAAGGAAATTATTTAATTACCAAAAAAAAAGAAAAGAAAAATTTTACAATTTTACATAAACCACAGCAAGAAGGTAAAGGCCTTCCCGACAGGTGAACAGAAATTGCCTTTGTGTATGAGAGCTGGTGGATGACAGAAATAGAAAGCACTGAAATGTTTTATGAAACACAAAAGAACCTGACATCACCTTTCTAGGGTGGCAAGGAAAAATGAGTTTTCAATGACTGTTGTTAACAAGGTCCGGAACACAATGAAGTCAAAGTTTATTGGTTTTTATCTGAAGAATTCAAGTTTAATATCCCTCCTGGTATGAATTGCATTCCTCCTAGCTACTTAAAACCTTGCCTTACTAAGATATACTTATTTCTTAGGTAAACAATGACAAATCAGACACTGCGGCTAGTCAGAAGATGCACTCAAATGACAGAAAATGCACTCATGTGCTAGCTATGCAGACTAGGAAGTTCATCCACAATCAACAAAGGCCTGAACCACTGTGGTTTATAAGACAAAGAGTGAGAGAAGTGGTAGGTGAGTTTATTTGAAATGTGGAAAGACACAGAAGTTCAGACAGAAAAAACTTCTAATCCAACTTCCTACTAGTGCACCCTGGAAAGCAGCACTTGATAGCTTAGGACTCTGCCAGGATAAGAAAAGGACAGAGTTTCAGGTTACTATCTTCAACCTAGCAAAGCCCTGAATGTTGGAGCCTTTTGGGAATGAACCTTTCTTAATACCTTTCTCATCCCCACACCACCCTCCTAGCTCTCTGTCCTCACTCTCTTCCTCTCACCATTCCTCACTTTCAAGTAGATGAAAATGAAAACAATTTAAAAGAGGATAATGCATATTATGTTCTCTAAAATTCTCAAATTCTCAAAATTCTCAAAAAAAAATATATATGGTGGTTTCTTTTCTGCTTTTGGGATTCATGCCTGTAAGCTTTAGTGAACTGTTAAGTCTTTTATTTTCAGATTAATACTTACCTTTGGGAATTCTTACTGGGTAATTTTTGAAATGCCAGTTCCTCAATCCTTCTGGATATACTTTTAGTATTAAAAGTTGTTCACAGTGAATAGAGTACCTGAGTTGATAGGCTAACAATTAAATCTACATTTTGTCTACACAAGGATTTATCCAAGTCAGTTATAGACTCTTTGAAAACGTAAGTGTATAAAATCAATTTCATTCAGATTTATTTCTGAAAGAAGGCAGTCTTTCCTAAGAAAAATAAAACACTACCTTAAATATCCATATCAACGTACTATCTCTATATTTTGGTATGTCATTGGAAAACTATGGGGACCCAATTTGGTGAAGCTTATATTTGAAAGGGCTGGGCACGGTGGTCCAGCAGCTAAAGTCCTCGCCTGAATGTGCTGGGATCCCATATGGGCGTCAGTTCTAAGCCTGGCAGCTCTGCTTCCCATCCAGCTCTCTGCTTGTGACCTGGGAAGTCAGTCAAGGATGGCCCAAGCCCTTGGGACCCTGTATCCATGTGGCAGACCTGGAGGAGTTTCCTGGCTCCTGGCTTCGGATTGATGCAGCACCAGCCATTGCCGTCACTTAGGGAGTGAATCATCAGACAGAGGATCTTCCTCTCTTTCTCTCCTCCTCTGTGTATATCTGACTTTGCAATAAAAATAAATATATCTTTTTTTTAAAAAAAAGAAAGAAACTTATATTTGAGGCAAAAATTTAGAGTGGAGCAGGTGGACAGGAAGCGGCTCATATCCCAACCCTGAAGACTCCCAGATCCTCAACAAGAACTATCAGTATGGACACCAAGGACTACATTCCAACTGCCAAGGAGACCACGGGGAATAGGAGTTCCTTCAGAGGCCGAGAACTCTGAGGTCACCCACCCCCATCTAGAGCCTCCACAGGGGACAGAAAAAGTCCAAACTCTGCCGTGCAGAAACCACGTCATCAGAACGACAACCAGGAACCCTGAGCAGTCTGCAGAAACAGAATAATAATAATAAACCTCCTTCGGGACTAGGGAGGCGAGCTCTCTCTGGTCCTAGCCTAGCTCCAGCTCTGGTTCCCCACCCTCTCTTGTGATGACCATTAAGATCACTCCAGGAACCCCTCAAAGCAAATGAACAAACATACAAAGAATCTAGAATGGACAGACAACAAGGAAAGCTTAGAATCAGACAGGAAAGGGTCAGCGAGGATTCACTTATACCTCACTAGGTGGGACACAAAGATTATTTACACCTCACTGGGGTACTGGGGATTTCTGTGCATACCCTTCCAAAAAAAAAATGTTCTGTACCTAAACTGATGACACATATCTTGCTAGAGTTATAACCCAGTTCAGACCATCCGAAAAACAACTAAGTTCAGCAAAATCATGCTTCAACACTATAAACAGCTAAATACAAAAATAAAAATAGACGAGAAGCTGAATAGTAATCTATAGCCATTTTGAGGTGTATGGAATCCGGTTAAATATAAACCAAAAATTGAAATGTCTATGAAGAAGTCACAGGATGTAGTTAAGAACCCACATTTTCCTATTAACATATTGTTAATCAATACCATGTCAATTAATACCATAAGGTTGTAAATGGTTGCTGATGCTATGTCAGGGCTTTTAATTGATTGGGATGATACTTTGCCGGCTTTACCTTCAGACGAGAGATGATCTCACCAAGAAATTGTTGAACGCACTAGGATAATAAGATGCTAGACTTTATGCTTGGTAAATACTTCCAATGAAAGAACCTCAACTGAATTTGAACTGTAGTAACGCAGCAAGGTGGAGAAATCCACCATGGGGAGGGGGTTCGGGGAGGGGTTGGGGGAATCCCAGTGCCCATAACACTGTGTCATATAATACAATGCAATTAATTAAAAAAATCAGAATTCCAGTGTGGTTTCCTCTTCTCTGTTTTCTGAGTGACTTAGAGTCATACCAGGCTACATCAGATGCACAGACTTCAATGCTCAATGAAATCACTTTGGTTGCATTTCAAGGCTCAAAGACTTGGGCCTAAAGTGTCAGATCCATTAGGTCATGGAGGGGGTCAATGACTGTGGGACTGGAGGGACAGCAGTGAGCCACACATGCACTAAATTGGGAGCAAAATTACTTCAGTGTAAGTAAATTGCAGCAGTCCCCCAGGGAAGGCATTGAGAATGTTGTATCCTGCAGCTTCCATCCAAGATAGGTCTGGGTGGTCCTCAGACAAAACAGCCAGCAGGATCTGGCAAGACCAGCACCACTAACAACCTACCTAGTTACTTATGACAGCTGATGTCTCCCTAATCCCGGACACGGCTTAAACTGTAAGTATGAGAAAGATGCTACAGGCAACAGAGTAGCAAAAGCATGGGATCACAGAAGGTGGAGGGTGGTGAGCCAGTCTGGTATGGGTACAGAAACCAAAGATCATCAATGGATGATGAAACCCCAGAAGGGAGCCCTCACACGTACAGTCAAATAATCTTCCACAAGAGACCTGAACACAATCCAGAGAAAAGCCAAGTGTCTTCAAAAAATGCTGTTGGGAATTTGGATAGCAGCCTGTAGAGGTAAGAAGCAAGACCCATACCTGTCACCTTACACGAAAACCAGTTCTAAATGGATCAAGAATCCATCCAACTAATAGAGGTAAACATAAGAAGCATTCTACACAATATAGACATTTGTAAAGACTTCTCGAAAAAAATCCAAAAGTATAGACAGTCAAAGCCAAAATAAACAAATGGGAATATATCAAACTAAAAAGCTTCTGTACAGAAAAGGAAACAATCAGCTAAATAAAGAAGCAACCAACATGATGGGAGAAAATCCATGCACACTGCAGAACTGATATGGGACTAATATCAAGAATTTACAAAGCTCTTCAGAAACCCAATGACAGCACAACAACCCTGTGGAAAAAAATGTGTGACGGAAATGAACACATATTTTTCAAAAGAACAAATTCAAGGCCCAGCACGGTGGCCTAGAAGCTAAAGTCCTCGCCTTGTACATGCTGGGATCCCATATGGATGCCAGTTCTAATCCTGGTAGCCCCACCTCCCATCCAGCTCCCTGTTTGTGCCCTCAGAAGGCAGCTGAGGACAGCCCAAAGCCTTGGGACTCTGCACCTGCGTGGCAGAACCAGAAGAAGCTCCAGACTCCTGGTTTCAGATCTGCTTAGCTCCAGCCACTGGGGCCACTTGAGGAGTGAATGAGCAGATAGAAGATCTTCCTCTCTGTCTCTCCTGCTCTGTATTTCTTAATTTCCAATAAAAATAAAATAAAATAAATCTTTAAAAAAAAAGAACAGATTCAAATGCCTAGTAGACATGGGAAAAAATATTGAGGTTCCCTAGCTATTAGGGAAATACATATGAAAAACATACTGATGTTCCATCTAACTTCAGTGAGATTGGCCTACATTCAGAACTTTTAATTGAACAACACCTGCTGGCGTGGATGTGGGATGAAAGCCATCCCACTTCACTGTTGGTGGGAGTGTAGGCTAATACAACCATTACGGCAGTCAGTATAGAGAGTGCCAAGAAAAGTGAAAATAAACCTGCCATATGACCCAGCTATCCCACTTCTGGGAATATATCCAAAGGAAATGAAATCTGCATCAGAGAAAGTGACTTGCAACAAAAACAATAGCAAAGACATGCAAGCAAACAACCCAGATTCCTGTCCCAAGAGGAATGGATAAAGAAACTGTGGTACATCTACTCCATGGTATACTACTCAGCCATTAAAAAAAACAAAAAAGAAATCCTGCCATCTACAAGCAAATGGTCACAACTAGAGATCATCATGCTCAGTGATATAACCTAATCCCAAAAGGATAATTATCATATGTTCTATCTGATATAAGGCAACCTCTGTGCAAAATATAAGATCAATAACCCTTTAAATGCTGTTTTTGCTGCATCTCATGGGTTTTGATATTTTTGCTTTTATTTTCATTTTTTCAAAACACTTTCTTTCCCATTAAATTCTTCACTGGATTATAGGTCATATAGTAACCAAGAAGGCTTTTGGTTTTCTATATCATTTCTTCAGCAACACATTGGTCATTCAGTCGCATGTTATTTAACTTCATAGTGTTACAAATTTTTTAACTTTCTTTCTGGTTTTAATTTTATTTTATGGCTTTTCATGTAAGGGAATGTATAATAACTTTATACTAAAGACTATCATATCCAGATGTGAAGATACAATGCAGTATACATATATACTTCAAAATCAAACATGAACTCCCAATGAAACTGTTATCTTAACAATAGGGTGCTGGACTCTGGTATTGTCTGTACCTGCAAAGTTAGGATGTACTTAAAATAACAGAATGATGGACTTATGATTGTTTATGCAGGACAATACCATTGCAATGATACAGAGGAAATCATTGGAAGGGAAAGAATTTGAGCAGGAGCTAGAGAAAATCCTAGAGCCTATAAAATTGTATCATAAAAGAAAATTACATTACTTAATTTTTAAAAAAAGAATTAGAACATCTTTCCCATCTTCATACCTTTGTATGAAAAGGAAAAGATTCTTCAAGGTTTGCACATGTATGAATTTTTTTCAAATGGTTTTTTAAGGTTTGTTTATCTACTTTATTGGAAAGAAAAATCTACAGAGAGAAAGAGAGACAAAGAGAAAGATCTTCCATCTGCTGGTTCACTTTCTAAGTGGCCCCAATGGCCGAAAATAAGCCAATCCGAAGCCAGGAGCTTCATCCAGGCTTCTCATGTGCGTACAGGACCCCCGAGGAGTTGGGCCATCCTCTACTTTTCCACCAGACCTCAAGCAAGGGAACTGAATGGGAAATGGCACAACTGGGACAAGAACTGACACCCATATGGGATCCTGGTGGATGCAAGGTAAAGACTTTAGCCACTAGGCTATCATGCAGGTCCCTAAAAGGATATTTTCTAACAATGTCTTATGTGATCCATTCCATTGCCTTATAAAAAGTTTTAAAAAGTTATAAAAGATTCTTTATACATAGTAACAGATAACATTACAAACACAAACTTGCAAGCTCATAGAGAATCCATGCCAAATAAAATTTGGAAAACAACTATACATCTTTCAGAGAACTGCACTGCAAATGCATAGTACAGATACAAAATAACAGATAAATGCAATGCTTTTCAAGATGGAACATGAGACCTCAATCTATTTTAAGAGAAAGAAAAGATTGGAAATTATCCCAGAAACGTCATTGTGGGAGCAGGTTGAAGAACCCCCTAGTCTAAGAATTTCCGCCCTCTTTCCAAAAAAAGAACAATAACATCACACATTTATTACACATAAAGAAGACAGTAAGACAAAAAGTATTAAAATGCTTTAGGCAAAATATGCAGATAAAACTAGAATACTCCTGAGCTATAACTGAACATTACAGTTCCATATATTCCATTCAGAATCATGAGACCAAAAGAAACCATGGGCATTCATCTGATCTTCCTTCAAGTCAAGCTCCATTTCCAAATCACCTAAGAGTAGTAAATAATTAACTTCAGCTTAAATTCCTACAGGGGAAGAAATGTTGCAACTGTCTTATGTACCTATCCAATAACCAATGTACACATTGAGTCTATTTTACTCCTTCTTTTTTTCAATGCAAAATTACTGATAAAAATAATATTAAAGGAGTGAGTCATGGCTCAATATATAGTATGCCATGCCTATCATATAATATCCATTTTACTATTATTATATACTATTTATATTATATTAAATACTATATACATATTATATAACATAGGTTTGTAATAGCTACATGACCAGGCCTAGGGATAGCTGACACTGCATGCTTGAAACTCAGTTGAGATGTTCCATGTGGGTGGCAGAGACTAAAAATATTTGAGCCTTCACCTGCTGTTTCCTGGAATGCTTAGTAGTAGTAATTTGGACTTAGCAGTAGAGCCATAACTCCAACCTGGGTCTTATATTATTGAATGTGGACATGGTAAGAGGTGTTTTAACTGCTACATCAAATGCCTACCCCAAAATTGCCTTTCAAAAAAACTGATATATACCCACAAATCTCTTAGCCTCACATGTCATGCTGTTACCTTTGAACCAAATTCTTCATACTTTATACGTGAATCAACCTTAAAGGTATTTCCTGATAGGACAAAATTTGAACAGTGAAGAATAAAACAAAAAATATCAATGCTTCTCCATCCTTTTCCTCTGTCTACTAAAGGAGAGTCCTGGGACACATTCTACTGGGCTTGTCAACTAAGCACCCAGTTTCTCACTGCAACAATCAATTCATACTCATGTTCCTGGACCGGCTCTTTTTTCCCCTCTTGTTCATGTCTCTATCCTTTAATTCCAAGATTTTTAGTCAATATGATATATAAATTCAGGGCCCAGCACGGTGGCCTAGAAGCTAAAGTCCTCACCTTGCACGTGCTGGAATCCCATATGGGCACCAGTTCTAATCCTGGCGGCTCCGTTTCCCATCCAGCTCCCTGTTTGTGCCCTGGGAAGGCACTCAAGGACAGCAGAAAGCCTTGGGACTCTGCACCAAAGCTCCTGGCTCCTGGCTTTGGATCTGCACAGTTCCAACCATTGCGGTCACTTGGGGAATGAACCATCAGCTGGAAGATTTTCTTCTCTGTGTCTCCTCCTCCCTGTATATTTGACTTTGCAATAATAAATCTTTAATGTATGTATGTATGTGTGTGTATAAATATATAAATGTATATAAATATTTATTTATATATATATATATACAAAACTAAAGACACCAATTTCTGGAGGAATTCAAGCAATAGAGGTTCCAACATTCATGTTGGCTTTTTAAAAATAATCTTTCCAATCTGTATTCATTATGCTTTAGAAGATGAGGACAGGAGCCAGGGCCGTGGCACAGTAGGCTGAGCCTCTCCCTGTAGTGCTGGCATCCCATACATGGGTGTGGGTTCGAGACCTGGCTGCTTCACTTCTGATTCAGCACCCTGCTCACAGCCTGAAAAAGCAGAGGAAAATGGCTCAAGTCCTTGCCCCGCTGCACTCAGGTGGGAGAACTGGAAGAAGCTCAGAGCTAGGACTTTGGATTGGCTCAGCTCCAGTCATTGTGATTATTTAGGGAGCAAACCAACAAATCAACAGAGGAAAGATCTCTCTCTCTCTCTCTCTCTCTCTGTCTCCCTCCCTCCCTCCTTTTTTCTCTCTGTAACTCTTCCTTCCAAGTGAACATTAAAAAACATAATAAATTCATGCTATTTTTAAAAAGAAGAGTATTGCACCAACAGCAAGTAGATCAGAGGAGACTGTCTTCAACTAATAGCCTGGCTATAAACAGAAAGTGTATACTCTATGTTGTACAAGTTTCAAATACTACTCAATATGACTGCATTTCTTAATACCATAGTCTATTCCTATGGAAATATATTTTAAGAAAAATTCCTGATAAAATAACAATTTACCTCAAATTATTCAATTAACTTCTCTTTTTCAAAAATACATCTAATGCATAATTTGCGTAATATGTATTTTTCTTCTTTTTTAAAGCATTCTCCTCATTTCATTTCCTGTAGCTCTATTCATGTGTTCCTCAACTCCTTAACACCAGATATTTAAAAAAAAAAGTTTAATAGCAGGAACTTATTTTTTAAGTATAGTGTTAATTAATGAAGAAATGGCAAACTAGAGGATATATTACAGACTTAACATTAATGTTAAAAGGCAATGAAAAATACAGTAAATTGGTCAAGAGACAGGGAGCATAGATGAGAAAATTCCATATACATTCAGTATGAGTTTCAATATATTGAAAGAAAGAACACAAGGAGAAGCAGATTTTAGAGTAAGCAGCCATGAATCTCTTGATCATTTCTAAAATTGAAGTGAAATTGCTGACACATCCAAATAATTTCTATATTTTGTGTAACTCCAAGTCAACTATATGAAATAAAATAATTTGCAAATTTTAACATTATAATAGCATAATTTTGATAAAAGCACATATTTTTTGTCTTTTTAATCATTTATTCCATGCATAAGTATCAGCCTTTCACTAAACTAAGGTTCTCCTTGCTTTCAAAGAAATAAGGAAGTTACAATTTAGTTAATTTATGAGAAAAATGACAATCCATAGCACCACAGCTTTCAAAAAAATTGTTTTGAAATGTAAGCTTCACTAATTGCTTCCTTGGCAGCACAGAGGTCTAGATTAAATCCTGTCACATTTTAATCTACATTTAATTATCATAGATCAATCTTCAAATGTCTACTGGTAAGACAGAAAATCACACAACATATGGTAACCATGGAGCATAGAAAATGTTGCAATGCAGCTCTTCCTTTGCCTCTGTGGTAAAACTACTCAATATTTTCACGCAGTCTTCTGAAACAGACAAACTCACAATACAGTAAAAGCATCCTTTCACTAATCATTAATAGTTACAGGTTGCATGAAAGCTTTGGTTTATTTTGGGCATCACATCCCATCAACAAAACTCTGGGGATGTTTGTACTGCTATGTAACAATCTCATGAGACTACTGCCTCCCATAACATACAGAGTGATAGTTCAGCTCCTCACAAATCATTAATCTGTGGTTTACTGCCACAGCAGTCGCATCAATCAGTGTGCCAACCACACCTTTCAAGGGAGCTGCTCTAAGTACAGTCCCTTCTGCAGAACTTAGCCAAAGCTTCCATTCTGCAGAGAAAATCATATCCTGTGTCATGCAGTACACTTTCCTTACCCCCTGAATCCCAACCACTTGGAAAATGGAAGGGTATCTGACCCAAGGTGAGACCCTCTTTCTGTTTCCCAATGGCTAATGAATTGGCTTGTTATGAAAACCTTAACGTGTCCATATCATTCTCAGCTTTGAGAAGTGGATGTCATCAGTGTCTATGGAGGAAAAATACTCAAATAGAAGCCATGAGGTAAAGCAAAGAGCAGGAGGGCCTGTTCCAGGAGAAACAACACAGCGAAGAAACCTGGTTTCAACTGAAAGAGCAGGAGAGAAAGAGGAAGGCTGGGAGATGGTCCCTGTATAGCACGGAGTACAGCTGTGCCTCTCCCAGCTGTTGACCGACACAGCCTGAACCAAGGGGGTTTTGCTCAAGATCCCACCTCACTGCAATTGCATATCATGCTTCCATCTTGTTACATACATCCTATAAAATAACTCCCTTTTATTTGAACTCATTTCAGCAATGAAGCAATGAAGCAATAATATTTTCACTACATTTTAAAGCATAAGCTTCAAAAAAATAATGAAAATTATGTATTACATTCACATAGGTACCTTCTCCTTAAACTTGAATTTTACGTACAAATCATCGATATAATACTATTGGTATAACAGTTTTTATATTTACCATTACATTTCAATTCAGAAGAAAAAAACACAAGTACGCAAGAAATTGTAGTATAATGCATGCAATACTCTCATTGCTACCTCCTTACTATTCATACATGACTTGGATTTTTATCTTGGAAGATTATTATAAGAGGAAGTAGACAAAAGAGAATGGGAGTATAAAACTCCTGAATTTTTTTTCAATGCCAGACAACTGAACCATGGCAACTATAAAGGAGAAAGTTAGGAAGGAAGCAGAAAAGGAGGGCAAAAGGAGAAAATGGAAGGAAGAAAAGCAGGGGAAAAAACACTCAGAGCCTACTTCTGAACTAACTAAATATTCCGATTCTCACATCTGAACTACTGCTGAGTGAACTAGAGTAATTCCATATTGCAAGAAAGGACAAAATCTCAGAAATTTTTTAAACCGATCTCGCCAAAAAAATAGGAAAAAGGCAATGAAAAAAATCCCACAAAAGGTTCTGAATTCCCCAAGGAAGTTATTTATAGCTGGGTCCAGAAAAACATATTTGATTTTTATAGCACAGAAAAAAATGTCACCCGACTTCATGAAGGGCTTATGCTTTTTCACTCCTCCAGTATAAAAGAGTCAATAACCTTGAGTGAAAAACATAAAGTACACTCTTTGAGATAAACATAATGCTTGCTTTTAGTTGTTATGTCTAAAACTATACTATCTAGCATGTTTTATTTATATAAAATTAAGTCATTATTTCAAAGACTTTATACTCATCTAGTTATGAAGTAGCATTAAATTATCACTGAAGAATCTTTTTCTTTCCATCGTCTTGAGATAAAGAATGGGGAAATTTTCCATAATTCTATTAATTCACAACACTCTCCTAAGCAATGGTTACAACAGATAAAATATCTTTATGCAACAATGGTCAATCTAACTAAAATGCAACAAGATTCTGTACTATGTTTTCCTCTCGTTTGAATTTTTTAATACTTTATACTTTTTACCTTTTTCTACATTAATCGTAAATGAAGCACAAACAAGTTGTGATTTAAATGGGCATTTTATTCTGTCAAAATATTAAACAAAAATGTTAGGACATGTTCTATGGTTTGAATGTTTCTGTCCTCTTCAAAAGACATGTTGAAATTTAATTCCCACCACATTAGTACTAAAAGGTGGAGTGTGGGAGAAGTGTTTAAGTGATAAGGTTCCCCTATCCTGAATGATTATTACCCATAAAGAAGAATTCAAGAGAGTTAATTGGGTATCTCTTCTCCCTCTCTGTAAGTCTGATTTTCAAAAATCAATAAATAACTCTTTTAAAAAAATATTTACTATATGCACAAATCAATAAATGTGATCAACCACAGCAACAAATTGAATAATAAAAACCATACCATCATTTCAATAGATGCAGAGAAGGCATTTGATAAAATCCAACAGCACCTTATGCTAAAATCCCTATGAAAGATAGGCAAACAAAAAATCTTTAACACAATCAAAGCCATATATGAAAAACCCAATGCCAGCAACATACTGATTGGGGAAATACTGCAAGCTTTTCTTCTAAGATTAGGAACTAGACAAGAATATCCACTCTCACCACTGCTATTCAACAGAATATTGGAAATCCATGTTAAAGCTATTAGGCAAGAAAAAAAATTTTTAAAAGTCAAATCAGAAATGAAGAATTAAAATTATCTCTGTTAGCAAATAACATGATTCTGTACTTTGGAGAACCAAAATAGCAAAGCAAGAACCACTGAAACTCATACAAGAATTTGGAAGGTAACATGATACAAAGGCATGACATAAATTGGTGTCCATACTATACACAACTACATGGCTAAGAACAGTCCCTTCGAAATATCAAACAAAAAGCTTAAATTCCATCTTATGAACTAAACAAGGATGTGGAAAACCTCTGTGGTGAAAAATCACAAAACTTTAAACAGCCAGCTTACTAAAGATGCTACCATGATTGCACAATAGTATTAACTAGCATGATTTTTAATATTAGAAATTTTTAATAGAAATTAATTTATTATTAATTCTTATGAAGCACCAGTTAATATTACAGAAAGTTTCTAACGATTTGTTTTTAATGCTTTGCCAGTCTACTTCCCCTTCCCCTGCTCACATTCTTGATCTAGGGCTTTTCAAGCAGAAACACACTCTGCTCTCGTCTATATAAAACTTGATGCAAAAAAAAAAAAAATACCCAGAATATGTTCATTCTGTGTACAAGGCACCCTGGCTCTAGTGATGGTGGCTGCCTAGAATTTCTTCACTGTCCAGGTCCTAAAACACTCTTATAAATGAACTTTCTCGTCCCAGGGATATCTAACACTAGGTAGGCTTACCATCTGAGGGTCAAAAGCATGCACCAAAGTTTCAACCCAGTCTCTTGCCTCAGCTACTGCAGGTAGGCTTACATTACTTCAATTTCCTGCTTGTTCACAGGTCTCTCACTGGTTGAATTAAGCGCACACCTCGGTTCTCCAGCAATGGGAAAATTTGTGATTCCCAGTACACAAGTTTCCTTCTCACTTTGGCTTTTGGAATTGCACTTACAGAGTTTCTTTAGACACTCAAAAACGCTGAGAATTAAAACATCGGGGTCCTATTAGCTTCATCACTAATTTCAGTTTTTGAAAAAGGCCTTGAAATAACAAATGGTTCCATCCACAATAACAGTATCTTTTCTCTCTCTCAGGGTAGGTCATTTGAATTAGCTTCTGATTTGTAACAGCACCACATTTCCATGAGTTTGGTGGTAGGGTCCATGAGAGAAGAGTGGTAATCTAGCATTTTATCAGCACTAGAGTGTCAACTCAGAAGAGCATTATTATTTTCACTCTGAAGTCCTGAAGAGTTGCTTCAGAGATGTTATCAATAATGGCAAAAACTATTCAATAAACTTCAACATTAATTTATGATCCTTTAAATTTTTATTTATATAAAGGGGACAAATTTCACATATTTAACATATACAGTTTAAAGTTTTATTTATTTCTAAGTCAGAGTTAAAAAGAGAAAGATGCTCCATCCACTAGCTCACTTCCCAGAAGGTTGCAACAGCAAGTGCTGAGTCAGCTGAAGCTAGGATATTCTTTCAATTCTCCTGTATGGGAAACCAAGGCCTAACACTTGGGACATCCTCTGCTGTTCTTCTCAGGCCACTAGCAGGGAGCTAGATAAAAATAGGAGCAGCCAAGACACAAACATGTGATATTCTTCTTTTGGGGACTGGCTCATGTCATTACGCACAAATGGTCTCCAATTGTATCCATTTTGTGGTGGAAGAGGACTTCATTGTTTTTTGTACCACACATTTTTATCCAGTCAACAGATAATGGACATCTGGGTCAATTTCAAATCTTAGCTATTGTGAGTTGAACAGCTATATACATGGGCTATAGATAGCTCTTTCATGTTGCTGACTTAATTTCCTTCGGGTAAACTCCCAGGAGTGAAATTGCTGTGTCAAATGGTGATTCTACTCTCAGATTGCTGAGGAATCTCCATACTGTCTTCCACAACAGTTATACTAGTTAAATTCCCATCAACAATGAACTAGAGTACATCTCTAAACATTCTGCCAAGTACTACAAGTGAAATAAGATTTCTCAAATGTAACAAAAATATAATACATCTTGAAGAAATTTTTAGATACACCTCATTTAAGTTCTATAAAAAGTGAGCAATGTCCATTCTAACTGCTACTATTCAAGATTTTAAGAATGTTCTCTCCCCTGACTCTGTGCCAAGCTACCATTTAAATAGTCAACCAAATCTGTTTATTCATCAGTATTCCAAAAGCTTTTTGAGTCATTCTCATCAGGAGACAGTCTATAGTGTCTTCACAGAAATTCTAAAGTCTGTCTCTTATTAATCAATCAAAAATTCTAGAAGAGACAAATACTTCACCAACATGAATCTCAATGCATTCTTTCATGTATGAAGTAAAATTCATAAAAAGATAATCTACACATATATACAGTTACATGCAAGTTTTAACTGCATTTAAAAACAAAAAATAAGTGGTCAACACATTTGGTACACACTTGGTTTAAGCCTCCTTTTGCATCAAGTGGTGGCTCAAGCCCTGGCTACTCCATTTCCAGTCCAGCTCCCTAAGATATGCCTGGGAGGGCAGCACATGGTGCCCAGGTATCTGTGCCTCTATCATCCACATACAAGACTGAATTGGAAAATCCTGGCTCTTGCCTTCAGCCAGGTCCAGCTCTGGTCATTGTGGCCATTTGCAGAATGAACCAGAAGATGGAAGATTCCCTCTCTCTCTGGATTTCCCATTCTTTATTACTTTGCTTTAAAATAAATTAAATAAATCTGAAACGTGGAAAACAAGTGGAAAGCAATTTTTAATAAAATAGCTTTCATATGAAAATTCTTGGACAGTAGAAAATGCAATAAGTGAACTGATACTTAAGTCTATGTATAGAATCACAATAAATGAGACTTCTCAAAAAAATGTCTGATACTCATATTTTACATCGGTATTTCCTTCAATGTTGTGACTTTGCCCACATAGTGAACAAGGCTTGTATGGTAGTGAATTAAATTATGTATAATCTTCCCTTGATTTATTCAGAAGCCATATTCCTGAAAAATTTAGTATATTTAAACCATGCCTCAAAAAAGTACCTATATGTAAAAATGTGTTTTGCATAAAGACTCAATTACATACAGAAATTTTTTAACTATTTATTTATTTTGATTATTTTTGCTTAGTTATTTAAGGAATTGGGGTGATAACAGTCAAGAGCTACAGGAAGGTGGGTGAGACCATTATTTCCACATTCTCTTTTTTTCCTTACTGTATCTGGGGGAAGGGAACAGATAAGGGGAGAAGCCACGCCTAGCCTCCCAAATGCCTCTGTATCCTGGGATGCAGGAGCCACACTTGACACCAGTCTAGGGTCCCCGATATGGGGCATGCTCTGAGGGTCCTGCTCAAGAGGTTTTGATAGTTCAATAGTTCTAAGTTACTGCAAATTTCACAACTCCAAGCATGATGAAATCTCTCCAGAACCCACTGGTTAACATAGTCCACCTTCCAGTCTCCATTTGCCCAGATATTCACTGTCAACACTTGGCTGAGGTACTTGATCAATTTGTTCAGTCATTCCTTCTCTGTTATGGTACCAGGTGTCCTCTGCAGACTCCAATGTACTGCTATATCCTCCATGTGCACCTGGGAATATGCTGTCTACTGCTCTAAGCCACTAAGGAGGTCCAGCTTTGACTCATGCACTCCACGGTCAGACCATGGAACCTGCAATTCTCTCAATGGTTGGGGTTCTAAATCCAGCAGTTCCATTGGGGGGAATCCTCAAAGAAACCTCATCTGAGGTGATCTCAGACCTGATTCTTGTATGTGCTGGCCAATACAGGGTCTAGCACGTCCTTCACTGCAATCAGCTTATGCACATGCTGGTAGTTGCATTGCTGGATCAGTTCTAACTCGAGCCCTGTACATGTCAATGGGTATTGAAGCCTAGTTCAACCCAACCAGCCTTACTATCCAGCCTACACATGTGTGGGTGGGTGTCACTCTCTCTCTTGCCATGCCTGCCCCAGTCCTGGTTCTCATGCTCACTAGTTGGAGTGGCAATCCAAGAGGTAGGTGCCCATTATTTCCCTTCTGGGCCCACTCGCAACATTTTACACATGTGAATGTCTCACCATACAATCAAAACCCAAAGAATTTGCAACACAAATGTGCATTGTATGTGAAAGTCTCCTGCATTTTAGTTATATAATCTAATACCCTTGATAGCTGCTGTTAGTATTCTCCCTTCCATGGCATTGTGAGAATGTTAAAATTCTCACAGATTTTCAATATGCCTTCATGAAATTCAAACATTCTCTGTGAGTGGCACCATATCCTTTAGGAACCACTAATTAATACAACCACTACTCCAATAACCAGACTCACTCTATCAAGCCCAGTGCAAACCTCCCTCTCCTTATACTAACAAAATAGAAATTTACATATAGAACAATGTCATTAAATAAATGCTAAAAGGGAAGTAAAACCTGACATCCCTGGGTCTGATTTAACCAAACAAATGTGCTTTACTATAATAATGCAAGCACAGAATATTATTTAGTGATCCAAACTGGAGCTATTTTGTGTGTGATCTTGTTTCATAATACTAGTCATCTTGGAACTTTCACATTTAACACAAAGAACACAGTAGGTGTGCAATAAATATTAATGGGATAAATCATGTGACTGCTTCCTACCAATATGGACTTTTCTTTCTGTTCTGTTTTTCAGCTTTTCTAGGCAAAATAGTGGTTTCATAATATTAGCTCCTTTGGTGAGCTGTTGGCATTCTACTTTTTAAATTCATTTTTCTACTTCAGCTGAAATTCATATAAAGACATCCCTTCTATGCTGCACAAAATAATCATTTCTGTCAACTCTCCCAATGACTTAACATTCCATGATAAACTTAATTTACTGTAGCATTTTAATCATTAAAGTGTACTTTATATTGATATCTTGCGAGTGTCAATAGATCCCTGGTTTAATGGGATATAATAAGTGAGTATTTAATTGATTACTGTTCTTATTAATCATTGCACGTTCAACAAGAGGATCTGTGAAGTACAGAGACAGGATATGATGCCCCAGAGCACTGAGTAAATACACAGATGCCAAGTACAGAAATATAATTTTGAAAACTCAGGAAATAAAACTCTAGAGCAGTGCATATTAGAAGCATACTGACAGCTGGAATTTTTTTAAGCTGCTCTGCACCACAAAGTGTAATTTGACAACTTTTTAAATTCCTATAATAAAAAAAATGACTCTTCAAGACCTTTGCTCCCAGATAGCAAGGTTTCAAGACATCCCAGGTGCTTTAATTGAAGGACACTGATGCTTCAAACTGTGACTACTCATTACACTAGTATTTCTGCAAGACACAGGGATGGTTATTTGGTATAATGCAAGCCTAAAGTACTCCACAATATAAAGGAAAAGATTTGGGAAACAGCTAGCTACATGCTCCACTATCACTACTAAATAAACAATCATAAAGGTATATTCACTCACCCTAATAAAATATATTTTATATGTCCTTGGAGGAGAGCAATACTTGCGTGTCCTTTTGTTCCAGGCACTTGACAAGAACACCAGAAAAACTGAGAAAATTGTATCTATCTCTTATGAATATAAATCAATTGCTTCATCTTATCTTTTTCTTTTACTATAATACTCACAATGCTATTTTGGGTATTTCAAAAAGATCATTTTTAACATGTTACATCATGGAAGAAACAAAAGGTAAGAAATTTATTTAACTAAAGTCAAAAGGCTAGCATACCATAGAAGCATGACTTAAATCTTGGTGTTTTGACCTCTTGTTAAATGCTCTTTATATCACATCCTCAAAGATTTTTTATTGTGAATACAAAGTGTCTTATAATGTACTCTTGCTCTCTGACAAACTTTCTCTTTCTCTCTGGATCTTTCTCTATTCTCTCAAAGCCTAAAACCCTGGAGGGGTTTTGTCTGTGGACTGACAGCATGGCTGAGAGTAAAGCAAGTCATTTCAATATATTTTCTGACCTCCACCTCCACAATGTTTTTTAAAAATGCTTGATAAAATACTTTGGCTTCAGTTCACATAAGTTGTTTAATGCTATACCACCAAAGTCCATACAATACAAAATATATGCCAGACAGACAAAGCCTGTGCACTTTGTCATTGATCAAGTCCCAACTTCTCTCTTGAAAGTTCCTTGTCAGGTGGGTGTCAGGCTGGGATCGACTCCATGCTTGGAGACCAGATTCCCGCCACTGCGTCCACATGATGACCTGTCCCTGGGCGGCCAGGGCGCCATTCAGCACCAGTCTCTGCCTGCTGGCTGCATGGTGGCCTGCTCTGGGTTTTGGGCTTTGAATTGCTACTTAGGTATCTCCATGTCAAGCCCACTATACTTCTGGGATGGCAATCAATCCTAAAGAATCCCAACAACAGAGTAACTTTTCCTTTGAAGGTTAGCAAGGGTAATGAGACCTAGTAGGTTGGAGGAGAGGGACCAGATGATCTTTATGAATAAGACACATATACCAAACTCCTTTAAATGCTGGGTCGTACTTGTAATCACCAAACACCTTGGGGCTTGTCTAGCAGGATCATATCCTATTTCCTGACATGTTGATGGATCAGGAAATGGGCCATATTAGGCAGGGCCATGAAATTAAGTAGCACACGAGAGAACCATATCCAGGGGTAGATTCTGTGGGGGATGTGTGGGCCAAACCCCATGGAAATACTAGCCCCACTGGTTAGCTCAAGAGTTGAAGGGGTGATGGACTAAACTAGGTGTGACCATGCCACCTGCCATCACTCACAGGTAAAGGAACCAACAACAGTCTGGACTGGTCAATGCAGCAGCACCCGAATGAGAATCCTGAATAGGGTGTGGGGTGCGCCGGGCTGCAATGTTCACCAGCTAATACAAGACCAATAGGAAGGCTAGAGTAAGCCAGAAACTGGTCTAAAACCCAATGGCACGTATGAGAACTGGGTCCGCGAGTGGGTCAAGTGGAGGAACTTGGGAAACTCCCCTGGCAGGTCATAGCTCCCGCTGGTGAACACATGGTCCAGACCAGGGAGTCAGATAAGCTGGGCAAAGTAGCTCCAATGGCAGCTAATGTGTGAATTGGTAATGGAACGGGGTGGACCAGGCAGGACTGAGCAAACCTTAGTCCACAAGCAAAATTAGAAAACAGGATGGAGCACAGGTCATGCCAAGCTAGGCTCTTGACCTACTAGTCTGTGTGAGCCAGGGACACTAAGCCACAGAGTGTAAGGCAAGGGCCTGGACAGGTGAGTGAGGGGCTGTGCCAAGCTGAGTCAGAGCAACCACTGGCATGTACATGATCTATGGCTGGGAACAGGCCCGGGTTGGGGAGCTAAGAGGACAACCTAGCTGGGTGAAGGTTCCCACCAAGGAGCACGGGGCTGGAATGGGGGTTGCATTCTGACCAGGATATGGTTGCAGTCTCACTTAGCACAAGTGTGGACTGGGAATGGACGCACCAAGCTGGGCTATACTCCAAAATCATCTGGTGCATGAAATCTGACACTGGGAGAGGTTCTGATGGAGGAGCCTGGGCAACTCCTCTGGCAGGACACAGACCTTGCAGGTAAGCGCAAGAAGCATGGAAAAAAAAAAACCAGCCCAGAACAGGCCATGGAAAGTTTCCCATTGGCATACATTTGGCATGGGTTGGGGGCAGATCAGGCTGAATCAGTTCACATCATTTACTGGCGAATTCGAACACCAGAACAGAATGTGGGTTGAGCCAGGTTCAGTTGCGACAAAAACCAGTGCACATTACGGAATGCCAAGGTGAGGTTATCTGTACCAGATGTGGTTGCAGCACCCAACCAGCATACGTGAGAACCAGGAAGGGAGGGAGCGGAGCCGGCAGGGGGAATATGGGGTGCTTCCCTGCTGGACGGCTGCTCCCACTGGAGAGCATGAGCTGGGATGGGGGCAGACCAGACCAGGCAGGGCTACAACACCTGTGTGCCTCATGTGAGCTAGATTAGGGAAAAGCCAGGCTGGGCTGACTGTTCCTACTGGTGTAAGCATAAATCAGAGTGGGTGAGCACTGGTTAGCCTTTGCCACAGTATCAACTGGCAGATGCTGGCACAGGGGACTAATTCTGTCAAGTTAAACTGCAGAACCACCTGGAAAGTGCATGATCTGGGAATGGGAGTGGCCTAGAAGGGAAATAGTGGGCTCCTCCCTCTTGGGTTACCACTCCCACTGGAGGGCGCGAAAATCAGGACAGGGGCTGGGATGGCTATAGAGAAAGGCACTCAGCAACATCTGTGTGGGCTGGATAGTGGACCCAGTTAGATGGAACTAGGCTTCAATGCCCACTGACATGTATGAGAGCTGAATGGGATGTGGGACAGACTGGACCAGTCTACTGCACATACTGGCAAACCAGGATAGGGGGTGGGCCTGGTGGGGGTTATTGTGGGTCGCTCCAACTAGGCTGCAGCTCCCACTGGTTTATGTGAGGGCCAAGTGTGTGCTAGGCAGAACCAGGATGGACTGCAACACCATTGGCTCGTGTGGAAGACAGCGCTGGAAACAGAACCAACCCTGCAATTGCAACCACCAGCTGATTAGGGTGATGGACTATGCCAGGCCCTGTACTTGCTAGTACATGCAAGAATCTGGTCTGGGAACACCTCAGACAAAGTTTCTTTGGGGATCTCCCCAATCTAACTGCCGGACTCAGAACCCTAACCATGAAAAGACAGAGGACAAAACAAGTCAATCAACTACCTCAACTATATGTTGGCAGTGAAAAACTGGGCAAAAGGAGACTCTAAGATGAACTGTCAATCAGTGGATATCATGCTTAGAAGGCGAAATTGGCAGCAACTCATAACTGTTGAACTATCAAAACTACTTGAGCAAGAATCTCAGAGCATGCCCCACATCAGGAACCTGGGGCCGGTTGTGGACTGGGTGGGGCTTCTCCCTTAAAAATCCCCCTTTACCTCAGATACATGAAGGAAACAATGTGGAAATAATAGTCTTACCCATTTTCCTGTAGCCCTTGAATCTTTTACCCTAATTAACTATGTAAAGATTGTCAAAAATATAATTTAAAAAATGGAAAAAAGAGAAAGTTCTTTGTGGTCCTTGAATTAAGTACTTTAGTCTCCAAAAACTGAGTGGTTGACAAGAAGCCCCTGCCCCCAGCCACATTAGTTACACATTCCACCTCATTAGAGATTGCACAGACACAATCTGTCATCACATTTCTTCACATGCAGGATGCCTAGCTGAAACCAAAGTCTACTCTGGTAAGATTACCAGAAATGTAGGTAAAATGCTCTCTCCTTTATATCTTCTTCAATAAGGACAATACAGGCACAGAATTGCCAGTGACCACCTTACTACTGGGTATAGAAACTCTGAGAATGAAGCCAAAACACAGGAAAACAAACAAGCTAGGTATAAAGCCAAATATAAGCTATTCCTGAAGACTACTGTCTTGTACACTTTTCAGCAGTGTAAGGGAATATGTTTCTCTTTTCTGAGAGTAAGTGCCTTTGACTTATATTTCCAATACTTGCACGCAAAGGTAGACTAAAAGGTTATGGCAACATACTAAAGATATTTTTTAATACTATACAATTTTAAGGATTTTTTATTATTGCCAATCTGACTTAAATCCAGTAACTCCTTCAAAAACTAGTATAACTTCAATTCATTGTTCACATCCCTTGAATAAACCAGTATAGTCATTATAGCAAATTAAAATAAAATGTAGCAAAAACAACATAGGTTTACCCAAGCTTAATGTACTTGTGACATTGAGAAACACTATTCTGACTGCCAAATGGAAATCCATCAAATTCATTATGAAAATTATTCAGTTTATGTGACTAGTAAGTACTGCTGTATATGTCCATGAATAGGGCTTGATTTCAGGGACTTGGTGTTAATCAACATACAAATCCAGCAATGACTAGTCTTTCATAACAAAAAAATAAGTTTACTTCAAAGAATAGGTAATATTATCTAATAGCTCATTTTCTGAAAATGGTTGTATTCATATTCTCCAAAAAACTCTCCTTTAACCTTTAACTCATCACTCAGGGACCATGTCATTAGTCAAAATCATATGAAAAGATTATTCTTATAGAAAAGCTCAATATCATGAATTTCATTCCTTTGAATAATCTTTTTATACTCCAAGCCTACTTTTAAGTACTGATCCAAAAGAAAATTATCTTCAGGTTATGTTCATTTCATTTAAGATGAATGACAGTATTTATTTCAATGCCTCATTTTCTATTCAGGTTTCTAATAAGCAGGGAAAATAAAGATCCTGTTTTTGCTAAGATTGCTAAGATCAATTTCTTTGGCCCTGCCATTAAGAGGCTTATTTACATGCAGGAAACAATTTCTAAACACTACAGTGTTGAATATGATTTTCTTTCTTGTCCCCATTCGAGACAAAAGGTTGGCAAAGCTACAGAAAGAAATGCTGCTGACGAACACCCCAAGAGAAGAGTATAAGTGAGGCAATGGAGTAGACCTTGGCATTCCTTCCAAAAGGACTCACACCCAAAAAGCTGGATGGAGCAACTGGACCCAAACTTCCAATCTGGGAAATGAGTATACAATACCAACTCTCTGCTAAGCACACTGGAACCTCAAATCTGAAAAAATTCTGCTAGAATTGTATCTCCTCAAATACTGCTACTGAATCACTTGGAATTTCTAAAGAATAGTCAGACTAAAGAATATCTTGAGGAAAAGAGACAGCATTAATGAGAAAAACAGATATTTAAGAGGAAAAAATATTTTGCTCCAAAACCTACAATACCAATTCATTGCTCCTAGAGCAAGGCTGAGATTTGTGGCATGAACTTGTACACCTCTTATAAATTACATCTGTGGTTGAGTTATGTAAAACTTCCTTCATCAACTGCACTTATTCTATCCATCTGTCCTAACTTGGTTCCAGTCCCACCTTGCCCAATGAGATGCCTTTAATTTCCCTACTCCAAAGGTGTTGTTAGCATTAACAGGCTTTAATTCTCTTTTTGACAGTCTTCTGCACCGAACTTTGTGATATATTATTTATATTCATGTCCTACTTCCCTGATCAAGTCTCATTTAAAGAACATTTTCTAATTCAACTTCTTTAAAAGTTTATTTATTATTTATTTATTTGTTTCTTTGTTTATTTAGAAAAAGCAGATTTCTAGAAAGCGAGAAACAGAAATAGCTTCCATCCACTGGTTCACTCTCCAAATGGCTGCAATGGCTGGAGTGGAGCACATCCAAAGCTAGGAGCCAGGCGCTTCTTCCATGTCTACCACATGGCGCAGGGGCCCAAGACTTGGGTCATCCTCCTCTGCTTTCCCAGACAAAGGCAGGGAGCTGGATGGGAAGTGGAACAGGTGGGGCATGAACTGGCACAGATATGAGATCCTGGCACTTGCAAGGCAAAGGATTAGCCAATCAAGCATTCATATTGTCCCCATCAACTTTTTATCTTAATAAACTATTTTGTACTATATAATAAGAGATAGATATTTCTTAAACTGGTGATAAGCAAGAAAGGATGGAGAAAATATTCAAGTGGGGAAGTGGACATCTTAAAGAAAAATAAATATTAGACACTTTGTGAGTCAAAAGACAAAATTGAGCATATTATATAGGTACTTATATGTTCATTTAATATTTTAAAGTTAAAAAAAACATTTTTAGATTTTTCATGCCACTCAAAAATATTCAGCAGGTGGGATTTGACACATAGGCTGTAATTTACCAACCCCAGATTTTGACATTTAAAACAAAAGACATTCATTAGTAAGGCTTGTTTTCAATAGTGTGCTTTTAATTACCTTGTTTTCTCCTGGCAATTGTGTGTGGCATTTACCTGGGTCACATAACAAGGACACATGCTTGCCTACTAGCAAATAAACCTTATTATTCTTGTTTGTCAGTCCCATTTAAAACATCTTCAGTTCTATACCTCGTCCTGTGCTGACCCGCCTTTTCACATTGCAATTCTCTGAAGGAATTTCAGATACCTAAAGACAATAACTGACATACTCAACAAGGGATGGAAAGTAGTGTCCAAAGATGGAGAGTGGCAAAAGAAAAGTAGCCTCAGGAAACAGTACAGAATCAACTTTTTACCACTACCCTAGAGTGGTAGGAGATTTCAATAAGGCTAACCAGTAACAAGAAACTTGATGAACCAGAAAATATGTTACCTACCTGCCAGAGGATTTAACACTTAAAAGCATTCCTTAAAAGGGACAACTGTAGATTCGCAGCAACTAGAAGACTTCAGACAATGTATTAAATCACTATTTTCAGACCTTACATTGCAGACAAAAGAAAACTATGATTTCTAGAAAAAGGATGAAAATATGTAGGTCCTGTAGTCACCCATAGCTGATCCTGGATGACGTGGGTCCAGGAAGAGCTCTCAGTGAACACACAGTAAGGGCCATAATGGAAAGAGGAAGAACTCAAGCAGAAGATGAAATTATTAAGTTAAGGGAAAACAGCAGTCAGAGCTCAGGCAAAGTGAGATGAAATGTGAGACAGAAACCAGAAGACTTAAAAAGAATTCCTAAAATGAGACCCCTTGAATCTTTGCCTAAATACCAAGAGACACATGTAAAGGGTAAAAATTCCGGGAGCAAAGGCAAACTCTACTGCATTCTCACTGGAGTTAGGTCGAAACTCATTGAGGTTTTCATTTGTACATTCTAACAGCTGTAGAACCTGAGTGTTTCTTCATGTGACTATTAACCTTATAAATTTCATCTTTTGAAAAATGGTGCCCTTTGCTCATTTCATAACTGCTATTGTTGAGCCTCTGGAATTCCTTCAGGAATTTCTGGAATTCCTATCAGTTGAGTCCTTTGGTTTTCCTAAATAGAGAATGATGTCATCTGCAAACAGGGATAATTTGACTTCCTTTCCAATTTGTATTCTTTAATTTCTTGCCTAATAGCTCTGGCTAGAACTCACCGTACTATGTTGAATAGCAGTGGTAAAAGTGGACATCCTTGTCTGGTTTAAGATCTGAGTGAAAATGCCTCCAGCTTTTCCCTGTTCGATATGATGCAAACACTGAATTTTTCATACATTGCCTTGATTGTGCTGAAGAATGATCTTTAATGCCTAACATGCTCAGGACTTCTAGTATGAAGGCATGTTGAATTTTATCAAATCCTCTCTGCATGTATTCAGATAATCACACGGTTTTTAGTTTTCATTTGTTGATGTGGTATATCACATTTATTGATTTTCATGATTTGAATCATGCGTGCAAATCAAGGATTAATCCCACCTGGCCTGGGCAGATGGTCTTTCTGATGTCTTGTTGGATTCAATTTGCTAGTATTTTGTTAAAGATTTTTGCATTTACAATCATCGGGGATATTGGTCTGTAGTTCTCCCTCACTGTTGTACCTTTTTCTGGCTTGAGAATAAGATGTTGCCCTCACAGAAGGAATCTGGAATGATTACTTCATTTCTGTTGTTTTAAACCATAAGAAATCAATAAACAACTGCTAGTGAGGATGTGAGCAAAAAAGTACCACAATCCACTGCTAGCGGGAATATAAACTAGTGCAACCACTACAGAAGTCAGTAAGAAAGTATTCAGACAACTGAGAATTGATCTGCCATAAGACCCATCACCGCAATCATAGGAATATATACAAATAAAAAGAAATCTGCATTTGAGACGGCAAATTGTGTTTACATAGTTTACATCAGCACCATTCACAGCAATATTTGTATCAACACAATTCGCAATAACAAAGACATGGAAGCAATTCAGATCTTCATTAACAGAGGAACACATAAAGAAATTACGGCACATCCACTCCATGGAATACTGCTCAGTCATAAGAAAAAAAAAAGCAAAAAAAGAATGAAATCTTACTATTTGCAACAAAATGGTCCCAGCTGGGAACCATTACTCTTAGTAAAGTGAGCCAATCCGAAAATGACAAATATCACATGTTCTCTCTAATATAAAATAGCCAATACAAGAAATCTATGGAAAAGGATGTATGGCTATAGTATGCTAATATTCTCTCTCTCAAAGGTAAAATTTTTCCATTAAAACAAATGTTTACTTGTTTACTTGATTAAAATTTTTTCTACTTTTCATTTTTTAATATTTCCATGTCTCCCCCGCCGCTGATTTCCCTCATATTGTTGCAATAGTATAGTCCTTCAACAACAGTTACAAGTCCATAATTCTGTTAAGTATATCATGACATTGTGGGTATACACAATTGCAAACTGTTTTAAGGAAACAGAAAAAGTTGTCTCTGATAAGATCTGATCCACATGAGCCAGTACCTGAGGCTAAAACACAAATCACAAAACAAGGACAAAACAGCCATCTACATAATGGCTTAAATTAACTTTTTGTAAACACTATGAATTATAGTTATTGAAAAACTTTAAAGAAAGCTTATTTTATCATCCAGTCCAATGAAGCACATTTTTTATAGGATTCTATGGTTTGCATCTCTAAAATTCAGGTGACAGTGAGATAGAATTAATAAATGAGACTCTGGGGATGAGCCTTGGCTTAGCAGTTAAACTTCAACCTAGACCAACATTCGGTGAGTGTAATTGTGGATAGGATCTCTCTCTCTCTCTCTCTTTCTTCTTGCCTCTCTCAGTCTCTTCCTCACTGTCACCCCCTGCCTCCTCCACCTGTAAATTATGAAAACTAAATTAATTTGCTTTTTTAAAAAGAAAGGCTTCTAAGGACCTGGCGCAATAGCCTAGCGGTTAAAGTCCTCACCTTGAATGTGCCGGGATCCCATATGGGCACCAGTTCTAATCCCAGCAGTACCTCTTCCATCCAGCTTCCCGCCTGTAGCCTCGGAAAGCAGTCAAGGATGCCCCAAAGCCTTGGGACCCTGCACCTGCATAGGAAACCTTGAAGAAGCTCCTAGTTCCTGGCTTCAGATTGGCTCAGCTCCAGTCATTGCAACCATTTGGGAAGTGAACCAGTGGAAGAAAGATCTTCCTCTCTGTATATCTGCCTTTCCAATAAAAATAAATAAATCTTAAAAAAAAAAAAAGGAAAGAAAAGAAAAGCTACTAAGAGATGCCTAGGCATGAGGTTCCTTCTTCAATCAGAAGACTGAGCCCCTATAAAGACGACTTATGACAGCATTAGGCCAGCTTGCCAACACACTCCTCTGCCCTTCTGCTGGTGAGTACAAAGGAGAGAAGCCCTTACCCAACAGCCACATATGCAGCCGCCTTGGGCTTGGACTGCCCAGACTTCTGAATGGTGAAAAAATAAACCATGTTGTTTCTAAGTTACTTGATCTCAGATATTTTGCTTTAGCAAATAAACTACTAATAATAATAATAAACAAATAAACTAAGATGGAAGAGTGATACAACCAACAATTTCTCTGGGACCAATTTCATAAATCAGACTATCCCAGTCAAACCTGAATATGCAATCACATGAATAATCCACTACTACAATAAAAAAGAAAAAAATACAAATTTCTCTAAAATATGTTAAGTACACTTTTATTGTCCAACAAACCTTGTTAGTGAAAAAGGCTATAAAAGGAAAAGAAGGAAATTTCCCTCGCTGAAGGTGTAACTTACATGAAACATACTTATAATGATTACTTGCTTTTATTTAGCTGTTTCTATCATATTAGCATTCCAGGTAGATACAAATAGAAATAATGTAATCTTATATAACATATCACTCATAACAATCCACAGAGTTGATATATCCTAATTATTCTGCTTCCAGTCTTTGAAATGCTGCAAATAACACAATGTTCTCCCTTTGATTGCTACTTTGTCTCTAATGTTCCCTCTACCTCAGCAACCAACTAAACTTTCTCAAAAGCTAATATTGATCACATCAGCCATCCCCAGTAAGTTTTCCAACTCTTTAATTGTTCTCATTTTGTTGAACATAGCAATGTGAAGGCCACAAGAACCAGCATAATTATCATCTTAGAACAAATTGACTTTAGAGATTACTAGTTCAACTTATTTATTTTTGCCACCCTCCCTCCTTTTGCCTTTCTTATTGTTCTTTTAATTTTTACAATAACATGGTTTCAACTAACTGTATAATTGCAAGTTTAATCCTCCACCAGATAAAGAATTCAACCAGGAGTCCCTGAGAGATCAATGGACTATATCCATGGTCACAGTGCCACTGACTCAGCTGAGACCAGGATTTTTAACAAAGCATGAGCTTCAGCTTCAAAAGAGCCACATCCTAGGTCCAGGGAGAACTCCTAGCAGTGTGTTTACATTATCATATGTCCTTGTGAAATTGTTAGAAATACATTATATTAAGTGAAATCAATTAGGAAGGACCATACTGGTCACTCTGATTTCTCTGTGTGATGATTGAGCCATATGACAAAGGATTGGCAGGGGCATGTGTGGATTCTGGCTGAAAGAATATTGGGTGGAGAAAACACAACTCATACCATGAGTGAATGTGAAGCATGGCCTCTCTTGTAAGATTTAAACATATCTGTAAAATAAATGGGATAAAACTTAACCTACAAACTAAAGGATTATGAAATAAGAATGAAACAAAAGAGTGAATTAATAGAAATTACTTAGACATTAAAAACAGAATGGTTATTTTAAAGTTCATGTTCTACCAAGAGTAATAAGAGTAATAATCTACTAAAAATAAGAGGAAAATTTAAATTGAATTTGAAGTGGATTCATGAAATAATTGATAAATCTTACTGAAGAGGACATATCACATGTATCCATTAGAAAAAAATCTCATTATTTTAACATGAAATATTGGCAATGTAAAGCAATACAGCACAATTACAATGACATTGAAGAAAAGCCTGTTTAATTAATGTCATCAATTAGAAAAACACCTAAAATTAGTCACTGCCCCAAAACTTTAAATGCCCCGAAATGTTACAATGCATATGAAGGAAACTTGATTACTGTTCCCCAACTTGACAATTCATTAACATTATATGACATTAATAATAGTGAATTGAGAAGCTGAAAAACAACTTGCTAACTGTAATAAATAAAATCTGTTTTGATCTATTGTGGGAGTTCTGTTCAAAACAGAGAGCATGATTAATGTCTTTTAAAACTGAGGCAAGAGGGAAGGCTTAACAGTTCAGAGTAGCTTTTGTCATTCTTGAAGATAATCCTTGCAAAGATAACAGAAGTACCAAGTTCTCTTTGTGCTGGACACTGCACAACAAAAGAAGATGAGTAAGACAAGTTTCTACTGATGACTGAGGAACGTGGGATTATGACGAACAAGTAATATTTGCTAAAAGATACATTAAATGATAATGAAGGTAATATACGTCCCAGACACTGAAGATTTCTTTAAAAAGTTAACATACATACATACTGATTCTTAGATGGTGGAACTGAATTAATTGCTTATGGATGAAAGATAGGGCACTCTAAGTTAATAAGATGACAACAAAAATGGAAACAAAATACTGTGACTGTGTCAGAGAACAGTGAGAAATTCTGTCCAGCTATAAACTATGCAGTGGCAGACATTAAAAAAGAAATAGGTCAGAATCAGATGGAACATGAAACGTTAAAGTTCATTTAGCATTTCTGTAAGCAGAGAAGTACATGATGTCCTTTTGGTGATTCAGGATGCAGGATTGAAGAGAGATTTGAGGAGAAAGAGACATACAGCAGAAAAGGGAGTTATAATAAACCTTTAAAATGCTTGAAGAAATGTAACCTATGATTCTGAGTGGAGGCAGAAGTGAAAACGTAAATTTATGACACATTATATGGTAGAGACCAATCAAATTTCAATATGGATTCAAAGTAGTAGTGTGCTAAGTATGAATGATCCACACTCTCAAATTCAGATAGTCAAAGGTGATAAAAGTTAAGACATTTCTACGCTACTTTTAAAAAGTAATACAACAGTAAATTGTATTGCTTTTCACCCAACTGTCATTGTCTGCCTTCTCTCCAGGAAACACTAAGCTTAGAAGAAAGTGAAGAGCTCCCTAAAACTGATTGCATCTGAAAACTGCTGAACAGAATATAATCTTATTTGTTGATTTTCAGAGAAATTTTGAGCTCCATTTCATCCTAAACCTCTTGATCTAAAATTTCGCTGTCTTCTCACAATCCTTTGCCCTTGTTTTACAATGCATCGACTGAACTGCTTGATTACAAGGACTCTCATCTGATTACAATAACACAGAGTTGCATGCAACATATAAAAACTTAGAGTTCCTTGATCATAACTCTACACTGGATTTCCTCTAAGTAGATGGTCAAATGCTCCTTTAAAACTGTCAGGATAATTTAAGAGACAAACTTAGATGGAGCAGAATTCTAATATTCGGATAACAATGATTTTGATGACATTCAAATCATACCTGATTCAATCAATAAATTGATGCATCACAATTCTAGAACTCATTAACAAAAACAGAAGCTGGAAAAATAAGTACATGCCTTTCAGAAACTTTCAGTTTGTTTGGGATAAGAGATCTGGTCTTACTATTTCTGGCAAACAATTTATTAAACACCACACTAAGGAATTCAGGCTTAGTCAAACACAACTAAGAATTCAAAAAAGAAATCATGTATTTGGATGAAGGCAGAGGGCAAATGTTCACGTAAAGGAAAAGGTTAAATTGGTTTGCAAGCTACCAGTCCGCTACGGACCCACCTGAATAGAACGACACAGTACAAGAGAATTAGAGAAATACACAGTGGCATGGCCTTAGTGTATGACACAAAGCAGGAAAGAGGCTAGTTTGAATGAAACAGAAGGTGAAACTTAAGAAATAGAAAAACAAAAGACTGACTTGAATCAAGGAATCTTATTATCAAAGGTGGATTAGAAACAATTCTATGGACAACGAAAGAGGGACATTAATGATCAGGAGAACCAGATAATGCAGATAACTATTTAAGAGCATAGAACAACAACAATAAAAAGTTAAACTACGTGTTGGTGTCCCTGTACAAGTAAATGCTAATTGAAAATAGCTTATTTTCCTTAGCTTAAAATCTGTTTTCATCCATTTATTCACTTGGTTCAGATTTATCGATTAACCACAAGAAATAAGAGAACCAACATCAAATTACAAGTGCAAAGTGTTAGGAGGAAAAGGAGGAAAATATGTTTCAGATTTTCTGAGCAGACAGTGAAAAAGGTGGCATCTAGTTTTGATTGATTTGCATTTCTATATCAGCAACTGAACAATTTTTCATTTATTTATTTGCCATATATAGTTATTTTATTGTGACCTAACTACAAATAAACACTTTCATTTGTTATTAAGTTGTTGCTTTGTTGTTTGCTTTCATATGTTTTATATCTGTTCAGGAAACTAGTCCTTTTAATTTTGAATATGTACCTAAAATACAGATAATAGACTATTAAATATATCTTCAACAATAGATTGCTGGACTTTCTACCATAGTCTATACTTACAATGTCATGATACACTTAAATAGAAGAATGTACTTGTGATGTTGTTGAAGGACTATAATATTTTTATGATACTGGGGAAAATGGTGTGGGAGGGGAGAAGGAGAGGGTGGAAGAGCAAATCCTTGAGCCTAAAGAACTTTGTAATGAAAAATAAAAGACGTGATAGAGACAGAGATGGAATATGATAGAGATTTTACCAATGCAAACTATAAATTTACTTTGTTAATAGTGTACACGTTTTCAGACTTTACACATTTTCAGTATTATAATAAGAAAATATCAATGATTTTTAATAATTTCTAGGAATGTGGTCTTTTTGGAACAAGTATATTTTGCATTTTTCTACTGCTTTTGAATAAGTTTTGATAAAATATCATTATGTCTACTTATCATATTTTTATAATGTTCTGTGACAAGAACTAGTAATTTCCTCTGTACAAGTTAGTTTACCTCATTTACACTTTAATTTTTAATTTTAGTATTTATTTTTCTGTGTTCCTTTTGTATATTTAAAATAGTGAGTGGGCTTCCCAGGAAAACAGCCTGCAAATTTTTTTCTTAATTATATCTTGTACTTTCTGCTTTTTAAATTATCATTTTTAATATTAGATTCAATTCCTTTGTCTGTTTTTCTTGTAATATGTAAATCTCTCCTAAATTCTTCAGCTAGGGAATCTAAATTTTTAATACTGTTTAAATATCATGATGGTTTAAATTATTAGTATTCTGCTTATTCACAACTTACGATAGGTACAGCTATAATTTGCATTCTAGAGTTTCTGAAATTTTATTTTGAACGTTATATAACATAAAAGTTATTTAGGAATGAAGTTAAGAATCACCACTCTGCTCAAGCAGAAAATACTAGCTAACTTATACTGCTAGCTATTGTGAATAGTGATGTAAAAAACATGGGAGGAGAAATGTCTCCAGACCAGATTGATCTCATTTGTCGTGGATATATGCCTGGGAGTGAGAATCCTGGATCACATAGCAATACTGTTTCAGTATTTTGAGAAAGCACTACACTGGTTTCCAATTTGACTGTAATTTTACATCTCTGCTATTTTTTAAATTAAATAATATACTGTATTTGATGACTGATGTATGAAACATGACTTAGGCATACTAGAAATGCTGCCCTGAAAATTGTATATCATGGTGACCCTGATTTGTTCTCTTGTTTGTTTCTATTTTGAGATTGGGGGATAAGGGTCAATATTCTAGTTTGTGATCAAAGAACACAGTTTCTCATATTTCTTATTTTTTAATATGTTAGTATCTTTATGGAACAGTAAATTTTATAAAATCTCATCTTTATTATACAGTTTCCAACATAACTATTAAAATATCCATATTAATCATATTATTCAAATTTATAACAATACTTATTTTTTTCATCTAATTTATCTGTCTGGGACTGAATGATGTGGTTTTAAAAACCTTTTGTTAATACCAAATTGACAGCCATTGTTACTACAAAGTGTGCTATTTGGTGCAGGAGCTTTGTGATAGCTATGTTATCTATTGAGAATTTTCCCAAAAACAGTTTCAATAGGTTCTATCAACCTTACCTTTAAAATACAAACTGGAGCCCAGAGTAGTTTAGTCTAGCAGCTAAATCCATGCCTTGCATGTGCTAGGGGCCCATGTTGGCACTGGTTCATATACTGCTGCTACTTCCCATCGAGCTCCCTGCTTGTGGCCTCAGAAAGCAGTTGAGGACGGCTCAAAACCATGGGACCCACATGGGAGACCTAGAAGAAGCTCCAGGGTTCAGATTGGCACAGCTCCGGCTGTTGTAGCCACTTGGGGAGTGAACCAGTGGACAGAGGATATTTCTCTCTGACTCTCCTTCTCTCTGTAAATTTTCCTTTCCAATAAAAATAAATATTAAAAATATACATATAAAGTATAAGTGTTCTAAAATATTTATTAAATTCTTTTAAATTAAGATGAACAATCTATCATGTATTGACGTAACTAATATCCTTATGAAAAACAAGAAATTTTATCAAACTAAAATAAACAAAATGAGAAGTGAGTACTTTGGCAAACTTCTTCAATATCTGTCTTCATGGAACATAGATTCTAACAATTGTTTTGACATTCAATTTGTTGTAATATTTTTGACTGGATTACATGGAGAAAATCCAAGCACATGTCAATATGTTACAAAAATGAGCAGTAATTCAATATTTTTCACATAATTATATTCCTTTTTAAATACTATTCTAAAGCTATTGTAACAAACATTAGCTACAATTGAAGCTATGTCAAGAAAGAATTTGTACTCCTTAAGCATTTTGCTACATTACAATGTATTGGTCTATTTTTATAGTTTGAATGAAGCTTCTACCAAGCATGATTTTGTGGCATAATACATTGGTCATTTGGAAAATACAGATTCCCTAAGTTACATGAATCTTCTAAATGCTGACACTTCTCATTATATACTGCACACTCAAAAAAATCACATTTGATAACATTATCATTAATATAAGTAGAAAAAGCCTTTAATATTGAGATCCTGGTGAAAGACACAGGTTTTTCAAAATTCAGACTTTTGCCAGAAGGCTTCAATTTCATCTTTACCAAAAAAAAAAAAAAAAGATTCAGTGTTTTCCTTGGAATGATAGATTTACTTTATTTGTTGACAAGAAAATGTTGGCCAAAAACTCAAATCTGAGTTGCAATCGATTGTCTGTCAGTCATTCTTTAAAATAAAATAGTGTTTTTGGCTGTGAGTGACAGACAGTGAAGATTGCAAATATCTCTGGTGCAACTTGGTGTCATGGCCATGAATTATGCTGAGGCACCAAGAGTTTTACCCTATTTTTCTATCACCATGGACAATGTCAGCATAGTGAAACCAAGGGATAGGTTCAGAAAATTATTATAGATGTGAATGTAACCTTATGGGCCTCTTCATAGAACCTTAAGGACCCTTGGAGATCTTGGGTACTCACTTTGAGAAATCTGATCTAAATTAATCAGGAGGGGGCCAAGCACTGAAGCCTATTGTCTAAAATTCTCGTCTTATACACCTGGGATCCCATATGGGTGCCGGTTCATGTCCCAGTTGCTCACTTTCTTCCCACTCAATGCTTGTGGCCTGGGAAAGCAGTGGAGGATGGTCCAAAGTCTTGGGACACTGTACCCATGCAGGAGACCTGGAAGAAACTTCTGGCTCCTGACTTCAGATTGGCTTAGCACCAACCACTGTAGCTACTTGGGGAGTGAATCAGCAGATAGAAGATCTTTTTGTCTCTCAATCACTCTGTAAATTTGACTTTCCAATAAAGTTAAATAAATCTAAAAATCTATCAGGAAGTCATTCTATCTACCCCTCCTCTCTGATTGCTTATAATGGCTGGAAACTTGAATGGGTGGGAGAGGGAAGTGAGCAATCATTTGAATTCCACCCCTTCACCTTCAAGCCAGTTTGATTTTTGTCTGCTCTAGGCATCAAAAATATAGCTACAAACAAAACACAAAATGCCGTTTTCTTGGAAACTAATATGCAAATATGTCATCAGATAATTGATCTCATTTATCTTCATTCTTTAAAGGAAGATATATTTATTCCATTTTTTAAAGATTTATTCTACTTTTTATTGGAAAGTCAGATATACAGAGAGGAGGAGAAACAGAGATCTTCCATCTGTTGTTTTGCTCCCCAAGTGGCTGCAGTAGTCAGAGTTGTGATGATCTGAAATCAGGAGCCTGGAGTTTCTTCCTGGTCTCCCATGTGGGTGCAGGGTCCCAAGGCTTTGGGCCATCCTCGACTGCTTTCCCAGGCCTCAAGCAGGGAGCTAGATGGGAAGCAGGGATGCCGGGATGAGAACTGGCACCCATATGGGAACCCAGCACATGCAAGGCGAGGACTTTAACCACTAGGCTATTGCATGGGGCCCAATATATGTATTCTTATTTCTGACATTCCTTTTCTTTTTCTCTGTAAACAAAAGTATTCGTTTATACTACTGATAGTAGGAAAAATGCCATATTTCCTCCCAATGAATCCACCATGCCATAGTACAAAAAGCTATTACATTTCACACCACACTGTACACTAAGTTCTATAATTCCATTTAGAAAATTTTCTTCTTTTCAGTTGTTTTATGTTTATTTATAGTTTTGTTATTTTATTTTTTAAATAATAAGTTTATTCTATTTTTAGGATGTTTATACATAGCTAAGAGGGATACACGTCCATGTGGACCATCAATTAATCAGCGAGGGTGGTGAGGATTGAGAAATGGAAGAAAGTGATGATGCACCTGCCAGAAACCTCCTTTTTCCTTCTAGTATCTGGGGAAAGTAGAGTGAGAAGGAGAAAGGGCTGTTCCCAGCAACCTAACCACATCTTTACCCAGGAGAGGGAGAGGGCAACCCAATGTCATCCCAGAGCCCTCAATGCGGAGCATACACACATACTAGTGGTTGCAGTCATCTAGTCAGTTCTGTACCCAGCGCCAACTCTTACACAAAACAATGGATACTGCAGCAGAGCCTAACCCTGCCCAGTACACACTCTGCCCTCACATACACCAGTGGGAAGTGCAACCTAATTGGAGCAACCCCAAACAACTCCCTACACCCACCCCCAGCCCTAGTTCCTCTGCATGCCAGTATGTGCAGCAGACTAGTCCAGTCTGTCCCACATCCCATTCAGCTCTCATACATATCAGTGAGCTTTGGGGCCTAGCTCAACTGAACCAACCCCTTTACCCAGACCACACTCATGCCAGTGGGTACCACCAACTGTATGGCCACACACACCCCCAACCCTGGTTCTCATCTTCACCAGTAGGAGTTGTAGCCCATCAGAGAGGTGCCCACAGTTTCACTACTGGGCCCACTTCCTCCATGGTTAAGTATGACAAGACTTTCCCCCAGTCCTAGCTCTTGCCAACTGATACTGTGGCAAACCCTGACCCACCTGCACTTACTCTGGTTCATGCATGTACCAGTAGATATGGTCACTTAGCCCAGCCTGGATCTCCCCCAACCCAGCTCCCATGCAGGCCAACGGATTTAATAGTCCTGCACATCCTGGTCTGCCCCTAGTTCCAGTCACCAGCCATGGCTTTTGTGTGTGATAGTAGGTGGTGCTTGATAAGAACTACCCCAACTCAGGTCTCCCACATGGGCAGGTGTATTGGTTTCAGCCCAAAATGATCCCTGGTTTCCCTCCTGTAAACTACTTGGTTTCAGTCCCCTCATTTATCTGCAAGTGCAATATTTAGGTTGGAGGAAGTCCCGTAGAAATCACTCCTCAGCTATCACATTCTCCCTCAGCAGTCCTCTTTTCCACACATCTCCAGAATCACTTCCCTGAGCAATCCACAGCCCTCCATGCATAATCCTCTGGCAGTGCGCTGTGCCAGTCTAGGGCCCTGCTTGCCTGCCAAGGACCCACACACGCTCATGCACAGGTCCCCAGATCTAGTCTGTTGGCATGTTGGTGTCTGCCACCCCATATATATTTGTTTTTAAATTAGAATAGGTGACTATGCTGACACACTGGTATAATTAGCACAAATTTGGCATGAATCAGGATGCCCATCAACTATTAGCTTTTCTCTAGCAGTGTAACACCTGCCTAAATAAAATGCAACCTAGACCTTTGCCTATAGCTAGAGTTGACATTCAGTCAGTACAGGTTCTGACTGTTCTACTTCCAATCTAGCTTCCTATTAATGGAGCTGGGAAATCATCAGAGGCTGGCCCAAGTTCCTTGGTCCCAGTACTGATGTAGGAGACCAGGATGAATTTCTGATATGGGCCTGGTCCAGTTCTTTCCAATGCAGCCATTTGGGGAGTGTCGACAAATGAAGACTGCACTCTGTAACACTTCTTCTCTCGATGTAAAAAATATGCCTGCCCAAAAAATATTTTTAAAAAAGGAAGTGTTCCTAGAGCCCAGAAATTCAGTGATGGCTCTTGGTAATGCTGTCACTCTGCCATCTTTTCCATAATGAGAACTGTGTTCCTCTATGTGCAGATTCTTCAATGTAATTTATCTGATTTATCTATTCTTTTCAAGAACACCATGTACAAATTACTGACTAATAAAAGGAATTTCTCCTGTTTCTTAGAAACAGGAAGAAGACTCCACGTTGAAAACAGGGGGAAAATGCAGTATAAATTTTTACATTTACATTCTAATAATAGTGGCTCTTGGAACAAGGCATCTCCCTATGGGGCTCCTTGCAAAGACTGTGGAGTTGCACCAGCTCTCCTACACCTCTGGTTCTTGATCATGGAAGAATCAGCCAAGACAGAGAGCATATTATCTTCAGAGTAGTTAGTCTTCATGCAAAATAGCTGTTTCCTCCCTCTGCATGGGTAAAAAGATATTTTGCCTGCCGGAAGTCTTTTGGTCTCCTTGAGTGAGATAGAGCCCACTTTAGGACATTCAGGAGACACTCTTTCCCAGTAACACACTAACTGCAGCCTAAGTCCTCAAGTTCTCATACAAGTGTAGCCCACAGAGAAAATTTGTTGATTCTCTTTCTTAATTTGTCCAGATTTTTAAGAATTGCATTCAGTAGTAGTTGTTGCTTTACTGTCTATGCAGCATCTAAACTTCATTCTAACTAGAAGGAGCACCCTGAGTTTCTCTCTGATTGCCCCCCTCAACATACACACACACACACACACACACACACACACACACACACACACACACACACATACCTTACATAATTTAGAAGGAAGCAAGCTGCCACACATCCATCACGGCAACTGACAGGATACTTGTGCTCACGCTCCTGCTGCGGGCATGAGCCTGGGCCTGGGCCTGTGCCATGGGCCTGCGGCTTAGGCTCAATCACTTGCTCCCTGATCCATACTTTGAATCTGGAGCAAGGAATGAGAGAGACAGAAAGAGAGATTGAGATTGAAAGAGAAAGCATTGACAGCATGACATCCAGACTGATCAATAACAGGGCTAAATTTTCTGACTTATTTTAATAAAGAAAAGCTATACCTAATTTCTGCTACTTGCAATCAAGACCATGACTGCCTCACATATAACTAGGAGCATTTTTTCATTGTCTATAACATATAGTTATCAGATTAACTAAACCATATATTTTTGAAGCTAAGATTAAAAACACAACACTAAAGTTGTAAAGCAGCTAATATTCCTTGCTCTTTTTCTCATATACTACCTTTTCTTGGGATTGCAAAATGAGAATAAGCATATTTTCCCCTTTTAACTAATGAATACATGGTAGGAAGCCAAAATAACATAAATCCTTCTGCTGAACAATTTAAATTAGATGACATATAAATGAGGTTATGTGTTCCCAAATTAGATTTCTTTAGATTTGTTTTATTATTATTAACTTTTGGCTTAGCGCATGAGTGAGTTGGTTCCAGAATTCATGTGGAGAAACTCAATGAAAATGGCTATATTGATATGCCCTTCATGCTGCTGAATTCATCCTGTCAAATCCCTTCACATTTCGTTTTCCCTTCCATCATATGTCACTGAAATACACCGCTATTTTATGTCTGTTGCAAGGGAGGAAAACCCTTACCAACTCTTCATATTCTCACTCTCAAAGCTTCTGCCCCATTATTATAGGAATATAAAATGCCAAGTTGCTGTTTGAAAAATACCGGCTGCTTTCCATAAGGCAACCATACTGTAAAACAATCGATTCTCTGCCTTCCATGAGATTTAGACATTTTTACATCAATAAAATTTGCTATTAAGGCACCTCTTTTTCTAAAGCACTTTCTGATGTAATTTTTAAAAATGATCCTGTTCTCATTTTACCAACCTGTCTTGGATCCTGTTACCTTGACAACAAGATAACATACCATATACTTCATGAGTTACAGTACTAAACACAGCAGAGTTGAATCTGGTGAATATCATCATTAAAGCACGCATAAATGGAAGATGAATAGTAGAATTATAAAACATCTACAAAGATTTTCAAGAAGCATTAAAATCTCTGCCTCATTGATATTTTTCAGAAATTCCTAAATATTTTATATAACATACATAGAAGTCTTAAATGTGTCACATAGTTTTATAAAATAAAGGCCTGCATTTCCCTATGCTCCTACTCCACTTTATGGCTGAAGAAACAGATAATCAAGATCACAGGGCAAATTAACTTCATATCTCAGTTTCAACTCCAGTCTGATTAGGTCCTCTATCTATTTACATTTACACTTGATGTTCAAACACATCTGACAATTGTCACATGTTTGAAATTTAGCTTAAATGTTATGTTTAATGACAAAAAAAATCAGTTCTTTGACATCACAGAACCCCCTCACACCTGAAACAAGGCAAACATCCCCACACAGATTATTTAGCTCCAAATACCTTGCCTTACTTCATGTTAAATACTAAACTGGAGAAGGAAGATAACTCACATTTCTAGAAAGAACTAGGTCTTCAAGACTCTTTATGCATAATGTCTCATTTCTCTGCTTAATGATTAAAAACTGTTACTTAGCAAGATCAAGGATCCATAAAAACATGCTAAAACAATGCAGAGGCAGAGACAGAAACAAAATATAGCTCTTTGTCATGTATTGACAAGTTTCCTAACAAAATTGTTACCAGTGAAAACTCAAAAGAACTCTCACTTGACACACAGGATCAGTTGCCCTGGAGCAAAATTAACATTTCCTCTTCATTTGTTTCATATGCTGGCTTCATTCTGCTTATACCACACCAAGAATCAGACATTAGCTTCACACTCTAGCATTATTTCTGCTTCAAAGCTTATATCATTTCGAATTATCTCTATTATTAATAGCACTAATATTCCTCATAATAGGTCCTCCAAAGCTAAACTTTAGGCTTATGGAAATAAACTTCATTACTCACATCTTAAATTGACTGAATAACTCTACCAAATTACATGGTTACAATAAATTCATAAATACATATCTGAAGAATCTAACTGCATCTTTACAGAATTAACACTTCATAACTTTTAAAATATTCTACTACAGAGAAAAAAATAAATACTGTTGTCATTCATTTTACTCCTCAATATTCATTCTCAGACAAAATATAAATGAGATATCATACTTTAGGGGGGAAAATTAACAAAGCAGTTCCTTTGCCAATGGACTGTCTAGTTTCTACTACAACTTCTTCTAAATATCTACTAAAATATCCATGATACTGAGAAAAATTAGAATACCAACCACTGGTCTAGGGTTTCCTAGACGGACATTGGTAGCCAACCTTGAAGATACACAAGATTAACAGTGATATTCAGCCTTACTGTAGGAGGCACAGAGATGTGTCATTGAAAGGCATGGATCACACATATAATGGGAAAATTATACTTTTCCTTTTCAATTTTCACTAAAGCCTTATGACCAAAGCAAGATTAAAGTATCAATTCAGTCCTAAATTGTTATCATCTCTCCTAGATTTGGAAATCTCCTTCATAATCTGAAAGAGCTGATCACAACCTGCAAAGGAATATAATTCAGCTAGAATTTGATAACAAATTACTTTGTTTGTAGCATATTTATTTCTATGAACAACTTCCATTTCTGTCTTCACTAATTTTTTTATCTAAGGTTATATAAATTTGGTCTTTTTTTATTAATTTCATTTTTAATTTTGAATTTTATGGTACAATTCCATAGAGTCTGGGATCCCCCCAAAATAATTCCCACCCCCTGACTGATTTTCCCTATATTGTTACAATAGCATAGTCCTTCATAAGGAGTTATAATTCCATCAGTCTCTTATTTACGTGTGCTCCAACATTGCTAGTAGAGACAATATTAGACAGTCCAGCATCCATTGTCTAGTTATGTTCGACAGTTCCATTAGGAGTGCATCTTTGTTTTGGAAGTAGGGATGTATGTTGTATTGTATCTTCACATCTGGATATGGTAGTCTCTATTACTTCATCATTATATATTTGTTTAAATGAGAAGCCATGAAATAAGATCAACAACAAATATGAAGTTAAAACAAAAACCAAAAGAAGAAAACATATAGCACCATGGAGTCAAAAAATGCATCATTGAATATCCAGTGCATGGGTGACAAAAAAAAAAACACTAAAGCCTCTTGGGTAAAATGAGGCCACCATGCAATCCATGAACCAGCGATGAATTCAATAAGAGAAAAGAAAGAATTTGGAAGAAATTAAAGTGAAATAAAAAAACATCAAAACAAAATGGTTATTGAACTTAAAATTTGCATGATCATATCCTTATATTAATGAGAACATATGGTATTTGTCCATTAGGGATTGGATTATTTCACTGAGCATAATGGTCTCTGGTTGGGGCCATCTAGTTGCAAATGGTATAATTTCATTCTTTCTAATGGCTGAGTAATATTCCATGGAGGAGATGTACCATAGTTTCTTTAACCACTCCTCTAGAGAGAAACCAGGGCTGTTTCCATGTCTTTGCTATTGCAGATTGTGCTGCTATAAATACAGGATTACAGATCCCCTTCTCATATGCAATTTTCATTTCCTTTGGGTATATTCCTAGGAATGGAATAGCTGGGTCATATGGCAGGTTTATTTGCAATTCTCTAGGCATTCTCCATACTGATTTCCATAGTGGTTGTACTAGCCTGCACTTCCACCAGCAGTGAAGAAGGGTACCTTTCTCCCCACATCCATGCCAGCAGGTGTTGCAGTAGAGTTCTGAATGTAGGCCAATCTCACTAGAGTAAAGTGATACTAAAATGTGGTTTTCATTTGTATCTCCCTGATGACTATGGAGCCTGAGCATCTCTTCATATGTCTGTTAGCCATTTGAATCTGTTCTATAGAAAAATGTATGTCTGTTCATTTCCTTTGCCCATTTTTCCACAGGGTGTTTTTTGTGGTTTTTTTGTTTGTTTGTTTGTTTGTTTTTTGTTTTTTTGTTTTTTTTTACTGTCCCTGGGTTTCTGAAGCTCTCTGTAAATCCTGGATATTAGTCTCCTATCAGTTCTGTAGTGTGCAAAGATTTGCTCCCGTTCTGTTGGTTGCTTCTTCACTTTGTTGATAGTATCCTTTGCTGTACAGCAGTTTTTTAGTTTGATATAGTCCCATCTGTTTATTTTGCCTTTGACTGCCTGTGCTTTTGGCATCTTTTCTAAAAAGTTTTTCTCCATTCCTATTTATTGGATAGTGCTTCGTATGTTTTAAAATGGAAAAACCTGCCACATTCCTGGATTGGCAAGATCAACATCACCAAAATACACATATTATCAAAAGTAATACACAGAATCAATGCAGTCCCAATAAATTTCCCAATGTGATTCATAGAAGTAGAAAAGAAGATAAAAAAGTTCATCTGGAAACGTAAGGGACCATAAATAGCCAAAGCTATCCTGAAGAATAAAAACCAAGCTGACTGGTGCAAGCATAAACTAGAATGGGTGAAGGTTGGTTGGGCTTTGCTGCAGCATCAGCTGCCAGAGGCTGGCACTGGGGGCTAAATCTGTCAAGTTAAACTGCAGAACCACCTGGAGAGTGCATACTCCGGGAGCGGGAGTGGCCTAGTATGGAAATAGTGGGCACCTCCCTCTTGGTTTACCACTCCCACAGGATAGGCACAGGGGTGGCTAGACAGAAAGGCACCGACCAGTACATATGGACTGGATAGTAAGGTTAGTTGGGTTGAACTAGGCTTCAATGTCCATTGACATATACGAGAGTTAATGGGAAGTAGAACAGACTGACCAAGTCTGCGGTACATACTGACAAGCATGGGAACCAGAGTAGGGGTCAGGCCTGGTGGAGGTTATAGGGAGTTGCCCCAACTAGGCTGCAGCTCCCACTGGTTTGCGTGGGGCCAAGTATGAAAATAGGCAGGATCAGGCTGGACTGCAACACCCATCGGTTCATGCAGAAGACAGGGCTGGAAACAGAACTGTGACCCAGCAACTGCAACCATCAGCATATGCATAAGCTGATTGGGGCGACTGACTGTGCTGGACCCTGTATACTGGCAAGCACACCAAGAATCAGGTCTGGGATCACCCCCAGAAGTTTCTTTGGAGATCCCTCCAACTGAACTGCTGATATCAGAACCCCAACCATGAAGAGGCTATGTCAGCCAATGGATTCTGAAGAGATTTCATCGTGATTGGAACAGCAAAACTGGCAGCAAATCAGAACTGTTGAATTATCAAAACTGCCTGAGCAGGATCCTTGGAGCATGCTCCATATCAGGGGCCTGGGATGGTTGGGAGGCTGGGTTTCTCCCCTTTGTTACTCCCCTCATTCCAGTTACTGAAAAAAATATTAGTGTGAAAACAATGGTCTTACCCACTTTCCTGTAACCCTTGACCCTTTGTGCCCTAATCAATTATGTAAGATTATCAAAATTTAAAAAAATTAAACTGGGGGAATCACAATTCAGACCTAAAGACATGCTACAGAGCAGTGGTCATCAAAACAGTCTGGTCCTGGTTCAGAAACAGAGAAGATAAGTGGAACAAAATAAGAAACACCAGAAAGGAGTCCACACATGTATAGTCAACTAATCTTTGACTACAAAACTGAAAACAATCCAGGGGAAAAGCCTGGCCTATTCAACAAATGCTGTTGGGATAACTGAATAGCAGCTTGCAGAATTAAGAAGCAAGACTCACACCTGTCACATTGTACAAAAATCAGCTCTAAATGGTTCAAGGACCTAAATCTACACCCAGAAACCATCAAATTATTAAAGGAAAACATAAGTCTGGTCTTGGAAAAATAATCCTAACTAAAGAAAGATAAATCCATTTAAAGAAATTATTAAATGCCAGACTATAAGCAGATGTGGTAAAATCAAGGAGTGTACTTAGAGGTCCTGGTGCAATAGCGTAATGGTTAAGGTCCTCGCCTTGAACACACCAGGATCCTATATGGGTGCCAGTTCTAATCCCAGCAGCTCCACTGCCCATCCAGCTCCCTGATTATGGCCTGGGAAAGCAGTTGAGGATGGCCCAAAGCCTTGGGACCCTGCACTTGTGTGGAAGACCTGAAGGAAATTCCTGGCCCCTGGCTTTGGATCGGCGCAGCACTGGCCATGCAGTCACATGGGAAGTGAATTATTGGACAGAAGATCTTCCTCTCTGTCTCTCCTCCTCTCTATATATCTGCCTTTGTAATAAAAATAAATAAATCTTAACAAAAAAAATTCTAACATTGATAATCAGAATCAGACATTAGTCAGTAAAATTTATTTGCAAAAGCCCAGAGAGTTAACACTCCAAATTTTGCAGAACACACACTCTATTGACAAGACTCACGTTTACTAGACAATATGGAAACAAGTGGATACAACTTTTCCCAAGATAACTTTTGTTTTTTAAAATGGATAGACATTGAACTGTCTCCCAGACCACAGTTTGTTGATCCTACTCTATCAGATAAGAGAGATACAATCCTGAAATATGTTTAATTATAGTCAAAGAGTTATTTCTAAAATCACACTACTGAAATAGAAAAAGTTCATTAGAGATTGGAAATTTCTAAAGACTATCAATTACTTAGTGTTTAGTTGACATAATTATACATGTTTGTAAAATGAAGTGTTCTGCTTTGATTCATACATATATTGTATGATAATCAAATTGGGATATTATTTCCACCACTTCACACATTTAACATTTCTTTGGGATGAAAACACTGAAAATACTTTATTCTAGCTATTTTAAATTACCATATACAATATTTTAATGGGTAAAATTTTATATTTTTAAATATTAGAATTTTCCCCAATTCACATAAAACATAGTATTCAGCACTTATTGAGATGCCGTAAGTTCATATCACTCAACATATTGCTCAAAAAAATCTTATGAGGTTGATGGTATTCTCATTTACAAATGCAGACTGTGAAGCATATATCACACATTATAAAAAAGCAAATCTTTTTTAATTTTTAGGAACACAGGTTTAGATTTCTTATCAAGTCTTTTTTGTTTGTTCGTTTTCTTTTATTTCAGCTTTTTTGTTACTGTATCACCCTGCTCTAGGTTGCACATAGGACAATACTTGAGGAAAGCATAAATAACAATCACAGGTCACATATAATTTAGAAGAGTGACATACTAGATGTGAGGTTTTAACAATATTGCGCTTTGATTCATTTATCTCATACTTCTTTAAGATGTATATGCTAAAGCAACGGATAACAAAAATACACATCCAAATTTAAAAGAAGCTAGCAATACATATAATATAAAAGTAGTTAGAAGATGTAATATGCTAACTTAATTAACACTGCTTTTCATTTTACAATATTATATAAATAATGAAATACTTTGCCAAGGGGTTTTCCTTGTTTTGATCCTTTAATTATTAAAACTCTTTTTAAATTATATAAATAGATACATACACATGCATACATACATTCAATGACTGTACATTTTTATAAGATTCCAGGATATTTCAATATGCATGTGTAATAGAGAATGATCAGATCAAGTAATGAGTACATCCACCACAAAGGTGGTATTTGTAGGCAGTGAGCTCAGTGTCCCCATTCTCACTCTGCTGCCAACATTGTCTCAATGTAATGTACTTTATTGTGTTTCTCCTTGAGATTTAGCTCAGCCTAAAATCTGCTCAGTAAGGCAGGAACTTTTTGCTGATACAAATGAGAAATGCTTACAGGAATGAGAAAGAAAGACTATCCCTTAAGTAGCCTGAGAGTAATTGTGCACAATTACAGCAAATTACTTGCTAAAACTTGGTGGGTGAAAAGAAAATAGTTTCAGGGTGAATTCTGACATTCAGTCTCACTCAGGTAGGGCCAACGAGGATGTGTCAAGCAGTTGCAGGGGTTTTACACAAGATGGACTCTCACTGGAGGTTAAGTTTTAGATGCCGATTAGTCTGGAACGACAATCCATGCCCATTCAATTGAATGTTAATCAAAATCTAAAATTACACTTCTCTTTCAAGTTCTGAAGATTGTATTTTTCAATCTGGGTACAAACTCATTTTTATATAACAACCTAGTCGATAATATACAAATTGTAATTTTGTAGTCATGTTTCCACGAAACATGACCTAAAATGTGTAAAAATTTGGACTTCAAATATCTTTGATATTTGTGCTATGGTACATAGACTCAAAGATAATAACACCTAGTAGTGATTATGGAAAACAAAGCTGAAACTACCATAACTTTAATCAGTATGATCAAAGGCAGGTCTTACATACCTTCCCCGCTACAACTATGGTGAATATTACATGGACTGAGAATGTGGAAATTACAGGAAAAAAAAACTTAAAAGCCATTGTTGCAAATTCTTCAGAAAAACAAAAATATATTTTCTTTAGGAGATAAATTTAAAACTTGTTTTAGAAATTAAGAATGAAGAAAACTATAAAATTAAACAAATTTGGACCTAGTGACATTTTATCATTGGCTTCTTCCAGTTTAAGTTCAGCTATCACATAGGTAACAAAAGAGGATTTTTAGGGACATTAATCAATCACCCATTGATCACTATCCAGCTGTGTATTTAGCAACTGTCTAGATGTTTGGACATGTTTTCAGAGCACCCAAAGAGGCATGTACAGTCTTGGATCTCAACATCTGCTATGGTTTGGATATGCTGTCAGTAATAATCGAAGACTCATGTGTTAGAGGATTGGTTCCCAGGGTGGCAGTACCTGGACATTGCATGGACTTGGGGAGGTTAGGGCCTCCTGAACCCTGAGGTCAACTGGGAACATACCCCAAAAAATTTTCCATGAGACTCTGGTTAATTCTTGAGATTGTTGTAAAAGTTAGAGCCTGACTCCATCCACACTCCCACTGACTTACTATTGGCAATATGATTCCTTCTTTCTACATACCCTGGTGACATTTCCATCGGCCCTGGGTGACCCAAGTTAAACGTAATCCTTGCAAGAGACTGCGTCATGCAATTTAGGCTTTTAGTATGCAAACTACGCGCTAACTAAGCCTATTAGCTTTATAAAGTTAGCATCTCAGATATTCTGTTATAATAATGAAAGCTGATTAATACAACATCCTTCATTACTGCTTTCTGCTGGCCCTCTGAATTATTACTTTTCTTACCCACCTTCAGCATTCTTTCCCTCCTCCAGACAGTCAGAACCTGTACAATCCAATGAATGAAATTGTTTTTCCTGAGATACTTACAAAACAATAAAAGAAAAAAGTACTAGGAATTTCTACCCAGTTGCGATCTTTCTCTCCTTTTCACCTGTTCATGAGGTTAAACCAGTTAGTGAGGCTCCTCTTAACCAAAAAACATTATTACAGGAAAGCTACTAACAAGTAGTTGCCTTTGATAAAAATATCTTTTTCCAACATAATCTAATGAGATTTTTATACATATTCAAATCATTACTATAAATTAAATAATTAAGAGAAATGTTAAAGAACATTTTATGTTGAGTCAGTTAACAGATATAACCAATGAAATTCTAACTTCTTTCAGAAAAACCACAAGTTCAGCTGTTAGGATCAATCAAAATGGGAAAGTATAATTTGCTACATTGTTCATGAAATCAAAAAATTCTCAGAAGGAGCCCAAGAATTCCTAAAGGCTATAGAAAGAATATCCTCAACATTTCAAAGCAAGCATGAGTAAAAGATTGACAAAGCACATCTCATACTACACCCCAAACCAAAACTCATTAAAAGCTATACTACAAAGAAGTTTATAAGTAAACTGTGAACAAAATGTAAGAGTTCAAATGGAGAAAGATGCCAAAATGTAGAAATTACACAGGAATACTGACTAGATACATTTAAATTATCCTTAAACACTCTTTTTATACCAAGATAAATGAGGTATTTCTGGACTCAGAAGACTCAAATGTTAGCCATATCTCTGATAGAAAAGATAAGATTCGAAGTCTGTGATCCTTAATCAGTTACCTATTGTCCCTGAAGCTCTCCAATGCATCTCTTCTACACAGATAACAATTTTGGGAAATAAGTTCTTCATTCTTCGAGGCTGAGGCCACAAAACCCTATCTGTCCTTGTATCCAGTGGGTCAAGCTTCAGTCCACACATGAAAGAGACTAGAAGCAAACATGTACTTGGTTTTCTTCCAACATATCAATATTTTAGCCCTGAACAGATGTAAAAGCCAAGATTAATGTCACCAAAACTTAACCTGTATCACTCACTCTAGTTTTAAATTAGCCTTTATAAATATCACACACTGCACCATAGCACTACAAGTGAATCATTAATGTGACGATGGGGTCAATTGAACACTGCATCACAGTTTGTTCTGACAAAGAACAAGGTCCAGCTAAGAAGGGGATTCTAGTATTGGAGCCATAATAAGATAACAGATTGAGGAGGCAGTTATAACTTCCTAGAATTCTGCTAGAATTCACTGTAGATAGCGAAATGTCTGTCTGAAAAATCCTGTAGAAGTGTTTAACTCAAGGATATTGCTCACTAATAAACTTTGATCTGGCGATATAAATACCTGTGGATAAATAATTCTTTGTCACAGACACATGTACACAATGTATGCATCACACACACACACACACACACAAACATACAAACTCTGAGAAGCACATTTCAGGGATGGTAACGCAAAGCATAAACGTGTTCTCCATGCCAAAGTTTAACCATTGAAATTACACCATGCATTTGGTGGACATTTGGCCTACAGGTTAAGCTGTCGGCATTCCATACCGGAGTACCTGGCTCTGCTTATGATACCAAAGCCCTGTTAATGTGTCCCTGGGAAGGCTTAAATATTTGGGCTCCTGCCACCCTTGTCGGAAATCTGGATTGAAATCCACACTTCCAGCTTCCACACTTGGGCCATTCGGAGTATTTGGAATGTGATTTAGTGGATGAGAGTGCTATCTTTACTTTTCCCCCCAGCCTTCTCCCTCTATTGCTCCTTCTTCTCCCCCTCTCTTCTTCCTTCCCCCTCTCTTCTTCCTTCCCCCTCTCTCTTTTCTTCACAAATAATTCATTTTAAAACTTTAGAATAAAGACAGTTCTCAAATAAGTGATTTGGGGCCAATACCAGAGAAGTTGAAAAGACCAGGTGAAAGAAAAGAAGATGAGATTGCAAGCAAAAAGTCAATGCGCTATAAGACTGAATAGGTGAAATTCCATAGTTTAAGCATTAAAATAAAAAAGCTAAATGTATTTCATTGATTTTTTCTTAGATTCATTTATTCACTCTCCAGCAAATGTAGACAGGCAAGAACACATAAGGTGAAGGAACCTAAATATGACTGTACATCTACATGAAAAAGAAAATACACTGTTTCTCAGGTGCCTATGCTGTTTTATTAGCTTGATTGAATTTAGGTGATTCCTTTTTTTTTAACCTTCTTCAGAGTTTTGTTAATTAGTGCTTCCAGTTAGCAGACCATACAAAATAGCTGACAAATGACCAAAAACATGTTAATAGAAAGCTGCTCAGAATTCCCTTGTCACCAGTCAGAAATAATTGGTACATTTCTGCAAGCTTTCTGGGGAGAATGGCAAATCAAGGGGAAATGTCTTTCATTTCAAAGGGCTTTTATCAGCTCTGGATCATAAAGCATCACAATTTATTTCTCTCTTTTTTTTTTTTTTGGTATACAGAAAATATAACAACAGCATTTCTGAAGCGATGCTGATCAAAGTTAGGAAGTTTAAAAATCTGTCGAAGTGCAAATCACAGAACATCTAGAGATTCTGAAGATGCAAAGCAGCTGAGTGTCTCGGGCTGACTCCTCCACAGAAGTTATACTGGCCAGGGGAATAAGCATTTGGTGCATAGCTTAAGACTTCACTTGGGACTCATGTAACTGTCTGGGGCAATCCGTATTTTATTTCTGGGAGAAAACAGCAAGGGCTCAAGTAATTGGGATCCTACCGCCTACATGGGAGACCTGGATGGAATACTGGATTCCTGGTGTGGCTGGGGCAAACTCTAGCTGTTGAGGACATTTGCCAGGATGGGAGGGTTGTGGGGAAAGGAGTGGGTAAACCCCAGTTAATGGAAGATTCTCACTCTCTTGCTTTGTCTCCCATGCAATGAAAATAAATCTTTAATTTCTTTAAAGGAAATTTACACCATCTAAGCAAACCAATGCTTTCCAGTATGAAGATGTAAACGTTTTCCACATTGGCAAATGAAACAAACAGAATCATCATTTGGAGTAGTAAATACATCACTTCCCTATTGGTATCAAGAAGGAGGGGAAAAATAGTTTCTACTAAAAAAAATGCTGCAACATGAAGATACAACCTACTTCAGCTATGCAAGAAAAAGACAAAAGGAGCTTCCATGAAGTACAAACACAGTGGGTTGACAAAAAAATGAGAATCTGCATATTAACAACGAAAATACAACCTTCAGGTTAGCAGCAACTAAAAATATATCCCTAACTTTCTAATATAACCACTTAAGTTTGCCCTTTCATTACTACATATGGTGTAATACTAAACTTTCTTATGTACAGATTTAGCCTGCACAGGGCTAAGACTTCAATGACCCACATTGAGGTGAGATTCTTCATGCACTTTGTGAATATGTGCATACTTCTTGATGATACAATTTCACTATTTCTACTTTCCAGCAAGCTACACAAACACAGTAAATTTTAATGATAAAATCATGAGATTGATACATAACATGGCATCGGGCCTAATTTCCAAGTACTCATGATTTATTCTATGAGCTGGAAGGGGCTATTTGGACATAATTATGACTCTTCTACACATAAGAAATATCTAGGCTGTCTCAGCTTGGAAATTAAAAGTTAGCCATTATAATATATGCTTCTACTAAATGGTAAGCATATATTTTAAGGACATCCAAAATCTTCTTTATGAAACTGGTCACATTAGTTTCCTACTCTGCCAAAGATAAAACACCTGATTTTTGTTTCAGCTGAACCAAATTATGTCTCTGCGTTATAAAAATCTTACATCTTGTACTTGTTTGTTGCTGTCAGAAATTATCATCTACATCAGAAAAGTGAAAGGATATTTTTCTTTTTGGTTTGATGAATAAGGGAAGAACCTCAAATAAATAACTTTGCCATAAAATTGTTATTTCAGTGTCTGAGCTTGTCTGCTTTTAATGACATTTCATAAATTTTAGTGTTTTTTTTTACCTCATCCTAACAAGTACACAGGTAATTTCTGAATATTTATCAGAATTCCACCACACTCTGCACATAAACAATCAATAAGTCAAATCTTCTAGATTTTTAGTTGAGTGTAGAGGCTGAACAATGAAAGTAGATACATTAAATATCAGTAAGTCAAGCTTGTAACAGTGAAGTGAACAATTATGTTTTTGTAATAACTTGGGGAAAATAATAATAATAACTGTATGGAGGAGGGAAAGGAGGTTCCCCTATGCTTCTAAATATGTATTATGAAAAATAAAAAAAATGCACTCATTTCATATGAACAAAAAAAATCTATAAAATTAAATAAATGAGCCAGAGTTGTGCAAAAGCAGGTAAAGTTGCCACCTACAATGCTGCATTGCCACATGGGAGCCCACGATCCATTAGCTCTCTGATAATGGTCTGGAAAAAGCAGCAGAAGATGCACGAAGTGCTTGGGTCCCAGGCCACTTACATGGTAGGTGCAGAAAAACCTCCTGGTTCCTTCCTGGCTCCTGACCAAGCCCTTCAGAAAGAATATGGCTTAAAACAAACAGCCTGAATAAAAAAAACTGAAGAGCAGAATCAAAGAGTTCTGCATTAGCTTCCTCACCCTAGAACAGGTGCTGATCCCAGCCCATTCCTCTTCCTGGCACTCAGATGTAGATGTGGTGTCATCTGACTGCTATTAGGCTTTTGGTTAAGATCAAGTGTAATCACTAGTACTGGGAGGACACTAACATTAGAGATACAAACAAAGCCCAGTAGAGGAAGTAATTAACATTACATTTATACTTAGCTATATTAAAACTTTGATGATGATTAAAGGAGTAGGATTTCTATACAGAACCTATAACAAAAACGCTAGATCACAACCCTAAATACACTCAAATACTTAAATTATATAAAACAACTAATGTTTATCAATAACCAGAAGATACAAATGTTACCCTACTTTGGCATTTCTATTCTGACCATAAAGAACTATTGATTTCACAGATGAACACACACACGCCTGCTTAAAGCAATATATCAAAGAATTTTTAGAGAGGCAGAGCCCAGGAAAACAATGATAAACTTGCTTGTGTCATCCTTTTCTGATGGTTAGAGGTTTAAACCATCTGGCACTGGTTCTAATCCTGGCTGTTCCACTTCCCATTCAGCTCCCTACTTGTGGCCTGGGAAAGCAGCAGAGGATGACCCAAAGCTTTGGGACCCTGCTCCCTCCTGGGAAATCCAGAAGAAACTCCTGGCTCCTGGCTTCAGATTGGTACAGTCCTGGTCATCACAGCTACTTGGGGAGTGAAGGAGCAGATGGAAAATTTTCTGTCTCTCCTTCTCTCTATAAATCTGACTGTCCAATAAAAATAAATAAATCGTTAAAAGAAGAAGAAGAAAAAAAGGATGTACGTTGGGAACAAAGTTGTGGTATAGAAAGTTAAGCCTCCACCTGTGCTGCCAGCATCCCATGAGGCTACTGGTGTGTGTCCCAGCTGCTCAACTTGTGATCCAGCTCCATGCTAATATGCATGAAAAAGCATAAAAACATAGCCCAAGTATGCGGGCCCCTGTACCCACATAGGAGACACAGAAATTCTGGGTTCTTGGCTTCAACCTGGCCCAGCCCAAGCCATTGCAGCCATTTTCCTAGTGAATCAAGCCGACAGAAGAGTCTATCTTTTTTTATGTCCTCCCCCTTTCTCTGTAGTCCTGCTTTTCAAATAAATAAATCTTTAAAAGAAAAGAATAGCATATGTCTAAAGATGCTAGTGGTCATTTTTATCTACATATCAGGATGTCCTACTTTGAATGAAGATGACTCAGGAAAATGGAGTCAAGAAATATAGCAAAATACTTAACAATCCTGAGTATATCAGATATATTTCTACATCCAGCACATCGCTAGATTCTCCTCTTGAGCGTCCTGATTAAATCAATAATCTATACATGTTCATATAACGTGTGTGTGTATGTGTGTGTGTATAGATATATATATTCATATCTGGGTTGAATTCTGGCAGCTTCAATGCAGGAAGTCCTGATAAATGCCAGTCTCTACAAATGTGAGTCTCTGCTCACATTTTTCCACCTCTGTTCATTTCCCCTTCTTTAGCAGATTTAGACTCTAAACCATGTAACTATAGAATACCAACTATATTATAATACCAACTATATTATAAGCTATTTCGGGCACTTGTGGGGGGCGCCCCTGATGGATGGAACCCCGCTGGGGACTCGGCCAAACCCCCCTGTCACAAGGCGGGGGCAGAGTCCTCAGTTTCTCCTGGTCCAGGAGCAACTGAAGCCCCTCATGGGTGGGTAGCCATGAGAGATGCCTGGGAGCTGAGGTAAAATTCTAGCTCCGCCCTGTTGGGTGGGTTCCAGTCTCAGGGCAAGAGGCAGGCTTAACTCCTCCTCAAGGCAGCACTTGTGGGGGGCCCCCCTGCAGGATGAAACCCTGCCAGGGCCTCGACCAAAACCCCTGCCGCAAGGCGGGGACAGAGTCCTCAGCTTTGGGCAGCCAGTGCACCAAATGGTGCCAAGCTCTGCCTGCTGGCCACCCAGCAGCGAGCTCTGGGGTTTTTATGATATGAAATAGCTGTTTAGGGACACCCATAAATAAGGCCAGCTTTAGTGTAGGTGAGACATGAATTACTGGTGATTCCCAGGAACAGGGATGTGAAACCTTAATGCAAGCGTGGGACTGTGAACTGAAGGTTTGGACTGAGCAAACCTTAGCCCACAAGCATGATTGGAAAACAGGGTGGAGCTCAGGACATGCCCAGCTAGGTTTTGGCACCAACTGGTCTACATGAACCACAGATCTGAGTCACGGTGTCTAAGGCCGGGGTCGCGACAGGTGGATGGGGTTGCGGTCGGGTCAGGATACAGTTATTCTCTCCCTTGACACAAGTGTGGACTGGAATAAGACTCACCAGGCCAGGCCAGACTGTAACACCTTCTGGTGCTCTGGAGGACCAGGGTAGGCGTGGGACAGACTAGGCTAGGTCTCAACCACAACTGAATCATATACGAGCTGTATGGGGGTGTGGACCAGCCATGGCTGGGCTGAAACATCTTACAGCAAGAACCAGAATGGGTTGAAGGCCAGTTAGGAAAGGCCACTGTTTCTGCTAGGACAGGAGGCGAACTGGCACATGGACCCACTGGTATGCACAAAACTTGGTGTTTGGAGGGGTTCTGATGAAGGAGCCCAGGCAACTCCTCTGGCAGGACACAGACCCGGCAGGTTAGCGCAAGAAAATGGAAGGTTACAGCCAAGAGGTCATGGAAAGTGTCCCACTGGCATGCATTCGGCATGGGTTGGGGCAGACCAGGCTGAATCTGTTCACATCATCCACTGGTAAATCCGAAAGCCAGAACAGAGTGTGGGTCAAACCAGGTTCGGTCGCGACAAAAGCAGTACACAACACGGAATGCCAAGGTGGGGTAGCCTGAGCCGGATGCGACCACAGCACCCAGCCAGCACACGTGAGAATCAGGAAGGGAGGGGGCAGAGCTGACAGGGGAATAAGGGGCGGTTCCCTAGCTGAACAGCTACTCCCACTGGGAAGCGTGAGCTGGGTAGGGGGTAGAACAGACCAGGCAGGGACACAGCACCTGTGCACCTCATGTGGACCAGATCAGGGGAAAATCAGGCTGGGCTGATCATACCCACTGGTGCAATCTACAGTGGGTGAGGGTTGTTGGGGCTTGGTCGTAGCATCGGCTGGTGGAGGCTGGTACAGAGGGCTAGTCATGTCGAGTTGAACCACAGGGTCACTTGGAGAGGGCATAATCTGGGAGCGGGAGCGACCTGGGAGGGAAATAGTGGGCTCCTCCCTCTTGGTTCACCATCCCCCCACACAGGAGGGCACGGGAACTAGGACGGAGGCTGGAGTGGCTAGACAGACACCCAACAGCATCCGTGAGGGCTGGATGGATGAGATGGTTGGATGGAATTAGTCACAATACCCGTTGACATGTATGTGAGCAGAAGGGAATGTGGGACAGACCTGACTAGTCTGCCATACATACTGGCAAGCCAGGGTAGGGGGTGGGCCTGGTTGGGGTTACTGTGGGTCGCCCTGACTGGGCTGCAGCTCCTACCGGTTTGTGTGAGGGCCGAGTGTGTGCTGGACAGAACCAGGCTGGACCGCAACACCCATTGGTTCCAGTGGAAGACATGGATGGAGACAGAACCGACCCAGCAACTGCAACCACCAGCTGATGGGGCGATGGACTGTGCCGGGTCCTATGCTTGCTAGAACACGCAGGAATCTGGACTGGAAATACCTCAAAATTTCTTTGGGGATCTCCCCAGTCGAGATGCCGGACTCAGAGTCCTAACCAAGAAAAGACAGAACAAGTCAATCATCAACCTCAGCTATCTGTCCGCAGCGAAATAGTGGGCAAATGGAGACTCTATAAGGGACTGTGTTAATCAGTGGATTCTTCGTCGACAACATCGTGCTTGGAGTGGTGAGACTGGTAGCGATCCATGAATGGTGAACTATCGAAACCACTTGAGCGAGTATCTCAGAGCATGCCCCACATTCGGGACTTCGGACGGGTGGAAACTGGGTGGGACTTCTCCCTCTATATCCCCCTTTACCTCAGATACATGAAGGAAGCGGCATGGAAATGATGGTCTTACCCACTTTCCTGTAGCCCTTGAACCTTTTTTACCCTAATTAACAATGTAAATATTGTCAGAATATAATAAATACATATAAAAAATAAGCTATTTCGTGTGAAGTGGAGCAGCCTTAGAAAGAAAAAACAAATATAGTTGCATGCCACATTTTTAATCATTACTTTTGTCTTATTTGCCACATACAAATGAAAAAAATAACTGTTCATTTCAGACTTTCTTTTTAATATGGATAAAACAAATGTACTGAAAATAAATGTCCTCCAACATCTCACTGTGGTACAAGACAAATACACACACATCCATGCTTCACATGCCTAACTCTGGCAATTTCAGAGAGCAGGCACTGTAGTGTACTATGTCTATACCTAATGAAAGATCTCATTTTACATGACCTAATTCCAACAAGATATATTCACTTTTCAGCCCCTTTTTAGTTTGAAAAGTAAATGTACCATATCTCATCCTGTTCCTCAGCAAGGCATCAAAAGCCTTCATGTTATTTCCTTCCTAGATTTAACAGTGGCTTTGCTAGACCATGTACCAAAGAGGACAAACTGAGTGAGGGGAAGAGAGAAAGCAGGAATAAGTCTTGGTTTTCAAAGAGTATTCTAACAAGAAAACACAAAATTGCTTTCTATTGACATTTCTCTGAAAAGCAGCAGCTGAAAATCAGGAAGCAAGCTAACATGTGAAAAGCCTGAATCCTCTCGTTATTAACACTTCACAAGAAAATAGTTTAAACAGAATATGCCCCCTTGTTGGTACAGGTGGAATTTAAAGCGTACATTTAAGAGATAGAAATTATCTCTCCTTTTCCATAATATTTTGTCTGAAACAGAATTTGGTGCTTTCCCAAAATCATGCAACACATATTTGTTTGTATATAATCAAGTCATTTCTCCTCATTTAGTTTTATACATCCCACTGGCACAGACCCTAATTCCTGAATACCTGTGCACAATGAAAGGGGAATGGTTTTCAGAGTTAGGATTTGGCATAGGTGAACTACGCTTTAACTGATGATATCAGTATATCAGTCTACCAGTAAAAACCAAGATGTGATTCCAAACACCATTGTACAGAGAATTCTTGCCTTCTTTTCAAGCATTTACTCAGTGTGTGTTCTTTCTATTCCTCCTCTATTCTTGTTAAATGCCACATTATCTAGCAGCATCAGAAAAGACCATGCATAGTGAATCAGATGCCCAAGCTAAGGTTCTGTTCAATTTTTCAGCATTTCAAAAAAAAAATTGTGTGTTGTGTTTTTGGCTCTGTCTGTAATCTTGTTTCTAATTTCTATCTGCCTTGGGCATCTTTCTCCTGCCACATATTCATAGGAGTCTAGCTGCGGCACATGCAGTGCCAGATGCTAGAAATGCCATGATACCAAAGCATGTGACACAATGATAATCTGCTCTTCCCCTTATAATTAAATGAGAAATGTTTGGTATATTGTCTCCCACTTGGCCCAATCACAAATGCAGCCAACAGATGCCACTGTACGTGACTCATGTTAATGACAATAGAATGACCCCTAAAATCTCATCAAGAACTGTCACCCCAGGGGTTGGTTAACTTGTGAAAAAAAATCAGGTGTTAATGTATAAGAAAGAATACAGCCATACTCGAGGTAACCAGAAGTTTATGCCTCTGTCTAAAACCAAGTGATACATTTGCCTCATTCTGTAACATACCTGTCATTTCCTCTAGTGAGCTGCTCAGGGACTGAGCTGGCATCAAGCCGGGATTAAACTCAATAGCCACTGTTCACCCCATGTCCTTTAGCATGTGCTCTAACAAGCCCCAAGACTGTCTCACCAGCAGCAGCCACTGTTTCCCCTAATGACTGCTACTGCCTACAAACACGGCATTCAAAATAGACAGCCTGAGAACACTCACTTTCATCTCTGCACTTCCTTACTGATAACAAGCTTTCCTCTAACAATCACATAAAATCTCATGACAGCACAGTGAAAGAAGCTTTTTTAAACAAAATGAGGAAGTACAAACAAGGTTTGCTGCAAATTAGAGACACGAGAACACAGTAGATAAATACTAGTGATGCTGACAGAGAAATGTAATGGGTTATCTTCAGAGGAATAAACAGAGAAATCTTGAATTATACAGCTTCACCCCAAAATTAGTCTATGGTCAGGCCTTTGTCCTTGATTCTACTAAGTTATCTTCAATTTTATCATCAAACCACTCCCAACTAACCACCATTTAATACTGCATTGTTCTTCCAACATTTAGTGCTAAGGGTTTGGCAATAGATACTAAAAAAGTATCACAAAGGATGCTAGTGCTAGGATACAGCTGCTCATGATTTTTTCCAGATGTATAAAGTGCCTAAAAGAAATGTTAATAGAGGGAATTGAAAGGCCGCTACAATCCTTGCCTCAAACTAGTGGTAGCCAACCCTCAATCCCTAGCATAACCTGTACTCTACAAAATTTAGGTAAGGAATCCACTGTATCCTATATCTTGTGCTGTGACTGTTGGTTTGATAAGCCCCAGGGACAGGTGTGTTCCTCTGCTTGGATTCTAGGAAAGGTTCTAACTGCATTTATCTGCCTCACACCAGCACCTGCTGGTTTACAATCACAAAATATGCAAGTAAGCTACCCTCTGGGTCTCGCTCTCCTGGAACAGACATTCCACATATTTCACCTGAGTTGATACCAAAGGACCTGAGTAAGGACTCCTCTGAGTCCTGCAGCTGTTGTTCTAGAAGTGTTTGTTCTTTAAGTCCCTGGCACATGTGTACTTAGTCATGAGGACTACAGAAGGCCTTTTCACCATCCCAGTGAGCCCACCATCACCAGCAGAACCTGTGCTTAACCTTGGGATGTAGATAAGGCACCCTCCAAGTTTTATAAACCTCAGACTGGAAAGGCAGTAGCTGTAGTTCAGTCATGGGAGTTTTTCCTATGGGATCTGGGGAGGACCTGATATGTATTAAACACTCCAGACCTGCACATTCCAGTGCAAAATCCCTACCATAGCCTATGCACGAAACACAAGATGGAAATAAGTTTTACATTGCATCCTGAAGCTCTGAGACTATTTCTGTGGACCTAGAAGTCAAAACAAAGAAACAAGCACCTGAATTTACCCTGAGGAACACATTTGATTCAGATCTGAAGGAAATCTATTGAAAATACCTGAAAAAAAATTCACATTGATTTTATAAATTGCTGACTTAATACTGTGAACCATGATTACTACCATGGCTATTTCCTAATATCAGAACACTCTATGTAACAACAATATAACCATTACAATTGGAAAATTAATAAAAATATATTCTATCTTTTAATCCTCAGATTTTCTCACAAAGTATCCTTTCTATATTTTTTTCTAAGATATAGTTTTGTAGGTATAGTGATTCTACTCTTTTCCTTCATTTTCTCCACATTGACCCTCCCACCATTTCCCCCATATTATTAACAGCAGTATGTTCCCTATAGTAATATTTTCAAGCTTAACATTCTCCAAATTTATTGCACCATGGCATTGTAGGGACAATGGTAGAAAGTCTAGATATTTATCTGTTTCGTTGCAAGTCCTCCTTTTGTTTAGGAGTAGAGGGGCCTACTGTAGCATATCTTCACTTTGCAGTATGGTAGCCTCCATTACACAGTTCATCTATTATATTTATTATATATATATATGCACACACACATACTCATCCACCTATATATCTGTTTGTTTTGTATTATGCATGAATGTTGCCTTGTACCAGAGAGAATATATGAAATTTGTCCCTTTGGGATTGGCTTACTTCACTGAGCATAATGGTCTCCAGTTGAGACCATTTAGTTGCAAATGGTAGAATTTCATGTTCTAAAGGCTGTGTAGTATTTCATGGAATATATGTATGTATGTATGTATGTATGTATGTATGTATGTATATACCAGTTTCTTTATCTATTCGTCTTTCCAGAAAATATGGGTTGTTTCCCTATCTTCACTAATGTGAAGTATGTCCATACTACTATAATGTCCATATTACTGAAAGTAATCCATCGATTCAATACAATGTCTGTCAAAATACCAAAAATACCAACAACATTCTTTAACAATTGAAGAATCATAACACTAAAATTCAAATGGAACAAAAAGAGACCCAGAATAGCCAAAAACAATCTTGAGGGGGAAAAAGGCTAGAGATATCAACATGTCTTTCAAAGCCCATAAATATGTATAAGTATTGTTGGCAAAAATGTTTTAAATAAATAATGAAAAAGAAAGAGAAGAAAAGAAAAAAAAAGAAAAAGAAAAGAGCTAGCTCAAATTTTTAGGTGCACACTTTCATTTTCAAGCAATGTATGTGGTTTTTAATACCTTAAATAATAACATAATTATGCATAATTATCCAGACTCACTTCCTCTCATAAATATTTATCTGATTTCTCTGGAAATTTCAAGTCTGCAGCAAGTTCCCATGAGGTTTGCAGCTTCCTATCCCTACCTAAGTAATTCCAAAAGGAGAAATTAAGAGAGAGACCATCCTGCTTGTCCAGTACATCTTGATGATACATGACATTTGCATTTCTCTTCACTTCCCATCCCTTGCCTTTATCTTCAGCCTTTGACATTTATTATTATTATTATTAACAAGTAATACAAGTCAGAAATGAAAGATCTTTTTTAAAGCAAAAGTTAATTCATTGTGGCTGAGTAAATTTATTTATTTCTCTGAAACATATCCTCTGCATTTCTAAAATGATGACGTCTCCTATTGTGTTTTTAACCATTAAATGTGATCATGCCATTAGAGTGCTTATGCAGTACTTGGCACATGTTAAGTATTATTAAGCATGAGGAAAAGCATAAAAATACTGGTTGTGACAACAAGGGATGGCTTCTTCAAGACAGTATTCTGAACTAGCTTTCAAAGTACAATAAAAGAGTAGAACATAATTCATTCCAGGTAAAAACACAGAAGTACTATAAAGGATTTTCAAGAAAAAAATTAACACATTCATCTTAGAAGCTATGTATTGTTATCCAACTCTGCATAAGGACATATTGCTTACATTTTATTAATAATATAGAAACTAAACTGAAAGAAATCTTGGAAAAGGCAGCCTATCTATTATTTTGGCTTCAGGCAGAGGATCATTTTTAAACTCTTACTAGTTATTTACTCAAGATGACAACAAGGAGGAAAATTACAGCAATTTTCAAAATATAAAACCTGCTCCAAATAACTGTGCACTGAATGTACTCTCCCAGACAACAACCCTTTCACTTGTCCCCAGAGCTGCCCATCATCCATAAATGTTTCTGACAGTTTGCTCCATCCAAGACAGTTGTTCAAGAGCAAGATATTATTCTTAAATGTCAATTTACAGATAAAGAAACATTATTTGACATCAAAACTTCAGTCAAGTGAATGTTAAACATTCTCCTCTGCCACAATTAACTTTTATTTATCTTGAAAGATGGAAATCAGAGTTCACACATTGTAAAGATCACAGTCCATCATGGAAAGAAATACTTTTAAGGATCACATTTCGTTTAGGGATATTTAACAAATATAACTTCAAGGCATTGTAAATTTCTGTTTTTCTTCCTATTGTTGATTTTGTATTGTGGCTTTTTGTTTAAAGGGATGTATAGTAACTGTGTAATGCAGGTGTGAGGATACAATGCAGTATGCATCTCTACTTCCAGACAAAGATGGACTCCCACTGAAACAGTTTACTCTATCTTGACAGTAGGATGCTGGACTCTCTGCCATTGTCCATGCCTGCAATGATGGACATATGACTGTGTATTAAGAACCTAACTATAGTAATAATATAGAGGAACTGGAGGGGAGGTGGAATTGGGGAGGGGATAAAAGAAATCCCAGGGCCTATGAAAATATATCATACAATGATAATAATATAAAGTAAAATGTTTTAAGAAAAACATATAATCAATTGGATTATGTGATATAAGGCTGGGAATAGGCCCGGTTGGGGAGCTAAGGGGACACCCCAGCTGGGTTGAGTTTCCCACCAAGGAGAGTGTAGGCTGGAATTGGAGCTGCATTCTGATCAGCATACACTTGTAATCCTACTTGGCACAAGTGTGGACTGGGATTGGAAGCATCAGGAGAGGCAAGACTACAACTCCATCTGGTCCTTTGGAGGAGCAGCGGAGATGTGTGACAGACTAGGCTAGGTCTCAGCCCTTACTAAACCATGTATGAGCTGCATGGGGGTATGGAAGAGCCATGGCTGGGTTGAAACATCCAACAGTAAGAATCAGATTGGGTTGAAGGCCAGTCAGGAAAAGCCACTGTTCCTGCTAGGACAGGAGGTGAACTGAGTAGGGCTGGCTCATTGACCCACTGGTATGTGTGAAATCTGGCACTGGGAGAGTTTCTGATGGAGGACCCTGGACAACTTCTCTGGCAGGACACAGTCCCTACAGGTAAGCGCAAGAATCACAACAGGAAACAGCCCAGAACAGGCTATGGGAATTATCCCACTGGCATACACATGGCATGGGTTGGGGGCAGACCAGGCTGAACCTGTTCACATCACCCACTGGTGAATCCGAGCACCAGAAGAGTGTGGGTTGAGCCAGGTTCGGTTGCAACACAAAGCAGTACACATTAAGGAATGCCAAGGTGAGATGAGCCATACCAGATGTGGTTGCAGCACCCAAACAGCACATGTGATAATCAGGGGGAGGAGGCAAAGCCGACAGGGGAATGTGGGCTCCCCTGCTGGACAACTACTTCCATTGGAAAGCTTGAGTCGGGATGGGGGCAGGTCAGACTAGGCAGGGATATAACACTTGAGGGCCTCATATGAACTAGATAAGGGAAGGGCCATGGTGGGCTGACTGTTCCGACTGGTGCAAGCAAAAATTAGAGTGGGAGAGGGTTGGTTGGGCTTAGCCACAGCATTAGCTGGCAGAGGCTGGCACTGGGAGCTAATTCTGTCAAGTCAAATGCCAGAACCACCTGGAGACTGTATAATCTGGGAGTGGGTATGGACTAGAAGGGAAATAGTGGGCACCTCCCTCAGAGTTACCACTCTCACTGGACAGCACAAAAACCAGGACAGGGGTAGGGGTGGCTAGACAAAAAGGCACCTGCCAGTAGGTGTATGGGCTGGGTAGTAGGTTGGTTGGGTTGAACTAGGCTTCAATGCCCATTGACATGTGCGAGAGCTAAATGGGATGTGGGACAGACTGGACAAGCCTGTGTTACATACTGACAAGCATGGGAACCAGGGTAGGGGGCAGAACTGGTAGGGGTTGTGGGGAGTCACCCCAACTAGCCTGCAGCTCCCACTGGTTTGCGTGAGGACTGAGTATGAAGTGGGTAGGATCGAGCTGGACTACAACACCCATTAGTTCACGAGGAAGACAGGGCTGGAAACAGAAGGCACCCAGCAATTGCAACGACCAGCATGTGCATAAGCTGATTGGTGTGATGGACAGTGTGGACTCTGCACTAGCAAACTCATGCAAGAATCAGGTCTGGGATCATTTCAGATGAAGTTTCTTTGGAGATCCCTCCAATTCAACTGCTGATCTTAGAACCCCAACCATGAAGAGACTATCAGCCAGTGGACTCTGAATAGGTTTCATTGCAATTGGAACTGCGAGATTGGCAGCAATCCAGAACTGATGAACTATCCAAAATTGTTTGAGCAGGCCTTTCGGAGTGCGCCTCCTGTTGGGGATCTGGGATGGGTGGGAGGTTGGGTGGGGCTTTCCCTTTGTTACTGCCCTTACCCCAGTTGCAGGGGAAAAGTAATATTATTAAATAATAAATTAAAAATGAGAAATAATAAACAAAACAAAAACTACCAAAAAAAACCCAAATAAATCTTTGAAAAAAATTTAGGGATTGGACTGAATAAACCTAAAAATATTTTTAGTATGCTTTTCTTTGCTATCATGGAATAAACTTCTAAATAGAAAAAAAAAAAGAAGAAAGAAAGAAAATATCAGGAGTGAAAGCTTAAGAGTTAAAAGAGACAAAAATTTTTGAATTCTAAATTCCCAAAAGTTGCCTGGGATATGCAGATGAAGTTAGCTTGCTAAACAGTTATCACAACAAAATAGCTTGCTAAACAGTTATCACAACAACTTCCAAGGTATAATTTGCAAGTGTCAAGGACAAGTTGTGTAAAGTCCTTTTTCCTTAACTTTTTCTTCTGGATCATTTTATAAAAATATTTAAAAAGTGGGTGACCAGGCAAAAGAAAATTTATGGTTGGGAAATGGAGGCCTGAATGAATCAAGTGTGGCCAGGTGCTGGTAATAGAAGACCTACCAAAATCGGCATCCCAAGAATTGTTATTGGAGCAAAGCATTCAGCCAAGCTGATGGGAGGGAAGTTGGGTGAGGCTTTTCCCTTTGTTTCTCCCCTAACCCCAGTTACGGGGAAAAATGAAAATATTAGTGTGGAAACAATGGTATTACCCACTTTCACCCTGTAGCCCTTGACCCTTTGTACCTTAATCAACTAAGTAAGATTCTTTAAAATAATAATAGTAATAAAATAAATAAATACAAAGAAAAAGAATGTTATTAGCTTTGTGAAGAAGGGTTATGGACTGGGAGACATCACCAGAAAAGTCTCTGAGGTGCTGGCAATTTTCTTCTTGTTGTCTGGGTGGCAGTTATACAACTATATTCCATTCAAGAAAAACTATGAAGCTTAGGATTCATGTACATTTCAATATATAGTTTTTAGGATTAGAGATAAATTAAGCCACATGAATTCTGACCCTAAACAGATACTGACTCTTATTAGCAAAAGAATTCATAGGCCTACAATACAATTTGATATTCACAAACAGTTAACTCTACAGAGAAAGGCAGTATATCTTTGTCAAGCGGATTATAGCACCTCCGTAAAGATTAATGGACGCACACTAGAAGATTGCATTTAGATTAGGATTTCACAATGCTGTAAAATGGAGCAACTTAGACTTCTTTTTAAATTCAGAGGAAATAAGTTTTTGATATAAAAAGCAGAAATACCAAAGTAATTTTTCTACTGGGAGAAAGTCATGACAAAAGAAGAAATAAAATAAATTCACCACAGATAAGAAAAGAATGAATTTATAACCATGATCAATCCTCCTCTTTTTCCTATTTCTCTCCAGTACTATCCATCCCCAATAGCTACAAAAGCAACATTATCACCGTTGAGTTACTTCTCAATTGCCTCCAAAGCATGCACTTTTGGAAAAGTGAGAAAATTAGAGTTTTATAAAGGCACAAGATTTCTTAAGACACTTCTGCTGAAAATGATCTTTCTTGCTAGGACTATATTCATCAACCAATCTGTCAAGAAACAATAAATATGGAGCATGAATACATTCACAAAATGCTTATATTTTTTTCAATGAACATTATCTTGTCTTCCTATCTTGGAGGCAAATGTGCCTATACAAATGGTATCTAGGTATTTTCTGCTAAAAATTTCTTTAATTCTACACTAAACAAGAAAAAAAAAACAAACAAACAAGCCAGTGGAAAATCATTCAACCAGAAATCCTAACTGTCCCTCACTCTAAACAACTACCATTGATAGCTTGAATTTAAATATCTGATTTCAAAATGAAATCCATAATGATAAAGGCAACTTTAGCTCTAAGCATTCTATGCTACAAGACAAATGTATAAATATATATATATGTGTATGTGTGTATGTATTTATATATATGCATATATACTTGTTTATAAAATTTTGGTCTTTGGGAATTCAGCTGCTGCAGGAAAACAAGGCCACAAGTACACCATGAGTGTAGCAGCCTACATCCAGGCTCAATGTTGGAGAAAATGGATCCGGGCAAATTCATTCCCATTTGTGTGAAGAAAGGCTAAAACAAAAACTGATGGCCTAGGATCACAAGAAAGAAGAAAGCCTTCCAAGAGTGGATATACAAAATCCCCAAGCCAGTAACAGACACTGTTCTGAAGCCAGAGAGGGTAAAGGGAAGCACTCCAAATCGTTAAGAATGGCAGGAGAGATCAAGAATAATCTTTCAGATAGGATGAGGTAAAAAACAAAATCCAAAACATTGTCAACAAAGATCACCCAGTGCATCAAAGTCCACAAACTCAACAAAGGGGAGAACCAAGAAAGGAAACAGCAACACAACTGAAAAGTTAAATAAAAAAATTGCTTAAATATCTTCTGATTGATAAAAGGAGGAGGATTCCTTAACTATAAAAAAGTACTTTGGGAAACAAAACAGGAATATATTATAAGCAGGACAGTAAATTTCTAAAATAAATCATGAATATGAAAATTTAAAAGTATAAAGAAAAGAACTCAAAAGAAAATCTGGTTTAGACTGGATCCTGATCAAGAATTAGTTATTGAGGCCCAGTTAAGAACTGCACTCCTGAGTATTAGCTCCCAACATATCTTCCTTTGACATGCTCTTATTTTCAATTGTATTTTCTTCAAAATTGCTAAAGTTCCTCTGGCATAGACTTCACCCTAAAATGTGGAGGGAACTGATCTATATAAATAGGCTTTTAAACATTCATGGACAAACAGAATTAAAAGATAATACACAGTCTTTTGCCCCAATCAGCTTTTGCACATGTTGGTGGATGCAATTGCTGGGTCAGTTCTGTTTCCAGCCCTGTCTTCTAGACGAACCAATGGGTGTTGAAGTCCAATGCGATCCTGTCCACCACACACCTAGCCACACAAACCAGTGGGAGCTGCAGCCTAGTTGGAGTGACCCACAATAATCCCCACCAGTCCTGCCCCCTGCCCTGGTTCCTGTGCTTGCCAGTATGTACAGCAGCTGGTTCAGTTTGTCCCATATCCCATTCAGCTCTTGTACAACATTGAAGCCTAGTGCATCCCAACCAACCCCACTATCCAGTCTACACATGTGCTAGCAGGTGCCGTTCTGTCTAGCCATGTTTGCCCCAGTCCTGTTTTTCATGCTCATCATGAATGGCAATCATGGGGAATGGCAATGCAAGAGGGAGGTGCCCACTATTTCCCTAATGGGCCCACTCCCACTCCTGGATCTTGAACTCTCCTGGTGGTTCTACAGTTTAACTTGACAGAATAGTTCCCTATGTCAGCATCTGCCAGCTGATACTTTGGCAATGCCCAACAAATCCTCACCCACCCTGACTTATGCTTGCACCTGTAGAAACAGTCAGCACAGCCTGGCTTTTCCCTGATCTAGCTCACATGAGGCCTACAGGTGTTATACCCTGCCTGGTCTGGTCTGCCCCCATGCTGACTCACGTACTCCAGTGGGAGTGGCTGTCCAGCGAGACAGCCCTCTACATTCCCCCTATAGTATCCGCCAACTGAATTGCTGATCTCAAAACCCGAACCATGAAGAGAAGTGCAGGTTCCAGGGTCTGACAACGGAGTGCAAGTGTCAAAGCTGAGCCTCCTCAGAGGACAGCATATCCAGGTGCACATGGAGGATATGGCAATATATTGGAATCTGCCGAGGACACTTGGTACCACAACAGAGAATGGAGGACAGAACAAATCGATCAACTATCCCAGCAATGTGTTGGCAGTGAAAATCTGGGCAAATGGAGACTCTAAGGAACCAGTGGATTCTGGAGAGATCACATTGTGATTGGAATGGTGAAACTGGCAGCAATTCAGAACATGCTTAACTGTCAAAACCACTTGAGCAGGACCCTTGGAGCATGCCCCATGTCGGGGACCCTGTGATGGGTGGGAGGCTGGGTGGAGCTTCTCCCTTTATCTCCCTCCTCACCCCAGATACAGAAAAAAACAAATGATGGTAACGTGGAAACAATGGTCTTAACCACTTTCCTGTAGCCATTGACCCTTTGTGCCCTAACCAACTATGTAAAAATTATCAAAATAAAATGTTTTTTTAAAAAAAGATAATACACAACAAGATGGTAGAATACAGTGATATACTTGAAGGTGCTGGGGGCGGGGGGGAATACATTGAAAGATAAATTCAATGAAATAATAAATGAGAATAGCCCAACATGGAGAAAGTGAGTTTTCCCCTGGTATAGCACATGCACACATTGCTGTTGTCCCTCCCCAAAGCCCTTGCTACAAAACTCAAATGAAACCCAAGGTTGTACTGGCAGCTGTGAAATCTACTCTGCTGCCACATCAAACCACTATGGCTCTGTCATTCTGCTTCTGCTTGTGATTGGATTAAAACTCAGAAGAACTTGCAGTTATATGCCTGGGAGCAGCCCAGACTAGACTAGGTTACAGTGCCTACCAGCATATATTTGGTTTAAGTCTGGGTAAGCCAGTCTGGGCCAGTTCATATCACCCACTGACAGACCCAATAACCAGAATGGTGTATGGAACATGCCAGGTCAGACTGCAATACCAGACAGTTCACATTAAGGCTGGGACTGGGGGCTCTCTGGACTGGGCTAGGCTGTGGTCCCCACCAGCATGGGCTGGAACTAGGGGGTGGGCAGAGCAGGGCCAGGCTAAAGCACCCACTGGCAAATGCCAAGGTGGAGGTGAGCCATGCTAGACTGGGCTGTAGCACCCAACCAGCACACATGAGACACATGGGGGTGGGGTGTGAACCCAGTAAGGAGTCTGCAGGGGCATTCCCCTGCTGAACTACCACTGGAGAGCCATTCCCACTGGTGAACATGAAAAAACAAGACTGGAGCAAGCATGGCTAGACAGAACGGCACCTGCTAGCACATGTGTAGACTGGATAGTGGGGTTGGTTGGGATGCACTAGGCTTCAATGTTGTACAAGAGCTGAATGGGATATGGGACAAACTGAACCAGCTGCTGTACATACTGGCAAGCACGGGAACCAGGGCAGGGGGCAGGACTGGTGGGGATTATTGTGGGTCACTCCAACTAGGCAGCAGCTGTACTAGTTTGCGTGAAGCCTGAGTGTATGGTAGACAGGATCGCATTGGGCTTCAACATGCATTGTCTTGCATAAGAGACGGGACTGGAGAAAAAACTGATCCAGCAATTGCAACCATCAGTGTGTGCTTAGGCTGATTGGGGCAATGGAATGGGCTAGACTCTGTATGAGCAAGCACACGCAAGAATCAGGTCTGGAATGGCCTCAGATGAGGTTTCTTTGGGGATTCCCCCCAATGGAATTGCTGGACTCAGAACCCATACCATTAAGAGAATTGCAGGTTCCATGGTCTGACCTTGGAGTACATGTGTTAAAGCTCGGCCTCCTCAGTTGCTCAGACAGAGCAGTGCACATGATGAGCAGATGCATATGGAGGTTGTGGCATTAAAGATGGAAGACAGAAGAAATTGATCAACTACCCCAGCCAAGCATTGGCAGTGAATATCTGGGCAAATGGAGACTCTAAGGAACTATGTCAGCCAGTGGATTATACAGGGATTTCATCGTGCTTGGAGTGGTGAGGTAGACAGTAATTCAGAACTGTTCAACTATTGAAACCATTTGAGCAGGACCCTTAGAGCATACCCCACATCAGGGACCTTGAGATGCCATCAGGTTGTTGTCCCCCATCCCAGTGTACAGAGGTGTTTGGGAGGCTGGGTGTGGCTTTTTTCTGTATATTCTCTCCTTGCCCCAGATACAGGAAGGAAAAAAGAGAATGTGGAACTAATGGTCTCACCTACTTCCCTCTTGTCCTTGATTCTTTGCCTCCTAATCCACTATGTAAAAATCATAAAAAATAAAATTTAAAAATAAAAGAAAAAAGAACAACAACAGAAGAAACTGGGGGATGGTAAAAAAAAAAAACTGTGGTACATTTATTCCATGAAAATCTACACAGTCATTAAAAAGAAAGAAATGCTACCATTTGCAACAAAATAGTCTCAGCTGGAGACCATTATGCTCAGTAAAATAAGCCCATCCCTACTGGACAAATACCATGTTTTCTGTGATATAAGGCAACAGTCATGCAAAATACAAAACAAATAGGTCAACAGTGAACAAGTACATACATATATTCTCATACATGATCTGTATAATGGAGACTAGCAAGCCTGGAAGTGAAGCTATGTCACAGCAAGCATCTCTACTCCCAAATAAAAAGAGGACTCCCAAAGAAACTGTTGAATATACCTTGACAATACTACACAAGATCTTCTACCTTGGCCTATACCTACAATGCCAGGATACACTTAAATAGTGGAATGTTAAATTTGTAACCGTTACTTAAGGACTATACTGCCACAATAACATAGTTGGAAATAGTTAATAGAGAAAACGGAGAGAGAGGAAGAGGAAGGAAAGGGTGGAATCCTTCTACCTATAAAAATGGATCATGGAAAATACTAAAAATAATTATTTGTAAAAAGATTATACACATTTTCCATTAATTTTCTGAAACTCCTTCATGGATGTACAAGAATTAACAAGCAGTTATCTGATAAACACATTAACCTTGATGGACTTAGGCCTCTCAAATGCAACACATTCTAAACTCATTTCATTAGTTTGACTGTTACCCTGCAATATGATCTTTTGCTTTCTATCCCCTATCTCAGTAACTGACACTACTGTTTATCCAAGTCAGGAACCTGAGATTCATCCTTGTCTGCACTCTCTGCTATCCCAGAAAAGGGCTTCTGAGCTCTGGCCCCCAATGTCATCTTGTATTTGCTGAACCTCTTAAATTTCAATAGTTCTCTTGTGGTTTTGTAAGTTTATGGCTCTTGTCCATTCCCCACAAAGCTGCTAAAGAAGTAATCTCAAAAAAAGAAGACACAAAACTCTTTAATGTCTCTACATTAACCCAAAGTGAAAAAATAATAATGATAATAAAGCAAATGAGAGAAAGCATCCTATGTGTAATATATATAGCTTTGTTCCTTAAGAGCAGAGACCTTATCTTTGGAGCTGCATAATTCAGGCATATCATTAAAATTCTAGCAAATAATTTTATAAATGATTAACTGAATCGAGAATTAAGCTGAAAATTTAGGCAGCTTTGTTACTTATGAATTTATCTATACAAGCTCCACTGCCTGCCTCTATGCCACACAAGAACTGACATTGTGAAGTTAACATGCCACCAAAAGTAACATCAAAGTCAATGAAAACAAGCTGTGCTCAGCTGAAAAAAACAGTGAGATTAGGAACTTGAGCTCTATAAAAATAGAAACCTGGGCTGAAATCCCCATTTCACTGTTTAATAATAGTTGTGTGGCTTCAAGCAAGTTGGTTTCCTTCTCTAGGTGTTAAGTCCCTCATTGATGAAAACAAAGATAGTACCTCCCTTCTGAGAATGAAACGGACTGAAGCACACAAACCATTTAGCAAGCCCACATTACCAGGGGGCACTCCTATTACTTTCACTTTATTTGATACTTGCTTGATACCTCCTGGGGAGTTTTTTCTCAGAACAGTGGAATTCATTGGTTGGTAACAGGCAAAGAAGTTCTGCTAATAAGATACCTGGGAGCAAGCTGGGAAGCTTTCACCTTGCTCTGAGAATAATCATCTTTCAGTGCTTTTGTTGTTTCTGTAATCACTGCTATTTGTGATTAATAATAGTAACTTCCAGTGTCTCATTGTTTATCAGGCCTTTTGTCTCCCTCCCACATCTTAGACACAAAGATGCTATGCCTTCAGCCTTCACTGAACTGTCTTTTCCCTTAAGAACAAGGTTGATGGGAAGACACAGCCTTAAAACCTAAGACACCTGACACTATCAGGTTCATCAAATATCACTTCTGTGTTGACTCACTTTCCACCCTTATATTAGTTTTTAATTAAATTAAAAAGTTCAACCGTCTAAACTCACAAGCTCCATTTCATGTCTCAGGAGCCTTTGGCTCTGCATGTTCAGAAAGCGTAATTGCTCGGTTAGAGCTCTACTCTTAATCTCTGCCTGCTCTGAGTCCAGAGTGCATTATCATCAACTACATCAAGAAGACCTGTAACACTGCTTTTCAACATCAAAAGGTAGTCTTCAAATTACACAAAACCTAGGGCTCATTTTTCCCAACTTACTCAATTTCATGATTTGATACTAAAATCATATGAAAGCCTAGAGTTTGCTTTTCCCAACTCACTTTAAACTAGATGCCTTAGCCTATTCACCTGATGGGACATTATGCAGCAATAAAAAAAAAAAAATCAGTAACAGTACAGGTAAATCCTATAAATATAATACAATATACAATTACATCTTAAACATGACATAGCAGGGGTAACATTGCGACACATTGGGTAAAACAATTACCTGAGATAATGACATCCCATATGTGCACCAGGTGGAACTCTGATTCTCTACTTTTGATCCATATCCCTGCTTAATTGCCTAGAAAAAGCAACAGAAGTGGTTGGGTCCCTGCCATCAATGTAAAAAACCTGCATAAAGTTCCTGGCTTCTCTGCCTTCTGCCACTTGGTGCTTTATGGTCACACATGGCTGTTGAACTCGCTGGGGAGTGAACCAGCAGACAGCAGATCTCTTTCTCACTCACTCCCTGTCTCTGTCCTTCACATTCTGTCTCCCTGTCAATTCCTGTCTTCCCCTCTCTTTCTCTTTCCCTCTGTAACTCAGACATTCGAATAAATACACAAATCCTTTTAAAAATGATACCACAGGGTCCAGTACAATGGCTCATTGGCTAAATCCTCACCTTGTACTTTCCAGGATCCCATAAGGGCACCAGTTCATATCCCGGCTGCTCCACTTCCCATCCAGGTACCCACTTGGGGCCTGGGAAACAGTAGAAGATGGCTCAAAACAATGTGACTTTGGATACACATGGGAGACCCAGAAGAAGTTCCTGACTCCTGGCTTCAGATGGGTTCAGCTTCGGTCATTGGGACAGTTGGGGAATGAATCAGCAAACAGAAGTTCTTTCTATATCTCTCCCTTCCTTTGAAATTTTAAATTTCAAGATAAATACCAATCTTTTAACAAAAAGTCTTTGAAACTCACACAGTTTTTCACAAAATGAATTTTCATTGAAGTTACTGAAGACCCAATTTGTGGAATTAAACTTACAAGTAGTAACCTTCCGATCAAAAAATCTTCAGGCCAATGTGGCTTCACTAGTAATTACTGGAAGAAAAAAAAATGTTCAAGAAAGATGCAGTGTCAATTCAACAAAATCTCTTGGAGAAAATGATAAGTGAATATTTTCTAAATGTTACAGGGCACCTCTTGTAATACTAAACTGGGGGAAAATATATTTAAGCAAAATTGTAAACCAACATTTCTTAAGAACATTCATATGAGAATCTTCAAGAAAATATTATCGGACTCAAAACAATAGCCTAGTGGCTAAATCCTTGTCTTGCATCAGCCAGAATCCCATACAAGGCTCTGGTTCATGTCCCGGCCGCTCGACTTTCCATCAAGCTCCCCATCTGGGGCCTAGGAAAGCAGCAGAGAATAACCCAGGGCCTTGGGGCCCTATGCCTTCACGGGAGACCCAGAGGAGGCTCCTAGCTCCTGGCTTCAGATGGGTTCACCTCAGGCCATTGAGGCCATTTGAGGAGTAAACCAGTAGATAAAAGATTTTTCTCGATGTCTCTCCTCTCTGTAAGTCTGCCTTTCCAATAAAAATAAATAAATCTTTAAAAAAATTGCATTCCACATAATATTCTGATGTAAAACTAAAACCCAAAACATTCAGAAACATAATTTTAGGGGGAGTTACCTATGTAGATGCAATAAAGTGATTTAAAATGAACAGAAAACAAATAAAGAGCAGAGGATTAAGGCCATTGATCATCATTCATTGGTAGAAGCTGAATGACAGAACAGGGAGAAGAAACCACATGCCTGGATACAGTGCATTGTTAAGGACCTGGTTCTAGGATAACAAATTCATGGATATCCCTATATAATTAAAAATACCTAAATCGGCTTGTCAGCCAAAATAGACTAAAGAAAACACAAACCATACCAATAATTTTAATGCAGAGAATATTTTGCCTTATTTTTATTTTTACATTTTAAATATGGTATTTCAGAATAGCTTTAAATTTACAAAACAGAAGTTGTATAGTAGTGGGGCCAGCACTGCAGCATGGTAGGCTAATCTTCCATTTGCAATGCTGGCATCACATATGGGAATGGATCATGTCTCAGCCGCTCTACTTCTGATCCAGCTCCCTGCATACAGCCTGGAAAAACAGTGGAGAATTGGCTCAAGTCCTTGGGCTCCTGCAATCATGTGGGTGACCCATTAGAAGCTCCAGGCTCTTGGCTTCAGATCGGCTCAGCTTCAGCCTTTGCAGCCATTTGGGGAATGAACCAGCAAATGGAAGAATTCTCTACCATACATGTAGGAATTAGCCACCATTCTTTGGACTAAAACACAAAAATAAGGTGTGGAGGGGAGGAGTTCAGGATTATCAGAATCCAGAAAAGGAGGATTCAAGATCCAGAAGAGACAGGAGGGGTAGATGTCTACCAAAGATTGAGCACTGAAAGCGCACAATAAACCTAGTCTTAAAAATGCTTTAAGGAGAGACCAGGTGCAGTAGCTTAGCAGCAAAAAACCCTGCCTTGCACGCACCCAGATCTCATATGGGCACTAGTTCTAATCCCAGCTGCAACACTTCTCATCCAGCTCTCTGCGTGTGGCTTGGGAAAGCAGTCGAGGACAGCCCAAAGCCTTGGGACCATGCACCAGTGTGGGAGACCTAGAAGAGGTTCCAGGCTTCCTGGCTTCAGATCAACCATTGCAGCTGCTTGGGGAGTGAATCAATGGAAGGAAGGTTTTCCTTTCTATCTCTCCTCCTTTCTGTATATCTAACTTTCTACTGAAAATACAATAAATCTCTAAAAAAAAAAAAATGCTTGAAGGAACAAGAAACTGACCATGGTGGAGGCAATGCATGCAGGAACAGCAAGCAAAACAGGACAAAACCAGTTCCTTCACCATCCAGTAGCCTTGTTTTGTTTTCTAAAGATTTGTTTTATATTTTTTTATTGGAAAGTCAGATACATAGACAAAAGGAGAGACAGGGAGAAAGATCTTTTGTCCACTGGGTTACTCCTCAAGTAGCAACAATTCTCATAAAATAAAAATTTGTAAACAAGAAGCTGTTTACTTTCTTTTCCATCCAATGTAACCAGAAGTAAGCTGGAAATAGCTTTGCCACAGCTCTCATTCTCTATCTAACAATGTTCTGGGGAAATATAACACTACCAAGTCACTTAGTTAATATCTCATCCAAAGTACCTTGTCAGGTTTCATCGGGGAGACTGTACAAGCTAGTCTCATGCCAACAAAACCTCTGGTGACTGACAAATACCATTATTGCTATAATTAGAAACAGATTATATGAAAATAAAATTAAATAGCAATAACTGGAACCAGAACTTGATTAGACATTTGATAGAATAGAATCTAGACATTTTTCCTGTTTTAAAGAATTTATTTTGCACTTCTTACATCATACAACATGTCTTAAAAACTGAAATATAACACCCTCATAAGATAAAGCCAAAGCAAAAGATTATCTTAATAGAAACAATATGCTATTTATCGCTTAATCTTCAAACATGATTCAGTAAATTTTCATAACAAAGCATTTATGAAATTATCTGACCAGTTTTAACAAATTACCCCTTTAAGCAGCCATGTTTTTCCTGCAGTGTTTATTTGCTATGAATTTCAGATATTACTTGTATCTGCAGTAATGCTGCAGCTGAAGGGTGTTACCTGTGTCTGTTTTCTCCAGATTGAACATTAAGAACCACCAAGACTGTGGAGAAACTTAAAAGGCCACCACTCTTACAGTATACAAGATGTCAGCACATGTATCTCCCAAGGCTGTTAGACTGTTCTAGTGATCCACTGTGTGTCAGGATTTCTTCTGACAGTTTTATGGAATGGATCAATTAGGATAATCTCAAAGAATGTGTATATACAATATTTACTAGCCCAGAAAGAATTTAGAATTCTCACAGCACACACTGGTGCCCAGCCATTGCTCAGCAACAGACTGCAGGTTTTGTGAAACTTCAGCTAGTTTGCACTACGCTGGAACTTGGAAAGGTGTTTTGTAGGTTGTACCCTTGGGAACTGCAAGCTTGCAGCGACCACAGTACACATGAATCATACATAGGACATTATGCATCTTAGCCTTATATCCCATGGGAATATCAGAAAGATATGGATAGGATGTGAAAATGTTTATTGAGTTTAGATTCTACTCCTTAAGGAAAGCGTGGGGAGAAGCGACCAGAAATGATATTCTCACCCACTTAAGTGAATGAACACTGCCTCCTTTGTTCTTCAATGTCTGCTTTTCTTAATCCTCCATTTTCCTTTAACATAAAACAAAAATCAATTTAAGTTATAAAGAGAGAGGGAGAAACAGAGAAAAATCTTCCATTTACTAGTTCCCTCTCCTATGGCTACTGCAGTCACTGTAGGGCCAGGCCAGAGCAGGAGCATCTTGAGGCATTCTCACGTGACTGGCAGGGACTTAAACACTTGGGGCATCTTGTCTGGATTTCCAAGGCCACTAGTAAGGAGCTGGCAGAACTGGAGCAGATAAGACACAATGTGGCAGTCATATGGCACTCCAGTACTATGGATGGCAGCTTTATTTGCTATCCTACAACACTAGTTCCCTGGCATATGTTTTTCATAACTACCTATTGATCAAGACAACCAAAGTAGGGAGAGGGAGAGAACCAGGGACAAATGAAAGAGAATAAAGAGAACAAAGAAAGTGAAAAGGGGGAAAAGGCAGTGAAGGGAAAGAAAGGAAAGAATAATAAACTCCACATTTTTCATATTCCATTATATTGATAGTCTGATTTTTTTTTCTTTTGGAAGTGAAAAGTGTGCAATTTAAGCTACTGGGACAACAAAACCCCGCATCAGATTGCATAATTTACAAAATAGAAACTTGCTTCTTACGTTTCTGGGAGCTAGAAAACCTAGCAACAGGGAGTCAGTGTGTGGCAAAAGCCTAGTCTTGCTTCAAAGATGGCACCAGGTCGCTGTGAACTCAACAGCAAAAGAGACAAATGTTAATGTCCTCTCATCCTAACAAGAAAAGGCTGAACAAGCTGAATCAGTTAAGCCTTCTTAAATCCATTAGAGAAGTGAGGTAACAGGGCAAACCACTGCCCAAAAAAACTGGAGATACACACAGGTAAGTACAGAGAATCACAGCTAAACAAAGCAAAAACTCATGAACAGAAATCTCTGTGAAAAGCAATGGAAGGCAGCAAAATCTGAAATGCAATCAACAAATTGCTAAACTCAAAGAGAAAAAATCTGAGAACCAGAAATTCCAAGGACTGATGGGCATGTACTCACTCTCTCACTCTACTCTCTCCTATGCTCAAATAAATAAAAACTCCAATGCATGAGGGAGGCATGGCCCAGTCTTAGTAGAATCCCACACTATTGGGGGCCTCATCTGCAGGACCTCTACCAGGACCTCATGGTGAATATGAGAAAAGTCCCCTCAAGTTTCCAGCAGTGATGGGATGAAATAAAATGATCTATTGTGAATATGAAAGACCATGAAGCTCTTCTGAACCAAATCTACCCATCAAGAAAAACTATTAACCAGAGCCAAGACTAGTGGCGTTTTATTAGAGCCCCTGACTGAGCTAGGGTAAGAAAAATATATAAGACCAATAGGCTGAAGTCATTTATGTGAAAGAAGGAAAAATGTACAATAATGGTCTTCCCTATACATACATACACACAGCAGGGAAGGAAAAGAAACTAAAGAGCATCTATGAAGTTCACAATCCAAATGTGCATGCCCATCACATGCATGTTTTATTCAGAGGCACACATATTAATCATAGGATTATAGATATGTCTTCCCTTTCTGCCACATTATGAAAGACTTAGTAATACCAGTTTCTTTTACCTAGTACAGCATGTCTACATCTCAAGAAATAATTATAATATATGCCAGAAGGCAAAACACACAGTTTGAGGGGAAGAAGCATCAATTCACCTCAGAGATGGCATGGACAGTGTGATTATCAGGCAGGGAATTTCAGACAACTACAATTAATAAGCCAAAATCTCTAATGGATAGACAGTATGCAAGAGCATGTAGACAATATGAGCAGAAAGATGGAAATTAAAAAAAAAAAACATCCAAAGCTCTGCAACAGTAAGAAGCAAGGCCTGGATGAGCTCATCAGTTGACTGGACGCAGCTGAGGAAATACACTCTAACCTCGTAGACATTTCAATAGATACCTCCCAAAACTGAAACAGTTATAACATATATGTAAGGATAATATCAAAAAAAGAAGAGAAAGAAAAATGAACAGAACATATGAAACAATAATTATGAACTTCCCCAAAATTTACATCAGATCCCAATGATCCAAGAAACATGCAACAAAATATCCACATGAATCCAAATATAGCTTAATAATACAAAAATCAGCTCAAAATTGATCATAAACCTGAATTTAATGATGATAAATTTAAAATGCAAGATTATAAGATTACATAGGAAAAACCTAAAACAGAAGAAAATCTAGATGATCATTGTATTCAAATGACTTTTTAGATATAGCACAAATCATATAAAGCATGAGAGATATAATTAACAATTGAAATAAATAATATAATAATTTAAATAATTGATAAGCAGATACAAAATTGTTATACCAAATAAAGACAACGAGAAGACAAGCCATGCACATCTAATAAAGAACTGCTACAGGAAACACACAAAGAATTTCTTAAAACCAAAAAACTGAAAAACAAACTGCTGAATTTTTTTTTTAAGATTTATTTTTATTATTTTTTCATTGGAAAGGTGGATATACAGAGAGGAGAGACAGAGAGGAAGATCTTCCGTCCGATGATTCACTCCCCAAGTGAGCGCAACGGGCCGATGCTATGCCAATCCGAAGCCAGGAGCCTCTTCCGGGTCTCCCACGCGGGTGCAGGTTCCCAAAGCTTTGGGCTGTCCTCGACTGCTTTCCCAGGCCACAGGCAGGGAGTTGGAAGGGAAGCGGGGCCGCTGGGATTAGAACCGGCGCCCATATGGGATCCCGGGCGTGCAAGGCGAGGACCTTTAACCACTTGCGCCACCGCGCTGGGCCCCAAACTGCTTAATTTTAAAATGGATAAAAGACATGAACAGACACTTCACTAATGAAGATACATGGATAATAAGATAGTAAATATGATTTTGAAAATGATGTTCAATGTCATATGCCAATAAGGAATTACAAATTAAAATAACAATAAATATTTACTACAATATTTATTGTAATAAACAAACTTGAGAACACTGACAACATCAAATGTCAGTGAACATGTGCAGCAATACAGTTTCCCATTCATTGCTTGGGAGAATGTAAAATGGTACAGCTGCTTAGAAAGATAGTTTGGCAGATTCTTAGAAAACAAAGGGCAGCCATACCACATGATCCAGCCATCACCTTCTTGTTAGTTACCAAAAAGATTTGAAAATTTATGTCAACATAAAAACAAGCACATGGATGTTTATAGCAGCCTTATTTACAAATTCCCAGAACTTGGAAGCAATCAAGTTTTCTTTGAGTAAATGAATGGATATGTAAACTGGCATATCCAGAAACCGAATATTATCCAACACTGAAGATAAAGGAACTATTAAGTCAGGAAATGACATCAAGGGACCTTAAGTGCACTTACTAAGTGAGGGAAACCAGCTTGAAGAAGATTTGAACCAGTTATTCTGTAAAACAGCATAATATGGAAGAAGTACAAGATCAGTAGTAGCCAGGGGTTAGCAAGGAAGGATGGAGAAATACAGCACACTGAAATAATTCTGTATGGTGGTACAATGATGTGCACATGTGTTTTATATTTGTCCAAATCTATACGATACACAAAACCAAGAGCAAACCCTAATATAAATTATAAACCCTGGGTGATAATGGTACATAACATGTCAAAAGCATCCCTGTGGTATAGTATATTAAAAGAAGGGAGCATAAAGGAGAGAGACATGGATATATGAAAGTTCTCTGTATTTCCATTTAATATTGCAGCAAGTCTAAAACTGCCAAAAATATATTAACAATTAAAATGTACAATAATGTGAAAGTAATTAAAATTTGTGGGTAAATACATATTAGATACAAAGTTTAGAATTCAGATTTGTTCATTGGCCAAAAATCTTAAGCATGCACCACACAGAAGACTGTAGTAAAAGAGCTACAAAATCATATAGCCTTATGTCTTACCTGTAAGGGTAGAAATACAATTACATAATTGTAATATATTGTAGAAAAAAAGCCATAATAAAGACATGTACAAAGTGTATGGAATACAAAAGAAGCCACTTCACCATTTACTTTATCTACAAAATTATGAAACTGTGCAAATGCAAGTGTATAAAGAAATGCTTTTGTATAAAATTTACAGAAGCTTAATAATTGCACATAAATGGAAAAAAAGAAAGATAAGTCAGTATTTTATATTTCTCCACAGCTTCTATTCACATGCTAGGAATTAGAGCGCTTTCTTAAAGGCAAATCATTTGAATGCCTAGGCAACCTAGGCATTGCAAATATCCTTTTCCCTCACTATGGATCATTGGCTCAAAATCCTTTGCAAATAGAACAATTAATATACAAGGTAACAAGCATAAGCTTACGTATATTATATGTGATTCAGATATTTTAAATATTCACTTATTCAAAAGGCAGAATTACGAAGAGAGGAGAGAAGAGAAAAACAGAGAGCTTTCATTCATTCACTGCTTCACTCCTCAAAAGGCAGTTACGGACAGGTTCAACCAGGCTGAAACCAGGATCCAGGAACTCCTTCCAGGGTTCAAACATGGGTGGCAGAAGCCAAAATACTTTGGTAATCTGTTGCTTACCCAGGGGCATTATCAAGAAACCGAATTGAAGTGGAGCAGCCAGGACTCAAACCACTGCCCATATTGGACGCTGGCATTACAGGTAGCAGCTTCACTTCCTATGCCACAGTGCTGGCCCCAAACCACAGAATTTTTGAGGGTCTTTTGACAACACAAATGTGTTAGCCTCATAAGCTGACTTCTTGCCCTGCTGCTAATTTTGTATTCCCAGAGGTGGTGAAAGGAGAACAGAATTTAACAAGATAGTTTAAATTGAAACTTTTAAAAGTTCTTTCTTAGATCTTTGGAAACTGGTGATTTCATAGTTCAGCTGAGATTAGAGTATTTTGTATAATCTGACTGGGAAGAAAATGTGGCATGATGCCCAAAAACATTCTGATCACTGAAAGAATAAATTGTTAAAGCACAGACATATGAAGTTAAAATTATAAGTAAAAAGGAGTTTTTCCATGAGCAAAGATATTAGCATCTCATTTTTGGAGATACAAAAGTAGAACATTATAGCCGAGAAGCCATTTTTTTTAATCTTTTGATATTCAATACAAAATTGCTAAGTTTCCTTCATGTCTGCTATAAACATCACTGCTCACCCAAATCTCCACACAAAACTCTCAGGCTCTGTCACACTCATAATGTTTTTAATAACATTTGATTCTCAGGCACACATATTTAAAAAAGTTCAGCACAACCCCTGAGCAAGGATGACATGCAAATTCATGTGTCTTCCCATGGTTTTTAAAGTTACACTTAAAAAAATTAAACTCTGATATTTTATTACACAGTAAAGTGGCTATGGATAGTAATAATATGGCACTGACTTCAGAAAAAAAGCCAAAAGAAAGGTTTCTGAATATTTTCATCCCCAAAAAAATGACAAATGTTGGAGGAGACGAGTTTATTCAGATTTGAACATTATAAAATATTTACATATATTGGAATCTCAGAGTACCCATACATATGAACAATTTGTCAATTTAAATTTTAAAAGAATAAATTGGAAGTGAAAAGATGTGAATTTATGTAATGCTATTTTATTTGCTCATAATAGCATTTTTCATGAATATGTTCATTTGTGACTAAATACCAACATGATGAAGTTAGAGGATACCTACATACAAGGACACTTTAAAAAGTGTGTAGGATGGAATTAAAGGGTAAGTTTAGTTAAAATAAACAAAATACATTCACCAAAAAGTAGCTAATTTTCAGAACATATCACTGAAGATATTGTACCAGCAAAAATCATAGGACTACCATGGAAATGATGACTCATAATCATGCCATAATTTCTTAAGGCAGAAATTCTTACTAAACAAAATAATGTAATTGCTCTTCAGTTTTCATGGAAACTTGCCATAGAATTAAATCTGATGAAAGTGTTCTTATAATTTCAGACAAACTAATTATACTTTTAATTGCTTTGATTAGTTAACATCTGAGCAATTTCAGAATAAAAATTTAAGTTATTCAAAGTCAAAGTAGCTTTTAATTTTTTTTCATGATACTGTTCCATAGGCACTCCTCCTCCAACACCTCTATCTCCCCCTGCACTGATTTATGCCATATTACTACAATAGTGTAGACCTTCAGCAACAGACACAGACCCAACATTGTACTCTCCAAGTATATCATGGCATTGCAAGTATAACAAATGGTAGAAATCCCAGCAACCTATTGTCAAGATACATTTAACAGTTTCATTGGAAGTCCTTCTTTTATTAGGGAGTAGAGATGCATACTGTAAAGTATCTTAATTCCCAGTATGCTGATCTCCCTTATACAGTTCATCTGTGAGAACAGATATATATAAATGTCTACAAACATATCTGTTTTATATTTTGCATGAACATTGCCTTATATCAGAGAGAACATATGATATTTAACATTTTGGGTTTGGCTTATTTCACTGAGAATCAGTCTCCAGTTGGGACTATTTTGTTGCAAATGTCAGGATTTTATTTTTCAAAATAACTGTGTAGTATTCCATGGAGTAGAGGTACCACAGTTCCTTTACCCATTCTTCCTTCAGCAGGTATCTTGGTTGTATCCATGTCTTCACCATTGTTAATTTTGAAACTATAAATATAGGGTTGCAGGTCACTTTCTTATACGCAGATTTCACTTTATTTGGATACATTCCCAGAAGTGGGTCATATGGCAGATCAATTTTCAGTTCTCTGAGCACTGTAGAATAACTTGGGGACATTAGTGTCTGTCCCCAAGATCTGCTATGCTATATTGATGACTTCATTCATTTCAAGGAATTTTTAATTTCCTCTTTGATTTCTTCTAGAACACATTTTTCACTTAATAGCATGTTCAGTCTCCCCGAGGATTTGCACATCCTCTGGGATATTTAATTTGTGGGTCTCCCGTTTTATTCCATGATGGTCTGAGAAGATGCATGGTTTATGATATTTTTTTTCAATTTGCTGAAGCTTGCTTTGTGGCCTATAATATGATGAATACTAGAGAAATTTCCATGTGCTGATGAAAATAAAGTGTATTCTGCATCTGTAGGTTGAAAGGTTCGTTCTGTAGATAATCAATTAAGTCCATTTGCTCTGTTGTCTCTCTGTGAACTCTGTTGTCTCCTTGCTGGTTTTCTGTCTCATTAATCTGTCCCTTGAGGTTAGTGGGATGTCAAAAAGGTCCCCCAATATTATGGTATTGAAATCTCTTTATCCCTTTAATCGTTGATATTTGTTTCATGTAGCTAGGTGCCCTGGCATTTAATGCATACGCACTTATTTTGGTGACTTCTGCTTGCTGAATGGATCCCTTGATCATTAATGTGGTGTCCTTCATCTCTTTTAATGCTTTTCACATTGAAGTCTATATTTTGTAATAGAATGGCTACACCAGCTTGTTTTTCCTTTCCATTAGCCTGGAATGTCCTTTTCCATCCACTCTGATTTTACAAATCTTTATTGGTAAGAGGTGCCTCTTGTGGACAACAGATAAATGGGTTCTGGTTTTTAATCCAGTCTGCTAATCTGTGTAATTTGACTGATGAGTTTAAGCCATTTACATTCAGGGCTAATATCAACAGGCTGTGATTTGGTTCTGTCATTAGACAGTTGGTTTCTAATCATTTGATTAGGGTTTCTTTTTTCATTTTATTGGGACATCCTCCACATTTGCCTTTGAATCTGGTAGGTGTTACTCCCTTTCTCTGTATGTAGCACATCTTTCAGCAATATTTGTAGAGCAGGTGTGGTAGAGGTAAAATCTTTCAGCTTTTGTTTGCTTTGGATGTATTTTTCTTTCAATTTCAAAGGCAAAGGAAGCCTTTGCTGGGTATGTTATTCTATGCTAACAATTTTTTTTTTCTTTTAAGATTCGGAATGTCACTCCATTCTCTTCTAGCCTGTAGGGTTTCTTCTAAGAGGTCAGCTATGAGTTCGATGGGGTTCATCTATTACTCAATTAATTGTTCTCACATCCATATTTAAGTATATTTTCTTTTTATTCAACCAGAGAAAGCTTGATTATGATGTAGCACATAGAGAACTGCTGTTGGTCAAACCATTCAGCATTCTGTGCCCCTCCTATATTTTGTTTCCCAATTCTTTCTCCATGTTAGGGAACTTTTCAATTATTATTTCATTGAATACATTTTTGAACCCAGCCTCTCTTTTGACACTTTCTAAAATACCCTAAACTTTTATGTTTGGTCTGGACCATGACATCACCCTGCTACCACACCCAATCACTAGTTCTGCTCCTGATCAGATTTTAAAAAGTCAGCAGGGCTCACAGTATAGTCTATGGCTGCGTTCAGCTCCTGAGTTCCCAGTGATCTTCCCTTCCCACTTGGCTGCCAGTGGAGCTCTGGTCACCACTGAAACATTTCTTTTTTGTCTCTGCTGCTTCCTTATGTCCACAGGCCCCCAGCTGCACATATGGCATCAGCCTGTCTTCTCCTATTTCATGGGATCATGCCCTCTCTGTTTCTTCTGGCTAATCCTTCTCCATTTGTTTTAGCATCCATCAAAATAATTATGAAAAGCAGTCAGTGTCAAAATAACTCCATCTTTGCCCCATGATTTGATTGTTTGCTTCCCCCAACCCAAAATTCATATGTAGAAATGTAATGGTATTAACAGGTAAGGCCTTTAGAAGATGATTAAGTCATGAGGGTTTTGTCTTCATATATTAGATTAGCACCGTTACAAGATAACTAGTGAAGTATGATATTCTTCAGTCATGTGAGAAAACAGAAATACAACATCAAAGAAAGAGGGGCCTTACCTATAACTGAATTTGTCTGCACCTTAATTGGAACTACATTGTTCCTAAATTACCATGCTAAGATACATACCTCTAGCAGCTCAAACAGATTAAGACACTACAGAAACATGACTGTACAATAAAAAATGAAGACTCAGGATTCAATAACATATTAGCTGACCATGTCTTATTAAGCACATTTATTTTTTAAGGCACTTTTATTAAAGTAACCTGTAAAAAGCAGGTACTCAATAAAATTTAGCTGCATTGAGCTGAAATAAAATATGATACACTTATTGAAGCAAATTATAAAGATAAATAAGCTATAATTTTCTGCCAATGTGTTTCTATAAACCTATTAGTTCAAAAAATGGTAAATGGAAGAATTCTATTTAAGTGGATGCTATGGCTTGGATATAGTCTGTGTGTGTTCCTAAAAGCTCATGTGCTGAAAGCTTGATCCCCAGATTGGCAATGGTGAAAAGCAGCAAAACCTTTAAGAAGTGGGGCTTCACAGTAGGTGATTAGGTCATTAAAAGCATCATCTTCAGAAGAGATTAATGTTAGAGTCTTGTAATTTTTTTTAAAGAGCAGATTGCAATAAAGCAGGATATTCCATGTGCTTGGCCACTTCTGCATGTAGTTATTTCATTTTTTTCTGCTTCTCTGCCATGTTGTGATCCACCCAAAGGGCCATCACCAGAGGCTGAACACATGCAGCTTTCCGATCTTGGACCTCCAGCCTCTAAAATTGTGTATTCAATGAGTCTCTTTATTAATGTCCAATTACAGGCATTTTGTTAGAGCAACAGAAAATGAACCACACAGGACAGAATGTAGAAGTTGTATTGATCAATATTCAGTTTGTTTTCCAGGAAAAGGGACCAGAGAAATGGAGGAAGGATACAATTTTCAACAGAAAATGAGAATAGTCTGAACTCAGTAGCTGCACAGACAGCAGCACCTTTAGTTCAATACTATTTCTAATCAATGCCAGCAACCAGGATCTCTCCTCTGAGGAGGTACTTCCCAGGCTTTGGAATGTCCTTCTTCAGTCAGAACCCCAATTCAACTTTACTGTCTCCATATTAGAAAATACTTTCCTTCTATTTTTAATGCATTTTTAATATCTCATGGGGAAATCCCCAGCTGCTGTGTCTTCAGACATCATTACTACCTTTGCAAATATTGTGGTTCCAAAATAGTCTTCTTTAATTCCATACTCCCCTGTGCTATTAGGTGCTATCAGGTTTAGTACAAAACTTGTTTTAAATAGGAGGTTTTTCAGGACTAAAAATTTCCTGTTCTATCAAAAAATTCTGTAGTTATAAATCATTCCCTTAAAAGAACCAAAGAATACTATGTTTTGATAATATAAGTTGTTGTTTCTCTAATGCTAAGAATATTGGGGTTGGGAAGAAATTGGGAGTTCTTTATTGCAGTTTAAATAACGTAATCATCCTCCTAACACTCTCACCTGCTCTTACCTAACTTTTTTTTCCCTCTTTTGAGAAAATGTCAAGTTAATTCCCACTTCAGAGCCTGCACAGATATTCTCTCTAATGTAACTCTTGGGGAAATCTATTCTGGCCATCAAACTCCAGGCTATAATCCTCCTAAACTTACATTTGATCATTTTTCTTTCTTTCCTAACAGTTAATACTCCCCGATGTTTGTTGATGGCTTGTCATACCCTGAAAAGTCTGGACTATAACTATGTTTTTATCTATAAAAATAAAGTCTGACACCAGGATTCTCACAGCCAGAGGGATGGGCATGAGGATAATACTGCACCATCTTTAATATGATAGTTCCTACCTCTGCCTCCACTCTTCTTAGTTAACACTGCTTTCCTTAAACAGAATAGTGAAAATTTAAGAATGAATAACAAGTATCCTGCCTTGATATCAAACCATACCCTAGCCCCTCCTAGTTTGTTAATAAATTTTCAGTGTCTAGAAGAGGATCTGGCTTCTAAAAGGCAATACAAACTTTCTTTCTTTTGTTGCTGCTGTTATATGCATGACTTAATAAAAGAAAAGATATTAAATGAAAAACAAAGAAATTTCTTTTCTTGGCCACTTAAAACAACACTCAAGTAGTTCAGTCTGTCAACTTGTTCTGCTCTCCTCCCAATCCATCCCAGTGCTTTTGTTGTCATTATCTGCTTGTCTCCCTACACATACAGAAGAACAAACTGTCAGAGTTTCAAGTTCTATTTGTTTTCTGTGTCTTCAACTGTTTTCCCTGTTAGCTTTGATGTTTCACAAAAATCTTTATCATTTAAAGATGACTTTAAAAAAGCAGAGTTGGGACAATGAATGCCTCAGTTATTTGAACAATTTTAGTACAAGATATTTAAACAGTGACTTTAAAATAGATAACAGACAAGAGAGAATGAAGGATCTTTTTTTTTTAAGATTTGTTTGTTTTTTATTGGCAAGTCAGATATACAGAGAGGAGGAGAAGCAGAGAGGAAGATCTTCAGCCCAATAGTTTACTCCCCAAGCAGCCGCAATGGCTGGAGCTGAGCCAATCTGCAGCCAGAAGCCAGGAGCCTCTTCTGTGTCTCCCACACAGGTGCAGGGTCCCATGGCTTTGGCCCGTCCTGGACTGCTTTCCCAGGCTAAAAGCAGGGAACTGGTTGGGAAGCAAGGCCGCTCGGATTAGAACCAGCACCCATATAGGATCTCGGCACATGCAAGGCAAGGACTTTAAGCACTACACTATCACGCCGGGCCTAAATGAAGGATCTTAATATTCACATTTTGATTTGTTTTATGTCCATAGAATCTTATGTCTTCTATAGGGACAAAATAAGTGAAAGTAAATTTTAATCACTAGGGTCACACTTTTAAAAGTATTCCATAAAATATCAATTTTTTTCTCTTTTTCCTAATCTAAACTCTAATTTCAAACAATGGTTCTTCAATAAAATAAGTATTTCTACATTATAGCCACAAAATTGAAACTATACTACAGTAATGTTGGAATTCATATTTAGACTTTTTTTAATAACAGAATCACTACATGAGCCAGAAAAATTTAATCACATAACTATGTATTTTGGTCTATGAGTAACTATCTTATGTGAATGTAAGTTTTCATTTTTTAGAAGATTTATTTATTTTTTATTTGAAAAGCAAATTTGCAGAGAGGAGATACAGAGAGAGATCTTCCATCCATTGGTTCACTCCCCAAACACACACAATGACCAGAACTGAGCCAATCCAAAGCCAGGAGAATTTTAGGTCTCTCACACAGGAAAAAGAGCCCAAGAGGTTGGGCCATCTTTTGCTGCTTTACCAGGCACATTGGCATGGAGTTGGATTGGAAGTGGAGCAGCTGAGACTGGAGCAAGCACCCAAATGAGATGCTGATACCACAGACTACCTACCACACCATGATGCCAGCCCCTAAGTTTTCACTTTGGTTGGTACTGTGTAGTTACAGTCACATAGATAAACAGGAACACCAGTCATCGTTGCTTTTTTATTTATTCACTAACATCATTGAACAATTTGAGTTCAATGATAATCTTGCTGAATTTAAGACAGATGATTATTTCTGCCTAATTAGTACACAACAGTTGAGGCACATAGCACTTTGTTCCAATATAATGTGAGCTCTTGCCCTGCCAGTTCCCAGAGCTTTGTCACTATCATATTCTCATCTGGCACTAAAGCATTATTACCCTCCATATCACTGGCAACTAGGAAGAGCCTTTCCTTCCTCAAACAGTAATATAAAACATAAGCAATACCTTTGAAAGAAAAATTTTGCAAAACTCTGAGCCTAATGCAGCTGGACTTGAAAAAGACTAGAAAATTAAATGTTCACACCACAATAACAAACATATTCACTACAGACGAAGCATTTTCTATTAACTACTGCCATGCAGCCTAGACGACTTAGCTGTCAAGAGATTTCCCGTGAGGTTGTTAGGCACAAATCAGTCCAACACTAATGAATCTCATCCTATTTACCTCACTTCTAAAACCATTATATAAATTGGTTCAATTCTGCCTGAAAAATAAGCACAGCAGGCTAAGACATTGAAAGGAGAAGCGAACTTAACATTGGCACTTCCACATAGAGAAGTTTTCACCAGATTCCCTGAATAAATATAAATAAATAGTTTTGTTAATCTGGTAATATTGTTTGCTGTTGTTATTGAGCTGCTAAAAAGTATCAAGCTTTGTTTTGCTAAGTGCTAAGTACTTGTCCTGCCATTCTAATGAGTCAGCTCTACTTTAGAAGAGCTGGGGCTTAGAGAATTTAAGTAACTTCTCAGAGATCATTTAACAGGCAAACAGCCAATCATGAATTTCCTGCTTTAATTCCAGAGTCTATCTTTTAAATTATCACAGAACAGGTGTATGTCTTCAAGGTACAAATAGACATCAAATATTCATTTTTTACCAGTGAAGCGAGGACACCTGCTTTGCACTTTGCAACAGATTAAATATAAACAGGCATAGTAAATAAAGAGATCTAGAATCAGTATTCTTAAACTGTATGTTATCCATGCTCTTAGAAGCATTAAGTTAAAATACCCTCTAAAGCCCTTTCCTGATATCAGATCCTTTCTGGTCTTCACAGAGTATCTGCTGCAACTAAATCCAATTTCTTCAATCTCATCAGAGACAGAGAGCCCACCCCTTGACACACTTCATAATCTATTGAAATACTGGAGTGTAATTCTGAAAATTAGGTCTTCCTGTAATATTTTCTAAAATCTCAGGCATTTTAATTTTCTTTCACTTATTGAAATAGTTTTATCTCTTTGAGTATTTTCTAATTTCATGTGTCAGTCTGTAAAGAAAGTGAAATCTGGCCAGTCACAGAACCCATTGAGGACCTACAGGAAAACGGAGCTAAAAAGCAAGGCTACAATGCCCAATAGAGCAAATCAAGAGATATTAAGGTCATCAAGGTCACAGGCTTATGATGACTGACTCATGGATATGAGAAATTCAAAAAGATTGTTTGCAGAATGCTCTCAAGGCCTTTGTGGCCCTGTAAATCAAATTTACCTTTAATAACTACTTTAAATCCAATAAATATTCAACTCTTACCATTGTTACCTCCTAACTGAAAATCAATTACTCAATGTAGGGAGGGTTTGTCGCTAGATCTGACCTACCTGGAAGCACACAGGGCACAAAGACATGGCCAAGGAGGCAGGCCCAGATTTTGCTTCCTTTCCTTCTCCCTGTGAGGAAGAGAGACAGAGAGAGAGAGAGACAGAGACAGAGAGAGATACTTTCATAATTGCAATGTGGCTCACACCACATAAAGTATATAAATCAAAATACAGCTCAGTAAGCTTTTACATATATACAACCCTCTTAAAATAACCATGATTTACAATCACACTAGATTCTAAGATACCCCCAGTACTATAAACTTCCCTTATGTCGCCTCAAGGTAAATAATCTTTACCAAAAACAGCCGCTAGTCCAACTCTCATCCTCATGAATTAATTTTCCCTGCCTGAACTTAAAATAATAATACCAATAATGGAGTCATACAGATTCTTTTGCATATAGCTCCTCCACAATGTTTTTAAAATTTATCAATGTTATTTCTTAGATTATTAATCCACTTTTTCTATTACTACACTGGTATCCCATTCAGCAGAAGGATATGTAAATTGTTTTTCATTTGAGACCACCTATGACTAATGCCAATACAAAGACTTTCACATAAACCATTTCTATGGAGCAGTGCCTAGGAGTATATTAGCTAGACAGAAGTGTAGGCATATGTATGCACATATAGTAGATGTTGTCAAATGGTTTTCCAAGATATTTGTATCAATCTGACACCTACCAGCAGCATATGAATTCTAGTTGCTTCACACATTTGACTAATGTACTGATTTTTTTAATTTAGCTGATAACAGGGGTGAGTAATTAGCTTACCAATTAAAACACTGACTGAGCTGCCCATTTACTACGTCAGAGAATGTGGACTTTTATGACTGACTCTGGCTCTTCATCTTGGCTTCCAACTGATGCAGAGGGAGAATAGATGGCTAAAGCAATTGAGTTCCTATCATCCATTTTGGAGACCTGAGCTGAGTTCCTGGCTCCAAGCTTCAGTTTAACCTAGCCCACATCATTACAAAAATTTCCAGAGTGAACCAATGAATAGGAACACTATCTTTCCCCTTTGCCTCTCAAATCAACATTTTTATTTTGCTGAGGACAAGGACCTTTCCTAATATGTGCCTGTGCCTTCTAAATTTCAAGTCATGCCCAAAATCAATTATCATCTTTATTCCCCAGAATTAAAGCAATCAGAAATATTTATTCAAATAACATAACAACAATAAATTCCTAAGGATTGTTTTTCTTCAGATCAAATACAGATTTTTTTTCTGGTAACAGCAAATGTTGAATGGAGGGGGGGGGGAAATGGTGTTCTTGTTTGATGTTCATAGGATAGCTTTACACTTGGTTCTTCAAATAAAAGTCTGTGTGATCGAACAGGCTGGCATTCAGCAGAAATTAAGTAATTAGATGATTCTGGAGATTTTTTTTTCTTTGCCAAAAAAATGCCTTTAGTCAACACAGTGGGAAATAAGGACTCCTACTCCCACAAAGCGTGGTCCCTGTTTTTTTCCCATCCATCTTCATTAGCTGTCACAAGAGCAAATACAAGAAAGTTCCTCTTTCAGCAATTTATTATTGAACAAATTTTATTATGAAGCTTGTGCATGAAGTGCCCATTTGTCAAAAATGCAGAATGTACACGGTTGGGAGATAGAAGATTTTGAGGAAGTGGCAGATAAATAAAGCATTCACTGAAATTAACACTGCAATATCCAGGCTTTTTCTCATTAAAACATACAATTTTTCTAAAAATATTTGCACTAATTTGTCTTCCAATACATTTGATATATCTTAAAACTGCATGTATAATATTCTTCATGAAAAGTTCATGACCTTAACACCGAAAGTAGTTCTCTTACCCAAATTTCTTTCACATGCATCTTTTTTGCATAAAAATTGTGTTCATGACTATTCATTAGATGCTCAAGCAAAATGGTTTCTTGGATTCTTGATGTCTTTTCTACTATTAACTGCTTTTTTTCCTTTTTTAAATTGTATTTGAAAGATAGAGAGCTGGAGACCAAGCAAGCATCCATCTACTCTCCCACTCCCCAAATGTCGTCATTGGCCAAAAGTGAACCAGGCCAAAATCAGAAGCCAGTTCCAGTCTGCAACATGGGTGGATGAGACCCAACAACTTCAACCATCACCAGCTGCCTCCAGAGTGCACAGTAAAAGCAAACTAATTAGCAAGTACTCTAATATGTAATACGGATATCTAATCAGTATCTTCACCACTATTCCCTCCCTTCTATTCCTATTTCTAATGAAACATTTTTCCTTTTGTGAATACAAATAGGACCTCACTGAGAGCCTACTCTTTTCATTTTTTTTCATCTGTGCGAACTTTATCCTCTGAACTTCATGAAAGTGTCTAGTACAAAATTCAGAGAAACTGTTCTCTTTACTCCAAAGCCTTTAGCTTCTGAAAGACTATGTGTACCACAGTAAGTTACATATTATATTCATAAAATTCATTCACTCATGTTTAAGACAACTACTGCCATTTCTTTTTTCTTCACTCCAGAAGGTTGCCTCCTTAATGTTTCATTTTCTTGTTTTAAATGTTGTTTTTATTTGAAAGGAAGAGTGAGAAAGAGATCAGGAGAGGAAAAGGGGAGGGGAGGAGAAGAAGAGGTGAGAAGAGAGACAAGAAGAGAAGGAGAGGTTATCTTCTACCTTCTGGCTCACTTGTAGAATTCTTGCAAAAACCAGGACCGGGCAACAATAAAGACAGAAACTTAGAAGCCTCATGTAAACGCCAAGAATGCAAGCACATGGACCATCATTCTACTATTTGTTAGGCATACAAGCAGGAAGTTGAATCAAAAGCAGAAAACCTGGCTTAACCCACTGCATCACAACATCTGTCACCTAATAATAAATTTTAAAATATCTACACCCTAAGCAAGACCCTAAAATACAAATGCACTTTACTGCACTGCTGATAAATAACTTATGATCCAATAGGCAAGGAGACAAACTCTCAATTCACTCATAAAAAAAAGAAAAATACATTCAGTTTACCAAGGCTATGGACAGATGTCATCTGGAAAATCATCAAAATGGTTGGTTTTCAATTGATGCAGATGAAGGCAGGAATGCTAAAAACAGAAAGCAAAGGTAGCAAGTGAAGGCTGCAAAATTGTGAATAACAAAGAGTGTATATGGCTCAGTTTGTCTAGAGTTTAGGAAATAGCAATAGGCAGAGATAGACAAAAGATATTTTAGTGTAGAAATAGGAGTCCTGAATAGAGATATTCAGGAGCACCTGAATAACAATGGAAGAACTGTATGCAGATTCAGTAGCCAGTAGAATATAAGTAGCAGACAGTCTGCACAAAAGATTAACCAGATTAGAGCTAGGTTTGAGGAAGATTATTACACCAAGGGTTGTATAGAACAGAATAAAACACTAAAAGGTGGCCAAAAAGACAGGGAGCAGTGGATCCACTCTTTGTCAAGTTCAAAAATGAATTAAAAGAAACATCATGGTTACTTGTCTGACTTAACAATGCAAAAAGAAAAACAAAATGTCCAAGGTGGACAATCTGCTAGGAAACTAATGGTGGACAATGTGCTCAGCCAATGTGCCCTCTGCCCTTGAAGAGCTTCTGCTCTGGTCAAAGAAGCAAAAAGTGTGAGGAATTATAATGCAATACAGGAAATGCGGAAGAAAGAACAACACTAGTCTCAAGCTTGGCACCAGTCTAAGAAGAAAAAAAAAAGGCTTTCCAAAAAACAAGAAATCTGAACTACAAAGCAATTCTTCTATAAATTGGTGGTCTGAATCACAGCACTACTGTGAGCCAAAAAATCCTCAGAGAATTTAAAGGGAAGGGCAAAAGAGACACTACAGAGATGGAATTTATACAATTTGGCAAACAACTGGATGTGCTGGGGGATGAAGGAGAGGTTGAGGTCAGAGAGACTAAGATTTTGATCCTTAAAAATTAGATAATGGCAGTGCCTCTGACAGAAGACACGTCAGGAGCAGACACCAGTGTCAGAAAGGAGAAGAGTGCAGTTTATATAGGCTACATTTTAACACTCCACTGGGGATCATATGAAGTTTTGTAACAAGAAAACAGAAATGTAGGTTAAAAATTTAAGCTTATACTTTTTTAAAGTTCAAATCCTAGATATAGTTGTATATAAATACATGGAAAAATCCATATAATAGCATATTCCCCAGTCCCTGGAGTAGCAAAAGGGAAGGATAGAAAGGGAAATATATCAAAATATATCAGTTTTTCTATACATATATATAGTAAAATTACTATAAATAGTCAATATATATTTAATATATATGTGTATGTGTGTGTGTGTGTATATATATATACATATATATATATATATATATATATACAGCATCTGAATTTTCTTAATGATCAAAAGTTTCAACTTAGAATTTAGTTTGGATATGGGCCAGCACTGTGATGTAGCAAGTAAAGCTGTCACCTGTGACAACAACACCAGCATCCCTTATGGGCACTAGTTTGTATCCTGGTTGCTCCACTTACAATCCAGCTCCCTGGCAATATGCCTAGGAAAGCAGTTGACAATGGCTCAAGCCCTTAGACCCCTATACCCATGAGGAAAAAATTCCTATCTCCTGGCTTTAGCCTGGCCAATCCCTGAATTCTCATTCATACTCATTCTCTCTCTCTCTCTCTCTCTCTTGCTCCTCCTTTTCTTTCTTCCCTCCTTTCCTCTCCCCCTCCTTCCTCCTCTCTAACTCTGCCTTTCAAATAAATAAATAAAACCTTTAAAATTGATTATCTAAGGATTAATTCTTTTTTTTCTAAGAATTAATTCCTAAAGAATGGAGAAAACAAGCTAATACCAAGAGGAAATAATTGTACAAAAGGAGAATGAAAAGCTGATAATTTACAACACACGTCACATAAAAGAAAAGTCAGTAAAGGGAGACAGAAACAAATCATTGTTTGCTAGAAACATTATTCCTTTCTTTTTCAAGATTTTTAAGATTTTTTTATTGGAAAGTCTACAGAGAAGAGAAAGAGAATGAACTGTCCACTAGTTCACTCCCTAAGTGGCAGCAACAGCCAGAGCTGAGCCAATCTGAAGTCAGGAGTTTCTTCCAGGTCTCCCACACAGGTGTAAGGTTCCAAGGCTTTGGGCTGTCCTCTACTGCTTTCCCAGGCCACAATCTGATTGGGAAGTGGCGCAAGTGAGACACGAACCAGCACCCATATGGGATCCCAGTGGTTGTAACGTGAAGATTTAGTCACTAGTCTATAGCACCAGGCCCAGCAATACTGTTCTTAATTACACAGATTATGGGTATAGCAGAGATAGCTGCTACCTACTGAGGACGTATTATGCATCAGAAAAATGCTGCTAATTAAACAAATCATTTTATCCACCAAAGTAGCCTAACGATTAGAGAAAGACAGAGAGAGAGATAATTTTTCATTTTAGAAAACTGGAAACAGGTTCAGAGAGATGAAGACAAGATCTCATAGTTGGCTGAGGTGATGTAGTTCAAGGCCAGCTCTGATCTCAGAGACCTTGTCCAGAGTTCTGGACAATTTCTTTACCTAGAATGAAGGAACAGAGTTTTCAAATGCTACACTGTTATACTGAAGGTGACAACTAACAGAAAAGCAGCAAACCCAGTATCCAGAAGATAGTTATGTATTTCTGAGACAAATATTTCAGCAAGTGAGGGTAGTGAATGCCAAATGCAAGAAATTAAAATATGACTAAAGCCTTGGCAGTTATAGGAGTAAGAGTAATTTTTAATATGCTATTTTTAAAAGAGGAGTATTTGTGCTTGAAGAAGGATTAATGAAGTAATGTTCTATAGGATACTAACCCAAAACCATAAATGGGATACCTCACCTAGCCAGACACTTCATCATGACACAAAGGGGTGAAAAACAAGTGATAGCAAACATCAGTAGAACTGAGAGAAATTCTACTGAATGACTTCAGACAGGAGTGCCTAATAAGGGCTGGGGGGTTGGCACATCAGTGACACCATTTGAATGTCCATATCAAATATTGGAGTGCCTATTTAACATCCCACTTCCACTTCCAATCCAGCTTCCTGCTAATGTGCACTATGGGAAGGCACGAGGTAACAGCTCATTCACTGGCTCCTGGCCTTGACCTAGCCCCATCCCGGCTCTTGCAGATATTTGTGAACATGGACTATACATGGAAGGCTGCACTTACTCTCACTCTCTCTCTTGCTCTCTCTCTCAAATAAAAGGAATAAAAAAAAGGTTTTTTTCCGAAAAATAAAAAGTGTATAGAAAGAATTAGAAGCTTTAAGATTTGGGAGAGAAAAAATTGAACAAGCAACATGAGAAACAAGACAGAAAATCAGCAATTTATGATGAGAAATGGCAGAATGGATAATTAAGAAAGCAGCATGGATTTAGTGGCTCCAATCGCATAATCAGTTAGGACACAGTACTTATAAGTAGCATGGATTTATAGGTACATACAGCAATATTTTTTAACTATTTGGCAACATGCAACAGTCCAACATCCTAGAGAAAATCCTGAGGTAGTTAAGTGGTGAAACTAGAGATAAAATAGAGAAGTGTACTTTACCTAGCCTTTAATCAAACTTTAATTTCGTAACCACCAATACATTAAAGCTTTATGTCAAGCACCTTCTTGGAAGATCTCCCTTGCTTGACTCCCATACTCATCCTCACCTCCAAGACTCAATATGTCCTAGGCTCTGTGCTTCCTTAGTGACTATCATGATAAAACAGGCAGCTTCTAACAGTAGAAAAGTTATTTACTACTTGCAGAATTCTGGCACTGTTAAATGACTTCCCTCTGTTAGCTGTTCATTTGTGTACTAAATTACTCTAAGCTGTAGTCTTAGCAGCTCAACTGAAACATGAGATTTCCGAAACTGACATGCAAGTTGTTTCTCTGGAGGTTAAGATAAAGGATTAAAACTGAGTTATTCATGTTTCTTCACACTACAAGCCTGAAGATGGTAGAAATTTGGGAAAATGAGGTGAATGCCTTATTATAAATGTGAAAAAATGTACAGTAAAAGCTACCTACCACCATCTACTCTGACCATTTAAATACACTAAAAATGATCCCACACCAAAGGAACTTACTTGTAAAGTGTCCTTGTTTGAGACCACAATTTTGCAAGGCACAGCAGGTTTTCTTTCACTTGTGAGTGCTTGTGTAACACCAGAAAAATTCCTGAAGAAGTATGGGCTCATTTGCAAATTCATATTTAATCTGCTTTTGTGCAAAAGTCTGGAATTTTTATGACAATCTGCTCCTAGCCATTGAGCAAGTACAATGTCTGGAAAGTGAGTGTTCTTTGTTTCTTTTTTCCCAGCTTTACTGAAACTGGCAAAATCTTTTAAAAGTAGATATTTAAGGTGTATAATGCAATGTTTTGATATGGATATACACTGTGAAATAATTGCCACTATCAAGTTAATTAATATACCTGTCACTTCACATGGTTACCTCCATGTGGTGAGAATATTTAAGGTCTACTTCTAACAAATTGCAAATCTTCAATTCATCATTCTTAACTATGGAGGAGGAGGAGTGTCTTACTTTTCATCTACAACATTACTAACTCCTGCAATCTGTTCCACTTTACCAGAGATAAATTAAGAATGAAAGTTGGGCTTTATCTTTCATTTCAGAGACAGACAACCCTCCTTACATATAAGACAATAAGGGTTCTGACTCCACAGCCTTGACTGTGTGCCAGGCACTGTTCTAAACACTTCATATAGTACTTTCTATTACTTCCTTCCCACCAAAAATGTGAGAAAAGAGAGGTACGAGCAAATTAAACAATTTCCAAAAATCCATAGCTCAGAGGGAAAAAGCCAGGATTTGAATTCAAGTCGTCTTTGCCTTGTAAGAATAATACTGAGAGGGACTGGTGCAATGGCTCAACTGGCTAATCCTCCACCCATAAGCACTGGGATCCCATATGGGCACCAGTTCACATCCCAGCTATTCCACTTCCCATCCAGCTCCCTGCTTATGTCCTAGGAAAGCAGTACAGGTTGGCTCAATGCTTTGGGACCCTGCATCCACATGGGAGACCCAGAAGCAGCTTCTGATTCCTGGCTTTGGATCAGCTAAGCTCAACAGTTCAGGCCATTTGAGTTGTGAACCAACAGGTGGAAGATCTTTCTGTTTGTCTCTCCTCTTTCTGTAAATCTTCCTTTCCAATAAAAATAAATAAATCTTAAAAAAAAAAAAAACAGAAGAAGAATACTAAGAAGGGTAACATTCACTGAACACTCTCATGTTCTTATCACTTTGCCTTCTCTCACTGAAACCTGATAACAGCACTGTGAATTAGATTTTGCTATTATTTTCATACGAGAAAACTAAGGCTTCAAAAGTCAATATGGGTTTTACAATTAGCAAGTGGCAAATGTCAAATAACATGTAATAATAAAATCATAATTCTTTATTTATTTCACAACAAAGACCACGTCATTTTTTTCTCTTATGAAGCCCATAATGAGAATTGAAGAAAGCATACTGAAAGCTACAGAAATCTCCTCAAGACCACTTATAACAAAATTCTGTTCCTAGGACACTTCAGTATGGGATGTGAGCATTCCAAGCAGCAGACAATACCCTCTGCCAGCCTTTACTCAGCCTGTCTCCCCCTCTTTCCTTATTCCAGAAAATTTCATCTGCTCTTTTTTGAAACCAATCTCTATCAGATAGGCACAGAACTTGTTAATCCCTGTCCACATGGCTGTGGCTCCTCTTGCCCTTCAAGTAGGGGAAAGAGATATCTTCCAACTCCTCATGAAAGTCCCAAGAGAATCCAAGAAAAAAATGCTAGATAAAGTGATCAGACAAAGGGTTGAGGGAAAAAAATGAAATCACAATTGGTTTCACTTGCTCCTCCCCGTGAGTTTTAAATTCTAGCACTGGTTGGGCTGGCAGTGGGTGTAGATAGAGTAGAAAGAAAGAAGAGTAACCAAAAGTAATTGAAACAAGTGAACTCCTAATGCTACAGGTGCAAGACTATTCCAGCAAATCAGAGTTGGCTCCTCCTGCTACACAATACTATCATGGAAAAGTTTACACGTAGGTATTGTGGTACATGACAAAGTGGTAAACCTAATCAATAAAACTAGGAAAACTTGAAATGGTCCTGCTAAAAAGAGCCATGAGAGAAATTTCTGTAAAAGAAGTAACAGTAAATCAAAAATCTCAGACCTATGGACTTGGGGGATCATGTCTCTCCACTCTGCTCTTTGTACCATCACAGCACCATGAAGCTGGTAGAGCCCAGGCTCAGAATGTCCCTGAAGCCGGGTGAATGCAATACCACTGAAGATCCTTCACCAATTTATAGGGAAAAACCCCAGTCCCACTGTTCCATTGTCTCCCACTGTAAGCATCTGAAGTGTCAGAAGTGGAGGGTTACTAAGAATGGTAAGAGAGGTGGCTGAAGCAGAGAATCCTGAAGCAGGGTCCACAGCAAAAGAGTAAGAGTAGAAGTCAGATAATTGAGCCTTTGCAGGGGACAGTGAGAATGCCCTTGTGCTAGCCTGGTTTACTGAGCCCCCATCCTTGAAGATCTTAGCTGCAAAGATCAGAACCAGCTGATCCTGATAAAGCTTAAACCTCCAGGATATTCAGTCTTTGATCTCATTTATCAAAGTATAGTCAAAATTACAGTTTCATCCTGAACTAAAAGGCAAAGCTTTGCCTCAGTTCTATTTGGCTCTGCTGTGCTGCTAGGCCACCTGGCTCCTTCTCTTTGCAAATCAGGGATTAAAAGCCAAGGGCAACTGCAAAACCCATATAGTCCCCTCTTGATATCTGTAGAGGATTAGTTCCAAGACCCTCCAGAAACACCAAATTTCACAGATGCTTAAGTCTCTATAATTTGGTATAATATTTTCATATACTCTATATACATTCTCCTGAATACTTTAAATCATTTTTAAATATTCATAATACCCAGTTAAATGTAAATGCTGTGAAACAATTGCATACTATATTGTTTAGTGAATGGTGACAAAAAAAACTATGCCTGTTCAGTATGATTGCAATTTGTTCTGAATATTTTCAGTCTATGACCAAATGAACCCACATATCCTAAATATAGGACCTGAGGATACAGAGAGCCCACTATATTCCTAACTTTCTTTTCCCAACAAATGAACAAATACGTATAAATTTTCCTCTAGGTATACATTAGGGATACAACAGTGGGAAAGATCATTCTTCCCCGCCTCATAATTAGCAAACAAACCACCAACAACCCAAATATAACAAGATTAAGGCAGTACACAGGAGGCACCTAACCCTGGGCTGGAAAACCATGGGAGACTTCCAGAAATCACCAAAGGCTCTATAGAGAATGCAACATCCAAGCATAGATCTACATTACACAGAAAATTGTGGGGTGGGCAGCAGTTAGCCAGCGATCCTAAAGATCAGCAAGAGCACATGAAAAGACTCCAGGTCCACCGGGGAAACACGGAAGGATTTTGTGTAGGAGAATAACAGGGATTAATTTGTAATAAGGAAGACCCCTAAGGCTACAGTAAGACTAGCGTATAAGGTATTTATGAGATGATAGCAGACATAATCACCCAAGCAATGGCAATAAGGAGAATAAGTAAGAAGTAGGTGAATCTGAAAGTGATTTCTAGCATATACAGAAATTTCTAGGACTCGGTAACTGGTAGGGCTGTCAGAGGACGAATGTGATGACACATGCGAACCAATTAAAAAAGAGAGAGAAACAAGAAACAGTAGGCTTAAGAGGGAAAATAATTATTTGTGCTTAAGAAATGCAAGCTGTATGTGTTAGTAATTTACCAGGCAGACAACTTGCTCAAGTAGTTGGTAAGACTCAAGCTCTGCACATTCTTGGATAAAGAGGAGGAACCATCCTTCATAAACAGCAAATTTAATTTCCATGCCTTTGCAAGCATTTAGCCTTGCCACTAAGACAGCAATTAAGACACCCACATCCCATGCCCCTCCCTGGGTGTAACCCCTAACTCTAGTTTCCTGCTGATGCTAATCCTAAGAGGCAACAGTGAAGGGTGAGACTTACCCAGTGGTCTCAGCTCCCAACTTCAACCATGGCAAACATCTGGAGAGTGAACCAACGAATGGAAAGCTTTCCTATCTTTAAAAAAAAAAAAGATTTATTTACTCATATTGGAAAGTTAGATTTTACAGACAGGAAGAGAGACAGGGAGAAAGATCTTCCATTCGCTGGTTGACTCCCCAAGTGGCCACAACAGCCAGAGCTGAGCTGATATGAAGCCAAGAGCCAGGAGCTTATTCTGGGTCCCAAGAATTTGGGCCATCTTCAACTGTTTTCCCAGGCCACAAGCAGGGACCTGGAAGAAAAGTAGAATAACCAGGATACAAACCAACACATACAAGGCAAGGACTTCAGCCACTAGGCTACTGTACAGGGCCTTGGCTGCCTTTTAAAAACTTTTTTTAAAGTCCTGGAACTTATGAGAGCACTCAGAGATCATGAGTAGAATCAGGAGAAAAAAAAATGACTGAGGAGTAGAACAAATATTTAAAACTGAAAGAAAGTTCAAAAGAAATCAGAAAAAAAAAAAAACTGGCCTCAGAAGCAAGAGGAAAACTAAATATGGACACCATAGGAATCAGGAAGGAAAAGAGCTCAAAAAGAAGGTTGTGGTCATCAAGTCAAATGCTACTGAAAGGATAAACAAGAGAGCTGCAATAGTGTCTTGTGGGCTTATCAAAAGACCAGCCAAAGGATTTTCATAGCTGAGGACACTGCAGTGAGGGAGCCCAACCTTTTTCCCTCACTGCAGGATCCTCTGTGAGGAGCCCTATTCCTACCATCATGGTTCTCCTTGAATAAAGTCAGCCTTATCATCTAGAAGGAGGAAGAGGGGGATGAAGACAACTGCTCTTCCTAGCCTTTCAAAGACATTAAGGGGTATAGGCTAATATCGTAGGATGGAGGAATGGGTATGGACAACAGCAGAGGGGCAAAGCCTTTGGGAACAATCAAAAAGGAAAAATGTTCAGGCTTAAAATGTACCTGGAAACCAGAGGAGAATAAGACGACATGGAAACTGCCTAGTAACAAGCTTGCATGCGATCAGACTAAAAATGGGAGATGACACAGCTCTGATTCACTGCTTCACAACTCACAAGCAGTGTGATCTTTGTCAAATGACTTCAAAACTCATTGTCCTCAATCAATACAGCTTAAATCATGCCCTACAAACAAGTATATTACATTAACTTTTTTTTTTTGAGAATCAGAGTTCTAGAGAGTGACAGAGATAGATAGAGATATATCTTGCATCTGTTGGTTCACTCCCCTACACAGCCACAGCTGCGGCTGAGCCAAGCCAAAGCCAGGAGCCAAGAACTTCATCTGGGTATCCAACATGGGCATCAGGTGACCAGATGCTGGATCAACACGGGCATCAGGTGACCAGGTGCTGGATCAGTGATGGGATACCCAGGATATGAACCAACATCATATAGGAAATTGGCATAAGTCTGAGTCTTTACCTGCTTTGCCAAAAAGCAGCCCCTTCTCTTTTTATTATGATTAATTTTCATGCTAATGTTCCATAGGCAAAGTGACTCCTCCTCCACCACCTCTATTTCTCCTCTCTGCTTTCCTCCATACAATTACAGTAGCACTGTCCTTCAGCAGCAGTCACAAGTCTAGCATTCCACTATAAGTGTATTAAAGCATTGCAGGTATAGGCAATGGCAAAACGTTTAGTATCCTATTGTCAAAATATATTTAACAGCTTCATTGGGAATCTCTTTTATTTGGGAGTAGACATACATACTGCAAAGTATTTTCACTTCCCAGTATGCTAGTCTCCATTATATAGTTCAGTATGAGAATATATGTATCTACATGTTTATCTCCTGATCTTGTATTTTACATCAACGTTGCCTTACATCAGAGAAAACATCAATCTGTCCATTTGGAATTGGCTTAATTCACTGACCATAATAAGTCTCTAGTTGTGACCATTTTGTCACAAATGGTGTAATTTCATTCTTTTTCATGGAGTAGTATTCCATGGAATAGATGTACCACAGTTTTCTTTATCCATTCCTCTTTTGATGAGCATCTGGATTATTTCCATGTTTCCATTAGTATGGATTGCACTGCTGTAAATAATGAATTACAGATCACTTTATAATATGCACATTCCATTTTCTTTGAATATATTCCCAGAAGTCGGATAGCTGGGCAATATGGTAGATCAGGTTTCAGTTGTCTTTGCATTTTCCATACTAAATTGCATAGTGACTATACTAGTCTAAACTCCCACCAACAGTGAAGGAGGGTATCTTTCTCCCCACATCCATGGCTGCAAGTGTTGTTACTAGACTCTGAAAATTAATCCAATCTCACCAGATTTAAGTAGGACTTCAATGTGGTTTTTACTTGTATTTCCTGGATTATGTTCATTTCTTTCTTTGAAGATTATTTAGGATTTATATTGAGTTCCATTGGGCTTCTCTGTCTCTGTACCAGTACCAAACTACTTTGATTATGACTGCCCTGTAATATGTTTTGAGATCTGGGACAATTTTAATTCCTTGCTTCCAATTTGAATTCCTTTAATTTCTTTTTCTTGCCTAATATTAATAGTGAGGACTTCCAACAGCTGTTGAATAACAGTGAAGAAAATTGACATCCTTGTCTAGTTCCAGATCTTAATGAAAAAGCTTCCAAGTGTGTTGTGGGCTAAGGAGTTGATTAGTGCTCGTTACCCTGGGCAGGAACAGGAGCAGGGCTTGTGACTAAAAACACCTAGACTAATTGGACTCATCTGTATCCAATATCCTGCTAAAGGAGGATGTGGGGGGAAGAGTATATAAGCAGAGGTGAAGGGGCAATAGAGAGAGACTTTGCAGAGACTTCCACCATCACTGGTCTGTTAGTGCTTCATTCCCAGACCCTCTCCCTGTCAATGTTACTGGCTCTGCTGGTCCGAGCAAATGGCGCCTAATGTAGGACACGGCACAAGGGACAATCTGAGGGACCCTTGGACCTACAAAGATAAGCTTAAAATTAAAAATGTTTGCAGAGGCACAAGTGATTTCATCCCAGACCCTCTCCCTGTTCTAAGGTACAAGACATAGTCTGAGAGACCTCTGGAACTCTGCCTTCAACTTCCTTTCAGCTGTGGAACATCAGGTACAGCAAGCGCAGGAGCAGGGAGACCCTGAGGCAGCTGCCCTGACTAGGCACTTTGCCTTCCCAGTGGTTGAGGTAGAAGATCAGCAAGAACGGAGAATCAGGCAACACCTAGCACTGTCCCTTACAGAGATATAGAATCTGAGGGACGCTGTAGCATCCCATAAGCCCATAGGCCCCCTTCACCGTTTCCATGATTGAAGCCTAGGCACCTAACAGTCAGACCCCACTCATTGGAAGCTTGGCTGAATGCTTTGCTCCAATAACAACTCTTGGGATGACGATTTTGGTAGGTCTTCTATTACCAGCACCTGGCCACACTTGATTCATTCAGGCCTCCATTTCCCAGCCATAAATTTTCTTTTGCCTGGTCACCCATTTTTTAAATATTTTTATAAAATGATCCAGAAGAAAAAGTTAAGGAAAAAGGATTTTACACAACTTGTCCTCTACACTTGCAAATTATACCTTGGAAGTTGTTGTGATAACTGTTTAGCAAACTATTTTGTTGTGATAACTGTTTAGCAAGTTAACTTCATCTGCATATCCCAGGCAACTTTTGGGAATTTAGAATTCAAAAATTTTTGTCTCTTTTAACTCTTAAGCTTTCACTGATATTTTCTTTCTTTCTTCTTCTTTTTTTTTTTTTTCTATTTAGAAGTTTATTCCATGATAGCAAAGAAAAGCATACTAAAAATATTTTTAAGTTTATTCAGTCCAATCCCTAAATTTCTTTCAAAGATTTACTCGACCGTTGCGCTCACTTGGGGAGTGAATCATCCGACGGAGGATCTTCCTCTCTGTCTCTCCTCCTCTCTGTATATCCGCCTTACCAATAAAAAAATAAAATAAATCTTTAAAAAAAAAAAAAGGATTTACTTGGGGTTTTTTTGGTAGTTTTTGTTTTGTTTATTATTTCTCATTTTTTAAATTATTATTTAATAATATTACTTTTCCCCTGCAACTGGGGTAAGGGCAGTAACAAAGGGAAAGCCCCACCCAACCTCCCACCCATCCCAGATCCCCAACAAGAGGCGCACTCCGAAAGGCCTGCTCAAACAATTTTGGATAGTTCATCAGTTCTGAATTGCTGCCAATCTCGCAGTTCCAATTGCAATGAAACCTATTCAGAGTCCACTGGCTGATAGTCTCTTCATGGTTGGGGTTCTAAGATCAGCAGTTGAATTGGAGGGATCTCCAAAGAAACTTCATCTGAAATGATCCCAGACCTGATTCTTGCATGAGTTTGCTAGTGCAGAGTCCACACTGTCCATCACACCAATCAGCTTATGCACATGCTGGTCGTTGCAATTGCTGGGTGCCTTCTGTTTCCAGCCCTGTCTTCCTCGTGAACTAATGGGTGTTGTAGTCCAGCTCGATCCTACCCACTTCATACTCAGTCCTCACGCAAACCAGTGGGAGCTGCAGCCTAGCTGGGGTGACTCCCATAAACCCCACCAGTTCTGCCCGCTACCCTGGTTCCCATGCTTGTCAGTATGTAACACAGGCTTGTCCAGTCTGTCCCACATCCCATTTAGCTCTCGCACATGTCAATGGGCATTGAAGCCTAGTTCAACCCAACCAACCTACTACCCAGCCCATACAACTACTGGCAGGTGCCTTTTTGTCTAGCCACCCCTACCCCTGTCCTGGTTTTTGTGCTGTCCAGTGAGAGTGGTAACTCTGAGGGAGGTGCCCACTATTTCCCTTCTAGTCCATACCCACTCCCAGATTATACAGTCTCCAGGTGGTTCTGGCATTTGACTTGACAGAATTAGCTCCCAGTGCCAGCCTCTGCCAGCTAATGCTGCAGCTAAGCCCAACCAACCCTCTCCCACTCTAATTTTTGCTTGCACCAGTCGGAACAGTCAGCCCACCATGGCCCTTCCCTTATTTAGCTCATATGAGACCCACAGGTGTTATATCCCTGCCTAGTCTGACCAGCCCCTATCCCGACTCAAGCTTTCCAATGGAAGTAGTTGTCCAGCAGGGGAGCCCACATTCCCCTGTCGGCTTTGCCTCCTCCCCCTGATTATCACATGTGCTGTTTGGGTGCTGCAACCACGTCTGGTACGGCTCATCTCACCTTGGCATTCCTTAATGTGTACTGCTTTGTGTTGCAACCGAACCTGGCTCAACCCACACTCTTCTGGTGCTCGGATTCACCAGTGGGTGATGTGAACAGGTTCAGCCTGGTCTGCCCCCAACCCATGCCATGTGTATGCCAGTGGGATAATTCCCATAGCCTGTTCTGGGCTGTTTCCTATTGTGCTTCTTGCGCTTACCTGCAGGGACTGTGTCCTGCCAGAGAAGTTGTCCAGGGTCCTCCATCAGAAACTCTCCCAGTGCCAGATTTCACACATACAAGTGGGTCAATGAGTCAGCCCTACTCAGTTCACCTCCTGTCCTAGCAAGAAGAGTGGCTTTTCCTGACTGGCCTTCAACCCAATCTTATTCTTACTGTTGGATGTTTCAACCCAGCCACGGCTCTTCCATACCCCCATACACTCCTGGACCCAGTTCTCATACATGCCATTGGATTTTAGGCCAGTTCCCGGCTTAGTCTAGCCTTCCTATTGGCCTTGTATAAGCTGGTGAATGTTGCAGCCTGGCCTACCCCACACTCTATTCAGGATGCACATTCGGGTGCTGCTGCCTTGACCTGCCCTGACTGTTATAGGTTCCTTTACCTGTGAGTGATGGCAGGTGGCATGGTCACACCTAGCTTAGTCCATCTCAACCCCAGCTTGCAAGCTAAGCAGGGGGACTTGTATTTCCACAGGGTTGGGCCCACACAACCCCTCTGAGTGTACCTCCAGACCAAGTTCTCTCACGTGCTGGATAGTGTCTTGACCCTGCCAAAAGTGACCACTCCACCACTCCACCACCCAGTCGGGTAATGGTTCCTAACACTGTCAAAGAGGCCATCATCCATAGCTTTGGTGTGGGCTGGTGTGTGGCGATCAGTGATGTTATATGCTAACAGCCCATCTCTGGATTCCCAATTGGGCTGGTGAATCTGTCTAACCCAAATTATCTTCAGGATACTTCCCTCCAAACCACCAGGTCTCAGGCCCCACACATACCTGAAACTTTCATGACCCTGTCACTGAGAATCACCCAAAATTCACTTCTCACCTACACTAAAACTGGCCTTAGTCATGGGTGTCCCTAGGCAGCAACTACATATCTTAAAAACCCCAGAGTTTGCTGCCAGGTGGCCAGCAGGCAAACCCTGGCACCACGTGGTGCACTGGCTGCCCTGGGGGAAGCCTAGGACTGGTTCACTGCCTTGCAGCAGTGACTTTGGCGTGAGACCCCAGCATTGGGACTGACCCAGCAAGGGCACCCCCCACAGCTGCCACACTACAGGGAGCTGCAGTTGCCCCCAACCCCAAGGCCCAAACCCCTCCCAAACTCGCCCAGCTGCAAGATCTTAGTAGCAGGGCAGAGCTAGGTATTTTAACCCAGTTCCCAAGTACCCTCATGGCAGACTTAAGCTGAGGGAAGAGCCCTCTTGGGTCCTGGGGGAAGCTGAGGACTCATTCACTGCCTTCTGGCAGTGTCTATTTTCTATCAAGAGTTAAACTGAACCATAGTTGATTTACTAAAAATATAGGACCCAGATTGATGGAGGAAGTATTGATCAAGTTGGTAACATTATGCTGAGTTCAGACCACTGTTACAACAATCTAGAGCAACATGATCCAAAAACGCTCTCTGCAATGATGCAAATGCTATTTAGTCAGCACTATCTCATACAGTACCCCCAACCACATGTAGCCACTGTTTGACCGCAGAATTCAACTTCAGTTATTAAGTGAGCCTTATTCATCAATGGGTTCTGTATCCAAGGAGTCAACCGTCTATTGAAAATATTTGGGCAAAAATTACTATCATGAAAAGTAATAGACTTTTTTCCTTGTCACTATTCCCTAAACAAAACACTGTAAGATTGTTGACATTGCATTTAGTTTGTATTAGGCATTATAACTAATCTAAGAATGATTTAAATTATACAGCCTAAATTACATTTAGTTTATCAACATACAATACCATTTTAAATAAGAGACTTGAGCACCTGCAGAGTGTGGTATTCTATGAAGTGCTAGAACCAACTCCCTTTGAATACAGAGGGATAATCACATTTAATTTTAGTTAATTTAAGTATAATTAGCCACATACAGCTAATTTCTGTTATATTGGACATGACTCCACACAAGTAGAGCTATGATACAAGGACATAATAGCCATAATGATAGATAAAAATATTTGGGGCCCAGCACGGTGACCTAGCAGCTGAAGTCCTCGCCATCACTTGCCATCCAGCTCCTTGCTTGTGGCCTGGGAAAGCACTCGAGGATGGCCAAAATCCTTGGGACCCTGCACCCGTGCAGGAGACCTGGAAGAAGTGCCTGACTCCTGGCTCCAGATCAGCGCAGCACCAGCCTTTGTGGTCACTTGGGGATGAATCATCAGATGGAAGATCTTCTCTGTCTCTTCTCCTCTCTGTATATCTGTCTTTGCAATAAAAGTAAATAAATCTTAAATATATATATATGAATACCCACTATCCACTAGGCTTAGAGAAAAGATCTCAAAATTTTGCATCTCACTTAATCCTTCAAAAACTGATGGAGTAATTTTCATCCTAAACTTCATATTGTAGAAATAGTGACTCCTAAGTTAAACTAAAGATGCAAAAGTACATGTCCATGTAATTCCAAAATCAAATCTACATTTTGAATAGCAAAGAATATTCATCACAGGAATAAAAAGAGGGAGAAATTTGTTTTGCTTTTGAAAAGGTACACTTCCAGGGCAGGGGAGGCCAAAACAAACTAGAAAAGACAAGACATATTTTAGTTGGATTTCGAAAGAAGAGTCCCCTTCAAAAATAAAAGTAAGAGCATTAGGCAAGGGCAGCAGCATGGGAAAAGACAGAGAGCTGTGGAAGAACCAAGAGTTTAGGCACAGCATCAGTTTGCTATCATTCAGTAAAGTATTTTTTGTTCCTTCTATATACTACTAAATAATGACATATATAGTTCAAGCAAATTTGGAAGGTAAAATTAAAAAATGGCAGACACAATCCCCATTCTTCACATGCAATCTAGCAGAGACAGATTATGCTGAAAAATGAAGGATTAGGCCTCTAATTCACTGAGGAATGTGGAAAAAAATTTAAAAATATTTGAGCTTTAGTTTTGTTCAGGTATGAGACACACATAGTTAGAGATAGCAGGATATTCCATGTAACTCTAATGAAAGGAACTTGTCAAGAACCTGGAGATGCTTCACCTAAAATGGCCCAGGTTAGGAGTACATGATTTCCAGCTCTTAACATAAGAAGAAATGTTATGGAGCAATGAGGACGATCTTATTGTGTAATGCCAGATAACAGAACTTAGCCCAAAGGAAGAAAACTCCAGAAGGAAATTTTATTAACAAAGTTGTCTGAAAATATCAGTTTAAAACAGCTCAAAGAGGCTGGGCAAAGATGGCAGACACACAAGCCATCCAAACATGCTATAGCAGTCAAGGTAATCTCTTGACTCTGGCTTTCTGGAATTGCAGCATAGAGCAGGCATCAGATTTCTGCTTGTTTTCCTTGTGGCTCAAATTTGTCCATTTCCCTGATGAGCTCTTAAAACTAAGATGAAGCTTGCTTTTTTTTTGGGGGGGGGGGCAATGTTTTAGAAGCACAGTAATTTACTGAGGCAAGAAATTCACTGTATTCTCTAAATTGACTATTCCAGTAAATCTCCTGATATTAAATGGAGTTGCATTAACTTGAACAATGTCGCTGATGCCACAGATTATATACTGCATATGGCAATACCCAGAGTTTCTGGATTCCATATCCAAGGTCCTGGTTTTTTAGGGCAAACTCAGACAACTAAACAAAATATCTAGTATGGTATACATTTCAAAATAACAAATATCCTCTTCTCCAAGCATTCTACAATGTAATTGTTTTATGATCCATAATGCTAGCCATCTCTCACATTCCCATGATACCCCTTGCTAAGTACTTTTCTCTATAAATTATCCAGCACCTTTCCTTTGTCCTGCATTACAAAAGGCTGACTTGTGGATCCATGGAACCAATTCTCAGGTGTCCTTAACAACTGGCTGCTGCTTGAGTTTGGTGAATGGGAGGTAAAAATGGACAACTGAAAAATAAGAGGTTGAAAGAAGGGGGAAAATGAAAATAACTCACTGTGTATGTGTACATTAATACACAATATAATATCCTCTTTATTATTTTTAAGATATATTTATTTGAGAAGGAGAGAGGGAATCTTCATCCAATGGTTCACTCCCCACCGGCCAAAGTCATCTGGGTTTCCCTCATGGGCAGTAAGGGACTAATACTTCGGCCATCCTCTGCTTTCCCAGGTGCATTAGCAGGCAGCTGGGTCAGAAGTAAAGCAGCAGCCAGGACTGGAACTGGTACTCACGTGGATACTGGTGTCACAGGTAGTGGCTTAATCCTCTGCACCAGTCCTGAAAGTATTTTTCCCATTTCTTTGTAACTTGGCTCCAGTGCAACTATTCAACTACTTCTTTTGTTCTATTTGCCTGACTGGATTTAGACCACACATTTTCTAATTCAACTGAAGTTTCATAGAATTCTGAAGTGTGAGTTCAAAGGGTCCATAGACATCACCAGAAGAAGCGATATCAATTTAAAGAGAAGCTGTTCTTACATTTGCTCTAAATGTTAGGTGACTCCTTGTATAGTCTCCTTCTCTCTTCTTCACAATCTAGTCTCGAGTCCTTCTCCATAACATAAAAGAGACCATTACATCATCTTGCACTTGAACATTCATTATATCAATAGTGACAGAAATTTCATTTTGCATGCTCTTGTTAGACTTTAAACCCAATTGAATTAACATGAATACTTCATTAGCAAAATCTATTTAGGAAATCACTCACAGAAATCCCTTTTACCTCTTTTAACTTATGTTCTTATTTTTTCTTCCTGCCTATTGCCTTTTTCTCTTTTTCCCCAAGGAAATAAAAAACATGATCAGAGCAACATTCAAACAGCCCACCAACATGACCTCTATCTTCCTTCATGTCACAAGAGGAAGATGTTGCCGTGGCAACTCTGGGGGAGACATTCGTGACTTCCAGAACTGCAATCTCCAAAAAAGTACTGTCTGCAATATTATCCATCCTCTGTGGGATGCCTGGCATTGTCTTATACAGAATTTCTGTCTCTATTGTGAGACTCACATTTGGAGGATGATGATAGATAGTCCATAGCCCTATCAGGTAAGTATTAATCACCTATCGATCATTCTATGCTCAGTTTGCTTCTCATTTTGCTAATACTGAGATTCTGCCTAAAAGTCATAAATTTTGATATTTTATACATCACTGAGCTTTTGCTATGTAAAATGCCAAGAAAGAGTGGCCAATCAAGGACACATCCCCAAGGAAATCTTTTACTAGTTCCTTTTTCTCTGACCATTGGTGTGTGTGTGTGTGTGTGTGTGTGTGTGTGTGTGTGTGTTTGTGTAATTGTCTCCTGTCTCCATTCTTTCAATCATCTGACCTGACCCTGTGTGAAGCACAGATGTGTCCAGCAGGGAGAACTGGACAAAATTAAGTCAGAGGTCACCAACTTTGGGAGTGTAGAAATCAAGAACAGGGGGAATCCACATCCTCCGAGACAAATTATAGAGTAACTTCTACTCTGGATATATCTGACCTCTCCTTCAAAACTGCCACATTTCAAGAGTCAGGAAAGAGCAAAGAGGAAAGGATCAAATTATTCTTAATTCAGCATTGGTTTCTGGTGACTTCTCTAAAAAGTTATAGATCCAATGATGACGCCCAATCTACCACCCATTCAGCTCCTGCCCTGTCTTACCATTCTTCCATTAGCTGTAAAACTGGAAGTAGAGAAATGACACACCTCAGCGGTCCTTTGCATAAAACAAGGGTTCTGTGATATAAATAACTTCCTCATTGCACAAATAAGGACAAGTAACTTTCCCAAGGACCCTCAAGTCAAAAGCTGCAGAAGTATGATATGGACCCCAGCTAGCTTGGTTCAAAGAAACTGTTGTCTGCACCACACTGTGTCCCCAAATTAGGAACTGCAAAACACTGCATAAAGAGAACTTGCTAATACGTAGTCAGTAAGAGAGATAAGCAAGGGGTAATACATATCCACTTCAGTATCCCCCAAACCTAGTACCTTATAATACAAAATAAACAATTGTTGGCAGATAAATGAATTTATTAATACCACCTCCCCCCTTTATATTGCAAGTGAATTACTACCCAAACCTCAAAAACAGCCTTTTACCTCTATTCTTTGCAACCTTTAACCAAGCTTCCACAACCAATGAATTGATTGATTCAAACTAAAATTACAATTGCTCAATAATTTCCATTAGAAGGATAAAGTTAAGTTGCCCCACCCTGAACTTAGAATTGTCTCTCTGCCACCCTCTTTCTCACACCACACAAGCTACTCCTTCAACACTTGGCAGTCTTTGTGAAAGTCTGAATTATGGGCAGCTTCTCAAATACAGAGTTATGTCAGCCCTGTCAGCGTTTGTGCATGCAATTCGTCTACCAAAAGGGTCTTAGTCTCCTGTCACACACACATACACCACGCCTCACTTGGCTACCAAATTCCTGTCCTTCCCTCAGGAATTAACTGGAGCAATATCTGTTAGGATCCAGACAGTTCCCCAGGAGAACTCACTGCTTTCTGTCCTTTATACAATTGTCCACCACTGAAGTTGTTATACTGGGTTTTTCAGGCAGACTTCCCCACTATTCTTGGTGCTTATGCTGTGGTTTAAATGGTCACTCAAAAACTGATCCTAAATTTTAACTGCAAAAATAACAGTCTTGGGAAATAAGGCTTTAAAAAGTGGATGGATCATGAAGACACCCACATGGGCAGGGTTAAGGAACCTTTTTCTGCCAATGGCCATTTGGGTATGTGTAGCATCAATCACAGCCATACACAATTTGCATCTTAAACAATAGCCTCCTATAGATTTTAATCAATTTTGAGTCCTGTCTGAGGCAGCCCCAACAAAGCAAAACCCAGTTGACTTTACAGGCATTACACAAACTTTTAACTGGTCACTCTCCACTCCTGTATACCTGAATTGTGAGAGGAGGTTGCTAAAACAGCAAGTTTGCCTTCCTTGAGTCTCTCTCACTCCCATCCTCATAAGCTCCTTTGTGTTGTCTCACCATATGGTGCCCTTTGCCACATGAAAATGCAACAGGCCCTTAGGAAAGAGAAGGAGCAGCAAAATAAATTTTTACAGACCTCATCTCAAGCTGTCCCCATCTGAAAGACTGATCGCCAAACCTTATAATACAGCAGCTTTTTTTTAAATCCTTAAATTTATTTGTAATATTGCTTTACAGCTTAAAATATTTTGACAATTAAAATCATGCCTGTTAGAAATGGTGTAACATTGTTTTGTCAATTGTTTTTCTACCTGTCAGTTAGCCAAAAACTCAAGTGCATAATTCTTAGGTCCTGAACACAATATACTCTGTGTCTCCTGGGAAAGAGGAACTAAATTTTACCAATTATGAAAGGCCTTATTTTATATCTCCAATTTATAAGGCTTAATATTAAAATTAAAAAGGTCTATGACATGAGCAGAAATCTGATTATACTGAATGCAAAAAGAACAATGAAGATATCATAGTGATAAAAGGGGCTGGCCATGGTGAAATCCAGGCTGTAGGACATTTTTTAAGACTGACATTTTTAAGACCAATAATAATAAAGGGTAGAAAATGTAGCAAGTACACATGCTTCAACTCAAAAGAAGGAAAAAAGAATATTCATCAGGAAGGACTTATTACTAATTGGGTAATATTTTTAGGATTTTATCATTACCGTAACTTTGACATTTTTATATAGATAATATATATTTCAGAGATATTAACACCAGGCCTTCTCTTAGTGCCTTGGTTGTTTTGTATTGGGGGTGGGCTGACAGGGAGAAAAGGGTGTGGATTCAAATATTTAGAACAGCAGAGAGCACCCTAGTTGGTTCAGTGACTGATACGTATTGAGTCTACTGCATATCCCTCTTCCAATATCATTTCTGATTTTTACAACAATTCTTGGTGGAAAGTACTGCCACTGCCTGTCTGCTATAAATGAAGGATGGAATGAACTTTCCCAAAGATCAAGTAGCTTCCCACAGAACAGAGTGCCTCCGACTCCAAGGCTCTCTGCAAAGGCACATCTGCTCTGAACAAGACAGAAGAGTGTGGCACCTGCCCACTCTTATTTTTACAGGAAAAAAAAATCCCCTTTCAACCAGATAATTGGGTTTGAGAAATTATTTTCTTCCAGTCCAAACAGGTTTCCAAGAAGGAAAAAGCATTAAAGCTAAAATAAGCTATTTAACATAATCTCTTTAGAAACATTTCTTTTTTCATGAATATGAACAATAGAATAATGAAAGAGACCAAAAAGTTTCTCTGAGACTAGGTGCAATCAGTAATCTTTTGTAATTAGACCTTGCAGAGGTCCTGAGCAGGAGTGATTGACACTAAGCTGCCTTGACTACCTGTAAAACCAAGACAGGATACAGTAGTCACATGGATGCTTGGCTAGGCTACAGTCTCTTTTTCTCAAATGTTAGTCTAGGTTTGCTATAAAGGTACTTGTAAATGTCCTTAAAGTCTGTAATTAGTTGACATAAACCAAGAGAGATTATCCCGTGTAATCAGAGTAAGCCTTATCCACAAAGGCCATAACTGCAGAAGTTCCTAGAAGAAGAAACCGTATCAGTGAACAGCAGCTTCCACCCATACTACAGAGTTCCAACCTGAGGCTTCCTGACCACTGCCCTAAAGGTTTCAGCCTTGCCTAGCCAGACCCCACAATCACATGAGCCAATTCTTGGCAAAAATAAATACCTCAGCATTTATCTCCTACTCGTCTGCTCTTTGGATAAGCCTTAATTGATACAAGGAATTTGGGAACTAGAGCATAGCAAAAAACTAAGTGGAAAAGGAAATGATTTTTTCCAAGTGGTCACTTATTTCATGCACAACTCTTACATGTTTTGTGATACATAAGAGCAGTTTTCAAAAATTTTCCATAGACAGTTTATTTATGGTATTGGTATAGTGGTCTATCAGCTTAATCCTCAACCAGCAGTGCCAGCATCCCACATGGGCACATGTTAGTGCCCTACCTGCTCCATCTCCAATCCAGCTTCATGCTTATGACCTGGGAAAGCAGCAGAGGATGGTTCAAGTTCTCAGATCCCTGTACCCATATGGGAGATCCAGCCGTTGTGGCCATTTGAGGTGTGAACCAATGGATGGAAGACCTCTCTGTAAAATCTACCTTCCAAATAAAAATAAATAAATCTTAAGAACAAGTTTATTTACCCAATATCCTTAATTTAATCAAACCCGATTTTGCTACTCTACAGGTGCTGACCAAGCAACAGTGAAAACAGGCAGAAAACAGTTCACACACCTATGCTACAAGCACAGTTATGCTATCAGTTCTCTATTAGTGCTCCATCATTACCTTGCAGGAAAGTTCATTCAGCGAAAATGTGACAAGATCCCCAGAGGCAGGCACTATCAAACTGAACTAAGTAGAATGCTGCCAAACCCTCTGATCCAAGGACAAGACACGTACTTCACACGGATCAGTCTCATAAACTATCAGGCTTTGTAGTATTTGTGCATTCTGCTTCATCCAACAGAAGAAGGTGTCTATGAAACATTTTAACCAAGCCACATAATCATCATAAATCTCACTAATAAAGGACCATTTCTCACTAACTTGCTATACTGATGAATTGGATGTTAATTTTTGCCTATGAAATCTGATTTCTAGCACTCCTAACGCTAAATAGTCACATGTCCAGTGTTGGCCGGGGTAGTTGTAGTGCTTTCAGTAGTCACCTCTGGAGAACGGCCACTTGGAGCCTTATTCTTATCCCTCACTCTTCAAACTAGAACTTGTCCGAAAGTAACACATACCCAAAGCCATACTGGTATGCTGAAAAACTTTGAAGTAAATGGCAGATACCACAATAAGAACTGACACTGAATGTCTAAGACAGAAGCTAGGTTTTTCCTGAGTTGTTAAGTGACTTTTGATGTCTTTCTAGTTTTAAAGTCCTTTATTAATAGTTAGCTGGCATGTTTGGTTAAACCTATGCCTACATCTGTTTTATTTCTTGAAAAAAAAAAAGAAAATTACTACTTCTGGAACTTGATAGGCTGATATAAGCAAGGATGCCTCAACTCTCTTCCTGAACAAGTTCATACTGTCATTGGAGAGAATTCTTACACTATTATTGAAAGCACATTAAAATCTGAATTTAAACTTTCTGAAAGGATCCCTTAAAATAACTTTCACAACCATATATGTTAGCTTTTTCCACAAACCCAAGATGCCAGGCACAATAAGTGAACAGCACAAGAAATATTTATTTCAGCAGAAGAGGCAGCCATGGGGTAGGAAAAAAGCAGAAGCAGAGAGAATGAGAGGCAGAGAGAAGAGCAAGGCAGAGAGATAGAGAGAGAGAGAGGTAGAGAGAGAGAGAGAGAGAGAGAGAGAGAGAGACAGAACACAAGAAGAGAGGAAGAAGACCTTTATAGCCTCAAGGTGTGTATGGGGAGTACCAGGACAGGGATTGGCAGATGCGGCTACAGATGGACACAAAGGCTGAATGCCTCGGGGGATTGGCGAAGCAGGACTGTCAGGTATGGGATCATAAAGTGCAGGGATTGGAGGAGAGCATGGTTTAAACCTAAAGGTCACGAAGCTTACTTAGCCAAGTGGACTGTAATGGGACTGAGACCTAGGGCATTTACAGTCGTGCCGGTTAAGCATGTATTCAAGGGGACTGAGACCTAGAGGATTCAAGGTAGTGCTGGGTAAAATGGTATTCAAGGTGGCTGCTGGCTCCAGAATGCCAGGGTCAGTCTTGGGGTCACTATCACTATTTGAGTTGCTTCTTTATATATACATATATAAGCAAACCACTGATATTTGAAAAATAACTATTAAAGTAGATCCATTTCACATTCTTAGGGAAATCTATATATTTAAGTTACTCAAAACAGTCAATAATGACATGTAAAATATGACTAAGAAAGAAGAATGAGAGTATCCTTTTGTTTTACCATGAGAAAACAAGATACATAGAGCATCAAGCCAGCCACGGTGGGCACTAGTCGTCTTCCCCCAAATTCACCATCAAATGTCTCTTTATTATCTTTGCAAGAATACAACTCCACAGTTGAGGAGCAGAATTATTCATGAGACAGAGCACAGAATGTGTTTCCTTTTGGCCAAACATCTGCAAAGCACATCATTGAATCATAAGGTTGGGAGCAAAGGAGGAATAAAGCTGCTCCCTCTCCAGTCTCTTTCCAACTGATCACCAAACCTGTTTTCTTTGGAAATTCCAGGCACAGAATGAAACACTACTATATCATACTTACATCCAGCTAAATAACTACAGATCATAATACTGTGGATAAATATACAAAAGCCCTCAGGATTTATTGGTTAATTTATTTCATTGACATTTATTGAGCCTCTGCTATTTGGCAAATTCAGGCCTAATAGGTGGGATCTCAAACATGTGCGAGACTAATTCTAACCAGTCTCAAGGATTTCACAGTCATTTCAGGAAGATAAATGTAAAATGGCATTAAAGTAAATGAATAAGCACATTGTACATACACACACAAAGGCTGTGTTTGTGAAAATTGGCCAAAACAGAAGTAGAAAAAAATGATCATTTCTTCCCTAGCATTAACGATGCAGTGCAAAAAGTGAAAATCTCAGTTCCATTTTTGTTACTCTCAGCTATATGGTCACATTTTTGCCCCTCACATTCATTATCCAATGTTCTGAGGCAGTCTCTGGCTTCCAAAGCACTAGCCCACTTTAATTCATTCTTATACCAAGACCCCCACAATTTTAGGGAAATGAATGCCAATAAATTAGAACAATCAATAACCAAGAACAGTAATCTGGCATGTTAATTCTCCCAGGAAATGAGAAAGCATTAAAGAAGTTCCATTTAAAAAAAAATCAACAAACAAACTTCATATTTTTAAAACAATAGTTATTCTCACAGCCCATGAGTTCATAACATATATTGAACACATATAATCAGTTTTCCAAAGGTATAATACCCTCATATTTGTATGTGTATAAGGCATTTTTCCCACAATAAATTTATATGCATAGGAATCATCCCTCCTCTCCCCTTTTTCCTCCTATATCCCTCTCTTCTTATTTGTCCCTAAGTTATCCCAATAGCAGTCATTCATTTCACCATTACAGGTTTAACTCTGATATATAAATACATCATAACATGACAAGGATACACATCCCTCTTAATGTACTCCAGTTGCTACATAAAATTGTTTCAGGTTCCACATGGAAAATGCTTTTATTTTAATGGTTGCATTTGTCTCTGTGTGTGTGTGACATATGTTATATGTGTGCCTCTGCATTCACTCACAAGTAACAATGTTGAAAATAAAAGTAACATTCTTTATGATACTAGCTCTGCATTTTAGGGAAATAAAACTGAGAAACTGAATATATAAGTGGACAATGGACAAACCATACGTAAAATAAAACTCTGACTCACAATCTACAGCAATCAACTCACTGTTCACAATATTGAGCCTAGGTAGCCAATCTACTATGGCCCATCAAATTTGGAGCACCACCTCCTCTATTACTTTAAGGCAGGCAAAAAGTAACTTACAAACTATGGCCCCCAATTGGTCAACACTTGATTAGTAACTGACAATTTCTCTACTTTTTGCTTCTGCCCTCCTCTTCGCCCCCAGTTCCAATTTAGAGCCACTATGAGAAAGCAAGTATGCACAGATAACCAATTTCAGGGAAAGCTCACTTCCACAGCCTGCAGTTAGGACACATCTGAAACCTCTTTTTCCTACTTTGCCACTCCTCTGCCTAATTGTGGCTCTCTTTTGAATGCAAATAACAGGGGCAGCTGATCAATCAAGATAACCTGCATCCCACACCATAATACCTGGGTTTGAGGCCAGAATCTGCTTCTAACTAAAACTCCCTGCCAACATAGACCCTGGGAAGTCAATGATGCCTCAAGTAATGGGATCGTTTCACCCATGTGGGAATCACAGATTGGATTCCAGGATTCTATCCTCAACCTGGCCCAACTCTAGTTACTGCAAGCATTTTAGAGAATGAATCAATGGATGGAATATCCCACTCACTCTCACTCTCTGCCTTCCAAATTAATAAAAATAAACTTTCCAGGATTGGAAACTAAGATGGTGATGAGTAACTGGCTCCAGGGATTACCTCCCTACAGAGATATCAAGATGAACAGATGTGCACACACCAATTCACTTTCTCAAGAACTTGGAAGCCAAGTGAGACCACATTAATCTTGATCTAAGTCCCAAAGAAAGAGGAGGAATGTGGAGAAACAGTGCCTTGCTGGGAATACATGGAGGAAACTGAATCTCAGTGCCAGGCCCACTGCAGAAAACATCACTAAGATTGAACACTGCTGCCCCTATCCCAGGCCCATACCTATAAAATGAATATTTGGAACTTGAATAGCTAGGAAGCCCCTCCTACTCCTCTCAGAAAGTAAAACTCCAGCAAACTCAGAAGAACCAGGAGATGGAACTTAGGAACAAATCTTAGCACTCAGAACTAGGCCTACTAATCACCAGGACCCAGCACCTTAAGCAACCCAAATGCCTCCAGCCCGTTCTGGTGAACACAGATTGAGCTTCTAGACTTTCAGGCAGATACCTGTGCTTCTGGAGGTCTGACTCTCACTGCTGGCCTCTGATATGCTTCAGGAATGCCCCCAGGACTTTCTATGGACCTGTGACCATGGTATCCAGGTGTGACCAGCATGAAAATGGACAGTGCTTTTATCACTCTCCTCCAACTTTGGGTAAATGGCAAGGTGCATAGGACTGTGTCTTTGGACTTGGTACTGGGCTGACAAAGGCCAAGGCTGGGCAAATACTAACATTTTCTCTCTCCTGAGGCAAGTGCCTGTGGGCAGTCTCTGGACTCGCCCCTATATCATATGGAGACCAGGGTCCTGTTGAGATTTGTATTGGTGTGGATCCCCAGCAGCCTCTTCCAGCTCTGGGGAGCATTTTCAATTTTCACATAAGTTCATAGGGAGTACCTTCAAGGTTACACAAGTTCAGGTTAACCATGACAGCCAGGTTTGACCCACACACATCTGAGTTAGACGCTGCTTCTGTCACACCTCCTACAATCATGCACAAATACCAAATAATCACAGGATTGTTTTGAGACTTAGCACCAGGCTCATAAAATCTAGCTCTCACCAGATTCCAAAGGTCTCTGTCCCCGGGCCAGTATTTGCAGACAGATCCTCCAGACTTGTTTCAGAGCCCAGTGAGGTCTAGCTGAGCACTGCTTTACCTCAGTTAACACCACCAGTGGCTGAGAGATGTGGCATCAGGCAGCCCACCTGAGCAACAGTCAGATCACAGCAGCCTAAACTTTGGTCTTATCCCAGGGCTGCATTGATCATGGAGGGCAGAGGGCTTTAACCGTGCTCTAGCATTGTAGCATTTGTGAATAAGGACAATAAGTCTGAGCATACTACAGGCCCAGAAAGAGGCTTGCATTTGGAGAGTATTATAACACTGAATCAATGAAAATCAATGGTGGACCTGGGGCAAACCACAACCTGGGGCACTATCTAGTGCTGAGGTAACAGATGTATTCATAGACTCAGAGAAAATAAACAGTCTTTTTAACAATTCTAGAAGGGTATCCACAAACAAAGCCAGATTACTACAACTAATTATTTAGTGTGCATATGTACACCAACAAATACACCATCAAGATCTTTCAGCAAAATTAGGTTCCAGATCCTCTAGGAAATGAGATTTCCCAATGTTCAAATGAAGATTTCAAACAGCTATTTTAAGAAAATTCATCAAAATTCAAGCAAACACAAAGAAATAGTTTGATGTCCTGAAACAAATCTGATAGATGATAGAAGTAATTAAACAAAATCATCCCAGCTGCCTGCAATTGCCTAGGCTGCGCTGTACCTAAGCAGTGTTCCACTGCTGGGAGAACAGCTGGCCAGCATTTTGGGCTTAGTTAATGCCAAATCTGTGTTAACTATAGCAGTGTACCAACAGTGTCACCTATCCTTTTCTTTAAAAATATGCTGCCACACAATGCAACAAAACAAAAAGCCTGGGACTCTCAACTGGAACCCGTCACCCAGGCTCCCAGGCATGTGGCAGGGAATGCTGCAGATTGCCTGAGGAACGGGGTCTGGGGATGTGTTGGAGTGGAGACTGCCAAAGGCACGTTTGACAGATGAGGAATGATTTCTTTGCTCTTCACAGACTGGGCTATTGCACTCACAGGTAGGTAAGGGGGGAAACTGGAGAGCATGTCTGGGTCAGGCCAAGGCATCAGCCCACGTGGGAGGCTTGGCCTGGGATAAGTAGCATCACCTGCCACCTATCAGTACACTCAAAACCTGAGGCTGGAGTACATACCTGGCTGAGCTAGGCCACAGTACCTACTCACAAGTGTTGAGGCAAGAGGTGGGGGTCATGGCAAGCTGGGCTACACACTTACCAGAATACAAGAAAGCCAGATCTGGCGGGGGTCAGATTCTGTAGTAGCCTTGTGGGCTTGCCATTGTGGGACTGCAGCACCCACCAGTTTGCTCAAGTGCTAGGGATAGTGAGAGGCCAAACCAGGCTGGACCACAGAATGTATCAACACATACAGGAGCCAGGGCTGGGAAGAGGCTAGACTGAGCCAAGGTGCAGTACCCACCAGCACATACATAGGCTGGGATTGAGCACAGACTATGACAAGCAGGACCATGGCACCTACCAACATGTGTGAGATCTGGGACTGGGAGTGGGCCTGGTAGAGGAACTTGGAGGATTCCCTTGCTAGGTCACAGCTTCCTCTGGGGAGCATGAGAGACAGGGCTGGAAGCAAGCCAGGTAAGCTGCAGCACTCATTGGCATATGAGTGGGATAGGTCTGCGGAAAGACCAGGTTCAGCCAGGCCACAACACTGACTAGAACTCACAAGAGCCAGGGTTAGGTGTGGACCACGCTTGTGGTCTAGGTTGCAATACCCACCAGCAAGAGCTAAGAGTGGGGGTAAGCTGTGCAAGGCTGGGTTGAAGCATCCACCAGCACATGCAAGATCTACAGCTAAAAACAAGGCTGGTAGCAGGACTTTGGGGACTCCTTATTAGGCTGCAGCTCCCCCTGGTAAGCACAAGAGCTGAGGCTGGGGAAGAACTAGACTGGTCAACGTTGCTGCACCCATCAGCATATCTGTGATCTGGGTCTGCAGGTATGCCAGAGTGGGCTAGGCCCCAACACGCACTGCCACTCACAAGAGCCTGAATGCATACAAGATGAGCTAGGCTAGATGGCAGCACCCACTGATTACGTAAGAGTTATCTCTAGGGCTAGCCCAGGCTAGGATAAGCCTCAGCAACTACTGGCAAGAGCCAGAATAAATGTGGACTGGTAGAATTAAGCCACAGAATTCTCACAGCTGCAAAAGAAAAACGTAACAGAAAAAGGTATCACAGTCTAACTGCAGGTTTCTCAGCAGAAACTTTACAGGCCACAGGGAATGGGATGAGACAGTACATTAGAAAAACACAGAATCCTGTTAAGCTACCTTTCAGATATGAGGAGAAAGGCTTTCCCCAAAAAAGCTGAAATAATTTATCATCAACACAAGAAATGCTAATGATAATTCTTTTTTTATTTTTAAGGATAATTCCTTAAACTAAAAGAGATTCTAACAAGAAAGCAGAAAACAAACTGGTTAAGAATAACTACACAATTTCACAAGGCTGTAATATTGTAAGCAAAGCATAGAAACCATTAATAACTGCACTATGATTACAAAAAAGTTATAATGACTAAATTAAAATGTTAAATTACAGGCAATAGGTCTTCCCATCCAGCTTCCTGCTGGTGGCCTGGGAAAGCAATCAAGGAAGCCCAAAGCCTTGGGACCCTGCACCCATGTGGGAGACCCAGAAGAGGCTCTGGGCTCCTGGCTTCAGATTGGCTAAGCTCCGGCCATTGCAGCCACTTGGGGAGTGAATCAACAGAAGGAAGATCATCTTCTCTGTCTCTCTTCGTCCCTGTATATCTGCTTTTCCAATAAAAATAAATAAATCTTTAAAAAAAATAACAGGCAATATTGAGAGAAATCAAATGTAAGGAACCAGAATTGTGATTCAGTAGGTTGGGCCAGTGCCTGTGAAGCTGGCATTTCATATGGGTGCCTGTTTGACTCTTGACTGTATCTTCTGATCAGCCCCCTTCTAACATGCCCAAGTGCTTGGACCCCTGCCACCTACATGGGAGCCCTGTATAGAATTCCCAATTGCTGGCTTCAGCCTGACCCAACCCTAGCTATTGTGGCCACTTGGGGACTGAACCATTTTTTTAAGATTTATTTATTTATTTTTTAAGATTTATTTATTTATTGGACAGTCAGATATACAGAGAGGAGAAGAAACAGAGAAGATCTTCCATCCGATGATTCACTCCCCAAGTGGGCACAACGGCCAATGCTATGCCAATCCTAAGCCAGGAACCAGGAACTTCTTCCGGGTCTCCCACGCGGGTGCAAGGTCCCGTCCTTGACTGCTTTCCCAGGCCACAAGCAGGGAGCTGGATGGGAAGTGGAGCTGCCAGAATTAGAACCGGCACCCATATGGGATTCCAGTGCGTTCAAGGCGAGAACTTTAGCTGCTAGGCCATGCCGCCAGGCCCTAAATAATGTTTAAAAATAATGATAATAATAAAATATTTGCGCCTGGGGCAATAGCCTAATGACTAACGTCCTCTCCTTACAAGCACCAGGATACCATATGGGCACTGGTTCATTTCCCAGCTGATCCAGTTCCCTTCCAGCTCCCTGCTTGTGGCATGGGAAAACAGTAGAGGATAGCCCAACCCTTGGGACCCTGCACCCACGTGAGAGACTTGGAAGAAGCTCCTGGCTCCTGACTTTAGATTGGCTTAGTTTCAGCTACAAGGGAGTGAATCAGAAGATGGAAGATCTTTTTCTCTGTCTCTCCTTCTCTCTGTAAATCTGAATTTCCAATAAAAATAAATAAATCTTTTAAAAGAATAAGACACTTTTCCCCTCAAAAAAAGTCAAATGTACATCAAAAAGTTTAAAATGTAGGAGGTATGAAACACAAATGTAAAGTGCTATATCAGTATTTATAACACTTTGGTTTTTGTTTGTCTCCTTTTAAATCAGCTTATTTTTGTTTTGAAATAGCTCATTATAGTCACTAGCAGTTTTTCATAAACCTAATGGTAGGTACAGATCTAGAACCTATAACAAAATTACCAAAAACAAACGAGGAATCAAAGTACCTCATTAGACAAAATAATTTGTCCATTAATGAAACTTGTAAGAGAGGAAGAAAGGCAAAGGGAACCATAATAAAAACACAAATAATTAGAAGGACCTCACCATCAATAATCATCTTAAGTATCAATGAACTAAATTCCTCAACTAAAACACAAAGGCACCAATTTAGAAAACCAGGCCTAACTATATACTGCTTACCAGAAACTCACCTCACCTCTAAGAGCAAACACCCTGAAAATGTTAAAATGGAATAAGATATTCCATGCACATAGGGTACAAAAGAAAGCAGGAGTAGCATACTTCTATCACATAAAATATACTTTAAATCAAATGCTGTAGAAAGAGACCAGAAAAAACATTATATAAAGATTAAGGGCCCAAGCCAGCCAGAGAAAATAACACTTACAATATATATGCACCTAATATGGGAGCACCCAACTACATAAAGGAACTATTAATAGACCTCTAGGGAAAGATAGCCTCCAATACAATAATAGAAGGGGATATTAACACCTCACTTGCAGAAATGAACAGATCATCCAGACAGAAAATCAACAGAGAAACAGCAGAGTTAAATTGCACCATAGATCAGTTGGACTTAACAGACACCTATAGAACTTTCTAACCAATAACTGCAGAATAAACATTCTTTTTAACAGCACAGGGAGCATTTTCCAGGGCAGATCATATGACAGGTCACAAAACAAGCCCCAACACATTTAAAAGAATAGAAATCATATCAAATATGTTTTCTGACCCCAATGCAATGAAACTAGACATTAACAGCAAGCAAAAGTCTGAAACTACACAAATCCAGGACAAAAACTTACTTCTGAAAATCCAATGAGTCAAAGACATCAAGGGGAAAAATTAAAAATCTCTTGAATGAATTAAAATGGAAACACCACATACAAAAGCAATGGGATACAGCAAAAACAATAATCAGAGGGAAGTTATAGCAATCAATGCCTGCATCAAAATGAAACAAAACAAAAAGACCTCAAACAACTCTTCATTACACCTCAAGGAACTGGGAGAAAAGCACCAAGCAAACCAAAATTGGTTGAAGGAAAGAAATAATACAACACAGAGCACACATAAATGATATTAAGACTGAAAAAATACTAACACTCACTCAAACGAAAAGTGATTCTTCAAAAAGCTAAACAAAAATGATAAACTCTTAGCTAAAATACCTAACAGGAGGACTCAGAAACACAGAGGAAAATGAAGATACAACTATTCGCACTGTAGCAATACATAGGATTGTTAAACACTACAATTGTATGCAACAGATGTCACTATAAATGAATGCTAAAAGGCTGAAAGAAAACATCATATATTACCCCATAAATATACATAAATATAAATTTTTTAAAAAGCAAGAATTCAAAAATACTAAAGAATACAAATGATTTGGAAGTGTACACAATTACTGTGTATCAATTAAAAATAACTTTGAAATACGCTTAAAATGCAAACTATGGTAGCTGACTCCCTCACTACAGCAAGCTGTTGTGTATTCCCATTTGGGTGGTCTTCATTTATCTCCACAAAACAAAAACATCCCTATAAGACAAAAATTGTACTTAAGTGAAAAGCAAATTAAGTAAATACTGTAATTAGATAATAGTGTAGATGGTTCATGAATATTACAAAAGTTCTCACAGCGATTCATTAACAAGTGAAGTTTGGCAACCCTGCATCCTGCACTAGGCCTACCCTACAGCTCCACGTGCACAGCTGAGGAAAATCTCCTCTCTCCTCCCTTCTCCCTTGTGAACAAATGTAAAAAAATGCGCCATCTCCTCTGTGCGAGATGTTTGCAGAAATACTCTCTTCCCTGTTGAGTCCTTCTCTAACCATTCTGCTTTCAGTAGCAGAACCCTCAGTCTATGCTCTATCCTCTCCCTCTCTCTCTCTCCCTCTCTCTCTCTCTCCTCCCCCGCCTCCCTCTCCCTCTCTCTCTCTGGGCAGGTGGTGGTGGGTGGGTGGCTGGGTGTCGTCCCTCAGCCTGCTACACTATAAACTAAGGGCAAGGATATGTTCCCTTGTTTTCCTTTTATTTATTTATTATTATTTTTAGAGAAGCTTGTAACTTGCTCCGGAAGGGCGGCCAGCAGCACGGGCTGGAGGACCTGGCCCCCGCACCTGCGCTCCTCCCCGCAGGCCCTCGGCAGGGAGCCGGACAGAAGCGGAGCCCAGGAACGCACGCCCCGTGGAGGCCGGCGGCGCAGGCTGAGGCCCTACTCGCTACGTCCCAAACCGGGTCCCTGCTCTTGTTTTTCCTTACTCCCTCAAGACAGAATCTCCAGCACCTGAAACCGGGCTTGGCACTACCAGCGTCGTCAATATATATTTTTAACGAACGAGGGAACTAGAAAAAAAGGGAAGGAAGACACCAGCTTTGGAATCAGAAGAATCCAAGCTCAAAGTCCGTCACTTACTAGCTGCAGTCGACGTGGCGAGGGGTCACCCCGAAGCCTTCAGAGGGGCGGCACGACGCCTCCGCTCTCAGCTACTTCCTCAGGCTTTGCCTCGGCGGCAGAATGTTCGGACTCCCGCCTCAGAGCCGGCCACCAACCAGGGCCTGCCCCGAGTGGAGCGGCCCAGGCGAGAATGAGCTCCGCAGCGCCCCCTGGTGTTAGCCACGGCTAAATCACTCCTGTTTGCGTTCACATTCAGCTTCCAGCCAGCCTGTTTCCCGCAGAAAGTTTTCCTCCTTTCTTTTATTTTCCTTTTTTATTCTCTCTTCAATCTTTTCTCTACATTTTCTCTTATTTTCTCTTTTCTTTTCCTCTACATTTCCTTTCTTTTCTTTTTTTCTTTTCATTTCCTTATAAGATGTATTTCTTCGAAAGTTAAAAGTTAAGCGAGACAGGTCTTCATCCTCTGGTTCACTTCCCCAGATGGCCACAACCGATACTGTACCAGGCAGAAGCCGGAATCTGGAACTCCATTCAGATCTCCCAGGTGGGTACAGAGGCTCAAGGATTTGGGCCGTCTTTCACAATCCCCCAAGCACATTAACAGGCAGCTAAATAAGAAGTGGAGCAGTCAGGACGTAAACCGGTGCTCCAATCGAATGCTAGTGTCACAAGTGTTGGCTTAATGTGCTGCACTGCAAAGCGGGCCCCCAGGTGTTAATCTTTAACAAATAGGCTGCATACCAAACACTCCCTTCACATCGCTTCAAGAAAACCAGCCTGCAATATCAGCTACGTTTGCAAGAATCCAGCCTGCAACATCAACGGAAGCTCCAACTTCTCTCTGCATCCCTGTTCCCCGCTACTTGCAGGCACCTCTGAGTGGCCCTGACACGTAGTTAGCAGCTAACTCAGAAGTTCTACCGCTCTAGAGCTGCTCACACCTGCACACATGTGCATGGACCAAGTCAAAGAATCACTCAGCATGACACAGGTTCCCAGGGTGAGGTTGGGCATGTCCCTCCCTAACCCCCTGCCTCAGGAGGACTCCTGGCAAAGATCTGCTTCTGTGCAAGTGAAAAAAGACATGCTTCTCCCACAGCTATTTCTTTTCTTCCTCATCTGCCACAGTCCATATGCAAATCTTTGTTTTTATTTGCAAGATTGAATGTACAGTCCCTCCTGTCTTTAGAATGTAATACTGAGCCTGACTCAGAACTCCTAAATAAACAACGCAGCATTAAGAGTAATAATTACGGGCCCAGCACAGTGGCGCAGTGGTTAAGGTCCTCGCCTTGCACGCCCCGGAATCCCATATGGACGCCGGTTCTATCCCAGCAGCCCCGCTTCCCTTCCAGCTCCCTGCCTGTGGCCCAGGAAAGCAGTCGAGGACGGTCCAAAGCTTTGGGACCCTGCACCCGCGTGGGAGACCCGGAAGAGGCTCCTGGCTTCGGATTGGCATAGCATCGGCCGTTGTGCTCACTTGGGGAGTGAATCATCGGACGGAAGATCTTCCTCTCTGTCTCTCCTCTCTGTATATCCGCCTCTCCAATAAAAAAATAATAAAAATAAATCTTTAAAAAAAAGAGTAATAATTACACTAATGAATCACTGGCTTTCTAGTCAGCATCAACCATCAGTAATGACATACACTTTGAACTATGACACTGTGGTTGTTTTCTGTACCAACATACCTACATTGTGCTGGGAGGCAAATTGCTGATTAATTGCAGTGCTAATAGAATAAGTAGAACTTATAGTTAGTAAATTGTATCTACCAGGTTTGGTTCAATTATCTAGAAATAAGAAAGCTAAAGTCCTATTCATGAATTCTCAAATACACGAAAAAATTAAAATAATAATTCTCCTCTCGCAAGGTAATGATTTGATTTTAAAATGTGTTTTAGTGGGTGCCAAGCTCAATGGAAGAAGGGCATCTTTAAAATTAAAATCAAATGACGTGACTTCACAGATAATTGGTTGTGTGGCACCTTGTGGTTATCTTGTCAATGGGCTGAGAAAAATCTAAATAATTTTCAAGTATTCCAACAAGCAAATCTTGTTGTAAAAGTCAAAGAAAAAGGAGCTGAATGGTAAGTGTCTGCTCAGGCTTCTTTGCTAGTTTGTGTTTGATGGAACCGTGCTAAAGAGAGCTGCTTTGCATATCCAACAACCTCTCCACTGACACTGGAAAACTTTTGAAGAACCTCATTAAATTAACTACAACATGAAGCATTGTGTGAGTAAGAAACTGGAAACAGACTTTTCTCCATTATTTATAAATGCACACAGCCTCTGAGCCCACCCAGGGATTCCCTCAAGGACAATTAATTTGCTGACACTGGCGGGGAAAACAGTGTTCCCATGATGTAGCCATGTCGCCTTCATTTCAGATCCTGTCCTTGAGGCAGGCAGGACCTTTTTTTTTTTTTTTTAATATGCCCAACACAAATAGCAGAGGCACCAGCCTAGCACAGGGTTGAGTGACACCCAGTCACCCAGCATCGGCAGCATGACCATTTATTTCTATGAGGACACTGTCACTTGACTATCAACAGAAGTGTATCTACAGAGGATAAGTCACAGCAACCTAAGACAAGAGACTCGTGTATTCTGCAAGCTGTGAGGTGGTGAGATGGACATCTAACAGCGAGAAGCCAAAAGGAGGGAGGAACTCCTGGTGACACCAAAGGAAGAACTTACATAGGCCCTGAGCTGCTGCTCACTGCTCAGGGTGAAGAAAGACCCTTTAAGCAAAATGTGACTTTTGAAAAAAGCACAGATACTTTGTGTAGGAAGTCGTGGTAACCTTCTGATTGCTAAGCTGTGACAGAGACAGGCTGTTGGAGAACCTGAAATCAGGGACAGGAAGCTCATTAGATTTCCCATCCAGTTCCTTTGTCCACATAGCACTAGTCATTTTCATTTTCTGTAGAAGAGGATTATTGTGCTTCCGCAGTGTAAGACTTTTAATTTCAGGACCTCAGAATCTGCGATTTTCAAAGCTGACAACCAACTAGGAGGTCATGAAATCAATTTAGCATATTTTAATGAAAAATGGAATGGGACAGGTAAGATGAGATGAGATGGGCTGGAACAGGATAGGACAGAATAGAATAGAAAATACCAGAATATATCAAGTACAGTTAGGTACTTTAGAATACTATTTTAGTCATAATTATACATATTATATGTAAAGGTGCTTTAGTGTACATGTATTGTACTAGGAAAAATTTTGATTTTTTTTTATAGGTGTGAAAGCCGCTACTCTAAGTCAGTTAAAAGAAGCTAGTGGCCCTACTCCTTGGCCCCACATGGACATCAGAACTGTGAGTTCACCATTACAATTCTCATATTCTCAAAGCTGCTGCTAGAAGATGACTCATGGTCTGCCTACCACACAAGGCACAGTGGAGTCTGATTTGGATCTGTGACCAAACATGGTTCTCCATATTTCAGAGACTTACATTCTCAAAAAAGATTTATTTTGTTTATTTGAAAAGTAGAGTTATCGAGGGGAGAGGGGAGAAATAGATCTTCCATCTACTGGTTCACTTCCCAGATGGCCACAATGGCTGAGGCTGGGCTAAGCCAAAACCAGGAACTTCATCTGGGTGATCTACAAGGGTGCAAGGGTTCAAGGCCTTGGGCCATCTCCTGCTACTTTCCCATGTGCATTAGTGGGGAGCTGAGTAAAAGCATAGCAGCCAAGATTGGAACCAGTGTCCATATGAGATGCAGGCCTCCTAGGCAGCATCTTAACTCGGTACATTACATCACCAGTCCCAGGGATTTCTGTTTTTAAAAACAAAATAAAAGAATTTTTCTAGGGCATCAAACACTGCACAACCCATGTGCTACTTCAGATCCATTCAATTACTGGCTGTTCATCAACATCTGTTTTAACAATCACAACTCTTTAACAAACATCTCCTATTTAATATGCCTAGCAGCATACTTGGAACTGGAAATTATCAATACTTTGTACACTTGTCTGGATTTTAGCCATGTAATTATGTAAAGAAAAAAGGGATTCTATGCATGCATTTTGATCAAAATAAGAGATACCTCAACCCTCAAAACTTAGGGATCCATGAAAATGGATGGGGAGAAAAATGTCTATTTGCATAAATATCTGATTAGTTGTTTAGCTTATATCTGTGCTATTAATGTAGACCGTGGATGACAGTACAATGAAGAGTGTATTTTCTGTTAACAATAGAAAGCATATATTTATAGCATATTAATTATTATAAATATCTGAAAACATTTGAACTATTTCTTCAAAATTGAAGTTTTTTAGGTTTCCTGTATTTTCTTATGTCATATGTTCAAAAAGAACATGAATTATAATTTTATTTTGATAACTATGTTTAAATGTAACTGGTTCCATTCTAACAATAAGTATTTTATCTTATGCATTGTTTTAATTATTCATTTTTGTTGGTAAAGCAGAGATACAGAGAGAGAAAAAACAGAGAGGAAAGAGAGATCTCCTATCTGCTGGTTCTCGCCTTTAATGGCCACAATGGCCAGAGCTGGGTTGATCCAAAGCCAGGAGCCAAGCTTCTTACAGGTCTCCCATTTGGGTACAGGGGTCCAAGGACGTGGGCTAGCCTCACTGTTTTCCCAGGCCATAAGCAGGAAACTGGATAAGAAGTAGAGCAGCCATGAATTGAAACAGTGCCCATACTGGCACCACAGGCAGAGGCTTAGCTGGCTGTGCCACCATGCCAACCCCTATTTTATACATTTTACAGTATTTTTCTGAAAGATATCTAGGTTTTTCTAAGTGCAAAAAGAGTCTGTTGCCTAGAAATGTTGTATAATTAGAGAATTAATTACAAAAAGCAAAGCAGAAAGCAGCATAGTTAACCAGAACAATCACTAGTGGAGGTTTAGTTGGCGTTCCTGGGGTTGTTTATCCTGGAATCACTTGGACCACCTCGAAGTTCTGAAAGACACTTCCAAACAGTCCCTGTCAGAAAGAGTAAAACAGAACATGGAGAATAACATTTACCATGGCTATCCGAGGCAGAGACCCTGGCCCTCAGGCCGCAAGGGAGTTGACAAGCTCATCCTGGAAGCCAAGCCTGGCATCATGGCCATTCTACAAAGCAAGGCCACAAACTAGAGAGCGATAGTGAAGCTGTAATTGCCCTTGATGCCAGGAAAACTCAAAAGTGCAGGGAACTCTGTCTTACTCCAACTCAGGAGAACTTGAGACTTGAGGCACTCTGTCATCTTGCTAAGCTTCAATTTCCTCCAAGGGTGAAAAGGCAGCTTCAGTTATAGGGTTTTCATTATAGAAGGAGTTTGAGGATTAAATGGTGAGCCCCCGCAAGACAGACTCAAAGCCTATGAAAGAATCCTCAAACTCTGAATGGCTGGCTGCCCCAGAGCTGACCTGAGTAGACTTGAGCTTTGGGCTGTCCTCAACTGCGTTCCCAGTCCACAGGCTCGGAGCTGGATGGGAAGCAGGGCTTCCAGGATACAAACCAGCACCTACATGGGATCCTGGCGTGCTCAAGGCGAGGACTTTAGCCGCTACACTATAGTGCCAGGTCCTACCACAGGAATTTTTAAAAAGCAATTGACATATTTGTCTTAGAAAAAAAAAAAGGATCAGGTATGGTATTATCTCAGATTAGGTTTCTGTGGGTATTCCGCCAACAGAATTGGTGGGCTCAAAACACCAACTATGAAGAGAATTGTAGGTTCCAAGGTCTAACCATGAAGTACATGTGTCAAAGCTGAGCCTCCTCAGGGCTCATACAGAGCAGTGGACAGCATATCCAGGTGCACGTGAAGGATATGGCAGTACATTGGAGCCTGCAGAGGACACCTGGTGCCAGGACAGAGGACAGAACAAATTGATCAACTACCCCAACCAAGTGTTGGCAATGACAATCTGGCAAGTGGAGACTTTAAGGTGGACTATATCAGCCAGTAGATTCTGGAGAGATTTCATGAAATAGCAAAATTAGCAGCAATTCAAAACTGTTGAACTAGCAAAACCATTTGAGCAGTGCCCTAGGAGCATGCCCCGCACCGGGGACCCTAGGATGGTTGTGAGGCCAGATATGGTTTCTCCCTTTATCTCTGCCCTTCCCCCAAATACAGGAAGGAAAAAAGGGAATGCTGAAACAACGGTCTTACTCATTTTCCTGTAGCCCTTGACACTTTGTACCCAAATCAACTATGTAAAAGTCATCAAAATAAAATAATAAATAAATAAATAACAAAACATTCAAGAGAGCAGAAGCTAAGAAACCATACCATCTTTGAATCACGTAAATTGTAAGTAGCTGTTCAGGTAGGATGGAGAGAGGTACAAAGATGCAGAGAGGGAGCGAGAGGAAGAAAGGGAGAAAGAGAGAGAGATGAGGTAGAGAAGTGAGGGGGAGAGCGAGAGTGAGGAATATTCTAGTGGCTTGCCATCCTTAATCACCAGGAAGCACTAAGTGAAACCACTGTCAGTGGAGTCCTACTAGTAGAAAAGATACAGCTACTTACTTGCCAAGAATGCTAAAAAGATTAATCTAGATCAATTAATCTAGTGCTTTCAGAAAGTGCCATATTCTTGCTACATTATGAAAGTTACCCAGAAACAATACTAATGATGTGCTGCTGAATTCAGAAAATGAGAATGTCAACAAATAACATAAAAATGAAAGATACCACTTTGCAAAATGTATCTCATCCATTTAATCTGTCAGCCAAAGTTGGATTCCTCTCATTTAGGACAGACTACTTTGTAACATACCAATAGAGTACATATTTTATGGATGGCAATAAAGTCTTACTAGTATAAAATCTCATTACAGCTAATGATGCTGAAAGCTCTTTTTTGAAGTAGGTGGGGCTGCCTTGCTTTGGAGGGAGTTAGCAGGTAGATGGATTAATTGATTGAGTGAGCAGATTCTACAAAGATGAATCATGTTGCCTGGTCTTGTCTGTTGCCCAATTCTCCACAGTCAGCAGACCTTCAGAGGCAAGCCTCTTGTCTAACTTGGTGGTTCTCAAAGCATTGCTTCAATTACAAACTTTAGCAGTTATCTGAGAACCCAAATCAAAATGCCAGTTCTCAGGCCTCTGTGCTTTCTGAGTTCTTCCCAGGGGATCCCAAGTACAATAAAGGCAGTCAGTACTTGGCTTTCAGCAAGATAGAGGTAAGTGGCCCCCTCCAAGCTCTGTGGCACAGCATCACATAGTTCTTAGAGACAGGATTTTGGGTCCCAGTTCTAATACCTGGAATCCTATACTCTCTTCATCCAAGCCACAGTGTGGTGCCTGTTCTGTTAATGGGCTACTGCTAATATCTCTATCTTGGGAACTCAGCCTGTGCTGCAGCCTCAAGCACTGAGATGTGCTGTATACGTGGATGTCCTGGCTATGGCATCAGATATTCATGCACTGAATCCTGGCTCCTCTACTTATAGCTAGGAAGACATTTACTGAGACATTAAAACACTAAAATTCACCTGAAATCCCAACATCTTGGAATAGTCACTATGCATAATTAATAGGCAACTTTAATATATTTTCTTCATGTGCAGACTGGTGAATATATTACATAAATGAAATTTTATATGAAAATATAGAAAATATGCTACTGGTAATATATTACATAAGTGAAATTCTGCCACATGTTGTTTTTGTTAGTGTAGAAAACTTTCCTAATCTTCATCTTCTCTTTCCTCACTCCATCCTCCACATCTCATGTCTTCCCTGTTCTATAGCAGAAAAACCATTGTTGGCAACCTTCAGTTTCATTCCTTTGCTCATAAAGCCATATGGAAATACCCTCAAAGTTTTCCTCTTCTTTCTTTTTCAACATGGGGATATGTGTGAGGGCATGTATAAGTACTTCTAAAACTTTATAGAAGAGACTATCATTGTGAAATAATGTTACATCACCACCTGCAATGCTGGGATCCCATTTGAGCAGCCATTCGAGTTCAGCTACTTCGCTTCTACTCAGTTGCCTTCTAAGTGCCTGGAGAAGCACATTAGTAGAAGATGACCCCCACATCCACATAGAAGACTCAGAGGGAGCCCCTGGTTCCTGGCTCCTGCTTCAGTGTGCCCCAACCTCGACTAATCATTGTAGTCATTTGGGGAATGAGTCAGAGGATAAAAGATCAAACTCTCTCTGTAAACCTGACTTTCAAATACATAATTTTTAGAAGAGCTATTCAAATGGAATTAAAGAGCTAGATTTATTTTGGTGCAAAATAATTTTAAAATCTATACATTTTTTCATAATATGCATTTTCCATGAACTTTTGAAGACTTCTCATGTATGTTTTCTTACATCTTCTACTTCCTACATAAGAATACATGATGGGACCTGGCGGCATGGCCTAGCAGCTTAAGTTCTCACCTTGAACGTGCCGGGATCCTATACGGGCCCGGTTCTAATCCCAGCAGCTCCACTTCCCATCCAGCTCCCTGTTTGTGGCCTGGGAAAGCAGTCAAGGATGGCCCAAAACCTTGGGACCTGCACCTGTGTGGGAGACCTGGAAGAAGTTCCTGGCTCCTGGCTTCGGATCGGCGCAGCACCAGCCATTATGGTCATTTAGGAAGTGAGTCATCGATGAAAGATCTTATTCTCTGTCTCTCCTCCTCTCTGAATACCTAACTATGCAATAAAAATAAATAAATCTTTAAAAAAAGAAAAAGAATGCATGATGGCATTCCCTTTAAGTAACTGCTACAGATCCACAGATTCCTCTAACTGGTTACATACAATCCCATCTTATGAACTTCAGTTTGTCAAATCTAACACATACTTGGCCTTTTCCAGCCTTTATTTTTACAATTCCAGGAAGTATTAAGTGATATCTCATTGTTGTAATTCTCTGTGTGTAAAATTTTCTTTGTGTGCTTATTAGCTTTGGGATTTTCTCTTTTGCAAACTATTCATATTATGTCCATCTTGATATTTGATTATTTTGTTATTTTTCAGGAGCTTTTTTGCTCTTCCAGACCTTAGGTATTTGTCTCACGTTCTACCATCTTTGATCTTTCTCCATGGTCTCCTTCAATAAATAAAAAATGTTAATACTTGTGCTATAAAACTAATTCCTTTTTCTGAAATTTGATATCTGTCTTACCAATTTTGTATCAAACTACATAAATAGATTCCTACATAAAATCAGTGTATTGTAGAAGCAAATTATGCATACCAATATCTTTCCTTAAGACTGCAGAAACATCTCCTAAAACTGCTCAGAGAAGGCCCAGTGTGATGGTTCAAAGGCCAAATCCTCACCCTGCAAGCACCAGGATCCCATATAGGCACTGGTTCATGTCCCAAATGCTCCACTTCCCATCTGCTCCCTGCTTGTGGCCTAGGAAAGCAGTAGAGAATGACCCAAAAAAAGCTCATGGCTCTTGGCTTCATTCAGCTCAGCTCCGGCCATTGAGGCTATTGGGAACCAGCAGGTGGAAGGTCTTCCTGTCGCTCCTTCTCTCCATAAATCTGATTTTATTTCCAGTAAAAATAAATAAATCCTAAAAAAAAACTGCTCAGAGAAATGTTGCTATGCAATCGATTTAGACACGTGTTCTTGAACCAGTCACTGGCAAGAAAGATGTCATTGCTGGTAATTGACTAAATTTATGAGGGAGGCAAGGCTGCTGACACAATAGAGGTAGAAAAGAATGGCTACACAAAATAAAATGACAACATCCACTATAATTATCTACACGAAATTTTAGTTTATTTTTATTGTATTTATTTTTATTGTATTTTAGTGTTTTTCTTGACAATGAATTTTAGCTTGTTAAATACCTTTCCACAACCACTAATAGTAAGTTGATACTATCCTTAGCCAACAAACTAAATTTTGTTGACATTTTTTTATAATTAACCATTGCTATATTTTGTCATAATATATTATCTTCATATGCCCTGCTGGATATTTATTTCCTAATTTCTTTTAAAAGTTTAATCTATATTCATAAAAGAGATTGGCTTATGGTTTAGAGAGGTTGTTTCCATTATTGTAGCTGCTGGTGGTATAAAAATTTTAATCAGGCTTTGGAGTATTAAATTGTAGGGCCTCATAAGAGGTATTGAGAGCTTCTTATAATTATTTGAAGCTCTAAAATAATAATATTGCAATTATCTATTTAATGGTTAGTAGTAACCTGGCTGAGAAACCATCTGGTCCTAATGACTTTTCTAATAGTCAATCTTTAATCAGCTTTCCATCCCTGTACCAGCTATTCTTGATATTTTTTTCCAGTGTCTCCTCATCCCCACAGATTCTGAGCACTCTATTCAGGCAATCAGGTGCACTAGTGTGATAAAGCTTGTCCCTGCCACAACGTCTGCCTTCTGACCCTTCACTCTGACTTAGTGACACTGAAATTCACCAGTGACATCCTTTTGTATATTTTACCCTGACACCCAATAAAGGCACTTTCTCTGAGTCCTCTCCTTCCCCTCCCCACTCTCCCTCCACTTCCATTACCACCCCCTTCACTCACTGACCTCACCTGATTAGTTGAGCCTGCTCCCTTAGTCTCCTCCTTGTGGGCAGCCCTGTACCACTCACAGGGCCTCTCTTAGAGAACCTATGAGTAAAATAAATCCTTTCACTTAGAGAAAATAAATACCTTCCTGAAGGTAATTTCTGAGGCTGTGTTGCAATAGAACTTCAAGACCCTGCAAGACACATCAATTCTCCCATTTACAACACAACTTTCTTTGATTATAAATGGTCTGTTCAAGTTTTCCACCAGTATGCTAGTTCAGTCTCACATTTTCATGGCAGATTCACTTAATGTTTCTAAATTTTTATGAAATTGTTTTCTTATAATTAGGTCATCAACCTAACTGATAATCTTGGATATTTTACGTTCTTCATTCTCTTCATTCTTTAACGAAGCTCATGAAAAGATTATTTGACTATTCAAATATGCATATTATAGATTTATCATCTTACTGAAAAACTTATCAAATTATTATTAATCTCCTATTCGTAAACATCTTTGTTGTTATTTTCTTATAAGTATTTTGTTCCTTGTCCTCTAGTCTTTCTTCTTTAATTACAAATATCATTTAAATTATATATATATAAATATATTTCTCTGAGGACAGGTTTTGACTGTATTCCACAGACTTTGGGTATAAATCATTCTTTTTATCAGTGTGTAATCCTAGGTTGATATAAATAGGTGCATGTCTTCATTTGCAAGGTCAAAATTTTTGTCTTTCAGTTTATGCTTATTTTATTGGGCTGCAATCAGTTAAGTAGCCTACAAAGCTCTGCATTTTTTAATTGGTAAAGCTAGTTGCATAGATAGGAAAGTGATTAACCCTGAGCAAAGTAAGGACTCACTACATGGTTGTGTTAAAAATAGACAACGCCTACCTCGCCTCCTGTCCACTCCAGAGCACATGGTAGTTAAAGCACAAGCTGTGGCTGGGGTCTTGGGACCTGGAATGACATCTGGGACTTCCCAATTCTTCCATTCTAGGTTCTCTATTAATTTTACCCTTTCTTTCCTGGCAGGTACTATTCAGAAGTAATTTAACTTAGTGGAAGAAAAGCTCAGATTAGCTTCAGAGCCTGGCTGAGCCCTTAGTGGATAAGTGTGGGTTTTTGACAATTGATTTAACCTGTGCCTTGGCTCCCTTTTCTAAAATGCAAGGGTAACAATCCGAATTCCCACAATAGGATAGCATGAAAGTATGGTGATGTGTACGAGTCAGAAATTTTTGAAACACAATTCAAGTAATAAAAAAGGAGGACCACAAAAGTTATAGATTTTAGGGATGGAAGTCTAAATAATGTCATGATGTTCTGGAGGGCTCCACTTCTGATTTAGCTCCTTGCTAGTGCTCCTAGAAGAGCATTAAAATGGCTCAAGTATTTGGGACCCTGCCACCAATATGGGAGACCCAGGTGAAGCTCCTGGTTCCAGGCTGGCCCAGTGCTGGCTGTTGTCACTGTCTGGGGAGTGAGTCAGTGAATGAAGATTTCTCTCATTCTCTTTTTCACTCTTGCTCTTACTCTCTTTCACTCTCTTTATATAGAACGCTGACTTTCAAAATACATAAATAAATCTTTAGGAAAAAACTAAAAAAGAAAAAGCCCCAACACATCATGGTGGCCATGATGTCATGCTAAAGTATAAATTGAGCTTGAACTCTGAGGAGACATGTAACTAAAATGGGTGGGGTAGAGTGTACTACAGGAGGGAGGAACTCAAATGAAAGATTCTAGAAATATACATGAGAATTATAAAGAGGATTTATGAAAAAGCTGTAGCTGACATTGTACATCGTGATGAATCATAGCAAGCTTTCCCCCTGAATACTAGAAACAAGTGAAGGATTTCTGCCTTTGTCAATTCTGGTTACCACTGTATTTTAAGTTCTAACCGGATCAAATAGTCATTAAAGAAAAAAAAAACTAAATCATCCAAATCAGAAATGAATAAATAAAATTATGTGTTGCTATTAATAAATGATGTAATGTGTGCTGTAGTCTAAATGCGTGTACACATCCCCTCCCCCCGCAAAAATTAGCGTGTTGAAATTCTCACCACTGCAGTGATAGTGTTAGGAGATAGGGATTTGAAGAGATGATGAATGAGATCACGAGTGAAGAACTTGTAAAAGAGACTTCAGGGGCCCCAGAAGGACAGTGAGAAGGTGCCCTTTACAAACCATAGAGCAGGCTTTCCCCGATGATGCATCTGTTAGTGACTGCATCATGAGCTTGCCATCCCCCAGAACTATGGGAAATAAGTTTCTGTTGTTTTTTATGCTGACCATTAGCATAAAAAAGCTGCTAGTTTTTGTGTTTATTTTGTAACCTGCAACTTTACTAAATTTGCACATCAGAGCTTTATCAGAAAAGGGTATTGAATCTTTTTTTTTTTAAGATTTATTTTTATTATTTTGTTATTGGAAAGGCGGATATACAGACAGGAGAGACAGAGAGGAAGATCTTCCATCCCCAAGTGAGCGCAACGGGTCCATACTACGCCGATCCGAAACCAGGAGCCTCTTCCGGGTCTCCCACGCGGGTGCAGGTTCCCAAAGCCTTGGGCCGTCCTCGACTGCTTTCCCAGGCCACAGGCAGGGAGCTGGAAGGGAAGCGGGGCTGCCGGGATTAGAACCGCACCCATATTGGATCCTGGGACGTGCAAGGCGAGGACCTTTAACCACTTGCGCCACCGCGCTGGGCCCCAAGGGTATTGAATCTTACCAAGTGCTTTCTCTGCATCTATTGAGGTGATCTTGTGGTTTTTTTGTTCATCACTCGGATGATGTGATTTATGATCCTTATTGGTGTGTAAATGTTGAACAACCTTGTGTTCCTGGGATAAATACAAATTGATGATAATGTCTGATTATTTTGATATGGCTTTCAATTCACTCTGCTAGTAATTTATTGAGAATCTATTGCCACCTGTTTTCATCAAGAATGTAATTGTGTGTGTGCGGTCTGTATTTGGCTTTGGTATCGAGTAATACTGAAAGAGAGCAGCAGATTTTCATCTGGTTTAATATTTTTGAAAAGTTTGAGGAGTCAATAAAATAAAAAATGAAAAATAGAGCAAGTTAGCAAAAACATAACTTGGTTCTTTAAAAAATATCAGTAAATCTAAACTCTAGCTAGTCTAATTAAGAAGAAAAGACATAAATTACCAAAAACAAGAATGAAAGAAGATATGTATCTTAAGATATATATTTTACAAGTATTAAGAGATTTGAGGAGATTATCATGAAAAAAAATCATGTAAATAAATCTATCAGATTAAATGGGCATACTTTTGCTAGATCCTGGCAGATACTACTTTCTGAATTTGGTACAGTAGTAGTTCTCATCTCACACACGCCTTCAAAACTTGTCTTCCTGCCCCCCTAAACCCCGCCAAGAGATGGAGCTTGTGCCACATATCCTTGAACTTCAGCAGGGTTTTTGCAACTGCTTCTATTAATAGAAGACAACTTGAGCTGAAGAAGTAACCTTGTGTAACTTTAAAATCTAGGTCATAGAATGTGACAGAATGACAAAAATAATAACAAACACTTTGAACATAGGTTGATTTTTTTAAATTATTTGTTTGTTTTTAAAGTCAGAGTTACAGAAAGAGGAGAAATAGAGATCTTTTATCCACTGGTTTCCTCTCCAAGTGCCTGCAAGGGCCAGGGCTGGCCTGGGCCAAAGCTGGGAGCCAGAAACTTCTTCTGGGTCTTTCTTTTAAGTTTGGGAGCCAACAACTTGGGTCATCCTCTGATGCTTTCCTGAACCATTAGCAGGGAGCTGGATTGGAAACAGAACCAGCACTCATATGGGATGCCAGAGCCACAAGTAGAGGCTTAGCCTGCTACAAAATGGCACCAGTCCCTGAATGTAGACAAAATAAATAAATATGCTTATATGTATAAAGATACACACATATGTTTTGCAGAAGGCATTTAACTCTTCAGATATATTGTTAGAAATCATCTGCATCATTTTCTCTGCCTTCAAATTGGTTATTTCCCAACATGATGACACGAATTTAACTAATCCCAGCAGGGAAAATTATTACATTAAGTTTCTCCTCCAGTTAGCTAGACAACAATTCTGCAACACAAGGTCAGAGTCATTGTGCCTTAGTCTCCTGTGTTTTTAACAACTGCCTTTGTGCCCAGGTGGCTTGTGTTGTGCCCTTCTGTATCACAAATGTGCTTTGCCATTTCTCTGGTGCCTTTCTTCTTAAGCATTGAAGTCACAAGATAAGTGACAATTTTTAAAACTCTAATTAAAAACCTTTCTGCATATGTCCCACTTAATTAGCTTCTGTCAACCCCGATTATACTCAAATTTTTAAAATTACACTTTCCTTTTACTGATTCTGCTTTGTGTGCATAACGTGAAATAACAGGCCAGCTATTTGTTCTGAGCTTTTCCAGTGAATGACTACCATATTGTGTTCAAGAAATTATCAGAATAACATAAATGCTAACCCAAAGGCTCTTGGATATGAATAGATTACATACTGATGAACTCCTGTAATTGCTTTGCAGGTTTGAGGTGAAAAGGTAATTTTTCTCTGGTATAATCATACCTAGTGCCTGCTTTAGAATTTCTTCACATGAAGGTGACCCATGAAGAGAAAATTTCCTCAAGTCAGGATGTGAATAAGACTGATCTAGCAGTTTATTGCATAGTGGGCCAAGCTTCTACCTGCAGCTCTGGTGTACATATGGGTGCTGCTCAACTTCCAGTCTGGTTCCCTGCCTATGCTCTGAGTAAGCAGTGAAAGATGGCTCAAGTCCTTGGCACCTGTGCCTATATGAGGGACTCGGAAGAAGTTCTTGGATCCTGGCTTGACTTTAGCCATTTTGGGACTGAACCAGCAAATGAAGGATTCTCTCTCTCCCTCTCTCTCCCTCTCTCTAACTCTGCCTTTCAAATTATATATATATATAATTATGTATTTTTGAATTATATATATATATAATTTGAAAGGCAGAGTTATATATATATATCTTTAAAACAAAGAAATTCAGATTTCTTGTTCTTACCTGCACTTGTGTGACTCTCATCCCAAATATCCTTTATTTTCTCAATAGTCTCCTGTACAGAATGGGGACTAGGTCTACTCTTAAATATATCTGAGAGTTTAAAACAAAACAATGAATACACAAATCTTAGCCAGTACAAAATATCAATTGTTCTCTGTACTTCCAAGACCCTGACTCAGAGAACTTGGACTCAGGCATGGAAATCTGAAACTAAGGTGCACCCTCCCCTAGGAATCCTTTTGTAGTTTCTGTTCTGAGAACAACTCCTCTGTTAAGCTCTTTCCTACATCCAGTGATCCCCAACAAGCCTCAACATCAAACTTTCCTGTGGATCTTTCAAAACTGTAAATTCTTGTGTTTCCCCCTGAGAAATTATAATACTGCATGTCTGGCAAGCAGCATTCTATGCCATGGATGGTGCCAATATGGGCTGGAGTTGAAAATCTTTACTTCAAAGTCTCTCACCTATTTTTGTCAATTTCTGCAGATTTTTTTCAGAAAAAAATTTGACATGTATCTGTAGTATACATGTATCTAAAGTTCTGTTATATTTTATCATCACTAGAGTCAAAATCTCTTTTGTCTTCAATTTAAAAATTTGTTTTGAGTTAGATTTCAGAAGCTTAGTTCTTAAATGTTGCTTATTTAGTTATTAATAAATAAATAAATGTTAAATAAATGTTTGCAAACTGTGGTGGCTTCATTATGACAGTAATTACACTCTCTTGGCATAATGTATATTCTTTATATCTGAATATACTTCAAAGCATTCAGCATGCTCTCTAACCATGTGTCTGAAACCCCATACCCATTATAACAGTAGATAGCACTCAATGCTTCAGTATTTTTTTTTTTTTGGTAACTTCAGCCCTTTTATCTGACTACTTATTGTTTCTGTTTAGATCATTTCTTTTTGTTACATCATAAAGTATTTAATTAAGAGCTTGTACTATCAGTCAAAGAAGCATTCACTTTGCCATTATCTTCTTGTCTCCCTGTGTCTGTCACTGGTATTATTTCTAACTAGCAAGCACTTTCTAAAGTCTTTGCAGTTCCTGTAGATCCTTTGGACTACCTTCAACATCCTAACATCAGAGACTTTTTGAGGGATTTTAGGCTAGAAATCCCAACCTGCTAGAGGACACAGGACTAGATTTCCCTTTTTTGTGAAAGTTTCTGAGCCAAGTCATTGCTGTCTCTATATACCTTCTGTGATAGTTCAGATTCAACAAGATGAGATTGTATACAGGGGATATTTTCAGATTCCACCCTGGTAGCTAAATTTGGTGTCCCCCAAAGATCACATGTTGGAAACTCAATCCTCAAATCCTCAAATCCTCAAATCCTCAATCCTCAAATTTCTGAATGAATTGGATGTGGAGGTGAGGCTTTTGGGAAATAATTAGATTAGAGGCGATCATGACACTGGAGTCCCCACTGTCATATTAGCAGCTTTGGAAGAAGATATACCCAAGCTAGAACGCTTGCTTTGTCTCCACAGTGTTGTCATTGCAGGAAAGAGGACATCAGAAGATGCTGTTACGAATTAACCAAATCTGTACCAGAAATGAGTTGGAGGCAGACTATTAGAAGCTCAGAGGACTTTATTCACTGGCCACCACTGACCTGTGGACTGTCCCATTCTGCTACACGTGGAAGAGAGGAGCAGCCCTGATCAGCCAAGGTTAAAGGGTTCTTAAGCAGTGATCATCCAATCAACTAAGAGCACTGGAATATAATGCAAATCATTCAATCAACCAAGCTTATATCAGTGCACAATATAATTGATCCAATCAACTGTAGTGGTGTGGAACACAGACACCTAGTTTAAACATCGTGTACTTTAAACTATCCAATCAGCAAAAGTCGCATCCCACCTTAATAGCAACCAACAGAACCAGGTAAACAGGTCTTCCCAATTCCATTTACAGAAAACAAGTTGGGGCAATCAGCTTGCTACCTGAGTTGTAAAAGAAAAGCAGATTTCATCCTGGAGAGAGATAAGTTCTCTCACTCCCCTTTTGGAACTCTCCAAGAACCTGAGTTTTTGGCAAAGGTTAGGCAAGGGATATATCCCAGAAATGTTTCTGAAAACCTAGCCTTACTGTTGCCATATTCTGTTGTCTGAATTGTCATAACACCAGTAGAAGTGCTTGAACTCCCCACTCCAAGCCATGAGCAAATGTACTTCTTTAAAAATCACCTGCTCCCAAGAATTGTGTAATAGCAACCAAAAGCAAACTGGGACACTCAGGAAGCAATTCCCCATCCACAGCTTAGCCAGAAACCGCAACTCACAGTTTCCCCAGAATGATTGTAGCTATTTATTCAGTCATTATTTTGCCTGTTTGACACACTGCTGTCTCAGAATTGTAAGGGTCAAGTTTTTATTATGTGAGACAAAGGATTTGCAGATTTGTAGCTCACAATTACAGATATTTGATTTTGCTGCAATTAATTCAGTTAAAACCAAAGATATAATCATTAAATTCACTGAGCTGAGCACATACAACACAGATCAAACTGTAATTTTCCAAAGGTCATGTGTCATGATCTCTTAGCATTCAAATACATACCTATGCCATCATCAACATTGCAGCAGAATAACAAAATGGATGAAGCTCCGTTCCTTTATACTCCCACTTGTAGAGCAGGAATCATATCTGTCTTCCTTGTTCTTCCTCCTTGTCTCTAGTACCTAGGCCTGTGGCCTGTATATGACAAGAGCCGAATTAACAGGCAAGTAAATGAATCATCTTCTTTTTGTTTTTCCAATGTATTTAGTTAGCATGTCTTTTACAGTGACAAGCAAACTGGAGAAACATGATTTCTATATTTCCAATTCATCTAAGGAATATGTCATTATTTCATCTCAAACATGAAACTATTAACAATAGTACTTTCATATTAGCTGTAAATCATATACGCAGCAGCATTTTGTCAGTCAACAGTTGGTGATGAAGAGGACAGCATGTCTGATAGAGAAGACGGGTACTCAAGGGTTTAGATTTCAGGTGTATCCTCAACTCCCAGGAGACCTATGTGAAGAAGCCCCTTCTTCTCCACAGTGTGGAAGAGACTGAAAAAGAAAAGTGTTGCACATTGATCTGAGCCAATGTGTATAATACTTCCACGCATTGAAACAAACAATTCCAAATGGGCAAAGCAGGATTCAGCAAGAAAAGAATGAGGACCCTGAAGCCTAGTCTAGAGAAGTAGAAAATCTAACCTGAGGATGGAAATTGTTTTTAAAAAGCCTTTTTAGTTTTTATTTCTTTTTTATTAATTATTTGAAAGGTGCACAGGCAGACAGGCAAGGTTAGAAGGAAATCTGCATCCTCTAGTTTACTACTCCAATGCCCAAAACAATTGGGTCTACGCTAGGCCAACACCAAGAGTCAGGAATGCAATTTAGGTCCTCCGTGTGTGGTGGGGATCTATGTATTTATTTGAGCCATCACCTGTTGGGATGTGCATTAGTTGGAATAAGGAACAGGGCAAATTTTCATTGGAGGGGATGATATTCTGCCAGCTCTACTTTCAGACGAGGGATGATCTCCAAGCAAATGATTGAAATTACCTGGACAACGCGAGGCTGGACTCAATGCATGGTTCATGCTTGTAATGAAGGAATCATGACTGGATATGAACTGTACTACTGCAACAATGTGGAGGAATCCAACATGGGTGGAGGGTATGGGGAGGGTTTGGGAGAGTCCCAGAGCCCATGAAACCGTGTCATAAAATGAAATTAAAAAAAAAAAAAAAAGAAAGAAACAGGGCAAAGACTCAAACCCAGAAACTATGATGCAGGTTATAGGCATCCCCAAGCTGCCTCATAACTGCTATGCTGAACACCTACCCTCATAAAAACGTTAAGATGGGGGTCTGAGCAACAGGTCAGCCAAGTAAAGGGCAGGTAGTCTGGAGGTCCCAGGCAGAGAGAGCAGCACACCCAAGACCTTCAGGCAGCAGCCTAAGGATGAAGACCTAGGACAGCAGAGTCCAGGAGGGCTGCAGGATATGTGTAAGATGAAGCCCAAGAAAGCAGCAGAAATCAAATCATGTGGCCTCTCTGAAACTGTTGAACTTCACACTAGATTCAGCAGAAAGTCCCTGAGGAGTTCAAGTGGGGGAATTATGTGTTCTGACCACAGTGCTAAAGGCCTCTGTGGCTCCAGTAATGACAATTACATAGAACAAAATAGATAAGACTTTTCTCTAATGATGTTTATTTCATTTTTATTATTTATTTATTCTGTTGCAGTTTTCCAACCTATAAAATATCTTTGTCCCTTGTAAATTACTCAGTGATTCATCCTGAACCTTGTAAACCTTAGCTGGAGGCAAGTTGAAGCTTGTGAATTCAGCTTTCCCCTAAATCTAATAAAAAGTCACAATTCAATATGTAGTTGTCCTCAGTGCAGCATAATACCCTAAAATATTATTTTACCCATTTTATAGCTATCTTTTAATCAAATATTCAAGTTGCAGAATTACAACTATACTTCTGTTTCAAAAGATACAGCAGATATCTGAATATCTGACAAGCAAGATAAATGACAATTAGATTTGGGGAAAGAACTACAAACATCAACACCACAAATTGTTAGAACATCCCAAGAGCTGCAGGTTGTTAGTGAGGCATGCCCTCTGCTGTGTTTTGGTGTTTATTTCTCCCCTAAAGTTGTATGTTAAAATTCTAATTTCCAAGGTAATGCTACTAGGAGGTGGAGTCATTGAGAAGGACTCTGCCCACGCCCTGTCACAGAGATTCCGAGAGCTCTCTAATCCTTGCCACCATGTGGGAATAGTGGAAGAGGCACCATCTATGAGCCAGATAACAAGCCCATTCCCAGAAAATGAATCTGCAAAAGCTCCTTGTCTTGAACTTCCCAGCATGCACCTGGTTTGGGACTTCCAGCATGCACAACTGTGCAATATACATTTCTGCTGTTGATGAGCCACAGTTATGGTGTCTATTAGAGTAGCCTGAATGAACTAAGACACTCTCACCTCTCCAAAAGAAATGAACTTTGGCTCATTCTGGATTTAGAATGAACCACATTCTAGAATGAACCTGTAGTTTTTTGTTGTTTCCATCATCTTGGAACCCAAAAGATAGAGGTTCTGAACACAGAAAATCTATTTCTCACAAGCATAATTCTCCCCAAGGAAGATTTTTCTTTTTAATTGAGAAAATACTTGTTTAGCTGTTTGAGTGGAGATGGATGGAAACAGTAATTATAAAATCTGTCAGCAACCATGCTTACAGGCAATGGGGGGATTCTTTCTTTGCCACATCTATTGTTCATTAAGCTGGTGATTTTTAACTCTACCTAGCCCCACTGACCCCTTCTAATGTAATTATTGGGTTTACCATTTTAGTATCCAGAAATTAAATTGCTGAATATTTTCTATCCACACACAATTCAAGTAATTCAATAAACTTCCCCACATGAGTTATAAATAGAATAGCCAGATAAACATAGGAGTATTTATAACAAAAGAAAATATTAATTGTCTATCTAAATTTAAGTTTAACTTGGCTTCCTGTAGTTTTTTGTTCTTTGCATCATCTTGGAACCCAAAAGATAGAGAAGAAAAAATGTTAAAGCCACGTATAATAATAATATATATTTGAATGTGTAAGTGCTCACCATATGGCATAAAATGAGATGGGCAGATGCTTGCTCTTCCATGTACAAGGAAATTGCTATAATTATAATAGCCACTAACATGGACTGATTTTAATAGGTTTCATTGGCCACTAAAATACCCCAAGTCATATAATCATTAGTGACATGATTTTCTGAAGTGGCAGTCTCAGTCTTTTCAAAAGAGCCAAAATATTCCTTTAATTTGAATGATATTTGCACTTCTGGAAAACCTGGTATGTAGTAAAACAATACTGGATGTACAGACATATTTTAACTAAGGTCTATGATCATAAAATTACAGTGTTTCTCACTCACATAGAGACAGGCATTGTACAATTCTTTGTCCTGTGGAACTTTGCTGCACACTGTAGGACATTGTCTTCTCTGGCTGAGCTCACTAAAACTAATAGTAGCCTCCCTCAATAGTAACAATCAAAAAACACTCCTACTAATTTTCCCCAGTGGGTAGTAGTCTCTCTGAGGCTGCTATTTTAGACCATACATAAGGGGAGGGTCCAGGGGAACACTCCAGGATGAATAACGGAATAGTCTGAAAACAAAACAAAGCAAAAAGCAGAGACAACCAAATGGAATTTGATCAATGTTCCACTATTGCTATGTCATGAAATTACAGGTCTGTGCACAAAAATCTTTAGTAAAACATCAGTTTCTTCTTTTTTTTTTTTTCTTTCAATCTGAGAGACAGAGAGAAAGAAAGATGGATGAAGCTCCTATCTACTTGTTCACACTTCAGACACACTTCTGTGGTGGACAGAGTGGAGAGCCAAGAATGCAATCCAAGATCCCACATGGGTGACAGGAATACAATTACCTGAGCCATCACTACTGTCTCCTAGCATTGCATCAGTGGAAGACCGAAATCATGAGCCTGAATCTAAATATTTCAATGTGAGTATTAACCATTAGACTAAGTGCATCATGTCTCTCCATTTCTAGTAACTTGAAATGGGGAGTATAAGATAGTTCAGGTCTGAAGCATCTGGACGGGTACTCCAAAAAGCCTGTAGAAAATGCAACAAAGATATGCTTATTTGGGGAAAAAAAATAATTGAAATCGTTAGTATGAGGAGTTGTCAAAAAATGCATGGAATGAAGTAAGTGCATGGCAAAGCAGATAAAACCATCTCTTGGGACATCCACACTCCTTACTGGGATGCCTAGAATTGAGTAATGATTCCACTTCTAATCCAACCCCTGATAAGCCACAACCCAGGGAGCAGCAGATATGATTCAACTACTTGAGTCCCTTTCACATGTATAGAAGACTCAGATTGAATTTTGGACTCTTGGTTTTTTTTTTTTAAGATTTATTTATTTTTATCACAAAGTCAGATATACAGAGAGGAAGAGAGACAGAAAGGAAGATCTTTCATACGATGATTCACTCCCCAAGTGAGCGCAATGGCCAATGCTATGCCAATCCGAAACCAAGAGCCCAAAGTCTCTTCTGGGTCTCCCACACGGGTGCAGGGCCCCAAGGCTTTGGGCTGACCTTGAGTGCTTTCCCAGGCCACAAGCAAGGAGCTGGATAGGAAGTGGTGTCACCAGGATTAGAACTGGCACCCATTTGGGATCCCGGCACATCCAAGGCAAGAACTTTAGCCACTTGGCTATTGTGCTGGACCCCCAATCCCAGTTCTTGAAGCCTTTTGAGAAGTAAATTACTGAATGTAAAATCTCTCTCTCTCTCTCTCTCTCTCTCTCTCTCTCTTTCTCTCTGTAACTGCTTTCCAAATAAACATAATAAATCTTTTTAAAAAAGAAATTCTGGAAGGCAAAACTTGAATGCAGAAGGAGATGAAAAAGCCTCAGCTTGCACATGTGGGCCTGTGGCCTCCATATGCCATTTCAGAGTAACTGTGTTCAACTGCTCCTGATTCCAGCTCTCTGCAAATGTGCACCCCAGGAGTTGGGCTGCTACTGCCAACACTGGAGATGTGCACCAAGTTCCTAGCTCTTGGCTTTAACATGGCCCCATCCTGGCCACTGGAGACTTCAGTAATACATCCTTAGATGATGGTATCTCTCTTTCTCCCCCTCTCTTTATTTTTCAAATAAGTGAATAAATTAATAATTTTCAAATATTTATATATCTCCTAATCTGTAGGCATCATTTAAATTAAAAAAAAAAAAAGCCTTCAGTACTATGTTTCTTGTTTCACAGTAAGGAATGTGAGAAAATTTAAAAATTTGATTCCCAATATAGGGAAAGAACTCAAATCAAAGTTTTGCTGGTCTTAAAATGGATTTAATTAGCTGGTATGGCTCATTCTGCAGATGTCCTACTTTGTATCCTAGCCCAAAAGCACTTTCTCATTTCACACGTGAAAAGACCACTGGAACACTGTCCCTAAGACAGCATTGTTGTTTTTTTTTTTTTTGTCCAAGTTGATGTCACTTTCTTCTGAGTCAGTTTTAACCAGAAATGTATGTTCCTAAAATAATGCAACAGAAAACCTCAGAGGTGAGGATTTATTTTATACCATTCTCCAAACTGGAACCTCCTAAGATATATACTTTATACAAGCAAATTATGAACCTCAGAAAATACATCCTGGTTATGCCATAGGCCACATCTAACATTCATACCCCACAAACACAATGAGCTGAATGGCTCCAAGCCATCCTGCTGAGTGAGAGCTGCAGACACTCAGCAGCAAGATGCCCATGGTCTCACAGCATTCCAGATGCAAAGAAGTTACATTAATGCTATTTCCTGCAGCTGACTCAAGAAGGGAAGAAAGCATGATCACAGAAGGACCAAATTTGTGAATGTCCTACTCCTTAAAAAAGCTTCTAACTCCAAGTTTTAAGAGAGTATGCTTTCAAACCTTCAAAGATCAGAAATATTACTAAAAGTGGGTACATTTGTCCATGGAAGAATGGAAAATAAGTACATTTGTGAAGAATTTAAAAAATCTAGACACAGTTTTTTTTTCAAAATGTACAATTTCCTTGAGTTTTTACAAGATTTATATACACCATGAAAAAAATTGTATGTCCTAACCTATCTACAAACTGAACATGAGAGACACAAAAGCCCAAACAAGATATTAAAAAAGGTAATTCGTTAAAAAGAATAGTACATCCTGATCAAGTGAGATTTTTCGAAGTAGAAGACTGATTTACCTTTATTGAATCTATCACTACACTGTTATAGTGTGGCTTTCAGGAAATATCTCCTCAAAATATATCACATGCCACAAGGCCCAGAGCTGAGCCAATCTGAAACCAGGCACCCAGAGCCTCGTCTGGCTCTCCCATGAAGATGCAAGGCCCAAGGCTTTGGGCTATCCTTGACTGCTTTCCCAGGCCACAACCAGGGAGCTGGCTGGGAAGCAGGACCACCAGGATTAGAACCAGCGACTATATGGCATCCTGGCATATGCAAGGCAAGGACTTTAGCTGCTAGGCTACCATGCTGGAACCACAAGCCTTGACTTTTTAATAACCCCAGCCAGGCATGCTCTGAGCTGCTTTGTTGATACTGACCCAATTCCCCTCCTGGGCATATTCTACATGGACCAAAAGTGCTAAGCCATGGAGCAACCCTCTGTCTTTCACCAGTTTCCCAAAAGACTTGAAGAAACAGGCTCTCGTGACAGTTATCTTCTGCTTCCCGAAAGTTATGATACTGCAAAATAGGAATCTCAGAATCTTGTGCTTTTTCTTTAATCAATTCACGTTGGAAATGTCAAAAAATGAATTGTGTCCTCTGAAGCCTCACAAGTTGAAGACCTAACCCCAGAACCTCGGAATGTGCATTGTTTGGAAATAGAGTCATCACAGATTTGATTAAGTAAAGGAAGATGAGGTCATACTAGAGTCGGTCTTAATATAGTATGACTGCTGTCCTTATAAAAGGAGAAGCTTAGACACAGAGTGTGCCCACCAGGAGAATGCCACTTGAGGATGAAGGCAGAGATCGGATTGACGCTTCTCTAAGCCAGGGAACCCCACCGGCTCATTCACCCTCAAAAAAGAAGGAGGCACTGAGCAGGTCTTCCTTCAGAGCCCTAGGGAAAAAATCAACCTTGCTGACACTTTCTCTTCAGAATTTTTACTTCAGAAATATAAGGAAACATATTTATGTAGTTTAATCCACTCAGTAGTGCTGGGTTAGTATTCCTAGGAAAATGCATCAAAAGTTATAGTGGGCTGGCACCATACTTCAACAGGCTAATCTTCCACCTTCAAGTACCAGTATCTTCTATAGGCATCAGTTTGTCATGTTCCAGTTGCTCCTGACTCAGCAGCCTACTTGCAGCCTGGGAAAACAGCAGAGGACAACCCTGCACCCATATGGGAGATCCAGAAGTTTCTAATCATCTTAGCTCTGGCCATTGTGGCCATTTGGAGAGTGAACCAGTGGATGGAAGATCTTTCGCTTTCTGTCTCTCCTTCTCTCTGTAAACCTGCATTTCACATAAAAATAAGTGATTTTTGGTGTTTTGTATTGTAAAATGAGTAGATTTTGAAAAAGCAAAAGTTATTATAGAGAAGCCCACACCATCTGTATTTTCTTGTAGCTAAGGAGGGAAAGGGTCAGAGCTTTACCAGTACTAACATGGAAATGACAACATTATTACAGCCTATCATCTAGAACACACCACACACAATTCCAAGGACCGCTCTGTATGCATCCCTTTCAAAAAGTCTTTAATTTGCTCAAATTGCCTGCCTGCACCAGGAGAAACACAGCTGGCAGCCCCAGAAACCATGCTAGAATAGAAGTAATGGAAGAAAGAGTTCTAAGTAATGGAGTCTAGCTTTTATGCTACTGCTTCAACAGACACTGTGTCTTAGTTAAAATTTCTATATCTATTAAATATATATTCAAATTTTTTAATTCAAAAGGAAAAGTGAACTAAAATCATGTTTGCTTTGATCTGAAAATGATTTATCTTCTCTTATGCCCATGCTGTATTTTATCGCCAACTTAACAGCATTCAGAGAGGGTGAAACCTTTACAACGTAATCAGGTTGCTAAGAGGAACTAAAGCTAGAGTGGGTTATTATCAAGCATCACTGCCCACTGCTCAGTCTGTTCTCACTTCTTTGCCTGCACCTGCTGGTGCCTGCTTGTCCTTATACTTCTCCTGTTTTCTGCCATGAGTTAGTGCTGAACAAGACCCTCACCTAAAGCCCCACAGACATCAGCACCATGGCCTTGGATTTCCCAAATTCCAGGACTGTGGGCCAAAATAAGTCTATATGCTTTCTAAATTACACAGTCTAGGGTATTCTATAATAGATACAGAAATGCACTAAGACAATGCTTTTGTTAACTTCAAAATGGAAGTGGGAAGTGCAAAGAAACAGTTGAATGTAACAGATTTCCCACAATTAGATACATTTATGGCCTTTGTGTTCAACAGAGGACAGGGAAGAATAAAAGAAAAGTGAGAAGAGGGGTAAAGAATAAGCATGTTCAAGTCTGAGAACCAAAAACCTAATATGCTTTAGGATTTCTCTATTTCACTAGAAATTCACACTTTTCAACACAAAAGCAGAAGTTACATATCTCTGTGTACAGATACATAAGTGTGTGTGTGTGTGTGTGTGTGTACTTGTTAAGAAATCTGAAGATCTTGAGGCTTGTCCAGAAATCTGACTATAATGAAGTGGGAAGAAAGTCTTTTTCTCTGGCAGTGGCAGTGGCAAGGTGTTTAGCCCCTTTATCCTTTTTTTCTAACAATCCTTTTTGGAATATTTATCTGTTTTTATTGGGAAGATTTACAGAGAGAAGGAGAGACAGAAAGCAGAAAGCTCTTCCAGCCTCTGGTTCACTCCTCAACTGGCCGAAATAGCTGGAGCTGAGCTGATCTGAAGCGAGGAGTCGGGAGCTTCTTCCATGTCTCCTACATGGGTGCAGGATCCAAGGCTTTGGTCCATCTTCTGCTGCCTTCCCAGGCCACAAGCAGGGAACTGGAAGGAATGTGGAGCAGCTGGGATACAAATCAGTGTCCATATGGGATGCTGGCATGTGCAAGGCAGAGGATTTATCCTTTATTCTATCCATTGTGTGCACCTATTCATGGGAAAAATGCACAAGCACAGATACCTCAAATTCTGTAAACAATTTGCAGGCTTTCTTGAAGCAGAAAATGAATCCTGGTCCATAAATTTCTGATTAAAAAGCCCTTACCCGCAACATAGATATCAAATTTCAGCTCATCATTTACACAAATAAATTCTGACTATGATAACAAATACCATAAGTAGAGTGTCTGATGATAAACAACAAATGTTTTTTCTTCCTTAAGTCCAGATATGGAGAACTCCAAGATCAAGGCATCAGCAGTTAGTATCTTGGAAGGGCCCACTTCATGGCTGAAGGGTAGCTATCCTTTCACTGTTCAATCACATGGCAGGAGGAACGAGGGGGTGCCATGGGGTCTCTTTAATAAGGGCCTTCAGACATAATAACCTCTAAAAGATTCTGCCACCTTCTTTTATAAAAATATATTTAGTTATCTAGTCATTTATTTATTTGAAATGCAATTTGAAAGAAACAGGAAAAAGAGAGATATTTTTCACCAATTAGTTCATTCCACAAATGCCCATAACATCCAGGGCCAGAGCAGGTTGAAGCCAGGAGGCAACAACTCCATCTGAGCTCTCTTAAAAATGGCAGGACCCCAAATTCTCAGACCATCGTCTGCTTCCTCTCAGATTCATTAGCAGGAAACTGGATCTGAGATAGAGGGATGTTTTGATCTTGTTTGGGATGTAGGCATCTGAAAAGACAGTTTAATACACTGTACCACAGTACCCACCCAGACCCCATTTCTTCATACCATTACAGTTTCAGGGCATGAGCTTTGAGAGCACATATATAGCCAGACCATCTTCCAATACCAGCTTACATAGTATCTACTTCATAAGCTTTTTCTGAATACTAAATACTACAACCTGTGATGCTGATTCCTTCTTTTGGATTTTTACTGCACATTCTTAGTAATGATCTATTTAGTCTTTTTTATTTCTATTTTTGTGCATGTTAATAAGCTCTTGGGATTCAAACTCACTGAGGAAAAGGTCCTGTCTTAAATATTATAGCATTATGCAGAGACAGCAGCATACATATTCATTCATATGTATTCATATAATATATTCATACAAATATTCATATAGTATATATTATATGAAAATGGTATATGAATACGTATGTATATATTCAGTATGAGTACCAGGCTCAACAAGTGCTTGATGTGTGATGACTTACTTCTTAACTAATACATGCCATAATTCTTTCCAAAATTCAGGAAAGAAGGGTGCTTTCATAATGCTACATAAAGCATAATCTCACAGATCTATACGATTAACAAAAGGCTCAGTAATACACTTCCTAGAGTAGGCTAGGTGCTTTGACAAAGGAAAAACAACTGTAATGTAGATGAGTCCCTAGCATGTGGTTAGAGAGATGACACCTGGAGGCCCTGTTGTTGTGGCATGGTTGGTTAAGCTGTTGAATGCTGAGTCAAGTGCTAGCTGCTCCACCAGCAATTCAGCCCATGCTGATGTAAAAAAAGGGAAGGCAGGAGAAAACAGCCCAAGTACTTCGACCCCTGCCACCCATATGGGAGACCCACATGAAGGTTCTGGCTCTTGGCCTCAACCTGGTACAGCTCCAGCTATTGTGGCCAATGGGGAGTGAAGCAGAAGATGTAAGAGTTCCATGTTCCATGCTTCCTCTCCTTCTCTCTCTCTCTCTCTCTCTCTCTCTCTCTCTCTCTCTCTTTCTCTCTCTCTCCCCTGTTGCTCTGCCATACAAATAAATAACGAAACTCCTAAAAGGAGAGACAGATAAATTATATTTCAGTAAGCCTACTTCCCCATATTCCATGCAGAGAAGACAATAAGACTGAAAATGATTGATAAGTGAAAAGCTCATTGGAGGAGAAACTTCTTTAACATACTCACTAAACAAATAATACATTTAATTAGAGTAAGAAAATATAGTATGCCATAGAAGTAGATATTCTGGTCTCTCATTTAACTAATTGGGTGTAGGAGGATTTTTGTTTCCAAGGTAATGATAAAAACAATTTAAAAATTAAACTTGTGGCTTTCATAAAGAGATAAAAATGAATACATACTAAAAATATCTTTAAGTCATTAATGAGAGAAAAGATAAGAGGTTATAGTCAGGTCAAAGGAGAATTCAAAGGACAAACATTTGGGGGACTGGCATTGTATAACCTGCCGCCTGTGCTTCCAACATCATATATGGGTGCCTGTTCATGTCCCAGCTGCACCACTTCCCATCCAGGAACTGTGTAATGGCCTGGAAAAGCACTGGAAGATGGTCCAAGTGTCTGTGCCCCTGTGCTCAGCATGAGAGTTGGATGAAGCTCCTAGCTCCTGGCTCCATTGCAAGCATGTAGGGAGCAAATCAACAAACAGAAGATCTCACTCCATCTCTCTGTAACTCTGATTTTCAAAATAAATGAACACATATTTTGTTTTAAAAAATCATATTTTTATACTAAAAACCTTAAAATGAATGTGCAAGTTGACACAAAATTAACAATTTCTCAGATAGGAAAAATAAAAATCAAATCCACTCAGGACAGAACTTGCATGTCTACAGACAAAAACAACTTCACATTGCAACCAACTATGCTCGAGTTCAATGCTGAAAAGCAACTCCCATTGAGTCAGAATGTACCGCATTGGGGCAAGTGAGGAAAAGTATCAGGCTAGTTCTCTGAACGCAGTGCCGGCATTTCTTATGGGTGTTGGTTCTATTCCCAACTGCTCCACTCCCATCCATGTCTATGTTTATAGCCTGGGAAAGCAGCAAAGGATGGCCCAAGGCCTTAGACCCCTACACCCTGGAAGAAGTTCCTGACTCCCAGTTTCAGACCCACCCAGCTTTGGCTGTTGCTACTATTTAGGAAGTAAGCCAGCAGATGGAAGATCTTTCTGTATCTCCCTTTTTCTGTAATCCTTTCAAGTAAAAATAAATAAATAAATAAATAAATAAATAATATGAATCTTTTAACAAAAGAACAACATCTAAAATTTGTAAGAATTAAAAGGGTTTTCTTGCCTGCAACAATAGCAGCTTCTTGTATTGCAGTAACTTAGCTCTCTCTCTCTCTCTCTAAAGATTTATTTTTATCGGAAAGGCAGATTTACAGAAAGGAGGAAACACCAAGAGAAAGATCTTCTATCTGCTGGTTTATTCCCCAAGGGGCTGCAATGGCCAGAGCTGAGCCCATCTAAAGCCAGGAGCAAGGAGCTTTTTCTCCCATGCGGGTACAGGGTCCCAAGGCTTTGAGCCATCCTCCACTGCCTTCCCAGGCCACAAACAAGGAGCTGGATGGGAAGTGGAACAGCTCAGAAATGAACCAGCACCCGTATGGGATCCTGGACTGTGCACGATGAGGGTTCAGCCACTGAGCAATCACACTGGATTTTACTTGACCTTCTTTCCAAGAGACACATGGACATAGTAAATCCTTAGTGTGTTCCCCTAAGAGTGCTTCTTCCCAAAAATAATGGCTCTCTGTTCCCAGGAAGCTCAGTAATAGATTTCATTCTATAAATATTTCCTGATAATAAACTCCTGAATACTTGTAAATCATTGTAAATCATTTATTTTTTTTAATTTATTTTTTGAAGGACAAAGAGACAAAGAAAGAGAGTTCCATTAGCAAGTTTACTTTGCAAATGCCAGCAACAACTGAGGCCAAGCCAATTAGAAGTTAGAAACCCAGAATTCCAACTAGTTTTCCCTAGTGGCAGGGATCCCAGCACCTGATCAATCACAGGCTGCCTCCCCGAGTGCGCATCTGCAGGGAACAGGGATTGAATGTGGAGCCAGTACTCAAACCCATGCTCTCCAGTAAGGAGTACAGGTGTCGTAAGTGGCAGCTTAGCTCTGTATGCCACAACATTCCCCTCTTGATTTCCAACAGGAGGATGTTTTACTGTGCGGAATATACTGTGAATGCATTAAGAATATACCAGTTGATTACTTACCTTTGTAAGCATTTCCTTAATTTTAACCCAGTGAATTTTAAAACTTGTATTATTTGAAAGGCAGAGAGAGCGAGATAGATCTTCCTTTGACAGATTGAATCTGTAATACCCACCACAGCTGAGGCTGGGTTAGGCCAAAGCCAGAGGCCCACAGTTTCATCCTGAATTCCCAGTAGGAGAGCTGGAACTCAACTGCTTGAACTATAATCTGCGGCTCCCAGTAAATGCATCAGCAGGAAGCTGGGCTGGAAAGAGTAGCCAGAAGTGTGATTTGGTCCCACAGGACATGCGGGCAGCTTGGCATGCTGCACAATGGTCACACTAGTGGTCAGTTTTATAGCAAGTAATGTTACAATTTGCATTTATCTTTTATATGTATATGTTTTAAACCAATTTCACATAAAATCTAAGTTTTCCAATTAAGATTTTTGTTCTGCTTCATTATGTTACACAACAATCTGAATTCTAAATATAATTCTCCCAGAGGTAAATTTATCTACTTGCTTATGTTAAACAGTTTTCAAGTGTCCTTTTCCTCTGAGTTTTTGTTGTTTTGTTCTTAGTTCAGGGATTATATTTTTTTTAAAAAAGGTTTATTTATTTTTATTAGATAGGCAGATCTACAAAGAGACAGAAAGAAAGAGCTTCCATCTGCTGGTTCATTCCTCGAGTGAAACCAAAGCTGAGCCGATCTGGAGCCAGGAACCAGGAGCTTCTTCCAGATCTCCCACACAGGTACAGGGTCCTAAGGCTTTGGGCTGTCCTCAACTGCTTTTGCAGGCCATAAACAGGGAGCTGGATGGGAAGCAGTGCCACTGGGATTAGAACCAGTGCCCATGTGGGATCCAGGCGCTCAAAGGGAGAGGATTAGCCAATCAAGCCATTGCACCATGCTGCAGGTGAGGATTTATATTGTTTGGTTAACATGTAGTGATATTTCTTTAATATATTCATAATCTTTCCCACTACTAGCACCGTTTAAGTTATCACTAACTGTAATTTCTTGAACTTAACTCTGTTCACAAATGACTTGAGAGTAAAATTCTCTACTGAAGTGTACTGAAAGGCAAAGAAGCTTAAGGTCTATTTTGAAAATACTGTTTCCCTTTGTTATTTATCTCAATGCAGAGCCAAAGTTTAATGGGTCGAGTGCCAGCTAGGACACATCCAGATGTTAGTAAATAGAGAGAAAGAAGAACTCTTGCTTGTTTTTAATACAATTGTCTCCCTCTTTCCTACCCTGTCCTCATTCATTTATCTTTTGGATGGTGACACTTTGATTTGCTTCCTGGAGTACCAGACTAAAGCTTCAGAAACAGGCCTGAGAAAGAATGATAGTCCTTGAACCTGGATCGATTTCTCAGGGGCATACAGCTGGCTAAGCACTAAGTTTCCTCAGGGACAAAAGACTATTTAAGCATCGTGTTTTCACCAGGGAGCAAGGCTAAATCACCACCATGCTTTGTTTTGCAAAACGAGGTACAGGGAAATAGCTGAAGGACTGCAGAAGACAGAACAGGGCAAGGACATGAGTATACTGTCAATCCTAAAGTCTGTGACAGATCAGAGATAATATGGATGTTTTACCAACTTGCTGTAGTATCTCAGCTCCTTTCTCCAGTCCTCACTCAGTCTTCAGTAAAATTCTGACCCATTCACTATGGATTTGACGTGGTGTAACTAGTTAGTTGAAGTTCAGGTAAGCTGGAATATTCATATCCCCACGATGATGCTGTTAAACTGTCAGTTTGATACACTTGCCTTCCCAGGATGCACATATCACATCCAGGACCAGGGTGCGTGCCAAGACCACACTGCATTTGCAAAGAGCAAGAGCTCTTTCCCCCGCAGACCCTGCTTTATAAATACCTCTCTCACTTGTTCTCTTTCTGCCATGAAATCTTGCTTAGGCATATCATCCCAATGCCATTCTTTTCACCACAGCACATGGTGCTCTGGCATGTTCCTCTGCCATAGTGGTCAGCTGGCCAGCACTCTCCTAATCTTCCACACTCTTCTGCTAACCCACTCTTAGACGAACCTTCCCAGTTACAGGTAGCATGTCGAGATTTTCTTTTCTCTCATTTATGGGCACTTTTTGATCCTCTAATTTGGGCATTTTTCCTTGTGGTATGGCCTATACTCATGCATTCAAATTCTCTCGTTGCCAATTAATCTCTGGTTCCATTTGCACATCATACCAATCTACATTTAATATTTCTATGTTTGTGAGAGACAAGAAACCTGGATCCAGAATTAATATATGTATTGCCCATATCTGGTTGAGTATCATCCAAAATATCTGGAGTCAGAAGTCTGTGATTTGGGATATTTTCTCTCTCCTTGAGTTCTGAAATATTTACATATTCAGAACACAGTATCTTGCACATAGAGCTATAGTCTGAACATGAAATTCATTTATGCTTCAGATATCCATTTTGCCTACTTAAGGAGATTTATAAGAGGTAGATTCATCTTACTACCAAATAACCCTGCACTCCATGGAATAATCACAGTGCTTCTTTGTCTCAAAAAAGTGAACTTTATAAATATTAATCCCTGTATCATTCTCCAAAAAATTCTATTTCTTCAATAAAATGGAGATGACATCCACTTCCTACTATTACTGTATCTGAATACTGAGTAGACATTCTCTGCACTGTTTTGAGTACAAATAGAGTTTCTATTTCTGGGGGGTCAGAAGCCTCAAAAGCTGAGCAGACTCCTGCACTCCAGCCTAACGTTGCTGACCATGGCCCCATCTGAGACTCATGGGTCCCCGCCCTGCTACAAGCTTGCACCTGCCAGAACACCCTGGAGACGCCCACACACTTTTCAGGAAATGAGCTCTCCCCCAAGGAAGACCTCCCACTAATCTCTGATTTTCCAACTTGCTCTCTAAGAGCTTCCCCCAAAGCTGTGCCCTTCCTTCTGCTGAGTTCGAGACCTTCCCTCCTCTCACAGAGGGAAAATATTACATGAGCTGCTCTAGGCAGGAGTGAGTCTAAGGTGCAATCTTAGCGCAATAGGGGACCTATTGCATAATGGGGGTGGGGGGGAGGAGAGAGGATGGAGACAGAAGGATGTTTCCAGGAGAGTGAAAAGTAGGAAGACTGTTAGTTAAACAAGGTGCAATTCTAAGCGTGTCCTTTGAACGACCAGTTCTTGGTAGCTAAGTCATCTGAGGCGTCACCTACCACCTCTCAGCCTCAGTCACCTCCTCTGTAAAATGAGAAATAACCATAGAATTTGCCCAATCCGTTGAATTAAATGAGTTCAGATATACAAAGTTTTTTTTTTTAAGATTTATTTTTTATTTGAAAGGCAGATTTACAGAGAGGAGAGACAGAGAGATCTTCCATCCACTGATTCACTCCCCAAATGGCCATAATGGCCAGAGTTGAGTCAAACCAAAGACAAGAGGCAGGAACTCCTTCCGGTCGCCCATGCAGATGCAGAGTCCCTGCTTAGAAATTCCCCTCTAGTTGGCTCTCTTTCCACTGTGCAACTTATGCCAATGTACTGCTGTGGTCTGCACTGCTCCTCCGTGGGCTGGTCGTGAAGGGAGCTCTCCCACTCCGGGGCTTGATTCTCACTTGCCTGTGGACTATCCTGGTTACAGGTGCTGTTTGGGGATTTTCCCTTTCTCACATTCAGGGCAAATTCTTTGTCACACTCATGTCCATTGTCACATCACAAGGACTGAGTTCTTTAAAAGTTAGCCATGTGATTCCTGTGGAATTTACACAAGGGCCCGTTTGAATTACAGAGAAAGGGTACAGCATTGTGGCTTAGCAAGTAAAGCTGCCAGCATCCAATACATCGGGATCCTGGCTTTGTCCCTACTCAACGCCAGCTCTTATGACCCCTCGGGGAGTAAACCAACAGGCAGACCTCCATGCTTCTGCTCTCTGTTTTAGTCTTCCTTACACCTATTGCAATCATTTGGGGGAGCGGGGAGACCTTTTAATTTGCCTCTACTTCTCTAACTCTGCCTTTCAAATACATTAAAAATTTTTTTAATCCAGCAAAATTTTTTAAAAGGTTTATTTATTTAGGAAAGTCAGATACATAGAGAGGAGGAGACAGGGAAGAAGGTCTGCGGTCTGATGATTCACTCCCCAAATGGCTGCAATGACCGGAGCTGAGATGATCCAAAGTCAGGAGACAAGAGTGGGTGCAGGGTCCCAAGGCTTTTGGCTGTCCTCTACTGCTTTCCCAGGCTACAAGCAGGCAGCTAGATGGGAAGCAGGGCCATCAGGATTGGAATCGGTGTCCACATGGGATCCCAGTGCACGCAAGGCAACGACTTTAGCCACTAGGCTACCACGTCAGACCCCAGTAGACAAATTAACAAAGCAAAGTTCACCAATAAAATATATTATGAATCAGAAAGCAATTTGTTGACAGTCCACTATTATACAGAAGAACGTAATGACCAAAAGGACTATACCCATCCTAGTGCAGCAGTCTGGCTAGTGGCTTGCTCTCCAGGCTCAAGGAGTCCCTCTTTCTCCATAGCAGAGTGGGTCATCTGAAGATCTTCTTCCAAAACAGTGCAAAGACCCACGAGTACAGAATAGAGTTACTTCTTGGATGCTGCGGACTTAGGTAACAAGAATGCATGGAAGCAGGTAAAATTTTGCTGCCATCGGTAATGCTTATACTTGATCCTGATTCTACTGCTTGCTAGATTCCTCAATGTATAAATGACCTAACTCTCCAGCTCCTCCTTTCATTTATGCACTTACTTCATGAAAGGGGTTGAAGGAGGTGACAGATACGGCACATAGCAAGCACAGTGCAAGGCACACATGGTCAGAAGCTCCTGAGTGCCACCAACCCACCGTCCTTACTTTATGGCTCATCCTTGGTTATAACAAAATTGTTTTGTGGCTGTTAGTACACTATTTACACTTTTTTACTCCTCTGGATGGATGTCTGAAGGCTTCCTGTGTACTTAATGAGCACTGGATGACATAAGTGCAATAATTACTTTTCATTTCAGATGATTTTAAAGAAACAATATCATCCATTTCATTTTTTTCTTATAAGTTTTATTTTAAAGCTTAATTATACTTACTATTATGTCATTTTCAAGGCTTTTGGCTCTGTTTTTCTTACTTCCATTTATCCCCAATACTTGTCACAGTAACAGATGCAGAATGGAGTTTCAGCTTTTCAAAATGAAAAATTTTAGAAACAAAAATATGAAAAAAAAATGAAAATACAGATGTATCATTTGTTGCTGGTTATATAAATAGCCACTCTCTCCTATAAATCACATATTAGATTTTTTATCTGAAAGTTATTTTTTATCTGGACTGGGGAGTCCAATTTGTAATTTACTTGAGACTGTTATGTTCTAATTCTTGCTTTGTGCTAGTGGTTCCTATCTCATCCAACATCTCTATGCCATTAGAGGCCCAACTGTTTCCTCGATTGACCTCTTCCTATGGTTGGGCTGCAATTTTTCTTTCTTTTTCTACTGGGGCTCAGATGTCGCTGCTAATACCTTCAGCAAATCTGGTTGCAAAAGTTCTGTGGGCTAGCAGGGTGATATCAGATAGGTTGATAGTTGCCCCTCAGAGAATGGAAAGTTTCTGCTTGCTGTTTCCCAGGTAGAGAGGAACTGTGCATCATTCATTTTTCCCTTGTTTTCCTAAGACCAGGGAGAATGGGCACACTTCTGTGACTAATGCAGACCCTCCCCCAGAAGGCCAGATATCCTTGAGGCCAGCTGTTTCTACATGAAGTGTGGTGTGCTGGCCTCCACAACCTCCCAGGACTCAGAGCAGAGAAATCCCCATAACATTCTCTGTCTGGCATCTTCCGGACCCCATGATCTCACAACAGAAGCTCTTGGGATTCCGGGAAATTGGGTGAGACAGAGTTAAAGGTTACCTTTAATTTTTTGGGATGTTATTTTCTTATTTCTGAATCAAGTTTTGATATGGCAAATGGATATGTGTCATGTGTTGTGACTACAAATTTCTTAAAACTTAGTTATTATCACTTTTATCCACTATCTTGAGAATAAAAGAAAGGAAAAGGACATGTGGTAGTATAAGTGAATAATAGAAAGAAAAAACTTGCAAATCATTTTCTGTCACTAGCCATAAGTCGTTGCTCTGAAAACAGATAGCTCTTAGGAGGAGGGGGTTTTCCTTTAGAATCAAAGTTGGTATTTGGTACATACATGTGCTAAAAGAAGAGTTTGTTGAATGAAATTAAAATTTGTTTAGGTAAAAGAATGATTAACAGTACACTTGAGAACAGGGGGAAAGGTTTGGCCATTTTTGTGCAGGTTACGGCTAATTTTCTCTCTCTCTTTTAATATTTTACTTGTTGTGGAAAGGGAGATCAGATTTATGGAGAGGAGTTACAGAGAGAAAGATCTTCTCAATCCACTGGTTCACTCCCTGAATGACCACCATGGCCAATCTGAAGCCAGGAACCAGGAGCTTCATCCAGGTCTCCCACATGTGTTCAGGGTCTCAAGGTTTTGGGCCATCTTCCACTGCTTTCCCAAGTTACAAGCAGGGAGCTGCATGGGAAGTGGAACAGTTGGGACGCAAACCCGCACCCGTATTGGATCCAGCACTTGCAAGTAAGGATTTAGTCATTGAGCCATCTTTCTGAGCCTACAGCTAATCTTCAAAGTTTCTTTTGAGCCTCAAAAGCTTTTGTTCAAATAATGGGGAATTTCAGTAAGTGAATGAGGGGAACAGCTTTGGTTGAAATGAACATGGAGAAACTAGCCCCTAACTTTCAAGTGTCCTGGGACAATAACAGGGCCACTACAAGCCCTTTCCTTCTGAAGATAGTCTCACTGCGGAAGACACAGCAAGCTCTGGAATGATTACTATGGTTACTTCAGCTACATTTACTTTGCCTAACAATCATGCTGGTTGAGCTAGGGAGTTCAAGGTACTGTACTGCATATTTAGATGGATTAAATAAATGAATGATCCTTCTGCGAGAAGCCTATGTGAATCATTAAGACTCAACAAGAAGTCAGCAGATCTATTGCAAAATGGAGCTACAATCTCAAAAGAAGTATAATCTACAATAAGATATCAACTATTGGAATTTAACTAACCAAAATCCTGATTAATTAAATTTTATTCGCTTCTTTATGAGGAATAATGCAGGTGATAAGGAGATGCAAATATCTTCTAACACAGTGTTCTGCCCTATGAAGGAAGCAGGGATGTATAAACATTGAGTTGAGGTGCTTATAATTTAGGTAAGAACACAAAACCCACATAAACTTAAAAAATCTAGAAACAAGGAAGTACAAGATACAATATGATTAATTTTTTTTAGATTTATTTATTTTTATCACAAAGTCAGATATACAAAGAGGAGGCGAGACAGAGAGGAAGATCTTCCATCTGATGATTCACTCCCCAAGTGAGCGCAATGGCCAGTGCTGTGCCAATCCGAAGCCAGGAGCCAGGAACCTCCTCCAAGTCTCCCACACGGGTGCAGGGTCCCAAGGCATTGGGCCGTCCTCGACTGCTTTCCCGGGCCACAAGCAGGGAGCTGGATGGAAAGTGGAGCTGCTGGGATTAGAACCGGCGCCCAAATGGGATCCCGGTGTGTTCAAGGTGAGGACCTCAGCCTCTAGGCCACGCCGCTGGGCCCATGATTAATTTTTAAATAAAGTTAATTTTAGGGATATACTCTGTAATCCGAGCATATTTAATAAAAATTCTTAGCATATATTTTAAAGTGAGTTAAGCTTCAGTTCATTACCTTAGGATTGTATAACACATTTTTTTTTGCCAGAAAACATTAGAAATAATAACCTTGATTCATTATCACATCTGTAAACATCAAAGTGCGTATCAATCAAAAATTTCTGAAAAACAGTAACAGAGTAAAACCTTATCCTAACCCCTACACTTGCATGTTTTACAATCAGATCTTTCTTCAAGAAAGAAGTTGATTTCTACTATAGAGAAACTTAAAGAAGAAGCAAAGAAGCAGACAGTTTTCAGCTCATTTGACAATGGTGCCATCATACTGGTTCCAAAACCCAGTCATGAATAGTTAGGAGAAAGCATTTGGGATAAGGTCACATAAGACTGTTCAGAAATCCCAAATCAAAAAGGATTCACTTTATCTTAGAATATCAATGATTGAATAAAGATTATCCCAAAGACACAAAATGGCTCATCCTTGATAATTCTATCAAATGGGTTCTAGGTGAAGAAAGTGGGTCTTAAAATCTATTAACTCTTGTTACCCCATCTCTGTTTCTCTGTCTCCCTCCCTTCCTCCTCACCTCTCTCTGTCTCTCTTCCTTTCAATTCATTTCCTGATCTCTCTCTCTCTTCCCTTGCTCTTCCTCCCTCTCTTCTTCCTTTTTCCTCCTTTCTCAGAGATTCTAGGAAGCTCTTAAAATGGCTTTTAGTGTATTTACAAGGTGTGTTGCCTCAACCACTACTATCTGAGTCCAAAAAATTTTCAAGGACCCAGAGAGAAACCTGGGGAAATGAATTAGGTTATCTGACAAATAGGGTAGTACCCCTTACAAATATGAAGAAGGAATTGAAAAACGACAACAGTACCCTAGCTCAGAGGGATCCCAGCAAAGATTTGAACAACCTGGAGGACTGCAGGAAACATTTGTTCAAAAATACAATATAATGAAGAAGAAAAAAGGGTTGAACTGGCAATAAATACACACAAATAAAGGAATTAAATAAGGTAATGAGCTCTGGGGAAGGGAAAATTCTGTTGTGCAGGAAGTGAACAATTAGTCATATTATATACTACATGACTCAGCCATGTGTAGTGTTTCCATAGTTCTAACAGTGACAATACTGGCTATTTATATGACAAAAACTAGACTACAGTAATCCCGGGAGGATAGGGAAGAAGAATAATTGTGGATAAGGGCTGGAATATGAGAAAACTAAATCCCCATCTTCCTTATAGGACAGATAGTGGAGAAAAAAAGTTGAAAAAAATAGAGAAACATTGCCTAGTAGTAGAGAGAAGTCTTACCTATACTTACGGAACTAAGCATCCATGAGACCATCTGAGAATGCTGGATTGCTGTTTTGTACTGGGAAGTGAGGATATGCTGCAGTAGGCATCTCTACTCGCTAATAAAAGAAGAACTCTGAGTGAGACCATTAAATATGCCTTGACAATATGATACAAGATTTTCCATCTTTGTCTATATCTACAATTCCATGCTGTACTTAAATAGCAAAATGTTAAACTTGTAATGTTGCTAGAGGACTATACTACTGTGATGATAAGGGTGGGAAGGAATGGTGGGAGGGGTAAATGGGGAAGAGGAAAGGGGAGGAAGAGGGGGAAATCCTTATGCCTATAAAATGTATCATGGAAAATAATAAAAGCAATTAGAAGAAAAAAGATTACTGTGGGCTATGAGGAGCTAATACACACAGGGTTTTGTGTGACTGCATTTGAAATAAGTTTTTGGATAGCTGATGCTTTAAAATGTAAATATCTATAATTTTGATAAAAGCTAAATGGAAAATTACATCTCATAGTATAATTTATAAAATAAATGGATTTTAAAGTAGTTTTATTCCAAGGAACACAGGAAAGTATTTGGTAAACTCAATTCCTATTCATCTAAAAATGTGAGTTTATATAGAAAAATATATTTCCTAAACAACAAAAGAATCTTTAACAAAGCCTCCCAGAAATGTTGTATCAATGCTGGAATGTGAGAAATGTGGCTATTAAATCAGAAACATGACAGGGACGCTCAAGAAGAGGACAAGAAATAAGGTGAGAATAAACAAAACAATGCTGATTAACAACTGAGGAAGGGATAACTCATCTTATAGGCAGGAAACCTGATTGTCAAGTAACCAGAGGAGCATTAGTCCAACAACCAATGGAGCAAAACAGCCTGTATGTAGATCAATGCGTACTTGTATATATAACTGCAGTTAGCAGTAGTTATATATCAGTGGAACACTGAGACATTAATAGTCCATATGAGTATCATGCTTCATAATTACATTGTATAAAAAATTCCAAACAAGATCTCAGTAAGTAAAACTTTAAAACATCTACATTAAAATAGAATATTTTATGTCCTCAATGAAAGAAAGGAATAAGTGAAACAGTAAGGGTATATTTTTTAAAGATTTATTTTTTTGTATCAGAAAATCAGATTTACAAAAAGGGAAATAAATCTTCCATCTGCTGGTTCACTCCTCAGATGGTCACAATGTCCAGAGCTGAGATGATCTACATGGGTTCAGGTTCCCAAGACGTAGGTCATCCATCAGGAACTCTCAGGGGGTCACGATGTCATCTCCAGAAACCAACCACAGGATCTGATGAAGAATTCAAAATAGCTGTGTTTAGGAAACTCAGTGAAATTAAGGAGAACACAGAGAAACATTTTAATACTCTAAAAAAAAAGAAACTTGAAAAAGATATGGAAGTAATTTTAAAAAATAAAACAAAAAGTTCTTTACCAGTAAGCAAAGCTAAAAAAATACTATAGGAAATGTCAATAGCAAAATAATTCAAACAGAAGAATTTGTGAACTTGAAGACAAACTATTTGGAAATATACAACCTGAGAAGAAAACATGCAATTGAGAGGAATAAAAAAAAGCTTACAGGAACATTGGGGCAGCATGTAAATATTTAAGTAACTATCTCAGTTATTGGAGTTTAAGAGGGACTTGAGAGTACCATCTAGGTTTTGTGGTTCCGGGTTTTTTAGTAGAGATCCACCACAGAGGTTCTATCCCTTCCCACCCCAGAACAAAAACTGGTATTCACCATAAATGTCATGGATATGCTTACCATGTCAGATTGTTACAGTGTGGCTGAACACCTTGGACAATTACGAATTAGTTTTGAAGAGAGACTATTCCAAAGATTGTATTTCAGGAACTGGCATTCTGGCAGAGTGGGATAAACTGACGGTGGTGCCAGTATCCCATAATGGAGTCCTCATTCCAGTGCCAGTAACTTCTAATCAGGCTCCCTGTTGATGCACGTGGGAAGGCAGAGGCTGCTGGTCCAAGGGATTGGGCACCTGCCATTCATGTGAAATATCAGAATAAGGTTCCTGGCTCAACTTGGCTTTGCCCTGGCCCAGCCCCAGCCATTGAGGCCGTTTGAGAGTGAAACAACCTATGGCAAAATCCCTGAATCTTTCTCTCTCTTCCTGTGTCACTCTGCTTTCCAAATACATCTAAATAAATAACCTTTGTTTCTGAGATAATCTATAGAACGATTTAGCCCAAATGCATTTCTTTTTTCTGAACTGACAGAATTTTGATAGGCACTTTATTATTATTTTTTAAAATATTTACTTGTATTGGAAAGGTATATTTATACAGAGAAAGTGCAACAAAGAGAGAGAAAAAGAGGTAGAGATAGATAGAGAGAGAGAGAGAAAGTCTCAAAGCTGGGCCAAACTGAAGTCAGGAGCCAAGAGCTTTTTCTTAATCTCCCATAAGAGTCTAGGAGCCCAAGGACAATGCTAGCCCTAGCATTTTAATATTCTTTAAAATTACTGGAACTTTGGGCCCAGTGCGGTGGCGCAGTGGCGCAGTGGTTAAGGTCCTCGCCTTGCACGCCCAGATCCCATATGGGAGCCGGTTCTATCCCGGCAGCCCTGCTTCCCTTCCAGCTCCCTGCCTGTGGCCCGGGAAAGCAGTCGAGGACGGCCCAAAGCTTTGGGACCCTGCACCCGCGTGGGAGACCCGGAAGAGTCTCCTGGCTTCAGATCAGCATAGCATCGGCCGTTGCACTCACTTGGGAAGTGAATCATTGGACGGAAGATCTTCCTCTCTGTCTCTCCTCTCTGTATATCCGCCTTTCCAATAAAAAAATAATAATAAAAATAAAATCTTAAAAAAAATTACTGGAACTTTGCAATACTATAGCAAAACATATAAGCTATACTTTGTCTTTAGATATTTAAATATTAAAGGCAGAATACTTGAGTTTTCCCATCTTTAGATGAGAGATTTAGGTATATCAATTCTTTGGCCCCTTAAGAGCATTCTATTTAGATTCATGTGAATAAAATATAAGATTTTCTGCTTTTATTCTGTGTTTGATACATCTAGGATTCTACAGTACATTTTGTTCAGCACTTTAGCTTTTGTATAAAGCTGTAGCACACATTTCTTCATTTTTAATGTCTGTATAGATCTGCTTCATTCTTTTTAATGATGGCCTGGTATTTCGTTGTGAAGATGACTAAAATACATTGAATCAGTCTTTTGCTCTGGTCACTTAACAGTTGCTTCCTGTTGTATACTCTTAGAACAATGATCCAAATTATATTCCCCCAAATCTGTGAAGGCAGAGTTCCAGGGTTTGATTCTATCGTAATGCACAGCTTCTTTTTTGCTACTATTTTCTGATGAGAATGAAAGCAGCTATGGCTGCCAGGTAGGGAAGCTTTAGTTTCTAGGGAAACACTATGTTCTAGAGAATTTCATTTCGAATGTTTTATTAAATCTTCACAAGAACTTGGCTAGTTACTATTTTTGTTTTAATATATTTTTGAATTATGAAACATGCATTTTTAGAAAATGTAGATGTATGAAAATTAATGTCATCTGTGATTTCACCTCTCAGAGAAAGCGGGTTTTTTAAAGATTTATTTTTATCATTTTTTTATTGGAAAGGCGGATATACAGAGAGGAGAGACAGAGAGGAAGATCTTCCGTCCGATGATTCACTCCCCAAGTGAGCGCAACGGTTGATACTATGCCGATCCTAAGCCAGGAGCCTCTTGTGGGTCTCCAACGCGGGTGCAGGGTCCCAAAGCTTTGGGCCGTCCTCGACTGCTTTCCCGGGCCACAGGCAGGGAGCTGGATGGGAAGAGGGGCTGCCGGGATAGAACCGGCGCCCAAAGCGGGTTTTAATGACTGCTTTGTGACATCTTCCTCTGCAATTATTTTAAATAATTGAAATTCAATTTTATATGATTGAGTATTTTGGTTTGTTATTTAATGCTATTATATTTTAATCTTCTGAGTAACCATCACTACACAATATTCCAGTGTTTCCTCAGTTTGTTATTTTGATCTTTAAGTTTGCTTTCATTGTTATCTCAACATAATATTGTCCCCAAGGATATACTGTTCCATAGATTTTTTTTTTTAAGATTTATTTATTTGTTGGAAAGTCAGATATACAGAGAGGAGGAGAGACAGAGAGGAAGATCTTCCATGTGATGATTCACTCCCCAAGTGAGCACAACGGCCGGTGCTATGCTGACCCGAAGCCAGGAGCCAGGAACCTCCTCCAGGTCTCCCACACATGGGCACAGGGTCCCAAGCCTTGGGCTGTCCTCGACTGCTTTCCCGGGCCACAGGCAGGGAGCTGGATGGGAAGCGGGGCTGCTGGGATTAGAACCGGCGCCCAAATGGGATCCCGGGGCGTTCAAGGTGAGAATTTTAGCCACTAGGCCACAGTGCTGGGCCCCTATTCCATAGATTTTTCTGTTTTACATTACATATCTAGGATATACAGCTCACCGTGTATATTGCAGGACCCAGTCACTTGCTGAACTGTTCCTCTCAAGCCTGCAGTGCTCTCCCAGAACAACCTGCCCTGCACTAACAGCTCTGGTGTTCTGCTTCAGTTTCACGGTGCCAGCGTAAGTCATTTACTACACATTCCTTTCTGTGTTTATTGTAGTACCAATATATTTTTTAAAGATTTATTTTTATTGGAAAAGCAGATTTAGAAAGAAAAAGAAGCTCAGAGAGAAATATTTCCGTCCACTAGTTCACTCCCCAAGTTGCTACAATGGCCAGAGCTGAGCTGATCCAAAGCCAGAAGCCAGGAGTTTCCTTTGGGTCTCCCACACAGGTGCAAGGTCCCAAGGCTTTGGACCGTCCTCTGCTGTTGTCCTAGGCCACAAGCAGGGAGCTGGATGGGAACTGGAGCAGTCAGGATATGAACTGATGCCCACATAGGATCCCAGCGCAAGCAAGGTGAGGATTTAGCCTGGTGCAGTGTCCACCAGGAAAATATTCTTAACACAGGAATATGTAAATAAACATAATACATGGTAATAATAGCTTTGCTTAAATTTATCCTTTTATTTCTCTGTTTATATTCCATTGGGAGGCTTTGGAGGGAGAGATTCTTTATATCACCTATATAATTAAGATTTACTTTTTAACTATTAAGGAATTTCCAGTTAATATTTTCAAGGTTGGTTTGGAATGTATGTGTGTGGAGTGGTAATAAGATCAAAATTACTTAAATTTCTTTCCTAAGTGGAGAAAAAAATTGTTTTTCCCTATGTACATGTGTTTATAGTACTAAAAATAAGCTTTTGTTTACCTTGTTTATAAAATACCTCTACTAGAAAATAGAAAGGAACCATTAATACATTTTCTTTATTTGTTTTTTTTAAAATGATGTATTTGTTTTTATTGCAAAATCAGATATACAGAGAAGAGGAGAGACTGAGAGGAAGATCTTCCATCTGTTGTTTCACTCCCCAAGTGACCACAACGGCTGATGCTGCACTGATCCGAAGCCAGGAGCCAGGAACTTTATCCAGGTCTCCCACACAGGTACAGGGTCCCACGGCTTTGGGCCGTCTTCGACTGCTTTTCAAGGCCACAAGCAGGGAGCTGGATGGGAAGCGGAGCTGCCAGGATTAGAACCAGTGTCCATATGGGATCCGGGTGCGTTCAAAGCGAGGAGTTTAGCCTCTAGGCCACCGTGCTGGGCTCACTAGTACATTTTGTTTACAAAGCATATTTTCATTATTTCTTTTTAACTTTTTGTGTCTGTACACTTACATCTGCCATGACACTAAGCATAAAAATGATTTTATGTAAAATCGTTTTATAGGGTACTGGCATTGTGGCACACACTGAGTTAAGCTGTGGCTTGTAATGCAAGCATTCAATATGAAAACACCCACTGGCCCACTGGGTCCAGCGCTGTGGCCTAGCAGCTAAAGTCCTCACCTTGAATGCGCCAGGATTCCATATAGGCACCGTTCAAATCCCAGCAGCTTCACTTCCCATCCAGCTCCCTGCTTGTGGCCTGGGAAAGCAGTCGAGGACGGCCCAAAGCTTTGGGACCCTGCACCCCCGTGGGAGACTCGGAAGAGCTCCAGAATCCTGGCTTCGGATTGGCATAGCATCGGCTGTTGCCCTCACATGGGCAGTGAATCATCAGATGGAAGATCTTCCTCTCTGTCTCTCCTCCTCTCTGTATATCTGACAATGACAATAAAAAATAATTCTTAAAAAAAAAAAAACACACCACTGAACTTTCAGATGCTCCACTTCAACCACGCTCCCTGATAATGCATTTCAGAAATGATGGCCCAAGTACTTGAGCCCCTGGCCACTTGCGAGAGACCAGGATGGATTTCCTGGTTCCTGGCTTCAGCGACTTTTGCAAGCTGTTTGATAAGGGAACCAGAGGATGGACTCATTCTCTCCATTCCTCCCTCTTTCCTTCTCCCTGTCTCTCTGCCTTTCAAACAACCAAGTCTTTTTTTTTTTTTTCTCAAAGGTGTTTATGAAGCCTTTCTATGATTCATTTTATTAGGCTATCACATTTAAAATAATTTATTAATCCATTATATAAAAGTGTTTCTTATTGGATGCCTACAAGCTACCTGAAGATATGATTCTCACTTTTCCTGAACCTGAATACAAATGGAAAAGCACTCCATTCAAAAATGAAAATTCTACATAAAAAATGATGTAGAATGTTACACAACTCACATTTTATAGTTAAAAGAACATGCAAAATCAAACAATGTAAGGATTGGCTATTACACTATCATCACACAGTAGTTTCAGCGTATTGACTTAAATCTCAGGCAGACTTAAGTGGCACTAAGGGTTATAACTGATTACAACTTCCTTGGAAGTAGCACTTGCGGGGTCTCCCCCCCCCAGATTCCTGAGGTATCCCATTGCCGGAGGGGGTGAGCCTGCTGCCCACCATCCGGCGTCCCAGCAAACAGGAGACAAACAGATGCAACAGGGGTTCCGTCTAAGCAGTTCTGATTTATTTGGGAAGTACAAATTCTTATGAAGAGTAGCAGACAGCCTCAGGCCAGGAATTCCAGGAGGGGACAACTAGGAGCCATTGTCATCAGCAGGACTGAGGAAGCCACCTCCCATAGGCCAGGGGTAGGTGAGCGAAATGGCCCTAGCCAATCAGTCTTTCTTTGAAACCCCATGACCCCTGCCCTGGTTTACGCCCAGGGCTCTGTCCTTGGCCGCCATCTTGTTCACCAGTGACCTTGACTGTTAGTCACCATCTTGTCTAATTAGTGACCCATTCGTCCCTGAGCCCCATAGCACTTTCTTAGTATCTAGGAAAGATAGATATATAATATCTAACCTTTCTAAACCTTAAATTGTGCGTAGTTTCATATGGTATTTTTTAAGATGGTTGCTGATATAGAAATTTCAGCTGTCAAGCCAGCGCTGACAAGTAGTAGAAGAGTTAGGATTTTATTTTTTTTTTTTTTAACTCAGAGTGGCTTTTGCATGATTTCCCTGGCACATATAAGTTCATGGAAAGTGTAGGTTATGAAAAAGTATGCATGGATTTTTTTGGCACCAAAATAAACATAGCTTTAAATTTATTTTCTTATGAACTTTAAAAGAATTATTGTAAAACAGTGAATATCTAGGTTCATTCTGGAGCTAATCCAAAGCCACTAAGAGCTTATCTTACAGTCTTCTAAAAAGAGAAGGAAAACATGAGCTCAGAGTCTGGGATGGACCTGTCTCAGCAGTAAATTTCATCTAAGCAAATGTAAACCAAAATTGATTTCTGAGCATGGGGAAGTGAGCACTGTGCTGGAAGAGGTGTCAAGGATATAGCATCATCAATTTTTGGCGGAAATACGAGATTACTAAGGTAAATATCAGAATCTAATGGTTCATCCAGTTAGGTCCTCCTTTGTGTTGGTGGCACGTAGCTCTTCATACTTTCCAGGACTCTTCCAGCCATAGATTAATTATACATCTGAAGTACTCACCTTCAAAAATCCCAGCATGCATCACTGATGATTTTTAAGCTCTTGTCAAAGCTATCTAGTTTTTAACCTATATGATCTCCAGGTAGAAACTCTGATTTCCTGAATTTGTCATGCACCTAGGAATTTTTTTTCTGCTAAGACATTACCATGTAACAGCTCTAAGAATAGGAAAAAAAGAAGAAGAAGAAGAAGAAAAGCAAAAATAAAAAGAGCTCTAGGAAACTCTGTTACTCACATATTTAGGAAATGTGCACAAGCAGATTTTCAGTTCATTTCCTTTATGGCTTAATAAAACACTAGAGACTTTCCCTCTCTTTCCCCCTACCCCTGCCACCTTTTTAAAAAAAAGATTTATTTTATTTTTATTGGAAAGTCAGATATACAGAGAGGAGAGACAGAGAGAAAGATCTTCCGACCATTGATTCACTCCCCAAGTGACCGCAACGGCCGGTACTGTGCCAATCTGAAGCCAGGAGCCCGGAGCTCTTCCAGGTCTCCCAAGTGGGTGCAGGGTCCCAAGGCTTTGGGCCATCCTCGATTGCTTTTCCAGGCCACAAGCAGGAAACTGGATGGCAAGTGGAGCTGCCAGGATTAGAACGGTGCCCATCTGGGAACCATGGCACATTCAAGGTGAGGACTTTAGCTTCTAGGCCACCGTGCTAGGTCCCTGCCCGCCCCCCGCCCCCGCCCCTTCTTATCCCCCTGAAACCCAAGGTACATAACTCTTGAGTTTAAATTTCTTACACCACGGGCTGACGCTTAATTTTGGTTCATCTTCGCAGTATGAATTGGAATTAAAATTTTATCTCTTGAGGAGTAGAGACCGTAACTTTAAAAGTATGCATGTATACTCTGTACCTTTTAAAAAGCAAATTGTTGAGTTTTACTTATTTATTTACTTGAAATACAAAGTGATAGAGAAAGCTCTTCCATCTACCGGTTCACAGGTATGCTGCCGCTAAGAGCCTGGAACTCCTCCCAGGTCTGCCACATGGGTGAGAGGGACTAAGAACTTGAGCTGCTAAACTATAAACCGGAAGCAGAATCAGAACTAGAGTCACTCAGTGTGGGTTGTGGCCACTGCTGGTATTGTTTTATTGCACCCAACTCCTGTCCCTCAAAGTCTTTTCCGGTGATTCTCTTTGTATGTATAAATATATACATACACACATATATATACACACTATTTTTTTTTCCTCCTAAGGTTACAAGCTTTTATTCACTGTAAAAGCCCTGTCAACTTTCTACCGACTTGTGTTGTTTCCAAGGGTGTAAGGATTTCTCAAATTCCAGTATCAATGTCATCTGTAGATTTTGATGTTTTGTTGTGCACAGTGTTAATTATCTCACTGTAACAGTTGCCATAAATGCTTGCTTGGGCAGCACATATAGTAAGATTGGAATGATGGAAATATTAGTGTGACTTCTGTGCAAGGATGACAACAGAATATTGCCATTTTAAGCACTGACATTCAAGGAGTCTCCTCGTGTTGCTGAATACTTCCTTATCCATACAAGTAACCTGTAATTTTATATAATTTAGTTCTCTTAACCCAGGGACCCAATACTTAAAACTACTCTACTGTAGAGGCTCGTTCTGAAATATTAAATTGTGAATCTATGAATAAATTACATTCTGATTGTCCCTTCATCATGCCACTTATCTACTTAGTTCAGTGGCACTAAAAATGATCAAATCTAAGAGAACTTCAAGAATGTTTTATTTAAAAATTTTGTATTTTTGAATTTGGTATTGTTACAAACAGGCATTATATTTCCTAATGTGTTTGTAATGATTTCTTATTGTCTACATATTTACTGGATTATAAAATACAGAACCTCTTTTCTAAATTTATTATATGATTTTATAATTCTATGCTCAGATTAGGCATTTAATACATGGCATACACAATTACTGGGCACCTGTTCCACACATTTCAGCCTAGGAAAGGTCAGTATAGAAAAGGAATCCAAAGGAATCTTCAAGATTAGTCATTATAAAATAAGTCTGTGTAGCACATGATGTCTTTTTGATTAGTGGCATGATAAATGAGTTCATGCAGAATCATTCTGGTCTAGTTTCTTCAGAAGCTTTGGAGATAAGCAGTGAAGAGTCAAGATATGATAAATGTTTGGCTCTTGAGTTTAAACTTTAGAATGTAAGCCTGTTTAGCTTAAGATCATTTTATTGTTACATTCTGGAGCAACAGAGAATTGAAAAGACCAGAGAAGCAGTAAAATAAAATGACAAATTTAAAGAAAGCTTGATAGCAGAATTTATAGTTCTGTTTCAGAATAGCCTGGTTAAAATTTGGTGGGCCCAGTTGCTACCAGACTGTTAGCAACTACCATTATCACCTACCAATGAACTGTGCAACTAAGAACACATTCCACCCTTTGTCAGTTATTGTGACATTCACGGACAATTCAGACTTGACAAGAACATACAGTTGGTGGCATCAAAGCTACATACAAAATTGGACTAAGAAAATAATCTCTTAACCTTCTGTAATGCAATGTGGAGACTTGCCCTCTACAAAAGCATAACAAGGAATGCTCTCAAAATAGAAATGGGTTTCTACCAGGGACAATGTTGTCCCACAGTGCATAAACCGACTGACTGTGACATCAGCATCACTTATGGGTGCTGATTTGAATCTCAGCTGCTCTCCTGGTTAAAAAAGAATATTGCTCAGAACAGGTTACAGGATTATCTTAGAGTTCCAAGACCTAAACAAGCACTTAAATGGGATGCTAACACAACAGGTAGCTAACCTGCTACCATAAGGAAGGTCCCTGTGACATTTTTAAAGATTTATTTATTTTTATTGGACAGAGAAAGAGAACCAGCGAGAAGGTCTTCCAATGCAGATTCACTCCCCAAATGGTTTCAACGGCCAGAGCCGAGATCATCTGGAGCCATGTAGGTGCAGTGTCCCTATGGGCCATCCTCTACTGCTTTCCCTGGCCACAAGCAGGGAGATGAAAGGGAAGTGGAGTAGCCAGGTCAGGAACTGGCTCCCACATGGGACAGCAGCATCCTGGGGTGGAGAATTAGCCAGCTGCATCACCGTGGGCCTCTGATCACTTTTTAAGAGACTTATTTTACTGGAAAGGCAGAGCAGATATACACAGGGAAGGAGAGACAATAACATCTTTCACTCAATGGCTTACTCCCCAAATGGCTGCAACGGCTGGAGCTGAGCCTCTCAGAAGCTGCCAAGAGCTTCTTCTGGGTCTCCCATGTGAGAGACTCACCTACATCTTCTGGATACCATCATCCAGGTAGAGTATTCAAAGACAGTCATAAAGAAAGGAGTTTCCGGACTACATGCCATGTTACTTCCTCATGTCTCACTGCCTATCTTCATTCTGTGTAAGAGTTTGTTATGATTAAATGATGTTGGAAACAATTGAAACTTGATTTCTATAGGGTTTTGTGTTTTCTTATTTCTGGCCAAAAATGAGGTGGTGTGGCAGCAAAGGAAAAATCTCCTTGGGGGAATCTACAAATTCATATTGTTGGCAAAAGAAATATGATATAGGGGCTAGTACAGTGGCATGGCAAGCTAATCACCCACCTGCAGTACATGTATCCCATTGTGGCACTGGTTCATGTCCCAGCTGCTCCACTTCCAATTCAGCTCCCTTCTTGTGGCCCAGGAGTGCAGCCAAGGATGGCTCAAGTCCTTGAGTCCCTGCACCCATATGGCAAACCCCGAGAAAGATCCTGGCTTCCAGCTTCAGCTCTCAGAGAAACCCAGAGAAAGCTCTTGGCCCCCAACAGCTGCTCTGGCTGTTGCAGCGATTTGGGGAGTGAATCAGTGATGGAAGACCTGTCTCTTATTCTGCCTTTCAAATAAAATAGATCCTTTTTTTAAAAAAAAATATAGTATAAAATAGGAGTTATGTATCTCTAATGTAAATAACTCAGTTGCCAACGTAAGAAAGGTTGAGAAATAGAGACAGGTCTCTTCCAACAGATCCAACATGTGGGATTTCTGAACTAGAAATGTTCCTAACAAGGCCCTATTAAACAGACTGCAAAATCAGACCTGCAGGGCAACCCATTCTGTGAACATCAGTAACCTCTCAAGGCAAAGCTTCACAGGATCATTAAGTATCAGGATGGCAGGTTGGGAGTGCTTCAGTGGCAAAGACCTGAACATTCAAGTCACCTGTGGTTGCTTTCCCAGATAGCAGTGAGCTGGATGTGAAGTGGAACAGTCAGGACTTGAAATGATGCCCATTTGAACCTGCCCATATTGGATGATGATATTACATGTGGTGGCTTAACCCACCCACAATGATGGCCACTGTCTTCTTTATGAAAGTCTTTGCTTGATTTCAAACTGCCTTATATCTTGTTTAAAATACTTGAAGTTATAAAAATTATCAAACTAAGAATTAGCCTGGGGCCAGGTAAAATGGCTCAATTAGCTAATCCTCTATCTTCAAGAGCTGGAATTCCATTTGGGTGCTGGTTTGTGTTCCCACTGCTCACCTTCCCTTCCAGTACTCTGCTCGTGGACTGGGAAACCAGTGGAAAATGACTCAAAGCCTTGGGACCTTACACTCACATGGGAGACCTGGAAGAAACTCCTGGCTCCTGACAGGCTCAGCTCCAGCTGTTATAATCATTTGGGGAGTGAATCAGTAGAGCTGAATTTGGGGACAATCTGGTGAAAGCCAGCAGTTTAACCATTGGGAGTGATCAGAGAGCTGATTGGGGACATGAACATCTGGTGAAGCCTTCTCTTAAAGTCTCCCTTCCTGATACTGCACAGCAAGTTTACACCTTTAATAAATCTTGCTTTTTGTACCAAAAAAGAAAAAGAAAAAGAAATCCTCAAAATCAAAACAAAAAACCCCAAACTTCCACGATGAAACACCAAGGTCAACAACTAATTTTGGTTTAACCAAAACCTGTTTTGAAGTCACTGAGATTTATTATGAGTCACAGGTACAGGTGCATACTATGTACCCTTAATGGTCCTTGCATGGAACATGAAGTTGCAAATTCAGAGGTCATCTGAGTCTGTTTCTTTAAAGAGATGGAGTCTAGCTGCTAAGTAAGCTCTTCTTGACCACTGTTGCAAATGACAACAGCCAGTATGAAGAGCAGAGGCTTAAACAGGAACTGTCAGCCACATAACCAAATGTCTTAACTGGCAGAATCCCACTGGGCTTCAGGAACCACTGGAATGTCACTGGATTGATACTTAGACATATACATACATACAAAGGAGCTTAAAAAGTTCACGGGAAACTTATATTCTCTGTCCCTCTTTTTTTGGAGAAACAGACAATTTAAAATGGAACAATTAAAAATTTTTAAATAGCAAAAATTTTTACTTTTAAAAATTTTCTTTCTGAGTAACAATATTCATCAGATCAGCATTCAGGAGAACACACTGTACATATTCTTTTTCTGTAGAGCCTGAATCAGCAGTTTCATCACTCAATGATTTACAAATGTACTTTTCCATACCCAGGGAAGACATTTCTGAAAACTACACATCTTTCCAAAATTGAGATGACTTTCTAAAGGCTTAAGGATGTTAGTAAGGAAAGGGAACTACTAAGGCTAAACTACTGTGAAAACAAAACCTAACATCACAACTCTAGAATACTTAAATATGAAACAGAAAAACTACTGACACTATAGTATACACAGTATTATTTATACATTGTAAGGTTTATTGTACATAAATAAACAGAATACCAAAATATCTTTTCCACTTTAGTAACTAAATTTCTGAAATTAAAAACATAGTTCAAGCATTTCTACATTCAAAATTTTTAGGTTCCCATTTATTGAAAATGAAATCATATTAATTCTGTGGAAATAATTATATACATCAAGATAATAGTTGGAATTTTAGAAGTTGAAATAGTAAGCACCCTCAAATTTATCAGCATTTTAGTGACATCTTTATCAGTCATTGTTTAAAAAAATAAATTAATTTAAAATTTAGTTTTGGTTTTCTAAAAAGCTTTTTAAAAAGCAAGATAGCTACACTAGCTAGTATTAGCTTATACCAGCTAGGAAATAATGTTTACAACTGTCCAAATGTAATTTTACAAACATAAATTTAATATGTGATAGGAAAATATGCTAAAAAATATACACATAACTATCATAAAAATATGCACACACCTTTGATTATATATTCTTACTTAAAAGTAAGTTCTATAAAATGTTGGTAAAATAGGAACTGTTTGCTCTCCTAATGTAATGTGCACATAAGAAACAATTGTATCTCAATTACCTAGCAAAACCAGTATTTCTTAGCATAAAATGTGCTATAAACATGAAAAAGTAGGCAGTGATCTTGTATTCAAGTTTTTACATTCGTTTCCATTAAAATATTTTCTACAACTTATCAGAACACATACAAAAGTAAAAAGATGAGGTAAAACATCTTATACTTTTTAAAGAAAGTTCTTGAAAATTAATATTCAGATATCCCAAGGCCTAGCCTGTAGAAAGGTGCTTGACAAGTTGTCCCATAATGCTGATGACGACACGCAGGTGACCTACAAAATGAACATCAGGTTTCCTGGTCTTCTGAGAGGGCAATGATGTTTTCTCCTAATATTACAAAACAATCAAGATCACATTTTGCCAACAGTATTGCTCCAGTGTGGGTTTTACAGGAGGCACCAGGCTACAGTAAGAGCAGCTACAATGCCATTCAAAATTGCCATGCTGTAGCCCATGTGGAAGGAGTGTCCAGTCAGTTTCCTAAGGAAAAACACATCAAAAAAGAAAATTAAATTTGTTTTGACAGAAACACCAATCGCTTTTATTGAAAATTATATGAATTGGAAACATTCACCAATGTTTACACATTAATGTTAAATTAAGAAAAGACACAGGAGACCTACAAGATTAATAGTGGACCTGTCTTAAGCTTTCTCAAAAACTGCCCTAACAAATACAATTGTTTCACTATTTAGTGAAAATGGTGAGTTAGATCTTTTTACAGCAATTCATATTCAGTAACACATAGTCATAACCCAATTCAAAGCTATAAATCTTGTTAAAGTACACATTTTCTTTAATTAGCACTTTATTTTCCAATGGTTTCATTTAGATTTAACTTAAAACAAATTATTTCAAATATGTTATATTTGGTACATGAAATTACTTCTTTGAGCATATGTTTGTGAATCAGATCTTTACTTCAGTTCTCAACCTAGCAGTTAACTATAGTTTTCAATGAACTGTTCAGTATTAGCAAAGACAGCTCTTAGGGTTACAGTGAGTAATGATTAGCTTAAGAACTTCATGTGCACAGGTATTCCCTTGCCATTTTGTTTCATTTATTTATTTATCATTTTTATTCTTGATAATACAGTTCCATAGACTCAGGGATTTCCCTTTCCACACCTTCCCCCTCCCCACTGTTTTCCCCTATATTGTAATGATAGAGTCCCTCTACAACAGTAACAAGTCCATCATTCTTCTAAGTGTATTCTGACAGTGCAGGAATAGAGAATGGGATAAGGACCAGCACTGTGGTGGCAAGATATATTAAACAGTTTTACTGGGAGTCCATCTCTTTATAAAAGCAGAGATGCATACTGCAATGTATCTCCACTTCACAGTATACTTGCCTCCATTAAACAGTTCCTCTAGATAAATTTACGTATATATCTATTGATCTTGTATTTTGCATGAAGGTTGCATTATATCGGAGAACATATGATGTTTGTCCTTTCGGGATTGGCTAACAATTTAATTTTCTCTCCACTGGAACAATCCATATTATATAGGTATAAGAAGGTGCCCTACCAGAAATAAAAGCTTCCTGAAGTATGAAGTATAGGGACACTAGACTGGGAGGGTCATCATGCTCATTGTCTTTTGCAGAGGAGGCCAAAGTCAGGAAGTACTCAGATCTGAGTTAACATTCAGACACTACCTTATGATGACAACCCTAGTCCCACAAGATCCGTGGCCTAGAGTAAAGACACTTCAATTCTCAAAGAACAACCCCTTTGTATTCATCTGAGGCTACAGAAGATTCTGATATTTCTTGATGGCTCCTGTTACGGTCCATGGAAATTATTTACTCTCCACTCGCTGGTGTCTCAAAACTCAGGCTTGTTTATAATCCTTACGTGCCATAAAGGATTAATCAACCTGTTACCTACTATGGGGCAAAATGAAAATAGTTACAGTGCTGCTTTGCTGATTTTAAAAATGAAATTCCTGAAATACACTGTTTAGAAACCAGAAACCTAGTCATAAAACTGAATTATCAGCGTTATCATTCATTATAGAAACAATATAGTAATAACGCAAAAATCTTTAATATTCACAAAATTAATCAGGAAAGTTTCTAGAGTTAATTTTTTTGTTTTACTATTTTTGACATCCCCCTCTCCAGCAATCCAGCCAAACACGCGAAAACACAAAAAACCTTCAAGTACAGTTTACTAAACTGATAGCTACAATACTGGTATAAAGGAATTCAATTTAGATTTACTGCTCAGATACTGAATAACCTTACTAATAAGCAGGCCGATCAATGCATTTAATGGCAGTGAAGAAATGCTCCACAACAGTAGTTCTTCATCTTTACTATCTCAAATGCACCATATTCCTGCTGGCACTACAGCAGCTGTCTACACTAATGTTAGGCAAATAAAATTTTGAAGAATCACTGGCTTTTAAAGCTTCTCTTTGAAGTTTCCAACGTGGTTTTTCCTTTTTTCAGGGAGTCCCAGACAACCCTTGGCAGGTTTCTTGTGGCTTGTGGCTCTAATCTGTGATCCATGAGTTCTTATTAACAAAGATAAAAGGTACCATGTCCCCCTTTATTAAAGCCATCCACTTATTTCTGGAAGGACATGTTTTAAGTGGACTTGATTATAGTGAACATACTGCCTTCGGCTAGATTTAATGTCTGTTTGGCCTACTTTATCTATACATGCACTTTAAGTCAAAGCACACCAACAAACTGCAAATGTCTACTAGGCTTACAGATAAATGAATCTTTATGATGGACCAACCTTGGTCATCAAGACAGCACCCCAGAAACTCCCAACTTTGAGATTACCGTGACTGCTGTCACCATGACTAGTTTCATCTGCTCTTGAAGCTGTATTTGTGTGACATTTCACAATATATATTCATGTTACACATTGGTGTTAAGTTTGTTCCTTTTTATTGCAGGTTAATATGCCAAAATTTATCTTTTCTATGACAGGTGGGTTGTTTTTTTAGGGATGCCATAAAGATATTCATTATGAACATGTCTTTGGTGAATGGTAGGCGGGGTTATAAGGTAGATATAAATTTGGTTTTGGTTGAAAGGACCAAACATTTCTTCCAAGATAATTATCCTAATTTAAACTTCCACCAGCAATGTATAAAAGTTCTCGTTTACAGTTTATCCACATCCAAACTAACAATTGGTATTATCAGTCTTACAAAATTTATTCATTTTAGTGTGCATACAAAATGCTCTCTTAGTTTAATACTTGTTTGCTTGGACTTATGTACTTACTGCTTATTTCCTTTAATGAAATTCCTGTTCTGCCCAAGTCTTACATTTATGTTTTTACTGGTATGTAAAGAACTTTTTACATACTCAAGAGTTAAATATTGTCAGAAAGATGTGTTATCAGCATACCCTCTTGACTTACCATGCATCTTTTTGCTATGTTAATATGAACTTCAGATGAACCAAAATTCTTACTCTGAATATCAAAGTCCAATTTATCAGTCTTTTCTTACAAAGGTTAGTACTTTTTTGTGGCCTTTTCAATAAGCCTTTGACTACTCCAAGGTAAAATGACATTCTTTTTCTTAAGGAGGCTTTAATGTCTTCCTTTGACATTTGTGTACAAGCCATCTTAATTTCTATGTACTTGTGTAAGGTAGAGGCTACAGCTCATTTTTATTCCTTGTATGTATTTGCTCTACCATATTTTATTGAAAAGATAATTTATTTTCTTCTATTCTAAATTGCTGTGAGGCCTTTGTCCTAAGACACATATGTATATATGTTGGTTTATTTTTGGACTTTCTATCTAATTGTTCTGGTCTTTTTATGCACCCCTGAACCAATATCACATTGAGACAGTCCAAACCTGCTGAAATCTTGGCCACACCTTCAAGTGGGTATCCCAAGCAATGCCCACCCATTTCCTAATTGTTGAAGGGAAGAGCTATGGGGAACCTTTTACCTGTAAGTTACTGCCCATCAAGGCTTAATAGCCCCAAGATCCTTCCTCAAACTTTTGGTGTCTCTCCCTCCCTCTTTCTGGCTCACCTGGTCACATCATAAATAAGCCTCTGTGCAACCAGTTCCCGGCTTTTTAGTTCTATTTTAAGCTGAGGAAAAAACTCACTGAGGTTTTCTGGTAAAAACATGATGCTGCTTATTATAGTTCTTCATAAATTCCCAATTAAAAAAATTCTACACAATATGACTTATAAAGGCAAAGTAACACTATAAAATCTTAGGGGTACAATTAATAATGTGCAAGAATCATGTGGAAATAATGATAGAACTTTATTGGAAAAGCTCTCAGTAAAAATGGCATATGTCCATGGTTTGGAAAACTTATTGTTATGATGCAGTACTCCTGAAATTTATCTGTAGATTCAACATAACTCCCTAAAATTCCAGCTACCTTCTTTTTCAGATGACAACTAAATTCTGAAATTCAGATGTAATGTGAAAGACTTCATATAGTCAAATGAAACGTAAGAAAATATACATCCTTTAGCTCTGTTCTTTTTATTTCAAATCTTACTGTAAGTTCCAGCCAACAGTGTAGAATGGCATAAGGACATATAGACCAATGGAATACAATGAGAATCCAGAAATAAATGGCCAGTTAAGCTTTCCACAGGAAAACACCTGATGTGGAAAGAACAATCTTTTCAACAAATGGTGCTAGGGAAACTGGATGCACACAAATCATTTAAATTTCATTTAATATATACAAACAAACCAAATAAGTGAAAATGGACCAAAGACTTACATGTAATAACTAAAACTATCTAACTTTTAAAAGGAAATTTACTAAATCATCAATTCATTGACCTAACAATAGATTTTTAAATATGACAGCAAATAAAGAAAAACAAAACAGAAATTGGGCAAAAAATAAAATCTTTCGTGCTTCAAAGGACATTAAGTGAAGACAACATACAAAATGAAAGAAAATATTTTCAAGTCCTGTATCTCAAAAGTATCTACAAGTATCCAGTGTATGTCAATAATTAAAATATAAAAAGCCCAAAAATCTAGTTCAAAAGAAGTCAAAGGATTTGGATAGACAGTTCACCAATGAGCAATACCAAAAGCCAACAAAAACATGGAAAGTTGACAATGCCCAACCTCATTAGCTGTAAGTAATGAAAATCAAAACGCTGAGATACATTGTACACATGTTAGACTGCTCATAATTTAAAACGAAAACAACTCCAGTTGTGAGCAACAGCCTAGGTTGCACTGTACCTAAGCAAGTGTTACACTGCTGGGAGAAGAGCAGCTAATAGTTGGCGGGCATCCTGGGCCTGATAATGCCTAGTCTGTATTAACCATACCAGTGTACGAGGATAGTCATCTAGCCTATTTTTTTTTCCTAAAGATATGTGTGTGCATGTGTGTGGGTAGGTGATGGGTCCATGAACCTTAGAGGCAGGGTTCCAGTGAGGTCCAGGTCTCCTGATCTGGGCCCTTAGGCTTGCCTGTGTGGTAGGTGCCAAGTGGGTAAGTAAGCCCTGGGGAGAGTGGAGTCCCTAGGCCCAGGCTTCCTGGTCTGGGTTCTTAGTCTCACCTGCATGGTGGATGCTGGGTGGGTGAGCCATGGAGGTGGAAATCCATGGATTCAAGTCACCTGGCCTGGGTTCTTAGGCCTGGCTGCACAGTAGGTACTGGGTCTGTTGAGATCTGGGGGAGGGAGATCTGGTGGGGCCCAGGACACCAATGACGCTGGGCAAAGCCCACAGGCTGCTGGTGGTATGCTTGTGGAGACTTGGTATGTGGTCTTGCAGGGGTTCTGAGGGATGGCACAGTAAGGGTGTGTGCAGACATGAGGGTTCTCACCCAGGATTGGTGGTCTGACCATAGAGTGTATATGTCATAACTAGGTCTCCTCAGTGGAAAAGACAGAGCAGTGGATGGGAGGCCCAAAATGCACACAGAGTTACGGAAGTCCATTGGGGACTAGAGAAGACATCTGGCACCACCACAGAAGAAGGATGGCAGAACAAATTGGACAACTACCCCAACAAAACTATGACAGCAAATATCTGGGAAAATGGAGAATCTAAGATCAACTATGTCAGCCAATAGATACTGGAAAGATTTTCTCATCCTTGGATTGGCAAGAGTGACAGCAGTTCAGAACTATCAAAAGTTAAGCAGAACCCTTAAAACACGTTCCACATTGGGGACCCTGGGTTGATATCGGGTGGCTGTTCCCCATCCCTGGGTACTGGGGTGGCTGGCAGGCTGGGTGCGGCTTCTCTCCTTATCTCAACCTTTCCCCAGATATAGGAAGAAGAAAAAGAACACGTGGAAACAATGATCTCACCCACTTTCCCGAACCCTCGATCCTTCCCACCCTGATCAACCATGTAAGCATCATCAAAAATAAAAAGTTTGTATGATTCCATACAAAGTGATTGCTGGAGTGAGAAATATTCTGGAATTAGACAATACTGATGATTGCACCAAAAAGTCAAATACTAAAAACTACCAATTGTACATTTAAAAATAGTGAATTTTAGGGCAGGTGGATTATATCTCAATGAAAGGAAATTTCTTTACTGAAGGATATTAAAATAATTCATTAATAAAAGAAAGTATCTACTACAATTTTGGAATATTCAGAATCGTAAAAGTGTCAATTTCTTGAAATAAGCACTTGGATACTAAGTTAATATAGTAAATGTACAAAAAGAACAAAGAAATTTCCAGGAAATTTAAATAACAAAAAGATTACATATATGGGTCCAGCACGATTGCAAGTGGCTGAAGTCCTCACTTTGCATGTGCAGGGATCCCATGTGGGTGCCAGTCTAATCCCAGCAGCCACACTTCCCATCCAATTCCCTTCTTGTGCCTTGAAAAGCAGTCAAGGACAGGCCAAAGCTTTTGAACCCTGCACCCATGTGGGAGACCTGGATGAAGCTCCCGATCCTGGCTTCAGATCAGTATAGCTCAGGTTGTTGCAGCCAATTGGGGAGTGAATCAATGAGGGAAGATCTTCCGCTCTGTCTGTCCTCCTCTCTGTGTATCTGACTTAGCAACAAAAATAAAACAAATCTTTAAAAAAAATCACATTTGCACAAAAAGATACCGGAATAGACTACAATGACCCCAACAAACTTACGTTTTGGGTAATGGGGATGGAAATGGGAATGATATGATACTATGCATTACCAGTAAGGCATTTATAAGTCAGAGGGAATAAAATGACAATTATTTCTTTACAGATCCCTTTTTCCTTCTTTCCTAAGAATTATGATTTTTCGTATACAAAAGATTTGTTCTCAAAAGAGGTCTCGTATCTGTGTGAAGTAAAAAGATTGAGTGATCTTAGGCAGTTTCTTCTCATTATTCTGGTTTTATTTTATTTCACAAGTTCTATGTAATATTACTAACAGAATAAACTGTTGTGGGCTAAGAAACTGATTAGTGCTCATTAGCCTGGGCAGGAACAGGAGCAGGGCTTGTGGATAAAAACACCTAGACTAATTGGACTCATCTGTATCCAATATGCTGCTAAGTGAGGATGTGTGGGGAAGAGTATATAAGCAGAGGTGAAGGGGCAATAGAGAGAGACTTCGCAGAGACTTCTACCATCACTGGTCTCCTGTCGGTGCTTCATCCCCAGACCCTCTCCCTGTCCACTTTACTGGCTCTGCTGGTCGGAGCAATAAATGAAATTGATTTTTTTTACATTAATTGAAGCAACAATTTGTAACTATGGTATTTATAGGCTCTCAGCTTGATAAGTTCACTTGCAATATGAGGCACAGAAGCCATAGATACATTACAAGTTCTTCTTAAATTTGTATATGTATATTGACTATTATTGCTCTTCCATAAACTAAAAACAAACCTACTAATCCAAACTATCTATTGTGCAGTTAGATTCACAGTCTCATCACGGAGTCTGTGCCAGATTGTGACCTTCTGTTTCCTTATTTAAAGCAGGCACACACTGGCAGGCAAGTGGTAATACAACATATGGGCAGAGGAGTTTGAGACTGAGTAGAATATATACAACTTTTGCTCATTTGTTCTTCTAAGATTTCATGAAGGCAAAGTTAACAAAAAGGAAGTTATCTAATCCTATAATAAGTATAGTTAGGACAGCATCTTCCTGTTAGTAATTTTAGATCAATGAAGCAAAATGACTAGAGTTTCTTAATCCTACGTGATAAAGCCTAACAGGAAACATGATCAGACAAGTGCTATCTAAATGACAGCAGCAGGTATTAAAACACTGTCAGGCCTGGCACGGAAGTCTAGTGGTTAAAGTCCTCGCACCCACCCATATCCCATATGGAGGACGGTTCAAATCTCAGCAGCCCCACTTCCATCCAGTTCCTTTTTTGTGGCCTGGGAAAGCAGTGGAGGATGGCCCAAAGCCTTGGGACCCTGCACCCGCATGGGAGACCCAGAAGAGTCTCTTGGCTCCTGATCAGCTCAGTTCCGGTCATTGCAGCCACTTGGGGAGTGAATCAATGGAAAGAAGATCTTCTTCTCTTTCCTCCTCTCTGTATATCTTTACACTTAAAAACACTGTCAAACCCACCACAGTGGGCAGATGAACACCTCACACTATCAATATTATTCGGTTTTTCTTCTCATATCATATAGCTTTCTAATTTAGAATGCACTACTTAAGGAGGTAAAAACCAAATATAAACAAGAAAAAGTAACTCTCATGGTCTCCACAATATAATGAAAAACTTCCATTTACTACAAAATTCATAAGGACTCTAAAGAATATTTGAAAATGATTAGTTTTATAATTGTCGCTAAAATCTTGAAAGGACATCAAAAGCTTGTAGAAAAATCAAAATTAAAAGCTTGTTTTAGGCTCTGCATGATGGTTCAGAGTGGCTAAATCCTCGTCATGCATGCGCTAGGATCTCATATGGCTGTAGGTTTGTGACCTGGCTGCTCCACTTGCCATCTAGTTCTCTGCTTCTAGCCTGGGAAAGCACTGGATGATGGTCAAAAACTTTGAGACCCTGCACTCATGTGGAAGACCTGAAGGAGTCCTGGCTTCGTATTGGCTCAGCCCCAGCTGCTGTGTGTCCATTTGGGGAGTGAGTGAACCAGCAGATCTTTCTTTCTCTCCTTTGCTCCGTAAATCTGCCTTTTCAATAAAAATAAATAAATGGTGGCGGGGAGGGGAGGATTAGAGGGAAAACAGCTTATTGTGTTGAAGCTGGTGTGGTGGTATAGTAATGCTACCATCATCCTGCAATGCAGGCATCCCACGTGGACCCCGGTTCGTGTCCCGGCTGCTCTAATTCTGATCCATCTTCTTGCTTAAGGCCTGGAAAAGTAGCAGAGGATGGCCCAACATCTTTGGACTTTGCACTACTGTGTGAGACCTAGAAGAAGCTCCTGGCTCCCAGCTTCAGAACAGCTTTGGCCAGTGCAGCCATTAGTGGAATGAAACATTGAAAGGAATACCTCTCCTTCTGTCTCTCCTTTGTGTCTCTCTCAAAATCTGCCTTTCAAATAAAAATAATCATTAAAAAGCACATTTATTTGTTGCAAAAAAAGTTGGAAATGTTTAATTTTAAAGTCTTTGCAAGTTATTAAAAATTTTCTTTAAGGATTCATTTATTTGGAATTCAGAGCCACAGACACAGGGGTAAACGGAGAAACAGAAATAATCTATCTGCTACCTCACTACCAGATGGCTTCAATGTCCAAGGCTGGGCTAGGATGGAATCAGAAATTATACTAGTCTCTCATATAAGTAACAACGGCCTAAACACTTGAGCCATCTTCCACTTCTTTTTCCAAGGCCATTAGCAGGGAGCTGCTTTGGAAGTAGAGCGGCTAGACAGTAATGACATCCATGTAGGACATGAGTGGATTTGCTATGACACAATGTCGGTACCTACTTCAAAACTTATAAAAGTACTTCAAAGAATATTTGAAGATGGCATGATTACTCTCAGAATTCTTAATATAATTACAATAACTTAAAGTTTTGTGGAAAAACCAAATTAAGTTTACATGGTTGCCAAAAAATTTCTCAATCTACAGTGTTCTTTGTAATTCATATTTTAATGAACTTCTTGAGAACCCTTTCATAAATGTGAATTTCAAAATTTTTTGCAACCAAAGAAATTTTTATTTCCTTATTCCATTTCTATGAACTTTCAGAAGTATCCTCATATTATTTGAATATATGGATATCACAGGTAACACCAATTTACAGCAAAATACTTTCACATTTGCTGAGATTCTCTCTATACACAAACATTATACTACTGCATAGATTAATTCTCTAAAAACATCTCTTTGGTAAAAATGCACTTGTTGAATATAAAATTTAAGTGAGCAGTGCAATGAATAATGATGTTATTTTTGACAAAGGTTTCCAAAAAGAGACAGTAAAGGGTGCGGAGTATTGGACAGTGGCTTCTAAGACCATACTTGGGCCACCTACATTCTGTTTCTGTGTGTCTTGGTTTTAGTCACAGCTGCATTCCAGATGTCTACCATGATACACAGCAGCAGGTTCAAGTAATTGCATTCCTGATACCACAGATATCCCCCTTTCTCTTTTTAAAATAATTACAAACATATATACATACTTTAAAAGATGTGGTAATGGATCAGCAGTGAAAAGAAGTATTATAATGTCAAGTGAAAAGGACAAAACTAGGGATGAAGTAAACTTCATAAAATTTCATGTTAATGGAGCAAGACTCGTCTGGATGAACCAGTCCTTCCCAGTTTTCAATTTCTCTGAGCACTTTAGAGGTAGCAAACAAAATGTAAGTCAAAACAATTCAAAAGGATATATAGGTATAGAAAGTTTTTTTTTTTTCCTTCTGGCTTACTTAAATAGGTTTTTGAACCATCCACCTATCTTTCAACTGATGTACAGAACAAACTATATAAATACTTTAGTCCCAAAGAGTCAACCAAGTAGGCCCACTGACAAAATGGAGATGGGTGGATGATGTAAGTTAACCTATTAATTCAAAATGGGCCACATAAAATCAGTATAAAAATAAGCAGAAAACTCAGTGGCAACAGCAGAATGTTTCTTAAAGGATTCTTAAATATGGATTATATTCTCCTGAAGTGAAAAGTTGCTTTTTCACTTTAATATCCTTCAGAAATCAAAATGGAAATACATGGAGAAATGCTGTTAAACACAGGAAATATATTTACCAACAGCATATTATTTATAACAGAGCTACTTCCACACTCTGGAAAATGAATTATACAGAAGGTACTATTCTATTCTGATTCTAAAGAATTCCTTTCCAATAGTAAAGAATATACGTAATACTTTATATAGTTCTTATTAGTGGCTGAGATTGTTCAAGCCCTATAATTAGGTAAGACAAGGTCTGAGTTCTAACTTTGTCACTCACAAAGGGTACTGAGGACAAAATTGTTGATCTCTTTCACATTCAATTTCCTTCTACAGAAAATTCTCAATACAAATAAGTTAAATAACATACAAAAGAAAGCTTGGCTACAGAAGAGATTCCTAAAAATGTTTTTTACCAAGTATCTATTCAATAAAGACCCCCCCCCTTTTAAAAAATGAAATACTTATTTATGGTTACATGCAAATGTTTTATTATTTCATATAAAGGATGTGAGCAACTGTGGATTTTAGCATGTGTGGTGGGGGTAGGTCACAGAAGTAATTCTCTTCTGATACCACTAGACAATTCTAATAACATACTTCCTTTTATCTTTCTTTATGAAACACAAAAATCTAACTTCTTTTGTACCTTTTTATCTTAAAATTACTTTTAGAAACTGCTAACGTTTTACATCCCAATGAATCTTATCAGTGTTATTAAATAATATACGGTTGAATTTTAGACTACGTTCAATTTCACTTCTTTGTTGTCTCTCTTTAAGAAAAAAATACATTCACTTATTTTCATTAAAATTCTTCACTTTGTAATTCCTCAGTTCTCTTTCCATTAATCAAAACTTATAACTATTTAGGCATTGTATTTGGGAGACACAAAAATTTGTAAGAATCAGCAAGGCTCTCAAAGATGTCTAATGGTTACTCATGTAGCTGGTTTCATGATACCCTTTTGGAAGACAACCATCTATGCTGGATACTACCTTGACTGGACACAATGTTTATTCTCTATGAAGGCAGTGTAAATAGCACAAAAGTTAAAAATGTGAAATTCCTAAACCCCCAAAATTTCATGAGTTAAAAAGAACGTTAAACAAAAGAGGAAGTAAATGAAATAGTGTTAACAAATTTTACTTTGCCAAAAGTGAAGTTTAGAAATCACTGCTATCTATTAAAAGAATTATCACAGAAAAATATTGGGCATCTTAAATACATACATAAAAAAAATGACATATTTGTAACGTGTGGTATCTATCTATCTATGTATTTGTATAAATTTTTAAAATGGGTGGACAATTATCTAAAAACAGAAAATCAACAACTGATGTAGGCCACAGTCAGGCTTTCAGCTTGAAAAATACCAAGAAAAGAAAAGTTTTGGCATCATGCCTGCTATACCATCTGATTTACCTGTGGCTTACAGTAGTAAGCTCACAGTTCTTTACCTATGAAAGAAGGCAGACAGTATTGCTTTTAATCTCAGTTCATGGAAGAGGAAATTACTAAAAGGTCCTTTGGCTAGTATATGGGTAGTTTGCCTTTGGAAATTCTCTCTTTTGACCTCAGAGTCCTCTCAAATGTACCAACTACCTCTCATGATTCACAAAAGGTTGTCGAACATGCAGAGTGCTCTAAGTACAAAACTGCTTAGTGCTCTCTCTCAGGTATTTCTCACAGTGCTTCTCTATGCATATGGACACATGTACCTTTTCAAGTACCCATGCAGAGCACACTGCAAATTCCAGAAGAGAGGTAGGCAAACAGTTACAAAGCAAACATTCATTAGTTATATCAATCTATGACACAATAAAAGCAAGAATAGCTAATTTGACTGTTTAGGTGATTTTGTTATAGCTTTGCATGTCTTCATTGGCAACAGTTACATGTATTTTATAAGGCATGCATGCATTTTAACCCTTCACTTCAAAAGCAGCACTGCAGTGTTGTCGATGTATTCATTAATAGTGACAGCACTGCAACTGATGGCCCCAGTTTCTATATAATCACTTCGTGATTATCAAATATCAAGGCCAAGTTCTTTATCTATCTCTTTGTAAATAGTTTTTCTCCCATACTGCAATTAGCCATCTGACATCTGCTGCATTAATACATGACCACAAAGAATCTGATTGAACAAGGAGGCAGCTCTCCAAAATCGGAATAAAATAGTACAGTCAGTTCATTGTGCTCAATGTTAAATCTAGTGGACCAGAAAAGAAACTTCTAATTTAAATTCTAAATCACCACTTTTCTTGAATTACAACTTATATTAGAGCCCAAACTAAGAACTCATAACATTCTTTTATCATTTTATTTTTATTTGCTCTACCTTTGTTTCTTTTTTTGTTTGTTTGTTTTAAAGATTCTTTTATTTTCATTGCAAAGGCAGATTTTCAGAGAGAAGATGAAACAGATCTAGCATCCACTGCTTTCTCTACTCCTCAAATGGCTGCACAGGCTGGAGCTGGGACAATCAGAAACCAGGAGCTAGTACTTCTTCTGGACCTCCCACACAGGTGCAGGGCCCAAGGCTTTGGGCTACCCTTCACTGCTTTCGCTTTACTTTTTAGATTTATTTTATTTGAAAGTCAAGAGTTAGAGAGAGAAGAGACAGAGATCTTCCATTCATTGGTTCACTTCCCAGTTAGTGGCAATGGCTAGAGATAGACCAGTTCAAAGCTGGGAGCCAGGAGCTTCTTCTGAATCTCCCACATGGTTGCAGGTGACCAAGGACTTGAGCCATCATCTACTGCTGTCCTAGGCCATAAGCAGGGAGTGGACAGGAAGTGGAGCAGTCAGTACATGAACATACACCACGTGGGATGCCGGTGCCACCTTTCCATATATTCATAATTCCAAATGTGATAAAAAGACAAAGTGGATCCAAGTAAAATCCAAGTGATTTACAAAGAAAATTAATCCTGAATAAAAAAGTCTAAGATGGCAATATTAATCCTCAGTTCTGAATTTCTCAGGAAATTCATGCCAAATATTCTCTGATGCAACAATTAACAACTGCCCAATAATCACACAACAATGTCAAGAAAATTCAGTATGTCAGCATCTGATTACATACACAATGTATTAACAATGAGGCAACATGTAAAAAAGCAGATCCCAAGTTAGTCTATAAAAGTTACCAAAACTGGTTCTAAAGAGCAATATAAACAACAATCAACTCGTTTTCTTCCTCACTTCTAATTTTACAGATTCGCCACACAATTTAGCGAAACTATTTATATATATATATATAAGTAGTGATAAATTAGTAACAATTAAGTATGTGTTTCATGAAACTTAGTGTCTAAACACTTCCCAACTTTCTTTCTTGGATGGAAGAAAAAGAAGGGGATAACTTGGAGTGATTCAGTCCAAAAAGACCGACAGTATCAACAAGGCAGCAGACAACGGCCTGGTCATCAATCCGAGGGGTTGCCAATCTAATTCTATACATTACATCTGAAGCAGGTGTCTGTGAAAAGAAGCTGTCATTCTTGATATATGTATGTTCACAGAAATCATAAAACAGGTAACTGTAAAATTTCCTTGCATGTTCACCATGAACCTCAAATCAAGCCGTAAGTGAAACCAATATTATAGGTAGCAAATAGATACCAAATAATAAGCTTCTCTAAAAACATAAAAGAGTGAAATTATATTGACTTTTTCCAATCTGCCTCATTCTAGGAAATGTAAATAATACTATTATTCAAAAGTTGCTGTTATTCTTATTCAGAAGTACAAATGCTGTAACTTAAGTGGGTCAAGTTTAAATCAAGTAGGTAATCTGAGGGCTGATTATTAATGTTAAGTCTCTTATAAGCCATCTAGAAAATTTTAAGTTGCCTTCTTTAACAAACATTCCTACTGTGAACACATCCAAGTTCACTGAACTCAGCACAAATTATACTCAGGATTGGGAGAATTCCTATTTTTTTACCTTAAATAATTTATTTTTTTAATATAGCAGGCAGGCAGAGCTCCTGTCTCCTGATTCATTCTCCATGCCTTAACAGCTGGGACTGGATCAGGCTGAAGCCAGCAGTTAGGAATTCCATCCAGGTCTCTCACATGGATGGCAGGAACACAATCACCCACGCCATCACCACTTCCTCTCATACTCTGCCTTAACAGCAAAGTAGAATCAGAAGCCCAACTATTCCTATGAGAGCTGCAGGGACAAACAGCTTTCCCGGAGTATTCTTTACAATTCTGGAAGTCAAGCATTTGGACAGGCGGCTACAACCCGATTCTCACACTGGTATTTCAGGGCTCAAATTCTAACTTCAACTACTAATTCCAAGTTCCCAATAAAGTAGACACTGAAAAGCAGATGACAGCTCAAGTGGTAAGGATACTGCCACCCTCACGTTAGCCCTGGATTGAATCTATCTCCCAGCTTCAGTGAAAGCCGGGAGGGAAGCAGCAGAAAGAAGCAGGGTAGTGTGGTACATGTGTGTATGTGTGTTTCTGCTGCTGAAAACAACAAAATATAGGATTCTATTCTCAGACCCATCTTCAGTTTTAAGATTCAAGATGAGAAGTATCAGCATAGAACTCACCAAATGTCGATTTCTTCAAAATCTACAACACTGTGTTTTTAAGATAACTATAGCACGTATCAGCAGAACAACCTTTAAAGTCTATTTCTCAGTAAGTGATCCAATAATCCAAGCTTTGGATTTGGATAGTCACTTCACTAGACAACCTACTTAGACAATTCTTGATTGCTAGCCTAAGGTTAAAATTTGAAATTTCCATTACCATTTCATTTCTATAAGAGTTAACCCATCGTTAGGACCCTTAAAATTGTATTTATTTGAAGGCAGAGTTAGAAAGAGAGGAGACTGAAAGATCTTCCAAGCTCTAGTTCACCCCACAAACGGCTGCAATGGCCAGGGCTGGGACAGGCAGAAGCCAGGCGCCTCACCCAGGTATTCCACGTGAAAGCAGAGGCCCAAGCACTGCTGCTTTCCCAGGGGCTTAACAGGGAGCAAATCAGAAGTGAAGCTGGGACATAGGAGAGATGGGCATTGCAGGCAGCAGCTTTACCCACTATGCTACAATGCCAGCTCTGATCCCTTTTATTTTATATTTTCAAATGTTACTTGTTTTTATTATTAGTACGGCAGACTTACAGAGAGGAAAGACAGAGAGAAACATGTTCACTAGTTCACTCACCAAGTGGCCACAATGGCCAGAGCTGAGCTGATCCAAAGCCAGGAACCCGGAACTTCTGCTGGGTTTCCCATGCAGGTGCAGGGTCCCAAGGCTTTGGGCCATCCTATACTGCTTTCCTAGGACATGAGCAGGGAGCTAGATGGGAAGTGGAGAAGCCAGAACATGACCTGGCATTCATATGGGATCCCAGTGCATGCAAGGTGATGATTTTAGCCACTGAGCCATTGTATTGGGCCCAGCTCCAATCCTAACTTTAAGTACAAATATTGGTTTGTTTTCTCCTCCTCAGAAATAAACTTCTGTGGGTATCTCTATCTGAAACAACAGTCCTATCTTATTGACATAAAAAGCTTTCCTGCTGAAGTAACTTCGTTCAAACTTACTTGAGCTAATTTACCAGGAAAATTACTACACATAGGGATGCTTGGCCTTTAAATACTTAGATTACATGAAATAATTCTGCATATGAAATGAATAAATCAATTTTACTTACGAAGAACACCTTATTTTTGAATCATCAGATTATTTGCAAATATATACAACTTAAATGTTTAACAGTTACAAGGACATGTGCTGCTAACTTTTTGAAAATTTCTTTCATTTTGAGGCTGACACAATGACTCAACAAGCTAATTCTCTACCTGCAAGCACTGGAATCCCTTATGGGCACCAGCTTGAGTCCCGGCTGCTCCACTTTCCATCCAGCTCCCTGCTATGGCCTGGGAAGGCAACGTAAGATTGTCCAAGTCCTTGGGAGCCTGCATCTGCATGGGAGACCCAGAAGCTGCTGGCTTCTGGTTTTGGATCAGCTATGTAAGATATTTCTCCCTTTCCTTCTCTCTGTAAATCTGCCTTTCAAATAAAAATGAATTAATCTTAAAAAAAAGATTTTGAAAGTCAGAGTTCAGGAGGGTGCCATGTCATAGTCAATAAAGTTGTTGTATGCAGTGCTGGCATCACATATGGACACCAGTTCTGGTCCTAACTGCTGCACTTCTCATCCAGCTCCTTGAGAAAGCAGAGAAGGGCCCAAGTGCTTGGGGTGCTATACCCATTGGGAGACCTGGAAGACACTCCTTGGTCCTGGCTTCACAATGACCCAGCTGTGGCTGTTGCAGTCATCTGGAGAGTCAAACAGCAGATGGAATACTCTGTTTCTCCCTCTTTCCATAATTTTGCCTTTCAAATAAATAAATCTTAAAAAAAAAAAAAAGAAGAAAAGGCCAGAGTTGCAGAGAGAGAGGGAAAAACAGACAGTGCTATATTCCATCTGTTGATTCCCTCCCTAAATGGCTGCAGGAGCTTCATCTGGGTCTCCCATGTGTGTAGCAGGGGCCCAAAACTTGTCATCTGTTGCTTTTCCAAGCTATGGGCAGGGAGCTAGCTTTGTCAGTGGGGTATGCAGGACACAATCCCAATATGGGATACCAGAATCCCAGGTAATGGCTTTAGCTACTACACCACAATCCTGGCCCCAATGAGGTGAAAAAAATTGATCTTTTGGCATATTTTTCCATGTCAGCAAATAAGCCTCTTTAAACTGTTACTACTGATTTCAGTGATGAAAATCCTTAACTGGTTTAAGCATCTGGCCCTTCATCTCTGTCTCTACATAAAAAAGTATTACAAAGTGGAGAAATCTTAAAATTTCATAATGTTTAATGTTCTTACTAAATATTTTGAGTCTTGACTACAAAGTGAAAGTTTTCTACACTGTGCTTTTTGTTATATTCATTGCTTGCACTGTCATTTTTATAGTATCAGTACATCTATTTCTACATCAACATTTCTACCCTGGGTGGGATTTATAATCATAATGTAGCTTTTATTTTTAGCATGTTGTCTATAACCCTGCAGCTACTTCATTTTACCACAAGATGGGGCAAGTGTACAGATAATGTGAAATGTGAGACAAAACCTAATAATAAAGAGTTCTGATAACTGGGAGAAAGCAATGAAGAAAAAGAAGACAGAAAAAGTGAGATGTTAAGAACAGTAACTGGATTTAGCGATAACTCAAGAGAAAAGCTGCCACAAAAAAGCTGGGAGTTCCTGTTAATTGTCATTAGAATGGTTCAATTACTGACATTCCTGTTGTTGATTTAATAATGCAGACGAGGTTAGTTACCTAGTGTAGCAAAAACAATGAACACAAAGTCCGGGACCAGCTGTGTTATGTGCAAGTTACTTCACCTTACCTAATAGTTTATCTGGCACTTAGCTGATCTATTATAAAAACAGAGGCTAGATTAACAATACCTTACAGCTGTCATAGGAGAAACTGGGTTTACCTACAGTCTTTAATAGGCACCTAGACAGTATTACCTGAAAAGATAGAACTGTTAGGAAAAATGCAGCTTACAGGAACATCTTCCATTCACACCTAACTTTTCCCTGAATAAAGATTAAAAGTTCTGGTATTGCCACTGTCCCAGCTCCAGACCAATCCCAAGATTCTCTGAAGCGCTGAGTTCTCTGCGTGCAGTATGTTTGCATGGGCTGGTGACATGCATACATGCATCAACTCCTGGAACGCATAATTAAAGCAGACAATTAAAATGCTTACTATGTATACATTCTTAAATTCACCTGCACGAACATCACTGACAAAATCCAATGAATTAGAGGGACAAATTCATGAGAAATTAACTGAAGAGGTTGACAGAACAGAAAAAGAGGTTGACAGGATAACACTGCAACCTAGCGAAACATAGGACGTGTCTAGGTTCTCCAAAGAATCTGTTTACTGCTTACCTCTGCCTCTTGCTTTTCACACTGTAACAGACAGTAACATCCAACACTGCTTTCTGTGTAATTTAGAGGTATACTGGATCAAATATGCTCAGAAAACAAAGGCTTAATATAAAAGTTTGCACAGATGCCATTGTTTTACGCTTTTTAACTCAGCAAAGTTCATAAAAGAAACCATGTTTCCAAAATATATAACTGCTGAAATACATAGTCTGAAAATACACCTTAAAAAGCTATTTATCTTTTAAAAAATATTTATTTTATTGGAAAGGCATATATACAGACAGAAGATACAGAGAGAAATATTTTCTATTCGTTGGTTCACTCCTGAAGTGTCTGCAACAGACAGAGCTAAGCTGATCCCAAACCAGCAGTTAGGAGCCTCCTCTGGGTCTCCCACCCAGGTGCAGGGTCCCAAGGCTTTGGGCCGTACTCTAGCGTTTTCCCAGGCCAAAGCAGGGAACTGGATGAGAAGTAGAGCAGCCAGGACACAAGCAGGCATCCACATGGGGTTCGAGTGCATGCAAGGCAAAGACTTTAGCTACTAGGCTAGCGCACTGGGCCCGAAGTTTTAAAACTTCTTTAGAAAATACAGTAAATACTGTGATCCCAGTTCTAAAATAAGTATAAAATGGAAATATACACATTAGATTTTTGGTAGTAATTTTTCCTAATTGTTTCAAATTTCTCCTTTAATTTTCTTAAAAATTTTCAATGACGCAGCACCCACTGGTTTGCAGATGAAGGAAGGCAGAGCAAATTGATCAACTATCCCAGGAAACTTAACAGCAAACTTTGGGACAAATGGAGACTGAATTGGACTGTGTCAGCCGCTGACCTTGGAAGGATTTCCTCATTCTTGGAGTGGCAATATCAACAGCATCTCAGAACTATCAAAGTCACTTCCTCTCTCCCTCAGAACATGCTCGACAACAGGGACCCTGTGATGACACTGGGTACTGGGGAAGCTGGTGTGGTCTCTCCCATTGTATCCTCTACTGCCCCAGATACAGGAAGAAGAAAATGTGGAAACAATGGTCATGCCCACTATCCCCTGATCCACCCACCCTGATCAACTAAGTAAGCATCATCAAAAATAAATTAAAAAAATTTTTTTCAATATAGCTCAACTGGTCAATCCTCCACCTACAAGTGCTGGGACTCCATGTGGGCACCAGCTCGTGTCTCAGTTGCTCCACTTCTCATTCAGCTTCCTGCTTGTAGCCTGCGAAAGCATGGCACTATGGCCCAAAGCATTGGGATCCTGCACCTGCACGAGAGACCTGGAAGAAGCTCCTGGCTCCTGGTTCCTGATCAGCTCAGCTAAAGTCTTTATAGCCATTTGAAAAATGAAACAGTGAATGGAAGATCTTTGTTGCAGCCTCTCTTTCCTGTTAATCTACACTTTCAATAAAAATTTCTTAAATATTTTCTTCAATGAAAATTCAAAATTACCTTTACACAGTCAAGAAAAATATTTACAATGACACCATTGTTTATTTTACATTATAAAAGAATAAGGAACCTAATGCATACATTTTTATAAAAGTATGAGGCTGCATGGTAATGAAATATGTCCATCTGATTTATGAGAAAATAAAAGTTTGAAAATGTCCACTTTTTCAATACAGAATGAAATTGTTTCTCTGTACAAGGACTCACTCTGCTGGTGACAGAGGAGAATATATTCTGACATTTCTGGATGTAAGTGCATATTTTCCACAAACACTAGAGGGCAGGATTCTTACAGCTGACCTCAATTTTATTTGTTATTTATATTCATACACACATACCTTGTATTTAGTTTGACACATATTATTTATATATCTTGTCTATATATTTTTAAATTGTACAGTTGAATAATGAGCATACATATAATCCCGTTCTCTGATATGACATTATCTGATTTTAAAATGGAATGACTGGGGCTGGTGTGATTGCTCAATTGACTAATCCTGCAATTGTAAGCCCCAGTATCCCATATGGGTATTGGTTCGTGTGCCAGCTGCTCCACTTCTGATCCAGTTCCCTGTTGACAGGCCTGGAAGGGAGAAGAGGACAGCCCAAAGCCGTGCGACCCTGCCCCTGTGTGCGAGTCATGGTGGAAGCTCCTAACTCTTGGCTTCAGATTGGGTCAGATATGCCTTCCCCATAAAAACAAATCCTTAAAAAAAATAAATAACTGGAATGATTAGCAATCACATTGAAACTCCAGAATCCTTTTGAGGCTGTGTTGCCAAAAACATACAGGGTCACCAGTTCACGTCCCAGCTGTTCTACTTGTCATCTGGCTCTCTGTTGGTAGCCTGGGAAAAGTACTTCAGTCCCCTACTTCCTATGTGTGAGACCTGGAAGAGGTCCTGGCTCCTGGCTCCTGGCTCTGGCCTGGTCCAGCCCTGGCTGTTACAATCATCTGTAGAATGAAAACAGCAAATGGAAGTTATCTTCCTCTCTCCCTCCCTGTAACTCTGACTTTCAAACAGATAAATCTTTTTTTTAAAGGCCCTTTACTTCTTTGTTACATTTGGATAAAATACTTATTATTTTGTAAAAACTAGCTAAGTGGACTCAGAATTATAGATCTCTAAAGGAACACTCAAATGCTTTTCTCTAGTTCTGAACACTAACATGCATGGGCCATGTGATATGTAACAGCAGTTGAAGAGAAGCTGAACAGGAAAATGACACTTCAAGAAGAAAGAACAGCAAGAGTAAAGCCTGATATCTCAAAATTACACAGTCTATTTGACTTCAGTGGTGACTACAATGAAGGGTGCACTGTGGAAAGAAGATGAAATTGGGAAAATAGGAGTCATTTTGGGAAGGATCCTTAAATTGCACTTAAGAGTTGAACAGTACTAGAAGGTAGTAAAAAAACCACTGAAGATAAGAGTTTTGACTACGTCTACTTTTTAAAAAAGTAACAGTATTCAGGGCAAACCAGAAGAGAAAGAGTTTGAAAGAAGGCAGACCAAGGAATCAAGTACACTGGCCAAGGCCTTACGCAGTGCAAAATCATGGGCAGTCCAGGAAGTAAAGAAGTCTTCTGATAGGATCCAGCACGATAGCCTAATGGCTAAAGTCCTTGCCTCCCATATGGGTGCTGGTTCTAATCCGAGCAGCCCCACTTCCCATTCAGCTCCCTGCTTGTGGCTTGGAAAAGCAGTTGAGGATGAACCAAAGTCTTGGGACCCTGCACCCATATGGGAGACCAGGAAGAAACTCCAGGCTCCTGGCTTCAGATCAGCATAGCTCCGACCACTACAGCCACTTGGGGAGCAAAACAACAGATGGAAGATCTTCCTCTCTGTCTCTCCTCCTCTCTGTATATCTGACTTTCCAATAAAAACAAAACAAAATAAATCTTAAAAAAAATACATAAGACTGGATTTGGTGAAGGTATAAATAAGGGTTTCAGCCTTGGTAGGTAGATGAATACTGATGAATTTAAGACAAGGCCTAGAGTTACAAACAAGGTGCTGTCTGAATCTAAGTAGAAAGATTTTACTATGAAGCTGGAAATGTTGATCCAGAATTCAGGGGAGATACATGCAAAAAAAAAAAATTAAGAGTAAAGTTTTTCTTGTAACTTAATTGTTCTCATTATGAAAGCCTCTTATCTCTTGTTGAAGTAACCGATGCGAAGAGGCAGAAAAAGAACATAAATGTGAATTAAGTACTACATCACATAGCACAATAAACCTGCCAACTGAATGACACGCATGTCAACTAAGGGAAGGTACTGCACTATTAGGTATAATTCTTTATCAGTTCAATTTATTAATTAATCATTTATCCACCTCAGACACATAAAAAACTATCAACAAGTATATGTCTATATTTCATACAGAGATAAGAACTGGCTTAAAAAATTAAATAACAAACATAGAAGCACCAGATACATTCACATAACATTTGTAGTGAGTTTAAAAATGTTAGACATTATTTTATAGAATTCGAAAAAATACATGGAAGCATACTAATAATGAAAGGCAATGATTACTGATAATGAAAATACCAATGATTACTGGTAACTATCATTTACAGTCTGAAATACATGTCTTTACAATCTGTCCATGAGGTGAGCTGGAGACGATAACAAGTTACTAATAAAGCAACACAGATAAAAATACTATGCAAGATTGATTAATCAAATATATGCAAACAGTGGAGTATCGTGCAGCTGCCAACTTATAAGCAAGCTCTCTATGTATGTGCAGATATGGAATGATCACCAAGACATAGCCATGAGCCCAAAACACAAAGGTAAGAACAGCAAAGCAAACGTGTGAAACAAGAAAATTTATCACATACAAAAGAACTTATTTCCTAGTCTTCACCAACAGTAACACCTTCCACCCCCAATAAATGGTCCAGCTTATTTACAAAACACAGAATCGTCTGTTTTTATGTTTTAATATTTAGATATTTATATTATATTAACACTATAACTATATGTTATATAATATATAACATATTAATATATAATTATATTGCTATATTATATCTTTATATTTAAAACTGGAACTTTCTCGGCATGAATAAACTGGATTAGAACACTGCCTGGTGAATCTTCTGAATCTTGCTGAAAACATAGAAAATATGTCTCAAATAAATTTGATACCATTTCATTATCAAAAGCATCAAATTTGTTCTAGGCACTTAAATTGGGGTCCATGGTTGCTTGTTAACATACACAAAATTTAAATCCCAAGGAAAAGTATAGTCCAATTGTCAGCTTTATATACAGATCTAGTAAAACTTTTCAAATTTGGACAGGAATTTTGCCTTCACAAAATTTTAATGAAATTCTACTCCAAAAAGAACAATGGGCATCAATTTCTCAGTTCTTACATAACTCCTAGAACTTCAATTTTTACAAAACAATGTGGAATTTTAAATGTTCTTTTCCATTTATGTAAAGGTCAGGTTCTGAAGATGAAAACCTTTGTACTTTATGAATTATATGCTGGGAACCTCCTGAACACATCTCATAAGCAGCCATTTTGCCTCTAGCTATTTTCAACATATTTGGAACGAGCTAAAACAAAAACAGAAACAAGAAAATCTGGGAACACTTACTTGAACCTGGCAGGTGAAAGAGGAGTAGGAGGAAACATTCCTGGTTCAAAAGAATCAAAGTAAGTCACTGTCCAGGAAAAGCTGCAGCAGGAGAATCCAGCAGCGAGGGATATTGTAAGCAGAGTCCAGAATCCTTAATGGGAAGAGAGACAGGAAAGCTCAATCAGTGCTGTGACTGAATTAAATCAGTATCCTCATGTTCAGATCACGTGTATTTTTTACATTCTGAACTTCATTTAACCAGTAAGATACCTGAACTCAGCACAAACTAACCCACATAGAAGTATATCTTACTAAAATACAATTGGAAAGCATATTATCCAATGTTTTGATTGAAATACAATTAGTATGTGTGAAAGGGGACAAAGTCAAGAACATAGCATATTCAGTTTTGTCAAATTTAAAAAGTCATTTATAACCTTGGAGAGAAGACAGTTTTTCTAACCATGATACAAAATTCATGAAATACTTAAAATCCATAAATTCAAGTATATATTACACACTATTAAATTTGCATGGTAAAGGTGAAATGTCAAATTAAATAACCAGTTTCAAATAAAATATTTGCAGCATATAAAAAAATTTTTGTAATACAGAATTCACAGTAACCAGTGCAAAAAAGACAAGCAACTTAAATATTCAAAATGAAAACAAGCGAAGGATACTATGGAAGAAAAGAATGTTAACCATGAATAGATACTCGATCCATTATAATTATTAATTGGAGAAATTATCATTGTCATTCTCAATTGTGAAAAATCTAAAAACCCAGTAACATTCACTGATGCTGAGAATAAACAAACTGTTCATGTATGGCTGTAACCTTTGTGGACAACAATTTGGCAGTATCTGCTAAAATGGCACACATAGTTCCAAGTATACTTCAATTCAGTAATTCTTCCAGATATGTGCTTAAACATAAGCTTTTGTAGAAAATGATACAAGATTGGTCTCTACAGGACTCTTTGATTATAATAACAAACACCTTTTACAAGCTAAATGCCCGGTTTTCCAGAAGAATGCATTCCAAGACACCCAGTGGATACGTGAAAATACAGTTAGCATCCTACACATCCATAGCTATAAAATCTAATTTGTACATTAGGCACAGTAAGAGATTAACAGAAGGGAAACATAAATTTATGTGAAATGGTTTCTTTCAAAAAGGATAACCTGAACACAACCACTATGAAACACAGCAGCCTTTGGATAACAGACTTGCTGACAAAAAGATTCAGGTCCTGGCACAGTAGCCGAATGGCTGAAGCCCTTGCCTTGCATGCACGTGGATCCCATACGGGCCGAGCTTCCCATCCAGCTCCGTGTTTGTGGCCTGAGAAAGCAGTAGAGGATGGCCCTGTACTGCAGCCCTCCCTGTACCTGTATAGGAGACACGAAAGAAGCACCTGGCTTCGGAATAGGTGAGTTTGGGCCATTATGGCCTCTTGGGGGGTGAACTAGAGGACAGAAGACTTTTCTCCATGTATCTCCTCTCTGTAAATCTGCCCTTCCAATAAAAATGAATCTTACACACACACACACACACACACACACACACACACACACACACACAGGTACATAGCAAAGGAGAAATTGCTTGAGTAACTGATTTCCATGTTGTAAAATAGTTATGGCAGAGCCGAGCATGTTGTGTCCCAGCTGTTCCATTTCCTTCCAGCTCCCTGCCTGTGGCCTGGGAAAGCAGTTGGACTGCCCAGAGCCTTGGGACCATGCACCTGTGTGGGGGACCCAGAAGCAGCTTGATGCTTCTGGTTTCAGATCAGCTCAAATCTGGTGCCTGCAGACACTTGGAGAGCAAACCAGCGGACAGAGGACCTGTCTGTCTATCCTTCTCTCTGTACATCTGCCTTTCAATGGAAATAAATATTAAAAAAAATAGTTATGGGGCTCAGCACTATAGCCTAGTGGTCTAAATCCTTGCCTTGCACGTATTGGGATCTTATATGGGCGCTGGTTCTAATCCCAGCCGCCCTGCTTCCCATCCAGCTCCCTGCTGGTGGCCTGGGGTAACAATGGAGGATGGCCCAAAGCCTTTGCACTCTGCACCTGTGTGGGAGACCAGGAAAAAGCTCCAGGCTTCTGGCTGCAGATTGGCTCAGTTCTGGCTGTTGCAGACACTTTAGGAGTGAATCAGCAGATGGAAGATCTTCCTCTATGTCTCTCTGTCTATATATATTTCTAATAAAAGTAAAAAAATAAATCTAAAAAAAAAATAGTTCTGGTAACTAGGATACAGAGACCAAAAAGAGTTGATCACTTACACATAAGTGCTTTTGTAGAACCGGAGTTTTCTATACTCGAGAAAACTTTTTCATGCTTGTTTGAAGGATATCCTGTAAAGGGGATTTTGCTGTTACAGATGCCTGGAGAAGCCATCTACAGGACACACACACGAGATAGAAACCCAGTGTGTAAGGCACATTCTGCTTCTGCTGAACAGCAGGATCTAGCCTGCAGATGCCTCTGCACTAATCAGCAAAGGAACAGAAGACCTGACTCAAAAGCTGCTGCGTCAAACCGGTGCTCTATGATGCTGAAAGGTGTTTCAAAGAAATTCATTTGAGGAGCAGATTATTTCCATTCCCAACAATCTCAATAGTGTTAGCTTCTAGAACCTGTTTCCAAAGTGCCTGCTAAGCTGATAAGAGAATCAAAACTAATTAAGACTTAGAGCACAACTACAATTTAGAATGGCTATACTGCTACACAGCTGTTATCACACCAATCCATCTAAATAGGAGAAACTAATTTTGTTTAAAGTAATATGCAAAGCATCTAGTACAAAGACAGTAACTAACATAAAAAAAAATCAAGTATTTTTTGGGGATCACTACAAAATGATTAAAAGTTAGAAATATCCAGAAAAGGAATCATACTGTATTTAAAAATAGCCCAATGAGAGGCTCTCTAAAGTCCACAAGCCTTTTTACTTAGGTGCTTCAACATACTGCCTGTGAGGTTTAAATCAAGCACATTCTTGAGACTTTTTAAAAATAAAATTACAGTCTTGCACAAACAAGTGCTTATCTTACACTTAACATTTTAATTAACTTATATTCATTTTGAACTTAGCAGAAGTTGCTCTACTGATAAAAGTCATGTCATAATGACTTGGCCAAAAACAGTACAACGTAATATTGTGGTCTAGGAGTATTTACAAATCCTGAAAATTACTCAACTCATTTATGAGCCAGCAGAAAGCCAAAGTTGAAGCTCCTCCAACAACCAAATTTGCTGCAGGTCAGTTTCCCTAGAATCTTGAAATTAGCATTTGCTAATGTTTTATAAACCCATTTTATGAACTCAAAATTTTAAAAGGATATGAAAATAAAAGCACACAAAAATGAAGTTTCCTTTCTGTTATACTCTTAAAAGGAATTCCACTGGGAGTCTGTTAGGCATCTTTCTGAAAATTATGTAACTAGGTGACTGAGTTTATATATTTAAGCAGTTATGAATATTTGAGCATATAATTTTATCAGCCTATTTTCCACAGAATTTCTAGGCAGGAAACTTGTTTTGTGCTTTTCATAACATCCTATGAGAGAGCTCTGATATCAGTAAACACAGCCACAGTTCTGTTAAAGACCTTTTTTATTCTAATTTTTCACTATTAAAAACAGTATGTATTGGAATTTCAATGTACAGTTATACAAGAATATGTGTGATAAGTTTCCAGCAGCTGAACTGCTATCAAAGGATACAGACTGTGAAACAAGTTTTTTTTCCCATCAGGATTTTGCTCAATATTCATCAGTTGATGGAATGGTGGCAATTCATCTATTTCATCAAATGCGATCTGGTCTCAATGTTGCTCCAAAAGGAATGACAGGGAAAGATGTGCATTTCCTTTTCCAACCCCTGTACTGCAATTTTACATTCATCTACATAAGGGTACATTTTGTTCTGCTCCAATTTTCAAGTTGCTTTGGTAGTATTTATTTTAAAAAAAAAATAAACTCATAACTTTCTGCATTTCTATAAAATCTTCTGACAAAGACTATTTTATGCATTTTCATTCTGCTGAATGAATTTCATTCGGGTATAAGGAGGTGCAAATTTAAGTGTTTTATGAAATCAGAAATGCCCTCACTAGCCCATATTACATGTAGGCAGAAAATAAATATCAACCAAAAAACCTCTTTAGAACTCCCACGCTTCTTGAACTGGAAAGATTTATCACTGAAGGTCTGTTATAGTCACTTGTACATAGTTTACAAAACTTCCCCCATTCATAAGTAAATTGTGGGACCAAGTTTAAATGCCTACTGTTACACTTTAGACCTTCTCACTCACATTTGAAATGTTTGTTAAGTTGGTATATCCTAGGAAACACAAAGCAATGAAAGAGGCAGATCACCAGCACATTCAGAATGAATGTCAAGATGTTTTGATGAAATTCAGAGAATGTAAAATTCTAATTATGTTTTCTTGTAAATGAATGTTTGCAAATGAGCAGAAAACGTGGTAAGCCACAAAGGCAAATCATAGGACATGTTTCACTGTTAGAATTTTTTCCCATTTAAATCCATTTAAATCTAATAACACATAACATTTTTGTGTTCACATGTATCTGTAAATGCTTATGTAAGCAGATTTTCTCAAAATCAATTTCTACTGTATCCTAACCTAAGATGTAAGACAGGTATTTGACTAATCTGGTATTTTCCATAAACTAAATTATTTTTGGTATTCAAAATCCTGGAGCAATGTGTTCTAGACAGCAGGACACAAACTAGAAAGTTCTGAATCTTCTAACTTCTTTCCAGGTACAAGATTAAAGGAAAGTGATCTCTTCTCTCCTCCCTGTGTGACACTGACTGGCACAACAGACACTCAGGAGCCACAATGGTAAAGTCCTCTACCCATCTAGCTGCCCACTTGCAATTCAGCATGTAGCAACTCTTTCTTTCCTGCTGAAAAAATGAGGAAGATGAGTGGACATTCAGACCACTCAGTAATTGATATTTGACAAATATCACTCAGTTTCCAACCCTGGTGAAATAATAGATTCAAATGGGAAACTATAATAAAGGAAAACATTTTTATTAGGAATAATCTCAAGTAGCTAAAAAATGCTGAAAGAGCAAGATGAACCACATATGTACTAAACATCATAGGCTTTAAACAATAAATTTATGGTTATCCTTGTTAAACACAAACGATCTTCTATCTGTAGTACCCCAGGGAAAAGTCATCACTATTCATCATTTAGGTACAACAGGCAATTTTTATTTATTTTTTAACTCAGTTGATCAAGAATTTACAAAATAAAAAGACAGCAGAGAAATATCAGAAATTTTATAACGGGTCAACACTAAAATGCCATAATGCCAGTTAGATTTATGAAAGTGCCAATATGTCTTCCCAAAAATACAACCCTTTCTTTTGATTGTTGAGAAGACTGAACAAGTCATGAAATTTTTATTTTTACAAATAAACTAAAAGTGAGTCTTTCCAATAAAAATAAATCCCTGTTATCACACTGCATACTAAGGCATACAGCCAATTACTTAAGCGACTTCGATTAAGTAAAGACATGGTCTAAGATTGTATAAAGTCAAAATCTTCAGGGTTCTGCTTTGATATGAGGTTTGTGACTTAAGAGCTTAACATACGACCACCACTGACAACAGTGGCAATCCAAATGGGTGCTGGTTCAAGTCCGGTATGTTCCACTTCAATCTCACCTGGCCCAGCAGTTGAAGCCATTTGGGGAGTGTACCTGCAGATGAGAGAGCACTCTACCTGTAACTCTTTGAAATAAACAAATCGTAAACAAACAAACAAAAAACCCAAAAACACTAAACTACAATTTACTACAAATCCGGTCCTAGCCAAAAAAGGGATCAGATATTAACTACATGCCAAGGAATGCCAGACAACAATGCAACAATGTCAGGCTCAAAAACTTCAAAGCAAGAACTCCAGACTAATATTATAATAACTGGGTGTAACACTGACTACTTACAATAAATGTATAAAAAACACTAATACTAACCCAATGTTGTGGCATAGAGTGGGTTAAGCCACTGCCGTTAATGTCAGCATCTCATATGGATGCTGGTTCATGTTCCAGTTGCTCCACTTGTGGACTAGCAGATGGAAGGTATCTGTTTATAAGTCTCACCTTTGAAATAAATGAATCCTGAAAAAAAAAAAAAATCTAGTAATGTGTATTTTTCCAAAGATTTAAATCTTGCAACCACTGGTTCACTCCCCAAGTGGCCGCACATGGGATCAGCTCCTGAACTGAGCCAAAGCCAGGAGGTTCTTCTGGGTTTCCCATGTGGGTGCAAGGTCCCAAGGCCTTGGGCCGTCCTCTACTCTTTCCCAGGCCACAAGCAGAGAGTTGGTTGGGAAGTAGAGCAGCCAGACAAGGCACGCAAAACAAGGATTTAGCCACTGGGCCATATGTATAACTTACAATAAAACTGTGAATTATGTATATTCTGCTAAAGAAATTTCTATTTTTCCTTTGTTCTTCTTTCAAATTTACCTCAAGCAGAAGGTAATTTTATTCCCTTTGCTATACCTTCGAGGATATTAACCTGGAGAAAAAAAAGGCAAGGTTGGAAATAGGATTCAGGTTAATAAATGTGATAAAATTTGGTGAAATAGGAGAGATGTAGAAGCCAATGTGCTGAAATAACAGCTCAAAGGTATACATGACTCATGAAACCAACTGAACCTGCAAATAACCTTAAAGAAAAATGCCTGGGATGTGATTTCCACTGATGTTTATAATCTCAATTTAAAATTCAAATAAAATAAGTAGGTGATGGTATACTGGGGATTATTGACAGCCCAAACTTAAAGGCAATAAGATTGTTTAAAAGTGGGGAAGTAGAAAGGTATTGAGCAAGCCTTTCATTCAGGTAACAATTCCCACTCACTATATTCATAGATTTGAAATCTGATGCCTTTAAGTAGTAGGTTAGAATTCATGCCTAGTTTGTCTGTTTCTGTTCTACAAGAAATGATGCATCAACAACTGCTATTTATTGTGGAGAAGAAATAAAAACACACATTGATAAAATGAGTACAGACTGTACCTTTTCTCATGCAGTAAGCTCAATACACAGCCAAAAGTTTCCAGTGATATCTAGCATGATAACTTCTGTCCAACTTGACCATAAAAGTTTCCCCTCCAAAACCTGACAGACTATACACTGTTTCACTTTGAGGGCAGCAGCCCTGAAGAAGCAAACTGAAGTATTGAGAAGGACTGGGGGAGGGAGCAGATCCCAGGGTAGACATCATAGAATGAGTGCACTGATGAAAGAAAAATTAGTTCCCCCTTCAAATTTATAAAGACAAAATCAAATGAATTTTAGCAAACAGGATTAAAATACAGTTCTGAACTCATTTTACACAAACAGCTCTCTCATGCCTGTTATAAAATTACAGAAAATCTTAAGACACAAGGGGTTTGCATAAATGTAAAATGGAAGTGATACCATTTATCAAACACAAATTTAAAAACATGACAGAACTGCCTGCACATGGTGCATAAAGTACTTTATAACAAATTTTATAGTTTAAAAGTGACCTGGAGAAACAAAAGTTGGATGTAAAATCAAATCTAGTGACAATTAATTCCATACCTAATATCCCAGAGTCTACACCATCTTCATTTTTCAAATTCTCAGCATGCAACTCTGTAAACACAAAGAGGGACTTAGGTGGAAAAGCGAGATTATTTGCAAACTCGGAGAGCATTTCAAGGGTAAGAAGTCTGAGGAGCTGTGGCATGTGCTCTGCAGCCAGCAGTGGGTTCAACTTCTCATACAATTAACTAGCAAAGAGAGCCACTAGAGAAGGCATCCACCATATATATTAAATGGGAGGCATGTTTATTCCCCAGGAAGACATTTTATCTAACACAAAGTAAAGGGCAGTTCAAGTTTTGAGTTCAGTTCCTTTCTCTGTTCTCTAAGACAAGCAGAATTCAATGCTTTCTACTGCAAGTTTGTACTTGCTGTGATTTTTATGATTTTATGCTATAAAGGCAATCTGGGCAAAGATGGAAATATCAGGATACAAAAGGCAAAAAAGGGAGAAGGGGAATGACCCAGAGTCACATACTGGCAGTCAAACATTTAAAAAAGGGGCTATTGGATAAAGAGGTAAACCCAATAGGTTAACTTCCCAATCTGTCTGCTGCTTTAAAATCAAACGTAGTAAACACTGAAGTGTCATCTGCAACACAGTAGGGCTACCAAATACTGAAGAAAAATGAAAACCAGAATGAAACTGATTTTACGCAGTGATGAATATGTAAATAGCAATGTACAGGCTGCTTTCATACAACACAGCTCTTTCAAATTCTTTTCCTTTCCGTGACTCAGCTACTGAGATTTCAACTCGTCTGATTTGTTTCACTTTACAACATTCTACCACCATTGAATTAGTACATAGGTTTGGATTTAAGAAATCTTCAAAAAAAACACTTGTTTTTATTCCAACCTTGCCAGTATTTCTACTTCATAGACGGGAGAATAAAATTGCAGAAAGAATAGCTTATGTTTCATGCACCAAAACTTTGCATCCCAATTTGAAGAGAAGCTGAAAAGACTTCATCTACGGAAGTTGACTTTCGGACTGTGGAACAAACTCCATGTCCTTCAAAAATCCCATGCAGTACTGGTGGAGCACACACCTTCAAGCATTCGTGCACTAGAGCTTCAACACTGCCCATTTAATCACATGCACTTTCCGCCGTCGAGTAGGTGGCGGCCCGCAGCCTGCCTGAATTAACTCTGCATCACAGGTTCAACGATTTAGGGACTCATTCTTGAAATGCATCTCCTGATCCTGGGCCAGGGCCCTCTACCTAGGAAGACCGGACAAGCAGGCAAAAACCGAGCAAGGTGTGCACAGAGCTGGGGAGGGCGCGGCTGCACGCCAGAGCTCCGAGGCAGGGCGGGGCCGAGCGGGCTGGGATGAATGCTGCGCCCCGGGCCATCTGTGCTCGGGACAGACTACCAACCCGGGCTTCGATACCTTTAACGACCAGGTAGACGATGGCGAGGAGAAAGGCGAGGATGACGGCGAAGAGCAGCGAGCACAGAACAGAAAGGACCTGGACTGGCCAGCGCCGAGCCCTGGTTCGGATGCCCGCAGCCGCAGGGAAGATGCCATTGCGCTTATCCGGTAGGACCGGCGAGCCGTCCCCATCCGGCGGGAACCGACAGCCCCTCTTGGGCTCCGACGACGCCCCGGCCGAGAACTCGGCCCTCAAGTCGCGGGCCACTGGGTCACAGCCCTGCTCGTCGTCCACTTCCCCCTTTCCCCAACGGTCTCCCTGAGCAAGGGTGGAGTACTGCGACGAGAGCAGCGCCGCAGCCCCCAGGCGTCGGAGCCGCGGCGCCGTCCGCCTCCCGCTCTCCACAAAGGACATGGCGGGAAAGACGCCGAGAGCCGCCGGGGGCGAACGACTCCCGCTCGCCCCGCCCCGCGACCGCGACAGCCAATCAGCGACAGGGGCGCCTCCGCGGCCTCCACCAACCGGGCCAGCGAGCGGGGGTGTCCCGTGGGGCAGAGCGGGAACGGCGGGCTCCCCGGCACCAAAGCCCCGACTAAGGGCCGTGGGTGAGAGGGGGAACAGGATGACGGGCAGGAAGAGGCCAGCTGAGGCCGAAGGGAGCCATGTATCCGGTCCCCGACCCGCTAGGGTCTCGCCGCGGAGCGTCGCGCCGTCTCCATGCTTAGGGCGCGCCACAACAATCCAGGAGCGCCAAGGCTATAAAGCTGGCGCATGCGCCGTTCCCTGCACCAGGCGCGCAGCTCGACTCCGCCCCGCCCCAAGAGTGGTGCGCGCGCACCCCTCCCGTCATCGCTCCTCCTACTAGCTGCCCGGCCCGCCCTCATCCCAGCCTGCCTAGGGCGGCTTCGGGGGCGGGGGAAGCGACCGTCCCTACTGTCCCACCCTGGCAGAGTGAAGCAAGGCAGGGGAACAAGAGGCACGTTTGTCTTCTTCTCCCCAAGGGAAGTTGGTCAAGAGTCTTCCCGGCAAAAGACTCGTCTCAGAAAACTTCCTCCGTCTCCTCCCCGCCCGCAGCAACCCGCTCCTTGCAGGCGACGCCGAGTGAGGCTGGGGCCGCGGGAACCAATGGCTGCAAGGCAGCTTGTCTCTGCCTTACCCTGATTGGAAAACGGGAAAGCTCGTCAGCTTCCTGGCCCCGCTGGTCCCGCCCCGTAGTGCAGGGTAGCCTTTCCCCTTTGGCCCCTGCGAGCGCCAGCCACTCAGAGCGCGTCTTGTTGGTATGTGTAGCGGCAGTGGCCGCCGGCCGAGCAGTCTGAGCCCGACGATGAGGCCGGGAACTGGAGCCGAGCGTGGAGGCCTCATGGTGAGAGAAATGGAGAACTTGCGTCCCTCGCGGGGTCCGGGGTGCGAGGAGGGACGGTGGTCCGGGTCCCACCTCCGCTGCAGCTCTGAGGTGTCTGCCGACGGCTTCCTCGGGCGACAGGCCTCCTTCGGGTAGAGCTCGGAGCTGTTAGGGGGCAGGCGGCACAATGAAAGCTGGGCAGGACTGGGAGTGGTGGAGGGACGTGCTCCGGGGCGGGATGGCGGGGAGAGTGCCATGCGGGAAGGCGGCGGGCCCCGTGGAGTAGGGTGGTGGGCTCGGCCCGTGCCGGCCTTGGGCGGGGCGGCCGTCCGGAGCCGCAAGCCCGGAGGGGTCGGGGTTGGGACGCTCGGACAAGCTTCTGGGGCGCCTGCAAGAAGGTTGCGTTTCCGCCTGACGCGGTTGTGGGCTGCAGGTCTGCAGGGGAGAGCTCTGGCAGAACTGACCTGGAACAATGGACTCACGCGGAGAAAGTCTGTCAAACGTTCATTACTGTGGTTGAACCAGGCACCCTGTTATATTGCTAGCCTTTGGAAATGTGTGTTTGGCGGAAGAAATTGTACCCGTCCTGAAGGTTAGGATAGGCATGGAGTGTCTCCGAGTACCTTACTGTGCGTTCTGTAAGACACGGCTTCATCGAAATTAATTTGACAAGCACAAAGTTTTTAAAGTTTCAAATCGGTGGCATTGTAAAAAGTCAGCTGGCTTGTCTTACAAATTTATGTGAAATAGGATAAAGATGTGATTTTCATCATAAAACTTTCAACCAGCATTGGATGCCTGTTATCCAGGCCATTCTGTGAACGATTTAAATCAGTGCTTAAAGCAAGGGGGGAGGAAAGCAGGCTGATCTGACCTCCAGCAACGGTTGAAACCTTTCCCATTTTGTTAGGGAACTTGCAAGTTCATTCTTAGTGAAATGCATCCAACAGTAGCCTAATACATACCACTACAGGTAAGTGATTTCTTAAAGTCTGATTTCAGAGACCCATTGTTACTTGGTAATTTTAAAATATTCTATGTTTTTCAGATGGGCCACCCTGGCATGCATTATGCCCCAATGGGAATGCACCCTATGGGTCAGAGAGCAAATATGCCTCCTGTACCTCATGGAATGATGCCACAGATGATGCCCCCCATGGGAGGGCCGCCAATGGGACAAGTAAGAATGTTATGTTTTTTTCTTTTGTGTGCTATCTGTTCGTGCATTTTTTCCCCCCACAGGTATTATGTCTCCATTTAAAAATGTTAAATCAATACAATACTTGTAGTTGGTTGAGGATTGATTTATGCCCATATAATATTTTCTGATGAGACACATGATGACTCAACATTGTAATTAAATTTCAAATGTAATGAAATATTGTTCTGCATTAAAAGTTACATACTGACTACCTCAACAAAATTCTTTCCTAGGTAACTATACACGTAGGCTTTTTTATTTGAAGTTCTTTTTTTTTTTCTCCCAAGCATGTCAGTTGGAGTTACTGCTTTGAAAGTGTAAATATCGTATAAAATGTCAGCTTTATATTTTGGTGGACTGTGTAATTACATAAACTGAAAATAGCAAATGTTTAAGTTTTTGATGTACATTGTGTTGAGTGGTGAGGGAGGGTTGGGAAATTACTGATCTATAATTCTGATTCCTCAGAGCAATGCCAAATAGGCAGTTCATTTTCAAATTATAAAGACTGTTTTGATTTTTTTTTTTTTTTAATGTTTATTACTTCTGCACTCCTGCTTTGGAGCTATCCCTGACATCTCTAGTATAAATTTTAAATGCATTGTTTTGTGGGAGTGATTGAGATCAGAAGGTTTGTGCTGACTCAGTAGCATCAGTAGAACTGAGTTAGTTAACTGTATTTTGTAGAATTGAATTTCTCGAGACGCATCCTAGAAAAGTAACATTCAGTTGCCATGACTAATTTTACACCCAATGTTATTAGGTTCTTTAATACACAGGTCCTTAGTTGGGTTATTTCTATTTGTCTCAATAAATCAGTAATTTAGGTTAACAGAAGTATTTTGAAAAGGCCATTTGGTGTGACCTCTTGTTGATTAGTATTACTGAACATGTAAGTATTTAAGCCTTGATGGTTAAAGTTACTAGTGAAATTGCAGTGATGGAAGGAGTATGTTATGTTTTTCTCTTTTTACTTAATCTGAAGAGTGAAAGGGCTCAATGTCAAGCTCTTGTCTTTTTTGTTTGAAATACAGCCCTTAATCTACATAAAAACTTTATTCATAGGCACCAGACCCAAAAGATTCTGCCTGCAGGTGTTCTTTAATTAAAAGAGTCTTTTATTCTGTTACTGTAGATTAACACAAGTTTTAAAAATCCCTAGGTGATGCAGAAACAACTCTGATTCTTCTTCTGTATCTTTCCATCTCTAACCTGCAAGGAGCTCTTCTTGTTTTCTTGGTAGAGCTGCTCTAACTAGATAATGAGCTTTAAAAAATATATTTATCCTTTAAATGCTCTGGTTCTTATTTAAAATTAGTTTCTTTCCACAGAAAGATAAAATAAAACAATTTGCTACTGCCAGATGCTTCTCTCTTTTCTGGGGCCTTCTGTTTCCATTGGGCCAATCAAGGTAAGTTTGCAAGGGATTGACCTGCTTACCCTTGCTGTAATGGTGCTAGTGCAGTACCAAAACCAAAATACCAGCTAGTTGTTTCTAGTAAAATGCAGATTTTATTTTTCTAAAGTACTTTTGTTTGTCTCATTGACATAAGCTGGTCACAGTTTGCTTTATGGCCCTTTCTCTTTAGCTATTTCAGTGACCATCTTCCTCCTAAGTTTTACTTGCAACTTCGTACACTTCCATTCAGATACTCTGAATTTTTGCCTTGTGGTTTTCTTCTACTTTTTTCCTAGGCCAATATATGTCACGTGACTTTACATGTACCTGCTTGTTTATATGCTGGATTTCTTTTTCCTGCTGTTGTTGGCTCCTAATAAGATAATGGATGTTTTAGAAGTCCAGCTCTGAGGAGCCTCAGACAATCTTTACTGCTTATCTCAAAGTTAGACTGTTCTCAGTATTTTTTTTCCTAAATACATAACTGACAAGTGTGGGCCCCAAATCTTGGGGAAGCTATTTCTACTAGCTTAACAGATGGGGAGAGCATGGTTAATTTGAGTCTTCAAATCATTGAGAAATCTTAGCACAAGTAAAATAAATAAACCAATAACTAGAAACATTGATCCATTTTCTGCATCATTTCTTCTGTCTGCACAGTCCTGTGTTGGTGAACAGTAATTGTCAGAAGAGAACTGACACATAGCAGCCAGGGGTGAAAGGGTTCTGCCATCTAGTTTTGAGTTAGTTGACTAAATCTTTAGGCTTTTAGGCTTTGGGATTACAGATTATATAACCTTCATTTACGATTGACCCTCTATTTGTAGCTCCTCTACAACCATGGGGTGAAAATATTTGAGGGGAAAGTTTTCTCTCTACTGAACTTGTACAGATTTTTTTCTTGTCTGCATTCTCAGTAGAGTGTAGCATCTATATACGTAGCTTTGAATTGTATAGGATCTGGAGAAGTAATGCAGTGATGATACGAAGTACATGGAAGGATGTACATAAATTATGTGCTAGTGCTTTGCCATGTATAAGGAACTTGAACACCCATGAATTTTGGTGTCTGCAAGGGGTTCTAGGACCAGTATGTTGTGGAAAGCAAGGGGTGATGACTGTTTTCACAGTTCATTAAGATGTCATACTGGAACCATTAGAAGATTAACAATGGTGTCAGTTTTATTTGTTATGTGATCATTGGAATGTTACTGAATCTGACATCAAATTTAAATTTTAGTTTACAATCAAATTTGATTATAAACTGATATGTGACTAAACAGAAGAATAATGATCTGGGGAAGCTAGAGTTTTGTGATTTTTTTTTTCAAACATAACAAGTTACTTACAAAAGAGAACTTTCTTTTTTTAAGATTTATTTATTTTTTTTTATTGGAAAGTCAAATTTACAGAGAGGAGAGACAGAGAAAGGTCTTTTGTCTGCTGGTTCACTCTCCAAATGGCCATAATGACTGGAGCTGAGCCGATCAGGAGCCAGGAGCGTATTCTAGGTCTGTCATGCTGGTGTAGGGTCCCAAGACTTTTGGCTGTGCTTAACTGCTTTCCTAGGCCAAAATCAGGAAGCTGGATGGGAAATGGAGCAGCTGGGACTTCAACCGGCGTCCATATTGGATCCCAGTGTGTGCAAGGCGAGGAGTTTAGCCACTAGGCTATTGTGGCTGGCCTAAATTCTTGTTTTTACCAAAAACAAAAAAAAAAATATAATTGAAACTGGATAAGAATAAATATATGAAAACATCAAATAGGGCTTTATGGTATTTCTTTCAGATTTATCTTATTTTGAAAACATCAAATAGGGCTTTATGATCTTTCAGGTGTATCTTATGAGCTTGTAGGTTGTTTCCCTCTTACTGTAAATAGTTTGACAAGGTTCTACTTTTACAAGATTATAGGCTCTTATTGCTGGAAGAGACCTTACATGTTGTAAATAATTTGGCAGTAATTTAAAGGATGATTTTTTTTTTTAGAAGGACTATTGTAAAAATTATTGGTAAAGGTATTTTTCCCTGCATAGTAGCAATACAGAAAAATTCGATAACTATTTGAAGCACGGTTAAGTGTGTTTTTTCCTCCATCTGTCATAAATAATATTTGACTTTAAACTATAGTCATGTCTTCCTGTACTTTCTACACCAGAAACAGATACGGTCTGCTATCTTTATCATTGATGATTTCACCTTTGCCCAAGGTGGTACCAGAAGGTTGTTTTTTTCTTATTCTTTTAAGTCTTATTAATTTGGGGAGCAGTAGATCAGGGAACTCAAGGACTGCTTCAGCTTTAGCAGCCTTTGATGGAAGTCACATCATTTGATAAGAAGAGTACATAATACATTTTATGTTTTGATAACAAAAATAAAGTAAATATAATTCTGCTTTAGTCAGTACTTTTTTATTGTCTTTGTCAAAAAGTGACAGTCTTTTGCAAATGAGTTTGATTTTCTTGTTATATTGAGTGAGACAGGTTCTAATAGACCTCACTTTATTTCTGCTTCTGCTGCTAGCTGGGCTCAAAATCATGGTCCTGTTCCTAGGATATGTCACGATTTTTGAGCTGATTTCTTGCTCCTGTCACTCCCCTTTCATCACAATACTAGATTTCAGTTTCTGATCTCCTTGCCCAAGAATGTCATGTGTTTTATTGTGCCTTTAGCATAGCATCTAAGTTCCAGTACTTTGCTTATAGAGATTTACTTTAGTTGTGTGAAGGCAGGATTCAAAGATGCATGTCTTCATTCTCAATTTGAACTTAGGCTGGTGTCTAGGTGATTATATGACTGTTAGTTCCTGACTTCAAACTGTGTTCTTCTTAAACCCCTACCTGGTTCAATATCACCATGAACTTTCATTTTCTTAACAAAGTTCTATCATTTCAAGTTCTGCCTTTTCTTGGGGTTCTCAAAAATAATTTTGGCCAATATATACATTCCTTTCAAGTTACTGGAGAAAATTCCATGTAATCTGCCCATTTGTTACTATTTTCATTTTATTTCTGACACTGGGTTAATGACTTGTCATAATGTTTCCTATTTGTTTTGCTTTCCCAAAAAATAATAGATTGTAAGCTCTTGGAGGGCAGAAACTAGGTTTTGTAATTTTTAAGGTGTATGTAGTTCCTTACCATAATTGTTGGCCCATTGTTCTTGCTCAGTAAGATACTTGTTGAATGAATGAAGCAATTACTCTGCTACATTATATCCAGTGATCAGTGTTACCTTTGTTGGTTTGTAGTGATTATTTTTGACTTTACCTACCACCTTTTACTGTTGCTTTATCAATCTAATTTTCCAATTGAAATAATATCTTTTAAAGAAAAACAAGTGTAAGTTAAAGTTGGTAGTTTTTGCTTAATTGAATACAACTTATTTCTACTTTAAATTATAAGCTGATGTGTTCCTGTGGTAGGTAAGATTGTTTTTCCACAGCTTAGAGAACAATGATGATTTGGGATCTAGGTTTTTGAAGAAATGCCATGTATTGATTTCTTAGGTTGCTAAATGGAAACAATTATTTTTAGTGTTTTCTTTTGAGCTTTCCTGATTTTGATGTAGCTTCTGAAACTTTGCCCTTAAATTGGTAATTAATTACTGACAAAAAGAAACACACTAGGTTGTCTGACCATAACTTCTTTTAAGGAAAAAAAAAAAAAAAGAGAGAGAGGGCAAAACAGACTGAAGGAGAAACTGTTCCTGCATGCTGTTTACTGTCTAAACCTGCAGTAGGAGGCCTGGACTGAGCCAGGCTTCATGTCTCGCAGGTTCAGTAGGAATGCAGCGAACTGAACTGTGGGCAGTTGGCTTCCCAAGGCCTGCTTCTACAGGAAGCTGAAGTCAGGAGTCAGAGCTGGGCAGTAAAGGTGGCGGCTTTGTTGTCAGATGCTGGCATCTTAGCCACTAGGCTAAATGAACCTTCCACTCAAAAGTTTTGATGTAGATAATTTTGGTAGATATTTACATTTCTGAAGCAAATTCTTTTTAACGTATTAAATATATTAGCCCAGATCAAATGTATGTAACCTGTATACTGTGCTTTATACTTTGACAGATCTTTTACTGGTGAGACTATTTTTTATTGTAGTTGAAGAACTTGAATATGGACTAATGTTTCTTAGTGTGGGGAGTGCAGAGTTCTTGTAGGGTTCTCTGAAAAGCATTTTAGTTTTCAAAAACGAGCTGTTCTGCCTTGACATTCCCAAGGCATAGGATTTACAAAAATTTGGAGTTTATCTCCTCCCACCTGCTTTTTTCCTAATCTTGTTCCTTACCCATTATCTGTTTTGTTTCTGCTGTGTTTACATCACATGGAGTTAGTGTTTTGTGGGAAATGCTGAATAGTAGCATTTAAATAAACATTGCTCTTTGGCAGAAAAAGGAAACATTAAAGTAGTAACACATGAAGGAAGCAGCTGGTAGAGTGTGAATGGATATATTTGCTGAATAGTGGTACTGAAGAGGGAACTAATCTCAATGGGTTAACTTCATATTTCAGTAAGTTGCCAATAAATAGTAAAAATTCGATATGTATGCATATGTCCTATAACTGTATACTAACAATTTTTCCTTGTTTTTTTTTCAACCTAGAGGAATAGGTCTAGCTTAAGAAAGAGCAAAAATGAGTAGCTTATTTTCTCACAAAAGTTATCTTTTCATTCTTTTCTATATGCTCATATTTCTTTTAATTAGTAGATAAGTCTGTAGTGCTAGAGTAAAGGTAAATATGTATACCTTGCTGTCAGTAGGTTTTTTTTTGAAAGACGGGGATAAAGAGAAAGTTTCTTCCCACTCTTTCACTCCCCAAATGGCAATGACAGTCAGGACTGGCCAGGCTAACCCAGGAGCCTAGAACTCCTTCCCACACTCTCACAGGCATGGTAGGGACCCACACACCTGAGCCATCCTTTGCTTCCTTCCCAGAGCACATTACCAAGGAACTAGATAGGAAGCAGAGCCACCTGAATCTCCTCTCCAGCAGTATGCCAGCATTGCAGGCAGCAAACCAGCTTGCCATCGTTTCTGAATTGGCTGTATGAAATGTGTGTTTTTGTCTTCCATCTGCTGGTTTGGCTGTCAGGCTATTTTTGGACATTTGCAAATTCAGATGTGACTCTTGTATGTTTGTCAAAAAAATAATTAATTGTGGTTAGTGATCTGTAACTGCTTCTGCTTATTCATGTATTCAAAGTAGAAACTAGAATAGTCCCTAAATCTGATTGATGCTGTTATCTATATCTTTTAAAGAATCAAAATGAAAACATAGACTACCTTGAGTTGAAAGATACTTTTAAATATAGTGTATCTTGGGCTCTCAATTTTTATTATGTTAAAATAAAATTCTTACTCATGAGTGAAACTCTTAATCAAGGGCTATGATTTTTTTTAAGAGGTGAAAGAACATTATCTACATATATCTATATATAGATATATTAAATATTTATTTACTTGAAAGAGTCCCAGAGAGAGGGAGGGAGGGAGAGAGAAAGAGTTCTTCTATCTGCTAGTTCACTCCTTAAACATCTGCAACAGACAGAGCTGTGCTGGTCTGAAGCAGGGTGCCAGAAGCTTCTTCTGTGCTGCCCTCCCTGATGGGTCCAGGGCCGTAGGCCTCTGAGCTGTTCTCTATTGCTTTCCCAGGCCATTGTTGATATGGAAGTGGAGTGGCCAGACTTGAACTGCCACCCATATAGATTCTGTTGCTGAGGAGACAGAGGATTAACCCATTATGCCACAGTACAAGCCCCAGAACAGGGTTCATTAAAAACAACAATAACAACAAAAAACCTATTTGAATGTCAAAAAAGGAGAGACAGATACAGAATGAGTAACTCCCTGTCTGCTAATGTACCTCCCAAGTGGCAAAAATGGCCAAGATAGAGCCAGGCAAGGAGTCAGGAGCTTCTTGCTGATCTCCCATGCTGGTGGCAAGGGTCCAAGCTCTTGGGCCAGGTTCTGCTTTTCCCCTGACAATTAGTGAGGAACAGAATCGAAGTGCATCAGGCTGGACTCAAACGAATGCCCATATAGGATGCTTGATTTATATGTCGTAGCTTAACTCATTATGCCACAACCCAGTCTCAGAAATTGGATTTATTGAAAGGCAGAAGGATAGAGCACACTCAAACTTAAGCACAGGCAACCAGGAGAGAATGTGTTAACCCCTGATCTTTTTTTTTTTTTTTTTAGAATTTTTTTTTTTTAAGATTTATTTTTATTGGAAAGTCAGATATACAGAAAGGAGGAGAGACAGAGAGGAAGATCATCCCTCTGTTGATTTGCTCCCCTAGTAACCACAGTGGCCGGAGTTGTGCTAATTTGAAGCAAGGAGCATGGAGCCTCTTCCAGGTCTCCTACACAGTTGCAGGGTCCCAAGGCTTTGGGCCATCCTCTACTACTTTCCCAGGCCACCATCAGGGAGCTGGATGGGAAGCAGGGCTTCCCAAATTAGAACAGGCATCCATATGGGATCCCAGTGTGTGCAAGGGGAGGACTTTAGCTACTAGGCCATGCCGCCAGGCCCTTCCAGTCTGAATTGTTACAATGCAAGTTAAATACTCATTTGGTCCTGATAACGTAGTTAAGACATTTAAAATTATTTTAGATTGATGGATTAAGTTACTTTGCTTTTTTTTTTAAGGTTTATTTCTTTTTATTGGAATGTTAGATACACAGAGAGGAGGAGAGACAGAGAGGAAGATCTTCCATCTGTTGTTTCACTCCTCAAGTGACCAAAACGGCCGGTGCTGCACCGATTCAAAGCCAGGATCCAGGAACTTCCTCCAGGTCTCCCATGCAGGTGCAGGGTCCCAAGGCTTTGGGCTGTCCTCTACACTTTACCAGACCACAAGCAGGGAGCTGGATGGGAAGTGGAGCTGCAGGGATTAGAACCAGTGACCATATGGGATCCCGGCATATAGAAAGTGAGGACTTTAGCTACGAGGCTATCACACTGGGGCCTTACTTTGGTGTTTGATCACATAATTTTGGTCTGTCTTTGGCCATATGATTACAGGAAGATTTATATGTTCTTAAATTTTTTTGTAATTCTCAGATCATTCCTTATTTTTGATTAAATGCAGTCATATGCTATATGATGATTTTTCCATCAGGAATATTTTGTGTATGTACCAGTATCCCCTTAAGGTTGTAGTGGTACCGAGAAGTTGCTGTTGCCTAGTGTTTTTACTGTCGTTTTGCTGTTTAGATGCATAAACACTGTTGTATTCCAGGTGCCTACTTGACTCAGTTCCAGTAATATTCTGTGCAGGTTAATATAGGAGTGATATGCTATATAATCTAGATGCATATAAGTACAGTCATCATCATATAGTCATGTGCTTCATAACAGTGCTTCAGTCAGTAGGGGACTGCATGCATGGCTTTGGTCCTGTAAGGTCTTAGGAGAGTTTAAAAATTCCCGTCACCTAAAAATACCATAGCTTTACCTGTGGAATCTTGTATTACTTGCATGTTTTGTGATAGGTTGGTGTAAACAAGTATGTTGTGCTACCAGTTATATTGAAATATAGTTATTTGCATGTGTGATACTTAATAACGAGTGTTACCATTTTATGTGTTTAGTCCTAATTACATATAAAAGAAGTTTAATGGGTGGCATCAAAGTATAGCAAGTTATACCCGTATCTGCTGTGTCAGTATCCCGCATAGGTACCGGTTCATGTCCCAGCCTCTCCGTTTCTGGCTTCCTGCTAACGGCCAGGGAAAAGCAATGAAATATAGTCCAAATACTTGGATTGCTATATCCTGTGTGGGAGACCCAGATGAGGCTCCTGGCTTTGGGTTGGCTTAGCCCTGGCCCATGCAGTGGCCACTAGGAGACTGAATTAGTGGCTGGAAGATCTGCTATATCTCTCACCCCCATTGCTCTTGACTTTGAAATAAATAAATTAGTATGCTGTCAGTTATGTAGAGGCCACGTGAAGTGGTTGGCCTAAACCACCTAGTTTTGTGTAGATAAATTCTGTCGTTTGCACAATGGCCATGCATTTGTCAGACCATGACTCAGTCATTGTCACTTGCCTTATTTGTTGAACAAGGTAGACAGTTACCCCCTGTCCTAATGCTGAAATAAGATGTAAAGATTTAGCTACATGTAATATTGAATCTGTCTTGAAGGACTTGGGAATTAGGTAATAGTCCCATGTGTGTGGTACTTTGATCCCAAAGTTTTTTAGAGTAAGTTTTAAATGTTTTAATTTTGTGTGATTTAACTGAGAAACACCCAATATGTGTATCCTCTGATGTGTATAGAATGTTTAAAAAGGAAAAAAAAAGTGATAGTTTATTTTTGTTCAGCTCTATTTGTGAGGTTTTTATTTATTTATTTATTTGGGCTCATATTCTGTGTTAGAATTAATTCTGCTGACTTGTTTTGTAAACTTTGAAAGATTTCATGTACTCTATTGAGTTTGAGTTTCCTGACTTCAAAGTAGGTTGACCAGATAAATGTAAGTATTCCATATCTATAGGCTTTACATCCACTGAATTATTGGTTCAAAATGTTCATTAAAGAAGAAATTGTGTCTATAATGAACATATATGAATTTTTTCTTGTAATTCCCTAGATAGTATAATACAATAACTAATATTGTTAGTAGCAATTAAGTCAAACTTAGATTTCTCAGTTTGGCCAGAAAGTCTGGTGGCTTTGTGTGTTACTAGATTTTCATTTTATTTGTAGACTGTTTAGAAGCAGGTTTGTGGCCCTGGATACTTTTGAGTTGCTTTTTCTTACGAACCAGTTCCTGATTCAATTTGTGTTACATTATGGTGGAGGGAAATTGTAAACATATATCTGTTGGATGTGGTGAGGGCGCACATGGTCTGGGAGCAGGCCAAGGGTTTGCTTGGTACCTTTATTTTCCTTTAGCTTTATTTTTTAAATGGTTTCTCTAGTTGGTCTAGTTAGTGAGGGTTGTCAAATTTTCTGTTTCCAAATGCTGCATTTATGTGTGTGTACATGTACACATGCAAATACAAGTATTTAGCCCAGCAGCATCCCATATCAGGGTGCCAGGGTTCAAGCTCTGGTTATTTCATGCTTCCCATCCAGCTTCCTACTGTCCAACTGGAAGTAATGGGTGATGGCCCTAGTATGTGGATTTTTGCCACACTTGTAGGAGATATGAGTGGAGTCCCCAGCTCCTGGCTTTGACTTGCCCGCTTGCAGTTGTCTTGGACATTTGGAGAGTGAAAATCTCCTTGATCTTTCACTCTCGTTCTTGCTCTCTCACTGCCACTCCGCCTTTTAAATAAATGTTTTTTTAAATTTTGTTATGTATTGTTTTCACCATGTGTTCCAAATAAATACCATATTTTAGTCATGATTTCTGCAAACAGTTACTAACAGTGTTGGTTCAAGATCCTGGATATTTTTTCATGCAACTTCATTTTTATAGTTAATTTAGACTTATTTTGCTTAATGAATTGACAAAAGCAATAAAATTCAGGATGTGTAGTCTATTATTAAATGACTGTGGTTTATTTGTTGTTTTTGACCAATATGCTTAATCTCTTCTGTTGTTGCTATTTCTCAAATTGTACAATTTAATTTAAAATTGCTGAATAACTCATTGTCTTGTTCCAATACTGTGTAATTTTTGTCATCCCCACTACTCCAGTTTCCTTGGATATATTTGGTATACATAAAAGCAAAATTATAATACTGTAATACACTAATGTAAGACTACTGGTAAAGCAGGCTGCATGCTTTGGTCAGATAACTGAAACATGTATGTTTATCTCCATGATTCTTAGTCTTACTTGAAGATATGTATACTTCATTTTTTGACCAAGAAGTAGGGGATAGTTATAAAATGAGTGATTCATATATTTTTAAGTATCTTTAATCTAAGATTTTGTAATGATCTAGATTGCTGTGGAAGTTTTTTGTTGCAGACATTTAAAATAATAGGTGAAAAGTATTAGGAAACTTTTAATGGGTAGAAATAATTGTTGAAAATTTTTAATTGTTAAAATAATTTTGATTGTATATGAAAGATAACTTAGGCTGTTGATAAAGCTTTTCATTCATTCAACAAGTACTTACTAAGCATACTGTCTGTATAGTAGAATGGTCGATTCAAGGCTGTCTTAAGTTGTATGATTCTTAAAGTCAAATTCAACTTTGGTAATGTATAGTAACATTTCTTATTTTTATTTTAGATGCCTGGAATGATGTCTTCAGTAATGCCTGGCATGATGATGTCCCATATGTCACAGGCTTCCATGCAGCCTGCTTTACCGGTAATCTTGTGAAAAGAACTATTTTCCATAATGCATTTATGAGTGATTAATTTTATGCATGTATAGATATACAAATAAAACTATATATACATATAAACAACTACTTTATAGATGGTTAGATTAGCTTTTTTTACATTGTCTGCCTGCTGTAATGTGGATGTTACAGTGAACATTTAGTGTTGGTTGCTATCAGTTGAATGGTAGGCAGTAACTTTTTTTCTCTATTTTGGCAAGATAATTCTGTATTAAGCAATAACAGAATACTTAAAAATGTAATTTGTGAATCATAAGCATTTAATTATTCTGGTAACATTATGCTTCCTGTTCTCAATTGGCTTTGTTTTCTAAATCTAGATTATTCCATAATATAGAATAAATATTCCCATTTAACATTTAAATGTGTGGACTCATTATTGAGTGCTAATTGGAGATAGATATGATTTAATATTAGTTTAAGAAATCAGAACATTTAATTTGAAATCTGTACTTTGTAGGATTTAAGCTATGTAGGATTTAAGCTATGGCATTATAGAAACTACCCTTATTGGTTTGTTAGCAATACAGATACAAGATGATTTTTAAATTAGCTCAGTTTCTTTACTACACAGTGGCTGCAATGAGTAGGTGTAGCATACTCCATTGGAGTGATTTGTTTCTGTTGCCTTTTCTAGAACCTTTCTCTCCCTTTTTTTTTAAAATCTTTTTTTTCTTAAGATTTTGAAAAGCAGAATATGAAAGGGAGCGAGAAGGAGAGACAGAGATATCTTCCATCTGCTGGTTCACTATCCAGCAGGCTGTAATGGTCAGAGCTGGGCCAGTCTGAAGCCAGGGGCTTTTCCCCAGGTCTCTTAATATGGGTACAGGGACTCTAGCATTTAGGCCATTTTCCTCTACTTTCCCAAGACATCAATAGGAAGCAGTGTTTAAAAGCCAGGACTGGAACCAGTCTCTGGGGGATTTGATGCTGCAGGCATACGCTTAATGGACTTTGTCTCTGCGCCAACCCCTATATAGCTCTTAAATTAACATACGTTTCGAAATTCTAATATGAGAAAGTAGTATGTTGCCTGTGGGATGTTGGGCAGTGTCTTGTCATTTCTAACTTCATGATAAAATTCATTGTTATTTATAGCAAACTCAGGCAGTGAGATCACTACAACTTTCGCTAAGAATCTTTTTGAGTTAATGACTTGAAAATTATACATAGAGAAACTTATTTATGAGAAATGTGTTTAAAATGTACTTTAAACAAAGATGAATATTACTAATTATATTTTTCTTCTTACAGCCAGGAGTAAATAGTATGGATGTAGCAGCAGGTATGTATACATGAGTGGTGCTGTATACCAGGGTACTTAAGTTCTTGAAAAATGAAATTAAAGGTTAGGTTTATTTTGAATCAAAAATATTTTGAAATCCATGCATATAGGAGGCTTCAAAAGTTCATAGGAAAATGTATATTGGGAATAAACTGCGGGGAATCCAAAATAAACATCTCCCCCACCCTATTTTCTAATAGCTTTTTTGTTTTTAAGAGCTCTGTACCAACTTGATGTACAGATAGACTTGTCATCAGTGTTTTTAAATTTCATAATCATTGCTGCCATTTAAGGTCTAAGTTTTACATGATTGAATATCTGAAATTTTATCTTGAGTATTCAGTGCTTAGAAATTGTCCTGTTAACACAGCTATTTAGAATATTTGTTGAATTATTGAATTCTGTGGAGTCCATATTTGTGTGAGGGGTGTTTGTGATTTGTTACTTTAAAAGGTAGAGCATTAAAGAGAAAGAAATTTTCCATCTGGTGATTTATTCCTAAATGGCTGCCACAGCCACAGCTGGGCCAGGCAAAGTTAGGAGTTGACAACTACGTCTAGATCTCCCACGTGAGGCACAGAAGCCCCAGTGCTTGGGCCATCATCCAATACCCTTCCAGGTTAATTAGCAGAAACAGCAGTGTTTTGATACTGTATGGCTTTAAGTCATGAGTGGCTTGCTGCAGTGCCCCAGACCATATTTTTACTCAGCAAACGGTAGCATAGGGTAGTAACTCCGTATGTGTTAGATGTACCACCAATGTATACTAGTCAGATAGTCTTCTGAATTGTACAGTCTGTTATTCCTTGTCATTTGTAGTCACTGGACCTGTGCACAAACCTTGTTCAAAATTTTTTGCTTTTACCAGTATTTTGCTATTTTGACCCATAAGTTTGAATATAATAAAAGCACTTCAATTATCCATTAGTAATTTCAACATATATTAATATTCCAGATCTTGACCATTAGCGTGATTATACCCAAACGGTATAACTGAAATGTTTACTATAAATATATTGTGTTTTTCATTAACTTTATGTGGGATATAACCTCTCTTTAAGCAACTTTGCAAATTTCATTGTTTGTTTAAATGAAAATAATATTTGGCAATGCGTAACAGCTTTCTTGTTTTTAATTTAGATATCTAGACCTGAGTTACTCCCAAATAACTTTGGAGATTACCTTGAGATTTCTTTTTAATTACTTTTAAAATGCTGTGGCTTTACAGTTGGTGTTCATAGTGGCTTGCTTGGAGTGCTGTTAGTGTATATGGAATTTGCTAGTGCTTTTCTTTTATAATCTTTGTTTTTCATATATATTTTTAATTTAAGCTTCTAAAGTTAGAGATTATTTGTGAGCTTTGGGTGAATAACACATTTCAAAATCCGTGTCTTATAGTATAGGATTGTACCACCTAATACAATTTTCTCTAGTAATGAAAATGTTCTGTGATCTATGTTGTTACATATAGTTACCATTAGCCTTGTGTGCTTACTGAGTGTTTCAAATGTGGCTAGTATAGCTTAAGATATTCAAATTTATTTAGTCTTAATTTAAATTTTAGTTTAAGCAATAAATGTGAATACTAATGGTTGTTTCTTGTATAGAACATTGTTCCAGATATCTGACACATAGAATTAGAAATTGGAGAAATTATATTATGATAACATTCAAAGCCAAGAAAGAGGAATAGAATAAAATAGATAATTTATAATAGCAAAAAGAGCAAAATACAGGAAAAATACTATTCAGACTGGCTCTAAAGTCAGATTAAATTAAATAATGGAAGCTCAAATTCTGAAAGTGCTTTACACTATATATTTCATGAGAAAAACACACACTTAGGGCTAATGTGACGATTTCAGGTTCTTTGATTAAGTATGAAACAGTAATAAATAGTATAACTATTAAGATAAAGAGGACAGCATGATTTATCACAGTATAAATATTTTGCCTTTTTTTTTTGTTAGGTGCAACATCTGGCGCAGTAAGTACTCTTTAAACTTCTGCTAATACCTTTATTTATTATCTATTAACCTATTTCATTGAAACCTATATCTGTTTAAAGATTATGTGCCAAGTTAATTATTCCATATGTCAGCCTTAAGTTTTCTTTGCCAGGATTGCAATCTGTCTTTGGTACTTTTCAAAGTGTCTCAGCACATTGCATATTGCTGTAACAAATAACTTAGGTGAGCTGCTTTATAAATGAACAAGGGCTTTATTTAACCAACAGTTTTGGAGGCTGAAAGGCTGTGAAGCTGTTTTCATCTTTTCAACCTCTAGTGAGAGCCTTCTGTGTACTTGACAATATGCTAGATGGAATCACATACAGGAAGAATATGTAAGAACAGAGGGTGATGGATGACGAAGCACTCACATGGCAGCAAGACTACGAGCAATAGAACAAACTAAGGAAGCTAAAACTTGCTTTCTGGTAGTGTGTTTTTATGATAACCAATCCAGTTCCATGAGTGAAAATTCACTACCTGGAGAAAAGCACTAATTCTTCTTAATTACCTACTTTTCCATCTCTTAATTGAATCCTTCCCAATACTACCACATTAAGAATCAGATCTCTGTTTGAAATTTGCTGGGAAGAAACTATATTAAAATCAAAGCAGATAAACCTATTCATATTAACTTTTGGATCTCGGTTTTTCTTGTAATTACAAGGGAAGTAGAACTCTTAAAATACATAATTGTAATTATTAGGTACTCTTTTTTTTTTTTAATAATGGAAAAATGAAATTATCCTTATTTTTACTACAAACCTGATATAAACTTTCTCCAGTACAGTTGTTGCTGGATATTTTGCTGATTGGTGCTAGGACTTTCAGCAAATAATATGTACATATATCCTCCCATTTACTTTGCCATCTCTAGATTAGTTATTATAACTGAAGGAAATGCTACATAACATTTTTACATTACGTTACTTAGAGAATGTGAAGAAAATAAGTTCATGTGTACTACAGACCAAGTTGTTTCTAAAGCTAATAGTTTTGTTCTTTCGCTAATGATTCTGTAAATGGCACTTTGTTAAGCTTTTTTATCATGCTCCATATTTTGGGAAATAGTATTAGTCCCCAGACAGAGACACCATTTATTGATGGCTCTTTACTGTTTCTTGCCATTCTGTAAAGATCAAAGAAGAGTTAATGTGTATAATCTTATTTAGAGGTAATAGACCAGAGAGCTACTAAATCCCACTGTTAGCTTGAAAAGATGGAGAAAATGGCCTTGTGATGGAGTAAGCTAAACCACTGGCTGCAGCACCAACATCTCATATCCATATTAGAGCAGCCAGCTTAATTAAGACCAGGCTACTCCTGTTCCCATCCAATTCCTTTCTGATGTGCTTGGGAAAGCAGTGAAAAGTGTTGCGAAACCTGGACCTCTGGATAGTCCTGGCTTTGTCCTGGCCCAGTTGTGGTCATTGCAGCCCTTTTGGGAATGAACCAGAAGATGCATGGTATCCCTGTTTCTTTTTCATCTGCTCCCTCCCTATCTATCCTTTCACCTTGTCTCTCCTCATAACTGTGTGACAAACAAGTCTTAAAAAAAAAAACAAAAAGGCTTTGATTAATTATCAGCTGTGCTTCTTGGAAAAGTAATTTTTTAATTGGTAAGCTTATTTATAATATTCTTAGGATGTCTTTTGCTTTAAAAGTTGAATGGCAAAATATTCTGCTAATCTTCCAATGTACTTTATTTTTGAAAAAAAAAGCTTGGATTGATTGGTGTGAAAATAAAGCAAGTGTAAGTTAAGGAAAGCACAATTCATTGTGAATAGTATTTAAATATAAATTGGGTATGTTTGTGTATAAGTCTTGAATGCTAGTTTCATATTACCTGTGCTTTTGAAATAAAGGTTTTTAAAATTCTTTTTAAAGACAGAGCAGCAAAGGGAGAGAAATCTTCCCACTAGTTCACCTGTTGTATTGCTGCAACTGCTGGAGCTGGTTCAGAACAAAGCAAAAGCCAGGAATACCATGCAGGTCTCCCATACGTGTGTCAGAACCCTAGTATATGGACCTTTTCCACTGCGTCCCCGTGCACAGAGAGCTCATCTGTATATAGAGCAGCTAAGACTTGAGGCAGTGCTCCGATGTGGTGTGGATGTTGGTGTCTTAAGTGGAGCTTAACTTGAGGTGCAGGAATAAAATTAGTTGCAGAAAATAGGTAGGTTCCCATATCAAGTGTACTTCAGAAAGCTATGGGAAAATAGCATAAAAATACTCATTTGGGTATAAAAAAAATTCCAGAGATCCCTAACTAGTATTTTACAGTGTGCAAGAAAAAGAGGTTTTACAGGTTTCCTTGGATGCATGGATCTCAAAAATTTTGGTTCCAAAACTAACTTCTCTGTCAATTCAGTTTTTCTGAAAACTTTGGAAATATCGTATGTGAACGTTTAAATGAGTTCATTAAGTATTTGATGGTGCTGGAGAATTGCTATTTTTTTCTTGGGATTCTAAATTTCAGGGATAGAAAGCATTTAGGCATCTTATGTTTCAGGGAGAAGATACGCAGTGTATATTTCTGATAACAGTACAGTCGTACCATATCTTTTTCTACAAAAATCTATAGCAGCAAATGTATGAACCATTTTATTTTTGGTCAGTGGACATAGATTTAAACTAACTTCTTATTGGACTCCTAAGGGAGACTAACATTTTGTGTGCTCTTTGGGTTTATTCTCTGGTAATCCTAGTTCTTTCCTAATTTTTTTTGTCATTGATTTGACATTGAGTCCTTCAAATGTATTAACCCTTTATTAGTCCTGAGTTTCAAATATTTTTTCTGGTCTATCATCTGTTGACTTCACTTATTAAATTCTCATATATTATCATATATTTTATTTGTCTCATTTATGTCTGTTTATTTATGATTGAATATTTTGCTTTTGCACTTACATTGACCTTAATGTTTATTTGATAAAATAAGCTTTCAGTTTTCATTCTCTTTGTTATTTTCAGGTGTTAGCATATTCTTTTTTCTAAAGTTCTCTAAAAGAGAAATCTATAAATACATATACTGACACAATAAAAATGAATGGTGCTCAACACAGTAAATATTGTTTATTCTTTCTTAATCTGTTATCTTTAAGTCTTCTATTGATGGTCATACTCATAGTACTACATATTATTACATAGCATTCATTTATATGATTTATTTGAAAAGCAGAGTGCCAGGGGAGGGTGAGAGATTTTTTTCCATCTATGGATTCACTTAACCCATTGGCAACTGTTTCAAGGGCTGGAGCGGGCAGAAGACAGGCACCAACAGCTGGATGTCCCCGATGTGTGAGTGTCAGGGACTCTAGAGTACTTGAGCTATTGTCTTCCCAAGTGCCTTATCAAGGACCTGGCTTTGAAGCAGAGTGCCTGGTCACTGGACATGGCAAGTGGTGGCTTAACTCCCTTACCACAATACCTACCTCACGATGGTTTTTAATGCTTATTGTACAAATGTGCATCCAGTTTGTCTCTATATTGAAAAGTTAATTTTTTCCTCAACAACCATTTTATTTTATTAGTACAATAACTGTGATGGTAGTAAATTGGAAACTGGTATTTGAAAAAGTGTAGAATTATTACAGAAACTAATTTCATGAAATCTTAACTTCTCTAAAGCTACAAAAGTTAAAATATTTTCCCAGATTTTTAGTATTTGAGAAATAGTATCATTTTTTGTCCAATAGAATATGCTAGAACCAAGTAAAGTGACTGTGGTAAGGAAATCAGAAAAAGTGACTCACGTGTTTTCAGCCATATCCAAAGCAGAAATCAGAAGTCCATCAGCTTTTAGTGGAAGTTGTTAAGAAAAAGAGCATGTAATTCTGCTTGAAATAAATGCAAACCAGTGCTTTTCACTTATTTCAGAATTTTTTTTTTAAAGAAATACTATAAAAGACTATTCTCCAAAGAAGTTTTAGGAGTGTGTTAGCTTTTACTTGCCTTCATTTCTTTTTGTCTAAGCACAGACTGCTTCTTGATGTGTGTATTGTCTAAGTAAATGAATTTTCAAATAATTGCAGAGTAAAATATGAGGGTAGGACAGCTTGGACAGTTTGGGATTTTGCTTTTTTTTGAAAAATATTATTTATTTATTCATTGGAAAGTCAGGTATACAGAGAGAAGGAAAGGCAGAGTAATATCTTTCTTCCGTTGATTTATTCCCCAAGTGGCTGCAATGACCAAAGCTGAGCAGATCAGGAGCCGGGGTCCAGGGTCACAAGGTTTTGGGCCATCTTCAACTGCTTTCCCAGGCCACATGCAGGGAGCTGGAGGAGAATTTGGGCCATTAGGATTAGAACCAGTGCCCATATGGAATCCCAGTGCACACAATGCGAGGGCTTGAGCTGCTAGGTTACTGTGCTGAGTTTTTGTTTGAGATGTGTAATACTCTTATTAGATTTTTTTTTAAATGCAGTGTCTATAGTCTTTATAACCCTTCAAGCAAAGTTTGTCACAACCTGATAAATCTGGTTGCCAGAATAATCAGCTGTATTTGGTAGCATTCACTTAATCCTGATAACTTGATAAATTTAGCAGCAACCTTGACTTGAGCCATCATGTTATTGAATACTAAAAATTTTATTAATAGATTTTAGTACAGGTGCTACTAGTTCTTTTGGAACCTTGGCAAAACTTAGATTTACAATATTTCAAGCTAATTTCACATAAAACTTTATCTCACCTCTGTTGATTTGCGTTATCTGTAGTTCTGTTTTTCTTTGCTTTCCAGTTTAATTTGTTGACAGTTCAATTCTGATTGTAATGCAAAAGCCATTTGTTCTGAGAGTTACTACTTGCTAGCATCACAATTTAAAACTAATACGACACTCATTGAATTAGGAGTATGATCAGTTCACCTATATTATATTAGCAGCTAATTCGTTCATGTTGTATCCACTAAGTGTAGATTTATATTGTTGGAATAATGTGTTGTGTATCCAAGTTACAAAGCGTTGTTAGGAGTGCAGTCATGTCTTTGCAATTCCAGGAGAGAAGAAACCATGCTGCCCTTGAAATGTTTTAAACATTCCTTGTTTTTCAGTTTTCTCCTGGCATGCATTGATAAATTATTCTAAATGTCTTATGCTGAGAAATACTTCACATATGTTTATTGTTAAAAGTAACGATACTGATATTTACTATAGGTGAAATTGTTGCATAACTTAATTTTTTTGTATTTTTTCTGCAGAAATCAATGTGGACTGAACATAAATCACCTGATGGAAGGACTTACTACTATAATACTGAAACAAAACAGTCTACCTGGGAGAAACCAGATGATCTTAAGACACCTGCTGAGGTACAGTTTCAGAGGTGGAAAAAGGGGACTGTTATAGACCATGGCATATCTTTTTGGATTTTGTATTTAACTATTTAAATACTATTCCTGCTTGTATACTAGAACAAGGTTAGTACCAAAACTCCCTTCTCCAAACAAATAAATTTTTTCCTGAATAATTTTATTTATTGACTTTATTGCAGAAAGGTAGAAATAAGACTTATTGCATTTCCTGGACTATTTTTTTAAAATTCATATTTTCAGTTGCTTTCTTAGCAAAATGAAGCCTTAAAATTTCCAAAGGAGTTGGGAATAATGGTAATGAAATTTTAATTACAAACACTTCCTTCTTTTAGAATGGGAAGTTGTCTCTGCTGAAATTGATCTTGAAAAAAAGAGATATTATTTTCTATTATAAATTTTAAATCTCCCTGTTCTGATTTTATAGTCAGTATTGGTTCTCGTTACATATGCTTATATTGTCCAAAATAACTGTCAGGATTCAAGTTTTCAATATCTTTATAATATCATCCTAATACTTTGATAAGAATACTTCAAAAACTCCAAAACTGGAATTCAAATATTTGATGCAATATTTCAACACTCATACATATCTGTTTCATGATGTTGTGGGTTTTGTTTTTAAGATGTGTTTATTTACTTAACAGAATTGACAAAAGCACAGATGCTTGGCCATCTTCCCATTGCTTTGCCTAGGCCATTAGCAAGGAGCTAGATGAGAACCAGAATCCTATATGGGATGCTGGAATTGCTGCTATGGTTTTGCCATTATACCACAACACTGCTCCCCCACCCCCATTGAAACTTTCAAGGACCCTTGCTGTGCATGGCTTTCAAAATTTTTGAACCAAAATAAAGTTTTTTTTGAATTCCAGTTTCAGTGGACTTTTTGAGAAACACTTGAGTTAGGTATATCATACCTACATTGTTTTTTAATGTAAGAAAGCTTGAATACAATTGTAACAAAGTATCCTGGAACATATCTAAGCAGACTATTCAGATATTGCTGTTGCTTAAATTTTGGTTTCCTATTCCTACCTGTGTTAATATTTGGAATGTTATGTTAAAAACAGAATAGAAATTTTTCCCTGCGTTGGGTAAGTGCTAAGCCCGTATGGATTTGACATTGGTTTGTTACTTTAAATAAATTACCTTTTTACCAGTAACCTTCAAGTTTTAGAATTACATAGATAATATCTAGTAAAATGAATCATTGGTGATGCTAAATCCACCAGTTAACTAAAAGTTTTTTCTCTATAGCAACTATTATCTAAATGCCCCTGGAAGGAATACAAATCTGATTCTGGAAAGCCTTACTATTACAATTCTCAAACAAAGGAATCCCGCTGGGCCAAACCCAAAGAACTTGAGGATCTTGAAGGTAAAAATAGGAGAAAATAATGATTGGTATAAATTTTTTATTTTGATGTGTCAATCATTTTGATACAATCCTTTCTGAATAGGATTGTTCAAAAGTCTTTCTTTTTTTAATTAACTGATTAGAACATTTTAAATGGTATAATAGTTTTATGGGCTCTTTTAACTTGTTGCTCTAGATCTCAGTTCTATAGATTTTAAATAGATTTTTATTTGATTTGATTCCACTGAAACTAGGATACCAGAATACCATTGTTGCTGGAGGTCTTATTACAAAATCAAACCTGCATGGTGAGCTGCTTTGATAATTCATTTTCTGTCATATTTAACATTTTTAGAGTATGTCACTAATATTCACTAACTGATTTGATGAATTTGCAGTGAAAAAAATCTCTAGGTTCAGGAATTAATTTCACTCAAGGGTTATATTATAAATGAGCTTGTGACTCTTAAAGTACACTTTGATTTTTGTCAATTAAAACTATTTCATCATTGGATACTTAGACAAGAGCTTCGCTTAGAAAATTTGTAATTCCTTAAAAATATTGGTAATTCTTAGCAGGAATTAATAATTTAGTTCTTTATGATTTTAATTGTACCAACCTATACATATTAGAAGCAACAGATTATAAGAAGATAGAAATAAGTAGGCAGTACTATGGAATGGCATGTAGCAAGAAAGAATGAAATTTCATGAAAAACCTTGCTCTGTTACCTCGTGATGTTAGATGACTATATCAGAAAAAATATATTTATAACCTTGAATGTGAACTTTTTAAGATTTATTGGTTTTGGGTCCGGCATAGTGGCCTAGCGGCTAAAGTCCTTCCCTTGAATTCCTTGGGATCCCATATGGTCACTGGTTCTAATCCCTGCAGCTCCACTTCCCATCCAGCTCCCTGCTTGTGGCCTTGAAAAGCAGTCGAAGATGGCCCAAAGCCTTGGGACCCTGCACCTGCATGGGAGACCTGGAGGAAGTTCCTGGATCCTGGCTTTGGATCAGTGCAGCACCAGCTGTTGTGGTCACTTGAGGAGTGAAACCACAGATGGAAGATCTTCTTCTCTGTCTCTCCTCCTCTCTGTCCATCTAACTTTGAAATAAAAATAAGTGAATATTTTTTAAAAGATTTATTGGTTTTTATTTGGAAGATTTTTACAAAGAGTTATGGAGAGATAGAGACAGAGGTCTTCCATCTGCTGGTTCAGTCCAGATGCCTAAAAGGCAGAGCTGAGGTAATTGGAAGCTGGGAGCCAGTAATTTCTTCCTGGCCTCCCAATGTGATTGCAGGGACTCAGAGACTTGGGTTATCCTTTGCTGCTTTTCTAGGCCATAAGTAGAGAGCTGAATTGGAAGTGGGGCAGCTGGTACAATAACCAGCACCCACGTGGCACATGCAATGCCTGGACTTTCACACAAAGGATTAGTTTTCTCAGTCACCATGGCAGCCCCGTAACCCATCCTCAACTGATTTAGATACTTTTATAATGCAATATGTTCTTAAAATATTTTCAAGTTAAGCTATGTCATCACCTGGTAGTGCTTATTAATAAAAGATACCATTTGTTAGGAACATTTATATAATCCAAATGGAAAAGTGAAGTCTTGGCTGCTGATCTTTAGAACTAAATTTAAGTTATACTAGCATTGTCTTTTAAGAGTTTAGATAAGTGGTGTTATGGTTTATTCATTTACAGAATATCAAGCTCATATCTGATGTAACCCTATTAAAAATAGTATATATATCTACAGACCTGTGTTTGTCAGTGCTAGTATGTATGTACTGAAATTTCTTAACAGTTTGTCTCTTTTTGAATTTGGTATATTAAGAAAATTCCAAATAATCTCATCCATAGGGACAATATTTTGTTTCGTAATTATATAGATTTTCAGGGAGTTGTTGTGGTAGCCAGCAGCCTTTGAGAAAATATAGCATGAGATAAGCTTTTCTAATAACTTCTTATTTAAGCTTGCTATTCTTTAAATTCATGCCTTGCAACTTTGGAGCAAGTAATTGCTCTATTAAGCTGATTTTAAATTTTATTTTGGATGTTAAATGAAATCCTTTGATAGTTTTCTCTATCTCCTTTTAATACTTGTTTTCAAGAAGTGCTTATTTTCATTTACTATGTTTAAAACCTGGTAGGTAACTTTTCTTTTTTCTTTAATAGCAATGATCAAAGCTGAAGAAAGCAGGTAAGCAATTTGAATATCAACATATTTGTTTTGATCTTTTATAACACCTTTTCATTTTTGCTAGCAACCTTTTTTAAAATGCAAATATTATTTAATGTGTTAGGTCTGATGACTTCATGTCTTCAGATAATTTTAATTTTGGGGGAATATTATTTACTGAGGTTGATGCTTTGCTAAACAATGATTAGTTACTTAGGTCTGTAGAAGATTTATTGTAAAATCCAGAATCTTGTTTCAGTTCGTTTGAGAGTGGATGAAATATTATGTCTGTATGTTTCTTTGATTTAAAATGCTTTTCTTTGAGTTGAGGAAGTAGTGAAAATTTATAAGTTCTTGGAAATAGGATATTTGTGTGGTTTTGTGATATACTTTGTATCAAAAGCATTTTGTAAGTGAGAATAATTCAGATTTTGGAGCGACTATTACATGAATGCCTGTTATATTTTGGCATGAATACTGAGTTAAAGCAAAGCAATTAAACTTTATTCTATAATATTAACCTTTTATAAATCATTTTCTAGTTAGGAATCATTGAATGTTATTCCCTTCTCATTTAAAGCCTAGCTTCAGGTTTGTGTTAATTGTAAAGAATAACCAGTGTTTCTGCTTTGTTTTTTGGTTTTTATGTGTAGTAAGCAAGAAGAGTGCACCACAACATCAGCAGCCCCGGTTCCTACAACAGAAATTCCAACTACAATGAGTACCATGGCTGCTGCAGAAGCAGCAGCTGCTGTTGTTGCTGCAGCAGCCGCAGCAGCAGCAGCTGCTGCAGCAGCCAATGCCAATTCTTCCACTTCTACTTCTAATACTGTGGGTGGAACTGTTCCAGCTGTTCCTGAGCCTGAAGTTACTTCCATTGTTGCTACTGTTGTAGATAATGAAAGTACTGTAACCATTTCAACTGAGGAACAAGCACAACTTGCTAGTACCCCTGCTGTTCAGGATCAGAGTGTTGAAGTATCCAGTAATACTGGAGAAGAAACATCTAAGCAGGAAACTGTAGCTGAGTAAGTTTAGTAAATTGTCTTCTGAAAATCTGTGTTAGAAATAATACAAGAAATTGTCACTGAATCCAGGATTGTCCATTGAGACTTTAATATATTTTGAAAAGCAAAAATTTTAGAACTTCTAAATATGATCAGTTTGGGGACTGATCATTCTTTGCTTCTTTCAGTTTTTCAAGGTAGATTGGTCATCAAAGTGTTAGAAAATAAATGCATTACATTTTTAAGGAAATTGGTGAGGATATTGTGAGGCACATTTTATATCTAGTACAATGTAAATGGTATGGGAGCTTTTTGTTACACTGTACTTTTTAGAGACTAATAAGAAAAACATGTCTTTAGTACTGATGGAATTTGGCTTTTCTTTCACATATTTTTGACACACTGTTGGTTGACTCTACAGAATGCAGAGTGCCAGCTCTAATTTGTTTTTCTTAATTTTAAGAATTAATACCAATATCCTATTGGCTTTTTTTCTGTCTAGCATTTCTTGATTATAGCCTGTAATAGTGAGCTTTTGTTTTTAATTAAATTTATATAGGCCATTTGTAGCTATTTAGTTTTTTGCTGACCTGCTTAGAGTATTTGTTTTTAACAACTTAAAATAGATCCCAAATAAATTTACTAGATTTAGAGTGGTAGTCTAGATTTTGTTAGTATCTGCGCCAATATTTCTTCCCCGTCTTCGATTCTCTTAGGAGAGCTTGTAACTATTCTGTTTGAGCAATTTTAGGACTGTTTTCTTCCTTCCCCTTGTTTATATAGGGCTATATGTAAAGCATATATAAAATTTTCACTGCAGAATGATATCCAAGCCAAAATAGTTGATAGTTCTTTATTGTGTTAGTTTAATTTTTGGCAAACTTTGGTTTTAACAAAAAAGGTTAGTTTTTTTTTCTTGGTTGGTTTGTTTGTTTTGTGTTTGTAAAAAAAAGAATTACCAAAAATTAATTTTAAAAAATAATTTTGGTTTTGTGTATGTTTAATTGACAGCTCTGCTGTGGTCTCACAAATCAATCATAAATTGTATTCACACACACACAGAGGCTATGTTTATCTTCACTTATCTACACCAAGAGCAGGTTGGATTTATACATTGTAGTTTTCGACTGGTTTAGAAAATCTGCACCTTTTTATATTTATTCAGACTTGTTCAAATACTCAGTTATTAATATACTTTTCCTAAAACACTCAGGCATTTAGTAGTATTAAGCTTTGAGATAGCACTTAAAGGCATTTATTTTTCTAGGTGAAGCAAATATTTGTTTTAAGTTGTCAATGTCATGTTTACATTTCTCTAGTTTTACTCCCAAAAAAGAAGAGGATGAAAATCAACCAGCAAAAAAAACATATACTTGGAACACAAAAGAGGAGGCGAAGCAAGCATTTAAAGAATTATTGAAAGAAAAGGTATTTGTATTACAGATTTTTGTATGCACTGTATCAGCTGCCTAATCCAAACCTTGAGACGTTTTTTTGACAGCACTGATCTCATGTACTAATTTTATTGGAAATCAACAAAATTGTCCTTTTTTTTTTTTTTTGGAAGATCACTTTTGTGAACTTTTGAACAAACTGTGTACCAGATACTACACGAGGACATTTCTACTTCAATATTTACAAAAGGGTTTTTTTTTTTATTAATAATTGCTTACCTTTTGCTAAATATTTTAAAGAAAAAATTAACTTTCTGTTTAAGTTCATTTCATTTGATAGGTAGTTAACAGAGATTTCTCATCAGTAAAACACTATTTTACAACTTTTCAAACTTATACCAAGGAAAGTGCTTGATGTTTTCAGTGAGTATTATAGTTGGCTTCCTGATAATATGAGTTATTATGCTAGTGTGAAATTGTAATTCTCTATTTAAATGGTTTTCAGCGGGTACCATCAAATGCTTCCTGGGAACAAGCTATGAAAATGATCATTAATGATCCACGATACAGGTAATATTTCTGTGTTTTACATACTTTTCACATAGCAAGCCTTGTACATTTTGTATTGTGGAGAATTATATGGCTTTTAACTGCTATTGACGCCCATTGTTTTAGATATCAAGAATAGTTATTTGTATGAATATAGACCAAAAAAAAAAAAACCTAAAAGGCTCAGCATAAAATTTGAGAATCCTGCTTTACATTAAATTATTTAGTTTAATACTGGGAATCGCTTAATAAATTTCTATAATGTCCATTTGTACCTGAGGAAAACCATATTACATTTTATTCTCTTCATTTCATGTTCTGTTTTTGTCTTTAGTGCTTTGGCAAAATTGAGTGAAAAAAAGCAGGCATTTAATGCCTATAAAGTCCAGACAGAAAAAGAGGAAAAAGAAGAAGCAAGATCAAAATACAAAGAGGCTAAGGAGTCCTTTCAGCGTTTCCTTGAAAATCATGATAAAATGACTTCTACAACCAGATACAAGTAAGCTTTTTAGTGATAGATGGCTCGTGTATGCATTATTTGTGTCATCCTTTTTTGCCAGCTGTTGTAAGTGATCTTAGACCAATGCTGAATTGTAAATGTAATAATTTGATAAAGAACAGGATGAACCATTGTTTACATGGAATTTAACTTGGACTTAGTAAATTGCTTTTAGAGTAGAAAGCATTTTGTTTTAATTTAACTGAAAATTGAGATCGTTTTTGATTGGTTGTTGTTATTTAGCGTATAGTTAACATTTGATTTTTTTGATAATAGGAAAGCAGAGCAAATGTTTGGAGAGATGGAAGTCTGGAATGCAATATCAGAACGTGACCGTCTTGAAATTTATGAAGATGTTCTGTTTTTTCTTTCAAAGAAGGAAAAGGTATTTTTTATTGCTATTTCTGGTTTCATAGACAAGGCATTTATTCTTCCTAATAAAGAGTTATACCATGTCCCATTTTATTGCCTAGTTCATCCAGTTTGTGTGGTGTGGAAATTTTATTTTTTTATTAGAAGCTGAGATTAAAAATTAAGTGGATAGCCATTATAATGTCATCCCTTCCTAGCACAAATAATGATAACATCACAGCACTGATTTATTTGACTATTACTTACATTGTCGTTTATTAGCTCTATAATGCCCTTATTGGAAAATGTGCTACTTTTTTTTAGATAATTGGACTTAAAACTACTTTGCTTATAATATATTTGATTCTGATGTAAAAATCAAGTACTGTACTATTGTTTCTGCTAAAGTGAACTTGTATGATAGTGTTTTAAAGTACCTTTTTTACCATACCTGTTTTGTAAAGTACTGTTAGAATTAGTATTTTCTAGTGTGCAAGGAACACATATATTTGTAAGCGTAACAAAAATTTAAACACAGGCACATGTCTGGCCCTGCAGTAAGACACTGTTGGGGCAGCTACATTACACTTAGAAAGTAACAGGGAGCACTTTGAGCTGTTGACTTCAGCTTCTGTTAGTGCTCACACTGAGAGGCAGTGCTAATGGATAATCAGGTTCCCAGCTTGTGTTTTTGGCATAGCCTAACCATTGCCAATATTTGGGGACTGAACTGGTGGATGGGAACTCTGTATTTTCTGTGTGTCAGATTTAACATAGGCAGAAGCTGTTGACACATTGAAGGGGCCTTGGTTAGCATTTAGTTACTGGGTGACATGCCTACATTTGCTTCAATTATGGGCTCTTTCTGTGATATTGTAAATGTTCTTGTAAGAAAAGTTTATGGAGTGGAGCGTTAGGGAAAAAATAGTAATCCTTTCTGGATTCTGTGGGTAGAAAATAGGTGAACAAATTAAGGGCAAATACATAACCAAGCACTTGGGCAAGAGCAGTAGCAAAGTATGTAGTGTGTTTGTAATTTAATGTCTTAGTTTCTTTGAATATCAAGAGGTATATTCCTAATTTTTTTTTTAAAGGAACAAGCAAAGCAGTTACGAAAGAGGAACTGGGAAGCCTTAAAAAATATACTTGACAACATGGCTAATGTAACATACTCTACAACTTGGTCTGAAGCCCAGCAGTATTTGATGGATAATCCAACATTTGCAGAAGATGAGGAGTTACAGAGTATGTCATCTCAAAAAGAGAGAAGTAGTTTTTAAGCACTGTCCTCTGACATAGAAGTATTGTCACATTTTTATGGATATTTTAAAGTAAATTTTAGAGTTGTTTGTCAATTTCTGAAAAAGTTTTCTGTTGATTTCCAAATGAAATATTTCTTTATAGTTGAGTTTTGTGATTCAGCACAAAATATCCTTAGAGAAATCCAAGTTAGCTTTATCAGCTAATTCTGGGGGCATTTAAATCATGTCATACTTTGAATTTTGCTTAGCCAGTTATATGTTGTGTTAAGTGGGTGAGAACCAACTTGCACTTTTCACCTTTAGTGTCTTCTTGAGATAGTAACTTTGATTCAGATTTTGGCAAAAATTATGCTAGAATTATTTGACATTAGGCTTTTCGAAAGTATTTTTTCTGTCTTATCTAGAAACCTTTCAGCTTGTGCCTTCCTTAGCCATCTCTCTGAAAAATAACATGTGAGTATTTTGGGTAGGGCCTAGAATGTTAAACACAGCATAACGTTTCAATTAATTGGGAGACAGCCCAGTTATAGTGATGGTCCTGAAAATTGCATCACTAAGAGACATTATAGCCATCCTGGTTTGTGGGGAAATGTCTTCTGATGTCCACTCAACAGTGAAATTTTACCAGAACATATTCCAGTAGTTACATGAGGCAACTACTTTGAAAAACTGTGTTAGTTATTATGTTAAAGGCAGAATTTTTTATTTTTCTAGTAACAGCTTCATTGATTTGTTCTTGTACACTTTATTCATAGTTTCATTCTTTTAATGAGCTATTTGAAAATAATCTGAGATGATCAAGTAATATTTGAATTTAAATAGCTGTAGTTTTGAAAGTGAGTTTGAAATTGTGGGGGATTAATACAAATAAATGCTATCCTTGCTGATTCTTGTCATTTTAATTTTTAACCAAAACAACATTTAGATATGGACAAAGAAGATGCATTAATTTGCTTTGAAGAACACATTCGGGCTTTAGAAAAGGAAGAAGAAGAAGAAAAGCAGAAGAGTTTACTCAGAGAAAGAAGACGACAGCGCAAAAATAGAGAATCTTTTCAGGTAATAGAGGGAAAATTCTTTAATACGGTTACTGAGCTTCAGTGATGACAAAGTGTTTCAGGTCCTTTCCTCCGATATCATTGACTTGGACGTTGTGGCAGACCTATAATCTTTAATTCATTGAGTTCTATAACTTTGTCCATCTGCTTACACAGAAACTTTAGTTGGGTATGGGAATCAAGATTGTAACGTCATGTAAGGTGAGCGTTGATACATAAGATTTTTGTTGAGAAAAATGAATCCATGAGAGATGACTGACTGGTGCTAGTTGCTATACAGTCAGCAGAGAACATTAGGAATCCTGTATTATAGTTTCAGTGTAAGATCTGTGGCTATGTGTCAGCTAATGGATAATGTTTACCCCTCATGTTTATTTTATATTCATTACTAGGACTGTCGTATAGCAATTAGTTTTTGCATTTCATTTCTCACCACGTTCCCCATTTTCCAAAAATTAGGGTATGCAGATCCCATGATTACATTTTACCTTGGAGAATTTGAGAATCTAGTTTTTTGCTTTGTTTTGTTTTGTTTTTTAGTTAAGGCTGAAATGTGGCTGTAAATCAGATTAGTAGCTGCTAATGTTAAGCTTGATGGTATTCCTTCAGATATTTATTTCAAAAGATATATAGAACGTCAAAATGTATGCAAAAAAGTCTTTGCATTTACCATATAATACAGTGGATGGAAACTCAATAGTACTGATTATCACTTTCTTTTTATAGAGTCCTCATTTGCCAATCAGGAGATGATAATATGTCATACTGGTGATCAAGAAACTCATTTGTATTATTTTAAACTTAAAGCTTGTGCTTGAATTCATACCAGATAAGGAAAGGATTGTAATTTGAATAGAACAGTTTGGTCCTCGGTAGATAATTCCCAGTTACACAGAATTAGTAGTACCACCTGGAAAATTATTGAAGTGCAAATTTTCAACAAATGTTGTCACTCAAATATTGTTGGTGGAGCCTAACAGTCCCCCTAGCAGCAGTTGTTGAGGAAACCCTTGAATTAAAAAGTGATAAAATATTAAGAATTTTAATGTACTGAGGTAATACTGTTAAGCATAGTAGGGAAGCACTGCCAAATAGGTGAAAGGTAAATAAACGTATTGTACTTTTCTCTCTGATGTTTTCATGAGGTACATATTAAATATAGTTTAGGACAAAGGCTTTTCTTGGGTAATACAAAACCAGTCAAGAGGAAGACAGTGAAGAAGGAATTGAAAGATAGAGGTATCCTTTAAGTAAATAAAATCTTATTAGGTATTCAGTGTGTATGTATATGTATATATGTATTCACATGTATATGAAGATTTTGAACAGTGCAAGGGGCAAGATGGGGAGAAATAAGGGACAAAAGAATACTGAATTGTGTTCAAGCAGGGAAGATTTTGTTGGTATCAGTATTTGGAGTGGCTGCTTTTGGCATATTTGGGTAGTGATCAGAGATGTTGCCAAATATCTTTGGGCATGAGATCTGTCTTCTCCCCGAAGAAAGAAGAAAGTGCCCAGGGTGTCACTAGTGCCAAGGTTAGCACTTCTCATCTGAGGAGAGGGGGTATATCAGGCAAGTTTGGCGAATTTATAAAGCATCTTGCTTTTTGTAATGTTAAAATTTGTGCCTGCCCTGCACACCTTCTCCCCCTCCCTGTCTCCTTTATCTGATAATTATTTTAGCAGTTAACTCAGAGCACAAAGACTTTTGTGGGTTTTTATTCACTTACTTGCAAAGCAGATTTGCGAAGAGAATAGGGGAAGCTCTTTCATCTGCTGGTTTGCTCCCCACCTTAACGCCTGGAGCTGAGCCAGAAGCTTCTTCTAGTTCTTATACTATGTGTAGGGGCCCAAGGTCTTGAGCCATCTGCTGCTGCTTTTCCCAGTGTAAACAGGGCGGTGGATCAGAAGGTGTGACTAGAATCAGCCCCCAGAGCAGTTTTACAGAATAGTAACTAAGGGGTAGGGTAGTGTGAACGTATGAGGAGTTCTCATACACTCCTCAATCTGTTTCTTGTTACTATTATTATCTCATATATTATTATCTCATTACTTTTAAAAATAGAATTGTAAATACCTGAATTTCAGCTCATTACTCAAAAACATACCAGTGTTCCAATTACTTCTAGTTTTTATTCTGGTTAGGGTTCCACTTTTGACAAGGAGTTGGTATCCCATGTCAGCGACCTGGAAGTGTGAGGCACAAGCAAAGCAGATATTATAGGACAGGTTATGAGATCTGATGAAGCGTTATAAAAGGTGGTTTCTCAGATAAAGTTGTCTGTACTGATGTAATTTTTCGTTTGAAGTGGATTTGCAAGTGCTTTGTTGTTATTTGAGGACAGCATTATCCAATGAACAAATATTCTATATGAGCAGTCCTAATTTGCAACCAATATATTTAATCTGTGGTATCAAAAAGTGATTTTTACTTGTTAAAATTTGTAATTTTTAAATCATTGTGTTTTATACTTAGAACTCATTATAATTCAGAATAGTCACGTTTCATTTACTCAGGTATGTTAAGATTACTGTTTTGAAAAATGCAGGTGCTAAAAATTGTAGTTATAGAGTTGAATTTCACAGTTGCCTTAGAGGTGTTTGTTTATAGAATTAAACTTCGAAGGATTTGGGGAAAGAGGTTTAGAAGTTCCTAAGGGTTGAAGTCACTGTATATTCTGCGAAACTGAATTATTAGGGAACATGAAGAAAGAAGAGAAATAAGCAAATACAAAAAAGGTTTATATTTAAGTAATAATAGTGATATGAAAAATAAAATGGTCTGAAATTAGATAGGAGTTTGCTTTTATATTTGTAACGGGAAATATTATTCTTGCATTTTTAAGATGTGCCCCTATAGTCCCTTGTATCTCTAATGCTCATGCTCTTCAAGATGGCTGTTCAATTAGAACTACTTTCTCCCCCCTAGATATTTTTAGATGAATTGCATGAACATGGACAGCTACATTCTATGTCATCCTGGATGGAATTATATCCAACTATTAGTTCTGACATTAGATTCACCAATATGCTTGGTCAGCCTGGTAAGATTCCTTTCTTTCTTAATTTATAGTTAAGAACCTAGTTGGAATGAGCCAAAAAGCAAGATAATTATTTTGAGGGAGAGATGTTTTATTTTATTTTTATTTATATTATAAACAAAAAGTAATTGCAGCTCTTTGGTTAGAGCTAGCTTTTGACTTCTTTAGTTTTTTCATTAGGATCAACTGCACTTGATCTTTTCAAGTTTTATGTTGAGGATCTTAAAGCACGTTATCATGATGAAAAAAAGATAATAAAAGACATTCTAAAGGTAAGTAGTCTTACCTGTTTTGCTGTAGTATATAACTAGTACTCTATTAATCTTAGGTATTTGTTTTATATAAACACATTTTCTGCATTTTAGGATAAAGGATTCGTAGTTGAAGTGAATACTACTTTTGAAGATTTTGTGGCAATAATTAGTTCAACAAAACGATCAACTACATTAGATGCAGGAAACATCAAGTTAGCCTTCAATAGTGTAAGTTCATGATTTTAAAAATAAGTAACTGGTGAAATATACAATAGTGCAGTTTTTAATGTTTCAGATAAATGGTTAAGTTGAAAAGTATTTGGATAATAGATCTTTATAAAGAGATTGTCCACTGTCTCTTTGATAAGGTAAAAGTAATTACTGTTTAAAATTTTTATTTTCTTGAAAGGCAAAGCAACAGGGAGAGATATCTTCCAGGTGCTAGATCATAATCAGAATGCTGGCAACAGCCAGGGCTGTGCCAGAATAAAGGTATGAAGCCAAATCTTCAGCTGCGTTTCTTTGCTGGATGTCAGGGACCAAGTGCTCCAGGATGCATTAGCAGGAAGCTCGATTCAGAAGTAGAAGAGCTGTCCAGTGTTGGATGTGGGCATCCCAAGCAATGGCTTAACTCACTGCACCACAAAGCCCATCCCAAATATATTTAGATGATGGCATGTTAAACTTCCTTTTTTGTTGAGATAAGGTGGTTCTTATAAATGATGTGTGAGTACTTGTAAGAACAATTCTATAACTATTTGATTAATCATGATTTTCTGATAGTTGCTAGAGAAGGCAGAAGCCCGTGAACGTGAAAGAGAAAAGGAGGAGGCCCGGAAGATGAAACGGAAAGAATCTGCATTTAAGAGTATGTTGAAACAAGCTGCTCCTCCAATAGAGTTGGATGCTGTCTGGGAAGATGTATGTATATGTGTAAATTTTTTTCCAATGAATTTTATGATGTTTCTTTTTACAGCCACACACACAAGCAAAAGTTATTTGTTTAATAAATTAGTATAATATTAACTGTGGCACTAAGTTAAATCAAAGAAAAAAGACTGTAAAGAGTTGGGATCATCATAATTTTCACTTGCTGCTATTCATTTTAGATATATTTGTATCCTATTGGCATTCATATGTTTATTCCCTATTTTGTTTTTCAGATCCGGGAGCGGTTTGTAAAAGAGCCAGCATTTGAGGACATAACCCTGGAGTCTGAAAGAAAAAGAATATTTAAAGATTTCATGCATGTGCTTGAGGTAATTTTAGAGTTCTCATAACTAATTGAAATAATACAAAATACATAAAAGTATAAACAAAATAGAATTTAGAATGATCTGTTAATATATTCACTTCTTTATTTATGTTTAATTTCTGCTTACTTATTTGAAAGTCAGTATACACTGATTCACTCCTGAACTACCCCACAGTGAAGCTTAATGATGCCAACTTCTGGAACTCAGTCCAGAGCAAATGTTCTGCATCAAAAACCCAAATACTGGAGCTTTCACTATGGCCTCTCAGTGTCAGGAATCTTGAATCAGGAGCTGGAGCAGTAATTGAACCTGGGCAATGTGATGTGTAGGACATTGTGTACACTCCTAACTAGCTACGCCAAATTGCTACAGCTTTGTTATTTGACAAGGCAGAGAGTTACAAAATGCTGGGAGTGCAGGGGGAAGAGACAAGAAGGAAAAAGAGGGGAAGAAAAAACAGAAGAAAGGAAGGAAGAAATACAATTGAGGTCTTGAGGTTAAGAAGGCAGGCCGTCACTCAGTGAAATAAAAAGAGCAAGAGTCTTCTAGGTCACATTTTCAATATCCACTTTGTTGGTTAATGTAGTATGTTTAAGCTGCTGATATATTTGAATGTTAGCTTTTACTGCTGCACTTTCCATCAGCCTTAAAGTTGTTTTAATGAAGTAGTTGAAGTCCACAGAGATGTGGCTTCCACATATCCCCAGGATGTCCTGAGTAGGAAATGCTTCCAGAAGGAAAAGAAAGTGTGATTGATTGGGCATTTATTTTGTAACCAACCTTGTTTTATTTTAGGAGTGACACTTGAGGTTCTTTCTTGCTCCCTGGCTGTCTGGCCTGCATTACTAAACAAAGCCAGATTTGTCTGGCGGGGGAAAAGCATGTCTAATATTATTGTTACTGAAAGTACTTGTGATTGTTCTGAAAATTATTTCTGGGATGTATCAACTTTCCCTACCAGCACATACCATTTTATTTTAAAGACTTTGTGTACTAATAGTTTTTAATATTGTTTTATGTAGATGTTTAAATGAGTATGTAAAGGATGAATAAGAACAAATTAATCATTCTTTGCAATATGATAAAGTTTTACTGTAGGAACTTAATTTATGTAGCTTCTAAAAATTTGTGATGCTCTGTTTAAAGTGAAACTTAACACTGAAATTTTCTGTTCTGTGTCTAGCATGAATGTCAGCATCACCATTCAAAGAACAAGAAACATTCTAAGAAATCTAAAAAACATCATAGGAAACGTTCCCGCTCTCGATCCGTAAGGAAGTGGTTTAGTAACGTACAAATATTAAATGTATTTAAATATTTGTTAGCTTCCTTGCATGAAATTGTTTGTGTCTTTTAGGGGTCAGATTCAGATGATGATGACAGCCATTCAAAGAAAAAAAGACAGCGCTCGGAGTCGCGTTCAGCTTCGGAGCATTCTTCCAGTGCTGAATCTGGTGAGCATTCTGTCCACCTGACTGAACTCCTGAACACTTTGCAGTTCTCAAATTCTGATACCTTTTTGCATTTTAACTCCTCAGAGAGAAGTTACAAGAAGTCAAAAAAGCACAAGAAGAAAAGTAAGAAGAGGAGACATAAATCTGTAAGCAAGCTTCTAATGTCTGTACTTAACCTAGGCAGTGCCTGTAGGGTAGAACATTATTCTGACTAACTCTGTGTGCAGTTCAGATATGTACTGGGAGTTTAGTTGTTTTTCATCCTAAGTTTCAAGTAAAGTCATTTCATGTTCTCTGATAATATACATCAGCATTAGGATTCCCACCCTCTTAAAGCTAGTCTTCAAAAAGAAACGTGTGTATGTTGTAACTTGTGTAGCAGTTTCTCTCCTATTGCAGTTCTTAATCTTGGGTGTACATTAACATTATATGAGGTGCTATTTCATAAGGGCAAAGTTGCCAATGTAAGACTGCTGAAATGGAAGTTTTTCTGTGCTGCTTAGTTAAGTCAGTACATGCCTTATTACCACTTATGAGTGACATTTTAAATACTTTGCTACTTAGTAATTTTGAGCAGAGAATTTGTTTATATGACTGTCGTCCTTACATAAGGATACTTCAGAAAGTTCACATGTAAATGTTAATTTTGGCACAAAGAAATTCTGGAAATCCATGCAGGGTTAGTTGGGTTTTTTCCATCATACTCATGGTTAATTACAGTCTTTATGTCTGTGACTTTCTGTAGATTTTTTTGAACTGTAGTAAATCTCATTGCATTTTCCATGAACTGTTTGAAGTGCCTTACACTGATTAAGGCATTGGAAGCATATTTATCTAAACAAACCAGTATTTCATTGGGGTGACAAAGTATTGCTTTGGAAGTGAAGCTCTTTGCATATAGTAGTTTACAATCAAAGTGTCATCTTTGTCAAAAGGCAGAGTAGCTTTCTCTCATGAATTTCCTTAAGCACAAAGATGCTATAAAATTTCCTTCTTAACTATTCAAATTATATTTTACTGCTTTAGTAAACCATGTAATCTGTTAGGAATGTATGGATGTTACATGTATATGAATTTTTGAAAAGCAATGGCATCTTAATCAGAATACTTGTTACTTTATATTCACATAGGACTCCCCAGAATCAGATACTGAGCGTGAGAAGGATAAAAAAGAAAAAGATCGGGAAAGCGAAAAAGATAGAACTAGACAAAGATCAGAATCAAAACACAAGTCACCTAAGAAAAAGACTGGGAAAGATTCTGTAAGTGTTTGAATTATTTGATGCCTTATTTTCAAAGGACAAAAATATACTGTTAAAACCCTAGTAGTGGTTAAGTAATAGACTATCTCAGGCCTGTAACTATTAAAACAATGAAGTTTAGTGAACTATTCTGACTCAAAATAGTTTTTTAATGTATATTCTTTCTTCAGTTATTCTTTTTTAGATTTATATTTATTTATGTGAGAGGTAGATTTACAGTGAGAGAACATGCTTCTGTCCGCTGGTGCACTCTAAATGGCCTCAGCAGCCAGGGCTGACCCAGGTGAAAGCCAGAAGCAAGGAACTCCATCCAGGTCTCTGCATGGGTGGCAGAGGCTCATGTGTTTAGGCTGTCTTCCCTAGCTGTTCCAGGCTCGTTAGCCAGGGACCTGAAGAAGTGGAGCAGGCAAGACTTAAGGGGTGCTGGTGAAGTGGGTGGTGGTTTAACCCACTGTGCTGCAATGCCAGCCTCAGAATACAGCATTTCATACGTATAAGTTTACCCCATCTAGGAAGAACATACATATTTTCTACTTAAATTTAAAAAGTTCTTTCAAGGACTATAATGTTTAGGGCTGAGGGGCGTGTTCTTTCACAGCATGTAGGTGCCACTTGAGAAGCCCAGGTTTGAGTCCTGTGGCTGCCTACTCTTAGGGTGCAGCTTGGAAGCAGCAGGTGGTAATTCAGGTATTTGGTTCCCTGCCACACAGGTGTGAGGACTGGATGCAGTTACTTCAGGGCACTGCCGAGGGAACCAGTGGATGGGAAAGCTCCAGCTGTCTTTAGTTGTCATTATCCCTAGATCCATTTTCAAACTATTGCAGTCCAGTAACTTCTGGGTGAAGACAAATGGATTGGAGGACAAATACTAAACAATATTAGTGTGGGTTGTTTTGTAAGATTTACTTATCTTGAAAGTCTCAGTTACCTTAGAGAGAAACAGTAATCTCCCATCTGCTGATTGTCTCCCCAAATGGCTGCACTGGACTAGGCCGAACCCACGAGTCAGCAGCTTTATCTGGTTTCCTGGGTCTGTGGCTTGATTCATGTTCTGCTGTTTTTCCCCAGGGCATTAGCAGGGAGGAGGAGTGCAGATAGAAATGGGGCAGCCTGGACTTTACCTGTTGCCCATATAGAATACTGGTATTGCATGCAGCAGTGTTAATTGCTAGGCCACAATGCCAGTCTCAAGGTGATTGGATTATTTTAGTGTCAGCTTAGTCTTAAATTGTCCAATATACAGATGCTTCAGACCGTTCATGGAAATTTTTTTTTACAATTTTTTGTTGTTGTTGTTAGTCTGTCTTGATTTAAAAAGAAAAAACTGGAAAGTCATTTGTAATTTTCTCATGCATTTTTTACATTTTTTTTTTTTTAAGATTCATTTTTATTGGAAAGGCAGATTTACAGAAAAAAGGAGAAAAAGCTCTTCCCTCCACTGGTTCACTCCCCAAGTGGCCGCAACAGCTGGAGCCCTATTTTCGATGTTTTTAAATTAGGATCTCACAACATTCTTGAGCCCAAAATGAATACTTTTTAATTCACTCTTTTTGAAATGTCTTCATATTCAAATGACAGAGCATGACATACTGCAAGCCTCTTCAGCTGTGTTTAATGGGTTAATGCCTGTGAATCACTGGAGAGCAGTAACTATAGATAAGTTCTAATCTTACCTCTGTATTTGCGTTGATGGGATTAGACTGAGTTGCAGCAGATGGATCTGATTTTAATCCTTGGTGAACAGTTCTCCCTATATGGGGATCGTTCCTGGACTGAATGAGTCCCTTCAGTAAAGGTGGATATGTGAACTATCTACTCAAAAGGCTGTATCTTACAGGTTACGTAGTATCATTCCCCCCACACACAATTCTTGCATATTTATTTTGACATAAGAATCAGTATGCTCAAGGTTGGTTGGAGTTGCACCACAGCTTACGCTGCCAATTGAGGTGCTGCATTCCATCTCAGTTAATACTGGAGCCAAGACTTTTCACTATCCAGCTTTCTACTGATGCATCATGGGAGTCAGGTACAGGTGTTTGGGCCTTCGCCACCCACATTTGAAGCAGATAAACTCCTGGGCTCTTGGCTGCAGCAAGGGCCATTCCTGACTACTGCAGGCATTTGGGAAGCAGAACCAACACATCAGTTTATTATTATTCTTTCTCTCAGCCTTCCACCCTTTTTCAAGTAGATAAAACTTTTTTTTTTTAAAGGGAAAAATCAGTATTTCAAAACTTTTAGGGTAAAGAATCTGTATAGGATTACTAGGACTTAGGAAATGAATACCTTGCTTCCAATAAAAGAACATGTGATGTTTCCTGTTCAGTTCTGTGAAAGGAAAAGAAACCAGCATATAATGTTTTGCTTTATGTGTTACTTTAAACTAAGAAGTAGAAACATATTAAAAAATATGGTTCTCTAATGTAGGAGTCATTCATTAGTAAAGTACTGGCCTCTATGAGAAGAGGTCAGGCTCTGACCATATGAAATGTTTCTCCATCTGTATTTTTTAGTTTTACTACATTGTTATCTTCTGAGTACAGACTAACTATAATTTTATATTCATTGCCTTTCCAGGGAAATTGGGATACTTCTGGCAGTGAACTGAGCGAAGGGGAATTAGAAAAGCGCAGAAGAACCCTTTTGGAGCAACTGGATGATGATCAATAAATTATACCAAATATATGTTTACAGTATGATTTAAAGTCTAATTCAGTCCAGGGATTCTATTTTAAGTTCAGTTTAAATAACACTGGGTTTTAATTATCACAGAAAAAAAAGTGCATTTAAGTATTGTTATTGTGGACTTTATAAAAGCAAAAGAACTGAAAATAACTTCTGATTCTGTATCAAGAATCATATTTTCATACGGTCATACAGCTGTGTCTGTGACCCTTTTACAGGGCACTGCAGGGTGGATTAAAGGTGGCAATTTACTGAGAACTGCAGATGTCTCTACTTTGTTCTGAAGTCATGAGGTGATTTGATTTACTTTATAGAAGTTGGATTTTGAAGACATAATGAAAATTTTTGATAATACAGTAGTACAAAAAAAGCACCAGCAACTGATAAAACTGCTTTTTGTGCATTACCCAACTGGTTAAAGCCAATGTGATCTTTTATGGTGAGCTGCTAAGAAATAGGTGTTTTTGATGGAAACTTGGTTAGACCCTTTAAAACTACAGACTTGTGCTAATGAGCACATATAATAAAGCCACCATTATTTTTTATGAAACATCAGACTACATTTTAAAAAGGCTATGTGAGGGCATTATTTTGAGCTTCTATTTTGAGGTAATATTTTTAAAGTTAACATCAAATCAAATTGTAAATTAGTTTAAATATATTGCCTTAAGGACCTACTAAAGAATGTGCCACCAAACTTTAAGTGATAGTTGCAATATCCTTGTCTAAAAAGAAAATCAATGTTGACTTAAACATTCTTTAACAGTTGTCTTGATTTTTTTTTTTAAACCAATTTTTTTTCCACTGAGGAAGTCTTTTACCTTCCCTACTCACTGAGAAGTATTGGCTTGGCTTCATGGTACACATTCTAAAGCATTTCTGATTTGAATATTTTTGTACATTTTTATCAATTATTAAACCTTCTCTTCTAGTGTGTACTAGTATTTATTTCTACTTAAACTGCTTAGCACTAAAGAAATTGTATGATCATTTTGAGATACTACGTCCCTGAGATTGTGCTTCGTCTTACGCACAGTTTCCCTCTTGTAAGAATGTGACAAATCCTTACATTCGAGATCCTTAGGTTTATTTTTCACTTGTGAATTTCCTATGGAATATTTTAGAGAGGCAATGGTTTAAAGATAGAATACTCCTTACAGGCCAACTTTTAAAGTTGGTAATGTAATTTATACTATTTTCCTTCAGTGCAGGAATTTTTTTGTTTTTGCTTTTTTGTTTTTAATAAATTTTAGTGCATAGTCTTTGGAATTATCTTTGTTATTTTAATTTTGTCATTTTCAGAGACAGTATTTTCTATTGGGATTTAGAACAAGAAGTTTTCCCCTCACCATCTTTAGTTTGATAGTGGACCTGAGCAGGATGGCAATTTGTTCCTCAAAGGGAATGTATCCAAGTGTCCAATGTTTAAAGGCTGATGGGGAAAAGTTGTTACTGAACTTGGCTGTCATTTTTCTCTATGAAGTATGACATGCCTTTGTAGAAAGAATCATTACCTTTAAGAAAACGTGATTGAATGGTTTGCTTGAGATTAGCCTTCTGTTGTATATTAAAGTCCAAACTTAACAGCTTGGGCAATAGTGAATTGCCTCATCGTAATTTTCAGAAGTCTTGTTGTAATGATAGTTAAGATTGCTAATCATGTCAGACTAAGACATGGAAGTCAGTGATCAAGTTTTCAATATGCATATGATACTGGGAGATATACTAGTAAGAAAATAGAATCTGTAAAACATTGTTTTAATTATTTCCATGAATGATTTTAAGTAAAACCTTAAAGTTTTGATTTTTCTATTTAAATAAAAAGTTATTGATATGTTTTAGCATGTCCTTAAAATAGATTTCTGTATTTCTTATAATTTTATCACAGCCTAAATCCCAGTTACAAGACAGTAAATTCAGATAGCTGGGTTTGAAAATCATCTGATCTGAAAACAAAGGGTCAACAATTTGCAAAACAAAATTTAAATCCTTTCTACAGAAAGATTAAATGAAATGACTGTAACCCTTTGGCTTCCCTTAATGGTCCAGTCAATGGATTTTAGTGGCTGGAATCTTACCAGGTTGGTAGGAAGATTTTGTTCCCTATGAATACTATGTACTTAATAGATTGTAAGTCTTCAGTTGGGTAAAAGCTGAAATAGCTTACAAAGTTGATTAGTGTTGAGCAGAAATGTTCAGACAGAAAAGCATGTTTAGTTTCCAGGGGAATTTATGTTTCGTAATGAATACTCAGGCTGTTTATCCCACATCATCGTTAATAGTACCTAATGCATGAAACTCACTGGTGTTTGATACTGTCAAAAAATAGGGATCTTAGATATGAGATAGCTTACATTTTCTTTCAGTTCATAATTCATGGGGAATGGAATTTGTATTTACAGTTAGATAATTTAGCCAATCACGTACAAAAAATGTGTGCTCTCCCTTAGTTGAGTTTAAATAATGGAGCCATTTAAATAAAAAAGCAATGGTAATACCATGACAGTTTTTTCAACTTAGTGGCTAGCATTTTGCGATTACCCAGAGTAGCTTCGTAATACAGATTGTTCATGTTTCTGGACATAAAGTACGTTTTATACCTCCCAATTTGGCAATCATCAAGTTATTTGACTTTGCATAAGTAGCCCTCACAGTAAAGGAGGATTATCCTGAAATAGAGCAGTTAGTTTATAACAGAACGGTAAAGCAACTACAAAAACTCCTTGAATATCTTCTGTTTCTAGAAAGCAATTCAATTAAAATAGCTTAATTCAATTAAAATTGCAAATACCAGTTACACTTTTAGGAGCATTTACCTAGAATTCTGACTTTCTTGCTAGGGAGCCATTTTCACTTTTGCCACTGGAAAAGAATGACTCCTTTAGAAAAAGAATTTTTATAAAGGCTGTGGGAGAGAGGACAGTGCTTAATGAAATATTGCACAGGGAAGAGGGTGATTGATACCTATTTTTTATGTTTCTAGGCCATTAGGTTACAGAATCCAAATGCAAATTCTAGAACTAAAATGCTAGCTGTTAAATCTTAAAGCAGTATTTCTGAAGATAATTGGAGCAAAATGTATTTTATGCCTTTGTGTTTAAAAGAGTGTGAACTCTTCTATCCAGATATGACTGGCCCAAAGTCTGGACCCATGGCCTTTCCTACACAGATGCAAGTGACATCCTCCACTGCTTTCCCCAGGCTCAGTAGCAGGAGCGTAAGTGAGGCAGCTGGGACGTAAAGCAGCACCCATATGGGATGCGTTTATTGCAGGTGGCAGCTGGGTCATTGTATTACCACAATGTGGCCCCCTATAATGTGCTTTTATCTTAAATCTGAGACATTCTGTTTTCCTTGAGGTTTGTTTTTTTTTTTTTTTCTCTGTCTCAGTATCAGGTTGATTTTGATTTAGCCACCTTAGATTCTCTATGTAAAGTCACTGACTTGCATAAAGGAAAATGTTATTGTCATGGAATTGTTCTAGTAAGCATATGAGACTTATCATTCTTACCTTCATTTTTCTTACCTTGTTCTCTTCGTTGGTGTAAAAAGTGGTCATAGAAGTTCCTCGGTGGCCAGAATTTGTTTGATTTACTGCTGCATGTATACACACACACACACACACACACAACCCTTTTGTGGCTTAAGACAGTGCCTGACACATAGAAGCAGTAACTGAAGGAATGAAAATATTTTTATTTAGTTATTCAGCATATGAAATATGCATCATCTGTATAAAAAGGCTTTGAAAAAGCTTTATTGCAGGAAACCATACTAATGCACAACCAAGACCACAATCAATATTTGTCCATATAAAATAATTACTTCAGAAGTATCTAAATTCAAAGCTAAAAACTAGTCATTTGTGTCTATTTCTAAATGTTGGTGAATCGGTTGGTGGCAGGAAGTTGACTGTAGGTTACAGTGGAAAATGGGAAATGATTTTGCTTCATTCCCACACACCCCTCAACTCTCCATTTTCGTTTATCCAGTTAAAATTACTTAACCACTCTAGTAAATTTTATACTTTTAAAACTTTCCATATAGAGACTGGTAAATTTTTTTCAGTAGGATCTTAGGCAAGGTTATCTCAGTGTTACAGCTTAGCAATTAATAATTGATGCTTGCATTGCACAAGAATTGGCATATACACACCATTATAGATTATGAAACAGCAAGTAGCTGACCTAGTGAGATCCAATTCAAACTGCATCATTTGTGCTATGCTGTGCTGTTCTTCAGGATAATTAAATGTGTAAGTTTGGTCCTGCCTGCAAACTTTCCTGGTAGGTGTTGGTCTTAACCTACCTCTGCAGCTGAGCTGAGGACTGGTTCTGAAAGGTGAGTAATGGAAAATGACATTTTTTTGTTTTCTATGTTTGTAATAACCAGATTATCACTTGTTTGTTTTCATGTAAAGGATTTCTTACAAAGTTAGGTCTTTTGTAAATAAATTAGAAAACCATCTTTTACTAAATAAAAGATTTGTATCAATGTTTCCATTTACACACTGGTCGTAGTAAGCAGTTCTGGTTTGTGAGTTTCAAGAAGCCCCGCATCCTGTTTTCTGAATGTAATACCTTTTTTTGGTGAAATGTTAGACCAAAAAAAAAAAAAAAAAAAACGATCAACACTTCATAAATCTGTTTCTTTGATTGTTTCTTGGGAATAGCAAGGGTACTAGATTTTGCAAAGAGATGAAAAACAATAATCCCTCTGTATTATCTTTGTAGATATTCCTGGTAAAAGTATATGAGGGCAGTTTTATCAAAAATTAAAATAGATACTTTATTATCAGTTCTATAATTCACATGTATCTTAAAAACTGGGTATTAAAGTGTTGAATAAAAGCATTCATTCACCTGTATTGAGTCCCATTCATGCTGAAGCAGAGGGAGTCAGGAAACTCACTGAACGCCACAGTATATACTTCAGTGTTAGAAAGCATGGTAAGTGGAGAACAAAGAGTCTGAATTCAAACATCTTTCTGCTAAGCCTAAACTATGGCCTTATTTGAACTTAATTGCTGTAGTTTGGATCTGAACACATTCTGAATTTGTGGACTAAATTAGTTTTGGCAAAATATGCAACTGGAACCAAAGCATTGGTACTTTTCCACCTAGTATTGCTTTTTGTTTGTTTGTTTTTGGTAGAACACCCAGATGAATATTTGTGGGTCGTGGAGGAAAGAGATTTCAAAACCCAAAAAAGCAATTCCTATGGCAATAGTAAGCTCATCAATACAGATTGTAGTTTGCTCAAATAGGAAAAGATTTTTCCTCAAATCAAAGCATTTAAGCTCAAATAGCAAGATGGGTCTACACAAAAAAATCCACCAGAAGGTATCACTGAAAGATTACAACATATTACAGAATAGTAGTGTAAATAGTTTATTTGCTCATATGCCATGAAAAGACCAGAAAGGTAACATGAATTGCTTTTATAAAACATTTCTAATATTGCTAAGAAGCAGGCCCATTAATAGACAAACAGTAAAGAACATGCCAACATCATTGTCTATTTGAAGAATAAACAAGCAATGGTTCTCACATGTATGCCAGCACAAAGATTTCAAAAATAGCTGCTTTGTAGTAAATTTCCAACTATTGTGTCTTGTGTACCTCCAATCAAATTGCTATTTTTACCAGAATGTATTTTAACTGAAAGACAAAATGTTGGCATGTTCTTTTTTTTCTGCAGAGTATACATTATGGAAATGTACCACCGAGTGGCAGCTCAAAAGTAATCTGTAAATAGGTATACTAAAGTGAAATGTAACAGATCTCTAGGCTGTTCTTGTAGTTAAATATATTTAATAAAAAAAACTATAAGTTAAAATAACATTCAGATTGTATAGAGTAGGCTGCTGAATTTTAAAGCAATATTTACAATTATTACCCAGAGGCTTCGGTGGGAATTAAAGAGAAGTGTAAAAACCATAAAAAACTGCACCGATTTTATAGCAAAATATCTGTACATTTAAAAAGAGGTCATATAACTACACGTTATCCAAGGAAAGGTGACCTTCACCCAAGGGCTCACATAAGCACAACATAAAATAAACTCAGTGGTTAAATACTATACAATAAACTTTACAATTAATATACTGATGGTAATTACCAAGAAGGTAAGCCAGAAGCAGAATGTGCGTTATTAAAAGTATAGCTTCAATCCAGTTTTTCACTTTGGAATGGGTCAAGCGCCCTTCTGGGGGGGAGGGGGGAGAGACAAACTTAATCACAATGTATTTTTCAATAAATGTACCTCCCCATAAGGAATTTGGGGATTTAGCTTTAATGTGTGATGCCAAATGTATCATCTTCAATTTACAAAGAGAAACAGATTGGGGTGGGGGGGGGGAGGGAAACACCTGCGATTGTCAGGAAAATAAAAGCCAGGTTCCTAAAACTACCCTGTTAGCAAATGTAATTTTGAATATTTGTTGACAAGAGCTAGTGAACTCCCTGGCTAGGAAGGCACCAGTTTCTACTCTTAGGATTTTTGAAGACCATTATAGGTAGATCCTAATACTGAGATGTTAAATTAGTGCCAGTTAATAAATATATTTGCATTATTTTAAAAAGCTGCCTTAAGCGGAAGAACAGTACTGCAGTTAAGTCTCAAGATGGCATTTTACGCCATCATATCCTTGCATTCAACCCAGTAACCATCTTGGACAGGGCATTATACCCTAGCACAGAAGGAAGATGCAACACTAGAGACAAAGTTGAGTGACTGACTTATGTGTCACTGCAACTGCATCTCATTTGCGCTTTGCCAGGGCTTAGGTAATGGACAGAAGTAGTTCATCATGTGACTTGTCACTTGCAAGTCCTTATAAATACAAAACTGGATGGATATAGCTGAAACACAAAATTCCTTAAGACGTTTCAGCAAAAGAAGCCCATAGCAAATGCAACCATGTTACAATTTATCAGGATACCAGGGTAGACCATGGTGCAATCAAAATGACAGGTAATGAATTTCATACGAAATTTACATTTTGGTTTAAAAAAAACCAATTGGTGTTAAAAAAAATAATCAAATCAAATCCTATTGCTTTGATTAATCTGAGCAGGTATTTCCATTTTTTAGGCACTTGTTAACAAGGTTTGAAAGAAAAGCCCATCATTATTTCTATGTGGTTGCTAAATCCGAGCCCTTAAAAATATTTTATCTGTGTGCAAGGCTGCAGTTAAATAATAGCACATAAAATTTATGTGGGCAGTTTTCATTCATGCACACCCTCTTCATGTAGGCAGGTTCCTGGAAGTCACATCGTTATTTCCGCACCATTAACAGAACGCAAGTTTTGTTCATCAAAGCGCCGCCTGACACTTCTCCTCACCGCATCGGCTCTTCTATATGGTTGGTTTCTAAGATCTGTAAAGAGGAGAGTGGCCAATGAAAGAATAGCAACCTTTCATACCCTGTGTCTTAAGCAAGACAAAGGCCAGCTGGCAGCCAATCAAAGCAGCTTGTGAAGAGTCAACTATTGGGCCCTTCAAACTCTGAGCATTGGACCAAAGCATGTGCATTTGCCTTAATATTTACAATCAAGATAGGATGCAGTACTCATTAAGATTTTGGGACTTGGAGAGAGAAATATACAGGAGATTATTTCTAGCACTGACTAGAAAGACTGGTGACATTTTTATTATAAGATTTCTTGAAATGGAAGCAGCTGTGGCTTAGTTTTCTCTGGAAGCCTAGATAACATCCTTAATTACAGTTCATTGTAAACTGCAAAACATGTATCTGATTGTCCCAACCTACAGTAGACAGGTACAGGTTGTTATTTTTATTCCATTAGGCTTACCACAGTTACTTTATCATTTGGGGTATTAACCACACAATGCCCAGTTTATAATGAAAGCTACATTGAATAATTGAGTCCCCGAGTACTTTTTCCTGCCACACAATATTTGTTTCATCATATTTGGGAGATATGAGCCATTCTGTTTTCCAGCTTACATAGGCAGTGCACAGATGCCTGACAAGGAAAGGAGGGAGGGACATTTGGCATAGCGGTTAAGACATCACTTGAGATGCCCACATTTCGTGTCACAGTGCCTGTGATTGGGTCTCTCCATGGCTAATTCCAGGTTTCCTGCTTGTGTGCATCCTGGAAGGCAGCAGGGATGGCTCAAGTACCTGAGTCCCTCCCATGCCCAAGAGACTCAGATGGAGTTCTAGCTCCTAAGCCAGCAGACAGGATTGCTTCCCACTCAAAAACGGGGAAAAACTAGAAATAGCAATCACCACTTCCTAGTTTAAGAAGATACTGCTCTGTTGGGATAAACAGAGGAACATTACAAATATATAGATGCTTTCTTGAATAAGGTAAAACAGCCTAGATGGCAATCAACATCTTTTTGATGAAGTTAGGACATAATGGGGGAAAAAATAATAAAGCTGACTTTATACTCCCCTCCCTGTTCTGAACAGTATTGGGGTCTTCAAACAGCTCACAGAAAACGAACATTGAAAACACGGATTTCAAAATCTTTTGCACCAAAATATCTTAATTCTGCATATTTCCCTTTCATTAACTTAGTATTGTTGACTTCTGTCAGGAAGGGAAATAAAAACAATTTAGAATCAATTTTTTTTTTTTTACCTCTTCACTTGTTCAATTGAAAATAGAGCCACTGAGCCATATGCAGTTTACAAAATGTCCCATCACCTCCCATATTCTCAGTTTCTTGAGTTTTTAATATGGAAAATAAAATGAGGACTAAGGTGTCTGAATTCTCTTGAAAAAATGAAATCTATGGCTTTACTGGGTCCAGTAAGGTCAAGCTGGGGCAGGTTCAGCCACCCCCCTGGGGCCTACCCTTCCGGATCTGTCATTCCTGTTCCCCTTCTAAAGTCAAGAATTTTGTATGCTCTATTCCTCTTGAGCACTGGCATCCTAAACTAGACTGGTAATAAAAGGCCAGAAGCCCACTTTTGGCCAAGAATCCAGTCATTAGATCTTTGAAGCAATTAGTTCTAAAATCCTGCTTCCTCAAAAGCTGTAGATTATGTTTCTATGCCAGGGCCTGTCCTCAACCTTCAGATCAAAATGGAGTTAACTGAACAACATGAAGGCTGAGAAAGCAGCAATGGAAGGACAGCCTGGAACTCAAACCAAGTACCACCATCAACACCCATTGTGTTGTTCATCATTTTTGGAAACATGGAAGCAGGCCAAGAAAGAGTTGAGAGAGGAGCCCAGCTTTATATCAGTGGAATATGAGTACAAATGACTTCCCCTGGTCATACTGTCACCAGCATTACCCTTAGCCATAGATTGAAACCATTGATCTGCAAACAGAGACAGGAGGGAAGCTAAGTAAAAAGTGATGCTTGCCAGCTCTGTGTATCCTCCACCACCGGTGTGCTAGAAGAAATCCTTACCCTCGAGTGAACATTTGGAAATTTAGTGATATTATTCTTCTTTAAGGCTAAACAGAAAAAACAAAAACACAAAATGATGGTTAAGTAAAAATGGGATGAAAATGGAAAGCAACTCAACTTAGTGCTTAACATTCCTGGGCACGTTAGCCAACAGAGGAAGAGACTAGAAGGCCATTACTATCAGAAGTGTTAGATGAAACAAGGGAAGCTTGAGTGTCTGCCCACCCAGCTCTGACCACCCAGTTCCAAGCTGCTTTGAAGATTGGCTCCAGAAAGACAGTTCAGCAATAACACTAACTAACAATAAGCATAGACCAAGCAGATGAATTTCTAGCCTTGTTAATATACGTAGGTAAGCACACAGCAGAGCAAAGACATACAGCGCCCTTTGAGGCATGAGACAGAAACACAACAAGCTCAAATCATAGTCATTCCACAAAATAAACGCCCAGTTCCATGTCAATCTCAGCATAACAGTCAATCCATAGGCACTAGAGAAAAGCTTCACAATCTAAGCCCGGTAAATTACTTATTGAGAAAATCTGGTCATCTTTGACTTCTAACAACAGTGGCACTTTCCAATGACAGGTATTTGCTGTTGTTATTTCTGGTGCCAATATCCTAATTCAAGAAGCAGGTGCAATCTCCTCACAGAAGAAATATGCTGTGTTTGACATGGAATGAAATAGCAGTGAAGAGGTGTGGATGAGAGTAAGATGGCAGGGCCTATGTTTTCACTTTCACCTCATAGCTTTGCTCCAATATGGAACTATTCACAGTAGGCTTGAGGAAAGAGTTGTGACTGGCCCAGGCTGGGCTGTTAGGAGGCCACGGCCTGCCTCACAAGCAAACAGGCTTCTAAACCACAGCAAGGTAAAGATCACACCATGAATTCCACTACATTACAAAGTCTGTAAGATGGCCAAGAAGGCTTACTTTACACTACGCACTGCTCCCTGCTCCTGGGAATCATTTTGTCATCTTAGAATTTTTTGCATTGTTGTATAACAGGTTATTGTACTGTCAAGCAATGTTAACCAGGTATTTTTGTGTTTTAAAAAGAGCCTAGTTTAATGTCCTTAAACCTAGCAGATTGTAATAAGTACTCAGTCAACGTTAGGCATAATAATGACTGTGCCTGATGACAGTATCATTTTGCATCCCAATCTGTAAATTTAAAAATGCTAAAAACAATTCCTCTGTCCCAAGCCTGACTTTCAAAGAAGTGCTCTATTTACAATTTGTCTGCACATTTCTTCAAGCAATTCTATGAACTGTCAATCATGCCCAGACTGTTACAGCAATGTGCATGAAATGTACCGAAAAATGGCAATGAACGAGTAATAATAAAACGCAAAACCATGCACCATGAAGGCAGCATAAAACACAACATGATGGAGGTGACAGTTCCATGCTTACACTTGGGCTGGCCCCAACAGACACGCAGAGGGAGACACTGGTTATCAAACACAACACAACAAACAAAACCTGTAGCAACCTTTTAGGAGCATCAGGTGAAAAAGAGCAATAGTTTAGTAATGGTATTCCTCAGTGAGAACAGGTTCGCAGAAAAATCGAGAGCCACGCTTGGCGGTGCGCGCGGTAAAGGGCACGGTCTTCAGCACTGCGTTGAGAATGACAACCAAACAACACAAACAGAAGAGAGGAGAGAGCCAAGATCCACCGCATTAGTTCATGGTTAGTGCGTTGTTAATCACACTGGGGACAGAGGTGGGGAGGGCAGCCAGGAAACAGGGAACATAGTCTACTCAGTTCATGGACGTCTTGTTAAAGAGTTTTTTCTTTTTTCCAACCAAGGGCTTAGGAGTGGACCAGAAAATGGAAAAGGTTCAAAGGAGAATGAAAGCTTCTCCATAAGCTGATAGTCATTCACGTCTGGTAGTTGAACCATTTAGGTCAGGCACATTAGGAAATGGCCATCACATGCCTCTCATGAAGCCAGGTATCACTGAGACAGGTGACAGATGGTGAAAGAGAACGTCCCAGCCACATGCTTCCCTATCTACCCAGTTCATTTTCTGGTGATGCTGAGACTAACAGGTGCTTACCGAGGCCGGAGAGATGTTCCTGGTGTGGTTTATGGCAGAGTTCTCTCCCGGTATGGAGCAGGCAGGGACACAGGCTCAACACTGGGGGCTGTTACTGAGGGCCTCTGCAGGCCACTCAGAAACACCAATGGGCACACATGTATCCGGTGCCTGGCTCTGGGTGCCCATTCACCACTCACCTATTCCCCTAGTACTGGCACTGCTTCCATCTGAACACTTAATGACTCTGTTTTAAAAAAGAAATCTATCAATTGGTCTTATCTATTTGTCTTATTTATCTGTTTTCCTGGGTCAGAGTTAGTGAAAAATATGTGGTTTTCAACTCTCTACAGTACTGGCTGAACTACTGAATAAGAAGTGAAAAGATACAAATAAAAATTGATTTTTAAAAAATAAGACAACTACGGAAATGTAAATAGTATCTAATATTAAGAACTTATCATCTTGGATAACAAGTAAAAATGGTACTGTGGGCATATTTCGATATATTTTTGTTTTGGTTTGTGTTTTTCAAAGGTACAAAGTGAAGCATTTCCAAGTAGAAACACATGTACAGCATGTGCTGTGAAAGAGTCCCACTGAGGACCTGGGGGCTCCTCATACTCTTTTCTACACTCTTGTGCATTTTTAAAGAGTGAAGTATCTCAGAAGCTGGTAAACAGCATTCGTGTGCAACAGACACAAAAGAAAACTCATATGGTGCCGTAAGTCTTGCTAAAAGATTATGGCTGGGTGTTTTCCTCCTCATCTGGAAGGGGAAAACACAGCGATGAAGACTTGGTTCAAACACGAAACACTCGGCTGAAAGAGCTGTGCTGGGTTCAGCACACTTCCCAGCTAACGGAATGGTCAGTCTCCAACCCTGGGCTAGAAGCCCACTGGACCATTCAAACGAAGGGATCAGGCCCTGGCTTCCTTTTGATTGCAGTGACTCTGAATAAGTGAGCTGGTGACTCAGGAGCATGCTGGAAGAGCCTGCATGGTGGGTGGTTAGTGCTGAGCTGACGAGGTCTTAGCTGCATTATTAATTTATCAGGCAGGTGGGTAGGAGGAAAATGGAGCATGATAACAAACTGAAAATAACAGAAAATCATTGGGAGAAACAGCACTGCTGAAATCCACAGGGTTCCAATGATACTAAGAGATACGACTTTTTTTCTAGAGTGCTGGGCCAGTAAGCATGCTCCTGTAATGTACTCTGACCCCTAGCATGGAGTGTCTGGGTATGAGGCTGGATCGGAACGAAGGTGCAATCTCAGCACAAACGATGTTGCCTGTGGCCCAGTCCATGTGAGGCTGGTGGAATCTCCACGAGCCACACCATGGAAACACACTTTACCTGTGATAATGTCTTCAATGGCACCGTCTTTTCCCTCGTACACATGTCTGTTATCTTTCACTTGCCGCCTTCTTAACTCTGCAATCAATTCTTGTTGCTGCCTCTTTGACTTATGGGAAGGAGACTGAGAAGAAAGGAGGACAGACATTAGTAGAGTCAGCAAGCCCCCACTGGCGATTTCAGCACACTCAAAATGTGTCTGAATACAATGTTCCTAATAAGCAGCCTCAGCCCAAGATCTCAGACGGCATGATCCCAACGCTCTGTCCTAACACAGACTCAGAAAGCTGCTGGGGAGAAGACCAAGATTCAGAAGAGACAAAACTCCAGTCAGCATCAAGGGGAAGGCTGGGTCCTACAGCCACAGCAGCAGCTGCTGACAAACACAGACCTGTTCTACTGTACTCAAAGGAAATGTGCACCTGCTAGCCTTGCCTGATGACACTATCCTTCCAGCAAGCCCTCCAGGCATCAAGGCCATTAGGAAAAAACAGCATGAACCCTTTGCCCCCCACTCTTCAAGTCACCTGCTAACATTTAGCCAGCTAACATTTTAGTTTCCAATCTATCAACTTAGAAATGTTACGTAAACATTCACTCAGCCTTATTCCAGTGGTAGTTTGAACAGTCACAGAGGAGCAGCTTCCCATTTGTTAAGCTTTTCAGTCTTGGACCCGGGCAGGTGGCCTTGCTGCCCTGCTTACTGCTTGCCCACACATGCTCCAGGGGCCTCTCCTTGCATGGGCACCCAGCACAGGAACAGGGCATAGTTTACCTTTGGGTCCTGTTGTTCCATCAGAGCTTCCTGCTCCAGGAGCTTCGCCATGAGAGCTTGTTCCTGCTTCTTCCTCAGCTCATTTTCCTCCTCTGCTTGCTAGGTCAATCAAAAGAACCAGAAAGATCACATCAGTGGAAATGACAGTAGTCAAGATTTTTCTAAGTCATTCTTTGAGAATATCTATAGTGAATCAGGAATTACAGGTAAATGCAAGATGGAGGAGACAGACCCATGCTATCCATATTTAATGCCATTGTCTATCCCACCATCTCCAAAGCTGCTCACTGACAATGCCCTCCCTGCACAAAATTCCCTTCCTAACGATCCTATGATCTTGGTGTCAGCCCCACAGGCCTGGGGACAGCTGGCCTGCTGGCACCTGTGCTCAATGACTTTCACGTGACTTTGTGTGGCTACCAGCATCTGTCTACCTGCCTCTAAGCTTTGCTAAAAGCAGAATGGACCAAGTCTTGCCCCCACCTCAACTGGTCTTTTGCCCAACTGTTGGGGGCAAATCTCCACTGCCCTGATCTCTTGTTACACTGTTATAGGAGGAGAAATGAAAGAGGCTAGAAAGATTTAAAAAAAAAGAAAGCAAGCCGAAAATACATATTATTTTGCACGCTTGATTTTCTAGCTGTAGATCAGAGTAGGCATTAGGAGGGGTGATGACAGATAAATAAACACTGAGGCTCTCTTTCAAAGCCAAACTCCCTGAAAGAGACTTCTACAAACTCTCAGACAGGTCACCTCTCTAAATTGGATTTGAAGTACAAGTTCACAGACAGATCCTTCAGCCTCAGAGATACACCTTCTGTCAGAAAGTTTGATCTCTGTTGCTTCTGTCTTCAATTTCATTTTAGATCATATTTGGGAAAGGAAAAGGGGAATATCATCCCCAAACCCCTGCCTCTTTCCATAAAGTGCCCATGTTGGTGGCATGAGGAAGACCTTTTATAATGTGGCTGCCTGCCAAGCAGCTCACTGAAGTGGCTCAGAAGGCCACCAGGGGAAGGGACACAGTGGAGGGAACACTTAGTGCACCATCTGCTCTGCTCAAAGCCTTGCTGAAGGCTGGAGTTTTGAGGCCAGCTCCAGGCATGACTCAGCTCATTGTAGTGGCATCTATTTCACATTTTGAACTCAGAATGCCACCTCTGTGGCTCAGCGCCGCCACCAGCTGCCAGCCAAGCACACTCTTGTCATTCCCAGCCTCCAGGGCCTTGTACACGGGAATTTTTGTGCTGTGTCTGTGCCCTCCCACTGTCAAGACACCTTCCTCCTGCCAGCAGCTTATGGGAGCCTTGCTACATTGTCTGCTCAGAGAAGATGGCTCAGTATTCTAACATTTGGTGTCTCAGGGGATCAGCCCCAGGGGTGACAGTAAAGTCTCCCATTTCCAATTAATTCCCCCCTAAAGTCCAGAAAATCCTGCTACATCCTTCAGCAAACACATCTTCCACTGCTGAGATCAATAGGAGACACAGCTAAGCCTCAAAAGTACAGACTGCGAAGTCTTCTAGGTGAGACAGAATCTTAATGCCTCCGCCCTTGTTACTCCTTCTCAAAGAGCAAGTTCTTTGGACACAGGCCTCTGGGTCAAACACTATTTCTAGCCTGTGGTCCTGGTTTTATCTGAGACAGCCTCCACTGGGACGGTATGTTACTGACCCAGGCAACAAACAGGGGCATCCACTCTTGACAGTGCTGCCCTCAGTGGACACTGGGACAGCCCTGGTCAGGGTCTTAGGGCGGGGCTAGGATCTGCTCTGAGGTTCCCTGCCCACAGTTCTCCATCTTTGCCATAAGGGTTCAGTACTTCTCACTAAACAATTCTATGAGAACACTGGATTTTCTAAGCCCCTTATCTGGTCTATGTGGATCAACACGAAGCAAGGGGTGCCAGGGGGCTTGGCTTGCAGTACCTCACTCCAGGAGGGGGCTGCTAAGAGCTTTTCTTTTTCTTGCTAGGGTCTGGGATCGGTCCAGTGGAGAGAAGGCCAACCTGCCCGAGGGCCCCAGAGCTCTCAGATTCCAGCACCCAGTCTTGCTGCCCTAGGCCGGCACCAGGTGGCCCAGGCCTCGGCAGCTGCGTCTCCAGGACGCTGTCTTCCTGATTACCTTATAAGCTTTCACAAAGCGAACAAAGACAGGAAAGAAGACGGAGGGTGGTGTTGTCTTGGGGTTCTCTCCAAAGTACTTAACCACATCGTCAAAGGCATCCTGTGAAGAAACACAATGCTCATGAACTTCATTCCAACACTTGAACTTGAAATTCCGGGAACAGTAGCCACTGCAAGCTACAACCTCTAGTGCCTGCTGCCTCCCCACATCCTCTTCAGACTGCATGGCACCCCACAGGTCCCATTAAAGGCACCCAGAGAGAGCAACAGCAAGACACAAGAATTCATCTGTAGCATCTCCTAACCCTTCTACAAACCAAACCCGTCCTTCCCACATACAGACATTAAATCTGGAGCCATTTCCTTTAAGAGTTTCCTTTCTTATAATCAGCAAGGTTAGAAGGAATCTCTGGAATCACATGAACTTCAAACCCACATTTCTAACTTCCAGGTACCCAAAATACACCCACATGGGAGCCACACAAATTGTTCAAGTCTCTAATAAAACTGTTCTGTGATAAAGGGCAGCCACAAATTAGAGACCAACTCCACAACGTCTACTTTCTGAGCTCCCCCAACATTTTGCTTCCTTTATATAACCATATGTAGTTCGCTGTTACACAGGTTTGTTTATGTGAGGTGACTTCAAAGAAGTAATGGAAAATTAAAAAAAAAAAGTGGAATAAAAACCTAAAATTGTATTTGCAACATAAACTCCATCTGTGTAAGACATTTGTGTAATGCTATCATTTAGTCCATCCTTATAGGACTGAAGATCTTGGTAATGTTACCACGACAACATAGTCTTTTTAAAATTAACTGGGGAAATAATGAGCGCCTGACACTTGTTGAATTGAATACAGGACCCATCCAGGAGGGAGTCTAAAGGCAGGCCAGGAGGGCTTCTACTGATGAGGATCATGATCCTAAACTGGAAAGCGACAGGAGCAGAACAATGCACTACCAAGGAAAACCACAGCGAACAGTCCACATTTAGTTAGCTCTGTCTGCATAGGAAATCCAACATTTCCTCCCCAAAGGAGCCTGCACCCCAGGGCTTCAAGGCATCCAGTGTCTTCCTCTCTGTGGATGTCGCCAGGTGGCAGCACTGACCTGGGCAATCTTGGCATCATCCTGCAGTTTCTTCAGCTTTCCCTCATGGTTGAGGATGAACTCCTTCAGCAGGGTGTTGTGGTCGTGCATCGTGTACTCCCGCTTGGTCAAGTCCATGCCCCTCTGGAGCTCCTTCACATCCAGCAAAACATTCTCGAGAGAGACTGAGGGAGAAAAGGCAGTGTCCCAGTGAGTGAGTCCCTTCCCAAGGGAAGCCAAGTTCTCAGGCAGTGGCTCCTAGGTTTACTCTTTCATGGAACTTACACCTGGTCTCTAGTTTTCACGCATAGACCCCTCAGCAAGAATAATCCACAAGCGTTCACTATGAAACACTATATTAAATTCTTCATAGGGACTAATTCATGAGTTTATTTTGCCAGTATGGCAAAGTAGCTTTAGAAGGTTCCACGTCCTGTCCTGGGTCATGTGGCTAACAGATGATAGAGAAAAAGTTCAGGTTGCAGCTAAGAAGTCCAAATTCATTTCTATCTAGGCACAGAAGGGCCTGTGATGAGTCCATGACAGCTTGTTCTGCAGCTCTCCAGCAGGTGGCAGCATCTTTCCTACTGCACTTTCATGGTACTGATGAAACAGCAACCTCAGATAGATGCTTTTTGTGAAACCACCCTCTCTGCTTCAGAAAGGCTTAGTAGGAGCCTTCCCAATGGCAGCATGGCTGCCTCTCAGGGTGAGCACCCTTCAGGAGCCTCCCTAGTCTGCCTCCCAACAGAAGTCAGGTAGAATGAGGCCAGACCTTGGACTCAATTCCACACAGGGATGAGCTATAAGAAAATGAAACACAGTCTTGCCCAGACTCACATTGTCTCATTTATCTTTGCTTCCCCAATACTTAGGACAGTGCCAACCACACAGAAGCCACTCAGAAGTGTTCCCTGTAGAAGTGAAAGACTGAAGACAGGGGAGAGGATGCAAAGAATGTGTGGTGGCCCACGAGCACAGCAAGGGGCCAGCAGAAAAACACCCACCCCGGAGCACCCTGATCTCCCCATTCCCCTGTCAATCTCTTTGTTCAAATAATACATTCTGGAAATTCTGCTTTGGACAAACAAAATGTGCTAATTACACTTAGAAAGATTGTAACTTTCATAACACTTTCTTAACTAGAATTACAATGCTTAAGAACTCTTAAGCAAAGGCAAATCTGAAAGAGCAGAAATTTTAACCACCTCACCAGCACTTAAGAGATCTCTCCTGGCCTATAAAATCATTTCCATCTGCCTCTCAGCCTCCGATAGGCTCTCAGCACTATCTACTCCAAGAACAATGCTGTCATTCCATTCATTTGTTCATTTGCTCATCCATTTATTGTCACCATCCAATTAGCCAAGGTCTGATAATTGTAAAGATAAATAAAGCAGGGCCAGATGCTGTGGAGCAGTGAATAAAACTGTTGCCTGTGACACTAGCATCTACTATGGGTGCTAAGACCTGGATGCTCTATTTCTGATCCAGTTGTCTGCTAAAGGCCTAGGAAAAGCAGCAGAAGCTAGGCCAAGTGGTTGGGCCCCTGCCATGTGCTAGGGGAGACATGGATGAAACTCCTGGCTCCAGCCAGGCTCAGCCACAGTTGTTGCAGCCATCTGGGGAGTGAATAAACAGATAGAAGACTCTCTTTCTCTGTCTCTCTCTCCCCTTCGCTGTAACTCTGACTTTCAAATAAATACTTTTTTAAAACAAGAAATGAACCTTACTATATCCTCATAAAGTACAGAGACTGCAATAGACATGCATGTTGTAATAGCAAAATGTGACAAATCATGTACTAAAGGGTCATAGGGAGCCCTCTTAGCCTGAGAAAAGCAGAGAAGGCTTCACCTTCGAACATCAGCTAAGTCTGGGGTAGACCTCAGGAAACTGATATACTAACAAATACTGGCTGCTATGATTCAGGATCATAATCTGAAAAATCACAGCGTGTAAGTAACTCTAAAAGCAGTATGCATGCCCTTACTTTTTCTAGCATTCTGGTAAAAGGACATGAGTATATCAGATGATAGACTAGCCAGAAAAACAGCTGGGGTTCCAGTCTTGTTTCGAACACTTTCCACTCACAGACCCTTAGGCTAACCTCTGAAATTCAAATTTCCTCATTTATACCCAGCGATCTTATTTCCTATGCATCCCAGGTATCTCAGAGTCACCAGTGATTGAAATCAGAAAATGCAGAAGTGCTGGCAATTTGGTGACAAGGCAAAGGCACACGGTTAGAATGGCACCATGCCAGCTAGGGTGGTGGGACGCAGGCAAACTAAACATGCTTCTTTGACTGGGTAAGTCTCACATACACATTTTCTATTTGAGACAACAGCAACAGAAAAGCAGGGTGAGGAATGGGAGACTTCAAGGCTTGGATCTTCTCACAGAGATCACTTCCTGCCCACACTCACAGCCACTGTCAGGTGTGAATACTGCCATGGCTATGTGTTCTAGACCAGAGCTTCTGCCTTGCCAGCCTTGCCTCTTAGATGGGTTCTGAAGAGTGTTGGCCTTAGGAGGGGCCAACTGCCCGATGCTAGACCCATCCACAACCCCAGGGTGGCATTAGCAGCTACAATCAGGTACCTGCAGCAGCTTTTTCTACATAATGCAGTTCATTATAAAACAGGGACACCTGGTGATATTTTTCTTTTACAACATTCGATATGTAGTGCAGCAGTGTTTGTTTCCGGTCTGTGGACTTGGTGTCTAAGAGCTGAAAAGAAAAGGTAGCATAGTTAGGTCCAAACAGGAAAAATAACAGGAGACTTATCCATCACGTGCTGATTTCCCACGCAAGAGTACATAAGTGAGCACAGCTCTCCAACAGGCTCACAAAGATACATCCCAGAAGAGCATTCAAGGTTCAAAGTGTCGGGCCTGGCCCAGTAGCCTAGTGACAAAAGTCCTTGCCTTGCACATACCAGGATCCCATGTGGGCACCAGTTCATGTTTCTGTGGTCCCACTTCCCATCTAGTGCTTGCAGCCTGGGAGAGCAGTCGAGGACGGCCCAAAGCTTTCGGACCCTACACCACTTGGAGAGTGAGTCAGCTGATGGAGGATTTTCCTCTCTGTCTCTCCTCCTCTCTGTGTATCTACTTTTCCAACAAAAATAAATAAATCTTACAAAAAGAGAGAGAATTGTATCTTAAAAAAAAAAAAAAGATGCAAAGTGTCCTCTGTTGAGTCCCAAAGATTCCCTGACCAGGGGATGTGTCAACTATGGGGATGAATGGAAGCCACAAGGGTTTCATCGCTCCTCATAGGAAGTCTCTGCCTCTGCTAGTCCACCTGTCCTGGTTTAAAAGCAGGAAGGTTCCAGCTGTCATGTTCTTCATAGCTAAGGGCCAGAGTGGAGGTGACAGGTGGGGCGCTCAGGTGTGTGCAGGCAGCCCTCCAGCAGGGCTGGTGTACTGCAGCTATTACTCTCAGCTCCACTTCTCATTCTGCAGCCTCAAATGTCCCACAGACAGCTGGCCTTCTGTAGACAACAGTTCTACCTCCAATGAGCTCAATCATCCACAGAGAGAAAATATTTTTTTCAATCACACTACAGTGAACATGAATAGATTTTTTTTCTCCTGTCATGCCCTAAATAATGTAGTATAGCAAACATTAACAAAGCACTGACATTATGGAAGTATTATAGGTCATCCAGGGAGCATTCAAAGAATACAGGAGGAGAGGAGGTGTTGTGTGACAGTTAGGTCAAGGCTTCGGATTGCAGCTTCCTGCTTATGCAGCTAGAAGGCAGCGGATGAGGAACCCCGGCCTCACCTTGGCTGCTACAGCCACTTGGGGAGAGAACCAGCAAATGAAACATCTTTCTGTCCTTCCCTCCCTCCTTCTCTGCCACTCCGCCTTTCAAATGAAGAAGGTGGTGCAGCCAAGAACTTGAGCCAGTGCGCACAGGCAGGCAGCACAGTGGCACGGTTTAATTTACTGAGCCACAATGCCAGCCTCATGAATGACAATCTTTAAAAAACAACACACACAAAAGAGGGGTATAGGAGGATATTTGTAGATTACACACAAATAGTACATCATTTCACAGAAGGGATCTCGGCATCTTTAGATTTCAGTCTACTCCGGGCAGGGCAGGACTGCAGCCAGTGCCCAGAAGGACGGAGAACTGTGACTGATTAGATGCTCCCATCAGATAATCATATCAACTATCTCTCCCTGCCTGAAGACTCACCCACTGCCCAACCTTCTCACATGTAAGCCACAATAAGTCACACAGAGGGATTCAGTGAGAAGTTTCTCTATCCCTATTCATATGGGTGTCTGAATGGGAGAGCATTATTTATCATGCAGTCAAAAAACATATGTGCATATGTTTTTAGAAAGTATGGAAAATGGTCCAGTGTGGTGGCATAGCAAGCTAATCCTCCCTCTGTGGTGCATACACCCCCCCACATGAAAGCCAGTTCTAGCCTAAGCTTCCAATAGCCTAGGAAAGCAGCAGAGGATGGCCCAGGTCTTTGGGACCCTGTACCATGTGGGACACCTGGCTTTCATCTTCAGATTAGCCTATTTAGGCAGAGAACCAACAGATGAAAGATGGTCTCTGTCTTTCCCTCACTTTCTCTCTATAACTCTTTGAAGCAAAAAAAAAATTAACACAAGAAATGTGAAATAAGGATAATCTTTTTTTTAAAGGAAGTCTGAAAAAAAATCACCTAATTGCCAATGACTTCTGTTGCAATTTTAACTCACTTCCATTCATTCTCTTTTTTGCTGCCCACATTACTAACCTGAAATTAAACCATCCCTGCAGTTCATACTAACTTCTTTTCTATACATGGAATCATCTATTTTTTTAAAAATAATTCTTTGTAATTATTTTTTTAAAGATTTATTTTTATTATTTTTTTCATTGGAAAGGCGGATATACAGAGAGGAGAGACAGAGAGGAAGATCTTCCGTCCGATGATTCACTCCCCAAGTGAGCGCAACGGCCGATACTATGCCGATCCAAAGCCAGGAGCCTCTTTCGGGTCTCCCACGCGGGTGCAGGGTCCCAAAGCTTTGGGCCGTCCTCGACTGCTTTCCCAGGCCACAGGCAGGGAACTGGAAGGGAAGTGGGGCCGCTGGGATAGAACCGGCACCCATATGGGATCCCGGGCGTGCAAGGCGAGGACCTTAACCACTTGCGCCACTGCGCCGGGCCCTCTTTGTAATTATTTTAATAGCTGAACAGAAGTTCACTGTATTAAGTATTCTTTTTGTGTTTTTAAATTTATTTTATTTTTATTGGAAAGTCAGATTCACAGAATGAAGGAGAGACAAAGATCTTACATCTGCTGGATCATCCCCCAGCTAGCTGCAGCAGCATAAGGCCAGGAGCCAGGAGCCTCTTTCTCCGGGTCTCCCACGTGGGTGCAGGGTCCCCAGGCTTTGGGCCATCCTCCACTGTTTTCCCAGGCCACAAAGCAGGGAACTGATTGGGAAGTGGAGCAGCCAGAACACTAACCAGTGCCCATATATGATCCCAGCTACACAAAGCAAGGACTTTTGCCACTAGGCTACCGTGCCTAGTGGGTATTAACTATTCTTAAGATCTTCTGATTGTTGCCAATTATGTACAGCTATAAATAAACCATGGTGCTCACAATTCATATTTAATTCACACACCTGAGAAATGATTCCTAGAAAGGGATAAACCACAGTTGGAAGTGCTCACAGCCAAGTGATAGACCAATCCTCTTGGACATCACTGCAGAGAATCTTCAACACATCCACCTTCCGCTTCCAAGAGCAGGCCCACCCCCACTCCCACTGTCACGTTCTACAGCTATTTGTGTTGTAACTGTCAGTCCCCACAGTTATCGGAGCCCACTCACCAAATCTAAACTCTGAAGTTTAAATCCATAAACTGCTCCTCGTTTACTGCTATTCATGTAGTTTCCAAGTGCCAAGATGATCTACAAAAGATAGAACATGAGTTCAGCAGCAAGGCCCAGGCAAGCAGCAGACACGCGAGCTGCTCACACATAAATACCAACAACCAGGCCCAAGCACATAATGGGCATGTGGGCTGTTCACACACATGTACCAGTGTTCTAGGTCCAGGCCTAGGCCCAGGCATACAGTGGACATGCGGGCTGGTTACACATATGCACCAGTGGCTCAGGTCCAGGCACACAGTGGACATGCATGCTGCTCACACACATACTCAAGCAGAACTCCACTTGCCTCCAGAATCTTCTTGAGTTTCTGAGATGATTTGATAGACACCGACGCTGCTATGACTGCATGCAGTTGCTGGAGCCCAGTGAAAAGAAGAAAGAGGGGAGAAAAACAGACATTAAATATAGGAAACTGACTGCAGACTGCGGATTAACACGGCAGAAAACAGGCCCGAGTTTAGACCTCTGTTTCTCCTCAGCCTGACAAGTGTGGTCATCTTGCCGGGTCTCCAGCAACCATTTGGTGATGAGTAAACTTGGCAATAACAAGTAACACAGCAACTTGCTTATCGTAACAGCTGCAACCAATCTACAAGGGCGGGGAGGCGGCAGCCTCTTTCCCCAGAACTTACTCCCCTCCCAGCTATCTCTGTTCAAGAAGGAGTAACAAACAAACAAGGAAGCAAAGAGCTCTAACGCTCCCTGTAGTCTTTAATATATGTTTAGAACAGATGTGATCCCATCATCAGCAACTAACCGAAGTTAACTTTGAAAATAGGGAAAGAACCAAGGTTTGTGATACCCCTAACTGTCCACCAGACTAACACAAGCAAGCCTGTTACTCTACATGACCGCAGTCTACTACAGCAAAAATATATCCAAGGGAAGAAAACTGCGGTGAACTGTGATGTTTCCCATGGAAGCCCACCCAAAAATCCTTATTTCTACAAAGAATCATTTACAGAAAGGAAGACATTTTCAGTCTTATCCTCAACCCTCTCAAGGGCTGGGATTTTCCAGGAGGGGGACAAACTTGTGAAGGTGGGTTTCCTTGTCCTCTGGGATCAAATGCCCTTGGAAATCCAGAGGAATCTGCAGACACAGAAAACAGCATTCTCTTGGGAGAAGAATAAGATGGAATATGGTGACACACTATTTTAAAATGTACTTCATAGAATCCAATGTAAAACTCAGGGCTAGAATAAAGAATACAATCCAGAAAAATTTGGGAAGGAGTCTGCAAAGCCTGCAATACTTACTGCAATTCTGGGAGATAATTAAAAAAAAAAATTCTCCATCTTTCTGGACTCCTCTCCTACTAGAAATGGTCCACTTACAGGTGTCAGCATTTGGATGCTCTCAGCGAAGTTCCCAATAAAGGCCATGATGGTCATCTTCTGCATGAGCCTCTCAATTTTACTGAATTGCATCATGAACCGGTCTTCATCTGACAAGTTCTCTAAGGGCTTCCGTTCCCGCTCGTAGAGCCGCAGCACTTTCACCTCGTTCTCAGTCGGCAAGAACCTCATTAAACATTCTACAAAGTCTACAGGCAACGTCTTCAAGTCAAATCTGAAGGCACATGTGCACAGATTGGTGTTAGAGAGGAAACCTTTTTTTTTAAAAAAAAGATTTATCTTTTTATTATTATTATTGGAAAGGGAGAGAGATACAGAAAGATCTTCTGTCTGCAAGTTCACTCCCCAAATGGTTGCAACAGCCAAAGCTAAGCAGATCCGAAGCCAGGAGTTTCTTCTGGGTCTCCCACATGGGTGCAGGGTCCCAAGATTTTGGCCATCTGTTTCCCCAGGTCACAAGCAGGGAGCTGGATAGGAAGTGGAACAGCTAAGACATAAACCAGGGGCCATATAGGATCCCAGGGCATGTAAGGTGAGGATTGAGTCACTACACTATTGTTCTGGGCCCAGAGGGAAAACCTTCAACACCCCTCTATACCCTCTCTGTCTGGTCCCACTCATCACTGCCCAGCTGACAACTCTAAGCTCCTGCAGCCGAACAATGGAGGCCCAGTCTTGGAGCTGGTTCCTGACGGTTCATTGGATACCTTTCCTGGTCTTTCCCTAAAACCTGGGCATTACTACAGCTTTCGGCCTCGGTTTTAGGCCCCTAGCACAGCTCCAAGCCTTTAGCAATTAACAGTAAATGACTACTGAAAAAGGATAAATGAAGGCTGAAATACACTGGTTCCAGGACTCAGTTTTTAGGCATTGGAAGACACTGCTTATTAGGAACATTAGTACTGCACACAGAAACACAGAGTACCCAGTGAACCCTTATAAAATATTTCAATTATGCTAACAGTCTGCAGTAAAATTTTTTTTTGAAGCAAAACACTCAAGAGAGGCTGGCACAATAGCTCAACAAGCTAATTCTCTACTTGCAGTGCTGGCATCTCATAAAGGTGCCAGTTCATATCCTGGCTGTTCCACTTCCCGCCCAGCTCCTTGCTTGTGGCTTGGAGAAGCAGTGGAGGATGTCCAAAACCTTGAGATCCTGCACCAGTGTAGGAGACCCACAAAGATGCTCCTGGCTTCAGATCAGCTTGGCTCCAGGCATTTGTGGAGTGAACCAGCAGGTGGAAGCTTTTTTTTCTTTGTCTTTCCTTTTTTCTGTAAAGCTGCCTTTCCAATGAAAGTAAATAAATCTTTAAAACAAACAAACAAAAAAACACACAACTGTCTATACTGCATGGATGGCTTACCCAAGTACATAAGTTCCTTGAAGAAATATCAGGTTTTTGTAGAAATGTGCTCAGTATGAAGAGATGAAGTATTTGCTACAACCTTTATTTCTATCTAATTTAAGGGTGACCTCTGTTCAACAAGTAACAGAATTACACTTAATAATCATGATTAATATTAAGTTCAGGAACTAGACCATGTATGGGGGTTCAACATTAGAGATCACAACAGACTGTAGGAGGCACTACAGACTATTAGATTTTGACTCTGGTTGAAGACACACAATTGGAACAAATCATCTGTCAGGGCCAACCACTCCAGGAATCTGATCAAAATTCGTAAGATATTAATTTACGAAGAGTTAGTGCTAAAAACATTCAATAACATCCCTACCACATTTGAAAGTTACTATGACCACAAGAATAGTAGAAAGATTGTCCCAACAGAAAAGTAAATAAAATCAAAGCCTTCAAGAGTTTAAAATGAACTTTGTTTAAAATATCCTGGCACTATGGAGAGCAAGAGAATTCATTTCCATTGCTATGAATTAAGACACGCATCTGTATTGTATTTACATCTGGCACTGAACTGCATCATTCTTCAAATGCCACAAAATTTGTGTTCAATAAACATGGATAAAATCCAGATACTCTAGAGGAAACTGACATTTTTCTCCCTTTTCTTAACATCTGCAATACTCTGCTCCATTTTCCTTTCATGTAAGCGTTGCTGTGGGCCTGCACAAGAGAGCAGACCAAGATAACAAATGATGTCACAATCCAGATGTTATTTCTTTGGAATAATCAATTAGGCATTCGAATAGAGCCATCCCTGGGGACATTCCAGTACACCTCGTTGGGGCCAGCTTCTTCCTCACCTTAGGTGCTATGGAGCCTGTATGCAGTAGTGGCACTCTGTTGAATGTGGAGACCACAAGTGGCTCCATATTTTTTTTTCTTTTTTAAATCTCAGATCTTGCCCATTAAAGTATTTGCCACTAATTCATAATTTTGTCATTTTCATTTTTATCCCAACCACACCAGGGCATAATTTCACAGAAATTCCTGAACTTACACATGAATAGCTTTACAGATCTCATCAGCAGTCTTTCCTGCTTTCCTTAAAGTTATTGCAAGATTTTTGGCCCTATTTGCTTCTAGCAATGTCACTTTGTTTGATCCCTTCTGTGGTATCTTCTGTTTGCTTGAAGACAAATCGATGGCAGGACCTTGAGCTTTTGTCTTGAATATTTCCTCAAATTCATCCACATTTAAATCCTGGGGAGGAGACAGAGGATTTTGGCCAAATTCTACTTAAAAAGTAAATCAGAAAGCTACCATGAACGGCTTCATAAGTAATACCCTTAATTGTTCTATCCAATTTATGTGTTTGGTCATGACTTGTCTGTTTTTGCTTGAGTGCAACTTCTTACACATAAACAGAAGTGAACACCTCAAGTGCACTGACTCCAACAGCCTATTCCAGTGCCTTTTAATAACTAACTTGTATGGGCAGCTGCCACAGACTAAAACTTTCCACCAAACAAGACTGAGTGTAATCATCAGGCATTTATTCACTTATAGTTCAATTAAAGGACATTATAAATGAAGAGATTTTGTCAGACATAAATGAGGATACTTTGGCAGATTTGGGGGATAAAATGGAACTAACAGCTAAGTTTATTTTGGTCAAAAAAATAGTGAAATCACATGCAAGTTTTTTGCATACTAATTATTTTTGCCCATCTGTCACATTTATTGTTTCAAGGTCACCTAGGTCAAGTCACAAAAATATGGAACGCTTCACAAATCTGCATGTCATCCATGCGCAGGGGCCATGCTAATCTTCTCTGTACCATTCCAATTTTAGTGTATGTGCTGCCGAAGCAAGCACTGCATACTAATTTTCAATGAACTTTGAAGACTCCTTGCATTTTGTAGTATACACTGAAGAGGCTCAAAACTATTTACTCTAGTTTGAAAGACAATTCAGAATCACCTTCCACAACAGTGTCCTATTTTATTCTTCACTATAATTCATCACTTTTTTTCCTTTCTATGCAGCCCGTTTAGTATTTTATCACACGAAACCTGCAGGTTTTCAGAGCCTCCACCATGGCTTTGCTGCACAGACAGGGTCCTTAGTTTCTAACCAAGGAGAAAGATACCTCCAGAATTCGCTCATCATCAATTTCATTGAAGACGGTGCCATTGATCTGATTGGGCTTCAGGGCAACCCAGTTAAACACCGGCATTCTGAACTTCGTCTTGATTGGCTTCTTAATTTTCACAGCTAAGAATATCAGAGAATGAAATTATAATCCCATCAAGACCCTGCAACCCTCAGGAACAATCAGACCACAGTCCTTGCAGATGACACTTCAACACTGGAGGAAGACTGGCAAGGGGCACCCTCATGTTTACAAAGACTGAAAAATGCACATGGTCTTAGCCTGAGCCATCAGAAGCTATCATTAACAAAATGTTAAAAACTTCCTAAGAGACAGGGGCTATTTTTTTTTTAATTCAAGTAATTGGACTGTTACCTTCCAGTTAACAAAATACTAAGACAATATTAAAGCATTGCTGGGGAGTAACAATCATTATGAATATATTGGAAGACCAGAAATGGCAGATGTCAAATTTTGACATGCCAAGCTCTTGCTTGTGCAACACAAGTCTTTAAAATGATTAGAGCCTGAAGACAGGGGCCGCCTAAAACCATGAGGAATGTGACGTCAAGAGCACTGAGTTTCAGCCAGGGAAATACATTCCTGTGCATGATTTTGACAACGGAGATTACACTGGCTGCTGAGTTTTTTCAAACAGACTAAATTAGAAAAATGTTTGCGTTGACAGAGGGGCACTTGGAAGATCTGGAAATGATTTGGCTTTGTAGGAAGGGCCACAGTTGCTGGCCCTTCTTCCAGCTGGATCTGAGTAGGAGGAATCAGCGAATCCAGTAAAAGCATAACAAACCTCTCCACAGAGAGCATGGGGTCTACTGGGGAGTGCCAACTCCTTCAACAGGCAACTCAGTGAAAATTCTGCTTAGGAATCAATTACAACAAAGTCTTTGTCTTCTCAAGCCACTGAGATTAAAGCATCATCCATCCCTGCCTGTCCACCACCTTATTTGGGAGCTTCCCTATGAGGCCGGCCTTCTGGCCAAGTAGGCTAAACTTCTGTGCTATTAACCGCTGATAGCAAGAGAGGGAGCACCTGAGTGCTTCTATGTAAAAGACTAAGCAACTCTCATGGCTGAATTCTTATCTGCCTGCCTGTCTTCCCGCCTCAGTGGGTGGGAACTGAGAAAGGGAGACGAACAGTGCCTCTCATTCCTCCAGAGTTACCAAGGTCAAAGGGACAGGTGACATCATCTGAAGAATTCACACAGAAGCATGCAGGAACACAAAGACACAGCTTTTGCCAAACCAGCCACTTCTAGCACCCAAGGGAACCACTGCTTCCTCACTTCCCAAGAGGATGGCTTTCTGGCCACACTGCATTCTTGTCTGTGCTATCCAGGAAAGCCAAGGTGCTGCTCTGTATGGGATGAAAGGACAGATCTTCCTTGTGAATGAAACTTGCAGCAGTGCTGGGGATATGGGGGAGCAGGGGACGGGCTATGGAGGAGCTTTGCATCCTGTGTGAAGTGTGGCAGGGGAGGCCTTTTGTTTGTGAACTTCCCTGCACAGATACTACAGGCCCAATGCTCACCAACAGTCACTCCCTTACAGTCACCCTTCAGATTTGGAAGGCCTGCGGGCCGAGCACAGGTACTGACATTCTGCTTGGAACAGTTCCCCTGACTCTGACTGGGGCATGGAGGGCAGTGAAGACCACAGAAACAGGTATCTGCTCCACACTGCCTCCTCAGGGCTCAGGTATAACCAAGTGGACACTGCACAGTGCTAGCCAGACACCAGCAGGCAAGGACTGGAAATGGGACAGCCAGAGTTCTGCCTTGTTCTGTGCCCCTAGAATCAGTCTAAAATTTTAGATGGAAGCCTCTTGGTTTCAATTGTGAGATTTTAAACCAAAAGGAGAGAAAAATAAGAACCCCACCCCCAACCATAATCGGTTCTTTCCTCAGAGGGCAAGGACTGTGGCACAGGAATCCAGGCCATCTGCTCCAAGGACAAGCATCCCTTCTCCAGGTACAGCTATAATGTGGGGACACACCTGGAGGAAAAGTCAGCCCACACCCAGACTCCCCGCAGACACAAAGTCCAAATGCAATGGATCGAAGGCAGATGGGGTGAAAAGATGTCAAGGCATGGTGTGACCAACACAAGGCAAATACCCGACACACTCAGTGAGGAGCAACCTACAGAAAAGCTTGATGGGCCCATCTTTTTGTGGAAGCAGAAAGAATAGAGAAAATAAAAAAAAATTAGATATGGTTAGAGTCAAGTGACCCAGCAGTTCACGCAGTGGCAGCACAGAATCTCATGCTTCTTTGACATGTTTCACAAAGCAGCACAGAGACAAAAACTCATTCCCATTCAGGACTGCCTTGAAGACTCACTTTTATTGAGTTTTTAGAAAAATCTTTTTTTTTTTTTTTTACAAGAAAGGAAGAAAAGCTTTTCTAAGAGTGGTCCCAAGGAGCCACACTGAACTGTGCGCTAGCAATACAACCATTTTATAAATAAATTCACTAAGGTCCACATTCTCATTGTAAAGAAGCAAGCCATCCTCCTAATAAGGACAGCAGAGCGTCCAGACTGTCTGGCAGATTGGCACAGGTGTCTGATGCCAGGAAAGAGAGCCAGGCTGTTCTATGCAGATCTGAGGATGGAAGTATTCTACTTCACATATAGCTAAGTTCACACTACCGGTCTTTCTAAAACACAAGCTTTCCACCAGGTAGTTACAGGGACCATTATGTGGTTCCCTGCCTGGGCCACCATTAACACATTTGCTCATTGCCTACTCAAGAGATGGGACATCCTGTTGTCTGCAAATCCCACAGTGTAGAGATGTGACAAGTTTCTGGCTTCCCAGGAGCCCTAAGGCCAACTCACAGATCTTAGTTTCTTGGTTCTGCTGGAACATCCTGACTATGTCTAGCCTCTTAGTTCCAAAGAGAGAGAAACAACACACTGGCAAAACATTCCACAAAATGGGCTTCCTTCACAAGCACTCACTGCCAAAACGATGGTGAGCAGTGAAGACAGATGAAAACTTTGGTGGGAGCCACCAGATCTCAACTTGTTAAAGGCTTATAGCATCTTGTAATTCTTACATAAACATACTTCAAGAAGTTTGTGGAAAATTAAATTGGATGATAAGCTTAACTGGGTGACAAAAGTTTTGAAAGGAATGTAGATTTTTTTAAAAAGAGACATTTTATGTGAACTTTCTGAAGTCCTCCTGAGTTTAGTAAAAGATGTTATTTCTTGGGGCTGGCACTGTGGCGTAACAGCTCATCATCCACCTGCAGTGCCAGCATTCCACATGGGTACTGGTTCTATTCCTGGTTGTTCCACTTTCAATATAACTCCCTGATTATGGCCTGGGAAGGCAGTAAAGGAGAGCCCAAGTCTTTGACCCCTTGCATTCATGAGGGAGACTTGGAAAAGCTCCTATTTCCTAGCTTTGGACCATCCCAGCTCTGGCCAATGTAGCAATTTGGGGAGTTAACCAGTGGATGGAAGATTGATTTCCCTGTCTTTCCTTCTCTGTAACTCTGCCTTTCAAACAAAGATAAATTTGTTTTTAAGGGATTTCTTGTACTCATTTGCTGCACATTCCTGGAATTAAAGAGAAGTCTCTTGCATGCTATCTGTATATGATCTCTAACCGGAGGAAGACTCAGCTTGCAACAGCAGCAGCCATGAAGGCAGCTGTCAGCTACCAGCTGAGCATCCAGCTCCATATCCTCATGCTGGGTGAAGGCAAGTGACCAGTAATTAAAATGCAGTTAGGATCCCCTCATCCTATGTCAGAATGCCTGGGTTGAATACCTGATTAAGGCTCCTGATTCCAGCTTCCTGCTAATGTGGACTCTGCCTCCCAGGCTTCAGCAGCTGGGTTCCTGCCACCCACGTGCAAGACCTGGATTGAGTTCCTGGCTCCTAGCTTTGGTCCCCTGGCCTCTCTAGGCAATTTAGGGAGTAAACCACTAGATGGGAGATCTCTTGCAAGCTTGTTGCTCTCCATCTTTCAAATAAAAGCATTTAAAAAATATATGCAACTTTATGTAACTACACATATATACTATATATAACTTAAAAATTAGACATGATGGGCCCCTGTGTATGACAACCTCTTGACCCTTTGGTCTGCCAAGGCAGCTCCGAGTTTCACGTTAGCGCTCAGGTGAGTGGAAGCAGGTGCTGAATCACACATCAGCTCTTGCCAGACAGGAAGAAAGCAGTACCCAGGGAGGCATCACAGCAGTCACATGTCACAGCCCAACCAGGGCTACACGGGAAGCCTGAGCAGGTAGGCCAGGTGTGCAGGACAACCGGGGCCCTCCACGCTCAGCCACCAAGAGCAGCCGGGTGAGGGATGGGCTCCCCAGGCCCGCTGTGACATGGTTTCTTTACATTCCACCATCCAACAGTTTCACCAGAGTTCTCCAACTTTTCTCCTTCAGAAGCAATAAAAGTTCCAGAAGAAAGTGGTTGAGAGGGAGGACCTTGAAGGGTATAAATAAGCCATTGATTTACTGTGAACATTATGTTGAATAGACACCTTATTCGTTCCCCTGACAGCTTTGTAGAAATGGGAGTGAGGCACCATCAGGGATTTGATATGGAATAAGTGTGTTAATGGCCCCAAGGTCTCAAATCACCAGGAGGAATCAGCTCTAATTCCTGATAAGACCCTTGAAGGGATGAAAATTATGAAATCTTTCTGAGCTAACACTGTGTCTAGAACTTTAAGCAAAAGCCTCCAACAACCACTGTAGCCTAGCAAATGGTGGCACTCAGGGAGATTCTTCATGGGAAATGAGAGTTATATATTTCAACTACAGTCATCAAAGAAACAGATTTACTTATGTAACTTGGATAGCCAAGCTCGTAGCAATTGCAAATGGCAAAGGAATTATCTCTGACTGGGCCACGGCTTGTCATATCGTAGAAAGGGCCAACATTCTCTTCCCTGAGCCCAAAGGGAACACTTGAATTTCAAGGCATTACAGCAACTCTCTTAACCTCCCTGGATGCCCCACGCACCCTACCCTGAGCTGAGGATGTTGCTCCTGGTTTAACAGGAGACTGTGAATTTGAGAGGATTTCAAGGTCAAGGGGAGAATACTGTTGGCAGCACTTCCTTGTGAAGCTTAAGTTTACCCTAGCAAAGTCAGATGTTGTCAGATGCTCAGAAGACATGCTTGGAAGCCTACATTGGACAATTTCCCAGAAAGATACTGTCCCCTTAAAATTTCTACCCAAACAACCTCTAATGAAAGAGAAAGAGAGCCAGAAGCACTCAGTATCTGTGCCTATTCAGAAGACTACAATAGGTGTCAATGAGGCATTTGCTGGAGCCACCCATCCACACTGATTCTGAAGGAAGTCCCAGGTCAGATTAGGCAGGAGAGATCAGAACTTTCCCCTGGGAGGCTGCAACAAAAGTTTCCCCGGCCAACATCCCCTTCCCTGGCTATACTGACCTGAGTGTTCCTACACCTAGAGGAGGTTCATGTCCTTGCAAGATATTGGGACTTCAGAGATCTGCTTTAACTCTCCAGGGCCTGGACAAATGAAGATTTCTTACCCGAGAACCTGGGTATTAGTTCTGTGCTCTTACCTGCTAATCCTGAGTTGAAAACCACTGTAGGTGAAGATGTTCCTGGAAGCGGGGGTGCAGAGGGAGGAGGGGGTGGCGGCAAAGGTGGACCTGGCACAGTCTCAGCTGCAGGACCCGGGAGAGGAGGGGGTGGAGGAGGAGGGGGAGGAGGTGGGGGAGGGGGAGGTGGTGGCATTGGTGGCGTGACAGGACCATTTTGCACTAGCAAGGAGAGAAGAAACAAATTGAGAATACAGGAATAGTTTTCTGGCAATATGTCATGTGCTTATAAAGTATCCAAAGACAAAACACCTACAAGGATAACGAGTTGCTTTCAAAAACATATACAATTTCCTATAGGCTATTGGGAAAAAGACTGCAACATTTGCAAACTGAAGACTGATGACTTTGATCTCAAAATATAAATAGTTCTTAAAATCAGAAAGCAAAGAACAGTCAAAACCACACGAGGTCAACAGAGAGAGACAACGTCCCAAATACTGCCCAGGTGTCCTAAGGCAAGTTTCCTCACCTGCTTCAGGTGTGTCTGACGATGGAGGTAGTGGTGGAGGAGGAGGTGGCAAGGGTCCAGAGGAAGTGGCCCCCATAACTGGGCCTACAAAACTACCCACTCCTGCTTCGGACCCTGCAGACAATGTGCCAGAAGCCACAACTGGCAGAATGGCGATGTCTCCATCCCCTTTCTTCTGAATTTTAATGGTCCCTTGTTTTTCCAGTTCATGGATCTTTTTTTCCAGGGTAGACTGTCTCTGAATGGCTTCTTCTTTTTCTTTGACCATTTTTCTTAATGTGTGAACTTGGGTATTTGCATCTTTGTAGATTTCCTGTAAAAGAGTCTATGGTCAAGGGTTCATCTTCACAGGGCATTCAAATTCATTATCATCAGACTGGCCTATTGAGGATAAAGAAATAACACTAGAAAATAGAGAAGGAACACACACATGAACAGGAATTCTATGGAACTCAGCTAGAATGGGTAAGATCCCATTAAATAACACTAATTATGCCAATAATGCATGCAATAAATTCCAGTAATTTTACTGTTAAAGAAATCCTTTCTATTTCATAACTGCAGCTAACTTAACTCTGCCTGCAGGCAGAAGCAAACGAGGCAGAGAGCTCCAAAAGCCAGCTTGGGACTATGTGGGGCACACTTTGGTGGTGCAGAATGTCTTGGTTTAAAATCCATTTTGTGACTCCTACATCTGTGCATCAGCTAACAGCAGACAGGAGGTCGCTTGGTCAGACTTGGACAGAAGTCAGAGCAGGATTACAAATCTGCAAGCCCCAGGACATCACATTCATCAGTCACCGGGGCTGGCTGACCTTGAATGGTCGGCTCTGGCCTGTTCATAAAGCCTCTCTAACTGCGTTCAGGGTAGAGATCATGACATTGTCCCTCTGGTAATGCCATCAACAAAACAGGCCAAAGCTTCCCTCCACGAACGATTTAGTTCTGCCTAGGTTTTTGGCAGAAAACAAAGAAGCCACCATTTCCAATTCAAAGGCTGTCCTGGTTCCTTTTACAGGGGACGCATCGAGGTTCCAGGAAAGGGATTTACGGAACTGAACATACTTGCTGTGCCTTCTATACAGATCTCTTCCCACAGCCTGCAGCAGGCAGAGCAACATTCTTCACACCCTGTCTACTATTAATAAACTCAGAGTCTGAACCTGAATTGAGTCCATATGCTACAACTTGGTCTCAATAAGTGTGCCAGAAAATAAATTTCCTCAAGTTAACGGCAGGACATATCAGAGGATCAAGCAACACACACACTCATGACAAGCCTCACATAAAATGTGTCATTTCGTTCACAGTGGTGCAAGGGTCAGCCATTTGCCTGTAAGCCCTCCTGGCAGGCATTTTGGTGTTTTATGTTCTGGACAATTCCAACCACATGGACGGCACTCCATAAATACCTGACATGTAAGGGAAAATACCACCAAGGCCAAATAAAACAGCTGGAATTATCTGATAATAAAACGGATTGGTTTTGCTTTGCCTTCCCCCAACAACTGCCTACTTTTTTTGGTGAATGCCATTAGGTACATCCAGTGTTGTGATTTCCCTGTTTCCACAGCAACCACCAAATCTGGATGTAAAAAGAAGCAAGGCAAAGGAATACAACAAAGCCCAAATCCCAACATAAATGAGTGGTGTGAATTAAACCTTGCTGTGTTTTCATTTCCAACCGAATGTGCAATCCACAGAAGCAGCCCAGCCTCCTCTAGAGGGGAAACCACTGTGCACCCAAAAATCAGTGATAAGGAAATACTGAACCTCTCAGCACTCAGGACTCAAATGCACACATGTGTGCACAAATGCCCTGACTGCGCGGGCCTTTTACCCAGGAATCACCACTGCAATTCTTCCACACACACACACACTGCATCAGTACACTCCTCTGAAATGAATATGCGCCACATCAACGCAGCCTGAGGCAGAGCACAGTCCCTGTAGTGCCAGTCTGGTGACAGTTGTCCTCATCACTTACTCGGACAACATCCAGCTCCTTGTTCCTCTGCATGAGCTGCTTTTCCAGTTCCACAATCTTGGACATGGCTTCATTCTCTGTGTCTTGCAACTTCTCAGATAGCTGTAAAATGGTTACAAGGGAGCCGTGTCACCAACAAGGACATTCTGATCAGGCCCTCAGTACTCAGCAAGTACAGCTCTAGGACTGTCAGGACCCATCCAAGTCCTGCATGAGCCCTGCAACCTGTTTACTGGAATGACAGTATTTATAAATATGGTTCTGAGTATATATTCAATATTAGCAGGGATCAATAATTTATAAGGCTACATTCGAACATTTCCTTAATGAAACCCACAAGTCAGCTCCTCAGTGTTTCAGCATACATATCATCTCCGTCCATTTCTTCAGGGACTAGTCAAGGTAGCAGGAGTGTGTGTTGGGAAAGGAAGTGTGTTTCCACAGCTGTCCAAGAAAGGGCTTTGAAAGTATTGACCGGGGAGTCACGTTGTGGCATAGTAGTTAAGCCTCCATCTGTAATGCCAACATCTCATATACCTGCTCTTTCATGTCCTGACTGCTCCACTTTCAATCCAGCTCCCTGTCAATGGTCTGGGAATTCACCTGAAGATGGTCCAAGTGCTACCACCCATGTGGGAGACTGGATGAAGCTCCTGGCTCTTGGTCCAGTGGTGGCCATTGCAGCCATCTGAGGAGTGAGTCTGTCTGTCTCTATGTGACTCTAGGCAGTTGGAAAAAAAATACACGACTGCTTGTTTCAAATCAAACTGATGAAATAATAAGTGCTATTTAGAGAGGCAGTTTAAATTAACAGATGGTCTGCTACAAAAGTAGATACAGAAATACAATCTTTCAGCAGCGGATGTCCTACACAGCTGTTAAACTTGGGACACCTGCATTCCTGATCCCAGTCTGCTTGGAGTCCTAGTTAATTTCTGGTTCCAGTTGCCTGCTGATTTACATCTTGAGAGATAACAGCTGATGACTCCAGTATCCTTGTCCGTGTTACTGATGTGGGAGATCCAGAATGAGTTCTAGGCTCCTGGACTGAGGCTGATTTAGCACCTGCTGTCACAGGCATCTGTGGAATGAACCAGCAGATGGAATATCCTGCCTTCTAGCCTCAAACTATTCAAAGTATTTTTAAAAAATAAAATTAGATATGTATGTTTTTAAAGTATGACCATGTAATATTGGCTGTGGCTTCAAAAGAGACACAGAATGGGTCAGGTTACATAACTGCTTTATGCCAAATGCTCTACAAATTGACAATTTGTGATTTTTACACCTCAATGAAAATAAGCGTAAGTAAAGGCAAGGTAAGGAGGACTTATGGCAATGTCTACTGACGAAGTTCAGAGTGCAACACTCCGAAAAGTTCTGAGCCCTAAGTTCTCCTGTGAAGTGGAAGCTGACTGGCTAACTGCAGCTTTTACAGAAGGTTCTTGGCTCACTCACTTGGTTAAACCACAAACCATGAATATGCCCACTTTCAGAGTGACAGGAAAAGGTGGAGGGCATTAAACACATGCAAGACTCTGGAGAAAGGAGGAGGAAAATATATGGACTGCTTCAAGGCAAAAATAACAAAAAAGGGACAGCTCAGTATACAATCAAGCAAAGTGTACATTCTATCTTATCCAAACAATTTGGTCTTGTTAATACTGGAATCTCTGAGAAACACCATTTTCCTGTTCCTTCTTGCAATACTGAACTCCCTGTTCAATGAATGCATGAGTGGACAATCTTTGAAGGGATGCAGATTAATACTCAACTTGGTCTGTAATAAGAAAAGTCCTTCAAAGGAACCTGAGCCCCTGTTGGTACAGAGTTGACATTGTACTGGGAGGACACTCTTCCTCCACAAAGAATACAGATATACTGGGGCCGGGGCTCAGGCATACAGAACTGCATTTAGGCTGATGCTTGGGATCCCATGTCCCTTACGAGAATGCCTGGTGTAGGACTCAGTTATGCCGCTTCTAACTCAACTTTCTGCTAACGTACACCCTAACAGACAGCAGATTATCACTCCACACTGGGGTTCCTGTCCTCTGATATGGAAGATCTGCGCTGAGCTTAGTGTTCCTAACTATTCTGGGTGTTTGGGGAGTGAACCAGTAGAAGCCAGCAGCTGGGGCTAAGCACTGAAATCAGGATCTGCAATGTGGAATTCAGGAATCTTAATTGGTGTCTTAAACAGCAGACCAAACACCTGCCCCTACTCAGAATTTGAATAGCCATCAGACAGGAATGTTTAGACTCACATCACAGAGTATCAGCTGATTCTGTCCATAGCCCTGTGTGAGCATTTTTTAAAAAGTGGCTCATATTCAGGAGACACTTCTTGGTCCCAAATCAAATTCCTGTATTATTTCCTCCACTCTGTTAGGTGATGCCAATCATCTAATCACGAGTCAGAACTGAGCAGGCAAGGCGCTGGACTTGGCTTTGTTTTACAGAACGTATTTGGTTTCTTTGAAAGAACCCAGAATGGCTTATGACAGCCCTTGCTCCCGGGGTACAGTTCATTCTGTACACTCCAACTCCTTTAACTTACTACCATAGATGCTTATCCCTAACTGCTTGTTCCTAGTGAAACATCAGCAGTCACTCCCCTTACATGAGAGATGTTCTCTTCAAGTTCTTCCACCCTCTCCAACGCTGCATTCTTGGTTTCAGCATCTTCCAGCAGAGCTCCTACATCAAACACATTGTCCAGGTAAGCCTGAATCTGCACCTGCAGCTTGTCACTCTCTGTATGTTTCAGCTTCTGCAAACCAGAACACAAAAGGAGACCGTGTTAGCTTTTCTGAGAACAGACCAAGAATCAACGTGCTCTGTTGGCCCCAAAAACTCAGCCTTTCCATGAGAAGGCTGAAGGATCACCTACCTTCAGAGCACTATGAAGTACCTGATTGAGGGAGTACCATCAGATTACTTTCTGGTGACTACCCCGCCCCCCCACTCATCTTCCTCCAAGCCCTTCCTGCTCCACAGAATTAGATCCTAACACAGAATATCTGGGTATAGGTGACATCAGAACAGAAAAACCTAAAAGTAGCTCCTGAAGGGAACAATGACAAGTAACATAAAATGTGGTGGTGGTGGTGGTATGTGTAATGGCAGACACTGCAGGGGGTTGTATCTTGCCTGGAGAGTGACAAGGCTTCCAGTGGGGCTCAAGGGTTAGGGGAAAGGTGGGGCAGACACAAGTTGAGTTTGTACTTTGCCTTGGGGCTTATTTTAGCAAACATTTAAACAGTGCCCATATTCCATGCTTTCTCTGCCAAGTTAGTATGATCAATGTGAACAGCTCAGGACTCCCATAGCACAGGTCAGAAAACTTTCCCAAAGTTACTACATCTAAGGTCAAGCATGAAGACAACACTCAGCTACTTTTAAGGTAATATTAGAGGTCTTATCAACCAGTGAATCTCCCCTATGTATTACACAGGTTATGGCTTTCCCTGGGAAACAGATGAACGGGGAGAACAGATTCTAGCACATGGGTGAGTCAATAAACAGTTATTGAACAAATCGATGATAACCTAAAAGGAAGTACTTAGATCATTACATATGTATTAAGACAGCTATTCCAACCGTGTTAGTCTTTCAGGAGTCAGAGTTAACACAACACAAAGCTAAGCAAACGCTAAGTTTTAGAAAACAAAAACAAACTTTAAATTTTGAAAACAAATGCCACACTATACAAATTCTCAGGAAAAATATATTTTATGTCTAACCCGAAATTCTAAAATTTAGCCTTTTTTTAAGAGTAGGTTTTATCTTAGTTTGAAAGTTAGAACCAAAATATTTTCCAGTCAAGGGCAGCATCTAAGAAAGATAATGGAATTTTATACAAAAGCTCAATGGAATTTTATACAAAACTCTTAATGACCCACAAGGGCTAAGGAGCCTAAAGCAATGTCTACTCAGACATCACAAAGCTGAACTCAGAACACCACTAGAAATCTATATTCCCAATGTTTGTTCAGATACTGCTACTCTCAGAGCATCAGGAAAGAGAATAACAAACTTTGATCTAAAAGCAAAAAAGAAAAAAATCAATCTAATATTCTCCCAATAACTTTAGTGAGTCTTTAAATTAACAAACTGCTCACACAGCTCTTAAGTGGAGGCCTATTCTGCTTGACCAACAGTTGAATCTTTATGCCACATTAGGCCTATCTACACAAAACGTAGCTCAGCTGGCCTGGTAAGCAAGAGTGTCAGGTAAGAATCATCAACTCTGCCATTCTGCTTCCCAAAAAACTCAGACTGAAATGCCCTGGCTTTCCCCTAATGATGACCAGCAGTGGAACTCTGGAGACACCAAGGTGAAGTATATCTATCAGTTTCTTTTTTTTTTTTTTTTTTTAAAGATTTATTTTTATTATTTTTTCATTGGAAAGGCGGATATACAGAGAGGAGAGACAGAGAGGAAGATCTTCCGTCCGATGATTCACTCCCCAAGTGAGCGCAACGGGCCGATACTATGCCGATCCAAAGCCAGGAGCCTCTTCCGGGTCTCCCACGCGGGTGCAGGTTCCCAAAGCTTTGGGCCGTCCTCGACTGCTTTCCCAGGCCACAGGCAGGGAGCTGGAAGGGAAGCGGGGCTGCCAGGACTAGAACCGGCACCCATATGGGATCCCGGGCGTGCAAGGCGAGGACCTTTAACCACTTGCGCCACCGCGCCGGGCCCTATCTATCAGTTTCATAGCTGGGAGCATGAAATGCTTAAAATGCAGACCTACAATTCTAGCCCTATTACTAGTAGTCTCTCAAATTCAACCAGAACACTCCTATCTCACAGGGAAAACAAAAATCTGCCTAGGAGTCAAGGGACAAATACATGGCCTGTGCACACACAGCTGCTCAAACTCATTTCTGACATTCATATCAACTTCCTGTTGGTTAACCTGAGAACTCCAGGGAACTGGCAGAGTAGTTCTACCAGGTAGCAAGAGAAAGACCAAATTTAAACCCCCTTCTCCCAGGAACCAAAGTGGAACTTCTGAAGCCACAAGCACTTTAAGGGGAATTTAACAGCTTCACGAGGAAGTCTCCAGTGCCCATTCCTCATTATTTTTTTATGTTCTAAGCATTTACTCATCATTCTGAAGCAGTTTGGGCTTGACCTTTCTTTGCCTATATGGGGTCCCCAGAGAAGCCAAGAATGCAAATTGCCCAACTGCCCTGATGAAGGATGCAATGAAACTTGCCCCAAACAGAGCTTAAACACAGAGGAAAGCCGCAGAAGGGCTGCAGGTGATCTGCCTCCTGTTCTCAAAGGCTGCAGACAAACGCTGGAGTGAGGTCCCAAGAGATTTGAAGGCATCTGGCTTCCCTGGCAGATCACATCCCTCAGATGAGCTGCTTTAACCAGGATGACAGCAGTTGCCTGCACACTCCTGTCTTTAGTTGTGATTTGGCCACAACGGAAGTTTACCTTGGAGGGTAGCCATAAGTCAATTCTTACACTGGAGACAAAGTTTACAGCCATACTCACATCCAAGTATTCATCCAGGCCTAATTTGGTAAATTCATACTGGAGGTGAACTCTGAAATTCATGTCTTCCACGGAATGAACTACAATATTAATAAACTGCATCGAGGCCACCTGAAACAAATTTACAAAGGGCTTAGATAGGCTTTAAACTTTTTATTTCTGTTTAAACATGGGCATACCTATTCCAATTCATACATTAAGGTTCATTTCTTGATTTCCTTCTTCTTCATTACATTGAGTCTTGAAAAATATTTTGTAATTTTTAAAGCTAGAAAAACTGCTAGGAGTCCCATAGCAAGGTACCTCTTCATTTCCAACAGCCTGGCTACAATAAAAAAAGAAATGTACTGACAAGTGTGGGCCAAGGGTGTGGAGGAAAGGAAATCCTCTTCCATGGCTGGAATATAAAACAGGGTAGCCACTTTGAGAGCTGGCCAATTTTTCAAAATATTAAACACTGAGTTACCATGCAGCCAGCAGTTCCCCTCTTAGCACATACCCAAAGAAGACAAAAACATATGTCCACATAAAAATCTACATATCTATGTTCAAAGCAGTATTATTCACAACAGTTTAAAGGTATAAAGAATTTCTATCAAGTGATGGATAAACAAAATGTGGTTCATTGATACAGTGGAAAATGATGCAATAAAAGAGAATTAAATACTGATTCACATTTTTTAAAAAAAGTAGGTAAACTTGAAAATATCTCAGATGGAAAAGTGAGATCCTCTACTGTCTGCATCCACTCATGAAATAGCAGAATAGGGCAAACTACAGGGCCAGAAAGTTTAGTGGTTGGAAGAATAAACGGGACATGACTGTTAGAGGGTACAAGGCTACTCTTGGGGTCATGGAATGCTCTAAATTAGACTGTGGTAATGCTAACACATACCTGTGGCTATACTAAACACACACTGAATTGTACACTTTAGATAGGTAAATTGCATGGCATGCTAGTTCTATCACACTACAGCTATTCTTAAAAAAGTCATATAGGTAAATGAACAAAGTGCACAAATTGTTACAGGCTTATTTAGTAAACTATGAAAATCATGACTAAGGAGAATATTTATATAGATCACCAACCATCTCACTACAAGGTTATATCTTTTCCAGATTCACTGTGTTTCTACCATACCCACATGGAGTACCCAATGTTGAATTCATCTTTGCATGCAGTAACCTCATTTACATTCCATCAAAGCTCTCCCCTGCAACTGCACCAATAGCCTGGATCTGCTGGAGAGAATACCTATCCATAAGTAGGTAAATAACACAAGAGGTCAATAGACCTATTTGTCTTTTGATAGGAACTGTCAGTTTGCCCAGCTTGAAAGGATCTTACTCAGTCTTTCTTCATGGATGTGAGCTAAGAGAGCCTCTGGTAAGGAAAAAAAAAAAAAGACTGACAGATTCCACTTCATACTGGCCCTGAAGACAACCTACTTATGCTTCTCTTTCCAAAACCCAATTTCCTTTACTTCAAAAACTACTTCCATCAGAGCCAGCATTGTGACATAGTATATAAGGCTGCTGCCTACAGCAGCAGTACCTCATGTGGAGCTAGTTCATGTCCCTCAGCTGCTCCACTTCCAACCCAGCTCACTGCTAGTGGTCTAGGAGAAAGGCAAAACTGACTAAGCTGTGGAGAATACAGCCAGCCAATTCTACAAACCAAACTGTCTTTAAGTCTTCGATAATATTGTCTGCAGAAGCCCCTGGACCACAAAAAGTAGAAAAAAATTCATATGGTTAAAATCTTTTTTAACATCATGATTTTGCTCTAGATACGTCAGTAGCTGAAGCTTGCAAGCAATTTTCAGTGTCAAATATGTGGCTTCCCCAATTAATTTGCTATAAATAATCAGAACGTTTAAGACCTCCTTTTGTATATAATGGATAGAGCAAGAAATAACTGCGACAAAGGGTAAAGAAAGATGAAGAGGGGCATTCAAGATGCAATTTACAGCACATTAAACTCAATTTCCTGTCCTTTGTAACACACACATACACATGAGTAGAGGTAGGAAAGAAGTGTTGAAATGAAGTTTGCTTTTTTGAATGAGGTCCTAAAATAACTCACCATAAAATCTATGTTATTGTCTTCATTCCTGAAATGTTCCATCAATTTCTCAAAGCGCTGTTTCTCTCCACAAACCTGAAACACACATTTTTGATGAGCATGTGACATTCCACACATAAACATTCCAAAATTAGATGCAGAAATTTCAACATTAATAATTATTTCCAGATTATCTCTTGTTTTCTTGTCTCATACACTATTTATTTCTGTTCTAAGCTAGTGAGCCCACAGTCACATGAACTGGCCCAAAAGTTGATTCTTGGTTCCTCTGAATCTTCTCTTGATATTTTGAAATGCATTTTTTTTTTAGCAAGTGTTCAAAATCTAAAAATGTAACTCACAATTTAAAAAGATGAACACATTTTCTTTTTCAAAAGTGCTACTGGGCCCAGCGTGATGGCCTAGTGGCTAAATTCTCGCTTGCATGTGCTGGGATCCCACTTAGGTACTGGTTTGTGTCCTGGCTGCTCCACTTCCCATCCAGCCAGCTCCCTGACTGTGGCCTGGGAAAGCAGCTGAGGATGGCCCAAAACCTTTGAACCCTGTGTCTCTGTGGAAGACCTAGAAGAAACTCCTGGCTCCTGGCTTTGGATCAAATAGCTATGACCATGTGGCCTCTTGGGAGGGAACCTGCAGATGGAAGATATTTCTGTCTTTCCTCTCTGTAAATCTGCCTTTCCAATAAAAATAAATAAATAAATAAATCTTTAAAAAAAAAAGTACCACTAAGTCATACTTACTAAAATATCTGGATAATTATTACTCCATTTACACTTACTAGACAAATTCAAAATGGTTATAATAGATTTACCTGAATCAAATAATTTCAATGCATAAACCGCAATACAGAAGTATACAGCATAGGTTAACCTACTAAACCTGAATACATAAATTTGCAGTACTTTTTGTAATAGCATCCTAGAACCCTGAAAAAACATCCATTTTAAATTAATATTTTCATTGAAATGTAAAGGGGCTGACACAGTGGTGTAGCGGGCCAATCTTCTGCCTTGTGTTGTCAGCACCCCTGTTCCAGCTCCTTGCTTATGACTTGGGTAAGCAGTGGAGGATGGTCCAAGTCTTAGGAACCCTACACCCTCATAAGAGACCTAGAAGATATTCTGCCTATCAGCACTGATCAGCTCAGCTCTGGTTGTTGCAGCCATTTGGAGAGTGAACCAGCGGATGGAAACTTCCTCTCTGTAAAATCTTTCTTTCAAATAAAAATAAATAAATCTTTAAAAAAAGAAAAGTAGAACAAACAGATAAAATACTGAGAACTCCAGGCTCCCCCACCCCAGTACTTGTGTACAAGTGGGATTAAAGACATGAAATTAAAAATAGACTCAATGATTTTTTTTTTACACCAAATTATAACTCTCTGGAGACTTATTCCAAAAATTAAAGGATAAACTTTAATTTGGTCAATGCCCATGGCTACCATTTTTGAAGCAAAGTATTATTACCACTGATTTATTTATTCTACCTTCAGGAATATTTGCTTGAATTACTCACAATGCTGTAGCGTAACTTCTCTGATTCCATGAGTGATCTTAGAAATACATCAACCCTCAAGAATTCTCCCAGAATAAATTTCCTAATGTTGTAATGTAGCCATTTAATAGTATGTTAAGTTCCATGTGAACACACACACACAGAGTCCCATGAAGACAGGAACTCCTATTTCCTTCCTCAGACTTTAGATCGATGCTTAGTGTGTTGTAAATTATCAGTAATATTAGTTGAATTGCACAGCTTAGAGGACAAGAGTAACTATGTTAAAATATATTTTTCAAAAGGATTAACACCTTATGAATATTCTCCTTATTTTACAGTAAAACAGGAACCATAAAGCCACTGTGAGCAAGCACTAGGAATAGAGTGGCAGCAGCTCTGAGCCTAGGAAGTTAAGGACCTTCTAATCTTACAACTCTTCAACAGTTCCAACAGATTAAGACCACAGACGATGCTGATGGTCACCCTCCATCAATCTATACACACTTTACCAGAAAATTTCAGAAGGCAGAAAGCCATCCAAGAGGAAGGAAGGAAGTTCTGAAGAGGAGAGTGTAAAGCAAAGCCCTTAAGAAACACACTTGTCCAATCCACCTTAGAAAAACTAATTCCATAGGGTGACACTGGGATGACATGAGCAGGTTCTACTTGAAAGACATTATGGGGTCAGCATGGAGAAACGGGTTAAGCTGCTTTGTGGGATGTGTGCATTTCAGATCAGAGCACTGGTTCCAGTCCTAGCTACTCTGCTTCAACTCCAACTTTCTGCAAATGCACATCCTGGGAGGCAGCCGATAAAGCAACATACTTGGGTTCCTGCCACCCACTTGGGAGACCTAGATGAAGTTCATGGTTGCTGGTTTTGGTCTGGTCCAGACTTAACTGTTGCAGACATCTGGGGAGTACTGGGGAATAAACCAATGGATGAAAGATCTTTCTCTTTTTCTCTTTCATTTACACTTCCCCTTAAAAACACTCTCCTTAAAAATACTACAGTCTGGGGCCAGTATGGTTGCAAGCATTCCATGTGTGTGCTGAACTGAGTTCTGGCTGCTCCACTTGCAATCCAGCACTCTGTGACCTAGGACAGCAGCGGAGCATGGATCAGGTTCTTGGGACCATGCACCTACATGGGAGACTTGGGGAAGGGAGGCTCCTAGCTCCCAGCTTCAGATCAATTCGGTTCACTAGAGCCATTTGGGGAGTGAGCCAGTGAATAGAAGCACTCTTTCTTTCTCTCTATAAAATCCACCTTTCAAATAAATAAATCTTCAAAAGTACAAAAATAATAAAATCATCACAGAGCACTGCTGTGCTACACAAAGGCCAAGAGCAGAGATTCAAGAGTATTCTATGTTCTCCTCCTGCTCACAGCGGGCCCTTCCAAAGATGTGAAGCAAATTCTAGCCAATGAATTTTTTTTTTTTTGAGAGGGTGAGGCAGTCTAGGCCCAGCTCCCTAGACTGTGAGGTGAGATAAGACACACCGTGTGCTGACAGGAGAATCTCAATGAGAAAACCTGCCAAGGCTTGACATGGAAAGGATCCAAAGAACAGCTGGAATTTTCTTGAGTCAGCAGACTTCCTTTCCACACCTGTTCTGTAAGCACCTGTTTTCCAGGAGTATATCTTGTTTCAGTCTTTTTTTTTTTACTGTTAGGATTTATGTTTTTATTGGGAAGGCAAATTTACAGTGAGGAGACACAGAGAAAAAAGATCTTCCATTTGATGTTTCACTCCACAAATGTTGACAATGGCAGAACTGAACTGACCTGAACCCAGGAACCAGGAATTTCTTCAGGGTCTCCCACAGAGGTGCAGGGTCCCAAGGCTTTGGGGTCATCCTCTACTGCTTTCCCAGGCCATGGGCAGAGAGCTGGATCAGAAACAGAATAGCTGGGACATGAGCCAGCATCATATAGGATATCAGGGTTGCAAGTGGAAGATTATTCAGTTGAGCTGTTGTGTTACCCCTTGCTTCAGTCTTGTCTGGGGAAGTTGGCAGTGGCAAAGGAGGAGAAGAGACCCTCTTGAATCTGGGGACAGCCACATGTTACTCTGTGACTAAAGTGAGCCCTAGGTACTTGCTGAACCAGAAGAAGTACACTTGTTCTTGTTCTTAGCCAAAGGGCTGGGAAGCAATGAACCAAAAGAAGCAAAGGCTGCTGAAAAGTGATGATGGACAGAGGCCCCTAGGAAGATGAAGCTAAGCATCTGATGCCCTTAACTTACAACTGAGATTGACACTCCAACAGATCATACTCCCAAACTAGACACATAGTCAACAGAACAGCACAGCCCACGCTAAAATCATGTCCTTACTAGCCAGCCGGCTGTCCACCCTCACATAACCCAGAATGCTCAACTATATCCCTCTATAGGCTGCAGTGAAACTGTTCCAGGATTAGCTGAGATACCAAAGATGAAAAAAAGCATTATTACAAATTAAAATAATGATCTTACACTCACATCACATCTGTGAACCACAATCTTCCATGTAACTTCTTCAAACAGCATATTCCTGGGGTCAATGCAGAGTGAGAATAATCTAAACAGAACTAGGAATTTGTGCTTTTAACAAATATTCCATGTAGGGTGAGCATGAGGCTAAGCAGTGAGGTTTCTGTTTTGGAACCCTGTATTCTCTATCTGAGTACCGTGGGTTCCAGTAGTGGCTCTGTTCTCAATTACAACTTCCTGTTAATATACCCCAGACAGTGAGTGACACTGCAAGTCCTTGCGATTCTACCACCCATAGAGAAGACCTGGATGGGGTTCCAGGCTCCTGGCTTCAGCCTGGTCCAATACAGGATGTTGGGACATTTGTGAAGTAAACTGATGGATGAAAGATCTCAATCTCTCTCTGACTTTCAAAATATACAAAACTTGTGGTTTTGAACCAACATGGGAAACCCATAAACTATACAAGATTGAAGGTTAAACCTTCAGCTTTTTCTACCAGTTGTAAACCAAAAAGCCACAGCATTAATTGTTCAACTCATTAAGAGTCCAACTGAGCAACAGAAATAAGCAAGCATGAATCACTATAGCTGGAAACTAAGACTGCTGCAGGAAATGGCCCACTGCCCTTGCACAAGAACAGATAACAAGGTAACTCACAAACAAGCAGTAATAGCAGCCAGGGTCTTAGAGAAAATTGATTTTACTTGAGGGGCCTTCGAGTAGTTCATCGAAAAATGGGATTAAAACATAGGACCATTTTGGTGCAAGCCATTTTTTTTAAATTCACGTTTTCTTTTTTTCATAGCATGCATTTTTTTGTGAACTTTCTGAAGATCTTCACATGACTATGCAAGGCACATGCAGATGATAACAAAACAAACGCTCACAGCCTGATACTAAAAAGAGCTGGCCTCAAATTCACTATAGACAACACTAGATTAGTCCCAGAAAACCTGTTATAACACTCATAGACAGGACTGAAATAGACATTAAGAGCAACTCTGAATATATGCATTTTTTTTAGCAATCCTTCATTCTGTCAACAGACAAATCTATGCTGGCAATGTGTTATGAAAAAGAAACCCTTTTCATTTTCAAAATCAATGCACTTAAAGATCTTCCTACTTATGGCTACTATAAAGAGGTGAGAGGAATTCAAATACACAAAAGCAATCCATGGCCAGCCAACACAGCATGTTCAGTAAACTTTAAAGAATCCCAAGTGATGGCTCCTCTTGTCTATCCTGAGATTAGGAAGATTCCCACCACCAACTCCCATAAATCCCTCTTCATAAAGGTTTAGGCTGTTGGCTGTCAATCCGAACTGATGGATTTTATGTGGTGTCTTCAACATTACTCCATAGGAACCACATATGCCCTGGAGCCCCTGCATTTCTTCTTTAGGAAAGGAAGCACTGCTTGCCATCTGGATTCCCCTTTGTTTCTTAACCATTCCACAGGAAATAGGAAGGTATGTTTTGGGAAGGTTGGTACAAGTTGTACCCCACATAAAAACAAAGTTATTTTAGTTCACACCACTCACATCTGGACCACCCTTGCACATTTAGTTCAAAAAGGACCATCACAGTTAACAGGCCTCTGCTGTCCTTTTAACTAGCCTGGTTTAGAAAACTGGTGAGGATGAAAGCAACGAGATGCTGATTTCTTGTGGCTTTTGAAATCCATACACTGGCCTTCATGAAGACGCTCTCAAGGGCCTCATTATGACAAATTTAAGAGCAGGGAACATAGTCACACATACACATTTTTAACATGGCATACAGTACTGCATATAACTCGCAGCTGCCAACAAAAGCCAAGGAATATATGATGCAAGAACTTTTAAATTAAAAAAGGTGTACTGCTGCAGCTGAAATCTGTCATTTTGGACTTTTATATTCACTGGTTATTTCTTGTTACCTTACCAGCTTGGACGTCAATTTCCAACATCAACAACATGTAGCCCCATGGAGGAGGTGGGGGTGGAGAGCAAGTTTACGAGGTACAGAAAAGAATAGGCATAAAGGCAAGCAGTCCTTCTCTGCTTGGAACTAATCTATCAGAATTCTATTTCCCAGGACCACCAGATATTAAACAAACATGAAATCTTATGCTGTACAAAAGCCAAGTATTCTATTATAAACTCAGAGACATCTGCATTATGAATCACCTATTATACAGTCTCATTTGAATGAATCCATGGGCCCTAATAAACATGGCATACAGCAAGAACAATTGAGCTTTGACCTTAGACTTAAGGCTATTCTGCTACACAGTCACTGACCTATCCATTCTTGCCTTACCCAACTGCCCCTCTTTATTTCTTTAAGTTCCCAAACTCATGGATGTGAGGGGCCATGGAGGCAGACAAGGTTTTTTAAAATTTATTTTATTTAAAAGGCAGAGAGACAGAGATAAACAGATAGAGGCAGGTACACAGAAGTCCTCTATTGGCTGATTCACTCCCCAGCTGTTTCCACAGCCAGGGACAAAGTCAGAAGCCTGCAACTCAGCTTGTGTCTACTACTTCTGAGGTAGGTACCCAAGTACAAGAGCCAGCATGCTGTTCCTCAGGGTGCTCATTAGCAGCAAGCTGAAATCCAACGCACAGCCAGGACTGGAACCTCACTGCTCCCATATGAGATGCAGGCTTCCCAAGATGTGTCCTCACCACTGTGCCAAACACCTGCTGCTACGCCATGTTTGACGAAACCAAAAGGATGACAGAGCTTTTAGATGTTCTACATTTGGGAGCTTGGAAGGAAAGAGCATCAATAAGTAATGTTCTTGGGCCAGCTGTCCTTACCCAAAGCTGCCTCATTATACACGGTGACCCAATAAGAGTTCTTTTGGGGGAAAAAGAAACAAGCTTCATTACTACAGAATTTAAAAAGAATTCTCTTATTTAAGTAAATTGAAGCTCTAAAATTCCAATCTAGAATGGAAATAGAACACGATATCGCCAAATTATCCTGCCAACACTGAAGCTCCACATAAAGCAAATTCGGAGACAGGCACTGGGCTTTAGGCCCTCGGTTCACTCTCTTGCCATCTGGTTCCCCCCTGTTGATAAAACCTGCCCTACTCAGATAAACAGGGCTACTACCAGGACCAGCAAGATCTATTTACACTTAAAGGAGAAAAGGCACAACCCCTGCCAAAACCCAATGCAACTATGTTTGCCAACATTTGTGAAAGACAATATTGGACAGTGCCCTGGGCCATGTGGACAAATCCAGGGCCCTGGATGCAAGGCAGGCTGTGGTTTCAATACTCTAGTGTGGGCAGAGGTTAGGGGTTAATAATAGTGCTCTTACCCCTGGACGCTAGAACTCCTGATTCTCAGGTCTTCAGAATACAATACTTACACCAATAAGTCCCTTGGTTCTCACACTGTTAGATTCATGCTGGGTTATAGTTGTTGTATTTCTGGGTTTGCTCTTGTCTTGGTTTCCAAAACTGCATGAGCCCTAAACTGTTGACACATGTCTTGCTAGAGTTATAAGCCAGTTCAGACCATCCAAAAAACAACCAAGTTCAGCAAAATCATGTTTCAACACTATAAACAGCTAAATACTAAAATGAAAATAGACACAAGATATCTGAATAGTAATCTATAGCCATTTTGAGGTGTATAGAACCCGGCTGAATATAAACCAAAACTGAAATATCTATGAAGAAATCACAGGATGCAGTTGAGAACCTGCAGTTTACTATTAACACATTGGTTAATCAATACCATGTCAATTAATGCCATAATGTTGTAAATTGTTGTTGATGTTATGTTGGGGCTTTTAATTGATTGGGATGATACATGCTTTACCCTCAAACCAGAGATGGTCACACCAAGAAATCATTGAACTCACTAGGATAATAAGATGCTGGATTTTATGTTGGGTAAATACTTCCAATGAACGAACCTCAACTGAACTTGAACTGTGGTAACACAGCAAGGTGGAGAAATCCACCATGGGGAGAGGGTTTGGGGAGGGGTAGGGGGAATCCCAGTGCCTGTAACACTATATCACATAATACAATACAATTAATAATAAAAAACAAACAAAAAAAAAAACTGCATGAGCCCAGTCCCACTTAAGTACTGTCTCAGAGTAGAATAAAGAAAAATAAAGTGATATCCTATTGGCTGTTTCTCTGAAGAATTCTGGCTACTACATCTCCACGCTTATTCAAAGTCCAAAATATCTCCTGACATTGCTATGTTAATGAGAACTAAATGACAAAGGCTTTCAGTCACCTCTAAGATAATCTACCAGTTAAGAGGCTTTGAAAAGTCTAACAGTGTTTCACTTTCACTGTTCCTCTTCACACAAGCGTCATCCATTGATGTAACCTCTCAGCTCACGTAGGGCAAGGGAAGTGCAATTAAGAGATCACACACTTGCTCTAAGCCACAGCAACATTTTGCCATGCGCCTTGGGTCCTGTCAGGAGGCTGCAGTCAATTCATGTATGCTCTCCCCATGGCTGAAGCTCAACAAACTAAAACCCATTCAACATACGTGTGTTAGGAATTCAGACAAGGAATTTTTGAGGACAAGGATTCTGAGATATCAAAGACCACAAGCAGATGCCTGAAGCTTGTTCTCTAAGCACATCTTCTCTATTTTCTTCTAATTCTCTCCCAAATTCATCCTAACATCCACTCTTTCACTCAGGAATGTCTCGCTCTTAGCCAAGTGAAAAGATCCCACCTAAGATGATTCCATAGCAAAGCTCTTGGACATCAAGCATCTGCGGTCCTCTTTGGCAGGGTTTCTGGGTAAAATAAATTGTTAAGAATTAAAGTAATATTCCAAGGTTACTTGCCTCTTTCACAGAGCTGGCAGTTGCACTAGTGGGGCGAGAACAATGCTAAGGGAATAAAACCTCTGGTGCCTAAACACAAAGCTGTGGTACCAAGTGATCCTAGGAATCACTAGATTCATCAAAGTCACGCCTGCTTTCTCATAAAAGTGAGTTTCACTTAAGAATACCTTTGGGGGTGGCCACTGTGGAGTCATGGGGTAAGTCAATACTTCAGATACCCACATCCCATATCAGAGTGACTGAGATTCTGGCTGTACTGCTCCCGATCCAGCTTCCTGTGAATGCCCTCCTCTTGGGGCATTATTTGAGTCGTAGCCACCCAAATAGGAGATGGAGTTCCTGGCTCCTGGCTTTGGCTTGGGCCAGTTCCAGCCTTTGCAGGTATTTGAAGATGAAGCAGCAGATACATGACTTTTCTGTTTTTTTCTCTCCTCATGTCATTCTGCCTTTTACATAAATAAATCTTATTTAAAATAAGTCCTTTCATTTACATGTCTGTTGGGCTGGAGTCCCTTCACCTTCACTGCCTAAAACACAAGTGACCACATGCAGGGGTCAACATCAGAATGCAACTATCTTCCATTACAACTTGAAAAGACTTACAAAGGGGCAGCTGTTATAGCTCAACTGGCTGTTCTTCCACCTTCAAGAGCTGGTATCCCATATGGGCACTGGTTTGTATTCTGGTTGCTCCACTTCCCATTCAGTTGCCTTCTTGTAGTATGGGAAAGCAGCAAAGCATCGTCCAAAGCCTTGGGAGCCTGAACCCACGTGGGAGACTTGGAGGAGGTTCCTGGTCCCTAGCTTTGGATTGGCTCAGCTCCAGCCATTGTTGCTATCTGGGGAGTGAACCAGGAGATGGAAGATCTCTCTTTGTCTCTCTTCTCTGTGAATGTAGCTTGCCAATAAGCATAAATAAATCTTTAAAAAAATCTTCAAAACTGTAAAATAATGTTGCCAACCCAACCTGTACTGAATTGTGTCCCCACATTTACATTAAAGCTCACATCCTCACTGTGATTATATTGTGGGACAGAGATTTCAGGAAGAAATACAGCTAATGAGATCATAAGGGTAGGGTTCTAGTATGGTAAGACTAGTGGTCCTATATGTGAAGGAGAGACCTGTTTCTCTTTGCCAGAGAAAAGACCACATGGGCTCACAATCAGAAGGAGGACAGCTGCAAGCCAGCCAGTGTGTTCACACCAGAATGCTTCTACATTGGCACCCTTATTCTGGGCTTCCAGCCTCTAGAACATGAGAACGCTACTTTTTGTTGCTAAGATTTTTTTTGGCATTTTACTATAGCACTTTGAAAGAATAAGGACAACCACTATCTTCACTTATTTTTGTTTGGTTTTGGAAAAGTTATTTTTAGCAGAAAGTTACATTAACATGTAATGAGGAACTGGCATGCTGGTTCATTGAGCGAATCCTCCTCCTCACAGAGCCAGCACCCCGTATGGGTGCTGGTTCTACCCCAGGTGCTTCACTTCCTATCCAGCTCACTGTGTATGGAAGGGGAAAGCAGCAGAGGATGGCTCAAATCCTTGGGCCTCCGCAGCTGTACAAGGAAGAACTCCTGACTCCTGGCTTCAGATTAGTTCAGCTCCAGCATGTGAAGCTCTTTGGGGAATGAACCAGAGGATGGAAGATCTCTCTGTCTGTCCTCCTCTCTGTAAATCTGCCGTTCAAATAAAACTAAACAAATTTTCCAAAAAAAAATGTAATGAGCTTACCACACTATTTTTTGTGTTTTTTTTTTAACCACATTATTTTTAGTGGAATCAATGTATCAGTTTTGCTGTAATTTCTAAAACGCTAAATATATAGTCTGTGTAAATAAAAGTTGTTTGGTGTCCTTAGATATTTTTGAAAGGTAAAGAAGAGTCCAGATGTCAAAAGTTTGGTATCTATTGGAATGAGACTAGCTTGTTTATTTCCATAAAGAAGAGTAGTCAAAACCTCTAACTTTGAAAAATGAAATTTCTTGACAGATAGTTTGGGAATCAGCCAGGCCATATAAAGAACCCTGGCATCTGCCATCTCTCCACAAAGAAAAAGCCACATCACTGGGAGACTCCGTGGTCTCCCAGAAGACTGCCCTTGCTCGCACTGAATGAGGCCAGGCAGCTGCCAAGTTGGACAATGGCAGTCCTCACCTCCTCTGGTTGTCTCTGGGCTGAGCTCCCTCCTATTCTCAGGAAACTCTTCCCAAATCCAAACATATATCAGATTCTAAGCAAGGACAGGAGAGAGGTCCAGAGAGCATTCTCTTTCCCAGGGTAAGAGAGTTAGGACAGACATCCCACAACTCCCACCCTTGGGGGTCCGGAGAACCAGACTCAATAAGTCCACCAAAATAAACACATTTGTGCTGGGACGCCTGACATGCTATAACATCAAACAATCATGAGAAAATATACAGGGAACAAAGATTATTATCTTATACCAGTGAACTAAACATATCCTTGATACCTACCACCGAGGAAACGCTGCTAACTAGTTTTATACCTATTCCTGGAAAATACACCAAAATGGAAAATCCAATGTTATTCTTGGTGGGGCACCAGACAATCTGGGATACCACATGTGCTGCTGCTACATTTATTGGTGGAGAAGGATCCTTCATTTTCCTCAGCCAAAACCAAATGCTTGAAACTCAACAAAGCCTGAAGCTCATGTTACTGTGATTGGCCAGTTCCACTTCCTGGTGACGCAAACCTGAGGGAGAACAATTTATCAGAAAGCTAAACTTCATGATGAAGGGTGACTGACACCGACCATTGAGCCAGAATCAGAAACTGCTGGACCACTTCCTTCTACTCAGTGTGAAACTGAAGTATATATCCTTGGCAGGCTAACATACATAGAGATTTGGGCAGAAGCCATGTACACCACGGCAATGATGGCAATAAAGAATGGAGGTTGAAATGGAATGGACAGGAGAGAATCTGGAGATGAGGAGGAACTGAGAAATAAGAAACTTAAACAAAATGACTCAAAAGTTCAGACTTCCCAATATGGCTCAAACTCAGGAGACTTACAAAGTTAGGCCTCACTCATGAGCAGCAAGAGTTAACAACATAAGTAGCACACCCAGCTTGTTTTCCTTTGACACACTGGGTTTTCTAAGTGATGTCTGAGTTAACAGAATCACCAAGCCACATACAAGGTAGTCCTAAAGAGGGACTAAAGTCCCCACTGGCCCTGGGTACATCACTTCCCGCTTTTGTTCGTAAAGCAAAGCACTTGCCATTCATTACCAAGGTACCTTGTTTTTATATCTGCAAGGTATTTCACCCTCCTCAGCTGGAGCTACTTAAATATGTGCACACACATAGCCATGTACAAGCAAAATTTTATTCAGATCATGACACTGTGGAATAGGGAAAAATAATAAAGAAGTCATTTGATTACTTCCTCATCTAAAGCAAGAACTGGCAACACAAGATAGTGGACCCACTAGCCTCCTGAGCATCCCTCTTGGTGCTGTGTGCTAGTCTTCCATGCATCTCCTGTTATCTTATGCCTACTGTATTTGTCTTTCTAGCCTGGTCCTGGCGGAGAAGTAAACTTCCCTCATGATGATCCCCTTCCCTATTTGTATTCTTCTTTACACTCTCTCACTCCTTTTATCCTCACGCCCTAGTAACCTGCTGAAGCAGATACTCTATCACCACTGTAAAATAAGAATCTGACATGGGGTATTTTACATCATTAGATTATTAATTTAATAAACAAAAAAATGTTAATTTTCTTGGTCTGAGAAAAAAATGCCAAGACTGATTTTTGTTTATCATGATTGGACTACTTCCTTCTTAACTAAATGTTTATTACTTAAACATTTTGAGCATCCCACATTTAGTAAATCATCTTGAGCATCCCACATTTAGTAAATCTCTGTCTTAAAAACAAAGTTTATTAGTTATTTTTAAATATTTGAAAGGGAGTGTGATTGGTTCACTCCCTCAACTGCCCATGGCAGCAGGAGCTGAACCAGTTGGAAACCTAGAGTTCCATCTGTATTTCCCTTGTGGGCAGCAAGGATCTAAACTACTTAAAACATCCACCTGTTGCCTCCCCAGGTGCCTATCAGTAGAAAGCTTGACTGAAAACAGAGGTGCAACTCAGTCCCAAGAACTCCTATATGGGTGTAGGTATCCCAAGAAGCAGCTGAACCTGCTGTACCACAATGCCCACCTTGTATTTTAATGTATTTTACACGAAGCCTAATTACTCGCCAAGATTAACGCTATAATAAAATGCCTTTCTCAGATAACTATAGAATCAAATATAATGTATAGACGTATAAAAAAACATTTCATGAAATTACTAAGCAACTGTTGATGTATTCCCTTCCCCAATGTATTCCTGTTTTCATCTGCCTCACATTTGGCTTTTACAGGAGCCAAGTCAGGTATTTTTCTTGGTTAACCAACACAGACATTTTACACCATCGCTGAGATCTGTTATCGATCTCTCTATTCCCAGAACTCTTCCTATCAAATTCAGTCTTTTTCCTGCTCAGCATCCATTTTGGGCTCTGCACAAATAGCCTAATCTATGATACTCCTGTTGGGTTCATTTTTGGGTAGAAAATTGCAGAAAATGTAAGAGCATGTGCAGAAAATATATGGGATGTGATGATGTGTTCTGTAAGGTTGCATATGAGCTGTGTTCAAGGGGTTTGCATACAAATCCCAGAGTAGTCAGCTGCTTCATTTATGCTGAGCTCCTCTCCTCCTTATTCTGACTTCACTCAGTATATGACAAATAGTAAAATAATACACAATAGCTGGTCAGTACTGAAAAAAAAACCAGCTAAGTCATGGAATTTTTATGAAATAAAAAATTAACAGTAGTCTCAGTATTTCTACACATTTATATACACAAAAATTTACTGTTTATAGCATGGAAGAAAACATAATGGGTTCACAAATGCCGCTCATGTTTTCCTTCTGAGATTACTGCTAGTTTAGAAGAAACCAAACAAACAAAACCCTTATATATTGACTTTGGACCCCACATAAATAGAAAATGGGCTCATGTTTACAAGTGTTTAGTTTCAAATGAATTTTGAACTTGACTCAAACAAGGAGATAAGCCCAATAAGCACATTCTTTGTCAATAATTTTAAACCTGACTTAAGTTATAATCAGAAATAATAAGAATGTAAATACAATTCTTAATTCTCCATTATGGTCTTCTTTTAACTTCTGTACACATTTAGTCCTTAATCAATCACTGTGAAAATTAGTCTTAACTATTCTCAAGACAACAAAATTTTGTGGAAAAGGATACATGCCTTGTATTTTCTGTCAAACTGCCCTGGCTCTCTGTTTTTTTTTTCCCCCCTTGGTAAAAGAAATAGCCTTGCTCAACAAATCCCTACAAGTTCCAAAGAGTTGTGATCTTCATTTGGTAAGTGCTAAAGAAAATGTGGTCATAATTACATCAAACAAAGAAACAGCTTTAGGAAAAACAAGAAGTAGCCTTACAAAATGTTATGACAGCAAAAATCTAACCTGTGCAACAGGAACATTCTGATCAAACAAAGGAATTATTACTGCTCAAAACACTTTAAACAACACACACACCCAAATACTTAGTTTTATCTCAGGGCTTATTACAGGCCAATATGTATATGCCAAGACCTGTGATGTTGGCATTTCACATTAGTGCAGATTCAAGTCCTGATTGACAGCTCTAGTTCCAATCCAACTCTCTGCTGCCTGTGAAGGCAGCCAAAGATGGCCCACATATGTAGGTTCTTTCCACCTTGTGGGGAGACCTGGATTAAGGGTCTCTGGCATGTTAACATGGTGGTTTACAGCCATTTGGGGAGTGACGGGTGGAAGATTCACCTCTCTGTTTTCTATCTACACTTTTTTGATTGTTTTAGCAGCAAGAAATTAATACAAGGCAAATCTGAGTGCATGTACCCATTCCTACTGAGAACCTGCCCTCCTTCTCTTGTCTTGGTTAATGGCTCCTCCTCATACAGTACACTGTATTTACTGTCAAGGAATCTGGCTTTATAGCTGTTGAAATGTACTTAAATGTTTCTTCAACTAGCTCATCTTTCATTTTTGTACTTTGAGTATTTATCAATGTTTCTGACACACAGAAAGTACAATTCCCTCTCAGCAAGTTAGCATGACTCACCCTTCAATGTCCAACAGGCACCAGCCTTCACTTCCTTATTAAAGGATAAAGAAATAGTCTATTACCAGAAAATGAGCGTGGAAATCATGTTCATGAACATGGAAATCCTGTAAGAACCTTCTCTTTCACGAAGGCTTGCACAGTATCATATGCTACATATGTTAATTGTACAATTGCTTGTAAGAAGTAGTAATGATGCTGGCTAGCTCTGGTGGGAAAGTTTGAAAAGATTTATCTCCTTAAGGGGGCTGAGTTGGACACAAAAGGAAACAGAAGAGGAACTGTGAGTTGGTTGCTAACTGCTGTCCAGTTCCTGAGGGGGACTGCATGCCACATGTGGTCTTGTCCATGGCTCTGAGATCCAATCATCGAAGAGTGAAGCCTCTGCCTTCTTAAATGTCTTTTCCGTGTCTCACTGTTAACCAATAATATGGTTAAGAAATAATTTGCTATTATTTTTAAAGATTTACTTATTTATTTGAAAGGTAGAGCTACAAAGAGAGAAAGGAAGAGATACAGAAAGAGTTAGATCTTTCACTCACTAGTTTACTCTCCAAATGATACTTCTCCCTCCCCTCATCCCCCTGCCAAACATCAGGGCTGGGTTAGACCTGGAACTCCATCCAGGTCTTCCATGTAGGTGACATGGGCCCAGGTATTAGGCATAATTTCTATTGCATGCAGGGAACAGGATGAGAAGTAGAGTTTAAAAGGAATGCAAGCAGTGTAGGCAGTGGTTTGATGCATACAGCCTCAACACAGGTTCATGCATGACTTCTAAGCCCACGTGCTACTACTTTTGACTCTGCTCTCAGGCATTCTTCTAGGGTTCATTCACTCATTCTTCTTTTGCTCAGTCACACTCTCAGAAGTCCCGTGCCAGACTGTGAGAAGTCCAAGCCACAAGAAAGCACTCCAGTTGAATCCAAAATTTGCAGTAACACAGCCCTAAACTAGAGACAGAGAAGATGAATGCCTATCCCCAGACAACTGTTTCTATTTGAATAAAGCCCAAGACAAAACAGAATAGACAATCCCTGCCAAGCCAGCCTGCATTTCTAATCCACAGAGGTCATGAGCCTAATAAATCTAACTTTTAGGTGTTTTACAATTTATTGACAGTAACCACAACCATTAATAAACAGATAAGGAAAATTAATAGCTTAGGACAAATATTGAGCCTGGTGGTTAAAACCCCAGTCAAGGCATCCGCCATTCATATCAGAGTTCCTGGTTTTAATATGCAATTTTAGCTGTTAATTTTAACCTCCTGCTAATGCAGACCCTGGAAGGAAACAGTGATGATTGAAGTTGCTGGGTTGTTGCCACCCATATGAGACATGGATTGATTTCCTACCTCCCAGCTTTAGTTGCCCTCCTAGCTCAGCTATTGTAGGCATTTGGGAACGAATCTGCAGATGGGGGTGCTCTCTCTCTGCATCTCAAGCCTTAAAATTTGAGTTTTAAAATTAATACCACAGAAGATTATACTTTTCTTCCCAGCCCTAGGAAGATGGACTGGCTAGATTAGAGTCCTGGTGAATGTAGTCACTATGCTTCTGGTCTGATTTAATAAAATGCATACACACAGTAGGACTATACTCCCCATAGTTCAATACTTTGAGAGACCAAAAGAAATAATCTTCTCTCCATGTTAAAAATTCTACCACAGATGGAGTTTTCCAGAAGGCTATATACTGGATTTACAATTCTACATCCTCAGATCTTCAAGAGTTAGATAAAATGGGATCAGACTCAGACGCTGGAAGCACACCAAAATGTCTGCTCTCCTTCCTGCCCAATTTGTCTACTCTAAATACAGTTTGACACTTTCTTAAATCAACCTAATAACATGCAGCACAAGTGCTTTCAGATGCCCAGTGGCTAAACCACATTAGCTTTCTAAGAAGCCCTCTAGCAAACAGCTACTGTCAAGAGAGCTGCACACACAGAGCAGGTGGCCTTGACTGAGTGATTTCACAAGTCTTCATCTGTCTGTTCAACAAGGTCAAACTCAGGAGGGAGCTGGGTCATTAGCAACCAAATCAAGGCCTTTTCACTTAATTCTGTTGCTGTCATTAACAGAAGCAAGATGAGAACCAGTTTGGAGCCCGGCCGAAGCCCAGAAGCATGGAAGGGCCGGTGGCTCCAGGTCCTCACAGGGGTTTACACCAATGACACAGTAGGAAATTCCTCTGCAAAGAGTATGGGACCACAGTACTTTCCTTTCTTCATTTCAAATGGGAACCTTTTTTCTTTTTAAAAGATTTTTGGAGACAGTTTTTCAAAATAAGGCAATTTCTCAATTAGGTTGATGATCTCTAGAAACTGATGACTTATGGGAAACTGGATGAAATACCATGTCAATAAATCTAAAGTGGGGGCTGGCTGACATCCTTAAACAGGTGTCATTATCAGGACCAAGTGCATTACTACCGATAGTCCATGTCATTTGGAAGAGGAGAAAAAGTATGACCAGAACTCCAAATAGTGTGTACGGTGACTCAGTGTCAAGGACATAGGCAGAGATCAGCCACAGTTAGGACTGCCTGTCCATTTCCCAAGACTAGCTCTCCAGGCTTCCGTAAGTGTGTGCTTTTTTTCGACATCCTTTCAATCAATTTTTCCTCCTCTATACACATCTGAAGCAGTTTCAGCTTCTTGTGAACATGGCTTGGAGTTGATTCAAATACCAGAAAGAGTGTTCTTTCCTTCAAATCTATTTTTTTGACCTGGTAGACCCAATGCTAAAAAATACACTGCTGCACAACTAAAAAAGAAATCAACTGAAGGAGGAAGACAGTTGTATTTCCATCCAAATGGTTAAATCAGCCAATAGGGAGAAAAAGAGAGACGACTCCTTGTTCTCATCCTCATTTCAGGACCAGAAATTTTTACCAGGAGATGTCTCAACAGCAAAAACAGATGTACCTTCCTATTTAAGATGGTAGCTGGAAGCAGGTGGGGAGTCTCCCTACAACCAATTCTCATTTTCAAGAGATCTCTTCCCAAAGAGTACCAAGTTAAGTTGCTGATCCTAAGTTTTAATACTTTTTTAAAAATGCTACTTTTTAAAAAAGTGGTGTTCTGGGGGGTGGGGGATACACTTAGAGAAAATAGTTTATAACATGGAAGTACCATTTTCGGTGCGAATTACACTTGCATAGTTTATTCACCAAAATGGATGGTTCTGTAATTGAATCAGGGCTTAATCTGCACAGGGCCATGGGAGTGTTCAATAAGGTAACCAACCGTGTTTCCATGGTGAAGTTGAAAGGATGGTTTAGGTGAACTAGCACTGAGCATAGGGGACTTTTCAAAGATATTGCTCTTTCTAACCCATTGCATTTGTTTATGAAATAAAATTACTTTATTTAAAAAAAAGATGTATTTGTGGGAGATTGCACCTGGATCTCCGCCTGCCTAGCCCATATGGGAGGCCATAGGCACATGGCACACTTTGTACTTGGCTGAGATCCCAACATGGCCTGTTTGCTAGGCATGCAGGAAGAGCGATGGGCTGCACCCCAGTTTCTCTTTCCTGCCCCTTAAACAAACTGTGCTAGGACTTCCTTTGTAAACAACTCTAGGAAGTCAACTGTTACATTCACCCTGTTTTTCAGGAGGTAATGAGTCAGCCCTAAGACACAGGGCTCCTGTTTCTTGTGCTTCCTGTCCTTTAACTTCATTGGAGGGTTCAGAGAGATAGATATATCTGTTAGCCAGTCATAATGTTGTTGTTGAGTGGAAGCACTGTTGGAACCACCTTCTGCCTTTCCCTAACCTATACAAGCTTGTGACTTCTCTAAAATAAACGGACATTCTTCACCACCGGTGTGTCCCTAATGTTTCTGTTGCAGAAGAAGACTGTCACCTCACCTCTTGGTGGTCTCAGGGCCTGCTGGACAGAAGGTAAACCCCATGCTCTGGCTGACCACACGCACATCACAGCTTCAAGTTGAATGCAAGTCAACAGGACACACAGCACTACTTTTGCCCTTGACCTTTCTCCTATACAATAAAGTTCTTCTCAGATACAACTACCTGGACCAAGAAGAAACTAAACCTACACAGCTGGCATTGGTCATCAATAACTACAGAAACAAGATGGGTTTTGATTAAAACCCTAGAAATCCAAAGTCAACATTCATTCAGCTCTCAGTACTATTGTCCAGTGACCATATTAACCCAGGCAACTTTTCTTCTTCCACTAAACATATTTGATGCCCTAAATGCTGAACCATACACCAAAAGTATATACAACACTGCTACAAAAGTTATAACTAAATTCCACAAGTATGTATGTGTGCCAAGACTATCTGTGAAAAACATAATATCGTACCCGAGAAAACAAAATCAACATTAAACCCATCTATTATTTGCTTTAATTCTGATTCTAAAAAATTGTACCTTGAGCATATAATGTGACCTGAAGTTTCAGTGGATGCTTGTTATAGCATGATCCATATTGCAACAAGAGTCAGTAATAACTGTATAGTGTTAGAGAATTTCCAAATAGGAACTAATGATAGAGACTCGGGAGTTACACTAACAGCACATCTGCTTCTCCTCCATATCCAACCCCACCCACCCAAACAGACCTCAGTAGATATAAACGCAAAAGTTATACATTTATACATCACATGGAAAAACATTCACACAACATTCACACATTCTTGTTTCTAAGGTCTATTTGTTTTGGAAGCCAGAATATGATTGTCAGATTCTCTGTTACTTGGCACCATTCTCATAGAAACTGGACATTTGTTCACTGTCACTATGGCTGAATAGATAAAAAAGACAATAGTGAATTCTCTACAGCTGGCATTAACAAAACAGATAATGTCATGATCCTCAAGCACTGACTGGGGGCAGGGAGGCAAGAGGAATGTTTATTCTTTGCATGATTTTGCATCTTCCATGCCTGTAATACAGCATCGCAGGGTGTCTTTCACACTTACACAGCAATTGTGATCATCTATCCCATCAAAGATGCAGGAATAGGTAATATTCCTGAAGTCTTGATTATTTCAGCATCTTCCTTTTTTCCCTCAAGAATGGTACATACCACTGGGCCCAGAGTTTATTACACTTTTATGAAGTTCAGGATCAGGATCATCAAATTCTGATGATCCCACCTCTCCCACACAGGCAGATGACCACAGCAAACAATGTTTATCCTCTTATCAAATGGAACTAGTGAGGGTTGGCTCTAAGTGCATACTATAGAACCAAATGTCATGTATGTCTCTAACACAGCCCTGGCATTCTGTAAGTGAGCAACAAATATTATCTCTGTTCTACAGCAGCAAAGATGAAAGAACTCTGACAACTTAAGTATAATCCAGAAGCACTTGGCGCTCTCAGGATAATGCAAGATTTGGTTGCAGATCCTGCTCCAACAAGGCACCTCCATGGACTCCTTATGGAATTTCCCATATCAAAGCAATGTTAGCTATTAGGTACCTGCTTGGGCTAGAAAATGGCACTCTTCTTGGCTACACGACACCAGTCTCTGCCCCTAAAAAGCTGGTCTTGATTTTATCAAGATGCCTTGATGCTTTAGGGTAATATGCCTGGTACCATATCATTTATATGTACTTGATTCCATTTTTGCTGGAAGTTTGTTGTCACGCATGTATATCAATGGTCTTTTGTCTGTCTGTGATGGGACTAAACACTATGATTACAAACTCCTAAAAATCACTCTGTATTTGACAGGTTTTTTAAAATAGTCTCTAATATAGCCATGAGAATAAATAGGACCTCAGAGAAGTAAATATGATGAAAGAGTACTTAAAACTTGTACACTGGATAATCAAATATCATTCCAAATGAAAACCACACATGGAACAAAACTTTTTTTTTTCAAACGGGGCTAGGCCATGCTTTCCAAAGGAAAGTGACCACCAGAAACAATTCTTTATCTTATTTTGGAAATAAGACACTCAAAGAACACTTAGTCCATCCATTTAATATCTGTATATTAAGTCCATCACTTTCCTCCCAAGAATGTTTCAGAAAATTTCTAAGACACTTGGATAAATGAAAAGGTAAATCACTTTGTTTGAAGGCACCCAGACACAAGATGTTTGTGTGAGCCATCTTACTAAACCACAGTTCACATCCTACCTCCTTGAAGTTATCAAAGGCTGATAAAATGATTTCATGTCCCCCTCGGACAAGACAAACAGCTGCCAACAATTCTAAGACGAGGGCTTTTGTTCTGTCAAAACAAGAGGACAAAAGAAAACACCCATCAGTGAAAGTGACAGGATGAATCAGCTTTTCTTCCCTCCCACAGGAATATCTGAGTATTAAAACACTTGCCAGAGTAGTTTAAATTATTTACAAAGGTGCAGCATTAAGGCATAGTTCCAACCAAGCCTTTGCACTATGTGATCTATGTGCCACATGGTTGTCACTCCTCCACATCAGACATGACTAATGAAAATTAACTCTGAGAAGTACAGTTCCTCAGCGCTATCATTACGTGACTCGGGGTCCTCTAGCTGAAAAATGTTTACTAACAAGCTAGAATCAACAGGAAACTCAGGAAAACATACAAGAGCCATTGGTTAAATATTTTCGCTGGCTTTACAACCAGAAGTACAGTTTTTGTGGAAAAACTTCAAAATTAACTGGAACTAATGACCTCCATCTCCAATCTGCTTATTTGTGGATGGAGCCAGAAAGATCCCCCATGATACCACAGGCCTAACTGACATTTCTTCTTCATGTGCAGGAGATATGGAAGGAGTTGAATTACAGCTGTATTAATATCAGAATGTTTTCTTCCACTCAAGAAATAAAATGCCTCTGAAGTCTATTTGGAAGGAAAACTACTGCCACATCTTAGAAAGAAACATCATTGCTTCCTCAACCTAAGACCACGTTAGTTTATTTATTTAATTAATTGATTTTATTCTGAAATAAAATGCCTTGCCAACCTCTAAACAAAGACCCCTCTTACACAGTGTCAACTGGAGAAAAATGAGTGAAAAAACGAGTAATGACTTCTCCAAAGTAGAAAGTAGAGAAATAGACACATGAAAGCTCTGGTCTCCAATAAACTAAGGAAGAACTGCAAAGTCACAAAAGATCAATCAGGGGAAGTCTGAGAAAATAATTTCCAGTATCTAAATGGAAATCTATAATTTATAATGTGCTACAAATAAAAAAAAAGACCTGGTTTATCATCAGATTTTTGAGCTGAATTAACAGTGTTCAGATATTCTGTCAGTCTATATATAGATGCACCTGATGAAAAAGAATCACACATTTGATGCCTCATGAGAACAGAAAACACAGAGTAACTAAAATAAATGCATGAAAATAGGCTTCCAAAGGGAATCTAGGATGTAATTCACAGTGCTGGCATTTATAAAAAATCACTTTCTGTAAAAGGATATTGATGTACACACTTATTTGTGCTTACTGGTTCATTTGCTAACTAAAGTTACATATATAAAAGAAGTGAAGTATGGCTCATGATTTTTATTAGCTTTCACCATTAACTGGTATAGCTACATCTTGTATCAAAACTCTGCCAGCAATCTCATTCTTCCCATCAAATTTATCAGCAAGGATCTGGGTACCAGGGAATTGAAAACATGAACAGTGAAACCCTAGAATTAGCACCAGTTGCTCAATTCTGTTGTGAGAATGTCACTGGCTAAAAGGAAGAGTTTTACACAGACAAGTCCTGAGTTACCCTTGAAGACGCTCAAGATCTAACCTGGCTAAGTGCTGACTGGCTCTCAGTTTTCCCCATTAACTTTAGACCTGTACATTACCAAGGAAGCTTACCTGGGATTCTTGTTATTTAAGCTTAGTGCAATTTCATTGACAGCATGTGGATGAGACATGACCATGTTGAAACCATACTGAAATATGAGAAAAAAAATGTGTAAGAAAGCACTAGGAGACAGTACATGTTGATGAAAACAAATCGACAAGCCTTCAAAGTTCTATGTAATATAATTTACATTATCATGCATGCAGGTGTTTATCACATTGTGTTAGAACATACTTGCCTCTAAAAAATGTCATGAGTAATGCCACTATCCAGATACCATCTTCATCAAGAATAAAGCATATGTCTCTATTGATTTAAATTGTAAAAAGTTGATAGCCAATGAGTCTCAATCTTGGCTGCTCAATAAAATGGCCTGAAGGACTACATAAAACAAAACACTGAACGGATTTTCTTTGTTTTTTTTAAAGATTTATTTATTTCTATTGCAAAGTCCGATCTACAGAGAGGAGGAGAAACAGAGAGGAAGATCCCCTGTCCGATGGTTCACTCCCCAAGTGACTGCATTGGCCAATACTGCACCAATCCAGATCCAGGAGCCAGGAACCTCCTCCAGGTCTCCCACAAGGGTGCAGGGTCCCAAGGCTTTTGGCCGTCCTCCACTGCTTTCCCAGGCCACAAGCAGAGTTGGATGGGAAGTGGAGCTGCCAGGATTAGAACCAGCGCCCATATGGGACCCTGGCACGTTAAGGCAAGGACTTAAGCTGCTAGGCCAATACGCCAGGCACCACTGAATGGATTTTCAAAGAACCACCTCAGTTCAACCTATTCCAACTCTCCAGGACACAGTTCTGGCACCTGAATCTTATTTAAACGTTCAGGGTATCACCTTGTGCAGCCAGGGCTGACAAACACTGCATCTAGGCCCTTCTCTGACAATGCCTATCAGCATCTATGGGGCAGGAGAACTTGCCCTGCTCTGTGGAATGCCACCTAAGCCTCCTACACAAAGAAATTCAACAACAGCCTCAATCTTTCTTGATTCTGCCAACGTTTTGCTGTTTCTCTTCCAAATTCATTCTCTGCTCACCCTAACAAAGGAAAAATTCATTTCATTAGAAAAAAATCTTTCAAATCTCCCTCCACATAGATCTGTGGCCGGCTTCCTCCTCTCCTCCTTAAAGTGAATTCTTGGGACTACTGTTGTATCATAGTGTGTTAAGCTGCAACCAACATTGGCATCCCATATGGATGCTGATTTGAGTCCCAGATGTTTCACTTCTGATCAGGCTTTGTGCCTGGGAAATGCAGTGGAATATGGTCCAAATACCTGAGTCCCTGCCATGGATGTGAGAAACCAGTCCCAGCCATTGCAGCCATTTAAGGAGTAGGCTAGCAGATTGGAGTTCACTTGCTTGCTTGTTCTCTGCCTGTTTTCTCCTTCTCTGACTTTGCTTTCCAAATAAATTTTTTTTTAAAAAAAGTGAATTCTCTGCTCCAGTGTAAGTCCAACCATTTGCTAGTCTTTGAATCCATTCCTTTCTACCAGAAATACTTCTATTCCATTTTTCCCTATTGATTCATTTTCAATAATATAAAAAGATGCAAAATATCCTTCATCTTAAATAACAAAATCTCTGGACATCATAACTGCTACTGCCTCTCATTTCTCTGCCATTCTGTACAGTCTAAACATTTGCAGTGTGTGATTCCTCTCCTCCCATAGGTTCTTGAGACCACACCAGGGACGCTGTTCTCACCTGAACGTCAAGTCCTATTCTTTGTCAAAGCTAATGGCCAGTTTTCACCCCTCATCTTGCATGGCTTAGCAGCGGCATCCCTTCTTGAAACATCCCATTTCTCCCACTTGGTTTCTGCCACCTTGGCTACTTCCCTGGTTCTCCAGCCAGTATTCCTCCTTTTCCTGACATTTTAACTGAGTGGTCACAGTTCCTATTGTAGACCTCTTTACATCTTCATCTATCCTACAGACATCAGTCTTCGTTCTGGCTTTCTATATTGCCCACATGCTAAATATTCTCAAATGTATATCACTAGGATAAATATCCATCTTGAAATCCACACTGGCATATCCAAATACTCATTTGAGATCACAATCAGGAGGTCCAGTAGATGTCTCCAAATTAAACTAACAGAAACAGAACTCCCAATCATCTTCTGCTGTCTTCCTCAATGTAGTACATGGCAACTCCATCTCACAGGTGCAAGACAAAAACTCAGGTGCCACCCTCTGATTCTGATTCTCTCTCATCATGCCATCAACACAAGTAACATTAGAATATGACCACTTCTCATCACCTCCACTTCCAAACCACCATGACTGTTCACCTAAATTACTGCTAACAGTCCTCTAGACTAGCTTTTCTTTGCCCTCTATTGTCAATTCTAAGCACAGAAGCTGTAGTGCTCATGCTAAATTCAAGTGCCAGATCATGTCCCGAGAACCCTTTAATACATTTCCACTGAAAATAAAGCCAATGTCACCTTTTGTGTGTGTAAAAGTAGGATTTGCTATTATGTCTGATTTCATCTTCTGTTCCTCTCTGACTTATTGTGATCTAGCCCGACTGGCCTCCTTCCTACTTGGCCAAGCTAGACTCATTCCTGACTCAGGGCATCTGAAATTGCTCTTCCTTTTGTCTACAATCTACTTTCCTTAATATCCCCTTCCTTTTTTCTCTTTCTCAAGTGGTTACCACATATTATCTTTTTGCTGCCACTTTTCTGGTTAGTCTACTTAAAACTGAATATATTCTTCTGATATGTCGTATTTCCGTTTTGGGATTAACTTTTCTACAGTGCTTGGTAATGGTTATCTGGGTTGAAATCTCAACGTCACCAATTATTAGCTACAAAGTTTGTGACAAATTATTTAACTTCACTGAGACTAAGTTTCCCCAAGAGTTAAATGGAGAGGAAATTTGCCAATCTCTTAGGAATGTTATGAAGGCTATGTGCGTTGATAGGTTTAAAAACTAGACTCATAAAATGTACACTTTAAATACAGTTTTTCATTTAATTTCATTTCACTGCCTCTATTTTCTAGAACATTATGATTTTTAGCTCTGCATTCGTTTATCATCTCAGACCTCTCTGAGGTGCTTACTGAGTGCTTAGAAAAGAACATGTGTGGCAAAGCTCAAAAATTACTTTCTAATCAGAAGGAAAACAAAGGCATGTTTTCCTTGTCACATTTACTTCAGAGCACTTATGTCAAGTTTCAAGACTAATACCAACCCTCCATGTATTTATTGTGTATTCTGTTTGGAGCCACCAGTAGTATGAGTATAAGTCAAAATCAGATTCCATTTTTATATTTGAATTCTATTTTGCTATTATCTCTGGCTTGCTTATCTAACTATACTTCTGGTACAGCTGGCTCACCTGATAGTTCACTCTCTATTGTCCACTTGGTTATTAGAATAAACCCACTACAAAGCTCCAGTGTATTCCCCAAGCAGGATCAAACTGCATCACAGTCACCAAAGGAAGCAATCTGCACATCTAACAATGGTCTTCCAGGCGATTTTTTGAAAGATTAGGGACCACTGAGTCTGACAGACAACTGCAACAATTTGCCTGTTCACCATATAACTCTTTGAGAATCCTGACCCACCCTTTATGCCTGTCAGCTCATTCCAGCATACTCTGCTTAGCCTATTGCTGCCACAACTACAAGCTTACTGCTTTTAATGGTCACAAATGTTAACCAAGAATTCAGGCAAAATTATTGCTGTAGGAGAAAAATATCTCTCCTTCAAACACATTTAAAGGAATGTTAATTAAAATACTGGCAATGAAGTAGAATTTAGTGTTTATAATGAACTAGATCTTTCTTTTTCAGCAGAATGTCATTAAAGCCTGATATTTACTTCAGACAGAAATAATGTAAATAAATCAAAGGGAACAAAAATCTAAGCCAAACTAATTCATATTTCCTTTAAAGAACCATAAGCACACACATACCTGGTAATTCATGATGGCACGTAAACACATGATACAGACATGAACATCATCTTTCTTACTCACTAATCTTGAATTTTTCAGAGTTCTTCTGCTTGGCAAAGTATTATATCTACAAATAAGAAGGAGAACTTACATAGAATGATAGATTACTTTCTTAGCAGAGACACATGCTCTTAAAAAATGGACATGGTTCTTGATCTGCACCTAAATGAGGATTGTAGGTCAAAACCACCATCACCAAATCCATCACACAAAACTACTTCTGTGAGCTAAGGCCCACATGATTTCATGATTCTGTGTGCCTGTTACTATCTCCTGAGACCATGGATGATGAAAGTCAACCACATTCAGGGTATATAACAAATTAGAATGTACATTAGGTTCAACAACAATTCCAGACATCGTATCAGCTGGCCAAACCAGCACAGAAGTGAGTGAAGACAGGATGTGCTTGCAAGAAAAAAATGAGGCAGTAAAACTCAGACCTAGCAATACCGAGATCTCCAATTATTTGACCGGACTTTAATTATATCTTCTCATTACTGCTCTCAGGAGTACTTTTTTGGAGTTCAAATCTAGGCAACATTGTACTTTAGCAACTTTCATCATAGCCTGTAATATCAGATCCTTAAGCCTTAATAGAACAGACATGCTTCAACATCCTGATGGATGACTAAATAGGCTGATATTTCAAAGAGTTTATGTGTCAGTGTGTTAGAGTGTCAGAATTAGTTTCAAAGCTTCTGCATAGCTAAGCCACCTTTCTCCTTCTGCAGACTGATCAAAACCTGTTCGACATAACTATCAAGGAAACATGGTACATGTAGCCAAGATGACAGCACTGACAGCTTTGATATGAGCTTGAAGTTTATGCCATTGAGCCGCAACACAGATGAACCTTCTCAGCCGCTCCAAGACTGTAACGAAAACAACCTGCAAAACTTTCAACGGCACTCCTGTAAAGGGATTCAGTGACGTAAATGTTACACAAAATCAAATAAAGGCTTTCCTCTTAAACTAAATAAAAATTTTAAAGCAAATTATGATTAATGTTGACACTTTCAAGAGTTCCAAAGATGCAGGAGAGGAGTTGAAAACTAAAGATTTAAAAAACGATTGAACACAAAAAGGTAATTACTTTCGTACTAGACTGTCAAGTGAGCTGAATAAATTTTTGAAAAACTTTTTAATAGGACAGTTGTCTCCAAGAACATGCGAAGACCTAACATGGGTTACAAGAGCATGACTTTATCCAAGGTGTTCCTGCTGGATGACACTTGGAATTAACATTTCAGCAAAGGAAGCTGGTACGATTCAGTTCTGAATACAAAGTAGTGATGTTGAGTCAAAGAAATTTCAGATTTTGGTGTTAGTAAACCCAACCCAATTGTATGACATGGGCACGCCTCAATGAAAGTCTCCGAGGAGTTACTGCAACTTCCAACAATAAGCTCAGAGTCAATGACTATCTCCGTCTACATGTGAATTTCCTTCCCTGCAATTTACTTTAATCTCAGGTTTCTGTTTCTTTAATGCAATCACTTGCCAACCATACTTCTGATCAGCAACTGATCAGAAGACTTCGCTTTCAACTCAAAGCAAAGGGAGTAAAGTACCACAAAGCCATTTAAGTTTAAAAGAAGAAAAAGTCTTACCAATAAAATCAATGATACTTTGCAAAGCTATTTTTAAAGACAGAGCTACCAAAAAAAGGGAAAAGACAGAAATTTTCCATCTGCTGATTCATTCTCCAAATGATCATCATGGACAGGCCTGTGGCAGGCCAAAGAAAGGAAACCGGAGCTTGGAGTTTCATTCAGGTCTCCCACATGGGTGGCAAGGGTCCAAGTACTTAGGCCATCTTCCACTGTTTTACCAGACACATCAGTGGGAAGTTGGATCAGAAGTGGAAGAGCCAGGGCTTGAACTGGAGTCCACATGGGATGTTGGCATTGCCAGCCACGGTAGCTTTAACCACTATATCCTGATGCCAGACTCTCCTTTGTGAAATTATACTCATGTGTAGCAATGGCTACAGAAAACACTGATCAAAACAAGCTGCTGTTTAAGATGACATAAGATTATTCTCCATAGTCCCACTATTTCTGCATCACTTCCACATAAATTTTAATTATTTCACCAAGTAGATTAACCTCACTCATTTAACTTTGTTTCTATAAAACAAAGTCATAACACATTTCTTCCTTGTATTTATTACTCCACCTCTGGACCTACATAATGGTAATTTTCAGTCAGGACACAATGGCTCAATGGCTAAATCCTTACCTTGCAAGTACTGGGAACCCATATGGGTGCCAAATCATATCTTGGCTGCTCCACTTTCCATCCAGCTCCCTGTTTATGGCCTGGGAAAGCAGTGGAGGATGGCCCAAAGCCTTGGGACCCTGTACCCACATGGAAGACCTGGAAGAAGCTCCTGGCTTCAGATCAGTTCAGCTCTGACAGCTGCTGCCACTTGGGGAATAAACCAGCAGATGGAAGATCTGTTTCTCCTTTTCTTTGTAAATATGACATGCCTTTCTAATAAACATAATTTTTTCAAAAATTGCAGTAAGTTTCTTTGTAAGAAGCCAAAATATCCTTTTTGCAGTCATATTTTTTAGACTGCAAAAAATTCAATAGTGGCTGGTGTTTTGCTGGAGTAGGTTAAGTCATCACATCCCATATAAGCACAGCTTGAGTTCCAAACACTCCAATTCTGTTCTAGCTCCCTGATAGTGTGCCTGGGAAAGCAGCAGACGATAGAAGACAAAGATGAAATTCCTAGCTTCAGCCTCGTCCAACTCTGGCCAACGTGGTGATCTGGGGAATGAATCAATGGACACCAGATTCTCTCTCTCTGTCCCTCTCTTTTTCTGTCTAAAATATATGTTCTGGATCAGCATCTAAAATATATTTAATATGGTATGTCATACACTTATTTTTGAAGGAATTTATATATGCAATGTCATTAAAACAATGAGCATTTTATTTATTAATGCTATTCTATCTTTAAACACAAGAGATACCCATTTTTCAGGCCTTTGGTTTAAAACACTACTTTCTCCAGTTTTTTGGTTTATTATTATCATAAAGAGAGTAGAAATAAAAAAGGCAAATTTTAAACATCCCAGAATTACTACAAAAATCTCGTTACCAAAGACAACATGATAAAAACCACACCACTGGTACCAAACAAGACCCATCATTTACTGCAACACTTCCTCTATACAGGTAAGAACTGAAGTCCAAGGAACAAGCAATCAATGACATGAGAACCAGATGGGTCCCTGCGGGTTCCTGTTTCCTTACTGGATTCAAGCTAGTCATGTTCAGTTTGTTGCTTCTGAATCTGACAGTGGCCAATGCATTGGGTAAACAAGAGAAAAAGGTACTGCTTATAACCTTCTATGCCAGCCCATCTCTCGTGAAATGCATGCATCCTATCATCCTGACAACACTTTCTGCTTCAGTCCCATACGGGGGTCATTTACTGCCTCAATAATAATTTCACTATGAAGGATTAAGTCTTAGCTTGTCAACAAGAGCAATATCCGGGCACGTGCTGCAGAACACAGGGTTGATCCACTTGGCAAGCAGACTTTTAAATTTTTCACCTATGTATCACCTGTCAGTAAAATGAGAATGCTTTGTAATCAAACAGGAAACTTTATTCTATTCTCATTCTGAAAGGATTTCCTCTCACTAAACAAATAAATCCTAATAAATGTTAGGGCTCACTGCCATGATTCAAGACTCAGTGTAGCTTTACCTTAAACCTGTAAGGATAGATTTTAGGGACTGCACTGTGGGTTAGTGTGCACAATCATTCCTTAGCATGCACATTTTTTTTTAATTTGGCAGTCTTTGTAATTAAATATTTTGTGCATTTGCTTTTACTACCAACTCAACAAATTGCTTTTGCAGGGTACAGGTTATAAATTTAAGTCTAATTCATGATGTTAACCCTACCTAATAAACACTTTACTGTGAAGATGTTTTTAACACATCCTCCAAGTTGCCCCTAAAATGCCAAGAGAAATAGCAATTTATGGTCACTGTAGCACAAAGGGGACTCTTGGACAAGGTGAACAATCTTGAAAAAATGGTCCCAAGTACTCTGTATCAGCTACAGGTAATCTAACCAAATCTCATTTAAGTCCCTAAACTTGATCTTACTAAGCATCAACTGTGTATGCCAAATTCTGATAAACACTAAAGAAAAATTAAATACATTGTTTCAGTTCTGGATGGCTTTTAGTGATTAAGTTCCTACAGTTAAAGATGTTTGATTTTGATCTCAATCGATCTTGCACCTATTTCTTTCCATAATAGCAGAATTTTATGTACTTTATCTGCCAACTGTTCCAACATGTGATCTCTGAATATCTTTTGAATACAGTTAAAGGATGAAGGGGACTGGTGAGTGCCACAGGTAGGATTGGAATGTCACAGCAGCATTCTGTCTCCAATTACCAATTCACACAGTCCAACAGAAAGCAGTTGTAATGTGGTGCTGCAGTTCTCACAAGGCACTATTGTCTGATCGTGTTAATACAAACAGGACACAATAATGAGCCCTGTTTGTGAACGTGTAGATAAGGCAGCCTGCATCCGGTTCTGTCATGGTCCTGTAAACTACACTCGTTTTTCCTTTCACAAGCACTGACCATCCCAGCTTACTAACTTAAATAAACCTTCCACAAAGACCTAAGCTTTACAAGGATTAAGCCGGTGACTCAGTAGGAGGTACGGGTGCCTCTGTGGTAAACCAATGCCCTTGGCATGTGTTCTGTTACAGAATTACACAAAGTGAAATTGATTACTTTAAGGCTTTCCTCCTGAAACTTATTACAAAACAGACTGAGTAGAGCCCAAGTGGAGACTGTCCCTCTAACTAATTATAGTTTAATTACAGGAACCCCAGAAAGTGGCAGTATCAGTTTTTCCTAGGGGTAACTGAGGCAAATGGGCTTCAATTGATCCTGTTTCATGTCTTGTATGACAGAGTCTGTCAGCAGCTAATGGTTCATGATCCTTTCACTGAGGTTTGAAATCAGCCTCTGTGGCAATGCACTCCAGTGGGGGCTCTTTCCCTTCCCCACTGGTCCTCAGACCTCCCTACGCATCACTGCTTAGTTGGGGGGGCTTGCAAGTAGGCTCTGACAACAGTCTGCTCCCTCCAGGGGCTGCCAGGCTGCTGGTGCTCACTATAATGCAGCTTCTGGTTCTCACGGTTACTGTGGAACGAGCAAGGGAAGGGTGGGAACTGGGCAAGTCAGAATACAAGCAAGCTTGCTGTTCTGGAATGCCACCACTTCTCCTGGGCAGGTGTTCCCCAGAATGCAGCACAATTTTAATTTGCAAAGTGCTGAAAAAGTTTACACTAATCATTTTCTGCCAGTTTTCTCATCATTTTATGGAAGACAGTATTTCTGTCCTTACTCAACCATGTTCACTGGCATTCCCCGTCACTGAGATATCATTTTCTGCCCAGCCTGTTTATTCGGAAGTGTAACAGTTTTTGTTCAAATTAATGGAAACAGGACCAGGAGGTAGTGGGGCAATCACATCTGTCTGGTGACACGAGGCAGTTTCCTTGAAAGAAGATTTGAGACAACTCCTTCAGATCCCACAGGGAAAGCAGAAAATGAGGTTTTTAGGGAGGGGTTGAGTATCTCTGGGTTCCTGGAGCTAGCTATCTGCTGCCACCTTGTCCCTCACAGGCAGGCAAGCAGCACTGTAGGGCTCTTGATGCCTGCACATGGAAGTTGGGATTCCTACAAGCAGGATCACCTGCCATTTTGCAGAGATTGTTGAGTGGTTTCTGCAGGAAAATAGACAACATCCAATGTCTCAGGCCCTTTTCTATATAATCCTCAAAACTGTCTGCTGCTTTTCCAAGCTCTGAACTAAAACAATGCCCTATAATGTTCAGAGATGAGGTCGCACATTGGAACAATAGGCAGAATACATAAAATCCCATTATCAGTTATAAGATTGATGCAAGATTAAAACCAAATTTCTTTCAACATTTGTGTTAGTTTTAGGCATATTTCAGCACATCTTTCTAGTTATAGACACAAGAAATGATAATAAACAAAAAGTTATAACCCAATGCCAGTAAAAGCAATAGGCATAAGACAACCTTTTTTTTTTTTGAGTCATCTTCTTTACGTTTGGTCATCGATAAGCACATATGGTGAATAATTCCACAAGTGTAGAAAAGCTGGTGCCAGCAGGAAAAGTACTTTTACTCTGAGCACTAGTCAGGTGAGCAACACCTCAGTTATTTGATTCACGAAGGCAAAAAAGTGAGGTCAGCAGAAGAAAATGTAGAAGTCAATCTCTTGGACCTTCTTAATTACAGAACAGAAACTTAGAAATTTCTCCTGCAAGGCAATTGTTCACAGCCTGGATTAAATTTAATGCCTCTTGGGGTTCCGGCTATAGTCATATCTTGCTGTCGTTTAACCACATCCCATCACAAGGCAATCAAATTAGGTAACTACAACAATTCTGAGCTAATTATTAATGTTTAGGAATACAACACAGCAAACTAACTCCCTCTTGAAAAAAAAAGTCATGTACATAAGCAGTGAAAAGTGAGGTACCCAGGATAATTCTGGAAGATCTCTAATCCTGAGCAATAGCTGTATAAGTTACAATACTGGATTTGCCTACAGATCTAAACCTGTGATTTCCTAAGCACTTAATAACAAACATCAAAACTGAAGCCCAGTGGTATCTCAAAATTAGTGTGATCAACCATTTGTTGTCTGCAAGGCACACATCTATAAAATCTATATCCTCTGAATCGATATATAGATGCTTTCCACCTGAGTTTCTATTAGCCACAAACTGCAAAAACCCTTGAACAAATGCTTCCTGCACTAACCTAACCAGGTTTTCCCAGATACCAGCAGATCCTCCTGTGGAGCTTACATGGGAGGAGATTCAAATTATCTAGATGTTAACAGCAACAATACAAAGAGAATCTACAGATTTTTCTCTTATAGAAAGCATATTCAGGGAGCCCATCACTATTTAGATATAAATCCAATAGCTATCTGTAAATTAAGAATAGAAATCAGAATCCCCTTGGAAAGTGACATAAGGGTTCAACCCAAACTGGAAATGCATCACAGTATGTCACATAATTTGGCGTAGATGTACTGGTCTTTAATGGTTACACAGTCTAGGCTCACAGAACTTCAACCAAGACCTGAGGTTTTAGATTTCCTCTTTCCAACACTTCAGACATGACATCACTCAGGCACAGTTTTTTCAATTAAACTCATAAAATAAATTTGCTAAGAGGGAAAAAAAGATCCAAGCACTTTTCTGTCACGAGAGCCAAAAGAAACAGGGCTGAAACAGCTGAATCTAGATTGTTAAAGTAGAAAACAGAGGTGGGAAAGAAGGGAGGGAGAAGACAGAATTCCAAATGAGTTTTGACTAAATCTGGTACTGAATTGCTCTCTTTGTCTCTATTTCCCAGTAGAGTACCAGAATGCAGCTAGAACAGAGCTTATGATCACAAGGTCTCTGTACATGCTTTCCAAAAGGACTAAGTGAAAGACCTGGCTGCTGATTCATCACAGGAATAAAAAGATTCTGTGAGTCTGTATTGTATTCATTTCCATTATATGAACTTGGTCAAAATTATGTTATTGAGTGGCTAATTTATCAGCACATATTCTTTGACAAAAAGGATTCAAGAGAATCATCTCACTCTTGCAATTTTTTAACACAAATGTTGGTCCTAAATTATCCTCTTTTCTTGAACTTCACTACAACACTACTAATGAGTTGCAGTAACAATTGCACAGCCTGACCCACATCTATCACCATACACTAAGATCCAATCTACATGGATAAAAGACCTAAACCTACATCCAGAAACCTTCAAACTCTTGCAAGAAAATGTAGGAAATACCCTGCAAGACCTAGGAGTAGGTACCGACTTTCTAAGAAGGACACCAAAAGCAATAGCAGTTGAGAACAGAATAAACAAATGGGACCTCATCAAACTAAGAAGCTTCTGTACAGCAAGGGAAACAATCAACAAAGTAAAAAAGCAACCCACAGAGTGGGAGAAGATCTTTGCACACGATATAGGCGATAGGGGGCTAATTTCCAGGATATACAAAGAACTTCAAAACAACCAAAAAACCAAAACAAACAAGCCACTCAAGAAATGGGCACGGGAAATGGGCAAACATTTCACAAAGGAACAAGTCCAAATGGCAAACAAACATATGAAAAAATGTTCCAGCTCCCTAGCAATAAGGGAAATCCAAATTAAAACATCGATGAGGTACCACCTAACACCAGTAAGATTGGCCCACATAAACAAGAACACCAACGACGCTTGCTGGCGAGGATGCGGGGAAAAGGGAACCCTACTCCACTGCTGGTGGAGCTGCAAATTGGTACAGCCTTTATGGAAATCAGTCTGGAGAACACTCAAACAACTCAAAATCTGCATACCATATGACCCAGCAATAGCACTCCTAGGAATATATCCAAAACACCTGTTTTACGACAAACCAACATGCATCCCTATGTTCACTGCAGCACAATCAGTAATTGCGAAAACATGGAAGCAACCGAAATGCCCATCAGCAGAAGATTGGATAAGAAAGCTTTGGTTCATCTACTCCATGGAATACTACTCAGCTATTAAAAAAAACAAAATGCAGTTCTTTGTGGCTAAATGGGCACAACTGGAAACTATAATGCTAAGGGAAATGAGCGAATCCCAAAAGATTAGATACCACATGTTTGCCTTGATTTAACCTGTAATTTTTTGTTTGGTTGTATGTTATTTTTTGAACCTGTCATTGATACTGTCTCAACCCAGATGTTTCGAAGAATGGAACTTGCATTATTTTTAACATTGTTTACCCAATACTATGTCAATTAATTCCATAATGTTGTATAATGATACTGAGGCCTTGTTGGGGCTTTTAACTGACTGGATCTTTACTCTGTTAGACCTATCTTCAGACCATAGAAGGTCTCCCCAAGAGGCCACTGAACTTATCTGGACAATAAGACGCTGAACTTTATGCTAGGCATGTGTTTGCAAGCAATGAATCTCAACTGAACTTGAACTATGGTTATGCAACAAGGTGGAGGAATCCACCATGGGGGGAGGGGTATGGGAGGGGTGGGGGGGATCCCCAGCGCCTATAAAACTGTACTACATAATATAATGTAAGCAACAATAAATAAAAAAAAAAAAAACAATTGCACAGCCTGGATGCCATCACATTATATAAACTGTTAATAAACCACTGCCAGTCAGACACATCTATTTACTTTATTAAGTGAACAGTGGAGTCTGTCCACCTACCCACTATTCACACCATGTCCCTTGCTGCAAGTCACTCCTCCAAAGTCACTCCAAGTCACTCACTGCTATTTCCTACAGAATCCAAGCCTCAAGAATTCACCCTAGGTTTGGTTCACTCCGGTCTCTGGCCTTCTCTGTCCTAAGTTTTGGTGGTAATCCTGTGACAGGAGAAATAAGTCAGAAGACTGATTATCAATCTTGGGTATGGTGCTTATTAACTGGCACATAAATTTCTTCATCCGTAAATTGGGCTACAAATCCTTGAATGCCTCCCAAAGACTTCATGAAGATGTGAAAAATATTTAAAAGTTCCTTCTGTCATATACAAATATTCAATATATTTTTCTGTATCTTTAGCATTTGGTAAGGTACTATTCACAAATCAAGTACCCAAATGTTGGCTTTGAACAAACTACAGATCATGGCTGGAAAATTTTGCAGTCATTTTCACTGTCTGATTTAATAAATATTCACAATTGTGTCAGTGAATGATCCTTTCTTAAAAATAAACAAAGATTTACTATGTATTTGAAAGGGGAAGAGAGAGGGGAAGAAGGAAGGAGGGAGAGATAGAGATAACGATCTTCCATCTCTTATTTCACTTCAGACACTCACAATGGCCAGAGCTGGGCTAGGCCAAAGCCAAGAGTTTCATCAAGTCTCCATGAAAGTGGCAGGGACTGAAACACTCGGGCCGTCTTCTGCCGCTTTTCCCAGGCCATTATAGTAGGGAGCTGAGTTGGAAACAGAGCACCGTTTGGAAAGCATGTACAGAGACCTTGTGATCATAAGCTCTGCTCTAGCTGCATTCTGGTCCTCTACTGGGAAATAGAGGCAACAAGAACATTTCAGTACCAGAATCAAACTGGTGTCCATATGGCATGCCAGTGTTGTAGGGGTGGCTCTGTTATAGCACAATGGGAGCCCCAACAATTCTTAACTGAATTTCACAACACATGAAACAAGTCCTAGAACCTACTTTCCCTTCAATCTAACAATTCATAACACATCGGCTAGGTGCCTTGTTTTCCCATTTCCACACAGACTCTGTCAATTGTTTCTTAGAGAAAGGAACCAATAAAAGGATGATCAAGCAAATACACCTGTCTTATAGTGGGAAATGCTTAGAAACTAAGAAGCTGGCATGTACATGAGCTATAATTAAAGATATCATCATTCTCAATACCAGAACCATTATAATAAACTTCAAGTTACAAAGCTGCATTGTAAATTCTTTTTTTTTTTAATTTATTTTTATTGGAAAGGTAGACACACAGAGAGGAAGAGAGATAGAGAGGAAGATCTTCTGTCTGCTGATTCACTTCACAAGTGGCCGCAATGGCTAGAGTTGATCCAATCTGAAGCCAGGAACCCAGAACCTCTTCTAGGTCTCCCACATGGGTTTAGGGCGAGCTGGATTGGAAGCAGGGTCACCGGGATTAGAACTGGTGCCCATATGGGATCCTGGCATATACAGGGCGAAGACTTTAGCCACCAGGCTACTGCATCAGGCCCAGATTGTAAACTTTTAACACAAGTGTACATATTCTCCTTTTATTAACTTTCAATAAACAAACAAACAAAACTCAAAAATGCAGTAACTCAACTCTTCTGGCTATTTGATTGCTAATGTGATAACTGAAAAGTCAAGTTGGTAATTACACATTATTTTTGCAAGTTCTTCCAAATTTAGAGTATCTGTTTTATGTATGGTCACTGCATTTTGTGCAACTTTAAATTCTACTTCCTTAATAGTATCTTCTCTCCTCTTAAATGAGGTTATAATGAAAATTTTAATCACATCACGGGTGAGCAGAGGGAAGTTAAGCCTGGGAAAAAACATACTTTAAATGCTTATAGCTTTTTTCTCTTCCCCTTTAAAAAATTGGATCCCATGCTAATAGTGGGTCAAATTCTTCAATACCTCCAGAGGGAAAATTTTGACTCAACAAAATCAAACAAAAGGAAAATTGCAGAATAAAATGCAACAGTGACTCTTACTAATGAAGGCTATAAAATCAGCATTGATTTGTGTAAATGAGAAGGCGGCAAAGTGGGAAGAAGTTTATAATCTTATCAGCACTTCTAAGACAAACATGCCTGAAAAAAATAAAAAGAACAAAACTGAACTGAACTTCCAGTGAGTAAGAGAAGCTGCCCCAGAGGCCGCAGCGAAGCAGCGGCTCTGTGGGCCCTTAACTGAGACACGTGGGCAAGGCTAGTCTGGTGGTAGGGGTATGACGTGAGTGTTACCTCATGAAGAGGAGACAGCAGGATCAGAAGGGACAAAGCAAAAGAGGAGACGGACAGAATGCGAGACGATGACAAAAAGTGAAGGGTGTGTAAGGAATACCACAAAGGGAAGGACAAGGAAAACAAAATTGTGCTTGATCTTTGCATACATGAAAAGCAACATGTACAACATGCCTGTGCTATTTCTAAAAGTCATAGATATTGCACAAGGACCAAATAGGATTGGACAGGAATTCAGCCACAAATCCACAAGCTCCAAGAGGTGGGAAATTGATGCAAACTTAAAAGACTCAACTTAAATCAGCATTTCAAGCCAATAAAATACATGTAATTGCCAGGGTGACTCTGAGTTCCTAGAAATGCTGAAGTACAATCAAAGAAATCCAAGTATTTCATTCTTGAGCATGAAACTGAACACAAAGCAGAAGAATGCGATATTGGTTTCTTGGTCATTTCTGAGCACACCTGTGTGTGCTCAAGGAGTTCCTTGGACACAACTTCACTTTAACTTTCAAATCAGTCCATCTATCCCCTGCCCACATAGGAAGTTGGTGCCAACTCCCAGGTGGTACAGATGTTGGCCTATGGCAAATCCCAAGGGGTGATTAAACCAATTTCTTATTATTGAATTCATCATTCTAACTCATGAACATTTCTGGAATAACTAACCAAGGAAATCTTGGATGGCTTATTAGAGGTGTTATATTCAAATGTGAATCCTTCAGCAGACCTGAACTTCACTATGGAGAATTTTGTTAGCTTTGTGTGATCAGAACCTGAGTCAAAGGAGAAAGTGGTAATTAAAAGGCAACCAAGTTCACATGGTTCAATAACAACATTTTCACTGTCTGGCATCTGATGTCAGGACTCTAGTACAATGACCCTCTTTCACTTGCTGAACATCACACTTAAGTAAGTAACACTGCTTGCCAGATCACATCTAGAATAAGAGATAGAAGCTTTCCAAGCTGAAAAGAAATATTTGGGAATGAGAGTGTTAATAAAATTTTTCATTGAACTGAGACCACACAAATTTATGAACTAGCTCTCCATCATGGGTGGGAAAGCTTTCTACCATGGACCACTGAGATATATGTAACACCACGCATGGGCCATATAAAATTATCAACTTAAAAATTAGTCTGTTATAGATTTACTGCATTTCAAGTCCCATCTGTGGTTGCCTTGGTAGAGCCAGATCAAATGATTCCACAGGCATTACATGGCCCGCAGGCCTGATGTTCCTCATCCCTGCTCCGGAGGATAAATATCTCATAGGCAGTTTTGATTTATCCGCCAAGATACAATTAACTCTCAGTACAGTTCCTCTACAGCAAATCTTAGGAGCTCAAAGATGTTCTCTAAAGAACATTAGAATGTAGGTGTGAATGAACAACCTCAGTAATATTACACCCATGAGCAGCACAGGTTGACAACACTAATCTTTCATTAGCACAAAGTATTTCACCAGCATGGATTAAAGGAAGTCTTATGAAGAAATAGGAAGTTACATCTGAAGAACACCTAAGAAAAGGAGCACTATGGAAAGTCTTTCTGCAAGTAAGGATGATAACGCCAGCATTCTGCACCTGTGACAAGAGAATACCTCACGAAACACACACCTGAGTACCCCTGGAGGAAAGCACAACAAGAGAGCATAACGAACAACCACAGGGCTTCTTCAGATTCTTAGATCTCAAAGTGCTTCTTCTGCCCGGGAAACAGTGCTTGCATCGTGATGCCCTCACCCACCTGCTCTCACAGATGTCTACCTACAAGACTACCCTGCTCAATCATTTGCCAGAATATCCTCACTTTCTGTGCCAACAAGGTATGTGCTTCCAAAAAGCTGTTGAAAGATCTAAGACCTGCACAAAGCAAGATCTTGTGAACTGCCAAAGCAGTTCTCATTAGGAGTCAATGGAATTGGGTTGCTGTATAGTATAATACATGGACACACTGTCCATGTCTCACAGTGAATGTGAGATCCTGCTGTCTTAGGGCATCCTTCCAAAATGACCTCCTAATTCAAGGGACTTACCGCAGTGCAGAATGCCTTCCAGAGCGAGACATGCTGTTGCCCACAGGTGATGGCAGGTTGCTCCCTCTGTGCAAGTCCTCGATGGACCTGCTCCAGGGCTTTGATTTGTCCACCGAACTCTCCACAGTACTCTCCACACTCTCAAAGTCAAAACTACAACAAAACAGAAATGCCACCAGGGACTCGAAAATCTGTTTGCATACATACACGGATGTGTGTAACCTGCCATTCCTACAACATGCTGACACTCAAGTATGTGAAGTCTGCAAACAAAGCAAACTGAAAGGGAAACAGAAAATCTGTTCTGAGGATGCCATCTTAGCTTCAAAACACAGAACGACAGACACAGGGCCTGACAAAGTAAGAACAGAACAATGGATGAAGGTTGGTCCGCGAGCTGTGGGTTGTTGTTAAGCTGTTTAACAATGGATGATGAAAACACAACAGCAATGAACTACATTTTACTCTATGGCTTGCTAATGGCTAACACTGCTAGAATGGAAGAGAAGATTCTACAGCTGTCTTCATTTTGCTCTAACAAGTCACAATGCTAGGCTTATGCTAATTTATTCATACCCATCAATTTTCACTGAGCATTTTTCTTCTGGCTTGCTGGCAAGTGTGTTTTTCCAACCATATGTGTTACATTACCAGCAAAGTTGCGGAATTGCTTTGATTTTGGAATCTCTTTCCAATGTGGTGCTCTTTTAAGTAAGACTGCTATTTCTTTGACATTCTTTGAGGTTATTATTCATGTTAGCCATGTTAGAATAACCAGCAAGTTAAGTTGCTCACTCCTGTATAGCTTGAGTAACATTCTGCAACAGAAAGGCCTTTGTGTTCCATGGTTTTCTAAGCCCACAAAATATGCAATTTTGCCTTCTCAAAATAAAAAAAAAAAAAAAGAAAAAAGAAAAACGCTGTGTTGCTTTTTTCAAGCAACACCTGATCAGATGTAGCACAACAGAAGGCAGCAATCAATAGCATCCCCTGAAAGATTTTAGAGATTGCAGAAGAAAAACAAGCAGTAATTCATACTGAAATTTACAATAGGAGTTTTAATAAAAAGATGACTGCAAGAATAAAATATTTGGTTATAATGTCCATGTAAAAACTATGTAATACTCCATTTTTAGGGACTAACTGGACAGCACAGATTGAGGTAAAGTCAGTAGAGGGGGTTTGATCAATCTCATCTGTCTTGGGATGCAAAAGGCAATGCTGAACAGAAATCAGGGAGAATAGCATAATTTCATAAAGCCTTAATTACTAAAAACTGAAGGCTATTATTGAGTTTGGATAAGACGAACTCAGATGACGTGATGAGATTATTTACGGTGTTGCCATTGGTAACAGGCGCCCACATAATTCAGCTGATCAGAGAGTAAGTTCCTCTGAGCGCGTGTGCCCTTTGACACAGTGGAAAAGCCAACAGTTAACTTATTGAAGACTTTTGCTAAGGTTAGAACACAAACCTGCTGCCTCACATTCCACAGTGCAGGAAGTTGCTACATAACAAGGAGAAGTAACAAAATTTCCAGCCCATTAGTTTTAAGAAAGATAACACATTTTGTACCTCTCTATAATTTATTACGAAATTGAAACAAACCGAAACAAACAAAAAGAATGTTTAAAAAAACAGATACCAAGCCAGGAAACGAAAGTCCGACTTGTGATCTTTCATGGGTCACTGTCTTATGTTACAGATTGTATTAATTTTTGTATGGTAGCACACTCTCCTTGTTGGTGCTAGGTTAGGGTGCATTTGAGAGAGCTCATTCAAAAAAGCTCTATTCTCATGTGAATAAAGCTTCATTGCAGCAAATACAGAGTCTGGAATATGTAATTCTCATCCATCAATGCCTTCTTCCCTGACTTTTTGTCAATCTTACTCTTTAAAATAGACAGCATGAAAATACTCTATTTTGTTCCATAATATGAAAACTCAGAGATTTCAGCTATGAAAACGAGGATTATGCTGCAGAGGACTGTTTCTGAGAAAGATAAGCCCTTGTCTATAAATTCTCCTAAGCCTCTACTATCTAATATATGAGGCATGAAAAATCCATCTAGCCAGTTTCAGCAAACAGTTTGGTTTCTGAATTTGTAAAGCAGGAATAATTATAGCTTTCTCTTCACAGATTCTTGGGGAAGTAATGGAGATTACAGGATAACATCTGGGTAGGTCTTAAGACCAACTCTTGCAATGGTGCGATACAAAAATCAAGTTTTTTTTTCTTTACGAATAGAAGAAAAACAATACCTGTGTTGCAATATGTTATAGTCAAGTACACTATTGCCTCAGCCTATGTGTGACAGTTTATCTGTGGATATTGGAACATTTGATTAAAGAAAAAGGTAACGTTTCATATAAATACATATCTTCCAATTTTCTTGTAATATTTCAGAAGCCAAGAAAACAATTTCATGAAATAACAAAAACAAGACAGACACGGGGACACACATGCGCACACACACACACACACACACACCCTGCTCTCTCCCAGTTATTTTCTCTCTCAGGTTTTTGCCAGATAATTATAGCAACACAGATACATGTAACACAAAAGACCAAGTCTCTGGCTGCCCCTTCCTCCTCCAGTGCTTTCTATAATGACTGTCTATGCATTTACTAGACATACATTATACTATTTTCAAATAAAAAAGAGTCACTCTTCAGCATCTTCCTTTATTTACTCAATGTTACAACAGTACACACAAATCTGTGAAGGGAAAAGGGCATTTAACCTGGCAGCTAAGACATTCATGGTCCATATCGTAGTGTTTGGGCTGGATTCCTGGCTTAGGCTCCTGACACCATTCCCACCCATCTAGACCAGGAGAAGCACTGGCTGACAGTTCAAAAGATTGAGTTCCTGTCATCCCCATGGGAGGTGTGGACTGGGTTCTAGGTTCCAGGCTTCAGCAGAGCCCAGTCCTGATCACTGCTATAGTAGTTTGGAGCACAGAATCAGTGAATGAGAGCTTTCTCTGTCATGTAAAGAAATAAAAAAGGTAAAATACATAGAAAATGGAATTAACAGATAAGTTTATTTTGCTGCAGCAAAACTGAAATACATGCATAGGGGTTTTTCCACAAAGCACATTTTTTTCCATGAACTTTCTGAAGCTCCTTTGCATGCACAGGTTTTAAAACACTTTTTCCAATGTAAGCTTTTAAAATACCTTCAGTTATCACATCTATCTCTTTCAGTAACTGCGGGGGTACTATATTTAGATTTATAAGCTTTATTTTGCAAATAAAGTCTCCTTTAAGGAAGACTTCTACCCATCTGCTCTCATTCTGCCTTGGAGGCATTTTTTTAGACACCAGTTATGTGATTTCATTTTATTTCCCAAACAGAACAACTCCCCCTTAAACATTACATGTTGCTGGTGTGTCCCTTGTTTATTGTGGTGTATAACTTAACCATAGAGTACCATCTTCTGTGACCACATAAAATTCAAATGCAGGCAATCCCAGGTTTACTTACGTTACTGCATACTGTGCAAATGACAGATACTCCACTAGAAAATCAAGACCTTTATTTTCTTCGTTCAAAAACTCTCTGACCCACCTGTTGAAAAAAAAAATCACTGATGAGGTGGATCATGGGAAAAATACAGTGATCATTTTGTCTTACCACCAGAAACAATTCTTTCATTGTCTGAATGGAAACACAGAGGAAGGTCTAGACTACTGCACATGAGACACAGATATAGCAACTGAGAGAATCCCATCATTTCACTGTGTTAGAATAAGGGGCAAAAGGCACACAAAGTCCATTTTTGCATGGTCCTGATTAGGAGATAACCTATAAAGGAACTCACTAAATGATCTTCTTTTGCCACAGTTGATGGACAGCCTCCTCATTGAAGCAGCCAAGGTTGCATGGGGTTTGAGGCAAACTGGGAACAAGACAATGTAACCACTAAAATCCAGGCCTGATGCCAAACCTCAAACCTGCATTCCACTCCTTCTTGGCACGATGAGCTATAGAAACCACTAAACTATCCAATAAGATTCCAGTGTTTATGGGCTTCTGGAAATTCAATAGGGATAATGATTTGCTTAATTTTTTCCATGTATATTAAAAACCTTTGTAAAAGCTGCAGGCACCGCAGACCATCACTAAGACCCACACATGACAAATATCATTTTGTTTAAAAATGCTTCTTAAATCATACCACTTTACATTCAAATAGTGCTCAAGACATCACCAAGCATGACTACCCATTTTTAGTTGCTCTTCCAAAGAGGTCCAACAGGCAGCTGAGCAGAATCTGCAGTTTCTGTGGATAAGTATCTCATAGCCCTTTTTACAGATTTGCTCCAGGACATTTGCATCCAAAGAACAGGGTAGGGGGGTTAGACTGAAACTTTCCTGGGTTCACCTCCAGCCAACATAAAAAGAGGGTCCGCATTTAACTCAGTGTATCATGTCACAGTCACTGGGCTTGAGACCTAGCTCTGCTTCCAATTCCAGCTTCCCAGTGCACACCCAGAGACATAGCAGTTACAGCTCTAGGACCTGGATCTCTCATCTGTATGAGAGAAAATGGAGTTTCTGGCCCAATCCTAACTCTTGGGGACCCACGGGTAGTGAACCAGAGGACGGGAACTTCCTCAATTTCTCTTTCTCTGCAATGACTAAATTAAATTTTTTTAAAAAAAATAAAGAGGAGAGCTAGTATTGCTAAAATGATACTTGAAGTACATGCACAACAGTATTCCATAATGGAACCTTTTTTCCATGAGCAAAAAATCAAAAAGGTAGAGCAGCTATCATGACAGCCACCTTTGCTGGGCAATATTGCCATGTGTCTCTCAGACTCTTTGAGATCTTTATCTCCAAAGCAGAAAAAACTCCAGTGAAGTCAGGATGCCTGTTTTTAGTCTAATTGTTTTAGAGTGGGGTTGTTTTCTTGCTTTTATTCCCAGGCATGTTTTTACAGTCTTGTCTTCTTCATGACATAAACTCAGGAGAGCAGCAAGGTGGAAAATTCGATAGCAAAAATTGACAGCTTGCCGCAGGTAAATTGCCTCAAACACATGTGTTCAACAGAACTGCATGGTACTCCAATTCACTTAGTTTGAAGGAGGCCAGAGGAGCAAAACGGGCAAAGAAAACATGTCCCATTTGTTCTCATATAGTGGGTTTGTTATGAGATCTGAACACAGCCATCAGGGCCAGTCACTGGTTGAGACTGAAGTGATATCACAGCATCTGCTTCTAGATCCGTGTTTTTCTTTGGTTTGTGTTAATTACTGCCTATGCTGCTAGATTCCTTGAGACCCTAGAGATTTTAAAATGTTGATAATTAGAGATTCAGAAATAGTAAAAAGATCATTTTCTTTTAAAAAAATGGCAGCACACCTCCCTCGTGGGTAACTACTCCCACTGGAGAGCACAAAAACCAGGACAGGGGCAGGGTTGCTAAACAGAAGGGCACCTGCCAGTATGTGTGTGGGCTGGATAGTGGGCTGGTTGTGTCGAACTAAGCTTCAATGCCCACTGATAAGTACCAGAGCTTAATGGGAGGAGGGACAGACTGAACAAGCCTGCAGTACATACTCGCATACATGGGAACTACTAGGGAAGGGAGCAAGCCTGGTGGGGGTTATGGGAGTTGCTCCAGCTGAGCTGCAGCTCCCACTGGTTTGTGTGAGGACCGAGTATGAAGTGGGTAGGCTCAAGATGCTCAAGATGGACCACAATATCCATTGGTCCAAGTGAATGACAAAGCTGGAAACAGAACTGACCCAGCAGAGACTGGTCACACTAAGTAGGGCCATGAGATTAATTAACACGCTGGAGAACCATATACGGGGGAAGATTCTGTGGGAGATATGTGGGCCAAACCCTATGAAAATGCTAGCCCTACAGGTTACTTCGAGATGGAATCGTGGTGGACTAAGCTAGGTGTGACTGGGGAGCTTGCCATTGACCACAGATTGGAGAACCAATGGCAGTCTGGACTAGTTGGGTCAGTGGCACTCGAATGTGCATCCTGAGGTGGGTGTGGGGTGGGCCAGATCGCAACGTTCACCAGCTCATGCAAAGACAAGGTGGGGGACCGACTGTTCCAGGCACTGGCCTAAAGACCAGTGGCATGTATGAGAACCGAGTCTGGGGGGGATCTGGGGAAGAAACTTGGGAAGCTCCCCTGGCAAGTTATAGCTCCCACAGGTGAATAGTTGGTCTGGACCTGGAGGTTGGACAGGCTGGGCAAAGTAGCACCAACAGCTCATCAATGTATGAAAAGGCAATGGAACAGGTGCACTGGGCAGGACTGAGCAAACCTTAGCCCACAAGTAAGATTGGAAACCAGAGTGGAGCACAGGACATGCCCAGCTAGATTTTTGCACCAACTGGTCTGCATGAGCCACAGATGCTACGCCACAGTGTCTAAGGCAGGGGTCGTGACAGGTGAGGGGCTGTGCCAAGCAGAGTCAGAGCAACCACTGGCATGTGTGGAATCTATAGCTGGGAACAGGCCTGGTTGAGGGGCTAAGGGGACACCCTAGCTGGGTGGAGGTTCCCACCAAGGGGTGCACGAGCTGGAGTGGGGCTGCGTTCTGGTCAGGATACATTTGTAGTCTCCCTTGGGACAAGTGTGGACTGGGACAAGACGCACCAGGCCAGGCCAGACTGCAACATCTTCTGGTGTTCCAGAGGACCAGGGTAGATGTGGGACGGACTAGGCAAGGTCTCAACCCCAACTGAGCCATATATGAGCTATATGTGGGTAGGGACAAGCTATGGCTGGGTTGAAAGATCCTACAGCAAGAACCAGAATGGGCTGAAGGCCAGTTAGGAAAAGCCACTGTTCCTGCTAGGACAGGAGGCAAACTGAGTAGTACTGGCTCATGGACCCACTGTATGCACGAAAGCTGGCACTTGGAGGGGTTCTGATGGAGGAGCCCAGGCAACTCCTCTGGCAGGACACAGACCCTACAGGTAAGCATAAGAAAGATAGAAGGATATAGCCAAGAGGTCATGGAATGTCCCATTGGCATACATTCGACATGGGTTGGGGTCTGAATCAGTTCACGTCATCCACTAGCAAATCCGAATGCCAGAACAGAGTGTGGGTCGAGCCAGGTTTGGTCATGATAAAAAGCAGTACACAACACGGAATGCCAAGGTAAGGTTGCCTGAGCCAGATGTGATCGCAGCGCCCAACCAGCACATGTGAGAGCCAAGAAGGGAGGGGGCAGAACCAGCAAGGGATTAAGGGGTGGTTCCCTTGCTGAACAGCCACTCCCACTGGAGAGCATGAGCTGGGATGGGGGTAGACCAGACTAGGCCAGGCTACGACACCTGCGCTCCTCATGTGGACCAGAGCAGGGAAAAACCAGGCTGGGCTGATTATTCCTACTGGTGCAACCTATGATTAGAGTGGGTGAGGGTTGTTGGGGCTAAGCCACAGCATCAGCTCGCAGAATCTGGCACTGGGGGCTAATTCTGTCAAATTAAATCACAGAAACACCTGGAGAGTGCATAATCTGGGAGTGGGAGTGGCCTGAGTGGGAAATAGTGGGCTCCACCCTCTTGGGTTGCCACCCCCCACGGGAAGGCACGAAAACTAGGACAGGGGCTGTGGTGGCTAGACAGACACCCAACAACATCCGTGAAGGCTAGACAGTTGAGCTGGTTAGATGGAACAAGGTTTTAATGCCCATTGACATGTATGAGAGCAGAAGGGAATGTGGGACAGACTGCACTACTCTGCTACACATACTAACAAACCAGGGTAGGGGGCAGGCCTGGTTGGAGTTATTGTGGGTCTCTCAGGCTACCGTGCAGCTCCCACTGGTTTGTGTGAGGGCTGAGTATGCACTGGGCAGAACCAGGCTGGACTGCAAACACCCACTGGTTCCAGAGGAAGACAGGGATGGAAACAGAACCAACCCAGCAACTGCAACCACCAGGTGATCGGGGCGATGGATCACCAGCTGTACTGGGCCCTGTGCTTGCTAGCACATACAATAGTCTGGTCTGGGAACACCTCAGACAGAGTTTCTTTGGGGATCCCGCCAATCGAGCTTTCAGACTCAGAACGCTAACCATCAAATGGCAGAGGACAGAACAAGTCAATCAATCACCTCAGCTATATGTTGGCAATGAAAATGCTGGGCAAACTGAGACGCTATGATGGAGTATGTCAATCAGTGTAATCTCCAACAACCGCATCGTGCTTGGAGTGGTGAGAGTGGCAGCAATTCAGAACTGTTGAATTATCAGAACCACTTGAGCAAGACCCTCAGAGCATGCCCCACATCCGGGACCTGGGGTGGATGGGAGACTGGGTGGAGCTTCTTCCTTAAAATCTCCTTTTAGATCAGATATATTAAGGAAACTATACGGAACTAATTGTCTTACCCATCTTCCTGTAGTGCTTGAACCTTTTTACCCTAATTATGTCAAGACTGTCAAAAATAAAATTAATAAAAAAAATGGCAAGAGACTTCAAAATTAGAACCTACTACCATAATTAGATGGCTAGTATTTCTTTAAATTGAAGCCCTTCCATTCCTCCCAGGCACTTCTACTGCTCTGGCACATGGGTTCTGATTGCACACTCTAGAATGACCAAGGGAGGTGATGTCAACTTAACGTGAAAAATAACCATCACAGTCCACATTATTTGAGGCATTTTTTGTTTCATATATTCTGTTACAGTAGCCTATAAGAACACTCTAAATGAGGAGTTCTGAAAAATAGTCACTGCTGTGCCTTTTGATGGTCCCTAAAGAGTACATATCATGTAGATTTCCTTAGGGTCTGACACTGTGTCAAACGCTGGCACTGCCAACTAACTTAGAAAGCTAAGCCAAAAATCAGACAAGAGGCAAGTGCCCCCAGTAAAAAGAACTGGCAAGAGCAACAGAACAGGCAATGGCCAAGTGCCACAATTTTCTTGACTCAACATGCCAAAATTCAGACACCTTGATGCAGTGATCAAGAATATTAATTGCCTTTTCTTATTGTACTTCCAAGTCCTTATTGATATCCCCTCTCCACTTGCTGACGTCGAGAAAGTGTCCTAAAGGGAACTATCAGGGTTGGCACAGTGGACTAATATTTTCTCTCTCTGTATCTCTATCTCTGTCTCTCCCCTCTCTCTGCCTTCCTCCCTCTCATTTCACACAGATAAATAAATATTTTATTAAAAAAGACAACAGTCAAAGTGAAAGGCAGGAGCTGGCTGCAAATATCCTAACAAGGCCTGATTCTGATTTAGTTCCATGAGGTTCCATCTTTTGTAAAATTACATGAACTTCTGAGTCTCTGATCTGACCCTGACATCCTAAGTGCTTTAAGAAAGAATGAGACACATGGAAACCAGGACTGGGGCAGGGGTGGCTGGACAGAAAGGCACCCACTGGCATGTGTGAGGGCTGGATAGAGGAGCTGGTTGGGTTGAACTAGGCTTCAATGCCCATTAACAGGTAGAAGAGCTGAGTGGGATATGGGACAGACTGGACTAGTTTGCTGTAATACTAGCAAGCATGGGAATCAGGGCAGTGGGTGGACCTGGTGGGGGTTATTGTGGGTCACTCTGACTAGGCTGCAGCTCCCACTGGTTTGTGTGAGGGCCAAGTGTGTGCTGGACAGAATCAGGCTGGACTGTAACACCCTTCGGTTCCAGAGGAAGACAGGACTGGAAACAGAAGCGACCCAGCAATTACAACCACCAGCTGATTGGACCGATGGACTGTGCTGGGCCCTATACTTGCAAGTACACACAAGAATCTGGTCTGGGATCATCTCAGACAAAGTTTCTTTGGGGATCTCCCCAATCGAACTGCTGATCTCAGAACCCTAACCATGAAGAGGATATAGGCTCCATGGTCTGCCATGGAGTGCAAGTGTCAGAGCCAAGCCTCCTCAGAGGCTCAGACAGAGCATTGGAAAGCATATTCAGGTACACATGGAGGATATCGAAACCTGCAGAGGATACCTGGCACCACAACAGAGGACAGATCAAGCTGATCAACTACCCCTACCAATCATTGGCAGTGGTAAAAATTTAGGCAAATGGAAACTCTAAGGTGGACTATGTTAAACAACGGATTCTACAGCGACTTCATTGTGCTTGGAATGGCCAGAATGTCAACAATTCATAACTGTTGAACCATCAAAACTACTTGAGCAAGACCCTCAGAGCATGCCCCACCCTGAGAACCTGGGATGAGTGGGAGGCTGGATGGGGCTTCTCCCTTTATCTCTCCCTTTACCGCAGATACAGAAAAAAAGAGAACGTGCAAACAATAGTCCTCCCCACTTTCCTGTAACCCTTGACCATTTGGGCCCTAATTAATCATGTAAAGATTGTCAAAAATAAAGAAATTAAAAAAAAAAAGAAAAAAGAATGAGACATAAATTCTTCAGGAGTGACCATCATACTCCCTTTAGCAAAAGCTAACAGGGTAGCATAGTCATTTCAGCAAACCGAGTAAGATTATAAGAAACAAAATAACCATCATTCTGTCTCAGTCTCTACTTCCTCCCTCTTGAGATATATAGAGAACAGAACAGATTGAGAGTGAACTTCCATGGAAAAGGACCAGTAAGAAAGAACGAACGGAAGATGGAAAATGGCAACTTTCCTAAGTAGGATCTTGAATCTAAGCACAATAAAGAACATGGATAGCATATCTTACAGATGTACATACATAATCATGCAATAAGTCTACTGTAAATTTAGGGTTCCTAGAGCAAATTATTTCCCTTTTCACCTCTAGGTCCGCTATAGACTTTTTTTTTTCAGATCTCTCACTGAATTATTAAAATAACACAAGAAACAATCTAGGCTCCTTACTTCAACAGCTGGACAACATTTAGATCTTACTCAGCCTGCTGAACTATTCCTTTTTCAGAGCCATAGATATCATCCAAAATTTTCCTGATATCCTTATTTTTAACTGTGGTTGCCTGCTGAATTAAAACAGCTGAATTTTTAAAAAGTTCAATGTCATGTCTAGGATTAATTCATCTTTCTGGCCTTGAGATGGTGAACAAACAACACTTGGTCTCATCCAAAGCACCTGAATGTACTTTTTAGCCAAGAAATTTTAGATTTTCATCAGAGACCCATTCTCCTGGATAAGTATGTTGATGGGGAAGTGAGCATACATAGACCTCATTCTGGACCTGACTACAGTTGCTAGTTCCTTGCGATTCCCCCACCATTGGTCAAGTCACAACCTCTTCTTCTTTCCAAGGAGGCTGAGTTCCACATTGATGTGACTGAACTCCCTTCATAGGGTTCCTCTGGGCCCCTTCACAATCACTCAGAAACAGAGAAGAAGATATGAAAGTTCACAAGAGACCAGGAATAGCCAAAGCTATCTTGAAGAATAAAAATCAAGTTGAAGAATCCCAATTCCAGACCTACAGACATACTTACAGGACAGTAGTCATCAAAACAGTCTGGTACTGATACAAAAACAGAGAAGAAGATCGATGGAATGGAATAGAAACCCCAGAAGGGAGCCCACACATGTACAGGCAACTAATCTTCGACAAGAAAACTGAGATCCAGTGAAAAAGCCTGGTCTCTTTAACAAATGCTGTAGGGATAATTGGATAGCAGCCTGAAGAGGTAAGAAGACCTAGACCTATCATCTTATACAAATATCAGGTCTAAATGGATCAAGAACCTAAATCTGTACGCAGAAGCCATCAAACTATTAAGAGGAAAACATAGGAAGAGCTCTCCAAGATATAGAAATAGGGAAAGACTTCTTGAAAGACACCAAAAGCACAGGTAGTCAAAGCCAAATTAAAAAAAAAAAAAAAACCAAAAACTAGACTACATCAAGCTGAGAAGTTTCTGTACAGCAAGGGACATGATCAACAAGCGAAGAAGCAACAAACAGAATGTGAGAAAAGCATTGCCCTCTACACAACTGAGAGGGGATTTACCAAGAGCTTCAGAAACCCAGGGACAGTAAAAAACAACCCCGTGAAAAAAAAATGGGCAAAGTAAATGAACAGACACTTTTCAAAAAAACAAATTCAAATGGCTAATAGACATATGAAAAGATGCTCAGGCTCCCTAGCAGTCATGGAGATACAAATGAAAACCACATTGAGATTCCATTAAATCCAATGAGGTTAGCCTTAATTCAGAACTCTACTAACAACACTTGCTAGTTTGGATGTGGCGAGAAAGGTACCCTCCTCTGCTGTTGGTGGAAGTGTAGCTTAGTATAACCACTATGGAAATTAGTACGGAAAGTGCTTGAGAACTCTAAATAAACCTGCCATATGACCCAGCTATCCCACTCCTAGGAATATATTCAAAGGAAATGAAAACTGCAAATTTTCCTTACTGTAACCTGTAATCCTATATTTACAGCAACACAATCCATAATAGCAAAGACATGGAAACAACCAGATGTTCATCCAAAGAGGAGCAGTTAAAGAAACTACACTGAATACTATTCATCAACTAGGAAGAATGAAATTCTACCATTTGCAACCAAATGATCCCAACTAGAGACCATTATGCTCAGTGAAATAAGTCAGTTTCGAAAGAACAAATACCATATGTTCTCCCTTATATAAGGAAAATTCATGCAAAATATAAGATCAATAGCACATTCAATACTGTTTTTGCTACAATCCATGTGTTTTAATATTTGTCTTTCATTTCTTTAGTTTGTTTTCTCTTATTAAATTCTTCATTGACTCATAGATCATACACTAGTACTATTTCTCCAAGGTTTTTGTTTGTTTTCTGTTTTATTTCATCATTAACAAATTGGTTATTTGGTAGCATATCATTTAACTCCACAGTGTTGAAAAATTTTTTAAACTTTATTCCTGTTGCTGATTTTATTTTACAGGTTTTCATTTAATGGAATGTAAAGTAAATGCATAAGAGAGACTTTCACATCCAGACATGAAAATACAGTGCAGTATGCATCTCTGCTTCCAAATCAAGCAAGAACTTTCAGTGAGACTGATGGATATATCTTGACAATAGGATGCTTGAACTACCGGCAATGTCAGGACACACTTAAATAGCAGAGCGATGGACTTAGTATTGCTTATGAAGGACTCTAATATTGTAATAATTTGAGAGAAATCAGTTGGGGGGCAGTGAACTTGGGGAGGGAGTAAGGAAAATCCCAGAGCCTATGGAACTGTACCATAAAAATTAAAATAAAATAGAAGGGGAAAAAAAAAGAATCCTACTGTTCTACCAATTAGACACTCAAGATACCTGCAAACACAGGAAACAAGATGATTGTATCATCTTTACATCCATGTTTGTCAGAATTCATATTGCTGTCAATAGGCACGCTTTCCAAACTAATATCTTATCTTTTAGCCTCCAACTAGAATCTATCAGACATATTGTAGAAAATCTGTGCTTTTTAATTTGGTGCAAACAATTTTAAAAGTGCAGTTTCAAAATTGGTGCAAACAATTTTTAAAAACGCATACATAGTTTTCTCACAAGGATTGAAGACCACCCTGAAATATTTAATGAAAGACAAAATGGTCACGGATCTTGATGATTTCCCCAAAATGTCATCTAGGAATGAACTAGTCCTAAAGATAGGGTTCCTTGATATAACCACATACTTGTGCACACCTACACGTTACACACATCTGGAAAGCAGCTTTAGTTATTCTCCCATTTTTTTCTGTTTTGGCACGGCCCAGACAATTCAGCAAGCAAGCTGGACAGCCAAATGGGAAGATCTTTATCACTCAATTATTTTTCTTATTATAAACTACCTCCCAATTCCTCATACTTCCCCCGTTGCAATTTCATGATGTTCTCTCAACTTCCCAAGGAGATAAAGTGAAATGAGGGTCCTTGAGAATTTCCTTGACCTTTCACCCAGGATGAAAACTAATTTTCTACCACAATCAGTAGCTTTCTTAGAATAAATTACCTACAAGGAGAGACAGCCTATACCTCAGGTCCACAGAACAAAGCCAGTCAATCCACCCAGTTCACCTTCACCATCACTTGGATTCTACTGCACTGAAGCTACAGCACCCATGACAACCACCTACTTACTTGGTTCATTTCAAGGGTATTCCAAGTAATTTCAAGCACATGAGTAAGTAATAATCCAATTTCTCTCTATTATTATAGTTCCTAAGAGTATGTGAATGGAATTATTTTTAGCCCAATTATTTCAATTTGGCTCAAAGAAAATTAATTTTCTTTGAGAAGATTGCTCCATTTTAGAGTTTTTGGCTTATACAAAACTCAACAAAGCCTTGGTTTGACAAACCTGCAGTTTAGAATGTTATCTCAGCAAAGCCCAAGACTTTAATTTTGAAAAGCAAGCATGTGCCAAGAATAATTTTTTTAGGACAAGTAGATTTTAAACATAATTCCTCCTTTTAATTTCCAGGAATTAAAATATGCTATGTCTCACGGCCATGTTAGTATAACTTTCTACATGGAATTTTTTAGGTAGTACTATAAAAATAATTATATTATTTTTAATGGTTATCATAATTACCAACAGATATCACACATTAAATAGTTACTATGTATCAGATTTTATATTAGGTCCTTTGTAAATTATTTCAGTTAGTTTTTCAATACCCCTATGAGATATTATCTTCATTTCATAAATGAGGATTTCCAGGCACTTGGTAAGCACAGGGCTTTATACAACATCATAATCTAAAACCAAGTAAACGGGCATGGGAAAAATGCAAATCAAGATCTCTTTGTCCACAAGGCAAAGGCGCCCAATTTTCCTCACATATGGGTCCCATGAAGATTTCTCTCTATATATATATATCTATATATCTGCATCTATATCTGCATCTATATCTATATCACCTGACATGGTAAGAATGGTTGACTATAGTAAATGATTATTTTCATCATTATTCAAAAATTATTCAGAAAAGCTCCCAATCAAATAAGGTAAAGTAGTTAGTTTGCATAATCAAGAGTTTAGTTCAGGGTTGAATTTTCAGGATAGGCAAGGCAGGTCAAAAGCTCACTGTGTGGTTTCATTAGATATCAATTTATGACAGTAGCTAGTTGCAAACAATCAAGACAATGCATCACATAAATATCTCTGCTGCTAAAATCAAAGTGTGTCTCACAGAGGTGGTAAGACAAGGGAAAATGAAGATGAAAGAATCGTAAGAATCTTTCAGCAAGTCTTACAGTATCCTCAACAACAAACCATTCCAATTGCTTGCAGATTGTGCTGGCTTGAACCCAGCCAAGACTTTGTTATTCAGCCAACTTTGTATTGGAAATGACTGTCTTGCTTTGGTATTTGATGGTCAATTTCACATTATTTCAGCAATGCCTGAAGAAATGCTTTTTGACAATTTATAGAAATCCTGGCTGCAATTCATCCCACTATTTTTAGTTAAGACGAGACCAAGGCACCGTGTTGGGCCATACCAAATAGAATCTAGTTCCCGAGTCATAAATACAGGAAAGTATTTAAGTTTTCTACGTTTGGATGTCCAACTACATTAAACTACCACTACCTTTGCCCCTACTAGACAAGCCTCATTGCTTTGATCCCAGAACCTGATTGTCTTAATTTCTTTCAAAAAAAGAACTACCAGGATAAGCTACATATTGAAAGAAGACATTTTGATCAAAAGCATCTGGTTCTTCCCAGCTGTACACTTTGTGCAATTCATTCACCTTCTCTGGTCCTTAATTCTTTCCATTTATAAAATGGGGTGTTATACAATCCTTAATTTCTCTTCCCATTTTAAAAATCATTATGCTGTGACTCATTATTCTATTGCCCATGTTCTAGAACAAAGGCTAGCATCCCTTTATTTTCTGTGAAATTCACTGTAGGTGACCAACAGGCCAGGTTATTCTTGAAGTAATGGACATTCTCACCCAAGCTCTCTCATTTCTAAGTTATAAGCATTTCTACAATTTAGGAAGGCTAATCACGAAATAACTGTGTTAGTCATTTGAATAGCTTTAGGGGTGGGAAAGATCTGGCCCAAGGGCTACATAAAGCATATTGAACCATTTGTTCTAGCCCTGCCAACAACTGCAGGCAGGATTCAAAATTCCATCAATCTATAGCAGGCTAATTTTAAGCTGATAATTTTGAATAGCCTGAAAATGATGTTATAAATATCCAAATGGCCCTTGGCAGAAAAATGAAAAAGTTTCACCACTCATTTCACTCCTATCACAGTCAAAAGCAGAACTGTTACATGATATATCTGTTTTATAATATGCTATAAAATCATAGGCACTGTAAGTGTAAAATTTCATTTCCAAAAGACCTGCAAAGGGAGTCACATAGGAAAATTCTCAGAGTACACAACCATATGATTATAAAGCTCAAGAATCAATACCCAGAGGAGTTAAGAACTTTCTCAGTGTTAAACAGGCATATTGGAACTAAAGCTGTAAAAACCCAGTACCTGGTATCACTCTACTTTGGAGATAAGCATTCCATTTTAAAGTACTGGACAGTTATGCCATCCCAAAGGTAAGAATGCAAGGAACAGAGTCACACAAGCTTGGGGCAAGGCAACTACACTGAGGTGTGAGCCACACTCAGACATGCTTGTTGCAGAGATTTAACAAATTTTATTCTCCCAGAGCAGATGTACATTCTTTAAATTTTGAGATGCATTGAAAAGGAAGTTGAAACAACACATGCAAGTGCAGTCGAGTCAGGCAACATTATTCAAGCTCCTGCCATAATCTGGTCAGAACTTCTAGGAAATTAAGGTCAGGGGAGGGGAGGAGAGAAACTCCAAATAACCAACCTAATAACTACAGGGAAGTCTATAGATTTCTCATGATATTTGTCTCTAGCTACTCATGGGGGTTCCTAAATTGCCAGATTTGTTACATACATATTAAAGTAAGCACTCACAATGACTTGCCCAAATTGAATGCATCCAAGAAAGTAAGTGCAGAATTATCATGAAAGCCTCAAATCAAAGATTGGCTATCCTACCTGCCTCTAATGATTCTTTTTTTTTTTTTTTTCATTTTTTAAAGTCAGTGCTACAATCATAGAGGGGAAGAGAGATCTTCCATTCAGCACAATAACAAGGGCCAGGCCAGGCCAAAGCCATAAGCTTCACCTAGACTCCCAGATGAGTGGCAGGAGACCAAGCTTTTGGGCCATCTCCCACTGTTTTCACAGGTGCATTAGCAGGGAATTGAGAAGGAAGTGGAATATCTAGATCTATTCCTTATGGGATACTGGTGTCACAGGAGCTTAATTTGCTGTGCCACAGCCCCTGCCCTCCTCTAATAATTCTTACAGAGTGAGCAATTAGAGTACTAACAAAGTTTCTACCCATCTAAACCTTAGCTTCTTTTAATGAGCAACAAGAATGTTCAACTTTTTGGAAACCACCCATCTGTAAAATGTCTAAAAGCCTTACAGCTCAGATATTAGAGGAAACACTCACCCAATGTGGTTGGTTCTTAAAGATATTTCCAGTTCTCTCAACACTTGTGTAGATTCTTGAACACGCCTTCTGAATTTCTGTAACACAACAACACATATTCTCACAAATTATTTTAGCAACTGTTGTAACAGTAGCTTGCTTAGCTTTAACACCACATGAGAAACACGTTTTCTAAAGTGAGCTGCTTTCACAAAGCACACTAAGATTTTTTAACAAAGAAAATCAGAGGAGGGACTAAGAAAATGACTGACTTAATACAATAAGTATCTTCAGCAATCATATTCACCAAGACACCTATGGGTCAAAGACCCCAAGAAAACCTCCAGTACCAAGCACTTACTAAGAGGACTCCTGGTACCTAGTACATAGTCACACTCATCATTATGAATATAATGCTAAATTCACCAAGAAAAAAGGCACACGGGATGAAACATGGAAGCCAGCTTCCAAGAATCTTCTTGCCAGGACTTCACAAATGACACCATGCTTCGAGCTCATCAGAGACTCAGTGTCCAGGCTTCTCCTGGGGACAAGTCACACAGGCACATATCAGAATACTGCACTGGTTAACATGCTGCTTGGGATGCCACATCTTGCATGGGAGTGGCTATGTTTAAATTTACACTCTGCCTTTACATCCATAATAGGGAAATAGTAGTGATGGCCCCAGCACCTGGGTCCCTGCTACCCTTGTGGGAGACCTGGATTGAATTGCTGGCCCCCAGACTCAGCCCAAACCTGGCTGCTGTAGGTATCTGGAGCATGAACCAACAGGTGGGATAATCTGTGTATCCCTCTCTGTGCCTCTGCCTTTTAAGCAAATTAAAAAAAATAACACGAATTCCAGACTCCCACGAGGAAAACAGATATTTAGAGAAACCATTATGTTTTCTTCAATGGCTTAGATTCAGCAAGCCATTCTTATCAGAGGAAAGTGGGAACCCTTCCAAAACACAAGTTCCCAGATGCCAGTGGTAAAGGACTAACCTTGCAAAGATGCCCAGTTCTGGATAGCATTCTCCAGACTGCTGTATTAACTCTTCATGAACGAATATACTGCAAAAATCATCATTCAGAGACATGTCTGTCCCAAATCATCACCTGGAAGGTCCCTTCACTGAAACATCAAAATCCTACATATTTTAAGACTCCTTCAGGGTCTTACTTCTTTACCAAGAATTTCTCTAGTAGTGAATGTTTCTACCTCTCTATCCTTTGGACTCTTAGTAACATGCATGCTACCAACAAGAGACTGGAGTATACCTGAGTTCACTGGAATACTTTTTCCCATAGACACATTCTCCATCAGTGATTACAGTCTGGCCACTTTGAAAGAAGACTTCAATATGTAATACCTTCTACTGAGATTTCGGGCTCTCTGAATTGCAGATCTGCATCATCACTGACAAGAAGCTTTGAGAATTTTGGCTCAAGACTGGACTCTTGTTTCCATGGTGACCACAGAAATACAGTTATCCAGCTCCAACCTTCTGCTAATGGCTCTCATAGCTTGCAAGAAAGGTGTGTGAGTGCAAGAAGGAGACTGAAAATGAGGATTCCAGAATACAGGTTGGCCCAACAAAGACCTAAAATGCTGCTAACATGGGAGGCTCCCATCACTCTCTCCTCCTCCTCTGAAAGACTTCTACTTTCTCACTATTGTTTCATAACCATTATTCCAAAGGAGCCTAAAAAGACCTTTCCAGCTTTCTCATTCCAGAAGTAGTAGGATCTAAGAAAAAGAAATTTTCCCAGGGTCTGATGTGGTAGCCTAATGGCTGAAGTCCTCGCGTTGCACATGAAGGGATGCCATATGGGCACAGGTTCTAATCCTGGCAGCCCCATTTCCCATCCAGGTCCCTGCTTGAGGCCTGGGAAAGCAGTCAAGGACAACCCAAAACCTTGGGACCCTGCACTCGCATGGGAGACCCAGAAGAGGTTCCTGGCTTCTTGCTTTGGATCAGCTCAGCTCCAGCCACTGCAGCCACTTGGGAGTGAATCAACAAATAGAAGATATTTCTCTGTCTCTCCTCCTTTCTCTGTATATCTGACTTTCCAATAAAAATAAATAAATCTTAAAAAAAAATAAATTTCTGCAATGTGATGTAAAGAGAGAATTGTTCACTCCCTTTCTCTATCAAAAAATGACCTAAAAGACACAGGAGTTTAGCTTAGTAATTAAGATGCTGCTTAGGATGCCTGTGTTTCATGTCTAGTACCCGAGTTTGATTCCCAGATCTGATGGCTCAATTCAGCTTCCTGCTAATGGAGATGCTGGGATGCAGCTGTAATGGCTCCAGTAACTGTGTCCTGCCACCTGGATTGAGTTCCCAGCTCCTAACTTCAGCCCTGGCAATGGCTGGCATTTGAGATGTGATTCAAAAAGCAGGAGCTCTTCTATGTTTTTCTCTGCCTCAACAACAAATAGCTATACATAAATAATTACTGTTTAAAGGTATAAGAAATGCCGGAGTCATGGATAGTCCGGAAGGACATCTGAGCCTAGAGTTCGCTGGATCCTCTTCCAGCAATGAAGAGACCAGTTGCAGTACCTGGCAAATTAGCAAAGTAAAGCAGGTGACAGACTAACTCTAGAGGGCATCCTCCAGAAAGGACCTCCATCTGGGCAGTACTGCAGCTTGGACAAAGATCGCAGATTTGTGGTCAACCACTTTCAGGTGTGTTGTCTGTTTCAGAGCAGCAGCTCCCACGCCAGTCTTTACTCAGGCTCTCTGCCCACTTGCCCTTCTGAAACAAACTCAGTGTCCTTGGCTCAGAGTCCTTTGTCTTGGGCAGTGCTGATGCGTTCCCTGCAGCCCTGGGATTTGCAGGTCTCCCATCACTGCCTTGGGCTTTCTCAGGATAAGGTGTTCTATATATGTCATCAGCCACAAGGAGCCTAGCATGGGGATAAGTCTAGATTATAAAAAAAAAAAATGACCAGCCATGTTTGGCTGTGGGGCTGGGGCGAAAGCAGCCTCCTACAGCATAGCTGCCACAGGGGGTGCCCCAGCCAGGTTGGACCCAATGCTGGGGACTCAGGCCATGGTCACTGCTGCCAAGTGGTGACCAAATCCTGGGCTTTGGGCGGCCAGTGCGCCTATTTGGTGCCAGGCTCTGCCTGCTGGAGTTTTTAGGGTATGTAATTGCTACCTAAGGACAGCCGTGGATAAGCCCAATGTGAGTATAGGTGAGGGATGAATCCTGGGTGATTCCCAGCAAAGGGATAACAAAATTTGCCGGCAAGCATGGGGACTGAGACCTATTGGTTTAGAGGGGAGTCAGTAAGATCTATTTGGGCCAGACTGATTCACAAGCCCACATGGAAATCCTGAGATGGGCTATTAGCACAGAGCATCACTGACTGCCACACCAGTCCACATGGAAGCTATGGCTGAGGAGCTGTCTGGCAGTGCTAGGTACCAGTACCTGACTCAGTGGTGGAACAGGGGATGGCTCACACTTGGTAGGGTCAAGACACTAATCAGCATGTGAGAACCAGGTCTGGGGGTAGATGAACCAGGTCTGTGGGGGACATGTAGGCCCAATCCTGTGGAAATACAAGTCCCACTGGTAAGCTCACGAGTTGGAATGGTGATGGGCTGAGCTAGATGTGACCATGGAATCTGCAGCACTTATAGGTAAAGGAACCGACAACAGTCTGGGCAGGTCAAGGCAACAGTACCTGAATGTGCATCCTAAAACAGGATGTGGGGTAGGCGGAGCTGCAACTGGAAGGGGGCGGACTGGGCAGTGCCAAGCAAACCTCAACTCACAAGGAATAACAGAAATCAGGATAGAGCACAGGTCATGCCAAGCTAGGCTCTTGCACTGACTGGTTTACATGAGCCAGGGATACTAGGACAGAGCAATGAAGGCAAAGGCCAACACAGGTGAGGGGCGAGGCCAACTGGGTCAAAGTAACCACTGGCACGTGTGTACTCTAGGGATGGTAATAGACCCAGTTGGGGAGCTGTGAGAATACTCCCTTGCTGGGTTGGTGTAACCCCTGGTGAATGTAGGGACCAGAGTGAGGGTTGCATTCTGGTCTGGATATGGTTGCAATCTCCCTTGGTACAAGTGTGAACTGGGGCTGGGTAAACCTAGCCAGGCTAGATGCCAGCACAAACAGAGTCTCTGGAAAATCTGGGTAGATGTAGGACGGACAAAGCTAAGTTTTGGCTCCTACTAAGCCATGTGTGAGCAGTGTCTTGGTATGGACAAGCCTTGGCTGGGCTGAAACATCTAATAGTAAGAACCGGAATGGATTGAAGGTCAGTAAGGAAAGGTCATTGTTCCTGCCAGGACAGGAGATGGACTAAGTGGGGCTGGCCCATGGACCCACTGGTATGCTCAAGATCTGCCATAGGTAGAGGTTCTGATGGACGAGCTTGGGAAACTCTTCTGGCAGGACACAGTCCCTGCAAGTGAGCATAAGAACCACAATAGGGAGCAACCCAGACCAGGCATAGTTCAGGGGCAGACCAGGCTGAGCCAGTTCACATTACCTACTGGTGAATCTGAACACCAGAACAGAGTGTGGTCAGGCCAGGTTTGGTTGCAACACATACCAGTGCACATTATGGAAAACCAAGGTGAGGTGAGCCGTACCAGATGTGGCCGCAGCGCCCAACCAGCACACATGAGAACCAAGGAGGGATGGGACAAAGCCAGAAGGGGGAATGTGGACTCCCCTGCTGGACAGCCACTCCCACTGGAGAGCATGAGCTGGGATGGGGGCAGACCAGACCAGGCAGGGATACAACACCTGTGGGCCTCATGTGAGCTAGGTCAGGGAAAAGCCAGGCTTGGCTGACTGCTCTGACTGATGCAAGCATAAATTAGAGTTGGTGAGGGTTGGTTGGATTTTGCCGCAACATCAGCTGGCAGAGGCTGGCACTGGGGGCTAAATTTGTCAAGTTAAACTCTAGAACCACCTGGAGAGTGCATGATCCGGGAATGGGAGTGGCCTAGTGGGGAGATAATGGGCACCTCCCTTCTGGGTTACCACTCCCACTGGAGAGCATGAAAACCAGGACAGGGGCAGGAGTGGCTAGAGAGAAAGACACCTACCAGTATATCTGTGGACTGGATAGTAGGGCTTGTTGGGTTGAACTAGGCTTCAATGCCCATTGACATGTATGAGAGCTAAATGGGATGTGGGAGAGACTGAACAAGTCTGCGGTACATACTGGCAAGCATGGGAACCAGGGTATGGGGCAGGCCTGGTGGGGTTATGGGAAGTAGCCCAAACTAGGCTGCAGCTCCCCTGTTTTACATGAGGACCGAGTATGAAGTAGACAGGATCAGGCTTGACTGCAACAACCACCGGTTCATGTGGAAGACAGGGCTGGAAACAGAACTGGCTGAGCAATTGTAATGACCAGAATGTGCATAAGCTGAATGGGGCGACGGGCTGTGCTGGACCCTGTACTGGCAAGCACACACAAGAATCAGGTCTGGGATCACCTCAGATGAAGTTTCTTTGCAGAATCCCTCCAACTGTACCGCTGATCTCAGAACCCCAACCATGAAGAGATCATGTCAACCAGTGGATTCTGAAGAGATTTCATCATGCTTGCAATGGTGAGATTGGCAGCAACTCAAATCTGTTGAACTATCAAAACCTATCAAAACTGTTTGAACAAGATCTTCGGAGCATGCCCCACATAGGGGACCTGGGATGGGTGGGAGGTTGGGTGGGGTTTTCCCCTTTGTTTCTCCCCTGACCCTAGATACAGGGGGAAAAAAAATGATATTAGTGTGGAAACTATGGTCTTACCCAGTTTCTTGTAATCCTTGACCCTCTGTGCCCTAATCTATGTAAGATTATCTATCAAAATTAAAAATATTAAAAAATTAAAAATAATAATAATAATAAAACAGAACCAGCCAAAGGGCTCACAGTTAGACTTCAAAACAAGAAAAGGCAATCAAAACCCTATGTAGTAAGAATAACCGCAGCAGTTGGTCCTGACTAAGCCGGGCACTATCCTTTGTAACTGCATAACTGAGGTCAAACTCAGCTGACTTTGCCATGTATTCTATTATTTTGGCAAATGCTCTAGTTTCAGCTTAACTTTGGACTACAGAGAAACCCTAGCTGGCATCCATTCCTCTAACACATTAACAAGGAGAGCCAATATCACACATGGCTAAAACATATCCAAGGTGCTTTCACACTTCAAATGGAAATATGTGCCTATGGGGAGCAGCTCAAAGGAGCCAGGTGGGATCCATGGGCAGTATGGACCCCACCCTTGCCCTTCTGTGTACAAGGAGGGTCCACAGATGAGCCTACAAGAGGCAACAGAGTCTGGGACAAGCTGTACAGTCAGTTTCATTTGCACAACTGCGGCATCAGCGAAAGACCAGACTCCCCTCTTTGTGATCTGCAGGCAAAAGCACAGACTTCCAGCAACCTGCCCTGAAACCAAGCAGCTGGCTTGCAAAGCTTGGGTCAGAAAGACATCTAATTGAATTTCTTCCTTCTCTGTCCTGAAGGCTTTCATTTAAAACAATTTGGAAGAAAATCTACATGGAAAATACTTAAGAATTTTTTTTAAAGAGCAAATAAAGTATTTTCTATTCAATTTAAACAAAGGATGAATGAGTGCAGCATCCAAGGACTCCAGACATAGTTCAAAGAAGCCTGCTCAGCCCAGGATGTCTGGCCAACATGTGAAACCCGGATGGGAACTCCAACCCCTCTCTCTGCAATGTGTAACAGCTGAGAATTCTAAGCTCATCTGAACTACAGTCCATGCCTTACTCTCAACAAATTCAACTCTCTGGGCTCTAAGCATCACAATTATGCTGTGTGCAGCCAATGACTGCCTCTTGCTGGCTCCAGCAGAAGCCGTACTAAAGCAAGAGTGGCTCGTCCTTTCATCCAGAGCCGAACATTACATCTTGAGAGATGAGACTCTGAGCAAACCACTCAGGTGAATACACAGCCCAGGGCAGAGAAGTCAACCGTGATGGACCAGAAGTCTTGGTCCACCTCTTTTTCTCATTTTCTGAAAATCTGGTGTATTAGTTTTGCTTTGTTTTCCCAAACCTGGAAGTAACTGATCTAAGGAAGAAGCAGGACTGTGGGGGCACAGAGGATCCCTCTTCCTCCTGAGCAACTTCCTCCTTGTAGTGTCTGGGGTTTACAGGCTCAGTAGCAACCTGTCAGTCTACAGATTTCCCCCACTCCACCTTCCAGAATTCCACAAATGTGAAGAAGATTGCTTAGGGATATAATGTATGCTGTCTAAGAGCAAACCGAGCAGATCTCAGTAGTATCTACAAACACTGGCATTTTTGTCACTCTCAGCTGGGGATGAGGGTACCTAACGCTAAGGTCTGAACCATCCAACTTGCCTAGTTCAGAAACCTATACTAAAGAAGGACTTTGTTGCCCTATGCAAGCAAATCATGCAAAAACATATGCTTATTTTGTTTAGGTGTCTTCCTTCATAACTGTCTCTAATTTGATGAAATCAAGGCTACCACATCTCTTTCTTTCTTTCTCTTTTCCTTTCTCTCTTTCTTTTTTTAAACTGAGAGAGAGAGAGAGAGAGAGAGAGAGATCTACTATCTGCTGATTCACTCCCAAAGCAGCCACACAGTTCAGGGCTAAAACCCATGACAAAACCAAGAGCTTCATCGGGGTCTCCATGTGAGTGTTAAGGTCCCAGGCATTTCAGCCATTTTCTACTACTTTCACAGGTGTATACTATTACAGAGGGGGGTGGATCAACAGGGTCATGAACCAGCACCCATAATGGGATACCATTGTTACAGGTGACAACTTGACTTGCTGTGCGGTAATCCCAGGACTGATGCTGTACTCTTAAATGCAAAATGTAAACAAGAGAGAAACAAAGCATTTGGGAAGCCTGACAACATTTTTAAAAAAGAAAGATGGCTTATGTAAAAGGTAGAGTGACAGAAAGAGATGTTCCATCTTCTGGTTTACTCCCAGATGACCACAGCAGCCAGGGCTGGGCCAAGAGGAAGCCAGGAACTCCATCCATCTATGTCTCCCAAATAGCTTGCAGGGAGCCTAAGCACGCAAACAAGCTTATTGCTTTCCCAGGTACATTCGTGGGTAGCAGAATGTCCAGGACTACGATATGGGGTGCCAGAATTGCTTAACCCACCTTGCCACACTGCTGGCCCTAATAGCTTTTCTTTAGGAAGCATGTAGATCCTTACAAGATACACTGGAGCCTCATTAGGGATGGAGCTGACAGTGAAGGTTTGGATGCTCTCCATCTTCCCTAGATTCTACTGCAACTTGTCTGTATATGAAGTATGAGCCCAAAGACCACGAAACTTCCAAGATCAAATAACTGCTGTTCCTTGACCGACTTTGGAGGAAGGCAGGAGACAGAACAGAAAGTGACAAAAAAAAGGAAAGAAAAATTTTAAAAATATGGAATAAAGAGCCTTTTCTGACTAAACCAGAAAAGTGTGCCATTGTTTTCTCATGAGTCATACATCAAAACAACAGAGGGATTTCAGCTAGATATTTTTGCTGGTGCCTTGAAAACAGGAGTTGTGGAACGTCGGTGGAAAAACAAGTGCTATGCGGAGGAGAGCCCCTTCACCCTCCCTGAGCAGGCACAGCACTGCCTTGAGACACTCCAGGACTGACCCAGGGCCGCAGGGCTGTGCCAGGCTACATCCTCTACCACAAGGCATCAGCTAAAGCCAATTGTGAGGCTGCACAAAGCAATGCTTGTTTGTAAAACACAGTCAGCTGAGAATGGAACCAGCTATTTTCTCCTTACCTTCTTAGGGCCAGGGGCAGGGCCTGGGTGGGGAAGCTGTTCAAACTATCAACACAGGATGTGTGTGCACTGCAGGGATTGACAAAGCCCCAGTGATTTTTTTTTAAGGTCTCTGGGATTGTCTCCAGGCATGAAAGGTAAGTGTTTTCTCCAGCAAGGCCTGCTTTCCTGGGGCCTAAGCACCTTGGACTGACCATGTGGCCCTGTCTAAAAGGAAAGAGGAGGGAGTCAAATAACCATCAAAGGTTCATGACTTCCACCTCAGCAAAGCATCTTTAACCTCAAGTTAAGAGGTTTTTTTCCTGTGACTTCTTTCATAGTCGGTTTCCAATGGTGGTTTTCCTGGAGGCAGGGGCAGAAACTAATGCAAAGGAAAAGAACTCATGGAAGGCACCAAGACTACGAGCTTTTGAGGATGCAACAACAACAACTGCAAACAAATTCATTTTACCTTCCTGGTTACAGCTGGATCCAGGTAGCCCTTGAGCTTCTGAATGTAAGTATGAGGAGGATTCTTCACTTGGAAGCGTTCCTGTAAGAAGCACATAAGTAAACTGCATGAAAGGTAGGAAGGCATGACACATTCAAATCAAACAGCTTAATAACATCACTGATGAAGGACCAAATGCATCCATGCAGGGACATGACCCTACAAAAAGACACTATGTACTGATTGTTTTGAATCTTTATAACACATTTCATAATCTTTGAACAGGAGGAGAACTGAAGCTCAAAGACATGCAGTCTACTTGTGCTTGATGATGACACAGCCAGTCAATAGGACATGTGGACTTTTTAATTAGTTAATTTTTATTTCCCCTGTCTCCTTCCCACCTAATCCCCCCATATTATTACTATAGCATAACTTTTCATAAACAGTCACATGTTCATCATTGTGGGTAGGGATAATGGCCAAGTGTCCAGACTCCCATTGACAAAATACAGCTAATAGTTTCATTGGTAGTCCATCTTTGATCTGGAAGTAGAGTTGCACACTGCACTGCATCCTCATATCTGGACATGATAGTCTCTATTACACAGTCACCACACATCCCTCTTAAATGAAAAGCCACAACACAACATCAACAACAGGAAGAAAAACAGAAATTTTCAACACCATGTAAATTCTCAAGAGGTTTTCATAGTTCAACAGTCCTGAATTGCTGGTGAATCCACCACTCCAATCACGATGAGATTTCTCCCGAATCCACTGGTTGCTTTGATCCACCTTAGCGTCTCCGTCTGCCTATATCTTCACTGCCAATGATTGGCTGGGGTAGTTGATCAATTTGTTCTGTCTTCTGTCCTATGCCATGGTACCAGGTGTCCTCTAGAGGCTCTGATGTACTGCCATATCCTCCATGTACATTTGGATATGCTGTCCTCTGCTCCATCTGAGCCACTGAGGAGGCCCAGCTCTGACACATCCATTCTCACAGTCAGCATATGGAACCAGCACTTATATTCATGGTTAGGGTTCTGAGTCCAGCAATTCAGTTGGTAGGGAATCGTCCAAGAAACGTCATCTGAGGCCATTGCAGACCTGATTTTTGTATGTGTTTGCCAATACAGGGTCTGGCACAGTCTGTCACCCAAATCAGCCTACCCACACACTGGTGGTTGCAATTGATGGCTCAGTTCTATATCCAGCCCCATGTTTTACAAAACCTGATGGGTGTTGGAGCCTAGCCCAATCCTGGCCACCACATACTCAGCCTTCACATAAACCAGTGGGAGCTGCAGCCTAGTCGGAGTGACTCACAATTGCCCCCATCAGGCCTGCCCCTGCCCTGGTTCCTGTGCTTGCCAGTATGTACAGCAGACTGGTCCTGTCTGTCCCCATCCCATTCAACTCTCGTACATGTTGATGGGTACTGAAGCCCAGTTCGTCGCAACCAGCGCCACTCTGCAGTCCACACTGGTGCCAGCAGATGCCACCATCTGTCTAAGCCATACCTACGTCTGACAGAATTTGGCCCCTGATGCTGCAGCAAAGCCCAATCAATCCACACCAACATTGGCTTATGCATGTACCAGAAGGTACAGTCAGCCCAGCCTGGCTTTTCCCTGATCTAGCTCACACGTAGGCCATCGGATGTGGCCCTGCCTGGCCTAGTCTGCCCCCATCCCAGGTCTCATGCTCACCAGTGAGATTAGTGGCCCTGCAGGGGGGCCTTCACAGCCCCCTCACTGGGGTTATTTCCACCACGCCCCATGTTTCACATGTGCTGGTTGGGTGCTGCAGCCCACTCTAGCACAGCCCCCTCACCTTGCCATTTGCCAGTGGGTGCTGTAGCCTGGCCAGGCCAGATCCGCCCCCCCCCCCAATTCCAATTCATGCCAATGGGAGCTACAGCCTAGCCCAGCCCTGCCAGTTCCCAGTCCTGGCCCTTATGTGAACTGGCTGGTACTGTGCCCTGACCCACACTCCATTTTGACACTCAGATTTGCCAGTCGGTGATATGGACTGACCCAGTCTGGCCTGCCCCCAATATGCAACAAATGTATGCCAGTGGGTACCATATTTTGGCCTGGTCTAGGCTGCTCCCTGTCTTGATTCTTGCACTCATCTGCAGGGAGCGTGTAACAACAGAGCAGTTCCCCAGGCTCCTCTATGCAGATCCAATGCCAGATCTCGCGCACACTGGTGGGTCCATGGGCCAGCCATACTTAGCCCACCTCCTGTCCTAGCAGGAACAGTGGCCTTTCCTCACTAGCCCTCACCTAATCCAGTTCTTGCTGTTGGGCGCTACAGCCCAGCCAAGCCTCATCCATACTCAGACAGAGCTCACACATGGCTCAGTAGGGGCAGAGACCTGGCCTAGCCTGTAGGACACGTGAACTTGAACTCATGTTAGCTCTGCTGCTTTCTTGGCTGAGTCCTATATCTCTCATTCTAGGTTTCTGCAGGTCTTCAATTAGTTGTATGTTCTCTTAACTATCTTCAGTGTTGGAAAATCATTCCTTCTTGCATGCTTAGTTTATCTTTGAAACAACAACAACAAAAAACATGATTCACATTGGATAAAACTAATTTATTCCAAAGACATGAGTAGCAATTCTAAGGCTAAGAGAAGGAGGGTCACAGTGTGCTTGTATTTGTATGCCTTTATATACATGAGTGTTATCATTAGTGAATTCCTAAGGCAGTTCCAAATGAGAAAATCCCCAAAAATACGTAATATTTATCCCAATGGGCCATCTGAATGTAGATCTTGGATAGGGCTCCAAAGAGGTATTTCTAGCAAGTTTTACGCTGATGTTGCCAACAGAGGAACAACACTTTGAGACCATCAGGCACACATTTATTGAATTTTAAGCTACAATATTCAAGACAGAACAGACAACAGTGTACCAATTCAGGAGAAAAACAAACGTCTACACACTTGCAAATAAGTACTAACAACCCCGCATTACATCCAATGACAACAATATAGCCTATGCTTCCACTGAGAGATTTCATAAACCTGAGGCCAAGCCAAAACAAACACATCATTGTATTTACATGAAATCTCAAAACAAAATAATTAAACTCTAATGCTTAGAAATGCATACACAAACGCAATATTTCTGTGTATGATGTTATTGTGTGTGTGTGTGTGTCTGTCTGGAGATGATCAGCATAAACTCAAGTATAAAACACTGAGCAGGGTAAAGGTTGTATTCAAGGAAGGAAGTACAATGGGTCCAAGCTGGCTGGAAGCGATTCTTTTCTTGACTGGATCAGAACATAAACAGGTGCCGGCTTTCTACTATTCATCTTACAGCTTCTTAGGTCTTACAAATAATAACAATAAAAAAGTTTAAATCAGCTCCAGAAGGATTAAAAAACTAAAGTCAAACGAAGGCTTTTGTCATTGAGGACAATTCTTCTTTTCCATCTAAAGCTCAGAATGTTTTTTGCGGCAATATTTTAAAAATCTGGTTACTGTTTGATCTATAATGGAATTTTTCAATATTTCCCAACACTGACAATTAGGCAACATGCTTAACCATTTGTTTATCCCATACAAGCTTATGTTTCTCCAACACAGGGATTCCCAACATTCTTCCCAGTTCACCCAATTCTTACTTATGTACAGATTTAGAAATGTTAAGGACTGGATTACTAATGTTGAACAGAGAACACATTATATAATAACGTTTATTGGTACAAACGGTTTCTAATAAAATATCAATTAATATTTTCACTTTGTTTAAAATAAAGTAGGATAAATTTCACGGTATTTAAATTACACTTCTATAAAGCTCTGGTTTTTATGTAAAAAAAAAATAAGCATAATATTCCTACTTAGCACCTCAAAGTTTCCTTCCTAAGTAAAATATAAGTTCACAAGTATTCAACATCTCTAGTGTCACTGCGTTAGGGTATAAAACCTTCAAAAATAATTTTTTAAAAAATCACTGATGGATCAGAGGCAATTCAGGTGCCACAGGGATTTATCAAGTGTGAGTGTCTGGGTCAGGGCTTGAGAGAATTGCCAAAATCTCTGAAAAACAGCCTAAGGAGCTACCAAAGTTCAGTTGTTTGAAATGGAGTGATGGTTTAGCTGGCTAATCTTCTGCCTGAAAGTACCAGGATCCCATATGAGCACTACACCAAGGCCCCTGTCTCCCTGCTGCTCTAATTCTCACCCAGTTCCCTACTTTTGGGCTGGGAAAACAGTGGACAATGGCCCAAAGCTTTGGATCCCTGCACTCTCATAGGAGACCTGGAGGAGATCCCTGGCTTCAGGATCAACTCAGCTCTGGCTATTGTAGTCATTTGGGAAGTAAACCAGCAGATGCAAGATCGTTCTGTCTCTCATCTCTGTAAACATCTTTCTTAGAAAGTTGTTGTTTTCTATTTTGTACGTGACATAAACTGAACAACATATCAGAGAAATATTAGGATAAACGAAAATTTTGCTTTTTTAAAAATAACAACTCTATACCAGTTTTTACAAATCCTATGACCCATAATCACACCAGCTGTGTGCTTCCTTCTGCTGTGGCAAGTAATGGTCGATTTAAGGTCACTAACACATGAAAGTCAACAAACCATAGCTCTGGTCAAAGTACTAATGCTTAAGGACTCAAAATCTGAACTAGCCAACAGGTTGCTGCCAAGTGGCTATTCTGATAGGCTGCATCTTCATAGCATAAGAGCCATAGTTAATCCTCCAGAAAAGGAGAATCTGGTTGAGCAGACCACAGAGCTAAGAGATTAGATGACTTGCTTAAAATCATTCTCCTATCTATATCAAAATAGAGATACAGAGACAGTTTCAAAGAGTTTGCAAGAATGCATGCTATAAAATATCATTCCTGAGTTTAAACTTCTTTGCACCAAAATAAGGTTATCTTTTAATTTTCATTTTCCATCAATTCCATATATCAGAACCAAGATTCAAACACAGGCTCTGACTTTTTGTTCCTTTTCACAACACAGTAATAAGTGTCAGGAATTTGATGGTGTACTTCAAAATGGAAGTTTTGTCACTGATAGTTTTCATGGAACTAAACTTTTAAATGCTATATGCAAGGCAATTCTCTCATAAATAAAGGATAGTTTATTTGTAAAAATTTATTTTTCTTTGAAAGACAGAGTTACTGAGAAGAGGGAGAGATAGAGTGGGGGAGTGGGAAAGGGAAATAGGAGAGGGTAGGAAGGGAGGAAGGGAGGGAGGGATGGAGGAAACAAGAATGAAAGAGGGAGGGGAGAGGAGGGAAGTGAGTGGGAAGGGGCGGGAGAAGCGGAGGGACAGGGAGGGAGAGAGGTAGCTGCAGAGAAAGAGAGAGAAAGAGAGTGAGAGAGCACCAGCCTTCCATCACTGGTCATTCTCCAAATCTCACAAGAGCCAGAGCTGGGCAAGTCCAAAGCCAGGAGCCAGAAGCCTCATCCAGGACTCCATATGGGTGACAAGGGCCCAAGGACTTGGGTTGTCTTCCTAACTGCATTAATGGATAGCTGGGTCACAAATGGAGCAGCCAAGACATGAAGAGACACCCATATCAAGTATCAGCACCACAGTTGGAAGCTTAGCTTGCTAGTCACCACACCGGCACCAGACATTTCTTTTTTAAGCTTATAAAGTGTGGAAAGATGACTGTACCTGGAGTTAACAGGGCATATACCCGATATGCCTGGAAGGCTCCAAGCTAGGCATGGGACAGCTAAACTCAGAACAGAGCTGTTTGGCTGTTTTGGCTTCTCCTGTCTCTGAAAGTATCTAATACCTTTCACAATCACATCAGACCCACTCTGAAGACAGGGCTGAAGACAAAGCATGTATTGGACTCCATTTAATGACTAAAGCTCTAATCTACTGCAACCAGAACACTGAAATGGGAGCACTCCTAAAGGAACTAAATGAGGGATTATGATAAGGGTGCATTCAATCAGGTAACTCATGGCAAATGGAACTCACTAGCTATCCTTCATCTTGGCCTGTCCTGTTCCATATAGAAAGACAGCCTTAGATTCCTTTAAACCTGCCAAACAGTTCCTTTGAGATGTACCTTCTGTCCTTGTTCCTCTACCTTTCTCCACTTAAACCATAAAAAGTTTGTCATGCAAAACCTTTCTACATAGGGCTCAGAACTGGACATTCCACTCATCCCCCAGAATACTTCTGATTTTCCACATTTTTTCTTCATATACTTAATTTGAGATTGATTTTCTGTCAACTGAACTAACAAGTATGTTATAAGAATCTAAATGTTTGGATAAGCAGCTCCGAAATCCAACAAAATTCCATTCAGGTGTATCTTATACTTCAATTTTTCTTAAGTTTAAGCAAAGAAACAACAGTGAGATCCCTGGAAACAGGACACCTCCACAAAATGAATGGTTCTCAGGGCCCACACTTACTGTTTACTGTCATGGCCCCCAATGGCCACAGGGAGACCGGTGTTATTTCAGTAGTGTTTTAGCAGAACTACAAAATCTGCTTAAGCATCTTTCAGGATGAATGTTAGCACTGTTATCCCCATGTTAATGTTTCATTTTTCTGAATCTGTAGTAATTCATTTCGATAACCAAAGGACTTTGCTTCTAAGACATAAGCTGAGCATATTTGAGTGTTTTTCCTCCTAAAAGCTGCAAGTAGTTGAGCACCCTTTCCAAACGCTAAGTAAGCAAACCATAGCCTCTAATGGAGTGGCAATTACTACCAGAATGGTTAACACTAGAGTGAACACTAATTGGCAAAAATCAGCTTGGTGCCAAATGCTCTTCAAAGCTGGGTAAAACAGGAAGAGCCCATGTCCTCAAAGGGTTTTCCCTCTAAAGTGGAAAAAGCTCACATAAACCACCAGGGAGAAGAATAAGATAATGACCTTAATATCACAAACAGACAGAAATGAAATATATAGCATAGAGGTGGCCAGGAACAGTGCACCTGCACAAGAGGTGGGCATGAGGCTGAGAAGAGGGTACACCAAGAACAACCAGGGCAGGTAAACAGGAGGTGTTGAGCTGAGTCACAACATCTCAGCTTTCACAATGCTAGCAAGTTGTACAAATAGAAACTAATTTAGGAGAACTAGATGTTTCCTTGGTATCTAGAATACCTAACACCCTCTCTCCCTACAAAGTATCTCAAGAAGGTGGTTTGAAACAATCTTGATATTCCAGAGGAGCTGCCAAGTTGTCTTGTCTACAGAAAGTCTGCCCAGAGTAGTCTAAGAGTTCATGGAACACATGTACTATGGGAAAAGGATACCCAGTTTAAAAAAATTTCCCGGGGCCCGGCGCGGTGGCGCAAGTGGTTAAGTCCTCACCTTGCACGCCCGGGATCCCATATGGGCGCCGGTTCTAATCCCGGCAGCCCCGCTTCCCTTCCAGCTCCCTGCCTGTGGCCTGGGAAAGCAGTCGAGGACGGCCCAAAGCTTTGGGAACCTGCACCCGCGTGGGAGACCCGAAAGAGGCTCCTGGCTTTGGATCCGCATAGTATCGGCCCGTTGCGGCTCACTTGGGGAGTGAATCATCGGATGGAAGATCTTCCTCTCTGTCTCTCCTCTCTGTATATCCGCCTTTCCAATAAAAAATAATAAAAATAAATCTTTAAAAAAATTTCCCACAAATAAATTCATATCCCAAAATATTTATTTTTAATGATTTTATCTATTTGAAAAGTACAGCTATGAGAGAGAGGAACAGGATTTTGCTTTAAAAATTTATTTACTTCTATTGGAACTGCAGACCAAATTTACAAAGAGAAAGAAAGAAAAATCTATCTACTGGTCCACTCTCCAAATGGCCTGAATGGCCAGAGCTGAGAGCTTCTGCTGGGTCCCCAATATGGGTACAGGGTCCCAAGAATTTGGGTAATTCTTTACTGTTTTCCCCAGGTCATAAACAGGGAGCTGGTTCAGAAGTGGAGCAGCCAGAACAAGAACCAGTACCCATACGGAATCATAGAAGTTACAAGGTGAAGTTTTGGGTATTGAGCCGTAGCGCTGGGCCTGCGGCTGGATTTTCAACAAGCTGCTTCACTTCCCAAAAGGCCACAACTGTCAGAGCTGGTGCAGACAAAGACAGGAGTTTCTTTATGACACATGGATGATAGGGGCCCAGGTACTTTGATCATTCTCCACTATTTTCCCAGGCATATGAGCCAGAAACTGGATTGGAAGTAAAATAGGTGGAACTCAAACCAGTATCTGTAAGGGATTTTGTTGCAGGCAGCAGCCTTAGATGCTACACCACAAAGCTGCCCTCTAAAATATTTACTTTCTCCTAAAGACAGAGCAGAGTGTCAGAGATCTTCTGTCTGTTGGGTCACTCCACGGACACAGCTTCAATGGCCAGGGTTGACCCCGGTCCAAAATTCCATCCAGGTTTCCCACAAGGGTGACAAAGCTCAGGTAATTGTACCATCATGTGCTGCTTTCCCAGGCACAATAACAGGAAACTGGATAGAAAGTGGAGTAGTGAGGACTCAAGCCAGTTCTCTGATGAGGGAGTACAAACAATAGCTTAACTCCTTGTGTCATAATGCCAGCATCTTCAACATATTTTTTAATTCCAGTCCCTTAAGCTATTTGAAGTTGCCAATATGGTTCGAAATTGTGACAGATAAGAGGATAGTGTCACTGAAAAAAAATATTATGGCTTCAGCTATTTACTGTGATAATGATCAAGAAACCAAGTTCAAGCATGAGGCAAATTTGTAAGAAACTACACAGGAAGCTGGTGCCAGCTGAGTTACCGCAAACATGGAGCTGTCAACAGATGAAAACATTGTGCTAAGAAAAATCCCTGCCTCCAGACCTTCTCAGTCTTGCTATCACATCTAGTGCCCTGTTTCCAGATCCTAAGATAAAAAAACATCAAACAAACAAACAAAAAATCAGCTCATGTTGTCCCTTCACTCATCCAGAACACATTATATAAGACACTGAGTGAAAATTCAATTCCAAAGTGTTAAATCTCATTTCTGTGATATGACAGACATAGCTGTAGTACAAAGTAGGATATAAGAACCATATGTGATCCTCTGGAAGTTCAAAGAAAGGTGAGGCTCTTTCCAACAGAGATGATCGAAGGAAACCTCCTTGGGTCTTTGGAATTGGATTCTGAAGGACAGGTAGCATACAGATGTCCTGAGAGGGTGTGACAGGCAGGCAGCTGAGTTTCCAGATGGCAGAAATGGGAACAAACAGCTGACACCCAAAGAGCATGTGCTAATGACTGCAAGGGGTTTAGCTGGTTTCCAGTAACACAGTTTATGAAAAGTAACAGATCTAGGTGGAAAGCTGGAACACACAATAGTGAATGTCAAGGACTAGGCTAATGAATATAGGAGAGACCACTGGGAGTCAATCAGGCATTCTGGGCAGTGGAAAACATATGGTCAAAATCTCTAACTTTCTCCATTTGCAATTTTTGAAAATTAGCCATTTGTGCACTAGGCTAGAGTTGAACAATCAGCACACAAGATTCATTCCACAGCCATGGCTTCCTGGAGAGCCTTGAAGCATTCTTCAGCTCTGAATATGAAATCATTTTCTTATTTGGATAAGAAAGGATAGCTTTCCAAGTGTTCCATTACAGATTCTAGACTAAAAATAATGTTTGATGATACTACTCCAAATGATTTCCTTTATTTAGACTAGCAAGAGTTTCTTCTGGTTCAACAGATTTTGTCTGATGAAATCATTCTAAAACTCATCTTCTAATATATAACATCAACTGTGCTTCACCATCTCCCAACTTAAAAGGTATTTTCACTGAATTTCTAATAAAGGGGTCATTCTAATAAAGTTGGGTTTTTTTTTTGTTTTTTGATACAGTTTAGTTGGCACTGGGGATAAAGTTGGGTTTATTTACAGTCTCACATCAACCTAAGCAGTGATTCAACCATTCCAGAGCTGAACACAAAGCACTGTAAACCAGGAATAGTTGTTACTTTGGATTTAAGAAATGGAGAAAGTGCTGGCAGGTTAGATTTATACTAGAAAACCCTTATAATAGCATAAGATGTTTTGGAATTCCCCTCAACTGCCAAAGAGTTTCTTCCTTTTCAGTGTGTGTGTGTGTGTGTGTGTGTGTGTGTGTGTGTGTGTGTAAACTAACCTTATTCAAAAGGCAGAGTGAGAAGGGACATAATGAAGAACACAGAGAGATACCTCCCATTCAGAGCTTTACCTGTCCAATTCCCACAAAAGTTAGGGCCAAGCCATACTGAGGTCAGGAGCCAGGAACTCCAACAGAATCTCCTACATGGACAACAGCCCTACCCACCACTTTCACCACCAACTGACTCCTAGGCATGTTGACAGTAAGGTGGTTCAAAAGTGAACCCTAGTGGGAACTCAAATCAGGCACTCCATGTGTAAATGCAGGCATCACAAGCAATGGCATAATCTACTGCACCACACTGCCCACTACAATCTTTGTTCCTTTGCAAAAATTTATCTTCAACTGATAAATATGTACATATATTTGTAGGCAAAATGTGATGTTTTGGTGTATATATGCATTCTGAAATAATGAAATCAGGCCAGTTAATATATCTATTACTTCATATTCTTTTAAAAGCCATCAAAAAATCTAATATGTATAACTAAGAATGCCTGCAAAATTACTTTGGGTAGGTGTGAACAAACAGAGTTATAATTCTGAGAAGGAATAAAACAAATAAGCTTTAGATTTCTTGTAGAAACCATTAGGCATTATTGACCATACCTATAATGTCAGGACACACTTAAATAGCAGAATGATGGACTTTTGCTTATGACTATTTATAATATAGGGACAAAGTTTGGGAAGCGGGAAAGGGAAATCCCAGAGCCTATGGAACTTTATCATAAAATAATAAAATATATTTAAAAAGAAATCATTAGGCATTTTTCAATTCCCATAATAGCATAAATAACTTTCATTCACTAAAAAAATCTGAAATAACAAGCTAGTTTTACCAACTGGGTTCTCTGACTTCATTTGCCTTTATTCAAATAGTGCACAACACAAACAACAACAACACCTCAGAATTACAATGAGTAATTTCTAATTGAACTAGAGTATTTTTGAAGAGTACATTTGTATCAGTGAAATTACAAAGGAGATAGCATACATGGGAGTAGAAAGGAAGCTGTGTCCTACTCCGGTCAGGGTCTGATACAAAGAAAGAAACTGGGCTTCTGAACAGTGCAACTGAGTATATGGGGTAAACTATCAGCTCTTACCATTTATGTTAGGCACAGATTTAAACATCATAGTGAGTTTCTGTATACAAAAGTATTTGTCCTCAGCATGGCTTACAGTACAAAAGTCATAAAACAGACTCCAGGACAAACTGGGATTTGACAGATGTGAGATGTAATATGACCACCTTTATCCATAAAGCAACAAGTGAAAAAAGTAGGAGGTTATTAAAAAACAAAACAACACACACACACACACACACACACACACACACACACACACACACACACACACACAGTGTTTCTCTAGGAACAATTAGAAACCTGGATTTTAAAAATGCATCATCTAATATGTAAAATCACAAAATACTTAGGAACGAATTCAACAAAATATGAGGAAGACCTGTGCACATGAAACTTCAAAAACATTCCTGCAAGATAATTAGGCTGGCCTAAGTAGAAACACCATGTTCACACATCAGGCACAGTCAACACTGTTTAAATGTCAATTCTCCTGAAACTGATCGACAACAGAAAGGAACTCCAGTCTAAATCCTGGATGCTTATTCTTAGAAACTGACAAGCCACTTCAGAAATGTATATAAAAGTGCACAGGAACTAGAATAGCCATGAAACTTTAAAAAAAGGAATAACCTGGCTTTGAGACAGTAATCTAACTAGTAACAAACTGTCATAAGGCTGAGTGGGACAGGAAAGAAAGCACCAACAAGCTCATACTTTTTGTTCACACTTTTCTGCTCACACAGAAAAGCAGTTCAAGAAAGAGAAGTCTATTCATCAAATGGTGTTGAATTACTGAGATATACTTGTGGAGGGTAGGGTGACACTCTACCCTTGCCATACTCTACATACTAAAACTAACTTAAAACGGATTATAGTTTTAAGCATATGAATCAGAACTATAAAATTATTGGCGTAAAATCAGGATCCAATGTCATCAGAACAACAGCTAGAAGCACTGAGTGGTCCGCAGAAACAGAACAGTAAACTCCCTTCGGGACTAGGGAGAGGAGCTTTCTCTGGTCCTTACTTAGTTCCAACTTTGGATCCCCACCCTCTCCTGCAATGACCATTAGGGTCGCTCCAGAGCACCCCCACCCACCCAAAAACAAAACAAAACAAAAAAAGAAAAAAAATTAGAAAAGACAGACAGGGAAAAACAAGGAAAGCTTAGAACCAGACAGGAAATGCTCAGCAGGGGCTCACATATACCTCACTACGTAGGACACAAAGATCAGTTACTCTTGACTGGGATATTGAAGATTTTTCTGCACACCCCTCAAATTGTTCTGCACCTCAACTGTTGATATATGCCTTGTTAAAGTTAGAAGCCAGTTTGGACTATCCTAAAATCCGCCAAGTTTAGTAAAAATTATGCTTCAATACTATAAACTGCTAAATACAAAAATGAAAATAGACACAAGACAGCTGAATAGTGCCCTATAGCCATTTTAAGGTGTAGAGCAGCCAACTGTGCATAAACAAAAATTGAAATGTCAATTGGGTAGTCACAGGACATGGTTAAGAACTTGCATTTTTTAACATATCGGTTACTCAATACCATGTCAATTAACTCCATAATGTTGTAAACTGTTGTTGATGTTATGTTATAGCTTTTAATTGGTTGGGACGATATTCTGCCAGCTCTGCTTTTAGACCATAGATGGTCTCCCCAAGAAACTGCTGAATTGATCTGGACAGTGAGATGCTAGACTCTATGCATGCTTGCATATGAAAGAAGCATGCTTGGATTTGAACTGTAATACTGCAAAAAGGTGGAGTAATCCACCATGGGGGGAAGGAACGGGGAGGGGCTGGGGGGACCTCAGAGCCTATGAAATGATGTCATAAAATGAAATGTAATAAAAAGAATTATTAGGGTAAAATCATTGTGATCTGAGGATAGAGAAAGGTGTAATAGATAACCTATAGGATCATTAGAAATCAAAATAAACTTAATAAATATTTCTGCTATTTTGGCAGTATCACATGTTGTTTTACTAATATAGCACAGCTGATCACGTACCCCTCAATGATTTCAGAAAACATCTTCTTTTAAAACTCTTTTCCTTAAAAGTTGTCTACAAAGAATAAAAACATTTCATTCTATCTAAGTGTAAAAGTCCACAGAAAATGGAATTAAAAGTTTATTGCACTGCAAAAAAGTTTGAAATTCAGGCATATAGGAGGGTTTTTTTCTAAAAGTTCATAAAAACCATGGAGAGAAGAATTTAAATATTTTTGCACAAACATAAACTTACTGTTTGATTGTGCTTTCTTGAATTTCTTCAAAGTCTTCCTATAGTTCATTTTAAAAAAGGCTTATTTATGTATTTGAAAAACTTCTTTGATATATGGTCACAGGAATACACACACACACACACATACAGAGCTGGATGGGAAGGGATGGAGGGATCTCCTCAACCTGTTGGTTTACTCCCAACCACAACAGGGCTGGGCTAGTCAGATGCCAGGAGCTCCACCCAAGCTTCCTGCATGGGTGACATATTCCACTGCTTTCTCGGGTTCATAAACACGGGGTGGGGGGCTGGACTGGAAGTGGAACAACCAGGATTCAAACGCGCTGTCTGATATGGGATGCTGGTGTCACAGGCAACAGGTGACTTAATCTGTTACAGCACAATACCGGCCCCCTCTGCGTTTTACTTCCAATACTAGTTCAACATATTTGGTTTTTTCCTACCTTATTTGAAAGATTCATCATGAATATGATGGTCATGGGACTGGCATACTCTCTTTACAGAGAGGGTTTAATAAATCATTCAGCTGACAGTGAAGAACTCACAATCACATGGTGATCAAGGTCACTTACGGGCCCCTTTTTTTCAGAAACTTTGGCAAACCATTACAACACTTTCTTTCAGAAAACATTCAGAATCAGGTACTGGTAGATATTAGTTAAACAGCTCATTCTTTTAGTAATGTCTGTTTAACTTCAACTCTTGAAAGACTAAGTTACAGAGTAAATGAGAGAAAAGCACAGAGATGGCTCTTCAATCCTCCTTTATTCCCCAACACCAGCAAAAGCCAGTAGCCAGGAACTCCATCCACGTCTCCCCTGTGAGTCACAGGACCCTAACACTTGGGGTATCATTTCCTGCCTCTGAGTGCATTAAAAGGAAGCTGGATGCAAAGTGCAGCATCTGACATTGAAGCTGGTGCTCTAAGATGGGATGCTGGTCACAAGCAGCAAGCAGCTTAACTCACTGCCATAATATCCACCCCCAAACTAAGTTTTAATATCAAGTCAAATATCTGCGGGATATGATTCAAAACTCCATTTGACTTTTTTGGGGGGCGTGGTAAAAACTGAGCTAAGAAAACCCTTTCACAGCAAAGATTATGCATTAAACATGCAAGTTCCAAACACCTTTAAGTATTGCCTGGTAGAAGTTCATAGTATACCTTAACTTTTCACTTTAATTTGCTTAATAAATATTTTCTGAAATATAGGCCCAGTCTTAATTTAGTCCATGCTATGAAATTCCCCACCCCCTACAAAGTATCTCCCAATTTACCAAAGACTCTTGCAATCGAGTCTCTTTCAAACAATGCAACCAAATCATTTCACCCATTCCAAGCAATTAGACAGGAGGGTAGGTGGAAATGTACTATTCTGTTTGCATTGCCAGACAGGAAAGCAAGCAGGGTAGTGGTGTTCATTTTTAGCAAAACAAAGCCTAAAAGCAGGAGACTAGGCCCTCAGCATCTCACTCTGGTGATGGGACTGAATAGCACTTCTATTACAGAACTCATGTCAGGCACAAAATAGATCTGTCTATAAGGAACTCATTATTTCTCTCCCTGTTGAGCTTCTCCAACCCCATCCTATCCTCTTTTCTTCTACCCAATACAATCCCTAGGGGCAGATCAGCATCTTCGGTCCGCTACAATAAAAGCAATATGACAAAGGAAACCTCTGTAAGAGGAAAAGATGTAAACTCCCTTCAAGATTCAGACTGAATGTTCTAGGACTCCAGAGATATTAAATCCCAAACTGTCGACATGCACGGCTGGCATCTGCTACTCTGATTGCTTCTCCAGTGCTGTAGGATCAAAGAAACCAAGACCTGGAATGAGTGCTAATGAAAGGAAAACTTGCTTTCAGCAAACAGATTGAAAGACACTCATCATCTTTGCCATGTCAACTAACTTAGCTCCTTTCCACAGGTTTGGAGACTTCAAAGACAGTCTTTCAAAAACCTCAAGATCACCAAAAAGACACAAATGCTTTTTTTGGCAAAACTTAAAAATGATTGTTTCATAGCCAATTCTTGCCTGGCATGCTGCTGGAATTCAGTACAAACCATTTAGAATCTTTTCTCAACTCAAAGTATCACAGGAAATGTTTGGTCTGGGAAAATTTAAACCTGCAAACTGTTACCTCACTCTTTGTTTTCCATCACCTTCACAATTAAATGTTAGTTGAATGAATAAATTAATGATACGCCTAAAAGTTTTAATACTGAATACATTGTAAGCCAAATTAAGTATCAAACTTTCAAAACCAGTCCACAAGCTACAGTGTAACAATGCTCTTTGAGGAAACATCCTTCTTTGAGTCCTCAGCCTGTTTCTCATTCTCTTCTCTCTGCCTACCCAACAGAGTAACAGTGTAGGTGGTACACACCATTTCTAGGCTGGGATCAGAATGTGCACCTGAATATTCCACCTCTCTCTGATGGGAAACACACAATTCCCAAGGTGAAACTGAGGCTGTAAGATTAAAATAAGACTTATTTGCAATCCTGACTATGCAGAATCCAACCCTCAATAGCCAATGGTAGCTAACTGGATTTCTATGTGAATGATAACTACATTGTGTGAGTCAATACTCATTTGGTATCCATAGCAGGTTGAATGGTGGCGCCCAAAATAGATAAGGCCATGTTCTAACCCCTGAGGAAAATTAGTATGATCATAACTGGAAAGGGATCTTTACAAATATAACACAATTAAACTTCTCCAGATTATCCAAACAGGCCCTAAATCCATGAAGTGTCCTCATCAAGAACAAGACAGACACATGAGGCAGAAGCAGAGGTGGTGATGTGAGAATGGTAGTCTATGTAAAGGATCCTCCCAGAGGGTCTTTGAAAAAAAAAAAAAACAGAGACAACAAATACCTGGATTTTGTACTTTTGATCTCTAAAGACATCAGAGAAAATTAATTTTTGGTGATTTGTTATGGCAACCAGAAGATATTAGCACTTTAATTTTGTTATTTTGGAACACACAAAATAACAAAATAATCTGAAACACCTTTAACTTTTTCTTTTCTTTGTTTTTTTAAAAGATTTATTTAAGTATTTGAAAAAGAGAGAGATAGAGATTGATTCCATCTGCTGGGTCACTCTCCAAATGGCCATAATGGTCAAAGTTGTGTCAGACGGAAGCCAAGAGCTACCTCCTCTTCTCCCATGTGAGTGCATACTTGGGCCATCTTGTGCTATTTCCCAGGCACATCAGCAGGGAACAGGATAAAAAGTGAAGCATCGAGGATTTAATGTCCATATGGGATGCTGGCACTACAAAATGGGTAAAAGTTTTCTCAATTATGTTCCTTAGAAATAACATTTATATTTTTATTCAGTATTTCTTTAGATAGTAATGATACCAATATTTTTACTTTGAAATTTTATCCTGGGAAAAGACAAATAAATATTTTATTCTTAGGAATCAGACATTTCAATTTAAAAGAAAAGCTATGAATACAAAATAAAATCAAAGAGTAAGTATATAAATAAAACAAGTTGATTTGAAAACATTGGTAGGATTACTAATTTCTAGACATATATTTCCAAAGTCTCAACATCCAAAACAGTAGAATTTTCCCAGCAGCTATGATAAACAGAAATTCTAACCTTTTCATCTCTAATATCATGTCCACATGTGATTTGGGGAGTGAACTAATAGATGAAGAATCTAACTCTGACCTCCAACATAAGGAATAGAGCTCTTTGAAGAAATGGCCTATCCTATGTGTGAGGCAATGAAGGCACAAGTGATGTCTACGAGATCATTTTTTAACCAAAAGCAAATTCTGAAGGATTAGCTGTGGTCATGTTAAAAGAGACACAAGAGCCTCCATGAAGGTATTCCCACAAATCAAAGAAATGACACTGAGTCTCAAAACTAGTCTGTTGATTAAAATCCAATGATTCTATGAAGATCCAGGAATTCACAGTGATACTAAGAAGAGAAACAGAAAACTCACTACACATCTTTTAAGGTACAATTAAACTAAAACATTACTTTGAAAGATAGCAGCTCACAGAAAGAATGTGCAAATGATCATAGACCCAATCAAAAGTTCCAGTTGCTAGCTTAATGTGGAATGGAACAGAAATGGTATCAGTTTGTTTCAACTTCTAATGAGCTTATTCAGAGAAAGATTTTAAAAGCTTCAGGTACAAACTACAAATACAAATGGTTCCCAACTAACATCACACTAACTCCACTTCATCACAAGAGGAAATACAATGACACGATGTGAGATTAGGTGGTCTCCTGAGTCCCTGCTGGTCTGACGTAATGGTGGGACAACCAGGCACTGCTGATCACCTATGCTACTCCTGATAAAGATGCCCAACCTATCATGCTTTTAAATTTAATGAGCATCCAGGTAAGAGAAAATTCAGGAGCTAAGACAATTTAAGTGCAAAAAACAAAAACCTTTCTAGGAGAGGGTTTACCTAGCATTTTACCTGCATGAAATAATGAACAAAACATTCTTCTTCATCAAGAGACTTAAAGAACCCAACAACCAGATACCATGCATGACTGATTCTGCCACAGAATCTCCTTGGTATCAGTCCAGTGGAAAGAATACCTTAAGCAAAACTGGAAAATATGAATCAGGCAATAAAAGATATCAAGAAATTATGATTTGGAATTGGCTTTGAGATATAATAATAGGTAAGAAGGTTACTTGCTATGGGTGCATCCCATATGGGTAACAGTTCATGTCTCAACTACACCATTTCCAGTCAAGTTCTCCACTAATGGCCTGGGAAAAGCAATGGAAGATGCCCCAGCGTTTGGGACTCTGTTGCTTAAGCGAAGAGAGATCTGCTTGAATCTCTTAGCTCCTGGCTTTGGCATGACCCAGAGCTGGCTGTTGAGGTGATTTGGGGAGTGAACTAATAGATGAAGAATCTAACTCTGACCTCCAACATAAATAAATCTTTTTATAAATTATGAAACATTTGGACAGTGATGATCTTAGAGCAAATTAATTTTTTCAGATATGTATTACAGTTCAGAACAAGGAAATAAGTAAGAAAACTCTAAAAGTTGAAAGACGGACAACAGAATTAAGCATGCCAATAAAACCTAGTCATGATAAACATAAACAGCATTTAAACATACCACAGAATTATGAAAATATGGTAAAAATGTAAATAATTTGGCATCAAGTAACTTTACAACAAAAATACAATTAAGAAATAGAGGAGAGGGGAAGAAGGAGATGGTTCTTAGCTAGCCTAACATCTGGGGGTAAAAAGCCAGAATGCAGTGTGTGGCTCACTGTACCGTCGAAGCCTGCAAGCTGTGAGAGGGTTTGAGTCTGGACTGCCAAAGGAAGAGGAAGGAGAGGCTACTACTGCTGGCATCATGACTCTTCCTCAGCTTCTTTTTCTCTCTACTTGTTCTCTGTGTGCTTGCTCCAATGACTCCAATGCTGATGTGTATGTAATAGCTCTCCCGACACACACATGCCACTTCACATTTATTATCTCTGGTTGTTCAACAACAAGCCTCATTACCTAGAATCTAATGGTCTACGGAAAATGATTTATCAGTGTCCACTAATAGTTGCTTACTTGGCAGAGAAGTGTTCAAACAGACTTAAAAAAACACTAAATTTTAAAAAATTAGTCTTATTTGCTCTTTAATTTTCTAGGAAATTAAATTCAAGTGGAAAATTGGCTTAATTACTGAAGCAAATTATCCAAAAAGTATCCTGCTTTTTTAAAGGGACAAATACAAAGAAACAAGGGTCTAAAACATCATGTTCTTCATAGTTGATACAAAATAAAAAGTTATGAGTCACTTGTGTTGAAAACAAGAGTAATCGAGTATCTCAGTGCAATGAAGTATCTTAGAATAATGGAGTATCTAAGAGTAATGGAATATCTTAGTGCCACTAGTCAGATTTAGTTCTGATGGAGTGCCAGGGACTTCCCCTTCACTGGATCAGGCCCAATGCCAAGCTTGGAAGGCTAAAATATGACTTCCCTGAAGTACTTAATACATGAAGCTGGAGCTAAGTGGGTATAATTTTCAGGCTCCTCTGTATTCTCATTTTCTCCTTTAAAAAAAAAAATTTTTCTCCCTCATCACTATGTACAGCGAAGACAAGACTGCCATCTTTCAGTCCTCTCACCACCCCCCACTCCACTTCCATCTCCAAGGCTGCAAAGAAATGCCCAGTCATTTGGTGGCAGGGTCGAGCCATGCCCAGTCAATCACAGAAAACAACAAATAAAACCATCAACACTCATAAATTCATAAAAATATTTTATTCATTCATATATTCATTCATTCAAGAGGCACAAAGAGACAGGGTTAGCAAACTTTCTATCCACTGATTTCTCACTACAAATACCAGAAGAACCTCAGTTAGACTATGGCCAGAGAAATGACTTGGTGATAGTAATGCAACTGAAGAAACAGAAACAGAAACCATCTCGATTACTTCCCAGGTCTGACTGGCAGGAAGCTGGAGTCAGGAGCTACACCCACCAATCAAACAGAAGTACCCCAGTATGGAATATAGGAGTCTTTTTTTTTTAAGATTTATTTATTTATTTATTGAAAAGTCAGATATACAGAGAGGAGGAGAGACAGAGAGGAAGATCTTCCGTCCGATGATTCACTCCCCAAATGAGCACAACTGCCGATGTTATGCCGATCCAAAGCCAGGATCCAGGAACTTCCTCCAGGTATCCCACACAGGTGCAGGGTCCCAAATCTTTGGGCCATCCTCGACTGTTTTCCCAGGCCACAAGCAGGGAGCTGGATGGGAAGTGGAGCTGCCGCAATTAGAACCAGCACGGCATGTTCAAGTTGAGGACTTTAGCCGGTAGGCCACACAGCTGGGCCCGGAATATAAGAGTCTTAACCACTAGACTAAGTTCCTATCCCCTAGAAGGAAGCTTTTTCTTTTATTGTTTTTCCTTTCCTTTCTTCCTTTCTTCCTTTTTTCTTTTCCCTCTTCCCTCCTCTTTTTAATTACCTGTTTTCATTTCATTGGAAAGTAGACAAAGAAAAAATATCTTTCACCTGCTGATTCATTATCCAAATTCACACAACAATCAAGGTGTGGCCAGGCTAAAGCCAAGAGCCAAGACTTTCACGTAAGTCCTTTGGGCGGCAGAAGCCAGAGTACTTAAGTTAACACCTACACATACACAAAAGTGCTGCATGGGAAGTGAAATAGCAGGGTCTCAAACCAGGCACTACAACTTAAGATATAGGCATTCAAAGCCGCAAGCTTACTTTCAGTGGCCCATAGCTGCCATCCAGAAGGAAGCTTTCTAACAAAGCTTAGCAGGGTGTTTCTGTTTGGTTTTCGGAGAGCCTCAAACATTCACATTAGGGCATGCCAAATGCCCTATACTTTGACTATCCACATAATTTGATCAATCCACAGAGAGTTATGAAGCAACCTCCCACTGATTGATTTTCCCACATTTCCCGAGAAACCACAGCGTAGAACACTGCTGATGGTAGGTTATCTACTTCATTTTTAACTCCAGTGAACTGTTTTTAGGTCACTGGCATAACAGAAAAACTGCAAGTACTCATGACTGGAGTTCAGAGATGGGGGTTTTCATTTGTAACCTGTTTGGCCTTGGTACTGGCTTACTTGTTCACATGCTGGGACCCCCACTTTAATCATCTAGAAAATAAAAGGCTGGAAAAGGTAAAGGCTAAAAAGACTTTCACCTCATTTCTTGGGCCTTAATTTGGGTACTCTTAGAATGTGCTAACTTTTCTAATTTAAAAAATAATGAAAACAGAATAGCTTGGTTGAGATGGTCTTTGACAATTCTTCCAGATGTAACCATCTGGAATTCTGTTTATCCACTATCTCTGGAGTTCCCTGAACATAGCAGAGACTCACAGAACCCACTGTGCTAGAGTCTACCCTTGAGGGAAAACAATGAAGGCCCCACAGCTAAAATGTACAGTGCAAGCTCTGCACCTAAGGTCACGGCAAGGGGCTTTCTCTCTCTGCTCAGGGATAAAAACCATTGAAGGAGCTTCCATTGCAAGGCAGCTTCAAGGATTTTGTTGGTACTATCTCATGGTATGAAATTCGCCTTGGTACTCTGACAGCTTAAATTCTATCAGGCCCCGAGCAGTAGCCTAGTGGTTAAAGTCCTTGCCTTGTAGGCACCAGGATTCCATATGGGTGCTGGTTCATTTTCTGGTTGCTCCACTTCCCATTCAGCTCCCTGCTTGTGGCCTAGGAAAACAGCAGAGCATGGCCCAAAGCCTTGGAGCTCTGTGCCTATGTGAGAGGCCTGTAAGAAGCTCCAGGCATTGAACTGGCTCAGCTCCAGCCATTGGAGCCACTTCGACAGTGAACTAGTGGATGCAAGATCTTTATCTCAGTCTGTGCTTCTCAGCATATCTGTAGATCTGACTTTCCAATAAAACTTTTAAAAAATTGTATCATCAGGGACAGCACAATGGCATAGTAAGCTAAGCCTTTATCTGTGACACCAGCATCCAACAGAGTTGCTAGCTTGTGTCCCGGCTGCTCCACTTCTGATCCAGTTCCCTCCTTATGGTCGGGGAAATCAGTGAAATATGATTCAAATCTTTAGGCCTCTGCACCCATCTGGGAGACTCAGAGGAAACTCCTGGCTCCTGGCTTTAGTATGGCTCAGCTCCAGCCACTGAGGCCATCTGAATAGTAAACCAGCAGAGGATCTTCGTCTTTTCTCTGTAACTTTGCCTTTCAAATAAAAATAAATCTTTAAAAAAAACATATCTTAGGATCCCGGCGTACTTATTATAGCATATAAATAGGTACACTGGGATGTATATCCAACTTTAGGGGGAAGTTTCTGTCCCTTGCCTTCCACAGCCCCACTCACACCAGAGCTACACAGTACTCCATTCCTTTAGCCTTCAAGATATACATTGAGGCTACCTTTACACAATGATCTAGAAAAAGAGTTAAGAGGTATCTCTGGAATATTGTTAGTCTAGGAAGTTTTTGGGATTAAAATCTTAAGTAACTTGAAATTTAGTTTATAGAATCCATACTCACCAGTGTTAGTCAATTTAAGAGTTCTCTGGGGCTGATGCTGTGGTGTAGTGGCTCAACCATCTAACTGCAATGCCAGCATATCTTACTATTTCAAGTTCCAACTGGTCCACTTCAAATACAGCTCCCTGATAAGTCAGCTGGGAAAGTTGTGAAAGATGGCCCTGGTGCTTGGGTCTCAATTACTCACATGGGGAGACCCAGAGGAAATCTGAGCACCTAACTTCTGCCTGGCTCAGCCCTGGCCATTGCAGCCATTTGGGGAGTGAACCACTAAATATACGTTCATTCGTTCTCTCTCTTCCTCCTTCTCCTCTGTCACTCTTGCAAATACAATAAAAATGTTTAAAAGTTTTCAATATTAATGTACTTAATACCATTGACAGAACGGCTTGCCATTACCTAGTTTCTAGAAATAGCTACAGAACTACACTACCATTTCGCTAAGCTTGTGCAGCCATACTTTCGAGCTGGTCATGAACTTATTTTTTAAAATGCTCATAGACTCACAGACTCATTCCTATTCCTTTACTCTTTAAACACTGAAATTTGGTTTTACTATAACAGAAGAAGGGGAGAAAGAGAAATACCCAGCAAATCTGAGCTTAGTCTCACAGGATATGTCCTCCAACTTCTGCCTGCTCTGCCAGTAAGGCTACCTTTTAGACACAGGTACATCAGCCAGCCATTACTTCTTTCACTTGATGCACTTTTAGTAAGCACTGATGTTTCAAACACTATGTAAGTTGTCTAAGGTTCACAAACAAATGGCACCAGGCCATACCATAAAGGGTTCACTCTTGAGGGTAGTACACCTAACCAAATACTAGCATAAACAGAGGGCCAGACTAAAGCATCCAAGTCCAAGAATGAAAAAGTTGGTGTCCATAATACCTGATAAACATTATCCAACTCAAGTGAGTATGCAACGTCAAACCATGAAGCATTTTTTAAAGTGTTCCACATATACTTCCTCAAAGAAAAGCACAACAGATTATAGGCAATGATTTGCACAGTGGCTCCAGCATGGACGGAGTTCAAGTTTAGTAACCAATTCAAGTATGATCTTTGTGAACCTGTAATGCTGCTACATTGGTTTATGTTTATTTTACTGAGAAAGATGACTTAGGCAGATTTACAACTAGAGATTTTCCAGACTGCTTAAACAAAATCCGTGTGAAGAAAAAATTTGGGCAGGAAATATTAGCTGAGATGTAAATGAGGTTGGGAAATAAAACACTTGTCATTAAGATATTGTATCTTTGGTTAGGGCAGACCACAGAATTGGTTCTGAATATTTAGTAGCTGGGGGAAACAGGGCAAATGTGGTCAGATCCATGATTCTCAATGTCTAGATGGTAATTCTTCATGGAACTAAAACCTGAAATATCTTCTTCATAAGTTTTCCAGCACTGATATGCACAAACAGTACTTGCTTTTACAAATCAATCTCTTTGGAGGCAGTCCTTTTACATAATGATTAAAATGCCTCTTGGAACATGTACATCCCATACTTGAGTACCAGGATTGAAGTCCCAGCTCCACTTCCAGTATCAGATATGTGCCAGCAGGTACCCTTGAAGGCAGCATCGGGTTGACTCAAATTCCTGGAACCCCACTAGTGATCTAGGAGACTTAGAACTGAATCCCTGGCCCATCCTTGATTGTTGTGGCCTTTTGGGCAATAAATCAGCAGACAGAATATCTCTTTTTCTATATTTTCCAAATAAAATCAATATTTGAGTGGACACAAAGATATGTGTAAAAAATTTTTAATACTGCCTATCACTTTGTGTACATTGCTGTTGACATGTATCTTTGATACCAGATAATACACCTACAATATTTGCTCAAGAAGAAGCAATCTTAGTATTTGTAACCAAAACACTTCTGTTATAACAAGTGTCAAGGATCTGGGGTGACTTATATATTAGCTTTCAGTAACAATATCCCACAAAAACTTCACAAATAAGGTATCACTGAAAATCTATACCTGAAGTTGCTGTTATTATTTACTTATCTGGACAGCACTATATAGCAAGTATTCAAACTACAAAGTATGCTTGAGTAAAAGATACTGACAGTGCAATAATTTTTCCTGAATCTTTTAAGGATAAGTTGGAAATAAAAACAACAGTGGTGGCAAAATTCCCACCTGGGCCCTTTAGCACCAAATGCAGTACTTAGTACATACCAGGTCTTTATATTTCACTTAATCACATTGCTTCTGATCTACAAATAATTTAGAAATGTTGACATTATCTACTTTTCAGATAAGGGAAGGTAAAGATTACTACATAGAAAGTATCTTTATTTAAATATTATGATGACCTTCAAACATACACAAGTTGGAGGTATATTACAAAATATTCTAACATTTCTGGGACTGGTGTGTGGGAAACTGGGTTGGGCTGCTGCCCATAATGCCAGCGTCTGTTGTGAGTGCCAACTCAAGTCTCAACTGCTCCACTTCCTGTCCAGCTCCTCACTAATGCGCCAGAGAAAGTAGCAATGGGTGGTTCACCAAGCAGACCAGGATCGAGTTTGGACTCTTGGCTTTGTTCAAACACAGGTTATTGCAGCCATTTGGGGAGTACACTACTGGACTGAAAATCTCTCCTTATCTCTGTCACTCTGCCTTTCAAATAAATCTTTTTTTGTTTGTGTGTTTTTAAAACAGGATTTAACAATTACAGACATTTTTCCAGATTTGCTTTATTTCCTTCAATGAAATATTTTTATGTGAACCCCATCTGTAGCATTTCACTCCTATATTAGTAATCTTAAGAAACAAAAGCAAATTCTTAAACACAAAGTTAAAATAAAGTCAATGGAAATCAACGGTTTCTTGGAATAGCTGTCACTAATCAAATATTCCCAATTTCCTGAAAAAGTTCTTTTACAATAATTTTGTTCAAATTGAGATCCAAAGAAAATCCACAAAAACATTATTTCTCAAAGTTTTCCTTCCATCATTCTTTCCTATCTCTGATTGCTGAAGAATCTCATTTGTAATTTTATACACAATTTACACATCTTAATTTTACTGTACTAAGGTTATGCAACTATCACCACTATGTAATTCCAGAACATTCTCTTCAGGCCAGAAGGAAATCCCACACATATCAGCAGCTGTTTCTCATGACCACTCCCAGTGCCTGGCTATATTAAGCTACTTTCTTTCTTGCTGGATTTTCCTATCCTGGATGACACATGTAAACAGAACCAGAAACAGGTTATTTTGATGTCTGATCAGATTAGATAAACAGATCTTTGTTAGATACCAAAGATACCTATGACATGGACCTTGCATTGAACAGTCAAAATAAACATTCATTCAATAAACAAAAATATGTTGTCATTCTCATTCTGAATAGCACCTCAGGCATGCTTCCAGCTCATGATTTATCTTTCCCTCACAAACACATATACAACAAATATTCTTCACGCGTGCCACTAGCTACTCATGTATGACAAGAGATTCAATTTTTTTTTTTGTTGGCCACAGTTTTGAAAATAACTGGTGGTAAACCAAAATGCTAGCACATTATGTTGGTCACATACATACATTAGGCTCAGTGCCTGACCTATTATCTCCTACTTTCTCTTCGATAGGCATACCAGAACACAAATTTAAAAAATAAAAACAAAGCCTTGACTATTTCTTGTCAATGCCTCGCTTAAAGCAGACAATGGGTGTTGGCTCAGACTTCAGATCCTCACCCTTCCCCAGGATCAGAATGCACAGGTCACCCAAGCATTTAACACACACACCTTCTGGAAAATGACTCTGAGTTTGTGCTTCCCTTCATATCAAAGAGAGAAACTACTAAGTATGACTACTTCATAGGTTAACTACAAAGCTGTTAAGCTCATCTGCTTACTCAACACTAGCCCAAGGGCAACAATCATAACTATTCTCTAACTCTCATTACCCAGTCACTGTGACATTTCAGAACTGAAACAGTCACTTCAGTGTGGAACTTCTAGCCCATATAAAAGCGCCTACAGGAAAGGAGTTCCTACAGAGAAACAGCCACATTCTCCATATCGTGGCACAGTGACCTCTAACGGCACTAACAACTTCAACATTAAGGATGCACTGTGGTATTGCAGCGTAAAGTTACCATCTGCAATGCCAGATACTAGACAGGCAAAAGTTTGTGTCTCAGTTGCTGCACTTCGAGTTCAGTTCCCTGCTAATGGCCTGGGAAAAACAGAAGATGGCTGAAGTGTTTGGGCCCCTGCAACCAACTTGGGAGACATGGATGGAGTTCCAGGCTCCTGGCTTCAGTCCAGATCAGTGCAAGACATTGTAATCATTTGGGGAGTGAACCACTAGATGTAAAATCTGTTTCCCTATTTCTCTGTAACTCTTTCAAATAAATAAATAACTACTTAAAAAAATTAATACAAGTCCACAAAGAGGGGAGCTGCTAATGAATCCTGCTCACGTACGGACGAAAGGAAAGTTTAGCCATGCAGAGGGCTTAGAAATGATTACCTGGGGCCAGGTACCAATTGCCCTTTGCTTATGAGCTCTCTTCTCTCTCCTAATCTGTTATACTGTGGATTTTCACAGCCTTGGACCTCTGCCATCTGCGTGACTGTCTCTTTTTTTTTTACACTAATTATCCTTCCTACTTTTTTATTGCTGTCACTATAAAGTCATTTTACTTAAAACAAAAGCTTTATATATTTAAAAATGAAGTCTCAAGGAAGGAGTTAAACATAAGCATATTTTCTTTTCCCTAACAGTCATGTAGCCAGTTAGCTCCTCTTCAGTTTTGATCCACTATTAGGGTTCACACATACAGCACAAAAACTAGGGAGATTTAGCGCCACCCTACTACTGCTACAGTTCAGGAACTAAAGGAAAGAAACACGCGGAGTGCTTTAGAGGCTTGTGAGAAGGCAACAGGAACCCTGAACACACGCAGAGAGGAACCTCCCACCCCAGCTCTCCACACAGTTTGTCCCCAGAACAGCAACCCAAGGAAGCTGTGCTAGAAGGATTACAAACTCTTCTACCATCTTTACAGTGGCAGAAAGTTGGCAAGGGAGTAACCATGAAGTTCGCGACACAAACTAAACAGACTTACTAATCTGGACAGAGATCCTCCTGAGGATACCATACCTGGCCTGCACCTAGTACTGCACCCAAGCGCTGAAGGTCATATTAGGCACAATGAAACACACACCACTGCAAAGAATGAGGCTGTGACGTATACCTGAGGACTAGTAGACTTACTGAGACGCATGTGTGCAATCCTATTTGCTTTTTAAAAGCAAAAACAGGAACAGAAAACCTGGGAGATGGCTCAGGGCTGAAACTGAGACCTATCTGGTGCCTTGGATGCAGTGCTAGACAACATCAAGTCCTGCTGCCCAAACTCGTGGCCTGCCTCGCTTAGCTGAAGGTTTCCTGAAGTTGCTTCTGTGATTGCAAATCATTCACTTATTAAAATTAGCTCACTGCATAGTTCTGACCCTACAGGGCCCCTGAACATGACTCAGGAGGTCATTTATCTCTCTTATGAAAATTATCTTTGACATTCAGGCTTGTCTTGAGAGATGCCTTTTTGTGAAACCACAGGCCTCACACTAAAGTTAACTGCCACTTTTGAGTAGCTCCTAGACTGCTCTAGGCCACTTCACCATCATCAAAATTCCCTCCAGAACACAGCACTGCTGACCAAGAGAAGAAATACTTTGATCATTATGAAACAACCAAGGATCTGGATGTGGGCTGAACACACACCTTTCAAACAGAATAAAGGCATATGAACCTTGACCACTAACCCCTCTGCAAGTCCAGGAGTTAAGCAACAGTTACGTGACTCCTTGTCGTGCACTCTGCAAAATATCTACCTACTTCCACCTCCAGGGTTGCTTTTTTAAGCTACACATGTGGTGAATAGACCTAGTTTGGGCAGTCCTAGGAAAATTCCTCCAAACACTTTTGGTAGAAGTCTACAGCATTCTTATCAATGGATCTTGAGAGGGGAGAACTGAATGACAGAGACAAAGCAAAGGAGATATCCCTCTAAATTTGTTATGAGTTAATGCTAAATTAAACACCTGGGCAAGAGTTCACACCTGAAATGATGCTATCAGCCTAAGTGACATTCCTTTACAAAACAATTCATCTTCTTGTGCACATATACATCAATGTACATGTCTAAGAAAGCCAGTTATATTAGGACCTGCACTACTCCAGCAGGCTAAGCTGATATAAAAGACAGTAAGCAAAACAGATCATTTGAATTTAGTTTGGCCATTTAAGCAGATTCACAGGAAAGCTGACTGTAATACATTCGAAAAAAAATTTTAATAATGCAAGAGTAAAACAAATATTTTCTAGCTCTCCTGATGATAGGGAACAGAAAGAGAATCACAAAAACAAAATCTATGCATTCCCTAGAAAAAAAGGCCCATGGCATTTATAAGAAATCTGGTTCTCTTCTTTACTTTTTTGATAAAAAAATTGCCATATCTCAGACCTGGTTGGACAGAAAGGAACCCACCGGCATGTACGTGGGCTGCTTAGTGGAGCTGGTTGGGTTGAACTAGGCTTCAATGCCCATGGACATGTATGAGAGCTGAATTTGATATGTGACAGACTGGACTAGTCTGCTGTACATACTGGCATGCATGGGGAGCAGGGCAGTGGGTGGACCTGGGAGGGTAACTGAGGGTCACTCTGACTAGGCTGCAGCTCCCACTGGTTTGTGTGAGGGCCAAGTGTGTGCTGGGCAGAATAGAATCAGGCTGGACTGCAACACGCATCAGTTCCAGGGGAAGACAGGGCTGGAAACAGAAGCGACCCAGCAATTGCAGCCACCAGCTGACTGGACCGATGGACTGTGCTGGGTCCTGTACTTGCAAGTACACACAAGAATCTGGTCTGGGATCACCTCAGACAAAGTTTCTTTGGGGATCTCCCCAATCGAACTGCGAGACTCAGAACCCTAACCATGAAGAGAAATGCAGGCTCTATGATCTGTCATGGAGTACAAGTGTCAGAGTCAAACCTCCTCAGAGGCTCAGACAGAGCAGTGGAAAGCATATCCAGGTACACATGGAGGATATGGCAGTCCACTGGAAGCAACAGAGGACACCTGGTACCATAACAGAGGATGGAGGACAGAACAAGTTGATCAACTACCCCTGCCAATCAATGGCAGCGAAAAAATCTGGGCAAATGGAGACTCTAAGGTGGACTATGTCAGACAGCGGATTCTGCAGCAATTTCATCGTGCTTGGAATGGCAAGACTGGCAGCAATTCATAACTGTTGAACCGTCAAAACCACCTGAGCAAGACCCTCAAAGCATGCCCCACCCTGGGGACCTGGGATGGGTGGGAGGCTGGATGGGGCTACTCCCTTTATCTCCTCCTTTGCCCCAGATACAGGTAAAAAGAGAATGTGGAAATAATAGTCTTACCCACTTTTCTGTAACCCTTGACCATTTGGGCCCTAATTAACCATGTAAAGATTGTCAAAAATAAAGGAAAAGAATTGCCATTTCTTACCTGATCACAAATCAATTCCCATTTTTTCTCATTGTCATATTGCCGCAGTAACCTGGCTTTGTCAGGAGGTAGGTTCATAGCATTCTATTAAAAAAAAAGAGAGAGAGAGCAAGATCAGTCACATTCCACAATAGGCAGCCAATGACTAACAACAGGCAGATTAACAGAACAGGATTGCAGCTCTTTTATTATCTACTTTCCCTTAGTAGGCAGTATCCTGTACCAAATCACCCTGCAAAAATAATTCAAAGCGAACTGATTTAATGAGAGGAGGTAAATGAAGGTTGTTTGTTGAGACAGATGAGGTCATAAATTTCGAGCAATCAGGCCTACATTTTCATAGAGAGGATGATGCCGTTTCCCTTCATTTAACAGTGGGCTCATCTTCTACCACTCTCAGGGTCTGAACAAGTTGATCACAGAGGATTTCCTCAGCATTGCAGTGCAGGTTAAGCTGCAGACTGAGACACAAACTCAATCTGAGAGCCTAGGATCATTTCCTCCTCTGCTTCTGATCTGACTTCCCGCTAATGTGCACTCTGGGACGCAGGCAGGCAGCACTGAAAGATCTGGTTAGAATTCTTGACTCTTGGCTTCAGCTTGGGCCAGATTACTCATTCCAGAAAACTTGGGTAGTGAACCAGTAGACAGAAGATTTTTCTCTCTCTCCCTGTCACTCTGTTTTTCATATAAACAAAATTTTAAAAATAACAAATGGATTGGCCCTATTTCTCTGAAAATATTTTAGCACTACCAGGCACACAAGCAACAACTCTCAAGAAAAACTCAGCAGCCAAAACGACTGACATATAATATCAATTTTCCTAGCTTTGATAAACAACCACAAGTAAAATAATGCACTTAAAAATAAACATGACAATGATATAATTTTCCCTCTACGAGCTGGTATCATTCCTTCAAGATATATGCTAGCGTGCGCAACCATTTCTCTTAGCTTATTCTTAGCTGGTTTATGAAGCTGAGTTTGCACTGGGAAAATGAGCACAAGCTTATCACAAAATGTCTAGACAAAAGCACTCAAGAACCACCTATTAGCACACCTTCTGCAGGGTTAGTCATGGGTCTGCCTAAGTATTTCATGTGTTAATGAGTGCAACAAATCAAGAGCAAACATACACATTTTTTAAGATCCTTAGCTTTGTTTCGAAGACGAGATCTTCGGTGATAGAATATGACAGGGTAAGAAGAGTTCCAGAAAGAAGATCTGTTGCCTTGACCTCTGCCAAGTTTCTATGTTCTAAACAACTGAGCTAAGTAGTCAACTCATGTATTACAACTACTAATGGTTCTTTCTGTTCCCTAGCATCAGCATTCCAAACTGTACCTAACCCTATTCAATAAGGCAGTTCCTTGTCTGGGTCAGTATTGAGACATGGCAATATATACATTGAAGGCTCAAGTCCCAAATCTTAAAGATTTGGCTTAAAGAGAAATGATTCCCCTTAGCATGGTTGCTATTTCATGCTACAGAAAGAAACAAATTTAATAGAAAAAGAAAGGGCTAGGTGGGTGGGATATTCTGGCTTAATGCATAAATCAAGTTTAATGATTTGGATAAATTTAATCCACTCACTTTTCCCTTCAACTCAATGCAGCATTCAGACTGGCATGACTGGCATATATACTATCAATTTTAATTTATCCCAGGTTTTGGAATGTCTTAAAGATATTTAATGTTTAAATTAATCCCAAAAATGACATCATTGCTTGAAGAGTTTTAGACTTGTGTTTTTAATGTTAACGCCAAGGTTTCTTAGATATAGAAGCATCTAAAATAGAAAAATGTTTTAATACGGCCTATCTCCACATAATAGCCCCTTGATCCAAAATAGCAAATGTCTACTTCTATGTAGTACATATCACACTTTAATGACAATAAGCAACAATTGGGATAAGGCACAATTCCATGTGAATCAATGCAGGTTACTATTCAGTAAAAAGTTTATCACTGTTTATAATCTAGAGATTAATTTTTTCCTCTTAAACTGGTTTTGAACTTACCTGAACCCCTCTAGGGATATGACTATTCATTAAGCAAAACAAGATTACAAGATAAATATAAGCCTTTTTTTATTTTTTTACTTCAGATATAAAAGAAATAAGAAAGCCTGGAACTCCTGCAACATGCAAACATACCATTAGGTATTTTGCATGTGTGATTTCACTTGATCTTCCATATAGTTAAGTATGTGGGATAATAATACACAATATAGTACGCAAACATGTGGGAGGACCTAGTTAGCTTATTCAAGGTTGCAAAGCTTTAAAAGAATAAGAACAAGATGTAAAATAATCTGTTACATGTTCAAGGGCAAACTTTGAGTGTACAAAAACCAAGTCCGATTTTTCTTTGCTTTGTTTTGCAGCAAAAACAAATGACAAATAATTTATGATCTTCTGTAAGTGCTCTACTACACACTCCCAGGAGCACACTCAGCAAGCATGGCTTCAAGCATTAGATGCTAGCTATATAGATGTTTGTGAAGCATATAACATCCTCCTGAAAAGAAACTTGAAGCACAATAAATGAATGATGAATGAATAAATAAATAAATAAATAAGGAAACATAATAAAGGAATGCATTGGGGAGAATTTCACTCAAGATTCCAGATCAGATCTATAGGCCATCTAGGTGAAGCTGGAGAAAGGTTGTCTTCTCAAGAAAAAGAAGTATTTTTTTCCCCCAAAAGGAGAAGAAATCAGCTACATGAGGAGTATATCAAAGCATATAAGGCTGAAGAAAATAAGAGAAGATTCTAAGGCAATTAGACAGTGCTGGGCTCATTAAAGAAAGCCAGCAGAGCTGGAAAGAAAATAGAAAGAGGAAAGAAGCAATGAAGTTGGAAAAATGAATCAAAACCCATAGTTTGGGGCCCGGCACGGTGGCGCAAGTGGTTAAAGGTCCTCGCCTTGCACGCCCGGGATCCCATATGGGCGCCGGTTCTAATCCCGGCAGCCCCGCTTCCCTTCCAGCTCCCTGCCTGTGGCCTGGGAAAGCAGTCGAGGACGGCCCAAAGCTTTGGGAACCTGCACCCGCGTGGGAGACCCGGAAGAGGCTCCTGGCTTTGGATCGGCATAGTATGGACCCGTTGCGCTCACTTGGGGAGTGAATCATTGGACGGAAGATCTTCCTCTCTGTCTCTCCTCTCTGTATATCCGCCTTTCCAATGAAAAAATAATAAAAATAAAATCTAAAAAAAAAAAAACAAACCAGGGCCCGGCGCGGTGGCGCAAGTGGTTAAAGGTCCTCGCCTTGCACGCCCGGGATCCCATATGGGCGCCGGTTCTAATCCCAGCAGCCCCGCTTCCCTTCCAGCTCCCTGCCTGTGGCCTGGGAAAGCAGTCGAGGACGGCCCAAAGCTTTGGGACCCTGCACCCGTGTGGGAGACCCAGAAGAGGCTCCTGGCTTCGGATCGGCATAGTATCGACCCGTTGTGCTCACTTGGGGAGTGAATCATCCGATGGAAGATCTTCCTCTCTCTCTCTCCTCTCTATATATCCGCCTTTCCAATGAAAAAATAATAAAAATAAATCTTTAAAAAAAAAAAAAAAACCATAGTTTGCCCAGATGCTCAGTTAAGTGTCAATGTCTTTTTGATTTGCCTAAAGTGCAACTGGAAAACCACTGAGAAGGTTTCAGCAGGGCAACAGCACAAACAAATTGCTTTTACAAAGAGCACCACATGTGCTCCATGGAACACTGATCAGAAATAGTGGAAGCAGAAGCAGGGAGGCCAACTATGAGACCATGACAAGAGCACATGTAAGCAATGGTGACTTAGATGGAGCCAACTGCACACTGAATAGAGAAAAAATGAACAGGACAGTCAAACTAATCCATTAGATTCAAGGACTGAAAACCAATGTGATTGAGAGCATCTTGTTTCTACCTCAAGTCACAAGATGAATGATAGGGCCTTAATAAAAAGCAATAGAAATAATAGCAACACAAAATGGAGAAGGTGGCAAGGAGTGAGGTTTGTAAACGTTCATGATGGGTTCTGAGATGGTTCTGAGACATCCAGGGAAAATAGTCAAATGAACAATTAGAAGCATGACTGAGAAAGGACAAGAAGACCTTTTTCAAAGTCTTTCAGGGCCTGATAATTATTCACAGGCATAAGAAGCTGCTCAACACAAATATTCCACAACTAAAACCACTCTTAGTCATTATTTACTCAAGCCACTCCACTAGTGCTGTCCATGATTCAAGCCCCCAAGGTGCTCAGACATACCTTGTATGGGTTAATAATTCTGCAACACCATGAGGATGAAGTTGTATTTAAAATCAGCCACTTCATAGTGACTTCACTAACATTCAGGCATGTTGTGATTAGCTGGTAATAACTTCTGCAGAATGAACTCACTCCTCCTGTGCTTTGCAGGGCAGGACTGCAGAGTACAAGCTAAATGTTTGCGCAGGTCATTCTTTCAAAGCCTAACATACTTCCTCAAAAAAAAAAAAAATACCAGCTCTATCCTTAGGTTCTACTGTTGTATGTACAAAAATGAACTACTCTCTAAATTGCTTGGAAATGTCAATCAATTTCCAAGTTTTCTTAGAAAACTTGACTCAATAACAACTCATTTTCACCTGCATTCAGTGTTGCCAGTGATATGGGACTTTCCTTAGGTCCTTTCACCCTCCGATTCATTCAACATGTAAAGGCTTTTGACCCAATGCCAGAATATCAGCCAAAACGCACACGAGCAAATTTAATCAAGTTGTGGCATGCAAGTAAGTTCATGTCAAAGATATCCAGAAGACAGCCGAGTTAAAGTTTAGTGCATATTAATTGTTTGCTGGATCATACAAGTTCTTAGCCAAACACATTAGATCATCCAGGAGTATTCTTTAAGGAATGCTTCTTTCCCTTCACTCACAACTTGGCAAATTTTACCGTAAGTTGCTTCGGTATTATTTATTGTTAACACCGTTCCCTCAACTACTCGGACATACTGTCTCACCCATGTCAGCACCTGGCATGCTGTAGCCTAATAACCTACTTGTCAACCAAGAGTCCCTAATGAGCTAAATCTTCAAGGACAGTATTTCCCCCATCACTTCTCTTAACCCTTCATTGCTAATTTTGGTTTCTGACACAACCTGGCAAAGAAGAGGCATTTAACAGATTACTGGATGAATGAAAAACAAAGTAATTTGGCCAAATCTGCAGTCTGAAAAATCCTCACTGATTCAGGTTTATACCTTAGTTAATAAAGTCTATACACTAAAGCAACCATTAGAATGGGAGAAAATCCTTTCATACTACACAGAAGACAAGGGGCTAACTTCCAGAACATATAAATTACTCCCAAACAACCAAAACAATAAAACAAACCCGTCTGGAAATGTGCACAGGAAATGGACAGACACTACACAAAAGAACAAATCCAAATGGCTAACAGGCATATGAAAAAATTTTCAAGTTTCCTGGTATTAAGGTAAATTCCAATAAAAACAGCACTGAGGTACCACCTAATACCAGTAAGAATGGCTCACATACAGAAAACTACCATCAACACTTGCTGGCAAGGATGTGGGGAAGAGGGAACCCTACTCCACTGCTGGTAGGATTGCAGCCTCTATGGAAATCAGTATGGAGAACACTCAGGCAACTGAAAATCCACCTACCATATGACCCAACAATGCCACTTCCATGAATATCAAAAAGATCTGTTGCATGAGAAAGCAAAATGTACCCCTATGCTCATAGCAGCACAATCAATAATAGTAAAAACATGGTAGGAACCAAAATGCCTATCAACAGAAGACTGGATAAGGAATACTATGGTTCATCTACTCTATGGAATACTACTCAGCTATTTAAAAAATGAAATACATTTCTTCGTGATCAAATGGGCCCAGCTGGAAACCATTATCCTAAGGGAAATGAGTCAATTCTAAAATGTCAGGTATCATATGTGTGCCTTAATAAAAGGTAACAGTATCAAATCTAAAAATTATTCCTGTAAATTGTATCTTATCGCACTTCCTAGCTGTCTATACTACATGCAATACGATCTTGTGATGTAACGTATTTATCAACAATTCATGAAAGACTGATTTCATGTGATCACCTGAGATTGTTAATATCCTTCTTATCACTGTTATTACTACTACCCATGGGTAACAATGATCTAGTCCATACTGTTCTCCCATTAGAACCACACGGGTCATACGCTAGCATTAATTTCTGCAGGAAGATACTGGATACTCTTTTACACCACCTTAGCGTCACATCAATACCGCTGTTACAAGTTTGACAACACCATTGAGATGAATCCTCACTATTTTATTTAAAAATTTTTTTCTTTTTTCCTTCTCAATCCATGGTGGACTGTACCTAAGAGGAGGTATAATGGAAGTGCAGCAGAAATAAATATGTCCATAGGCAGAAACAGAGAGAAGCATATCCCCGTTCTTGCAATATTAAGAATGGTCTTACAGCAAAATGGCAGAAGAGCCCCACATTGTTGGGAGACACCTCAACGGCAGTGTGATGGACTTCGGAGGGTACTCGAAAGACACCTATTGAAAGACTGGAGAGGAGGACAATGAGGGAAGGAAAAGGGGGATCCCAGTGCTGATTGAACTGTTACAAAATAAAAAATAAAAAAAAGTTAACTCTATTAGAACTAAAGACCTTTTCTGCTTCTTATAAAGTCAATAATATCCATTACTCAGTAAATTATAGACCAGAATTTATCTGGAAACATTCTTCAAGTTCAATTCTAATGACACTTCTAAGAAAACTAGTATTTTCTATATTTTTCTGCCACACATAATAAACCATGAAAGTGGACTTTGCTTGTCAGAATGGTTATAAACTGTAACAATTAATCTACTCCAAGTGATAATCACAGTTTTGGTCTCTAATCTTTTCTCTAACTATTATCTTACATTTTCTAAGAGCCTACAAAACGCCTTTTAACTGGTAAAGTATCAATGGAAAATCCAACTTTATGAATATTTCAAGAAGAAATTATGATTTTCAAACTATGATGATCATTTGTACCTGACTTTATATTAAAAGATTATTCATCACAGTAAACACATTAGTAAAAAAAGTACTCAGTGCATTCAGGATCAAACAAAACCCATGTTCCAGGAATGCTTCTCTCAGGGTTTTCTGATTTTAGCCCATGTCCTGGTAATAATGGGCAATAATTTGAACTTGTAAAACATCTTTCACTTACCCTGATATGTTTCAATGTTCACACCGAAACTGCCCCCCCACCCAGTGATAAGCAGATGCATAGTAATGGAGGTGAATAGTCTCAAATACATTTTACGTAATATTCCTTTGTCCTGATAATCTCCAAATTAAATCCTGCAAGTATCAAGTCCCCAGGTTTTATAACAGGTATTTTTCTATTACACAACCAGCTAAAGTCTGCAAGTAGTGTTGCTTATGGAGGTGGAGCAAAGTATGTAATAAGAGCAATGGCTTAAACAACATTTTTGAGCTCTTAAATGATAGAGGCACACAGGTTTTAAAGGAACTCCAAAGGAGGAGTTATTTTTGAGATTTTTTTTGAATCTATGGTAGAAAACAAATATAAAGTTTACCCTCTAAATGATATATTATTAAATGGGCTTTACAACTATATCCACATTTTTATGCAACTGATTTTCAGAACATCTTAAACATGTAAAAATTACACACACTTAAAGGAACCATGTGATGCTGGATACCTGTTTACATTGTATAATGTCCCATCAGGGTAAACAGAAATTCAACATTTTATAGTAAATATCTTCAATATTCTTTCGGGTTTTTCAAAAGAGATAAATACACTGTACATTATCACTCTCTGTTGTCACTTTACAGTGTAACAGAACCTTAAAACCTTTTGTCCTAGCTTAATATCCATTAGTTAACATTTTCCCATATTTCCCACTCCCTTACTCTCCCCAGCTTCTGTTAACCCCCATTATTATACTTTTAATTTCTATTAGATCAACCTTCCTTTATTTCATGTGATATCATGTGGTATTTGTCATTGTTATTATTCCACTTAACCTGTCAAACACCAGCTCCATCCATACTGATGGTTGCAATTGCTGGGTCACTTCTGTTTCCAGCCCTGTCTTCCCCTGGAACCGAAGGGTGTTGCAGTCCAGCCTGATTCTGCCCAGCACACACTTGGCCTTCACACAAACCAGTGGGAGCTGCAGCCTAGTCAGAGTGACTCTCAGTTACCACCCCCAGATCCACCCTCTGCCCTGCTCCCCATGCATGCCAGTATGTACAGCAGACTAGTCCAGTCTGTCGCATATCAAATTCAGCTCTCATACATGTCCATGGGCATTGAAGCCTAGTTCAACCCAATCAGCTCCACTAACCAGCCCACGTACATGCCGGTGGGTTCCTTTCTGTCCAGCCATCCCTGGTTTTCATCCCAGCCAGTTCTGGTGTTCATGCTTTCCAGTGGGAGTGGTAACCCAAGATGGAGGTGCATAAACTTGTCAATCTTTCTCTCACTCTGCAGGTTGTCTTTTACCCCGCTGATTGTTTCCTCTGCTGTGCAGAATCTCTTTAGTTTGATGAAATCCCAGCTATATTTTTTTCTTTTATTTCTTGTGATTTTGACATCTAATTTCAAAAAATATCACAGACTGCAGTATCTGGAAGCATCTCCCTTATGTTTTCTTCTATTTCACCATTTTAATTTTCAAGTTTTCATTGATCTCTAAAATTTTCCTTCTTACATAATTGAAATTCTACACCTATCAAACAATAACTCCACAGGTCCAACAGTTCTTTGCTACAACAAGTAGAAAAACCCAGTAGATTGCACCTGGATGGTTGGGCAGTGCATTAGGAATGAATGTCACTATGGAGCAAATACTGTTTATTTGGACTGTGGAACTGGCTGAGGTAGATTCCAATCCTGACCACCACCTATGAATTAGTGTTCTTGAACAAAACCATTTGAATCCAAAAGCAAATTTTGCAAAAGAATTATTTCTTTGAAAGGCAAAGTAACACAAAGATGGAGAACAGAGACAGAAAAAGAGTGAACTTCCATCCACTGTTTCATAATCCTGATGGCCTTAACGGGTAGAGCTGGGCCAGGCCAAAGCCAGGCCCCTGAAATTCTATGCAGTTCCAGTGTGGAGGCAGCAGAGACCCAAGCACTTGAGCCACTTTACATTAACGTATTAGAAGTGAGCTGACTAGGAAGATAAACAGCAGGGACTCAAATCAGCACTCAGATTTGGGAAGCTGGCACATAACACACAGTGGTATATACTGCGGTGCTACAGTGCCCTCTCTCACCCAGAAAGAAAGCAAAGGAGTAAGAGTCCAGAGGCAACAAAGCTAATGTCAATAATTCAGATGTGAAGGTAGGACTCAGGTCAGAGTGAAAAACCACAAGATACACTATTTATTAGCAAACAAGTATCTCAGGCACTTAACCCCCTGGAAGGCCTTATTCAATTTAATCTGCCTGACAATCTTGATAAGTAGCTATTATCTTCATTTGACAAATGAAACTCAAGGACAAAATGTTCAGTAGCTCTTAGCCAGGACTTAAAACAGAGGTCTGATTTCCCCTTAGCCATGACAATGAAGCTGTGCTTCTAAAACATAACTTGTCTGATCTAAGCAATTTGACCTAATTTTATTTGAATAACCAAAGCCAAAGCCCTTCGTACGTAAAAGTGAATATATATAATGTCATGTTAAGCTAACATCTCCACATTAAAATACCAGCATTTTAACAGATTTATTCTAAGATTCTGAAAATATAAACCAGAACAAACTCTAAAATAAAACAAAAGACATGACTGGGCTGATAAAGACAACCAGGAACCATGTCATATTGTCAAGTCCTTAACAAACGTGAACAAAAATCAAATCAATGTAGAGATATATTATGAAGTAGACTCAGGCTTCAGCAACAAGCCAATGCAGCAGGAGAAGTGATAAGTGCACTGACTCAGAACAGATTATGACAAGTGATAAGAGCATTTCAGAAAAGGAGCCATAACTCTTAATCATAAAAAGTAGGAAATAATACAGTTTGGGCCAATGTACAAAAAGGATGGTAAAGAACAGCATTAAACGGCACAGTATGGTTGTTAACATGTAGGATCTGGAGACTGGCCACGTGAGTTGCAATCAGAATCAATCAGAATCGTCACTTTTAATTAGTATAATCTGGAAGTATCCATTTATCAGAGCAGTTAAGACAACCATATTCCACATCAGAGTGCCTAGGTTCAAAGCTTGGCTCTAGTTCTTGACGACAGAAACCCTGGGAGGCAATGGTTATCTGGTGATTACTCAAATCACAGGGTTGCTGCCACCATACAGAGAACAGCTAGACTGTGCTGTCAATTTAGACCCCATCCCAGCCCAAACTATTCTGAATCTGTCCTGTCCCCACCCTCACCTCTCAAATGAAAATTTAAAATATACTGTAGTTTGGGATAAGATATTTAGATCAAAACTCATTTTACTCTCATGTGGAATAGAGTTGTTCCTGATGAGTACGGTGGTAAAAATGGCAATAACAATCCCAACTACTCTTAAAGTACAAGAAACATTAAATCTTATCATGCATATAAACCAGCACACATACAGAAAGCACTCATTGTGTTTCAGCTAATATTATTCCTTCATTTTAGATAAAGAGAAACAGGTTGACAAAGTTATGAATACAGAAGGCAGAAGGGCTGAGAGCCACATAAAATAAAACAGAAGGCAGGAAGTGGGTAATGTGAAACCACACCAGCATGCATACTGGATCAGAGCATTTCAAACTCAGACAGCAGCGAGAGGTTACTGCTTAAGAACAAGTCCAGGAGAAGCAAGCATTAAAATAATCAGATAAATGATTCCATCACTGCTAATTCCTCCTACATTGACATTTGTTTCTATATACCTTTCCTGGAAATTGAGGAAAATCACCTGATACTAAAGAATGTGCTAATTCCCCCAAAGTTCACTTTAAAGTTCTAACAGGTGAGGGCAGCAGGTGAGTGGTTGCAAATTCAACCTATGGCTCACTCTTGCACTGTACTCATCTAAAAGCAGTTTCTTTTCTTGATCTATGCAAATGGTTTGGGCAAATACCTGGCATCCTAGATGTTCAGATGTTCATTGCCCAAACCATGATACAATTAACTTCTTTACTGACACAAAACTCAGCCAGCCAACCAAATGGCTCCCTACAGCAAATCATTGCAGTCATCTTTCACTGTCACTTACATTTTATATTTAATCATTGACGGTTATTAGTAACATTCACCACGGCCAATGAAGGCCACAGAGGGAGGAATGAGTCTGTAATTAATCTACTTGCATCTACAAAATAAAATCTAACTGGAAAGCCAACCTTTCTGAGGAACCAGTGGAAAAAAGACATACCTGCAATCACTAATAATCTTAAGCATGATCTATTAGGAGGCTTTTTTCCCCTTCTGGATTGAACTAAATACAAACTGTCTTTTCATAACTATTTTATAGCCTCAAAGTGTAGGGCTAGAAGAAAGGTTTGGGATACCTTAGTTCAATTCTGTGGTTTACAGATGACAAAATGGACACAAAAAAATGTGATGCCATTTGTATTAGTTTTCATTATTCTAACAAAATACCTAAGTCAGGCTGAAATGATTAAGAAAACAGGTTGAATGTAGTACAAAGCTTTTGAGGGGTTTAAAGCTTAAACAGCATGACACAGACTAGTGAACGGCCACGCAGGCCAACTCACATCATGGCATGAGCATGTAGGCCCTGCTGTGTAATCTTCCTTCCTCTCTCCTTGTAAAATCACCAAGATTCACAGACACTCTGGCCTAAAGTTCCAATCCAAGCACTTCACCTCTGAAATTATAGATGGAGTAATTTGGTACACTCTTAGGCCCATTAATCCTAGGATTTGGGGAGTAAACTCCTGCATGAAATCTGGAGGACAAAGCATTTTCAAAATATTTGCATTCATCTCTCGTAACTGTTGATGAACAGTGGCACAATCAAGAATCTAGGGAGAAAGGAAATGAGCAAGTGCTGGGGATAGGGTACACAATCAATTGGGATAAATAAGTTCCAAACATCTATGGGCAGCAAGTATACATACTGTGCTGTATACCTGAAATCTGCTAACAGAGTACTTCTGAAATGTTCTCACCACACACACACACACGTAGAAAAAAAAAGGGAAAAGGAAACAATGAGAGATATCAGCTATTCTAATTAGCTTGATTATGGAGATAATTCCACAATGCATATATCAAAACACCAAGCTACAGAGTTTCATATAATCTTTATGAGCCAATTATGCCTCAGGAAATCTGTTTTAAGAAAACAATACAGAGCTGGCATTGCAGTGTAGCACACTGAGCCACCACCTGTAATTGAGTTCTAGCTGCCCAACTTTCAGTACAGCTTCCTAGTAATGCACCTGGCAAAGCAGAAGATGGCCCAAGTACTTGGGCCCCTGCCACTTACGCTCAAGACCCAGATGGAGTTCCAGGCTTCTAGTTTCAGCCAGGCCCAGTCCAGGCTGTTGTGGTCTTTGGGGAATGAATCAGCAGATAGATGATATTAATATCTGTGTATACATGCATTTTATAGTAAACACAAGTTAAACAAAGTTTAAAAAAAATAGAACTTCCTATAATTGCATAGAAATATTAGTCACACTTCCATTGCCCTTCATATGAACATGGTACATTTATTTTTATCAGTTCATACTTAAAAGCAAAGCCAAGTTACTACCAATACCAGTAAAACTTGCCTAATCACAGAATAGAAGGTATGGGTTCAGGAGTCAAGGACAAGATTTCTTATTCCCCTTGTTTTTATTATTCCCAGTGTTACAGGCATAAGTGATTCAACAGTTTAACAATACCAAAATCATGCACACCTGCTGATGATAAATACAGATTCCTATCAGAGTCAAACACAAAATAATGGAAAATTGTTCATTCAATTTCTTTACTTTCAGATCTTTTATCTGGTTGTCATGAGATGTCTGGTGTCTGACTCCTTGACATTACCTGTAATCCCAACAACTCTTTTCCTAGGCTGCCAACTGCAGTCCCAATAGTTACGACTGCAGGCTGTTATTTCCACGGCAGGATGGGGGAGTCACGCGAAAAGTCACCCTTTACAAGTCAGAGAACTCTAATGGGCAACATAAGGCAAAAACCAAAAAGAGCCCAAACCTACAGAAATGTTCCTATTCTTTATATGAACAAATGTCAACTTTCTATGGCATAGGATTCTTTAGAATAAACACTTTGGTAATTCTACAGTTATCAATGCAGGGGTGGGCATTTGGCATAGCAGGTAAGTCGCCTCATGTGATGCCTGCACCCTTTATTAGATTAAGTTCAAGGTCTGGTTCCTCCACATCCAATCCAGCATCCTGCTGGTACAATGATTGATGAAACAGTTGGGTCCCTGCTATTCACATAGGAGACTGGCTTGGCCCTTTCTGTTTTGGACAGTTGGGGAGTAAAGTAGCAAACTAAAGATCTATATCTTTCAGATAAAATGGAGGGAAGAGGTAACCAGAAAGCCAAGATTCCACCACAATTAAGCTATACAAATATGATCCTGACATCAACTTGGTCACATAAAGCAATCTGTCTTTTCACCTGTTCCAGACCCTGAAACCGAAGCCTCATTCTCCCTCAACCTTTGCCTACCAGCATATCTCCTGTTTCCTTCTTGGACAATCAGGATTACCATTAGCCTCCCTTCTCCTCTTTCACAGCAGTCCCTCAGGAAACAGCTACTGACCCTGGGTTCCACACTTCAGGCCAACCCAACTCCCTGTCTTATATTCTTCCTTCCCATAAAGAGGACAAGACAAAATACTCTGACAGTCAAAAACCAAAAGTACTGACTTCATACCCATTGAAAACTACGTTTTCTGGGCCTGGGGTGTTGGCGCAGTGGTTAAGGTCCTTGCCTTGCACGCCCGGGATCCCATATGGATGCCAGTTCTAATCCCAGCAGCCCCACTTCCCAGCCAGCTCCCTGCCTGTGACCCCGGAATGCAGTCGAGGACGGCCCAAAGCTTTGGGACCCTGCAGCTGCGTAGGAGACTGGAAGAGGCTCCTGGCTTCAGATCAGCATAGCATCGGCCGTTGCGCTCACTTGGGGAGTGAATCATCGGATGGAAGATCCTCCTCTCTGTATATCGCCTTTCCAATAAAAATAAAATAAATCTTTAAAAAAAAAAAGAAAGAAAACTACGTTTTCTGAGGCAATAGGACAAAGATGATATAATCGTGGCCAAGTTACAGCCTCAAATACATTTGCAAGCAGCAGCTATTTGAAAAGGCATCTTCATTAGGAAGCCAACCTAATGGTCTCCACAGATTTTCTCAACTTAATCTTAGGAAACTGGTTTTGTTAGTTTGCTTTGTTTTAAAGATTTCTTTTTTATTGCAAAGACAAATATAGAGAGGAGGAGAGACAAAGAGGAAGATCTTCTGTCCAATGATTCAGTCACTAAGCAGCTGCAACGTCCAGAGCTATGCTGATCCAAAGCCAGGAGCCTGGATCTTCTTTCAGGTCTCCCACGTGGGGGCAGATCCCAAGACTTTGGACCATCCTCGACTGTTTTCCCAGAACACAAGCAGGGAGCTGAGTACAAAGCAGGGCTGCCAGATTAGAACCAATGCCCATATGGGATCCAGGCAGGTGTAAGGTGAGGACGTTAGCCGCTAGGCCACCACCAGCAGGCTCCAGGAAGCTGTTTTCCTACATAATAAGACATAACCTGTAGGTGTGACCACAGTAACATTTTGGGGATGAGCATATTACCCTGGACTGCCTGGGTGGAACAATATGATGAAAAGCATTAACAAATATGAAGGAAGTATTGTTTGAAAATAGAACGTAGTACTGGAGAGCACATGGAGGAATGAGGCTCTCACATGTTACGATTGGAAGGAAAATAGTGGAACCACTATGGACAACAGCCTGGCAGTTCTTCAAGAAGTTACACACAGCCCTAACAGATGACCTCACAATTCCACTGCAATTCCACAATTCCACAATTCCCAAAAAATCAGACTCCAGAGCTCAGTGCAATAGCCTAATGGCTAAATCCTTGCCTTGTACACTCCGGGATCCAACACAGGTGGTGGTTTGTATCCCAGCTGTTCCACTTCCCATCCAGCTTCCTGCTTGGGATCTACTGCTTTCCCAGGCCACAAAGTCTTGGGATCCTGCACTCACGTGGGATACCTGGAGAAGTTCCTGGATCCTGGCTTTGGATAGGCTCAGCTCCAGCTGTTGTGATGGAAGATCTCTGTCTCTACTTTTCTCTGTAGATCTGCCTTTCTAATAAAAAAATTAACAAATCTTTTAAAAAATCAGACTCCAAGAGATACATGGACACTAAGATTTATAGCACCAATAATCAGAACATCGAAAGGTGGAAATTCTCCAAATACCCATCAATAGATAGAATTAAAACAATGCCATATCCTATACAAAGGAGTATCATTCAGCCATAAAAAAGGAGTGAATTTATGATCCCATGAACTTCAAATACCTAAAATAGGCATAAATCAGAGATAAAGAGTAAAGGTTACATTTTACCAGCTGCTGGGCAAGAAAAGAATGAGAACTATTGCTTGACATGTAAAATTTCTGTTTGGGGTAATAAAACACTTTAGGAACAAGCAATGGTACCAGATACATAACACTAAATATAGTGTCACTGAACTGTAAAAAGAAAAAAATGGTAACAATAGGAAACTTCATAAAATGAACACTTTCACAACAAAAATGTTCTACCAAGGAAAGGGGTAGTTACAGTGATAGGAAGTATTATGAAAAGGAGTTGGTTGGTCGTTTTTAATTGTGCAGGAAGAAATGGATCACAAGCTAAGAACTGTGGGCAGACTGGACTGCTGCTAAACGGAAAAGGCAAAGTAACAGTTCTCTCATTGAGCTTGCAGAAATGAATCAAGTCCTTCTCAGAACTTTCCTTTAATCCAGTACACCCTGACAAAGACTTCTAACCTACAGCAGTGTAAGACAGCAACACTAAGTTATTTCAAACCACTAAATTCATGGTAATTTGTTACAGAAGTAATAGACCACAAAATATGCTGACCACATTTTAGCTCCCCCAATACACAACTTCCCTCTTTCCATAATTTGAAATTCCAAATTTTTTTTCATATCCTCATCTCAATGTCAGTCATCACATGCATTGTTTCCATTTTAAATGCTAGAGATCCAAACTGCCTAAACAAGCACAGTTACACTGGCATGACTCTTCTTCATTGTAATACATGTTTCTGAGTCTCAACAAACTCTTAAGTAAACCATAGCATCTCTACCCACAACACCAGCCAAGACATGCAGGGAAGTCTGACAAGGCAGGCTTTTTACAATGACAAGGCCATTGGCATTCCTGCCCTTGGTTTTCTCCTCCAGCCACTGCTCTACTTTTAGCCCTATCCCTCACAGCTGTGACCAAGGTCATAGGTCTAGTAAACCCCCCACATGCACAGGTACAATATCCTGATAATGAAAGTAATGCTTCAATGATGGTTTGCATTTCAGGGGTCAGTACCAATCACTAAATCTGTCCATAGTTAATAGTGCCATAGTTCACGTTTAAGAAGTATTTAAAATGTCATAAAAAAAAAAGACTTCTCAAGTCAGGACCTTAAGAAAGAAATAATTACCCCACTTGTAACTATGTTTTAGTAATTTCAAGTCCCTGAAGGGAAGGATGGTTTGTTGGCACATCTACAGTAATCCTCCCATCCATCCCTCATCAAAGAGCCCTGCACTTAAGTAGGGCACCAGCAAGTGGGTTCTGCCTTCTGCTCAGCCCTACAAGCTATTTTCCAGTCAACTAAAAGGCATCCCACCTAAGGTCTTTTTACCTTCTTTTAGACAAACTATTAGAGATGAAAGAGAAGTACAACTTTAGCCATCATCCATTGGCAAGTGGGTTTATTATTATGCAATGCCATTTTAATCCTGAAAAATTACTTAGAATGTCTAGAATGCACCACTTTCTCTCATACTTGAGCTTGTACCCAGCCTGCCCCTCCTGTTAACCCCTACTTCATAACTCTCTTCTGCCAATGTACCTAAGTCCTGGATCTTCTGTATACATGCTTCTAGTTAGTTTTTCTTTGTTTTTCTTTGTATTGTCTCTAATAGCACTTGCTGGTCTCCAACTATAGTCTTAGTTTTCTATTATTTTATGTTCATAGATGAAACTTCATGCAGTAATCATCACATATACATTCCACACCTTTAATAAACATTTATGGGTTAAATAAAAACACCAACGCCACAAGCAGAGACAACAAAATAATTCAAATTTCAAACACAATGCAAAAACAATTATGCCGAATAACATAGGAACAGTAGAACTAAACTGTTAGCAATCATGAACCCTTTCCCACCCGGGTAAGAGGTCAGCTTTTGTTTCAATTTTGCTGCTTCTCTCTAGGAGACAGAAGGCCTTATGTGAAATGAAATCCATGTCCTTTGAACTATTCTGAGTTTTCTATTCTCACACTGTAACATACATTCTAGGCAGAAAGGGCTATCTAAATGCATGATCTAGTCTTGGGCTAAAGCAAGGGAACATGACCACATCTACACTGCGTGCCTTCCAGGACACAAACATCTACATTTATCAACAACCAATTTCTGCAAAGCAGGCCCCAGGGTGAACATCACTCAAGTCTAAGTGCTAGACTTGGCTGTGTGCTGGGGGAAGGGGAAGGCAGGGGGGAGGGGGGCATGCATGCAAGTCAAAGAGAGAACCAAAGCACAGGGGAGGAGGGAGCCTAGGATACATGACCCGGCTGCTGAACTCAATACACTCAATCGGTCCTGGATGTAAACACTTCTGTTTCCTACAAAGCAGTGTGATGCTTCTCAAAAAGTCTAGAGTATTTGGAGAAGTGCCAAAACACAACTCTGCATTCTTACACTCTGTAAATCCACTCTCCCCACTCAAGAGGCCAACCAGACCTAACTTAGAGGTACCAATGTATTCTACTGCAAATTACATCTCTAGTCATAAATATCTGAGATGTAAGACAATTCACCTAGAAAGCTCACAATGCTCACCACTAAATGCCAACATGTGATTCAAATCGGTCTTCTTCCAAAGAAAAATTGAACTCTAAGAGCAAATGAACCTCTGCTAAATATCAGGCTTTAAGACAATAGCAAGATCAAGAGGCTTCTAATTTCTGAGTACTTACTCTTCTTCCTAAAACAAGTCTTTCAAACCTCTTGTACCATGCACTGTTATATTTCAGGGGATTACTAGCTTACTGCTCCTGCTCTGTTCCCTTCCAGTCAGCCTGCCACTGACAAACAGACCCATTCATTCTTCCTACTTTCTATACATATATTTATAAACGGCAAGCACAATATATTCTCTGTAATTCCATATGGACAGGCAACAGGGTCACTATTTAATAGAGAGGTGCCACACATACCATGCATGGCTTTTAAATGAATAAGATTTATCTAAACATTTGAACACAAAAACGATATTATAACTTCATCTTTCTCTAATAACTGAAAAAGTCCAGGACCTAACAGTATTTTGTACTTGTCATGATAAGTTAGAATTCCAAGTTTTATGATTGGCACTTACACTTCAAATTCTCATCTCTGCCCTCAGATGCCCATTCTGGGTAAGTAGCTGACTTTCTGAAACCTGATGTTTTCATATCAAAATGAGAACAAAAAATTTCATGTATTTTGTCATTTGGGTTTAAGAAATGTCTATTCAGATCATTTGCCTAATTTTAACTGGATTTTTAAAATATCTATTTATTTAAAAGTGTTTACAAACAGAGAAATCTTTCATTTTCTGCAAATGGTTATTAACAATCTGAGCTGATCAGGTCTGCAGCCAGGATCCAGAAGCTCCCCTAGGTTTCCCAGGTGGGCAACAGGGCCTAACCACTTGGGTCACCTTCCAGTGCTTTTCCAGGTACATTATTAGCAGGAAGCTGGACTGGAAGCGAGGCAGCTAGAATTTGTACCAGTGTATATGTGGGATTTCAGCATCAGAGGTGGTAGCTTTCCTTGCTAACCTGCATTATCAGACCTGGACAGGTTGCTAATTTTTTTTTAAGATTTATTTTTATTATTTTTTTTATTGGAAAGGCGGATATACAGAGAGGAGAGACAGAGAGGAAGATCTTCCGTCCAATGATTCACTCCCCAAGTGAGTGCAACGGCCAATGCTATGCCAATCCGAAGCCAGGAGCCTCTTCCAGGTCTCCCACACAGCTGCAGGGTCCCAAAGCTTTGGGCCGTCCTCGACTGCTTTCCGGGGCCACAGGCAGGGAGCTGGAAGGGAAGTGGGGCTGCTGGGATAGAACCTGCGCCCATATGGGATCCCGGGCGTGCAAGGCGAGGACCTTAACCACTTGCGCCACTGCTCCGGGCCCAACAGGTTGCTATTTTACAGTCAAGTTTTCTGAATCCCTGACATATTCTGTTAGTCTGTCACTTGAGTAGTTCATTACTATTTACTTCCACCTTTAGTTAGTTCTTTAGGCTTGTCAACCGCTACCTTTCCTGCAAGGAAGCTTCCTAGCCTGATGTGATTCTGTGTGGCAATTTCTGCTTTTAGCACTTATGCTTTGGTGAATTATCCCAAAAGAATGTTACTCACGTGATCTCTTCAAGCTTTCCCCCTATGTTTTCTTCTAACAGCATCACAACTTCAGCATCGCCACTTCACCATAAGATGGGTGAAATTTTTTTTTGTATTGTGGAGGGAAGATAGCTTAAATTTGTTGTACCAGGAGATCCAGTTTTCCCAGCACCACTTATTGAAGAGACTAACCCCCAGAGAGTATGATTTTAGCTCCTTAGTTAAAAATAAGTTGGATGTATTGTATCTAATGCAATAAGATAATGTGATATAATCTATGAATCAACAATAAATGTAGTCAGACTGCTTATGATCTACATCAAAAAACTGTAAAACCTAATATACTTTTAATACCCTATGTTATTCTGTAATGGGGAGGGAGAGCAGAGAAATTTTCCATCACCTTAGAATGTGTGAGGAAGATGTGAAGTATAACCTATCAGGATCATAACTAGTAACTCACAGACAACAGACTCGAATCACCATTAGACAACAGTAAAACTACAAAGGCACATGGGGGAGAATCAGGAGCAATCCTGACAACCTCTTAACAGGAGGTCATATGCATGGAGAGGGGGAGGGGACCCCAGAATGGAGCAAGTGGACAGGAGGAGGCTTGTGTTCCAACCCTGAAGACTCCCAGATCCTCACCAAGGACTATCAGTACGAACACCAAGGACTACATCCCAACTGCCAAGTAGACCATGGGGAATTGGAGTGCCTTTGGAGGCCGAGAACTCTGAGGTTACCCACCCCCGTTTGGATCTGCCACATGGGATGAAAGAAGTCCAAATCCTGCCTTGCAGGATCCAAGGTCTTCAGAACAACAACCAGGAGCCCTGAGTGGTCCACAGAAACAGAAATACAGTAAACTTCCTTCGGGACTAGGGAGGGGAGCTCTCTCTGGTCCTTGCCTGGTCCCGACTTTGGGTTCCCACCCTCTCTCGCAATGACCATCAGGATTGCTCCAGAAACCCCTCAAAACAAACAAACAATCTAGAATAGATAGGCAAAGAACAAGGAAAGCTTAGAATCAGACAGGAAACGGTCAATGTGGGTGCACTTATACCTCACGATTAGTTACTCCTCACTAGGATATTGAAGATTTCTCTGCACACCCTCCTAAAAGTGTTCACCTAAACTGTTGACACGTCTTGTTAGAGTTACAGAGATAGACTACCTGAAAAACAGCCAGGTTCAGCAAAATCATGCTTCAACGCTATAAACTGTTAAATACTAGAATTAAAATAGACATGAGACAGCAGAATCTGGTTGTATATAAACTAATAATTGAAATGTCAATGAAGAAGTCACAGGATGTGGCTCAGAACCTGCATTTTTTTTAACATATTGGTTATTCAATACCATGTCAATTAATTCCATAATGTTATAAATTGTTACTGATTTTATGTCAGGGCTTTTAATTGATTGGGTTGATGATACTCTGCTGGCTCTACCTTCAGACCAGAGATGGTCTCCCCAAGAAACCGTTGAACTTTTCTGGACAATAAGATGATGGACTTTATGCTTGATAAATGCTTGCAATGAAAGAATCTCAACTAAATCTGAACTGTGGTAATGCAACAAGGTGGAGGAATCCACCATGGGGGGAGGGTTTGAGGAGGGATGGGGGGAATCCCAATGCCTATAAAACTGTGTCACATAATGCAAGGTAATCAATAAAAAAAAAATAAGTTGGCTGTAGGCATGTACATCTATTACTGGGTTTTCCACAATATTCACCACAAGCTCTCTAAAGCAGCTTTGTACACAAAAGAGCTTCTAGTGCTATAAATCTAATGTATGTTTAGATATTAGCCAACTTATCAACCTGGCAAATCTGTAGTCCCCAGACTGAATGTCAAGGCAACCCCAATGCACAAGAGTGAACTGAAACTATAAGATAATTATAAATTTTTGAAGGAAACAACGAAACTCAAAATTTGTTACTCTCCACAGACAACTAGCAAAAAGTAGTTCAGTTTCTGCATTAAACCACGATATGTTCATTTCTGACCTCACTGGAGCTTTTTAAAGCAGTTGTTGCAATAAAAAAAAAAGGTAGTGGGAAGAAATCAAAATGAAACAAAAAGGATTCCCATAAAATCTCACTTCAAGATTTGACAGGTGGGTAGCATCCAAAAATTCACTGGAAGAGGAAGTATTCCCATAAAATTTTACTTCAAGGTTTAACAAGTTGGTAGCATACAAAAATACATATTTAATAAATAATTGTGAGCTTATTTTAAAAGAAAATATTTTTCTCACACTTTCTATGTAACATTCTGTTATCAAATAGCCACTAAGTCATTAGGATATGTTTGATCACAATTCCTTAATAACTTTCTTAGCCAGTTCATTGAACCCTGGGCTAGGCCAGACAGAAATAGAAGCCAGAACTCCATCCAGTTCTCTCAGAGGGACGGCAGGTGCCCCTATGGGTCATCATCCAGGGTCTCCTAGAAGAATCATTAGCAAGATGGATCACAGTGTGTAACGAGATCACAAACAGGCACCCTAACGTGATGCAGGTGTTCCGAACAGCTTAACCCACTATACCGCAAGGCCAGCCCTTTCACCTGTAATTTCTACAGAAATTATTCAGGAGAAAAAAAAACTTTTTTTTTTTTGAGAAGCAGAGAGATAAGCAGAGATAGAGTTCACACTTGCTGGTTCACTCCTCAAAATCCCACATTGGCCAAGAACTCGACCTAGATCTTTCACATGAGTAGCAGGTAACACATGATAAGTAAGCCATCACTACTGCCTCCCATGGGACAGTATTAGGGCATAGCTGCAGAAAGGAGCCGGAGTCATAATTACAACCATGCCATTTCAATAGGGAAGGGATCATCCTAGTTAACTGCTTACTCACTAGGTCAAATACCAATGCCAAAAGTTTATGACAGCATTATTCTAAAACATCCACAGCTCTAGATTTTGAAAAGATTTATTTATTTTTATTGGAAAGGCAGATTGACAGAGAGAGGGAGATTAAAGATTTTCCATCCCCTGGTTTACTCCCCAAGTGACTACAATGGACAGAGCTAGGACAATCTAAAGCCAGGAGCCAGGGGCTTTGTCCAGGTCTCCCACACAGGTGCAGGTTGCCCATCCTTGACTGCTTCCGCAGGCCACAAGCAGGGAGCTCAATGAGAAGTGGAGCAACTGTAATATAAACCAGTGTCCTTATGGCATCCCACACATGCAAGGTGAGAATTTAGCTACTAGGCTACTGTGCTGGGCCCACATTTTATTTTTATGGTTTTAATTTGTTTTTAAACTTGAAACACAGGGAGAGAAGGAGATAGGGACTTCTGCTAGTTAATATCCCAAAATCCCATAGCATCCAAGGCTGGGGTTTACTTGGCTTCACAGACAGGAAGGTCAGCCATGCAGGTAGCAGCCATTCTGATGTGGGACACAGGCATCTTAATGGCTAGATAAACACCTGCCTCCTGGCACAATTACTCATATTGTCCCTGCCATTCTTAAAAGTATTCCTATCTGGGTAATTACATGCCTATCTTAACTTACAAGCCAACTACATAGTGATGAAATCAAGGTATGCACGTCTATTTGGGGCTAAGCAAAAATGCTAAATGTAACACTGGATTCCAATTTCAGAAAAACTCAGTACCAGATACTCAAAGATAAGGCTGGAACCAGATAACCTCTACCGATGCAGTTGCGTGACTGGGAATTCACTGGGGTAGTGAATTTCCAGTTGCTGACGTTACTAACCTGGGCTCACACTGTACAGATTATGGATATATTTCACTAAATTATAAATAATATATAGCAATAAACCAAGCCATTCATGACATAACTTATTATTTGTTTACATTACTTCAATGTTATTTAAAAATACCTATAATAACTGGATCTTTGCAGTAATTCCATTTTTCATTCAATGTGCCCTAAGTAGATTCTGTTACCTATCTTTATACAAAACAGTCATCGCTTAATCACTAATACTTTCTTTTTCCCCCAATAAACTGCCTGCTGGCTAACTTTCACACTGATTTTGTTCTTTTTAGGGAAAAAAAAATACCTCTCATACTTTGGAGCTTTAAAACAGGGAAGGAGACCTGGCACAGAAACCTAGTGACTGAAGTCCTTGCCTTGCATGTGCCAGGATCCCACATGGGAACCGGTTCGTGTCCTGGCTACTCCATTTCCCATCCAGCTTCCTGCTTATGGCCTGAGAAAGCAATAGAAGACAGCCTAAATCCGTGGGACCCTGCTCCCACATGAGATACCCAGAATAAACTCCTGGCTCCTGGCTTCAGATCGGCTCAGATTTGGCCGTTGTGGCCACTCCAGGAATGAACCAGATGGAATATCTTTGTCTCTACTTCTCTCTGTATCTCTGACTTCCCAATAAAAATAAACAAATCTCTAAAAAAATGGAAGGGATTTTTTTCTGACTTTAAGAAAATATGTATGAAAAGTTAGAATATTCATGCCAGCCTTTCCATAACATGCACAGAACAGAAACACTCCAAATAACTTCAGGTGATGTCCCCAGTTCAGTCTCAAAACTGTGATTCAAATATGGCAGTTTTTCAGAACAAAATTAATTTGCTGATTTATTCTTGCTTCACCCTTCAGTATTCTCTACTTACACAAAGATTATGGTTTAAAGCAGAAATGATTGTAAGTAGCACTTCTATACACATCATCAGAGTATTAATATGCAAACACGCACATCCCTGGGTACTCTGAGGTCTCAGTCCAGGAATCTGGGTCTTTGGCGAGACGCTCTAAGAGGAAAAATGTATCCAGGGAATGATAAAAAGAAGCCTCCGTTTAACAGAGTATTTGCCATGCAGCAATCGATTGTTTCTCATTATTAGACCATCAATGTATTTACATAAAATGAACAGGATAAATAACTATAGGGGAGACAGCTTAGATATATGTTTAAGAACCTAAACTTTTCCAAGGAAGAACCTTGGAAACATGTGTACCACACAGAAATGGACCAGTTGCTCTTCACTGGGTAGTCAAAACAGTGATCGACCAGAAGTGAGGAAACAAACTTAGTCTCAATGCTATCTTCTTATCTTCATGCTATCTTCCCGCTACATACAAAAACCTCCCTCAAATGTCTGATGCTCAGAGAATAATGCCCACCATCCATTCTTTTACTCTCATACAGCTTGGAATTAATAGTGGAGTTAAGTAGCCTTCGTGATAATGCACTACATGTTGCTGTGTACAATTCTCTGCATACCACAGTTTTAGCAAGGATCCCATTCAGGCAATTTTGGACAGAATGCCCCACCCTCTATATATCTGATGTCCCTTTGGTATCTATGTGGGTTCCTCAAACTCCATCATTGCCCAGGCGGTGTTTCATCACACTGGCCTGTCTTCCATAGAAATCCTGTCGGGTCAGTTCAGCCAGAAGCCCCTTTACCCCTTTTGTTTCAGCTTGGTAATTTTCTCTCCAGTGAGGTCAATCCTACAGTTTACATCAATCCCTAACCATTGGGGAGTTGAGTCCAAACTCTCCTATGGCAAAAATCCCACTGCATTAGTCTCTATACTTCTTATAGTAATTATATAAAACCTGTGTTACCATCTTACTCCACCCCCTCTCTTTATTTCATCTCAATACAATCTCCATAAGCCTCCCAATATCAGGAAGCTCTCCACTTGCTGCTACTGCATTTAGAAATCCAACACACTTCAGGATCCTCCCCTTTTACTCCCCTCACAATAAAGGAAGTATTACTTCCTATTTTTGGAAATCATGCCTTCTGTACTATTCTACTCACAGGGTTATTAAAGGGGGATGGGGGAAGCTATGATTTCTGCATCAAAAGCACAAAATCTGCCACTTTAAAAAGCATTCAATGTGTAGTAGCTATGGTTTTCCATAGAGTTGTGTTCAGCAGGTACTCCAAGGATAAACCAATCAATCCTATATCTGAACAGGGAGAGATAATAAAATAAGCAAAAACTTCAAGCAAAATTTCCATTGCTACCACCTTCCTAAAAACCTGGCAAACAACGCAAGAAAAATCCCATAGCCTGGCAGAATAAACAACGCATAAAGTGTTAAGGTACTGGGCCCAACACAATGGCTCAATAGCTAAATCTTCCATTTTGGAAGTGCTGGGATCACATACAGATGCAGATACACATACAGATCATGTTGTGAATGCCTCATTTCCCATCCAGCTCCCTGCTTATGGCGTGGGAAAACAGTAGAGGATAGCCCAACGCGTTGGGACCCTGCATCCATGTGGGAGAACACAGAAGAGGCTCCTGGCTCCTGGCAAACTAGCTCTTCAAATGAAGATGTTACCCCTTGTAAAATCTGCTCTTGGAAATAAAGAAATCTTGAGAGAGAAACAGAGAAAGAGAGAAGCACTCTAATGCCTGCTTGTTGATATGACTTTAAGTCTATACCTATACCTACTGTGAAATGACGGAGCACAATAGTAAAATTCAGATTCTGCTCCTTATCTGCTGCAATACTGTCAATTGTCAGCTAATATTTCACTTTCTGGAAACTCTTACTCATGTAATATAAATGTGAATGTATATTCACAGCAGAGGTTGTATACCTTGCAACCAGGATCTAAGTCACAAAACCCCACTAAGTGTAGTATACACATTCACAAAGGCCATCCTCAATTGTTTTCCTTCTATCTGAACAGGTTTTGTCGCCAACGACTCAAAATTGAAGAGAAAAAAAAGCACATGTATGAAACACTATTCTATTTGCTGCAGCAAGGAAAGCAATCGGGTTCTTTGCTCCTTTGTAAATAGTCCCAGGTTCTACTCACTCATCACCCAGGGCAATCTGTCTCTCAGGAATCAAGACCACCCATCTGGTGGTTACAATACCAACTCACAATGGGTTATGCTTGGGCATGACAAACGTCTGTTAAAAAACCAGAGATACATCTTCTGAGTTATCTTCCAAAAAAGTTCTCCTTTAAATCTCACTGAATCCAAGTAAAATAATTTCCCTCCCAAGTCATTTTATAAATGTGATTACATGTCTTCATCAGAAACATAAGAAGAGCCAAAAATTCAGAGTAAAAAAAGTAATCCTTAAGTTAAATAAGTTCTAGCCTAAAAAATCAACTTATGCTGAGCACTTACTTATAAGGTACTGGCCCACATGATTTGATTATAGTGACAGGAAGGCAAACTGGATTGTTTTACCTGCTGATGAAATCTTGTCAACTGTCAAACGCCATAAGTAACGTGGACAACCTCATCTAACACTCACAAAAATGCGGAAGGCCTCCCAACACAGGCCTCCCTGTGAGTGCAGGCTAGAGCTGGGGCACCTGCCCAGGGCAGAGAATGCACTCTGCCTTGCTTGCCTAGGCCCCATTGCTCCCTTTCAATTCAGGCAGAATGCCTCAGTCTTATACCTGGAGACCTTCTGTATTTCCATCTCTGTTTTAAAGTAACACTGGGATTCTGAGGTGTGGTAGAGGACAGAGATAACATTTGAAGCAGTAAGCTGCTGCTGTTTCTTCACTTGAACCAATCTCAAGAGGTTTTAGAGAAAAGGTTTTGGAGGGGGTGATGGGAGGGTTTAATTTACCAGATACTGGGAGCCACACATAAAGGAGGAGGTGGGATTATAGATGAACAGTACATCTTATCCACAAGTGCAGTTTCCATAGGAGTGCTCTTGTTTTTGGTAAGAGTTATGCTGTGGTATGAGAATCACAGTGATTTCTTTAAGTTTATTTGACAGGACAATTTAATTCTTACTCTCCTAGTCTCTGGCTCTCCTGGTGGGCCAGAAACATCCAACAATTCTTATCACGGCTGTGTCGATTTTCTTCTGGGTGTTGCCTGTAACAACATGTTCTCTGCTGAGATTCACCCACCCAAGTTGTCCTGCTCTGAAGTCAGCACTGTCTCATTCACTGTTCTGCTTTTATTAACTTTGGGTGAGCTCTAGTAAAGTAAACCCAATATTGCTTCAGAGGTCACCGTTCTGTCTCCCGACTGTGCAAAAGAGAAAGCAGACAGACTTCCTCCAGGCTGGAGGGAACATGAGAGATTCACATGACTTTGGTAATGCATCTGCAGGATAATTTAACTCTCCAGGCACCAACACCAGTACAATCAAAAGCATCAGATCACCAAAAGAACATAAACAAGACCTCAGCACACTGCTGGCTAACTTGCAAAGTCACTTCAAAAAGGTTGGAAAATGGAATTTTAAAGGTAAGTATATTTTGTTGATTCAGTTTTTAAAGACCTATGCCAGGCCCAGAGGTAACCTAATGGCTAAAGTCCTTACCTTGTATGTACTGAGAACCCATACAGGCACCGGTTCTAATCCCAGCAGCCCCGCTTCCCATCCAGCTCCCTGCTTGTGGCCTGGGAAAGCAGTCAAGGACAGCCCAATGCCTTGGGATACCCTGCACCCATGTGGGAGACCCCAAAGAAGTTCCTGGTTCCTGGCTTCGAATTGGCTCAGCTCTGGCCGTTGCGATCACTTGGGATGTGAATCAGTGGACAGATCTTCCTTTCTATCTCTCCTCCACTCTGTATATCTGACTATCCAATAAAAAGAATATATATATATATATATTTAAAAGAACACTAGTCTTTCTACTTGAAAAAAAAGACCTATGTCTTGGCAGGACAACAAAAAAGCATATATTAGGTTAAGTGACCTATAACACAATCAAGCAGGTCCTCTTTTCCCTCTCTTTCTCCCTTCTACATTCCAGGCATTTCTTTAGAAGTTAGGTGGCCTTGGATAACTAATAATCATGTTACATAAGGTCCTAGACATCAGGAGTCTCAACAGCCTGAAAAATTGGCCTCTCCCTGGAAAAAACAAGCCAAAGGCCTGTGGCAAGAGGCCAGCCTCTAAGACTCCTGACTTCATGGGGAAATCATATCACCATGAAGTCTTTTTCATTTGTACACTTTGGTTTTCAAGAGCCTTTTTAAGCTGTGAAACAGTCTTTAAGTTGTGAAGTCCAATGAACTTGAAAGGAGATTTCTGGCATGGGATCTCCAGGATCTGTCATCAATATTTGTATAGCAGATCGACTGTCACTCCCAAGTGAGACTTATCCTTACAGGATACCAAAGCTCTTCTGATTCCTTGTTTTGTTTTTTTAGAGTAACAATCATTTGCCATGTTTTCAATATCACACACAGATGGTAACATTTTAAACTTGATATAAGCTTACTTCTTGGTTCAATTTTACCTTCTTTGATGGTCTGCAAAACTTAGTGTTTTCAAGGCCTTGAAGAAAATGGAAAAGAGTAGGAAGGCACTATTGGCCTAACAAATGAACAGGTTGTGGTATAATGGGTAAAGCAATGCCAACATCTCAGGTGGGTGCCAGTTTGAGTCCCCATTGATGCACTTTTGATCCAGCTTATTGCTAATGCACCTGGGAAAGCAGCAGAGGATAAGACCCAGATGAAGCATTGGTCTTCCCACTGATGTAAATGAGGTATTAAGATCCTCCATTATTAGCGTATTGGAGTCTACTTCTCCCTTTAAATCCATTAATACTTGTTTCGCATAGCTAGGTGCCCTCGCATTTGGTATGTATGCATTTACTATACTGATCTCTTCTTGGTGAATCAACCTTTTAATCATTCTGTGGTGCCCTTCTTCATCTCTTTTAATGTTTTTTACGTGAAAATCTAGATTATCTGATGTAAGAATGGCTATGCTACACAAACTCATTTTTCCTTTCCAATAGCCTGGAATATCTTTTTCTATCCTTTCACTTTCAGTTTCCACAGATCTTTGTTGGTGAGATGTGTCTCACAGAATGATGGCCTTAATACTGTTTATGAAGGACTATACTATTGCAATAATACAGGGGAAAGCAGTGGAGACAAATTGGGAAGGAAAACAGAGCTTATGGAGTTGTATCATAATAATAAATTTTTTTTTAAATAAAGTTGAAAAAAAGGAAAAAAAAGAAAAAGAAAGAAAACCAAATCCTCATCAATACCTATAAGGAATGAAAAACAGATATGGAAAATGATGTAATAGCATTGTTGTGATGACACAGAATCTAGACATAGAAAAGTAGACCAACCTCGTTGAATTATGTAAAGAGTGAAATAAGATTATGAAGAGCACAGTCCCCAAATAATTTAAGATTAAATCAGAACCCAGAAGCTGAGGGCATTTTAAAAAATAGGCAAAGTACCAAAGTAACCACTAGAACAGAAATTTGAACCTATCAACTAAAAATATTTTTTTCTAAATCCAGAAACAAAACTATAGATTTCACAGCAAACAAACAGCAAATACAATACTTTTGCACAGTTATTTATTCCTTTAATGTGTAAATTGTGGAGGCCTATCTGTAAGCATGCTAGCTTGTGAAATCAGAACCCTGAGATAGCACTGAAACTGCCTGCTCTCCATTCTATGTGTCCTATTGAATCCTCTCCTCTCAGGCACTGACAAGGCTTACAAAATGGTATCTCTCTTTCATTATTAAGTGTATCGCCAGGATATGGGGGGAGGGGGATTGTTTATTCTGGATGGGTTTGCCTTTACCAGGTTAGCCCCCTTCCAGACAATGTAGAGTCAGACAATGAAGTACTCAGAACCATTCTAAGCAGCAGAGATAATGAGCTGTTGGTCTTGAAGAAGCAGACTGTACATGGACACTGTCAATGAGATGAGGCCTTAAGTGCTATGATGACAAGGAACTGAATTCATCCAACAATCAGTCACCTTGGAATAAGACAGCTAAGCTTCAAACAACTTTGCAACCTGGTCAACTTGTAGAAAAAACAGATTCTGGCAGGAAATCAAAGGATATCAAAAATCAATGAGTAAACGTATAATACAGAAAGTCCCTATCATCCACATGTGGGAGGTGATGACGCTCCTAGCTTTAGTCAGATCTTCCCGTGGCATCTGCAGCCACCTGAGGAGTTAACCAATGGGATTTTTTGCCTCTTTCAAATGAGTATTTTTTAAGTATGATGAGAAGCAAGATACCTGCAGAGTTACAAAGAAACAGCCTACAAGATATTTATTAATTACAGGAGGAAGTACAGCCAAGGGAGCTGGAAGGCATGATCACCTGCCACAAGTGGTCAGGTTATCAAAAAAAATGAAACACACAGGTACAAATACAATTAGATATGCTAATGTATGCATAACACCATTTCTGTGTTATGCTTGCCAAAACATAATCCCTGAATCAAATCCACACAAACACAAATTAAGGAACATTCTACAAAATTCTTGGTAGTAATTTCCAAAATGCTTAAGGTCAGGAAAGACAAAGTAACACTGTGGAACTCTCCCAACCTTGAACAAACTGATGAGACACTAATCAAATCCAATGTGAGAACCCAGAGTAAGTCCTGAGTCACAGATTGCATATTCAGTAGCAAGATAAAAAAACAAACAGGGTTTTATCATTGTTCAATTTTGGCTATGAAAGGTGTGAACACTTAGAAAATGTAGGTTTCAGTTACATAGGAACTTGTGGAATAGTTGGCAGCTTTTGGTAAGCCGAACATTCTGTAAAAGCAAAAATTTGCAAGCAATTTTTATCTAAATGCCTCCTGCAAGTTATGGATTGATGAAACACACAAAAAGGGTCTGGCCACATCTTGAAGCCCAAACTTAACTGTGGAATAAAGGAAGAGAATTTTTATCACCAGTTTCATGGTGAAATGACCACAGTAAAAAGCTAAGAAATCCTAACCATAGCTTCAGAGTATCATCCCATATCAATCTCAAGTTCTCACACTCAACAAGTACCCCCCTAGTCAACTGGTATTTAGGTATGGCTGCTTCTCAAATTACAACACATTCATGTCATCAAGAGTTTAAAATAATCTAAGTCAAACATGCATGGGAAACACCTATCCTCCCAAATGCCCTGGTTTGCCCACAAAGCATGCACCATTAAAAAAAAAAAAAAAAAAAAGCTGTAGTGTTTCCCCTTCCTGACCATGTTCTCCCTGGCAAATGTGTTCACTGCTGCCAGCACCAGCAGCCAGCACCTGTGCATTCCTAGCCTGGGAAAAGAGCAAATATCAAAATTTCAAATACATTTTCTACTGAATGCATAAACAATTTCACCTCATCATCAAGCAGAAAAATCGTAGGCTGAAACATTGTAAATCTAGACAATCCACATACACTCCCTGCTGGGGTGTGTGTGTGTGTGTGTGTGTTGTGCATGAGTGTGCATATTCTGACACTTCAACTAGGAAGTAAATGTTTTTAGAGTAGGAACATCTTATTTATCTTTACATTCCCTAAGTCTGACAATATGATTTAAACAGAACAAGAATACAATAAAACTGACTTATGATCTGTATCTATTACTTCAAAGGAATTAGTTGAAAAGACAATGGAACTCAAAAATTCTTATAACTTTGCTAAGACTCTCCTGTTTCCTCTCAGTCTTACCTCTGTAAGTTTGACTTCCATCTCCTTTACATATACAACCATTCTACAGTACAGAATCAGAAAGGTAAACAGGCAGTATAGACAATTTGAATGTTCCAATGGAGATTTTCCAGGTGTTTTATGCATTCCTAAAAATAGACATTTTCCTTCTTTTAGTCAAGTGGAGCCAAAACAAAAGAGCTGACTTTATAGGAATGACTTTGGTGTTAGTGATTTCATTTTCGTCCAACTGTGGCTGGCAAGAAACAGGTACATAACAAGTGTCTGCCAAATGAATACAAAGGACATGGTCTTGATGCAGTGCTTTTAAAGCCTTCAGCCCATGAGCACACCTGGTCACCTTGTTAACTGATAATCAAGGGATTTCCTTGACAGTAACATGGGAAACAGGAAAGGATCACTACACAGCACTGCTCAGTTTGAGTAAAATTTAAACAGCAATCTGAAATTAGCACACACTTATCTGGATAAAAACCGTTACATCTCAATGGGTTAACATGTTTCAGATAATTGTTAACTGAACCAAAATGACAATTCTCAGGATAAATCAATATCCTTTCTCTCTGGGTTGAAGAACCTAGTTGCAATTCAGAACACTTTAATTGTCTGTATGCTACGGAAACATGGAAAAATAAAATTAGATATTGGTTAATTATAAAAACACTACATGAACATTAACAGGGTAATAGTTCCCCTACCAAGCATGCTCCCCCCTTAGTGCAATGAACAATACTTCTATGATCATCTTTCTTCTATTCCTTTTGCTACATTTCATTTCATTCTTTAAAGCAAACAAAAAAAACGCTGCCTTTGGTCAGTCAGATTCTGAAGCTTGAATACTTGGTACTCCACCAGAGGTCAAAGGTCTTTTATGATATTGATACATCAAAACACTATATCAAAAGAAAAGCTCACAGCTTCCTTAAGATGGTGTCCTTATACCTGCCTCATTCTTGGAAAATCCTCCTTCAATAACCCCATCCTCCAGAAGAACTGCCTCTGTCTGGTTTGGTCAATGCTACTCACATTTCATGTGGATGATTAAAGGGGTTCACCAGAAAATTCAATTGGCTTTGTTTTCTTACAAACAGCAAGTATGTCCTTTTGCTCTTAATCAAGCCTGTGTACTGCCCAAACAAGTAAGTTACGTAAGCTGAAATGACGCGTTATCTAAAATGACTTTCCATGCTTACGGAAAAAAAAAGGGCAGGATCCCCAATGCTGAGGCGTCTTTAAGACCAAAGTAAAGACAATCAAAACCATTCACTTCATTAGTACCTTGAGACTTTCCTTCCCATAGTCCTAGCACCTTCACTGAGAAAGAACAGTTGAGTTGTAAGAGATGACATTTTCAGAATTTCAGAACTCTGAAGGACATTTTGGAAAAGAGAAAAATACCTATCAAATGAAGACTCTATAATGGAGGCATTTTAACCAAACAGTTTGAACTCCTCAATAACCATTTTCCCTAATCTCTTGAGACTTAGATTCCTATAGTTTTTATACGTAGGACTATGACATCTATAACTCATTCTCCTAGTGCCAATACTAATCATTTATTGCTTCATAATATATTTTCTGGGGTCTAAACAGATTACACATTCTTGAAAGCTAAGAATGGATATCTACTATTTTTACCCATAATCACAGCTGCCTTCATGTTAGGCAATGCTGGATACAAAATTCCTGGTGAAACAGAGACCATTATGCTCACTGAAATAAACCAATCGCAAAAGGACATATATCATATGTTCTCCCTAATATAAGGCAACTTTCATGCAAAAATAAGATCGGTAGATATACAGGTAAACACGTATATACATGTATTCATTTAGGGAAATTGTATAAGGAAGACTGTCATACCAAGAAGGTAACATACACTGCAGTATGCATCTCTACTCCTGAATGAACAATGTATTTCTAATGAACCTGCTGAATATATCTTAGCAATGGAATCTTGGACTCTACCATTGACTATATCTACAATGACATGATACACTTAAATGGAAGAATGATAGACCTGTCACTGTTGCTGAAAGACTATATTATTGTAGTGATACAGCAAAAAAAACAGTAGGGGGTATTTGAGGTGGGTATTTTGGGAAAGAGGAAGGGGGATTTCTGAATCTATGAAACTCTATCATTAAAAAAAAAATTTGCATGGAGGAACTTGGGAAATTCCCTTGGCGAGTTATAGCTCCCACTGGTGAACATGTGGTCCAGACCTGGGGGTCGGACAAGCTGGGAAAAGTAGCTCCAACAGCTGGCTAATGTGTCAATTGGTAATGGAACAGGGTGGACCAAGCAGGACTGAGCAAACCTCAGCCCACAAGCGAAACTAGAGACCAGGAGGGAGCATAGGTCATGCCAAGCTAGGCTCTTGTACCTACTGGTCTGCATGAGCCAGGAACACTACGCCACAGTGTCTAAGGCAGAGGTTGGGACAGGTGAGGGACTGAGCCAAGCTGAGTCAGAGCAACCACTGGCATGTGCGTGATCTATGGCCGCGAACAGGCCTGGTTGGGGAGCTAAGGAGACAACCCTAGATGGGTTGAGGTCCCTGTGGGCTGGAATGGGGGCTGCGTTCTGAACGGGAAATGGTTGTAGTCTCCCTTGGCTCAAGTGTGGACTGGGATTGGATGCTCCAAGTCAGGCCAGACTACAACACTCTCTGGTGTCCGGGAGGACCAGGGTAGATGTGGGATGGACTAGGCAAGGTCTCATCCCCTACTGAGCCATGTGTGAGCCATATGTGGGTAGGGACAAGCCATGGCTGGGCTGAAACATCCAACAACAAGGACCAGTTTGGGTTGAAGGCCAGTGAGAAAAAGTCACTGTTCCTGCTAGGACAGGAGGTGAACTGAGTAGGGCTGGCTAATGGACCCCCTGGTATGCACAAAATCTGGCATTGGGAGAGGTTCTGATAGAGGAGCCTGGGCAACTCCTCTGGCAGGACACAGTCCCGGCAGGTAAGTGCAAGAAACATGATAGGAAACAGCCCAGAACAGGCCATGGAGAGTTACCCACTGGCATACATTTGGCTTTGGCAGACCAGCTGAATCAGTTCACGTCATCCACTGGCAAATCCACACACCAGAACAGAGTGTGGGTCTAGCCGGGTTCGGTCACGCAATGCAGTGCACAATACAGAATGCCAAGGTGAGGTTACCTGTGCCAGATGTGGCTGCAGTGCCCAACCAGCATGCATGAGAATCAGGAAGGGAGGGGGCAGAGCCGGCAGGGGAATATCGCTGGTGGGGGGGGGGGGCAGTTCCCTTGCCAGACAGCTACTCTCACTGGAGAGTGTGAGCTGGTTTGCAGGTAGGCCAGACTAAGCAGGGCTACAACACCTGTTCGCCTCATGTGGACTAGATCAGGGAAAAGCCAGGCTGGGCTCATTATTCCTACTGGTGCAAACAAAATTAGAGTGGAAAAAGTTTGTTTGGGCTTAGCCACAGCATCAGCTGGCAGAAGCTGGCACTGGGGGCTAATTCTGTCAAGTCAAACCACAGAACTAGCTGGAGAGTGCCTAATCCGAGAGTGGGAGAGGCCTGTTAGGGAAATAGTGGGCTCCTCCCTCTTAGGTTACCACTCCCACAGGAGGGCATGAAAACCAGGACAGGGGCTGGGGTGGCTAGACAGAGAGACACCCAACAGCATCTGTGTGGCCTGCATAGTGGAGCTGGTTAGATGGAACAAAGCTTTAAGACCCATTGACATGTACGGGAGCTGAATGGAGTGTGGGACAGACTGGACTACCGATACACATACTGGCAAACCTGGGTAGGGGGCAGGCCTGGTGGGGGTTATTGTGGGTCGCTCCAACTAGGCTGCAGCTACCACTGGTTTATGTGAGAGCTGAGTATGTGCTAGGCAGAACCAGGCTGGACTGCAACACCCATTGATGCCAGTGGAAGTCGGAAGTGAAAACAGAACCAACCCAGCAATTGCAACCACCAGCTGATAGGGGCAATGGACTGTGCCGGGCCCTGTACTTGCTAGCGCATACAAGAATCTGGTCTGAGAACACCTGAGACAAAGTTTCTTTGGGAATCTCCCTAATGAAAGTGCTGGACTCAGAACCCTAACCAAGAAGAGAGAGAAGACAGAACAGGTCAATCAACCATCTCAGCTATATGTTAGCAGCGAAATACGGGGCACACAGAGACTCTATGATGGACTATGTCAATCAGTGGATTCTTCAAAGACCTCACAGTGCTTGGAGTGGCCATATTGGAAGCGATTCATAACCGCTGAAATATCAAACCACCTGAGCAAGAACCTCAGAGCATATGCTACATCCAGGACCTGGGGAGGGTGAGAAATTGGGTGTGCTTTCTCCCTTAATACCCGCTCTTTAAACATGAAGGAAACAATATGGAAAAAATACTAGTCTTACCCAGTTTCCTGTAGCCCTTGAACTTTTTTACCCTAATTAACTTTGTAAAGATTGTCAAAATATAATAAGAAAAAATATGAAAAAAAATTTTGGAAAAAAAATCCTGGTAACTACGAATCAAAATCATTTGGCAAGGGAATAACCTTATAATCACTCACTGATGTAAAACAAAAACAGAACTACTACTAATCTATCAGCTATTTCCTTTTTATCCTCAACCCATGAAAACCGTTTCTTTGTTATAACAAATTTCTGTTAATAATGCAAAATACAGAAATTATATCATAATTGCTTAATTCCCAAGAAAAAAATTAGTGCCTGAAGTAACAAGGGTAATGGAGCAAATAAATATATGCTGGAACACCAGATCTCTCAAAATGCCAGTTCTTGTCTGATTCAGAGCTAATTAACCCAACACCAATTTGGAACAACATGAATGGCAAGGGGAAATGGATTCTCCCGGTCCCACACTATATACTTGAGCATCCCACTTCGAAAAGCATTCCACAAAAATGTACAAAAAGAATCAAAGTACTTAGCCTAAAATTATTCTTGAGCTGATAAATGCTAAGACTGCAACAACAGAGCATATCCATGAGAACTGAGATGACAAAGCCAAGAATATTGAACTAATTTTCTTGCCGAAAATCATTACTCAAATATTTCTAATACTATGCTATTTTAGAAAATGATCTTAACAAAAATCTTCCCTGAAGTAAAGTTCCTGTTTATAGGCTGCTGGTGAGCTTCAGTGCAATCTATGCCAGTTGTTTCTGCAGGTGGAAATTATACTAACCAAAAATTACCTGAAGAAAGGGAATGCTACAAGGGTGAAGGATAGAAGATAGTGGAAGAGATGCCACTGTACAACTCAAAACAACTCAAAAACCCGCATCAGGGCCCAGCGCGATAGCGTAGTGGTTAAGGTCCTCGCCTTGCAGGCACCGGGATCCCATATGGGTACCGATTCCGATCCCAGTAGCCCCATTTCCCATCCAGCTCTCTGCTTGTAGCCTGGGAAAGCAGTTGAGGACGGCCCAAAGCCTTGGGACCCTGCACCCTTGTGGGAGACCCAGAGGAGCTCTTGGCTCCTGGTTTCAGATTGGCTCAGCTCCAGCCTTTGCGGCCACTTGGGGAATGAACCATTGCACAGAAGATCTTCCTCTCTGTCTATATCTGCCTTTCCAATAAAAATAAATCTTTAAAAAAAACCAGAAACAAAAACTCTGGGGGCCTGAGACATATCAAGATGCTTTGCAAGAGATACGCACATCTGGGCACCTCTGGAGACCTGGCTGCTCCACTCCAATCCAGCTCCCTACTGACGCACTTGAGAAAGCAGTGGAAGATGACTCAATTGTTTGGGCCCTTGAACTCATAAGGAGACCTGAAGTTCCTGGCTTCTGGCTTCAGCTTGGCTTGATTCTGGCCAATTTGGCTAGCTGGGGAAGGAACTGGTAGATGGAAGATGTCTCTCTGATCTTAAAAAAATAAAATACATTACACAATATTGAAGTAACTGCAAGAGAAGGACAAATAATGCAAAAATCAAGAGAGGCTGGTAGCGAGGGTTCAGGAGACAGTTTTCTTGTGGCCAAGTTAGCTTAACTTTGTTTTGTGCCTAAAAGAACATGCACTTCCAGCTAACAGCTCACAACCACTGTTCTGTCATGAAACTCAGGAGAAACCAAGAGCAACCTGGGTAGCCAGCAGCCTATGAGTTGGTACAAAATGCTTTTCTTGCCCAGCACCCATCCCAGTGACTCCAGTCACCCACCCTGGAATCCTCACCCTGACAAACATGCAGCAAAGCAACTCCCTCCAGCTTGTCTCCAGTTTACACTGGAATTTTAAAAGACCATAAATCCAGCAAACTTCCTCCTTAAAGTGGGACAGTTGGCTTGCCAGATGTTCATTTCTGGCTGTTTTTTTTTTCCCATGTATCACTGGGTGGTGAGGGCGACAGGACAGCATCTTCAGTGCAAAACGAAGACAGCACAAGTCTCATCAGGCACCCCACAAATAGAACACAGAGAGGACTAGACTGGTCAGAGCCTAATACTAACAGCTTTAGATGCAGCAGCATGAGTTGAGTTAATGGTGAGCAAGATGGAAGGAACAAAAATAAATGAAACACATTGAGGATGATTGTTTTCTCCATTTTCTGACCCAGCCAGATCCACTTGGCAAGCTACATAGCACACTTGCCTTTCCCTCCCCACCCATCTGCAATTCATTCTTTGCAATCACATGATCTGCTCACACACAACTTGCTAAGAGCCTGTCACTGGCATTTTTGGTTCTATTTTTTTTTTTTCAAACTCTATATAGTGTTTCCTAAAATAGTGTTTTAGACAACGCCTACGATGAGGCCAAACATAATTTCTAACCTGAGGCAGTGGGTCACCACCAGGCATAAAATTAACAGGTTTTCTAAGTTCATTTTGCTCTCTCCCTTCCTCCCCCACATGTAGAATCAATAGGTTTTGTTGTTGTTGTTGTTGTTGTTGTTGTTGTTGTTGTTGTAGTTGTTGAGTTCAAAACACACTTTATCTCTCTCTCCCTCTCCCAAGAGCAAAAGCTGAAGAGAAGCATCTGCAGCCTTTGCAGGCAACAGAGCTGTTAAATTTTTGGCTTACACACAACAGACAAGAAGTTCAGATGCCAAAATCTTCCAGGAAAGTTTATGTTCGGGTGTATCATAAACTATGGCAGGAAATTCAACTCCTCACAGCAGCTGCTTGAGCTGAGGACTATGAGCTTGGAGCTTTCAAAGGAAAATTGAATACAATTACTATTTACCGACACTGTCTCGTACTTCAGTCCTCAGGCTCAACTCATTCCCAACTCCAGGGTGTATTACTCTGACTTTTACAGCACTCAGGGTCTTCCCCTGCCCTAGCTTCCAATTTCCCTCCTCAACTCTCCCATGGCAAGAACCAACATTTTTAGTTAATTGAGACTTAGCACAATTTTTGGCAGTATCCTAGTGGCTAAATCACTGCCTTGCATGTTCTGGGATCTCATGCGGGTTCCAGTTTGTACTCCAGCTGTCTCACTTTCCATTCAGCTCCCTGCTTGTGGCATGGGGTGGCCTGGGAAAGTAGTCAAGGATGGTCCAAAGCCCTGGGACCTTGTACTTGTGTGGGAGATCTAGAAGAGGCTCCTGGCTCCTGACTACAGACTAGCTCAGCTCTGGCTATTGCAGCAACTTGGGGAGTGAACCAATGGAAGGAAGATTTTTTTTCTCTCTCTCCTCTCTGTACATCTGCCTTTCCAACAAAAATTAAATAAATCCTAAAGAGACTTGATACAGCTTTTAAATCTCTAGCATCAATAGCTTAAATCAGATAAAAAAAATTTTTTTTTGGTCTAAATTTGGAAGGACTGAAAAGGTGGCATTATATATTCTCTTTGTTGATCCTTAGATACCCATATGATGTTCATTAAAAACCCATTCTATTCTATGTAGTATATCACTGTAAACATATACTATCTTTTCTATCCCCTAGTGACATCACTTTCAGTTCAATTAATATTACCAAGGAACTCTCAATAGACTTTCAGGCTATTTTTCTATGAGAACAATCATTTGTACAAGCAATCTATGGTAGGCCAGCTTCAAAACGCCATCCCCATGCTCAAGATGCAAACCACCCATAAAACTGCAACTGTCTGTATAAAATGTGCACTGTTAACCAACACATCAACACAGCATCAACACAGAAGGGTACATGATTGACATTCCACATTCTGCATTCACCCAAAAGAAAATGCATATGGCTTCTCCAAGACCACACATTCTGCATTCATGGAATCAGCATGTTTTGATTTTTGGATCAAAAACATCCCCCCAGGTTGCATAGAAACTGAACATGTAGTAGGTATCATTAAATTTAATTTCTATCATTAAAATACATAATATGTCAACTATTTCTATAATATTAACATTTATTAATGTTTTTGGACTATTAATATTCATTAACATTTAATTTTTTAGAAAAATGTTTTAAATTATTTTAAAAGGAGAGAGGAATTAGGAGATGGAGAAAGACAAGGAGGAGAGAAGTAGGGAAAAAGAGACAGAGTGCTCCCATCTACTAGTTCACTTCCCAAATGCCCTCAAAAGTCAGGGCTGGACTGGACACCTAGAACTCCAATTCAGATTTCCCATGTGAGCAGCGGGACCCTACCTGCCTTCCCAAGGTGCAGAGAGTAGAACCAAAACTTGGCCCTGAGTAATCCTATATGGGAAACATGTTTCCCATATACTGGTTGAACTGCTACATCAAAAGCCCACCTCTAAGCCTGGACAACTTCTCTGGCAGGACACAGTCCCTGCAGGTAAGCACAAGAAGCACAATAGCAAACAGCCCAGAACAGGCCATGGAAATTATCCCATTGGCATACAAATGGCATGGGTTGGGAGCAGACCAGGCTGAACCTGTTCACATCACCCGGTGGCAAATCCGAGCACCAGAACAGAGTGTGGGTTGAGCCAGGTTCGGTTGCGACACATAACAGTACACATTAAGGAATGCCAAGGTGAGATGAGCTGTACCAAATGTGGTTACAGCGCCCAAACAGCACATGTGATAATCAGGGGGAGGCCGGCAGAGGAATGATGGTTCCCCTGCTGGACAACTACTTCCATTGGAAAGCTTGAGTCGGGATGGGGGCAGATCAGACTAGGCAGGGATACAAAACCTGTGGGCCTCATATGAGCTAGATAAGGGAAGGGCCACCGTGGGCTGACTGTTTCAACTGGTGTAAGCAAAAATTAGAGTGGGTGAGGGTTGGCTGGGCTTAGCCACAGCATCAGCTGGCAGAGGCTGGCACTGGGAGCTAATTCTGTCAAGTCAAATGCCAGAACTACTTGAAAAGTGCATAATCTGGGAGTGGGTGTGGCCTAGAAGGGAAATAGTGGGCACCTCCCTCAGGGTTGCCACTACCACTGGACAGCATGAAAAACAGGACAGGGCAGGGGTGGCTAGACAGAAAGGCCCCTGCCAGTAGGTGTATGGGCTGGATAGTAGATTGTTTGGGTTGAACTAGGCACAATGCATGTGCGAGAGCGAAATGGGATGTGGGACAGACTGGACAAACATGGTACATACTGACAAGCATGGGAACCAGGGTAGGGGGCAGAACTGGTGAGGATTATGAGGAACTGCCCCAACTAGACTGCAGCTCCCACTGGTTTGCGTAAGGACCGAGTATGAAGTGGGTAGGATTGAGCGGGACTACAATGCCCATTGGTTCACGAGGAAGACAGGGCTGGAAACAGAAGGGACCCAGCAATCGCAATGACCAGCATGTGCATAAGCTGATTGGTGTGACGGACGGTGTTGGACTCCGTACTAGCAAACTCATGCAAGAATCAGGTCTGAGATCATCTTAGATGAAGTTTCTTTGGAGATCCCTCCAACTGAACTACTGATCTTAGAACCCCAGCCATGAAGAGACTGTCAGCCAGTGGACTCTGAATAGGTTTCATTGCGATTGGAACTGCGAGATTGGCAGTAATCCAGAACTGATGACCTATCAAAACTGCTTGAGCAGGCCCCTCAGTGTACGCCTCCCGTTGGGGATCTGGGATGGATGGGAGGTTGGGTGGGGCTTTTCGCTTTGTTTTGCCCCGACCCCAGATACAGGGAAAAATAATATTAGTATGGAAACAATGGTATAACCCCACTCTCACCCTGTAGCCCTTGACCCTGTGTACCCTAATCAACTAAGTAAGATTATTAAAAAAAATAATTTAAAAAAACAAAACAAACAAACAAAAAGCCCACCTCTAGAAGAATCTTCTAAATGATACTTTGGTAATAAATGATTGCTAAAACAGGAAGAAAAGGTATAAATTACAAACGAGTATACAAATAACTGTCATTATATTAAAAGTAAACATTTTCCGTGTAATATAAGGTGATAACACAGATTAGAGCCAAAGCATAAACCTTGGAAACAAATCAGCAATGTATAATGGCAAAGAATTAATATCCCTATTATGTAAACAAATACAAAAACAAGGAGAGCAAAACAGGAAAATATTTTAAAAACAAGCAATTCATAGATAGGATACAACTACAATGCAAATTAAGTCAAAGACAGTGTATAACACACTCTTCATTTTCAATCATTTTGTTAGTCCAAACCAAGAATTGATGAAACAGAAACATTCTAGCTATTAGAAGGCAGCGATTCAACAATCCCCCAGGTATAGATTTATATCCTTGTGCATGTGGCATTAGATATTTTAAGGGACCCATTGATGATTTCAAGCATAAAGGAGGATGTGTATAAGTTAACGCAGACATCACACCATTTTATATGGGAGCCTTTTGCATCTGAAGAGTGGAATTCACAGACAGGGAACGTCCATGGATACCAAGGAATAACAATTCTATGAACTGTACCATGCATCTAGGCCACTTGCTTTCCATCATTACATTGCATACATAGTAGGTACAGAGGACTCAGCTCTCCTGGTAGCTGTAAATAGGTGATTTATTTATGCTCTTCCTTTTCTTTCAAGCTATCTTTTTCCCCAATCATCTCTCAAAGTTTGATTAGCTCATTTACATCTCTCAGAAGAGAGAGCTGTCTCTACCATATTGTCAGGAGTTTCTACACTGGTTCCCTCAAAAAGGAAGGCTGAAATGCAGGCTATGTAAGCAGTACATAGAGGGCACAATGAGCAAGAAAACAAGAAGCTGGGACCCCACAACAGCAGAGACAGCAACTCTTGACCCCACGCACACTATTTCCTTCTACAGTGGGTGCTGCCTTACCTCTTCTGTTTGGACATCCAAGGGCTATTTTGTTGTTTTTGTTTTGCTGTTGTCTCTAACCTCAACTCCTTTTCGCCATGGGGAAGATTTGTGCTAGTCATCCATAAAGCTGCTACAGCTGAGAGCTTTTCCCATGATTTTCTCCTGGGAACTAGAAACTCCAGCAGGCCTAAAATGGGGAGAGGACTCCCGCCTGATCCTGCACTCCACCCCCATGCCAGGCCCACCTACCGCTGCCCAGTAGACTTAGACCTTGACACCATGTAGGGCTCTACCTAGAAGTTGCTTCACCTTTTTCTTGGAAAGCAATACCACGGCAACATTCCTCTGATCCCCCCATTGCCATCCATTTAGCACAAATTAAATATTTCTGTCCACTAAACATCCCGTCTATAGATTTAGTTTACAAATCTATTTCTATAGATTTAGTGTATTTACTTTAGTGGGAAAAAAGATAAACCCACACAAATGTATACTATAGATATATCTACTATAAACAGGGTGTATCTGTTCTATCTAGAGTGTTATAATGATCGACACTTCCTCTTCTGGTGCTCCACCTGAGACCAAAGCCATTTATCAAAACCTTGCAGCTTGCTGCAAGTCCATCTGACCTAACTCCTAGCATATCATTAGAGGTAATTACTGTGATTAAAATACATGTTCACAAAAATTGCATGCATGTGTGTATATGGATGTGCACAGTCAGAAATATTTCTAAACACGAAATGAGAAAAATTTGTTACTTCAATATTACTTTTTTCTTGCATGACTGGTAGGTAATGAGAAAATAGCATGTCTGACTGAGTCCATATTACTACTGTGACCAAGGCTCCAATAGCTATTAAAATAACTAGGCTTATGCAGCTAACAGGTTTATTTGCCAACTTGGTAGCTCCAAGGGTTTCACAATAACCTGACTGCTCACTTGCCCTCAAATGTCAAATAATAAGATGACACTTGTGACTGGCACCCATTGGCAAAGTGTGTGAAATTTATAAATCAAACTCCTACAGGACTCAGCATACGGTCTATTTATTTCATAAGCACTAAAATATCTTCTGAGGACATATACACAGTACTTTTCCCCAGCAAAGAGTGAGTCTAATAGTGTTCTCATTGTATTTCAAACACAGAGAAGGACACAAAATACACCCCCATTAACTCAATCCACTTGTAAATGCTTAACATTTGCTAGTTTTTTCAGGGTTTCTCAAGTATATTTTTTACAGTTTTTTTTTTTTTTTTTTAACACAGTAACAGTATGACTTGATCAAGAACTTAGGGGAAAAAATCCACTAGAAGTAGTAAGCTCCACTTTCATTTGAGCCGAAGTCCACAACAGCTCTTACTTATCATTAATATATAACGTAAACTCTACCTTTACTGGGAGACACTAAACTTGAAAGTCTATGTCACAAATCAGCTTTCAGATGACAATTCTTTCACTTACTTTCCTGACCTATGTTCAGCAAAGAAATCATATTCTAGGATATCTATAATTAATGAGTAATAAAAATATTTTAACTATGAGAATTTGATTTTTCAAGTACTGAGTACCAAAGAAAACAAAAACTGAGAAGCTTACAAAAAATTCAAACACTAATTGCAAAAGATGAAATATGAACTGCTATGACCACAAATCCCCTCAGAGACAAGCTTTTATTGCTTATAGAAAGTAAGAATTATACAAAAGTTATCAGAGATTGACCCAAATATGCTATAACTTCTATTACTGCTATTAAAAAATGCCTACTGTGGTATATAACAAGCAGAAAAATGCTCAGTAAGTATTTGTCAAATACACTGTGCCAAACAGTCAACCCAACAGCCAATTAAAGTAAATAAAACTTGAATTTGACATGCACTGAAACTAAGTATTGAAGCTACTGCTTACTAATGATTCATTTCTGGTATATTTTGCCCCCATGTCTATAAAAGTTCAAGGAGTACAGAAATAACCAGTTCTATGATGCTGGGCAGGATCTGTTCCTTCATTTTGTTTTCCCCTAAACTAAGGGAATCCACCAACCAACCAATGAGCTTCTTAAACTCCCATAAACAGTAAAACTTGAACAGATTCCAAACTCGTAAAGATGTTCCAATGCACTGCTACAGACAAAGCCAAAGAGCTACTAACTTATTTTCACCATCCTGACAACTCAATCTGAAAAGCCAAAGTCAAAAAGAAGAGTTGAGAAAAAAATGAAATATTTAATCTTCAATCAAAAAAAAATTAAGCAAAAATGGTTATTTTCCCAAGTAATTCTAGTCAATTAAGAACTTATCATTCAAATCAGTTCATAACAATGCCAAACTACTATTTTTAAGCTAAAATGATCCTGGCCCTGGCTCTAGCAATGTAAACAGCTTCTGAAAGAATCAAATATTGTTAGATACAAAAAACAAAAAGAAAAACAAATCTAAACAAAACAAAACATTTAACAGAGGTTGGCACACACAAGCACCCAGTATGTCAGGAGAGCATTCCACAAAATATTTCGATTTTATAGTGACTTTTCTACTGCTAGTGCAAGGAAGAGTAAATACCAAAGAGCAGAGAGGTGACAAGAGTGTCTTGATACAGGCTCACTCAGGGAAACAAACCACTTGAATGCAGTCCCTGGCAACCATGGCCATCCATCTATTCAATCTACTTTCATGTTTATCAAGACTCAAGATACACGTGTTATGGTCCTTTTCACAAAATCAAGCAATTATTCCCAAAATATGGAGCTTAGCAATTACAGAATAAAATCCAACCATTAAATAGTCTTTCAAAAGCTACATGCTCCTCCCAAGTTGCTAAACAGACCGAGGTATGGTTTGATAAACATTTATTCTAAAGCTTTCTTCCAGAATCCAATTCACTAAGCTTTCCCTAAGTATTCTTTTTCTGTGGGAAGAAAGGGACGCTTCTCCTAGAACTGCTACAGAATGTGGATATGCTTCCCAGCAGAACACAACTCCTACTGACAGAGTTACTGGTTTTCACATCCAAGGAGTAGTCTTACAATACTTACATTACAAACACTGGTGTTGTGGCTCAACAGGCAAGACTGGCATCCCCAATAGGTGCCAGCCTGTGTCCCAGCTGCTCCACTTCCCATTCAGCTCCGTTTACGAACTAGGAAGCATCAGAGGATAGCCCAAAGCCTTGCATTCTGTATCTATGTTGGAGAACCCAGAAGAAGCTCTTGGCTCCTGATTTTGGATCAGCTCAGCTCTGGCATTGCAGCCACTTGGAGAATGAACCAGCAGATGGATCATTTATCCTTCTCTATAAATCTGCCTTTCCAATAAAAATAAATAAATCTTTTTTAAAAAAATTGTTTTCTTACGTTTATAACACTAATTGTATGGTAGGAACATTTTCAATTTTGAAAAACCATCACATATTTCTTCAAAACATACCCTGCGCATTAATTGGGTGAAAACTACCAATGTGAAAATATTTTCCAATTCTAGAATAAGTTTAAACGTAAGGGACCAATGTTGTAGCGACAGGTGGGACAAGTTCCCACCTATAATGCCAATACCCAATATGGCACTGGTTTGCATCCTGACTGCTCCACTTCTGATCCAGCTCCCTGCTAATGTGACCAGAAAGCAGCAGAGGATGGCCCAAGTATTTGAGCCCCTGCCTTCCACTGGGAGACCTTGATGGATTCCTAGGTTCCTGGGTTTGGCATGGCCCAGTCCCAGCCAATGTGGCCATCTGGAGAGTCAATCAGCAGATACAAAATTTCTTTCTATTATTCTATATTTAGAGTAAATAAATAAATCTTTAAAAATAAGCAGAGAATGGAAGACCTGAAAGAAGCTAATGGCTCCTGGCTCTAGATTGGCTTAGGACCAACCATTTTAGTCACTTGGGAGTGAATAACGGGTAGAAGATCTTCCTCTGTCTCTCCTTCTCTGTTAATATTTTCTGCTTTCCCAATAAGTCAATCTTTTAAAATAAATAATAAAGTCATCAGGGTAGGTATTTGGCATAATGGTTAAGAGATTGCTTAGGACTGATCAGATTTTGAGGGTTCAAGAACTGCCTCCACTTCAGGTGCTGGGTTCCTGTAAGAAGTAATAGCTGACCACTCAAAGTTATTTTGTTCTTTAATCACCTATAGGGGCCACTGGGATTGCATTCCTGGCACCTGGCTTAACATCAGCCCTATCCTAGGTATCTGGACAAAAAAAAACAGCAAACAGAAGCTCTCTCTTCTCTCACACATGAAATAACATCAAATACCACCTATTGTTGAACTGGTGAGTAACCAGGCCAACAACAATGTTTCAAATACAAAAAGCTCTGTAACACCTGGGACATTGCCACATCCAGTTTTTGGATAACAGGAAGCATGAATGCTAACACTCCAGATGCTCTCAATTCCCAAAGAGTGTTGTCCTTTCCTTCTGTAGAGTCTATCTCTCCTGCATCCCTGTTTGCAGACTAAGTAGTAAAGCAGCTATTCATTGAGAAAATGGCATTTGAAACTTTAACATTGGTCTAAGAAAAAAAAAAAGAGGTGCCAGGTGCCAAGACCTTGGACTAAAGCAAACATTTAAAGACATTCTGTTACTACTAGTTGTCTGGTGGGAAAATGGAGGACTCTGGGACTGCCTAAAAACAGCCGCTTGGTTACAATTCAGCATGTGAGGGAGGAAAAGACCAAAATAAACTACACATTCTGTGATCAAGGTCACTACCACCGGAATCCATTTACTCAGGAGCTTCCAACAACAACCGCATTCAACACAACTGACTATTCAGGAAGACCCATTATCTGGCTTCATATTTGCAGACACATTAAGCAGCAGCAAGTAACACCTGCACCCTGTACAAAGACATCTTAGGAGCCTTGCTTATACAAACTGCATCCTTCTTGCACAAAAACAGGATCTTGGATCCTAGGATGTTTTTGCTGCTTCCTCTCCATGGAAACTGTGTATTCATTTCTCTGGCTCTCAAGAGGCATCAGATGTTTATTTACTATTAGGTACAAATAAATAGCTTCAAGAAAAGAGTCACTGCTATAGTAGTCTAGAAACATGTATACAGCTACAGTGTTGGCACCTCAGCACACTCACTGCTACTAAAGGAGCATGGCACAGGAGAGTATCAACATGGGACTGAGCTATTAAACACAAATAACATCAAGGCTGAATCGTTCCCTAGAGCCAGCCTCAGGGAGGGAATGCACAGAAGGCAGCCATGAGAAGCCTGCCCTATCTGCTTGCCAGCTTCTGTTCACCTCTGTATCACCATTCATGAGGACCCTTCTCAGGAAAGAGCTGAGTGTCCATCAACAGGTTTAGAAAGTTTGCCATGGATGCCCTATGCCACGTTCAGGGACAGAATCCAAATATAGTTAACCAAATTTGATATGAAACTCTTGAACCCACAGAGGGGAAAAATTTCAGAAAGGCTGTCACTTTTTTTTTTAATGTCTGTAGTTCTGGCTATGGAAATAGTTGATTCTAATTTTAGCCAACACCTACTACTGTTTCAGCACATTCCACTGATTATGGGAAACAATGACTTTCCAGTCAGGGATGACAGTGACACAGACATGAACTTGGCAATTTAAGCTCCCAATTTTAAGCTACTCCAAAATGTCTGTAAAACTGTGTTTTTAAAGTCCATGTGTCATGAATAAACAACGGCCAGTAATTATGGAATTCCTAGGGCAGTAAGACCATCCCTTAAGATGTCTAACAGCCTTATGTATTCAAGACAATTAAGACATCAAAATGTTGCAAACCCAGAAAAAAAGGAAGATGAGCTTTAACAGAGATTCATGCTCGCAGGAAGCCTAGAACCACAGAGAGATAAACCTCTGATTAATGAAATAGAAAATCCAATGAAATAAAATAACTTTTAAAGGCAGCAAAGCCGGCGTTCTGCCTAACAGTTAAGATATCTGCTTCCCACCCTGGATTTTCTAGTTTGCATTCCCAGCTCTGGCTTCCTGTCTTATGTAGATCCTGAGAAGCAGCAGGTATTCCTGCCACCCACCATGGAGACAAGAACTGAGCTGCCGTAGGCTTCAGGTTTTGGCCATTGCTAGTACAGTCATAACCATCAGGGCATTTATGGAGCCAGTCTACAAGCACTGATTCTCTGCCTGCCTGCATCAAAAATGACTTTAATTGACCATTCACATTTGTATAACTGTAAAAGGCTAACTACTGAGAGAGCCATTAAAAAAAAATAGCAGCAGCTACCATAGGCCTAACAGTGGTGGGAAGCAACAGTCAACACAAACAGAAAGCTACAAACTGTTTTAAGGGCTTAAAGCACCTCACATTATACTCATTGCTGTCCTAGGAGTAGGTAATAGTGATTCTTTGAATTTTACAGAAGAAAACATGGCTTGGGGAAGCTTTAAAAAGAAACAAATGAAAACACAAAAATCCACTTAAGCTGCTCAGCTTTTAAGTGAAAAATTCAAAGCCAAAAGACTAAGTTGCAACCTCTATCAGCAAGCAACTGTCCCCCACCCCTGAATTCATCAACACCAGCTTTCAGAAAGCAATCATCGTGTCCACATAAGCTGGCACAGACTCCAACAGAGCAGCACAGCACCGAAAACTGCAGGCCTCAAACCATGACTAACCACCATGGGATGGGTCCTGATGGCTAGTGGGATCAACACAGGCGCTTCTCAAACTACCACAAGTCCTGTCCTCAGAAACCCACCCTACATTGAAAATAACCTTCAATGGAAAACACACTGACTACCTGTTCCCTACCAAACAATGGAGCTCAGCACAGGGCCCAACTGTAAAACACAGGGCAGCTCTCCCTAGGGACTTCAGGGCAGCCTGGGAGCTTCATTCAGGCAGAAGACAACCCAGGAAAAGATTCGAATTCAAAGTGCCCTTGCTACTACATGTGTATTGGTTTTATAGCAATGTAAAAAGGGGAAAAGAAAAAAATGAAACCATCATAAATCGGGAACCACCTGGATGCTGTTTCACATGAGGATGGAAATTAATTCATGTATATGCAAATCAGGCTGTATGTCCCAAGGATAAATATTTAGTAAACAGAGAAGAACATTCTCTCTTAAAGAAAATTTATATAGGAGAAGAAAGTATCTTAAAAATGCTCTGGTCTGTGGATTTCTTCATGTGTCTATGCTGGGGTTTTGTATTTCTTTTCAAACTCAGCATTCCTAAGGTATTTGGAACTTTTATGGTGACCTGTCACTGACTATTTACACAGGCATCTGCAGATAGCAGTAAGGTTGCTGACTCCAGTTATTAACAAGGCTCTACTGTGCTTACTGTGGCTGAGGTCGCCTGAGCAGTCACTGGGGCTTCTCTCTGCGATGGAAAAAAGTTCACCATGATTTAAACCCATTTGCTGACCAAGGCACCATGATTTAACAGCAACTCTGAGCACGATCTTAAGGGCTGCAGTCATAAAGGAAGGTAGTTAACCTCAGGCCAGCATTCAGGTTTTATTGACTCAACAATTTTCCCCATCGGTTTCCTTAAGTATGGTCCAAAAGCAGAATGCAAATGGATAAAGCTGCCAAATGTGACGCCAATTTCCTATAACACCTGACATTATCATGATGCTCTGAATACAGGATATGATCAATCATATGATCCTACAGGTCAGGTTTCAACTTCAGCCGCTTAGCTTCAATCCAATTTGCAGAAAGGTAACTCTGATCACCCTCAGAATCCTCCCTCATCCCCCGGAATCTTAAAAATCAACTACCCTCAGACCATTAAACTGGAACTTGGACAAGTCTCAATAGCACTATATTTAAATGCTCCCGACACTAGGGGCAGGCATTGTGGCAAATTGGCTAAAGCCACCACTTGTGATACTGAAATCCCATTCTGAAGAGTTTAAGTCCCACCTTTACCTTCAGGCAGCCTTCCTGTTACTATACATCCTAGAAGGAAGTCAGAGAAGACTTAGGCATTGTGTCTTTACCATCCATGAGGCTGACCTGGCTCCTGGCTTCAGCCCGGCCAATCCCTGCTCTTGGACGCATCTCGTGTTTGAATCAGCTAATGCGGTTGGATCTCCCTTTCTCTCCTGTGCATGCTCTCTAATAAGTAGAAGTAAATAATTTTTTTAAAGTTCCATACGTGAGTCTCATGGGACACCAGAGCAGAAAAGTATTAAAAATGCCAGAAACTTGTTCTTGGCTGCAGAATGTGCCCCATGCCAAATGTTAATCGTATGAAAAGAAAGGGGTGATAGCAAATTGTTAGCAAGGTTAAAATTCCATCAACTGCATGTATTTTGAGCAAACAAAACACAAACTGGATATCTGAAATTATTTACCCTGGTGATGAAAGTTTCTTCATTAAACTGGGAAGATAGGGCATAAAATGCATCTAGTTACATCTTTATTTGAATGAAACTATTTTACTGGGAACTTTTTCCAAATGTAAATCAACTTTTTTGCACAGGTAGTGTTTACTTTTCCTCCAAGAGCAATAAATGAGTTCAAGTAAAATTTATTTAGGCACACAGAGAGGTGGATTGATTATGCATAAACACACACATATGCTTAAAACCTGCAGACTCAGACAGGAGGGCCTGTGTGTGTGCATGGATCATCTTACAAAACTCAATGAATATGTATAGAGAAACTGAAGCTCTGCCCAACACAAGGCCAAAGTTTTATTCCTAGTACACTCAAAAATGAGTCATAGAAGAGAAAAACACCAGGCTACTATTCATAGGCCCTTTGGAAGTCTCACTGGAAAAATGAGCAGTGCACGCAAGGCTGGCGATACATTTTTACTGCACGCATCTGGTTTTCATGTACATTAGACTCTCCAAAATACCTACTGTCAGGACTCCAGTTACTGCACAGCCCCCAGTGACCGTTCAGAATACCCATTGCTATTTCCAAACTAGAAATTATCTGCTCTGGTTTTGCTAATTCAAAATTAGGGAAATAAAAGGGCTGTTTTGAGAGGTGTGATTTGCAGTACCCAAGTAGGCCAGCAGGTTGTTGGTTGTCTGATGCATTATGAAAATTCGCAGCCTGCCTACTCAGGGTAAGGATTGAGTCCACTAAGTCACCTGACTCGTCTGGGGCTCCAACTTCATGAAGCAGCACCACTGGCTGGGGTGTCTTTTTCTCACAACATCCAAAGGTGTATAAAGTGCAGTCCCTCTTGAGGCATCTGCTTGTGTCATGTTCATTTCTATTCTAGTGGCTACACAGGATACGGGCCACTCTGGTTTCAGTGGGGCAGGAAATACACTCTCATGCAGCACAAGTCACATGGCTAAATCAGAGAGTCACGACAAGGAAAAAAGTCTAATCACAAACCCATGCATACATCAACCTGCCAGTTATACTCACATTTTTATTTTAAAGGTTAATGTACTTATACTGTCTTCTTGCAGATAACTTGTGGTAACACATAGATCATTTAAAACTTTAAAAAAATGTTAAAAATGAAGAAGCTGTGTAACTGTAAGAACCTAAAAAGAGAGGTTCTGGTGAAGGGATCAATATTGCTTTAGTGTACTTAGAAGAAACTTTCCTGAAAACATGGAGGAAAACGTATTTTCCACATTAATGTGTTTTATACATCTTACAAGTGCAACTTCATCTTAGTGTACTTTCAATTATTGCATCCATATTCTAACAAGTGTATATATTGAAACCTTTGCATGGGATATTCTTTCTTGTGAATGTAAAGCACTGTACTGCTTAGGGGTTGCCTTATATCCAGGCATATCAGAGTGTGATTTTCAGAGAGACACTCAGAGTGCTGGCATACACTGGTTTACTACCCCAACACCCACAACAGCTGAAGCCGAGGCCAGGGTGCAATCCAGGTCACTACATGAGTGGAAGGAAGCCGTTTAACTTGAGTTATTGCCACTGACCCCCAGGGTCCAGGGTCTGTGACAGCAGGAAGAAAGCTGGTCAGCAGGCAGAGTCAGGAACTGAATCCAGGCACTCCAATGCGGGATACAGGCTTCTTAACTACCAGACTAAATGTTCACTCCCAGTAAATTTCTAACATGTTGTTCTGAGATTTTCTATTCCCAAACTTTAGAATTTAACCTACTTATTTTCATTCATATGAATTCTTTAATGACATTCATCTTCATCATTACAACTGTTTTCTGATGACTGTAAAGCAAGAAAAACCTCCGGAAACGTAGCTCTCATTCTACATCAATCTTTATGTAATAAACTTTTCAGAAACAAACTTCAACGAGAGAATGTTTCTATACTGCAAAAACAAAATCAGATTAGCACAGTATTGGAATAACATTTTGCAAACTTTACTTGGTATCTTCTGTGTCCATAAAATGGTAATAGACTTTTCAATAAACTTTTAAAAATTTTTTCTTTCATTTTTATTTGAAAGGCATAGTTACAGAGAGAGAGAGAGAGAGAGAGAGAGAGAGAGAGAGAGAGAGATCCTTGTACCATTGGTTACTGCCCAAAGGGCCTCAATGGCTAGAGCTGAGCCAATCTGAAGCCAGGAGCTTCTTCCAGGTCTCTCAACATGGATATTGGGGCCCTTGGATTTGAGTCTTCTTCTGCCATAAGTAGGGTGCTGGATCAGAAGTGGAATAGCCAGAACATGAACTGGTGCCCATATGGGATGTCAGCACCACAAGCAGAGAGTCAGCCTATTATGCTACAGCTCTAGCCCTTTAAAAATTATTTTCATATGAGCAGCAAAGACAGGGAGCAGGAGCTCCCATGCCCAGGCTAAAGCACCTACAAAAGGCCCCCACTTGGGGTCCAAGTTCAAAGTTGGGAATCCAAACCAGACCTCTCATAAAGCTGCCACAAACCTGCCTCATTTACCATCACACTTTACCAAGTCTGCACTAACACGGAGCTGGAACTGAATCCAAGCACTCCAACAGGGGATGCAGGCATCTAAATCAGTAGGTCAAATACCTAGTTAGCTAGTTAGTTAGTTAATTAGTTTCTCTCTCTCTCTCTCTCTCTTTTTAATTATGTGTCTGAAGTCCCCCAAATCTCCTGGAGTCCCCAAGGAAGACCAGGAAAAATTCAATGGTATTAGCTTTTAATTGTTCTATGTATTGTAGTGCTGTGTTAAATTTCAGTTTGGGAAACAAAGGTTTTGTAACTAAAAACCTTTTTGTTAATAGATTCATATTGCTGAACTAAATAATGTAAGAAACATGACTTTAATCATACATATTTTCTACCACTTCCACTATAATTTAGTAGTTGAGTATTCATTCAGTATTTCTCCATACAGTTGCAATGAATAAAGCATTGGGCCCAGTGTGGTAGCCTAGCAGCTAAAATTTTTGCCTTGCACACGTTGGGATCCCATATGGACACCAATTCTAATCCTGGCAGCCCCACTTCCCACTCAGTCAAGGATGGCCCATAGACTTGAGACCCTATACCTGTGTAGGAGACCCAGAAGAGGCTCTGGGTTCCTGGCTTCGGATTGGCGCAGCTCTGGCCTTTGCAGCTGCTTGGGGAGTGAATCAACGGACAGATCTTCCTCTATGCCTCACTTCTTCTCTGTATATCTGACTTTCCAGAAAAAAAAAAATCTTTTATAAAAAAGCATGAATACTTTTTAAAAAACCTTTTGATACCAACTGATGAGTTATCACAATGTTTAGATGAGTTTAGGCAAGGGCTCACATCTCTGCAAGCTCAGTTAGCTGACTATACTGACTCAAAAGTTACACATGGTATGAAGCATCACTGAAGCATCAAATTTAGCAGGTGCTATGTTTATGTGCATAGGGTTTGTGTATACATACACACCATGCATTGCCTCACTTAACCAAGAACACCATTACTAGCACATGTCTGACCATAATTATACAGAAGTCAAATCATTTTTATATTGTTATTGGGCAACCTGTACTCAATGTCCATATTATGCTTCCCTCCACTGTTTAATTTCTTACTGTGAAACTATACGAACCTCAACAATCTGGACTGTTCTTAACCCCAGAGGCTCCAAACAGACCAAAAACACCAACAACAAAACCTTCAAAAATCTGCTTCAGACTTAGTTTTAACTGTTGCTTATTCTGAGAATAAGAATTTGTTATGACCAATGATCTACACAGCTAGAAGTGATGAGAGAAGGAGGAAGCAAAAAGTGTCAGAAGGCATAAGATTTGCCCCAGAACCCAGACAGTTCATTTGTTTTGAGAAGGTTTTTCAAAAGATCTCTAGCCTTAAACCCTCCTTCTACAGATGAACCTGAGACGTGTAGAACCTGTCCAGTTTGCATAGCGATTTCTCTAGGTCTTGCCCATTCTAGAATTTACCAATGAAAAATTACAAAGTGAAAACTTAAAAGTTAAAGAAATCATTTCCTAAGAAGTTTTCAATGGATTTGAGGAACCAGCTGTCATGGCTTAATGCACTGCAATTCTCAGTTACTCAAACAGAAACCTTGTTTTTAAAATTGTGATACATCTGTATGGTAAGCTTGTCAAGCAACTTGCTCCATCTTTTCAAAGAAGTTAAACAGGCCCTCATTTCTTGTTAGGTTTTAACAAGGAGCATGTTCTTGGTTTTGGAATCAAACAGGGTTATAATTCTACTTTTAATCTTGAGAAGGCAAACAGGTTATTATACAAGTGAGCATTCTAACTTCTGTCCCCCAGTTAATCAAATCATGGCCTCACCTCTCAAACCAGAAGTCTTCCCATGTCACAGATAAGAATTTCTCATTTTTGTAAACCTCAGCAACACCTAACACCATGCTTATACAGAATGCTCAACCTACTGGGGCTAGTTCTTGTCCAGACTGCTATTTAACAGTATCATTTTGTACAACCCAACTAAAACTAATCATCATGTTTTAACTTATGGGACAACAGAAATGAAGTACAAATGGTAAGGAAAGCATGCCTTCCAATGGTAAATACAGCTGATGTTTTAAATAAAAACACTGCCTCAAATAGAAAATATGCATTTAGCTGGCACTGTAAGTTTACCCATTCCCTAGAACGGGGCAATCTTAAAGACATTTCAACCAGTTGCCACCACAGATTCTCTGAAATGAATATTTGGCACAATGAATCTTTTGACACAAAAGAAGGTAATATGTATCAGGGAATCCCCTCTCTAAGCCATGGCACTCCAGGTGCCTAGAAAAGGATAGCAGGCCTCTCTGGAAACATCTCACTAGGTGCTAAATGATTTAAGATTATATCCTATTTTCCAACTTCTCCTTAAAACTGTTTTAACTAAAACTGTAATCATGTATATTTCTGGATAAAATGTGATGTTTTGATCTATATACATAGATCATATATATACTGATTTGTAACACTAAAACTAATAAATGCATTTATCACCTCAATCTATTTTGTTGTGATAATTTTAAAATTTGTTATTTCAGCAATTCGGAAATACTGAATAGTATTTACTGTGCTGTGCTTCATTTTCTGTGTCAGGAATTCATTTAAAGTAAAGATTAAAACCTATCTCCACCATATGAATATTCACTTCCTGGATAATCCTTGGGGAGGTCTGCACACACAGGTCCCTTGTTTTACAGATACACAGTTTCAGCATATTAAATGACTTGTCCACAGTCCACACTGAGGGCTTGGAGCCTAAGTTACAGCAGTCACTGTCTAACTTTCTATTCCACTCTGCTATGTAGCCTTGAAGACAACAAGTCCCTGAAATCAACTCAATAACCCAAATAAGACACCACCGACTCCTCTGAATGGATCTGCAACTGTGTCCTCAGCTACCCATTCCTCTGACCAAGAACTGTTCAGTTAAAGCTCCACAGTTCCAACCAGACTCGTCTAACGGTTATCAATGACCATCAGCAAAGCTCAGGTCAAACACGCATATGAAAACACTGACTATAGCTCTGTTACACAGTTACTTAGGTTCATTTTCCATGAAATTGAAATGCTTTACCATTTACAGGCAAAGCTCCAGCCAACAATCATACGAAAAGCAATTGTGAATCACAGAGTTAATGGTCTTTTCTGATGGCAGCATAGAGAAACTCTAACACAAAGTCACTGGCCAAGGCTCTGGAAGATCAGGATGAACCAATCAAACCAACGTTTTAACTTCTCTGGGTCAACCTATGATGAAACAAACTAAGGAGCAGAAAACCACCAAGTGTTAAGCCACACAATTACTCTATGGTCCAAGAAATTCACTGTGGACTTCTTGATGCTGTGTCTGCACATGTAATATAAAGTAGAGTAGGCTGCTCAGACTATTTAAATCAATGTGAAACACATGGCCTTGTTTTTTTGGTATTTTTGGTTTTTTTGATAATATAAGCAAAAGGAAACAGGTTTCATTTCATTCCCATAGTTTCTTCAGTTCTCTGAATCAACATGTGTATCATGTGTCTATCAGAGTATCTACACTAAGAACAAGCATTTGGAGACTGGGATCCCTGGGAAGTGTGAACAGAAGCATTTTCCATTAACACAAATTTACTCCATCTTCCTTGCTTGCCCCTCCCATAAAGCACGGACAATGACTCAAAACACACTTCTACAAATGTGTGAGCATTAAAAAAAATTCTCACACAGGAACATCCTTATTTGATACAACACATACATATTTTTAAATGTATTTTCACAAGTTTCTGTACAAAGTAGTCACACCCACTAAACAGACTGTGAATCCAATCTTGCCCCACAGCTTAAAAGCAACACTTTACTGTGTATCAGTACACTCCCACCTAGAAGGATCACATATTGAGGGTTTACCATGTGCCATTATACTCCCTACAGGAAGAACCTCAAAGGCAGATTTAGAGAAGGAGAGACAGAGAAAGAGAGATTATGAATCCTCTGGTTCACTTCCCAAAGGGCCACAATGGCTGGAGCTGAACCAATCTAAAGCCAGGAGCTTCTTCTGGGTATCTCATGTGGATGCTCTGCATCCAGGCCATCCTCCACTGCTGTCCCAGGCCCATAAGGAGGAAGCAGGACAGGAAGTGAAACAGTCAGAACTCAAACCAGCGGCCACATGGGATGGCGGCGCCGCAGGCTCAGGATTAGCATGCTATGCCATCACACTGCTTCCAAAAGGTTCCTGTTTGGACCCTTGAAGCATGCCACACATCATGGACCTGGGATGGATTGGAGGCTGGGTGGGGCTTCTCCCTTTATCTCTCCCTTTACTCCAGATACAGAAATAATAATAATAATAATTTAATATGGAAACAATGGTCTTACCCCCGTCCCAAAAACAAACAAACAAAAAAACCTTGGGATCTTCTACCCGCATTGGAGACCTGGAGGAGGTTCCTGGCTCCTAGCTTCAGATCAGCTCAGCTCTGGCTGTTTTGGTCACGTAGGGAGTGAATCATCAGACAGAAGATCTTCATCTCTGTCTCTTCTTCTCTCTGTAAATCTGACTTTCCAATAAAAATAAAAACAAAACTTGAAAAAAAGAAAGGTAGAATGACCGAGAAACAGAGATCTGTCCGTTGGTTCACTCCTCAATTAGCTATAGTGGTTAGGATTCGGTTAGGCTGAAACCAGGAGCCCAAGTACTATTTGGGTTTCTCATGTGTATGGTAGGGGCCCAAACACCTGCATTATCATCCTCCATTGCCTTCTCAGGAGCATTAGCAGGGAACTACATCAGTGGTAAAGCAGCTGGAATCAGAACTGACTCTCAAATGAGATGCTGGCATTGCAGGCAGCAGCTTAACATGCTATAACCACGCAGGCCCAGGCCCCTATGTAATGTTATTAAGGAATACAAACTCATATGTTGTTTAGGAATAGATAAAAACCCATTACATGTATGAGCTATATTCAAATCTCCAAAAAATATTAGTTGTGTGTGGTATCCATGTATAGCTTGTAGTTAAGTGAGTAAGCAACAAAATGAAAAAAAAAAAATCTGTGACTCTTGGTAAGGAATGCGTGGATATTCCAAAATCTTTTAATCTTGTCATTTCTCAGTAAGTTTGACCCTGTTTCTAAATAAAGCACCCTTAAAGGAAAAAAAAATGGGTTCCTGTTTGTAGAGTTGAGGGAATGTGAAAAGTTTCTAAATCTAACTGCAAGGAAGCAAATACTGGCTCCAAGTCTGGAGCAGGACTGCATGAGCACCCTTCCCTGGTACCCTGCTCCCACCTCCACATGGATTACACTGCTTAATTTTAGACACCCCTCCCCCTTTTTAAGGCACCCTGCAGTCAAGTACTAGGTACAGGAAACTAAAGAGCTTTTTGGTAAATAGGCTTTCCTTGTCAAGAAGAATGAAATACAGCATATTTAATCTAAGCAGCTACACTGCAGAGATAATCAAAATGAGGGGCTGAACATGCACACTTTGTTTTATTTAAAAAAAAAAACAAAAAAAAAACATTGATTTGTAATTGCATTTTCCAAAAGACAAAATGCAGTCTGATTGCCAGGAGAGTTAAATTAATATTCTTTAGCTATTCAACGGTCAAAATATAAGAGCAGCTCAGACAAAACTAAGGAAACTAGAGGCCTGCAGGACTTTTCTGCTTGTTTTTTTCTTAGCGGCATGGCTTAGAAAATTAAATCTTCCAAACAACTTAAAATTACATTCTTTGCCTCTTTAAACATAAAAGGGGAGGTCTCTTATGTGAAGCCAAACATTCCCCAACACTTCCACAGAACAGGGCTTGGTCGCACCATAGGAAATCAAAAGCGAGAACAGGGAGTTGTTACAAAGAGACGAATCCTTTTTTTTTCCCCTAAACAAATCATAGCTTGTATTTTAAAAAAGCACACAACAACTGACTTCCTTCTCTGCTCCTAGCTTCCAGTGAGAACTGTGCTCCCTCAATTACTGTTTCTCTTGCTAGCATCAAGTTAGGTACCCATACTCTTTTATTTTCCCTTTGGAATACATGAATATGATTCCTTCCTGCCCAGAACTGTGCCTAACCCGCATCATCCCACTGAGTCTATAATACAATTCAGATCCTACAAATGGTCTGGCCATAAACCTATAAATGTAAGGCCCTGTGTGATAGAGATGTATCATACAGCATACATCATCTGAGACTTAAGAGGCTTGCTTGCACACTCATACAATGACCAGATGGGAAGACCTGGAACATGTCTATTTCTTAAGCATGTTCCTTAATTTCTGCCTTCAGAATCACTATCTCAGTATGAGTGTGCTATGTTTTATGTTTGGTTCCCCATTTGGCAGTGCAGAAGTAATACAGAAATTTTCAGAACCATAGCCTAGAGGCAGGTAGGTCCCTGGGGTGTTGTCCTCAGAAGGGCTGGGGGATTCTAGTCTCTCTGACTTTCTAGTCTCTTCTTCCAAACGCACTCCTTCCACAGTGACACTATCTGCCCTTAGGACTTCACTAGAGCCAAATCAATGAGCTATGGGTCTTCAACCTTGAACTTCCAGAATTGTCAATAAACACAAAGTTAGCCTGATCAGGCTTTTGCTTATAGCAATGCCAAACTGAACAGTAAGATTATTCATCTCTACTATAGCCACTTTCACTCTTTGTAAGGGGTGGAGAGGAAAGGAAAAGAATTTGTCATAAGCTAAGAGTTACCCAAACCTGTCCTCAACTTTTAAGGCACTAATGTCACCAAGCAGGGAATGAGAGTAGGAAAGAGAAAATGGAGACACTTTAAAAACACCTATTTTCAAAAAGCTATAATAAGAATAAATATTCCTTCACAGTAAGTTCATTGTTCTGGTTTAATGCGCGCAATCAAATCCAATGGCAGGTAACTAATCTGAAATGCAGTACAAAAGCAATGGTGACACACCACGAATTCAGTTTTTCTCTACATAACAATGCTCCTATAGAACAGCTTTAGAATTTTAATAATGCTCACATTTTACAGAGGAAGGAAATGTCTGAGCACTCTTTTTTTTTTTTTTTCAATTATACCAAAAGAAAAGCAGCAGAAAAGGGGACTAGGACACATGTTCTCTGTGGTTTAGCCTCTGATCAATTAAGCACAGACTTTCACCCTACCAGGCCCTTTTGCAGCAGTGAGGGCCACGTGAGTTTCACTACTTCCCATTCTGTCTGACCAATGCCTGAGAGAGGAAGTCTTGAGAGTGCACAGCGAAGCTCAGGAAGCACCAGAGTGATCAAGACATGACATGACATGAGGAAGAAGGATGCAGTCCTGGGGTCATGTCAGAATGGAGGGGACAATGAAGAGAAAGACATATAGGGGCAGGCATTGGATCAGAGGCAGAAATGTCACTTCTGACACCTGCATCCCATGCTGGAGTGTCTGCTTCCAGTCCTGGCTCCACTTCGGATCACAACTTCCTGCTAATGTGTACCTTGGGAAGACAAGATGGTGGTTCAAGCATGTGCTTCCTTCCATACACATGGGAGACATGAAATTAGTTTCTGGCTCCTGTCTTCAATTGTGGCAGGCATTTGGGGAGAGAACCAGTAGATGTAAAATCTGTTGGTCCTCTCCAACCCTGCCCCTCCCCCTTCAAATAAAATGAAACCAATTAATTAAAAAAACCCCACACACACAGTAGTCTCCTTCTGCCAGGTGGCTACCTGTCAACTATAATACGAAACAATTAAGTGAATAATGCTAGAGGCTGTGTGCCACTGAGCTGCATGAGGAAATCCAGTGGCATGCCCTCAGGACCCTTCACTCATGCAACATATCCCTGTTTTGCATGCTCTGTTCCCTTTAGTCCACAGTAGTCTGACTCCCCAAGTACCCCTTCAGTGTGTGCTCTTCACCGCAATATCCACAGAGGTCTTAGTCATCAGGTCAGCTGCCGCCTGATGCCAGTGCTTGCATTCAACTAAACACTAGTTCATTTAATAGTGATCTCAAAATGCAAGCAAATTCTTTTACAAATTAATATTCTATTTTTAGTTATCTTTATTAATGTCTTACTAATTGTTAAATCTTTATTGTAAGTATGCAGGTATTAAAAAAAAAACACTACAGTCTACATAAGGTTCAGTAGAAGCCAATTTCAGGTAGCCTCTGGAGAGTTTGGAATTCCTCCCAACAGATAAGGGACCAGGAGTGCTGGACAACAATCAAAGGTGTATTGGTAATACTGAGTAGTAGCAACAACTGCTGGGTCTCACCGAGGGGTCCTATGTAGTCCCAAGGCCACACAGACTCTTGCTAGGGACACTCCTTCTAAGATGTCACACTTGATGGCTCACAGCCCAAACAGTGTGTGTGCAGGGATCTCAGGTCATAAAAATAGATACACTCTAAGTAAGAAGGCAAAAGAGACTGGTCATACAGGCCTTCTGAGGCAGAACCACCAATCCCACCAAAAGGAAGAGAAAACAAAGCCAGGCATCAGTCTAATTCAGCTTACTGCAAACAAACAAACAAACAAACTAGGAAACTTGTCTTGACTGAGAGAGAGAAACTGGCTCACATTAATTTTCTTCACTTTTACTTTATCCCATTATACTCAAAAGTGGCAATTTCTTCAAGGGGGCTACAGAGTTTGCTGCATACATTGTACTGCTTATGTTATACACCATTAATTCACATGTAGCCTAAAACAACTAGTACTTTCAACAGATGTGACCAGGCTCTATCAGTTCTCCAAGCCAGCCCCCACTCCCTAGCTACCCACTTCAAAAGCGCTTCTTTATGCACTTGCTTGAGAAACGTTTCATTCTACAAAGAAGCATTTACCTCTCTGCTATACAACAGCACCGTCAAGAATTAGGAGTCACCTCTAGAGTTAAGTTTCCTAAAAGCTATGTGAGAAAGAGAAACTTATTTCAATATTTTACATATATTATTTTAATTTTAAATTGTGTTATTTTAACACATAACCTATATAAAATTTTAATTACATAGTACAAAACAGTAACATGTCATTGGACTTCTGTTTATTTAGGATTTATAGTACATTTTAATTCATTTACTGTTTTCACAGTCAATATATGAGCAGAGTTCACAAAAACCACATGTCTCCCATATGTGTTAAAAAACACATTCAACTACCTAGATTGTTCCAAATACAAAAAAGTCTTACAAAAAAGCCTACTGAAATAAAATTATATGTTTACTCCTGAATTACACCAGCCCCATTTCAAGTGTTCCATAGTCAAACAAGGCCAGCGGTTTCTGCATTGGATGGTACAGTTTTAAATGCACTATACGGTTTAAGGAAGCAGGACAAGAACTTCATTACCTATCAGGGAAAAGGATCTGTTTATCAGAGGCCTCAAGGACTGTCAGTCAGAATTCTTCAAAATTCCTCTAATAAAGGTGTCTCAATCAATTAAAGCCATGGCTACTCAGCGTTTTCCAATTCCAAATTGAGAAGAATTAAATCGGTTCTGGGAATGACAATGGGGCTTAACAGGCCAAGAGCTGCTGTTCAGAAATGGGAAAGAGAATGTCTGAGTTGTCCATCTGGATCTTTATGCTCCACAGCAGGTGTCTTACCTCTCTGTGCCTCAGTTTCTTCAGTAGTGGTCAGGCTGCTGCTGATGCTAGTCCTTACCTCATTGCTTATTGCTAAAACATGTAGAACCCAAGGAACTAAAAAACGAACATCACAGGCTTGTACCAACACTTCGCCAGGTCCAATGCTGCATGGCAACACCCCATGGTATAGACACCCACATGCTGCATATTCCCTGCTAAAGGTCTATAGTGGGCACACAGTGCAGAGATTAAAGAGACAGAACCTTGGGCTTCCTCCACAAACAAAATATTCCTCAAACAGCACGCACACTGAAACAAGGTGCACAGCATTTCAAAAAAATGCACCCTGACAACACGTGCCGGAGTCACTGGAAGTCAGCTGCACTCACAGGGCACAAGCTCTGCTGCCACCTGTGGGAAACAGGGGCCCCGGGAAGAGCCAGAGGGTAGGGAAGTACCAGTAACCAAATGGGACAAACTAAAATCCTTGTGTATGCACATATGGTACTTATTAAGTTTGAGGAATCCAGTTACAGCTATTGAGATTTTTGTGTTTCATTTCATGTTGCCAAAGGCATGACAATCCATCAAAGAATTACTGACGAACAGGTTCAGCATGTAGGTGAATTGGCTAGCACTTCCAGGAAAAGGTAGAGAGGGGCTAAGAAGGAAACGAAGAAGCAAGATCTAGGAATTCAACCCTTGTTGGGGAGGGGTGGGATTTGAGGAGGAGAGAAGATTCAGCTGAAAAGGAGACGTGCAATGGCCCAGGCACTGGGCCTCGGCAAGCATCCAGGGAAGGCGGTGTCGGGCCAGAGGACAGAGGGAGGCAAAGCCAGGAACATTACTCTGTGCCTCACTGTTGGAGTAGCACTGCCTCACTCAGCCTCTCAGCCTGAGGGCTAAAGAAGGTAGAGGGGCAGGAAGAAGGAATAATCCTCCACAGTGCCACAACTCTGGGATACAGCCTCGTGACACAGCAAGAGCAGCAGCTCAGAGCACCAACACTCAACTGCAGCAGATGTGGAGGTTGTTGTTACTGGACTGCTACTCAGCACGTCACAGCAGCTGCCATTCTTGTGGTCCTACCTGAATGCAGAAAACTCCACCTGGGACAGGGTAGTCTTTCTTGAACTTCAACAGATATACAGGGTGTCAGTTCTGGCATATTCATTTAGAGAGCTGTCTACACCATCAGCTAGTTCCCTTTCTCTGACTTCACCTCTCTAAGTAAGGCCAATCTGTGGTGGCAGAGGACAGACACCCTGTGTTAGCCCAATAGCCTCCTGCCATTTTTCTCTTCATAAAAAAATTTCAGCTGCACCCTTCTAAAATCCAGTTTCCAGTTAGTGTCATTTCACTGACTCAAATCCAAAATGGTCCAGATAACATCTATCACCAATCCGAGGTACTGAAATAGTGATGAGGCAGGAGTTCTGGCAGGTCTTAGCAGGATAAGAAAGGAAACAGAGAATTCCTGACATCTCTTTGATATTGTTACAGAAAGGAGAGGCAAAGTTTAAATAACAGTGGGTTCCTGGCCATGAGTAATACTTTCTTCAAAGATCAAGTGGTCTGCACAATTACAGTGACTCATCTAAATGCAGGGACAGTCAGGGCTCAGCAGGGGCACGGCCTCCTCATAGTGAGAACAGGGATGCACATGGTGTCCAGACAGAGATGCCTAGTGACCGGGCACTACTCTGGCCTCAGCCTGTGAAGTGCTGTGTAGCCCAACAGGTCCATCAAACACATGCTTTTGTGAGTTTCCAAGGTTATCTTCCTTATTTGTCCATTAGGAAACTAAGGCACAGAGGGATCAAGGTATTTTTGCTGACCCTAAGACCCTCAAGTTCCCAAATGCTTGCACAATGTTGTTTTATTTTTCTTTAAATCTTTTTTTCCACAGCACTAAGTTTGCTTCTCAAAAAGAAAAAACTGACAAACGATAACCCCCACTCAACAAGCTTGCAACCATCTCTCTGGTGTCTATCATCAACTTTCTTCCCCTCCTCCTAAACTGGTGCCTTTGTCAGGAATGTTTGTAAACATCATGTCTGCATGTTTCCAAAACAGCAGAGAAATTCTCAGAAATTCCTGTTCTTTATCCTGGGTGGAGAAGGCCACGGGTATCTCAGGGCCAAGTCTTTATGATAAGTGTGTATTGACATTGCGTTTCCATGAAGAAGCCTCATCTCCCTAAAGACAAGAAAGTACTTCCACCCACAGCTTTGAGCCTTCTGTTCCCTAGTTGTGCCAACTATTTACATGAGCAAAGTGAAGGATCCACTATCAGAAAAAGGCTAACTGCATGGTTTTAGGTGCAAAATATCTCAAAAGAAACAGGAACAAAAACAACCAAAATACAGCACTGTAGCTGGACTCACAAAGGTCTTACGCAGGACACTGAAGGGGTGCTCTCTGCCCTACCTCCATGGATCCCCCTTCCCACCTCTAAGCCTTTGTCCTACTTCAATCACTTCACCTGCTGACCTGGAATGTCACAGCAGCGTAATTCAGCCGTGAGATCCTCTGAACCTGTGACCTAGAACACACAAACAAGGACTTAGTCTAGGCTGTTGCACAGCACTTGTGTGCACTCTCCAACACACCAGGCAGACTCAAACCTTGGTGCCTTTGCACAGGGTGCTCTTGACTGCAGAAATTACCTGTCCTAACAGGAACATGTTTAAAAATCTCACTCACCCTACTCCTCTCACCTGTGAAGTTTCCCTCACTTGCTCTGAACTGGGCACTCACTGGTTTGTGTTCATGCCTCTGTGATACTACTGATCACCCCAACTTACATGCCACAGCTGAGTTCCCAGCAACCTGCAGCTCCTTTAAAGCCTGTCCATCCTGTACATACCAGAGGAGGGTAAGATAACACCTAGCAAATAAGGTCATCACACCCCCCTCTATGTGCCTCTACCTTCCTGGCACTAGGCTAAGCACTAATGCCAAGTACACAGCAGTTTATTTTGTAAGAAACAGGACAAGAATCGCAGACAGGCTCTAAAGGAAGTGTTCTTAATGACAATGAACCCAGGGATTTAGCAGCTGAGCCTCCTCCTTGTGGACTGAGCTGTTTCCACTTCAATTGTGCCAATATATTTCACACTCAATCAAATCTACACTAAGATTCAAGGTTATCCTTTGGGAGGACACTGAAGTGGAAATCATAAAAGCTCATCAACAGACAAATGTGCCAGGAGAAACCCTGAAAGGGTTTTTTCCCTGTTCCTCTTTGCCCCTAACAATTTCAGTGAAGTGGATAAAGCTCAGATCATTGAAAGGATGTAGTCCCAAGGTCCCAAGGAGTGGCAGTGAACTTGAGAACTATCATGCCACAGAGAATGGGAGCCAAACAAGAACTGTCTGCACTAAGGTTTTCGTTTTGTTTTGGTTTGGTCTGTTTGTTTTAAAGGTTTAAAGACACATCATGACATTTGTTGGCACCTAGAGAAAAGCAACAAAGAATGACATGGACTTGAAAACTAACTATGGAACAAGGCAAATACCTGTTCTAGGTTTAAACTTTCTCCAAACAAGGGAAGCCAGGGGGAAATAAACACTAACATTCAGCTCACTATTAATTAATGCAATGCAAATTAAATTCTAGTTGAATAGCACTGGTGTCTCTAGGAGCCCTGTTAGAGAAAAGCTGGAGGAAGTTGCCTTTACAAAGCAAGCTCGTTAGTCTTAATCCAGAGCCCTTGGAGTCAACAGCAGGATATTTACAGATGCTTCTACTTCATCCATGACTGAAAAGCGACCCATGTTGTGGCACAGTGGGTTGTCACTTTTAATGCCAGCATTACACATTAGAATGCTGGTTCAAGCCCCAGCTACTCCACTGCAGACACAGCTTCCTGCTAATCTGTCTGGGAAAGTAATAAAAAGATGGTTTAAGTGCTTGGGTGCCAGCCTAGTCCAGAACTGCCCACTATGGCCTTCTTGGCAGTGAATCAGCAGGCTGAATTTCACTCTGCCTTTCAAATAAGTGAACAAACTTAGAGAAAAAAGAGAGACTAAAGAAACATCCATCACCTGTTGCCAGACTGAGTGGGGGATTCTGAAGTCATTAATGAAATTTTGCCCCATGCTGGCATCACCCAGAACAAAGTACATAATATTAGAAGCAACCTGCACTCACATGGTAAGGGTAGGATTTAGCTCTCTTCTGCAGATGTTCCTATGGGTTTGGATACAAATTTACCTTGGTTGTAACCCCATCTCTTACTCCACTAAGAAGTGTGACTTTGTCCAGACACTGAACCTTCATTATTTCCTGAGATCAGGTAAGCCTCATCTCCCAGGATTCTTGTGAAGATTTGGTTGATTTGTGTTTAGCACAAAAAGAGTGTTCAAGTTATAAATTATTTCAGGTTATTTTATTTAAAGAGGAACAATAAGGGAAAAGATAACTTTCCCAATATTTCAGGACTGAGTATACTTTACCGATGCATAAATGTAGGGCTCTATATGAGCAGAATCGGTAGGCCGTGCGTGCTGCAACAACTAGAGATGCGCTGTGTCTCCTTGGCTAACTGAAAGTCACCAAGATCAGATGTTGTACCAGGAAAAGAGCAGAGAGAGCGCCCAGCACCCAGCATCGTGCTCTTTGGAGGATCGTGAATGTGTTGGACTACAAACATCCAATTGTTAATGAGATTTTTTTTCCTAAATATCAAAAGAAACATTCTTTATAAATCCAAGCACAAGGGCTCTATTATGAAGAGAGGGAAAACAAGCCATGGATTGGGGGAGGCTGGATACTCTATATTTCTCTGTTTATGTGGTGGCAAAAACACCAAATCCAGGTTCAAGAGAGAACAGGCGCCAAGGCAAGACTCCGTTCCCCACTCCCACACTCCAGCTCTACGACCTTCAAGTTAAGGAATCTTTTGAGTCTCTTTTAATCAGGGAATGATCAAATAGAAAACACAAGGTACTGATTTGGCCCTCTTCTTTATTTATGCTTTTTCCTGGCAAACTTATGTATGACAAGAATGGCAAGGAAATACACTAGTGTCAGATTTCTAACACAAGTATAGGTCTGTCCCCAAATTCTCTACACATTAAAAATCACCTGGGGATTAAAAAAAAAAATACTAATGACAAAGTTACCTCCTCCAATGAAATCAAAATGCCTGGGAGTGGCAGTCAAGCGTGGGTCTTGTTTTTAAACCCTCCCCATCTCAGTAATCCCAATGGTCCACCGTCATGATTGGAAACCACTCAATGCTCTGTCTTTCGTTAATTCAAGGTGAAACTCCTTCATGAGACTACACCACTACGACAGCCACAAGTCCCACAAGATCATTCATGTTGAATTAAAATTAATATGTATCCCCAGTCGGACTTACCACACATGTTCAAGTGTTCAAAAGTGGCTCTCCTTCCTGGACTGTGGTACTACAGCACATTTTTCATCACAGAAAGTTCTACTGGACAGTGTTGCACTCACCTATTCCTCTCAACTATCCTTCCCGGATGCATAGGAACTCCTTCTGTTCCTACATACCCTCACATGTTGTTTAAGTACTAAGAGAACCAAAAGTCTCATCACATCCAAATTCATGCTGTTCAATACAGTATTTACCAATTTCTGTGGGCTACCGGCACTTGAAATATGGTTAAAGTAAGTAATGAACCAAATTTTCCTAATTAATTTCCAATTTAAGTATAAAAGGAGATGTTGGAATTAGTACAAGAAAAACATACAGAAATGTCTGATATTTGAATCGACTTTTTCTACTTTACAATAGAGATGGAATATTCTCCATGAAAATTTCATACCAAATGCAGATATGTTCAGGACTATACCATTTCAGATTTTTAAGACAGAACGTTAAAAAAAGGATGTAAAATATCTCATTAGTAATTTTTATATTGATCACATTTAAATGTTAGTAACTTTGGTATGATGGGCTAAATAAAATTATGGAAAGCAGTTTCAAAATCTGTTATTTTTTCCCCTCCTCTTATCATGGCTACTGGAAATTTAATCCTAATCATGGAGCTTACATAACACTTGGTGTTTTACAGCTCTTATCTAAGTAGACAACTACCTAAAGTCAAAGGTCATATTGCTTTTCTCTTTGCTTGTAGAGCAGGTAGGCCATAAAAAATTATCAACTTAAAAAAAGCCTGTTATCTGATTTTCTGGAATATTGAGTCCTCCACTTGTGGTAGCCTTAGCAGGGCCAGCCCAAATGACTTCACAGGCAGAAACCCCTCCAAGCGCTGTTCTACAAAGAGGGCAAGAAAGATATTAAATATTGGCTCAAGTTCATTCAATACTGAGCCAAAATATCTTGATCTTCCCTAACTTTGTTACATTGTAATTAATTTTAACTGTGAACTTGATGACAAATAGCAGGTGCCCACTTAAATAAAGGCTGCAATAAGAATGTAGCATCTTTCAACCTTGTTGTTTTATTGAATTCATCAAAACATTACATAAGAAGGTCTTCCAAAAAAATTCAACATTTGGAAACAAATCAATACATTAATTATCAACATTTTAGTATAGCACTGCAAAGAATAGCCCTAGTAGTCCCATCTGAGCTACTTTAATCAGACAATTACAGACACTTAGCATCAGTTGAAAGGTAACATGACTATCAGGAATTTAAATGGGCCCAGTGCAAAAAAGAATGGATTTTCACTGTGTAAATATCAATATTCTATAAACCGAGTAACAGACAAGGGTAACTGGCTTAAATTGAATAAAGACTATTATTAAAGTGCCCAGCACAATTCATCTCCTAATAGCTCCTCTTCTTTCAACAAAAGACTTATATTTGTTTGGTGACTAGAGAAAATTTTGGTGATTTCCAATTCAAATATATCACTGCTGTGACAGTCTCCAGCTTACTGAAACATTTCTTATTTTTAATACTTCCTATTTCAGTTGAGGTAAAATTCATTTTTTTATCATAGAAAGTTTACAATAGTTGAAGATCTTATCTCAGTGAAAACATGTCTTCCCCTACTGCCATGAAGTCAATAAGCAACAAAACATAAAATTAAAACAAAAATGTTTCTGCTTAATAAGCATATTAAAGTTTTAATTTCTAATATTCCTCCAAAAATGAGAAGGAAAAATCAATTTTGTACAGTAACTCCAATCATAGGGACTCTCTAGCGAATCTAGAAAATAGTACAAAGACTCCATTGCCCTCATAACAAAAGCAGAAATCAAAATCATGGCATATTCATGAAAAGCCTCATTCCAAAAATGCTTGGTTTAGTGGGAATTGGATTTTTGGGTGTTCTTTTCATTCCAGCCATTATGACAAACTGTTACGAGAAGAACCACTGAAAGCATACAAAGTTTCCTTCTTTCCATCCTTCCTTTTTCAAATCTTTCCTACAACAAATTTTTTGCTTTTCATACTTACCATTACACATAGTTCCCTGTAACACAGAACAGGCCAACCAGAGAGATTCTGCTACCCTAAATGGTTGTTTCCAAATTGCAACTGTCTTGTTCCTCTGAACCATGAATACCCTGCTAGATACAGACTGACACCTTGTCCAACTCCGAACTTGTACAAGTCAAGACTTGGTTCCAAACAATGATGCATATAGTTTGGTGCTTTAACTGTACTGTACGTTCCCACAAAACTCCCTTTTTTCTCTCTCTCAAACAAAAAGTTCTTACGTAACTGGTACATCTAAATGATACATCTCCACTTGCAAAAAGAGCATGACATCTGTACTATAAGGGACCAATCAACTACCCTCAAGGACCTGGCAGCAGTGTTCCAGGGGCCACCAGTAACATCATCACCAAAAATCTGTTACAAAGTCTGACTTCCAGGCCCCAAACCAAACCATGTAACTGTGGCTCTGAGAGTGAACTTGACTTTTCACCAGCAGTACAGACAGGCATAATTATATCAAAAGTGTCTTCATAGTTAGGCTGAACTCCCAAGGTCCAGTAAAAATGGTCTCTGTCACAGGATTTCACAGAAAGGATGGGAAGAAGCGAGGGAAGGGGTGTTCTGGCTTGGGAACAACCACCCAGGCAAAGGCATGAACTCAGGAACATGCAGGACAGAAGAGGCAACAGAGGACAAAATGAGTCAACCTCTCTAATCCCAGAGCAAGTTAAGGGACAGGGTCCTCAATTATCTGACCTCTTCAAACCTCAAACCACAAATAGACTTTAAGAAATGTAGTTAGTGGCCAGTGTGACAGTTTATCTGGCTAATCCTCGACCTTCAAGAGCCAGCATCCCATATGGGCACTAGTTCACATCCCAGTTGCTCCAATTCCAACCCAACTCCCTGCTTATGACCTGAGAAAGTAGCAGAGGATGATAAAACCTCTTGGGACACTGTATCTACATGAGAAAACCAAGAAGAAATTTTTGGCTCCTCGGTTCAGATTGGCTCTGCCATTTGAGGAGCCAGCCATTGCAAGATCACTCTTTCTTCTCTGCAAATGTGCCATTCCAATAAAGGTAAGTTAATAAGAAGGAAGTGGGGAGGGAAAGAAAAGGTAACAATGCCTTCTGTATAGATGGAAAGAAAACCTGACTTGAGGAACAATCTGCCAAAAAATCTAATGGTCATGTAATTCAGACACATCAGCACACAAAATTTTTTTTTCTCTAAGATGCCCCTCATCTCAAACGGCATCTTCCAGGAGAGCCTTCACCTTCACACCTTCACTGTCATAAGCACACATCCATATTCGCACTCGTGCTGTAGTGGAATGTTGAGGGTGGCAGCCACCAAAGATAACCATCACACAGAATGCCACTTCATGGCTCTCCATCCCCACTGTGCTCCCACACTGCCCTCAGAGCATCTGCTTTGTTCCATAACAAAGGGGCTTTCCTATCTCCATGGCACCTGCCGGAACTGTCAGCCAAGGCTGTCACCAGCACTCGCCCTCATTCTCTGCAGTTTGCTTTGTCTTAACACCATCTTTTTCCTCTGAAGCCTTCATGTGGTTTGTTTCTGCTTCTTGTTATTTATTTGCTTTGTCTCCCAGAGGAGTCCATGGTCCTCTGCCTTTGGGGGAGCCAGCCACTGCCCATACCCCTTCTTATGCCACTTCCCCTTCTGCTCAGCCCATCTGGTGATGCTCTTGGCCCTGAGCCCTGGTTGCTCAATCTCCTACACAGAAGGATTTGGCCTCCCAGCCCAGGGATGCTCATGTAAAAGCAAACCTCAGAGGCAGACAGGTTCTTAACACTGGCATGTCTTCCATGTGCAATAGCCTCTTCCTCCATTTGGGGAATCCTCACAAGTGGCAGTGGACTCTCATATCTGCTTCACAGGCAAATGTTCCACTAGGGTCTTTCAGCAAGAGACAGCACTCATCAGCGGATGCAGAACCGGAGGGACCAGAGATACTGTGAGCATCAGAGCAGATGCCCTTCTCTGACCCTCTCGTGGCCTTCACAGCCACCCTGAGCCCCTTCATCACACTGACGGAAGCTCCAGTCACACAGTGACCCATAAAGACAGGCAGCTTGAATTTAATAAAGAGCAGCGTCCCAGTCCCCACCTAATTCCCAACACAGCTGAATCTGCTAATGGTCATTCTTACAGCAAGATGGTAATGCCACAAAGAGTTATGGATGGAACAGAACAGTCTCTGTAGCTTGACAGAGGCCTGAAAAATTCCTTACAAGGAAGATATCCTGTGTTTCCCATGCCTTTGTACATATCTCTCACCTGTGATCCAGCAGGATTCTAACAGCTCTGCTGTGAAACACAACACCTAGCCAGAAAGAGTTATTTTCAACTTGATGTGCAAACACTTCCATTTAGGTTCCTCTAAGAATTAGAATTAAGTCTGCAAGTGTTAAATTGAGGACAAGAGCTTAGGAAAATAATTGAGGGTGGGGTTATGGAGCAGTGGGTTAAGCTGCAGCTTGAGGGTGTGGGGAGTGAACCACATTCCATTGTCTGGGACTTTGTCCTGCCTCAATCCAGTCTCCTGCTAATTTGCCTCAGAGGTAACAATGATCCAAGTGTTGGAGTTCCTGCCACCTGTGTGGGACACCCAGATGGAATTTTTGGCTCCAGGCTTCAGCTTACTCAGGCCTGGCTATTACAGCAATTTGGGGAATGGATTAGCCGGTTTTTCTCTGCCACTCTGCCTCTCAAACAGATAAATAACAGATGTTTTTAAAAAATGCTTCAACTAGCCATCTTTGCACCTGAGTATGTATCCAACTTAAGTTTTCTAAGATCTGTTTTACTCTAATATCCTCACTTTTCCTGTTTCTGAAACCATGTTGCAGGCTGCATGAGGACACATTTTGGGCTCATACATCATTCCATGAAGTTACACCTTGCTGTTGTGTCACACAGAATATGCCTTCCCACTTTATGCTTACAGGGGCTCTGACCACAAAGACCCCATGGGTACAGGGTCAAATGCAATGTCAACCCATTAGAACTGCAGATGTCAGCCCTTTGCCTTTGCCGCTCCTTCCTCATCGTGCTAACCTTCAAGGGGGAGCTGCCAGCCCAGAACCTGAACCAGAGGGTGTGTTGTAACTCCTTTTGGTCCTGCCTCAAACAAAGAGGCTGCTAGTCAGTCCAGCAACCAGCAGACTGGGCAGCAGGCGGGGAACAGAAGACAATAAGCATCCTGGCAATGCCACACTGGAGCCAGCCCCTTCTCCACAAAGGCTGATTCCAGACTCCAACCCCTCCCACCTAGCACCACTAATGTGAACCAATTCACATCGCACATCCTGTGCAGAAAGCTCCTTGAAGTCTACCCACCTAGGAAGGGTGCTTCTTAGCAACAGCTTCTAATTAAGGAATGAGGTAATAACCTCACAGGGTAAGCCAGGCCCCATACAATCCATGCCTGCCCTTCCACTCAGCCCTTTCTTCTCTCCAATTCAGCACCTCACTGAGGACAAACCCTGGTTTTTAAGGAGAAGCCTAAGGACCATATCCTGCTACTACCATGGCTAGAGATGAGCCACTAACTGCATCTTTCTGCCTCGCCATCCCTTCCCATCTGGCCTGGACAAAAGTATAGAAAGGAAACCCTGCGCCTGGGGCTTTCCCTGCTCCTCCTCAGGGCAGGAGTTACTACATGGCTTCCCCCTACACTTAGACTGCCCCTTTGCCAGGAGACAGAATATCCCAAAGGCCCTTGTGGAGACCTGCTGAGCAGTCACATGGGGCCCATTACAAAAATGTCTTCTAAAAGGCTTTTTCTTTTGGCGAATTCCTATCAACCCACATTTATTGGTCTTTGCAAATACAGTTTCACTCCTTCAATGGGCTGTGCTACAAGTGGCTCCCACACCTCCCAAGGGTACAGTGGCAGTTCCAACTGGCGTTCCAGTATGATCAGCCTTTAACACCATGCTCTAAGAGGTTTCTCAAGAGCCCAGTTCTAAGAGAGGAGTCTATCAGACTACAGAGAACCAAATTTAAATGCCACTTATCTTAAGAATCCACTCTAAGTCCCTTCCATTCTCTGTGGAAATGGGAGAGGGAATTCTAGCACCTCCAGTTGCCAAGGCCAATAAACACATTCACCCACAGGTGAGAAGAGCAGAGGGTCCAGAGGAACCACGGGATCTGGTCAGAATGGCTATAGGCCCTTGTCTTCACATTGGAGGTAAAATGCACATGACAGTGGCTCCAAAGACTGGAGATCAATGCCTGGGAGTTCACTGGGCAGAGTCCTTTTAGTCTCTGGGAAACCACACTCTTCTCCTTTCTCTACTTCATGGTCTATTCTCTCTCACTTTGCTTCTCCTCCTCCCACCCCCAGAAAATTTGTCTGGCATAAAAAACCTGGTCAGAAAGTCCAACCCTTAGACACACATGTCCAATAGTTATGATGCTTCCACCCTCAGTCTGTGAAAACCACCAATTATGTTCATGAACCAAGTCTATTTAGAAAGTCTAGTGTTCAAGTGTGTGGACTCTACTGCAAGTTGGCTGACCTCAGGGTCCTGGCTCTGCCACTTTCTGACCCTAGAACTTTGGCTAAGGTGGTTGGCCTCTGCTCCTTAGTCTTCCCATCCATAAAATGGTACGAAGAACAGCACTGAAATCATCCCAGCAAAGACTAAAAACTGTAACATGCATAAAATTCCAGCACACAGTAAACCTCCAGTAAGCAGGACCCCACAAACTGAAGAGTTATGAGATCTGCACATAAAAACACTATATACTTTGGATCAATTTTAAAACTTTCTATCATTTGCTAAATGGCTTGGAATTTATTTCTAAATCAGCTTCAATAATAAAGTTTAGTTATCTTCAAGTTTTAAAATGTATGATAATTAAAATTTGAAATGTCTTTAAACTCCTAATACAAACATTTTATTTATTCTGGCTTTATTTCTATTAATATAGACAGAACAGATTTTATATGTTCCATTGGTAGAGTTCCAAGAAGCCATCTACACTTCCCTCATGCCACAGCTTCCTTCCTCCAATATTTCATCCCCCTTTCGTCTCCTTCAACAGTATTTGCAGAGATACAAAATGTAAAAACTTCTATAAAGAAAACAAAACAAAACACAAGCTAGCATGTGGGTGCTCATACCACATATAAGTGCCATGGTCAAGTCTGCCCTGCTGATGATCCTTGCTTCCTGTTATTGCACATCCTGGAAGGCAATCAATAATGGTTTTAATACTTGGATTCCTATTACCCACATGGGAGACTTAAGTAGTTCTCAGCTCCTGGCTTCAGCCTAGTCTGACCCTGGATATTGTGGGTATTTTGAAGCAAACCAGTAGACAGAACTCTCTCTCTCTTCACCCACCTTTCGTGTCACTCTTTTAAGTAAATAAATCTTAGAAACTGAATAAAGCTATGCCCTGGCCTCTCTTTATTTTTCACCCTGGAGCCACTATTCATTGCTTACATCTTTTATTTCAGCTTTGCCTCTGCCTGTACTCAAACACAAAATAAAAATGACTTAACTGAAGTTGATTGCACTTTTTACCTAATTGGTTTTGAAATGTATACCTGTTTTTATAACACATTTGTCTAATTGCTTTGAAATGAAACTAATAATATTACTTTTTTCCTCCCTAAGCATTCAGTGAAGTTGCTGATCAAGCATTTCTCAAAATGCAGGTTACTTCTATATGACCAACTGAGAAACAGTTCTAGCTGCAGAGGCCCTGCGAGTGGAGAAGAACATGCAGAAGGGACAATAGGTAGATTTGGATTAGGATGTAACTGCCATCCTTGAGTGGTAAGGATGGGGACGTTTCTGAGGTGGAATGTATAAAAGTGGGGATAAGTCACAAAACCACTCCAGCAAAATGTGGAAGTTTAGCATCTGTCAATCATGTGGCCACACAATTGCTTTAGCCAGGATGTTTGACATCATACTAGAGAAGCTTCCAGAAGCAAATTTCACCTCTTAAAACTTTTGCATTTTTAATGACTGCCTTTATTTTAAAAACCATAAATCTGTTTGCACTAGGTAAGCAAGCAGTGCAAACAAGACTAAGCGGAAGCATTCAGTTTGTTCAACCACAAAGTTCCTCTCTTATAGTGTGGCCCTAAAAGTAAGATTTTTCCTCTTCATCAGAAGCTAGCAGCAAGTGATGCTAAACTTCTTGAAGAGGTGCATACTGTGAGAATCTTAAACAGGCCTTTCCTACAGGGCTGAGATCCCCCTAATTCCTGCCATCAAACTGATTACTAGGGTAAGAGAGATTCAAGAAAAAAAAAAATGAAGAAACCCTACATGTTTAACTCTGCAGATTGGAGGGAAATTTTGGGAAAAGACCATTTCCTAAAGTGTATAAGTGAAGAAAAAAAGGAAAACAGCAGTGTTAAGGTCTGCTGCCTCATGCATCTGCAGATTAAACATACAAGGTGTTACCATGTAATAAAATTTCTCGTCATTCAGGAAAGAGAGAGGGGGGTCCAGGAGGGGGAATGTGTTCATCAAGTGGGCATCTCACAGTCCCTCCCAGCATCTCCCCAAGGCACTGAGGCAGAAAGCCCAACAGCCCTTGGTGCCTTTGGAGCTGGTGTTGACTACTAGTGCCATTTTACCCAGTGGCATCAGAGACAGCACACTCATGCTGCAGGCAACTCTGTTGCAGCTTCTTTACAAAGCCAGAGTGCAAAGCTGGGTTGGCGGGTGGGAGGCTGGGCTACTAGACTTCCATCAGATTTAAGGAACATATGAACTCAATACTGTGGTGAGTTTACACTGGTGCTTCTCACTGTACAACCTCCTCTGGGACTAGACAGCTTACTAGAAATGCACATGGTCAGGCCCTGTGCCAAACCACCTGAATCAGAAGTTTTGTGGGCAGCACCCAGCAATTGATAGCAAGCCCTCCAAAGGACTGACACACACTAACATTACAGAACCACTGGTCTTACCACATGCAACTTAAAAGAAACTTAAAAATTTTAAATTTAGTTCCCTCCTAACACGGGGCAAATGGGTGCTCACTAGGTCAACAGTGATAGTTAATATTGATCAACAGAGGTCATAGAATATTTCTAGCACTGCTCAAAGTTCCAATGAACACAGCATTGAAACTCAACTTTTTGATTTGTAAAATAAAAGGTTTCTCTAATTCTCAGACACCCAAAATTAAGATCCTGACTTTGCCTGGACCTCAAAATACTGTGTTCCTCAGGTATCTGTTGCATCATTCCGTTTCCCCACGCAAAAATCACTAGAAAAAATAGGGAACAGAGTACAAGAGGAAAGCAGGGTCGGCTACCTCACCAGGGCACAGACTTGAGTAGCTTCACTGGAAAAACAGATGGCTTATCCACATAGTTCACACTGCCTCATGCTCTGACAGTTAACCAACCACCAACCCCATCCCACCCCCACTGCAGCTAAGCTTCCCTCTAAATCACTGTTTTGTGTGTGTGTTTGCTTGTTTTTTCCAAGAAATCTTCGGATCAGCAGAAACACCAGGGAAGCTGTTAGAACTACACCCTCTTGGGCTCCACCCCAGACTTAATGAACTATACCATTTGGGAATGCAGCCAGGCAATTTCCACAAGCCTCCCAGATGACTGAATCCATGAAAAAGTGTAAGAACTGCTGCAAAAACACAAATGTGCTCACATCCCTATCCTGAAAGAGTTTCCCATAGCTCTTCACAATCCTAAAATGAAGCAAACCCTTAGAGATTACTCACTTAGTGTGGAAACAGTTACCTTAAAATGAGGGGTGAACAGAGTTAAGCACATATGTGAACAGGTAATGGGGCGGCTTACAGGTGAAGGTGTGGAAAAGTTGTTGCTAGCTCACGAAACTGCACATGAACAGTTTGGAAGTGAGAAATATGGCTCACGGAGGGAGCTAATAATACCCAGGAGCTCAAGAAGGGCCAACTACCTAAACACATGCTGCTTATTGGTTGGTGAATCATATTTTCATTCTTCCCTTTCTTAGCTGTCGAAATTCTCTCTCTTCCTCATCCCATCATTTTGTCCCCTTCAACAACCAAGAAAAGCACCTACAGCACAACTTCAACACAAAATTCCCAAGTCACCATTTATTGCTTTAAAAAAAAAACTACATGCTAAGAACTTCTACCCTTGATATTTGTGCCTACAAATTGTACATATTTCTCTTATTGACCTTAACTTTGCCATTAGTTACTCATTTCCATTTTAAGGTTTCAACTCCTTCAACATTTACTAAATCGGGTTCAAATCACAATTCCTCACAGGAAATGCATAACTACAATGTGGCAATTTCCTAGTACCCTACAGATATTCTGTATGTATATAAGGTTACTGACACATCATACAACTCAGGCTTACTCATTAAGACATGCGATTCCTGCAATAGTCTAACTTCCTTAAGAAACTCATTTTCAAAGTAATTCAGTTAAATAAAATGACAAATAAGGTCAAGTCCAAGACTACAATTTATCACAAATAATCTCAGTTGGTACTCTGCATATATTATGTAGTCTATAAATGCTGAGATTTCAGAAATCTCGCTTCCAAAGTTTCTGATTTCCTGGCCCTTGATGTTAGCCTGGCCCAGGTCCAGCTGTTGTGGGAATTTGAGGAGTGAATCAGTAGGTGGAAGATAGAGGCCATGCCCTCCCTCAATCTGCCTTTCAAAAGAAACAGACATTTTAAAACAAATGAAAGGCAAAAGGCAAAGACTACGTGATTTTTCTTTGATTCCAACCATTTAGTTCACATTTAAACCTCCCCTGCAGGCTGGCATGATTTAGCTTTAATTCAGCTTTCAATAAACAAAGACTTAATGATCTTCAAGAATATTGGTCTTCCATTCACATAAATGTATTCTCTGGTTTTTGGTGTGAAAAGATTAATGAAAATATTTGGAAGAGAAGGAAGGAAAATTGGCCCATTTTCTGCCTACAGACTCCTGGAAATGGCTTTACAGCACTCCTAAAAACACATCCTTCCTTTGCTCAATCTGGAACAGCTTATTCTTTTTGTTCAATTTTAACCACAGAGCTAGTCACGGTTATAAACCACAGATACATATCAAGGAGGGCTCCCCAAACTCATGTCCCAGGTATTGAGTCCTGTGGACCAAGATTCAACTTTGTGTTTGTTTTAAAGTAAATGAAGTCATTCAGTAGCATGTTATTTAACTTCATGGTGCTGTTAATTTTTTTTCTTCCTGATGTTGATTTTGTTTTGTGGCTTTTCATATAAGGGGATGTACAGCAGCTGTGTAATGGATACTGTCATATCTAGTAACATGTTATTTAACTTCATGGCATTGAAAATTTTTATTTTTCTTTCTATTGTTGATTTTGTACTGTGACTTTTCATTTAAGGGGACTACAGTAACTGAAATGGAGACTATCATATCCAGATGTGAGGATACAATGTAATATGTATCTCTACTTCCAGACAAAGATGGACTTACAATAAAACTGTTTACTATATCTTGACAAAAGGATGCTGGCCTCTCTGCCATTGTTCATGCCTGCAATGATGGACATATGGGTGTGTATGAAGAACTATACTTTAGTAATGATATAGAAGAACTAGGTGGGGGGGGGGATTAGGGAGGGGAAAAGGGAAATCTCAGAGCTTCTTTAACTGTATCATAAAATGATAATAATAAATTTTAAAAAGACTAAAAAAAAGTAAACGAAGCATTGCTGATCCCAAACACAAAGAAGTAGGCTATTTCCCTTGTCCTGATCAGCAGTATTTGTCAAGAAGCAGAAGGGCATCTTACCATCTACGGTGGCACTAGCAACCTGAAGGGTCAGGATTTGGGGAAGAAAAAGTCACAGCAAGTACATTTATCAAACTTCTCTCACGCTAATGCTTTCACAAAGGCAAAAAACCTCACAACCAAGATAGCTACCTGTTCTATTCAGTTCCTTGTCTTTCCCACCAAGTTCACTCAGGCTTTAAAAAAAAAAAACAGAAAATAAGATCTAACACATTTGGAAAATCTGTCACTATAATTGATTGCACATTGTTATGTTATTGTTTTTTAAATTACCCTAGAAAACTTTAAATACAGGTAGAACTATGGAAAGAAATTTTAAAATGCTATGAATATATGGTTGTCAAAATAAAACATTTTTCTGAATATAGACCTTTTTGAGCATGTGGAATTCATATAAACTGTCTGATTTTTATATATATTTTGTCTTCCAGCAAATATAATAAAAGAGCCTATGTGAGTCCAATACCTGAATATCAAGTTAATACACATTGATGTACCAGGTCTTAGGTCAAGGCTGGCTGATCCAACCTATGTCTCGCTTTGTGCCTGATCCAAATGTAAGCAGCACTCCCTGCTCGTCCCCAATCCCTTGGTAGTGGATACACGCTCATTATCTGCTTTTCAGTAATGATTTTCTTTTTAATTCTAAAAATGTGATAGAAATTAATTGATGGTAAGCCTACTCCAAGCACCTACTATCCTATGACTTCCAGAGAGTTTGGAAAAACACATATATGCTACATAAGAACTAACATCATGTTCCAGTGGCAAAACTAAGTCAAACAGCACCCGAAAGAAAACTGGCCCAAGTGCTATCTTTCATGTGAGCATATTTTGGCACCCTGTTAAAGAGTCAGCACTCTGGTATATTAAACCCCAAAGACATAAAAAAAAATGAATCCCTGTTACGAGCCAGGTTGTGCATGGGGCACATTAACTAGCTGTTCAGTTAATACTAAGCATATTCTAAACGGTAGAGGAACTGCTCCCAATTCACAGATGAAGGTTCAGGTTGGAATTTACCAATGTAGAAGAAAAAAAAAAGAGTTTACAAAGCTGGCTTCTGAAATTTAATTAATACATAAACACCATACAAAAAAATTTAAGCTTGGCTTGAATAAAAAAAAAAGTATATTCACACCCAGTAGCACTTGTGTTCTCTTGGGAAAAAACATTTTTGAGGTCTAACATGCCATTCAATTCCTAACATTTTTAGGGTTTAAGTTTGTTAGATTTTCAATCATCAAAGTAACAATTACTGTTCTTGTGTATGCATTTTAAACAGATGAATCAGACTTTTCAAAAGTTTTCATGGTTCTCTGTTTTCATTTTGTTTTATTTTTTAATTTAATTAATTTATTTTGAGAAGCACAGCTTGAGAGACAATCCCCATCTACTGATTCACTCCACAACTGCCCATAATGACCTCTGCTTGCAGCCAATGTCAGGGGTACAAACACAGTCCAAATCTCTCATGTGAGTGTCAGGGACCTAAATATTTGACTGGTCATTATCATTACTGGGCAGCGTGCACATCAGCAGGAAGTTGGACACCAGCAGGAACCCAGGTACTCTGACAGGGGAGTTAGACATCTTAGCATCAGCTGCCAGGTTGCAGAGCTGCCATGCAGTTTTTAAACAGACAAACAAAACTATTAACATGGCTCCTTCCTCTGACTATATTTGTCAATTTCCACAAATTATTCCATGACCATCTCTTCTCCTACATGAAGGAACTTTTTTTAACCTAAAAGCCACACTTCCTAAAATGACAAGAACATTAAACCACACACACAAAAAAATCTGAACTCTCATTTTATAGACCAGTCAAGAATCTGAATTCTGTAACTACCTTTGCAGTAACCAAATAAATTTTAATTTGGAAGCTATATTTTCAATCTTAAGAAAGCATCTTTTTGATTTTCTAACCCCAACTACATGAAATGAGTGCAGAAAATTGATGATTGTGGCATTTTTGTAAAGCAAATCGAAGTTCAGTTCCTGAAAGAATATCACAGCTTAGGGCAGATTCTCCATGTAAGTATGACAGCCCCTTGGAAGACCCCAGAAGCCTGGGCTACACACACTAAATGTGAGTTTACCTGAAGCATACACTGTCCTCCCTGTCTATGCCAAGGAATGTATGGGCCATACATAGCTGTCTCTCAAACCAAACAGCAGATCATTCCTGCTGACTCACACAGTATTTTGAAATACACCAACATTTAAAAATCATATATATTAAAAAAAAAACTGAAGATCTAACAGTACTGGTCCTTCATTTCTGAATGAAGCTTCAATATACACTTTGTCTAGGTACTTGAACTGCCTATCTGGCACACTCAGTCAAAATCTTTATCACCCATTTAAGGATAGCTACATGGCCACTGGAGACACCCTGAGTTTGCCAAGTTTCACACACCCATTCACATTTCAAAGCTGCCAGGAGGCATGATCAGTTACCTCAGATTCTGGAAAGACTGTCTAGACACATGCTATCATTTCTTCTGTACTCTCTATTTAAATCCAAAGTTAAACACCTGCACAGTTATTTGAACACATTCCTCACTTCGTATGCAGATTTCTCTTATCATATAGCATCTAGTGCTAGTGCTAGACTTGGGCATTCTGTCTTCTTTTGGCATTCAGAGCACAGATGACAGAACTCAAGGGCAAATTACACTAAAAACTGCCTCCTATGTTTCCATTGAAGTCTTTTTACCACAGCCAAATTTAAGGCAGATGTCTCTCACTTCAAGTGTATGTTTCATAAACTCCCTCCATCACATATTCTACAATTTTTGACAACAGACCTGCATGGTACAGAGGTGAGGAAATGGCATCAGTTGGCCCTTTTCAGTCTACAAATCCAAGAAGTAGGTGAAAGGCAGTAATTGCCAAGGGACAGCTATACAAGTCTTGTAAGATGTGCTTGAAGAACATCTAAGTACATTCTGCTGTCTAGAGTTCTACGGCATCCTTAATGAAATATTCAAGGTTCCTGACAAACTTAAAGAGTTTAAAAAGCATAAGGATTTGTTTTCAAATCATCCATGGGAATGGTTTCACGATCTTGAGGCTGTGACTGCTGGGCCAGAGCACCCACTACCTGCAACACATCATCCTCGGGCTACCACTGCTTTGCAGCTTTGCTAACTTTCTCTTCTCAGTGCACTTTCAGACACTCTCCCATTTGATCTTGAAAATCACCTGTGTCAACAGGCAGGGCATATGGTAAATTATATCCCAAGAGAGTTATGACTTGCTCCATGTCAGGTGCACAGTCATAAACCCAACGCCTTGCCCACAACATCCAAACACATTGTCTGCCATGGACTAAGGGTCTGTGTCCTCCCCCAAATTCACATGCCAAAGCCTCAATCTGTAGTGTGATTGCATGTTGAGGTGGGACCTTTGGCAGAGAACTAGGTAATGAGGCTGGAGCCCTTAAGCATGGCCTTAGGGCCCTGCCCAGGGAGTGAAGAGATCAGAGATCAGTCAAAGAAGAGAGTAGAAAACCACTGCAAACCAGGAGAATGCCTTCCCCAGACTGTAGATGTGGGGGCACCAGAATCATGTCATTCCAGTTTCCACACTGTGAGAAGTAATTGTTCCAGTAACCCACTCTGTACATGACACTTCCATATGGCAACCTGCACTGACCACAGCCCCGTCCAGTTGAAATTCTTGGAATATAAAGACATTGCAGGCAGGAGCAGGCACTGGGACAGGGTTGGCATTATGGCATAACATCTTAAGCCACTGCCTACAATGCTGGCATTCCTTATAGACAATTCACATCTGAGCTGCTCCACTTCCTGATCCAGCTCCCTGCTAATGATCTGGGAAGAGAAGCAGAAAATAAGTGTTCAGGCCCCTGCACCCCTGTGGGAGACCCAAATGAAGATCTTGCCTTCCCAGTTTTGGCCTGAACCAGCCCTGGCTATTGCAGCCATCTTGGGAGTGAACTAGTAGATAAGAGATGTCTTTCCCTTTCTCTTTGTAGTTCTGACTTCCAAAGAAAGAAAGAAATTTTTAAAAAATAAATGAAAATATTATATACCAAGGAGCCTAACTCTCAGGCTCTCTGTATCTAGATGGAATTTGGAGCAGTCTCTCACAACCAGAAATATGACACAATGATATCCATCACTTCCAGGCAAATATTGCTGGGTACAATGTCTTTCCCCCTCTCTTTTCCGTATAGGTCCAAAGGACTCCAAAGTTGCAAAGGATATAAAAACACAAGAAGAGAAAAATATAGCAGGCCACCCACCAAGAATATCTACACTGAGCCATATATGAGGAAGACTCAGAAAAGATTACTGAAGTCCTGAGACATGTCATACCATGTCATACCATGTCCTGGTATGACATGTCTCAGTTACCAGCCTTTCCGTTAAAACCTACAATGGAGTCAGAAGTGGGGAAAGTTTTGAATCCACAAGCATGGCATTCTATATTTGAGGTATGTGTAGTAAAACAGAGACAAAACCAACAATCGCATTTCATGTACACATTCCTCAGGGCTTACCACTGCAGAACGTGGAGGGAACAGGAGCTCAGAGCTGCAGCCAGGGCTGGCTCAAGAAAGCATCCTTGGGCAGATAGCCTCTTCAAGTCTTGCTCAGGACATGATCACTGTTTTCTTTGTTGGATGTTTTCTCTCTTATCCCAGGTCATTCAAATGACAGTATTTTTCAGTGCTGCCTGCAGCTAAAGTGAAACGCCACAGTCTAGAAAGCCCCACACTTCTTTTTACCAATTTGACTGATACAATATGTGCTACTCCTTGTCAGTTATGGCAGTCATCTCATTTTGGTTTTCCTAAGCTTCTGCCTAATATCCATATGCATTCCAGTAGCTATACAGAAAACCATCTCTTCAGTATATGTGACAATAAATCTCAAGCAGTCATGATAAATTAGAAAAAGATGCCAGGGTGTAACAAGTGTGAATAAGGAATATATGAACATAATCACCTTAGATGGACACAAAACTAAATCTTGAAATGTCAGAGTTATCCTTTGGAATCTAATCAGTATTTTATGTGTCCATCTCATCCCTGCTCCTCCTGGACAGATGTTTTAGGAGAGCAAGGTGAGAAGTACACATGAATGTACAAGCATGAGTATCTGAGTCAAGAAATCCAGGTCCTCAATACAATCAGGAACTGTAAGGCCGCCCTCCACTAACTCTGCCTCGGAACTTTCCTACAGTCCAGATTTGACAGGCATCCCAGAGCTTCTTGGCCCTTGACCATGCCATCTGGACGCTGAGTGCTAGAGCCTGTTGGACATTACTGATCATGTGCTTGTGGTCTCTGGATGCGAAAAACAAACATTCGGGTACACTGCCCTGAGGGGCCACCCCTGGGAATAGGCTCACATTCAGGCTAATTCTGCAGTTGGCCTGACCAAATAATTCCCACCCTAGCCCAGGCCATGGAACTCTGTGTCAGCAACTTGTGCTTTTCCCAAGTGATGTGAGTAATTAAAGGAACAGAGCTTACCTGTCTAATTACATTCATCAACAAACAAAACAGCCACCTAAGAGCTGACTCTCAAATCCTTAGGGACAAGCAGGAAGGGGAGGCTAGTAAATCTGCTGTGTTCTGCAAGGGCCCATGATACTAGGAGGATGGCAAAGGAGGGGGCTGCCCTCACCACACCCTGCCGTCTTTGTGATACCACCTAACCACAGACAGCAGCTAAGATCAAAGGCCAGCTGGGATCCGGATCTTATTAAAGCTGGGGAAACACTAGACTTTTTGTGTCCCGGATAAGGTGCACAAGATCAAATGTCTTGTTCTTACAATATACCAAGATTTGTTCACAAGGATTAAAATCTAAAATGCCAGTTTAGTTGTGACTAGAAACACGAACTCCAGACATGCAGTTTTCAAAGGGCCCCGATGTCTTTTTCCATGAGCAACCCCAACATCTGCCAACTTAACCAGGACCTAACCTCACGTGGAAATGCACAGTGCACACACCTCTGCTGTGGAACACAGACCCCGTGAGGCTGACATCTCCGTCTCCTCCCCCTTTCTGTTGCCCTCAGTCTCAGCATGCTCTGTAAGCAACTCCTAGGCCAATTACTAACCAACTTGCAACAGTTTCAAGAGGCCTTCCACCAAATCCTTTGGAATAATTATAGTTAAATTTCCTACTCCCCAACCCTGCCACAGCCAGCCAACTCTTCCCTCACAAATATCCTTCTGTTTTTACTCCACATGGCCTGTCTCCTTCCATGACTTTAATAGTACCAGCTTCCTCTATCGTGTTAGGAATAATTCATTGTTGGGCCTTACATTTGGGAGTTTCAAAGCCAGGGGAAAGCAGGGCGGGACACAAATTCTCCTCAGACTGCATCAGACTAATTTTCTCCCACTGCTTTCTACAGAGCTGCTCTTTAACAGGGTGGGGTCAATTGTGGGGGAAGGATCAGAAGAATAATGAGAGGAAAGGGAATGTTCATCTGGATGTATCCACCACCCTCCCATCATAGCTTACTTAGAGCATCTAGGCAACCAAATGTGGTGACAAGTTTTTTTCCAGGACCCCCAGCTCACTATTCTTATCACCCCATTGGCTTTCTCCATCTTTATTTCATTTCTCAGTCAAGCAATAGGCCCAAGACTTCAGATCAGACCAATCCCAATACTCATGGCACAATACAAGGTGATTCATATACAAAAAGGACGTCCAACCCTCAAACTAACCCTGGAGCATGGTGATGGGAAAGTGAGAGAGACTGCTGTTATTTTAAAATTTATTTTTGTTCAAAAGGCTAGGGCATCAAGAAAGACATATCCCCACCACCTGCTGGTTCACTACCGGGACAACTACAGTAGTCAGGATATGGTTAAGCTGAAGCCAGCAGCACAGAACTAAAACCAGGTGGGTGAAGGACCACAACCCCATGAGCCATCACCATTGCCTACCGCAGGCAAGTGCTCCAGCAGGAAGCTGCAATCAGAGCAGAGCTAGGACTCCAACACAGATGCTCCACTGATACCCGAGGAATGTAGGCATCCCAAGAGTTGCCTTAACCTTCAGGGCAAATGCCTGCCCCACGGTCTATTTCAAGTCTTCAGAATAACTCCACCTATTTCCCTCTCTCACCTGTAAATGTTCTGGTCTATGAACATGTGTTTTCTCCCACAAGATGAATTACTATAAACAAGGATTAAGACAATCTATGCTCCCTATAATGTTATCTTACAGCAATTGCAAACCACAGGGAAATAAAAAAGATGTTGACAGAATGGTACTTAGGATTCTCTGCTGGGTGGCATTCAACTGCTCTCCCCTTCATTCATTTTAGCACCTCCTTTCTTTGAATACTGAGATACAAGAATGAGCTTTTATAATTAAAAAGAAATAATAATAAGTATAGCCTGTCATTTCCTGAGCACTCACTCATTATTCTGGGCTGGGTTCTGCTTCAGGAGGTGAACTCTGCTGAAATACAGCAGAACTTGCAGACAGGCTTCCTGACTCTAAGTCCTTGCCCTTGTCTGCCAGGCAGCCTGGAAACATCTTTCCAAGCCAGCCCTCACCAGAGGTTCTTTGTAGCCTCCCCTAGATTATGTTGCACTGTGGGACTCAGGAACTATAAGGAACAACTGCAATGCTGTCCTGGGCTTCATGAAGATTTGTTAGTCTCCAGGAAGGCTAGCATTTCATTAACAGCCCTGTATGCTATTTAAAAACAAGGAACATACAAAGGCTTGAAATTATTTACAACAGCTGACAAAAGGGTTACTTTCAATGGCCTGTAAGTTAACCCTCAGAAGAGATTTGGCCTTCTCCGGGCTAAAGGTCACCCAAGGTACAAATTTAGAACTTTGGATAGCCATCTGCTGATGCATCTGGATCCAAAGGGAGGAGACAGGAAAGGAACAGAAGACAGCCAAATCCTGTCAGATGTCTCACTAGGGTGTGTTGTGTGTGTGTGTGTGTGTGTGTGTGTACGCGCACTTCCTGGCGCATCCTTAGAACAATACTGTAAATTAGAATGGGTGTGACAGGCTGAATACTGGCATGATTCTCTCACTACACTTCCACTCCACTTTGACTTATTGCTAAATCAGAGAATGATTGTGCCGTGATGTCAGCTTTAACATGCTCAATCAACACAGGCAGTGCCAGCATGAGTACACAGTAGAGACAGTCTGAGTCATCTGAGATGCTAAAACATGCAAATACTAGCCAACATTTATGAAAACACATACTCAGCATGCAAAGACCCCTTTCACAGACATTAGCCAAATACCCCAAACAGCAGCATCAACCGTATTTTATACAATTCCATGTATTTCTACATGCACAGCCAGGCACAAAAACAAGGATCTTTACTCAGAAATATTTACAACACTCCAAGACTTAAATATTTCATACTTTATCTTTAAAATAGAAACATGATATGCTAGCTTCTCTATTTAGCTAAGTCCAACTTGTATGTAATGATAATATAAATTGGGACACTAGAATCCAAGAAGGGGATAGAGGGTCAGCATTGTGGTGCAAGTGGTTAACCCACCACATTTGAGGCCAGCTTCCTATATCAGAATGCCACTTGGAGTCTCAGTTGTTCCACCTTGAATCCACTTCCCTGCTATTGCACCAGGAAAGACAGAGAAAGATGGCCCGGGGACTTAGGTCCCAGCCACCAAAGTGGGAGACCAGAATGGAGTTTCTGCCTTTGGCCTGGCCAGACCTTGCTGTTACAGCCATTTGGGGGGAGAACAAAAGGATGGAAGATGTAGAAGGCACTGACTCACTCATTCTCCTTGCCTCCCTCTCTCTGTGTTGCTGTACTTTTTCCTTTTAGTTTTTTAAAAATTAATTTATTTTAAAGGCCGAATTACAGGATAGGGGCTTGGGATAGATCTTTTATCCACTGGTTTATTCTTCAAATGGCCACAAGGGCCACAAGCCAGGCGCCAAGAACTGTCCAGGCATCTCACATGGGTGGCAGAGGTCCAAATATATATGCCAGCTTCTGCTGCCTTCCCAGGTACATCAGCAGGAAGCTGAATCAGAACTGTGGTAGCTAGGACTCCACCCAGTGCTCATGTGGGATCCTGATGTCTCAGGTGGCAACTCAACGCACTGTGCCACAACTCCAACACCTCTGGCCTTTCTAATTAAGTAGTTTTCTTAAAAAAAAAAAAAAAAAGGTACAGTTGATGTTTAGATGACTATTCAAAGCCATTAGCAGTTTCAAAACAATGTTGCCCATTTACTGTGGCACACAGAATAGGTCATGTTTTATCTCATAAAGTCCATTAAAAAATGAATCTCTCCATTTGCTGAAAAGCTGAACCTCTTACATATTAACTATCTACACACAACAAATTGGAAGACAAAACATTTTAAGTTTTTGGTTACTGAGACAATGATAAATAATCCTAGATTAACTGCATGTTTCTAGTTTTTTTTTCTTTAAAAATTTTACATCTTTATATGGAACTTTATAATGAGACTATGAGGGTAGGGATTAGTTTCCCCAAATTTGAGAAGATTAACATTTAAGGAAGAGATTTACAGCAGTAGTTCCTCAAAGTTATCTGTTTTTTGTTGTGTGTGGTAAAGAAAATACAGAAGTAAACAGAACCATTTTCAAGATCCCTTTAGGAAAAGGAAAACAAAAAGTCAGTTGGGCATTTGCCACAAGTCACTTTGCTTTGTGTAAAGTAAAATGCAGTCATTCCAAACAGATGAAAGGAAGAAAAGTATCCACAGGCCATCACAAAGTGATATTCCACATTTACCACAACTAAATGTACTAAGCAAACATTCTGAACACAATTTTTTGCTTGGCTGGGTATTGATTTTTTTGGTTTTGTTTTGTTTTGTCTTGTTTTATCTACAGCAGAACATTCACAGAGTATAAAAAGGTGAGTGCCTACCCAAGTGCAGCTTGGCAATAGGTGCTATCTGCCCAAAAGTCAACAGAATCATGGGGTCCTGGGTTCTAAAATGGAGTAACAGGAAATTCCACTTCTATAATTCAAGCATGTTGCCACCTCCTAACTTTCACATGGGAAATGAAAGTGCCTTTACTTTCCAAGCAGATAACCAGTTACTGTTCAATAAAACCAGTATTATAAGAATCCCAATACTACCAACTGCTCAGAGTATACAAGACAGATATGTAAATAAATACGTGCACAGAATTCAGCCAAATTCAGCTTAACACCGCATTCTATAGGGAAAAATGCTACAACACGGACATTTCAATCACTCATTAGAACATTCATGACCCTCAGGTATAAATTAGGTCTTAGATCCCAACATCCTGTCTTAAATCAGACAAAAGTTGGCAAATATGGATGGATAAAACCCTAACAATTAAAAATGAAAGGGAATTTCACAAAATTGGGATCCTGGCTGAACATGAGGACCTCAACAATCCTTATAAGGAAAGCAAAGACAAGAAGTAGGTCACTGAAGGGAGCTATCAAGAAATACCAATTGCACTAATTTGGTAACAGTTCTCTATGGCACATCAGGGATAGCCAGCAAACTGAAATACTATGTTTTTAGCCTTTCCCCCTTCAAATTTCAATAAGCTTCTCTCCATCAAACAGTACAGAGAAGAAAAATGAATTGCTAGAGGTGAATGTTATTACCAGTTCATGCTCTAGTTCCCACAGCTAGGCCTATAGCCAGAGCCTAAGAAAAGTTCAGGAGTTTAAACACAACTTAAGGCCAGGGCATGGGTCCAAGGCAACAGCTCTGCATGGACACAGTCAGATGACACTGCACACTGCCTTCAGCTCTCACCACTTTCAGGCAACATTAGGTAACTCTCTAGACAAACCAGTAGACAGAATCAGACATGAGAACTAGACGTATGTATGTAACATGATAGTTAGACATCTTTCCAGTCTACACCTGAAATATCTCTAACCAAAGTCACCTGTGACTTAAGATCAACAACCATCCCACAGTACTATAAAACATGATATACTTGAAAACTAAAGTTTTCTAAATGCATTTAATTTCAAAGGGTCATGCCTCAGCATTCCCTGGGAATGAGTTCTAGGACCACTCCACACCCCAACTCTGCTGCCTGCTTACTTAAATCCACAGAAGTTGAAGGCCGTTATATAAATGGTAAAGTTTCGTTTAATCCACAAACATCCTCCCGTACGAGCTAAATCCTCTCTAGTTAATATAAACTCTATGTAAAATAACTGTTATAAATGTATCATTTGGGAACTAAGGACAACAACGGCATTTCACTTGCATTAACAAGCAGAGAAAGTGATACAGAAATAGAGAGCTGTCATTCACTGGTTCACTCCCCAGTGACCACAGTGCTCCAGGCTGAAGCCAGAATGTGGTAACTCAAACCAGGTCTCTGCCCAGGCATCAAGAACCCAATGACTTGAGCCACTGCCATTGCTTCTTGGGATGTGTAGTAGCAGCAAGTCAAACCCGGGAGCCAGAAATCAAACCCAGACAATCCAGTGTGGCATACCAGTGTTCTGACCAGTGGTTAACCACTAGGTCAAACATTCACCCCATTACAGAATGATTGATCCACAGTTGTCTGAACAGAGCATGTAGAAGGCATGGAAGAACTGACCATAGTTAACATTTTCCCCACCCAACATTCTGTTTTGGTAGCTAAGATTAAAATGGTACCATTTCAGACAGATTCACTATCTGTATCAGACCCATAAAAAGGAAGGATTGTTCAAACAGATCAGTTAGAAGGCCCAAAAAGAATATCAACAGAAAACTGATAATAGATGAAAAGTATGCAGTAGCCCAGTAAGTAACAGAACATACTTCAGAACATGAATATGCTTTAATGGATTCTGTGTGGTATTTTAGAAGACAGCAGTGAATTGACCAGGGTCCAGTTTTTTCAGAAATTCATGGTTTAGGGGTAATGAGAGATAAAAACAAAGAAAGCAAATCATAGTAATTTCAATTTAGTCTAAATATTTTCCACATCTCTAATCCCAGGATTCATAGGAAGCTTCAGAGAAGTCACTGCCAAGAGTTTTGGAAAAGTAACCAAAAGAAGGACCTGCTACCTTGGGGAGTGTTTTTACTTCATGTAGGAAGGCATTTTTAAATGTTTACTGGGGCCAGTACCATGGTATAAGAGGTTAAGCTTCCACCTGTGGTGCTGGTATCCCATAGGGGCACCGGTCACGAGTCTCAGGTGCTCCACTTCTGATTAAGCTCCCTGATAGTGTGTCTGGTAAAGTAGCAAAAGACAGCTCAAGGCCATGGACCCTGCATCCACATGGAAAACTCATAAGAAGTTCCTATCTCCTGGCTTTCGCCTGGCTCACTTTCAGCCACTGCAGCCATTTAGGAATTGGAACATAGGATTAAAGATATCTCTCCGTGCCTCTCCCTCTCTATACATATGAAAATTTCCTTTCAAACAGATCTTTAAAATAAATAAAGTTTATAGTGGGGCCAACACTGTGGCTAAGCCTGCAAGTGCTGGCATCCCATATGGATGCTGGCTTAAGTCCCCCCGCTTCCGCCGTTGGTTCACTTCTCCCCATTAAAGGCATGGTAAAACAGCAGAAGATGGCCCAAGTGTTGGGGCTTCTACAACCATGTGGGAAACTCAGAAGTTCTTGGTTCCTGGCACTGACTTCACATAACTCTAGCTATTGCAGCCATTTGAGGAGTGAACCACCAGGTGGAAGATCTCACTCTCTTTCTCCTTGTTAACTCTGCCTTTCAAGTATATAAAATTTTTTAAAGTTTATAGAAATACAGAAAAACATGAAATACACAAAACACAGAATACCAAAAAAATCTTTTGAATCCTCTTGCTTTAGTAACATGCATCTTCCAAGAACTTTTTAAAAATCCTGTATATTACCATACAAGTTTAAAAGTGTTAGTTTTCTTAACAAAGCTACCATGTGTATTTAAAAAAAAAAGACAATTAAGGCCAGAATTGTTGTATATTGGGTAAATCCATACCAGAATCAATGCCAGCATCCCCTATCGGTGTCTTCAGATCCCTCCTGCTCCACTTCTGATTCAGTTGCCTGTTAATGGCCTAGGAAAACACTGAAAGATAGCCCAAATACCTGGGCCTCTGCAACCATGTGAGAAATCTGCAAGAATCTCCCAGCTCCTGGCCTCAGCCTGGCCCAGCTCTGGCCACTGTGCCCATCTGGAAAGTCAAGTAACGTATGCAAGATATGCCTGGCTTGCTCCCTCACTCACTCACACTCTCTGTAAACGGACATTCAAATAAATACAGTTTTAAAAAACATACAATTGTGTAAAGTAAAAACAAAAAGTGCTTTGAACTTCCCTAAGCTTTTCTCACCAGAAGGTTTCCTGCTTCCCTATCTCTGAGGAGGCAGTGGTTAGAGCATCGATTTTCATTTTATGCTTGCTTGTAACCTAATCTGAATCATTTCCTGCTCCCAGTCATTCCAACACTCAAATAGGAGAAACCAGGCAGGCTGACACAATCCTCCCTGAGCAGGGCAAGAGGATGATTTTGCAATACTGAACACCAGTCCTGCTGTTACCTGTCATCTGACTCAGAGTGGTGTAGACCACGGCAGGGCAGCAAGAGGGGCCTTGTGTGTCCTCAATGCTTCATCCCTAGTTTACTTTGTCAGCTCAATCAGTTGTAATTAATATTTCCTATTTCAGGTTTCTCAGAGACCATTAATTAATGTGAACAGACGATGTAATCGCATAATATATCTTCTACGGTAAAAGAAGTTATCAATAAGAACTGGATAGCAACAGGCTTTCTGAAACCAACAAATTCCATACTTGCGTAAGATACATTGTTGCTGTTTTTAAAAATTTGTTTATATGAAAGGCAGTGAGAAATTCTTCCATACAATAACTCCCCAGATGGCTGCAACAGCCAGGTCTAGTACAGGCCAAATCAAAGCGCCAAGTCTCCCATACAGGTGTCAGAAGCCCAAGTATTTACACCACCGGCCACTGTCTTCCCAGACACGGTTGCAGAAAAAGGGACTGGAAGTTGAGCAGCCAGGACCTGAATAAGCACTCTAACATGGGATGCCGGAGATTCAAGTAGCGGCTTAACCCACCACAGCATAGTATCAACCACTATATTGTTGCTTCATAGTCCATCTGTGTTTAGTAAAAATATTTCAATTTCTGCTGCCTATCCAAATCTATTGAGTAGCTTAAAAAGAGAAGAAAAAAAATAAAAAGAACACCAATAGTTGGAACTGGCATAGTGGCGTAGCAAGTTAATCCTCTCTGGGCTGTCTGCATCCCATACAGGTCCCTAGATGAGTCCTGGCTGCTCCACTTTCTATCCAGTTCCCTGCTTATTGCCTGGGGAAAGCAGCAAAGGAGAGCCCCAGCTCCTGGCTCCCAGCTTCAGGTCACCCCAGCTCTAGACAATGGTAGTCAGCTAGGGAGCAAACCAGTGGATCGAAGAAAGATATCTGTGTCTGTACTCACCTCTTTAATTCTGACTTTCAAATAAAATTAAGTCTTTTAAAAAGATGTAATTAAACTGTAAAAATACATTGAGGTCAATTAGGATCAAACACCTGCAACTGTGGTAAATGTGAGTGCTGCACTTTAACTTGTTTGGCACACCAGGCTATAGTAATTTATTGCTTTATTTTTATTCTTAGAAATAGTATAATCAGTACATACAGAAGAGGGACTACTGGTCACTTACGATTTTGGTTTCTGCTTGGAAATTAAAGCAAGAAATTTAAAACAGAAAAAAACATTACATAAATAAAACTGTTTTATAACTGTTGTACTTAGACTTTTTGTAATATTTCTATCACAAGCAAAATCCTTAACCTAGCAGCAAGGAGTGCCTCCAATTCTATTTCTGAAGTAGCACAGGGTGCTCTTAACTACAGTAAGACTTCACAGATCTCTGTCTTCAGCTTCCTAATAGGGCCATATATTGGATTTTTCAACATGAAAAGGTGCCAGAAAATGAAGTCAGAAAGTTAGACTGCTTCTTTGATCTAACCACTTACAGGACTGAGATCCTAATTGCATTAACCACTTTAGGTGTCACTGCCTACCCATGGAAAATGAGCAGGTTGATTTTAAAGGTTTGCTCAAGTCCATTTCAGCTTCAGTAATTTCTCACAATTTGAAACTAGGAAATAAAATAAGAACAGAAAGATTAAACAAGAATTCAAATTGCAGACGCAGTGCTTCAGGCTAAGGCCACCAAGGGATCATTGTTCCTATGTGTGCCTGGCATGTTACACCAGACACAGAGGAGGAAAGAAAAGGAAGGGCAGGATGCCTGAGCTCCATATACTCTTAGAGCTATTTTGTAAACATAAAAATGCACACACGGGCACACACACACCTATGAAGCAGACAGGAAACAAGGCAGTATGAGGCTTCACAACTGGATGGATTAGACAGGCAGAAAGAAAGGTCATGAGCACCAAGAAATGGAAACATTGAAAACACTGAAAGACTAGTTTGGGATGGGAATGTAGCAGGAGGAAAACCAAGTGCAGTCCTGTGACAAGCACATGATCATGCTTGTCAATGATGGACCACATATAAAAGGGCAGCTGTGGAAGACTCTCAGCCAAGCTGGAACTGGAGAATTCCTATTACCTGGTGACAAAGCAGCTGTGTGAAGTCAGAGAATAGCATTGGTTCTTTTGTTTGTGGTGATACACGTAGACATAAACCTAGTGCACTATCAGCTGCATAGAATTATATATCCTAACTATGCACTTCATACCAATCATAAACAACTATGGGTCTGGTTTATGTATTTACTATATTATCCTTCTTATGGTTAGAGTATGCTCATTCTACTCTTGAAAAAGTTTATTCTAATGATATGCTGGCAGCGTACTCAAACATTCTGTGCTTCTTTTCCCACCTGCATTAAGTGGGCACATGAAGTGATCAGCCTGTGCCATCCATGATGGTTTAATTGCCCTGGGTGAAGTTGGCAAATGTATCCAATCCTTAAGACACAGCTCTGTCTTTAAGTGATGAATGACTGCACTTATGGAACTTCCAAGCAAAAGAAATAGTGGGTGCATTAGTGTCACCAAGTTAGATTGCACTGCAATCCAGGAGGTGTTCAGTGCCACTGCATAAGCAAGAAATGACAGCTCTTTATATTAATAAAATACAAAATAATAAAATAAAAAAAAAACATCACAGAGCTGATAAAGAAAGCCCACCAAAAAAAGCAGGAGTTGGACCTCACCCTAAATGTCAACTTTCTGGACCACTACAACTTTTTTTTAAGTCAGATATATACAGAGTAGAAGAGACAAGATCTTCTATTCAGTTCCCAAGTGGCCACAATGGCTGGAGCTGCGCCAATCTGAAGCCAGGAGCCCAGAGCCTCTCCAGGTCTCCCACACAGGGTGAAGGGTTCCAATGCTTTGGGCTGTCCTCAACTGCTTTCCCAGGCCACAAGCAAGGAGCAGGGTGGGAAGTGGGGATGCTGGGATTAGAACCAGCACCCACATAGTATCCTGGCACATGCAAGGCAAGGATTTTAGCCACTACACTTTACCATGCTGGGCCCTGGACCACTGCAACTTTATCTGCATTACAAACACCAAGAATACCCCTTGCACAGGGCACCTGAACCACTCCATTTGCCAATAAATGGCTGCAGATGATGTTAAGACAGCTTTTTCACATGCAGAAATGTTTGTGTATTTTTTCTACAGAGGATTTTCTCTGTTTTCATTTTCAACTCAATTCATGGGAAACTCATGTAAAATGAATTTTCCCAGATTAAAAATATTTTAAATAATAGTTATTACTGTTTTTTAAAAAGCTAATTCTTTGAGATCAGAAATATATTTGTTCCTTCCCCAAACTTTCCACTTAAAAGGCAGCCAGTAGCAAAAAAACCGTGGATTTTTCTCTACTGCTAGGTTAAACAGCAGTTAGTTTTAGTTTTAACATCATGTATACAAATCAAGCTTCATAGGAACCGTTTTTAAACTCAGGTCTATAAAATTTCCACTTTGCTTATAAGCATTCTCTGTGTATTCCTGAAGTTTCTATAATTTTTGGTGCACAAATTAGTCTTTTCACAAACCATTCATTTGTGTTGCAATACTCTGGTATTTGACAGCCATACTCTGTAATCTCTGTTAATGGGGAATTTTAAGATTATTTTTCAGTTTTTTTTACCTTAATCACTACTTAGCCTGCTGGTAAAATGGTACTTTAAACAAATGGCCTTCAGAGGACACATTTTTAAATAACTCCCAAGCTTTCCCTACCACTTCAAAGTTTCTCCAAACTACTTCAAAAACTCTCAGCCTTAGGGGAAGGATGATAATAAATTGGATGATTTATCAGTATCTGATGCCTGGCATTAACCTTGGTCTCATCAACTTTTGTCTTAGCAGAAACGTGTCTGTTAAAGCCACTTTCTCTCCCATCATCTGTAGTATCCACCAACTATCATCACTGGAATAGGTCCCCAGAGATGCAAAATAGTACATAGCCTTACAGGTTCCCCTAATATATGCTCAGAGTGCTTGCACAGTTTTAGCCTGTCCTTTTTAGCAGTGAAGCCTATATTTACATTCTTGGTCAAATTCTAACTCTTTAGAGGATAAGGAACTTCAAGATCTGAGAGAAAAATAAATAAAAACAGTTGTTTGGAAGGTAAAAGCAGGGGGCCCAGCAGTGTGGCCTAGTGGCTAAAGTCCTCGCCTTGAACGCTCCAGGATCCCATATGGGAGCCGGTTCTAATCCCAGCAGCTCCACTTCCCATCCAGCTCCCTGCTTGTACCCTGGGAAAGCAGCTGAGGGCGGCCTAAAGCTTTGGGACCCTGCACCCACGTGGGAAATCCGGAAGAGGTTCCTGGTTCCAGGCTTCAGATCGGCACAGCACCAGCCGTTGCACTCACTTGGGGAATGAATCATCAGACAGAAGATCTTCCTCTGTCTCTCCTACTCTCTGTATATCTGACTTGTAGTAAAAATAAATTAATTAAAAAAAAAAAGGTAAAAGCAGGAACATGACAAAACATTAAATGATCAAGGATGAATACTATCAAATATACTGTCTACCTATCTTTTAAATCTATGCAAAAATGCAATCAAAACCACAATGAAATGTTTTGGGCCATACTCATCAGGATGTCTATTGTCTACAAGAAAGGGAAGGTGGTGGGGGAATGAGGCACTGACACAGTGAAATAGCACCGCCAGTGGGAATATAGGATGGTATGGCTGATGTGGCAATCAGTATGGTACCTTCTGACACAGGATACAACCATCATAGGACTCAATTCTACCTCTGTTTCATGCCCAAAAGCATTCCAAGTAGGAACTCAAACACATACCTAAATAACAACATTCACAATAGCCTTAAATACCATAATCAGAAGGCACAGACCCAACCGACCATAAAAAACAAAAGGTGACACAATCATGCAATGGAATATTCATACTGCTTGAACAGGAATGAAATTTTGATCCATAACATAGTTATGACAGAAGCTTGACAACTGAAATAAGTGAAATAAGTGAAATAAGTCAGACATAAAATGGGGAAAAAAGGAGAATTTCCCTTAAAGCACTTACAATGTGCAGAATCATGGAGACCAGAAAAATGAGTAGTTAGTGTCTCCTGTTTACAGAACTTTAGTCTGGGAAGATGGAGGGAGGGGAGAAATGTTCTGGAAAGAGATGATGTAATGATTGCACAATAGTGTGAATGTACTTACTGCCACTGAAAAGTACATCTTTGTGAACTGTATCACACACCTCACTACAGTATAAATATGTAAATAAATAAATTAACAGAAAAAGAAGAGGAGGCATAAGAGGGAAAGAAGAAACAAAGGCACCATGCAATGTGCAGTGCACTATTGGACCACTTTCCTAGGTTTAATTTCTTCCACAAGAGCTATTGTAATTTTTTACTTCAGGTATTTACTCACACACTCACTGGTGTACAAACAGAGTAAGTCAAAATAACAGTTCAGGTTCAGTGGGATTCTTAACAGTAACAAAATGAGGCATCTAGAAGGTGAAATTAAAGGAACACGTCAGAGCAGCAGCCAGCAAGTATAGATACATCATGTGCTGGCATGTTTGCTTTCTCACCTTTTGCCTTGAAAGCGAGTCTCTTCCTCTTAAGCTCCAAGGCCTTGATTATATTAGGTCTGTGTGCACAAGGCCACATCTGTATACACACATCCATCAGCTCCAAGAAACTACACTATTGCCCACATGCTTTCTTGTGCCACTGTCATGATACATGGTACACTGATCAACACCAAGGCTCTGTCCTTATCCCAACAAGGTGACAGAAAGCCACACAATTTTCTGCAATGTCAACATCATTCAGTGAAATAAAAAAACTAGTTCTAGCAAAGCGATTTCCCTGAAGCTTCCATCTGGAGATCAGAAGCACATATTGGACATAACCAACAATCACCATCAATCCCTAGCCCCCAAAGAGAAGCAGCACCTGGATTCAAGTTAAACTCACATTTGCCATGTGGCTGAAGCATTCCTGAACATGTCATATCTTTGTGTCTGTACAGCTTAATATTTGCTCAGGTGCCTTACATTTTTTAAGATTTATTTAATTTTATTGGAAAAGCAGGCATACAGAAAGTAGGTGAAACAGACAGATCTTCCATCTGCTGGTTCACTCAAGTGGCCACAATGGCCAGAGCTGAGCTGATCCAAAGCCAGGAGCCAGGAGGTTCTTCTGGGTTTCCCATGTGAGCTCAGGGTCCCAAGGCTTTGGGCTCTCCTCTATTGCTTTCTGAGGCCACAGGCAAAGAGTTGGATAGAAAATGAATCAGCCAGGATATGAACCAACATCCATGCAGGACCCCAGCACATGCAAGGCAAGGGCTTTAGCCACTAGGATACTGCTCTGGGCCCTGCCTTTGCATCTCTAATGTGATTGGGTTGATAAGTGATACCCTGGAAGCCAACAGAGATTTCTAATTCACTGTAGATATCCACAGCTGACACCTGAGTATTGACATTTGACTCCACAAACCCACAAATCCAAGATGAATCTCATTATTTCAAGTCCCCTCTTAACAGCACACTGTTCATCTGATACACATTCTGGAGCCACAAAGCATACAGGTTGGTCATCATTGGCTGCTCTAATTAATTACCTGAGATGTTACCACTGGTTGACCTCAGAGTTTGTTGAGTTGCTGTATCTTTAATTCCACTACCCCACTTGAACTACATTTTGATGCTGTGGCTATAACACTTTGGAAATTAAAATAGATCCCAATAGGGTGCAATTAACAATTAAACAGAGCAACTAAAATCTTGTCTCACTGAAAGTGTTCTCCAAGACACAGCATCATTCCACAGTTGGCTGGCTAGGAGTCAGCATGAACAATGCTGTGCTCAAGCACTCCCAACTGGACACCTTAGGCAAAGGTTACTGTTGGGCAACCACATGCAATAAGTCCACACCCTATGTCTTCAATTCTAACTCTGGCCTCTCACCTCAACTACTACACCAACTGAGATTTCCAGGATGCTTCAGCAAACATCTAACCAGCTCTCTGGTGAGGATGACATTGTGGCACAGTTTCTCACAAAACTTAGAAGAACAGGTTCATTCTACACAGAAGCTGAGCCTAAGAAAAGAGCTGCTGGTTATCGTTGTCATCACCTTTCAATTCTAGATGAAAGCTCCAGCCTAGCCCCAGCAAGAGTGCTCTTTTTTGTACCATGTACCTGCCACTCTCCTAGGGTCCTGGGAGTCCTAGGTCTCCAAAGCTACTGAAGAAACAGTTTCAACAGTGCCTCTGTGGACTAAGCAAGACACTCACAAGACCACCGCCATATTCAGTCTCCCAAGAAGTTGTTTCCCAGCTCTTAAAAAAAAAAAAAAACTCTCCAGACATGGGTAGCAGATGCTCCAATAAATGAGATTCTTCCAAAACCCAGTGAGACCAGCTATGGACATCCATCTCCCACCCACCAAACTTCATGCTTGGAGGCTTGCAGCCACAAAACAAAAACATCTGAATTCAGCTCTTGCACTTCGCTGCGTAAAGGCTGCTGTTACTGTTGCCCTTGGTGACCACATTCTGAGAGAAGAAACTGTGGCAAAGATTTCTCTGGAATGTCAATTCCCATCAATTCATGCCTTTGCTTAAGCAAACAATTTTTTGCAAATGTACCTGGAGGAAATGCTTCAAGGTCGCAATACCACCCCTGTGACTTCTGCATAGTCTAGGACCCCAAACTGGTTCATCTGAAACAAGCTCCCTCTTGAAACAGATGCCAAGCAGCCTAGCTAAATCTCAAAAGTTTCTCCTAACCTCAGCATTTGCCACTATCACCCACCCCAAGGCACTAGATGCCATCCAGGATATGCTGTATTAGACTCATCATGTTCACACTGTGACAGTCTCTCAGACTTGCCTTGTTTTTTTATATGTGATATGGGTTGCATCCCATCTTCCTGCTAATGTATACCCTAGGAGATAGCAGGTGATGGCACTAGTAGTTGGGTCTCACCACCTACATTAGAAACCTAGACTGAGTTCCAGGCTCCTGGTCTCAGCCTGGCACAGTTCCAGTTGTGGGCATTTGGAGAGTGAACCAGGGGCTTGAAGATCTCTTTTCCTCTTCTTCCCTTTCTTTCAAATAAATACAGAGTAAGATACAGAAAAAAACAAGGGCCAGGCATGACAGCCTAGTGGCCAAATCCTCGCCTTGCATGCAATAAGATGCCATGTGGGTGCTGGTTCTTGTTCTGGCTGCTCCATTTCCCATCCAGCCCATTGTTGTGCCCTAGGAAAGCAGTAGAGGATGGCCCAAGGCTTCAATCCTGCAACTGCTTGAGAAACTTGGAAGAAGCTCCTGGATCCTGGCTCCAAATTGGCTTAACTCCAGCCATTGCAGCCACTTGGGGAGTGAAATCAGCCAACAGAAGATCTCTGTATCTCATTCTCTCTGTATACCTGCCTTTCCAATAAAAATCAATAAATCTTAATATATATATATATTTTATAAATAAAATATTTTATAATATATATAGGGATCTTTTCTAAATTAAAAACAGTACACAAAATAAGTAGGTGAAAGCACAAATCTACACTGAATTGCGTACCTCAAGAATATACCCTATAATCTATGCAAGAATCACTTAGAGTAAAAGAACATATAGCCAACAAGTGCAGAGATAGGAAAAAGTCATTAAATTTTTGTTTACTCCAAAAGAAGTCAAGATAAAAACAAAGACCAAACAGAATACAAACTGTAAGGTGGTGGATATAAAATCATCTACATCACTGATCATGTTAGAAGGAATACATAAACTACTCCAATAAAAATAATAAAAATAAAAATCTTTGGGGAAAAAGAGCAGAAGGAAAGAACGAAAGGAAAAAGGGAGTGAACACAGGAAGGACTCAAGTAAATTATAAACACAAAGAAAGAAAGAAAATGAAAGATAGAAGCTGCCACTTGGGTCTGTCTTGACATCTGAAGGGGTGTCTGCCAAGAACATCCTGGTCCCATGTCCATCAGTAGTCCTATCTTTCACAACTCATTTTCTTGCCTCCTTGCACTGTTTAGGAAAGCAAACCATTTCACTGGAGAAAGACATAGAAAACTCTGCTGTCTTGTTGATTCTTTATTGAGAAAAGCCTTGTTCTTCCCTGCTAGGAATAATTCATTTAGTGCATCCTTGCATATGCCACACTAATCACGCATTGTATCTAGATTACCACATTATTTCACTAGAAGCAGCCTAACTACATTGTTGGAGGAAACCACTACTCATGTAAAGGGACCAACATGTCCTGGCCACATCATTTTCGCTATCCTCACCCCTCCCCCTTGTGCCAACCTCCAAGTACCAGGCTCCATTAGTACAGTAATAAAACCACTACTGTTTGGTTAGCAGCAATGAGTTCTAAAAGTATCAATGGAGTGTTTCACAGAGAAGGGCTATTGTTAGGAGCAGCAAACTTTCCCCTGCATCAATCAACCAGAGTAGATTGTAGCAGCTTTCTTTTAAAGCATGTCAGGAATGCAATGAAAAACAGCACAATCCAAGCTCCCCTAGGACAACAAAAGCGCAAACAACTCAACCAAATGATTAGCGAATACACACAACCCATTTCCACTGAGTCTGGCTCTATGTTGCCTCACTATGAATCTGGGTCCAACTGTTGTTCTGCTGAGATGCAGTGGTTCTGTCACTTCCTGTTCACCCCAGAAAACATCAGTCAGCTTGACTTGTAATCTCTTACACAGATAGCCTGTATTTCTACATATACACATCCTAAGCCTTCAGAGGGGAGGCAAAATGAATGGAAGAAAATTAAACAGGCAGAGTCAATTAAAACCTGCTGTGTCCTAGTTTTCTGTCTACTGGATATAAGGATAGAAAAGGGTGGGAGGCTGAGTAATTTTCCTGGGTCTCAAATTCCTCATCAGATTTAACATATCAACAGAAATATCACTGCCATCCAGGCATTTTTGACCTGCAACCCAATAGCAAAACCTGATCATTTTTTAAAACAAAGATAAAGAAATAAGTTTCCATTCCATTGCAGATCTCTGATTACCTTTAAGGCATAACTTTCTCCATTCTTAAAAAGTAATACTTTTTTTAACACAGTTGCTCACTAGTGAAGATTTTAGTAACTTCGTGCTTTGGTGCGTTGCCTTTCTCCACTAGAAGTTCTCCCTAGTATTTTGTTTGCTTTTTCATTTCACAGTAGGTACAAGAGGCACCCCTCCTAACCTCTAAATGAACAAATTTCAGAAGATTATTCTTTGTCACTTCAAACATAATGACTTCAATATCATTACCATAATCAGTCAAGGGCTGCACTGCCTTACACACAGACAGGAATGAGGAAGACGGAGACATGTCCACACGTGAGCTAATGTGAAGCTACAGAACAGGAAGAGGCAGGACTTGTGATAGAGGAAACACAGACTTGAGATCTTCTGCAAACTAGCCTTTAATTCTCTGGCTATTTGTTAATACTCAACCCATCAAAAATGACAGTTACAAGAATGCTGCTGCTGCTGGTGCTAAGTTTGAAACCCAATGTTTGAGCAGCTAGCCATCTGGCCACAGAGTAAATATGTATCAAACTAAAACTGAAAATTCTCTCCTTTCCTCTGTCAATGTGAATGTTACTGTCATTAACAAAACATGTTTTACAAAAAAAGGGTTATGAAAACCCAATAATCTAGGAAAGCATCAAAAGTAAAATCAATCTAAGAGTGGCATAAACTTTGTTCCTATTTTCTAAAAAAAATTACCATATTCACTGCACAAACACACAGAGGAAAGGAAAATGAAGCATGACTTAGGAGAAGACAGAATTATCAAATACACTTGGGGTCAGCATTGAGGGGCAACAGCTCTTTGTGATGCCAGCATTTTGTGTGAAAGCAACAGTTTGGGTGCCAACTGCTCTCTTTCTGATCCAGCACCCTGCTAATGTGTCTGGGAAAGCAGAAGATGGCCTGAATGCTTGGGGTCCCTACCATATATGTGGGGAACTCAAATGGAGTTCCAGGTTCATGGCTTCAATCCAGCCTAGCCTTGACCATTTAGGGACTAAACCAGTAGTTGGAAAATAAAAATGTCTCTGGCACTCCACCTTTCAAATAAATAAATCTAAGGGGGAAAAAAAACCAAACATTCTCTAAAAGCCAGTCAGAGTCACTAGATGGCAAGAATCAGTCCCCAGTGCCTGGAACAGTAGCCTAGTGGCTAAGTTCTCCTGGCTTCAGACTAGCTCAGCAATGGCCGCTGAGGCCACCTGAGGAGTGAACCTGCAGATGGAAATCTTTCTCTGTCTCTCCTTCTATAAATCAAGTACATAAATCTTAAAAAAAAAAAGGGGGGGGGGAAGGAAAGAAAAAAAAAAAGAGAAGGAAGGATGGATCAGTCTCAGGCCTGGTACAATGGCTCAGTGGCTGAACTCCTGCCTTGCACACATGAGGAACCCATATGGGCACCAATTCATGCTCAGGATGTTCCACTTCCCATCCAGCTCCCCACCTGCAATCTGGGAAAGCAGTGGAGGATGGGCCAAAGCATTGGGACTGCACCCATATGGGAGATCCAGAAGAGACTTTTGACTCCTGGCTTCAGATCAGTTCAGCTCCAGCTACTGCAGCCACTTGGGGAGTGAATCAGTGGACAGAAGATCTTTCTGTTTCTCCTTCTCTGTAAATTTGCCTTTTCAATAAAAATAAATATTTATAGAAATTTTGAAAAGCAATCAGTCTCATCCCTACTGGTGCAACAGAGAAGACAGAATTCAATGTGTGGTCACACAGAAAAGGAAACCACACCTTGCAGTCAGAACTCACGCTGGCTGCACAGTCTGTAGAGGAGAGAGGCCAACACAAAAAGTGGATACATCCAACATCGGATTTCCAAACAGCTTGGATCCTTTCATGACTTTAGCTGTGGGACCACCATAATGGAATCATCCCACACCACCACAAAAGTCAAACACTAGAATTAAATCACCCCCTTTCTCCCTTAAAATATTCAACCAGGAATTAGCTATCATCTCCACCAAAAACTGAAAGACCACAGGCTACCAAGGTCATCTTAAAACACAAACAGAATCACAAGCTTAGTTCCCCAGAAACATGACTTCATAGTCATTCAAGTAAAACACATTCCTGAGTGCCAGGGATTTGCTGAGGTTTACTGTGAATGAAAGGGAAGTGAAACTGGAGAGCAGCATGACCAGGGCCCCACTAGTAAACTGGACAAATGACCAGGCCTTTTTCCCAGCACAGTCACATGTTGCTTAAAGACTGGGACACATTCTAAGAGATGCATCATTAGGCAATTTGATCCTTCAAGCAAACATCATGAAGTGTGTTTACACAGACCTGGATGGCAGGGGTCCATCTTGCAACACGGCCTCTGTATGCAATAGGCTGCTACTGATCTAAACAGGTACTGCTGCACAATCTACTCTTCTGAGAAGAGTACATTTTGGAATCATGGTTTTTAAAATACATAAACCAGTAACACTGTTTACTGTCATTCTCAAGTACCACACACTGCACACAATGGTGTGTGCCGAACTTTCACATGGCTGGCAGCACAGGAGATGTGCTTATACCAGCATCACCAAAAATGTGGAACACATTCCACTACATCAGGTTAGTTAGGGCATCACCAGGCAACAGGAACTTATCAGCTATATTGTAATCCTAAGGGATCACTGTCATATGTGTACTGTGTCACTGTGCAGTGCCTGACTGCATTTGAACTGAGCTGTAATACTACTTTTGCTAATAAGGGGGAAAAGCTGGCTGACTCTTAGCCCAAGGCGGATGGCAGTTTTCCCAGAAAAGTATAGGAAGAGTGAATCTTTAGAACAACTTTAATGACATGGATGAGCAGGATGAGCAAAGGCAGCCTATGGGCAGACTCCTAAAGAATATAGTGCATTTGAAGTCTCACATTGTGGTGCATGCAGTATGTTAAGACTGTGACACTCCCACCCCTTATTAGAGTACTGGTTAAAGTCCCAGCTTCTCTGTTTAGTTACCTGCTAGTATGCCCATGAAGGCTGAAGAAAATGGCTCAGGTATGTGGGTTCCTGCTATGGGTCCCTCCCACGTGGGAAACCTAAATGGAGTTCGTGACTTGAGCCTGGCCCAGCCCAGGCTGTTACAGTCAATTAAGGAGTAAATCAGCAAGTGGAAAACTGATCTCCATCCTTCACCCTGTGTGTGTCCTCTGTCTATATCCTTTGTCACTTTTCCTTTCAAACACATCTTTAAAAATGAATGTGGCACACCTCACATTGAGTGAAGAGTTCTTACCTAGAGTTCTGCTTCCCACTGGCAATATGTGAAATATTCACCACTTTAGTGGCACACATACCCCAAGTATACTAACAATTATGCCTGCTATTTGTTTAGGCTTTTATAGCAGAACTTAATTTCACTTTTCCTTCTCAAAATTTCTCTTTCAACTCATACCAAAACTTTGCCTCCTTGTACTAATGCTCTCAGAACCTCCAGAAAAACCTCCATTGGCAATTTCTTCCATTGCCAGAAAAACCTACTCCCCACTTTTCATCTTGCTTTTGAATTAAAAAACAAAAATAAAGCCAAAAAACTCTCAAAATATAGGTTGGCCCAAGATCAGGGTTATGGTTTTATTTCCTTTCTCTACATCCTCACTACCAACCCACAAAAGCTATATTTAGAATGAAAACATGGGATTTTATTTCCTTTATAGTAAAGGCAGTTTTGTCAGCCATCATTTTCCTGATCTTCCACATAGAGTCTTCTGGTCTCACACAGGTAGTGGGCTCTGGGTAGAGTTAAGCTAATGATTTGGAACCTTGATACCTATATACCCTCAGAGCATCTTAGCTTCTTGACAGAAGAATGAAGAAGGGGATGCAAGAAGGAAGGACATGCACACTTACTTTCCACTGGCAGGTTTCTTCACTCATGATTTTAAAAGCCAGAAAGGAAATTAGTGAAGACAACTCAAACTCCTTCTTCCTTTTAACTGGTAAACTTCTCATTGCTGATTGTGGTTGTTCTTAAGCATCTGCTAAGGGCTGACTTACGAACTCAATGCATTGAGCATTTCACTCTGGAGCAACAGCCAGCTAACTATATCAAAGGAAAAAATGACACAAAACAGCTTGCACACATAATTCCTGAATTTCATTTTATCTCTGTTATTTCATTTTATGACTGTTAAAGTCAGTTTCTTAGGGAAAACGAGACAAAATGTTGAACCGGAAATCTTTTGGTATATATGAAGCTCCAAATATTGCCCATTTAACTCTCACTCCCTTGAGTCTTCCATCTATCAGTGTTTTATACACTGAGGTAGTGGTTACTCACTCTCAGAAGCCAAATGTAACAGACAACCTGGTGTTTAAATGCATTTAAAAAATAGCGATTTGGAAAGTAAAAGAAAAAAGTTGTGTTACTACTTATTAACAGCTATTCAGCATCCGTACACTGGTCTACAGGCAAAAGGCAAGTCAAGACTCCATGTTATCACTAAATATGTGCCTGACAGTTAAAGCTCCTGATGTAGTAATTTGTTGTAAATATTTTTAAACTAGTTTTTACAACAGGTAGCCAGGATTGGAATGCTCCTCTTATAGTGAAAGGGGGAATTGGCTTTTTGATCACTTTCTTCTTATACTGTCTTATATGAGACCACCAGGCATGTTCTCATTATATATTGCTTATTTAAGTTTGTATACGGATTTATTTGTACTCTTAATCATTCTGTGAATGCTTCAAAGGAAATCTTAAAATGAGCAATTTTTAAATACAAAATAAAGTGCCTGATTCTGACCTGTGAGCTACACTAATCCTCATACCCAAACTCCCAGTCTGCAGCTCCCTGCCACTGTTCAGTCCCCATGAGTCACTCATGCCAAGATGCTTATGCTATTTCTCATTCTTTTCAGATATTTCTGTGCCCACAGAAGCACAGCCCATGTTAGGAGCCATGGTCACCCAATGTCTTTCATGCTGAAAGTGTACTGTGTGCCAGACACTGCACTGATAAGTTTATTACCACTACACTGATACAATTATTATGCCAAGAAAACCTCTTCCTTTCAGGAGTCAAAGATAAAAGAGGTCTGTGTCTAACAGAGATGAAATTAAAGACTGCAACTGGTCCAAGTCATGGAACATGTGCTCTAATTCACTCCACTCAGGGAACAGCCAGCTGGTATGGCAGCAGGAAGACAACTGACTCCACGTGGCAGATAAAAATGCAAATCGTAAACTGCTGAAAAATGGAAAGAAACATAGGTGTCCCAGCATTCATTGTAAAAGCCCCTATCTGTCCACTGGGATTTTTCAAGCGAAGTGGGAAATGTGAGCAGGGAAAAAAAGCATGAAGAAAATGGACTGACTGCCATACAATCTCCATTCACCCAAAGGCAGTTCTAACAGAGGTTGCAGAAACTGACATCCTATAGGCTCTTGCCCTACAGGAGCTTATGCTGAGCAAATTTTTAACAAAAGAAAACAAACAAAATGTCTAGAAACACTAAATATTGAAATTTGGAGTCAGAATTTACTCTAGCGGTTGAGATGTATACTTTACATAATGAACTACCTAAGATCCATTCTTAGCTCTAGCTCCTGACTCCAAATTCCTACCAATGACTCTGAGAGGCAGCAAATAATGGCTCAAGCCACCCATGTGGGAGACCCATCTGAGGTCTCAGCTCCCATTTTTAGTGTCATTCAACCTCAGCAATTACATTCAGGGATTGAAGCAACAAACACAAACTCTCCTCTGCCTCTCTTCATCTCCTGCTGTATGGGAGTGTGTATACGGGGTGCACACACCCTTATTGCTACGAACTCTTGAGAGTACCAAGAATTAAGGGAAACACCATGCTCAATTTATAGGAAAAAAAACCAGAAACTTAAAGAAACATTTTAGATACATTTCTCAAGTTAATCTAATACCAACAGCAGCCACTCATGATCATCTTTCATATACTAAGAAGGATAGGTAAGAGTTTCTAAATATTCTATGCCAAAAATCAACATGGCAGAATAGGATAAGGACATGTTTAAATGGACAAACATTTAATCATGATGAAGCAGAGAGGACATATTCCAGGAAATAGGAAAGGACAGAACAACAGCAGAGGGATACCTGGAGACTGACAGACACAGGAAACCAGCAGACACAACAATGTGGTGTTGCAGTGATTGATACTCCAGTAACATTCAGCTAGTGGCAACCAGAAATCCACCAGCAACCAGGTGGGAAGGGACTTTCACTGGGAGCTTGGGAGGTGAACCCAAAGAATTGTTTATCTTACTGGTTTGTTTTATTTGACCAGCAGCTGAGACAGATCAGTAGATCCCAGATGGGCAGTGCAAGAACAGGGTGGATTTCACAACCCAGTCAGCCCCCTGGAGCTGAATTGGGAGCTGAATTGGGAGCTTTGCTAGAGGAGGCAAAGGCAAAGGCAAGGACTGAGCATAGGCCAAGCTGGCAGTGAATTCTTTCCTGAATCAGTGAACTGCAGCAACATGGCATTCTACAGGTTCCACCCAAGACAGGTTTGGGTAGCCCTCAGGCTCGATGGCTAGCAGATAAAGAACTCTAGCAGTGGTACATCACATGCCATTTTGTACAGTGTGGCAAAAGTTTTAGGACTGCAGGGGACAACAGTGAACTGCACATGTGCTGAGCTTGCGAGAACTCACTGAGTTCCGTGGATTGCACTGGTCCCGCAGGAAATTAGTATGAACTGTGGCATTGTGTGGGTCAAAATAGGTCTGTGTGGCACCCAGACCTAACAGCCAACAGGTTCCAGCAAGATCAGTGCCACCAACAACCTAGCTTTATAGGACACCTGGTGTTTTTCTAATCCTGGGACCTGCTCCAACCGAAAGTGGGAGAAAGTTTGCAGAGACAACAGTGCAACCTCAGCACGGAATCACAGGAGGTGGAGATTGGTGAGCCAGGAGTTGGGGCTAAGATTTCTTTGTGGAAATCTAACATAAGAACCCATATCTGGAACTCACTGGATGAAGTAGCACATGTGGCTGCAAGGAAAGAATTGTGTACCAACTTCAATAAGTAAAATCAAACTGTAGACCTGTGGTTGGCACAGCTCAGAAACCTGCCCAAAGGAGAACAATCTAGTAACCAGAAGTACAATGACCAAGAGCAAAAGAAGAGACAAAGGGTCAACGAATATTACTGAAGACTCCCTTGCAAAGGAGCAAAATCATGTGCCAACTTCAAAGTTTACTGAGGAAGACATCAAGAAAACAGGGGACACAGAATTCAGAAAACTCATTTTAAAGCTTCTTATCAACTATGAGAAGCACATACAAGAGTTCAAAGAATTTCAGGAATATTTTACACAAGCAATAGCAGCAGTAAAGCAAATTAAGGCTGATATATTAGAAATTAAGAACAGAGTAGAGCATATTAAAAGTACAGTGGAGAATCTCCAAAGCAGAATGAAGCAAGCAGAAGAAAGAATATCAGGATTAGAAGATATTTCCTGTCATCAGGAAGCAAACAAAAAATTGGAAGCAGAGCTGGACCAGGCCAAAAAAGTATTCAAGAGTTGAAAGACACTATTAAGAGGCCAAATATAAGAGTTATGGGAGTCCCAGAAGGTGCAGAAAGAGAAACTGGTTTTACAAATATATTTAATGAAATAATAAAGGAAAATTTCCCTGAACTAGAGAAAGAATTGGGAAACAAGATTCAGGAGGGGCACAGAACTCCCAACAGGCTTGATCAAAGGCAATCTTCACCAAGACACATGATCCTCAAGCTCTCTTCAACCAAACATAAGAAAAAGACCGTTAAATGTGCATGTGAAAAAAATCAATTGACATATAAAAGAATGCCAATTAAACTCACAAGAAAACTCTACAAGCAAGAAGAGAATGGAGTGACATATTCCAGATTCTAAAAAAAAAAAATGTCTGCCCAGGATAACATATCCAGCAAAGCTTTCTTTTGTCTTTGAAAATGAAATAAAATTCTTCCACAGTAAAGGAAAGTTAAAGAATACGCCTCTTCCAAACCTGCCCTACAAATAATAATTCAAGATATTCTCTTGACAGAGAAGAGGAACAGCACGCAACAAAACCAAAGGCAAATGGGAAGAACATCCCAATAAAATGACAACAGAAGAATAAATCAATGAACACCATTCCTAAAATGACAATACCAAATTACCACCCATACATGTTAATCCTGAATGTAAATGGCTTAAGCTCAATCAAACATCATAGATTAGTAGACTGGATTAAAAAACAAAACACATCTATTTGTGTTTTGTGCCTACAGGAGACACATTTCACCAACAAAAAAATCAGTGGAAATTATACCTCATGGATTTTGGTTTTTTGTTTGTTTCATCTCTTTAAAGCAGTTTGTTCTGATTAAATTCTTCAATGACATAGATCACACAGCAGCACTATTTTCTTCAAGAAGGTTCTTGATTTTCATTTCTTCAGCTACACATTAGTCACTCAGTAGCATGTTATTTAACTTCATGGTGTTGTTAATTTTTTTTCTTCCTGATGTTGATTTTGTTTTGTGACTTTTCATTTAAGCGGAAGTATAGTAGCTGTGCAATGGAGACTGTCATATCTAGTAACGTGTTATTTAACTTCATGGCATTGTAAATTTTTATTTTTCTTTCTATTGTTGATTTTGCATGATGACTTTTCATTTGAGGGGATGTACAGTAACTGAAATGGAGATAAACATATCCAGATGTGAGGATACAAAGTAGTATGCATCTCTAATTCCAAAGTTGGACTTACAATGAAACTATATACAACAGATTGCTAGACTCTCTGCCATTGTCCACGCCTGCAATGATGGGCATATGATGGTGTATGAAGAACTATATGTTAGTAATGATATAAGGGAACTAGGTGGGGGGAAGGGGCAGGAAACTTGGGAGGGGATAAGGGAAATCCTAGAGCCTCTTTAACTGTATCATAAAATAATAAATTAAAAAGTTTAAAAATAAAATATAATACTCTATGCAAATATTCAGTTTAGTGTTTGTTTTTGGGCAGTTGTAACATTTCCTCAACTATTTCAGAACTAATAATGCAATTTGCTTAGTTTTTTGCTCCACAGCTACAAAGTACCAGTGTCAGAACAAATAAAACTGAGTTCTTCGAAAGCATGGTTTGTTTGGGTTTTTTATTTTCCTCTAGTTCATCAGATGCACTACCTTTACATGGTTAGTACAATCAATTCCTAATCTGTAACATACAGTCAAACATCTCAGACCAATGCAGGACAGCGTACAGTGCCTGGTAAATTGTAACTAAACACAGACTTGAGTTTGAGATTGCTATGCCAACAGCATGACTCGAGGTAAGTCATCTAACTTCTCAGTAATATCATGCTGTCGTCCATAAAACGAAGGCAATGGTTGCAAAAGCAGCTGTTCAATTCAGAGATTATACTACCATTCCGAAAATCACCATTTGCCAAAAGTTACACTGACATCATGAAAACAGACTCTCAAAGACAAAGTGCAGGCTGTAAAACGAACTGCCATCATCAGCTTTATGGAGCTGACTAGCCATCTTCACAGCCACAGCATTCAGGATGCTTCAGGCGGGAAGCCCACAGGAAGCCTGCATCCATCAACTTCCATGGCAGTTTCTTTCCTCCTCTTCTCCACTGCCCAGGAACTAGCTTATTCTGTGGCTCTCCTCGTGCAGAATGCTGCTGAGCCCAGCAGACAGCCTGGGAACTAAGATAGGTTTTTGACAAACAACATCAATGTAAACTATGTGAAATCTATGTTCTAGAACACCGAAATTAAAGGATAACGATGCACGCACCTAGCAGATGTGAAACATTCATAGATAATAAAAATCCTGTAATTTCAGAGCCTAGAACAAAACAAACCATCTAATCCAAGCCCTGTGAGTGAAGCCCTAGGGTAAGAATTGTCCAAAATTTGTCTTGATTCTGAACTGTAACAGAATATCTCAATCATCAGAATTCCTACTTCTTTATTTACCACTTGTAGCGACTGAATAACAAATGATTCACCATGTATTGTGTATGCTTTTTAAAAACATTTTTACTATTATAGTTTTAAACATCCACTGGAATGAACATCAATCTACACAGAAATAACTTCTAATTAGACAGCAAAATTAAGTGCTTAAAATCCTTTTACAATTCTCAAGTCAAAGAGACAGGACCAGGAGTTGGGTGATCCAGGTTCTGATTATCAATGAGCAGTTTCTCTATCACAAATCATTTGACTGCATCTTGTTACTATAGACCAGTGCTCTGGGCCCATGCACTGGCAAAGCAGGCTATACCTCCACCTGCAGCAACAGCATCTCATATGTGCACCGGTTCGAGTCCTGACTAATCTACTTCTGATCCAGATCCTTGAAAAATGACCTAGGAAAACAGAGGATGGCCCAAGGATTTAGGTCCCTACACACACATGAGAAACCAGAAAGAAGCTTCTGGCTCCTGACTTCAGATAAACCCAGCTCTCACCATTGTGACCATTTGGGGAATGAACCAGCAAATGGGAGATACCCCTCTCCCCACCCCCTGCTGAATTTCAACTAGAATAAATTTTTCATAGACCAGTTCCTTACCTAAAGCTCTCTAATTGTCAATCATCTGGCACACAAAGTAGACAAAGGAAAACAACACTTCTATTTTAAAAAGTCACAAGTTTTTAAAAAAATCAAGGACAATTTAAGGAAGGCTGTGCTGAAGCAACCCTAGCCAAGAGGTTCCCCTCCCCGCCCCCCCGCCGAGGTAAACTCTATGTTTTCCAGAGGCAAACAGTTCTTTGTCTAGAACAAGGACAGGATGTTGGTGACATGAGTCATTCTGTTGACATTCCAGGTACTGGTCAGTTAGAGGACAGGAACCAGATCAGCTTCCTAGAAGAGACAGGAGAAATTTTTGCTCCAGAAAAAGCCAGAAAGCAAGATGTGTTGAATGTGAAGGGTACCATTGCTTCCCAAGCCCTTCCCTAACCCAGTCTCCCATTGATGGGATAACACTGAGGTTTTGGCAACAGAAGTAAGAGACCTTATTTCCAAAATTCCCAAGTCCATACAAACATCTTGATGTCATGCACAAATAGCTTCCCAGCACCAACAAGCTATAGCCACTGCCTCTGCTCCGTAGTATACACCCTTTCCTCTCCCCAACACATCAGGATATTCATGCACCTTTGACCCATCGTTCTTCACGCAGTCAGGACTTAAGACCAGTAAGAACCCATGACACTGATTAGAACTGGAGGAGGAAGGATGAGCATCAGACTACCACACCCAGGGCTCTGGCACTGTTTACCTAATCATTCCAAAGCCCAGCTCAGACATCAACACCTACTCTTCTCCATTCAAGTATTAGAAAATGTCACATGATTCATTGTTCTCTTCTAAAAAAATTTAAAATTTTTAAATATGTGTATCTCTCCCATTTACTGTACCTTCTAAAAGACAGTACCTAATGGCATGCTAATTCTCCTCAGTCCCTATGCCATTTAACAGTACAAATAAGGCTCCTCCATTCTACCTGTATTATAATTAATGCCAACATGTTTTCATCTATGATCCTGCTGGAAAACTGTGCAAATAATTCAACAGACAAGTCTATTTCCTAAATCAAAATCTCATATGATTACAAGATCTATTCACTCATCATCCGTCACTGACAATACAATGATGAAAGAATCTAACAATTTTAAGGTTGAGGGAATAGAAAAGGAAGTGGTAGCATCCCCAAAGCTTATTTCTATTCTACCACAATCTTTCTCCATTTAAACTCAATTTCTCCATAATTTGCTTCTCCTATCAGACATGAGCCACTGTCTGTGGTATTACACACTGTGATTCACTGTCATGCTATGTGTGATACACACAAAAGACACCCAGAAAATGTTTACCTATCCACAAACATTGAGTAAACAACTGATGACTTGCAGTTCAACCAACATTCTGGGATTGTTTCAAGACTTGGAAGCCTAAAGCTGGGTTCCCCTTTGAAAAAAGGGAGCAAGGATAGCTAGCTGATACATGGGAAGCTCTCTTATATTTACTTAAGATCTACACTGTTAACCAAAGTTAAAGAGTATACCTATTTTAGGGTCAAGAGGATCACAAAGGTGAGGTGAACTGGTTGATGGAGTTGAGCTCAACCTCTTACCTCTCATGCCAACAAGGTTGTGACGTGTCACACTCTTTCATCCGGGGGAAGAAGGCAGGAAAGAGCAAATGAAAGGCAATTTTTATAGTGATAGAAAGTAAGAGATTCTTTTTCTTTTTTGAAAAAAAAAAACAGAAAACATTGGAAAAGGTAAGCCATTAAAAGGACACAAGTGTGAAATGAACAGCTCCTTGTAGCCAAATTAATTTTAGCAAACTATTACAACCCAAAAAGATAAAATAAGCATTCTCAAGTCCATACTGCTAGAAACGATGGAGAAAAGGCAAGTCTGCAGTACACAAGACTACAAACAATTCATGTAGATAATCTACCCAAAGAGGTGGAGCATCACTCCTCATCCTCTCCCTGTGTGCTGTACACAGGGACTGCTTTCAAAAAGGACAGCATATGAGGGGCAGAAGAGTACTTGAGTGCTTGGTATAATAACTGTTTTGTTTTCCACATTTTTACAGCTTTCAGTAGAGAAATTTGGCCAACAGGACAAAACTTGGCCACCTGACACCATGTGATGAAAATGTACTCTGTCACCTCTGTAGTCCCTCTCAATTGGTGTTAACTTCAGCTCAATCATCAGAAAAAACACCAGGCATGTCTCGACAGAGGAACATCCTACAAAACATCTGACAGGTACTCCTCAAACTACCAAGGTATGAAAAACAAGGAAAGTCTGAGAAACTGCCACAGCAGAAATACAAGTACAAAACAGCATCTCCTGGATGGCATGCCAGAACAAAAAGAGGACACAAAGGAAGCACAGGGGATATGTGAATGAAACACACAGACTTTCAGCGAATAATGATGTACCAGTACAATTTCATCAACTGACTAATGTGCATAACAATTTAAGATATCAGTAACAGGGGAAACTGCATGCATGGTATGTGACAATGCTCTGGAGTATCTTCTCAACATATCTATAAATATAAAACCATTCTGCAATAAAAAGTTGATTTAAAAAAAAAGTCTAAAGAGAAAGGAACAAGAGGACTATGTGCAAGGGAGAAAGGATGGATAAACATAAACCTGGCCTCTTTGGCATCAACTGTCCTTGCACCTATATTTCTTATATCCTACCTCTGTACACTAGTGAGTCTCACCCATGTTATTGAGGCAAAAAATTGGGGGATTAGTGAGAGGGTCTAACATGGCACTCAGAAGGTAACCCAGAGTTTTTGCAGCCGTGGGTGAAATGGACCCTTTTCACTCCTTATGAGGATAGCAAGGAGACTGGAGCCCCTTGGTGATAAAGCCAACTGTCTGGTGCACTATGCAAAGACACTTCATATGGCCTCACCCCTACCCCACCCTCTGCCTTAGAGCACATCCGTTCATATCTTGCTGCTTTTGTTTCACCACTATTTATAAATGAGAACAACTCTTGGCATTTATGAGCTTTTAAAGGATTAAACCCAACATCTTAAACTACTTAGAAACAGTTTTTTTCTTTTTCCTCTCTCTTTTCAGTCAATTTCTCAAGTCCCGTGAATAGCACATTAGTCTGAAATGATTACAATAACCAAAACTTCATCAAGCATCTGTCAGAAATCCACCAGCAGCTCCAAGGCCAGAGGAACATGCGGAGAACTCCAAGAAAGAACAGAAAAGCTCCAGCTTGAATCAACAGCTTTGCCTGTACTGATTAGTAAGCATTCCCCAATCCATGGCCCATCTTACCACAGAGTTGTCAAATGAAAACTTAAATGCCCACGTAGCCACAAACTTGTTCTTTGTGTTCCACGCAGAATTTGGCTAAAGCTGTCTGCCTCAGAGCACTACTTCTTCCTCTCAAGTTGAACTGACACCAGGATTTCAACACAACTCATTCATGTAACTCCTGAGCACCCACCAGTAAAAAGGTAATATGGGGGAAAGTTGAGGGGTACACGGAAATTACTAGCACCAAGTAGATTTCTATTGTCAATTCATTGACATAAACAGGGAACTTTGTTAGAACCCCCCATCTAGACCTGTTTATTTGTCCGGGTATGCACACGTAGTCATTAGATTCTCTAAAGCCTCAAGAACTGCACAAGACAGTTTAAAAAAAGAAGTAAAGCATAAAAATTTTTAAATTCTTTTAAAAACTGATAAATTCCCACAACTTCCAGAGCTGAAGTTCCTCTGCTCCATGGGCCCAGACCTGTTGAAAGGAAAAAACAAAAAAAAAGTCTTGCAAGCACACACTTCCCCTAATACAGGAAACTGTTGCACAGTATAATTTCCAACGTCTTCCTATCCATAACTTTATTAAGAACTGAGTCACAAGACGCCTGCAGCCAAATAAAGGTTCAATCCTTTTGTTGGCAGCGACGGCCTTGTAATTCCTCCCCAGCTGTGGTTTGGACAGATACACATGGAAAAAAGAAATGAAAATCGTAAACTGTAAAAGAGTGGTTTTCAACTACGGGTGATTTGGCCTCCCCGGGGGGCACATCTGACACAGTCTGCAGTCATGTCTGGCCACACCAGTGGGAGTAGGAAGTGCTACCCAATGCTAACATTCTATAACACAGCACAGCTGCACACAACCTAATAGTTACCTAGCCCCCAAATATCAAAATGTGCTGTTACAAAAACAAAATCCTGTTCTGAAGCCATAGGCCAACTTGAAAACAGTGTAACAAAACTTGAGTATAAAAACTTAAGCTGTACCAACTCCTTCTCTCACACTCTGCAGCATCTTCTTCTGCTCCCACAACATTGAATCTTTGTTCTCAACACCTTAAGCTCTTCCCTGTATAAGACATTTCTTTTTTCTGATCTGCTTTCCATCTGTTGCCATGTCCAAACTCTGCCCAGCATCTGCTTTTGTAACTATTTACCACAACTGACCTCAAACTCAACTTACCACAATAAGGTGCTTCATTAGGGCCTCCAACTCCACTGCTCCACTGCCCATCCTACCTGCTTAATGGCACATCCTTAAGACACAGACACCAAATTTCAGGAGCCACTTTTCACTTCACCCCTCACTTCTTCCATCCACACACATGTGCAGCATTCTCCCTTCAATGCCTTGCACTTGGCCTGCCACAGAGAATTCTTGTACATACTTAATTCATGAGTGAATGTATTATTTAAAATACTAAGGTCATTTTTAACTTGTTCTCTGGTTTCCACTCTCCAGGACCAAACTGAATGCAAAACCTCATGAATTCCATTTGCAACACAAGGGCTCCATCAAAAAATTCTGATTCTAAATTACCCATACACAAATGCTAAACCAATGTCCCTCAAAACTTCCCTTCCTCACCATAATACAAAACATTCAATAATCTATCACATTCTTCCAGTCCAAACTTGATGCTAGCTAGCACTCTGAACTACGCATGCCCACCACCAGCAGCTCAACTTACCTGTTCAACCTTTTGTCTCCTGCTACAAGCTCATGTTCAGAATCATGCACATCTACTCAATGGACACAGTGGATGAATTCTCTGGGCTCCCCTCCTAAGCACCATTTGAGACATCCTGACTCACCTTCTGCTGCCACCTTCCTTCCACACCTCCACCCTAAAACATCGGATCTGAACTTTTCCAGGGCCACCGAGAAGCCTTGAGCAGGGGAAGCTTCACCTCAAAACCAGAAGCCAGTTTGGAATGCCAGCACCAGCTCAGCACCCAGTAGCTGCCTCTGGGATAGATTACCACACTTTCAGCCTTCTTCACCAAGCCAGCAAGGCTGCACCTTCCACAGTTGTCACATTCTTTTGACTACTCTCTGCCTCTCCCCTACATACTCATTCTCTTATACCTAGTTTAAATAATACCTTAATTGTAAAGCACAGTCTAGTTTTCCCACCCAACTAAACCGAAGTCATTCTTTCTCTTCTAACTTGGGCAGTCATGGAAACGCCTTCTCAAACCCTCCCCTGCAACACACACACACACACACACCCTTAGCAGAATAAGTAATGTAACCTGTCTTTAATCACAACCCTGAATTTATCACTTTTTGCTTCATTTAACCCCACCACTTACTGGCTGTTTTACCTAAGATAAATTAATCTTATGTACTACTTGCTCTTCCAGACACTAGAATGGAAATGATGCTTATCTCATGGTTACATGGGGAAAATTTAAGCAGACAGAACAAACGTGTTTTACTGTGTTGTCTCTTACACTACCAATCATTCATATTTTGCCTCCTTGGGACTTAGAAAAGTCCCACATAATTTCCCCAAAAATAGCAGTCAAATTTTAACTTAGTCATCCATAACTGTAATTACTAGGGCTCTAGCAGGAAAGAAACTAACATTTCTTGAGGACTTCCCAATTACACAAAACAATGCAGAAGAGACTTTACATGGGACAACTTGTCATTCTCACATTCCTTTGGAGTAAACATTGTTCTTATTTCAGAGGGAGAACCAGAGAATTTAAATGATTTTGTTTCTCCTTTTTCGAGGACTTGTTCCACATTTTACTTATATTTTAGAACTACATCAAAATCACATATCCACACACCTATTTTCATTTTTGCCGACTTCACCAATGTATAATTTGCTAAATGTAAACATTTACCATATCTGTTACATGTCACACATGAACAGCTTGTAACAGAAATTCATCAAGATCCCCAAAATTTTAAAACCATAAATACAGGTATCAAAACAACCCAGAACATATTCTATTACTAGTGGTAAGTACCTATACCACTTCAAAACTGAACACAACCTGTGGCAATATTCACAGTACCTGCTACTTTAAACAATTTCAACACCAGCTCTTTTACCAAGCAAGACAGAAAAAGCAAGCCATTCTTATTTTTCCTTTTTATGATTTTTATTTTTCAAAAATACACATTTCCACTTTCAATCGACACTTCTCACCATGCTTGAGTCTTATAAACCCAAATCCTACTTGGAACACTCCAGATTTATATGTAAATGACACTTCCTCAATAAGGAAAAAATGTGCTATATTATTCCTCCCATTACCTAAAAACTTAATACACGTATATCGATATTTACATATAAATGTCTGGGTCACATGTAACATCTGAAACTTTTTTTCATGACACAGTTCCTTGGGCTCAGGGATTTCCCCTTCCACCCTCCCCAGTTACCATCATCATCACTGTATACCCTACATTATTACAATAGTATAGACCTTCAGCAACAGTAGCAAGTTCATCATTCTTCTACTTAGAGTCCAGCATTCTATTGTCAAGATGCAGTTAACAGTTTCATGGGGAAATCTTCCATTCAACAGCTGGAATTATTTTTACTGAATGTGAGGGTATTTTGCATTGTGTTATTTAATCAAGATATTAATATGAGTTGAGGTTGTTGATTTAAGGCAATTTGGATCTATTAGTGGCTGTGGAAGCTTCATTGAGGCTTTCTTTGAACATAATTAGATGTTTTACATTTTTTTAACATTTTTTTTATTGGAGAGGTAGATAGAGAGAAGGAGACCATTCTCTACCACCTTTCCAGGGCACAAGCAGGAGCTTGATGCGAAGTGGAGCAGCTGGGACTCAAACTGGCGCCCATATCAGATTCCAGTGGATGCAAGGCAAGGATTTAGCCAATAGGCTAATGCCTCAGGTCCAAATATTTTTTAATTTTTATTTTTATTGCAATGTCATATATACAGAGAGGAGAGAGAGAGAGGAAGATCTTTCATCCAATGATTCACTTCCCAAGTGACCACAATGGCTGGTGCTGTGCCAATCCAAAGCCAGGAGCCAGGAACTTCCTCCTGGTCTCCCACACGGGTGCAGGGTCTCAAGGCTTTGGGCTGTCCTCGACTGCCTTCTCAGGCCACAAGCAGGGAGTTGGATGGGAAACGGGGCTGCCAGGATTAGAACCAGTGCCCATAGGGGATCCCAGTGCATTCAAGGTGAGGACTTTAGCCACTAGGCCACCACACCGGGCCACAGGACCAAAGTTTTAGTTCTTGAAGCAAAATTTTAATGCTGTATGAATTCTGTCATCCTCCATTCTACTGGAATTGCTTATCCCATTCATACTAATTTGTGTTAAATATAGCTAATGGAGGAGCTTCTGGGTATTTGGCTTCATATTCCACTTTCAGGCTATATATTCTGTTCTCTTAATTTCCCCTTTGGTAGCCCAGTAATCATGCCTGTCCAACTCGTGTCATATCTTCAACCTCCTCAAAGTCCCAGCTAATCATACCACTGCCTATTCCTGTTTGTCTTCCCACAAGTGAAAACTATAAGGAACTTTTAACTCTAGGGGAGACTGTCATCTCCAGAAGCCCAAAGTAGCCCAAAATTAAAATGTTTGGCCTTGATTCAAGCCAGACCACAAATGCTACTCATTCATTCCACACAGCCCAATGATTCCATAACACAGGTTTTCCTCCCTCACAGGCCAGGCATGAACACAGTCTGGGGAATACAGGAGTACATTAATAAAGAGCAAACACCCGCTTCAGCAGGTGCTCAGGCTAAAGGACAGCACACTGAAACATTTTTCTGCCTTCAACCCAGGCCAGTTCATAGGGAAGAACAAACAAGAAATTAGAAATTTCCAGACTCAGCAGTATGGTCAATCATCTTGAAACACCCAATCCAGACAGAAGGATTGAAAAGAGAAAGAGGGGGCCCGGCGCGGTGGCGCAAGTGGTTAAAAGGTCCTCGCCTTGCACGCCCGGGATCCCATATGGGCGCCGGTTCTAATCCCGGCAGCCCCGCTTCCCTTCCAGCTCCCTGCCTGTGGCCCGGGAAAGCAGTCGAGGACGGCCCAAAGCTTTGGGACCCTGCACCCGCGTGGGAGACCCAGAAGAGGCTCCTGGCTTCGGATCGGCATAGTATCGGCCCGTTGCGCTCACTTGGGGAGCGAATCATCGGACGGAAGATCTTCCTCTCTGTCTCTCCTCTCTGTATATCCGCCTTTCCAATGAAAAAATAATAAAAATAAATCTTTAAAAAAAAAAAAGAAAAGAGAAAGAGGGAAAAGACAGAAAAGAGGTGAGGAAAGAGACAGGCAATTTGCAGATTTTGGCCAGGAAATTACTTTGGGTTTACAATCCCAAAGCATCCGCTTTCCCTAGCATGTGTCACTTTATTTTACCAAACTAGAAAATATATTTTTTCCCTGTTTATTTTTTTTCTGGAAAGTGCATTAGCAATTTCAGCATGCCATTCTGACTTAGAAAACCAGATTTCTTTTTCCTAAGTGGCTCAGGTAAAGGGAAATGTGATGAATTAGAAACGTCCCTCTTATTTTTTCCAAGATCTATTTAATTGAAATACAGAGTGATAGACTTTCCATTCACTGGTTCACTCCCAGATGGCTGCAATGGTTGAGGTGAGGGCAGGCAGAAGGCAGGAGCGAATGATTCCATCCACATCTCCCATATTGGTAGTAGGGGTTTAAGTACGTGGGTTTTCTTCCTCTTCTTTCCCAGGCACATCACCCAGGAACTGAATCAGAGACAGAACTGCTGGAACTCAAACCAGGACCCCAATAAGGGATGCCAGAATGTCAACAACAGCTTAACCCACTGTACCACATCACTGGACCTTCTCAATAGACAATGCCTGTCTGATTTCCTTGCAAATCATCCAAGTGAACCCCCTAGCTTAAAAGCAATTCCTTCCTTCTCAGTTTTCCTTCCTGCATGACCCAGGTGAAGCAGGTTGGGTCACTGTTAACATCCGTAAACAAAACACTAAATCAAAAATATTTGATATAAGCTTACCTTTCCACTTTGTACCAGCCAATTCTACAAGGACACTAATTGCAAGTATAAAGGATGACAGCATCTTCTGGAAGGGCCACATAAAGGAAAGTGTATTTAGTCTACAAATTCATGGAATAGTGACCAGCATGCCAAGTCATTCCACCTCCATAACCTTAGAACTACTTAGAAGAAAAAAAAAAGTCATTTAAAGTGTCTCAAAAATAACAAAGGCGAGGGGACGCTCATGGACAGGGAGTGACAAGATGTTGAAACTGAAGCAATTTGGGTAATGCTCTTTGAGTAACTGTGGCTCCAAATGTCACATGAGTGTAAATTTAAGACAAAAGGATGCCTACCCCAAGAGTAATTACCCGGTTATTTTAAATCTCCCTTGAAGAAGGGCCTAGAAAACATCAATGAGAGAGGAGAGTTAAGGCCTCACTTAAACAAAAACACATTTGCTCATTGGCAAAGAAAAAGAAAAAAAACAATGTCTGAATTCTGAAACCTTTCAACCACAGGCACAGAAATTTGCTCTGGGACGTGGGCCCCACTGATGCCAGGATTGACAGGTGAAGGTCATGGAGATGTGGTCTTTTCAGAAATGAAGCAGGCTGAGTAGAAATGAACCCCCGGAGCCAACGAGGGTTGAGCAGCTGTTTTGGATCTCAATCTAGGTTTGGCAAGCACTGAAATAATGAACGGTCAATGACAATACTGCTCACCGTATGAGATCAAGAAATTATGAATCAGTTCTCTAAATTTTGGAGCTAAACTCAGTCCCCTCTGACTTTTCAAGCCAACCTGGCCCAAACAGCAACTATAGTATATGACTTCTAAAGCAGACAAGGGAAAAATCATTCCCTCCCCTGAAAATCAGAAATTGCATCCAGCCAAGTTCTTTTCATTTTCCAATGTGGAAACACTTAGCTGTAGCTGTTCAAATGCTTAGTCTAGATCTAAGACACTAAGCAAAATGACAAAGAGAAGAGATGGGGCTGTAAGAGCTCAGTTTTGCAGAAATACCATGATTAAACAATAAGGCTTGTTTTTTGCAAAACCACATTGAACACTTCAAAATCTCATTCACTCTATAGGGTCAAATACATAGATGAAAAGACTTTCTGACTGCCTTTTGGCAGCTCTTGAGAACTATCTTAAAAAAGGAAGATCCCACGTGACTGTTCTGCTTTCAAACTGATGGGGGGGAAAATGCCTCTTCATTTCCCCCAAGGCCATTTATCCTTTTCATTTCACAGTTGGGCCCTTGGTTGAACCATATTTAAAAGAGAACAAAACCTGTGCCAATGATCCTAAGAAGAACAAACTGTCTTCCGTTCAAAGCTTATAAAAATAAATTTGGCTTGCAAAAAAGAATTCAAGATTTCCACACTGTCCTCTTGTTTCATGTCAGCTTGCTGATTTTTTTAACTCATTCTTATTTTTTTTCCAAATTCACAATGGGTGGGGACACTGGACAGTCTTACGTGTATCACTGCAGTCCGGCTCAACATAAACATCGGCTCCAAATTTCAAATCAAAGGATTACCCCTAATGTAGCTTTTAATTTTAAATCATCAGTCCAGATGGCAACTGAGGACCAGTGTGGAGACAAAATTGGAACAAGTTTCCTGAGAAATCTAACAGCCCATCTGGGGCATAATCAGGCAGTGAATCTCATTTAAACCTTGGAATGGAGTCTTTCCCTCTTGGGATTAAGACGTTTCGTTCAACCTCTTGTCTGGAACTTGCTGGCAAGTTGTACACGCCGTCATCTGTATCCCAAGCACCACTCATCTCTTTAACTCTTGTGTGGGGTTTGCCACCTCCAGTCACACAGCACCATGGCAACCCAGCCTGAACTACAGACACTCACAAGTCTGAAAGAACACTCCAACTGCAAACACAGGCTGTCCGGAGGAGGGCTTCCTCAGTGAGATTTTCCACTGTGAACCAAAGATCCAGAAAGGAATTTTAACAGATTTCTTTTTAATTGCAGCTTTGTGTGAAAATAATAGGTTAGGGCAAATCCATCCTTGACACCCTTAACAACATTTTTGGTTTGGCAGGAGTAACTGCTGGTGCTTTCAGGAAACAAAAACATTTCATCTTTTCTTAGAGTCACCCACTCACCTGAGGTGCTCAGAGATAATCTTTAAGCCCTAGAGACAAGAAAATCACCTTTGCAAATTTAGTTTTTGTAAATTTCACCATAGTAAGTTTTTTGCTCATCATTAAATTGTATGTTGAGTCACTTCAGGACATCTATAAGATAACAGAGAATTCTTTCCAAACCTTACCTATACTTTCTGATGCCAGTGGAATGTTTTCCAATGGCTTAAAAGAACAGCAGTTCATGTTTTGTAATATAAACTGTTACTTGTCCATTTCTTTCTTAGTGTGGAAAATCAAATCATCATTTTCAATGTTAAAGATATATTGAGGCAAGTGTGTGGCCTAGCAATTAAGAAGTTGGTTAAAATGTTCACATCCCTAGTGTGCCCAATTCACCATCTGCCTCCCACTCCCAACTTGAATTTCCTGAAAATGCTGATCTTGGGAGGGCGGTGATGGTTCACAGGATTCAGTTCCAGTTACCCACGGAGGGGACCTGAACTGAGTGCCCGGTCAGCATCAGTGCAGTTCCAGACGTCACAGAGGGACTTAAGCAATGAACGTAAGGACAGGAGTGTGCACTGCTCTTTCTCAAACTATATCCCTGTCTATATAAAACAAGCACTATGTTATTGTTTGAATAGGAATGGCTCCTAATCTTGTACAGACAGGTCAACTTTTTTTTTTAAACATTTATTTATTTTTTTTAAACATTTATTTTTTTTTTTATTGGAAAGGCAGATATACAGAGAGGAGAGACAGAGAGGAAGATCTTCCATCCAATGATTTACTCCCCAAGTGAGCGCAATGGCCGATGCTATGCCGATCCAAAGCCAGGAGACTCTTCTGGGTCTCTCACGCGGGTGCAGGATCCCAAAGCTTTGGGCCGTCCTCGACTGCTTTCCCGGGCCACAGGCAGGGAGCTGGATGGGAAGCAGGGCTGCCGGGATTAGAACCGGCACCCATATGGGATCCCGGGCGTGCAAGGCAAGGACCTTAACCACTTGCGCCACCACGCCGGGCCCAGGTCAACTTTAAATCCAGTCCTATGTGAGAGACCTGGTCAAAAAGCTGAGTAGAATCTGACCACTCTGTTTTCTGGCCCACCATACAACCGTTCCTCTACATGTTTGGCCACTACCATCCTGTCTGCACCAGTCAGCTAATCCTGTGTAGCTCAGCTGGTCTTGGGCTGTGAACCCTCAGACCACAAGCATATTAAACCTCTTTCCTGCATAACTAGGTTGGCCATGGTTTCTCACCATGGTAATTTTGCCAATGTATACACTTTTTCTTTTATTATTAACAAAAGGAAATAGTTATTTTGTAAAATAGAAAATGTTCTGCCTGTCAAATTAAACTAACTTCTTTGATTGGGCTGGTATAATAGCTTAGTGGCTAAATCCTTGCCTTGTGCTTGCTGGGATCCCACACAGGCACCAGTTCATGTCTAGCTGCTCCACTTCCCATCCAGTTTCCTCCCTATGGCCAGGGGAATCAGTAGAGGATGGCCCAGAGTCTTGGGATCCTTCACACACACGGGAGATCCAGAAGAAGCTCCTGGCTCCTGGCTTTGGATCAGCTCAACTCCAGCCATTGTGGCCACTTGGGGAGTGAACCAGTAGAAGGAAGATCTTTTTCTATACATCTTCTTTTTGTATATCTGCCTTTACAACTTAAAAAAAGAGAGAGAAATAAAAGCAATCAATCAATCTTAAAATTTTTTCTTTGACCTATCAAGTTAAGAATAATCTCTGAAGGAAAAAGTCAATGCCAGATGCTATCAGGGATATGGTTAGACAAGAACTATAATATTGTATGTAGTGCTTTTGGAAAGCAACATGTCAACAAACAAGTCTCAAAACAGACTCATAACTCACTTCTTATCTATCCCAAGGACATAACCCACAACATGCGCAAGTCTGAACACAGAGATACTACGGCATCACTAATACAATGAAGCACAAATAACTGGCCAGATTTCACCCTCAGAGTTGTGTTCTCCTAAGTTTCTTTAGTACAGAGGTACTTCCAAACTTAACAGGAAAATGGAATTAAATGTAGGGTTAGTGTGTGTGTGTGCACGCATGCAAATAATTTGAACTCCATGCATATGAATCTTCAGAAAAGTACTTCATGCATATGAAAAAATAGGAATGGATTTCAAAAATCTTTGCAATAAACTTATGTATTTAAGATTTCTTTTTTTTTTTTTTTTTTTTTGAGAGACAGAGACACTGACATGCAGGCACAGAGAATTTTCATCCACCAATTCACTCCACAAATGTCCACAAGAACCAAGACTGGGACCAGGAACCTGGAACTTAGTTCAGGTCTTCCATGTGGACTGCAGGGACCCAAGTATTTCACTCATCACCAGCTGCTTCTCAGAGCATGCACTAGTAGGAAACTGGAAGCAGGAGCAAAGTTGGTATTCAAACTAAGACACTCCAATACAGGATGTGGGTGTCACAATGTGTGACTCTACCACCAAATCACATACTCATCACTCAACTTTTAACTCCATTCTTGTCAGCTTTTAAAGTGTCCTTGCACACATAAAACCAAGATATCCCATAATCATGTACATTTGATGCACTATTTGCTTCAGGCCATTAAATGTCTTACACATACAGAGACTACTCTCATACTCTCATAGTCCCTAGAAGGGACTTGACTGCAGGACTGCTCACAAAAACATGGGAATAATGCAGTCACCAACAAGGGAGGTCCAGGCAACAAAGAAAAAAAGTAAGCTGCTGGAGCCGTGAAAGAGGGCCCAGTTTGAGCAGTGGAACACAGCCACTAACCAACTCACAGCAGAAAAGCAGGAAGGGAGAAAGACCCAACACATAGCATCCCTCTCCCCTCCCACCTGTAGGTCTGCACAGGTTCTCCCACTAACCAATTCTCATGTTGCAACTCTGGTAACAGTCCTTGAATCCAAGTCACTCTACTCAAAACTCCTGCAGAGAAATACGGGCAAGTAGATGTCTCAGAACAAAAACAAACTATGTCTAATTACATTGTCATTCACAGCGGATTTGAAGAGGATTCAAAGTGAAGCTGCACAAAAGGCATGGGGGAGGTGAATCAATTTGAACAGTATCCACCTCTAGGATCATTCACCAATACATTGAGTATAACTCATGCTGGAAGTTTAGAAATCAGGCTCTAGCTAAAGCTGCAAGAACAGATAGCAACTGAAGGAACAAATACATCAAGGGTGTGGTTGCCACTGCTAGGTGCATTTTTATGCTTCAGCTTAGTCCAGAAAAAAAGCAGTAGCAACTCTTTCAAATTAAAGTGTGAAAGCTGCCAATCTTGCCTCTTTGTTTCCTACAAGTCTGATACAAAGATACTTCAAAAGTCAAGAGGAAAAATAGGATTCGAAAAAAAGTTTCCTAGGGTGCAAAAAAAAAAAAACCTTATTTGTCCGAAGAAGTGTTTTCAGCAAACTTTAAGATCCCTCACATTTTCACATCTAAGTTAAACCTTAATTCTTACAAATTAGCATCACAAATGAAATAAAACAGCCCTAATTTTTAAGAGATACATAAGAATTCACAGTTAAAGACATAAGTATTTAACAGTATTTAAAGCAAAGTTAGAGAAACACAAAGAGGCCTTCCATTTACTGGTTCACTCTCCAAGTGGCTGCAAGGGCTAGCCCAGGACAGGCCAAAGCCAGGAACCTGGGACTTCCATCCAGGTCTTCAACACTGGAAGCATCTTCTGTTGCTCTCCCAGGACATCAGGAGGAAGCTAATGGAATAGATGAAACTTGAACCATGTGGGCTGCTGGCAATCAGAGGCAATTTAATCTGCTATGCCACAGTGTCAGCCCCAAGACCTAAGAATGAAGATACTGTCTTCCCTAGCATTCACATGTTGAAATCTAACACTCACAATCTGCATTATGACATGGCTCCTGAAGCAGCCACTGGCAACACCAGCATGCCATACTGGAGCTCAAGTCTTGGCTGTTCCACTTTCAATCTAGCTCCTGCTAATATGCCTGGGAAAGCAATAAGGACATCCCAAGTGCTTGGGACTCTGCACCCATGTGAGGGATCAGGCTAGGGTGTCTATTGCTTGGTTTTAAACCTAGTCCAAATGTAATGTTCAGGTCGTTTGGGGAGTAGCCAACAAACAGCCTGATGATCTCTTTCCTTCCCTCCAGCCACACATCTTACCTGTATCTCTCAAAAAGCCCTTTTAAAAAACAGAAAAACTCTAGTCTCGCAACAGTGGATGGGGGAAGGGGAGGTCTCTAGAAGGTGATTAGATCATGTAGGGTGTGAATGGGGTTGGTACCCATAAAAAAAAAAAGCAGCTCCCTTTGTGCCTCTGGGGAAGCACCTCCAAAGCAGGAAGTAGGCCCTTACCACACACTGGATATGCTAAATGAGCTAATTTTAGATTCCCCAGCCTCAAAATGTGGAAATAAATTACTATTGCTATAAGCTGCCTAGTTTTAACAAAATACAGCCACCTGAACTGACTGAAAAACCCTTAGACTGTGAGCCTTCTAGAAAACAAGATCCTGCCATCCTTCCCACTCCCTTCCGAGTTTAGGTCAGTCAGAATCGGGAAAACAGCATGTATCATCTCAATACATGAACATTAATGCTTTACATTACATGAGCATCAATTAGATGAATTGCATGAACAACTAGGTGTTTTTACAGTCACTGGTTTTGGCTCTTCTTATTATTTGAATATATTTATCTACTGCAAAGGCAGAGGGAACAAGTACACAAGCAACAAAGTTCTTCCAACAGCTGGTTCACTTACAAAATGCCTGCAACGGCCAGAGCTAGGTCAGGTTGAAGCCAAAAGCCCAGAACTTCACCTCCACCTGCCACGTGGGAGGCAGGGGCCAACACATCTTAGCCATCATCTGCCTCCCAGGATGACAAGAAGCAGAAGTGCTAGAACCCACTACTCCAAAGTGGGTCGAGGTGTCCCAAGACATGGTCACAATGTCTTCCCACAATCTTTTTTAGTGAGGACTCTGAAAGTTATTTTCATTTCAAAAAGCAGCCCTGAGTTCTGTAAATGAAAAGTAGATAGTCACAGACATCCAGAAATGTGACTACCAGGCCCAGCATGATGGCTCAGTGGCTAAATTCACACCTGGCAGACACCAGGATGCCATATAGGCACCAGCTTATATCCTGGTTACTCCACTTCCCACCCAACTCCCTGCTGTGGCCTGAGAAAGCAGCAAAGGATGGCCCAAAGCAGCTGTGTGGGAGACATGGAAGAAGCTCCTAGTTCTGGCTTTCTGGATCTACTCAGCTCTGGCCTTTATGGCAGCAGATGGAGCATCTTTCTGCATCTCCTTCTCTCTGTAAATCTGATTTTCCAATAGAAATAAAGACTATGATAGTAAATTGCAATATCTGGTTCATCAGTTTTAACAGCAGCTGATGTGACAGAGCTCTAATAATGACACCAAATTCTTTGCTTTGGGCACTTGTGCACAAACTGTCCATCAGAAGATTCTGTAATGGCATTAGAAAATCAACTAAAAAAACCACCTATGTTAACATTAAACACTTGGACCATTAAACTTCATGTATAGAGCTGTCTAGTTCAGGAAAGAAATACTTTGATCACTTAAGTCAATTCACCTGACCCTCATGTTCCTCCTGAAAGTGAACTACCTCACCAAATGCAGAACAAGGGCCACAAGAACCTAAGAACCCCTGTGAACTAAGTAAAGGTGATGGAACAGTTTTCATAATCCTCTTACATTAACTCAATCATTCACAGGATAATAAGCATTTCAATCAAGAAAAGCAAAAGAAAAAAAATTTTTTTAAGAAAGAAAAAGTTTTGGGACCAGTGCTGTGGCATAGTAGATAACCGAGTCCACTGCCTGTGATGGAGGCACTTCCTATAAGCACCAGTTCAAATCCTGGCTGCTATACTTCTGATTCAGCTCCCCAATAATGACCTGAGGATGCAAATGATGACCCAAGTGTTTGGGCCCCTGACTCACTTGCAAGACCCAAGGTAGCTCCAAGGCTTCAGACTAATCTAAGCATGGTTGTTGCCACCATTGGAGGAGTGAACCAGCAGGCTGGAAGATCTGACTTTACAAATTTAAAAAAATATCTTAAGAGAAAGTGCAGGTCACAGTGCATTCAAAACAGACAAGAATTCGTTTATGGTAAACACCAGGAACAGCTTCAAACAGAATGTCAGAAGTGATTGTCTTCAATAGCATCAGAAGGGCGAGATCATGACCTTGACTGTCTTCACTAAGGTGTGGAAGTGACTGTTTCTGAATGCTAAAAGCTCTTGTATCTATAATCTGAGTTAACTTACAAACTTTATTGTAGAAATTATGGATCCCAGAGTTTAGAATGATAGTACTAACAACACATTCATACAAGTAAAACAAATAAGATAAATACAAATGAGAGTACACAAGAATGAGTTATTGGAGAGACTTCAATCGCAGTGGGCCATTGTGGGAACCCATCCATGGTCCACCAGAACCTGAGGTTTACACCTGCTAGCAGGGGTTACTTTCTACACAGAGCAGAGCAGGAGGCCAGGGAAAGAAGATTCTCAGGCAAGAGCTAGGTTTTCCACCAGCACAACAGGTCACAAGCTCTCACAAGGCAAATGCACCCAGCATAAACCCCACTGATTTCCAAAACCAAGTGAGATAGGCAGCAAGAATCTTTCAAAGCATTCCTTGACATTTCAGCCACTGCCCAGGGTTCAAGAAAACCAATTTCCTACAATGTATTCTGCTCCAATTTCTTACACCTTTGCTTGAGAACTTCTAGTTAAAATTTTTAAAACTCCACACTAAGTTCAAACTCAAACAGTGAAATGAACTGAACCCCATGCACTGAACACAGCATCCAGAGGACATCCAGTTGTCCCCTTGATAAATCACCACTTCCCTCCATTTAGGCCTACTAATTTTTCTCAACATTTCAAGCATTTTTTCCTTAAAAATAGCTCATTATAATATATGATTTAACATAATCATACCTTAAAACAGCAAATAATTATGACCCACTTACCCAAGGCATTAAGAATGGTATCTGCCTAATGCTAGCCTTTAACCCAATAGAGATAATCGAAAATCATTTCAACCACAGCATGCTCTGTTGAACTGAACTCCACCAGGAGCTTAGCAATAGCGTAAACAGGTTAGAACATGGGCTTCAGCAGTTAACCCAGACTTTCCACAACATTACATCTTGGAGTCACTTATGCAGCAATCAGAAGCTTATTCCTGCTTCTTAGTAGGGGCTTATGCCCAACACAAGCCTCACTTTGGCTGAAAAGTACTTTCACATGGCCTTTTACTGTGAACTAATCACTCCTTGGTCTTCTCGAGGGATGGTGACATGGAAGGAGAACTCGGGAAGATACAACAACAGCACATTCTGCCCACAAGAGATCTTTAACCTACTATAGTCAAAGTTTTCTTCAACTATTGTTGAGAGGAATTAAAATCATTCTGCAATCAGAAACTACTTGTTTATCACCACTTAATGCAGTTCTTAGACTATGGTGATAACAGAAATGGAGACAAGGGAAGCCCAGTGTCATCAATTTATGGTAAGCTCCATTTATCCAGGTCAATGAAAACCACTTCATGTAAATCATTCCTAGGCTTCAAGGTCATAATACTGAATCAAACAACTGCTGAAAGAGTAGTGTCCTCAAAGTCCTTGGAGAAAAGGACAGGCACACGATAAGACATGAAAATCAATGTAAAATAACTAGCAAAGGAAATTACTAATGAAAAGATGATCGATCAGAATCTAATTGGTTGAATAAATGTCAAACTATTTACTTAAGCACTGACCAAATGAAGTTAAAATTATATAACTTACCTACTAAAATGGGACAGTCTCAGCAAGGTAAAGACATGAACACCAACAGTAGCAATTCCTTACAAGTAGTATCACAGAGTCTACTGCTGTGGCATGATCAGCTAATTCTCCTCCTGTGGCACCAGCATCCCAGTTGAGCACCAGTTTGAGTTCTGGTTGCTCCACTTCTGACCCTGCTCCCTGCTTATGCAATGGGAATTCAACAGAGGATGGCTCAAGTTCTTGGGTCCCAATACTCACATAGGAGACCTGGAGGTGATTGGTGGCTCCTGGCTTCAACGCAGCTCAGCATCAGCCATTGCGGCCATTTGGGGAGTGAACCTGTGTATGTAAGATGCTTCTGTGGTCTCTCCTCTCTTAGTATTTCAAATAAAATCTTTTTTTTTAAAAAGAAGCAATATCATATATGTGAGCTAAGCAAAATCCTGTGTAGGGCGCGGTCAGGACTCTCAGAACCATTTTTCAATGAATGAGGTCACCATTTCAGAGCAAGGTGCTCAAGATTCACAAGTCAGGGACAGAAGTTTTTATATTAACTCTTCCTTCTCATTGAGACCATTGGGGAATGCATTCCAAAATGGTGGTGGGATGAAAACACAACAAGATATGCTAGTAGCATAAATTCATCTCATCTCCTTGGTTCCCCAAAACCTACCTGGCCTTCCATGGGCACCTACTATGGAAACTTTCCCACCACCCTTTCTAAACCTCCCAAGAAAAAGAGGCACCTTTTTTTCTCAAAGCTTCTTTTGAGATACTCTCTACATGTGTTCACTACAGGACTGGGTAACTACCACTCAGAACCACAGAGCAGGCAGCACATGCACAAGCGAAAGAAAAGCAAAATCAAGACACTGCTGACATCCTTTCATTACAACTGCTCTTTGCCCATTTTCATATGTTTAAATTTATCATTCAAGGAAAATCCACAAGATTGTAATTTAGAACTTCAGAGCAATTTTGATAGTTTTCAGAAGTCACTGAAATAAAAACTTCATGAGCAAACCACAAGACCAACATCACAGTTAATGGTAAATATCAATAAATAGACTTCTAGGTTTGCAAAGGCAAAATCAGCTCAACTCAAGCTCACTCTTCAAGCACAGGCTTTTTTCACCTACCCCACATTTTCACAGTCACGGTGCTCCTCCTTAATTGAACTCACCACGACAGGGGACATTATATGACCATCTGGTCTGACAATACATTACACATTCACAAGGCATGGTTCTAATCATAGCACAGTTAGAACCACCACCACAGATCTCAGCAAGATGCTCTGAAATGGACGATTTTTATATATTTTGCCTTTCAAATTGCTTTTATTGGAAGCACACTTGTGAGAACACTTTTAGAAAAGAGATTCAGCCTAGGCTCATGTTCCCACCCCACCTCCCTACAAACTGCTCTCCATAACTGGGAGAGCAGTCACTTTCACTCCAGGGAAGAGAACGCATCCACCAATCAATGTCAAGTCCCAGCCACTTCCTCTCCTATTTACATACTTCTTTTTGGACAGCTGCATGATTCTACCCCCAAAACAGTCACTCTGCCCATCACGGGTTGTCCAACAAACCGGCATTAATAGAAGACAAGTGTGACCCCACATTACATGGGGCTTATGTCTCCTCAGAGCCTCTAGATTAAAAATCTCATCACTAAGTTTACCCAGGAATTAATCAAGAGAACAGCATGGAATTCACAGTTAAGAAAATGCTTTCCTTTAACATACCTGGGGTAGCCAGTTAAATGGGTTCATTTATTATCTGGTTCTTACGGATAGAAAACAGAGCACCATGAAACAAACAATAAAATTAGAGTGCAGTTTTTTGAGGTTTTTTCCTCCCTGTATTCATGGAATTTCAGAAGGATTTTAGGCAAGGGTGCAGATTCTGGGCCAGGGAAGGCTAATCCTAGCTGAAGCTGTAGTGGTCCACACCAGATGATATTCCTTACCAACATCCAGAGGCAACCTTAGGAACTGAGATGCCCCAGAGCAGTTAAAGGAGCCACTAAGGCTGATGAACCAAGAAGAGAAGACCATTTTTTTTTTCGGCAAGATGCTTCAAGGATGCGCTGCCACTCACGAAGTACCTGTCCAGGACTCTGGTTTCCTCTTGTTAATATCAACCATCAGACATAGCTCCCTACTGGCTGAACTCTATTATCATTCAGGACCTTGCCCCTACCCAGATCGACAACACAGATATCCACACCCTATACCCAGACCCTACTTCAACATTCCGAGAAGGACTGGTAACTCATACTTGAGTGAGGACAAGGCATGATTTACAGAAAAAAGAGAGAGAGAAAATATCATCCAGCCTTGAGTAGTAAATACAGCATGTGCTTAACTAGTCAGTTTTAGTTTCAACACAGATCCTGCCACATGTTAGTGTCCTAAGACATAAGCTCCTCAGCATCATGTCCTCATCTAGAGATAAAATGCCAATATGGTAAAGTTGCTATGAAATCTGAATGCATGCACCTGGTGTAGTAGCCTACTGGCTAAAGTTCATGCCTTGCACATACCAGGATCCCATATGGGCACTGGTTCTAATCACAACTGCTCCACTTCCCTTCCAGCTCCCTGTTTGTGGCCTGCCTGGCAAAGCAGTCGAGGATGACCCAAAGCCTTGGGACCCTGCACCAATGTGGGAAACCTTGAGGCGGCTCCTGGCTCCTGACTTTAGATTGGCTCAATTCTGACCACTGCAGCCACTTGGGGTGTAAACCAATGGATAGATCTTTCTCTTTGTCTCTTCTTTCTGTAAATCTGACTTTCCAATAAAAATAAACCTTAAAAAAAAAAGAAATGTGAATACGTATACGCAAAGCTTGCCTTCAGAAAACAGTAGTTAATCTGCATCGTTCTTTACTGAAGCACAATCCCAAGTGCACACTAGGAAAGAGATTTTACTGGAGATAATTCTTACAAAGTAACTCTAGCAATATGTATTTTTTAAATCAAATCTGAAAAGCAAAAAGCAGCTACTTTGGTGGAGAAAAACATACAGGCATACACAACAGTTTTGCAAATTCCTAGCTTGTGATATCAGAATTATCTAAACAAAACAGATGTCAATGACCAAAGTGTACGATGACTTCTGCTCATTTCTTCACCACAAATAAAGGCCCTCAAAGATGAAATAAATTCGCTTTCTCTAAGTTTGGGGGTGGCTAGGATTTCCTCATTGGACTTTGGGGAGTTTTCAAGAGTAAACTATTAGGGTAATTCTCAAAAGGAAAAAAAATTACTGAATTTGCTGCAACCACTCTAGAAATACACATACAGTAATACACATTACTAGAACGTCAGCAGCATTGTGACTGAGTGAAGCCACCACCTGCAATACAGGTATCCCATATGAATGCCAATTCAAACCCTGGCTGCTCCACTTCCAAGGCATCTCTCTGCTAATGTACCTGGGAAAGCAGAAGATGGCCCAAGTGCTTGACATCCTGGCACCTGGATTAGGCCTGGAACAGTGCTAAAAGTTTTAACCAACTGGGCAGTGAATCAATGGATGAATGCTCTCTCCCTCTCAGCCCCCTTTTTCTCTACAACTCTGATTTTCAAACAGATAAAATGAAAATGAAAGCTGAAGCATACAGTAGCTTTGCAGTAGACTCTGAAAGCAGATGGGAAGCCTTTACTTGGTCCTGCTTTTCACTCAAAAGCATGAGCATGGTCAGAAAAGGTCTCCCAGACTTACGTGAGGCATTTAAAACATAACCACATTTCAATTTTCTTTTCAAAAACTGATACAGCAACTGTGTTCAGTATATCAGACAGATTTCACAGGAACAGTTCTCAACTTTCCAAAACTGTGAGGGACATTTTTAAAACTAAAACAGACTGTGAGGGACAGATGTTTGGTACATATGTAGCCCAAGCCAGAGCACCTGGGTTTGGCTCCTGGCTCTGCTGTCAGCTTCCTGATAAGCCACACACTGGGAGGCAGCAGGTCATGATCCAAGCACTTTGGTTCCTGCCATCCACATGAGAGGCCCACACTCAGTTTCTGCCTCTTGCCTTTGTCCTGGGCCAGGTTCAGGAACTGCAGGAGTTTGGCAAGTGAGGCAGCATATGGAATGTGTCCATTTCGGTCTCTGTCTCTAACTTTCAAGTAAGTCAAAGTAATTGTTAAAACTATTTATCTCTTGGAACACGTGCATTGTCTTAAAAAAAAAATCATGTCCAAATCTAGAATTCAGTTTGTGAACCCTTGTGTACTCATCTAGTGGGAAGCCCAATGGCAGTAATGTTAACAAAGATTAAATATTAACTATTAGTATAAACTACTCTCTATTCTGCTCTTTTGACTAAAGAGAGCTTCAAATAAGATCCCTGCTGTGAACAAAGATGCTCAAACAAGCAACTTTTCTCAGAGGTTCCTGAACAGCAAGCACCCCTGAACATCTGGCTTCCTCCTCAGCAAGTGGACAGCAGGTAGGAAGGCTACCTTTGAGCTCATGTCTCTGTTCTGCTCACAGAAACCCAGCACACCAGGCCAAGAGGTGAAAACTATACCTGGAAAGGGAGGCTTCAGAGTCTCCTGCTCTCACAATCATGTCTTCCTATCAGGCTATCTACCATCCAGGAACTACACACTAAGGAAATCTCAAACTCCAAGCTCAAAGAAATTCCAAAGCAATTCAAGAAATTAGTCTGAGAGCGAAGCGAGGGGGTGGAATTTAAAACCACAATGACAACCATGATACAATAATCAGCATCCTCTGATGACACTGGGTAAGATTAGCTCTCCATTTCAAAAGCAAAACTCCTTTTATATTGTTTGAGCAAAGGGAAGAAAAGGAAACTCCACTTAGTAAGCAACTATTAGGAGCTTTTCTAAGCATGAAACACATTTTCCCATTTAGTCACACTTAGTTCCCATTTGGCTTCCGAGATAATTGAGGCTCCATTTAAGTAACCTGCCACCAACTGCACAGTCATGTGTCCAACTGGCACAATAATGGCCCTGGTGCAAAAGGCAGACATGATGTAAAGCCACAAGGCATCTTCAGAAAGTTCTTGTAGTATCTGCATTATAAAAAACAATGTATGACTTTTAAAACATTCTTTGCACCATAATAAACTAATATATATTTTAAAGTTTTTGTTTTGTTTTTATTGGAAGGGCAAATTTACAGGTACAGAGAAAGAACTTCCACCTGCTGGTTCACTCCCCAAATGGTCACAACAGTCAGAGCTCAGATGATCTGAAGCCGGGAGCCAGGATCTCCTGGGTCTCCCATGCCAGTTCAAGGTCCCAAGGACTTGGGCCATTCTTCACTGCTTTCCCAGGCCATAAGCAGGGAGTGGGATAGGAAGTGGAGCAGCTGGAACACAAATCTGCATCCATATGGGATGCCAGTGCTGCAGGTAGAGCATTAGCCAATTAAGCCAATTCACTGGATCCTAAGTTTTCTGTTATTTCTGCTCTTCTACAATCACTTTTCAGTACCTCACACACAGACAGCGACAAACCAACATATCAGTATCTAGGATAGGACAAGGGTTTTTCCACATTGCTTCAAATATTGAATTACAAATGTTAGATAGGAACTCAGCCTAGAAAGGTGGGTCTAGTCACAACAATCATCCATCAGCAAGCAGCCCATGGGAAGCAGAAAGGCAGGCATTCCCGGTTAAGGGGTAGGGAGATGGGGCAGGAATAGCTGAGCCAAGGTATACAGTGGAGAAAGGCCAAAGGATGTAGACAGCCGGAAGCACTGTCTCAGCTCTACTGACTTTCACAGTGCTAGGGCTCTGAAACATGATCAACTCAAAAGAAGCTCAGCAACAGAAGAAGCTACTGCAAGCAACTGGAAGTGTGTGCATACAATATTGCTGTCTTAACAGAGATCAGAGATACATCATGTGACGATGTTTTCACTTTTCATAAAAGATTTCAACTGCTACATCACCACACAAACAGCTTTCCAGTTGTCCCCCAAGGTTGTAAGGGGCTGCCTTTAGCTCAAATGCATGTGTACGATTTTACATATACAAATGCTTTGTTAATGTGATCAAAATTTACTAAATGCCTTCTATACACCACACAAAGAGTGATGAGCTACTTAAGTGGTTGCGCCTCACACAAGCTCTGTCCACCTTTACTAACTCATTACAGTCTCCAAACACACCTCCTCTTCTCACAAAGGAGGCTCAACATCAAAGTGCCCATGGCCCCCACCCACCCATGAGCATCTAAAAACAGTGCAGCCAGTGCAATGTCGGACAGCTGGTCTTCACACTCCCCTCGCTCCACACACACTGCTCCATTCATCATTCCCGCAACATCCCTTTCGGCACCTGGGACCAGTTCTCCTACGTCACCTGCTTCAGGGCCCAGTTCTAATCGCTTTTTGAACATTCCTCATGAAACTCATCCCACTGAGAATCTCTACTCATTCCACTGCGCATCTCTTTGCTATAGGGTTACACTTTGACCTATCACATTAAAAATGATGTTAATAACCCTGGCTGCTGGTCTTAACGACAAACTGACTCTGCAGCATTTAACACTTCAGCTTTCACTTAATCCACCAACAAAGCAGTGATGCAGACTGGCCACGATCACTGTCCGCATTTCACCCATGAGCCTCTCCTGAGCAGAAAGCACAACACCATGATTTCTGCTCCCTCAGCAAATCATGCAGGCAACGTTAACAATAAGAGAGAATAGATGTGGGGTGTGTAAGGGAATGTTAGCTCTTCTGATTTCTAATGCAATGCTCTGAAGACAGAATGCAAAGAACAAGAGAACCATGAAATCAAATACATGTTAGTTAAACTTAAACCCAAATGGAAGAAGCTAAACATTTGTAAACCTACATTTAGGATTGCTACATATAATCTTTCCAGAGTTAAGAAAAACTCTGGCACTCTGAAATGCAATATATATGCTATTGTTTAGATAGTTTCCATAAATAAAAAAGGGATATTATAAGTGCTAAGCATTATTTACAGCAAACTTATTTCAAGCACATTCTTTTTAAGTGATCTTACTTGAAAAGATGCCTACATGTAAACTTTTACCCAAGAGCAAGGCAACCCTTGTAAATTACAAGAGGCACAGAAAGCTGGTGAGATGAGTGACAGGATAAATACAAGCTGAATGTGTTGTTTTTTTCTATATATGTAAAAACTGAATTTAGATTTACTTGAATAAGAGAGACCACCCATCTCCTGGTTCACTAGCAATGTACTTGTAAATGGGCCTGGGCCACTTGGGGAGTGAACCAATGGATGGAAAATCTTTCTCTGTTTCTGTCTCTCCTCTTTGTAAATCTGATCCACGTTTCCAATAAAAACAAACCTAAAAAAATAAAGCTTTAAAAAAAGTGAATTTTTCCTGATACATAAAAATGTATTATTACTATGTTTCCACCATTTAAAGTTTTGGTCTTTTACAAGGGATCAAAGAGACACACTGGCTACATTGAAAACCCTAAAGTAGACCCACTAGAATATCACCAATAGCATCTTTCTACCAAAACTAGCCACCACAGCCTGATTGCTTCCTATTCTGAAGTTCAAACAGGCCTCATCAGATACAGAGTTGATTTTCCATCTCTTTTTGATCACCTAGACCTTACATAATTCCTAAAGGCTGACTTTGGCATCAACATCTAATTTTTCCAGCATAATCTGCATTGTTGGGAATACTCCCAAAAGGGCTGACCTTCATCAGGTGCCCAAATGGGCTTTCTTGCGTACCACTTTTCCTGTCACTTCCAGCCCTACTGGTAACTACAGAGCTTCCTGGCAATGCAAAGAGTAAGACATCTGTCCCTTTTGCTGGTGTCACCAGTTAGACTTACAGGTCTAACAGCTTAAGGAAACCAAAAGAACACAAATAATCAAGGCATTATGGAGAGTCATGACTCTCACCATCTACTATTTTAGTAATCCCAAGCAAAGGGATGCAAGTATTGTAGCCACAGATATATTACAAATCTAAGGATGAGCTTCAACTGAAGTTCCTGCTCCTAAAAGGTTTCCTCTCTACAGCATTACTATGCAAAGCAAAGCTCCTAAGATGTTGCAAGTGTCCAAAGCTATACTGGTCTAGTGTGGTAGTAACTAGTCAGTCATTTGTAGCTCTCACTTGAAATATGACAGCACAACGAAGAAATGGAACCCTAATCCTTTTTATATGTAATCTATTTAATTTAAATAGCTACATGTGACTGGTGGCTACTATCTTTACTGGCCAGAACAGTTGTACAAGATAAGAAACAGTTTCAATGAGAGCTCCTTCATGGAAGATAGACTGACTCCTCCAATTTGAATGTAAGACCAGATGCTTACCTGATCATCTAATACTAATATGGATCTTCAAGACCTAGGAACAGAATAGAAGTCTTCTCCAAGGCCAAATACCAATAACTACAAGCCCTCCATCTCCAAGAGATTTTGCCTTCAAACTCAACTACACTCCTGATATTTGAATTGGGTTCAGAATTGTGTGACTTCACTGTTCAGTAACAGACACAACTTAGACCCCCGCTGAGACTCACAGTAAGTTGAGAACAAAGCTCCTGTCTTCCAATTCTCCTACACCTGTCCTTCGGGGTCAGAATATTCTTCCCATTTTCAAATGAACATCTGTCTCTCCAATTTAAAAAAAAAATGTTTAAGTATTTTACTTGAAAATAGACTCAAGGCGTGAGTGAAAGACACTTTCTATGACTGCAAATGCTCACAAAAGTTGAGGCTGGCAAGTCAATCCAGGCCTCCTTCGTAGGTGCCGGGCACCCAATTATTTGAACCATCACCTGCTGCCTTCCAGGATGCAGAGTACCAAGAGCTGAAATCAGTAGCAGAGCAGAAAATGGAGCTCAGGCACTCCACTATACAACCCAAGAGTTGTAAACAGCATCTTAATCCATATACCAAATATCTATCCTTATTTCTCAGTCAAAAAGAGCCAACTGAACCGGAGGAAGGCACACCATCTCAGACTACCGGAACATGGATTGTAATTAGGAACACTCCATTGTGAGACAGAGTCCTTGCCTTTACTTGGTATTGAATTGCTTGTGGCCTTGCTGTCCAGAGGAAGCCACGTGGTAGCTTTTCAAAGGGCAAGGTCAGATATACAGATCTTGCCAAGGTTAAAGTACAAAAGGAAAGTTCAAGGCACTCATCAAGGCAAATAAGCACACAGTACTTCAGGAAAACTTTCCACCCACATGCAGAAGACATCCCAGGAATGAATGGGTGAGACAATGAGTGTTACCACCAACCGGGTCACCTGTCAGAACTTTATACCCAACTAAACCCAAACTGCAGTTAACCATTCAGAGAGTAACTCTCCAGACACAGTGGATCCAATGCTGTTTCTATAAGTCATCTGAGGACAACGGACCAGATTTCCAAAAGGACCTTTCCTGTAATGAGTACAGCAGGAACCATAAATCTCACACACATGTTAAACACAGCTGTCCCTTGGCAGACCTCTAGCTATCAGTCACCTCTCTGAAAAGGACTCTCAGCATACAAAGTCAGCCGGGTAGTCATACAAGCCACTTATTATGTACAAGGGCTCTAAGTAAAATACTTTGAGTAGCAACAGGAAACTCCTTACCCTGCGTGTATGATCACTGGTCTCCCATGTACTACACGCCACTTGTGAGCTAAAAGAAGCTGTAAGTTACTGTGATCTGAGTTAACATTACAAGGATCAAAGCAATAAGGTAAGAAACCCGTCGTGTGTTTGTCTTTTGAGGTAGCCAGCCTCCAAGACAGCCTATGGGTACTCATGTACTTGTTTATTCACCTTTCACAGCAGTGAGGGATGACCTGAATTACCAACACAGTGCTGCCAAGCGTTGGTGTAAGATCTGTCTCCCAGACTGCTCTCCTTTGGGAAAAGTTTGCTACTTAAGTCACCCAGTCTCAGTGATTTCTTACAACAACCAGAACTGAGACGAGGGATACAAGGCTGTAACTGTGTGTTCATGAAAATCTATTAGTCATTAGAACTCATTCAAGTCACTCAAATCCCTGCACTTGTAATGTTGTTTTTCCATTTAAGTTGCAGGCTCAGCAAACAGGAAAGCAGCACAACTGCATATCTAAATGATCCAATACGATGCATAGTAGTAACACGAGCCCATTGTCATTCTTTTTTTTTTAAGATTTATTTTTATTATGTTTTTTATTGGAAAGGCGGATACACAGAGAGGAGAGACAGAGAGGAAGATCTTCTGTCTGATGATTCACTCCCCAAGTGAGCGCAACGGCCGATGCTATGCCAATCTGAAGCCAGGAGACTCTTCTGGGTCTCCCACGCGGGTGCAGGATCCCAAAGCTTTGGGCCGTCCATGACTGTTTTCCTGAGCCACAGGCAAGGAGCTGGAAGGGAAGTAGGGCTGCCGGGATTAGAACCGGTGCCCATATGGGATCCCAGGCGTGCAAGGCGAGGACCTTAACCACTTGTGCCACCTCGCCGGGCCCACCAATTGTCATTCCTACCCAACAGTCCATTATAATGCCTTAGCGCCATGAGAAATTTATTATTGACTTTTATATTATCCCTAAAAAATAAGTTCTTTCCCCTCACAGCAAAGAAGGTGGGAAGGAGAAAGGGACAGAGAGAGAAAAGCCTGGTTTCCAGGGAACACACACAAACTGAGAACCACCCTGAAGTTCAAATTCCCACATCCCGCATTCTTTCACACTCACTCAGACCAGCATGCCTGCTGAGCAAAAAGAGAAACGCTTTCATGTTAACTACATACAAATTCAGTCATAGAAGGCTCACTTGTCTGTTAGTGGCCTAAGAATGGGCAGAAGTAAGCCTCCACCCTCTGCACCTCACAACCTTTCCAGGATCCCACATTTCTGAAGGATTCACAGACATTGAAATGCAGTCAGTCAGCTAAGTGTGAAAGCAAACAAACATGACTGTATACTGAGAGCACACACTGCAATGGAACTTACTGGCCCATCAGCTACACAGCTTATGGAAGACTAATTTGGACTCGGCACACACAAACCTTTCTGGGTCATTAAGTTACAGCCCAGCAACGTAATGCTGACCCTACAACCTCATGTACCTGTGACAGGAAACAAATGAATTTACTGCCCGTCTCCTCCCTTTTTTAAACAGATACAGTAAATACTGACTACACCAAGGTTCTCCAGCTCTTTTAATGTTTTAAAACCACAAAAATCAAAAAAAGAAAAATAAGGGTGGGGGAAGAAATGGCCATGATTTGACGGAATCACTATATTGATACAGCTGTGCCCACTGCTCCTTTCTTAGGTGGCCACTTTATTGTATAAAAGTAAGGAGCATCGCCTAAACTAAAAGCAGACAAAAAGTTGATATAAGCTGCATTATGAAAAATCCATTTGAAAATTTTTACACCAAAATAAACATCTGTTAACTCCTTTCTCCGTGAAGTTTTTAAAATTCTGCAGTATAACCCTGATGACACACATCTTAATATATTTTTTTTAAGATTTATTTTTATTATTTTTTATTGGAAAGGTGGATATACAGAGAGGAGAGACAGAGAGAGGAAGATCTTCCCTCCGATGATTCACTCCCCAAGTGAGCGCAACGGCCGATGCTATGCCAGTCCGAAGCCAGGAGCCTCTTCTGGGTCTCCCACACGGGTGCAGGGTCCCAAAGCCTTGGGCCGTCCTCGACTGCTTTCCCGGGCCACAGGCAGGGAGCTGGAAGGGAAGCAGGGCTGCCAGGATTAGAACCAGCACCCATATGGGATCCCGGGCGTGCAAGGCGAGGACCTTAACCATTTGCACCACTGCGCCGGGCCCAATATATTTTTTATTTTGATAATCTAACATAGCTGCTTTTTTTTATACAGTCCAAAGATTTTTTTTATTACAAACCTCTCAGGCTTTTATTCCTTCACCAAAATTGAATATTTTATATAGACAATAGGTAGATGAACTCTGACATTCAAAATGCAGGAGTAAAGCTATTTCTTCAAAAAATTCTTCACATCCTCCCACCAACAAATTTATAAAAATCATCATCAATGACAAACTAGTCATCTCCCATTTGAACGACTTCCAATACTTCCACTTGGGATTAATCGGATACTGTCCCTTTCCTCCTTCTCCCCTTCCCATCCCTATCTATCCCTATCTCTACCTCTTTTTTCTAAGTAAGCCTGAATTACCAGCCTAAAAGAACTCCCAAGACCACTGGTGAGCCTGCTCCATCTTTCAGAAACAGTAGGAAAAAGCACTTCAGGACTTAAAATTTCCAAGAAGAATCAGTTGCTGTTACTGCCATTTTAAAAATAACTTTTTGGGTCCACCATGATGGCTCAATTGGTTAATCCTCCCCTTTGCCAAGTGCAGGCATCCCATAAGGGTACCAATTCGTATCCCAGCTGCTCCACTTCCCACCAGCTCCCTGCTTGTGGCCTGGGAAGGCAATAGAGGATGGCCCAAAGCCTTGAGACTTTAGACCCATGTGGGAGACTCAGAATAAGCTCCACTCCTGACTCCTGGCTTCAGAATTGGCTCAGTTCCAGCCATTGGGCCATTTTAGGAACGAACCAGCAGAAGGAAAATCTTTCTGTCTCTCCTGTGAATCTGCAAACCTGCCTTTACAATTAAAAATAATTAAATTTTAAGAAAAAAATTTCAAAATTGCAATGAAATATAGCCAAATGTCCTTAGATCTTAAGAACAGGAATATAAAGCCCATGGGTCTGAGGCTGTTTTGCTTACTTAGTAGCAACAGTACTCTGATAAGAGCTTTCCCAATTTAGAAATGATTTTAAAAAAGAAATCATCTGGGAAACAGAGACCAGAAGCACTGTAAGATGAAAGGCTAAAAGATAATCTTGATGAGGAAAGAGATCATACAAACTTTAGTTATTAATCTTGAAAAGGAGAAAGCTAAGAGGCATCTAAATCATTATTTTTAATTCCATGAACATTTATGTAAGAAAGATGGTGACCAGATGTTTCCCATCACCTCTGGGTAGAAAATAAATGGGAAAAGCCTTGAACTTTATCAAAATTATCCCAAGTGCTCAGGTTCCAGTGTCATGTGTGAGCTAGTCCAGTAAGGCTCTGAATATAGCACAAATTAATCACAGTGAAACCTTGTTAGCATGTAAACTAAGTCAGGACGAGGAAATGGGAGTGCATTTCTATCAAGTTGCCAAGTGACATCCATGTTGCTTTTTCTGGAACTACACTTTGCAAGCAATTAAGACCTTAGAGTGGGCCTGGCATGATACCTCAGAGGATAGATAAATCCTCACCTTGCAAGTGCCAGGATCCCATATAGACGCCAGTTTGTGTCCCAGATTGTGTCCTGGGAAAGCAATAGAAAATGGCCCAAACCCTTGGACTCTGCACTCATATAAGGGACCTGTAAGAAACTCTTGCCTACTGGCTTCAGATTGGCTCAACACCAGTCATTACAATTTACGTAGTGAACTAGTAGATGGAAGATTTTTCTGTCTCTCCTTCTCTATGTAAATCTACCATTCCACTAATAAAAAATGTTTTTAAAATACTCCACAGTGGCATGACCACTGAATTGGCGGTTGATTGTTTAATGGGTGTGCACAACTGAAGCACACTGTCCAAGCTATCCTTACTGATGAGTGTCATGTGCAATTTACAAAGAACACTGAACACTAACTGGTACATACGAAAGACAAAATCTTGAACTAGGTGCACTGTTAGCTTCCTTTATGGTCTAACTTGGTAGAAGAAGGACAGCCTGACCTCACACACTGGAAGACAGACTCATTTCACAACCTCTTCCAACCTGTTTTAAAATTACTAACACTCTTAGAGATTTTAGAAATTCTCCAAGTGATTCTTCCAATGCAGAAGTTATGGCTTAAGAACTTTGCTGGATAAAACATGGAAGATTTCAGAGCAAAGGCACCAAGGTGTAGAAACAGATTCCTCTCAACAGTGATAATCCATACTTTGCTCAGCCTCATAGTCAACTGCAGTCAGTCGCTTTTCTACTCACAGATCAGGAACATAAATGTGTAATAAATGCCTAAAGTCGAGACTCCCAAAACTAATGAAGAAGCAGCCTCTTACTCTAAGCAAGCGAAATTGTCACTCAGGGCAATTAAAAACAGGGCACAATACCTCTGAAGTTGCAGCTCTACTCAGTCAGCCCCCCTTTACTCTAAACTGACACCTCTCTTTTCTGTCTCCGTAGCTACCCACTGTGCAATTATGGAAGTCAACTTCAAATGAGCTAATTCCTAGTCCACTGGAAGCCATCCTAGGACTACACAATTTCTTCTGTCACTTCCACAGTCACTCTAGGTTCTAGCCATGTCAACTGCCCACAGGCCCTCCAAGCCGATATCATTGCTTCTCTCTCCAGAAAGCTTTCCTCAAAAGTTTTTCCCATTCCTCTCCAACTCTATCACATTCATCTTTTACTCTCGAACTCATACCTGCCTCAGTTTCTTTTTTCATTCCTGGTCAATCTCTGTTCCCAAAGAGGATACACATTTTCTAAGCTCCCATTTCATTCCTATTCCAACATTCTCCATGTATGTAGAAGTATCTTGTATTTTTACTTCTGTAAACAAAATGCTCAGCTTACCATGGTCACCTAGAATGCTCCAATAAATGAATGAATAACAAGGTATGATTGAGGATTTAAAGGAGATTGAGAAAGAAAGAAAACTGTTAATTTCTCAAGAGCCCATTATTAACCAATTTTACTCATTATGAAAGACAATTTTGAACTCTCAATACCAGCATGCAAAACAGCTCCAGCTCAAACCTTTGCTTCAATAAAGCTGGATCTCCACCAGATACTAAACAAAAACATCAAGGAAGCTCCATTTGAAGATCAAAGTCATAGGCTAATTCCAAGATCTAAGTTACTCTCTAGTTACATAATTTACCATTTTGCCAGGAAGAGTACCCAAAACATATCTAAATAGATGAATTTACTAGAATTACTAGTCATGAAATTGCTTCAGAAATTCTGCCAAACTTTTTCTTGCTACACAGGATCCTCTCAAGATATGTTTTATAGTTTATAAATGTTTTGGTTTAGAGGCATGGCTCTCTGGCTAGTATCATGACAACGTACAAAGGCAGGACAAGACAAAACTGCCAACACTTTCTTTTCATTCACTCCTTCACTAATCTATTGTTTAACCACACCCTGCATATCCTGTGGGTCTCTGTAAGGAAAAACAGACAAAACATGTTGACTCAGTTTTAATCTTAATGTTTATTCATAGGCAGAAATTCCTAATGTGACTATTCCACAGAAAATGATGAAATACAGTGTGAATTTCCAAGCAACCCAATTCTTATTCCATATTGCTGTTTTGTCTGTAAACTCACTTCTTCATAATTAATACATGTAAGTGGAAATTATCCTGCTAAGGTAGTATCTGAGGCTCCTCAAACATCTACCACAGGAGCAGCTCATTAAAGCCCCAGACAAAAGAAAAAGATGGGTGTTTGACACAGTAGTTAGGATGCCTTTTGGGATACCCCTGTCCTATACAGGGTGCCTGGTTTTGAGTCCTGGATTCAAGATTCCTGTTAACGCATCCCCAAAAGATGGCAGGTGACTGCTCAAGCACTTGGGTCTCTGCTATTTATGCGGCCAGCCTGAGTTCCTGGCTTCTGTATTTAGCTGCACAGCTTCTGTATTTTCCCTGTTCTGGCTATTACAGGCATTTGAAGGATAACTCAGTGCATGGAAGTTCTCCATCTCTTGGTCTCTCCTGCTCACGTCTGCTCTCTTGCCTGCTCACTTTCTTCCCATTGTCACCTGTCTCTATCTTTCAAACAAAACAAATATAGTAGAAGATTCCAATGTTATGAACCAGCAAATAAACATCAAAAACAAAAAATCAAATGTTAACTCCAAAGTATCTGAGATCAATTATAGCAAGATAAATTAATTTCTTCAGTTGTAAAATATCTCAAAGGGTTATAGTCAAATTTTTTTCAGGTGTTATTCTCATTTTACCAGTTACTGGGAAGGAAAATGAAGACCAAGGAGGTGTTTTACTGGTGACAACAACAATGAACGGCAAAGTTAAAATTCAAATGTAATTCTGCTGAACTATTGCATTTTTACCGCTCTGTTCCACCTCCTTCAATTATGATGTTATCCTAAGAACATGATTCAATTATGTGCCAAGAACAGGACAGCAAGCATTCTCAGAGTCTAACAATAAGCAGGTACTTAAACTCACCCACCTAACACCTTGTGAACCCTCACAAAGTCTAATTAAAATCTGGACAGGGGCCACAGGTTTTGAGCCTCTGCTCAGGACACCTGCAACCCACACAGCCGACTCAGTTGGCCTGCTCCTCACTTCGAATCCTGCTAACGCACACCCTGAGAAGCAACAGATGGTGGCCACTGCACTTGGATACCCGTCAGCCATGATGGAGAACAGATGGAATTTCCAACTCCAGGCTTTGTCTGATGCAGCTCCGACTGCTAGAGGCATTTGAGCAGTAAACCAGCAGATATGAAGATCTCTGTCTCTCCCTGTCACTCTGCCTTTCAAGTACATAAATCTTTCACACACTCACACACAGAGAAGCACTGGAATGTTACTCAGTAGTTTAAAAAAAAATCCCTGTGTGTGTGTGTGCATGTAAGTATAAACATACATAAAAGCATATATGTATACATATATATGTAAAGTTTGTGATATGGATGCATACAAATAAACCCATGCTGTAAGAGTATGTGCATACCTTTAAAAGTTCATGGAAAATGAAATTGAAAAATAATTTGGGTGCTAAAAAGTTGTAAACCACACATCAGAGAACTTCAGAAAGTACATGAGAAAAAAAAATTAGTACTAAGAAAAAAATGCATGCATTTAAAATAACTTCACATGAAAATTAGCAGCTTCTCTATTTTTCCATGAATTGAAATATCCTCAAATTACAAGTACAAACAGAAAAAATTCTTACATGTATATTCAGCATTCAAGTGTTACATTTGATAACCCTATGGTAATCCAAATTTGAAACTGAGTGTAACTCCTCATTCCACATTGTTACATATGAAACAATTTCCCACACCACAGCCCTCTGCAGGATTTACACCATACTTGTAATTTGAAGACGCTCAGGGCAATGATTAAGCAAGCTTGCAGAAAGTGAAGCGAGACAGAGCAGCACAGCTGGAATTATAGTCCCTGGATTTTTAAGAGACTAAATACCTCATGACTAAACTGTCAATCAGACACATAAAACTAGGAAAGGAGATGATTTTAAAGGAATGGTGCTGTCTTGTGAGGTTTGAGATGTAAAATATAGGTACAGAGAAGTATCAAACCACCTTCTACTGATACTAGTTTGCCAATGAAGACAAGAGAGTAGAAACTGAAACCAACCAACCAACCAACCAGGATAATTTCCATAGTCAATAGCAAGGTAAAACTGTACCTGAAAAAAGGCAGGAGAAGACCCCAGAAATTATCCACAAACAGTTAAGATTTGGCTTCCCAAAAGATTGCTCTGGATTTTTGGTTTTACATTTTTACTTTAATGGAAACCCTCCAATGAGTAAAAATTAAACTGAAGATAGCAACTTAAATTTCAAACAAAATTTGTCAAAGTTTGTTTCTGCCATTATCTGGATTCTCACCCCATCTACAAACCTGAAATATGCATCAGAAGTCACCAAAAAATAGACATGTTTCCTTATAAGTTTAGTATGAGTTTCTAAAAAAAAGTTCTTTGGCTTCAGGAGACTAACATGCCTGCTAGGTAGCCCTCCTCTCAATGTCCTGGAGTCTTAATATTTTGTACTATTACAGCATTAAATATACTCACCATCATCAAAAAGAAAAAAAACACTTTAAAACCAAATGGTTCCAAACTAAGCATAACCGCAAGAAATTGATTCTGGCAACTCTGTGAGACTAAGGAATAGTCTTATGAACCAATCTGAAGAGTAAACAACTTCCTCAATGTGCGGCTTCATGAGCTAAAGAGTTTTAGCAGTATCTGACCATGCTGGTCCTTTACCTTACCACAAAGACATTCTGAAAATTGCTATGTGCAGCATCTTTTCCACTGAAAGTAAATCCAAACAGACATATTTTAAAAGGATAGAATGATACCGAAAACGTGATGTGTTCATTGTAAAGACAAAATTTGTCTTATAAAACATTTTTGTGTGTCCCTCATTTGGACTTATGCAACTTGCATATATATGTACAATGTATCATAGCACAAGCTGTAGACAACTATTCTTCAAAGGCTGATCTTACTCAAAGCAAGCTACAGCTATTTACTTTCAGAAGATTAAAAAAAATCATCTGTTAATAAGTGATTCCAAAAAAATGGGAAATGAAATGTTCTCATTCAGCCTACTGTAAACAACTCATGTATCTCATTCACCTTAATTACTGAACAAGATATGTATGAAGTGTAATAATGTTGTATGTGGCTTCCATGTCTCCCTCCCCCACAAAAACGCTTCAGTTACAATCTGTCTTCTGTGATAGAATAATGGGACATTAACACAACAGTGAAATTCCATTTCATTAAGCAGCTGCTTGGGGTTACAACCTACAAACTCACTGCTGAGGGACAGCTCCTTCCCAAGCTGGAAGGACCTACTCCTCCAAGGTTCTTCACCCTCACTCAGAGAACAACACAGTAGCTGAACATACGCTATGGAGCAGGGTGCTTAGTTCAACACCATCAATTTCATCTGAGAAGTACATATAAAGCCTTTGCACAGCAGAAGCTGGCCCTCAGAGAGTGGTAGCAATTATTAACCCAATTCTGGGGAACAGAGAAGCCTTCACTTGAGCAAACAAAAATAACAGGACACAAAAATCCCCGCTTCGCCTAAAACTGCTCAGTGACTTTGACAATGATAGTGGGCGAAGTGCTGGATATTAACAGATTCTGTCATCATGAGATCATGGGTTTTATAGTCAGTATCAAAGCCAAGAAAGTCAATCCTCTGTTCCTACTGACTGATTCCCACTTCCTTGAATTGTTTATATTTGGGTTATTTTTCATCGTTTATACTTATTAAACATACTTTTAAAAGACCAACTCCTTGGCCAGAGCTCAGTGTATAAAACAAAACAGTAAAGTGAGGCACACACAATACAATGGTTAAGACCAAGAGCTCAACAGCCTGGGAATGGCCAGTTTAAAACCTGACTTTGTCACTCAATATCTGTGTAACTTTAGACAAGTGGCTTAATCACTTCATACCTTAGTCTCCTGCTCAGTAAAGTAAAATTACAGTAATTACAGTATCTACCACCTTGGGTTGTTACTAAGATTATATGCATTTAGATGCCAAGCCCAGCACAAAAATTAAGAAACAATCAAGTTTTCTACAGATAATCTGCTGGTTCATTTCAAAGTTTAAATGAGATGGCAACTGATTATATTCATTTTTCTATTTCTAAACCTCATCCTGAGTGATATACTGTCAAGAAATAAATACACTGCAAGCTCCCAAATGATACCTCACTGTTAGTACTCATATAAAGCATCATGTAAGAACTAAAAAATATTTGCTAATTCATTAATACTTGGGCACAATCTACGCATACAATGAAAACTGATTCTACTAATATCAACTGCATGAAACAAAAACAGTGCCTTTAGTGAGTACTTTAACCACCATTCCGTAATCTGAAGATGTGCATTCCCAGAATCCACCAATTGCACTTTTAAGCAAGTACATCTGAAGAAAATGAAAAACTGTGCATAAAGTAACATACACAAGACCTTTGATCTGAACACTACTTATAATGAAAAGTGGTAAATAACTTTAAATGTCCATCAACAGGCAAAGAGCTGAATCTTGTTATTTGGGTGTGTGTGTGTTTTAATAATCTATTTCTTTATTTTGAAAGCCAGAGCTACACACAAATGGGAAAATGGGAGGGTGGTTCTTTCATCTGAGAAAGAGAGGATTCTTCCATTTACTGGGTTATTACTACCAGATGGCCAGAATGGTGGAGGCTGGGACTGGACCAGGCCAAGCCCAGAGCTCCTTACAGTCTCTCATGTGGGTATAACAGCCTAGGTACCTGGACCATCCTCTGCTTCTTTGCCAAGTGCATTAGCAGGGAGCTGGACTGGAAGTGGAACAAACAGGACATAAACCAGCACCCATCAGTGATGCCACATGGCAGGTGTTAGCTTTTACACACTATGTCCCAGCACAGGAACTGTTATGTTCTAGCCACCAAATATACTGCATTATCTAACACTGCACCACTGCTCTTAAGGAAAATATAGGATTAGGATCCCTAGACCTCTAGTCACAACATCTTTATCACATGCTCAATATAAAATTATGTTATGTGCATAGAAACTTTATTTATTACTTCCTTAGTGATCCATTAGCACTCAACTCACAGCCAACTGCTCTCAAACAGTTAAGCTCTCTAGCAGCTTAAGAAATACTCATGCACCTAAGTATAATACTAAATATAATGCTGGACAACATTAAGACTCATGGAGGTCATTTTAAATGGTGAGATCACCAAAGACAAACAAATGAGAAGGATACTGCAGCTGAACCAAGCAGGTCAAGATGCACTTAGTTTGCTATAAGCTACAGACATATGCCAACTAACTCAAACTTTTTCACCACTCTGGTCTATGAACAGTTGGTTTGAGGGGAGAGTTACAAACATATCTTTGCAGAATAGGCAAATTCAGAGTCCACAAATCATGAGGATCAACACTAAATAATTGGCTGTAACCATCACTGATGATTGACTCAACAAGATGGTGCACATGCTGAATTACCTATAATTGCATGCATCAACATGAATGCTTGTCAAATCCCATGCTTTACACACTGAGAAGCGAAAACAGAACAGACTGATACGATTTCTATAAATCCAGGAAGAAATTGTAGATTATTCTTCCACAAACATGCCTTGGAATAGCATATTCTAATTCAGAGTAGGTTCCCTCTGAAGAGAAAGAAATGGAAGTCAAGATACCAAGCTTGGACCATATGAGGAATTTCCCCAAGAATGTATAGCAACATGCATCAAGAAAAATCTGTGCCTACATTTCAGTCTTTTGTACCAAAATAAACTTACTTCCATTTGTTTCACAAATATTCCTAAGTTTCCTCTTCTCTGTAACATTTAAAATACATGGGTACTTCATCCAACTACTCTAATGGTGAGACTACTTCCTGAAGAACATGCCCAGCAGAGTTGTTTCTCAGGGGCACGTGTTCCAAAGCACACAGGTACGGCACTGGCAGCCCTGACTTGCACAAAGGGGGATTTCTGCAAGGAGTCACGGCACATCCCAGGGCAGCTACACATCACTTCACAGCATGACAGATGACTACCATTCCTCTACAGTCTGTTTGCATAGAAGGAAAGAATGCCTGTAAGAGGCAAAGATGAAAAGCACAGACAAAGGGTCAAATTTTCATTTCTAGATGCACCCTGCCTTTCTCTGCTCCTTTGAAGTTCATGAGAGTTTCTCCCCAGAAGGCCTATATCCACAACACAGAACAGATAGATCCAAAAGCAATTTTAGTCACTTTGGGGAAAAAAAAGTGCAAAAAACATTACACCAGAAGTAGGGGAGAAGGTGTGGGAAGGAATGCCTGTGAATGGAAACTAACCCAGCAAGATTAGTTCCTACAGCCAAAGACACAGAGGATCCCTCAGGGTCTTATTTTCCCTGGGATAAGGCAGTGATTTTCTTGGGGCAATGAAAAACATATCATGAAACTCCCAATTTTGTTTCAGCTCAGGAGAAAAAAAAAAATCAATGCTTCTGATACTGTTATGTTCCATTTTATAATTCTCTTTGTTCACTGTTGGCAGTTACCATCCTGAGCATTAGGGTAAAGTCTAGCACCCTGCCAAAAATACCAGCACTGTGATTGATGTGTGATTCGAAAAAGCTGTCAAAATGGATACTCCAAAAGAAATGAGTCACACGGCTGGGCCAGGCATGCTAATATTTTTGTACCACATTATAATCCTTTTCATCTGGACTTTCTTAGAGTTGGCTTACTGCTTTCTTTCATGCAATTCTAAGCTGATGAAGAGCCATAGGAAGCAGAATACCCTCATGACAAAAATCCAAAAATTAAGGCCATTTGATATGGAAACGGGGCACCAAGAAAAACACACAAAGCTTCAGCCTATGTGAATCAAGAATTCTCCAGGGTCTAAGAACGCAGAGAATTTTTATCTCAAATTAGTCCAAAAAATGCTATCAAATATTCTTTTATCTTATGAATTTAAGTAAATTGTCACTATAAAACATAGGGTAAATGCGACATTTACCAACCAAGCCAAAAGTGAGCAATTTTTCTCACAGTAAAGAAAGAAATGAATCATCAGAAAATTCTAGGGTCTCCTTTCTGGATGCTGTTGTTATTTGTTTGATTTGGGACCTGCCTTCATTTTCCACGCTTAGCTCTAAATCAGGTATGATGGTCTGATTCAGGACGATTGTAAGACATAACTCAGGCCAATACAACCTGTAACATCTTTTTTGCTTCACAGCTGAAAACACACAGCATTCTATTATTGATTTAAAACAATGCAGATTCCACTGAAAAAATGTTCTTAACCAAACAGAAAACCATCAACATATGAATTATGAAAGCTGTGGGTTTGTTACCATTATCGAAACTCAGAATCAAGTTCAAATGACTCCATCCACTCCCAAATGGAGCTAGAGCCAAACAAAACACTAACAGCAGTTTCTTCAATGCTGAGATGATCATTACCGTGAATGCACTTACTTACGTGAACTAGCAGCTTAGTGGTGACAGCACTGCATACAGCATGGTGGCTGTGTGCTGCAATCATGAAAACATACTTCCATCAGGTTCAGAAATGGAACAATCCAATGCCATCAATACCAGGGTTTTCTTCCTCCACAGCACAAAGCATACACAAGTCAAGAAAAAACATCCAAGTAGAGGCTGCACACATGGACCGGGCCTTTGGAAACACTCAGTGGTACAGGTAAAGTCAGTACATGTGATCTTAAGGCAAAAACAGGAAACACAGACCACCATCAGTTCAACTGTGGACACTCAGGGGCCTGTTACTCTTCACATCCGATCTTTATAATCATTCAGGCAGAGAGCTGAACTCATTTTGCCTAAATTTCATATGCTATAACTATCAGCCAAATTAAATTAACTTGTCTAGACTTACCAACTGATTCTAAAATGTAAAATTCTCATCTTAATATGTTCACTTATGGCATGTAAATACATAGTATTTACATATGTGAAAAATGCTGCCTAATATTCCAGTCACCTTTATTTCATGCCTGCCTCTTGCACCAGGAGCTTTAGTCCTAAGGCAAAGAAGCCACTTTATTCACCTGTGTGTCCCAGCATCTTAAGGCCTTCTTTGCTACAGATACCCAAGCAAAACACTGACTGAATGAATAAGGCCAGATTACACAGGATTAAAAAAAAAAGAAGAGCAATCTTCAACATAAGACCCAGTAACAAGATAACTGTTGTGCCACACACACAAGGAAGTTCAAGCCCAAGGGTTATCACTGAGAACCGAGCAAAAGGCTCATTACACACTCTCTGCACTGTAACAACACAGCCATTTTACTAGGGACATTTTTAAACACAAAGGTTCAGAAAACAGTTGTCTGAAAGAGAGCCTTCAGAAAGCCTCGAGAGGACAACTGTTCCTATGGGGGGGAAAAAAGCCATTTTCATCACAAGCTTATTTACCCTTTACTATTTCAGCAACAGACAGGGCTTATTCATCCAGTTCTTATTTTATCTCTAATTCGGGGGGGTTGGGGCCAGAACATACAATAACTGCTGCTTGTGAGTCTGCAACAACAAAAGGAATACATGCTCGGGGCCCAGTGGCATGGCCCAGCAGCTAAAGTCCTTGCTTTGAACGCACCGGGATCCCATATGGTCACCGGTTTTGATCCCAGCAGCCCCACTTCCCATCCAGGCCCCTGCTTGTGGCCTGGGAAGGCAGTTGAGGATGGCCCTAAGACTTGGGACCTTGCACCCATGTGGGAGACCAGGAGCAAGTTCCTGGCTCCTGGCTCCGGATTGGCATAGCACCAGCCATTGCACTCATTTGGGGAGTGAATAATCGAATGAAAGATCTTCCTCTCTGTCTCTCCTCCTCTCTGTATATCTGACTTTGTAATAAAAATAAATAAATCTTTAAGAAAAAAAAGGAATACATGCTGAAAAGATGCTGAACTTGTTATCACAGGGCTTTCTATTTAGTGGGGAAGATTATATTCATGGACATGTTTCATTCTATATTTACATATTTTTAGAATTACAAATCAAAACACTGTTAGAAGCATAGCTTTCAAGTCCTCAAAGTTTGATTTTCAGCTGCAGTGCCAACTAGAAACATGGGTCCTTGGGCAAGTTAACTTTTCTAATACTGAGTCTCTCACACACCTAGTGAGAAAGTAGCTCTTTGCAGATATCCTGTGCTGTCTCTAATGTTTACAGAACATGCACAGTTAATGTCACTTGAGAGCTGCCTGAAAATGTGTGCAAGAAGCAAACCCACTACCATAGGTATAAAGACTTAACCATGATACTGAACTCTGTGAACCTGCAGACATACAACAGGCATAAGAATTCCCCAGCCATTCTTCATTCCCTTTTGGAGATCTGGAGTCCTGTGAGCACAAGTGCCTGAAGGCCCAGGCATTAATACACACACACACACACACACACTCTCTCTCTCTCTCTCAGCTTTTGTGGCCTCTTCTATGGTCCTGCTCAAACTTTTTGTTTGTTTGTTTGTTTGTTTTTTTATCATTTTTCCCTGTATCTGGGGTTAGGGGAATAACAAAGGGAAAAGCCCCATCCAATCTCCTAGTTTCTGAAGATCTAATATGCATAAGAATGCCCTCCCCTACAGCTATTTTAGTGCAGAGTTGAGCATAACAGTTGCTGTTCCAAGCTCAACTGAAGGGGATTTAAAAAAGAATTTAACTCCATACAACTTTCACCAAATTGAACCTCTGTACAAAATCCTTAGCTATCCTTAAAATTCAACAATTGTTTAATGGAAAGATTAAGAAAGAAGAAGACTGCGAGCCAAATGCAGTAGCAAATTACAGCAATCAAGTGATCTCTCTTGCCTGTCCCCAGAGATCCACTTGTGGCTTAGAGCAGATGAAGCAGGCCCTTCCACTCCACAGCCTTAACAATGTGTTTTTTTTTTTTTCGGGGGAGTGGGTGGTTTGCAGGGGGAAGTGCAGCATTATTGTCATGTGTGCAACTGAGCTGCAATCTCAAAGCTCTCAAGACACTCAAAGTACACAAAAAGCATTTTGTCTCTACTCTTGCAGTTTAGCGTATCTCTACACTGGTAGGGCAGCTCTCCGCCCTGTTTGGTTGTGTGTGTGTGTGTGTGTGTGTGTGTGTATTTCTCCCCAGTTACATCCTATGCCAATTTACAATGAGGTCAGATGCTGCAGCAGGACTCATACAAGGTAGATAATGCATACTTAACACATTTATCCAGAGGGTATATGAAAAATAAATAAGCAGCATGCACAGATGGCATCCCTCAGCTAACTCAGAAAACATTCACATTGAACAACAGAAAACTCAAGTTCTCACATCAGACAGGCCTGGATACAACTCCTGCCTCCATTATCAGGCAGTAGCCACTTTCTCACTCAGAGCCCCACTCTCCACTGACTAAAACCAGGACAGCGGTCTCTCCCATAGAGAGCAATGAGGAGCATCAGAGATACTGCTCACACAGCACCTCATACAACACCAGAGGCTCGGAAACATCACCTTCTTCCACTGTCACATGTTCCAGAGAGTTGCTGTAGCAAGTCCTAAAACAGAATCACAAGTCTCACCCTTCTTATTTACCTTCCAGGCCCATAATCTCATGCCCTGTGTGTATCATTTAACAAAAACTTGCAGAAACAGAAGACAATTTTGAGAATGCCATGCAAACAACCCTGGACTAAATGACCAAAACAAGGACTGCTGCTCATTCAAACTTGCCTGGTTCCAAATTTATAACAAACAAAAAAAGACATTTCACTTAGAGAAAACACCTTGCACTTGTGGTATCTACTTACTTGATGACAGCTGACTGTGACAAACTCATTTAGCCTAACATCTGTGACAAGCCACCAATTTCCTTTGGACATTGTAACTAGCCTTTTCCTCTTCCAATTCCCATGTCTTCTTTAAAGAGCCAAGCGAAGGCGCAGGCATGCAGCGTAGCAGTTAAGATGCTGGCTGGGAAACCCCACTTTTGATAGCAGGTGTTGTGTGTCTGAATTCCACACTCAGCTCCAGCCCCAAACTTTAGATTCCTGCTAACACATGCCCTGAAGAGAAGCAGGGCTGGTTCAAACATTGGGTTCCATGTGAGAGAGCATGTGAGAGAGAACTGGCTCCTGTCTCTGGCCAGCCCAGTTTGGCCCAGGCCTCAGCTATGGTCATTTGGGGAGTGAACCAACAGATGAGAATGCACTCTCTGTCTGTTCTTTCTCTATGCCTCTCAACCAAATGCAGGTTTTAAAAGTTTTTTTAAACAACAAATCAAAACAGCACTTTAAAAAATCAAATCAAGCAAAGCATGATGCCAAGTTCTTATCACAAAACACTCAGTGTTCCTGGGCACCAACTATAAACAAGTGATATGGGGAATACCAAGATGAGTAAGGATCTGTGACAAAGTGTCTTTCCAACACAAAGGCAAGGTGTGTGTGACTAGCAGTGAGCCAAGTGTGATCAGATAAACTAAGTTCCCCAGCAGCTACTCAAGTTTCCATTCCCCTTTGAGCAGACAGCTTCTCTAACTAATCAAGTTGGTAATTATCTGCTAAGACCTTTCCTGGGCCAAGCACCGTGCTGGAAAAGGAAAGGTTGCCAGGACTTGTAAGACTTGCTCCTTGTCTTCCAGGAGCCTGCAATGCCAACTGGAAGACACAACAAAGACAAGGGGATGGCTAAGAATGGGAGGCAGGCTACAAAGCCATACATAAAAGCATCTCCTTAGTTTACAGTCACACTCCCACAAGGTAATGACAATCAAATGCCTCTGAATATGAGCTCTAATTCATACTATAAAGAGATCAAAGCAGCCAGAGCTGTTTTTCCCACCTCCTCCAAGTTCATGGGGGCCTCCAAGGACACTCAGAAAGGTGGGCTTTCAGAAATCTGAAGGCTGAATGGAGCGTCAGTAAGCAGAGATACCATTTGGGCAGGAAATCATCATGAGAATAAAAAAGGCAAGTGCAGGCCTGCTCCGGAGGTGGGGATGAGGGGAAGAGGAAGCAGGAATTAAGCAAACTCCAAGCCTGAGACCTATAAAGAAATAGAAGAGCAGACAGGTCGGGCCAACTGTGTCCGGCTTCCATTAGAAGGGTGGGAAGGACACAGAAAATAAAGAGAACAAGACTGGCAGACCATTAACAAGAAACACAGCCAGGGACCCCTCTGACTGGATCTAATGTCCGGAATGATGTGTAAAAGAGTTTTGATGAGAAAATGAACATGAGGAAATTCATAATCTTACAGCTTATAACATTTCTAAGCTCATGAACGAAGATGATAAATGTAACAGGAATCTATTTTGAGAAGACGTGCACCTGGATAAGTATGTCATTCTAAGTACTGATGTTCCAAAGTGCAAATGCTCATTTTAATTTTAAAAATCCTTTTCCATTCTTTCTTCTGGGAGCATTAAGTCAAAATGTCCTCTTTTCAGAGCTACAGAGATCATTCTATGCCATTCTAACACAAATACATTAAGGTTATCCCAAATGAAATAACAACAGCAGGGAAACACTGTGGTGTCAGTGTTTGTTAATGGCTAGGCCTCCTTGGTACGGCAAGTCTCTCCAAAGAAATGGTGGAAACCTCACAGCTCAAATCATTTAGAATCAGACCACAAGCACAATCCTGTGGCCTCCTTCCACCACTTAAGTGTGACCATTAGGAAAGTAAACTCAGGTGAGTGCCCGGCTGGGGAGGCCAGGTGCCAAGTTCAACTACATCTGAACTGGGAGGGGGAGATTCTTCCTCCTGACCTGAAGGCTGTGTGCCCAGTTTTAAAAGGGGCTTTTTTTAAAAAAGGATGACTATGTAACATCCTTTAAAAAACAAAACCTACTAAATTTCCCCACTATCAATAGAAAAATTTACAGGGGACCAATCTTGAAAACATCTAATAATTATTCATAAAATAACAAAAAGCTACATGTTGAATGTTAATGAACTGTCATTCAATAAAGGCTGGGGCCTGAGAAACTCAGGGAACTGGGAGATGTGTGAGTCAAACCAATGTTTTCCAAGAAGTCTCATGTGAGACTCACACATTCCACTGGGACAGGAAAGCATGGCAGCTGAAAACTGGCAGGCAAAAATGCTCCACACAGCCTGAAGGCCCCCCATTCCTAGGTGGTCTCTCTAGGGTGGCAGGCAGATGGCCCAATAGGGCAGGAAAATGGTTTGTGCTAAGGCCTAAGGAATCCAGTGAGGCCAAGTATGTAGCATCCTGCTCCCAAGAATCAAGGCTTGAACTGGCAGCCTAGGCTCACTAGCAGAAGTCCTTTGGAATGAAGAACCCATATTAGTCAAAATAACCCAGTGTCACCAAAAAAGGTAAAATTTCGATAAACTATAAAACTGACCATATCAGGGATTAAATAGACCAGAAATGAAACTGACCTATAGAGCAATGCACCTGGTCCAGCAGGTTTACCATCTGTTGATAATGGATTACCCAGGCAAAGAGGCTGCTGCCATGCTGCAAATGTAATTATACCGTACCCAACTTCTTATAATTCCAACTACCATAGTGCATATATATATATATATGCCTAAGGAAGAAAATACTATGTAACATCATTCAACAACAGCAGATGAGGAAGATGCTCAATGTTCCCACCATTATAAAAGTCTTTACCTTCCCCACAAAAAATATAGCTCCACTATTATCCTTTAGTATGCCATCTAAAACCATACTTTCCCTCACTCTATCCCCAATAAGTAGAAAAATATGTCTGGTCTTAAATCAACTACCTACATTTCCTTGAAAGATTCTTATATGACCAAATGAAAACGAGACAATGATTGCTTCTATCCAATCAGTTCCAGAAAGCCACATTTTTTGCCCTCAAACCCCAAACCATAAAGGCTCCAGATTGTGAATAAGAGAAATTTCTATTTGTTTATGTTATAGCTAATAAAGGAGAAACCAGAGTCCTGCACTGAGAACAATCAGCTGATTCTTGACCTAGCATCCTATTTATGTTTCTATTCTCAAAACTAATTGCTTATATAAGCATGCCAATTTGCCTTGATTATAGGATTCTTAATAAATGGATGTTGTTTACATTTCACAACTGTATTTGAGTTTCACTCTAGGAAGCCAAGCTCATCAAGTCTTTGTAAGTGGTAAAACCAGAGATCAAAGCAAAAGGCCTGAATTGAACCAACAAACAATTAGGCTTGAGAATGGAGCCCAGAAAAAAAACATATTTGATGTATTGATTATTCCACTACAGAGGTAAAGCTGAGGGTTGCTGTTTAATGTCAATCGTAACACATGAAACTTTGCATTTGAATAATTGCATTTGAATAATTTGATGGCCATTTCCTAAACAGCTAAATAACTTTACCATTCAATAGATTTTGAACATTTTTTAACTTTGCTCCACCTTGTCCAATTTCTCCAAATTTTCTCTTACTTCTTAATCTCTTTCCTAAACAGTTTTAACTCTCAGGGCAGAAGAGGAAAATACTCTCTTTCAGCATGATAACTCTCAACCCTGGCATCATCACTTTTAGTCTACTTCAGAGCTTTTAAAATTCTGATGTTCAGATTATACCCCAATTTTATCAGCCTTTCAGGAGGGCACCCCAGGTCAGTGTGTTTCTGGGGTTCCTCAGGAAATGTCACTGTGCATCTAAGTTTGAGAAGCATTGTTCTGACTTACCAATAGCTTCCTTATCCTACCCCCAAAGGAGGGGTCCTACAAGTTCCACAGAGAAAAAAACCAACAAGGGAAGAAAGCCAGGTTCCTGAGAAAACTCCTCTTCTAGAAAAGATGTGAAACAGGCAAGATACATCATTTTTCAGGCATCATTCACACCTCTGTGCCCAGCACCAGGCACACCACTCAAAATGCAAACCGACACCTTCCCAAAGCCAACAAGGTTTTAGTAAAATGCAGGTGATGGGTACTATCTGCTGCACAAACATGGCAGCTCACCCCCACAAACAGCAGGGTCTAGGTAACTCCAGGCTCTCAACTTGTGGCCACAAAAACAGGGCAAGTATTGCTTTAACAAAAAGTGGACTAGTAAGAGTCACTAAAGCAGTGATAGGTTGTCTGCAAGCAGTGAAGATGTGATCAAGTATTACAGAAACCACAGACATGTCCTAGAAAACACATGAAACTAGAAGCAAGAGAGTCCTGAGTCAGGTTCCCACCTGCGAGTACTGGTGGGCAAGCTTTTCCACTGGCTGTTAACAGTGAGAAAGAAGGTACATTTGCTTCTGTCAACATTAAACACCGTTACGCCTCCAAGGAAGAATCGGTTATTTCCCATTTGGGGATTCCCAGCCACCCTGATCCAATTCTATGGGCCTTTAGCTGAAGCACAATCCGTGAAGTAAGATCTCTGGTCTATCAGTGTTCCCTGGTTATGGCTTCCAAATTGTATCACTGGAAATTGGTGGTAGTACGGTGAAGCAGAGTTCTGGAGAGGAAGACGGGGTGGCCAGGGAGTAGAGATGAAGATCACTCTGTGGAATGAACAGAATTTCAATAGTCTATCTCTGCGCCCAACATTCAAGTAAGGTGTTGAAGAAACGAACAGCCCAAAGCTTAGGAGAAACATGCTGCTTGTCATCTGGAGAGGGCAGGACTCTAAAAACAGCCACTCTGCCACCAGAGGGGGCCCTGCCAAGCCCCTGCACAGCTGGTAAGCTCACCTTTGCTCCTTAGCTCTCTCAGGCTGTTTTTGTTTTGTTACGCCCCTAAAGATTCAACTACTTGGTTTCTCAAAGGATTCCAGATACCAGGGCCTTTCTTGCAAAGGAGAGCCAGTCACCTACAATCTGTATCTTTTGCATTAGCCACTGTTTTGACACCAATGACTTAAATCTGAGGAACAGGAAGCTCACTTCCACTTTGTTCAGGTACCCCAAGCATTAAGGACAAACCAAAGAGCACAGCTCAGTAAGAGCAAGTCCTTCAGGCCACAGTTCTTATGAAGTCAATCCATCTCTGGAGCTTCCTTTCTTTACTCATATTGGAGCTCAGGAGAGCCTTACAAAGACATCCTTCTCCACTCCCAGATGCTGAAACTCAGTCCAGGACTTGCACATGACTTACCTCGAGGAGAGTGCCTTTCAAGCTAATACCTGACTTGCTATACTTCAGGTAAAGAAGAACTCTGGCTACCAGCATGGTTCATGTAACTCTACCCAAACAACTCTAAAGGACAGCTCAGTTGGTTTTCTGACCACTCTGTTAAAATAGTTTCTCTTAGGTTCACAAGACTTTAGTCACTGACCCTGGGGAATTCTATACCACACACCACACTGAAAGTAACTATCCACTTTTTCCACACCTAAGTTCTTCAAAACACAAAGTCATGTAACAGTTCACTATGGATCATGTTCTGCCAATGACACACTTCTTGAGCGCTATAATTTCCATCATCTTACAGCATCCTAACAGTTGTACCAAATTTTATTCTATGTACAAGACAGGAAAACCAAGGATCCAGCAAACAGTTTAACTTGCCCAAGTTGGTGTATTCTCAAAACCACTTCTGACTGTCAGGCCAACTCTCCCAACCAAATGATAGGACATGAGTACAAATAATTCTTAATCCTTAAGGAATTAAGGGCAGGCAAGCCTTCACCTTCTGCAATTTCATCGGTTTAACACTGCCAGGTACCCAAACATTTGACTTTATAGGAAATCTTTTGATCAGCTTTTATCCTAGATACTCAGATCTATTTTCACAGTTCTTGTTGGCATTATTAGTGTAGGAAGTGCACACCAATAACAATGATCTGCATAGTCCAAACCATCTAGAACACTCGGAAGTGTTAAAAAAAAAAAAAAAAAAAAAAAGCTCAGGAAGTTACTGCCTAGGGTGAAGCTGCAATAATGGTTCAAAGTGACAACACCCCGCCCCCTTTCCACACTCTCTTTCCCTCACAACAGGAGAAAGGATTTGAGAAAACAAATCATCAGCATCTGATGGCTTCACCCTACTCCCATTCATCCATCTGCTCAACAGACTTCACTGCAGGTGCCTTCCTTGGAAGTAACTGAAAGGGAATATCACCTTGCAGTGGCAATCAACCTCAATACTAAAACTTGACCTTCCTCGTCCCTTTTACAGATAATTACATTTGGAGTATATGTACATTGCAAGGATAGGTTGTATTGTCCCCCTGGCTTGGAAAAATCTAAACTTTCCAACCAAAGAACGTCAAGTTGGCCTGGAACAGAAAAACTACGGAGTAGAACTGTGGAACAAATCCATCTTTAACTGCATGCCAGAAGGAGAGATGACTATAGCACAGATGCTAGAAAAATTGACATCTAAAAGCAAACACCAAATGTTCCCCTTTTTGGTGACTACTGAAAATTGTCTACCAATCTGGAATAGTTTGAAACTTGCACTTACCAGAATTGGTAGTTTGCTTGTTTTGCATTGTTAAGATACAGCGCTTTTTTTCCTCCCGTTGCAATTCTAGGCCTAAATACAATAGGCGACATGTGGAGCAGGTTCAAATCCCAGAGTGGCTATTTAATAACTGTATGGGTTCAGGCACTTTAGGTAATCATTTACACACCCCTAATGTTGCTGATGGCTATAGTTACTGCAAGGAATAAGGGACAATTTGTAAGCACAGCGCCTACTCCGAGCAGGTACTCCAAAATATCTACTCCTTAAAAATGACTATTTTCAACCTCTGGCTGAGAGGAAAAGGAAATAGGGTCAAACTAATCAGATGCTGAAAGCAAGTCATGATATCAAATCTAGGATAATATTGCCTTAAACCATTATTTCCTAATCTGTCTTGTCTATTCTATTTGCAGTGCTGCCTCATACCTGATACCGCAGAGATACAGTGGCAAAGACAAAAAGACTTAAGTGTATTCTTATTCCTAAAGATCAAAGAATTCTTGGAACAGCTCCTCAACAAATGCATCTGAAAACTTAAATTTTAAGCTGGCCAGAAATTAGTGACTATTACGGAATGTCTGAGGCACAAAAGAAGATATTCTTTGACAATGAACCTCAGCTGTTCACAAAACCCATACAATGACTCTGAAAAACCACAGAATAAAGACAACTGGAGTATTTGTATATATTAACTCCAAAGTTAAACAATGTTGAAGAAATACTATGGAGACCCATATATTTAATCACAAATTGTAGAACTCCCCACAAAATACAGGCTTATGGTATACCTATGTCAGATATATCCTAGAACAACCAAGATTAAAATGGATGGCTTTTTAGTTTGAGGAAAAAGAAAAAAAAATTTAAATCCCACAAGCATACACATACACAAAGGTAGATACGAGGGAAAATGTTTAAATGCATTCAGTGAGCCAGGCATCTTTGCCCTTAAAGTCCTAAAAGTCTCTGTATTATGATGCTCAAGGCAGGTGCAAGGTGAGAGACTACTCGGCAGAAGGAAACTATTAAGATTTGCATGCAATCGAATGTCATAACACATGTCCAGTAGCTCATTTTCTTCTAGTAAAAACAAAAGCTATTCCTCTTATAAGTTATCCCTCCAAGGATATTAACTAGAGGGTCTCCCATTCTGTCCTCTTCACACAAACCCTCTAGCTTTACAGATGTGTACCATTTAACCTATAAAGGCTGGGAAGGGGGGAGGGGAGGCAAGCAGTCACTGAGTTTTGATCCCTCCCAAGGCCTTCCAAAACAAGATGGAGTTCCATCGCTTTGTTGACTCCTCCCCAAGGCTTTAAATATTAGAGCTGCAGTCTGTGAGGAATTGTTTTCCTAGCCTGAAACAGCTCGTTAATTATTGATGTAAGCCATACTTACAAAGAGGTGCTTGTACACTCTTCTGCACGGCACTGCCATCTAGTTCTCCCTCCAAAACACACACGTGGTCTTTACTACGTAGCAACATAAAATCAGTGGCAATAATGACAACACAATTCCCACTATTTAAGGGTAGTGGATTCTGCCATGTATACTTGGAAATCTGCCCCTGAAAACTGTCCTTCCAGGATTGCGTGGTTTGGACTGATTTCTTAGACAATTCATGAAGAAAAGCAAAGTTGAGAGCATCACATATACACTTTCAACAAAAAAAACTGATCACAAAATAAATCCCACTTGAATACCTCTATCAGCCAGTGGGGATATTCAGGAAGGTGTCCTTTCAATTCCTCCCTTAGATTGCCCAAGAGCCAGTGGGGCTCACTTGAAAAGTAAACACTACTTCACTGGTTGCAAAGGCATCTTACCCAGACAGTCCCAGAGCCGAGACTATTTCAAAAGCTTTCTATTCTGGAAAAGTCGGCCTGACTTTATTGTTTTGTTGTTTTTGCTTTCTGGTAGAGAGGCTTAGAATGCTGCAAACAACTTTTCACAAAGGACTGCATCCAGGAACTGTGTATGACACACAGGAGAGTAAGAGCAGCTACAACCAGCAACACCCCCAAGGAGCCTGTGGTGTTCACCCATAGTGGTCAACATCCTAAATTAGCCAACTGCTGGACTTCACAGCAACACTACCCCAACCAACCATGTTAATGACGAGACACTATTTTTCTAAAGATTAATTCACCCCATGTGTTATTAATCAGCAGGGTAACTGAAAGCTCATGTTTAGAAAGAAAAAGAAAACAAAAGAAAACGCTAGCCCAGTTGAGCAGAACTTAATTGCATTATTGTTTTTATTATGGCTGCTACGCTGGTTTCCCTGGGTCCTTGGCTCCTCCACCACAAATATCCAGACACAGAAGCACACATAGATGGGAAAACAGAAAACCAAGGGTCAGGAAGAAGAGCATTTTGAAGAGAAACGTTTGTCTCTGCAAAGACGGGTCAAGTATGCATCCAGGCTGCCTTGAGAAGTAATTAAGCCTTCACTCGTTTCATTTCAGACCGTCCCAACTTGCACCAGGGTGAGCAGCTGCGGGAGATCACGGAGGCTGCGGTGCCAGACAGACAACCCCATCCATCTCTCCGCCGGCCGCGCCGTTTCCAGGTGGCCTGTTCTACCAGCACAAAGCTAACCTCCCTTTCAGAGTATTATGCTCCGGGACTAGAGCAGCCCGTCCAAAGCCACGTCAACGGTCCCGCGTAGAGACCTCAGAGAACCGGCTTTTCACCTTAAGTCTTTAGGTTAGAAGCCAAAGAGTCCCGCAGGCAATTACGGTCGCTGACGGCCTCCACCCCAAGTCCCTGCGGCTAGTAGGGTAGGAGCAGAACCGGCGGGGAAAAGGGAAAAAGAGACGCGGTAGTGTGAGCAAGAGGGATGGGGCTCCTATCCCTTTAGAGACTAGGCCAGTGACACTGTGAGACTAAGGATGAAAAGCAGCGGCACAGCCCGGGTCTGGGGAAAGAGGGAAGCCGCCAAGCTCTCTTGTAGCTCGAGGCACCACGGGCTCTGGCCGGGAGGGGCCCAGAAACTCAGAAACCCAGTGGGAACGGCCGGACGGGGAAGGGGGGGTTCTTCCGAGAGTAGGATGTGAGGAGGAACGCGGGAGGCAGTGGGAGACTTCTCTGGTTGTGCTGGGGGAGAGGCAGAGAGGGGTCGCCCGTGCAGTCAGGACAGCTCGCAACACGTCCCCGCAAAACTGCACATTTTTGTGGTTTCAAATTGAAGACCAAGGAGAAGATGCCAAGGTTCAACCCCCTGCCTGGGGCGCTTTCCCCCCGCCCCCCAGCCTAGGTTTCGGAGTCCCCCTCCTCGCTTAGGGACCTGGGCTGTGCCCAGCTGTCGGCCTCCTCTATTCCTTTCGGGGACGCCCCCCACGCCCAAGCGCGACGTCCGCCCTCCCAGTTCGTGTCGGCTCCCCGCCCTGCGCGGCGACCGCGGCCGGCCGGCCACCTGCGCCCATCTGCCCCGGACCCGGCAGGCCCCGGCTGGGGCGCCCGAGGGAAGTTCCGCGGGCTCTCCCAATCCGGGGAAGGATTTTTTTTCTTTTCTTTTCTTTTCTAAACAAACAAATAAATAAACCTTAGCGGCTTGCACCCGCCTTCCCTTCACGCCCACGCAGCACCTCCCCTGCACACGCGCCGCGAGGTGCCTCTCCCGCCAGACAATGGGTTCGGAGCCGGCCGGGCTGGTTCGCTCGGAGCCCCCGGCCCCATTCCCCGGGACCCTGAAGAGGAGTGTGTGTGAGCGTGAGGGATTCCGGGTGCGGGGGAAGCGAGGTGAGGGAGGCCACAAAGGGGAGGGTGGGCGCCTCCCCACCCCGTGAGGCCAGGAGGTCACACGGGGCACGGGGAGCCGGGGAGGGGTGGAGGTCAGGCGCGCTGCCCCACGCCCGGTCGCCGCACACTCACCAGCACGATGGCAAACCGCTCCTCCAGTTCCCCCGGCTCGGGCATCGGCAGCTTCAAAGGCACGTTGTGCGCCCTGAAATCGGTCTGCTGTGAATCCATGCTCCCGGCGTTGCCCATGTCGGCCGGGGCCGGGGTCGCCACCGGCCCCTCGCGTGCGCGTCGGCGATCAGAACAGCTCCCGGCGGTCGGCTCCCCCACGCCCTCCGCTTCGCCCCGGAGAGTGTGCAGCGCACGCCGCTCCCTAGCAGCGCCCGGAGCTCAGCCGCCCGCCGGCCTCCCTCATGCTCTCCGCCGCCCCGGAGCAGCCCCGGCCTCTTTTCCTCGGAAAGGGTCGTCAGGGCGCCGGGCGCCCCCGTGCATGGTGCTCCGCCGGCACACCGGCCCCTGCCAGCTCTCGCGGCCAGCGGGCGCGCGCGCTGTGGTTCCTCGGCCTCCCACCGGAGCGGCCGGCCACTGCTGCCGCTGACACTCGCAGCCCACCCCCCGGCCGGCGCCCAGCGACCCGCAGCGCCCGCTCGCCCGGCACCTGGAGCAGGACAAACGCCGCTCGGCGCTCGCCTACACAATACCCCCTCGCGGCCCCCGCCCCCGGCCCGCTCCGCCCACCGCCCCGCGGCCTGCCGGGACGCGTAGTTCCCGCCGCCGGTGTCCGCGCGCGCAAAGCCACGCCCTCCCGGCGCGGCCGGCCGGGCAGCACCGCGTGCGCGCGGGCCAGGTGCGCCTCAGCGGCCCCGCTCCCGACGCCTGCGGCCCTTTCCACCCGGCTCTGTACCGCAACTGACGCGTGGGCACGCATTACAGATGAAGGAATGAATGAAACGGATCAGTGAGTCCATGCATGGATGCTGACCCCTACAGTCCCACCCAGGTCCTCTCCACAAGCCGGGAGCCGGGGTGGATCCAGGGGCGCTTGCCTTATTGTTCTTTCTTCCATATTCATGGTATGTGTTCTTTGATGTACCTGAAATGTTGGGTAAAATATGATACACTGGTATATGCTCACACTCTTCAGAGCTGGGTGAGGATTTAGTTCATTCCTGAACAAAGCACCTGTCCAAGTGCCTGTCTCTTACTGTTCCTTGAGGGAAGTTGGAGGAGAGGAGAGGGGGGCTGCCTCTGGCCCGGATTACTTTCTAGGCAAAAGCAGAAAATGTATGCTTATGTTTCATGTGAACATGTTTCGTGCTGTTATGTTGACAGCATATTAGAGGGGGGATCTTTGGGGATGAACTTAGGCGGAAGTTTGCTTGTGTCCCAGAGAACACAGCTTGGCCCCGTGGTCTTGGTTGTGTTTGAAATAGTAACTATCATTCAAAACGATGGAAACAGAAACAGTCTCCCAAGTGACTTTAGCGAACTGCTCGTGTTGTCCGGTTCAAAGGCATCCTGTGGTTGACTTGTGGCTGTGCTCGTGTATCCGTGTATCGTGTTTCTGAATCCTGACTGTGTACCCAATTCATTTGGGGACTTTTTTTTGGTGAAAACGACACACACCTGGGGTTTTGCCTGTTACCAGAATCTTTGAAGAGCTGAAACCCAGGCAGGTGTATTTTTAACAAGCTCCCCAGGTGATCCAGATAGACAGCTAAGGGTATCCTCCTCTTGTTACAAAGCAGGGTAAATCATTCAATTATCAAGGACCACACTGCATCTGGCTTTATACATCCGAAAACATTGGGAGCCTCATAGATGCTGAGGGACTATTTGTTGAATAGTGACTTGTATCCAGACTGTATGGAGCAAAAACATTGTGTGTGTGTGTGTGTGTGTGTGTAGTATTACAAGAAATGTCTTCTTTTAAAGAAATGAGAGAATATAAATGAACTAAACTTGAAACTTCTGAGTAAATCAGTAATTATACCATGGAAGTTAGTGGCTTTGTGTTGCTGCCCAAAGAGAGAAAAACAAAGCCAATGAACGTGAGAAAGAATGCCTCTAGGGCAGCCCAGGTAAAACATTTCTGACCCCAAAAAATAGATTTTGTTTATTTGTTCTCCCTTAAACAGATACTTGGGTCTCACTGACTCTCAAATTCAGCCCACCCAGAGCAACGCTGGGCTGGATTAGAAAGGCTGGAATTCTTTCGTGCAGCTGAGAAAGCCTTTTTAAATTGTATTTATGGCTCCCTCCGGCCGTGCTTCTGCCAGTAATTAAGACCTTTTCCTCTCCTTAAGTCTTATCACATCTAGCCTCTCTCAGAATCTCCCATTTGACAAAGGCCAAGGACAAAGTGTGCAAAGCTAGGAACCAAAAGAACTTTTCTGCTATCTGTAGATCTGTGCTCTCTAATAGTTGGATATTATTTATGGTCGTTCATGAGAACAGAAATAATCAAACCTTCCATAGAATTCTAGAACTTTCCATACAAATTTCCAGCAAGTGTCAGGAAACTTTGTTTTGTGTTTTGTCATTTTTCCTCCAGCCAAGCAAAATTAAACTCAGGCAGTCGTTTTAAAATCTATATTTAAATTTTCTGATCCCTAATGCATATGACTTGCTTTGACTTATATTGTAAGTTGTTAGAAAAAAAAAACTGAAAGCATCTATTCATCTTCTCTGAAAGCTGAAATGTTAGAATGTTTATCCTTCAATTTGCCAAGCATTTGCTAGCTGTGTCAAGATGACTTGGTCAGGAATTCCGCCATAATGGTGGTAATAGCTCTCAAGTAAGCTTTTCTATCATCCGTAACAAATGCATCTACAAGATGAGCCTTTGAAAGCCTGGAGCTGAGTTCTCCTGGAGTCTCCTAGGATTTATGTGGAAGGAACCATTCTGCTGCTAAGCACTTAGTATCCTTCAGGGCTACAATATAACCCTAAGATTGTGATTGTCTAGAATTCAGGAAAGCAATGCAATGGCCATTGCTAGCCCTGAATCTAAATTGCAAAGTGGTCAGTAGATGGAATTTTTAAGGGATTGCTACTTGTCAAATTGTATCTGCAGCAGTCCAGCAAGATTCACATATCTGTTTACGTTTATGTGAAATGTATTTTTGACAACTTATAAGTTACTTTCCTGGGTCTTAAATAGTTTTCATTAATTACTGCTTTGTGCAGTCTTCTTCAATCTATTAAATTGCAGATAAAGATACACATTGTTCTCCAGGTCTTGTCCTTCAGCATCAGTTATGAATGTTTTTAATTTATTTAATTATTTTATGACACAGTTCCATAGGCTCCGAGGTTTTTCTTCCCCCCCTTCCAATTCTCCACCCTCCCTACAGATTACCCCTATATCATTACAAGAGTATAGTCCTTTGCAAACAGTCAAAAGTCCACCATTCTGCTATTTTAGTATATCCTGTCATTGTAGTTACAGACAACAACAGAAAGTCCAGCATTTGATTGTCAAAATATATTTAACAGTTTCATTGGGAATCCATCTTTGATTTGGAAGTAGAGATGCGCACTGCATTGTATCTTCACTGAAAATTATAGTCTCTATTACACAATTACTATATATTCCCTTAAATGAAAAGCCATAAAACAAAATCAACAACAGAAAGAAGAAAATAAAAAATTTACAACATGAAGTTAAATAACATGCTACTGAATAACCAATATGTTGCTGAAGAAATGGGAAAGAAATTGAAAAACTTTTAATTTTTTAATTAATTAATTTATTATTCCATGGTACAATTCCATAGGCTCTGGAATAGCCCTTCTTCACTCCCCAAAAATCCTGTCCCCCCACTGATTTCTCCCATGCAATTATAATAGTATAGTCCTTCGGGCCACACTTAAATAACAGACTGATAGAATTATAACTCCGTATGAAGGACTATACTATTATAACAATGTGGGGAAAATTTGTTGGGGGTGGAATTTTGGGGGGGGTGTAGAAATCCCAGACTCTACAGAATTATATGATAAAATTCAAATTTAAAAGTAAAATTTTAAAAAATAAAAGCAATGTTACAGTCTTTAACACTCAGTCATAAATCCATCATTCTGTTCTTTAAGTGTATCTTGACATTGCAGGCATGGACAATGGCAGAGAGTCCAGCATGCTAGTGTCAAGATACATTCAATATTTCACTGGGAGTCCATCTTTGATTTGGAAGTAGAAATGCATACTGCCTTGTATCTTCACATCTCTATGTGATAGTCTGTACTACACAATTATTATGCATTCTCATGAATGAAAATCCATAAAACAAAATTTCAACAGAGAAAAAGAAAATTTACAACAACACGAAGTTACATAACATGCTACTGATTGACCAATGTGTCGCTGAAGAAGTGCAAGGGGAATTCAAAAACCTTCCTAAGGCAAATGATGCTATCATATAACTTACAAACCAGTGAGGAAATTAATAAGAAAAACAAAAACTTTGTTTTGAATGAATAAAAATAAAAAATATCAAGTCCCTGAGATGTAACAAAAACAATATCAAAAGGGCTATTGATCTTGCATTTTGCATGAGGGTTGCTTTATATCACAGAGAACATATGATATTTGTCCTTTTGGGATTGACTTATTTCACTGAGCATATTGATTTGTAGTTGGGACTGTTTGGTTGCAAATGGTAGAATTTCATTCTTTTTAGTGGCTGAGTAATATTCCATGGAGTAGATGTACCTCAGTTTCTTTAACCACTCCTCTTTTGACAGAATCTGGGTTATTCCCATGTCTTTGCTGTTGTAGATTGTGCTGCTATAAATATAGGATTATATTTCAGATCCATTTCTCATATGCAGATTTCATTTTCTTTAAATATATTCCTAGTAGCAGCATTTCTGGGTCATATGGCAGGTCAATTTTCAGTTCTCTTAGCATACTCCATTCCTAATTCTATGGTAGTTGTACTAGCCTACATTCCCACCAACAGTAAAGGTAGGTACCTTTTTCCTCACATTCACCCCAGCAGCTGTTGGTAGAGTTCTGAATGCCAGCCAACCTAATTGGAGTTAGGAGGAACCTCAATGATAGGTAGGGAGCCTTTTTTCATGTGTCTATTAACCATTTGAATTTGTTCTTTCGAAATATGTCTGTTCATTTCCTTCATCCAGTTCTTCACAGGGTTTTTTGTTTTGCTTTTGTTCAGTTTCTGATACCCTTTATAAATCCTGGATATTAGTCCCATATCAGTTGTGTAGTATAGTTTATTTTGGCTTTGACTGGCTGTGCTTTTGGTGTCTTTTCACATTCCAATATCTTGGAGAGTGTCTCTTCCCATTCCTGTATCTTAGAGACTGCTTCCTACTTTCCCTCTAAGAGCTTGATGGTTTCTGGATGAAGACTTAAGTCCTTGATCCATTTAGAGCTGACAGATAGAGGTCTTGCTTCTTACCTCTGCAGGCTACTATCCAATTGTCCCAACAGTATTTGTTGAAGAGACCAGCTTTTCCCCTGGATTATTTCCAGTTCTCTTGTTGAAGATTAGTTGGCTGTGCATGTGCAGGCTTCTTTCTGAGGTTTCTATTCTGTTCATTGATCTTCCCTGTTTCTGTACCAGTACCAGATTGTTTTGATGACCACTACCCTGTAATATGTCTTGAGGTCTGGAATTGTGATTCATTCAACTATTTGTGGTCTCTTGTGTTTCCAGATGAACTTTTGTATCATCTTTTCTATTTCTGAGAAGAATGTTGTTGAGATTTTGATAGGGATCATGTTGAATCTATAGTTATGAATGTTTTTGTCACCAAATTAATAATGGTTTTAGCATTTCCATCTTTCTTATCAAGAAAAAGATGCAGGAAAAGGTGACTGCTAATGTTTGCTCATCTATATAGAATCAAGAGTTTGAGTACTGGATGCAAAGGGAGTGGAGCTAGGCAAACAAGTGGGAGACAACATCTTCTAACCCCTCCCCTAAATAGTTTGCATCTCTGAATACAATTTTACATTTATATTTGACTTAGTGTTTTATCAAGTATTTCTACTTTATCTTCTCAATACAACAAGAAGTGTTAGGTTAAACAGGACTAAGTATTTTTCCCCAGTTAATACAATTGACAGAGCTTAAATATTGATAAGTGAACTCCCAAGAACTGGTAATGGAATAGCTAGGTATTTCATCTTTTGCTCTGTAATCTCCTTTAACATTGTTTTCTTTGTAGTTTTGTTACAGTGAATCTATGTGTCTTGAGAACCTATGTATCCTGCTCAGAACTTGGTCTGCTTCCTCAGTTTGGAGATTCAACTGTTTTTTACAATTCTGGAAAATTATTTTGCCATCCTCTTTTCATTCTTTGTTTTCTTCTTCCTGTCTTCCCCTTCCTCCTCCTCGGTCCCCCGTCCTCCATCCTCTGAAACTTATACACATAGATCCTTAATCTATCCGTGGCCTCTTAACTGTTCTTTTCTATTTTTTGTGACTTTATCTCTTGACTGCATTTTGCCTCATTTCCTTCTAGTATGGAAATTATTTAAACTCTTCAACTCTGTCCATTATTCATGGAGATTTAAGTTTTACTGCTGGTTTGCTGCTAGATTTTCTTTTTTTAAAATTTTTATTATTTTTTTATTGGAATGGCAGATATACAGAGAGGAGAGACAGAGAGGAAGATCTTCCGTCCGATGATTCACTCCCCAAGTGAGCACAACGGCCGATGCTATGCCGGTCCGAAGCCAGGAGCCTCTTCCGGGTCTCCCACGTGGGTACAGGGTCCCAAAGCTTTGGGCCTTCCTCGACTGCTTTCCCGGGCCACAGGCAGGGAGCTGGAAGGGAAGCGGGGCTGCTGGGATAGAACCGGCGCCCATATGGGATCCCGGGTGTGCAAGGCGAGGACTTAACCACTGCACCACCGCGCCAGGCCCATCTACTGGATTTTCTTACTGAAAAACTTCTAGTAGAATTTCCTGTCCTTTCACAAATCTACCATTCCATTTTCATACTGTTTTATTCTTCCGTGATGGTTTATAGTTCTTTCATTCAAGACATTTTTGGTGGGAAACAAAATACTTGGTTCACCTTGACAGACATTTATTTCCTGCTTTTGTTTTGTTTTGTTTTCTATATTCAAGAATTTTAACTATCTTCACTGAATAATTTTGATTTTATAATTTAATTTAGCAGTTTCCACCTTCTTGACCATTATTTCAGATAGCTACAGGTTGAGCAGCCCTAATCCAAAATTCCAAAATTTGAAATGCCTCATATCTAAAACTTTCTGAATGTCAACATGATGCCACAAATGGAAGGTTCCACTGATGAGTGGCAAATCACAGCCAAAATGCAGATGCACTAAAATGTTGTATAAAATTCCATTCTTATGTGGCAAAGGTATTTTGAAACAAATGAAATTGGTTCCCTTCCCTAATATATCTTATAATGTATTATGAATTTTCCACATTCCCAAAAAAATCAAAGCCTGGATTATTTCTGATCCAAAGCATTTTGGATAAGGAATACTCAACCATGGTAACTATTTGTAAATTTTTAAAAATTCAGTTTTGGTGTTTGGCCTAAGATGCTGGTTAAGTGGTGGACATTGTGGTGGGTCAAGCTACTGCTGAAAATTCCCAGATTCCATATCAGAGTGTCTGATTTGGGTCCCGCTACACCACTTTTGATCCTGCTTCCCACTAATGAAACGGTGGCAACAGATTTTGACCTCAGTGTTTGGGTTCTGTAACTCATGTAGGAGACTTCAGATGGAGTTTCTGGCTGCTAACTTCAGCCTGGTCTGGCTGTTGTGGCCATTTGGAAAGTGAACCAGTGAATTGAAGACAGATGAATCTCAATCTTTCTCTATCTTTCAAATAATTGTGTATGCATGTGCATGTGTGTATGTGTGTGTGTATACGTGTGTATTAGTTAGAATACCTGCATCCCATATTAGAGTCCCTGGTTTTGCAATCTAGCCAAGGCTCCTGACTACAACTTCTGACAAATGCAAACCATTGGAAGCAGCAGTGATACCTTAACCAGATGGGTTCTTGCCATCCATGTAGGAACCCTATGCCTCAGGGCTTTCAGAACCATTCAAGTAATACCCTCAGAACATTATTCCCCATATCAGGGTCTTTAGGGTATTATCAAAGGACCATCTTTCACCCCCAGGCGCTGATGTAGTTTGACAGCAATGATGGTCCCCCTCCTGAACTGCAGACACAGGAGAAAGAAAGAAAAAAAAAAGACAAACTTGTCTTACCCATCTTCTTCCATAACTAACACACACCCCACCATAATCAGAGGCCCACATAGGCATGAATCACTCTCAACTATGTAAACAATATTAGAAATAAAATTTTAAAAAGTATGGACTAGGGATATCTCTGTGGAAGGGGTAAAGGGTAGGTATTCCAAATGGATTAAGATATATCTGATGGGATTCTGTTGAATCTTCCAAAGAGGAATCTGCTATAAAAAGCTTGTTATGAGGTACCTCCTGGCTGGTCCAGGCTATTGTGTCTAGCTCAAGAAACAACTCCGAGATGAAATACAGGTAAGTAAAGGTTAGCAGAACAGTAAGATTTATTTACATGCACAGCAAAAGTACACACACAGGAGAGAGCATGGACAAACTTAGGGGAGAGAGCTACCCTTAATAGGGTTTGGAACTGTTCTTTCATATGATCTGGTGATATGAGGAGTGGCATCTGGGGCCAGAATTACTTGGATCTCCAAAGAGGGTAGAATTTCAGGAAGGACTTTTGTCATGCCTATTTGTATGCCCTTTTGTTTGGACATCTGCAAGGTGTCATGGTGTCAGGCACATGCTAGGAGTGGAAGTGTTAGCCATGGTAATTATTATAATGGTGTTTTAATGAAGTAAAGGTTTCTGAGGGGACATAGCAATTACACTGAATATTTTTAGCTAGTACAGATCTTTTTAAAAAGCAAACAAATTTATTTTTACTAGAAAGACAAATCTACAGAGAGAAGGTAAGCTAGAGAAAGAAAGATCTTCCATTCACTGGTTTACTCTTCAAATGGCCATAGAGGCTGGAGCCAAATCAATCTGAAGTCAGGAGCCAGGAGCCTCATCCAGATCTCACATGTGGATGCAGGGTCCCAAGGACTTGGACCATCCTCCTCTGTTTTCCAAGTGGGGAAATGGGGCAGCCGGGACACCAACCCTGGCAACTGCATGTGGTGTGTGTTTGTTTGTTTGTTTCATTTTGTTTGCTGCAAAGAAGTAAGTTTGCACAGTGCATGCCAGTCTGTAGTGCAGGTATGTCTGCATTGCAGATGTTGTCAAACTTCACCTTTCTTCCAGCTGCCTCCCTGCTTACTTCATAATGTCTGACTTCCTACACCTAGAAACAAACTCCTCCCACATATGCTCCCATCACTTCCATAAGCCACCATAGTGCCCTCCAGCAATGATGTGTGGCCTTTCAGTCTCTGAAACCACAAACTAAACAATCCTGTTTTATTTATGAAATTAGTCTGTCTTAGGAATTTCATTACAGCAGTGGAAATAGACTATACCCTAACTATGTCTCTCAGATATCACCATCCCATCCAAATTTGGTAAAACTCAACCTGGGTCATTTTTTTTTAATGCTATGGAAACAGTAACACAGAAACTTCTTTATGTGAATTTAATATATATTTGTACACAAACACATGTGAAGATAGAAAAAAGTCCATGGAAAATTAAAAGATAGGTTTATTCTGGAGGAAAACCTGTTTAAATCCATTTGTAGTTTCTCATAACATGCATTTTTCATGAACTTTTTGAAATTTGTCTTACCCATCTTCTTCATATACCAAAAACATATTGGTGCTTCTTTTAAAATCGTTGATACATTAAATAAGCACACCACTGGTGAAATCAAAATTGTTAAAATTATAACCCAGTTAAAAACATAGGTGAAAAATTGAAGCTTTTCCAAATGGGCTCTCAAATATTTGTCCCCACCCCTTGCTTTGCCTTAGCAATTGGTCTGTTTAAGAGTAAATGAACGTAGCAAGACTGTAATTAGTTTACTACTAAAAGTCACTTGAAATGTCCTGTATGCAACTCCTACAGCAAAAGAAAACAGACATATCACCAAAGGCAGACAGCACTGTTACCTATTCTGATCCTTTGTACTACTGCATTTTTGTTTCTATTACCTCCTCCAGAAACCTCAACAGCCTATTGAAATTTTAAAACAATTTTTAAAAATTGGGAGCAACAACAATGGCAACTACAAAGGAATGTGGTACTGATGTGGAGTGTCTCTTGTTTATTGCAGGGAGTTTTCTAAACTTCCCAGCTTAATATGAACTGTCTTCCAGGAGGGTCAGAGTTCTTGAGCTGGACTGTGTGGGAGGTCCAGGAGGTGCCATCCATTCCTGGCCGCCTCTTCAGATCAACACAAACTCTGGGACTCCGAGGCTGTCCAGCAGTTTTCAACAGCTTCTAACACTAGGAAAATAAATCCTTTGAAAATAAGATTCTCAAAACAAGAAAGCCAAAGGGGGTGGGGGGGCATCTTTATTTCTGGCTGCAACAATTTCAACCAGAATAATTTCTACAAGGATAGCAAAAAAGAAAAATCAGTTTAGACCAAAATGTTCTCTATATGTATATAGTACATTTATTACATATATGAATCTATAATATTGTTTCCTTTTCTTCCTTTTGGGAGAGAGAACTTTAAGAACTATAGATTACTTTCTGATCTTAAGAAAGGGAGGCTTGTTATCCTGTAAGAGTCCATCAGACTGTGAAATCTGTCTTTTCTCCCTGTCTTGCTCAACCTGCGTGACACAGATTCCCTCTTTGGGGCTTCCAGAAAAGAATGTCACCAAACATTAATTATTCTACCTAATGAACTTTAATTTCTTGACTTGCAATTGAAATACTGAAGGCTAGTATCATGGCAAGAAGATATGCTGATGGCTTCAATTCCTGTCTCTCTTTACTTCTTAGGTGATATTGGAAAAACACATTATACCTTACAGCCTCAGTTTCTGCTTTACCAGTTGGTAAGATTCCAGGAAACAATTTATGTAAAGTGGCCATTCAGATAATGCCTGATGTATGATAAGCATTTAATAAGCAACTTGTTCTTATGTTCTTTTTCAAGGTGGTAATGAGTTTAATCTTAGGTCTAGTATTAAAGAGGTGAGGTTTTCTGCATTCCTGGAAGAGTAAAGGGAGAGAAACATATGCTCCTTTTCCAGTCACAGCATGTTTTATATAAGATAGAACATGGCATGGTTTGTAGCCCATGAGAGTTTCCTAATGTCCTGGTTCCTCCAGTGATGGAATGCTAGTCTGGTTACTCAATACAATAGTAGTCGAGAAGTAAAAGCCACAGGGGCCTGGCACAGTGGCCTAGTGATTAAAGTCCATGCCTTGCTTACACCAGGATCCCATATGGGTGCCAGTGTGTGTCCCAGATGCTCCACTTCCCATCCAGCTCCCTGTTTGTGGCCTGGGAAAGCAGTTGAGGGTGGGTCAAAGCCTTAGGACCCTGCATCCATGCAGGAGACACAGAAGAAGCACCTGGCTCCTGAATTCAGATCCACTCAGTTCTGGCCATTGTGACCACTTGGGGAGTGAACCAGCAACAGAAGATCTTTATCTCTCCTTCTTTCTGTAATTGTGACTTTCCAATAAGGATAAATGAATCTTTTACACCAACAACAAAGCAGAAGAAGCAGTAGTTAAAGCCATGGTCAGAGTGATGCACACAGTATTTCCAAACATTTTTCTGATAGTAAAATTCACCCTGGATGCTCATGGAACATTCCAATGTGTCCCCTAGAAATTCTAAATCAGTAAGTCTGGGACAAGCCCCCAAATCTGCATGCTAAGCCGTAAACCCCAAGTGGTTCTTATTTCAGGCAAATTTAGGAAACACTAATTAATTGGTTGGAACTGGGGAAATGACTCATATGCAATTAAGCAATAATGTCTCTGCTTAAGGAACAATGCCAGGTTATTTTAAAGCCATTGAACAATTATAGTATATACATCATTCTAAACATCGAATTAAGCTGTTATTTCACCCAGAGAGATTATCTTGTAAAATATATTCATACAATTTTTAACGTTTTAAAAATATAATCAAGTTTTATTTGCATTTGTTCGGTTTTTTGAGGGTTGAAGGAGACTGAAGCAACTTTTTGGCTCACTTATACAAGTTGTTCAGTTAAAGAACTACTGCTAAGGAAGCAGTTTTGTTGGGTGTCCAATTTTTATAATTCTCTCCTGCACCACTAAACTCAACATTACATCCTTTACGGAAGAAATTAAATTGTCCAGAGCTCCCAAATGCTGCTGAGACCATTTTATCAACTTAATTTTACTAACAAATGTTTAGTGCATTGTATCATCTTGGTTTGCAATTGTTTTCCATGCACAATTAAGATCAAAGAGAAGTTCGTGGGTGGAAGGAAGGGGGAGAGGGCTGGGCAGCTAATTAGTTGAACAAAAAGCTCTCCCTCCAAGGATCAAGCCCTTGGCCTCTGCTGTAAGCACAAGTCACAAACACCTGCAGAGCTCATCGTCTCTCCAGAGAGCCAAACTGTGCTCACTGCTGGAGCCGTCTGTATCAGAAAATGCTGACCACAGGGGCCAGACGGGCCTGTCTCCGCTCCAGTTCTCATTGTCTGTGTGCTTTGTTCTGGTGAATTTAGGGAGTGGGAGGTTTCTGAGATTATTAAACCATTTCAAATAGTGAGTTGAAATGCGTGAGAAGGAAGCAAGACTCAGAATCAAAACATATACCCACCACTGCCTTTAGATCTATTAGTACACTTATAACAATTAAAAGTAGAAGTTCCAAATGTGAAAAATGCATTGGGATTGTAGAGAATACATAGCCCTAACCCATGTTTTGTGCAGTGGTCATCTATTTTGTTATTTATCCAGCACCTCTTCATCTTGGAAAAGCAACCTTCCCTCCTTCTAGAAACTGTCCTTCCTTCCCTCCCTTCCTATTATGAACAAAAGAGCTCCCATATTTCTGAAGCCCTCTTGGCCACTTTGCACTTTTGACTAAAAGGATTGGTTTAGATTCTCTACTTAGCTATATTATCGAGTCTTGCCTTTGGATGCCTTGGCAGGGCCAGATCAAAAATTTTGCAGGGTTCATAACTGGGCCAGGTGCTCTACACCCAGGAGGTCCTAAAGAAAATTCCAACCCAGAGTAAATATTAATCAGTAATTCACCAGAACATTAATTGTGTGCCAAGCATGGCATTAAACTATTCAAATAAGCTATCAGCAGTACTACCATGAAGTGAGTTGGGTATTATGCCTGCTTCTATTTTGCAGATGAGAAGGGTGATGCATAAAGTTGCAATCTGCTGTCCTGAGAACCCACTGTTTCCAGGGCTGCTGGCCAGTGTGCTGCTATTTAAAGGAAGTGGCTGTTCCTCACATTTCTTGGTTACTTCTGCCCATGGTTCCCAAACAGTGGCAAAGACAGTGAAAGGGCCTTTACCACACTGAGCTTAACTCAGGCCAAGAAGCAAATCTCACTTTCCTGGGCTACCTTCCTCTTTCTTGTTCTTCACACATGGGTCCCATGCTTCCATTTTAGTTCTCATTTTCAGCTCTGCCCTGTTGCCTGCTTCAGCTTTCTTGTCACCCCTTGCAATTGCTTCCTTCCCTACAGAAGGCCTGCAAGGAATTTTTGGTTAAGTTAGAATTACCATCAGAATCTGGATTTCTTTCTTTCCTAGTATTATTTTCATGTACATTTTCTTTTAATAACAAAGTTTTTGTTGCTTTTTAGTTTTTATTTACTTATTTGAAAGCCAGAGAGAGTTGGAGAAACAGAAAACTTTGATCTGACGATTCAATGGCCAAATACCTGTAACATCCTTGGAGTCTGGAATTCAGTCCAGGTCTCCTATAGCGGTGGTAGAGACTTAATTACTTGAGCCATCATCTGTCTACTGCTTCCCAGGAATGCACTGGCAGGACACTGGAATGAAAAGCAAAACCAGATAGTCTGGTATGGGATGCAGTTATCCCAAGTAGCCTGTAACCAAATGCTTGTCACCAATTTGCCATTTTTGACTGTCCCGAATTTTTGTGGTCCATCCATCCTTGTCACTGTTTTGCCCTGATTTGTAGGCTCATCCTATGTTCTCAGTGGAATCATTCGTTTGTCTAGCTCTACTAGCTACCTGTGATCACATATGCTGATTCTCTGCTTCTGCTTTGGCTTGTTCTTTGCTGTTAGCCTGTATTGAGCTATTGCCACTTGTAGTCTGGCATCAACAATTCCCTCCGAAATTTCACCAATACAGAAAATGGCATCTTTCTCCAACCTCCCTAAACATCTACTGAAGTTTACAACTTGGAATCCTTCTTGATTCATATAGATCCTTCCATTGTTCACTGAACTTTTCCAATGTGCTAGGCTATCCTCCTATAGTCTGCATTTTAGTATCTTCCTGCTTTAAATCTGTTCTCATTTCACAACATCCCAGATGTAGCTTCCAGGGTAAGGAATGTTATCTTACATTGTAATCACTCCAGTGATTTTCTTGAGCTCCTTTTGAATTAGAGCTAAACTCTGCAGGGTTCAAGGAATTGCACTAACTGTACCATACCTAATTCCTCTTCCCAGATGTGACAGTCTCTTGTACATCCCTTGGCAAGTCTCCAGAATTCCACTAAATGTAAAGCTCCCAAATGATTGTCCTAAAGTGATTTTCTTGATTAAACTCATCTCATCTCTCACTATCACTTCTTAGACTTTCTAAGGGCAAATCAAACACATTAGATTGCATGACATTTAACATGCTTATTTTACCCAGATACAATTTAAATAAATATTTTGTCTTTCCAACTCGCTTGTAGGGTCTAGCCATGCAAATGTAATTCACACTCACATGCATTTGGATCATCTGAAGTGGCTTATGAAAATAAAGCTATTTAGCCCCATCACCATTAATTAGGCTATTCCTATAATTTCAAGAAGGTTGTGTTTTTGAAAAAGTTCACTGTGTTGTTCATGTGATTAGAGTTGGGATCAATTGTGCTGGAAGAAAAGACACTAGGATTGTAAGGCATTTATGTTTTGATACCAAAGCACTTTCAGCTCTGTGCTTGGCATATGGAAGACTCTCACTACTTGGTTGCTAGAGGAAGGAATAAATAAACCCGACTTTAGGAGGAAATGCAGTCATGGGCAATCTTCCCTGCCCTGGAAATCTGTACAATTTCACTGAAAGTGCCTGTGATACCAACTCAATTTGATGTAGTCCATGGGCCCTCATGAGTTAGTGTTTTTAAATCTTCACATTTTCCTTCTTCCTAACTTAATGTAGTTTTACTTTGCTTATTTTGTGTGATGAAATGTTTTTGTGTGTGATGACATACTTGTTAAAAACTCTCAAGATGTCATTTAATTTGCTTTCAGTTTCCTCCTGGATAAAACTAAGGAATTTCTCTCCATAATAACTCAATAAAAACAACAAAATAGTATTAAGTGAGGTAACTGTTATTACAAGGAAAACTAAGAAAGTTTTAGCATTTTAATTTTTGTTAATTCAGCAAACTTTTGTTGCATTTAAACCTGTAGATTATGAGGTAAGTCTGCTCAAAAGTGCGGGTGACTGAATCTCCCAGCCACATGAGTGTGGCTGGAAGAACTCCTGCCAAGCCAGGCTTCCTGCTGGGAATCCTGGCTTCCTGTACACCGCTGCCAAGTGGCGGGTGGGGGGTGAATCCTGGGCTTGTACAAGCCTGGGGTCCAAGAATTTCCTATGTCCACAGCCAACAGGCTGAGGGCAGATCTTGAACAGCTCTGGGCATGCTCAGGATCATGCCTCCACCTACTGCTGCCATGTTGGTGGGCAGAGTCCAGATAAGTCTGCTTAGACACATGAATGTCTATATCTTGCAGCCATGTAGCTCTGGCTAGGAGAATCTGCACTGGGCCAGGCTTCCTGCTGGGGATCCTAGCTTCCTGTCCACCTCTGCAAAGCAGTGAGCGAATCTTGGGCTTGTGGGTGGCCAGAGCACCAGTGGCATTGGATTTCGCCTGCTGGCTGCCTGTCAGTGAACTCTGGAGTCTCGGGGGGGGGGGGATGGAATTACTACCTAGGGACATCCATGGATAAGGTCACAGTACGTGTAGGTGAGGAATGAATCCTGAGGGACACTCAACAACAGGGCCACTGTACTTGCAGATAAGCGAGAGGACTGAGACCTGATAGTTTGGAGGGGAGAGACTGGAAAATTTGTATGGGTCAGACTCATGCACCAGCCCACGGGGAAGTCCTGAGTTGGGTTTGCGAGAATGGAATATTGCCGATCACCACATACCAGTCCACATGAAAGCTAGGATTGGGGGCCTGTCTAGCAGGGCTACATCCCAATACTTGACTGAATTTCGGATCAAGGGACGTCATGGCAGGGCCATGACACTAACCAGCAGGTGAGGGAACCAGGTCCAGATTCTGTGGGAAATATGTGGACCAAACCTTTGAAAATGCAAGTCCCACTGGTTAGCTCAAGAGTTGGGGTGGTGATGGGCTAAGCTAGCTGTGTCTTAACAACTTGCCAACACTCACATGTACAGGGGTCGAGAATAGTCTGGGCCAATACAGGCCACAGTGTCCACATGTGCATGCTAAAACACTGTGTGCGGTCGGCTGAGTCACAACATTCACCAGCTCATATCAGGGCAAGATAGAAGAGCAGGGTAGGCTAGTAGGACAAGGGCCTAGCACCCGCTGGCACTTGTGAGATCTGGTTCTGAGAGTGGGCTGAGTGGGAGAACTTGGGAAACTTCTCTAGTGGGACATAGCTCCCGCAGGTGAGCACAGGGTCCAGGCCTGGGAGTCAGGCAGGCTGGGCAAGGTAGCTCAAACTGTTGGCTAATGTGTGGGTTGGTTTTGGAAAGTGGTGGACGGGGCAAGGTCGAGCAAACCTTAGCTCACCAGCAAGTGCAGAAACCAAACTGGAGTGTAGCTCATGCCAGGCTAGGCTGTCACATCTACAGGTTTGCATGAGCCAGGGATGGGAGCAGACTAAGCAGGGCCGGATTGTAGCACCCGCCAATGAGAGTTGCAATTAGGGGCAGACTGGGTCAGCCAAGGATACAGCATCCAAGGAAGACGTCAAGACAGGTGATGGGCTATGCCAAGCTGGGTCAGAGCAACCACTGGCATGCACAAGATCTGTCGTTGGGAACAGGCTGGTTGGGGAGCTGAAGGGATGCCCGGGCTGCGTTGTGGTTCCTACTGGTGTGAGGGCCAGATAGGGGGCTGCTGTCTGGTCTGGACATGGGTACAGTGTTCTTGGCGCAAGTGTGGGCTGGATCTAGGGTGTGCCAGACTGGGCTAGATTCCAGCATTCACTGGTGCTTGTGAGAACCAGGGTAGGTGTAGAATGGGCTAAGCTAGGTCTCTGCCCCTGCTGTGCCATATGTAAGCTGTGTCTGGGTGTGGACCAGGCTTGGCTGGGCTGTAACACCCATTAGTAAAAACCAAAATGAGTGAAGGCTGGTCAGGAATAGCCACTGTTCCTGCTAGGACAGAAGGTGAACTAAGTCAGGTGGACCAGTGTGCGTGAAATCTGGAATTAGGAAAGGTTCTGATGGAGACCATTGGGGAACCACTTGCAGAACCAAAGCAACAATATACTCTTTTTTTTCTTCCTTCATCCTTTTATGAAGTTTACATGGGTATCAGTTGAAAACATCTCACCACATGGAACATAAAACCCCTTTACAATGGCTTATGTAACAGGGGAGTATTTCTTACGTAATGAGCAGTCCTGAGGTAGAGGCTTACAAGAGGCAGCACAATGATTTCACAGCTAATGTCTCTAAAATTCACCTGGCCTATCCTTCCTTCATAATGACAAAAGAACTCCTGTATCTCCAGCTGTCATAACCAAATTCAAGAATAAAATTAAGAAGCATTCTTCTTAGCTTAAAAGAAAGTGGAAAATGGGGTCAGTGTTTGGTGCAATGGTTCAAAAATCGGTTCAGACACCTGTTTCCCATTTTGGAGTGCCTGGCTGGAGTCCCAGCCCTCCTGCTTCCAAGCCAAGATCCTGCTAATGTGCACCCTGGAAGCGAGCAATGATGGCTCAGATACTTTGGTGCTTGCCATGCATGTGGAATCCTGCATTGAATTCCAGAACTCTAACTTCAGTTTGACCCGGCTCTGGCATTGGAGAAGCGAACCAGATCTCTCTTTCTCACTCTCTTAAAAATAAAGTGAAAATAACTAAATGAAAATGTGAAAAGAAAAGAATGTATTCATCTACATATATCCAACAGACTTTTATAAGTTTATGTTGAGTAGATTGAGTCACAGATGAAAGGTAGAGAAGAAGGAAATTCAAATTCTTCTTGACAATCCTGAAATTAGATACTAGAATATTATATTCTCACTGGATACTCAAATATCATCTTTATTTTACAAATGAAAACCTAGCCTGCAACATCAACATGCCATATGAGCCATGGTTCAAGTCCCAGCTGCTCAGCTTCTGATCTGACTCCCTGTTAATGTGCCTGGAAAGCAGTGGAAGATGGCCCAAGTACTTGTTCCCCTGCCACTCTTCATGGGAGGCCTGGCTGGAATTCCAGCAAGCTTCTGAATTCAGGCTGGCCCAGCATATGAAAATGAATCAGCAATTATACCCTCTGTCTTCCCTGCTTCTCTGTAACTCTGCCTTTCAAATAAATCTTTGAAAAATTTTTGTTTTATTTGACAGGCTGAACCAGAACCCCATCCAGATCTTCTACTTGAATGGCAGGGACCCTAGTACTTGAGCCTTCGCAGACTCCTTCCAGGAATTGAATTAGCAGGAAACGGGGCTGGAAACAGAGGAATCAGAGTTCCAACCAGACTATGCACTGTGGTATGCAGATGTCTCAAGTGATAATCACTGTGTCAGATGCACATCACTCAAATATCATTGGAGTCTCAGAAAGTGATAGGATTTGAAAGGCTCATCAGGGTCTCATCCCCTTAGGTTTTACAACAACCCAGGTGCTACCATTCCTAATCTCCACTGTTTCTCTTGCTGTACCCTGAAGTCTTTACCTGGAGATTATGAGCTAAAGTACACTAAGCAAGAAATTTTTAAAAGGCATGCAGTTAATGGGAACTTGAAAAATATAGGCCAATTTATCAAATCAAAACTGGTTTGAAGCCTGGGATTTTGCCAGGGGGATAATTATCTACTACATCGATGGAACTTTCTTGGCTTTGCTTAACTTGTGCCTATTAGTATACCCAAGGCTGCGACCTTGAAAGGAACATTCAGAATATAAGTTCGTGTTAATGCAATGGGTGTTTCATTATTTATCAAAATCAGTGATGTTCCTTTTTATAGTGGTCAGAAACAGATTTTATTATTAAAGGGATATAAACAATTACTTCACAACAATGGCCCTGGTTAGTGCATCTTTTTAAATATACTCAGGCTGAGTATGAGGGCAGCAGTGAAGAGGGAAGGGACTGCTGTTTGGCATGGCAATGAAGATGCTGTTAGGGATGCCTATATCTCATACCACAGTGTCTGGGTTCAAGTCCCATCTCCAGCTCCAATTCCAGTTTCTTGCTGATGAATACCATAGGAGACATCAAGTGATGACCCATGGAGTTGAATCCCTACCTCCCAATGTGGGAGACCCAGACAGAGTTCCTGGATTCAGGCTTCATCTTTGCCCAGCCCCAGTTACAGGCATTGGAGGACTACACCAACAGATATAAGGTTATCCTGTCTGCCTGCCTGCCTGCCTTTAAATGGATAGAAATGAGAGCATTTAAAAATAAAGATAAAAAAATAAAGATGAAAGCATCACTGTTCATATATTCCAGAGGTTACAGAATTCCAGGAAAGGGTTATGATTTATGTCTCATGGAAGCAGACACAAGAATCAGAGAGAGCTCTATGAAGTATTAGAATTTACTCATTTCTGTCACATATACATAGGCATATGTTGATTATTTCTGCGTGTCAAAATGTTATCTGAACGTATTGATTTTTTTAGCTTATATAAAAACTTGATTTCTAACTTTTTAAAATTTCTGCTAGATGTAGATTTGAAAATTTCTTAATCCTGTCTTTCTCTCATGTTCGCTGAGAGCTCTTCCAGCTCTTATTCCTGCCATCATGACTACACTAGATGGCTGCTCTCAGCAGGACCTGGGATTTCTCTGAGTTGACTTTGTGTCCATGGCCACTTGCATTTTCTCAGGTCATGCTATTTGCAAGGGTCATCTGTTTCTGGGAGCCAAATAATCTTGGCTGATGAACACCTACTCCAAATGCAAGACATCTGGATGAAGTAGGTGTGGCCTTCAATGTTGTTTGTGGTTTAACAGTTGCTAAATGACCTTCTGTTTTTGTTTTTGTTTTTTCCCAAGATTTATTTAACTTTTATTTAGAAGAGTTACAGAAAGAAGGAGAGACAAAGATAAAATCAATCTTCCATCTGCTGGTTCACTCCCAAACTGGCCACAGGCTGGAGCTGAGCTAATCTGAAACCAGGAGCCAGGAACCTTCTCTGGGTTTCCCATGTGAGTGCAGGGGCACAAGGACTTGAACCATTTTCCACTGCTGTCCCAGGCCACAAAAAAAGGAGCTAGATCAGCAAGTAGGGCAGCTGGGACATGAACCAGTGCCCAAATGGGATGCTGGCACCACAGGGGGAAGCTTAGCCTACTTGCCGCAGCTAGCCCATTCTTTTTTTTAATATAGTGCAAATTTGAACTGGTGAAAGCTGCAGCTGGTCTCAGGGATTCCCTTCTCCTTTGGGTCACTGGGCTGTAACTGAAATGCTCACAATTCCTGTTTTGTAGCATGTATTTTCTTCTTACCAGAGCAGTAGACACATTGCACAAAACTAGTTCAACTGTGTTTATTTAATTTCTGGTTTTGAGTACTTTATTTTTCTTGTTTTAAAAAATTTATTTTGTTTATTTGAAAGGCAGAATGAGAGAGACAGAAGAGAGATCTTCCCACTGCCTGTTTACTCCCCAAACAGCCACCACAACTGGAGCTGGGCCAGTCCAAGGCCAGGAACCCAGAACTCCATCCAGGTCTCCCATGTTATTTACAGAGTCACAAGTACGTGGCTTATCTTCCATTGCTTTCCCAGGTGCATTAACAGGGAGCTGGGTTGGAAGTAGAGCAAAATGTACTCAAATCAGTATTTAAATGGGCTGCCTATGTTGCAGGTGGTGGCTTAACTCACTGTACCACAAAGCCAGGCCCTGGATTTGAGTACTTCCTACCCACTCTCTTTACCCTTGTCTTATTAATGAGCAAGAAAGCAAGCAAATGAGACTGATGGTTCTACCCTACCTTTCCTTCCATTATTATCTGTCACCTAAGTGTCTCATTACTATAGCAAAGTAACGAATATGAATATTATAGAGTTTTTTGATCTGTATGCATCTTAGATTGCTACTGGCCTCTGTCTGCATTGAGTGCAAGTTGTGGTACAAAGGGGAAATTTGGACCTCTTGGGGGCTGGCAGCACCTCTGCTTGAGTGAAGATGTAACTTGTAGCTTCTGCTTGCTTTGAGTCGCTTTCCAGGTTCACTACAATTCTGTGATCTTGGGGTACTGGGAATACCATATGCAAATGAGACATCAATGTCTCCTCTGTTCCATTACCTGTCCTCCTCCCCACCACCACTATTACACCTGCACCACACAATTTCAAGGAAGAAGTCAAAAAGATTGTCGTGATATCGGATAATTCATGTGAAACTAGCTCTGTGTAGAAAAAAAATCCTGCATCTGGGCTTGAGCAATATATGTTGAATGATTACATTTCATGATTTAATGATTTGCTACTTTTGCAGACTCGGTGAATTTCCTGTGTTTAACAACCTCTATTTATGATCTTGGTTTAAAATCTTTAAAAATAATATAATGTAATTATTACAGTCATCTTTTATGTCAGGATATTTTGTTCCATACAGAAATAGGTAACTTGATAAGCTTGGTGTTGTCTCCATTACAAGTTTACAATATATTATAGGCTGCATGGACAGGACACAAAGTACACGAGACAATAGTTCAATACTGAACAAAACATCTTCTGTTGTTGTTTTCTTTTTTCTGTTTTTCCTCTTTTTCGCTCTCTCTTTTAATTATATTTTGACAATCTTTACATAGTTAATTAGGGTAAAAAGGTTCAAGGGCTATAGGAAAGTGGGTAAAACTATCATTTCCATATTGTTTCCTTCATGTTTAAAAGGGAGGGAGAAGGCCCACCCAATTTCACATCTACCCCAGGTCCCGGATGTAGGGCATGCTCCGAGGTTCTTGCTCAAGTGGTTTTGATAGTTCACCAGTTATGAATTGCTGCCAATCTCACCACTCCAAGCACTATGAAGTCTTTTGAAGAGTCCACTGATTGACATAGTCCATCATAGAGTCTCCATTTGCCCAGTATTTCACTGCTAACATAGAGCTGAGGTGGCTGATTGACCTGTTCTGTCTTCTGTCTTTTCTTGGTTAAGGTTCTGAGTCCAGCATTTCGATTGGGGGATCTCCAAAGAAACTTTGTCTGAGGTGTTCTCAGACCAGATTCTTGTATGTACTAGCAAATACAGGGTCCAGCACAGTCCATTGCCCCTATCAGCTGGTGGTTGCAATTGCTGAGTTGGTTCTGTTTTCAGCCCCGACTTCCACTGGCACCAATGGGTGTTGCAGTCCAGCCTGGTTCTGCCCAGCACATACTCGGCCCTCACATAAACCAGTGGGAGCTGCAGCCTAGTTGGAGCAAACCCCATAATAACCCCCACCAGGCCCACCCCTGCCCTGGTTTGCCAGTATGTGTAGCAGTAGTCCAGTCTGTCCCACACTCCATTCAGCTCTCGTACATGTCAATGGGTCTTAAAGCTTTGTTCCATCTAACCAGCTCCACTATGCAGGCCACACAGATGCTGTGGGGTGTCTCTCTGTCTAGCCGCCCCAGCCCCTGTTCTGGTTTCTGTGCCCTCCTATGGGAGTGGTAACCCAAAAGGGAGGAGCCCAGTATTTCCCTCCCAGGCCTCTCCCACTCCCGGATTATGCACTCTCCAGCTAGTTCTGTGATTTGACTTGACAGAATTAGCCCCCAGTGCCAGCTTCTGCCAGCTGATGCTGTGGCTAAGCCCAAGTAACCCTCACCCACTCTAATTTTGTTTGCACTAGTAGGAATAGTCAGCCCAGCCTGGCTTTTCCCTGATCTAGTCCACATGAGGCACACAGGTGTTGTAGCCCTGCTTAGTCTGGTCTACCCCCATCCCAGCTCACACTCTCCAGTGAGAGTAGCTATCCAGCAAGGGAACCACCCCATATTCCTCCTGCTTGCTCCGCCCCCTCCCTTCCTGGTTATCGTGTGTGCTGGTTGGGCGCTGCGGTCACATCTGGTACAGGTAACCTCACCTTAGCATTTTGTATTGTGCACTAGTTTTTGTTGCCACCTAACCTGGCTCGACCCACATTATTCTGGTGTTTGGAATTGCCAGTGGATGACGTGAACTGATTCAGCCTGGTCTGCCCCCGACCCATGCCAAATGTATGCCAGTGGGTAACTTTCCATGGCCTGTTCTGGGCTGTTTCCTATCATGTTTCTTGCACTTACCTGCAGGGTCTGTGTCCTGCCAGAGGAGTTGCCTAGGCTCCTCTATCAGAACCCCTCCCAATGCCAGATTTTGTGTATACCAGGGGGTCCATTAGCCAGCCCTACTCAGTTCACCTCCTGTCCTAGCAGGAATAGTGGCTTTTCCTGACTGGCCTTCAACCCAAACTGGTCCTTGCTGTTGGATGTTTCAGCCCAGCCATGGCTTGTCCCTACCCACATATGGCTCACACATGGCTCAGTAGGGGATGAGACCTTGCCTAGTCCATCCCACATCTACCCTGGTCCTCCCGGACACCAGAGAGTGTTGTAGTCTGGCCTGACTTGGAGCATCCAATCCTAGTCCACACTTGAGCCAAGGGAGACTACAACCATTTCCCGTTCAGAACGCAGTCCCCATTCCAGCCCACAGGGACCTCAACCCATCTAGGGTTGTCTCCTTAGCTCCCCAACCAGGCCTGTTCGCGGCCATAGATCACGCACATGCCAGTGGTTGCTCTGACTCAGCTTGGCTCAGTCCCTCACCTGTCCCAACCTCTGCCTTAGACACTGTGGCTTAGTGTTCCTGGCTCATGCAGACCAGTAGGTACAAGAGCCTAGCTTGGCATGACCTATGCTCCCTCCTGGTCTCTAGTTTCGCTTGTGGGCTGAGGTTTGCTCAGTCCTGCTTGGTCCACCCTGTTCCATTACCAATTGACACATTAGCCAGCTGTTGGAGCTACTTTTCCCAGCTTGTCCGACCCCCAGGTCTGGACCACATGTTCACCAGTGGGAGCTATAATTCGCCAAGGGAGTTTCCCAAGTTGCTCCACTTAATCCACTCCCAGACCCAGTTCTCATACATGCCATTGGGTTTAGGCAAGGTTCCGGCGAAGTCTGGCCTTCCATTTGGCTTTGTATGAGCTGGTGAATGTTGCAGCCCGGCCCACCCCACACCCTATTCAGGATGCACATTTGGGTGCTGCTGCCTTAACCATTCCAGACTGTTGTGGGTTCCTTTACCTGTGATTGATGGCAAGCTCCTTGGTCATACCTAGCTTAGTCCATCACCACCCCAACTCTTGAGCTAACCAGTTGGGCTAGAATTTCCACAGGATTTGGCCCACACATCTCCCACAGAATCTACCCCCGGATATGGTTCTGAAGTGCTAGTTAATATAATGCCCCTGCTTATTGCGACCCTTCTCCTGATCCATCATCTATCAGGTAACAGGATATGACTTTGCTGGACAAGCCCTGAGCCATAGCTTTTGCATGGACTGGTATTTGGTGGTCAGCATTATTCAGTGATTACAAGTTTTTCACAAGAAGAGTTACTGTCATTAGGAATCTTTACGATTGATTCACATCCTAGAAGCACAGTGGGTTCAACCTGGAGCTACCTACGCAGCGATCCAAAGCACCAAAACCCAGAGGTCCAGGCCAGGTGGCCAGCAGGCAGAGCCTGGCGCCAGATGGTGCACTGGCCACCCGGGAACAGCTCACCACGTGCACATGGTAGCTGGCATCTGGAATCTAGGCATGAGACGCCCTGTCCTAAGACCCACCAGCAGCCGGGAGCAAAACATCTTATTAATAAATTACTTTATGTGATCTCAAAGGGTTGAGTAAGTTTTTTAATAGAGCAATAGGAAGTGAGCCATTGTATATTTAGAGGTCAAAGTGCACATCTTGCTGCCTTTCATTCAACTTGTTGCAGCAGGAGAAGGTTAGAGTAAGTTTTCTGTGCTTATCACATGAAATTCTTTACTATTCACCTGCTTTGTTTGTATCTAAATAGACTTTAGTTTTTAGAGCATTTCACAGTAAAACTAATTGTTAAGTACAGAGCATTCCCAAACCTTACTTGTCCTTCCAACTATTCTTTGTCACTAAGTATTTTTCATAATATTCTTAGGAAATAATGTGCCTCTTAATTCTTGTAAGTACTTCCGGGGAAACCATGACACAAAATTTTACTGTTTTAGACCACAAGAATCTTAAAGATAAAGTTGGTATTTCCTGGGGCTTGTGCCATGGCATAGTTGACTAAGCCTTTGTATGTAGTGTTGACATCCCATATGGGTACCGGTTTGTGTGCCAGCTGTTGTACTTCTAATCCAGCTCCCTGCCTATGACCTAAGAAGGCAGAGGAGGATGGCTCAAGTCCTTGGTCTCCTGTCCCCATGTCGGAGACCCAGAAGAAGCTCCTGGATCCTGATTTCAGACTAAGTTAGCTCCAGCTTTGGCAGCATTTTGAGCAGAGAACCAGTGGATGGAAGATCTCTATCTTTCTCTGCTCTCTGTAAATCTGCCTTTCAAGTGAAGTAAAATAATTTAAAAATTGCTTATACATTCTTTGATAGTCATTGCTATGCCTTAGTGCAGTAGTTTAGTGTTTTTCTTAAAGTCATTTTATGTTCTTTACTTAAACGCATTTCTTTTTAAAAGAAACTTTGGAGCCAATCTTTGGTGCAAGTTAAGATGCTGCTGAATTTGGGCCCGGTGGCATGGCCTAGCAGCTAAAGTCCTCGCCTTGAATGCACTGAAATCCCATATGGGCGCCAGTTCTAATCCCAGCAGCTCCACTTCCCATCCAGCTCCCTGCTTGTAGCCTGGGAAAGCAGTCAAGGACAGCCCAAAGCTTTGGGACCCTGGATCCTGGCTTCGGATCGGCATAGCATCGGCCATTGCGCTCACTTGGGGAGTGAATCATTGGACGGAAGATCTTCCTCTCTGTCTCTCCTCCTCTCTGTATATCTGACTTTGCAATACAAATAAATAAATCTTAAAAAAAAAAAAAAAGATGCTGCTGAATTTGCCTGAATCCCAGACCGGACTTGGCCGGCTGCAGGTTCTGCATCTGATCTCCAGCACAGCTTCCTGCCGGCACACACCCTGGGAGACAGCAGGTGATGGCTCAAATATTCGGGCCCCTGTCCTTCACAGAGAAGACTAAACTGAGTTCTAGGTTCCTGGCTCTGGCACAGCCATAGTTGATGAGGGCACTTGGAGAGTGAACTGGCAGGTAGAAAATCTCTTTCTCTTTCAAGTAAATTAGGATTTTAAAAGAGCATGTTTTTTTTTTTTAAAGCACTATCTATTCCATAATTAGAAAACAGACACAAAATTATTACAATTAACAATATAATATTAAAAATGAATATATTACTGCCACCAGGAGGTCATGGGTGTGAAACCGCATCTCTGCTGTCAGCAAAATCACAGAATAAACAATGAAATTTGAAAATGCCCATTCATGAGCAAGGCTGTTCTTGGAGCTGATGGAAACCCAGTCCAAAACTAAGAAAGGAAAAAAATTTTTTACTCCTTTTTATCAATAAAGCCAGAACACACAACAAAGCCAGAGAATTAAATTATCTACCTGTTGTCAATGATATTAAAAAGTAGAATAAAAAAAGATGAGCATTCATATGCCACCTTTAAAGGAGTTCTCACCTGCACAATCAATGTTAAGCAACTGCTAATTATGGCTTCCAGGACACATTTCATAGTCATTCCATCGTTGAGAAGTCTGTTTTCTTGGATCATGTTTCAGTGGTAGAAATTAACTGTGGCCCACAATGTAATGACTAGTGGTACTACCTACAAAAGGTCTTTCAGAAGGTTCTGTTTCATGCCATAGTCTTTGTTCACTGTCTTGGTGAGTATAGTTATTTGAAGAGATTTTGAGAATTTGCCGCATCTGTACAGAGCCCTGCTTCTGAGGGCTCATCTATGATGAATTCCTCTGTTTGTGGTCATTCATGCTGATGTCTATTGTTTGCCTAGAAATTCTATCAGAAGCTTAGAAAATGACTCATGTACAGCTTCCGAAGGAATCATCATCTTATTTTTCCTTCTGGGCTTGAAGTGCTATCCCCTGTAGTTTTATACCCTCAGAGAAGTCTTTGTTTTTGTTTTCTCTTTCAGAAGTGTGCCTTAACTGAGCCTTGATGTGCATGTTCTTGGCCTTAACGTTATTTGAGATTCATTGTGCTGCTTTAGTCTGCAGGCTTGTGCGTTTTGTTTTGGCCAAATCATTGTTTATTTCAAGACTTTTAAACTCTGCCCTCTTTCTCCTCTCTCTTGGATCTTCAATGCCATGATTGTTCAATCTTTTGTTCTAATCATGTTATGTCCCTTAGGCTTATTTTCCACAAACTCCCTAAATCTCACTGGATTTAGTTTGGGTGCTTTCTATTGTTCTGTCTCCAAGTTCACAGATTTTTTCCTCTGTTCACTCATGTTAAGCCTATACATTGAATTTTCTATTTGTTATATTTTAAATTGAAAGTTTCTCAAGTGACTCTTGCTTGTGTCTTCTATTTTTTTAGCTGAGACTTTTTTTGATGCACATTTTAAAAAATGATTTATTTATTTATCTTCTGAACAAAAATGACAATGTTCCCATGAAAGTGAATGGGAGGAGAGGACACTTGCTTACTTAGGAACACTGTGCAAATGACAGTGGCGGCTCACCCGCAGGAGAAGGTAACCATCAAGTCACATCCTCGCCATAGCTATTTAAATCTTTACTGGTTTTATCCCAAATCCATCCTACTTGTTGTCAGTTGAATCCTGTGGAAAGGATTCATTAGCAAGGAAAGGCATGAAATTCATGTTTAGTGTTTGCAATGTATCTCTTTGGGATGATGAAAAATATTTGGAAAGAAATGATGATGCGAATTGTCCAATGTTGTGACTATGATTATTGCCACAGGATTGTGACCTTAACATAGTTAACAATGGGGAGCACATTTTATGTTACTTAAATCTCACCAGAATGTTTAACACTTGACAACATTCTATAGGGGCAGATGTGTTGCCCAAAGTTTAAAACACTGCTCAAGGATACCCACATCCCAGATTGGGCAGAGGGACTGGGTTCAGGTGCTGACACTGCTCCTGATCCAGCTTCTGGCTCTAGTGCATCCTGGGAAGCAGTAGGTGATAGTCCAAACACTTGGATCCCTGCCACCCATATGGGAGACTGGATTGAGTTCCAGGCTCCTGCCTTCTGCCTGGGACAACTATTGCGGGCATTTGGGGAGTGTATCAGTAAATGGAGGAGTCTCTGTTGTTCTTTCAAATAAAATATATATTTCTTTGTGTCTGTGCATATAATATACTAAAACTCAGTGGTTGATTGTATGATAAATGAATTATACCTCAAACGCTGTTTGTTTTGATAAAATAAGGCTTTACCTCCATCCCATCCTTGTCCCATTCATCAGCTTTTGGGGACTTGTCTGGATCCACTTCCACACCTTATCATCTTCCCACCCTCTCTGCTCAGTCCTGACCCATGTTTATCTCTTTTTTATCCAGCTTTCTCTCCTGAATATCTAACACCACCCCTCCACTCCTGCTCATGGTACCTTAATATCTCCCCACTCACCAGTGGTGTCAACAATTCTGTCAATTCCCAGCACCTGTGTTCTCACCTTTTGTGGCTCCTCCTGGTAGATGGAGATAGGCTCTTTCCAAAGTGCTTATTGAATGATTGAGTGAAGTCCCCTACCATGCTAAGTCTTTACTGCTGCTTTCCTAATGGGGTTCACTCATTCGTTCAACCAACACTTCCCAGAGATCAGTGGGACAGCAGAGCATGAGCAAGATGCCTTCAGTTCCCAGGTTTCAAAAGTTGCTCTCAGAAGTTTAGGGGCAGGAAGGCTAGGTGTGGTGCCTGGAGAGATAGAATAAAAATCATTCTTGGGGCCTGAACTATAGTAGGTTAAACCTCCACCTGCAGGACCAGCATCTCATATGGGAGATGGTTCATGTACTGGCTGTTGTACTTCCAATCCAGCTAAGTGCTAATGTGCTTGAGAAAACAGTAAAATGTGGGAGACCCAGAAGAAGCTTCAGGCTGCTGGCTTTGGACTGGCTCAGCTCTGTCCATTGTGGATGTTTGGGAAGTGAAATATCAGATCTCTTCCTTTGTTTCTCCTTTCTTTCCCTCGTTAAAACCCATGGCTACCAGGTAGGTAGCATATATCATGGTCATGAAGCACACAGCCCAATGATCATATTTCACTTTCAGTTCTTTCAGGCAAGTGGCATTAATCCTAAAAGAACACTGGGGTGCACAGCACTATAGCCTAGTGGCCAAATCCTCATCTTGTATGTCCCAGGATCCCAAAAGAATGCCAATTTGTGCCCTAGCTGCTCCATTTCCCATCCAGCTCACTGCTTGTGAACCTGGGAAAGCAATAGAGGACGGCCCAAAGCCTTGGGACCCTGCATGAGAGACTAGCAGAAGCTCCTGGCTCCTGGTTTTGGACCAGCTCAGCTCCAGGCATTGTGGCCACGGTGGGAGTGAACCAGCAGATGAAAGATCTTTCTGTCTTCTCTCTGTATGTCTGGCTTTCCAATAAAAATGAATCTTAAAAAGAAAAATAAAGTGACCAATCCTGTCACCAGCTGGAGGTGCCAGAACACAGCGCCAGAACTCAGATATACCTAGCCAAGGATAAGGGAGACATCACTTACTTTCCTGGCATTGTGCCGAGTGTACTCATGTGTGGCGGTGTATAGTCTACACATCCCCATGAAGGTAACGGAGAGAACACAAGGCTTTGGAGTGTGACTTGATCAAAGTCACTCTGCCAGTGCTGGCTGTGCTGAGACCCAGACACCTGTGTGCAGGTTGCTCATTACACTCTCCTGGCCCCTGGCTCTGGCTCCCTGGGCTCTTTTCCAAGGGCAACTGGCTGGTTGAGGAGCTGTACGAGGTGGGAAGGCTGTATTCCTCCTGCCACCTGGCTAGCTACCAAGGAAGCTGCAGTAACCGCATGTGCTTCTCTGGGCTCAAGTTCAGCAGGCTTGTATGGTTCTGAAAGCCCCTGGGCCCTGGAGCCACCTCCAGCTGAACCCCGACCTGCCAGGGAAGAAGAAATTCCCAGACATTCCAGCCAGCCAGCATGAAAAGGGACCCTTGCCTTTCTCTTTCCCTTCTTCATCTCTTCTGGCCTCTGCAAAGGAGACCTCCAGCTATCATGAACTCCTCAGAGAACCTGATCTGTGTGGGGCTATCCCAGCAGCTCAGTTTTGCAACTCAGAGTCTTCCAACTCAGTTCTTAGCCCATCCAAAAATAAGGCATTTGTCAAACAACAGTACAAAAGAGTAATTTATTTATATTTGAAATTCAGAATTAGAGGGAAAGATGAAGATGAAGATCTTCCCTCTTTTCATTCACTCTCAAGATAGCTACAATGTGCAGGGTGGGGCCAAGCTGAAGCCAGGACACAGAAGCTTCTTTCAGATCTCCCATGTAAATAGCATGGACCCACCCAAGCACTTAGGCCATCTTCCACTGCTTTTTCACAGACTATTAGCAAGGAACAGAAGTGGAACAGCCTGCACAGAAACTGGTGGTGTTCGTATGGGATGCCAGAAATTGAGGCAGCAGCAACTTTGCCACCAGCCTCCAAGATGTTTGTTTGTTTGTTTGTTATTTCAAGCACAGTTTTTAGGTGCTCATTAAAAACATTTTGTAATGACAGCTACTATAAAATACTTGTTACACATTTCCAACATCTTTGTCATCTATGTTAGCATTTATAGAATAGAAATTGTTCTGAAAGTGTACTCATATACATCTTCAGCTGCAGCTGAATCAATCTGAAGCTAGGCATTTCTTCCAGATCTGCCATTTCAGTACAGGGGCAGAAGGACTTGAGCCATCTTCCATTGTTTCCCAGGCCACAAGCAGGAAACTGGATAGAAGTGGAACAGCCAAAACATGAACCGGTGCCCATATGGCATGCCAGCACCACGTGGGGAGGATTAGTTTACTACACCACCACATAGGCATCTGTCCCAACATACTTTATAAATTATTTTTGGAGCTTTTTTTTTTTTTTGAATCATTGATTATTTAAGATTGTGTTTGGGACCAGTGTTGTGGCATAACAAGTAAAGCTACTGCCTGCAAAGTCAGCAACACCTATGGGTAACAGTTTGAACACTGGATGCTCCATTTGTGAATCAGCTCCCTGCATATGTGCCTGGGCAAGCAGCAAAAGATACCTCAAGAACTTGGGCCCCTGCACCCACATGGGAGATCTTGATTAAGCTCCTGGTTGCTGGCTTGATTCTGGTCCAAGTGGCCATTTGGGGAATGAAACAGCACATGGAAGATTCTCAATTTCTCTTCTTCCCTTTCTGCAAGTCTGACTTTCAAATAAGTAAGACAGATCTTTAAAAATATATATGTTTAATTTTCACGTATTTCTGAATTTTCCTGATTTCTTCCTAGTATTGATTCATAGGTTCAAACCATTGTGGTTGGAAAGGGTACTTGATATTTCAGTCTTTAATTTGATCTAGCCTGGAAGTAGCCCTTTGTGCATTTGAGTAGCATGTGTATTCTGTTGTTTTTGGATAGAATATTGTATGTGTGTACGTAGGGTCCACTTGGCTTATAGTGTTGTTTAAGCCTTCTGTTTTCTTAGTAGGATTCTGTCCATGTGTCCTACCCATGATTGGAAGTGGGTTTTTGAGGTTTCCTATTGTTGTGTTATTATATATTTCTCCCTCAGTTCTGTCAGTGCTTGATTTTCATATTTAGCTGCCCTGATGCTTGATGTATATAATTTATAATTATCAAATGCTACAGGAATATTGGCCTTTTAAATTATATAATATCCTGCTGCATCTCTTGTGATAGCTTTTGACTTGAAGTCTATTTTGTCTGATGTAGATTCATCCAGTCTTGCTCTCTTTTTGTTACCATTTTCATGAAATATTTTTTTCCTTCCTTTACTATCAACCTATATGTTTACTTTGAGGTGAATTTCCTGAAGGCAGCTTATTGATGGGCTTTAATCTATTATCCTTTTAAGAAATCTGTGAATTTTTTTAATTGAGAAGTAAAATTTATTTACATTTAAAGTAGTTGTTGATAGGGAAGGCTCAAGTCCATTTTGCTGTTTTCTCTTAGTCTTATAGTGCAAGATTTTGTTAATTATTTCCTCTCTTGTTGTTGTTCTTTGTATTTTGATTTTTAAAATATTGATAGTCTTTGATTCCATTATTTTCTTTCATGTCGTTTCTGTGTAAGTACATTTCATTAGGTTACCTTGGGACTTACATAAAATACCTTTAAGTTGTAAGAGTCTAGTTTAAGTTCAATTGCATACAAAAAAGCTCATGTTTTAACATCTCCATCCCTATGTTATACTCTATCCTCTTGTCTGTATTTCCCTTGGAAGTTTAGAAGCTATTTCTACAGTTTTACAAAGAAATGCTCTGAGATTTGGATTGCCATATCAAATTTGGGATAATACCTTTATACACTGGGTTTGTATGATATATCTCCTCATTCAGACCTCAGAAATTGTGTGGAGAAACAGAATTAAAAGGCACTTATTTTGGTGCAAATGTTCTTGGAATTTGTACATAGTTTCTCACATATTACCCACAATTGTTTTTTTCATTTTTTTATTATATTTTTGACAATCTTTACATAGTTAATTAGGGTAAAAAGGTTCAAGGGCTATAGGAAAGTGGGTAAGACTATCATTTCCATATTGTTTCCTTCATGTTTAAAAGGAGGGTATTGAGAGAGAAGTCCCACCCAGTTTCACATCTACCCCAGGTCCCGGATGTAGGGCATGCTCCGAGGTTCTTGCTCAAGTGGTTTTGATAGTTCACCAGTTATGAATTGCTGCCAATCTCACCACTCCAAGCACTATGAAGTCTTTTGAAGAGTCCACTGATTGACATAGTCCATCATAGAGTCTCCATTTGCCCAGTATTTCACTGCTAACATAGAGCTGAGGTGGCTGATTGACCTGTTCTGTCTTCTGTCTTTTCTTGGTTAAGGTTCTGAGTCCAGCACTTTCATTAGGGAGATTCCCAAAGAAACTTTGTCTGAGGTGTTCTCAGACCAGATTCTTGTGTGCACTAGCAAGTACAGAGCCTGGCACAGTCCATTGCCCCTATCAGCTGGTGGTTGCAATTGCTGAGTTGGTTCTGTTTTCAGCCCCGACTTCCACTGGCACCAATGGGTGTTGCAGTCCAGCCTGGTTCTGCCCAGCACATACTCGGCCCTCACATAAACCAGTGGGAGCTGCAGCCTAGTTGGAGCAAACCCCTGGTTTGCCAGTATGTGTAGCAGTAGTCCAGTCTGTCCCACACTCCATTCAGCTCTCGTACATGTCAATGGGTCTTAAAGCTTTGTTCCATCTAACCAGCTCCACTATGCAGGCCACACAGATGCTGTTGGGTGTCTCTTTGTCTAGCCAGCCCAGCCCCTGTCCTAGTTTCATGCCCTCCCATGGTAACCCACAAAATTTTTGAAGGAGCTTCATTTTTATGTCTTTTTTACTTTCTAACAGCCACATTCTATAATTTTAACAGGTTTATTCTTGTGCAATTTAATATTTTGTTGCTATGTTGGAAATCTTATTGTTTTAATTTAATTACTAATATAAAAATATGGCTAATTCATACACTGACCTCATCTTTTACACTCTATATTATTTATTCTGCATATACTAAAATTGCAATATGATTTTTATTTTGTCATAGTGAATAACATTGGATTTTTTTTAATGTTTTTATTGGAAAGGCAGATATACTGAGAGGAGAGGTAGAGAGGAAGATCTTCCGTCCGATGATTCACTCCCCAAGTGAGCCCAACGGGCCGATACTATGCCAATCTGAAGCTAGGAGACCCTTCTGGGTCTCCCACGCGGGTGCAGGGTCCCAAAGCTTTGGGCCGTCCTTAACTGCTTTCCTGGGCCACAGGCAGGGAGCTGGAAGGGAAGCGGGGCTGCCGGGGTTTAGAACCGGTGCCCATATGGGATCCCAGGCGTGCAAGGCGAGGACCTTAACCACTTGCGCCACCGCGCCGGGCCCAATAATATTGGATTTTTAATACATTAAAAAAATTTTTTTTATTTCTTTGAAAGACAAAAGCTTCAGAAAGAGGAGAGACAGAGAATTTTTCCATCTGCTGCTTCACTGTACAAAGATCTAAAAAGTCCAGGTTGGGCAAGGCTGAAGCCAGGAGCCAAGATTTTTATCTGATAGAGTTCTTCCAGGAGGGTGGTAGGAGCCCAAGCACTTGGGACATCATTCTCTACCTTCCCAAGTGTGTTAAGTGCAAACTAGGGAGTAACTGGGACTCAAACTGACACTTCCATAGGGACACTGGCATTGCAAACAGTGGCTTAATGTGCAGGCTGTAAGCTTGGCCTTATTATTGATTACATTTTGATACCTTTGTGATAGTAAATTTTAGGTATGATAATAACTCCATAAGAGAAAAGTATTTATCACATTTTATTAAAATTGTCCCAAGTCTATTTTTAAAAACATAATCTGTGCAACATGTTAATAAATGTTATATAAGAACAGCAGATCCAATTAATTTGGCAAATAATAGACTAAATAGGTTTGTTCTGTTAAAGATTTATTTTATTTTTATTTGAAATGCAGAATTAGAGGAGAGAAAGAGACAGAGATATAGAGAGAAAGAGATCACCCATTCACTGGTTCACTCCCTAAATGGCCAGAACAGCTGAAGCTGAGCCTATCTGATTAGAAACCAGGAACCTCCTCTGAGTCTGCCATGTGGGTACAGACTCTTAAGAACTTGGGTCATCATCCACTGCTTTCCTAGGCCATTAGCAAAGAGCTGGATCGAAAGTGGAGTTAATTGTAAATCTATAAGGAAAGGGATATGTTATGTATAAATTTCCACATTAGTAATTTGAACATAGACCTGTCTTTTCTTCAGTCATTCTTAAGAAGCAGATTTCCATGGAGCACTATCCCTAGGAAGTTCAGCATGGATGAGGTAGACAGGATATACGTTGGCCTCTGGTTGCACTGTGACCTTGTCGATGGTAGCATTGTACTGAATTTACATTATTCACAGCTGGCATTCTTTCACATATTCACTCTTTTTTTTTTCAGCAAATATTTATTTGAATTTCTTTGTATGCTGAATGTCTTGCTTGGAGAGAAAAAGATGAAAGTTTCCATTTCTGCCTCCAAGAAGCAAAAACAAATTCAAGAAGAGCTCTCTATACAAGTGAGCTGAAGCAATTTACAGATGAAAGAACGCTGAACTATTTGATTTTCAAACATAGCCAACCACAGGCTGTATGCCACTTTTGGGGAAAATACAGGGAATTCTTAAATGTAATTCAATTGCTTCTGAGTTGCCAGTTTCCATTTTTCCTTCGTAATATAGCTCAGAGATAACTAAATGCCCAAAGTCTCTGAAGAATTAAAGAGCAAAGTGTTTTTTTTATTTGAGAGACAGAAAGGAGAGAACATGAGTGAAGGTGCACAGATGCTCTCATCAGCTGGTTTTTTCCTCAGATACAATGGCCAGGACAGAGCTATGACAAGAATTGAGAGCCAGAAACTCAACATAAGTCTCACCAATGGGTGGCAGAAATCAGCTGCAAAGCCTCAAGATTTGCATTGGCAGGATGTCAGAGTAGGCAGCCAGAGACAGATCAAACCCAGGAACTCTGATAAGCCATGAGGGTGTCCAAACTAGTGTTTTAATTCCTAAGTCAAGCACCTATCTTGATTTATGTGATTTTTAAAAATGAACAATTTAGACATTTATTTTTATTGGAAAAGCAGATTTACAGAGAGAAAGGGATCAAATGTATTGGACACTATGTAATGCATTAGTGTGCAGTGCATTAGAGAAACGGACTAAGATCTTTCGTCCACTGGTTCACTTCCCAAGTAGCTTTAACAGCCGGAGCTGAACTGATCCAAAGCCAGGAGCTAGGAGCTCCCTCTGAGTCTCCCATGTGGATGCAGGATTCTAAGACTTTGGACCATCCTCCTTTGCTTTCTCAGGCCAAAAGCAAGAAGCTGGATGGGAAGCAGAGCATCCAGAATATAAATCAGCACCCATATGGGATGCTGCTGCTTGCTTACAGGTGGAAGATTGACCAAGTGAGCCATTTTGCCAACCCTGATTTATGTGATTTTTATACATCATACATCTGTCATTTACTAACTTGGATGTGATGTATTTTTTTTTATTACAAAGTCAGATATACAGAAAGGAGGAGAGACAGAGAGGAAGACCTTCTGTCCGATGATTCACTCCTCAAGTGACCGCAACAGCCGGTGCTGCGCCAATCCAAAGCCGGGAACCAGAAACCTCTTCAGGGTATCCCACATGGGTGCAGGGTCCCAAAGCTTTGGGCCGTCCTCAATTGCTTTCCCAGGCCACAAGCAGGGAGCTGGATGGGAAGTGGAGCTGCTGGGATTAGAACCAGCGCCCAAATGGGATCCCAGTGCATTCAGAGCAAGGACTCTAGCTTCTAGGCCACACTGCTGGGCCTGATGTGTTCTATTTCCAAATCTTTTACATATATAGTCTGGCTACTAAGAAAAATTGTCCAACTCTTTCAAATAATAATATTTGTTGCCTTTTAATTTGACCCTTTGATAACTCTTGAGAAAGTTTGAAAAGTTTTGTTGGCATTAATATTAAGAATTTCTTCCTCTAATGTGTCCTCAAAATATCTTCTGTTTATTCTCTCATTGGTAATTTTCACAGCTTGAGTTACCTGTCACAGTGAACTGTTTGTCTCTTCCTTGATTTCGTTATCTTGCTATACTAGCTCCCAATATAGTGATAATAGGAGGTGGAATCTTTGAGAAGTAATTGCATCTTTATGGTAGAGTCCTCATGAATGACATTAGTGTCTTTATAAAGGGCACTCCAGGGAGCTCTCTCTTCCTCTACTGCTATGTGAATATACAGCAAAAATAGGAGGGCCAGCTAACACCTGGGAAGCAGGCTCCCACCAGATATGCTGTCTTGCCAGGCCCTTGGTCTTGGATTGCCCTGTCTTCAGATCAATAAGTAAATATTATGACTTGAGTCACTTGTTCTGTCAGACAGATGACTTAGCAGCTCAAATGGGTGGAGACAACTGTTTTCCTGTGTTCTGGGTGGACACTGGGCTCTCTGAGGATACCATGCTGTGCTTTTCTCTGTGTCCCCAGAGCTTAGCTTCACATCGTGTCCAATACATTAAAGGGGTTTAGTGACTATGTTTCATCTGGCTCCACCTTCCTTTCCAACCTTCATGCCTGCCATTCTATCCTTGCATCAGTGAATTAGTTCCCAACCTTGTGGCTTTTGCCCTTTCCCTTCCTTCTTACAACTTTTCCCTCTACTCCTCAGCCTGATTTGATCATATATGGCTTGTAGGATTCCGCTGAAGATTCACCAGGAAGCACTGGGTGATGTGTTGTTTTCCCGTGTTTTCTGTACCATTGAATCCCATTACCTCTGCCTTTTCATTTGTCTCCAGCTATGTTGTAGGTTCCGCTGAAGGAGCAACTACCTTTATAAATGTATCCACACACTGGCATGGAGTTTGGCACTTCAAAAGTGCCAATGCATATATGTGGAATTCTGGGACAGGCATATAGTACAATGGTCAAGCCATGGATTGGGATGCCTACATTCCTTGTTAAAGTACCTGGTTTGAGTCCCAGTTGCTCAGCTTTCTGCTATTCCAGCCTCCTGCTGATGTATCTGAGAGGTAGCAAGTGATGCCCCAAGCACTTGAGTCCCGGTCATCCATCTGGGAGATCTGGATGGAGTACTGGGTTCCTGGATTTGGAAGGGACCAACCCTGGCTATTGTGTGCATTTGGTGAGTAAACCACTAGGTGGAAAATAGCTCTATATCTATGTATATGTGTCATCCTTTCAAATCAGATGAAACACACAAAAGGATCCAGGGCTGAAAGTGGGCCTAATAATGGAGTTTCAGGGACTCCCTTGCTGAACTGCAGCTTTCACTGGTGAACATGAGAGCTGGGACTGGAGACAGGCAGGGCTGGCGACTGAGCAACCAGGTTAGGCCACAGCACCTGCTGGCAGGTTCTGGAGCTCTGAGACTGAGTGTAAATCATGTCAGCCTAGATTTCAGTACCTCCTGGCAGGCACTAGATCTGGGGCTGAGAGTAGTCCTGGCATGGGAACAGTGAGCACTCCCCTGGTAGTACTATAGCTGCCTCTGGTAAGCATGAGAGCAAGAGCTGGGGCTGGACCAGACTGCTCAAGTCAGTTGAGCACCCATACATGTGGGTTGAGTTTGGGAGCAAGTTGGGATGAACTAAGCTGCAGCACCCACATGTGTGCACAGAAGCCACATTGGATGCAGGACAGATCAGGCTAGGCTACAGCACATGCCAGCACATGCAAAAACAAGAGCTTGGAATGGGCCTGGTAGAAATTATTGGGGGTCACCCTGACTAGGCCTTGATACTTGCTGGTATGTGTGAGAACTATGCCTTTGATGGGCTGGGCATCGGTTAGGTCATAGCACCCATCAGTTCACATAAGCGATGGGGCTGGGAGCAGAACTAACCAGGCTACTGCATCTACTGATACGTGCATTCGCTGATGCAGGTGACAGACCGAACCTGATTCCACTGGCTGATGTACACAAAGGTCAAATCTGAGGTTACCCCAGGTAAGGTTTCTTATATGCTCCCAAACTAGATGGATGGACTCAAACCTCAGCTACTTGGAAAATAACAAGATGTGTGGTCTGACCTTGGAGTACATGTATTGGGATTGGACCTCCTTAGTGGTTGATGCCTGTGCAGTGGACAGCAAGCCTAGAAGAACACAGGAGACATGATAGCCAGCTCATCTAGCCTAGCACAGGAGGTCAAGTGCCTTGTCAGAAGATGGAAAGCAGAATAGATTGAACAACTCTCCTGGCCAAGCTTTGCAACATGTTTCTGGGCCTGTGGATACACTCAAGGTGAATTTGGTCAGCCAATAGACTTCGGAAATATTTTCTCAGCACTGTTGCAATGAAACTCATGACATCTCAGAGCTACCAAAACCACTCAAGTAACACCCTCAGAACACTCTTCTCCAAACTAGGGTCTCTAAGGCATCATCAAGTGACTGCCCCCTATCCCTGGATGCTGATGTAGTTTGACAGCAAGGAACGGCCTCCACCACTTATTCCATTGTGGACTCAGGAGAAAAAAAAAATGAAAACATTTGTTCCGCCCACCTTCTTCCATGCCTCCAACCTCCATAGGCTAATGAGATACTCACATGTGTATGCATTCTTCTCAATTATGTCAATAATATTAAAAATTAAAAAGAAAACCATTTGAAAAACAAATAAAATGATAATTTTTAGTGAGATATTTGTTTAAAAAGCAATGTGTGGAATCAAACTGAAATAACTGCCATCAAAGTTTTTAGGAAAAGTTCAGCAAAATAAATTGCACAGTAGCCAATACAGCACTCTCTGAACAAAGCATCGAGTCACCGTTCAGTTGTATTGTTGGTAGTAGGGATTACCCCAGGGAGATGTGCTTACTAGCACTTCACATTGCTGCCCACTATACTTGTGACTATTTAACTATCAAAATTTAGATTAATTTAGTTAAATATAAAGTTCTTCTGCCACACTAATACATTTCAGGTGCACAGTGGTCACATGTGGTCAGTAACTGTTGCTCAGGCAGCTCGGAGTGGACATTTCTGTTAGCACCTATACTTTCGAGTGGGTGATAGGAAGTAAGGAGCACAAGCCTTCAAGAGTTGTTTAGGAAATAATTCAAGTTTGTTTTACAAACCTAATATCCAACACTGCTTTCTCAGTGGATATTTTCGAAAGTCAATTTCTGGCTTTGTAAAAAAATCCCAGGTGCTCAAGCTAGTTACAGAAAGTAATAAAAAGCCCAAGGGTTACATTTATAAAACACTGACCCCCAAATGACTGTGAGACAAATTTAAATTGTCCCGGGGGCTTGGGGACTTCATTACTTGGTTGGAGTAAACCACGACTTTATGAAAGTTATCTGGCCACATCTCTATAGTTAGTATCTAAAATTAGAAAACTTGTAAATTTTTATAGAAGTAATTCCACAGACTCTGATCTCCACAGAGAGCCTGACACACAGATATATTGAAGTACACATGGATTAAAGGAGAAATCAGGGCAGCAGCCCTAACTTTTACATTCAAATACCCTTTGGAATTTCTCAAGAATGCATGACGTGTGATGACTTGATTGCCTCTGGAAATTCCTCCTTGCTCTAATAGTTTGTGGGACCAGAAAATTACTGCATTTGACAAAGTAAGAGCTGAAAACACAAATTCCTGAAGCAGCTAACTTGGCTCTATGCTGTCCCTGTCATGATAACAATCAAAACTACACACATACACACACATATGTTTAAAGATTTGTATATTTATTTCAAAGGCAGAGTTACGAAGAAGGGGCGAGACAGAGAGGAAACAAGAGATCTTCCATCTGGTTGGCGGAAACTCAGTCACTGAAGTGCTCCCTCCAGGTGCATATAGCTTGGTTGAAAGCTGGAACCAGAGGCAGTTAGAATTCAAACCCAGGCACTTTGATATGGGGCAATTACACATGTTCAGTAGTATGTTAATATGTTTAGAGGATCGGATTAAGAAATGGGGATCATTAAGAGATTATGACACACAATCATCTCTCAGATTATGTGAAGTTAAACTGAAACAGAACACAGAATTGAGATGATAGAATGGCGTGGTAGAATCTCAGCTTAAGCCTCTGCCTGTAGTGCTGCATCCCCTATGGGTCCTAGTTTGAATCCCAAACGGATCCACTTCTGATGCAGCTCTATGCTGATGGCCTAGGAGAGCAGAGGAGTCCTTAGTTTTTCTACCCATGGGAGATTGGGAAAAAATTTCTGACTCCCAGTTTTGGACTGGCCCAGCTCTGGCCATTCTGACAATTTAGGGAGTGAATCAATGGATACAATGTCTTTGTCTCTGTTTCTCTCTTTCTGTAATTCTTTCAAGTAAAAAAAAAAAAAGAACTGAGACCATAACTTGGAAGGTGTAAGAATTGAAAATTTTCTCACAGCAATTGAATGCACCATTATCCTCATGGACAGCCAATGTTTGACTTCTGTGTTTCCTTTATGCTTATGTGCAAAATGTTTTCAAATTTTTTCCAATCTCTTTCCATATCATCATCTGCACTTGACCTCGTCTCCCCAAGTGTAGCGCCTACAACCTAACTCAATGCCCAGATCCAGTTGACACAGACTCCACTGAGTACCAGGTTTCTGGTTCTTCTACTCCTCCTTCCACTCCCACTTAAGTGTACCCTGCTCATGTATATCCCAAGGCTCTGTATTTCTCATAGAGAAGATTATGTATCCCCAAATTTTTAAGGCAAAATACAGTGGAATTTCCTTTTCTGGAGATTTTTCTCATGGCTTTCCAGCTTGTACCTGATATTCTAGGCACATCTGAATGTTTCATGTTCTTCGGATAGGTATTTTGCCTTGCACTAGCTATTGAACACATGCTTCTACAAGAATATTTGCATCTTGGTTTTGCCTACCTCAACTTTGTCCTTCATAGGCAAATGAGAGCCCTACATCCAGTGGTTGTGTTCAATACTAATGCGCTGTCTCTAATGGTAGAGATTTGCAGTTAAAATGTTTTTAGTGTGTATCTCTATTTTGTCCTGTGCTTAAAGTTTATTTTCCCCTGAATGTCTAGGTTTTTTTTGTTTTTTGGTTTTTTTTTTTTTTTTTTTTTTGTAAACACACACACATACACACACACACTTATTGGGTCCACAAGATTGCCCAGTGGCTGAAGTCATTGCCTTGAATGTGCAGGGATCCCATACAGCCATTGGTTCTAATACTGGTGGCCCCTCTTCCCTTCCAGCTCCCTATCTGTGGCCTGGAGAAGCAGTAGATGATGACCCAAAGCCTTGGGACCCTGCACCTACGTGAGACAACTATAAGAAGCTCCTGGCTCCTGGCTTTGGATTAGCTCAGCTCTGACCATGCTGGCCACTTGGGGAGTGAATCAGTGGACTGAAGATCTTCCTCTCTGTCTCTCCTCTTCTCGGTATATCTGACTTTCCAACACAAATAAAATAAATCTTTTTTAAAAACTTATTCATAAGTTCAGAAGTTGGGAATGAACAGTTTTTATATTTGTTTAAATACAAATAGAACATTTCTATATTCAGCCATGTAGAAGAACTAACTGCAAAATATCCCAGAGGCCTCCCGTTTTTTTGTTGGTCTCTTTCTTCTCCTCCTCCTCCTTTTTCTTATTATTATTTTCTATTATACAGTTTTTATAGGTGTATGACTTCCCCCCATCCTCCTTCTCTTGTCCCCTGAGTTTTCCCCTTCTATTTTACATGAATACAGTCCTTCAGTTGCAATCATGATCCAACATTCTACTATTTATGTCTGTCATGACATTGTAGGTATAGGCATTGTTAGAGAATCTAGTATCTTATTGTCAAGGTATATTTAACAGTTTCATTGGGGGGAAGATCCTTCTTTCATTTGGGGAATAGAAATGGCTACTGCAACTCTTTGTTTCTCCACAGTCTATTCTCTATTACACTGTTTACTTCTGAAAATTAAGCATTTAATTATTTATCTATATATTTTGTATTTTGCATGAAAGTTTCTTTATATCAGAGAGGACATATGATAATCGTCCTTTGGGGATGGCTTATTTCACTGAGCATGATGGACTTCAGTCAGAACCAACGTGTTGAAGATGGTAGACTTTCATTCCTTTTAATGGCTGAGTAGTATTCCATAGTGCAGATGGACCTCAGTTTTTTTTTATCCAATCCTTTTTGACAGGCATCTAAGTTGTTTCCATGTCTTTGCTATTGTGGATTGTGTAGCTATGAATTATAGGGATGCAAGCTTTGCTTGTTCATATGTTCTTTTCACTTATTTTGGATATATTCCCAGAAATAGGATTCCTAAGTCATACAGTGTATCTATTTCCAGTTGTGTTTGCACTCTACATATCAATTTCCATAGTGGCTGCACAAGTCTGCAATATCACCAGCACTAGAGTATCTTTCTCTCCACATCTTTGTAAGCAGGTGTTAATAGATGTCTGTATTCAAGCCAGTCTCCCTGGAGTAAAGTGGAACTTTAATGTGATTTTTATTTTTATTTATTGCTAGAGAGCTGAGCATTTTCCATGTCTATTAGCCATTTGAAGTTGTGCTTTTTAAAATATGTACTCATTTATTAGAAAGCCAGATGAACAGTGAAGAGGAGATAAAGAGAAGAATATTTTGCATCCACTGATTCACTCCCCAGGTGGCCATAACAGCCAGAGCTGAGCTCATCCAAAGCCAGGAGCTAGGAGACTCTTCTGGTTGTCTCACGTAGGTGCAGGGTCCCAAGGCTTTGGGCCGTCCTCGACTGCTTTCCCAGGCCACAAGCAGGGAGCTGGAAGGGAAGTGGAGAAGCCAGGATGGTATTAGAACCAATGCCCATATGGGATCCTGGTGCATGCCCTTGAATTTATGCTTTCGAAAAACATCTGCTCATTCCCTTCACCCATTTCTCTTAAAAATTTTTTTTTTGTTAGAAAATCAGAATTAGAGACAGAGAGATAAAAATCTTCCACCTGCTAGTTCACTCCCCAAGCAGCTATAATGGCTAGAGCTAAGCTGATCTGAAGCCAGGAGCTGGGAGATCCTTCCTGTTCTCCCAAGCAGATGCAGAGTGCCAAGGCTTTGGGCCATCCTCTACGGCTTTCCCAGGCCACAGATAGGGACCTGGAAGGGAAGTGGAGCAGCTGGGACATGAAATGGTGCCCACATGGGATTCTGTCATGTGCAAGGTGATGACTTTAGCCACTAAGCTACCACACCAGGCCTTCCTTCACCCATTTATTAACTTGACTGTTTTGCTATTGTTGTGTTTCTGGTGTTCTTGTGTTGTGTGTGATTGCTTTCTCCCATTCTGTTTGTTGCCTCTTTGATTTGTTGACAGTCTTTTGCTGTACAGAAGGACACCTCTTAGTTTGATGTAGTCCTGTTCATCTTTGACTGCTGGTGCTTTTGGTGCCTTTTCTAGGAAGTCTTTGCCTAATATTTATCTTGTAGCGTCCTTCCTATGTGTTTTCTTCTAATAGTTTGATGGATTCCGGGTGTAGATTTGGGTCTTTGATCCACTTAGATTTGGTTTTTGTGTACATTGAAGGCTGGGATTCTTGCTTATTGCTTCCACATACAGCTAATCCAATTGTCGCAACAACATTTTTTTGAAGAGACCAACCTTTTATCCTTAGTTATTTTCTGTTCTCTTGTTGAAATTAGTTGGCTGCATGTGTGGGTTCTCTTCTGGAGTTTCTATTCTGTTCCATTTATCTTCCTCTATTTCTTTTTTTTAAGATTTTTTTTTTTTATTGGAAAGGGAGATATACAGAGAGGAGAAACACAGAGGAAGATCTTCTGTCTGATGGTTCACTCCCCAAGAGGCCACAACAGCTGGAGCTGAGCCAATCCGAAGCCAGGAGCCAGAAGCTCTTCAGGGTGTCCCATGCGGGTTCAGGGACCCAAGGCTTTGGGCCGTCCTCGACTGCTTTCCCAGGCCACAAGCAGGGAGCTGAATGTGAAGTGGGCTGCCAAGATTAGGACTGGTGCACATATGGGATCAAGGCAAAGATTTTAGCTGCTAGGCTACCATGCCAGGCCTTTTTTGCAAATTTAAAAGGAACTGTTTTCACTAGTTCTTATTCAGGCATGGAGTTATATGTGTATAGTAGAGGCATTAGTTTATGTTTATGATTTTGTACCCTGATGCCTTGCCAAATTCTTTTATAAGTTCTGAAAGCCTCTTTATTGAGTCTTTTGGTTTTCTTATGTATGGAATCATATCTTCTGCAAACAGGAATAATTTGACCTCCTCTTTTACAGTTTGAATTGCTTTAATTCCCCTAGTGAGGACTTCCAGTACTGTACTGAATAGTAGCAGTAAAAGTGGACAGCCTTATCCAGTTTCAGATCTTAGTGGAGAAGTTTCCAGACATTCCCCATACAGCATCATGCTGGCACTGGGTTTTTCATATATTGCTCTGACTGTGTTGTGGAATGTTCCTTCCATGCCTATCTTGGTTAGGGCTTTTAGCATGAAGTGGTACTGAATCTATCAAATGCATTTTCTGTATCTATTGAGTTGATCATATGGTTTTTATTCTTCAATCTGTTGATGTGGTATATCACAATTACTGATTTGTGAATGTTAAACCATTTCTCCATTACAGAAATAAATCCCACCTGGTCTGGGTGAATGATCTGTCTAATGTAATATTAGATTCTATTGGCTAGTATTTTGCTAAAGATTTTTGCATCTGTGTTCATCAGGAATATTGATCTCTGATTCTCTTTTTTGTGTCTCTATCTAGCTTCTTGATTAAGGTGATGCTGGCTTCATAAAAGGAGACTGAAAGGATTGCCTCCCATTCTATTGTTTTTAATTGTGGAGAATTAGGGACAGTTATTGTAATTTTGATGGAATTCAACAGTGAAGCCATCTGGTCCTGGGCTTTTCTTTGTTGGGAGGGGTTTAATTACTGACTCAGTCTCTGTCCTTGTAGTAGGTTTATTTAGGTTTTCGATTACCTCATGATTTTGTTTTGGTAAATGATATGTATCCAGGAATCTATCCATTTCCTGTAGGTCTTCTGATTTGTTGATATATACTTGTAGGAGTTTCTGATTTTTCTATGTATGTCTAAGGTATCCATTGTTATGTTTTCTTTTTCATCTTCAACTCTATTAACTATCTCTTTTTTCTGTTTATCTTGGGATTATTTTGCTGTTGTTTCTCTAACTACTTCTGATGTATCATTTGCTCATTTAACTGGTACCATTCCAGTTTCTTGACATGGCACTGATTACAATAAATTTGCCTCTTAACACTGCCTTGGCTACATTCCACAGGTTTTGATATGTTGTGTTGATATCTTCATCTCATAGAATTTTCTTCTTTGATTTCTTCTCTAATCCATTGTTCATTCAGTAATATGTTGTTCAGTTTCCAAGTATTTGCATATTTTCTGGAGTATTTTGACTTACTGGTCTCCAGTGTCACTCTGATGGTCTGAAAAGATGTGTAGGATGATTTCAGTTGTTATTTTTTTTCCTGAGGCTTGTTTTTTTGTGCTATATGTGACCAATCCTAGAAAAGATTCTGTGTATTGATGAAAAAATATGTTTAGTGTTTGTAGGATAGACAGTTGTATAGATATCAATTAGGTCCATGTGTTCTGTTGTCTGGATAAGTTCTGTTGTTTCCTTGCTGGGTTTCTGTCTTGTCCATCTGTCCACTGAAGTTCATGGGGTATTAAGGCCTTCCACTATTATTGCACTGGAGTCTATATCTCTGTTTAGGTATTATCAGCAATTGTTTCACAGAGCTAGGCACCTTGGCATTTGGTATACTTGCATTTATTATCATTATTTCTTGTTGCTGGATGAATCCCTTTGTCATTATGTGGTGTCCATATTTATCGCTTTTCATTTTTTCACGTTGAAGTCTATATCACCTGATATTAGAATGCCTACATCAGCTCATTTTTCCTTCCCATTATCATGGAATATCCTTTTCCATTCTTTCACTTTCAGTTTCCTTGTATCTTTGGTGGTGAGATGTGGCAATTGCATACGGCAGATAAATGGGTCCTGTTTTTTGATTCAGTCCACTAATTTATGTCTTTTGATTGCTGATTTTAAGCCATTTGCATTCGGAGTTAATATTGACAGTTAGCAATTTGGTTTTGTCATTTTGGGCTTCTCATTGTTTTACTTAGATTTCTTTTCTGGATTTATTGAATAGTTCTCTCCTTTTTTGCCATCATTGGGTGTGACTGGCTTCATTTTTTTCTGTCTTCAGCATTTTTTTGAGTAATGTTTGTAGGGCTGGTCTGATAGTGATGAAGTCTTTCAGTTTCTTTGCTCTGAAAGTACTTTATTTCACTTTCAAATACAAACGAGTGCTTTGCTGGATATATTATTTTGGTGTGACAGTTACCTGTTTTTGGATTTGAGAATATTTCACTCACTTTCTTGCCTAAAGGGTCTTCTCTGAGAAGTCAGCAGTTGTTCCTCTATTCGTTATCTGATCCTTCATTATGTTCAATGAAAAGAAGCTTGATAATAATGTGTTGAGATGAGGGTCATTTCTCATCAAGTCCGTTTGGATTCTCTGCCCTTACATTCAAAAAATAGGGGGAGTTTTCTTTAATAATTTCATTGAATATGCCTTGCAATCCTGCTTCTTTTTTCATGCCTTGTGAATCCTAACACCTTTATATTTGATCTTTTGAATGTATCATTTAGTTCTTGGGTAGTTTTCTTTAGCTTTACACAGTCTTCCATAATTATGATTTTTTGTGCATTCTGGAATTAAGTGTCTTCCAGTTGTAAAATCCTTTCTTATGCTTTGTTCATTCTATTGGTGAGACTTTCTGTTTGTTTGTTTGTTTTAAATTTGCTCTATTGTATTCTTCAATTCAGGTATTTCAATTCGATCCTGTTTTACAGTTTGTATCTTCTTTCTGATGTATTCATTTAATTCTAGCCTTTGTTACTTGCGGTTTCTGAAGAGTTTTATCGTGATTTTTAAAAATTCCTTGTCCAGAAGCTCCTCAGTGTCTTCATCCTGTAGCTCTGAGATTGAGATGGTCTTTTGCTCATTTTTGAGTGGAACATTCTGGTTCCCTCATTCATGTTGCTTGTGATTCTTCTGTCACCATTGTTTTTCAGATCTGCAGGTTTTTTCTTCAGGTAGGCTCTGTCTTTATGTGGCATTGCTCCCAGATTTGTGGCTAAATTTTACTGTTCCGATTCTGTACTGTTTCTTATTCCTTCCCAATCTATCCAGGTGCTTGTGCTGGTCATTCTGGGAAACGTCAGCACTGGGGTCCTGTGCTTTGGTCCTGCTTTGGTCCTGCCTCGGCTCTGCAGTCAGTGCCGTCCTAGCTGCCCTTCTCTGCCCTGGGAGCTCCCCAGTTGCATCTGTGCCTTTAAATGCCTATCCTGTCTCTCATTGGTGGTTTCAGCAGCGCCTGGGGCCAGGGAGGCTACTGTCTCAGCTTTAAACTGCAGCAGCATCACTCTTTGATCTTCTCTTACTCTGCCCTAGCTGGTGATTGGGAAACTGCTCTTGGACACAAAGGAGTCCTGCCTTGTTTACCTCCAGCTTCCTTTGGATGAGTAGAGAGACTTCCCAAAAATGGTAGCAAGGGAATGCTACCCTTTCCTTTTTGTGTTTGTTTTTGTTTTTGTGGGGGTAGGGGGAGATTCCCAGGGCTTCAAAGCAGACTTCCCTTTGTTTTTTTGCACAGTCCCTGTGTTGTTGTCAGGGACTTTCACTAAGGAGCTAGGCAAACTGTGAGGCTGCTGCTCTCCTGAGTTGCACACAGACTTCGGGACAGGTATTGAGGCAGGCACCAGGCTGTTTGTGGAGTCACAGAGCTACTTGTCTGTATATGTGTGTTTCACTCTCTGGCCTCACTCAAGGCCCTTGGCACCACAAAGCTGCGTGCACATCCGTGAGTTTTCTCCTTCCCACTTCTCCCACGGCCACTGCCGAGAACCTTTCATCAGTGTGCCATGCTCGATGCTGATTCCCTCTTACAGTGCCGCAGTGAATTTACCCAACCTATAACCACTGGACTGTTTCCTCTCCAGGGTGTTCAGACTGCTTGTTTTCACTGAGGCAGCCTTCAGTTCTGGCTCCCACCTTGCTTGTACTCCAAGTGTTGGAATTTGAGCACCACTCTGTGGAATCTGACAAAATCCAAAATCCACTTCTGTCAATGTCCACCTACACAAGTGCATTTGGCCTTTGGTTCTGGCTTGCTCACCAGGACCCATGTAGGTGACCCAGTTGCAGGCTCTGCCTCCTAATTTCTCCCTCTTGGGTGGTCTTGGTACCTCTGGAGGTGTTTGGGATGCAGCTCTCCTGAATATGAACTGACTCTGCTTTCCTCTCTGCACTCCCTCTATCAGCTCCCCCGTGGCTCACCCTCCATGGCATGGCTGCACATGTCTGCTGATGTTCAACAGCCTGTGAAACTCCAGTCAATTTTGCCCCTTTCACAGGTGTTGGAGATAGCACTTTGCTGCTGTGGCTTTTTGCCACATGTTCCTTCTCTGGGGGGCTCCTGTGGGATTTTGCCTGCTCAATTTCCCTTTGTGTTGGCTCCAAATCCACAAGACTGTTGTCTACAGGTTGGGCTGCCTTCCCATGGCCCACTTTTGCCCATCCTCTTATTGGGCTACAGGCATTTTCAATAATTCTTCGTGTCCACACAGCTCCATTTTCTCTCCACAGATCTGCCATGAGCTTTCCTCACCTAATGTTGCCTTTTCTTTTTCCAACTCTGCACAGCCTCCACTTTTCTCCCGCTATTCTCACTCCACTCAGAGACACATCTTCCTATCCTGATCAACTATCTTGCTCTCAGTACAGAGGCCTTCCTTAATTCTCTGCTTGGTCCTTATTTCAAAAATTATGGAGAATTGTCTGAATTTAATGACAATTGAGGGTTTTAGAAACAGTCTCAAAAATCTAGAAGACTACAGCCTTCAAGAACTTTCCAGTGTATACAAAGGTTCCTGCTGCTTCTTAAAGTATAGACTATCAGTTGTGGCCATGGCTTGTGAAAAGCAAAGCAAATAATAAGTAAAACTACAATTGGTGGCTCTATAATAGAAGAAAAGACCTTGGCTGCACATCAAAAGATTGGCAGATGATTATTAATTTATGCTTCAGTTTTACAAAGTGTTAAGCTGTGTATGCATCATTTTTTTTTGGCTTCCCCACTTTAATCAATCCCCTTTGATTAGTTGATCCATGACTGGTATCGACTCAGTTGTGATTGAAAGCTGCTGTTCACTTACATGAACAACAGTATTAATTAGACTTCTTGCTCAGCAAGTGACCAACACATATTAAGAGCTCAATAAACCTTGGCGGGTATTATTACCTAATTATATAAGATGTAAACTAGAGCTAGAAATTGCTGAGACTTTGGCAAATGAGAGGCAAATGACAATTATCAACCATCCCAAATTAATTCAAATCGGATGCAGGTCTCAGATTGCTGCCAAATTATGATGATGCTAACTGGGGACTATTTGTTCATCCACTGTTATAGTTGAGAAATCTTAGAATGAACAGCAGAAGGACTTTTATTTATTTTCAAATGAAATCTCATAAAATCTGGTGTGGCATGGTTGACATCAGACCCTGGCATAGTTAATAATGGCAAGGCAGGGAAACTCCTGAAATAAATAACCTCAGTGGTGGCAGCCCAGACATGGTTTTGTGTGTGTGTGTGTGAGTGTGTGTGAGTGTGAGAATGCTGTAAAAAAAGACAAAGTTTCTCATTACTGCCTCTCCCTACAGTTTGTTTTTAATTATTGATGTCACTCCTTCTTCTGCTTCCTAATTAAGCAAACATATCATCACAACATCAAAGAGAATGCATAGTCGATGATAGAATAAAAGAATGAATGATTTCAAGAAAAAGATTATTTGAGTTGGTTACCTCCCAAGTTACAAGTTCTTCCCTCCCTTTCCTTCTGGACAGAGGTTTTAGACTTTGTCATCTTGGAGCAATACTCCCTCCCATCCAGGCGGACTGTAGGAGCATAGCAGAAGAGAACAGCCAAAGGACATATGTTTGTTGGTAAGTGCATCTTTGGGTCACTGGTGTCAGTTCCTTTCTTTCCCAATTCTCTCTATATATTTTTTCATGGAGTCAGACCTAAAGTTTATTTAAATGTATAGCATTATCCAATATTATTTTCCCAGTACATTCATGAAATAGTTCAGCATTTGTATGTGGGTCTCTCTAATGGAGAAAATTGTTGCATTCTGTAAACATTTGGCACTTGTGGACATTTCAGATCCTGTGCAACTATTTAAAATAATAAGCTATCCTAACAAGTGTCACCTAAAGATTAGATCTCTGTATGGGAACACATGTTAACATTTGTAGGCCTTCACATCAAATTTCAAAACATACACGGAGAGGGTGCTTGGTGCAGCCAATAAGACACCACCTGAGATGCCCATATACTTTGTCAGAGTGCCTGGTTCAAGCCTTGACTCCTCTCTGGAATGCAGCTTCCTGCTTCCTGCCTGTGCTCGTCCTAGGAGGCAGAGATGTTGGTGCAAGTTCTTTGATTCATGGAAAACCCGGGTTGGATTCTGGGATCCTCTCTTCCATCTAATCCAGCCCCATCTTTGTGGGCATTTGGAAAATAAACCAACAGAGAAAATTTCTCTATCTTTCAAATAAACTGATAATAAACTATTAAAAGTTTTGAAAAATCTGATTTATAAACAATATCGTGGACTAGGCTCTGGTATGTAACACTGTCTCCTACTTCACTGTGGCACCCAAATGCATCACCTCATGGGATCCTCAAAGAACAAAGAAGTTCTACATTGGGCAGATTCCTGAGCCTCTGACTATTCTGCTTTTTTGCTTTTCTAAACACTTCACTATCTCATACAACCTGTGAAATTCCCTAACATTAAATGAATGTTTTTCTATTTGCCCAAACCAACTATAACCTTTTTGAAGACAAGATGGTGTGTTATATTTGACTTTTATCTTCCTTGCTTCTTAATACCAAACCCAACAAAAAGCCTATAGGTGTCAGGAGGAGCACACATCAGATAGAGAGGTGACCTCAGCCTGAAGCTAACCAGCACCAAAGCCCTTTCTGGCTCAGGTCACTGGCTGTATCCACTGCTAAGGTTTTGACTGGACTACTGTAAGAATCTTTTTTCTTCTCAAAAGTGGTATTTGTGTGTCAAATACAGGTTATCTTAACGTGAAATGAGAGTGATTTTAAAAATGTTCGCCATACCTAAAGTAGCAACAACTGCCTATACTTCTACAGAATTTCATTCATTTCAACAATTTATTGTTACCCAGGCCAGCTGCCAGAAGTGCCAACTGAATGCTCTTGACTCTCTATAGATCCAGTCCTCCTAGCGACAGTTTTGCCTCCCTGCTTGGCTTTCTCTGTGGATATAAAGGACCCTCAGTTGCCTCTTTCCCGTTGTTCTTATTGTCAGTATTTTTCACAGTGCCAACGTTCAAATGTGTGTCAGGCCTTCACTACTTAGATTAACTTCCAAGTCTCCTGCAGTTCCCTGCTGTACCCTGAGAATAAGGGAAATACTCAAGGACTTTGCACACCACTCAAATCCTTAGCATTATTAGGAATTGAAAATAGGCAGTGGATAATGGGTTCCTGAAATCAAACACCATCCTGACAAAATTAGTCTCCTTCAAGGCCAGCATTAGAATGCAGTAGATTAGGTTATCACTTATGATACTGGCACCCCATATTGGAGCAGTGGTTTGGATTTTACCTGCTATGCTTCCAATCAAGCTCCCTGCTAATGTGCATAGGAAAGCAGCTGATGATGGTGGTTCAAGAAGTTGGGACCCTGCCATTTACATGAGAGATCCAGGAGGAGTTTTAGGCTCCTGGCCTAAGATCTGGCTATTGTAGTCGTTTGAGGAGTGAACTAAAGGGTGGAAGATCTCTCTCACCTTCTCATTCAAATAAGTAAATAATTAAAAAAAGAAATAAGTCCCCTCAAATAACATCCAGACAAATCAATACACTTTTACATGACAACATGATATAGTTGTCCAAGTGCATGGAAAAGGGAAATAGAAAAAGATCGCCAGATACCTCCCAGAGATGGTGCATAAAAGACATCACTTCCCCCATTTTCTCAGATCTTCCTCCCTTGGAGCATCCTCCTGTCACTATGGCAGGAGATCTCTCTTTCTCTTAAATAAATCTTATTTTGCACACTGAAAGCCAAAAAAGGGAAAAGGAAAGAAAACCCATCCAAGGTTGACAACCATGTATTCAAAATTAGACCAATCATTGTTTCTCCTGTCAGAATACAGTTGCACCAGAGGCAGAATGTTGGAGCTATGCCTGGAAAGGGGTTTTGCTAAACAGGTATTATGAGGAATCTTGAAAATATACTCAATGGTGTGATTATAATTATGGTCCATGGAGGTCACATACATCAGGTTCAGAGGGAAGACATAAGAGATGTGGGGACATTAGTAAGGAGCCAATGGCCTGTGAACACCACTGGGGATGAAGGATTATTGGAGTTAAAATGTAATGTGATTGGGCCCTGTGCGATAGTCTAGTAGCTAAAATCCTCACCTTGCATGCACCAGAATCCCATATGGGTGCCAGTTCATATCCTGGCTGTTCCATTTTCCATTCAGCTCCCTGTTTGTAGCCTGGGAAAGCAGTCAAGGAAAGCCCAAAGCCTTGGGACCCTGCACCCAAATGAGAGACCCAAAGGAGGCTCCTGGCTCCTGACTTCAGATAGGCTTAGCTCCAAGGCATTGTGGCTGCTTGGGGAGTGAGTCAGCAGATGGAATATCTTTCTGTCTCTCCTTCTCTCTAGAAATCTGATTTTCCAATAAAAAAAAAAATCTTAAAAAATAATTCCATGTGATTGCCACAAACATGAACACTGTGGAAAACCAGACAAGATGCAGTTCTTATGGGCCAGAATAACTGGGGGAGGTTACTCTGAAGGTGGCAGGATTTACGCTGAGCATAAAGGGCAGAGAAGACCTGAAGTTGATTAGACATAGGATAGGAGATAGAATACTTCAAGTGTGGGAATGAGTGAATAAAGGCAGGAAAGCTGCTCTAGAGAAGATGAGTTTAGGAAATAGTGAGGAGACCAGCCTTACCAGGATAAAAGATTGGTGAGTGGTAGGACATGCATTTTAATCATAAATTTTGCTAGATTATGTCTCAGGTACATGGAATCCAAGGATTTGTTTATCTTCCAAATATTCTAAAACTAGCTGCAGTCTTTATTTCTGTGTTTACTGGCCAGTGTAAATAAGGTCTCTGAAATTTAAATGGACTACATTGTCTTCGCTTGAAACCTTGTCACAGTAATTTCCCCCCTGGCTTTTATTACTTTTTATTACTTTTATTACTTTTTATTACTTTTTATTGGCTCCCTATGGTGAATTTATCTGCTTACTTTACAGTGCTCTCTGTTTAATAATTTAGTTTTGCCACAGTTAACTGGAGTAGATTCGATACACATTTCAAAGCTCCTAACTTAATGAAAAAGGTGAAATTGCACAGATTTACACAAGGCATTGCCATTTGAAAATAAACAGTGCAAATGCTTGAATTTTATGTAAGCACTCTCAGTTCTCCATGTTGCATACTATTCATTCAACATTTGACATCCATCTATAAGACAAGAACTAGGGCTGACACTGGCCTATCAAGCTAATCCTCCATCTGTGGCGCTGGCATCCCATATGAGCACCAGTTCATCTCCTGGCTTCTCTGCTTCTATTCCAGCTCCCAGTTGATGGCTTGGGAAAGCAGCAGAAGACAGTTCAAGTCCTTGGGCCCCTATATCCATGTGGGAAACCTAAAAGAACCTCCTGACTCCCAGTTCAGACCAGTCCAGCTCTGGCCATTGTAGCTATTTGGGAGGTGAACCAATGGATAAAAAGCTCTGCCCCCCATCTCTCTATAACTCTTTCAAGTAAAAGAAATAAATCTTTTTTTAAAAAAGGACAAGAACTGTGACGGGTGGTGGAGATTCAAGATTGAAAGGAATTGCCCTTCCTGGTTCAGTAACTAAGACAAAAAAATAAATAAATAAAAAGTGATCACTGGGATTTCTCCTTTTATTAGGGAGTAGAGAGGAATACTGAAGTGGATCTTCTCTTCCAGGTATACTTGTCTGCATTATGCAGTTCCTTTGTAAGAAGATATGTACATGCATAGTTACCCATGTATCTGTTGATCCTATGTTTTGCATGAAGGCTGCCTTATATCAAGGAGAACCTGTAATATTTGGCCCTTTGAGACTAACTTATTTCGTTGGGCATAATGATCTCCCATTAAGACTATTTTGTTGCAAATTGTAGAATTTCATTGTTTTTAATGGCTGATTATTCCATGGGGAAGATGTATCATGGTTTCTTCATCCATTCCTCTTTCGATGAGCATCTAAATTGTTTCCATGTCTTTGTAATTGTGGATTGTGCTGCTATAAATGTAGAGTTGCAGATCACTTTCTCATGTGCATATTTCACTTCTCAGTGAAACTGTTAAATATGACACTAGACCTTCTACCATTGCCTATATCTACAGTGCCATAATACACTTAAATAGCAGAATGTGTGACTTGTGAATATTGTTATACTATTGTAATAATATTGGTGAAAATGGTGTAGGAGAATGAGGAGGGAAGAAAGGAAGATTAAGGAGGGAATCCCTACAGCTATAAAACTGTATCATGGGAAATAATAGTAGCAATGTAAATACAAAAAAAGATAATCACAATATAGGAATAAAGATGAAGGTAAATGCTGGATGTAAATAAGAAATGTTCCAGGACTGGGCACTTATTCTCATTGTTAACACACCTATCCCCTTATCAGAGCTTTGGCTCTTGTCTTACCTTATTAATATAGACCCTAAGAGGCAGCAGTGATGGCTTGAGTACATAGATTCCTATCACCCTTGGAATAGACCTAGACTGAACTCCTGACTCCCACATTCACCCAGGGTCTGACACTGGCTATTGCGCGCTTTTGAAGAGCAAACCAGTGGATTGGAATTCACTCTCATGTTTCTCTCCCTCTTCTCTCTCTCTCTCTATCTTTGTTTCTGCCTCCCGTCTTCCGTCTCTCCTTTCCTTCCTTCACTCTCTATCTTCCTCTCCTTCTCTCTTTTCATCACGAATAATTAATATATTTTTTAAAGATTTATTTTTATTGGAAAGGCAGATATACAGAGAGGAGAGACAGAGAGGAAGATCTTCTGTCCGATGATTCACTCCTCAAATGAGCGCAACGGCTGATGCTATGCCGATCCAAAGCCAGGAGCCTCTTCCGGGTCTCCCACCCGTGGGTGCAGGGTCCCAAAGCTTTGGGCCATCCTTGACTGCTTTCCCAGGCCACAGGCGGGGAGCTGGAAGGGAAGAGGGGCTGCCGGGATTAGAACCGGCGCCCATATGGGATCCCGGGCGTGCAAGGTGAGGACCTTAACTACTGCGCCATTGCGCCGGGGCCAATAATTAATATTTTTAAATAAAAGAAAAGCAGTAGTCCTTACCTAGAAATAGATGAGAAGTCAAAAAAGATGTCTGACAGGCATTCGCACCTGAGGTGAGTTTTGAAATTGCAGCAGCAGTTATTAAACTGGCTAAAAAGTGGCAGAGACGGTTCCCACAAAAGAAAGGAGTGAGTGCAAAGGCTGCAGTGAGGGACTCAGAGAATTTTCAAGGAATTCAGCATCTTGGAGCTTCCACTGGGGAGAGCGAGAGTTGAGGCAAGGGAGATTATCAGGACTGGGTATAAAAAACAGAAAGCCCCAGAGGCAGTGGGAACCGCTACCAATATGCACAGAGAGGAAGGCCAAGTGAATAAAGACAAGCAGGGTTGTTGTTATGGAAAAGTGGACTGTTGGGGCAGAGAGATTAGTCCAGATTTTTGCCTGCCTGCTTGCAACGTGAAAAGTTGGACTCTTAAACACACAGGGAAGTAGAGGAGATTATTCAGGAAATAGTCTATTAAGCTTGATGATTGCACTAAGGGAGGAAAGGAACTAAGTGATGTTTCTGTTCTTCCAAACAGACCAAGGATTTCACCAGGTATAGCGCAGGCTTATTCCTGAGGCCTGTCATTCTCTAAATGTAGCATTGGGAAAAATTTGAGGCTTGAAACTTGCCTTTCTATCCAGGGGAATATAGACTATCTGAGTTTGGGCTATTTATTTTAAGTCTCTGGCAGAAAAGTTTGGATAGATTTTCTTTAAAAATCATCAAAATTACTTGCTAATGCTATGTTCGTAATTTAAAATAAATTACAAGTGATCTTGTAGAGTCACACACTGACACTTTTCATTCCTTCTATTTGTCAGATCTTTAGACAGCCAGAGAGCCCTGCCTAGATCCCAGGTTCTCTAACTACACCTTCCTTATCTGATGAAAGTGAGGAAATTGCAGCCCCATCGTCTCTGTCCTCTTCAGTGCAATGAGGAAATAAGAATGAGACGAGTTCTCCAAAAAGTTTCGAGATGATGAAATCCCTTTTGTCCCCAAGACAGGGAATCCTGTTGTCATCTTCATGGGTTGCCTTTTTAAAACTGAAAATTCATCTCAGTGTGCTCCAATTCTGAAAGACTGGAGATGTTCCTTTCAACTGCTTCACTTGCAATCAAGTCACCATTTGGCAATCACAGGGTTAGAGCAGCTGAAACTTCCCACTGGGACGTAGTGGCCATGGAGTAGGGGCTCTGTGGTTCACCTCACACTGGGTTATAGGACCACCACCTTAAGCTAAGGGTGGGGCCAACCCAGCCACAGGACCAGACTTCCTCCTTGTGTTGGGGAGACACAGGAAAGAAGTCTGTCATCTTAAGAGGGGGAAAAAGGGAAAGAAAACCCGTAAATGCCCAATTTCAAGTTTCAGGTTTTCAAAGAGACAAGGTGAGACTTCCACTATGAGAAAAGCAGTGGTGGGTCCTGCTTTGCTTTACATGTGCCTTTTCCAGGAGATGGCTGTTGCCTTTGCTTCTCTTCCTCCTACTTTCACTGACCCCCAGATGAGAAACTGCTGTACATGCCTGCAAAGAGAGACCTTCATCCCAGTGCCAAAGGGATGATCCACAAAAACACAGAAAACAAAGTCATTGTCTTTGCACTGAAACACCCATTTGGCTCATCAGAGGCTCTTTCCTACATGAATTTGTTTTTTGAACATTGATATTGATACTGGTTTTGTGGCATAGTGTGGGTAAGTTGCCTCATGCAACACAGGTATACCATACTGGAGTACCACTTTGAGTCCCTGCTGCTCCACTTCCTATCCAGCTTCCAGCAAATGCACCTTCCTTGGGAAGGCAGAGATAGCCCAAGTGGTTGGCCCCTGCCACTCACATGGGAGATCCAAATGCAGTTCCTGGCACCAGGCTTCAGCCTGGCCCAGACCAGTTGCTGTGGTCCTTTGGGAAAGACCCAATTGATAGAAAATCTTTTTTTTCTCTCTCTCTCTCACCTTGCCTTTCAAATAAGTGAATCTCAAAAACAAAACACTGATATTCATCTGAAAGAACTGTTTAAGGGAGAGTAGCATACCAAAAAGTGACATTGCAGTATGCATTTCTATTCCCAAATAAAAGATGAATTCCCAACGAAGCTGTTAAATGTATCTTGACAATAGAATGCTGGACTTTCTACCATTGTCTGTACCTGCAATGTCATAATGCACTTAAGAAGCATAATGATGAACTTGTGATTATTGCTGAAGGACTCCAGTATTATAATATCAGGGAAAACAATGAGGGGAGCAATGGAGAGGGTGAAAGGGGAAAATGCCTTGAGCCTATGGAACCATAGCATGACAAATGAAAAATTTTTAAAACCTGATATTTGCTAAGCATCCACAAGTTTAATAATAGTACTTTTAGGTTTCTGCAAACTAGAGGGTGAACTGAATGAAGTTCAGTACAGGAAAAGAAGAACAGCACACTTCAGCTGTGTCTCCTAAGAGCTGAAGTTGCTTTAAAGTGTGCTGAGAATTTCTTACCTGATCTTCAGGAGGAAAAACCTGGATCTTTCAGTATTGTCACCATTTTTATTTTCCTGTTTAAAAGTATTTTATTTATTCGAAAGGCAGAATAACATGAAGAGAGACACAGGCCATCTTCTGATTCACTCCCCCAGTTGGCTGTGATAGCTGTGTCCGGACAAAGCTGAAACCAGAGGCCAAGAACTTACCTGGATCTCCCACACGGGTGGCAGAGGTTTAGATACATGGACTTTGTTCTGCTGCATTCTCAGGTATGATAGCAGAGACCTGGATCAGAAAGGACAAGTACTTGACCATGAGATGACAGAGCCATAAGTGGTGTTAAATGCACTATACCACATTGTCAGCCCCTACCCAATTGTCAATCCTTTGATTTTTTTTTCTATGAAATTTTCACTTAACATCCAAATGGTTTGTCTTTCTGTATTAGGCTAAGGATTTAAGCCTTCCCCAATTACTGGAAAGATATAAATGCATCTAACATCCAGCTGAATGAATTAGAATTCTTTTGGTTGGAAGTGACAAAAACTCATGTTAATTTGGCTGAAAGAAAAAAGTTGAGAAATTATCAGTTTTAATACCTGATAAGCCAAGAGGCATAATTAGTTTGAGAAGTGGCTACATCAAAGAATATACATGGGAGAATCAAGATGCTGAAATAGTGTAAGGACACATTTAAACAGATAGAGAATCATTAGCCAGGTTGAAGTAGAGAGGGTACATTCCAGGAAATAAGAAAGGACAGGCCAATGGCAGAGGGGCACCTGGAGACTGACAGTCATGGGAAAATAGTGGAGACAATGGTGTGGTGCTGCAGTGACCAGATACCCCAGTGGCAGTCAGTGAGTGGAGAACTGAACTCCACCATCAGCAAGGTGGGAAGGGGAATTTACTGGAAGCTCAAGTGGTGAACCCAGGCAAAGAACTGCCCATCCTACTGATTTGTTTGATCTGACCAGATGCACAAACAGAGCAGCAGACACCAAACAGGTAATGCAGGAACAGGGTGGATTTCATAGCTCAAACCCCCAACAGAGCCACATCAGGTGTCATTTTGTGTAGGGAGGCAAAATCTGTGGGACAGGACTGTGCAAGCACTAAGCTGCGAACAAAGTAACTTTGGGCTCAGTGCATTGCACTAATGTGGCATCCTACAGTTTCCACCCAAATTAGGTCCAGGAAGCCCTCAGACCTAATGGCAGCAGATTAAGAACTTCACCAGTGGCACATTAGGCATCATTTTGTACAGGGTGGCAAAGGCTGTAGGATTGGAGGGACAACAGTGAGCTGCACATGCTCTGAGATTGGAGAAAAATCTCTTCCAGCTCAGTGTATTACACTGCTCCCACAGGGAAAATAATACCAACTCTGGCATTCTATGCATCAAAATAGGCCCAGGTGGTCTTCAGACCTAACAGCCAGCAGGTTCCAGCAAGATCAGCACCACTTCTCCTCCTTTTCGTGTATCTGACTTTCCAATAAAAATAAATAAATGTTAAGATCAGCATCACCAACAACCTAGTTATTTAGGACACCTGGCATCACCCTAATCCTGGGAACTGCTCAAACCAAAAGTGGGAGAAAGGTTGTGCAGAAAGCAGTATAGCCATGGCATTGTATCACAAGAGGTAATGAATGGTAAGCCAGGAGCTGGGGCTATGGAAACCACACAAAAACCCAGACCTGAAATTCACCAGAGGGAGTGGCACAAGTGATTATAAAGAACTATAAAGGCAATCAGTAAAAGGGAACTATAGGCCTCTGGGTGATGGTGACAAAATTTAGAAACCTGCTCTAAGGAGAAGAATCTGCTAATCAGAAGTACAATGACCAAGAGCAAGAGAAGAGACATATGCATAATGAATATTACTGAAGATTCCCCTGCAAAGAAGTAAAAGCCTTTGCTAGCCTCAGAGTTAACTGAAGAATACATTGAGAAATGGGGGACAAAGAATTGAAAAACAAAAAACCTTGTTATAAAGCTTCACATGCAGGAATTTAGTGAATGTGTCACACAATAAGTAGTAGCACTGAAACAAAATCAAGTTGAATTACTAGAAATTAAGGACACAATGGAGCAGATAAAAATTCAGTGGGAAGTCTCTATAATTGAATGAGGCAGAAGAAAGAATCTCAGAAGATGTTTCCCCATTGTGGAAATAATCAAAAAGCTGAAAGAGGAGCTGAGTCAAACTAAGAAAATTATTCAAGAATTAAGGGACATTATTAAAAGGCCAAATATAATAGTTATGGTATTTCCAAGAGGTACAGAAAGAGAAGCTGGGTTTAAAAATTTATTTAATGAAATAATAAAGGAAGATTTCCCTAATCTGAAGAAAGAATTAGGAAATAGAATTCAGGAGGGTCACAAAACTTCCAACAGGGTTGACTAAAAGCAATCTTCGCCATGACACATGATAATCAAGCTCTCTTCAGTCGAACACAAGGAAAAGATCCTTAAACGTACATTTGAAAAAAATCAATTGACATATAGAGGACTGGCAATCAGACTCATAGCTGATCTCCTCACGGGAAACTCTACAGGCCAGAAGAGAATGGAACAACATATTCCAGATTCTAAAAGGAAGAAAGTATTGGCCCAGAATAATGTACCCAGCAAAGCTTTCCTTTGTTTTTAAAAAGAAAAATAAAATTCTTCCACAGTAAAGAAAAACTCAAAGAATATGCCTCTTGCAGAACTGCCCTTCAAATAATAAAGATGTTCTCTTGACAGTGGAAACTATTAGCACCCACCAGAACCAAAGGCAAATACGTAGAATGTCCCAGTAAAGTAACAACAAAAAAATCAAACAATGAACAACCCTAAAATGGCAGGACCAAATTACCACCCATTCATATTAACCCTGAATATAAATGACTTAAACTCATTAATCAAACATCCTACATTAGTAGACTGGATAAAACAAACAAACAAACCAAAAAAAACAGGTATCTCTTGCCTACAGGAGACACATCTCACCAACAAAGATGAGAGAAAACTATGTCTGATGGATTTGGATTTTTTTTCCATCAAAACAGTGTTTTTTTCTCATATTAAATTTTTCACTGACTCATCGGTCATATAGTAGCATCATTTTCTTCAAGAAGGTTCTTGATTTTCATTTCTTCTGTGACACATTGGTCATTCAATAGCATGTTACTTAACTTCATGGCGTTGCAAATTTCTATTTTTCTTCCTATTGTTGGTTTTGTTTTGTGGCTTTCATTTTAGGGGATGTAGAGTACCTATGTAATGAAGATTATCATATCCAGATGATATGCATCTGTATTTCCAGATCAAAAATTGACTCTCAAGGAAAATGTTAAATATATCTTGACAATAGGATGCTGGTCTTTGCCATTGTCCATGCCCACAATGATAGACTTATGACTATTTATGTAGAACTATACTATTGTAATAATATAGGGGGAATCAGTAGTGGCGGAAGGAATTTGAGGTAGAGTAAGGGAAAACCCAGAGCCTATCATAAAATAATATTAATAATTAAAATGAGAAAAATGGCTATATCAAGATACTGAGAGGAGGAGAGACAGAAAGGAAGATCTTTTGTCTGATGATTCACTCCCCAAGTGGTCAAAACGACCAGTGCTGTGCCGATCCAAAGCCAGAAAGCAAGGAGTTTCTTTCCCGGTCTCCCACGCCAGTTCAGAGTCCCAAGTCCCTGGGCTGTCCTCGACTGCCTTCTCAGGCCACAAGCAAGGAGCTGGATGGGAAATGGAGCTGCTGGTACTAGAACCGGTACCCATATGGGATCCCGGTGCATTCAAGGCAAGGACCTTAACCATTACGCTATCCTGCGGGGTCCTGTTTATTTAGGCTTCATTTTTTATTTTATTTCATTATGTTGTTTATTTCAAAGTCAGAGAAATCTTCATTCACTGTTCCACTCCCTAAATTCCTGCAACAGCCAGGCTTAAGGCAGAGCCAGGAACTCAATCTGTTCCACATGTGCAGTAATCCAAACACTTGAGTCATCACCTGGTATCTCCCAGGGTGCACGCTGGCAGAATGCTAGATTGACACCAATGTAGGCACTCTGATACAGGGTGGTGGTGTCCCAAGTGGCATCTTAACTAATATACCAAGTGCCTGTCCCAAGGCAGACAGCCACCCCTGACTTCATTTTTAGATGTGATGACAAACAGGACCCTGTGTTTACATATCTACTCTCACTCATGTAGCTGTGGGCCTGATGTGAGAGATAAAGGGTAAAGGGTATGGAAGGGATGTGGCAGCCAAGAACTTAGGAAGACTAAGAAAGGCATATTGTTCACAAGGCAGTAAGGGCACTGTGTCAGAGTAGTGAAGGCTTATGGGAGAATGATTATACAGAGGACAGTTGGCCAAAAAAGTAACATATTACATGCCATGGGAGCCAAGTTTCTCACTGTTAGAGGAGTGAGTCATTAATATGGAAAATAAGAAGACTAATGACCCCTGTGGTGCTGAATTGGAATTAGTACAGGATGAGTATCCCTTGTCCACAGTGCTTTGAGAACAAAAATGTTTTAAATTTCAGGTTTTCAGGCCCCAGCGCAATGGCGCAATGGTTAAAGTCCTCGCTTTGCACGCCCGGGATCCCATATGGGTGCCGGTTCTAATCCCGGCAGCCCCACTTCCCATCCAGCTCCCTGCCTGTGGCTTGGAAAAGCAGTCGAGGACAGCCCAGTGCTTTGGGACCCTGCACCCACGCGTGGGAGACCCAGAAGAAGTTCCTGGATCCTGGCATCGGATGGGCATAGCATCAGCCGTTGTGCTCACTTGGGGAATGAATCATCGGACGGAAGATCTTCCTCTCTGTCTCTCCTCTCTGTATATCTGCCTTTCCAATAAAAATAAAATAAATCTTTTACAAATTTCAGGTTTTCTCAGATTTTGGAACATTTGTATACACCTGAGGTCCCTGGGGATTGGATCCAAAGCTAGGTATGCAACTGATTTAGATTGTGTCTATCCCTTTCCCTTGTATGTAGAACCTGGAGGGAATTTTTTCAATAGTTTCAGTGTACCTGCATTTTGATTATAATCAAATCCACATAAAGTCAAGTGTAGGAGTTTCAGTTTCTAATGTCACATCAGTAGTCAAAAATATATGGATTGTGTATCATTTCAGATGCTTTGGTTAGAGAGTCTCAACCTATATTGTGAACTCATGATTTTTTGCTTATATAAAGAGATGTAAATATAGAAGTAAATACAAATGTATGTATATATGTATGCACAAGGTAACCCACCACAGTTCATTCAGAGAGACAATGAACAGTAAATAGTTCATGGCAGTGAGCCCATAAAATTCTTGGATGTTGTCTTCCAAATACCGTTTTCCATTAAAAGGAACCAGTGTTCCTTTGTCAATTGCGCAAGAAAAGTACAAGATTCAGTCAGAAACATCTTAGATGATGAAAGACTCAGGATGTGTTCTTGGATCTAGATATCTTTAAGAGACAAGGAGCCAAGTTTAAGGGGCAATGAATGAATAATCTAGAACAATTTAAGCAACAACATAAATAATCTTAGAAATGAATTATCCATTGAATTTGAATCCATACTAACCAACAAATGGGGAAAAGAGAAAGTTGTCTCTCATAGTAGAAATCCAACTACTAACTGTTGAAGGAATCGTAAAACTAGAAAATTACAATTTGCCAAACTCTACTGTGATAATGTTTTCAGGCAAGAATCACTAGTGGCTACTAAAATTACTGGACAAAAATATAATAATCCCACTTACCTGCCTAGTTTCAAAATATCTCTGCATAGTTGATTAATTTTACATTGGACAAATAGGGCTGGCATCATTGCAATCAAGTAATGAGAATGGAAGTCAGGAGAGGATGTTAAGCCTAATGGCTGAGATGCACACATCCCTCTTCAAGAGCAAAGGGATTCCATACCCGAGTCCTCAATTCAGCTTCTGCTAACACATGCCCTGGGAGGCCAAAGTACTTGAGTGCAACCCAAATTGAGAGTCCGATGGAGTTCTGGTTTTCTGTCTTGGGATTCATTGAGCTTTGGTTGTTGCAGGTATCTGAGAAGTGCAGCAGCAAATGCACTCAATCTCTCATTCCGTTTGAGATCAAATGAAAATAAATGGATTTTAAAAGTGTATGCAGTTGTCAGAGCAGGGCTTCAGAAGCAGGAGTTCTGTGGAGACAACAGGAATGAAGGATGGGGTGTTCCAGGCATTTTCTCCGGCACAGGGCAGCGCTGCTCTTACTCTGCACATCACAGGCCAGCACTCACTGTGTTAATGTTGACTTTTGGTCTTTGAAGGAAATGCTGTCTGTGATGTCTGAAATCAGATTGCTGTGATCTTGGGAGACGTAAAAGCTTTCTAGATTTTATCATTCTGACAGGGGAAGCACATCTGGTAATCAACAATTGTTTTAGGCATTATTCTCATCATAGAGATTCAGGAACACATCTCCCCTACTTGATGTCAGTTGCCAGACAGGGGTTCTGATGATGTCTCTACAGTGCTACAGGATTCTTAAATGAAGTGAAGCAAGAAAACTGTGGCATGGCTAGCTAACTTCAGTAGTTTGCCCTCCAAAATCCTATACGCTTTATTATGTAACTTCTTTATTCAGACTCAAAGATCAACAAAACTAATATATGTATATTAGTTACATATATATTAGTTGTATATTTATATATAGTTATATATTTATACATATTGTATATGTATAAATATATATTGTATATGTATAAATATATTTATATAAATATATGTTTATATAAATATTTAAATATTATATATATATTTGGGGAAAATCAGTTGTGGCACAGATGGTAAGCTACTGCTTGGGATGTCTGCATCTCAATTGCAGACCTGGAATTGAGTCTCTCCTTTGCTTCTGATCCAGCCTGCTGCTAGTGTGCCTGTGAGGTGGCAGATGATGGGCACCCACATAGGAAACTCAGAGTTGTTGGCGTCTGGGTTTGGCCTGATCCAGTCATGGCTATTGTGAACACTTGGGGAGTGAATCAACAGATGGATGATCTCTCTCTTTCTCTCTCTGTCACGCTGCTTTTAAAATAAATAAATAAACTATAAAGAGAATAAAATGCTTCAATATAGACTTACAACATAGACAGTTTAAAATTGCTTTTAAAAAAGAAACACATTCCTTGTACTGCCACTTATGTTGTACTGTCTAGACATTCATACAGATAAATTAAAATATATCTACTATAATGATGATAACATTTCTGAAAAACACAGTACAAGCAAAACTAATCATAAAATGTCAGTACTCCAACTTGGAATGTTAATGTTGAAGCAATGGTTCAGCCCACTGTGCCACAGTGCTGGTCCCAGGAGCAGGTGGCTTGTCCTAGTAATTAAGCTGCTGGTTAAAACATTCATGTCTCATATTAGAGTGACTGAGTTCTGCTCCCAAATCTAGCAGACATTAGAGGACAGAATATGGCTCCTTTCACTGGGTTCCTTTCACACATGTGACAGACTCAAATTGAATTTCAGGTCCCTAGCTTTAACCTGGCCCAACCCCAGTTCTTATGAACATTCGGGGAATGCATGGTTGATGGGAGTATATTCCCCCAACCCCCACCTCATTCATTCTCATTTTTAATTTCTCTGTCTCTCCCACCCTCCCCCCACCTCGTACCCTCTCTCTCTCTCTCTTTCTCTCTCTCTTTCTCTTTCTCTTTCTCTTTCTCTTTCTTTCTCATTTTCTTTCTCTTTCTCTCTTTCTTTTTCTCTTCCCCCAATACCCAAGTAAGTTAAGTAAGGCAAAAAATCCAAAATTGTAACACTCATCAGTCCCAGTTTGCCTGAATCTGGGTCCCGCAGCAGTTAGTCAATCTGCTGGTGCATTAGGAGTTAAACCAGGTTGAGTTCTCATTTCTTGAGTTGCCACAATTGTTATGGGGTGAAGGGAAGAGCTAGCCCACTCTTCTGGCTCTAAAGACAGACCAGCTGCTACCGATTGGATGTAGTTTGTTGCCCAGGGTTCATGTATGGAACCTTAATCCTCAGCATGACAGTGTTAAGAGACAGCGTATAATCTTTTTTTTTTTAAAAAAAGATTTATTTTATTTTTATTGGAAAGGTGGATATACAGAGAGGAGAGACAGAGAGAGGAAGATCTTCCATCCGATGATTCATTCCCCAAGTGAGCACAACGGCCGATGCTATGCCGATCCAAAGCCAGGAGCCTCTTCCAGATCTCCCACGTGGGTGCAGGGTCCCAAAGCTTTGGGCCATCCTCAACTGCTTTTCCGGGCCACAGGCAGGGAGCTAGATGTGAAGCGGGGGTCGCTGGGATTAGAACCTGCGCCCATACGGGATCCCGGGGGTGCAAGGCAAGGACCTTAACCACTGCGCCATTGCGCCGGGCCTGAGACAGCATATAATCTTAACAGGTGCGACCCAGTATGAGGTCCTCAGAGCACTGTGCAAACAGGCCTCAGAAGGGCTTAAATTAGCTCTTGTGGGACCATAGGAGTTAAGGGTGACAATATATTTTGGCTGCTTCATGCTGAAACAGGGAGTCATTTGGGTAAAGGGGCCCCTGGAGGTGTGGGATCCACAGAGAGATGGTCCAGGTCATCCAAGTTGGTGTGGCTGAAGTTGGGCTGGTTTTCATACAAGTATGCATGTTCAAGGCCACCTGGAGTCTGAAGAGCCCTTGTGAAGTTGTCTCTCGGTTGAATTGAGCCACATGGCTCCTGTCTAGGTCTCTTTTTTCTTGCCCCAGGTTGGGCGCCAGGGAAAATGTTACCAAAAATGCCCAGTGGCTTCTTTCCTCAGTTCAGTATAGAAATAAAAAGCCGGGAATCTGTTGCAGACAGAAAAGTTTTATTCGTGAAGGGACCAGATGATCAGGGAAGGGAGAGGAGAGAGGAAAGCACCTCCAGAGAGAAAGCTGGGAGGTGGGGTGCCTCTCGAAAGAGGAGGGAGAGAAAGACACACCCACAGTATTTTCTGATGTTCTTGAATATTATTGTGGAATTGAAAGATCCTATGTTGAACTGCAATATTTAATCAGGTATTCACATGAATGACTTGGACTCTTTTAGAGTGTAGTAGCATGCATGCATCTTACCCAACTTCTTACATCGAGAAATCTTGTGGAGAGGAGGACAAAGTCATTCATAGCTTTCGTTTGGAAATTTTCAGAAATCACATTGTTGAGATATCAAAGCTAATGATGATGAGCTGAAGGCATAGCCTTGGAATCCATTATATACTGGCTTTAGTCCACACCATGCACTCCTATCAGCCAAAACTCCAGCAGAAGTCCCCCAGGAAAACTCCTGTCCCTCCCTCCGCACCGCCCTCCCCACCCCCACCCCCGTTCCGCTTTTTGTGCTGAGATAAAAACCTTTCCATTTCACACTTTCACTGCCACCACACAAGTCATGTGCAAGTTGTCTGCAAAGATTGAGAACCCCTCCTTTCCTCATTCAGATCTGGAGAGTCCTGTGCTGCCTTTCTGTCCCTACTCCTATGGCATGGTGGGTACAGAATGCCCTAGAACCATGGCCACCAAATCTCTCTAGGGTCCTGAAGTGGGTTGCTGGCCAGACTCAGCAGCAGAGGATGCTCTCAGGAAAGCAAAGTCACAAGGCCAGGTCTCTCGGGACCAAGGTGGTAGCACCAAGGACATGGTCTAAGCACGATCTCATTGTGGTTCAGACAGTGTCAGGGGAGTCAGATTGCTTCAGAACCACCCTGTGGAATCTGACAAAATCCAAAGACTTCTGTCAATGGGATCTCTTCTATCATGGATATGCCAAATTGGAGTTTATTCTTCCACAGTGGACCCAGAGGAGGCAGCAGTTAGCTGGCCTTTCCCACCATTTTCCTTTCCACAGTTCTAAGGAGAGAACCTACTTTTGTGCTCAGTGCTATTCAACCCATAGCCTCTCTGATGAGCCTACCTATTAATGTGAATGATGCTGGTCACAACTTAAGGTCTGGATGCTGAAGTGCAAATGAGAAGACAGATTCATTTTAGGAGCTAGATTATTAAGAAGATGTCAGAAAGAACATGAAGGAAATAATTTACAAAGCTGAAGAGTGGAGCAAGGGGCCCAGCAAGGTGGCCTAGCAGTAAAGTCCTTGCCTCGAATGTGCCAGGACCCCATATGGGCACCAATTCTAATCTTGGCCACCCTGCCTCCCATCCAGCTCCCTGCTTGTGGCCTGGGAAAGCAGTTGAAGATAGCACAAGGGCTTGGGACCCTGCACCCACATGGGAGACCTGAAAGAAACTTGGAGCTCCTGGTTTCAGATCGGCTCAGCTCTGGCCGTTGCTGTCACTTGGGGAGTGAATGATCAGATAGAAGATCTTCCTCTCTGTATATCTTTAAAAAAAAAATACATTGGAGCAAGGGATTTGGAGCTTCACGTTTGAAAACTTTCTCTATAAAAATGTTTTCATATCACAGTGATCAACCCATTCCATTTGTCTCAAATCTTACTTGTAGCAATTGAAAAAACGTAATAAGGCAAGGCTTTTCTTAATAAATCTTTAGCCAACAGATAAATATACCGTAAGAAACTGAAAAAAATGCTTACAAACATTTAAAATTGTATACTAATTCAGGGTAAAAGATTTTTGAAATATTTGTTATAATGTAGAGATGTTTTTGTTCCTGATAATTTATGATCTCCAATTCTCTAGTGAGAATTAAATTTTTAAAAAGCTTTATATATTATTTATTTGAAGGACTAACAGAGAAAATAAGCTTCTATCCTCTGGCTGATTCCCCAGTGACTGTAACACCCAGAGCTTGGCCAGGCTGAAACTAGGAACTTCCCATGGGTGACAATAGCCCACTTTGGTTGTCAGCAACTACATTTCCAGGTGCATTAGCAGAAAACTAGATTGGAGCAGATCAACTAGAATTGTAATCACCTCTTCAAAGTGGTATGCTGACATGAAAGAAGTGGCCCAGGATGCTGTACCAAAATGCTGGCCCCTGGGGCAAACTTTGAGAAGCTCATAGTCCTCTTCATTTGTTCTCTTATTGCTTGGTCATATTTGGTAAAGAATAACCGTACAGGCGTTCATTTGGCCTAGTTATTAAAGCTCCTGTGTCCCATGTTAGAGTGTCTGAGCTTGATGCCCACCTCCGACTGCTGACTCCAGTTCCCTGCTAATGTAGATCATCAGAGAGATTTGTGATGGCTCAAGCAACTGAGTCCCTGCCACCCATATGGGAGACCTGGACTGAGTTCCCCTCATGGCAGTCCTAGGCTTTGTGCCAATTTGGAAAGTAAGCAAAGATGGGAGTACTGTTTATGTCAGATGGAAGCTCTCTTCCTTTATCTTGTTATATTTGACGCCTTCCCTCTCCCTGCCTCTCAAATAAATACATACAAAATGTTGACAAGAATATCTATCAAGCCCTTCTCTTTTAAGGAGGTCACAGTAAGGACCAGCAGCACATGGTGATTTTCTTGGGGTTCTGTGGGCAATACAGTTGTAAATCAGAATGTGCTGTGACTGAGGGAATGAAGGCAGAATAATTGTACCTGGGCTGTAGCACCAGCCTCATCTGTGGTCTAGACTCTGTCATTGCCCTCAGGTAACCTACTTCTTTCAGCCTCAAATTCCCCCTCCAACACAGGGATAATAGTGGTTTCTAAACCACAAGTTGGCGATGAAGACTCAATGAGCTCATCCATGTCGAGTATTTAGAACAATACCTGATCTGTACTATGTGTTGATTAAACATAAAATGTGACGAGGTGATAAGGAGCTTATGTTGTGCACCTTATCTTCTGTCAGGATCTTAGAAAATTCTTCTCTGAGGCTAATTTGCACAACATTCTTGAGATATTGGGTAACACAGGACACCCTGTAGGGTAGGGTAGGGTCTGGCTGCTTGTCAGAGAGCATTGAGATGCAGTTATAACTTGCAGAGCCCATTGTATAGCTCCCTGTGCCTAGCCCCCAAACAAATTGCTCACCATAATTACAATGAGTTTTTCATCCCTCAGAGTTAGAGTATGTTATTGTGTCCTTTGATCAATGTTTTTGCTTCCAAAGATGGATTAGTGTTTTTAAAATTTTAATTCCAAAGGAAAGAAAGCTCTTTGTCTAGTTAGCACATATATTATGCAGATGTGACAATTATAGCACTATAAAGAAACGTGCATACATGTTTAATGCATAAATTACATGTGAGAAGTAGCTCATAGGCAACACATAGGGGTCCAAACACATAACAGAAATCAATGAAATATTTATGTTGGAAAGGCATAAGCCTCATATTTACATATGGATATTCTGCCATGAACAGGCAATTTACATATTCACACACATATAGATTCTTACATCTTTGTAAAAAAAATGTATGACCCTCCTGCTTCATTTCCATTGCACAAATGACCCATCAAATGAAACTTAATGGGAAATAATATGGACTAAGTAGGCCATAGCTGAAGGGCATAACCAGGCTCTGGATCAATGTTCCTAAATTCCAAGTTGTATTGGTCTTGATCTGTCTCTCTCATATACATAAAGGTGGGTTTTTTTCATAATTAAGTGGTAGTTTAGAAACATTATAGAAAAGGCTCAAAGGTGGGCAAGAGTTCTGAAATGTGTACCTATTTTCGGAACTCTTGGTGTCACTACCAAGCCACCAGCACCCCTGTTAGAATGGGAGGTAAGAAGGTTGGGCATTTCAGAGGTCTCTGTGTTTCCCCGAGTTCTTGGACAGGGAAAGGGGATATTCTGTGGAATGCAATAAAGAAAAACACACATTCCCCTCCTCTCCTATTTCCAATGAAAAGAGAAGTGAAACAAGAATACTCCTACTCTCTATCCAGCCCTTCCTTACTTTACCTCATGAAAGAAATGATTGATTGTTGGAAAAGGACATGCTTAATTGGGCTCAGATCACTCCTTTGGGGATCTCTAAAGGGATGGGACTGGCCACTAACTCTCTCATTTTGATTTGTCCTCCAATGTGTGATAACTCATCAGGGGACATTTTATGATCTTTTCTGCCTACAATTACAGTTGGATATTCATGAAAAAGCTGATACTGCTATCTTCGTCTGCTTACTTGGGTGCCTTAATTCTTATATAGATTGAACTTAGAAATATCAGTTTAGACCCCTAAAATGTCCAACATTACACAATGATGAGTTAGGATGAGTGACATTATATATTTACCATCTCCTCGATCCCTCTGTGATTCTGACATGTAGTAACTCTGATATAAGATGTCTTGGACTAAGCAGTGAAGGCAATTTAAAGTAAATAGAGTAATCCCAAGAAACAGAAGGGCACAGAAAATGGAGAATAAGGAGATAATTTTAAGGGTGGTACTACAGTCATGCCATGAAATTCCCTTTGATCTAGAAGAACTTGACCAAAATTCAGTATTGGGTAGATTCACAAGACTTTAAAGAAACTAAACCATCCTTTTGAGAGCTTAATCAAAAGTCTGTAACACTAATAAAAATGCAAAGGTTCAGGTCCAGCATGGTAGCATAGTGGCTAAATCCTAACCTTGCATGTACCGGGATCCCAAATGGGCATTGGTTCATGTTCTGGCTGCTCCACTTCCCATAAAGCAACCTCCTTGTGGGTTGGGAAAGCAGTCGAGGATAGCACAAAGCTTTGGGACCTTGCACCCATGTGGGAGACCCAGAGGAGGCTCCCTGCTCTTGGTTTCAGATCGGTTTAGCTTTTGCCATTGCAGCCATTTGGAGAGTGAGCCAGCAAACAGATCTTCCTCTCTCTCATTCTCTCTGTATACCTGACTTTTCAATGAAAATAAAGAAATCTTTTTAAAAAAAAATGCAAAGATTCTTCCAGGTAAATCAGAAGACTGTGACACCTTAAGGAAAAGAAGTTAAACTCACATCACTATAAATATGAGGTCAAACTTCAACAACAATGACCAGGTCATAATTGAAGACAAGCATAGCAAAAACAGTTGCTCATTAAAGTTACAATTGGTGGGAAACAGCATTAATATTAGAAGAAGAAAAACGAAATCCTGGGAATCAGCTACATGATGGGAGAGAACTGGGAAATCTACTTTCACTAGTGTTACAGGTCAGCCATACCTTTCTTTTTCTTTTTTTTTTTTTCAGCTAGTATGGCTTAAGGGGAAAATATTTATAGGATTAGACTATGTGGCTTTTCTCCAGAAATGATCTCCCCATAACCCATGCCTCCCTGTTTTCATGCCTTTCTGTATTCTCTCCTCTTCGGTTTTGGTTATCATAGAATCAGCAGAATACAATGAAAGTCAAGTTGTATTATTTCCAAGGTTAAGTCAGAAGAATTGAAGCTTCTGATTTGGTCTCAGAGCATTCACCTTCAGTAAGACAGCTACCACATAAGAATTCTGACTGCCCTGAAACTCCCATGCTGTGATGAAGCCCAAGCTATTCACATGAAGGGACAAGGTTGAGCAGTATGCCTAGGCATCACCCAGTTACTCAAGCCATCTCAACCCAGGTACCAGACATGAGTGAAGAACCACTCTTTGGACATCTAGCTGAGTAGTTAGATAAATCCAGCCCCAACCAACTTCTCATTCCAACTGTATATGAAACCCCAAATTAGAATCACCTAACTGACCCCAGGAAAATGACAGAATTAGGAAAGAGATTAACTTTTTAAAATTTTATTTTTATTGGAAAGTCAAAGAACTGAATGGGAAATGGGACCTCCAGGATTAGAACCGGCACCCATATGGGATCAAGATGGCATTTCTGAATGACTATAACCAGATGTGTCTTACCCTATTTGGGCTGCTGTAACACCCTTGACTCATTAGGTCATAAACAACAGAAATGTATTTCTTACAGTCCTGAAAGTTGAGAAGGCCAATATCAGCGTGTCAGGTTGGGTTCTGGTGAGTCTACTTTCTCATAGATGACATCTTCTCACTGGTTTCCAACATGATGAAAGGGGCTATCTGGCTCTCAAAACTCTTCTGTCTTTTATAAGAGCACCAATTGCAATCATAAGGGCTTTACCTTATGATCCCCTCCTAAAGGCCTCCTCCTCCCCAAACCATCACATTGGAGGCTAGAACTTCAACAAATGAATTGGGGATGGGGCTCAGGAACATTCAGATCATAGCATCAGATAAGGTTCAAGTGGGATGGCAAAGAAAATCCCATCCATGGGGGCTCCCCTTTCATCTTGGTTTCATATCATGAAGCTACTTTTCCTCCTAGAAGGAGCAAAACCTGACAACATACAACCAGTGACATAGGCAGAATGAAGATGCAGTTGTTCAGATGCTGGGTCCTCATTAGAGAAAGGATTCGGAATCACAGAGCTGGGCCTGGATCTCATCACTGCTGCTTACCTGGATTGTAGCATCAGTAACTTCACATTCCTGAGTCTTTATTTGGATTTACCTAAACATAAAATCACAAATAAGTATTATTATTATTATATGAATGATAAATGAAAAATGCTGTTGCGATGCATTGAGCATGGCAGGAACCTAATATAGTGATTCTATTACATTCAAATGATTTCTTTTGTTTGTTTTTGCTTGGCCAATGTAAGTTTCTTGACTAACAAAGCTAGATTCCTCCAGTGCACCTAGGAGGCAACAGTAAGAGCCCAAATCCCAGGGCCTATGGAACTGTATCATAAAATGATAAGAATATAATAATAATAATAAAGGGAAAATATGTTTTTAAAATGCACATTCCTGCCATCAGCCTCTAGAGGTTGGTTAAGTCAGGGGCAGGCTCCCTTAAACAGTTCTGATGGGCATCTGGATGACCTCCATTCAGGTGGTTTGTAGACCACACCTTGAGAAATATTATCTGAGATCAGGAAAGGGAAAAAGAACTCCTTCATTCAGCTGCCTTATTCCGTAGTCTGGTTCCTCTAACTCATCAATCACCACCCACACATGGATGGCAATGGTTCTGTGGCTTGGCAGGTTCACTTAGAGAGCCAGCCTGCCAAAGACCAAGATGGTGCCCACCCACAACCTCCCATGCAGGATCAGCATCTCAGCTCCACCTGTGATTCAAGGCTGCCTTAGTATTTGGACCATCTGGACACAAACACACACAGTAGGTAGTAAGAGAATTGCCAGCCAAACTGCTTATACAGCAGCGAGCTTTTTTTCAGAGCAGGACAGCTTTTATGCCTTGAGATTGAGTTATCATTTTTAATGATATGACTTTTCCCCTGTAGGGAAGTATCATCTTTTAATTCTTTCTTTAAAGTTTAATTGTTATATGTAAAATATTCTTATTGCTAACAAAATGCTCTGCAAAATTATGCTGGTTTTATTTGAATAGAGAGTATGAAAGGAAGATGATTTTTGTCTTCATGAACAAATGAAGTCGTTGTTGATTTATTATTGTTATGATTAGTGTGGTTATTTTTTGCTGTTGCCATCAATGTTGCAGTATCACTGCCAGCACTTCTAAAGGGTCAAAATTCACTAGGATTATATTAATTTTAAACGTGTGAAAAATGCAAAGTACAGATTATCTGCCTCATTGACAATATCAATAGTTGAAAAGGTTGTTGAAAGGCTTTTATTCTATTGTAAAGATGTTTAATGTTTAGGTGGAACAGACACTGAGCGCTCAAATGCCTTCTGCTAGCTTAAATCTGTTTTAACAATTGGAACCAGTAGAACTTGTAAGTAAAATAATGAGACTAGAACACAGCTGAAAAATCTTACAGAATTCTGTCAAACACCATAGTGCTTATTTCAAAGCGCCATGCAGGGAGAGGAATTATTCATTGTCATGAGTTATAAGTAATCAGATGAAACAAAATGGGAAGATGTTAGAGACTTTTCTGACTTTGTAGTAGTAAGGCTTGTTTAATGGTGTGGTCTATTCTGCCGAGAGAGAAAATCCTGTTTCAAAATGAAACATTGAAAACCAGCCTATACAGCTTCCGCTGGTGAGTACAAAAGTGAGGCAGGCCATACTAGTCTTGATCACAGCTCTCACAAGCACAGATATGACCTGGGATGGGGGGGCAAGCCCAATAGGGGAGCTGTGGGGATTCCCTGGCTAGGCCACTGCTCTCACTGGTGAGCATGAGAGCTGGGACTCTGGGCAAACCAGGTTGGGCTGGGCTACAAAGCCCTTTAGCCTGCGTGTGAGCTGGTTGGGAGAGACAGGCTGGGCTAAGTGAACATAACAACTGCTGTATGCATGAGCCAAAGTGCACATTGGTCAGGTCTTGCCACAGCATCAGCTAGCAGTTTCTGAGACCGGAGACAAGTCCTGACAGACTAGACCGTAGGATCACCTGGAAAGTATAAGATCCAGGGTTGGGAGTAGGCTTAGTAGGGAAATCATGGGCACCCCTCTGATAGAGTGCAGCTCCCACTGGTTAGCATGAGAACTGTCTAGTGGGCCTGACTAGACAGGTGGTGACACCTGCCAGCACAGGTATGGGCTTGATAGTGGGGTCCAATAGACTGAGCTAGACTCTTACACACATTGATGTGTGTGCGGGAGCTGAATAGGATGTGGGACAGACTGGACCAGTTTGCTGCACACACCATCAAGTGTAGGAACTGGGGCTGAGAACAAGCCTGGTGAGAGTTATTGGGGGTCACTCCTACTTGGCTGCAGTTCCTGCAGGTGTACATGAAAGCCAAGTGTGGTACACAGGGTTAGGCTGAGCTGCAACATCCATTGGTTTGCCTGTAACATAGGGCTGTGGTTTGCATAAGAGATAGGTATGTGTAGGCTGATGTGGGTGATGCACTGGGCCAGACCCCACCTTGACCAGTACATATAAGAGTCAGGTCTGAGGTCACCTCAGATGAGGTTTCTTTGAGGACCCAGCCCAACTGGATCACTGGACTCATAACTCCGACCACAGCAAAAATCTTAGAATCTGTGATCTGACTATGGAGTACACCATATTAAAACTGGGTCTTCATGGTTATTTAGGCCTGGGAAGTGGATGGCATGCCCAGATGTTCATGGGGAACATGGCAAACAGTTTATTGAGGCCTGCAGAGGACAAATAGTAGTATGGATGGCAGAACAAATTGGATAGCTCTCCTGGACAAGCTTTGATAGTGAGTATGTAGGCAAGTGGAGACTCTAAGGTGAACTGTATCAGCAAGTGGACCTTAGAAGGATTTCCTCAACCTTGCAGCACCTAAACCAATAGCATCTCAGAACTTAAGCAGTATCCTCAGAATATGATCCACATTGAGGATCCTAAGATGACAATGAGTGGCCCCTGCTCATTTTGGGTGCTGATGCAGTTGGGTTGTTGGGAGTGGCCCTCTAACCCTCTCTCCCCACTTTGCCCAGATACCAGGAAAAAAAATTTAAAAAGGAAGTTGTAAGCAGTTGTCTCATCCAGTTTATCCCATTTTTTTGGACCCTCTCCACTCTAATCAGGGGTTCACATGAGGATGCATCCCTCTCAATTATGTAAACATCATAAAAATAAAATGAAGTAGTTATTAAAACAAAAAAGTACCTCTACAACTACCTGCAGCACTATTGAAGTTATGGCTTCCTGAATGATAAACTGTGACTTTTTATGTAGGCAAGAAATGAAGAAAGAGAGAAAGAAAAACAAAGAAATGCAAAGAAAGGAAGGAAGGGATGGAGGCAGGGAGGGAAGAAAGGAAGGAGAAAGGGAGGGAGGGCAGGCCCAGTACAAAAGGTAAAGTTCTCACCTTGCATGTGCCAGAATCCCATATGGGCACCGGTTTGTGTCCCAGCTGCTACACTTCCCATCCAGCTCCCTGTTTATGGCCTGGGAAAGCAGTCAAGCACAGCCCAAAGCTTTGGGACACTGCACCAGTAAGAGAGACCTGGAAGAAGGTCCTGGCTCTTGGCTTTGGATCAGCACAGTTCTGGCCAATGAGGCCACTTGGGGAGTGAAGCAGCAGGCAGATCTTTCTCTTTGTCCTTTCTGTAAATCTGACCTTTCAATAAAACTAAATAAATCTTTAAAAGAGAGAGAGAAAAAGAAAGAAGTGGGGGAGAGAGAGAGAAAAAAATAGAGAACCAACTTGGACCTTGCTTGAGAATATGTACAGTGAACTCATTTGCAAATAATAGGGAAATGAAATGACAAACCACATACAATATACCCTTGGTGCTGCATTTTTCCCCAGTTCTGGATTCTGACACTTAATGTTCTAAAGGAATGACTTATTCTCATACATAATTCAGCACAGGAAAATGTTTTAAAAATCCCTGCTCAAATTAATTATAAAATTACTATGGTCTGAAGTGAAGGTCAAGGTTTTCAATCTATAATCAATCTCTGGAATTCTCTGTTGTTAGAATCCCCCTGTCTTCTTGTCTTGCTTTCCATGTTTTCCTTCACTATTTGTCATACATTTGTCCTGGTCCTTGGGAAAATTCGTATTCACTGCCTTCCCTCTGCTGCTTCTGCCCCTAACCTGTTGGGCTTTAAGAAGAAATTAGTAACTACCATCATCCCTAGGAGCTCCTTGGCTGGAATCTGGGATATCTGCTCATGATCTGATACTGTTGCAATTGCGTAATCATGATGGTGCACAGCTTTTGTCTGAGTCCCAGGCAATGTCATCTACCTTTGCTGCCACTGCCTACAAGGCCCAGGTTCTTAGTGTCCAAGGTATTTAAAGCACAGCCCTTTCAGCACTCTCTTAGGTTTCTCCTTAAAAGACAATGTGCTTTTTCTCAGCAAGAATAGCACCTTGCTGTGAGAGAGAGGGTTTTTTGATAGTACATATACACACTGCCTAGGTTCAAGTTTGCCCACATGGGGAATATCTCAGTGATCCTTGGATACAAGATCTAACTGTCCAATCACTTCAATACAGGCTTTTTCAGTTTGTGGTCTTGTTTTATCTTACTATCCAATAAGTACCCCATTTTCTAATGTCATTTCTTCTCTAAGCTTACCTGAATGTTAGTTCTGGTTTTAGAGCACTAGGAAAACTTCAGGTACACTTTCCCAAGATCAGGTCCCATATTTTCCAAGATTGCTCAGTTGTAACTCTGACTCATCCATTTTTCTGAGTCTCCTTTTGAGTGGTTGCATCCTTGTCATTTGGGGACCCCATTAATTCACCATCACTGCCACAGGATCTCTAAGCTGTGTGGAGTATGACTACCGAATTAGTACAAAACTTAGATCACAGACTTTATAAAATTATTTCTTTTGAAAGGCAGAGTTATAGGAAGTGAGACAGAGAGGTCTTCCATCCACTCATTCGCACTCCAAATGGCTGCAACAGCCGGCAGGGCCAGTAGTCAGAAACTTCATCAAGGCCTTCCACGTGGATGCAGAGTCCCAAGGATGTGGGTCTCCTGACACTGCTTTTCCAGGCAAATTAGTAGAGAGCTAGATGGGAAATGGAGCAGCTGGAAGTCAAACAGACACTCAGATGGGGTAATGGCATTGAAGGCAGCAACTCAGCCTGCTAAACCACAATGCTGCCCCCTTTGCACAGAAATTCCTAAAGAAGTGTGAATTACATAGAATATCACACACAAAAAAGGAAGATTAAAGTGAGAAAAGAGTCCTGAAACAAACAAATGTAACTTAGGCCTTGCAAAAAGTGTAGTATGAATTGGAGCAGAATATAATTGAATTTGCCTAAAACATTGGTACTCAGGAACGCTTGGTGGAATGGTGGAACCAAGCAGAATTCTCTGATGCAGAACTGGTGACAGTAGGAGAAACAAGTGCTTTCATCTACGAGTAGTGAATATGTAAAGTTAATTTGGGAAAGAGGTGCATGGAGGTGCAGCAGGTTGGGCTGCCACTTGCTATGCCTGCATCCCAAAAGTGAAGTTCAGGTTTGAGTTCCAGCTATTGTGCTTTTGATACAGTTCCCTGCTAATGCATTCTGGGAGGCAGCAAATGACGGCTCAAGTACTTGAGTTGCTGCCCTATCTTGGGAGACCCTGCTGGAGTTCCAAGGCTCCTGGCTCCAGCTTGGCCCAGCCCGGGCTATAGCAGACATTTGGAGGATTGAAACACAAATAGAAGATATTTTTTCTCTCTCTAGATTTCTGCCCTTCAAGTTGATGAAAAATTAAAATTTAAATAATTGTATAAACCTCTGACCCAGCCATTCCACTGTAACAATATTATTTTAACAATAATATTTACTGAATGCCTCATCTATATTAAGATCTAGGAACACTACTGAGCAAAACCGACAGGTTAGACCTTCATGAATCAATGTTCCTGAATTACAACTGTGATGTTTATTATGAACAAAAGATGCATAATATACGTATGTGTGAGAACTGATGATATATGAACGATTAAGAAAGATGTCCCTGAGAAACGGAGGCCAAAGCAGGAATAAATGAGGTAAAATGGAGGGGAATAAGAGTAATGAGGAGAAAAAAAGAAGGGGAACATCCCAAGGAGAGGGGGAGGGAAACAAATTGAGAGCAAGAGAGAAAGAGAGAGAACAGCACATATAAGCAGTTCCTAGAACTATTCAATTCTTGCCACACCTACCCTGGTACAAAAAGTGAAGCTCAGTCCCAGCCTTTGCATTCCATCTACCCTTTGCTGGAATACTCTTCCCCACTGTCTCTACGGCTGGCAACGTTTTCACACATTCCAACCGAGAAATCCCAACTCTGTCCATGACTAGAGCAGGAGCCAGTTTGTAAGTTTCAGTTTATTCTCAGCATAGTGATGAACAGTGATCACTATCTGATGTTTGTCTTGCTTGTTTGTTTTGGTGTTTGCTTTTTGTTATGTCTTCTCCCACTCTATCCCTCTAGAATGTAAGCCCCATTTGCAGCAGAATCTTTCCTGTGGTATAACTTGAACCTCCAAGTAAACAAATGAAGATACCCTACAGATAAGAACATGAGAAAACATGGCGGTGGAGGGGGGCAAATAAGAGGGTTGGCATGGCTGAAATGTCGAAGGTGAAGAGGGAATGTTAACATGACTAGAAGGAAATTTGATTAGATAAGAGTGAGTAACCAGATTCAGTTAGGAAGATATTACAATGGTGAGAGATGGTAGCAGTATAAACGAGTTGAGTAGCAGTGAAGGAGAAAAGGTTCAAGTCCCATCTTCTCCACTTCTGAGCCATCTCCCTGCTACTGCACCTAAGAAAGTCATAAGGTATGAATGGCCACAGAAATACACATAAAGAATAATTAGATTTTTATGAAAAGAGAAAAGTAAACATTGATTTCAATAATACATGGTTCTAAGAATCATCTTGAATTTGTTAATATATTTTACTTATTGTTATTCCACTATAACTATTTCAGGGCAAACTACTATTTTATACACAAAAATCTCAAGCACACACTTTTTCAAATTCCAAAATGTTATTAACAGTAAAGCCTATTTAAAATTTTTTTTTTCTTGAAAGACAAAGAAAATGAGAGAGCCCTTCCATGTGCCGGTTTATTCTCCATGTGCCTGCAATAGCCAGGACTGGGCCAGCCAACGCCAGGAGTCTGAAACTCATTCTAGGTCTCCTGTGTGAGTGGCGGGGTCTCAGCTAACTGAGACATCTGATTCTGACGGTGTTGATTAGCAGGAAGCTGGGCCGTAAGTGTAGCCAGAGGGCAGGCATTGTCATGTGACAGGCCAAACTACCACATGGGACTCTTATAAGCCATATTGGAATGGCATTTTGCACCCTGGATTTTCTGTTTCTGATCCAGTTTCCTAATGGGCACAACTCTGGAAGGCAGCAGATGCTTTCCCAAGCACTTGGGTCCCTACCACCCATGTGGGAGGCCAGGATGAGATTCCTGTTTCCTGGTCTTAGCTCATGCCCTGGCTGTCATGACCATTTGAGGAATGGATGAGAGTGAAGAAACTAATGGCAGAGGGGTTTTTTTTTCTCTCTTTTAAATAAATGTTAAAAAATTAAATTTATAGAATGGAGTCAAAATTGTAACCCAAGGATCCTCATATGGAATACAGACATTCCAGGTAGCATTTTCAACCCTGTGCCAAAAGCTCACCCTATTTAATTGAGTTGCTGAGAGGGAATGTTAACATTTTTTTGATCCATTATCCTGCCTTTAGACAATGTCTATCAAACTTATCATGAAGACCTCAGATGCTATTTTTAAAAATACATTGGTTCATAATGATTTCACAATCTCCATTGTAACCCATCCAAGGATTTAAATTCCCCCATGTACTCCCTGTCCCCTATCCAGAAACACTACTGTGACAAAAACCAGGAAGAAACAGTAAAAGAGGACTAAAAGTACACAAAGATATTCATTTCCTTGCTTTGGGGGAAAAAAGCAGATACAGTTTTAGGGAATTGCATTTTCCTAAGTCAGTTTGAGAACCAGCTTGTGTATGCAGATCAAGTCTACAGGATATACCTCTAGGCCAGCGCTGGCCTCTGTGAAGGCAGATGGGCTCAGAGCCATTGCCAAGTTTGGTAACCATGGCAAAGACCTCTCCTGGACAGTGTTCCAATAAAAGACTGCTTCATTTTTTTCTTTGTGTATTCCTTAGTTAGGCTCAAGTTGCTGGCTTTCCCAACCCCTGTCTTATATCTCGTGTCTCCACTGTGAACCCAGAGATCTCACTGCCATGGCAAACAAACAGGAAAACCACTCTGAAGGTGTAAAGCATTATTGAACTTTAATGTCTTTCTTATTACCATCACCTGGAAGGCCTCCTGACCTTTCATTTTACTTCTCTGCATACCCCCTTCCTCCACCACCACCTGACATTCATGTACAAATCCCAGGAATTGAGAAATGTCTAGAAGCCTTTGTTTTCTATTGGTTAGGCATGCTCCACCAAACTCAACTCATTCATAATCATAGTAATATATCAGAATTCTTTTCTGTTTTTATTTTTTAAAGATTTATTTATTTTATTGAAAGGGCAGATATACAGAGAGGAGGAGAGACAGAGAGGAAGATCTTCTGTCCGATGATTCACTCCCCAAGTGGCCAAAACGGCTGGTGCTGTGCAGATCTGAAGCCAAGCACCAGGAACTTCTTTCCAGGTTTCTCACCTGGGTACAGGGTCCCAAATCTTTGGGTCATCCTCAACTGCTTTCCTAGGTCACAATCAGGGAGCTGGATGGGAAGTGGAGCTGCCAGGATTAGAACTAGTGCCCATATGGGATCTCGGTGCATTCAAGGTGAGGACCTTAACCATTATGCTATTGCGCCTGGCCCTCTGTTTGTATTTTTAAAAGGAACTTTCTTGAGATTAAAATCTTACAATAAACGCATATTTGTGAGCCAGAGGGCAAGAGGATTTTTATTCAGAATGGTGGATCTCATTAATATTTTACTCATAGCACACAAATGTGTCAATAGAAAATGTTAGTATGCTATGGATGCTAGAGTTGCCAGGTAAATTCAGTCTGCCTTTTATTTCTTTTTAGCTTTGGTTCAGTGTGTGATTCCTAGTTAACTAACAGGTATTTGTATGCTAAAAAAATTTAGTTATACTATTCTCAGTGATAATAAAAATGGATGTGGAAAATTGGACAAAGAAAACAGATGGGTCCGCAAAGACCTATTAAAAGCCCTCGATCTGCAGCCGGGCCTTGTGTCCAGGATATGGCATCTTTTAGTGTTGGATATAATTGATGACTTACATGATGGATACAGTAGAAATGCCAGGTTGATTCTTTCTGGAAGGAAACTCGGAGGCATTCTTTCAGACTTATGTTACTTGTTCCTTGTAATTCTGAGTAGTCAGATAACGCTTTGAGCTGAAGATCACAGAATTTTTGAGTGCTAGCTACAGATTTTGCGCTTAAAAAACCAAAAACCTAAAAGCCACCACCAATTTAAAAAATTGTATACACACACACATCAATGTAAAAATTCAGCTATGAAAAATAGATTAAGTGTGAAATAATTTTCTTTTCTTGATGATTTTTTGGTTTATAAGAGATGTCACAGGCCTGGGGTAGGCATGGCTAGACAGAACAGCAGTCCCCAACATATGTGGACTGGATAGTGGGGCTGGTTGGGTTGAACTAGGCTTCAATGCCCATTGGCATGTATTAGAACTGAGTGGGATATGGGACAGACAGGACCAGTCTGCTGTACATACAGGCAAGCACAGGAACCAGGGCAGAGGGCAGGCCAGGTAGAGGTTATTGCAAGTCACTCCAACTAGGCAGTAGCTCCCACTGCTTTGTGTGAGGACTGAGTGTGTAGTGGGCAGGATCAGGCTGGGCTGCAATACCCATTGGTTTGTGTAGAAGACAGGGCCAGAAACAGAACTGACCTAACAATTGCAACCACCAGTATATGCATAAGCTGATTAGGATGACAGACTGTGCCAGTCTCTACACTGGCATTCACATGCAAGAATCAGGTCTGGGAACACCATAGATGAAGTTTCTTTGGGGATCTCCTCAACAGAACTGCTGGACTCAGAACCCCAATCATGAAGAGAATTACAGGTTCCATAGTCTGATTGTGGAGTGCATGTGTCAGAGTTGGGCCTCCTTGGAGGCTCAGACAGAGAGCAGTGAACAGCATACCCAGGTGCACATGGAGGATATGACAGTCCATCGGAACCTGCAGAGGACACATACATACTACACAGTACAATTTGGATGAAATCTCAAAGTGTAAGTGAAACAAGATAGACCAAAATAAGACCATGTATCACAGGATTCCATCTGTATTTACTATCCAGCATAGGGGAATCTACAGAGAAAGACAGCTTGTGAGTAACAGGAGAGAAGAGGGATGAGATGGCATAGCAGGTATGGAGTTTTCTTCTAGGGCGGTGAAAATGCTCTGGAACCAGATAAAGCAGCGGTTGCATAACATTTATGTGCTAAGTGCAAAGGACTGTTAAAAAGAGTTAACTTTATGTTAGCTTCCTCTCAGTAAAAACAATAGATTGGCAATGAACCAAAGTGTGTCATTAATTACCATTCAGTGCCCATTAGCACAGTGCCTGGATGACAGTGGCTGTTCAGTAAGTATTTGCTGAACAATGAATAAACAGGAAGGCTAGCATTGTTGTGCTCCATGGTCTCCTTTCAGAAAGTCATCTTTCAGAATTTTGGATTCCTCCCCACTTCTAGGAACCATGGAACCAAAAAACAATATTAAAATCCCAGGAGGAGGAGGGATGTTGGATAACAGTCCGATCTCACTCTTCTACAGCTGAGCAGCCCAAGGCCCACAGATGTGATGCCCTTCTTTGGGTCACTCAGCCAGTAAGTCTCAGCAAGGGGCTCACCTTATGGCTACAGCTGCAATATTCCTCACCACAATGGTCGTGACCCAGGGTCCCTAGGAAAGGTAGGGTTTGGTGGAGAAGATGAGCACTCTTTTGATGAGCCTGGGATGAAATTAGTGGACTCCTGTGGATCAGGACTCAGGCCCTATGTGACTGTGCAGGGAATACAGCTGTATTAAGAGGAAGAAAAGCAAAGTGGGTGGTCAATAAATGATCAAAAGTATAAAATGCAAATGTTCCAGTACCGGATGCAATTCTGTTCCCAGGAGGCAAATATCTACCACTGAAACCCCTTTTCCTAAAAGAAGGTTGTTTAGCATAAAAAGAGAAAAGTTAGGAGGTAGGTTCTGCTAAAAGCCAAGGAAAATAAATACATGCACCCCTCATCTAAATGTATTGAAAGCTTTGAAATGCCATAGAATTGTAGATTGAAGATCTATTTCAGAGGAAATCTGGTAGTGTTCACAGTCTTGTGTTTTGTAATAGCACGATTTGCTTGGATGTGAGTGCTCTTTGAATTGCCTATAAAGACACTTCAGGATGTCAGTGTTTACAAATCTACCAATGCTTTTTTCTGTAAGATGGTTCAGTGGCAAGAAATCGAAGTTTCCATTAAAAGGGTTTCTTCAGGGATTCTTCTCTCTTTTTAATGCACACCAAAAAAAAAAAAAAAAAAAGAAAAAAACCCATGAATCAAGCTTTTAAAGCATGTGTGTGTTTTAAAGTGTGTGTGTGTGTGTGTGTGTGTTTTAAAGTTCAGTGCTGATGGAAATATGCCAAGGACTGTAATAGTAAGAACTGGATCCCAGCCAAGTGTCTTTGGGTTTGGAAAAGGCAAACACAAGCCAGAAAATGCGCTCAGTGTTAGGAGGTTATTTGAAGTTGAGGGAAGTCAGCCCCTGTTTGATGCCCAGGAGCGAAAAGAAACCTTGGTTCTCTGGATAATGAGGATAGTAAACCCAGCAGGAGAGCTGGTCAGCTTTGTTTCTCACAGACAGAAGTGTCTTCAGGCTATGGCTTCATCTTTAAAAAACCTTCACTTCGAGGAATCATGATATCTTTGTTAGTGTACTTTAAGCTGACCCTGGTTGCATGCTTAGCAAACTCATTCTTCCATTAACAGAAGACGACATTCCAGCACTTGATTCTTGGTCAAGCCATCTTCAAGCCACGGTAGTAAAAACACTGCAACATCACTAAGATGTGTGTCTGTTTCTTGTCAATATAATTACAATCATTCTGGTTATTTTTATCTTCTTTTTTTTTCTTTTTATATCCTGTCAATTAATTCTGTTTTCCATTTCCCCAACCTCTCCCTTCATTTCCAGTCTTAATATTAGAACACTTTTCTAGGCCTGATCTTTTGAATACACATGCAAGGCTGGCATTGTGGCAAATCATGTTAAACCACCACCATTTGGGCAGCGGTTCAAGTTCTGGTTTCTCCACTTATATTATAGCTCCCTGCTAATATCCTGAATGTGATCCATGTCCTTAGGTTCCTGTCACCCATGTGTGAAACTTGGATGGAGTTCTTGGTTCCTGGCTTTGGCCTGACCTGGCCTACCCTTGCTGTTGGGACCATTTAGGGAAGTGAATGGTGGATAAAAGATATCTTTTTCTCTGCTCTCGCGCTCTCTCTCTCTCTCTGTGTGCGTGTGTGTCACTCTGCCTTTTGAATAAGTAACTTTTCTAAAACAGAATTTTTATAAAAATCCATGCTGAGGAATTTTCTTTTATATTCCGTGTATGCTCATAGGAAATACATTTAAACTTTTCCTAAGCCTAATAATGCCTACACTGCTTTACCCTGATTTCTTCACTTATAGTGCTAGTTCTTTGATATTTATCGATCCACCTTCCAAGGTCTTCTCTTTTTCCCTGAGAAAAGCCCAGTGATTTCTTCTATTAAATGCTGTTTGACAGTTATAATGAAACTCATATTGTAGTGATTTACATACACTGCCAATTTGGTGGCATTACTTAAAGTAATTTAATGTTTCATTTGCCTCCTACGTCTTATATGGCGCCAAATCCTTCTATTGTTCTGGGGGGCACCTAAGAACACACTGAGGTTGCTTAGTAGCTCTTTATGCCTAGATTTTGCTCGTTCTAGAACTTTCTTGGTACTTCAGTGGGGCCTGAAATCTCTGATGGGATAAGTTAAGTTCTCTGCTGTAGTTGCCCTTCTGACTCCCTGAAAACAACAAAATGCTGAGTGGAAAGATGCCATGACACAAATGTTAGTGGGAAATACTGGAAAAGCAGCTCCATATGGGCACAAGTTAGGGAAATAATGAGCTGTAAGAGCACAACCATGACAGACCCACTGCATGTGTTTAGGGAGCCTGGTTGGCTCTGCCTGTGCCCTGCATGTAGGCATGCAATTGTGGGCAAGAACAGATATGCTCAAATGCTCAGGGATCTTCAGCTAAAAACTAGGCATGAGTATTTTCATGAAGAATCAAAAATAGTTTGGACTTGCAGAAACCCTTTTTTTAAAAAAAAATTCAGGAGACTACATAATTCTAATATATATTTTATTTTTTAAAAGATTTATTTATTTTATTGGAAAAATAGATGTACACAGAAGAGGAGAGACAGAGAGGAAGATCTTCTGTCCGATGATTCACTCCCCAAGTTACCGCAATGGCTGGTGCTGTGCCAATCCGGAGCAGGAGCCAGGAACTTCTTTCCGAGTCTCCCACAATGATGCAGGGTCCCAAGGCCTTGGGCTGTCCTCCACTGCTTTCCCAGGCCACAAGCAGGGAGCTGGATGGGAAGTGTTGCTGCCGGGATTAGAACCGGCACCCATATGAGATCCCGGCACATTCAAGGCGAGGACTTTAATCACTACTCTATAGCGCTGGACCCATATTTTATTTTTAAAAATATTTAATTATTCATTTATTTGAAAGGCAGAGAGAGATAAAGCACATGCTTCCATCTACTGGTCTACTCTCCCAAATGGCTGCAACAGCCAGGTCTGAACCTGCTGAAGCCAGACACTCCATCCCTCGGCCATCTTTCACTGGCTTCCCAGGTAGAATACCCGGAACCTGGGTCAAAAGCAGAGTTACCAGGATATGAATAGGCATTCCCATGAAGGATGTCAGCATCACAAACAACATCTTAATTTACTCTACCACAGTGCTTGGCACTCTACTATATAGCTCAGAAAATACAGGTTACAAAAAGGAAATCTAAAAAGCCTGGAGAATTAAATTGCCTTGACAAAAGCAAGTCTGTGGCCAAGATGCAACTTAAAAGTAAGATTTTTTAGTTAGATATTTAACAAAGATTTGGTGGATGTAAGCAAAATAGTCCATATACCCCTGATCATCCTGACAAATGAGATCAGTCTTAAACCATACACATAGGGCCTAGTGTTGTGACATAGTGAGTAAAGCCAGTGCCGGCAATGCCAGCATCCCAAATGAGTGCTTATATTGTGTCCCAGCTTCTTTACTTCAAATCCAGTTCCCTGATATAGGCATAGGAAAAGCAGCAGAACATGGCCTAAGACTTGTGTTCCTGTTATCCATATGGGAGAACTGAAAAAAAAAAATTCTGGCTTCTGCCTAGCCCAGTGCTGGCCATTGTAACCATTTGGGTAGTAGTAAACCAGCAGACAGAAGACAGAAGATTCTTATTCATTCATTCTCTCTCTCTCTCTCTCCCTCTCCCCCTCCCTCCCAGCTCCCAGTTTCCGTCTGTCTGTCTCCCTAACACTGATTTCCCTAACACTAATCAAATGCACATAACCAAGTTGTAATGATGAGTTTTATGTCAGCTTAAATGAGTTAAGGAAAATCCAGATAGCTGAAAAAATATTATCTCTGGTTGTATCTGAAAAATATTTCTAGAATCAGAATCCATAGACTGAGTGAAGGAGACCTGCCCTCCCCAGTGTGCCCAGCCATCACCCGAACCGTGGAGGGCCCAAAGAGAAACCCAGGAGGGGGAAGAACTAATGTGTCTCCTTAAGATGGGATATCCATCTTCTCTGACCCCAGGATCTCACAGCTCCAGTTTCTCAGGGCTTTGAACTTGAATTAATTGGTGCTCACTTCAGCACCACATATACTAAAATTGAAATTAACTTGAATTAATTGTACCAGTGACTTTCCTGGATCTCCAGATTGTGGGACTGCTCAACTTTCATACTCACATGAGCCAATTTCCAAACAGAAGTCATCATATGTAAAATGTGAGTGAGTGAATGTGTGTGTGTGTGTGTGTGTGTGTGTGTGTGTGTGTGTGTGTGTGTGTTATTGGATCTGTTTCTTGTGAGGACCCTAATATGCAGACCTATGTTTATTCTCTGTAATACTGAGGAAAAAATACAGCACATTTCATAAATATTTTTATACCAAAATTCTATTTAAAATAATTTATAGAAGCATACTGTTAATTTAAAATTTAACATTTCATTTTATTTGCACATTAGAGAGAAACAGACAGAGGTCTCTAATCTCCTGCTTCACTTTCCAAATGCCTGCTACAGCTGGTGCTGACCCAAACTTAAACCAGGAGCCTAGAACTCAAACAAGGGCTCCCAAGTGAATGTTAGGTATCTAAGTACTTAAAGTATCACCTGCTATTTCCCAGGCTACCCATTAAAAGGAAGCTGATATCAGAAATGGAACGGGAGCTCAAACCCAAACACTCTAGGATAGAATGCAGGCATTCCAAGTATGGTCTTTGCTGCTGAGCTAAAGGCCCACCCTGACTTATTTATATATTAAAAGCAAATACATCACAGTGGGTTTCTAATTTTTGTTAACATATAATTTTATGCATAGTGTCACACAATTTGTTGAAGCTAAGAGAATCCTGTGTCTTTTGAGTATTTAACTTGTACATTGAATATTATCTCAGTAACAGAGCCATGGTGAGCATGACAATATTATATGGATTATTCTGAGGCTAACAGCAGAAAAGAACTGAAACTTAAGATAATAACATTTACTAAGAAGACAATGAGACATATGTCATTATGTAAATGTATAGCATAAGGTAATCTTTCTTTAATTAACATAAATCACAGACTGTTTCAGAAAATTACTAATTCAGTGTAAATGAGCTGGCAATACAACTGGCTGTTTGACATTCAGTTATCTTGCATGTTTATTTCTATTTTACTTTTGCTTAAGAAGAAAATGGATATACCTTAGTATCTTTAAACAAGTCCTTTGGGAAATGATTGACCTCTTAAAAATTATCATGAAAAGGTAAAATAACCATAAATAAGAGAGAATGCTAAATAAGTGTCATTTATTCAAGATTTTATTGATCTAAAATCAGTCCATGTCATCTGTAATATGCATTTTTCACTGATTTTCTTGTGCTTAATCAAATTCCACTTACTAGGTGAAGTCAGTCTTCCTCTGTGTGGTTCATCATTAACTGGGAGGTTACTAACTATTTATTTATATATGTTTGTAGAGCTCTATTTATTTCACTTGAAAGTCAGAATTACTAAGAGAGAGGGGGCGAGACAGAGATGTTCCATTTGCTGGTTCAGCCATAATGGCTGCAACAACCAGAGCTGGGCCAGTTAGTTCAAAGCTGATGGTCTGCAGCTTCTTGGTCTACCACACAAGTGCAGCATTCAAGGCCTTGAACCTTCCTCCACTGCCTCCCTAGATCATTAGCAGGAAGCTGGATCAGAGTAATATAGCAGCTGTGAATAGAACCTGCACCACGATGCTGGCCCTGCAGGGAGGTGATTCATGTGCCACCATGACGGCTCACAATTTACTATTTAGTTATGCTTTTAGTGTTTGCTATAATTGTTATAAAGTGTTTCTGTGATATATCAAAATCTTATTAATACCTTTAGTCTTGTTTTCAGAAAAAGTAATCTTAGAACACTTAAAAATAGATACATGCCCTGATTCTTTAAGGACCTCAGAGGGCTTGGAGTGGCAAGATTGGCAGCGATTCATAACTGTTGAAATATCAAAACCACTTGAGCAAGAACCTCAGAGCATACCCTACATCCGGGACCTGGGGAGGGTGGGAAATTGGGTGGGCCTTCTCCCTTAATACCCCCCTTTTAAACATGAAGGAAACAATATGGAAAAAATACTAGTCTTACCCACTTTCCTGTAGCCCTTGAACCTTTTTACCCTAGTTAACTATGTAAAGATTGTCAAAATATAACAACAAAAAAAGAAAACAAAGACTAAAAATTAAAAAAAAAAATGGAAAACAAACCAACAAAAAAATTAGATACATGCCCTGCCTGACTGGTACACCATGTTTCTGTATTTTGCTCTATATTTAAAGGACTAAAGTTAATATGATGACTGTGCAGCCAATACTTAATAAATTAATCCACAGTTTTCATTTCTATTAACATCTTCAATTGGGGTCATTTTTTTCTATCTCAGAAAATGTACATATGCAAGTGATTTATTCCTTTCTTAATTGTTGGAAATGTTATTATTTCCCATCTGTTTTTGAAGAATATTTTCACTGTATAAAACTTCCCACTTTGGGCATTGCTTTTCAGTGTCTAGAAGTTATCATAGTGTTGTCTTTGCCTTCCATTGCCTTTGTTGAGAAGTTAGGTGTTGGCCCTCACTATACTTAGTCGTGCATCACATAACAGTGTCTCATTCAGTGATTAAACACATATGTAGCAGTGATGTGTCTCATAGACTACAATGGAGCTAAAAGTTCCTTCTGCCTCCAAAACAGAAAGAAGCCAGTCCACATGGGTTCACTAGTGAATTTTACAAAACATTTAAAGGCAAAGCAATTTCCCAAGATACAGAAACAAATTCAGTGAGGTCAGTAGTGTCCTAATTCCAAGACAGATGGACACATTGCAAGAAAAAGGAAACCGCAGATTAATAGTTCTCATGAACATCAAGTATTTTACAATCTTCAAAAAAAAATTACAAAATCAAATCCAATAAAGTGTTAAAAAAATTTTCCAACTCATGATCAAGTGGGGAAAAGGCAATCCCAATCAAAATCAAAGCTATTTGAGATTATTGATCAACTGGTTCCAAGACGTATATTAAGAATAAAAAGAGCAATAATAGCCAACACAACTTGGAAGAAGGACAAAATTGGAAAGCAGATACTACCAGCTTCAGACTTATTGTAAAGCTAAAGTTTAAAACTAAATATTGGTAAAAAAAAAAAAATAGAAAAAGATACTGATGGAACAACATAGAAGGTTCAGAAATAGAACCACATATATATAGTAAGTGGACCCTTGACCAAAGGATGAAGGCAATAAGGTAAAACAAAGAAAACATTTAAATAAATTTGATGGAACTACTGGACATCCTCATCCACAGAAAACACATCGAGGGGCTGGTACTGTGACATCATAGGCTATGCCTCTGCCTGTGGTGCCAGATCTCCTTCAGGTGCTGATTCAAGTTCCAGTTACTCCACTTCTCATCTAGCTCCCTGCTATTGTGCCTAGGAAAGCAATGGAAGATGGCCCAAATGCTTGGGCCCCTGCATCCACATGGGAGAGCTGGATGAAACTTCTGGCTCTGGCTTCCAATCACACTGCCCTGGCTGTTGTGACCCTTAGGGGAGTAAAAAGTGGATGGAAGATCTACCTTTCTGTGTCTCCTTGTCTCTCTTTGAAATTCTGCTTTTCACAAAAATCTTTTATAAAAAGAAAGTCAACAAAGGAAAAAAGATAATAGTAAGCTGGTAATTTGTTACTGAAGAAAGAAAATCACTTATAAATAATCATACAGGCTGAATTGAATGTTTGTGTCATCTAAAGTAGTATACAGGAATGTTCTACTTAGACTTGCATGTTTGTTTACCAACATTCAGAAACTCCCAAAGAACAACTTCTAATCCTGTAAGGATTCACAAAGACTCTGTATTGGTGTACTTTTTAAAGAACCCTTTTATACCATATTTTACTGTACCTTTTCTGTATTTAAATACCTTTAGGTACACAAATAGTAGTATTATATTAAGATTGCCTACAGCATTCAGTATAGTGACATCCTGTGCAGGTTTGTAGCCCAGGAAGAGTAGGCTATACAATACACAGCCTAACTGTGTGATAGACATTTAGGTTTTAGAACTCATGTCTGCACAATAATAAACTTGTCTGATAGCACGTTTCTTACAATGTATCCCTGTTGTCAGGTGATGCACACTTTTGAAGATACTAATCTTATTTCCCTTTGGCTGTTTACCACTCACTACAATATCTTTTATTTTTATTTTCATAGATCTTACTGTGATGGGCTGGAGTGAGAATTTATTCCATTTATCCCATTTAGAACTTTTAGGAATTTTTGGACGTTTGGCTTATCCTTTACCAGCCTTTGGATAATGCTCAGCTATTATAACATTGGCATTACTTCTAGTGCTCTTACTGGAGCTCTGAATATACCTGTTATTTTCTCACACTTAACCCTTTATGACTCTCACCCTTTCTCCTGTATTTCCCATTCTTTTGTGCTTCATTCTCCATAATTTACCTTGCTATGGTGTGATAAATCTAAACTTTAACTTCAGTTATTCATTTTTAATTTTTAGGATTATACTTGGTAAGGTTTTCAAGTTTTTTATTCTCTATTGTTATTGTCTCTTACCTTTTGATGTAGAGCAAAAAAAAATGCTTGTAAACTCTATTTCTTTTTTTTTTTTTAAAGATTTATTTTTATTATTTTTTTATTGGAAAGGCGGATATACAGAGAGGAGAGACAGAGAGGAAGATCTTCCGTCCGATGATTCACTCCCCAAGTGAGCGCAACGGCCGATACTATGCCGATCTGAAGCCAGGAGCCTCTTCTGGGTCTCCCACGCGGGTGCAGGTTCCCAAAGCTTTGGGCCGTCCTCGACTGCTTTTCCGGGCCACAGGCAGGGAGCTGGAAGGGAAGCAGGGCTGCCGGGATTAGAACCGGCGCCCATATGGGATCCCGGGTGTGCAAGACGAGGACCTTAACCACTGTGCCACCACGCCGGGCCCGTAAACTCTATTTCTGATCATTCTAGAGACCTTAGGGGCAAGTTTCCATTGTTTGTTGTTTCTGCTGGATTTCAATTAAATTTCCAAGTATACCTGGATACCACTTATTTTTTATTGTGTGCTGACTATTGTATTGAAAGTACAGCAATAATTTTAGGGTTAGGATAGCAATATTATACCACAGAGTGAACTTATTTTCCTTATCCCAAGCTCTGAAACACTAGCAATCCTGAGAAAAACACAGTCAAATTCTGGAGATTGCAATGGTCTGAATGCTAGTCCCTCCAGAAGCACGTTAAGCTTCTGCCCAAAAAACAGGATGTTTCCTGTCTGCTTTTCTTCCTCGAGTTCAACCTTTCCGGGTTCACAGGGAATAATTTGCCATGGCTGCTCGCCCCTTGCAAGTCTTGGACTTCAGCTTTCATCATCTGAGCTCCATAAAGCTATCAGAAGTATTGATCGGTCTTTTCATTTTTCTTCTTACTTGGCAAATATCTCTAGGGTAAAAGTCAATACAAATTGCGAGCCTACCTCTTTTCACTTTCTATTTCTCTTACATATTATGCAGACACTTTTATTTTATTTGATCCTTGATGTCTCAAAGCGTGTTTTGACTTGCTTTGTTTTGGTGTTGTCATGAACAGGAGAACTGGCCCAAACTATGTAGCTGCAATTATTGGAGAAACTGTTCTGGTGATTAGGCTTTTAGATACAGTCAGGTGAAGATAAGACATTGGAGTTTTGGGGACTGCTAATTCTCTCTTTTCATCCCATCTCATATATTTCCCTGGTGATGCTCAAGCACTCAGGGATGTAAGATGATGGAAGGTCAAAGACCTTGGTACTGCTCTAGAATTAGAATGTCAGGTCCTCTGACCATTGTGGAATTGTGTTATGTAGCATCTATCCATGTGTGATTGACACATTTAAGTTAAAATGCATGTATTGGCCTAGCTATTTGCTTCATGAAATTGAAGCCTACTTTGATGATTTGCTGAAGATTCTCTGAAACCAGAAGCTCCCTATAAGATATGAAGAGACGGGCCTAGCACAATGGCCTAGCGGCTAAAGTCCTCGCCTTGAACACACCGAGATCCCATATGGGCACCGGTTCTAATTAATCCTGGCAACTCCACTTCCCATCCAGCTCCCTGCTTGTGCCCTGGGAAAGCAGTCGAGGATGGCCCAAAGACTTGGGACCCTGCACCAGTGTGGAGACCTGGAGCAAGTTCCTGGTTCCTGGCTTCAGATCGGCACAGCATTGGCTGTTGTGGTCACTTGGGGAATGAATCATCAGACAGAAGATCTTCCTCTCTCTCCTCCTCTCTGTATAACTGACTTTGCAATAAAAATAAATAAATCTTTTTTTTAAATTTTGTTTCATGACACAGTTTCATAGGCTCTGGGGTTCCCCCAAACCCTCCCCATGCCCTCCCTCCCATGTTGGATTCTTCCACGTTTTTGCAGTAGTACAGTTCAAATCCAGTCATGATTCCTTCATTGCAAGCATGTACCATGCAGAGTCCAGCATCTTATTGTCCAAATAAATTCAACAGTTTCTTGGGGAGACCATCCCTGGTCTGAAAGTAGAGCTGGCTTAAAAAAAAAAGATGTGAAGAGACAACCATAAATGCAATCTTCACAGACGATGGTAAACAGCTGGCATCAAACAGAAAAACCGAGCATATTTTTCAGTTGTAAAAGGATGGGTAATCTTTTAATGATAAGAGATTTTGCACAGCAGGAAGTGGGAAACATTGGCATTGGTTATTGAGTTCACGAAGTCATCATCTCTAAAAATTCATGAATTGGGGAGATTTATATCTGTGCAAATGGTTTTAGGAGTCTTGCCTGAAAGGTTGAAGAAAAAGATTTTAAAAATCCTCTCCCGGAAGGTTTGATGTTGATTTTGTTTTGTGGCTCTTCATTTAAGAGGATGTATAGTAACTGTGTAATAGAGACTGTCATATCTAGTAACATGTTATTTAACTTTATGATATTGTAAATTTCTATTTTTCTTTCTATTGTTGATTTTGTATTATGACTTCATTTGAGGGGATGTACAGTAGCTGTGAAATGGACACTAACATTCGGATATGAGGATACAATATAGTATGCATTTCTACTTCCATACAAAGATGGACTTACAATGAAACTATTTAGTATATCTTGACAATAGGATTCTGGACTCTCTGCCATTGTCCATGCCCACAATGATGGACATATGACTGTGTATGAAGAACTATACTTTAGTAATGATATAGAGGAACTAGGCTGGGGGTGGGAAAATTGGGGCTGGGATAAGGGAAATAAGAGAGCCTATGTAACTATATCATAAAATGATAATAATAATTTAAAATAGATATGCAAAAATTAAAAATAAATAAATAAAATTTGAAATGTTAAAAAAAAATAATACTGCCTAGAGATTTTAGCATTGCAGCTCCACCCCACCTCCTGGAAGAATCTATATGCTCGCAACCCACCCCTATTTTTCCAAATCCAGTGACCACTTAACTTCTTTCATCTGGAATGTTTTTGTGGTGGTTATAGAATAAACAGCACAGCACCTGAAAGCAGGCCTTGACAGGCTGGGAGAAGGGCGAAGCGGCTCCCATACTGACCTCAGGATTTCCTGTCCCTCCTGTCGCCTAGACTTCCCGTCCCTTGAGTACATCTTAGAGCACATGATGCCACACTTTGTGCTTTGGAAAACAATTACTCCTAAAGAAATCCAGTGACCTTAAGCTTTCTCCTGAAGATCTGGACCCTCCCCAAGAGGGAAAATGTTTGGGAAAAATGTGTGGAGAACATATTCCAGAAAAAGTCTTGACAGAAGTTCTGCCTTAGAAGTCAGTCGGCTGGCCCTCAGTATATTGAAATAATTGTGATTAGGCAATAAACCTAATTTTATTGCTTAGTGTCTTTTTAATTAAAAATTATTTATTTCTACTTTGCTAGAGAAGCAGAGAGATAGGGGACAGCGCTGTGGCATAGTAGGCTAAGTACCTGCAGTGCTGGCATCCTATATGGGTACTGGTTCAAGACCAACTGCTCCAATTCCCACCTAGCTCCATGATGGGAAAGTAGCTGAAGACAGCACATCTTCTTGGGCCACTGCACCCACATGGGAGACCCAGCTGAATCTCCTGGTTCCTGGCTCAGACCAGCTCAACTCTGGCTGCTGGGGTCATTTGGGGAGTGAACCAACATGTGGAAAATCTTTTTCTCTGCGCTTTTGCTTCTCTCTGTGGCGCTGCATTTCCAATAAAAACAAATAAATATTTTTAAAAAGAAAATCAGAGATATACAGAGAAGGAGCTCTTCCACCCTCTGGTCCATTCCTCAACTGCCCATAACGGCCTAGGCTGGGCCAGGTTGAAACCAGGAACCTGGAGTTAACACATCTCATGGATGAAGTTCTTGAGCCATCATCTGCTGCCTCCCAGTATTATGTGATTACTATTAATGAAACAGTAAGTGTTGAAATGCGAAAATACGTTCAGCCTTAAAATAAATACAATAGACAGAGTTGAAAGTAGAGAGAAAAATTCATCATGGTGTTTTGGTAATGCTTTTTCTACTTTTAGCAGTCAAGAACAGATAAAACAGAAAAGTAAGCATGGATCATTATATCAAGTGAGTTCCGTCCTAATTATTTAGGGAATTGAAGACAATGCTGAATTTCTCATAAATACCTAAGTGGCTGAATCACAAGGAATGAATCTGAAGAGGTGTATGAACCTGTTTTCTGTTACTATTACAAAATACCTAAGGCTGGGTACTTTATGGAGAGAGGAGGTATATTTAGCTCACAGTGTGGGAGATTAAAGGTAAGATCAGGTGGTCCCCCATGTTTAGTCAAGGACATGGTAGCAGGAGGGTACAGATGATAAAGTGCATAGATAGGAATGAGGGGAGGGGCCCGAGCTGTTCTTTTTATACCAGTCCTCTCACAAGAACTAATCAGGATCCCACAAGGACTGCATCCATTCCTTCTTTGGGTGAATCCTCTGAAGATCCACCACCAGGCCCCACCTCTTGAAGGTACCTGCACTTCTCCCATCGCTACCCTGAAGACAAAGTCCTCAGCATGTGAACCTTGGGAGACACATTCAAACCGTTCCCCAACCATAGCAGGAGGAAATAAATTAGATTACCAGCCTGTTTTCCAGCCAGTGTATGAAATGATCCCACAGTGATTTTTACTGTGAATGTCCCTGTTAATTCTCACAGTGTTTGCTCACCTTTTTCTGGGTTTATGCTTCATCTGGATGACATTTTTGATCATTTCTTTTGATTATCTTGTTTGTGTTGTTCTTACTGCAGTTACAGGAATTCGGTAAACATTTTGGACTCACTGTTTGATGATTATATTGCTGCAATTAAAGTCTACAGTTTATTTTATTCTTTTAATGACGTCCTTTGGAAAACAAAAGTTCTAAAGAAGACTAAAAATTTTAAAAAATTAAAGTTAGATGTGGTTCATCATTTCTGCTTTATTTCTTGTACTTCTCTGAGAAATTTCCCCCCTGTAACCATATTAGTCAGTTTTGAGTTTTTATAATGAAGTACTTGAAATAAGCTACTTATCAAGAAGGAGAAGTTTATTTAACTCATGGTTTGGATGGCAGATTTGCCTGGGATGGCCAGCACACTGTTGAACTTACTGTAGCTAACCATGCCATTTTCCTAAACTGCAGAAGTGACTGTCTCAAAATGAGGCTTGATGCTTTATATACATTTTATATATACATGATTTTTCCCCATTAAATTGTTGGAATTATAGATCAAACTTTGTATTTCTGAAGATAAACATGATTTGATGAGTTTGCATGCTCTTTTTACACTGGTTTCAATCTGCCAATAGGTCGTTTGGGTTTTTGCATTCCCATACAGTTGTCTTTCCTAGTACACTTAATTGACTTTTCCATTCCTAGCTTGTAAGGCAAAAGCCTGGTTATTCACCTTAGATTTTCCTTCTTTTCCAATGTAAGCACTCAGTTTTAACAGTTATATTAAGGTGGTTAACAGTAGTGTTCGCATCATTATGTCTTTGTATTTCTGTTAATTTCTGAGGAAAGGATGTTAAAATCTCCAAAAATAAATGGGGCATTATCTTTTTCTTATTTCTTTTCTTTTCTTTTTTTTTTGCTTCCCCCCCCAAATGAAATGGTTTCATTTTGTTTTATTTTTCTGATAGTTGCTTCTCATAATATCAAATAGTGCACAGAATAAGGGTATCTCATATATACCACCTGGAGGCAGCCACTGTTAGCATTAATAATAATAATAATAATAACTTAGCAATGTTTGTTTACAGAGTATTCTATAACAAAAAGAAAGAGCAAAAAGCAAGGGTAATAGTAAGGGGGCCTGACTAAATTTTTCAATAGTTTTTCTTTTTTTTTTTTTTACATTTTATTATTATTATTATCATTTTATGATACAGTTACATAGGCTCTCTTATTTCCCTTATCCCAGCCCCAATTCTTCCCTCCCCCCCCAGTCCCTCTATATCATTACTAAAGTATAATTCTTCATACACAGTCATATGTCCATCATTGTGGGCATGGACAATGGCAGAGAGTCCAGAATTCTTTACTCTGGAAGAATTTTATTTCATTTTCAAAGACAAAAGAAAGCTTTGCTGGATATGTTATCCTAGGTCGACAATTTTCTTCTTTTAAAATCTGGAATATGTCACTCCATTCTCTTCTTGCCTGTAGAGTTTCCTATGAGAGATCCTGTGAGTTTAATTGACATTACTTTATGTCAGTTGATTTTTTTCATGTGCACATTTAAAGATCTTTTTCTTATGTTTGGTTGAAGAGAGCTTGAGGATCATGTGTCTTGGTGAAGATCTCTTTTGGCCAAGCCTGTTGGGAGTTCTGTGCCCTTCCTGAATCTTGTTTCCCAATTCTTTCTCTAGGTCAGGGAAATTTTCCTTTATTATTTCATTAAATATATTTGTAAAACCAGTTTCTCTTTCTGCACCTTCTGGGACTCCCATAACTCTTATATTTGGCCTCTTAATAGTGTCTTTCAATTCTTGAATACTTTTTTGGCCTGGTCCAGCTCTGCTTCCAGCTTTTTGTTTGCTTCCTGATGACAGGAAATATCTTCCAATTCTGAGATTCTTTCTTCTGCTTGCTTCATTCTGCTTTGGAAACTCTCCACTGTACTTGTAATTTTTTCTACTGTGTTCTTAATTTCTGATATACCAGACTTGACTTGCTTTATTGCTTCCTTAAATTCTTTGAACTCTTGTATGTGCTTCTCATAGTTGATAAGAAGCTTTAAAATGAGTTTTCTGAATTCTGTGTCCCCCATTTTCTCGATGTCTTCCTCAGTGAACTCTGAGGTTGGCACATGATTTTGCTCCTTTGCAAGGGAGTCTTCAGTAGTATTTGTTGATCCTTTGTCTCTTCTTTTGCTCTTGGTCATTGTACTTCTGGTTATTAGATTGTTCTCCTTGGGGCAGGTTTCTAAGCTGTGCCAACCACAGGTCTACAGTTTGATTTTACTTATTGAAGTTGGTACACAACTCTTTGCTTGCAGCCACTTGTGCCACTTCATCCAGCAAGTTCCAGATCTGGGTTCTTTTTTTTTTTTTCATTTTATTTTATTATTATTTTTTTTAATCTTAGTTTATTAGGGTACAAAGGGTTAAGGGCTACAGGGTGAAAGTGGGTAATATCATTGTTTCCACACTAATATAATCATTTTGCCCTGTATCTGGGGTTAGGGGAGTAACAAAGGGAAAAGCCCCACCTACCTCCCACCCATCCCCGATCCCCAACATGAGGCGCTCTCCAAGGGTCCTGCTCAAACAGTTTTGATAGTTCATCAGTTCTGGATTGCTGCCAATCTCACCGTCCCAACCGCAATGAAACCTATTCAGAGTCCACTGGCTGACAGTCTCTTGATGGTTGGTGTTCCAAGATCAGCAGTTCAGTTGGAGAGATATCCAAAGAAACTTCATCTGAGTTGATCCCAGATCTGATTCTTGAGTGAGCTTGCTAGTACAGACTCCAACACTGTTTGTCACACCAATCAGCTTATGCATATGTTGGTTGTTGCGATTGCTGGGTCTGTTCGGCTTCCAGCCCTGTCTTCCTTGTGAACCAACGGGTGTTGTAGTCCAGCTCAATTCTACCCGCTTCATACTCAGTCTTCATGCAAACCAGTTGGAGCTGCAGCCTAGTTGGGGCGACTCCCCAAAACCCCTACCAGTTCTGCCCCCTACCCTGGTTCCCATGCTTGCCAGTATGCACCGCAGGCTTGTCCAGTCTGTCCCACATCCCATTTATCTCTCGCACACATCAATGGACATTGAAGCCTAGTTCAACTCAACCAACCTATTATCCAGCCCATACACCTACTGGCAGGTGCCTTTCTGTCTAGCCCCCCCTGCTCCTAGCCTGGGTTTTGTGCTGTCCAGTGAGGGTGGTAACCCTGAGGGAGGTGCTCACTATTTCCCTACTAGGCCACACCCACTCCCAGAGTATGCAACCTGGGTTCTTATGTTAGATTTCCACAAAGAAAACTTAGCCCCAACTCCTGGCTCACCAATCTCCACCTCCTATGAATCCGTGCTGAGGTTGCACTGTTGTCTCTGCAAACTTTCTCCCACTTTCAGTTGGAGCAGGTTCCAGGATTAGAAAGACACCCAGTGTCCTATAAAGCTAGGTTGTTGGTGGCACTGATCTTGCTGGAACCTATTGGCTGTTAGGTCTGGGTGCCACATGGCCTATTTTGACCCACACAATACCACAGTTGGTATTAATTTCCTGCAGGACCAGTGCAATCCACGGAACTCAGTGAGTTCTCGTGAGCTCAGAACATGTGCAGTTCACTGTTGTCCCCTGCAGTCCTAAAACTTTTGCCACACTGTACAAAATGGCATGTGATGTACCACTGCTAGAGTTCTTCATCTGCTAGCCATCGAGTCTGAGGGCTACCCAGACTGTCTTGGGTGGAACGTGTAGAGTACCTTGTTGCTGCAGTTCACTGATTCAGGAAAGAGTTCACTCCCAGTTCAGCATATGCAAGTCCTTTTCCTTGCCTTTGCCTCCTTACGCAAAATGACGCCCAATTCGGCTCCAGGGGGCTGACTGGGCTATGAAATCCACCCTGTTCTCGCACTGCCCATCTGGGATCTACTGGTCTGTTTCAGCTGCTGGTCAAATCAAACGGACCAGCAGGACAGACAGTTCTTTGTCTGGTTCACCTCCCAAGCTCTCAGTGAAAGTCCCTTCCTACCTGGTTGCTGGTGGAGTTAACATTGCCAGTAGCTGAATGCCACTGGAGTATCAGTTACTGCAACACCACAGCATTGTGTCTGCTGCTTTCCTGTGTCTGTCAGACTCCAGGTACCCCTCTGCTGTTGTTCTGTCCTCTCCTATTTCCTGGAATGTATCCTCTCTGCTTCATCCTGTTTCTTTGTCCATTTAAACGTGTCCTTACCCTATTCTGCCATTGATTCCCGCATTATCTATTTCTCTCTTTAATTATTTAGTTTTGATTTACGAGTTACTCAGTGTCAGACTGTTTGATATTGTTCACAGATTCCTATGATTGTCTTCCTTGTTCTCGTCCTTTTCCCTCTCCTTCAAAATGAACAATTTCCACTGATCTTTGAATTCTTCATTCTGTCATCTCCATTCTCCATCCCGTGAAATGTTTATTTCGATATCAAACTCAATTCTATGTAATTTTTATGTGATTTTAATTTATCTTTCTGAAATTACAGTAAAATCATATTTTCCTTAGCCTCATTGAACACATTTAATGTATGATAATGTCTTCATCTATATTTACATCACTTGAAGCTGGCCTGTGTTAATTCGTTGGAGCTTTTTTCTCTTTCAGGACCATGTTCTATTTCTCCAATTCATAGAATTGTTAAGAAATTTGGATTGGGTCCTGGATATTATAAGTGATACCTTAAAGATTCCAGATTATGGATTCTTTCATGTTTTTTCAAAGGATATTAAGAGTGTTGTTGTTGAACAGGATACTGATTGGTTCAACTTAAATTACAAACTTGGGGCTAATGCTTTAGCTCAACAGGCTAATCCTCCACCTATAAGTTCCAGCATCCCATCTGGGCATGGCTTTGTGCCCTGGATGCTCCACTTCCCACCCAGCTTCCTGCTTGTGGCCTGGGAAAGCACAGGAAGATGGTCCAGATCCTTGGATCCCTGCACCTAAGTGGGATACCTACAGGAGCTCCTGGTTCCTGGCATCAGATCAGCCCACCTCTGGCCATTGGGGCCATTTGGGGAAGTGAACCAGTGGATGGAAGGTCGTTCTATGTCTCTCCTTCTCTCCATAAATCATCCTGTCCGATAAAAATATAAATTTTGTTTTAAAAAATTAACTACAAATGCCTTCTTGCCTATAGCAAAAGGTTGTAATCCTACTTCAGAAATTTTGTTAGATGGATGGATGGATAAATGGATTTTTATTTACTTGAAACATAGAGACAGAACACATACACTGATTCTATTCCCAAATGGCTGCAACAATCAGAGCAACGTTATGAGCCCAAACTCCATATGGGTCTCCCTGATGGGTACCTAGTAGGAACCCAAGTACTTGATCCATCTCTGCTGTCTCCCAGGGTGTGCATGAGTTAGATGCTAGATTCAGAAGCAAAGTCAGGGTTCAAACCCAGGCACTCTTTTATAGGATATTGTCATTCCAAGTGATATCTGTGCTGAACACCTTTCCTTAGATCTTTTATTTATGATGAACAGTTTTGGACCCAGCATTAGAGTTGTAGCACGTCAATCTGTTGTGATGCTGACATCTCATACAGATAATGGGTCATGTCCCAGTTGCTCCTCTTCTAAACCAGCTAATGCATCTAGGAAAACAGGATGAAGGCTCAAGTGCTTGGGCCCCTGCAGCCATGTTTGAGACCTGGATAAACCACCTGCTTCCTGGTTGTTGTGGCTATCCTGGAAGTGAACCAATGGAGAGAAGATCTCTCTCTCTCGATTTCTCTCTCTCACGTACTCACTCTATCTCTATTTCAGACTCCCATGCTGCCTCCCCATAAGTTTTTCAAATAAATAAAACAAATTTTCCAAAAAAAGTGGGAACAGTTTGCAGATGTGTATATGCAACATTCAGAAGTCACATATGGGCTGAGTTTGTACACAGGGAATTAGGGGTTCCCCTCTTTAGACTCTCTCATTCTTGAACTGCCTGCCTCACTTTCCGGAAGCACTTATTGCTTCAGGTCCTGTCCCCTGCTGGCTTTTTTGTCAGTGTTAGATGTTCCCACCATGCTTCATCTGCAGTCCAACCTTTCAGCCAGCTTCAGGAAGCAGAAGCCCATGCTTTCATTTTTCTACAAATTTTACTGCCCTGGGTTGATTCCAGAGCCCTTGCTTGGTTGGATTTCGGTTGTCTGAGGAGTTGAGCTCTGTGAGGACCTCATGCCTCCACACAGAGAAAATTCACGTCTTAAGTTTCAACAGCCTATTTAGACCCTCAGGGTTTAGTAGCTATCCATCCAGGTAAGAGATGCCCAGGCACAATACTGAATGGTCACTGGTGAGAGGGTGAAAGAGCCTCTTCCTACTGAGTGTGCAGTACCACAGCTGGGCATAAAAAACTCATCATAAAACTCCAAGAGTAGACAATGAAGAAGATTCAAGTGGGGCCTGTGAGAAACTGCACACGTATTGATTTTCAAGGTCATCATCATTATATACTGCAAATACCATCACTACTGGGACAGTCAGGCTTGTTTTATGGAGAGTATGATTTTGTTCTTTGTTTCCACACTCTGGACTGGGTTATGTCACAAATAAATATGCACAACTACTTTAAAACTCTGACTTAACAAAAGATAGCTGCAATCTTACTTCTGCTTCTGCAGTCAATATTGAAGCAAGCGTGTTATTCAAGCAAATGAAGAAATCCTGGCCTCGTGCAGCTATAGCATTGGAAAAGGAAGAAGTATATATTTTTAAAATATGTACTTCTTTGAAAGTCGAGTCATAGGACCCGGCGCGGTGGCACAGTGGTTAAGGTCCTCACCTTGCATGCCTGGGATCCCATATGGGCGCCGGTTCTAATCCTGGCAGCCCTGCTTCCCATCCAGCTCCCTGCCTGTGGCCCGGAAAAGCAGTCAAGGACGGCCCAGTGCTTTGGGACCCTGCACCCACGTGGGAGATCTGGAAGAGGCTCCTGGCTTTGGATCGGCATAGCATCGGCCGTTGTGCTCACTTGGGGAGTGAATCATCGGACGGAAGATCTTCCTCTCTGTCTCTCCTCTCTGTATATCCACCTTTCCAATAAAAATAAAATAAATCTTAAAAAAAAAGAAAAGAAAGTCGAGTCATAGAATGAGAAGATGGAAAGTGAGAGAGAGATCTTCCGTCTACTAGTTTAGTCCTCAAATGGCCAAAATGACCCTTGGCTGAGTCAAGCTGGAGCCAGGAACAGAAAGCTTCTTCCAGGTCTCTCATGTGGGTAGAAAGGGCCCAGCCTCTTGGGCCACCTTCTCCTGCATTCTGAGTACAACAGCAGGGAACTGGATTGGAAGCAGAGCAACTGGTATCAGAGGTGGGGGCTTCACCTGCTACCTCACAATGCTGGCCCCCAGGAAAAAATATTATCAAAGATTCACTGATAACAGATATTCTGTGGTATAACACCAGTATTCGACAAGCAGTAGTCTCGCAAAGTTATCTCCAGTAAGGAATCTGGGACTGTATTGATGACTTTTCATCCTCTGTGTTAGGAGAGCCCACTTGGTCTTTTGGCATTCTGAGGGATAGCTTTCACCTGTGCCCGATTTTCACCTTGGCGGCTCCCTGGTGACCTCAGGTTTTCTCAGACAGCACTTGAGAACTGCTATTCTAGGCAAGCCCTCTGTGTTTCTTGGGTTTTTTTTTTAATGTGATATTTGCCCTTTTAAAGATTTATTTATTTTTGTTGGAAAGACAGATATACAGAGAGAAGAAGATACATCCACTGGTTCACCCCCCAGGTGGCCACCATGGTCAGCGCTGAGCTGATCCAAAGCCAGGAGCTTCTTCTAGGGTACAGGGTCCCAGGATTTTGGGCCCCTGTCGACTGCTTTCTCAGGCCATAAGTAGGGAGCTGCATGGAAAGTGCAGCAGCCGGGATACGAACCAGTGCCCATATGGGATTCCGGAAGTTGCAAAGATATCTACTAGGCTATTACACAGGGTACAAGATGTGTTTATTTTTATTGGAAACACAGATTTACATAGAGAAGGAAGGGCACAGAGAAAGATCCTCTATCCACTGGCTCACTCCCCAGATGGCTGCAAGAGCCCGAGCTGAGCCGATCCAAAGCCATGAACAAGAAGCCTTCTCTAGGTATCCCACGCAGGTGCAGGGTCCCAAGGATTTGGCCCATCTTCCACTGGTTTCCCAGGCCAAAAGCAGGGAGCTGGATGGGAAGGTGGAGCAGCCGTGCCCACATGGTGCCCATATTGGATGCTGGCGCTTGTAGGTGGATGATTAGTTAACTGAGCCATTCAATTGACCCCTGTGCTTCTTGTTTTCAATGTGAGTTTGTTTTTAATCAGGAATGGTGTAGTCAGCAGTTTAGGTGACATTTGCCAGGGAGAAGAGTCCATTACAGCTCTCCAGAGGAGAGGGCACTGCATCCCACACTGGGTGGGGAAGCTCGGGGTAGTGAGGAGGTAGGAGCAGCAGGGGGAATGCAGGAGCCGAAGCCTTGATTGACATTTTCATGGGAAGAAATTGGGGGAGGCAGGGCAATGTGCTGAGTGAACTACAGACTGGATAGTTTGAAAAACTCTAGGATTTGGGATACAGAGCTGGACTGTTGTTGTTCCATGGTTTTCCTGCCTGGCATCCTGGGATAATGTAGGGCAGAAGAATAGCATTCTTGGCTGCAGAAGTCTGATAAGGGTGTAGGTTAAGGATTGCAGTTTTGCATATATTAAAGATGTGCTCACTGCAAGTTGCTGGCTACCTCTAGGCATGAGATTCCCTCGGCATTCTTCCTCTGGATCCGCAAGGTCCCAAGATATTACAGCATCATAAAATATAGAAAATAAAGGACATGATTAATACACCCCTGAGGCTGGTTTAATTACTTTGCTAGTTACACTAGATACAGTCCTAACCTCATTTTTATTTATTCTGGTAATCCTTCTGTTTTAGCCCCTTTGAACTCTTCTTAGCCTTCAAAGACTGAGCTCAAAGCTCCTCTCTCCTTTGAAGCTTCCCCTAATAATTTGGTGTGTAATCAATCAGACTTTGCTTTCTATTCCACTTGAATTATTGTCCTATGTTGTTTTTAAGCCTTCCCTGGTAAGAGCTATGTGTCTTCAATTAGAGGGTCCACTTCTTGAGATCAGCAATCTCCTTTCACACTAGTTAATATTTTTCCATCCTTCCAGGTGTCTATCCTTGTAAGAGTGCACCCATCACCCAGGAATGAGCTTCTGATGTTCTTGCTCTGCGTCCTGCCGGCCTGTTCCTTATCTCTTCGGCTCTTGACCTCTAAACAGTTTCATCGTTTGAACCAGATGGATGTCCACTGCCACTCCCTGGTGGTGCCCTGCACTACTTCCCAGCTAGATTTCGCATTTCTTTCTCAGATCACTTATGGTTCTGGTCATACTGACTCCTGCACATCTCCAGAGATCTTTCCTTCACTCTTCTTTGAGTGACATCAGCAGGGAGTTGGATTGCAAGAAGAGCAGCCAGGACTGAAATCAGTGCTCTGATGTAGGATGTTGGCACCACGGGCAGCAGCTTAACCCACTGAGCCACAATGTTTGTCACAAGTGTGTAAACTCTGACCATATTCGTTGTTGGCATCTATCTTTCTTAAATCAGAGCTTCTGTTACTGAGTTTGGACAGCAGGCCACAGTACTGTTTTCATGCCAATGTATCATACCTTAACCAGAACTATAAAAACATTTCCATGGTTTTTAGAAGGTGATTTTATAAAAGAAAAGTAAATGTTTTCTGTGATATCCCTGTCTTCTCTATTAAAAAGATATTGGAGCTGGCATTATGATATACAGAGTAAAGCTGTTGGCATCCAATGTGGGCACCAGTTTGAGTTCCAGTTGCTCCATTTCCGATGCAGCTCCCTGCTAATGCACCTGGGGAAACAGAAAATGGTTCAAGTCCTTAGGCCCCTGTGCTTACATAACAGACTTGGATGAAGCACCTGGCTCCTGGCTGTTGTGGCCTTTCAGTGAAATCAGTACATGGAAAGCAATTTCTCTCTCTCTCTCTTTCTCTTTGATTTCCAAAGCCAATCAATTAATCTTAAAAAAAAAAAAAGGATCAGAACTACTCTAAATCATTGGGAAATGATCAGCACTATATTTACTTATCATGAACTTCAACAATGTCACTTGCTGCTAATGTTGCTTTGTATACAGTCATGCTTAAATGTAGCATTCAACTACTGGGTTAGGTAGTTAACTTGGGATAGTAAGAAGCAAAAATAGTAAAATCAGGGGCTGGCAACACGGCTCAACTAGCTAATCCTCTGACTGCAAGTGCTGGCATCCCCTATGGCATCAGTTTGTGTCCTGGCTGCTTCATTTATGACCCAGCTCCCTGCTTGTGGCCTGGGGACAGCAGCGGAGGATGACCCAAGTCCTTGGAAACCTGAACCCACACGGGAAACCCAGAGGAAGCTCCTGGTTTCTGGCTTTGAATCTGCTTGTTGAGGTCATTTGGGGAATGAATCGGTGGATAGATCTTTCGCTCTGTATTTCTTTCTGCCTTTCCAACAAAAATTAATAACTCTTTAAAAAGAAAGACTCAAAGTCGCTCAAAGAAAAACTTTCTAGGGAATTATATTGTGGCACATCAGGTTAAGCTGCTGCCTACAATGCTATTTTCCTGCATGAAGATGGGTTTGAGTCCTGACAAAGCAGTAAAGAATGGCTCAAGTGTCTGTGCCCCTGCTACCCATGTGGGAGACTCAGATGGAATTGCAGGCTCCTGGTTTCAGACTAGCTGAGCCCTGGCCATTACAGCCATGTGGGAAGTCAAACAGCAGCTGCAAGTGCTCTCTCTCCGCTCTTATCAGTGTATGTCTGTCTAACCCTGTCTTTCAAATAAATACATCTTTTAAAAATTACAAAATGTTTTCGCTTATGCTGTTTCAAGAAAAGAGGCCTACGGTAAACTTGAGGTGCCCTCCTTTATTAAATTGACCCCAGGATAATTATAAATTCCTCTTACTCTTTTTTTAATTGTATACATCATCATTATAAATTTTCCTTTTCTATTTCTAGTCCTTTGACTACAACTATAGGAGTCACTGATAATCTTTGTTGTTTAAGAAGTGCTTTTTTTTTTTTCATTTTTTTTTTTATTGGAAAGGCGGATATACAGAGAGGAGAGACAGAGAGCAAGATCTTCCGTCCAATGATTCATTCCCCAAGTGAGCACAATGGCCGATGCTATGCCAATCCAAAGCCAGGAGCCTCTTCCGGGTCTCCCACGCGGGTGCAGGGTCCCAAAGCCTTGGGCTGTCCTCGACTGCTTTTCCGGGCCACAGGCAGGGAGCTGGAAGGGAAGCGGGGCTGCTGGGATAGAACCTGCGCCCATATGGGATCCCGGGCATGCAAGGTGAGGACCTTAACCACTGTGCCACCGCGCCGGGCCCTAAGATGTGCTTTTGGGGTTGACACTGTGGCATAGTGGGTAATGCTGCAACCCATGAAAGCAGCATATATATGGGTTCTGGTTCCATCTTTTTTGCCTCTTCTTGCTCTTTCCCTTCTACCCTCTGTCTCTAGAATGCTGCCTTTCAAACAAATAAACAAAATAATTTTTGTAAAAAGGACATGGCTTACCATTTTCTCATTGATACATCGTCTCTGAATTTGCCCTCCCTGATTGAGGTGAGTTCTTTGTGAGACAGAGCTCAATTCATGTGTGTGGGAGGTAATAAAACTTAATGTCCAAGAATATTTGAAACAAAACTGACAGCAAAGCTGGAAGAACCCAGGAGAACGAAAGTTGTTAGTGATGTAAATGATATCTGAGGTTATTGGAATTTGAAGTGTCCCATCAAAAGAGGAACAGCATCAAGGAGGAAGCTGGGAATCAAAGACGTGGAATAGAATTAGCAGACTCATAGGAATAGGCAGGGGGAGACATCTAGAAAGATTTCTCATGAAACTTGTAGGTAGCCACAGGATTAGCCACCTGAGGCCCAAGACTCATCAGATATGTCTGTCCAACTAACAGCTGTTTGCACACTGCTTGATCCAGGTTGAGGCAATACAAGGAAAAGACAGTCATTGTATCTACAGAAGCATTATTTGATATTATATTCCTGGATAACTTAGACTCTTAGGACATTTGCCCTCTGATTGAAGTGAAAACTTATAAATACCCTGTTAAAATTTAAATACACTTACAGAAGATACCTGCAACAAATGCAATTTCTTTTATTATTATTATTATTATTATTATTATTATTATTATTATTATTTATCTTTGCAACATTTGTTGAGTTGAAAATTTCTTTTGACCAGAAGGAATAAATAAACTTCACTGGAGAACCAGATAATACATGTGAAAACAACCTTGGGACCAGTGCAGTGGTTCCTCAGGTTAATCCTCCACCTGCCAGCACTGGCATCCCATACAGATGCTGGTTCTAGTCTTGGCTGCTCTACCTCTGAGCTGGGAAATTTCCCTTGGCTGGGAAATCAGAGGAGGAGAGCCCAAGGCCTTATACCCCTGTATCCATGTGGGAGATCTGGAAGAACATACTTGCTCCTGGCTTCAGCTCAGCTCACTTCTGGCCATTGCAGCCATTTGAGGGGTGAACCAGAAGATGGAAGGCCTTTCTCTTTCTTTTTCTCCTTCTCCCTGCAAACCTACCTTTCAAATAAATATAAATATTTTTTTAAAAATATATCTAAATTTCATGTATAATAAGCTGGCTTAGAAAGTATATATGAATTGTGTCCATGAAAAGCATCTTATTTTATTTGTATCATCTATTCTTATTTCTGTACCTCTGCAGATTGATGAATTCATATAATAGAAACAAACATCCAATGAATGGGAATGCAGTCAAGAGGGCAGTGGATTAAGTTCTGCTGACCAATTTGCCAAAGAAACAATCAAATCCTTGAAAACATGCATCTCACTATAATTGAATCATGTGAAACACCTACATAGCCCAATAATGAGCAGCAAGATTGAATCAGAAATAAAGAATCTCTCACCAAAGACAAGCCCAAGACTACAAGACTTCACTTGCTGAATTTTGCAAAAATTTAAAGATGGATTAACAACAATCCTTTTTAAATTATTTCAGCAAATGGAAGAGGAAGTAATTTTCCAAATGCATCCTGTGAGGTCCTCATTACCTCTATACCAAACCAGACGTAGACACAACACAACAAAAGAGAGTGTGCCAGGTCAATACCTGGATGAGAGCCAGTGCCTCAGCACAGTGGTTAAATGGCCTGCAGTGCTGGAATCCTATATGGGCACTTTTATCAAGGCCCAGATACCCCACTTCTCATCCAGCTGCCTCTAAATGTTCTTGGGAAAGGCATCAAAAAATGGTCTAGGGCCCAATGCAATCGCTCCATGGCTAAATCCTCACCTTGTAAATACTGGGATCTGATATGGATGCTGGTTCATGTACTGGCTGCTCTGCTTGCTATCCAGCTCCCTGCTTGTGGCCTGGGAAGACAGCTGAGGATGGCCCAAAGCCTTGGAACCCTGCACCCACATGGGAGACCTGGAAGAAGCTCCTGACTCCTGGCTTTGAATCAGCTAGCTTCCAGCCACTGCAGCCATTTAGGGAGTGAAGCAACAGATGGAAGATCTTTCTCTCAGTCTCTCCTTCTCCCCATAAATTTGATCTGTCTTTCCCATAAAAATAAATAAATCTGTAAAAAAAAATCAATTCAGGGCCCGACACAGTGGACTAGCAGCTAAAGTCCCCAGCTTGCACACCCCGGGATCCCATATGGGCACAGGTTCTAATCTGCTTGCCCCACTTCCCATCCAGCTCCCTGCGTGTGGTCTGGGAAAGCAATAGAGGATGGCCCAAGGTTTTGGGACCGTGCACCTACCTGCATGGGAGACCTGAAAGGGCTCCTGGTTTCAGATTGGCTCAGCTTTGAAAAGGAGAAAAGTGCCATTTAAAAACAGGTAGTAGATACAACAGCTATTTATGAAAGGAGGACATACAAGTAGACAACAGGCGCATGAAAAAGTGCTCAGCATCACTAATCATCAAAACCACAGTAAGAGCCTCATTCCAGCAAGATTGATTTTCATCAAGAAGACACAAGATAACAGGCATTCACAGGGACGTGGATAAAAAGGAACCCTTGCATATTATTGTCAGGGAATGTAAATTAATAAAGCCACTGTGGACAACAGCATGGGGATTCTCAAAAAAAAAAAAAATCCTGAAAATAGAACACCCTTATGATCCAATGATCCCACTCTTGAGTGCGAGTCCGAGGGAAACAGCATCCATCCGTTTAACACTGCCCAGGTTGACCGCAGCACGATTCACAATAGCCAGGTAAATAGAAACAACCCAGCTATCCATCCACCCACAGTGGATAAAGAGCATGTGGTACATAATACACTGTGAAATAGCATTTGTCCATGAAAAAGATGAAGTTTTGTTATTTGCAAGCAACATGAGTGGGACTGAAGGTCATTACCTTAAAGGAAATGAGCCAATTACAGAAAGACCTATATCACATGTCAGTCATGGATGGAATCGAAAAAATAAATGATCTCATAGAAGATAAAAATATAATTGCAAAGGATGAAGAGTGATGTGTGTAAGGAAAGACGAGGACATGTTGATCGACAATTACTATTTTGCAGCTGGTTATAGCTAGCCAGGATTAAGAAATTCTAGGGTTTCACGGCACAGCAGGGCACCTATAGATAATGCAGACACACTACATATTTTTCTATTTCAAAGAAATTCTAGAATACAGGAGTAAACACATAATAAACACATAATGAAATGAAGTATAAACAAATGTCTACCTTCACACTGAAAATGAAAGGAGGGGCTGGCATTTGGCCTAGCAGTAACTGTGCCAGTTGGGAGGCCTGCATCCCGTACTGGAGGACTTGAGTTGGATTCCAGGCTCCAGCTCCCAATGCTATCTTCCTGCTGCCGGGGATCCTGGGAGGCAGCAGGTGATAGCTCAAGTGGTGGGGGCCCTGGCCCTGGCTGGGGAGACCTGAGCGAGTTCCCAGCCCCTGGCTTGCAAATGGCCTCCTCCTGGCTGTTGCAGGCAGCTGGGGAATGAACCAGCAGATGGGAGCTTTGTGTTTTACTCTTTCAGCCTCCATCTATCTCTTTGCCTCTCAAATAAAACTTTTTTTTTAAATAAAAGGAGATGATTAAAATCTGGTAGTGAAGATTAAGCTAATGTTAGTGTTTAATAAATCGTGGTTTTATTTACATTCATTTGTAAAATGATTTAACAAAAATGTTAATAAGTTTGAGTTTAGCACACTTAAAACTTACGCATATACTATGTATATTTTAGAGATATGTTATTCATATGACTTTATACGTTAAATAGAATAAGCACCTTCTTTAATTTTGGCCAAAGTGGGACTCTGGAATTTGTTCCAAAGTTTGACTCTTTCATAGTTAAAGGCATTCATTGAAGTTCTGAAAGTGAGGCAATGTTGCCACCTACTGGAGAAGCATGGTAATGGTGATGACAAAGAAAATTGTATAGAATTCTCTAAAGTTTTATATTATGAGGTAAAAATCAAGCTGATTTATTCACATTACAACCATCTTGAATTGTGATTGGCAGCAAAAACAGTGACTGTATAAAATCATGTGGTTCTACTAGGTGTCCTGTGCAGCTGAAGCCTTTGTGGCCGTGAGCTTTATGATGATCTGTCCTGCAATATTTGTCTTGAAAACGTAGAAACTGAGACGCATCAACACAATGGCCTGGATTTATATGCTTTTTCCTTTCTACCCATGTTAATATGAACAATCCTGTTCCTCCTGTTCCTTCTTTTACTTTCCCAAGTCACCTTTATTTCCATAAACTGATTTCCAAAACACCAAGTTTCCCTTTTAATTTTTGCCAAAGATTCAGTCTATCCAGTTCTTTAGAATTCAGTCTGAGATAACGTTTCTCAATTACTATTCAGAAGCATCCTCAGCACCAAATTTGTTGAGCTAAACTACCCTCATCAAGGCAGATAGAATATCACTTGGAATGGGTACATACCAAAATACTGTTGTTCTATACTCAGTTAACACCAAGATTTTCCCTTTTGTCACTTACACACACACACACACACACACACACACACACACACACACACACACACACACACACCACCTGAAGTGCAGAGTGACGGAGACAAAAGGGGAAGTAGCAGAGGGGTGATGTCCTGAATGCACTTGCAGCTGGACCTGTAGGAGCTCGCCCTCATCTCTGCCTGCCTGCCTAGACTTTGTGGAAGGTTGTAGGCACACAGCACACCACGTCCCCAAGGAAACCCCCAGCAGTGGTTTCAGCTAACTGAACCTCAACCTGGCCTATTCACTGGTCATGCAGTGAAAGTGGTGGGCTGCACCCCAGTCTCTTTTCTCTGTCCTTGGACAAGCTGCGCTGGAACTTCCTTGTTAAGCAACTCAAAGAAGTCAAACGTGACCCACAGCCTACTTGCCAAGCACAGGTGGTGAATGTGACCTGAGGCTTAGCTTCCAGCTCTGTGTGTGGAACAACGTGAGTTGCTTGGAGGGTCCAGAGAGACAAACATGCCTTCTAGCCAGTTACAGTGTCATTGCTGGTTCAGAGGACTGTTGGGGAACCCCCTTCTGCCTGACCCTTTCCTAGTCTATATAAGTTGTGCTTGCTTTACAATTAACAGTCATGCTCCATCAGACTGTCCTGGGTGGTTCTTGTGGCTGAAGAACACCATCACCATATCCCCTTGGTGGTTTTGGGGACCTGCTGGTAGGAAAACCCCCTGAGATGGGCCAGGTTGAAATCAGGAGCCTGGAACTCCATCTGGATCTCCCACAGGGTGGCAGTGGTCAAAGCACTTAGAGCATTTTCTGCTTCCTTTCCAGGTGAATTAGCAGGGAGCCACATGGAAACAGAGGATTGCAGCTGATGGTTTAACCCCCTGCACCATAAAAGCAGCCAGAAATTTCTTTTTCCTGTTTCTTTCCATTGGTAATTTTTATATATTACTCTTTTCCCACCTGAATATGACTCGTTAAGGGCAATAATTATGTCATTTTTTTAAGATTTATTTTATTTTTATTGGAAAGGTGGATATACAGAGAGGAGAGACAGAGAGCAAGATCTTCCGTCCAATGATTCACTCCCCAAGTGAGCGCAATGGCCGATGCTATGCCGATCCAAAGCTAGGAGCCTCTTCCAGGTCTCCCGCGTGGGTGCAGGGTCCCAAAACACTGGGCCGTCCTCAACTGCTTTCCTGGGCCACAGGCAGGGAGCTGGATGTGAAGCGGGGGCCGCTGGGATTAGAACCGTCACCCATATGGGATCCCGGGCGTGCAAAGTCAGGACCTTAACTACTGCGCCACCGCACCAGGCCCAATAATTATGTCATTTTCATGCCTGCCCTATCAATCCTTGTCCCCCACCCCAGTATTTTTCATATGGTAGTATTCAATGTATACTAAAGTAAATATTTAATGAAATGTGTAATGCTCCTAAAAATGCTTTTATTCCTGTGCAAGAGAATGTGCAACATAATGTGAAATGAAATTTGGAGGGCTGAGAGGGGAGTGTGTTGTGCCACAAGGAGTTTAACTGCCATTTGAGAGGCCTGGCTACCCTACTTCTCATCCAGCTTCCTGATAATGTGTTCTGGGAAAGCAGGAGAGGGCCCAAGCCTGAGGGCCTCTGCCATCATGTAGAAAGCAGATGAACTCATGTTTCCTGGCTTTAGTCTGGCTCAGCTCAGTCTATTTAGGATATTTAGTGGAAGTGAACTAGAGATACCATTTTCTCTCTCTCTGCCTTTCAAGTAGATGCAAATAACACATATTTTAAATATGTTTATTTTTATTGGAAAGGCAGAGTTACACAGAGAAAAGGGGAAGCAGAGCGATCTTCCATCTGCTGGTTCACTCCAACAATGGCCACAACAGCCAGAACTGGGCCAGTCTGAAGCCAGGAGCCTCTTCCAGGTCTCCCACACGGGTGCAGGGACCCAAGGACTTGAGCCTTGCTCTGCTGCCTTCCCAGACCATAAGCAGGGAGCCGGATGGGAAGTGGAATAGCCAGAACACGAACTGGTGCCCATACGCGATGCTGGTATGGACTTAGCCTACTATACCACAGTGCCAGCCCCAATAATAAAATATTTTTTGGGAACTGGTACAAAACATAGTGTTTACTGGGTATTTGGGCACCTCATATTCCTTTCATCTGGCTTTTGGAGAACAATGGTGGAGACTGCAAGGCTAGAATGAATCAGAGAAGCAAAGTGCTGGTGATCAGTTATACACAGGGTTGTCTAGCCAGTCTTAGTCCAGACTGCCATCCCAAAGAACCACAGAGCAGGCTGCTTAGAAACAACAGACATCCATTTCTGGTTCTACAGTGTGTTAGTGCGGCTGGGTCCTTGTGAGTGCTCTCAGTTCTGACTGCAAACTGTCAGCTTCCTGTGGTGTTTGCACATAGCAGAGACACAGAAGCCCTTGGCCCCTTAGAAGAGCATCAAGCCCATCCGTAAGGGCTGCTCCCCCAGGACCCAGTTACCCTCCAAAGGCCTCACTTCAAATACCCTCCCTTGCTGGTAGTGGGGGATGTGGAGATTCAACATCTGAATTTAGACTGGGACATAAACTGTGTTTACATTATTCTAAGTCATGGGCTAATTGCTTTTTGACTTCTTGGAGGAGAGACCCAGGACACAAAACAAACTAACAAACAGATTCCTATATCATGTTCTTGGAAAGCTATCACACAAGAATAGTTTAAAGGAATACCATGTGCAATAAAACTTCCAGGAAGTAAAGCCATGCAGATTAGGACCTACTGAGAAAGGATTTAGGAGAAGATAGGTTGTTGAATTATATCTTAAATTCCCAAATGTGAACAATGAAAAAAGGTAAAAGGTGAAAACAGATAAAGGTAGAAAGCACACATTTTTGATAAGTGATACAAGATAGCGGGCCTAAGGAAAGTAGCAGACACTCCCATTTCTCATTCCTTCTTCACGTTTACTAGAACTCTTCTGTTCTGAAACCCACTAGCTACAAGTGGTTCTTTAAAAATCAGGCCAGCGTGGTGGCTCAATAGGATAATTGTCTCCCTTCTAGCACTGGCATCCGTACGGGGACCAGTTTGAGTCCCAGCTGCTCCACTTCTGATCCAGCTCCCTGCTCATGATCTTGGACAGGGAAAGAGGCTGGCTCAAGATCTTGGGCCCTTGTACCCACGTGGGAGATGGGGGAAATGTATGCATGCCTTTGGTCACTGCCCCGGGAAAGCACGCGGGCACTTGTGCCTGGCTTCCTGCAGATTTCACCCCACATGCCCTTTCCCTTTGATTTTTTTTTAAATCTGTGAGTACAAAACTTGTGACAGCGCTTTCTCAGGAGGGGAGACAAGCAGCCCAGAGGGAATTGTCTTAGGAAGTTGTCCATGCAATGCAAAATGATGCCGGAAGCTATAAGAGGGACCGCGAGTCCAAGGCTGATGTAAAATACATTGGCTGGATGGGACAGGAACCCGCGTTGATTTTACTCGGGCCGAACTGTCACCCACTGCACTGCCCCCTGTATAAGTGGACGGTTCGGGTGCGCCTCGTTTGTGCTCGGGTTCTCAGAGTGGGGGCTTTATCGGCGCACGGAGTTGGGAGGCGATAGACAGGAGACCCCCCAGAGCCGTAACTGCTGTGTGGTTTTCCCGGGCGGTTGCGGGCGCGGGGCTTGGGGCGCAACAGGCTCCACGTCGCGGAGGAGAGCTCAGCTTTTCACACACTCCCAGCCCACTGCGTTTCCAGGGTGACTGGACTGTGACGCGGACGCGGGGACACGGCCGCCAGCGACCCAGGAGCCAGGGGTGAACTTGACGCTCAGCGCGAGACAGAGTGGTCACAGCCCGCGGCCCCGGCAGAGAACACGGGCGACCGCGCCCCCGCCGCCCGCCCGGACCGCTTTCCACTTCCGTTCGCGAAGGGCCCCGACTCCGTGGCTTGCCGAGGTCCTAGCGCCGGAAAGGTGTCCGCGGACATCGCCTGACTGCTGCCCAGGCCAGGGACCCCCAACTGCTGCCTCCTCTCCGTGGAGGGCTGAGACGAGAGCGCGGAGAGGATGCCCGATGCCGGGGGGACGTCGCCCCAAAAGCGGCGTTGGGGGCGGCGCGCAGGCGGGCAGCCCGTCGGGCAGGCAGATGCCGAGCCGGTTGGCGGAGGGGAGGGCTGGGAGACTGGCCAGAGCCGAGTCGTCTAGGAAGCCGCGGTCGCGGGTCAGCCGGCGGGGAGGAGCTGTGCGGACTCAGCGCGAGCGCAGCGACCTGGGCTCGGACGCCGGCGAGATGCCCCTGTTCGCCGCCAACCCCTTCGAGCAGGACGTGGGTGAGTGCCGTGGCGGCTCCTGCGGCTGCTGTTCGTCCGGTTGGGAAGTGGGCGGGCAGCCCTGCGCGGACGGGCAGGGGCGGTGCCGCCGCTTCCGTGTCGGGGTGTTTGGGGGGCGATCTCGGAGCCTCACGAGAAGCCTGGGGGGCATCTCCTGCCTGTCTAGGATGCACAGCCCTGCGCGGCAATAGGGCGGAGCTGGAGTTGGCCGGAGAGAAGTTTTGGATTGGAACTTGGTGCTCCCCTTGTCTTTGGAGAGACCCTACTGTCCCGGGCAGCTCAGCGCTGGAGTCTGCAGATGCGACTGTGTCGTTTCGTTAGGGAAGATGAAGGGGAAAACTCTAGAATCTCAGAACGATGGGGGGGAAAGGGGGACGCCTCCTGTTTGTTGGGTCCCGAGAGCGCGGATGTTTTCCTCTGTAGAGTGAGAAGATGATGGACTGAGTTTAAGAACTTATTTTAGGGCATTAGAAACACAGTAAAATAAACTGGTTCTCTAGGTTTTAATTTTATGATTGGAAATTGGGCCACGTAGAAATAGGAACATTTTCAGCAGACACTCTGTTTCATAGTTGACGTTTTGTAATTATGAGGAAGTTTTAGAAAAATGCCCCGTTTGGGGATCTCATGTCATCCCCAATCCGTGAGTCAGAGTGCCCGTACTTATGGCCCTTAGATCGCTGTCCAATCAGTATTTCCATTACTTCCTGGAACTCTTGCTGGCAGAGGAACCCAGATGGCTTTGTCTCTGCCTTCCTGCCTTTGGAGACCATTGGGAAAACTTGTTCTAATGGAGCAAAATACAGTAAGGCAGATAATTTCTTAAAAAAAAAAAAAACTGTTTATTGGAAAGTCAGGTTTTATAGAGAGAGAAAGAGACCCTTTCTCAGTCGCATCACTCCCCTAGTGGCCGCAGGGGCTACACGCTGAGGTCCATCTGGAGCCAGGAGTTTCTTCCAGGTCTCCCATGTGGGTGCAGGGTCCCAAGGCTTTGGGCCATCATCTACTGTTTTCCCAGACCACAAGCAGGGAGCTGGATAGGAAGCGGTGCCGCCAGCATACAAACTGGTGCCCATGTGGGATCCCAGTGCATGCAAGGTGAGGATTTAGCCATTCTGCCAGGCCCAAGACAGATGATTTCAAAATTTAAAAACAAACAAACAAACAACTTTTCCTTTAAGGGAAATTGGGTGGAGGGAGGGAAGGGAAATTGGGTGGAGGGAGGGAAGGCAGCGCTGTTTTTTTCCTTTACCTTTAGTTAACATTTAACAGACTTGATGTGACTTTCTCTCCCCCCCATTCTGTTAACTTTTGAGATAGCATGTTTTAGATATACACTAAAGTGAAAGGATTAATACTTTACCTAATAAGTTAAATCGCAAGAAGACCTTAATGTAATGGAACTACAGGCAGTAACAGTAAACAATAATGAATAGAAAAATGACCATTTCATCAAATTCTAAAGTAATTCCAGGCCGTTAAAATTATACTGGTGTAAATCCTTAACCACTGGTTTGACAAAGGTATTAAAGTTTTACAAAACTACATTTACAGTGATACTGGTGCAGACATTTCTCTGTTTTGAAAGTCTTAGCTACTATTTGTATGGGAAAACAGGCCATAGTTGGTATTTTTCTGGGTCTGGCTCATTTCGCTCAATACATTGTGCTCCAGTTGAGACCGTTTTGCTGCAAGCATTAGGATTTCGATCTTTTTGTTGTAGCTGAATAATATTCCATGGGTGTGCCACTTGTTCTTCATCTTCCCATTCATCTAATGGTGGACTGCAATGCGCTATAAACACGGTGGTGCAGGGACCTCGGACTCACCGTGTGCAGGTCTTTGGGTTATATGTGCAGTAGTGGGACTGCTGGATCGCATGGCAGGCCTACATCCAGTTTTGTTTTTGTTTACCAAACCTGCACACTGTTTTCCACAGTGGCTGCACTAATTTGCATTGCTCACCAGCAGTGCTTTAAGTGTTCCCTCAAGGGAAATAATGCTTTCTTAGAAGCCAATTGCTGGGCCTGGTGTGATAGCCTAGTGACTAGTGCACCAGGATCCCATATGGGCGCCGGTTCATATCCCAGCTGCTCCACTTCCCTTCCAGTTCCCTGCTTCTGTCCTGGGAAAGCAGTCGAGGATGGTCCAAAGCTTTGGGCCCCCTCACTCGCGGGGGAGACCCTGAAGAGGCTCAGCTGTAGTGTAGCAACCACTTGAGGAGTGAATCAGCAGATGGAAGATCTTTCTGTGTTTCCTTCTCTCTGTAATCTAACTTTCCAATTAAAAAAATCTGGAAAAAAAAAAAGCTATTTGCTTCCTGAGTGAAAACTTCTCTGATAGAAGTAAACTGAGGAGTTTGGTTCACTATACTTTCCCAGACGTTCCCCCTAGTGGCTCCTGAGGTCCCTGCAGGTTTGTGGATCAGTAAAAGAGATACTGCTGATCATATAAAAAACACAATTTTTTTTTTAAGATTTATTTATTTTTATTTGAAAGGCAGATTTAGAGAGGAGAGACAGAGAGATCTTCCATAGATCTCCCATTTCCTGGTTCACTCCCCAGATGTCCACAATGGCTGAAGCTGAGCTGATCTGAAGCCAGGACGTTCTACCAGGTCTCCCACAGGGTTGTAGGGGCCCGAGGACTTGAGCCATGTTCTGCTGCTTTCCCAGGCTATAGATGGAGCAGGAGGAACCAGTGCCCGTATGGGATGCTGGTGCTTACAGATACAGGATTAGCCTGTTGACTCACTGTGCCAGCCCCCAAAACACTGTTTTATTAAGCATCTCATGGGAAGTCCCATCAAGCAAAGCATCAAGTGTTTATCAGCTCATGTATGACTGAATTCAGTGTTCAAAGGCAATGTAAAAATAAAAAATTCATTCTAGCTGAGTGATTGGAATTACAAAGTGTAATGAAAGACTGTGGAGCTCAAATTGGTTTTAAATCTGTACTGTAAGAAAGATTATGTGTTGCATTTTCATATCTTAAAGCTCTTTTTAATGTGAAATAGTTAAGCAAGACAAAGCAAGTCATCTCTTGACTTGAAATGTTCCTTTCCCAAGCAGTATCACTTCCAGTCAGGTGGCATATGGGTGCTTTAGGAGGGACTACATATGTGATGGGGATCTTACGAAGGTTCTGTGCCCTAGTGATGTTGTCGTCTTAGTTTGTGTAAGCATACTCTGTGTGTTTGTTGAGTGACACAGCTGCCTTCTTGTTTGTGTAAGTTACTCTGGTGTGTGTGCAGTGATGCAGTTACCTAATGACCTGTTTCTGAAGTCTCCATCCTTAATCTTTGTATAACTCATCCTCATTCAGCAGGTTTTTCTCTGTGGTTCTTGCTATCATACCTTTGTTCACTCTGGCTTGGGTAGCTGCTGTGTGTCAGGCATTGTGATAAAGTGAACACACACTGCCTTCCTGCCTTCCAGAAGTTCTCAGCCTGGCGGAGGGCACATTCACATGTATAGAATTATGATGCAGAGTTTCCTTCAGTTTTCTGTGGCTGTCAGAGGGCACTGGAGACTGGGCCATTTACAAAAGGTTGGTTTGGTTCAACCTGTGTTCTGCTCCTGGTGAGAGCCTAGTGAGCAGGGCAAGAAGTGGGTGCCTACAGGAGTGAGGAGTAGGGCACTAGACCCGAACCTGGTGCTTTAAGGAACATGTGAGTCCATTCTGCGGAGTGGCTCCCTCCTAGCCCAGAATGCCTCCTAAAGATGCCTTCATGTCTCAGCACTGTTGCCTGGGGAGCCTCATCCAAGCCGCAACACGTAGTGTGATCATATACATGAAATGCTTGACGTTCTGTGTGTAAAATAGCCTTCTTACCTGTAGAGAAGACAGGGACAGCAGGTAGGAAACTATCCTTTCCCTCCCCCTTTCCTGGCTACACTTGTTACCCAAAGCTCTGTTCCTATCCCCAGTTCTACTCAAAATAATGAATGCAAGGTGTTAGGGTAAAGGAAAGAGATCGTTGGTCAATAGAAGAGGGTGCAGCAGGCTTCTGAGTCTCAAGGACTGTCATTCTCCTGGAGTTGGTGTGTGTGGCTTCTACAAGGGATCACAAAAACATCTTCTGGGGTCAGCTACCGCAACTTGCCACTAGATGGCTGACACACTGTGCTGTTTCAGTGGTTGGTGAACCTGGAGGGCCACTGCTAGTGACATTAGATCTAGCCTGGCCAAATCGCTCTGCTCTGGAAAAGAAATGGGGGTAAGGAACAAAGCAGTGCCACCCTTGGGACATGTGTGGGCTGTTGGGAATCCAGCAGTGTCACCCTGAAGGATCAGCTTCTTGGTGTTGCATCTGAGTAATACAGACTGTCTGCCTCTATGCATCTGTGCCCAGCCAAGCCTCTGCCAGCAGGAAGCATATATGATACAGTTACTTAATAGTCAAGAGCTTCTGGTAGGTACGGTCTCAGTGGAGATTGAGCAGTCCTGACCCCATTCGTGTGAGAAGAAATCCTTTTCTCAGTGCCTGAGAAAAACTGTGACAAGTCAAGATATAAGAAATGTGCTTAGGAGTTGATGGTGTTTTGCTAGGTGAATTTTGGTCAAAGGTTAGGATGCAAGGAATTCTGGCAAGTTTCTGTCTTACAGCCAGACCTACAAACTCCGAAAGGTGTACTAGGTATAGCCACATTGCAGCTCTGTAAGCATCTTCCTGTATTTCTTCAAATTTGGATTCGTTCTTTGTTCAGTTGGAGTGCCTGGTGTGAGCTCCAGCTCTGCTTCCTGCCTCTGTGCCCCCTGGGATGCAGTGAGAGCACTTAGGGACTTGGTCCCTGGCACCCACGTGGGGATCTGCCTGGATTTGGCCTACTCCATTTGGGAAGTGAGCAAATGGGTGAAAGATCTCTGCCTTCAGCTGGTTTTTAAAAAGGCCAGTTCTACCCTGAGTTTCTGAGGGCCTTGCAGTGTTTTCTGAGTCTTATTAAAGTTTTGATTTTCATATTTAGTTCTTTAATCTATCAGACTTGATTTTTCATTTAACTGGGTAAGTTGGTGGACAGTCTGTAATAGCCGGTTGTCTGATCACCATCTTCCTGCCCACATTTTGCAGCACTTTGTCCCTGTAGTCTGTTTCCTTACATGAAGCTTGTGTTTGTACTTCTCCAGCCCTACAGCAGCACCACATGGTAATATCTGTGGCTGTGTGGATGGTAGTACACATTCCTTTTTGATGTCTGAGCTATTTTTGGACTTTGTTATTTTACATGAATTTTGTGATAACTTGCTTCAAGTCAATACAAAACAGAAATACTTAAAATAGTTTTTATTGGGGCCACTGCAGTGGTGTAGCAAGCTAATCCTCTGCTTGTGATACCAGGATCCCATATGGACAGTTGTTCATGTCCTGGTTACTCTTCTAATCCAGCTCCCTCCTGGCAGCCTGGAAAAGCAGCAGAGAGGCGCCCAGACCCTTGGGCCCCCACACCCATGTGGGAGACTCAGCTGAAGCTCCTGGCTTCTAGCTTCAGACCGGCCCAGTGGTCATTTGGGAAGTGAACCAGCAGATGGAATATCTCTCTCCCTCTCTGTAATTCTCCAAGTAAAATAAATAAATTTTTTAAAAAATAGTTTATTTAAAAGAGAAAGGCATGGGCCCGGCGCGGTGGCGCAAGTGGTTAAACGTCCTCGCCTTGCACGCCCGGGATCCCATATGGGCGCCGGTTCTAATCCCGGCAGCCCCGCTTCCCTTCCAGCTCCCTGCCTGTGGCCTGGGAAAGCAGTCGAGGACAGCCCAAGGCTTTGGGACCCTGCACCCGCGTGGGAGACCCGGAAGAGGCTCCTGGCTTTGGATCGGCATAGTATCGGCCCGTTGCGCTCACTTGGGGAGTGAATCATCGGATGGAAGATCTTCCTCTTTGTCTCTCCTCTCTGTATATCCGCCTTTCCAATAAAAACATAATAAAAATAAATCTTTAAAAAAAAAAAAAGAGAAAGGCAGCAAACTCCCCCATCTACTGGTTCACTCCCCAAAACTATCTAGTGTGTTTAATACAGAGAAAAACAACTTGTTGGGCAAAGTGAATTTATCATTTGAAAAAAAGAAAAGTTGCGTTCAACAGACAGTTTAATGTGGCCATATGATGTGCCTGTGTAACATGGTGGTTTAAGCTCGAAACAGGTACTCTGAGGCAGAATGCCCAGCTTGAAATCTGTGTGTTACTGTTTAATCTCTAGCCTTATGATGTGTCAGTTTTCCTATCCATAAAATAGGGGAACATCATTTTCTTCAGGAGTCATTCAGGATATGTAAGATGCTTAGTATTATTTAATTTCTATTGATAGTTATTTTTATTTGAAAGGCAGAAAGAGATCTTTTGTCTGCAGGTTCACTCCACATTTGCTCAGAGCAGTCAGGGTTGGGCCAGGGCAAAAGCAGGATGCTGGAACTTGCTCTCAAGTAGGAGCAGGGATGGAGGTAGCTGGACCTCCTGGAGTTTGTATCAGTGGAAGCTACATTGAAAGCAGATGTGGAGCTAAAGGTACTTAGTGTGGATGCCTGGGTGGCATCTTAACTGTTGGGCCAAATGCCTTCCCTTTGCTTTTCTTGATCGTCTGGTACTCAGCACTCAGCTACAAGTAGGTTTTCATTTGAGAACATATGGACAGCGTACTTTTAAAAATAGTACTCTTTTGAAAAAAGATATATTTATTTGAATGTTAGAGTTGGAGGAGAGAGAGGTCTTTGATCCACTAGTTCACTTCCCAAATGGCCACAGTGTCCAGGGCTGTGCCAGGCAAAACCTAGAGCTTCATGTGGGTCTTCTGCATGGGTAGCTGAGACCCATACACTTGCAGCATCTTCTGCTTTTCTCTGGCTGTTCTTTGGGAACTGTATCTGAAAAGTGGAGCAACTGGGACACAAACTGATGGCTTTATGGTATGCCGGTGTTGTAAGTAGTGATTTTAACTGCTGTATCACAACTCTTTTGTAGTAGGATTGATATCATTACTTTTCTCACAGTAAGCTGAAGATTTGTATCAATTAAAATTTACCCAAATAAATCAACCTTAAATGGGAAAACCCAAGTACTGTGCAGTGTTGTGGCTGTTATCACTGGGATCAAAGAAAGTGAAATATTTATAACATATATGATCAGGTTAAGGTATTAGACTTTTAAACACTTTAATCTTAATTTTATATGAATGGTATGGGCTAGAAACTTAAAAACAACTATATATATTGTTTTGATAAAATTGATATGTGCTATTCAAAAACTAGGAAGAATTGACTCTAGATTTTCAAATTATTTGGTTTATATTGATGTGGTCTAGAGAAAGAACTTCTGTCATTAGTAAAAGCTGTCAAATGTGGTTTCCTGTTAATACCAAAATCAATTCTACTCATTTACCACTTTTTATAATCTAGTTTGCTTTTGCTTTTGAAAAAAATTGTTTGCATTTCCCCTGTTCTAATACTACACTTTTGAGTATAAAATAAGTATGTTTTTCTTCTAATACATAAAAGAAATTTTCCTATAAGATTTTTATGCCTTAACTTTAAAATATTATCTTCCTAAATTCATGTTCTGGAAATTTCATCCCAGGCAACAGTGTTGAAAGGTGAGGTCTTTAGGGTATGTTTAGGCGCTGAGGGATTCACTCTCTCGAGTGGATCAGTGCTTCTCTCTGAAGGGCTTGTAGAATCAGTTCATTTGTTTTGTTTTGTTTTTTAGATTTGTTTATTTTTATTGCAAAGTCAGATATACAGAGAGGAAGAACCCAAATGGCCACAAGGGCAGGAGCTGAGCCAAGCTGAAGCCAGGAACCAGGAGCTTCTGAGTCTCCCACATGGGTGCAGGGTACCAAGGCTTTGGGTTGTTCTCTACTGTTTTCCCAGGTCACTAGCAGGGAGCTGGATGGGGAGCAGGGCTGCCGGCATTAGGACTGGTGCCCATATGGGATCCTGGCGCATTCAAGGCGAGGACCTAAACCACTAGGCCACTGTACTGGGCCCATCAGTTCGTTCTTGTGTTGTGTAAGCTCACAGTAAGAATACCCTCCCCAAAAGCTGCCCTGCAGCTTAGACTTCCAGCCTCTAAAACTGTGAGATGTTTTTGTCCTTTCCAGATTACGTTCCTTGGGTATGCTATGACAGCAGCACCAAATGGACCAAGACAGAGATCTAAGCATTATTTTAGTCATGTTGAAACATACTGGTAGGTAGGACCTCATAATAATAAATTTTTGTGTTGCTTTCTTTCATTTTTCATTATCTGCATGTACTGATTATTTTCATATGGTTGAGTATTACAAGTATTCTAATAAAAATACACTGTACAAAAGAATATATTGTATATATTGTCCTAATTGTTTCATATTTAATAGTTTTATACACTTGAAGAAAGATTTATACTCTGTCTTAATGTACAGAGAGTCTTCTGTTAATATCATTTCAGTGTACATAAATTTGGTTACCATGATTTAGTTGCAAGACTTGTAATCCTGAAGTTAGAACACAGCTTAGACTGCCTGAATTTCTGCTTTTTAAAAATTTGTTCATTTTTGCTGACCACTTATCATCTGCCCAGTTACTGTCACAAGTCCCTTTTTTTCTCTGATCAAGTTGCAAATGCATTAGGTGGGCATGTGTTGCTAACTGACTACTTTTACCTTGCTTGTGGGTTTTCTTGAATATTTAGTAATATTTTGTATTTTGGTGGACATGGTAAACATTTTGTTCTGCCAGATAATTGTATTAGAGGATCTTTGAGGTTTTATCAGACTTGGGTGTATATTATGTGAAGCAGGCCAATTTCAATTTTGAAACCTAGAGGGCTTTGTCTCCTAAGATAGGGCCTTTTGCATTTCTTCTGAATGCATCAAGTGTTCTCACTGGTTGGGTGCTCTGCTATTAGTCTGCTCAGGCTATTGGAACAAAATACACTGGGTGGGTTACACATTGGAAATTTATTTTCTCACAGTTCTGGGAGCTGAAAGTCCAAGGTCAAGGTACTAGCTTTCCCTTGCATTAGAGTTATCACCTCATGGTGTCTTCAGATGGCCTCACCCTGGTATGTGCAGGTCGGGGAAGGTGCAGGCAAAGGGGCTTGGAGAGGGGAATGAATAGTCAGGTACTGCTTTGTCTCTTTCAAAGGACACTAATCCTATCCTATCGGAGCAGGGCTAATTTAACTTTGATTCTTTAGAGGCCACGTGAAAAGAACCCTCTGGGATTAGGACAACTTCTAAGGTTTGGAGGACACACAAAGGTTTGACCTTTGAAGGCTAGATGACTTTGCTTTGCAGCACGTTTCAGCTCTGTACTAGGTGATATCTGTCGGACCTCAGTGGACTTCTCCTGAGTGTCTGTAGCCTAGCCCTGTACCAAAGACCTGAAGTAAATCCCTGAGTTTAGAAATCTGGTCTGTGGGCCCAGCATTGTAGCCTAGTAACTAAAGTCCACCTTGCATGCGTCAGGATCCCATGTGGGCACCAGTTTGTATCCTGGCTGCTCCACTTCCCTTCCAGCTCCCTACTTGTGACCTGGGAAAGCAGTTGAGAACAGCCCAAAGCCTTGCAATCCTGTACCCACATGAGAGAACTAGGAAGAAGATGCTATACCCTGGCTCCTGGCTCCTGGCTCCTGGCTCCTGGCTCCTGGCTCCTGGCTCCTGGCTCTGGCAGTTATGACCAGTTAGGAAGTGAACCGGTGGATGGAAGATCTTTATTTTTGTCTCTCCTTTTTTCTATAAATCTGACTTTCCAATAAGAAATAAATCTTTAGAAGGAAAGAGGGAGGAAAAGAAAGAGAGAGAGGAAGGAAGGAAGGGAGGGAGGGAGGGAGGAAGGGGAAGAAAAGAAAAGAAAGAAAGGGGAAAAGGGAAAGGAAGGGAAAAGATAGGATCAAATCTAGTTTGCGTCTCCCAACTGCTTTACCAAGGCAGAAGGCCCACTGTGTGCTGGGACTCTAATATGTTCTCAAGCAGAATGTAGAGATCATCTTTCTACATTTCTTTTCCCTTCAGTATCTCAGAACTGAACTGTCATTCATCTCATAAAATTATTTACCTTGGGCCCAGTGTGGTAGCCTAGTGACTGAAGTCCTCACCTTCCATGCACTGGGATCCCATATGGGCACTGGTTCATACTCAGTATGTTCCATTTCCCATCCAGCTCCCTGCTTGTGGCCTAGGGAAGCAGTGGAAGATGGCCCAAAACCTTGGGATCCTGTGTTTGGTTGGGAGAATTGGAAGAAGCTCTTATCTCCGGGTTTTCAACTGGCTCAGCTCTGGCTATTGTGGCCACTTGTGGGGTGAACCAGTGGATGGAATATCTGTCTATCTGTCTTTCTCTCTGCCTTAAATTTTTCTTCCTAATGGAAATAAGTAAATCTTTAAATGAAAGAAAGAAAACAAAAGTTACCATGTTGATTTTGTTTTATCAATGTTTTGGTAGGATACTAAGTCTAGTACCAGATATTCAGTCATGCTTGCAAGCAGGAGACTAATCATGAGTTTCATTTCCAAATATAGCAGGAGGAGCTTTAAGGATTTCTTGCCAGCATTCTTGTTTTCTGTACTTTTTTCTTGAGATTTATTTTATATATTTGAAAGAGTTTAAGAGAGGTGCAGTAAGAGATAGAGAGAGATCCTACATCTGCTGTTTGACTAGATGAATGCAATGGCCAACCAAGCTGGACCAGGCTCACACCAGCTGGTAGCTCCATCTGGGTCTCCTCCATGGGGTGATAAGAGCCCAAACACATGAACTTTGCTGCTTTTCCCTAGGTCACAAGCAGAGAACTGGACTGGAAGTAGAGCAGCCTGGTCATGATGGTGTTCATGTGGGATGCCAGCATTGCAGGTGGCTGATTGGCTGTGCCACAGTGCTGACTGCTATGTAGTTGATTTTTTTAAATTACTGATAGAATCTGTTATTAAAAGTTGTGTAAGTTGGCTTGAGTTCCTTTTAAAGCTGAAATTGGAGCATAATGCACTATGTAGAGGGCAAGTCTTTTTGTTCCTTGCAGGTATTGATAGAATGATTCTTTATGATACTGTTGGGATCTTTCTGAACTATTTCACTGTGTATTTGAGGCTCTCTAGGTACAATAATCAGAGCCTGGTGATGAAATGTTATGACTTACACCCACTAAACGCAGGCAATTTGGCATTTATGCCCCAGGAGAGCTCTCTGCCTCTATGCATTGGACATAAGACAATGTACAATAGGGCACCAAGCACTGGGCAAAGTGACATGCTATAAAATAATGGTTTCTTAATTATAATATTTAAAATTTCTCAGGAGTTTAAAATGCATCTAAGTACATAATTTAACTGTTATGTAGTTCACTTGAAAAATGCAGTCCTTGTTGGCAGGCCATTATAAAATCTTCAGATTTTAATTTTTTTTTAAAAAAAGTATAAGTGTGAGTACTTTATTTGTAGAGAACATACTGTGCTTGAGAAGAGTATTTAGGTCAGAATTTTTCAATTCTTAAGGAAAATGAAAAAACAAGTAGATAATATTCTATTTTGATATTTCAAAAATTGCTTTATATTTAATTACATTATATGACCTCATGAGAAATGACTTCTGGTATAACGTACCTAGTGAATGATTACCATACGGTCTAAAATCAAGCTCAGTTGCTTAAATTTGTGTATATTTTGTGCACAAATATGTCATTGATGTTGATCATTTCTTAGAATGTGAGGAATATAGAGTTTTAAATGTTGGAACCATTGGCAAAAAAAAAAAATAGTGAAAATAGTGTTCTATGCTTATCGCATGTGTGCCATCCCTAATCTATTAAATGAAATTCAGATATACTATAATTGTAAATATAGAACAGAAATAACATACAGAAAAGAATATGGGTGAATATTTCCTCTTGAGGTAATTAAAACACTGTGCCAAGTGCTGTTATCAAAAGAAAGATTTTATTACAGTAGAAACAAACAAAACACCATCATAAGAGGAAAAATTAGTGTGATGCAAGCAAATCAGATGTGTTCTGTGTGGTTTGCCTTTGGACTTGGAATGTTAAGCCTGCACTCCTAAGTAAAGGAAGTTGTTGCCTATCTTTCAAGGCATTGTCTTCCCTAGGTAACTGTTTCCAGAGCTAAGACTCCTAAGAGTTCAAGCTTCTCTTTGATAAGCAGAGATGTCACAAGCCCACTAAATGCCATTGCCTTTTGTTGCCAGGTGATGCTGCTGATGAAACGTGATACTTTACAACATCTCAGATGTTTGCTCAGCAGCAAGGCTCTGCTGGTTTAGAAGATTGCGCTCACACACACACACACACACACACACACACAAAGAATCTTGCACAGACATTTCTTAGGTCACTTTGGACATTAGAATTAAAGCATTGAGCATGGCGCGGTGGCCTAGTGGCTAAAGTTCTCGCCTTCAATGCACCGGGATCCCATATGGGTGCAGGTTCTAATCCTGGCAGCTCCACTTCCCAACCAGCTCCCTGCTTGTGCCCTGGGAAGGCAGTAAAGGATGGCCCAAAGCTTTGGGCTCCCACATGGGAGACCTGGAGGAAGTTCCTAGCTCCTGGCTTCAGATCGGAGCAGCACCAGCCGTCGAGGTCACTTGGGGAGTGAATCATCGAATGGAAGATCTTCCTCTCTGTCTTGCCTCCTCTCTGTCTCGCCTCCTCTCTGTATATGTTACTTTGTAATAAAAATAAATAAATTTTTAAAGAAAAAAAGGAATTAAAGCATTAAAGTTCACATACTCAGAAGCACTACCATTCTTTCCCACATTTCAAGTATTGTACAAGGGTAATAGTACATGGAGTCACAACTTTCATTCATTCATGTTGACACCCAGTGTACCCTAGATACTATTTTATATAGGATAAATGATCATTGGGAACAAGCAACCAAAAATGGAGCTTATATTCATTCCAGGGGAGGGGAGATTTAGTAGAGACAGATGTTAAAGTATTTATGTTATGAAACATCTTCAGAAAGGCCTGTGCCTCAGATGGTGCCCTTTTAGTTATGTGACGTTATTCCGTGTGGTGCATCCTTATGAGCAACACCAGCAGGTACAACAAAGACAAGAGATTGAGTTGTAGTAGATTTGAACCACAGTTTGTTGGTATCTTCTCACCAGCTTGTATTAAGGAATTTGTGGCCACTCTTTATGTAATGATACATTATGCAGCTATTAAAAAATTGGTGTAGATATGAATTTATGTACGGGAAGAGATATAAGTGGAAATGCAGATTAGGAAATGATACATTTAATGTAATCGTAATCACAGAGGTGAAGGGTTCAAAATGGTATACAGGACATTTTTGTCTAGATTAAGGATCTCATTCATATCTTCTGCTGTTAACTCAAAATCAAACACCTGGAACCAGAATAAAATGTTAATAGAAAAAAAAAAAGCAGTAACCAAATGATAAATTGATGGCTAGATAAATGTATATCTGCCCAATGTGGTGTTAATTCAGCAATAAAAAGATGTGAAATGCTAATATGTGCTATGTCATGAATAATTTTGAAAACATTAAAAGTCACTAAACACAAAAGAATCAGTGTGATTTAATTATACAATTGTTGCAAGAGTGTTCTGTGTTCTGAAGTGCATCCATTGTTTTTTAATCTTTGGGAAGAGACACTACTTAACTATTGAGCCTTTGTTGGTATTTTGGTATTATGTAATCAATGCTCTAATTCTTGCATATGACAATGTATCTTACAGAAAAAGCTACAAATGAATACAACACCACAGAAGACTGGAGTCTTATTATGGATATATGTGACAAAGTGGGAAGCACTCCTAATGGGTAAGATGCATAGTCATACCAGTAAATGTCTAGGTGTTTTTGTGATGCTACTTACAATGGAAAGTGAGGTTCTGTTATTTAGTTTGCAGGTTAAAAGTTAAGAGAAACTGGAGGCTAGATTTTTATTAGCCATAGCTTAAAAAAAAATGGTCCCCCCAAAACAAAACAAACAAGCAAACAATAAAAAATTAGAATAGAGAACAACAAGGAAAGCTTAGAACTAGACAGGAAACGATCAGTAGAGACTCAAACATACCTTACTAGGTAGGACATGAAAATAAATTACTCCTGACTAGGGTATAGAGGATTTCTCTGCACACCCCTCCCAACAGTGTTCTATGCCTCAACTGGTGTCATATGCCTTGTTAAAGCTATAAGCCAGTTTAGACTATCCTAAAATCTGCCAAGTTCAGTAAAACTTATGCTTCAACACAATAAACTCTTAAATACTAAAATGAAAATAGACATGGGACAGCTGAATAATATCCTATAGCCATTTTAAGGTAGATAGAAGCCAGTTGTATACAAACTAAAATTGAAATATTAATGAAGTAGTCACAGGATGTGGTTAAGAACCTGCATTTTCTTTTCTTTTCTTTTTTTTTAAGATTTATTTATTTATTGGAAAGTCAGATATACAGAGAGGAGGAGAGACAGAGAGGAAGATCTTCCGTCTGATGATTCACTCCCCAAGTGAGCGCAATGGCCGATGCTCCAATCCAAAGCCAGGATCCAGGAACTTCTTCTGGGTCTCCCACATGGGTGCAGGGTCCCAAAGCTTTGCGCCATCCTTTACTGCTTTCCCAGGGCACAATCAGGGAGCTGGATGGGAAGTGGAGCTGCTGGGATTAGAACCGGCGCCCGTATGGGATCCCGGCACGTTCAAGGCGAGGACTTTAGCTGCTAGGCCACGCCGCCGGGCCCAAACCTGCATTTTCTAACATATCAGTCACTCAATACAATGTTAATTAACCCAATAATGTTGGAAACTGTTGTTGATGATATGTTACGGCTTTTAATTGGTCGGAATGATATTCTGCCAGCTATGCCTTCAGGTCAGAGTTGGTCTCCCCAAGAAACTGTTGAATTGAGCTGGACAATAAGATGCTGGACTCTATGCATGGCACATGCTTGCATTGAAAGAAACAAGACTGGATTTGAACTGTAATACTGCAATCAGTTGGAGCAATCCACCGTCGGGGGGAAGGCATGGGGAGGGGTTGGGGGAACATCAGAACCTATGAAATGATGTTATAAAATGAAATGCAATAAAAAAAAATGGTGGAGTTTGAAAACCTGAGCCCTGTGAGATAATTAAAGTCTAGATACCACAAGGACACGTATTAATACTGGGCAGATTAGTTATTTGGGAAATCTCCCTGTGACTTAGACTTGTCTGAAAGGCTTTTGATATTAAAGTATATAACATATAATGAAAAAGCCTTTCAATAAAGAATAGATAAATGTGACAGGTAACAGTAAAAAAAAAAAAGACAAAAAGAGTGCTTTCAGAGCAAATGTAGCAACTAAGATGAATGCAGTGTACAATAGAAGAGTAACAAGTGTTTGGGCTTTTTTGTTTGTTTAAAGATTCATTTCTTTGTAAATGAAGAGCACATGACTGGTTTACTGGTTCACTCCTCCTCCCCAAAGTCCACAGGAGGGAGCCAGGAGGTCTCTCACATGGGTGGAAGGACCTCAAGTTTTTGGGCCATCACCTGCTGCCTTTTAGGGTGCAGATGGCGGGAAGCTGGACCAGCAGTGCAGAGTGGGCAGCACTGCAGTCTAAGGTGCAGGCATTGCTAATGGCATGTTAGCCTACTATGTCATGCCTACTTCTTTAACATTTCAGCTGTAGCATATACAAAATTTTATACAAGTTTATATTTGAACCCAAGACTATACTGGTATGTGAGAGTTTAAAAGAAGTTGTGCACTGAAAAAGCTTAACTTTAATGTTTTCTATTAGTTTTTTTTTAATTAATTACATTGCATTATGTGACACAGTTTTATAGGTACTGGGATTCCCCTCACCCCTCCCTTAGCCCTCCCCCCATGGTGGATTCTTCCACCTTGTTGCATTACCACAGTTCAACTTCAGTAGAAATTCTTTCATTGCAAGTATATACCAAGTATAGAGTCCATCATCTTATTGTCTAGATAAGTTCAACAGCTTGTTGGAGAGACCTTCTCTGGTCTGAAGATAGAGCTGACAGAGTATCATCCCGATCAATTAAAAGCCCCCAACATAACATCAGCAACAATTTATAACATCATGGAATTAATTGACATAGTATTGAGTAACCAATATGTTAAAAAAAAATGCAAGTTCTTAACCACATCCTGTGACTTCTTCATTCATCCTGTGACTTCAAGGGCATCGGGACAACAGCCAGGAGCCCTGAGCAGTCCGCAGAAACAGAACAGTAAACTTCCTTCAGGACTAGGGAGCGGAGCTTTCTCTGTTCCTTGCTTGGTTCCAACTTTTGGTCCCCACCCTCTCTGGCAATGACCATCAGGATCTCTCCGGAAACCCCTTAAAACATTAACTTTTTAAAATATCCTTGTATATTGCTTTTTTTCCCCAAGAGAAGAATTTGCTCTCTGAAAGTTGAGTCTATTAGAAAAATGAAGATGGTTTACATGCTATAGTTTTCTTCTGTTAGCTGACCTTTTTGAGATACATATATACATATTTTTTTAGATTTATTTTATTTTTATTGGAAAGGCAGATGAACAGAGCGAAGCAGAGACAGAGAATCAGGTCTTCCGTCCTCTAGTTCATTCCCTAAGTGGCCTAACGGCTGGAGCTGAGCTGATCTGAAGCCGGGAACCAGGAGCTTCTTCTGAGTCTTCCATGCAGATGCAGGTCCCAAGGCCTTTAACCATCCTCGACTGCTTTCCCAGGCCACAAGCAGGGAGCTGGATGGAAAGTGGAGCAGCCAGGACACAGCTCCCGATACGGGATCTGGGCAGATGCAAGGCGAGGATTTAGCCACTAGACTACCATGCCAGGCCGAAGACATCTTTGATCTTTTGAAATATGCAACATCTGCAACAGGTTTTATTTTTATGATTGAGTCTCTGAAGAAAAGATCCTGTAGAATAGTTTTATAGATTTATTCCTTTAAGATGAAGTCTCAAGGACCTCATTTTTACCTTTTAGATTTTAAACTTCTGGTTAATGAAAGACCTTATAATTTTAATGTTTAAATTCTTGCTCAAAACAATGTGTGTTTCTTTCTAGAGCAAAAGATTGCCTAAAAGCCATAATGAAGAGAGTAAATCATAAGGTTCCCCATGTTGCTTTGCAGGCACTAACTGTGAGTAAAAATCATATTACTACTGGACCCAAATTTTAAATGTTTGTTTATTTCAGTAAGTTAAATAAGATATTTTGACATTTGTGTATTAATTTTTATTTTTGCTAATAGCTTCTTGGGGCTTGTGTGGCAAATTGTGGAAAGATATTTCACTTGGAAGTATGCTCCCGTGATTTTGCGACAGAAATTCGTGCTGTGATAAATAAGGTAAAATTTTAGGAAAGAGCAGATATTTAAGTCGTTAAAAAATAAATGCAGTGCTTCATTTTAATTATGCCTTAGTCATTATCATCATTATCATTTAAATCATTTAAAATAAATTGAAGTACACTTATTTTGAAATTTGAATTTTTAAAAATTGATGACACAAAAAACTTTTCTCCTCAAAGCATATGTATATGTATATGTGTGTGTGCATATGTATATGTATATGATTGTATATGTATATGATTGGGGTTGAATAAGCAGTTACTTCTGTAAGTGTTGTACACACATTGTCTAATACTGTTAACTACTCTTATAAGTTAGATTCTCTTGTAGCAAAGAGAGGCTTAAAGAGAACTTTGTCCCAGGTGGTACAGCTGTAAGTAGCATAGCATTTCCTGTCTAGAGCTGTGTGATTTTAGATTTCAAGCTCTAGCCACCACTCTGCTGACTCCAGTTCGAGTTGCTGAGCATAGAGGCCTTTATTATTTGCAGCAGAAACTTCCAAGTACCATTTGTGTAAGAGTATCGAGAAAACATAGGGGAAATGGCCTGTAACATACAAATAGACACCTGTCAGTTCCTCAGCCAAGTTAGGGATTGCTGGACTTTTGTTGATGTTCATTAAATTTCAGAGAATGTTGGTGGTGATTCTGCTTATTAAATAACTTCACAACTTATTATAACCACAGCTTTACATTTTGTCCCCTTTGTCTTTAAAAGGCTCACCCAAAAGTATGTGAAAAACTGAAAGCTTTGATGGTTGAGTGGTCAGAAGAATTCCAGAAGGACCCTCAGTTTAGTCTTATATCTGCAACTATTAAATCTATGAAAGAAGAGGGAATTACTTTTCCTTCAGCAGGGTCACAGGTGAGATACTGATTCAGACCCATGGCTAGCCCTATGCTAGTAGAAAGGGATATGCCTTATGTAAAAGCTGGGAATAGTATGTGTTGGTCGTTATTTCTAACTTTAACTCATTAAACACGTGAAAAAAACACACCCTTCGACTGTGATGAGCAGCAGGAGAGGGCTTCAACTATTCCGAGACCTGTAACCACTGTCTCTGTACTCTGGGATTGTTATCTTGCCTTCCAAATGCACATATCGTGTGGCTGCATTCCCATAGCAGCAGGACACCTCTCCTTGTAGAGGTACAATGTGCATTCAATAAGGAAATCATTTTATTTGTGCTATAAATATTTAGGTACCTCTCTGTGCCATGTTCTATGTCACTTATTGTAAGCCAGTTTGTGTCCTTTGTGAGTTTATAATATTTTCCTTAAAATTCTGTTTTATTTTAGTATTTGGAAACTGTGACTTAAAATTATCATAAGGAGTTTTGTTTTTAAATGAAATTCAGTTATATCAGTATTTTTAAAAATTAGCATCGCAAGTAATTATAGAGCGTGTATTTTCTTTGAAAGGATAGTTGTGTTCATTCCACTCATACATTTATAGATTGCCTCAGCTGCTGCCAAGAATGGTACGTCATCAAACAAAACCAAAGAAGATGAAGACATGGCTAAAGGTAAATGATGAAGCACAAGTAATTTGATATAGTTTAAAATATTCTGGCATGGCATTTCATTGAAATAAAATTATAAAATGAGGCATACTGTCAGTTCTATCTCATCTAAAAGAAGTAGATCTGAAAAAGCAGAGAAACAACTGATTTAAGATGAATTAATTTTCCTTTCTAGTTATGTTCTACCTTTGGAGAGATTACATTTCACCTTTTCTTTAATGCCAAAGTAATGAGTCAAAGCACAAAAATATGTTCACAACTTGTCCTATATGGAAAGTTACCCATATTATAATGTCACAATCTGTTTGCTATAAAAATAATAGCTGCTGTATATGACAGAATGTGATAATGAGGAATGAGCAAAAATTACTTTCTTTTTTTTAAGATTTTATCTTTACTGGAAAGTCAGATATAGAGAGAGGAAAGACAGAGAGGAAGACCCTCTTCCGTCTGATGATTCACTCCCTAAGTAGCTGCAATGCCTGGAGTTGAGCCGATCCTAAGCCAGGAGCCAGGAGCTCTTCCAAGTCTCCCAGGCGGGTGCAGGGTCCCAAGGTCTTGGGCCATTCCTGATTGCCTTCCCAGGCCACAAGCAGGGAACTGGATGGGAAGTGGGGCTGCCGGGATTAGAACCGGCTCCTATGTGGGATCCCGGCAAGTGCAAGGCAAGGATTCCAGCTGCTAGGCTACTGCACCAAGCTCCAAAAATGACTTTAAAAAAATGTTCTGGTTTGTCCCCTCTCCTTAGAAGTTAACAGTTTAGCGATAATTGGACAATTAAAATATTTGCTTAATTTATTCTAATTAAATATCAGAAAATTTCTTTTTAAACATAACCATGGCTTTTTTTTTTTTTTTTTTACATTTTAATTTTTCAAACCAGCTATTGAACTATCACTGCAGGAGCAGAAGCAGCAACATACAGAAACAAAATCCTTATATCCAGTTGCAGAAATCCAGTTAAATAATAACGTTGCAAGGAAAGTGAGAGCTTTGTATGATTTTGAAGCTGTTGAGGACAATGAACTCACCTTTAAACATGGTGAAATCATCATTGTTTTGGATGACAGGTATGTTTCCTAAATTTTATTTGTGTTCTGAATTTTCTGATGCTTTTTAGATTAATATTCCCAATTTAGAATCCTGAATATTAAGTTCTTTCATTTTGATTTAAATAATAAAATCTTTTTTGTACGTTTTTCTCTAACATATAAGTTTGGTGTTACAAATTTTCTTGAAAGTATCCTTTGTATCTTGAATGAAGGATATATTAAATAATGTTGTTTACAACAGTTTGAATACAAATGTTTAATCATGTAAATACATTTATTTTGGGAGTCATATATCACAAAAATGTTGATAGAAAAGCTGTTTAGGAAGAAAAACAACAATCTTTGGACTGGCATGATGGCTAGTTGGATGGTCCTCCACCTCCACGTGAGAACGTACCATGTGGGCTACGGTTTGTGTCTGGCTACTCCTTTCCCATCCAGCTCCCTGCCTGTGGCCTGAGAAAGCAGTAGAGGGAGGCCCAAAGCCTTGGGACCCTGCACCCATGTGGGAGATTCGGAAGAAGCTCCAGGCCTCGGATTGACTTGTTTCTGGTCATTGTGACCATTTGGGGAGTGAAACAGTGGACAGAAGAGCTTTCCTTCTGTTCCTCTATAAATCTGCCTTTCAATAAAAATGAATAAAATTTTTTTAAAAGAAATAACTGCGATCTCAACTTCACCAACCAACCAAAGGCGAAGCTTAGCTGTTCCTCAGCTGTAGTATTCTGTGCTTTTCAATTTATCACTGAAAGTTGCAATAAAAAATAGAAGAGTTTATTTTCAAACTTACTCTACTCAGGATTTTTACTTTTTTTTAAGATTTGTTTTCTTATTGGGAAGTCAGATATACAGAGAGAGGAAGATCTTCCGTGTGATGATTCACTCCCCAGGCAGCCATAAGGGCTGGAGCTGTGCCAATAAAATGCCAGGAGCTCAGAGCCTCTTCTGGGTCTGCTACTCGGGTGAAGGGTCCCAAGGCTTTGAGCCGTCCTTAACTGCTTTCCCAAGCCACAAGCAGCAAACTGGATGGAAAGCAGGGCCACTAGGATATGAACCAGCATCTGTATGGGATCCCGGTGCATACAAGGCAAGGATTTTAGCTACTAGGCTACTATGTGAGGCCTCTGATATTTACTTTTAAGAGGCTGATGAATTAGGCAAGGGTGAGGTATGACAGCTTGCTGCTATGAAAGGGAAGTGCAAATATATTTGGTATCCATTATAAATAACTTTGTAAGGACATAGTAATCTAGTCTATTTTAAATAGACACATAATAGGATTAATTACCTTGCTATAGGAAATTCTTACTAAGAAAAGACTATGTATGGGGCCACTGCAGTAGCTAAATTAAGCCTCCACCTGCCAGCACCAGCATCGCATATGACTGCAGGTTCATGTCCCGGTTGCTCCACTTCCTAACCATGTCCCTGCCTAGGGTAGCAGTGGAGAATGGCCCAAAGCCTTGAGACCTCATATCCACTTGGGAGACCCATAAGAGGTTCCTGGCTCTTGGCTTAAGATTTGCTCGGCTCTGGCTGTTGTGGCCATTTGGGGAATGAACCAGTGGTTGGAAGATCTATCTCCTCTCTGCAAATCTGCCTTTTCAGTAAGATAACTGAATCTTTAAAAAGGAGTGTATATATATATATATATATATATATATGTGTGTGTGTGTGTGTAGATAGATATCTCCGCATATGCAGTGAATAACTTAGACTCATATAAAACCATTTTTGTTTGAGAATTCCACATCCAAGTGTTTGCATTTGAGACCAAGAGCCACTGTCAATTCCAGTTTCCTGCAAACACACGCTCTGGAAAGCAGCTGGTGATGGCTGTCATGCTTGCATCCCTGCCACTCAATTGGGATACCTAGATTGAGTTCTCAAACTCTTGGCTTTTGTCCTGGCCCAGCTTCACCTATTGGGCAATGGGGAATGAATCCAGAATGGGAATTGCTTTTTTATCTGTCCATTGTTCTCTCTTACCTTCCAAATAAAGATAATTAAAAAGAGAGAGATGATGACCCCTTTGGCCTAAAGGCTAAAGTCCTCGCCTTGCACTCCCTGGGATCCTTTGTGGGCACAGGTTCTAATCCCGGCAGCCCCACTTCCCATCTAGTTCCCTGTTTGTGGCCTGGGAAAGCAGATGAGGGTGGATGAAAACAGCTGAGGACCCAACACTCAAATGGGAGACCTAGAAGACATCCTGGCTCCTGGCTTTGGATTGGCGCAGCTCAGGCCGTTGCATTGGCCTAGGGAGTGAACCATCAGATGGAAGATCTTCCTGTCTCTCCTCCTCTATATATATATATCTAACTTTGCAATGAGAATAAATAAATCTTTAAAAAAAAAAAAAAGGAGAGATGAAACACACATACTGCACTGATAGAAAAGGTGCACATTTCTCATGAACAAGAGGATGCCAAAATACTTTTACTGTCTACAGTTTTAGTCTTATCACCATTCCTTGTTTGCCTTCTGTATATCATTTCAAATAATCAAGTAGAATTCTTTGCAGTTCCAAATATGCCATGCTTTGATTAAACTTCTGTAGCATTGCACCTTTTGTTCTGCCTGGAAAATATCTGTCAGGGAAGATAAAAGCATTTAGAAAAGAAAAGGAACTTTGCTTACATGAAAGGTTTGCAGAAGGATGCAGGCTTCAGAATGTGCGCTCTCCATTTGTAAAATAAGCCTGGAAGTTTAAGAGAGTCAAGATCACCACAATTTCTCAGTTTACTATTTGTATGTTCATGGTAGAAATACCTGCTTTTCTCACATGATTATTATGTGCATGAAGTGTATCACTTATGTTAACTGTTGCCATTTAAAGATTTATTTTTATTGGAAAATCAGATATATAGGAAGAGGAGAAACAGAGTAAGGTCTTCCGTTTTATTCGCTCCCCAAGTGACTGCAACAGATGGAGCTGAGCTGATCCGAAGCCAGGAGCTTCTTCCAGGTCTCCCACATGGGTGCAGGGTCCCAAATCTTTGGGCCATCCTCATCTGCTTTCCCAGACCACAGATAGGGAGCTGAATGGGAAGTAGTGCTGCCGGGATATGAACTGGTGCCCATATGGGATCCCAGCCCATACAAGGCAAGGACTTATTGCGCAGGGCCCAACAAGTTTTTTGTTTGTTTGTTTGTTTGTTTGTTTTTAAGATTATTTTATATTTATTGGAAAGGCAGATTTACAGAGGAGAGGTAGAGAGAGAGAGAGATCTTTTATTCGCTGGCTCATTCCCAAAATGGCAACAGCTGCCATAGCTGAACTGATCTAAAGCCAGAAGCCGGGAGCCACTTCCAGGTCTCCTATGCAGGTGCAGGGATCCAAAGCCTTGAGCTATCCTCCTCTGCTCACCCCATCTATAAGCAGGGGGCTCTATGGGAAGCAGAGCAATGTGGACACAGACCAGCACCCATATGGGATAGTGATGCTTACAGGCTGAGGATCATTCAGTTGAGTCCTCATGCCAGCTGCAGTTGACTTCTTTTTGTAATGAAGTCAGTAGCTTAGTTAAAGGCTCAAGTTTTCCTTTGAAACATTAAAGCATGCAGAAAATATATTTCGCTTTTTGCTTATCTCCAAGTGCGAATTACATATTTTTCTTGCTTGTCCATGGTGACAACAAAGTGTCATTTTTATTCCCATCCTCTTGATTTTGTTTTCCTCTTGGCGAGTTAACTAAATCCTTAAAACCTTCATCAGATTCTACATCTTAGAAGCCTTTAAGTCTTCCCTGCTCTCAGCTCCCAGGAGTTAGGAGTTATCCTCTCTATAATTACTTTTTTATGTTACCTGAATTATCCAAGTATGTGTCCTTGAGCCATCCCTACTGCCTTTGTGGGTGCAGCTGCAGCAGGCAGAGGAACCCACGTGTTCCAGTGTAGAATGCGGGTGTTCTGGTTGGCATCTTAATTGCTAAGCCAAATTCCTGCCCCAATTGTTCTTAATTTGAAAGACTCTGAATATAAACACCACGATTTTCTTTATCAGATGCCTTCTATAGAATTTTATATTTATAAGTTTAACTTAAGATTTCATTGAACAATATTTTGTATCTTTAGCATTCCATAGTATCAGTTGATAGAAGAGGAGGGGCATGCTTTAATGTGCCATTTGGTTGTTTTGCAGCTTTAAAAGAGAAGATTTTTTGTAAGGGAAGAGTAAAGACGGACTGGGGTGGGCAGGGAGAGACAGGGACAACAGACATTGTGCCTTTGCCGGTTCACTCCACATTTCACAGATTTAGGCTCTCTACTTTTAGGTGAGAGTTGTATAAGTGCAGCTTCCCTTTTTTAAAATAGAAAGTTCAACTTTAAAAACTGTTGAAAAATTTCCCCTGTTTATGTAGACATGAGCATCTCTGAGTCTTAGAACTGCCAGTGCATCAGTTATTTCCCAGTTTCAGAACTTGAGTCAGGGTGAGGCTTTGGTCCAGCTGTTACGGTGGTGGGGTGGAGTGCCTTTGTCTCGCACTCAGAGACCTAGATTTGATCCCTCGCTCAGGCTCATGGTTCCACCTTCCTACTGACATGTATACTGTGAAGTAGTGATGATGGCTTTGGTATTGAGTCCTGGCCACCCATGCGGGTACTCTTGGCTTCCATCGTCAGTGTTCTGACTGCTGTAGGCATTGAAGAAATGAACCAGTAGATGGGACTCTCTCTGTTTCCCAAATAAATCAGTGAAACACCACATTTTTAAAAAGCTTTTCCTTAAGACATCCTTACTAATGTCTATCAATATATCAGATTTGGGGTTTTAGCATTATGTTGCAGCAGGTTTAGCTGCCTCTTGGTGTTGTTGGCATTCTATGTTGGAATGCTGGTTTATGTCCTGGAGACTACTTCCAGTTATCCTTCCTGCTGATGCTCCTGAGAAAGCAGCAGAAAAGCAGGTCATGTGGGAGACTCAGATATATTTCTTGTCATTTGGCTTTGACCTGGTCCAGCCTCAGGCATTATAACCATTTGGGGAGTGGACTTTTGTGTGGAAGATCTCTGTTACTTCCTGTCTTTTCTTTTTCTGTTCTTTATTATTGTTATTATTTTCAATTTAAAAAGTAAAAATTTATTTTCTTTCAGGGAGAATACAAGATGCATGTAAACATGAAATACAAAAAAACAAAACAAACAAACAAAAAAAAACCAGCCTAAATCTTACAGTCTAGAAGCATACACAGCATTTTCTGCAGGCCAAGGAGCCTTGTTTTTTCCTGTCTTTCTATTATTCTTTCTTCCATTTTTGTTTGTTTGTTTAGGAATCAAAATTTCTAAAGATGTATTTATTTTTTTATTGGAAAGGCATTTACAAAGAGAAGGAGATATACAAAGAGAAAGATCTTCCATATGGTGGTTCACTCCCCAGATGGCTACAATGGCTGAAGTTCAGCCAGTCCAAAGCCAGGAGCCAAGAGCTTCTTCTGGGTCTCATGTGGGTGCAGATTCCCAGTGCTTTGAACCATCTTGCCCTGCTTTCCCAGGCCGTAAACAAGGAGCTGGACCAGAAGTGGAGCAATCAGGACATGAACCAGTATGAGATACTGGTTCTTGAACCATTGTGCCAGTTGTATGCCAGTTGAGCCATCGTGCTGGCCTCTTAAAAAGTCAGATTTTTGGAAATGAATAGACAGGATTATATTTATTTCTAGGTATTATAATTGATCGTGTAAAATGTCTGTAGAGAATCAATGGAAAGTTAAAACTGGTAAGTGATCATCAAGTCCAAAATAAAAAAAAAGAAAGAAAAATAGTCAATGGTATAAAGAAAGAAGACACATTAACAGGAAGGAGGAATTAGAAGCCAGAGCCACTGATTGATTCAGTGTGGGTCCTTTGATGTGAAATATGGGCATTCTGCTTTGCATCTTAACTTCTAGGCTAAACACCTACCCCTACTCAGATCCTGAAAACTAGAAAATAACTGTGGTATGACAGCAATGAGATTCATAGCTGCTGCTGTCTGTAGAATAAGAGAAATTCTTTCATAGAAATTTTTTTAAGCTGAACTTTCCATTTTAAAAAGTTGAGCTTACAGCAGTTTTCATATACGTCAGATCTTCAGCCTTCAAAAAATGATAGTGTAGGTTTTATTTGAACATACAACAACTGCATGTGATCACATTAGTAAGTCATACTAATGTAGAATATTTTCACCCCCAACCATTAATGCAGTTTTGATGACAAATGACCCAGTGGAAGAAGAAAAGTGGATAAAAACTGTAAATAGCAAACACAAGTGGGTTCTAGAGAAATGCAGATAGGTACAGTTAAATATGATTTTTCTCACATCTGGTATCAAGTGTAGGTTTGGACAGCTATCATGTTTAGGGATCAAAGAAGTTTTTAGATGCTGCTGGAAAGTGAGTTTCCACAGCCCTCTAGGGAATGTATGGCATCTGGTAAAATTGAAGATGCTTATATAGTCTGTGGCCCAGACTATACTTTGAATAGGCTTCAACGAGTTTATCAGTTTGTGAGTGTGATTTTGTTTTAGTTTTAGTTTTAGTTGTTGTTGGTTTTTCTTCATTTTAGGAAAAGAGAGGGAAAGAGAGAGAGAAAAGAGAGGGATTTTTTTTACTGTTTACTATTCAGGTGCCTACAACAGTCAGGTCTGGGCCATCCTAAAGCTTGCTATACGAAACTCACTCCAGATCTCTCATATGAATGGCAACTATTTGAGCCATAACCCCAGGAGACTGTGATCAGAGGTAGAGCCTGGATTCAAGCTAGATACTCCGGGGTGAGGTGTGAGCATGCCAAGTAGCACATTCAAGTGCTTGAAGAACTGCTTATCCTGGAAGGGTTTTTTTTTTTTTTTTAAATGTTTATTTAATCAGCAGAGAGGGAGAGAGAGAGACAAACTGTTGTATGTGTGCTTTCAAATCTTGCTGTGCCCAGTCTTTGTAACGATGAAAGACTGGCAGAAACCTAAATGGCCACATGTGTACACAATTGAATGAAGCATAGCATGTTCATGCAACAGAACATACAAAGGACAAACCAAATCTGAAAGTGTTAATAAATGAAATATAAAAGATCTGTTAATACTTACAATTAATACTTTAATACTTATATGTATATTAATACTTACAATTAATACTTTAACACTTATATGTATATTAGTTTCTACAGTGTTGGCTGTATGGATACATCCAAAAGGTAAAAGTGCAGAATGTCAAGATGGCTGCATTATTGCTTTATGATGGTGATGTAGGATTGAGGCTTGGAATAATGATAAAGACAACTTCAGTGAACTTTTTATCTTATTAAAAGCCCAGGTCAAATATAACTAATTCTTATTGGAACTAAATTTAGATAGAAGCATATGGGTGATTGTTTCATTTGTAGTTTATAATGTCTTTTATTAAATTTAGGAGAGAAGCCTTTAGATATGCCTGCTTATGAACTGATATTTTCATAGTAGGCCAAGTCAATTTTTATTTTAATTTCTATTAACACTAACATGCTAAAATGACACTCTTCCACTGTGTTTCCAGTGATGCCAATTGGTGGAAAGGAGAAAACCACAGAGGAGTAGGACTCTTCCCATCTAATTTTGTGACAGCTGATTTAAACATGGAATCTGAGGCAGGTAAGTGAAAGCTTAGAAAAGGTCAAGTCTACTAGGTGGTTTTTTTTTTTCCACTCAAGTTTAATAATCATTTTGAGTAATAATCAGATTGATATGTAACTTTGTTTTAAATAACAGGATTTATTGATCTCATATCGGTCCCAGAACCCACTTGAAATCCTGTGACATTGTGACTCATTAGATTAAGCCGCTGCCTGAAATACTGTCATCCTGTGTAGGACCACCAGTTTGAGTCCCAATTGCTTTGCTTCCAATCAAGCTCTCTGCTGCTGTGCTCGAAAAACCAGCAAGAGATGGCTTAAGGGCTTGGTTCTCTGCCACCCACATAGAAACCAAGATAAAGTTCCTGGCTCCTATCCTTGGCCTGTCCCATCCCTAGCTGTTGCTAGCATTTGCAGAGTGATACAGTAGAGGGAAGATCTTTCTCTGGATCAGTCAGCCTTTGAAATAAACAAAATAACCAGGGGAAGGACCCAGTGTGATGGCTCAGTTGCTAAATTCTTGCCTCACATGTAGCAGGATCCCATATGTACGCCTGGCTACTCCACTTTCTATCCAGCTCCCTGCTTGTGGCCTGGAGAAGCAGTAGATGATGACCCAAAGCCTTGGGACCCTGCACCCACTTGGGAGACCTGGAGGAAGCTCCTGGCTCCTGGGTTCCAGCAGATGGAAATTCCTTCTGTCTTTTCTTCTTTCTGTAGATCTGCCTTTGCAACTAAAAAAAAAAATGAATCTTTAAAAATAAATGAAATACAAACCTAGGACAGACAGCGACATAACAGGTAAAAGCATAGTATATGGCGCTGGCATCCCACAAGGGCACTGGTTCATGCCTGACCCAGTGTGGAGTAAGCCAGCAATGAAAGATCTGTCTGTCTCTGTATCTCCCTCCTTCTCTGTAGTTCTTTCCAAAAAAAAAAAGTATTTAGCAAAATAAAAGTAAAATTATGATAAAAATAGTCTGAGTTGATTAAAATAGTACATTGTGGTAGTAATCCAGGTTACATTTAATTTTGTTGGTATGTTTATTTGTGGATTATTATTCAGCTTTTTTTATGGAATGCTTTTTGTAAGCTCCCTGAAGGCAGGGATTCTTGTGAGTTTTTCCTTGGTGTATGTGTATAAATGCCTAGAATCATAACTGGCAGATTATAGTAAATATTACTGAACTACTACATAAAGACTTGTCATGACTGAATGAAAATATGTAATAACAGTATTGTTTGTGAAATGTGATGATCATTTAAAGGATTTTCATTTTTTACTTATGAATAATCATAAGCCACTTATAATTTAATGATTAAATTACCAGAGTTAATGCTGAGAAACTTAAAGTTACTTTGCTTCCATAGCAGCTGTGGAGAAATTGAATGTCATTGATGATGTGGAAGAAATTAAGAAATCAGAGCCAGAGCCTGTTTATATAGATGAGGTAGGATTCTCCTTTTACTCTAACATTTAAACTGTCAAGAGTCTTAAAATATATTTTCCTTCATAATGTGTGGAAAGAGCAATTTTACACTGGCTGAAGTTAAACTCTTTTGACTTTGAGTGTCTTTTGTTACTTTTTTAGGATAAGATGGATAGAGTACTGCAGGTACTCCAGAGTATAGATCCAGCAGATTCAAGACCAGATTCCCAAGATCTCCTGGACTTAGAAGGTACTTAGTGAAAGTTAGAAATGTACCTGACTTTCTGCCTGGTGTTTACTTCTAGAGGTTAAAAATCATTTGGAAGAAATTATAATTGTATATTCTTTTCAAAAGGAAGTCTTCGTATTTTTATAAGTCCAATAGGGAGGTTGGCTAACGAGATTTGCAGTCCAAAAAAGGACAATATTAAAAATAACAGCATGTTTAAGTTAATTGAATTGAAATGTTAAAGGTCCAAATTATATGCGATCAAGGTTAACTTTGTAATGTAGCCATTTTGATGCATGCTGATGCTGATATATTTTAGAAATTTGGAGCAATTTACTGTTTTTTTCTTAATTGGAAAGGCAAATATACAGAGAGAAGGAGATACAGAAAGATCTTCCATCCTCTGGTTTACTCCATAAATGGCTATAATGGTCAGAGCTGAGCTGATTTGAAGCCAGGAATCAGAAGCTTCTTCTGGGTCTCCCACATGGGTGCAGGGTCCCTAGGCCTTAGGCCTTCCTCTACTGCTTTCCCAGGCCACAAGCAAGAACCTGGAAGGGATCTAGAACAGCTGGGATATGAACCAGCACCCATATGGGATCCTGTTGGATGCAAGGCAAAAATTTACCCACTACTATGCTTTTAAAAAATTTTTAAGAGCCTGGCATGGTAGCCTAGTGGATAAAGTCCTTGTTTTGCATACATGGGATCCCTTATAGGTACTGGTTTGTGTTCCACCTGCTCTACTTCACTTCGAGCTCCCTGCTTGTAGCCTGGGAAGGCAGTGGAGGACAGCCCAAAACCCTGGGAAAGTGCACCTGCGTGGGAGACCCAAAAAGAAGCTCCAGGCTCCTGGCTTCAGATGGGCTTAATTCTGGCCATTGCAGCCACTTGGGGAGTGAACCACTGAGTGGCAGATCTTTCTCTCTGTAAGTTTGAATTTTTAATAAAAATAATAAGCCTTTAAAATAAACCCATTTTTGAGCTAAAATGTAGTAAGTGGATAAATCTTTATAAAAAGAGTCTGATTGGGCAAAATTGAAATGTCTATGAAGAAGTCACAGGATGTAGTTAAGAAACCGCATCTTCCTATCAACATATTATTAATCAATGTCATGTCAATTGATGCCATGAGGTTGTAAATGGCTGTTGATGTTATGTCAGGGGCCTTTAATTGATTGGGATGATGCTTTGCTGGTTTTACCTTCAGACCAGAGATGGTCTCACGAAGAAATCGTTGAACCCACTAGGATAATAAGACACTGGACTTTATGCTTGGTAAATACTTCCAATGAAAGAACTTCAACTGAATTTGAACTGTGGTAACGCAGCAAGGGGAGAGGGTTCGGGGAGAGGTGGGGGAATCCCAGTGCCTATAACACTGTGTCACATAATGCAATGCAATTAATAAAATTAAAAAAAAAAAAAAAGATTCTGGTTGGGGCCTGCATGATGGCTCAATTGGCTAATCCTCTGCCTTCAAGTGCCAGCATCCTATATGGGCACCAGTTCGTGTCTCTGCTGCTCCACTTCCCATCCAGCTCCCTGCTTGTGGCCTGGAAAAGTAGTTGAGCATGGCCCAAAGCTTTGGACCACTGTATCCGTGTAGGAGACCTAGAGGAGGCTCTTGGTTCCTGGCTTCATATTGGCTCAGCTCTGGCCATTGTGGCCATTTGGGGAGTGAACCAGTATTCTCTTTGTCTCATCTCTGCAAATCTGCCTTTCCAATAAAAATAATTTTGTTTTAAAATTCTGGTTATGAATGTAGAATATTGTGCTTCTCATTGTATATGTACTATATATGGAGTCATAAAATAGTTAAATTTGGAAGGTCTTAAATGAAAACTGCCCATATCTAATCTGTATGTGGTCATATACTGCACGATGTGTCTCCACTTAGTAAGTTTTAGAGATATTTTTAAGACTTTAGTATGCAATGTGAAAGTCTGCAAACTTAGTTATTGATGACAAAGGATATGATGAGATTTTATTTTACTCTTGATAGCGCTTTTGAAACTGTAATAGTAATTGTACTTAGTAAAGGTGCTGTATAATTCTTTCTCTAGAAAAAAGGTAATTTTCTGTGTGTTCTACATGATGCTATATATTATTACTCTGGTAAAAATTGCTGTTATTGCCTTAAACTGGATAAGCTTTTTAAGTTTGTAAGCATTTTTGTATTTACAGATACCTGCCAGCAAATGGGTCCAATGATAGATGAAAAACTTGAAGAAATCGATAGGTGAATTTTTTTTTTTTTTGCATAGAATAAAATGTGTAATTTCTATAGATTTACTTGTTTTTGGCAAGCTTTAAACTACCAGAATTTTTTTTTTTCTGTGACTGTGCACTCTGTTGAAATTGTGTTTTCAGCTTCCTAACCTCTTGTTGGGAATTAGTAACACAACAGTGCCTTCAGTCTTGCATGTGTTGCACGATAGTGTGTTTGCAAATATGGACTCTTGCTCTTTTGTGCCAGTCTTTTTCTTACTTGAAATAGAGTTTAAAAGATAATGTCCAGTGAAGAATAAAGTGAATAGAGAAGGCCCGGTGCAGTAGCCTAGTGGCTAAAGTCCTTGCCTTGCAACAGCTGGGATCCCATTTGGCTACCGACCCCTCTTACCATCCAGCTCCCTGCTTGTGACCTGGGAGGGCAGCTAAGGACAGCCCAAAGCCTTGGGATCTTGCACCCACATGAGAGACCCAGAAGAAGCTCCTGGCTCCTGGTTTCGAATCAGCTCAGCTCCGGCCATTGTGGCTACTTGGGGAGTGAATCAGTGGACAAAAGATCTTCCTCTCTTTCTTTCCTCCTTGCTGTATATCTTACCTTCCAATAAAAAAAAAAATGAATCCCAAAAAGTGAATAATTAATAGTGAAACCTGGGATCAACCTGAACAGACATTGACTTGTTTTGTGCAGGAAGTGGCCTCTATAAAGATTTCCATGAAATTTTTCTTAATTCCTGAAGCTAAATCCATTGCAGCACCATTTCTTCCATTGCTTCCTTGTGTTTTTGTGTGTCCGTCGCTTTTAATCTTATCCTACTTAGCTTGAGTATTCTTTAGAACTATTAGCAGCGCTGAAGGACAGACAACATCCCATGTTATGAACTGTTAACGTAGTTCTGCCTTCTCACATTCCTTGGAGCTCTCTGTAATGAGGAGGAAAAGCCAGAATGAATGAAATGCAAGAGAAAGGGCCTTAGTAGTCCTTTAGCTCCTTTGGAGCTTTGTTTAGTGAACCACTGTATAAACAGGGATCGGGGAGGACCAAGGTGTTCAGGCGGATAGGAAGTGCTCTACTGCTGTTCCACCTCTGTGGCGCAGTGCTGTCACAGCAACACTTCAGCTGCTGGAAATGATTATCTTAGTTGCATGAAACTGTTTTTAAAAAGTCTTCATTATTTGTACAGTAATGAAAAATCAGTCCCTATTACAGCTAAGCAGTGATGGTAATGGTGCTAATTTGATCATCTTTTGAACTGGGGTTAGGGAACACCTGACCCAAGGCCCCAATAAATCTGTTGAAATCATTTGATCTAGCCCTGCTAAGGGTACTTGAAATTCAAAAAAATCTATAGTAGGCCAAGTTTTAAGTTAATGATTTTTTATGCCCTGTGAATGAATGTTATACATATCTAAATGGTCCTTAGCTGAAAGAAAGTTCCTCACCCCTGTTTTCAGAGAAAGCGTCAACGATCTACTTAGATATCTTCTAATTTGTTTATTTGCAAAGGTAATAGTTGATGAATGATCAAAAACATTAAACAGAACAGGGGTCAGTATTTCCATAGGTGAGGCTGGGAATATAATTATAAACTTCTCTAGTGCCAACAAATAGTCCATTTTCTTTTTACTTAGCAATTTCAAGCCAATACTAAGTTCACGGGGGATATATGTAAAGTTAACTACTCAGAGTATTCATCATAGTGTTATTTATGATAATACAAAAAATGAGATTAAATAGATTTGTATTAACTGTTTATACTTATCCACTGCTGAGAAATGTATAAAATACTGGCTCTTCTCTTGAAAAGGTCATCAGTTGCTTTCTTTTTTAACTAAGAAAAACAATGCTACTGTCAAATAATTAAATGTTGCATTGCCCTTCTGTCATTGATCCAAGTGAAATTGCATAGCACTTACCACAATAATAAATTACATTGTGTAAACATATAAATTGAGTCCAAAGTGCTTAGATAGTGAAGAGAAATCCATAGTCAGGACTTAACCATGTTCTAGAAGCTCCAATCTTACTACCTTGCCCAGTATACCACCCTGGTCAGATTACTCCTCCTGTGTACCCTGAGTGTTGATTTGCCCACCTGTTCCCACTACCTCCTGATGTGTCATTGGGTTCCTTTTCTGCGTGGCCTTTTGATCCTTCCACAGGAGCTGGCTTGAGTCTCAATTTTTCAATAAGTCCCTCTCAATTTACCACAGCTCAGATTAATTTTCTCTTAAATTCTTCTGTTCTTTACCCATGTTATATAATTTTGTATTTTATTCTACCTTTTGTTCCTTGGTGATTTTCCTGTTCTTAACCTTCTTTCCTAATATTTTACAGTCTCCATGAAAGGGAACCTTACATAGTGTTGGGCACAGTTCAGTAACAGTTTGTTACACAGCTTTGAAGTTACGTCTTGAGCATTTAAATGCGACTTCAAACTCACAGTAACAATGGCTTTCTACTGTGTTGTTCTACTGTATAGTGTGTCATCAGCATACTAGGTTATGTGGACCAAATTCTTAGTTCATTCTTTTTTGTTTTTGTAATTTATCATACAAATTCATATATAGTTTGGGATTCCCCTCCCCCTATTTTCCACCCCCCTCAATTGATTTTTCCCATAATGTCACAACTCTTCATAAAGAGTTACAATTCCATCAGTCTGCTATTTAAGTATGCCCTGACATTGCTGGTACAGTCCATCATCCCATTTTCTAGATATAGCCAACACTGTCATTAGAGTCCATCTTTCCTTTGGAAGCAAAGACGCATGTTGCATTGTGCCTTCACTTCTGGATATAGTAGCTTCCATTACCCCACCACTGTACATTCCAATTTGCATGTTGGATTCCTTTTATTAGAGAGAACATATGCTATTTCTCTTTTTGTGATTGACTTGTTTCATTGAGCATAATGGTCTCTAATTGGAACCATCTAGTTGCAAATTGTATAATTTCTTTTTTTTTTTTTTTTGATGGCTGAATAATCTTAGTTCTTTCTTATACATTTATTAGCATTGACACTTAATTTCTATAGCTTCCTTAGTGGTTACAACCACTCTAAAAGTAGAGACTGTCCTGTTTTATAGTCTTTCATGCAAGAGGATGAATAGCACTTTGTAAGGAGTCAGACATGATAAACTGCACCGGAGGAAAGGTCATAGGACTGTAAAGGTCGTTTACTCGGAAACCCTTTGTTTGCCTACCTCTTGCCTGTGTTCATAGAGAAAGAACCACGTTCAATAACAGGCTTGTAGAAGCTGTAGACTAGGTAAAAAGTGACTATTTATACTTTAAGGTTGTCACTAGCAAAGAGAGTTGCTTATTATTCCCATGGAACAGATAAAATTGTACCAAGTCAGAAGATTTTCCCTAGAGTTCCTCTGGCAAATTTCAAAGTGTTCTTTGGATTTGTTATTATACAATAAGGCATCTGGTTTCACTTTCTCAAAAACAACTCACCCTGAACAGCAGCAGTTAGTGCTAATTTAGATATACGTTATCTTTAATTATTTGACTAATTTTTGCAGTAGATCCCTGCATGGACATAAATGAAAATGTGGATGTGTTCTCTTTATGAGTGTGCTTTTATTTTAGTCCTGTTATCACTTACAGAGACCCTGAGCCTTGCCTGAGTATTGTATTTCACTGAGGTATAGAATTAAAGCTTTATCTGTTACCTGAATTTAGAAACTGTTTTTTTCTTTACAGTTGAGTATTCACTAGAAACACTCAAAATGCTAAATTCATCCAGCACTAAAATCTTGTATGAGTTGATTCCATTTTGTGAGGCATGGAAAGGATTTTATTCTAATATAATGAAGTCCTGGCTGTATCAGGATAGTTATTATAAGAATCCTTATTCATTCATTGTATATGCAAAAGAACCTCTAAAAATATGAATAGAAAGTGTGTGCTAAGTTTAAAAAATAATTTGTTACTAAATGTATGCCTACAGCCTAGAAGAATATTAAAATGCTTCTCTTTTATATCAGGAAGCACTCAGAATTGTCTGAATTAAATGTGAAAGTTTTGGAAGCTCTGGAGCTATATAACAAATTGATGAATGAAGCACCAGTGTATTCAGTGTATCCAAAGCTCCATCCTCCAGCACATTACCCACCTACGTCAGCTGCAGTTCCAGGGCAGGTGAGCATATGTTTTCAGAATGTTTTTCAGACAAAAGTTTGCAAAATAGTATTAAATTTTAAAACAATGTTTTATAGTATTAAACTTTCTGTGGTCTATTGAGTTATTATTATGTTCAAACCTGGATAGTTTTGAGAAGTGTTAGCTAAATAAAGTTTATCATAACAAATTAGATATTGGTGTTTAAAATATATTTAAAAGATCTTTTATCCATTTGGATGGGAATTATGATGCAATGGATTAACCCTCTGCTTGGATTACCTGCATCTCTTATCGGTGCAGGTGCCAGTCCTAGCTGTTTCACTTCCAATCCACCTTCCTGCTGATGCATCCTGCGAGGCAGCAGATGAGAGCTCAAGTGCTTGGACCCTTACCTCCCACTTGAAAGATTTGCATGGAGTTCTGAGTTTCTGGCTAACTGTGGCTGTTTTCGGTATTGAGGAGATTAAACCGGTGGATGGAAGATTTGCTGTTTCTGTTTGTCTGTGTCACTTCATCTTTCCAATTAAGTAAAATAATAAAATTGTAGGAGGAAAAATTTTTTTTAAAGATTTATTTATTTATTGGAAAGTCAGATATACAGAGAGGAGGAGAGACAGAGAGGAAGATCTTCATCCGATGATTCACTCCCCAAGTGAGCGCAACGGCTGATGCTATGCCGGTCTGAATCCAGGATCCAGGAATTTCTTCTGGGTCTCCCACACAGGTGCAGGGTCCCAAGATTGGGCCATCCTCAACTGCTTTCCCAGGGCACAATCAGGGAGCTGGATGGGAAGTGGAGCTGCTGGGATTAGAACCGGTACCCATATAGGATCCTGGCGTGTTCAAGGCGAGGACTTTAGCCGCTAGGCCACACCGCTGGGTCCCAGGAGGAAAATTTTTTAAGCTCTTTGTACTTTATTCAAAAAGCAGAGAGGTCTTCCATCTGCTGCTTCACTCCCCAAATGCCAAACTACCAGTGTGATGGGCCAGGCTGGACCCAGGAACACAAAACTGAGTTGTGGTTTTTCACATGGGTATCCGGGGTTCCCGTAATTGAGCTGTCATCCTTTAAGTATCTCCCACGGTGCACACCAGCAGGAATTAGCACCAGAAGCAGCAGAGCCAGAACTCAGAGCAGGCACCTCAGATTGGGATGTGTGCTTTCCAGGCCATACTTCTACTGCTAGACAAAGCATCTGTCTCCACAAAACATTGTTGTTTGACTTCTTAAACCACACATTTTTTGTTTATTTGTGTATGTTTATTTACTTGAAAAGCAGAGTGAGAAAAGAGGAAAATCTCTTCCATCTGTTGGTTTCCCCCAAGTGTCCACCCCAGCCAGTGCTGAGTTGTATGGAAGCAAGGAGCCCAGAACTCCGTGCCGGACTCCCACATCAGGATGGCAGAGTTACAGACACTTGGACCATCATCTGCTGCCCTCCGGATTGGAAACAGAAAAGCTAGAACTTGAACCAGCACTCCGATATGCAAAAGCTTAGGGAGAACTTAACCCTTTCATTTAGGGTAGTCTTGGTGTATCCCAAGTCCTTTGTGTGAAGGGGTGGCGGGTAGTCAGGCTGCCTGTACCCTGTGTTAGCGTGTCTAGAGTCACTTCTTGACTAACCTCTTGCCACTGCAGATGCTCGGAGGCAGCAGTGATGGCTCAGGTAGTTGGGTTTCCAAGTGGGAGATGTGGATTGGATTTTCTCTCTCGCGCTCTCTCTCCACTCCTCCAACCCCTCTCCCCCGTTTTTCCTCTTGCTCTGTATGTTACATGTCTTGCTTCATCTCAAAAAATAAAAATTTTACACAGTCCTCTGGATGAGGTACTGCTGCTCTTCCTGTTGCTCATCACGAACAAAGTAGTGCTCCTTTTAAAAATCTTTTATCGTTTACATATTTCCCGGACTTAGATGATTTTTAAAAGGGTTTAGTTATTGAACTTCAGTATCTTTATTCTTAGGTATGCTTTATATTTCTTCTTCTTAGATACATGTCTTAAATTGTTCATGAATATTGCTAGATAGATTCAAGTAAACCACCCATAAACATCTTTTTCTATTACTTTATAACATTTTGGTCCTTGACAGCTGAAATGAGTACTTAAAGCATCAATATTGAAGACCCAGTGTGATAGCCTACTGGGCAGATCCTCAGCTTGCAACAGCAGAGGTCCCATATGGGTGTGGTTTCATGTCCCAGCTGCTCTGTTTTCCATCCAGCTTCCTGCCTGTGGCTGGGAAAGCAGTAGAGAATGACCCAAAGCCTTGGGACCCTGCACCCACAAGGGAGACCTGGAAAAAGATCCAAGCTCCCGGCTTCAGATTGGCTTAGCTCCATCCATTGTGTCCACTTGGGGAATGAACCAGCAGACAGAAGATCTTTCTTTTCTGTATCTCCTCCTCTCCATATATCTGCCTTTCCACTAAAAATGAGGGGTGGGGAATGGGCCCGGTGCAGTAGCCTGGTGGCTAAAGTCTTTGCCTTGCATGTGCTAGAGTGCTGGTTCGTGTCCCAACTGCTCCACTTTCCATTCAGCTCCCTTCCTGTGACCTGGGAAAGTAGTCGAGGATGACCCAAAACCTTGGGACCCTGCCCCAGTATAGGAGACCCGGAAGTGTCTGGGCTGCTGGCTTTGGATCAGCAAAGATCTGGCTGTTGCAGCCACTTGGGGAGTGAGCCAGCAGATGGAGGATCTTTCTCTCTTGTGTCTCCTTCTCTCTGTATATCTGACTTTCCAATAAAAGATAACTAAAATATTTTTTTTGGAAAAAGCATCAGTATCACCTTTTTGTGATTTTTAGCCAGTTAGTGATTGAATTCAGAATAAGCTGGATAAACAAGGTTTGTATTAATTTCTGAAAACTGGTATTTAAAGCAATATGTGAAGGAGACACCAAGGAGAAAAAGTAGAATGTGGGTGAATAGATTAGATGACTTAACACTACATAATTGCTAAGTAAAAAAAGATTAGTTACTATGGTAACTGTCATATCAGGCAAGATGCATTTATCAAATATGTCATACCCTGAACTTTTTGAAAATTACATATGAGGATAGATGGATTTCTGAGTGCAAGAGACAGATTTTTTTCACTATTACTTTTGTTTTCAAAAGTTGCTGCCACTGTGGAAATGGAGCAAAGTAGGAATATTAGAAATATGTGAACTACATGCTTGCTTCTTTATGTGTCTGCAAATGGTTGTTTGTTGCTGTGCCAGGTTTTTGTATTTAGTTGTATCCTATGTACAGTCTGTTTTTCCAAGCATAACTTTTTTTTACAAAAAGCTGACTTTTTGCCTCTTTCCATAACCTATATACTCTGTTCACCTGTAAGAGCATTTGAGATATTCAGGAGTTCTTACTCTGATTTTAAAAATAATAATAATAATGATAATGATAATAAAAATAATAAAAACCTCTGCTAGAAGCAGTTGGGGTAGCACATTATTAGTTGTAATTGTAAAGACCCTTCCGATCTCTAGACAGCAGAAGAGGCCCATTCCTACAATGGCATTCTCTTGTCAGTGGGTTGTCACATTTCTGCTGAGGAAATAACAAAATTGCAAGTAGATAGTTTCTTTGGAGTTTCTAGCCTTCAAATTTTCATGTAAGTGATCTTTGCTTTGCTTTAAACATATCTTAATTTAAAAGTGGAACCATGGGTCTGGTACAGTGGCCTAGTGGCTAAATCCTTACCTGCACATGCTGGTATCCTATATGGGTAACTGGTTCTAGTCCTGGCTGCTCCACTCCCCATCCAGCTCCCTGCTTGTGGCCTGGGAAAGCAGTCAATGATGGCCCAAAGCCATCCCACATGGGAGACCCATAAAAATCTCCAGGCTCCGGGCTTCTACCCATGTGGAGTGAACCAATTGATGGAATATCTTTTCTCTCCATCTCTCTTTCTCTTTGTAAATCTGCCCTTCAATAAAAATAAATAAGGCTTTAAAAAAATAATAGTGAATCTTGGGCCCGGCGCGGTGGCGCAAGTGGTTAAGCTCCTCGCCTTGCACACCCAGGATCCCATATGGGTGCCGGTTCTATCCCGGCAGCCCCGCTTCCCATCCAGCTCCCTGCCTGTGGCCTGGGAAAGCAGTGGAGGAAGGCCCAAAGCTTTGGGACCCTGCACCCGCGTGGGAGACCCGGAAGAGGCTCCTGGCTTCGGATCGGCATAGTATCAGCCATTGTGCTCACTTGGGGAGTGAATCATCGGACGGAAGATCTTCCTCTCTGTCTCTTCTCTCTGTATATCCGCCTTTCCAATAAAAAAAAAATAATTAAAAAATAAATCTTAAAAAAATAATAGTGAATCCATGATTATTGTTATACGTTCTTTATTAAACATATGTGTTGTTTTCAATGCTGTGTACGTCAGGCAGATGGTAGATCCTAGGAATTCACATGTAAATACCTAGAGATTTAAACCAGTATTGCCATTTGCTGAGAAGATACAGCTCCTTTCCCCATAACTCTATTTTTTTTCTTACTTCTCCTAAAGACACTGCTATTTCTTTCCCAGTGTTCTCCCAAGCTCCATTGTTAGGCAGGCGTTGGGCCTTCCCTTCAAGGGCGCAGATAGTTTTCAATGACTGTAGCAGGACTTGTTACTGAGTAACAGGCAACCTGGATAGATTCTAATTCACTACTAATGTAAAAGTACAGAAGCCCCCTGCTTCTCCTTTATCACCCCTGCAACATAAATGAAAAGCCAAGCAGATCATGTGTTCCCTGGATTTGGCACAGTGATTTACAAGCTGTCCGCCTACTGGACTAGTTAGATTAGTGTGATTAGATTGATCCCCAAAGAACTTCAGCATTTTCTTTCAGAGTTTACCTGTTATTACACAGACATTTGGGAAATCAATGAGTCAATTTTTTGTTTTTGTTTAATAGACATACCCAGTTCAGTCACATGGCGGAAACTACATGGATCAAAGCCTTCACCAGTTGTCTGCTGCTCAAAGCTACAGCCTGGGACCAGATCAGATGGGTGCATTGCAATCTCTGCCTCCAAGTGTAAATTCCTCTGTAACTACACAGACTGCTCAAACTCCATATTTAAGGTAAGTTCCTGGGAGTTTTGTTAATTTTATAGTTAGATAATTTGTAATTTGATAAGTTAAATAATTTGTTAATTTTATAGTTTTTCATAGACTTTCAAAATGAGGGTATGTAGACCATTCTCTTAATAGTGGGATTCCTGTCTTTTAGGATGATGATAAATGCTTAATCACACTTAACTTTGCAGTTTAGCTCCTTGAGCCTAGGTGAAGCTAACTGTCCCTCGTGGGGGCTAAGCTCAGGATCTGCTTAGCACTGGGCTTTAATCAGCCGATGGAGGTAATCTCAGACATCTTTATCTCAGTTGGGAAGTTGATGTTACTTCAAGTCTTAAAAAGCGAAGTGTGTTTGAGCTGTGGAATTTGTGATTTAATTTTTTTATGCTGACTTTCCTGAGAATCATTTTAAACCTTTCCAAAGAAAGACTGTGGGCTGAAGGTTCAACTTTAGTAAGGCCAAATAAACGGTTAGGATCAGTGTGTTTTTGAGGAGGTATCTCCTCCAAGGATATTTTGAATGTTTCTGGTTAGAGAATACAACCAAATAGGCATTATAATAATATACTTAGTTTCTTTCCAAAGAGTCCTCTTTTGAAAAGGTATTTTTGTCATGATTGTGAAAATACTGTAGATAATGCAAAAATAAATACAGTTTTCTTTCTAAAATTTTGTTTGTAGCACTGGACAAGACACTGCTTCTAATCCTGCTTATGTGAATCACAACTCTAGCCTTCAGTCAGCCGGCACAGCTGCTTACACACAGCACATGGGGATATCTATGGAGATGTCATCTTACCAGAACACTACCTCCAGCTTGCCGCAGCTGGCAGGTTTTCCCGTGGCAGTTCCAGCTCATTCTGTTGCACAACAGCAAACAAATTATCACCAGCAGCCTCTCCTTTAGAAACAAACCAAGCATTTTGCACAAATCTTCATAAATGTATTACTCAGCCTTTGTAATTCTGATTTGAAAACACTGAAAGAAAACGTCCTCTCAACTGAGAAAGGCCAAGAATAAATAAAACACAAGGCTTATCTTACAAGGCCATAAAATATTTTGTCAGCCCAGTTTGTTTGAAGTCAGTCTTCCTACCAGAAGCTGTTTAGGGATGCTTCCAGTTTTGTCTTAGTGTCAGATTTTTGCAAAACTCTCAATATCTAATAAGTAGCCTTATGACACTAAACCATATGTGAAAGAAGCCTCAACATTTTAAGAAACTGTTTTCTCCATAAAATGTCATTATAAGAGTACTGAAGACCTTTTGAAGTATTTTGTGTTTTCTTTTTCTTTTTTCTTTTTTTCTTTTTTTTTTTTTTTTTAGTTTCTACTTACTGTTATTTTAAAAAGCAAACATCTTTTCTGTTTAAGCATTTAGTTTGCCATTTTCTTTTGGCTTCTTAAATTGCAAGTTGTATTTGCAGTACTGTCAGTTTTGCTCTCAGTGTTATGTTGAGTAATAATTAACATAAAATTGTCTACAGAAGTAAGAGCAATTTGGAAGGAACAAAAATGTTTTCTGTAAATGCAGATGTGTGACACTGGGCTAAGGAATGCCCTCCCACAAAACATTTCCAGGCCCTGTGGGGAAGCGTTTTCTTCTTCTCAAAGTGTCCTTGGTATTTAGAATTGCTACTAGTAACTTCAAGGGACTCTGGCTGTTCTGCAGTGAAGAATGTGGTCTGTTCGTTTTCTTTCCTGCAGTGTAGGGTGGACAGATCCTGGATCTCCTCCAGATTGTGTGTGACTTTGAACCATGAGACATTCCTAATAATTTGGTGTGATATATACTTAACATGGATAAGTGTGGATATATTGACATACAACATTGTGTCAATACTTTAAAGAATCAAATCAAGTAGCTTTGCTAATCATCAGCATTCCAACCCATTGAAAAAATTGGCCATTTCTTTCAGAAGCAGTTCTGAAGTTTTGGAATAGTAGCAGGTAATAGCTTGATAGAAGGTAATAGAGTTGATGAAGCGATTTCTCCAAGGCTCATGTTTTTAAGTTCATTTATTAGGATATTAGATTCCACATAATGTGAGAATTAATGATAAAGCGGTAGAGGAGGCTGTCTCAAAAAAAAAAAAAAGATTTATTGATTTGAAAGAGAGTTACAGAAAGGGACAGAGTGATCTTCTGCCTGCTAGTTCACTCCCTAAATGACTACAACAAGCCAGGGCTGGGCCAAGCTGAAGCTACAAACTCCTTCTGGGTCTTCCAGTGGGTGACAGGGCTCCTGTGTCCTGGGGCTATCCTCCACTGCTGTCCTAGGCATCTTCACAGGAGCTGGATCTGAAATGGAGCAGCTTGGTGCCCATAAGGGATGCTGGCATTGTAGGTGTTGGCTTAATCCATTGTGCCCCACATTGGCTTGACTTTGTTTTCTCAAAAATTTGCACATTACTTCATCATCTACCAACTTCTTACATAACAGAAAATAGGAAATGCAAACATATAGTACGGATACGTGATATTTGGACAGAGAATTAATGAACAGTAAGTTTAGTTTTGGAAAGTTAAAACTTTTTGCATGGAAGCAAAATTTTTACATTCGTTTTTTAAAAAAAGTACTTTTTCTACTGAATACATTTGAAGACAGTTCGAGTTCTGTCATTCATCTGTTTATAACAATCTGATAACATACTCCTTTTTCAGAGAAGCTTCATCCTGGAACAGAATATTCAGTGTAATAATTGGTCCATGTTTAAAAGGAAATACATGCCATGTTTGAAAGCCTAATTTCCATATTTTATGTTATTGCAGATTCTGTTTGCTGAAGTTCCTACCTTTAGTGTCTCAGCTGCTGTTTTTCACCAGTGTTTTACTTTTTGGTGAATTCAATTACATGCTTATAAAACTGTTGTTAAATGGCACCTTGCTTTTCTGGAAGAAACGAATTTTCTGTTCCTTTATACCCAAAGCTGTTCTTGATAATGCCTAATGTTTGCTTAAGTGGAAAATCTTAAATTTCTTCTTCCAAGCTGTATGTAACAATGTTGTTTTAATGTTTAGTGTAAATATTTCATGTGTAATTGTGACCTGAAGTGTAAAAGTTTTAATTCTTTGAGTCACTATAATAAAAATTGCTTATCCACTAAATTTGGATCAGCCAATTAAGCTTACCAACGTAACTTAAAATAATAAAATATGACATTTATATAGTGTATATTGGCATTTATTTATGATATTGTATATATGCAATTATTTATTTTTAAAAATTATTTTTGCTTTACGCAAGGAATTTTGCATTTGACGTTGTTGATAGTATGACAGTGATACTAACTATTGACTTCATAAAACTTCACTGACATCGGTAAGAAGTGCAAGATTCTTTATTTTTCATCATCTAATGGATTGTATTTAAAACCTGTTTATAATTGTTTTCTGCCAAAGAAATTGTCTAACTCTTACATTTCTATGTAGTAGGTTCATATTTACTTTTTTATATCAGATTTAAAAGCAGGTTCTGCTTCTAACTATATAACCTTGGTATTTTGGAAAGAATACCTAATATATAAGCACATATATTCTTTTAGCTTGAAAAACTTGTAGGCAACTAATGGTATCTTCAAATTTGGTAATTTACTTATAAAATTACCTGAAGAGTAAGCAAATTGGAACATTTATCATGTAGGATTTGAAATTATGTGCATCTTAAATTATTTTAGGTAGTTGATATTTGACCATGTAACAAATTTCACTGTACGTTTTTAAAAGGGTTATAAAGTTTTGCCTTCCAAACTAAAAAAATATATATATAAGTGATTGTAAATATTTTTTAAAATGACATACAGAGTTTTTTTTTTTTAAAAAGTCTCTTGTTAAAAACCAGAAATTTCAAGGTTATTGAGTTCTAGGAAAGGTTATATTGAATTGTCATTGATGATGAAAAAGCCAGAAGTTAATTCTGTAGGTAATAAAATATAAATAATGAAGCACTAATTTGTCATGCTTTGTTTCTGTCAAAAAATATTTCTTCTGTTTACTTACATCATTTTTAGAGTATAGAGGGAGGGCTTAAACTCTAGATTTCTTGTGTGTTTGATTTAGTTTTTCTTTTGAACATTAAAAAAAAATTTTTTTAATTCTTTCAGAGGAGGAGTTACTCTATTTTTTTCAGGCTAAATGGAACTTGGGCTTGTTGAAGCCCTTACTGCGTTGAAAACAGAGATGGTATTTTTTACACAATGTCATGAGATGAATGCTTTCCCCCCAAATTAATGTGACCTTTAGAAGAAGGGTCTTTGCAGATGTAATTGGTGAAGACTCTTGAAGTGAAATTCCTGTGGAGTTGGGGTGGGCCCTCAGTCCAGATGCTACTGTGCTCACCAGAAGAAGACACCAAGACACACTTGGTGAGTGAAGCAGCCTTGTGATGGTGGAGGCAGCAGCTGGAGTTGTGCTTGGTAGACATACATCACCTGGGACCAACAGAAGCTGAGAGAAGCAAAGGATTGTCTCCTAGAGCCTTCGGGGAGCACATCACCAGGACCTTGCTGACACCCTGCTTTCAGACTTGTAGCCTCCAAAGCTGTGAGAGAGTACAGTTCTGTTTTATTTAACCTTCATATTTGTGTTTCTTTGTCATGGCATTCCCAAGAAACTAACTTTTCTACATTGCTTAAATTTGGCATTGGAGTTCTGAGAATGATGTCTATAGGCTGGTAATAGGTTATTATTATTTTTTAATGTTTGCTGAACTGTAATGAAATTCTATGAATAGGCAGAAAATAAAGTCCCTGTTAATCTCATAATCCCATTTACTGATTTATTTTTGATGACCCATCCACAATTCAATAATTGATATGCCAGCCGTGTTCACTTAACAAGATTGTAACTTGCATTTTTCTGCCCATTACTGTGCTCCTCATGAGCAGTGATTATTGAACAGTGGGAGAAATGTTTAAAGGCAAATAAGGAGAAATAACGAGAGTAGCTGGATATCCACAAAGATGATAAAACAAGTTTCATTTTGTTCTTACTTTATACCATTTGACATTCCTAATGAGAATTAAAGGGTTTCCAAAAACTGGAACAGCAGTGATCTTTACTGGTTACATTTTAGCTTAGGAAACCAGCTACTTCAAGGGAAAAAAAAAGGTAAAATGCCCATATTTAAAATTAACAATTTTTTTAAAAGATTTATTCTTAATGGAAAGGCAGATTGGATTTACAGAGAAGAGAGACAGGAAATCTTCCATCTGTGAATAGTTCAAAGGCACGTAGGGCATTTATGGTGTTAATTCACTTACTACCTCTATACCATTTAGGGTTTGGCTTCTTAGCATGTTTTTGCAGTCCATTTGTATGTGGTGATACTTCATAGCTTTTAGTGGATAGCTTAATGTGGTAAGTAGCACAGTTTGTTTATCCTTTCTTCTCTTGAGAGATATGGAGACCTTTCCATGCTTTGATTACTGTGAAGAATGTTCCTGTGAAGAGAGACGTGTTAATGTATTTGAATACCAGTTTCCAGTTTGTGTGGATGACAGGTCATGAGGTAATTCTGTGTTTTGACTCTCAGAAACTGCCCAGCTTTGCCCCAATGGATCCATTTTGCATTCCCTCCAGTAATACACTAGAGTTCTAGTTTCCCTCGAGCACCACAATCACTTTCAATTTTAGAAAACCATCTCCATCCTGTTGGGTGCGAAGTGGTATGTCATTCTGGTTTTTATTTGCATTTCCATATTGCCTAAACAAATGGTGTTGAACTCCTTTTCATGAACTTATTGGCTGAGTAATTATTTTTGGAGAAACATCTTAAGTCCTTGAATTCTAAGAGTTCTGTGTATGTTCTGGATGCCAGACCCTTGGCAAATACATGATTTGTAGATATTTCCATTTTGTAGATTTTTTCACTTGCCTGATTATGTGCTTTGATACAGATATAAAATTTTACTTAGATACAGCAGATTGTTGATGTTGTTGCTTTTGTTTCAGGTTTAAAGCTAAGGATCCATTGCCAAAGCCAAGAGCAGTCATTTTCCCTACCTCTCCACAGTTACAGGAGGGAGGGAAGGGCCTTTTCCTTCACTCACCTTTCCCACTCCAGATCCTCCCACATACCACCCATAGACCTGCATGGGTCTGCAATCCCCACACCTATGTGAAAAAAACGTTTTTAAATAAATATAAACTAAAAACAAAATCCATTGTCAAATCCTAAGTCATGAAGATTTTCTCCTGTGTTCCAAGAATTTGTTTTTTTAAGGTCATTTATTTCAAAAGGAGAGTTTCAGATAAAGAAGAACAACTGTCTTTCATTTGGTATATTTTGCAAATGGCCAGTGTTGGTTCAGGCTAAACCAGAAGCCTGAAAGGCCAACCAGGTGTCCTACTTTATGAGTGCTGGGTCCCAAGTACTTGGACCTTCTTCCTCTTATTTGCTACATATATTAGCAGGGAAAGCAAGAAGATGCGTATCCAGGACTTGGACAAGTGCTTATGTGGGATGCCAGTGTCACAGTGGTTTAACCCTATGTGCTGCAGTGCTAGCTCCTGTGGTTTTAATGGTTATGATTAAGACACTGATATTTGTATATGTGGTTGAGGTATCCATGGTGTCTGCCACACACCTGTCTTAATCTGTTTACAATCCTGTATAACTATTAGTGGCCCTGTATGAATAAAGTTGAAGTTGAAATGATCTGTTGCAGTCCCAGTGCAAAATAAATTTGTTAATAACATTATAACCATATCATAGTTACTAGTCAATCAAATCTAAAGTTAATATATTTATACCTGACCTGATTATAACTGGGACATATTTTTTTGTTTAAAAAAAGAAAACTTCAGGAGAGAAAAAGAGGGCCTTAAAAGTGGAAATGAAGATAAAAGCCTCAAAACTGTTCATATTTTATGTCTTTTCAAACAGATGAAAGGTTTCTTAGTATTCATAAATTCATTTAACAGCATTAAATGTATACTGGAGATGGTAAGAACTTTTATTTCCAAACCTTAGTTGTGTATGTGTCTTTACCATACACAAACTAGTTCTGTAACTTCAGACATTATGCTTTATAGGCCAGTGTTGTAACATGGTAGGATAAGCCACAGCATGTGATGCCAGCTGCCCATATGGGAGTACTATTTTGTGTCCAGCCTGCTCTATTTTCTATCCACCTCCCTGCTGATCACTTGAGTTCTCATCACCCATGTGGGAGACCCACATGGAGTTGAGGGCCCCTGACTTTGGCCTGGCCCAGCCCTAATTATTGCAGCCATTCGGCAAGTGAACCAGCAGCTTCCTTCTCTTCTATCACTTTTTAAAAATTATTTATTTGAAAGTCAGAGTTACAAAGAGAGAAAGGTGAGAGAAAGGTGCTGGTTCACTCACTCCCCAGATGAGTGGAACGAGGCTGGTCTGAAAACGTGAGTTCAGGAGACCAAGCACATGGACCATCCTCTGGTACTTTCCAGGTACATTGTGGGGTAGATGGATTACAAGTACAGCGGCCAGGACTGAAGGGATGCTGTTGTCGCTGGTGGCCAGCCTCCAGCTTTACCTTTCAAGTAAGTACATGTTTCTTTAAAACTTTATGCTTTGATTTTAAAATCATTTGCATATGCAGTGTTGCTGTCATTAAATTCTCATAGTGCCTGTTAGAGAAATAGTTGTTGAAGTAACTCACTTTTCATGCATATAACGGCAAAGCAAGGATTGTAAACAGGCTGTGACTGATGTGAAGGCATGCGCTTGTCCTCACTAGGCAATGTGAATATACGGAGATGTGCATGTATCCTTTCTCAGGCACTGATGAGGTTGCACGGGACTCTTGTCTTACTCATCGTTTTCTCAGGCCTGGCATGGGCACAGAGTGTGGACTGCTGACTTAGCAGATAGCTGTAGCACTTCACAGTGCCTTGGCATTTGAGAAATGCAAGTTTTCTTTCTTAGCCATATGCTAGTTTATCATCTTTTCATTTTAAGGATTTATTTCTTTGTTTGAAAGAGTTAGAGAATGGAAGAGAGAGCAAGTTGCGATCTGCTGGTTCAGATCCCAAATGGCTGCAATGGCCAGTGCTGAAATCAGGCTGAAGGCAGGAGCCAGAGCTTCATCCAGTCGCCCATGTGGGTGCAGGGGCCCATGGACTTGAGCCATCTTCTGCTTTTCCAGTAGGATCAGCAGGGAGTTGAGTTGGAAGTGAAGCAGTGGGGATGTGAACCAGTGCCTATATGGTATGTCAGGTGGCTTTACCCGACCCCCATAGTTCCTGTTTCCATTTCCAGAGTTATATATTCTGCATTTTATTCCTGAAAAGCTGTTTAGTCAATCATACATTTTAAGATAAAAGTTGTTATATAATTAAAGGAACATAGGATTATTTCAATACAAGGCTGATGCTTAGGATTCAGTGTATGGGTCAGGAAGACCAAGAAGCTCTTATTTCCAAAAATATTTCAACGTTAGGGTTGGGGCTGGGGTATACTGGGTGAAGCCACCACCTGCAGTGCTAGCATCCCCTACAGCCACTGGTTCAAACCTGACTGCTCCAGTTCTGATCTAACTCCCTACTGACATACCTGGGAAAGCAGCAGAGGACGGCTCAAGTGCTTAGGCCCCTGCACCATGTGAAAGACCCTGAAGAAGCTCCTGGCTCCAGGCTTCAGACTGCCCCAGCTCCCACCATTGGAACCATTTGGAAAGAAGACTAGTGGGTGGGAGACACATACACTCTCACACTCTCTCTTTGCCTTCCTCCCTCCCTCATCTCCTCCTATGTGATTCTGCCTTTCAAATAAATAATAATTTTAAAGATTTATTTATATTGAAAAGTCAGATTTACAAAAAGATCTTCCATCCGCTCGCTGGCTCACTACACAAGTGGCTGCAAAGGCTGGAGTTGGGCTGATCTGAAGCCAGGAACTTCTTCCAGGTCGCCCACGAGGTTGCAGGGTCCCACGACTTTGGGCCATCCTCGACTGCTTTCCCAGGCTACAGGCAGGGAGCTAGATGGGAAGTGGAGCAGTCGGGATACAAACCAGCATACATATGTGATCCCAGCTGTTGCAAGGTGAGGACTTTAGTCACTAGGCTACCATTCTGGACCCCAAATAAATAAATCTTAGAAACTTTTATGTTTTCTAGTGTTCATCAAATACTGCTTGTGTATGGTTTCTGAAAGAGTGCAGTCCCCCGGTGTACAAAGGGGAATGTAGTATTCAGAATTGTAGCAGGATTCAGAAACACAGAGGGCTTTTTTTTCTGACATGTGGCACAAACTATCACAGAAAATTGGGAAAATTAGAACTTTAGTACTTGTAATTTATGCCAATTAGCACCCTAATTCAAACTTTTTAAAAATTTATTTTTATTGGAAAGTCAGGTATATAGAGAGGAGAAGAGACAGGAAGATCTTCCATCCGATGATTCATGCCCCAAGGATCGCAGTGGCCAGAGCTGCACAGCTGCAAAGCCAGGAGCCAGAAACTTACTCTAAGACTCCCACGTGGATTCAGGATCCCAAGGTTTTGGTTTGTCCTGGACTGCTTTCCCAGGCCACATGCAGGGAGCTGAATGGGAAGTGGGGCTGCCGGGATTAGAACTGGCGCCCATGTGGGATTCCAGCACGTTCAAGATGAGGACTTCAGCTGCTAGGCCACCTCACTGGGCCCTCATTTGAACTTTTAGAAGAATGTTTGTTTTGAGAGTTACAGAAAGGACTTTCATAATTTCTGAGAAGTTCCCTAAATGGCAGAATGGATTGAGAGGGGTGCTCAGTTGAAGCAGATTATTCTTGATGGAGAAGACTCACAGTCTTTAAATCTATACTTTCCTGTGGGAGAATTGTACATACCTGCCTGTGCCCTTACCTTCTGGAATATTCTGTGCTTGTTCAGTGATTTGGGAGTTGGTATGTGGGCCACAGACAGATGCGCAACATCTGTGCAGAACAGCTTACGGGCATCATGCACTTCTGGAGCTTGGCTTCTGCCTTGAGACAGCAGAAGAGCCTCTGTGTGCCAGCCTCCAGCTGGAAGGCAAGGGACCAGAACAACAGGCTCCGTGATGGCAAACTCCCCTGGGAGTTGACAGTTGTTTGTCACCATAGCAAAGATGGTCCTGGTAAAAGATGCATACAATAAACATTTTTTGAATTAAATGTAAAATAGCTAGTAGATAGCACTTCTGTATAACTCACCTTTTGAAAGCAGTGTAGGTGTGATTCATCTTCACTGTGATTATGCATAACTTCAGTCTTGGGGTATTTTTCTCCCACTGCCTTCAGAATCCTTTGTATGCGTCAATAGTGTACCCAGAGTGATATTTACACTGGCTTCCCAGCGTGTTGTTTCTTTAGGGTTTGGAAAGCAAACAGTTTCTATCCAATTTATAAAAATGTAATAAGCTTTTCTATCCCAGAGGTACATGGCTTTTAATGTATTTTCAGTATTTGAACCAAACACTGCAGTGAGGGGTTGGGGAGAGAAGGAGGAAGAATACTGGAAAATTTATTTAAAACTAGATAAAGTTAATCCTCTGAGAGTTTACACCATGGTTGAATGGACATTAATGTAAAAAGTTAATTCCACAAAGCTATATTATGCAATTAAGCATATGGACCACCAATTTGATTTAGTGTGCTACTGGCTTAAAAATCTTTCAGACATGACACAATAGTCTAGTGGTGAAATCCTTGCTTTGCTTGTGCCCAGATCCCATATGAGCACCTGTTTGTGTCCCAGCTGCTCAGCTTCCCATCCAGCTCCCTACTTGTGGCCTGGGAGGGCAGTGGAGGATGGCCTAAAGCCTTGAAACCCTGTATCCAGGTGGGAGACCTGGAGGAGGCTTCTGGCTCCTGGCTTCAAATCAGCTTGGTTCAGTGGACACTTGGGGAATGAACCAGCAGATGGAGGATCTTTCTGTATCTCCTCTCTGTAATTCTGACTTTCCAATTAAAAATAAAATCTTTAAATAAATAAATAAAACCTTTCAGGTGCATGGATCCTAAGCAAAAAGGGTTGTGATTTGCTTTTTAAATACTATCATCTAATCCTGAGCATGTGAGTTCCCTCTTTGAACAGCAGCTTGGACAGGATTTTGACTATAGGAAGCAATTAAAATGTGTTTAGTGACAATAAAGCTTCTGAAGAAAAGGTTTTTAGCTGGCAAAATGATTTAGCAGTGTGCATTTTTTTTTTTTTTTTAGAATAAAGTTTCTGAAGAAAAGGTTTTTAGCTGGCAAAGTGATTTAGCAGTGTGCAGAGTTTTTTTTTTTTTTAAGTTATTTATTTTAAGGGCAGAGTTAAAGAGAGAAGGGGAAGAGACAGAGAGAGCTGCCATCTTTGGTTTACTCTCCAGATGGCTGCCAACAGCTGTCAGGGAATGGGGCCATGCTGAAACCACGAGCTTCATCGGGTTCCCCCTGGGTGCCGGTGCCCAAACACTTGGGTCATCTCTGCTGCTTTTCCAGGAGCATTCAAGAGTTGAATCAAAAATAGAGCAGCTGGTATTCAAACTGACATCCATATAGGATGCCCATGTTGCAGGTGCTGGTTAACCCACGGTGCCACAGTGATGGGCCATAGCAATGTTCAATGTTTTTGTAAAGCTAAGTATAAATTCATTCATATTCACTTATAATGTCAGCACCCCACACAAGTGCTGGTTTGAGTCCCTGCTGATCTGTTTAGAATCCAGCTTCCTGCTCATCGGCCTGGAGCAGAGCACACTGATCCAAAGGCATGGACCCTGTACCTATATCAGAGACCCAGAGGGAGTTTTAAGCTCCTGGCTTCAGCCTGGCCCAGCTCTGGCAGTTGTGGCCATTTGGTACGTGAGTGAAGTGACAGATGGAAGGTCACTCTGTGTGTCTCCTCCCCTTTCCACCAACAGCTGTCTTTCAAATAAGTGGATAAATCTTTGTTTAAAAAAACTCCCAAAATGACTGTACAATTTAACATTTCAATCAGCAGTGAAAGGTGAGACCTCCTTACTGGCAGCTGGTGCCAGCTTTTGTTGGTTTCTATCCACTGTAATAGGTGTGTACTGGCATGGCATTATTGATTTGTGCTTCCCTGAACATAATTGATGTTGAACAACTTTTACCTGCTCATTTGCTACCTATGTGTGTTCTTTGGTCATGTGTCTGTTCAAATCTTTTGTCTATTTTTAATTGGGTTATTGCTGAGTTTTAAGCATTATCATTTATAAGTTTATAAAGTTTTTTTAAAGTTTACTTGTTTATAAGTATTTTCTTAGATTTGTCTTACTAGTAAGACAAATTTTTTTCCTAGTATGTGACATGCCTTTTCATTCTCTTAAGAGTTATTGTATTGAAGTTTCAATTAAAAAATTATTTTTATTTTATTTGAAAGGCAGGGAGACAAAGATCTTCCATCTGCTCTTGAGCAATAGGGCCAAAGGTGGGAGCCCAGTGCTCTGTCCTAGTCTCCAACACTGGGTGGCAGAGACACAGGGTGCACATTAGCAGAAAACTTGAATGGAAGTGGAGGAGCTAGAATTTGAACCAAACATTCTGATAGGGGAAGTGGGTATTGCAAGCAGTGACTTAACTGCTGAGCCAAATCCCTATCATAGTATTTAATTTTGGTTGAGTCCAACATACCGGTTTTTCCTTTGTGTGTTTTTTTGTTTTAGATTTATTTTTATTAGAAAGTCAGATATACAGAGAGACAGAGAGGCAGAGAGGAAGCTCTTCTGTCCATTGATTCACTCCCCAAGCAGCCACAACGGCCAGAACTGCACCAATCCAAAACCAGGAGCCAGGAGCATCTTCCAGGCCTCCCACCTGGATGCAGGATCCCAAGGCTTTGGGCCATCCTTGTGACTGCTTTCCCAGGCCACAAGCAGAGAGCTGGATGGGAATCAAGACCACCAGTATTAAAACTGGCACCCATATGGGACCCAACCCATGCAAGGTGAGGAGTTTAACTACTAGGCTACCACGCCAGGCCCACTTTGGCTTTCTTAGATCACACTTTAGGTAATAGTATGTCTAAACCTTATCACCAAACTCAAAGTTGAAGAGAATTTCTACTGTTCACAGCACCCAACCAGCACATGTGAGGCCCCGTGGAGAGCAGGTGAACCTGGTAGGGGGGCTGCAGGGAGAACCCTTGCTGGGCCACTATTCCCACTGCTGAGTGTGAGCTGGGATTGCGGGTTAGACCAGGCTGAGCAGGACTACAACACCTGTTGGCCTGCATGTAAGATGGATCAGGGACAAGCCACGCTGGGTGATCTGTACCTGCTGGTACATGCATAAGCCAGAAGGGGTGAAGGTTTGTTGGGCTTTGCTACAGCATCAGCTAGTATTGGCACAAGGGGAAACTCATCGAGCAGTCCACCTGGAGAGTGCAAGATCCAGGAGTGGGAGTGGACCCTGTAGGGAAACAGTGGGCACTTCCCTCTTGGGTTGCCACTCCAACTGGTGAGCATAACCAGAACTGGGACAGGCCTAGCTAGACAGAGAGTGACATCCACCAGCACATGTGTGGGCTGAATAGTGGGGCTGGTTGGGTTGAACTAGGCTTCAATGCCCATTGACATGTATGGCAGCTGAATAGATGTGGGACAGACTGGACCAGTCTGCTGTACATACTAGCAAGCAGAGGAACCAGGGCAGAAGGCAGGTTATTGCAGGTCACTCTGATTAGACTACAGCTCCCATTGTTTTTGTGTGAGGGCCGAGTGTGCAGTGGGCAGGTTTGGGCTTGACTGCAATACCCATTAGTTTGCCTGGAAAACAGGGCTGGAAACAACTGACCCAGCAATTGCAACTAACAGTGTGCACGTAAGCTGATTTGGGCAACAGACTGTGCCAGACCCTATATTGGCATACACACACAAGAATCAGGTCTGCGATCACCTCAGATGAAGTCTCTTTGGGAATCCCCCCAACTGAACCGATGGACTCAGAACTCCAACCATGGAGGAAATTGCAGTTTCCATGGTCTGACCATGCAATGCATGTGTCAGAGCTGGGCCTCCTTAGTGGCTTAGAGCTGTGGACAGCATATCCAGGTGTACACGGAGGATATGGCAGTACACTGGAGCCTGCAAAGGACACCTGGTACCACAACAGAGGATGGAGGACAGAACAAATCAATCAGCCACCCCAGCAGAGTTGGCAGTGAATACCTGGGCAAACGGAGGCTCTAAGGTAGACTATGTAAGTCAGTGGATTCTGGAGAGATTTCATCATGAACTATTGAACTATCAAAACCACTTGCGCAGGACTCTTGAGCATGCCCCACATCGGGGACCTGGGATAGTTGGGAGGCTGGATGTGGTTTCTCCCTTTATCTCTTTCTTCTCTCCAGATACAGGAAGGAAAAAAGAATGTCAAAACAATGGTCTCCCCCATTTTGCTAAAGCTCTTGGAAACCCTTCACACCCTAATCAAATATGTAAAAATTGTCAACATTAAAAAATAAGATTAAAAAAGAATTTCTATATATATTTTTTTGGCTTAGAAAATTTGTACTTTTTTATATACTCATGTCTATGGAGTATTTTACTATTAAAAATATTTATTTGAAAGATGGAGATCCAGAGAAAGAGAGCACTTCAGTCGGCCAGTTCACTCTCCAAACGGCCACAAAGGCTAGAGTGAAGTCAATCCAAAGCCAGCAGCCAAGAGCTTCCCCTAGGTCTCCCACGTGGTTGCAAAGCACAAGCACTGTGTCCACTCTCAACTGCCTTTCAAGGCACGTTAGCAGGGAGCTGGAATTGAGTAGGACATGAACCGATGTCTCTGTTGCAGGCAGCAGGCAGCGGCTTTATTCTCTGTGCCACAACCCTGGCCCCTAAGTTAATCTTTCAGAAATATCTAAAGATTTAAAAAACAATAGGACCTGGTGTTGTGGTGAAGTGGGTTAAGCCACTTCCTATACCAGCTCATACCTATATAAGCACTGGGTCCAAGTCCTGACTGCTTCACTTTCTTTCTTCTTCTTTTTTTTTTTTTAAGGATTTGTTTATTTTTATTGGAAAGTCAGATATACAGAGAGGAGGAGAGAGAGGAAGATCTTCTGTACTCTGATTCACTCCCCAAGTGCCACGATGGCCGGAGCTGAGGTGATCCAAAGCCAGGAACCCAGAGTCACTTCTAGGTCTCCCATTCGGGCACAGGGTCCCAAGACTTTGACCTGTCCTCAACTGCTTTCCCAGGCTACAAGCAGGGAGCTGGATGGGAAGTGGAACAGCTGGGACATGAACTGGCGCCCATATAGGATCCTAGTGCTTAAAAGGCGAGGACTTCAGCCACTAGGCTGTTGTGCCAAGCTCATGATTGCTTCACTTTCAATCCCACTCCATGCTCACATGCCTGGGGAAGCAGTAGAAGATAGTCCAAAAGTGTTTGGGCCCCTGCTGCCCACATGGGAAACTTGTATAGATTTCCAGGTTCCTGACTTTGGTCTGGCCCAGGCATGATCAGTATAATCATTTGGGGAAATGGGTCTCTTCTGTTGCCCTCTTTCTGTGTTAGCCTGCCTTTTGAGTAAAATAAGTCTTTAAAAAATTGGCTTTGTTAATAGAACTGAACTCACATACTCAACAGTTTGCATTTAAAGCATGCAACCTATCTATCTACCTATCTATATAAAGATTTATATTTTTATTGGAAAGGCAGATCTACAGAAAGAAGGGGACAGAGAGATCTTCAATTTGTTGGTTCACTCCCCAAATGGCCTTAAGGGTCAGAACCTAGACAATCTGAAACCAGGAGCTTCTTCTGGTTCTCCCACACATGGGTGCAGGATCCCAAGGCATTGGGCCCTCTTCCTCTGGCTTCTCAGGCTGTTAACAGGGAGCTGAGCGGGAAGTGGAGCAGCTGGGACATGAACTGGCAGCCATATGGAATGCTAGTGCTTGCAGGCTGAGGATTAGCCAGTTGAACCAAAGCACCAACCACTGATATTTAAATTAAACATTCTTCTAGTGGGTTTAAGTTACCTGTCCCTGATCGTCTTGAACTGCTATAGCAGATATGTGAGGCTAGGTAATTTATAATGAACAGAAATGTATGTTTTCAAAGTTCTGCGGGCTGGGAAGTCCAGCATCAAGATGCTAGATTGTGGAGATCTTCTTTCACTGTCATCACATAGTGGAAGGTGCAGGGCCCAAGGCAGAGAGAGAGGGGGGCAGATATGCCTCTCACTCCCACTTGTGAGGGTGAAGACTCAGGAGGCCTAATCAACTTCTCAGGGACCCCCTTGGTACTGCTGCAGTGGCAGCGAACAGGAGTGTTTGAAGGGACAGGCATTCAAGCCTGAGTAGTTCCTTCTGGCTTTGATGTGCATTTTATTGCTGACTAATGGTGTTGGCCATCTTTTCATGTGTTTGTTAGGCACTGATGTATCATCTTTGGAGAAATGTCAATTCAGATCCTGTGGCCTTTTAGAAAATGGAGCCAGGAGCAAAGGCTGTCAAGGCTCCCATCAAGGCCCCGGTTCTCTGTGTGACAGGCTTTATCCCAGGAGCGCGTGCTGGCAGAACTTAGCCTCAGCAGCAGGTAGCTGGGGACAGGATAAAAAAGCTGACTTCCTGTCCCTCCAGGTAACAACTGGGAGCTGAGGAGAGCTATGTTCTTGGCTGTTCCAGAGCAGGAAACAAGGTGATTCAGAACACCTCAAGGACTGGTTGGAAGAACTGCTGTAGAATCCCCAAAACTGGATCCACTTTTCCAACCACACAACAGACAATCACTGACACTAGGGGTAGTGGGGAAAAAAAAGCAAAACATTTATTTGAAAGCACAGAGCAAGGAGCCAGGCAGCTAAATTGCCAGGCTGCCAGAAGGGTTAGTGGTAAATTGAAGTTGTAATCTGTTACAGGGTGCAGCCAGTGACTGCTCCTTCACCTCTCGTATACTCTCCCTACCACATCCTAATTCATTCGGCTGGGATGTTGGATGCAGATGAGTCCAATTAGTCTTTTTAGCTACAAGCCCAGTTCCTGTTTCTGCCCATCCCAATGAGTGCCAATTAACTCCTTAACTCACAACACTTAGGTATTCACTCCTGCCCACCTGTGACTCATCTATCAACTGAGAGGGGATGGTATTGCATTGTTGTGTAGCCACTCCGCTCACAAGCCCCTTTAAAAGGCGGGTGAAGTGGGGGCTCGCTCACTTTCTGGTAAGGTGTTCCTGTTACTCTGGCACCTTGAATCTCGGCTGATCCAGGACAGGTAATCCCCTGAGCATGGTCTCTGTATACTGCTTTGATTGGACTTGTCATCTGTTATTTTAGTATGTTCTGTTAGCGTGGTCCCTGTTCACTGCTTAGATGGGACGATGGATATGTTAACATTGTTTCTGGTTTGTGTACTATCAGGAGTTTCAGGAGAGGTGAGGCCTAGCAGTGGTGGAATGTGGGCAGAGAAGCAAAGGAAAGGTGAATGAATGTCTGCAGCTTTGTAAGTGTGTCCAGGTTATTTGCTGCATGGCTCTTAATTTAAATTGTTGGGGAAGCTGGGACATAGGTCTTCAGCTTAACGGATGGACTTAAGGGTAATGACCATTTGTTCCCCTTTGGATTGTGTTTGGTTGGATTGCCATATGGACTTGTGATCTGCTATTTCTAGTATGTTCTATTATTATCAAGCTTGGTTAATAAAGACTCACTAATAAAACCTTAGACATGTCTGGTATAATCTCGCTTGCACCCCGTAAGCAAGTGGTGGGTGGTGCTCTTGGCCTGTGCTGGATTGGTCAGCAAGGCTGTGTTATCTAGGGAATATTGATGGAGGCAAAGTGGGCTACATGCTGGTGGTAGTTACTTTTTTGCCCCCAGCCTGGAGTTCCTAGAAAGGAAACCCTAGAGACAGACATCATTTATAAAGGGAAATATATAATCTCAAGGGTCCCGTGATTAGGGACCAGCTGTACCACTCCCTCAGTGCAGGGAGTTAATTTTAGTAAGTGAATGACGTGCATTCATAAAAGCAGGGCAAGGAAACTTTCAGCTAAGGGCGGGAGGCTGGGAGACTGGGACCTTGTGGGATCTAGCGCTGCATCTGAGGCCCCAGATATGGACTCGGTTTCACAGGCACGGAGCAGGCCTTAGTTCAAAGACTCGACTCTTTTTTTTTTTTTTTTTGAAGGCAGAGTGAAGATCCTTCCCATCCCTCCCATCTGATGGTTTACTCTGTAAATGCTTGCAACAGCACGGGCTGGGATCCTGAACTCCATTTTGATGTCTCACCTGGGTGGCGGGAATGCAACTACCTGAGCCAAGAACACGTGCTGCCCTAGCCGGGTGTGCATTAGCAGGAAGCTGGGATCTCCAGCAGGTGGGTTATCCCAGGCACACAGGCATTCCATGCAGCACTGAACCACTGTGCCAAATGCCTGCTCCAGTTGTTCACCTGGATAAATGTTTCTTCATAGCTTTGTACTCTTAGGACCGTTTCCAGAGATTCCTCTGTGTGTGTGTGTGTGTGTGTGTGTGTGTGTGTGTGTGTTACAGAGAAAGGATCATTTTCAGTTAATACTGTTGTGCCACTATAGATTCCTTTTTTTTTTTTTTTTATAATTTCAAATCCGTGAGATTTTGGACAGTGGAAAACCAGAAAAACCAAACTTTTCTAATAAATCTTGCTTTAAAACTAAAAAAAATTCATTCTATGTATATTGATTATATGTCAACTATGAAGATAGCTCAGAACTAAAAATAGAGTGGGCTGGTGGTAACTACAGCAGGGAATTCTGCCTAGCTAGACATACCGCAGCCTGGTGAACCTTAGGACGATCTGCTATATGTAAGGAAGTAAGAAGTTCAAAATCGATTTTGGAAACCAGGTGATTTTCACAAAAACATAAGAAATCAAAGCGGCCTATAATAAATGCCCAGAGAATAAATGCTCCAGTTTTTCAGGGGCACAAGAACTTTGCAGCACTGGCGTGCTGAGGGTGGGGAATGGGGGAGGGTAGGTGCAGGGTTCTGTGCATGGAGGGAGGGCTTAGTGGGGTTGGAGGCTGGGCAGGAGTGTGTTCCAAGGAAGAGGTGCAGAAATAGGAGTGCACTTAGTGGATAATAATGAGGGGACCTGCTGGCTGCATGAATGAGGTGGATGTGATTAAAAAAAAAAAAAAACTCAGGGATGCTTGGTTGTGGGACCATAGCCTTGGGACTGTATTTTAGGTAAGTGAAGTGGGCAAAAGAGGGTTTTGCAGTATGCCATTTCCTGCAGTGTGTAATAGGAAGGAGATGCATGGGCTGGGGTAGGGGGCAGGGAGGAGGTCGGGAGAAGGGAGCCTAGAAGTAGAGACCAGTTATTAGGTAAAATCCAAAAACACTACCCTATCCTTTGTTCAAGTCCAAGGGGTCGGAATGGAAGGGAAGTACCTGATGGAGGGGAAGGGACATTAATGCCAAATGATTCTTAAACATAGTATTTGTTCTGTAAATCAATTAATCAATACAATGTTAGAATGCAAGGTAAGATGGCTGATCTAGTGATTTCAGACATTATGTATTAACAATGGACTCGGTGCAGTAACTCCTTTGGAACCCACAGTTTTTCTTCCCTTATATTCTTTCAAATTCCTCCTCTCCACACTCCCTGGCTTTTCATGCATTTTTTAAATTTTAAATTTGTATTTTTTAAAAAGGCAACTATTTTAAAAAAAGATTTATTTTTATTGCAAAGTCATAGAGAGAGGAGAGAGAAATAGATAGATCTTCTGTCCAATGATTCACTCCTCAAGCCACTGCAATGGCCAGAGCTGAGTCAATCCAAAGCCATGAGCCCAGAGACTTCTGAGTCTGCCATGGTACAGGATCCCAGAGCCTTGGGCCATCCTCAATTGCTTTCCCAGGCCACAAGCAGGGAGCTGGATGGGAAGGGTGGCTGCCAGGATTAGAACCTGTGCCCCTGGGATCCCAGCACGTTGAAGGCGAGGACTTCAGCCACTAGGCTACCACGCAAGGCCTCGTTCATTTTTTAAAAGAAAAGATTTATTTTTATTGGAAAGTCAGATTTACATGGAGAAAGATTTTCCACTCTCTGGTTCACTCCCCAATTGGCCGCAGTGGCCAGTGCTGAGCCGATCAAGAGCCAGGAGCTTTTTCCCGGACTCCCACATGGGTGCAGGGTCCCCAGGTTTTGGGCCACCCTCCGCTGCTTTCCCAGGCCACAAGCAGAGAGCTGGATGGGAAGCGGAGCAGCCAGGACAGGAACTGGCAGGGGGAGGATTAGCCAATTGAGCCATAACACCTGACCCTCCTGTAATTTCAAAATTCATCTCTGAATGGGTTTACCGGAGGAAAGCCAAGGAGGCTAGGCAAAGGTTGAGTTCCCTCCTTCGCTAATTGCCTTCCGCGGAGGCACGTGGCCAACTCGTGCGCTTTAGCGGGTGTAACGTGACCTTCAGAACTCCTTAGGACTTAGCGGTGCTGCATCTCCTTAGAGACCGGCGCACTGGCTCGCTCCCCGAGAGGGGTGTGAGTGAGTAAATGACTGATAGGGCGGAAAGCTATGCCCCCAACCCCACGTTTTGCTGGGGAAGGCAGGCTCTGGGTTTTGCTCTTTTAAAATTCCAGGGCGGCTGGCACGCACGCCTCCGCTCCGCGACTAGGTCTTTCCCACTCCCCGCACACTGCACCAGCTTCCCACCCCAAGTCCTGATTCATGAACCGTGCCACCTTTGTCTCATTTTAAACTGTGCAGACTATTTTAATCCTCCCAGCCCCATCCTAGATCTCCCCGCCCCCGCCCTTCCTTCCTCTTCGGGCAAGCTCTGATGTAAAGCGCTCACTAGGAAGCAGAGAGCTCGTCCTGGTCGGCTAGGAGTAGAGGAGAAGCAGAGAAGCCCCCTCCCCGAGTCCCGGCAGCCGGCCCCTTTAAGGTGCCGCGCTCTCCGAAGTGCGGGCGGGGAGCCCGGGAGCCGGCGCGGGGCCAGGCAGCCGGGTGGGAAGTCCTGCCGTCCTCCTCCCCCCACTGCGCCCGCAGCCCGGCTGGCGGGGCCCGTGCGCCCTCCGTCCTACGCGCACGGGCGGACCATGCGGTGGCTCTGAGCCATGTCCTCCTCCTCCTACGCCAAGAACGGGCCGGCGGACGGGCCGCCCTCCCCCGCCTCGCAGGTACCGCCTCCTCGCCGCCCAGGAGCGCCCCGCCTTCGCGCCAGACTGGCGCCCCCCAACCTCCAGTCCCGGGAGTCGGTGGCCCGGCTCCCCCTCCCTCCTCCGCGTCTCTTTCCCCTCCCGCTCCTCCTCCTTCGACTCCTCCTCCTCCTCCTCAACGTAGTCCAGGTCTCTGCGCTCCGGCTCCGGAGCCCGTAGCCTCCCCCAGCCGATGCCGGGGACTCGGACCCCGCACCCTCAGAGTCTTTGTTGATGGATGTGGTGGGTGCTCGCGGGTTGTTCTTCCCGGAAATCTTTTCAGCTGTCCGGGCTTGGAGTGGGTGGGGGCGGGGGCTGTATTCGGGAGCTCCGGGAGATAGATTTAGGGACTTGGGTGCGAGCTCCGGGTAGCGGCGGGGAAGGAGGGTCCCGTGGTTCCACGTTGCGGCGCTCACCGGCTTCTCTCTGGCCCCCCGCGTGTGGAATCCAGGTGGCCCGAGGCACCACGACCCGGAGGAGCAGGTTGAAAAGATCCGATGGCAGCACCACTTCGACTAGCTTCATCCTCAGACAGGTAGGCAGCGGGTCCGTGCCACTGGGCAAGCGGTGCGGAGGGTCCTGGGACCCAGAGCAGGTCCCCAGGTGCGGGAGCTGCGGGGCCGGTACCCGCACCCCGAGCGCGCTGCTTCGGGGTTCCAAAGTCTCCCAGATACTGGCGTCCTTGGTCCCGCGTGCGCCTGTTCGGGCTGCGTCCTCCCCCACCCCATTTTCTGTCAGTACTCCTGCAGCCCCGAAGTCCTGGGGTCCAGGTGTCTCCTCACTACCTCGGGAGATGTGTGTGAGTGGATATGGGTCAGCAGGGACCGGGATGTTGGGCTGGGATGCTGAACTGAGGAGCTGGGAATAGTGCACTTTCTGGGCGGGATGGGGGTAGGGGAGGACGGCCTTCGCGCTTGGAATAGAGGCACCTGCGGGTGCAGGGGGTCTGGGGTGGGCCGGGTGAAGGGGTTGGGTCTTTCGGTTTTGTGCTGTGTTTAAAGATCTTCGAGCTTCAGTCAGAGGAAAGCAGCTTGGAGCTGGAAGTTTGGTCTCAACTTTGGGACCGCTGCGTGAATTTTCGCTTAATTAGGGAAAAGCGGTTGGACCTGGTTAAATCAAGTTAAGCGAAGGCCACCCATGGGCTCCCCTAGTCTGGGCTATTTGTGCTTGATGTTTATTTTCTTGGTGCTTTCTTCTTCCCTGCGGCATGGTTGCCGGGGCCAGCTGTTTGTAACCGGCATGGCGGGCAAGCTGGGACTTCTGTGGTGCCTGTCACCTTGATCCAGCAAACTGGTGCTGAGTTTTCTTGCTGTAGCTAGAAGCCCCTCTAGCGCCTGGTGAAGAGATCTTGGAAAGCCGCGGTGTGTGTGCATGTGCATTTGGGGTGACCTGGCAAGTCGCAGGTTCTGCCCTGGGTTGCTGGGGTGACCTTGAGTGGTTTCCTTCCCTGCAGGTCACTCGGATCCTTGTGGGTTTAACTTGGGACTGCAGGTGTGGTGTGTTTCTCTAGTGATGGTTATCACCTGAAACAGCTTGTCCAAGGAATGGGTGTTCAACTCAGGGGATCGGACTCGGATTTCTCAGGGGTCCAAAAAGCATGTGCAGAATTCCTCCTTGAAATTCTGGACCCGGAGTTATTACTGCTGCTTGATTCAGTGAGCACGCAGCGTGTCTGCTCTTAGGAGAAAGAAATGTTGGACTCTGGGTTCATTCTCAAAATAGGCTCCAGCCCATTGGCAAGGCTTAGGTTGTGTATTTAAAAACACAGAGACATTGTTCATATTTTAAACATTTCTGAGTTACGCTGTCGGAGGTCTTGCTTGTGCAGGTGCCTATTTTTGGTAGTACTTTTTGGTAGTACTTATTTGTTGTAAATTCTTGGAAATTCTAATTACATAGCAGTTTCTAATTCTAATTACATAGCAGTTTGTTCCATGAACTGCTGAACTAAAACTTTTGAGTTAATCTGCACCATCCCTGCTGTGTTTCCACACACACACAAAACAGTGTTCTGCCCTCGGTTTATGCTGTGATTCAAATAATAGAAGTTTTTGTAAATCGTGCTGCTGTGTGCTGGCTTGGAAGTGTAACTATTAATACATACTAACTAATTTTGGGTGTAAGTTGATTTTTAAAATATGTTTTATAAAATATTCTGAAACAGGGATTCATTGGTTTGATAAAATGATCCAATTTAAATTCAGGAATTAATTGTAACATATACACAATTTCGTTTTTTGACACAAAGTACCGAATGTTTGTAAGCATTTTTCTTTTTTTTTTTTTTTTTTTAAAGATTTATTTTTTTTATTTTTTTTTTCATTGGAAAGGCAGATATACAGAGAGGAGAGACAGAGAGGAAGATCTTCCATCCGATGATTTACTCCCCAAGTGAGCGCAACGGGCCGATACTATGCCGATCCGAAGCCAGGAGCCTCTTCCGGGTCTCCCACGCGGGTGCAGGGTCCCAGGGCTTTGGGCCGTCCTCGACTGCTTTCCCAGGCCACAGGCAGGGAGCTGGAAGGGAAGCAGGGCTGCCGGGATTAGAACCGGTGCCCATATGGGATCCCGGGCGTGCAAGGTGAGGACCTTTAACCACTTGCGCCACCGCGCCGGGCCCTGTAAGCATTTTTCTTACACATGATCCTGTATAAACGACATCATATAGATTGCTACAATGGCAGGAGATGAAAAATGAAAATTTCAGATGGAATTTCTGTGTCTTAGGAATAAAAATGACCAGTTACTACCTACATGCCAAGCAAAGCAGCACCCCATTTGTTTGTGTTAATAGAAGCTCATTGTTTGTAGGATGAATGGCCAGTGACTTTCTGGTTTTTGAAGTCTTGGGATGTCGCAGTGGTGGAATTCCTTGGTAATATTTCTCCGTCGTGCAGGGCTACTTCGCACAAGCAGAATGCAGCAGGGATACATATGGAAGCAACGTTTCCTGGAAGAAAAACATTCAGTAAAGAAAGGCATGTGTGCTGTTAGATGGGGGATGCTTGACCCAGGGGTGAAGGGCCAAGGGCAGTTGGCAGACTTCTTCAATGAAATACCCTCTGTCTTTTGAGCTGATAAAGAAAACCAAAAAAGGGTTAGTGTTGGTTTGTGTCCAGGCACACATTCGCATTGGCCCCAAAATAAGCAGCCTGAGTGAGAAACGGGAGCCTGTCTCCACTCTGAGTGCTGTTCACAGGCAGCTCTGACCTTGTTTCCTGGTTGGCTAGATCACTGGCCTCCACAGTGTGGCAAGGATGGAGGTTTTGGAATGAATCCAGGGAGCCACTAAGTGGCTTCAGGGAGGAAAGGTGAGAAGATTAATATATTGTTACTGAAAAGGGAAAGAGAGAGCAAGGGGTGACCCAGAAATGTTCTTGGTGCTCAGAGGCAGACCTTGGACATTCTGCAAAGCTCCTGCTCTTGACTGAGGTGGCAATTCCGGGATTGGCTGGTGGTAGAAAGGAATGATGCTTTTAAGAAAGGCTTTCCTCAAAGCGTGGCTACCCTTGGACTGGCTTTGCAGGTGAGGTCATAGAAAATTCTCCCAGGAGATCCCCGGGAGAGAGGCAGTAACCTAAGTATATGAATGCATCCTATGTTCCTGCTTTTAAGCTTTTAGGGAACACTGGTGTTTACTAGGTGTCCAGCACTGTATTGGTTTATTTGTGTGTTTGTGTTGGGGTGGGAAAGAAGAGAGAGAGGCAGATGAACGAGATGCAACCCCTGTACTCAGATGTTACAGTCTAGTTATGGGGACAGAGGGCTATGAAAATTATATAGTGAAGAGTAGCTAGACCTGTGCCCTGAGTGTTCAGATAGCCGTGGGTATGTCGTTGCACTTAGAATGCGTAAGGCAGAATATTCCAGATTAGTCCTCTTCTACTGAGGTTTGAAGAGAAAGCCTGATCCAGGTGGAGTGGGCATGAGGATTTCTTGCCAAGTTTCTGTTGGGAGGACTGGAGTATGACAAGGCCTGCGGAGCCCTGGTGGAGGGCTCTTACTCTCCCCTCTGTCTAATTAACCTTTAATCATTGTTAAGATCCAAAAGCTCAATCTTCACCTCTTTCTCTGACCTTGCCGATAAGGTCAGTTCCTCAGCGAGGGGCCCAGAGTGCCTGGTGCCGCTTTTCATGGCACTCCTGCAGTGTTATAATTGAACACGTACTTGGATTTTTTTCTGTTGATGTTTGTCTCCCCATCCAGATCATGAATGTCATGAGGCAGGGACATGTCTGCATTTGATCTTCTCTCAGTTTGAGTGACACCTATTTACTTGAGTGAAGGAAGGAGGGGATGGCTAGAAGACTAATGGGATATATTTTCGGAATGATGTGCTTCAGAATGACATGCTTCATGCCGTGGAGAGAAGTCACCTCATAGTAAACTTCTGTCCTGGAATTGGTAGCTTAGAACAACAGTGTGTATTTCTGTGGGCTGAGCAAGCTGTCTCTCAGTTTCAGGGGATCTTCTTCTGGGCATCCAGTGTAATGGCCAGAAGGTGCAGGATAGGCTCGCACATGTGGTTAACAGGTAGAGCTGGCTGCTCATTGAGAACTCAGCCGCAGCACTTGACAGAAGGCTCGGTTTTCCTCCTCCTGGGCTGCTCAGCACAGTTGCTTGAGCTTCCTGATAATAGGGTGGCTGCCTTCCAGGAAGGAGCACCCCAGCCAGGAGAGGCTGAGCTGCAGCTGTACTAATCCCCAGGCTGTGAAGCTGTGCCACATCACTTTCCTTGCAGTCTCTGAATCCCAACAGGCCCAGTGTCTTGCCCAGTTTCAAGGTGGGGAGAAAACAGATGCTTTTTGGATGGAATGTGAAAGATCGCATTATGAAAGAACATGTGACAAGCAAAATTATCAGTCAAACTCAATGTTTGATTTAAAGATTATCCAGTTCATATAATAAATTAAAGTGTTATTTCAGTAAACACAAATACTTGATACATTTGATTTTCAGAAAGATTTATTTAGTATTTATTTGAAAGGCAGGTGAGAGGGAGGGAGAGAGAGACTCATTTGCTGATTCAAGTGATTTCAAATGGCTGGAACAGCTAGGTTTAGACCAAATGAAAGCCAGAACTCCACCTTGGTCTCCCATATGGTCCTCTCCAGTGAGTGACAGGGGCCGTAAGAACTTGGTCTGTCCTCTGTTACCTTCCTAGGCACAGTAGTAGGGAGCTGGATCAAAAGTATAACAGCCGGGGCTCCAAGTGGCATTCTGCTTTGGGATGCAGGCCTCACAAGTGTAGCTTCACCCGCTGTGACACAGCACTGGCCCCTTCATAAATTGTAAATATTCTGTACATTAAGAAGAAATGGAGAGGTTGCCACTGTATTGCCAGTTAAGCTGTTGCCTGTGATGCTGGCATTCTATGTGGGTACTGGTTCAAGTCCTGGCTGTTCAGTTTCTGCTCCACCTTCCTGCTAATGTGCTTGGGTAAGCAGTCATGATGGCCCCAAGTGGGCCCCTGGCTTCTACATGTGGAGACCCAGTGAAGTCTAGGATCCTTATTTCAGCCTGGCCCAGTCCCATCCATTGTGGCCATTTAGTGAATAAACCAGTGGATGGAAGATCTGTTTCTCTCTGTAACTCTGTCTTTCAAGTAAATCAAAAAAAAGTCTATTTAGAAAAAGGAAGAAAAAGGAGCTCCCTGGTCCAATCAAATGACTTGCTAAGGCCTCATTACAGAAATCATATTGAACATAGAAACTAGAAGTGGCAGGTACTCAGTGATCGATAAATTGTTAAGTAATGGTTTACATACAGCACCGTTTCTCCATGAAAGGAAAAAATGAAGTAGACCTGCATGCATTGATATGGGAATGTTTAAGACATTAGCCCAAATAGAGTCAAGGAGAAAAATTAGGTGGAGAATAAGACACACAATTAGATACACAAAAGAGCACGAGGAGGGGCTGGTGTGAGGGCAGCACCTTGGGAGTCACCGGTGTGAGAGCACCTTGCGTTTGTGAAAGTGTGCTGCTCAGATTCTTGTTAGAAGAGTTCAGCTATCATGTTGATGCTATAGTAAATCAAGTTGGCTTACAACTTCTTTATTTTTAAAAGATGTATTGTATTTTTATTGGAAAGTCAGATATACAGAGAGGAGGAGAGACAGAGAGGAAGATCTTTATTGATTTACTCCAGCTGGCCGTAAGGCCAGAGCTGAACCGATCCAAAACCAGGAGCTAGGAGCTTCTTGGTTTCCCATGTGGGTGCAGGGTTCCAAGGCTTTTGACTGCCCTTGACTGCTTTCCCAGGCCACAGGCAGGGAGCTGGATGGGAAGTGGGGCCACCAAGATTAGAATTGACTCCCATAAGGGATCCCTGCACTTGCAAGGTGAGGACTTTAGCTACTAGGCTACTGCACTAGGCCCTAACTTATTATTTTTTTAGAAAATTTATTTTTACTGGAAAGATTTACAGAGAAGGAGAGAATAGAAAAATCTTCTGTCTGCTGGTTTATTCCCCAGATGGCCTCAAGGCCAGAGCTGAGCTGAAGCCAGAAGCCTCTTTTGGATCTGCTGAATGAGTGCATGATCCAAGGGCATTGGGCCATCCTCTACTGCTTCACCAGGTCACAAGCAGGAGGGTGAATGGGAAGTGGAGCAGCTGGGACATGAACCAGTGCTTATATGGGATCCTAGTGCTTCCAAGGGTAGGATTAGCCAATTCAACCATTGCACCAGAGCCTGTGGGTTATAGTTTGAGCACTGGTTTTATACGTGTTTCTCTGATGCTGAGCGAGTTGGTAACAGAAGGTGTATGCTTAATTACATCTGTAAGAATAATCAGCTGCTGAGGGCATATATTTATGCCAAATTTATCTAGATACTTAAGAGTTGTAGAATTGTAGAAAAGGAGGAGATTGTAAAAAGAAAGCATTTCGGTCTCTCATTTGCAGAGGCTGAAAGATAGGCTCAAGTTGCATGAACGGAGGGTGCTGGGGCCAACACAGCCGATTCTGACTTGAATTCCATAAGGTTTTTTTCCCATCACAATATACTTGAGCTCTGAATAATTAATGCAGACACAGAAATTCTGATTGGTGTAGGTTCATGAAAGCACATGTGGAATTTACTCCTCTGAGAGCCTGTGTTTTTTGTTTTCTGATTAAAAATTTTTTTTGTTTTTGTAATTTTTATAATTTAAAATTTTACGGTACAGTTCCATAGAGTCAGGGATTTTCCACACTGCTACCAAATTCCCACCCCCTGAACTGATTTTCTCCATATTGTTGCAGTAATATAGTTCTTCATAAGGAGTTGTAATTCCATCACTGTTATTTAAGTATGCCCTGTAATTGCTGGTATAGACAATGTCAGGTAGTCTAGCATCCCATTGTCTAGATATGTCCAACAGCTTCATTGGGAGTCAAGCTTTGATTTGGAAGTAAGAATGCATATTGCACTGTGAATGTTCTTTATCTGTGTGACTGCTGGTGTCAGAGAATCTGGAGACCAGGTTTGTATTTTTTTTTTCTCAATTCTATCATGAATAGGATGTTCGTTTATATGATGCATGGTTCTTGTCGGGTAATTATTTGTATCTTTATTTACTTACTTAGCTAAGTCAACATATCAACCAGACTCTAATCAGTCTGACATAACTACTTGAGCTTTTATTACCAAGGTGCTTTAATATAGAGATATGGATTAAACAGGTGACCGGAAAGCTTGGGCAAAAGTGGGAAGCATCTAACCAGAGGGACATAATGAAGCAGGTGAAATCATTTGGTCTTGCCCTGGCAAGGCAACCACAATCGGGATTTGAAAGTCAATGAATCTGTAACAGGCTAATTTTTACTTTGGTAATTTTGTATGGCTTGCAAATGATGTTATAAATATTCACATGGCCCTTGGCAGAACAAAAGTCCCTACCTCTGGTGTAGAAACTAAACCCAGAGGTTGGTCACAGCAGGAAGCCACCGTTACCTCTGGGCTAGAAGGGCCAGGGAAGGATAACTGAAGTCAGGTGGCAGGAGCTGGACCACAGGGATCCAGTTTGGTGGGCCTGAAAGACACAGTGGGGGGCCGCCTCCGCCAGAGAAAGGGGAAGTAGGCTGGCATCTCCCTTCCTCCTGGGCTGCAGTCTCTTCTCAGTCCCTTGGCTGGCTGAACCCCGCTGAAAGCCAGGTGGATGGGGAGCCAGAGCGAGGAGGAGTAGGTTTGAGGGAAGGCGGGACAGAACTGGGTGAACCATGTTTATGTTTGGGACCCTAAAAGTCAGCACAGATGGACGTTTCCCCCTGGCTCCCTCAGCACCATTTGCTGGCTAAATGGAATGCAGTTACAATGAACTTGGTGCAAAAGTGCATACTCATTTCCTTTATGAATGTTTTGGGAGGGCGAATCTTCTCAGATTGAGATCTTAAAGGACTCTTTGTCTTGGCAAACTTGGCTTTGTTCTGGCTTTGGGTTTACACTCATTGGGCTGAGGTTACAAGCTCTTGATGATAGCTGGAATGATGAGGCAGCTAAATCTCAGTTTGTAGTCAGTTTTTCCTCAGTCTCGATCTGTCCTCTGGGCCCCAAAGTTCCCTAGATTTTGCTTCTGTAAAACACTATTTAACCTTCCGTTTAGGATGGTACAATCACATTAAAGTTTAAATTCTGTTTCAAGTTTTAACCTTTCTAGATAATTACAGGAAGCTGTGTGGAAACCAAAGCTGAACATGACCTTGGCTGTGTTTTTGGCATTTTGAATCGACTCTACTTGCTGCCTGAGACACAGCTGCCTTAGTTCTCTCAGAGCATATACTGATTCTTCACCAAGATGGAAAATTAAAGACCGCCTCCGTGAGGAAGTAGTTTCATCAAACTATAGGGTGGAACTACTGGTAGCAGCCAGTCTGTCCCCTCGCGGAGTGTCTGCTAACTCAGTAGGTTTGTCTGGGGCCATCATGTTTGGTCCTGACCCATCTTTTCTAGCTGTGCTCAGGGCAGTGTCCAAGTTCGTCCTCATTCGCAGAGCCTACCCATTTCTCACTCAGGGCAGGGCACAGCTGTAACCAGAGTGGGCAGCTTGCAACTCACCGAGCGTCCTTGAGGATGTTACCAGCTGTCCTTGGGTGTGGTGGGAGCTGGCCATGCAGACCTCATTCTGATCCAGAGCTCTGTGTTTGGCCTCTGCCTGTTCTCCAGTAGCATTCTGAGCTGGACCATGTTCTGGAGTGGCCGCCACCCCTTCTCTGCTTGCATCATCTTCATCTGAGCTGCTTTCCGGCTGGGATGTGCATGCTGAGAACGGGTTATAGTTATCTAAAATGTCCATCCTCTGAGCTGGGTGGCTGCGGGGTGTGCTGGTGTAAGCCCTCTTCACTTCTGTTGAATGCTGTGGCACACAAGGAATCAGAAGATGTCATTAGTGCAAAAGCCTAATTATAGACTCAGGTGAAGGGAAACAGGGCCGTGCTCTCAAGGGACAGTCACGACAGGCCAGGTGTGGTGACAGCCTGCTTTCAGAAACAGAGCTCCCTGGGGCCGGTATCACGACACGGTGGTTCAGCTACTCCTTAGGATGCCTTTATCCTGTATGAAAGTGCCAGTTCAAGTCCTCGTTGCTCTGCTTCTGATCCAGCTACCTGCTCACGCACCTCTGAGGCAGTGGAGGGTGGCCCAAGCACTTGGGTTCCTGCCACCGACGTGGGAGATCCACCTGGGGAGGCCCCAGTGGGAGACCCAAATGCAGTGCCTACTTTTGAGCTGACCCAGGGCAAGCTGTTGTGGGCATTTGGGAAAGTAAGTCAGCAAATGGACAATCTTTCTCTTTGTGCCTTTTCAATAAATGAATTAATAAATAAATAAAAATCAGATAAGACAGGTTATCATCAACACATGGCTCGAATATCAACAATGCTTTGAAATTCCTTGATGACAGTTTCTCGTTTTAAGTTGAATGCGCACGGTGCTATTTTTTTCAACACATGCATAGAGCAGAGGTAATTACTTAGATCTGAAGGGATGCAGTTCATTATTTGTAATTTATATCCTGAAAGCTTTAATTCGATAAGGGCTTCAGACTTACATCGCAAACTGCTGAATCTTCCTGATTCTGTCACTTGTCACGTGGATGGCAAGTCCTGTCTGCCTTATTTCTGGTTTGATAGTCTCTGCTGGTGCGCCTGTCTTTATCCATCCTTGCAGCTAATTGGTAGTATTTGTGTTAGGAGGAAATACTTTGTGAAAAATGAACTTGACACGAAAATGCATTTTTCTGGTAGTCAGTGACTAAAAGTGGAAAACTTGTAGTATTCATTGACACCATCTATCATGCTATTTTAAAACTCCTTATGGGAAAAGTGGTTTTTTTTGTTTTGTTTTTAGCACATGGAAAACCCAGGAAAAATGAGAATGCATAGTAGCTGTATGGAAAAATTTATCACCCCATCTATCTGCTTTTTAATCTTTATTTTTCATCTACTTAAAAGGCAGGGGAGGGGGAGGGTAGACAGAAATTTTTGATGCACTGATTCACTCCCCCAAATGCTTGCAATACTTAGAACTGGGCCAGTCTGAAGCCCAAAGATCAGAATGCCCTCTGTCTCCTACTTTGGTAGCAAAGACCCCAACACTTGAGCTGATATCTGCTGCCTCCTGGGGTGCGTTAGCAGATAGCTGGATTGGGAGTGAAGTAGCTGGAACTTGAATGGGCACTCACTCAGATGTAGGATGCAGGCCTTTCACATAGGGGCTTAACCCACTGTGCCATATACATACCCTCTACTTTGTTTTTAATTGACCTAGTGCTATTACTAAAATATAAAATACTGGTTATAGTTGAGAATCAAGCAAGTGGGTAGGTACATTGACCACTGTAATTGCTAGAATGCTCCCTAGTTGCTGCTGGTGTGTGTGTGTGTGTGTGTGCGCGCGCGCGTGTGTGCTGAACAGAAGGCGAAAGAAGATCTCTGTCAGACACGGAGATGCTGTACTCTTTAAAAATATCTTTTTTTTTTTTAATTGGGAAGTCAGATATATTGAGAGGAGGAGAGTCAGAGAGGAAGAAGTTTTGTTTGTTGATTCACTCCTCAAGTGGCCACAACAGCCGGAGCTGTGCCAATCTGAAGCCAGGAACTTCTTCCGGGTCTTTCTTGCAGGGTCCCAAGGTCTTGGGCCATCCTTGACTGTTCTCCCAGGCCACAAGCAGGGAGCTGGATGGGAAGTGCGACCACTGGAGTTAGAACTGGTGCCCATATGGAATACCGGCACGTGCTAGGCAAGGACCCTAGCTGCTAGGCTACTGCGCCAGGCCCAAGTGCTGCACTCTTACTGTCACTCTAATCTAACGTTTTTGTCAGTCCAGAATGAAACTTCAGTAGCTCTCCAGCCTTGTCCCTGCACCTGCTCCTTGACCGGCTGCTTCGCTGCTCTGTCATGATGGACTTGTCTATTCTGGACATTTTATGTAAATGTAGTCATACCGTATGTGGCTTTTTGTGACTGGTTTCAAGTTTTTTGTTTTTTTTTTTTCTGGCTGTACATCATCCTGAATGGTTTTGATTGTATAGTTTCTCTTCTAAACATACAGATGTTACCTTGTGGTGTAATGTGGAGGATCATATTTGTATTTGTTTACCTACCATTTTTAAGATTGATTTTCTTTATTTGAAAGGCAGAGTAATGGCAAGGGCGGGAGAGGTAGAGAAAGAGCAAGAGAGCGAGAGATCGATCTTCTGTCTACTGTTTCATTTTCCGAATGGACATGACGCTGGGCCTGGGCCCTGCCAAGGCCTGGAGCCTGGCTCTCCATCCTGGTCTCACACATGTGAGGTGGCAGCTCAGGCCCCCGGGCCGTCTTCTGCTGCTTTCCCAGGTGCATTAAATAAGGAGCTGGCTCAGAAGCAGAGCAGCCAGACATAAAGCAGCACTCTGAACTGGGATGCAAGCATTGCAGGGGGCAGCTTAGCTGCCTGCAGCTCAAAACTGGCCCGGCCCCACTTTCATTGATTTTAGAACTGCAACCTCAGGTCATCAAGCTGAATGTTTATTGGGCAAAACTATTTGACTTGCGTGAAACTAAAACCCCTGACCCAGGCCTTGTTGTCATCAGGATTGAACGAAGCTGCAGGGGGAACCGGCGGGGGGGGGGGGATTTGCCGTCTGTAGAAAGGACATTTCCATAATAAGATGTGACAGATAGGATTAAAGAAAGTGAGCAAAGTAAGTGATGATGGCTCTCATTTTTGAAAATTTTTGGGTAATTATAGTTCAGAATGCTTTTATTTTCTCTAGGTGTTTACAGTAACTCAGTTTTGATAGCTGTAATATTTCTTCTTGAGAAACACAATTAAGGAGAAAGCAGAGCACTTGAGTCCCAAGTTAAGTGCAATATTTATGGGAATTATTGGGTATATAAAGCGGATTCTCTGTGACAGGTGCTGCTCAATTATATTTGAGCACTTCCCTTGGGGACAAAAGTCAATTATCAACACAGTCGTGTGAGAGAGAAATAGGTCAGCTGCAAACATTCTTGGCTAATTTCAGAAAGCTGGAAGGGTGATTTCATTTGGGGACGTGTTTTATTCCTGTGTTCTCTATGTTAAGGACTCTGGTGGGGAAGGCTCGGCTTCTCACTTGGCTTTGGTTGTCATATCCATGTACTTTAAGACAATATGAATATTTGTTTTGAGCATTAAAATGAAGATTAAGCTGTATAATATCTTTTGAAAAGCAGTGCCAGATTGGCATTGTTAGAGTCACGTGCACCATGGTTATTGCTAAAACTACTGTCTAATTAGTTGAGACGCTCAGCATGTGTCATATTTCCAAGTATTAAGTTTGCATTTCTTTTTTTTTTTTTTTCATTTATTGGAAAGGCAGGGAGACAGCTTCCATCTGTTGGTCCATTCCTGCAATGCCTGCTACTGCCAGGACTGGACTGGGCTTCCTAGTAGTCCATCTGGGTTTCTCACGAGGGTGGCAGGGAACCAGCAGCTTGAACCGTCATCACTGCCTCTCTGGGTACACATTATTAGGAAACTGGGATCTGAAGCAGAGGCAGAAAGTCACACCCAGGAACTCTGATATGGGATGCGTTATCCCAAGGAGTATCTTAACCGTCATGCCAAAACCTACCTCTGACTATTTTGTATAACTAATATTTCTACATAAAAGAAGAGTTTCTTTCTTTTCTTTTTCTTTTTTTTTTTAAGCAGAAACATTGGTGTGTTTTTAGAAAAACTAGTTTTCTTTGTGGTACAATCAATGTAACAAAATGGATCATGGAACCAGTTTTAAGCATCCAGTTTGGTAGTTTTAAGTACTTTCATTCACTGGTATGTTTGGCCTTGTTTTTCATAGATAGGGCAGTTACTTAGAAATACAAAGCAGGCAGGAAAACCTTGTAAAAATCTGCCCTATAAGTATACGCAAATGGTTCCTGTGACCTGCCATAACCCACATCTGGGGCTTTGTTAAAACAACAGCCACAAAAAGCCAGGCCTTGGGTGGGAGAGGAGCTGAGGATTCTCAGGCTGAGGAGGGAACAAGCGTGAGGATGCAGGAGGAGCCATGGTGACCACCCTGGACCTTTGGGGTGGAGAGTCGCAGGGAGACTGTGCTGCCTGGTCCTGTTTGCACACTCCTTTCCTTTTTCCTCCACTGTCTGAAATTTGAACAGTTTCATGATAATTTGGGTTAATGAACACTCTGTTTTAAAAATTTAATGTTCCCAGGAGTCTTAGGAGGCTCTTCTCATTCATACATCATTGCTATTTGACTTCCTCCTTGTAAGTAGGTTCGTTTTGGCATTGAAAAGAGGCCCCCACAAGAAGGCTGTCCACAAGGCTCCCTAATAAAGGTCCCTGGGTTCCCTGAGTCCTCCTGTCCTCGGCCTGTGCTGCTTGGGTGGCAGCTGCAGGTGTACCAGAGTGGGACTCCTCCTCCCGAGGCCTGGATCCTCCATCCCTCTTCCTGAACTGATCTGGAGCCACGGGCTTATTCCGGGTCACCCATGTGGGTGTAGGATCCCAAGGCGATGGGTCTTTCCACTGTTTCCATAGGCCATAAGCAAGGAGCTGGATGGGAAGTGAGACAGCTGGGGCATGAACTGGTGTCCTTTTAGGATGCTGCACTTGCAGGTGGTGGATTAGCCAATTAAACCGTTGTACTGGCTCCTGAACCATTCTTGAATCTTCTTTTTGCTGAAATACGGCTCTAGGCCTCCTTGTCTGGCCCTGCCCTGGCTGGCATCTGTTCTCTGGGTCATCTGCAATCTCCAGGCTCACAGCCTGCGGGTCTGATCAGATATTACCACTGATGTATCATGTAGGACAAGAGGAAGGAGGAGCAGAGAGGCAGGTGGGACATAACGATGCCACTCACACTTGGCTTGCAAATACAGGCTCCCAGTACTTTGGCCCCCCAACCTCTTCTCTGTGAGTCGAAGCCGAGTGTCACGGGTGCTCATGGTTCTGCCATCACAGCCTTAGTGGGAGCAAGAGGCTGCTCAAGTCCTGTACCTTGCTCTGTGAGAACGGTGCTACTTCCTGTGAACTAAGATGCCTTTTTTCAGTGCCTTGCTCTTAGGCTCCTTAGACCAGCTATGCATCACACATCCTCAACCTGGGGCCTTGGAGTGGCTCTTCCTCTGCCCTGTGTCACCCACATTCTACTGTGAAGGCAGCCTTTGCAGCTTTGGCCTGTCTCTCCTTGTAGAAGTTCCTTAGGGAACAAATATTATTCTCCTTCCCAGAACTCTACACAAAACTGGCCTTTCTTACGTATATTTAACTTTTAGAGTCTACCAATACTGACACTTTGATATTAAGGAAAGTGTAGAAATTTTCTGGGGCCAGTGTGGTAGCCTAGTGGCTAAAAGTCCTTGCCTTGCATGTGCCGGCATCCCACATGGGCACCAATTCTAATCCTGGCAGCTCTACTTCCCATCCAGCTCCCTGCTTGTGGCCTGAGAAAGCAGTCAAAGAAAGCCCCAAGTTTTGGGACCCTCCATCCATGTGGGAGACCAGGAAGAAGATCCTGGTTCCTGGTTTCTGATGGAAAAAAAGAGAAATCTTTTTTTTTAAGAGTTTATTTTTTATTGGAAAGTCATATAGAGAGAGGAGAAGAGACAGTAAGATCTTTCGTCCAATGATTCATTCCTCAAGTGACTGCAATGTCCGGATCTGTGCCAATCTAAAGCCAGGAGCCATTCAAGGTGAGGACTTAAGCCACTATACCACCCCTCTGGCCCCTGAGAAATCTTATTTAAAAAGTTTATTTGAAAGTCAGAATTAGAGAAAGGAAGAAGGAGATCTTCCATCTGCTGGTTCACTCTCCAAATGATGAACAACTGGAGCTGAACTTAGCCAAAGCTAGGATCCTGGCGCCTCCTCCAGGTATCCCACATGGATGCAGTGGCCCAAAGACTTACCATTCTCCACTGCTTTCTCAGACTATCAGCAAGGAACTGGATCAGAAGTGAAAGAACTGGGACTTGAACCAGTGACCATATGGGATGCTAGTGCTGCAGGTGACTGCTTTATGTGCTATACCACAGCACTGACCTCCAAAACTGGCTTCAAGCAGCAGTTCTCTCCAGGCATGGAGACCTCCCACAGATTTATGCATACAAATTTTATGTCCTCTTGCAAGTCCAGTTACAATTTTTCAGAACAATTTGTGCATTTCAAGTTTGTTTTTATTCTCTGTACTTATGGTGGGAGTGTGGCAGAGAGAAGAAAGAGGCAAGAGGGAGGTAACATTGAAGCCTGGATCTGAGGGGGGTTGCGGGACAGATAGTGGACACCTGTGTCTGAAGGATAGTGGGTAGGAAATGGTTGCAGAAAGGGAAGTGGATAGAGGATAACAATCAGACTTAGTCTGTCTCATACCTTATCTTGTGGCAGTTAGAAATGCTTCAGTTGCAGATAAACCAAAGCCCCACACGATGTGGAATTATTGGCTCATGCAGATGAGAGCAGTTCTTCAGGTATGGCTCGTTCTGTGTGTCTCAAATAACTAATGGCTCAGTGAACTTTTGTGACACCATGTGAGTCCTGGTACAAGAGTGACTGCTTGCTTTAGTGTGTTCTCAGCATGTGGATTTCCTTCTATAGAAGGTCTGCGGAGAGGGCCGAATGACTTCCGAGGTTGCATCAAGCTCCAGTCCCGTAGGATTGAAGTTTGTGTCCACAGGTCTCTGTGTGTGTGTGTGTCAGAGTTGGTGTTCACGGGTGTGTGTGCGTGTGTGTATTCACTCCTCTTGGTAGAAGGCCCTATGCTGCGGCTTTTGCAGTAGGCCTGTGTCCCAGATGTTAGCATGAAACACACAGTCTTTGTAAAACCTGAAGTAAGCCCATTCTTGAACACTGCAGCAAAGACATGTGGAAGGAGTCTATAGGAGGAGAGAGAATGCGGGCTTGAGCTAGGATTTATAACTTTTTCAGGCACATGCGTAAGGCATGAAGGGATGTGTAAAAAAGCAGGGCGTGCTGTCAACAGGGAAGCACCTGAGAGATGGGGAAGACTATTCAGGTCGACATTCCGGAAGCTGTCAAGAAGCGGGCCACTGCAGAGTGGTACAGCTCCCGCTGTTCTGAAATTACAACCCCCAGGAAGAGCAAGCAGTTAATGGGATTTTAAATCCATAATACAGCAGAAGAAGTTGCTGTGTCAGAACTTGGTAAGATGAGTAGAACCACAAGGTTGCTTCTCCCTGTTTGAAAACATTGCATTAAGGAGCTTTTAATGCCAATTTCCTGACTCAGCTCCTGTGTCGTAGGTCCCAGTATTCACACAGATTCCTCGGCATGGTGTTCTGTATCCCCAGGAAGAGGATAGGGGTGTTCCTGGTTGTCTGTTAGTTGGTTTTAGAATCTTTTAAATGAATGTTTTAATCTATTTTTTACATCTTTCATTAGCTAGTGCCTTCTTCATGGGACTGTGTGAGACTGAAGCTGGGAATTCCATTCAAGTCCCCCACGTGGATGACAGGGAGCCAAGCTCCTGGGCCATCATCTGCTGCTCCTCCAGGTGCACTAACAGGAAGCTACATCAGAAACAGAGTCGTTGGGCCTCAAAATCAGTCCTCCCATGTGGGGTGCAGCTGTCTCTATCTCTAGTGGCAGTGTCTCCTGTGTGCCATTGTACCTGCCCTGCTTTCTGTTTTTAAGTAATATTAACTATGTGTGTATGTATGCATGTATTTATAGAGAATGGACACATTTCATATATATTGCAATCCTGAGTTGAGAGCTTGGCTACACTTTCTCACTCTGTCTTTCTTCCTCCTTTTCCTCCCTTCCTCCTTCCTGTTGTATTTTTCTAGTTGTTACAGTAGCATATTTTCATGTTACTTCATAATCACAGGTTCAACACTCTGTTCTGATGTTTTTATAATAGTAGACCTTGTATTTTCAAATGGCCTGCATGTTTTAGAATCAAAGTTGTGTTTCTCAGGAATCTATATGGAAGCTGTGACCAGAGTGATGGTAGTTGGAGATGTGGTCTTTGGGAAATGATTAGGTTTGGATGAATCTCTTGTGATGCTTGTCTGTCTGCCAGAAAAACATTTTGTTGAGGGTCAGTGTCTGGGATTTCCTGATCTCCATAATTGTGACAAATATGTTCCTGAGGGCTAAATCATTCTTATAAGCCATGCCTCTTATGGGAGAGTTGCTTTGGATTTCCCCAAGCTGGGTCCTCTCATCCAAAGTGCAGCAAGCCAGTTACTGACACCAAGTGGCGGGATAGAGTAGGAGTTTTACAGATTGCAAGGAGGTAGCAGCTGTTGCTCAGGTCCCAAACTTCTTGATGGGATTAGGGAAAGTGGATCATATAGATTGAAGTAGGGGTAGGGCAGTGACTGATCAGCTCACAGGCAGTCCTCTGGTTGGTCCACAGGGCTTGTGCCTTTCCTTGGATTGGCCATTGCTAGAAGGCCAGTGTGCCTCTGTGGTGATGGTAGAGTTGGCTGTGGGCTGTCTGGACTCTACCCTTAAGTTGGGTGTTACTTTCTTTGCTCAGTGTAGATTGAGTTTCTGCCAAGCTCTGTGAAGTTAACTTTGGAATTCTGAGTGTTTGTGATGGGGTCTTGGGTGGTTGGCCTTCTTCTTGTGCTGTTCTTTTAATTTGGTGAGTTACTTTTGAGAAGGAATTGCCTTGCAGACATCAACAGGGCAGGCAAGAACTATAGACTAAAGGAGAGTCACCGGAATCCACGGAGTTTACACCAAAGACATCAGGTATGGGGTTCAACTTCACATCCTGTGCTACCGTTGACTAATATACTTAGTAAGTGGCTGCCCTTGACTCTTTCCTTTGCACCCCTCTTTAGTCAGGGGCACATGCTCCTACTTTATTATATAAAAAGTATACTAATATGTATTTATATTCTGCCTCATACTGGGAATGACTTAAGTTAGCTTGTATGATATCACAAGTGAATACAATGAACTGAAGAGAGAATACAGGGAAGGCATGTTGAATATACAAAATGTTTGCCCATGAAATCCTGTGCATTGCTGTTATTCTGAACTTTCTAAGTTACCTAGAAAAGAGAATGAGGTCATGTACAAGATTTACAAAGTCCAAGGGCGAACATTAGGCATTAAATTAAACCCTGAATAATTACACTTTGCCACAATTCTACCCTTTGAAATATCAGTGATGTGTGCATGTTGGAGCGTGGCTCAAAACCAACAGTGTTTCAGAATTCCAGATGACTGTAATCATTGGTGGAAATATACTCCAGGAGGAGCTTTTAGAATGACTTATTTCCATCAGAATTTACCAGTCAGGTTAGGTCAGGTTATGCTGCTGCAATCATATGCACTTCTTTCAAAATACTATTTATTTTTACAGTCACCCTACCCACATCACTTAGGTTAGGTCCTACTCTGCTTGCTGTTCTGGGTTCAGTAGAATGGCTGCCACCTGGAACTATAAGAAAGAATGAGAGACATGATGGCTCGGACCCTGGTCCTGGGCTTGGGTGCTGTACCATTGGAAATCACGGTTACATGCTTCTCTGTTGCTTTATAGGTCGTCTACAGGCAGATGAGCAGTTCCCATGGAGTAGATGACTCTTGCCCAAGGGATCAGTGGTCCATGGACCTAGGCTAGTGGTTGTGGCAGTCCCAGCATTCAGGTGTTGTCTCTGTGTCTGCTGTGGCTGCAGCAGTTGGCACCAATTCTTAGGCAGCTCACAGGAAAAACGGAAGGAACTTCGTGTTTAAGGGATTGACCCAGAAGTTAGATGCTTTCCTTCTGCTCACAGCCAAATGGCCTGACCTTTGTCGTGAGGCTACATCTAAACTTCAAAGCAGGCTGAGTGGCTACGCGGAGGCTGGAAACTGGGCCGGCTCTATTTCTGGATGGAGAGAATGCGTGTTGGGGCCAGTTAGGCACGCTCACCTCATCCCGGTCTTAATGCTACAAGTCTGGTTTTAGCATAGAAAACCTTTCTGTCCATGGCCTTGCAGACCTAGTCCTGGGTCTGCCATGCATCTGGAAATGTTCTGATGGGGTGGGCTGTGGCCAGTACTGCCAGTGTCCTCCCCATGCCCAAGGGCTCCATGGGAACCACTCATGTAGATATGCTTGCCAATTACCTGTGCCATGGCATGTGCTCCCCAATGTCATTCCTTTGGGATAATGCTGTCATGATGGAACTGGAAACCCCTCCTGGCAGTTTACCATCAAAAAACTAATCAAAATTGTCCTTGCTTTCCATCCTCACCCTCAGCATGGACCAGCTGCATATTTCTCCTCACCCATCGAAAGGCTCTCCCTCCTAGTTCATTTCCCGAAAGGCCAACAACAGCCAGAGCTGGGCTGGTCTGAAACCAGGAGCCTCCTCCTCATCCCTCACGTGGGCCCAAGCACCTGGGCTATAATCTGCTTACCCAGCAAGCTGGATCGAAAGTGAAGCAGCTGGGACTTGAGCCTGTGCCCTTATAGGATGCCCACAGTGCCGACTTTGTCAGATTATCTTATTGAATCTTCAACTTGTAGCTCTCCCTCCCTCCCTCGCACCTCTCTTGCCTTCCAGCCTTTGGTCTTTATCTTCTCTGAATAAGCCAGAGTGGCATTGCCTCTGAGCTTTTACACTTCTGCCTTTTCCCTAGCTCCTAAGGTATCAGCTCCATCTCATCCTTCATATCCCAGCCCAGGTATCACCTCCTTAGACAGTGTGCCCCTTCTCACTTCCCAGCCACCCTCACTACTGCTCTCCTGTGCTGTCTAAAACTGCGTCCTGCAGTCTTCTTGTTTGCTTACTCACTCCTATCAGCCTGCCCTGGAATGTCAGCTCCGAAAAGACAGGGAACTGGCATATCCTTGTCAGTTCACATTCCAGGTTGACAGAATAGGCATCTGGGACATAATATGTGTTTATTAACTATTGATTGGAAAATGAATGGAAAGCCAACGAGTTTTGCGATTCAGTAGCCGGGTAAAAACCTGGATAGGATTACCCTTTGTCAGTTAAGTGACAGATCTGGCTAAGAGCACGCTTGATTTTTTCTTTAAGGAACTATGATAATGGGGTTGGCCTAGTGATGCAACAGTTTCAGTGACACCAGCACTGTATATGCTTGCTTGTTGAGTCCAAGATGTTTTGCTTCCATTCCAACTCCTAGATAATACACCTGGAGAAGGAGCAGATGGCTCTAGAGCTTGGGTCCCTGACCCCTTGTGGGAGTCCTGGCTGGAGCTCCAGGCTCCTGGCTTCAGCTTTCCCAACCCTGGCCTTTGCAGCCTTTTGAAAGTGAACCAGTGGAAACAAGACTGAGCTCTTCTTTCCATCTGTCTCTCTCTCTCACTCTTACTCTAGCTTGTAAATAAATAAGCACATATTTTTTTTAAAGATTTATTTTTATTATTTTTTCATTGGAAAGGCAGATATACAGAGAGGAGAGACAGAGAGGAAGATCTTCCGTCCGATGATTCACTCCCCAAGTGAGCGCAACGGGCCGATACTATGCTGATCCGAAGCCAGGAGCCTCTTCCGGGTCTCCCACATGGGTGCAGGTTCCCAAAGCTTTGGGTTGTCCTCGACTGCCTTCCCAGGCCACAGGCAGGGAGCTGGAAGGGAAGCGGGGCTGCCGGGATTAGAACCGGCGCCCATATGGGATCCCGGGCGTGCAAGGTGAGGACCTTTAACCACTTGCGCCACCGCGCCGGGCCCAAGCACATCTTTTAAAAAAGAAATGAGGTACCTTGGGGTGGGAGTTTGGTGTAGTCATCATGATAAGGCTTGAGGGCCCAGCATGATAGCCTAGTAGCTAAAGTCCTCGCCTTGCATGTGCCAGGAACCCATGTGGGCGCTGGTTTGTATTGGAGCTGCTCCATTTCCTTTCCAGCTCCCTGCTTGTGCCTGTGAAGGCAGTAGAGGACAGCCCAAAGCTGTGGGACCCTGTACCCACATGGGAGACCTGGAAGAAGCTCCAGGATCCTGGCTTTGGATTAACTCAGCTCTGGCCATTACAGCCACTTAGGGAGTGAACCAGCAGATGTAAGATCTTTGTCTCTTAAATCTGCCTTTCCAATAAAAATAAATACCTTTAAAAAAAATGACACTGTCTGGGATGATTGCATCCATGTAGGAGTGTCTGGCTTGACTTCCAGTTTTAACTTCCCACAGCAGGTGATAGCTTAGCTACTCGGGTCCTTGCTACCCGAGACCCAGATGGAATCCTGGGCTTGTGCCTTCAGCCTGTCTTAGCCCCGATTGTTGGCAGCAGTTGAGGTAGACAATAAATAGGAACTGCTTTTGTCTTTATCTCAGTTTCTCAAAATAACAAGTAACTGACCAAAAAAAAAAAGTATCTAGGTAAATCATGTTCATGAAAAGAGGACATAGAAATCATTCAAGGGGTGAGGGTCTTCTCAGAAAGTTACATCCTTAAACACATACAAGAGGATATTTTGGGACCTAGAGTTTCCAGTGCAGAGGCATAACAGCAATGAGTTTTGCAAAGAAAAAATTTAAAGTAGTTGTCATTATGTGTCCACCTTGCTAGCTGCCATTGTAGCTTGCCAGCTTTGAGCAATTTTCTTCTTAATCCCTTTTTGAAAGACTTTGACTGGATGTCAGTGACCCTAGCTGCAGTTTGCAGAAATGCAGGTGCATGGATATTTTGCTCTTTTCCTCGTTTGTTTTGGGTGCTCCATCCTGGATCTGGTTTAAGAGTGTTCCTACCCTGATAGAGAGCATTGGGAAGCTTCTTGGTTGGCCAGTCACCAACTCTGGCCTCGGCTCTTCATCTTCTAGGGGCTGCTACACTGGTGTAGTGCCCAGGTATCAGATTCTTAAGTTCCTGCAGACTGGATCCTCTCCCACATGAGTTTCTTGGGAGAGGCGCACAGCTCAGACTGACTAGAGCCGAGAGAGGTGAGAAATCAGACTTGGGGGAAGTCCACCCTGCCTCCTGTCCCTTGGGTCCGTTAGCATGCCACCTGGCAGGCTCTTCCCTCTGCTACTTTTTCTGGTAAACTCCTACTCCTTTTCTTCATGATTGCATAAATGTCACATCCTTGGTACAGTCTTCTCCAACACCCCCGGGCAGAATTCGTTTCTTCCGCCCTTGGTACATCTAGAACTCTTCTTACACTGTGGTGGGAGAACTTTTGCAGGCCTCTCCCATGGACAGTGGATCCCTCTAGAACTGAAAGGTCATTTAATTTTCTTCAGAGACAGCACCATGGAGCTGTTGGTGAGAGCAGGTGGAGTGGAGTATGAGTCGAGGTTTTGCCACCTGCCATGACCTTGGGCACCTAATATTGTCTGAGGCTCATTTTCCACACTTTTAAAATGGGAGTACCATTGCCTCTTACACAGGATAGTATGGGAATTTTGAAAAATGAGATTATATGGAAATTGTTTACTATCACAACCCTTTGTAGCTATTCCTCTTTTTAAGTAGGGTGATGGGCAAAATTTGTATCACTACTGCTGCCTTCCATTTTCAGAGACTGGGGGAAGGGATGACAAACTGCAAAATGTCTGCTAGTTCCAGTGCTCGTGAAGGAGTGTTCTAAATTGACAGTGGTCACGTCAGGCTTATGGTAGTCATGGTGATGTTAGTGGTAGGTAATCATGGTGCTGTTGATGGTATTGGGGTTCCAGTGGGAGTGGATGATAAAGGGGAGGTGGTAGTGGTGATGGTGATAGTGAGGGTGGTGGGGATGATGGTGGAGGTGACCATGGCAATGGCAGAAATGAAGGTGGGGTTTGAGTAGTGATTTGATAATTGTGCTGGTGGTGCTGTTAATGGTGATGATAGTAGAGGTGGTAGTGTTTAGGTGGTAATATTGACAATGGTGATGGGTGGTGCTGGTAGTGGTATTGGTCATGGTGTGACTAACAGGTGATGGTAATTGTGATAATGGTCATGGTAGTGAGAATTGTGTATTGTGAATAAGTTTGTTTTTGGTATTTGCTTTTAGTTCCTTACCTAACAGCTTAGTCTGCTGGGGGGACACATGGTTGTAAGTGGTAGCCTCACCACTTTGTCCTTTTGTGTCTTGCCTTTTCTCCCTTGCTTGTCTGCCTAATATTCTGAACTCCATTTCCTTTCCCTGGGCTTGCACGGGGCCCTGCACCTGACTTGGAGCCCTGGATTTTGTTCAAACATCAGGTTGGGGCAGTTTTCTGAGAGTCTTATTCAGTCCACTCCTGTCTCCCACTTCCTACAGTCCTGAATATTCGGGGCCTTATTGCTACTCTTTACCTAGGAGCTGGGACCACTTCCTTAATAGACAATCCTTTGAGTTGCTTGTCAAGTAAGAGCCGTTACTACTAAGGGATTGCATTTCTGATGGAAGAGAAGGCCCTGGGTCTGAGAGAACATGGAGAACACGGCTGAACAAAGAGAACTAACGGAGTTCTAAGCAGTGACCGGCAACTGACAAAATCTCCCCTGCAATGACCCCTTCTGTTCTGATTTAAATATGTATCTTTAACTTTGTCTTCACAACGATTTTATTGTCCTGTGCCATGTTCTACTTCCTTCGCCTTCCTTCGCCTTCCTTAACCCATGTATTTATATCTTTACTAATTCATTTGTTTACATTTCTGTCTTGGCATCTTCAAAATTTATCATTATCCCATCCGTCTGCTAACTTAGTCAGCCTGGGTGATGGCACTAGAATCTGGGGGTGGTGGTTAAATTCTCCTGTAAACACAACAAAATCACGACTCCCACGTGGACAGACTGGCGTGGAGCTAAAGCAGTCCCTGTGGCGGAAGAGGAGGCGATGTTGCCAGGTGTGTTCAACTTGGTGCACGGGTGTAGAGAGGAGGGCGATCATCCCTGGGCCTTGAGGAAAAAGCTGAGTGGTTTCTCCTTCTATCTTTTTTCTTTTTTAATTTTTAATTTTCTTTTTAATATTGTTTACATAATTGAAAGGGATGCATACCCATGTGGGACTCTGACTGGGAGAGAGAGTTGATGGTGGGTGGGACAAATGTTTTAAGTCTTTTTTCTCCTGTGTCTACTGAGTGGCAAGGGGAGGAAGCTTCAGCACTTCAGGAGGGGGGATGGTCATTTGATGATGACTCAGAGACCTCAGTGTGGGGAAAAGTGTTCTAAGGATGTTACTTGGGTGATTTTGATAGTTCTGAGACATCATCGGCTTCGTTGCACTGGAGTTAAGAAAATCTGAGGTCTGTTGCTTGACCAAGTCCAACTTAGTACATGCACAGACCCAGGAACATGCTGCAAAACTTGGCCAGGAAAGTTGTTCAGTCTGTTCAGCTTTCCATAATCTGAGGAGGTACTCAACATCCTCTACTGACCTATATAAGCTGGTTGCCATGTCTTTCATGTGCATCTGTGTGTACTCTCCATTGCAAGAGCAATAGCAACTGAGAAGACAGACCCAATGTGTGTGCTCCAAGGTTAAGCCACATATCTTATGATTTTCCTTGTGGTCTGTGGTTGCAATCCAGTGATCTAGTCATGGAGTCTGCCAAGGAACTTTGCTTGCAGTGACTTGACTCTTATGTTCACTAGCAAGTACAGGATCAGGTCTGGTCCATCAGCTGTACCAGCCAGTGTGCATACTGGTAGATGCAATTGACTGGTCGATCCTGTCCCTAGCTTCATCCTAGGTATGGCCTTCACACGCACCAGCAGATGCCATAGTCTAGACAGAGCTACCCCAAGTAACCCCTACCAGGCCCATCCCCAGCACTAGTTTTTGTGTGTGCCATAATGTGCTGTACCCTAGCTATTCCATCCTGCAACCCTTCTGACTCTTGTACACACCTATTGGTGCTACAGTTTAGGTTAGCGTGACCTGCCCTCAGACTCAACCCAGATGTATGCCAGTGGGTACTACCAACTCGACCAGCCTGGCCCATCCCCAGCTCTGGCTCTGATGATCACCAGCAGGAGCTGCAGCCCAGCATGGGAATGCCCACAGTTCCCTATCCAGGCCGCTCCTAGCCCCAGATCTTGCACTTGTCAGGGGGTTACTGCATCCTAACATGACTCACACCCAGACCCAACACTTGACAGCTGATGCTGAATCCTAGCCCAGATGGCCCACACTCATTCTGGCTCTCTGTCATGCTAATGGGTGCAGCAGCATAGTCTAGCCTGATCCATTCCCAGATGCAGTCCAAGCACCAGCTGAGGGGAGTTGCAACCCTGGCTGAACCAATCTGCCCCTAGTTCCAGCTTTTACATTCACAAGTAGAAGCAGTGCCTAGCAGGAACATCCCTTAGATTCTCCTATCAGGGCCACTCCCAGACCTGGATGTTATGCATGGCAGCAGGTAGCCTGGTTATGTTTGGCATGGTCTGCCCTTAGTCCAGACCTTTATGCTGGTGGGTGCTGCAGCCTGGCGCAGCCTAACCTCCTCTTAGCCCCAGCTCCCATAAGTGTCAGATGGGTTCTGTGGTTCAGGTTGAACTGGTCACCATCCCATAGCTCGAAAGAAAACTGGTAGGTTCTACATTCCCACAGAGGTAGGCGTACAAGTCCTCTACAGAATCTGCCCCCAGATCTGGTTCTTTCATGTTCTGGTGGGTGCCACAGCCCATCCTGATATGGCCTACTCACTGCCCAGGCACTCACAGGTGGGTACTGTGACCTAGCCCAGGGAGGAATGCCCCCCCAGCCCCTACTGATGCATGTGACAGTGGTGGCAGGTGCTACTACTTAGTCTAGCCCAGGTCTCCCATGTGTGCAGGTGCCTTGGCCTCACCCAGACATGCTCTCCAGATTTGTCCCCTCTAAGCCACCCTATCTCAGCTCCCTTGCCTACCTGCAGGTGCCATTGCCTAGTCTGTGGAAGCTCCCAAAAGTCATTCCTCCACTGTAAAAACCGCCCTCAGGCGCTCCCCAAACCCCCTTTTCCCCGGGCAGTCTGCAGTACCACCCCCTTGAGGGGCTGGGGTGGTGCGACATCCTGGACAGTTGCCTGCAGCTGGGGGGAGGGGATCTTTTCTTCTTGGCCTGCACTTGGTGAGGTTGTTGCTAGCTGACTCCTTACAGCTCTCCCCAGACTCCTTCTCTCTGCCAAGTACACAAAGTAGATGTGTATGGATTTCTGCCTAACACCTGTAGCAGTGGCAGTATATTGCTGTCTGGAGGCGTTTGGCCATTATTTTGTCAGAAAACATTAAGCTGGCACTACTTTCTGGTTCAGGAGAAAGAACCCAATGTTTTCAGCAAAAGCCCGTGTTCAAGGTCTAATTCAGCTACTTACTAAATCTGGAGTAAGTCACTTTGAATTTTCCTTTCCCCTCTGTAAAATGGAGACAATCAACTGCTGTGCCTTGTCGCAAGGCTTTTATAAACCTCAGTTGGGATATTGCCGATGAAAAATTTCGTGACATTGAAAGGTTACTATCACTGTTACTAAATTTGACTTGTAAGGTGAGAATACTCTTTGAGAATTTCATTGTGTAGAAAATTAACTTTAAAGTTTTAGTTGAAAGGTAGAGTGACAGAAAGGAGGGAGAGAGAGAGCAAATGAACTTCCATTCCTTGATTTACTCCCCAGAAACCAGGAGCAGGCACCTCCAGATGGGTTTCCCACGTGAGTGCAAGGACTCAGCCACCTTCTGCTGCCTTCCCAGGTACATCAGCCGGGAGCTGGATCAGAAGTGGAATAACACCCTTATGAGGTGGTGACATTCATGCTGGGGATTTCATACAATGTATCTGTAATTACATTATTAAATCACTTTGCACCTACAACTTTCTCTAAGGTCTACCATTTGTTCAGCCCTCCAGCCATGTTGGATTTAGCTCTATGATCAGACACACTTTAGGAGTGGAGCTTCCAGCTTGTACTCCCTTGGCCTGGAATGATGCTTTCTGCTGTCACCTGCTATGCTCACCACCACTGAGCTCTCAGGCCTCAGCTCAAAAGTTCCCCCTCTTCTGGAACTTTCTGCCCCATCAGATAGTTTGTAGCTCCTTGTTCTTACCTCTAGAAACTTTTCCTGTCAATCATTATTACGCAGTTTGAACTGTACTGGATGTAAGCTGGCGGCAATGGGGGTGGGGCAGGAGTTTCTGTTGCGTTTGATTACTGTGTATTTCTAAGGTCTAGAGCTATGCCTGGTGCAGAGTGGGTGCTTATTGCCGCTCCATGGAATGAATGAATCAGGGTGAGATGAGAATGGTTCACAATTCATAATTCTCATGCCAACTCATCAGGGCTTCCTAGGCTTGCACTCTGTTGGTTGAATGGAACACATTTCTGGCTTAGGAACTAATATATCTAGAAAATAGAAGAAAAAGGCTCATCTTATGAAGTATAAAGATGCCATTCCATGTTGAAAATATAGTTTTTTAAAAGTATGTATTTTATTTATGTGATAAGGCAGAAATACAGAAAGATTTTCCATCCACTGGTTCACTCCCCAAATGGCTTCAACAGCCTTAGCTGGGTCTGGAACCAGGACCCAGGAACTTTGAGGTCTCTCAGTGGGTACAGGGGACCATGGACTTTGACTATCTTCTGCTGCTTTCCCAGGCCATTACCATGGATCGGGATGGGAAAAGGAGCAACCAGGACTCAAACTGGCATCCATGTGGGATGCTGACATGCAGGTGGTACCCTCTGTGATAATGTCAGTCCATAAATACATAATTTATAATTTTATTTTAGTATTCTATAAGCCATATTGCTGTTTACGTAAAAATCTGTGATAAACCCCTGGAATGTATTTATTGATGTTTGATAGACAGACAGACGGACACATACACACACAGAGAAAGAGATCAATCTCGTTTGCTGCTGGCATTCTCATCTCTGGATTTACTCCCCACATGCCTCTGATGGCCCTTGCTGGATCAGGCCTGTGCTAGGCCAAAGCTGGGAGCCAGGAACTTATTCCAAGTGTCCCACCTGGAGTAAGTGGAATTGCTGAAGCCATCTTCTAGGGGCTCCATCAGCAGGAGTCGGGAACTGGTCCTGGGACTCAAGCTCCCATACTCCAGTGTGAGATGTGGGTGTCTTTAACAGGTGTCTTCACTGCTGGGCCAAATGCCCACCACTGGAGGAGTTTCTAAAAAGATAGAAAAACCAGGCCCGGCGACAGGGCCTGGTGGCTAAAGTCCTTGCCTTGAATGCACCAGGATCCCATATGGGCGCTGGTTCTATCCCGGCAGCCCCACTTCCCTTCCAGCTCCCTGCTTGTTGCCTGGGAAAGCAGTTGAGGATGGCCCAAAGCTTTGGGATCCTGCACCCGTGTGGGAGACCTGGAAGAGGTTCTGGATTCCTGGCTTCGGATCGGCACAGCACCGGCCGTTGTGGTCACTTGAGAAATAAATCATCGGATGGAAGATATTCCTCTCTGTTTCTCCTCCTCTCTGTATATCTGACTTTGTAATAAAAATAAATAAATAAGTCTTTTTTTTAAAAAAAGAAAAACCAAATCATAGGATTCCATGGAGTAGGTTTTAATATTAAGTTCTTATTTTTTCCCTTAAAAATGCTATAAATATCCTTAAGATAGAACATACTGAAATGTTTCCTATTTTGAGCACCCTAATGTATAGATTTTGGTAGTTTTTTCTTAATAAGAGTTGTTGCGAATAGATGGTTAGCATCAAACTAACACTAACCCCAGAATTTTGCAAATGGCTGCCTGCCAGACTTTGTGGTATCTCCTCCTTCCTGCTGTGTCTGAGGAAGTCTCCCCTATAGTAAGATTTTTAACATTCCACTTACAAAATCTTATATCCTTTTCAGCAGATGGGCTGACCGGCTTACTGTCTCCATGGTAACAAGGTTTCTGTATTTTTCCCCCTTTTTAAAATAGCCTGAAGTCACAGAAGGGAACTTAGATATTAATAGCATAAGAAATTTTGGTGTGAACAACAGTCATTAAATATGCAGCCTTTGATTACTTGTTTCTTGAACCAGAATCAATTATGATGAATAGCAACTTTATTAAGTGCATGTGAATATAATCTTAATATTTGGGCAGTTTAAAGCATGGCAGTTGGATTGCTGAAATAATTCACATGTGGACAACCTGCTTAAATTGGCCCTCTTTCCCAATTTCCTTTCTGGTAAACTTTGTATACTAGACTTCATTTAGGAATTGACAGCATAGTAATAACGTGTTGAGTATTTTACCTTTACATGGATGCTAGCCCCAAGGCTCTCTTAGTGCTGTATAATACAGTGTCTGTGAGTGGCCATTTTTGTGTTGATAGTGTTTGGGCTTAACACAGGAAAAGCTTGTGTATGGGGTCAGTGTTATGGTGTAGTGGATATAGCCAATGCCTCTGACACTGGCATTCCAAGGTCAGCAGTTCACATTTTGTCTTCTCTATTTCTAATCTAGTATCGTGCTAATGACCTGGAAAAGCAATGGAAGATGCTTCCAGTGTTTGGGCTCTTGCAATCATATGGGAGACTTGGATGATTTTGGCCTGGTCCAGCCCTGGTCCAGCCCTGGCTGTAGCATCCATATAGGGCGTGAACCAGGGAGGGAAAGATCTCTGTCTCTTCCTTTAAAAATAAAAGAAAGAAAATGTGTTATTCCTTGGAACTACAGATCATATTGACTTGGTTAGGTTTTGGTAGCTATGAATGATACATACAAAGATTTACAGCTCTAAACCCAGCCTGTTACACTAGCAAAACATGACAAAGTATTTCAGAACAATGGGAATGTATTTGGTTTGTTAAAAATTTCTGCCTTCAGGTCCGATGTGATGGCCTGGTGGCTTATTCCTCGCCTTGCACACGCCGGGATGTCATACGGGCATCAGTTCATGTCCTAGCTGTCCCACTTCCCACTCAGCTCCCTGCTTGTGGCCTGGAAAAGCAGTTGTGGGTGGCCCAAGGCTTTTGGAACCTTGCACCTGCTTGGGAGATCTGGAGTAGGCTCCTGGCTTCAAATCAGCTCAGCTCTGGCCATTGTAGCCACTTGGAGAGTGTCTCCTTTTCTGTATATCTGCCTTTCCAATGGGAGGGGAAATAGATAAATCTTAAAAAAAAAAAAAAGAAAGTTCTGTCGGGGGCCATTGCTATGGTGTAGAGAGTGAAGCTTCCATTTGTGGTACCAGCATCTCATGTGGGCACTAGTTTGAAAACTAGTTGCTCTACTTCCAATCCAACTTCCTGCTGGTGCTCCTGAGAAAGCAGCAGATCGTCTAGATGCTTGGTCTCCTGCCACCTTTTTGGGAGATCTCCATGAGCCTCCTGTCTTTGACCTGGCTCACCCCCAGCCCTGGTGGCCATTTGGGGAATGAGTAGGGGATGAAAGATCTCTTTTTCTGTTTGCTCTCTTTGTCCCTCCCTCCCTTCTTCTCTTCCTCTCTATCCCTGTCTCTTTTTCTTGGTGTAACTCTGCCTTTCAGATACATAAATAAGTCCTTAATTTTTTTTTTCTACCATTTTGAAATAACTGCCCTGTTCTTGATACCACACGGCTGGGCTTCACAGGAAAAAATCAATTCTTATTTTTGAGTCTACTTTGGAATGTTTATTTTTGTGAAGTCGTGACATATTCTTGCTTGTTTAGCTATAAATGCTGATGGAGGTTGTTGCTCTATCAAAAGATTGGGAATGCCAGAGTCTTTCTTTCAAATAGCACAAATGTGTTTAGCATCCTGGGAGGGCCTGGCTGAGCTCTTCTCCCACCCCACACCCCCCTGTGTCATTGAAGCCCAAATACTGCTATGAGATTGAGAGTTTTATTTCCAAGTCCAGTATGATGTCTTCCTCCTTGTTTTTCGTTATCATGTCTCTATATTTACGTACTTTGCTAGCAGGTGATAAGGTGAGCTGTAACAGACCCACTGTGGAAGGTGTGTGTGAACGTAGCATCTGATTATACCGAAAAAAGAAAAAGTGCTGCTTTTCTGCTTGTGTTGAGATTCGCTGGGAAGTTGTTTAGGTTCCTAGGAGGCTTTGAGGCCTTGACCCATATTAAACTACCTCTCCCCTCACTCTGACCCCTAACCTGGGAGGTTTTGCTTTCTTCTGGGTTCGTCTGAGAGCTTGCATGCAAGTGGGGAGTGATTGTAAGGAGCAGGAATGGAGATAACACCAGAAAAGCACACCAGAATGGATTCACAAAGTTGGCCAGTGCCAGGAACAGCTAGTAGCTGATATTTCCAGGCCTGCCTGTGGAGTGTTATGGAATGTGTGTCAGAACTGGCTGCCCTGGACAATAAGAGCAGGAAGCATTTAGCTATTCATTTTCATCCCTGATGATCCAGTCCCACAGAGGTTAGCTCCCTTGTACTACCTGTTTACACTGGGAGTGATAAGCATCCTGCACCTTAGAGAAGCCCTGAACCAGGGAGCTGAAAGCCTGGGAGCCCACAGTGAGGCTTGGCTGAGCCTGTGTGGACCCCTTTGCTGCAGCAGTGGCTAGCTTGATGGGAGCTGGAAGAGATGAAGTGGTTCCTAAAGGGACAGCTCAATGCTAGGCCCTTCCTTTATCAGTTCACTTCTTATAGCCCTGGTGAAGACAGACTTCCCTTCATCCTCCCAGGAAACTTGGGTGTGGCTTCTTCATTCTCATATAATAAATCCATACTGAGGGTCTCACCACTATAACCTTTCTATCCCTCCCTCAGTCTCAGCGTCACTGCATCGCTAGCAGGAAGCCACCTTCCTCAGGCTTCTTGGAGCCAGGCCAGCTGGAGGGACAGACCAGGTTCAGGCATGCTTTACAGGTCTTGAAGCTCAAAGTTACAGCAGAGTGCTGCCATCCAAAGTTGCTTTTCACACCCTCTGCTCCAAACCCGTCAGGATTTGCTCTGATTTCTGCAGTTATATTTTCTTTGAAGAATAGCCATTGACTTCAGCAGGAGTAATTGATTTTTCCAGCAGGAGTAATTGAAACCTGACTAGTTATTGACTCACAGGCAAGGAGATAAACTGGCAGTAGCTTTTTAAAAGCACCAGAGATGGGGCCGATGCTGTGGCTTAGCTAGTGAAGCTATCGCTTGTGGTGCCCACATGGAATGTGGGTATTGCTTCAAGTTCAACTGCTTTGCTTCTGATCAAGCCCCCTTCCAATGCATCTGGATAAAGCCGTGGAGGATGGCCCAAGTGTTTGGGTCTCTGTACCATCATCTGCTGCCTCTTAGGGTGCACATTCACAGGAAGCTAGGATTGGAATTGGAGTCAGGGCTTGAACCCAGGCACCCCCAAGTGCTGTCTTAACCCCTAAATCAAATTTCCACCAATAGCAGGTTTGTTTCCTAAGTCTGCTTGCTTATCATCTATCTTAACCTTGATGTCTACAAGAGTCAAGTCCCAGTAAGCATTTGCTCATAGGTAGTTTATCTGGGATGTGGTTTCCATTGAAGATCCTAGGAAAAGAAAAGGAAAAGAGGGAGAGCCAACTGAGCAGAGTATCCAGTTAGCTACTGCCTAATGTAATGGATATTTGGTCTCAGGCACTTTGAAGGAGCCATCCACAATGTGTCTTGGAACCTTCTAATTGGGAGCTGGAAGGCAGAAGTGTATATCCATTGGATTCTGCCCCTGTTGCTTCAGAGTGGCCCACAGACATTCATTCCCCTGCACTTTGGGGTTGCAGATGCCTGCATATGGAGCTCCCGTGGGCTCCTGAGCCGTGGTTGGCTTTAGGGAGCTGTGGAGCAGGAGGGGAAAGGGAAGTGGAAGGGTGGTGGGAGGCAGAGGTGAGGTGTTAGAATCCAGTTGAAGCCTGCACCAACTTGTTCACCTCGGCAGAGAGGTATTGAGGCTGTGAAGTAGTTGGGTGTCTGGTAGGGACTTCGGGTTGCTTTGATCCATGGTTGTTAGGTGAGTTCATTAAATATGCGCATCACTTTTCTGGTTTTTTTTTCTAATGTGAATATATTTATTTTATAATGAAGAATGGTATTACTTAAAAATACTACCCCTTAAAAAAAAAAACGAACATTCTGGAGTTACGATGGGGATATTTAGGATTGCCTGGAGAAAAGGAGACGTGAAGAACATCCAGGAAAGAGTAAATCATGTGATTACATTGCTGCTTGCAGCTGCTTCCAAGTGCAGTGTGGAGAAGTTAAATGTTAATGTGGTGAGCCTGAACGTGTACTGTATGGAATCTTTAAAGATCTGGTCAGAGCAGTCTGTGGCTAACACTCCTCTTTCTTCCACACCTCCTCTTCCTGTTACTTAGAGTGACTCATGTGTCTTTCACAGATCTAACTGAGCCTTCAAAACAGATCTCACCAGCCAAGGAACTGGTCAAAAGTGAAACTCCGTGGAAAAAAAAGTATATAACACATGTTAAAATTAGAGTTGTTCAGCATATTGGGCTTGGGGGAAAAGTAAGGACATTTATTCCACAAGCAGGGATCTGCACCAAGTGTCTGCTTCCTGTGAGGCACCTGGCCTGGAAAGGTAATTAAGCATGAGCCTTGACCTCAGGGCAGCTGGGTAGTTGTGGAGGCGAGAAGGAGGGCAAGCTTGGTTTATCAGGGGATGTCTCATTTGCTGGTCAAGTCTTTGGATGACTGCTGGAGAGGATTTCTTGGTTTTGGTGGCTTAGTTTCTTTGGATACGTTTTGATATCAGTGTTGGTGGTTTCCATCATAGCTGATCATTATGAACAAGCTTGTTTCCTGTTTTATGTGTTTTTTTTCATCTGAAGGATATATCTAGGTGTAGCGCTTTTGAGTGTGTTATGAACCTTCTGGTAACTATAGATGGGCTGAACTTGAATGAGGGGATGTGTGGATTGGACGATCTCCTTCCTCCCCTTGAACATGTGCTCTTGGTGTCTCCTGGAAAGTGCTGATGTCCGACTCCTCCACTGACTGGCTACTCCCAGCAGAATGCCAGGTGTTCAGATCCATGCACTTTTTCCCCCCTTCCCAAATGGTTATTTATCTGAATGGCAGAATGACAGAGATGGAGGCAGGGAGAGAGAAGGAGAGAGAACCATCCACTGATTCACTTTCAGATGGCTGCAATAGCCAGGGCTGGGCCCGTCCCAAGGGTGGGAGTTAGGTGCACTCTTATGTGGGTGCAGGGACCCAAGCACTTGGATCAACTTGTGTGGCTTCTCCTAGGTGCATGAGCATGGAGCTGGATTGGAAGTAGCGCTTCCAGGACTCAAACCCATGCCCATATGGGATTCTGGTGTGCAGACAGAGGCTTTACTTGCTGTGCTACAGTCCTGACCTCGAATCCATATGTGTGTCATTGCAATTTGCACCAGCTCCTCTGTGTAGCTGCTGTGTGCTGTGTGTTGCAGGTTGTCCTCCGAGCGTACTGAGTTCTAGTACTCCGCCATTCAGGAGGTAGAGGGATGGCCTGCTGAGATCAGCAGCGACTGTCGAAGAGGCGGCAGCAGATATGTTTGGTTTTGGTTCATCATTCAAGAAAAAAAAAATAATTTTGAATAACTGCCAAGATTTGAAAGACGAGGAATGTTTCACAGGGATCTGAATTTCCAACTTTTATGGAAAAAAAAAATGTGAGAACTGACAAGCTGGTTCTCCTGAGGAGAGAATCATTGAGAGACGGGCAGTCTTGTACCTCCCCTGCCCTGCCCACGGTCTCACACCCAGACTGCCTGCCCTGCTCACATGCCCTGCCCCTGCGTGTCTCCTGTGGAATTTACAATCTTTCCCTTCACCTGTGGTCTGCAGGTGGTTCATGTTAGCACAGATTCTTGAAACTATGTAATGAGTGGAAGACTTAGCACTCCTGGCACAACAAGGCTTGCTATTTACCTGGTGTCTCCCTGGACAGCCCTGGGTGCTTCAGGCCATCCAGGCCTGCTGAGGTCTTGGCCACACCTTCAGGTGGGTGGCACCAGCATTGCCCACCCATTTCCTGATTAAGAGACCACCAATGGAGAACATCTTAGCTGTAGGTTCCCACCCAACAAGGAGGGGTCAGTCAATGCTTAAAATTGCAAGACCTTTCCTCAAACCTTTGATGTCTGCCTCCCTTCTTCCCTCCCTCCCCTTTCCAGAGGCACCCCACCTCCCGGCTTTCTCTCCAGACGTGCCTTCCCTTTTGCTCTCCTATCCCTGCTCACCTGGTCCCTTCGCATATTCGCGGCTTTTTATTTCTATAATAAGCTGAGGAAAGAACCCACCGGGCTTTCTGGTAACAGTGCTGGCTGATACCTTCCATTTACCAGGTGCTTGAAGCACATGTTCGATCATGTTACTGTTAGAAGCAGCTAAACAGAAATACATACAGCACACAGGTGTGTGATGCACTCCCAGGAGGATTCCAGTTGCCTGGTGTTCAATCTAAACCCTTTTCACTAAACAAAGGGATCCATGGATTCCTCCGTGTGCTCTAGCCAAGGGAGTTTGGACCATCCGGGCCCCTCTGGATCCCTCTTGGCTCCAGTGTGATTCTTCTGCATGGTCTGTTGGCCCTTGCTGCTGTGCTGATCAGATTCCCCAGGGGCACTTCCTCTTCTCCAAGCTGAGAGCCTGATTCCAGGGCAGTGCTAGCCTTTCTGTCCAAAATTGCTTTCCAGTTCACGCCTTACCAATTTCTGTCATATGCTCTGCTCACGTGCAGATTTGTCATTGTGTGGGCCTGTCTGGTGCATGACATTCATGACATTTCATGCCCTGATTTTGGATTCAGAAGCCGTGACCTCCAGACCTTTTGTTTTTTTCTTCACACTTGATGTGTGACTTAAGCAAGTCATTTAAAAGCTGCAGAATATTTTAATTAGCTCCTTCTACTTCACAGAGTTTTAGGAAGCAAATAAATCTACTTATGAAAAGCTGTCTGGAAAAGTAAAATGGAATCAATTCTATGAGGTGTTTTTTACATCCCAGGATATTAATTTAGTCAATATTCAGTTGGTACTGTATGTTGGCTAAATGAGGATACTAATTAACTTTTTTTTTCTCTGTAATTTTTAGACCACTTTACATTTTCCGGTCAAAGAAAAATAATGGCCATTCCAACGTATTTAATCAGAAAATGAAAAGGGATGTGTGCAACGCAGTCGTTGCTATCTGCTGCATTTGTGTAACCTTTGCTTCTCTGTGCATGTGCACGCACAAACATAGGCAGGTGCATTTCACAAAAATTTGCATATCTTCTTTCAGTTGTTATTTTTTTTATGTAAGACTACTTTAGAGATTGCTCTCCCAGGGAGAAGGATCTAGTGTGTGATTCTTTTTCCAGTGTGTTACTGGTTTAGGTTAGACATGGGCTTTTGCATGCTGGACAGTCACGATATCAGAGGCAAGTTGATGCGAGCAGATGGGTTTATTCAGGAAGCTGGCATTCTTGAGGGGGAAGGGTTATTTATTTTTGTTGGAAAGTCAGATTTACAGAGAGGAGAGACAGAGATCTTTGGTCTGCTGGTTCACCCCCTGCAAATGTCCTCAACAGCCAGAACAGAATGGATCAGGAACCAGGAGCTTCCAGGTTTCCCACGTGGGTACAGGCTCCCAAGGCTTTGGGCCGTCCTTCACTGCTTTCCCAGGGCACAAGCAGGGAGCTGGATGGGAAGTGAAGGAGCCGGGACACGAACTGGCACCAGAATGGGATCCCGGCATGTGCAAAGTGAGGACTTTGGCCACTAGGCTACCAGGCCCTGGACTTGTAGTTTCAAATATGCTCTTTCTCACTAGCAAGTCATCAGGAGAGAACTATTACAGGACAAAAGGTAGAGTGGGTGAGTGTGTGTGTTTGTGAGGTAAAGGGGAGCTAGCAGGTACAGTCAGTTGGCTGATAAGCAGCTTGCCAGGGTTGGTGTTGACAGTCATGCTGATGCCCAGGAGGAAGGGGGAACTGCCACTGAGGTGAGGCTTGGCAGTGTCTGCTAGTCTTACACTTTTTCCTTCTCTGAGGTCTGCCATTCTTTATCGCTCTAGCCACTTCCTTGCCATTAGCTCCTGAGACACCTTTACTTTAGATTTATTTATTTTCATTGGAAAGGCAGATTTACAGAGAGAAGAGACACGGAAAAATTTTCCACCTGCTGGTTCACTCCCCAAATGGCTGCAGGAGCCAGAGCTGAGCTGACATAAATCCAGGAGCCTCTTCTAGGTCTCCCACAGGGATGCAGGGTTCCAAGGTTTTGAGCTGTCCTCTGCTGCTTTCCCAGGCCATAAGCAGGGAGCTGGATGAGAAGTAGAGCAGCTGGGACACGAACTGGTACCCTTATGGGATGCTGGTGCTTAGAGGTAGAGGATTAGCCTGTTGAGCCCTTGCTCTGGCCCCAGCTCCTGAGATTCTCAGGCCAGCCACATTTGTCTGCTAAATTGAGCAGATACTAAATCATCACCAGATTGACAGTTGGCTTCAGTTAATCAGTATGTGAAAAGGGAAGATTCGATCCTGTAACATGTAGATGCGTCATGAGTTATTAGCAGGCCCAAGTGTGGCAGATTTTCTTGAGTAAAAACATTGTCCCTATTTTGTTTTCTTATGATAAATTTCTAGAATTGGAATCCCTGGGCAATTGTTTTACAAGCTAAAAAATTAACACATGCCACCCCCTCATTCCCTAGAATCTCTAGTGCTGTGGATCTTCTGCTTTTCAAGAGTAGCTCATTAATTCAGTTGGTCCTCACAGCATGCTGTAGCATCAGACTATCGGAGCACCATTTTCCTGGGACCTACTCAAGGAAGCGACAGTTACTGAAGTGCCCAAATGACCTCACCGCAGCATAGTTTTCCGTGTAGTTCTGCACAGGGATTCTTCTGTGAGCTGGTAAACATTAATAATTGATTTTAAATGTAAATATTTTAGTGCAATGGAATATAATGAAGACACATTCAGCAAACATCTACTGAATCCTGTTTAACCAACTATTTACTATGCACTGAATCTATAAAGACAAATAAAACTCAGTCATTTATCTTTAAAACATCTCAGTAGGGAGGGGAGATAGGCTTGTAATAAATAAATAACAATTGTATTAGATTATACTGTGTCCTGGGAGAAATTTCAGTGCTTTTCCCCCTGCCTGCCACCTGCCGTAGGAAAATGGTGCTCTATGTGCATGCCACATTAGAGTGCTTTGGAGTCCCCATCAGCTCAGTGTCGGCTGGAGGGCCTGGCGTTGTGGCTTAGCAAGGTAAGCCACTGCCTGTGAAGCTGAGCACTAGTCCAGGCTGTACTGACCCTTGAGAAAGCAGTGAAAGACAGCCCGAGTGCTTGGCCACCCACAGGGGAGACCGGGAGGGAGTTCCAGACTGCTGGCCTTGGCTTGCCGCAGTCATGGCCATTGTGGTCCTGTTGGGAGTCAGTGGATGGAAGATGGGTCCCTCCCCCTTCTCCTCTGCATTGGCCCCTCCCTCCACTCCTGTCTTCCTTTGCCTTCCCCACTCTCTCCCTCTTTCCCCCTCTCTCCCTCTCTCTTCCTCTCTCTCTCCCTCTCTCTCTCTTTTCCTCTGTTCTCCCCACCCCCACTGTTTGTCACTCTGCCTCTAAAGTAAAGGTCTTTTAAAAAATCTCTGTAAAAATAGATCTACCATATGACCCAGCAATCTCACTCCTAGAAATATATCTGAAGCAAGTGAAATCGGCATATGGGAGAGATAGTTGCATGCCTGTCTCTTTTTTAAAAAAGATTTTATTTCTTTTCATTGGAAAGTCAGATATACAGAGAGGAAGAGAGACAGAGAGGAAGATCTTTCATCTGCTGGTTCACTCTGCAAGCAGCCGCAATGGCTGGAGCTGAGCCTGATTGGAAGCCAGGAGCCAGAAGCCTCTTCTGGATCTCCCATGTGGGTGCAGAGTCGCAAGGCTTTCGGCTGTTCTCAACTGCTTTCCCTGGCCACAATCAGGAAGCTGGAAGGGAAGCAGGGCTGCCAGGGTTAGAACTGGTGCCCCTATGGGATCATGGCACATGCAAGGCGATTATTTAGCCACTAGGCTATTGTGCTGGGCCCCTGCATGTCTATGTTAATAGCTCAATTCACAATAGCAAAAATATGGACTCAGATGTCCATTAATTGAGGATTAGGTAAGGAAGATGTGGCATATACATGATTGAATACTATTCAGCCATAAAAAAGAGTGAAATTCTGATATTTGCATCAAAATGAATGGAACTAGAGACTACTATGCTAAGTGAAATAAGCCAGATCCTCTTTACAAGTATTATATGTTTTATTTGTGGAAGTTAATATTTAGAGAGTATAAAAGTTGTGTTGCTGTCATATCATTTGGTACATGGTTACAAACATGACTTCACTGAATCATGCCACGCACTTGGCAGTAATTCCCTTCTTCCTTCACAGTATAATCGTTATCAAGAATCCCTCACTTTATGATATTCATATCTGTTTCAGGAAAAATGGCGCATATCTGTATGCATATGATATGGCAAAATGCTAAAAATTATTAAGTTTATTAAAGCTGTAAATTAATTTGCTTTTAAAATCTCTGGTTTCTTTTTAAAAAAAGTTTATTTTGGGCCTGGCGGCGTGGCCTAGTGACTAAAAGTCCTTGCCCTGAATGCACTGGGATCCCATGGGCACTGGTTCTAGTCCTGGCAGCTCTACTTCCCATCCAGCTCCCTGCTTGTGGCCTGGGAAGGCAGTTGAGGACGGCCCAAAGCTTTGGAATCCTGCACCCATGTGGGAGACCCGGAGGAAGTTCCTGGCTCCTGGCTCTGGATCAGAGCAGCACCAGCTGTTGTGGTCACTTGGGGAGTGAATCATCGGACGAAAGATCTTCTTCTCTGTCTCTCCTCCTCTCTGACTTTGTAATAAAAATAAATAAATCTTAAAAAAAAATTATCTTAGTTACTTGAAAGGCAGAGTTAAAGAGATTTGGAAAGACAGAGAGAGCTCTTCTATCTATTGGTTTACTCTCCAAATGCCTGCAGTGGCCAGTACTAGGCTGTCCTAAAGTCAGGAGCCTGGAGCTTCATCCAGGCCTCCCACGTGGATACAGACACCAAGCACTTAGACCGTGTTCTGCTGCCTCACCAGGAACATTGGCAGAGAGTATTAGAAGTGGAGTACCCAGGACTCGAACTGGTGCCTGCATCGGATGCTGGTGGCTCAGGCGGTAGCTTTATTGGCTGTGTGACAGTGGTGCCTTCTCTCAATGTTTTAACTGGAAATGTGATGTAAGAGATGAGAGGGAGAGACTAACAATCTTGTAGCTCAACAGTTGCACAACTTGAAGAGCCAGTATCCAGCTTTTAGAATTTCTGTGGTGTGAAAACATTTCCCTCTTCCTCAGCCGTGAATAAAGTCTTCTTTATATATAGAAATTTATGTGTTAGGTTCTTGTCTTAGTTGGCAGATGTTCCATAACCTACAGGCATTATCTCACAATTTCTGTGGCTCAGGAATCTAATCATGGTTTAGCTGGGTCATTCATCTGTGTCCCCTGCAGTCAAGGCTGGAACCAAGCTCTCGGTCAGGACTTGCATCAGGAAAGGGTCTGCTTCTAAGTTCAGTGCCACACTGTAGCCAACGTCAGGTCCTAAGGTGTTGTGTGCCAGCATGCAATAGTCCTGAAAGGTATGAGGCTGAGAGGTGGGCACTGGAAGAACGAATTAGAAATAGGAAGAATTAAGAAGGAATCACACCAGATAAAGCAGCTGATAAAGAGTTGACTCTTGGCACATGAGCCAGGCGCATGAACCCAGAGCAACTTTGAGTCCATTTGATTCTGTATGTACCAATCAAACATGGCATAAATCTGAGGGTCTGAGATTACTTGCATATCGTAACAACTGTCCTCAGCGGGTACATCTGCTGATGTCCTCCTAGGTGCTGGGCAGCCTGGTGCTGACTGAGTGACCCCCTCATGAACTCAGGGCTGTGATCCCCTAGCTCCATGGTCTGTATGGCCACCAGGTCTAAATGCTGGCATTCCAAAATCTGTCCTTGCCTGTGGCGGGGGCCTTGTGAGAGGGAGGCCTGCCTCCACCCTGATCTTGTTGCCGTCAGTAACCGTGAGAGTGTTTACTGGTCTCTGTCAGTAAGGTAAGGTCATTTACTGGACCGACTGCAGCCTCCTCTAAAATCGGGCTTTAGTGAAGCCTGAACCAAGTGAGGGCTTAAGGTGAAAACCCCTACACTTAGGGTCGTCAGTGGGCCTGGTTGTAATCAGCACTACAGATGACTTTGTGCGAAGTATGGAGAGGGGCTGACATTGTAGCCTAGCAGGTCAAGTCCCTGTCTGGGTACTGATTCCTGTCCTGGAGGCTCCATTTATGAAGATGGCAGTTTGATGAGGTTCTTAGTGAAAACAGCCTCTCTCCAAGCTTGTGGACATTTCTGGGTTTGTTTTTGTTTTATTTTATTTATTTATTTATTTTATTTTATTTATCTGCGACTTGACCTTGCAGATAAACAAAATAGAGAAGAAGAGAAAGACACAGAGAGAGAGAGATCTTTTATATGCTGCTTCACTCCCCAAATGATAGCAGTGGCTAGGGCTGGGCCAAGCTGAAGCCGGGAGCTCCTTTTGGATCTCCCACGTGGGTGTCAGCAGCCCAAGCACAGGGGCCCTTGTGTGCTGCTTTCCCAGGTGAAGCAGCAGGGAGCTGGGTTGGAAATGGAGCAGCTGGCTCCCATAAGATGCCAGCGTTGCAAGTGTTGGTTTCGCTTGCTGCACCAAGGTCCTGGCCCCCCAGACAGTGGTCCTGTTGGTGCATCCCCCATGGCCGGAAGCTGACGGATGGAAAGCAGCACACTGTCTCTCCTCCCTTTGTGTGAGGGCACAGATCCCCTCAGGAGGCCTCCATCCTCAGCACCTAATCGTCTCCAAAAGACTGCATCTGAATACCAGCATCCATGGTGTGTGAGCTTTGGTGTTACTGTGGGCCATGAACACTCATCCTCTAGCAAGAGTTTCTCTTTGGAGGGGAGGGAGTCAGACTCTCCTGAAATAGATTGTGGTAATCACTGCACAACGCTGTGAGTATACAGAGCCATTGAGCTGTACGTTTCAAATGGGAGAATTGGATGGTTTGTCATTTACAGCTCCTCAAAGAGCCCTGCTTGCCAAAGAAGTGGCTAGCATCCGAAGGCCCAGTGGACTGTTGGGTTTGTATTGGAGTGGGGGGAGGCAAGGGGAGGCCTCCATCAGTAAGCTGATTCTTGAGCAGCCACCTCTTCCCATCAGGTCGTTCTATGGATTTTTACTATTTTACATTAATTTTTAAAGAGCAACTTGGTATGTCTGCATTTTTTTCCTTATTGTCCCAGACCTGGCTCATTTGCTTGTTGAAACAGCAGTGAGCATTAGTGGAATGTTAATGGGCTGAACTACATTAACTTCCCATCTGGCTGTGATGCTCCAGGAAGCTGCTGTTGCTTTGATTGGGGCTGATGAGAGGTTTTGTTCATGTTCCATTTGTGCTGATTTGGCTCCTTCAGCATCACATCTACTTGGTGATTGGCTCCCATGTCCGGCATTCTAGAGAATTCTCGCCTTCTCTGAAGGCGCCTGTGTGTTCCTGTTAAGTAGCAGGTGATAGCATTTCCGATCAGCTGGCACAGGGCAACATGGAGGGCAAAGTGAGAGTTGTGTGGGCAAAGAGCCCTGGAACTTTCTTTGCTTGTCCCTAACCAGCAAGCCACGGGCTCAGCACAGTGTGTGACCCTGTAAGTGATTTGTCTGGCTCAACTGTGGCTTTCATCTAACTTGCTCCGGCCTGAAGTGGGACTAACTCCACAGAGTGCAAGCGGGCCCAGGCTGAGCTGCTTCAGGTCAAATCTGGGTGCCCCGTTTCTGTGCTGTAGCCCATTTGTTTTAGATCCCGTTGCCTTGCAAGCAAGTAGCGCTTGCTAGGAGTTCCTCACCTTAAGGTGATGCCGGTCATCTGCCAGGCCCGTGTGGGTGTGACCAGAGTCCTCGTCGTGGAGTAGAAGGGACGGGTGCGCAGTGGCAGTACACCACCCATGTTCCCCATGGCACCTGTGAACCACCTTGCCATTCCATTGGGGAAGTCCTCCCCTCTGGAATACAGCCCGCCTTTCTTTCTGCAGGTTTAAATGTTACGAGGAGATAGAATCTAGGTCTGTGGCTGGCGACCTACTTCTTGGTAGTGAAGAAGGTCAGAGAGAGAGGGATGGAGGGAGGGGATGGGAAGGAGGGAGAAGGGAAAAGCTAGTGAAAGAGTGAGCAAGAGAGAGAGAGAGAGAGCCAAAAAGTAAGAGAAGCCTTCTATTGAGGGGGGTAAGAGAAATACTGAGCAGAAGGCAAGCAAAGGAAGGGGAGGGGTGTCCTGGGGAGAGGTCTTGGGGTGTTGAGAAACCGTTAAAGCTGCCTCTTGTGACAGGCTCCTGCTTTGTGTCCCGGAAATTGCCCTTGTTGTTGCTGGCCTTGACTTCTAAGGAAGTTAGCTCGTGCCCACCGTGGGCACAGCAGGCAGCTACCCAGCAGCATCCGTCCCTCCTTGGCTCCTCTACCCCCATCATGTCCCTCTGCTTTCCACTGCCCGAGCACGTGGCCCCTTAGAGGGCAGGGCCTTGTATCTAGCAGCAGCCTCAGGGAGGTCTAGTAGCTGGCTCTTTGGACTGACAAAAAATCCCATGAAACTAAATGACTTCTCTAACATGTTGCTTACAAGGTTGGGCTCAAGGGCAAAGTCCATGTCCTGTGGGTGCATGTCGGGGCCTGAGGGGCCCACTTGCCTGCTTCTCCACTGTTAACATACTGGAGAAATCTCCCTCTGGGCGAAGAGGAAGGTGGGGTGTTGAGGGAAGGAGACTCATTAAATCTCAGCTTAATTGTCAGGAGCCAGGTGCTCTGGACGCTGTTCTTCCTCTTCTCATTGATTAGCACTTGGGCAGCCTCACCCTCCCCTAATTCCCTGCCCTCTTTAAGGTTTATTTAGTTAAAAGATTTATTCATTTTTATTGCAAAGTCAGATATATATATAGAGAGAGAGGAGGAGAGACAGAGAGGAAGATCTTCCGTCCAGTGATTCCCTCCCCAAGTGACTGCAATGGCCGGAGCTAAACCCATCCGGAGCCAGGAGCCAGGAGCTCTCTGGGTGTCCCACATGGGCACAGAATCCCAAGGGTTTGGGCTGTCCTGGACTGCTTTTGCAGGGCTGCTGGTATTAGAACTGGTGCCTATATGGGATCCCAGTGTGTTCAAGGTGAGGACTTTAGCTGCTAGGCTACCGTGCTGGGCCCAAGGTTTATTTATTTTTATTGGAAAGGCCTACTTACACAAAGAAGGAGAGACAGAGGATTTTCCATGTGCTGGATCACTCCCCAAATGAAAGTAATGACTGCAGCTGAGCTGATCTGAGGCCAGGAGCCTCTTCTGGGTCTCCCATGTGGGTGCAAAGACTCCTGGACCTGAGCCATTCTCTGTGGCCATAAGCAGAGAGCTGGATCAGAAGTGGAGCAGCTGGGGCATGAACCAGCATCCATACGCTTAAGGTGGGTAGAAGATTAGCCTATTAAGCCACACCCAGCCCGCCTTCCTGTCACCCCTTCATCCTCCCCATCCGCCTCCCCTGCTTACCCCGGATTGTCCTTAAAAAGCCTAGTCTTGCTCAGAGGCTTGCAGCTGGTCCTCTAACAGAAGCTGCTTGGGGGGACGGTGGAGGATGAGGACCAGGAAAGAGCATTAAGGCAGGAGTTTCTGGGAGTGAGGGACTGTGAGATGGAGTCTCACTTTATTCCACTGGCTCTTAGCTTGGAGTTTTTCCAACTCCTGACCCTGGTCATTCAGCCATGTGTGGAGAGTTTTTGTTTGTGCCCTCTAGGGGGCGCTGCAAGCATCTGGTGGGTAGAGAACTTGCAGATGCTACTGGACAGCCTCTGGTGGAACCACAGCCAAGTCCCTCGGCCCAGTGTTGGAAGTGCCGAGTTGAGAGATCCTGTAGTCCCTTCACCTTTTTCTTTTCTTTTTTTTTTTTTTTTAAAGATTTATTTATTTTTATTGGAAAGTCAGTTATATAGAGAGGAGGAGAGACAGAGGAAGATCTTCCGCCCGATGGTTCACTCCCCAGTAAGCGCAACGGCTGATGCTATGCCAATCCAAAGCCAGGATCCAGGAACCTCTTCCGGGTATCCCACACGGGTGCAGGGTCCCAAAGGCTTTGGGCTGTCCTCAACTGCTTTCCCAGGCCACAAGCAGGAAGCTGGATGGGAAGTGGGGCTGCCGGGATTAGAACCGGCACCTACATGGGATTCTGGCACATTGAAGGTGAGGACTTTAGCCACTAGGCCCCGCCGCCAGGCCCAACCTTCACCTTTTCTTAAGGGAGCATTCGCACCTATGGGCTCTCTCAGAAGCCACTTTTCCTAACTGGGTGGGAGCACATAGGGACAGTTTAGTACAGATGCCTGGGGCTCAGGCCCACTGCCTAATGAGTTATTAATTGACAAAGCTGAGATCTGTTGAAAAGCAGGTAGAATTCTTTTTGTCCTGGTTTGCAGCCCCCCCCTCCCGGCCTCTTTCCTGCCCCAGGATAATATCCTAGAAAGGCAGAAGTGGGGGCTCTCCTGGCTGCAGGCCTCCAGGGGTCTAAATGTGGTACTCCAGGAGTATAATTGTTGGAGTTATAGAATAAAAGGAGAAAGGAACCGAGCTGGGATTGAGGCGGGAGACCGATTTTAAAGTGGTAAATAGATTGCCTTGTTGCTATGTCTGAGTTGGAACTAGCTGCCGCTGGTGGGGAAAATGTGGTTATTTTTGTGACTGCCCAGAAGCTGCCTTAGGCCACAAGCTTTAGCATCATTAAATTTGAACCCCTTATATCTTGTGAGTCCCCAGAGTGTGTGTGTTCCCAGCACACTTTTTTTTTTTCCTCCAGCAAGGTGCTGTTGGTGTTTTTTTTTTTCCCCCCGCCTGTGCTCATGGCTCAGAGAACAAGTGCTTTATATTCTGGGATGTTGTAGCCATTTTGGTTGGGTGCTCCATGTGACATGAATTTCCACTAAATAGCCAAGAGTTTTCAGGCAAAACTGTCCCCAGTAACTCTTCCATTACTTTAGAAAAAAAAGATGAGTTACGTTGATTTTACGTGAGAGCACTTAAAAGATGTAATTCAAGGTTAAATTTGTTTTGGTGCTAACATTTTAAAGATTTATTTTATTTTTATTGGAAAGTCAGAAATACAGAGAGGAAGGTCTTCTGCCTGTTGATTCACTCTCCAAGTGGCCACAAAGGCCGGAGTTGAGCTAATCTGAAGCCAGGAGCCTCTTCCAGGTCTTCCACGTGGGTGCAGGTTGCCAAGCCTTTGGGCCATCCTCGAATACTTTCTCAGGTCACAAGCAGGGAGCTGGATGGGAATCAAGACCACCAGTATTAAAACTGGCACCCATATGGGATCCTGGCTTGTGCAAGGCGAGGACTTTAGCTGCTAGGCTACCATGCCGGGGCCTGGTGCCAACATTTTAAAAACATCTGTGCATATAAGAAGTCATCTCATGCTGTGGTGTGGTGCGTAAAACTGCCACCATGACACACCAGCATCCCATATGGGCGTTAATTGATGTCCTGGCTTCTCCATCTCTGATCTGGCTCCCTGCTGATGGCCTGGGAAAGCAACAGAACATGGCCCAAATGCTTGTGCCCCTGTACTCATGTGAGAAACCCCGAAGAAACTCCTGGCTCCCAGCTTCAGTTTGATCCAGACCCAGTCACTGAAGCCATTTGACCCAGACCCAGTCACTGAGGCCATTGGAGCATTTCTCCCTCTCTTCCTGTCTTCTTCTTTAAAGAAAAGCTGTTAATATATTTTTGAAAGATTTTAAAATTTTTATTAGAAAGATTTACAGAGAGGAGAGACAGAAAGAAGTCCTGCATTTGCTGGTTCACTCCCCTAATGGCCACAATGCTGAGCCAATCAAAAGCCAGGAGCCTGTTCCAGGTCTCCCACATGGGTGCAGGGCGCCAAGGCTTTGGGCCATCCTCTGCTACTTTCCCAAGCCACAGTCAGGGAGCTGGATGGAAAATGAAGCATCCACAACATGAACTGGCACCCATATGGGATGGATCCCAGTACATGCAAGGTGAGGACTTCAGCCACTAGGGTACCAGGCACTGAATCTCTATCTTTAGCTAATCTTAAAAGACGTCTCCAAAAAATCTTATGAAAAGAAACGATGCAGAAGTGTCTCAACTTTTTGCACTCAAGTATACCTTGAAATCCGTTTTTTCATGAACTTTTGAAGTGTTCTTGGCTTCTTTGTTTTCCTAAATCCTTACTAACAAAACAATGTCCCAATGCTTTTATTAATTTCCATTTACACTAAAGGTCAAGAGTCATCAATAGTTAATCTGCCTGTACTCTGGTTCATTTATCAAAACTTTTTTCTCGCTGCATTTCAAGTTCTGCTCCAAAAAATTTTTTCCTTCCAACTGTTTGCTGCCTGTGTCCTTTTCTTCGGTGAATCTGGAGATGTTCCTGAGGGCTGGCTAGCTGTGGATTGCCACACTCAGGGCTGAGGGGCATACAGCTTTGCCTTCGTTCTCACCTGACTCTTGGAACCACGGGATTCTGTCTCTGCGCTTTGAGATGTGCAGGGATGGGGGGGGGGGAGCTAGTTATGAGTCTGTGAGGCTCTACTCCAAATTCTTTCCCAGTATTTTAATTCTTAAGTTTATTTTTCAATTCTTTTGAAAGGCTACGAGAGAGAGAGGCAGAGATCCTCCAGGTGCTCATTGACCCCCCCTCCCCTCCCAGGCACCCCTAGCAGAGACTGGGCCTACTGTTGGGACTAGGCCAGGATGAAGCCAGGAGCCAGGAACCCAATCTGGGGCTCCAATGTAGGTGGCAGGTACCGAGTACTTGGGCCATCGCCTGCTGCCTCTCAGGCGGTGCGTTAACATGCAGCTGGCTCAGAAACAGAGCCAGGACTATTGTCAGCTAGTGCAGTACTGGATGTGAGAATCCCAGCTGTGACCAAATGACAACACGTCAAATATGTGCTTTAGATTTGCCCCTTTAACCACTTAAGTGTGTAGTTCCGTGGCACTCAGTGCATTCATGGTACTGTGCATCCTTTATCACCTTCTGCCTGTAGAACTCTTTTGATTTTCCAAATTGGAACTCCACACCTGTTGAGCTGTAGTTCTTCGTCCCCCCTCCTGCTCCCCAGCACCAGGAGGCTGCTGTCTTTATTTCTGTCTGTATGAATGTGTGTCACTACTCTAAGTGTCCTTTTGTGTCTGGCTTTATCACATAGCACAACATGGCTCATACATGTCACAGCATGTATGACATGTATGACAGTATTCCATTGCATGTGTGTTTCTTTTCATTCAGTGGATACTTGGGTTGTCTCTCCAGATCAGCTATCATTGAATAATGTTGCTATGAACACTTGTGTTTTCCCAGTTGATTGGGAATTCAGAGCGCACTTAGGATGTGTGTTGTGGCACGCTGGGATACTTGGTATGTCCACTTCATGTATTAGAGTGATGGTGTGAGTTCTGGGGACTCTGCTTATTATTTCACCCCTGATAATGCATCCTGAGAGGCAGCAGGTGATCGTTTAAGTGTTTGGGCTCCTCCCACACATGTGGGAAACCCTGCCTGAATTGCCTGACTTCCGGCTCCGGCCTGGCCTGGTGCTGACTGGGCATTTGGTGAGGGAAACAGCATATGGAAGATTCCCTCTGTCTCTCCTCCTCCCCATATTTTTCAATATATTTTACAAAATTTGTATAAAATTTTATGAAATCTACAATTTTACAAGACATTTACTTTATTTGGAAGGCAGAGTAACAGAGAGACAGAGCAATCTCCCATCTAGTGGGTCACTCTCCAAATGGCTACAGCAGCCAGGGCTGTGCCGGAGCAAAGCTAGAAGCCGGCGAATCTTCTGGGTCTCCCACATGGGCGACGGGGCCCAAGCACTTGGGCCATTTCCCATTGCTTTCCCAGGTGTATTAACAGGGAGCTGGATTGGAAGTGGAACAGCTAGAACTTGAACCAGTACCCATATGGGATGCCAGCGTTGAAGGCTGAAGCTTCACTTGCATGTGATTTTTTAAAAAGCACATTTAAACTGCTTTGTTAAAGCACTGAAAAAGAGTTGGAAAATGATACCTCTCCAGGTCTATTTCTATGCATGTTTATTTATGTTTTTATCTAGTTATATGTCCTGAAAAAATTACATGGTAAAAAAAAATTTTTTTTTCCCCTGAGGCTGTTGTGGTAGTATCATTCGCAACACTAAAGTCCCATGTCAAGAGTGTCTGTGTGAGTCCTGGTTTTCCTGCTTCCCATCCAGTTCCTTGCTAATACACGGGACAGCAGTAGATGGTTTTCCAGTACAGGGGGCCTGTCAGTATGTGGGAGGCCTGGATGAAGTTCCAGACTTCTGGCTTTAGCTTGCCCTAGTCCTGGCCATTGTGGCCATTCTGAGAGTGGATCAGCAGATGGAAGATCTGTTTGGCTGCCCACCTACCCACCCATGCATCCATAACTTACCCCCCGTCTCTCTATTTTTCTCTTTCACTTCCACTCTCTCTCCTACCATCCTTTTCTGTGTCTCCACTATTGTCTCTTCCTCAATCTGTGCTTTATCTTAGTTTAACTCAATTTAGCAAACTTTGATAACTTTGGGGACAAAATTGCTCTGGCAGTTTTGTAGAAGCATCCAGATTACTTTAGGTTGTTTCTGGTTTCTTGTTGGGTGCAGACCAATGACCCCAGTCAGGTGTGCCAGGGTGTGACCCTGTTATTCAACAGCAAGGCTCTTGAAGGGGTGGCAAAGACAAGGGAAAACATTCCAGGCACAGTAATCCAGGTAAGGATGTGGATGAAATATGTTGGGAGTGTTTCATTTTGAGATACACTTTTTTTAAAGATTTATTTTTATTATTTTGTTCATTGGAAAGGCGGATATACAGAGAGGAGAGACAGAGAGGAAGATCTTCCGTCTGATGATTCACTCCCCAAGTGAGCGCAATGGCCGATACTATGCCCATCCGAAGCCAGGAGCCTCTTCCAGGTTCCCATGCAGGTGCAGGGTCCCAAAGCTTTGGGCTGTCCTCGACTGCTTTCCCGGGCCACAGGCAGGGAGCTGGAAGGGAAGCGGGGCTGCTGGGTATAGAACCAGTGCCCATATGGGATCCCGGGCGTGCAAGGCGAGGACCTTAACCACTGCGCCATCGCGCCGGGCTCAAGATACACTTTTAATAGATTTCTCTTTGGGAGGTGTGTGTGTGTGTGTGTGTGTGTGTGTGTGTGTGTGTGTGTGTGTGTGCGAGCGCGCGCGTGCGCACACACACAGATATGGACAGGGAGTTTTATCCATAGAACTTTCAAGCTCTGGTTTGCTCTCTAAATGCCACTGGGGCTGGGGCTGGACCTGTGCCAGGATAAAGCCCGGGATGAGAAATCTAACCTTTGTGTTCCACACGGGGTAGCAGGGACCTGAACATGTGGGCTGTCACCTGCTGTCTCCCCAGGGTATGTGTTCATTGGGAGCAGAGCCAGGAGATGATCTCCCAGGCACTCCACTATGGGATGGGCACATCTTCAGTAGGATCTTCCCTGCTAACCCAAATATCTGCCCCAAGTTTGTTTTCCTCGCTGTGACCCTGAAATGGTTCCTCATATTAGGCTGTGCTTGATGAGTGTTCTTCCCCCGGTCAATGGCGGTTTCCTTGCTGACCTCTATAGTGTACGTTCCGTATAGGAAGATTCTCTTTCTGATTTAGAAGAAGTGGGTTTTTGTTTGATGCAACGATGCAACCCTAGGTATTCTCCACAGTTCAAAGAGAGGAGTAAACTTTATTTTTAGTGTATTTTATATCAATTTGTTCCCTTGTAATTATGTTGGTTTTAAAAATTAAATCTGATTCAAATGTTTTTGATGTTATAAAGGAGGGTTGGTATTTGAAAAGAAGGGCCAGTTCTGTGGCAGTTAGTAGTCTAACCTTTTATCCATGTGTCAACATCCCATGGCTCTCTGCTAATGGCCTGGGAAAGCAGTGGAAGATGGGGCAAGTCCTTGGGCCCCTGCATTCATGTGGGAGACCAGGAAGGATCTCCTGGCTCCTGGCTTCAGGTTAGCCCAGCTCTGGCTATTGCATCGATTTGTGGAATGAACCAGTTGATGGAAGACCTCTTTCGCTCTCTCTTTCCCTCCCTCCCTCTGCTCTCTAACTCTGGCTTTCAAGTAAAATATATAAATCTTTAAGTTAATATTTGAAGAATAGTTGTTTCTTTGTTATTTGAAGAGTGGGTACATTTTTATTGATTTATTTTAATAGAAGAAGCTAGTGAATTATGGGTATCTTTCTACAAATGGGTGGAAAATAGCCCGTGTGTGTGTGTGTGTGTGTGTGTGTGTGTGTCTCCAGTATATCCCAAGTATGAGGGTAGAACACCGTCGTGCAAGAAGAAAAGCTGTGTGGTTTGTCTTTCTCCAAGTTGGCTGCCGTCTAATGATTGTCTGCTATTAGCAGATGGCCACACAATATGAGCAGTGAATAGTGGAATGTGTTTAGCTGATGAGTCAGGCCCATGGCACTGCCCGCCCAGCTCCCCTGACTACAGCCTGGCTTTGAAGAGAGTGGGGCCTGGTCCATAGGACTCGCTCAGGGAAACCTCAGAGGCTGAGAAGTCCAAACCTCTTCTCCAGCAGCAGGCTAAAGAGGTAGAGAACTAGTGTCCTGGAAATGCAGTCCAGCCTGCTGGAAACACCACAGCAGCTGAGCACAGTCTGGGGAGGGAGCAGCCGCAGAAAGGCAGCTCTAAGGTGAACAGGCAGGGGCAGCAAATTGTGGTTTGGGACTTCATTGGTGTTCCAGAGCAGTTGGTAGGGGATCCCCTGATGGTACTGTGGCCTTCTCACTTTCCTTACAGCCAGTGATTCTTGGTCGTACACACTGGGGAGATGGAGCTTTGCATTTGAAGTGGGAGTACACCCATTCTAGCCCCTCCCTTAGACCTGAGCACTGCTGCATGCACAAGAGCTGCTTCTGTGCCCCAGGAATGATGATGAGTGAGCAAGGCCAAGGATCTGCCCTCGTGGAGTCTGTGCTCAGAGGGAATTAACAGGGGTGTCAGTGTTACCACTGGTCTCCTGACTGCCGGGTGAATGTTCCTAACAAGAATGCTGGATGCTTCTAGAGCCCGCATGATGGCTCAACTAGCTAATCCTCTACCTGTGAGTGCTGGCATCCTGATGAATGCTGGTTCTTATCTCAGTTGCTCCAATTCCCATCCAGCTCCCTGCTTATCGCCTCAGAAGGCAGTGGAGGATAGCTGAAGTCCTTGAGACGCTGCCCCCATGTGGAAGACCCTGAGGGGGGCTCCTGGTTTCAGATCAGCTCAGCTCCAGCCGTTACGGCCATTGGGGTCAGTGGATAGAGGAACCTTCCATCTGTCTCTCCTTCTCTCTGTAAATCAATGTTCCCATAGAAATAATAATGATAATAATAATAATAATAAAAAACAACCACCACCATCATCATCCCTGTGAAAGGTTCATCAAAAGGATTTGATGAACAGAGAAATCATACACAAAGATGTATCTTAGTTTATCGTTTTTCAGAAAGTGCTGAAGGGGGCCGTTCCTGGTGGTAGGATTTGCAGGGCTCTGCACCTGCTTGTTTAGAGTCTTCTTTCTTGCTGCAGTGTCTCCTAGGGAAACTCAGATCCTTTACAGTAGTGATTTTAGTAAATCCTCTCATAATTAGGCATTAACATCCCTGTGCTCCTGCCTGGGCCAGTACCTGCCTGCCATGTTCCTCCCACTGTCGACTTCGTTTCAGTTCCCCTTCTTTTTTTTTTTTTTTTTTAAACTAGATTTAATCACTTGTGGCAAATTTGGACAAAAATTTATAGCTTCCATTACCAATTGCCCCATGCCTTATTCCAGCAGTGTTTCCCTGGAGTGCTCTGTTGATGCAACTGAATGGCAAGGATGATTGTGAAATTCATGGTTTATTAAACAAACACTCAAGCCTGAGGACACAGATCTGTGTATACACCAAGGATTCGGCAGTGAAAAGTGCCGAAGGGAAGAGCCATAGTGCTTTGGGACTGGCTCACGGGAAAGGGGAGAATCGTTTGTCTTGCTTAATGTCTTGGAATCATTGTAGTGAATGCCAAGAGCTCGTGGAGAGGTGTGTGAGGCATTTCCCTTGAGATGAAGTCATCTGTGGGCTCCCTCTGTGGCCTGGCTCAGCCAGGCACCCCCCACCCCCAGGGGCTAAGATCAGGGATTGCTGCCGATGTCATGGGGTCAGCTGGCAGGGCGGGCTTGGCCAGGATGACCACAGGGGGAATCTCATTATAACGCGGCTTTGTTCACGCGAGCGTTTTCGCACCAGGCGCTTGTCCCAAAGTACCCATTGGTAGTCAGCAGGGGTTAATCGCCATCGTTTGGCAGTGATGACAACCCACACGCCTGGGTGAAAATGAAGGCTTGGGCTTTTAGGTAAGGTCTCCATGTATCACTCATCTTGAATATTGCTTTTTGGATTTAATTAGCTGAAGAAGTGTCAGGGTTGTAAACCTGAAGTTCCAGATAGATGTGGCTCGACACACTTGGTTCACTTCCTAACCAGATTTTAATAATAGTGGCTTATGCATTTTAAGGTTGTAGGTGTAATTGAATTCTTTATATAATTTTGGAGTGTCATATATGCCATGAGATAGGAGATTGATGAACTTTGAGATGTATAAAATTCTACCTTTAATTGCTGTGTAAACCAGACTTCTTGGTATTTTTTGATACTTAAAAACCCTCCCAGGGCCCAGTATTGTAGCCTAGTGGCTAAAGTCTTTGCCTTGCATGTGCTGAGATCCCATATGGGTACTGGTTCATACCCCGACTGCTCCACTTCCCATCCAGCTCCCTTCTTGTGGCTGGGAAAGCACTCAAGGATGCCCCAAAGCCTTGGGACCCTGCACTTGCATGGGAGACCTGGAAGAAGCTCCTAGCTCTTGGCTTCGGATCAGTGCAGTTCTGATGGTTGTGGTTGCCTGGGGAGTGAATCAGCAGATGGACAGTCTTCCTTGCTCTCTGTAAATCTGACTTTCCAATACAAATAAATAAATAAATTTTGCTTTTTAAAAAACCCCTCCCAGTTAATTTATTTAGAAAAAGCTATAAATGAGACATTAGCTGCAGAGAAAACAGTAGAGTCCCTTATGAGGCAATATAATTTTTTGTGGGAACAGAATGTGAAATTAAAATTTATATTCTGTTTGGCCAGCAAATATTTTCTTTGTCCTGATACAATTTAGGGGCTTTGATCTTTATCAATAAGTTATGTATCTTTAAAAAAAAAAGATTAAAATTTGTCTGAAAGAGTTAGAGAGAAGGGGAGAGAGAAAGAGAGAGCGAGAGCTAGCGAGCTTCCCTCTAGTGGTGGTTCATCCCCCAGGTGGCTGCAATAGTCAGTGCTGGGCCAGGCAAAAGCCAGGAGCCAGGAGCTCATTTTGGGTCTCCCACATGGGTGACAGGGGCAAACTCTTGGGCCATCTTCTGCTGTTTTTCCCTGGCCATTAGCAGGGAGTAGCTGGGTCATGGGCAGCATCCACATAGGATGCCCCATTACAGGAGACGTTTTTACCCACTACTCCACAACACCGGCCCCAATGAATCACATATCAAGTGTGTACAAGACACATACTGCCGTATTTTTTTGGATGGTGTATTCTTTAATTTTAAATCCTTTTGCAAAATAGATGCTGTCTTATGGATGTTTGGGCTCCTTCATGTCTTTGGCTATGTTTCTGAGGATTCCTTTGATTTTCCCCGAGTTTGTTTCTTTCTGCTTGCCCAGGGTCGCAGGGGATTTCTGCGTGTCTCTGAGCAGCGATAACCTCACCTGCTCTCCTTGTCTTGTATGCATGCTGTGTCCTGATGTCGCTGAGACATGGATGCACGTTGCGGCCTCTCAGGATACACGTTGTCCTGGAGGGGGTCAGGGAATGTGTGAGCAGGAGCACGTGGGCACTCCCACAAAGTCAGGGAAAGGGAATGAAATGGAGAAGCCTGTTGGGATGCCGCAAACTTTGGAGTCCATGCACAGTTTTCTCATAATATCTATTTTCCGTGGATTTCTGGAAACACCTTGGTATTCTAGGGTTTCCAAGTTGTGTTTGTTAACTGAAGAGAATAGGAAATGTTCAGACATTCTGTAGAAGGTGGGTCAAGGGAAGGTCTGGGTTCAGCATTCAGGGAGAGTAGAATTTTCAAGTAGATAAAGAAACGCTTCTTGAGTTTAAAAAAATGAAGAAATATTAACTTTTGAGCTAAAGTATTCTAAAATGCTGGTTAAGCAAGGGACACCCTAAGTTCTATGTTAGTTTGATTACCCTTCTTTCTCTCTTTAATTTTAAAATACTTATTTATTACTATTTGAAAGGTTAGGTTTTTTTTTTTCAACAGGGGGAGGAGGGAGAGAGAGAGGAGAGAGGAGAGAGGAAGATCTTTCATGCTCTGGCTAGCTCCCAGATCACCGCAGGGCCAGAGCTGAGCCGATCTGAAGTGAGGAGCCAGGAGCTTCCTCCAAGTCTCCTATTTGGATGAATGGATGAAAGTTTTCAGGGATTTGAGCCTTCCTTTGCTACTTTCCCAGGCCGTCATCAGGGAGCTAGAGAAGTAGAGCAGCTGGGATACAAACTGGCACTCATATTATGCCAGTGCTACAGAGCGGAGGGTTAGCTGGTTATGCCACCATGCCAGTCCTGTCTCTTTTATTTTTTCAGGATTTATTTATTTATTTGAAAGAGTTATGGTGGTGGTGGAGGGGAGAGAGAGACGAAGAGAGACAGAGAAAGAGAGATTGATTGATTGAGTGATGGCATCTTCTGGCTCATTCCCCAAATGGCCACTGGCCGGGACTAGGCCAGGCCAAAGCCAGGAGTCAGGAGCTTCTTCTGGATCTCCCCCTGTGGGTTCAGAGACCCCAAGCACTTGGGCCAACTCTGCTGTTCTTCCAGGCCATTAGAAAGGAACAGGGTTGGAAGTGGAGCAACCAGGACATGATTGGCACCCATAGGGGATGCTGGTGCTGCAGGCTGAGGTTTGACTCACTGTGCCACAATGCTGGCCCCACCTTGGTTCTGTCATCCGGAGCCTGATCCAGGGCCAGCAGGGGGTCAGGTCTGGAAATGTGACAGATCCCGTGCTTGCACGGTGGGGATGTGTCAGTGTAGTTCAGGAAGTTTGTGGGAAGACTGAATCTAAACTGTTTAGGGGCAGGTGGTTGGCATGGCAGTTAAAGTGCTGCATGGGTTGCCTGCATCCCATATTAGAGGGCCCAGGCCTGTGTCCCTGCTCTGCTTTCCATTCAGCTTCTTGTTCATCGCATCCTGGAAGGCAGTAGGTGATGGCTGAGGCAGCTGACTCCCTGCCACCTGCGTGGGAGACCTGGACTGAGCTCTAGCTCCTGACTGGCTTGGCTCAGCCCTTGGGGTTGCCCACATTTGCAGGATTGAACCAATGGAGCAGAGCTCTGTTGTCTGCTTTGCCATAAATAAATACAAACTTAAACAAGAAGAGGTGCTGTTGGCATACATCCTCAACTCTGGACAGAGATTTTCCGTTATCCATTTTCTATCAACGTTTCCGAGACCCCTTGTACAGACTGGGTGTTTCTGTGCTGCCTGGAGAGTGCAGGGCTAGGGGGCAGGAGGCCTGAGCTGACTATCCTGGGCATCACTCACTGTGTGACTTAGGCCGAGTCTGAGCACCAGCAAGGGCCTCTGCAGCCACCTGTGTCCATGTCCCCTGCTCCCAGGCTCACCTAGAAGGCTCAGGAAAGTGCTGCCTTTGCAGCTCATCCTGACTTTGCTGTGTCTTTTGGATGGAGAAAGAGCAGGTAGGGGAGATTCAGAATGGAAGAAGCGCTCCAGTGTCTGCTGCAAACGAGCTGTTCAGGGTGCTGGGCCACAGGGAGCACCCAGGCTGGGTGAGGACAGCCTCTCTTCTCCGGGGCCTTCAATTGCTACCTAATACATCGCGGAGCCCAGGTAGAAAAGCGCCTGTGCCAGGTGCCGATCATCTCTGCTGAACACGCTTGTTATCAGCGAACAGGCCACGTCCTGGCTCATGGCTTTGCACGAGCCAAACCTTAGCTGCCTTTGGTAAAGAGCTATATGGTGCACGGTCCATTCAGCCAACAGGAAGGGTGCAGAACCTGGAAGGGGGGCTGCAGAGAGCGGCCCAGCTCTGGCAAGCAAGGTGTTTTGCTCTTTTGGTGGAAGGGTGAGTAGACCCCAAAATGACAAGCTCAGAACTGGCATGGTGGCATAGTAGACTAACCTTCTGCCTATTAGCCTTGGCATTCCATACGGGCCTGGTTCCTGTCTTAGTGGCTCCAGTTCTGATCTAGCTTCCTGCTAATTTTCCTGGAAAAGCAGCAGAGGATGACTCAAGACCTTGGGCCCTTGCACCTGTGCGGGAGACCTGGAAGAAGCTCCTGGTTTCGGGTGAACTCAGCTCTGGCAGATACAGCCATTTGGAAGATCTGTCTCTCCTTCTCTCTCTGTAAAATCTGCCTTTCAAATAAAAATAAATATATATTATAAAAAAGGACAGCAAGCTCCCCAGCACCTTGCCTCACCAGGTCTTTTGTTCTAGCTCTGCCTGGCAGGTGGGCACCCCTGAGGCTGGTGAGAGTTTGGGAAGTTTGCCATCAGCAGGCTTAGCAAGGTCTGCCATCACACCCTTCTCCTGCTAGATCCTGGTAGGGCCTCCACGTGCCTTTCTGTGGAGTGCCTATTGATGCCCTTCCCATCCTCCCAGCCAGCCTGAGCACTGCACAGATTCCCTAGGTCCTGCATTTTGTCCAGGCCCCCTCAGGGGTCACTGCCTTTCACGCCCAGCTGTTGCAGCCTGGTCTCCTGTCTTCTCTGTCATCGTGGCTTGTGCCGGTTCTCTGCTGTGACATTTGGCAGGCAGCCCTGAGGATGAGGGGTGAGCCTGCAGGCCTGCGGCTTGCCTGGACCACTGCCCTGGCTGACTGTGAGCTAACTGTGTGCAGAGAAGTCTCCCCATAGGCTTCTGGCTTTTCTTAGACCTCACAGAGTGCACTCTTCACCCTGTAGCATTGCTTTCTCTCCTTTCCATGCCTACAAAAAGAAAAGCGTGAGTTTAATGCCATGCCCTCGCCTGCAAAGAGGTAACTTTTTTTTTGTCAAGGCAGGAAGAATGAGAAAAATGGGAACCTACTTGGAATCTGAGTGCCCATTAATCAGTTGCTCACTGGATGCCTCCACGTGGGTTAGCAAGCACTTCTTACTCCCTGCCCCCTTTTTCCCTTTAAAACACCGTAGAACAAGAAGGCTGGTATGGGAATACTTGCAGAACTTGGGTTTAAGTAGTGCCAAGAGCTGTGTGACTTTTCTATAGTGTCTGTGAGTGTGTCTTTAGCAAACATTAGCGATCTGGATCTAGATGGAATTGTAAATCAGCAAGATGCAGAATGTCCTACAAGCACCTTCTTGGCTTAGGTTAGCAGGTATTTTAATGTCCATTTAGAGCACTCTCTAAGGGGGATGAATGGGGTGCTGTTGTGATTTTTGCCCCAACTGAGATTCTCAGATAAGGGTGAGTGAAAGCTTTATCAGAGAACATTTGGGACCACATGTGAGCTGTGGCTGGGTAGCAGGTGTGCAGTGTGGTCTACGTGCGCCATCTTGTGGCGGTCATCATGACAGACAGCATTGAGATGGAAACACCTGGGCAGTGGTCCTGCCTTTTGGAAGCAGGGGTTTATGATGACTGCCTTCTAGCATCCAGGAAAGGTCTGGCCTTGCTCGACTAGTATTTTTCAGGAGAAACTATATAAAGGTATCTCATGCTGTGACAGAGGATAATTGGTTCTGCCACAAGTCATGACCAGGAAACTGATGGTTGGTAGACATGGTCTAAGCATGCTGAGGATCCCAGGAACATCACTTGGCAGACTCCAACAGCTCTGCTTCTAGAGGTTGACGCCCTCATTGAAATCTGCCATTCGCTGCACTTAAAGTTTTGTTTGCATTAGAGGAAAAAACCCAACACATACCATATACTTTGTTACGTTGATCTTTCCTCAAAAATTTATTTTTACTGAATAGAGACAGAGACAAGACAAAGTCTTTTATCTACTGAATCATTTCCCAAACACCCGTAACAGCAAGGGCTGGCCAAAACTGGAGCTGGGAGCTCCATGCAGGTCTACCTAACGGGGCAGGGACCCAAGCCCTCGAGCCATCACCTTGAGATCTCTTAAGGTGCAGGTTGTAGGGAGCTTCAGTCAGAAAGCCAGCATGTCCTCAGTGTGGCCTGTGGGTATCCTGGGGGGATTCTCCCATCCTCAGCGCTTGCCTCTATTGTAACTGGTGTTACTGTGTCCATGCATGCAGTGTTGGCCACATGTGTTCTTCAATGCAACAGAAAGTTTCCAATACTTTTTCATCTCTCACGACTAAAGCTCTAGATGGCACCCAACATTAGCTTCCTCTTCCACTGCCAACCACAATCCTATTTTCTTAGAGTTTGACTCTATTTTTTAAAATAAGATATTTATTTATTGTACTTGAAAGGGTTGCAGAGGAGTGGGGTGTAGACCAAGTAAGCTCTTGCATCTGCTGGCTCACTCCCTAAAATGGTTGTAGACACCAGAGCTGGGTTTATTGGGTGCTGGGAGCCCGGAGTTCCTTCCAGGTATCCCATGTAGATGCAGGGGCCCAAGTCCTTGGATCACCACCCCTCCTCTGCTTTCCCAGGCCACGAGCAGGGAGCTGGATCTTAAGTGCGGTAACTGAGACTAGAGTTGGCACCCATATGGAATGCCAGCGCCGCAGACGGAGGGTAAGCCTGTTACGCCTCCATGCTGGCCCTGCAAGAGGCTGAGTGTTCATAGAGTTCCTGGACGTGGAGTCGTGTAGCTCCATGTGGTGGAGTTCCTTCCCCTTGTGAAGACAGGCTGAAACTCCACTTCCCATGTCCAGGTCGCTTTGGTGGCTTTTCACGGCTAATCACCGTGAGGAACGCTGCTGTGAGCAGCTGTGCACACCTGACTTGCTGCTGCTGGTGGATAGCACGGGGCTTCGCCATCTTCTGGACAGTGTATTTTTTTCCTTGAGGTGTCAGACTTAGAGACGTTGCTGGGGGAAAAACTTGAGAGAAATCTGATTAATCTGAGGCAAACTCGTCCTGTTTAGCGATAACAGTCTTAATCTGTCCTTAGGCACACTTTGAATCAGTTTTGGAGCAAAGCCGAGCATAACTTTAGAAGATGAAGTAGTCCAGTTAACAAAGCTCCTGCCTCCCAGGAGACAGGTGAACGTTGCTTGTGATATTGGCAGAGTGGCGCCAGACACCTGGTATCCCATGGAAGACTTCCTTTACCTGGAGGATGGGTATTTTGAAGGGCATTGGATTATAATGTGGATCAGCTCATTTATGATGTGATCCAGAAATTGAGAGAGGGTTTTACCATAGGGGGTTACCGTGCTCCAAGGACCCTAAGCCGTTGGAAAGAAAAAAGCCTGGTACAGTAGCCTAGTGGCTAAAGTCCTTTCCTTGAATGTACTGGAATCTCATATGGGTGCTGGTTCTAATTCTGGCAGCTCTGCTTCCCATCCAGCTCCCTGCTTGTGGCCTGGTAAACAGTCAAGGATGACCCAAAGTTATAGGACCCTGCACCTGTGTTGGAGACCTGGAAGAGGCCCCTAGCTCGTGGCTTTTTTTTTTTTCTTCAAAGCTGTGCCTACTAGATGTCTTCCATCTGCTGGTGGAATGGGCAGAGCTGGGCTGATCCAAAGCCAGGATCCAGAAGCTTCGTCCTGGTCTCACACAGGGGTGACAGGGGCCCCAGTGACTTGGGCTATCCTCTGCTGCTTTCCCAGCCGCTCTAGCAGGGAGCTGGATGAGAAGCGGGGCATCCCGGAACACTGATGGGCACTACCACAGGGTGATGCTTTTCACGCTGGGACTTCTCCTTGGGGGAGGTTTCCTGTCCTTCACGTGGGGACGGGGCTGGAAATACCAAGGCAGGCAAGCAGCCAGAGCAGGCTGGGCAGACCAGGAGGTTGACTTGCTCCCACAGCTTCATCAACGTTGACCTTGCTTGAACTCCTCAGGTATGTGGCCTCACCCTTTCTGGGTCCCGCCCCTTCCCTGGAGCCCTGTGCACCTGCCCTGGTGCTCCCTGAGTGTCCTTCCAGAGCCAGCTCTCCGTTCCTCTGCAGGTGCCTGCTGCCTAACGCGGAAGCCTTGTCAGACCTCCTTCTGTTGGGATTTTCATGTATCCTTGTACAGCCCTACTGAGATACAGGGACTGAGGAGAAAACCACCCTGAGTGCATGCTCCAGGATTGCTGGGAAGAGCCGTGAGGGAGGACAGGCGCCTTAGCTCTGTTCCTGCGATTGAACTGCCTGCCCCAGCAGGTGTCAGGACACAGGAGTTAAAAATAGAAGGTGACCCAGACACACTGAAGCGACACAGCGTCTCCCATCCGTGCTGCCCGATGACGTTCAGCAGGAAGGGACATTTCTGTTCTCTGCAAATGGAGGGGTCGAATAATCATGTCCAGGGAAGGTTGACGCCAGAACGAGCGCCCTTCCTACCCAAAGGGCATAAGTGGCCATTTTGCATGTCTCTCTTTTTAGACTATTTTATTATTATTTTTTTGTCTGGAAGTTCTCCTGCCCACGTCCTCCCACCTCTTCCGGCTATATGTTGTGTCACCCTCTTTGGAACCTTCTAAATAGAGGAGCTGAATCTTCTCTCTGAGTTTGGCTCCTCTGTCCTTTCGGAGTATACCGTCTGCGGGAGAAGTTATAAAAAGACGGGAGCTTTGGGTGCCTGTTTCCGATTTGGAAATGGTATTTACCCGGATCGCAGGGAATCTGTCGCCCACCTCAAGTGGCAGCTGACAGCAGGGAGGATCTCCACGTGCCAAGACAGCAGCTGGGGACCACACGGAGACCTCGGGGGCCTGCACCTGGGTATCCAGGCACCCTGGTGGTTGAGGCTGAGGCTGGAGGCTGGGTGGCACCCTGGCCACCTGCCTGCTGTCTGCAGGACTGGGGAGCTGACTCTGCATGGGCCTGCCCATCTGCAGAAGCAATGGTCAGCACACCTCTTTATTGTCCAGTTTCGCTGGTTGGCCAGCCCCGCAGGCCTGCTTGCCTTCTCTTCGGTCGCTGATCCCAATCGCATTGCTGCTTCGGGGTCTTCACACAGTCTGTTCCCTCTGCTGGCCTTCTAGGTCCTTGTCCCTGGTTGCCTCCCTTTTCATCCAGGTTTGAGGAGAAGGGCTACTTCTTTTTGTACCCCAGCCTGGTCAGCCGTGTCTGTGTTCAGAATGTTTTCCTTTCCAGAACTTACCATGGATCCACAGCCCGTTGCATCAACTTTACTAAGCAGATCTCCGTGGCACAGCGTGTATGCTGGCTACCGCCATGCTGCCCTGCCAGAGGCAGCCTCGCCTCTCCTCCAGCTTGGCAGTGCCCAGGGAGGCTGCTGAGACACCTTGCCAGGACTGTCTTTTCCTCTAGCTTCTGCTTCCACCTCCTGTTGAGGGCATGGCTGGGGACCCCAGGAGGTGCTGTGCAGAGTGCCACTCCTCTGGTGGAGTGGTCTGGGCCTGCAGCCACACCCTCAGGTTTCCTTGTCCCTGGGTGGCTATGGCTGGCATATCTCCCAGGTTCTGCCGCCTCCCTACCCCGTTGGTTTCTCCAAATCCACCTGCATCTGTGCCCGCAGAACCTTTATGAACTTCTGCTGAAGCCACTCAGTCTGAGCCCACTGTCTGCTTCTCACAGAGGAATGTCAGCAGCATTGTGAGCTGGGCATGTGGTGACCTGTGACCCCACCTGTGACCTTCACGGAATAATAGAACTTTCTGATTGAAGTGGGGGGTGCTGTAGGTTTCAAGCAGCTGAGAGAGACCAACTGTTTAGCAGGGTGCCTGTATGTGGTGAGTGATGTGCAAGTACTGGCTGTTACTTCTATCCTGATGATGGTGGTGGTGGTGGTGGTAATGGTGATGGTCATGGTGATGATGGTGATGGTCATGGTGATGATGGTGATGGTGATGATGATGATGGTGGTGATATATTTGTTTTGCGTGTTGATTCCCTTTTCTGAAGGCAGGAGCTCTGTCTCTTTCCTGCATGTCCAGACTCTACAGCATTGTTGTTCCATAGAAGCCCTTAGTATATCCATTTTTTTCCTTTTCTTTTATACTGGCTCTCAGCTAGCCAGAAAACTCTGGTACTTGAAAGTTCAGTATACCCACTATTGATTGCCTGTGTTATTATTCTTAGAGAAAGTTCAAAATTCTTTATTGCAAATATACTTTAATTAAATCAGTAATCTCTTCAAATGAGATGACTTTTACAACTTAAAACACGTTTTCTCTGTCACTGTTTCTCCTTCTCTCTGTAGCTGTTTTTCAAATACAAAGAAAAAGAACAAAAGAAAGGAAGGAAGGCAATGAGGAAGAGTGAAATAAAGAGAAAGGAAGGGAGAAGAGCTGATGCCGTGGTGTGGTAGACTAAACTGCATGGTCACCAGTTCATGTCCCGGCAGCCCCACTTCCAATCCAGCTCCCTGCTTGTGGCCTGGGAAAGTGGCAGAGGGTGTCACAAGCGCTTGGGCCTCTCTAACCCTGTGGGAGACCCGGAAGAAGCTCCTGGCTCCTGACTTTAGATTGGCTCAGCTCCAGCTGGAGGGGCTATTTGGGGAGTGAACCAACAGATTCATGATCTCTCTTTCTGTTTGTTTTTTTTCCCCCTCTGTGTGACTCTGCCATTCCACTAAAAATAAGTAAAACAAAATCATGATTTTATCAATTCTATGAGGTTTTTTTTTTTAAGATTTATTTATTTTATTGGAAAGGGAGATTTACAGAGAGAAAAGAGACAGAAAGATCATCTATCCACTGATTCACTCCCCAAATGGCCACAATGGGTAGAGCTGAGCTGATCCGAAGCTAAGAACCAGGAGCTTTTCCCAGGTCTCCCACGTGGGTAGAGTCCCATCCTCGTGTGCTTTCCCACACTGTAAGCAGAGAACTGGATTGGAAGTAGAGCAGCCAGGACTTGAACCAGTGCTCACAACGGATGCTGACACTTGAAGGCGGAGGATTAGGCTGTTGAACCATGGTGCCAACCTTGTGATTTAGAAATATTTTTAACCATATCAAATGAAGACTGAAGTTTAACCAACCAACACTGAGTTATGGTAATAAAAGCTGTTTTAATGAGAAGCCGCAAGGTACTTTATATCTTTCCTCTTCAAGTTTTTTTTTTTAATTTCTGCTGTAAGTTTTATAAGCAGATCAGTTTGTAAGTGGATGTCAGTTTGCATCTATTATCCACTTAATCCTCATAACCCTGTGAGGTAGAGCCGTTGTTTACCCCCTTGATAGGTGAGGAAACTGAGGCAGCAAAACCTGAACAAAGTCTATAGCTACAAGACAGGACTGAGACTCAAACACACAAGACATTTGAGTGTGCAGGTGTCGCAACGTGCAGCTCCTCTGACTTCCATCACAGCAGACCTGAAGGGCCTGGCTCAGCGTTCTGCCATACTGAACTCTTCCGGAATACACAACTGTTTGAATGAAATTAGCTTAGATATCTGTGAGACACTGGAACCTGTCCAGGGTTCGATTCCCACCCCTTCCCCATCCCGGAGAATCAGGGTGTTGATTACTGTATGCATGATAAGGTGTGCTCAGTCATCAGATTGTATGAGGATTGTCATCACCAGAAACTCGCTGGAGAAAAATAAGTACAACAGGTTTTGTTTTGTTTCTTTGTTTGTTTGTTCGTTTTGAAAGACAGAGTTACAGAGAGAAGGAGAGACCAGGAGAAAGATCTTGCATTTGTTGGTTCAGTCTCCCAGATGGTTACAATGATTGGAGATGAGCTGATCTGAAACCAGGAGCCAAGAGCTTCTAACAGGTCTCCCATGCGGGTGCAGGGTCCCAAGGCTTTGGGCCAGCCTCGACTGCTTTCCCAGGCCACAGGCAGGGAGCTGACTGCACTCAATCCTCTATGTCTCTCCACTTCCGTCTCTCCAAGCACAGCTCTAGAATCAGTGTACAATTCCAGAAAGCCACATTTCTCCTGCTGCATACTGAGATGTGGATCCAAAAGGCATTTCATGGATTGATCAGCACAATTCTCAGAGTTCAGCAGTCAGCAGCGTTAAGCAATGCTGTGAGACTGCTAAGAGACATGAAAACCCATGATGCTCTCTGACGCCCTTAGGTGCCGTTTTCTCTAAAGGGTGAGAGGTACATTTTTACCCTTTAAAAAATGGCGTGACACACTTAGTAGGCTTTAGATTTCACTTTCTTTCTCTTTTTCTTTCTTTTTAAAGATTTACTTATTTTTATTGAAAAGGCAGATTTACACAGAGAAGGAGAAACAGACAAAGATCTTTCATCCACTGTTTCACTGCCCAAGTGGTCTCAACAGCTAGAGCTGAGCCAATCCAATACCCAGGAGTCAGGTGCCTCTTCCAGGTCTCCCACTTGGGTGTAGGATTCCTAGGCTTTGGGCCGTTCTCTACTGCTTTCCCAGGCCTCAAGCAGGGAGCTGGATAGGAAGTGGAGCCTCCAGGACACAAATCATTGCCATGTATGGGATCCCTGTGGACTCAACAAGAAGATTTAGCCTTTAGACCAAATATATCCTCCCCACCCCCACCATGATGTTTTTCTTGACCAAATTTCTGTTGGTTTTCTATCCCCAGAACATGTGTGCCCCTGAAACAACCAGGGTGTTTCTACATATTGCTGATTTTCCTGCTGATACCCATTTGTGTAAGTTCATTGCTACTCAGTAGGTTTTAATCACTAAGTACAAAGCATTATTCTGTTCCTTGTGGCTTCCCGGAAGCGCCTTGCAAGCTGTTCACCACGTGGCTGCACATGAAATGTTTTTGACCAACAGATTGCTCATTTGGTTCTTGGTCTTGTTCAGATGCCAGGGAGAACAAATTAGAATAATCTTTCTGTTTCTTTCTCAGAAAGGCAAGCAGAAGCGATGGGGTGATAGCCAGTGGGGTGCTCACGTGGGTGTCTGCCAGGTTAGGTAGTCAAGGGGTCAGTTTAGAGGGCTCAGTATAGCCTGCAGGAGAACTGGAGAGCCGTTTCTGCTATGTCCTAGGAAGGGTAGCAGGCGAATGTGCTGACTCGTGCAAGGTGCATATAGATCTGGCTCACATCCCAATTCCGAGCTTTGAGTTGCTATAATTTCATTATCCAGCTTTTTCCAATTGTGCCTTTTGCTGTTCTGGAGTTACAGTAACCTCATCAATTCCAGCAGTTTACTCAACAATTCTGTATGCATTTTTCATGTGTAATATGGAAATGATAATAGAACTATTAGGCTGGCTGGGAGGCATATATGAATTCATAGTTGTAAATGCCTAGTAGTCAGTGCTTGGCATATGTAAACTTCTCAACAAATATTAATCATTCCAGTTATTTCTCTTCTTGGTCACTCATTCAGTTTATTTTACTTGAGTATCTGCTACAACAAACCTGGTCCGATGCAGGGTGCTGGCCATCAGGAGTGAATGAAATGGCCACAATCTGTGCCCTCACAGACTCAAGATTGTGGAGGGAGAGACAGGTAATCAACCAGATATGTAGGCAAAAGCCAATACTGTGTGAGTTTGAAAGTTGCCAGGAAGAAAAATCACGCAAGATCAGACTAGAGCTATACTTTTAAATAGGTTAGACCTCAATAGGTGCTAGATACGTGAAGGCCTGAAGGAGATGAGGAAGGGAGGCAGGTGGGAAAATGAGAACAAAGTGGTGCAAACAGAGGCTGTGTGCTGGTGCCAGGGCTGGGAGGCAGGACCGAGCCCAGGTCGTCAGGACTGAGTCAGACTCTGACTTTTACTCTGCAGGAGTGGGGAGGTGCACAGGGTTTGGGGAGCAGAGGATTTGCATGCTCTGCCTTAGGCGGTGAGAAAGAGGGAGAGAGAGAGGGAGAATGAGAGAGAATGAGAGGGAGAGAAGAAAGAAAATGAGAGAGAGATTGATCCATCCCATTTGCTGGTTCACTTCCCAAATGCCACTTTTGCCAGCAATAACCAGAGCTGGGCTTCCCACGTGGGTAGCGGGGACCCAAGTCCTCGAGGCGTCCCCTGTCATCTTCCTGGATGTGCATTAGCAGGAACCTGGAGTTGGGAAGCAAGCTGGGACTCCAGCCCATGTGCTCCGGTCTAGGCTGCGGGTATCCAGGCTCTCGGCTGTACACCAGCTTCCGCTCCGAGCTTGCTAGGTTTTGAAGGGAGTGAGGGGCTCAGATGTGCTGGACAAGGGAGTAGATCAGAAACTTTGTATTGGGCAGAAGGAGTTGAAGATGCCTGTTAAATATCTCCATTGGATAGGAGAGTTCTGAGTTCATTGGAAAGATGGGACTGGAGACACCACAGGGCCCTCCTATTCTTGGGAGATGAAGTCAGGACTCCTGGTGGATGAAGTCACAGGTTGTGCCAGACCCTGTGTGTACAGCTTGATCCTGCGCATACTTGTCTCTGATAAAGTTTGATGTGTAAAACACATCAATGAGAGAGGAGCAGCAGTAACTAACCATATAACAGAACAATTGTAGCAACATGCAGTAGTAAAAGCACCAGTCCCACTGCTCTTGTGCCTTGGCCCCATTCTTTAGTAAAAGGAAGGTCTCTTGAACACAAGCATTGTGGCCTGCCGTGGTCGACCTGTTTGTCAAGGTGGCTGCCAGCAGGCAAGTACTGCGTGCAGCTGGATACGCCACATAGGGGTACCACGCACGTCCCAGGAGAGGCGGAGTGGACATTCATCATGCTCCTCAGAATGGCACTCATTTTAAATCAAACAGATCACTAATTTCTGGAGTTTTCCATCTAATAATAATGTATTGTGGTTGACTGTGATCGACCTTGAATTACTTCCTGCCAGCATGTCTTCTCTGAGGTGACAGCAGCCTGGAGGCACAAGGGAGTGGAAGCCTCCAGAGACCTTCAGGAGGGAATGTGGGAGCCTGCTGGCACAGCTGAGCCACGGGTGCCCCTCAGTAACCATAAACCTGCACGTGTGTGTTGGCTTTCCCCTACTCTCCCTCACCTCCCTACTCCCTCACACCTGATGAAAGGATCACTCTCTAAGTAAACCCTTCCTTGGGCATCCCTTTCCTTGACCTTGGCTAAAGTTTGAAAGTTGGGGAGATGAGGGATCCAGCAAAGGAGATGAAGAAATGGCCAGAAAAGCACCCAGAGGGGGAGCCCGGAGGCCACCTAGGGGAAGGCTTTCCAAGGAAGGAGGCACAATTGGGTCAGTAGGTCAAGTTAGCTGGGCCTGAGGTTCATGAGTAGATTTGAAAGACTGGTTTTGGAAGAGCAATTGGTAGGGAAGTCTTGTTAGTAATGGGCTCAAGAAAGAATGGAAATGTGAAAGTTGGGGTCTGTTAGTATTAGCCATCCTTTCAATGGTGTGGCTGGAAAAGAAGCAAAAACAGATTTTGATGTTGGCATGCTATGTTGGAGCTGATGGGCCTAATCGCACAGGAGGGGAGGAAAGGGAAGCCGCTGACGCCATGCCCTGAAGGGACACTCAAGGAAGGTAGGGCTCTGGCATTCAGGCAGTTGGCAGCAAACAAGAACAAAGCGTTCGGGCCTGCTGCAGGTGGGAGATTAGCTTCTGGGAGCTCCTGGCAAGCTCTGCTGGACATTCCTGTGGAATAGCCTGTGTGGCACCAGGTCCTACACCTGCCATAGGTCTTCTGCCTGCTCAGCACCTGTAGTAACACCGTTTGAATGCCCTAACCTCACAGCCTCTGTAATAGGAGCTAGGCAGGCACCTTATCATGCTGCAAATGCAGCTCTTCATGTGTATTTAATGTCTTTCTAGTAGGTTCTATATATATCTGTTATCATACATAAAGCAAACGGAAACCAAAATAAATGCGCACAAGATTCACTAAATGTGACTTCGGGGACATTTTTGAAATCTTGTTAGACAGCACACGGGGGCGCTCTTCTCTTATAACTACACTAAAGTGTCTCCAGTGCTGACAACACTGAAGATGAATTTCAATGTGTTGTGTTGTTTTTCTTTAGAGAAAGAAGTTCTTGGGTCATGGTAGCACAGAATTTTCTGTACTCACAGAACATTTGAATTGTTCCTGACTCCTGGATTTATTGTTTTACCTAGCCTTGAGCACTGAAGGCAAAGGAAGTTCCCTCCTGATTCTCATGTACTGTAATACATTCTATGGGCCAGCAACAGGATTGGCGCTCATTCCTGCGATGAGGTCGGTTGGAGTAGGTGATTCAGTGGAATTTGGAGAAAACATCCTTGTCTTTCATGGTTCCCACCCCACCATTCTCCAGCTGCACTTTCCTTTCCTTCCCCCCAAGTCTGAAGCTTGCGTTATTGCATCTTTTATTGTGTGAAAGAGCAAATGAAATCTTTGGAACCATCTTCTCTTCTCCATAAGGGTATCAGGTGTGGTTTCTACAAATGAAAGGAGAGGTTTTTGGGTTGGATAGCATCAGGACAAAACTATACTTTAGGTGTCTGGTTTTGCATTTTGAGCTGAATGATGCCTACTGCATTGGTGCAAAGAGTAGCATGTCACCCTTCAGTTGCATGATAGGCTCCTGGGGAAACAAGGGTGCCTGCTATGGTTCAGATGCTAACTTAATAAGCAACAATCAGAACAGGTGTTTCTCAGCTGTTTATTTCACAGTTCAAAGCTTAAGTAATATTTTATCTTACAGTGCCATTATTACATTTGCTATGTAAAGACTAATGGAGTCTACTTCAATAGAAAAATAAGCAGGCAGAAGTGATCAGATGTAGCTATCATAAGCCAACTAATTAGAAAATCAGTGCCTACAATTATTTGCTCAAAAATATTTACTTTGGGGGCTGGCACAGTGGAATACAAGGCACCAGGGTCCCATATGGGCACTGGTTTGAGTCCTGGCATCTCCACTTCTGATCAGACTCCCCGCTTATGGCCTGGGAAAGCAGCAGAGGCTAGCCCAAGTCCCTGCATCCCTGTGGGAGCCCCTGAAGAAGCTCCTGACTTGTGGCTTTGAATCAATTCAGCTCCAGACATTGCAGCCATCTTGCAAGTGAACCAGCAGCTGGAAGAGAACCCTTTCTCTCTGTGACTCTGCCATTTCAATAAATAGCATTTAAATAAATCTTTGAAAATCCTTTGTAAAAGAGAGAAAGAGAGCCACAACTGGAGATGAACTGGGAGCTGAGAACTGGATCAAGGCCTCCAGCCTGGGTGGCAGGAGCCCAGTCCCCGGAGCCATCACTGCTGCATCCCAGGGTTGGCATGCATGGGAATGCTGAGGGCTGCAGCAGGAGCCAGGACTTTGGCTCAGATATTCCATGTCGGGACATGGGTATGTTAACTGCTAAGCAAGATAGCCATTCCTCCAGATGTTCACTTTGAAACATTTTGTATTTTTTTTTCATTCACCCTGAGCTGATGGCCAATTAGTTTTTAACATGAACACGTTAAGTTCACTTGAAATTTTGGACACGCCATTGTGATCCAGTCCCTGTGCCTTTTCAGCTTGAATTTATGATTGTCACCATGGTAAACAGGTATGTGTACCTCTGAGATACCATTTTTTTCCCCAAAAAATTGATGTATATGTTTGAAAGGCAGAGTTGCTGAAGAAGGAGAGACAGAGAGCTAGAGATCTTCTGTCTACTGCTTTACTTCCCACATGGCTGCAACAACTAGGTCTTGGCCAGGCCACAGCCAGGAGCTTCATCGCTGTCTCCCACATGGGTGGCAGGGGCCCAAGCCCTTGGGTCATCTTTCTCCTTTCCCAGGCTCATTAGCAGGGAACTGCGTCAGAGGTGGAGCAGCTGGGACTCAGATCAGTGCTCATATGGGATGCTGGCATCACAAGTGACACATTGGCCCTCTACACCCAATGCCAACTCCACAGGTTTAATATATACTTGCTTTTTTTGGAGTTCTGCTTTTGGCTTTGTGATGACATACATACTTTCACTTCTTTGAGTTGTACAGTTGTTTTTCAAAACAGGGAGGCCAATCAACTGCACTGGTGGGAGAGGAGGGTTTCTGGGTTAATCCCTGGGATTAGAATGAATTGCTAGTGGGGTTGAAAGAGGTTCTGGACCTATGCTTCATCTGTGGCAGCCTTTATACAGAGTCCGGTCAATTTTCGTGTTTTGTCCAGGCTTATTTTAGTTTTTGCTCTTCTCGGACCTCCTCAACTTTTCCAAGCACATATATTGTCAAAGAAAAGAAACTCAAGCAACCTCCAAACAGCCTGAAATTCCTTACCAAGGTGTCAGTCCTTGATGTGATCTGACAGGTGTGTTCTGGTCCCTGTGTTGTAAGTGATGGGGTGCTTGGCACCCACAACACTGTGCTTCTGGGTTTAATGTCATGTTATGCACAGGAGAAAAATTATACCAGACATCCATGATACATACATGACTTTGCTGTAGAGGCTGCAATGCTCTGATACATGTACACCAAGCATTTTTTTTAAGTGTGGACATTTGTAACATGCTGGCCTCTCTGAAAAGGAATACTGACAGTACTGTGTGCTTATGGGGCACAGTAGGATAATTGTGCATATGGGAACAATGGGTGGTGATCATATTAGGGTAACTGGGTATCTGCCACCTCACATGTGCCATTTCTTCATTTTAGAAAGACTAAAAATCCCCCATTACTAGCTGTTTTAAAATACAGTGGTGTTGTTAATCCATGTTGCACTTGATGTCCTCCTTAGTGAAGGCAGAAGGTTCCAGGAATATTGCAGCAGTATGAATTATTCTTGATTGCTCTTCACATTTTCTATGTTGTACCAATTTCCTTGCTTTTGCCAAACATTCTGAAGCACTTTGCTGTTTTGTGATTTTAGGCATCGATCATGTTCTTTGTCAAATAGTGGTTGGTCTGATTTCCCCCTATCACCTGCTTCTGGTGGCCGTGGATTGTGTGATGCTCCACTCAGAGCGTGATGAACAATGACCACTTAGCAAACCTGGCTTACCTGTGGGACTTCAGGAAGACCAGTCAGTTGAGTGGTGCAGAAAAGGTTGAAGAGGAGAGAGTAAACCAGCCGCCCAAGAGATGAGAGGTTCTTCATTTCCTTCTTGTCTTTTTTTTTTTTTAATTTATTTGAAAGGCAGAGTAACAGAGATAGGAGGGAGTGAGAGATCTTTTGCCCACTGGTTCATTCACTCCCCAAAAGGCCACAGTGGCAGCAGCCAGGAGGTTCTTTCTGCGTCTCTCACATGATTGCAGGGGTCCAAGCACTTGGATCATCTGCTGCTGCTTTCTCGGGCACTTTACAGGGAACTGGATAGGAAGTGGAGCAGCCTGGACTCGAACTGGTGGCTGGTATGCCACAGTGCTGGTCTCTCCCCTCCCAGTTTAAGTGATGGGCTCATGTGTAGGCTTATGAACTTGCCTGTAAATGTGCTCACCCCCACCCCCACCTCTGGAAACCTTGGATAGAATCAAAGTGAATTCTTCAAAGATAAGGAGCTTATACTTTCTGAAGCTCTGTAGCCTGGAGTTTCAATATGTTCTAGTAGACAAATTCTCTTCAGGAGGAAGGTAAACTTCAGAAAGCCAGTGTTCAGTCAGCTTTATTATGACTAAGAAGTGAGGACCCGGTGCAATGGCTCAGTAGTTAAAATCCTCGCCTTGCATATGCTAGGATTCCATATGGGACATTGATTCATGTCCTGGCTGCTCCACTTCCCATCCAGCTCCCTGCTTGTGGCCTGGAGAAGCAGTCAAGGATGGCCCAAAGCCTTGGGAGCCTGTGCCCATGTGGGAGACCTGGAAGAAGCTCCTGGCTCATGACTTTGGACTGTCATGGCCACTTAGGGAGTGACCCAGTGGACTGGAAGATGTTTATCTCTGTCTCTCCTTTCTGTAAATCTGATATGCCTTTTCAATAAAAATAAATGTTTTTAAAAAGTAAGAAGCGAGAATTAAAGCAAGAAGGAAAAGAAAAACATTTATGTAATGATTTGCAGCTTTCTTTCGCATTGAAGATTTAGTGTGTTAGTTCTGTGTGAGAATTGTCTTCAGTTCTGTGAAGTCTAAATCTGGTATTTTTCATGCTTGACAAAGCATCTCTGATTTACACACAAACACATGAGAAAATAGGTGTTGTTTTAATATTCATCATAAATGGTAAATATTCTGTGAATCTTGACAATATTTTCAAAAGCAAAACATGCTACATTAAGAGAATCATTGTTTCCTCCTGAAAGTTTGATAAGAACTGAGGGGTTAATGCGGTTAGTGTATCTGTTTTTATGAGGTCAGACTTTGCTGTCCAGGGTCACATTTTCCTCTTCACTGGAGCTTTAACCCTTTGAGGGCCTGCCTGAGATTTTCTTTTGACTAGAAATGATTGTAAGACTGGTTATGTGTTTTCTTGCTTGTTTCAATAGAAGTCAGGGGACATAATTGGAAACAAAAAGTTTTAATATCTCAGGGTTATTTTAAGCATCCGTTTTTGGGACAAGCCGCAGATGCAGGTACGAGATTAAATGGATACATTTATAGAAAACATTTCAGGTGCCCCAGTTTAGGCTTCGCCTCCTCCAAGTGTTGCTGTGGATGAGGGACTGCCTCATGCTTCCCTTCTCAAGGCTGACTCCCCCAGGTGCACTCCTGGGCTTGCTGCCACGACCGGCTTCCCTGCCTGTTGGTAGGCACCGCTACCGCCAACATCACTGTCTGTTGGTAACCACCACTACCACCAGCATCCCTGCTGTTGGTAACCACCACCACCACCAGCATCAACCTTGTTAGTAACCACTACTACCAACAGCGTTCCCTCCAGCATTAGTAACTACCACTACCACCAACGTCCCCCCCTTTAGGTAACCACCACTACAACCAGCACACCCCCATTTGTACCCTCTACTACCACCAGTGTTCCTGCCTGTTGGTAACCACCACTGTCGCCAGGATTCCCCTATGTTGGTAACCACCACTACTGCCAACATCACTGTCTGTTAGTAACCACCACCATCAGCAGCATCAACCTTGTTAGTAACCACTACTACCAACAGCATTCCCTCCCGCATTAGTAACTACCACTACTACCAGCGTCCCCCCCTGTTGGTGACCACCTCTACCACCAGCAGCCCCCCCATTTGTAACCACTACTACCACCAGTGTTCCTGCCTGTTGGTAACCACCACTATCACCAACATTCCCCTATGTTGGCAACCACCACTACCACCAGCATCCTCCCTGTTAGTGACCACCACTACTGCCAGCATCCCTGTCTTTTGTAACCAGTACTACCACCAGCATCCTCCTGTGTTGGTAACCAGCACTACCACCAGCATCAACCCTGTTGGTAACCACCAGTGCCACCAGCATCTCCCCCCTTTAGGTAACCACCACTACAACCAGCGTTTCCCCCACACCCTCCCCCCATTAGTAACCACCACTACCACAGCATTCCACCTGTTGATAACCAGCACTACCACCAACATCCCACCTGTTAGTGACTGCTGCTGACCTGTATTTCTGAACTTCAGCCTCTCGCTTCCCTCCCAGTGCATCTCCCTGGGCTGCATGAAACCTCAGTGACCTCCCATTTGGACATCAAAGTGAAAATGAGTGCAAGTCCACCAGATCCCTCTACGTTATTCCTCATGCCATTGCTGAATCTTCCTGTGGTCCTTGCCAGGCCTCTGAAGAGCAGGGTCTCGTGCACCTGTCATATAGGAGTGCTTGGCTTTTGGCCTCACATCCCATACAGACGTCTCTCCCAAAAGCCATGACATCACAGCCAAGTTACATGACTTCCTGCAGTGCTGCTCATCCTCACTGGGGCATGTCTTCCTTCTGAAAACTTCCCCATCCCTGGCTTCTGAGGTATCGCTTCTATTATGACTTCTCTAGCCACTTGGCTTTTAGTTGTTAAAGCTCTCTGGAGTTCTGATCTGCCTACGTTTTCTTTGGACAAGAACTGGCAGAAAAGAGCTCTCTCTCACAAATAAATACATAAAATTAATAAAATATTAAAATCAAGCAATACTAGGGCCATGAGAATTTAACCAGGAGAGGCTGCCAGGCATTTATGTCTCCCTTGGCTGGATGGCATTCTTTTTATCCTCCTGGTCTTTCTCCTGCCAGTGGTTCTGGATTAAGGGCTGGGCAGGATCCAGGAGCAGAGAGAATATAGTAATCCCATTACTTTGAACAAGTTATTAGGAGGATAGATTAGAAATGGGCTCAGACTGTCACTGACTACAGCCTTCTGATGTGTCAGCATTGTAAGCATTCTTCTGCCTCTGAATGATCTTACTCGTGGTTCCAAAGACCGGGACAAAATGTAGAACAGTAAAGAAAAAGAGATAGATGGAGATGGGAAGAGATTATATGTGTGGGTTCACTTCCAGGTGCTTCCGATAGGGTGAGACAGGACCAAACCCTAGGGCTGATAATTCACCTAGACCTCCCAAGAGGGTACCAGGGAGCTGATCACTTGAGCTGGCACTGCTGGCGAAGGTCACACTGGCGGGAAGTTGGATGAGGAGCTGGAACTGGAAATTGATACTGGGTACTCCAGTATTGGTCCTGGAAATGTTAACCAGGAGACTAAATGGCATTCTTTGTCCTGAGTACATCCACTTCCTATACTCAACCTCTCTGCTCCTGATCTGACTGCCTGTCACTCTGAATATTCCTCTTGCCTCTTTGCCCACAGGAACTTCTGACTTGGCTTGTGTTCCCTCAGTAGTGCTTCTTGCTTGTCTCGGGGCAGCTGTGCAAGTTGTTTGACATTTCCAGGATAAAGAGTAAGAGAAAGGAAGGGACAACCAATTTTATTTGAAGCACACTTCCATTCTTGATCCTTTGCTTAAGTGTTTATACACGCACGAATACATGCACGCACATATGCATATTTGATGGTTCATCCTTCCAGTTATCTGCCTCTTTGTTTATTCATTCATCTATCCAGACACTTACCTATAATTCACCTGTTAAACATGCGCTGAGTAGGGTAGGCATTTAGCCTGGCTGTGAAGACGACTTGTGTCCACTGTCACCTGCTGTGATTCCTGATCCTGGTGCATCTTGGTAGGGACACTGAGAGTCAGTGGCTGGTGATGACTCACTTGGTTGCCCCCGGGTGTGGAAGACCTGACCTGAGTTCTGAGATGTCTGTTTCAGGTTGGTCCTGGCTGTTATGGGCATCTGAGGAGTGAACCAGCAGACGGGAGCACTTTCTCCCTCCACCCCCACCCCCAGCCTCCCACATAACATTAAAAAAGATGAAAGCAAATAGGCACTTAGGAACCGTGCTGTGTCCCCACTATCCAGTAAAGGGAATGTAAAATCTGAGAATAATTTGCTTTCATTTTGCAGTTTCTCATCTTACCCTCAATACAGCTACATTTCTGAATCAGTTCTAAGTGACCATCAAGTGGTGATGCAGGATTCAGAAGATGCTGATGTAGAATCGTATTTGCAAGGTATGGAGATACTGAGAAATGATCTGAAAGCTCTTCTGTCACCCAATTTCACTGAAGGAAAAGGAGTTTGGTTGAATGTAACTGACTGGCTCGCTGTCCTGAAAAGCCCGCACCCTGCTCAGAAATGCTGCTGGGGTAGACTGGGCCATGGCTGGTCCGGCTCAGCACGGGTGTCTGGCTATTGTGCTGCTGTTCCACACACAGAGCCACACCACTCAAGCCCCAGGAGCCACCTGCCAGCTAGCACATTCTTTCCCCTTTGACGTCACCAAAGCCAATATGTCTCAGAGGAGGGTCATGCATCTGTTTTTACTATGCTCTACCCTACCCAAATTTTTGTGCTTTGTGCTGTTTATAATAAGAACTTTTCTCAAATACTTGATTTCATTGTCTTCTGAAAATACTATGTGATATAATTGTTGACTCACTTTCCTTTGTGTTTGTGGGTGAGTTAGAATTGGACACTATTTTTCACCACATTCCTAAAAATTCAAGGGATCAGCAAAAAGCTCATGGAGAATATGTATCATGAAAATACTCTATGAATGTGAACATTTTAAATTCTATTTTTCCATGGACTTTTGAATTCCTATGTAATCCTTCTTCCCAGTTATGTAGAATTAACCTGGTTTCAATGCTGCTGATTTCAGCTCTGGTTTCTTTAAATGTTTCTTCTGCTGCTGCTTTTTTAAAAAAATAATTTATTTTTATTGGAAAGGCAGAGACACAGAGAAAAAACCAGAAAACAATCCTCTGACCACTGGCTTACCGCCTAAGTGGCTGCAGTGGCTGGAGCTGAGCTGATCTGAAGCCAGGAGCCAGGAGCTTCCTCCGGGCTCCCGCACCGGTACAGGATCCCAAGGCCTTGGGCCATCCTCAACTTCTTTCCCATGCCACAAACAGGGAGCCAGATGGGAAGTGGAACAGCTGGGACAAGAAAAGGTGCCCATATGGCATCCCGGCAGATGCAAGGTGAGGATTTAGCCAGCAGACTATCATACCAGGCCCTCCACAGCCTTTCATTAGTTGAGTTTGTGTAGGTCAGCTTTCTCAAAGCATGGCCTGCCCAATTACTGTGTTGAAAATCCCAGAGATAAAATACAGGAGGATGGATCTTGCCCTAGGCAAGTTGGATCCCTGGTTCTCGGGCGAGGGACAGATGTTTGGCTTAGCAGTTAGGCCTCCAGCTGAGGTGCCTCACAGCCCGCTTGAAGTGCCTGAGTTTGATTCTCAGCTCTGGATCCTGATGTCGATTTCTGCTCATGCAGGCCTCTTGAGATGCAGCTGTGATGATGGCTCAGGTGCTTGGGTTCCGCATTTGGGGAGCGAACCAGCAGATGGGAGTGCATGCTGTCTCAAAAACCTAATAAAGAAATAAAAATGTTTAAAAAGTTCTGGAAGGAGAGCCCACAGAGATCCACTTTCAATTAGCAGTCTCAGTTATTTGTAAGCCCAGGAGCTTGGGAGCTGTTGGAATGGGGGCTATATCTATGTTTTTAATCTGAGCGAATCTTTTTAGATTTCTGCTGCAAACTTCCAAAATGCTCAGGGGTAGGAGAGTCTAGTTCAGAGTGTGAACTCTAGAGACAGAGAACCTGTAATGGAAATCCAAGCTCCACCTCCAGTTCCTGCATTATGTGGGGGCAACCTTGGTCAGTTCTTGGGGTTTCAGTTTTCCTCACAGATTGCTCACTTTGTCATATGGTAAAATAAAGGTGCTGACAGTACCTACCTCATTGGGTGTTGCATAAAGACATAAAAAGAAACTAAAGTAGTCCTAATTGGTGATTGTTAGCTATTATTGCAATAATATTTTTGTGTGATGACTGTGTCATAGTTCCATGGCTTCTCCAACACACAGTTATTGCTGCCTATATGTAACAGTATCTTCCCCAGCTACCTTAGTGTCGGAGCAAAGCCTGTTCAAAAACACATCCTTGGTATCAGCAATAACATGTCCTGACCTGACCTCACGTTGTGTAGTCTAGGTCATGGTTGTGTTGACAAGTTGTTTGTTTCTTTTGGAAAGCAGAATGTCTGAGTTTGAAGAAATGCCACTGTCATGAGCCTTATTATTTAAGTAAATGTTTGAGCCTGAGATTGTGAGACTCACGCAAGGAATTCCAACTAGATTATTGGCTTTGTCTTAAGTTGAGATGGTGAAATACAGTTCTGTGTGCACCAAATTATGCTGCAGTTTTGATGAAATCCCATAGAGGATTCTGGTTTCTATGGCAACCTGAATTCAAAATAGGATCTCAGAATCCTCTTCAGGGTAGCAAAAGCAAGTTTCATTCCTTCTTTAGTCATGGAATATAGAGTTGGTGCAAAGTGTCTTGTAAATTAGACTTCTGTCTTTTGACTTAGTGTTGTAATACTACATCGTTACGCTCTATCTCTGAATGAGAATCTCAAGCTGCCCTAAATGTTCATTTTGCTCTGAACAGCTAATGTTTCCTTTTGTTGCATATAACAGATGCACTATGTATTTTTGACTTTTCTGACTAATACTCGTAATTAGTAAGAGGAGAGAGCAACTGTTACAGAATTCCCAGGTTAGCAAGTCAACCTATTTTTAGTGGCAACTTGAAGAGAAGGCTTTTGAATAAATGCTTAATTTTTGTAAAACGTATCTTTCAGTATGTATCTCGCTGAAAACATTCCACATTGGGGTCTCATGATCTTGAAGACCAGCTTCTGCAGACTTGGATGGGCTCATTTGGTGGTTGTGACTCTGAGGGGTCTTCAAAATCCTTATGGAGAATGGGCATTCAGAAAAATGATCCATGGATTTCAAAAAGTCTTTGCATCAAAGTAAACTCAGTCTTAAGGTTGTTGGTTGTACCTTGCATATGCATCTCATCTGTCACATCATAGCTATCATGTCATAATTATGTCTATCTAAACTATGAACAAGAGGAACCCAGCTTTCTGCAAGGTTTCCCGTTTGCTCTGTGGTGAGACCTGAAATGTTGCAGAAGAGTGCCTTGTGAGGTGTCCTTATCTCTCCACTGCTAGTTGGATTCTGTTGCTTGTGAGGAGGAATGGTGCTTGAGGGAAGTTTGGGCCCTTGGTCTTTATTTTCTGTCCTGTAATCATGTTTCTTATCTGATTAGGTTAAAGACGGTGAAAAAAAAGGGGGGGAGGCATATAGTAAAAGCAAAAAATATCCAAGTATAGATTTCTATAGAATTTCTCTTTTTGCTTCCCTCTCACATGGTCTCTGCAAGATATTGTTATTATTCTTTGCTACTGATTTTTGTTGCAGTAACCCTCTTGTGTCAGTTACAAACAGAATCACAAATCCATCCAAACAGTAAGTATAAAATACTTGGAAAAGAGTAGAGAGTACAAGATTTGGTTCTAAAGGAAGGAAGGGGAAGGTGGGATTCTGGTTTTGTTTTTGCACAGGACTGAAGATTAACATTGAATGATCAAGGATGCTGTCCATCCAGCCCTTCATGTACCACAAAGCCCTCTCGAATTTCTGCCTCTGCAGTTTGTATGTTCAGTTCTGTTTGCTCTTGCGACTTGTTGGTAACTCCTTCCATCCTCATGTTCTTGATGTATTTTGCTGTTTAGTTTTGTCACTACTTCATATCCCTGATACACAAATAGAATATTGCTTCATCAGAGTGCATAGGTGGCAGGTGACTGGTATGCCCCATCGGCAGCCTGACAGTGTGTGCTTTACCAGGGTGACTTATGTTGGCGATGTTAGTATAGTGGAGAGGGCCGCCAGAGCCCCTGTCCGTGTTAGTGCACCACAGGATGTACTCTTTGTCATGCATGAAGATGAGGAAGTGCTGGTCAGTCTTGGTGGAGTTTGACTTGATAGCAGTGATCCTCAGATGACTGAACTTGACCATCTTGCCCTGCTACAGATGCTGCTGGAACTCCAGCTGATCAGAGTAATGAAGTGACTTGTTGATACTGGGAAAGTTACTGCAAATTTTGTGGTCCCTGTGTGCAGCCAGCACTTGTTTGGCATTGGTTTCCATGTCCAGAAGAAGGACTGTTGAGCTCCCTCCTTGGGCTACTCATCATTCAGGAAGTGGTGGAACTCTTAAGAAGAGCCAGCCAGTGTCTTCATGGGATTCACCTCTGGATATGCTTTTGTGTGACACAGCAATGTCCTCCATCATCCCATTAGGACAGTGACAGCTCTCCATCCTCCTGCACCATGTCCTGTGGGTGTGGCTCTTGTTATAGGTGTTTCTTTGTGGAAACACTGATGCCACATCATACTCATGGTGATGGAGTTCTCACACTAACAATGCTGCGTAGGTGATTCACCAGGATGAGCAAGTTTTTCAGTACCAGGAAGCTCATAGTGGTTCCATCAGAGAGAGACAGCACCTTTGGGCTTCCTCTTCTCAGCTAGGACAGGAGGGTGAAGCTTCACATCATCCAATTCCTGGCTGTGGTTACAGAGAACATGGGAAGCAGAGAGGCTAGTCGCTGTTGCCCACCACCACCCCTTCCCAGCAGACTGTGGGTACCCTTGTGCTCATACGTGTAGCAGCTCTAGGGATCTTCCACAAAAAAACACCACAGTGGCCACACCCACAGGACATGGTGCAAGAGGATGGAGAGCTGTCACTGTCCTACTGGGATGACTGTTCCGGGAGCAGTTCCTGTGGTTCTGGCACATTCCTCTGCTGAGGAGTGGATGTTGCAGTTGGGAGCATTAGGGCTCCCACAGAGGTGCAGAAGTTCTCAGTCTTACAACACTTCTTTCTTTTTTTAAATTTTATTTTTATGGCAGAGTCAGATATACAGAGAGGAGGAGAGACAGAGAGGAATGTCTTTGGTCTGATGAGTCACTCCTCAAGTGATCGCAACAGCCGGAGCTGTGCTGATCTAAAGCCAGGAGCCAGGAACTTCCTCTAGGTCTCCCACACGAGTGCAGGGCCCCAAGTCTTTGGGCTGTCCTCCACTGCTTTCCCAGGCTACAAACAGGGAGCTGGATGGGAAGTCGGGTGCTGGGATTAGAACTGGCGCCCATATGGGATCCCAGAGCACTCAAGGCGAGGACTTTAGCCGCCAGGCCACCGTGCCAACCCCCTTACAATACTTCTGCTGCACCTTGTGCAGTGGTTGCTCTCTGTGATCACCCATCACCTCCTTGACCATTGGATTCTCTGTTGTACTCCTTCAGGTTGTTTTGGCTGGGAGGATTGGCTACCTCAAGCTTGACATAGTTCTCATCTGATAGCTCCAGGCCCTGGGGGCCAGAGGGATGGATCCCTTACCTTGGGCATACTGGATTATATTCTTAATCTGCATCTACACTGCCTTGCTTTTATCATTATCACTGCAGGCCACTGGGTGGGACTGAGCTCAGCACATCAGCTTTCCAACTCCTGCCATGGAGAACTTACACTTCTGAGCCATATGACCCAGTGATAACCCTCAACCACTTAACTGTGGCTTGCCATGCACCAAGACACATTGCAGCCAAACCAGCAGCATAGGCTCCAAATGCCAAAGCCCTGGCCATTCTCCAACTCTGGTTCATCCTCAGCTGCCTCAGTGGTCATCTTATCCTCAGTGTCAATCCTCACTGCTCAAGCAGGCATGATGGCCATTGTGGGGGATGCAGGGTCCTGGGCTGCTGCCCAGCAGGAGAGCTGCCCTTCTCCATTCTCTGAGACTCCTACTGCCACCTCTGCTTTTCTTCCACAGCATTTCTTAGTGTGATCACTTTAGCCTTCTTTCTGTCCAAAGGTTTTCTCCTATTGAACAGCATCCCTCCTTTCACTGTATCAGACTCTTTCAAGCTGTGGTCTACACGTGCATTCCTTGCAACCTGCTGCAGGATCTCCACACAGCCAGGTGCAGCCCCTGTATGGTCAAGCTGAGGTGTGAGTCCTGGCCCTGATGCTCTGCAAATAGTGCCTCTCACTTATCTCTTAATGACAATCTCCATTAATTTTTTTTCTATGGAAAAAAAAGGATGCTGGACTGTCTGCCATTGTCTGCACCGTCAATGTCAGGACACACTTAAATAGCAGAATGATGGACTTAATGACTGCTTATGAAGGACTGTATTATTGCAATATTATAGGGGAGGGAATTTGGGGAGTGGGTAAGGGAAATCCCAGAGCCTATCGATTTGTACCATAAAATTAAAAATAAAATAGAAGGGAAAAAGATTTATTTTACTTATTTTTATTGGAAAGGCAGATTTGCAGAGAGGAGAGACAAATATCTTTCATTCACTGATTCACTCCCAAAATGGCCGTAACAACTGGAGCTAAGCTGATCTGAAGCCAGGAGCCTATTTAGGTCTGCCATGCAGATACAGGATTCCAAGGCTTTGGGCTATCTTCCACTGTCTTCCCAGGCTATAAGCAGGGAGTTGGATGGGAAGTTGAGAAGCTGGGATATGAACTAGGGCCCATATGTGATGCCGGCACTTGAAGATAGAGGGTTAGCTAATTGAGGCATTGCACTGGCCCCTCTATGAACTCGGTAACATGTTTGTTGTTTCTTTGAAAGGCAGGGAGAGATATCCCCCATCTACTCCCATCCCAGATGCCCACAATAGCCAGGGCTGGATCCAGATGAAACCAGGGGCTGGGAATTCAGTCTGGATCTCCCATGTGAATGACAGGGACCCAAGCATTTGACATACCACTTGCTAACTCCCAGGGCACACATGAGCAGGCATTGGATGTGGTAATGAGAGTTGCACCCTGGGCACTCTGATATGCTCCATGAATGCCGTAAGTGGCATTTTTACTCTTGTGCCAAGTGCCACTCCCACTTCCTTGAATATTTTCCCCCCATTGTATTTGAAAGACAGAGAAACAGAGAACCCCTGTGTCCTGGTTTATCTCTCAAACTGGACCAGGTAGAACTCTGGAGCTGGGACCTCAGTGCAGGTCTCCCATGTGAATGACAGGAACAGGAGTCCTTGAGCAGTCACCAGCTGCCTTCCCCATTGGACATTAACAGGAAACTGGAGTTGGGAGCAGAGCTGGACCTTGAGCCCAGGCAGTGTTACCTGTTGCAGGTGTCCTAAGCAGCTCCCTTCGCCTGTGGACTTTTACAAATGACCTAGTGCATTAGTGAGGATAGACTAAGCTTTGCCAGGGTTGCAAAGGCACCCGTGGGTCTTGGTGACTTAGGACAATCCAAGTTTACTTCTTGTGTTTAACTCCTGCCCGTGGTGGCTTGCTGGGGTGCTTCTGTGTTCTTCACTGTGGCACACAGACTTATGCTTCTCACAGCAACAACAGAGTTCAGTCACTATCACTGGCTGTGTCTATCCAGAAGTGATACACATGTTGGATCATCATTTACTGTTCTAAGTAAACCCTCTATCTAGACCTGAGTTCTCAAGTTGAGGAAATAGTGTTCCCTTGGCAGGCAACGAGTATTGTCTTCACTGCATTAAGAAAGTAGAGCAGACATGGGAGGGTATGGGTGAAGATTTAAAAAAAAAAAAGTATTGTCAGTGGCAAGGAGCATGGAAAAAACGCTGAATTTAGGAGCTGGAGAAAGTGGTCCGTGGAGCTTGGGGGTTTGCTTACTTCCCTCTTGCCAAGTTCGGCATTGTTTTCTTTTGAATTTAGGAGATTTGATCTCTTGGTTTTGACAAATGCACTGTCGTGTAAGATATTGTTATTACATATTCAACTCAGTATTAAAGTGCCTTATCCTCCATTTGCTTGGCCTTTTTGATTAACATCACTCTGGATAATTAAGTTAAAAATGTACGTCTGTAATAGTGGAACATAGTAATTATAGAAAATGCTTTTATCATCAGTTCTCTGAGGCACAGAGCATTTTTCCAGTGGTGGGTTTTCTATATTGACCTGAAATTATGATTTTTTGGGTTGTACACAAATTGCTGGTAAGAAGAATGCACTAGCAAGAGGACTGGCGTGTGCAGGGCAGATTCACGGTACCCCTTGGTGCACAATTGAGCTGTCTCTGACCCCCTCCTCATAGCCGCTGTAGCATGTGGACCCCTGAAATCCCACCATGGGGTTCACTGAGGCACATGCTCCAAGGCCTCCACTAGGCCTGAAGACAGCTCTTGGCCACCCATTCTTTGCCATATTGTAAGTCTCTTGCAGTGGCCTTTCTATGCACCTCACTGCTTGATGTCAATACATATTCAGGATGATATCCTCGAAGTGCCGAAAAAGATTGCAGCAGGTTTAGTATAAATTGGACTTATTTCATAATTCAGTTTCTTGAAGATCCATCCCATATGACTCATGTTTGAGGTGTGCTGTGTGGCAAAGCTCTAGCCGAACCTGTGGCTCCAGTGGCTCCCAAAGTGACAGCCATGGAGTTCCCATGTGGGGCCTCCCTGAGCCCCTGGAATGGGACCAGTTGGGATTCCAGAGAAAGGAGCATTAATGGCAGGGGGAACATCCAAGGAGTCTGTTAGGGGAATTTATCTTCCTGGAGTGGAGTGGGAGTTGGGGAGAAGAGGGTCCTAGTCCTGTGAATGTTTGGATGGCAGGAAAAATGGATGATGGGAAAACAACATGTCCTGTCCTGGAGTGTCTGCACCCAGGGTCTTCATCCAAGTTCAAGAGGTTTGGCATGGGGTCAGGACTGAGTTCCACATGCTTAGCAATGCAGTTGATCCTCTGGTGCATTGAGCAACAGCTGAGAAAACTTTATCAGTGCCTGGAAATGCTCGAGGCGTGGGCTTGTGCCTGTTGGGGCCAGATGAGCGGTTGCTGCAGAGAAAGGCAGTGGAGGACTGAGAGATGCCATGTGGGATAGCTAAGTCTTGAACTCGAGAGAGAGAGACAGGGGATTCTGAAGTGTGTCTGAAATCATAGCTCCTCAGGGACCTTGCCTCACTACCCCTGGTGAGTCACCAATGAGGGCTGGTGACTCTTACCTAAGCAAGTAAGAGAACAATTGTTCTGTGTGTTCGATCTAAATCTGTTTCCCTCTAGCTCTGCCCTTGGTTAGCCCCTTTTCTGCATTGTTTGCTCATCTGAAACGTCTGTCTCCTTAGGTATGGGGAACACTTTTCTTTCTCTACAGTGTGTGTTCTTTGGGCTGACAGTTTTCCCTCATCTTTTCTGATATAAAACAGCTTTATAAAACCACAATACCATCCTCTGCCTGCCATGATTAATTATCTAATTTCAAGTTTACAATGTTTACTCTGTCCAAGGAGTGTGTGAACAAAATGGGATGGCGCTTTGGAAGTGTATCCAACCTCAGTGTGAGGCATATAAATGTTTGTTCTGGACATTGTGCTGTTACTGATTGAGGATAATAGTCCATCAGCCTGTTGGTAGCCACATCACTTGTGGGCCACACAACTTGAAATCATTTTAGTCCCAAAGCATGGTGCTGCTGTTACACCTATCTCTTCTACCCTTTTGAAAATGTGTAGCAAGTACTTTATCCCTAAGTTTGCATAATAGTGTCCTATAGGTTCTGTCTATAGAGCAAACAGAATGCAATATTGCATGTATGCCTTGTTATACAGAGTCTAAAATATGGTCAAAAGGAGACGTGTTAGCTGTAATCTGTTTGCTTTGTACTATTGATTTTAAAGCTTCCTTCCCTGAGATCAGTATTTTGCTTTAAACAAAAAGCGATACATTCAGTGAAATGTTTAAGAATGCTGAAAGAGAAGGACTCACAGCCATCAAAGACAGAGTGCTGTGAGGGAGGGTTGGGGTGAGAACCTGAAGCCATAGGAGCTCAGTGATGCTGCACTCGCCGTGGCACTGCAGTTGTCACTTGCTGTCAATGTTGTCTTAATAATTGATGCAACTAAAGTTTTACTCATAAGAAAGTACGTTTCAACACAAGAAAGGCAGATAAGATGGTGCTGAAGTGTTTCCTGGCCTAGTTCCTGATGTTTTTTCCCAAGATTGGCTCTTTCTTCCAGTGGAAACCCTGGATAGCTACTTCGATAGAGAGCTTGCCCCAACCTTTTGCAGGCAGGTCCAAATGTTCTTAGATGTTTAGATAGCCAGCTCCTGGCCATCTTTCCCTCTGTCATTGTGATCCTGTTGGGACCTGGGAGTGCCAGCGTCTTCCACACATCTGCAGCTGACAGTTGTTTTGAAGCCCTGCCTAGGCTCTGCTTTTCCTTTTAAAGTAAATGCTTTTTTTTTTTTTTTGGCCATTTTAGATTTCCATAAAATCTCAGAGCCTGCCACAGAGATTTCCTGTACCACCCCACATCTGGTCTCCCTGTTGTTTTCGTCTTACCAGGGCAAGGTGCACTTGTTAGGTTAACGAACCGGCATTGACACATTATTGTGAACTAAAATCTGAACTCTTTTCGACGTTCCTCCTTGCGCTGAATGCCCTTGTTCTACTCCAGGCTCCCACATGACCTTTAGTTGTCATGGCTCCTTGGGTTCCACTTGGCTGTGACGGTTTTCTCTGCCCTATTTTTCAACCTGCTTTGAGCTTTCAAGAGGTGATTGTTACACTTTTGATCAGTGCCCGATGGTGGATGTCAAGAGGACTGTTAATTTTCCTCATTAATCCTTCAATCAGTCTCAGTGTGATGAGCACATTGAAACTCATGAGGAGTGTGGGGTAAATTGTAAGTTAGCTTTTCCCATGCCAGTTCTTTTCAAGGTGCCTGTGCATTTCCTGGAGATCTTGTCAAAATCCAGATTCTTTTTGCATTTCTTTTCTGTTGTTGTTTTCAAGATTGATTTGTTTATTTGAAAGGCAGAGTTAGAGAGGGGGAGATATATACACACACACATAGGGAATTTTACATCTGCTTGTTTAGTCCCTACATGGTCTTAGTGGCAGTGTTGGGCCAGGAGGAAGCCAGGAACTAGGAGCTTAATCTGGGTCACTCAGATGGGTGCAGGGGGCCCAGACACTTGGGCCGTCTTTCATTGCTTTTCTTGGGCCATTGGCAGGGAGCTGGATCAGAAGTGGAACAGCCGAGCCATGATGGGAAGCCATTGTCATGGGCTGCAAAGTAACCCACAATGCAGACCCCAAGCTTTTGCACATCTAAGATGTTCCCAGATGTATCCATGTTTCAGGGACCCACACATTGAAAGTCAAGGCCACAAAACTGTGCTAAGCTCCATGTGAGATGTGAGAACTAGGGGGCTGGGTAGAAGATGAGAGAAACATTTGACAAATTGTATGTGACAGTCTCTGCCACTGAGAGGTTTATGCTTTTGTTAATAAAGAAGACTGACTCAAGCATAGATCAAAAGTAAAGTACAAAATGGAAGTGGGAATAGTAGATGATAAGTAGTTTATGGTTATCAAAATGTCTGTAATTGGGGTTGATGTTGTGACTCAACAGGCTGATCCTCCAGTTTCAAGCACCAGCATCTCATATGTGCACTGGTTCATGTCACAGTTGCCCAACTTCTGATCCAGCTTCCTGCTTGCCTAGGAAAGTGGTGGAGTATGGCCCAAGTCCTTGGGAACCCGCATCCATGAGGGAGACTCAGAAGAAAGTCCTGGCTTTTGGCTTCAGATCAGCTCAGCTCCAATTGTTCGGACTATGTAGTGAGTGAATCAGTAGATGGATGATCTTTCTCTCTGTCTCTTCTTCTCTCAATAAATTTGCCTTTCTGAAATAAATAAATCTTTTTTAAAAATGTATGTTATTAAAAGAAGCAGAGCAAAGGGGCTATAGTAAGTGTTGGTGAGGATGTGGAAAGACTGGAACTCATGTGTTGCTTGTGGGAATATAGAATGGTGTGGCTTCTGTGGAAAACAGTGTAGCAGATCCTCAGAATATTGAACCCAGAATTGCTAGATGATTCAGAATTTGCCAAAAAAAAAAATTTCTGAGTGCAGGAGCTGGAGTTGGTGTTTGTATAACTACAGTGCTAACCACATCATTCACAGGCACTAAGAGGCAGAAAGGAGTACCCCCAGTACAACTCAACAGAGAAAGTCTAGAGAAAATACAGTTAATAATAATACCAGGGGCTCGATTACAGACTGACCAATGGAAACAACGTGGACACATTGTACTATGTGAATGAGACTCATGCATGCTGTATTATGTGAAATAAGCCCATGACAGAAGGATAAATACTGCAGGATTCTACTTGTGTGAGATAGCTGGAGTAGTGAAGTGCAGAGATAGAAAAATTGGAATGGTGATTGACAGAGCCTGGCAGGAAGGAAGGTATGAGGGCTTGGTATCAAAGAAGCTTGGGGTTGGAAGATGAGAAGTTTCAGGAGATTGGATAGTGATGACTTACACGAATGTGAATTCAATGAAGGCCCCTGGATAATGCTGAAAATGGCTAAAGTGGTAAGTTCTGTGCTGTACATGATAGTCTTGCTTTATACCTAAGCCAAGAAGACGAAGAGTTCCTTATTAAGGCTGTAGCACACAAGACATCTCCATGGGATCAGTGGAATTGAAGGTGGGGGCATGGAAGAAAGGTATTGGTGGAAAGAGGACAGGAGGTGGTCTAGGTAGGCAGTAGGAGGAGAGGCAAGTTGTAGAGGCTAGATGGGAACACCTGGTAATTGCATAGGATCCACGGGACTAAAGCATGGGCCCGTAGGAGGGCCGCCCGGGAAGGGCCTTTGATTCCAGAGGAAGATAGTGACTTTATCCCTTTATAACTCAGAGCTGAAATATTTTCAGTAGCCAGCAGACAGTACTCATTGCAGGCATGCCATGGTGCCACACAGCGGGGAGGAGTGTGGACTGCAGCAAACTGAATGGAGCAGGTGCCTCTAGGGCATTCAGGTTGAAGATGGAAGTCCTAAATGGCACACATCACTGATGGGCTTGGATCACCATGCACTCCTGAAGAAGGGGAGGGCTGTGTCCCTGGAGACATGGAGAATGGTCTCAGGGACCTATAAGACCGTATGATGCATGAGACATCCCTTCCTGGATGTGTCCATTCCGTTAGAAAATTGTGGGTTAAAAATTATAAATACCAAGCCCAGCTCCATGGCCTAGTGGCTGAATCTTCACCTTGCATCTGCTGGAGTCCCATATGCGTGCCAGTTCATGTCCCAGATGCTCCACTTCCCATCCAGCTCCCTGCTTGTGGCCTGGGAAAGCAGTCAAGGACAGCCCAAAGCCTTGGGACCCTGAACCCCTGTGGGAAATCCAAAAGAAGCTCCTGGCTCTTAACTTTGGATCAGCTCAGCTCTTGCTGTTGCAGCCATGTGGTGAGTGAATTAATGGATGAAAGATCTTTCTGTGTCCCTGTAAATCTGACTACCAAATAAAACTAAATGAATCTTAAAAAATTATAAATAGTGTTTCACTAAGTTGTAAGACATTTGATTTCTACCACTAAGACAGGTGGAATGGAATACTAATAAAAGCTCTGTACTAGGCGTTATTCTGACACTCTGAATCTAAGAAAGGACTTGAGAAATTCGTTGAAAATTGGAATTAAAAGGTCAGTGTATTCGGCAGCTGAAGTTTTAAAATATACACATACATTTTAAATAATGTGCATTTGCAGTGTTTTCAGTCCTGCTGACGGCCTAGGGGCTTTGTTCCCTGTTACCCCACTGCAGCTGAGGACATGCAGGCACAGGGAGGGACAGTGACCTGCCCACAGGACCGAGGCTGGAAGCGGGAAGACGGTGTTTGATGTAGGTACATCTGTCACAGGCTCTAGGTTTCCTGAGAGTCACGCTTTATTTTGTTTTTTTCCTGCCAATATAGTCCAAGAGTAATTTAAATAAAGACCACTAGATGTCACTACCCGGTGCTCCTTAAAAAAACAAACCCCAGCAAGGAACTTCTAGAGTAATGGCCTAAGGCCTGGCTTTCCTCTTGGAAAATGCCCATGTGACTGGACTGCCCCAGCACCTTTCCCTCCTTTTTCTGCTCCATCATGTCATGCTCTGCAGGTAGATTTCCCAAGTCAGGAAAACCAGAAGGTTTGCCGAAAACATGTTTTTAAAAATGTATTTACTTTTTAAATGATCTTACTTAGTTGATTAGGGTACAAAGGGTCAGGGCTACTGGAAAGTGGGTAATACCATTGTTTCCACACTAATATCATTTTTCCCCCTGTATCTAGGGTCAGGGGAGAAACAAAGGAAGAAGCCTCACCCGGCCTCCCACTCATCCCAGGTCCCTGATGTGAAGCACACTCCGAGGGTCCTGCTCAAGCAGTTTTGATAGTTCAAAAGTTATGAATTGCTGCCAGTCTTGCTGTTCCAATCGCTATGAAACCATTTCAGAATCCACTGGCTGACAAAGTCTCTTCATGGTTGGGGTTTTGAGATCAGCAGTTCAGCGGGGGGATCTCCAAAGAAACTTCATCTGAGATGATCCCAAGCCGGATTCTTGTGTGAGTTTGCCAGTACAGGGTCTGGCACAGTCCGTCGCCCCATTCAGCTTATGCACATTCTGGTCGTTTCAATTGTTGGGTCAGTTATGTTTCCAGCCATGTCTTCCATACAAACCAATGGGTGTTATAGTCCAGCTTAATTCTGCCCACTTCATACTCGATCCTCAGGCAAACCAGTGGGAGCTGCAGCCTAATTGGGGTGACTTCCCATAACTCCCACCAGGCCTGCTCCCTACCCTGGTTCCCATGCTTGCCAATATGTACCGCAGAACTTGTTCAGTCTGTCTCACATTCCATTTAGCTCTGGTACTTGTCAATGGGCATTGAAGCCTAGTTCAGCACAACCAACCTACTATCCAGCCCATACACATACTGGCGGGTGCCTTTCTGTCTAGCCACCCCTGCCCCTGTTCTGGTTTTCATGCTCTCCAGTGGGAGTGGTAACCCAAGAGGTGGGTGCTCACTATCTTCCTACTAGGCCACTCCCATTCCCAGATTATGCACTTTCCAGGTGGTTCTGGAGTTTAACTTAATAGATTTAGCCCCCAGTGCCTGCCTCTGCCAGCTGATGCTGTGGCAAAGCCCAACTAAGCTTCACCCACTCTAATTTTTGCTTGCACCAGTTGAAACAGTCAGCCTAATCTGGCCCTTCCCCAATCTAGGTCACATGAGGACCACAGGTGTTGTAGCCTGTGGATTCTGCCTGGTCTGGTTTGCTCCCATCCCAACTCATGCTGTCCAGTGGTAGTGGCTGTCCAGCAGGGGAGCACACATTCCCCTGCTGGCTTTGCCTCCTTCCCTTCCTGCCCTGCCCAATTCTCACATGTGCTGTATGGTTGCTGCAGCCACATCTACACCTTGGCTCACTTCACCTTGGCATTCCTTAATGTGCACTGGTATGTGTTGCAACCAAAACTGGCCTGACCCACACTCTATGCTGGTGCTCGGATTAGCCAGCAGTTGATATGAACGGGTCAGCCTGGTGTGCCCCCCACCTATGCCATATGCATGATGGTGGGTATGTTTCTCTGGCCTGATCTGGGTTGTTACATATCGTGGCTCTTGCGCTCACCCGTAGGGGCTGTGTTCCAAAAGAGGAGTTTCCCAAGCTCCTCCTTCAGAACCTCTCCCTATGGCAGGTCTTGCACGTACTGTTGGTTTCATGGGCCTTCAGTCCATTCCAGGTTTTGGTGTTAGATGTTTCAGCCCAGCCAAGCTTTGTCCATACCCAGACACTGCTCACTCATGGCTCAGTAGGGGCAGAGATTCAGCCTAGTCTGTCCTACATTTACCCAGGTTCTCCAGAGCCCCAGATGGTGAATGCATCTAGCCTAGCTTGGTGTGCCCAGCCTCAGTCCACGTTTGTGCCTAGGGAGATTGCAGCCATATTCAGACCAGAACACAGCTCCCACTCCAGCCCCCCGCACCATCCTGTGGGAATCCCAACACAGCAAGGATGTACTCTCACAACTCCCCAACCAAGTCTATTCTCAGCCCTAGATTGCGCACGTGCTTGTGGGTGCTCTGATCCAATTGGCTTAGCCCCTCACCTGTCTCAGCATTTGCCTTCGATGTATCCCGATGTATTTTCCTTGCTAGTATGCCTGCCTCATGCAGACCAGTCGGTGTAAGAGGCTAGCTTGGAATGAGATGTGCTCCATCCTGATTTCTATTCTTCCTTGTGAGTTAAGGTTTGCTTGGCCCTGCCCGGTCCACCCTCTTTCAGTTGTAGCTTGGCCCACCGCACGTCCTGTTCTAGGATACGTATTTGGGTGCTGCTGCCTTGACCTGCCTAGACTGTTGTGGGTTCCTTGACCCGTAAGTGATGGCAGGTTCCAAGGTCATTCCTAGCTCAGCCCTTCACCACCCCAGCTTGCGAGATAACTTGTGGGACTTGTATTTCCACAGGGTTGGGCCCACACTTCTCCCACAGAGTTAACTCCTGGACTAAGTTCTCTTGCATGCTGGTTAGTGCCTTGACCCTGCCAAATGTAACCAGTCCACTATTCCACCAACCAGTCAGGTACTGGTACCTAGCCCTGCCAGACAGGCCCCCATCCATAGCTTTAATGTGTGTGGCAGTCAGTGATGCTCTATGCTAACAACCCATCTCAGGATTCCCATATGGGCTGGTGAATCAGTCTGGCCCAAATAGATCTTATGGACAGTCCCTCTCCAAACCATCAGGTCTCAGTCCCCATGCTTGCCCGAAAGTTCCGTGATCCTGTTGCTGGGAATCACCCAGGATTCATTTCTCACTTACACTCACACTGACCTTATCCATGGATGTCCCTAAGCAGCAATTTCATACCCTAAAAACACAGAGCTCACTGCTGGGAAGCCAGCAGGGAGAGCCTGGCACCATTTGGCACGCTGGCTCCCCAAACCAAGGACTCAGTCACTGCCTTTTGGCAGTGGCTTTGGCCTGAGTCCCCAGCCTTGGATCTGGCCTGGCAGGGCACCTCCCACAGACACCACACTGTAGGGAGGTGCAAGCCGCCCCCAATCCCAAGGCCCAGACCCCTCCCAGACTGGTCCTGCCGCCAGGGTGGCGCTAGGACTTTAATCCAGTTCCCAAGTTTCCGTCATGGTTTACTTACTCTGAGAGAAGATTCCCCTTGGGCTTGGAGAAAGCCAAGGATTCAGTCACTGCCTTTGGCAGTGGCTTTGGCCTGAGTCCTGAGCCTTGGATCCAGCCTGGCAGGGGCACCCCCCACAGCCGCCACACTGCAGGGAGCTGCAGGCTACCCCCAACCCCAAGGCCTGGATCCCAAACACATTTCGAAACCCATTGTATGCATGGATTTAAAAAAAACAAAAACCAAAATATTTTTGGCACCAAACTGAACATGCCTTTCAATTCCACGTGGTTTATTTATTTATTTATTTATTTTTGCAAAAATGTTTATAAGTATCCCTGTGTGTGCTAAATTAAATGAATCCAAGGGGCAGGAGCAGGACTTGTATACAGAGGGGTTGGAGAATGAGAGGAAGGTCTAGGAAGATAGTGTAGGGGTGGTTTGAGCGCCCTGGGGCAGGTGGTAGGGAAGATGTCTGGAGCTCATTCAGAGGGATGTAAAGGAATCAAAGAAAGGAGCTTGATGCCTTCTAGATAGAGTACTTGGTTTGCAAGTCAAGGAAAAGCTACAGAGGAAAGATGCTCTACTTCAGGTGTCCACAAAGATTTGTCAAGCTTGAGCAAGCTGAACATGCAAGGCTGTTTTTCAGAAATCCTTCCTCCATCCAGCATCTGCCAACCAATTTTAAAGCCTCTTTCCCCTGTATCATAAACTTCTCAAGAATTCTGTGTTTGCGTTTCAGTACAGTCGATAGGGTGATGAATTGCATCTTTATCCCAGTTCACTTGAGGTAGGAAGACGAAGAGAGGTTTGTATGAAGTACGGTGAAAGGTCAGCCACACAAAAGCAGAGCAGCAAAAAGAGGGGAATGCAGCTCTGGAGCAAATGGTAAAGCTTTTCCCGGAATGTTGCTCCTTTCTTTTGGAGAGGAGGTCAAGATATAATGATTACATCAGGAGCTGTTTGGAAAAGTGGGGCTGTGGAAGTTAGGAGACCAGCTGCAAAAATCACACCCCCCCCCTTTTTTTTTGAGATCTGGCAAGTAAAGTGAAGGCACAGACAAGTGCCTGCAATTTATAGGAAGAAAAGTGTTGGGATCAGGTAGAACTCTGCCTGTGTCCTTGGGTTAATATTCATTTGCATAGATGGGAAGCATGGAGCCAGTATGCCTTGAGCCTTAGGAATGTGGTCATTGGTGTTCTCAGGAAACTTTCACTTTCCCTAATTCAGATGGAGACTTTGTGCAAAATGGACAAAATGCGCTAAATGCAACACTGTTTCAAATAGGGGTGCTATTAGCGTTAACCTTGATTCTTCCCTAATGCGTGTAACTGTAGTGCTGCCAGTGGAGTCCTGAGTCATCACCAACACCAAAGAGAAAGGCACGGAGCTCATTTTGATACCGCTCTATCTGTTTGTTAAGGATCATAGAGACCTTGGTGTATCAGCTAAAACTGCTTCCTGTGAAGCTGGTATTACATATGGGCACTGGTTTGAGTCTGGGCTGCTCTACTTCCATTCCAGTTTCCTGTTGGTGTGCCTGGAAAAGCAGCAGAATATAGCCCAAGTCCTTGGGTTCATGCAATCTAGGTGGGAGACCTGGGGGAAGCTTCTGCTTCCTAACTTTGAATTGGCCCAGCTCTCAGCTGTTGAAGCCATCTGGGGAGTGAATCAACAGATAGAAGATCTTTTTCTCTGTCTCTACCTCTCTCTGTAAATTGACCTTTGAAATAAATAAACCTTTAAAAAAAAGACTGATACAATACCATGCATTTGAATCACATTTTTACCATAAGCGATTAACACTTAATTCTTAGCATCCTTATGTGGTATATGGTATACCATACATGATGTGTTAACAGTTGCTAGTTGTATCTGACAGGTGGTAGATAGTGAATCTCTATGAGCCAAGCCTTGTTCATCTAACTTGCCCAAGGCCACTATTAGTCGGATAACTTGCCTATTTGACCTCAAGAGAATTCTAAATAAAATTAATAGATTTCATTACTAAACATTTTGCCTGGGGAGCTGTGTGCAAGATCTCTGGCTGCGGATACTTAATCCAGAGTTACCAAACAGTCTTGGCCATATGAGTGTTTGTTGTATATGTGTACAGAGAAAAAGCCAAGTTTACTCAACTTTGATTTATGGTAGCACTATGTTAGTATTTTAAAAAATCATCTCCCTAAATAAATTCATGTTTCTGATTCATTCAATCAAGAAATACCATCAGATCTGTTTTTATTTTCTGTTTCAAACAAGGGAATTTGAGGGTGTGCAGAGGAATTAAAAAAAAAAGCACCAATTTTTACTTTATAAATGCTGTTGAATGGCCAAGCAGCCCCTCAAGGACTCTGCAATGCTTCTTGTTGGTGGGTGCTGGCAGGCAGTGCAGGTGCAGCATTGTTCTTCCCATCAGAGAGTGTCTGTGAAGCCAGCGAGGTTAAGTTGTGAGCAGCTGCCTCTGCAGTGGAGCTCTCCCTGGAAGCAAAGGTTTTGCTGTGTGCTGTGCACTGCGGGGCTGTGTGTTGTGGACCACTTTGGGGAATGTTATCATCCCTGCCTATGAGAAAGTGAAAAGGCAATTTTCTCCATCCTCTCTCCCTCCCTCCCTCTCTCCCTCCCTCCTTCCTTCTATCCCTCCCTCCCTTCTTCCCTCTTGCCTTCCTCTCTTCCTTCCTCCCTTCCCTCTTTTTCTTTTTTCTCTTTTTCTTTATTTCTTTCTCATTCTCTCTTTTTGGGTTGATTTTGTTGATTTATTTTTTGAGAGGGTTACAGAGAGGAGAAGCAGGAAGAGAGATCTCCTATTTGCTGGTTCACTCCCCAAATAACCAAAACAGCTGAAGCTAGGCGTGGTGGAAGTCAGCAGCCAGAAGCTTTTTCTGGGTCTCCATGTGGGTGAGGGGCCCAATGACGTGGGTCCACTGTTTTCCCAGACATTAGCAAGAAACTGAATTGGAAGTGGCACTACCAGCGCCCATGTGGGATGGTGGTACTACAGGTGCCAGCTCTACTTACTGCACCTCAGTGCTGGCTCCCAGAAGCCTTTTTCTAAGATTATAGCCTCATGTATCTTCTCTGCATCTTCTATGCAGCCTGGGAACTTCTTACCAGCTCTCTCTGTTGACTTACATTGTGTTCCTCAGTCCCTCAACCCCCCCACATCATCTTTCCTAAGCTCCTGGGGTAAACTTTGAAAGTTCAGAATCTGGGTCTCAGACCCCATTTTTCTTCCCTATATTACTGCCCCTCAGTCCTTGTCCTTGGACCAGACCCAACTGGGTGTGAGGTGTGGGCTGTGCTGATGACCAGACTATGCACTGTGAGCACTACCTTTGGGGTGGCATCCTGACAGCTATCAGTTGGCTGTGGTATTCATTTGTAAGATGGAAAGCCTAATGATACCTACCCCGCAGACTTGTTGATATTTTGGTGGGCTGTGATGTGACAGATACTTGCGTAGTAAGTGCACTAGTGCTTATTCATTTTCAAGGGATAGAGAGGAAGAGATGGAGCCAGAGAGTTCCTGTCTGGTAGTTTTCCTTCTCAAATGCCATGGCTCAGTCTAGGTCTCCCATGAGTCGGAGGACAAAATCTGATTATTCAAGCAGTCACCATCACCACTGTCTAAGGTCTGCCTCAGTCAAAAGATGGAATTAGGAGCAGGAAGTGCATAAGGAGCCCAGTCACTCTGATATGGGATGCAAATATTTTAACTGGCTTCTGGAACCTCTAGGCTGAATGCCACACTGCAGAGTCTTGTTCCAACTAGACCTTTACTGAGGCTGAGGGTGCAATGCTGCTGGAAGGGGAGAGTAGGTGTAGGGTGCTGATGCTGAGGGAGAATTTTGAGGGAGAATGAGTGGGATGTAATAGATACAAGGAAAGAGATGGAAAGTTAAGGGTGCCTGCCAGCCAGTTTGCCAGCTTGGATGTCCAGGTTGGCAATGATGCTCCTAATTGGGCCTGTTAGTCACTGAGAAGGGAGTGTGCAACTGAGCTTGGGGGTAGTTATAGAGTTATAGATGTGTTGAGTTTGTGATATTTGGAATGTATCCTGATGGAGCTATCCAGTAGTAATGACAACAGATGAGCAGTGTATAGAAAATCCCATTGAGGTCTCTGTTTTGAACCCTTCCTCGTTTCTGACCCACTGATTCTCACAGCTACATTGTGAAAGTGGTGATTGAATGGCACACTTCATGCACAAGTCTAGCCACTTCTTAGAATACTAAGAAAAGATGACAGAGATTAGGACCCTGCCCATCTGGAACTCCCACACTTAGCCACTGCTCTCCACAGACCTGTATGTGTAGTGTCAGTAGAGTGGTGTCAGTAGATGGTGTTAATAGATGGCACTGGGGGTGGTCAAACTCTGGCAGGGAGGGCCCTGCTGAGTGAGGTGGGCACTGGTGCAAGTGGTCATCATTGTCGAAGGCGCAGGGCCAGTGTAAAGTGTGTTGGGGAGGGAAGATCTAGTGGGAAGACAATGTTCTTGTTGAACTCCAAGTGCAGGTTGCAGGATTGCTGTCACAGGGCTTTGATAGGATGCCTCTGTCACCCATTTTAGCCAACAAAGGTTCATTACATTGCTTTCCAGTTCCTTAAATGAACACTCTTGTGAGGTGGGCCTCTGGGAAGCGTTATTAGTGAGGGTGCATAGGAAGAAATAGACATAGGAACAGCATCCTCACTAGATACTCCCTGCCCAGCTGTTTATACAATAAAGTGCATGCCAAAAAGAGGGTGTAGATGATGAAGTACTGCTTATGTCCTGGGATTGGGTTAGTAATCCCCAGTTAACTTTTAAGTTGGCATAACCTGGTACCCACATGGAAGGAAGTGGCTGCTAATGACTTATTTTTGTTCTCCGTGAGCTACCTTAGTTATATCCAGGGAAGCGTTTACACCATCATTCTTAGCACTAGCTGTGCATTAAGATCACCAAAGGAGCTCTAAGGTCCCGGCCCTGTGAATTTTGGTTCAGTGAATCAGGGTATATGTAGAGGAGTGAACTGGGGGATTTTTTTGTTTTTTTGACCAGTGTATTTTAAAGTAAGTGTGCTTTGGTTAAGTTGATGGAGTGTTAGAAGTATTTGCTTTTCATCCCCACAATCTTGTGGATACAATTCCGCCAAAAAGTATAAGGAAAGGGGAAAAAAATCCCATAGCAGAGCTGGCAGACCAAGAGTTGGTGGAATTAACAGACACAGACAAGAAGTGTTAAGGTTCGCTGTGGTTTGGATAGGATCTGACTTCCAAAACTCATGCAGTTGTTTCAACCACAAAGTATTATGTTAAAGCATGATCTAATTGTGGTGCCTTGGAGGCAGGTCTGGCAAGAGGGCCCTAGGTCATTGTTCTCTTAGTAAAACAGGGGCTGTTCAGTGGGGTATGAATTCCCAGCTGAGGTGCTAGAGAGGGCAGAAGGAACCTGTGAGCTTATGGGTAGGGCTCAGCCACCTGCAGAATAAAGCTTTTTCTCCCTCTGCGGAAGGGCTGGTCCACCTCTTGTGTATTTATTCAGTGGCAGTCCTGGCTGTTGGCCCACTTGCCTACCTAGTGCCAGCTGCACAGACTTGGCAAGTCATCATGTGAGTTTAGCTGTGCAGCACACCCTTGGGGCTGTGTACTGAAGACAGCAGCATCCTGCTGCTCCAGATTTGGCCCAAGCAGGCAGCTTAGCCATATCCATTGCAGATTGTTCTGTTTGCTTGTTTGGCGGGCGGTGAGGGTGGGGGGATGTGGGGGGGGGAGGGAAGGGGACAGCAGGGAGAGGAATTCCAAGGGAACTCCAAAAGTCTGGAAAAACAGAAAGAGAGAAGTTTATTTTGCTACAAAATGTTTTAGAATCAACACATATGCCAGGTCTTCATGAAGTCTGATGTAGAAAAAAAAAAAAAAACAACTGTGCGTAGATTTCAAATTTTTTTGCATCAAAGCAAATTTATATTTTAAATCCATTTTCCATGAATGTCTTGAAATATCTGGTACTGACAGCATGCCCTGTTGATGTCTATATCACCCCCTGTCACTTTATAAGAAAATATTTATTTATTTTACTTGAAAGAGAGAGAGAGAAAAATCTTCTATGTTTAGATTCACTCCCTTAATGACCACAGTGGGCAGAGCTGGGACATTTTGAAGCCAGGAACCAGGCAATTCTTCCAGGTTGCCTATGTGAGTGCAGGGCCCCAAGGATTTGGGCCATTCTCTTCTGCTTCCCCAGGTCATAAGCATGAAACTGGATTGGAAGTGGAACAGCTAGGATTCAAACTGGTTCGCAGATGAGATACTGGTACTATAGGCAGAAGATTAGCTTGTTATGCCACTTTGCCAGCTCCCTTTCATAACTTAAAAAAAGGAAAAAAAGACTTACGGGGCTAGAATGATGGCTCAACTGGCTAATCTTCCACTTGTAAACACTAGCATCCCACATGGGTGCTGATTTGTGTCCTGGTTGCTCTACTTCCCATCCAGCTTCCTGCTAATTGCCTGGGTAAGCAGAGGAAGATGACCTAAACACCCATGTGGGAGACCAGGAAGGGGGTCCTGGCTTCTGGTTTCAGATCAGTTCAGCTCTGGCTGTTGTGGCCTTTTGGGGAGTGAACCAGCAGATGGAGAATCTTTTTCTCTCTGTCTGTCCTTTCTGCCTTTCCAAAAAAAAAAAAAAAAAGATTTATTTACTTGAGAGTCAGAGTTACAAAAGAGGGAGTGAGAGGAGGAGGAGAAGAGATTTTCCATCTGCTGGTTTACTCCCTTGTTGGCCACAACAGCCGGATTTTGATCAAGCTGAAGCCAGGAACCAAAAGCTTCATCTTGGTTTCCCACTTGGGTGTAGGGGCTCAGGAGCATCCTCTGCTACCTTCCCAGGCACATCAGCAGGGAGCTGGATCAGAAGTGGAGGTGCTGGAACATGAAGTGGGGTCACAAAGTAGCATCACAAAGTAGCATCTTTACTTGGTATGACATAATGCCGGCTCCTAGTTCCCAACACTGCTATATCTGTGACCTAAACCTCAATACTGTGAGGTAAGTGGCACTTTAATTCCCAGCTGACGAGGAAAACCACCTCTGAGAAGTTGAGGAACTTGTGGAATTCACACACATAATACATGACAGAGGTAGGATTCCAAGCTACCTTCAAGCTACCATGTATCATTTCATTTCTAATTTTCTTAATTTCAACTTTTGATAAACATCCACTTCTATAACAGAATTTGGAGACTGTCTATGGCCATACCACATGATAGCTTCTGATCTCAGAAGCTAAATAGGGTCGAGCCTGGTTAGTACTTGGATTGGAGAATTGGGAGACCTTTGGACAAAATTTGTAATATGTGTTAGCATAACAGACTAGTGGAGCTGGGAAATGATGAGAAGTACTTCCAAGTGATAGTTTTTAATGTAAGTAAAAGGAAAGTTCTATATTGTAGGAAGGGGGTAGATTTAGGAATTTGAGTCTAAATGGATGGGGTTTGTGTTAGTTTCTGAGGCTGTTGTTCTAAGTTTCTACAAAATTGATGACATGAAACTACAATTTTTTATTTCCTCACAATTATGGAGGCCAGAAGTCTGAATCCAAGGCATAAACAGGACAGCCTTCTTCTTCCCTGTTGTAGAGGGATTTCCAGCCTGTATGTTTTTGACCTGTGGACATTTCTCCTGGCTGTCTCCATCCTCATGTCACCTTCCCCTCTGTGTTATCTTTTCCTCTATCAGGACACTTGTAATTGGCTTTAGTATCTAAGGGTGACCTCATCTTAACATCCTTGCCTATTACATTCGCAGCTCCTGTTGGATCCCATTTAGGGGTTCTGAGAGAATGAGCGTGGTTCTGTAAGTGGGTACCATTCAGCCTACTGCTACAGCATGGATACACTAAATTTGTTTGTTTGTTTGTTTTTGAGGTAAGGAATTTCTTGGCTCTGTACTGTGTGATGCATAGTTATAACACTCTTGGAGGGTCTTATCTCTAGGGACTTAAGTCTGTGTTATTTTTGCTTGACTATCAACAGCTGCCAGCTTGAATCCCAGAGTTTTTCTTGAGCTTTCTCTGTGCCTTCGGAAACATTTTCTATGACCCCATGTCTTGCTCCTTTTCTTAAGCTTCCTAGAGGATTGGGTTTCAATCTTGGAAATCAAGAAAAGTAAATAAGCTCATTCCATCGTGTCTGTCTTGCTGGGTTATGGGAAAGAGTGGATTGGAGTGGATTGAAGAGAACAGTGAAAACCTTGGGGAAGGAGCAGATTCTGGGGTATTTATTTTGGAGTCACTCACATCCTCCAGTTTGTAGATGGAAAAAGCTGAAAGCCAGAACGATTATGTAAGGTCATTTGGCAAGTCCTGGGCTGACCCAGCACTAACACTGAGAGCCTCTCTGAGTTTTCTATGCTCAGCTTCCAAATCGAGCAGTTCAGACTCCATTAATCTTTGGTTGTCTAGGCAGGTGTACGATTCTTGGCACTCACAGTCAAATACACAGGTGAAGTTAAGCCTTGGATTTGTTGTTCTTGATCCTCATTCCATAAATAAGGGGAAAAAAAACCATACTGGAATTGGATGATTCAGACTGTCTTTGAACTGGCCAGTGGTATAGTATTATGAGCAAGTGGACTTTAAAAAAACTATTTATTTATTTATTTGGAAGGACAGATTTACAGAGAGGCAAGACAGAGAAAAATCTTCCATCTATCGGTACACTCCTCAGATGGCTGCAATGGCTAGGGCTAAGCCAATCTAAAGCCAGGAGCCAGGAACTTCTTCCATTTCTCCCACACGGGTGCAGAGTCCCAAGACCTTGGGCCATCCTATACTGCTTTTCCAGGCTATAAACAGGGAGCTGGATGGGAAGTAGAACAGTTGGGACATGAACAGGAGCTCATATTGGACCCTTGTGCTTGCAAAAGGAGGGTTAGCTAGTTGAGCCATTGAGCCTGTCCTGCAAGCAGAATTATTTATTCTACTCTAGCATCAGTCACAATGTCTTTCTGGAATCCAAGTATGTTGCCTGAAGGCCTACTATGACAGGAGTCAGTTGCAGGGTTTTATTTAAGACAATGATGACAAAACCGCAGACTGTCTTTCCTAGTAAGGGCTTGCTCTAATTATTTGTACAAAAGCAGATTTTCCTGTTGTAAACACTGAACTGTTTTGAACTTCTTCACTAGGTAAGGTTACCAACAATTTGGTAAGAAAAAAGAAAGGTTATTTGGAAAGCTGGAGTAAATATTTCAGTACACCAGTCCGAGGAAAATTTTGTTTCATCTCAAGAGCAATCGATAGTTCTAGCAGGTGGTGCTGGGTCATGCCACAGTGTAATGCTTCAATGGCAAGCAATCTTGACAGGCTCCACAGACTTCCATAATAATGCCATGGCAGACAGGCTTTAGTGAAGCATGTCTATGAGTGGAATTGCACGTTGAATTATTTTGTGTGCAAATTTAATGCCCTTATTATTATTTTTTGCTAATGCTCACTAAAACTAATCTGTGAAGCTGCTTTTTGTGCCAAGCACGTGACTGAACCATTTGAGCCAACAACTCTTAGTACTCAAGAGAAGTCACAGGTTTTCTCATTTGGTTACCGAGTGTCTTGGCCTTTTGATTCAATGTCAATGTCTGGGAGGGTTGTCAAGGTATGTGTTTACTTTCATCACAGCAAGGACTCCCGAATGCTTCTAGTGTGTGTCTAAGGGAAAAGCCATGTTGGTAGCTGTTTTGGCATTGATGCTTGCCAGCCTTTTGGTGCTTGTGCTTGCCAAGTCAGTGGGCCAGTCACAATTTGGAATATGTCTTATTGAATATAAACTTTTGAAAAGTATCAAAGCCAAAGCTTTGGCAAATTTATCTATTTTTTTATTTTGTTTTGTTTGAACAGTCTGTGAGCCTAAAGTCTGGGTTTATTTTTCTGTTTTCACTAGGGCACAAGCACCAGGAGGATTTATTTGCAAGGCTAGTTAGAAACCAGTGGGCTGTACCAGCAATGTCGGGGCACACTTAAATAATGGACTGATGGAATCATGACTCCTTATGAAAGACTATACTGTTATAGCAATATGGGGAAAATTAGTCGGGGGTGGAAATTTGGGTAGGAGACCCCAGACTCTACAGAATTGTACCATAAAATTTAAAAAATCAAAAACAAAACATAAAAAAAAGGAAACCAGTGGGCTGAAAGGAACCCAGCCTAAGTGATGTGTTTACCAGATGGAGGCAAGGCATGCAAAAACATTGCCTTAAGGAGCCTCCAAGGCATCTTAGAGAAAAGGGGCTCTTTGCAGAAAACAAAAACTAAAAATTAAAGCTTACACTTCAGTGTGAGGGCATTTGGCACATTAGGCTGATTTTCTCTGAATGTGTTTCCTTGGGTTTATCTCTTTCTATTTAATTATTTTGTAACTATTTATTTTGAAAATATTTTAAATTTTACTTTAAAGAGGTACAGAGAGAAGGGCAGAGATACACAGAGATAAATAAAGATCTTCTGTCTGCTGGTTCACTCCCCAGATGGTAGCAGTTGGCAAAAGTTGGCTGAACCCGAAGCCAGGAGCCAGGGGCTTCTTCTAGGTCTCCTACATGGGTGCATGGGCCCAAGGCTTTGGGCCACCCTGAGCTGTTTTCCCAGACTATAAGCATGGAGCTGAGCTGGAAGTAGAACAGCTGGGACTAGAACCATTGCTCATATGGATGCCATTGCCACAGGTGGAGAATTATCCATCTACAGCACTGTGCTGGCCTGTTTTTCTATTTTCATAAAGAAGAGATAAAGACAGTGACAAAGAGATCTCCATCCACTGATTTCATTCCCCACATGTCCACAACAACCAGGGCAAGACCAGGCTGAAACCAGGAGCCCAGGACCCAATCTGAATCTCCTGTGTGGGTGGCAGGGACCCAAGTACTTAGACTATCAGCTGCTACTTCCCCAGGGTGCACATTAGCAGGAAGCTGAAACAGGAGCACTTGAACCCAGATACTACGATAAAGGATACAGGTGCATTAACTTCTGTGTCGAACACCTACTTCCCTTGTGAACTTGAAAAGCAGTGCCCAGCTCATGCCTCTGTTCTGAGAAGATTTCTCTGGTCTTGCCTTGTTCTGCTGATTACTTTCCTGACCTCTGTTCCTATTTATTTGCCTTCTCTAGCCAGCAGATCTCTTCCTGCAGTGTTTCTTCATCTTCATTTTGCTTTCTGTGTCCTGTGCCCCTCTTAATCTGACCCAATTTCCTTTGACTGCAGTGAAGATGATCTCTCCTGGGACCTCAGCTCCTATCTCCCGTCTCTGAATGTAGTTCTGAATCAAACATAAATGGCACCTGCAAATTGCTTTGTCTTCAAGAATGTTTCTAGATGGAGTTGGTGACCAAACATGTCTTTTTAAACAAGAGGGAAGCTCATGGGTGAAGTCTTGTTGGTAAGAACAATACCAGAGAAATATGGCTCACTGCCTCTGGCCCTGACCTCCTTGCAGAGGTTCTTCTGTCCCTTCTTCCCACACTTAGCAAATAAGATGCCAAAGCTGAGAACCATGTGAGAGCCATTCAATTTCAGCCCTGTCAGTGGGTGTGAGGAAAACAACAATTACTGAATCTGGAAGCTAATGAAGGTGTCATTTTGGGGATACTGAGACGGGAAGCTTTCTGTTGGCCTTGCTTATAAAACAATTTGCAATTTAGGAAGCAAAGTATTTCTAAAGCTGCTGTTGTGACATGGCATGATCTTGACTTTGAAGAGTCAAAGTCAGTCCAGCGATGTGACACACTCAACTAACATTGGCCAGGCACGTCAGCTTTCCCTGCAGATGACTAAGTAGGGAGTCCCAGTGGAGCAAGGTTAGAAATGGGACTGGACATTGTATCTTTTCATTGACATGATAACTTGGCTGTGGTTCTTCTGGAAGCTTATATTTGTTCCCCAGAGTTCTGGTTCTTTTTTTCACAGCTTAATAGTTAGAATGGCCATGAGACAGCTGTGCTGTTTACAGAGAAAAAGCTGGAACTCTGTACTGGTGACCAACAACCCTCCTGAGTGGCTTCCTGCCGAACAGGATGGCATCCTTTTCTCTCCACAGCTGGATTCTAACAAGCTCCCAGAGCTGCAGGTACCTTTAGCTTTCTGTCTTAAATCTAGTTAGATGAAGTCATAATGCAGGGAGCAAATTTACCCCAGTTATGAATCAAAATCCATAGGAAATAGGATAAATGGATCAATTTTTTTTTGAGTTATTGGTTTGAATGGCACAGTTACACAGAGGAGGAAGAGAGAAGGGACCCATTGAAGGAGGAAGAGAGGGAAAAAGAGAGAAGGTAAGAGAGAGAGATCGCGATCTTGACCTTCCATTTTCTAGTTTATTCCTGAAACTGGTAGCCTGGGACTCCATGCAGATCTTCAATGTCGGTGCAAAGGCTGAAGGACTTGAGCCATCTTCTGCTGCTTTCCAACACATTATCAAGGATCTGTGTTAGAGGTGGAGCAGCCTGAGGGCCTGAAGCGCAGTGGCCTAGTGGATCAAGTCCTTGGCTTGCATGAGCCAGGATCCCATATGGGTGCTGGTTCTAGTCCTGGCAGCTCCACTTCACGTCCAGCTCCCTGCTTGTGGCCTGGGAAAGCAGTTGAGGATGGCCCAACACCTTGGGACCCTACACCTGCATGGGAGACCTGGAGGAAGTTCCTTGCTCCTGGCTTCAGATCAGCGCAGCCCCGGCTGTTGTGGTCACTTGGGGAGTGACTCATCAGACGGAAGATCTTCCTCTCTGTCTCTCTTCCTCTCTGTATATCTGACTTTGCAATAAAAATAAATAAATCTTAAAAAAAAATTACTTTGAAAGAAGTGGAGCAGCCTGGACTTGGGCTGGTACCTATATGGGGTGCCAGCATTACAGATGGTGACTTAAACCACTGCACCATAGTACTGGCCCCAAGAAAGTACTGTCCAAAAACAGGAAGTGCAGCTTGCCATACTGAATTGAGTCTTATTCTCACACAGGGTGTGGCTGGCCCTGTTGGGGTCTGAGATGCATCACCTTGGCCTGCAGTGGGTTTCATCACAGCTGTGGTGAACCATGTCTGGGCACTCAGTGTGCTGATTTTCTTTTTGGCCTCAGAGTTTCCCTAGTTGTGTTCAAGTTCATGCCCCCAAATGCAGAGAACCAACTTACTCTCCACTCGGGCACAAGGGTGGTGATGATATATGTTCCCTAGACCATTGTCCATCAGAGCAGCAGTTCTAGGGGGGAGTTTGACTGTCATGCCCAGAAGACCTCATTGGGATTGCATCCTAGTTACTTGCAATGGGAAATCAACAATGCATTCAACATTAATATGTCTTTCTTTCCTGATTCCACTTTCTGCTCTCCCTTAATCCTGCTTCTTGAGATCCCCTTCTGAGATTCTTCTTCTTTTAATATTCATTATTTTTACCTGGCAGTCAGAGTTTTAGAGAATGAGAGACAGAGAGAGAAGTTTTCCATGCATTAGTTCATTTCCCAGATGGCTGCAACAGCTAGAGCTGGATTGGTCTGAAGCCATGAACCAGGAGCTTTTTCCAGGTCTCCCATGTAGGCACAGGATCCCAATGCTTTGGGCCATCCTCTACTTTCTCCAATCACAAGCAGTGAGCTGGTTGGAAAGTGGAGCAGCCAGGACTGGCACCCATATGGAATGCCAGTGTCACAGGTGGAAAATTTGCATACTATAACATCACCCTGGCCTTCTTTCTGAGCTGCTTTACCGTAGGGTCAGTTTTGGGGAAAAAAGAAATTAAGACAATTGCCATCACAAAATGATGAAGAAATCACTAGAAGCATCTCCTTTAGTATCTCCTTTTCATCCCTTGTCAAGAAAGATAACATTGCTGGATATTTTTTTTTTCCAAATTTGGAAACTATAAAGATGGGAAGGTGAAAAAAAGGAGCATTCCTATGGGCAGTGAATTTCAGTAGCCCTGTGGTCAGCAAGTTATGATTTTGGAGAGCGCAAGGAGCAGCTCTGTCACACCCCATGTGCAGTTATTGGCATGTTATTGCTCTATGTTCAGGATTTGCACGCAGTGACCATCTCAAAATTCAGAGCCACATACAGGAAGGTGTAGAATGAGACATTGAAAAATCATTTGATCAGCTCTCTGTCTTCAGACCAAGTGAGAGTTAAACCCAGATCTCCCAGCATCTTGTTAGCAGGTGCTGTGGTTGGACTACGATGTTCTTCCCCAACCCGTAAATTAATGCAACTAAAAAAGTGAAGATTTAGGGGCTGGCATTATGTTTCATCAGGGTAAGGTATGTCTTGCAGCAATGCTCATTCAAGGCCTTGCTGTGCTTCTGATCTCTGTTCCTGCTAATTTACCTGATAAGGTATTGAAAGATGGCCCAAATACTCGGGTCTCTGCCACAAACCCAGTGAACCTGGGTGAAGTTTCTGGTTTCTGCCTTCTGCCTGTCCTAGACCTGACTCTGTGGCCACCGGGGGAGTGTGTAAAAGATCTCTCTCCCCAACATCTTTTTTCTCTCCTTTAATTCTGTTTGTTGTTCTGCCTTTCAAGTATGTATTCTTAAGATTTATTTTTATTTTTTTGTTGGAAAGTCAACAGAGAGAAAGATCTTCTGTCTGGTGGTTCACTCTCTAACCAGCTGCAATGACCAGAGCTGAGCAAATCTGAAGCCAGGAGTCCGGAGCCCCTTCCTGGTCTCCCACATGGGTGCAGGGTCCCAAGGCTTTGGGCTGTCTTCCACTGTTTTCCCAGGTCACAAGCAGGGAGCGGGATGGGAAGTGAGGCTGCTGGGACATGAACTGGTGTTCATATGGGATCCCAGTGTGTGCAAGGCCAGGACTCTTGCTGCTAGGCTATTGCACCAGGCCCTGAATATGCATTTTTTTTTAAAGAAAGTGGAAATGTAATTCAGTTTTAGTGTTTAAGAAATAGGCCTAGTATGAGTTTCTTATGTTGACTGCAGCATGTCTCAGAAGGTAGTTTTCATGAGCATTTATACAGCTTGAGCATCAGCTGTAGCCGCTGGCTCTGTTTTCTAGCTTGTCCTATGGTCCTGCATTGACACGCCCTCTGCCATGGCTACCTTCATCAGCTGCAGAGTAATGGAGGCTGCCTAATCTTGTACTCGAACCTCCCAAGCTGTAAGTCTTGTATGAAGTGAGTCTCATTGCAAGGAGAATCAGCTGACTAACACAGTGAACTGTGGCCAAGATGCTCCTTAGGAGGGTTGCACAGGACTGTGCAGCTTGCTGTCTGGGAAGTCCGGCTCCCCAGGCAGGGCTCCTTCCTGGCTGGAGTTTGGTCTGAAGTGTTTTTGATTAGGAAGAGCTCAATTGAATCGGTGAAATGGGACTTCTAGGTACAGAGTCCTCGGGCTAATCCGGAGTTGAATTCTGAGTTAGAAGGCATGGAACTGCTCAGCTGTCATGTCCAGGGTCGGGGCCCTTTTGTTGAAGAGAGTAACTGCTCACTTGATGAGAACAGGGTAGAGGTGATTTGAGTCTTAACCAGTTTCTGACAGATATTTTCTGATGTGATGAAAGGCTTAAAGATAAATAGGCCTTTGACAGTGTAGTTTTTGTTGAAAGGAACTTAGTAATTTCTATTCTATGTGTAATTCATTGCAAATATATCCCACTAGCTAATGTCATATAACTACACAATTTATCAACTCCCAATCAGGGTTATATTTTAAAATGACATTTTAGGGGCTAGTGCTGTGGCACAGTGTGTTAAACCTCCGCCCAAGGTACTGGCATCCCAAACGGGCACCTGTTTGAGTCCTGGCTGTTCCACTGCTGATCTACCTCACAGCTAATGGGCCTAGGAAGGCAGTGGAGGATGGCTCAAGGCCTTGGGACCCTGTGCCTACTTGGGAGACCCAGAAGATGTTCCTGGCTTCTGGCTTTGGATTGGCTCAGCTTTGGCCATAGTAGCCACTTGAGGAGTGAAACAGTGGATGGAAGATCTCTCTCAATTCTGACTTTCAGCTGAAATAAATAAATCTTAAAAGACAAAGGAGGGGGAGAAGGAGAAAGAGGGAAGTGAAGAGGAAGAAGAAAAGGAAAAAGAAGAGGAGGGGAGGATGAGGAAGGGGACATGGAAAGGGAAAGGAAAGAGACAGGGATACCAGAGGCACCTTTGTGTGTAGCCTGGTAGAACAGAGTTAAGAAGGCAGCTTCTGCAAACCAGGACACAAGCCCTCACCAGATAGCAAACACGCTGGTCCTCAGGCTGGGCCTTCCCAGCCTCTGGAACTTAGAGGAAATAATTTTCATGTGGTGATTTTAAATAGGAAGCCAAGCTGACTAGAAAAGTGGTATTGAGAGACCAGAGGAGGGCCCAGGTACTGGGGCTGTTCTGCATCATTTTGAGATGAGTAAATTATTTAATGATTTATATTATTTTTTAATCATTGAGATACTTATTCTGGTATAGCATACAGAAGGTTTTAAAGATACCACGATGATGTGGGTGAGGTACATGTAGTAGAGACTGATAATTGGGTAAAACTGACATATTGGGAATGGAGAACCAAGTGGGGCCAGACAGCGAGTGAGTGTGAATAATTGGGAGAAAAGCTTAGAAGGCCGAATAGGGACCATTGTGTCCTTGCATATGGAACCTGTTTTGTCCCTATCTCTTTGCTGCTGTTGTCTACTTTGACTTTGGAAAAATACAAGACAGCAATATTAGTTTATAGGTAATAATTTGCAGTGATTTTTCATTGTTATTTTAATTCTCTTTGATTTCCATATTGTTTATGATACTCATCCTATACTGTTTTACCATATCCTTATCTGTAGATCTTTTTAAAAGAGGTGCATTTCAATTGGGTCATAACTTATGTGGTAAAAAAAAAAAGAGGAATATAAATTATTTATGGCATTATGTTCACAAGAGTGCTTCTGTTTCCAGTGAATATGTATAAAGAGATTTTCAGGCAAATTTATATACATATGCATAAATTCTCAAGAGTGGACATCAAAATACAAGACACAGTGACTGATAGCTACCACTGAAATGGAAATATACAAAGGAACGACAGTGGAAGTGGGAGGGCTCATTGGAACTATGATTCACTCTCCTTGCTCATAGGCACTAAGCTATCTGAGTTAGCAGCATTTGCAATGGCACTAAATTTAGAAAAATAAAATAAAATGACGAGGAGAGAAAGTTGAGGCATGGTGCTTTGCAGTGACACACAGCTAATGCCTAGGTGTGAATGTGTGACCTTGTGATGGCACCATTGGGAATGTGTCTTTCTCCGCTAATTCCAGACACCAAGTTCAGTGCATTTGTGAATGCTTTTTTTTCTTTTTCTTTTGCTTAGCTCAAAACATCAGCAAAAGTGTTTTAGCTGCATCATTACAACTTGTTATGCTCAATACCATCTAGGCTTTTCTGAAGATGATGTCCGTGGTAGAAACAATCCAATGTTGGGCAAATAGTCCCAGAGAGAGAGGAGCAGAATGAGAGAGTTCACTTTATTTCTGTGAACTCAATCAAGCCCAGAAGTCGAAGCAGCTCCTCAAGCTAAGTACTAGTATACTGTAAAGGCTATTTATTGCCAGATAAAGTTTAATTTTCGAAGTTCAAATGGCCTATCCATCATTGTCAATTATTTTGTAGCAAGAGTCCAAAGTGGTTGGCATGATAATGCTGGTATGTCAGTGCAGTTATAGTCAGAGGAGAAGAACAGCTCCCTTAGCTGTTGCAGGCATTTGGGGAATGAACCAATGGATGGAAGATCTCAGTCTTTTCTATCTCTTCTTCCCTCTATTTCTCTTTTACTTTGCCTTTTAAATAAATGAAAAAAAAAGTAGATGAACAATGAAATCTTTTAAAAATAATTCATTTGCACTCATATCTTACATGATTTTGGAAAATTTGTTCTTTTTCTTACTGGAAAACTGGAATGGCTTTTTCCCACTAATAGCTTGTCAGGCGCATCCATCTATTTGTTGTGCTCTGACCTTGCAGTGTTAAGTGTTGGTTGTCAACACCTAACTCGATGTGCTCTACTGAGTTTTCCTTCCAGAATGGTCTCCTCATGGTGGTAAGGGATGGCCATTTCTGGTACCTGAGAGGGAAACGTACGTAGGTTGCCAAGCTTCCTGCGCTGATGATTTGTAGTGGTTTAATTCTTGATTCCCAGGAATGGATTAGTCTACAGTTGACAGTTCGGGTCTGAGTAAAGGTGGGAGAGTTTGATTGGGCTCAGGCTGTTCTTATGTTACTCTGTTACAGCCCAATGGGATAGGGCCAAACTGATGTGAAGGGAATGTTCTGTCTTCTGTTTCCCCCTCACTTGTTTCCCGCCTCTCCCATTAGAGTGTTAGCTAACCTAACTTGGGTAATGGAATTAGGATACTTCTCAAGCCAGATTTCATCAGATTAAAGATTATTCTAAGTGTGTCACATGGACAGTATCCTTAGCCATAGGACTGTATCAGTATGATTCGCAGTGGTGAGCAGGGGAGTGATTGATGATTTAGAGATGGGAGTGAGATTGGGGGTGGGTTGAAGGGTTAGCTGGGGTTTCATATTTTGGTAAACTTTGCTATGCATTAGTAAACACTATGAACACTTACCCCAACCTGTAGAATATAGGCAGAAGCACTCCTTGAGTTTGAAAAAATGCTATTCTGGAACTTCAGAGAAGATGCTCATCTCTATTATGGTTATATACTTCTGACATACTGCGTGCTGGGTATGGAAATTAAAGTTGGGGCCTACTCTGTGGCACAGTGGGTTGTCTGTTGCCCTAGCAGAGTACCAATTTCAACAATGGCTTCTCTACTTTCAATTCAGCACCTTGTGGATGTGGAAAACTAGTGGAAGGTAGCCCAAGTAGTTGGGCTCCTGCCACTCACATGGGAGAGCAGAATGGAGTCCTGGCTTCAGCCTTGGCATGGCTCTTCTCTGGGGAGCGAACCAGGAGATGTTAGATCTCTCTTTCTCTTGTTCTGCCTGCTCCCACTCAATCTTTCAGTCAACCAATGAATCAATCAATCAATCAGTGTAAGAAGTAAGAGATGTTATTGGTATCTGGTGTATTCCCCTTGCATGTGAAACAAATGCATAAGAATTAGGTTCCTGTTCATTCCTTTACTTGTGATAGGGCTGACGGCTTGCCCTTCACATCTAGCTAACAGGTATGTGAATTGGTAGAATTTGTCTTTATAATATTTGGCAGTGTGATCTTAAAAATGTTTTTATTCTTCAACCCAACAGCATGTGGGAATGTATCACAGTAAAACTGTGTTAAATTTTTTTTTCCCCTTAAACTGTGTGTTTCTGGGAGAAGCTTCTGGAAAGAAAGAAGTTGTGTTTCAGCTTACAGTTTTGGAGATTCCACAGTTCATGATCAAGTACCTCATTGGTTTAGGCATCTGGTGCGGCCTGACAGTGCTGTGGGGATGATCGCATGGCGGGTCAAGAAGGAAAGACAAGGAGAACATGCTCATCTTTCATGTGCCTGTGTCTGTAAAACACTCGTGGTTTACTTGCAGGCTACACTCCAGCAACCCAGTATAATCCCATCACTTCTTAAAGAGCGTTATGAGTAGCTCAGACCTCAATGCTCAGTCTATCACCCCTAAATTGTTAATATAAAAACCTTAGGGTCTAAAAGCCTGCATGGCTTTGAGGAGCCAAATCCTTTTCAAAGCCTAAAAAAATTCTGAATTGCAGACTACTTTATTTCAAAATTATTTTAATGAGTAGCACAGTGAAAACAGCATATTATGTCCATATGATGCAATATTATATAATAGTAATACATTTTGTCTCTGTGAGTTTTTAGTAATGTGGGAAAATACCAATGTTATTACTTAAGGAATGCAAAGATTTACATATGAGATATTCTAAATGTCAAACAAATTGTATACAGAGATGTAAAAACATGAAAGTATTTACACTAGTGAGACTACAAATCTTTATTTCTGTCTCTGTACTTCCCTGAAATTTTCAAGCTTTCAGTACTACAACTTGGTAAAAATGCATTTCACTTTTGTGCTCAGCAAAACAAATATACTCATTGGAAATGCTTTAAAAGCAAAAGTTTTGGGGAAGGATTGGCTGTGGAAAATCTCATTATAGTGTAAGTCAGGAAGGCAATCTGTAAAGGGAAGATTTGGGGAATGATTTTAGGAGACCAGAAAAATGCTGAAATCACTCTCAAGCAAAAGAAGCAGGAGGCTGGATTGTTAGCCTGGTTTCTGAGAAACGTTCACAGTCAGTGATTGTGCCAAAGCACCCACCAGCACATGTTCCCTCAGGCCGGGAGCAAACCGGTTGGGGGAACTGCTAGGGCTCCCTGCTGGGCCACTGCTCCCACTGGTGAGCCCCAGAACTGGGACTTGGTTGGGTAAGGCTGCAGTAACTGTAGGCTTGCATGTGAGCTAGGTTTGGGAGAGTGATGGGCTGGACCAGGTTACTGCATTCACCAGCACATGCAAGAGCCAGGAAAAGTGCTGCAGCATCCCCTAGCATGTGCTAAGACAGTGCACAACCTCCCTCACAAAGTGAGTTATGTTCTAGAGATGGCAAGAGATGAGGAGAGAGTGGATGAAGATGATACAAAATGTGTCTTATTCTTGTCTGTGAGGGGTTTCAGAGTTGTGTGATGTCAGGAAGTTTTCTAACCTGTCAGGCCTTTTCGTTAATTTTATGTTCATGCTTGTGGCCAAATATAATTAACACAAGAAGACAACTGTGCAACATGGGGAATTATCTCCATCATTCATCCTCTGGGTCTTTTATTATTCTCTTTAAATTTTTAGTACTTGATTGTCATGATTAAGGATAGAGACATGCTTCCTGAAGTTGTTGGTTCATTTGTTACTATTGTAATAGATACCTTTTCCACACATGCCCCTTACTAGCGGAAGGCAACAGGCCATCTGGCTGACCGTTACCTTTCAGTTGAAGACTTTGGTAGAAAACTTTAAAGGTACTTGGTTGAGAAAAGCTCATCTTTTGTCAAATGTGCATATTTCCTGGCAAATTCCCTGCTGCCGTTTGCTTGCTGATAAATACTTGGAGAGCCATAACAAGGTGTTTGTATGTTGTGCCTTGTTTTCTGGGTGTGGACTTTTAGTGTCTCCTCACATCTCCTTTCATAGCATGGCAGGATTTCCAAATTTTGTTAAAGCAGCAGCTCTGTATTCACATGGTCCATATGTTTTGGTGAGTAATAAGAGGAGACCAATCTATGCACAGAATATGATGGTTGGACAATGCCTCTGAGAGTGGAAGAATAGCTTATGAGAAGATATTTTAAATAATTTGTTTAAACTACTTTTAAAATAATTTGCAATTGCCTTGTCCAGTTTAAAAGAAAAGAGATTCCTGAGGGACATAAGACCAGAAGGTCAAGTAGTATTTGTAACTCACCCTCCCACAAAGTTCAAAACAGCATTGAGTACGGAGTGCTGTGAGACTCATGGCAGCTAAATATTTATTTACACATTGCTATGTCTAGTTCTGAATTCTATACTTCTTAAATACTGAGAATTTATTTTCTGTTCAGAAAACATTACTGAACAGCTTTGTAGATGCTATGGGTGTGTGTATGTATCACTAAAAAGCATAGTTTTTTTTTTCTTTTTTTGCTTTTGGATTTCCGAGACGTGCCTCCAGATATAGGAGTTATTTCACCTTGGACATTCTTCTGTATTTTCCTTCAACACACGTATACATTGTCCCCAAATGCATACTGTTTTCTATGAAAACGGTTGTTATTTTCCCTGAGTATTTGATGCAAGAATCAGTTGTGAGAATTGGCATTTAGATCAGGTAATTCGGTTTGTTTCCATTCGTGCCTCTTGGGGAAATGGCTTGGACTTAGTGCTCTAACTAATTTTCCATCCAGTACTGCAGAGGAAATGACCAAAGAGACTGGGAACTAAAAGAAATGATATTGAAAATCCAAATCTTCACAAGTAAATCCTTATGGACTTAGCTAAGAGGGGGTGAGTATTTTTCTCTTGGTAGTGATCTGCTTAAATTCAAAAATGCACTGGAGTGGAAGATTTCCTTTTGAATTTGGGCTTTGAAAAGCAGTATAAAATTGGCGATTTATGTGTGTGTGTGTGTGTCTCACAGCATTTGTTCTTAGTCTTAGGTCTCAGCAAATGAACGTGTACATAACAATGTTCTGTTTTAATGGGGATGGTGGTTAGAGACAGGATTGCCTGCAACTGACCGCCTTCTTGGGTTTGTTAGCATTTTGTGGAAGAAGAATTAAAATAGATGTTATAACCTAGTGAGGTACCTTTTTATGCATCTAGTTCATACCATCTGGATATATTTCTCTGGTCCCATTTGTTTCTATTCTAAGTAATTATTTTAGCTACTTTTGCTGCTGGTGTTAGGCTGATCAGCTGTAATAAAGATATCCCCAGGGGCTAGCACTGTGATACTTAGGGTTAAGCCACTGCCTGCAATGCCTACATGAGGTATCAGAGCACCAGTTTCAGGACTGGTTGCTCTGCTTCCAATCCAGCTTGCTGCTAACACACCTGGGAAAGCAACAAAGGATGCTTAGGCCCCTGAACCCACATGGGAGACCCGGATGGAGTTCCAGGTTTCTGGCTTCACCTTTGCCCAACTCCAGCTGTTGTGGCCATTAGGGAGTGAAACAGCAGGTGGTTCTCTTTGTAACTCTGCCTTTCAAATAAATAGAATCTTAAAAGTAATCCCCAAATGAAGTTATTTAAATAAAAAGGAATCATCTTTCTCTTTCACCTGACAATGCAGAGGTTTCTTTATCCTGTTAACTTTCCAGCTTCAGGGTGAGGTACTCATCTGTGAAATGGGAGTTGTCTCAGCCAGCACCATGCCCACAAGAATAAGAAAAGAGTGCCAGGTGGTTAACAGTGTTTTCCTTTGAGGATGCAATATGTACACTGGATAAAATACTTTTACTTCTATTCTGTTGGCAAGAGCATAGTTACCTCCAATTGTAAAGGAGGTTGTGAAAATTTAGCTTCCGGCTGGAGAAACCTTGTTAAATTTGGAGGTAAAATGGGACTTATTGCTAAATGAAGAAATGGATACTAGGGCTTTTAGTCATTTCTGCCTCCACAAAATAATAGAGAAGTCAAAACTTGGCATTGAACCATAACTACTATTTTCTCCTTAGGTCTCAGTTGCAGAAAACTGCAAGCCATCAACTTTGAGGCTGAGTTCAATCCATTGTCTGAGATCATCTTACTTAAGTCTGGCAGGATTTTAAATCCTCCAAATCTGCTTGGGAGTGATCTGGAACGTCACTTCTCCAAACAGTGTCTTGGAGCAACTAGATGATGGTTCTACTTCCTTTTTGAGGTTCAAGCATGTTTAGTGCCTAATCCTGCCAAGAATATGTTAGAACTTAGGATATCTGTCCCCTCAATGCTTTGTCCATGTCATACTAGCTTATTTGGCTTTTGTCATTGTAGTTGTTGAGCTTGTGCTGTTTTCCATTTTCTGTAATAGGTACTGGGTCAGAGAGCATTAATAGGATGTAGAAAACAGACAGTCCCAGACTTTGAGGGACTTTTCCCCTTTTCCTGACCTTTTTCCCATAAGGAAATATTTGGTTTTCAAAACATTTTGGGAAGTATCCCATGAGGCTAATATTGCTGTTCATTCGTCATCCACCATTATCTGCCCTGCCCAGAGATTCCAAACAGGAAGAACCGCCCCCACCACACTTGAGCCCAGCTCAGGCCTCAGTTCCTGACACCCTTTCCAATTTGTGGTTCATTCTCTAAATTCACAGCAGCCTTAACATGGACCTCACAGATTCCTGCCTTATTTCCTTCTCTGTTGACTCACTCTGAGACCTTCAACATGTATTAGCTTGGGCTGCCTGAGCTGTCTTGGAGGCAAGGCATCAGGGAGCAACATTTGAGTTTTGTTTTTGTGTTTGCTTTTCAGATCTGGCAGCCAGTGTATTCTGAACGTTGTCTAGGGAATGAAGCATACTAGTATAAAACTGAAGAAGACGTGGTTCTTTTTTTTTTCAGTTGTTCATCTGCGTGAAAGAAACGGGACATGTGCATGAATTGCACTATTATGTGTATGGTTAGCCCACCTGCTTTAGAGTGAAAGAAGAGAGTACTATGGAAGCATGAAAAGGCTGTCTCATGGCAGAGAGAGTTGGGGAGGAGCTTCATGATGTTTCCTTGGATCTTAAGCAAGGAATGAGTTTTCCAGATAGAAAAAGTCAGAGATAAGGGTAACAGGGAAGAAGTGATCTTCTGGTCAGATGGGACATCATTATAAACTATGTTTTTCAAATAAGGATGTTGTTTCAACAATAACTATACTCCATTTAGATTCTTTATCGTAAGAAACTGAATCTGAAAACGAATCCTGTATCGGGGCATGGAGACAACTTAGTGAGGATCCTCTAGGAATTCTTGTATTCCCAGGTGTTGTTCTTTGCTCTAAAAAACGCCCCCATTTCACTTTGATAGCTTTTGGTTATTCTCACCAACAACCATTTTTGGTTTGGGCAGCTCAAGGGTAGCAGGGGCCAAGGAGTTCAGGGCCATCATGAGGTAATTTCTGATTATTATTTATTATCTATTAGCATTATGCTGGGCAGTGAGGATATCAGCATAAGTAAAAGCCTACCTACCTGGTCTCTCTTCTCATAGAACCCAAGTTCAAGCGACACATATGTGGAGTCATCTGTCCCATGTCGGATATTCAGGGGGTGGGGTTAAGGGAAAGGTTAGGGGTTTCCAGGCAGAAGGCTCAGAATTGACAAAGCCTGGTAATGGGAGCAGGGATGGGTGTCCGAGGAAGCACAGAACTGTCAGGACACCAGCAATCAGGTTAAGGATTTGGGCTTTTCTGAGAGTGATGGGAAGCCATTGGAAGATTTTGCATAATTAGAGCTGCCACCGTCTTCAGATTCCTGTTTACAGGCAGTATTAGATCCTGATGGAACTGATGGAGACGTCCTGTTAACTGGGTAATCAAATGAGAAAGAAAAATACTTCCTAGAAGGGAATAAGATTAATTTAGTCGTAAAAACAATAACAAAATGTAAAAGGTAGATTTTGATGAGCTTTATGTGAGAAAAAAAGAAAAGAAAGGAAGCTGTCTCTTCTTTAGAAGAAATCTAGACTGAAGTAGCTGGAAGAGTCCCACCTTTGGAGTGAGGCGGGCTGTGTAGTAACTTGACAGCTGATTCATTCCTGCCCTGCTCCCTGAGCAAGGCTCCTCCCTGCCTCCCCACTCCCTGGCCTCCCACTCCTGCTGAAGCTTTGCAGATAAAGGAATCAAATTACTCCTCAGAGCTTCTCAGGGTGTGAACCCTTAGGTCGCAGCCCCCTCCTCAGCCCAGTGGCTGGCTTCAGGATCTCCAGGGTTGTGGCGGTGCCATCTAGCAGTGTGCGTCCGGGGGTGGGGTGGGGTGGGGGCTGCCGTCTTGTCTTGCTGACTTTGTCCCCAGTCTGTACCACCGTGTAGAGCAGTCTGCCGTTGAAACTTGCCATTGCTAACTTTGCATCAATAATAATGTCAGCAACCACTCAACAGTCCACAGGCAGTGAGGAGGACAACAGCTGAACTAGTCCAAGATCATTTTGGGCAAGAGAAGGAAAAAAAAACTTAGAAAATTGTTCTGACTTGATGGAAGATTTTGTTGCCAGGAGATTCGCTTTTAATTATTTCTTTTACCGGGAATTTTAGAAAGTGAGAGGTTTCTGAGTAATCCGTCCATCACAGGGAGGGAATCTGTCATTTTCCGTCAAGTTGAATAGGCCACGGGAATTTTCCTCCCTTACCTGCGCTCACTCATGAATTCAGAAATGTTCCTTTTTTTTTTTCCCCTCCCAAGTCATGGAGAATGCCAGGGAGGAGGAGAGCCAGATGCTGAGTTCATTCTTTGTCTGAGCTCTCTGGACCTTCTGGCTCTGCTCTCCTTGTCCCTGTCTTCATCTCTCTACTTTTCCCACTCTCCTCCTGCCTCCTCAGACAAACCAGCAGTAATGCTTGTTATAGGATTTTTGCAAGAATAGTTTTCTGAGCAGTGGTTTGTGATGGACTGGTGGGGGTGATCATGGGGTGCCATAATGGGGTTGGCAGTGATGGGGTACAAGTTCTGTATGGCTACCTGCAGGAGGGTACCCACAGGCTGAGCCAAGGGCTGTGTCAGCTGGTCAGCTTTACCAAGAAAAAGCAGCCAGCCTGGCCAGGTAGAGCAGGTAGGCAGCAGGAGGAGCTGGCACTGAGTAAAATAGGACGGAAGGAGGCAGCATGGTGGGCTCAGCACTGGTGACTGAGACTGAGACTTCTCCAGCCCCCAACACCCCAGGCCAGGGCAGCCGGGTGCTTAGGGCAGAAGCCAGGCTAGGCAGTGTAATGAGAACCAATGCTGCAGCCTGATGCTTGTGGGGCACGGAGTGTGTGCCAGGGACTCTGTGGAGCATTGTCTTATGCCCAGGCTTTAAATCTACACAAGCCTCTTGGTCCAATGCTTGTTGTGTAAGTGAGGAAATGGAGGCACAGCAAGGCCACGCAGCTCGCTGGAAGGCAGCACAGCAGGCATGTGTAGGATCTGGCTTGGGGGTCCCTGCTCTTACTCCCCCTGCTCTCTGGAGTACATGTTACACACTGCCAGGGAGCAGTCTACAAAGAGTGCAATGTGTATGGGGCTCCAGGGAGGCAGTCCTGATTCTCTTAAAGAATAATAATAACAAAAAAAGGCTAATTCTTCTTTTCTGTCTCCTGTGTGTTTTTGTCTGTTAACTCACTAATTTCAGAACTACTGTCATCTCCACATTACAGATCAGGCCTTGAGAGACTCACGGTAGTGGCTGCCTGGGTAGTGAAGGCCAAATTCAAACTCAGAGGAGTACAGCTAAGGACCAGTAAAAGCAGAATCTGTTGTCTTTGTTTGTTTGTTGTCATTGTTGCCCTGACCTGTTTTCATGTCCTGGAATGTCTGCCTAGGAAGCAATGGGGAGAAGAAAGGAGTTGGGGATGGGGCAGGGACAATATTAATACTTGCCAAGTCAGGCAGATCTCAAAAGGCAAAGGAGATTGTTAGGACTTGCAGCACACAAAAAGATAAAGTGTGGCACACAATGGGTGCCTGGTGAGATTTAACTAAAGCAGAGAGCAAAACACTCCCAAGCCTGGGTTGAGGAACAGTTCTAGAAAGCCAACATGAGCATCATGCAAAGACTGCCCCTTCACCTCCTCCTTTGACATGAGAGTCCTGCTGTGGTACATAGGAGTACAATGTCTTATAAAAGTTGAGACTGCAGAGACATCTGGGTGGAAAACCAGATGGTGACGTTTCCTTTTGCTTTGAAAGCTTTAGCAGTTGTCTTGAAATCATGGTTATCAAAGTCTCACATTTGGCTTTTCTCTTCTTTCCCCTTTCTGAACAAATGAAAAACAGAGATGTCATTTCCAGGGGGTTTGTTCCTTACCTGTAAGCCCAGCACTAGGTAAGGAAAAGGAACTGCATCTCCCAAAGTCTGGGCCCAACAGAGACTAGCTGAAAATGATGTTCCCTGGCAACACAGAGAGAGCCTTCCTGGTGTTTGGAGAGCCATGCATTTGCTCCACTGCGTTGAGCTCAGGAAGCATTTGTCAAATTACAAGGACAACCTCCACACTAAGAATCATGTGAGACTTGTAAACATAATGCCAGACAGGTAATATTTATACTAAGGTCTTTCCTCCTTAACTAGTTCATTTGTATTTTTTTATTTGAGAGGCAAAAGGAAAATGAATACATTCCTATCTGCTGGTTCACTCCCAAAACACACCCAGCAGGTGGTTCTGGGTGGTAGCTGGAGGTAGGAGTGTGGAATTGATGTCTTTCATGTAGGTGATGGGAACTAAACTATTTGATGTAACAAAATTGTTGGCCAAAGACTGTATGAGCAGAAGCTGGGGTCAAGAGTAGGAGCTGGGAATCCAGACACTCTGATACAGCCAGGCTAGACTCTTTTCTCTCCTGAACTTATGATCCCCTTTTATAGATAATCAATAAATACCTGTGCTCCCAAATAAGGTGATAAACTATAAAAATGACTTGGGGATTTTTTTTAAAAGATTTATTTATTTTTTATTACAAAGTCAGATGTACAGAGAGGAGGAGAGACAGAGAGGAAGATCTTCTGTCCAATGATTCACTCCCCAAGTGAGCGCAATGGCCGGTGCTGCACTGATCCAAAGCCGAGAACCAGGGTTAATGAACAGAATCTGGTACTTGGGTTTATGCTTACAAATCTTATGAGCCAGGCCTCATTCTGCTACATGTGGGGTGGTTTGCAGTGGAGCTAAGTTTCCACCAAGGCTAGTAGCTTGCTTCCACAGACTCGGTTGTCAGCAGGTAGAGCCAGCACAAGCTTTCTGTGGAATCTTTGTGGTGGTTCTCATCCTCTTCTGCCGTTGTTTCTGTGTAGACACAGCTTCCAAGCTGACACCCTGTGGGAACCCCAGCATGTTAGGTTGTTGAGGGCTGGCTGACTTCCTGTGCCACCTTTCATGTTTCCAAGTGACTAAGTGTTGATGCCACTCTGGAAGTGTGTGACGGTGACTGAAGGGCACGAGTGGGTTGGCGTGGACTTGGAAAAGCAGCACCCTACTCAGTGATCATAACTGTGGTGTTGTTCTAAGACCCAGACCTAGTCCTGTCAGAGTTCCTCCTTTCAGAGAGCCTGTCTGGAAGGACCAGGGTCTGCTGATTACCTCTTTCTTGAGCTTCTCAGAGCTGCAGCCCATGCCTTCCAGCTGACACAGCAGTGCTGCCATTGCTGACTGTGTATGTTGTACTGTGGGCTTCCAGAGTTTCTTCTCCCAGGGATTCTTGGCTCAGTTTGGCAGATCAAGAAACCAAACCCACAGACATGGTGGCAGACTGGGCCCGAGTCATCTGACCAAGCAGTGGTGAAGCTGACCGTGGTCCTAGAACCTCTGAGTTTCAGGGTCATTTCTGACCCTGGAGAGTCATGCCTCTGCTCTAGGGTATGCTCTCTGCCCCTCACCATTCACCACTCCCCCCCGCATTCCCCCCGCCCACCCCCAAATTTAGCTGGCTTCTTTTGAATTCCTTGTGTCTTAGAATAAGGGCACAGAGACAGAGAAAGCTCCCATGCTCTTTCATACTCAAACACTGATAATGGCCAACGAGAAGGTGGATGTAGGGGCAAAGCAGGGAGCTGGATACTCAGTCCTGGTCTCCAAATGGGCAGTAGGGATGAAACCACGTAACCAATCACTGTTATCTATGATATCAGGGAGCTTGAGTCAGGAGCTGGAGCTGAGATACATCCCAGGCATTCTGAAATTTACTCCTGAAATGGCCACAATAGCCTGGGATGGATCAGACCAAAGTCTGGAGCCAAGAGCTTAATCTACATCACCCACATGGGTGCAGGGGCCCAAGCATTTGGACCATCCTCCACTGTCTTCCCAGGCACATTAGCAAGGAGCTGGGTTGGAAGTGGAGCAGCTGGAACTATAACTGACAACAGCATGACAAGCTGGCATTAGAAGTGGCAGCTTTACCAGCTATGCAACAAGGCCAGCCCCCAAACCAGTGTCTTAATGATGAGGCGATATACTTGTCAGCTGGCTTTTTAGAGTGAGCTGTGGAGGTGCTCTGTGGCAAAGCTTCAGGTCCTTGCTGATTGACCAGAAAGCTATGAGGATCCAGGGAAACTCCACAGCAGCTACCCCTAGGATGGGACCTATGTCAGTCAGTCAGAGTTGTGCTAGCAGAGGGGACAGGTAGAGGGAGTATGAATTTAGTTTGATCTAGGGGAAAATATTAATGTTGCTTTAGGGATATTCATGTTTATGCATGATAAAGGGGAAGAAGGGCTGATGTGAAAACATTGGTGGCCACTTAGGGAAGGTTAAATATATGAAACTGAAGTGACGTGTACGTGTTTTTGCCTCTGAAAGTTAAACACTGGGACTCTTTTGGAAACTTCACCAGTTGGGACACAGAGATACGTGGCTGCCAGGAAGGCAGAGATACTCCAGGGAGACTACTGAAAACTTTTACTACAGACTTTCTCACCAGAAATCATACCATTTATTCCACAAATTCCCCCTGACCTAAGATTTTAAAAATCATGTTTTCTTTAATTGACTCATTGCTCTTTTGACTTAAATTGTATCTCCCAATCCCAGATGTTGCCTAGAGATTCGTGTCTGTTCTCTATCTTTGTACGATGTTCCCCGAAAAGAAAGTCGCTCCTTTGCTCCCCCACCCCACCCCCGCTGCTGTACATTTGATTTGGAAATGAGCAATTGTGTGGCGAGCACTCAACAGTCTGCCTTGACACACATTCCCAGCGGCCTCTGGATGCTGATAAGTGTTTATTGTAGAACTAACAATACAGGCGAAACAGGAAGCGGCTCTTTGCGGGGTAGGATGCTCCGAATCACCCAACGCTCTCGCAGGGACCCGTTCTTCAGCTGACTGAAGCAGGGCAGCCGAGCCAATCAGAGGCTGCTTTCCTAGCTCAGTCACCAGTCTGTGGTAGAGGCAGGGTTCTGATTTTTTTTTTTTCAATGTGTATTGGGAAGGCAGATAAAATGCCAAGTCTGGGCTGCCTCTGGGGATAACCTCACCCTGTGGGATGTGAATGGATAGCCTCTTGCCTGGTAAATCCACAGGGATTGAGAAGGCAGGCGCAGTTCTTCCGTGTGACAGGCCTTTTCTCTTAGCTGTGGCTGTGGTTTCTGCAGCAGTTTTGTTTTTGCCTTGAAAGAGGTGCTGTGGATTCTCAGACCTCCATGTATGACAATTTGTACCTGCATGGAATTGAAGACTCGGAGGCTGTAAGTATTATCCCGGATAGCCGATTCCTCTCCCCTCCTCTTCTTCCCCCTACTACCCTCACTACCACCCCCTCCCCCTTATTTCTTTGGCAACGCAGGGAACATGGAGCTGAAAGCCAGCATTCGGGGCTTGCTGGCTGCTGTGTACATGTTCTCGGAGTTTATAGTTCACCAAAATGATCTATAGTGAAGCCAAAAAGCAGAGAGTGATCGTAAAGGCATCCGCGAGTGCAGGATTTACCCATTGCTGGTTCCACGTTTGGTCTCACAGGGGTAACTGCTCCTTGCAGGCTGGTTTAAACTATGCAGAAAGTGCCTCTGTTTTCCAATAGCTGGGCTCATAGAAAAAGACTCATTCATTATATAATACACATTGTTGGTTGAGCTGGCATGAATGGAAGTTCCTAAGCTGGAGCTGTGTTATTATGTGCTTTTGGCCAAAGAAGCAGTGCAGAGTCGCTGCTGCTTTGTTAAGGAAATCAGATGCAAGGGTCGTGGTCATACAACACCAGTGCGGGGGCAGTGGGTGCTTTTCTCAGACTCTACCCTGGACGACCTAAGCAGACTCACGTGTGTTTTGGCTTAGAAGACTGAACTCCTTTCTGCCCCTGGGTCAAGCTCATGCAGTCTGTTAAAATCAGGATGAGATGGTTTTGTGAAATCCTTAAAATCATATTACAGAATGCTTGCTTTTGAATATAAGATAAAACTGATTTATCATTGATGATGGTAGTTTCTGTTTTCTCATCAATTACATAGACACCTGGCAAGGTAGGGTGATTGGGGTGGCTAATGGAATGTGCTGTGGGGAGTCTGAATTTTGTAAGAGTACAATGCCATGCATGTGGCTCCATTTGAAACAGGAGTATGTTGTTACATAAGGTTTCCTGGCTAACCCACCCAATAAACAGATTATAACTAAAGTCCCTATGGTATACGTCAATGCAGACGTGTGTCTCCAGTGGTGCGCTGTCCGTGAAAGACAGAAAGCTTAGTTTGGATAAGGCATTCCATTTTTCCTTCCTGTCTGTGTGTGAGCTCCAACTCTTATCTGTTTCCACAAAGTCTCTCTCTTGCATGTTGTGCAACGTGCTCATAAATGTTCAGACTGTCAGTAGCTGGCCAGGCACTTTGGCTGAAATCCAGAAGGTCCACATTTGCAGGTGGGGTGGGGGCATGGGAGAAGTAACTGCAGGAGGTCAGGAACCAGCTTGCCTCACTGGCTTCCTCAGGAGGCTGGCTCAGTGCTCAAACCCCTTCTCTCCACACTCAGTTACGAAACATGTGATGCCTTATTGAATTGTAAGTTTTTATTGGGGGCTATGGATTTTCAGCTTGGGCACTGATTGGCACTGAGTTATTTCAGAACTGACTTTGATAACCAGCTGCTGTGTGACCAGAGTTGACTAGGAACTACTGTATCCTGCTCTTTGTTGCCCAGAATTGTAGAGATCTCAGGCACACTGGGTCCAGAAGGGAGCCATTATTAAGTATGCAAACCTTCTTTTGGCCCCTCTTGGTCCAGCCTCCTTGGATAGCTGCGTTTTTCCATTGGATGAGACATGAAGGGTGCAGTGAGTAGACTCGTGGCGGTAGGTGATGGCAGATAGTGTTAGGTACTGCAGTGCTGCGTTCCTGGTGACTCAGTGGTGACCAGCAGCCTCATGTCCTGGGGCTGTGCATCTGTGCAGGTGAGGAAGGTGGGAAACCTGAGGCATGTAAGAAGGCCTTTGGCTGATGCTCTGCTGAGAGCACAGGAGGCTTTCAGGCAGGGTGGGATGGAAACTGGGCCACATCTATTGGAGGGGGAGACAGAGATGTTCGGCGGGGAGAAGAACTGACTCTTGAATGCTCACTTGAGTTTATTTGTTTTTATAAGGAAGAATAATGTGATGTGTTACCCAAGATGGTGTGAACAGAGCTTCAAGCCAATGGAGAAGACTAGGCCTAAATAGCTGACCCGGTGAAGTGACAGATAAAGCCACACCTGGAGTGCCACAGCCTCAGCAGTGTTGCTCAATGCCAATGCATTTATGGCTGTAAGTGCGGGGGGTTGCCCCGATTCGGGCAGAGCTCTCGGAACAGGTCCGGTGCACAGGCGTGGACAGGCTTTTCTCTGAGGGCCAGTAGCGGCCCAAGAACACCCAGACACTACAAGCTGAGTACAGCACCTACTGTGGGGGCGGGGGAGTGGGGAGCCATTGACATATGTCCTTTCAATATGTGCTGTGAAAATATCCTTGTGGGGTGTGTGAGGATTAACGTGATAAGCAACGGTGTTCAGTGTGTACACACAGAAAGCTTGTAGCAAGATCCTCTTGCCGAAGGACTGATACTTTATACTAAATATGAATAAAGTAGAATTATACGCTGGCAGCATCTCCCAGCCCCATGGCATGAGAGAGGTTTTGATAGTATGAGACAAGATTTTGCTCAGGGGAGCTGGTCCAAAGGTAAGCCCAGAGCCCTAGATGTTAGCCTAGTGGCTGCATTTCACATGCTGAAGATGCAAAGAGAAGAGGGACGAGAAAATTCGCAGGGACCCACTAGCCTGGGCAGTTTAGACTGTTGAGTCCTGTGAAGCCTTTTTTTGACCAAGTCTATTAACTCCTATGATTTCCAAGAGGATAGTTAACAATTAGGATCCCTGAGAATTTTCAGGAAGCACTGACCATTCAGTGCCTCCCAGAACATCAGAAGGGGAGATTTCATATGGAATATCACGTGACTTGTTGTCACTTTGACATGGATGACAGAGTGTGCCTCCTGCTCAGTCCATCCCTGGATCAGGCTCAGTTAGACCTTATCATGGGCACAGATTTTCCCAGGACCCACTGATTTCCAAATGAGGGCTTCCCTGGTCTGCCCTTGCTTGCCCACCCCGTGTCCTGGTGGCCATTTCACTGATCGAGCACCTATAGGATACTGCGTGTTTTTATCTGGTTCGCAATACATTTCAGTAGTGCTGTCTTCCGTGTGCAAGTTTCGTTAATGAATGCAGTGTGGATTTTGATGTCTGTGGAATCATTCTAGGAATAGATTGCTTTTCTTATTCAGCAGATTTATTACACAAACAATAGAAATAATGTTCTGCAGGGTATGTATGGAAGAGGTGGAGAAATAGAAAAAAGTTACCCCAGACTCACCACTCCCAGACAGTGGCTGACAGTGTGGTGCTGCGCACCTTTCAGACTGTCAGTGCATAGATATGTAAATAGGTCATTCTCAACCTGCTGCTGTTTGCTGCTTCCCGTGTTGTCAGATGTTGTGCTTGTTTGATACAGTATTGAGCGCATTGGGACTAGGACTGGCCTGTGCAGGACCCACTTGGCAAAAATTTAAAGCTGCTTGCATGGGCCTTCTGTAATTTTTAGCAGCTTGAAATATGGATTCTAAGAGAATTTTGCACAGTCAAGCCATCATTAGCTTAATGTAGAATTAAGAGTTAATGCCTCTGATACCATTGCTTCTATTTCCAAATGTGTAAATTTCAAAGTATCTAAAGGGAGAACTCTGATCTTTTCCAGAGAAAAAAGTGATCAGATGGTGATTCAGGGTGTTTACTACAGAGGAAAAGATACTCTTGAAGATGTTTTCCATATAGTATCAACACAGCTAGAAATCTTTAGATGTAAAGTTAATGTGAAAATAATTTTACAAACCCCAATGTGTATATAATATCTGAATGTCTGTATAAAAGCATATATAGTCTGTATACTTAAACCTAAGTATACCCATCTATTATGGTGAAGCTAACAATATATTCATTATTTAAACTATTCATTTTCAGTAAGCTGTGTGACTGTGAATGCTTGTCTAAATGTCTGTGTACTCACATGTGCGTATGTGCTGCACTCCCTTGCACCTCACACACCTTCATCTGTAGATGTGCTCCTTGCCTTGTTAATTGATGGTTTGTGCCAAGTGGGAGATTTCTGCCATAGAGCTTGTGGAGAAGGAAAATGAAGTGCTTTTGATGGGGAGAAAGATACCCCAGAGGGTTGAAAGGCAACGCATCTGCAAGGGAGTGAAGGATTGCTGCTTTCAAAGATAGAATGAAGTTATTTTAGATAGGAAAATGCGTCCTTATTCTTGCTAGGGAAGAGGATAAACTTCAAGCAGAAGGGGTTATAGTCTTGGGGTGGTAGGGATTATATTTATTTTGGAAGCAAGACAGACAGGAATCTTGGTTGCTGGGTGGGTCAGAGCATCCCTTCTGGGGGCCAGGAGGTCTTTCAGTCAGTTTATACAGAATGAGGACTGGCCTGTCAAAGATTCTAGAGAAGAAATGCAGATTCTGCTAACGGCCAGTGTAAGAAGTTCACCTGAGAGAATTAACTATTTATGCAGCAGAACTGTTTTGATGTTTGGTCAGGGCCTGTTGGTAAATGACGAACAGAGTTTTCTTTCTTTTTTTTTAAATTAATCATTAGCAGTTACGGCTTTCTATATTATGCATTGAAATGTTGTCTGGATGTGATTGTCCTGGAGCTAAAGAGAGAAATTCCTTACATGAAATCAGACCCTATCAGTTTGCCATTCCTTTTTAGGGTTGTCAATTTTGCCATTTTCTGGCTAGCGTTTTATTTTTGATCAACAGAGGGACGTGTCAGGGCCAGCTCCTACCTTTCCCCAGGTGCTTCTTTAACTACTTGCCTGCTGAAGTTCTTATTAGAGTATGAGGAGTCAAACTAGCATTTTTAGAATATGGCTCTGTTAGTGTGTGTGTGTGCAAACCTGTTACACTGTTCTGTGGTGTAAGATGCTCTGCAGGAAGTTTGACAGCATCCACAGATGGGAGTTCATCTAGGACTGAGTTCTTTGTGGATTGTTATCATCACGCTGCTCACCATCTCCTCTTTAGTATCTCCTCCCTGGGTAAATGAAGGCACTGCAGGATGACAAGATGAGGTTCCCAGACTTGTCAATTTTTATTGTCTTCCCTTTTCTCCCCCACTAGTTTGTTAAATGGTCACCCAGGGACAAGCTCACATGTCCATGAAGTTAAATATTATACCAGGTTAGGTTAAACATTGCACCAGATGTAGGATCTCCATTTAAACAGACAGTGTAGGTGCCTTTCATGGGTTGCATCAAGGCCATGGGTACTGTGAAACCAGCCACAGCTCTGACCTGCCGCCCCAGAAGGGCACTCTGAGGGCACTAGTAAGTTTACAGTTACTAGAAGAATTGGTGGTAGACTGCGAGTTGTAGATTTTTATACCTTGGACTTTGAACTTTCTAAGACTTTGAAGACCATGAGTCTAAAATAAAAAAAAGTGCAGCTATTTTTACAGAACTTATTGGTGTGCTCAAATCAGGTAGCCCAGATAGCACATATGACAGTTTTTGAGATCTAAATAGACCAATACTTATTCTTGCTCTACATTTATATATTTTTGTAACACAAATGTATAATTTTAATCATGGATGTTTTCCTTCTTTCTTCAATGGTGCCACGTTTTCAATATTTCCTATGTCCCATGTTTTTTTTTTCCTTTTGCGCCTGTCATCAGAAATATTGAAAATTCTTACATTTTAAACGTTATATTTTGAATTTGTTTGTAACCTTTTTCATTCAGGGAAATTGATCTAAGTGTAATATTTTGGCAGGTAGATTTGCAACTGCCAAATATTCAGGAGTCTGTGTAGTTTATGATTTAAATTACTGTTCTCGGTTTCTTCCTTTTAGCCTAAGTGTTGCACAGGGAAAAGATTCTGACCTTCTGAATTACTACTCTATTACCAGCTTTATCGACAAGTTCAGTGAATGATAAAGTCGTAGTTTAAGGTATTTCTTAACCTTCCTTAATCTCCACAAAACTAAACATTGTATCTTCTACTCAGCTTGTCTATTAGCCAGGAAAATGTCAAGTTCATTTCTTGTATTTTGCATTAAGAAGCAACAATAAACTGTAATAGGATTATAGTTAGAAGTGATGACCCAGTCCCAGAGAGGTGGGACGACTCCTCCTCCTCCTTCTTCTTCATTTTTTTTAATGATTTTATCTGTTTTTATTGGAAAGTAAGATTTACAGAGAAAAGCAGAGACAGAAAGATCTTTTCATCCATTGGTTCACTCCCCTAGTGGCCACAACAATCAGAGTTGAGATGATCCAAAGCCAGGAGCCAGGAGCTTCTTCCAGGTCTTTCATGTGGATTCAGAGTCCCAAGGCTTTGGGTAGTCCTCCACTGCTTTCCCAGGCCACAAGCAAGGAATTGGAAGGGAAATGGAGCAGCTGGGATGTGAACCAGTGCCCGTCTGGGATCATGGTGCAAGCAAGGTGAGCCAGGCTCAATACATTTCATAAATTTTGTGTGCTTTGGTTTTTTTCATCTTGGAGTGACAGTATTGGTAAGGGTATATCTTGGATGGTTTTGAAAATCGCCTTAATTAATATGTGCAAAATTCTAGGTTCACAGATTAGTGTTATGTGCTGTTATTGTCATACATTCACATAAACTCACTGTTTTTTGGCAAGCTAAACATACCTGTTCTTCTGAATTAACAGAACCCTTTAGTTTCTTTTTAGAGCCCTTGCATAACTTGTATATGGTAACTTTTAGAAGTGTTCTAGTGACTGATAGGCAAAAATATGCACTAACCTACTCAGGGGGCAGCAGGGAATAATGGAAAGAGCATTGGGACTTGGAACTCTTGATCTTTGTCACCAACAGTGACCTTGGACAAGTTGTTTAGTCTTCATAATTCTGTTTTCCCTCCTATGAAATGAAAGCATTTTGTTGGATTGTGTCTTAAGTTTGCTTTGCATCTAAAAATTCGATTCTGTTTGCAGATGACCAGTATCTTCAGTTGGGATACTCATAGCACCATATACCATTTGCTTTTGTTTTGGTTTAGTTTAGTTTGATTTTAGTTTAATTTGGTTTAAATGTTGTTTACCTAGTTGAGAAGCTTATATGCCCTTGAAGGCCACTGATCAGGGTGGGAAGGGGTTGAGGCATGGAGGAAGGTGGGTGGGAGAAATGTTCCCACTTTTGTCCTTTTATTCCTGTAAAGGCAGAGGTAGGGGGAGGGGGAGGAGGCCACTCTTTGCTGCTGAACCATATCAGCACCCAGGGATAGGGATCATGGCCACTCAGTGGCATTTTAGAGACCCATTTGTGGGAAAGAATGTTGTGACGGGTGTTACTTGAGTGGTTTTGATAGTTCTGAGATACTGTTGATTTCTTTGCTCCAAGGTTGAGAAAATCTTTCCAAGGCCTATAGGTTGACAAAAATCTCCCTCAGTTCATCCACACAACCAGATACTTGCTGCCAAAAGTAGGCCAGTTGTCAAACCTGTTCTTTCCATCCTCTGGTGAGACACTCAATGTCCTCTGCTGGATGAGCTGGCTGTCATGTCCCACTGTGGATCTGGGCATTCTGTCCACTGCACAGGCATCAGCTACTGAAAAGGTCCAGTTGAAGCATGCACGCCAAGGTAGAACCACATATTTGATTTTTCCTGTGGCCAGAAATTGAATCTAGCAGTCCAAGTGTTTGAGTCCTCCAAGTAGCCTCACTTGGGGTGACCCCATACTTGACTGTTCCAATGTGGAAGTTAGCCAATGTGTAGGCCAGTTAGTGTGGGTTCTGATTCAATCAACACCCACCTCAGCCTACTCACACACTAGTGAGTGCAGTTGCCTGGTCAGTTCTGCTCTCGGCCCCATCTTCTGTCAAAATTAATGTGTGTTGTGGGTTAGCCCGATCCAGTCTGCCCTAAACCTGTTCCTTACATACTGCAGTGGGAACTCAGGCTAGCTAAGGCGACCCCCAACAATCCCCACTAGGTTTGTTTACAGCCCCAGTTCCTGAGCATGTCTGCATGTGCAGGGGGCTAGTACAGCCCTTTCCATATCCCATCCCGCTGTCTTAAACACCAGTGGGTGCTGCAGCATAGCTCAGTCTGACCCATCCCCAGATCTAGCCCATACATGTGCCAATAGGTGGCTCTGCCTTGTCTAGTTCTGACTCTCCTCCAGTCCTGGTTCTTGTGCACTCCAGTGTGAGCTGTAGCCCAGCAGAGAAGTACTCAGTTTCCCTACTAGGCTCACTGCCAGCCCTGGATCTTGTCTTTGCCAGGGGGTGCTGTGGTCTAGCCAGATGTGTCATGCACCTAGTTCTGGCACTTGCCAGCTGCTGGTTGTGGCAAAGCCCAGCTGGCCTGCACTTGCTTTGACTCTTGCATGTGCCAAAGGATGTGGTGGCCTAACCCATCCCTGCCTTCCCCTAAACCAAGTTTACATATAGGCTGAGGGTTTATAACCCTGCCCCGTCTGGTCTGCCCCTAGTCCCAGCGGTCACATTCACCACTCGCAGTCCCTGAAGCTCCCCTACCAAACTTGTCCCCAGTTTTGGTTCTTGTGCATTCTGGTTTGTGCCAGGACCCAGTCTGCTGTGGCCCACCTCAGCTTGACATTTCTGTCATCCTGGCTTCAGCCAGCCTGCCCCCAGTCCCAGCTTTATTCTAGTGAGTGCTGCAGCTTAGCCTAGCCCAGCCTAGCACTCATGTGAACTGGCAGGTGTTTGAACCCATCCCAGCCTGTCCTGCACTCTGTCCTGACTCTTACACCTGCCAGTGGGTCCTGTGGACTGACTCAGCTTGGCCCACCCCCTTACCCAACCTATCCTCAGACTTGGCCTGCATGTATGCTGACAGGTGCTGTAGCCCAGGCTATCCTCAGCTGTCGCCAGGCTTGGTTCTTGCAATCACCAGCAGGAGCTACATACTAAATGGGACGTTCCCCAAATTCACCTATCAGACCAGCTCTCGGTTGTGGATCTCTTGTACACCACTGGGTGCGTGGCTTAGCCTGACGTGGTGCACTTCCAGGCATTCACTGGCAGATACTGCTACCTTGCCCTACTGGCCTGCACTCATTTTGGCTCTCACCAGTGGATCCTACAGTCCAGACATGCCTGGCTTATCCCCAGACATACCTCTTATGTGGACAGGCAGATTCTACAATCTAACCCAGCCCAATCTGAAAACTCACTCTGTCTCTCATGAGTGCCAGTGGATGATGGAGCCTGGCTTGGTCTGGTACGTCTCCAGATCCAACCCACACATACATAGCAGCTATGTTCAGCTCCATTCATGCTGGTTCTAACCACTGGGAACCGGGCCTAGCAGAGGAGTCCCTTTAGTTCCCCTACCAGGCCTGCTCCCAGCCCTGGATCTTACACATACTAGTGTTTGTTCCAATCCAGCTTGGCTCTGCCCAACTCCTGTCTTGGCACTTGCATCCGATGCTGCAGCCTAGCTTGGCGTGGCCTGCCCCCATCCCTGGCTCTCATGTGAACTGGTGGATGCAATAGCCTGGCCTGATGTGCACCACATATTGTCCTATCTCCCATACATACTAGTGGGTGCTACAGCCTGGCCTGCCCTGCCCAGCCTGCTCCCTGAGCCAGCCGACACATACTAACAGGTAGAGCAGCCTTGCCTGATCTGGCTCATCCCCAGGCCTGGCTCTCATGTTAACCAGTGGGAGCCACAACTAGTAGGGGAGTTCCCCAAGAACTCCTACCAGGCTTACTTATAGACCCAGCTCTCACTGGTGCAGGCAAGGTACTAGGCCTGTGCCCAGCATAATCCTCCCCTAGATCTGGCTTTTGTGTGTGCTGGTAGGTGCTGTGGCCTGACCTGCCTCTGGACCCAATTCTCATGTTTACCTATGGGTGGTGCAGCCTGGGCCAGCCCAGCCTACTCCAAACCTTAGTTCCCGTGAATGTCGGCGATTTCCATGGTCATGCCCGGTGCAGCCCATTACCACCCCAGTCCTCACAGACCAGTGGGTACTGCAGTTCCACAGGAATGAGCCCGCAGATCTCCTACAGAATCTGCCCTAGACTAAGTTTTCTTACCTGTCAGTTGGTGTCATGACCCTGCCTCGTGTAGCCCATCTCAAGCCCAACACCCACTGATGAGTGTTGTGGCCTGTCCTGCCCAGGCAGCCCTAGCTTTTATATGTGCTGGCAGTTGGTGGGTAATGCCATCTAGACCAGCCCAGATTTCCTATGTGAGCAGGTGTAGTGGTCCGATCCCGACCTACACCCCAGTTTCCTTCCTCCAGATCACTTGATCTCAGCTCCCTCGTTTACCTGTGAGTGTAGTGGCCTGTTCCATGGAAACCCCCAGAAGTTATTCCTTAACTGTTAGTCCAATGGCCCAGTCCCTCGATTCCACCTGAAGTCATTCCATGCCTGTAAAGTATTTTCTTGGCAGTCTTCAATCCCACACATTCCCAAACCTCCTTCCCTAGGCAGTCCAAAGCCCCCACACCTACGTGGGACCTGGGTATGGTCTTAGCATTTCTTTTTTGAAGTGATCATTTGCTGTGGTTTTTTGTATAGACTGAGTAAAGATCTCACGATTTGGATGTGTTTGGCTTCCTCAGAATCTTTGAAGGAGGAAAATATAGTGTTCATCTTTGAGAAGACTAGATTTTGAAAAGAAAAATGCTTAAGATTTATAACTCCAAAAGCCAGAAAGGCTGCTATACCTATTGCACATTGCTTGCCAATAAGCACAATGCACTTCCAGCCTACAACAATTTGAGCTGAAATTCTCGCTTTTCAACTCAAAGGGGGGGAAAAAAAGAAATTTAAGGCGAAAGCATTCTTTTCAAATTTTTGTAAAGACTTATTTATTTATTTGAAGGTCAAAGTTACAGAGAGAGGGAGAGACAGAGACAGAGAAAGAGAGAGTTATTCCCAAGTGGGTTTGATGGCCACGGCTGAGCTGGGCCAGAGTTGGAAGCCAGGAGCTTTCTCCTGGTCTCCTACTTTGGTACAGGGTTCTAAGCACTTGGGTCAACTTCTGCTAACTTTCCAGACTATTAGCAAGGAGCTGTAATGGAATTGGCGCAACCAGGACATGAACTGGTACCCATTGGGAATGCCGTCGTCTCAGGCAGTGGCTTTAACTGTTGTGTCACAATACCTGCCATGAAGTTTCCGTGAAGCAAGTTCCTCCTGCCTCTTACTGATTGGAACTTTTTCTGTTTTAATTACCTTTCACCTTGGGTAACATAACCAGCTCTCTTCACTGTACATTTACAAAATATAGGCATTAAATGTTTCTAATTATTGTTTTGTGATTGATGTAATGCTCAACCATCAAGAATGTTGGTTCAGTATTTTTTTACTTTTTTTAAAAAAGGATTTATTTACTTTTATTTGAAAGGCATATTTACAGAGAGAAGGAGATACAGAGAGAAAGATCTTCCATTCACTGAATCACTCCCCAAATGGCCACAACTGCCAGAGCTGGAGCAGATCTAAAGCCAGGAACCAGGAGCTTCCTCTGGTTCCACATGCGGGTGTAGAGTCCCAAGGCGTTGGGCCATCCTCTACTGCTTTCCCAGGCACAAACTGGGAACTGGAAAGGAAGTGGAGCATCTGAGACACAAATCGGTACCCATATGGGATTCTGGAGTGTATAAGGCACTGAGCCATCATGCCAGGCCCAGTATTTTTCTACTTTACAAAAGTGATTCCAGTTCATTGTTATTATTATCCCCAGAATGTTCCAAAACCAATAATCAATAAAGTAAGAAACCTTAGTAATTCAGTTTTATGAGATGTTCATTGTTTTATAGCAGTCGCCTTGCTGGGTCCTTTTAATTTTCCTTTGTGGTAAGTTGAAGGACCACAAAGATGAAAGAAAAGGGCAGTCTTTATCTGAATTTAGGTTCTCAACTATCCCCTCAAATTTTGCTTGAATGAAAAAAAAAATTGGAGGTAAATATTTTTCATGATGCTAGAAAAATATAGGGAGTTTTTAGGTTAATATGATTAGTGGGTAGACAAATTAGTCCTCTGGTTTCTTTCTCTTTTTTTTTATTAATTACATTGCATTATGTGACACAGTTTCATAGGCTCTGGGATTCCCCCAAACCCTCCCATACCCTCCTACCCCCCTCCCTCCATATGGTGGATTCCTCCACCTTGTTGCAGTATTACAGTTCAAATTCAGTCAAGATTTTTTCATTGCAAGCATATACCAAGCATAGAATCCAGCATCATATTGTTGAGATAAATTCAACAGTGTGCTTGTCAGTACAGGGTTCAGTGACCCAATCAGCTTATGCATATTCTGGTCATTTCAATTTCTGGGTCAGTTATGTTTCCAGTCCTGTCTTCCATGCAAACCAATGGGTGTTGCAGTCCAGCCCGATCCTACCCACTTCATACTCGGTCCTCACACAAACCAGTGGGAGCTATAGCCTAGTTGGGGTGACTCCCCATAACCCCCACCAGGCCTGCTCCCTACCCTGGTTCCCATGCATGCCAATATGTACCGCAGAACTGGTTCAGTCTGCCCCACATCCCACTTACCTGTCATACATGTCAATGGGCATTGAAGCCTAGTTCAGCCCAACCAACCTACTATCCAGCCCATACACATACTCATACACTGGCGGGTGCCTTTCTGTCTAGCCACTCCTGCCCTTGTCCTGGTTTTCATGCTCTCCAGTGGGAGTGGTAACCCAAGAGGGAGGTGCCCACTATCTCCATACTAGGCCACTCTCATTCCCAAATTATGCACTTTCCAGGTGGTTCTGAAGTTTAACTTAATAGATTTAGCCCCCAGTGCCTGCCTCTGCCAGCTGATACTGTGGCAAAGCACAACCAAGCCTCACCCACTCTAATTTTTGCTTGTACCAGTTGAAACAGTCAGCCTAATCTGGCCCTTCCCCAATCTAGGTCACATGAGGCCTACAGGTGTTGTAGCCCTGCCTGGTCTGGTTTGCTCCCATACCAACTCGTGCTGTCCAGTGGGAGTGGTTGTCCAGCAGGGGAGCATACATTCCCCTGCTGGCTTTGCCTCCTCCCCCTCCAGTTCTCATGTGTGCTGGTTGGGTGCTGCAGTTACATCTGGTATGACTCACTTCACCTTGGCATTGCTTAATGTGCACTGGTATGTGTTGCAACCAAAACTGGCCTGACCCACACTCTATGCTGATTTGTCAGCCGTTGATGTGAATGGGTTCAGCCTGGTCTGTCCCCGACCTATGCCATATGCATGATGGTGGGTATGTTTCTCTGGCCTTATCTGGGTTGTTACATATTGTGGTTTTGCGCTCACCTGCTGGGACTGTGTCCTGCCAGAAGAGTTGCCCAGTCTCCTCCATCAGAACCTCTCCCTATGGCAGATCTTGTGCATCCCTATGGGCCAGCCCCACTTAGTCCATCTCCTGTCCTGGCAGGAACAGTGGCCTTTCCTTGCTGGTCTTCATTCCATTCCAGTTCTTACTATTGGGTGTTTCAGCCCAGCCAAGGCTCGTCCATACCCAGACACTGCTCACACATGGCTCAGTAGGAGTAGAGACCTACCCTAGTCCATCCTACATTTACCCAGGTTCTCCATAGCCCCAGATGGTGTGGCGTCTAGCCAAGCTTGGTGTGCCCTGCTCCAGTTCATGCTTGTGCTAAGGGAGTTGCAGCCATATTCAGACCAGAACGCAGTCCCCACTCTGGCTACCACACTTGCCAGCCTGAGGGAATCCCAACCCAGCAAGGATGTACTTTCACAGCTACCTGACCTAGTCTATTTCTAGCCCTAGTTTGCTCATGTGCCAGTGGTTACTTTGATCCAGCTTGGTTTTGCTGTTTCAGCCTTTGCCTCGTTGCTGTGTCCTAGTATCCCTGCCTCATGCAGACCAGTCGGTATAAGAGGCTAGGTTGGAATGAGATGTGCTCCATCCTGATTTCTATTCTTCCTTGTGAGTTAAGGTTTGCTTGGCCCTGCCCGGTCCACCCTCTTTCAGTTGTAGCTTGGCCCTCTTCAAGTTGCAGCTCGGCCCACCCCACATCCTGTTCCAGGATGCGTATTTGGGTGCTGCTGCCTTGACCTGCCTAGACTGTTGTCAGTTCCTTGACCCGTAAGTGATGGCAGGTTCCATGGTCACACTTAGCTCAGCCCATTACCACCCCATCTTATGAGCTAACCAGCGGGACTGGTATTTCCACAGGGTTGGGCCCACACTTCTCCCACAATCTACGCTCAGAAATTGTTCTCTCATGTGCCGGTTAGTGCCTTGACCCTGCCAAGTGTGACCCATCCCCTGTTCCACCAACCAGTCAGGTACTGGTACCTAGCCCTGCCAGACAGACCCCAGCCATAGCTTTCATGTAGACTGGTGTGTGGCAGTCAGTGATGCTCTATGCTAACAGCCCATCTCAGGATTCCCACGTGGGCTGGTGAATTGGTCTGGCCCAAATAGATCTTATGGACAGTCCCTTCCAAACCATCCGGTCTCAGTCCCCATGCTTGCCCAAAAGTTCCGTGATCCTGTTGCTGGGAATCACCCAGGATTCATCCCTCACCTACACTCACACTTGGCCTATCCATGGATGTCCCTAGGCAGCAATTACATACAGTAAAAACTCCACAGCTGGCTTCCGGGCGGCCAGCAGGGAGAGCCTGGCACCATTTGGTACACTGGCTACCCAAAACCCAGGATTTGGTCACGGCTTGGCAGCAGTGATCATGGCCTGAATCCCCAGCATTGGGTCTGGCCGGACTGGGGAACTGCCTGCAGCAGCCATGTTGCATGAGGCTCCCTTCACCCCAGCCCCATGGCTGAACACTGCCCTGGCTCCTCCTGCCACAAGATGATAGCAGCAGGGCAGAGTCAGGGTCTTAATTCAGTTCCCAAGTTTCCCTCATTGTTTTCTTACCCTGAGGGAAGAAGTCTCTTGGGCCTGGAATTGCCAAGGATTTGGTCACCTCTTGGCAGCAGTGACCATGGCCTGAATCCCCAGCGTTGGGTCTGTCCTGGCTGGGGTATTATAAAACCTTGCAGTATTATAAAACTAGAGAGTGGGAAAAACTCATTTCCTTTGATGACCTCCCATCCTGCTCCCTTCTGCACAGGTTGTCCAAGTTTTTACCAACTCGGTGAATATCCAGTCATTCTCATATTTAGAAAAATACATCTGCTTGTGCCTACATCATATTTGTAACTTTTAGGAACATAGGTAAGAAGATAAGAAGCATTGTTATTCTGTGACTTGCTGCTTTTTACCTAAAAAGGAGCCTAGGATGTTTTCCTATGTCAGTGGATTGTTCTAAATAAACTGAGTGACTTATTGACTGTTTGATGTAGGTTCACCATCATGGATTTCATTCACTGATAGAGATTTAGAATGTTTCTTGTTTTTCAGTTCTGATGATAAGTGCTACAGTTAACATTCTTTTATATGAATCTTTGAGTTCTTGTGGGGCATTACCCTAAAAGAGCTTCCAAAAATGCAGATACTGGATTAGAGAATTAGCAAGGTTTCATATTAATGAGTTTATAAGACCTTTTAATGTTAGGATAAATATTCTTTTTTAAAAATTAGCTCAAGATTTTAATCTAAATAAATTAAAGAATTTTAAAAAAGATTTGTTTTATTTATTTGAAACAGTTATAGACAGGAAGAGAGAAAGATATGTTTCGTGCACTGGTTTACTCTCTAAATGTCTGCAATGGCCAGGGCCGGGGCTAGGCTATGATGAAGCCATAAATGAGGAACTCGTAGGTAGCAGGGACCCAGGCACTTGAGCCATTTCCACTCCTCTCCCAAGCGCATTGACAGGAAAGGAGTGCTATAGGCCAGATTCCACTTGTTCACTTAGAATGCCAGTGCCGCAGGCAGTAGTTCAACCTGTACTACAGTACTGGTCCCTAAAAGTTTGTTGACTATGAGAAGCATATTTGGTCTTTGGCCTCCAAATTCTACAGGAATTTATGTAGTCTGTTGGAATGATTTTGTTTTCAAAACAGGTCAAAGGGTCCATCACAATAACTTAGTGGCTAAATCCCTGCCTTGCATCTGCCAGGTTCCTGAATTGGTGCCATTTCATGTTCCAGCTGTTCCACTTCTCGTCCAACTCCTTGCTTGTGGCCGGGGAAAGCAGATGAGGATGGCCCAAAGCCTTAGAATCCTGTATTTATATGGGAGACCTGAAAGAAGCTCCCAGCTTCAGATTGGCTCGGCTCTAGCCATTGTTGCCATTCAGGGAATGAACCAGCAAATGGAAAATTTCTGTCTCCTTCTCTGCAAATCTGACTTTCTAATAATAATAAATGAATCATATAAAACATGTAAAAACTTGCAAAGCTGCACAGACCCCCCTCTTTGTCTCATAGGTGAAAAAGCTGAGCTGTAGAGAAAGTAGCTACCCTTTTCTGAATGCCACAGATGATTTGAGGTCTGACTTGACATAGAACCTTGCTCAGAATTCTCTCTGCAACAGTATTCTTTTTCTGATGTCAAATTCCAAGGGTTAATGCTATAAAAACTGTAGTCAACCCTGTAGTCAATCCAGTCAACCTGGATTGTCTTATCTGAAAGGTTCCTGCCACTTTACAAAGCAGTTGGGTTTTGGAAGACCTCCAAAACAGAGAACCTTTGCCCTGTGACCCAGATGGTCACGCCTGTCTCCTTGGAGATGGAATTTGCTTTACAGTTTCTGTGGAGCTTTTGTTTGATGTTGCTTTATGATGGGATGTAAGGTCTTGAGTCATTGATGGATTAAAATAACACATCCATGAAACTTAGATGAACATAAATTCCAGTGCTAGGGGATGTCAGAAAGAGTGTTTCAGAAAACTTTCAGAATGTTCATGATTTGCATGTAGATTATGATGACAGTTCCAAGTTAATGCTACAATTGGCCTCAGCCAAGTGCATTAAAAATTCCATTTTGTATTCTAAGTCTTTCTCATTTGCAAGTCAGCTTGATGAGTTTCTAGTCGAAGAAAACATTTGTGTGTTTCCGTAGCAATGTTTTTTGAAAGATGAACGGGATGGTAATATTGGTAAAAGGTTTTTAAAAGGAACTGTGAGTTCTAAGGAGTTGGGGGAGAGTTTCTGGTAGCAGTCGGAAACCTTACCAGAAACAGAAAACATGTTCTAGTTAGGATTATTTGAGAGGTTTGAATAGAATGAGAAGATGTTGCTAAGGCATGAGGAAACCACAAGAGGCAGTGTAGTGCCTCCAGGGCTGTTACCACAAGGCCTAGATCCAATACGGCTACCAGAGGACATGACTGCAAGAACCTAGTAGGACTGATTTCTGTTCAGAGAGCTGCTTTGAGAACAAGTACCTACAGAACAATTCCAAGGACCACTGGAGTGCTAGTCCCAAGGATAGGGCATAAAATCATTGCCAGGAGTCTTTGCCGAGGCTTACTTTTTTGTTTTAGCTTTTTGTATATTTTAATATTCATTACAAATGTGAGAGGATTTCAGATCTGTGTAGGCCTCTGATTAGGATGGAGGGAAAGGTGGCTGAGATAAATGTTGGATTTACTTCCCTGTGTCCATGGCGGAGGGGGTTGGAGACAAGTGTACCACTACTCTTCGTTGTCAGTCTGCACTAGCTCCCAAGGATGGAGTTGGGCATTTGATGTTACCCTAGACACTCTGATGTCTGGAAGGATATTCTGAGGGTGCAGCTTGAGTGGTCTTGATTGTTCTGAGAGGTTGTTGGCTTCATTTCACCAGAGGTGAGAAATGAAGAGCCAGTTGGCTCTCCGTGTCTATCTTAATGTGTTTGCAGACCTAGGTACATGGTGGAGAGCCTAGCCTGGAGTGTTGTTTAACTTGTCCTTCCCATTCTTTAAAAGATACTCAAAGTTGCAGCAGTTTATTTGAATGATGTTCTAAGGTTCAGATGTTTACCAGGTAAGGGTGTGTGATTGGTACCTGGGTGTTCAGAGACAAGCAATAGAAATCTTCTGCTGAAACCTGTGTATGTCAGGAGTTTATTAAAACTAACCTAGCACTCAAATGAACACTACTTGAATATTTTCCTTTCAAGATTACTTATAGCATGTCTTATTTTACAAGGTTTATTTCTGACATTTTTATAGCTCTAATTCTTAAATTATTACCAGTGCTTAGTGCAGTGATGTAAGAAGGTTGAGGTAGATTTTATAATTCAAATACACTGTTACCATTTGTTAGTGTAGATCTTTTAATTAGATGTGGTGTTTCTAATAGTGTGTATGTCTGTGAAAACCCCTGGATCAAGGCTACACTATTGTACAAGATACAGTACCATCAAGATTTTGTTAGGAATTGGAGTAGTATGCTGATATATGTGATACTATTTCGGACTGGTTTTAAGATACACAGAGGTAAAAATATAGCCCACGAAATTTGTTCACATAAAATGACCAATTTAATGTGGAAAAATTCTCCCAAGAAATAAAAGAAAAAAGTGTGAAATAGATAAGGTAGTGAAAAGTCAAGAAATTGCTGAATTTAGATTCTGTGAGAGTTTGGATTCCTATCTCTTTTAACTAAAATATGTTCTGGCTGTAAAATGTACAACTAGTTGTTACATTTTTCATTGAGTGTGCATTTGCATAGAGAAGCTGGCTTCCAAAAAGTCAACCAGCAGCCAACTGAAAAAAATGGGAGCTTTGTCTAATTTAGTGACTAGATTAGTACAACGGTATCTTGGAGAGGTTGTGGGGAGGGCACACATCAGACTCATTCAGGAGACTAGCCAGGTTGTTTTTTAATTCACTGTCGTTGATCTGATTCCTAGGGCATTTGAATTTGCAGTTCCTAATGTGGGGCTTACAAAGGAGCTGAGGACACTACACTTGACTTCCCATGTTCTTAGTAGAAGATGCATTCAGGGAGTTTGGGAGTTCCACATTGCCTTCCTGCAGAAAATGAGACTACTCTGCATACACGCTTCACCTCACTTCCTCTCTCCCTTCCCTTCCCTTCCCTTCCCTTCCCTTCCCTTCCCTTCCCTTCCCTTCCCTTCCCTTCCCTTCCCTTCCCTTCCCTTCCCTTCCCTTCCCTTTTTTCCTTTTCTATCTTCCTTCCTTCCTTCCTTCCTTCCTTCCTTCCTTCCTTCCTTCCTTCCTTCCTTCCTTCCTTCCTTCCTATCTATCTATCTATCTATCTATCTATCTATCTATCTATCTATCTACCTATCTATCTATCTGAGACTGAGAATGAAAATGAAAATTTTTCATTCTCCAGGTCAGTACTGAAATGTCTGCAGCAAAACTGCCAGACTGAAGCCAGGAACCGGGAGCCCATCCAGGCCTCTTCTGTTGGTGATAGGAGCCCATCCACTCCCTCCAAGATGCATTAGCATATTAGCAGGAATTTGGATTGAAACACTCAAATCAAACACTTACATGGATTGCAGACATCCTAAGCAGTACCTTAACCCATTGTGCCATACTGATCACAGCATTTCCTTGCTTTTTCAGAAGTATGAACATCTTCATAATTCCAGAAGTGTTATGTCCAGCTATTTCTGTGATTCCATGACTTGTGGACAATTGAGACATCGATAGGTGTTCCGTTCCTTGTACCTAAGCAGGAATATCTGACTTTGAATTTGAAAGATGCTCATTTGTGGTGGATCATGATCACACATTGTGTTAGTGTTTTACAGAACATGTTTTAGAAGGTAGGAACTATTAGCAATGGGTAATTGGAAGCTGTTGAGGGATTTAAAAAACTGGAATGTGGAAGTTGGAGTGTTCTAGTAGGGAGATAGTGGGCACCGCCCTCTTGGGTTACCACTCCCACTGGAGAGCATGAAAACCAGGACAGGGGCAGGGGTGGCTAGACAGAAAGGCACCCGCCAGTGTATGAGTATGTGTATGGGCTGGATAGTAGGTTGGTTGGGTTGAACTACGCTTCAATGCCCATTGACATGTATGACAGGTAAGTGGGATGTGGGGCCGACTGAACAAGTTCTGCATTACATACTGGCATGCATGGGAACCAGGGTAGGGAGCAGGCCTGGTAGGGGTTATGGGGAGTCACCCCAACTAGGCTATAGCTCCCACTGGTTTGTGTGAAGACCAAGTATGAAGTGGGTAGGATTGGGCTGGACTGCAACACCCATTGGTTTGCATGGAAGACAGGGCTGGAAACATAACTGACCCAGAAATTGAAATGACCAGAATATGCATAAGCTGATTGGGGAGCTGAACCCTATACTGACCAGAATGTGCGTAAGCCAATTGGGGTGCCTAATGGTGCTGAACCCTGTACTGGCAGGCACACACAAGAATCAGGTCTAGGATCACCTCACACAAAGTTTCTTTGGTAATCCCTCCAACTGAACTGCTGATCTCAGAATGCCAACTATGAAGAGACTATGTCAGGCAGTAGATTCTGAATAGATTTCATCATGCCAGGAATGGCAAGATAGGCAGCAATTTAGAACTGTTGAACTATCAAAACTGCTTGAGCAGGATCCTCGGAGCATGCCCCACATCATGGACCTGGGATGGGTGGGAGGCTGGGTGGGACTTTCCCCTTTGTTTCTCCGCTGACCCCAGATACAGGGGAAAAAAATATGATGACATTAATGTGGAAGCAATGGTCTTACCCACTTTCCTATAACACTTGACCATTTGTACCATGTAAGATTAATAAAAAAAAAAAACCTGGAAAATGATATGATAAGCTGTGCATGGTCAAAGTTAAGGATTTAAGTAGTGGAAGAACCCAGACAGGAGCACAATTAAAAAGCTGTGGGAAAAGGGCAAGTATGAGCTGACAAAATGCTTGAATTAGGGCATTAGTGGTAGGGAGAGGGAGGAGAAGATGAACTGAGAAATATTTAAGTCATCAATTTAGCAGGTTAACAACTAATTAGCTGAGTAAGGAAGAAAAACGCCTCTGCATTTGGCTTGGGTGAGTGACTGGTTGGATGTTGATGCCATGATGATGCCATTGAGATCAGTAAACTAGGCTACTGCTTCCGATGCCTGTTGAGTAGACCCAGGGGAACTGAGTCCAGATCCTAAAGTCCCCACTCCTGCAGCTAATACTCTTGATCCCTGGCTAAGAAAGCTTCTGACTTAACCCCATGGTCATGTAATAGCTGTATTGTGAGCTGCTGGGATTCCCCACTGTCCAGGAACTTGCTACAGAATAATTATATTCTAGCTCTTTATCCATCCTGGTCTCTGTCCTCATGGCTTATTTCCCTATTTAATGCCATTTGGGGAAACTTGCCTGCTGGTATTCTCTCAAAAGTGTTTCTTGTTCTGTTTAGAAGTAGATCATAACTTTTTTTTAGAGTCTCTTCTATTTCCTGATTTTTGGTGGATAGTTGCTAGCCATGTGATCACTACTTACTTTGTGTGTCTTTTCCAGGACCCATAGCACACAGTAGCATGCTAGTAACCCTTAGTATTCTGCAATGAGTATTTCAATTACATCCTATTTAATCCAAATAGATCCTCAAATTTTTTCATCTCAGAACCTCTTTTTACTCTAAGGAATGCCTATGACCAGTTGAAGAATTAGGGTTCAACTGATTACAGTTGGGGAAATGTTGGGTTTTTAACACGAACTCTCATGCTTGCTGCAGATCATCTCAGTGCTTTTAATGGAACCGATTTCATCAGGTAGGCCTCCCTCTAAAAGATTTTGAGCCAGTTAGATTAAAATGGGTCTTAGGATTTGTACTTTTGATAAATACTCTTTAATTTTCAGGAAGATGCTTCAAGAAATATTTGATCAAATAATTGCCCTGCTCAGCATACCATCTTATGACAGCACAGGACTCTTGGTTCCATTTTCTTTTAGGTTCCTATGTGCTTGTCTTACTGAGAGGGGTAAGCACTTTTAAGGAGGATGTCTTTCCTGTTCATCCTTCTATCCTTGCATAGCCCTCCTTGCCTTGTGTACCCTAAGATAAGCACTCAATGAATGATGCTGGAATGAATTGAAATTCAATTCCTTTTGGAATCAAGAGGGTTCTGGTGGATCGTCAGAAATGATTGAACATGAAATGTTTGTTAGGGATTCCCAAGACACACTACCATATTTTTTGCCTTTGAAAACTCAAAATACTTTTAAAATTATACAGGTTTGGTAAATTAAAAGTCCTGTGTCATTTTTCATGCTATTTATTTATTTTCATCTACTTTTACGTTGGAGCACCAGAAGAGAGAGCAAGTGAGTCAGCAAGCAAGAGATCTTCCCAGGTGGCATTGGCCCAAGCACTTGAGTCATGATGCACTGCTTCCTCGGCTGCTTTGGCAGGAGGCTGGATCTGAAGTAGAGTGGAACTAAAGCCAGCATTCTAAAATTGGATATGGGTGTCCCAAGTGGCAACATAACCCACTGAAGCACAAACAACTGCTGCCCTGTTAAAAGCCAATATATATATTTTTTAAGATTTATTTTATTTTTATTGGAAAGGCGGATATACAGAGAGGAGAGACAGAGAGGAAGATCTTCCGTCCGATGATTCACTCCCCAAGTGAGCACAACGGTCAATGCTATGCCAGTCCGAAGCCAGGAGCCTCTTCCAGGTCTCCCACGTGGGTGCAGGGTCCCAAAGCTTTGGGCCGTCCTCAACTGCTTTCCCAGGCCTCAAGCAGGGAGCTGGATGGGAAGAGGGGCCGCTGGGATTAGAACCGGCGCCCATATGGGATCCCGGGGGTGCAAGGCAAGGACCTTAACCACTGCGCCATCACGCCAGGCCCAAAAGCCAATATTTTTGAAGAGCCAGAGTGTGATAAGGAAACTAGAAACTCAGTCTTTTCCTCTGACATTTTCTTTTTTTAAAAAAAGAATTTATTTTTTTTTTGAAAAAGAATTACGGAGAGAAGAAGAGACAGAAAAAGAGATCTTTCACATGCTGGTTCACTTTCTAAAGGCTGCAATGGCTAGAGCTGGGATGGTCCAAAGCTAGGAACCAGGAGCTTCTTCAGTGTCTCCCACATGATTGTAGGGTCCCAAGGACTTGGGCCATCTTCCACTGTTTTCCCAGGCTGTTAACAGGGAGCTGAGTCAGAAGCAGACCTCTTTTGACTTGAACTGGCACCCATAAGGGTTGTTGATGTTGCAGGCAGAGATCAACCAGGGTGCCATATCCTCCACTGACATTGCCAACTGGGCTATATTGATTGTAAACAGAAGGGTGATATGTCATGTCAGTCTCCCTCCAACCCTCCAATGCCCTACTCACAACATCCACCATGCTTTTTTTCTAAAGATTTATTTATTTAAAAAAAGAGATTTATTTATTTATTTATTTTTGGAAAGGCAGATCTACAGAGAGAAGGAGAGACAAAGAGAAGCTCTTCAGTCTGCTGGTTCACTCCCTGAGTAGCTGCAATGGCTAGAACTGAGCTGATCTGAAGCCAGAAGCCAGAAGCTTCTTTCAGGTCTCCCATGTGGGTAGAGAGTCCTTAGGCTTTGGGCCATCTTCCACTGCTTCTCCAGGCCACAGGTAGGGAGCTGGAAGAGAAGTGGAGGAGTCAGGACACAAAACGGTGCCCAAATGGGATCCTGGCGCATGCAAGGCAAGGATTTAGCCACTAGGCTGCTGTGCCACACCCCTTCTACCATTCTTAATTGATTTCTTTAAAATACCAGTTTTATTGCATACAGTTTATGGACCATGAAATTCATCCATTTGAAGTCTACAATTAGGTGATTGTAGTATTATTACTCATATCTCCCCAGCTTTCCCAGCCCTAGGGAAAGAGATCTATGCATTTGTTTATTCTAGATGTTTCATGGGTATGAAATCACAAAACATGGCATTTTATGATTGGCTTTGGGGGTTCATCAAATAACAGCATTTTGTTTCTTTTTATTACCAAATAATGTTAAATTGTATGGGTATACAAGATTTTGTTCACTCCTGCATCCATTGATGGAAATTTGGGTTGTTTTCACTTTTTGACGGTTATCAGCAATAGCTTAAAAGTGTTTTGATCAGTCACATTAAAATGTAAGTCAGTTTTATTAGTTTGAGTTGTGTTGCAGCTTTAGCAAAGATTCAGGGTATATTGGCTTCTGCCACCACTGACCCTTGCAGCTGCATTGCCAGCAGTCTCCATACAATCTTCTTGCATTGGTGTGGTCCTCTTGCAGGAGTGTGAGTTAGCAATTCTCAATTTCAAGTGCAGGAACCATGGATAGTATGTTTTCATTTACTTCTCATTGCACCAGGTCCCAACTCTTTTTTTGACCTTTTCTTTGATGAATCTCTTCCAGGCTTTTCCAGAGCCTTCTGAATTCCCCTTTGGACATCTGCCCCATTCACCTGAGGATTGATCACCTGCAGCCCTCTATGGCTTCACCCTTCCGTGGGTCTCTGTCTTACCTCTGCACACACCAAATACTGGAGAGCAGAGATTAGGTCCAACCATTCTTTTGTGCTTCTCTTTCTTCAATCCCAACTGCACAAAGAGAGATGAATTAGAAAAAAAGACATGTAGTATAGTGACGCACAGGGAGTGAATACGAATGAGTGAATGACTGCTTTAGTTCTGTGGAGTAATGTTCTCAGTGCACAGTAAGATGGGAGCAGCTTGCACTAACCGGTGGGGAAGTGATGAGAGTCATCAATTAAACCAGGTGCAGCTCTGGGACTGTGAGGGGTGTATTTAAAGACTTGCTGACTTGTCACAGAAAATGCTGAAAGGCATTTTGTTTAGAAATAATCATTTCTGTGCATCACACAGTTCCTTCATTTCTTCTTATTGTTCTCATTTGCAACGACATGTTCAGGGAAGTTGTTTTGAAAATAGGAGCCTTGAAACTTCCTCTCTGTTTTCTTCCCAGGCTCGCTCAGAGAATAATTTAGCAACTGTGATTATCGGAGTGATTATGTCTGCAGTGGTCACAGCCAAAATCCCTGTGACTCCGCAAATAAAACCAGCACTTTGAATGAGCCCCACACAAAGGAATCTTCCCATGTTAATATCTAAAACCACACGAGAACAAACCAAAAAAGCAGAAGAAAAAAGACAAGTGCCAAATTCGAAACAGAGCAAAGCTATTTCAATTGTCCAGATACTTGATGATGAGATTTTCAACCACTTGTCTATAAATCAAGTCTTTGCTTATTTCTTTATGGATAAGAGAAATATACAAATCATCCCAGTTTGTCCCTTAGGAGCTATTTATAAAAAGTTCAATGCAAATGATTTGGTGTAAGTAAAAACAAGCAAACAAAGTCAAACTAAGAACTCGGATAGTCTGCATCGGGCACTGGTTTAGAACGGGAGGTTTGCTCAACGGTAGAGGGAGATTGTGTATCATAGTGAGATGGTGATAACTCCTTCAGGGTCATGCTGGTTCCCTTGGCCACAGCGGCAGGAGGTCAAGCACCAGCAGATCCCTGCAACAAAAATGGGTCCTTGAATCTTCAGGGTCATCCCTGATAAGGCCAGGATCATCTGGGTGACTTCTTGAATTCTTACTGTGCAAATATTGTTCTTCAAACAGAATTTGTTGTGAAGACCTCTGAGCTTTGTGAGTATGTGTGTATACATTAAATGTTTACTTGCTTATTTGAAGGCCAGAAAGAGGGAAGAAAACTAGCGAGGGAGAGAGATTAATCTTCCATCTACTGATTCACTCCCCAAATGGCTGCGATGGCTGGGGATGCTCTAGGTCAAAGCCGGGAGCCCAGAACTCCGTCTGCCTCCCACATGGGTATAGGGACCCAAGAACTTGGGACATCTTCTGTTGCTACCTGCTTTTTCAAGAGCATTATCTGGTAGCTGAATCAGGAGTGGAGCAGCTGGGACTAGAACCAACGCCTGTGTAGGATACCAGCATCTCAGACATTGGCTTAACCCAATATGCCTTATAAACTGTTTTAATTAACCTTAGATCTGAGTAATTGTGGCTTTTGTAAATTAAAATATTACCAAAGAATTATTGCACATGTGTTCCTTTCTGAGCATCTGAATGTACTTTGAACACCCTGCTAGGAATGGTAGCTCTTATACGAATATTAGAGAATGTTCTCAGTGGGATGATGCTTAGAGGTAGGTCAAAGGGACAGATGATGTATGTGAAACAGGCTGGCAGGACCATAAAATAAGGATGTGTGCAAAAAGAACCAGAGTCATGGTTTCTCTTATTTACCAGCTGTTTGGATTTGACATATTGTTTCTCTCCTGGAGTCATTTAATTATCTGTAAAAGGGAGATACTAACATCCTCACATCATTATCATGAGCATGAAATCAATTTAGATAACATGTAAAGGACTAAATAAAGTTCCTGACACATAGTCTTTCAATGCAGTTTAGATTTGTTGTTAATAATTGAAACAGCTCAGGGAGACGAAAATTGGGGGATCAGAGGCATTGATACAGGGTCTGACATTGTGGTGTGGCAAGCAAAGCCACTGCCTGCCATAACAGCATCCCATATGGGTGCCAATTCCTGTCCCAGCTTCTCCACGTCGGATCCACCTATCTGCTATTGGCCTGGGAAAGCAAGAGAAGGTGCCTCAAGTGCTTCAAGCCCTGCTACCCACATGGGAGACTTGGAAGAAACTCTTGGCTCCTAGCTTTGACCTGACCATCACAGCCGTTTTTGGAGAGTCAACCAGTAGATAGAAGATCAGATTCTCTCTGTGACTCTGACTTTCAAATAGATAAATTAATAATAGTTGAATTATTTTTAAAAAGGAAAGGTTGATACAGAGTCTAAACATAGGCACAGAAGGCATTTGGAAGCATAAACATATTTGGAGGCATGAGTTACTGTGTATAAAATTTTATTTAAGTAATTAACATGTCAGCAGGACTAATGCTGTCATAATTGTCATCGTTCGTTGAGGACCTCGGTAATTCCAAGTACTGTGCATGGATTCTTAACTTTCATGTTGCCCTTGCTTTGTAGATTCTTTAATGATTAGTTTTCCAGGATAGGAAAGTTTAAAAGATTTGTCTGTGTTCATGTAACTAGCAGATGGTGGAGCCAGGATTTGAACCATGTGTCTGACTGCAGGTTCTCTTTCCAAAACAGGCAAATGGGGGGTTGGAGTAGCTGGAAAGGACAGCCTTGCATATTGTGTGAAAAGACAAAAATTAGAGAAGGAATAAATAAGGTATTGGAAGATGATTAAGGCATGGAGACCGCTTACAGCAGATGTGGTCATGGAACCAAAGTGTGTAGGCTGGTTCAATAGGCGGAAAGAGCCGCTGCTCCCCTGAGCAGAGCTCCCATTGCCCCAGCTAAGTCCTGGGAGCGTGTTGCTCTCACAGCACTGCACTTGTACCTTTGCTGAGTTCCTACTGATAGTGACTGAGCCCCTTATTGTAAGTTTCCTGCATCAGAGTAAGATCTTTGAGTGATTCCTCGTTTTCTTAAGCTAAGGGTGGACACTGCAGTCTTTTCTCCTTCACTTAAACAGTTGCTTTCTTCTCTCTCTACACACCCTGTTCCCTCTTTTCCGTAAGCCATTCACTCTCTCATCTATACACCCAGCCCGGTCTCATCCCAAAGATCATGCCTATAAAATGATAAACAAAGCCAGAGGCCACTTATCCCTTCTCAAGAGTTCCTGAAATTTATCACTCATTCCTGTGACTGTCCATGTTTCAAATGCCTTTGCACAACACAGTACCAGAGTTCCAATCAACTCCATTCCCAAATATACGTCTGGTTCAGTTGAGCACACCTTTTTCCACGAAGGAATCATGGCGCGGACTTGCATTCTGCTGCAAGCTCCTGTCTCCTTTGTGTTTTCCTTCTCACAGGCTAGGAAACAGGCTCCTGGATATCCTCTGACTACAGAGGTGAGGTGTGAGAGAAGAGGACACCCCAGGAAGGGGGCCTTCAAGATCTCCTCTAGCCTGTGCTTGACTTTGGCCTATGCCTTGTGTTTTCTAAAATCAATCTGCTTTGTAGAAAAATAGTGATTCCCAGAATCCAGCGTCTACAGTTGCCTCTTCTAATAAGGTGTTGATCCCTTAAAGTCATCCTGAGGGTGAGGGCTGCTTTAGAGATGATCCACCTCTGGTTTGTGCAGCGTCCAAGCACGGCGTGCTGGTATTCATTCTGACAGGATTGCTTCCTTCCTTATTTATTCCTAAGAGCTAGTATTTGCCCCACCATGTATGCAATAAATTAAATAATGCTCTGCAGTGTTGTGAATTCATAGGATATCCCATTTCCTTCTTGAGGTAGGACTGATTCTCCTTATTTTCAGATGAGGAAACTGAGGTAGAGAGGGGGAGTACATCACTGGCCTTGGCCTTTCAGTCTGCAGCAGAATCAAAGCTTATACCTGGAGCCTCCAAGTTACACATTGCTGCTTTCCAAGCTCTACAAAATCCTGCTTCAATTCTCAGTGCACTTAAGTAATGCCTTGCAGCTTCACTGGCCACGCGGGGTCTCTCGGAAAGCATCCTGCTCCAGGATGGGGGAGAGAGCTTTAATCAGTCTCCTCTGGAAGAGCTTCTATATTAGCCTTTTCTATTAAGAGGAGACAGCAAGTCATGAGTGGCCTGAACTAACCATTGCAGTCTTCAGGTCTCTCTCTTGCTGCTCTCACGGAGGCCTGGCAGCAGAAAGGCACCTGCAGTGTCTCCCACTGAGGCTCCATCTTGCCTGGCCTTCGGCTTATGGCCCTCATGTGATTCTTTTTTTTTTTTTTTTAAAGATTTATTTCTATTTTTATTGGAAAGGCGGATATACAGAGAGGAGAGACAGAGAGGAAGATCTTCTGTCCGGTGATTCACTCCCCAAGTGTTCGCAATGGCCTATGCTATGCCAATCGGAAGCCAGGATCTAGGAAATTCTTCCGGGTATCCCGCGCGGGTGCAGGGTCCCAAAACTTTGGGCCGTCCTAGGGACTGCTTTGGGCCGTCTTTGGGACTGCTTTCCCAGGCCACAAGCAGGGAGCTGGATGGGAAGTGGGGCCGCCAGGATTAGAACCGGCGGCCTTATAGAATCCTGGCGCGTGCAAGGCGAGGACCTTAACCACCGCGTGCTGGGCCCCCTTATGTGATTCTGCTCCTTCTCTTGAACTATCAGTTTCCACTGCTTAAAGGAACAAACCAGAACCTGTTCTGGCTGACCTACGTGTTGCCTCTGGATCCCCAAACTCTGAGCAACCTCAGGAGAGATAGAAAAGTGTGCTTATTTGTGTCGAACCCTATAGGGCTTCCTGAGCTCACCCGGAGGAAGGGGAGAACAGAATTGGGCTACTAGGGTTATTTTAATTGATTTGGTGAAATTCACTTACTGCAGAGTTAGCCATTTTAAGGTAAAGAATTCAGTGGCATTTGGTGCATGCAAAGTGTTGTATAACCACCACCTCCATTTAGTTCTAAAGCATTCTCATTGCTCCAGAATCCAACTCAGTACCCATTAAGCAGTTCTGCCTACTGTCTGCCCCTTCCACTCCTGGCAGCTGGCAATCTGCTTTCCGTTTCTATGGATTTCCCTCTTGTGGAGGTTTCCTATAACTGGAACTGTGCATCATGTGACATTGTGTTTCTGATGCTTGTTTTTAGCACAGGGTTTTTTGAGTTTCCTCTAGGTTGTAGAGTATATCCATGCTTCATTTCTTTTTATGAAGGAATAGTTCATTGTATGGGAGACCACATTCATCCACTGATGGACAGCTGGGCTATTTCACCCTTTTGGCTATTGCAAATAGTGCTGCTAGTAACATTGACATGCAGGTACTTTTTGGAGTACCTGTTTTCATGGACTGAGGGTTATACCTGGGCATAGAGAGAGGAAGAGAGGGAGAAAGAGAGAGAGCACCAGCTTTCATGCACTGGCTTATTCCCTACATGATTGCAACAACCAGGTTTGGGCCATGTTGAAGTTATTAGTTAGAAGGTAAGAATTCCATTCTTGTCTTCCACACTTGGACCATTTCCACTTCTTTCCTAGGCACATTAGCAGGGAGCTGGATTGGAAGTGCAGGACAGCTGGGAATGGAACTGGTGCTCTGATTTGGGATACCAGCATTACAGGGCAGCTTACCCTGGTGTGCCACAATCCCAACTCCTTTCTGAAAAGCCGCCAAGAGAGTAGAACATGTTCTGATGGTCAGGCAGGCATCGTGGAGATGGCAAGGACACCTGGCTAAATCTCTACCGAAAGTCTGGACTTCTTTGGGGCTAGAGTATAAATGCACATTACATGCCTTCCCCAAACCAACATTGAACAGTGAAAGAATGGCTCTGTGTGGGCGAGAGCAGTGGGCTCCCTTCCCCCCATCTCATCACTCCATCTCCCAAGAGGTTTCTGAATTAAAGGAGAAAGGCTGGAGGAGTGCAGGACTTAGGTTGTGGGAGTGAGTGCCCCTTGGGATGGCACCTACATTTTGCCTCAGTGCCAGGGCATGCAGCTGGTAGCTCTCAAATCCCCGAGTACATAGAAATTTGGCAGGAAAAGTGACTTCTATTATATCCTTCACTTCCGTCTGTTTTCAGGACCTCCAGGTCAGAGCACAAGAGGGGTGTTTAAGACTGAAGTAGGAGTGCTTGTCTTCCGCCCTTTGCTTACACAGCCTGAGTTTCATAATTGGCACCTTTGCAAGCACCTGCTAGGTGACGCCACTACCTGCTGTTTGTGGCTCAACTGGAAAGGCTCACTTAGAGCATGGTGACATTTGGCTTGGAAAGGTTTATAACTTCTAGTCTCTAAGAGAAAATGACACCAGGTTCATGCTGATGTCTCCTAAGAGATTTTCGAACAACGGATGGAAATGAGACCAGTGCACTAAGGATACATCATTCATGCCTGCACTGCATTATGCATGCCCTAGTCAGAAAGCCCAAGCAAACCTCGCAGTGAGTCATGGGGCTCCTGGAGGACTGGGCTCCTCCATGCAGAACCAGGATGGCCTCATCTACCTCCTGCAGCCTCAGGCAGGAAAAGATCCCTCAGTGTGCCACTTCTGCACTCTTGGTTTGCTTTTTGTTCCTGTTCTAAGAGTACTGGTGCTCATTTCTGTGCACCAGAGACTGCTTAGCCACCAAATTGATGTTCTTATAGTCGTGATTACAATTTGGACTCTCGGGGCCAGCAGCTAAAGTCCTCGCCTTGCACATGCCAGGATCTCATATGGGTGCTGGTTCTAATCCCAGCAGCCCCGCTTCCCATCCAGCTCCCTGTTTGTGGCCTGGGAAAGCAGTCCAGGATAGCCCAAAGCCTTGGGACCCTGCAGCCGTGTGTGAGGCCCAGAAGAGGCTCCAGGCTCCTGGCTTCGAATCAGCACAGCTCTGTCCATTGTGGCCTCTTGGGAGATGAATTAATGGATGGAAGATCTTCCTCTCTGTCTCTCCTCCTCTCTGCATATCTGACTTCTCAATAAAAACAAAAATAAATCTTTAAAAAGAGAACTCGGTCTCACTTGCCTTCCTGCTGATCCTCACTCAGTACAGGAGTCCACAGAAAGCTCTGTTTGGGCAGGCTTAAGGAGGCTCCCACTTTTCTACTTTTCCGCTGGAATTCTGGGCTGCCAGACCCATCCTTTTCCAGTTCAGAGAACCCTATCTGTAGGAAGACAGGCCTGTGGTGACCATTTCTAGATGCCCTCTTACTAAGGGAATGGACACTCTGAGGCCACTTGGTTCCAGTTTCTGAAGTGAGTTAGTCTCCCTTTGGTCCAGGTTTCCTGTAGCAGCAGTTCTCAAAGTGTGACCCCACCCCCCCAGGCCGTTCAACACTGGAAGCTGCATGTGGGAAGCTAGTGGTAATGCAGTTTCTGGAACCCCGCTCAGGATCAGCAGGGGCATTAGTATAAATGCCCCAGATTCCTTGCACCCTGACGATGTAGAACTGCAGTCTTACAGGTGTGCAGAGCAGTGAGCAAGGTAAAAACATCCTGCACATCTCCTATTTTAATGCCTGCCACTCCCTCCTTTACTGTCTCCTTTGGGGGACCCTGTGGGGGACCAGTTTGCAAAACACCTGCTGCTGGTTGCAGAGGGCACCTCTGCAGAGCTGACCCAATCCTTTCTTTTCAGCTGGGATGCTTATTTCTGTGACTGCTCTTTTTTTTTTTTTAACCCCCTTAACATTGGCCATATGCAGAATGATTTTTGATTCTGGTGTCTCTCCTTGGGGAATTGGACTGAAACCAAATCTCAGACTGTGAGCACATGTCACACAAGTATTTGTGGCACAGGCCACCGGGATTGACTCAGATTTTGTTTCTTAAAGGACTTACACTTGCCAAAGTCCTCCAGAATCCTAATCTTCCTTTCTCAAGGATCATAGATGAAATTCTTGCCATGCTGGCAAAATAACCCCTAGCAAAGCATGATTTCTACTAAAACCGTGCCCAAGAAATGGCTTTGTTTCCTTCTCTCTCTTTTCCTTGTTTGCCAGCCATGTTGCACCTGCTTGTGCCAGATTCCCGGTGCCTTGTTGGAGCCCTGAGCTCTGATTCCTTTGTGAGTGCTGACTGCCTCCCAGAGCTGCTCTGTCCTGGGGTCACGTTCCCAGTGTTGCTAGCTAAGGTGATGATCTCATTGAGAAGCCTGAGGAACACTCATGGCTGCAAGCATTGTTAGCACTTGCAGGTTGGTGCAGACCTTCAGTGGACTGAGTGGTGTAGGAATTTGAGTCCCCTGGAGTGACCAACCATCTGGGTTTGCCTGGAACTGTCCTGTGTCCTGGGAAATCCTTCCATTCTAGACAAACCAGCAAGGTAGTTCACCAGAGCTTCACTGAGGAGCCTTGTCTAATAAAAACAGCAATGACAGCAGCAGCAATAGTGATGGTAGCTAGCATTTATATGGTGCCTTGTGCCAGGAGGTGGTCTAACTTTTGTTTTTAATTGGAAAGTCAGATATACAGAGAAGAGGAGAGACAGAAAGGAAGATCTTCAATTCCCAAGTGGCCACAATGGCCAGAACTGATCCGATCTGAAACCAGGAGCCCAGAGCCTCTTCTAGTCTGTCACGCAGCTGCAGGGTCCCAAGGCCTTGGGCTGTCCTCAACTGCTTTCCCAGTCCACAAACAGGGAGCTGGATGGGAAGTGGGGTGCTGGCATTAGAACCTGCATGCATATGGGATCCTGGCACATACAAGACAAGAACTCTAGCTACTAGGTTACAGCGCCAGGCCCAGTCTAAAATCTATGTATGTGATTGTGTTTTTTTTGGGGGGGCAGAGTATAGGAGAACATAATTCTCTTGATGACCCTGTGGTGTGTGCACGTTCATCATCCCTGCTTTATAGATGGGGAAACTGAGATCAATACAATGCTCTCCTACGCTCATGCATGGGACAGGGTTTCCTGGAGCTGTTTCCATTAGTAGCCGTGAGTCTACTTGCTGTGCTTCTAGATGCAGATAGACCACCCTGCAAGAGGTGACCCTGGAATAAAACTATCTTCAAAACCCGAGTGTTTTCTGTTCTAGCATGTTCCTAGCACATGGAAAAGCTAGAAAGTCATTTTAACAAACCACAATACTGAGTCCCTTACAGAAAGCTGTTTAGGGCCTGCAGTCACGGTTTCTGTGGTAGTAAGACTTACAGCAATTATGGAATTAATCCAAATGAGTAATTGGGTGTTGGGATGAAGATGTTGAACAACTGCCCATGAGCCTTCATTCTGTCCTTTTTCATCTGTTAACCTTTACTCTTGTGTGTGGCTATGGGTGTTGTTTCCCCCATATGATATCTCAGCTAGTTTCTTCAAATGATCCTCAAAAAACTATTAACTCTTAGAAGTACTATTGATTGACAGTGTCCCTCTGCACCTGCAACATTCAGGACCATGCCATTGCTTGTGAAGGTAGGATGATGTGATTAATTCAGAATTTATGATCCACTGAATCCACAGTCACTTTTAATTAACATTTGTATTGGGTTTAAGCCATGCTTCTCATGATTGTACTCAGATAGTGTTTTTTTTCTTTCAGAAGAAAGCATATTTGTTTATCTATATAAGTTTCATCTTGTCCAATCTGGCTACCATTTCACCCAGGAGAATTATATGGATTTTTCATCTGTCATCCTATGTGTGTGTTCTCTTCCAGTGTCATGACCGATGCTAATTTTGATCATCAGTACCATGTGTCTTTTTAGTCAGGTTTCTGATGAGGACCACTTGGGCAGCATGCATGTCAGGGTCAGCAGCACAGGGCTGGATAGCATCCATGAGTAGTGTTGGATGCATGGACAGGTGTCCTAAGCATCTGCAGACTTGTGATAATCCAGTCAACTGTGAGACTATTTACATTGCCTCTTCTTGCAAATTGTACTTCTAAATGTCTTGAGGAATTCAAGATTACATTTCTTTAAGCTGAATCAGAAAAGAACATTTGTCGCTCTCCCCATCCATTCTCAACCCCAGAAAGCAGCTGGGGTAGATTAACTGGGTAGGTTGACCCCAGATACTCTGTGTAGCCTAACAGATGCCCCTTGGGGCACACCAGGCTGGTGTGACTTCAGTGCACCCTTCTTACACTGGCAGGCAACCTACCCTGTTGCTGGGCATATTGTACCACTCACTCCCGGGCCCACCAACATATTCTGTCCTCATTTTGTTCACAAGCTGCTGCTCAGGGTGAGCATATACCAACTGCTGGTGAAATCCCACAATCTTTGTAGTTTTAGGCCTCCAAGATACCCAGCTATCTCTTACTGACTTGAGTACAATGAAAAATTAGCATGGGCACCAAAAAGAAGTGTGCACCTAGAGTGAAGCTGAGACAGTATATCCACCCTAGGACATGTTTGTAACGGACAGTCTTTGACTCGAAAAGCTGCCCCATAAAAAGAAGAAACTGACTTATCATATACACATATACACAAGTAATATAGGGACTCAAGTAGCATGAAGAAAAGCAGGGGACATGCTGCCTTTGAAAGAAAATGCCAACTCTCTAGCACCAAACCAGAAACAACTGGAAATTCATGAGTTATGTAGAAAAAGAATTCAAAATAATGATTTTGGAGAGAGTGTATTAAGATACAAAATAATACAAGCAATTTAATGAAATTAGGAAGATAATCCATGATGTCAATAGGAAGAGATACAAATCGTAAGAAAAAAAATCAGAAGTCATGGACCCCAGAACTCAATAAATGAAAAAAGTACAGAACACAGCAGCAGAATTAATCAAGAGAAAGAATGTCTGAATTTGAAAACAGAGCTTTTGAAATCACTCAGGAAAAAACGAGAAGGACAAGCAAACAAATTAGAGAGATGGCCCAGCATGGTAGCCTAGTGGCTGACGTCCTTGCCTTACATGCTCTGGGATCCCATTTGGGTGCCGGATCATGTTGTGGCAGCCCCGCTTCCCATCCAGTTCCCTGCTTGTGGCCTGGGAAAGCAGTTGAGAACAACTCAAAGCCTTGAGATTTTGCACCCATGTGGAAGACTTGGAAGAATCTCCTGGCTCTTGGGTTGGATCATCTTGGCTCCAGCCACTGTGGCCACTTGGGGAGTAAACCAGCAGATTGAAGATCTTTGTCTGTGTTAACTTCTCTCTGTAAATCTGACTTTCAAATTAAAAAAAGAGATGGACCTCTAAAAAGAACAAAGAGAGTCTTTGACACTCAAGGAGTGCCACTAAATGAGTAATGCTCACATTTTAGGTATGAGAAAAAGTTAGAAAACCTATTCAGTGCAAACTTTCTAAACCTTAAAAACGTATGGGCTTCCAAATCCAAGAAGTCCAAAGAATCCCTAATAGATTTGGTGGAAAAGAGCCTTCCTAAAACATATTATAATCAAAATGTCAAAAATCCATACAAGGAGCCAGTGTTGTGATGTAGCATGTTAAACCATTCTCTATAATGTTAGTGCTCTTTTTGGGCCTTGGTTCATATCCTGGCAGCTCTGTTTCTGATTGAGCTCCCTGCTAATGGTCTAGGAAAATTAGCACCTGATGACCCAATTGCTTGGACCCCTGTGCCCAAATGGAAGACCCAGGTCCTGTCTCCTGGATTTGGCACTGGGTGTTGTGGTCACTAGGGAAGTAAACCACTGGTAGAAGAAATCTCTCTCCATGTCTCTCCCTTTCTTTCTGTAACTCTGTCAAATCAGATAATTAAAAATATATATATATATACACATATAATATAATATATACACATATATTATTATATAATATATACACATATATAAAATATATATATATACACAAAACAAAGAGAATTCTAAAACAGGAAGAGAAAAATGTCAAGTCACTTGATAGAAACCTCTTTTGTATGAATGGCAGATTTCCCAGCTCACATTGCACAGGCCAGGAGAGAATGGTATGGAATAAAGTCCTGACATGCAGACCTGGAATACTATACCTAGCAAAGCTATCCACCAAAAGTGAAGGATGCATTACAACCAGATTAGCTCTACAAGAAATACTTAAATGAGTCCTGTATTTCAAGTTGAAAACTAACTACCGCCACGAAAACGTGCAAAAGTACAACTTTCAACAGTACAGCAGCTATGTCAGAAAGGAAACAAATGAACCTTCTAATGATTCATGCTTCTTTTTCTGTCTTTTTAAAAATGTTATCTGCTATGTTATCTGCTATGTAGTAACCCAGGGTTTTTCACCTATAGTTAATTATACCACTAGTTATAGTTATTTTCTTGCATCAGGTGTTTTTAAAAAAATTTTTTTTATTGGAAAGTCAGATATACAGAGAGGAGGAGAGACAGAGAGGAAGATTTTCTATCCATTGATCACTCCCTAAGTAGCCACAATGGCTGGAACTGTACGGATCTGCAACCAGGAGCCCAGAGCCCCGTCTGGGTCTCCCACGTGGGTGCAAGGTCCAAAGGCTTTGAGCCATTCTCAACTGCTTTCCCCGGCCACAAGCAGGGAGCTGGAAGGGGGGAAGTGAGGTGCTGGGGTTAGAATCGGCGCCCATATGGGATCCTGGTGTAGACAAGGCGAGGACTTTAGCTGCTAGGCTACTGTGCTGGGCCCTTGCATCAGGTTTTGATACCATAGTTATGTTACAGTCTTAAAGTCAGTTGGAAAGTGTTGGAGACGTCTCTGTTTTCTGAAAGAATATGTTGTTGTGCATTACTGTGCTGATAGTTTTTTGACTGCTTGGTGGGGTTTACCAGGAGTACTGTTCAGGCTGTTATCCCTAAGGAAGGATTTTATAGATAAATTTATTATTTTTTGAAAATATTGATTTTTAAACTCAGAATTACAGAGAAAGAGAGAGAGAAGGGGAGGGAGTGAGCCATCTTATATCTGCTGTTCACTCCCCATATGGTTGCAGTGGTCAGTGCTAGGCTGATCCACAGCTGGGCATGGGAAGCTAGGAGCCAGGAACTTCTGTGTTTCCCAGAGGAGTGTAGGTATTCATGCAATTGGACCATACTCCACCACTTTCCCAGGCACATTATCAGAAAGCTGGATTGGAAGTAGACAGGTGTTCAATGTTCTCAGTACAGAAGAGATAAATATTTGAGGTGATAAAGATGCTTATTGCTCTAGTTTAATTATTATACAGTGTCTATAATGCATTGAAATATTGCATTGCAGTCTGTATAATTACATGTCAATCAAAAACAAAAAGTTGTGCTGAAAGGACAAAGGACTTTGAAATCCTTGCGTATTCCTTGCTGCTTATGCCATGATAGAGTTACATTTTTTCATTCTTCTTTGAAAAAAACAGCAATAACAGGAACAACAACAAAAACCCATTTATGGTGGCAGGAGAGAGAGAGAGACAGAAATGAACTGCAGCCAAGGACTGGGAGAGGCCAAAATTAGAAGCCCAGAACTCAACCTGGGTCTCCACGGAGGTGTGGCTGGCAGAGTTCCAAGTGCCTGAGCCATCACCTGCTGCCTCCCAGGGTGTGTTCCACAAGAAAACGGGAATTAGGATTGGAGCTAGGACTCAAACCTGGATACTCCAACACTGAACGCCAGCATTCCAAGCAGTGTTGTCCCTGTTGTGCCAAATGTCCACCCCTTTATTCTTTCTAAAGCCTTTTTTTCACTTTTTACTTATTATAGTGTGTGTGTGTGTGTGTGTGTGTGTGTGTGTGTGTGTGTGTGTGTGTGCTTGTGTGTTAAGACCTATTTGCTTGAGTGCCCAGCGTGATAATCTAGTCTCTGAATCCTCGCCTTGCATTTGCCAGGATCTGATATGGACACTGGTTCATGTCCTAGCTGTTCCACTTCCCGTCCTGCTCCCTGTTTATGGTCTGGGAGAGCAGTGGAGGATGGGCCAGGGCCCCAGGATCCCTCACTTTTGTGGGAGACCTCATGGGTGCTCCTGGTTCCTGGCTTTGCATCATCTCAGCTGCAGTCATTGAGACCATTTGGGGAGTGAAGCAGTGGGCAGAAGATCTTTCTCTCTGTATCTTCTTCTCTTTCTATATCTGCCTTTCCAATGGAAAAAATAATAAAAATAAATCTTTTTAAAAAAGATTTATTTATCTGAAAGATAGAGTTAGAAAGAAAGCAGGAGGGAGAGACATAGAGAGAGGTTTTCCATCCTCTGATTCACACCCCAAGTGATCACAGTGACCAAGGCTGGACCAAGCTGAAACAAGAGCCAAGAAATTCTGCAGAGTCTTCCATGTGGGTTCCACGGTCCTAGCAGTTGGACCATCCTCTGATGCCAGGCACATCAGCAGGGAGTTGGATCAGAAGTACAGCAGCAAAGTCTTGAGCCAGCTCACATATGGAATGCCAGCATAATAGGTGAAAACTTTATGTGCTATGCTACAGCAGCAGCAGTCCCATAAAATTCTTTTTTCACAGCTGGAATAATTCTACTGCCTCCAAGAAGTCAACACTCATCTCTTCTTCATTCACTCCAGCCATTAATTTTTGTTATATAATACAGATTGGCACATAACCTCCTGGAACTTTGTATTGTTTGTAGATTACTTGTTATGATGTATATGCCCACCATGAAATTGCACTCAATAGGTAACTGTTGGATGAAGAAAGGTTCTTCATATCATCTTCATCAGACCATAATATAACTTCTTATGGGGAGATGCCAGTCTTATAATTCTGGGTTGGTTTCTTTTTATTCATTTTTTATGGAGATGAAGTTCACATAACATAAAATTAACTATCTTAAACAATTCAGTGTTTACAATTCCTTTCAACGCCTACACAGTGCATGGCACAGAACTGGGCTCACACAGGCATTTGCTAACAGTGACCTGATGCGATCATTGGTTTCCTCCGTAAGCATGCTGTGACTAATGAGTAATTACCCAGATCCTTTGAAGCAGACTTATAAACATAGGCCGGGTTTTATTTTTGGAAACTCTTAAGTTGTGGATGGGAAGAAGCCTTGTTCTGAAGGCATTAGGCTCTCCCATGCTATTATTTAGGAGACAAAGAATTCTTCTGGATGAGCAAGGAACACTTAGTAGTTTTCCGTTTGGTACCTGCAAGGAGATGAGTGAAATGAACCAAACTAGGTCAGGAGGGGTTTGGACAAGACTGCTTCAGCTGTTTTCCTGGTCCATTCTAACTGCCCACAGAAGGACTGGTACAGTGACAGTGATGATAATAAAGTAGTGCATTCTCACGTGACTCTTCACAGACCCTTTGTACTCATGCAACCATTTGGCAAATGGGTTGTATTCCCGTTTTAGGCACTTCATGCGCTGTGACACCTTGCCTTGTAGTCTTGAATACTTTATTCAGTGAGTCAGGCGGTGTTTGACTTACTGACTCCCATTTTAGGCACATAGAATTTGAATTCAGATGGGATACATTCTCACCTGGAGCCCAGCAGTTTAATAAACATGGAGCCTGAGACTTAAATTCAAGTCTGGGCTTCCCAAGTGTTTGAATATCCCAAAGAACCCTCCATCCTTAGGTCTGCACCAAGTCTTAAGGGCTCAGAACCTGGCCTCCTGCCCTTCTGGAACCCTGTTTTGACAAGGCAGTTTAAGCAAGAATGTTCCCACAGCATTAACCCTTTCCCACCTTTTTGCTGGAGTGATTTTTTCCTCTAGATTGCTTTCTGACCTAAGAAGAGTAGCACATCTGTACGGGATGGCAGCATCACAGGCAGAGGCCACAGTAATGCCGCTATACCTCCCCAAAGAACTTTGCTTGGGGGGGGGGGTTACGGTTTCACCATTGTCTGAGCCCAATTTGTTGCTTTTGGTAGCAGCTGCTGCTTCTCACTCTCAAAACAAGTGTCACATGGAGCAGGTTGGATGGGGTTCAGCAAATTTTGAGTAGTCACTTGATTTAGCTAATTCCAAGAGGTTTGTGCCCACAAATACAGATACAAGGCCTCCTTCTTCCAGAAAGTGGAGCCTGAGGACAGATGGTGATCACAGGTGGTGTTGTAGGTTTGGCTTGACCCACTGTGCTACAACCCCAACCCCAACATGTATCTTAGAGACGGGGAAGGAAGATGTGAGGAGAGCTAACTGAAGTCCCAGAGCTAGTATGGCAAAGCTGATGGGCTCGGTTTCCTGGCTCCTCGTCCAGCTCTCCTTCCAGCCAAAGCGTGTGCCAATTCTAATCCTTGACTCTTCCCATTTTATTCACCGTAGTCCCAAACATCTGAGGCTTTCCCAGCCATGCTACCACACCTTCCCTTAGGTGCTGTAAATGTGAGAGAATTTCAGATTGTGCTTCATTTTCTTATGTTTGTGAGGCCTAGGGTGAGAAGTAATGGAGTATAGATGTGAGGAATAGAAAAGTGCTAAGTCAGCTTTCCCCATACTTCCTGGGATGTGTGTGTATGTGTGTTTGACATTTATTCATATGGACATTTTGATGCCCAGATAAACCTGAAGAGTGATGGGGAAGGTCTTAACCATCAAAAGTCCAACCTAAGATGAAAGTAGAAGTGAATGTTCGCCAGCACAAAAGATACCATGTGTCCATTCATACACAGTGGAGCAGGCCCCCCTTCCTTCCTAGCCTTGCCTCTGCACTCAGATACAGTGTCAATCTGGAAAAACCTAGATAAGCAGTGGACCTTTCCATTGGGCAGGGCCTTACATGAACAGGTAGAAGCTACTTATATCTAAGATCTCAAATTGTTCTATTTTATAGTCTGTCAACAAAATCTGATGCAAATTCATAGCCAGAAAGGACAGAATGAACAGTTAAGAATGATTTTAACAGCCCCATCCCCAAAACTTTTCATGTAGGCAGAATTTCTTAGAACTTCTTGAAGTCAAAAGCAGTGGGTTCATTGCTCCCATTTTTGATACATGAAGAACTCTGGATATAACAGTTGCCTTCAGGTATTTGAATCACTGTCATGCTTCTAATGTGTCTGGTATATTCTATGGGAACTCAAGCTATAGAATTAGGAATAATGAATAGAAGTCTCAGGGTACATTTTTTTTTATTTAAACAAACAAACAACCCCACGCTTCAGAACTTTCTGAAAGTTTAACAGTAGTGTTGCCCCCAGGCCTATAGATGTTTACACAGAAGCCTGATAGTACCTGGTGTTTGCTCTGTAGATAGAACTCAGTTCTTTGACAAAAGCACTAAAGATGCTCTCCAATTTTGAAGTTAGGTGATCGTATATGTCAGTCACATATGGCACCATGACAAAAAGCTCTGTTGTTCCCTTGCAAATCTTACAAATCACACGTGTCCACTGTGAGGAAAAGGAGACCATATGCAGACCACCAACTCCTGACAGAATGTTCTGCAGACTAGACACAGAGATACTGCACTGGCTCCTTTGGGCTTTCCAAGTTTTTTGTTTGACTTCTGATTTGTCATCTTCTCAAGGTATCCTGTTTGTCTTCTCATAATGTGCAAACGCACATGACAAATAGAAACCAGCCAAGAAATGCTTCCTTCCTTTAGGGAAGCCTTGGCATCTCAGAACCTCTCTTCAACTTCCCTTTCATCTCCAGGTCCTCAACTAACACTCAAGTAGCTGAGAGGTAGTCTCAGACTTGATGGTTTATTCTAGTGCCTTTCCCAGAAGTCTTTGCGTTTTCTTAGGGAGTTCTGGATGAACAAGGTAATGTGAAACAGAAGTCTAACACTTAAAAGATGTTACTGTTGGGCTGGTGTTGTGGCACAGTGCGTTATCCTGCTACCTGTGACACCTGCTTCCCACATCAGAGTACCTGTTTTTGAGTTCTGGCTGCTCTGCTTCTGTTCCAGCCCCATGCTAGAGGGTCTGGGAAGGTTGTGGAGAATGGGTCCAAGTATGTGGATGCCTATTGCACAAGTGAGGGACCCTGATGGAGTTCTAGGCTCCTGGCTTCTGCCTGGCCCAGCTCTGGCTGTTGCAACCATTTGGGAAGTGGAACAATAAATGAAGGATCTCTTTCTCTCCCTCTCTTTTATCACTCTGCTTTCCAATTTTAAAAGTTACTAGTGGTAGGATTTCACCCTGAGATTTGCAGAAAGATTGGGAACTGGAAAAGAAAACAAACTCTGACATATGAGTTGTTTTCTAACTGACCCCTTCTAATGCCATCTATAAAAGAAATTCACTAAAAGGCATGAATTCCAGTGGTTCCCAGCTAAGAAATTCCGTGAGTGTGGGTGAGGTTTATTTGACTGGAACTGGGTTGAGAGTTGTGCCTTTTCCATGACTGCTGCATATCTCCTGATCCCCACAAAGGAAACCTTATTCACGAGGCATGTCATGATATGCAAAGAATGCTCATGAAATGTCCTCCATAAATCAGTGGAAGCATCCTTCTTGATTTATATTTTGGGAGCTCAGAGAACATTTAATATTGAACCATCAGATAATTTCTGGAGTTTTTAGTGGCAGTTCCTCCAGTTCATGTTAGACTAAATCATAGTGGTCTGAAGGGAAACTGATTTATATCTGATCATGTGATAGGCTTCTTGTTTCCCTAATGAAAGGTGACTGAAGCCTCAACTCCCATTTCTTGCCTTCAGCACCCCCTCTCCACACTCATTTACACAACTACAGATGGCTGGAGAGAAAGATGAAAAGAGGAGAGGGCTTTTACTTCCCAGCCTGAGATCTGATGTCAGCAGAGTGTCTTGCAACCCTGAAGGAGAAGTCACTTGACCAACCACCGAATACATGACCCTGTGGGTAGGTGCTATGGTGTGATTTAATCGCTGCTAAAGGTGATCACATTCAGCATCACCTATAGGTTCAAGTCCCAGCTACTTTATTTTCAATTTGCCTCTCCATTAATATGCCTGGGAGGCAACAAAAGATGACTCAAATACTTGGAACCCTGTCACCATGAGGAAGACCTGGATCTAGTTCCAGGCTCCTGGCTTTGACCCGACCCAGGTCCAGTTATTGCAGCCATTTGGGGAGTGAACCAGCAGATGGAAGATGCATTCTTTCTCTCTGTCTCCTGACACACATTTTCCAAATGAATGTATCTATTAAAAAGGTATGTTGCCACAGAATGTGCAGGAACAAAATGTATTAACTCAGTCAAAATCAGACAACATGATTCATCTTTCAGTAATCATTTTCACAACACCCATGCCTTTTACCATTCTTTGTGAGCGGGAACTATGTAAGCCAAGTTCTTTGCTCAGAACTTGGCTTGAAGTCAGCCTAACTCCAACAGTTCATACTTCTTTGACTAAGGTCTTTAAGACTCCTGCAGAAGTGAGCAAAACAGAATGAACTATGTTCCCTGGCTGTTTGTGAGAGTCTAAATATATCTTTGCTTTCTTAGAAAGCTGTTGGCACAGTTGCTGCCCTGGAATTCTTGTTAAGGATCTCCCACTGCTTGTCCTTTGACCTTACACTCCTTGGAAAATTAAGGTGGGATTTTTGGCACTCACTGCAAAAGTGACTTACATTTCTGCTTCAGATGGCTTCCAGTAATTCCCAAGTTACACTTCAGAACTTCAGTTTCTTCCTTAATTGACCAAATCTGAGGAATCTGGTGGTAAAGTTGAGATTTATTCATGTGCTTTGTTTTTGAGAAGTGGCTTAAAAGTTTCTTCATATATCAGCATGAAAATTTGATCCATGCTAGCTTTGGAATTTGAAAAATGGGTAGATTCACTTACATGGAAAATCATTATAGCCCAAGGATACTAATAGGTCCTTCAGAGAGCAAGTCAAAGTTCCTGTTTCTAGGCATTTCATATTCTTGGAAAGGAATTTTTGTGAAAAGTTGATATTTAAGGTAGATTAAAGAATACATCCTATCCTGAAGAATATCTAACCAGAAAATAAAATCTTTTTGTAGTTTTCATGTCTGTATTGACATCCCATATTGTGATGATTCATACTTTCATGAATATCAAATTACTTGAATTTTTTAGAATGAAATTAACATCTATATTCCAGTAAAATTAATTTTCGTTCACAAATGGAATTATCTGTAATAATATGCTATTGCTACGTAATAGTTGCTTCTGAATGCTTATTAGTATTAGCAGAGCTTGCTTCATGAAATTAAGATAACCAGGTCTTATTTTAAATTATTTTTATGTTAAAATAGGAAATTTTACACAAAGCCAAAGCATAAATTTCACATGTTCGGAAATGTTGCATGAGACCCAACCATAATTGCCATTAATTTATCAAAGCACCTAGATGTGTCCTTTTGCTTGCACTCCAGAGCCCTCTGTAACGTAAATGATGATAAATACCTTCTCAAATTGAGTGCATTAGTCCCCATCTGAGGGTAGTGCAGGTAAGTGACTGAGCCAAGGATTTCAAACAAGGCCTGTGATTCTGAAACCTCTCACTCTTCTGTGTAAGAAATTGCCTTCCATCTGCATAACAAAGCATTGTTTCTCATTGTACAGTACATTGCAATTGAAGGCATTATTCTGGAGTTCTGTGGTTCTGAATTAATAAGCCAATCAGCAAACATTTATTTTTCATACAGCTGGGTGAGTTCTAGCAAGGTAGCTGGATCTCTGCTGACTAAACTTCATGGTTCCTTTATTTTGAAGTATGGAGTAGATACGTATGGCGTTCACTTCTCTTGCCAGTTTTACAAAGTTTACACTACATAGGAAGAGCATAGGACATTCTAGTTTCCACACAGGACACACCCTTTCTTGTAAGTATGCTATGATTATACAGGTGGAAACTGTGACCTCAGATTATGATTGCTCAGCTCACAAAGCAGCTGGTATACCCCTAAGAAGCCATAAATTAAAAACATTTTTCTTCAGACCAGTTGCTTTACTGGTGACCCTGTAAGTATTTGGTTCAGTAGCTAAATCACAACTTGGAATGCCTAGCTCAAGTTCCAGTTCTGCTTCTAATCCATCTGCTTGGTAATGTATGCCTTTAGAGGCAGCACATAACGTGGTTGAGGGCCTGCCAACCTGTGTGGCAGACCGGCCGTGAGCTCACAGCCTGGCTCAGCTAGGGCTGTTATCAACATTTTGGAGGTGAATTAGTGGGTAGGAGTTTTCTTTCTCTCCCTTTCAAATAAAACAAACCAAATAAATTGTTTTTTAAATGTATTTATTTATTTGAAACATCTAGGGGGAGAGAGAGAGAAAGGGAGGGAGGGATTAAAGGGGGAAAGGAGAGAGAGAGAAAGAGAGAGAATGAATTTGAGTGGTAAATGCTGGTTTATTCTCCATATGGCCACAACAGCTAGAGCTAAGCCAAAGACAGGAGCCAGTAGCTTCATGCATGTCAGGCACCTTGGTGGCAAGGGCCCAGGTATTTGGGCCATCTTTTACTGCCTCTCACAAGCCATTCTCAAGGAGTTGCATTGGAAGTGGAGTAGATGGGGCTCGAACTTGGCACTCATATGAAATGTTGACTCCGCAGGAAGCAGCTTTACCTAATGTGCCACAGCATTGGCCCCAACAAAGTGTGTTTTTGAAACTCCTTCAAATAAATAGACTTTGATTTCAAGTACCATCACAAACGATTTAAGAGTGAAAGTATTGCAGGCCTACCCTTTGCTAGCCACATTGCTATAATCTATAAGAAAAGCTTGAGTGGCTGGCTGTTTATGGGGTGAACTTGGTATTACACAGGCTTACCTTCACATTCCAGCTTGTACCTGTGCGATGTTGAGTGCGTTGCTTAATCTTTTTCAGGTGCCATTTCTATCTCTGTAAAAAGATCAATAACTATAGTGCACTAATGACCAAATGAGTTGTAACAGTATTTATATAAAATAATGTGTGCAGAGCACAGTCCTTAATGTTTAGTAAGTAATCAAAAATGTTGTCTTGTTCTAAAATGAGGTCATCAAGATGCTTTACTGTTTTTGAAGAGACAGCAGGTGCCCACAGATTCAGGAAATAGAAACCTGTTAACGTCATACTAAATTGTGGGAAGTGTGTTCAGCAGTCCTCTCATCCACAGGGATATGTTTCACAACCCAGTAGATATCTGAAACTGATTCTTACTGAATGTGTTATGTGCTCACCTATACACCTGCAATGCCTTTTCATCTGAGGTGCGTACTGTGGGGTGTGTCATGTTTTTTACTGTTCAAGGTGTTACATAAAACTAGCACGGATCTTTTTTTTCTTTCTTCATAGTTTCATGCTTAGAAGGTTTGTTCTTAAGATATATTCTTATTTGGAAGGCAGATTTGCACAGAGAGAGAGAGAGAAATCATTCTTCCCTCTGCTGGTTCACTAGAGGGAGAGAGAGAGAAATCCCTCTGCAGGTTCACTCTCCAAATGGCCGCAATGGTTGAGGCTGGACCAGGTCAAAACCAGAAGCCAGGAGTTTCTTCCAGTTCTCCCCACATGAGAATAGGACCCAAGGACTTGAACCAACTTCCATTGCTTTCCCAGGCACATTAGTAGGGAGGTGATTCACAAGTGGAGTGGCAGGGACTCAAACCAGTGCGCTTGTGGGATGCGAGTGCAACAGGGGATGACTTTTCTTGCCACACTGGAATAGTGGCTCCAGAAGATTCACTGTTACTATAATAACCTCAGCAAGCATTTTTTTTCTTATTGAATTGAGGACTTGAATTGTCAGCTTCTCTCTTGCATTTGGGCGGCGGGGAGGGGACTCTTTATCAAACAAATAGGAACTACCTGAAAACAAGCAGTGTAGACCTCCCAGTGGCTTGGATGACGGAAGTACCTTTGGAGTTAATGGTTAGTACAGACAGTGTGGATGGGCTGGACAAAGGGATGATTCATGTTGGTGTAGGGCACAGTGGGCTGGTATGAGATTTCTTCATGCGACTGAAAGTGGCATGAAATGTTTAAATGGTTTATCTCTGGAGTTTCCACTAAGTGTGTTCACACTGCAGTTGACTGCAGTTAACTGCAAACATGTAACACACACTGCAGGTAAGGGAAGCTGACTGTAATAAGGCTTAACAGCAAGACGCTGGGATTTCCAGTTGACCTTCTTGGATACGATCTTGTGTTTTGGCACTGCCTTAACAAAGCACCACTGACTGGTGGTTTAGAAAGCGGAAATGAGGGGCTAGCACTTCTGGGGGCTAGAGGTTGTAAATCATGGCTTTGGCAGGGCCATGATCCTGTGAGAGCCTGGAAGGAAAAGCCCCCTGGCTTTGCTTTCCCATCCTTGGAAAGCCTGCTGTCGCATGGTGTTCATCCTGTGTCTCTTGCTGTCATCTTCTCTCTAATGTCTGTGTGTCCAAATGTTGCCTTTTTACGAAGACACTTAGCTTGCAGATGTGATTACCTCTTTAAAGGCCCTGGTTCAGATAAGATCAAGTTCTAGGATACTGGCAATTAGGATTTAAATGTATTTTTGCTCCTGGGACACAGTTCAGTTTTTAGCAAACACATATTCTCTGGCATTGTCTGTAACCTTAGACATCACTGGTGAAATTTCTTCTTCTTTTGGTGCTTAGTTACTGCCTTCAGTTGGGTATTTGAGAAGCTGTGGATTATGTATCATCCATAGCCTTTGGATCTGGTAGAAATTTGTCATCCTGGCACAGACTGTTTTCTCGGATATAAACTTACTCATGTTCTTTTCATGGTCTTTTAAAAGCCTCCCTCACTATTTACTTTGTAGATTTAAAATTGCAAGAGAAATGCGTTTACTCTAATAGTTCAGTAATACATAAAGGCAAAACACAGCTGTCTCACCCTTTCTTCCATTTTCACCTTCTCCAATGTTACAGTCAATTCTAATGGCTTGGTCTTTCCATGTGCTTCTTTTTTGTTTTAAGATTTATTTTATTTTTATTGGAAAGTCATATATACAGAGCAGAGGATAGACAGAGAAGAAGATCTTCCGTCCATTGATTCACTCCCCAAGCGGCCGCAATGGCTGGAGCTGCACCAATAAGAAACCAGGAGCCCGGAGCCTCTTCTGGGTCTTTCACGTGGGTGCAGGTTCTCCACATTTTGGGCTGTCCTCAACTGCTTTCCCAGGCCACAAACAGGAAACCATATGGGATCCCGGCTTATGCAAGCCGAGGACTTCGGCCGCTGGGCAACTGCACTGCTCTCTTTCCGTGTGCTTCCTACTGCTCAAATAAGTGCCAAAGTATGTTGTCATTTCTGTGGTGGTTTATTTTTTATGGAAAATGGAATTGTGCCATGTTAATTATTTTGCTTGCTTCCTAGCTGGAGGAGGGACAGGAAGAGAACACACTAGTGCTTGTTTATTTTCAATAGTTGTATAATATGTGAATGTACTGCATTTTTTCAATTATTTACTTGCTGTTGTAAAGTTAGATTGCCATCGTTCCATTTTGCGTATAGGAAATGTTGAGTAACACGAATCTTTTGTTTCTCTACCATGAAGTCTGAACAGTTATTTTTATAGGAAGAATCCATAATGTCAGACAAGTATGTCTGAAGGGGTTTCATAGTGACAAGGGAACCAGCCTGTCCATTGCCATTTTGCCATGTACTTTTTTTTTTTTTTAAGGGGAGGAAACAAAGAGGTTGCATGAGACCTGGTGGGGAACTTTCAAAGTTGTTTGGAAGTCCCTTTGCACCTTTAAATGAATGCTTCCTGAATTGCATTAATTTGGTGTTGCCATGTTCCTTTTGTAAGCCAGAAAATAAGCCTCCATGTGTCGCACGCTACACGTTATTGCCAATTAGACAAGACAGTTAGGCTCTTCAGAAAAAATAATTGGGACACACTAAGGGTTACCTGGACGTTACAGGTAAGCTTAAATCCTCCACTGTAGGGCAGTTTCAGGGCTTAGTTTGTCTATGGAGATGTCAACGGTGATGTTCCCTACAGGACTTGTGGTTATTAGCTTCACTCATAGGAAGCAGCTCTATTTTCAGAGCAAGCACAGGGCAGATTGTTTAGCAGTTTGTGGTCTATAGCCAGCTATTGTTCTTCAGTGATCTGAGTTCACCTGAGAGCTTAACTGCAGGAAATGAGTCTGCAGGCTTATTTGTCCTAACCAATGAAGAATGGAATGTGACTAAAATGAGGAAGGAGGAAATGTGATCGACTTGGATATATACGGACACTTTTATTCTTGACCTTTAAAAAACTCATATTGAACTTTCTCTGTCACTAAATGTTATCTCTCCAACAGATTTTCTGATTAGTACATCTGGGTTTTCCCCATTCTAATGTATTTCCAATAGATAATAGTAGCTGTGCCCTGTGTTTCATCAACTCCTGATGGGGGGATACATATACAGCCTTCACTTGTTTGGTAGTACAACTAATATTGCAAAGAATTTCCTATACAACTATGTTTGTGAGGTCATGTGACCTCCAGGATTTGGGCCATGCTTAAATACTCCCCAAACACTTGGGCCATCTTCTGCTTTCCCAGGCCATCAGCAGGAAGCTAGATTGGAAGTGGAGCAGCTGGGATACAAACTGGCACCCACATGAGATGCTGGTGTCACAAGCAACTGCTTACTTTGCTGTGCCGCAACTCGGCCCCTTTTGATGTTTCCAAATACACAGTTGTATTGTCTGCAACTTATGATAGGTATTGTTCCTTCCTTTCCACTTTGGAGATTTACTTTGCATTGTGATGCGTTATCTGTATATTATTATACAACAAAAACAATCGGGTCTTTTGTTTTCTGATTCACATAGGCTTGTATTTTTAAACTGCATATCATGACCCATTTTGTGGATCATTATGTCCACTTATAGCCAAAAATTTTCAAGTAATATAGCATAAATTAGAATAGAAAAAAGTCAGACCATGACATATAAGAAGAATTATGAGTCTTGGGTTTGAATTGCGTGTGCTTATGTTACTGAGTCACAGTATAAAATTCATAGCTTACTGTAAGCTGTAGTAGGAAAAAATTTGAAATGTCCTCACCTACTTGGTCCTTTCTGGAACTTACAAATACTTGTCCACGTCCCTTGGCAGTTGAGAATACCTTTGCCGCTTGGCTTCCATATCCTTTTATCGTCCCATAATTATGTAGATGACTGGGTAGAATTATGTAAGCACCAGAGTGTTTGGTCTGCGTTTGGGAGGAATGACAGTGAGTGACTGAAGTTCTAGGCTGGGATGCCACACCTTCAGCTGATTATGTAGACAATGGAGGCCATCTGAAAAGCAAGGGAAGGTAAAGGAATTATTTAATTCAGATAATACAGTGAATCTGCTGATACTGCCTGTTTAGTTTACTTTGAATTGTTTGCCGCAGTGATATGCAGGGGGTACAAATCTACAATTCATTTTCTAGCTGCTTTTCTGAGCACTCAGGCAATCATTTCTCAAGGAGGCGGAAGGAAGTGAGATCTAATCATGACCCAGGCCTTCAGGAATTATCCCCTTGTGTCTTTATAGATTGCCCACCACCCACTGAGATGTATTGTGAAGCGCAGAATAACTGAGGCATGGTCCTTGCCTTCAAGGGGCAATTGTTAGCTGATTTTGTCTCCTATTGACACAGGTACAATTAAAATGTAAAAAGTGATTTAAAAAGTAAAGAGGACATTAAACAGGCCAAAGTGGCCTTCTGTGAGTCAGTAGTCATATTATTATGACTTTATATATAGCATGTATATGTAATATACTTATATATAATATATGGAATATAAGTATATGCAAATTATATATTTTTTACTTTAAGCTAGGGTATCTATGGCTATCATCTGCTTTCATCCTCTTTTATGCTGAGAGCTCTCTCTCTTCATCTTACCCTCAGTTCATCCACTCATATGACCACCTGCTTCTTGCACCCACATCTCAAACTTGCAGACTTCTCCTGCCCCTTTGATTCATGACCTTCCTGTTTCTGCTCTTGCCACCACCTACTTGACATGTGTCCTATTTCTCATGCTTGGCTCTCAGGAAAGCAGCAAAGAAGGGAGACCAGAAAGGGAAGATGTCTCTCATGGTTCGTGCCTACTGGTACTGTGCCACAGATTTTTCATTTTTTTTTTGAAGGATTTATTTATTTTACTTGAAAGAATTCAGAGAGAGAAAGATCTTCCACCCACTGGTTCACTACCTAAATGGCCACCATGCTTAGAACTGGGCAGGTCTGAAGTTGGGATCCAAGAGCTTCTTCCATGTCTCCCATGGGATGCCAATGCTGCAGGCAGAGGAACAACTTGCTGTACCACCACACCGGCCCTGACTTTTTCTTTTTCAGCCTGCTGGCCCCTCTCATCATGCTCTAGCCCTGTCTATACTAACTGAGCCCTGGCGGCAGCCCACTCTCCACCTACTCAGAGCCTGGTCCCTTGTGGCAGCTAAGTGAGTCTAGAGTAAGACACCCAGTCACCCGGACTTGCTGGAAATCTGTGATTGTTCATCTCAAGTGTGTTCCTAGTGATTTTTCCCAGTTCTGCTCTTTTTCTCAAGGCCCCACGCTCTGCTGCTGTTCTAAATGAACATTTCATTTACACCTTTTGCTCTTAGACTTCTAGGTTCTTTCCCCCATCCCTCTCCCCATTTAGACTCTCAGTTGATGACTTTGCTTATTTTAAAACTTATAATAATCAAAAGAGGACTCCCAGTTCCAATATGGGACACTGCCTATATTTTCTGCCTTCTTTCCTGTATCTGTATGGATGGCCAATGTTCACATCATAGCCTAACCACTCCTCTTGTGTATTGGACTTATGTCCTCTTGCCTACTGAAGAGTGTTGCCTGGCAATTCTTCCTATTCTTGAATCACCAGTTCCCCTCTCCCTACTGATCATTCACATTTGCAAAACAAGCAGCCTTTCCTCTGGTGGTGTTAGTATAATAGGAGTGTTCTACTGGTTGTTTTCTACTGTGGAACCAGAAAATAATGGAAATGCCTTAAGTGACTTAGAATGCTGATAACTTTCCCTTAGTTAATTTAATTAGTTAAATTACATCTTCAGGTTTTGCTACTGAATGATTTTTATGTGCTGGACCCTCCACTGGATGCTGGGAATACAAAGGTGAATAAAATGCCATGAACATCCCTGGAGAAATCAGACAAGTGAGGATGTGCACCTGTAGGTGCAATACACTGCCATGTGCAGAAGAGTAGGGGTGTTAGGGATTAAATACTGTAGTCACACAAAGGATCTCATTCCAAGCTCTGGTTCCAATGGGTCAGGCAGTTTCCTCTAAAACATTGTCTGGGATTTCTTGAAAACTGATCTGATCTTGGTTACGAGGTTAGCTTTTTTGTAACTAGGAGATTATACCTAAGACAAACTGCTTATGAAGGAAGGTTTATTTGGGTTTACAGTTTTGGAGGGTCACTGTCTCAGATTGGACAAACCCCATTTTTTGGTGACCTGGGTGAGGTGGAAGGATGGCAGTGATGGTCACCTGGTGAGCCCTGGGCCTGTGTGCTCTGTTTTCTAGCAGAGTCACATCTGACTAAGAACCAGTACCAGCTAGAGATGGCTATTGCTATTATTCTAAAAAATTCTTACTAAACTGCTAGGCAGATCAGTACCCTCCCTTTGACCATAATCTCACTTGTGGTCTCCCACCCACTCAAGTCCTCAATGAGCCCGGGCTGGCTTTTCTTCACAGTTCTGGATCTTGCCCAGCCACCCAGGGCACAAGCAGAGTTCCTCAGCACAAGTTGGCAGTTCTCACAGATTCATGAACATGAATGTGGCTGAATTCCAACTTGACATTTTTTTTCACAGTAGGTAAATAGACCTTGGTATTGACTAAATTTGTTACTTTAGGGATCAGTTCAATGTTTCATGAAACTGACATGCACATTTCAAAAGGCTCAAAATAATGAAATGAAAACAGAATTTATGATTTCCACAAACTATCTCTGCCTTGGTCATTATCTTTTTGAAAGTTTGCATTGTCAGGGAACTCCAGACTGTGCATTTCAAAGCTCCAATACTAGAAATGTTGTCAATCTTATAAACCCTTGCCTTACACTGGGGAAATTTTATGCAAATTCCTTAGTAGACAAAACAGTAGCTTCCCATAAATATCCCCATATTAGTCGCTGGAAGTCGTGAACATATTAGGCTTTGTGACTGGGGTCATATATGGCTGTTTATCAGCTGCCTGTACTACAGGTCAATTATCTTGGATTAACCAATAACCCAACACAGTCACTAGGGTCCCTTACCTCATGTGTAAGACAGAGGGAGGCAGAAAAGAGGGATCCAGGCAGATCGCAATGTGAGAAACTGCCCAGTATCACTTCCTTGAAGGTGCGGGGAGGAGGCCATGAAACCAGGAAAGCAGGTGGCCTCTAGAAATTGGAAGGAAAAACAGATTCTCCCTTAGAGCTTCCAGAAGAAATATGACCCTGTTGGCATATGGTGATAGCCATTTTGGACTTCTGACCTTCAGAAGTATAAAATAGTTAGTAAGTATTGGCTGAGCCCACTACATTTGTGAATTTTTTTCTTATTTTTATTGTTTATACAGTTGAAAAGAATGCATGCTAACATGGGCCTCTGATTAGGGTGGGGAGAGTCAGGGAGGAAAATGGGTGGGGTGGTGGGACATATGTTTCAGTCTTTTTTTTTTTTTTCCTGTGTCTACAGGGGAGCAGGGGGAGAGGGCCATTCCTTGCTGTCAAACCACATTAGCACCTGGGAGTGGAGGATGACCCTAGGGAGCCTGATGTGGAAAGTGTTCTGAGGGTGTTACATGAGTGGTTTTGATAGTTCTGAAAAGCTGTTGGTTTCATTGCTCCATAGTTGAGAAAATCTTTCCAAGGTCTCCTGGCTGACCAAGTCCACCTTAGTGTATCCACAGACCCAGGAACACGTTGCAAAGCTTGCCCAGGAGCGTTGTTCAATCTACTCTGTTTTCTATCCTTTAGCAAGGCAGTTGACATCCCCTGCTGGCCTAGATGAAGTAGCCATCATGTCCTCTGTGTGCATCTGGATATGCTGCCCATTGCACAGACATTAGCAACTGAGGAGGCCCAGACCCAATATATATATACTCCAAGACTGGATTATACATTCTGTGATTTTCCCTATGATCATGGTCTGAGTCCAGCAGTCTAGTTAAGGTGTCCTGCAAGACACCTCACCTGGGGTAGACTCGGATTTGACTCTTGTGCGCACCAGCGGTGCAGGATTACGTGCTGTCTGTCACCTGCACCAGCAAACACACATACTGGTGGATTCAATTGTATCAGTTCTGCTGTAGCCCCATGGCTCACACAAATCGCCAGTTGCTGTGAATCAGCCCGAGAAGCCCACCACAGTACTAGTCCTTATGCATACCAGTGGGTGCCACAGCTGGTCAGGATGACTCCTGATAGTCCCCATCAGGCCTCTCCGCAGCCCAGGTTTTTGCATGTGCCAGCCTCTACTGCAGTCTACCCTGGCCCAGGCTGCATCCCATCTAGCTCTTATGCATACACATGGGTGCTGTGGTTTAACTCAGCCAACCCTGCCCCCAGACACAGCCCTCACATATGCCAACAGGTGCAGTCACCTTGTCCAGCTTGCCCCCCTCCCAGCCTTGTTTTTGTGCTAATCAGCAATAGGTATAGCTTAGCAGCAGAGTACCCCTAGTTCTGCTTCCAGGCATGTTCCCAGACATGGCTTTCATCAATTCCTGGCACTTGCCAGCTGGTGCTGTGGCCTAGCTTGACTGACTGGCACCCATTCTAGCCCTCTTGCATGCTAGCCAATGCAGTAGCCTAATTCACCCACAGACCAGCCTGCCCCTAGTCCTAGCTCTCAAGCTCAGGAATGAAACACTAGCCCAGCAAGGGAGTCTGCACATTTCCTCTACCAGGTCCACTCTCAGCCCTGGGTCCTGTGTGTGTCAGCAGGTACTGTGGTGCAATCTGAGATAGCCCAAACCCAATCTCAGCATTCACCAACAGGTACTATGGCCTGGCCCACCTGGTCTGCCTCGAGTCCCAGGTGCAGCAGTGTAGCCCAGTCTGGCCCAATTCCACATATGTCCTGATGTGTGTTTGGTCCAACCCAGTATGGCCTGCACCCTGTCCTTGCTATCACTCATGTCAGTATATGCTGTTCATCAACCTTGCCCAGCCTGCCCCTAGACATAGCTCACACATGTGCCAATTGGGTGCTACAGCCTTGCCCAGCTTGGTCCACCCACAGATCTGGCTCTTGTACTTGCCAGTGGGAGCTGCAGCCCAGCAGGGGAGTCCCTGGGATTTTTTTACCAGGCCTATTCCCAATGCTGGGTCTTACATGGGCTGTCAGGTGCTTTGACCCAGCCTAGCATGGCCCCCCCATAGTCTCAGCTCTCACTGGTGAGTGTTGCAGTTCAGCCCAGTCACCCATGGCCCACAACCTGTGCTGTGCCAATGAGTGCTAAGGCATGGCCCAGCCTGGCCTGTCCCCAGACTGGTATACCCACACAAATGCTAGTGAATGCAGCAGCCTTGCATGGAGGTCACTAATGTTTGTGATTCTTTGTTATAGCAGCAATAGAGTAAATAGGTGAGGAAAGGATGTGTTGAGGTATAATGAAATAATCTGCGGCTTACCAATACCATTCATGTTTGAAACCAAATTCACCATTTAATATTCACAATTTAATTAAACTGTGACTGGTTTCCAGCGGATAATGTTTGTGAAGCTGTTTCAGTTTCCCAAATCAATCAATTAAGCTTTTAAAAGGTGAAAGTTGGGCTTGGCACAGTGGCCTAGAGGCTAAAGTCCTCACTTTGAATGTGCCAGGATCCCATATGGGTGCCGGTTCTAATCCCGGCGGCCCCACTTCCCATCCAGCTCCCTGCTTGTGGCCTGGAAAAGAAGTCAAGGATGGCCCAAAACCTTGGGACCGTGCACCTGTGTGGGAGACCCAGAAAGAAGGCCCTGGCTCCTGGCTTTGGATGGGTTCAGCTCCGGTCATCGCAGTCACTTGGGGAGTGAATCATGGGACAGAAGAATTTTCTTTCTGTGTCTCCTCCTCTCTGTATATTTGCCTTCCCAATAAAAATAAATAAGTCTTTTATAAAAAAAAAAAAAAGGTAAAAGTTAACCATTTTAAGTCCAGCTCTCAGCCTGGTAAAGAATCTAGATCATAATACAGCTACTTCATGTTGTTTATGATGTTAATTATAATCAAAATCATAAAGCACAGTTGCAAGTGTAGATGAGAGAGTTTTTGAGTAAATAGAGAACCAAGTTAGATCAATAGAGACTGAGATTACTGAACAGACTGTAGGCTATTAAAGGAAATAAATACAAAAGTGAAGTCTTTTTACAGTTGTTCTGTTTCTGATAATTAATGTTTATAAAGGAGAAATAAATTCTGACACCTAATAATTTTCAGAGTATCGTGACACTGATTTTCTTGCCTTAACAGGATCACTAGATGTAGAGGAATTTAATTTGTGAATCACAACCACTGCAAAATGGATTTAAATAGTTTTAAATTAATTTTTAAAAAAAGATTTATTTATTTTTATTGGAAAGGCAGATTTACAGAGAGAAGGAGAGACAGAAAGATCTTCTATTCAGCTGATTCACTTCTGGGCATATCCTCTGGCCATCTGAAGCTAGCAGTCAGGTGCTTCTTCTGGTTCACCCACACAGATGCATGGTCCCAAGGCTCTACCTCATCTTCCTCTGTTTTCCCAGGCCACAAGCAGAGAGCTAGATGGGAAGTGGAGCAACCAGTACACAAAGTGGCATCCATTAGGCGTACTGGTGCTTGTAGGCTGAGGATTAGGCAATTGAACTATTGTGATGGCTCCTATCGCTGGATTTTTAGGGAAAAAATAGCTTGTAGGGAATTAGACTCCATTTTGCTTTTTTTTTTTTAAGATTTATTTCTATTTTTATTGGAAAGGCGGATATACAGAGAGAAGAAACAGAGAGGAAGATCCGTCCGATGACTCACTCCCCAAGTGAGCGCAACGGCCGATACTATGCCGATCCGAAGCCAGGAGCCTCTTCCAGGTCTCCCACGCAGGTGCAGGGTCCCAAAGCCCTGGGCCATCCTCAACTGCTTTCTCGGGCCACAGGCAGGGAATTGGAAGGGAAGCGGGGGCCACCGGGATTAGAACCAGTGCCCATATGGGATCCCGGGCGTTCAAGGCGAGGACCTTAACCACTGCACCACTGTGCTGGGCCCGTTGCTTGAATTTTTTAAAGATACGTTCCAGTTTTTAGGCTGTGAGGCTTATTTTCCTTAAACTTGCACTTAAAACATAGTCTTGTAAGGTTTGTCTGTCTAATGTCTTTTTTTGTTTATTTATTTACAGTTTTTAAAAATGGTTTTTTGGTACAGTTTAGTTGGCGCTGAGGTCTCCCTTCACGCCACCCCCAAGTTTCCTCCCCTCCCCTCTTTTCTCCCTTCCAGTCACAGTGGATGTCTCTCCTGTATTTTCACAAGTCCATCCTGTTGCCACTGGAGTGTCTCTCAACCTTGTAAGAGAGTCTCAGTCATTTCGTTAAGAGTCCATTATATGTAGGGTCCTAATGAAGATACAGTGTGGACTAGACCTTCTTTAGATGTGGCTAGATCCTGCTTTAGATGTGCCTGGGGGAACGGTGCGGTAACCTAGCAGCTAAAGTACTTGCTTACACGCACCTACATCCCATATGGGGGTGCCGGTTCTAATCCCAGCAGCCCAGCTTCCCATCCAGCTCCCTGCTTGCGTCCTGGGAAAGCATTCGAGGATGGCCCAAAGCCTTGGGACCCTGCACCAATGGATAGTAAATCTTTCTGTCTGTCTCTGCTCCTCTCTGTGTATCTGACTTTCCATTAAAAATAAATAAATCCTTTAAAAACTAAAGTGTCCCTGGAGGACTGATATCCATATTGATGGATGGAGGGCTGAATATGAGAGAGAGGATCAAGGATGTCTGCAGGTTTGGGACCATAGTGAGGCAAGTGAGGAACCCAAGTAGAAAATTTAAGGGGGGTTCTCATTCTCTGGAATATCACAGATCGTTCCTGTATTTGTGCGACTCTGAACAAGTGTTTCCTTAAGACTGAGCTGCCATGTCTCCTTAAGCTTTGTACCTGCGTTGGCACTTGCCTCAGTAATATTACTCGAAAGGTGAAGCTGTGGGCAGTGTACTGTAATGAGGAGTATCATCTTGCTTCTAGCTTAGAACCCAGGCTTTCGCTGGGATGCCTTCTGCATACCAGACCACCCCTCTTTGACCAACCCTAGACAGTTGCACAGAATTCATAGAAGGCCTAACAGCCTGGCTACAGATCAGTTTACAATTGAGCATGGTCCTGCCTTTGAAGCACAGTTGCTAATGATACCTTGATCCAGGTTCAAGACTCACTCCCTTAGGAGAGCTTGACCCTATAGTTGTCTGCAGCAGAAATCCTGCCTTCTATGTGTTACAGAATTTGAAGGAACAGAAATCCAATCAACTCACCTTTGATTGTAGGAAACTGAGTCAATGATGATTGTGGTCTGTGTTGTGCAATACAGAAGCTTTTGGCATTTGTGAAAGCCTATATTGAGTCTGGGTAGTGATGGTAAGGGTGATAATTGCTTCTCTGTGTGTACTGCCTTGGTCAGTTCTGCCTGCCCCTGCCTGTTGGGCAAGGGGTCAGTTGCTGATGCAACACAGTGTAGATAGAAGATGGGTTGTAAGTGGGGAGGGAATTTATGCACAGCTGTGTAGCAATGTGCACTCAATTCCTTAAATTCTCATCTCTGTTTAGACTGTGCCCTAGGTACCTGTGTACAACATAGCCACATGCTGGGAGATGACACTGTGTATTTTAAGCATAAGTGACCAGGGAACGTCTCTTTGATTGTGTAACACTGGAAGCTTTGTGGTCAGGGAACTGGCCTTATTAGAAAAGGAAAGTGTCTGGAACCCACTGGTTGGGATTAGCTTGTTTGTTTGTTTGTTTGTTTGTTTTTAGTGGAGCCAGCTCTCTGCTAAGCTAGCTATAGAGGGAAGGAAAAAAGCCTCCAGGGCCATCCACATTTATTTCCTGCTAACCAAAGGTTTACTGTTCTCCTTACCAAACTGCAGGCAGTTTGGGAGGAGAGACAACTTTGATCAGTCTTTGAAACCCATAGATTGCCTTGCTTGGAGAGAATTGCTTAGCATATACTTAATTATATATTATAGCATATACTTAATTATGGAACGAAAGAAAAGGTTACCCTCAATGTTGGATACCTGCTGTGTCAAAAAATACATGGATGAATAGTCCATAAGCTTCATTTTTCATGAGTTTTTTGAAGACCCCTTTTATGTATGATCTCAAAATTTTATTGCACCAAAATTAACTTATCTTTTAATGCTCTTCTCCCTGGACTTGTTTTTGAAGTTACCCCTACATGCTTTCATGGCAGCTTGAAAACATGGGCTGTGTCATTATGATGCAAACCACATATTTTGGCATAGAACAAACTGGAACATATGGTTAGGGGTGGCTGTTAGATCTTACTGTAGAAATTGGTAGCACCTTCCCCCCCCCCCCCCAGACCTTTTCATTTTTGTTTCTAAGTGTTTGTTTCTGCCATATTGAGGAGTTAAGGCAAAGGATCTTTAGTTGTCAGGGCATTAGGGTTCCAGCCAGCTTTCTCGTTGCCTTTTTAGTTGTGCCTGGACAGTGTGTGGAGATGACAAGTTTGGGAATTAACCACAGTGTTCCTTTTAGAAATATTCTTCTCGTGTAAATCTAATGTTCATAATCATAACAACCATCAGCAGCGTCAACCTCATCATGGCTAATATGGTTTTTGGAAGATTTGCTAGATGTTTGCAATGTGCCGAGCTCTTTCTGTGGATTACCTTGTTTGGTTCTTGAGACTGTTCATCTGTTCACCTGTTCCTTACCAGACTTTAGTTCACATCACAATCCTTTCCACAGTCTGTCTTTTAGATATGTTCCTTATGCCCACAGTGCTCCTCCCAAGAGTCAAGCAGGCTCTGCATGGGTCTTGCCATTGCCTTCCAAGGTGGCGCTCGCCTTTTCATCCATGGTAGAGGGAACTGTACTGTGTTTTGGATATTAAAGGAATGTGTCATACACATTCAGTTTATACATATTTGCTAACATCATCCTATCCTACCTGTCTTCTTTTGAGGCATTTGTGCAAAAAGAAAGGTGTTTCCTGAGATTCTTTATATGAGAAATGTATTTCCAAGTATTTTTAAGAAACAAACATTGTGTTAAGAAGTTTCTGAGCTTTTGACACCATGGCCATCTTGGACCAGATCGTTCTTTGCTGTGTGACCTGGGATGTGAACCACAGGGCACTCTTAAAGGCTTCCTTGGCTGCTACCCAGATGTCAGCAGCACCTACTCTAAGTAGCGAGAATGAAAAATGTTTCTGGACAGGGCCAAATGTTCCTACACTGGGATGGAGTGGAGGGCACAGAATTGCCTCTAGCTGGGAACTGGTGTTCTAAGCCCATGGTTGGAAAGGGTTAGCCTTGCACCAGAATAGAAACTGGATGCTTCCTGTTGCATTTCTACAATGCAGTTTTTTGTATTTTTTGCAACTGCTTGCAGTTTCACTATTTTGGCTTCTGTGTGAGATATCAACACTCATTATTAAGTATTAATAGGCTGTAGAAAATGTAAATATATATAATTCCTTTCAGCAATTTATAACCAAGATAACACGTAAGTTGACTATTTACAAATTGTCTAATGAACTTTCACCTCACAGTATGTCTTTTTTATGATGGAAAACTTTAGCATGAATAATTTTTTAAGTTCTAGCCACTTTTACTGTTTCAAGATTCGAATAGAGTCAGCTGGCCCAACTTATTTCATTATTTATATCTCATATATTTATAATTGTCTTCATAACAAGCAGAGAAGGGTGTTTTTCAGGAACGCATTCCAAAGGGGGCTCTTTGTCTCCCACTTTATGTAAGAAGAGAATATAAGTACGTAAGGAAGCTTGAAAACCCCAGAAAAGGTCCTGGAACAAAATAATCAAGGGTAAGAACTTAGTTGGAATTTCCTTTCTTTTTTAACCTGCCCACTTAATGTTTTTCAAAGATAAAATTTGTTCCTCTCCGTTTCAAAGTTCATAAATCCTTTATATTAACACTTTTGCATTTCATCTAAAGAAAATTGGAAGTTATCTAAAATACCAACCTATCTCCTGTTTGGATAAACTCTGAGCTACGTGGGCATTTGGGGTGAAAATTTATAACCTACTTCAGGAGCCTGGTCCACTGCGTATTCATTTTTGCTGTCGTGGCCAGAAGGTATATTGCTCTGTTTGATTTCCCCTCTTATGCTGCAGTCTTGTTGACTGTCTCCCTGCCCTCATACTGCAATGGCTGTTTCCCCAGCCCTGGAGTTTGAGCCAGTTAGAGTCTTAGGGCATGTTACTCTAAGTATTCCTTTAGCCCCCCCTCTCCGGGTGCATTGGTCCTGATTTCTCTGCCATTATTTTCATCACCTTTTTGGCCTTTGTGATTTTTTTTTTCTCATGTTGCCTTCAAGATCTCCCTTTGCCCTGGAGTGGCGATCCCAGAAATGTAGCAGGGAGCCAGGAAGATACAGTGGAGGATGTTACAGTTTGGACAGGATCTGGGTCCCTAAACTCATGCAGATGTTGAAACCCTGAAGTCTTAGGTTAGTGGCTAATGGGTGAATGTTAATAGCTCATGGATTAAGGGCAGAGACTGTATCCAATTATGGCATGTGGAAAGTGAGCCAAGTGCAAGGTTTTTAGGTCATTGGGCTAGCAGAGGCTGACCTCTAAAGGGCAGTGCTAGCTTCTCCCTGTGTCCTGACTTTCCTCATAATTGTTTCTCTTTATACACTCTGTTATCCTCATTCTCACCAGATAGCCAGACACATAAATGTGTCTGGCTATCCCATCTTGGATTGTGAACCTCTGAAGCTATAAGCAGAAATAATCCTTCCTTCCTAAGTGGCAATTCAGAGGTATTTTCATTAAAGTGATAAGATGACTAATGCAGAGGGTCTGCACTGGAGTACCTATTCAGGTGTCCTGATTGGCCTAGGTAACTCCTCTACCTGGAATAAAATCCTAACTTCATCATCAAGCAGGAAGTCCAGCTTCTCTTTGCCTTAAAAATGTCCCTGCATGGCATCTGCTTTGGAACTTTCCAAAGTGTTCCAGGTCGCCACCTCTCGCTGAATACACTTGCTCTGCCAGGAAAGGTCTGGACGCACGGAAATTAGCAGCAAATGAGCTCCTTATTTTCTGTGTCTCATGCCCTGTGCACCTGGCAAGGCCCTTTTCCTGAAATCCGCCTCTCTTCAGGCCTTTGTTCTTTTCCCTTTGCCCCTGCTCCGTGGCTCCCCGCTTGGCTTTCCTCAGCAGCTGATGCCACCCCGTCTATCCATCCATACATCCTCCTCCTAACTCATGGCACCAAGCTATGCTTAGGAACAAAAGCCTTTGGAAGAATAAGTGAGAACTTTTGATCCACCTGTGACCCCCTTTGAAAAAGCAATTCGGATGCTCTCTGTTGCAGTTGTCTTATTTGCTATTATCTCTACTCTACCTCAGTTTCTTTTATTTGGAAGCTGTGTGCTGACCTGATTGAAATATTCTTAGCTCACAAAAGTGAACAGCTGGGCCAGCATTTGAAGCAGGACGAGACTTGTTGCATTCTCCCTGGCTGAGGCTGAGAAAGGAGGAGCTGGCCAGAAGGAAATGAGAAGAGTAATGAAAATTACTCAAAATCAATTCAGTGTTTGATTTTTAAAAAGCATGTACTAAATGCACCACAGTATCCTGAGTGGCCCCTGGAACAGAAGGAAAAGTGGATGTAAGGGAAAAGTAGTCTGATCTCATCAAGAGTTCCAGCTTGTTTTGGCAGATGCACCTCGGCTGTGGAAGATGACACTAGTGGCAACTGAGTGAAGATTGTATAGGGGCCCGCTGAACTATCTTCGCAACTTTTCTGTAGATCTGAAAGTGAAAGTCTGCTTTAAAAGGCAGCACATGTTTTTCTCGAGAATAATTTGGATTGCTCATCTTTATTTGGTAATTAGTACTTTAAAGATTTGTCTTAGGAAGGAAATATTAACATGTAAGACAGTTGTAGCCTGTAGGAAAGAACAAGGTTATAGCTCATCTGTATTCCTGATGTGTTAGTGTCCTTGCTTGTACTATTTTCTTCACCTTCTGTTCCCTGCTGATTCTTTGTCTCCACACTTTTTCATTCAATACACATTTGCAAAACTAGGTACTGGGTTCAAATCTAAGAAACAATGAAATGAATCCCCATCCCCAAGAATGTACAGATACCATTTACATCATCTAATAATGTAAGTACTGTCATACCAGAAGGACATAGTAATTTTAATGGAAACTAAAGCCTAGAAGAGTTTGTTAGAAAAATAATCCTGGAAGTAATAAGACGGCATGGGGAGACTGACAAGGAGGTGGGGCAAAAATTAAGTGGCTGAGTAGACAGGAGCCATCAACATCAGAAGGGTCTGGTGTTGCCATTCAAAACTGATTCACTCCTTCAGTTTTTATCAGATGGATATAGGAGGACAGCAACACATAAAGATCAGAGATTTTGTCATGTCATGATTCTCCATCCATCACACTGACTCAGTATTTCTTGAAAACACGGCTAAGTCTGAAGGAGTTGTTCTTGCCTTCAAAGGAGTCAGTGATGGGAATCATGGTTTATTTTTAAAGTCAATATTGATTCTAATGCTCAATGTCTGATACTTAAACAAATAATACTTAAGGCAGTGATTTTCATCCTGGCAATGGAATGAAATAAATCTTTGCTTTTATTCTTGGGCAACCCATGTCTTCAGCTGCTTTCCATTTTTTAAAGCCTCCTGTGATTAAACATGAGAAGTTCTTATTTAAAGGGGCTGATGAATTGCTTCTTTTTCACGCTTGAATTAAAGCTAAGAATAAAAATGCATCTCAGCACTTTTTAATGATTCCTAGACTTTCCGTACTTTTGGGGAAAGTGCCAAGTCTTACCTTCTGGATCCCTTGATATTCTTGGGATCCAGAAGTGCTCATGTGTTTATGTTTAGAAAAAAAGAGGTCACTGCTTCTTGAAATCTGAGCCTCTATACCTTGGTGTTTCTGACTGGTTCATATCTCAGCCCTTGTAGTCATCTTTCCTTTGCTGACTCTTCTTGTCGTTGATATTTCCTTCAGTGGTGAAGAATAATCGCTTTGAGCTGGAGGCTGTGCCCTATTGCAGTGCAACCAGAAAGGAGTAAACTGAATCTGACCCTTACTTTACATGGCTATCATAAAACTGATTTTTTATTATTATTGTTTTCTTTTAGACCACGAAGAGAGCAGAGCATCTACTCAAGGCTTATAAACACTTGGCTTTGATTATCAAATTAATGGCTCCCCTCCTCCTGCCACACCAAGCCTAGGAATAATTTTCCTCTGATGCAGAAAGAATTGAATTTTTAGTTTGAAAGATGAATGTTTTTAAGAAAGATTATGTTTTAGGCTGAAGCTACCTGCAACTTATGTTATCTATATCATGGGTGAAACTTTAAATTGGTAATACAACATATTAACAAATGCAGTGATAATGGGTGGCAAACATTTGACTGGTGAGAATTCTATTTGAGATATGTAAATGACTGTGAGAAGTATCTGAAGTACAGTGGCCAAACTTCATGGTGTGTGGCCTCAAAATCTAAGGTTTATCCTCAGGCCTTAAACACTAGGTTATCCCGGCTTATACCCAAACCGTACTGCCAGGTAAAATGAATTTGATCTTGTTCTCACTTCATTATTGGACTGAAGCCTTGGTGGAGATGAAATGACAGCCTCCTAGATTTAGTTCTTTTTTTCCTTTTTGGAAATGTCTGCATTACATTTCAGAATGTTTCATTGGTAAATATTGCATAGGATTCCTGTGCATGTCTCTTCCCACATGGTTAAATTATCCTGAAATCCAAAGAAATGTTTTGACTTCCATCTCTATCATTAAGATGTTTCTGTTACTGTCTTTGTTGAAAATGTCAGAGTTTACTGACATGGATTTTTAATCCACCAAGCCAGTAGGAAAAAAAATCAGGTTGAGTGACAGCACATTTATTATGATAATAACCAGTGGCGTCACTGGAGTTAGTATAACTTGTAGCTTTTGCAAATTATTCAGCTGTTACTCAATAATGGGACAGTGCATTACTCAACCTTGATTGAGAATGTACCAATGGCTCCATTTATCAGATAGTGAGGATTTAAATCTTCAGTGAAATTAATGACAGCTGTAGGAATTCTCAGCTGCACTTGTAACTGGAAGTGCTTAACCATCCAATTAATCATGAATGGATGGATTCAGTGAAACACAAAATTCAATCCGCTTTTGCAAGGATGGCTTTGAAAAATTGGAGGCCTGCATTTTTCTCTATTGAATGCAAGTGTGTAGTGAAATGTCATAAATTCTTAGAAAGAATGCAAAGAATTGTTTATCCTTTACTTCCTGCCTTTTTTTTTTTTCTTGCCTGCTTCCTACAAATATTTATTATACACCTTTCATGTGCCAAGACCACTGTAGGGACCCAGATAAAAAGGATATATATTGAGTGGGTCTTCTTGGAAAGGTAGAACACCCACAGCTGCAATTATAACTCAATGGGTAGATGAGGAGAAAGGGGATTTGTCAACTAGATGTCAGGCCCCTGCACAGGGAGAGAGGAGGCATCAGAATATTTCTGCACCAAGGATTTTCAGAGTGCATCCTCTGTTCCTCCCACTGTGGAGGAAGCATGTTTGGGAAGTTAGAGAGGCATACCATGGCCAGAACTTGTTGGAAGAACAAGATGAAAGGTGAGCCTAGAAGTTGACAGGGACAATTTAAGATATCCTACCCATCTATTTGTTGTTGCCTACAGGAGACATATCTCACCAACAAAGATCAGTGGAAACTATATCTCATGGATTTTGATTTTTTTGCTCCATCTCTTCTAAACACTTTTTTTTTCTCATTAAATTCTTCACTGACTCACAGATCATATAGTAACATCATACAACTACATTTTCTTGACGAAGGTTCTTTATTGTCTTCATTTCTTCAGTGACACATTAGTCATTCAGTAGCATGTTATTTAACTTCATGGCGTTGTAAATTTTTATTTTTCTTCCTGTTGTTGATTTTGTGTTGTGGCTTTTAAGAGGATATATAGTAACTGTGTAAAGGAGACTAACGTATCCAGATGCATACAATGCAGTATGCATCCATCCCTACTTTCAGATCAAAGATGGACTCCAGACTATACCATTGTAGTAAATTGACTAAAATCTGTCGGGGGTAGGAGTTTTGGGGGAGAATCCCAGGCTATACAAAATTGTATCATATAACTCAAAAACTCAAAATAAAATTTTTTTGAAAATGGACTCCCAATGGAACTGTTAATTATATCTTGAAAATAGGATGCTGGGCTCTCTGCCATTGTCCATGCCTGTAGTGATGGACATATGACTATTTATGAAGCACTGTACTATAGTAACAATATAGGGGGACTCAGTAGGAGGGGAGGGGCCTTGGAGAAGTGGAAATCCCAGGGCCTATGAAACTGTATCATGAAATGATGATAATAATAATAAAACAAGAAAAGAAGTCACTCCCTGGCATATCTCTCTTTTGAAGTAAGTAAACAGATGTTTTCCCATTTTTTGTTTTAGTGTAATAGTATAAAGCAAAGGGACAGGCACTTGGTCTAAGGGTAAAAATGCCTGCTTCCCTGATGGACTGTCTGGATCTGACACTTAGCACTGACTCTTAACTGTCTAGATCTTTTCTTGTTCAGACATCGGGAAACTATGGGTAGTTGCTCAGTTGGATTCTTTCTACCTACCCAGGAAACCTAGATGAGTCCCCAGCTCTTGACTTTGACCTCAGCCAGTCATCATTGGAGTTTGGGGTCTCAGCCAACAGATGGTTGCTTTTTTTCTATCTCTTTACCTCTCAAATAAAAATTTTTAAAGTACAAGATAAGGATTTTGAGTTGATTTAGTACTGTTTATATCCAGCTTTAGTCAATATGAGGGATCTTCAAACAGTTCATGGAAAAGACACATTATGAAAAAGACTGAACAAGTTTCAAAATTTCTCTTTAACAAATTCAAGTTACCTTTTAATTTTACCTTCCACAAGCTTTCCCAAGTTCCCTGGTAGGCAGAGAAAGATGCCAGATGAATCTCAATTTCAGTTTCAAAGGCAGAATTCTTCCAACTCATGGCACAGTGAATTGCTTAGGACTTTTGTAGAGATTTCCAAATGAAAATGTGACCAGCAGACTTTCAACAGAAACCAGCATCCCATACCAGACTACCAGTTTGAATCCTGGATACTTCACACCCAATTTAGCTCCCTCCTAACATGCCCAAGAAAGCACTGGGAGATGGCCCAGCTGTTTGGGCACCTGCCTCCACACAAAAGACCTGGACAGAGTTTTTGATACTGGGCTTCAGTCTTTTGCAGCCCTGATTTTGGTAATGTGAACCAACAAATACATGATTCTCTCTCTCTCTCTCTCTCTGTCTGTCTGTCTGTCTGTCTTTTCTGTTATTCTGTCTTCCAAATAGATAAACCCATCAATATTTAAGCATACTTTCACCCGATTAGCAGCAATTAAGAGTTCAAAAGAATTATTTTTTTTTTAAAGATTTATTTTTATTATTTTTTTATTGGAAAGGCGGATGTACAGAGAGAAGAGACAGAGAGGAAGATCTTCCATCTGATGATTCACTCCCCAAGTGAGCGCAACGGGCCGATACTATGCCGATCCGAAGCCAGGAGCCCCTTCCGGGTCTCCCACGCGGGTGCAGGGTCCCAAAGCCTTGGGCCGTCCTCGACTGCTTTCCCGGGCCACAGGCAGGGAGCTGGAAGGGAAGCGGGGCTGCCGGGATTAGAACCGGCGCCCATATGGGATCCCGGGCGTGGAAGGCGAGGACCTTTAACCACTTGCGCCACTGCGCCGGGCCCCAAAAGAATTATTTTTTAGGGTCCGGTGCAGGAACCTAGTAGCTAAAGTCCTCACCTTGCATCCTCCAGGATCCCATTTGAGTGCCAGTTTGTGTCTTGGCTGCTCCGCTTCCCATCCAGCTCCCTGATTGTAATCTGGGAAAGCAGTTGAGGACGGCCCAAAGCCTTGGGACCCTGCACCCGTGTGGGAGACCTGGAAGAGGCCCTGGACTCCTGGCTTCAGATTGGCTCAGCACCAGCCATTACAGCCACTTGGGAAGTGAACCAGTGAATGGAAGCTCTTTCTCTGTGTCTCCTTCCCCTCCTCCTCTCTATATATCTGCCATTCCAATATGAAGAAATAAATCTTTTTTTTAAAAAAAAAAAAAGAATCATCTTTATAGATTTTGTGTGTAGTGGAGAGAGATTTGACCCATTGCACATGATAGGCTGAAACTTGATGAAAATTATCGTGGCTTTTTTTTTCTTGAGGGAACGGAGCACTGTTTTTGATTGGCATGTAATTATTCATAGGTATGCAGAGATACAAAGTGATATTCTGATGTATGCACATTGTGTGATGATTAAATTAGAGCAGTTAGCATATCTGGCACCTCAAATATTTGTGATAAGAATAATAAAAAATCCTCTCCTGGCTATTTTGACATATCCAATACATTATTGCTAGGTCTTGTCATCCCACTGTGTGTAGAATATCAGAAATTGCTCCTCCTATGTAGCTGTAACATGTATCCATTGCTAACCTTTCACCATTCCTCTCACCTCTTGCCTTCCCCATTCTCGGTAATCACTGTGGTACTGTTAGGTTCTATGAGATCGACTTGTTCAGATTCCGCAGGTGAGTAATTTTTTGTGCTGTGATTTTTTTCCTATCATATTGTCCTCTAGGTTCATCCGTGTTATCACAAACGACTGGATTGCATCCTTTGTGACTGAATAATATCCCATTGTGTATCTGCCCCACATTTTCCATCGATTTGTTCGTGGATACTAAAGCTGATTTGAAATCTTGACAGTTCTGAATAATATTGCAGCAAACGTGAGAATTCAGATGTCTTTTTCATGAAATGGTTTCACTTTATTTGGATATGTATTTCCTGACGTGGCACCTGGATCACACTGTAGCTGTATTTTTGATGTTCAATAATTTTATGCCAAAATTCTCAGCACTTTATGTAAAATACACACGTTTATCCAAAACCACAAATTCAAAAAGCTGACATGGAAAGAACAAAATTTTGAATAGTCTCATATATACTTAAAATAAAATTTACTTTAGAAATCTCCTGACAATTAAGGACTTAATTTTACTAGTGAATTCTGCTAACCATTTAATGGAAAAAGAACAGCAGTGTAATAAGCAGTTCAGAAATCAGAGAAAGATTAAACACATTCCAACTAGTTTTGAAATCAACATAATCCAGTATGAAAAACCTAATGAGCATATAAAAATATTTCAGAACCATAGTAACAGTACAGATTTTTAAAAATAAAATCTGGAAAAAGTGTAAATATATAATATATGAATCACTAGCCTTTTCTGCACTTTTTTCTTTGTGTTTCTGCCTGCATTTGAAATTTTTGATTTGGCATGTTTTCATGATGGTAGTTATTCTTTTACATCAAAGATAGGATTCCATGATTTCCTTCTTTTGGGATTTTGATAGTCTCATCTCTGCTTGCTTAATGGTGTTCCATATGTTTATTTTCATTCTTTTAAGCTTTTTGGTCCAATTAGGTATGCCTTCTTCAAGCTCTAAAATTCTTCTGTCTATTCAATTCCATTTGTTCCATTTGTGTTTTCAATTATATTTTTTATTTATTTTGCTGACTTCTTTGGTCATCTTGGATTATCTTGGATTATCTTCCTAATGTCATGGAATTGCCTGTTTTCTCTTGTATCTCAGTAACATTACTCTTTCATTTCTTCATCAAGCCATTTGTCAAGTTCCATTTCTTTGTGGTCTATTGCTACAGAAATACTGTATTCCTTTGAAGTTATCATGTTACCCTGTTAACGCATGGTTGTGGTTCTCTGTTGGGCTTTGTGCATTGACTGGATGTGCAGGGTGTGTGTGTGTGTGTGTGTGTGTGTGTGTGTGTGAGAGAGAGAGAGAGAGAGAGCGCGGGGGTGGGGGTGTTGCCTTTTGTTGTTTGGCTGTACAGGGGCCAGGCTATAAGACTGTGCCCAATTAGAAATTGTGTCAGTTATGTTTGAAGGTTGCACAATTATGGTCATAGGACCTCATGGGCCAACCTGCTCAGGGAATTCTCCCTAACTCCTTCTGGGGCTGAGGTTTAATGGATAAGGCCAAGTATGCTTCTTGGGACCTCAACAGTCCAAACATCTGCTTATTACAGCCGTATGAGGGTGGGCAGGTCTGCCCAGGTGGCCGGTCAGGCACTCAGGAAAGGCTACCTGGCTGCTTCCCAGGGTCATGTGGATGAATGTAGTGGGCAATGCTGCCTACTGCTTCCCTCGGTCCCTGTGGGACATGCCACCCAGAGCTGATTGTTTGCTTCTCAGTGCGGAGAGGAAGTGAGAAGGGAAGCTGACACCTTCTAGGGACACAGAAGGATGGATGGAGCTTCCTTAGCCTTTTTCTGGGAACCTCTATGGGCTGTGCTGCTCAGGGTCTGCCACCCAAGTTTTCCCCAGGCAGCTGCTTCACAGGATGCCAAGGGGGTAGTGTCTTAAGGTGGCTCCATGCAGCAAAAGCCTGGGAGCTACAGAGCACAATGAGAGCTGAGGTTTTTTGGTGGTGTTGTTGTTTTCCCCCAAGAATAGTCTGCAAGGTGGTAACTCCCAGGGTGGATTAAGTGATCCTCGGGAATACCAGGCTTCAGGTGGCATGAGTAGCACTGCTCCAGCTTAACCTTTTGCTGCCAAGCAAAAATCATTAAGTTGGGATTAATTTCAAGAGACACAATGGCAGATGATATGAGCATGATTCCCCATTTTAGAAGGCCATTGTATGTCTCCTTGCTCTGCAGCGTATCGTCGCGTGCTCCCTGTCCTGTCCTCCACAAGTCTTCCTGCCTGCGGTTGGCAGAAGGGTGGAGGAGGCAGTCCCTTCAACTCCTGGCCAACACAGTTTCAGGGGCTCAGCCTGAAGGGACTGCCTCCAGGCCAGAAAGGGTAGGATTGCACCTGGCTCTGGGTTTCACCGTAAGGGTGTAGTACTAAGGGATGGGTTTAATTTCCCTTTCCTTCCTCCAAGCGTGAAGTGTTTCTCTCCATTCTGTGTTGCTTGGAGTCAGGCACAAGGAGCATGATCACCTGTTGTCTTCTACCTTTGTAAATACATCTTTTCTTATTATGGTGCAAACACCAGGCACTGTCTGCCACCTGGCTTCCCCAGCTGTTGTGAAGGTAGATGGTGTGTGACCAGCTGTTCCAGTTGAAGAGGGGGTGGTGGGGGGAGGACCTCACTCAGTTGCATTCTTTTGCAGGCCTCTAGGTGTTTCATTTTTTATTTCTCCTCTCGCCTCCTTCCACCCAACTTTTGAGGTGACTTAGAAGAAGAACATAAAAATAATAAACAATGTATTGTGAGACAAAGAAGAGAATCTAGGGAAATATAAAGTAGAATAAAAGATCTATGGCTAGAACTTGGCCATGAACTTTATGATGGCTAAAACAAAAACCAACACATCATAAACCCTGTAGTCTGTGGGGAGAAAATGGCCCAAGACAGACGATGATTTAATTTTTATTTTTCTGTAACACAGATTCTAACACTTGTGAACAGCTGGTTTCTCTGGTTCCCAGCCTTCCATGATCTAAAAAAAACATTTTCACAGGGTGTGTGTGTGTGTGGCAGAGGGTGTCTTCGCCCATGAATTTCTCTGTGTTAATGTGATCATTTCCAGTGTCTCTTATGTACAAGGCATCTCTACAGAATTCTCATGTGGGGATTAATTTGGTGTTCCATCAAGACAGCTGATAACATCACCCGCCAAGAAGGGCTGTGTCAACTTCAGCCACATTGACTTAACTCTTCTGAGGATTGCTCTTTGATAATAATTCATCGCAGTTTATTTTTCTTGTGAAGTTTGTGCATCCTGCAAGTACGGGTTTCATTTTTCTTTCATAGCATCTTTACAGCCTTCCATTATACATGGTGATAGTTTGTGTTATATTCCAATTTTGTCGTGGAGCAATAGAATTTGCAATAAAACCAAGTTCTGTGGAATTTACTTGATAAGACAAAGATTGCTTAAAACAAGAAAGGCTTACTTTTGAAATTCTTATTCTCAATATAAATCCTGGCATCCACCCAGGGAGACATTTTGTTTGCCTATCATTGTTGATTTTTTTTTCTTTTTGGTTATAAATAAGTTCTGGAACAAGTGGCAGACCACATTTCAATAGCAATTTTCAAAATTCAATTCACACTCTTTTAAAGTCTTTTGTGATCTTTTCTTAGAAGGACTTATTTTTAGCAATAACTTTGTTGTATTATAGATAGTATTGTCTTGGACTTAAATAATTGGTGATCAGAAGCTTTTCACAACATATTAAGGTTCCAAAAATGATGATCTATCGAAAATTCTAAATATATGTAGAAACCTCTCACCTCTCTTTTATCACCTCTAGTATTTCTTTCTTTCAGTCTCAGTGACCCATAAGAAGATAGAAAAAATGCTGATAATTTGTTGGTGGAAATATCTTAAAAATGTTGAAAAGTACTGAAATCCTCAAGTTGAAAATTATCCCATTAAAAGATATTATTGTACTCTTTTATACCTTTAGCAAGTGTCTAGTACTATGCTTAGCACATACTAAACAATTGATAAGTTGTGTAAAATAGAGCTACTTCAAAAGGTTTGAGGAAGGTAAAATTAAAAGATACATTTATCTGCATGCAGACTCACTCTAAAAATCCATGAATATAAGGGATGTTTAAAATCTCATGGAAAATGCACATTGTAAAAAGCTGCATGGATTTCAAACTGGTTTTTTTTTGCCCCAAAAAAGACTTATCTTTCAATTCCATCTTTTCTGATTTGTTGACACACCTTCTTGCGTATCCCCTGCATCTAAGCACTTTAATTTGTTTTTTTGGAGTAGATTTCTGATTTACCATTTTTCTCTTTTGCCGCTGTCATTATCCCATCAGAATCCCAGTCAGTGTGTCTGGCTGCCGCCTTTCACACTTCCAGACAGCACTTCCTAATGCATCTTCTCAGTCTGAAACTCTCATTCATTGACTTGGTGCAGCATCAGCCAGCTACTCCCAGCCAGATGGCTGCACACACCTCCTCTTGGCTGTCCTGATGGCTGTGATCATGTGTATTCTGCCCCGCAAGTTTCGTTTCCTCTACTCCTCATCAGGAGCTCTGAAGTACTTGTTTCCCAACACGGAGAGGCAGCCCTCCCGTGCCTTTATGCTCGCTGATCCCACCTTTTTGTGCAACACCTGGGTTGCCATTTTCGCATCCCAGCAGATCATGAAGATCAAGTTCAAGCTTGGCTTCTCTATCTTCAGTGCCATTTCCATCTCAGACCTCTGCCCTCCTGCAACCCCAAAGTTAGTAGCTCTTATTTCTTCCATCAAACAGTGGAGTTTAGCACTAAACTGTTTTGTTTCATAAACACATATCTCATTTCCTCTACATGATTGTGAGCTATTTAAGGGCAAAAGTGTGATTTTTACTTAAAAAAAAAGAAGAAGAAAGTTTTTTTTTTCACTTGAAAATTAGTTACAGCAAGAAGGGGAGGTCCTTGAGTCTCTGTCACCAAGTGGGAGACCCAATCAGCCTTCCTGTCTCCTGACTTTGACCTGGCCCTGCTCTGGCTATTGTAGGCATTTAGGAAGAACCCCAGGATGATGGCCCTGGAATTCAGCCATTTAAATTCTATGTGTTTATGGATCATAGTTCCTAATCTGTTAAGATGAAGATCCAACATGATAATAAATCTATTTTTGAGTAGTTCAGCACAGTTTAAAATTGAGTTATTTGGGAGGGGGGTTGTTTATTTTTTGTTTTGTGTGTGTCTGTGTGTGTGTTTGTGAGTTATGTGTTTTTTAAGCATATATTTCCAGAAAACAAAAGAGCATGGAAGTAGGATTAAAACAAACCCTGCACAGCTAAGTGAAAGCTTACAGGTATTGAGAATTCTAAGCATTTGGAATGGATTAGCTGGTTTTGTTGAGCTTGCTGGCTTTGAGTTCCAGGATGTTGATAGGCTGGCAGAGGCCAGAGGACATGGCAGTGCTCCATGTTGGGTGACCAACCCCAGCTGTGGCCATCAGGAGAGGGTTACTGGAGTCATGAAGATGAGGCCCAGCCCCTATAGACCCCAATGATTGAAAAGAGCTCATTCAAAGCTGCCTCACAGCTCAGGATGCAAGGGTTGGGGTCCATGAGCCCCACATGCAGGGGACAGCGGTGTGACTCATGCCAGTCACTGATAGAGAAACTCAGTTGGCCATCTTCTCTTCATTCCAGAAGAGGCAAGGCCTCCCGAGGGAGACATAGTTATTGCAGGCCAAAGAAATATGGAGAAATAAGGCAATATAATCACTAAATTTTGTGTTTGCCATTATCTTTAATCATCCCAATGCTCTCACCAATAGCATTTGATTTATGTAAGATTTATATCTCTATCTTTTTTTTTTTAAGAGAGGGGTTAAAGACAGGACATGGGTTTCCCAGGAATCAGTGTGTGATTGGGTAGGTTATCTGAGGGTAGTTGTCTCATGGGTAAGTGAAGGAAGCTACAAAGACAATGGTTTGAGCTGTAAGCAGAAAGGAGCTTAAGGAGTTGTGCAAGGTAGGCATTTCACAGGGTTCCCTTTTGCAGAAGTGACTCATATTTGGGAAGTTTTACATTTTGGGAGGGATCTTGAATATTCAGGAGGGACAGGTGTTAATACTCACCAAGTCATCATGTATGTTAAATGTCTGATGGTGGAGATGTAAGCATTACAGGGAAGGGGATTTTGGCTTCCTGTGTCAAAAGGTGATGTTGGGAGTATGACAGCCACTGGCAAGTGACTCCTGAAACCAGAGAACTGGATCAGCAGTCTCTCAATAAGAAGTGTTAGTCACTGCACTGCATCATTGTCTAGTCAGCTGCTTCCCCATCAGTTTTCAGAATTGGAGCTAGCATGGTGGCATGGCAGGCTAATTATCTGCCTATTGCACCTGCATTCCATATGGGCACTGGTTTGTGTCTTGGCTGCTCCACTTCCATCAAGCTCCCTAATTTGTGGCCTAGGAAAGTATAGGGGATGGCTCAGCCCTTGCTTGAGCCATGTGGGAGACCTAGAGGATGCTCTTGGCTCCTGACTTCAGATTGGCTCAGCTCTGGCAGTTACAGCTGTTAGGGAAATGAACCAATGGGTAGAAAATCTCTCTCCAAGTTTGGATGGAATCAAAATTTCATCTCAGGATGGGATGCTATTCAACAAGTTAAGTCCCCAAAATCAAGTATGCCACCAACCCTGCGTGGAGTGTTTGCACTGCCCTGAACATATAGCCTTTACATCAGCTCTGTGGGTTAGGTTTAAAGTGCTCATTTTCAGGAGAGAAATGAACACACAAAACATAAATATCTTGTCTGAAAACAAGCATCTGATGGATGGAAACCCAAGGATTCCAGTGCAGGCCACCAAGTTTCAAAGCCCTGAACTACTTATTCCATGTCCACTCTTGCAAGAATCAGCATCCTGCACCTTCTGACACAGCAGGTTAAGCCTCCACCTCTGATACCAGCAACCTGTAAGAGTGCTGGTTTGAGGCCCAGCTGTTCCACTTTTGATCCAGCTCCCTGCTAATGTGCCTGGGAAGCTAGCAGAGTATGTCCAAGTGACATCCACATGGTAGGCTGGGATGGAGTTCTAGGCTCTTGATTTCATCTTGGCTCAACCCTGAATATTGCATTGATTTGGGTGGGTGAGCCAGCAAATGAAAGATCTTTCCTTTTCTCTCTCTTCTCCCCTGTTCCTATCCCCATTACTTTGATTTTTCAAATAAATACATCTTTGGAAAAATAGTAACTACCTGCTTGCCTTATATTTCTAAGTGAAGCATAAAGATAATTCAAGCACGTAAAGTCAGAGTAAGTCTCCCAGACTCATTTGTAGGCAGTACCATCATCTCTTTGCTACATTTGTTCGTTCCTTTGTCTTGGTGTGGAAAAGTAAAGGAACAGAATTGTGTTTTATCTTTGATAACTTTGGACATGGTACTGTGTTCTCAGATAGCCTGTGGGAACAAGAGAGAACACAAATGTGTGCTAGTCACATCATTGGTGATAGTTGATGGTGTGTGTGTTGTTCTCCAACGTGTGCTCCATCACTAAGCATTTGAAAACCTACTTTCTGGTGCTGTTAACCGCAAACTTCAGAGGAATTCAGATTATGTAAGAGAGGCTCTTCTTGGAAAAGCAAGTTTTCCAGTCACCAATTGATAGTCTTGTCTATGACCATACCACCGTGAACGCGCCCTATCTTGTCTGATCTCGGAAGCTAAGCAGGGTTGGGCCTGGTTGGTACTTGGATGGGAGACCAATTGATAGTCCCGGTGACTTGGGGCAAGCGGCTTGAGCTCTCTGTAAGGCCTCCAAAGAGCGTTGGAGGGAAATCAAGACTATGTGCCAGAGAGCACCTAGCATACTCAGGCAATGTTAGTTCAGCCCTTGAATGCAAAGAAAGGGGAGATTAACTTTTTTCTAAGCTTTCAGTCTTGGTGACCTGTTTATGTAGCAGTATCTAGCTATGCCTCACAGTTATTGACTAATTAACAAGGCTGGAGAGTCAGCCAAAGCTGGGATCACTCACTTGACCACCAACATGACTTTGGTCACCTTACTTAGTGTCTCTAATCTTTGTGTGCTTCAACATAAGTAATGAGCTCTACCTCTTCAGTGTTTCTAGCAATGAAAGTGGTAATGTCTATATGGTGCTGTTTGCTTCCTATCAGAGCCCAACTTCCTAGCCCCAAAGACTGAACTAAGAATAAGGTCTTTTCTTCTAACAAAATGAGCTCTAACACAGTAAACACAGAATTAGCAGATAAAAATAAAAGGGAAAAAAAAAAAAGCCTTGTTCTTATTTCCTCCGATTCTGTGGCATTTGGAGATGATGAATACCTCCTCAGGGAAAAGCCCATAGACCATAGACCATATTGGGATGGCCCATGGAGACAGGAGCAAGAGGCACATGTCACGTGGCCACAACCCAGGATCCACGCACAAGGAAGGGTTGCAGTGCTCTAAGATCCTGTGACATGAAGCTGGGACAGGAAGCTAGGAAGGAAGCTATGTGTAAGTGGGTCACTCATACAACAGTCAGCCTTTGATGCCCAGGCAACATGTGTACAGCTTCCAATCCCACAAACCAGGTACCACCTACTAATTTACATGTAATATCTGTATCTAATTTTAACATTATATCATCCAGTGTTTTGCTTGTGAGGCGGAGACAAAGACAAGACAGATATTTGGAATGGCTTTACTTTGGCAGGCCAGAGCCAGGAGATTGGAACTGCATCAGGTCTTTCATGTGGATGGCAGGGACCTACTTTCAGTTTTACCTGCTGCCTCCCAGGCTGCACGTGAGCAGGAAGCTAGAAACAGGAGCACAGCTGGGGCTTAAACCCAGGCACTCATGGACAGTGGCATAGCCACATCGTCTAGTTTTTCAAACTTGTAGGTCTTCAAGCCCGTAGGCCTCACAAATTTAAAAAAAACTCTCTGGTGACCAAAGGGAAAAAATCAAACCTACATAGCCTCTGTTGGACCTCCCAGATCCTTCAAAAGTATTACTCTTTTCCAAAGAACACTATGTATAAAAAATACTTAACAAAAATAGCACAACCTAGTAAATACTCAATAAAAACAGTGGCCATGATGGTTTTGAGAATGTTGCTTATCAGAATCATTTTGAGGTTAATGCAAATAATTTCAACCAATATAACTCTGTAAAGAAGGTACACATCTCTCTATATAACTCTGAATGGATAGGGAGAGGTAAATGGCAGTCTATGAATATTCTATGTCTATGAATGTTCTCAAGGTAAAAATTCAAACTGTACAGAAAGATAAAAAAATTAAAGATGAATGTGTTTTGTTCCTCCAATATGCTTCTACATAAGACTGTCACTATAATCTTTGTAACAAAGTTTAAAGCAACATACTACATTACTTTGCAATTTGACCTTGTGACATAGCAGTTTGACATTTCATAACTGAGAGGTGTGTGCCATATTCTATAATGTGCACACACTATTCTGTCTCATGAATGATCCAAATTCCTTGGTTCTCTCTAGCTGTTTTTTGGTGGGTCAAAACACTTCAATAAATTTAGCGTAAAGACGAATTGCTTTTCGTTTGTGATTCCAGAATCAGACAATATCCCATCCATGAAATGGACTAAATATGTCCCTGAGTTGAGCAGAGGGCATTGGCTGTGTAGGCCGAGAGGTGCTGAAGAAGCCTAAGAAAGGCAGATTGGTTAGTTCAGATACTTTCTGATCAGGGTTCAAGTAGAAAGGACTTTCTTATCATGCTGGCTAAGCTGATCTATTGAACTGTTGAGAATTTGGCTGCGCTGTCTCCCTCTCCTGATTTCTTCACTTGATCTTAGCCAAAAGGCCAAGAAGCAATCTCTCCTGATTTCTGGAATGATCAAGTACACAACCCAGCTTGTTCTTGGCCTGGAACTCTTGCATGAGCGATTCAGTGATCATAAGCAGGATTGCCTTAGGTGCTGTTATATTAGCACTTATGCCTGCAGGTTGGTTTCAAGTTTATTTAAACAGCTTCAAGTAGAATGGCTCACTTACATTTTTAAAAAAGATTTATTTTAATTTTTATTAGAAAGGCAGACAGATACACAGAGCGGAGGAGAGGCAGAGAGGAAGATGTTTTGTCTGTTTACTCACTCTCCAAGTGGTTGCAACGACCAGAACTGCGCCAATCCAAAGCCAGGAGCAAGAAGCCTCTTCCACGTCTCCCATACAGGTGCAGGGTCCCAAGACTTTGGGTCACCCTCAACTGCTTTTCCAAGGCTACAAGCAGGGAACTGGATGGGAAGTGGGGCCACTGAGGCATGAACCAGCGCCCGTATGGGATCCCAGTGTGTGCAAGGCAAGGACTTTAGCCACTAGGCTACTGTGCTAGACCCTCAGTCACAGATTTTTTTTTTTTAAAGATTTATTTTTATTATTTTTTCATTGGAAAGGCAGATATACAGAGAGGAGAGACAGAGAGGAAGATCTTCCGTCCGATGATTCATTCCCCAAGTGAGCGCAACGGGCCGATACTATGCCGATCCGAAGCCAGGAGCCTCTTCCGGGTCTCCCACGCGGGTGCAGGGTCCCAAAGCTTTGGGCCGTCCTCTGCTGCTTTCCCAGGCCACAGGCAGGGAGCTGGAAGGGAAGCGGGGCTGCCGGGATTAGAACCGGCGCCCATATGGGATCCCGGGCGTGCAAGGCGAGGACCTTTAACCACTTGCGCCACTGCGCCGGGCCCCCAGATTTTTTTTTTTTAATTGTTAACTTTTTCTGAGACATTGGGAAGAGGTGCAGAGAGGGAAGTTGAGAGACAGATGGAGAGACCTCCCTCACGTTAGTTCACTGGCCAGATGCCTGGGAGCAGGGGAGTCAATACAGATCTTGTAAGTGGGTGCAGGGACTTGTGGACGTCGAGCATCTCTGCTACCCCAGGGTTCGTGCTAGCTAGACGATGGAAATGGAAGCAGATATACATGCTTTCAGATAATTTATGTGTATCTTATTTCTGGTTGTTTTTGTCTAGTTGCCTCTAAGTGTGATGCCCATTTATCTTCTTAGCACACATGTGAATAGGAGTTTTTCCTGCATTCTCCCTAATTCTGGGTATTGTTAATGTTTTTTTATAGATCATTATTTCTTCATTATAGATATTTATTCATTATTTATATATTTGGAAAGTACAGAGTTTATTAAATCATCACTCTTTTCCTATTGATTTGTAGTGTTTCTTATATTGGTCTCCCGTGTTTAGGGATTGGTGTATAGTTATTTCACTGATCTGTAGCACTAATAGCTCTAGTTTCCATAATTTTATAACATGTTATAATATCTGTTTTATGCTTTAATTTTTTATTATTAATTTTATTAATTTCTGTTAAACCCTATTTTCCATGATACAGTTTTGTAGGTATAAGGATTGCACCCCTCCACCTCCCCTTCCTCCCTCTGTCTTCTCTCCCCACTGCTTTCCCCATTATTATTAAAGTAGTGTAGTCCTTCATATGCCTTAAATTTTTTTAAGATTTATTTATTTGTTATTGGAAAGTCAGATATACAGAGAGGAGGAGAGACAGAGAGGAAGATCTTCCGTCCATTGATTCACTCCCAAATGACTGCATGGCCGGAGCTGAGCCAATCCAAAGCCAGGAGCCAGGAACTTCTTCCTGGTCTCTCACGTGGGTACAGGGTCCCAAGGCTTTGGGCCGCCCTTGACTGCTTTCCCAAGCCAAAAGCAGGGAGTTGGATGGGAAGTGGGGCCCTTCGGATTAGAACTGGTACCCATATGGGATGTAGGTGCATGCAAGGCGAGAACTTTAGCTGCTACACTATCGCACCGGACCCCATATGCTGTAATTTTTTTGTGAGCAATGTCTAATGATCAGTTTTTCCAGTCAACTTTCTTATTACTTTCCCAACTTGAGCTCAGGTTCCTATTGCAATGATCTTTCCAAAGCCTAGAGGCAAAAATTATGTATGCTCTTTGTGTGAAGTCAGCACGGTGTTGAGAACTCCATGTAGTTTCCTTTCCCTGAAACCATATCAGTGACTCAATGTTTAAAAGTTTAATTTTTTTTTTAATTTATTAATAGAGAACACCAATCTTTATTCCACTGACTCTCTCTCCTGGTTCACAATAGCCAGAACTAGGCCAGGCTGAATACAGGAGCTCAGAGTTCAATTCAGATCTTTTGCGGTGATCAAAACAACTTAAGGGTTTGAGCCATCACCTACTGCCTTCCGTGCATTAGCAGGAAGCTGGAATTAGGAACAGAGCAGGTGCTTGTACGCAGCTGGCTGATACAGCATGTGGCTGTCCCAAGCAGTGCTTTAATCACTGAGAAGCCCACCTGCACTCACTCTTTCATTCAGTGAACAGATTTAAGCACTGATGATATGCAAGGCTTTGTGCTGGAAACTCTAAGACCCACAAAAGGACAAAGAGATAATCCCATCCTGAAGTGACTGTATTTGATTCACTCTGGCTTCCATTGTCTTGATCATCTGTGGGAATGCATTTCTGTTCTGGATGACCTCCCTGGATTCTGTGAGCTGTACACATAACCATTGCCTTATTGAGGGACTTAAAGCCAGTAAAAACAAAAATCACTCCACAAAACTTTTTCCAGGCTAATTTTCCATTAAGCAGATCCTGAGGTTATAGAAATGACACAGGCAAGGGTCAAGTTCTTTTCCTACATTTTTTTCTCTTCTAAATCAAGCCCTATTTTTTTTTAACCTGCGTCCAACAGGAGAAGATAACTTTTTTCTTCTTATTTTTTATATATACACTGATTGCCTAAGGCTTCTTTTATGTGTTGTTACAGGCCTCATCTGACTTTCAAGGAAACGGACTATAGTGTAGGAGTATGCTTTGTAAACCATTCTAGAGAAAATGGGAGAAGCAAGCCTGCATCAGTGACCTTACTGGAAGGGTCATTCATAGCAGTTCACGCTTACAGGAAACAATTAGTGGCTTCATCTGTGTGTGGCACAGCTTCTCACAACAGCTCGTTCCAGATTTCCTGGCAAATCCTGTTGTTTCATGTTCCATCTCTCTACTGTAACTAGATGAGTGCAGCATGAGCAGCCGCCCTTGAGTGAAGACCTTGTGCTGGGGCTAATATTTCCAGGTGCCAGGGCTGGGATCAGCCAGGTGAAGCTGCCCCGCTTACTCACCAGTATCACCTCAGTTGTTCAGAAGTTCACACTAAGTCACTAAACAAGCAGATCTGGCTCCTAATGTGGCTGCTCAATGTGCCATAATATTCTATGGCCTGTAAATAGTAAGTAAAGCTGGGTCCCTGGAGGCCAACTTTGCCTGGTGAATGATCATTTTGCCTTTCTCAGGTGGAGAGTAAGCTGAAAATGTCACCATCACTACCATTAGATACGATTCCTGTTGGATGCAAACACAGTCGTGGTTATTTTGAATGCTTTTCAATGCTTATGTTTATTCATGTTGCAGTTTATATATACATGTTCAGCATTACGCACTGGTCATCAAAGCAGTTTTTCCAAAGAACATCAGGAGGAAGCAATCCTTGTGTTCTATTCTTCCCCCAGTGTATTAAGTTAACCCATATGAAAGGACAAAAAATAGCAGTGTCTGCAATTTCATAGGGTCCAATTCAATATAAAATTTGTCAGCCCTCCTCCTGCCCCCATTACCATTGGTTTAGTTTGCAAATCTTGTAGTTCACGTCTCACTTTCTTTCTCATAGTGCCTATTGGTGAGGGATGGCATGGCTTTCATTTGCATCTCTGTCTGGGTTTTCTTTGTTTCTTGTTACTTGTGAGGTGCATTAAGAGTCTTGTGTTGTCTCCATTTCACTGTATCCTCAGATCGTGTACTCAAAGAAATATCTGCTGGAAATCAGGCCACTTGGGGCAATTGCCAAACCAGTCAGTACACAAGGACACAATTGGCACTTTCTAAAAGAATTTTACTTTCTCCTAAATAAATTATGTAGTTGTAATAAGGCCCCTTAATTTGTACTCCATTTGTGAGATGATACAGAACAAACCTGTGCTTTTAACTGTAATATGTGTTTATGCATAATTATAATTTAACTGTAAAAACAAATGTAAAAATAAGTAGTGTGAACACCATTGGAGAAGTCATCTACATAAAGGAAAAAGAAAAGCTGTAAGGGATTTCTGGAAACACCAGGTACAACTAAAATGGTGGTCCAAAGCCATATTGTTAAAGTCAAAGATTGAGGAAACCCACAGATCAAAATCTTGATAGTCCAGATAGACCATGTGAACTCAGAAATGGTAAACAAATCTTCTGGAGAGATTTGCAGGGTACTTAGTATGATTTCACATAGGCATTTCTTTAACAAGACCTAAATTGGAAATATTTTTACCATATAATCAATAGCAAACTATTGCAGAATGCTTTATTTTACTGAAGGCAACTAAAAATGTTTGATATTTTAATGAAATTTATGCTTCACAATTTGGGGCAAGTATAGTCAAAAAGGTTCTGCCCACACAATTGCTCCGCCTATATTGGTCTCTCCTGGGGTGAAGCTTCCTCAGGTACTCCATCTCTGGATGGAGTAACCACAGCCTCCTCCATACGGTTGGTGTGATGCTAACATCTCTAAGCTGGTGACTCACGTGGAACTTGCATTTTTTTAACATATTGGTTACTCAATACTATGTCAGTTAATTCCATAATGTTATAAATTGTTACTGATGTTTTTTGGGGGCTTTTAATTGATCGGGATGATACTCTGCCGGCTCTACTTTTAGACCAGAGATGGTTTCCCCAAGAAGCCATTGAACTTATCTTGACAGGAAGATGCTGGACTCTATGTTTGGTATATGCTTGCACTGAAAGAATCTCAACTGAACTTGAGCTGTGGTAATGCAATAAGGTGGAGGAATCCACCATAGGGGGAAGGTTAGGGCAGGGGTGGGGGGAATCCCAGTACCTATAAAACTGTATCATATAATGCAATGTAATTAATAAAAAAGTTAAAGGAATACCTAAGCCCTTTATGGTTTCCCTTCCTTTTTTGACCTTTTCTGGACATGCTTCTGAACTTCACTTTGACTGCTCTTTGAAGCCTGAAGAAGCAGCTCAGGCAGTTTAAAGGCTGAGTATGAATTTAAGATCTTCTGTACAATAGGAGTGGACAGCTGGAGTTATTAAGCAGCCATTATTCCTTTTATCAACATTTTTGAAGATGATCTATTTGTAAGAAGCCATCAGAGTTTTCTTAGAGAAAAACTAAGTTGTCGTCTTTGACATATAACTTCAAGATTTTCTCATTCTGACAAATGCTGGGAAGGTACCCATTATCCAGTTCTCTGGATTAAACCACAGTTTTGACAAAAATCTCTTGCTGTGAGGTTAGAGTTGCCAACAATTGACATTGCAACCATTAGAGATGGCATTGGCCAATGGACCAACCACCTAAAAAAACTTGGCATCATAGAACAAAAAAAAAAATTATAGATTCTGTTGGGAGAGAATATATCTTTCCTTCAACAAATTGGAAACCTGAGGTCCTGCCAGGCCAGGCACAGTACAAACATGTGTGCATGGAGACATCATCTAGAGCAGCCTTTGCTGAGCATACTTGGTAAAAGAGATGAAGAAGAAAAGTGGGCCTCTGCAATGTCAGTAAGGGCAAAGCTTGCCTAAGGGAACTTTATGCCTGAGGACAGCCTTGTAAGTGTGCCATTCACTCATCTATCCTAGAATGTCTGGGAGCATCTAAGAGGAGCTGTGCTCATTCTGCACGGTGGAAAAGTGGACTTTTTAGTCACTGCAAGCTGAGTGAAGAAAAGTGGGCTCAACTCCATTGGGAACATTCTACTAGCATGTAAACCAGCTAATGCAGCTATGAGAATGCAAAATTGATACCAAAGCTAACATTTACTTCTTGGATCTAGAAGGAAAACTTAACATTTGAGTGTATCCTAATGTAGAGTTCAATTTGGAACTTCTAGATACAGATGCATATTTAAATTAAAAGTACTGAATTGTAGTACTCAGTGGTACTGAGTAGTATTAAATGGAGCTGATGTGCCATATTTTATTATCCACTCCTATTCCATTTGCAACAAAATGGTTCCAAGTGGAGACCATAATGCTCCGTGAAATAAGCCAATCCCAAAAGGATAAATACTTATATTTTCTCTGATAAAGGCAACATTCATGCAAAATACAAAGTAAATATATCTATGGGTAAGCATGTATATGCATATAGTCTCATACATGAACCATATAATGGAGACTAACGTGTTGGAAAATGAATATACATTGCAGTATGCATCTCTACTCCCAAATGAAAGGACTCCCAACGAAACTGTTAAGTACACCTTGACAATGGGTTACTAGATTCTCTACCATTGTCTATTCCTATAATGCCATGAAACACTTAGCTAGCAGAATGTTAGCCTTGTGATTGTTGCTGAAGGGCTGTGCTATTGTAATAATATGGGGGTAAATGGTGTGTCAGGAGGAGAATGAGAGAGAAAAGGGGGAAGATGAAGAGGGGAATCCCTATATCTACTAAACTGTATCATGGAAAATAATAATAACAATTAAAAAGCATATGTCTAAGATTGAAAAACTTAAATTGGAAAGTTAGCATCTTGGTCTTTGTATACACATATTAAGTACTCAATAATTGTCTTATGGCTGTGTTATTTTTTAAAAATAATATTTCTTTAAGTTTCATATTTTTTAAAAGATTCATATTTTAAATTTTTTATTGGAAAGGCAAATTTACAGAGAGGAGGAGAGACAGAGAAAGTTCTGATTCACTCCCCACAATGGCTTGAGCCGAGCCACTCTGAAGCCCGGAGCCAGGGGCTTTGTCTAGACCTCCCACAGGAGTGCAGGGTCCCAGGGCTTTGGGCCATCCTTTGTTGCTTTTCCAGACTATACACAGGGAGCTGGGTAGGAAATAGAGCACCTGGGACATGAATCCAGCTCCCCTGCTGGATGCTGATGCTTGCAAGTAGGGGATTAGCCAACAGAGCCACTGCGCTGCGCTATCACGGTTACATTATTGAACAGTGTCCATCTGGAGGAATTGCATCACTGCAGAAAGTCCTGTTGGACATGCAGGTTTAGCATGTACTAACATTATGTTTGTACTCTGTGGTATTCTTATTCATTCCATAGAATAATCTGAAAGAAGGGTTTAGTTCCCTTGATGCAGAAGAAGAAAAGATCTCAGGAAAGTTTAGCAATTGTCTGTGGCAGTGGCCACTTTTGTTCCTAAAGATGCTTTAGTACTCAGTGAATTGATAGATCAGCTAGCTGGACTAGGAAGCCACCTAAGAATTGGTTTCAACAATGAGTTTGAATTTGCAGACTCGGGAAAAAGTGCCTTGACCATAATTTAATGATGTATTGAAATACTCAAATTCTCATAGGAAGTAAAAATTTTGGAATAGTGTTGTGGCATAGCAGATAAAGCCACTGCATGTGATGATGGTGTCTCATATGGGCACCATCTTGAGTCCTGGCCGCTTCATTTTCTATCCAGCTGTTAATATGTAGCAGAGGGTGGCCCATGTACTTGGGCCCCTGCACTCAAGTGATAGACTTGAAGAATCTCTGTCTTTTGGCTTCAGTCTACCCCAGCCTTGGCCATTGAGGTGTTTGGGGGTGTGAATCAGCAAGTGAATGACCTTCTGTGTCTCTTCTACCTGTTTGCGCGCGCTCTCTCTCTTTCTCTCTCAATCTCTGTGTGTGTGTGTAAAACTTTGTCTTTAAAATAAATCAGTTTTTGGGAGTTGGTGGGGAAGAAATGAAAAGTGATTTCCATTTTAAGATGACAAGATAAGGAGCCTGTGTAAGGTGATGTTACTAAGCTACCTCTGTGAGTTTATTGAAGATCATTGAAATGTACACTGAATATATGTGTGAATTTTATGGTTTGTGTGTTGATGAAGCTGTTTAAAAGAAAGAAGGGTATATGTGTCCTAAAGCTGCAGGAGAGTCAAACATTTGTTGCTGAAAAGCTGTCAAGCCTTTAATTAGTGATTCAAAGATTAATTGCAGATATTTCCTGAATTTCTCCACAATGGTGGAAGAAATCATATTGCATTGCAAATTGAACACTAGAAAACACTACCAGGGGTATTGTAATATCCTTAGGTTTTAAGGAAGGAAATTTGGGACTCAGAAGGTTAAAATAATAGGCAATAGAAAACTGGTGACAGTTTCAAATTGTCTGTCTCCCCATCCTGTGGCTGTGGACCCTGCCCTCAGCATCACACATCCACTCTGTGAATAAGTTCTCCCTCTTGTTTGGCTTGCAAGAACTTTACTTCTCCCAGGAAACAACCATAAACCAACTTTCTGGTGTTTTATCAGATTTAGTGTTGTGCCTTTATGATTCACTTAAGAGGTAAATCTTGGATGCCTTTTCTGTACTGAACTCAAAGAAAAAACTAGATCTTACCTTAACTAGATCTAGATCTTATCACTGATAGAATGAGACACGTTTCTTCCTTTTGAGCTTCCCTACCAGTCTTCCTTTGATGGTGTCTGAAATTACTTTATATGAAGGAATGGTAAAAAATTCATTATAAGATGGAATTGAGCTATATCATATATTGAAATTTTTAGCAATTAAAAATTTTTAAAATTGAAAAATAAATACATTGGAAAAGAAAAATGGAATTGAAAGTATGTTGATTTTGGTACAGATTTTTTTTCCTCCATGCATGGAAAAATGTATATTGTAAAAAACCTCTGCATGGATTTCAAATGTTATTTGCACCAAAATAAACACGTACCTTCATTCCATCTTCTGGAAACTTTCTAAAGTACTTTGCATATGCTCCTTGGCGAGTCCAAGTCTGTAATTGGCTTAGTTAATTCATTGTAGCTTACAATGGTGATTGCTTAAGAAGTTTGGGGGGAAAGTGGCATTGTGCAGCAGGTTGAGCTGCCACTAACAAACACCTGCATCCCATATGGGAATACCTGGGATCAACTGTCATCTTTGTGATCCAGCTCATGATACTGCAACTAAGGGACAGCAAAAGAAGGCACAGTGCTCGATCCCCTGCCACCTACAGGGGCAACATGAATGAAAGAACCCCTGCCACCTACATGGGAGGCAGATGGAGTTTCTTTCTCCTGACTCAGCCCTAGCTATTTCAGGCATTCAGAATGTGTACCAGATGGAAGATTTCTCTTTTTGTGTCTCTTATTCTCTCTCTCTGTCATTCTGCCTTGCAGATGAATAAATAAATAAGGAAATGAATAAATAGAGTATACTACAAAAAAAAAAAACCTTCTGAGGTGAGGTGATGAGGCATTGCCATGATACCTGAGTGTGGGGAGCAGTCCAGTTTTAAATGACTGGATAAACTGGATCGTCTTGCTCTTGACCTACTTCTGAAATGGAGTTCTAGTAAGACACAGGCTAATGGGGCAGCAATCCCTGGCTTTGGCCAGGGCTGAAACCCTTATATCCTCAGTTTGTTCTGTTGACACACACTATTACCTCCTTCTAGCCATTTCTCTCCTTGATCTTTAGATATTTCACTGGCTCTCTGCTGGTAAACCCCTCTTACCCACCTGCCTTACCCAGCCTGCTGTATACCCTTTCCCAATTCCCCTTCAGTTGTGTCCCTGCAGTCCCCTCTTGGCCTCTATGTGACTGCCTGTTCTTCCTTCTGTGTCTTTACAGATGGTCTAGGGCCTCTTCTTTACTTCTTGTTTTCTTGGAACATGCCTGAACTTTCTCTTGATCATTTAATATAAAACAGAACAAAGTAAAGATAAATAAAAAGAAGATACCCAGTCATTCAGCATCAAGTTGGCAGAACATAGCCATGAGCCAAATTTGGACTCTTGATCTCAGATCTCTGTTGTCCCTAGGATGTGGAGAGGTAACCACAGTGATTTTCCAAGTCCAAGAAGTGTAGGTTACACCAGAGGAGTAAAGCGCAAAGCAAAGGGTATGGTGACATGAGTGTAGTGCTGACTGTGAAACGGGTGCCTCTGTACCTTGTTTTCCCCTTCACTAGAATTCTCAGAAACAGGGAACTACCCCAAAACCTCTGCTTCTAAATACCTGGCAGCAGAGGAGCATAGTAAGTAATTTTGGGATTTTTGCAATCTTACTGTCATTTCAAAATAAAGTTCATTCATGGGAGCCCTTGAGTCACTCCTGTATGCTCAGAGAGGATTGAAATGCTAAGGCTTGGAAAATCATTTAGGTAATTTAGGAAATTGGCCATCTCCTGGTGGTCAGGATAGATTGAGTTTCCAGCTGGATGACTCATGGCTCCCAGGAACAGCCTGCCTTCCTGTGAACTGTCAGTCATTGGTCTTCTCAAGCATGTGGCTTCAAAACAAGGTGCAGGCCACTTGCAGAACTTCTGAATCATACTCACCTTGTGGTCCAGATGCCCTCCAGGCAGCCAGCCCAACACCTTAACATTGTCCACTGCACACAGTCACACTTCCAGCATTGCTGTGCCAAGGATTCACTCCCTACTGCTTTCAGTGATACTTTGGAAATACTGTTTTCTTTCGCTCTTACTCCAAATGTTAGGCCAGTAGCCCTACCTTCAGACAAAAAGTGTATTCCAAGAGAACCATATTAAAGTGTATCAATGTGCCTTTCTTTTTTTATTGGAAAGTCAGATATACAGTGAGGAAAGACAGAAAGGAAGATCTTCCATCCACAGATTCATTCCCAAGTGGCTGCAATAGCCAGATCTAAGCCAACCCAAAGCCAGGAGCCAGGAGTTTCTTCCAGGTCTCCCACCTGGGTACAGGGTCCTAAGGCTTTAGTCCATCCTCTACTGCTTTTTTAGGTACAGGTGGGGAGCTGGATGGGAGGCAGGGCTGCCAGGACATAAACTGACTCGCATGTGTAATCCCGGCACATGAAAGGCGAGGACTTCAGCCACTAGGTTATCATGCTGGGCCCAATGTGCCTCTTTTTTTTTTTTTTTCCTTAGATTAAGTTTATTTGTTTATTGTAAAGTCAGATATACAGAGAGGAGGAGAGACAGGGAGGAAGGTCTTCCGTCCGTTGATTCATTCCACAAGTGGCCACAACAGCTGGAGCTGCTTTGATCCGAAGCCAGGAGCCCGGAGCCTCTTCCACGTCTCCCATGCAGGTGCAGGGTCCCAAGACTTTGGGTCACCCTCAACTGCTTTTCCAAGGCTACAAGCAGGCAACTGGATGGAAAGTGGAGCCACCAAGATACAAACCAGTGCCCATACAGGATCCCAAGCATGCAAAATGAGGACTTTTGCCAATAGGCAACTGCACTGGACCCCCCAGTGTGCCTCTCTTTTTAGGCAATAGAGATCTCTATGTAAAGAGTTACACATGGGCCCGGCGTGATGGTGCAGTGGTTAAGGTCTTTGCCTTGTACGCCCCCTTGTACGCCTGGGATCCCATATGGGCGCCGGTTCTACTCCCGGCAGCCCCGCTTCCCATCCAGCTCCCTGCCTGTGGCCCGGGAAAGCAGCCAAGGACGGCCCAAAGCCTTTGGGACCCTGCACCCACTTTGGAGGCCCAGAAGAGGATGCAAGTTCTTCCTCTCTGTCTCTCCTCCTCTCTGTATATCTGCCTTTCCAATAAAAATAAAATAAATCTTTTTTTAAAAAAAGAAAAGAGTTACCCTATATTTATTGTTTTGTAGGCCCAAATTTTCTTGCTCTAGTAAATTTGCAGTGACATTTAATGAACAGTGCACTTACAAATTTGCAAATGCACTTTGTAAAGAGCCTTTTTTTCTTTTTTTTTTATTATTTTATTTATTTTTTTGTAAAAAGCCTTTTCAAAAGCACTATGTAAAGTGTAAGGATTTGAACCCTTTGCAATGATCAGATTTCTACTGTGCCTTCTGTGCAGGTATTATGGTAGGAAATGTGACTGTACATCAAGATAAAGTATTGTGCAAATAGGAGTGAGTTGAGAATGATCAGAATCCCAATTTGTTTATTTTTATTTTTGCTGTTCATTTTTATAATCAAAGTAGAAATGTCAGCACTTGGAATTAGGATAAGAAAGATGGTGTATTATGTGCCCATTTGATGCCAGGTCCTGGAGTATTTTAATATCAAGTGTGCTACAGTGTAGGGTTTGAACATGCTAGCTCAAACCAAATGTGAGTCTGTTTCCCCTCCGCAAAGATGCCGTGAGATGAGGTGTGCAAGGCGTCTAGCACTGTGCCTGTGCGATAGCAGTCAGCCAACAGGCTTTAGCTGCTCATGCTAACCTATTCCAGTTAACCCTACAAAGTTAGCGAGTGTCCCTCATCCCAGATAAGGGATCTCTTCCAGAGTCATCCAGTAGCTTGCATGGTTTTCTGTGTTACAGTGGCAGAATTGAAAACACGGAGCCCAATAGATATTATGACAAAAACTTCTAACGGGAAATTACTTTTCTAGGCTGCCAGGAAAATCCATGCTGGGATTTTTTGGAAAATACTAGCCTAGCTAGGTGATACTCTCTACTGAGGGATGCAGTTGACCTTACAGGCAGAGAATTCATAAATAGACATCTCTAAGTGTGGAAAAACTCTCAAATTGGCAGTCTCAACATGCAGCGCATTTCTCTAAGTTCTCTTTTGCTATGGATAACAAATTCTTAGCTGTATGAATGTGTCTTTTTTTTAATTGACCTGGTTACTGAAACATGCAAAGTATATCTCTGCTGTGTACATGTTATCATCTCTGCAAATGTCGACTTCTAGTGCTAGCTTAAGGAAATTTTCAAGATGATATTCCTTTAGCAGTCAGGAGGTAAACCTGCAGGTTGATGGAGATTACCTTTTTAACTAGCTGCTGTTGTTTTCTTATCTCCTTGTGGTTGAGCACCATGTGACCCTGGCCACCTCTCATCCAGCTGGATTCCAGTGTTGCTCTAGTAGCCTATGTGTGGACTTCAATGGAGGACAGTAGTGTTTGTATTCTTGACATTGTTTCTCTGCTCAGTGCCCATATGAAACATGTATGGGCCACTAAAGACTAGTGATTAGAGATTTAATAATACAAGTGTGAAAGGGTATTGACATTAAAATTGGAAAATCGTTGTATCCAGGTGGAATGCTGCTCTGTGAGTTGAAATCTCAGGCAAGCTAACAAACTGGAACCCAATGTGTCAAATCCAGCTCTTGCGATGGACTGAATCTTGTAGATTTAGTCTTTTAGCTGTACTTACAAGTGTACAAAGAGAATGGAAGAAAATTTCCTTTCCACAAATGAATATAGGCTTAATGTAGAGATAGCATTAAAACAAAAAGAATCTGGGCTGAGCATCACATAATTTTTATAGCACTCTACTTCCTAGCACTTAATCTAGTCATAATATTTTCCTTTACAACCTTACTACCTTCTGAGTAATTCAGATGGTTAACTAGATTCTGCCATCTAAATTTACATCTGCAGTAAGCACAGAGTGTGTGTGTGTGTATGTGTGTGTCGATTCCTATGCAAATGGAAGGAACTCACCCCAGGATACTGTTATGGATGTGCCAATTTGAGTTGCTGCACGTCAGCTCACCACAAGCGTCCTGTCTCTCTTCCCAGGGTTCAGCGGATTCCTACACTAGCAGGCCGTCTGACTCCGATGTCTCTTTGGAAGAGGACCGGGAAGCGATTCGGCAGGAGAGAGAGCAGCAAGCAGCTATCCAGCTTGAGAGAGCAAAGGTGACTGTCCTTCCCCCTCCCACCCCCTGCTCCGTCAGAAGTGATGTGTGTGTCACTCCCCCAAACACAGTCATCCTAATTCACCCTTAGAGAAGTCACCAAAACCCTCAGGGGCTTGCTTCCCAACAACTTTCACCTTTCGTGTTTCATTTGAAGGTGTATCATTTGGGCATCTCCCGACTTACCTGTGTGGTCAGTGTCAGCCTTGTCATGCCCAGTGCTGGCACTGAGCCTCCCTGGGCACCAGCTGGGTACACCTGCTCTTGACTCTCCTTGCCCATTTCATCACTTTTACCACGGGCTGGAGCTGTGCTCTTGCTCTGTGTCTCTGCTTGTTGCTTTCTTCACTCTTGTCTCTTGGTTTCACTCCCCTATTTCAAGCTCAGGATGAAGTTCAACAGTGTGAACCATTTTGACAAGTGCAGCAAAGATGAGTAACAAAGTCATTGCCCAAGGAGACCTTTAGAAAGCTGCACAGGGAGAGGCCCCCAAGGGAACGTCTTCACCTGCCCACAGGAGTAGATGAATGACAGAACCGGAAGATTCCCTGGAGTTCTTTCATTCTGTCTTCCCAGTATTAAAAAAATTCTTTTTTGGTATAGACAGATTTTGTCAAATGACATTTTTATGAACAACAGCATATTAGACAGGGGTCATGGCCAGCTTCATGTCCTTGCCCTCCAAGGCAGCCTCCTTAGGCAAACTGGTGCAGCCTTTCTTTTGGAGGGAAAATCAAAGCCCAAATAAAATGACTTCCTCCTCCTTTCTATTTTAATAATGAAATCTTTGTAACATGGGAGATAGCTTGCCTACCTGCCACCATTATCCTATCTGTCTTAGCGTGGATACCTGTTGCATCTCTGTCTTGTTGGCAGAAGGCTCATTTTTGGCAATGCCCAAGAACGGCATTCATGAGATTCTGACTCAGTATTTTCTCCCCTGTTGCTCCCTGCCCCAGCTCCCAGCACAAAAACATGAGCCAGAAACAGCACAACCCAGAGTTGCAGAAATCTGGATCTTCTCACATGTAGCTGCTTTTTGTTTTAACATTTTCTTCCAAATCTGTCCTATGGCCATGGGGGCTGCTCAGCTGTCTGTCCATGCTGGCTCCTTGGTCTGCGCGGGCACCAGTTGCAGATCATTTTGTATGAAAAGAGTTTCAGAATAAACCTTTTGTGAGCTAGGGAGGCAATGATGTGTGTAGAGCTCCTGCCCCATCTGGCTGAGCCCTAACTGTGCGTGGTTTCCCTGGAGGGACCATGTATGCCACTATGTGGGATCCCGAGGACTTTTGGATCTAAAGTTAATTCAGAAATAGTTACCATACCACCTGCCTTTTACCATTCTCCAAACCTGAGTATGTATTTCCTGTATCCCAAAGCAGGATTCCCTGTGAAATGACACTTCTGACTAGATAGCAAAGTGCCAACTGTCTCGTTGCCATCTCACTTGTTTTTCCCACACTTTGAGATGCAGATCTGTATTTGGAATGCTGGAAAGTGCTACAATACAGACAAAAATGGCCATGCCAGTGGGACTGAATCATTTTCAGAGTCCTCTCTACCAGTCTGTTAATACTGTTTGGGAATATGCAACCCACTAGCACTCACTCTTTGAAAGTAATTGTCCTTGGTGCTTGCTGCTGTCAGTCCCCTCTATTTCCTTCTTTGTCTGAAAAATGCTCCTCTCTCTTCCTCCCTCTCTTGTCCTTGTGCCATGGCCCTGACCCCAGTCCAAGCCTGTGGCATTTGCTGTGAAGACGAATGTGAGCTATTGCGGCGCCCTGGACGAGGATGTGCCTGTTCCAAGCACTGCCATTTCTTTTGATGCCAAGGACTTTCTCCATATTAAAGAGGTAACTGGAAGCGTGCAACACACTGCATCCCTTGACCTGTGAAATGACTGGAGCCAGGAGATAGCTCTGAGCAAAGCTGGCCAAGGGGAGCCCTGTGGAGCTGCCAGTGCAGTCTCATTTAAATTCCCAGGCCATTGGCAGCCATTGATTCTCAGGGAGGTTTTCAGCTGACTTTTTAATAAGAGCTACTTTTAGTTAATAAATTAATTAATTTGAAAAGGCATAAAGACACACACAGAGAAAGAATGTTCTTCCATTTGCTGATTCTCTCCCACAATCCCAAAACAGCTTGGGCAGGGCTAGGCCAAATCCAGGTGCACAAAGACTAAACTGGAGTCTCCTATGTGAATGATTAGGACCTGGGTACTTCAGTTATCACTTGCTGCCTTTCAAGGGGAAGGGATTTCATTGTGAGATATGGCTGTCCCAAGTAGCATCTTCATCATGGTGCCAAAAGCCCAGTCCTCACTGAGATTAGGAAGGCTCATATCCTTGCTTGTCCTGTCACTCACAACAGTGGATCACAGTCAACATTTGAAATCCTAGAGTATATTTAGACCAGACCTGTGGCCCTATGGTCCCCTTATAATCACCTACAGTTGCTATACAGTAATACAACCATAGATCCAGCTTAGGGAACCCAAGTTGGGAGCCTGACAGATGCTGTAGTTATTAGACCTCAGACTGTGGTCCCATGACCCTGGGACCTCAGAACCAACACTAGCATGTTGAATAATTAACTCAAAGTATTAAAGCTATGGAGAGGACTGAGGATTCTGGAAAACAAAGCATAAAAATTGAAACAATTAAAGGAGGACTTGAGGCTGTGTATCTTGAAAGGTAGACTTGCCACTGCAAGTCATCAGAAGTGTTGTTGTTCTCAACCTAGGAGGCATGAAATTCTGCTTTATATCAGACCTTCTGTTTGGCAATGGAGGATCCAATGCTAGGATCACAGGCAGGAAGAACCAAGTCTGGTGGGAGAGATGGACAAGTGTGCAGTATCCTCACAGAAGACAAGATCCATTACAGAAAGACTGAATTGGTATTAGGGGTGTCCAAAGAAAGAGGGAGGGGGCCACCAGGGTGGGGAGGAGGGAATGGGGAAGCTGAGAAGAGCTGCAGAAGTGGCAAAAGCTGAGGGAGCTAGGCGAGGGTTGGGAATGAGGGTGGCACCAAGTGGAAGGAACAGCTGCAAGTCAGGCACCATGGCTGCAGGATAGTGGAAGAAGTGATACAGGGGCTACGACAGAGACGCTGGGACTGCTTGGGCCACGTAAATATGCCTGACTTGCACACCAGGCAGTGGTTTGCAGAGGAACTTGAGATCCATGATATGAATGTGACCAAACTTGTGTCCTAGAATGATAGCTCTGATGAGCATTGCGCAGGTGGGAGAACACACCCTAGAGATAAGACAGTGGCTGCAACAGAGAATAGAGGGGCCAACTTGGAGATAGAGGTAAGGGACAAATGGACAGGATCCAGAGATTTCACCTGGGTGGGGAGGGGAAAGTGGGGGTGGGAGGGCGGGAAAACATAGGGTAGAGGCCAGTGTCTTTGTTTTGCTTGGAAAGGTAGAGGATATTGTCCTCTCTAAAAACAGAGACAGTCAAGAGCAGGACAGATTTGGTACAGGGGTGGATGTGGTTATGAATTTGCTCCCCAGGACACTGTGTCTTGGGTGCTGTGAAATTCTCTATGAAAGTGTTGGAAAGGCTCTTAGCCACATAATCTGGAGGCCAGTAGAGAGCAGCTACAATTTGTTCTTCATGAACGCTGTGGTTTGAAGAGGATAGGTTGTAACCAGGGGAAATAGCATGGACCTGAGATAGCACAGAACTGAGTGAGTGCTTTTGAGATTCAGTTTATGTTTTTTTTTTTTCTTTTTAGGAGGAGGAAGACTTAGTGATATTTTCTATGCTAGACCTGGTAAAATATAGGAGGATGCAAAAGGACAGCTAATAGTACAGTAAGGGACTGGAGGAGAGAGGGAAAGGCAGACAAAGATGGAGAACAGGCCCAAGAATCAGGCTGAAGCCAAAGAAAGCATTACTTTATTGAACCACCTTGTTCTCTGCAGAATTGAGAACCTGGGTGACAAGTCACACTGGTTGGTCTCCATTTGCTGTACTAGGAGAAAAAGATTAGAAATATAAATTAAAAGGAAAACATGAAGAGGGAACAATGCAGTGAAATTTGAGATCTAGATTGTAATTAACATTGATTGCAATTAACATTATTTTTTCTTTTTGTTTTAAAGTGTACTTGGTTGTGGGTTGGAGGTTTCAAGGAGATTGACGTTGACTGTACCATGGACAAGGAAGGGTAGGAAGTTACAAAAAGACTTTATGTAAGGTGGAAGCTCTTGGAGCACCTGTGCATGCTGATAGTAACAGAGAAGAGCGATTGGTGGGAAAAGGGAACATTTGAGCAGACAAAAGTGTGCAAGGAGGGACAGGCCTTCGATACAGGTCATTTATCATTGCCACATGCAGGGAAATGACAAGTACTGACACAGACAGCCCAGAGCCTTGGTAATGAGGAATTGAGGCAGCAGCAACTTGAAGCTTCTAATCTTGATGGTGGGTGAAGTGAGGATGTTCCTGGAAGACAAGGACCCTTGACCTAAAACATGTGCCCCAGCATCTGAAGTGTTGAGTCTGTCATGCCATTCCTGTCAAAAATGACTAGGCCAGCCTCCTTGGCTGCTGACACCCATTGTTTCCGAAGAGAAGCAGCTGTCAGTTCTCGTATGTCACAAGCACACTCACTCTCACAACCATTGGGCTGGTTTTGCTACCTTCCTGCACCTATTAGTATTCTCAATTTGTTCTTCACTGATAACTTTGGTAGTTTGAGCTATGACATTATCTAGAAACCCTATGTGGGCCACAGCTGCACATTTTCCAGTCTTAAAAGACCAAATGAAAAGTATCTTACAAGGTCCTCATCCTTTTAGGAAACTCAAACTGAGGATTGGAGCGACGCTAAGGTGACATTTGCAGAAAGTGGGCATAGGCTCCTGGAACATGAACACAAATGAACCCATTTCTATAATCAGGTGCAGCCTTTTCACTAATCCATTGCCTAGGAGACCATCTTGTAGGCATCGTGTAAAATACTTTCTCAGTAGTGAAAAGCTTTAAATGCAGAGAAAGTCAACCTCTGTACTTGTCCCAAAAACGAAAATGATAAGCAAATTAAGCTCTTTAATTTACATAGTGACTTTCTTCTAAGTAGCTCCAAGGACTTTCATTTCCATTGAGTCAGCATCTTCTGTTCTTTAACTGTTTCCTAGAACTAAGTTGAACCACTTGAGAAAGTTGTGTTAACCATTTTACGAAGCCCTTTAAGGCCACTTGGGTACCATTTAACAAATTAGTACTCCAATGTGCCAACTTAATTTCAAGTTAAGCCCTAGAAACTGTGACTCATAGACTGTTTATTCCCCCACCACAGTAGAATTTAAATTCCAGACCTATACAGCAAAGATTCTAAAAGGGTTCCCTTGCCTTTTGTTAACTCAAAATAAACAAGCTTATTATTTCCAGCATCTTATCCTAAGTAAAAGGTAAAGGCAGGAAGATGGGGAAATCTGTGATCTGTATTGTTCAAGATTTTATCTCAGGTTAATTCAGCATTTCTTTCAATGTAGCCTAATACTACATACTTTACATACCTTGTGTAGGAGTTGTGTGCAAATAAAGACCCAATCCCTGTTTCTGAGTGTGAGGCTATTACTCAGAGTTTTATGCTGAGTAACATTCCTCCTTTACCACATGTCATTATCCTTCAGAGATGTACAGATACAGAGGGAGGTAGGGTTCCACTTTTCTCTGAGCTAAGCAAGACATATTATATGTTGTTATATTTTGAAACAATATGTATATATGTATGATCAAAGAGATAGTCAATCATATCCAACATTGTAAAGATGACAAAGGAAGTTATTGGAGTAAAGGAAGTTTTTTGGAATCATCCCTGAAAGGTGTTAATGATAGGAATCTGTTTTTCTAGAAATGACCCTGCTGAAACCTTCCCTTAAGGCAGGTGGTTTGGACTAAATTACTTTCTGCCCCGGGAGTCAGTAAACCTACAATTACAAATCCATTTTTGCTGACCTGTGAAATAGGGCCAGGTTGACAGAATCTTACCCTACGTTGGTTGAAGTCTTTATGTGGACCTGTGTCCCAAGTTTACATGTCATGGAACTTTATTTATATGGCAAAGAAAGAAACAGAAAAAGAGAAACAGAGAAAGCACTCCCATCTACTTACTGATTGGCCTTACAAATGCACTGAATAGCCAGGGCCAGGCTAAAACTCTATTGGTAGATTTCAGGAAATAGGAACTCTAGCCTTACCTCCCACAGGGATGCAGCTATCACTGCTGCCTCCCACGGGCTGCATTAGCAGGAAGCTGGAGTCAGAAGCTACAGCCAGGCATCAAGTCTAGGTACTCTAGTATAGGGGCAGGCATCTAAACTGCCAGTCTAAATGCTTGTCCTATAGTGTTTATTTAAATGGAAATCCTAGAGTTTCTCTTAGACTTCAAGCCATTTAGAGATTATTTCTAAATTTCCACATCTAAGTGTGTATTACACTCAAACTTTTCAAGAGTAGGGGTTTTTTCTCTTTATTTGAAAGATTATAGCTCTTTCTTCATGGCAGTAGACTACAGACAGTTAACTGTTACCTAAAGCTTTTGACAAACCACAAAATACAAGTGTGTTTTACCTCATGCCTAGCTGTCTTACCTTCCAGAGTTCCATTTATAATGATGAAACATTTATCCTTATTAAATCCATCCCTTAAGAATTGGCAAGGGCTTATGGATGTTCATGAAAGACACCCACTGTAAAACTGGAGGGTAAATCAGTGGGAAGAGGACGAAACTTGAGGAAGGGGGCAGAAAATCCCAGTGCCTATTAAGCTCTGTGCTAAAAACAAATGAATAAATGAAAATTTAAAATCTGAAAAAAAAAAAGAATGTGCTAGGGCTTCTGGGCAAAGACTGAAAGAATCAACAGGTCAGGACTGGCTAGTCCCGGGATTGGCCGACTTTAGCCCATTGAGCCAAATTTGGTCCACCTTTGCTGTCAAGAAAAAATTTTGTGAAAACCCAACTATGCTCATTTGCTTTTGTCTGTGAATACTTTTCTACTAGAACAGCATATTCAAGAAATGGGAATAGAGTCTACCTTACCTATAAAATCTAAAATATGTACTACTTAGATCCTTATGGAAGAAATTCACAGAACCTTGCTGTAATCAATTAAAGTTCCACTTGTATATTTAAGAGTATGCTTTTCAATGTCATGGAAAAGTAGAATTCAAAGGTAAGTTTGTTTTCCTGGAAACATATTTTAAAATCCATGTATAATTTTTTTCATAATAGACATTTCCATAATGTATATTTGTTTGGAGACCCATTCATAGTTTTTCATAATATGTATTTCTGTGAGCTTTTAGAAACTCCTACTATAATAGAATCTGTAATGGGACATTTTTATATTATAGAGTATAATATCACAACGGTTCATCCTCCTGGTCCTCTGAGATTACTGAATGAAATGTGACGATGAATGAATTCCTACTGATAGCCATTATATTTCTGCATTCCAGAAATACAACAATGATTGGTGGATAGGAAGGCTGGTGAAGGAGGGCTGTGAGATCGGATTCATCCCAAGTCCGCTCAGGTTGGAGAATATACGGATTCAGCAAGAGCAAAAACGAGGGCGTTTCCACGGAGGGTAAGTTTCCTCTTTTCCTTTTTGGTAGGAAAGTTAGGAGATGTTTTCAAGTTTGATGACCAGGTTAAAACCATGTGTTTTCAGAATACAAGACTCTTCTAGGTCCAGGGGGCTGTGCAGTTGAAACAGAAGGGTTTCAGAGAGCTCACTGTCTCCGTCGCATGCTGGCATCTGGGTGAATTCCATAATGGAAGCTGAAGCTGCTTTCTGTAGCTTCCACAAACCTACCCCCTCCTTGGGCACCAAGCTTTTCCCTGTGAGAATCACATAGACCATCCTTGTCCATAAAGCAAGTGGGAACTGACCTGAATCAGCATCGTGGCTCTTCTTGGTTCATTTTCAGACTCTCGATGGGCATAGAATGTACATGGGAACTGTGTGCATCCAGGTTTCTGTGACGTCTCCCATCTGCTGGTGTTGGAGTGAAGCACTGGCTAGCTGCCGATGAATCAACTTCTAGGCAGCTAATGAAGTAGCCATTTAGATCTCTGAATGCAGGTGGCCAAAAGTCCAGGGAATGCATGCACACCACTGGACATGTTTACATCCTTCTGGGAAATTACATACTGAAACATGAATTTCACTTATGTTATAGTCTTCATTAAAATCCTGAAGTAGAAACAGTTTTGATCATTTGCCCCTCAACATCTGTTTTCTTTTTCCCCAAGGATCAACAGAAACTTATTTTATTTATTTATTTTTAAAAATATTTTTATTTTGAATTTTTGAATTATGTGGTACAATTTCATATAGGCTAGGATTCCCACCCAGCTCCCACCCCCGACAGATTTTCCCCATTTTGCTACAATGGTATAGACTTTCATAAGGAATCATAATTCCATCAGTCTCTAATGTAAGTGTACCCCTATATTGCTGGTACAGACAATGTCAGACAGTCCAGTATCCCATTGTATACACATGTCCAACAGTTTCATTGGGAATCTATCTTTTGTCTGGAAGCAGGGATGCATGTTGCATTATAGCCCCACATCTGGATATGGTAGACCTCAGTACTCTGTGAATATACAATATCTATTTTCTGTTCAGCCTTTTTTTATTTTGATTTAAAAAAATCTTTATTGATTACATTGCATCATGCGACACAGTTTTATAGGCACTGGGATACCCCCTCCTCCCCAGAAACCCACCCCTCCCATGGTGGATTCTTCCACCTTGTTGCATCACCACAGTTCAAATTCAGTTGAGATTCTTTCCTTGCAAGCATCTACAAAGCATAGGGTCCAGCATCTTATTGTCCAGATAAGTTCAACGGTTTCTTGGGGAGACCATCTCTGGTCTGAAGGTAGAGCCGACAGAGTATCATCCCAATCAATTAAAAGCCCCAACATTACATCAGTAACAATTTATAACATAATGGAATTAGTTGACATGGTATTGTGTAACCAGCATGTTGAAAGAGAGAGAGAGAAAAGAAGAAAAAAAAAAGAGTGCAACTTCTGAACCACATCCTATGACTTCTACATTGACATTACAATTATTAGTTTATATACAGCTGGGTTCTATACACCTTAAAATGGCTATAGATTACTATTCAGCTGTCTCATGTCTATTTTAATTTTAGTATTTAGCAGTTTATAGCATTGAAGCATGATTTTGCAGAACCTGGCTGTTTTTCAGGTAGTCTAACTCTATAACTGTAACAAGACATATGTCAACAGTTTAGGTGAGCAGTTTTAGGAGGGGTGTGCAGAGAAATCTTCAATACCCTAGTGAGGACTAACTAATCTTTGTGTCCTACCCAGTGAGTTATAAGTGCATCCCCACTGCCCATTTCCTGTTTCTAAGCTTTCCTTGCTGTTTTTTGTTATTTGTTTGTTTATTTTTTAGTTTGTTTTGAGGGGTTTCTGGAGTGATCCTGATGGTCATTACGAGAGAGGGTGGGGACCCAAAGTCGGAACCAGGCACAAACCAGAGAAAGCTCCCCTCCCTAGTCCTGAAGGAAGTTTACTGTATTTCTGTTTCTGCGGACCACTCAGGGCTCCTGGTTGTCCTTCCGATGACCTTGGATCCGGCAAGGCAGGGTATGGGCTTTTCCCATCACATGTGGTAGATCCAAAGGGAGGTGGGTGACCTCAGAGTTCTCCGCCTCCAAAGGCACTCCAATTCCCTGTGGTCTCCTTGGCAGTTGGGATGTAGTCCTCGGAGCTCATACTGATAGTCCTTGGTGAGGATCTGGGAGTCTTCAGGGTTGGGATACAAGCCTCCTCCTGTCCCCCTGCTCCACTCTGGGGTCCCCCCTGCTCTATGCATATGACCTCCTGTTAAGAGGTTGTTGAGATTGCTCCTAATTCTCCCCATATGCCTTTGTAGTTTTGCCATTGTTTAATGCTGATTTGAGTCTTTTGTCTATGAGTTACCAGTTATGATCCTGATAGGTTATACTTCTATTGGGCCCTTTTTAAATAAAAAATTTTTAAAAGCTCTTCGGCTCTTTGGAACCCTTTTTGCCCTTATCAAACAGGGAGCCTTTTTATTAGAAATAGATCTCAAAGGGACATACTGAGCCACTTCTAATTATCAGTCTTCTTAGTGTGTAACTTGCCTGTGTTTTCATCAGATAGTCCCTTTCTCTAGACTTTCGTCTTCCATGCTCTTCTTTAAACACACGGGGAACACAGGTTCTGGCCTCAGGGCCTTTGCATTTGTCTCCATCGCTTTTCCTTCACATTTTCACCAGCTCACTTTATTTCCTGCTTTAAGTCTTTATTCAGCATCACATTTCCAAGGCCCCCTTTCCTACCCACTGTATTTACATGGCCCCTATTCTTCTCTGTACTTCCTATCCCTTTCCTGGGCTGACTTTTCTCTTTTGCTCTTACTCCTCTCAGAAATATTGTGTATTTACCTACTTATGTGGTTTAGCACTGGTATATCCTCCTCCTACACTGTAACCCATTAAAGGGAAAAGATTCTCTTCTGCCATTACCCATTGGTTGTAGTCCTAGCTTCTAGAATATGGAAGTGTAACCAAATAAATAAATAATAAATGAATTCATCGTTTTTCAGAGTTTCATTGCTGCTATTTATTAGTCCACAATTTGTTATAAACTTTTGAATCCAAGACCTTGGGGCAGCACAAAGTTAAGCCAAGAGCTCACAGATCTGGTCTTATTTCATCCTCATACCAGCCCTGTAAAGTGAAGCTTGTGTGTCTTACAAATGGGGAAGCTGACTAAATGGCAATGCTGGGATGAGAAATCCCATTTTCCCGAGTACAGATCAGTCTCTGACGTATCAAAAGTGAGGAATGTTTGTGAAATGGGAATGTGAACTCTGGGGCCTTTGTAGGTTCCGGAGGAGCTGCCACAGCACATGGGAGGAGATTAATGCTTTCAATCTAGGTCAGATATGATATTATTTGTGACTCGTTCCTTCATGTTAATTCTTAACTCAGACCCCCACATAATCAGTTTCTAGAAGAAGTGATTCCTTTAGTATTGTGACTTAAAAATATCTGTATATTCATCTATTTGAAAGGCAGAGAGAGAGAGACTCACCTTCCACCTTCTTGGTCACTCCCCAAATGACTGAAGCAGCCAGGGTGTGGCTAGGTTGAAGCCTGGAAACAGGAGCCTTCTCTAGGATGCTCATGTGAGTGGCATGGGCACACACACGTGGACTAGCCTCTACAGCCTTCCCAAGTGCAGGTGGCTAAGCCAGAAGCAGAGGAGCTGGCACAGAAACACACTCCAGGAGGAGTGCAGGTGTCTCAAGCGGAGGCTTAACCTTCTGTGCTATATACTTTCCGCTCCTTGCTGTTTGCAGAGCTTTGGTAGACAGCTCAAATTTGTGTCTTAGTGACTGGTGTTAGGTTAGCAAGCAGTTCAGAAGCACATGCCTGTTAGTAATTCCTTGGCCTGATTCCTCGGCCTGATTTCTACACTGAATCCCCGGAAGAAATACTTTTGTGAAGTCTTTCTGGAATCTCATTAGTTTCCTACTTTCTCTGAGAAATGAGGTCAAGGAAAACATTTGGACAGATTCTTGAAGTTCTGTGGAGTGGGAATGTGTGTGTTTTGTATCTTTTAGTGGCATGAAGGCCAATAAACACTTTGTGCTCTCCAAGTCTGTTTTCAAAGGACCTGGGAAGGGAATTTTAAGTTCCTTTTCTATATCCTAGGAAATCAAGTGGAAATTCTTCCTCAAGTCTGGGAGAAATGGTATCAGGGACATTCCGAGCAACTCCCACATCCACAGGTGAGGGTCTTAGTTATGCTGTTTTAATGGGATGTATTCATTTCTTAATATTTGAAGATACATGCAAGTATTTTTGCTAATTTGGAAACAAATCAAACATTTGATTTTGAAAGTTTCTTTTATTGAAAATGTCATTGCTCATTTGTTTGCGGTAGTGATTGGGTTTGATTAAAAGATTCCTAATGGAACTAGAAATTCAGATTTTTATTATTTTGAAAAACCTTATCTACTCCTGAGGTAATTATCCACTGTATCATGCCAATCTGTGACAAGTTCATCCTTCTACCCAAGTGCCCAGCAGACTTTGCTGTGGAGAGGGCCTATAAGAGAGGAGAAAAACGTTGTAGGCTATTAAAAAATTCTACTTTTTTCCCCGTGTGAAAATTTGAATGTACTGTTATAGCAAGGATGATGGAGATTGGGTGAGTTGAGACTGAGAACGTGGTAGATGATTTCTGCTTTGACAGTAGACATCATATCCTGGAATGAACAACGATGTATGGTGTGGTGGTCTCATTGGAAATTATAGACACATTCACACAGGAATTTTCTCCCTCTACCTTCTCTGACCCCGTAGACCAATTTCATTCTGTCAATAAGTGATGGGCAATTCAAAACAGCAGGTCGGCTTCATGTGTGTTAAAAGTGGTTTGGGGTCAGTTATGAAGATCTGCTTCTTTGTTCTTATGAATCCCTTCTGATCTCTAGCACTCTGAACCAAACCAGGGCTCTAGGTTGCCCCTCCTCCACCCTTCTAATAAGCTGGACCTGCTTGCATGGTCAAAAAGTACTTTCATCAGATGCTGACTATATTTTCCTTCTCTTTCATTATCAGGACATGGTAGTTTTTGACTGTTGCCTACTGGAAGGAACAGAAATGGCTCATTATGAATTTATTTAAAATATCTAAGTAGCATTGTAAGAAAACATCAGTATCCTAGAAAATGAGCAAGACAACAACAACAACAACAAAAAAAAACTACAAATGTATCTTTGGTTTACCATAGTTACACCCCTAAAAATAAGTAGTGATTCTAGCCTGTGTTGCTGCTCTGCTTTCTTTATTGGTTTCATCTTTTCCACTTGTTCCCAGCCACACTGGGTACGGTATTCCTCATGGGAAGAAGCCCATGGTTAATGACAGGCCCAGAACGTCCAGTGTCATGATGAACTCCCTTCCATCACCCCCTCCCAATGTAGAATTAGGACACATGTATGTTTGTTCAGGGAGGAAGCTGTGTGCTTTTCTCATATGTTCAAAATCAGCACATCCAGAATGAAATAACAGAGATGGACATTTCAGAGGGGGTGATGGGGCAGTAAGGAAGATAATGATAGGGACACATGCCTACTTGCATCCATTTTTTAAGGTCTTATACTATCACTTACAGCAATGATATGTTTTGATATGGTTCTCATTGTTGTTTTTTTAGCAAAACAGAAGCAAAAAGTGGTAAGTTGTGTTTCCTTTTTAAGTCTGTTAAGGTTTTTATACATATGTGCCTGCAATGCTTCATTTCAGTGACCCAATGGCTATAAAATAAGGGATATGCCTCCTTGGTGGGGGGACTCATTGTCATCATTGATGGTTGAACATGAGCACTGGGAATGTTGTGGCTGTGAAGGTAGTATGCTCAAGCCTAGCTTGTCACATGTGTTGAATCATCTTTTTCAGACGGAGCACATTCCTCCTTATGATGTCGTGCCATCAATGCGCCCTGTGGTGTTAGTGGGGCCATCTCTGAAAGGTTACGAGGTACAAATATCACCTGTCACTCTTCACTTCTTCATTGAGAATCTCAGGAGCCGGTCATGTGGGTGCTTGCTCCTCCAGAGTCTGGCCACATTTAGGTATTAGTGGAAGCCAGCTCTCAGGATGGGAAGGTGGGAGGGACAATGTGGGATTATGTGACCTTGTGCTCCTTCTTTCCTTTTCATCTTCTATGCATTACCCTGTACCATTCCTACTATTATTAGAACTATTAGAGTAAGTCTAGTACAGGAGAATATATAAGCAATGTTCCAGCAAACCTAAACCCCTCAAATCTCACCCTACTGTGTGCTCAAGACATTAGTATGTTCTACCAAATGTGCGTTCTTATTTATTTTACAGGAGATATAGATAAAAATTCACCAAAAACATGGGTGAGCTTTGGAGAGGAATTGAGTAATATCCTGTAGCAAGTAGAGGACTTGCTTGTGTGGCATTTTAGATATTGGCTTCTTGACCTTGTGCTAGCATGGTTTAAATAGGTGAACGCTGAAATCTGAAAGGGAGATGCCTCCAGAGTGCCATTCCCATTGAGCCTGTACACATTTGTGTACACTCAGTACTCATTTGTTGAACAAATTAATCTCTTTGGGGCAGATCTAAGCATTCCATCTCTCCTCTCTTTCTGTCAGAGTTGGAAATGTCATAGGGAAAAGTGGAAACAAAGGAGACAAAATTCTAGCCATGGGAATAGAAAATTTCCATCAACACAGATCGATCAGATAATTCCCAGCACTGCCTGTGGGATTTTTAATTGTTTCTCACTGCACTCCAGCACAACTTAGGCATGCCAAGGATGGCCAACACCTGTGCATGACAGCCTGTCATTTCTTGGTGGCAGTCCTCTCCCTTAACAAGGGCAGAGACTAGAGGTTTGCCTTGGGGGTCTTGAGCACTATTAATGTATTCCTAGGCATCTGAGGAGAGAACTAAGAGAAATTTCAGCCACTGGGCTTGGTCACGTATAAGAAGCTTCTTCCACAATAATTTCCTTTAGGAGCTTGTGATTAAGGTCTCTGTTCAATCCTAGTGCCCTTCCCTTCAACTGCTCTCACATTTGACTTCTCTTTTCTCTCTGTTTGCCTCATTCTCTTGTTCCCACCTCTGCAAAGGTAACAGACATGATGCAGAAAGCCCTCTTTGATTTCCTGAAGCACAGGTTTGATGGGAGGTGAGATGTACAGATGTTTTTGTATATTCTTCATTTTCCTGTAACCAAACATTGTATGAAAAAAAATGTATGGAATCTTGTTTTCAGCATTTGCAGAAGTTTACTAAAAAGTTAGCATTGCATTTTGGGGGGACAGGGAAGGAAAGGGCTCTGAAAATAAGCAAAATGGCACGAATCTCCAAGGAGATAGGAACATGAAATATGTTAGCTTTTATTTTTCTTATTTCATGTTGAAGTCATAACAGACTCTTATAAACTAATTAAAATATGTTATATATCTGGTGAATATTGCAGTGGTTTGCTGATGAGGCTGGGCAACATCACTTGAGCTTGTGTTTGCACACTGTGTGTGTATGATATGAATATATAAAGGCTTGAATTTCCTCAGAAGGATACAAGAATTGTTTCCATCATAATCCTTCCAAAGTGACTATTCCTGGAGGAAATAATACCTTTTAGGATGATTAGCTCTGGGCTTATTTTCTTGGAAATGATCTTGTAATTCCTGCAGTTGCCATGGTCTGTTTTGCATTTTTCCTACCATGGCCTATTATTAGTAGTAAAGCTCAGCTTTGAGCCATCAAGTCATTTGATCATTTGAATGTTACAAAAGATGTCTATGACAGTTTCCATGCTTGGAAGCGCAATGTAAAAAGTCATGATTAACCCAATACTAAGTACTAGGAGTTTTCACAATGTAGAATGCATTGCAAGTAAAAATTGCATGAAAAAAACAGGAGATTTGGGCTGACAAAAATTTGAATAGCCCATTTCAAGAAAAATGAGTGAGTTTATTTAATTTGTTCCCTTAAATGGAGCAAATTATAAAAAGCCAAATATTTTCAAATTGATTTTAATGAAGCTAGTATTTAAGAAAAAATACTCAAAGTACAAATTGTATTTGAACCCCCAAAAAGTCTTTTGGATAATTGCGTTAAAGTATTCATTAATTGCTAAGGACTATATATTAAAAAAATAAACAGATTTTATTTTCAGTAATTGAGACTTTAATTAAAAAAAATGTTTCCACACCATTGTGTGGATTACAAAATACATGAATGTGGGTCACACTAATTTAATAGAATGTGTTTATGACATAGACACAATGGAAGTTTGTTGTTGCTCACTTGCCAATCAAACACAGGTGTTCCTGGCTGAAAAAGGCCTAGAGAAGGAGAAGGGGGGAAGTGGACAGAAAGATTGTCATTTTGAACCTGTTTGTTGGGGATGATCTCTCGGTCAGCTGGTCTAGGAAAGGAATGTACAGGATCTGGAGGAGGTACAGATGACTTCTCTCATTTCACTGGATAGAACTTGGTCATGTCTTCATACCTGGTTGCAAAGGAGGCTGGAAAATACTACCTACCTGTGCATCCAGAAGGATGGAGAAATAGGTTGTGTTGAACAGTTACCCCCTTCTGCCAGTGAGTGCAAAAGCTATAAAAGAAAAGCAGATTTTTATCCCATTTCACTCTTTTCAAAAGAAGACAAGCAGAGAATGAAGTGGTTTCAAAGAATGCAAGTGAGAAGCACTGAAGACTAGACTATTGAATTTAGAAGGACAGGTAATCTTTCCAGCAGCCACACTCAGACAGTCTGCTCCTGTTAAAACAAAACAAAACAAATATATGGCTAGCTCTTGGGAGTTGACTTGAAAGACATAACAGAGAATGAGCTGCACTCTGACTGTTTAACTGAATAGCCTTGGTCTTGGTCCTGGCCTTGGATGTTTTGATCCATGGCCCTTACCTTCATACAACTCTCCACTGATTGAAGGTAGCACAGGCCTCTGTTCTTCTTGAGCTTTGCTTGGTGTCATTTGGATTTAACCTGAAGTACCTTCTAAGATAGTTTTGAACAATCATCTTTCCTCTGACCCTGTCATAACCCTCAATGTGAACAAACCCGTAACGCAGCCTGGGTTTATGTTAGACTGATTTAGTCCCCACATTGCATGCCTGTGAACAACAATATTGTTAAAGGTTTGAAAGATAGGACTTTGGGATTAAAAGAAAGGATTTTAGATGATTTAGCGAAAGCAAAGAATGATTTGATTATTACACTCAAGCATAAAAAAACAAAACAAAATTGATGTCTCCTCTTGATAAAGAGGAAATTCATTTCATACCAACAGAGAATTTTCTTGGATCAAGCAGAATTGTCTGCATCAATTACATACAGTTATCATAGGGATAGAATTAAAATGTCAATGCCAAGTATTCATGTAGTCTGATGACACAACAGAGAATCTGGAGCAAAAGTCCAGCAGCAATAAAAAGTCATATTGTAGCTGGAGACAGACTCAGCCCTAGAGAAATCTTCTGCACAACAGAGCTGGTAGAGGTCAAAGGTTAGAGCCAGAGTGTGGACTTGCTTTCAAATAATTAGAGTCCAGCACAGCAGAAAAGCAGTGAGTTATTTGCAAGAGTATGTGGAGAAATTGATAAGAAAAAATTTGCCGGTAGGTTCACATAGACTGACAAATCTTCCGTCTGTGAAATACAAATACATCTGCTGCATTTTGTTACCAATTAATAAATGGAAAGAAAAACTGGAACCAGCCAAAAGAATGATTCTGCAGAAGACTTTAGCACAATAAAGCACATCAGCAATGTTCTCTAATGAGCACCTGCTCAGTGTCTCAGCAGCTGTGAAGGCAGTAGCCTAGATGAGAAGTCAGTGGAAAGTCCCAGTGTTTTTCAGAAACAGTGAAGGAGAAATCCACTGGTAAAAAGGCTTTCTTCTTCAATACTGCTTTCCAGATCCAGGTTATAAAATCATTGAAAAAGCTTGGATTGAAGTCCAACACCTTGTCTATAATAGAATCATTGACAGCAGAATATTTTGGATACCTTTGAAATAATTCGACACAGTTTAGAGCTAGTTATTATGCAACTTCATTGTTGTCATTGTAATTGTGGGCCCCAGTTACTATACCTGTAAGGAAAATGTGAATGTCATTGTAATTGTGGGCCCCAGTTACTATTACCTGTAAGGAAAATGTGAAGTGTAAATGTGAAGGACCTTCTCTCTATATGAGTATCTCAGTGTATAATGATTTTTATGCACAAATGATAAAGATAAACTAGACCTACAAATTGCTACAGTGGCACCAGTGTGGAATTTCTCTCTTCATTTCAAGCCACACTCATTGGGAGTCATCAGTCCAGTGTAGTTTGTTCAGTTGACTACATTAGACCGCTTGTAGGTTGAATGAAAAGTAGTCGTAGTATTTGCAGTTGGTTAACCTATGTCAATCATTTCAAATACCCATAAAGTTGTTACCCATAAAGTTCAACTTTATGGCATTTGTCACCTGCTTTGTGACTTAAATGATCATGACCAAAAAAGCTTAAGTGAGCGCTGTGTAACATACACAGATAGAAACTGAAGCTAAACGAAGCTGCTGTTCAAGGAACATATCAAGAGAATCAAAGATTTGAGAAAGACTGCAAAAGAAGCTGAGAATACAACTTAGAGCAATTCAGAGAGATGATATCTATTTGTAAAGATGAAATGGGAATGCTCGATGTTATCACAACACAGCCAAGTCATGTAAGAATAAAAATAATCTGTAGCTATAATCCGGTAGAAATTTACCAGCAGTGTTTCCTGTCTCAATCAACATCATTCTCTTAGAATTTCTTTTATGGTTTTATATTCAAATGCAGACTCATCCGACAGAAAAAAAATAATTGACCTCTTTATATCTCAAATGTAAATACTTAACTTAGGATGTTTTGATTATAGCTGCCCAGTCCTCACAGTGTAGTATAAATTTCACAGAAGTGGGGAGAATCCATGATAGAATGCTAACTTTTGAGGATAGTTTATTTATTATTTTTTTTTTGCATTTTTTTTTATTTTGACAATCTTTACATGGTTAATTAGGGTAGAAAGATTCAAGGGCTACAGGAAAGTGGGTAAGACTAGTATTTTTTCCATATTGTTTCCTTCATGTTTAAAGGGGGGTATTTAAGGGAGAAGGCCCACCCAATTTCCCACCCTCCACAGGTCCCGGATGTAGGGCATGCTCTGAGGTTCTTGCTCAAGTGGTTTTGATATTTCAACAGTTATGAATCGCTGCCAATCTTGCCACTCCAAGCACTGTGAGGTCCTTGAAGAATCCACTGATTGACATAGTCCATCATAGCTGAGATGGTTGGCTGACCTGTTCTGTCTTCTCTCTTTTCTTGGTTAGGGTTCTGAGTCCAGCATTTTGATTGGGGAGACCTCCAAAGGAACTTTGTCTGAGGTGTGCTCAAACCAGATTCTTGTATGTGCTAGCAAGTACAGGGCCGAGCACAGTCCATCGCCCCATCAGCTGGTGGTTGCAATTGCTGGGTTGGTTCTGTTTTCACTCCCGACTTCCACTGGAATCAATGGGTGTTGCAGTCCAGCCTGGTTCTGCCCAGCACATACGTGGCCCTCGGATAAACCAGTGGGAGCTGCAGCCTAGTTGGAGCGACCGCAATAACCCCCACCAGGCCCGCCCTCTGCCCTGGTTTGCCAGTATGTGTAGCAGTAATCCAGTCTGTCCCACACCCCATTCCCATTCCAGCCGCTGTCCTAGTTTTATGCCCTCCCGTGGAAGTGGTAACCCAAGAGGGATGAGCCCACTATTTCCCTCCCAGGCCTCTCCCACTCCCAGATTATGCACTCTTGAGGATAGTTTATAATAGAAGTGTATCTCCTTCAAATCTTCAAATTTCTGATAATTATCTTAAATACATTATGCATATGCCAGTTATTCCTAAAGGCTATGAATAATTATTTAAGAAGGAAATTTTAAATATTTCTTTTCTTGCTACTAATGACAGTTCCATGAGATAGTTATAGCATATCTACTGTTGCATTTTGTTGATTAGGACACTGAAACTCAAAAGATGTCATGACATGTCCCTGATCAAGCAACAGCCAAGAAGATCTATAACGATACTTCAGTTCTGTCACTTTCATCCCTGTCCTCCTAAAAATGTGTAGTTCTGTACTTTGGAACCCATGCATACTAGAATTTTTAAAATATGTATACTTATTGGGTCACATGTCAGATGTAACAAGGATCATCTGTAAAAGAATATTACAAGTAAAATATTACCAACATGAAAATACTAATTAGTTTTGAATAAATGTGAAAATATTGACAGTAATTCATTTTCCATAGAAAACCACAGAAAACTCATACTTACAGCACATGATCGATTACAGCAATTATAATGAATTCCATAGAAATATGTGGTAGTTGGGTTTAGAGAATTTCAGAGAATATGACTTTCAGTGTTTTCTAAAGAAAATTCCTGCTGCGTTCAGTCCTCTAGAGAACTGAACTTTTAGCCCTTCACATACTGTGCATAATTACAAAGTATATCACAGAAGGTTCCCAAGAGAACTTCTTAGAGACACAGGAGGGTGCTACAAAGAGTCTGTTGAAAATGGAATTAAAAGAAAAGCTTATGAGACAGGTATTATAGTGAGCTTTAAGCTGCAGTTTGGGACACCATATGTCTTAATAGATTAGGGTTCAAATTCTGACTACTCTGCTTAGCTTCTTGCTTGGCAGGTAGTGGGTGGTGGCTCAAGTACTTGATTTCCTGCCACTCAACTGGGGGACTGGATGGAGTTCCTGAATCCTGGCTTCAGCCTGACTCAGCCACAGATATTAGGGCCATTTGGGAGTGAACCAGCAGATTGAAGAGCGCTGTCTCTCTGCCTCTCTCCCTTAATCTCTTTGTGTCTCTTCATCTCTGTGTCACTGTGCCATTGGAATAAATATTTTTAAGAAATACTTTTTGAAAAATTGAATTTATTTAGGTGCAAAAAATTTGAAATCCACGTATATGATGGAACTTTATAGAGGTTCATTGATAATAAGCATTATGAAAAATATATGGTTTTTATAAAAATGCATTAAAATTGATATAAAAATATATCTTCTCAATTCATTTTTTCAGCCAACTCTTTGAAGTTCCCTTATATACCAAATAAATTGTAAAAGAGTGTTTTAAGACCTTAGCAGGTGTAGGTATAGTCATAAAAGAAGAAAAGATGGGTGGCACAATAAGTAAAAAAAAAAATTATATAAACTTGACACCACTAAATATTGAGTGAAATTACTTTGTTGAGATGTCTTTATTAAGAAATGAATTTGGGATTTGGAATTTCTTTTCTATAATAGTAAACATCTTTGCATAGAAAGAGAAACTATTATTTTGTCTCACTGAAGAGTCTCTAGGACTGTCTCTTCTGTTGAGTCCCATTTCATATGCATTATTTATCAATAAATAGCTTGTGTTACTAAATTTAACTTGTATTTTGACTAGCACATGAAATTGAAAAAGAAAGCCTCTGGATTTCACACCTCTTCTTCCATTTTTGGCACATTTAAAACAACCTTTCATGTGTTTTTAAACTGCGGTTGTGTTTGGAAGTGACTTTGTAAAATTTACACTTTTAATATTCAGAAAAAATAAGAGTCTGCATCTCTTGATAAAGTCTTCACATTCTAAGAACCAAGAGTCACTATTTGACTTGAATCATACTGGAAAATGAAATTTTCATTTAAGCAAAATAGAATATTGGGCTCTTCAAAATCATTAGTCAAAAAAGTTTAATTTGTCTCTAAACCAACAGACTTGTCCCCAACCATGTGTTTGGACTGCTCTAGAACATTTGAATGTTTTTATCCAAAATTTCCATTGTTAAACAGGAAACCCAGAAGTACACAAACAAATCTTGTTCTGTAAAGAAAAGGAGCTACCCATGATATCTCATGTTCAAAGCTGTACTGACCAACTGAGTAAAGGAAATGCCAGGTGGGGGGTGTCACATGACCTCCACTTGACTGAAATCCTCACCATCTTCCAGTGCAAGAGTAGTGTTGTCTGTGTACCTGTGCTTGATGATTTGTGTGCGACCTGAAGACTCAAAGTTGCTAGGGAAGAAAATTCTGGTGTAACAAAATTAGGGGGTCATGTGACCAAGTCTAGCCTGATGCTCAGGAGTGTGGTTTAGACCATCATAGCCTGTAACAAACAGGTCCAGTGCCCTCTCTTTGCCCCAGTTACCTTCTTAATGAGACAAAGTAGTTGTTCTGCTGGTGTTTTCCAATGTCTTTTAGAAGTTGAACATTTTACAGTAAAATTATATGTAAGCCTCAGTGTGGAAAATGGGAATGCAGAAGTATCTGCCTGGCATCATGGCAGCGACAAAGCTGGAAAGCTGCCATCTCAGCTTCCCTGTAGTACAAATAGTTTCTGTGGAAGACAGTTTGAAAATGGACCAGGTAATTATCATGACCTAAAAATTCTCAAAAGTTTAAAAATTAAAAATTCCTTGGATATTTACAGTTTATAAATACAATGACACAATCTATTTCGAGATGCAAGAATCACAATTCTAGGATATATTAAGGAGTCATTATTTATTAACCAAGCTTGGAGATGGCGGTGCTCACCATAGATTAGCAAATGAAGTCACCCTGGCAGTCCAGTCTGAATTGAAACCCTGAGAGGAACGAATGGTCATTACTATGTTCCAGCTTCCCCAGCAATATAAATTATCCTAAGAGACATGCAGTAAAAAGCCTGGACATGCTTAACAAAGCTGCAAACAGTCGCTTTTTCCTGGCTACTCGGCCCACGTTCCATTACTGCTAGGCCTCACCTCTCTTGGAACTCCTGGAAGTACACAAATTAGAAATGCAAATCATCTTAGCATTTGCATTTTCACTGACTCCCCTAAGGAGTGGACAGAAAGTGAGGACTACAGACGTACAGGGGCCGTATTCAGGGGCTACCTCTGTCCTTGGAGTCTGTCCACAGGAAGCCAGAGAGCGAATGGGTACCGGGGAGAGCAGGGGTCAGAGTGCAAGAGCAACGGAAGCGTGCCACCAAGAGATCAAGCCCCTGCTTATCATGATCCTTTATGGGGGCTTGTTATTGGAGTGGTTACACAATAACGTAAAACTGCCCCCTCTCAGGTTCCAGGTAATGATAGGTGAGTGTCACAGGTGGGCAGTAAGGACCACGTAGGTGGGGGAGGTGTCACTTTCAAGCCTGTGATCCTGAACTAGTTGCCTGAAACAACAAATCAAGACTGCTTTTCTTGGAGATGGCACCAGAACTTTGGCACTGTGCTTCATTTTACAGAGTGAAAAAAGACTATTAAATTTTTCCCAAGGCTGCAGGTCACTAAAATCAAGTAAGGAATCTTCAGTCAGACAGTTCGGTAGTTGTGAATGACTCGACCTTCCTGATTCAACCCCCAAAGGAGTTTGAAAATGGAGGAGAATGGGTGCACTGAGTATGAAGGGAAAGGGTTCTGCCTTTCCTATCACCTTTCTGGCACCTCTACTAAGCTGTGAAGATAAGGAAGACCAGTAGAAAAGAAAATTTTGAATTCTATAGGTAGATAATAATTGGAAGTTGAGCAATCCCAGTTTGAAATAAAGATCTAAATTGGTCCCAGAGAAACATTTTAAGTTCCAGGTATTCTTTGAATCAAATGCACAGAGAGCCCTCTCTCCATTTCTTTGTGATACCTTCATATTGTTTTTCCCTTGAGTGATTGCATGGCATGTTCTTACCAAGATCCTGGTAGAGTACTTGCATTGACCTCCACTGTGATATCTTATGCCTGCCATGTAAACTCAGTTTCATGCAGAATCCTGTACCCCCATAAAAGAAACCCTATTTTTCACATTCTTGCAGCTGAAGTGAGATCCCTTTAGGCCTCTTGAAAGATGCTTCTTGTAAATTAGCTATTAAGCTCAAGGAATGCAACTTACCCACCAACTGGTAGATTATCTCTGATAGTCACGATGAATAAGGTTTACCCCTGTTGACTGACAGCATTGAAATGCTGAGCAGAGCATTTGTGGTTCCTGAAGGTCTTGTTCAAGAGCAGATCAACTGTGAGTTGTGGGGAAAGTGTATTGCTGTCTCCTAGAAGTGCATGGTTTATTTCCCCTGCTATGGTGGACGTTGTAAAGAGCTCAGAAAGGCAAATCATGATGAAGGAAAGAGCGTTTTTTATTAGGGTACTTTTGCGGCTGTTAAGTGGCCAGAACTTTTCTGCATTCTGCTCTGCTTGTGTTTTAGGACTAGGTGAAAGCTGTTTAAAAGCTCATGGCCAGTGTTTATTAAACTGTGCCTCTACTGCAGTATGTTAAATGATTTTTAAGAACTGTAGTTATAAATCACTTGGAGAACCCATCATATTTTGTTTTTACTGACTTGTTATGTTCTGTGCTTCTGTTCATAGGATATCAATAACGAGAGTGACAGCTGACATTTCTCTTGCTAAGAGATCTGTGCTAAATAATCCCAGCAAGAGAGCAATAATTGAACGTTCAAACACCCGGTCCAGCTTAGGTAAGCTGCACAAATATGGTTCTGCTTTGTGCTCTCAGACCAGGATGACACCTGGTGTGTTTGTGAATGTCTTTTCCTATTTGCTCCCTCTTCTAAATGGAGAAGTGATGATTGACAGAAGAGAATGGGCATGTGGGGAGACCTGTCCTGCTGCAACCAGAGCCTGCTCTCTGTCAGCTCCAGTCAATTAGCTAATTAGTAGCCTGGTGGGAAGGATGCTCAAGGGGGCCCTCTTGGTCTGCTACTGCCTACCCATGTGAAACCACTTGTCTCTGCTTTGCCTAAGCTTCTCAAAGAGGCTAATAGTATCTGTCATACCTGAGTCACAGTTGAAATGAAAGGAAATGAGATGCCCAGCCTTTGCAGATATTTATACGCTCAGAGAGCTAGATAATGGTGTTCTTAGTATTGCATCTGCTGCCAGCTGGTATTACACAGATTAGTCACATCTTTACATGGAAATGACAGGCAACATTAATAACATGTGGAGATTGTGAGCATGTTTTATCTGAGGTACCAGTCTCTACACTGCCAAGACTGATGAAGCATGTTGATCATCTGAAAAACCGTTACTGGTCTCTGTTACCATCAGACTGATGTCATCCCCCCAAAACTTCCTAGGAGTCTTTTTTCTGTTCGCTGTCTGAGAAGAATTTAGCTAGGAAGCATAGGGTTCTTCTATACCTTCACTTCTTTGTAAACTGTTGAAATGAGTTGTTTTATCTTTCTATATCTATGTCTATATCTATATCTAATATGACATAAAGCTTAGAAATGGTGTTAAAAGTATCCAAGATAGAGTGCACACATTAATATCTCATCCAGAATCCACTGGTGGCTATGCCTTGACCCTGAGGTAAGGATTGTGCACGTCAATGAAAAGATACGGTAGCATTGCTGTATCCCTCTTCTAGGATTGGCACACAGTCATTGGTAGTAAATGCTTTTTGGAGGGCTGCTTTTTGAAAGAATGTGAAACATACCAAATGGAATGGCAAAGGTATGTCCTTTTTGAGTCCTGTACCAGGAGACTGCACATGCAAAGGAAACCTTCTTACAAACATGGTAATAATTGAACGTTGAGGAGATGAAAATGACAGTGTTGATGGTGAATCAGACTAAGTGACAAACTGAAGTAAAAAAATGTCACTGATAATCAGGATGTTTGGTTGGGTTTAAGATTTCTCAACCAAGCATCTGTTCTCTGGTCTTTCTCCTTCCTTCTATTATAGTATCTGACTTTTAATCATTCCTTCTGCACATGTCTGATGAGAGGCTATAGGACACTGAAAATCAGAAGCTTGATTGCCTAACTCCTTCTAACATCCCCACAGGCAGAGGTTTCATGGATATTTATTAAGACAGTCTTCATAATCTAGTCACCTGTTGTCGGGCAGAAGGGTGGGTGGGCTGGGATAATGTAAATATTAGTGAAAAAATGAAGTAGATCTCAGTGACTCTGTTAAATCATTAATCCGCAACCCTTATAGTTAATTTAATGGCAACCTATTATGTGTGACCTATTTAATATCTTTTTGTATGCTTATTAATATGTGACTATAGATTCCTTCATCAAATGTTATGTACCAAGCATTATAATAGAGTCAGAAAATGACAGCAAATCTATGCAGAGTATTTTACTCCTGAGGGGGGAAAAAAAGGAACAGATGGTTAAACTACTCTGGAATAATGAAATTAAAAACAATGAGCTAGCTAGGAAGTATGAAGGAGGATTGGGGATGAGAAGCATATGAAGAGACATAGAGGTTAGGGTTAGCTTGTTCCTGGAAGCAGACAAGAATACACAAAGACATTAGCACATTAATAAAAGCACTGAGGTTGAGAAACAAGTGGGTTTGTGCATAGCATGCTTAGAAGTGGAGAATGTGGGTGTGGTTTTGGAGTAATAGAAGGATAGCTTTAAAAAGTAGGTTAAGCCAATGCATCAGGGCTCTAGTGTGCCTTGCAAAGAAATCCACAAAGAGATACCGTGAAGTGTTTATTTTTCAATACTTTAGTAAAGCTTACATTCAAAATGTTTTTCTTTGGCAAAATAAATTTAGAAATGATGGTTAAACAATTGGAAGATCCTTCACTGTTAGACTTCTTAAGATACAAGGAGTCACTTGTCCAGTTTCTTAAAATTGACAACTTGAAATTCTTCTAAGTGCTGTTCGAGTATGCAGCATATCCCTTGTTAAAACTCCCTACTTCTCCTAAGATATGAGATGTCTGTTCAAGAGTACCTATTGGGGAAGAAGGTTAGATTAGGTCTTAGGAAAGCTTTGACGTTACCTACACTCAGCAATATGAGTAGACTTGAGTGTAAGGACGATCGCTGATGAAAGGGTTCCCAGAGAGAACTACCAGTAATGATCAGATTTTACAAATGTTCTTTGAGGTCCTCCAGCAGTGTGAGTCCATGACTGCCCAGAGCTCCTTTGGGCTGCAATGGGATTCTGAGGAGACTTTTATTTGAACTCCCCTGAGAATTAATTTAGGCATCCAGTCAAAATTGTTTGTTTTGTTAAAATCTTTTTCTTTAAGAAAATTAGCTAGGTAGATAAATACACCTTTCTGCTTCTCTCACCTGTAATTTCTGTTTGGCAGTCTTTAGAATATTACCCAGATGTTGGACCCGCCCTGTATTTGGTAAGGCTCTGTGGCTTCCTGACTCACTCAGCCTAAGTATCTCTCTGCTTATGCCAGCAGAGTGCCCATTGCCCAAGGGTTTGTGTTGGTTAAGCAGTAGGTGTGCCTGTCCTCTGCTGCTATCAGAGCCACCCTTATGCTCCTTGCTTGTGCAGCGGAAATAAGGCCCAGGTGTTTCTGAGTCATTTACAGAGACCCACAGTGCCTCAGGGGAACTGTGTACCAGGGCAGCCCAGTTCCTGTCTCTACCTTTCTACTGAATCAAGAAATACTGTGTTCAGATGTAAAGCCGAAACAATAGAGACTCATTCTGCTTTAATCCTGGCCAGGAGCTTCTTTAAGCCAGAGGCAGTTTAATGAAAACAATCAATGAAAAACATACTCAACAGCTGAGGCTGAATTTTGCAACTATAAAAGTTGACTTTATGCTTCAAATCTCTACCTTAAGAAAAACTTCTTGTTTCAGATATGTGAGGGGGAAGGTAAATTTTGCTTATGATTACTAAAAAAAATAAGTATAATTTCAGAAAATGATGACAAATAAATCTTTGTCCAGTTTCATTACATTGATGTCTTTTGAGAGGTGATCATCTTTCAACCACAGTATGAAATATTTAAAGCCTTTGACATTAAATAATATAAAAAGTGATATATACATTTACTCTCCAAGCTCACAATCTTTTAAAAGATTTATTATATTGCAAAGTCAGATACACAAAGAGGAAGAGAGACAGAGAGGACTACAAGCTCACAATTTTTAATATATATCATGTGTTAAACATCAGAGATTCTAAGAAAAAAGGATTTTAAGCTACTGTACAAAGTTAAATAAAGTCTTATGATAATCTCTGGTATTCATGATCTCATGATAGATATTTTTTGTTAAAGAAGAGAATTTATTGCTGGGGGTTGTGAACTTATATAATCAATAAGCATAGATCATAGCATGAATTACTTTCATTAAGGATATTTAGAGCAACATTAACTTTTTCCTAAGCCATCTTTGAAATGATTTAAATTAGGTAGTTTTGTCTACCTTTTCTGTACTCGAGAGCAGATTACAATACTGTTAGAGTGTGTCTGTTGCCATAAATAGATGAAGTCATCTCTCTAAAATGGAGTCATTTAATACAAACATTGAATATGACCATGTTTATTTTTTAGATATGAATATATTTATTTTGTGTGAAATATGTTTGGCTGTTCAGAAATCTTGCTTTTTATATAATCTTTTCCTGTAAGAATGGGTGGATTACGTCACATATTTGAAAAAGATTAGATTTTATTTTGACCAGACTCATGTATGTATTTAGGTCACTTCGCTGTTACAACCAATCTGACTGATTTGAAATAGATGAGTTACAGCATTTTAATGTAAAAGGTCTTAGTTTTGTTTTTATTTTTAACACTGAAGATAATTATGCCTTAAACTAGTCTACTCACTCACTCTAACACTTCCATTCATCCAGACCTAGTAATACAATAGTTGGCAGAAGATAGATAGGTAGGTAGATAGATAGAGATAGGTCACAACCAAGATGTGAGATTCTTTTTTTAAAAAAAAAGATCCACAGAATTTTAATATATAATATGTTGATAGAAATGTATGTGTAATTTATTTGCCAAGTATGTTACTTTACATTATGTTTCAGTTGCTTCTTCAATATAGTCTCAACATCTGTAGTTAAAAATGAAAGTTCTTTAGAAAAAAAGTGATAATCAAAAGAGAAAAAAAAGCCACCATAACTATATACATAGCTAAAACTCAGGTGGAGCGCAAGAATCAAGTCAAGAAAATATCTCAGTTTTCTCCCTTGATTGGTTTTATGCAAAACTCAACCTATCTTTAGAAAAGATCTTGAATTAGACAAGTTTGTGAATATTCAAAATGTTTTTATGCAATGCAGACAAACATAGCTGAAGGATTTACTATTTAATTTAAGTACTAATTAATGAAATATCTAAAACCTGTTGTATACTTATTCTCCTTTCAGCGGAAGTACAAAGTGAAATTGAAAGAATCTTTGAGCTGGCAAGATCTTTGCAACTGGTTGTACTTGATGCAGACACAATCAATCACCCAGCACAACTTATAAAGACTTCTTTAGCACCAATTATTGTTCATGTGAAAGTCTCATCACCAAAGGTAATTAGTTCATCTCTGTTCTTTTTTTTTTTTAATTTAAAAAATTCTTCGATTAGATACAAGAAGACAGAGAGCTCCCATCTGCTGATTCCTTCTCTACTGCCCACAATAGCTGTTGCTGGCCCATGTTGAGCCAAGAAGCTGGGAACTTAATCCAGTCTCCCTTATGGGAGGCAGGAACCCAACCACTTGAGCTGTTACTTGTTGCCTGCCAGAGTGTGCATTAGCAAGAAGTTAGAATCAGAAGCAGAGCTGGGATTGGAATCCAAGCACTCTGTGGTGGGATGGATTTCCAGCGAGCTTGTTTACCACTTTCCAAATTTCCAACTTAGAATATTCTTTTCTCTGTGTTTGTTTTTGTTGTTGTAACTGGCAAGGAGAACATCTTCTTGAGACACAGTAAGCACATTTTAAAATTCAAAGTGCACTGATTCTAGAACTTCAGAGATAACAAGTAAAAAATGGTCTATTCCTTCAAGAAGTTAACTATGTATTTGGGTCCCAAACCAGATAGCTGTGCAAGTGATAACAAAAAAAAATTAAGAGAAGTGAGAAGAGGACACTAACTTTTTTTTTTAAGACTTATTTATTTTTATCAGTAAGCTAGAATTACAGGGAGAAAGAGAGGTGGAAGGAAACATCTTCTGTCAGCTGGTTCACTCTCCAAGTGGCCACAGTGGCCGCAGCTGAGCCCTTCGAAGCCAGGAACTTCTTCAGGGTCTCCCGTGTGAGTGCAGTGTCCCAAGGCTTTGGGCCATCCTTGACTGCTACTTCAGGCCATAAACAGGGAGCTGGATGGCAAGTGCAGCAGCCAGGATAGAACAGCACCCAGGTGGGATCCTGGCATGCGCAAGGCAGAGATTTAGCCAGTAGGCTACCACACTAACATTCACTAACATTCTTTATAGAATGCAGCTTGATAATTTTTTTTTTTTGGGATGACAGTGATTCTTGTGTCCCTTGTATTCCTTCAGAAGAGTAAGTGTGCTAGGTCAAATGCCTTGTGTGTAACCCTACCAGAGTGCCTAAGTTCAATAACCAGCTCCAGCTCTGAATTTCAGCTTCCTTCTAATATAGATTGTCAGAGGCAGTAGCATGGCTCAATTATTGGACTCCTGCCAACCACATCGGTTCTCGGATTATATTCCCAGCTTCCAGCTTTGGCGTAGCCTAACTCCAGCTGTTGCATGGATCTGGCAATGACCCAGCCAATTGGAGATCTCTCTCTCTCTCTCCCTCACTTTTCTCTCTCTCTATGTGTACCTCAAATAGATAAATATTTATTTTAAAATGTTTATATTTATTGTGCATGAAATAAAATATCATGTAAACATGTCCTATGGAACTGTTACAGACTCTGACATTTGTGCTTAGGTTGGTTTCTTTTTTCTTTTTTTTTTTAAGCACAGTGCAAAAGTTGCTATGTATTTTTATGCCATTGGACAGATAAAAATGAAAGTGAGGCAGTCCAAATTGGTCTCTTGGTTTGAATGTCTCACTTTCCTAGAAAATTAATATGAAATAGACACTCTTAGGAGATATTACCAGGTTTTTTTAAAAGAGTTTCGTAGAGTTAATTTTAGTATATAAATTCAGATTCAACTCCCAGCCAGAATTGAATCTTTTCTCAAGAATAGAAGAATTTTCAAGAAGCTATGCCATCCTCTAATCCCCCTGAAGTCCTTCTAAACTTCTCTGTGTAAACTTGGGTATATTGACCCAACCAAGGCCTTTAGGAATCAATAGAAAAGACTGATGTTTCTGTGACCACCTGCAAATCAATTTTAATTCAGGGTTTCGGGAGTTTCAAGCACCTCTCTTTGCAGTGGAGGGGACGTCACCCACATGCCCTGATTCCTCTGGTGTCCTTGTGGACGGGAACAGGAACTCTACTGGACCTGAGTGTCTTCCCAGAACCCCAGAGACAAACACTGTTTTGAAGGGGAGGAATCTGTTTCAGAAAAAAACAAAATTAAAAGAAAAGAGACTTACATTGGCAAATTCAGTTACAGTAATGGCCAAAAGACATATATGTATCACTGATTCCAAAATAAATATTTGACCTCCATTTCTAATCACAAAGTAGTATAATTAATGTAAAATCAAAGTGGACTGTCTCATAACTATCAGTGACAGAAAAGATCACATATGTAAGTGGCTGCTGCATTTACTTGACATGGAAGTAGTGAACCAGAATGTTACTCAAAGAAATAATATTAAAAATTACTCAACATAAATGACCTGGTACAGACTCGTTCTTCCACTTGTGCAAGGTTCACTTTGAAACAGAGATTTCAAAATCTAAGATGGAAACTCAGTATTCTGAGAATTCACAAGGAGCTAAAATAGGATGCAATCCAGGGTAGGGGGATGGTGTCATCTTGGAATGCATAGGTGTACAATTTCGCACATTGCATGTTATCTAATACTCAGGGCTAAGCAGAGTATTTAAAAAAAAAAATCTTGGTCCCAGCACAGTACCCTAGTGCCTAGTGCCATACCTTGAATGTGCCGGGATCCCATATGGGCGCCGGTTCTAATCCTGGCAGCCTTGCTTCCCATCCAGCCCCCTGCTTGTGGCCTTGGAAAGCAGTCAAGGACAGCCCAAAGCCTTGGGACCCTGTACCTGCGTGGGAGACCTGGAGGAGACTCCGGACTCCTGGCTTCAGATTGGCTCAGCCCCGGCCATTGCAGCCACTTGGGGAGTAAATCATTTGACAGAAGACCTTCATCTCTCTCTCCTCCTCTCTGTATAGACTTTGTAATAAAAGTAAATAAATCTTTTAAAAAAGATCCTTATTATTTTTTTAATCAACATTGACAATACCTCAGATTCATATCTCTTCTCTTAGGTTTTACAGAGGTTGATTAAGTCTAGAGGAAAGTCCCAAAGTAAACACTTGAACGTTCAACTGGTGGCAGCTGATAAACTTGCACAATGCCCTCCTGTAAGTATAATCATCTTTTGTCTTAATAGTTTTTGACTAATTAGAAGAGAAATTTTTTATAGTAGTTACACTGTCATTTCTCCTCTAGCATTTGATGATGAGGGCTTGATGTCATAAATCTTAAGGGCTTCTTAGAATAAGTTGCTGCTGCCACATGGGATGTACCCAGAAATGAATTCTGCCTGCCTTGTGATAAGAAATGAACTTAGGTCTGCACTCTTTCCTACTTGCTTGATTACCTTGTGAGCACTCAACAGACTACTTGGCATCAAGTATCCAGTCACATGGCACATGAAGAGAATAAATGAACAAAATAAAACATTGTCGCTTCTGCTTTGCTTTAACATGTCTGCCAGAAAGTTCCAACAATCATAGAACATTCTGATGCTGAAGGCTGAGAATTGATTGGGTTGGAACTATAGGTGCATTGTGGGTTAGTGTATGAAAGGATCAAGGTTGAAAGAGAGGGGAAACTTGGCTGAAGTGACTTTTCTCTCTAGTGCCATTGCCAGAAAACAACTGCTGGGTTAAAAGCAAGCAATGGCTGGTTGAGACTACAGGATGGTGACTGCTACTGTAGAGTCTCCAGAGACCAGTCAGCATCTGCACCTGCTTGGTGCCTATATCTCTGTAGAGGAATTACTGTCTTAATCAACTGATTCTCTGGACTTTTTGATACTCTTGTGTAAAGATCGTTTATGCTCTGGGGAAGTATAAACTCTAATGTTTAGAGAAACACTGCAGGCTTTGGATTTACATGTCTGGAGCCAAGCTACAATAACCAGTTCTAGGATCATGGAGCAGATCCCCCCACATGGACTTGGGGTGAGGATTCAATGTGGGACTATGTGGCCAAGCTCTTAGAGCAGTGCCTGCACCGAGAAGCACTGCTGAATGGTTTCTCTGATTATCAGAGGGGCTGTGCTCTACTCTGTGTCTAATTGATGAAATTCTGTAAGGACTTGCCTGTGTGGTTCTCAACTGCATCTCAGGTCCCTAACATAACAGGCCCTTTATTTATATCTGTAGAAAGAGCAAATGAATAAGAGGATACACTGACGATACAAGTAATAAGCTTTTGAAGAATCAGTGTGTCAGATGCTTTGGGATAGATTTTTCTCCAGTCTTCCCAGTTTCCTAGTAAGATAGCCATGATATATCTCCCATTTTTAGGCAAGGCAGCTGAAAACAGAATGACTAAATGATGTCCTTTAGATCCCATGAAACAATCAGTGTTAGATCTGAATCTGTCCAGCTCCAAAGCTAATTTCTGCCTCTTACAACTTCATCTACCTATAGCATACACATCCCTGGCTATCTGTTCTTCAGATAGCTTTGGTAGCTATCTGATACATTAAGAAGTTTCACGTCACACTATCAACAAAATCCGCTTACACAGCAGAATGTATGATTTAAGCACCGAGGGAATAGGAAAGAATGTATTTCTCAGCCCATAACCCTGCAATGCTTCCCAGCGGAGAGACAATAGTCTTTCCTGTGTAGCTCTCAAAGTCAGAAACAAGGCTAGTTGACAATTTTAATGCAATATTGTAAAGATAGCTATATGGCTTGAGTCTTCTGGGAAGCAGAAATCTGGAAGAAATTACATGTGCCTGAGATTTCTTGGAGACAAGACCTTTTGCTTTGTTTATGATAATGAGTATATTAAAAGTTATTCCTAATAATTAGTAGGAAAAATACTTATGTCCTATTACAATTGAGGTCTTTTAGTTGATTGGAGGGTTAATCCTTGAGTTATTTTACATCTAGTCCAACTTACTGAGTTTGAAGTTATAGGAACTCAGGAAACATATGCATACAGCTCCAGGCAGTCTTACTATCACCTGCCTGGGACCTCTCCCTAGGTCAGGAATCTCCAGCAGCTCCATGTGAAGGAGCAACTCCTAGGAAGGCAGCATTTCCCTGTCAGTGCCTCAGCATGATACATACCTCTTGTCATATAAAATTGATCAGATAATCCAGACATTTAAACCAACAGTTTGAACAAGTAAGGTTACTTTGTACTCAACCATGTACATAATTAACATGTTCATTTGCTATTGCACATATAGTCTTTGTAATGTTAAGAATGAATTTTACACTGTTTTGGCACATGTAAAGAAATCTCCAGATTATAAAAACCAGTAGTAACTATAAAACAAGTCCACATTTGTCCTTGCTTTACTTCAAGACTATAATTATAATTGTCATCCAAAGATTGGTGCTTACTGTGTCATTTTAGTTCCTTTGGATGAATTTGCAGCTTTCTTAATTGGCCACTGCGACTCTCATCTGAAAAGTGAGCGGATTGTACTGGCAGTGCCTCACTTGGTGAAAAAGTGAAGGCAGTGATTTCTGGAAAAGGAAATATACAGAGACACTGAAACAGTTAACTCTGCACCCTAGACACTTCACCCTAAATTTAGGAACAGTTGAAGTTAAAACAGACGTTCAGGTGATCCTCACTGGTGTTTCCTGAAGTATGTTCTTTGCAATAAGAGTCCCCTTTGATGTGAACAGAGTGAAAAGACTTGCCACCCAAAGTAAGCACAATAGCAACAGGGTGATCTGCTTTCTTTCTTGCAGAATTCTGAAGGTGCTGGTAGACATTTTCCATCTCCGCTAAAATAGTGCATGCAGTGCTGCTTCTCTGCTTTTCTGCAGAGCATTTTTTGTATAGTGTTTCATGGAACACTTGAGCAGGGAAACACTGATCCCAACCAATCTTCTCATTTTACAATTTAGGGCACTGTGGCTGAAGGATGGGGAACCAGCTCTACAAAGGGCATATGCTGTAGCCAGACTGTCTGTCCTACACTGGCAGGGCTTCAGCCAGTGGACAGCAATAGGTTAGTTGTGATATCATCATCTGGGCAGCTTGTCATGAGTTTCCTGTTGGCAAGGCGGTTTTTGGTAGAGCTGTCAGTCAACTTCCAAAGGAAAAGGCCAGAAGGTGAATGCTTTGAGCTCTCTCAGCCATAGGACCTCCTTTGCCAAACTGCTCAGCTCTACTGCAGGAGCAGGAAGCAGCAAAGATGGTATGCAAACGGATGTGTGGGATCATGTTCCAAACTTCACAGAAGCAAACGGCAGGCCTGATTTTGCCAACAGATCAAAGTCACCTCTCTTGTTTTAGGAAGAGGTTGAGGTTATCTGTTACTGTGAAGTCAAGTGCACCCAAACTCAGTGACTTCAAACCAGAGCTATCTGGTAGTAATCAGCTGCCTGCTGTTTTTTTTTTTTTTAATAGGAATGGCTGAAAGCTGCACCTGGCCATCTCCTCTCTCCTACCAAGTGGTCTCATCTTTCCCTAGGACCTCTTTAACTTTTTTGTTTGTCTATTTCAGCTCCCAGGATTCCAAAATTTCCATAGCATACTGTTAAGCAAAACAGTCACAAAGGCTGCCCAGATGTAAGGAGAGGGGCATAGCTGCCCATGTTAATGGATATAATACCAAGGAATTTATGATCATTTAAAAAGTATTGGTTTATTTATTTGAAAAACAGAGTGACGAGGGTGAAGGAAAGACTAAGAGGTCTCCAAGGGTTGGTTCACTCCCCAAATGTCCACAACAGGTTGATCTGGGCTATGCCGAAGCCAAGAGCTAGGAACTCCATCCTGGTCTCCCACCTGGGTGTCTCAGATACTTGGGCCATCTTTCACTTCTTTCCCAGGCACAGTGGCAGGAAGCTGGATCAGAAGGAGAGCAACCAGGAATCAAACTGGTACTGTGTTATGGCATGCTTCCATCTCAAACAGCAGCTTAATCCACTGTACCATAGTGCCAGCACCTTTATGGCCATTTTTAGTTTGCTACAGACAGAAAAAAATGAGGTGGAAATATGAGCTACTGGGTAGTTCTACTTTAGAAGAAGGAAGAGTTTCCTCTCAATGTCCAATATTGATCCAGAGGATACGGACATAAAAGGAGTCAATGTGACCAGGACCCAAAAACCATATTCATATTTTTTGTTTTTTTGGCATGACCAGTATGACTTTGTATTTCCAGTTATATGCCAACCTGCATACCATATTTGCAAATTTCATTTTGCTTCTTCTGGATATTTATATCTTTTCCCTTTTAAGATAAATTGAAAATTCAGGCTGTCCTGGTACTATAATAAAAGCTATATATTGTTTGATGAGAAAAACAGATGGATGAATTTATAAGATATATGTCATCCTTTCATCCTACCTGGTTACAAACTCATCTGTGTTACCAGAGAGTGACTCTGTGGCTTTTTGTGCTGTGTAAAATGACATTGATCACTGCCTCTGGTAGTCTCATACTCCTCTGACATTACAGTAACTATAGAACTCTCATCTTTCATCCTTTATTTCCCATTGCTGAATGGAAAGACTAAAGGGAACAACGGCGCCCAGTATCCTTGATTGTATTACTCTCACACCATAATTTTCCACTATTCTTTTGCAATACTTTTATTTAGATTACTTAGAATTATGTAAATTCACTTAGCTATTTGCCAAGTTCCTGCCTATCCATTGATTAATCCTGACACTGCTTTTGACCAAGGGGGAATCAATTGCGGGTGTTTCCTTCATAAAACAAGGCCACCTGGTATCTAGCTGCCCTGTGCAAAGGGGATTGTCTTTTCTGGAGATTGCAGCCACTCAAATAGGATATAGAAAATTAGGGATAGTTCATTCCCAATAATGCTGTGAGGTAGCACATCCGAAAGTTAGAATTTAACAAAACCACTGGGTACTTTCTCTTGAGATAATTACATTGACAAGTGTTATTGTAATCCTTGAAGAGTAAGAATTGATGCAATGGAGGGGTGATGGTAAGAAAATGTGAGTTTGTCATGATTGTCACAAGTAGACAGAAGCTGACAGGGAATAGTCACTATATTTTTTGCTTTCTTGTGACTCCCACCCATTGAGTGGTAACAATTATGATTGTCTCTCCTTTTGAGCTTATTAAAGTGGAAACTAACAGAATAACTAAAGTTTCTTCTAACACTGGTAACTTTGCTTTATTCCTATAAAACCTCCTAGATCTTTAGGAACATACACCTTTCACTTGGAGTCAATTTTTCTGATATTGGTTGACCTGTGAGTTAAGCACTTAGGACCTTGAAAGATTTAATAATATAAAGAGTGAAATTTTTGGTATGGAAGTAACATTGGTTGGTTCATTTGTAGTTAGGATCACTTATTATGCCCTTAGTCTATTTTAATGAATCATATTGGCCAATATTTTATTTTTAGAATTTTTTTTATTTGAAAGAGTTACAGAAAAAAAAAAAGATCGATCTTCCACTGGTTCACTCCCTAGTTGATTGTGATGTTCAGAGATGGGGCAGTCTGAAGCTGTGAATCCGAAACTTCTTATGGGTCTCTTATGTGGCTGAAGGGGCCCAAGGCCTTGAGCTTTTTTTTTCATCCTTGGCTTCCCCATTCGTAGGAAACTGGACTGGGAAGAAGAGCAGCTGAGACTCAAACCGGCACCCATATGAGATGCCTGTAATACAAGGAGGATTATCCTGTCACTGGCCCTCAATCTTGTTTTTAATGGTGAAGGTTTTGAAATTCTCTATATTTCCATAGCAGAATAACAATAGCTCAGCCTGTTGTTTGTTTTTGCGACTTAGAAATAACAAAGTTCTTCACTTTGTTGATGTGATGTATCCCATTTATTGGTTTGCATGTGTTGAGCCATCCCTGCGTCCCTGGGATAAATCCCACCCAGTCTGGATGAATGATATGCCTGATGTATTGTTGGATTCTGTGGGATACTATTTTTAAAGGATTTTTGCACCTATATTCATCAGGGATATTGTTCTGTAGTTCTTTGTTGCATCTCTGTCTATCTTTGGTATTCAGATAATGCTGGCTTCATAGAATGAGTTTAGAACTATTGCCTCCCTTTCTATTATTTTGAGTACCTTGTGGAAGATTAGGATCAGTTCTTGAAATGTTTAGTAGATTTCCAGAGTGAAGGGATCTGGTCCAGGGCTTTTCTGTGTTAGGAGAATTTTAATTACTGAAATCATATGATCATCTCAATAGATACAGAGAAGGCTTTTGATAAAATCCAACAACACTTCATGCTAAAAAAAAAAAATTAAACAAGATAGGCAGATGAAGGAACATTCTACAAGACAATCAAAGCAATATATGAAAAACTGAATGCCAGCGTCAAACTGAATGGGAAAAGATTGGAAGCTTTTCACTAAGACCAGCATGTCCAATTTTGCCACTGCTATTCAATATGGTATTGGAAGTCCTCTCTAGAGCTCCTTTTTTTTTTTAAAGATTTATTTATTTTTATTACAAAGTCAGATACACAGAGAGGAGGAGAGACAGAGAAGAAGATCTTCCGTCTGATGATTTACTCCCAAGTGACCACAGCAGCTGGTGTTGTGCCGACCCTGAGCCCTGAGCCAGGAACTTCCTCCAGGTCTCCCACTCGAGTGCAGGGTCCCAAGGATTTGGGTTGTCCTTGACTGCTTTCCCAGGCCACAACCAGGGGGCTGGATGAGAAGTGGAGCTGCCGGGATTAGAACCGGTGCCCATATGGGATCCAGGCATGTTCAAGGCGAAGACTTTAGCCACTAGGCCACCATGCCGGGCCTCCCACTAGAGCTTTTAGGCAAGAAAACAAAATTAAAAGAATGTAAATCATGAGCAAGAAATTAAAATTATCACTGTTCATAGGTGACATGATTCATTACAAAAGACTCAATCAAGAGACTTAGAACTCATAAGAGAATTTGGCAGAGTAGCATGGTACAAAACAAATGAATATAAAACAATGGCACTATTGTGCACAAATAACTTCATGGCTGAGAAAGAAATTGTAAGTACAGTGCCCTTGAAAATAGCAGAGAAGAATCTTAAATACCTTGGAAAACCTAACCAAGGATGTAGAAGACCTTCTATGATAAAAATAGTAAAACACTGAAAAAAGAAATAGAAGAAGACATTCAAAGATGTCTGTATTTTATACCTACCAGTCCCTCTTTATAACTTCACTGCCAAAGGGATTTAGAATAAATAAGTAGAATGAGCTCCATTCCTAAACCTAGGGTTGGAGAAGCATTGTACCAAAATGAGAGTTTCCGATTATTCCATTTGCTTGGAACTTCCCAGGAAAACTCCATCCCTGACAAACCAGGATGGCTGTTTGTCCTAATTAAGATGGCTTCCCTGGGAAAGATTGTTATGTATTACTCTGTGAGTGGAGAACCAGACAAATGGCTAACATACTTTAAAAAATTGTTTAGGGAACTCATTGCTAATCTTCTTCATTTGCGGATGATTCAACTTCAGTCTTTCTTCCCTGTCATTTTAATTCTTAGGACCACAGGATGAATTGGAGGCATGTCTTTTACTCTTGTCTATTTATAGTGCTTTGATTTTCAGTCCTGAAAGATCTTACTCAGAATAGGAGCCTAATGTCTTTTTTGTTTTATTTATTTATTTATTTATTTATTGAAAGGCAGGGAGGGGAGGAGGAGGAGAGAGAGAGATCTTTCATTTGCTGGTTCACTCTCCCAATGCCCACAATAGCCAAGTGTGGCCAGCATCAAAGCCAGGTGCCATGAACTCTGTCCAGGTCTTCCATGTATGTGGCAGGGACCCAAGTCTTTGAGTTTGTGCCTGATTTTTTGATGGTGTGTTTTGATTTGTGTTTACTTTGACAGCCACATCATTTCTCTCTATCTCAGTTGAAGAAAATATTCTATTTTAAATGCCAAAGGGTTGTGTTCTGGCATTCTTTGAAAAGAACTTCCTCTTAAAAAAAATTGCTTATTTGAAAGTTGGAGTGATAGAACAAGAGAGAGAGAGAGATCTTATATCTGCTGGCTCATTCCCCACATGGCTGAAATGACTGTAGCTGGGCCAAACCAAAATCAGAAACCAAGATCTCCATCCAGTCTCCCAACTTTGGTAGCAAGGATCCAAGTACTTGGGGCATCATCATCTCCTATTTCCCAGATGCATCAGCAGGGAACTAGATCAGAAGCAAAGAGCCAGGACTCAAGCCATGCCCTTGAATAGGACGTGGGCATCAGAGCAGCAGCCCAGTCCCCTGCACCACAAAGCCCAGCCAGACGGCTCTATCTTAATCTCACACTGCGCCTTCTCTAGTTTCAGTGAGAGAAGAACTTGCAGGGTTTGCTGTTTAGACAATTCTATGCATCTATGTCCTATGCTGTGGATATCACATATGGCATAGTAAGGTACTGACATAAATTATAATCTTTAAATTTGTGAAAAACTTGCAAATCTGGCTTACATAATTCACTTGGTTGCTTTTCTTTGAATGTCTTGTATAACTGAGGGGCTTTTTTTTTTCTCAAACGATTTTTCTAACACTCTGGTCTACTCAGCTGTGTTATTTCCCAAACCGTTACAAAGAGAAATGGTTACAAATACACAGGCTGTGAAATTCTTCCTAGTTGAAAATAAGACACATATGTCACTGTTCATTCAGAAGCTGTATGCTTTTGAAAGCCTAAAAGCAGTTTCAGATCAGTTTCCACCCCTATAGCTGTCTTTCATGCAAAAGCATAGTTTCCTGGAAATGATGAAGGAATCAGCAAACAGTCAAGTGCTCCTGTGTACAAATTCTATTACTGACAAAGGAAGAATTTTGTTAAAATCTCTTGCATTCACATGTGATGACATTGACAATGATGACATTCTAACATGTAGAACAGCCAAACAGATGAATGCCTCATCCAGATAGCGCTCTGTGATGATGGATGCTCATCCCGTAGCTCCCTCCTGTTGATGCTCTGTAGTCCTGACTGGGATCATCACAATCCATCCAGCCCAGCTAAACCTGGAAGGTTATCTAACTGGAAACTTGACGAAAGCAAGGAGATAACTGTTGACACTAAATTGACATTCCAGAATGAGACCTTTTTATCCAATATGACTGTGAACACAAACAAAATAATATAAACAGGGGTAAATGTTGAGGCACGGCAGTTAAGACACTGTTTGAGATGCCTGCTTTCCATATGAGAGTGCCTGATTCAAGTCCCAGCTACTCTGTGTCCTGCCTAGCTTCCTGCTATTTCAAGCCTTGGAAGAAGCAGGTCATGGCTCAAGTGCATTGATCCCTGCCACCCGTGTGGGAGACTGGATGGAGTTCTGGGCTTTTGGTTTCAGCTGGGGTCTAGCCCTAGCTGTTGCAGACATTTAAGGAAGTGGATGGAAGAACCTCGTCTCTTTCTCTCTAGCTCTGCCTTTTAAAAAAAGGTTTTATGTTTGTTCTGTTTTGTTTTGATTGGGCTTCAAGTCACTGATTCTGGAATTGCTAAAAATTCTGAGCCTGTAGCTGATGCAGGAGGTGCCCATTCTTCTGGTGCTGCTGTTTCCTCCTTTCTTTGACCTGTGCCCTTTGGTTTGCAGATACTCCTTGGGCTATGGCTGACTTGACCCTTGTGAGTCAGCACTGCAATGCCATTGCCTATAGGGACAACTCTCAGATTCTGTATTTATAACTCCTAATGATTTACCTAACTGGGAGGGGAGGCTTTTGAGTGTAGGAGACAAGGGCTACTTTAGCAGAAGCACAGTATTGATTCTAAAGCCATGTGTTGATAGAAGCTCTAGGAATGAATTGTTTTCCCTCTCACAGGCCTTATGGTTCCATTGTTTCTCTCCTCCTGATCTGTTTTCTTCTTATCCCTCTAAGAATAGAATTCTTTGACTTATTCATGATTTCCTCTTCCTTGTAAGTTTAGGTTTCCCATATCTCCTGATCTCTTCCTAAACTTAGATCTGTAGGCTTCAGCCCCTAACAATAATGGGCTCACTCTCTGCCTTTGTTGTTCTGAGTGAAGGTATCAGTATGACCAGGATTATTATAAGTTTTGATGCTGCTTGTCCATAGGCTATAGGTTTTTTGAGCCCAGGATGATATCTGTTTTCCTTGCTATTATATACCCATAGTACTGCTCAGTACCCATGATGTTTAGCATTGCATTGGTATGAATATTTTGTGAATGTATACAAAATTTTTTTAAAGGCAACATCTGAAATCTGATCATTATTCTTGCTGAAGGCCAGTTCTTCTCTGTTTTTTAGATGCCTCAGCTGAGTCTTCTCACACCTGAGTCAGTTTGGACTGACGTCCCATTATTAGTTTACTGATCTTGCTTCAAAAACCTTCAAACAAATTCATAATTTAGGGTCAAGTTGTTCGGTAAGGCACGGAAGGGGCATTTTTGGTACAGCAGTTGTGAGGCTGCTCGAGGTGGAACATCCCATGTTAGAGTGCTTGGATTCAGGTCCCACATCTGCATCTGATTCCAGATTCCTGCTGAGGGGTGGGTCCCTTGCTCTCAACATGGGAGATCTGCATTTTGTTTTAGCCTCCTGTCTTATACTGGACCTCAGCCCTGCCTATTGCAGGATTTTAGGAGTGAACAAGCAGATGGAAAACATGTATATGTCTGTCTTTCTCTTTCTGCCTTTCAAATAAACAAACAAATTTTTAAAAGATGCTTTTAGTAGACTAATGTGATGAAATATATTGGAGGGAAGGTTGGTTCTTTGATGACTTCTTTTTCAAGGAGCCTTTGTTCTAAAACTGAAGAGAATCAATCCACTGAGGACCCCCCTCCCCCCCAACCTGCCTGTTTCCTACAATCAGTGCTAATGGCGGTAGCCCTGTCATGGTTCCTTACCAAGAGATTTTATTTTGGTAGAATGAGTTGGTAGTAGGAGGTGCATGTAGTGGTTGTGGGGTGAGGAAGGTATTTTACTCCAGCTTCTCAAAGTTGGAGTATGCTTTTCTCTTTGTGAAATGTGGAGGATCCACCTTGCCCTTCGGAATAGAAGGACAACATCTTGATTAACAAATAGATGTTGGGCAAAGTCTGTGCTAACAGAAACATGGACACCCAGCACTTATGTGTGATATTTCTGTTTCCTAGTTAAATACCTCCCCTCTGTTTCAGTCATTTCACAAAACAACCTTGTCATGACACCAATCACTGGTGCTCTAATATTGATCCTACATCATCTGTCTATTGCTTTGTCATGAAACAGATGATGTCATCTCCACGAATGTTTTCCTTTGTGACATGGTTACCTTGAAAGAGGAAATGTTTATTTCAATGATGGCGTCATTAGCCCAGACATTTTCAGAACTCCTTTTTCAGTACTGTTAACTTGCTTCTCTTCATAGTTGAAATTAAGTACAATTTGAAGCTAAGTACAATTCAGTTCTATGGAAATGTGTCACCAAAGACTTGTATGTATATATGTATTTTTGCCTATTACATTTTCACATCTGGATTGTCTGTTTTTTCCAAATAATGAGAATCCAACTATTTAATGAGCTTCTGCAGTTTTTACATAATTTGGCATGTTTGAACATGGATAAACATGGAGCTTTTCACCTAACTTTGAAACTATTGATTCAACCTGCAGATTTGACTACGTATCAGATATGCTCTTGTTTCTTTATGTGGACTTCTGTGTTTTATTGCCCAAAACCCAAAGTGGAATAAGATGTATGTTCTTGTGGTCTTCAGGAGATGTTTGATGTTATATTGGATGAGAATCAGCTAGAGGATGCGTGTGAACACCTGGGAGAGTATCTCGAGGCATACTGGCGTGCCACACACACAACCAGCAGCACCCCCATGACCCCACTGCTGGGGAGGAATTTGGGCTCCACAGCATTGTCACCATATCCCACTGCAATTTCTGGATTACAGGTGCTGTCACTTTTTGCTTGTGTTTTTACAAGGTTGCTGTTAAGATTCTCTAGAGAACTTGATTAGGATGGAGACTGTTTTTTGTAATCTGTAGAGGCAACCATATGAACACATGATATAAACATTCTAAAATGCTGCCTGATCATGAACTATCATAAAGAAAGTTATCTTGAGTTATTCTTTTGCTATGAATTTTGCTGTGTATGAACTTATAAGGGAATTAACTTACATAAGTTCACCCTTCCTGTGTCTAAACTTTATCAGGAAACTAAATGCATACCCAGTGCAACTGCCATTTATTTCTATGTGTCACTCCTTGTACAGATATGTGTGTGAAAGGATTAGGTATTGTAGCTGGTTAAGTAAGATATTTGGGGCATCTTGGCCTTTTAGCTGCCCTGAACTGGTTCTGCTCCATAGGCTGCCAGATCTGCCATCTTGCACACCTTGCACAAGACAAAATGTGAACAGGAGTCGAGTCGAATCACTCTATTGGAGACAGGGACAAAGCTTTGAACCTTGTTGGATGTGCAGGAGCCTGCCTTGGTCAGTGTCCTTCAGGGGCTCTGGGGGCAAGCACAGACTAAAGAAATTCTTCTGCTATTCTGGTGCTGTGCTGATAGCTGAATGTAGGGAGTCAGAGGCAGTATGATGCAGAATACATCTCGTCTTCTTTCTACACTAATTATTATTTACCATTTATCAAGCGGCTGCTGGAATGTGGCCAAGCCCCCAGCTGACTGAGGAACGTGTGGTCAATCAAGTCCTCTTGCATCATGACTAGTTTTGTCTTAATGGGTTATAATGATCATCATAATTGTAGATCACGTAGAGTCAACTCTGAGATAAATGGCACTCTCTGAAATGCTATTATAACCATATTACTCCTCTACAAAATTGCATCTTTGTAAGCAGAACATCTTCTTCATAAATTAATAGCTTTTGAGCCTGGAAATGAACATGAGAGATGTATTGTTGTGGTGTACAGTGTATTTGTATGCACCAGGAATATTTCTTGCCTTGTTTCTGTTCCCATGTGTTAATCTGAGCATAACAATTTCATTGACTAATTACGTTTGGCTCTGCATTGTATGCTGTGTGATGAGAATTGCATGTGTGAAGCAATAGCTTTTGTAATATAGGTAGGAAAGCAATGTTGCACTTGTGTATGAGTCCAATCCTTTTGATTTATCCTCCCTAAGTCGTTTACCTGGAGTGGTTCTCCTGGTTTCACTTGTGAGTTAATGTGGTACCCTTTATCCCATGGCTTCTTTCCTCCTATAACCGAAGGTGCTTCATTGTTAAGATACCTGACTGAGGCTAAGGCATGGGATGTGGCCCATCCAAAGAGTACCCTTGCTGGAGATGCAGCTGTGCCTGTGTTTCATCTGAATACTGTTCCTTAAGTGAAATGACCCTGTGAAGGACACATATGTCTTCCCACAGTGGGGAAAGTGTTGAACACTATTTCCTGAGGCATCGAATAAATGTCTTAGGATACTGATTTTAATTAATGCATCAGGGAAGTTTAGTTTGTAGCTAAAGGTTATTTTTGCAGGACAGTTCAGTTGAAGAAGTAAAATAAGTCTGTCAGTTAACTAATTCTATAAACTACCATATGCTCCATTAGAAAGAATATTACTGCACATTTCACATTTATATAAGATGCAGAAACAAATCCATTGTTTTATGGTTGACACAACGAATAATTTCATTAAGATACTTTTAAAAGATACAGGAACATTCAGTTAGAGTAAGGTAAAGCATATGGATTTAGGAAGAGAAAGACTCTATGAATATAAGAGAGGAATAGAATAATTTATGCTATTCTGTACCTTTGCAAGCAACACATTTCCAATGGAAATGGAATTATAAAGACTTCCTAACTATATTGAGTCCCATTCAATAGCTAACTTTCATTTCTGTATTTTTAATAAGCAGCAGAGTCATGCAGTGTAATGAAATTCATAAACTGTCAACATTCTGGCATCTTTCCATGTTATGTCTCAAATAAATAAGGCCAGTATTTTGAATAGACCATTTATGCTTAATTAAGTCACATTTAGCATTGAATTGCACAGATCCTATTGTTATGTATACAATAGCATGTGTAGATGGATAAAGCAGATGTTAATCAATGAACTCTCTGATATTCCTAGAGTCAGCGAATGAGACACAGCAACCATTCTACAGAGAACTCCCCAGTTGAAAGAAGAAGTCTAATGACCTCTGATGAAAACTATCACAATGAACGGGCTCGGAAGAGTAGGAACCGCTTGTCTTCCAGTTCCCAGCATAGCCGAGATCATTACCCTCTTGTGGAAGAAGATTACCCTGACTCCTACCAGGACAGTTACAAACCCCATAGGAACCGAGGATCACCGGGGGGATATAGCCATGACTCTCGCCACAGGCTCTGAGTCTGCCAAAACAAAATCACGCTCATCTGTTGACAGTTTGCCATAGCACTGCTAGGATAACCCAATCATCTTAACTTGGCAAGCCAGCACAACTACCATGCTTATAGGTTGTTGTAATTTGATGAGGCAAAAAAAAAAGGGGGGGGCAAAAAAAGTACATTATGCCCTTATTGCTAGATGGATATTAGATGCCCAGTCATATAGATATTTTCAAGTGCAACATTTACATGATAGCAGTACCTTTTGTTTTCTTCATAAATTTAGACACATCAATTTGTAATTTAGGGTACTTATCAAGGCACATATAAAATAATAATTTCCCATGCTGGAAATTCCAAATGACCAGTTCCAGTTGGAACCAATTTATAAACCAATTCCTGTTGGAATTTGGGTGAATTGACTAGAAAGTCTACTTGAGCATGTTGCAGTCAGTTGAAAAATCTAAAAAAAAAACCAAAAAAACCCAAAAGCATACAAACCCACAATCAACAAGAAAATCAAAGTACCAATAGAAGTCAAAACCAGCTATGATGTTTATTTGCTGGAAGCTAAATTATACGTAAATTTGGAATGTATAAACATTTTAACACATGTTAATATTACTGGATGACTTCAGATTTACCAAATATATTGATAGTGCCAAAAAATTTCAGAAATCTTAATGCAGAAATTTTATTATAGTCTCCTCAGATTTTACTATTTTTATTTCTTTCCTGGCACAGCTGTTGTTTTCAGAGCATTTTGCTTTTTTTGCTGTTGTTGTTTTGTTTAGTTAGTACTGTTAGCATGTTTGAAAAAAAAATTAAAACTGTATTCAGGATTAAGTGAGAGAGAAAGTTCAAGGAAAGCCCAATCATTGCTGTCTGTATCGAACGGAAAATGGGGTGGTATTTCCCCCTTCTAATCTATCTGAACATCACTACATACATTCAGGAATCTGCAGGAATCTGGCTCAGGTCCTTCTTGAACACAACGCTGAACATCTCCAGGTGGGGAGTTACCTATCCTGCCTGATACAAACATGGGGTCAGTGTTTCCTGCAAGCACAATTGAGTATGTTTTCATTGCTTCATGCAGTGTCTGTCTTTGAATGTCTGAATGTGCTAGATCTTCACCAAATTCTTTAAATCATGTCAAGGACTTCTTGACATGGATGTATTCAACTTTGATGTTGAAAGTTGGTTTTTTCACAAAACAACCAATTGAAAGAAGTAAAAACAAGTGGTCAGTTTAAAAGCTTCCATTCAAAAGTAAACTGACAGATTCAAGATACATTTTTTCAATAAAATCACAGCAATCTTAATGCAAGGATTATAAAGAATTTGGAGGTTGAACTGCCTTATTTCTAATGAACATTAGAACCCCTTACTAAGTTTTCAGTTTATTTTTCCCCCAGTGGCTCTAATTATAAAATGGTGACCTGTGTCTCACTAAGGAAGCCTTAGATTCCCTGTGGTTTAAGAAACTATTGGAAATGACTTTTTTATATAATATATGCTAGTCTTTACATAATGCAGTTTCTAAAACCCCAAGAAAACCCATCATAAAGTTTTTTTGTATTGGTCCATGTTTTAGAGCCTACTTTGAAAGCAAAAACTATTTTTTATCACTCAACCATTTCAATACCTACTCTCTCACAGCATGAACCAGTTAGTAATTGTTCTGATCATGAACATACAGTCCATGTTCTTGATCAGTTATCTGTATCTTGAACCTCTTCATAGCCTCACTTCGTGCCCTTCCTGTATTCATCCTGAGTACCACACATGAACCTGTTTAGCTAATTATGAGGATGCCTATAATTCTGTCAGTCATCCCAAACATTTGATATAATTACAAAACATGGGCTTGGTAAATTTTGCAAGTTAACATGTGAGAACTGGTATGAGGTTCTTTTGTCACCTAGTGAAGCTGACTGAACTTTCAGTTTAAGACTTAAAAGAGCTGTATCCATTAGGCACTTTAATAAACATATAACCTGCCATTACTGAATACTTTGTTAGAACACAAAAAAGCATTTTCCAGCAAACAAAAATATATTTATTACATGTACAGCACATATTTGCATGAGAAAGAAAACATTAGCCAAAACATTTTTCTATATGCTTTACTGGTTTCTTGTTTGTGCGCACTAAAGTATTTAATTGCAAAGAGTACACCAAGGTGTATCAATGTAGACTAGGCAGCTGTTCAGCTTTTTCTGTAGTGGCATTAGCAATTTGGTCATTTAAATACTTTATGATATATACATTTTATGGCAGGTAGGTATAACAGCATTTACATATATTTCCTAGGTAACAAGATTATCATCTTATTTCAGCTGTTTTAAATCAAATCACTTATTTTGAAAGGCCTCCCAAAGCCTTGTTTGTACTCTTCCATGTCATGCTGGTAAAGACAGAGGCCCATTCAATATCTTTGCACAAAACTAACCTATCATTTACCATCAAGTGTCCATTCTTATTTTGCTTTGCATTTTTACTCAAAAGTTAACAATCTTAGAAGGGGTATAAGATATAGTTTCTTAATGAATATGTTTAAAATTTTACTTTGATTTGTTATATTCTTTCACCTTCATTCTGTAGTAAGTTTATCCTCTCCAAATAAATAAGAAATACCCATCTTTCCACTTTTTTTTAAACCTTAGAGTTTATTGTGTAAATTATACTAAAATCCAGATCTATACTAAATGGAAAGCTTTATTTTTGCCACACATACTGAGTATCTTCAGAAAGTACACATTCCACAAATATTTTCTTGTGATGTTATTTAAATATAGCAAATGATTATAAGCCAGAGAAACAAGTCATGAAATGTTTTGAGGCTGTTTTAGCTTGTAGTATAAACCATATAGAATTCTGTCATTCCGAGCAGCATTTAATAATGTAGACTCATGTGCCAATGTTAGAATGTAGTGCTGGAAAAAAGAAGAAAAGCAATGTGTCAATCCTGATGTCAGCTCTCAAGGCTATCATGTGAGAAGGCTGTAATGTGACTCCAATGTTATAGTCAACAACATATATTGTTTTATGTCAATATTTCAAGCAACACTTAGAAGTGCTTCTAAGTGACTCACGATTCGCTCTTATCTGTATACAGATCTGTTAGAAGGTTAAACTTGTTAACCGTTTAGACTGATGTTTGCAATAAGAGTCTTAATTTTGTGCAAGCCATTGCATTTGTCCTTAATGAAATGAATCTTGAAAAAAGGTGAAACTAATTCTGAGACAATTATTGTTCCCTTAATTTGTTGTTTATTATTGTTGTTGTTTCCAAAATGTATTTTTGAAATGTTAACATTCATACCTGCATACTTGAACTTGTCTTTTGTGTGGGGGCCTTAAAATTCACAATAGGAAGTGGGGGCAATGAAAGAGAGTAAACTAAAGAAATTAGGCCAGAAGGTGGTTTTTATGTTTGACTCTTTAAATGAACATATCACAAAATGTTGTTGAGGCCCAGGGTGTCAATTAAGAATGTTTCTAGGCAATCTTAATTTGCATGTTAGCGCATTTTCTCCGTTATATGATATTTTCATATTTGCTAAAACAGTGTAATACCATATGAGTTGCCCTATATATAGCTATTTATACTACCTCTTCTACAGAGAAGACAATTTGTCTTTAAAGGGAAAACTCTTTGTCAAGAAATAGTAATAAAATTTATGCTGTTCTTGCTGATCTTACTGCGAAGCTGATTGAATCAAGTGTCCAGATATGCTTTTCCTTTAGATTTTAATCACTTTCCAAAATTCTTGTCTCCCTTCATTTCTTCCACGTTGGTGAAGATTTTTTTTTTTTTTTGGTCTTGGTTTATGGTTTATCGTAAGGCATGATTAATTTAACAAATAAATCATCACAGGGAACAAAACGCATTATAAAAATTAGCTTTGTGTGCAACTTGTTAGAATTTGTAGCTCCAAGTCCAAAAAAAGCAATTGCAGAGACTTGATGCACAAACACAGCTGGTTTACAAATTCAGATTTTTTGAGTCTTGATTTCTCCAGTGGGTGCCCAGAGCATAACTTAGCCACTTACTAGGTAAGGACATACATTATTATTGACGCCCCGGTAATTAAAACAAGCTTCCATCATCGTTTCAAATAAATACATATGTAGCCCTTATTTCTTTCCCATTTCTATTTTTACCTTTTTCAGGAAAGTGATGCATGTTAATTTCTTTTTAAATTATGTACATTTCATCCTTAAATGCCTACATGAATGAAAACTTTGTCAGAAATTATATACTAAAATCCATTTCGTTAGTTCCTCCTAATTTTGAATATTCTCCATACCATAATGGCTAATAAGTAACTTGCATAGACTGTGTCCAAGGCACAAGGAAAAGTTCTATTGTAAGTAATGAAAACAGTAAATACAATAGCTGCTAGACAACAAGGCTAACTTTGTTGCTGACTGAAGCAATTAGCTTAGTCAAAACAGTTACACTGGTTTATATGGACAGAACTCCTGCATTAGTGCTTTATTTCATAACGACAGTCTGTCTTGAGTGCGATACAGCCTCCGATAGCAACCAGGTCTATCTAATTCTGAATGTTTCATATAACGGAGTGCTATGCAAAGATGAGAGCGTGTCTCATCGGTTAATCTCTAGGAAGAATTCTAACTCCCACCTGCATGGCTGAGACATAAGAATGAACAGCAGTGGGATGAGGAGTCACAGCACATAGGAAGCTTTGTTTTGATAGAAAATATTACCAATAAATTTCAGACAGTTGAATGCGTTGATTCTTCCTTATTAGAAAAGTATAAAGAGTTAAAAGGAGAACCATAGAAGCAGCGGTGACAGGCCTCCAGCTTTTCAACACTTTGTGATTGTTCTCACTTATGTTTGGAACACTTAAATTCCTCTAAAAAATGACTATGTCTTTATTTACATAAGGGCCTCTTTGCCCTTCTTGCATGCCACCTTCACACATTTTTAACAGAAATCAGTGTGAATTCTGTATGCATAAGGGGATGTATTAAAGATGTAGGATCATTGATGCTATATTATTACATACTATTTTTCATATGCCTTACAATATTTTCTGGGATGTTATTAAAAGGAAAGCATTTTATTGCCAAAATAAATCTATGTTATTACTTTTAATCTGCATTAGCAGTAGAAAAACAATGTAGCAAAAATATATTGTACAGTAAAAAATTATTTAAAAATCTATATTTTGCCAATAACATGAAAATAGATCCAGGAGAAAGAAGCACATTTATTATAGCACAAACTTATAACAAAATCCACTGATAAATCTGGAAATCCTATTTCTTAAAGGTATTTAGATTTAGCTCTAGGTTTCGTCAGATTTATCTCATCTACCATGTTTTTAACTGGCTGCTCGATACTTTTCCAGCGATTTATTTCATAGCCTTGTAATTTGTGGGTATAATTTATTTTTTTGCCTTCCATAAAATTTACTAAATGTTTTGTGATAACTCATACTATATGTTCTGTTATTTCTTCTCCTTTGTGAACACCTAGAAAATATCTCAACACAGCCTGTGAGCTTGTAGGGCTCCTCCGAGTATTGGACATACTTGAAATTGTTTATATTTTCCACAGCCTCAAGTCAGAATGATCAGTAAAGGTGCCCCAACAACAGTAATATCGGGATTCTTTCATTAGATTTATACAAATATGCTATTTTGAAATACAAGCTTAAACGAGCTATCAACTGTTTTTTGAAGGGATGAGGGGAGGGAGCAAAAATTAGCACACTTATTAATAAAAACATACTAAAAATAAATAGGGAAAAATGATATAAAACAATATTTTCCCAACTATTCCTGAGGGCTGTTTGTATCCCAGGCTATTGGTCTATCTCCAGCGACAAAGTGGGGAAAAAATGGTCTTTGTCAGTTTTTTCCGTCCTTTAAAATTTTATTTATTTTGATAATCTGTCCCCTTTTATTTTTCTTATATAGGTATGTGTAGCATTCAACAAGGCATGCTGGGTAAAATATACTATGCAAATGTGTACATTGCTGCATGTTTTGTTCTCTGCTTTAGTGGCTTTAAAGGAAAATAATGTGGTGTTATTTTTGTGAACAAAGACATTTAACAAAATGCAGAGTGCATGCATACAGTATCCTAATTTCTATGGATTTGTTTTATGGAATTAAATGTGTACAAAACAACTGCATTAATTTTTTTCTTTTATATAATAAATGAAAAAAATGATTGAAATCAGTGTTATACTCTTCCTTTACTTTAGAGAGACACTGAAATATTTCAAGTCAATAACTAGCATCCTTTATACCTCTTACAGGGGAAAAAACGTAGATACAACCACTCAAAAAAAAACACAAATGTTTAAATGAAATGACTTACTTTGTGAATATTCTGCTAAGGTGCAATGAGATCACAAAAGAATTGCTGTGTTCAGAAAGAATGTGTAAGCAAGTACTATGACACGCAGAACATGCAATGTATGAAGATTTGGGGGACTTCAAGATGCTCATGAGAAAATGAAATTAAAAGGTATGTCTATTAGCACAGAAATCAAATGCATGCACCTTTTTATAATAGTAAGAACCTTTTGGAAACCTTCTATTTGCATAAATTTCAGCTTTCTTTGTACCTTAATAAACTTACCTTTTAATTCTATGTTCCACTAACGTTTTCAAATATTCTCTCACATACTGTATTATGAGTGTGTGGAATAGGATTGAACGCAATAGAGAAAAAAAGGCATTAGATGGACTTTTCTGTTCACAAAATACCTTACATGGTTGCTTTGCTGTGGCAGTCAGTTGGTTTCCAAAGCTATTCTATAAGTAGGGGTTCCATGGTAGGATAAACCTTATGTACACTTCATGTACTCAAAGAGTCCATTGTCTCTCCTGTGACATGACTGAAATTTGACTCTTCTCTCATTGTACCGTGTAGCACATTCAAAAGAAATACGGAGTATGCTGATTATTCTTGCTGCATCAAAGTCACAGCTATTAAATAAACATTAGCACCTTTAATCTGACTATCCTGGAAAGCAGGCAGAGTGTGATCATTAGAACCAACTACAGATGAGCAAGCCAAAATTCATGTAACCTCTATAAAGCACTTTTCTTGAAAAACACATCGATCTAATGCTTTTAAGATAGGTAAGTTATCTGAAGAGTACAAAAGAGTGCCTGGAATCTATCAGTGTTGACTGAGTACCTCTCTGTAACAGGAGAAGCCTTAAAGGAAGCTGCCCCAACTATGAGAGTGGTTCAACCAACAGTCTGAGACCCCCATGTGGAAGAATTACAGTTCTTCACCATCACTACGTCAGCCCACCAATATGTGAACCAAGCTCTTGGCACAACATATAGATAAGTGTAGTGATCATAGCGTGGGTTCTAACTTTTACATGGATTCCAAAACCTATATCCGGAACTAACTCACCCTGAGCTCACAGCAGTCTTTGAACTGCCCTGTGCCTGGATCTGTTCCTGTAGATGATACGTCTTTTTTGTTATGGGTCATGTTATCCTGATTTGTGTGTGAGATTAAAGACGTGAATTTTACAACAATGATGAGTATAGAACAAATTCCTCAAAAAACTAATTGGACCTTTTTTGTCAAGTTGTTGGGGATTCCTGTAGCCCTTTTCAAGACTGGTTTTTTTTTTTTAAAGATTTATTTTTATTATTTTTTTATTGGAAAGGCGGATATACAGAGAGGAAGATCTTCCATCCGATGATTCACTCCCCAAGTGAGCGCAATGGTCGATACTATGCTGATCCGAAGCCAGGGGCCTCTTCCGGGTCTCCCACGCGGGTTCAGGGTCCCAAAGCTTTGGGCCGTCCTCGACTGCTTTCCCAGGCCACAGGCAGGGAGCTGGAAGGGAAGCCGGGCTGCCGGGATAGAACCGGCGCCCATATGGGATCCTGGTGCGTGCAAGGTGAGGACCTTAACCACTGTGCCACCGCGCCGCCGGGTTCAAGACTGGTTTTAAGCTCCTTCCGGTTGGTCTGGAGGAAGGCTCATTCTAAGTTCATGTAGCTCCTTGTGTAAGGACTCAGGTTTCTATTAAAGACTCCCATGTTCAGGGAGCCCTCCTCATGCTGACTGAAAGGCACTCAAAGGACTCCTGGTCCCCTGTCAGGTCCAGGAATTTCTTGTTTTACGGCTTCCTGGTACTTGCTTTTTCCTCAGAAATTGTTCCTGGCCAGTCTCCTGGAGTTTCGTATGATACAAGTGCAGGCTGATATGCATCCAATGACCCTATAGGCCCCTTCGCTTTTGCCAGGGGTTTTCTCTGATACCTTCCTCCTTTCAGCTACTCTGCCTCACAGACTCTGACCTCCTGGACCCCAGGGAATGTTGAGCTGTGTGTTCAGTTCTAGAAGATGGCCACACTCAGGGGTTCACACTCCTTCTGAATCTGGCAGAGAACTGATCCCAGCACACAAAGTCCAGACGACCAATTAGTAAACTGTCACAATTCAGTGCCCTATGTTTTCCAATATCTAAAATAGTGCTTTCCTGCATTCTATATCCAGCTTTCTGTTAATGATAAGGCAGTATATATATCTAAACCAGTCTACTCATATCTTGAAACAGTCTTGTCAATGACATTTGCAATCTCTGTAATCATGGATAAATTCCTCTACAAAAAGTCGCAGAAGGAATCTGTTTTCACAAATAGTTATACACCATCAATAGAATCCCAAGTGATTCTGTAGTAGTTCCAAACTTGTGTTGCACCTATAGATCATATACTTGGGCAAGAATATTTTGGAAAGACAAATGAATGTTTTTCCCTCAAGAAACACTTAGAAAATAATCTAGAAGACAAACTCCTGACTAGAGATTACAAAATACAAGGACCGAATTTCATAATATGGATCTGTCATGCTTATACATCTACATTTAATATTTCTATAGAGATGTGTGGGAGTTTGCAAAATACTTGAGACCAGCCAAAACATGACCTGAATGGAACTATGAAAGTTGGAACAAATTAGTTATGCAAACAACATTGTACTTTTAAGGAGCCTATAATACTTCATTAAGTCAATCCAGGCACCATATAATCCTTAAATTAGAGTGGATTGCTGCATTTTCTTTCCATTCTTTGGTGTAACTCTAAGTTTTGGCTTTTTAGTGACAGGCCCCGAGACATTCCTTTTTTTCTTTTTATTGAGGTGATAGTGGAGGGCTAGCAGGACTGAGGTGAAGGGGGGTTGTGTGTTGATGTGCTTCGTTTCATTTCATTCAGCTGTTGGGGATATAAGGAACATGGCTCACACTGCCTATTACAACTCTCCTCTTTTCCCTGAGCCGAAGAGAAAAACAAGGGCTGGAGTTTTGTCTGATTTCCTTTTTCCCTCACCGCTTGCCTCTAGCAAGAACTGAAACTAGTTTTCATATTCATCAGCTGACCTGGAACCCAAGCAAGGCCTCAAAGACCTACTGTTTTTTCCCTGTGTGAACCCTCTGACCTGGAGGGGTTTCGTAACATGCCCAGCAGTAAAGAACTCAGACAACCAGGTAGGAAGTGACCTCAGGATTGACTTACATTTGCAGCGGACAGTGGACTTAGTACAGCGTGACTAGCAGAGGGCACGGCTGTTCCAAGAATACAGTACAGAATGCCAGAGCAGAGACTGCACCTGACCGCCTGTTCCAGGAAAACAAGATTCCACTGCTGCAACAGCTTAGTGGGCACACCGTATTTTTAAACAGAGGAGCGGCTTCATGAAAACGATCTCTTTGGGCAAACGGACTTGAGATTGGACAGGACAGGCCAGAGACGCACCCCCTGACTTTAGCTTCGGTGTCAGGGAGCCAAAGGCTGGAAAGCCGGGATCTTACAATACCCTCAGAGGCCCTTTGGGAACGCCACGTCGTGAAAGTGTGAAACGCGTGTGCAGGGCCGGGGAGGGGCACTCCACCACGCGTTTACATCCTGACTTCAGGGAAGAAACGCAGGGGCAAACACAAACTCCGGCGGAGACCCCAGTCGCAGCCCACCCCGCTTCAGGCCGAGACAGCCGCCCCGACGCCCTCACAGCGACGCGGCTCACGCCAGCAGGCAGCCGCAGGCCCCGCCCTCGCGCCTGCGCACTGCCGCCCGCCCGCCCCGCGCCCTTGCTGCCCCGCCCGCCCGGTCGCAGCCGCCCGAGAGGAGCAGGGGAGGACGGTGGCCCGCGAGGCTCGTCGCAGACAACGCGGCGGCGATGTCCGCGAGCCAGGCGAGTGCCGCGGCGGCAGCGGCGGGGCCTCGCGCGCGGCAACGCGGCCTGGGCTTCGGCCTCTCTCCGGTTCCTTGGAAGCGGGCCGGCGGCCAGCGCGGCGGCAGCAGCAGGAGAGGCGGAGGCTCCAGTGCGTCTCTCTGCCTCTCAGCCTGAACCCGGGGAGGCCAGGCGGCCCGGGTGCGGCTGGAGAGGGTCCGCTGCCCGAGAATGGGAATTCTCTTCACCAGGATATGGAGACTGTTCAATCACCAGGGTGAGGGGCTTGGGCCGCGCGGCCGGGCGGGGAGTCTGGGCGGGGGTCTCCGAATACTTCCGGAGTGTGGGCCGCGCCGGGGCGGGCGCGGGACCCCCGGCTGCCCCACGAGCCCGGGTAGGGCTCCTCCTGAGTCGCTACGCTTTGTCTTCCCGGAAAGTCGGGTCGGCCATACACCCATTGCTCCGAGTTCGATCGGGAATGGGAAAGCTTGCTTGCCCCGCGTCCGACGTCCCGGAGTGGCCCCCGGCCTCGCCTGTCTTCCCACAGCTGCGGGTGTTTGGACGCCGCAGAGAAATGCAGGGGTCTTCTGGGATGAAGGCGGTTGTAGGTTATGGCCGTGACCGCACGTCGGGAGGCCCGGGATTGCACAATGCGGAGGACGTGAGCCGTCGGCCTGGACTTGAACGGTGCACTTGAGGCTGGCGAACCTTCCCTGCACCTTCACCCCTCTACAATGGGACTGGGGAGACTCCTTCTGCCTCTGGCATGGCCACGGGCTTCTCTGCAAGGGCCTTACTGAAAGCCCGTGCCTAAGGTTATAGGCTTAAGGTCGTTTTTCTGCTTGTGTGGGTTGTTTAATCAGGATTTTGTTGCTGCTGTTATGAAACATTTGTGAGCGGTAGGTAACTAGCACGCTTCGGTTACTGAATTTTCTTCTGTGGGGCTGTCTGAGTTACTGCAAGTACAGGCATTGCTGTGAAAGGAGTGTGTACAACTGGGGATAGGGGATACAGTCTTAGCAAAAGGGCTTCAGTTAATAGCAGCATAGTGGTGTGGTTTTGTTTCCTTTTATCTCAAGTTGGGTGATCCATTGTTCCAGCTGAATGTAACTGAGTTTATGTTTTTCTCATGTACCATCTCGTAGTGGTATCACATTTCACATGTTTTCTAATAAAGACATAAGCAGATGAGGGAGCTTCAGGTGTTGGTGGTGATACTGATTAAGTAGTTTCATAGTTCTTAGACGCTGTTGGCTTTGTTGCTCCAAGGTTGAGGAAATCCTTCCAAGGTCCCTTGGCTAACATAATCCACTTTAGAACCTCCACTCACTCGGGTACTTGCTGTCAAAGCTTGGCCAGGAGAGTTGTTCAGTTTGTTCTGACCTCCATCCTCTGCAGGCCTCAGTGAGCTGCCATGTCCCCCGTGTGTATCTGGGCATGCTGTCCACTGCACATGTGTGCTCCACATCAGGGACCCTGGGGTGACATCAAGTGGCCAGCCCCCATCCCGGGGTACTGATGCAGTTGTGCTGCTGGGAGTGGCCCTCTCCCCTTCGCTGCTCTCTTCCCCCATATACAGAAGAAAAAAATTAGAAACAATTGTCTCATCCACTTTCTTTCCCTCTGCCTCTACTTTCCACCCCTAATTAGTGGTCCAGGTGGCTTGCATTCTTCTCAATTATGTAAATATCATCGAAAATTTTTCATTTAAAGAAAAGCTCATGGGGAAATGGAATTAGAAGTATGAATTTATCTTGATACAAAGAAGCTTTTTGAAATCAGTGTTGAGTTCTTTTGTAATATGCATCTGCCACATATTATGAGAAGAATTTTATATCAAGAGTAAATTTTTGTAATTCCATGTTTCTCTGGACTGTTTAAGTGCCCTCATTGTGGTGTGGCCCTCTGCTGCCAACCAGGCAGGTAGTGGGAAGGGAGAAGGCACAACTTCAAGTGTGTATCTACGTAGTGTAGATACGGTGATGCCATTCAAATACCATTTGAAATTATTTTTTATGGGGGGTGGTTTGGCGATTTCAAAGTGGAACGAACCAGCTCTGGATTAGCATGACTGGGGAGAGGGAGAATGGGAACTAGTCCCATAATTTCTTGGGTTCCAGGCATTCTCTCTTAGCACCCCCATAATTTCTAGGGTTCAAGTATTAAAACTCAGCTTGCTGTAAGACTGGTGGAGTAATTTTGTGTCGTAATTTGTATTGCTTCCAGTAGAGCTAGTGTGTGTGTCAACTCAGCTATGAGGTTCAAGATTTTGTTTGTTAATCCAGCTCTAGTGCTGCCAAAAAACGGTTATCTCCACATTCTGTTTTGAATTGATGGTAAAATTATTTGTTTTTGAAACTTAAGAATAAATAAGAGTTTTGTCAAAAGCTACTTGCCAGTTGCAAATAATAGGATATGTGCATTAGTCCCAATACATCACTATTGCTAGAGTCTTTATTAACCTGTATTGGTGATTATTTTGACTGGATATTTGCTTTCTTTTAGGGAAATAGAGGAATTAGTGAAGCCATGTTCTAGAGACTTAACTGTCACTATCATAGAAATGTGAATCTACTGTTTCCTCCCTATAGGGTTCCTTTGCACAGTATTTGCTGTCCACTCTAATGCCTGATGCTTGTTGGTCTTTTTGGTCCTGTATTAGATTGAATGAAGTTTGATATATTTTAGATACATTATTTTATTTTCAGAGGACTCAGAACACATTCCTATATTCTTACCCCACAAATTCATAGGCAGAAAATTTTGGAAGATTAATATAGAGTTTTCCATGGTGATGAAACTTCAGCTGTTGCATATCTGTTTGCTAAAACTGTTTTAGAACAGCTCTTGCATTAAAGCTTGAATTGGCTGCACAGTGAAAGTGGGTGGTGTTCAAAGGAGAAAAGTCAGAGAGGTTAGTTTTGAGTGATACTTGAGTTCAGTAGAGTACAAACTTTATCCTAGATGCTATCATTTACAGCATATTTTTTTCATGAAAAAATTTTTAACAATCCTTTGAAGTTACTTCCCCTGAGAAAAGGAAAACTGCACATCCAGTGGAGTGAGTCCCCCAGGCCATTAAAGTGTTACATGCGGGAGTCAGGCAAGTTAAAGCATCAAAAGAATGTGTTGCTGGTGATTGGTCTTGGAGAAGAGATTGATATCATTTTCCCCCTGTTTCTCAGTTGCTAAACTCTAAAGGCTTAAACTTTAGCACTCTTCAGGGTTGCTATTAGTTACTTTTTATGTAGAAGGGGTTGTGATCAGTGGTTTATTTATTTATTAAACAGAAATTGAGCACTTTTGTAGGCCAGGATGTGTTCTAGATGTTGGGAGTAAGGCAGAAAACAAAATAGACAAATTTCCCTGGTTTTGTGGAGCTTTCGTGGTAATAGCAATTAGTACTTACTTGACGTGTGCAAGGTTAGATTCTCAGTGTTCAATGCCAGAGTTGACTACTTTAATCTTCATGTAGTTGATTTACTATTTACTACAATTCTATAAAATAGTCTTCTCTTTAGGTAACTTATTTAGAGTGCTATAATTAAAAATTATAAACATGGAAATTTTTATTAGTATAAAGAGAACAGATTTTATGCATTCCACAGGTACAGTTCCAAGAAGACAACCACACTTCACACATGGGATTTTAACCAAAATATTATAGAGCTTATGCTCTTAAAACACCCGGCAAACTTTTTTTCTAAATATAAGAACTCATGCTAGATAAGAGTTATGACACTGAGGTGTGAAAAAAAGTTGTGGAATTCCTTGTTGATAGCCTTGTTTTGTTCTTCTGATTGCTTGTTGGAAAAGAATTACAAATTATGAATGAGTGCTAGAGAATTTGTCCCTGCTACAGGAAACATGCTTAGCGGCCACCTCTATTTCTATTGTTTTTCTTTTGTTATATGAGAAGTCAAACACATAAGAGAGTATGTATGTGGAGGCTGAGTAGCCAGGGGAGTGAATTGTGCCAGTTGTCAGCTTATTGTCTCTTAGTTCCAAATAAACCATTTGTGCATGCTCTGGAAATTGGACCTGGATTCTTTCAGTAATTTTCTTTTGTGAGCTAGCATGGTGTTGAACTTTCTCAATACAGCACTGGAGAACCATTGAAGGAGGAAAGGGCTTTTCTTCCATTATGATCTGCTGTCCCTGTTGCCTGGCCTTGCACTGCGTAGTGGTTAACAGTGGCCAGCAGCTTTCTCTAGCTCCTACCCCCCTCCATTGCTTTCGCAGTGGAGATATTCCTGTGAAATATGTCCTGGTGAACACTTTTCCTCTGCATCCTGTTCAGAGACTTCCCAACAAGTTCCACTGGGTCATCACAAGTGTCTGAAAGTCAGTCAGGGGACCACACCTGTGCCCTTCAACAAGGTCTGCTCCTCAGTCCTGAGAGACAGGAGGAGCTCTATCCCAGCCCAGGAGTAGATGCTGCTGCTTGCATCAGTCATTCTTTAATCATCTTTGACATTCTTTCATTGCTTGTTACCCAATCTCTCATTACTCAACTTCCTACAACAACAATGTTCTTTATGTCATGCCTTTCACCTTCAATTGTTGTGTAGTTTCTGTCTCTTGTTTGCCACATGTAATCATTGCTTTCTCTTTAGCAACTTCTTAGCACAAAAAGGCTTTTTTTGTTCTTGCAAACTCATTACCATTGCTAGAAATAGTGTTTTCCAATTTTGTTTTTTATTGTTAGTGGCTATGTATTTTGTGTGTTGAGTTTTCAATACAAAATGATATCACCCTTCTAACCTTTATCTTTCCAGGTCTGTTTATTTATTCATTCACTACATGAAACATAGTTTATTTTTAAGCACATTGTTTATTCTAAATTCTGTACTATAGACTTAGAAAACTATAGTGAGTGTGACATGGATTTTTTGCTCTAAGCTTTGTGAAACCAGTAGGGACTTTATCATAGATGAGATGACAATGAGAACGAGTCCCAGTGTCTGCCTTGCGTTTGAGTTTTCTGACTGCACGATTCTGGGAGAGGGAGGTCTACAAAATGGTGATTATTTTGTGCTTTCCCCCCTTAGTTTTCTAACTTGTTAGAGGGACATAAGAGAATACTTTAAAAGTTTGTGGAAAATTGGATTAAAAGGTTATTCTGGTGCAAAAATTTTGAAATTCATACACGTATGAAGGTTTGTGAAAAGGCATATTGTGAAAACTTTTTATCTTCCTTGGACTTTCTGAAGAATCTTTATTTATTAGCATATAGAAATGTCAGTGAGTAGAGCTGATAGGTTACCTGAATGTGTCAAAAGGAAGTAAAAGAGAAACATGGAGAATTAGAAACATTTTCATGGCAAGATATTAAAATATTGATTTTAGAAAAGCTTAATTCTCCATGGTGACTCAAGATTCCATGTAAGTATCACAGAGTGTGTGGTTATTTTGGCTTACCTACAAATGTGTAGAAATGTCATAATAGAGATTATTCTAATAAGTGTTGAACTTGTGAGGATTCACATGAATCAAATAATCGGAGTTGCTGAATGCTGTTCTTACCTTTTTAAATTTGAGAGAAAAAAGAGAGTTACTGCTCCCCTGAACTGAATTATTTCCCCAGGTGTCTGAGAACGGCCAGCGCTGGGCTTGTACTAATCTGGGAACCAGAAACTCAATCCAATTTTCCCATGTGGGTGGTAGAAATACAGTTACTTCAGACAGTACTGCTGCCTCCCAGGTTCCACATTAGCAGAAAGTTGGAGATAGAATCCAGAACTGGACAGTGGTCCCAGGTACTCTAATATGGAATACAGACACTTTAAATATGAGAGCAAATACCTGCCCTGGCTGATAGTTATGTTTGTTTATAGAAACATTGTCTCTTAGTGTATGGATTGTATTTACACTCTGTGGAACATTATTTGGAAGTACATTATGACTCTTTGGGCAAAAGTCTTTTATATAGATTACTCTTCCATCTTGGTAATGAGAGGAACAGACTTGGAGGCTGAAAGAACCCAAGAATGTTTAAGGAAGTTGATTTAGTATTAAGAAAGTGTTGCTTAGGTATAAATTAGCTGGTCACCACCAAATTGGGACCTTATCTTTGAGTTCATAACAAGTGTGTTGTAATTTTATAGTTATTATGACGTACATGCTATATCTTAGATTTAGAATGCTATTAAAGATGACCATTGGTATTATAAAAGCAAAAGAACTTGCGTTGTGTGATGAGTAAAACTACTGCTTCACCGTTGGTATCCCATATGTCACCAGTTTGTAATCCTGCTGCCCCACTTCTGATCCATCTCCCTGCTGTTGGCCTTGGAAAACAGTGGAATATGGTTCAAGTGTTTGGACTTCTGCCACCACTTGTGAAACCTGATGAAGTGTCTGGTTCCTGGGTTAAGTCTGATCTAGCCCTAGCTACTGCATCCATTTGGGGAGTGAACCAATGGATAGAAGATCAATCTCTCTGTAACTCTGAAATTTAAAAAAAAAATCTTTAAATAAATAACCTACAAAAACCTCAACAGGACATAAGAAAGCTGACGAAAGTTGATAATAAGTGTGGTTTGGCAGAGAGAGGAGGTCAGAATCTTCTGGATCATGCGTTCTTTGTTGGAGTGGCCTGTCAAAATCCTGGACAACTCTCTGGAACCTGTGTGTCTTAGAGACTAACACATTTGATTAGTGTTTCTTCTTTTTAAATATATTATTATTATTTTTTTACTGGAAAGGCGGATATACAGAGAGGAAGATCTTCCATCCCCAAGTGAGCGCAATGGCCGGTGCTATGCCGATCCGAAGCCATGAGCCTCTTCCAGGTCTCCCACGCGGGTGCAGGGTCCCAAAGCTTTGGGCCGTCCTCGACTGCTTTTCTGGGCCACAGGCAGGGAGCTGGATGGGAAGCGGGGCTGCCGGGATAGAACTGGCGCCCATATGGGATCCCGGGCGTGCAAGGCGAGGACCTTAACCACTGTGCCACCGCGCCAGGCCCCTTTTTTAATATATTAACCGATTTTTTTTTTAAGATTTATTATTATTATTTTTTTATTGCAAAGGCGGGTATACAGAGAGGAGAGACAGAGAGGAAGATCTTCCATCTGATGATTCACTCCTCAAGTGAGCGCAATGGCCGATGCTATGCCGATCTGAAGCCAGGAGACTCTTCCGGGTCTCCCATGCGGGTGCAGGGTCCCAAAGCTTTTGGGCTGTCCTCGACTGCTTTTCCGGGCCACAGGCAGGGAGCTGGAAGGGAAGCGGGGCTGCCGGGATAGAACCGGCGCCCATATGGGATCCCGGGCGTGCAAGGTGAGGACCTTAACCACTTGTGCCACCACGCCGGGCCCCTTTTTAAATATATTAACCAATTTTTAAAACCTCATGTATAGAGATAAGTTAGTTTCCAGTGTTTTGATTGACTTAAGGATCTGCTTTAGGTTTAAGAGTTTGGGGAGAGTTTGGATATTTATGCCTGTATTAGATGTTAACCATTTATATTAAATGCCTGTATTAGTCATGGGAAATAAACCACAAATTACAGTACCTGCAAGGCTTCAGACTAAGTCTTTTCTCACCTTTTATCCATAGCCTTTGCCTTCCTTTTCCCTGTTCCACTGTGTTTCTGGTCACAGTCATTCCTAGCCTTGTAGGATAACACAAAATTTCTTTTCCTGCTTAGATTCTGTGGCTGGATGCTTCATCACTTTCTTACCATGTCTCGTGGTACTCTATGTTGTCATGCCTGCATATGGATTCTCCCTGTCTCAGCCACTAGCACTCTACCCAGTGTGCTTTGGGTTTGTTTGTTTCTTTCTTTAACTTTTTGTTTTAAATTTCTTGATATGATTAAAGAAAGACTTAACAGTTTGAATGTTACCTAATTTCAGCTTATTGGTTCTCACTTCATTTTGTACATTGACTATAAAAGATGATGCATTTTGAAACTGCTAGCTCATCCTTTGCTTAGAGGGCCACCAACTTGCACTGTGAGAAGGTGTACTGTGGTATGAGCCTTCTGCTGTCTGCTTTATCTCAGTATCTGCATTTGCTTGCAAAGAAGTTTTGTTCAGAGCAATTTTATCTTGCTTATAGTGTTCAGCTTATGGCCAGATGTCATACTTTTTATTTTTTTTGTCTAATTACTAGGAAAGATAGTGATAGGTTTGGGATCAGGAAACACATTGTAGGGCCATGACTAAACTCAGCAGGCAGCTTTATTTTTAAAGATTTATTTTGTTTACTTAAAAGGCAGCATTATGGAGGGAGAGGGAGAGAGATCTTCCATCTGCTAGTTCACATCCCAAATGGCTGAAACCACCAGCCCTGGACTAAGCCGTGTCTCCTATGTGGAAGGCAGTGCCCAAATACCTGGGCCATCCCACTGCTTTTCCTAGTCCATTATCTGAGAACTGAATCAGAAATAGAGCAGCAAGGACAGAAACTGGTACGTACATAGAATACTGACATTGCAGGCCACAGAACCAGCCCCTATTTTCCCTGTTTCATAATGAAAAAAAACTTAGGATATGAAAAACACCAAATTGCTTAAGGTCTCATAAACCTGTGAGTCTTTCTATACTATTTCTATTACCACTCCTTATCTTTATAACTTAAAGCAATGATTTATTCTTTTTCATTGTTCTGCAAGTTGATTGAACTCAGCTAGAAAATTCTGATTTGGCCCTTTCGTTTAGTTGTAGTTGGGTGGCAGGTGAAACTAGAATTACTAGAATGTTCCGAAGGTTCAGCCACTCTTCATATCCCAGATAGTGTCTTTATTTCTGTGTCTGGAATCAAAAGCATACTGGCTAGCAGTACTTGGAGGCTGGCAAATCATCTCTCCCTGTAAGACCTGTCCACATGATCAGCCTGGGCCTCCTCACTCAACTGCACAGCGATTTTGGACATGTTGCACACTGTCTGGCTTACCCAAGGTATAGTTATCGAGCATTGCTAGGTAGCTACTGCAGGAATTCTGATGAACTACACTCAAGTCATGCTTCATTCTGTGGGTAAAACTAAGTCACTGGGCCAGGCTAGATTCAAGAGGAGGGAACTACACAAGGGCATGACTGTCTGGAGGCCATCTTTGGAGAATGGTTTTGGAAATCATTTTTAGACAGCCTAGAGATAGATGACTCCTAAGGGTGCCTTGCTGAAATGTGAAGTGAGTAGATGACTTCGTGAGACATGAATGTTTAAGCAATACTCAAGAAGAGGAATCGGACAAAACAAAAATTAAGATACAGGAAGAAAATGGGAGAATGATGCCATTGAAAGAAGGGAGGGAATTACTGCCGCTGTAATCTTAGGTCCTTAGATTTGTCATGCTACCAGCAGCCCACTGGTTTAAATGGACTCATAAAGTTCATAATTACCCATTTACAACACCATCCTTTATCCTCCCCCCAACATATGGGGAAAATTAAAAGGTTAATGGAAAATTTGCATATTTTATTCCACTTTCCATGAAGTTTTTGATGCCCCTGGTATATATTCAGTTAATAGCTAAGGTTTCAGTTATACCCTCATTGACTTTACCACAGAGTGAAACATTTATATAGCGTGAGTCATTTGTGAATTATTTCAATTGTGTTGGGGATACTGTACTGAGAATAGTTTTCACAGCAGCAGAAAGAATAGTAATACTCTGGCTTCTCATGAAGGAAGTAGGAAAATGAGAGGTCTATATAGGAAGAAGTGTAGGAAAGAGTAGTCTACTAGCATACTTTCACCTATGTTGCTGGAATCCTCTCATGTTCCTTTGGGTTCCAAGAAGTTAGAAAATGCCATGCGTCGGATTATACAGAAAGAAGGGTACAATGAAGAAATTGAGTCATTGGTGTTTTCTTTGTTTCAGAGCACAAAGTTATAATTGTTGGGCTGGATAATGCAGGGAAAACTACCATCCTTTATCAATTGTAAGTATTAACAACCGTAAATTTTTAACTACATTGTTTTCTGGTTACTTTTTCTGTCTGGGTGATACTTGATCAATGAAAACTTATATGAAACCTAAGATACTCTATGAGAAGGTGTGTTAGCCAAATTTAAACAACTGTGTATAAAAGGTTAGAATTTCCTTAAGGTCCAGTGCTGCGACATCACAAGTTAATTGTCCACCTGTGGTCCAGCATCCCATATGGGTACCTATTCGAGTTCCGGCTGCTCCTCTTCCCATCCAACTCCTGCTCATGGCCTGGGGAAACAGCAGAGATGGCCAGAGCCCTTGCACACCTGCACACACATGGGAGACCCAGAGGAAGCTCCTGGCTGCAGACTGACGCAGGTCTCGCTGTGGTGGCCATTCAGGTTGTGAACCAATGAATGGAAGATCTCTCTCTCTCTTGCTCTCACTCTTTCTCAGTAATTCTTTGAAGTAAAACAAATCTTTTAAAAAAATTTTCTGTACATTGAGCATGCCCAGTTGTTTTTAGCTCTTTAGCTTATAAAATGTAGAAGGATACGTGTTTATACAGTTTTCTGGAATATTCCAGATAATCTGATACCTAGTTCCAATCTTGTTTAAATCCTGAGCTTGCATGTGTTTTGAGATAGGGGAGAAAGAACATTTGGGTATAAAACATAAAAAAATCATGCCAATTTTTCCCATGATCAAAAAATTGTGAAGACAGGCTAACTTTCTTATTAATTGTAATATATGAAATTTTTCCCCTAGTTCTATGAATGAAGTTGTACACACATCCCCTACAATAGGAAGTAATGTAGAAGAGATAGTGATTAATAATACGCGTTTCCTAATGTGGGATATTGGTGGCCAAGAGTCTCTTCGTTCTTCCTGGAACACTTACTACACTAACACAGAGGTAATGATTCTTAATATATAAAAACTTCTATTGCCAGATGTTTGAGAAGCACCTAGATTTTAACTTGTACAGTTTGATTGTTGAAATAGCACAGTTGAAATATGTGCAGTTTAAACATGGTAGAATCTGTGCTCTCCTGCTTCAGGACTTCTTTAAACACTTTATGGAGAGTTGGTGGCTCATTGGTTTGATTGTGTATTGATCCCAGAACTTAACTAGTTGTTTTTATAATAACAGCTTGCTCACAATTTGTAGTTGTATTTTCCTCTTGCTAATCATGGTTCGGCTGAGTGGCGGGGCTCCTGGCCAGAGTATTACTGTACATTTTCTTTTATGCAGCACAATTGTGCTTTAAAGACTTCTTTTTGGTTAGATTATATAGCATTTGGAACTTACTCATGTTTTTATTTATGTGCTACTTGCCAAGAGAAAAGTTTGTACTTAAGACATTCGAATGCTTCATTGTACAGATTTTTAAATTGAGAGCTTATGATGATTGTTTTTTGCAGTGCTAATTTTAAGATGCATATAAAGCTGACTTTTAAGTCATTAACAAATTATAAGGTCTGATTCCTGACTATTCCATTAAGCATTTAGTCACTTTTTTTGGAGAAAGAAAGATATATATAGTTACAAAGGTATGTATGATACCTCTGTAGGTATCAAATTCATGCCTAAAAATCATGGATGCATATTTTGAGATTAAAATCTAGTTTTTTAAAAAATAAATAATGCATATTAATATTAAGCAGTTAGAATTGGGCACCACAGAATAAGTTAACTGTGTCTACCTGTGTTTTCCCTGTTGCTTTTCATGCATTTATGGAGTTGAAAAAGAAGCACAGTGGAGTTCAGTCTTCACAGGAGAGCCAGGGCAAGCCTTTGATTCTATCTTCTGATCCCAGTTTAGCCACCACCTCAGGGAAAGAGTTGTGCTTCTGACAGATAACAGTTGCCATTTAGAAGAGAGCATATTGTCAGTTACAGGTCTTTTCTTTCAGTTTGTTCGTTTTACGAAATAGATTTCTCTGCCGCATTAGTTCCAAACGTGTGTTCTTTTACATTTTAATATTGTTAAATTTAGGAGTGTGTAGTAAATTTAGGACTATAGTAAGTATTTTTCTTCCTGATTATAATGTAAATTGGTTGACATAGGCACGTTAACATTCAGGATACTAATTTGGAAGACTTTGATTTTGTTTTGAATGTTCCTTTGTCTTGTTTTCTCTTAGTATATTTGAAATTAGGCTTCCCATTGTGTATCGGATTTCCCAGGAAAGCCGTTAAGGTTTAAATTTACTGATATTAGCAGCTGTAAATCAAATAAGCACTTTATAAAATTTACAGATACCAAATATTTTAATCACTAATTTTTTTTAATGATTATTTTAGTTTGTAATAGTTGTTGTGGACAGTACAGACAGAGAGAGGATATCTGTAACTAGAGAAGAACTCTATAAAATGTTAGCCCATGAGGTAAGTAGTCTTTTACATTATGGGTTGGGGGTTATTTGTTTCTTAATCGTTCTTTCTCGTTTTTCATGATTGTACTATTTCAAGTTTTCAAAACTTTGTTTTATCTGCTGGCTATACCTGCTTTATTCTAGTGATACTTTCCAATTGGAAGCATCAAAAATATTGTAGCATCAGTTATACAGTTTTGTCATTTATCCTAGATAAATCTGATTTTAGAGTTTTCCTGGCCAAAGAATTCTTAGAAGTGTCTTTCTCTTTGTATTTTGATTAGGTTAATTGTGTGGAGAATTGATTTTGAAATGGGATTTTTTATTTATATAGCAGCTCTTTGATTATTAACACAGTTATCACACTGCTATTTGTTATTTTGAGGCTTGTTTGATAATGTTTTCTTGACTCGACCAAATTGTGACTAGTAATGTTTCCTTAGTCATTGAAAAATATTTCTGGTTATATAAGTTGAAAAACAAAGCACACTGAATAAATACCATCAACTTAGGGATAAAAATACTTTTTGGTGCTGCTTTATTAACTCATGTAGTAATAGAAAAAATAAAAATTATGTATCTTTTGCATCTTAATTACCTTCTTGCAAAACATAAGAAAATTGAGATATAATAAAATTTTAATTAATTTTAATGTTGGTTTACTGGTTTGCTTTTGAGATTTTTTCTGGGGAAATGTACTGTTTCAGTCAGCCTTTCAAGACTTTAATAAACCTGGTAATTTTATAAATTGAGTTGCTTCATTTTTTACTTACAGTCACACCCAAAAAAGGTATACTTTTCTGTATTGGGGGTTAGATTATGGCAGCTGAGTTAAACATCTTGCTTTTTTGTTTTGTTTTGTTTTGGTATGTATCTTGCCATTGTGCGTTGATTTGCCAAGTTCCATATCATTTGGGATACAAGCAATAAACTACTGAAGAGGCATTCTAAGGACTTTTTTTTCATCGACTTTGAAATGAGTAACCAATTCCAGTAGCTTGTTGCATAAATATTTTGAAACAAGCAGAATACATTCACCTGTTATTTTCCCCCTTGGCTGTTACAGGTAGCCTGACTGTTAGCAGGTAGCATCTCTATTTGGTTTTTGCTTCATCAGTCAGTTATGCAGCAGAAACAGATGAAAGGCCTAGTAGTAGGGCTTGAGCAAAATATTTGAATTTTGGTTGTTGTGTGCATTAACTTGGGCAGATCGCTTAACTTCATCTCTTGCAGATGAATACAGTATGGCCCAGAAAGGTTCTGTGATTTGACCTTCAGTTTAAGAGGATTTGTTCAAACTTTGATCTTTTTACTTAAGCTCTTAGTTAGGCAAAGAAAAAAGAGAAGGACATATAGGGGTAGTTGTAAAGTGGGAAGAGTTTGTTTGGAAAATGTCCAAAGGAGTGGAATTACGGATGCATTAGGGAGATAGAGTGACAGGAATAGCAATGGCCAAACGGTGCATTCTGAAGACAGCCAAGTTAATCAGAGAAGAGGAATATCTGAAAAGAAAAAAATTGTGTAAACATGGAGATTGTTGGGTATTTTGTACATGCTACATTACTACCACTGATAATGACGTTATACAGTATGTTGTAAAATACAAAACTAGAAATTTAGTCTCAAAGTTATTATTTTAGAAAGTTTTTAAGTAGAATTAAATGATGCTTAAATCTTCAAGCTCATTAATTTTGAAATAGTTTTGGGGTTTGGCATTGTGGTTTAATGGTTAAGCTGCATCCTATATGGGTGCCAGTTCAATTCCCAAGTATTCCACTTCCAATCCAGCTCCCTGCTAATGTGCCTGGCAAATCAACAGAAGATAGTCCAGGTCCTTGGGTCCCTTTACACACATAGGAGACCTGTAACAAGCTCCTGGTTTCAGCCTGATATATAGCCCTGGCCGTTAACGCCATTTGGGAGCGAACCAGCTGCTGTAAGATCTCTCAGTTAATCTGTCTTTCAAATAAAGAGAATAAATCATTTTGAATGTTTTCAGACATTGAAATCTAAAATTTTATTTTAAATTACTCAACTGTTTAAAAAATTATTTATTTATTTGAAAGAGACAGAGGTCTTCTAGCCATCTTCCCCTGCTTTTCTTGGACCATTAACAGGAAGCACACTGGGTTAGAAGTTGAACAGCAGTGACTTAAATTGACACCCATGTGGGATGCCAGTATGCCCACTGCACCACAATGACAGTCTCTGAATGACTCAGCTTTTAGTATTTATCTTCATAATCAAGGCTTAGAGAAATAGACAACCATACCTGACATATGGAAGATCTAAATGTATATTACATTTGTTATCTCCTTGACTAGACTAATATATATATATACACACTTATGACTCTTACATAGGTAGCATAAAATATTCCAAAGTATTTAAAGTGGACTTTGTGCAAAAAATCATGCTTTTTACCTTTACCTTGACCTCCTAAGTCAAGGTGATGAAGAGATAATTGAATATTTTGTTTCCTATTCTTATAATGTATAATTGATTGTGAGGTTATATAATACAAAGCAACGAGATCTTCTTTCACATCTTCTCAAAACTTAAGTACTTTAAAACAGGTAAAGTGCTGTATTTTTAAAAGTCAAGAACTCCAAATAAAAATTTGACCCTTTGAGACCCATAAAAAAGTACAGATTCCATTTGGTTTGGTTTCTTGTATTTTCTAATTTTCAGCCCAAGGGCCTCTCCCAAATAATTTCATCACTGTTTTGATGAATGCAATTAACTAAGAATAGTATAAATAATATGTTCAGATTTTCAGCCAAGTATTTGTGTCAGAAATTTGTTTTTTGAACATTCCAGCATTAGTAGACCTGACCTATATAATACTTCAACATGCCCTAACAAAAGATACTGAAACCTAGCAGATAGGAAGATAGGAATTAAATCTCATGGAAAGTTGAACTCCTTGGTGACTTGGCCAGATGCCAGCTGTTGATACTGGTTCCATTTTCTCTTTCAGATAAGAAAAAAAAAATACATTCTTGACATACAAGTGATTGTCCAACCTTTACATTTTTGGTTTTTATGTAGGCAAATGAAATAAACTAAAGTTGAAATTGGCTGATTAAAAATGTTAATGTACTGGCAGTATTCTTTTCTAACAGTGCTATTTAGGTACTGTCATTAATTGTGGTAACACTGATATCTTTAATACTGCAGAGGGCACTGTAGCTAAAAGTTAGTCTTGGTTGTTATGTAAAACCTTTAAGGTAAGTTGCTTTAACAATGTAAGCATAGTGCTTATATTTTTATTTACAATAGAAAGAATTAAACCATCAGCTTTAGATTCTAACAGAAGTAAAATCATGATGTAATAGTGTTGGTTTGTACCTTCTGACAGTTTCATTGCTTGAAACATAAGATTACCTAAACCAAAATGTTCCCTTCAAATCCCCAAGAAAAAGGAAAGAACATTCACCACAGTTGGGAAAGCTTGGAAACCTACTACCAATACCATATCAGTATCTCCTAATGTTTGTAGATATAGGCGGAAATTTGTAAGAGTTTAACTTAAGGGATAAAAGTTAAAGGGGTTTAGCCCTGATTCTGTGAATGGACTTTAGGATATTTATGTCATAAAATTACACATAAACTTTAAAACATTTTTGGCACATACATATGTACATTTTCATGGAGAAAGGATCCTTAACTTTAAATAGATGATAAAGAGGTCATTAGCTTTAAAAAAAAAAAGTTGGGCTATAAAGAATAAGTTGGCAGAGTGAAAAGAGCCTAAGAACTGTTGGCTTGTTTTAGGAGAGTATTTCTTCTTTGAGAAGTGGGGAAGGAAATCCTAACACCTTATTGAGTACATGATATATAATGAATTCATGTATTATGCACATACAAGGTACTAGCTGAAAGCGTTGTTGGGGGAGTTGGGGTGATCATTGAAAACTTTCTGTGGAGCTTAATTCTGATACAGAACTTGAGTTGTGGGGCAGAGCAGGTAAAGCTTGTGCAAAAAAAAAAAAAAACCTGATTTGTGAAAGACTAGTTTAGGAGATTGGAGAATAGGGAATATATGAAAGAAATGATTTAAATAACAAATATAAGAATTTCTGAAACTTTCCCATGCACAATAGATGGATTTGTAATTAAAGAATGGTGTTTATATGGTTAATGGTGTAAAACAAGACAGGAAAAGTTTTAGGTATGGTATTCTTAGCCATTTATCCCATCTTGGGATTAGAATGCATAGATACTGTTTTTTTACATAAGGTTGCTAAATACAGTACTTAGGGTTACTAAAAATATGGCTAAAGTAATATATAAGTTCATACCAGTAGATATTTGTTTATTTGAAATGTGTTTAGGATTAGGTTTACCTTCTCAGAGTTTCTATGAGATCTGAGATTCTTTTAAGTCAAATAATTAAATTCTAGGTTACTAAATTTAAAAATGTTATTTAGGTTGGGAAATGCATAGTTGTATTGGCCTTTACAGTTTTGTTTGCTTTTATAGGACCTAAGGAAAGCTGGATTGCTGATTTTTGCTAATAAACAAGATGTCAAAGAATGCATGACTGTAGCAGAAATCTCTCAGTTTTTGAAACTAACATCTATCAAAGATCACCAGTGGCATATCCAGGCATGCTGTGCTCTGACTGGAGAGGGGTAAGAAATCTTTCACCTAGGTAACATGTGGTTAGCTTAGAAGCATACATCTTCTCTTAAAATCAATTCTAACTATTATTAGGCACAGTCCATGTCTGTAATCAGAGACTTTAGGATCATTCTATAAATAGTAAACCTCACAAAATAAGCATTGTATACATAATCTTAGTATATAAGTTTATGCAGTGCATGTAAGCATAGATATGATAGAGAAATTGCATGTCTCTGAAAGCTGGAGGCACCTGGGAGTACTTCTTGGGAATACTTGCTGGTCATGTCCTATGCCTGGAGGGTTTCTATGCAGTGTCTCATAACAGCTTCACAGACTATTTGTTTATACTTTGTTTTAGCAATCTGTATATTTAATTTCCTGCCATTTTATATACATTATGAGCATTTGATCTTACAATTTTGAAAGGAAAGCTTTAAATGTTTTGTCAGATGACTGCTCCATAATTTGTTAATTTTTTCTCCATTTCTAATCATTTAAATTCCTTTTTCCTATTTAAGATTTTAGTGAGCAATGTCATAGCACATCTCTAAAGGTGGAAAAAGGGGTGCAGAATGTTGCTGTGTTAATATTTTTGGTATATATTACAAGCTTTCTGTGGGCATTTACTGTGCAGTTATTGAGCTCCTTTTGGGAGCTGAGCTGTGTTCTAAATACAGAGGTACTGTTAGTAAGAGTGTGGCCTCACTGCAACAGCCCCAGCATTGAAAATACCACTTTTTTTTAATCTTGGTTATTTAAGGAAATGAAAAATTATACCTTTTTAGTTTGCTGTACATAGTTTTTCATTTCAGAATCTAATCAAATTTTGATTTTGTTTTCTTTAGATTATGTCAAGGACTTGAGTGGATGATGTCACGACTTAAGATTAGATGATCTCTACTGATCTCTTTCTTATAGACTTTGTGTAAATGTGCTGGACTTTACCGGAAAGCTGCAAAAATTAATGGTTTAGCTATATTTATAATAAACTGATTTAAACTTTTTCTATAAGAAGAAAAATTAAGACCACTTATTTGAAAACAAAGATGAAGTCTCACCTCCCAATTTACTTCCTATTATTCCTTCCAAAGTAAGTTATTAAAGCTGTGATTGACATTTTTCTCATAATGAATCCTCTCAGGACATTGTGTAGTCTGTGGTAAGTATAAAGGGAGAGGAATGCATTGTGAACATTTAAGAGCTTTGGTATCAGTATAACCCTCCCTCTTTGAATGTTATTATCTTCTTGTTCCATTTAAGTCAAAATACAAATCAGCACAGAAACTTGGTTTCCAATATTTTAAAATGTAACATTACTTATGAAAAGTATTTTTGCGTAAGTTTGTGTATGTATTGTATATATACCTCAAGTTAATGGCTTTGGTTTATGTGCTAAAGAAAGCAAGTAACACAAAAAGTAATAATATCCTTAGATATAAACGTAATGAGATGAGTACTGGCATTGGTGGTAAGTGCCATTTTGTGTGTTTTCTCTTTGTCCTCTGTATTATACCCATCTTCAAATCATCCAGCTGCTCTTAAAAACAAACAGGACAAGTCAAAGCTTGATACTTGGTGCCTCTTCTTTGTTACTCAGTCCCACAGATAAAAACATGTAACCCAACTAAATGGAATATGTATCCAGCTCTTATTTAGTATTACTATTGGACCGAATTGTGCAATGAGCAGTTACCAGATTATTCCTTTCGTTGGTCATTATGCCATCTAAATTGCTAAACATTGTAATTTATGAATCAGTCATTAATTATAAAAAAAACTATGAAGTGATTTCTTTTTAGTATTAATTGCATACTGGTAGGAAATATGTCTACCCAGAGAAGTAATGCTCTTTAAATATTTTTTAATAATTCAGCTACAGTCTTTGCAAAGTATTAAATTGTATTTCAAGCAGTTTAACAAATTGTAGAGTAAGAGTAAGGCATATCCAAGCAACAGCATTAATCACTGAATTTGTAAATTGCTTTTGTTTGATTGTAAAAGTTGCAATAATTTGATTTTTTTTTTGTAAAATTTATTGTATCTTCTTCCACACAGATATGTTGACAACTAGAAAATGTGAATGTTTTTTGAATGCTTTTAAAAATTTGATATAAAAATTAATTGATGTAATGTATTATTTGTACTGGGAAGTAACTTGATCTAAAATACCTTCTATATTTGCTTCTGATATTTTATTTGGTATCTAAAAGTTGAGGTATTTCCATCCTAACAGTAAGTGAACATCCTAAATATGTTACAGTATTCTTGGGCACTCTATGTATCTTTCATATCCGGAATCTGAAAATTAATCCAAATTGTCGTTTTATCGATTTAGAATATTCAAGGGAAAAAGATAACTGCCTTTAGAACAGTGTTTTAAGTTTCATAAAAATTTTGGTGAGGAGCAATATTACATACTGTATGCATTGAAAAAACTTTCCAAGTTCTTTTTTTTTTTTACCAGATATAATACTTGGTATCTAAATCCAGCTCGGACATGAGAGATCAGTATTTAACATTGGATGTCTTATGTTTACTGTTATAGTCAAAATGCAACTATAACATTGCGTATTTGTCAGTATGCTTTTAAGGTTTGTTCATATGATCTCATTTTTAAAATAACTGTACTAATTGTAAATTTAAAATTCCCTTTTGAAAAAATTCTAAAAATTAAAAAAAAAACTGAATTTCTGTAGAAGCCCAAATCTGTTTATCAGAGATAGTCTGCAATCACTCAGCCATGCAGATCTATACCTGTTATCTTTTTCATTTTAAAATTTGAATAGTTTCTTGATTGCTGGCACATCAATACAGTGCAGCACCAGCACATTCCTTGTCATCAGGGTATTGGCTAACATTTGTTCTTAACTGGATGTTTAAAACATGCCCTATGTTTTTATATTTGGTTTAGTATAATAAATTATTGAGGTAATATCATGGGAATGCACAGAAGCTTCTGCTGCATTTTAAAACCACAATTTTGTTGCTTTCTACCTATGTAGGCTAAGTATTTAAAGGTAGGTGATGTTTATATATGAACATAAAGCTGAAATGACAGTTGGGAAAAATAAGACTTACATTCATGGCTGAAGATGTCAGCATCATTTTAACAGTGTTAACTTTCAGATAAGATAGAGGGCTTCATCAGTAGTCACAAAGGTAGTTCATATTTAGTTTGAGTGGTTTTAAAGGGCAGTACTTTTTGAATTTGTAACATGTTACTTGGGAGTGTAAACATATCATTTATAATCACTGTGTTCATGTTTAGTGGAGCTAAGATTTATCTGTACATGTGGCTAGATTTAAATATCCTGTTTTGATACTAATTTTCAGAGTCAGAGAACTTGATATCTTGGTAAAGGAAAACCTACTAAATGTGCATTGATTTACTTTTGCCATGACCACATTTATGAAGTATACTAATACATTATATTAAGGTTTGAGATTTTTAGTTCTTTTTCTCTCCCAGTACAACTTAGCCTTCATCGTGGACAAGCAAAATAATAATGAAGGCAGGGGATTTGGGAGCAGTGGGAAATGGGTATTCATTTTATTATGACATTTTGCCTTAAGAATAAAAATGTGCTTTGGCACTGCTGGCTGGCATTTTCAATGAAGGTAGTAAAGTGACTTTAGAGGTGTGGCGTGGACTGCAGGGAGAAGTTTCTGACTTCTGGCCTTTTGAGGACTGCCTGGTATAGGTAGTTCGGTGAGATTCAGAAAAGCACAGGGCACCGAGAAAAGGCAGAAGTTCTTGACATGTTTTTTCCTTTTTGTCTGAGTGTGTAATATTAATTAAGATGCCTAGAAATGGGACTTTTGTCCTTTCTCTTATAGGCACTTTACATTTTTGCTGTTACTACAGCAACCACATACAGTACAGACAACCTCAAAATCTGTTTATATTAGTGTAAATAGAAAAATTGTAGGCAACTCTAGTTTTCTCTGCAGGCATTTTTAGGAATGTATCTGTAGTAAGTTCTGCTCTGTATATAGAGGATAGCAGCACACCATAGATTATCAGTGATCTTTGGGGTCATCTTCTCTGAATTACCTAATTGTTTCGTGGCATCAATCCCTTTCTGAAAACTGAGTGGAGATAAGGTGGTTCTTCATGTGCCTGAACTTTGATCCTTTCTACTCTGCAAATACAGTCTGGAACTTCTTGCTTCAAGGGTTGGATTTCCCATATCAGCTGTCCCTAGCCCTCTTGTTATCTTTGTTCACCATCAAGTGAAAATATTCCATCTTGATCCTGCAGAATTCTGAACATTGCTTATAGTCAGTGAACCCCAAAACACTAGTTTTTAGGAAGCTTCTCTAGTTTCTTGCTGTCCTCCCACAAGTAGCTGATTCACTTAATTGGACCTTACTAATGAGAAAGCTTTGTCAGAGTTGTTGGGTCCATCAGAACAGCCTGCAGTGCATACAACATATAGATGCCTGTAGTAAAAGCTCTTTAAGTTACACTGTATTTAACATATTAGTGCTTCTTAATTTTAACTTCATATACTGAGTAGATTTGGAAAGATAAGACTCTACCAGCTCCTTGAGATATTATTTAGGTGTGGCAAATATATTATGTATGAATTAGCTTACCATTGACAAGGGTGACTATGCTGTGGAGAATACCAGTTCAGCCACATTGAGTTGGAAAAATATGCCAGAAAAAACCTATACATAGTATTTTACCTAAAGGCGTCCTTAAGACCATACCCTACCCACATTCCATTATTTTCTTCATCTTTACTTTAAAAAAGATGTGTATTAGCTATCTAAAGAAATTAGTAATGAAATGCTTGTCTTTACAAAGTCTGTTGAAATATGCTTTAAGACATCATGCCTTGGCTATTGTTAGATGCAGATATAATATGAAAAATAAATGTTTACAGTTCCACTTATATGAAGAAAAGTATATTATGCTCCCTCAAGGAATGTTTGGTAGGTTAAGACCTTAATAACATAGTAAAGGAAAGCCAAAATTTAGAGCTTTTAAATACTTCTATTTGGCCCTAAAAACACATGGAATTGTGATAAGATGTAACAAATTGGATTAGTTGTATAATATTTATTATCATTTGTCTAGCCCTTGTGTATTGTAAAAACTAAGTCTTGCATAGTATTACCTGATAGGTAACCATTCTTTTGTTAAAAAAACAAAACAAAAAATATTCATAGTCTGTACTCAAGAAGTGCCTACAACTGATTTGTGTTTGATTTTCAAGCCCCTCTAATAAATTATATCTGTTTTCTATGGTATTGTATGTTCTTTTCTTACTGATGTAACAGTCCCGAGGGTCTCTCTAAATATCTCTGCTTTATTTGGATGAAAAGCCTTTGCATGAAATGCATGCACCCAAACCTCAACAAACCATAGTGAGGGAGTTCGCACCAGTAAAACAGCTGAAATACAGTCTGAAGTTGGCATTAGTCAATGCAGACTGGGAACCTGAACTCTCTTCTGTCTTTTTACATCACTTTTATGTGTGAAAATCATAGAAGTTTATTGCTTACCTAACAGGAGTAGCTTCTTAATCTTCAGATAGTGGTTAGTAATTTTCATTATTGTTGTTTAAATCTTGAGCCCTTTTGTTTGTATACATATCCACCAAAATCTCTCCTCTCTTTTGATTCTATAATCTTACTGTATCTCTTATATATTCTTCCAGTTTTAAAAAAAAAACAAATTCTGGGTAAAGCTTGACAGTTATTTTCAGTGATAGACAATCACATTGTGTTTCACATTGTAAATCATCTGCATGGAAAGTGAAACATGTATCTGATTTTTACCTATTCTATTAACATCCCTTCCCTCAAGCCTCTTACGCTGATGCCAGACAGAATTCCTCTATTTTTGCTCACACCCAATCCTCTTAAGTGGGAATAACCTACTTTTATATTATGTCCCTCTATGGTTTCATGAGATGATGTGATACCTGCAGAGTACTGTGAAAGATATGGTTTAGGTTTCTGTCCAGGATAGACCTCGAGAGGGCAGCTATGCCTGATGGGGGCTCATCTGGTTGCTAGAGATGAGAAAAACGTATGCTGTTATTTTACTAATCAGTAATTTTAATTGATGAGTTCTTGTTGGCTAATCTTTCTTACCATGTTTACCTAAGGAAGTCTAGATAAAGATGTGATCCAACTCATCTCTTTGTCTAACACCATCCTCTCCCTCCCCAAATTGAACTCTGTGCGTACTGTCTAACAAACTGGAAAGCCTTTAAAAACAAGTGTAGGTTTATGGGACTGTCCAAAACTTTAAAAGGTTTTCACTAAAGCCTTGCATAGAGTAGTAGGAGGAAATGTTGTCTTTCATTGTTAACATTTTGCAAACATGTTTCTCTGCTAGAGAAGTTCCATGTATAGGGAGTGTTCCAAGAAGTGAGAATCTCTGGGCACTTGGGATGCTTTTCTGTTTCCTCAGTGCTATTGAGTTCAGTGTCTATGGAAATAATGCTTCAAAGCCTTCTTGACAAGCTCCATGGTTGCTGGGGAGTATTTGTGCCGAGGAAGGATTGGAGTGGGAGACCTCCCCATTGGTAAAGCAGTGTGATGAGCTGCTTTGCAGTTATGCAACTTCATGACACTGTGACAGCGTTTTTGTGGCCATTGATAACTGAACTGTCAAGCAATGCAAGGTGTTGGTCAGGTGACCAATGGGGGGATTTTGTTGATTCTGAAATGGAGGAATAATGTCAAGCTACTTTGGGGGAAAATAGAAAATAGCATTCTCCTGGTGAGTTTCTCTATGTAATGTGTACATTAACTTTTTTAAAAAGTTGCATGTTAAATCTGTATCAAATATTGTCTCTTTTATGCTTTGCGTAAAAAGGAAAAAAATGTTACTCTGTTATGTACTATTCCATATACCTTTTCTTTTAGAAAGGGTTAATTATAATTACTATTCCCACTTCTGTGTTGTCAGTGTTTTTATTCTAGCTTATTCTCCAGTTGTGTGCACATCACCAGTAGGACTCATATCCACCATGATAATTAAGAAAGTATGACAACTGTATTTTCTTAATGACAAAAATTGATCAAATCATTTCTAGGAAGCTTTTTCAGCATTTAGTTAGTTAATGAAGGATTTTCTTTCACTTCTGAATATTGTATGTAGAAGCGAATCTGATGGTAACTACTTTTAATTTTGAGGGTGGGGGAGGTCTAATCATTATAAATAAATATTACTGAAGCGGCTGTTCATAGATGTTGTTGACGGTAAATAGGAAAAAAGCTGTCTAGGGAGGTCATCCCAGGCATATATACTTCTTGGAATATTGGAATATACTTCTTGGAATATTGACTTCCTTTCATCCACTGAGATATTAGCTCCAGGAGGGCAGTCACCCTGAGTATTGTATTTATCAGTTTATGTCCCCTTGTGCTGGGCACGGTGCCTTATCTGTAACAGGTGTTCTATGCATGTATGTTCACTAATGAATGTTTGAACTATTAATATTTTCATGGGTATTTCCTGGTTCTTTTTGACTGCCACCCTCCATAGGTATTTCTTACCTATTTGATTTAATATACTGTCTCATTTAGTTCTTACTGTGTTTAGTGCTGCCTTATTTCAAAGGGGAGGTAATGTGGCTGTATGCTTTTCTCATTAGTTCTTGTGGTAGAAATTCAAATTGGTTCTTACAGAATGTTCTCAAAGCATAATGCAGAGGCACATAAATATGCCTTGATTTTATTTATTTGAAATCTGCAGATTTGCATGCAGGAATGTCAGTAAAATGCTAGAGTTTGTTGTCAGCCTCTGTAGCATGATAAGCAACCCAAGAGCTTCCTGGAAAAAATGCTGTGTCATCTTATTTTTTATGCTCATTTTTAGTTTTCACATCTGAAATGTCCCCTTTTTGCTAGTAAGGAACTTCTTTCTCATGAAATGAGTGAGACTTCACAACATTAAAATAACCTCTGACAGTGCTTTTGAATTGAATGTGCTCCTTTTGATTGGTGCTGCACTGCTGATCATCCATGAGTTGGGATGCATAGGTAAGCAGTTACAGTGTTGCACGCCTTACTTCTAGTACATTGTTACTTATCATAATAGGTGTTCCCTTGAAACATCTTTTTGAAACATTTCCAAAGATTGTCAGGATTCCCAAATAATATTCTACTATACTTCATGTTTTGTTAAAGGAAGATTGCAAAGGACATCTTCCACTTTGCTTTTGTTTGTTGTTATTTGTATATTTTTAGCACTTAGTATTATTTTTATAAATTTAGTACTGTTTCTTTTTACTAGAGTCTTAGAAGTAAAGCTGCTGGATTGAGTGGTAGAATGGGATTTGAGAATGCTTATTATTCCCCTGTATTTCCTAATAAGTATTTTGTTTCAAAAAAATCTAGGACAGTAAGTATATTGTGTTATTTTAGAGTTAACTTATTTCAACTATTTTTCTGTATGTTTGGATTTCTTTTTTGCTTTCTTCATTATTAAATCTTGGTGTTTTATTATAAATAAATTCTTTAAATAGTAAACATTGTATCCCTTTGTCTTGTTTTTGCATCTTTTAAAACTATATATTAATATACAAATCACTTAAGAAGCATTTGGATTGAGTGAAAACCAGAAGAGACTGTAAACCAAAAGAAATTCACTTGCTTTCCCATTGTCCTAAGAAAATGAGCCTCAGAGGGCTCTTGTTATGGCACTCAGAAAGTCTGCGTCCCTTATCAGGGTGCCAGTTTGAGTCATGGCACCTCTGCTTCTGCTGGGGTTCCTGCCACCCACACAGGAAACCCTGGAGATCCTGGCTCCTGGCTGGGGAGTGGACCAACATATGGAAGATCTCTCCTTTTCTTTCTGTAATTATGCTTTTCAAGTAGATGGGAAAAATGTGTTAAAAATATGTCAGCACAGTTTGTGGTTTCCAAATATATTTTTAATGACACAGTAGTTGTACCTACATATGACATACAAACTGGCATTTTAACATGTGTATACAGTATATAATGACCAGATCAAGGGCCTGGCAAATCAATCATGAGCTTTTTTCAAATACAGGATTCTAAAAATTATTTCTAGGTGCCACCGATGGCGTAGTAGGTAAAGCTGCAGCCTGGGACACCAGCATCTTATGAGCCCTGGTTCATGTTTTGCCTGTTCCACTTCCAATCAGACTTCCTTCTAATAGACTTGGAAAAGCAGCCAAAGATCAGCCAAATCTGGATTCCTGCTGCCCCCTGGTTTCGGCCTGGCTGAGTGCTAGTTGTCGTGTTCCTCTGAAGAGTGAATTGACAGATAGAAGATGTCATGTCTCCATCTCTGTAATCTGACTTTCTAATGAATCTTGAAATAAATAAAAATTATTTCCATACTGTAAGCATGTCTTACTTGTAAAACATTATTTTAGTGGATGTCTTAATATTTGTCCTATCTTATCTTGGTATATATGTCCATAGACATATATATCTTAATTGAATGATGTTGGCATAAGGTGATCACGGGTAAGTATTTGCAATTGATATATATAGTAATCTTTCTATCTACATAGATAGATTACTGCTCATTATTTCTCACCATTAAAGACATGACTACAATTAACATTTGAATGAGATTTTTCTTAAACTCTCACAAATCTACTTGCTTTATCAAAAGTATATGGCTCATCAAAAACTTTTGATGGCCTTTTGTGTTCCCAGAGGGTTTCCAGAGTGGTCCATTCTCTACCCACCCAAGGCCATCTCTGTATTGAGATATGTTACGTTAAGCATTCACTAGCCTATTTGCCATTTGTGCAGACCACCACTGTTCTCCCTGGGTCTGCCTGTATTCACCAGAGCCTGCATGTACACAGGTTAAGAACTGGCATACTCTGCTCTTTATCATTTATAATGTGTACTTTTGCTGTTAATCACTTGTAATGTATCCAGATAATTAGTGACTCTGTTGTGGAAAGGGGAAAAAACTAAGTATCTCTCAGCTGACCTCTCTTTTAATATCAGAAAAAAATACTCTCCAGTAACTTTTATCACCAGAAGATCAGTCACCTGTGAAAGTTTCTACTTCTGCCAATCCTTTGAGTTTTCTTAAAGCTCTTTGTTTTATAGGATTTTTAGATTCATTGTATTGCACATTGGTTGCTTTCCCAAGTGTGACTGAAGTTCCCATTTCATCATTGCTTCTTGTAGAAAAAAATGCATTTGATGAACGTTATTTTAAGTTGCAGGAGCACATCTTTGTTGAAGCAGTCTTATGCAGTCTGAGAATATTTTATGATTTTATTTCTTTGTTCACTCTTTGAGTTTGAGTGTTTTTGCAGATTTGTGCTTTTTTTCTTAACTTACTTTCATACCTCCTTTGCACTTTTTCCTACTGGTTTTATAAAAGTTACTTTAAAGAACACTGAGGTTTTTTGTTTGTTCTTGTTTTTGCCATGTGTCAATCTGTTGACCTTTTCACTGATGTCTTATAAATTGACCTCAAAAGACTGTAGCTTCAGTTTGTTGTAGGTAACTGTGTCTGTAAAGATTATGCCTGTTAGTCAAAATGTTTGGCGTGGCAAAGATAGGAAAATAACTGATAGGTTGTTTCTTATATGGATCTTTAGTGGTTTTTTTTTTATATCTATCCTCAGTAGACAGTGACTTTTTATTCATTCTTTGCCCCTGCTCTTCTACATATTGCTCATAGTTAACTATCGTGATAGATGATTAAAGAGGACATGATTGGATTTCAGTCTTGTGGAACATATGTCCTGCATTTTAAGCATCTAAGATTTTTGCATTGTTTTCAGACATGTGTAAAAGTAAGTTGGAAATCTGATTTTGAAGATTCATCTAGGGTGCATGCATTAGCGTTAAATATCTTAAGGGAATAACTAAATGCATATGAAACATGCTGCTGTTAAACATTTATCAGGACATTTTGACAGCATGCAGAAATGATTACATTTTACAAAGAAAAATGATACAAATGGTTAAGATTAGTACAGACACAATTATGTGTATGAAAATAGAAAAAAAGGGGGTGTCTCTCCCTCCTCTTTCGAGAGGCACCCCACTTCCCAGCTTCCTTTCCGGAGGTGCTTCGCCTTCGCTCCCTTCTCTGCTTACCTGGTCTCTTCGCAAATAAACTTTTCTGTTTGCAGCAGAAAAAAAAAAAAAGGGAAATGTATCTTAGGGTTATTAGAGGTTGTTGTAGGCAACAACATAATAGTTGGGTGTTTTTCTGATCCTTTAAGCTTCTGTGTGTCCCAGATATTCTATTGAACACATTATGTTTGTAATTAGAAAATAATGGATTTTTAAGGAATCTTAAGATACAGAAGTTTTAAATTTGTAAGTAAGTGAGAGGCAGCTCTTAGAAATGAGAGTGACTAAAAAAAGTTAATTCACTGATACTATTTTTAACCTCCAATGCAGGTTGAATGTTTTTGACAGAATTCTCATTAACCCGTACACATATAAAGAGATTACCTTTGTAGTGCTGCTGTTTTGATTGGCTCTTGATAATGGTTAATGGCCATCTACCTGGCTGTTTTTTTAGGTTATAAAAGCAGTGCTGTAGATGAACCAAATTGATACTGTCTCAATCCATGTGTTGTGAAAAATTGAACTTGCATACTTTTAACACATTGTTTACTCAATACTATGTCAGTCAATTTCATAACATTCGGAAAAAAAAAAAAACAGCGCTGTGAGGGAAATATTCTGGTGGAGGATGGAAGACAGCCCAGGTCCTAACCTTAGGTCTTAACCATAGAGCTTTCTGTGAATTTTCAATGCTTTTTAAGATTTTAACTGCAACAGTCTCAAAACTTCAGCAATGGAATTTTTTTTGTGTGATGGGTATTTTGTGGAACCCCAATGCAAAGGTTGATTTGATATTTTAATGGTATTCATATTTTGTAGATTTTCATTTTTAGTACTCTAAGCAAAGTAGGGCAGTTTTACAAACATGGAAATGTGTGTGATTAGATGATAAGGACTTGTATTTACTGTAATACCAACTCTGTGTTTTAGGTGGTTGGTATTTTGTGGGGTAACTTCTCTCTCTCTTTTTTTTAAGATTTATTTTTATTACAAAGTCGGATATACAGAGAGGAGGAGAGATAGGAAGATCTTCTGTCCGATGACTCACTCCCCAAGTGAGTGCAACAGCCGGTGCTGTGCCAGTCCGGAGCCAGGAGCCAGGAACTTCCTCCAGGTCTCCCACACCGGTGCAGGATCCCAAAGCATTGGGCCGCCCTCAGCTGCTTTCCCAGGCCACAAGCAGGGAGTTGAATGGGAAGTAGAGCTGCCTGGGTTAGAACCAGCACCCATATGGGATCCTGGCGCATTCAAGGCAGGAACGTTAGCCACTAGGCCACGTCACCGGACCCACTTCTCTTTTAATTGAATGATGTTGGCGTAAGGTGATCACGGGTAAGTATTTGCAAATGATGACTGTTCTTGTCAAGACATTCAGCTAACATGATCTAGTGTCTTAAAGTGTGATACTGGGTTGAGTTGTTTGTATTTTGTAAGTAGTACAATTAGAGAAAAATCACCCAACACTTAAACATTAGTAATTCATGTGCACTATACTAAAGACTGAGTGAAGAGAACGAGTACTGCAGCCAAGCTCAGAAAGCCTTTAGAACTAAGGTGGGTTAGCAGCAGGAGGCAGTGAGCCAGGGAAGGTTTAGGGACTGAGGTTAACCTCAAAATGCAAGTTTACGTGATAACGTTTTAAAGATGGATTTAAAAAAAAGGTAGATTATTAGCAGTGGAGAAAGACAAAATGCTGAAACAGAAGGGACAGGAAGCACAAAAGGATATGAGTACAAGATCTTATGTAAGGAATCATAAAAGTTGACACCCAGTAGAATATGGGTGAAGTAATCATATAATTTATCATGAAAAATGGGATACTAAAGAGTGAAAGTAGGCACTAGATCAAAGTTAGTGGGCATTGTCACTGAGTATGCCAGTGTCTTAAGCACCACATTGTGTCTTGTTAGTACAGGCATTTAAGGCTGTCATATCTGTGTGTTCTGCATCCATAGATTCAACAACAGATGAGCAGCAATTTTTTTTTTTAAGATTTATTTATTTATTGGAAAGTCAGATACACAGAGAGGAGGAGAGACAGAGAGGAAGATCTTCTGTCTGATGATTCACTCCCCAAGTGAGCGCAACGGCCGATGCTGTGCTGATCCGAAGCCAGGATCCAGGAACTTCTTCCAGGTCTCCCACACGGGTGCAGGGTCCCAAAGGCTTTGGGCCGTCCTCGACTGCTTTCCCAGGCCACAAGCAGGGAGCTGGATGGGAAGCGGGGCCGCCGGGATTAGAACCTGCACCCATATGGGATCCCGGGGCGTTCAAGGCGAGGACTTTAGCTGCTAGGCCACGCCGCCAGGCCCGAGCAGCAATTTTCAGGAGGAAAAATTGCATCAATATTGCATGTGTGCAAAGAGATCTTGTCATTATTCCCTAAACATAACAACTGTTTTCACAGCAAACTCTTGCCCCACCATGGCAGTTTATATAAGCGACCTAAGTATTCATGGATTTTGGTGTCTGCAGGGATCCTGGAACTAATCTGCTGTGGATACTGAGAGATGATTGTATATGCAATTGTCAAAAATAAAATTGAGGTCTAGCCATGAAGCACAGGGTTGAGTCGTCACATGTGACCTTTATGTCGTATCTTAAAGACTTGTTTAAGCCCACCATCTCTGTTTCCATCCGGATCTGCTGTTACACCTGGGACGCCAGCAGAAGGTGATGCACATACTTGGGACCCTGTCACCCATGTGGGAGACTGATGGAGTTCCTGACTCCCCATTCCACCTGGGTCAGACCTGGCTATTGAAGTCATTTGAGGAGTGAACCAGCAGGTGGAAATTCTGTTTCTCCCTCTGCTTTGCTATAGTTTTCAAATGTTATTAAGAGAATAAAATCAAAGATTATTTTCAAGGTGTAAGAACTAATGAACCCATGTCAATGCCTGTTTGAGTGAGAAAAAGTGTTATGGGATAAGAAGTAAAAAAAAATTTAGTCCCAGGTAGGTCTGTAACTAGGTGTGTGAGGCAGAAGAGGCACAAAGCATCTTTAAACTTGCTGCCTTGAATAATGATGGCACAGTAAAGAATAATAGCAAAATATATTTAAAATGCAGAGTGACAAAAAGATCTGAGGTGTTATCTGAATGTTAAGTTTTGGGCTAGGCCAAAGTGAAGATCCTGGAAGTCCATCCGATTTCCCATGTGAGTAGGAGCAACCCACGTTATGTATACAGTGTTTCTTTGCTTTCCCAGGCATGTAAGCAGGAAGCTAGATGAAAAGTGTAATAGCTGGGTTTGGAACCAGCACTCACCTGAGATGCCAGTGTAGCAGGTGACTATGTAACCCACTATGCAATGACGCCAGCCCCAATGAATTCATTTAAATAAAATTATTTAAATGGTATCTTTAAAAATTGTGTTAATTAGATCTTCTAATCTGATGATTCATTCCCCGTTGGCCTCAACATCTGGATCTAACCCAGGTTGAAGTTAAATGTCAAAACCCCACATCAGAATCTCCCACATGTGCAGAGCCACAGGTACTTGGACCTTGTCCATGGCTCTCCCAGTCACATTATAACAAGAAGGTGGATGGGAAGTGGAGCAGCCAGCATTTGTAAAGCACATTCATATGGCTACCTTTCTCACAAGCAGCAGCTTAATCCATAGCACTACAATTCTCATTCTTGAATGAAGTCTTTAAGAGATATAGTGGTAGGTTTTTCTGTTTTTAATTTTTTTGTCATTTTAATTGGAAAGGCAGATAAGATTTACAGAGAGAAGAAGATACAGAAAGGTATTCCATCCACTGGTTCACTACCCAAATGGCTGTAACAGCTGCAGCCAAACCAATCCGAAGCAGGAGCTTCTCCCAGGTCTCCCATCTGGATGCAGGGTACAAAGGTTTTGAACCATCCTCTACTGCTTTCCCAGACCATGAGCAAGAAGAAAGATGAAAGTGGAATAAGCAGGACACAAACAGGTTCCATATGGGGTCTTGGCATTTGCAAAGTGAGGATTTAGCCACTGAGCCATCATGCCAGGCCCTGTTTTGTTCTTTAAAGACTTTTAAAAATTTTTGTCTGAAAGGACAAATTTCATAGAGACAGAGAGAGGTCCTCCGTCTGCTGATTTACGCCCAAAATGGCCACAAGAGCCAGACCTGAGCTGATTTGAAGCTTGAAGCCAGGAGTTTCTCTGAGTCTCTCAAGGGCTTTAGTCATCCTCTGCTGCTTCTCCAGGCCATAAGCGGAGAACTAGATTGGGAGTGGAACAGCAAGAAACATAACCAATGCCTATGTGGGATCCTGGCATTACAGGATAAAGGATCAGCCTACTGTACCACCCTGCCAGCCTCTAAAGTGTTCTTAGATTATAACATCACTTTTTTTTTGAATGATTGGAATGAAAAACATATTGGAGTTATTTGAAGTTTAATGTTCTACTCTAATCATTTGATTATATTATATAATGGGCTGATTGAGCAAACTAATTTTCTCTCTCCTAAAACTGTATCTAAGATCCCATACATGTAAAAGAAAAGTTAATGCATGAATAAAAGTTGTAAAAGGAATGATAGGAACAGGGTTGTGGGTATGCAAAGATTTGTATCAATTATCCAAGCTACTTAGTTATAGTCATCAATTTTTTATTTGATTATTAAATTACAGTTTCTATGTTAGAACAGAATTGAAGGGATGTTATAATGAATATAAACTGCATTTTTATACTCCTTTACTGTCTAAGTCATTTAGAATTATGTGCTCTTTAAATACTAGAAAACAAGCTATTATTTTAAACATTAGTCATGAGTGTAGTAAAGCGACTTTTACTTGAAAGGGGAGTTGGGTATTTCCTGCCCAACTTTCTTTTGTTCTGAAGTTGCCAACTGAGAAGAGTGCAGAAGTACAAACTCAACGCTGTTGCTGTAAACAGGCATGTATTCAGTTCCTGTGGTGTGAAAAGGAGCCAGATGTGATGATTGTGTTCTTATTCAAGGGCAGAATGCTGATGATACTGTTTCCAGGGACAGTACAATTCTGCAGCTGACTCTGTCAGTCTAGGAAAGAAAGCTCGCTTTAAAAAAGACCATGAAGTCATTTGCAGTTCAGGGACAGCATGTTAAAGGAAATGAGTTGTAGTCTGCTCATTAAAGTCAAAGGAAACCTTGTGTTTCTTTTCTTTTTGGTAATTATTTTTCTTCAGTGCTTGACTGTGCCAGCCTGCATAAGTGAATATGGGAGAAATGTGAGAGTGGAAGGGATTTTTAATTTTTTTTGAAAAGTTATTTGGAAGTCACTTAAGATGCTGTAGACATGTATTTCACTAGTGTTTAATAGATGTCTGCTTCCTCACAATGTAAGACTGTCAAATATAGAAATGGTTGGACCCCAGAGATGTGGAATCAAATAGTCAGAAATCTCACCTTCCTCCTTAGCTCAAAAGAAAGAAATGAAAATTGGAACGCTTAGTGGACAACAACCTGTACAAAAACTAGTAAGTGTATATATAATTTTCTTGGGACAATATTTTAGCAGCAGCTGATTTTTTTTGACACTGAGAACAATTCAGAATGTTTATAGAAAATGGAATTGAAAGCTGAATTTTTTGCCTAAAATCTGCTTTTTTTTCATAATTCATATTTTCTGTAAATTTGTTAAGACCTGTCATATTTCCTGATGCCTCTCTTTTTCAACATGTAAAAATGTTTCCTTTGATTCTCTCCATAATATAGCACAATTTTATTTGTAAAAAAAATACTCAACAGTCTGAATACCCATTGTGTCTTACAGACGAGCTGGGGCTAAGGGATGTGCAGGGTGTCTGTAAGTTGCCTAATCTGACAGTCACCTGTATGAACAAGTAGCTTAGTTAGTTTAACAAGAAAACAGATGTAAATATCCTGCTTTGGAATGACTCAAAGATCTGTATGAAATGAATCAGGGCCAGAACACCTATGCTTTTTATTAGGTTTCAGTAGCAAACTGCTTCTATTGGGATTTTTAATTTTTTCTTTTCCCTATTTACTTCCCTTTGACCACTGTGTCTTGTGCATTCCAAATGGTGTACTAATCAAACCTCTCTCCTCTACTTCTCCACGTCATTCAGGGTTTTACTAAACTTCTTTCTTGGTCCTTGGCTTCGTGGTCTTTTTTTAGATGACTTTTGGTCTTTACCTGGAGCCCTCAGTCACATGCAGATGATGTCAGAAAGTGAACTCCTCTTCCTTATACCACCTCCTACCTCCTTCCCAGTTTCCCAGATTTCAGTGCCATCCATCTTGCAAAGTCACAACCCTGTTAAACTAGAATGCCCTCCCCATCCTTCCCTCAGTCCCTACCTTTTACTTCTGTCGCTAGTGTTTTTTCTTCTTCCAAATGTCAAATGAGACAACCTTTGGGAGCTCATGAAATCCCAGTTCTTACTGCCATTTTTTCTCTTTAAAAATTGCCACTCACGGTATTAAATACTAAAGATCTTCATAACAAAACTAGTATACCAAACTGTTATTTTTAAAAGACAAATTTAGTAGAAAAATATTGACATTATTCCAAGTATATGCCTGCTAATTATACATCATTTAAATTCAACATGATCTCTATGCAGGCTCCTTTTTTGTACCCTGTCCCCTGAACAATAATAGGAATAAATTGTAAGATTTTGTTTCAAAAGGTACAGAACAGCTCTGAGTTTGCCTTACCAAGTATTTAAAGATTTTCTGGTTGTCTAGATCTTTCTTCCTTCAGATGTTCAAATCACCTTAATGAATTAAGTCTGTTGACTCTGTTTGCAAGAACCTAAAATTTCATAAAAGGATTCAGATGCTGCTAGATTCAACTGGCTAGCTTATTGCAGACTTACTTATTTACCTGTCTGTTTTTTAAGATTTATTTGCTTTTATTGGAAAATCAGATTTACAGAGAGAAAGATCTATCCGTTGGTACACTCCCCAAGCAGTTTCAGTGGTTGGAGCTTTCGATCCAAAACCAGGAGCTAGGAGTATCTTGGATCTCCCACACAGTGCAGGCTCCCAAGGGCTTAAGCCATTCTCTGCTGTTTTCCCATGCCACAGGCAGGGAGCTAGAAGGGAAGTGGAACAGCCCTGACATGAACGAACACCCATATGGGATCCTGACACATATGAAGTGAGAATGTAGCCACTGAGCCATCGCACCAGGCCCTACTTATTTACTTTTAAATCAATATTTCTCCATATATTATTGTTCCTTTAAAACCTTTAGAGCAAAATAACTCAGAGATTCCCTGTAGTTGATCATTTCCCTAAGTAAGGAAAGCTCCTAACATTGTCCTTGTCCCTGAGAAGGAGCAGTCCATAGCCTGGGACATCCTGTGGGATACTAGCCTCCCTCTCAACCCAGTGTACACATCTTGGGTAGAATCTGGTGGGGGAAGGCAAAGGTAGGCTGAATACAACTGGAACTTGTGTGCTTGAGTGAATAGTCGTAGTACAACAGGGAACATGCCTGATCCTTTAGCAAGGAGATGTGCTTGTTTACTGCTTGCTGTTTAATGCTGCACGCCTGGACCCATGGTGTAGATTACTGAACAACCATTTGCCAGTAGTCATTCTGGTAAGTAGACTAAACCCCTGTTTCTTCCAGTCCTTGGAGTAGGTGGACATTATATGTGAATCCTCTTAGAACTCAGACTCATATTTCCTGTTGTGAGCTCTGTGGAGTCCTCCCGTGGGTTTCTGAGAACAGAGTTGGCAAGTTCTTTGTGCCCTGGAGGTGGTAGCCAGCAATTAAGCAGATAAGGTTGTTATCATGCCACAAAACAAATACACTGAATTACACTGTAAAAGAGAAAAAGGAAAGTCAGTAGGCTCCTGAACATTCAAAGAAGGCAAAATATATATATATGTATGATGGGTCAAAAGGGTAAGTTCTGCCATAAACAGCGCCAAGCTGAGGCAACAGATAAAAAAAGATGATCAAGATGTGTGAAGATGAAACACCTTCCAAGGGTGTGCTATCTGCTGCAGAGAGGGAGAGTCCTGAGCTAACATCCTCTCCCATAGCATTGAACAAAAATGGAAAAAAAGAAAAATGGTTACTCCCTTTGTCTCAAGTTTGTGCCATTGAGAAAGAGAAATATTAAAAGTTCAGACAGGAACAAGAAAAAAGAAGGCATGGAAAAGGATGGTTACCAAAGTTGTCTTTGCTGGAGATGGTCGTAGGAGAAAACCACCTAAATATGCAAGATAGATTAGACCGATGGGCTTACATTTTCAGAAGGCCCGTGGAAGCCACCCCCTGTCTGTTAGTAGTTGGGGTAAAGAGGAATTCATCATCCCTGTTACATGTAGCTGTGGATGTAATCACCAAACGTACAGTCACTAAGATGAATGTGAGTTCAGCCTTGCAACACAAGAAGGCAAGGTTACCAACAATCCTGAAAATGATGGATATAGCAATGCAGTCTTACCCCTTTTTTTTAACCACAGTTTCATTATTGATGTCTGTAAATTAAATAGGAAAACTGTTATTACTGCGATGTTTCTGAAAACTACAAAATAGCTTTACATATCTGTAGTCATCAAGAGAAATATGCATTAAGCTGAAAAAGCTGTAAAAAGATCCACTTCTAAAAACAAGTCTTCCAAGTGCCAGGATTCCATGTGGCCACTGGTTCGTGTTCCGGCTGTTGCACTTACAACCCAGCTCCGTGCCTATGGCCTGGGAAAGCAGTAGAGGATGGCCCAGAGCCTTGGGGCCTGGAAACCACATGGAAGATCTGGAAGAGGCTCCTGGCTCCTGGCTTCGGATCATCTCAGCTCCAACCATTGGGGTCATTTCGGGAGTGGATGGACAGATGGAGGATCTTTCTGTCTCTCCATAAATCTAATCCTCCTTTCCAATAGTAATAATAAAATCAACAACATCAAAAAGTCCTGATTCTCATTTCATGATATTCTGTAACCAGCCAGGGTGGGTGGCCAGGTCCTTCCAGCTGTGACTCCATCTTGCGCAAGGCACTGCTGGCTGTATCATTCCTGCAGAGAGAACCGGCAACAAGGAAGAAGTATATGTGCTTCTCAACATCTGCAGGCCTAGATGGGGCAGGACTCTCTTCTCACATTATATTCCCACTTTGCTGGAAAGTGTAGCCACCCAGGTGGGCAGCCACTTGCCAGTTACCACCTTGTGTCAGCAAAGGAATTCCACCTGTATATTCCTTTGTCAGCAAGCTCTTTGAGAAAACATACTGGTGTTAAAATGTATGTGAAGCGAGTTCATATAAACTGTTTTTCAAAAAGACTTATTTATAATTATTTGAAAGGCAGATTTACAGAGAGAAGGAGAAATGGCTAGAGGTTTTGCATCTGCTGAATCACTCCCCAAATGGCTGCAGTGGCCAGAGCTAATCTGATCTGAAACAAGGAGCCACATGCTTGTTATAGGTCTCCTACACACATTCAGGGCCTCAAGGCCTCTGGTCCATCCTCCACTGCTTTACCAGGCCATCAACAGGGAGCTGGATGGGAAATGGAGCAGTGAACCAGTGCCCATATGGGATGCCAGCACTTGCAGATGGATAATTAGTTGAGCCAACGCACCAGCCCCCATATAAGCTATTTTTAAAGAACTTTGGTCTGTAACTGACATCCTATACAAAAATTAAATCTAAATGAATAAAAATTGATGTATAAGTTTTGAAACTGTAGAACTTCATAAGGAACAATAGAAGAAACATTTGTGATTGTCAAAGGTTTGTTACACGGATTACTAAAAATAGTAATATAAGAAAAAATTATTAATTAGGCTTCATTAAAAAAGAATTGCTTTTTGAAAGCTGCTAATAAGAAAGTGAAAAAAAAATCACACACATGGAACAAATGACATTTGAAAATCACATAAAGAACTAGCACTCCGAATATTAGCTCAAACCCCAACAGGAAAAATAACAATTAGGTCCGAGATTTGAACAGATATTTCACCAAATTTGGAACCTAGGTGGGAAATAAGCATGTAAAAGATGCTTAAAAGCATTAGTCGTTGATTTAATTTGGTTGAAATAAAAACCACCAGGGGATACCATCACTGCCGACTAGTATTGCTAAAATTAAAGACTGACTAAACCAAGTTATGTAAAGATGAGAAGGAAGAGAAACTGTCACACAATGCTATCAGGTATGGAAGTTAGCATAACCACTTGGGAAAAGAGAAGCTTCTCTCACCAACTGCCCTTCTCAAAAAGTTATACCCTTTGTCATATTTCACTTAAAAGCACCTATAAAGACTTATACCCAAATGTTCATGCCAATTTTATTTGTACTAGTCCAAAATTAGAACAACCCAAATTCACTCACAGATGCACAAAACCAAATCATGTTAGTATCCCTATGGTGAAACCCTACGCAGCTATAAAAGTGGCTTAACTACTAATGCACATAACATGCATGATTATTAATACTTTGTAGAGTGGGAGCCATTTAGTGATTTCACTTATGGGAAATTTCAGAAAGTGCCAGAAAGCAGACCAGTGAATGTGTAGGATTGGGAAACTGGGGTGATATACTAAATAAAATTACAAATGGAAATTGGGAGATATTCTAGGATGATGGATATAACTATTATTTTTATTGCAATGATGGTTTCATGAGTGTATACATATGTTAAAAGCTACCAAATTACATCTTTAAAATGTATAATTTATCATATGACATAACACAAAAAGGTATTTGTTTAGTTTTTTGAAATCTATGCAGTGCTTCCATTGACATAACAATTATTCCATTATTATCACATTCTGGCAAAGACAGAACTATAGGAACAGAAAAAGTTTCAGAAGTAGGAGACAGGGATGGAAATAAGAGGGATTAACCATACTACAGCTTTTGGGGGATGATGAAAATTTCAGGATGATACACTGAAGAAGGTATGTTTTGTGGTGTGCCAGTTGAATCTTAATTTCTAAAATGGAAAAACTGAATAATTGTATAAACACTAGACTTGTTTCTGTTTTTACTGTTTCCACTTAAAGTATATATAGGCAGATATTGGACAGAACAGTTAATATATCCATGAGGGAAACCCATATCTCACATCAGAGTGCCAGCTACTCCAGTTCAAATCCAGCCTACTGCTGCTGAGCATGTAAGGAGCTGGCAGGTGATGGTGGCTCAGACACTTGACCTCTCACCTACTCCATCTGGAAGACTTAGATGTAAGTTCTTGTTTCTTGGCTTTACCTTTGGCCTGGCCCAGAGCCCTGGCTGATGTAGGCATTTGGGGTGTGAATCAATATATGGAAGCATTTTCTTCTCCCTTCCCCCACCCCAGTGTGTGTGTGTGTGTGTGAGTGCTTTTAAAATGAGAATTAATAATAAAAAAAGAGTAATTACATTGATGCTGAAAAAAAATGAGTTTAAAAACTTTAAATTATACATATTTTATTTATAGATTGTTTTTTATTAGTTCTGTAGTTAAAACCAGAAGGCAAGCACGAATCAGTTACAAAACTAAAAATTTAAAACCATTCCAACAAGTAACTTTCATTTAGTAAGATAAATGTGATTTTGCTGAAGATAAAACATTTGAAGTTACAGAGTATTGAATACTATCCATATGACAGTTCCCCATCTTCCTCCATCTGCCCTCCCAGATGTTCCTTTGTTCTGCTAACCCTTCACCTGGCCCTGCTGGGGCTGCATTCTACACCCACTAAGTTCCCAACTCCTATTGTATATCAGCCCCAGCCATCACTCAGCAGTCCTTTGCTGCTCCACACAGGTCTCTTATTCAGTAAGTGAAAGGAGGAGCTTCTGGCCCTCAAACTGTAGAAGGAAGAAAAGAGAGAAAGTCAGCACAGGATTCTGATCAGAGAATACAAAACCTGAAAATTCAACTGAGAAGGTTACCCACCTGCTGATACGAAGCTTTTTCCTGTGCTAGGAATGTTTGTAACAGAAGGCCCCTTTCTGAGGCCTCAGCAGCAGAGATGGCAGTTTTGGAGAATAGGAAGAAGCCGTGGCGTTCCCCTTCCAGGCTGTGAGACCCTTGAAGACAGGCACAGTCTCCTGGGAATCTGAATGTCCTCAGTGCTTTGTAGTCCTTGGTATATGTTAATGAATAAGTGAGTAAAAGAGCAAATTCATTCAGTTATGATTAATAAATATTCAGTGATTACTGCTGCTAAATAGAACTTTCTTTTGGCCTTAATTTATCAGTATGTATGACTGGCATCCGTTTCATGCACCATTTCTCAATGAACACTCATTGGTATTTAGCTTTTACAGATGTTCCGTTATCTAAAAGAGGCTTTTGGAACCAATCTTCACAGATTGCTGTCCTGCTTATTTTACTAGCATACTTAAGAAATTTATATTTTTATTTACTCATTTTCATTTTATTTGATTGAAAGAGAAAGAAAACTTGCATTTGCTAGTGCAATTCCCCGATGCCTGTAATAGCCCCAGTTGTTTCTGGCCAAGCCAGGGCTAGGAGCTCAATCCGAGTCTCCAGTGTGGATGACAGGGCCAAGTCCTTGAGTCATCACATGCTGCTTCCCCAGGTACACATTAGCAGGAAGCTGAACTTGGCAGTGGAGCCAGGACTTGAACCCAGGCACTCTGAAGCAATGACTTCATTGCTATGCTACCAATGTTTTTAAAACAAAGCATACAGACTCTATAATCTTGGGTAAGTTGGAGTATCTGTTTCTTCTGCAGTAATAAGATGCTGATAGTAGCACTTCATGGAGTTGGTGGGAGGGTTGAATGTTGATACATGGTATAGTGCATGATACAAATTAATGGAAAATATTGCCTTCACTTCTGTTACTGTCACCATCAGGACCACCAGTCATTGCTCCATTTTTGTTATCTTTCATGCTGAGATGCTGATGTGAGTTGGCCTAATTGGAAGAAGCATTCTGAATCTTGGACTTTTCTTTTCCTTGACTACACCTTGGAATTCCAGGTTTGGCCTTTGGCATCATTTCACCTAAGGTCTCTGTAGGACACAAGCGGCTCCCTATTTAAAATGGAAAAGAATAAATTTGCGTGACTTAGCAGCACCTGTGCCAACCATGAAATGTCCTCTCAAGAGAAAAATGACCCTAAGTTAGAATGCATGTTTGGTCATATACTTTCCACAACATTAGTTCTTGAATATTCCAGTGTCTAGGTGAAATGAGACTTTCCAAAAGAGAAAGGTGGTTGCTAGTGGTACTGTAAGGAGGTAGAAATGACCTTGACCTTGAGCTGGCTGTGCACAGAAGGTCTGTAGACTGCTGAACCAACCTACTGTGGCCAGGCTTTCAGCAGGATTTGACTTTGAATGTTCCCTTAATCTCGCTGTATGACTTGGAACAAATTTGATCTGGCAGGCTTTTAGCATCATTTTCCTTTCTCATAAATGGCACCAGCTTTCTATGAGGTGATCCAAGAATGGAGGCAAAAATGCTGTTTGAAAAAGTTAATTTTGAATGATTGTACATTCATGGATCTCCATGAAAGGAAAGAAAATTTGTCACTTATGAAAGAACTTATCTCTGAACTTCTGAAGGCAAAGTTCCAGCCCCATGAAGAAGGAGAGATTGAGATACGAAGAGGAAATAAAACAAATCTGCCTGGGGTAGTAATGTAAGAGAGTGACTCAGGAACCAGAAAAGAGGTAAGGGGACAAGCCCAGAGGGATCTTCAGGTACAGGCAGGAAGAGGAATGCAGTGAGGGAGGTTTTCCTTTTGGTACCACGGAGTTTCCTTTACTTTTCCCATGTCATCAGTGAAGGCTTCCTGCTCCCTTGGACTTGGCATGAGCACTGCTATAGGCAGCACAGAATGGGTCATGTTCTGAGCAAGCTGGGGCAGCCACGAGAACGTTGCCCAGAGATTAAGTCCAGAGTCCAGTGTGGGACCCAAGAGCAAGGATAACACAAGATAACACAAGAGCAGGAAAACACAAGTTCCTTTCCAGGGCTCTTCAGAACCAGGAGGGGAGGAGCTGGACTTCCTTCTAGCTATTCGTGTGTTTGCATTTTGCTGCCTTTGTATCTGAGTCCAGAAATCTAGGCAGGTTAGGCTTGCTTCCCAGTGAGCTCTCTGCTGACACTCCTTAGTACAAACTGCTACACTTCCTGCCAGAGCAGCTGCAATTGCCTCTAAAGTAGTTTCTCTGTATTTTCAATCTCCTCTTTCCAATAAGTTACCCAAGGAAACTGTTTAGAATATAAAAAAGGTCAAAAAGTCACTATCTCACTTAAGCCTCCTTTCCTTTGGCTTTCCAAATTCTTCCTAGAATAAAGGCTGAACAGCTTCCTAAGCCTGCCAGTCCTGCCTGATTAGCCTGTGCTTCTGTGGACAGCCTTGAGTGGTACCCTTTGGCCTTGCTGCTGACTGTGTTCTGGTCTCAGGAGCTGCACTAGACCCTCTCTCTTCCCCAAATCCTCCTCTTCCTAGCCTCTGCAGGTCTAGATCCTCTCACTGTCAGGCCTTAGCATCCGCGTCACTTTCTTGAACCACCTTCACTGCCTTCACTGTAGAGCAATAGATCTCACTCTGTGACCCTTGCTGGGATTGATGGCAACATTGCTATTACTTCATCACACCTATCTTCCTTTCTGATGATCATGTTTGCCTTCTTTCTTGTCTGTCTCTAAAGGGGCAAAGGCCTGGATTCTTTTGTGAGCACTTCCTGCATTCAGTTACTATCACCTGGTGTTGTAGCTTCACCTTAGTAGGCACTCAATAGATACTTGAAGAATGTCTGAACACATGTACTGATAGCAACACTGTGCAATGGAAATGTGTAAGACACATCTGTAACCTTCAACTGTTTAGCAGACACAATAAAACATGGAAGAATAATAACAAATCTTAATAGTATATTTTGTTTATGCAATATACCCAAGATATTAATCAACATTCATTAACATATTTATATACATTATTGTGATATTTTACTTTATTTTTTTACTTTTCCCCTGTCTGCAGTGATATTTTGCTACTTCTGTAGATTTGCACTCATACTGTGTTGGGAATTGCAGTGTAGGTCATGTTCACTGCAAGGTGGGATAGTCATAAGGGCATTGACAAGGTACTGTATAGTAATTAAACTTCAACTTAAATCTTGACTGACACTTTCAGATTATATTAGTATGTAATGCAGCTTTTTAAATGATCATGCTTTTTAATTTTATTGTACATATTTAGGAGATAGGATGGGATAATTTGGTACATGTATATAATGTGTAATGAGCAAATTAAGGTATTAGCATTTTTATCTCTGTAAAGATTTTTCGTTTCCACGTGTTGGGGAACCTTGAAATGCATTGCTACAGAACGTACCCACAATTGGTTGGCAGAGCTGTCTTGGGACCCCAAAACAGTCCATTCACCCAGTATGCTGCAAAACTGTCACTGCTACCAGGTAAGTAGATATTTATTGCAAAACAAAGCAAGAAGTTATGTATCTGTTTCTCAGTTCTCAGGCTCCCTGAGGGTTTAGGGGAAAAAGCTCTTACACATAGAAAATTGGGCCAAGAGGTTAATCCTGTGTAGATTCCTGGTTGATGGGAAGTGTGCATGGCCCTCTATCAACTGGTCAGTAATATCACATTCTTTGAGAGATTTTATTGATGGAAGAGCAGGCTTCAAACTTGGAACCCCATGCTTTGTCTCTCTCAAGACAAAGTAGAACATCCAGGTATTACTGTAAGGGAGATAAATGACCCCGTGAGTCTGTATTCAGGAATCCACTCCCTCCGTTCTGTGAACTAATTTTAGGCAGGGATTGATTTGCAGGGCAAGGAAGCCTTCATTAAAGCAGCCCATAGGAGCATCTTGGGAGACAGAACCTAATAGGATTTAGTATAGCATTCAAGGCACTGGCTAGGGACCTGGTTTCACCTCTTCTATTCTTTATATAATAAATTGCTGGAAACCGCAGTCACCCCCATTGCCGCCAGCAGAAACTAAGTGTTTTGAGAACAAGACTGCTAAGTTGTCTGCATGTAAGAGAGCAGTTGGCCAAAAGCCAAAATCATCTGAGGCAGGTGGTATTCTTAAGCTATGTTAGAGGTCATTAGGAAAAAGCAGCAGCCAGAGGAAGACCTAGACAGACCAATGCTAGGTCTCAAAACCGTAAGAGAGTAATAGTTCCAAGTTCTTAGTTGGCCAGAGCCCTGGACAACACACATTCCTAAGGCAACTGGCCACCTGTACTGACCCTCTCCTCTCTCTGGGCATGTGATGATACAGCTGAAGCCCTCCTGGTTGGTTCAGTGATTAGTCAGTGAAACAAAGCATAACAAAAAACGGTCTACAGGTGAATTAAATTGCTATGAAATAAGGTATCTAGAGAGATGAGCCTATCTTGTTTAGGGTTTTTAACATGAAGTGGTGTTGCATTTTATTAAATTGCTTCTCTGCATCTATTGAAATGATCAGCTAGTTTGTATTCCTCAATTTGTTGATGTAATGTAGCACATGTATTGATGTGCTTATGTTAAACCAGCCCTGTATTCTAGAGATGAATTCACCTGGTCTAATGTATTGTTGGATCCTGCTGGCTAGTATTTTGTTGAGGATTTTGGCGTTGTGTTCATCCTAGATATTGGTTTGAGGTTCTCTTTCCATGTTGTATCTTTATTGGCTTTGGTATTAAGGTGGTGAGCATAAATCAATGGCCCTAGTATACACAAACAACTCCATGACTGAGAAAGGACTAGTCAGAACAGTCCCTTTTTAAATAGCAGGAAAAAACCTTAAATATCTTGGAATAAGCCTGAATAAAGATTTGGAATACATCTATAATGAAAATCACAAAACATTAAAAAGGAAATAGGACATATTAAAAGATGGAAAAATCTACCATGCTCTTATGTTGGCAGGATCAACATCATTAAAATGTCCATATTACGGAAAGTAATCTACAGATTCAATGCAATTCCAAACAAAATCCCAACAATATCCTCCTGAGAAACACAAAAGACTACGAATAGCCAAAGCTATCCTGAAGAATAAAAGTCAAGCTAGAGGAATCAGAATTACAGACCTTAAGACATACTACAGGTCAATGGTCAACAAAACAGTCTGATACTCGTACAAAAATAGAAGATCAAAGGAATGAATAGAAACCCCAGAAGGGAACCCATACGTGTACAATCAGCTAATCTTCAACAAAAGAACTGAAATAACCCAGGGAAAAAGTTTGGTGTCTTCAACAATTGCTGTTGAGACAATTGAATAGCAGACTGCAGAAGTAACAAGCTAGACTGCACTTGAACCCTTGTATATTACACAGCTCTCTTGCATGTGTTTTCTTTTCTCATTAAAAGCCACCAGGATAGGCATTGGATTGATCCACTCTAATAGAGAGAGGGTTCCTCTGAGCTGCTCCCTTTTGGGTATTTTTCCTGTCTTCTTTCATTATGCACCATTCCCTTTTCTCACCCTAGTGGCTGCTGCACTGGTTGCAGTACCCTTTTATGATGGAGAACAAGCAAGCTAAAATTTACTCCTCCTATCTTGTTGCAGTCTATCTGTTCTCTGCTAGGCGTCTTTCCTTCACATGAAACTTTTTTCAGCTTATTTATGGCAAGCATGATCCCATTTGGAATGTTGGAACTCACCAGCCAGCCATATGCTGGAATAACTTTACCCTTAAGAAGTGATTTTGGGATATGTGCTGTTCACTAGATAATCTTCCCCTTCATACCCAGGACACAATTCTTGGGAGAAACATTTCACTGTGTATGTATTGAAACTGAGTTTAATAGGATAAAACGTGTATCTTGTGAGTTAAGTCGATTTACTGTGGTATCCATAGCAAAGACTGTCTATCCCCAATGTTTGACTGATGTTCCCTCATCACTCAGAGCCTTTATCCCCTGTCACTCTGAATTTCTGAATCCCTAGGACACAAGGACGAGAGTGCCTTGCCACTGAGCCCTCTTTTTGGCTCTTTAGGATGTTATCCGGGTGATGGGTTCCAAATCCTTCTGCACATTAGGAAAGCCTGAGCAGGCAGGGGTTCGGAATATTTAAGGGAAACTTCTGCGAAATAGAACCAAGGCCCCAGACCTCAGCTGGGTAAGCAAATGTAACCATTTTGACTTTTCCAGAAAATGAATTCACCTTTTCCCAACTGTCACACCCCAAGTTTCAAAGACTGCCCAAAATAATTTGTGGAGAATCCATAACTTAGTGCAGATTGGGTAATTCTTCTAGTGGGCAGTGGGCCCACAGGAGGTGAGGTGTTCCAGGCTGCTTACCTAATGTTAGGGAAACTGCTAACTTCATCAGACATCAACTGCTATTGAATAACAGAGACGCTTCCGTAAAGCATAACTGTTTTGCCTGGGCTGTATTCACAGAAAAATCTGGTGAGCACGAGAGATGAATACAGGAATCTTCCTCTGAGGGGATTCGATTTCTCTAAAGAAAATATTAAGCGTTTTTCTCTGTAGGCTTTCACATTAAAAACAAAGTGAGTCATCATTGTATCACTGATTATTTTAAGCAATTTTACAAAGGTTAATGGGTATTAGACTCAAAACAGTCGTTCTTCATTTCTTTCTTCTCCAGATATTTGTAAAGATATATCCTTAATGTAATAAAACCTAAAGTATACTAAAAGACTCTTAAGTGCCCCTCTGCAACTTTGCTCTTTTCCCCTAAATCTAACCCACATTATTTTGTGTCAGTTTTAGGCACCATCAGTGAAGTACAGTATTACCTTTGCATATTTTATTTTATTTTTTTCTTATTGTAAAGTCAGATATACAGAGAGGAGGAAAGACAGAGATGATGATCTTCTGTCCATTAACTTCCCAAGCATCCACAACAGCCAGAGCTGTACCGATCCGAAGTCAGGAGCCCAGAGCCTCTTCTGGGTCTCCCATGTGGTTGCAGGGTCCCAAGGCTTTGGACCATCCTCGACTGCTTTCCCAGGCCACAGGCAGGGAGCTGGATGGGAAGTGGGGCCTCCAGGATTAGAACTGGCAGAGCCTAGATGGGATCCTGGCCAGTGCAAGGTAAGGACTTTTAGTCATTAGGTTACCACGTCAAGCCCCACCTTTGCATATTTTAAACTTTACATAAGTGGTAAACATTGTTAACATTCTTCTTTCGAAAACGTCTACAAATAGGCAAATGTACACATATCTTTTACTAATGTGCATGTTATATACACATTTCTGCACCTTGTGGCTGCCACTTTCTGTACCTTAGGTATCTTTCTATTCATTCAACTAGGCTTAACTCGTTTGTTTCAACAGCCATTTAGATCCATGATAGAGGTTTCTGTACTAGCCAATTTCTCACTGACAGTCATTTAAGCTATTTTCCCTATTGCAACCATCTCTCTATCACATTTATTGCTGATAATATTTTGTATGCTCATAAAAGTATTTCTAAAAACAAATTCTGGAAGTGAAGCTGCTAGGCCAAAGGCTATGTTTCTATTTTAAAAACACAAATAAATTGTTTTCCATAATTGTTTCACTATTCTTGTGCATATTGTCAGGTGACTTAACTGCCAAGCATTGTTGAAAATGGCATTTGTTGCATGAATTTGCAATTTTTAAATTAGGAATGACATAAAAACTCTTTTTTTCTGTTTCTTGCTCCGCCTTTCACCTATCTATTATGAAACTATTCCTCTTGCTTTCAAAAAGTGAATTTCTTTTTCAAATTGTTATATGCATGCTTTAATGTAACTTAAAATTTCTCCACGGTGAGTAGCAGAAATCCATTTTAGCCCCACCTGGTGCCTCCTAGTGCACTGGCAGGGAGCTGGAATCAGGTGTGAAGTGAGTATTAAACTCAAATATCCCAGTATGGGACACAGTGTTTAACCACTAGGCTCAATGTCCACCCTTGCTCATGGTAATTTTAGCACAAAATTAAAGCAATCAATATGCCAGTCTTCTCTATGATTCTTTTTGTATCCAAGAAAGTATTTCCTTATCCCAAGAATATTTCCTTCTAGTACTTTCATGGCTTCAGTATGTTGTGTTTGCATCTTTGAGTTTTGTGGAATTAATCTTCATGTAAGCAATAAGATAGAAATCTGATTTTTTCCAATTAGCTCAGTCCTGATACCATTTATTGAATGATCTTTCCTACTGTGACTAGAAATGCTGCTTTTTTTAAAAAAAAAAGATTTATTTATTTATTGGAAAGTTAGATATACAAAGAAGAGGAGAGACAGAGAGGAAGATCTTCCGTCTGATGATTCACTCCCCAAGTGAGCGCAACGGCCGATGCTATGCTGATCTGAAGCCAGGATCCAGGAACTTCTTCCGGGTATCCCACACGGGTGCAGGGTCCCAAAGCTTTGGGCCATCCTCGACTGCTTTCCCAGGCCACAAGCAGGGAGCTGGATGGAAAGTAGAGCTGCCGGGATTAGAACTGGCGCCCATATGGGATCCCGTTCAAGGCGAGGACTTTAGCCGCCTTGCCATGCCGCCTTTTGTCACTAGTATTTTATCCTCTATTCTGATCCAATTATGTTCTGAGTCACACAATATCACCAAACAATTTTGAGTTTAATAATATGGTTTAATATCTAAATGGCTATTTTTCAGATTTTTATGTTTAGAGAGTAGCAAAGAGCAGTAGGGTTTAAAGGACAACCGGTTCTCCCTGGAACTAGTACTGGAGAGCTCTGGTGTACTGCCAAGTAGAATACTGTTATGCTATGAAAAATGTTCCCAAGCCATGCTGAGAATGTGCAGAGAAAGAATAATGAACATCTAGGTCAGGAAGTTGGCAGAGGAGGCTTCTAGAGAGGATTCTGCTTTTAAAAAACCTGGGATATAACCCTCTTTTATAGCAAGTTAGGTCTTCAATCTTCACCTTATTCTTGGAAAAGGCAATAAGAAATCTATATTTGGATGTACAGGCATCACTTCCTGTACTCTAATGTCACCTGTTGTGGTGAGGTGACCAACAGGGTCCCCATGTGATCCCCGAGTGCCATCAAGAATGGAAACTCCTGCTGAAAGCCTTAGTAACTCCTTTTTGACTATAGGTTTTGATTATTTTCTTTCTTCCTATAGCCTCCGACATCGCTTATGGAAAAATCCCAGAACCAAACCAGGGCATTGTTAGCTAATAAATCTGCCTCAAAAAATTGTGGAATCCCAGATAGAGTGGTTTGAGCAAGTGTCAACACACTTAGGAATGCCATATGCAGGACAAGGATATTAGATTTGAGGACCCTGGAAGGCCCCACACACTCCTATAAATTCTGTGGCACTGTGATAACTCTGGTTAGAGTTATTCTGCAGCCATTGTGAGGAAGCATTTTGAGTCTCTACAATGTTTAGCAGTGAAGTGCATTCATTGTTGAGAAGTTCCCGTCTTTGCTGAGATTGTAGCCTGTGTGGGCCTCTGAAAAGAAAAAAATGGGAGGCCAATATCGCCTCCTTCAATTGTCCTCTGCCTCTGGAAGCTACCGGCACCCTCCCTGGTCCAGGTGGAGAATGAGTGGTAGGTTTGTGTGAAATGTGAGCCCAGGCTAATGAGCCAGAATGAAGTGAACCCCATTTGCCAACCTAGGCAGACCTTTGCTCTTTCTGGCTCCCTCTTGTCTCTTCTTCCCTTTCTCTTATACCCTCCCCCATTCTCTGTCCCTCCACCCCTTTTCTTTCTTGAGTAAAGTATGCCTTTACTTAGTAAGTTTATTTGTGAGATAGAAAGCAAGATAGAGACATACCATTTGCTGGTTCTTTGCCTAAATGTCTGCAACAGCCAGGACTGGGTCAGGCCAAAGTCAGCATGCAGGAACTAATGCAGGTCTCCCACATGGATAGCAGGAACCCAACAACATGAGATATCACTGCTGTCTCCTGGGGAAATCAGGAGCCAGGTATCCAACCAGGCATCCAATGTGGGATCCAGCATCGTAATGGGCAGCTTATGTGCTAAACTGAACTGGGCCAGTGTCCATCCCTTGCCAGCTTCTTGAGGGATGGACACAATCTTTCTGTTTACATGATAAGCACTCAATAAATGGCATGTGCTGGTAGTCATAATAATCCATGGTTGCCTCAAGAAACAAGCAAACTCTACGTCAAACCTGCATCTGTGGGCTCTGAACAGCTGTCATGTCTCAGACACCTCAGCACAAGCTTGCTCTTTGGTAGCCAATGACCTTTCAGTGTGGGCTGACTTCTGGGTGTTACTGGAGGAGAACCAACTGCTCTCCCAGGGAGCACCGGGTTACTCTGGACAGCTGTGTTTGCCCAACTGTTTGATGTCACCTCTCTATTTAGTCTGTGGACAGGGCTGAGGAAAGAAAAACAAAGCAATGGCAAACTGCGAATGTAAATACAATATGAAAATGACCATGGCATGTTGCTTTCTGTGTAGGCAGAGATCCACGGCATCCAGGCATAGGCAGGATGGGGAGGTGAAGTCAAGACTTGAGGTCTCTAATTTCTTTTTCTTTTTTCCTTCCTTCTTAGAAAAGGAGGCTTGGAAGTCTTTTCCTTTATTGATTCATTAATACATTCATTCATCTATATGAGAGACAGAGGTCTTCCATCCACTGGTTAGTATTGGAGTTCCCGTTTCTGAGTCACCCTTGGGCTGCTGAATGAGGTTAGTATGTAAATTCCCCAAATGTAGCCTTGTTCATTTGAAGAGTCTAATTCTGGGTGGCTGACACAGAAATGTGAGTGAGGAAGTGCCAGGAGTAACCCAGTAGTTCAACAGAGGGATCCGTGGTCACAGAGAAGGAAACGAAAGATTCTCTTAACCTGGTGATGTGGTGCAGTGGGAAGGAACCTGGAGTGGATCTAGAGAAAGAACTTCCCAGTCCTGGTTCTGTGTCGACCAGAACATTTCATCCCTAGGCTTGGTTTGTCTTGATTTGCCCATCTATGAAATGGGAGGGTTTTATGGGGTTTCCTTATGTCTTTTTTGGTCTGATATTTTTGTGAACTTAAGCAGAGACTAGAAAATTATCAGGACTGCCAGACTTTAACCCCAATATGGCTTATGAACGTTTTCAAAACCTCCTTTGCAAGGTTTACATACAGTTTGGTGCCCTCTACATATTCTCCATATTTCTTTGAGTTCAGCAATTTGTACTTCAAAGAATGCTGGAGTTGGTACTGCTTCATGTTTTTATTCATAACAGGAGTTTCAGAAGCTGAAATCACTACTCAAACTTTTTTTAATATATATATATATTTTTTTTTTTTTTGATTGAAACGGCAGATCTATGAGAGAAGGAGACAGAAAGATCTTCTGTCTTGCAGTTCACTCCCCAAGTGGCTGTAACAACCTGGGCTGAGTTGATCTAAAACAGGAGCCAGGAGCTTCTTCCAGGCCTCCCATGTGGGTGCAGGGTCCTAAGGCTTTGGGTCATCCTCTATTGCTCTCCCAGGCCAGCAGGGAGCTGGATGGAAAGTGGAGCAGCTGGGACATGAACCGGTATCCTTATGGGATGCTGGTGCATACAAGGCAAAAATTTAGCCACTATACTATCACACTGGGCCCTGCTACCTAAACTTTAAAACTGCTTCCAGCTCTTCTGTATCACTGATTGATTACTAAACAAGATGCATGTGGAGTAAGCACAATCTGAGGAACTTATTACACCGGGAACTTGATTAGAAACAAAACTAGTCCAAGCCTAGTAGGCACATACTGTCACTTCTACAGGTAAAATTTCAGCAATAAATTAAAGTACACAAGGAGTGACATTTCCTAGAAAATGATATAGTGAGTCTCTGAGAAGAGGGTGTGCACCAAGCAGCCCTTGAGCCATGCATGGAAAGGTGCAGGGAGGTACTTTGAGCCAGGACAACGTCCAGAGCAGGGAATTGCCCTGTGGCGAAACTGAGCAGGTGAGCCCCATTGTAGTGTAGGCCAGATGAAAGTGATTCAATCGATTCTGTGGGATAGAAATTTTGAGTTTGGAGCAGACAAACAATTGCCTACATTTTCTTCTCTTCCTCCTTAGTAACTCAGCCCTGCTCAGAATTAAAAGTGACATTTTCCAGGGCTGGCGTGGTGCATAAAACTGCCACCCAGACACTCATGTGGGTGCTGATTTAAGTCCTGGATGCTCCACTTCATATCCAGCTCCATGCTCATGACCTGGGAAAACTGCAAAGGATGGTCCAAGTGCTTACACCCTTAAACCCACGTGGGAGACACCAATGAGGCTCCTGGCTCTTGGTTTTCACCCAGTCCATCCCTGGACACAGCGGCTCTTTGGAGAGTGAATCTGCAGATGGAAGATCTCCATTTCTGCCTTTTTCTCTGTAACTCTACCTTTCAAATAAGCCCACGTGCTAACGATTCAATCCCCAAGGTATTTTGTTGATTATTGATGGCTTAAAGATGGAGAGTTTCTCCGGTGATGGTCTTTAGCAGGTGGATTGCAGATACTTAAGTCAACAGGACACAGGCCTTTGGAAGGCAGGTCTTGAGAGAGGTTGGTTTTAAAGTCTGAGCTGTGTCTGGCCGCTCAGCATGAGCACGGGCTTTCTGCTTTCTGAATTCCAAGGAGATGAATCTTCAACTCATATCTACTCTGTCGTTCTTGGATTCATCAGACTACTTCTTGTACCATGTACCTTCAAAACCGTGAGTCTAAGCAAACCTTTTTTCATGAGTAGCTTGGCTGAAATATGGGTTATACTGGAGGAAAGCTGACTAGCAAAGGATGGCTGGTGTGCTAGTAACTGCTGAAGGTGGCGACTGGAGAATGAGTAGCCCTTGTGAAAATTTGGAGAGAAGAAAAGCGGGGTCACTGACAACATTTAGAATTAACAGAGGGCTCCTATTTTTCTCCCAGTCTTGTTTTGCAGAAGAATTCTAAGGCCTAGTCTTCTAGTATGTTGAGTCTGCTTGTATATTCTCTAAAGAAAAAGCAAATTGTGAATGGCCTGGATCAGTTGTTTGGCTTTAATCCTTTAGAGGCTAGGAAACAATAAGAAATTTTCAAAGGTATCAATTCTATTTGGGGCATCTTACTGTATGTCAGAAGCTGATAGATACTGGAAGAATACTCAGCTGCCTTGTGACGACATTTGTAGCAAAATGCTTTTGTGGTTCATATAAATCAAGAGTACAAGCCTTCACTACACAGTAACAGCTCTATTTTACCTTGGCTTATCAAATTCCATGAGGGAAAACAAACATTAGCTGCTCAAGAGTGTCTGGAGAGCCCCAGTAAATAGGAATGTGGCTGAGGTGGAAGAGCTGGAATATCTCTAATGCTTATTTAGAAAATAGCCTGGGAGCAAGAATCCCAACTCCTCTTGTATCCTCTTGCCACATACACCCTGAGTTCAGAAGCAAGAGTGGAGCTGTTGTGCTCCCCTAACCTACCCTGCCCTAAGGCTAATTTTCTAACAAGCTCTCAGGTGAGGCCTGTGCTGTTGATCCATCGACCACACTTCAAGCAACAAGAGTAGAAAATAGTAGATGTTCCAGGAAGTGTTTTTATTCAATTTCTCATGAACCTGGACCAGCATGGATGACACCACAGTCACAGAAAAACAAACAAACAAAACTTTGACCAAATATATTTGCATTATGCTAACCCTGAGCATGTGGTACATTCAGGACAAACAGCCCATAGTATACCTAAGTGCTGTTTTTGTAGTAGTATTTTAAGAGATTTATTAGAAGTTAGAGAGAGGGACACACACACACACACACACACACACACACACACACACACACACACGTGTGTCTCTTTCACCTGCTGACTCAACCACATGGAAGATCTAGATCCTGGATTTAGCCTGGCCCAACCTGAGCCATTGTAGCCATTTGGAGTATGAACCCCAGTGGATGGAAAATTTGTGTTTTTCTCTTTCAAGCATATGAATGGTCTTTATCTCTCTCTTTCCCTGTCACTGGTTTTAAAGATTTATTTATTTTCATTGGATAGGCAGATTCAGAGAAGAAGAGACAGATCTTTTACCTGTTGATTCACTCCCCAAATGGCTGCAATAGCTGGAGCTGAGCCAATTCAAAGCCAGGAGCTTCTTCCAGGTCTCTTACATAGGTGCAGGGTCCCATCCTTCTTTGTTTTTCTCGGGTCATAAGCAGAGAACTTAATGGGAAGTGTGGCAGCTGGGACATGACCCAGGACTCATATGAATAGGATGCTGGCACTTACAGTGGAGCATTAGCCAGTTGAGCCACTGCGCCAGGCCCTGTCACTGCTTTTAAATAAAATTTTAAAAAGATTTATTTTTCTTTATTTGAAAGGCAGATTTACAGGAAGGAGAGAAAGAGACTGAGAGTTTCCATTTGCTTACCCAAGGACTTAGGCCTCTGTCACTGTGGGAGATCCTGAAGAAGCTCCTGGCTTCAGCATGGCCTAACCCTGGTCATTGCAGTCAGGGTTAGGATCCTTCACCTGCCAGGAACTAGAAACCCAAGCACTTGCACTGTCTTCTGCAGCTTTCCCAGGCACCTTAGCAAGGAACTGGATTAGAAGCAGAGCTGCTGGGATTTGAACTGGTACTGTAGTATGGCAGGCTGGCATGACAGATGATGGCTTAAGCTGGGGTGCCACAGCATTGTCATCCTGCTCTGGGTGCTGATTCCAGCTTCCTGCTGATAGGTACCTTTGGGGACCACAGGTGGTAGCACAAGCCATTGACGTGACTGCATTCCTGCCACGATGCAGGAAATCTAGATTGCATTCAAGTGTCCTGGCTATACCCCCAACATTCCCCACCAGTCCCTGGTGCCATTCCTTTTGGGCATTTGGGTTTCTGTTTCCCATTTGCCTAATAAAAAGTATATTCTTTTTTTTTTTCTCCAAGATTTATTCCTGTTTGAAAAGTGGAACCAAAGAGAAAGGAGAGTCAGAAATCTTCCATCTGCTGGTCTGCTCCCCAAAAGGCCACAATGGTTAGAACTGCATTGGTCCAAAGCCAGGATCTTCCTTGTGGGTGCAGGAGCCCAAGGCCTTGGATCATCTTCTCCTGCTTTCCTGGGCCATAAGTAGGATGCTGGCTCAGAAGTGAATTGGCCCAGATATAAGTCAGCACCCATATGGCATGCTGGCACTGCAAATGGAGGCTTTGGTTACTATACTATGACACCAGACCCTCCCCCTCCCCCAAAGGGTATTTCTCAGACACAAAATATGAGGAATACCTATAAGCTATCTTGGAAAGGCAAGTGAAAACTCCTTATTAGTTTCTTTTTTCTTAAATATTTAAATTGAACATATTTGGGATATGGAGATAGAAAGTTATTCTTATGAACCGTGACTCATTGTAAGTTTACAATGTGATGATTCAGCAAAATGGCTCAACACAAAGTGACAGAGAAAGTGAAGTATTTCAGGATATGTTAGAGTTGGGAAGATCTAGGACGAGGCTGAGATCCCGTTAACTTGCATAATTGGAAGCTGACCCTGAAGGTTGTGTGTGTGTGGTGTGTGTCTGTCTCAGAAAGGAAAGAGAAGACAGTGGCAGAATCTCCTCTAGTAGTTGAGCATACAGGTTTAGACAGATCTGAGCTCATTAATTTGAAAGACGATTTTGCCCAGTAAGAACATCCCTAGACTCTTCTTTGTTGCCTGAGTACATGTCTCAGGGGCCCAAGAGGTCCCATGGGGAAATCTTTATAATTGTCTTTATAATCTTTATAGTTGTCTCAGTCCATGGAACCCTTGAAGTGTGCACATGAGCTAATGTTCCAGAAAGTTTCTGCCAGGAACACATGCTTCTCTCCACCCCTACCAGACAGACTCCCATTGGGAATCAAAGTGGAGTTACTGCCACGAAGATGCTGAGGGACAGCTGGATGGCTTGAGGAAACTGAGAGACTGCAGTGATGGGAATGCCTAGAGGGAGACCTGAAGCCCAGGGATGCTCTGAGGGGAAAGGGCCTTGGTGTCGGTACTGCAGCTTCCTGACTGGCCAACTTTCACCAAGTGCCCTTTTCTTCTCTTACACCCTAGGTCTTTGTCCTTGCAGGCACTGGCATATCATGTTTACCCAGTGATTTTTAATTCTCATTGCTGGCTTAAAGTTGGAAAGTTGAGGCAGAAAGCCATTTATTAAATATTATTTACTTGATGTCTCTTGCGACTCACTAGAAATAAAAGGTAAGAGTGTGTGAGCGTGTGCTAAAGGTACTGAGGGTGGAGCTGGGGATGTGATAGTAAGCATAGGACTGGGTGAGTTGGGTCTCCTGAATGTATTTGCTCCCTAAATGTTTAAAAAGAGTGAATATGGATGTGGAGAAAGCATCGAGAAAAATAGATTTCTTCTCTTGGTTCACTTCCCAGTCAGCCACAACAACCAGAAGCTGGACATGGCTGAAACCTGGAGTTTGCAACTCCATCGGGCCTCGAAATTGCTCAGCAAGGATTTGAGCATGTTGGCCATCTTCTGCTTCCTCAATTGTATCGGGGAGCTGGATCTCAAGTATATCAGGGGAACATGAGAAGTGGAACACCAGGACTCAGACTAGAAACCTCATGAACAGTGGCTTAAACTGCTGGCCACAATGCCCAACCTAGGACCGCTGAACTCTAGGCCTGGGTTCTGCTGCTAACTGGCTGTGGCTTTGGGGTGATCACGTCCTTGAGTTACATTTCACTTGTACTAGAATGTGCACCTTAAATAGAGAGCAATCTCTAGTGTGTTAGGCTATATAACACTTTCAATTCTTATTTTTGTTCAAGTTTATTGTGACTCTTTCAACTGCCAGGAACTGTTTCATAGCAGGTAGTGGGCCTCTCATGTCCCTGCTCTAGGTTCTCTGCCTAGGCTCTGGGAGGGAGACAGATCATCAGCCAAAAGACATACGCAGCCCAAGGTCAGATGGTGGTGTGGGCCACAAAGGGATGCAGTAGGGTGGAGAGTGGTGCCATGATGGGGGCTGGCACACACTCAGAGCAGAGGAAGAGCTGCCTGAGCAGGGAGCTTCAGGACAGGAAGAGAGCTCAGTGAGTCCTTGGGGCAAAAATGTCCTGGGCAGTGAGCTCAGCAGGTGTGAAGCCAGAGTTCTGGCCAGAAGGCCAAGGGCATTGGCACACGGTCACTGGGGGAGGGATGGGCCTTAAGGGACAAGAACAGGGATAATGGGAGGAGAATGGATTTCATTTCAGATCTATTATTTCAGTTCTCAGAGCTTCATTTCAGTCTGTGTAATATAGACAAAACAAAACCTACTTTCATTCTTGCCTTCAGATGGGGCAGGAGGAGAGTGATAAGTTCCTTGGAGATCTTGTGAAGTCAGTGTCAGAAACAAGGAAAGGGAGCACATTCCAGTTCATCTTGTATTTCCAAACTTGGAATTCATTATTACAATGAGGAGATAATTTTTTTTTTCTATTACCTTCCCTTTTCTTTCTTGTATTTTTTTCTCACTTGAGTTAGACACAGACAATTGATGACAGCGCCTATGATTTGCTTCTTGGCTAACTTTAACAATATTTGCAAAGCTAAGTAATCTTGTGTTCCGAAACTGTGCTTGTATTATCTTTCAAAGTTATTCTTTCAGAAAAACCTTTGAAAGCAACAGGTAGATGAAGTCACCTGTCTCTGGCCTCAGATTGTTCCCTGGAAGGTGATGATGTGGCATAGAAGCTTTGGGCTTTTGGAAAGAGTGTCTACTTTCCAGAAGCAAGTTCTCACATTCTCAAAAGCAAATAAAGGAAGTAATAATGTAAGTTAATAGGTAAATAAAAGAGCAGGCATGGAGCTGGATTAAACCTAAGGCAAAAAGCAAACAAAGATGATATTGTCGGCTATCTCCTGGGATCAATTACTAGCTCTCATTTTACCTAACTTAAACCAAGTTGAAAAATAAGTTGAAGGACTAGTGTTTAGCCTAGTGGTTAAGACTCTGATTAAGCATTAAATGTTAGTCTCCTGCTAATCCTGGTTTCTGTTCTACTGTGTTAGTCTAGCACAGTCTTTCCTTGGGACTATGCGTTGGCTGCTTTCTGTGCCTAGAATGGTCTCCCACTGTCCCAGGGCTCGCTAACACTTCCTGGAGGACTGATCCCTTGGCTTCCTGAGTCTGTCCCTCTGCTGCTAGAATACTGAGCTGTCTCAAGCGTATCTTCTGCCTCCTTCATAAGGGTGTAAGCCCATTCGGCAAGTACTTGGATAAATGTTTTGTGATGCAGAGTCCTACTTTTGGCCTACCCAAGGTCTCCAGCAAAAGCTTGGGTTATGTGACTACAGGTGTCCTTGGCATGGATGGGCCCCTCATCCTGGGCCAGCAGAACAAGGATTGGAGGACCTCAGCCTTGTTGGTTTGCTTGGTGCCCAGGGAGGCAGGCTGATACTTCCTGCTGAAGTCTTAGTGGGTCTGACAAAGAAACAAGAGGCAGATAGAACTTGCCTCGGAGAAGTGCTCAGAATGGACCCCAAAAGGGACTTGTGAGCTAGTGGGATGGAAACCAGAACGTGTGAACCTGTTTCCTTTCTCCCACATAGCTGCAGGGCCCTCGGTGGCTTTCTGCCAGTGGGCTGGGGTGTTGATTGCATGTGCGTTTGATTTCCTTGTTTATACTGAAGCAGTTAAAGGTCATGAAAAGACCTGAAGACCTCTGGGTTTGCTCTTTCTTCCTCAGGAGGCAGATGCCATGCTAGGTGAAATACCCACAGGCCCTGTCAAAAGGGAGGTCACCCTCTTTGTGCCTCTATGTGCCATTCGCATGGTGAACTTGGTGAGGTCTTTATGGTCTGTCCTGCATTCCTAAGCAGTGACATCAGTTAGCATCTGCTAATTCAAAATTTACTAAGTGCATTGCTTTTTTTTTTTTTAAATCTTTCAGATCATCTCAAACTACTTACTGTGTTTATTATACGGAAATAAAAAAAATCAGTGACTTGATTTTCTGAAGAAAACTTCTGGTGTATACAAGTAGGGAGAACACAGAAAATTTCTGAGGTTAGCTTCTGTTGGGGGTACCCCCAAGGGAATCCCTTGAAAGCCACCTGGCCTCTAAAGAGCAGAATCACAAAAGTTTGGGGAAATGCCCTTTTGGTAAATGTTTGTCAGATTTAGATCAGTAGATGCTTTTAAGTAATGCACCCCAGTGTTCTTTCTCTCTTTAATCATTTATTTGAGAAAGCAGAGAGATAGAACAAGGATGAGAAGAGAAAGACTATTGCCATCCACTGCTTCACTCTCCATATGCCTGTCATGGCTGGGACCAAACCTGAGAGTCAGACATTTGGTCAAAGTTTTTCACATGAGTAGTAGGAACCCAGTTGCTTAAGCAGGTATCACTACCTCCCAGGGTGTATATCAGGGGGATAGTGTTCGGAATCAGGAGCTTGACCTGGAAATCCATCCCAGATACCCAGATATGAGATGTAGATTTCTTAAGGAGCATCTGGACCACTAGGTTAGCCAACTAACCCCTAATTTAAATCAGTCTGGTTGACCCTCTGGCAAAGTACTGAAATTCACACTGCTTATCAGAAAGGTTTGAATGTTGATTCAGAGGAAGGAAATTCCCAGAGTAACAGTGTGACATCCAAGATGCCTGTGTAAGGAAGTCTGCCTCTGAAGGGGTCAGTGGTTTTTTTTTTTTTCATTTTATTTATTTATTTTTTATTACATTGCATTATGTGACAGTTTTTTAGGCACTGGGATTCCCCCTTCCCCTCCCCCAACCCTCCCCCCATGGTGGATTCCTCCACCTTGTTACATTGCCACAGTTCAAGTTCAGTTGAGGTTCTTTCATTGCAAGCATATACCAAGCATAGAGTCCAGCATCTTATTGTCCAGATAAGTTCAACGGCTTCTTGTGGAGACCATCTCTGGTCTGAAGGTACAGCTGGCAGAGTGTCATCCCAACCAATCAAAAGCCCCAACATATCATCGGCAACAATTCACAACATCATGGAATTAGTGGACATAGTATTGAGTAACCAATATGTTAAAAAAAATTACATTTTACAGGTAGTATTTTTCATACTGACATCATTTCATCTTAAATTAAGGCAACCATGTGGTATCTAACCTTTTGGGATTGGCTCATTTCCCTTAGCATTATGGTTTCTGGTTGGGCCACTTAGCCACAAAGAACTGCATTTTATTTTTTTTTAATAGCTGAGTAGTATTCCATGGAGTAGATGAACCATAGCTTTCTTGTGTTTTCTAGGTGTTCTGTTGTCGGGTTGTTGAAGCCAGAGGAGTGATGGTGACCACTGGCCATGAGGAGTGGGCAGGAAGTGGCTTGAATGTGTTTGTCTTTCAGGTGATGAACTTAAAGGATAGCTGCCCAAAGAAAGGGCGTGTTTTGTTGTTGTTGTTGTTGTTGTTGTTTTGTCTCTTTTCTCAGACAAGATGGGAACAGATGGTGAACACAGTTGATACCTTTCTCGTATGATTTTTCTCCGCAGCTGGCTGGTTGACTGGATGTTTCCAATGTTCAACTCACGATGGTTCTCTGTTAGAAATAACTCAATTTTCATCTAAAGGATAAATAACACAAGTTTATCTAGGGTGTTTTTTTTTTGTGGGGGGAGGGGGATCTTTGAAGTTAAACAGTTTAGAGAATTAAAATGCCTGATATTTCTGAAAACACAAACTTTAATGAGGTTTTTGTTTGGTTATTCCTTTTTCTTTGATTATATGGAATCTTTCCATAACTGGCATATTTAGTCATAACATTATTTTTGAGTAAATTTCTGCATATACAATAATTGCTTGTACTAGTTGAGTTGTAAAGGTCGTAATACACCACATCAAATAGTGTTAAAACCAATATCAGAAATTTAATACACATCCACTTTATAGATAAATACATGTTTACAAAGTTTATATAGGAGAAACACTGAATCATGGCTTTTATCATCCACATGTGCAACAACTCCATCAAAACATACAATTTAACGGTTTAGCTGAATGGTATCTTGTATTTTTGAGGCCTCTCTTGTCATAGCTGGGTTCTTCCTGTGTCTTCTCATGCTCTCCTCCCCCATGTTAGACTTGAGCTTGGCTGGCTTCATGATTGGCTCTAGGATTAGGCAACACTTCATTGCTTAAAAATAGAATCAAGTTTCCAAAGGGCTTGAAGAGAAAGCTTTTACTGGTAGAAAAAAGATGAAGAAAGAATGAGAGTGAGCAGTGCATCCTCATCCGCAGCTGCTTCCCGTGTAGGGTGGGAACAGGGAGACAGAACACTACAGAAAACAGATAGTTAACATCAGGTTCTTTCAGGTGACTTCTTCAGGGTAGGCATTAAGCAGAGGGAACTTCACTATCATGCCAATTAAAACTGGCCTGTTTGCCTTGATTTAACCTGTAATTTTTTGTTTGGTTGGTTGTTATTTTTTGAACCTGTCATTGATACTGTCTCAACCCAGATGTTTCGAAGAATGGAAATTGCATTATTTTTAACATATTGTTTACCCAATACTATGTCAATTAATTCCATAATGTTGTATATTGATACTGAGGCCTTGTTGGGGCTTTTAACTGACCGGATCTTTACTCTGTTAGACCTATCTTCAGACCATAGAAGGTCTCCCCAAGAGGCCACTGAACTTATCTGGACAATAAGACGCTGAACTTTATGCTAGGCATGTGTTTGCAAGCAATGAATCTCAACTGAACTTGAACTATGGTTATGCAACAAGGTGGAGGAATCCACCATGGGGGGAGGGGTATGGGAGGGGTGGGGGGAATCCCCAGCGCCTATAAAACTGTACTATATAATACAATGTAAGCAACAATAAATTAAAAAAAAAAAAAAAACTGGCCTGTTTGAGAAAGCTGTTATCTCCCTAATCTGATTCAAAGGAGGTTAGGTGAACCTTTAGTTTATCTTACTTAGTTCAGCTTATCTTATCTTTAGCTTAGTTTCTGTGATGTGGAACTTCTTAGTAAGAGTGACTCCCTTCTGACTTTTAGCCTGGTCTTTTGGGGCCCAGTCTGGAACATGGCTTAAAATAGTGGCTTATGTCATTTTCATTGAACAATATTGAGGTGTCACTCATTTTTAAGTGTAAGTAGTTCTTCAGGTAGAACAATTAGGCAATTCAGCTGCCTATAATGTGCTTATAGAAAATCCAGCAGGCCAAAGACATAGCTCAAAGCTGCTCCAAGGTCAGTGGCAACCCTGAGGCCACACTTGCATGGCCTCAGGTTCCTCAATGATGTGTCTGGTCCATGTGTCGCTATGCTTGTTTCTCATACTTAGAGCCTTTGTGAACCTTTGTATATTAGAACTTTGTAGAACCTGTATATTAAGTTGGGAGGTAGTTCAATATTCTGGCAGTTGGAGGCTACAGGTGACCAACAGCCAATGCGAGTCATGGGGATTCTTAGTGATCTATCCATTCATTCAAATATACACCTATTTAGCAACTAGTGTAGGTGAGTTGCAGGTGCATAAACATTGCTCCTGCTCATAGCCTGGTGAGGGGAAAAAACATACATATCAGGAGGACAGGTTCTAACAGATGCCTGGATCACTAACAAAAGTTGTAGAAGCAGAGGGAAAACTAACCCTGTGGCTTGGGTTCATAGGGCTGCTGTGACAGAACAGCACAGCACATTGGGTGACTCACAATATAAACCCACTGTCACACAATGCTGTGGGAGAGAAGTGAAAAGTCCAGGTACGCGCAGAGCCAGGTTCCCTTTGAAACCTGTAGAGAAGACTCTTGGCTACCAGTGTGTGCTGGCACTGCTCACTGTTCTTGGTTTGCGAATGTTGCCTGTTAAGGAACAACACCTATCCTATGTCCCCATGTCTGTCCCTGGTTTTCACTGTGTTGCCCTTCTTCTTACAAGGATGCCAGGCAAATTGAATAAGCATCTGCTCAACTAATTACACCTTCAGTACCTTATTTCCATATAAAGGCATGTTCAGAGATTATGGACTTGACTTCCATATGTCTTTTTGGTGAACACAACTTACACTGCCATGAGGTCAGTTCATAAAACCAGTTTAAAAAAATCCTCAGGAAATTTAACATTAAAACATTTTAAAACCTGCCATAGAAGAGCAGAATGATAGATTGTGGGAGACTTTAAATGGACTACTTCAGAACCCAAACACGGAGTACAACACAAGGATGTGATTCCAGAGGGAATCAGCTTACTTTAAAAATACCAGTTCACAGTGTGTTCTCAAAATGGGACCTGAACTGTAAGTCCCCGAGTCATGGAGATTTGAGTGCCCATGGGTTTATCACAGATAACAGGCAGCGTTTGTGTAGCTTTTTTTCAGGCGTTCACACTTGAGACCCTTTATGACCTTGGGCCTGGGCCCAGTGCTGGGCTCCCCCTAGATAGCATGGTCCCACTTGAAGCCATTAGATACTAAAATGTGTCAATTCCTTCCCTCCCACCCACTGAGCCAGCACATGTAGCAGCCTGCATTCTAGCTGGGTCTTCCTCACTTCCCAAACCCCCTGACTCAGAGCTGTTGCTGGCTGTCCCTTGCCTTATCCGCCTCCCAGCCACTCTTTGCCACAGGTGGCTGCTATTTGCAGCAGTGAGCTCTGCTGACAACACTGTGCTTACCCAGGCCTTAAGCCTGCTCGCTCCTGTCCAGTGACCCAAAGAGGGCTGAAGGATCCAAACAACTTCCTGAGTACTGTGTGTTCCTGAGAACCTGGAGGGCCCTCCCGCCTGCCTACCACAATTTGGTGGTCAAAGATTGCTTTGACCCCTTTGCAACTGCCCAAGAGAAACGATAACCACCAACACTCATTGAACATGCCTGATGTATTAGGCATTATGCTACGCTTCTAATATGAATTCTCCCATTCAGTGTGCATGAAGCTGTGATAGGGAGTGACCAGTTGAGGCTGGCATCATGGATGTGAATGAATTTACCAGCAGTCACAAAGTGAGCACAGTTAGAATCACTGAAATATGTAGTAAGGGAGTGGTGGACAGTGCCAGAAGGTCAACAAACTAACTGATCCTGCCACATGGAAAAAAATCTGGTAGCCAGAGATCCAAGGCAGATTGCTGCTGGCTTCGGACTTTCCCCATCACTAGTTATCTCCTATTTATTGCTAAGGATTTTCCTTAGGGACTTCCTGCTTGCTAAGTGTCCAGGTGGCCCAAACAAACTGAGGCAGGCTACGCATGTCTTCCTTACTATACAGATAAGGAATCCAAGGTACAATGCATGTAGGTGACTTGCACGGGTTCCTGCTTCAGCATCTGTGCAGAACCAGGTGACTTACACTCAGGATAAGAACATTTGCCACTCTGGCCATTCTTGTTCTCTTTAGTCAGCTGTGAAACAGTGCCATGGACTTGGAAGCTTATAAGTAGCAGCTAATTTTGCATAGTTGTCAAGGATAGAAAGTCCAAGATGAAGGAAAGGTGGTGTCAACAAGCCAGAGGTCCACAAACCAGGGCTTACAGACACCTAGTTTGCTAGAACCTTGATCTTGGACTTTCCATTCTTGACAACTATTCAGTATGAATGATAATGGTTGGCTGAGCAGTGACCCAGTGGAAAGAGGGATGGGCTAGAGCAATATGAACTCAGATAGGTCAGGCGCTCTGTATGATACCACAGATATGTGGTCACAGATCTTTTTGGGAGGCAATAACACATGGGTTCTGAGTTCACATTCTTAAGTGAATGCTTGAATTTCAGGCCCATCATTGGCTGCTTCTGTGACCATGAGTGTTTTTTTTTTTTTTTCTGTAACAATGTGCCTCCATTTTCCTTACATAAAAAGAATAGCTTATGTGTTAACAAGGTAAAATGAGATCATTCACATTAACATCTTAGAGTTTGGCTCCAAAAAAAGGGGCTGTCTAAATGTTGGACAATATTTTTAACATTAGTATTTTGTTTGTCTTCTTTGCCAAAGCTTGCAAAATCTGATATAAACATTTCTCATAAGAGCTTCAACCTGTTGACGTGATAGATAAAGCAAGGAATAGGCATCTTCTGAAAGCTTCTGGAAGTTTTGCCTTATCTTCTAATTCTAGCATTCCATGAACTTTTTGAAATGCTTCTGCATTTGCTTCCAGTTTATTGAGGAGAAATTTATCTCAGAGTTCAGGAAGGTAAGAAATCTTGAAGACCAGGTTGGTAGGTCTGGGAGGACCTAGTAAGGAATGAGCCTATGATAAAGATGTTTCAGGCAAAGCTCTACAGTGTAGACAAACTAACACACTGGCATTTCAGACAAACTGCAGCAGCTGAGGGGGAATGGATAGAAAACCAGCAACTGGGGATGCCAATTGACAAACTAATTTGAGAACTACATGAGAGCTACTGGTTGGTCTGAACTGAAACAGTGGCAATGGAAAATATGTGCAAATGTGAGAGAAAGTGGTGTTATGCAGTGCTCAGAGTTGCTGTAGACTAAGGATGCAAGATGATGGTCAGCTGGAGTTACGGTTTTAGTAGCTGGAGTGAGGGTGACAGGAAGAATTTGGAGCACAGTGTCTTAAACATCAGCATGGGGCAGAATCACATGGGGTAGGGGTCTATTTTATAGAGATTATGTCTGGCCACAGGATGCTACTAATTCAGTTGGCTGCCATGTGGGGGTCTGGTTTTGTAACTCGTCCAAATTTCCAGGTGACCTTAATGCTGTTGGTTCTGGGAACTTACCTTGAGAACCACTTTCCTAGAGACCAGTGTGATGGTAGTTTCATGTCACTTTGAAAAGGTTTCAGATAGAGGTAGTCTAGGAACAACGAGGAACACAGTTTAGGTGAGTTAAATGGCACGGTGAGGGCAGGAGTCAAAGACTACAGCCTACCCATTCAAGTGGGGATGCCTTCCTGAGGGCCTGAGCATGACGGAGATGAGGCTTTCATTTAATCATGTCACTTTGCTGTAGTATCACCTTTACAGAACTTTCCTGCTTGTGTTGCAGTGGCCTGGAGTAGAAGCTAATAGTAGAGTACCCCTGATGTACACATTGCAGGGATATAAATGAAAACAGCTTAAGAACTGCTGGCAATTTTAGGAGAGAAGGGCATATTGTATAGAGAAAATAAGATAAAATTAACTTAAGCAAGTTTACTTTTATTGGAAAGTCAGATTTACAGAGAGAAGACATAAAAAAAATCATCTAGCCGCTCCACAAGTGGCTTTAACAGCTGGAGCTAAGCTGATCTGAAGCCAGAAACCAGGAGCTTCTTTCAGGTGTCCCACGTGGATACAAAGTCCAAAAGCTTTGGGCTGTCCTTGACTGCTTTCCAAGCCACAAGCAGTGAACTGGATGGGAAGTGGATCACTTGGACACAAACTGGTGGCCATATGGAACATGCAAGGTGAGGATTTAGCCACTAAGCTATTGTGCCAGGCCCAGAATTTTTTTCTTAATTTTATTTTTGATGATGTTTACACAGTTGATCAAGGTGGGAAGGATCAGGATTAGGGAAAAGTGGGTGTGATAATTGTTTCCAAATTTTGTATTTCTTCCTGTTTCTGGGGGAAGGGTGGTAATAAGGGGCCTCCTAGCCACCACAATATCCAGAGATGGGGAGCAGCCAGCCACCTGATATCAACCCAAGGTTCCAATGTGATGCACACTTTGAGGATTCTGCCCAGGTGGTTTCAGTAGTTCTGGAATGCTCTTGATCTCACCCTTCCAAGGATGAGGGATCCCTTTCAATGTCCATTGGCTGACATAGTCGACCTTACAGTCTGCATTCTGAGCCCAGAAGTCTTAAACCACAGGAAAAAAATTGGGTCAGCATAAATCAATACCTTCAGATTCTCTTAATCAAGGAAGGAGGGTAGGGTGCTGGGTATATTTACTTTTAAAGGTTTATTTATTTGAAAGTCAGAGTTGGAGAAAATCCAACTGGTGTAGCTCAATCTCCAAATAGCCACAATGGCTGAGCTGGGTTTAGTCAAAATGCAGAGGGTCAGGAACCTCTTTCAGCTCTTTTGTATAGGTGGCCGGTGCCAAAGCACTTGAGTCATCTTCTACCACCTTCTCAGCTGCATTAGCAGTGAAAGGCTCGGAAGTAGAGTCATAGGGCTCAGTTTGGTATTCACGTGATGCCAGTGTTGAGGGCAAAGGCTTGACCTGCTGTACCACGATACTAGCCCCTAGCTGAGGCACTTACACATTAATTCTGAGTGTCACCATTGGGTACTCTGTGAGGGAGCTATGTTAATTCCTTGACACCTCTAATCTGCAGCTTGCTTGGCAGTGCAGCTTCCCTCACTCCTGGGAACAAGCTGCAGGCACAGAGTATAGACACTGGCTTCAGAAATGGTGGGAGTGTGCAAAAGGCCCAACGGAGGGACTGTGCATACAAGACACTGTCTGGGGATAACGGAATCCTGGCATGTAGCTAGAGGTTAAAACTGCTTGACTGTTTTCTTAGGGAGCCATGATGGAGCAACACACACCTTTGGGCTCTGTGTCATTGCTTTTCTGTGCCTCTGGAAAAAGAGAAAGCCAACAAGGTGGGTTGAATCAAGGATTCCTGTGGTATTTTAAAGATTCTAGGTTTTTGGCTTCTGGAAATAGTGCACTTAATAGTGCACTAAATAGTGCATTTAATCTTCCTTACATAACTTATGCTCACTCCAGGCAAAATTAAGTTCCAAACTAATAGAGTCCTAGGTATTATTTTAGATATTTGAGTTTAACATATTACTGGTTTTGTAGTTTCTCACTATTGAGTTTTCTAACTGTGAGTTAGACCTGGGTCCTCTTCAGTTACTCTGAGTTTGGGCTGCTATACCAAAGCACCAACGACTGGAAGGTTTCGACAACAGTGAAATGTCTCTGGTAGTTTTGGAGGGTAGGAAGTCCAGTATCAAGGCACTGGTTGGTGCAGCATCTGCCTGATGTGCAGCCACCTTGTGGTGGAGATGGCAGGCTCTGGTTTCTTTCTTACCTTGAACAACATTGATCCCATTTGGGACACTTCACCATCACAAGCTGATCTAAACCTATTACGTTCTGAAGGACCCATCTCCTGCTACCTACCCACTGTGGGTTAGGATTCCACAAGAATTTTGGGAGTATGCAAATGTGAGGTCCATGACAAATACTCTGCCCTGTAAGTTGCATTTTCAGTGCATCTTGGCTAGATTTGCATTTTACTTTCCTCTTTCTATAGTTTGTAACTAATTTTTAGATTTTGTTGGTATTTTGCCATAAGTTGAGCAAAAATAACAGAAACCAAATGTTTTTGCTCCTTGTTAAGCTTTAGGGATGACTGTAAGAAGCACCTCTGTGGCTAATGTGTGGCTAAGCACATCTGTGGCAAAGCCACTCATCACATGGAGAAGTTGTTACTGCTTTTCCTTTATTTTTTTAAAGACTTATTTTTATCGGAGAGGCAGAATTAGAAGGAGACACAGGCCAGGAGGCCTATCTGCTGGTTCACTCCTCAAGTGGCCGCAATGGCCAGGGCTGAGACAGCACAAAGACAGAAGCCAGGAGCTTCTTCTGGGACTCCCACATGGGTGCAGGGTTATAATGCCCTGGGCCATCATCCACTGCTTTCCAAGGCCACAAACAGGGAGCTGGATGGGTAGTGGAACAGCCAGGATATGAACCAGCACCCACATGGGATGTGCAAGGCAGAGATTTAGCCAGTAGGCTACCACACAAGGCCTGAAGTTATTGTTGATTTTCATAGAAATCAAGAACAAATGGAAGCAGAAATAGGATTTATTTTTTAAGGTAAAAAAATTTTTAGCCCCAATACCTTCAAGTATGGCTCTAAATTTCACTGAAATTCCTCTAGGATATTATCCTGTACAGAGAAGTTGCTAAGTACTTATTAGCTCTAAAGACACTTTAAAAGTTAAAAGTCAGAGCTGTCACCATTTTAAAGACAACTTATACCATTGCTTTGCAATATGAGATAATGATTTAAAAGCATATAAAGTATTTTTTCTTGAAGGTCAATCTGGTCTTGTTTGAAAGTTACTAAGTGTCAATGGTCAGCTATAAATTCACCCAGAGACCAAGATATGGAACATCTATTTATGGAGGATTAGCTGTGGTGGTTGTCACTCAGCAGCCCAGGAGACTGTGGCAAGGTCAAGTTCTGAAGTGAACTTCACCCATGGGGAGATTTTTCATGCAATGACAGGGTCACACAGCTCACTCATTTTACAGATGAGGAAAATGAGTCTCAGAGAGTTCCAAGTGTAACACAGTGGTGAGTTAAATGGCTCACGGGTCTGAGATAGGTAGGATTATAATATGGACCTCTCCTGTGAGTCTTGGTGCCAATTCTATTATGGCAATGCCAGACCTCTAAGGCACCAAGCCCTGACGTCTTAGATACAAACCGTAACAGATCCGGCATTGCCACTGTGGATGAATGTCAAGGTAACCAGCAACTGATGCTACTCAAAGATAGTGTTTAGTGGACCAATTTTCAGAAATTCCAAGGTGGAACTGAAAGCTTGCATTTAATTTTTTATTTGCAACTCAAAGTAACAGACAAGAAGGCAGAGTGCCCATCTGGCATTTTGCTCCTTTTATGACCACAATGGCCAGGGCTGGGGCAGGCTTAAGCCAGAAGCTTTATGCAGGTCCCCATATGTGCAGGGACCTAAGAACTTGGGCCACCTTCTGCTGTTTTTTCCAAACCATTATGGAGAGCTAGATCAAAAGTGAAGTAGTTAGGGCTTAAACCAGCAGTACATGGAAGGCCAGTGTATAGTCAGTCATTTAACCCACAACACCATAGTGCTAGTAACGCCCCTTTCCCCAACATGCTTTTTTTTTTTTTTTATGTGTAGATGGGTGTATGGAGAATCTGTATTTACAATGAGGAAGTAACATGGCATGGTGATTTATAGTACATCCTGGGCCTTCTTAGTCCTTGTGTCGTCGTCGTCTTTTTTTTTTTTTACAGGAAAGTGGGTAAGATTATTATTTCCATATTGATTCCTTCATGTATCTGAGGTAAAGGGGGATATTGAGGGAGAAGCCCACCCGATTCTCCCACCCACCCAAGTCCTGCATGTGGGGCATGCTTGAGATACTCGCATCAGTGGTTTTGATTAGAACACCAGTTATGAATCATGCCAATCTCGCATCTCCAAACACGATTGAGGTCGTTGAAAAATCCAACTGATTGACATTGTCATCATAGCATCTCCTTTGCCCGGTATTTTTGGTTGCCAACCTATACCTGAGGTGGTTGATTAACTTGTGACCATCTTCTGTCCTTTCTAGGTTAGGGTTCTTCTGATCCGATTTAAACTGGGGAGATCCCAAAGAACTTCGTCTGAGGTGTTCTCGGGACAGTTTATATACTGCACACGCAAGTACAGGGCCCAGCGCAGTCCATCGCCCCTAGGTGGTGGTAGAATTTGTCTGGTTGTTCTGTTTATCAGCCCGCCTTCCACTAGAAACAAAGGGAGTTGCAGTTCAGACTGGTTTGCACAGACATACTCGGCCATCACCTAACAGTGGGGAGCTGCACTCTGGTGAGAGCGACCCACAATAACCCCCACCAGGCCCGCCCCCTACCCAGGTTTGCCAGTATGTGTAGCAGACCAGTCCAGTCCCCAACATGCTTTTTTAAAAGATAATTTTTTTTTTATTTGAAAAGCAGAGTTAGAGAAGGATAGTCAGAGAGAAAGAGATCTTCTATCTGCTGGTTCACTCTCCAAATGATTGAAATAGCCAAAGCTGTGTTGATCCCAAGGCAAAAACTTCTTCTGAACCTCCCACATGTGTGCAGGAACCTAAGGACTTGAGCCATCTTCTGCTGCTTTCCTGAACTATAGCAGGGAACTGGTTCAGAAGTGGAACAGCTTCCACTGATGCCCATGCAGAATGATGGTACTGCAGGCAGAGGATTAGTATACTATACCATGGCACCAGCTTCTCACAGGCACTTTTTATTTGAAAAAAAAAATGTTTGAAATTCAGAGTGACACAGAGAGAAGATGTGTGCACAGACATACACACACACTCAGAAGAGATGGCTGACATTTTTTGACACTCATTCTATACCAAGGTCTGTGGATGGTGATAGGCAGGAAAGTTGTGGTAAAATCTGGGTACAGTTACACCTAACTATTGCAAGCTATGACTTGTGGGTTAACAATATTTTGGGGCTCTGGAGAAGGGGAGAGCAGAAGCAAACAGTAAACCCTTGGCTGTTTAGATTTCAATGCAGAGATGAGAAGGAACAGTGCTTCCAAGTCTAGACTCCAGTGAAACCTAGGGGGAGAGCTGACAAACCAGATAGACCTAAGTGCAAGTCTCATAAGAGCTCAAGAACAAGAGAAAGGAAACCCAGAAACGGGTCCGAGTCTGACAGTAATGTAATATTTGAAAAATTCTTTCATATTTGTGTATTTGTGTAGGGTCTTAAAGAACATCGGTAGGAGGAGGTAAGAATATTTAGAAGGCCGAGTGGGCAACATTGGTGACATTGTGTTCTCCACACGTTTTAAAGTGCAGATAACACTGGGAGTTTCTAAATTTCTAATTTCAGAAAGCTCTTTTCAATGTCAGTATGAATCTGCAGGCATGCCCATGTTCCTACTGTGGTAATGAATTTGCATGGTTTACAATTGATTATGTTCCATTAATATGCTGATGTGCTTTGATACATTTATTTTTGCAAATGTCTGAATGACTTAAAGTTCTGTATCATGAAAAGGAACAATGTAACAATGTTGAATATAGCATTTTCTTTTTTTTTTTTAAGACTTATTTTTATTGGAAAGGCATGGAAAGGCAGATTTACAGAGAGAAGGAGACAGAAAGGAAGATCTTCCGTCCACTGGTTTATTCCCTAAGAGGCCGCAGTGGCTGGAGCTGAGCTGATCCGAAGCCAGGATAGAAAGTGAAACAGCCAGGACAAGAACAGGCACCCATATGAGATCTTGGTGCTTGTAGGGGAAGGATTAGCCAATTGAGCAATTGTGCCAGGTCCAGAACATAGCAATTTCTACTGCCTGACTGGACATTCAGCGTCCTACATCACATTTTCTTCATGGTCTTCTATTTCTTCCTACAGTGACCTTATTTGTGTATATTAACCTTCATTGCCTAAACATGCCACCTGCTTTTACACTTGTACTAAAATTTTCATCTTTTGTTTCTTATCTGTCCGAATTTCAATTAATCCTAGCATCATGCTTCAGAATCAAGGTAGGTGACATTTATCAAAATGTTGACAGGCTGGCTATTTTCACATTCCCCATAAATCTTACCAAGAAACTAGCAAAAATGATATCAAATTTGATCAATAGTGTATCCTAGAAATTCTGCCCAAAACCTCTATCACAATAACAATAAATGGTACCTGGGAGTACATTTATGCAATTTGATGTGTAATGTCTATATAAAGAAAACCATCAAGCTTTGTTGATGACTATGAAAAAAAAGTATGGCCAGAGATATTCTTGAAAGACTATATATTCTTGCATGCAATCATACAGATGCATTCTTTTTCGAACTAGGAATAACTGTTATGGAACTTGATAAACAAAATCTGAGTAACATGCTCCGTAACTGTTTTAGTAAACCTCACTAGTGTCGAAGAAATGCAAATTTAAACCACAAGATCACACTTATACTGACCCATCAGATAAACAAACCTTGGAAAGTGTAGTCTTAGGGGCTGGTTTAAGAGCCTGTGTGACTGTTAAGAATGTAAATTAGTACCAACATTTTGAAAAACTTCTGGCCTTAAAAGACGGCATATTTAACAACCAGAACAGCTACTCTAAGTTTGGAAATTAATTTACAGCGAGTGTCCTGAAGTGGAAATCAAGAATATACCACTGCATCGTTGCCGTGTGCCGCTTGCTTTATTTTTTTAACTGAAGGTAACTGAGAAAAAGCTCATTTAGAGATGGTTCTCTGATATTCCTTTCCTTAAAAAAAGAATATCAAATGTAATTGTTTTTTCTCCTGTTCATCTGTTTCCTGTTTTTTTAAACAGCAATCACAGGACAACCAATGATTACAACAAGATCAGGATTATCACGATGCCATAAAAAGGGGCATAACTGCAAAAACGAAATACTCAGAAAATGCTGAACAATGGTTAATACAATGGTATAAAATACGGAAATTAAGGCTAATATTATACAACCGAAATCAAAGAATGGGCAGGTTGACAAACATCAGATTAAATGTTTAGAAGTTTATAAACTTCAGTAACAAACAGTATTAGCTTATGGTGTTAAAAGTTAGGTTCCTGTAGGTTTTGGTGGAGGAAGATACTAACAAGGAGCGCAAGACCTCTAGCATGCTGTCAGCACATGTTGTATTCATTAATTTGGTGCTATTTTGTAAAAATTCAGAGGTTCAGAATAGAATTAAAATTTCTTTTGAGAAAATTTTGGATATTATAGAATAAAACAGTTTTCACCTTTCTTAAGAAAAAAATTTGGGTAGAGTCAACTTGTTTGTGTAGCCAGCGAGTGCTGTTGCAATGCCCATCATCCCTTAAGGCTTTGGTTTGATAACGACGCTCAGAATCCCCACCATCTCTCTGCATTGTACCTGAAGATAGCATTCGAAAAGGTCAAGAGTTTGAACCCTTTGACTAGTAGCCTCCCAGCTCCTGCTTCAGCATACATCCAGAATGGAGCTGGGACCATCTGGGGAGTGAACTAGCAGGTGGGAGATCTGTCACTTCCTTTTTTCTGTAATCTGTCACAGAACTATTTACTGATATTTAAGAAAACCATCTAACACCCTACCATTAATACTCTGAAAAATAAAAGCATATTGGAAATATGAAAGCTACTTCAAAAGGAATGTTCCCTATGTATGTGTGTGTGTATAGATATATGGACATTTTAGAAATTTAAAAAATTACATATAACAAAATTTGAAGAAATTAAAAACATGGCAGAAAGCACTCACAGGAAGGAATGGTAACTAAAATTGAGGCATTCAAGTAAAAAGAGAGCAAAAAACCAAACATACTCCTAAAGGAGAGATGAGAAACATTAGAAGATCAGCTCCGAAGACACAGCAACCAAATACAGAGATTACCTTGAGACGCGGAGGAGGAAATTGTGCAGCATTTCAAGGTAATTTCCCCAGTTCTTCATACTAAGACAAAGGAGTACCAAAAGAGCTATCACCACACTAGAGGGAGTAAAGTTTTATTTATTTATTTATTTTTTAATTGTTAATAACATTGTATTATGTGATACAGTTTTATAGGTGCTTGGATTTCTCCCACTCCTCCCACAACCCTCCCCCCCATGGTGGATTCCTACACCTTGCTGCATAACCACAGTTCAAGTTCAGTTATAGGAGCTTGTAGACTTTAAGGGGACTTCATTAAAGTTAATTAATGTAAACATTGATTGGTTTCAGATGTATCCCTAGTTCATGGAAGATAGTGCTGATGGGATGGGAAACTTCACATTGGCTAGGTGGGGAGTTGTTGTGGCCCAAGATTGGGTAATGGGCAGTATTTTGTATACAGAATGACGATGATGAAGGAGGTCAGATGAGAGCTGAGTGCCAGTAGCAGAGGGGACTGATTGATCAGGAACAAAAAGCTCCCCAAGGGATTTAAGAAGAAGAACAAGGTAGGAATGTAGAATGATCCTCATGGGATAGTGAGTAACACATGTCTAGCTCCGTGTTAACCTAAGAATACAGCCATCAGCCCCTCTGGCTAATGCAATCTCAATTTAATCAAAAATTAATTGTGCAGTTACATTAACCACATTGGAAATGGTCAATAGCCTGACATGTCCACCACCTGCCCAGTTGGATAGTGATGACCTAGAACATTTCTGACTTTGCAGAAAATTCTCTTGGACACTGCTTGTCTAGAAAAATTAAGGTAAGGGAGAAAATGGGAGATTCATAGAAACATCAACTCCCAGAAAAAATAAAGTCTAGTACAAGAAAAGAAAAGTAATGCTAACACATGGTATTCAGTTGTGAATAGCCTTTTGTTCATAACAATGGGAACAGTGAATTCTGATATGTATATATAGAATTTTATTCAAAGGTAGGGTGGTGAGAGGTGAGGCTTGTGGCTGGTGAGAGCAGAGCTACGTATAAAAGAGCAAAAGTCTGATATTTCCAAGTAGGAACTTGGCAGATAATACTTACAACTGAAAAGTCAAGACACGCCAGGAAACAAAGGAGTTTCATAAAATGTAAGAAAAAGTAAATAGTAGTAAGCACAATAGCTACCATTTATTGTGTACTTGCTATGTGAACAGCCTATCATGGGAAGTAGAGTTGGCAGGACACAAACTGGTATTCATATGGGATGCTATTGCTTGTAAGCAGAGGATTAGCCAACTCCTGTTAGTAGAGCCCATCCAGCTCCCTGCTTGTGGCCTGTTTGGATCAGCTCCACTCTAATTGTGGCCATTTAAGACTGAACCATTCACTAAAATTATTGGAATTTTAGTAGGATTGAAGAATTGAAGTAGGATTATAACTATGTGAAGTCTCTTTTTTTGGCATTTGTGTTTTTATTTATCTATTTTTAATATATTTGAATTTTGAATTATGTGGTACAGTTTTGAATAGGCTGGGATTCCACCACGAACTTCCACCCTCTGCAGATAGATTTTCCCAATTTTACTACAATGGTGTAGTCCTTCATAAGGAATCATAATTCTATCAGTCTCTTTAAGTGTACCCCTGACATTGTTGGTACAGACAGTGTCAGTCCAGCATTCCATTGTCTGCTCACGTCCAATATTTTCAATGGGAATCCATCTTTCATCTGGAAGCAGGGATGCATGTTTCATTATACTCCCACATCTGTATATGATAGACCCCAGTACTCTATCACTATACATTGCCATAATTGAGAAGCCATGAAACAAGGTCAACGACTAGTATGAGTTAAAACAGTCACCACTACCACCACCATAACAACATCAACAATAAAATACAACACCCTGAAAAAATGCACCACCGAGGAACCAACACATGAGTGACAAAAAAAGCACAAAAGTCTCTTGGGAAAAATCATGCCACTGTGTAATCCATGAGCCAGTGATGAATTCAACAAGAGAAAAGATAGTATTTGGAACAAACAAAACTGAAATAAAAAACATCAAAACACATGGGATACAGCCAAAAAAGCAAGCAAGCAAACGGAAAACAGTTGGATTGGATTATTGAAGTTACGCTTTCCATGCTAGTTTCCTTATATAAGAGAGAACATACAGTATTTGTTCCTTTGTGATTGACTCATTTCACTGACCATTGTAGTCTCTAGTTGGGACCACCTAGTTGTAAATAGGATAATTCCATTCTTCTTAATAGCTAAATAATATTCCATGGAGTAGATGTACCATAGTTTCTTTACCCACTCTTCATTGGATGCACATCTGGATTGTTTCCATGTCTTTGCTTTGTAGATTGTGCTGCTGCAAATATTGGATTACAGATCCCCTTCTCATATGTAGATTTCACTTCTATTGGGTATATTCTTAGGAGCGGGATAGCTGGGTCATATGGCAGGTTTATTTGTGCAATTCTCCAAGCACTCTCCATACTGATTTGCACAGTGGTTGTAGTAGCCTATACTACCACCAGCAGTGAAGGGGGATGCCTTTCTCCCTACATCCATGCGAGCAGGTTTGGTTAGTAGAATTCTGAATATAGGCCATTCTCGCTGGTGTTAGGTGGTACCTTAAGTGGTTTTTATTTTTATCTCTGATGGCTAGGGAGCCTGAGCATCCTCTTTTCATATGTCTGTTAACCATTTGAATCTGTTCTTTTGAAAAATGTCTGTTCATTTCCTTTACCCATTTTGTTACAGAGTGGTCCTTTTTGCTGTCCCTGGGTTTCTGAAGCTCTTTGTAAATCCTGGATGTTAGTCCCCTATCACTTGTGTAGTGTGCAAAAATTTTCTCCCATTCTGTTGGTTGTTTTTTCACCTTGTTAACTGTTTCCTTTGCATAGAAGCTTTCTAATTTGATGTAGTCCCATTTATTCATTTTGGCTTTGATTGCCTTTGTTTTTGGTGTCTTTTCTAAGAAGTCTTTCCCTGTTCCTATATCTTGGGAGTGTTTCCTATGTTTTCCTATTAATAGTTTGATGTTTCTGGGTGTGGATTTAGGTCCTTGATCCTATAATGTTATAATGTATAATGGTATAATGTATAATGTACACTAATCCTATAATGTATAATGTTATGTGAAGTTTAATAAAATGCCAATAATAAATTCCTACCTATAAATTTGTCAATATCTACTTTGAAACTATCTGAGTTATTGAGGCACATTAAGATGCCGCCTGGCCTGCCTGTGTCCCATAGGAAATGTGTGGTTCAAGGCTCTGCTGCACTTGCAGTTCAGCTTCATGTTGCTATGTGTCCTGGGAGGCAGCAGGTGATGACCCAAGTACGTGGGTCCTTGCCACACCCATGCAGGATCTGGATCAGATACCAGGCTCATGGGTTTGGCATGGCATGAGGGATTCAGGAGGAGTGAACCAGATGAACAAAGATCTCTTTCACTCTCTGTTATTTTGCATTTCAAGTAAATTAAACAGTGCTTTTTGTTTGATTGTTTTACAATAAAACTATCTGAAACTTAACATTGATGACCTAAGGCTTACGCATTTTTTTTTTACTTTATATAATTTTATACTATGCTTTATTAAGAGGCCTATCTTACTTTTCAGATTAATAATGCCTTTTAAGCCACATAATGAAACATAATTCCCAATTCTTTTAGGTCGCAGCTACCAGTAACTCATCTCACATTATACAAATATCCCTTGATCATGAGACCTGTGAGAACAGGCAAGATGAGCAATGAAGCTGACAAAATGATGTTGAACTTTCCAACCATATGAATCATGCAAGGAGGAAAAGTTCATAGGTCTAAAATATAAGATTCAATCCTAAGTTTTAACTTGAACTTTTTGATATGTTTTCTCAAAGTTGTACCAAGATGTCAGTGACCCAGAGCTTTTGTCTGGCTTTAAGAACAACCCAGAATGAAAGCAATTCTCTGTCCTGCAACAGCTTGTGATTCAGTTGCTGTGTCAGAACAGAGATATACAGATAAAATTCAATTTTTAATTTAAAAAATAGCTCAGGAGCAGAGGAAGCACAGAATTGAGAGATAGAAAGGTACTTCAAGAAGTTCCTGGTAAAACTGAATTTAAATATTTATTTTAGTGTAAGGGTTTTTTTGAAATCCATACTATCCCATGAATATTCTGCAGTGTCCAAGAATTTTAAAGTTTATTTACTTTTTACTGCCAAGGCAGATTTACAGAAAGAAGGGGAGATCGAAAGATCTTCCATTTGCTGCTTCACTCCCTAAGTGGCTGTAATGGCTAGAGCTTAGCAGATCTGAAGCCAGGAATCCATTCTGGGTCTCCCATGTGGGTGCAGGGTCCCAAGGTTTTGGGCCATCCTCTATTGCTTTCCCAGGCCACACGCAGGGAACTGGATGGAAAGTGGAGCAGCTAGGATATGAATAGGCGCCCATGTGGGATCCTGGCAGATGCAAGTTGAGGACCTTAGCCACTCAGCTGCTGCACTGGGTCCAATATGTAAGTTTTAAGGAAATCATGATAGTGTCTACAAAGTAAGTTTTACGTTCTGATTTGCTAATAGGGACATATTTTCTCCTTGTAATTTACTAATTTCCATTTTATCTGTTTATGCAATCATACTTTACTTCTAGGATCCAGAAGCCCAGAGAATTTTATCAGTAAACCAGTTTCACATATGATGGGATGTGAATGCCCAGCCTTACCTGGGGAAGGACAGCTTAATGAACACAGTGATTTTGGAATGACACCCCTACCCCTCAGTTCAGTAACAGAAAAGAGAAACCTCATCTCTCCACACCCAGTGAATATTGAACCTAGCACCACATTAAATGTTTTTTTATCCAAAGCTTTATGCATCTCATTTTAAAAAACTGCCCTTGTCAGTTTGATGTTTTCTGGCTCTTAAGTCCTCAATTTCTCTCCTATCAACACCAGCCACTTCCCTGTAGCTCAGTGTTGTGTGAGTGGGAACATTTACCTGGTGACCTGGCGAGGGTGAGAATGTTTGCCTCCATGAAGAGGGGGCAAAGGATGCGAAGAAGGTGGTTATGGGAGGGTCAAAGCCTCTCAAAGTCATGCTCATTTTCTCCTAATTCTTTTGTGTGGGCAGGGCAGGGATGTGGTATTGAACAGGGTCACAGTAAAGGAGAAACTAAGCCTGACTGGGATCCCAGAGACTGAAAACTAGGTAAAATTCCATTGCATTTGAATAGTTCTAAGCAAGCAATTTGTTACCCTATATCCTTTAGTGGAACTGATGAACAGGTGGTTTTCAGAAGATCACTTAGTATATTTAGCTTCTGAAATTTGAGCAACTCGAGATGTGATTGGCTGCTTGGACCACATGATAATTCGGAGCCCAGGCTCCACACTGGCTCTCGGCTTTTGCCTGGGGTTCTCAGGAGGGGAGAGGTTGGGAGAGGCTTTGCTGCTGAGGAAATTTGTTTGGTAGACTGAAGGTAAGGCCAAGCTTTTGCCTTTTCTGTAATGCTCTTTCTGGGGGATGTCCCCCTGATTTCCCCCTGGCGTATTGTATTTTTTTTTAAATATTGGGGTTATAACTGGGGAACTTAGTGATGGAAATTAAAGTCTGTAACCCCATTGCTCTCCTAAGGCCTACTAATTTTGAGGTGCAGAATGTGTGATGAGAGTCAGACTAGTCAATTTGTTGCTTAACCAGGTTGGCTATCTTGTCTAACCACTTTTGTTTTTCATTTTCTGCTTTAAAATTTCCCCCCCTCAATATATTAAAAAAATAAAGGTCTATGTTTTCCATGTTCCTATATTTATCCTGTTCTATTGGGCTTCATTGCCTCCAAAGGAGTGGCAGTTTCGCTAGCTTAACAAAACCAGCCACCGTGGGGATTGGTTTACATGACAAACATCTCTCCGTGAAGGGACAGCTGCTCCAAGTCATCACCCACTTGCAGCCAGAGTCCCACTCTCTGGCGTCAACTGGGAAGGCCTTGGGACAGCCTTTCATTTCTTCCCGAATTAGAAGCCTGGGCCAAGACTGACAATCTTACAAAATCTTGTTATTTTTCAGGTTTGGTCGGAGCTAGAAGAAGAGAAAAAATTCACACAAGCCAATGGTGTTCAAGACAAAAATAAGCCTGTTGCCTTGAGGTTTCTGGTTTTCATTTAAAATTTATTGGTAGTTTTTTTTAATGTGCTTTAATTATCATGAGATGTAATGTCTATGGTATATTGGAGCAGAATATAAACCAAATTTACTGTGATAAGGAACAATTGTTAACTTTTTTCAAAAGCCAGATTGACATCCCTTTTAGCAAAACTTTGGCCTGAAGAATGTCTTTTTCCTTCAAATGTTTGGAAATTTAAATTCTGTCTTCCTTGAGTTCAAAGTCCTTCATTTCCCTTACCTCAATTTGCTCTTACAACTTTAACTTTCGTGTAGAAGTAGAAATTCTTAATCCAAATACTGATGCAATAAGGAGATAGATCTGAGGCTTCTCTTGTTTAGGCTTATACTTTTAAAAGTTTTTCCTAAGACAGGAAAGAAATAGACTAGTTTTAATTTCTGTTTTTATAATAATATAAAATGGTTCTGTGCTGAGGATAGATTCTAATGTATTTTCATTTGTATGGCATATGAAAAGTTTGTAGGTGCCACTACTACTCTGGGAAAATGGCAGATGACGAAGAATATGAGGAGGTGGTGGAGGTAAGAGTTAAATAAAAAACTGACAGCAAGGAGTTTTGTGTAGTGATGATCTTAGCTGTGTAGGTGAAGAAATCATTCAAAAAACACATTGTCTATTATAATTTCACAAAGAGTCCTTGTTAAAGTCTGAAAGAACTCTGTTACATTCAGTTTCACTATAATTATGTAGGATTAAGAATTGAAAGGAAATATCAATGTTTCCCACTTGTGCTTTTCTTAAAACCTTTAAAAAACCCTATAAAGTATAGGTGGATTTTAATTTGTGATGTAAAGTTGCCTTCTTCCCTGGTTTCTAATTCCAATGATCGAAGAACAGAAGTGATGAAGAGAAAGGTCTGAAGGCTGAACTATGATTCTCAGCATAGCAACTGAGGGAAAAGAACCGCTGTTGACTCCTGGCTTGAAATTTTTGGTTAGCTGTCGGGGCAATGTGGGTTAAACATTCAGAATAATCCCACAGGTGAGGTTACCTACATGTATGATTTCTATAGTATGTGCATGCACACACGTGGACACACGCACTTAAGCAGGTCCTAAGTGACTGTGGAGACCACACTTCTCCATCTGTTCCTTTTATATTCACTCTTGAGAACAAGACTTATATTGTTTTTGAATTTGAAACTAGAAAAAAGACCACACTGGGCTCAACTTGATACATTAGTCATTTTGTTTTTATCGTGCTACTGTTTTCCCTTTAGCTTCACATTGTAGAAATCTAAAGACTTGGGACTGTAATCAGCATAGATTGCCATGAATCTGAAAGTACTGATGATGATGATGATATAAATATGAAAATCTGAGGCTTTTAGAGGTGGGTTTAAAAATCCATGCTTTTTCAAAAGGCTAAAATGGATGATAAGGGCTATTCAAAATTTGAGATGAAGGTACCCTGAAATGTCTTTGGAAAATTACATTAATGATCAAGCTAATCTAGATGAAAACTGTAGTTTATTCTACAAATAAAATTGCTTTTGTTAATGAATGATCTAGAGGAACACCACCTGTCACATTGAAGGAGTCTCATAGCAATAACATTGATCTCTCTCCTAAAATGCAGATGGTGATCTTCCATGTTCAATATTATCACCAGAGAGCATTTTACTTTGGTTCCAAAGGGTCAGACTCATCAGTATCAAACACGCAGTTATAAATTATATTTCCAATGGTAATAATACCAGGAACAATTGAAACCTCTGACTTAAATGTCCTTTGTATTTCTCAAAATATTTCTGCTCATTTTCCCTGGAAATTATCTTAGTGCTAGACTTTAGGGATTTAACAGTATGTCCATAAAATAATAGAGGGTTCTGTACTACTTTTGGAATCCTCTTCTTGTCACTTTGTTCTCACGATTGCTTCTGGTTCTGACCAGCAGGTGCTAAACTAATACGCTGCTTACCAGAAAGCGCTGAACTGGGGTCTCTGACTTAAAAAAAAAATCATGAGTGAGATGGAGGAAGATTTGAAAAAATAGTTGGGAAGAGTTCAGAAAACAGAAAGAATTGAGCTTTAAAAATATTTCCCGGGGAACTTGGCCATCTGAAATGTGTTCTGTTGCTCTTTACTCAAACTTAAAGTTGAAAAGAAAGAGAAAGCAGTAAGGATCTAATTAGTGTCACAGCTCTTTAAAAAATGAGAAAGTGGGATTTGGCATACAAGTGAATGCCAACCATTTGGATAATGTCTGTTTTGTTATTTTTTTTTCTAAACTATGAGAGTGCCTAGCAAAGGTAAAATTGAATGGCTCCCAAAGCATAGCTTTTATATGGGTGCTAAGAAAATCCAAAATAGTTATGAATCATTCATTGTAGTTGAATATTTCTTTCAAGTCATGATGTTTTCTAGGACCAAAGGAGTGAGTCCATGTAGTGTCAGCAGCAAAATCATATGTCCTAATATCCTTTTCTTCCAAAATGAAAGTATAACAAAACAATTCTCTGTGTTGAAGAGATGTGGTTTCTGTTGCTCTGTATGAGGACATGCAGGGAAAAAGGCAAAATTAAAACAAAGCTCTAAAGCACAAGGACCAGGGACAGAAGGCAAATTTCATGTAATTGTGACTGCGGAGGAAGTAGAGCAGTAAGCAACTGTTGTCAACGTTTGGCTGCTTGAATGACGGTTCAGGGAACCAGGGCCCGAGAACGACCACTTAGGGTGCATCGTGCCTCTCAGCATTTTCCCTTCCCTACAGTATATCCCAATGGCAAAGATATGAAAAAACAGAAGCATAAAATGTGATGCATTTTGTTGACTGAGAAAATGAGCCAAATGTTTTGCTCTTTATCCCTTTGCGTGCCTGAGTCTGTAGGAGCCTTTCCCTCCATGCACCCTGCAGAATGGGGTAAGGCCAGGACAGGATTCCACTCCCCTTACACATCTAAAACAAAATGTCAGCCAGTTTCTCTGTGCATCTATTTATTGCTGGTGATGTCAGACCTAGGACAAAAGTAGGCTCAGTCTCGGATCCTGGCTGCTGGCAGCTCAGAGCCATCAGTGGCAAATGGCAGCCTAGCTTCCCCATGTTATGTGATAAGGTGTCCTATTGGTGTTCTTGTCTCCACATTTCCGTCTTTGTACCCTGTTTGGGACCATCGTACTGTGGGAAAGGACTCATCCGTGACTGTGGAAGTTCTTGTTCTGTACTACTCAGTGATGTAGAGGAATAACTGACATGAGTAAATAATTTTGGATCTCCTTATTTCCATGATATAATCCATTGAGGCATTTTGTTCATACTGGGGTTTCTGTTTTGCTGTTAGTAAGGAGTCAGTTTGATCATAGCTCCTTCTTGTCCGACCATACACTCAGGCTACAGTTAGCATATTTCTTTCTCTGCAAATCCTAAGAATTTATTTGACCCAGTAAGTTGGTTTCCCCTGATTGAAAAAGTCTGAGAGGTCTCACTTGTCTCTGCATCTCTTTGTCCAGTCTGAAGATTATTTTAGCTTTCAGGAAGTTTCCAGCAGTGAAAATGAGCGCCAACTAGGAACAGGCTCTCAGAGATGCAGAGGAGGCAGAGGGGAGGAGATGTCTGCTCTGGTTCTCATGTCGCTGCCTCTGTGCTCTATTCACAGTACTACACGGAAGAGACAATTTATGAAGAAGTGCCAGGAGAGGTAAGGCTTGGCCACACCTGCGTAAACAGGATTCTCATTAAGGCAAAAAGAAACTTCTCTCAGACTTCCAGGGTCCACGAAGATAGCAAAAAGCATTACTTATGGGAGGATCACTCACTTAGCTCTGCCCAAACACTGGTGATGAGAAAACAGATATTACCTGTTGGCAGGTGGCCTCGCTGCTCTTGTCACTTGATCTATCTAAGATGGCAGGGCACTGTCTCTCTTGTTGCTCACAGGTCATTTCTCGTGGAGACAGTACTAACAAGAGTAGTATTAGTGGCTGTTCTTGGTCTCTGACCACAGTAGGAGGGATGGCCCTCGCCTTAAGTTGGCATACAGACCAGCTGTTTCATTGTTGAGTCCCCAGGATGGTGGCCCTAAAGCTTTGGTCCTGATGATGAATGAAATCCTGCTCATATTTTAGTACTGAAGAATTCTGGGGAAACTATTTCCGTAAATATTCCAAGTTGGAACTCCTCCCACCCCCACCTTGCCACCTTATCCCCATGTGAAATCCATCTCTAGTGTTTCTAGACTGTTTTCTCTATGAGCGTGACGAGCTGTGGTGGAGATGACTAATTCTGGCGCCTGCTCTAATTGCCTGCAATGGCAGGAAACTAACATCTGCATTGATCCTCAGGTTAGTTTATCATGGTCAACCTTGCATCAATAGTAATGGGCAGAAATCAACCTATTAGCAATGCTTAGACAATACTAAAGAGGAGCTTGCATAGATGTACAATTTCCGTATTAGATTATTGATTTCATAATCAATGCTTGAGCTCTACTTTTAGTATATTGGCTATGAAGGAAAAGACATTGTGAGAATAATGAAATATTTTTCTTTTTGTATTTTTAAATTATTATTTTCCAGGATACAGTTTTGTAGGTATAGGGATTTCTCTTTCTCCTCCCCTTTTTCCAATTCTTTCCCCTCACCCACCATTTTCCCCCATATTACTATAATGGTATAGTCCTTTAGCAATAGTTACCAACTTTAATTACTGTTTCTTTTTCTTTTTTATATTAAAAGAAACATTATTTTCATCTACTTGAGAGTTAGATCAAAACACACACACTCTCTCACAGACACAGATCTTACATGCACTGGTTCACATCTCAGATGCCTGGTACAAACAAGGATGAGCCAAGCCAAAACCAGGAGCTGGAAATTCAAGCGGGATATCCCATGTGGGTCGCAGGCACAAACTGAGTCACCACTTGCTGCTTCCCAGTACACATGTTGATAGGAAGATAGAATCAGGAGCACAACCAGAACTCAATTTCAGGTGCTCCAGCTGGAATGTGGATGTCCCTGGTGAACTGCTGTACCTGAGCCTACCCCAACAGCCAGCATCCTTAACCTTGGCTGAGACTCCACCACTAAGATGTCTTTTCTTCTAGTATAATCTGTTGTTTGAAATTGTACTTTCCAACCTACTACATAAGGAAGACTGTTATGAGGATAATTTTCTATTACATTGTCATTATTTTTGCCCACCCAAGCATTTTTTGGTGTAAAGGGCACTGATTTCACACTATCTTTTAACTCACTAAATGGTAGTCATTTATAATATTGCAGTGATTCATGTTTTTTCATTCTCGTCGTTTATCTCATACCACAGTGGGGAATGACTATGGAATAAGCCACTTACTTTTTATTGATCACTTAAAAGTTAATATTGCAGTCATCAATTTGAACCTTATTCCATTTTCTGGATCTTTTGTTCTTTAATTCCAATGAAACTTAAGAAGATTTTCCAATATTGGAGAATGTCTTGTTTCTGATTGCTGTTGCACTTTGAAATGTTTGAATGGCTTTTTATAAGTTCCATGTTGAAGCTGTGTTGTAGGTTGAGAAAGAATAACCACTGTACTCTGTATCTTCTCTGAGAATCAATATTCAGATTCATATGACCTGATGGGCCTGTAGGTAGAAATAGTGTATGGTTTCCTGCCTTGGCCTGTTGGAGATATGAGGAAGTAACACCAGAAATGTAAATCTGACTCAAAAATAGAATAATTCCATAATAATATTAACCATTAACTGTGTGTCACATTTTCAGACAATAACAGAAATCTACGAAACTACAACAACAAGGACCACATCTGACTATGGGCAATCGGAAACTTCCAAACCGGCACTGGCAGAGCCGGTGCAGGCCAAGCCAGTGGAGAGGAAAAAGATCATCCGGAAGAAAGTGGACTCTTCGAAGTTCATGACCCCCTACATTGCACACAGTCAGAAAATGCAGGATCTTTTCAGCTCAGTAAGCTCAAAGCAGTTGCTTCTGTGCACCTGGTTTTAGCATTAATTAAAGGCCTGTTTCACATGATGGTTAGATTTGTTTTTCAGCTTTGTATGAAGCAGAATGTACTGTACAATAACACATTTTTTATTGTGACTTATATTTTCCATTGATGTAATTACTTGCACCATTGCAGCATCAGGGAAAGCATCCTTATTGAAATTATTCTTGGAAAATAAGCAAGAGGTCAATTGTCAAGGATTTAGTGGAACTGTATTGTTCTGGGTTAGTTAAACTAGTGTAACAAAATCATAAATAAGTATTTGATGCTGGTTCATGAAAACTAAATAACATTTAAACTATTTCTGAGTAGAGGAGCCTCTTTTTACTTTTTAGAGATTTATTATTTTAAATATTTATTTAGTAGAAAGGAATTTGAGAGATCAATCAATCTTCTATCTTTTGGCCTATTCCTGGATGTCCACAAAGGCCAGGGCTGGGCCAAACTGAAGTCAGCTTTTTTCTAGATCTTTCATATGCAGGGAAGGGACACCTGTAGTTGACCATCCTTCTCCACTTTTCTGGGGTCAATAGCAGGGAGCTGGATTGGAAATGGAATAACTAGGACATTAGGCTATGTCCCTGTGGATTGCCTGTGCCACAAGTGATATTTTACCTGGTATGCCACAATGCTAGCCTCTATTTATTTGAAAGGGTTGAGAGTGTAGAGAAAGACCACACACACAAACACACAATAAGTGAACATAGGCTTTCATCTGCTGGTTCACTTCCCAAATGCCTGCACCAACCAGGGCTAAAGCAGGCTTAAGCTGATAGCCTAAAGCTAGCTGAAGCTTGTAGCAGGAACCCCAACACTTGGGGCACTTTGTGCGACCTTCCCTGGCACATTGACAGAAAACTGAATTGGAAACAAAGGAACTAGTACTTGAATCAGCACTCTTATATGGGGTGTGGGCATCTAAAGTAGCAGCTAAACTCGTTGTGCCACAGTCTGCCCAGAGCTACCTAATGTATGTAAAACTCTAAGATGTTAAAGCAGTGAGGAACATGTAGCTTAGAAAGCCAAGGGCAGACTAGACTCATTTAGAATTGAGAACCATAATGTTTGTGCCCTAGTCCGAGAGTTTAAGTGTGGCCTCACAGTGAATCCTCTGGTACCTTTAAAATAGCATGTTCAGGCTATTCTGGTTATATTGGTCTGGGGTGGGAACCTTTGCGGAAGCAGTTTGAAACGCTTCCCTGATGGTTTTAATGTGCAGGTTGAGAATCACTGTGCTCGATGGTTCTTAGTCTTCAGATTCCCACATGCTGCAAGTCAAACTGACTAAAACCTGATCTAGACCCATTTCTGTATATCCAGTATGCTAATGGTTCATGGTTAGCAGAGGTCTGACTCAGTGGCTTGGTTGTATAGTGTCTGGAGGCTTAACAAATGAAAGGCAGGAGAATTTTGGATTGTCTGGGACTGAAGTTCATGTATCAAAAGCATCTTGATATGGTTGGCTAATCTTTCTCTTGGTTAATTGCACTCCATTGGGTCAATTTGTTCAGATCCTTGAATGGTCTAAAAGCTAGGTTTCTAAAACAAGATTTTAGTTCCTCCTTTACCCCTGCAATATTCCACAAAAAATTTTTTGTGCCAACTTGTTACCATAAAACCTCGTTAATTCAGGCAATATGACCCTAGAATTTTTTAATATTCTGAACAGAAAGCCTGCAGAGGTCTATTATATTTTTAAAGTGGGTACTTAACAAGTAAGTAGCATAGTTTACATTGTTGACTTGAGTTCTTGAAATTTTAATGACATTATGGACATTGTTTAAAAAGCAACAATTCATTGTATATTTACCAGAATTAAAAATACTGTATTCAGTTACATAATACTCAGTAATTCAGACTTTGAGTAACTAAGATACTGGCTGAATTAATTTAAACTGCTGTGGGTTAGTAGCAACCTCTGAATATTTTTGCATTGTATTAGTAATCAAATCTTTAGAGATTTAACTCAAGTTCTATATTTTCTAAAGCAATTGAGACTCGGACTTCTTATATATGAATTTTGGGGAAAAAACGAGAATCATTTCAAGACATTTCCAGGAAAATAGGCTGTAATGAATTTCTACGATTTCTGAGATCCAATTGTGTTTAGAAGGAGCAATTAGAAAATCTTTTTTTTTTTTTTTGAAGGTCAGGGAAGGGGAAAAAAACTTCTGTACTGATAATTATGATGGGAAATGAGTATGTTGCCTTAAATTCCTGCTGCTACCTTGAGAGGTTGTAGGCTAGTATGTGCCATTCTTTTCAGAATAAATACAAGGAGAATTATGAGAAAGCCAAAGGACAGCCATATGCCAGCACATCCGATACGCCAGAACTTCGCAGAATCAAGAAAGTCCAGGATCAACTTAGTGAGGTGGGTTGTATGGCTTGGAAAGAGGACGAGGATTTTAAAGAATGTGTGGATCCCTGGGGATGGAGAGTTCTAAGGATTTGTAGAGAATAGGGAATGGAATTACTGGAAGCTACACCTAAGTTGAAAAAAAAACACCAATTGTGCATTAGGTTGCCGCATCCGTGATCCTAGAGAGACTTATAAAAGCTTGCTTTATCTTGAGTGGAAACTCAGATGGATACTCCAAGTCAGTCAACATGGTCCTCCATGTCGGAGAACCATGAGCCTAAGAAGCAGCGAGGAAAGCAGATTAGCTGGAGATGTAGGTGTTTTGTGGATCTTTGAATGTTGCCATCCTCTAGCTAAAATGCTTCATGATGTGATGATTATGCCTAATCACTGGGTTAATGCTCTTTCGTATATCCTTTTAGTAGTCACATATTCACGCCTGTCCTGAACTCTAATTACACATTATTTTTGCAGATTAAGTATCGAATGGATGGTGATGTTGCTAAAACTATTTGTCACGTAGATGAAAAAGCAAAGGACATTGAACATGCAAAGAAAGTGTCGCAGCAAGTCAGTAAGGTAAGGCCATGGTGTGGATAGGCTGGTCTGCAAAACAGCATATGCCTTGCCTCTGCTTTGTCCTCTGCGGAGGATCACCAGGCAGGCCTAGCCTGCTTGCCAGTCCTCGGGACGGTGAGTGGAGTGCCCACGTGCCCCAGGGAGGCTGCATAGAAGACTGAGGAGTTGACTGGAGAGCTGTGGGTGGATTAGAGAGCTCGTGATCTGCCACAGGTCCCAGCACGAGGCAGTTGATGCAGAAAACAGTCCCATGCTTCTGGAATCTCCTATTTCTGTTTAAAAGAGTTCAGGGTGGGTAAGAGGTAAATTTTTATGAGACATTTCCAAATTTCAAATTACCCTGTGGGTCAAAAGAAACATGTCTGACAGCCAAACTGACCCCAATGATTGATTACAGTCTTTGAGAGGGATCTATAGAGAATCAGAATCATGATTTAATTTAAGACGTGGACTTTTTTTTTAAAGATTTATTTATTCTTATTGGAAAGTCAGATTTAGAGAGAAGGAGAGATAGAAGCAACCACAATGGCTGGAGCTGAGATGATCCAAAGCCAGGATCCAAGAGCTTCTTCCAGGTCTCCCAACTTTGTGCAGGGTCCTAGGGTATTGGGCCATCCTATCCTGTTTTTCCAGGCCATAAACAGGGAGCTAGAAAGGAAGTAGAGCACATGGGAAACAAATCAGTGTTCATATGGAATCCCGGCACATGCAAAGCAAGGACTTAAAGCCGCTAGGCTACTGTGATAGGCTCAAAATCATGGAAATTTTTAAGTCAAAAGCTTACTAAGGCAGAATAACTCTAGAGGATGTTGACAGCAGTAGTCTGTGTGAGGACACTGCTCAAACTCTCCCTTTGTTCTTTAGATAATAATGACCTTGGGTGGAGCATTAATCCTTGGTTCCTCTGTACTTTCTGTCTAGGTTTTATACAAACAGAACTGGGAAGACACCAAGGATAAGTACTTGCTTCCCCCTGATGCCCCTGAACTTGTTCAGGCCATTAAGAACACAGCCATGTTCAGCAAGGTAAGGGTCTCTGCTCTTCTGCTCCATCATCAATTCTTTTAAAGATTTATTTATTTGAATAGCAGAGTAACACACAAAGAAGTAGAAGTATCTTTGATCTACTGATTCATTTCCCAAATGGCCACAAAAGCCAAGGCTGGACCAGACCAAAAACCAGGAGCCAGGTACTCTATTCAGATATCCCACATAGATGACAGGTACCCAAAGAACTGGGCCATTTTCTGCTGCCTTTTCAGGTGCATTAGCAGGAAGCTGGATCAGAAGTGAAGTATCCAGAATTTACACGGGCACTTATGTGTGTGATATTGGAGTCATATGAGGGGAGTCTTAATCCACTGTGTCATAGTGGCTTCTCTATCACCACTTTTTTGTCTTTGGTATCCTTTTATCAGACAACTAAAAAAATACCTAGTTAACTCTTTGTAATCCAGAAGGAAGTTCCTGATTTTTTTCTGTGAATAACCTGGAGGTATGTGGGACTGAAGGAAAGGGGCTGGGCAAGGATGGGTTGGGAGGACTGTAGGACAGTGCACTAGACAGTCTTCTGGGAACTTGAGCAATCAGGGGGGCGGGGAGTGTGTGGGGGTGATGATGATGTACCTGGGAACCAGCCAAAGCATCCTCATGGTAACTCTGTAGATCCCATGTTGACCCTCATATAACAAATTTAGTTTGTGATGAACTGAGAGCCGATCCTGGCTCCTGGCACCCATGTTAGCAGTTATTGCCAGAGGCAGTAAAGTCATGGAGAGGAGATAAAACAAAATCAGACGCATCTTCCCCACTCCAAATGAAATTTATTAGGAGAAATGAGATAAGTTTTTATTTAAAATGGTTTGGGTAAACAGCCAGGGGGATGTTATCTGTGAATTTTATTTACCTTTTCCTGCAGCTTGCTTTGGTTGGTTTGCCATAAGTGGATGGGATAAAAGCTTTGTATTTTGCAGAAAGATGATCTTGCTTTCTCATACCTTTTCCTTCTTTTCTGGTTTAGAAACTTTACACTGAAGATTGGGAAGCAGACAAAAGTTTGTTTTACCCGTATAACGATAGTCCGGAACTGAGGAGGGTTGCCCAAGCCCAGAAAGCGCTCAGTGATGTAAGTGCAGTCAGCATCTTTTAGAAAGGTGGAACCAGGAAAACTGCAGTTGAGTATTCTGACCAGAAATTCATTGCATCCCTTGCTTTAAAAAGACCAAATGCCATAAGGCAGAGAAAGGTGTCTAGTAATAGGATAATGATGATGTTTAACTTAAGTTAGATACTTATACTTTATGTTAAGTACAATTTAGTCCAACCCCTTCTTAGGCAGTGACCCTGAGTCTAAGATCATTTAGTTATTGGCAGAGCCCAGAATTATGGTCCCAAGACACATATTCCTACTGGAACCTGTATCCTTCTTTGCCCTTGGCTTTGGTTGAAGACGTTCTGTGACAATGGAGTGACAATTAAACAAAAACTACTAGAGTCACAGCTGTTTCCCCACATCTGCGAAGTAAGCAATATTATCATAGGAGTCTTCTATGTTATACTGATCATCAAGTCTGAAGTCTGAATTGTAATGTGCCTCCTTTCTGCTTGGGAGACTTTGGTTTACTTGGCAAACTGTGTGAAATTATTACAAAAAAGCTCTTAGCCCTGGGGTACACAGAAGAGACTGCAGAGTTAGCAAAAAAAAAAAAAAAAAAAAAAAAAAAAAGAAAAAAAAAAGAAAAAAAAAACCCACTACTCCCATTTGCTAGAATTTTAATATGCTAGACCTTGAAAATGTGTATTGGACAACTAAAAAGGCCCAATGGAGTGCTTATGTTGAAAGCAGCTGCAGCAACAGTAGCAGGTTGGACCTAGAGCTTTGTCTTGTTCTGAGGTATTTTGTGTCTTGACTGTTACATTTGTTGAATGTGATGCTAAAAATCCCAAGACTACCACTGTAGTCTTCCCAGAACACAGTGTTATAAAATAATATGTGTTGGCACTGAGTTGTCAGTTAGACTTCTGGAACTTCCTGATGATTAATAGACTTAAATAAGCCAACTAAGACTTGATGGGTTTTTTTTCCAGAGGATTCCAGAGTTTTAGGTTGTCTTGAACTGAAATTAACATAATGGTGTCTCCAAAGTTATCACTTGAAAATTAATAGACACATTTCCATTCTACTTTCCTTGTAAATAAGAGTAAATAAGGAAACAAGTAAGGCATAGGAAGATTTTGAAGTCAGCTGGTATATCATGCCAAGTTAGGTGTGTAGGTATCATGATTTTCTTTCAACGTTAGCTTTTTGGGTCCTCATTTCAAGAATTCACATTGACATCTGGCCTTTATTAAGTGGTTGGTAGTTGTTTATTGGAAGTCCATGATACATGCATACCTGAAAAGATAGAAAAGTAGTGACAGAGAAAGGAGCCATGGATGAACTTCTATCCATAGACTGGAGGCCTGGGTGAATAGGGGTAGAGGTGCATTAGTCGAGAGAGAAATGAACTTGAGATAATGAAAATTTTCTGATCAAGGCATTCTGGGGATAGTTTAGAAATTTAGTACTGTTACATAGTTGTAAGATCAGAGCAAAAGTGATAGCTGAAGATAAGCGTATACAAGGGAGGAAGAATGGGCAAGGGCAGAGAGCTGGAGGACACCCATGAGAAGGATATCTGGAGAAGAGCCAGCAACAGGATGAGAGAACCAACGGGGAAGTTGACAGGGAACCAGAAAATGCCCTGTCATGAGTCCAGGGAGAAGTTCCAAGAAGACAGTTAATCTCTTGATGCCTCCCTTTGCCCATAAAATGGAGAGATGAGGGGGTCACTTCTGTGCCACTCCAGTGCTAAAGACTTTGAATAACTCAAGCTGACCACATATTTGAGATATCACAAAGGAACACACAATGAAGGAGAATAAACATAATGAAATAAGATCTTCCCTTTTATTCCTTACAAAGATTTGGCAATTAAGGTACAATCTTTTATTATTATTATTATTAATGCAGATGGAATGTGTTCTAAGTGTCAGATAACCAATATGCCTATTAATACTGATGTCAACACTAAATTTTTCCAATGCTTATGCTGGCTTCTGTTCCCACAGCACATTACTGAGTAGGCCCCGAGATTTCAGGTGAACAGCTTGTGTTTAGGGATTCCATCTTCCTTCCTGTACCTTCTTCTTGATCCCTTGTAACTGTATTCATCATGTCTTTCTCATTATCTAAGCAGATACAAAATATTGCAAACTGATCTGGAGTCCAGAATTCTACCTGGACAGAATTCTAAACAAGGTTCCTGAGAAAGAAAGACTTGCAGATTTGATTTCTCTGAAATTTCTTGACAGGATGTCATACTTAATAAGTACTTCTGTTTGAACATCCTTTTCTCCCCACAGACTTAACCAACCATGGAAAATCCCAATTGCCTTATACCTAAAATTAAAATTTCACTTATTTAAAAGAAAGTAAGCAGTGGAGTTTCTATAAATGCACTTTAATGTCTGTTTTAATCTCAATTGATTTAATGTTCAGGAAATCCTTTGTTATAAGCATTAGGTAGCTATTATTAGGAGATATAGCTGAAGATGATTGGGATTTTGGAACTGTCCAACTTTTACTTTTATCAAGAATGCTACCATGTGGAAGGAAAGTCAGTAGAGAAGTTTCCCAGTTGTGCAGAAGAAGAGATGCAAGGATGATTTTCCTCTTCAGGTTTTCCCTGATGGCCTCAGTATGAAATACATGTATTCAGAAGTCAGATGTCAAATCCTTGCTATAGCCAGGAATTGTGCAGACTTGCAAAGATTGCCGATGAGTGGCCATGTCCTCTGCCATCCCAGGCTCACAGTTTCAGGAGGGACGGATATGTAAATGGCCTGTTACAGTGCCATCCACTGGCTCCTTTGAGGGAGATCAGGATCAAGTTGAGTGAGATCCCTGAAGAAAGACACTTTGCCTCAGAAGTCAAGGGGTTGGGGGGGGGGGGCGACTGAGTCCCTCTCATCCTGAGACGTGGAGGAAAAGCAGGGGGAAGAGTAAAGTTGGGGCATTCCATGGAGAGGGAAGAGCATGGACAGGTTCCTTTGGCACTTGAGATCTTTGTGTGTCTGGGAATTTCTAGAAATCTCTACATTATGTCAGGTAGAGGGCAAGATTGGAAGAAAAAGCCAGAGAAATGAGTAATGAAGAAAAGGAGAGCACAAATGAAGGGATTTATAATTCATGGATACCACAGTTGTTTACAGTGATAGAGATCAAAGGAAAGGGAGACATGAAGGAGATGGAGGATGTGAGGAAGAGGAGGGATAGTGGATGAACTAAGTACAATGAGAGGCTAAAGGAAATGACATCCTGGACTTGTCTCTCTCCGCACTAGGTCATGGGTAGCAAAGCAGGGATCAGTGTGGAGAACAATGTGTCTTGTATTTCTTTACACTATAAAAAGGAATGTGAGAGTCGATTGGGAGACTAAAAAACCTTATTGAATTTTACAGTAGCCCTGTGAGTGAGACTGATCAGGAATTTAAAATGGAATGGTGAAGCTTCACTGAAAACAAATGACAATTGGATGCCAAATGCCAGAGTATTGAGCACAAAGTCCCAAGCAAGCTGCTCACCGGACATATCACTGAGTAGGCTCATAGAGTTTATTTATTTGAAATAAAGAATGACAGAAAGATCAAGATCTGTTAATTCGGAGCCCAAGGACAGACTGGTAAAAGCCAAAGTCAGGAGCCCAGGGCTTGTTGGGGTCTCCCACATGGATGACAGGTGCACAGGTGTTTGGGCCATTTTCTGTTGTCTTTTCAGATGTCTTAGTGGAGAATCAGTTCAGAAGTGGAACAGCCAAATTTGAACTGGCATTCTGATATGGAATGCCAAACTATCAGGCAGCAGCTGAATGTACTTGACAACAATGTCAGCTCCAGGCTTGTACATTTCAAGCTAAGTGCTTGATTCAGAGGCTTGATTCTTCTTACTCCTGCTAGTCAAGTTACATTGCCCAATTTACAGAATTTTGTGATTTTCTTCAACAGCACTTAGCATCCTATGTATAAGAATAGAGAAAGTATGTGGTTCAGTTGGGCCAAAGACGGGGATTTGTTAAGTGGATGTGCTAAAAAGATGGCTTTTAAGTTAAAAACATTGGTTAAGAGAGAATAATTACAATTGTAAATCATGATATGAAAGGAAACAGATCCAGGCCTAAGAGTCCTAGAGAAAGGGGAGAATCCAGAGGAACAGAAAACGCACATCAGTCTTGATAGCAAGGGCATGTGACAGCTCTAAGGATAAAGTCCGGTAATATGGCACAGTAAAATATGAAACATCAAATAAAGATGAAATTTTTTTTTAATGCTAACCATTGAAAACTGGAAATAGAATAATTGCCTATGACTCACAAACATGCTTGTCTTTTGTCAGATTGCCTACAAAAAGGGTCACGCTGAACAGCAAACTCAATTCACATCTCTGGCCGATCCTCCAGACATAGAATTTGCCAAGAAAGTAACTAACCAAGTGAGCAAGGTAAGTATATAGACCCAGCACACTGTGTTTTGAAAATTCTGTTTTGTGAAAGTAACCTATGGATGATCATGGTGAACGAATAAACATCTAGCTAGCTTGATGGATCAGTCATTGACACATGTGAAAGTCACATTTTGAAAGCAGACTCCTATCCTTAACAGCACTTGACATTTTTTCTTATGGGAATAATATGCACCAACAGAGTAACCAAGCAACCACACACTTGCACAAGGATCTGGCTTAATTCAGTGTGAAGATCCCGTAGAGTTCAGTGCTCTCAGTAAGACTGGGGGAAGTAGGAACGCATTGAGTGGGCTCCTAAACACAGCCTAGTTGACAACTGTGGGCAGTGTGCTTCGTAACTTTTAAGGGCCCAGCCAAGAGCTTAGTTTGCCTATATTTAGGCTGGCAAACTGTCTCTGAGGAATGCAGCCCTGACAAAGAATGCAGAGAGACAAATGCTGAACACATGACTAGGCCTATGAAAAATTCCTATTTTAAATTGCTCCAAGTCAGGCCACTTTCTCCTGGGATACTGCTGTCTTTGAATACCTTTTCTTTCTTTTTTGCCCTTTGTTTGAGTTGAGTTTCCACTGGGTCTTCTGCTTCAATTTTGATGGAACGTGAAGATTTCTGTTTTGTCTAAATATGTTTTAAGGGGAATTATTTGTTGAGTAGAAACCAGAGAAGAAAAGATACAAATGATGGAGTTTGTTCTGTGATGTGTTCCTAGTGTCTGATATTACAGATTGCCTAAATGTATAACTTCATTAACAGGAATACTACCAATCTGAAATTTTCCCTGGCTTAAGTGCAAATTAACTTTAAAACAATGCACAGAGATAGTCCAGCGAGGGTATTGATATTTTAAATAAAATTAAGGAGAAAGATAATTTATGTTTTTGAAATAAAAAGGAAAAGGTGTTTTAAAGTAGCCATTTAATAAAGAAAAAGGAGTCTTTTTCATCTTATTTGATGCATACTGTAAAAGGTATCTTACTAAAAAAACTTTATTTCATCTCATTTGAATATGCAGCATGAGTACTTAAAAGTGGTTCTTAAAAATCTTTTTAAAATGTTTTTATTTTGGGTCTAGCAAATGGCCTAGTGGCTAAATCCATGCCTTAAATCAACAAGGGTCCCATGTAGGTGCCAGTGCAGTCCTGATTGTTCCGCTTCACATCCAGCTTCCTTCTTGTGACCTGGAAAAGGCAGTTGAGGATGGCATAAAGCCTTGGTACCCTGTACCCATATTGGAGACCCAGAGGATACTCCTGGCTCCTGGCTTCAGATTGGCTCAGCTCTGGCTGTTAAGGCCACTTGGGGATGGAAGATCTTTTTCTCTGGGTCATCTTTTATCTATCCACTTTTCCAATAAAAATAAATAAATAGATAAATAGATAAATGAACAAATCTTTTAAAATAAGTAAAACATGAAAATAAAATAAAAATTTAAAGACATATTTATTTTTACTTGAATGAATTACAGGGAGAGAGAGAGAGAGAGACAGACAGACATGGAGATCTTCTCTCCGCTGGTTTACTCCCCATGGCCAGAGCTGGGCTGGTCTGAATCTGGAAGCCAGGAACTTCGTCTAGATCTCCCATGTGGGCACAGGAACCCAAGGATTTGGGCCACCCTCTGCTGATTTCCAAGACCATAAACAGGGAGCTAGATTGGGAAGTAGAGCAGCTGCAACATAAACTGGTGCCTATATGGGATGCCTGTCCCCCCACCATAGGTGGAAGATTAGCTTGCTGTGCTACCATGTCCTCCCCTACCAATTTAGATTTGCAAGTTAGTTTAGATGTATATATTTCAGTCCCGGTCCAATGCTTTGACTGGTTAATCTTCAGCCTTGCAACGGTAAAGTAGAGGAGTAATTGATAGCAGTCCATCAAGCAAGAAACCATCCAACAAGGGAGACATGGACTGCCAAGAGTGACTGATCTGTAGGAATCTTCTCTCCTGATGTATTTTTCACTAACAATCTCTGTTGATTTCCGTTTCAGCATCATCATATCCTCTTTGCTTCCAAAATAGATACAAATGTACTTTATCCACTCACTCCTATGCGTTCATACCCACAGTATTTCTTTGCTGAATCATGCCTCCTTTCCAGTTTAGATGATAAATGATCATATGTTTTGCACTGATTTTGTTACTACTATGTTTTGTTGACCAGCCTTTCTTCCACCGCATGTTGGAACCAATTCTTCCAGCTTTCTTTGGCTAAAGCCATTGACTATATGGTAGTATTGTCTCCTGGCTCAGTTTCGCTTAGATAGCTCTATTACAGGTGGATGGACACACAGAAGTGTTCCTAAAAGCAGGCATTCCAGGCGAGGAAACTGTAAGCTATGGTTGGCTAAAGATGGGTTCTGTAATTCTTTCGAGAAATCCCTTTTGTTTCTCTGTGCCTGCTTTAATCCCCCGTAGTTTTATAATCAGAAAAAGCACAAGATGTTTGAATTTCTGATTGGATACTCAAGTAGATTCTAGAATTTTAAAAAAAAATCCTACAGTGACATATTGTCCCACAGCAGGAAGTTGCTGGGCTCTGGTTCTCTGAAACCATGGAAACTCTTCTATCACACCAAATTAGGAAGACCCCCATTGATTCACCAGAGAAGATTTGATTAAATCAGAAAGACAGCCCTAGGCTCGCTGTGGGTAATAAAAATTCTGGTTGGGACCCCCTTCCACCCTCTGAAAGGATAGCTTTTGGAGGAATAGAGCCATCAGGCACCCTAATATTGAGCCATTCAAAAACAAACAAAAGGGAGAAATATGCTTAACCAGCTTTGTTTCCGCTTTCTGTTTGATAACCTCATAAAATCTCCAGCTGCAAATGTGACAATAGAAGATGAATCCATGTGTTAAAGCCATGTGTCTTCTATGGATAAGGGAGTATGGCTTGTGAGGACAGTCTTGTTCTATGGACATGTAGTCAGTTCATTTCCACAAAGGGTACCCAAAGCTTGTCATGGACTCGATGTGTTTTCTTCTGTTCAGCTAACACATTGGGGGAAAAAGCATTGCACAAAATTAAATTCTTTCCACCAGGTTTCTGTTGGCAAACTCCAGAAGCAACGTAATGGGAAGGAAGTGTTAGGAACAACCCTAGGGCTTGGTGTGGGAGGAAGGTGTTAGATTAGAGGGTCCCTCCTTCATGTGTCATACAGCAGACCAGACATGCAGAGTGACGCCACTGTGGCTGGCAGAAAAGGACTACAACTTTTCTTGGCTTCTCTCCTGTATGAAAATGAAGGACAAGAACATAACTTCCCCATGGGTAACAAGTTGCAATCTTCCCAACCCTGAGTAGAACATATCTCCCCAGATTTAGGCAAAGCCCCAGGATGGAATCATTGAAATGGAGAGATCCGTCTCTCTTTGACCCTCCATAGCTTGGTGGCTGGGGGAAAGAACAGGTTGGGGTTCATGAAGGAGAAGAAGGGAGGAAAGACTCTGGATAAGGGGGATAACTGATCTTAAATTCTTGCTTTGCTTCTAGTTTTGGAACTCAATTTGCTTTGGGAGGCAGAGACATACAGCGGATGAGAGATGAGAGATCTCATCCGCTGGGTCACTTCCCAAATGCCCAGTAGCCAGCCTGGGCCCAGCGAAAGCCTGAGCCTAAAACTTCTTTTGGATCTTCCACATGGATGATAGAAACCCAAGTACTTGAGCTAGACCTGCTGCCTCCTGTGGTGCACATTAGCAGGAATTTAGAATTGGGAATGGAGCTGGGACTTGAACTTGTTGATTTTGATATGGGTTGCAGGTGTCCAAGGCTTCTGGACTGCTGTGCCCAAAGGCCCACCCTTGTGTCTTACATTCATCTTTTTAAAAGTCAGACATTTATTTTTCACTGTGAGAATCAATTACTCAGTTTCCCTTAGCAAATCTTCAGATACAGTTCTGATTTTAAAGATAATATTCCAATGTTAGGATATCATTTAAAACACAAGGGTACCTTAAAAAGTTTATAGAAAGGTAGAATTATAACAAATTTATTTTTGAGAAAAAAATTTGAGATTGGACCGTAGTTGTTTCATTTCCATGAAGCCCTTTTGTAACTACTACTTGTCAAATCTAAATCATTTGACAGAAGCCTCTGTATGTCAGGATTGAGATGCACTGGGCCCAGTTGCTCCTAAGCAGGTGGCAGGGCAGGAATCCTACACAAATTGTGGTTTAGGAGATGTTAATCTGTGGTGATTATACACCAGGACCCTTTGGAGTTGTGTCTATGGGCATTTTATAGCTTTCTCAGATTCTTTAACAGATCCATGCGCCGCTAAGATTAGAATTACTTCTGTAGATGCTTTCAGCAAATCCAAAATCAATGTTATTGACTTCCATTCTTCAAAGCTTAAAAGGAGAAGGGTAGGTAAATTAATACAAATCCCAGTAAAGATTTTCACTGGAGAATTTTGTCTCTCACACAGATTTTTTTCTCTAGAGTTTTTACTTTCTGTTACAATGATGTTTATTATTGTAGCTATTATACTGTGCACTTGTCTGGCATTGCACAACTTACAAAACCCTATTTCTTGCATGATCTTACGTAATTTTTCATCAGTCCACTGTAAATGTTATTGACAACAATTGTAATTGAGAAAATGGAAGTTCAGAAAGACTAAGTCACTCCTTTAGGAGTCAAGTCTTGGGGATGTGAGGATGATCTGGCTATGACGTTATCCCGTTGATTGCCAGGATGGATTTGGCTGATCTAACTGGCTAGGGGTTGTCCCCTTCCTCACTCACCACTCCATGTGTGTGCCTTCCAAAGCTGCATGCTTTGTCCAAGAGGACCACCATGCCTGCTAAAGGAACACCAGTCTTTGCTAAAGGGTATATAAGTAGCTGCAATCCCCTGCTAGAACCTCCATACAAGCTCTCAAGGAGTGAAATCCTGGGCCCAGAATTTCCAAACCCATGGCTCTAAAATGTGTAGCTATGGAAACCAGATAGCTATTAATTGGTATATTAGCCCTCTGAGGAGACTAAGGAGGGGCCTTTGTGAAGGCTGGACTTTGTTTAACTCAAGCTCATTGATGTTGCACTTACTTTTTCTAGCATGTGGATGTTAAGTCTGTTCATTTCTGTGAACCATGGAGGACATGCGTCTGTCTTGGCTCTGACTATCACTCAGGGGCCAGGTTTGAGATTGGCTGAGGTATTTCCACTCTAAGAACGTTTGGGCCCAGGATTCAAAAGCCACTTATCATGGTCTCTCTTTTGGCATGTGTGGTTTGAATAAACATTTGTGAAGCAACTTTGAAATACTGCCTTTAAAAAAAAAAGATTTGTATTTTTATTGGAAAGGCAGATTTACAGAGAAAAGATGAGATAGAAGGATCTTCTATTCACTGGTTCCCTTCCCAAATGGCTGCAATGGCCAGAGCTAAGCTGAACTGAAACCAGGAGCCAGGAGTTTATTCCAGGTCTCCCACAGCAGTGCAGAGTCCCAAGGCTTTGAGTCATCTTCTGCTGTTTTCTCAAGCCTCAAGTAGGGAGCTGAAGGGGAAGGAGAGCAGCTAGGACACAAATCAGTGCCCATAAGAGATCTTTGCACTTGCAAGGCTGAGGATTAGCGAATTGAGCCATCATGCCAAGCTCCAAATAGTTTCTCTTGTGTCATGTTTTGAAGATGTGAGAATGAAGATATGACACTTGTCTTCAAAGAACTCACAGTCTAGGGTTCAGTTGTGGTGATATTGGAGTACTATGGGACAGGGTCTCATCTTCGAATTTTTTTTTTTAAATATAGATGAGGAGATATTACTCTTTAGCCTGCCAGATCAATTTTATGGTGATTGTTGCTTTAAGACATAACTAGGAGTTTTTGGTAAAGCTTAGAAATGAATGACTAAATTCATTTGTCATGGAAATCTTAGGTAAATATGGTTTGTTGCAACTGAAACATCACAATAGGATGACTTCTGATCCTTCCTCAGACATGAAGGAACTTCTGTAAAACCTTCTGTTTTTTTGCTTCTCACAAACCACCTCTCAAATAAATAAATGCTTAAAATTCCAAATGAATTAAATCCTTAAACTCAGCAAAGAGAGTAGTACTTCCTTTCACATTTTCTACTCCCCCTCCCCCCAGCCTTTCTTGACCAGCCTACTCAGGAGGCACTGAAATACTCATTATTGCCCAGTTTTCTATCACATTTGTTAATTTTTGAATTTTTCTTTGTTTTGCTAGCAAAAATACAAGGAAGACTATGAAAATAAAGTCAAAGGCAAATGGAGTGAGACACCTTGCTTTGAAATTGCAACTGCCAGAATGAATGCTGATAATATCAGCAATGTGAGTATAAAAGGGTAGCTGATATCCTGGGAGAGGACGCCTTTTCTCTATGGCGTCTAGCTACGGGCTACATCTGTGATAGAATAGAGAGCATGAGAATCCCTCCTCTCAAGGATGGGACAGGAAAGAAATTCCATGAACACTTCCTTTGGAGAAACAGTATTTTAACAGAATTCCTTTTTTTTTCAACCTAAATTGGGGTGGTGTACAACATTGCCAGTAGACTTTCTTATGGGCTGCAAAGTTCAAGGAGCTCGTTTTAATGTACTCTGCCTAGAGAACTAAAACTGCACATTTGTGAAAGTTGATCAATTCAAATTTTCTTTACTTGGAGATATAAGTCTATTTTATTTCTTTTAAGTTTTCTACTCCTTGACATCAAGAGTTCTTCCTTAGTGGCCAAGAAGGACCATTTTAATGATTCTTTGAGCTCTTTTTAATTGCTTCAAATCTCTGTTATGCTATTAATCACATTAGTGGAGGCATCACATTCTTGAACATAATCTGACCTGCTATATCAAGGGGCGGTGATGGCTTCCAATATTTTCTCCAAATGCCCAGTAACCTCCCTGGGAATCCTGGACATAGTTTGTTTCCATTATATTCTTCTGGCATGTTTTGATGTCTTACAGAGGAAATACCAGGAAGATTTTGAAAGCATGAAAGACCAGATCTACTTCATGCAGACTGAAACACCAGAGTATAAAGTGAACAAGCAAGCTGGAGTGGCAGCTAGCAAGGTACAAGGGCATTTTCCTATGCATCTTGGTGATGGTAATATGGATGAATCTCTTGCAACCCTGGCTCTTGTTTGGGGGAGTTACCAAGGTGGATACAAGTGGATTCAGGCATTTGTACAAGAATAGGGTGAAAATAACACAGTGACAAAGGACTTTGAAATTATAATAGGATCACTCAATATTGCTTTTTAAGATCACTCAATATTTAAAAAAAATCTTTGTGACACATGAGCATTAACAAGGTCCAAGTTACATCTTTAATACTTTATAGAATAAATTACATTTTTTGTATCCAAAAGTAAAATGGTTATACTCTTAGCTAGTAGGACTTCTCCCACCAGAAAGACAGTTGGCAGCCTACTGTAAAGACGGGTTCTCCCTTACTCAATGCTGCCATTATACTTATTATTTTCTCACTGACCAGAGTAAGATCTGGTCACAGACGAGACACAAATCATTGGATATCTTCATATGTTCCATAGGTCACTTTAGTAGACACTTGGACTCCTTGAAATTCTGAAGTGAGATGGGTACTGGAGAAAGCATACACTTTGAAACCAAGCACAGGGGTTCTAATGCTCTCCTTGGCTGTGGCAGAGGAAAGAAAAGCAGGATAATCACATCCCAGGTGCAATTCAGTGATATCTTGTAGCAGCAGGAAAGGCAGGGCAGTGTTTAGAAAGGAGAGCCTACCTGATTTATTGAGGGATTGGCTGCTGACAAAGTGTTTTTAATAATAAATTTATTTATTTAACACTCAAGAGTTAGAGAAGGGGAGGCTGAGGGAGGCATAGATGGAAGGAAAAGAGGGAAGAGAGACAGGAAAGAGAATCTTTCATTTGCTAATTTGTTGTCCAGACGGCTCATTCCAGGAGCTGGGCCAAGCTGAAATCAGAAGCTACTTCCAGATCTCTCACACAGGTGTAGGAGACAAAAATATCCGGGTCACCATCATCATCTTTTCTCAGACCATCATCAGGGAGCTGGAAAAAGAAGTGGGGGCAGCTGGGACTTGAACCAGTACCCATGTGTGATTTTGCCATTAGCCAGTATGACAAAATGCTGGCCCCTAAAAAGGGGCTGTTAAGATAGGAGAAAATACTACCAAGTGGCTATACTTATGGGAAAAAAATTGAAAAAGGGACAATTGAGTGATGCTGGAGAAAGGAGGATGAGATGAGGTTCTTGAGTAGAAGAAGGGGATGGGACCTGGTGCTTGAGAAGAGGGGCTGGCTTGTTAAAGATCCAGTAGCTCCTCCAGACAGCAGGGAAGCAGGCTCTGCATCCAAGGGACAGGTAGGGAGATGAGAGCTTGAGAATTCTCTCCTGATTGTTTCCAGTTTTTCAAGGAAATGGATACTTCTCTAAGGCAGGAAAGACAGCCTGCCTTCACTCCCTACAGAGTAGCCCATGCATTGTTTATGTCAGCCTTGGTCCCAGTGTATTTCAGTTGGATATCTCATGCCATGTGAGTCCAAACTCTGACACTATGTTTTGAGGTTCTTTCATGCTGGTAGATTACCTGGGGGTTCCTTGAACATCTATGGTTGTATGTTCTGATTATATGGCCTACACTGAGGCTCCTGGTCAGATCCAGGATTAGTTTCTTGTTCTAGTCCCTGTGGGTACACATACCCCATGGGAGGCTTTTGGATTCCATCTCCTCACGACTTCCCACATCTGGAATTAAAAGACAAATGTGGGAAATAAAAAAGGAAAAGGTGAGATTGCCTCTCTTCATCCGATCCCAACTCCTTTCCCTCCTTCTCCTGTTCATGCGTTAAAGCTGTGTGTGCCCAACAGTGTCACAGGTGAGACACTGCAGGGCAGAACTGGGATGCTTTTGGCTTATTTCAGAAATGTGTTCCCCGAAGCAGCTGGAGGAGAAGCCCTGGGAGCAGCAGGCATTTGGAATGTGAGGTGCTGTCACTGTTTAGGGATCCAGCTCTCTTCCGTGATGTATGTGACACACTCTCTTGGAGGGCAGAGATCACGTGCTGTTCTTTCTTGTATCTGTCCCAGCACCAGGCACAGAATTGACAGCCTATGAATGTTTTTTGAATGAATGGGAAATCCAAGGATCCAAGAAATATATGCAGTTTCTCTGCAGCTGTCTTAAGCTTCTAAGAATATTTTGGTTATAGAATGCCAAGCTGCCACTTTCCTAAAGAGAAGATTGATTTGTAGGACTGTGTCATAATAGCCACAATTGAAGTGAGGACAAAAACAGCCACTAGAGTTATTTTGTTATTTTCTTTCTCTCCAACAGGTGAAATATAAAGAGGACTATGAAAAGAATAAAGGAAAAGCAGACTACAATGTACTTCCTGCCACAGAAAACCCACTGCTCAGGCAGCTGAAGGCAGCAGGAAATGCCCTAAGTGATGTAAGTAGATTCTTGTGAAAAAGTGCTTTCTGCATCTCAGTGGCAAGGGAGATTTTTCTCTATCTGCAATGATTAAATTCACATAAAGTTTTTCAAGGACAGTGAGACTGTGGAGTAGTGGTTGGCTGGGGCTGCCCAACCATAGGAAGTTGTATGCACCTAGGAGCCTCACATGCCTGCAGGCCTGTGGACTTATCCACTGGGGCAAGGAACTCCTCATTTGCTTATGAGATCTCTGAGCCTCTTCTGCCACGTGGGCTCCATATGATCTTGATAAAGACACAAAGAGACTTAAACGGAGGTGTCTACCTCAGACAATAGAACTTTAAAAATGGCTCCCTCACTCTTCAACAACAGTTTCTCCTTGTTGGGAGTTGTTAGAAGCCTGACCAAATATGTTGGATAAATGAGATTGACCTGGCATTAAAAGACTTACAGCTTAGATATGCTAATTTTCTTGAGTTAACCCATGCACAATGTACACGTGAGTTAAAACAACTCATTTTACTCCATAAATGTATGTAGTTGTGTCATTGAAAAAACAAAGGGAAAAAAATCTAATAGTCCATGGCCGTGTGTATTGTGTGAGTGTATGTGTATATAAGAAAGCAAGACAGAATATGTACTGAAATATGTAATCGTTTGAGTTTCTACCTCGTGGTTAGGTTTGTGTTAACCCTTCCCAATACTCAGAGATGAAATGCAGCTCTGTGTGGGTTAGCTGTCTTCTCTCTTTCCCTTGAACTAAGTTAGTCCTGTAGGAAACATGTGCACATGAGTGAGGAGTGGGTGGGCTGATGTGGTAAGTGAGAGTGTAAGTGGGTCTGTCTACAGAGCTTGACTGGGACATCCTGGCCCATTTGCCTGCTCACTGAAGGACGTCTTGATCAAACCAGTCAAAGCTCAGGGCTAGCTGTGCTTAATCAAAACCAAAATATAGATGCATTAACAAAAACTATTTTCTGTGATGTTTTGAAAAGTCCATGTAAAAACTGACAGTGGTGCACTTTATTCAGTCTTTAAAACCAACAAGTATTGTGGCTGTTCACATATACCCTATTTTTTAAAGGCTAATTTCTTGTATCATAAGAGATTGTTCTTTGATACAAGGAAGAAGATTGTGTATGTCTCAAGTTATATTAGCTTTTAATGTTTTAGCATTTATAAAACAACCTAATGTTACTCAAAATTGCTGTGTTTTCTGTGGAGTCATCACTGAGTAAGAGTGAGAGGAGAAGAGAGACACAGAGAATATAGAAATACCCAGCCACCCCTACAACAGCTGGTCAAGGGTAGTATTTTGATTTAATTTCTTGAGAATGTTAAGAACTTGACCTTTACCAGAACCACCAACAGAAGACATTTCGGACTCATGGCATCCTAAGGTTGATAGGTTTTCAGGCAGTTGACAGGTGATTGCTTTTCTTGCTTGGTTTAGTGCTGAGAATATGAGAGTTATAATCAGCACAGGAGAGACAGAGGTTTTTAACAGATTTTTTTTCTTTGACAGAAACTGTACAAGGAAAACTATGAAAAGACAAAGGCAAAGAGCATAAACTACTGTGAGACCCCCAAATTTCAATTGGATACAGTTCTTCAGAATTTCAGCAGTGATGTAAGTAGTTCTACCACCACTCCTTCCGTTAAAAAGATTATCCATCATCGCACCAACTGATAAGTGAAAATGTCTTGTCTTTCAGACTAAATATAAAGATTCCTACCTAAAGAACATTTTGGGACATTATGTAGGCAGCTTTGAGGATCCGTATCATTCACACTGCATGAAAGTCACAGCTCAAAACAGTGATGTAAGTTCTGAGATGATTGCTAGCCCTTTTCGAGACCACATGTTGGAGGCCATGAATCCACGGGTTGTATCCTTACTCTGCTTTCTCCTCATAGAAAAACTACAAGGCAGAGTATGAAGAGGACAGAGGCAAAGGCTTCTTCCCCCAGACGATTACTCAAGAATACGAAGCCATCAAGAAGCTCAATCAGTGTAAAGATGTGAGTCTGAGATGAGCTTTGAATGCAGCTGCTTGCAGAGCCCCTAGAGTCCAGGATGTGTTTGACAGTCTAAAAGTCAGAGTAAGCATGGAAATAGGAAGAAATGGAGGACTACATATGCTGTTTGTCCCTCTTGCCATGCCTGTGTTTCAAGAGCTGGGTCTAACTCATCTTCCCAAAGAAGAGTTGTTGGGGCCCTGAAGATGCAGTCGTGTTTCTCAGGTATATGTAGGAACATCAAGCAAAGAGACTGCAGTCAGGAGAAACCAGTAAATGCTCTATCAGCCATAAGTGTCTTTTGAGAGGAGAGCAGCTTTACTCTTGCTTGGGTTTGATAACTAGTTGTTGTTGTGTGTGTTTTATTTATTTGTTTGTTTCCCCCACAGCACACCTACAAAGTCCATCCAGATAAGACAAAATTCACACAAGTTACTGACTCTCCTGTTATGCTGCAAGCCCAAGTCAATTCTAAACAACTGAGCGATGTAAGTCTCTCTGAATATTTGGGAAATTCAGCTATGAGTGACAGCATTTCATAAACGCTATAGATAGCATCCAGTGACTTGTTTATGGGGGAAAAAAGATGCAAGCTTTAGCAGGCTTAACTTGGATATATTTTACTGACCTAAAATAGTTTCCTGTGTGGTTGCCTTAATTTTTTTTTTTTGCATAGACAACATGTTACAATAAAATGATTCAATAAAGGAAACAGATGTGGCTTAAGATACTGAGAGGAACGTGAGCTCTAGCATAAGGCAAAACTCAATAGAAATTCCAGTTACTGGTGACCAAATTATTTTACCTCTTCATGCCTCATACATACTTCACTTTCATAATTAGTGGCTGTTTGGAAGATGAAGTGAAAGGATATCTGTGTGTAGCATACACCCTGGCTCAGATTTCTCTCTAAGTTTCTGGAAAATGAAGTCTTGGTGACAAGTTTTGCCATTTGAGCTTTAGGCATGGATTTCCAAACATAGGTGCAATTTAAAATAGAATTATTTGTACCCCCAATATATTTGTGATCAGAAATAAAGGTTCTATTCAATGTTTCAGCAATCATGATATACAAAAATGGGATACATAACAGTGTTTATTAGGAAAGTGTCTGCAGTAAATGAATACTGACATGATGAAAATAAAGACAAAATTGTCTATCCCAGGATCCACAGAGCTAAATGAGATACAATGGATGGCAGCATTGTAGGAAAGAGCCAACTGACTCCATCAGGGCCCTACCATAGTGATGAGTATGATCTCAGGAGGGCAGATGTTTGTCAGTTGTCAGAAGTGCAGGTGGCCTATCCAGCTCTGATCTCTCTTTTGATGTGAACAACTTAGTCAGTTACTTTGCAACATGTGCCAACAAAGTGTCTGTTACCATCTTTGAATTCATTGTTGTGCATTTTCTCTTTCTCAGCTAAATTATAAAGCAAAACATGAAACTGAAAAGTTCAAGTGCCATATACCACCAGATATTCCTGCCTTTATCCAACACAGAGTTAATGCCTATAACCTGAGTGATGTAAGTGCTTTCTGCAATGGGCTCTGTGATGCACTAGCAAACTTGGCTTCTACTTTGAAATGGCTCCTTGCATGTCACTGAATATTTCAATGTCAAAGACAGAAACAACAGATAACCTTGTATTGTGTTCCTGTGTCTCTGAATCTACCTTTTGAAATATGTGTAGCCCTTTTCCAAGTGGTTTCACAAATTGGAGAATACATTGTAACCCACCCTCAAAATTCCACTGCCTACAAAGTGCCTAATTGAAGATCTTAATGTTAGATTTTAACTGCATATTCATTTATAATATACTACAATTGATTTTCTTGCAGGACCTTTTATTAAAGTTTAATTTTAATTATTCCCTAGGCCTAGTGTTTCTATTTCTCACAAATGATACTTCTGCAGGCAGGAGAATATGAACTAATGAAACTATAAAATATTTAAGGGTCAGAAGACCATGCAACCTTTCATTTTCTTAACTTAATTTTACAAGAAAGTCAAATTGCCTTGAGGGATTAGATGTCCCAATTTCTTAAATTTTATAAATGACTAATACGAGTTCAGTATCCGTTAGCATTGTAATAGTTCATAATGTAACCTTTGAGAGGGACTTAGAGATTAAATGAAATGATGCTTTTCAATTATAAGAAATGAGATTCTTAACTATAAAATGTTTGTACTGCTCTAAAAACATTCTGTGTTGGGAATCAAATATCAGGACGTTAGCAAGCTTAATTTGACAGTAGATTGTAAAAGAGAGAAGTCTGATTTTATGAAACTAAAAGTTCCAATTTGAGCAGCTTTGTCTACAATGTGATTAAAAGGCCCATTTATTTTGTATTAAGACAAGGTAGTTATTCCTGAGCCTGAAATGTGATAACATGGCGATCATGTTTGCCAATCTTTCTTGCAATTTCCCTGTCCAGAATGTTTATAAACATGACTGGGAGAAGAGCAAAGCTAAGAAGTTTGACATTAAAGTGGACGCCATTCCCCTGCTGGCAGCCAAAGCCAACAGCAGGAACGCCAGTGATGTGAGTATGGCTTGCAGGTGTGGGCAGGGCAGCCTCAGGGGGCATTTCCTGCTGAGGAGCTGGCAATGTGGCATTGTGCTGTCCTTGCAGGTGATGTACAAGAAGGACTATGAGAAGAACAAAGGGAAGATGATCGGAGCCCTCAGCATTAACGATGACCCGAAGATGCTACACTCGCTGAAGACAGCCAAAAACCAGAGTGACGTGAGTGTCTGTGACTCATCCTTATCTGCAGATTTGGCCATGTTTACTCTTAACCACCATTGATGTAAAACCAACTGCAATCTGAGTCCACCACAAATTCAATGAAAGCCAGGTGATACAGGATCCACCCTGTCATCCCTACCAATCTTCTGCACTTTCAGTAGACAGCAACGTCCATTCTTCTCCTTGGTGTTCCTGTTTAAGTAGGAAGAGAAACATCTTTGTGATGCAACTTTCTTCGCTGTTTTCCTTAGAAATAGGTTCAATATTTTCAGTGTTTATATCATTTTATACAATCTCTTTTACATCGATATATGTGTATACATATATATAGGGAGAAAATCAAACACAAAGTAGGTAAAACTAGGTAACACATAAGATCAAAAGTGAAAAAATTTTGTTTTGAATGTTTTAAATACTGAACTTACTTTAAAAACTTTAAAATATAAAACATTTTACTAAAATATTTAAATTGTTTACTTTAAAATATTTACTAAAAAATGTTGATCATAGTTGCTTTTCTAATCCCTATGAGAGAGGAAATATTCTCCATTACTCTGTAGCAGGATAATATCTGTTATAATCATTCCTATGTTTGTTGAATATTTATTTCTGTTCATGAGTTTAAAAAGGATATCAGATATACATGCAATAAAACAAATTATGTCCATAGGTTATTATTATTCTGAGGTTTAGTGGTAAAAGCCAGTCTCCAGAGATACTGTGTGTTTTCTCCACATACTGAAATGAACATTTCTGTAGGATTGTGCCTTGGCATCAAAGGTCCACTTTTTACCTGATTTTGCACAAAATTAATAAATTCATTTCCATCAAAGACAAGAAGATAAATTCTTTTAAGACAAAAAAACATGCATTAATAGCAGCACTGATGTACTTTGATTTACTGAGAGATGTGAGCACAAGTAACATAACCATATTTATACAGTCAGCAGCCAAGATTATATAAGATAGGAGCCTGAACCACATCCTGCCATTTTTCTGCTGGGTGGAAAATAGATACTGAGTAAATAGACTGTACCCCTTTGGTTAATGTAAAACAACAGTGCTGAAATTTCATGGGAAATGGAATGAAAAAATTTATTTTGGTGCAAAATTTTTGAAATTCATGCATAGATTTTCACAATATGAATATTCCATGGATTTCTTGAGGAATTTCTCAAAAAGCATGCCTTTTATTCCATAAGATACATTTTTTCTTACTTTCTTTCAATTTTTCTTTTGGCAGAGGTTATACAAGGAAAACTATGAGAAGACGAAGGCAAAGAGCATGAACTATTGTGAAACCCCAAAATACCAACTCGATACTCAGCTGAAGAACTTCAGCGAGGTTTGAAACCAGGGCTACTTCTGGGGCTGGAGAGCCTGCTTTCTGCATGACGAATAGTTGTTAACTTGAATTTTGTGCGTCTTCTTTTTCAGGCTAAATATAAAGACTTATATTTAAAGAATATTTTGGGACATTATGTAGGCAGCTTTGAGGACCCATATCATACACACTGCATGAAAGTTGCAGCTCAGAACAGTGACGTAAGTTTGAAGACAAAATATTCATGCCTCACATGTCTTACATGTTTGGGAGCATTACCAATTATGGTCTATTTTTGTTCTTCTATATCATAGAAAAGTTACAAGGCAGAATATGAAGAAGATAAGGGAAAATGCTATTTCCCTCAGACGATAACACAAGAATATGAAGCAATCAAGAAGCTAGACCAATGTAAAGATGTAAGTCAGTGACCCTTAATTCTTGATACTGGGCTTGGGGTTCTTGGGACACCTAGTGTTAAATTTATAGTAATTTAAATGCTAACATCTACTGGTTAGCAGGAGATATTTTAATTTAGGATTTTGTATTTTATTAGAATTAGGAAACACTGGCATTTATGTAGAGGCCTATTTGTTACTAGATAATTGCGAGTTCACAAATATTTCATTTAGTTCATATTCAAATTCAGGGCAACATGAAGAAAACAGGTTTGTAAAAGATTAATGTTCTTCATTCAACAAATATATGCCAAGGACTAGCACATGCCTGACACTGTCCTTGGTGCTGAAAAAAGGGTAGCAAAGAAGATAGGCTGTTGCTGCCTCTATTTGGGGTAAAGGAAGATAGCACAGAAACAGAAGATGCGAGGCAGTGGTAAGAAAAGCGTTGTAGGATGATAATATAAAATTAACACTGAATGATGTTCAAGAGAGTGATTAGATGGCATCTTAGATTGATCAAGGAAGGCCTGAAATAGGAGTGTCCAGCCAAGGCAAGTGATGGCAAGAGCATCAGAAAGAACAGTCTGAGCAGAATAAGCTTGCTGTTAAAGAAATTGAAAGGAAGAAAGGACTGGACCATGTGGGGATGGGTAAGACTAGTAACAAGTGGAAGATTAGGACATACAGGAAGGGATAGATTCTGTAGAACTCATAAGTCTAGTTTAGAATGAATACCAAGTACAGGATTTGAGTAAAGAAAGAATAAAACAGGTGCTGAGTTGCTGCAGGAAGACCAGAAATAACTTTAGAAGACAGAGGAAGAGGAGGGAGGAGGAAGGATGGAGAGGAAATGTAAACATATCAGCCAAGTTTTCAGGAACAGAAGAAACTATTTTTGATAGAACTTTTTATAAGGTAAAGCATATGGCAAATGTATGAATGAGAATGTAAACATACATTATGAAAATTGATTAAAGAATATTTATTTTCCAGCATACCTACAAAGTTCATCCAGATAAGACCAAATTCACAGCAGTCACTGATACTCCGGTACTATTGCAAGCCCAGCTCAACACAAAGCAGCTTAGTGATGTAAGTGCCTTGATATATACAAGTGTGAGTGACCCTGAGGACTTGGCTTGCTTAAGTGTGGCATGTGCTCTTACTCTTCATGGACTTGTTATCTCAATCATGCTATTTTTCAAGTTGTATTTTTATAAATCTGTGAGATTGAATTGCAAGCTGAGAAAAGTGAAGATAGAAAACAATAAATATTAAAATTCACTAATCATTAGTGACAATTTCTTAGTCATTACCAACTGTCATATTATACTACAGTTTCCTGCCAGTTTAAATAAACAGTGACACAAAAACCATTCATTTGACTAGGAAACTGGATGAACCTAACATTCTGTTTTCTAATAAGTGCCTAGTTGGTGCTGATGCTGTGATTTTTAACAGTAAGGTGCTAGCACATAAGTTCTAAAGAGTAGCATACTATTTTCAAAATAGCAAAAAGAAAGATACAGTTGGTCCTTCTATAAAACCTGTTTTGGTGATATGGATTACTTGACATGCAGTTAGTAAAGAGAATGGTGGCATTTAACCTAGAAGTGATATCAGTTCATAGACAATTTTTCTTAGTATGCTCAGATTATGTGTGCCAAAGAATGAAGTAGAGTCAAGCCTTGTGGCATAGCAACTTAAGCCACTACTTGGCATACCTGTCTCCTGTATCAAAGTGCCTGGGGTCAAGTTCCAACTCTGCTTCCTATCCAGCTTCATACTAAGGCATCAAGGAGGCCCCATTTGATGACTCAAGTATTTGCAGCAGGATTTGGATGGAGTCATTAGCTCCTCTCTGTGGCCAAGCCCAGACCCAGCTGTTGGAGTCATTCCACTCTGCCATTCAAATAACATCAGTAAACTTGAAATAAAGAACAGCTTATTACTAACAGCACTGACTTGGCAAGCTGCTGAGGAAGGACAGTGCTGGAGATGCTACCAGGCACCAACAAACTTGTTGGCGTGCTTTAAACCACAGCAGGTTCTGTCCTGGAGGAGCTTAGTAACAGTTCTTCTCAATCTTAATCTGTTTTGCCTGGAGCTCCAAAACTCAGCAGCCCTGTTCTTCCTTCTGGCTCCCTTCCTCACACTGCACACCACCTTTATAAAATTTCAAAGTCCTTTGTTTAAGAAGATTTTACATAACTTTTTTTAAAACAGTGCTGACATTTTATTTGGAATTGTGATTATTTTTGTAAGTGCTCTGACTGAAGAATTTCATGAAGTTTCAGGTTTTCTTGTCCTCCACAGATACAGCAGTATAAATCAGATTCATTTTTCTCCTAGGTTTGAAGGAAGTTTAAGAAGTTCATGGAAATGAGTAATATCTTTAATTCAATTTTCCATAACTTTTGAAATGTTCTCATACACCATAATAGCAACCACAAAATGACAATTCATAGTCCCTTGATGAGGAGATTAGGTTTCAGAACCAAAGGGAGACTTGATGAACTCCTTCAAAAATTTTCTTGAAGCCCTACGTAAGTTCAGTGGAGTTCCTGCCCCAAATTTCTGGATGTTTTCTCTCTTGTTTTCCAGCTGAATTACAAAGCAAAACACAAAGATGAGAAGTTCAAGTGCAGTGTCCCAGCGGATGCTCCAGAGTTTATCCAACACAGAGTGAATGCCTATAACCTGAGTGATGTAAGTACTAAAGGCAAGAAACCTACTTTGGGTGCACACTTAGAGAGCGAAGGTGATAAAATAGCATTTAAAAAGACTGGATAGGGAATTGTACAATTAATCAACTGCTGAAGTTGTAACCAGAGTGTAAATGGAGATTTTAAAGCCTGAATGCTCTTCTGATTATTATTTAGCTACAAAATCCATTTTCACTGTACTTAGTACCTTCAGAAGCATTCTATTTTTCCCCTCTGCTGAGACAGTTTTATAAAACTTCACCAGCTAAATATCAGAGTTTGCCTCCAAGTGATTGTTATTTTAACGTCGTGATAGCAGAATCTTAATAAATATCACAGAACTTTAAAAATATATTTTATACTTAATGATAGCGAGAAACTGATATCAAAGATTACACTTATATTTGGTAAACATGGTGTTTATTAATAAAATAAGTCTATATACACAAATTTTTATCTGCTATTTTTAGTTTTTACTGAATTTATCTGATGTTTTTGTACCTTTTTGTAAAAATTTCCCTGTCCAGAATGTTTATAAACATGACTGGGAGAAGAGCAAAGCTAAGAAGTTTGACATTAAAGTGGACGCCATTCCCCTGCTGGCAGCCAAAGCCAACAGCAGGAACGCCAGTGATGTGAGTATGGCTTGCAGGTGTGGGCAGGGCAGCCTCAGGGGGCATTTCCTGCTGAGGAGCTGGCAATGTGGCATTGTGCTGTCCTTGCAGGTGATGTACAAGAAGGACTATGAGAAGAGCAAAGGGAAGATGATCGGAGCCCTCAGCATTAACGATGACCCGAAGATGCTACACTCGCTGAAGGCAGCCAAAAACCAGAGTGACGTGAGTGTCTTAGTGAACCTGTCTTATTTTCAGGAGACTGCCATAGAGAAGCTGTGTGCAACAGAGTTTCATACCCATGAGCTCTCTCACGCACCACTGATGGCTGGGGAAAACTTTAGAAGCAAAATCAGTTCCTAGATTCTTGCACCTCTCACATTTGAGGAGATGAAGCACTGATCTGTACTTAACACTCATGTTTTTTACTTTGAAAATGCAAAAGTGGATATTAATAAAATATTGATTGCAGTTCTGAAAACCTCTTGGAAGGTAGCTATGCTTAATTTCATAACACCAATGCTTAAAACCTGCTTGAAGATTCCATTAGATGTTTCCATGTTTCCTCCACTTGAAAAATAGTAAAATGATTTAAAAACTATTCATATCTTGGAAGAAGGTCATGAGCCACATAAAATATCTTAGTATATCTGTTATTGGCCTTTATTGATTTTATCCCTTAGTATTGGCCCTGGTCCAGAAAAATACTACATTGTTTGTTGTTCATAAGCAATCTGAACCCTTGATATAAGGGTTCATGATAAAAGGTGTGGACCAACTATCTTAAAAACTGGACTTTAAAGATTCCGTAAATCCATGAATTGGCTTCTCTGTGGGCCATCCATCATCTTCCATTAGCATTCATACTCTATGATGATCAGCATCTATCATTGCACATTATATGAAGATACTTCAAAAAGTTCATAGAAATGGTGTTAAGTTTTTTTTTAATCCTTGCAGAAATTTCAACAAGCAATTTTAAGAATTTTTTTGAAGATTCATTGTATTGGTTGTTTGAGATACAAGAGGGAGCATGGAGGATTTAATTACATGTTCATATGATCTGTAGTATCTTTTAAAATTTTATTTTGCATTTACTATGTAGTTTTATAGCACTTTAAAACATCCAGTTCCATATTTTTGTTTAATCACTTCACAGTTATGTTAGTATACAGGCCCACACTTAATATCTTGCTTCCTAGTCCATCTCTCTTCACAAGAAAGTTACACTTTCTGTTGAGAGTATTCATATATTTATCATTCTATTCCTTTTTAAAGAGTTACATTATTTTATTGGAAAGTCAGAAATACAGAAGAGAAGAGACAGACAAGAACTTCCATCCACTGATTCACTCCCCAAGTGGCCACAACAGCCAGAACTGAGCCAATCTGAAGCCAGGAGCCTGCAGCCTCCTCCAGGTCTCCCATGTGGGTGCGAGGTCCCAAGGCTTTGAGCTGTCCTTGACTGTTTCCCAGGCCAGAAACAGGGAGCTGGATGGGAAGCAGGGCTGTCAGGATTAGAACTTGCATCCATATGGGATCCAGACACATGCAAGATGAGGACTTTAGCCACAAGGCTACCGTGCTGCGTCCTAAAGTATATCTTTGATCCTGTCACTGAACACTAGGCACATCAAAACACTAGGCACATAATCAATAAATATCTATTAGTTGATTGATCTTTTTACAAGCCAAATGAGGTAGGCAAGGAGTCATTCTCAAATTATATCAAAGATAGGTTTAAACCACAGGTATAAAACATGCAGAAGCTTCAAAACATATCTTTAAAGCAATCTAAATCTTTAATAATATTTTGTATTGTCTGATAATGAGTGAGTTGGTGTGAACATAAAGCAAGAGAGTCAAGGCAATTTAGTTAAAAACATCTCCACACACAGCAGCTATTGTTTTGACTGTCTCATCAGTTTATCTCCTATAAAGGCAAATGATTTTTAAATTGTCTTACACAGCCCAAGAAAGCCATTACATTTAATTTTTGCAAAACCAGTTCTAGATTTTACAGTGAAGTGATAAATTTGTCCAGAGAGAATAATTGTTCACAAAACGTGAGAAGGAAGATCAAGTTTCCTAAGAAGGCTGAAAGGGCACATCATTTGCAACAGGAGCTACTAAAGAAGACTTGTAAACCATGATAGTGCTTGCTCTCTTGGGTCATTGTCTTTTCTTTTAATAAGAAATATTAATAAGAGGAGATTTTATACCTTCCATAGATACAGATCCAAGAAGACAACTCCACTTCTCTCACTTTCCAGTTCCTCTCCCTCCCTCCCTCCCTCCCTCCCTCCCTCCTTCCCTTTCTTCCTTCCTTCCTCACCTCTATCAGTTTTTGCTCAGGGTCCCTACTTTTTGTTTTACCTTTTTTATTCATTAGAGTATAAAGAATGAATTTTACAGATACAATTTCAAGAGCACACTGATATTTCCTCCCTCCTCTTCCTTCCTTTTTTATTCATTTATTTTATTTTTTGTTGTAACATGCTTCCAGGTTTTATCTTATAGCCACAGGCTGAATGCTCCTCTAAACAGAGTTGTACACGTAAAAGAGGTGCATCACTGTTCCTCCGGGGTGTAGACAAGGTTACAGATAACCGCTGAAACACATGTCAGTGTAGTTCAATATAAAGTTTCTGTTTATCCTCTACTAGCTAGAGCTAATGAAAAAACATGTTTTGTTTTGGGTCTGACTGACTTCACTAAGCACAGCGATCTCTAGTTGCATCCATTTTGTTGCAAAAGGCAGGATTTCATTGTTTCCGTGAAATGTATCACAGTTGCTTTATCCAGCCATCAGTTGATGGCCATCTGGATAGAGGGTCACTGTCTTTAATATTTGTGCAGAGAGTGATAGGATTGATATGGTATATCTTTGAAGCGGTGCATCAGAATTTTTCTGTTAAGATAACTGGTGAAGTTGGGAATTTGATCTAATTAGAACCTCTTCTAACCCTTGCAGATCAGCCAAGCACATGGCCTCCTGCGGCTAGGCAGGCCATTTGCTTTATGAGAATATTGTCCATTAGGGCCACAGTTACTTTAATGGCTAATTTCACACACTTTTCTCCTTTGTGGTCTTTTAACTGCTGTAATCTGAGCTTCTTTTAAATTGTTACCAAAATTAAACTTGGTATGAAGAAAACCTTTGCCATTCTCAGTGGGGTTTTCCTTCTGTTGGGAAGGCAGTAAGTTGGAAAACCAGCTACTATCTACTTAAAACTGACTCTGGAGAGCCATCATTTATGAAATTCTAGCTATGAGATGAAATGATTGCCATGTGATTTTTTTTTTTCATTAGTGGAAGAGTTTACTGGAAAACTCTTCAAAGTTTGGGTTGTATTAACAGAAATAATGCCTGTTAATGGTCCCTGAGAAACACTGTTTTATAATAAAATAATTCCTGGCTGAAGCAGAAACGATGGCCCATTGCAGATGTCCATTTGGCTTTTGAGAGCTGCTCTTTGAGCAAAAAGAGATTTGGGAATCTCTTGACCCTATACAATTTTCTGGGGAGAATTTCAACAATGCATGATAAATGAACAAATTTGGAAACAGAATAACTGCTCAGATGTTTGCATCTGTTTCTCCAACTTGTATTTATTGCTTATGGAGATCTCTGATTCCAGCAATCACTGAGGGATATTGATAACAAATGATAATTTTTTTCATCCACAGCGTGAATATCGTAAAGACTATGAGAAATCCAAAACCATCTATACAGCCCCTCTTGATATGCTCCAAGTCACTCAAGCTAAGAAATCTCAGGCAATTGCCAGTGATGTGGACTATAAGCATGTCCTACACAATTATAGCTACCCACCTGACAGCATCAATGTGGACCTGGCCAAGAAGGCCTACGCACTGCAGAGTGATGTGAGTAACTAAATTTTCTGTTGTGTTTTGGAGGTAGCCACTGAGAAGGGTGGGTGATAATTTCGAGTTTCTCAGTGGTGGTTTCTGCACTGTCCTATGTCTGTAAGCAGGTGGTACTGGGTATATTATTTCAGGACCCTAGAGGAGCATGCCCTCCAATGTTATGAGACCAGGGGCTGGCCTGCACCCTAGGATTGTTTTGCTTTGGAAAGTTACCATCATTGCTCAGTCTAGAATCTCTGTAAAACTCAGATAAGATGAAAGAATTATTGCAAGGATTTAAATACATGCAAAATACTTAGCATGGTGCCAGGTGCTGATGAATTCTCAATAAACATTTACTATTATTATCATTATCACTGCCAGTCTTGTCAATAGCTTTACAGAGATTTCTATTTGATATGAAAAGGAAAATATCATCTACAGCATAGATTTTTGTAACTGAGGTTAGGCTGAGCCATACAGTTGAATATTTTATACTAAAAATACTTTTATACTAAAAAAAAGGTAGTAAAATGCGCTACCATAAATTTAGCATCTTTATCTTTTTTAAAAGATTCATTTATTTACTTGAAAGGCAGAGTTATAGAGAATGGGAAAAGAGAGATCTTCCAGCTGTTAGATTACTTGACGAATGACTGGAGCTGGGCTGGTCAGGAACCAGGAGCTTTTTCTGGATCTCCTCTGTGGGTGCAGTTGTTTTCCCAGGCACATTAGCTGAAAGCAGGATGAAAAGTGGGGAGCTGAAATTCAAACCAGCACCATATGGGCTGCCAACACAGCAGTAATGGAATCTGCTACACCATAGTGCTGCCCTGATCTTTATCAATTTTAACTGTATAGTTTAGTTATATCAAATATATTCATATCATTGTGCAACCAATTTAAAAATTTTTTTCATCTTGCAAAACTGAGTCTCTATATTCATTAAGTGATGGCATCCATTTCCTCTTCACCCTAGTGTGGAAGCTTGCCACTCTTTGTTTGGATAATTGTGCTAGGTAGCTCACATATGTGGAATCACACATAGTATTTGTCCATTTAACGCTGTCCTTTTGGGGGTCAGCACAATGGCTCAACTGGCTAACTCTCCACCTCCAAGCAGAGGCATCCTATATGGGTGCCAGTTTGTGTCTCATCTGCTCCATGTTCCATCCAGCTCCTTGCTTGTGGCCTAGGAAAGCAATGATGCAAAATGTTGGGAACCTGCACCTGAATGGGAGAGCTGGAGGAAGCTTCTGGCTCCTAGCTTTAGATCAACTCAGTTCTGGCCTTTGCAGCTATTGGAATGTAAGCCAGCAGGTGAAGATTTTTCCTTCTATATCTCCTTCTCTCTGTAAATCTGCCTTTCCAATGGAAATAAACATTTTTTTTAAAGACTGTCATTTTCACTTAGTATGTCTTCAAGAGTTGTTCCTGTGGTAGCACATGTCAGACTTACCTTTTCAGGGCTGAATAATATCCCATTGTATGCATATACCGCATTTTGCTTATCCATTCATTTGTTTGGAAGCATTTGGATTGCTTCTGCATTTTAGTTATTGTGACTAATGCTGTTACCAACATGTGCCTCTGACTATCTCTTCAAAAACTGTTTTTCAGTTTGTTTATCCCAGTTGTTGAGTTGTTGGATTATGTAGGCATTCTAGTTTAATTTTTTTAGAAGTCACTCTACTTTCTGACACCCAAGTTGCATGGTTTTACTCTCCCCACTAATAATTCTTTACATATTGTTATATTATTGTGATTCGTTGAATTTTGTTGTGTTTCTTTATCCTGAAGAGATTGAAAGCTTCACAAGGTGATGACATATGCTTTGTTAAATTTTCAATCCTAATAAAAGATTCACCTTAATGAACAACAGAATGAATCTGGAAATTAAATTCCAGATACAGGCTATGGCAAGATAATAGAATTAGCTCATTATCTTACTAGTGTTACATAACTAATCCCCAAACAATAATTCAAAATAATAATTGCTCTCTTTGGTTAATTAATAATACATGCAACAACTTAAAATGTTAAATCAACTAGCAGAGAAACATATTCCTAAATTGACCAGTGCCCAGGAAGATCAATGTATGTGAACATTTAGCACAAATAAGGACTATCAAATCTCATTAGAAAATGAACAAAACTATCAAAGCAGCCATAGTCCTAATTTGACAATAGGAATATAACACTTAAAGAACCAGAGAATAATCATCTCATGTTCCATTATCTCAATATAAATATTTCACTTATTTGCAATCCAATATTGAATGTCTTTTTCCAGATTGAAACTAGGCTTCTACATATTTCCATTAAATTGGCAGTAGGGTTAAAATGGAACATATGCCAGTTAAAAACACAAACTTTGGAGTTGTTAGAATCTCTCACTAAAGAAATACTTAAAATAAACTTCATGTGTGGAGGAAGGAAGCCGGTCAGAAGTCTTAAAATTACTTTAAGTAGAAGATAAATATTATGTAATATGGGTGATGCTGAGCCAAGTAATATAATTTTTCTCCTGGTGCTGCAGGTGGAGTACAAAGCTGACTACAACAGCTGGATGAAAGGCTGTGGCTGGGTCCCTTTTGGGTCCTTAGAAATGGAAAAGGCAAAGCGAGCTTCAGACATCCTTAACGAGGTAAAGCTGCTGGGTGTGTAGGACAGAGATTTGCATGTAGGTCGTGCTTAGATCTCCTCACAGTATGACAAGTGCCTCTCTTACTGTTTCATACTGTGATCGTTGTTGCTGAGGGAAAAAGCTAACCATAGGCATGAATTAACTGGGCAGAATCACTTAAGCTAATCCTTCATGCTACAAACATTTCTAACAGCTCTCAAGGTACAATTGGCATACCATAGAATTCATATATGTGAAATGTACACTTCATACATTTCAGTTAATTCACATAATTGTGCAGTCACCACAACTGATTTATTAAATGCTTTCAGGAATTCAAGGTGTTCTCTCCTTATAGGCCTGCTCCCATGTTGAATTCCAGGCTCTCACTGATCTGCTTTCTAAGTTTTTGCCTTTTCCTAGGAATTCCTTCTGTATGTTATTTGCTTCAGTTTGTGTGTTTTTGAGCATCTTCAACATTTCTCTGTGTGCTTGTAGTTCATTCCTTTCTATTCCTGTGTATAAATAAGTCAGATTTTGATTATATTGCTAACAATAGATAAGCAAATTTTTCCAATTTTTGGGTGGTTATGAATGACACAACTGTTAGGAGAAGCTTGTTTGGAGAACTTTGTCAAATTCTAATGATTTTAATGTAGCCTGTAACTAATTATTCAGCCTCAGAAAAAGAATGATGTTGAAGTCCAGAAAGCAGCAAGTATCATCAGCCTCTGTCATCAGCTGATGTTTGTCCCTGTTGTGGGTGACTGCATTGTCAAGAAGGGTACACATCGTCAAGGGAAGAGACAGGGGAGGCTGTCTTCCGCCTTGACTCTTGCTTAGTGAATTTGCTCTTATTTTTTGGAGGGGGGCAAAATCCACTTCCTCAGATCTTTCAGGAAAGGTCCTTGTGGTAGTTTTCAGAAGTCTGATGCTGAAAACCCAATATTACTATATATACAGGGGTGGCGTGTATAATACACACAAAACAAGAGGGTTGGGAAACTTGTAAGAGAAGAATATAAGAGTAAGCATAGCTTAAAAGAAAGTGTAGCTAGAAGTTGTGAGCTTCTCATGGGACACAACCCCCAAATCACCTGTCTTGTGCCTCTTTAGCACTTCAGTGATAATCTGTGTTGACTTGCCACCTTAAGGCCTGTGAGCAGACGTCGTCAGTGTCCTCTTGATAACCCTAGCTTTTGCCTTAGGGGCTTTAATTGCTGACAAAGTGATGTGAGAAAAAGACATTCCTGAGAATGTGCTGGTGTCCAGCAAAGACAGCCCAATCTCCCCTATCAGCTTTCTGTTAATCCCTTAGTGATCCCGTGTGCTATTTCTGGATTTAAGAAGATAGTTGAAGTCTGGCTCCTGAGCTTCTATTGATTTGTATTGCTCCAAACCATGCAAAGTTAATCTGATTTAAAAAAAAAAACACTTTTATTGGAAAGTTAGCTACACAGAGAAGAGGAGAGACAGACAAGAAGATCTTCCATTCACTGATTCACTCCCCAAGTGGCCACAACAGCCAGAACTGAGCCAATCTGAAGCCAGGAGCCTGCAGCCTCCTCCAGGTTTCCCATGTGGGTGCAAGGTCCCAAGGCTTTGAGCTGTCCTTGACTGTTTCCCAGGCCAGAAGCAGGGAGCTGGATGGGAAGCAGGGCTGTCAGGATTAGAACTTGCACCCATATGGGATCCAGACACATGCAAGATGAGGACTTTAGCCACAAGGCTACCGTGCTGGGTCCAGTTAAACTGGTTTTAAAAACACCTGCCTTGCATTTGCTTCTTTCAGACCCATTAAATATCTGGTCATTTGTGTTTTATCAGCAAAAATTTGCCTGTCTCTCTGAAATGAAATCAATGATTTTGACATACTAGCCTTCTGCCAAAAAAAAAAGCAACCTGGTTTTGTTTTTGATTCCCCAAACAGAAAAAATATCGCCAACATCCAGACACTCTAAAGTTTACTTCAATTGAAGATGCTCCAATTACAGTGCAATCCAAGATTAACCAGGCCCAGAGGAGTGATGTAAGTGTTAATCCTGTCGATGTTTTAGTAAATGCTTACTAACTGCATTACATTTGTATTTCAAATGTACTGGTCACCCGCAGCTGCCGTGCAGCCTGAATAACCTCAACTACCAGAGGCACTGCATCATCCCGATGCATACACAATTATTCATGACTTTAGAATTTTATGTACATTGTGCTTGCCTCTCCTTTGGGCCACTTGAAGTTACTTTCTAAAGAGAAGGTTTCTCTGAGTGAGAAGGATGACTACATCTCTATTGCTTGGAAAGACCAGAAAGAATGAATAGCAAGAGGTACTGTATCAAATGAGTTATCTAGTTAACATTGAAGTTAGATGTAAAACAAATGTCAAATGTAGTCAAAACATTCTCCAAGTCCCTTAGTTCTTTACAAAATGTAATAAAGGTGGTTGATGGATTCAGCTTGGTTATTGTCCCTGTGCTCAGGCAGATGTGTGTAGCTTAACCTGTTCATCAGTTGGCCTTTGTGAGCCAGTTTGCACCAGGTGCCCTGACTTGGTTCCAGTGCTTCTTGGTGCACATACCCAGGGGTTTTCATTAAATTGATCCAGTACTAACACAAGACTCTATACAACTGTCTTGAATGCCTACAGATATTTGTGGATGAATATGAGGATAGCATAGGTGATGTCTTTTCTAAAGCCACCTCTGTGTAGTATGACTTGGTCTGAAATTATTTCCCTGTGTCATTAAATGTTTCTCTGATTGATTGATTTGTTAATATGTTCTCAACCCCTTCCAGATCGCTTACAAAGCCAAAGGGGAGGAAATCCTGCACAAGTACAGCCTGCCAGCAGACCTGCCGCAGTTCATTCAGGCTAAAGTCAATGCCTACAACATCAGTGAGGTATGGATGTGTGCTGAGACGTGGATATGCCTGTTCAGCCTTTACCAGCATGGTCTCTCAGCTATAGTCCCATGATATTCTTCTTTCAGAATATGTACAAGGCAGACTTGAAGGACTTAAGCAAGAAGGGGTATGACCTGAGGACCGACGCAATTCCCATCAAAGCTGCCAAAGCTGCCAGGCAGGCAGCGAGTGATGTAAGTCCAGCCATGGTATCACACCGGGAGATTAGGAAACATGACACAGTGGCCTTGGGGTTTGATTGATGGCCCCAAAATTTCCACATCTGCTAAAATCCCCTACTGGAAGCCACTCTGGTTGTGAACTATTTAAAAATGAAAGTTTCCTAAACAAATCGGGCTTTTCCCTGGGAAATAATTTCTACAAAGGCTCTTCAAATAGTTTGTGGAAAACAGAATTAAAATAACTTGTGGTACAAAAAAAAAATCTAAATCTAGGTATATAGTCTTTTTTTCAGGTTACATGAACCTGTGATGATTCCTCATACAATCTTTCTTTCATCGATGATTTCTACACCCCTGAACTTACAATTATCATCTGTAATGCTATTTATCTATATTGCTAGGTTTCAAAAAGTCACATTACATTACTTATGAAAATAAAGAAATGACTTGCTATTTAAGTCATGACAGTCTCCTAATGGTTAAAATTCTATCCCCAAGCTTTCTGAATCTGTAAGGTTTTCCTTTTTCTTAATTTCCCTAATTACCTCCACTGATAAAACTTCATAGCCTCTGATAGTCACTAGTTTCCATTGAAGTTAGCAGTTCATTTTGTACTCTATTTTACTTTCACTCAAATGTGCCACGATGTCACTTTGCTCTTTGAGATGTGGATAGAACAGGCTTGAACTCCCACTTGTCCTAAAGGAAGTGGGACCCCACCACTACCTCTGACAAGATGTCTAGCTTCTGTTTCCTGATCACCTCCAGCTCCTGGTTTGTGTACAGTCATTTTGTCTGAGCTCTCCTCAACTTTTTTTTTTTTTTTTACTGGTTTACTTCTTTCTGCTCTGCCCAACTCCAAAGTCAAACATAGCCCCTTCTGATTTTCCAGAAAATTCCAGGCAACACTTTGCTCATGGTCTGAAATGAAGTCTGTATTGCATGACATTGAAGAGCGCTCATCCTCATCCTGAAGAGCCTTGCCTCTCTGGCTTTCCCACGGATACCCTTCCTTAGCGGGTGCTCTCCCTTAGCCACCTGTCAGCTGACCTTCCACAGCCCTTTTCTCACATCAGCTTCTGATTAACAGGAACCTCTCCTGGTCTTGCTAAGAAAGGTCAACCCCCCTTATTTTATTACACAGAGCCAATTATTGTTTACCTATTACTGGTTCTGGGTGCCCCTTGGATACCCAGTTCTAATACTGGCAAAATTCTGTGACTGATCAAACAAATAACCATTGCTTTTAGGCTCTTATAGAGATTGTGACACATTTCGATTTTCTCCCCAACATTGTTAGATGTAAAGAACCAGTATGGGGATTTATGTTGTCATTGATACAAATTACGCTAATGTTTCCATCTTAAGTTTTCTTAGGTAGGCAGAAACAGCTATAGACAATCTAATTGGGTCCAAACAGCATTTTATCTTACCAGGTTACATTTTTGCATGCAGTTTATGCAGCATGCAGTTTTCATTGCAGCATACAGTTGCCTTTTCTTCTTATTCTGCCTCCAAAGATTCACTTAAGCATAGGAATTATTTTTATTCGCATCTGTACAGAGCAAGCACAGGAACATCCTCCTGTCATGATTCCCTAGACAATGTATCTCACAGCTACTTGGATAGCATTTACATTGTAGGAGGTATTGCAAGAAATCTACACATGGTTTTAAAGTACATGGGAGGACCACATAGGTTGTTTGTACATACTACACCGCTTTATGTAATAGACACGAGCATTCATAGATTTTGATTCCTGGGAAGGTCCTGAAAGTGATTGTCCTTAAATATATGAAGGGCAACTGTATTTGCAGGTGAATAACTGGCTATTGAAGTATAGAAATTCTGCCACACTCAATTACTTCAACTGTGGCCCCCATTTCAGTAAAATCTTCAGAAGTACCATTTTAAAAGATGTCCACCTTTGTTTCCAATAGGTTCAGTACAAAAAAGATTATGAAAAAGCTAAAGGCAAAATGGTTGGCTTCCAAAGTCTTCAGGATGATCCTAAGCTGGTTCATTACATGAATGTGGCCAAGATACAATCAGACCGGGAATACAAAAAAGACTATGAGAAGACAAAGACCAAATACAATACACCCCATGATATGTTCAATGTGGTGGCAGCAAAGAAAGCTCAGGATGTTGCCAGCAACGTCAACTATAAGCATTCTCTCCATCATTACACCTATCTTCCTGATGCCATGGACCTGGAGCTGTCCAAAAACATGATGCACATACAGAGTGACGTGAGTGCCACCCACTTCCCAGCAAATCTGCCTGTTAGTTCAAAGCCTGCATGAAAGAAACCACTACCTGGGTCCTCATTCCTCTTTTCTGCCCTTCCTGTAGAATGCCTATAAGGAAGACTACAACACCTGGATGAAAGGCATTGGATGGATACCTATCGGCAGTCTTGATGTAGAGAAAGTTAAAAAGGCGGGTGATGCCCTTAATGAAAAGAAGTACAGGCAACATCCAGACACCCTCAAATTTACCAGCATTGTGGACTCCCCAGTTATGGTCCAAGCGAAACAGAACACACAGCAAGTCAGTGATGTGAGTACAGCTAAAGAGTGGAGAATGGCTTTTCTTTAGTTCCCTCTGAAATACTGTGACATTTGGGTAAATTTGATATAGTGCAGTAGGTTTCATTCTAGGATCAGATACACACACAGATGCAGAATATAAGTTTAAATTAAGACGTTTTCATGGCCAATTAATCATTAAATTTTATATTAATTTGCATATTTATGCTTTGTAAATAAAACAGTAACACAAGAAGATAGCACACGTGACTATGTTTTCCCCCTCATAATTCAGCACACACAATAAAACTTTTCAACTTATGTCTTGGGGGAAATTAGTATTGTTTTCATGCAAATTATGAGCAGAATGTATGCTTTGGCTAAAGTGAAAAATTCTCAAGGCTAAGTATATTGCGGAATTAAAGGACCTCAAAACCACTCATTACTTCATCTAATGAATGTTTTTGAACACCTGTGGTGTGCCAGGCACCACATGCTGTGCTGAGGATATAAAGGTTAAATAGACAAGGGTGAATGGGTGTGAGAATGAACAATTAAAGACAAGAGCCTCAAAGAAAGCTGTGGATCCAGGCATATAATGTAGGCCCATGCTTAGTAAGCACAGAGGAAGAGGGAAGCTGCCTGGCAAACCAGGAAATGGCATATTCCCTGCAGAAGGAACAGCATAACAACAAAGAAGCAAATGGTTCAGGATTGTCACCTGCCCGATTGTTGAGGGTCTTGTTCCCGAAACGTGGAATCTGGACATTGTGGCTTAAGCAATGTGAGATGTTGAAAATATATGTAGAGTCACAGTATCAGATCTGTGTTGTAAAATCTAGCTCTGGGAAAAAGTATGGGTGCTACACATAGGAAGAATGGGACAGGGAACAAGAAAATGAACCAGAAGCCTGTTAGAGAAAACCAAGAGGAGCCTTCGCTGAACTTAAACTAAGGCAGTAGCAATGGAAAATAAAGAAATATTTAGAAAGTGGAATCCATGAAGTTATGTGAATGTATAGACAGAGTTCCCCACAGGCAGTGAGGAATGAAAGATAACTTTTGGATTCCTACCAGAAATTATTTAGTGTTTGAGGCGTAGAGTTCTTCATGCTGTGAAATATTAAGCATTTTACTGCAGTGCAAATCTAAAATGTTATTTCAAAAGCTGCAAAAGAGAGGGAGGAGCAGGGAGTAGAGGAATGAGGTAAAACTGGAGGAGGAAAGTGAATATCACTGTGTTCTATACAACTAATATGTTGTATTTTGTACAGCTGTAACATAGTTTTGCCTACAAATCATATTGAACCTTTTGAATACTAATTAAACCTACAATTAGAAATTTTTTTCCTGAGAAATGCAATCACTACTTCACAGATATGCAAAGCAAAAATAACAACAAAATGTGTATAAAGTCAGAAAAGGGTGGGAGAATGCCTTTTGTGGTTTTAGCAATAGAAATACAAGGAATTATGCTACGAATAATTCCTATAAGCATGAAAGTACTGTTTGCACTGTTGGCAGTATGTTTTGTGCTTGCGACTGTTTTGCAGATCTTGTACAAAGCTAAAGGAGAAGATGTAAAGCACAAATATACTATCAGTCCTGATCTTCCTCAGTTTCTCCAGGCCAAGTGCAACGCTTACAATATAAGTGATGTAAGTAAGGCTTTCGATGGTGCGGGAAACCAAGGACGGACCTAAAAGAAGGGAATTTCAGAGTAGGATGATGCCTTCACAGTTGCTGAAGTCACCCTCCTGCGTAACCCTCCTGATCACCTATCCCATGAGGGTGATTCTTCACCTCCCATGCTGGTCCTTTCATGTGGAGGATGGCTCCAAAGGATGCAGTATTCTTTACCTTGAGCTCTCTGCTCTGCCAACACGTGCACTTAGCCCGGTTTTGTATGTGGAGTAGTTAATGTCCTCTGTAAAAGTAAAAATAAATGGAGTTTTCTTTAGTAGTCCTAAAATTTTAAATGTGGTCAACAGGTTCTTTCTTGAGCTTCTCTTCAACATACTGAACAACTTTGTTTTCTCTAGCTAATGTTTGCGTGCCATGGTTTCCAGGACCTTTATCGTTTCCTCTGTAACCACTCTGGTTTTTCAGTATGTGTGCAAACCAGATTTGTGTGAATCAGTATAGAGTCCAACTGTTACATGTGACACATTTAGTGTGACATTTGCTAATGTGATTTCCTGGAGTAGCATGTGTGAGACAGGGTTTCTTCAGTTTGTATACTGGAAAAAAATATGTTAACCCCAGCAGTTGAGGAAACACTTTAGTTGATCGATACCTAATAAGCTGAAACTCTTTGGGTCTTTACTTCCCAGGTCTGCTACAAACGGGACTGGCATGACTTAATAGCCAAGGGCAACAACGTACTTGGTGATGCTATTCCCATAGCTGCAGCCAAGGCATCAAGAAATATCGCCAGTGACGTGAGTAAACATTTTAGGAGAAACCTGGGTGATTGCCTTTTTAAAAAGTAATCAAATGTGTGCATGTTCAAACTGATGCTTGATTGAATTAGAGACATTATCAGTCTCTGTATCTGTTGATGTTTTGAAAACCTGTCACTTTGCAACATTCTGTTGGGTTGACCCCACCTGGTAAGGCTGTCATAAGTCTGACAGCAGCTTTCCTCCTTGATTCACAGGCCAAGTTACTTTCTCTGGCACATTTCTGTGGCAGCCTTGCATTTACTTTCAGAAGGAACACGCTAAATGACATGAACATGTTAAATTCAGATCACTGCTTCTGCTATAATCATATCAAGACAGTTGAAAAGATGCTATATAAAGTGTGCAGATAATTATAAACTGGGAAAAAAAATCTACTTTTAAAATGATTTTGTTTTATGTGAATTTATGCTCACGTCATCTGGTTTTTTAGAAAAAATATACACTTGGATTTCTCATGTTTGAAAAAAGTTTTTTCAGAAAGTGAGCATGTTTTGTAGAATTCTTTGTCACATGCTATTCCAGGGGCTAATTACAATCTTCTTTTGAGAAAAGTGAAGAATGGCGCAATCATATGTGCATACTATTATAGGAAATGGGGGTATGAAAGTTTTACAGCTTTCCCCCTAAGGATTGATACTGAAAAGACCTTCCTCACCAGTTTGTAATATCTTTCTGTGAAAAATACTCAGGTATTTGTGGTAGGAAGTGAAGATCTAAAGTAAAATGAACCTTTTATCTAAAACACTTGTATAGTTCTTTCTCTAACATGCTTGGAAATTGATCATCCTGTCAACTGCTAAATCTTTGTGTACGATTTGTTACTTAAACTGCACGACCTGAGTACCTAGCAGGGTTAGAGGACATTTTTATTTTCTTGCATAAAAGTTGAGGTATTGGTCTGTTGCAGGGTTGTTCAGTCTATAATTTGTTGCTGATCACAGCACTGTAAGGCTTTGGACAACAAAGCTTTTGCATCCACAATTTTACTCATGAGAAAAGCCCCAGAGGTCTCTGCCCCTACTGTTACTTCTTAACTCCTTTGCAGCTGCTGTAGCAGAGGGCTTGGGAAACTAGCTGCTGAAACCCGGAGTGGGTGAAGTCTCAGCTAATTGAAAAGCTTGATTCGCACCTACAATAAGAAATTACACGAGGTTGGGGAAGTCCCATCCCTATGAAACTAAGAAATATTGATCTTCTATTTTGTATTTGTTACATCAACATTAAGTGATAAAGTTTATTTGTTTTTTTTTGTTTATTTTTAATGAACGTGCAAATCATATATAGAAACCAGAGCAAAGAAATGAAACTGGTCTTGTACTTATTGTGATGTTCTCATGAAACCAAGAAATAGTTGAAATAAACATTTTCGCTCCACGCAGTCGGGGGACATGCTTTGCATTTCTGGGACACTCTTCAAGATGTTCACAATGTTCTGAGAACCTTCATGAGTAAATAGAAATGTTGCACCCAATGTTATCTTTGGTAAAGACTTTGCTAACTGGAATCCCTTTCTGCAGTATAAATACAAGGAAGCTTATGAGAAGTCCAAGGGAAAACAAGTGGGTTTCAGAAGCCTCCAGGATGATCCCAAGCTGGTCCATTACATGAATGTGGCAAAGATGCAGTCTGATCGTGAATACAAAAAGAACTACGAGAACACCAAAACCAGCTATCATACCCCCGGAGACATGGTTAGCATTACAGCTGCAAAGATGGCCCAGGATGTTGCTACCAATGTCAACTATAAACAGCCAATACATCACTACACATATCTTCCTGATGCCATGAGTTTCGAGCACACGAGGAATGCGAATCAAATTCAGAGCGATGTGAGTATACATAACACAACACACCAGGGGGAGTTTGGCTTTAAAAGACAATCAGATCTTTCTGTGTAGTTATAATTCTGAGTGCAGTGAGACCGTTGAAAGATGATGCATTCTAAGAGAAGCAGCCACACTGTTGAAAGATAGCTAAGACACATGGTAGGCAAGTTCTCTGGCTTGCACCATAATAGCTACCATAGTCTTTATTAACTTATGGATGAATGATAAAGCTGTGTTCCACTAACGGTGTAAGGTACCTTGATTCTCAGTCAGGAGAAATGGGTACTCCATGGGGACTACTTTAATGGTGACAGATATGTGATCATAAATGCAAAATGGGAGAACTCTTTCTTCAGGCAGTTTTTTTTTTTTCAACTTCAAGTCACACTGTCATCCATATAAATCTATGTAATGTGTCATCTGGAACTATCAGGAAAGGTTTGGTGCTTGCAGCATGATTCATGGAGAACTGCACTTGGGAGATGTTTAGTATTCAGGGCATTTCCTTCTGCAGGAGCAAGATTTCTATAAGAATTGTCACTTCTAAAGGGAAGACACTTTGGTGCCCAATGCAAATCTGTCTCCCCAGCTGAGATCAGGAGTAGCTTTCCGTGGGCAGCATGGGTGAAATTCAGAGTTTTAGAATCTTCAGTGAAATCAAAAGGACAGTCCAATTTTATTGAAGGGCATTTTTTAAAGTCAGTACCCATGGAAGTATGTGACCTAAATTCTCTTCTGTGTTGTGTAATGCAGCTGGCAATAGAACTGCATTTTCTTATTGCTAGATTCCAGGTAATGAACCCTGGCAGACACAGGCTAACAAGCATGCTGAAAAGAGTTGCCAGTTGTTTCCTTGGAGAATTGCAGATTCCGGAACTAGCTCTTGAATGTTCTCTAGCGTCTCTCTTCAAGGAGCTTAACTCTTTTACAGAATGTATACAAGGATGAGTACAACAACTTCTTCAAGGGCATTGGATGGATTCCTATTGGTTCTCTGGAAGTTGAGAAGGCAAAAAAAGCAGGTGACGCATTAAATGAGAGGAAATATCGGCAGCACCCAGACACCATCAAGTTCACGAGTGTGCCTGATTCCATGGGCATGGTTTTGGCTCAGCATAACACCAAGCAGCTAAGTGACGTGAGTGATTTCCCCTTCCAAAAGATTTGTCCATGAAAAAAATCTTTTCTGGCAAAACCACTCAGCCTTCCTGATTCAATATGTGAGGATGCATCAACTTTGGGAAAGAAACTGGTTTTGGAGACGTAAGGGAACAATTTCACTTTTGAAGCAACTTGAAACTTAAACAGAGAAAGCAATAAGAGGCTATTCTGAATTTGCTTTATTCTCCGAATGCAGAGTCTGTGCTTTTTATAAGCAGACTCCCACCTGTTGTACATGTGAAACGACACTGTTACTATTATCATCCATGTAAATTGCAAAACAGACTATTGACTACCGCAAGTCACAGTGTTGAACCTGACGACATGGGGATGGGACAGAATGTCCTTGACCCATTGCCTGGCAGCTCCATGTTCCGAGAGGCAGGTTCTGAACAGGGTCTCTGGGATAAGACGAGAGGTTTGTCTGTGGTCCTCTGAGGTCTCCTGTATGAGACCAAGATTCCTATTCCTTTGGTCAGAGACTGAGTACTATCTGCAGTGCCTCACTTCATTTGGTAATTTCAGAACTCTGCTGAAATGTCTCCACCAGGAAAAGAGAAGTAATTAAAAAAGCAAAGAAAGGCCATCTCACTGTGGTTTTTGCCTCTGATTCTAGAACCTAGGGGACACTTTCCTCCTCTCCACTTTGAGGCTTGTGTCTGAATTTTATTTCTCAGGATAGCCTCTTGCCTGCCATTTGCTACATATGCTGAAAGATTCATTCTATTATAGTGGTAATCAGTCATATAAATTCTTTTGTTTCTTACTGAGAAGGTGTTGCTTCTCACTGTGTGAGAAGTGTTGCTGGCAGTTAACTGGAAGAATGGTTCACTTGCTGCTTTCATTCTTTGTCATCTCCATAAATGCCATCAATATATCCCCAATGTTTCAAGTTGAAAATTTGGCACCTGCCACTGACACCCCTCTGTGTGAACCCCACATCTATTGCCTCACTGAGTTAGCTTCCTAGCTGGCTCCCCACTGACTTGTTGGAGTGTTGCTATCTCTAAGCTTGTGCCAGTCTCCGTGCCTTCTGGCTTCTACATCTCATAGAGGTGACTGATGGCCTCTGGCTTGGGACCTCTGGCCAGGGTCTCAGCCCATCACCAGAGGAACATCTTGAAGACATAAATAAACCATGTTCCTCTTTAGTGTAAAAAATCTTCCAGGAGATTCTTGTACTTCAAATGAAATCAGAACTCCTTAATTTGGCTGAAAAGCCCCTTTGCCCCCCCCACCACTGCCCGTCTAATCCTCCCAGTCTTCTGGGCAGAGGCCAGCCCTGTGACTCAGTTGTTCTCAAATCCCCCAAAGTGGTGGATTCACTATTACCTCAAGAGAGTTATGCTCAGTCTGGAGAGTAGAGAAGGACTGGGCAGAAGAGCCTTCAGAGCCTTGAGGCTGGAAATGGTGAGACCCCCACCTGGGGGGATTTGAGAACAACTGTGCCTTTACTGATCAAACTTACTTTTCTGCTACAATTACTCTGTTTGCAATACTCTGCAAATCTCGTCATAAATAGTTGGTAGCTTCTGTATTTATTGTCCCTGTCCTTTAACTGGAAGGTAAGCTCCAAGAGGTTGGGATTGTCCCTGTCACCACTTCACTCGCAGCACCTGCCGGCCATGCCCAGCCCACAGTGCTGGCCAACAAATCCTGGGGCAATGAGGATATGGCTGTGTCCACTAGAGTGGCTTCTTAATGGTCCTGGATGAGGGAAACACTAGTGATAACCTTTGTTGTGTAGGGCCATATGCTTGATGAAGCTCACATTAAGCCAGCTAATGACCCTCATGTGCTGTCTCGTTTCATCTCAGTTGAATTACAAGGTGGAGGGGGAGAAAGTGAAACACAAGTACACTCTGGACCCTGACGTGCCTCAGTTCATTCAAGCTAAGGTCAACGCCCTCAACATGAGTGAAGTGAGTATTCGGCCAATGCCAGCCTGACACTGTATGCGTAGCCCTGTCCTTTTGATTTCTGGTTAACTGTTGCATGGAATATTTAAGAGGACCAAACTGAGTGTGGCCACTGTGGAGTCTTCACTCTAGACCCTAACTACCAATTCATAAAGAGTGCAGAGGCCAACTGACTTTAGCTAAAGTGGGCTCTGACTCTTTTAGTGGCTTGTAAAATCAGTCTGACAGGTTGTGTAGTGTTTTGTGAAAACAAAGCTTTACCTTTCTATTGCTTTTTGCCAACAGTGTTTCTCTGTTAAGATTATACTGTTCATACAATTTTCTTATTTCCATTTTAAATAATTTGATACCAGGGAGACAATCCAGTAGTCCTAATTCTGCGAATTGCTTGAGGAGAAAGGGATATATTAGGTCATCCTCTATGAGAAATATTTTTGGTATCGTTTTTCATTTCTTATTTAATGATGTCAAATAATAAAATAGTGGTTTTTTTTTTTTTGAAGGCTCACTATAAAGCAGACTGGAAGAAAACCCTTGCTAAGGGCTATGACTTGAGACCTGATGCCATTCCCATTGTTGCTGCAAAGAGTTCCAGGAATATTGCTAGTGATGTAAGTCTAATGTGAAAGCAGTAAACTCCATCTGTGCATATATTTTAAAAAATCTGTATATTGTCTATGAGACCATATGAGCTTACATAAGGGAACAAAAAATATAAAGAGAAGAGTGCTAATTACCAAAGTGCTAATGAGTTTTTCAATGTGACTTCACTTAAGAACTTTTAAAACTTACTACAGTATTAAAAAATTCAAAAAATGATATGTGAAATTCTCAGTATAACTGTTTTGAATTAGAAAATTTTGGATTTTATCAGGAAAGGATATTGGCATATTAAATATCACTAAATCAAGAAGTCTCCAAGTATTTAAAAAAATAGTTTTAATCTTAGGAACCCTACAAAAAAAAAAAACCTCTCTGAGTTATGGAAAACCAGGGAGAATTATAGATTAAAGATGACTTCTTTAATGGTTGACTTATTTGAAAGTCAGAATAAGAGATGGAAAGATTATCTTCATTCCTTCCCAAATGGCCATAATCCCTGGGCCTTGGTGAAGTCAAGATACAGGTCTCTTCTGTGGGTGGTAGAAGTCCAAGTAATTGGGCTAGCACCTTATACTGCCTTCCCAGGCATGTTAGCAGGGAAGAGCCGAGACCTGAGCCATTGTTCTAACACAGGATGCTGTAATACAGGGTTAGAGCTTAACCTGTTACAGTATTAACACCGGCCCAAAGAAGAGCACTTTTTAAGAGACAGATGTATTTATTTTTAAGACTTATTTATTAAGTGAGTATATGCAATTGTAAAAAGTTAAGAAAAAGGAAGGAGGTGAGTGTAGGGAAACACAGGCAGGAGGGAGGGTAGAGTGGAAGTATCAATACTCAAATATGAAATTTGTTCATGTTATGTAAAATTTTTTAAATTTACATTTATTTGAAAGCTATGTGGCACAGAAAAAGGATGATACAGGAAGAGTTCCATCTGCTGGCTCACTCTCCAAATGGCCACGATGGCCAACTCTGAACCATCAGGATTTTCATGTGGATATCAGGGGTCTAAGCATTTGGGTATCATCTGTTACCTTCCCAGGTGCATTAGCAGGAAGTTTGATCAGAAGTGGAGCAGTCAGATCTCAAACAGTCTAACATGGGATGCTAGTGTCACAAAGAGCAGCTTAATCCTTTTGTGCCACAACATGCTGGCCCCTAAGCAATAGGATTTCAGTAGGCTGGCATTGTGGCTTAGGGGGTATCATGGTTTTAACACCGACATCGCATATGGGCATGATTTGAGATCTGGCTGTTCCACTTCCAATCCAACTCCTTGTTAATGCATCTGGGAAAGCAGTGAAAGATGGGCCAAGTACTTGGGCCTCTGCACTCACATGAGAGATTGCGATGAAACACCCAGCCTGGTCCTGGCTGTTGTTGTCATCTGCAGAGATAACCAATAAATGAAAAATGTGTCTGCCTCTGCATCTAACCTGCCCTCACAAATGTATAAATATTAAAAAAAAGAGTAATGTTTTCCTAATTAATCATATTTTTATAAATTAAGTCATATTTTGTGTATGAATCTACATGGGACATAACTTGATACATTCATTTAAAATCCAATGCATCAGTTTTTTATGTTGGAAAGTTGTTCCTGATTATGTAAAGTTTTAAAACACAATATAAACTAGAAATAGAACAAGTAATTAAAACAGATATTCAATAAATACGTTTTTTAGTAATTTATGAATATATTCCAAAAAAATCTGCTTCTGAATAATCTAAGCTACAAATTATACCATTCTTAATTATCTTCATAGCAATGCCAAGACCATTCATTAAAATATTTTGGTAGTAGTTTATTTTTTTTAAATCTTAAAAATAGATGTGTTGCTTAGATTCAGACTGAATGCTTTGACTTTGCTTATTCTGTGATACTCATTTAGTCTGTACAAGCCTCTTCCCTGAAAAGTCTCCCTACCTTCCTCTTTTCAATAGTGCAAATATAAGGAGGCCTATGAGAAAGCCAAAGGCAAGCAAATTGGATTTCTCAGTCTTCAGGATGATCCTAAACTGGTTCATTACATGAATGTGGCCAAGATACAGTCAGATCGTGAGTACAAAAAGGGCTATGAAGCCAGCAAGACCAGGTACCACACGCCTTTGGATATGTTCAGTGTGACGGCAGCCAAGAAGTCTCAGGAGGTTGCTACCAACGCCAACTACAAACAGCCTTTCCACAACTATACTCTCCTGCCGGATGCCTTGAACGTGGAGCACTCCAGGAATGCCATGCAGATCCAGAGTGATGTAGGTCCCTGCCAGTGGCTGGCGGCACAGTTAGGGAGCCCTTTCTTGTGGGTGGCAGGGAAGAACAAGATCCAGGTGCTCCATCCTATGTCTGGCTGAACTCACTGCTATTATGAATCTCCTTCAGAACCTGAAATCCTAGCTTTGCTTATTTCAATGATATGCAGCCTTGCTAATGCTTTTGTGGCTACATGTAAGACTTTGAATATTAGGCCACCATATAAAATATCTATGAAAAGTGAAGATGCTAAAATAAGCGATATATAACTTTCTGCCTAAAATTATATTACCTCTTCCTTATTCTTCAGGGAAATTGAATTTGTAAAGAATTTTTTGGGTCAGGATTTTCTCTTAAAAACAATGATCAGTGCAATTTTTTTCTGATCCTTTTATACCTCTAAAAGATGGCAGAAGGTGGACAGGTAGGAAGTAGACCGGTATCAGGCTCTTAATGATAAATTAAAATGTCCCTTTTTTGTTATAAAGAATCTGTATAAATCTGACTTCACCAACTGGATGAAAGGGATTGGCTGGGTCCCCATCCAGTCCCTGGAAGTGGAGAAGGCAAAGAAAGCAAGCGAGATCCTTAGTGAGAAGAAGTATCGCCAGCATCCTGAGAAACTCAAGTTCACCTATGCCATGGACACCATGGAACAGGCATTGAACAAAAGTAACAAACTCAACATGAACAAGGTGAGCATTTTTTCTGTTGGCCTCAGCAGAGCACTTCCGTAGTCCTCGGGCCTAGGAGCCTGGGATGCCTGTAAAAATTTTTCTGATAATTGTGCTGGTGGTGAGGTTTCTCTGTCTAGACTTATCCCCCAAATCTTTGTCTCTTCTGTCTCCTCTTGATCCTGCTCACTCTGTTTCTCATTTGTTGTCATTTGTTCCTTAGACTGTCCCTTAAGTTAGGGATCCAACAGAACTGCAGAGCTTTACCTAGTTGAGAGGCTGGGGCATGAAGTCCTCTGTTGCTTGGGTGGTTGAGGGTACCCTTACTGAATGGTTTTTGTTGTTGCTATTGTATGCCCAGGTGCCTCAGCCCCCTCTGCTTGCCTTTGATCTGGTTTGTACTCTCAGATTTGGCCATGTTTTCCATGGGGTTGCGTAGATCTTACTCTGCAGTCTTCTACTGTAAGCTGATGTACTCACCTTCTTCTTGCAGAGGCTCTACACTGAGAAATGGGATAAAGACAAGACCACCATTCATGTCATGCCTGATACTCCAGATATCCTGCTCTCCAAAGTAAACCAAATCACCATGAGTGATGTAAGTGTAGATTAACAATAGCAAAGGCTGGGGAGAAGCTGGAAGGGAACTACTACTCTGGCAATATCCATCTTCTCCATGGTAACCACTTTGAAATTGGGATCTCCATTTTAACCCAGATAACAATAATTGGTTGTGTTTCTATTTCATTATTTAGAAACTGTACAAAGCAGGCTGGGAAGAGGAAAAGAAGAAGGGATATGACCTGAGACCTGATGCCATCTCTATAAAGGCTGCCAGAGCTTCTAGAGACATTGCCAGTGATGTAAGTGCTTTCCCAGGGCCTTCTTCATTCTGAGCAAATAGGAACAAATGAGCCAAGCTTGTATGTTCCAAGGAGCTGCCGTCAGCTCCACTTCAGTGGTAACACCATCCCACCTGACATATGAGACATCTCCCTTTTGTTCATTATTTAGCATACACAGTGGTCAAAGTATTCAACTAAGAGATTAAAATGTTCATATGCTTTTTCAGAGTGCCCGAGTTTGCATTCCTGATTCCAGTTGCTTGCTAATGCAAACCCTGAAAGACAGTAATGGTGGCTCAAATAATTGCATTCCTGCCACCCCAGGAGAGATCTAGATTGAGTTCCTGACTCCCAGCTTTGGCCCAATCCAACCGTGGCCACTGCAGGCATTTATAGAAGTGAAACACAAATGGGAATTGTCTCTGTCTTTCAAAAAAAAAAATTTTTTTAAATGACTGGATCTGTTAAAAATAAGTTGCTCTTAGTGATTTTAAATCATTTATAGCCCATTCTTAATCAGATGTAAGAATGCCTACGTATTTTACCCAGGAAGCCCAGGGCCAGGCTCCTTCCTGACTTTAAAGGTACATGTGAAATCATGTAGCAGCCTTTTCTGCTTCTTTGCTAAATATTGAAAGCTCCTTTCTAAACCATCCCAAACCAACTTCTTTGCATATCTCTTTGATTTGCACATCTCTTTCCCCCCATGATCTTCAGTCTTGGAAGAAATTTGAAGTAAAGCAACTGCAGTGGGCCTCTCCTGCACTCTCCTGGTCTGACTTAAGAGTTGTTTAAAAATCATTCATTTACAACTGCAGCAAACCAAGGTCAACTGAGGGAAGGTACTGTCTTCTCCTTTCCTCACTGTTTTCATCATGATGCTCTCTCTTCTGTCTGCAGTACAAATACAAGCAAGCATATGAACAAGCCAAAGGGAAACATATTGGCTTCCGGAGTCTGGAAGACGATCCCAAGTTGGTGCACTTCATGCAGGTGGCCAAGATGCAGTCAGACCGGGAATACAAAAAGGCCTATGAGAAATCCAAGACATCCTTCCATACCCCCGTGGACATGCTCAGTGTGGTAGCAGCCAAGAAGTCCCAGGAGGTGGCCACCAATGCCAACTACAGGAATGTGATCCATACCTACAACATGCTTCCTGATGCCATGGGCTTTGAGTTGGCCAAAAACATGATGCAGATTCAAAGTGATGTATGTGAAGGCCACATGATTTACAGAGCTTTTACTATGGATAATAAGAAAATTGTGATATGTAGTGCCATCTTGAAAATCTTAAAATTCATGTGCAGTTTTCTATTGAGGTGTTTTATTTGTTAATATAGATTTAAATGATTGAACTAAAAAGAACTTTGGTTTCAGAAGGAATTATTTGAAGGAAATATGTCTAGCAGAGTATCAAAGGGATAAAAGGCTCCAGGGAGAGGAATGAAAAAACGATCACATAATATGATAGCTCCAGTCCTTCACTCCCAACCAGCACTTTGAACTTTGCAATTCCCTATTAGCCAGTAATTCAGCTAAATAATTCGATGACCAAAGGAATTTAAGTTGCAAACCACACTACAGTCGTCTTGTGTAGGTGAAAGCCCAGTTGTTAACTGCAAAGGAGAATATAAGTGCCCAATTGGAAACACCCATGATGCAGTTAACCAAGGCAATGCTAAAACTGAGGGGAAGAAAGTGAAATTTGCACAAAGTACCAGTGAGATTTCTGACATGCCAGAAGAAATTTTAACACTAGTGACTGGGCAAAGATTTATAGTGGAAGGTGGAAAAAGGTAAATGGATTTCCATAAATCACCTACTAACAAAGGAACTTGAGAATTTTGGTAAGAAAATTATTAGTTAGGAAATAGCAATCAAAGGACAGGTGAATCTATTTCTTAGCACTTATTTATAAAAATCAAGATCAAATCACTAAGTGTTTTATTTTTAGTTTCTCATGCAAGGATATGTTGAAAAGATAAATTGGGGATAAAAGTGATTGAAGTTTAAAGTAGGGGTTAGGGAATACTAAACACATACTTGTGACTTGGGTGAAGATGAGATTTTTCTTTATCATTGAAATTTTCCTCTTTTGTAGAATCAGTACAAAGCTGACTATGCTGACTTCATGAAGGGCATTGGCTGGCTTCCTCTGGGCTCCTTAGAGGCTGAGAAAAACAAGAAAGCCATGGATATCATCAGCGAAAAGAAGTACCGCCAGCATCCAGACACTTTGAAGTACTCTACACTGATGGATTCAATGAACATGGTTTTGGCACAGAATAATGCCAAAATTATGAATGAAGTAAGTATGTCATCAATGTAGTATTTATCATGCATCTGAAAGAGTCCAGATATATTTTACATTGAACTTCCAGATTTTTCTAACACAGTTATGGGAAAACATAGTGAGGTCTACTTTACCTGGAAGTAGTAAAGCACTGTTGTAGGTTAAAGTCCTAAAAAGGAGATGCTGAGACGGAATTTTGGGTCCAGGCCATTTTTAGGGACCAGTGCCTGTGGGAAAGAGGACTGGGCAGAGGGAGAAGTTCAACTCGAATGTAGGCCCAACAAAGTCTTGCACAAAACTGTGGAGGGTTCTTGGATGTCACCTGTTGAGGGTGCCCTGTATCAGACTTCAGCAGCCAAGCCCACTTTGACCTCCACTTTGACATGTTTTTGGATGTGCCCAACTGGGAAGGATATGCTCCTGAGTGAGATAGCAAATCCTAAAATTTAACTGGAAGCAGTCTGTGAGGAACTGGGATAGAGTTCTTTCTTAAGTGGTGAAATGGGTACAGCATCCCCAAGTCCACACAAAAATTACAGTTTGTTGCCAGTAGTGGGAAAAGACTGGGAAGCACAAATTAAATATGTATCAGTGTGGAATTGGTTAAATCCTTCAGAGTATACCTCCTAATGAAATGTGGCTTTCAAAAATAGGTAAATTACTTTAAAAAGATTCCAACATTATCTAAAATATTATTATTACCTAATAAAGCAAGAGGTAGAATACTATGTATTATTCGGCATTTAGTATCTTTTCCATGTTAAAAGGAAGATATGTGTGTTTTAAGGTGCATAGAAAACAGAGCAGGTGCTACTCTCCCCAGGCTATAAGATAAGGGGGAGAACATCTTTATTGTTTGCTCATATCCTCTCTGTATTGTTTGAATGAGCTCCTTTTCTATTAATATTTTCTTCAAAATCTTAGTAATTAGCCAATATGTGTCTGTGTGTATATGTACATATGTCTAAGTGAACTCATTTTAAAGTTATAAGCATGACTTTTTTTCTCCAGCACCTCTACAAACAAGCATGGGAGGCTGACAAGACCAAAGTCCACATCATGCCTGATATCCCCCAGATTGTCTTGGCAAAGGCAAATGCCATTAACATGAGTGATGTGAGTATAGTCCTCCTGTTGTCATCTCTTATCTGAACCAACTTATCTGAACCAGTAAAAATACATATATTAATAAGTTCTCTTCATGAAGCTGAATATTTTAAAACTTAGTGGCAATCTGCAAATAAGAATTTTCTTTTCCTAATCTGTCTATGTTAGGAGTTGAAAAGATTTCTTGATGCAGATTGGGTGAAGCAGTTATGAATTTGAAGGTTGATTGGATTTTTTGTTTTAGGGATGGGGACTCTGTCAAACCAGGAGATGTGGTGGGAAGAGGAGGGCTTAGAAGCCAGGAAAACAGAAAAAGGAAGAAGGGTCCTGGGACTTCATTCTTAGAGAGCCCCTTGACCAAGTTAGTGAGCTTGGCCTAAGGAAAGGGTTGCTTGGAAAAGAAATAAGAATATTTAGGAGACTTTGGAGCAAGCTCCAGAACTAGGACTATGCAGCACTTGTTTAAAAATGTACTGATGATTTCTTTAATTTCCTTTCTCATCCTAACCTCCATTGATAGGAAATCCTTTAAATCTCCCAGTTGTTTCTTCTCTCCATTGTTTGAATTCCATAGGGGTTTGGATTTTTCCAGCTTAAAATTTGTAGAAGCCGTGTCACATAATGCAATGTAATCAATAAAAAAAAATTGGGAAAAACAAAACAAACAAACAAAAAAGCAGAACTTGAAAAAAAATTGTAGAATCCTTATAATTAGGCAAGCAAATGTTGATTATAAAACAGTGATGTTTTCTTTGGATGAAATGGTATAACTTTTGTAGTCATCTTTGAATTCCTATTTGATAAAATGAATCACATAAGGATCTGCTGAATCTTTGCCTCTTTAGAATACATTTGCAATTTAATAGAGATCAGCAGTTTTTAATTTTTTTTCTAGTGATTTCTTGAAAATGTTTGTGTTCGTGATTTTCTTCTTCATACACAGTTGTGTTGCTTGTGAGAACATGTAGCTGTTGAATCACCAATACAACATTCTGCTTAAAGAGTAAAATCATGCCACCTTGTAGATTGGGGCACTCTTTGGGCTGCGTGAGCTGCTGATTTCAGCTTCCTGTTACTGCAGCCCCTGGGAAGCAGCAGTGATGGCACAGGTGGCTGGATCCTGCCATCCACACGTGAGATCAACACTGGTGGATATGTGGGGCATGCAACAGTAGCTAGGACTTTCTTTCTCACGCCCTCTTTTCTCCTTCTCAAATAATTTTTTGAAAAACTATAAACCCAGGCTTTCCTATTTAGAAGAAAACGATTTCCTTTGCCTCTGTTTACAGAAACTCTACAAACTTTCTTTGGAAGAGTCTAAGAAGAAAGGCTATGATCTCCGAACTGATGCAATTCCCATCAAAGCTGCCAAGGCTTCACGAGACATTGCAAGTGATGTAAGTCTAAAGGGAAGGATCAGCTCCTGGGGTCTCTATACAGCCAAAATAATGAGGGCTGGAAACAGCAACAGATAAACCATGGAGAAAAAGCATGTCTGCAAACAGTGCCATCACCCTGTATTGTGAATGTTGAAAGCCTTACTGGTGTGCTTCCTTTGATATTTCTGAAAAGAGAAAATGACTGTAGGATACCCACTTTATGATCTTAATAAATATCAGCTCACAAACTTAGATCAGGTGACTGTACTTTAAGCTCTGTCGCCAAGGCTATGGCTAATGGCATTCTGAAGCCCTTCATCAAGCTTTTCTTAGGAAAAGCTTGTGTTCTTGCCTTCTGCTTCTTACAGTCAGAGTTCCTAGCTGGCTCTCCAATGTAGTGGGTTATTGCAAAGGCTTCATGACTGCTAAATGGGTAAAAAAAAAAGAAAAGAAAAGAAAAGAAAATTGCAAAGCATTTGTTAAGCCACGGGTAGCTTGACATCAGCCACTGTGGAAATATTTATACTACAGAAATTATCCAAAACTATGAATAAGGGCTTCCCCTCTCCCTACAGCTGCTGTACCAGTACAGCACTGCTATAATACATTACATGTGTGAAACACAGTCCTGCGATTTAGTTGTTTCTATAAGAAGTCGATTTACAGGAAGCATTGAATGACCTGAGTGTAATGGGAAGAATACACTTTGGAGCACTCTCTGACCATCCTGATTAAACTTTCTCCTCTTTTATCTCTGGTTTTCATTTCCTTACCTACCCATTCCATCCCACACCTTCTGTTATCCTTCTTGTATACTGTAATAATTCTACTCTCCTAGCTTCTAACCCCTAACTTATACATTCCCACAAGAGTATAAGAAGAATACAAAATCTTTCTATATTCTCAGAATCTTTTCATATAGAAATTAAAGTGGTCAATAGTAAACATTTTTTATTAGATCACTTTAGAAAGTCTTAAAAGAAAAAGAGCTCTGTAAATACATAGTGACTCTAAAATTACAATGAGTGTCCTAACTGAAATCATTCTTATCAATGAATGGTTGGCTGATTATGGATTTATCAAGGCAGCATTGAACTGATTTGAATATTCCACCTTTGTTACTGGATTATTGTTTATTAATAGATCAACAAGAAAGTGGGTATATAAGTCAGTGTGGTACATCATCATGATGACTGGGTCCTAATCCTTACAGCTCCAGCAAATCATTCACCTCTCTGAGTCTGTGCCTGCACATCTATAAAAATGACTTTGCTGTCTTCATCACAAAATAGAGTTGCCAGCAGTGAGTGGCATAGATAAATCTGAGGAATGTTTTATGAAGGAATGTGGAGTTCTATATAATTTTTATGAAATGTAGAGTATTGATGCTAGAATGACTTTCAGCCAAAATAATTGCTCTTCATCCCTATTCATCATCATTCTTCATCCCTATACTCCTCACAGTATAAATATAAGTACAATTATGAAAAGCAGAAAGGAAAAATGGTTGGCTTCCGCAGTCTTGAAGATGATCCAAAATTAGTCCACTCCATGCAAGTGGCTAAGATGCAATCTGATCGAGAGTACAGGAAAAACTATGAGACGACAAAGACCAGCTACCACACCCCTGCAGACATGCTCAGTGTTACGGCCGCCAAGGATGCCCAAGCCAATATCACCAATACTAACTACAAGCACCTGATTCACAAGTACATCCTTCTCCCGGATGCAATGAACATCGAGCTGAGCAGGAATATGAATCACATTCAGAGTGATGTAAGGCTATTTTCTGTCTGGGTGGTGGGTGGCTTTATTTTTGTCAGAGAAGGAAGATCACGGCATTATACGCCATAATTTTGTGTAGAAATTTGACAAGGTGATGTGGACTTTTATTCTTTTCTTTATAGAATGAATACAAACAGGACTACAATGAATGGTACAAGGGACTTGGCTGGAGTCCAGCTGGTTCCCTAGAAGTGGAGAAGGCCAAGAAAGCAACTGAATATGCTAGTGATCAAAAATACCGCCAGCATCCGAGCAACTTCCAGTTTAAGAAGTTGAATGATTCCATGGACATGGTGCTTGCCAAGCAAAATGCACAGACTATGAACAAGGTAGAGAGAACAGTAGCTGTTCTACACAGTTGCCACATGAGGGAAAGCTAGCAGATGATAGCTTTGATTGTTCTAGTTCCACGACTCCTGGATAGTGGCAGTTTCAGAACATTCTCCTGCTCTGTTTTTCTTGTTTTTATTTCCTTAGTCCTTTTGATTATGTTAGAAATTACTTACACTTTAAAAAGGATATATATATGTATTTGGCACTTTCAGTTTGTTCCAAAAGACTTTAAATATTTAAAAGATTGTCTTGTAAAATCTGAATTTATTTTTACTGCCTTTCCTGAGTCATGTGGTACTTTTGGCACTCAGCTACTTCAAAGTGTACAAGTATTCAAATATTCTCACTGTCTTTTTTTTTTTTGTCATGAACAGTAACTAAAAGTTCTAATCTCTTTTCTCCTACTTTCTAGCATTTATACACTGTTGACTGGAATAAAGATAAGACCAAGATTCATGTGATGCCTGATACACCAGATATATTACAAGCTAAACAGAATCAAACACTATATAGTCAGGTAAAAACTATATAAAACCTATCTTTGATTTGTTTCAAAATTTATTGAGCTTATACAATGGTGTAATAGTAACTAAATCATATAAAGCTGAAAAAATAGAGGGGAATGACTGAGACCACTCAGCTTACAGATGTTGCAAAATGCATGGATCAAGAGCAAGGGCCTCTGTTCCTTTATGCTCCATCGAGCTGGATACTGTCTGTTTAGTTTATCTACAAGTATGTTGTATTTGGCACAAGTTACTAGTCAATAATTGTTGAAAGAAAAAAATATGTCACACAAACCTTATGAATTTTGACTTTGGCGTTTAGTTATATGGCACGTATATGACATTGCCTGTGACACTGGGTGACTGTGAGAACCAAATGAAAATTTTTCTAAAAAGGTCTCAGCACAATGCCTGGTGCATAGAAAGTGCTGAAAGACTATTAGCTGTTTTTATTATTACCCAGTTTTAAACCACATACATCCATTTGACGAGTTCAACTCCAAGAGTTTAGCTTGTCTATTACAACTTGAAAAATGGTGTATCATCATTTGCAACTTGTTGCATGGACGGTTAAAAATTTCAAACTTGATCTTCTTCCATTTTCTTAATTACTGTATTCAAAGTAGTAAGCCCGGACTATGCAAGAAAAGGGAGAGGTAGCTGATAAATGTGACACGACCATATGTTTTTCTGGGCAAAAGAGTTTGAAACAGATGTCCAGTGTGTCAGAACAAAAGGAAAGAAAAACTAAAGCCGGGACATGTGATACAACTAAGTCACTTGATGCTAGAAGGCTTTTTGTTTTCTATTGAAAATCTTCCTTTTTTAAAATTTGTTTTTCTCATATCCTTAAATATACAGCAGTTAATATCAGAATTTGATATCTACCCTATTTGCTGCTTTGCTTATAATATGTTGAGATTTTGAATATTGACAAGAATAATGGAAAGAATTTCTTTGATTCTTAGAAACTCTATAGACTTGGATGGGAAGAAGCTTTGAAGAAGGGCTATGATCTCCCAGTTGATGCAATTTCCGTCCAGCTTGCCAAAGCTTCTAGAGACATTGCTAGTGATGTAAGTTTTGGTTTGACTTCTGTAAAAATGCATTTTTATATGAATCAAGTAACTTAATATTGTTCACTATCATAGATTACCTTTTAGAATATACATCATTCCCCTCCTCTTTTCCTCCCCTCTTTGCTGACCCAAATTCACTCTTTTTCTGATTGTTCAGATGTCAGAAAGAGTCTTCCTGGATACAGGTTGGGCTCAAGAATCTTAAGCTCCATGATACTAAGATGTTTCATTCTTGAAGTAATACAGTTCATTTTGACCCAAGTTGGTAGTAAGTCAACACCTTGTGCAGTTTGCTTTCTGAATTAAAGTAGTTAGCTGCTTTTAATTGTGTGAGCATACAAAGATCTTAACAGGACAGATTTGACTAAGGAGTCTTCCGAAAGTTCATGGAAATTGCATATTATGAAAAACCACATATACTTTGAATTTTTTCACCAAAATAAATGCATTTTTAAAATCTTTTTTCCCCATAAGCCTAATGAAGATTCCTCACTTTATATAACCATTTGGAAAACTAAAAATTCTGCTGCTCATCTACAGTATTTGCCTGTTCATCAAATCATGTCTTTGTAATGTTTCATTTGGCTTATTTTTTCCCATAAAAATATCATTCTCACAAGCAAGTTGAAAGAAATTTATTAAATAATACCCTAAAGTCAGCATATACAATATATATGGCACTTGTAAACATACATTTGCCCCTAGTAAGAATTAACTTCTCATCAAAATTTCTCAAAACTAAACTTCCTTTGCAAGACTATTTCAACAAGACTAACTTGCTTAAGAGACTAAATATTTCTCTTTCATGTTTTTAGTTTTTTTTGTGGTATGTTTTTGTAGGTACAGGGATACCCCCATCTACCCCCGTTTCCTCTTTTCATATTCTCACCCCACTCTTCATTTCCCCTCATATTCTTAAAACAGTATAGTCCTTCAGCAACGTTTTGCTATTTAAGTGTATCACAGCATTGTATGTACAGGCAATAGTAGAAAGTCGACAATCCTATTTTCAGTTTATTTAACAGTTTCATTGGGAGTTCTTTAATTTGGGAGTAGAGATGCATACTGCGATGAATCTTCACTTCCTAATATGCTAGTCTCCATCATATGGTTTATCCATAAGAATATATGTATATACATATTTACCAACATGGTTGTTTGTATTTATTTGTTTATTTTTGTATTATTAAATAAGCATTGCCAACACTGTTCTGTCATTTCAGTCTTGCAAAATAGAAAAATGAACTTAATTTTATCTTTTTCATATTAACAAAATAACTTTTTCCTCTGACTTCAGTTTAAATATAAACAAGGCTATCGCAAGCAGCTGGGCCACCATGTTGGATTCCGGAGTTTGCAGGATGACCCAAAACTTGTGTTGTCCATGAATGTAGCCAAAATGCAGAGTGAAAGAGAATACAAGAAGGACTTTGAAAAGTGGAAAACCAAGTACACAAGCCCTGTGGACATGCTGGGGGTGGTGCTGGCCAAGAAGTGCCAGGCCTTGGTCAGTGATGCCGACTATAGGAACTACCTGCACCAGTGGACGTGCCTGCCTGACCAGAATGACGTCATCCATGCTAAAAAAGCATATGAGTTACAAAGTGAGGTCAGTTCTGTTCAACTACATAGTGTTATATTACTTCAATGTTTCCTGTGAGTTGACATTTAGTCACAGAGAAGTGGAAATTAGAAATAGAAATGACTATTGAAAACTTAAGGTGCATCTTTTTGAAATACGCGGAAGCATTGGAGTCAAAAGTACAGGTTGCAATGGGATTTTGATGTCTGTCTGTGTCCTTTCACAGAATGTGTATAAGTCTGACCTTGAGTGGCTGAAAGGCATAGGATGGAGTCCCTTAGGTTCTTTGGAAGCAGAAAAGAACAAGAGGGCTTCAGAAATTATCAGTGAGAAGAAATATCGCCAGCCTCCAGACAGAAACAAGTTCACCAGCATACCTGATGCCATGGAGATAGTTCTCGCGAAGACGAATGCCAAGAATAGGAGTGATGTGAGTAACTCTTTAGAAAAGCTAATAAAGGAAATTGTAGTGTTTGCTACCTGAGGGTGTCTCGATAGCTTTGGCTTAGTAAAGGAATAGAATGCCCAAGCAATGTGTCAATACAGCATAATATTTTGAGTTCCTCTATTTGAATGATTAACTACCCTATACTGATTGATACATAAAAATGGGTTAATGTACATTTTAGTTGCCCAACACTTATTTAGCCAGAAAGTAATGAGAAAATTATTAATATTTTTGTTGTGACACTGTATGTTAGGGGGAGAAATCGTGAGTGCTTTTCAGAGATTTATAGTGGATAAGTGAGGGAGAGTGTATTTCCTACTGAATGATGATAATGAGTGAGTTTGAATAGAGATAAAATGCTAATACTATGTCACAATAAAGAAGTATATAGGCTATCTTCAACTTAAATTCTTCTGTAGCACTGGCACTGATGTTTGGTGTAAAATAGGTACTTGATACAATTTGTTGATTAAAATAAAGATGGTAATGTGGAGTGATTGTACAGAGAATAGAAGGATGACTCATCACTGTTTCTTGAATACTAAAGAATAATTATATGCACTGAGATTCTGGTAAAAAAAAAAACTTTAATGAGTGTGTATAATAATTACCATGAGGTTCTCTGGAAGACCTAAATATGTATGAAATTCCTTGGAGGATCTAAATATGTAATATGCTATACATTCTACATACATCATGTATAAAGAGCTATAAATATGATAAATAAGCCCATAATCAACATATACTAAGCAATGCTACATTAAATTTCTTATTTTCCTAACCAGTCCTTCACATACATTTTACAGTGCTGTTTTCCAAAAGGTACAGTGATTGCTGAGCTGTCAGCTTCATTTCGAATATTTATTTTGTTTTGGTTTTGACAAGAAATTTAAACTTGATAGACTGCCTAATAAAGCAACACATTTATGTAAAATATTTCTCCCTTTCTGGAATCTGAGTTTCGCTTTTCTCCAAGCTGAGAGACAGACACATAGAGAGGGAGAGAGATTGATTCTGACCCAGAAAGATAATGAGAAGAAAGGAATTCAGAAATACAGGTAGAACCTGGGCCAGTTATATCTTGAGCCTATCTCTATTTTTTAATAGACCAATACATCTAACCTAGCATAAATAATCTCACCCTTTTCTCTGCACTTCCTGAATGAAAGTGGCAAATGACCCAGCTTAGAGGTTCTCAGCCAGGGAAAATTCTGCCCCACAGGGGACGTTTGGTTGTCATGACTTGCCAGTGGTATGCTACTGGCATCTAGTGGAGGGAAACCAGGGAAGCTGCAGGGCATCGCACATTACACAGGGGAATTTCTCACGACTAAGCATCATCCAGCATATGACACCCACAGTGACGAGGCTGAAAAACTGTTATCTAATCAGACCTGTTGATGCAGAACCGAGAAAGTGGAAATTACCCTGCTTTGCTCTGTTTTGTTCCTGAAGGCCCTTTTTGTCTTATTTTATTAAAAAAAAATTCAGATAACTTACACTAGTTCTACATTTTTGTGGGGTGGAGTATAATATTTCAATGCAGTTATATGACATAAGCCAATCAAACCAGGCAACTAGCCTTTCCATTCCATTTCCTTTTTGTGTTTGGTGGCTCTTCCAGTTCTGCACATGCATAATTGTGACTGTCACAGTGCCATGGAACACCAGTTTGTTCTGTCTGATTCTGTTTTGGCACTCACTATCTAACCTCCCTCTAGTTTTCCTTGTTCCATACTTTCTAGCTTCTAATGGTCACTATAATAAGTTCAAACTATTTTTCAACTATGACATATTAAAGAAGAAAAAAGTTTCTGTTTGTAGCTGATTTCACTTAGCACAGTGATTCTCAATTCTGTCCATTTTGTTTCAAATGTCTTGATTTCACTTATTGATGGCTGACTAATATTGTGTTATGGATATGTCATTTTTATATATACATTCATCAATGGTTAGCTAAGTTAATCTTGGATTTTTATAATGGTTTTTGCAATAAACATGCAAATATTTCTTTGATATGTGAATATAATTTCTTTTGGATATCCAAAAAGTGGGATAGCTATGTCATATGACAGATCAATTTTTAGTTTTTGAGAAAATTCCATACATTTTCCATAATAACTATAGTAATTTATATTCCCACCCACAGTGTATGAAAGTTTCTATTTTTTCCACATCTTTGCTGGCATTTGCTCATTTTTGTTTGATAATAGCCATTCTAACTGGAGTTGATGGACTTCTCTGGAGTTACATGTACAGGAAGAAGAGTCTCAAGCTCTTATATCTTATATACATCAAAGAGTAATTGACAGATGCAGGGAATCAGTGAGATTTAAAAACATTTGTGGCTTACTTTATTTCTTTGAAAGGCAAAGGTCAGTATGAGATAGAGGGGGGGAGAGAAAGAAAGAGATCTTCCATTGATTGGTTTATTCCAATAACAGCCATAACAACCAGGGCTGGGCCAGGCTGAAGTCGGAAGACAGGAGCTTTTTTCAGGTCTCCCACATGGATTCAGGGGACCAAAGACTTAGGCTATCTTCCACTACTTTCTCAGGCAATTAATAGGGAGCTGGGTTGGAAGTGGAGCAGCTGGGACTTAAGCTAGTGCCCATATGGCATGTTGGCATTGTAGGCAATGACTTAACCTAGTATGCCACAATGCTGATCCTTAAATATTGTTTATAACAAAATAATTTCAGTGATCAAGAATAGTCAAAGGGCCCATTGTGGTAGACTAGTGGCTGAGGTCCTCATTGTGCATGCACTGGGATCCCATGTGGGTGCCAGTTTGTGTCACACATGCTCCACTTTCCTTCTGGCTCCCTACTTGTGACCTGGGAAGGTGGTAGAAGATGGCCCAAAGCCTTAGGATTCTGCACCCATGCAGGAGACTTGGAAGAAACTCCTGGCTCCTGGCTTCAGATCGACTCAGCTCCAGCTGTTGCAGCCACTTGTGGCGTGAACCAGCAGATGGAAAATCTTTTTCTGTCTCTCCTTCTCTCTGTAGATCTGAATTTCCAGTGAAAATAAATAAATCTTTTTAAAAAATTAAACAGTATAAATAACTTACATATGTAGGTATGTATATGTAATTCTCTCTAAATATCTTTCTTGTTTGTTTATACAGGGATTTCAGAGTGGAAAATAGAATTAAAATTTGTTTATTATGCTGCAATAAATGATTGAAATCACTATAGCTTTCATAAAGTACATTTTCACTTTTTGAACACTTTGTTTCTGTGAAATTTCTGAGAAAATGAGTTGCTTCATTATGCCATCCTACTCCTAAGCCCTTTAATGTGTATTTCCCAAAAGAAGAATATTATTTATAAAGACACAATGGAATGGCCAACATCATGGAATTAATGTTGACACAATAGTCATCTATAAAACTTAATTTTTACTATCGATGACCTTTATAGAAAAAAAAAACCCGGGGTCTGACCAAGATCCAAACCTGGACTGACAAGCCAGATCTTGAGTCAGCTTTACTGTGGTGGTGTTTCTCACTCTTCCAAGCCCTTAATGTTTGTGAAAAGTACAGGCTAATGCTATGTGCACTCTCCCTCTGTTTGGGTGTTGCTATGTCCTGAAGGTTACATTCAGATTGTCTTGTCAGAAGAACACCATCTATTGTCTGATTAGTGAAAATTTTAATGTTGATTGTTTGGTTAAAGTGGTGTTGTCATGGTATTCCCACAGCCAAGTTGTCATACTCTCCTTTATGATGGATTAAAAATCTTGTAGGAAGGCTTTCTGTGCAAATACTCTGTTTTCCATTGTATCTTCACCTTTAGTTTTCGTAACTTTGATTTTTTTTTTGTTTGCTTGAGCCCTCTTTTGTTGCAGACGGGTGAAAAGATGATTGAGATGTTGAAGAGATTTTGACAAATTTGCAAACATATTCTTATGAAAATCCTAATGTTTGAAATAATTATAACTATAAATGATAAGAAACATAGGAAACTAAACTCCCAAATTTCTAAGCGCAATTTCAATGAGTCTTCTTTTGAGAGGCTGAGAGCTATCTCCTAAGTAAACACGGAAGGGAGTATGACGGTCCAAAAGATAGAGAATCATCTTCTCCATTTGAAAATATTGGCAAAGGCACTCAAAAACTTTGAGCTTTGTTTTCTTATAGGCAGGATGATCTATAACTTTAAAAAAGTTATCCCAAACCTGTTTCTTGAAAGGCAGTTATGTCCCAGATAAGTCAACAAGCAATGCTTGTGTTTTTTGCTGTTGTCTGTTTTTGCTACCAGTTGTAATGTTTAATGCAGGTGAAATCAGTCATCTTGTTTGAAGTTAACTATGTCGCTGATTGATCTAGCAACACCCCCTGAAAAGTTCCTATTTCTCATTTTAGAGACTTTATAGAGAAGCTTGGGACAAGGACAAGACTCAAATTCATATCATGCCAGACACACCTGACATTATCCTGGCGAAAGCAAACTTGATCAATACAAGTGATGTAAGTGACAAATTCTGCATGTGGCTTTAGAAAATCATTTTTGTTGCTTTTGGGTCAGTGAAGTCATTTGCAAGTTCTTTGAAGTCCTTGGATTATTTTAAATAATAAACTCCATGTCATTTTGATGTTTTATGTGGTGCCTTTTAGACTAAAATGAGAACGTTGGTGCACTTCACCTCAGGCAGGGCTGGGGCTCATTATTTCACCTGCGGTCATAACATGAAGGCACTACCCCAATGTGAGCAGGAACACCTTGTGGACAGAGAATATTTTTGCTGAATCTGAAATATTTTGTACCTGACAGTAGTAGATACCAGTGAAATTTTGAATAAATGGGGATGCAAAACCAGACAGCAAATTTTGTTTTTATTTTCCTCATCAAGTAACATAATCTCCTAAAATGTATAGACATTAAAAAAATCTCTAAAGCAAATTTTAAATAGAACAACCTTAACATTTGAGAATATATTATGGTGTATTGCTGTAAAGTACTAAAACATAAGTCCAAGATTAACAGGCATTTTAAACAAGCTGATTTCTGCATTAAAGCATATTAAAATTATGTTCCCACTTGGGATGGGAAGTGCGGTACATGACTTAGGTCACTGCTTGTGTCACCTGCATCCCATATGAGAGGATGAATCCTGGCTCCGCTGCTTCTAATCAAGCTGCTTGGTACTGTCCCTGGGAAGCAGAAGATGATTCAGTGCATGTGTCCCCGCGGCCCACATGAAGACCTGAACGGTGGTCTAGGATTCTGGCTTTGGCCTGACCCAGCCCCAGCTTTAGTGGTTATATTGAGAGTGAAAGAGAATGGAAAATCTCTTGTATTCTTGCCAACTCTATCTCTCTGCCATTCAAGTAAATAATATTTTTAAAAAGTAGAACATTGGCTTTAAAGCAGTTGAAATGTATTCCCAATTATTTGTTATAAATGTGATGAAATAAATGCATGCAAGCTTTCTCAGTATTTGGACTTTCTTCAAAATTCTTTTTAAAATTTTAAGGGACTCTTTAATTTCCCTGGAAAACATGGATCATGCTTCACGTAAAATGTTATTTTACAGGGTATTAGCTCCATGTAAGAGAAAGCCCATGCACATGATCTGTCCCCACTGGAGGAGTTAAATGGAAAAATGACTTTTTTTTTCTGTAAGAACTTCTTAGGAAACAACCGTAGTTGCAAAAAACACTGAAATGACATTTAATTTCTCCGTCAATTTATTCCTGTCTCATCCTCATAGGTATTTGAGAAGAGCTGACATTTAATTTTGTAGATCTTGGTAATTGAAGAGCTTTAAAGTTTAAACAGGACTATTAGCAATCAACGAGCATAAGTTCCAATTACATTTGAGTAGTCTAGAGCAGATACTATTCTCATGGACTCTTAAAAATTTTAGTGTGTTGGATTCATTATACTGCAGCTGTTTGTTTAGAACTGTTTTCCCTAAAGTGATTGTGTTCATCTCTTAACAGAAACTCTACCGAATGGGTTATGAGGAGCTAAAGAAAAAAGGGTATGATCTTCCCGTTGACGCCATTCCAATCAAAGCAGCAAAAGCATCCCGGGAAATTGCCAGTGAAGTAAGTCCTTGTCCCCTGTTGCTGTTGATTTGATTGCAGTTTATCCCTGCGAAGAAAGCAGCCTCGATTTCATTTAAAATTGGACAAAACCTTCTAAGAGATAGAAAATTAAAACAGTAAAGAGTGTAAGATGAGGATAAGACCAAGGATACATTTATTATTTATGGGATTTGTACCTGACCTTAGCCTTTAATCTTTCCTATCAAGATATCAAAGTCTACAGCTCTCTCTGAGCTTAGTAAAATATTTAGAGTAATGTGCTTTGCAGTTTGCCACAGAGATTGTAACCTAAGTTGATTTTTAAAAGGAATATCACACTATTTTTCTCCTTTAGTACAAGTACAAAGAAGGCTTTCGCAAGCAGCTGGGTCACCACATTGGAGCTCGGGACATTAAGGATGACCCCAAGATGATGTGGTCCATGCATGTGGCCAAGATCCAGAGTGACAGGGAGTACAAGAAGGACTTTGAGAAATGGAAGACCAAGTTCAGCAGCCCCGTGGACATGCTGGGGGTGGTGCTGGCCAAGAAGTGCCAGACCTTGGTCAGTGACGCAGACTACAGGAACTACCTGCACCAATGGACGTGCCTGCCCGACCAGAATGACGTCATCCATGCTCGGCAGGCCTATGATCTCCAAAGTGATGTTAGTCTGTTTTCTTTTGCTCTATAAAAGATAGTATATGTTTTCGTCAGTGTAGAATTCCCTTGTAAGAGGAGTTAAGTTTAAGCACCTGAATCCTTCTCTCCTGGATTAATGCCACAAGCTCTGTGCAATTACCCAAACATCTGGGAGCACCATTATCCACCCAGAAAGAGGTGTAAAAACCCCCGTTGCTTTGGTGAAAGCCCCTGTTGGTGCAGGTGTTTTAAGAATTGAGTTGTTCTTTACAAGCTTCTGTAAAAAATTTCCTCAATGTAGTTCTAATCTGAATATATTGATTATAAAATTCATATCAAAATTTTTAACTTTCCCAAGAATTTAAGCATTAAAACATATAAAATCTATGTAATTTGATATAAATGTTTATTTCTTTCAGAGCATAGGTTTACAATTCAGTGACATGCTGCTTTTGATTTCAGAATTTGTACAAGTCTGACCTTCAGTGGCTAAGAGGCATTGGCTGGATGCCTAGTGGTTCTCTTGAGGATGAGAAGAACAAAAGAGCAACCCAGATTCTGAGTGACCATGTCTACCGTCAGCACCCTGATAAGTTCAAGTTTTCCAGTCTCATGGACTCCATACCCATGGTTTTGGCAAAAAACAATGCTATTACGATGAACCATGTAAGTCCTTTGTTTGCTGAAGAAGGTGTTCACCTTTCTTTTATTATTTATGGAAACACTGAAATCTAGTCTAACAACAGAAAGTTCACATTCCATTCTTTTGCTCAATAACACTCATTTTAAAGTAAGTGTTGTGGTTGTGGTTCATACTGCCACAGTGTTTCTAGACCAAAAATTATCACAAATGCAAACTCAGAGAAAAGAGTTTATGCTCATTAAGATTTAGACTGTTTTCATGTGTTCATTTGTTATCCTCCTGTGATCATCATATTTTTCTATTTGTTTTAGCGCCTCTATACAGAAGCTTGGGATAAAGATAAAACCACTGTTCACATTATGCCAGATACACCTGAAGTTTTACTAGCTAAACAAAACAAAGTAAATTATAGTGAGGTAAGCAATAGGTCTGTGCTTCATGATATTTTCATTAAAATGCACTTTTAAAGTCAAACTTGATTATTGGTACTTCTTTCAGAAATTATATAAAATTGGCCTGGAAGAAGCCAAGAAGAGAGGCTATGATATGCGTATTGATGCCATTCCTATCAAGACTGCCAAGGCCTCCAGAGACATTGCAAGTGAAGTAAGTGCATCTTGAGAAGTTCTTTGCTTAGCTTTGGCTCAAAGATTACTTTTCACTGCTTATTAATGGAGCAAGTAAACTATGAGGTTTAATCTATTGTTAATAGTTTATTTTTTTCACCAATAGTTTACAATAATGATAATGAACTTTTCAATACAAAGCCTAAATTCTAGATATGGTTGTGTCCGTGAGAACATTGGTGTCAAGGCAAGTCCGTTTCCTGCTGAACCAAAGCACTGGTTACTTGACTGTACATCAGATAGATTTTTTGTTTTTCCATATAAAGTACTTTTATATAATTCAGTTCAACACAACATTCTTTTAAAACCCAACTCATTCACCATCAATCAGTTAATTTACAAAGGCTGAATGAGTAGGACACACTTTTCAAGCTCAAGCCTTCATGGTGGGTCATATGTTCATCTCTTCATGCAAGGGCTAGCTACAGGTCTTGGCTTTTTTTTAAAGGATAAAGTTGCTCATACTCCTAGAACCTTTTAATTGTTACCTTTTCTTTAAAGTCAGAAATACCTTTGATTTCCAAAGTATGAGTGGTAAGCCTGAGAACTTAAAAATTATTCAAAGTCAAAGAAAGATTAAATGTAATAACTTATACTCAGATAATGAAATACTTACTGCCATTAAAATCAGGTTTATAACAAATGTTTAATGATGTAAAAGTACCTATGTAGTATGGAAAATATCAATTGCCAACATATTTTGACTTCTCTAATTTTTATTCCTTTTTTAGACACATACTACAAAAAGTCATCTCTGCATGCTAGAACTAAATTTTTTTCTTTGTGTGTATTTCATTTATTTTCCAGATGAGATATATACATTATGATCCACATATGATTTATATCCTCAGTTATTATTTTTTTACTAAAAGTTAAAAGTGATTACTCTTTTTCTTAGTACAAGTACAAAGAAGGCTATCGCAAACAACTTGGCCATCACATTGGAGCCCGAGCTATACATGATGACCCCAAGATGATGTGGTCCATGCATGTGGCCAAGATCCAGAGTGACAGGGAGTACAAGAAGGACTTTGAGAAGTGGAAGACCAAGTTCAGCAGCCCTGTGGACATGCTGGGGGTGGTGCTGGCCAAGAAGTGCCAGACCTTGGTCAGTGACATAGACTACAAGAACTACCTGCACCAGTGGACGTGCCTGCCTGACCAGAATGACGTCATCCATGCTCGGCAGGCCTATGATCTCCAGAGTGATGTGAGTAACTGAGGATCAGAAGGACAAGTGTAGATGGGAAATAAGTCAGTGACTACCTCTGGGAGAAGGTGGCATACACCAACCTCACCAACCCTTGCAAAGGGGAATAGTGTACTTGCCTGCCTTGTGAATGTCACCCATCTTGTCTGATAGCTGTCTGTCCTCTAAATTGTATTTTAAGAATGCTTTTCATTTCCTTTATATGAAAATGCATTTCCAATGTGGAGATGAACATGTATTGTCTCTTTTTATAAACAGAATATGTACAAGTCAGATCTCCAATGGTTGAGAGGCATCGGCTGGGTTCCCATTGGCTCTTTGGATGTGGAAAAATGCAAACGGGCAACTGAAATCTTAAGTGATAAAATCTACCGCCAGCCTCCAGACAGATTCAAATTTACCAGTGTGACTGATTCTCTGGAACAGGTGTTGGCTAAGAATAATGCCATCACTATGAACAAGGTGAGGCTTTAAACTCAAAGGTCTAAGTTGTGGTTTCCAAAGTTATACCAAAGAAGAAACACCCTTGGGAAAATAAAAACAAAGCATTAAACAACAAATGCATTATTTATCTACCTGTGAGAGTACTTCAAAAAGTCAAGGAGACATCCCATTAAAAATAAGCTGATTTTAGTACAAAATGTTTGACAACCATATTTGCATAATACAGATTTTCTAAGTGTTTTTTCGAAGACCCCTCATACCTGTATATCTATGGTCTATCTATTTGTCAAGGTATGTAAGGCTACATAAGGCCCACATAACCATTAGATCTGGCTCTGCCAAGGTGACTGAAGTTGTGACTCAATTCAATAAACATATGGCAGGCAAATTTTTGATAATTTCATATAGCTGTTGAATGATGTTATAAATAACCAAATGGCCGTTGGTTAAAAAAGAGTTAATATCTATTTTTTCATCTAATGTATACACCATTCATAATTTAACACTTCATATTTTACTGGGAAGTAGCCTTTGTATTAAACAGGCATTCCTTACTTTCAATGTTAATATCCACTTTAGATTTCAGAAGGCACTTGGATATACATATTTCACTGTGTCCTGATTATTTCAAGTTGTGTTTAAAAATTCACATAATGTGTATAAAATGTGTAACATTTTCCTTTGTTATTTTTCAAGTTTTGTAGTCTGAAAACTTCTGCTAATTCTGTGCTGAAATTTTTTCCTGATGAAAGTATGTGTATTTTCTTTGATAGCGTTTGTATACAGAAGCTTGGGACAAAGACAAGACCCAGATCCATATAATGCCAGACACACCAGAAATTATGTTGGCAAGAATGAATAAAATCAACTACAGTGAGGTGAGGGCAGATGCCAAATTGCTGGTGTTTATACCAAATCTCTTCTTTCAGTGCATTCATTCCATACTAACATACTTTTTTTAAATCGTATTTTTCATGATATGGTTTTATAGGTTTAGAGATTTCTTTCTCCAATTCCTCTTTCTCTTTGCCCATTCTTCATCCCCTTCATTTTCACCCCTCCTTCGTATTATAACAATAATATAGTCCTTTAGCAACAGTCACAACTGTTAAATAACATTCTGCTATTTAAGTGTATCCTAGCATTGTAAGTATAGGCAGTGGTAGAAAGTCGACAATCCTATTGTCGAGGTATATTTAACAGCTTTGTTGGGAGTCCTCCTTGTATTTGGGAGTAGAGATGCATACGGCAGTGTATCTTCACTTCCTAGTACACTAGTCTCCATTGTATAGTTCATCTATGAGAATATATGTATACAGATGTTTACCTATTTCTATTTGTTTGTATTTTGCATGAAGGTTGTCATATCAGAGAGAACATATGTGTACAATGTATGTTTGCTACCATTTCAGAATCAGTTGCTTGGTGAAATCAGCCTCCCTTCCAGCAGGAGTGCCCATCCACAAGCTTTTGAACTGGCTTTGCTTAAGGATTCTCAGTGACAAAGAACTTATCTCATGAGTCAGCTCTTTTGTCCTAGAGAATATCACCAGGAAGTATTTGTGATATGTGGGGTATCCCCCCAAATCCTTTGCAAATCCATACACTGTGCAGCCTACGTCTGTCCCATCTAAAAGGACAGGGACAGATCCTCTGAGTGCCCCACCCAAGTGTTCTCCTGTCCAAGTATTCCCAAATCCTGGACACCACAAGGAAAATGTAATGCTCAGAAGTGAACAAAATGTTGTGTCTGAAGAATAATTTGTATAGACTATGGCTAACATGTTTTCTCCTCTGGACATTTGGCCATCATTCTGCACCCTGTGCTGCCAGCCCTCACTGGCAGCTATGTCACTTTTCATGCACATGGAAATTGTGCCAGCTTAAATTTTTATGAGCAAATGCTAAGTTTTCTCTATCCTGAATTTTTACAAATAGTATTTTAAATCTTAATTCTGAGACTAAAGTTTATCTCTTTGTAATTTTTTTTCTAGATTAACCCCATAGGGGTTTAAGCTTGTGGAAATTTTTGCAAATCTGGCTTTCTCTCAATCGATACATTATGTATTTCTGCCGACTTTGTGCCACCCAAAAGCAAAATATTGCTTCGTGGGTTAAATAAGCATTATAATCTATATTTTGCAGACTGTAACTTAGAGAATTTAGTTAGAATAACTATTTGGAGATGTAGACTGCATTTAGAGACATAGGCTCTAATTTTAATATTTGCATATAACTCTTCATTGTCACCAAAAACTAAAAATGTCAACTCCTACTTTCAAATTTAAAAAGTTGAACTTGTAACTCAACCTGTATGATAGGGCCTTAATTATTACAGAAAAGTAGGTATTCTTTATGCAAGAATTTTAAGACACAAAAAGCCCCTTGGGCTTACCCCTCTGCGTTGCTGGAATTCTCAGCTCAGTCTTTGCTGAAAAACCTCAGAAATGCTATTACATGACTGCTAGTTCCACACGTCCCTGGGGACAGTCCTGCGCATTTCACCTACCTGAGCTCTTGCCTCTCTTTTGCCATCACTTTAATTCAATGATTTTGTGTTGCCTTCTCATTTAGGACAGGAAGATAAAATGCAGATTTATGATACCATTCCTTTCCCAAGCAATTTTGACAGTTTCCCACTTTTTGTAGAATTAGACATCGTCTTCTCTCTGGGCCTCCTTCCTGGGATTTCTTCATCCCCTGTGCATTTGCTCCTTTGTGGCTTGATGTGAGGGATTCCCCTTGCCTTTGTCTTGCCATCTAGTCTGTGGAATCTTGATTCACCATACAAAGTCTCACCTGAAAGTCATCCCTCTACAGAAACCTCTCTTGTTCCCACTTCAGAGTAAATTTCTCCTGCTTGGGGGTTTTTGTTTTGTTTTGTGAATAACATGTTTTACTACATCTTACTGTTTCACTTTCAGCCATTGATTCTATAGCTTATCAGTTCTCTTAGAAACCTTGAAGTGGCCAAAGATCTCATTCTCACCTTTAAAGTTTTTGTTTTTATTTGACACACGCATGCACACACACACACACACACACACACACACACACACAATAGAGAATGAGCAAGACAGAAATAGCACAGCTGATGGCTCATTCCCCAAATGTCTGCCACACTAGGATTCAATCACACCAAAGTCAGGACCTGGCATCACTCAGGGTTTCCCATGTGCCTTCAGGGACTGAGCACTTGAGCTATCACTTGTCTTCTGGAATGCGCATTAGCAGGAAGCTAGAATTGGAAGTGGAGTTGGTGCTCCAATTAAAGCACTCCAACATGAGATACAGCTGTTCCAAGTGTTGTCTTAATCACTGCATCAAATGGCTGGATCCCCAACTTCATCATCGATGGCAAAGTTCTCATTGTACAGTACTAAGTAAATGTGAATTGAATTCATTGCAATGAGCACCTGTTCATCCACCCTTTGCCAGCTTAGGTCTATCTATGAGTTTCAGCTTGATTTTTTTTCCAGTCGTTTTTAAACTTGATTCATTGTTTTAACTAAAATTTTAAAAACAATATATACTATTTTTAGATAGCTCAACTTGCTCTAAAATAAAAATTGGAGATGCAATACTATTCACAGGCAATACTATTCACAGGCATCATTTGTAGTCTTTCACCAAAGTACAGAAGGGTTGCAAATCTTAGAAGTGAGATTATCATAGACACTGTCTGTGGAGAAGTTAGAAATTACACCAATATTCAGCCAGTTTGGATTTGAGTTGCAATTTATGGCTTTCTTTTCTCCAAATTTAGAGTCTGTACAAACTGGCCAATGAAGAAGCAAAGAAGAAAGGCTATGACTTGCGGAGCGATGCCATCCCCATTGTGGCAGCCAAGGCCTCCCGGGATATCGCCAGTGATGTGAGTTGTCAATCCTGTACCTAGTAGGCATTCATTCAGATATAGCTTTTTCACTGAACTAAGGGTTTTAAAGCAACTTGCCTGGACCTCTGAAAAGACTTTTTATTGTGGACGTTTTCAGAAACCTAGTTCTTAGGAAAATGTGTTTACCAAACAGGCTTGTAACTTGTAAGAAAGAATGTCTTCAGTAAAAATTGGCCCATCAAGGGTTGAGAAAGATTCTTTGATATATAGCAGCAGGTTTTGAAGATGCTTATGTTAAAAATTATCACTGTTCAGAAAAGTCAAAGTGTGACTCACAAACTGAAGTTTTCCCGGAGAGAATTATTGTGTGGCTGTAAGGAGCATTTTAATGTACAAGATTAAAAGTGTGCTGGTTATTACAGCTCACCCATGTAAGATTATGGAGGTAATCTAATCAGTACCATGTGTGGTTAATGCCCGAGCTGCACCCTTAGTAAATGTGCCATGCGGTACCTGCATGCACAGCTAAACCATCCTCATTCCTGGTAACCACGGGATTCTAGAGGAACAAACTACTGCTGGAGAGCTCGATATCTACTCCTCTGGAAGACGGCAGTAGTCTTCCTTATCCTGGTTGATGTGTTAGAGACTTTAGCTTATCTCAGAGGGTATTTCAAAAGTTGATGGCAAAGGGAATGAAAAGATGAATGAATGTGAGGATAGAAATTTTTGAAATCTTGGCCTAGTGTTTTGTTTGTTTGTTTGTTTTTACAAAATATGCATTCCTGTGGCTTTTTGGAAAATCCTCTTATTTTAGTCCCTTCCAGAAAATGGGCTCGTGACAATAAAAATGATGATAAAACAGTATTGAAATCTCTTTGCTAAAAGCCTTACCGCAGTATTTCATTTAGTCCTCATAATATTTCTGGGTACAGATATCATCATTACTACCCATTTTACAGATTATTTAAGCAAAACCAAATTCAGCTGATAGAGAAATAGAGAAGCCAGACAACCCACTTTTTTCCTCTGTGCCCTACTAAACTTTATGGGTTAGTATCCTTTAACCAAAATGCTGGGCATAAGAGGTTTTCTGGGATCACTTCAGATTCTGAAATATTTACTTATACAAAGAGACTTCAAAGAGTTAATGGGAAACAGAATCAAAAGATACGTTTATTTTGTTGTGAGAAATTTTAAAAAGCATGCATGATTTCTTCCTAATACTTGCTTTCAATGAGCTTTTTAAAAGTATTCATTATTTTCATCTACTTGCAAGACTGAGATCGAGCAAGAAAGATCTCCTTCCCATCAGCTGGTTCAATCACCAAGGCGGGACCAGGCTGAGGCCAGGAACTCGGAACTGCATCCTAGTCACCCATATGGGTGACAGGAGCTGCCATTATCTGCTGCCACCCATGATGCATTAGCAGGAATCTAGATTAAAAGTGAGGGAGTCAAAATTTAAACCAGTGTTCCATTATGGGACACAGGAATTCCAAGCTGCAGCCTCACACACTGCACCACAATGCTCATTGCTTCCATTACCTTTTGGAAGATTATTTGTAGATAATGAAATATGTTGGTAATGGGACCCAAGCTTAAATGCAAATTCAGATATGCTTTATTTATACTTTATACACACAGTCTGATGATAGCTTTATGTAATTGCCTTTTAAAGTACTGTAATTTGCTGTGACCTGTTTCCTGAGGTCATGTGTGGAATTTGCCATGTAAGATTTCAGATTTTTAGGTCGGGGTAAAACCTTGAACTTAGTTGCCTTTGAGACTGGAAAAATTTTGCATAATGGGCTCAGATGCTGAGTTGAAGTCATTGGACTTGGAATAATAAAAGCATAGCTGGCTAATGAAAGGCTAGAACTCCTAACTGTAATGAGAGGATGTTCAAATCATTTGGATTGCTGCATCAACTTTATTAGTTGACGTAAATTATTAAAAAATTGTCATTGCCACTGGAATGCATTCATTACTAAAGCATAATAATAATGAATTTTCCTCTGTTACAACTACAAGCAGTCCTTAACATTAAGCATTTCATGCTTGCAGGAATCAGTCACTCCTCTCACTGCTTATCATATACTCCACACAATTGATGCACTTCTTTCCTGATGTGACTTTAAATGAGATCTAATACATAAGGTCACTTGGTTCAAATGGCCTCTCCAACAGCCACTGTGTGTGCTTCCCTAACTCCCAGACTGCTCCTTGTTATCTGGCCATGGATGCTTCTGGGTATATACCATAATGAATTGAATCCCGGCTATTTTACCAGGATAAAGACCAGATATGTGCTTACTTTGAAGATTACTAGAAAAAGCGAACTAAATTATGCTGAAAGCAAGATCTTTCTTACAAATGTATGGCCTAAGTGGGTTTACAACAAAAGCCTCATTTGTGCTTTTCAATTTCAGTACAAATACAAAGACGGTTACCGCAAGCAACTGGGCCACCACATTGGAGCCCGGAACATTGAGGATGACCCCAAGATGATGTGGTCCATGCATGTGGCCAAGATCCAGAGTGACAGGGAGTACAAGAAGGACTTTGAGAAGTGGAAGACCAAGTTCAGCAGCCCCGTGGACATGCTGGGGGTGGTGCTGGCCAAGAAGTGCCAGACCTTGGTCAGTGACATAGACTACAAGAACTACCTGCACCAGTGGACGTGCCTGCCTGACCAGAATGACGTCATCCATGCTCGGCAGGCCTATGATCTCCAGAGTGATGTGAGTACAGCACCTATAATAGAACTGTATGTAGAAATAATCTGAACTATGGGAAAGTGACCCTTTGTACACAGGCATGGGCTAAATCATGCTGGGATTTATTGGCCAGTTAATGAGACTGGAAGCATTATTGCTTTAGTTTGAATATGTTAGTTCTTATGAGGAAGTGAAATTTACAAGTTGGATTTAGTCTTATTTAAAAAAGAAAAATGGAAATAAGTGATGCTAGGATTCGTTTACTCATATCAAGCTTGAGTGAAACCACAAATTTTATTGAAGATTGCTCTTGAGTGGTTTTTTTTAAGATACTAAACAAATGGGGTAATTCTTACTGAAATGCTAATGCCTGTCACAACAGAATGGTATTATGACACAAAAAATGTTGCTGCACCTGTAAGTCACTTGACTGGCTGATGCTGGCTACTTTTAGCAGTGTAGTCCTCCTGGTGGAGGGGCTATGTGGTAATGGCAGACCTTGGTGCCACTTGGGAACTGGTGTACTACCTCACATCTGAGAATGAGAAGCATATTTTCTGCAACATGCATGTTATGAATATTTTAAAGAATTACTAAGCATGAAAGAGCTTTGGAGAATAATAAAATAAATGTTTAATAATTATTCATTAATCAGCTCTTGCTAGAGACTGAACAGCTGAGCTGAAAAGATGTCCATTTCTCTGCTATAGCTCATAGTGTTACAAGACTCAGTGTTTTGCAATATACTCTGAAAGAAAAGGCTTTGCCTGCACAAACCAAGAGTTGTTACCATAGAGTGACAACATGGACAGACTGCTGGCCATCTCACTGCCAGGCTCTTTTCCTGAATCCTCCCCCTCCCATTATGACATGATCTTAATGTAGGAAGCATTGGAAAGTTAGTATTCCCAGGATGTAACATGTCAATTGTCTTAATTCTTCCTGCTGTTGAGTAGCAGCCAATAGGTAATTGGCACAGGAAAGTTCCTAAAGACTTTAAAGACTTTTGTCTAGACTGAAAAAATACTGTTGATGATTTTGACTTAGATGCTGTTACTGCTGAAATCCTACCAATGACTTGAATGGAGGGACAGTACCATTGCTATGAAGCAATTATGAATATTTAGTAGGCACATAAAAATCTTTGACAGAAAAACATGATAAAAATAAAGTGAAAAATAGAGACATGCAAGGATGATTGAGGAAAAGAACCTATGCTTACAGCCTGAGAACGTGGCTCCTCTTAGCAGTGTAGTCCTTGCTTATTGCCTTGAGTCCTGGGCACTGTTACAGCTGTCAGAGGTTGCCCTGGAACGGGACTCTCATTGTTATCATATGTTGACTTCTGTTTCCCCCTTAAAATAGCATTTAGAAATATCTTGAAATGCAAGGAAAAGAAAAACATATTCAGTAAGAACCACCAAAAAGAAGCTTGCTCATCATCATTTATGTACCCACATTTTTCATGTGCCATTTCTTCCATTTGATATGTTAAGACATTTCTACATAGCATTGATATTAGAAATATGAGACTTGAGACAGATGTACAGTGCTTCATATGGCTTAGCCTGAGATTGATTATAAAGGTCACGTTTGGAACAGAAGTGGACCTAGGCACCATTTCTCCCACTGTAGATTGACCTTTTTCCCCTGTGCATGTCGACACGATCGTTAAGTAAACCTTCAGAAGAGACCAACTAGGATGGTTTCTTCCCTAACAGTAGAGATGTGGAATAATGCTTAAAAAACACTTTTTATTGGAAGGGCAGGTTTATAGAGAAAAGGAGACTCAGAGACCTTCCATCTGCTAGTTCATTCGCCAAGTGGAGGGAGCAGCCAGAGCTGAGCTCATCTGAAGGCAGGAGCCTTCCTCTAGGTCTCCCACATAGGTGCAGGGTTTCGAGGCTTTGGACCATCCTCTATGGCCTTCCCCCACCACAAGCAGGGATCTGGATGGGAAGTGGAGCAGCCAGGATATGAACTGGCACCCATATGGGATCCTGGCATGTGCAAGGTGAGGACCTCAGCCACTTAGGTTACTGTGCTGGGCCAGGAATAATTCTTTATTAGAGTTAGGAAACATTTCTGAAGCGTATCTGAACACCATTTCTCTTTCTCTTTCAGTCTGCCTAACAGTAAACTGTTTCCATGAAAGACAATAGACTTTATTATTAATTTCACTTAAATCTTTTTGTCTTGATGAGGAGTTTGTCTCTTTTTCCTCTGCTCAGAATATCTATAAGTCCGATCTCCAGTGGTTGAAAGGCATTGGTTGGGTCCCCATTGGATCTCTGGATGTGGTCAAGTGCAAGAGAGCAGCAGAGATACTGAGTGACAACATCTACCGCCAGCCTCCAGACAAGCTCAAGTTCACCAGCGTGACTGATTCTCTGGAACAGGTGCTGGCCAAGAACAACGCCCTCAACATGAACAAGGTAAGTCCCAGCTATCTCAAATTTTTCTAAGATGCTGTAAGATGGCATTGCAGATTAATGATTGCAGAAGTCAGAATTATCCATGACTTTGTGGGATCATATTGACCTTTAAAACCATATTCTTGAAATCTTCTAAATTCCTATAATTTCCTTTCAATTTTGATACCTAGCAAAAGGATTATTTTTGATACCAACTTTGAGATCTAGCCTTACATCAAAGTCTGCTTATTTTCTCCAGTTAGGTAAAATGTGGACTTAACATTTACTCCACTTGTTTGTCATGACTTTTTAAAATTTATTAGATCTAAAATTCAACAACTTTAATGTTTTGTCGCATCTACTTCCCATGTATGTATTATATGCATACACATGATATTTTTCTTAAATAATATTAATCACAAATGGATTCACAACAATGAACATAATGTAGAGAAATGGATATATTATCACATGGCTCAATTCAGTGAAGCCATATTTATAACTATATATCAAATAATGACATTCACATAATTCACTATACTAAACAGATTTTAACTTGATTTTTTCAAATTCCTGTTTTAAATAGTTTTCAATCAACTTTTCCTCTACAGCGCTTATACACAGAAGCCTGGGACAAAGACAAGACGCAAATCCATATAATGCCTGATACACCGGAAATCATGTTAGCAAGGCAGAACAAGATCAACTACAGTGAGGTAGGATGAAGTTGGTGGAGTACTGCATGTGATTTTTGTTCAGCTGCACTTGGCTGTGTGGAGACCTTAGAGCCTCGCTTCACAGAGTGCATGTGGCTGTTTCATCTAGCACTCAGTCTATCCAACTGTGTGATGAAAGCATCACCAGTTAAATATTCATTTTAGAAAATTCTGCAGACAAACCCAAGTCACATTATCCTTTCAGTTCAGGGCTGATCCTAGTGTGAGTGAGTGGGACTGAATAATGTTTTGTGTAATTTCAGGGGGTAGAGATTATCAGATAAAATGTTGGCCCATTCTTTGTACTAAAGCAGTAGTTACTATTTACCTTAAATTCATATTCAAATGGGTATGCTATATTTGTACTTATAAAAGCTAGCAACACTTCCTTAGGGACCTAAGATCACATGCATCCTGTTCCCACCTCAATCTTGAATAGAATTGAGAAATGAAGGAATGGAAACGGAAGTCAAAATCTTACCTGCTTTCTAATGCTAAAGTTAGAAGAAAGTGTATAATATATATATGGGAGCCAAGTATGCTGGTTACTGAGTTAGGTTTCTCCATCCAGCAGGCTGAGCTGGACCTGGGCCTGCCAAGAATTTGGAGGAACAGAGGGCACTAGGCTTGGTCTTAGAGGTTGAAAGGGGAAGTGAGCTAAGCCTGACCCTAATTCTTTTCCCTGATAAGTAATTGGTGATCAAGTCAGTGCACCTCTGCAGATCACAGAGAATAGAGAATTCTATTTCTTGTAGAAAGAAAACCTCGATAGCAATGAAAAGAAGTCTGCTTTGAAGTCCAAGGAATACCTTGCCCCACCCCTCAAAAAATAAGGGGGGACATTTCCTTCCTTCTATTTTTGAGAAGTTTCTCTACTCATCTGAAGAACACTCGGGGTAAACCAAGCATGATTCATTTGTCTCCAAGAGCAATAGTTACCCAGTTACCAACTAAGGTGAACAAGAAAAGACCAAAGAACAATAATACAGTTTAAAGTCCTGGCAGTAACCTCCCTGGTCCTGGGTGCTGCTGGAACCATGAATGAGAGAAAGGCTAGGCAGGTGAAAGCATGGATATGACCCAGGAGTACCCAGCTAGGATAGCATTATCTACAGAGACCAAGACAGAAATGAGAACAGATGCCTGAGGCTGAAGCTCCCCTTGAAGTGACCAGCACAAGCACCCATACATCATCCCAGAATGAGAACAAATAGGAGACTGGGTACAGAACAGGAGCAATAAAATCTATAATGACAAAATATAAAGACAAAGTCTTCCTGAAGAGAAAGGGCAAGGGAAACAATAGAACCACAACCAACACAAATGAGGAAACCAGTATTTCCCTCAAAAATTAAACAAAGGCAAGAATTTAATAAATATGTCACTAGAAGGCACCTCATATGAGAATGCACAATCAGAAATATGGAAGGTGAACTGAATAAAATGAAGAAAACTGTCAAAGAATTAAATTATATCATTGGAAAATCGAATGTAAGGGCAGTAGGAGTTGTTGAAGCCATGGAAAGGAAAGCAGAGAGAGAACTACAGACCAACATCCCTGATGAACATAGATACAAAAGCCAACAGAATCCAACAATACATCAGACCGATCATGCACATGTACCAGGTAGGATTTAGCCCTGGTATGCAGGGATGGTTTCACATGCAGATGTCAACAAATGTGATATATCTCATTAACAAAATGAAGAATAAAAGCCATATGCTCACATTCATAGATGCAGATGAGGGTTTTTTTGTTTGTTTTTAAGAGACCTGGAAGAAGCTTCTAGCTTTGGCTTCACCCACTTGTGACTTTGCAGCCATTTGGGGAGTGAACAAATGGAGCTTCTCTTTGCCTTTCCCCCTTTGTCTTTCCCTCTCTTTGTCTTCCCTTTCTTTGTCTAAATCTGCCTTTCAAATAAATAACTCATTAAAAATGAGCAAAATATTTGTGTGGATAATACTAAACATTATTGTGACGTGCATTTTTTGGCTTTGTTGTATAATGTGGTTTTATCTATAGTATGACATTGTAACCATTTATTTTAATAATGTATATCATTGAACTTACATATGCTATGAATCAATAATGAAGTATAACAGATTAACATGTCAACAATAATATTCATTGATATAACATTTAGCTCTGATGCTATAAGATGTATTTTAAGATTATTGCAAAGGCAGATTCACAGAGAGAAGGAGAGTTAGACTGCAAGATATTCCATACGCTGGTTTACTCATCAAATGGCCGTAATGGCTAGAGTTGAGCAGATCTGAAGCCAAAAGCTCAGAGCCTCTTCTGGGTCACCCACAAGGCTGCAGGGTACCGAGGCTCTGGGCCATCCTCTGCTGCTTTCCCAGACCATGAACAGGGAACTGAATGGAAAGTGCAGCAAACAGGACTAATCTGAGGCCCATATGATATCTCAGTGCTTGCAAGGTGAGGATTTAGCCAATGAGCCATTGTGCCAGGTCCGTAAGATAAGATAGGACTAGCATTTGCTTTTCTTTTCCACTATTACGAGAAATTCAGAATTTCTAGCTCTTCTCCTTTTAAAAATGAAAAAATTTCACTTAATAATCTTCATATTGTCGCTGCCTTGTGTTTTGACTGTCTTTCTCTAGAGTCTCTACAAACTGGCCAATGAAGAAGCAAAGAAGAAAGGTTATGACTTGCGGAGCGATGCCATCCCCATTGTGGCAGCCAAGGCCTCCCGGGATATCGCCAGTGATGTGAGTACTGGCCCAGAAATTTCTGTGGGCAGATAGAGAGGAGAAGGCAAGATCATTATCACAGCAGAAGCTCCATTATAATACCGGTTAAGACACATTTGTTGGTCGTTTTCTTAAATCAAAGAAATGGTTTTCATTTGCTAAAACCTGTATGTTTAACTGTAGAAACTTTAATATCCAGACCCTAAATCTTCTTACAAGATTGAGTCAGAGTCCACAGGTTTTTATGTTTATTATGAGAAACACATCTCCATATTTTGATAATGTGATTCTTCAGAAATAAAAACAGGTAAAGAATTTTTAAAAATAATTGTCTATTTGCATTGATTTCACATCAGATGAAAACTCAGAACCACTAAGACTGGGAAAATCTACGCTACTCTACTCCTGCTTTGTGATTTTTGTCAACTCTTAGAAAAATTTCTATAAAAATTTCTTTTAAATTGCTTTAAACCCAAAGAAAAGGGGGGAAAAAAAAACCTCAGCAAGATGGTTAACCTAGTTCCTCTTGCCTGCCATCACTGAAGGAAGTGGGTCCTTAGGTAGAGAACTGTATAAACATTTTTACTGATTTGTGACTAACTTTATAAATAGTTGAACTGATTATTGCCTAAACTAAAAGACCCAGAGTCAGCCCTTAACACCACCATCCACAAATGCTTTCCCGTGGATAGTCAGCCCATTTTCTCTCTTGAGGAATCCCAAGCAAACCTATTTTTGAAAGAATAGGGCATGCAAGTGAAAACACAATTTTGTGCATTTCAGGAAATCAAGTAGTCCAGTCCAAGTCAGTAGAGCTAGATATGGGAGATACTTTAGTGGGAATTGTGGGTAATGGAATCAAATCCACAGACTCCTCAATAGCATTATCAAAATGGTGTAAGATTTCTGGGTTGGCTCAAGATAAAGAAAAGGCAGTATACACATCAATTGATGTGGGAAATGCTGCTGCCTTTCCTTCCAGGCTGTGAGTATCTACAGACAGTAGATCTGTCATTGGCCTGTTTTCTCAATAGACTATGGCTGTGAAGTTTGATTACGTTAGAGATAAGATAAATGAAGAGATAAACATTATATTCAGATGATTCCATTTCTCTGCAAGAATTAGTAAAATAAAAATCATGCAGTTTGAAATCAATGAGATTTTGACCTTTTTATTCATCTTAACTTTTGAAATGATCACTTTCATTTCAGTACAAATATAAAGATGGTTACCGCAAGCAGCTGGGCCACCACATTGGAGCCCGGAATATTGAGGATGACCCCAAGATGATGTGGTCCATGCACGTGGCCAAGATCCAGAGTGACAGGGAGTATAAGAAGGACTTTGAGAAATGGAAGACCAAGTTCAGCAGTCCCGTGGACATGCTGGGAGTGGTGCTGGCCAAGAAGTGCCAGACCTTGGTCAGTGACATAGACTACAAGAACTACCTGCACCAGTGGACGTGCCTGCCTGACCAGAATGACGTCACCCATGCTCGGCAGGCCTATGATCTCCAGAGTGATGTAAGTGCCTAAAATCTGTAGTAACCATGCCCATTGTAGTCATACACAATGGTCTAGAGTTAGAATCATCAGAGGGACAGTGTTTCTCTTCTTTTCTTATTGCTTTTTAATGCTTTAACCTTTTCTTCACCACTCCAGGGGGTGGGAATAACACCAAAAGATTACATCCAATTTTGCCTTCATATTTCAAAAGACGTAAAATTTATGCAACAATTTTTACTCATTTTGACTTTTGAAATCAAGTGTCATAACCTCTTAAGCCATATTTGCTTTTGTGTTTTCTCCCACCAGAACGTTTATAAGTCCGATCTCCAGTGGTTGAAAGGCATTGGTTGGGTCCCCATTGGATCTCTGGATGTGGTCAAGTGCAAGAGAGCAGCAGAGATACTGAGTGACAACATCTACCGCCAGCCTCCAGACAAGCTCAAGTTCACCAGCGTGACTGATTCTCTGGAACAGGTGCTGGCCAAGAACAATGCCATCAACATGAACAAGGTAAGTTCCTATTTTGGAAACCCCAATGCTTGTGGTTAACATAGTCTTCTTTGTTTTAGCCAATTAAATTGTTATCAAACATGTAGTAATTAATTTTCCACTCAGCTATAATACAAAAATCTGCGGAAGGATTTTTGCTGTTATCTCTTATGAAATAGCCATTGCTATGAAAATAAGATGGCCATATTTGGGGTGAGTTAAAACTCATGAAATTTTATAGATATTTGGCATCTTTTTTGATTGTGGCATATATGGATAAATATAGAAATAAGAAATGAGATGCAGATCTCCATGACATTGATCAAAAGAAAATTTAGAGGTGCCACATCTGGGTATATTTGTTCAATAAAACACTAAATATCCAAGAAGGAAAATCATGGGAAGTATTTGTTAATATAGCCATGGTACATGGTTCTGTATGTATGATTGAAAATTATTTTAATTTAATTTGGAGTGAGGATGACTGGTAACTTACACAAGGGTTTTTTTTTGTACAGATATTTTCTGCTTACATATATATATCATATGTATACTTTATATATAATATATATGTATCAAACATTTATATTTGTTATTTCTTGTAATTAACCTCATGTAGGCTAATTAACTACTCATATATATATATATATATATAAGTATAATATCCTATAAAATCAAAGTGACTAAAATGAATTCTGACATAGAACACATAACACCAATTGCAGGGAGACTGACTTTCAGCTTTGTTAACTCTTGTAAACTTCTGTTTACAATGAGCTTTGTTCACTAAATTCATTAACCTTTTTATCCTTCATAGCGCTTATACACAGAAGCCTGGGACAAAGACAAGACTCAGATACATATGATGCCTGATACACCGGAAATTACATTAGCAAGACAAAATAAAATAAATTACAGTGAGGTAAGGTCATTTATTTTATTTCCATTATCTGGCCACATTGACCATTGCTTCTGCAGAAATGGCAGACTTATCACTTAAATTCTCATGTGGGCTAATTGACTACTCATTATGCTACATTTTTGTTGTTGTTGTTTTGTTTTGTTTTGTTTTTTAAAAGATTTATTTATTTATTATTGGAAAGGCAGATATGCAGAGAGGAGAGACAGAGAGGAAGATCTTCCATTTGATGCTTCACTCCCCAAGCGGCTGCAACGGCTGGAGCTGAGCCAATCTGGAGCCAGGAGCCAGGAGCTCTTCCAGGTCTCCCACACGGGTGCAGGGTCCCAAGCCTTGGGCCATTCTCAACTGCTTTCCCAGGCCAGAAGCAGGGAGCTGAATGGGACGCAGGGCTGCTGGGATTAGAACCGGCGCCCATATGGAATCCTGGTGCATGCAGAATGAGGACTTTAACCACTATGCTATCGCTCCAGGCCCCGTTATCCTACGTTGAATGCACCTATTCATATATGCATATTTAAAAGGCAGATTGAAAGGCAAATAAATAGATCAATGTCTCTATATCAGAAAGGATAAAGTCCTTAAATTTTAGATATTAATAACTGAAATATGTTAAAATTTTAGTTTAAAATAATTGTTTTTAAAATTAGAACATGTTTCACAATGTTTCCTACAAGTTCTCTTCAGTTACCCAATCTATAAATGATGTGAAAATTTGGAGAATTTTTATAACTTAATAAGGTGAAATATATAACATTGCCCAGTATGGAGTATGGTGCAAAATAGATGCTCTACAACCTTTAATTTCTTCCTTTTCTATTCTATTAATTCACCATGAAAACCAAATTTATGTAATATGCCCCAAATAACTTGAGGTTTATTCATGAGAATTGAAATGAGAATTCCTAAATTCACTAATTTCAAAATTGCCTGAGGATAATAAAATTCATTCTTTTATGGGCTTTTATCTCCTGTCTTGCTAAACCTGTCATTGTATATCTTGGCAGTCCTGAAACAGTGCTGCGCAAGTAGATCCTTGCATATTTGCTCTTGCCCACATCAATAATTTATCAGGCTGATTCAAGAAGAATGCTAATTGCCTACATATCATGTGTCTTCATTTACAAATAAAGAAGGAGGGAAGACTTTTCTTCAGTTTGAGATCACTGAAAACAAACTCATTTTCAAGACAATGAAACTGATCATTTTAGCCGTATTCATTACCTTTGCCTATAATAGTAGAGCCCAGGCATTCCTATATCAGAGAACCAGGACAGGCAAAATGCAGAGATACGGTTTGAACAGAACAGTTTTCTCTGGCCTGGTAAAACAGACCCAAGGACAAGAGTATTATGAGTATTTAGTTGGTGTTGGCTTTGGTAATTGTTGACTGAACTGTTTTTTCTTGGGCGTGATTTTTTTTTCCTGAGAAGCTTGTGTTTCCTGTGGAAACCGGAAGTTAGCTTCTACCTTAGATTATGGCGAAACTCCTATATCTTTCCCTTGCTTTGGTTTTCAAAGGATAAGTTATGAGAGTTTTGTTATTGTTGATGTTTTTCCTCCAGACCCAGACTGCAGAGAGGAAAGTGGATTATTTTCTAAATCTAAAATCTTCAACTGGATTTACTGTCTGAAATTGGATGATTATCTTAATTCCCTAAGAGCTTTTTTCTACAAGATTGAATTGTGCAATGACTTTTTTTTTCCCCCTCTGGTAATACCTTCATTCCATAAAAAGTAAAATAAATGCATCTTTTTTCTTCCTAATTTCTCATTTACTAACTGTTCTTTTGGGTAAATAACTTACCCTGCAAGTTTTAAGATGCAGATTTGATGATAACTGAATATATTTTCTTCTTTGAAGCTTTATACATTTTTCAAATGTTTGGGAAAAAAAACTTTTTAAATACAGGTTTCTTACTTACATGATTTGGGAATTTTTGTTCAAAGGAAAAATACAATTATGAAATTGGATTGTATACAATTAAAGATACAATTACAAAAATATAGCTAGATTTTTAAATGTATTTCTTTTTACTGGAATTTTTAAAAAAAGAATAATGAATCCCCTCTAGTTTACCTCAAAGATATTACAGTTAGTATTATGCTTGCTTGAGAGATGGGGCTGTGTGTAATTGGTAAAGCCTGCAGCTGCAATGCCAACATCCCCTTTGAGTACCAATTTGAGTCCCAACTTCTCCACCTCTGCTCCATCTCCCTCCTAATGCACCTGGGTAAGCAGTGGAGGATAGGCCAACTATTTTGAGCCCCTGCACCCATGTGGAAGACCTCTAAGAAGCTTCTGGTTCCTGGTTTCTGTTTGGCCCAGCTCCAGTTACTGTGGCTATTTGGGGAGTGAACCAGCAGATGGAGTCTCTATCTCTCTTCCCCCTTCCTCTTTCCCTCTCTCCTTTCTTTCTCCTTTTCCTCCCTCCCTCTCCATTGCAGCCCCCACCTCTGCCGCACTCTGCCTTTCAAATAAACAAACAATTAGAAGAAAAAATACGTAAAGTTTTGAAACTTGCTTTTGTTTGGTATGCAGAGAATAGAGACAGAGAGAAACAGGAAAGAGGAAATGAACCCCCATATACTGGTTCACTCTCCAAATGTCTATGGCTGGGGTGCGGTGGGCTGAAGCAGGGAGCTGGGAATTTTGTCCATTCTCGCCCAACTGCTTGAGTGCTCAGCACTGGTTCCTGTGGTATACATTGAGCAGGAAGCTTGAAGTCGAGACCCAGAACTGGGAGATGAACCCCGTCCTCCAATATGGGATGCAGGCATATTTACTATTAGGCTAAATGCCTGCTCCTGTTCTGTTTTTGTTTCAGATTTTCCTGTAAAATGGTATCTTAAAAAGAATGTAAATTTTCACATTGTAATATTGTACATGATAAATAATAACATCTCTTCAGGTCTTTTAAAATAATATCTGTGTCACATTTACAGTTCACATGCTATTCTGATATTCTTAATTCAGTCTCATCAGAGAATGGGACATGTGAATGAGAAACTTAATTTTAATGATTTCTGCCACACTTTTAAAAACATTCCAGTTTTGTCTTTAATCAGTCTAGCAGAAGGCCCTCTTGACTGTGAAGATTAGTGTGGTTTTTCCCCCTTAAAACCATGTGTGAGTTCTGAATCCTTTTCCAGAACTACCTACTAACTTTGTATGTGCTTTACCAGACTCTATAAATCTTTTAATAGAGGACAGGGAGAAACTGAAATTAGAGGTTAAATGATTCAGTGTGACCACAACTCCGTCTTGGTGCACAGGCAAGCGGTCTTGAAGCTCAGCTGGGCTTGAGGTTACCCAAAGGTTTTCCCAGGGGAATGCTGCTGTGGATGGATTGAAGGAACTTGGTTAACACAGCTCTGAAATTCCAAAAGATGCTATCTTTCAACTTACCAACCAAGAATACAATTGCACTTTAAGCAGTATTTCTCTTCCCCTCTTCACAACCACTTTCTTTTTTCTTTAAATCAAGAAAAGGCATGTTTTGTATGTGATGGGGGAAAAATTAGATAGATCCAAACTGCTCTGCATCACTATTAAGGTCATAATTGAGACCGTTCACAAAATATGAATATTCATCATATATTACACAATAAAACATCGTCATATTAAACAGTAATATTAACATTAAATTTCCTGAATTTGTGAACCATACCGATATATGAAATTGTATTCATTCCTGGGGATTTATGGGGAAACACATAGGGATAATGAAAGTGGTAACTACAGTTTACCCTTCTTGTTACATTTAAAAATATTTTATTTTGTTTTATGATACAGTTCCATAGGCTCTGAGGTTGCCCATGCCCTTCCCCAAGGTTCCTACCCATTCCTCCATTGACTTCCCCTCTAGTTTTACAATGGATGTCCTTCATGTACAGTCACACCTCCATCATACTGTTATTGAAGTGTTTCCTGTAACTGCAGGCATGGACATTGTCAGAGTACATTATCGTACTGTTAGGGTGTATTCAGTTCTTTCACTGGGAGTTCATCTTTGGTCTGTATGCAGAGAAATATAGAGCAGTTTGTTTCCATATCTGAACATATCAGTCCCCACTATAGTTCCTTTATATATCCCCTAAAATACAGAACCGTTGAGCACAGTCCACAGCAGAGTGAAAATAACACATTTTCATCAATATGAAGTTAACAAATGTGCTACAAAAATAAAAATGCATCACAAGAGTGGTGAAAATGGGAATTGAAAGCCTTGTAGGAATAGATGTCAGTGTGTGACCCTTGTCGTGCTGAAGGAATTACAATTAAAAACTGGACTCCATTACTCATATGAGCTGCAATTTACTCTTAATTGGTTCAAATATTGGAAATAAAGGCAAAACATGCACAAAGATAATGCAGATACAGAAAATATGTTAATAAATTGAAAAGTTTGGTGTTCCTGGTATCATTCTGATAAATTTTCTGCAGGTTTTAAAATTCTTCACAATAAAGCTAAATTCTCAAATATTAAAACATTTCAAAATATTTTATCAAGAATCATTATATAAAGATTTTATCTTAAAAACAAAAGAATGGTTACTATGCTGAATGCTTGATGTTAAAACAAAAAAACTGGGCCTGGCGCGATGGTGTAGTGGTTAAGGTGCTCTCCTTGCACGCGCCAGGATCCCATATGGGTGCCGGTTCTAATCCCGGCAGCCCCGCTTCCCATCCAGCTCCCTGCGCCTGTGGCCCGGGAAAGCAGTCGAGGATGGCCCAAAGCCTTGGGACTCTGTGCCCACATGGGAGACCTGGAAGAGGCTCCTGGCTTCGGATTGGCTCAGTTCCAGCCATTGCGGCCGCTTGGGTAGTGAATCATCGGACGGAAGATCTTCCTCTCTGTCTCGCCTCTCTGTATATCCACCTTTCCAATAAAAAGAAAAATAAATCTTTAAAAAAAACTGTCAGTCTTCCAAAATCCTTTTCAATTGAGCCAATATAAATTCCTTAGTCACGGAATTTCACTATAAATTTATGATTTTTATAAAATTATCAAGATTTACATTTATTTCAAGTGTATGTTGTGATAACAGGATACAGAGTCGTTTATTCAGTGAATTGTTGTCAAAGTGTGCTCTTATGGAACACACCTATGTGTGGTCTTGTGTGTTTCTACCCAGGCACAGAAACTCAGCTTGTTAATTCTTGGGGAAAAATAATCAATACAATGTTGGCAGTTTTGTCCTTTTGACTCATAGATCATCGGTTCCTGCTCTCCTTGGGTCTTCCAATTTCTGGGAATTGACAAAATATTTAGGGAGTAAAGCAAATACTAAGAGATTCGGAAAACAGAGATGATCCTTTGTTCAACCTTAATTTGATATAGAGACATGCTTATAATAGTATCCTATAATGATAGTATTCTGTAATCATATAACCACATTGTCTGCTGGTAGAAACTGTTCTGAACTCAAACTTGCTTGTCACGTGGAAAGATCATGTCCTAACATATTTGAAAGCCATAGACTTAATATGCATAAAATTGAAAAAATTTTCAGAAAGAGAAGCTGTGATAGTAAAGTTTGCTAAGTATGAAATTTCCATTTAACTAAATAGTTGTGTAAATAAAATAAGAGGTTTCTTTTTTAAGGCTGAAACCCGTAATATATTTTCATATCCAAAAGTAATCTTCCTTTGACATAAGTAAGACATTTTAGAGCGACAGTGTGAAATCTAAATGTTACTCTTTTCCCTTAGAACCTGTATCGCCAGGCCATGGAAGAAGCCAAAAAGGAAGGCTATGACTTGAGAAGCGATGCCATCCCCATTGTGGCTGCCAAGGCCTCTCGGGATATTGCCAGTGATGTAAGAGCTGATCATCATGTCTTAACATCTGTTACCATCAAGGCGGCCACCTGCACAGGAAATCACATTATTGGAATATACGTAGAAGTCTCTTTAGTTATCATTCACCTTAACCCCTTCATTGATTGCACAGCTTAATAAATTGAGGCTTGAGGTGGAAGCTAACTTGCCCAGGATCACAGCAGCTTGGTGGCAAAACCTAGACTGCAATGTGGTTCCTTGGATTATTTTGTTCTTTCTGTAATAGTAATAAGTGCTTTGATGAAAGTTATATACACGTAGGTTTAACAACTCATAAAGCCTCACAAGCTCTCATGAGGATGCTTTCACATCAAAGATGCTGGAAAGAAAGTAGATTTAACTGAATTTTCCCCCAGTACCTGAAGAATGGATAGTCCAAAAGCTGATAATCTCTTCCCTATAGAGCCACAAAATCAATATTGGTCCTAAAAATACAAATGTCAGATTCTCAGTTGGATTCTGCATGAAGGACTTCAGAGGTACCGCGCTGGTTTTTCACCATAATGTTCTTGCCTTTTGGTGTTTGCTTCATGTCAGTTGTTGCCATTATAGGATTGCCTAACACATAGAATTAGCCATTTGTGAAGATCTGTAGAGCTGGAACAAGGGGCGCAGCACCCTCCTCTTGGAGTGTCGGCGTGCCCAGTGTGCAGCATCACAGCAAAATGGAGAGAGCCTCCTGTTACATGAACATCACCACAGTAAGAAGAGTGGAGAGCTCTTGTGCCTTGTTCTAACTTACTGTCTTGTCTCTTTCAGTACAAATATAAAGAAGCTTATCGTAAGCAGCTGGGCCACCACATCGGTGCCCGAGCAATACATGATGACCCCAAGATGATGTGGTCCATGCACATTGCCAAAGTGCAGAGTGATCGCGAGTATAAGAAAGAGTTTGAGAAGTACAAGACACGGTACAGCAGCCCAGTGGATATGCTTGGAATAGTTTTGGCCAAGAAGTGTCAGACCTTAGTCAGTGACGTGGACTACAAAAATCTTCTGCATGAATGGACGTGCCTGCCAGACCAGAATGATGTCATTCAGGCACGGAAAGCCTATGACCTCCAGAGTGACGTGAGTATCTTGGCTGTTAAGAACAGGTCACAACATATTCTGCTAGGGCAATGGCCTATGCATTCCAGCAACATGCAACGGAGAATCTGAAAGGCATTTTCATTGGGGAGCACTGTGGTTTGTTGCATTTCTGTTCTCTTTCAAAGGCTATATGTAAAAGAGAAGTACAATCAATACTATCCAGGTAGATAGCTCCCTAAAGATCTCTGTTTCCTTTGTCTGAACCAGTGCAACTTAGCCCTCAAAACTATATCATGGCTAAAAAGCTAGAAATGTATATATGTGTGTATGTGTGTCCACAGAACATGGTATGGAGAGAGTAGGACTGTATTTTGCTAAATTATCTGAATAAACATTTAACATATTTGCTGACAGGAAAATGGTGAGACAGTCTTGTCATCTGTAAAACCCAACATCTGATTCACATTTAGCACACCCTATTGAGAATAAAATTAAATGAGTAATTAGGGCAATGTCTAGTGCATTCCCCAAAGCACATTTCTATTTGATTCAATATGCTGTGATTTTTGGAAGATGGCAATCCAGGCAAGGGTGGTCTGATGACAACAGTCTCACAGTAGTGGCCGGAGCACATTTCCCAAGGCTAGAGAAGCTCCTGAGTAGAAACCATGCAATATTCTCATTTGGTGAACAACAAATTCAAAACACTAATTAAAGAATTGTTTCTTATCTGTTGATCTGTAGAATCTATATAAGTCAGACCTGGAATGGATGAGAGGCATAGGCTGGGTTCCCATTGGTTCCCTTGAAGTTGTCAAAGCCAAGAGGGCAACAGAGATACTGAGTGACAACATCTACCGGCAGCGACCAGACAAGTTGAAATTCACCAGTGTAACTGACTCACTGGAGCAGGTGCTAGCCAAGAACAATGCAATCACCATGAATAAGGTGAGTCTGAAATCCTGTCCATTAGATATCAGAAGTTCTAGGAAAAGGCTCTGACGTACTATTACATTTCAAAAATCACTGTAAGTTATGCTTTTAAAAAATGGCTTTTCTTATAAAATTATTTTCATGGCATAACAGAATATTAAAGTGATGTTGAAATAACCAATGCTGTAATAAAGAATTATTCCCTGGACAAATTGATTCTGCAAAAATTTAAGAGGTGTGTACATTATCAGAAGCTGCATCGGAAGCAGAGCTGCCAGGGTTTACATTACACTCAGATGTGGGATGCTGGCCTTTAGTGTGGTGGCTTAACCTATTATCTACTGGACAGATAAGTGCTGCAATGCAACTTTTTGGTACTATTAAATTCTTTGTAAAGAATTTGTAAAAAACAAAATTCTTTACAGTAATTTTTAGCAAGAAGTAAAAGGAATTTATGTAACTTTAATGATTATCTCTACTTTGCATATAGGTGAAGTGGCTGATATGTTATCAAAAGAAAAATTATGTTAATTCAAAAGCATTTTTTCCCACCTTTTGTTTTAACAGCGCTTATATACTGAAGCCTGGGACAATGACAAGAAAACAATCCATGTCATGCCTGATACACCTGAAATAATGTTAGCCAAACTCAACAGAATAAACTACAGTGATGTGAGTGTTCACCAGCTCCTGGAGCACACAGGCAGCAATAAACTACTGTAACTGCCTCCTCAATGACTGGCTTTGATTAGTTTACTACACATGCACCGAATCTATATTGTCAAAGAGGAATTCTCTCTCGATTCTATTTTTTGGTTATGTGGTAGATTCACGAAATACTTCAGCCTTTTTTATTAATAGGCATCAGGGAATTTGTAATGTTCGGGGGGAATGTGCCAGCATGAATCACAGTCTTAAAGCCTTTACCTGTAAGTGGGTATAGTAGCGAGCTGTTTTACTTACCAACTGTTTAGTGAACAGATACTAGGATGGGACCCAGAGATGCCACGCCCTGTTATTCAAGCTTCTCAATCTATTATTTACTATTACTTACAAGCATTTTTTTTAGGCTTCTCTTGTGATTCTGGATCTCAGGTCCATGTTTGATCATGACCTAAGATAATACTTCACTGCAAAGTAAGGAAAAAGTGGGGACAATGCATTGAGCTTTTCTACAATACCAAATCTATTTAATTTTGAAATCTATCCTTATATTTTTCTTGTTTTAGTGTTAGGGTGCTCTTTCTTTTATATTACGATGGCAATAATAAATGATTGTGGGTTTTTTTTTCTTTTTACATGTGTTTGTTTGCCAAATAAAATTTTGGCAACCAAATGTTGATTTTCCTCCACTTTTTTTTTTTTTAAATAAAATCCCAAATAGACGCCTTAAAATCCTTGAGCATCTATAAAGTGAAGAAATCTACCACTCCATCCTAGTACTTGATTGTTTCTGAAGTTTAGATGAGGACAGACAAAATAGAATAATCAGCATCATTTTTAATGAAAGGAGTGATACTCATGATCATCTTTTCCACAGAAACTCTACAAACTGGCTTTGGAAGAGTCCAAGAAGGAAGGCTATGACTTGCGGGTGGATGCCATTCCCATCCAGGCAGCCAAGGCTTCAAGAGACATTGCCAGCGATGTGAGTTGTGCTGGTTAACAGGGGCATTTCATATCAGCTGGCAAATATCAGTTTTCACAGTTTCTTTTGCTGGAAGCTCAGTTGTCCCTGTAAGTTGCAGTTCTCTTTAGCAGTTTCCTGATATACCAAGCTGCAAATTAAAAAGCACCAAGTGTTAGGTCTGTTACCCCTGTCAATCAAACAAAGAGACATTATTTTTAAAAGTAAGTGTTCTTTGGGCACTAAAACTGGGTTCATAAATCAACAAACCATTGACATAGATGTTTGTAAAAATAAGAGATTGAAACAACATGTAAATTGGCCTGTTAAATCTTCCCTCCTAATTCAACCATTTTATTTTGGTATGAAAAGCAAATGCGATGGATGTATTTATAAATTTTGTTTCATCTTTTAGAAGCGTCTCACTCTGACGCCCATAATTGGATACTATTATCAATTAGAAAGTAAGGAAAGCTTTTCCTCATTACTCATTGGCTCATGTCCATTCCTCTCCACTCTTCCTATCCCATTGCTTCACAGCAGAAACACTTTGTGGGTGTTTGTGTCCCCCACTATCAAACTTTCTTAGGATCCAAATCCAGGTTCTCTATCTGGAAGCGCCCCAGATGTGAGGAACCCTTCATCCCATAAAGATCTCAACTGTTTTCAGAGGTTAAACTATGAAATCCCACACTATGATTATCTTATGGTAAAATGGACCATCATGTATCCTTGAATATTAGAAGTAAAATGAGCCTTGACTCCAAGGCATGACTGTCTCATGCTGGCAGTCCAGTGATTTTGACATACCAAATAAGTGAAATATCCCCTAATGACACATGAAAGTCAATGTAACATGTTGCCTCAGCTAGGAGATTTGTTGTAAACTCTGAAAAGAGAGTCTATTCTTAATGTCCAACATGTTTACAAAACAAAACACCCATATGTTTAAGTAAATGCTCCATTAGATTGTACAAGGTGTTTTATTTTTACTTGTTAAGCAGATGTAAATTGGATGATGTGGTTTAAAGAAGGGGGTAGATATTAGGAATGAGAAGCTTTCCATTCCTGGCTCAGCACTGCTACTCCTTGTGATGTGACCTTGAACAAATCACTTAACCATTTAGGGTTCAGATTCCTGTTTCATAAAATGGAGTTAATAATAGTCACCTTTCTCCCTCATGACAATAGTGAGGAAAATAAAAAGAAATAGCATGTGTTCTTATTATACTCCCATTCCTTTTCTTTTTCAGTATAAATATAAGGAAGGCTACCGCAAGCAGCTGGGCCACCACATTGGAGCTCGGAACATTGAGGATGACCCCAAGATGATGTGGTCCATGCATGTGGCCAAGATCCAGAGTGACAGGGAGTACAAGAAGGACTTTGAGAAATGGAAGACCAAGTTCAGCAGCCCCGTGGACATGCTGGGGGTGGTGCTGGCCAAGAAGTGCCAGATCCTTGTAAGCGACATAGACTACAAGCATCCCCTTCACGAGTGGATCTGCCTGCCTGACCAGAATGACATCATCCATGCTCGGAAGGCCTATGATCTGCAGAGCGATGTGAGTGGCTCTGCTGTTCTTCAGGCAGTTTTTTTTAATTAATCACATTGTATTATGTGACACTGTTTTATAGGTATTGGAATTCCCCCCACCCCTCCCTTAAGCCTCCCCCCACCCCTCCCCAAATCCTGCCCCCATGGTGGATTCCTCCACCTTGTTGCATAACCACAGTTCAAGTTCAGTTGGGATTCTTTCATTGCAAGCATATACCAAGCATAGAGTCCAGCCTCTTATTGTGCAGATAAGTTCAATGGCTTGTTGGGGAGACCTTCTCTGGTCTGAAGGTGGAGCCAGCAGAGTATCATCTCAATCAATTAAAAACAGAGTATCATCTCAATCAATTAAAAACCCCAACATAACATCAGCAACAATTTATAACGTTATGGAATTAATTGACATAGTATTGAGTAACCAATATGTTAAAAAAAAATGCAAGTTGTTAACCACATCCTGTGACTACTTCATTGACATTTCAATTTTAGTTTATATACAACTGGGTTCTATACATCTTAAAATAGCTATAGATTACTGTTCAGCTGTCTTGTGTTTTTCAGGCAGTTTTTAAGGCTTGGAAAGGAAGTTGTAACTTTGGTGCTTACAGATTTTTGACGGCTGAAATTCATAGATACCTCTTCAGACAACATTATAAAATGCTTAATTCATGTAAATATATTGGCTTTGAAGAAACTAGTCATATCAAAATACAGTGATGAAAAAATGAATCCAAATTTATGTGATGTTTATGTGTTTTCATGAACACATTAAAGTGTCTAATCTGAGCGTAATAGCTAGCTGTGGGTGTAATAGCACTTTAATTTCCAAGAATGATGAGCATAAATATTTCAAAATGTCAGTAGGTGAAGATATTTGTAATTTCTGTTCCTGAAAAGGTCATGCATGTTAATACTGCTGTGATCTATTGCCTACGCTGAAAATTAAAGGAAATGCTATATTTCAGTTGCAAGTTAATGAAAATAAGAATGTCTTTATCCATGCTCTGACACCAGGAGAAGTATTCCTGGTTTTAGATAACATAAACTTCTAAATGAATTGTTGCATTATGCATTTATTGACTACTTACAGAGTATGGATGAAAAGTTAAGAATTAATTCTACATGTTTTGGCAATTTTTCTAAGAAACTAAAAGCAAGAGCTGCCTAAAAATGTTTTGTTATCAACTAGTAGATTGTCCTGTGCGGACTCAAATGTATCCATTTGTATAGTAACTCTTTGTTTTGATCAGTTGTTTTCTAAATTCTCCTGAAAGAATGATTAAAGTAATGGCATCATGGAAAAAAAATCCCCAACAGTTACAGTTACATAAACAAATATTTTTATTTGCAAGTTAGAAAATTTGCAGCAAATTATTTTAATTCAAAGCAACAAAATAAGAGGAGAATAAAAATCTTTTTAGGTAAACACAGGAAAAGTGACTGTGGACAAGATAAATAGGAATAAAGACATATTCTTGATTTCAGAAACACATACAGAGGATGATAGAAACAAAGCTGGCATTTTGTTGTCCTAGAAAATATTAATTCAAGAAGCAGCTAACCGAGACCTAATCCCCGTACAAGGAGATATGGGCAGTCACATCTGAGAATAAATAATTTAAGAGGCAGCAAGCACTCCCAAAGTGGCTTTCTGTCTTTGAAGTTGGACATTATAAAAATAATTTTATGGTCTTTAATACAACCCACATTGGCCATTACCTAGAACAAAGCACTTGAGTAGCCGTTATGGACAATCAAGGCAATCCTGTGAGTCTTCCTAGGAATCCACACAAATAAGATTCAGGATTAGATGTCCACTGTATGTATTAAATAAGGCTTGGGAGCACTCTGGCTGAGAAATGTCTGTAAATATTTGGCATTATTTCACTTGCAGGCTGTTTACAAGGCTGATCTTGAGTGGCTCAGAGGCATTGGCTGGGTTCCCATTGGTTCCGTGGAGGTTGAGAAGGTGAAACGTGCTGGAGAAATTCTGAGTGACAGGAAGTACCGGCAACCTGCAGACAAGCTCAAGTTCACAAGCATTACAGACACCCCAGAGATTGTCCTGGCAAAGAGTAACGCCCTGAACATGAGCAAGGTAAGTCTCCAGCCAGAGTCACACCTTCGCTGGCCTGGCTCTTAAAGTAGAACATGCCTGAGTACACCTAGAGAGAAAGCCTGATCCTCATGTGGGCCTCTGGGCTCTTCTCACTGTCCACTCCCCTCCTAGTCCTGGTGCTCTGCATGCACACGGAAGCCTGGTGTGATTTTCCTAGGAGTGATGCACACATCCGTCTGAGCTGTGACTGGGATCTATCACAACTGCCATACATGTACCTTCTCCCTGGCAAAACAAACTCAGCCTACTTGTATTTTTTTTGTCCATCTGTGAAAGAACTTAAATCATTTAGTATTTTGTTCTGAAGATTGGGTAGCTGTGCCAGCACTGCTGAATTAGCTGCTTGGTTTGCTCTTCCACCATAGGTGATGGAAACCCGCTTCTAAATGTGAGCTGTTACCTCTGTTTTCAATTTTGTTAAATGATCACTTCATTCTTGCAGAATCCTAGTAGCAATCTGTTTATGCCTAATCCAACAGAGAGACTCTGAACCCCTGTATTTTAGTTTGAACTAAAGTTACTGGAATTCTCCCATGACCACCTGTACATCTCCAAGTTGTTGCAGTAGGAAGAGTAGGTGCTCAAGGCACAATATGCAATTGACTCAAAATTCCACAGTGTAGAGTAAAAAACTCCAGAAACAATGTTATATCATATATACACAGCAACACAGTAATAACAGAAAACAGCAAAGAAATATTGCGTATTTAATATGACTCAGACATTTTACTTTTATCATGATGAATTTTCAAAACAAACTTAATAAGAAGATAGGATTATCCCTAACAAGATTATCCCTAGGGCAGGAGTCGTCGCATACTTTTCTCATGATCATATGGCTTTGAAACAGTGTAGCTGGTGGGGGTTTTTTGTTGTTTTGGTTTTTTTGTGTGTGGTTTTTTTTTTGTTTTTTTTTTTTTAAGGCAAAGTTAGAGAGGAGAGACAGAGATCCTCTGGTTCATGTCCCAAAACGCTACAACACAGCAGCTAAACCAAAACAAAGCGAGGCATTTCTTCCAGGTCTTTCATGTGAATGCAGGTGCCCAAGTGCTTGGGTCATTTTCTGCTGCTGAGCTAGATGTATTAGCAGGCAGCTGGATTGGAAATGGAGCAATTGGGACCCAAGGTGGTGTTCATGTGGACTGCAGTGTCTCAGAGACGCTCGACCTGTTATTCCGCAATGCCAGCCCTAAACACTTGGGTTTGACTTTGAGACTGATTCTGAAAGTCTAGGGATTTCTACTGTTTAACAGTCTGGAGTCAGACTCTGCTTGGAAGTCCTGTGAGTCAGTTTGTGATTCACTGGAAGAAAACCGTGAGATCATTCTATTGCTTTATATTAGCTGCAAAACCGTCATGTATCTGTTCAAATATTATATTTTGCTCATTTGCAAAAGCTATAAAAGGGTCTGTTTTGTAATTAAGTGTGAGTTGAGTTCAGTAGTAACTATAATGTTGCTGGCTTTAACAGAATGCTTTCTACCTGTCTCCCCCCACAGCATTTATACACAGAGGCTTGGGATGCTGACAAAACTTCCATCCACGTGATGCCGGACACCCCGGAAATCTTGCTGGCTAAGAGTAATTCTGTCAATATCAGCCAAGTAAGAGATTACCTGATTGTCATTTAAAGTCTTTCTAGAAGTAGTTCAAGTGCTTTTTTCAGCCTAACATTTCCATATTTGGCCCACTGACTTTCTAAAACACATTTGTTTCCTGTTACGTATCATCCCCCACCTAGAAACTTTACACCAAGGGATGGGATGAGTCCAAGATGAAGGACTACGATCTGCAGGCAGATGCTATTCCTATCAAAAGTGCCAAGGCCTCCAGGGACATCGCCAGTGATGTGAGTGCCTCCGCCATAACTTATTGAATCTCCACAGTGCTAAACGACCCAGATTGCAGCTGGTGGACCACACTTTGCAATCCCTTCCACATGTATTCCCCTAGTCATGTTTCCTACCTTCCAACACCTTTCCCTTGATCATCACAGAAGTGGAAATACTTTTTGGAATTGGAGTTCGTTCAGGGGAAGTTTTCATTGATGTTGATGTGTAATTGCATGGCAGTTATTTTTATGATAGTTTGAAATGCTAGTAGACAATTGTTTAAGGATGTCAAATGTTGAAAGTGTGAACTTACCCATTTCTAAGTCTACACTGGATTCCTAATGCCATGTTTCTGGTATTTTAGTACAAATACAAGGAAGCGTATGAGAAACAGAAGGGCCACCACATTGGAGCTCAGAGCATTGAAGATGACCCCAGGATCATGTGCGCCATGCATGCAGGGAAAATTCAAAGTGAAAGGGAATACAAGAAGGACTTCCAGAAGTGGAAGACCAAATTCACAAGCCCGGTGGACATGTTAGGCATCTTGCTGGCCAAGAAATGTCAGACCCTAGTCAGCGATGTTGATTACCGCAATTACCTGCATAACTGGACGTGCTTACCTGATCAAAATGACATTATCCATGCGAAGAAGGCCTACGACCTGCAGAGCGATGTAAGCAAGAGGAACACTGGGGAGAGGGAGCTGGGAAGATGTGGGTATTCTAGCTGTTCAGTCAGTGCCATTGTGCACTAGGCATCACTGGAAGGGAAGCAGGGCATTCACATTGTGTCACAGAGTGCTAAATTGAGGAATTAAGTCCTGAGAAGCAAATTTATTCCCTGAAGTAAATTTCAATCTATTGTTGATGGTAATTTCTGACTATGAAAATATATTCCAAACAAATATATATCATCTGAATATTTGTAAAATAATTGTCACTATTATTGTCACAAATATATATATATTTCTTATATATATATATATATTTGACAGGCAGAGTTAGAGAATGAAAGAGGCAGAGAGATAGGACTTCTCTCTGCTGATTCATTTCCTACCTTGACCAGGGCTGAACCAGGCTGAAGCCAGGAACCAGAGTTTCATCCGAGTCTCCAACACACGTTCAGGGTCCAAGTGCTCAGGCTGTCTTCTGCTGTTTTCCCAGATACATTAGCAGAGATCTGGATCAGAAGTGGAACAGTAGAATCCAACCAGCATTCACATGAGATACTAGTACTGCAGGCAGTAGCTTTACCCACCACACCACAGCACTGGCACCACCACAGCATTTCTTTGGGTCAGTTATGATAGGATTCAAATCAATTAAGAGTCAGTAAAGCTCCCCTTTAAAAGCTTCCAATGACTTAAACTTTTGAAATATCAAGTAATTGAGTCATGGAATTGAACGTTATTACTCTTGTTACCCATGGTTAGAATTAATCATTATGTTGTTACAAAGCACTTTTGTCATGAATATTAAAACTAAATCATGTGAGAGCTCAGGTTTTGCTCTTCTGCAGGTGTCTGCTATGTATTCTGTCATCAGCTAAGGGGCAGGATGGCTAACACCCAGAGCAATGATTTTGTCTCCTGTTTGCAGAATGTGTATAAAGCTGACCTGGAGTGGCTGCGTGGCATTGGGTGGATGCCTGAAGGCTCCGTGGAAATGACACGAGTGAAGGGTGCTCAGGACCTCCTTAATGAGAGACAATACAGAACGCGCCCGGAAGCCTTGAAGTTCACTACCATTGTCGACACGCCAGAAATCGTCCTGGCGAAAACCAACTCTCTGCAAATGAGTGAGGCAAGCACCCTCCTAGGAGCAAGCCGTGCTTTGTCTAGATTCTGCTTTCAGATAGTGAACTCAAACTGGGCGTGTGAACTCTTTGAAGGGTTCTCATGATGGGAGTTGCTCCAGGAGCCCTGGCTGGCTTAGTGCGAGTGTGTGGAGTAGGACTCCAGGGCAGCCAGTGTGCCACTGACTCAGAAGCTCTAAAGCAAAAAATGCTCCTCCATGGCCATTCCGGGAAATAAATACTTGACTCCTATTAGTGCTAAGACAAGTAGCCTGAAGCTGGTAGTAACGTGTTAAGATTGTCTAAGAGAAACAGAACCAATAAGATGTGTATATACATACAAATAAATATACACACATGTGCATGCAAGGATGAATATAAGAGGAAAACAGAATTAAATATAAATTTTTAGTCATCATTTTTCATAATACATTTTTTTAAGATTTATTTTTATTAGAAAGTCGGATATTGCTTCTCAGCCTTTTGGCTAAGATCAAGTGTAGAAAGTCAGATATACAGAGGAGAGATGGAGAGGGAGATTGTTGCTTCACTCTTTGAGTAGCCACAGCAGCCAGAGCTGTGCTGATCTGAAGCCAGGAGTCCAGTTCTTCCTCTGGGTCTCCCACATCGATGCAGGGTCCCAAGGCTTTGGGCTGTCCTCCACTGCTTTCCCAGGCCAGAAGCAGGGAGCTGGATGGGAAGCAGAGCTGCTAGGATACGAACCCATATGGGATACTAGCATGTGCAAGATGAGGACTTTAGCAGCTAGGCTACCATGCTGGGCCCCATAATAAACATTTTACATGAGTTTTTTTTTTTTAAGTACCATGTATGTGTGTGTGACAGAAAATATAGATGTGGTAGGCAGGGCAATAGGGGGAGTTGAAGGCATTGACTCCTGCAAGTGTGTAGACTGTCAAGCCTGAATTTCGCAGGGTGTGCCGGCAGATTGAAGAGCCAGGGAAGTGTGCAGTTCAAGCTTAGGTGCAGGCAGCTGGCCAACTTCCTTTTTGCTTAGCAGGTCAGTCTATCAAGGAGGGTCTACCTTCACTAGAAGGATAGTCAGCTTTATTCAGATTCTACGGATACAAATTTGAAACTCGTCTAAAAGTTACCTTCCCAGAAACATTCAGATCAATGTTCAGCCACACGATATCCGATATCCGCAGCATCTCAGAACTATTGAAAACACATGACCAGAACCCTCAGAAAACGCTCTACAATGGGAACTTGGGATGGCATCGGGGGGCAGTTCCCCAGTCCCTGGGGTAATGTGGCATTTGGGAGGCTGGGCATGGTTTCTCCTCTTATATCCCTGTTCCCCTACATACAGATACATGGAAGAAGAAGAAAATGTGTAAACAAGGGTCCCTGATCCTCAACCCTTCCCACCATGATCAACTATGTAAACATGGTCACTAATAAAATTTTAAAAAAATTTCAGCCACAGACTTAAGTTCCATGGTCTAATCAAGGTGACACACAAAATTTAGCCATCATAAACATATATGGAAGTGTTTTTGTCAGATGAAAGAGTTAAGGCTTATTGTTTCAGATACCCACTCTATTCCTGAGTTAAAATAGTATTATCTTTCTTTCCACAGAGGCTGTACCAAGAGGCTTGGAATAGAGACAAAACCAACATCAGTATTCCTTCAGATACTCCAGTCATGCTACAAGCCCAAATCAATGCTATGCAAATCAGCAATGTAAGAGGCATAAATAATGGAGTGTACAAACTTTATAAGATAATACCTGTCAGCTTATGGATTATGTTATACTGGACATACTTTAGAAATGCTTGCACCTTTGGGTATTAAGTATGTTCTCTTGAGCTAAAGTAAGAAAGCAGAAATTCTCTTTTAAACATTGGTTCAGACAGGTGACTAGAATGCCAGAGGTGAGATGCCCAAGTTCCATTGGTGTCCTCTCAATCTTAAATTCTCTGTTCTGTAGCCAATGTTAGGGCTTGACTGACTGTTGATCCGGAGTTTTGAAGTGCTAGCCAGTTGTCTATTGTCTTCCTAGCTCTTTTCATGGTCGTAAGTCCTTGGTTGACATTTCAAGGCCACATGAGAACTTTAAAAAAAAGTATTAATTACATTCAAAGTGCAAGAAATGTATAGTATCTTTCATATTGCCTTGCTAGAAACCTGTGACAAAGGACAAAGTCAGGACAAGTTCTGACTGGGTCTTAACTGTGACAAAGGTCTTTGGCTTTGCCATTGATTCTTAGTTATCATGCAGTGAGTGGTGGGACATTTTCAGATGCACTGTGATGAATGTAAGCATTCAGACATTAATAGAGCTCAATGTTTAGCTTTAAAATATTTATTAGAAATATCCAGTACTCTAAAAAGCCCACAATCAAAAGAACTCAAAAATGAATGTTTTTTGCTTATTCATTCTTCATTCCAGTATGCCCTGTGATTTAGATTCTGACTGCCTTGAGTATATGTGCCTATGTTCACCAGTTGTAAGCAAACCTTGTTTTCCCTTGATAGAAACTCTACCAAAAGGATTGGGATGAGGCCAAGCAGAAAGGCTATGACATAAGAGCAGATGCCATTGAGATCAAACATGCCAAAGCCTCCAGAGAAATTGCCAGTGAGGTGTGTATCCTTCTTTGTTTTTGTAGTTTTTTCCATCTGTCAAACAAAATTTTTCAAGAACTTGAGAATTTTAAATTATGCAAATGAGCTTCATCTTATGTTAATTTATTTAAAGATAATAAAATGGAAGGAAAAAAAAGTTATAGATGAGGTATAAACATAAACAACTCTTGTGTTGGTTCCAAGTGAAAACAAAAATCACTAAGATTTTACACACAGCTCTTGCAAAATTCAAGAACCAATGTAATATCATTTGTGCCCAAAATATTTTTTAAATTGTTCATAAATGTATATCAGATGAATTCAAATAAGCTTGAAAATTGAAACCACATACTATAGAAAATTTTATACCAAAGGCTAATACACAGTATTCCTGAAGACGTTTGAAACTCATTGCATACTGACTTTAAAACATACTAAGAATCAACATAATTATCCCACCAAGTTCGCCTCCTGCCCTACTGCCAGTTTGGAAGCTATCTTGTTGCCTTTCTCTACGTGCTTCTCCAGTTTCTAACATCAAGTATCTGGCTGTTTTCTCCTCCTTGTTCCCAGTTTTACATCTAATAACCGTAACCGTACCACAGTTTCACCTCATACATAATTTTTTTCTCTTTGTAGTCCAAACTTAAAGAAACAGACCATCTTCCTCTGGTCCCAACACACACACATCAGACAAATTCCTGCCCACAAATGTTGGCTGTCTTGTTGTCGTCTTCGGAGTCAAGCCAGCACCTTTGCTTGCTCTCCCTGAAACATGCGTCTTTTTTATCTGGCTTCAAAACCACCTCCCTGACCTTTCCCCTTTCCCCCATGGTACCTTCCCTACTCTCAGGAGACTGTCTGACCTAGTGAGCCAGGCAGCCTTGGGTGATGGAAGTTACTCTTTCTGTGCTTTATTTTTCCTATCTGAATAAGTGACTACAATAGTGTCTCCCACACAGAAATCTTGTCAGGATTAACTGTAATTATAATCCCAACTTTTCAGCTATTTTTAACTAAAAAAAGTCAGCAGTTTCATATGGATCAGCCTAACACATTTGAAGTTCTCTTATACTGTCTGACACAAAGTCATTTCTGGTATGTTTTAATCATTAATTTTTTTTCATGATCATATTTCCCTCCTGATTTACTCAAGTTCTCCATGAAACTGCCTAAGACTCTTCCTACCCAATTTCCTTTAAAGCAAACTGAAATATTCAGTAGTTGCCCATGTTGAGTCAGATTTATTAAGGCTACAAAAATACTCTGAAGTCATTTAAAGAAAAAGCCTCCTAACCGATTGTTTTCCTGTGCGTGTGTTTTTATCTGATTTTTCACAACTTTAGTACAAATACAAAGAAGGTTACCGTAAGCAACTGGGACACCACGTGGGCTTCCGCAGTCTGCAAGATGACCCCAAACTAGTGTGGTCTATACATGCTGCCAAGATCCAGAGCGACAGAGAGTACAAGAAAGCCTATGAGAAATCTAAGTCCGTTTACAACACGCCATTGGATATGATGTCAATCGTTCAAGCCAAGAAGTGTCAGGTCCTGGTTAGCGACATTGATTATCGCAATTATCTGCACCAGTGGACGTGTCTGCCAGATCAAAATGATGTGATCCAGGCTAAGAAAGCCTACGAACTACAGAGCGATGTGCGTATTTCTCTCTGGAGGGGTGTGTGCGGTTGTGTGTTTTTTCACAGCGTGTTCCCTGGAGGCATAATTTAAATGGTAATCTCACTAGTAGAGCTGAAAATATTCTGTGCAATTTGTGGTGGTTGAGCTTTTCCCGAACTTTTTTTGCTTATAAAAGAGCTCCTAGCAAGATGAGTAAGCAAGGGTTCATACTTGCTCACTAAGATGAAAATTGATTCTGTGTAATCAGGGAGAAAACTTGGACCTCAGGTGTTCTGACTCATTGCCTTTTCATGTTTAGGTATCTCAATTTTAGAAATAGATGTAAGCAGAAGCAAATGTTGGACTTCAGTTATCTGATACAGAGAAAAAGTGGTATAGATATAAATGTTTCACCTCATTTAATATACATCTAAAAAACTTTTTTCTCCTAAATTCCTACATCTGTTATTCCCAAGGATCATAACAGGCAGACTTCAAGTAGTGAATATAGAGCCCAACCTACTATAAGAAACAAAATTATGTGCTAAGTTTCTGTTGCTCCAGCAACCACCCGTTGTGAGCCCTGCTCTGATTTCTGTGGGATACTCTGAACTCTCCCAGAGACATCAGACTCAAATGTCAACAATGTTGTCCTTGAGCTTTGTGGGCTTGGCTACCCACTGTGGTTAAAATACTGGTATGTGTGGTTTGCAAAAATTGCACTTTATGGGCAAATTTGACTGTGCCAACCTGTATCTCTCATTCATGCAGAATGTTTACAAGTCAGACCTGGAGTGGATGAAGGGTATTGGATGGTTGACAGAGGGTTCTGTGGATGTGATGAGAGTGAAGAATGCCCAGAATCTCCTGAATGAAAGGCTGTACCGTACAAGGCCTGAGGCTCTCAAGTTCACCAGCATTGTTGATACCCCGGAAGTGATCCTGGCGAAGATCAATGCTGTACAGATCAGTGAGGTAAGAAGAGGGGTGGCGTTCCCAGGCCAAAGACCTCTCAGTCAAGGTCTTGACTTGTGAACTCTGATATCAGCGTTAGGACTATGAACATGTATGTCTGCAGAGAGATCCTCCTATAGCCAGTCAGTTACCAATCCAAGCTCACTAATTGCTTTGATCGATCCTTGCTGAGTACAAGTACAGTGAGCTCCTTCATGTTCTGCAAATTCTGCTACCCACCTTGATCTTATTTTGAGGTACAGACTGTAATCCAGGCCCACCACTTAATTAGGTAATTATAAGATTGCCAGTTTATTAGGAAATGAACATGCCCGGTGACTCAGTGGGAATCTCTAGTGTTCAATATTTTGATGGGATTTGGGGCCAAGAAAACTAGGTTATTTGCAAGGTGAATTTGTTTAACTGTCAGGTAATGAAATGTGAATTAATGGAAAATGATCATCTTGCCCCATGTTTGGGAAACATTTAAAATTTGTATAGTATCTTATGTATTTTGAAGTCATTATGGGTGTCTAATAAGAAAGCACAAAAAGACCAAATATTTATATTTACAGAAGACATTCATAGAAAACTTTTCACTGTATTTGTGACTGTATTTATGTGATAATAGGCTTCTTTACTAACCAAAACTCTCATTGCTTTTCATTTACCAGCCATTGTATCGTGATGCTTGGGACAAAGAGAAAGCTAACGTGAATGTGCCAGCTGACACTCCACTGATGCTGCAGTCCAAACTCAATGCCATGCAGATCAGCAATGTAAGGCACCAGACACTGATTGGCTTTTCAGAGAGCTTTATAGCAATATACTTCAAGAGGAGTCTGGCAACAGGCCTTTTTCCTCGATTCCTTTTATTTCTAACCCTTAAGCCAACGACAAGCATATAGATTGTGTGTGTTTATAATACTGAGATGTGTATTTCTGACTTCGTTGTGAGAAAAAAATGCAGCAGTTTCATCCACAAAGCGTAGCATAAAACTTAAGAGGCATTTGATATTTAGTATTTAGCATTTAGTATTTAGCTGTCTGTTTTAACAGCCACCATGGCTTCTTCTCCTTTAAAATCAATGTTTTCTTCTTATTTTTACATGGATTATTCTAAATTTTCTTCAAAAAATTTTTAGGGAAAGAGCTTTACTCCCAATCCCACCATTTTCCCCCAACATTAATATAATAGTATAGTCCTTTAGTGCAAGTTACAAGTTTAACTTTCTGATATTTAAAGATATCATGTCATGGTAAGCATAGGCAAAGGTAGAGAGCCTAGTAAGTAATGTAGAGGTAAATTTATAAGTTTTATAAGTTTGGGAATAGAGACACATACTGCATAGTATCTTTACTTCCTAGCATGCTAGTCTCCCTTGGTCAGTTCATACATAAGAATATATGTATACCTTGGATTTTATAGATATATGTGTGTATATATATGTACATACACATATATAGACATATAGTATTTTGCATATTGGCTATCTTATAGAGAACATATACTTGTCCTTTTAGTACTTATTTCCCTAGACATAATGATTTCCAGCTGGGATGATTTTGTCATAAACAGCAAGATTTCAATCTTTTTTTTATGGCTGAGAAGTAACCATGGAGTAGATGTACCAAGATGCCCTTTCAGTGTAATTGTTAAGATCTAGTCTTAAGCACATCAGCAATGTTGACTCTATAGCTTCCTCTTCAGAGTGATTGTGGCATTGCAATCTCCTTTTGCAGAAACACTATCAGCAGGCTTGGGAAGACGTGAAGATGACCGGTTATGACTTGCGAGCAGATGCCATTGGGATCCAGCATGCCAAGGCCTCCAGGGATATTGCCAGTGATGTAAGAACAGTTCCCTGTCCAGCCTCCATAAACACTAGCTGGTAGACACATAGTGAGATTGGATATAATTTGTGGGAAACTAAGTTACAAGGAACACAGATCATTGCTTTTAGTATATTAGGAGCTCAGACTCAAAGGCAATTCTTACAACTTGAGAGTCCTCCTGAAATTCTGCTTGTTTCTGTAAGTCTTATGTATAGGTACAAATTTTCATTTACTCTATAATATCTTCTCCATATTGGTTAATTTACAAGCACTTAGAGAGATGTAATGCATAGAAGAATTTTGTTCTTACTCAAAATGTGGGGTGCAGACCACTGGTTTCTGTGAAAGTTTTACGCAACTAGAATATTTTTCTAGATAGCTGTATTATGTGCAGAAAAACACTAGTTCTTTTAAGATAAAAGTTTAAACAAAGAATTAATTTGATTTAATGTAATATGCCATGTAGGTCGTGGTTTTTGTGTGCCAGAGCATCATGGGATGGTCCTCTGTGTCTAAAGTTTGGGGAACACTGAGAAAAGCTAAACTGGGAGAAACTACAGAAGTAGCTGTTGTCTTGCAGGCCCTCACAGTATTTTCATGCAGAGACAAAGAAGACAAACCAATATGTCAGGAAGTACAAAGCTTAGAGTGTGACATTTTAAAGAAAATTGGGATCAAAATAAGAAATTTGGGATGGAGTCATCTTGAGTCAGCTCTCTAGAAAAAGCAAGTTTAGAAAACCGACTTTATTCTTTTCACATTTGCCAGTATCTGTACAAAACTGCTTATGAGAAACAAAAAGGTCATTACATTGGATGTCGTAATGCCAAGGAAGATCCTAAACTGGTTTGGGCAGCAAATGTGCTGAAGATGCAAAATGACAGGCTGTACAAAAAGGCCTACAATGACCACAAAGCCAAGGTCAACATCCCAGCAGACATGGTGTCCATCTATGCTGCCAAAGAAGGCCAGGCCTTAGCAAGCAACGTGGACTACCGCCAGTACTTGCACCAGTGGTCCTGCTTCCCTGACCAGAACGACGTGATCCAAGCGAGGAAAGCCTACGACCTGCAGAGTGATGTGAGTGCCTCCCCTGGGAAGAAGGTCTCCCATGGCCTTGTCTGTGGACCTCTTCCATGCTCTGGAGAACATACCCATCCCTACCGGGGCCCTTTACTACAGCATTATCCCAAATATATGAAGCACCTATTTTTACTGCCACATCTGATCAGAGTTCTTATTTTTATTGTTAAATAGGAGAACAGAGTTATAGAAATTTATTGATATGTGCAAGGTTTGTACTTTATTAAGCACAAGAATGTCCTTGGTTGTTCAACTTTGTATTGAAGAAAGATGGCACTAACTTCCCTGGAATTATCCCCAGAGGTTGGTGGTGTAAGGGCAATTCATTTGTTCTCCTTAATTTGTTCTTTACAACATGAAGAACATTAATTTACCTAAGAATACAACATTAATCTACCTAAAGTATTCTACACTTACTCATATTTTATGCCTGTTTAATCTTCTGGAAATAAATGGACTCCGTAAGATTATTTGTTGTGTAAAATAGAAACCTTTTAATTGTATGTACTTGGTTTCCTTATACTTCAAGAGATATTTTTCCACAAAGAACAAGTTTGTTATAGGAAAATATGCTCATCACCTAAAATAAAATTGCCATGTGGTACATTTAGGCCAGTTTCTAGAGAACTGTGGTCCTAACTAACATGAACTGCATTCGTATGTTCGTTCTGGTTGAAATCATAAAGAGCAAGGAAGGAAAATGTCAGAATCTATTATGCATATAGTTTTCTGTTGAGGATCCTTTACTCTGAATTTTGGGTACCCATTATACTTTAAACACAACACAATGTCATTCTTTATAAAATGGATGTATTCCAATAATTTTTTTGTTCTAATCGCTACCATTTTATCCTGGTATTTGTATACTATTGACTACCAACTAAAATACCAGTTTTCAGCAACATAATGACATTTCAAGTGGTTTCTTTTCATTTTCTTGATGAAGAGTGATAAAAAGGAGTTTCCATCTCATGGTTTACCACCTCACCTCCCTGTACCCTTTCCCAATTTCCTGCAACAACCAGGGCTTGGCCATCCTGAAGCAGGAGCCTGGAATTCTGTCTAGTTCTACTATGTGCGTGGCAGTGGCCAAGTGCCTGAACCAGCTCCAGCTGTGTCCTGGCATACATTGGCAGGAAGTTGGATTGGAAGCAGGGAACCCAGCATTTAAACCAACACTGAAACAGGAAGCAGGCAACCCAACCTATGGCTGACCCCATTGCCTACCCACATAGTAATTTCTTATAAAATTAATAACTAGTATTTAACAGAGCAATTTTAGGTTTTCAATCATTTGCCTATAAATGGGAAGCAAGTTTAGGGCCAAGAACATGCAAATCTCAAATAAAAGGAAGATGCTATTAAATAAAATTTCATTGAGACCAAAATTGTGGGACTAATGATTAATAGCTAATCAACCTTTTAAAACAATTCGTGAAATATGCCTAACACCAGGCACTGTGCTAGTTTAAAAGATATGGTAATGCAGGCAAAGAAAGGAAAGACACAACTTACAGCTTTATGGAGTTCAGATTAATAAGAAAGAAGTAGGTGTTATTTTTAAAAATATGCACACAAAAAAGCTGAAAAGCAGTAATTCATGGTGTCATGACAAGAGAAGTTGAGAAAACTCTTCTGAATAAGTGTGGCTTTCTAGGGGATGTGAAAGGGGAGAGGACAGCACAGAGATAGTCTTTACCGGTTGGGCAGCATGTACAGGGCATCTGATGTGAGGCACGAACTGCACTGACAGCCAGTGTGAGCAGAGCACACAGGATGGAGGAAACTCCAGTGGGAGAATGGGTGGCGATGGTGCCAGATCCTCCCTCCCTCTCCTCTACTCATTTTCAAGGTTTTTAATCTTTTTTTCTAAGAATAATGAGAAGCCATAGGAGAGGAAGAATGTTGTAATATCAGATTGGAATTATGCATTTTGGAAATATGCTGCCTGCTGTGCAGCACACTTACTTGAGAGCCCATTGTCACTGATTTAAAGGTCTACATTGGTTAATATGGTTATTTAATGATAATTTTTCAAAGTGCCCTGAAGCATAGCTATCCCCCAAGTGGAGAGCTGCTTCTGCATCCCTCTGTGTTACAGGATGGAAATGGGCGCTATACAGACACTGTCACAGACAAGGAAAAAAAAGCAATCCACTGCTGGGGCTAGGAGAAGTGTCGTTCGGGCCAGGTGTCTGTTGTTAAGGACTGAAAAAAATAACCTGTATAACTCAAAATTTTGTGGCTTTCACATATAAGTGTCACTTGACCTTGCTTTGTTTTTCATCCCAGACCATCTATAAGGCTGACTTGGAGTGGTTGCGTGGCATTGGTTGGATGCCTGAGGGCTCCCCAGAAGTGTTGCGAGTCAAGAATGCCCAGGAGATCCTATGTGACAGTGTCTACCGGACCCCTGTGGTGAACCTCAAGTATACCAGCATCGTCGACACACCTGAAATTGTCCTTGCCAAGTCCAATGCTGAAAACATTAGCATTGTGAGTCATTTTTTCCCTCTATTAAAGTTGAAGTAGTGCTATAAAGAAATAATAAGGAACCTAATCAAGTGCTAAACTAATATTGATAATATCAGATTTTTCTATTGTTCTGCTTTTGATAATGAAGTTTAAACAAAAGCTCAAAGGATTATTATTAAAGTATTAACATGGATTTCAAATCGAACATAATAGTCATATTGAAAAGATTTTAAAAATCTTGGGCTTAATGTGAAAATAATCTGGATGAGATCCAAAAGAGGGGTTGAACATGTGCCGTTTGACTGGAAGAATTAGAAACTGTGAAGTAATTTGTTGTTGGTTCTTTCCATAGCCAAAGTACAGAGAAGTCTGGGACAAAGATAAGACTTCCATCCACATCATGCCAGATACTCCAGAAATTAATCTCGCTAGAGCAAATGCTCTTAATGTGAGCAACGTAAGTACTACAGTAGACGGATTTGAGTTTTTCAGAGAATCATCTGACCAGTGATGGAATTCCAGCTTCACAATATCCCGAAACTCTTCATAGCCAAGTAGGAGAAAATTGAGTAAGAGTAGAAAGGTTCTGTTTGAGAGAAGAGCAACAGATCCCTGGCTTGTGTTCTTGGACAAAGCCAGTAACAGGGACCCAAAGTCAGTATAGTGACAGGGAAAGGGCATGACAGTAAACTTATGGAAGAGTAATCAAGAGGTTTAATAAGGAGATTCAGATGAACACAGAATTCCTTGGGTGTAGACATTTTCTAGGATATTCTGAGTTGCCCAAAATGGCCGTAGAACACAACTGAAAATATACAACAGAAAATCAAGGAGGTTATTAAACAATTTTCTTCCTCTGCCCCAGTGAGAGCTCTCCTGATGATTTCACCAGAAAATTCTTAAAGAAGTTAAAAAAATTAACTAAGCCCCTATGGAGACTAATTAAAGAATGTCATCACAATGACCAAAACCTGTCCAATATAGTGCCACAAATGAAAATAGTAGACCCATCAAGGGGAAATTGGCAATGTTAACAAATTGAATTCAGTAATACATTCAAATAACATAATACACATAGCTGGGGATCATGCAGGACTGCCAAAAAGGTCCACATTCAAAAACTAATCATGTAATAGGACAGAAGAGGGAAATCATGTGCTCATTTGAACAGATTTAGAGAAGCACGTTACAAAAACCAGTGCCCTTTCTTATCTTCTGAAGTATAATTAACAATAACAAAGAATTCGTGTTTTCATGCATGTCTGAAATATAAGCTTCAGGCCAAAGACCAGCTCATCCTGGGTCAGTAAGCTTCTCTGTTGATCCAGGAGTGGTCAGGAATATCATTATTGAACACTTGCTGGAGGTATTTACTGGTTGAGGGAACGTCGCATTGAGAGTAATGGAGTTGCATAGAAGTAATAAAAAGAGATGCTTATTGGAAAGAAAGAGAAGAAACTACCATTGTTTTTGCAAAAGCAATTATTTTAAGCCTGGAAAAAAAAAACAAGAGAATTAACCAAAAGAAGAGAAAAGAAATCTCGTTAATAGATATAGTTCAGTCACATGGATCACCAAGATTGCTTGTATGTGAAAACAGGACCTTAAAAGAATGGTTCTACCCCAGTGCAATTCTCCAGGGTTTGAAACTTAGTATCCTGTCAGCAGAATAACACATCTTTGTGAGACAATGAGCTTGTTAGGCAAAAACATCATCACCAGGTGCCAACCTTCTGTGTCAACTCCACCATAATGAGTCACTTGAGAAATGCATTCTTTCAGTGTTTGGGAAGAAAACATAGCATTAGGACATGGTTTTGTTTTATTTGGTAGAAGTCTAGAATGAATATCATGGTGCAGTGCCTTCCCAAGTGGCTGCATTAAAAGGCAGGCAGTTGCTCATTACAGCATAGACTCCCCTGCCGTTCAGTCCGCAGGCATTGTTAGCAAGAAAATTGTGGAAAACCTCAAATGCTCCCTTGTCTGAAAAATTTCTCAGCTTAAAAGAACCCTACCAGTGATAACATGAAATGAGCAAGAGCAGTGTTCCAAACTGTGTGCTGAGCAGTTATTTCAGATGTTTAGATTTTTGTTAGAATGGCTTGCATTTTGGAAGAAATAAAATTGCTCAAATAATTACTAACCAAAATTAATTATTTTCTTTACTTATATGGTATCATTAATACTATAATCATAACATGACACTATCTGAGACTGCTTCTATCATTTTTTAATCCTCATTCATTTGAAAGGCAGTGTATGTAGGGAAAGAAAAATCTGCTTGTTTGATTCCCAGATAGCCAGGACTTGCTGCACCACAATGCCAACCCTTGCTTCTGCCATTTGGATAGGAAAGCAAAGGCACATTAGACTGACAGTCTTTGTTGTTGCTTCAAGAGTAACATACTGTTATTTTGCCTTATGAGATGGGAAAGTGGACTTAGAAAGTTAAGGAATCTGCCTGTGTTTTTAAAGTCAGTAGGGGAAGAAATTTTCTTTAAAGCCTGTGGGTTTTTTTTTTCTTCTCAATGGAAAAATAAATTTGACCCTGTAGACAAGCACAAATTTTTTTATGTGGAGAAAAAGGAAAAGCATGTAATAAGGTAGCAAAAGGGTAGCATATAATACTAATATTAAATGTACTTTAATACAATATATTTAAATATGAGGAATAGTTTTTATTCATAAAATGAATACATTGTTAAAATAGATCCACTCAAAATTTGCACAAAAGATAAAATTTGCAAGAATAAAATTCATCTAAGCCCTCGTTTTTCAGGCACGTAAAAACAACAAAACCATCAGTAGGTGGAATTTACCTCTTGCTATATTGTAGGAGCTCCTGTGTTGAGTACCATGACTTTCAAATTTAAATTATTATTTTAGACTCTGACATTGTGAGTAAAGAATGTGCCCACTAAAATATATCTTTTGACACGTCTGGAAATCTGTCACCATTTCAGGTCTCTAAAAAGGATATAGCAGTTGCTATACCCAACATTTCTTCAGCAGGAGGTCTGATATTCCCAAACCTATGCCAGGAAACAAAACCTACAAATGTAAAAAGTGTATAATTCTTCAGATTACAAAATTGAAGAAATTCAATTATAGCCTCTTTATATCTAAGTTTATCCCTTTATTGCCAAGATGTGAACCCAAGGAGGGGAAAGCAAAGCCCTTTCACATCCTGTGTGAGATCAGAAACAACAAAGCACATTGAGACTGTGATTCAAAGGGAGCAGTGCAATCGTGTTAAGCCCAGAACTCTGGACTCCAGATACCACTTTATGTTTCAGTACCAGAAGGTAGCAAATGATTGCTTTAACCCATTCTCTCTTCTCTGTTAATTTGATCTGGGATCTGAGAATTACTGGCCAAAGTGAATCTAGAATGATGCTTGATGGTTTTTTTGTTTGTTTTTTAATCTCTAGAAAATCTACCGTGAGGGCTGGGATGAAGTGAAGATGAGCTGTGATGTGCGGTTGGATGCTATTCCCATCCAGGCTGCCAAGGCCTCCAGGGAGATCGCCAGTGATGTGAGTGGGGACATTTATAATCTCTCAGCTGGTTGATCAGATGCCTGGAGTGTGTCAAGAAGACATGCTGTGATTCCTCTGTTTTGTTTCCTCATGTTTAGTATAAATACAAGCTGGACCACGAGAAGCAGAAAGGACACTACGTGGGCACCCTCACAGCCAGGGATGACAACAGGATCCGGTGGGCCCTCATAGCTGGCAAGCTTCAGAACGAGAGAGAGTACAAGATGCACTGGGCCAAATGGAAGACCAAGTTCCAAAGCCCGGTGGACATGCTTTCCATCTTGCATTCTAAAAAGTGCCAGACCCTGGTCAGCGACATTGATTACCGCAATTACCTGCACCAGTGGACTTGCATGCCTGACCAGAATGATGTGATTCAGGCCAAGAAAGCCTATGAACTGCAAAGCGATGTGAGTGGGCTGCCCTTGAGTGTGGCCTTTTCTGTCATTTGCCAGATAGACTTTGTAGTACAGTATCATGACCACCAAAGCCAGAGTGGAGGTAGAATTTCCCTCAAGACACAGCTGATAGTGTGAATACACTTCTTACATATCTGCTTTAAGGAAATGACTGAAAATATGGTTGCTCCACATGTTGGCAGTAACTGAGCTTTAAATCTGGTAAGATACTGGCAGCCCATGAACTGGATATGAGCACAGACATTGTGTTTTAGTAGACTCAGAGCTCATAAAGTGTAAGTTGCCATGACTTTTACATCAGGAAATTGTTTTAGTCACATCTAGGATTTTCTATTTCTCTTGAAAATTTCAATGGTTTACAGTTTTGAATATGCCTGAATATCCCTGGAACTGAATTTATGTTCCTTTTTAAACAAAAAAGATACACAAGCACTTCACAAAGTTAGTGGAAAAGTGAAATGAAACTTTATTTTGGTGTAGAAAAACTTATGAAATACATGCACTGTTTTGGGGTGGGTTTTTTTTTTTTTGTCTTTAATAATGTATGTTTTCTGGGAACTTTTAAGATCCCTCATATCCATCAGCTTGTCAAGCTGCCTGGCATCCTGATTAATTTTCTGAAGTTAGCTTCCAAGCTGCTGGAATATAAGACCCTACACAGGGTTACATTGTTTCTTCATCACCCGGTGGATGGGCTAAGCAGGACAAGGTGAGCAGGGTTGTTCCTTCATGCCAAACTTATTTTCCCAGGCTGTTTACAAGGCTGACTTGGAATGGCTGCGTGGAATCGGGTGGATGCCCAATGACTCCGTGTCTGTCAATCACGCTAAGCACGCTGCAGATATCTTCAGTGAGGTACGCCAAGGTTTTGTCCTGCTGGTCAGTGAGTTCTCCCAAGAGACAGAACAAAAACACACAGACCAAAATAGAATCTTCTCATATCAGCAGTTTTAATCATGTTAGTTGCTGTCATTTAAGCCAGATGTAGATCTTTTTTTTTTTAAATCCTTTACTTTCCCCATCACATTAAGGGACAGCATCCATATATAGTACCCAGCACATTGGGTATATGGAAAAAATAAATGGAAAAATTCTTCTGTTTCCCAAAACCATACACTTGGGAGACATTTTCTCAGTTAAAAAAAAAAATGTGTTGCAATACACAGGATAAATGATGTAACTTTGGGAGCTAAGCAAATGTACTACTTTAAAAAAAATCTCTGGGAAGTAAAATACACCGCACAGTGCTAACAGGAGAGCCAAATTACAGAGCAGATACCATTCAGTATGTCACTGCACACTTCTAGCAGAGAATAAGGACCCTTAAATGTTGCAAAACTTTCTTGCTCACTCAGGATTGGGAATGACAATTATCTAAAAGATACTTTCTTTCTTATAGAAAAAGTATCGCACAAAAATAGAAACACTCAACTTTACTCCAGTGGATGACAGAGTTGATTATGTGACAGCAAAACAAAGTGGCGAGATCCTGGATGATGTGAGTACATGGTTCCTGTCAATTTCTGCCGCCCTAGACTCGGCACCATTACTGTCTGGGATGCAGCATTTGTCCCCTGAAAATACCAATCCTAGCCATTGCCTGGACAACGTATTTTCTTAACTGACATTGCCATTTTCCCCTTGTCTTTTACTTTTAGATTAAATACCGGAAAGACTGGAATTCTATCAAGTCGAAGTACACCCTCACAGAAACCCCTCTGCTGCATACGGCCCAGGAGGCTGCACGGATACTGAATCAGGTATGGATTTTTACTGGGATGCTGGCACTTTGGGTGGTGATGGAAGGTCACATAGACTTGTAGGAAATGACATGCTCCACTGACGCCTCCCTTCCAACTCCTCATGACTGTTTATTGTGGCTCTCCATCTTTTAGAACCTGTACAAGGAAGGCTGGGAGAAACAAAAAGCCACGGGTTACATCCTGCCTCCAGATGCTGTGCCATTTGTTCATGCTCATCACTCCAGTGACGTTCAGAGTGAGGTAATCCATCGCGACTGTGATTGGACTTTGCAAAGGCTGGGCCTGTACCTAAAACTGCAGTTGTGCCTAAGGCATGGCGTTCCTTTATAGCTTGGCACACCCAACTGGGCTAGGCGGAGGTTGCAGTACCTGTTGTTTTAGTCCTTTTCCATGGGCCTTGGGCTTTCTTCACTTTTCCTGGCCTTTTAAAGAGCTCTTGTTTGTTTTTTATTATCTTTTAAATTCTGTGTCCCTCCCTAAATCTGTAGACCACCAAATAAAACCATTACCAGGATGGAAGGACACTGTTTTTTTCTTACTTTAAAAAGATTTGCTTTTCTCCTTTTCTTTATTTCCCCTCCTCTCCCTCTTCCTCTCCTTCCTCCCTTCTTTCTTTCTTCTCTCCTTCTCCTCCTCTTCCTCCTGTTCTCTTCTCTTCTTCACCTTCTCCTCTTCCTCTTCCTCCTTTTTTTCTTTTTCACCTCTCCTTTTCCTCCTCCTCCTACTTTTCCTCTTTCTCCTCCTTTCTTTTCCTCCCTCCTCTTTCCCTTCCTTCCCTTCCTTCCTGGTATTAGTTCCAGGGCAGGGAGCACTCAGAGAGCTGGTTGGGTGAGTTTCCTAGTGTTCTTTAGCCAGTGGTTGAGCCCCTTTCACCTTGTGTGTTTGTCAAAGCTGGTGAAATCTCATCTCTTCTTCCCACCAGCTGAAATACAAAGCTGAGCATGTGAAGCAAAGAGGTCACTATGTCGGTGTTCCAACAATGAGAGATGATCCTAAACTGGTTTGGTTTGAGCATGCAGGCCAGATCCAGAATGACAGACTTTACAAAGAGGACTATCACAAAACAAAGGCCAAAATCAACATACCTGCTGATATGGTGTCCGTTGTGGCTGCCAAGGAAGGGCAGACCCTTGTCAGTGACATCGATTATCGTAATTACCTGCACCAGTGGACATGTCATCCCGACCAAAATGATGTGATTCAGGCAAGGAAGGCCTATGACCTACAGAGCGATGTAAGTGATTCCTGTTCTTTCATTATCTAAGCAGTGGAGAGTGCTCCCTGAGGTTGATAAACAGCATTCCAGAAGCACCAGCTTTGAAACGTTGAGCCATAAATTCTTCTTGGTATATTCCTGGAAGAACTGGTGAGGATAGAGAGTAGAGAAAGATCAAGGGCAGTGTTGATAAATGTTTTTGCCTACTGACTGCATTTCTGAATAATTTTCAACATCTATTCTTTAAAATAAATTTTTTAAGATGTGCTGCTCTGGCAGTATTTCTGCTATCAGCATCTCCTCTCTCCTTCACATGGGGAAACAACATCTGGTTTTAAGTAATAGCTGACTTGAGTGGGAGTCAAAATGACTTGTGGATTTTATTGTTAGATGACAGAATAGTCCAGGACATAAGAATGCCTCATTCCTGCTTTGCTAAGCGTCTCATTCCTCAAAGCAGTTATGAAGGGATTACTTGCAAGGAATCAAATTAAAAAACAGAAACCAATTACTGATTAAGCTGCAACAATGGCCCAGTATCCTTCATGCAAAGCCTGGGTAAAACTAGGACAAAGAACATGGCATAGGCCACCTCCCACTGAAGTCTCTACCTGCCTCGAGGCATCCGGAGCAGCATAACAGAAACATAATACACTTGACTTAGTTGTTCTCATGCTTACCTGTCTCCTGCTCTTTATGAAAATGGAAACAGGAACTCGAAGGCTGATGCTGCCTAGGTGCTGGACTTGACCATCCACCTCACCAACAGAAGGATTGGCATGGAACTTCAATCCAATTATCTTCAGGAGCTAGGACAGGAGTAAGCAGAGACAGGCGTGGCCAGACCAGAGGAGGTGCCTCCCACATGCCTGCAAATGCACAAGCATTTGTGTGAATTTCTTCATGTAATCCAGACATAGCACCTGGTTGTATATAACTAAGTGTACCAAGTTCATCTAAAATTGCAATCTACTTGGTAAAGCCTTTCTTATGGCCTTGACTCCACTGCATAGAGTGATGTTGCTCTCACAGCACTTAATTGCTTCACAGTCAGTGAATAAATTCTCTCCACTCCCATTCTGCTCTTTACTGATTTCCTCAAAGCACCAAGCACAGGGTCTGTTGCCCAATTACAGGCTGAAGAGTCAGGTGAAATAATGAAATAAATTGAATGAATGAGGCAAGAACTATGCCAAAATCCTTTTTAAAAAAACTTCTGAGAAAAGAAGTTTGAGATCTGCAGCGCGTAACTGTGTCATTTACTCGGTCATCATATTCCCCTTCCTGTTCTCAGAATGTCTACAAAGCGGACCTGGAGTGGCTCCGAGGCATTGGCTGGATCCCTCTCGATTCTGTGGATCATGTACGGGTTACTAGGAACCAGGAAATGGTGAATCAGGTATGCCATGTTGGTTCCTTTTCTAATCTGCTTGTATAGGGATGGGTATGCTATGGGGAAAGACTTGTCACACTCATCTCTATTTGCAGATAAAATACAAGAAAGATGCTCTGGACAACTACCCTAACTTTACAAGTGTCGTGGATCCTCCTGAGATTGTTCTGGCCAAGATTAATGCAGTCAACCAGAGTGATGTAAGTTTGCATTTATCTATGCTGGGGAGTTCATAATATCACTGAATAGATGAGCTTAACTTTAGATAATTCCTTCTAAGAAATACACAGCAAAGATGGGAAAGCATAACAAAGTCTTTGGGAGGAGGAGGTCTTAATTCACTAGAAGGTGATCTGTACCCACCTCTAAATATACATGTGTATATGGTGTGTGTATATATATGTGTGTGTGTGTGTGTATGTATATATATATTTCATGTTCAAATTATTCTGTTAGCTAAAATTGACCAAGATCCAACAAATTGGCTAGTTCTAATCTCTAAATGCTAACTGATTATTGTGTTACTAGATAGATCCTAAGAAAACATAAATACATCTTTAATATTCAAAAGGTTTGATTTTGCTTTGATTCCTTAGGTAAAATACAAAGAAACATTTAATAAAGCCAAGGGCAAGTACACGTTTTCTCCAGATACACCACACATCTCCCACTCCAAAGACATGGGAAAACTCTACAGCACTGTAAGTCCTATTTCATGCAATAATTCAATCCTAATTTTAAGCCTTTTTCAGTTTTAATACTCCTGCTGATTTTGTGAATGCCTGCACAGATAAGGCAACCTATACTATCCATTGCATTCAATTTGTTGGAAGTAGCATACTATTCAAGGTGTGTAGTGTTTATTCAGCTGGCATTTTTTGAGTCCCTGTGACATGCCAGGCACTGTAGGAGCATGAAGGGGCAAAGTTTAATGAGGCAAGGCCTCCAGGAGCTCCTGCCAGTGGCAGAACAGGTGTATAAGTCAGTAGATGCAGGATGTAATAGGTGCTGTACAGGCTCTGGGTACTTGGAGCACTGAGCAGATATGTGAAGAGCAAAGGGAAGAAAAATGGTTCCCCTTTAGCAATCACACACAAATATCTCCAGCCAACAAATGCTTGTTCTCCAAAATTCAGCCTGTTCAAAGGAAGAAGATAATCCTTATATGTATGCCCAACGGGGAGCAATCACTGGTGATGCTATCTCTGTGTCCAAATGTCTTGTATTTTTACTGGAATTGTAAATATAATTGCCTCTGTTGAGCCAAATAACTACCCTGTTTTAGGTAGTTACCCTAAGGGCTTGAAAAATTTCAACCTTGCCTTGAGCAGAAAGGTTTTACTTGGATACCTGGATTTTACTGGTTGTTGTAGTGATATATGAAAGAAGTCAAAGGCAAACTTTTTACTAACCGAGTTTCTTGGCTCTAGATACTGTACAAAGGGGCATGGGAGGGAACCAAAGCCTATGGTTACACCCTGGATGAGCGCTACATTCCCATCGTTGGAGCCAAGCATGCCGATCTGGTGAACAGTGAGGTCAGTGTGACCTTTTCCTCTCTTAGGTTTGGGGGTGTTCATGGGGACAGGGGTTGCACAGCAGGGGAGTGGGGAAGCAAGGGGCTATTGGAGAATTCCATTAATTCTCATTGTTGAACCCACTTCACAGCTTAAATACAAAGAAACATATGAGAAACAAAAAGGTCATTATTTGGCTGGAAAAGAGATCAGTGAGTTCCCTGGTGTTGTTCACTGCCTGGATTTCCAAAAAATGAGGAGTGTGGTAAGCCAGTGTTTGCTTTAGTGCGGGATTCATGTACCTTCAGCATGCAGTGCGTTTGCCCACTTGTAAATTGCTCTTTAGTTCAAGATTAGCTGGGAAAATGGAGTGGGGTGCAAAGACTCACTCTGCAGGTTTTCTGCACCCTGTCTGCCAACCTGGGGACCCTTGAAGGCTGTGTGCCTCCTCTCTCCATTTCTGTCCTCTAGTGTCACACTCAGGACTCTTATGGGAAATTTTAACACTAGAAAAATATAGTGAAGCATGCATCATTTTTAACCCCTATTTTCGAAGTATAGATGTATTTTTGGAAAGAAGGCTTAAAAAATATTTGCATAATTTGCATTTCCATTCCTAATTTTCATCTTTGAAAATCGTTTTTTTTTCAGTTGAACTACAGAAGAGATTATGAGAATACCAAAGCAAATGTTCATATCCCCAATGATATGATGAACCACGTATTGGCTAAAAGGTGCCAGTACATCCTCAGTGACCTGGAGTATCGACACTACTTTCACCAGTGGACTTCCCTTCCTGAAGAACCTAATGTGATACATGCCCGAAACGCCCAGGAGATCATCAGTGATGTATGTTGTCCTCTCTGCTGTGTGATCTGATTATAGGCTTACCCAGCCCTGCCCGAGTCTGCTATTCTCTAATTATCCCTATGTTCCCAAACTCTGCTGCTTTCACCACAGAGTGCCATGAACTACAACGGTAGGCTGTAAGAATACCCTGTGCTCCATAATGACACACTTGTGAAGCATTTCATATGTCTAGGACTCTTCAGCTTCCTAGGCAGGGACTTTAAGACCTTCTAGCTGGAAAAAAGCCCATCCAGTGTCTGTGAGCACTAAGGACTGTGAAGGGCTAAGAGGAAAGGATCAAAATGTTCAACTGTAAAATCAGGATACTGCCAACCTTTCACTGTTTTTTTCTTTCTTGCAGAATGTGTACAAAGATGATTTGAACTGGTTGAAAGGCATTGGCTGCTACGTGTGGGATACACCCCAGATTCTCCATGCCAAGAAATCATATGACCTCCAGAGTCAGGTAAGCTGAAGTTGCTGGAAGGACCAGCTTCTCTTATGGGTCATTGGAACTCATGATGAGGTTTGATGGTCAGGTTCTCTCATGCTCAGGCAAAAATACATACATACATACATACATACATACATACATACATACATACATACATATGAATGTTGTCCCTGTACATGGTCTTAGGAAAGTAAAGTTCTTTCCCACTCCAACTCCTGGCCCCCTGGTTGCCTGTTTTGCTGCTAGACTTTTTCCATGGCATCTCCTATGGCTTAAGGCCATCTCTTTCATTACAGAAAGTCATCCCACATGCATTTGATAGTAAACTACTCTCAATATCCTTACCTTAGTTCATCAGGCTAAGTCACAGGGCATTTGATAAGAAAGCATACTTTGAACACAAGTAGATGTGTTTTGGAGCATAGAAGAGTTCTCTGGAAAACTCCCCAACAGGTTGATTTCATTCTGATAGGGCAGACCCAATTGGATGCTGGAATTGAGGAGTTGCTAAGGAGAGTAGTGGATGGAAGTGGGAGAACAACACAGGGAAAAAGGATGCCTGGCGAAGATCCACACCCCTCTCTTGGGCCAGAGCAATGATGCATTTTGGCAACCACACAAAGTGTGAGGGACAGACAGCATCTTGGTTAGGAGTGAAACACTCCTAGAAATGACACTTCTCAATGGCACAAAGCTGATAGTGGGTCTGAACTTGGTCATTTTTTTTTTTTTTGTAACCTTTGTTTCTCTCCACAGCTACAATACACCGCTGCAGGTAAAGAAAATTTGCAAAACTACAACCTGGTCACCGATACGCCGCTTTACGTGACTGCTCTTCAAAGTGGCATTAACGCCAGCGAGGTGCGTCTTTCTGGGCTTCTCTTTCGGGGAGAACTTTCTTGCCTTGGCATGGTTTCCAACAGCAGATGTGAATAACATAGGGTTTTCTTTTATGTGTTGGTAGGTGAAATATAAAGAAAATTACCATCAGATCAAGGACAAATACACGACAGTTCTTGAAACAGTGGATTATGACAGAACCAAGAATCTGAAAGATCTGTACAGCAGCGTGAGTTGAGGGGTTTTGTTTGTTTGTTTAGTCCCTTGGATTTGAGCCACCTTTGCCCCTTCTGAGATTATCAGAAAAAGAGCAGGGACCCTGTTTCCATTGGATTTTCCATATTTTTATCCATAGATTTTCAAATTATTATTTTATCTCAAAATCATTGCATGGATATAAGTCCAGAGCTGAAGAGAGAACTTGAAGATGGTAGGGAGTGGCTGGGAAAGAAAGAGGAAACACTTGTTCCTGGGAGCTAAGCAGAATGTATTCTCTCATATTCATGAGCCTTGTAACCTTCCAGAACCTGTACAAGGAGGCCTGGAACAAAGTGAAAGCCACCAGCTACATCCTGCCAACCAGCACCTTGTCCCTGACGCATGCCAAGAACCAGAAGCACCTGGCCAGCCATGTAAGTTGAGTCCAAACACAGCCGGCTGTCCTCTCCACCTGCTCCTCCTCCCCACCCCTACAACTTGCTATGCTGCCAGAAGTGCCCCCTGGGACTACCTCTGTATACCATCTAATCATTCCAGATGCTAGGTGGTCACAGAATTTGTATGCTCAGTGCCTCCTCTTGGCCCCATAGTCCACACACAACTAGCTGGGACCCTTGAGGCTGCCTGTATGCAGGTGCCAGGTGTGGGAGGTGAGGAAAGGTGGGAGTCATAACACTGCACACAGAAAACTCTCTTGGTCATCAGAAGTATGTGGGTTTGGAGTTAAAATAATCAATGGATATGCAGTTATGCCCTCTGCAAATAAATTGATGAAATAGGAGGTAGTTATTTTTGTAACAATGAAAGAGGAAACTGATTAAATCTTTGGAAATCCTGCCTTTTCTTAATTTGAGGAGTTGGGGGGAAAGGAGGAGAAAATGTACAAGCTTAACTGCTGGCTCACTCCCTTACTGCCCACAAACGCAGGGGCTAGCCTGAGGCCAGAATCAGGAACTGGGAATGCAATGCAGGTCTCCCATACTCAGGAACACACTGACATGGGCCACGACTGACTGCCTCCCAGGGACAGCACTGGTGGGAAGTCACATGCGCTGTTTAAATACAGGGTAAAGTCTTGTGACTTCAAACCCTAATCACTTCAGTAAACCTTTCTTGTAAAATTCCCTGTACCTTCGTTACAGCTCTGATGATCTCAGTTCTCATCAGAAACATCAGCTACAGCCTATGTCTTAATTGTGAACAGTTTGTGTAACACTGTAGATCATTATTTCTCAACCTTGTGTTTTCATGCCCATGGCGAGAGAGTCAACACACACAACTGAATTTATCTAAATCCCTCCTGGCATAAATGTCCCACCAACAAACACTTACTGCTATACTAGACCATGCGTTCTGATTATCTCAGTTCTGTTCTACTCATTAAGGTGCTAGTGCCCCAGTGCACCAACTCCACAAATCTCTAATGGATGTGGAGTTTCCCAGTTTAGAAAAAAAAGAGCTCAAGGGATAATATAATTATTTTAATGTTTACTTAAAGGAAAAATGATGGTAAATAATTTTACCTAGACCCAATTGTATTTGGAGGACTGCAAACACAGTAGCCTGCAAGAGCCAAGTTTTCACTCACAACAAGGAGTTTAGAGGACAGGATTCACAGAGCCTGGCAAAGGCTTTTTCCTTGGTTGTTGAGCAACTGCTTTTAACAAGGTTGAGAATACAGAAGTGAATCCTTCAAAAGAATTCCAAACGTATGCTTTTATTTTTTTTAAAAAAAGTTTCTTTGAAGAATGTCTGATTTGCAGTTGAGAAATGATGTATGTGAGAAGCTGGAATTTTCTATTCTAGAAGCTTCTGGTGGAAATTTTGGTTGGTTTCCAGTCATTGAAAAGCTTTGCTGGAATTCTGATCCAAGCCCTCCCATCTCCCCCTGTTTTCACCGAGATGTGGATCTCTGGTTGTAGGAGGATGGTTATTTTTCCTTCATATGCTGGATTTAGGCTTCCCATCTTGGCCTTGTCCCCTGGTTCATATGGTTTTGGACCATTCATTAAAAGGCAACATGAATAAAGAATTAAATTTCTTCCCAGAGGGTCAGCACTGTAGCAACATGAATTAAAGTCATATGACGGTGACTCAGGTGGTTTGAGTCTTGGCTGTTCCACTTTCAATTGAGCACCCTGTTAATGCTTCAGGGAAAGTTGCAAAAGATGGCTGAAGGACTTGGGCTGCTGAACCCACATGGAAGACTTGAATAAAGCTCCTGACTCCTGGCTTCAGCCTGACCTGACTCTGGCCATTGCAGCCAACTGGGGAGTGACCTGGTGGATGGAAGACAGCTCTCCTCCTTCCCATCCTCAACCTGCCTCCCTCTCTCTGTCTCTCACAACTTCTCTCTCTAGCTCAGCCCTTCAAATAAATAAATTTTTTCTATTTTTAAAAAATATTTACTTATTTTTATTGAAAAATCAGATTTCTAGAGTGAAGGAGAGACAGAAACCCACTGGTTGATTCACTCCCCAAATGGCTGAAACGGCTGGAGCCGAGCCATCCGAAGCCAGGAGCTTCTTCTTAGTTTCCCACATGGGTGCAGGGTCCCAAGGCATTGGGCCATCCTCGACTACTTTCCCAGGTCACAGGCAGGGAACTGGATGGGAAGAAGAGCAGCTGGGGTTAGAACTGGCACTTGTATGGGATCCCGGGCATGCAAGGTGAAGACTTTAGCCACTAGGCTACCACATCAGGCCCTAAACAAATCTTTTAAAAGGCAAAAACAAATATAAAAATTTCTCCCCTGCCCTAGAAGTTGGCCATAATGATATTTTGGAATAAAAAAAAACTTCATGGAAATTGAAATTCAAGGAAGTTCAAGTTATAAAAAGCAAAGAGATTCCTGAGCAGATTTTTCCCCTTATGATAGTAAGTTATTGTCACAAAGATTATTTTAATATTGCACAACCTTAAAATTGAGTTGGTCGTGGTAACTGTTGTATTACCGGTATTCAAATAGGCATTGTCACACAATAGCTATTAGTGTCATTTCTGTATGGTATAGAACTACATAGCATTGACATGTACTCATGTTTGGTGTTTCAAGTAATCAGGATGTGATTTAAAGTGTAAAGGAGAATTGTGGAGAGTATATACAAATGCTGTGCCATTTTATATAAGTTAGATTTTACATCTTGGTGTTGGGGGCAGATTCTGGACCTAATCCTGTGTGGGCACTGAGGGCCAATTGGGCTCTCTAAAGCTGTGCTCTTCCTTTTTTCTTTACAGATCAAATATCGGGAGGAATATGAAAAGTTCAAAGCTCTCTATACTTTACCAAAAAGTGTTGAAGATGACCCAAACACAGCTCGGTGCCTCAGAGTTGGCAAGCTTAACATTGATGTGAGTAACGCCAAAACTTTGCTTCACACTGAGACCAACTAAAACAGCCTCGCTTTGTAAATTGGAACAGTGAAAAGAAACAGGGATTGTGCATGTGATCAGAGACGAAGCGTTTTCCAGTTGATGTTGATTTTTAAAATATTCTCTTTGATTCTAACCTATAAAAAGTGTTGTCCCCACCTTGCCCTCAATTCCTGTCATTTGATCCCCTTGTCATCTTCTGTGTCTTAGCAAGGCATGTGTAGCCATGACTGGTTAGCATAATTTCCTGGCATGCAATTTTAATCCCACAGCGCCTCTATAGATCAGTTTACGAAAAGAACAAGATGAAAATCAACATTGTGCCTGACATGGTAGAGATGGTGACTGCCAAGGATTCTCAGAAGAAAGTCAGTGAGGTTGATTACCGCCTGCACCTCCATGAGTGGATCTGCCACCCCGACTTACAAGTCAACAGTCACGTCAGGAAAGTCACAGACCAGATCAGCGATGTAAGCCCATTGTCAATGCTGTTCTCCCACCTCTGTCCCATCCCTGACTCACCTGCTGCTTCATCTCTGCCTTTTTCACTCTTGCTTTCCTATGTGTCCTGGGCCTCATTTGATTCTGATGCAGTCCCACGGCTGCATTGTCCACATGTGGGTATTTCTATTGCAGCCACAATCTTATTTTGCTTACTACCTTGTGATTTCTAATATGCAATGGCACCTGGGTCCAGAGTGAGTCTGTATTCTTAGTGTTAAAGTCATGGTCATTTTTTTCCTCTCTGATTCCCTCCATCTGTTGAAATCTTCCAGATTGTGTATAAAGATGATCTCAACTGGCTGAAAGGCATTGGTTGCTATGTCTGGGACACTCCTGAAATTCTCCATGCCAAACATGCTTATGACCTACGCAACGATGTGAGTTTGCCTTGTTTTGCTTTGTTTAGTTGTATTTTTCCATTTTATACAGCCTGGAGTCGAGCAAAAGATAAGTGAAATAGGGATATTGTCACAGAGCAGCTATGGGTGAAGACACGTGGAGGATGGTAGAGCTGGGGAAAGGCACTGTGGTGAGAGTAGTCTTTTCGTAGGTGGCGTTTGACTCTCCTCCTAAACAGTGCAGTCCAGCTGTGTCATCATCCTCAATGGAGGAGGGATGCTTGGCTTCTCTCTCCACTCTGGACTGTTACAGAAATGTTACTGAGCACATAATTTTCATGGAAAATTTCTGTTTGTTGGGAATTTATGACACTAAAGACGGAGTCTCATTGGAAGGAGTGAATTTGCCAGGCAAATAAATATTATAATGAAAATGTCAGTAAGAAAGCTTAACTTTCCAAGAAGAGCAATCACTAAGACTTCCAAAAAATTCTAGAAGCCCCCACTTAAATATGAGGTACTGCTGATAAAAAAATTCATAAACAGCCTTATTTGCTGAGTCAGTGCTGACAGAGGCAAACATTGAAATTTAGCAATATTGAGTATAATGAATGATGCAGTACAGCCTTGTTTCCTTTGCTTTGGCAGATCAAGTACAAAGCTCATGTACAGAAAACGAGGAATGACTACAAGTTGGTCACAGATACACCAGTCTACGTGCAGGCTGTCAAGAGTGGGAAGCAGCTAAGTGACGTGAGTGGTCCCTGAGGGGTGTTACTGTGGGCAGTGATAATGACAGGGCCAGCGCCCAACCAGAGATTGGGCTTCACATGCACGAAACTTGTGAAAAGCACTTAAGCCCTGTGGGCCTCAGCATCCTCCTGTGAAAAGTAGAAAGTGCTTCTATGTAAAGACTCACTTCATTGCCTGACACAGAGCAGAAAACGCAGACAAGATCCTGTTTTTCATTTTTGGAAAAAAATTTTTTTTTAATTTGTTTGGAAGGTAGAGTGACAGGAGAGAGAGAGAGAGCATTTGTGTGTGTGTGTTTTCATCCAGTGATTTACTCTTCAGATGCCTTCAGTAGCAGGGAGTGGACCTGGAAAGAGCCAGGAGCTTAAAACTCCCTCCTGGTTTCCCATGTGTGAGTGGCAGGGGTCCAAACACGCGGGTTGTCTACTCCTGGATTAGTAGGTGCATTAACAGGGAACTGGATTGGAAGCTAAGGTGGAACTGCATCCTAGGCAGTTCCCAAGTGGCAGGTTTTTGTTGGGGTGGTGGGGAATTAACAATATTGGCCCATAATATTAGGTCTCACTAGGCAGTTAGAATGTTGAGATCTATTAGTTTGGAACTTCTATCAGTGAAATGCTGGTGCTGCCTCTTCCGATGTCTGACCCATTGCTTCCACTTATTTCTCAGCATAAGTGGGCCACACCTTGGCTCAGATCTCTTAGGTAAGATGCAGTGGTAGATCAGATGCAGTCCTCTTTGCAGAATGAAGAAGGCCACCTTTGGCATTTTCAAAAGAGAGATGTGGGTTCCCATTTACTTGGCCTCCTTCTAACAATGCCACTGAGGTCCAAATGGCTTCACTCTTTCTGTCTGCCCACAGGCTGTCTACCACTATGACTATGTGCACAGTGTCAGAGGCAAAGTGGCACCAACCACAACAACTGTGGATCTGGACCGGGCCCTCCATGCATACAAGCTCCAGAGTGAGGTGAGCACAACAAACTCAAGAGGGCCCAGCAGAGGCTCAGGGCCCTGGCCTCTGTAAAAGCCACCTTAGCTTGGGCACTCTTGTGGCCTGACCTTGTGAAGTCTTCCCTTTTACAAACAGGATCTTCCTATCAAGCAATTCAATAAATAATGCATAGGCATTTTTGAAGCAATATTTACAAGTTACAAAGAAAGAGACAAATACACTCTCTTCTTTCAAGAAACCTAAAATCAATGTGACAGAAACAAGGCACAGCATCCCCAAAGGCTACTAAATAGTAGAAGCTAATGCTGAAAATTGCTGTTGAGTTTCTGAAGAGAAAGAATCTGGAACCCATCCATATATTTTAATCTCCCTGTTAGAGTTCCCATGGGTACTGCTTTAGTCTCAACTTTTCATGGTATTTACCATCTTGAATTTACAGATACTTTGGTTTTTAATATTTTAGCAGTGTCCTTGATCCCTAGCTCTCCCGTTGAGAGCCAGAGCATGGGAGGTCACAGACTGGAGCGCCTCCTACCTCCCCTCTGTGTGAATCTGCTTCCTTCATAGCCTCCCAGCTTCTTCATAGTCTGAGGCCAAGACATGACGATGTCTCCTCTGGGAATGCTAATGGCCGGAGGATAACCCGTGGGTGCAGTTAATGACAGAGGTGGAGCTTGGCTGCCTTCTTGTCTGTATTTCCTCATTTCTTCCTAGATACCACACCATCAACTGGCCATGGAAGTGTGACATTTCTTGCATAGTTCCTTTTTCTAAAACAGTAGTTTAGCACGTTTGGATCTTATCTGATTTCTTCTGAAATCAATTCCGTGAGCACAAGCACATTAAGTATCCGATCAAAAACTCCAGCATGAGTTGTGTATGATTTGTGTACCTCAGATATTATTGAGGCCAGATGTCATTTTACTTGCTTTTCCTCATTTCGGCAGAATCTTTACAAAACCAGCCTTCGCACTCTGCCCACTGGATATCGGCTTCCTGGAGATACCCCTCACTTCAAGCACAACAAAGACATCCGTTACATGAGCAGTTATGTGAGTGGTCTCCTCCTAAGGTTGGGGTCCAAGATTGGAGTGGGAAGGAATAGCAGTTAACTAATAGTTTTGTCTTGCTTTCCAGTCACATATTTGGTGGGGGTAGGGGCAGGGGGGAGTGGGGCAGGGGAGAGTGGGGGGACATCTACCAAGTTAGTTGCTTTTACAAGTCAGTGGCTGGGAGGCAAGCCGTGGGATAAAATATAACGTTCGTGGGTAACCTGGCTCAGGGCCCACATTCTTGGCACAGAAGCAATTTGAACCATCCCAGACCATTGTCTAGAATTGAAACTTCGTATACTCTCACTGCCTGCAGCTTGCCTAAGTGTTGGAGTGTTGGCTCTGATATTACCCTTGGAACTTGGTGTATTTACCCCATGCACAAAACCTAGAGAACTTTGGTCAACCCAGTGACTGGCCTGCAGACCACACTTGTAAAGCAGTCATCAGCTGAAGAATCAACTCGTCCAGGCTGCCCTCAGGGTCTTGGGATTCAACTCTGCTGGCCAGGCAGAGTCCCTAGCCTGTGACCCATTAGTGTTTCCAAAGCAGAGATCTTAACGATGTGACAATGTAATGTGTCATGTGAAAGTCAGTTCAGAAAGCCATTCAACATTAAAAGAGTATTATTCTATCTTGGCATTTCCTAATTTTTTAGTCATATTGGGGCCAAAATACAGATTTTTTTCTTGCATTTTACATAGGGTAAAATTGTACATAGGGTGCTACAAATGGATTTCACCTAAGGAGGACTGAATCTTACTCATTTTTAGACAAGGCTTTAGTAGCCAACAAAGATTTTTCAAGGCCAAAATAAGGATAGATGCTGTGTCCCTGGCTTTTCTTAATTCATGGAAAACAATTTTCAAATGAAGGTGACCTCTTTTTTCTAGTCGAGAAATGCACTGCAGTTCTCTTTACACATCGTCATTGTCATTCTGACTTTGCTTTTGCAGTTTAAGTACAAGGAAGTTTATGAGCACATGAAGGCAAATGGGTATACTCTCGGCCCCAATGATGTGCCGTTTGTCAACGTCCGGAGAGTCAACCAAGTTACCAGCGAGGTACTATGAATGTCACTGGGGGGATATACTGATTTTCAAAGACTGTGATTTTGAAGTGGAGTAGGAATTAATTGTATTTCAGTTGTAAATGTACATGTCCACACAAAGTAAGAGTATCCTTTGTATCGCCATTTTTAAATGGTACTCTTAGCAGTGTTTTCTCTGTATTTGAAGTGTATTTTCAGAAACTCAGTTCCATAGTTATTATGAAGCAAACTCCTTCTAAAGAAAGAATTTCTTCTTTTGATACTTGTTTTCAGAAATCTTTGATAAGAATGTTTTGGTATGATTCATGACCCTGGTTTTCCACATCAGCTATTTGTATATCTGATCCAACTATGCAACCACCTATTAGAAAGTGAAAGACTTAATCAGAAATATCTGCCTAAATTAATAATTATCATTTTTCTCTTTTATCTCCATCATTTCCAAGAATCTTTTTCTGCTCTGTGTGTGAAGTATTTGATAGATAGGCTTGTCAGTCCTAAACTCCTGAAATGACTTTTCCCCTAATGCAGAGACTGTACAGAGAACTGTACCACAAGCTTAAAGACAAGATTCACACCACTCCTGACACTCCAGAAATTCGCCAGGTCAAAAAGACACAGGAAGCTGTCAGTGAGGTGAGTAACATGAGCGAGGGAGGAGAGGCTGCGGGATGCAGGGATGAGACCACCTGGGCTCTAACTGTGTTTCTGGTTCTTGCCGTGCTTTCCTCTAGTTGATCTACAAATCAGACTTCTTCAAGATGCAGGGCCACATGATCTCCCTGCCGTACACACCCGAAGTGCTGCACTGCCGCTACGTGGGAGACATCACCAGTGACGTAAGCATCTCGTGGGACTCTCTTTGGAGAAGTCTGGTCAAAGGGCAGCCTTGTTTACAGCAGTTGAGACCCTGGTGGTCTGTGTACCTCCTTCTCCGTGGAGTACTTCAATCACTGAGTGTACAGGGGGAGGTGACATGGAGGATAAGTGGAACTCCAGTGTTCTCCAGCCATGGCAACAGTGGTGAGGGCTTTTTGGAAATGGGTAGAGTTACCACCATTCTCAGTCTCCTGTGACCACCACCTATATTCTGTGCTGTGTCACTACCACCCCCATTCTGAGTAGTCATATCCAGATCATGTTAACGACTTCATCCTGCAAACACCCACTCCTAGCTCCCTGAGTAACTTCCCACTTCACTTCACTTTAAAATTTTCCTTGGATGCTCCCATCTCTTTAAGGACACATCCATTCAACCTCTGCTTTTCTCCCATTGATAGAGGATAACACTGACATCATTCTATTATTCTAAGCCCAGAGTCAGATATTTAAGTGAAGAAACCTGATTGATTCGGATGCAAGCCAATAAAACGGAACACAAAGTGGATCTGTTGAATTAAAATGAAAGTAGACTTTCTTTATCTACAGAGGATAGTTTCAAGATTCCCAGTAGCTACCCCACTCTGCATGGTACCAAATTCTACAGATATTTATACACTGTTTTTTTTCCCTATCCATATATACCTAGGATAAAGCTTGATTTATAAATTAGGGAAAGTAAGATACTTAAAAATAACAATAAAGTAGAACAATTGCAACAATATAACAAGAGGTATTTAACACTTATGAAATCCTTTTTTCTAGAATTGTCCATTTAATATTTTCAGTCTCAGGTTGACTATGGGTAAAGCAGAAGCCATGGGAAATGAAACTGTGGACAGCAAGGGCCCGCTGTGTACCAGTCAAGAAGCATGACTGCTCTTTTCCTTTCCAGATTTGTGTTTGCTCACGACCAGTTCTATTTCTGCATTTGCCCTCCACAGATTAAATACAAAGAGGACTTGCAGATCCTGAAGGGCCTTGGCTGCTTCCTGTATGACACTCCGGACATGGTGCGCTCCCGACACCTGCGGAAGCTCTGGGTGAGTGCAATCTCTACCACGTGCAGCTGCCTGGGCACAGCTCCCAGGCTGCCCATCACCAGCATCCAGCAGTTGGGCAGAGAGCTGCCTGCCTGGCTTTCAGCTACTCTTGAGGAGACATATACTCCTCACCCCCTTGGGCAGGCCATGAGCTGCTTAAGGTGATCTATACTTCCTGTGAAAGATGATGCTCTTAATTATCTGACAGTGGTTTTTGCATTTGTCTGAGAGGATACCCCAGAACATAGGAAGGACCTGCTCCACTTGCTCACTGCAGCCTTTTCAAAAACAACATGATGCGTACTTCCTTAAGCAATTCATCAACTTACATTTCTCCGTTTTTCTTTTTTTCAAGTCTAACTATCTGTACACTGACAATGCCAGGAAGATGCGGGACAAATACCAAGTGGTGCTTGACACTCCAGAATACAGAAAAGTGCAAGAGCTGAAGACCCACCTGAGTGAGGTAAGTGGGCCCTGCTGTCACTACGGGTAAATCAAGTTAATCAGGAGGAGCCAAATTACAGCAGTTCTCAGCTCCTCTCAGTGATCAGGTCTCAGGCACCTGCAGGCGTGAAAGTCTGACTTCCTCTGGACTCCTAACTGAGCAGGGACCCCCAGCCCTCAGCAGGTCAATTGACCCCACTGTGTATCGGTTTACTTACTCCAGCCCTGAGGTAAGGTGAGCATATTTGTATTCACCCTTCCTGAGGAGAGGTTTCACATGATTTTATTGGTTAGAAAGTCTTTGTATGCAGGCTATATGTAGAGTGTCCAAATTGGATTGATTTATTTTTCTCTCTTGGCAACCCCGACCATGGCAGTGACATTTGTTCTTGATGGCGCCCTACTCTTTGCCCACACAGTAACATTTAAATGATGCCATTTCATTTTGTTGTCCTGCCTGGCATTATGGCTCTGGAATTACTGAAATTGTCTCTGATCTTTGGCTTACTTAAAATTTAACCTGGAAGAAACTAAATTTTATTTATATTCTCTCCCTTTCAGTATTAACAATAAAAACAACCAAAACAAAACACACTTTAACTTGAACTGTATGTAATGTAGATTTTTAAAAACTGACATGTCTATACATCTAAACATGTGTATATATCTTATGTTTCATGTATTCAGCTGGTGTTTATATCCATTATTAGAATTTATTTAGAATTCAATCCTTCTCTACAGTTTGCCTTATTATACTAAATTCTCTCAGTATTTATTAGGGGACTACTGCTTTTCAGGCCCTTTGCCTAACCATTTATTAATGAGCTACTAAATTTCTCTCCTAGCAAGGGAGAGAAAACAGACACTGGTAAATGATATTTAACAAGAATGCTCATGGCAGTCTAGATTCAAGGAGTTTCCAGGCAGTTAAGGGGGAGAAGGACATTCTAAGTGGGTTGGCAGTGTGTGAATGACTTCAAATAGCACATGAGGGGTGTGGATGAATTTGAAGAAATAAGACCATATCATAAAAAGTCCATAGGTGTTCATGATGTCAGGGTTGTTGAAAGCCAGTGAAGAGTTATTTCTAAGCATGATAGATCTGAACCTCAAGAAAATCTCTCAGTTCTGTGAAATATGAGTGAACCACCGTGGAGCTGTCACGGGCATCAAGAAGGTGGTTTAGAAGCTGAATCGGGTCTGTGATGGTAAGAAAGGAGAAGGACCAGATATCAAGAGTATCATAAAGTTATGAGCCCACAATTCAGCACCATTTCAATGTGGGAATAAACTGGGTGTCTTGGGATACTCCCTCCCCCAAATTTTCTGTCCTGGGTGACAGCAAGATCAGGCAGTCATTTAGTAAAACAAAGACAATAGGAGCAGAAGCAGATTTTTTTTGCTAGAAATGGGAATAAAATAAAGAATTCCACATTGTAAAAATACTAAATAAAAAATAAAATTTGGAGAAAAAAAATCCTCCTCCATTGAAGATGATGAATCCCTCACATTCAGAAAGTTGTTGAAAATTTGGGCTTGAAGTTCAGGACAGACACTGGATGTGTAGACTTAAAGTCTCCAGCCTTATAGTGATGATGGAGGCCATGGGAATAGATGAGGTCCCTCAGGGGGCATGCAAATGCTGCAGAGGGTCAACCCTTACACCAGCTCCTGGCAAGCATGTTGGGCAGGACCATGGCAGGAGGTAGAGGGGTACCTAGGAGGGATTGGAGGATAGAGTTCTCAGGAGTTATAGTGGTGAGTAGTTGCAGTTGCTAAAGAGAAATATTCTTGTATTTGGCCATCCTAAAACTTTTGGTAGTCTTCATGAGAATGATTTTGTTCAAGTGGCTAGCTGAAAGTAAAACTATGGTGTTGAGAAATTAATTTAGAACAGAAAACAAGAACTATAAATCAACTTCGTTGAGAAGAGAGGAGGAGAGGGACACATGAGCTGGAGGCAAGTGAAGACGTCATGAAGAGGTGTTGAACCTGTCTGCAAAAGAAGGAAGCGAGCTCATGATGCCTCAGGGATTATAGCTGCAACAAGTTTCAAGGAAGGACCAGTGAGAACAGGACCACAAACAGTAGGAAAGTTGAGTCTTGAACAGACATCTTGCTTCGATGTGAAAATGAGAAAAAGAGAGCTCAGGAAGAAACCAAATGGTTGGTTTATTGGGAAGAACCTGAGATTGTTGTGATGGGAGGGCCCCTGCCTATGCCACAAGTAAGCACTAAGGCCATAAGCAGAGGAGAGCCCATGTCAAAGAAGCTAATGTGTTTTCTGCCTAGCTTGTGTACAGAGCTTCTGGCAAGAAGCTGAAGTCCATCTTCACTTCAGTTCCTGACACTCCTGACCTTTTAAGAGCCAAGCGAGGGCAGAAGCTGCAGAGTCAGGTAAGAGTAAAGGCTCATAACCCTGCCCCACTGATATCACATGACAGTTCTAAGAGCCTGATCTCTCCTGGCAACAGCATGCTCTCACCCTTGGTGGTCCTTATTCCTTGCTTCAGCTGCATGCTCATTAATATAATGACTCAAGCAGTGAGTTGTTGTTTAATAAAACATTTGTTGAATTTATTCGAAAGGCGGTGTGATGGAGAGATAGTTTTCCATTGGCTGATTCACTCCTCAGATGGGTTGCCCTACTGGGTCACAAACAGGGAGCTACGTGGGAAGTGGAGCAGCTAGTGCATGAATGGCCCCCATATGCTGGCACTCATAGGTGGAGTCATTGTGTCAGCCCCCCGAACTCACATTTTATGCAGTCAGAGAAAAATTAGGGGAGGGTTGAATGCCTGTCAGAATGTTCTTAGACTTCTACTGGCATTCTTTATCGCCTGGCTCTGGATTGGACCTAACTGGAACATCTTTGTGCTTCCAAATGCAAGACATAAAGAAAAAATGAACAGAAATACATTTTGAAAAGACAAACCAATCAGGACTAGTAGATACTGCCTTCTCACTTAAGGTTTAGAAGTGAATACCATGCATTAAGTGCTTTATGACATCTTATCCTATTCTCTTATTATTTAGTATTTGTATGTTGAACTTGCCACCAAAGAAAGACCCCATCATCATGCTGGAAATCAGACCACAGCCCTAAAACATGCTAAAGATGTGAAGGACATGGTGAGCGAGGTAAGATGGGGATTCAGCGCTTGTGGTACTGGACTAAAGGAAAACATACCCTTTGTAGAAACTCACCTATGATTTCCAATCAGAGGGCTCATCACCACAGGTGGTATTCAACATCATAAACACAGAAGCAAAGCTGTTAAGAGTGTGATGTACCGTGTCCCTCTGCTAGAGTTGTGACTTGCTTGTGAATCCATAGGGATGGAAGACTTCTTGAACTGAAATTTGTCTTCTTTTATTTTATAGAAAAAATATAAGATTCAGTATGAAAAGATGAAGGACAAATACACCCCAATTCCAGATACCCCAATCCTCATCAGGGCCAAGAATGCTTACTGGAACGCCAGTGATGTACGTATCCTTCCCGCTTCCTGTGTCTGTTGTGATAGGGAAAGCTGAAGTACAAGTATGTAAGAAGCAGGATAATTCAGTCACATTCATGGCCCAAAGTCATGGGCCACAGTTTGAATCAGGGAAAAAAAAAAAACCAACATAAACACAAACAATACCGGTCAAGCAAAGTAACTACAAAAAATTGGAGAGATGCTAGCAACCCTTTGTTCTCAGTTCTCTCCAGGGCAAAAGTATGACTCCTGTAATGCTTTGGTAGCATGTCGTAAGGATACTCAACAGTTAGTTTACTTTTCCATTAAAACCATGGTCTCAGAGTTATCCAACATGAATTTGGACCTGGATGCTGTCACTTGCCTGCTGTGTGACTGTTAGATAACTGTCAGATTGTTTAGATTGTGGAGTTGGGGATGAGAAACATAATAATTTAGTAAAATGAAACAAGATCATATGTATTTTTTTCTGGCAGATTTCTGCACCTTTAGCTGAGCTCAAAATATTTGTTCCCTTTGCCAATGACACCTGACACAGTAGTTGAATGAGGAACAGACTTTCGTTTTCCTTATACTGTGGTCAAAGACAAGACTGCCTGTTAACAGTACTGAGATTCTCTGTTATTTAGAATTAGCCCAGATAGATACTTGGAATTACCAATTTTGAGTCTTAAGAGTCAGCTGCAAGTTTTCTGTACCCACTCTCAGGATCAGAACCCCCTATTTGAGTGAACACACTGGTGCTGGTCACTGGTTTCATGGTGCTGCATGGTCAGTCCCATCCCTACAGCCTCACCAGTAGTAAATCTGATAACTGTAATCTTGACAAAAGTTCAATGTAGCAGGGTAGTATCTGCGATCAAACTAAGTAGCTATCCCCATAGATGAAGCAAAGTGATTGTATCAGAGTATTCATCCAAAATTCAACGTTTTGAAGTCCAAGCCAAGCCATTTGTCATTATGTATTTACTCAGATGACCATGAAAGGGAAGAACTGCTGCAGGTTGAAAGAAGGCAGCTCAGAGCAGTACCCATCTTGTACACAATAAATCAGTCTTCTATGACACTTTTAAGTTAGAGTCAGAACTGATTTCTCTTAAAGTATCCCAGCGATAAGGATTACAATGAAGGAAAAGTTCTGTACGACTTAGTGTAGAAGATATCTTGGTACCAGTAGTTAGAAGTGAAATCTTCCTCCCATTTCCGTATGTGTTACTACATTTATAGATTAGGGATACTAAGGTTATGTTTGTGTTTGGTCTTCCTTTTTAACTTTTGCTTTAGTTTTGCATATGAAGAAGCTTGTTATTTTAAGCATCCTGGGACTTATATAAAACGGACAAAGATAATAGTTTCCCTAAATCCTCCAGTTAGTTATCTCTACTGGTGCCACCTTATGTTACATGGTACATATGTCATTGGTAATGAACTAAGTGAGCTGCATATTTTGCTTTTCATTAGTTTTCCTGAAATATCCTGTTTCTCTTCTAAGATATGCGCTTTTTAATTTTTATGAGAAAATCTGAGAAAAGACTCGAGAGATCAAGCTTAACAGAGCCCAATTATTTAATTTGGTGGTTTCTATAATCTGCAACATGCTTTTGCTATTTCCAGCTACGGTACAAGGAAACCTTTCAGAAGACCAAAGGGAAGTACCACACTGTGAAGGATGCCTTGGACATTGTTTATCATCGCAAAGTCACTGATGACATCAGTAAAGTATGTCACAAGATAGTCCTACTTGTGTTAACCCTGTAACGCACCTTCATTTTGAGTTCATTTTTGAAGTTAATGTGTTTCTTTGAGAGAGACAGACACAGACATCTCCAATCCATAAGCCCAATGCCTAAATGCTCACATCAGTCAAGGCTGGGCTGGGCTGAATCAAGGAGCCAGGAACTCAATCCAGGTCTCTCACATGGGTTGCAAGAACCCAACAACCTGAGCCATTGGTGCTGTTTCCTGGAGTCACATGAATGAGAAGCTGCACTCAGCAGCCAGAGCCAGCCAGCAGATGCAGGCACTCTGACGTTAGATGAGCATGTCCTTACCTGATTCTTAACTGCTGGGCGGAATGACCAGCTCCCCTGCACTACAGCCCCTATTTTGAATCACGCTCACTTTTCTAAACTCTCCAGACTTAAATAGGTTTTGTTTTCTGTTTGTTTTTACATTACTTCTGGGTAAGCTTTCATGGCTGTCTTTGCATTTTTACAACAGGTGAAATACAAGGAGAACTACATGAAACAGTTGGGAATCTGGAGGTCCATCCCTGACCGGCCAGAGCACTTCCACCACCGGGCGGTCACTGATGCCGTCAGTGATGTGAGTGCTCAGATATTCCACTTCCACATGCACACTCACGTGTCCATGGGAGTTACGGAATCAGATACTGCACTAAATGTCTGTCTGCATCCTACATCTTTATGAGGGACATTTAAATTATAAAAAATCAGTTGCCAAATGAGTGAATTTCAACTTGAGAGAGGAAAAATATATTCAAATTTATAAGCCTAAATTTTCTTCTAACTGAATGGTATTGTGCTATGTGACTAGAAGTGCTGCTATACTTCATCTAGGAATTAGCCCGTTTTTGGTCTAGTGAAGATACATGGTCATGAAACAATTACAAACCATGACAATGCTTTTAGAGAGAAACTACAGCTTCCTTTACGAAAATATAGCTACCATGTTTCTGATATACTTTCTAGGAAAGTTTACATGTTGATTTCAATGGCTCTCACTTAGTATCAAAAATGAAAATTCTCATAAACCGTAGCATAATTCACCGTAAATGAGGAGAAATCAGTATTACTGAAAACTTGTGTGAGCAACTATTTTATATACTTTGTTTTTCCATATCCCTCCATGGTTAGTTTCTATTTGCCCCATGTGCGGAGATCCTAACATAATGTTATTTGGAGACAGATTCTGGTTTTTTTTTTTTAAGATTTATTTATTTTTATTGGAAAGGCAGATATACAGAGAAGAGGAGGGACAGAGAGGAAGATCTTCCATCCAATGGTTCACTCCCCAAGCAGCCGCAATGGCTGGAGCTGAGCCAATCCAAAGCCAGGCGCCAGGAACTCTTCCGGGTCTCCCACATGGTGCAGGGTCCCATGGTTTTGGGCCATCCTCAACTGCTTTCTCAGGCCACAGGCAGGGAGCTGGATGGGAAGTAGGGCTGCTGGGATTAGAAACCGGCACCCATATGGGATCCTGGGTGTGCAAAGTGAGGACTTTAACCACTACACTATTGCTCCGGGCCCAGGAGACAGATTCTTAAACTGGTGTTCTTCTTTGCCAGGTGAAATACAAAGAAGACTTAACCTGGTTGAAAGGCATTGGTTGCTATGCCTATGATACACCTGACTTCACTCTGGCTGAAAAGAACAAGACTCTCTACAGCAAGGTACCAATGGCTCTGTTCAGTGTATACGTACACAGAGAACTGGCACTGAGGAAGTAACCTTCCTTATTCCCAACCCTCTATCTGAATGTCTTCGGTAGCAACTTTAACTACAGTCATTCATTTGAATTTGGTGAGAAATCATCTCAGCTCAGTTTCTCATGGCCCTTCCTGAATTCCTTCCTTGGACTGTCTCTCCAGGGGACTTGCCCTGTTACAGCTGAAATAATAACAAATAAAACATAGGATAGTTTTAGGTACAAACAATATTTGACTTGAGGTGAATCACTTAGTTTTTATGGCTTCATTTCCGTATATACAAAATAGAGCAGCTGAATTCACTTTCCTTTGAGCTACAAGGCTGAAGTTAACTTTTTCTGGACAGTGCCGGATAGTACATCTTTGCCTCTTTCTAGCCCACTACTGCGTATTCGTTCTGGTACAGGCTCTTTCTTTCCACTGCAACCCTTTAAAATGATCAAAACCAATTGCAGTTCATGGGGCTGTTTGGAAACAGCCAGTCAGCTGCAAAGGTGATAGCTCACTTTGGCTATAAAATATTATGATTATCTGACTACCAGAAAACTGTATTCTAATTAATGAGCTAAAGCAATAATCAAGTATACATGCAAAAAGTCTTGCAAGTAAAATAATAATCATAAAATATACGAAAAACTGATTAGATTTTTGTTCAATATAGAAAATAATTTTGTTTGACATCCATTCAATTAAAGTAATTTTTAGTATGCATTTCTGCCTCATTTGTAAGGTGCCCTGGCAAGTTTGCCCTGTATTGCCTTGGAAACAGTAGATACTCAGTAAATATTTGCTAGCTCTGTGAATGAATTACCACAATTATAAGATAAATAACATATCTTGTTTTTAAGATAGTTACAATCTGCTATCAACTAATCTGTTCTATTTTTTCTAGTATAAATATAAAGAGGTATTTGAAAGGACAAAGTCAGATTTCAAGTACGTTGCCGACTGTCCAATCAACAGACATTTCAAATATGCAACTGAGTTGGTGAATGAGGTATGTACGAACTAATCCACTTGAACCTATTAGATTCATTAAGAAGACCATAGGATTATTTGATTACATCCAGTGCACAGAAAGACAGGAAAGCCACCCTAACTATTCTCCTAAGATGAAGATTGGGAAAAGATTCTAATAACATCTGATGGGCTCTGCCAAAACCATGAATGAGAAGTGAAAGAACTGTATGTGGTGTGAAAGCCTGTGGTCAACTGTATGTCTGTTTGCACTGCAAAGAACACCACAGCCCTGGGGTGCCAACAGCAAGATGGTAAAAGATTCTGTTAGCTCTCAGATGATGTCCCTTAAACAAAATCTTGCATGTTGTTGGGAACTGGAAGTCTAAGGCTAATTTAGAATTCCCCACCATGGCACCAAGATGAGACAGTGGCTAGTAGTGGGGACAGTAGCAAACTACCATTACTACTCCCTTGGATATTGGTGCATTGAGAAATCTGTTTACACCCAAAATTTGTATCCATCTTGACAATAATTGAAGTTATATCTAGTTTAAGATGACTGAAATAAGTGAGCTACAAATGTGTTTATGCCTGGATATTTTTATAATTCAAATGGCTGAATTTTATATTTTCAGACTTTCCATGGATTTCTAAAAGTTCAAAAACAATGTTAGAAGACTAGTAAAACATGTATAAAATATCAGTGGTATAGTAAATCTGACTTCTATGTTTTGAAATAATTGTTAAATGATTTAGTTTTGTGTAGGTTTCTAGGCTGGGACCCTCTGAAGAAATCTGCCAGTAGTTTCAAAGAAGACAGTTTAATATGTTTCGTACTTATTTCACAAAGGATTTCCAGGTCTCTTTTGTAATCGAGTAAAGTCACAAGTTTTCTATGAATATTTTAGCATCAGTTGAGCTTTTGAGTTCTCACAACCTTAGCAGTAATCTTGCAGCTGCCAGTATCTTGCTGTAAGTGCATTGCAGGATATCATCAAATCTAACGATGGCAGTGGCATCCGAGGGACACACAGAAAGTGTTCAGTGTCATAACGTGGCCCATTCCCTAGCTCCAACCTGTTCCCAGGTCACCTTCCTTCTCTTGACTCTTCTTTGCTTCACCCTGCGGGTTTTCAGCACCCATTTCTAAAAATCGTATGCCTTGGACTGTCTATGAAGCGTTTACTTTGGTACATTTCTGTATAGTTGTAAAGTTGTGCTCTTGTGATAATCTGATATGATGTTTGAGCAGAAAAAATACAGAGCTGATTATGAGCAGCGGAAAGATAAATACCACCTGGTAGTCGATGAGCCTAGACATCTGTTGGCTAAGACCGCAGGCGACCAGATCAGTCAGGTACTGTGAAAGGGGCCTGCCAGTGGCCCAGGCAGAGCTGCACTCTGGTTTTCTACTGAGGTGTCGTCCGTCTGCTGCAAGGATGTCATAGGTCCTACCTATGATATTGATCTGTCCTGTTTCCAAGTATCTGTCTAGCCACCCAAAGAGCCGGTGAGCTATTTGAGTGTGCCAGTCCATGCTCTGTGTCCTCACTGTGCTGTGGTGAAGAGAACAAGAAAAAGCTGGGATTTCCCACCAGGTGTTCTCCTAGAGAATATGACTGTTTTGTTTCTGCAACTCATTTTGCGATTTACAAATAATGAAAGGAGACAAGATGAAATTCCTAACCTTTCTAGTCCAACAATACCTTTTTCTCCAAAAAACACATTGGTGGTCATCTAAGCAGGCCTAATTGCTTGATTTCCAATTCACAAGGATTGTGGTGGTGAACTGCAAATGGTGCAGTCAGGTCTGCACGGCAGCATCACATACTCAATGTATTCCTTCACCCAACATACACATGTGAGCACATAAAGTGTGTCTGCCTCCATCTCTTCACTCAGAGGTGATGGCAATATAGAGCCATGTTCTTTTATGTCTTCATAAGTCTCTCTTGTGCTTCACTGCTCTTTGCATGGACAGAGAAAATATAAATCTAGTGCCAAGATGCTTCTGAAACAAGGATGTAATGAAATTCTGCGTCCAGATATGTTGACTGCCCTCTACAATACATACATGTGGAGTCAGGTAATGTCTGGTGGGGTGTGAAGAAGGACGCTTAGAAGTCTTGGGGGCCTTCCCTTCTCTGCTTTTTTCGATTTCCTCTCCCTGCTCCGTGCCCATGCTGGCTTCACATGCTAAAGCTGCATAGATACTCATTCCTTGGAAGTGAGCTCTCAGAAGGCAGATGTGTAACCATCCAATAGCTGTGCATGGGATTTGCTGTGCTCTCTGTATCTGCTCTGCTTGAAACAGCTTATGTGCATCGACAACAAATGTGATTTGGAAATTATAAAAGCAAATATATTTTATACGATAAATACTTCAACACTATATACACTTATTACCATTTCACATCTGTTTCATCTTTGTGATGGAAAAATACCTGAAAAGATCATATATATTCAATGCAACATATTGGGAATAGAATAGTATTTATCAGAGTCTAGAAAAAAAAGGCCCTGGTCTAGCTCTGATATTCACTCTAAGTGTGTCCCTGGCTTCATCTTGTAAACTTCAAGGCCTCACTTTATTTCCATATATATAAATGTATTGGAAAATAGTAGTCTGCCACTCCATTACACTGTTGGTTTCACATACAAATTTATAGTAAATGTTTTCCATCTATGGCTTAAGGATAAAAAGCTACCATTATACTTTTGTTGTTTCAAGAGAAAAATCAGCTTCCTGAATAGCTTTTATTCTTAGAACTAACTGGTTCTTCTTTCCCACAAATTTAGATTAAATATAGGAAAAAATATGAAAAATCAAAGGACAAATTCACCTCCATCGTGGATACTCCAGAACACCTGCGTACTACAAAAGTCAACAAACAAATCAGTGACGTAAGTACAAGAAACAGCAGATTCCCTAATTCTGGGGACACTTTAGATGATGACCATGTCTGGAGACGGCTGCCATTAAATGGAGAGGGAAGGCAGGGACGCTAAGTGTCCTAGGCACAGGAATCTTTCACAATCAAGAATTCTTCCAATCGAACTGGCAGACATGCTGGTTGAGAAACCTGGAGACTTGATGGGGTGCAAACAAGTCCCCGTTTACAGAATTCTTTCTCCCTTGTATTCACACACAAGAAATGTTTGCATTTATATTTTCACATTATAAATTCAGAAATGTACGTGTATCTTTCTGCTCTTTAATATCCTCCAGATACTTTATAAATTGGAATACAACAGGGCCAAACCCCGAGGCTACACCACAATCCACGACACACCCATGCTGCTGCATGTCCGCAAGGTCAAAGATGAAGTCAGTGACGTAAGTACCAGATGAATTCTTCGTCCCTCTCCGTGGCCTCTTCCAAGAGGGTTAAAACAAACCCTGGTCCAGTTTGCTCCTCCTGTATAACCACCACCTTGACACTTATTAAGATCACAACCATCTATTTCATTTGGGCTTCTGTGAGTTGGTTTGGGTCCCTCTTGCCCAAACCAACAACCCCCACAACCTCTAGTAGTGACCACTGTCTGATTCATCAAATTCTTACTTGGTTTGCATGTACCTGACACTACAGAATTGAGATGATGAACAGCACAATATTTACACTTGAAGGACTTTTACATAATGCAAAGAAGGCAGCCAAACGAATAATTCCAACATGACATGGACAGCTAGAACCGTGCAGCGTAGGAGAGCAAGATGTTCTGATTTGCAGAAGGAAAATCTACATGCATGGACAGCTACCCAATTACTGATGCTCAGGGTCAGGAATCCCAAAGCTGTGGACATAACTGGTGTTTCCCTGGGGGAGCAGGTATTACAATCTGAAGTGCCTGGCTGTACAGCTGCATCCTTCGCTCACAACAGCTTTTCCAAAAGTCTGTTGTGCACTACAGTCAGAGTTTAATATCTTGGCTTTGAAATAATTCAGCGCGCTGCTATAAAAAATTAACTTACCGCCTGTTTCCTCCCACAGCTGAAATACAAAGAAGTTTACCAAAGAAATAAGTCTAACTGCACAATTAAGCCAGATGCTGTTCATATCAAAGCGGCCAAGGACGCCTACAAAGTCAACACGAATGTGAGTTCCGGGAACTTCTCCAAGCCGGAAAGGGAGTTTGTCAGCCTCTGCAGCACATGTGGCCTCTTCTAGCATCTCCTCAGTGACTGGGCTCTCGGTGGGACTCAGAGCCCATGGGCTGGCCCCAGACGCACAAGTGATGAGATCTGCCAGAGTTAAACACTCCTGGGAGTCTCAGAAAGGGGCCTGAGGGAACAGCAAGGAAGGCTTCACCCCGTGCAACTGTTGCTGCTGCAGCCTTCCCGAGAAGTAGGAAAAGGGTCCCGCTCTTGGAAAGCGCCTCAGCAACTTTTACTCTCTTCTTGTGTCCCTTTCTTGCACCAAACTCTAGTATTGGCTTCTCCTGAAGGAGAAAACATGGGAGCTGCTTAGGTCTCCCTGCCTTCCCTGGCACTGCCTTGTTCCTGTGGGTGGGGCAGCTTCTAGCCACAACCTGAGAAACAGTAGTGAGTGCTGACTTTTTGAAAATATGCAAATGGTTATATAATGAAACCCTTAGTAGAACCCGCCTGGTGTTCACAAATGCTAGAGAACATGTTTATTAGAGCCAGCCAATTGTAGGAGTTGGCAGGTAGCTTGCAGGTGTCCTGAGCATGGGTTGAGGGAAAGAGGAATAGATGAAGGACAATGCAAATGCAGGAAAATGCACATTGCAGAAACCAAGTAAGTGGTGGCTCTATAGGTGTTCACTTTAATGTTCTTGTAATGTTTGAACATTTCCACAAGAAAAAATTTCACTAAAAAGTTACTCCTAAAAGTATGTATATCTTACTAGTTGTAAGTTACACCTGAAATTTTAAAAAGAAAAAAGGATAAGAAATATGCCTGATGGTAATGGGCCCTGTCCACCTATGTACAAATTAAATTAGACCTCTCTGGCTTAGACTTAATCCAGTGTAGCCAGCTGTCTAATCTAAGAAGCATACAAGTACCTGTGAAGTCAGGTGCTCGGGTTTGAATCCCTGCTCGACCATTTACTGTCTGTCTGAATCCCAGGAGGCAGTTCCTCAACTGTATTTAATGCAAGGGCTATAAAGATCCAGTGAGCTAATACGAACATTTTAAATTTAACCTATAATTTTTAAAGCACTTAGAAAAGTACCTAGAAAAAATGCCCTCAGTGTTTTTTTTTTTTTAAACAAATGTATACCTGAATTTAGTTACAAATTTAAAGTACTTGATTCTGAAGGTGATTGGGCTAGACTGGATGAGCTGGAGAAATTGAGGAATCATCTCATGACTCTCAAAGTTTTAAACCTTACTTCGGGACCAGAAAATCCCAAGTGATAATCACAGAATGGCTAGCGACCTACATTGTACAAAAAATGTGACTGGGATGCTCTCTTGCATTAAGAACCCCGATTTGTGATGTATCAAAAACATGAGTCCCTCAGGGCTGTGTGTGTATGGATTGAGCCTACTGAGTGAAGCCATCTCTTTCTTCTTAAAAACAGTTGGACTACAAAAAGCAGTATGAAGCCAACAAAGCCCACTGGAAGTGGACTCCGGACCGGCCAGACTTCATCCAGGCTGCCAAGTCATCCCTGCAGCAAAGCGATGTATGACAGGAGACTGAATCCCCCTGGGCATTCACCCCAACATTTGCAATCAAGGGAGCAGAGGAGGGTTGGGGGTAGTTAAAGGCCAGCTCATGAAGCAACCCTGGCCTTGATGCCCTGCATGTAGCGAGGGCCAGCACGCCTCTTGCCCTTTCTGGGAGCAAGCCCTCCTTGGCCCCTTCAGAACTCCCTGAGGATGCAATGCAAACGTCCAGCTTCCTCCTGGGCTGGTGACACTTACCCACTTCTGCTGCCTTTCCTCTGTTACAGTTTGAATACAAGCTGGACCGAGAGTTCCTCAAGGGCTGCAAGCTTTCTGTCACTGATGATAAAGACATGGTGCTGGCTCTCAAGAATTCGATCATAGAAAGTGATGTAAGTCTCCAGTCCCTTTCGTAATGCCTCACCTCACTCTGGGTGACCTGTGACTATGTCCCTTGGGAGACCCAGGAAAGAACAGAGGTGGGCTGTTTCATCAGGGTCTTAAGACTAGGTCCTGAAATATGGCCTTCCCCCAAGGATCACTGGTGTCCTGGCCCAGCAGGACGGCAGCAGTGAAATGGCCACTAACTTAAGGTGGCAGCTCTTGATTGTATACCTATACAGTCTCAGGACAGCTGGGCTGAACCACAGCCCACAGCTCAATCTAGGTCTTCCAAATAAGTGGCGGGGACCCAACTCTTCATCCTATGTCTGCCTACGGTGTGCCGTAAGAGGAAGCTGGAGTTAGAAGCCAGGGCCGGCAGGCATTTTAATTCCATTTTAATTCCTTTTAATTCCATTTTTCCATCCACTTTTTGAGGGAGCCGTGTATGGTGGTTTCCTCATTTGTAAAGGAGAAATATAAGACAACCAGTGACATAACTGGGAATGTTCTGAATGGAATCTATTTTAAAAAAATCCATGCTAAGATCCATTGCTACATTAAAACCTCAGCTTTCAAGAATTGAGGAAAAATATGCCCTTTGAATATTTCCCAAGACTTCCAAGGATCAAATCTTTCACGGAGTTAGTGATTCTGGTCTGTCAATTACAACTTAATAAATACATGCAGGATAACCAAATGAGCTAACAAACTAAATACTGTTCATTTCTTCAGCTGAAATACAAAGAGAAGCACGTCAAGGAAAGAGGAAGTTGCCATGCCGTTCCCGACACTCCTCAGATCCTTCTGGCAAAGACTGTCAGCAACCTGGTGTCTGAGGTAACTCTAGCAGGCCGTCTGTTCTCCCATCTCAGGCTCATGCCCAGACAGGCACCTTAACAACCTCTCTGTGGATTCCTGCAGAACAAGTACAAGGACCACGTCAAGAAGCACTTGGCCCAGGGCTCATACACAACACTTCCTGAGACCCGGGATACTGTTCACGTCAAGAAAGTGACCAAGCACGTCAGTGACGTAAGTGGCCGTGACCGCTTGGCAGCACCACCTGCCTTTCTGCTTACAAAGGCTGCTGCTTCTTTGTAGTTTCACTCATGGAAAAGAAAGCCCAGTATTGATTGGCTTTTTCTGTATGGCAAATGTAGATTCTGCATAGGACTTGTTATTAGTGTTAATGGGAAGAAGCATTTCTGACTAAGGTGGCCTCTCCATCATTAAGCCACTATGGAGTTTTAAAGAGGCCTCAGTATTCTCTGCTTACTATATCCCTATCAATAACACAGTAATCCTGACAGAGGTAGAATGTCCCTTATCCAAAATGCTTGGGACCAGAAGGTTTCTCCATATTTTGAAACATTTGCATACACAGAATGATATATTGGGACTGGCACTCAAGTCTAAACATGAAATTCACTTATGTTTCTTTTTTTAAAAAAAGATTTATTTATTTATTATTACAAAGTCAGATATACAGAGAGGAGGAGAGATAGAGAGCAAGATCTTCCATCTGATTCACTCCCCAAGTGAGCGCAACAGCCAGTGCTGTGCCGATTCAGAGCCAGGAGCTCTTCCGGGTCTCGCACACAGGTGCGGGATCCCAAAGCATTGGACCGTCCTTGACTGCTTTCCCGGGCCACAAGCAGGAAGCTGGATGGGAAGTGGAGCTGCCGGGATTAGAACCGGTGCCCATATGGAATCCTGGCATGTTCAAGGCGAGGACTTTATCTGCTAGGCCATGCCACGGGGCCCAAAATTCACTTATGTTTCAAATACACCCTATACACATAACATGAAGGTCATTTTGTACAGTATTTTCAGTCTGGAAGCGTTTTGATGGCATCTTGTCAGAGGAAGTCAGATACAGAATGTGTTAACTGTGGTGTCATGCTAATGCTGAAAATCCTTTAAGCTTTGGAGCATTTAAGATGTTCACATTAGGGGTGCTCTCAGTTTGTATCATGAGTCCCGTTTAGTTCCCTACTTTTCAAAAAGGGACAAACAGCCCCAGTTTGATGCCGAAAGGGGGAGTCATTTTCTTGGGACTCTCTTCACAGTTCAAGTGAATGAACTCTGTTTCCAACTTCTCTGCTCATGTACATAATTCTCTGTTTTAGACAAATTACAAAAAGAAGTTTGTCAAGGACAAAGGGAAATCCAACTACTCCATCATGCAGGAGCCTCCAGAGGTGAAACACGCTATGGAAGTGGCCAAGAAGCAGAGTGATGTACGTGGTCCTCCCCAGAGCCCCAGGGCCCACTTGAGCCATGGGTTCCTCGCTGGTGCATGTCTTGGTCCAGCATGTGTTCAGCCTAATTTCCACAACTGGTAGTTTTAAAAAAATATGTAGTGATGAAAACTGGAAAATTAAAAAAAAAAAGTTCTTCATGCTTAATGAAGACTTTTGGCAAGACAGTGTATCTCACAGAGCCTTTTCTTCCTTAAATAAAGGTTGCTTACAAGAAGGATGCCAAAGAAAACCTACATTACACCACAGTGGCTGACCGGCCAGACATTAAGAAGGCCACGCAGGCAGCCAAACAGGCCAGTGAGGTAAAGGAAGAGTGTGGTTAAAATATATCCCCAGTGCCCAAAGCCACTGCCCATAATGAGGACAAGGCACTCTTTACAAATGTGTCAGTCACTCTGGTTCCCTCTGATTCAGGTGGAGTACAGAGCCAAGCACCGCAAGGAAGGCAGCCATGGGCTGAGCATGCTCGGTCGCCCAGACATTGAAATGGCCAAGAAGGCAGCCAGGCTGAGCAGCCAGGTAACGTAGATCGACAAGCAGCAAGAAAATTCTGCAGAGGAAGGAATTCCTCGAATGAAGTGCTGGGTCTTGAGCAACACTGTAGAAATCTCAAAAGTTACATTGAGGAAATTTTGCTGAGGACCTTGGAGCTCTTTCTCATTCTGTGTTCTTACATGATGGTCATGCACTTAGGCGTCTTAAGGGGAATGTAAACATCTTTCTCATTCTATAGTATGTAATGTTTTTCTTCAAATCTAGAATTGAACTGGAGCCATTAATCTTCGATCATGTTTTTTTTTTTTTTTCCAATTCTGGATCACATCAATTTCTGACCAAGTTAAAAAATTTTAACTGATACAGAGCAAAAGTTCTATTTTGAAATAATCATGGATTCTCCAGATTTCAACAGATTCCTTACTTCTCAACTATCTTGATTACTTAAAGTTTTTCTTTGAATTCCTTACAGTGGATCTAAGGTTTTGGGGTTTGCTACTTCAGAGGGGTCCAGTGTTCTGAATCAGCACATTACATCACTTCTCCGAATTTAGCCTGAAGCATTTTCTTTGCCTTAGAAATAGAGGCTTGTTTTTCATGCTTTTGGGATAATACAAAATGAACAACATCAATACTGTCACTTGATCATATATTCTTGATATCTCCCCAGAATTATCCTCAGAAATGCTCCCTTTTATTCTTAAAAATGTCCCCATTTGGGTAACATATTTACACGGCCACTTTATAAGCACTGAGACTTCATATTCACATATTTAGATTGGTGTTCAGGAATAATCAAGATGTTTATTTTTCCTGTTAGGTTAAATACCGGGAAAATTTTGACAAAGAGAAGGGAAAGACGACAAAATACAATCCAAAAGACAGCCAGCTCTATAAGACCATGAAAGATGCTAATAATCTTGCAAGTGAGGTATGTTTTAATTTTCTTAAACTGGTGTAAAATATCTGATACCTGTCATTTTAAGTGTATAATTCACTATCAATTATACTCACAATGTTCAACTATTACTGCTACTTCTAAAATTTTATCACCTGACACATAGCATATGCTTCTCTTACTCTCAAGATAATTTTTTTCATTTTTAAAGGTTTTTTTTTTTTTTTTGGAACAGCAGGTTTATAGAGAGACAGAAAGATCTATCTACTGGTTCATTCCTGAAGTGTCTACAATGCCAGTGCTGAGCTTATCTGAAGCCAGGAGCCAGGAGCTTCTTTTGAGTTTCCTACATGAATGCAGGGTCCCAAAGCTTTGGGCCAACCTCTGCTGCATTCCCAGGCCATAAACATGGAGCTGGATGGAAAGTGGAGCAGTTGGAACACGGACTAGCACCCACATGGGAAATCCGGTGGTTGCAAAGCAAAGATTTAGCCACTAGGCCATAACTCCTGGCCCTCAGATCAGAAGGGGAGCAGCTGGGACATGACCAGTGCCCAGATGGGATGCTGGTCATGTAGGCAGTTGGCTTAAAACACTGTGCCATAACACCAGTCTCAGATAATTATTTTTCCAAGTTTTAAAACATATTTGTTCTTATTCGAAAGTCAGATTTAGAGAGAAAGATAGAAATGCTTTCCACCCTCTAGAGTTTGTTTCCCAAATGGCTGTAACGGCCAGAGCTGAGTTGATCTGAGTGTCCAGTTCCGTCACCTGGGCACTGAGTCCTAAGGCTTTGGGTCATCCTCCACTGCCTTCCTGGGCTACAAGCAGGGAGCAGGATGGGAAGCAGAGCAGCCGGGACATGAACTGGCATGCACATGGGATCCTGGAGCTTGAAGGCAGAGGATCGGAGTGTTGCCCCAGATAATTTCTAATTACTTTTGACTATGAACATACTTAGAGATTCTTAGCATTTATCGTATTTCACTTAGTGTTTTCAAGATTCATCTACACTGCAGTGTCTGAAACTGTTTTGTGTCTAGAAACACTCCATTGCATGTATATGTCATATACAGCATGTTTGAATCGATTCATCATTTGACTGCTACGTTGTCTTTTTGTCTCTGTGAGGTACTGTTTCCTATCACCGTCTTGAGCACAGACGAATACACGATTATGATTTCTACTTCCTTTGTATGTAATTTGCATTTTTCTCTCCTTTTCACATAGGTAAAATATAAGGCTGACTTGAAGAAGCTTCACAAACCTGTGACTGACATGAAGGAATCTCTGATAATGAATCATGTCCTGAACACAAGCCAGCTCGCCAGTTCTGTAAGCTCCCTCATTTGCTCCAGTTATTTCACACATTTGCATTTCAGTTCTAGCTGAGCTCACACGCCTCTCCTCTGCGACTGATACACTGGACTGACAACAAAGCTCTTCCACTGTTTCAGTGTATTCTCATGCATTAATATCCCAGTCCTCTACTGATGGTAACATGGCTTGGGATTAAAAGAAAGCCTCATTTTTAGAATATTTAAAAGTTTTCAATTAACCATTCCCTCTCCTTCTGAGGACATAGAACTACCTTCACTCATAGCAGCTACTTGGAATCAGCCTATCACCTGTGTGTGCCTACAGATCTGCTATTAACTGACAATACTGAAACTGAAACTCCATCTTGTAAAACTTAACTCTTAATCCTTGCTAATCTTACTGTGATCTTCATGCTGCTGCTGCAAAAACTCTCTAATCTAAAGGGGGAAATTTGAAATGCTGAGCAGCCTTCCTACCACTGTCCCTTTTGTGCCCCTTCCCCTCAGTACCAGTACAAGAAGAACTATGAGAAGAGTAAAGGCCACTACCACACAATCCCTGATAATCTGGAGCAGCTTCACCTCAAAGAGGCCACAGAATTACAGAGTATAGTAAGTGGAACTGGACTGATTTCTCTCCCCTAACCACCTTCATTTGTGATGCCAAGAGCCTGCATTGATTCCAGGCCAGCACTTAGCCTTTTTTATTTTAAGCTTTATTTTATCTATTTTGAAAGAGAATGGGAGACAGACAGATCTTCCATCCACTAGTTTACTACCCAGGTGGTTACCAATAGCCAGTGCTGGGTCAAATGGTGGAAGATGCATCTGTGTTTCCCACATGGGCGCTGGGGTCTGTATACTTGGGCCGTCTTCTGCTGCTTTACCCAAAGGGTCAACAGGCAACTGAATTGGAAGTGGAGGAGCCACAGCATGCACTGGTGCCTATATGGGATGCTGGCGTCAGAGGTGGTGGTTTACTTGCTGGGAGACAACAGCCCTAGGACTTAGGCTTTTAATATCATTGTTTGAGAAAATGCACATAGCAGCTTTGAATTCAGTAACATTTTTGAAGCAGTTTTGCTGTGGATCACAACCATAACTACATATGCAGAGTGTATTGTATATATGCACTACGTGTTCCACTCCTGGCAGGGACTGGAAGCACAGAACCCTCTAAGCAATCCCAGTGTCCCCTGGGGAGAGTTTCCCAGGCACTGCAATGGATGATAGTCTGAAGCCTTTATAGAGAATGACGTGATCAGATCTACCACTGATGGAGTCTGGCTATTTAAAAAGTTGCTGAATCTGTGCAATAACTGATTCTCTGAGGAAAGAGCTTATGATCATCTGATCTTTTGTTTCAAAAGTTCAGAAATTAAGTAGGACTCCATTTGGGCATAAATTGGGAAACTCACCAGAAACATCTTCAAATGAGAAGTAGCATGTGTCCCCTGACCCTATTCTGGTGCCTCAGATGGAATCCGGAGGTAAAGGGCAGCAGCCTTCACTTTTCTTTCAGTTACATGGCTGCCCCATTCCTAACTACAGGTTACACATCACACAGATGAGGGACCTGGCTTTTTAAAACTCATCTTGAGAATACCAGGTTTATTAAGTCAATCAACATGCAATCTAGTCAAGTTTTATCTTTATATTGGTTGTATTAGATATATGCCCATATGCCAGCTATAGCCCATAACTTTATAGTTCATACAAAAAGTTGTATATTATGGATTTAATCAAGATCCTGGGTCTTAAGAAAGAAAAACTGGAGCTTTTGTTTTTTTTTACCAGAAATATGACAAATGCTATTGTTAATCATTCACACCTATCAGTGTATCTTTGGTCTCCTTGAACTGAATCCAAATGCTTATTACACTTTCTGAATAATAATGATTTTTATCTCCCAGGCAATGACAGAAATCTGAGCCAGAACAGGAATCTGTTTCTAATTGCAGTGAGATGGCAGCCGACTGGACATCACTGTCCATGAAGAAGTGCCATCCTTGTAGCCATCTTCATCTAGGGTCCAGGGATTGCTTAGAGGAGAGATATCTAACAAGGTTTTCTTATCACTAGGTGAAATACAAAGAAAAGTATGAAAAGGAACGAGGCAAGCCCATGCTGGACTTTGAAACGCCCACCTACATCACTGCCAAGGAGTCTCAGCAGATGCAGAGTGGGGTGAGTGCTGCAGAACACATCACACAACCAAGACACCATCCACGTGCACAGCCGGCACATCCGCACACAGCCAGGCGCCTGCCATCCAACAGAGGCGGACACTCTACTCAAAACGCGATCCATAAGTCATTCCCATCTCAGAAATCACGTGCTTCAGTTTTTTAAAAAACTAAGTAGTATATATTGACCATATGCACCATTTCAGAGTAACTTTGATAAATTGAGAACACAGACAACTATTGCTAACTGCTGAACAGATTAAACACAGTATAATTAGAAAAGTTTTAACGAGCACTTTGTTCCACATACATTATCCCAAAGCCAATGGCACCTCTAAGTAAGGTATCTTAAAAAATGGGGATCAAGACATGCTTTGAAGAACCCAGGAAACTACAGGTCAAGGTGCCATATTTCTCATTTTACAATTGTAATACAAGAACTTAAAGAATGAAATCATATGCTGAATCTTAGAAAGTCTGTTTTCATTGGAAAACAGGTTTGGAATTTGACTCTCCTCCAAGAAGTGTATCTCCAATTGTAAAGATAAATGGTTTCAATAAAAGCTAAGTATAAGTTTGTAGAGCATTCTGGTATATATAATGCCAGGCAATAAGTTTTAGCTTCATGTAACTGGTGAAGCTGGAATCTGTGACAGTCCTTGCACTATTTTTGTCATTTTCCTGTTAACTTAAAATCATACTGAAATGAAAAAAAGAGTTCCAACATCTACCCCTGGCCTCAGACTCCCCCCACCCCCCCGCCAAGAAATAGGCAGAGTTTGGAGGGTAGCTCTTTTTCTCAACCATGGGAAAAATCACAGATTATACCGCTTTACCTGCTTGATCTATTCAATGATCTAAAAAGTAGGGCATGGATATAGAAAAGGATGTTTGTTATTTAGCATCCTCTGACTCAAATGCTGCTAGGTTTTTGTTTATTTTCTTCCCACTTGTAATTGTGAAATAAAATCTTTTGTCACTTAAGAAAAAAATGCAGACCATTTCCGCAGAGCTGACGGTAGATTCAGCCTTCATGGTACGTGAAGGTATGTGGTACTGCCCTGGGCAGGGCCAGCCCAGTCCCATTAGGCAGATGAAAGGGGCCATCAGTGTTTCTCTGCCTCTGAGTTTCCTGGGGGCCATTGGCTCAGCGCCTATGGAACTATATCCTAAAACAAGAAAAAACGTAAAAAAAAATCTAGAATAATCAGATATGTCTCAAATGTGGAACTATTACCAGATCTATCACTGAATAAGCTATGTATGTAAACAGAAAAAAAATGTTACATAATTCTTTTTCTTCCTAGGATTGAGAGATGGATCCTGAGATAAATTAACAAATTGTTTAACTTGCCTTTCCTTCCTACTCATAATAGAAAGAATACAGGAAAGATTATGAAGAGTCCATTAAAGGCAGAAACCTGACTGGCCTGGAGGTCACACCCGCTTTATTACATGTCAAATATGCAACCAAAATAGCCAGCGAGGTAGTGCCCATTTGGTCTTTTCTTTCCCTCTTGACACAAATAACTGCACTAATGACACTCAATCTGTTCCTTCTACCATTTTCATCACCACCTAACTGTGGGTTTCAAGTTAAGTTCCTGCGGGTTTGGTACTACCACCTAATCCGTTACCCATGTTAATTCTCTAATTTTTAAATTAAATATCTAATAAAATGTGCTTACCATAGCTTTATATTAATTTACAGTTTTTCATTTGATACTTAATGTATAACTCCTATTCCCTGCCTTTGTTTTATCTTCAGTTATTACTTTGAGTTGCTTAAAAATTGGAAGTTAATTTCTGCAGTTTTGCCTTTTCACTTAAGTGGGACAGCACAGGCTGTCTTGTCAGTGCCGTTGCTTTTTATTTTGTGAGACAGAAAGAATACAGGAGAGATCTGGAGGAGAGCATCCGTGGGAAAGGGCTCACTGAGATGGAAGACACACCTGACATGCAGAGAGCCAAGAATGCCACCCAGATCCTCAATGAGGTGAGCCCACAGCCGCCTGTGCCTCTGACGCCTTCCGAATCTTCCTAGTTACACCAGAGAAAGGCTTTAAAATTTCAATTCCATACTATACACAGTCACTAAAAATATATTTCAACTTCTATACCTTTTCTTAAAAAATCTTTTAATACTGTTTATTGTAACCTTATTTCTCTAAGCTTAAATGAACATTTAAAATGTAACAAGTTTAAACACTATACCGGAGTGGTGAGCTTATACATTTAATACTAGTTATGCACCAACCAAGATTTAAAATTTGCTTTATGCTAACTTTTGAAATAAAAAATGCTAAAACATTTTTCAAAAATAGGTCTTTTATTACATACTATTAGGAATAAGCTGACTTTAAAAATTCTTTTGCAGAAAGAATATAAACGAGACTTGGAGCTGGAGGTCAAAGGAAGAGGACTGAATGCCATGGCCAATGAGACTCCAGATTTCATGAGGGCCAGGAATGCTACTGATATTGCCAGTCAGGTGAGTGGTCCTAGTGACAGTCTTTTCAAGAAACTAGTTGTGATAAGGACACGGTGTTGTTTGTTATCTTACTGTTGGTCACTGACAGTCAAAATGCATACAATGGCATTTTTGATCATCATCTGCAGGGGGAGAATCCAACCCCCAGTGGGAAAAACTGCCTGAGAGCACTTCCACCTGCTGGCTCCACCCAGCATAAGCCAGGCATCTCCCATGTGGGTGGCAGGAACCCAGTGCTCCCAGGGTCTCCCTTAGCAGGAAGTTGGGAGTCAAGAACAGGAGCCAGGGTTAGGGCAGGAACATGCTGAGTCTCTGCCTAGGGCATCAGCATCCTTCATAAAGGTGCCAGTTTGAATCCCAGAGGCTCCACTTGCAATCCGGCTCCCTGCTAAAGGCCTGGGAAGACAGGTCTCCCAGAAGCAACCCCTTGTTTCGGACGGGCCCAGCTCTAGCTGCAGCCACGTGGGGAGTGAATCAGTGGATGGAAGATGGCTCTTTCTCCTCCTCTGGTTATCTGCCTTTCAAATAAAAATAAATCATAAACAGGAGGCAGGAATTGAAGCATCTTAACCATAAGACTGAATTATACTCACTCCCAGGCTGCCTAATCCACCTCCTATCCTTCTGCTTTTCTGAGTCTAGAATCAACCGGGACATTCAGAAAAATAGAAGTTGGAGAAATCACATTACTGCCTTGATTCTGACATCCTCACCTTTACTATTAGCCACTCTGCTTCTCACTGGCACCAAGAAATCTTTGCTTAGAATGTTCCTGTACCATTCTAGACCAACACTGGAAACTGTCTTTAGGCAGCCCGTGTTATCTAGTGTTAACTGGTATTGGTATTTTGTTTCTCTGCTAGCCCTAATGTAAACCAACCTGTATTTACATGTCTGATGATCACTCTCTGTGCCCATGCCCCTCTTGGGCCCCTCAGATAACAAGCCTTTCAACAACTGGGACCTTCTTTCTGAGTCGATTGTCACTCTTCAATTTCTAACTTCAGTGCAGTTACATTCGTGAGAGGAAGAAATGTCTTTTAAATGGCCAATCAATTATACTTCTGGAAAAGTAATGATGGTTCCCTCTCAATTAAACCAAGCCAACAAATAGCTGTACATTAATATTTAACTGTGGAATGTCCTTTTTTAGATTAAATACAAGCAATCAGCAGAAATGGAAAAAGCCAATTTCACTTCTGTGGTCGACACTCCTGAGATCATTCATGCCCAGCAAGTCAAGAACCTTTCCAGCCAGGTGAGGATCTATGTCAGAATACCTATCACAAACCCTCATCTTCCAAATTGCTATTTTTTCCAGTAAGACAGAAGGGGTTTGTGTATAATGAGTTGGAGTTGAGATTTCTGTATCAAAGTTGGAATACACTGTATGAGAACTCTCATTACGAGCTGTACCATAACAGTGTTCTAACAAGTGAAGTTTCTTAAGTGCATTGTAAAAATTTATGTGCAAATCTGGAAAAACAATGTAGACATCCCACACTGTATGACCAGTCATTTCTAACAAGATTACACTGTCTATCCCTGATTTTTCCGTTGATATCTAATTCTCCATCTTCTCACAAAAAGAGAGCCTGAGGCTGGTGCAGGTCAGAGAGCTGGCTGGCCATGGTGGCCAATTAGGTCTCTGTTTAGCAAAGCTGCCAGTCCAGAGAGTTTTCTGCAGCACAGAACTACCTTCCACAAGTAGTTTCAGGGCTTGTCTGCAGGCTCAGTCCTGCAGCCTGAAGCTCTAAACAACCTGCTTGAGGTTAGCAAAAAATCTTATCACTGAAAAAGCCTGGATTAAGAGGTTTTTACCACTTCTAGTTGCCTACTGAATAGCCTGGCTTCTGGCCAAGAGACTCAACAACTTGGCAAAGAGAAAAGCTTCTAGAGGTGTTCCCCTCTTACTCCCTGGGACCGCTCCCCCTACAGACCACCTCCACAAGGGTTCTGCTTACGGTGGGCCCTCCTAAAGATCTGGGGTGCAAGTCTCCCAAATGAAAAAGCAGAGAATTCCTCACAGCATCCTACATACACCCTCCCCAACCTTCTTGACAGTCAAGAAGATACCAAGCATTTTCACCCTACTGAGTCAGTCTCCTCAGCCCCTATCCCCATAGTATTCATTCCTTGGAATCTATTTCAGAAAAAATACAAGGAAGATGCTGAGAAGTCCATGTCATATTATGAGACTGTGTTGGACACCCCAGAGATGCAGAGAGTCCGGGAGAACCAGAAGAACTTCAGCAATGTAAGTATTTTGGACCCGAGGTTGAGCCCACTGGTTCTGAACTCAGGAAGGTTAAGGAAGATGCCTCTAGGGCCTCAGCCTTACTGAGATACTCAACATGATCATCCATGCCAAGAAATATGTGTTCAGTTTTTCTGTGAGCACACCTTAGATTTCAGCCTTAAGTCACAGGAGAGGCCCATCTTAGTTTGTGACTTCTTATCTCAGTATGATCTATTGTCATCTTCCATTAGTGATGACACCTTTTTCAAAGTTAGATCTAGACAAACAATATTTTAAAACATGTTTTAAGGCCTAACTTAAGGACTTTTGAGGAGAAACTTTTTCAAAATCGTAATTTAAAAATTTCCCTCTGGCTGTTAGGTTGTGCAAAAACCCACACACATCCACAGAATTTTAACTTATACAACATAGGACAATTAAAATACTTAAAACAATATTGAGATGTTAACAAGCTATTTACTCTTTCTTCATAGCTCCAATACCAGTGTGACCTTAAAAACAGTAAAGGAAAAATTACAGTTGTTCAAGACACGCCAGAAATACTGCGTGTTAAAGAAAATCAAAAGAATTTCAGCTCGGTATATTTATGTTTTCCATTTAAGCTAACCTTAATAATTCCATTCTCCTCTTTAAAAAAATACTTGTTTGTATCATATCGATAAAGACAATTAACATCTAACATGCCTAGTTAATATTAGTGATGGTTTGTTCAACTTCCGAATACTTTGATTCAAAATCATCACTCCAGAAACCACTTGCAATAACAAATCTGCTAACAAAGTAACTTTTTTTTTACATTTTTTTAATCCTAGAACAGTAACATACCTTGTCTTGCTCCAGAAGATTTTTTTTTGCGGGGGAGGGCTTCTTTTGGACATTGTGATTTCTTTAATCACCCCTTCAAGTAACTGACTGACTCTGCATTTCTTTAATGGATTTTGTGTATCACTTGGGAGGGGATCTGTTTTCACTGTTAGCATTTTCTGTTTTTCTTATACTGCATTAATACACACAATAATTTTAAAATCTCAAGATCTGGAAAGTGATTAGTGTTGCACACGTGGCTGACGTCAGAGGCAATGCTTGGGCACTTGCCTGGGAACACTGTCCAGTGGCTTGTCTTCACAGAAGCCAGACGTCCTAGTCTTTCTCCAGGAATTACGAGCTTTTCCTTTCTTCTGTGTAACACTCTCCTGCTTCGGAATGCTCAGGTTTTATATAAAGAGGACGTCTCACCTGGAACAGCAATTGGAAAGACACCAGAGATGATGAGAGTGAAGAAAACACAGGATCACATCAGTTCGGTAATGGCCCAGGGGACTCGTTTGCACGATATTCTGCCTCCCTTTGGTAACTTACACTGACTAGTGCCTGCATTCCTAATTTTTTATCAGTGGAAATAGCTGAATTAACTAAGCAGGTGCTAGTGGCCCATCACCATATGGTGATGTCAGTGGTAACAGGCATCTCATACTCCATGTAATGCCCCAGTGACTCTCATGAGGAAAGGATAATGTGAAGAGGCTTGTGAGAAATTAGAACATGTTGAGTCAAGGAAGTAACTTCCCATGCACAAGAACATACCTGTCCTCCTTCAGTGAAAGCACTCAAATGCTACAGTCGCTTTTTAATCTGTCTTTACTTTCACTGACTTCAGTTAACTGGGGTCTGAAAACGCTGCACAGACTACCTGAAGTACATAATTCCTAAGTTTGAATTGCATCCCACTCTGTGCAGTGAGATGAAATGTTACACCCTCCTGCAATGTCCATGAATCATTAAGAATGGATTCTATATACTACCCACCCATTAGTCACTGTGTTACTTAACAGTCACACAAAGTGCCTGAACAGTGATGTTGGCAGTTCAGACCAGAGAGAAAACATGAAGTGTTTCCTTTAAGTGAAAAGTTGAAGGTTCTTACCTTAATAGTAGCTGAGATTGCTAAAACTCTTCCATCTGTAAAATTATGAAAACAAATCGACTCTACTTTTGCTATCATACGTCCAACTGCACACATCATGACCATAGTGTACAAGCTGCTGAGATGGAGAAAGCATCAAACTTGTGAATGTATGTATCCACAGGAAAAATACAGTGTCATCCCCATGTACAGGCACTCACTGCGTTCTTACAATGTGTAAGTGACTACTGTATACAAGAGAAGGGATCACCTTCTAGGGAGATTCCCCACATTTGCCCTCAAAACTGCTCTCCTCTAACCCAGTATCAGAATGTACCCAGTTCACACTAAGCATAGAGCCTGTGCTATTTAAACTGTCACTCAGAGTGTAGGACTACCAGTCAAACATATGTACACACTGGGAAAATACTCTGCATGTAACACCTTTTCCTGTTTTCCTATCTGCAGGTGAAGTATAAGGAAGCAATTGGACAAGGAACTCCAATCCCCGACCTGCCTGAAGTGAAACGCGTCAAGGAGACCCAGAAGCACATTAGCTCGGTACAGGCCCCTGCCCTCAGCAATTGGACATGACAGCCATACAAACACATGCTAATTCCAGCCCCACTTGATACCTTCTATTGGGGGTCCCCTCCTGCTTTGGAGGTGTTAAGAATCCTGCCTAGGTCCTACAAAAGGTATCCAGGCTGCAAAAAAGTAGTCACAAAACTTGCTTTCATAGACTCTCAAGACAAAAATGCCTTGGCTTATGCCTGCTTATGCCTTCCACTTCTAAAGTAAAAGGTGCAAACAGTCATTAGTAAGGTTACTGGGATGACTACGTTACTTAACAAAAAGTATGTATATCTGAGTTGTCTTTACAATGCATATGAACTTTTTAAACAAACTATGCTTCAATTCAAATTTTTGGCACCGTTTTTGTTTTTAGTACTTTTCCCATAAACCTTTTCAAATCCTGTCATGTAATAAGCACAGAAGTAATGCATTTGTGAAGGCAGGATTGCTCTGTGGTCAGGAGGATGCTAAGGAGACGGTGAAGTCTGTGACACTGTCTTGTCGCGTGTTCTCTGCGCTTTGTAAACACAGCACTTCAGGCACTGGCTGTCATCCACTCAGTGGACTGTTGGATTGGAAGCCTCCTGTGTAACAGGAATGCCAGGCACCTGTGCCCAGTGTGTGTCGGGGCAGTCCCCCACACCTGAGCTAGCAGATTAGCCCAAGTTTCTCCTAACCTTTTGTCAAGTGTCCCCTAATTCTGGATCCCAACCTTCACTGCTCAAAATTTTATGCTGTTGCTGGCTACTTGACTATGAGAACCCTGGGGAATAGTTTATGGCCAATACAAATGAAAAACTTGGTCTTAGAGATTTCCTTGTCACTGGAGAACTGACACTCATTGCTTTCCACGGGAAGATAATTATTTCTCTTGCAGGTTGCATGTTCTAGCTTCCTTGTAGTATGAGCTTCTGTAGAATTCTGAGTGTACTCTGAATCTGGGAAAAGTGGACTATGGTTCCTTTGCTTTACAATACCTTGCCTTTCCCAATTGTGTTCTATCATCCATGATGTCAGGGTAAAGGATGAAGAAATACAACTTAGTTTCTAAGCAAAACAAAGATACCTTAGTTCCTAAGACAGCAATTATCAAAGGTACCATTGTTAGTTTGTTACTGGTCTTTGGACCTATCTGTGACATATACACCTCAATTATTTTGTGTGGCTTCCCACACCAAGTGCTAAGACATGGTAGCATCCAACCATCTAAAAAGAAGTGATGCATTCATTCGACTCATAGATTGAAAATTCAGTCTATCAAGAAGGCTAACTGGTACGTATGTGTCACAGCACTTTAGGTTGCCCTTAGCAAGTTTGCCATCTGCTATCATAGTGCCTGGTTTAAATCCTGGCTACTCCACTTCCTGCTAATGTGCAAGTAAGGCAGCAGATGATAGGCTAAGGACTTGTTCCTGCCACCCACCTGCATGATCCTGACTCCTGACTTTGGCATGGTCCAGTCCTGGGTCCTGCAGGCATTTGAAGAGTGGATCTGCAGCTGGGACTTCTGTCTCTTCTCTGTCACTCTGCCTCTGAAATAAAGCAATAAATCTTTTCTTAGAGGAGGAGGCAAGAGGCTCAGAAACTTAGGTGTCTTACTCTCAGAAAATTTATAATACTTTAACATTCCCTGTAAAAACCACAAACTTTTTCCCATTCAGAAAACACCACTACATGTGTTAAGCAATCATCAATGCGTATTTCAGGTAAAGATAGTTCTCCTGACAAACTATTGAAGTTTCCTTGTGTCATAGATACCTACAAACCAGGAGCCAACTAGGAATTCTGAATAGAAACTAAATTGATAAACCAAAAATCCTCAGCAACACTCAAGGAATAATATTGTATGATTAGAAAATTTTATTCCCAGTAACTTGCTTATTAAGTACGAATCTACTTCAGTTCCACTGTATTCGAGACACTCAATGTTAAATGCAATGGAATGGCTAGATTTTTCTCATGAAATTTGTTGTCACTGTGCATCTTAGTACCTCATATTTAGAATGCTAAAATTACTTTGAAAAAAAGATCAGTTCTAGGATTTCTTTTCCTTAAGCTTCGTATTTAAAAGATTGAGTTCCCACCAAAAAGCCCCCATGTAGTGGTAAGCTAAAGGATTTGTGGTTATTTTACCTTTTGGGGTATTCTAATTATTTTCTGCAGGTTATGTACAAAGAAAACTTGGGAACAGGCATTCCAACAACTGTCACTCCAGAGATTGAGAGAGTCAAACGCAATCAAGAGAACTTTAGCTCGGTATTTACAAATTATCAAATAAGAAACTATTTGCCCATTAAAAAAGTTTGCCAGAATAACCCATCATCCTTTTTTAAAAAAAGTAACATCTTAACAAACTCTGTGTGTCTGAGTGCATTACTTGGCAAAGCTATTTCAACTTAATACAAAATGACCCACTCTTCCGATCTTTAACATTTTCACCAACTGACCCGCGTGAATACTTAGATCTGAGAAATTGTAAGTAGCATTAACATAAAGATTCCCCATCATTATACTCATTTCCCATAACTCCACGTTTCCCACTGTACCTTTACATCCTCAGAATTAGCGCTGTCCAATCCTTAAAACTGTGGAGTTGAAGTCAAAGCACTCTCCTTACTAAATACCATCTACTAAAAACCTCCCCCGTTTTGCCCACACCCAGTGCTCTCCCTGCCGCAGCCTCTGTGCTTGTTTAGAATGTGTTCTGGATACTTTCTTGTATCTCACAGGTTTTGTACAAAGAAAATCTGGGGAAAGGAACCCCAACAGCTGTCACTCCAGAGATGGAGAGAGTAAAACGCAATCAAGAGAACTTTAGCTCGGTACTTCTTAGGGGACCAAAAAAAAAATCCTTTATACTTAACACCTTACAAATATAATAAAAATTACTAAATTTATATGAAACAGAAAATGTTACCTGTTTTCAACCCAAATCTAATGTAGTGCTTTAGTTCTGGTGTGAAATTTTAACTTCATTTTCTCTAAAACACTTTTCCTTAAAACTCTATAAAAACCTGTATACTCAGCCTTTCCTTCCTCCAATCTTTTTAATAACAGGTGTTTCTAACTGGTGTGACACAAATCATACATAAAAGCTAACACCTCTTTAAAAAGGTGAAAACTAAAGGTTTATTTCTTTGTTGTTCGTTTCATTGTGTTTGAGCATTCTTATGTTTGTAGCTTCTCTTGATGTAATTCTTAAGCATTTTCATTCAGCTAGTACAGTAGCTCAATTACTTGTCGCAGCTATTTTGTGCAAAATAAGTAAGGTTTCCTTTGGAATATTTACAAAATCAATGAAAGCTAGTAATTATTTAGCTTTTAATATAAATATCTAATTCTGCAACATTCTCTTCCTTTCCCTAATTTAATGTTACCAATACCCCAACATGAATATGAATTTAATTAACTTGAGTCTCATTCAGTAAGAACACTTCACCCATCAGTCTTGGAGCAGTGCATATGAACCCGGCCACTCGATGAATGAAGGGCTCCACAGTCAGGAGAGCTTAGAGTTTGCTCCATTTCTCATTGAGTCCATCAATTTTACATAAAAAATAAACCCCTTCAAATCTTCCCAAAAGATGCTGTCAAGCTGATGGACTGTTGGTTTTGTGCACACAGATACTGTACAAGGAGACCTTGAGCAAGGGGACTCCCCTGCCTGTGACTCCCGAGATGGAGCGAGTCAAACGCAATCAAGAAAACTTTAGCTCGGTATTTCAAAGAAAGTCCTCTAACTCTATATTAAAAATAATAATCATCTCCAGGAAAAAGTTCTATTTGGCCTTTTAAAATAATCTAACAAATTCTTTTAAAAAATATCTCCCTTTCCTTTATCTTTTACTCACCATCTGGTTCTAATAATTTATATTTTCTACACTAGTCCATTGCAATGTTCAGTTGGTTTTTCCCTTTTCTTTCCACCTTTGATATGTTGGGACTTCTGAAGTTAACTGCTTCCCAGACAAGACCCAAACATCAACATTTTTATTTACTTGCAATCCTTTTTGTTTCTGGGTCAGATTCGATGGAGCTGACGTATAGAAATTGTGCTCTTACTTGGGAATAAAGTCACTTGATCATAGATCCCGTCCATTTAAATAGCACAAAGAAAACCATTTTTGCAGTACTTTGAGACTTACAAGTAAAAATTCAAGCCTTCTGATTTCTTTCATACACAAAACAGATCGCAATAGTCAACATCGCTGTCTCTTTTATTAGTGTTCTTCCTGACAAAATCAAATTCCCAAATAGTCTGGGCTTCTGCATAGAAATGCGTTCTCTCATCCCTGAGATGGAGACAGTCATTACTCAGCCAAAAAAAGGCAGTGGTTTTCGTAAAGTTTATAATTGTCTGCTGCAACCTTTTCAGAAAGCTTGAATCTTTCACATAAACTGAGTAATTTCGTTTGGACCCACTGTATTTAATCACTATCTACTGATAACCCTTCAACTATGTTGTATTTTCAACATCAGTTAATGTCTTTTGGAATGTTATGTTCTCTGTTTTCTCAATGGCTTCATTATTTAAAAGGCTTGCATCTACTTGCAAAACTTTTTAAATGGTTTCATTCTGTGTTAGAGTAAATATCCTGTTATTTCTCTTTGAAGTGGATAGTGCTAGCTAACTCCTTTCTTGGGTGACCATTTGTGCTCCTTTTCATACAGGTTGCATCCACACAGACACGTAACAGTGGTGACCTGGGCACTGAGCATTTCAGGGTGGTATTTACCTTAATGCTAGCTGGAGGACATAACATCATATATGGGATACAGTAAAATGGCATCAGCTACTCCAGCACTAGGGCTAAGGAAACAGAAAACATCTGCTCACCCATATCTGTACTTGGAGAACGTGTCTTTCCTGTCTGATGTCTGTAGATTCAGAGCGGGTTTCCCAGGATAGAGCAGGGCTGTGGTGACTGCTCTTGCTTTTTCTGGTTGTTTTCTTGTGTCACAGGTGTTGTATAAAGAAAACCTTGGAAAAGGAATTCCGATCCCCATCACTCCTGAGATGGAGAGAGTCAAACACAATCAAGAAAACTTTAGCTCGGTATTTAAAAAAAAAAAAAAAAAACCAAGCAAAAAACCCTGTAAACAGTGAAAGAGAGCAATAACTAGACTTTCAAAAATCTAATTAACTTATCCCTTCTCAACTTAATACTGCTATTTCCTATGATTTAGTTTCTCCCATTTTGGTTAAATAATCAGTTGGCTTAAAAAAAAAATGTTCAATATCATGAAACTGTAACATTCCCAGTGACTAAGTATCCTGCTTTGGCAAGTTTTATCTGAAGACAAAGCTTTAAAATATGATTTTGCCAAGACCTGCCTGTTGGCCTCATTTCCTCTTCTAACCTGTCTTCACTGGGACTTGCATGGATATCCTAAGGTTTTTTTTAGCATCTTGCAGTAGCTACCTAGTGGCCTTAAAAATAATTCTTCCTGATATTCCAACCAAGCTACAAAATATTTTCTTTTGAAAGACAGCTAAAGATTTGTGTGTATGTATCTTCATGTATACTATGGTTCTAACTTCCTTGATTTTGTCTCTCTCCTTTTAACTCTTACAACAATCTGGGGAGGAGTACTTGCTCCCTTTCTCGGTGCTGTTTATCTTTTTAGCTTTGGGTGTTTCCTGCATTCCTCTGACTTTAGGATCATAAAGGCTGATCTCTAACTCACACCCGTGCGCTCTGCCTCCCCTCCTACTCCCAAGTTTCCAAAAGCGGAAAATGGCTGACTGCTCTGTTTTGTGGATGCTTTCTCACCACACAGGTGTTATACAAGGAAAACCTGGGGACAGGAACTCCAGTGCCCATCACTCCAGAGATGGAGCGAGTCAGACACAATCAAGAAAACATTAGCTCGGTACTCTGGAAGGACGATGCCTCTTGACCTCACAGATCCTTAATATTTATTCCTTTTAAAAAAATTCTTTCATTAATTCTAACGTTACCTTACTCTGCAGAATGGCATATGTTCTCCTTTCATTAACATGGTTCATTTTGATTTTTACTTCACTTGAATATTTTTAAGCATTAAAAAATGAATCCTTACTTGGTATGGGTAACAGTACAACCAAGTAGTGATCATTTCAGATTCCCATGTAATAACTGTTTGAAGAGGCACTGTGCTAATACAAATGAAAAAGAAAGTAACAATTGTAACAGATCCCTTTTTCCCAGCGGCTGAGGTGTTCACTACCATGAGAGGGGAAAAATTCCCACTCTAAGTAATGGCTTCTAGGAATGCTCTGTGTGGCACAGCTGCTGTACCACGGGTCATTTCTTTAAAAGGATGCTATCCCACCCTTAAAGTGCCACAGGAAATGACAATGTCACTTACAGCTGTTGTGATGCTCTCTCATTGTGCAGGTGCTGTACAAAGAGAACATGGGCAAGGGGACCCCTATAGCGGTCACTCCAGAGATGGAGAGAGTGAAACACAATCAAGAGAACATTAGCTCGGTACTCTGGAAAGACGGGGAGACCAGGCCTCTTAACCTCAGAATCCATCTGAGCCCTAACTCTGAGCCTTCTCACAGTCTTCTTCCCTCCCTTTGCTTCTAATGGATCCTACTCTGCAAAGGATATACTTTCTCATTTTCATAACAGTTCATTTTCTCTTTACTTTAGCTGACATTTATATAAATAATTTTTCACAAATTAGTTGTAACAGGTAGCAAAACCTGGAATTAACCATTTTGCATCCTGGTGTAACCCTTTAGGAAGCACTGTCCTCATACAAATGAACAAAATAACACAGTTAACCGACAGCTTTTCCCCAGCAGTGAAGCACTGCCTGCCCAGGAAGGTTTGGGCTCCCCATCCCATAACAGCTCTGAGACAGCAGTACCTGGTAGCCCGTCAGCATGACTCCTGGATCCTTGCACTCCTGGGTAACAAGGATGCTATCCCACCCTTCAAGTGCCACAGGAAATGACGATGTCACTTACAGCTGTTGTGATGCTCTCTCATTGTGCAGGTGCTGTACAAAGAGAACATGGGCAAGGGAACCCCTATAGCGGTCACTCCAGAGATGGAGAGAGTGAAACACAATCAAGAGAACATTAGCTCGGTACTCTGGAAAGACGGGGAGACCAGGCCTCTTAACCTCAGAATCCATCTGAGCCCTAACTCTGAGCCCTCTCACAGTCCTCTTCCCTCCCTTTGCTTCTAATAGATCCTACTTTGCCATATTACTAATAGTTAGATTTCAGAATATGAATAATGATGCAAGTGTTAACCATTTTGAACCTCACACAAATATAAAAATAACTGCCTTTTCCCCAGCAGCCAAGATGTTCCTTCCCACATGGGTCTGGGTTCCCCATCCCATAACAGCTCTGAGACAGCAGTACCCGGCAGCCCGTCAGCTTGACTCCTGGCTGTTCATACTGCTGGGCCATTTTCTAACAAAACTGATGCCACCCTTAAAGTGCCACAGGAAATGACAATGTCACTTACAGCTGTTCTCCGATGCTCTCTCATTGTGCAGGTGCTGTACAAAGAGAACATGGGCAAGGGAACCCCTATAGCGGTCACTCCAGAGATGGAGAGAGTGAAACACAATCAAGAGAACATTAGCTCGGTACTCTGGAAAGACGGGAAGACCAGGCCTCTTAACCTCAGAATCCATCTGAGCCCTAACTCTGAGCCTTCTCACAGTCCTCTTCCCTCCCTTTGCTTCTAATGGATCCTACTCTGCAAAGGATATACTTTCTCATCTTCATAACAGTTCATTTTCTCTTTACTTTAGCTGACATTTTTAAACACTAAAGACAATAATATGCCTTTAGTTGCTGTGGATAACAAAACCTGGGGTTAACTGTTTTGCATCCTAGTATAACCCTTTAGGAAGCACTGTCCTCATACAAATGAACAAAATAACACAGTTAACCGACAGCTTTTCCCCAGCAGCTGAAGCACTGCCTGCCCAGGAAGGTGTGGGGTCCCCATCGCAGTAACATCCGAGACAGCAGTACCTGGCAGCCCGTCAGCTTGACTCCTGACTGTTCATACTGCTGGGCCATTTTCTAACAAAACTGATGCCACCCTTAAAGTGCCACAGGAAATGACAATGTCACTTACAGCTGTTGTGATGCTCTCTCATTGTGCAGGTGCTGTACAAAGAGAACATGGGCAAGGGAACCCCTATAGCGGTCACTCCAGAGATGGAAAGAGTGAAACACAATCAAGAGAACATTAGCTCGGTACTCTGGCATTAAAAAAAAAAGCTACTTGTTTAACCACTTGGAAAATTACTTAAATCTACAATAATCCATTTTAATCCTACTTTTTAGAAAAACAAATTTTATCAGTTCCTATTTATACTTCCTAAAACCCTAGCCTTAACTTCATAACATGAATGCTGCGACCTGCAATTTAAAGTTCTAACATAGAAACTGATTTTCAAATAAAAATCCCTCTGCTCACCTCCCCCCAGACTCACTACCTTTAAGTCTATTTATACATTCATGAATGTGGGGATGGGTGGTTTGATGCAGCACATGTGATGAGACTTAAATACGCTTTTCATGATTTCATTGGTTGTTGCTGCAATGACTATCCTGTCAAATTTGGACAAACAACATCTTGGAGAAAATAACCTCTGATCTTGTCACTCAAGGCTAGTATCACTTATGATCCAGTGTGGTTTTAGTAACTGTCGACTCATCTACAAAGCAAAGTGTCACTACGTTTTGTTATGGTCTCAGCTGACAATTTCAGTAAATCATTTCCCTGGAAGTTGTGCTCTGTGACATTAAACATGTTTATAAATTGCTAGGAAACTGTGGTTTGGATGGGAACCTTTCCGTAATGACTAGCCTGGCAGGCCGCAGCAGACACTGTATAGCTCTCAAACCCTTTAGTGCCATGCATGTGACATGTTAGTAGGTTAGCAGATAGAATCATTGTTAAACCACATGGCTCGATTGCGTCCCCATGGCTTCTCATTCTGTAAGTCTGATATGCGACCAAAGAATTTGCACTTTAACAAGTTTTCAAGTTCTCCTTGCTGCCCAGAGCCCCTACTTTGAGAATCATTTACCATGGGAAGGCCCATGTATCCAGGGATGACACTGCAACGCTGAGGACTGATCCTGAGTGCCACTGGGTCTTGGTGATTCAACTGCTAAACACATCCCTGATAGATTTGCTGTTGTACAAAGCTAAAGCAAAAGACAGAGGGAGACACAAGACAAGGAGTAAACGCCTTGGTCACATCTGAGAGCCTGTCATTACACTGATGGGTCAGTGACAGCTTACGTGCTTCAGAAAGGTTCAGTAATGAGCTGCTTCCATCCTCATCAGTGGGAGCTGTGCCCATCACTTGTTTGACATGATCTGTATGGGGCATGGCACTCAAACTGATGGTGTAATAATGGTGGTCACAAATCCCTCCTGGCAGGGCTGCAGTTTCTCTCGTATTTCAGGGCCGGGTACCACTCTGGATCGTGTGTGTTGCTGGAACTACACTCAACTTTAAGTTACCCTGCTTTCCATCTAACCTTGTTCCCTGAAACAGTGTGGCACCCTGAACCTCATACAGAATGATCTATACCACATCCTCTTTTGATAACTATAATTTTGTTTTCCATCTTTGTGGATTTTGGACTCACATAGGTCTTGTACAAGGAAAATGTGGGGAAAGCCACCCCGACCCCTGTCACTCCAGAGATGCAGAGAGTCAAACGCAATCAAGAAAACATTAGCTCGGTACTGTCTTCAGCAATTACAGTGCTTTGGTTTTTGCAAAGTAACCCCTGCAGTTTGACCTGCTCCTAACCCTATCCCAGGTTGAAAATAAACAACACTGCCAATTACACTGACTCTCCTCTAAGTATCATAGTACCTTTACCATTGCCATTAACTATTTTCAAGCTTTCTTCATGGGAGCTCTTCTCACTAAAAATAGATTAATCCTAGCAGCACTTGTGCCTTCTTCCAAAATTGAAACATACGTAATAGTAAACATTGCCTCCTGGTGACTTTTGGGTGCACCTTTGTATCTCACAGGTATTGTACAAAGAGAACCTGGGGAAGGCAACCCCCACACCCTTTACTCCTGAGATGGAAAGAGTCAAACGCAACCAAGAAAACTTTAGCTCGGTATTTCAAAGAAAGATATCATTCAAGTTTTAACAAGCCTGACAAACATGGTTATACCACTAATTTTTCTCAGTGTTTCTAAGACTTTCGTGTAGTTTTAAAAATTTTTCCTTGTCCACTTAAACAATCTACCCTACCAACTGAAACCGCTTTCAACCATAACAACTTAATGGCTTTTATCATCTTGAGGTGTTTCTTACAGAAGTGTGCTATAATTGAGCTGTAACACCAGCTAAGTGATGACTTTCAGAACTGCTTTTATACTTTCTGATGTCTGGATGCTCTCTTGGCTCCCCTAGGTATTGTACAAAGAGAATATGAGAAAGGCAACTCCGACACCTGTTACTCCTGAGATGGAGAGAGCTAAGCGCAACCAAGAAAATATTAGCTCGGTATTTTCTAGGGTGAAAATTAAGCAGTGCAACAACTTGGAAAATAACATTTTAACACCATGAAACCATGCTTTTCTCATTCTGCTGAAAAACACACTAAATTTCTTTAAAAGAAAAATGCAACTTCTTGTACGGTAATATTTTAACACCATAAAATGTGCAATTCCTCATACAACTGAAAATTGACACAAAAATTAACAAAACACTGCTGTTCAACTCCAAGTGGTCATGCTAAACATAACACGTTAATTCCCAGTGTTTTCTTTCCCTATTCACTATACTCTGAGATATATATTTTCCATAACCAATTATAACAAACTGATTTCCTAACATTTTCAATCTTCTGCTTCCCTTCACGTTAAAGGTACTTTGTGAAACAATTAACATTCTGAAACAGATGCCTTTTCTGGTTTTGGTGTTTGGAGGTTATTAGTTTATGATTATACGATCTAGATATAGTCCAAGAAAGAATGATCATTTCTTTTAAAAGATAATTCTTACAAATTCCTTTTATATAGCATCAAATATGCTTTTGCCGTGTTAAATTCCAAAGTTCCAAGAGGCCACTTTTTCCCTTTAGAATTATACTGTGCTCCCCACCTCATTTGGGAATGAAAATTATGAGGAAAATCAAAGTTTCATTTCCAAAGCCAAATAAGTTCTTTCTCTTCGGCAACCAGCCTCACCTTTCCTCATGCTAACCTGTTCCACTGCCAGTCACCTGCCTCGCTGGGGCTTCTCAGTGGAATCAGTGATCTCATCCACACCAGCTCCTCTCACCTCCCTCTGCTGGCAAGTCTTTGAGGCTGCAGAATCAGGACAGCGCCAGGCACTTGACTCATTCACGGTCTCTCCTTGATAGGTTCTTTATTCGGATAGCTTCCGGAAACAAATACAAGGCAAAGCAGCCTACGTGTTGGACACTCCGGAGATGAGACGGGTGAGAGAAACCCAACGACACATCTCCACCGTGAGTTGGAAATCCTTTGGCTTGGGTGGACCCCAGCCTGTTGGGAAACCGTAAAAAAAAAAAAAAAAAAAAAAATTTATACCATATTTTCATAATGGGAATTCATGACATTACAGGTGAAATATCATGAAGACTTTGAGAAAAGCAAGGGCTGCTTCACACCAGTGGTGACTGACCCTATCACCGAGCGAGTGAAGAAGAACATGCAGGACTTCAGTGACATCAACTACCGAGGTATTCAGAGGAAAGTGGTAGAAATGGAACAGAAACGGAATGACCAGGATCAGGAAACTGTCACAGGTAATCGAGAACAAAGGTGACATTGTGTACATCAAGTCAAACCAGATTTCAGTTAGCTTTCACTATTTGAAAAAAATCCGCTATTCTCAGTTTGCAAAGTTTATTTCCATTCTCCCTTGTCTTTGCTCTCTATTAAAGCTCTGTTACAACCTCCACTGACTAGCAATAATAGAATTCTCTAGGGGTTGTTTAAATTCATGCCTTTATCATTCTAATGCCCAAATCATTCTAATCATTGTTTTTCTCTCAGGCTTACGTGTCTGGCGTACTAATCCTGGATCAGTTTTTGACTATGATCCAGCAGAAGACAACATTCAATCCCGCAGTTTACACAAGCTCAACGGTATGTTGTGCTATAAAAAGCATAATTTTGCCAGCACCATCAACTAGTGGCCCAGCATTGCTGATCCTTAGGCTCTCAAGTTCCTTTCCTCCAGGACTTGCCATTTGGACAGGTGTTTTGAAATAAAAATGCATATTAGTAAAAACTATAAAAAATTTCAAACTGTCATATCAAATCTCTTGAAAACTGAAAATGAAGAGATAGGCACAAAGGCTAGCTTACTCCCCAAACATAGGCCAAAACAGGAAGCCCAGAACCCTATCTGGGTCTCCCACATAGCACTTAGGGACTCAAATACTGGCACTATCACCACTGCGTTCCACTGGAGTACGTCAGGAGCTTGGGGCAGGACATGGACCCAGGCTCTCTAGGCATTGAGGCATCTCAAGCAGAGGCCCAGCCACTTTGCCAAATGCCTGAGCCTCCAACACATCTTTTAATTCAATTTCCCATAACTTTCGAAGTAGCCTCCTATTGCCGGTCCTAAAAGGAGTTTTCCATTCTACAGACGGAGAGCGGTCGAATCTATGGTTACCCCTACATGCACAATGATCTGCCAACAATATTATAGGCACACACACAAACACATCTAACTTAGAGAGGACTTTCTAGAAAAGCCAATGTTTGGTATGAATATTACTATCTGTTTTTGCTGAATGCAGAAAATGGGCAGAGTGGAAAGAAACAGCTGCCAAGGACAGACAGCCTGTCGGACATGACACCTGGTGGCACTACTTCCATGACACCCTTTCCTTTATTTAAGGCTCCCAAGTATGTATTCCAAGAGTTTGGAGAGCTCTAGTCATAGAAAACCACATAAAGCAATGCTCTGCAAGTTAAGAGCCGTGATCCAATGACTGGTAAGCATTACTGCCACAGACCTCCTGGCTGCATCTCTTCTCATCACCTCTCTTGCAGTCCAAGCCCAGCGCAGGAGCAGGGAACAGTCGCGATCTGCCAGTGCACTGAGTATCAGTGGGGGTGAAGAGAAGTCTGAGCATTCAGAAGGAGCCAACCACTACCTCTCCACCTACAGCGAAGGGGGCATCTTCTCCACAACCTCAACAGGTACAAGCCCCTGATGCTGACCACGAGAGCTTGCCCATGAGGCTTACAGATAGCTCTGTAACACCTGATTTGCATTGAAAAACAGATACTTTCTTCAAATGGGAGGACTGGAAATGTGAAGTTACATAAAGCTAAATGTTTTTATTTCCATTAATTTTATCAAAGCCTCCCTTCCTTGTAAATCATTGTACTTTGACATAACTTAGTAGCAGACTTATAGGACCAGCACAATAGACATTAAAAACATGTACTTCCATGCAACGCAAGTTAGAAAAGTGTAGTAAATGGATGGAATCTACAGCATAAAAATGTAACAATTTAGTTGCAGTAACAAAGTTTAAAAACTCACCTGCTGTAATTGTCCACAAGAAAATTTAACAGGTTCACTTATAGCTGGTATAAGGCTGTACCTTTAAAACTTGTTTGCTGTAACATTTTTGACATGCAATATACTTTCACATCCCCACACCGCCAGTACTTGACTTTAAAAAAAAAAAGTTTCAAAAGCAAGCTCACAGAAATCTTTTAACTACAGGTTAATTTCCCCAAAGCCTGAATCAGCCAGGAGCTCCATAGCGGTGTCACCCAACATTTAGGCCATGTTCCCTAACTCTCCTAGGCACACTGGCAGGGCTGCATCAGAAGCTGAGCGAGAACTGTTAGAGTGACTGTAATCTGATGCACCACAATGTTGCCCCTGACACCCAACCCCTGCTTATTTTTGCTAATCTGCACAGTTGCTATTATGCACTTAAGGCCCATTTTGATTCCATGGGGCGAAAAATACCTAATATTCAGACTTCTAGTATATGCAACATAAAAATTTAGAATGTTCCGCATTCAGGCCAGTAGACTTGACATTTTGATGACATTTAGCTTTGTTTTCTGCTTGCAAACTGTTTGCTCCTTTTCAGCTTACAAACACGTAAGAACCACGGAGCTCCCCCAACAGCGGTCATCGTCAGTTGCCACCCAACAGACGACATTATCCTCTATTCCGTCCCACCCATCCACTGCCGGAGTAAGTAGTTACTAACTTACCCAATTCATTCTTGTTTTTCAGTGTACAGAAACAATCGTAAGTATTATGGCCTGTTTTTTTAAATGAACTCTTATGCTTTTCCTGAAACATGTCTCAAGTTGATAGGATCTTCATTACCAAAACTAAATTAAGAAGTATTTGCTGCTTAGAATCCCTGAAGAACGCACATAAAAATACACATACTTACATACCTGCCATTATATCTTAGGTCTCCTATATTGAAATACTAACCAAATCTAATGTACTTGTCCATAATGCCATCAAGACGGTTTTTGGTAGGATGACATGGCATCAAATATGAACAGATAATACAGAAATGGCCCCCAAAAGAACAAGTCAGAAAGAAAGGAGTAAGTCAGTAATACTTGCATGAATTTGGGATACCAAGTTTACCTCTTCAGTAAAGTTTTCAATGGAAGAGGCAAATTACAGAAGGAGAAACTTTTTGGGACTGGGAAAAGCTTTCTTTAGCAAGTTTCAAAATGGAAGTGTTAAAGAATAGACCAAAAGATTTGACCACAGAATTTTAAATGTTTCTACAGTCAAAAGAAACATCTCAGTCTAGAAAAATACTTAACAGTGTACCTAACAAAGTATCAGTACCTCAAAAGCATACAGTATTCCACATTATTCCTCCCCCCTTCAAATTGAATGATATGGAAGAGTATGAATAGTTTTTGGTAAATATGGTCCAAAAACTTTGCTCATCAAGGCTAAAAAAGTAATCACTGGACCTGTCACTTTACCTTTACTATCATCTAAAGGAAAACACTATGATGTTCACTATAGTGGAAGAAAAAAAAATAGGAAAACTATCCAGAGAAATGGAAATGGACAAATAATTTATATTACTAAAAAGTCTCTCAATCACATTTTTTGGAAAGGCAGAAGGGGTGTTCCCATCTGCTGTTTCTCTCCCATCCAGACACCCATAAATATCCTGTTGGGGCTGAAGCCAAGAGTTAAAGCAGGCTTCCCACATGAGTGGCAAGCCCAATCACTTGAGCTACCATCTCTGCCCTCAGGGTGTGCACTAGTACAAGGCTGGCACGAGAAGCTTTCTTACATAGAACGTAGGCATCCCAATTAGCCTTAACACCAGCCTTTACAATTCAATATTTAGTGCTGTAATGAATAGCTTTTAGGAACTGGTACACTCTTTAAATTCATAAGATGAGCCAAGACATGCCAAGGATAGTTGAAAACAAAAGGGTAATATAAGGGCAATACGCATGCAACAATATCTTGGTTTGGATCATACCATAACCGAGTATTTAATCACTGCCACAGGTTTTCCAAGTGACGACACCATCTCACATCCCTAACAGTGTTTCACAAGCATTCCAATTTCTCCACAACATTGCTAACTCTTGTTAAGTCTTTTTGACAACTATCAATATTCTAGTGTGTGGCTTCTCTTATGGTTTTGATTGGCAGTTCCCTAATGACTAGGTGTAGCATGCTTTCAAATGCTAATACTTAAGGATAAGGAAAAAAAAAAAACTTCTCCAAAATGTTTTTTGGGGGGTAGGGTGGGGAGGGTTTGGGTTCTCTATATATAAAAATATAACCATCATCCCCCCTACTCTGTCAGACACGATCGCCAGGTATTTCCTATCTGTGGTTTTATTTTCTTGGTGGCGGCTGCACAGTAACTTACCTTTGCATATTAAATTATAAGAGATCTTACATGTTTGGGCTGTTATACATCTAACACATAGTATTCTTCTTTCCATCCTCACAAAGAAAATTTTCCGTGCCATGTATGACTACATGGCCGCTGATGCAGACGAGGTGTCCTTCAAAGATGGAGATGCTATCGTCAACGTCCAAGCTATCGACGAAGGTTGGATGTACGGCACAGTGCAGAGGACTGGCAGGACAGGCATGCTCCCTGCCAACTATGTTGAAGCAATTTAGTTAATTTGCAGTCAGCAAAAACTAGTCAGTAAAGACTATCACTCATTCTCAAGGTGCCCAGTGATTTTTCTTTGTCAATCTGTTTAGAATAGCACCATCCCCAATCTACTGACTACATTTATATGGGCTCTAAAAATTCTCCAGTAAAACAAATGCTACTTATTGGAATTGTATCTTCACTTGCTGGACTTGCACGTAATACTTTTGAGACACAAAACTTATGTTCTTTCAAAACTTCCACCAAAATCTCTTCTGGGGATTTTAAGGTTTAAAAGCTTTTACAATGTTATATTAGCAATCCTGTACAAAAATGTTTAACATTATTATGACGACTCTTAAAATGAACAGGTCAAACATACTAATGCCAAAATGACATACTCTTTTCTCTGCTTTGATGGATGCTACTACCGGTTTTATTCGAATTCAGTTAGAACCAATAGAAAATAGACTTGTAATTAAAAAAACTGCAATAAAATCTGTAATTCTGCAATAAACATGGCTAAATGAACATTTTAAGTGACTTTGGCATGTTCCAATCAAAACTTCAATAAAGCATATCCCTTAGACAAAATCATGTGTAGACTTTAAAAAACGTTCCTTCGAAAACGTCCATACTTGGCTCCACTGGTTATCCTGCAGTTTTAGAAGTGGACATGAGGTCCAGTCCTAAATTCAAAGAGATGTTCCTTACGTACCCAGCACATCAGCAATGTGGTGAGAAGGTTAAGTAGAAACACATCCATTAATCGCTGAATTTGTTTAACATCTACCCAACCTAAAAGCAACGATCTCCATAGTAATGCTGTTACTTACCCAAACTTGCAAATGTGTGTTCCGGAGACTCACCAGGGGTGGTGCTCTACAGAGACACGCATCTACTACCCCCAACACAGTGCTAAATGCTTTCTTGTCCATCACTTGGACAAGAAAGTGATGTCTGTTCCGAAATTAATGTTCCAAGAAACGGTAAACAATGCCGAAGCATCCTATTGCTGAAGACGACCACTGTCGTTCCCAATGCTTCTACTTTGGCTTAATCTTAGTGATAGTCTAAGGTAAACTAGACAACAATCTCATCATAGGCTTACCCAAGCTAACTTTGGGAACATCCCAGAGTTTAGGCACACTTTGCAATTCCTATCACATAAACCTTTCTTAATCCTAGAATTTTAAAAAAGCTTGGCAAACTTTTTCCTCTAAAACAGAATCTTCTTTCTAGCAGCCTGCCTCAAAAACGACCAGCTGACAGTTAAAATCTCATCAACCCCAGCCCACCAAAGACCTCCAATAGCTTCACATACTAGTTTTAACATACCTTATAAAGAAGAAAGAAATCAATATGGATTCAGTCTTTTTCTTCTCCTAATTTGCTTTGTGTCCATGTTGTCAATGCAATGACACCAGGGTAAAACAACATGCATTTCCATCTTGACAGATTCTCAGGACTGTAAGGCTACGAAGTAGCTCAGTTAACTTGATAATCTTTTAAGAAAGTAGGAAGGATGAAAATGTAGGTCATAGCAAAGCCCAAACACATAAGGATGTTACAGGTTGTATTATACTCCACTGCCTCTCAAATTTTAAGTGCTAATACCCAATACTTCAGGAGGTTGACTTCATTTGGAAATTCATCACAAATATATAGGGTAATAAAGTAAGGTGGATATATGGTATCCTTTTAACGAGATACATTCCAGTGCACAAAGGGAGAAGTCAAATGAAGATAAAAGCAGAGATTGGGACAAAGCTTCTACATCCCAGCAATACACACTCCCTACAGCGTGAAGGCAACAACCTTGACAACATATCTCAGCATCTAGTCACTGTAGCACTTTTCCTGTAGCGTCCCCAGTCAACCAGTACAATACCTTTCAATACAGTGTTTTTCTTACTTACAAGTATGGATGTAGGGCCAGTGCAATAGCCTAGTGGCTAAAGTCCTCATCTTGAATGTGCCAGGATCCAATATGGGCGCCAGTTCTAATCCTGGTGGCCCTGCTTCCCATCCAGCTCCCTGCTTGTGGCCTGGGAAAGCAGTCAATGATGGCCCAAAGCCTTGCGACCCTGCACCTGCATGGAAGACCTGGAGGAAGTTCTTTGCTCCTGGCTTCGATTGGCTCAGCACCAGCTGTTGTGGTCACTTGGGGAGTGAATCATCGGACGGAGGATCTTTCTCTATCTCCTCCTCTCTGACTTTCCAATAAAAATAAATCTTTAAAAAAGAAAAAAACACCAAAAACAAGTATGGATTTACACATCCATAGAACTAGGCAAAGTATGAAGCTATCCAAGAGCTTCAATTTAGAAAGACATAAAAAGGCAGAAGGCTATGAATGGCTCATGTTCATGTGCAGAAGGGACACAATGCTCACTTTATACTGTATTTGGATTGTGCTATCATTATCGGTTTTAGGTCTCACTAAACAAAATCAGAACACGAAAATTAAACAAAAACAGTGAGCATCAGAATTTAGTTTTACAGTTTTATTTCAGGTAAAAGTGCATTTCATTAAAACTGTTTCAAAATCCAGTTTTAACAGGCAAGCAGTAACAATCAACTTTCACTGAATCATTCAAGGTTTTACTGAGGACCCAACAGACTCTCCCTCCCTCAGCACAGTCACAAATGAACCAGAAGTAGTGTGGGACTAACTGCCTCAAACATAGTATATAAAGCAGTATACACTCAAAACAGACCACACCCATCCTACTCATCTTCTAGTGGAATTAGCCAAGGAATCAATCAGTATTCACTCATTGAACTTAATTTGTGAGACATATCAAATATAAATACTTTGTAAATGTAAAACTAAGTTCTCTTTAGATTTCACCAAGTAATGGAGATAAAAATACTATGTCAGTCAGTCAGTCTTATTCTAAGTGCACTGTAAGTCAAGGATGTGGACACAGACAGCATTTAGGACAGGTTGAATCCAAATGACAACTCACTGATAGAAAGCCAAGTCCTACATTCCAACTTATCTCACAGGCGATGTAAAGACCCCAGCGCCAAACAATTCCATTAGACTATCAGTGTTCCTTAAGATCACAGAACATTAACACTTCAAGACTTAAAAGATATACCAAAAACTGTATTAACATCTCCTAGTGTATCTGCACTGACACAGTAGGACACAAACATAATCAGAGAATCCTTTTATAAATGCATTCTAGGCGGGGTAACAGAAATTAAAGAAATCAAGACCTGATTCTGCCAGTGAAAACTCAATAACCAACTGGTAGCAAGCACTGACAAACTCTATAAAGGAACAGACAGTATTTTATACACTCTAGGCCAGTCAGACCGATCAATTTTACATTACCAGGAAGGCATTATAAAAAAAACAAGCAAATGAGTATGACATTCCGTCAATAAGAAAATTCTGAACAATTCAATTTTGTCCCAAAATATCACTTTACTTTCTCCAACTACTTAAAATATGTCAATACTGACATTTTAAGAACAAACCGACTCTAGCTTACAACCCCTGCTCTGTAACTTCATGCCATCCTTTGGTTTCTATTCTCAAAACTGATTCTACTCTTCACTCCAAATTTCTTTTAGATAATTTCTGTTCTTTAAAAGTAAACCTTTTCAGACAACTGTTAATTTTATAATGGAATTTAGTACACTATATTCTACACTTCACTTTGAAGGTAACCAACTTCCAAGCTGTTTGTCATAATCAACAAAATACTTTTTGTTGCAAATTACTTACTACTCTGGGGAGGAAACCGAATATTAAATAATGAATACTTTCAGCAATTACTTAAGGTATTCATAAACATCAACTGTGGTATTTATACCATATACGATTAACTTCCTGGATGATGGGCCACCAACTTTCCTCAAAGCATGTTAACACTGCTGCTTGTCCATATAAGATGATGTAACTTCCTTATATTTTTTGCTCACTCTGCCTTTTCTTTTTATTACTCTGCAATACTTTTTTCAAAGTTCAACAGGCAGTCTGTCAGAGTCTGAGACAGAAAAGAGCTATCCAAATGCCTGCCAAGAGCCAGGACTGGGCGAGGCCAGCCAGAGCCAAGGATGCCATCCTAGTCATTATCTCCTGCCGAACAGGGACACAGCACATGTGGTAAACACCCAGGTCCCACCACACAAGGAGGCGGCGTGGGTGGGAATTTCAAGCTCCTTGCTTTCAGCCTGCCCTTTGTGGGAAGTGAACCAGCCGAGGGAATTTGTGTTTCACTTAAGTCTGTATAACTTGGCTTTCAAATAGATAAATCTAAGAAACAACAACAACAAAAACCAAAGCAGCTCACTTACATCCTTGGAGTGCCTAGGCAATGGAACTTGGTTAAGCAGTGAGGCCTCTGCCACGAATGAGATGCCTACAGGCCCATCCCAGGCCAGAAATAGCACCTAGTCTTTTGAGAAATGAACCAGTGGATAGGAACTATGCCATCTAAACAAATTTAGGGCCTAACATGATGGCTCAGTCGCATAATCCTCACTTCACAGGTGTCAGGAATCCATATAGGGTCCAGTTTGTGTCCCAGCAGCCCCACTTCCCACCCAGCTCCCTGCTTATAAGCCAGGGAATGCAGTAGAGGATGACCCAAAGCCTTGTGACCCCATACCCAGGTGAAAGACCTAGAAACTCCTAGCTTTGGATCGGCTCATGCTTCTGCCAGTGAGGCCAGTTGGGAAGTGAACCAGGGACTGGTTCCTTCATACCATAAATCTGATCTGCAATTCCAATAAATATATCTTAAATTTAAAAATCAAAAATCTCAAAGAGAGACAATTTTCCACCATTTTGCTGAAACTTTCAATCTTAATTTGAAAACTTCCAGGCTAATTTGTAACTCTAATCATACCTTGGAAGAAAAAACACAGCCTTCAACTGTACACTAAGGATTTCAATCAGCTAGTTATCTTAGGCCTCTCTACTACAGAGCCTACTGACCCTCTGCAAGTTTACTAGTTACAGAGCCTTCACGTCTCAATACAGACCTGCTGAATCACAACCTGCATTTTCAAAAACCAAGTCTGAGAATTACTGCTAATGTTTGTGTCAAGCGCGACTTTCCTAACGACTTAGGGACAAAACGGATGTGAGCTGGGACAAGGAGCAGTCAAGCCATACACACCCACAATGGCTCTTGGTAGCCTCTTGGCCTACCATTTTCATTCCTTTATCACCACGCCAAAAAACAAAACAAAAAACTGTAAAACTTCACCACTAGTTCCAATTTGCTCACTATAATTTTTCACATTTTCATGATTCTTATATATGTAACATAAGCCTCATCTTTGTGCTGTAAGAAAACAACAAAGAACATTCAAAGGCAATGTAAGAAACTTGCATGCAACATTTTCAAAGTCAAGAGCTAAACGAAAGATCGCCCACGAGCCAGGACTGAGCTAGTTTTGTCAACATCTGTCATGTGAGTACAGGGAACGGAATCCCTTGCACTGTTTTTCCAGGCACAACAGCAGGCAGCTAAGACAGAGGCAGGAGAGCCATACCCTAATGGGATGCTGGCGTCACAGTGAATTTACCCACCAAATAACACCAGCCTGTCAATTCCATTTTTGACTGCATCATTCAGTATTATAATATGGCTCATTTATCCTATTTGCAAATGAAGACTAAAATCCCATAATGTAGGTATTGTTAATGCTGGGGTCACCTAAATACTGAAAACTTAAATCTATTAAATACAAAATAGATTTCAGATACTAGCAAGTATACAGTGACACAGCACTATTCTTTTTAAAATGAATAGATAACATTTTTTAAAAAAAGTTTTGTTTTAATAGTGAAATAATAACTTGGGGCTGGCTAGAGAATAGTTACCCTTTTTGCTACACAGGAATCATTAAGGGAAAATTTTGAAGAAAAACTGTAATCGAAAATAAGGTGCCTCAAGTATGTACTTATCAGAACACTCAAGATTTAACAAGCTAGCTTTGCAGCCAAATACTAAATGAAACACACAATGTTCTAATTAGTTGCTGTGCTTCTAGCAAAACTACAAATTTAAAAGTAAACGTTAACAATTTTGATTTTCTACTATGCTTAAGTGTCCCAAGAATTTCATTCATTAAGCATGGTTAGTTCACCCAAGCATTAAGGCATATAGTAGTCCTTACTCTGAGCTGCGTTAAAAATAACCTGCTGGGCCGGGCACAATAGCCTAGTGGCTAAGTCCTCATCTTGCATCGGCTGGGATCCCTTATGGGTGCCAGTTCCCATGTAGCTGCGTGCTTGTGACCTGGGAAAACAGTAAAGACTGGCCCTAAGCCTTGGGACCCTGCACGCACGTGGGAGACCCAGAAGAAGCTCCTGGCTTTGGATCAGCTCAGCTCTGTCATTGCGCCACTTGAAGAAATGAACCAACAGATGGAAGCTCTTTTTATTATCTCTTTATCCTCCTCTCTGTAAATCTTTCAAATAAGAAAATAAATTAAAGATTACTATAAAAGCTACCATTCTAACTAGGGGTTAGGTTTTGAATAAAGTCTGAAAAAGAAGTTCCCTCACTGACAGAAAGTGAGATATTCTCCAGTAAAAAGAGGAAACAGATACAGGAAGTCAGGCACTAATAGTAAGTTGGTAAAAATTACAAATGTTTTAATTATATACACCCTCTTTTTTTAAACCAGGCAAAACATACATATAAAAAGAACAATTTTCAACTTCTTTCAAGTTTACTTTTAGGTATAGATGAGAAAAACAATTTTAGACTTCTTATATAGTCCAACTTGCAATGAAAATAGACCAACTCTCCATAAGAAGAAATGGAATGGAACACTGTTTAGTGGGCAATATCCTCTTCCAAACAAAATGGGAGGGGAGGGCTACGGGGCAGTTAAGGATATGCTGTCACCTAACATTTTCTAATTTTGGTCATGTTACTAGTTCTAGATATGTTAGAAAATAAGCTCATCTGTTAACTAAGACTATTAGCTAAGTACAAAACTATTTGCTGTCTTATCTGTAGATACAGAATACTACAAGTATCTGTAACGAGCCCAGGAGGCACTTCTGTCTCCGAAAACTCCGTATCAAATATATACAAAAATTCTGTCAAATCAAAGAAGCTATTCACAAAAAGCTGCAGAGAATTCATGCAATTAACAAAAGCTGAGATTTATAAATTAAAAATATTGTTTTCTATACATAATGTACACAAAGTCATGCATTTAAGAACAAATACTATTGTTTTTAAACAGTAAATTTTCACAGGCACATTTTGCTGCTCAAGTATTTGCTAACATAAACTAGCGAAATCTGAATATATTCTGCACTACGATTTCACCTCCAGAGATGAAACCTCCTGGTATCTTTCTCCAAGACTGTCCAGGACTGACATTTGCAGAAAAACTACTCGGCGTCTTTTCAGATGTTACACAAAGAAGAAATTTAAATTTCAGCCCCAACAAATACAAATAATTTGTAAAATCAGTTCATCAGAAACTCAAAAATTTTTCAGTTTTACTTAAAACATTGAGCATTACATTATTTCAGTGGAATACGCATGAGTTGAAGAAAGTGCAAAATAAAATGAGTTTCACATCTCAGACATTTCAATTTCTTGACAACAACACAGCAGTCAGAAAGATTACACTGGGGGGTGGGGGGTGGGGACACACATAATGAAAATACAAATTTGAGCTTTCATAATGGTAAATCATTGTCTCTTGGTATTTTAAAATATTACCATCTTTGCAAAGTCTGAAATTGTGCTACACCACTGAGTCTGACAATCAAGAAATCGGTTGATATTTTAAAAATTTCAGTGTGTTCTTGAAATACTAAACAGAATTTTCATGGGCTGTTGACTTCCAACGTGACTGCAGATTTTTTATTATACAGTTTGCCATACTACCAAGTTTCTCGTGCATTTCAAATAGTTGGCTTCCTGAATAATTATGCAGATCTTCTGAATCCAACTGCAGGGCAAGAGCACTGATCTGTGCCATGAGATTTTTAGAAAATGGAGGTTCTAAAGTAACAGGATCCATCAAGTCTGAAAGAAAGCATACCGCAAATAGCACATCAATACTCAGTTACTGAGACTGCCATTCACGTTAATGAAGTCTAACTGTATAGATTTCGAACAGAACAGGTTGTTACCCTTTTCTAAAAGAACAAGGTGATAAAGAAGTCCATCACACATTATTCTTTCTAATTCAAAAAAAACACAAGACTAGTTCCTTTTTCTTTTAGTAACTGTAGCAAGCTACCCAGCTTACATTCTTATTTGAGACCTTACTGCACTGCAGGCTGCCACACACACACACACACACCACTGCACAAGTCATCGTCAGAGTAAAACCAAAAATTACCAAAATATTCCAACAGTGAGCTATCTTTTCAATATAACACAAATATATCAGAATATACCTGATGCAAGTCTTTCTTCATCAGATTTATTTTCTATGCCATTCACTGTTCTGTCAGAAATATCAAAAACTGGAATTTCTTCAAGTCCATGAGATTTCATCTTAATTACACATTAAGAAAAAAATCAAAAGTTAACATTTAATAGGAATATAAATACAAACACTGAAAACATGTTCAAAAGCTCATTGTAATTACTTAGCTTACCTTGTGAAGCTATGTTCTCTAGTAACTACACAAAACTGCATCGCTAATTATTTCCTCAATAAAAGGGTCACAAATTTCTATTTCATAGAGGCCAGAACTATAGCCTATTGGGTGAAGCTGCTATCTGAATGCATCCCACATGGGCACCAGGTTCATATTCCTGGAAGCTTTCAAATGCCATTCCTGTTCGTGGCTTGGGAAAAGCAGGATACAACCCAAGTGCCTGGGCCTCTGCTGCACATCTACAGGGCTCCCGCTTGTGGCCTTTCTTGAGCAGTTCTGGGTGCTGTGGCTATATGGAAAATCAATCAACAGGTCAAAGACCTATTTCTTTCAAACAAAAATCTTAAAGAAGTTTGTATTTCATGATAAATTTCTCAGTCACTGCTAAAGTTGAGAAAATTACATTATTCCTACTTATACCAATAAGGAAAAGAGAATTCTATAGCTGCATTTTCTATTTAATATATTTATTTTAAACAACATAACTTTCTAACTGTTCCAAGCGCCTATGGATGATGATGAATGAAATCCTGTTAAATTGTTCCAGGCATGAAAATATATACACATTTCAAACAAAACTGTATTGAAAAAGAAAACTCACTTAAGCAAAAATTTCTATATGAATGCTCAAGCAGCAATACATATATTTTCAAAATATATGAACTAAGATACCTGGCAACTTCCAAACAACCTCAATATGGCATATGTACTGGACCCATTTTCAACCTTACAACAGCAGGAAATTCTGATATGCTGAAACAATGACGAGTCTTGACAACAAACTTTAAGGGAATAACAATCAAAAGCTAAGGTTTGGGCCTGGCGCGATGGTGTAGTGGTTAAAGTCCTTGCCTTGAACGCGCCAGGATCCCATTTGATCGCTGGCTCCAATCCGGTGGCCCTGCTTCCCATCCAGCTCTCTGCTTGTGGCCTGGGAGAGCAGTCAAGGATGGCCCAAAGCCTTGGGTCCCTGCACCCGTGTGGGAGACTTGAAGGAGCAACTGGCTCCTGGCTTCGGATTGGCTCAGCACCAGCCGTTGCGGCCGGTTGGGGAGGGAACCATCGTAAGGAAGATCTTCCTCTCTCTCTCCTCCTCTCTGTAAATCTGCCTTTCCAATAAAAATAAAATAAATCTTTTAAAAAAACACAAAAGGCTACGGCTTTATCACCTAAAAGTCCAGAGTACAAAAATCCACAGGAAAGAACACTGAACGGGCGGGAGGGGGCCAGGTTGGAAAGCCAAATGTTAACAGTTGCTGGGGTAAAACATTAGCCTTTGTGATGGCTCTCTAACTCTACAAAGCTAGTCAAACTCAGTACTCATAAAACAAAAATCCTCAGTGCATGCACACCAACAAGAAAATATTTCAGAACCTCAACTCTGAATCTACGACATCAAAAATTACTAGTATAGCTGTTTGCATTTAAAGCAGTTGCATTATAAAAAGGTGTGAAACAGATTAATTTAAAATTAAATATTCGAACAAAATTTACATTTTAGAAATTCTAATACACAACACAGGTTTTCATTTATCATAATTCATCAGTGTCTCTGCTTTGGCTGATGTTCTGTTAATCCAAAAACAAGAAAAACTTTTACATATATTTTCACTAGAATTAACAATCTTGATTTCAACTTCATCTTGAAAATTGTTATTTGTGCACACATTCTAAGGAAAAAAATGATACTAGTGGGCATCTATATCACAGTACTGCATCCAATACATTTGCCAAGTTTCTGTAAATGTTTAGATTCACACAGATTGTGGCAGTAGCACACAAGCTATGAACCAAACTGAATGAGATTAAGAGAATAGAATTCAAAGGATCAGACAATTTAAAAATCAAATTGTACATTACAAAAATAAAAAAAGAAAAAAATCCAGTGTGGAATTTTAACAAATTCCACTTTAATTATTATTCAAGGGGAAGTGAAGTACTACATAAAACGAGATTTTAAAAGCAGCAGTAAATAGTACAACTGTATTACCAGATCATGTTTTTGTGATTAATACTTCTGTTTTTACCTGTTGCTCATGATAAACTCTAAGGGCTTTTTTCACATTGGACACTTTTGGAGAACGTATAGGAAGAGTTTTTATTTCAGAAGCTGTGAGAGTACTCAAATCACCAATTGTTTTTATATTCTTGGCTCTGATGAGCTGTCCCAGACCTCTTGCCCTGAGGAAAGATGAGAGAACAAAATTACAGCTTGTGTTAATTGTGAAGATTCAATCCAGTTGAAAAATTGTCCACATAAACTCAATATAACTAACTTTTTATTACACTCTTGTGGCAGGTGCATGGGGGGATCTTCAACACAAAAAGGGCCGGCACTGTAGCCCAGTAAGATACCACTTGACAGGCTAACATCCGACATGGATGCCTGTTTGAGTACTCTCTGCCCCACTTCAAATCCACGTCCCTGGTAATGCACCTGCTAAAACAGTGTAAGATGGCCCATGAGCTATGGCCCTTGAAACTACATGGCCGACTCAGAGGAAAACGGGCTCCTGGCTTTGCCCTGCCCCAGCAAGAGCAATACCTTAAAAATTCCTTATGCAAAATGTGCATTATAAAAAATTATGGATTTTCAGCCTCAAACTTAGCTTAAGCCATTTTTATGAACTTTTAGTATTAGTTTTGTATTAAAATAAAATTTGAATCTGATTAAGTCCATGTGGTTTTAGCCACAACATTGCAAACACATTAAGCCTATTGTGTGCCTCCTGCTCTACATATTACTTAAAGACACCTTTAGATCTTAATATCAACTTACTATTTTTGAAATGTTATGTAGAAAGATATTGGCTTATGCAGAGATATTTATGCTGCATTTACCGCTCAGACAAGATTTTTCCTAATTCATACCACATTCCATGTTCCCTTTCTACAATTCCTAGACACATTATTTCCATGAGTTTGAGAAAATTTCATATGCTACTAAGGATTATCCTACCATAAATAAGTCTTCTTAATAATTCAATGAAACATAATTATTTTAAAGCACCAAGGTATGGTATTATCTAGTCACAAGCATTTAAGCTGCCAAGACTGACAATGTCAAGGACAGAAGTTTTAACTAAAAGCAAACATCCTGGGGAATAAGTTTTATATATATCAATATTGTACTTTCACATGACTTTAAGCAGTTGTGTACTTTTTATGCACTAATCCTTTTGCAATAAGGCAGAAATAGCATATAATTCATGGTGTCTATATTAAGATCAAACAAAGTGGAATCAAGATGGCGGAATAGGGTAGACACGTTTAAATGGATGGAGAAACATTTAATTAGGATGAAGCAGAGAGGACACATTCCAGGAAACAGGAGAGGACACAACAACAGCAGAGGGGTACCTGGAGACTGACAGACACAGGAAAGCAGCAGACACAATGGTGTGCTGCAGTGACTGATACACCAGCAGCATTCAGCTAACAGCGATCTGAACTCCACCAGCAACCAGGTGGAAAGGGACTTTAACTGGGAGCTTGGGAGGTGAACCCAGACAAAGAACTGTGTCCTGCTGGTCCGTTTGATTTGACCAGGAGCGGAGACAGAGCAGCAGATCCCTGACAGGCAGTGCAAGAACAGGGTGGATTTCACAGCACAGTTAGCACCTCTAGAGCTGAATTGGGCGTCATTTTGCGTAAGAAGGTAAACACAAGGGAAAGGACTGCGCATAAGCTGAGCTGGGAGTGAATTCTTTTCTGACTCAGTGAACTGCAGCAACACGGCATTCTACAGGTCCCACCCGAGACAGGTCTGGGTAGCCCTCAGAATTGATGGCCAGCAGATCAAGAACTCTAGTAGCAGTATGTCAGACACCATTTTACACACTGTGGCAAAAGCTTTAGGACTGCAGGGACCAACAGTGAGCGGCACATGTGATCAGCTTGCGAGAACTCACCGAGTTCCGTGGATTGCACTGGTCCCACAGGAAAAACAGTATCAACTGTGGCATCATACAGGTCAAAATAGGTCCGTGTGGCACCCAGACCTAACGTCTAACAGGTTCCTGTAAGATCAGCGCCACCAACAACCTAGCTATATAGGTCACCTGGTGTCTCCCTAATCCTGGGACCTGCTTCAACCAGAAGTGGGAGAAAGGTTGCACAGACAATAGTGCAGCCTCAGCACAGTATCACAGGAGGTGGAGATTGGTGACCCAGGAGTTGAGGCTACAGAGTTCTTTGTGGAAATCTAAAATAAGAACTCAGACCTTGAACTCGCTGGAGGGTGTGGCACAACTGGCTGCAAGCAAAAAGTTGTGTATCAACTGCAATAAGTAAAATCAAACTGTAGACCTGTGGGTGACAGAGCTTAGAAACCTGCCCCAAGGAGAAGATTCTGCTAACCAGAAGTACAATGACCAAGAGCAAAACCCTATGCCAACCTCACAATTAACTCGGGAAGAGAAAATGGGGGACACAGAATTTGGAAAACTCATTTTAAAGCTTCTTATCAACAATGAAAAGCACATACAAGAGTTCAAAGAATTTAAGGAATATTTTACACAAGCAATAGCAGCAGTAAAGCAAATCAAGGCTGCTATATCAGAAATTAAGAACACAGTAGAGCAAATTAAAAGTACAGTGGAGAGTCTCCAAAGTCGAGTCGAATGAAGCAAGCAGAAGAATTGGAAGAACTGGACAGGATTAGAAGTTATTTCCTGTCACCAAGAGGAAACAAAAACATGGAAGCAAGGCTGGATCAGGCCAAAAAACTTTTCAAGAATTGAAAAGACACTATTAAGAGTTCTGGGAGTTGCAGAAGGTGCAGAAAGAGAAACTCGGATTAAAGGTGTATTCAATGAAGTAGTAAGGGAAAATTTCCCTAATGTAGAGAAAGAATTGGGAAACAACATCCAGCAGAGGTACAGAACTCCCAACAGGGTTGACGAAAAGAAGTTTTCACCAAGACACATCATCAAGCTCTCTTCAATTGAACATAAGGAAAAGATCCTTAAATGTGCATGTGAAAAAATAATCAATTGACATATAAAGGAATGCCAATTAAACTCACAGGATATGCTTCACAGGCAACTCCTCAGGCAAGAATGGAATGCAGTTACATATTCCAGATTCTAAAAGAAGAAAATTGTTGGCCCAGTACAAAGTACCCAGCAAAGCTTTCTTTTGTCTTTGAAAATGAAGTAAAATTCTTCCACAGTAAAGAAAACTTTGAAGACTCTGCCTCTTCCAAACCAGCCCTACAAAGAATACTTCAAGATGTTCTCTTGACAGAAGAGAAATAGCACCAAACAAAACCAAAGGCAAATGGGAAGAACAGCCCAGTAAAATGATAACAGAGGGCCCGGTGTAGTGGCCTAGCAGCTAAAGTCCTCGCTCTGTCTCTCCTCCTCTCTGTATATCTGACTTTCCAATAAATAAATAAATCTTAAAAAAAAAAAACTCTATTAAAATGATAACAGAAGACCAAACCAATGAACAACCCATTCCTAACATGACAGGACCAAATTACCACCCATTCATATGAACCCTGAATATAAATGGCTTAAGCTCAATCAAACATCATATCTTAGTAGATTGGATTAAAAAACAAAGCCCATCTATTTGTTGTCTAGAAGAGACACATTTCACCAATAACAATCAGCAGAAACTATATCGCATGGGTTTTGATGTTTTCTGTTAGTTTCATCTCTTCAAAACACTTTCTTCTGAGTACATTCTTCAATGACTCAAAGATCACACAGTAGCATCATTTTCTGCAAGAAGGTTCTTGATTTTACTTCTTCAGCTACATGTTAGTCATTTAGTAGGATGTTATTTAACTTCATAGTTATGTTAATTTCTTTTTTCTACCTGATGCTGATTTTGTTTTGTGGCTTTTTATTTAAGGGGATGTATAATAACTGTGAAATGGAGACTGTCAGATCTAGTACTATGTCATTTAACTTCATGGTGTTCCCTGATGTTGATTTTGTTTTGTGGCTTTTCATTTAAGGGGATGAGTAGTAGGTGTATAATGAAGACTGTCATATCTAGTAACATGTTATTTATTTAACTTCATGGATTTATAAATTTCTATTTTTCTTTCTATTGCTGATTTTGTATTATGACTTTTCATTTGAGGGGATGTACAGTAGCTGTGAAATGGAAAACTAACATATCCAGATGTGAGGATACAATGCAGTATGCATTTCTATATCCAGAAAAAACATGGACTTACAATGAAACTATTTGTTATATCTTGACAAAAGGAGGCTGGACTCTCTGCCACTGTCCATGCCCACAATGATGGACATATGGGTGTGTATGAACTATACTTTAGTAATGTTAGAGGAACTAGATGGGGGGGGGGCGCGAATTGGGGAAAGGATAAGGAAATTAGCAGGAGCTTATGGAACTGTATCATAAAATGATAATGAGAATAATAATAAAAGTAAAATGTGAAAAAAATCAAACAAGATAATACATACAAAAAGTATACAGAAGATAGTCGGTTACAGAGAGATCCTCTACCAACTGGTTTATTCTCCAACTGTGAACACTGAGCTGCGCAGGACTGAAGCCAGAAAGCACACCTCTGTAGGTGGCAGACACAACAACACCTGAGGTTGTTTCACAGATACGTGCAATAGGAGAAAGCTGGGATCAGAAGTACAGCAAGCTGGAATGAAACCAAGGCCTCCCAAAGGGCAACTGAACTCTTGCCAAGTGCCTCCTGCCTCAACATTCATACACAAATTACATTCATCATAAATTACGTCAGGATAAATACCTCATTACCTAGTATAGCCTACCTTCCAAACTATTTTACAAACTTTATTTTCTTTAATTGCTAAAACATACTGTGGGTGCTGGCAATTTCAGTATAGTAGATTAAACCTATACCTGCCAGCCTCCCAAATGGGCACAGTTCAAGTCCTTCCTGCCTTACATTCCAATACAGTTACCTGTTAATGTGCCTTAGGAACACAATGGAGAATGGCCAAAAGTCTAGAGACCCTGCACCCATATGGGAGACAAAGAAGCTCTCAGCTCTGGATCAGCTCAGTTCATGCTGCTGTGGCAATTTGGAAACTGACCCAAAAAATGAATATCTCCCTTTTAAAAAACAAAATAAACAAAAAGCAACACACAATGTGTGTGAAAGGAGTAATGCGAATTGCTTCTAAAGATAAACACCTTGATTACCCAAGCATTCCCCTTACACAAGGAGCCACGCTAGAATATAAGCCATAAGCACTTACCACATGTTTGATGTAATCTGAGGTAAAATAATGTCAACTGGTGCTGCACAGTTCACCAAAGCTGGGTAAACACATTCTGTTGGGCATGGAATGGATTCTTTGGCCATTTCTGTAATCTTAGAATAAATTTTGAAAACCATTACACAGAGGTCACCAGAGCAAACATGAAAATATAAAGTTACATGAAAACCAAAGCACTTCTTACTAAACACTTCTTTGAGCTCTTAAATTTAGGGCTACGTGATCCAGGGGACAGAAATCCTCTGATTGAAGTGGTATTATGCTAGACAGAAGGAGAGAAAAACAAACTCAGAACCCTAAATATAATTTTACAACATTAACAATTAAATCTGCAATTCCATTGAAATTTCAAAGAACATAAAAGAGAATAAAACCAATTACCTCGCCAACTAGAAACTTGATCACTACTGTCTCTTACCCTCCAGCAGTCAAAATATACCAAAATATACCAAAATTTGTCCTACTAAGACAAATTTTGCACATGCAATCCTCCGTGCGTATTCATAAATACCTAATTTTAGGGCTTACCTTAGACTGTGAGGTGGGTGACATTTTAATACTTTTTGCTATGGGAGAATTATTTGAAGAATGGGACCTAACAACAGAGCATCGTCTATCAATGTCATCTGCCAATCCAGCTTGATATATTGGATCTGCAAAGGAGACACGGCGAACCTGAAAGCACAGGTGAGACTTTCAAAAGCAATACCATAAACTCCCATTACCAGATTACTGAAAAACATCAACTTGGAAGCAATTTCACCATAGGCCAACTGCATGAACATCTATAACAGATTACCTCTTAAGACCAAAATTCATTCTAACTAACTATATTGTAAACTACCTTTGCCTAAGATAAAGCTAATCGTGAATCTGGGATAGCGCAGGAGCCTAATAAAACTGCATATGCTAGCTGAAATTATAGCATTCTTAGAACTTCATGATTAATTAAAAAGAGTAAAAGCCAAAAAAAAAATCTAAATTGGCCGTTAAGTACATCTCACTAAGAGTATCAAAGTTACAGTAACTAGGCAGCAATTTCCATCTTAAACATGGTTTGAGATCAATTTGGCCTAAACTTTTCAGTTAATGTGATGTAATGCCTCTTCATCCAGTTATATAGAAATACACAATAGAGCCTTTTTTTAAAAAATGATGTTTATTTCAAAGGCAGAGGGACAGAAAAAGATCTTTCATTCACTGGTTCACTCCCCAAATGACTTGTACTGCTGTCCTCAGTGCACTCGACAGGAGGAGCAAGCTAGCAAAGAGCAACCTGGACTCGAAGGGGCAGAGAATGCCTACACTGCAGCTAACCTGCTGCACAACATTCTTATGTCATTAACATATTTATGCAGGTCTCTTAGTAGAAACTGACCACATCACATTCTTCTCATATTTGCCTTAGAAAATTACAACATGCTGTGTTCAACTGGCAAAAGAAATTAAGCAGAAAAAAATGAAGTTCAATTCCTTTTGTGACTTCTACCAAAAGCACAGACCAAAAAGGCATTTCTATACCAAGTTTGTAGGAACATCGTCCTTTCCTCTTTCCAATGAGTGACAGAAGTAGAGTGTGCAATCCATTCCAATCCGAAAGAATAATGAAGTACAAGTTGTGTGGTGACAGTATGCAGGTCAGCGAAGTGAAAAGGTAGCTGAGGATTACACAGCATCTACACTCAACAAGCACAGTGACAAAATTCAATGGCACAACAGTCCGTGCAGACACCGCACCAAAAGTATTGATCACAATGCTAAACTTGGACAAAAACTGCAAAGAAAATTCTTGAGCAGGAAGCCAAATCCCACCACGCAGGACAGAAAAGGGGCAATTGTAAGGAATACACAATGGAGATGATGTAGGAATACCATATAATGACACATACAATATATATAACTGATTAAAAATCACTAAAGTATGAAAATCAAGTTCTATGAAACAACTTGTATAAACAATCTAAAATATACTGAAAAAATAAACTTTAATAACTACCAAGACTCACACATTAAAAACCTCCAAATCCATTAAACTAGCCTCCAAATAAGGAACAGGAAAAAAACCCCTCATGAACAGCTAAGTTTCCAGTATATCCTACAAAGTACAGGAGTTCTAAGTTAACAGGTACAGATTCAAAAGAGAAGTTATGAAAATAAGCTTGCTGAGGAATGCTGACTTGTTGAAGGACCACGCTATTATAATATGGGGGAAATTATTGGCAGGGAGGAGGAATGGGGAGGGTGGGAAGGGGTATCCTCGAGTCTTTGGAACTTTATCATAAAAAACATGTATACATATGCCTGCTGAAAGCAACAAAATCAAATGTTTGTGTGTGCCTAAGCATGTCACCTGCAGTAAAAAGCCCAAGCCTTTCAAAGTTTACTGAAAAGATTAAGTGCTTAGTGTAGTGGTTAAGATACTTGCCAGGTTTCCTACATGATGGGTTAAAACCAACTGCCTTTTCAACCTTTTTGCTGATGTGCTGACTGTGAGCAGAAGTTGACGGCTCAAGTGACTAGGTCCTGCCACTTCCACACGTACCCCTGGATTGAGCTCCCAGCTTCCAGCTGCATCCCAAGCCACTGCAGCCAACTGGGAGCCCATAACCATCCAGTAAGTGGGAAAACTGAGTCCAATTCAGAGACACAAATCGCAATTTAAAAAGGTAAAAGTAAAAATTAAAAATGTCAAAATAACACCTTCTGAAAACATCTACAAGACAAATCCAACTATTTGGGAACCTTAATTCTTGTTTTCATTTATCAGCGGCAGAGAGCGACCTCCATCCACTCTCGGTAAATGCTCACAACAGTGCAGGCTGAGCCAGGAGCTGGGAATGCAGTTCAGGTTTTCTACAAGGCCGTCAGAGTGCCAGGGAACTGAGCAGTTACCTATTCTTGCATAGTGTGCCTTCCCAACAAGCTGAAATTGGGAAACCAAACTAGGACCCAAACTCAGTCACTCTGACACAGGATGCAGCCACTCAAAACCTGGGAGTCAGCTTTCATCTCAACCTCTAGTCCAAACTCCAGCCATTTTTTTTTTTCCATTTCTACTTATTATTCAACAAATCACCAATGAAGCACTAGATCAGAACTTAAAAGAAAACATGCAATAACCCCAATTTCCTTACAGTTTTCAGTGCAGTTTAGTCAGTTTTATGCAGGAGATGGCAGTGTAAATAAACAGATTAAAAATGAAATCACATCTAGAAACTGAAGATGAACAGTTTAAGCTATCTTTAGACAAAGTCTGCAGATGGGTTTACATACACATTTAGAGTGAACAGCACACTACCCAAGCTCATACTGAAGGCCGCTCCATCAACAGCAATCAGTATTGCCTAAATTCCTAAACCTGGTTTCCAAAATGACAGGAAAGATTCAGACTTGTCCTAGGTTTACCAAAAGGGAACAATGTGTACAGCTGCCTTAGTATCTTTAAATGTTAAATCTGCTGGAATAGCCCAAATGGCTCATCTCCTCTTCTCGACACCTTCATCTTCCCTGCCCTTTCTCCTTGCGCAACCACGGCAAAAACGAATCATTATAGCACCCTATAATTCACCAGGTATCTTGATAATATCCCAACACAATACCTAACCCTTTATTATACAATCATTCTACTTACCTTATTAACAGGCGAAGAGTTCTCATCCTCTTGGGGTCTTTTTAGTGCCCTCTTTAAAATACTAGTGGATGGAGAAGCCAAGGGTGACCACACACACCGAGTCTGCATGCCACTGGGACTTTCATTTGCTGACAGGAGTAAAGGATCGCATTCCCTTGGTTTTTGAGGCGATCCATTATCTTCTCTAATCAAGTCAGAGACCATTGTTTCAGATGTCAAGGACTGGAATGATTCGTCCATTTTATTTGAGCTTTCATGAACTTCTGGTAAAATATAATCTCGTACTATAATGTGCCTCTCTTCTAATTTTGTGTCTTCATTATTGACTTCATTATTTACTACATTATTTACTTTCTTATCAAGTTCCTTATTTACTTCAGTTTTTTCAGAATCAACCTTTTGTTCTTCGGTATTCATGGCTGGTGTTCCAGGAACAATCCTGTCAGCTCCTATATTCATTTCGTTGTTCATTTCAGTTTCTTCAGTCTTTGAGGTTGCTACAGTCATGTCCCTGTCCTCAGCTTCCCCGACAGGCTCAGTTTCAGCGTCCACATCACTGCTCACCTTTTCATCACAAGTGTCCATGTTGGTATCTGCTTCTCCAGAGGGGCCTCCATACTCCTCTGTTTCATCACTTGTTTTATCACCTCCTCTGCTAACAACAAGTGCCTGTTCAGGAATCTGGCCTCGAGCATCATGTTTTACAGGAATTTTATTATCAGAAAGACTAATATTCGAATTGAATTCCTCAGTTGAAGCTTTTTCACCATTCAGTATTTCAGCTGTGACTGCTTCAAGTGCTTTGCTTGTTTCATTATTTTCCGTTACTACCACCTTTCCAAAAATTTCAGTTTTGGTGTTCTCTTGCTCAGAGGAGATAATTTCACCTTTACCATCTTCTCCATCTAGTGTCACATCTACTTCCTCTGGATTAGATTCTGCTAGTACTTTACACTCTGTGCTCTCATTAACAACGTTGCATTTGATTTGAGAGTTGACTTCCAGAGTATCTTCTTTGGTCTCTAAAGAACATTTCTGTTCAATGTCTTTGGGATCACTTAGACATGGTCCAACAGTTCTAAATTTCTTATTCGCTGGTTCTTGGCTTTTAAACGTTTCCCCTTCAGCAGAAATAACACTATGATTTTTCTCAAGACTTACAGGAGAAGGAATAGATTCTTGAATAACACTGTCTTTCAAGTTAGAGTGAGGCAAAACTAATGAATCATTAGCAGTATCAGTTTCTTCCTTGAGATCAAAGTGAAAATTTACACTGTGTTGTCCCTCTAACACTTTTACTTTGGAATCCGAACTAGAACTTTCTGATACATTTACAGGTGTTTGTACATCTATCTTTTCTACATCAGTCATCTTTTCATCATTTTCAGTATTCTTTAAACCAGTTATTGATTTCTCTTGTGACTGGGATTTTTCACCACAGCAATCACAACCTTTTGATTTCCGCACTCTCCTACTTCTCTTATGTTGGCATTCAAGAGTTTGAAGACTTTTTTCAGAAAGCAAAGAACTATCTGATGTCCCTACTTTTGATGATTCTCCCAAACTGTTATCATCATTAGACTCACGCCTATGCAGTCTCTTACTGGCATTTCTAGTCCTTAGATTTGATTCTGGCAAAGGTGGACTTGCACATTTGGTAGGTTTATTCTCCTCTTCGTGTGTATTTGATACATCATCAGAAACATGCAACAAATCTGAGGATTTTGCAGAATCCTGAGGAATTATACTGTCATCTTTTTGACAAGTTGGAGAGTTCATATCTGAATTATCTTCTGAGACTCCTTTACTATCATGCATCTGAGTTTCAACTGTCACACATTCATGTTTTACCATTTTCTCTTCTTGATCTTCAATGTCAAGACTGTCATTGCCTTTGTTTTTCCATTTTCCAGATCTCTTCTTTCTAGAGCCTTCCTCTTTTGCCTCAGAACTATCAGATTCTGAGTTTTCAATGCTGGAAAGCAAGCCCTGAGAGGCTCTTCTTGTCTGATAACGTGTTCGCCCTCTGAAAGGTTTCTCAGAGGATTTTTCTGCAGCATCCTGGGAAACATCGCACTCTGAAGGTATATTCTCAATGTCTGACTTTCGTTTATTTTGGTCAATTTCACTGGTAGCACTGGTTTCCCCAGAAATTTTCTGATGTATATTGCTGTCTTTGTTAGTTGTATTTTCTTGTGCAGCTTGCTCTGAAGCCAGTTTTTGTTTTAGCAACACATCCTCTTTTACATGAAAGGGACTTTTTTGCAGAGTTTTTTCTTCTTCTTTACTACGCTTTTCCCTTTTTTGATGATTATTCTCTTTATCCTGGCTATCAGCGCTGGATTCTGCCATGTCGGAACGCCGTCTTGATGATCTCCTAAGGGTTTTTGGATTTGGAGTCACGTGAATCTGATTATCCTCATTTACCATCTGATCTGCTGCTATTACTGCAGGAGGGGTGTTTTCTTTGGAATCCAAATTAATCCCTGCATTTTTCTCTTCTACAGTGCTACTTGCCAATACTGCATTTTCTGCTGTAGATTTAAGCTTAGAATCTTCATCTTCTGCTCTATACTCAGAAGGACGATAATCTAATACACATTCGGTTTGATTGAGCAAACCAGCAGGATTATTTTCTGAAGTTATTGCACCTTCAATAGATTCCTGAGTGTTTTTCTCTTGATCAGACCTCAATAAGGGCTTAGACCTTTTATTCCCTGACTGTTCTGCTTTACTCCACCTCCGGCCAGATCTCTTAATTCCATTCACTAATTTATCAGAGTCACATTTTGAAGCAACTTCTCTTGTCTTTGTTCTTGATGAAGTATCTGTTTTATTCATATTTTCCTGATTATTTCTCACTGAAACAGATGACGACATATCATTCAGTGGGGAAGGACTAAAAGGTCTATTTTCTGAACCATCAAATTTCTCCAAGGTAATGAAACTTTGCCTGCGACTTGTAGGCTGTAGAGGAGTTCCAGACACGGTGGTGTTAGAAATGGAGCCACTACTGGCAATGAAAGAACTGTCTGCATTAGGTTCACTTTCAGTAGAGATACTGTTTGATGAACTTAAAGCTCCTTTCCTGCCATCATTGCTAATGCTGGATATTTCTGGATTGCTTTCATTAATACAACTATGTTCCTTATTCGAAAGGGGAGCCTTTGGAAGATGCTCATCCGTACCACAGTTTCCCATAACATCTTGAGGCCTGACAATATGACTCTTCATTTGCTCCTCCTGCACAAAAATGTATATGTATATAGTTACAGCTTAACCAGTAAACATTGTCACTTTACAAGAAAATTTATTGTTAAGATTTAGTAGTTAAAAGATACTGCACATTACAAAGATGAGTGATGACGATGTTCCTAAGAAGCAAATACATGCATTTTGAATCCATGTGCATGTGCATGCACATACACTGTAATACCGTTAATACTGAATGGGAGCTCAAAGATTACAATGAAAAATTAATAAAATGGGGCCCGGAGCGGTGGCGCAAGTGGTTAAAGGTCCTCGCCTAGCACGCCCGGGATCCCATATGGGCGCCAATTCTAATCCCGGCAGCCCCGCTTCCCTTCCAGCTCCCTGCCTGTGGCCTGGGAAAGCAGTCGAGGACAGCCCAAAAGCTTTGGGAACCTGCACCCGCGTGGGAGACCCAGAAGAGGCTCCTGGCTTCGGATCGGCATAGTATCGGCCCGTTGCGCTCACTTGGGGAGTGAATCATCGGACGGAAGATCTTTCTCTCTGTCTCTCCTCTCTCTGTATAACCGCCTTTCCAATGAAAAAATAATAAAAATAAATCTTTAAAAAAAAAAAAAAAATTAATAAAATGGAAACCTACATACGTTTCAGAAACTATAATGGAATGGTCATGGTAAGAACTGAAATACAACACAACAAAAAAACTTTACCATTACCTTTGAATCTTCCTTTGTTTTTCTGGTAGAAGTCGAAACTTCCCTGAAATAAAATTTTTATTATGTGATTATTTGTAATTACTTAAATGTAGGAAATTATTCAAGTTAGAAAGTTTCCATACTCACATAGATTCTTCTTGACTATACGGATTAGAAAACAAAGTATCTTGTGACACATCCAGATTATTATACATTGCGGGAATATCACATCTAAAAAAAAATTTTAAATAAGCAACTTCAAAACATCTGATGTTGTTACAATTGGAAATGAAATGTAAACTTTGCTACACAGTCTTTTACAAACAAAAGGAAATCAAGACCTAAAAGCCAATCTCAGCATGTTCTATGTAAATACCTTTCCCAACCCTCCTCATTAGAGAAATTCTGAATCATTTAGCACATCAACTAGCTTGTTTTGTACTGTCAGGCAAAGTACTTTCGAACAGAACAACTTTGGTTCCACAGATATAGAGGGAAAATTGGGGAGGGAGGTGGATTGTAAACAGCTGTTTCATCCAATTTGCCACATTCTCGACCCTTCCCCTTCCTAATTGGCAGTCCACATGGACATGCATCCTTCTCAACTGCATAACCATCATAAAATTTAAAAAATCAGTACAGATATTACCTTCATATTACAAATTACAATGTGGGAAATCTAAGCATAAATATAGAATGCTAAGTATCAGCCAAAAAGCCTACAAACCGCTTTGTTTTAAGTACTTCTTTTTGATGTTCTGTTAAGATTCTTTCCTTCGCTTCATTTTCTTCTGGTGATATAAACACAAAGTCAACAGATTTTTCTTCTTCTAAAGACATGTCATTCTTTGCTTTTAAAGATGAGTCTAATTTCATCTGCAGATTAAAAGCATATATAAATAGTAAAATGGTTGTTACTAGAAGTGGTTACTACATGTGCTTGGCATACAGTTCTCCACAATAAAGTAAAATTATAAAAGCTCACCTGAGTTTGATTAATTTTCCGGGACTGACTTTAATTTTTTGGTGTATCAAAAAGAATCAAACTTTTAAGTTTTTGTTTTCCCTTCATTTTACTCAAGAGAGATCTCAAACCTATTGTTTCATTACTCAAATGCTAACATCATTCAGTACTGTGATAAGGTGAACATAGCCAGGAGCAAAGAACTCTGTCCACATCTCCCATGTGGCTGGCAAGGCACCCAACCAACTCCTGCTTCCTCACAACCTTGGCATTAGTGAGAAGCCAGAACAGGAGCAGTCTCAACTCAAAGAATGTACTCAACATGGAATGAAGGTATCCCAAGAAACAACTTAAATGCTGTACCAACCATCTACGAGTTGTGGTACTCTCATCATGCAGCACTTGAGTAGTGATAACAAAGTTTAAAGTCTAAGTCCTTTTAAATGGAATCAATTAGCAAATTGTACAATGTTCCTCATTTTTTTCCTACCCACAATAAACAGTAAAAACAAACAAAAAAAAAGTAAATTAGTAAATCCTTTAAAAATGTAGTATATGGCCTGGCACAGTAGCCTAGTGCCTAAAGTTCTCACCACCAAATAAATAAGCTCTTCCTTCCGGTTTGACCAAGCACTGGCCACTGACAGCCATCAGGGCAGTGACCCAGAAGATGGACAATGTCTGTTTCTGACTTTCAAGTAAGTAAACAAATTTTTTAAAAAGTAGCATGGACAAGAAATAGCAATCAACTAATTTGGGACAAGAATCAACTTCAAAGACTCAAACTGAAGCAAAATAATAAGTGTAACATCACAGGGTTCTTTTTAGAAAAATGCCTGCAAGCAGAAAAATAATCACCAAAGACTTATACATCACCCTTCTATCCTACAGCAGCCTCTTCTAGATCAAACTTCATCAATCCCAAAGTTTATTCAACAAAATTTTGGTCAACTTCTTGCTGCAATTAAGATTCTATGTTCTCTGAAATTAACAGCATTTCAGAACTATCCAAACCGCTTGGTCAGAACCCTCAGGACATGCACTACATTAGGACCCTGGGTGCCGGTTTCCCATCTGTGGGTACCGGAAGGAACATTTGGGAGGCTGGGTGTGGCTTCCTCCTTCATCTCTCCAGTTTCCCCAGAGATAAGAATAGACAATCTCGAAACAATGATTTCACCCACTTTTCCCTAACCTTCAAACCCTCCCACTCTAGTCAACCATGTAGTCATCATAAAAAAATAAATTTGTTATACTACTATATTCTTCACTGTAAAATCTCAATTAACTACGAAAATGTAGAGCCCATTACGGTGGCATAGTGGCTAAAGTGCTTGCTTTGCACGTGCCAGGATCCCACATGGGTGCCAGTTTTAATCCCGGCAGCCCCACTCCCCATCCAGCTTCCTGCTTGTGGCCTGAGAAAGTAGCCAAGGACAGCCCAAAAACTTGAGGACCTGCACCCATGTGAGAGACCCAGATGAAGTTCCTGGCACCTGGCTTTGGATAATTGTAGCTCTGCCATTGCAGTCACCTGGGAAGTGAATCATCAGATCATCCTGTCTCTCCTCCTCTGTATATCTGACTTTGCACTTAAAATACATCTTAAAAAAAAAAGAGGTACCATAATGGGTAGTTAGGTTGCCTCTGATTGACAAATTCAGACTAGTCCACTTCCAACCCAGCTTCCTTCTGATACATACAACGCAGGAGATAGTAGCTCATGGGTTATGTCCCCGAGTCCCTGCCAACCTTGTGGGTGAGATCCAGATTTCTGTCCTACCTTCGGCCTGGCCCAGATATGGCTCTTATCACTTGAAAAGGACCAGCAAATACAAAAAGATGAAATTAATAAAACACAGTTCAAAACTTTAGGAAAAAAACATACTTTGGCTGATGTCTTCGTATCTTTTTTATCTTTTGTTTGTGACAAAAAGGAATCTCTTTTTCCACTTGATTTTCTTTCCATGCCACTAATCTTCAAGCTTAATTGTGAATTTTCTGCCTGTTACATTAAAACAATGTCATTAAGGAAAATCACTCATTACATTCTCATTTTAAATCTCAAATCTCTTCTGATTACTGAAGTCTATTAAAATCCAAGAATGCAAAAACTACACTCTAAAGCAGAAAATGGACTTGATTCCTGAGAGGTTCACAATGGATTTTTTTTTATCAAATTTCATAAATTTCAAAAGATGTATCACAGAAAAACTGCAAAGTGAATCAAACTTTTAGACTCAAATGTTCTACCTATTACTTGAAATATTTAAGGAAAATATTTAAGTAGCTATTAAAAAGTAAATATGACAAAGCTATAAACTTGAGGACACAGCATAAATTGTATCCTTACTCCAAACACTATCTGCCACTAAGGGGTAAGAACTGGAAGAGCCAGAGTCCAAGTAGGCACCTAGCTACAGGATGAAAGGTGCCAAGTAGAGTCTTACCCTCTGAACCCAGCCCCTGCACCTGAGGTTACCCTTTAATTCCATTTCCCATGAAAATGTTGACATACCACTATCAATCTCTCATCAAAAGATACGGCTTTTATAGACCATGGAGGCTTAGGAAGTACAGTCATGTGGGAGAACTTTTCACTTTTGCCAAAAGAAAAAGTATAGTACTATGTCAGCAGTACCATTTTCTTTGTCCTACACTTTATAATGATTACTTACGTGTCATGTGTTACTGAACAGAAATAAGTGTTGTTAGCATGTCCTCTCTCTCATGGTTATTATGCTCATTTCTTCCTTCCCTAACCTTTTCCTTCACAAAATACTGATGCATAAACCAAAGTAACAGGTTATTGTGGGATGTGAAATCAAGGATCTGGATTTCTAACCGAAAAAATTAGTGTTCCATTAAAATAAACAAGAAACTAAAGAGTTGATCATGCTTGGATGTGGATACTAGTAAACTATTTTTATCAGTTCTTCCGAAAAGAACGTTTACCAAAGCAATATGAGGTACCTGTAGTTTCAAATTGTTCTTGTAAGAATCTCTCATGGAATATGTATCTTCAATTATTTCAACTATTCAAATGTTCAAAAATTAAAACTTACTGCATCTGAAAATGGTCCACTGGATTCCTCCATGATTTCAACATTTTCCAAACCAGGTAACAGAAGCAGAGATTTCTGTTTGGCTTGTCTCAGTACTTGTCTTTTAAGAAACAAATTTATACAACAGATGTGAGTAAACAGTATTACTACTGGGTATGTACAAACTCAATAAGAATTACAATCTTGAGTAAACAAAACACCTGACTTAAAGTCTCTTACTACACATGTATAAAGAAACGGAGAAACTACAGAACCTGAATTTTTCTCTGTAACTTTCAAAAGTTCTAATATTTCTGAAATAACAAGATTCCTACATTACACTTTCTATCATGGAAAATTTTAAGGAAAAGCAAAATGATTACAGAAAGCAGCATTTGGAGTAGTTGAATTGCCAGTTAGGATCTCTGGCACTTGGCTCTAATCCCAGCTACATCTCTCCCAAATAAGTTTACTGCTAAGTGCACCCTAACTGGTGAGTCTTCAAGTACTTAGATCCCAGCCACCTGTTTGAAAGACCCATACTCAATTCTGGACCACTGGCTTTGTTATAGCTCAGCACAGTTTGTTGCAGGCATTTGGATCTAATCAGCAAAACACACTAGAAAGAATTAAGTAAAACTGTCCTTAAAAACAAAGCAAAACAAAACAAGACAAAACATCCAGGTCCAGCATGATAGCCTAGAAACTAAAGTCCTTGCATTATAATCACCAAGATCCCATATGGGCAACGGTTCATATTGCGACTGCTTCATTTCCCTTACAACTCCCTGCCTGTGGCCTGGGAAAACAGTCAAGGACAGACCAAGACCTTGGGATCCTGTATCCATGTCAGAGAACTGAAAGAAGCTATTGGCTTGGGAACTGCTCAGCTCCAGCCATTGTGGTCACTTGGGGAGTGAACCAGCAGAGGGAAGCTCTTTCTGTTTCTTCTCTCTGTAAATCTTTCTGATAAAAACAAGTCATTAAAGAAATTTTCCTGCCTTTCACACTTCTTTTATTAAGGATAATTGCAAGTTTTTTCAATTGCTAAAATCAATGTTACCTTAGTAATCAAAGACAAGGTAAAATGGCTCACAACTAGCACAAATTCCAACAATTATGCAATGACTGCTCCCAGATGATTAGTAGATAAATACAACACGATAATAGCAGTACAAAAGTTTTGTTGTTAGCTTACTTTAAGTCCTCAGGATAAATTAATGTTGTCACTTTAGCAAATGTCGCATTCCAGAATTGAGCACTCTGTTTGCGTATCTGTTTATTCTTGTGCAGAAATATTATGCATAACAGTGGGGAGAGTTGTTCAAGAAATTCATTGTCGTAAGATCCAGTGTAGTTGAATTGTAGACAGGTAATAATTTCTCCTAGTAGCTTTTCTAACTACAAAAAAAGCAAAAAATACAGCATCATCAGTTTACAGAACACACTAATTTTAAAAAGTGAAACAATTTTAACTGAATTCTCAAAATCATCTTTATGAACAGTACATTTCATTACTGAAACTACAGCTTCATTTTTAGATCTTCCATTAACAAAAAAATTAACAAAAATGAGTATTTCTCTTTGTAAATTTTTACCTACAAAATTTAAGGCAACATCCATCATGCACAAAAAGAAGTTTGAGCTTAGGAGCCAGGTTGCAGATTAGTGGGTAAAGACACAGCCCACAATACCAGCTTTTCATTAAAGCGCCAATTCATGTCCTAGCTGTTCCATTTCCAATCCAACGGCTTAAACGGCTTGCTAATCATGTGGCAAAGGCAGCAGCAGTGTTTGAGGCCCCGAAACCAATGTTGGAAAGCAATTTGAAGCTTTTGACTACTGCCTTTGGCCTGTACAGCCTTGGTGATTGTGGTCATGGGGGAAGCAAACCAGCAGATGGAAGCACTCTATTACACTTTCAAAACAAAACTGTCAATCTAAAAAAATAACATCTTGAATTTATACTAACATTACTGAACCCTTTAAAAAAAAGTGAATTTATATTTTTGTAAGTATATTAAAGGTTAAGAATAGTAATCTTTAGAAACCAGAATTCTGGGAGGAATCATTGCGGCTACTCCATTTTTGATCCTCCTCCCTGATACTGGTAAAGTCTGCAGAAGAGCCCAAGTGTTCCGGTCCCTGCCACCTAGATGAGACATCAAGATGAAGCTCCTGGCTCCATCCTGCTGCACTGTACTGCTGGCAGCAGTGTCAATCTTAATACTGAATAAATATAGAAATATCTTACCCTCTCCCTCCGTCATCCCACAAAACATTCAACATAAATGATTTTTACAAAATTATTTTGAAGAAAAATAATTTAACATGAAAATGTGCTTTACGGGAAGTTATCAGTTATCATTTTTACCTTGATGCTCAGACAACTATACACTCTAGGAGCTTCATCAAGCCTAGGAATATAGAACAATGTGACTTTTAGTTTATAAGTTGACACCACTGTCTACAAATTAAACCTAGAAATGAGCAAATAGGACATTAAAAAAAGAAATCTAATGATACAAAAAAGTACATCGTCTTACAAAAAAAGGACTCACAGGGCCAAATAAGAAATACTTAACAAACTTTAAAGAAATCTAAAAAGAGCTCTCAAATGCTCTTATCAGTTGCTCATTATCCTATTTAAGCACAAATAATCTATAATGAAATAAGGACAAAAAAACTGTAGAAGTTCATGGCTGTTGGGTTGTGGTCCGTATTTTATAAAATCTGTCCCTATGGACCAGGCACACTGATTCAAAAGCTAAATCCTTGCCTTGCAATGGTGCGATTCCACATGGTTACCAGCTCATGTCCCGGTTGCTATGTTCCCATCCAGCTCCCTGCTTGTGGCCTAGGAGGGCAGCTGAGAATTACCCAAAGCCCTGCACCTGGGTGGGAGACCCAGAAGAAGCATCTAGGTTCCTAACTTTAAATTGGCTCAGCTGCAGGCACTGCAGCCAGTTGGGGAGGCAACCAGTGAAGGGAAGATTTTTTTTACTCTCCTCTGTAAATCTGCCTTTCCAATAAAAAGTAAATCTTTGGGGAAAAAAACAATTGTCCCTAACGCATTCTGAATGAATCTAATTTGACAAGACAAAGTGTACTGATCGAACCCTTCTTGGTTTTTAACAGCATTAATGAATCCTCTCAAAATGGCTTCAACAATTGATTATTTGTGGTTTTTTCCAGGTTTTAGCACATCGCCCACTTTGATTTAAATGTAAAAGTAGTACAAATATATTCAAACTTTTGTACTTATGTAATTTATGTAAATTAAATAATTTGAATGTATATTTTTTCAACTAGCAGTTTAATTTCTTACTAAACCAGTAGCAAGTGTGAGCAAGATTTATGTACAATGTTCAACTGTTATGAGGAAGTCTGTTTTACATTCCCTAATCATGAACTGTTAAAAAAAAACTGCAAAACTGTAATCTTTTGCAGACATTAGTCAAATTCCTATGATGCAACATGCCTACAACACAAATGTGCATGCTACACCTACAGAACATTTAATAGGTGTGCTGCTTTCCACAAGCGATTCTAAACACGTAACAGTTGAAAAGTTATTATGAATAACATGCAAAAATAAGGCAATCTCTACTTCACATTTCTGTAATAACCCTAACAGAAGACAGTTTCTTAGCCTCAAAGCCACTCAACTGTCAAGATTATCATTACAAAGCTGGTATCAAAATTAGCTGTCAATAAACATAAATTAAATAATTTATATTATAAAATAAATAATGAAACTATTAAGGCCAAAATACTTACTTTGCGTTTTCAAAAAACAATGCCAGCGGTCTTGTTAAAGTTGCAAATATTTTTTGCATTACAGAAGGTAATGAAATATGTCCAAGTATACTGGAGAGAATGCTGGTGACCGAGTTGCCCACAGCCAGCAGAGTGTCCGAATGAACTTCTTTGAAGCTCAGAGTGTGGAAAGCATAGATTACTCTCACAATAAGTTTAAATAAAGAAGCCAATTTCCCTAGGGGCTCCTTCTTCTTTTTGGACCAATCTGAAGGTCTCTGCGGTGCTAAGATAAAATTGCATTCATTAAAAACTCAAGTATTTTGGAAAGTGTCACTATCCATCTTTACACAATCCATCCCACATAAATGCTAGCTTAATATTTTTGCTTTAAGCTGACACTGCAAATATTAATATGCCACTAGCGCTGAAAGTTACTACACATTAGACCTGCAGATAAAGGAAAGCTAGCTAGTTCATATACCCACAAAAAGAATTTAGAAAAATGAGTCTATTTCCTCTAGGAAAAAATATACTAAACTTCAAACTTGTCATTCTTTTATCCCCAAAATGTAGCAATTTATAAAGAAACAGGAATCAATTGTTTCCAAGCTAAATCATTAACTCGCTCATAAAAAAAAAAATCTTAAGAATTTTCACTAGAAATTGCTACTGGCATTATATAAGGTATGTATGTTTGACACATCTGCAAACATGCTTAATTCTTATATATTTTTTTCCAATTTAACAGATTCAGAAAAAGGACAGGAATTTTCTTCATAAAAAGATTAACTGAAAAGCAAACTAAATTTACACTGTATCCTTTTTAAACCACTTTCTCAAGGTACCTATAGAACTCACATTTTTCTCAATCAGAAAAACCACACTATTCCAACATTACTTTTTCTCCTTTTAAACAAACCAACTTTCTAAAAATGTTAACGCAGTGATAATTAAAAATTAAACCTAAGCTGTAAAATGAAACTTCAGGAGCTGTATTACAGAAGGGAAAGAAGTCAACTTTGACTCCTATAATCTGTTCTCAAACAGAAATATACCTGAAAACAACAGTCAGATATTCAGGGGCCCACAAGGTGGTATAGGAGGGTAGCACTTGGCCTGCAGCACTGGCATCCCACATGGGTCGCGGTTCAAATCTTGCCTATTCTACTTGTGATCCAGCACCCTGATAATTTAGGCTTGGGAAAGCAGCAGAGGATGGCACACAGGCCAGAACAACCATAAGGGAATTATCGGTGATTAACTGAATCATAATTAAATTCTCAAACATTAGAAATGCTTCAAACTGAAATGAGATCCTAGAGCTTCTGATATGATGAACTGAACTAGGATAAAATACTGAAATGGAACCCCAGGAGTTCATACTGAAAAAAACACGGATGCTACATTTTTTTCATATTATTATGATGTCTCCAATATCTGCATGTGACTAGTGCCCATTAAAAACAAGATGCTAGGTGCTATTATAGAGAATTGGAATGTATTGCAAACTTAACCAGAAAGGCATGAACAACATCAACTAACATTCTCAATCAGTGCCAGATAATCACTGTAAATACCTATATGGGAGTAACACTATAAAAACGTATGGATCTATTTTAAGAATTACATTTCAAATGCTCAATATTTACAACAAAAAATCTAAAATTTTTTTTATAAGTAAGCTACATAGTTGTAAAAATGGAAAAAACATAATAAATAAGTTTTAATGGTAAAAAAACAGGTTAAATTTATGGAACAATGTTGCTTGGGGAATTTTAATAATGGACAGACTCCATATTTTCTTCAAAATCTTCATGTCAACTTACAGTTCCAAATAGAACTTTAACCAACATTTAAATTATTTAAATCATTGTTTTTGGATAAACCAAAATCTGTAATTAATAAATTCTATGTTACAAAAAATTAAAGACATGCACTCAAGTTCCAAATATATTAACTTACATGCTTAAAAAAGACTAGAAAGTTAGATAAGATGGGAAAAGCTGGAAGGAGTTACTGTGACATCTATTCACTAGCATGTGTGAAACACAGAATGAACCAACAGATACTTACATTTAACTTTAGACTGGTATTTAACATTATACGGTGAAAAATCAATGCAATCAACCATTACACTAATTACATGAATGATCCTCTCTAAAAATAACAAATCCTAGAGAAAAAGAGCAAGCACAATAATTAGAAACTTATGCATAATACCAAACATGAAAGTTCTAATTCCCACATGGATTGAAAAAAAAAAAATGACATTTTTACAAGAGGCATTTTAAGTATGGAATATATATTTCCCAGTTAACAGCTGTGGGTCAAAAACAAAGTTTTTTTTTAAAAAGATTCATTTTTATTGGAAAGTGAGATTTACAGAGAGAAGTACAGAAAAAAAAACTTCCACCTGCTGGTTCACTCCCCAAATGGCAGCAATACCCAGACCTAAGTGGACATGAAGCCAGGAGCCTCTTCCTGGTCATCTCTGTGGTCCCAATGTTTTGGGCCATCTTCTACTTTTCCCAGGCCACAATCAGGGAGCCTAATGGAAAAGCAAAACAGCCAGAACAATGAATTGGCACTCATAAAATATGGGTGTGTGCAGGCAAAGGATTAGGTAATTGGCACATTTTGCGAACTCTGAATACTGTATGCCTGTTAAAAAAAAACTGCAATGCATTGATTTTTCTTGTAACTATTCTGTAAGCAATATACACTGCTATTATGCATTTATATTTAACAGGACAATACATGCCAGTTACATGGAAACAATTCCATTTAATTCCAAAAATCTGGGCCTCCGGCACACTGATACTCTTGAGAAGAAAATGTTCCTGGCAACCATTCTTGTTACCAAAGAAGTCAACTTGCACTTTCAGGGCCTGGCAGAGCAGCCTAGAGACTGAAGTCCTGCCTACACGTGCCAAGAGCCTATATGGGTGCCGCTTCTAATCCTGGCTGCTCCACTTCCCATCCAGCTCCCTACTTGTGCCCTGGAAAGCAGTTAAGGACTGTCCAAAGCCTTGGGACCCTGCACCCGAATAGGAGACCCAAAAGAGACTCCTGGCTTCGGATTTGCTCAGCTCTAGCCACTTAAGCTACTTGTAGAGTGAAGCAGCAAAAGAAAGATCTTTGTCTCTCCTTTTCTCTGTAATTCTGCCTTTCCAGTAAAATAAATCTTAGAAAAAAAAATTACGGAATTTCTAAATGAGTAACAAAAGAGCTACCAGACATGAGATGGGAAGGAGGAACAAAGCATATAGTAGTAAAAACAGCAGTAAAAGAGTCCACTACTAATGTTCTTAAAACACTGACAGTTGAGGAGCCTGAAGACGCACAACAGTTTCCCTAGCATTAGTGAATAACACTTCATAGCTGTTAAGGCCCATTTACTTCAAGTGAACCTTTGGAAGACAAAAAACAAAAAACAACCACAAATCTGTACAAACTCACAGCAAAGTCTTCTTCTTCCACACTGGATAAAATCTTAAAGCAAAGCTCCTCACAACACAAGTTTTCTTCTGCTGTTGCCACCAAAGCTGCACAACGGGCAAATGCTCTATATAATTCTGACCAAGCTTTAAGTAAGGTTTTCATAGTGGCCTGAAAATAACAATAGCACAATTATGAATGTATAATAACATATGAAGGTCACAACACAATACAGCTGTAAATTTATTACTGAAACATGTAATATACAAGATCAGCCACTTTACCCATTTTACTTAATAAAAACTCAAAGTATCAGTGTTACATCAGTAATTATCAAAAGTACAAAAGAATGTCTTCAAAATTTCAACCTGCTCCAAAAATTTAGTTTCGGAAGAATAATTATAATAACGCATTATAATAGAGGAAAACGTTAATCTTCAGAAAACCACAAATTATTCCCATGAAAAAAACCATAGCAGTCTTACCGCTGGAAATTTCTGTGTTGAAAATATATGATTTATTGGTAAGGTTAATGCACCATAGATGGCACTAAAATTATGTTCCAAGGCATCACCTTGATTCACTTCATTGGTCTAAAATAACAAAGTTATACAAATTACTATCAACTTCTATCCTCAATTTAATATACTCACAATATGATAAACTCCTGTTACCTGTGATTGAGATCTGATCTGTATACAAAACCTTTAGATACAACCAAATTAGCATGAGTTTATATTGCATTAATTCGACTGATCCAATGAACGGCCTCGCATATTAGGAGAAAAAAGTAGACATGGAAAACACACAAGGAAGACCACGTGTAGAGAAACTGAAGTGACGTAGCTGCCTCAGGGATTGCCGGCAACCACCAGAAGCTAACAAGTCTAACAGTCTAAAAGGAAACCTTCACCCACTGGTTCATTCTCCAACGGGCTGCAATAGCTGGGGCTAGACCTTCCCAAGGCCACCCCAAAGCCAAGAGCTCTTTCCAAGTCTTCTACGTGGATACTTGAGGGCCCACACTCGTGCCACACTCCACTGCTTTCCCAGACCTATTATTGGGGAACTGAATTAGTTTGGAACAGCCAAGGCACAAACCCGCACCCCTAGGAGACGGCTGTCAGGCAGCAGCAGCTGTACCCACTGTGACTCAACTCTAAGTCCCACTATACAATCTCAACGAGACAAAATTGTCCATCGGTTCTAAGCTTCCATTTTCAGGGACAGCACTGTGGCACTGCATTTTAAACTGCCACACACAAGATCAGAACCTTACATAGCCAACTGTTTGTGTCCTGGCTCTAACACTTCTCCACCCAGCTCTTTGCTAGTGCTTGGGAAAGAGTGCAAGATGGCCCAATACTGGGCCTTTGCCACCACCGTGGGGGACATTAATGCAATTCCAGGCTACTGAGCTCAGCCTGATCCATATTTAGCTATTGCAACCACTTGATGAGTGAACAATCAGGTCAAAGATCTTTCTGTCCCTCCGTATCACCGGTAAAAAAGAATAAATTTTTAAGTTGCATTTATTATTATAAAGGCAGCTTTACAGATAATGAGCTTCCATCCACTGGTTCACTCACCAAAGGGCATCAATGGCTAAAGCAGAGTAGATCCCAAAACCAGGAGCTTCTTTGAGGTCTCCCATGCAGTGCACCATCCCAAAGCTTTCGGCTTTCCTCAACTGCTTTCCCAGGCCACAAGCAGGGGAAGGTAAGTGGAGCAGCCGGGACACAAACCAATATTCATATGGGATCCCGGCATATGCAAAGCAAGGACTTTTGCCATTAGGCTACCATGCTTGGGACCCCAAAACAAATAAATCTTTTCTTTGCTCTCAAGATTAAAAAAAAAAAGACAATACCTACCAACACCATTCACTACACAAACTGGACTGCACTGCACGTATGCCCAAAGACACTTTGACATTCTTCATTCCGAAGGCTGGTGCAGGGGACTAAGCCTCTATCTGCAAACTAGGTATCCTCTGTGGGTGTCCATTTTGGCACTGGCTGCTCAACTTTCAATCTTGCTCCCCACTCGTTTGCATGGGAAATCAGTAGTGGACTGCTGAAGTAATACAGGAGACCTGGGCAAAGCTCCAGTCTGCTGATTTGGCTTGGCAAAGAATGACCAAAATGGTCACTCAAGACAATAAACCAGTGGGTCGAAGATCCCTCTTACCTCTCTGTAAGTGTTTCAAATTTTAAAAAGCTCTTTAAAATGGCATTAAAATGTTATACTACGGGTCCAGCATGGTAGCCTAGCAGTTAAAAGTTCTTGCCTTACATGTGCCGGGATCCCATATGGGCATTGGTTCTAATCCCCGCAGCTCCACTTCCCATCCAGCTCCCTGCTTGCAGCCTGGGAAAACAGTCAGGGATAGGCCAAAGCCTTTGGACCCTGCACCCACGTGGGAGACCAGGAAGAAGTTCCTGGCTCCTGGCTTCAGATCAGCACAGCTCTGGTTGTTGCAACCACTTGGGGAGTGAAGCATCGAATGGAAGATCTTCCTCTCAGTGTCTCCTACTCTGTTATTATCTGGATTTCCAATTAAAAAATAAATAAACCTTTAAAAAAAAGTTACACTATTACAAATTCAGTGCAGGCTGCAGCCATCTCTAAAGTGATGTCTTCACTCTATAGGATTCCCAAGCAGCACGTGAAGCTCCTCAATTGAGCCACAAGCAGCCAGAAGCTGATGATCGTATGAAGCATGAAACAACTGAAAACTACCACCCCGACTGAGACCTGCGGGTGCTACTTACTGCACCTCTTCCAAAGCCCACGTGAGCAGCTGTGTCACTAAGGGCTAAAAGCTACCTTCTGGGAAAATACGTCAAGTGGGTGGAAGTGGGAGCAGGAGGACACCAAATCAGCCCATCACATGAGAAACAGTAAGTCTTCTACTTAACTTCAAACTTAATTTCATTTCCCCTTGTACTCTAACACAAAAAAAATGAAAATACTCTAAATTTGGTTTAAAAAAAAAGATACAGCACACTTTTATCATACCTGATTAATGAGTTCAGTTAACGGCGTGACTATAATGCTCCACATTCTCCACAGATGTTCCTTGTTCTCCAATTGCTTCGCATTCTGATTTATAACACTTAGTACAGAGTCACTGAAAGCCAGTGGTGAAGTCGGACCAGAAAGCACACAGGCTACAAGTGTCTCCAGATTGAGAAAAAACCTGAAAAAAAAATTAAAAATGTACTATAATCTTTCACACATTAAATGTACAATGACAATTCCAAGGATGCAAAGAATATGAAATGAATTTCAATATTTCATTTACTAATTTAAACAAACACCATGATAGTATACATGTATAAATCAAAAGAATCTGATGTCATAACATCTCTAACAAAGAAGTTTGAGGAGAAAGGAGGAACTTACTTTTCATCTGCTATGCCACATTCCAGGAAATTCTCACTACAAATTAACTGAATTAAGAACAAAGCTGGAGTCCCCTGAAGAAAGTAAAGCATGAAGTCAGTCTTCTCATGAACAGCATATCAGTTTCCAATACTCATTTAAGAAACACTGTTAAGATAACTTCCTTATCTTTCATTATTACTTAAAATTTGACAACTTTTTTTGCATAATGTAAACCATACACACATATAAAGCTCTGAATATTGTAGTCATTCCATCAATACAAGAAATCAAGGAACTGGTGACTTCAGACACAGAACATCAACGTAACCCACAGTACCCATTATGCATATATTAAGCAGAGTTCAAATGATGAACTCAAGGCTCCTAACCACACAGAACCTGACCAGCAGTTCTGTTACGTATAAACACAACTTTCCTTCTGCAGGTCATTATAGAAAATTGCTTCCACATTAACTATATGATTAACATTACTGCATTACTTTATCAGCTCTTTAATTTGGTCAACAAATTGCAAATCCAAAATTCTCAATCTTGTAATCATAAAGTATACTTTTTTACGAACGGTAATCATCATGGAACTCATGTTTTTGACCAATCTTTAGCATATCATTACATTTAAGATACTTGCATTAAGAATATCCATATTAGCAACCTGATATGCCGGTGAACCTAATACTTTCTGGGGAAGTCCTTTAATTGCAATTTCCATGAGGACCTAAGAAAGATTAAAAAGTTTCACAATAAATTAGCCATAAAAATATCACTTTAGTAACGGTAAATCAGCATCAACTACTTTTTTTACTTAAAATTTCACAAGTTGAATTGTCATTCCTTCAAAATGAATAAATCCGTTTCTATCAATACAAATGTATTCATTGTTAAGATTAAACAAATGTACAGAAAGTCACCCAAAAGACATTTACCACCAGGGATAACTAATACATTCAATTTAGAATCCAATTTCCTGGGCCTGGCTCAATGGCTCAACTGACTATTGATCCCCCCAAAAGCCCAAGCATCCCACATGAGCACCAGTTTGTGTCCTGGCCGCTCCAGCTCCCATCACGCTCCTAGCTTGTGGCCCAAGAAAGCAGTGCAGGATGGCTCAAGTTCACGAGGGACTGCACCTGTGTGAGACCCAGAAGCAGCTCCTGGATCCTGACTTAACTGGCTCAGCTCCAGCCACTGCTGCCATTCAGGGAGTGAATGGCAGAATAAGATCTTTCTCTTGGTCTGTCCTTCCCTCCATAAATCTAGTAAAAATAAGTAAATCTTGAAAAATAATCTAACTTCTTGAGCATTTTGAGCTGCTTTTTAATATACACTAAGCCATACTATAGTATTACATCGTGTAATTCAGTGTTACTAACCTTTACAGCTAGCTTCATTCTTACATTGAACTGAACCAAATCAAGATATGATATCCAACTCAACTGTTTTTCTACTAATGACTTTGAGGTTACTTCTAGTTTCTTATACAGATAAAATCTGACGTAAATCAGATACTCACAGGTGTCAGAAATCAATTATTTCAAAGGATTGCCAGCTTAAATCTAACTTCCTAAATTGCTATCTTAAAATATCACTATGTAACCAGTCCCATTAACGATGAAAACTGTTACTGAAGAAAAAGCTTTCACAGTCCTGAGACACTGCTAGATAGTGACTCTGCACACCTCCCATTATGTTTGATATGATTCACTTTTTTGTGACTGATTACTACCATCTCTCTTTACAAGTAAGTAAAATAACAATAACACATACTTGGACAGAGATTCAATATAACAGCCAATGCTTATATTAACCATTTGGAAATAATGATGCATATAGAATCATAAGAAAAAATATTCTGTGTAACAGTACTGCTTATTCACTCTGCAGGATTTCAGAGGCTCGCTAAACAAAGACCCAATTCACACTTTCCTTCTCCACAATAAAAACAGGCACTATGGAATATACCAGCAAGCAATTCATGAAGTTCACTAATCTTACTAGAGTGCCAGACATTTTTCTTTAGCTCAACTTTCATACCTTTTACCCCACTTTCTTGGTGCGGTTGATTCCAGTGTTGTGTTTTGTTTTTCAGTTGCTGTCACAGCCATTTAATTAAGGTTTCAGAGGCCTCCAGTGTGGTTTAGCAAGTAAAACTTGTTGTGTTACCTATGGGCTCTCTGTTTACTAATGCACCTGCTGCAAGGCATCGTTGAGGGGAGGTTGGAGCTTCCCCAGAGGAAGCTCCTAGCTCTGGACAGGCCCAAGTCCAGCCTGAGGCTATCTGGGGATTAAACCAGGTGACGGATGAGCTCCCAGCCCCATAACTCTGTTTCAATTAAACAATTCTTTAAAAATTCAAATCCAGGGCCCAGCGGCATGGCCTAGTGGCTAAAGTCCTCACCTTGAATGCACCGGAATCCCATATGGGCACTGGTTCTAATCCCGGCAGCTCCACTTCCCATCCAACTCCCTGCTTGTGGTCTAGGAAAGCAGTTGAGGAGAGCCAGGTGCTTTGGGACACCCTGTACCCGCGTGGGAGACCTGGAGGAAGTTCCTGGCTCCTAGCTCCAAAAAGGCACAGCACCCACCGGCTGTTGCATTTACTCGGGGAGTGAATCATTGAACAGAAGATCTTCCTGTCTCTCCTCCTCTGTATATCTGACTTTGTAATAAAAAATCTTTTAAAAAAATAAATACAAAATAAATAAAACAAAAATTCAAATCCAGGGCCAAACCACCTGAGAGACCTGGAAAAATTTCCTGGCTTGTGGATTCAGATCTGCTCGGCTCAAGCTATGGGTTGTCACTTAGGGAGTGAACCAGCAGATGCAAGATCTTTTTCTCCTCTCCCTAAGCGGTTTTAAGCAACTACTAAATCAGTACTTCATATTTACAAAGTTAAACTGCTGGTAAAAAGTTGAAATATATAGCTGCTCAGACATTTTTGCTCATGTATCTTCACTTTTATCTTCAAAGTTTGGTTTTCAAAGTCCTACCTGATGGTACTATACTTACCAGTGATTTTGAAACAGGAAATGCTTCTGACTTCACTATGCCTTCCAAAGATTTTAGTAAAAGAGTCAAAATCTCAGAACCTGGTCTCTCTTTTTTATTACCTATCAAACAGTAAAAAGTTAGGGCTTTTAAACATGTGCATCCTTTTGGAGATATATTTCAAGAGCTATGAAAATCCATTTTTTACTAAGTAACTTGCTATGCTCAGCTTTTTTTCTAATTAAATTCTTCAGACTCGTAAGTCATACTATGCCTTCAGAAAGGTTCTTAATATTCTTCATTGTTCAGGTACGTATTAGTCGCACAGTAACGTTATTTAACTTCATTGAATTGTAAATCTGTTTTTCTTCCTGTTGATTTTGTATTATGGCTTCTTACTTAAGGAGATGTAGAGTAACTGTATAATGGAGACTATCATCCAGATGTGAGGACACAAAGGAATATGCACCTCTACTTCTGGATCAAAGATGGATTCCCAATGAAACTGTTGACTATATCTTAACAATGGGATGCTGAACTCTGCCATTGTACATGCCCACTGTAGGAGGACATTGTGAGCCTGGAAGGTCAGGGAGCACAGGTTTGCAGTTCATTGGACAGTATTTGCATGACAACAACCAAATAGCTACCTTTGGTATAAACAGAATGTAAATGATTACACCTGGTGTAATATACAAAACAAAAGGAATTCCAACCAATCAAGAGAGGGAAACAGTATGGACTCTCAGTGTATGAAGTCTGATGCCCCTAATAAACTTCGGCTTTGACCATCAGTCAGGGTCCACGCGTGTTATTATCGGCTCTGTGCACCAAGTCCATCGCTGCGGGACAGCGACACCCACAATGACGGACTTGTGACTGCTTATGAAAAGCTATACTACTCTATTAATATAGGGGAAAATCAGTGTGGGGGGGGGGTAAGATTTTGGGGGCGGAGGAAAAGAGAATTCCAAAAGCCATGGAACTGTATCATAAAAGAATTAAAAAAAAAAAAAAAAAAAAGTAACTGCTTTGCTTTTACAGCAAAGTCCAGAATTCTACAAAAAAATTTTAAGAATCATACACATAAGCCATTTACTAAGTGCTATAAAAATCATTTGATCAGGCCCCAGTGGCATGGCCTAGTAGCTAAAGTCCTCGCCTTGAACTTGCCGGAATCCCTTGTGGGCGCCGGTTCTAATCCCCACTGCTCCACTTCCCATTCAACTCTCTGCTTGTGGCCTGGGAAAGCAGTTGAGGACGGCCCTATGCTTTGGGATCCTGCACCCATGTGGGAGACCTGGAGGAAGTTCCTGGCTCCTGGCTCCTGGCTCCGAATCGGCACAGCACTGGCTGTAGTGCTCACTTGGGGAGTGAATCATCGAATGGAGGATCTTCCTCTCTATCTCTCCTCCTCTCTGTATATCTTTGTAATAAAAATAAATATGTCTTTAAAAAAATCATTTGATCAGTATTTTACTACTTACCTGATTCAGTAACTGATTTGACCAAGCTAATTAGCTCCTTCCAGATAGCACTGAGAATTGCATCTGTCAAACAGAATAGTTTCAATGAACTACATGTAACTACAAACGCTGAACCCTTCTTCCATGTAGTAAATTGGTATCTCCCCCTCTCACTGGAGAAAAAAACTGAAAACGTTTATCTCACACACCTTCTACCACACCTTGACCCTCCTCATTGTAATCGGAACCTTGTATAGGTATCCATCCCTAAACTATGTAATCAATATTCAAAATTTAGATAATTTTAGATTAAAAATGAAAAAGAATTTCCTTACAATACCCCATATAAATACTTTCTTATTGTGTTTGCAAAAACTAAAAACATTAAACATCAAATAGAATTCTATCCTGTTTCTGTGTATTCTGAATTTACTTTTGAGGCCAAGAAAAACAAACTCAGTAGGTATCTAACAAAAAAAAGTTATGACACATTTTCAACTTTTTATTACTCATTATCAGCCAGATTATACAATTTTCCAAGTTAGATATACACGCTGGACGTGCATCTGCTGGGGACAGTCTAGGAATCAGTCATAGCTGTTGCTGCACCACTTATTTTGTGACATTACAACACATATGCACAGCCCAGCTAACTTGTTATTACAACTCACTAACAGGGATTAAAGTTGCAACGCAGTAGGTGAAGGTGCCAACAGTAGCATTTATTGTCAGCATTTATGGACTGGACAAAAAAAAAACCTCCCTTCCCCCTCTATCTCCCTCCCTCTCTTTATCTCTGCCTTTCAAATAAAACAAATTCATGGAGCCCAGCATTGTGACATAACAGGTTAAGGTACCCCTGCATTGGTGGCATCCTACATGAACACTGGTGAAGCCCCTGCTGCTCCACTTTGATCAAGCTCCCTGCTAGAGTACCTGGGAAAGCAAAAGGTGGCCAGTGTCTTGGGGGCACTGCATCCAAAGAGACCCAAATCAAGATTCTGGCTTCTAGCTTTGGTCTGGCCAACCACAGATGATATGGCCACTGTTAGGGGAGTGAGCCAGCAGATACATCTCTCTGCCTTTCAAATAAATTTTTAAAAAATTTTGAAGAACAATGTTGCTTCGAAAATTAAGTGAGCAGCTGCTTCGTGGCACTGTGCATAAAATTGCCATGTGCAAAGCTGGGATTCCGTACAGGTAGCAGCTGCAGTCCCAATTGCTCCACTATCCATCCAGCTGCCCACTAACAGTTTGGGAAAAATAGTACAAGATGGCCCAAATGCTCAGGCCCCCGAACCCACATGGGCAACTCAGATGAAGCTTCTAGGTCCTGGCATCACACTGGCCCTGCCCTGGCCACTGAGGCCATTTAGGGAGTAAATCTATCTTTACACAACAACCAATGGAGGGTATTATATAAGCATCTCCTACTTGAACAAATACATTCTACAGTATTTACCAGATGCATCTCTTCCAACTGCAACGAAGCTATCATGAACAGCAGTGATAAGTGTATTCGCATGCTTGGAGAAAAAAGGAGGGCTGCTGATCAAGGGATGCTCAAGTGGCTCTAAAGAACAGAGATCAAAGAGAAATAGGCAAAACAAGATTCACAAAACATTAGATACAAAATTTCAGAAGGTCTCAAAAAATGTTTTGAATTTAACATTTATAATAATTCATATGTAAATTACAGAACATATTAGTTCTGGAAAACTTAATTCTCATCTTCACACAATGTTATAGAATTCCACATTATTTTAACAATTTAAATTTTTTAAAAACAAATACCTAAGCTCAATACAAGCTTGTTTTGCTTAGCGAAACTCAAGACTTCTGGACCCAACAGAAAATGGAGCAACATTTCAAGTCCCAAAAGTTGAATGGAAGGGATTGTGGCCATTCCACTTAAATTTGAACTCAAGTTCATCCTGGGGTTTACAGAAACTCCGTACGGGGAAGCACCTTAAAAAGAAAAGAAAAAGCTTATTACTTAATACTTAATTTTAGCATTGCAGACACAAATGTTTTATTTCCATAAAATATGTCATAAGAAGTTTCAGTCATTTCACCATATATTTATGCCTTGCAATTTCAATATATGCTATACTTGGAAAGAAGGGAATGACTGACCCAAAGCACTCACCACCCATGTAAAGGGAGCACTGGGAGTGTACAGGCAGAAACCCATCTTGAAACCCAATAGTCTTTGTGGCTTCCCCACCCCACCCCATTACTGATCTGCTACGCCACACTGGTGCTGGCCCTCCTCCGCCTGGCCGGCATTGGCCCTCTCCTTTGGCCCTCCCTCTCCTTTTCTCCAATTTTGTTCCAATCTCTTGAGCTCCCCTTCCTGCTTCAAAGCACAGCCCCCTCCTAGGCAGTGTGCATGTCCACTCTTCCCTGTTGCTTCGCCCAGATTCCTCTTATCCCAGAAGCTTACTGGATTTTCCTTCTCCAAAGAAATTTCCATCACCATTTGGAAGTAACAGGTTGGGACCAGAGATATCAAATGTATGTTTATTTAAAATTTAAAAATAGAAATCAAAATCAAATAGAATGGCTACCATAAACTGTATTAAAGTGATCACTTCAATGGTGCAAAACCTCAGCAACATTGTTTAAATGAACTACAGACACGTTCCATCTCACCTACTACAAAAAACATGCATTATCAATAGTCACAAAGGAAATAAAAATGTTTGAGAACACTATCACACAAACAGCATGCGAATGTGACAAAGAGTAAACATCTTTATCAAAAGCCTTTCAATAACAAATAAACAAAAATGTGTCTTACCTTTGGATACAGGAGTCATAGGACTTAGACCAGGAGAACTAGCTCCACGAGAGGAAGCACTAGGATCGGTGCTTATTGTGCTCTGAATCAGAGGCACACAAACCTATTAATCAAAACAAGAGGAAATTTCTATCAGGAAATTGCATAATTGAGTTCTTAAAATATTAGATTTTTTAAAAAAAGATTTAGTTAATGGAAAGACAAATTTGGAAAGCAGAGACAGGACTTCCAGCTGCTAGCTCACTCCCTAAATTGACCAAAGCTGAGCAGATACAAAGGCAGGAGCTCCCACCATGACTCTCTTTTGGGTGCAGTGTCCCAAGAACTTGGGCTATCCTTCCCTGCCTTCCCAGTCCATAAGCAAGGAGCCAGATAGGAACTAGAACAGCCGGGACATGAACTGCCACCCAAATGGATTACCACCACTTGCAGACTGAGGATTAGCCTACTGAGCTGGTCTCATAAAACTACATAGTGGCCAGCAACGCAGCACAGCAGCGAAATCTTGCTGCCTACCACACCTGACTTTGGCCTTGCCCAGCAGACCACTGCAGCCATTTGAAGAGTAAATCAGCAGAAGAAATGTCTGTACCTTCTCTCCTTGAAACTCTTCCAAATAAATCTCAAAAAGAAAAAAAAAAGGCTTAAAATTATCCCCACCTTTTGAGAATGTACTTTCTGATATGCAAACAAATTTTAAGTACTGCAAATTCACAATTAAAATGTACCCCAAAATAGGCAATGAAAATTGACATCCCCGCTGCTCCACTTCCCTTCCAGTTCCTTGCTTGTGGCCTAGGAAAGTAGCCGAGGATGGCCCAAAGCCTTGGGACTGTGTACCCATGTGGGGTAAATCTGTGGTTGCAGCCACTTGGGGAGCGAACCAATGGACAGGAAGTTTTATGTCTCTCCCCCTCTGTTTATCTGGCTTTCCAATAAAAATAATTAAAACCTTAAAAAAAAACCAACAGGGGCCAACACGATAGCTCATCACCCAAGTTCTCGCCTTGCACAAAACAAGATCCCACATGGGTGCCGGTTCTAATCCATCCAGCTCCCTGCTTGTGGCCTGGGAAAGCAGTAGAGGACAGCCCAAAGCCATGAGACCCCCCGCACCCATGTCTCATGGAAGAGGCTGGAGGCTCTGGGCTCTTGGCTTCAGACTGGCTCAGCTCTGGTCATTGTGGCCACGTGGGGAATAAATCAGTGGATGGAAAATCTTCCTCTGTCTCTCCTCCTCTCTATATATCTGACTTTCCAATAAAAACAATAAATCATAAAAATTACTAATCATCACCACATATTCTAAAAACTGCTACTGTTCAACTTTATATACACACAATGTATCACATAACTTTTTTTTTACACATTTACTTTACTTTTACTGCAAAGTCAGATATATAGAGGAGAGGAAGATCTGATGATTCTCCCCCCAAGTGGTCGCAATGACCAGGGCTGAGCCAGTCTGAAGCCAGGAGCTTCCTTGACTGCTTTCCCAGGCCACAAGCAGGGAGCCGGAAGGGAAGCAGGACTCTAGGGATTAGAACCAGTGCCCATATGGGATCCCAGCATGTTCAAGGCAAGGACTTCAGCTGCTAGGCCATCGCGCCGGGCACACATGATTTCTTTAGATTCCTAATGCCTCCACAGCAAGAAATCTGATTTTTTTTTGCAGTGAAGAGAGTAAGTGCTGGCTCTTTCAGCAAACTGAAGAATATTCCTTCATAAATGATTTCAAGTACTCTGCTAAGAAAAGCATTTTCATATATAACAGGCTACTAAATATAAGATCCAAGAAAATGAAAAATTTATTCTGATGGAAAAACAAAAGGGGGGCAGTTGTTTGTAACTTTTCAAGAGAATGCATTTTCCAGGGCCTGGTGTAGTACCTATGTGGCTGAAGTCCTCGCACTGAACGTGCTAGGATACCATAGGGTGTCAGTTCTAATCGCAGCTGCTCCACTACCCTTACAGCTCCCTGCTTTGGCCAAGAAAAGCAGTAGAGGACAGCCGAGAGCCTTGGGACCCTGCACCCAAATGGGAAACCTGGAAGAGGCTCCTAGCTTCAAATCGGCTCAGCTCCAATTGCAGCCACCTGTGGAGTGAACCAGCAGATGAAGTTCTTTCTGTCTCTGCTTCACTCTAGATTTGCCTTCCCAATAAAAAGACATCTTAAAAAAAGAGAATGTATTTTCCAGGAATTTTTGGAAGTTCCTATGTAGATACCAAAAATAGCTATTAGCTAGGTTGGGAAAACAGAAGACAGAGGACAAAACAAATCAACTGCATCAGTCATGTGTTAGCAGTGAAAATCTGGGCAAAAGGAGACTCTAACGTGAACTATGTCAGCCAGTGGATTCTGAAGAGATTTCATCGTGTCTGGAATGGTGAGACTGGCAGCAATTCCGAGCTGTTGAACTATCAAAACTGAATGAGCAGGACCCTCAGAGCATGTCCCACATTGGGGAAGCTGGGATGGGATGGGAGGCTGAGTGGGGCTTCTCCTTCCCACCTTACCCCAGACACAAGAAAAACAGTGGAAAAATTGGTCTTATCTAATTTCCTTTAGCCCTTGATCCTTTGTACCCCAGTCAACTATGAAGATAAGACAAAAGACTAGATTGGGGAGAACCTAAGAACACATTAACATTAATTAGAACATAGTTAACAATTGTAATGTTACCTGTTCAAAATTAGCAGGAAGATGAGGTCCAAGTCTTATCAGCAAATACCACCACACTTCTACTTTTGTTAATGCTAGTGTTTCTGTTCTCACGTGGATGGAACTTAAAGGCTGCATTAACAATTTGAGTCTTTTTGCACTACAAAGTATATCTTAAAACAAAATAAGCACACAAGTAAAACTTAAGACCTAAGCATCATTTTTAAGTTCACCAATGCAAGCAAGAGTATTTAAAAATTGTAAAACAGCATCAAAGACTGGTTAAAATGTCTCCAATCCCAAGGCCAATCGCAGTGCTTAAGTTTAATTCCAAGCTCCAGCTCCTACTGGCAGACGGCAGGTAGCATTCACAGGAATGTTGGAATGCATGCTGGATTATGCCTGTCCCAAACTCAACCAACTAGTGGACAAAAGCTATCAAAACTGTCCCTGACTTCATGATTTGATAAAACTGAATGATTGATACTCTGGAACACTAATAATCCGTGGGTAAGGTTATGCTCTTGTCCCTAGAACTTCCTGATGGATCCTCAAAACTGTAGCTTTCCCTATGGCTCCTCCGACCTCGGAAGTGCAGCAACTCCGTTGAATTCAATGCTGCCCCTGGAGAAGACGGATTCCCCAGTGAAACTGCCTCTAAGAACTGAATAACTAAATGTGTTTAATATTCTTCTTGTTCCACTACAGATCAAAAATGCAGACAAATTCTCCACCTTCTTAGAGTGTCTGAGGAAGACTTTAAATGTAATTTATTATTTATAAATAACAAATTCTTAACGGCCTTGGGCTTACAAAAACCATAGAAATTTGTGGTGGGATCCAAGAATAAATAACCCTGACACCCTCTTAAGAGGAGGCTGTATGTATAGAGTGGGAGGGGATCTCAGGGTGGAACAGGAGGATTAGACAAGGTCTGTATCCTAGTCCCGGAGACTCCCAGAGGCCTCCAAAGTGCTTTCGCCACAGAAGCAATGGATACTTTGCCAAGGATTGTCAGTATGGACACTGAGATCCATATCCCGACTGCCTAGGAGATCACAGGGAATATGAATGACCTCAGAGGCAGAGAGAACTCTGAGGTCAGTCATTTCCTATTGGATTTCCCACACGGGATGGTAGCAGCTCAAAACCCTCATATGATCTGGTGACATCGGAACTACAGCCCGCCCTGGGTAGCACAAGGATTCTAAATTTCCTTCTGGACTCAAGAGGAGCTTTCTTTCTCTGGTCCTTATCTAGTTCCAGCCTTGGCTCCAGGCCCTCTTACACCAACCATCAGGGTTGCTTGATGAAAAAAAAAAAGGTTTATAGTAGCCAGTTGTGTATATACCAAAATTGAGATGTCAAGGAAGTAGTTACAGGATGTGGTTAAGAACTTGCATGTTCTAACATACTGGTCACTCAACACCATGTTAATTGACTTCAATGATGTTGTTAAAAAAAATTTGTTCCACTGAAATGACAAAAGTGGACCAAATAACTTAATAGGCCATTCTCATTGTCGCTATCTTAAAATAAAGCACATTTTATTATGTCAAAAATACCTTGGGTCAAAAATGTAGTATAGCACGTTAAGATGCCATATGCAGGCCTGGCACAGTAGGCTACTGACTAAAGTCTTTTCCTTGCACACCCTGGGGATCCCATATTGGCACAGGTTCATATCCCGGCTGCTCCACAGCCCTTACAGCTCCCTGCTTGTTGCTTGGGAAAGCAGTCAAGCAGACCAAAACCTTGGGACCCTGCACCCGTATGAGACACCCAGCAGAAGCTCCTGGCTCCAGGCTTCAAATCGGCTCAGCTCCAGCCACTGCAGTAACTTGGGGAGTGAACCAGCAGATGATCTGTCTCTCTTCACTGTATAAATGTGATTTTCAAAATTTATTTATATATATATATAAATATATATTATGTATTATATATGTATGTATATGTATTATATATGTGTTATATATATATATACACACATATATGCTATATGAGTGCTGGTTAAAATCCCAGCTGCCCCACTTCCCATTCAGCCCAATGGTAATGCACTTGGAAAAGTAGTGAAGATGATCCTTTTAACAGACCAGGATGAAACTCCTAGAAACAGCCTATCCATTAAAGCCAGTTGTAGAGTAAGCCAGAGGATAAAAATCTTTTTCAACCTTTATCATCTAACAAGGACTTTCAAAGAAGTTTTTCTTAAATCTTTGTATTTAAAATTAATCATGAATGCTGCTGGGGTCCACTGATTATATGCTGGACATATAAATACTGATTCAGGTCTATCGTATCTCATCAATAACCATTCCCAAATTTCAGTACAAATATTAAATCTAACTCTAAACAAAATGCTTACACTGGATGAACAATGTGCGCTCACTGGTAATGCCTGCGAAAGCACCCGGATGGGCCCCTGAACCCACATGGGATAAAAAGAAGCTCCTGAGAACAGCTTTACAGACTGGCCCAGTTCCGGCCTTACAGCCATTTGGGGAATGAACCAGTGGATGGAAGATGTCTCTGTCTCCCTCCAACTAGCCCAAGTAAAATAAACAAATCTTTAAAAAATAATTTTCAAACATTGGTCTTGCTTTGCATATGACAGAATGGCACTTTCTATTCTTACAACTGTTCTTTCAGCTACTTTAACACTCCTCTAGTAAGTATGTGGGAACTAGAACTCAGCTCTGGGCCCAGCAGCATGGCCTAGTAGCTAAAGTCCTCGCCTTGAACTTGCCAGAATCCCTTGTGGGCGCCGGTTCTAATCCCCACTGCTCCACTTCCGATCCAGCTCCCTGTTTGTGGCTTAGGAAAGCAGCTGAGGATGACCCAGAGCTTTGGGATCCTGCACCCATGTGGGAGACCTGGAGGAAGTTCCTGGCTCCTGGCTCTGGACTGGCACAGCACCGGCTATTGCGCTCACTTGGCGAGTGAATCATCGGACAAAAGCTCCTCGTCTCTCTCTCTCCTCCTCTCCATATATTTGATTTTGTGTAAAAAAAAAAAAAAAAAAAAGAATTCAAATCTGACATTCCCCTTCGGACTCCTATGACCCAGAGGCTAAGAATGCCCGAGTAGAGCCCTCAGCTCCATTCCAGATATGTGGATTCTGCTTGGCTTGCTCAGGAATTTCAGAGTAAACCTGCAAACTGGGTACTCTCAATTCATTGGTCTCAAATTTAAAAAGAAAAAAATTTAAACATGACTTACCTGGATTTAAAGCAAAATTGTCTATTAAGCTTTTCCAAGCAATAAAAGCTATTTTTTTAATCATAGGTGTCCCACTACGAAATCCTAGTTCTTCTAACTGCAATAATGAATTGATGAAACTTCCACTTCGATGTAAGGTCTAAAAGAGAAAAATAAATCAGAAGCTACTTATGTAAGAAACAAATATAGAAGCAACTAATATCAATTGTTCATCCATTTAATTCTTGGTATTGGGAGTTAACAGACACAAAAGATAAGCTACTTTACAAAACATTCTTTACAAAATATTGACCATTAGGCGTGCGACTGGTGCAGCGGTTGGTATATAGCCTGCACCCCCAAATCCCATCGTCAGACTGCCCAGGTTGCTTCCTGGCTCTTTTTCCAAGCCCAGCTTCCTGTCACTGCTGCGTCCTTGCCAGAAAAATGGGAGAACCAAACCAAGTTCCCGGTTGCCAGCCTTGGTCTGGCTTAGTCGCTGTGAACAAGTAATGAATACAGACTGCATGCCTCTCAAGTTATAACAGACATGTAACATTTTAAGACTGTATATATACAAAGTACACAAAGTGGTGTAGGTGGATGTGTAAACAAAGCTCTAAAACATTAGGAGAAATCAGCCAAGTCAACAAATCCCAAATTTTATCAAAGTAATTTCAAAGACTGTAGGTCCACACTTGGATACCCCTTATTCAGAATGCCAGGAACCAGAAATACTTTGAATTTTTCCCCCAAGAGTTGAGTTGAGAATATATGTATACATAATGGGAATATTTGCATATATAAAACAAATCACCTTTAGAATGGAATCCAAATATAAGCCAAAGTTCACTTTTGTTTCAAATAACACTAAGCACACAGCCCAACCTTACATGACATCCGGTATAGTTTAACCCCACTCATGATGAGCACATGAAAAACAGTTATAGAGATGTTAAACCCCAAAAACATTAGAAACAATCTTTCCAAAAAGGCTGAAATATGTAAGAGCAGATACAATAATTCATGTAGAAAATGGTAAAATCTGCTAACAGCAAAAGAGTAGTGAATACCAGTTAACTAGTAAATCTGCCAAAACAAGGCCATCACAAACATCAACACTAAGTAGCTGTGAATCACATATAATCAAGAGTATGAACAAAAGTAAATGGCTTACAAAATAAAATTACTACAACTAATAGTCTGCAAACTGCTAAAAAAACAAGATCATTACAACCTTGTGTTTCTAAATACCAGCAACAAGCAATTTAAAAATGGAAAAAATAGTCACGTATTATCATTTGATGATAAAGAAATAATCTGAAAAATAAGTCAGGTAATTCTGCCACTGCAGGAACGTGAAAGAGTATACCTAAGTAAGCCTCAGGGTGTACAGGATCCCTCCTATCAGAGCTCTGATTCAAATCCTTTCCACCTTCCCACTAGGGTGCCTGGGAAAGCAGCATGTGATGGCTGCAGTACACTGACCTAACCCTGCCACCCAGGTGGGAGGCCAGGATGGAGTTCCTGGTTCCAGGGTTTAGCACGGCCCAGCCCCAAGAGTTGTGCTGGGGAGTCAGTCAGTGCATGCCAAGATTCTCTGTCTCTCAGCCTTTCAAATAATCAAATCTTCTAAAATAAAGTTTCATAGGGCCAGCACTGTGGCATAGCAAGCATTGGCATTCTCTATGCGCACACCAGTTCAAGCTGCTGGATTTCCTATCCCAGTCCATGCTAGTGCACCTAGCAAAGCAGCGGATGAGGACCTAGTCCTTAGCCTGACCCAGCCCTGGCAAGTGCAGCCACAGGGAAAACCAACTAGAATATCAAACACCTGTCTTCTCCCTTTCTTTCAAATGAACTAATCTTAAAATTCTGTCTTGCCAACAGACTCGAATCAGCATTAGGCAACAGTTAAACTACAAAGACATGTAGGGAGAATCAAAAGCGATCCTGACCACCTCTTAACAGGAGGCCATATGCACGGGGGGGGGGGGGCCAGAGTGGAGCAGGGGGACAGGAGGATAGTTGTATCCCAACCCTGAAAACTCCCGATCCTCACCAAGGACTATCAGTACGAGCACTAACGACTACACCCCAACCGCCAAGGAGACCACGGGGAATTGGAGTGCCTTCAGAGGCCAAGAACTCTGAGGTCATCCACTCCTGCTTGGATCTACCACATGGGATGGAAGAAATCCAAATCCTTCCTCACAGGATCAAAGGGCATCAGAACAACAGCCAGGAGCCCTGAGCAGTCCACAGAAACAGAACAGTAAATTCCCTTCGGGACTAGGCAGGGGAGGTCTCTCTGGTCCTCACTTGGTTCCAACTTGGGGTTCCCACCCTCTCTTGCAATGACCATCAGGATTGCTCCGGACACCCCTCAAAACAAATAACCAACCAACCAACCAATCTAGAATAGAGAACAAGGAAAGCTTAGAATCAGATAGGAAATGGTCAGTGTGGATTCACTTAGTAAGGTATAAGTGGGTAAGTAAGGTATAGGTAGGACACAAAGGTTAGTTACTCCTCACTAAGGTATTGAAGATTTCTCTGCACACCCCTCCTAAAACTGTTCTGCACCTAAACTGTTGACATGTCTTGTTAGAGTTATAAGCCAGTCTAGACTATCCGAAAAAAAGCCAGGTTCAGCAAAATTATGCTTCAATGCTATAAAATGCTAAATATTATAATGAAAATAGACATGAGACAGCTGAACAGTAATCTATAGCTATTTTAAGATGTATAGAACCCGGTTGTATATAAACTAAAATTGAAATGTCAATGAAGTAGTCACAGGATGTGGTTAAGAACTTGCATTTTTTTTTTTAAACATATTGGTTACTCAATACTATGTCAATTAACTCCACAATGTTATAAATTGTTGCTGAAGCTATGTTGGGGTTTTTAATTGATTGAGATGATACTCTGCTGGCTCCACCTTCAGACCAGAAAAGGTCTCCCCAACAAGCCGTTGAACTTATCTGGACAATAAGATGATGAACTCTATGCTTGGTATATGCTTGCAATGAAAGAATCTCAACTGAACTTGAACTGTGGCTATGCAACAAGGTGGAGGAATCCACCATAGGGGGAGGGTTTGGGGAGGGGTGGGGGGAAGCCCAGTACCTATCAAACTGTCACATAATACAATGTAATTAATAAAAAAAAATTCTGTCTTGCCATGAGGTCATAAATTTGTATTCTAAAAACTATAAAGCATTTCTAAATGAAGTTAAAATGGAAACACATTCATACTCAAGGACTAACATGTTAATACTATCAAAATCTACAGACTGAACAGTCTGTCCTCATTCCAAGTCTCAATCTCTTCAACAAATTCAAATATAGAAAGGTTGATCCTTAAATTCAAAAGGAACTGCAGAGCCCTGAATAGTAAATACAAAAAAAAAAAAAATTAAAAACGAAAAAAACAACTACTAAGACTTACATAATTCACTTCCAAATTTAGTACAACAGTAACTGAAACATGGTAATATAAAGAGTTGTAGCTCCTACAGAAATTACAAAGTTAGTGCTTGGTCAAGCACTCAACATACACAACCTTGCTTTACGGGTTTCTGTTAAATGACACCTCTATCATACCATAATCTATACTATTTACTGTATGTATTATTTATTCCTAACAGTGAACTAACATCCAACATAATCCAAGTCAGAACAAAGTTTATTTAATACACACAAAAGTATTTGCTCCAAAGGCACATCACAGTCTATTCTTATGAATACTGGACATTACTTCTGCTCAGGAGCATGTCAAACTGTGAAATCAAAAAAAGCATTTAAAAAAGAAAATGTGGGATCAAATGGACCATGAACAATGCAGTTACCTAAGGAAGGAGAAGTTAAACAATAGGGCACAGAATAACCTCGCCGTGACCTAAGCTTGGAACCATGCCCTCCAAGCTTACAAACTGAGAAATCTCCATATGAACTGAAAAAAATTAAGTTTTCAGCTGGAGTTTACAAAATACTTTTAGTACGCAGGAAAATGTGCAAATGAGGCAAATCATGAATGTAGTGGACATAAAGAAGGAACCAACAAAGCTGGTAGACACTGATTTAGCAGCTTAAGCGGCGGCCTGGGATGCATGAATGCATCCCACATGAGAATAACACCTTGGGGCCCAGCGGCATGGCCTAATGGCTAAAGTCTTCGCCTTGAATGCGCCGGAATCCCATACGGGTGCCGGTTCTAATCCCAGCAGCTCCACTTCCCATCCAGCTCCCTGCTTGTGGCCTGGGAAAGCAGCTGAGGACGGCCCTATGCTTTGGGATCCTGTACCCATGTGGGAGACCTGGAGCAAGTTCCTGGCTCCTGGCTCTGAATCAACACAGCACTGGCTGTTGTGCTCACTTGGGGAGTGAATCATCGAACGGAGGATCTTCCTCTCTCTCTCCTCCTCTCTGTATATCTGACTTTGTAATAAAAATAAATCTTAAAAAAAAAAGGAAAAAGAAAGTTCTCTCTCAAATGCACTTGGGAAGCAGCATGATAGGCCAGCCATTTGAATATCTGTCAGCCTTGTGGGAAATCCAGATGGAGTTCAGGTTCCTGATGGATTCAGTTTAGTCCTGACTGTCGCAGGAATCTGGTGAGCCAGCACATAGGAGCATTCATTAGCTCACTCCGCCTTCCAAATAAATCACCTTCAAAGGAAAAAAACTGGGATGGAATGGCATAGAACATTCAGACCATTAATTATCACACTTACCTTCCCAAGAAGTTTGACAAACAAAGGCCATAATTTTAACACGTATGTCTCATTTTTGTTCATAAATAGCTTCTGGAGCTCTGAGAATAATTTCTATGAACAAAAGCAAAATATTTACCAAATTAGCATCTGGAATGGGGAAAAAAGACCCACTGCCAAAATCTAGACACAATTTTCAAATTACGTTCTCTCAAATAACCAAAACAGTCCTCACGCCAAAATAACATTAAAAATCTTCAGCAGTGCATCAGAAAGCTTAAAAGTATTGGCATTGCAGCACAGTAAGTTTACCAACCACGTGCAGCAACAACATCCCATAGGGATGCCATTTTAAATCCTAGCTGCTCAAGTTTCAAATCACCTGCCTGATAATGTGCCCGGAAAAGCAGCAGCAGATCATTCAAGTGCTTGGACTCTTGCACTCACATGGAAGACCCAAAAGAGGTTTTAACCTCCTGGTTTTGGCCTGGCACAGCTTTTGCACAAGTTACTGCTGCTGCAATAATTTGGAAAGATAAATCAGTGGTTTTTGTCATTCCTTTTCTCTAGCTCTGCCTCTAAAATCTTCCAAGAAAAAAAAGGTACTGCAGGAGAAATACAGATGTTTTTAAAGTTACACAATAAATATTTGAGAACACACAATATGGTGCTGCCATGAACATTTACTGAGCATGCATTACTACTTACCTGGCCTTCTTACAACTCTCCAATCTATCTTACTCTTTTTTTTTAAAGGCTTATTTTATTTTTATTGGAAAGGCGGATATACAGAGAGGAGAAAGAGAGGAAGATTTCCGTCCGATGATTCACTCCCCAAGTGAGCTCAATGGTCGATGCTAAGCCAATCTGTAGCCAGGAGCCTCTTCCGGATCTCCCACGCAGGTGCAGGGTCCCAAGGCTTTGGGCCATCCTCGACTGCTTTCCCGGGCCACAGGCAGGGAGCTGGATGGGAAGCGGGGCCGCCGGGATTAGAACCGGTGTCCATATGGGATCCCGGGCGTGCAAGGCGAGGACCTTAACCACTGCGCCACCGCGCCCAAATCTATCTTACTCTTATCCCAGAAAACTTCAGATGTCTATAACTAGATTTCAAGACCGGCACAATGGCTCAGCGGGCTAATCCTTTGCCTTTCAAGTGCCAGCTACTGTCCCAAATGATTCACTTTCCTTGTAGCTCTGTGCTAGTGACCCAAGAAAGCAGTCGAGGATGGCCTAAAGCTTGAGACCCTGCACCTGAAAGAAGCACCCAGCTTTGGATCAGCTCAGCTCAGCTTCAGCTATTGCAGCCACTGGGGGAGTGAGCCAATGGATGGAAACTTTCTCTGTCACTCCTCTGTAAACTTGTCTTTTCAATAAAAATTAAAAATCTTTTTAAAATATGGGCCCAACCCGATAGCCTCGTGGCTAAATTCTCGCCTTGCACATACCAGGATCCCATAAGGGTGCCGGTTATTAAAAAAAAAAAGGGGGGGGTGGTCTAAGGACGGGACATCTCACGCCTAGATCCCACAGGCCAGCCACCCTGGGCACGTGGTGAGCTGTCCCCAGAGCTGCCTGGGCTCCGGGGGCTGTTCCCTTTGGCCGCCCGGCGGGGGAGCTCTGGGATTTTGGTGGTTTGAATAACTGCTTATGTAGCTCCAAGTTGAACCCACTGTGCTTCTGGGATGTGAGTCAATCCCAAAGATTCCCAATGACAGTAACTCTTCCTTTGAAGAAGTTTGAAGAACAATGCTGAGCAAAAGCTCAGTTCATGCAAAAGCTAAGGCTCGGGGCTTGTCCAGCAGCATATTCTATTACCTGACATGATGATGGATCAGTAATCGGGTCACACTAGGCAGGGCCATGACATTAACTAGTACTCAGCATACGGATCACAATAGGCAGGGCCATGACATTAACCACTACTCAAGGACCATATCCAGGGATAGATTCTGTGGGCGAAGTGTGGGCCACACCCTGTGGAAATTCTAGCCCCACTGGTTAGCTCAACAGTTTGGGTGGTGATGGACTAAGCTAGGTATGACCAAGGAGCTTGCCATCAATCACTGGTAAAGGAATCCACAGCAGTCTGGACTGGTCAAAGCAGCAGCACCCGAATGTGCATCCTGAATAGGGTGTGGGGTGGACCAGGCTGCAGCGTTCACCAGCTTATACAAAGCCAAATGGAAGGCCAGACTGCGCCAGGCGCTGGCCTAAAACCCAAGACATGTATGAGAACTGGGTTGGGGAGTCGATCAAGTGGAGGAACTTGGGAAACTCCCTTGGTGAGTCACAGCTCCCACTGGTGAACATGTGGTCCAGGCCTGGGGGTCGGACAAGCTGGGAAAAGTATCTCCAATAGCTGGCCATTGTGTGAATTGATAATGGAGTACAATGTACTGGGCAGGCCCGAGCAAGCCTTGGCCTACAAGCAAAACTAGAAACCAGCATGGAGCACAGGTCATGCTGAGCTAGGTTCTTGTACCTACTGATCTGAGTGAGCCAGGGACACTAAGCCACAGTGTCTAAGGCATAGGCTGGGACAGGTGAGGGGGCTGAGCTGAGTCAGAGCAACCACTGGCATGCGCATGATCTATGGCTGGGAACAGGCCCAGGTGGAGAGCTAAGAGGACACCATAACTGGGTGGAGGTTCCCACTAAGTGGTGTGTGGGCCAGAGTGGGGACTGCATTCTGATCAGGATACAGTTGTAGTCTCCCTTGGGACTAGTGTGGACTGGGACTGGACACACCAGGCCAGGCCAGACTCCAACACCCTCAGGTGTCCTGGAGGACCAGGGTAGATGTGGGACAGACTAGGCTAAGTCTCAACCCCTACTGAGCCATATGTGAGCCATATGTGAGCCATATGTGGGCATGGACGAGCCGTGGCTGGGCTGAAACATCCAAAAGCAAGAACCAGTTCGGGTTGAAGGTCAGTCAGGAAAAGCCACTGTTCCTACTAGGATAGGAGGTGAAATCGAGTATGTCTGGCTCATGGAACCCCTGGTATGTGCAAAATCTGGCATTGGGAGGGGTTCTGATGGAGGAGCCTGGGCAACTCCTCTGGCAGGACACAGTCCCTGCAGATAAGCACAAGAAGCATGATAGGAAACAGCCCAGAATAGGCCATGCAAAGTTTCCCACTGGCATACATTTGGCATGGGCCAGGGGCTGACCAAGCTGAATTAGTTCACATCATCCACTGGCAAATCCAAGCACCAGAACAGTGTGGGTCGAGCCAGGTTTGGCTGTAACAAAAACCAGTGCACAACATGGAATGCCAAGGTGAGGTTGCCTGTGCCAGACGTGACCGCAGCAACCAACCAGCACGCATGAGAACCATGAAGGGAGGGGACAGAGCTGGCAAGGGAATAAGGGGTGGTCCCCTTGCCGGACAGCTACTCCCACTGGAAGAGTGTGGGATGGGGGCAGACCCGACTAAGCAAGACTACAACACCTGTGGGCCTCATGTGGACTTGATCAGGGAAAAGCCGGGCTGAGCTGATTATTCCTACTGGTGCAAGCATAAATTAGAGTGGGTAAGGATTGTTTGGGCTTGGCTGCAGCATCAGCTGGCAGAAGATGGCACTGGGGGCTAATTCTGTCAAGTCAAATGCCAGAACCAATGAAGAGTGCATAACCCTGGAGTGAGAGAGACCTGGGAGGGAAACAGTGGGCTCCTCCCTCTTAGGTTACCACTCCCACGAGAGGGCACTAAAACTAGAATGAGGGCTGGGGAGGGGGGCTAGACAGAGAGGCACTCAACAACATCTGTAAGGGCTAGATAGTCGAGACTGGCTGGATGGAGCTAAGCTTCAATACCCATCGACATGTACGGAGACAAATGGGATGTGGGAGAGACTGGACTAGCCTGCTACACATACTGGCAAACCAGGGTAGGGGGCGGGCCTGGTGGGGGTTATTGTGGGTTGCTCTGACTAGGCTGCAGCTCCCACTGGTTTATGCGAGGGCCGAGTATGTGATAGGGAGAACCAGGCTGGACTACAACACCCATTGGTTCCAGTGGAAGTCAGGGCTGAAAACAGAACCAATGCAGCAATTGCAACCACCAGCTGATCGGGGCGATGGATTCTGCTGGACCCTGTGCTTACTAGAACACACAAGAATCTGAATACTTAAAGTTTCTTTGGGGATCTCCCCAATCGAAATGGCGGACTCAGAAACCTAACCAAGAAAAGACAGAACAAGTCAATCAACCACCTCAGCTATTTGTTGGCAGAGAAATACTGGGCAGATGAAGACTCTATGATGGACTGTGTCAATGATTGGATTCTTCACCGACCTCATCGTGCTTGGAGTGGCGAGACTGGCAGCGAGTCATAACTGGTGAACTATCAAAACCACTTGAGCAAATATCTCAGAGCATGCCCCACATCCAGGACTTGGGGTGAGTGGGAAACTGGGTGGGGTTTCTCCCTCAATACTCCCCTTTTAAACATGAAGGAAACAATATGAAAATAGTCTTACCCACTTCCCTATAGCCCTTGAACATTTTTACCCTAATTAACTGTGTAAAGATTTTCAAAAATGTAATAAAAATTCTTTTTAAATTTATATAAAAAATATATGAAAAGCCAGGGATTGTGTAGGAATTTGGAGTAACAAGAAGGAAGAAAAACGCATGCAGATTCAAAAGGAGCTACTGTACCAAGTCCATTATTAATACACATGGTCTGAAATCACTACATTAGCCATCTTATCTTGCATTCTAACATTATGTCGATCAACTGTTTAAAGAATCCCGTGGCATTGATGTCCCTACCATCTACCAGGTACTTCCTTTCCATTCCCACCCCTTGGATTTAAGCTGGAGGGGAGGGGTGGGGAATGTCTGGGTTTCTTTGCTGATAGTTTATCTCTAGTCCCACCCCCAAGCATTTTCTTCCAAGTATACACTGCAAATGGCATACTCCAAAACCCTCTTTTGCCCAACTCACTTATCTAAAATATGGTCCCAAGTTTATGGTCCCACGAGCAAGCGGCCCTCCATTTCTGCAGTTACCTACCTTCCACCCAGCAGACAGGTCCCCTCATTATTTTCCATTCACACCAAGTGCACTACCACTTCTGCACCTGCCCTGGAATGCCTTCTTGCCTAACACCCTTGCCCAGCCTCCACACCCTGCTAAGCTCCCTGCACAGGACCCTCCGTCTTCCCTCTCCCATTCCCATGCCTCACAATTCCAGGTCCTGGAGAATTCTTGTGTCCCTGAAAAACTGCAGCATTTATTCTCTAGGCATTTTGCATAGGCTGTCTTGATTTCTTCTGTTTTTGTGAAAAATCTCATGATTTCTAAAACTGAACTTTTTTTAACAAAGATTTGTTTTTGTTGGAAAGGCAGATATACAGAGAGAAGAGACAGACAGGAAGTTCTTCTGTCTGATGGTTCACTCCCCAAGTGGCCGCAATGCCTGGAGCTCAGCCAATCTGAAGCCAGGAGCACATTTAGGTTCTCCCACACAGGTGCAGGGTCCAAGCTGGATGGGAAGCAGGGCCTCCAGGATTATAAAAGTGCCCGTATGGGATCCCAGTACTTTCAAGGTGAGAGTGTTAGCTGCTAGGCTACCGCGCTGGACCCAATTTTGAATCTCTTACTTTCTGTTCCTACACCTTACATATAGGTAAATTTCTCCAGGCTCTGGTTTTTCTAACTATGTAGAACTTCCCACTATAGTTATCTATTTCTGATTTTGAGACACTATCACAGTTGATACTTAATTGAAACATATAGAATGAATCATTACTGCCAGTAGGATTTGGATTTTCTGGTTCTCCACTGCAACAATCCTACATGTGCTCCAGTTTGTGTCCTAGCTGCTTCACTTTCAATCTAGTTCACTGCCTGTGGCCGGGAAAAGCAGTCAGATGGTCCAAAGCTTTGGGATCCTGCACCCACGTGGGAGACCTGGAAGAAGTTCTTGGCTTCGGGTCAGCTCAGTTCTGGCCACTGCTGTCTCTTGCAGAGTGAATCAATGAATGGAAGAGCTTCCTCTGTCTCTCCTCCTCTCTGTTTACCTGTATTTCTGACTTTGCAATAAAATTAATCTTTAATAAAAAGATTTTTATTGGAAAGCCAGGTCAAATTTAGAGACAGACAGAAAAAAATCTATCTATTGGTTCACTCCCCAAATGGCCGCAAATGCCAGAGCTGAGCCAATCCAAAACCAGGAGCTTCTTCCAGTCTCCCACATAGATCCAGGGTCCCAAGGCTTTGGGGCCATCCTCTGTTGCTTTTCTAAGCCATAAGAATGGAACTGGATGGAAGTGGAGCAGCCGTGACATGTACTTACAAGGTGACGATTGAGCCACTGAGCCATTGCACTAGACCCACCTGCTTCTCATTTGGAGATAAAAAAAAAAAAAAAGAGTTCAAATATAAACTAATCTTCACCTAGCAGTTAAAAAAATTCAATAGCATCAGAAAACACTTAGCTGAGAATATTTGAATTCTTGAGTTTTACATATGTAGCCAATAGTTATAAAATAACTAAGACATAGGGCCCTGCGCGGTGGCACAAGTGGTTAAGGTCCTCGCCTTGCACGCCCGGGATCCCATATGGGCGCCGGTTCTAATCCTGGCAGCCCTGCTTCCCTTCCAGCTCCCTGCCTGTGGCCTGGGAAAGCAGTCGAGGACAGCCCAAAGCTTTGGGACCCTGCACCCGCGTGGGAGACCCAGAAGAGGCTCCTGGCTTCAGATTGGCATAGCATTGGCCGTTGCGCTCACTTGGGGAGCGAATCATCGGACAGAAGATCTTCTTCTCTGTCTCTCCTCTCTGTATATCCGCCTTTCCAATAAAAATAAAATAAATCTTTAAAAAAAAATAACTAAGACATTAAGCTATCATTCTTCAAGGCACCTCCTAAACTTTAACAATCAAAACCCTAGATTTTAAACTGATAGCTCCCAGAATCTCTTTAAAACCCAAGTCAGAATTTATCACTCCAAGAATCAAAATATTCAAAAATGGCTTTTCAAAATCAAGTGACTGCAATGATTTCCAAGTTGCGTGCAATCTGCTCTTCTGCCATCTTCCCCTCCTCTCACCCTCCATCCACAGCTGTCACATAGCTGAGTGCTCCCTACACACCAACTGCGTACACCACCAAGCAGGGACTTTTGCTCTTGGGCTTGTTAGAGCTTAATCTGTATCATTTATATAGCTAACTCACATGGTAAACACTGTTCAAATGTCCAATTATGGGGGTGGCGTCACGCTGGCAATCCCACATGCACACTGGTGTAAGCCAGAGCTGCTCCCACTTCCCACCCAGCTTGCTGCTAACACCGACAACGGCCCAAGTGTATGGGCCATTGCCACTCATGCGGGAGACCCAAAACAAATTCACAGCTCCTGCCTTCACGCTGGTCCAGCCACAGCTGCTGAAGCCATTTCAAGAGGGAACCAATGGATGGAAGAGCTCTCAGTCTTTCCCTCTTTGCAACTCTGCTTTTCAAATAAATTTTTTAAAAAGGCAGTAACTGCTCACTACCATATTCCCAATACCTAGAACATACTGCATTACCAGGTGCTTCATGACTACCTGTGGTAAGAACAAACATGGGAGTTTTGGTTGTAGCTTGGAAATGGTACAGTCTCTGAGTACAACAGATTCTACTAGGATTATACAATAACCACCCAATTTTCACTTTATGTTCTCACTTTTTCTGAAATACGGCCTTTCCATTCCTCAGTAGAGACAGGGTAAATGCTTACACCGCAGTAACGATGAATTGCGAGCTCCTTGCCTTACTGTTGCAGAGCCAGTGTCTCCATTCGCCTTAGTAATTTTTTTTTTCATTCAAACTAAAACTAGACCGCAGTGCAATTATACTAGTGAGTCCATAATAAATTAGAAAAACTTACAGTGGTCATAAGCTGCTCCGTAATACATGCTATTTCTTGTTGTTTTTGGAGCAACAAAGGCATTCCCATCTCCAAAGCGGTTGCACCCCGCAAATGAACCTTTTGTGCTGAATGAACCACTAATGGTATGACTATTTTGGCCCACCGCACTGACTCTTCTCCCATTTGAACCGGGGCTTGTTCAATTAGCCTGTAACAGAGAAATGTATGAATTAGCTTAGCTTCACCTCACTTTTTAAGCTTGAATGACCATGAAAATAAGCAACACCTAGAAATAAGCAGGAAGCCAGTAACAAAGCATCACAGATGGAGCTGCCCGTGACACCAGCACACCATACCAACACTAGAGTTCTAGCTGTTCTGCTTCTGATCCTTCTCCCTGCCAACACGCCCGAGAAAGTAGCAAATGGCCTCCAATATCTGGGTCCATGCTACCCACACACAGTACCCAGATAGCTCCTAGCCTCAGCTTCGGGCTACTGCAGCCATCTAAAGCTTACAGTTTTCTTATAGTTCTTGAGTTACTGCTGGAAGGCCTGACTAGAGTCTCTGCTCCTTGCTTACAAGGTAAGCAACACATAACCTGCTAACACATAACCTGGGAGGCAAGAAATGATGGCTCAAATAGTTCCTGTCACCAAATTAATTTTTTTCAGATTTTATTATTGTTTTTAAAGATTTTTTTTTCCCATTGGAAAGGCAAATTGACAGAAACTCCGAGAAAGATTATCTTCCACAAATTGGTTTACTTCCCAAGTGGCCACAATGGCCAGAAATGAGCCCATGTGAATAAGGAGCTTCTCCCAAGTCTCCCACCCAGGTGCAGGGTCCCAAGGTTTGGGGTTGTCCTTGCCTGCATTTGCAGGCCACAAGTAGGGAGCTGGACAGAAGTGGAGAAGATGGGACATCCACTGGTACCCAAAGGGGACCCCAGTGCTTCCACTGCAAGAGTTTAGGCACTAGGCTATCAATCACACCAGGCCTGAGGCTCATTTAATTTTAGGCTTCTGGCTCTGGTCTCAATCAGCCCTGCCTGCTCTGGGCATTGGGGACTGATTCAACAAATCAAAGATACTTCTTTCTCACTCCCTCTGCCCATACCACTCAGAAAAATTTGAATTTCTCATACAGCCCACTTTCTAAAATATTTTAAAAGTTTTCTAAACAGAAAACTCATTATCTTGCTTTAGGCTATAAACTGAATACAAATTACCACTATACTATTAAACCCAACACTCACAAAGCACCCAAACCAGAATACTAGGTAGTCTAAGCAAAAAGCCCAACAACTGAAGAAAAAAAAAAAACAGAGCAAGGATGGGTAAATAGACAAATGCTTTCCTCCTCGGCTCTGCTAGGTATTGAGACTGCCTTCCTAAACAAAGAACACAAAAGAGTTTATAGTACTGGGCCTGGTGTGGTAGCCTAGTAGCTAAAGTCCTCTTCTGGCATGCATATGGGCAGCACTACTAATCCCTGGAGGTCCTGCTTCCCATCCAGCTCCCTTACTGTGACTTGGAAAGGGGTAGCCCAATGCCCTGGGACCCTGCACCAGCATAGGGACCTGGAGGAGGCAACTGGCTTCAGATTGGCTCAGCTCTGGCCACTGCAGCCACTTGGGAGAGTGAATCAGTGAATGGAAGCTGTTTCTCTGTCTCCCCTCCTCTGTATATCTGCCTTTCCAATAAAAATAAATCCTTAAAAAGTTCATAGTACTTTTTAAGTTTATAGTACCTTTTAAGCTTGCAAAAACATTAGCATATAGTTATTAATCAAACAGGACTGTGTTGTCAGCAAGTACAAAAATCAAAAAACAATTTTGGGGCCCAGCTAATCCTCTGCCCATGAAGTCAGCATCCAATAAAAACACCAGTTCTAGCCCCAGTGGCTCCACTTCCCATTCTGCTTCCTGATTTTAGCCTGGGATAGGGAGAGAATGATCATCTGAGGCCTTGGGCCCCTGCACCCATGAAGGACATCCAGACGCTCATGGCTTCCAACTAGATACTGGCCCAGCATCTGTAGCTGCAGCTCATCAAAGTTCAATTTCCCCTCTGTAACTTTGCCACGCAAATAAATCTTTTTAAAAATTAAATTTTTTTTAATTTGATAGGTTCACCTCCTAAATGCCCACTTTAGCTGGGGTAGACCAGCCCAAAGCCAGGAAAAACCCAGTTTCCCATGTGGGTGGCAGAGACCCAAGTGCTTCAGCCACCACCTTTGCCTCCCAGGGTGTACATTAATGAGAAGCCAGAACTGAAAGCAAAACCACATTCCAACCCAAGGACACTAATAAGGCCTACAGGTGTCTCCAAGCAGTGTACCAAATGCCTGTCCTAAGGACGTTACTCTAAGACTGTCCTAGGGCAGGCTTGTTGGCTCAATTGGCTAATTCGCCACCCCCAAGCATCAGCATCCCATGGTGCCAGTTTATCTCTCAGACACTCCACTTCCCATTCAGTTCCTTGCTGGTTGGCCTGGAAAAGCAGCAGAGTACAGCCCAATGCCTTAAACCCTGCACCCAGGTGGGACCCAGGAAGAAGCTCCTGGCTTCAGGCTGTGTCAGCTACAGCTGTTGAAGCCATGTGGGGAGTAAATGAATAGATAAAAAGATTTGTCTCTGCTCTGTGAATCAGCCTTCCCAATAAAAATATCAAAAAAAAAAAAAGACTGTCCAGTAAAAATAGATTAACCTGATAACATGTACGTCCAACTTCATATTACTTTTCCTGCATCATTTAGTCTAATAACTGTTTCTCTTAATGTTTCTCATATTTAAACCCAAAATCTGAGTCCCAATTTTTCAAGCATTTAAATGCATACCTTATTATAACATTTAACGCTTCAAAATCAATAATAGCAGAATGCACCTCTCCTTTATTATATACCATTTCTAATGAGTCAATTATATTGGGTACCTGAAAGAAACAAACACAAGTCAAATAAACCTGAACTGCTTTTTAATTTCATGTTATTTTCAAGACATAAACTATACTCACCACTTTGGCAACACTCTCGGCAGGAAATGTCTGCTTGGATATCACCCATAGTGCCCTGGTACGAACATTTTTGTCTGAACTTTTAACATGATCATTTAATTGAGAAAGCAGCTCCTGAATATTTGCCTCTGTAATTTAAACAGCTTCAGTTTTTAAATGCAACTTAATCATGTGGAATATTTACAATCTTAGAAAAACAACATACTCTTCAATCAGAAAGGCACATGTATATCCTCACAGCAAACAGAACCACTATGGATATCAAATTTCCTCCCAAAACATGTACTTTCAATCAGAGGGGAGGGAGTATATTCAGAAAAACATCCGCAGACTCCAAGTTAGGTATTTTATGCAATAAAAGTGCAATTAAACATTATTAGGTGTACGAAAACCAAAGACAGTTTTTGGCAAAATACAAATCCTAAAAGTCTTCCTACATGAACAACTTTTATTTATTTACTTAATAGAAAAGAGCAAGACCATTAACTTTTCCTTCTGCGGGGGAAAAAAGAAGTCAAGAGAAAGTTGGAAACCATCCTCTAGTTCACTCCCAAATGCCCACAATGGCCAGCCAAGTTGGCAGCTGGGAAGGCAATCCAAGTCTTCCATGTTAGTGGTACAAACCCAATTACTCCAGCTATACCAGCAATAGCAGGATGCTGTGATCAGAATCTGAGCAGGCAATCAAATGCAGACAGAGCACACACTAGTAGTCTTAACTGATACACTGAAGGCCTGTAGCATGAGTCAAAGCTGTATTTAGGTCTGATAGTGTTGGTCACAAGGCATCTTTCCCAAAAGCAATTTAAAATCTACAGGTTTTTCAGAACAGTACAGAAATAACACTTTTCATGACAGTTGTTAAAGTATAATCTAACAATGATGCAGTAGCCTAGTAGTTAAATCCTTGCCTTGCATGCGCCAGGATCCTACATGGGTACCAGTTAGTATCCCAGCTGCTCCACTTTACTTCCAGCTATAGATGTGTGGCCTCGGACAGCAGCTGACGACATCCCAAAGCTTTGGGACCCTGTACCTGTGTGGGAGACCCTAGGAAGCTATTGGCTTCGATTAGCTCAGCTCTGGCTATTACAGCCACTTGGGGAGTGAACCAGTGGATGGAAGATCTTTGTTAATCTGCCTTTTCAATAAAAATAAGCAAAAATCTTTAAAATAAAGAAAGCCTTAAAATACAGAATAAAAGTATCTACCTGACAATCCTGAGGTAACTTTAGGATTATACAAGCAGAACCCCAAGGCCTGTAGAGCAGCACTACTCAGCTCCAAATTTTGACTGGCAATATGAGTCTATAAAAACACAATCATATATGTAAGTACAATTTCAAACCAACTTTCAGAAATCTTAACTGAACTGAAACAAAATAAACCCCCATATGTTCATTCAACCAACAAAGCTTGCAGTTGTGTGGGAAAACAGTATCAGGCGGTCAAATAATCAAATGCTTAGCAAAGGAGGAAGAAATAGAAAAAAATGAAAGCACAATTTTATTAAAAGATAAAGGACACCTATACATGTGAAAAAGGTCAGTAGATGAAACATACTAAAAGTGAGGCAGGAAATAAAAGAGTAAGGCTCTTCTACCCAGAGTAAGCAATTGCCTGTAATACAAACACGGACATCCTAGCTTTAGCTTTAGAGTGCAATAATACCTCTTGCTCCAAGACATCAGAAAGAGACTGGAATGTAACACTAAGAATATAGCACAGCAATGGGGACCATTGTTCTGCCAAGGGTCATTTGGGTATAACACCATTCACCAGCCTTACAGAAACAACAAAAATCAACCCACTATAAATGACTTCAGTTTCTAGTCTTGCCTATAGCTGTCTTGGAAGGACAACACCAAATGGTTCTGCAGGCCTCACAGTGCCCACAAAACACGCCCCACCCCCCATACCTCACCTGATGCTATGGGTTTTTAACATTACCTCTGCCTTAAAAAATGTAATCCTTATTTTACAGAAAAGAGAATGAAATCCATGTCAGTATAAAATTCAATGTTATCCACACTAAAGATATAAAAGCTAAAAACGGCATTTGTCCAAAGGGTTCTCCACGTATCCCTTTATGTCTTCTACCACCCCTCAGGCTGTTTCTAATTATTTGAAAAAAAGGAATTGATATAACTATACTTCTGATGTACTTTATGTAGTTTCAACATATGCACACATTATGCAATACTCAATGAGAGACAGATCTCCTTAAAACATTTAACACTTGTGCTGAAAAACCAACTATCCCATTTCCTATATTTTCTGCAGAGAACAAACAGCCCATCTACAACTACTTTGCTGGGCAGCAGAACACCAGAAGTTCTTACTCATGAATAGCTGTAGCTTAAGTCATAGTAATTTATCTCCATTGAACCAAATAGCCAAGGAATCCTCAACTGCTATTCTTGACAAGAACAGCAAATGTTCATCATCAGATATATAATATCTTCCTGGAGCACCCCTCTTCATTTCACAGAACCAAACAACACACACTATAGTTAGAGATGCTACATGAACCAATTCAGGAAACAAGGCCTAAGACATTGAGAGCTATCATTGTAATTCCTGGGATCAGCCTTACTACATACATTCGCTTCAAAGTTATTCCTTAACATTGATGCGTCCTAAAATGTGGTAGACTCTTAGATATAATTCTAGAATTCAAAAACAATATAGAAATATTTTTTATCTAAGGTAAAGCTTAATTCACATGGAAGGCTAAGGTTACTGATCTATGACCAATCTTCCACACGCTTACAGATTTACAAGGAACTGTAGTTACAAATCCAATATACAGATAAGGCAACAAGACTCACAAATAAGTACCATGGATCCTGATCCCACATGCCCTCAAAGGCTAAGTACAAGAAGGCATCTTCATCACATCAACTGTACTTATGTAACGTAAGTGGAAAGATGGGATTAACGTTGTTTAAGGTTATGGAACAACCTCACAATGCAGTTCCTTCCTATGTAAAAGCCTTAGAAATACTTTAGAGGAGGCAGTAGCTTAAATATTTTAGCATTCACACAGAAATGCTAAGATATACAGCCATTTGACAAAATGCTTAAAGGTACAAAAACAGGTTCTTAAAAACAAGTGCTCTAAGAAACTTTGGAGACTCAGCTCAAACATTTCAATCTTAACAAAAACCCAGCAACTTATAGAATTGAGGTGTTTTCCGTGTTATAAACCCATTGAGTAGCCAACTGAGGACAAGAACACAGGTCCATAGTTACAGTCTTCTGACCAGTGGCAATAACCGAGGGTGAGTGAAGATCAAAGAAAAAAGTGAACGCTAACTATATAAAACACCAAAGACAATTATAATTTTAGAATCACTTACTTAGAAGTACATTCCCAAAAGGAAAGAAAACAGATTAAATAATCTCTGATCACTGCTGTCAAGATAAGAGCACAGGCTTTGGATTCAAGTGGCCATGGGCGACTTTAGGCAAATTAAATCAATTTCTTCATCTGCAAAGTGGGGATTGAAGAGTAAGCTCGTGGAGATATGGAGGATTAAATGAGAGAAAGCATGGAAGATCATTAAAACACCTGACAATTATGTAATGGATACACAGTACACCATTCAATACAATTGCTTCTAATATACTCTAGATTCAAAATTGAGTCAACTTGTAAAACTTAACAGAAGGTTAAGTCAGTCAATTTACCAAACAATACATACCCTTAAAACTTTATACAACCGAAGAATTTTTTTCTCAACCTCCGTAAGAATTTCTTTTCCACCTTCTCCAGTCATACGACTTAAAAAGCAGAAAAAACAGAAGTTTATGTTCGTGGTAGAATTTTATATGCACTGTACTCATTCACTAAATTACTCCAACTTGCATATCTTCTCAAAGACTGCTTTCTAACTCTTTTAACTCAAGTGATGGAACCGAAATCACACGTAATACTGCAATGAGGAAACTTCAAAACGCTTGTTCAAGATGCAAGTACAAGATAAAATTTTAATGCCAAAAAGCAAAATGAAATCCACATTTCATTCATGTTCATTTTCCATGAACTTACTGAAGGCCATAATTTCAGAGCTGTTTGCCTATGAATTTCATTTTCCACGAAACAAGTACTCAAACCCTCAAAGTAACTGTTGGCATCCATGTTTAAGTTTTGACAGTTTCACTGACTGGAAGGGAAGGAACACTTTCCCAAGTTACCAGCTTACTAACACTACCATCTCCCTAAAACGCTAACATTTTCCACAGCGATACGTGGAAGCATTATACAACTCAAATAAAAATCAGACTACCGCTCCATCAAACCATTCCACATTCCCCCAACACCTCAGACGGTTAGGCTGAATAACACTCCTCCCTTCCACCACTTCCCACCCAAAACTTTTTCCCGGACTCCCGCCCTAATCCCTACCGGCTTCTGGGCTGCAAACGCTGCCACCATACTCGAGGCGAGCACACAGCCCCCGATCCCCCACTCGTCCGCAAGCCCAGCGTCCTCACAGCTCACACCCAGCAGGTCCCAAGGCCAACGCCACCATCCTCCTCCTCCTCCTCCCCTCACCCGTGCCCCGAGCCCCGACCCAGGCCAACGCCACCATCCTCCTCCTCCTCCCCTCACCCGTGCCCCGAGCCCCGACCCACACCGAGCCTCACCTGGTCAGAGCCAGATAAGCATCCACCTGTTCTCCAGGGGAGGCGGAAGAGTCCTCCAGTGTATCCAACAGCGGCGCCAGGGGGCTCCGACCCGGGGCCGTCATGTTGGCCACCCTGAGGCCCGGACCGGAAGGAGAGAAAAACCAATGACCGACGGAAAAGGCCCCCGCGCGGCGGCCCGGCCCCCACACCTGCACGCCCGCGCGGGCCTCGCCTCCCCGGCGTCCGCGCCCCCCGGAGCCCCCGGCGTCCCCGCCAACCCGAAGAACCGGTGCCCCGGCAGCCCTCCTCCCCGAGCCCCGAGAGTCCCAGGCGTCCCCCCACCCCGAGCACCCGGCTTCCCCCCACCCCGAGCACCCGGCGTCCCCCCACCCCGAGCACCCGGCGTCCCCCCACCCCGAGCACCCGGCTTCCCCCCCACCCCGAGCACCCTGCGTCCCCCCACCCCGAGCACCCTGCGTCCCCCCACCCCGAGCACCCGGCTTCCCTCCCACCCCGAGCACCCGGCGTCCCCCCAGCCCGAGCACCCGGCTTCCCCCCACCCCGAGCACCCGGAGTCCCCCCAGCCCGAGCACCCGGCTTCCCCTCACCCCGAGCACCCGGCGTACCCCCAGCCCGAGCACCCGGCGTCCTGGAGTCCCTCCACCCCGAGCCCTGCGCCCCCGGCCCTCCGCCCGGCCTCCCACGCCACCGCGCTCGGGTCTAGCCCGCTCCCGCCACCACTTTCCCGGGCATCTCTCCTCAGAGGGAGGAGACCGGCGAGGGGCGGGAGAAACTCGGGGCGCGAGCGGCCAGAGGCTGCGCCGGGCCGACGGCTTCACGGGGGGCCCAGGCCTTTCTGGTCGTTACTCACCCGCACGGACGAAGGCCCGGGCACGGTGTTCTCGGCCGCGGCAGCAAGACGGCCGCACGCGGGTGCAGCTCGACTTTCCCGGCTCGGGATGTTTACTCACGCGTGCGGCTCGCTCCCTCCGAGGCCAAGATGGCGGCGGGGGCGGGCCCAGGAGCGCGCGGGAGCAGGGCAGGCCTGCCGGGCGAGGCTCGAGCCAATCCAACAGGCCTCGGTGCGTCTGAGCTGTCGATCGTCTCTCTCCTAAGCCAGGCTAGAGCCCGCCTCCCCCGCCCCCTCCCACCCAATCACCTTCAATCAGGTCACCCAATCAGGTCACCTTCAGGTGATGGTATTTTTGCCTTAGGCAAAGAACTTGAAATTCAAAATGTCAGGGAAATGGCCTGGGGTCGCTAGAGTGAACCTACAGAGCGGTCAACCAAGTTTTCAAAATCAGCACTAATCTTATCCAAGTTTTAGCAACGAATCGCTTAGCAAAAGGAGGTAACTTTCTCACTTGGCTTTGGGAGGAACAGCTGTTCTCTCCCTACTTGTTTTCTCTTCCAAAATAGAGCTAAAAATGATACCCTACCTCTGAGGACCAGTGAATTGACAAAAGGTGGGAGAAGCCTAAGGGTACTTAATTTTCAGCCTGCATAAGAGTTGGGAGTGTTCTCATCAGGGTGCAGATGTCTGTACCTTCCCACCCAAACCTGTAGACTTCCCCTAGGGCCCCCCATGCATGCCCTGTTGGACGCCAGGTGTGACAGGAGTGATCTGGCTAGGAAACCACAGGAAACCCTTGTTAACCGCAATAGCAGTCGGATTGAGAACTCCAAGTGGAAGGCTTGTTCAGGGAATCAAACTGAGGATTTAAACCTGCAAGCAGTTGCTTGAACTGGCTGTTCTCCAATTCTGAGTTTCATGGCAGGTTTTAAACTTGTAAAGCACGTGCACTGATCAGGTGTAAACAATACAAATTTTAAAAAAATATTTTTTGGATCTTGATATCATTTAGTTGGTGGTGGGCTCTCCCTTCCCCCTCCCCAAATTCCCTCCTGTTTGCTCTAATATAATATGTCAGATCTGCAGATATCATATATGAATCTTACTCTGTGTTAATCAGTGTTACTTCATACTTACTTGTACCTAATGAAAATACAGATTTACCCCCGGTTCTCAATCACACTATAGAAACCAAACAATACCTGTGGAAAACTGGAAAGTACCTGGCAATAACCGACAGGTGAGTATGGCTGCAGAAAGTGTGTCTCCCCCTCCAACTCATCTGCTCCACCGTATATACGGAGAGAAGCCAACAATCCAGTGGTTAATGGGTCTTTCTACAACGGCTATAACACACAAGGCTTACTTTTCCTACATCTTTCTTTTAATTCCTTAAACAATTTAAAAAGACTTATTTACTTTTATTGGAAAGGCAGATTTACAAAGAGCTTCCATCTGCTGTTTCGCTCCCAAAGTGGCCGCAATGGCTAGAGCTGAGCTGATCCGAAGCCAGGAGCCAGGAGCTTCTGCTGGGTCTCCCACACAGGTGCAGGGTTGGTAGGCTTTGAGCCATCCTCTACTCCCTTCCCAGGCCACAAGTAGGGAGCTGAAATGTAAGTGGAGTCGCTAGGATGTGAACCAATACCCATATGGAATCCCAAATGTGCAAGGTGAGGGTTTAGACACTAGATTATTATGCCAGACCCACATTTTTTTTTTTTTTAGGAAAAAAGAATTATTTGAAAGACAGGATAACACAGGAGAAAATTTCCATCAGCTGATTCACACTCCACTCCAAATGCCTGCACCAGCTGGAGCTGCATCAGGACAAAGAGCCAAGACCTGCCTATATCCCCCCAACACTCAGGCTGTTATTTACTGCCTTGCTAGCTACTTTAGCAAGGATCCTGGACCTGAAGTGGAGAAGCTACTGCTGGAACCGAAGTTCCACACGGGATGTAGCTGTCCTAGATGTGCCACAATGCCTGCCCAACTCACTCCTTCCTAAGGTACAGTAGATGCTTCTCTGTTATCTGGGAACCACTGCAAGCCACCTGCCATCAGCATCCTGGCAGGATTTCAGTTCACACCCTTAGTGAAAATCAGTTCTCCTTCTTATCACCCTGCAGCTCCCCTTTTCATGTGTCTCCGAGAGTGCCCCCAAATTGTACTGAATCTAGACCTAGCCCGAAAGCCCAGCAGAAACAGCAACTTTCCACTCTTTTCTGGAGTTCCGGAAGTCAGTGCATTTTTAAAGGAAAAGAACTTACTAGAAAATGAATGGAATATCTGGGCAGGTTAGCAACACTTAAATACGGGTCATAATGGAGCCCCTTGTGTTGAGCAGGGAGGGGCTTGGAATCCTATGACTTTCTATGGTGTCTATGATGTTAGTGGAAGTGGATCTTAAGCAGATAACTGCATCTAGTCAATATTCACCCTGCCTTATTTTTTCTAGCACTTAACACCACCTGTAGCTATTATAGATCTATTTTTTAGCCTGCCTCTGCCCACTAGAATGCTAATCCTATGAGGATAGGAATTCTTGCTTTATTAACTTTGCCCCCTTAATTTCTCATTTATGAAGGAGGTAGTAGTCATGTTGCTTGTACATCTTTCAAATGAATTATGCTATGAGTTTCATAAATTGCTTTCATAATTCATTGTTGTCACTCCTCTCCCAACTCACTCCTGCCCCAACTCTTCCCAACTCTTCCACTCCTGGCATAACATGCAAGCCTGATGGCTGACCCACTGCTCACCCTTTATATCCAACCTAAATTCCCCATTATCAGGTTCTGAACGGTCCACCAGGGTCTCCAATCTTTCTGTACTGGAAGATGCCTCATTTTACAAAGTGTTCTTTTTCAAAACTGATACATCAACTAAAATCTCATTTCTAATAAAATGAAATACTAATAGCACATGGCTGTTAAATGCTGCTCTGTAGTAGTTTGAGAACATTTTACTGCTCTGTACGTTGTGATTTATATATAATAGGGAAAAGTAGCTTTTGAATCTTGAGATACTATATAAATTTGGGACTTATCAATTTTTTCCTTTTCTCACTGACACCCATCACGATTTGTACATTACTAATACTATGAGAAGGGAGTGGTTCATGAACAACTTTGAGCAAGACATAACTTCTCACTCACTGTAATACTCCAAGATACACGATTATCTAAACATGATTCTTCACAAAGCAGCGCAATGGCTCAACTGGCTAGTCTTCCACCTAAACGTGATAGCATCCCATATGGGCCCCACTTTGCATCCTGGCTGCTCTACTTCCCATTCAACTTCTTGCTTATGGACTGGGAAAGCATTAGAGGACGGTCAAGAGCCTTGGAACCTGCATCCAGGTAGGAGACCTGGAAGAAACTCCTGGTTCCTGTCTTTGGGTTTGCTCAGTTTTGACTGTTGAGGCCATTTAGGAAGTGAATAGAAGATTTTCTCTTTCTGTTTCTCCTTATCTCTGTAAATCTGTCTTTCCAATAAAAATAAATCTTAGAAAAGAATTAGATTCTTTACTTCAGTAAAGCAATAAAGAGTATACAAAAAAATTATAGACTGGAGCCAAATGGTGGCCTAGAAGCTAAAGTACCCATCTTGAATGCACTGAGATCACATATTGGCACCAATTCTAATCCCAGCAGCCCCTCTTCCCATCCAGCTCCCTGCTTGTGGCATGGGAAAGCAGTAGAGGACAGCCCAATGCCTTGGGGTCCTGTACCCATGTGGGAAACCCAGAGGAGGCCCATGGCTCCTGGCTTCGGATTGGTTCAGCTCTTGCTGTTGCGCTCACTTGGGAAGTGAACCATCACACAGAGGATATTCCTTTCTGTATCTCCTCCTCTCTGTATTTGCAATAAAATAAATAAAATATGTAAATGTATAAATACATCTTTTTAAAGAATGAGCTACAAGAGTTCTGAGAAACTTTCAAAGCATTACCCAACTTTATACTATTTTTTAAACTTTTTAAAAATTTTATTTTATTTTATTGAAAAGGCAGGTTTACAAAGTGAAGAAGAAACAGAAAGATTTTCCATCCACTTGCTCACTCTCCAAATGGCCACAATGGCCAGAGCTAAGTCAATCTGAAGCCAGGAGACACCTCCAGGTCTCTCACGTGGGTGCAGGGTGCCAAGGCTTTGGGCCATCTTCTACGCTTTCCCAGGCCACAAGCACGGAGCTGAATGAGAAGTGGACAGCCAGGACATGAACCGATGTCCATATCGGATGCCAGAGCTTGTGGGTAGAGGATTGACTAATTGAGTCATTGTGTCTGTCCCTTTTGAATTTCTTTTTAAAAAGTCCCTCTTATCTATTTAATTGTTTTATCTTGTTAAATGTTTTCAATAATTTATTTTGATTGCAAGAATTTCAGAGAGGGATGACAGACCTTCCATCCATTTGTTCACTCCTCAGGTGGTCACAATATTAAGGGCTTGGCCAGGCTGAAACCAGGAAACAGGAGCTTCTTCCAGATCTCTCGCCTGGGTACAGGTACTTGGGGCATCTTCTGCTGCTTTTCCCGACTCGTTAGTAGAGAACTGGATTAGTAGTAGAGTAGCCAGGCCTTGAAGCAGCATCCTTCTCTGTGATACTGCGGGTGCACCTGCTGATATTGCTAGTAGCAGCTTAACCCACTGTGCTGCATTCCCAAACTTCTTAATTGAAAACAAGCCAAAAAAAAAAAACAGTGGTTTTTTTTCATCTACTTGAAAAATGATGATATGGGCCCAGCGTGATAGCATAGTGGTTAAAGTCCTCTCCTTGAATGTGCTGGGATCCCATACGGACACCAGTTCTAATCCTGGCAGTCCTGCTTCCCATCCAGCTCCCTGCTTGTGGCCTGGGAATGCAGTGGAGGACAGCCCAAAGCTTTGGGACTCTGCACCCACGTGGGAGACCTGGAAGAGGCTCCTGGCTTTGGATTGGCTCAGCTCCAGCTGGTGCGGCCACTTAGGGAGTGAACCATTGGACGGAAGATCTTCTTCTCTGTCTCTCCTGTCTTTATATCTGCCTTTCCAATAAAAATAAATCTAAAAAAAAACTTTTTTTAAAAGAAAAATGATGACACACAGAGAGAATGCCTTTCCATCTTTTGGTTCTCTCCTAAATGACTACAGTAATTAGAATCATCCTCTGCTTCTCAGGATCTGTTAGGAGGGCGCTGGGTCAGGAGCAGAGTAGCAGGGCCCAATCCTGCACCCTGACATGGGAAGCTGCATCTCCAGTGACAGCCTGACTCACTACAATATCAGGCTATCCCTAGCTTCTGAATTTGATTTCCTTATTATTTTTTAGAGATTTATTTTAATTATTTGAAAATGAGAATTACGGAGAAAGAGGGAGAAGCAGAGGGAGAGGGAGAGTGAGTAAGAGAGGGAGATGTTTGGTTCACTGGTTTACTCTCGAAATGTGCAATGGTCAAAGCTGGGCAGGGCTCAAGCCTGGAGCCTAGAGCTGCTTCCATGGCTCCCACATGGGAACAAGGGGCTCAAGTACTTGGGCCATTTTCTGTTGCTTTTCCAGGCACATTAGCAGGAAGTTGTTTGGAAGTAGAGCAGTTCGGTAGACTAGAACCAGTGCCCACATGGGATACTTCCACCAGAGGAATCAGACATCGTTAGAGAAACGGCTCCTCTCCTGAAACCCCCTTCCAGGCTGCCATGGCAGGGGGTTTCTGTCAGGCTCTGCTCAAGCCTTGGGCCATCCTCAACTGCTTTCCTAGGCCACAAGCAGGAAGCTGGAAGGGAAGTGGAGCAGTGGGGATATGAACTGGCACTCGTATGGGATCCTGACGAATATAAGACAAATACTTTAGCCACTAGACTACTGCACTGGGCCAAAGAACCAGTTTTAAACTCATTCATTTGACTGGGCCCGGTGCAATAGCATAGTGGTTAAGGTCCTCGCCTTGCATGCACTAGGATCCCATATGAGTGCTGGGATTAGAACCGGTGGCCCACTTGCATCCAGCTCACTGTGGCCTGGGAAAGCAGTCAAGGACAGCCCAAAGCCTTGGGACCCTGCACCTGAGTGGGAGACCCAGAAGAGACCCTGGCTCCTGCCTTCGGATTGGCTCAGCTCTAGCTGTTGCGGTCACTTGGGGAGTGAATCATCGGACAGAAGATCTTCCTCTCTGTCTCTCCTACTCTTTGCATATCCACCTTTCCAATAAAAAGAAATAAATCTTTAAAAAAATAAACTCATTCATTTGATAAAACACAGGTCACCTTAGTGAACCTGCTTTGGTAAGCTGACCGATCCACCAACCTCTGCTTTCAGAAAGTTAGCCGATCAAGGATGAATTCACTCTGAAATAATGTGCTCCAGTATACCAGCCAATCAACAATAGGCTTACCATGTAATCAGTCTTTTCAGATGCTTGCCAAACCACTTATACCCCAAAAGTTCATGCAGTGTTGAACTTTGGTCCACACTAGGAGAGGACAGCAGCCTGTTCTGCTAGGGGACTGCCTGTCCCACATTGCACTTTGTCAACTAGAACGAGCAAGGTCAGCTTTATCCTTGTGTCTTTGATACTAAATGGAATTCTAAAGGCTCAGGAAAATCCTTTTGGGGACTCCTTGGCAGCTCTGCCAGCGGTTTTTGGATCGATGCGTGTGCTTACGTGGCGCTTTGTGACCGTACTTCATTGGTCTGTCAGATCAATTGCCAGTTGAATCAGTCTCAGTAGTCATCTGGGCTCTATTTCATTGACTACTTACTGCTTCTTTGCTACATTCTTCTTTGCTAGGGTTTGTAAGCAGGTATAGCATGGCAGAAGACCACTAGGCTTAGGTTTTTGTACAGATTAGACCTTTGATGAGAAAAAGCATCATTTACTAATGAGCATGGATGTTTAATAAGATTATTTGACTTTTTGCTTTGGAAGTACACCATTTGAAAATCTGTTTGCTATAAACCTGCTGTTTCTTTTCTTTCTTTTAGAAAAAAAAAATTTAAAAGATTGATTTATTTGGGCCCGGTGGCGTGGCCTAGCGGCTAAAGTCCTCATCTTGAACATGCCAGGATGCCATACGGGCACTGGTTCTAATCCCGGCAGCTCCACTTCCCATCCTGTTCCCTGCCTGTGGCCTGGGAAAGCAGTGGAGGACAGCACAAGGCCTTGGGACCCTGCACCCATGTGGGAGAACCGGAAGGAAGTTCCTCGTTCCCGGCTTTGGATCAGTGCAGCACCAGCTGTTGCAGTCACTTGGGGAGTGAATCATCAGACGGAAGATCTTCCTCTCTGTCTCTCCTCCTTTCTGCATATATGATTTATTTATTTAATTATATTTCTTGGAAAGTCAGATATATAGAGAGGAGGAAAGAGTAATCTGCCATCCACTGAAACACTGCCCAAGTGGCTGCAATGGCCAGAGTTGCACTGGTCAGAAACCAGAAGCCTCTTCCAGGTCTCTCACACCAGTACAGGGTCCCAAAGTTTGGGCCATCCTCGACCACTTTCTCAGGCCAGAAGCAGGCAGGTGAATGGGAAGCTGAGCCATCTGGATTAGAACCGGCGTCCATATGGGATCCTGGTGCATTCAAGACAAGGACTTTAGCTACAAGACTACCATGCCAGGCCCTTTTTGAGAATTGATAACATGGGGAGAATCAAGATGGCAGAATATGGTAAGGACACATCTAAACTGATGGAGAAATGTTAGCAGTGTGAAGCAGAAAGGGCATATTCCAGGACATGCGAGAGGACAGAACAATACCAAAGGGGTACCTGGAGACTGATACATACAGGAAAGCAGCAAACACAACAGTGTGGTCTTGCAGTGACTGATACCACATTGCCATTCAGCAAGTGGCAATCTGAACTGCACCAGCAGCCAGAACTCCACCAGCAACAAGGTGGGAAGGGATGTTACCTGGGAGCTCTGGAGGTGAACCCAGACAAAGAACTGTCTGTCCTGTTGGTCTGTTGGATTTGATCAGGAGAAGAGACAGAGTGGCAGGTTCCAGATGGGCAGTACGGGAATAGGGTGGATTTCACAGCCAGTCCACCCTCTAGAGCCAAATCGGGCACCATTTTGTGTAGGGAGGCAAGGACTATGGACATGCACTGAGCTGGGAGTGAACTCATTTCTGGCTCAGCGAACTGCAACAAAGTGACATCCTTCAGGTTCCACCCAAGATAGGTCTCAGGATCCCTCAGACCTGATAGCCAGCAGTTCAAGAACTCTAGTAGTGGCACATCAGGAGCCATTTGTTACCTATGACTAATTGCAAACTGAATATAAAGAATCCTATCAGGCCCAGCGTGATACCTAGTGGCTAAAGTCCTCACCTTGCATGCACTGGGATCATATGGATTCCAGTTTGTATTTTGGCTGCTCCACTACTCATCTAGCTCCCTACTTATGGCAGTGGAGGGGTAGCCACATGCTTGAAATCATGTACCTATGTGGTTAACTCCAGAAGAAGCTCCTGGCTCTGACTGCAGATTGGCTCAGCTCCGGCCATTGTGGCCATTTGTGAAGTGAACGGATGTAATATCTTTGTCTGTTTTCTCTGTGGATCTATCTTACAAGTGAAAATAAGTGAATCTTTAAAAAAAAATCACTAGGAAGGGCCAAGATAAGCTAAGCCGCATGACAGTTAGCCAGAGGGAGCTGAGTTTACCAGCCCTGCCTGTGGTTCCTCCTGAACCACAAGTCCCTGCTTCCATGTAGCAGAAAACCACAGCTTCTGTGGTTTCACTGCTTGGAACCAATGCCAGTTGAAATAACAAAAATAGATATCATCTGCCTCCCCATGATTTTCAGTTCATAACAAAATTACCATGATTGTCAACCTGCTCCATCATGCGCCTGATGTCATAGCACTTCCCAAAAAGGGCAAGGGTATTACTCAAGCCACCAATCCCCAAACTCCACTGTTTCTGAGTACACAATTTAGCCCTACTTACCAGACACTTTAGCCTGTGCCTGAACCTTGCTGAGTGCAATTCTGTCTTGAGTGTGCACTCTTTTCTTTTCTTTTCTTCTTTTGATACAGGTTAACTTTTTATTATTATTATCTTTTCAAAAAAATTTTTGCCTTTTATTTTTATTATTATCATTTTATGATATAGTTCCATAGGTCCTGGGATTTCCATTACCCACTCTCCAAGTTACCCCACAATCGCTGAGTTCCTTTGTATTATTACTATAATGTAGTGGTTCATAAACAGTCATATGTCCATCATTGCGGGCATGGACAATGGCAAAGAGTCCAGCATTCTATTGTCAAGATATATTTAACAGTTTCATTGGAAGTCCATCTTTGATCTGGAAGTAGAGACGCATACTGCATTGTATCCTCATGTGTGGATATGACAGTCTCCATTACACAGTTACTATACATCCCCTTCAATGAAAAGCAACAAAATCAACAACAGATAGAAAAATAGAAATTGATAAAGCCATGAATTTAATAACATGATACTGGATATGATAGTCTCCATTACACAGTTACTGTACATCCCTTAAATGAAAGGCCACAATACAAAATCAACAACAGGAAGAAAAGAAGAAATTAACAACACCATGAAGTTAAATGATATGCTCTGAATGAATAATGTGTCATTGAAGAAATGAAAAAGAAAATCAAGAACCTTCTTGAAGAAAATGATGCTACTGTATGATCTATGAGTCAGTGAAGAATTTAATGAGGAAGAAAGTATTTTGAAGAGATGAAACTAAATAAAAAAATCAAAATCCATGAAATAATTTCTGCTGATCTTTGTTGGCGAAATGTATCTCCAGTAGGCAGCAAATACATGGGTTTTGTCATTTAATCCAGTCTTCTCATCTATGACATTTGATTGAGTTTAAGCCATTTATATTCAGAGTTCATATGAATGGGTGGTAATTTGGTCCTGTCATTTTAGTAATGAGTTGTTAATTGATTTAGTCTTCTGTTGTTATTTTACTGGGATGTTTTTCACATTTGCTTTTGGTTTTGCTGGATGCTATTCCTTTTCTCAGTCAAGAGAACATCTTGAAGTATCCTTTGTAGGGCAGGTCTGAAAGAGGCAGATTCTTTTCATTTTCTTTACCGTTGTTAGAAGAATTTTATTTTCAAAGACAAAGGAAAGCTTTGCTGGGTACTTTATACTGGGCTGACAATATTTTGCTTTTAGAATTTGAAATATTTAGCTCCATTGTCTTCTGGCCTGTAGAGTTTCCTGTGAGGCATTTCCTGTGAGTTTAATTGGCATTCCTTTACATGTCAACTGATTTTTTTTCACATGCATATTTAAGGATCTTTTACTTATGTTTAATTGAAGAGAGATTGATTATCATGTATCTTGGTGAAGATCGCTTTTGGTCAAACCTGTTGGGAGTTCTGTGCCCCTCCTGGTGTTGTTTCCCAATTCTTTCTCTAGATTAGGGAAATTTTCCCTTATTATTTCTTTGAATACACCTTTAATCCCAGCTCTCTTTCTGCACCTTCTGAGACTCCCATAACTCTTGCATTGGGCCTTTTAATAGTATCTTTCAATTCTTGAATCCTGTTTTTAGCTTGAGCCAGCTCTGCTTCCACTTTTTTGTTTGTTTCCTCCTGGTAACAGGAAATATCTTCTAATCCTAAGATTCTTTCATCTGCTTCATTCATTCTATTTTGGAGACTCTCCACGGTACTTTCAATTTGCTCCACTGTATTCTTCATTTCTGATATATCAGCTTTCATTGGATTCATTTCCTATGTGACATATTCCTTAAATTTCTTGAATTCCTGTATTAAATGCTTCTCATTGTTGATAAGAAGCTTTATAACAAGCATTTTGAATTCTGTATACCCCATTTTCTTGATGTATTCCTCAGTTAATTCTGAGGTTGGACAAAGACTTTTGCTCCTTTGCAGGGGAGTCTTTGTTCTATTTGTTGTGCCTTTGTCGCTTCGTTTTTTTGCTCTTGGTCATTGTATTTCTAGTTATCAGATTCCTCTCCTTGGGACCAGTTTCTAAGCTGTGTCACTCACAGGTCTACAATTTAATTTTACTTATTGTGTCTGGCACATGGCTCTTTGTTTGCAGTCACTTGTACCACTCCTTCCAGCATGTTCCAGGTCTGGGTTCTTGTGTTAGATTTCCATCCTGGTCTCCGTAGCCCCAGCTCCTGACTTACCACTCTCTGTCTTCTGTGATACCATTCTGAGGCTGCACCAATGTACCCCTTTGTTGTTGTTCTGTCCTCTGTACAACTTTTCTCCCACTTCTGTTATAGTAGTTCCCAGGATTGGGGAGACATCAGCAGTTCTATATAACTAATTTTTTTGTGGTGCTGATCTTGCCAGAACCTGTTGGCCATTAGGTCTGAGGGCCACATGGACCTATTTTGACCTGTACAATGCCAAAGTCGGTATTATTTTTCCTGTGGGTCCAGTGCAAGGTACTGAGCTCAATGAGTTCTTGCCAAGCTCAGCGCATGTGCAGGTCACTTTCGTTCCTGCAGTTTTAAAGTTTTTCCACACTGTACCAAATGGCTCCTGATGTGCCACTACTAGAGTTCTTGAACTGCTGGCCATCAGGTCTGAGGGATCCTGAGACCTATCTTGGGTGGAACCTGAAGGATGTCACTTTGTTGCAGTTCGCTGAGCCAGAAATGAGTTCACTCCCAGCTCAGTGCATGTCCATAGTCCTTGCCTCCCTACACAAAATGGTGCCCGATTTGGCTCTAGAGGGTGGACTGGCTGTGAAATCCACCCTATTCCCGTACTGCCCATCTGGAACCTGCCACTCTGTCTCTTCTCCTGATCAAATCCAACAGACCAACAGGACAGACAGTTCTTTGTCTGGGTTCACCTCCAGAGCTCCCAGGTAACATCCCTTCCCACCTTGTTGCTGGTGGAGTTCTGGCTGCTGGTGCAGTTCAGATTGCCACTTGCTGAATGGCAATGTGGTATCAGTCACTGCAAGACCACACTGTTGTGTTTGCTGCTTTCCTGTATGTATCAGTCTCCAGGTACCCCTTTGGTATTGTTCTGTCCTCTCGCATGTCCTGGAATATGCCCTTTCTGCTTCACACTGCTAACATTTCTCCATCAGTTTAGATGTGTCCTTACCATATTCTGCCATCTTGATTCTCCTCAGCCTGCACTCTTCCTTGAGTGTATATTTTGGCTTTATATAAGTTCAAGTTCTCAGATGGCAGATGTGCGTAGAGAGGTACAAGGAGATAGAAGAAGAAATCATCCATCCACTTGCTTGTTTGCTCCCCAAAATAGCAGCAATGCTCAGGGATCAGACTTAATCAGTAGCCAGAAACACCCATTCAGATCTCACCCAAGGGTCTCAGCACTTGGACCATCTTCCTAGGCACATTAGCAGAAATCTTGGTTGGAACCAGAGCAATCAGGACTCAAACAAGCTGGAATGCTAACCCCTGTACTTTGGCTTTGCATGTAAACGAATCTTATGTCTCTGCTGACTTTTACTCATATCTTGCTCTTAAATTCCTTTTGGAGTTAGAGCTGAACCTGGAACCAGCCTTACAACAGCAGTGGGAAAGTATAGTCCTGAGAAAGCCCTTAGAACCATGATTGTAGGTGATTCCAGAATGCAGAGAAGGGGGTTGGGAAGCCCTTTCTATGTATAGTAAACATCCAGTATGTTGAAAATTGTGAGAGGGTTCCAGCAATGTAACTAGTTACACATAATATGTTGAAAACTTACTCACCCAACAGCCTTTTTTGGTTGACTTGTGGTCTGGCCAGCTGCAAGTGCTATGTTGCAAGATGAATTTTCATAGAAACAAACTCTGGTGAGCAATGCCTTTCAAGTTCTCTGCTTCTGCTTCTACGCCCCCCTCTTGCCTAAGTCCTACACTTTAGGTTGGCCAAGGCTCATCCTCTGGTGTTCTTGCTTAGCACCAGGGGTGGTACCTGCTCTGTAAGCCGGCTCAGATCGCCTTACATATTCACATTTCATCCATGTCCCTTGGTTTCTCTACAAAGTGACAGTATCATTTTTTTTAAAAGATTCATTTATATTTTTATTGGAAAGGCAGATGTACAGAGAGGAGGAGAGACCGAGAGGAAGATCTTCCATCTGATGATACACTTCGCAAGTGACTACAATGGTCAGTGCTGAGCCAATCCGAAGCCAGGAGCCAGGAACCTCCTCCCTCCTGGTCTCCTACACTGGTGCAGGGTCTCAAAGCATTGGGCCGTCCTCGACTGCTTTCCCAGGCCACAAGGAGGCAGCTGAATGGGAAGTAGAGCTGCCAGGACTAGAACCAGCACCCATATGGGATCCTGACGTGTGCAAGGCGAGGACCTTAACTGCTACACTATCGCGCCAGGCCCTGGTTTATGGTTTTTAAGTTGGTTGAACTATATATATACACACATATATTTATATATATATATAAATATGTGTATGCTGTGATTCCATTCTTAGTTAAAAAAAAAAAAGCTAATTCTTAGGATGGCTCAATGGCTCAACTGGCTAATCCTCTACCTCCAACCGTGACATCCCATATGAGTGTTGGTTCATGTTTGAGCTGTTCCACTTTCCATCCGGTTCCCTGCTTGTGGCTTGGGACAGCAGTGGAAGTTGGTCCAAGTCTTTGTGATCCTGCACCTACATAGGAGACTCAGAAGAAGCTCCTGGTTTCTGGCTTTGGATCCACTCAGCACCAGACATTATGGGCATGTGGAGCATGAAATAGCAGATGGAAGATATTTCTGTCTCTCCTTCTCTCTGTAAATCTGCCTTTCTAATAATAAGAAGTAATTGTTAAAGCTAACTTTTTTTTTCTTTTACCTAAGGATCTTCTATGTGTCAGTTACTATTACACTAACTGTGGCTACTGTATTGTTCAACAAGAAGCAAAAAGTCACAGAGTTTTCTTGGTAGTGGAAGAAAGAAGATAGGAAAATAATTATAGGTAGGCTAAACAACAGTCAGTCCTCAAAATACAAAAAAAAAAAAAAAAAAAAAAGGACAGAAGTGAGTATGAAATTTTAGAGATGGTTGTTGAAATAAAGGGCCCAGGAAGACTTTGACAAGAATGTGACTCTTGAGAAAACAGCAGAGGAAGTGGGGAAGAGGGCTCCAAGCAGAGAAGCAGCGTGGGTAAGGGACCTGAGGCAGAGGGAATGTGCAACTGTGTGGAGTACTTTAAAGACACGGTGTTCCTGGGATGGAGATAATGTGGTGGGTGTGGGGTCATGAGCCAATAAGGAATGAGATAGGAGAGGTAGTGGAGGCCAGGTCCTTTGAGCCGCAAGAATGATTGTCCTTTTCCTCTGATGAGATGGGAAGCTGTCACCACCACCATCATCAGCTCACTGTCATTGTAAATGTTCTTGCTTGTTCTTTAACAAAGACCCAAAAACTAAAAAACAAAAAGCATTGGTTATTACGAAAGTCAAGAGAAGCTTTTTAAGATTATTTTATTACTGGTCCTCATTTACTGCAGGAGGGATAGAATGTCATACAACAATGTGTCGTGCAGCTCAGACGCTGGATTATACAATTTGTTTTAGATGAACTCTTTGATTCAGCTAAGTCTGGTGCCATGAAACTTGCCACTGCTAGCGAAGTTTTCCCAAAGCTTGTATTTCAAGGAGTTCACTTTTCAAAGCTTAAATTTTGAGGAATCTAAGCTTTGTGGGCTCTTCTATTAATTTCCTTTGTTGGACAATTGCTAGAAGAAAGAAAAATAGCTATGGATATATATATATATATGTATATAATTTTTATTTGAAAGGAAGAATTACACAAAGAGAGAAAGAGAGGCAGAGAGAGAGCAAGAGATCTTCCATCTGCTGGTTCACTTCCCAGATGGCCACAATGGCCAGAGTCGAGCTGTTCCAAGACCAGGAGCCAGCAGCTTCTTCTGAGTCCAACACATAGGTGCCCAGGAATTGGTGGCTGCATCATCACCTTTGAAACAATCTCTGTTCTGTTATCATTTTGTACAATCCGGGGCAGACCAGATCTCTATAAATATGTTCTCAGCAGACTTTTGATGACTTAACTTCTTTTTCTTTCAGCAGGGGACAGCTTCTATTCACCCAGTGAAGATGCCAGAATCATAGGAGGCTGTTTCAACCTGCTGGGACTGTGGGCCTAGCTGGTATGTTGATCAGCCAATCTTCTTGTCTTATCTGTAGCACTTTAGCTAGCAGAGGCATAGGAGGGCTGCTCTACACATTAGTTTTTAAGGCAATAGGCACATGATTTAATATTTTATGTTTCCTCATCCATCCAAGGGTTTTGATGACCTTAAGCAACCAGTTATACATGTAACTTTGCCATAATGTGTATTGGGCATACACATATGTTCACCATGGACATATAGAATAACAGTCCAGGGCCCGGCACCGTGACCTAGCACCTAAAGTCCTCACCTTTAACGCACCAGGATCCCATATGGACACTGGTTTTAATCCCGGTAGCTTCACTTCCCATCCAGCTCCCTGCTTGTGGCCTGGGAAAGCAGTCAAGGACGGCCCAAAGCCTTGGGATCCTGCACCCGTGTGAGAGACCTGGAGGAAGTTCTGGCTCTTGGCTTCGGATTGGCTCAGCACTGACCGTTGTGGCTACTTGGGGAGTGAATCATTGGACGGAAGATCTTGCCCTCTCTCTCTCCTCTTCTCTGTATATCCAACTTTGTAGTGAAAATAAAATAAATTAGAAAAAAAACAATAGCCCAGCTTCAGGGTCCCTGCACTTTTCCTGTTTGCCTCTTGTCCACTTCCCTGAGACAGTGGTGTTTTCTAAACCCTCTCGATGGGCTTCCTTTGGGTCTGCCTGAGCGCACTTATGTTAAAGGTTACAAATGGGCAGGGAAGGTGGCAGAGATAACTAGAGTTTCCTCTTTGCTAAGAGGGCTGAATTGTTCCCTTTTATTACTTCAGTACCTCCCTTGGTGGCTTTTTCAGTGTACAATAGCCATTTCTTTGGGTTTTTCTTCATGATCCACAGCCAGAGAATTTCTTAACTGTATTGAATTTTATTTATTTATTTTTTTTAGCATGTGGGGAGCCCACTTTCTTTTCAGATGATCCTGTGAGCATGGCCCCAATAGAAGGTGTATCTGGAGTCAGTGTAGATTATTGAAGTCTTTCCTCATCCTAATTCCAGCACCCTAATCAGGGCTATCATCTCTGTCTTTAGTGTAGATTGTCCCTGAGGTGGTTCTTGATTTTGTTTCTGGAGAAGCCAAGTTTCTTGGTTCTTGGGAGATTCTTAGCACCCATGGTTCCATGTGCAGACCCCACCATAGACCTGGGTCCTAAATAGACTAATCACTATAAGCCTGCTGCAATGTACATACTGTATTTTCACATTAGGTAGTAGTTCACTTCTGACCTCTTCCCAACTTGAGCATACCAGCTCTGTTACTCCAGAGAAGGACGCTAGCTGTTATGTGACAGGATTCAGAGACTGACATGATTTCAGGATTCTGTCTAGACATTCATCAAGGCTTGAGATTGCATCATCCAGTCACCAACAAATGGTACCCTCTTATTTCCAGAACATTTGCCATCTGCTATGGGGCCATATGGGGTTTTCTCCATGGTTAACTTTTCTGCTTCTCTAATCAGTAAGCAGGTAGCTGCAACCACCTGCAGGCAGTGTACCCATCCCAGAACATTTCTGATTGTCCAGAAAATTAAGTCAGCACTTCTGTTTAAAAAAAGATTTATTTTTGGGCCCGGCGCTGTGGCCTAGCAGCTAGTACTCACCTTGAATGCGTCGAGATCCCCTATGGGCGCTGGTTCTAATCCCGGCAGTCTTGCTTCCCATCCAGCTCCTTGCTTGTGGCCTGGGGAAAGCAGTCAAGGATGGCCCAATGCTTTGGGACCCTGCACCCATGTGGGAGACCTGCAACAAGTTCCTGGCTCCTGGCTCCGTATGGGCCCAGCACTGGCTGTTGCGCTCACTTGGGGAGTGAATCATCGGACGGAAGATCTTCCTCTTGGTCTCTCCTCCTCTTTGTATATATGCCTTTCCAATTAAAAAAAAAAAGAGAGAGACTTATTTTTATTGGAAAGTCAGATATACAGAGAGGAGGAGAGACTGAGAGGAAGATCTTCTGTCCATTGATTCACTCTCCAAGTGGCCATGATGGCTAGAGCTGTGCCGATTTGAAGCTGGAAGCCAGGAGCCTCCTCTGGTCTCCAGCGCGTGTACAGGGTCCCAAGGCTTTGGGTCATCCTTGCCTGCTTTCTGAGGCTACAGGCAGGGAGCTTGATGGGAAGTGGGACTGCCGGGATTAAAAGCAGTTCCCATATGGAATCCTGGTGCATGCCAGGCGAGTATTTAGCCACTGAGCCATTGCGCCAGACCCAAGAGGATTTGATAATGGTGTTTCTTTTATTTGTTTATTTTTCAAAAGATTTATTTATTTTTATTACAAAGTCAGATATACAGAGAGAACAGACAGAGACAAGCTCAACTGTTCAATGATTCACTCCCCAAGTGGCCACAATGGCCATAGCTGAGCTGGTCTGAAGTGTAGAGCCTCTTTCATGTCTCCCATGTAGATGCAGGAACCCAAGGCTTTGGGCCGTCCTTGACTGCTTTCCCAAATCACAAGCACGGAGTGGGATGGAAAACGAGGCCACTGGGATTAGAATCCGCACCCACATGGGATCCCAGTGCATTCAAGGCTAGGACTTTAGGCCCTAGGCCATCGTGCTGGCCTGATAATAGTGTTTCAATATAATTAGGTTTGTGGATATTTCATGTGACTTAAATGTTAATTACTCTGATTTTTGTATTATAGTGTATGCTGTATTTAACTATCTCTTTTTCTCCATTAATATGTGTAATGGTTATATTAATGAAAAATAAGTACATTTTAAAAAAGGTAATTTTTATTTGAAAGGCAAAGTTACACATACACACATGGCAGGGAGAAGAGGTAGAGAGAGCTTCCATCTGCTTGTTTACTACACAAATGAATGCAATGGCCACAGTTGAACTGATCCAAAGCCAGGAGTCAGGAGCTTCTTCTAGGTCTCCCACATGGGTTCAGGGACCTGTGAGACAATCTAGCACCTACTGGGATGCCAGAACCACAGGTGAAATTTAGCCTAATAGATAATTCCAGCAGGCACTGGTGCTAGGTTGTGAAATCATTGAGGTTACAATTTCTACTATGTGGAAGATGGTTTGGGAGTGTTTTGGGGTGATGAAGAACAAGGAGTGTGGTTCAGGAGTGCTGGCTAAGTTGTTGCATGGATTGGCTGGGGCTGCTGTGCAGGCTGGCTAGGGTTGTCTCCAGGTTTGGGGTGGGAGTGGGCCAGGCTGAGTGCAGTTGCAGTAGGTAGAGCAACAGGACCATGTTATCAGCCCTTCATGCTAGCACTGCCTCCTTGCCTGTGGTACTTGGGTTCCTGGCAACCACATGGGAGACCCAAATTATATTCTGGGCTCCTGGTTTTGGCCTGGCCCCGTCCCAAATGTTGGGAGAATTTGGAGAGTGAAATAGATTATGGGTGATCTCTGTGGCTCTGTTTCTCTATGCTTCTCTCCCTCTCTCTTTCTTTTTTTTTTTTTTTTAAGATTTATTCATTTGCTTTGGAAAGGTAGATATACAGAGAAGAGAAGAGACAGAGAGGAAGATCATCCATCTGGTGATTCACTCCCCAAGTGAGTGCAATGGCCAGTGCTGCACCGATCCAAAACCAGGAGCCTTTGGGTCTCCCATGTGGGTGCAGGGTCCCAAGGCTGTGGGCCATCCTCAACTGCTTTCCCAGGCCACAAGCAGGGAGCTGGGTGGGAAGCAAGGCTGTCGGGATTAGAACCAGTGCACATATGGAATCCTGGAGCATGCGAGGTGAGGACTTTAGCCACTAGGCCACCACACCAGATCCTCTCTATATCTCTTAAACAAAATTTTAATCAAGAAGAAAAGGAAAAATGTCTATTTTGATTCACCTTAGATTTAGTAATTCTACTTCAAGGTCCATGTTCCCAAGAATTATATAACTGCACAAGTTTGTGTGTTCAGCAATATAGGAACAACCTAAAATTCCAAAAAGAGAGACAGACTTAATCATAGTATGGAGTGTTTTACAAGTGTTCAAAATCATGTTTTCACAGAATAGTCAATGATTTGGAAAATCCTGAAGGTACAAAATGTTAAAAATCCCAAATATAGAACTGTACGTAGAGCAGAATTCCATAATTTCAAAACAAATACATATAGGTACTTATATACATATACCACAAATAGAAAAAATGACTGAAAGGAAACTATGTAAAAAATTGTTGATGTTTATTATTTTCAGTGATTTACTTATTTAACGCTTTCTGTATTTACCAATATTCCCCAAATTTGGTATTGCTTTCACTTTTAGAAAAGTAATAAATAAATGTTAACAGTAGTAATAATATAAAAATAAGATCAAAGATGTCCCAAAAGATGAAAAGCAAAATACTACACGTTTGAATAATTTTAGTTTGTTTTAGAAATGACTGTATCTTCCGGCTAAAGCGTTTTTGTTTCCAGAAGCGGTAGTTGTATTTTTTCCTTGGCTGGATTTGGATGCAGGATCCACGGCAACATACATGATTTGGAAACCTCCTGCAGTCACGGAAGCATCACTCAGAAACTTCAAGGTCATGACATTTCCTGTGAGGAGTGAGGGGAGGGGCATGACAAAGAACAAGGATGTTACTCTTTGTTGAATACGTTGAGTTGGCTTACATTTGGTTTTGGAGTTTGTGGTTGCATTGACAAGGGTGGAGGACTCGCGGATGTTCTCTGTCCCTCTGATAGGCTGCAAAGACAATCCTGTCCACTCTGGTTTAAAAGGTACTCTGGGGCCCGGCGCAGTGGTCTAACGGCTAAAGTCCTCGCTTTGCATGCGCCAGGATCCCATATGGATGTTGATTTGTATCCCTGCTGCTCCACATTCCTTCCAGCTCCCTGCTTGTGGCCTGGGAAAGCAGTAGATGATGGCTCAAAACCTTGGGACCCTGCACCCACATGGGAGAACTGAAAGTGGCTCTGGGCTCCTGGCTTCAGATCAGCTCTGGCCATGATGATCATTTAGGGAATGAACTAGCAGATGAAAGGTCTCTCTGTGTCTCCTCTCTGTGGATCTGACTTTGCAATGAAAAAAAAAAAAAAAAGACACTCCTTGTAGGAGGAACATCCAGAGATTTACAGGAGAATGGTAGTTGTTCATACCAGTAAGGTATGGATAGATTATTTACTTCATGACCCAAAGACAGCGAGCTTTGCATTGGTGAGTCACAATCTGTAATCCTAATTTACATAGAGTATGACAATACATTTTGTATGTGAAAAATCAAAATAGACTAACAATAAAAAGAGAAAGCTTTTGGGACAGCAGTTGTGACCTAAGCTGCAGCTCTCAGCAGCAGGATCCTGTAAGGGAGCTCAGGGTTCAAGGTCTGCCTTCTCAGCTTTGGATCAAGTTTCCGGTTACTGTGCCTTGGGAAGGCTGTGGAGGACAGTCCAAATACTTGGGTCCACATGGAATATTCAGTTGGAGTTCTGGGCCCCTGGTTTTGGCCTGAAACAGTGATATGAGGTGATCTAGTAGATGATGATACCTCTCTTCCACATTCTTTCAGTCTTTCAGAGAGAGATAAGAGAGAGTGCCACAATAGCAGGGACTAGGCTTAGGCTGAAGTCAGAAGCTAGAGAGTCCAACCAGTCTCCCGCATGGACGGCAGCAGCACACACATTGGAGCAATTACCCGCTGCCTTCCCAGGCCCATTAGCAGGTGGGGGGAGTGAAGCAGCCAGGACTTGAACTACCACACCCCTATGGGATACTGGTGTTGCAAGCAAAAGCTTATGCATTGTGCCACAATTCCAGCCCCATGAATACTCATAAAGCTTTCATGCCACGGGTATGAACCCAAGGCACAGAGTTCAAATGGCTGAGGCACATTTGAGCCCGGGCAGGCTAGCTTCAGAGGGCATGCTCTGATTCTCAAACTGAGCTTCTCACTACTTGGCCGATTTATACAGTATGAAAAGCCTTTTCACACTATAAAGAAACCAAGTTAAAGAGCAAGAGATAGGCTTAGTGGAAACAGACCTAATACCTCTGATATTCGAAGAGCTATTAGAAATTAAATTGTGTCAAAACACAGCACTGATTTGGTCACACTTGCTATAAATTTTCTGTTTTAGATTACACAAGAAAAATTTCCAGCTTCAGGCTTCCTTTGAACTCCTGCTGTAAGTTTGTGTTTTAATAGGATTATTCTCATCCTTCAGCTATCTCCTACAGCTCTACAATGGCTTCTCTTAACAGTCTGTTAACACAAAATACCTCCTTAAGACAAGAGTTAAAGTACTAGGCTCTGTAGGATCCCATTCCCAGGAAGTTTGTAGTCAAGTAAATAAACTAATAAGGTTTAAACATTGATCATTCAAGGATAGAACAAGAAGTCCCAGCTCTCGTCATGAACATTGAATAAATTACAATCTGTCGCACTGCAGGACTGAGTTTGGGAGTCATTCAGCAATGGCTAATATAATAGCTGTTTGTATCTGAATTGAAAGATTCTGCAGACATTGCAATCCCATATAACGCTGTTGTTTTTAGCAGCAGAAGTGTTGTGATAACTTGATGACTTAGTGGAAAAACAAAAACTAACAATGCCAACAACTGGTGCTGGTGATAAAAATGAAAAGAAAAAATGAAGGACTCTAAAAAGGTCAGTTTTCGCTAAAAAAAAAAATAGCAGCTTGCAGTAACTGTTAAGTAGTAGTATTTATTATGATAAATTTATGGTCCAACAAAGACACTAATTTTATATATATATATATATATATACCTAAATATATATGTGCAAAAGTCATACAAAATTAGCTTAGGGACTGAGGAGATACAGAAAACATTGTCTATTGTATCTAGCCTTTGAGGCACAATTAACAATGAAAACATTCCCTGTTATCTTTCTATAAAAATATTTGACCAAATGCTTCCCCAGTTTATTTTGTTAGGGCCCTTTTCTTATATAACACTATTTAAAAACATCTCACAGCAGAACGTTCGTCACAAAACTCCCTGGGAATTGCTGTACTAAGATAAAATGAAGTAAGTATAAATAAATTCAACTTTTTTAGAGATAGAGATTTTTCAGACAACCAAAACTTCAGCCATTTCAGTCCCACATTCTGCAGATATCATAAGCCAATTTGCAGATCCTAGAGTGTCTCAGGGGATAACGCCTTAAGCCACCGAGACTATCCAAATCCTACTGACATTTTGGCCACACTTTCAAGTGGGTTGCACAAGGATTGCCCAGCCAGTTCCTAAGAGACAGCCAATGGAAAACAACAACAACAACAAAAAAGAGACAACCAATAGGGAATGTCTTCCCTGCAGGTTCCCTTCTAGACAAGGAGGGATCCGGGAAGGCTTAAAATCTTGGGACCCTTCCCTTCTGAAAACCTTTGGTGTCTCTCTCTCTCTTCAAGAGGTACCCCATCTTCCGGCTCTCCTGGGCGGTGCCTTCCCCTTCCCTCTTCTTCCTACATTCACCTGGTCACTTAGCAAATAAAATGTCCTTGTCTACAACCAACCACTTCATGACTTTTTATTTCTACACTGAGCTGAGGAAAGAACCCACTGAGCTTTATTTGGTAATTGCCACCATCTGCAGTGCCAGCAGCTGTATGGGCACTGATTGGAGTCCAGGCTGTTTGCTTTCTGATCCAGATCCCTGGCAATGGCCTGGCCAAGCAGTGGAAGCTGGTCCACATGCTTGGGCCTCAGCCAGTACAGTAGACCCAGGTAAAAAGCTTCTGGCTTTACGCTGGTACAGCCTTGGCCATTGCAGCCATTTGGGGAGTGAATCTGCAGATGAAAGATCTATCTCTGTCTTTCCCTCTCTCTCTGTGACCTCTTCAAACAAAAATTTAAAATCGTAAAAATAGACTCAGACTGTATTTCCTACAAATAACAAGGGTGTGTACATTTTTTTAATGCAGGAAATTGGCATGTACCAATAACATAAATCTTAAAAGCTTTGTATTTTATAAGCCAATAAGCTACTTTTGATTTTGTTTTTCTTAACTTTAAAAATAAAGTTCTTATTATCTTTAAAAATAAAGATCTTATTATTACCCATAATAATAAGATCTGTCACTTTTAGGAATGCTGCGGAAAAACAAATCAAAGTTTGCTCCTCAGTTCTAGTCTTACCTGTGCTGATAATGTCTCCTGGAAGCTCATTTCCACAGTACCTGAAAGGGAAGTTTTACAAAAGAGAAGTCACACAAATGACTACTATACAATGATTGAACAAGCTCTCAATGGTCACGAAGCTTCTTTGTTTCTCTTGATTGATGGCCTGTTCTTTCATAATTGAAAACTTCGTTGTTTCTTACTTGGATTTTTAAATGAGAAGATGTTTTGTAACTGAAATTGCTATTGTTGAAAGCCTTCTAAATTTAGTAGTTTGTAATTTTATGTAGCTATCCTGTAGCTGATATCCAAAACTCATTCAAAATAGGATTGCAGGTTCCCAAGACAGGAGTTCTATTCTTTCAAAACATGCCTTTTTCTTAATTCTTGCAAACACATTTCACGTCTTTTTCAAGATATTTTAGAAAACTAACTTCCTTGTATGAGGTACCCTATCCTTAATCCCTAGTGGAGTCCAGTAATAAAATGATACCTTCTTTGCAAATGAGTACCTACGTTCTTTCATCACTCTGATGTCAGTGATGGACCTGCATCCTTTGGATGAGTGGACCTAAGTTTTGGTGGTTCTACAACAATGCCTTGGCATAATGTTTTGCACAGATAAAAAGGACCAGCAATTACAGAATTTATATTCACTTTTATGTGGAAGGTAAAAGTTAGCACACATAAAAAACTTAATAACATTTTTGACTGATATATCTCTCACATCTCTTTGTTTTCCTATTGTTTGTTAACACTTGAAGTCCTCATAAACAGCCCAGTGAGATCTTAATAGCTTAAGAGTAATGACAAGGCAGCTATCCTGATTTAATCAGTTCATGTAGCAATGAGCTAAGAAAAACCTTTGGGGAAAAGGACACGGTGTTGGAATAGAGTAAAAATATACAAAGCCTGTCTTAAGGGACCTCAATAAATTTGTGGAAAATGCATAATATGAGATCATGGATTTCAAAATTTTTGTACCAAAATAAACTGATGTTTTCGTTTCATGTCTATAAACTTATTTAACTTTCTCCTACCTTCCTACAAACCCATGGACATCATCATAACTGTCATATACTTCAACATAGTCAGCCAAGCAGCCTGGGTCATCCTCGAGGTCAAACTTCAAAAAGCTCAGGTGAATACGCTGACCATACTTGATTCTGATGTGCCAGTAGCAGACCTGGTTATCATCATACTCATTGGGGTAGCCTGGAGATTTGAAAATTCGCTTTGGGTCTGTAAATACACCACCACACTCCTTTGCTGAAATGCAGAAGGAAAGAAAACAAAGAAAGCTTTAAGAAAAAGTTATTACCATTAAAAGTGACATTCACTTTTTAGTCATCCATTTATTAATTTTGATAAAATATGAAAGAGATGGCCTAATATGAACATACATGGTATGTAAGTATAAAGCTAAAGAAGTATTTCTCATCAATAGTTCCTAAATTTTCTAAAATAAACATGAGCTATTTCTAAATTCTGAAAAAAGCAAACACGAGAAGAACAATACTAATTCAACAAATTGTTCTCAGGTTTACGATTTTGGCTTATTTAAGGTACAAAAGCACAAGTCTTTTGTGTGTACATTTATGTATTTTGACAACTGTATCAATCAGATTTTTTCCCCTGTGGCTGTCACTTCTTTGTTCAGGCACTTGCATACTTAGAATAAAAACCTAGAATGTAGATTGGAAAGGCTGCAGAACTCCAAGTTTGCAGGGACTTCATTGGTTACTCCAGTGCAGTAAAGAGGAACGAGGTTAATCACTTTGGAGTTCCTGCACCTGTGTGGAGTTAACCTTCTGATTCTTGCATTCCAAGATATGGCAGAAATATTCATGCTTGTTTTTCTTCCAAATCACTTATTTTAAGGACAGATGCACAGGCGTTGCTAGTCTTTAGAAAGACAGAACACTCACGATCTATAACATCCTATCTTTGTTGCAGATTTATGTCTTAGTCTCTGTTTTCACAAAGTGAAGAAGCAACCAACAGAGTGGAAAAACATTTTTGCACACTACACAAGTGAGAGGGGATTAATATCCAGGATTTACAAAGAGCTTCAGAAACCCAAGGACAGTAAAAAAAAAAAAAAAAAAAACAAGCAAACAAAAAACAAAACAAAAATAAAAAGACGAAAAAATGGGCAAAGAAAGTGAACAGACATTTTTTCAAAAGAACAGATTCAAATGGCTAACAGATATATGAAGATTCTCAGGTTCCCTAGCCATCAGAGAGATACAAATGAAAACCACGTTGAGGTACCACCTAACTCCAGTGAGATTGGCCAACATTCAGAACTTTACCAACAAAAACTGCTGGTGTGGATGTGGGGAAAAAGAAACCCTCCTTCACTGCTTGTGGGAGTTCAGGATAGCACAACCACTGTGGAAATCAGTATGGAGAATGCTTAGAGAATTGCAAATAAACCTGCCGTATGTTCCAGCTCTCCCTCTCCTAGGAATATACCCAAAGGAAATGAAAACTGCATATGAAAAGGGGATCTGTAATCCTGTATTTGTAGCATCACAATCTACAATAGCAAAGATATGGAAACAATCCTGATGTCCATCCAAGGAGGACTGGTTAAAGAAACTGTGGTACATCTACTCCATGGAATATTACTCAGCCATTAAAAAGAATGAAATTATAACATTTGCAACTAGATGGTCCCAACTAGAGACCATTATGCTCAGTGAAATAAGTCAATCCCCAAAAGACAAATATCACCTGTTCTCTCTAGTATAAGGAAAACATCATGCAAATTGGAATGCATAGTGATGGGGTAATAGAGACTATCATATCCAGATGTGAAGACACAAGGCAACATGCATCTCTACATTGAACTCCCAGTGTAACTGTTGGACATACCTTTAGACAATGGAATGCTGAGCTGACATTGTACTAGCAATGTTGGGGTACACTTAAAATAACAGACTGATGGAATTATAACTCCTTATGAAAGGCTATGGTATTGTAACAGTATGGGGGAAAGCAGCCAGGGGGGTGGGAATTGGGTGGGGGAGAATCCCAGACACTACAAAATTGCACCATAAAATTCAAAATTTTAAATAAAAAATTTAAAAAATTATAAAAAGAAATGCACTATAAGTATTTTTTCATATTTTAAACATGACAAAGACTTTCTGTTTGTACTGTACATAATTTGACATATTCATTAGATACAATCAGCTCTTGTCCAAGGTTAATATCATATAATAAGACATTCTGCAATCATATGATAGGACTTCATTGCAGCTCTCTTACTGTGTAATGGAATTTCTTATACTGTAGATCTAAGTAGGATATCACTCCAGCAGGTTTATAACATATAGGAGGCCTTTCTAATATCCTACAATATTTTATAACAGTGTCCTGAGTGAAGTATCTATAAACGAACAGTCCTTTCTTTCCCTAAAGTACATGAGTAACTCTGCAGTGAGTTTTTTTTCCTCTTTAAGCATTTCCTAATTGAAAGCAACCATGGATGCTCAATGAAACTGTTAAATTTAAAAAAGAGAGCAACCAGGGACAAATATTAATATATCATGTTCAATAATAATTATTGGTATATACAACATGCTACAGTTGATTAATTTGGCAATCTAATGATTTATGTACAAATGAAATAAGGGAAACATTTTGTCTTCTTTTTCACATTCTATCATAGGAATAATATTGGATGGTTAACATTTGGTAGTATCATGTTTTAGCTAAGTCAGTATACTAAATTTATAACCTACATTTTTTTTTTCCTTTATGGATAGGAAGTTCTTGGTACCAAAAAGACCCAAATTCTTTGCTATTTGGTTTTGGGTAAGCAACTCAACTTCTTTACATTCTGCTTTCCTGAATCTGTTTTTCCCCTAATTAAAAAAAAATTACTTATGTTGAAGAGTTATAGAGAAAGAGAAACAGAGAGATCTTCTACCTACTTGTTTACTCTTCAGATGGCAATAACCGCCAGCAGCTGAACCCAGAGCTCTCATCTGAGCATCAGGAGTCCAAACACTTAGACCATCTTCCGCTGCTTCTCCCAGGCCATTACGTGGGAGCTGGATGGGAAGTGGAATAGCAGGGACACTAATTGGCATCCTTAAGGGATACCAATGTCACAGGTGATGGCTTTACCTGCTATTCCACAGTGTCATCCCTTCATTTTCCTGGTCCCTTAATATAGATATAATAATACCTCCTTATCAGGGTGTGACTGTTAAGCGAGAAAGTAAATGAAGGGGTACAACTCATGCCTGACATAGTATAAACACTCTAAAACAGTCTTGATTTATACTTGCCATGCTGAAGTATTTCTGGAAGGAGCAGGCAATTTTCTTAAACAACCTATTAGTAGCATGTATCAATATTTGAAAACACAAAATCATTATTTTTAACAAACCATTTGGGTTGTAGCAATAGGCATCCCATCTTTCACTCCTGTTGAGACGGATCCCATAGTCAATGATACCGACTTTTCCAAATCCACAGTTGGATCCTGGCTTCACAATGGGGTATCCAACTCTGCCCTTGGCCATCCATCCTGCAGCGCAGACATGAAATCCTGCAAGAGGAAGGAGGATTTATGGACATAGCTGCTGAAGTTCCTGGGATGAGCAAAGGTTATATTAACAAAGATGGTCATTCTGACAGGAAGTTCCTTAACCAAATTCCTTTCACTTGAATGTGGGAGAAAAAATTCCCTTAAAAAATAAAAATGTTAGGCACAGTGGCCTAGTGGCTAAATTCCTCGCCTTGAATCTCGCTGGGATCTCATATGGGCACTGGTTCTAATCCTGGCAGCCCCACTTCCCATCCAGCTCCCTGTTTGTGGCCTGGGAAAGCAGTCAAGGACCACCCAAAGCCTTGGGACATTGCACCCATGTGGGAGACCCAGAAGAAGCTCCTGGCTTCAGATTGGCTCAGCTCTAGCCATTGTGGTTACTTGGGGAGTGAACCATCAGACAGAAGATCTTCCTCTCTGCACATATGACTTTGCAATAAAAATAAATAAATCTTTAAAAAAAAGTTTGAGGGCCTGGCACATTGGCCTAGTGACTGACGTCCTCGCCTTGAACACACTGGGATCCCATATGGGCACTGGTTCTAATCCCAGCAGCCCTGCTTCCCATCCGGCTCCCTGTTTATGGCTTGGGAAAGCAGTTGAGGACGGCCCAAAGCCTTGAGTTCCTGTGTCCATGTGAGAGACCTGGATGAAGTTCCAGGGTTCGGATTGGCACAGCTCTGGCCATTGTGGTCACTTGGGGAGTAAATCATTGGATGGAAGATCTTCGTCTCTGTCTCTTCTCCTCTCTGTATATCTGACTTTGTAATTAAAAAAAGAAAATATATCTTACAAAATAAATAAATAAGAAATAAAAAAAGTTTGGGAGTCAGAGCAGTGGCATAATAGTTTAAGCTTCTGCCTGTGGTGTCAGTAAACCGAAATTGGTGCAGATTCAAGTTCTGGCTGTTCCACTTTTGATCCAGCTTCCTGCTAATGTGTCTGGGAAAGTAGTGGAGGATGGCTTCAGTCCTTTCGACTGTGCACCCACATGTCCGTACCCGAAGTGCTGGGTTCCTGGCTCCTGGCTTTGGACTTGCCCAGCTCTGGCCATTGTGGGCATTTGAAGAACAAACCAGCAAATGGAAGATTCTCTTTCTGTCTCTGCTCTCTGTAAATCTGACTTTCCAATAAAAATAAATACATATTAGAGACTTATTCATTGATTCTTATTAGAAAGGCAGATTTTACAGAGAGAGAAAACGGAGAGAAAGATTCTCCATTTGCTGGTTTATTCCCCGAATGACCACAATGGCACCCATATGGGATCCTGGCGCTTGCAGGGGAAGGATTAGCCAGTTGAAGCATTGTGCTGGTCCTATAAACATATAATAATAATAATAATAAAAACTTCAAACCTACAAAGTAGAAATTCTAACTTTTACTAGAAAGTAAATATTTTACATATTTTATTTGCATAAAAGATGCAGTTGGACTAGCAGCCACAATACCAAGGCCATCAAAATCACATCAGTGCAGAGCTTTGTTCTTTTTTTAAGAATAGGTTATCTAGAAATCTAATTTCTGAGAGGGTAATGAATTCTGCAGAACAATAGTTCAAATGTTAGCTTAATTCCTTCAGTGCAAGAAAGAAGGCAGCTGCTCATATTTGTACAAAGAAGCAAGGTTTTCTCAGATCTCATGATGTCAACTTCCTAGTTTCCTTCTCAGTTTTTTTTTATGATTGATTTATTTTTATTTGGAGGGCAAAGTTTTACAAAGAGGGGAGACAGAGATAGAGGTCTTCCATCCACTGGCTCACTCTCCAAGTAGCATTGCTTTCCCAGGCCATAAGCAGGGAGACGGTTTTGAAGTGGAGCAGCCCGGACATGAACTGGTGCCCATATGGGAAACTGGTGCCGTAGACTGAGGATTAGCCTATTGAGCCACTGTGCCAGCTCTGCCCACACCCAAGTTTTCTTACATTTGCTTATCTTCTTTCTCTCCATAGTTTTTGATCCCAAAGTAAAAAGGCATTCTCTTACCTAAAGACAAACAAAAAGAAATGGGAAAAAAATATCCACTAACTTCAATGTTTGTCCAACCTAGTTTGTCCAAGAAAAAAATCGCCAGAGTAGCCTCTTTCATCAGCTGAGGAAACCCATACTCAGAAATCAAGGAAGGTGGACTGTGAAGAGAACTGTGTGGATTTTAATGTACAATTTAATGATGTTAGGATAACAAGGTCTTCACTTTCAACTGGTTATTTTCTTGATTCCCAATGGGTTGTATCCCCCAAAAGGTTGTTCTTTTCAAAAATTATTATGCCAGACGAGGAGCGCAAACCCACAACCCTGACCTTAAGAGTCTCATGCTCTGACAATTGAGCCACACGGGAAAGCTGATCATTTTCTCTACAACCATTTGAGCAGCGCCAGGCTGAGATGACGTACAGCCTTAGAGCACTGTTACAAAAGACTGGAGAGAGAAGGCTATGTAAACGTTATGGGAAGGATGAACTGCTTTTTTTCTCAAGAGGGAAAAAGAAGGAAATTCCGTTGGATCAATTACCAATTTTTCTGGCTGCCTCTAGCTGCTTGTAGGTGGCGAGACGGCCGCCTTCAAATTCACACACCGCCTTGGCTTCTGCATAGGTGAGCTTGTACCTGCCGGAGCGTGCTTCTCTGTGATACACACCTGCTGCCCGTTCTGTGGAATCACAAAAGATCATCCAGATACCATTAACCATGCTTGTGCGCAAGGGAGATTTGCTTGGCCGGAAGATGACATCAGCCATTGTTTCTTGCCAAAGGCTTCTTTGCGTTAGCTGCCTTGGCTAACATTTCATTGTTAGAAAGTTGGGGAAAAATATATGAGTGAAGGGGAATTGTAGGGGAACTTAGGGATTATAGACAAATACTTTAGACAAAATTGTGTTTTGAGAGCAAGACAGTTTTTTTAAATTATTTTTAAAATGAGTTTATGAGAGACATAAATTGCAGTCTCTCTAGGACTGGGTAGGGCAGAAGCTGGAAAAAGAATTCAATTCAGGTTTCCAAATCTCTATGGGAGGTAGAAATGTACTCATATGAGCTATCGCTGCTGATGAGCAGGAAGCTGGAATCAGGAGCCAGCGTGAGCATCAAATACAGGCAGTCTGAAACATCTGAACCTGTTAAATCCACAAAGTCAAATGCCTGCCCAACCTGAAAGCTTTTGATTGACACCAGCTCTATACCATCCTCAAGTGTTACAGTTCTAGTTTAGTTTCTTGTTTTGTTGTTGCTTTTGTTTCTTGTTTGTGTGTGTGTGTTCCTTTTTTGTGTAAAAACTTGATGAACAGTAGGAGGGAGAGGCAACAGAAACAACAAAAAATCATCATCAGTGAGGCTCACAAAGAGAGTGAGAAATAAGCCAAATTATCCACTTGAGGGAAATGACTAGGGGAGTATAAATGAGAAGTTAGTAAGCAGATAAAAAACATGGGCAACAGATGAAGGAATACTGCATTGAGGAAAAGATTCAGATGCAGTTGAGAAGAAATCAAGCACATTTAGCTAACTCGCAGCTCCTAAATTCTCATCTGGTTTGTCATTGCAGATCACTTATTGTTCCCAACATATTTTAAGCAATGACAATCCAGGCATGTGCTGTCTTCCAATAGATCACTGTTTAAGTGGCTTGTTTTGAGTTTGGAGTGTTTTCTACCATAGAAACCTTGTGAAGAGATTCCCAGGACGAGAGTCATCTCTAACAGTTCCACAGATAGTCTGCCAGATTATGGTTATGTCTGTGCACGCTGACCTGTGCAGTCACCCACCATGTAGATGATTTCCAACAATGAGAACAGATATTCACTGGCAGGCAACAAATACGGATTCATTGGTATTTGGAACAGTTCCTTGTCCTTATCCCCAAAGTTGATGCTATCCTAGTTTGGTGGGAAATGGTGTTTAGTATTTTGCCTGTTTTTCCAGATTCCTAGGGATAACTGCTGTTATACTATTACAGAGAAAGTGCTCATCAATTACCCCCATGGTACCCGAGTGGATTTACGACTGCTTATGGACCCAGGAATCCTAGAAACTACAACTCATACACAGTCACGATGTTTTCCTGTTCTGGTGACCTTGAGCATGCAGTGTGAGGTGTTTCGCTAGGTGCCGTGGAATAAGTTCCATCTTGCAGCAGTCTGAACACTAGTGGGCAATAGAAGTATCTTTATCTTGAAAGAGAGGACCAGTTAAGGCTTTTGGTAAAGAAAGGAGATATGTTTCATTTCCTTATGTATGACACTGGTTGTTCATGTCAATGCTAAAATTGTACTATGTTTCCTAAGAATATAGTCTAAAATATCCTTAACTATTTTGGTAGGAATTATTTTAAAGTATGCCAAATATCCTTGGTATTTTACTCCATATCTGGAAAATATATTTTCAGAAAAAGAAGATCATCAGTTTTTAAAAAAACAATTTAAACTTTTCTTCCTAGGAAGTTTTTCAAAACTTTTGGTACTTGCTGCTACTTACCCAGTAATAATATAGCAGCTTAAAAAGCAAAAGCATATACAATTTTCAACTTAATTTATCCAATATTGATATTCCATATTGTTCCCCAAAGAGTTTCAAATTTCCCAGCACCTCCTCATGAATAATTTGAGTACTCAGTGTATATAGTTTACAATTTTAAATAAGGTATTGGTTTTAAGGTATTCCTCATTTTGGCAAGATGAATCTACAAAGGTAGAATAAATCCTAATTTTTGGAAGTTATACCTTTCAGAAGGAATAATGCTTAATGAATTTTCTGAGTCAACAGTCATTTTTAAAACCAGAAAATTTGTTTCACTCATACATTGCTTCCTCCTTTGAGCCAGAGGCAGCAGTAGAATATTGGCCTGGGTTTCCACTGCTGGTTTTACCATGGAAGAGTCGTATAATCCTACATGAATTGCTTTCTCATCTTAGTTGTTCTACCTGTCAAATGGAATAATGATAGATTCTGGACTCTATCAGGCATTTCAGCTCTGTAAATTTCCCTCCCCCTACTTCTTTTCCAGGTTCAATACAAGGGCTCAATCCTTGTGTTTTCAATCCACGTAAATGAACTGAAATCTCCTAAATGTTCCTTGTTTGCATTTTGTCTTAAATGATCATTTAAGAAATCACAGTAGATTAAAGTTAAAATAAACCTCCAGGAGCCCCTGTTCTAATCGTCTCATTTTGCCAGTGCAGAGCTGGATGGTTGCTGCAGCTTCCTGCCTTCTAACCCAACTCGCTTGCCTGCTTAAACAGTTTCTAATATTATATTGACCCAACCAACTGTAAACAATTTGTGCTGGGCTGACTGGTCAACGATTTGTCTCAGATTGAAGCAATTTTCAATTATCCTGAGCCTCCGATTTGCAGCATGCTGTCAGCATTCTGATTTGCTTCCCTCTACCTCTGGGGTAGAACTTTTATTGTCCAGGCCGATGTTTTTGCAATATACAGCATCATTTATAAACAAGAACCCCAAGTTACTTGATTGTTACAGCTTAATGGCATTTCAAAACTTATCTTTACAGTTTTAATTCTGACTAGCTCTAGAACGTTTCTGACAAAAATGGATATATATTCTAAGTTATATTGTGTGTGATGAAGATAAACAGAGATTTTTCTCAGGCTGGTACTAAATTCTAAAATCCATCTTGGTCAAATGGATTACACTGAAACTAGTCCACTGTCTCAGGCTGGAGGAGAAAGAAAGGAGCTAAGGCATTACAAATCAGGCTGTTTAATGAAATCCTCATGGTTGCAGTTATTGCTAGAGAGAAACGTGCCAAAGGCAAAAATCTTCTACAACCATGTGCTGCTTAGCAAGCACAAAACCAAGATAGAGGTTAATTTTCATTTCTCTGTGTTTCATGCAAGAACCTCAATTTTTCCCTAAGCAAGTCAAAATCTTTTTCACTATTAAACACAATAATGAATGTGAAACCATACCAACCTGTGAGATTTGAAGTATGATAAAGAGTATGCTAGGGCTATTTGGGATTTTCTGTTTTTCCCTTTTTTGGTCTATGGTTTATCTGCACCATTTGACCTGTGTCATCCCTTACATTTAACAGGACAAAAGGCACCCTCCTTCTCTAGCGAAAGGGCAGGAAAGTCTAAGGATAGTATGAACAAAAGGAATCAAAGTGGTGAAAATGTACTCAGAAGTATAATCCTTTTCTTTTGTACTGCAAGCTGATTTGGTCAAAGTATTGGAAAGATGCTTCTGAAATGCAGCTATACGTTGCAGTTCAGAGTACATGGAGCAATGACTGCTATTTTATGGCCATCCCAACATAAGCTGAACTCGACCTGCAAATGCAATTGAAATAAAGACTAACAGACTGATATGTTGGGTTTTCTAATGAAATGATAAGTATGCTACCACATCTGTTCTGGCAAATGTTAAATAATATGTACATATTGAATATAATTGCTAATTTCTATTTTTTACAGAACATTTCCCTTTACAAAAAGCAGCTTATCATCTTAGAAGGCAAAAACTTAAAAAAAAACTGTATGTGCATTCCAATGTCTATCTTTTCTAAGCATTTGCTTTGAAAACATCTGCTTTGAGCACAAGCGACAGTTGACCGCTTTCACTCGCTCCTCTGCGATTTCAAAGAATTGACATTCCTAGCAAGAAGCTCACAAAGGAAGTTTCTTACCAAGCCATATGGAGTTGTGAAAAGTTCCATTCCTGTATCCCCATCCTTGAGCTTCTTCCCACACCAAGACAAACAAGTAAGTTAAGATGATCATTTCTTTGCTCTCAGAGGCGCTGCAGCCTGTCAGGGGCTGCTCACGATAACTTCTCAGAGCAGCGGCCTGAACTGGAACTGCAACATCTGGTTTCCACATCTTTTAAATAGTTCTTTTTTTTTTTTTTCTACTGTGAGGTCAGCAAGTACTCTCCAATGGCATTTTTCCGCTGTAGAGTTACACAATTAGCTCAGTGTCTGAAGCAAATCCTCTGACTCATTTGCATTGGCAACTCAAACTAAGGTTATAGAATGACCCACAGAGTTTATAAAAGTGACTTACTCAGAAAGGAGTTCATTTATTCTGTCAGTCACCAACATTTCAGGGAGGAAGTGTGTATAACTTGGTGCAGATTCAGCAGTGGTTAAAAGAAAGCCAGGGTTCAGAAGAAATTTAAAGAGAAATCCTGTATGACTTATCAGTAGTGAGTCTGTTTTGGGGTGTGGGCTTTGGGATTGATTTTTAACTTGACTCCATTGGATGGCATTTTCCCACAGCAGCGCCTCTACGGAAAATAAAAAGTGCGTATAATTTGACAAATTCTATGTGTTTTCTAGTGCGGTAGGACTCTGTTTGCATTTGTTTTAGCATGGTATCTGCAGTAATCATTGTTTTGTGGGTTATCTGGTAAATAAATACATATGCTTCCAGAAAAATAGTCTAATTTCAGTGTCTTAGGACCATTGAGCAGCTTTGGGGAATGTCCTATTATTATACAAGTTTCTCTGCGACACACAACCTTGAAATGTTGGGGGGGAAAGTGGGTAACAGTAATAAAAGTAAAAGACACATGACTCTAGTTTCCCTTGACCACTCTTTGATGGAGTTGATTAAAACACCAGGTAGTAATTATGATAGTTATCATGGTTTCAAATATCCAATATGTTCCTGTCCTTTTGTGTTTAGTGCTTGGGTAACATATCTGATAATATTCTTATTGTGCCACTGAGGCTAATGGCAATTTTGGTTGTTGATTGATAACCATTTCTTAGAAGTTTTTTCTTCTTAGTGGCCATTGTTTGCTACTTAGCTTCTCTGCTCTTAATGTCTAATTGCTTCCTGCTTGCACCTGTTATAGTCACATCACGTCTCTTATGGTTCCTTAGTTCCTCCAATGATATGAAGTGCTTTGATAAGACATGCTAGGAAGTCAGTCTTCAGTCATGCAGTCATCTCTGCGTTGGATCTCACAGTCACATGGTTTCATCTCTTCCATGGGATGTAGGCTGGGGATGCAGAATGTATTGGACACTTGTTGAGATATGAGTTAAGTTAATAGGGTTCAGAACCCTCGTTTTGAGCCCATGACAAATGAGAGTTGAGGGCACTAGATCCGGGTTTATCAATAGGGTGCATTTCAAGCTAGTGCAAAAGAGGATGCAGTCCAGACTGTGTGGGTGTGACCATGAGAAGGGAGACATGATTAGGGAGAACGGGATGAAAAGATAGCTGAAAACAGCAAGCCATGATGTTATTTTGGAAAATGGAATTAAGCAAGTATTTTAAGTTTGTGGTTTAGGAAGCAAATATAACTTTACTTGCTTACTCTTCCAGCAAAACTTTCACAGCCTTTGCCTTTCTTTGCCTGGTCATGAACCCTGTTGCCGCCCTTTCTGCACCTCTCTCAAGTACCTAATTTCCCCTTAGTTCTTATTAATCAAGATCCTTCTCAGGAAAGGACTGCAATTAATCTTCACTTTGACCAAGTAACTAACAACAGATACCCTTCTGTGCTCATTTGCATTTTAATGAAGCTCCAAGTATGGCCAGGTGTGAATGTTCAACTTGTTTTAACATGAAAATTTAATGAGTTACCTTGATGGATTAACCCAATCTGGAGTGGAGAATTCCTCTTCCCATCTCAGCTCTCATGTAGAATATAACTATCTTCCCTTGTCTCTGTACAGGGTTTGCCCTGCTTATCCTTTATAGCAAACCGAAAATAATGATGACGTGCGTGGGCTGTGGTTCTGAGGGGGTGTTCAACTCCAGTGTGGAAGAAAAGAGGAATTGTGGTTTTACATGGAAAAGATGCAGCAGGTAGTGCAGGGAAGGACAAGATGGAGCAGAAAAGAAAGGAACGGCATAGGGAGAGCTACTGGAGGGCTTATCGCAGAAGCTGCTAAACAAGAACACCCCTGCCACGCTGTGGGAGATCGCCCCTGGATCTCTGCCTTCTTAGCCTACGTGGGAGGCCTAAGGCATGTGTTCCCGGGGGGACTCCCCTGGCAATGATTTTGGCTAACTGAGAGGTCAGCCTGGTTTGTTCACTGGGCATGCAGCGAGAGTGATGGGCTGTGCGCCAGCCTTTCTTCTCTGCCCTTGGACGAGCTGCGCTAGGATTTCTAGCACTTAGATAAATAACTCTAAGAAGTTATATGCGACCCTCCTTCTGTTCACCAGCTGTGTGTGATGAATATGCCCAGAGGTGTAGCTTTCAGCCCAGGTGCTAGCCTTTGTGCTGGTTTGAGGCACAGCGTTTACTCCTGTGTGTAGAATGTGATCTGTGATTGGAGAGTCCAGACAGACAGGCATGTCTAATAACCAATCGCAATGATTACTGGGTGGAGTACTGTTGGGACCACCCTTCTACCGTCCCTCCTCCCTTTCCCTATATAAGATTCTCCATAATAAAGAAACATCCCTCACCAGTTTGTTTCCGGTGGTTCTTGCGACCATAGAACACTGTCACCTCACCTCTGAATGGTCTTGGGGCCTGCTGGTCAGGAAAGAACTGAAACCACGTTCTTGGGAAGCACCACCAAGGATGTGTCTCTTGAGGAGCTGGGAGAGCAAATACTAATAAAAATTCCTTTCCTGGACTCAAAAGATTTTACCTGTCAAATGTTCCACTTTTATAGACAAACAACTGGTAGGACTGTTTTTTTTAATTAATTAATTAATTAATTATTATTATTTTTTACATAAGCAGCTTCTCTCTTTTCTATAATACCCATACGTCTAAGCAGCTACTAGATACCTAAAATACATGTTGGAGAGTATTCCACATGTGAATGAATGAGTTAGGGTAGTTGTGTACTAAGCAAACTTAAGACCTCCAAAGCTAACAAAGTGGTTTATTGATGTTGCTATTGTGCAAGCTTTAACATAAAGTAAGCCTCTATAGGCAAATTCTAAATGTCTGTTATTTAACAGATACGTTTAAAACCCATTTAAATCTCTCAAACTACAAGGAGAAGAGAGGCGTCGGGTGGCTGTAGACTGAGGGAGCCAAGAGAGAAAGAAGGAAGGGAAGCAAGTTAGAACACATCACATGTATGGTTATACTTCAAATAGTGAGACAATGTTGCAGTTGCTTGGAATCCAGTATGAAAAAAATACAGCTTAGGAGCCAGCACTGTGGCATGTTGGGTAAAGCCACACCCTGTGATGACAGCATCCTAAATGGGCACCAGCTTGAGTCTGAGTTTCTCCATTTGTATCCAGCTTCCTGCTAATGTGCCTAGGAAAGCATTGGGAAACAGCCCAAGTACTTGGTTCCCTGCATCTATACCTGGCAGACCGACCTGGCTTTGGACCTGCCCAGGTCCAGCAGTTGCAGCCATTTGGGAAGTGAGCCAGTGGATGGAAGATATCTGTCTGTAATTCTGTCTGTTAAATAAATAAATAAATAAATAAATAAATAAATAAATAAATAAATAAATCTTTTTTTTAAAAAAAAATCCCAGAATACAGGAACTGGGGCTGGTGTGGTAGCACGCCCTATGGATTTGGCATCACATATGGCCACCAGTTGGTGTCCTGGTTGCTCCACTTTTGATCCAGCTCTCTGCTTATGGCCTGGGAAAGCAGCAGAGTATGGCCGAAGTCCTTAGGTCCCTGCACCCACATGGGATAGCCAGAAGAAATCCCTGCTTTCTGGCTTTTGATTGGCTCAGCTCTAGCCATGTGGCAATTTGAGGAGTGAAACAGTGGGGGGAAAAACTCTCTATCTCTCCTCTCTGTAAAATCTTCCTTCCCAATAAGAATGAATAAATCTTTAAAGACTATTACAGCATAAATTATGTAGTTTATTGACTATATTTTTATAATCTTGGAAAGAAACTAAAACAAGATGGGGAGAAAGAAAGGTGGAGCTCAGCGCATTACAAAATACGTCAGTAGGGGATATACTCAACATTGCCGATAAGGACACAAAACAACAATACAGGCATACCCCACCCATTGCGTGTGGAATAGGGTGGGAATAGAGGACATAAAAGAAATGAAATTCATTCCTTATGTGTATGATTCAAGATGATTACAGAGCAATTTTGATACATGGCATGGAACCAAGCACACTTACATTTGAAACCAAATTTAAAATACGCTCACTTAAAATCTAGCCTTTTTTTTTTCCAAATTAAAAAAAAATTGTTATTGATGTTTACATTGTTGATCAGGGTAGAAAGGATCGAGGATCAGGGAGTAGTGGGTGAGACCCTTGTTTACACATTTTCTTCTTCCTGTATATGAGGGAGAGGAGGATACAAGAGGAGAAACCACACCCAGCTTCCCAACTGCCACATTACCCCAGGGATTGGAGAACTGTCACCAGATGTCATCCCAAGTTCCCCATTTTAGAGCATTTTCTGAGGGTTCTGTTCATGTGTTTTCAGTAATTCTGAGATGCTGTTGATATCGCTGCTCCACAGATGAGGAAATCTTTCTAAGTCTATTGGCTGTCATAGTCTGCTTCTGAATCTCCATTGGCCCAGAAATTTGCTGTCAAGTTTCACTGGGATTGTTGATCAATTTGTTCTGCCCTCTATCTTCAGCAAATCAGTGGGTGCTGTGGCCTAGTCCTGCCCTGCCCAACACACATTTTGCCCTCCTGTACCATGGGGGAGCAATAGCCCAGTCAGAGCAACCCCCAGTAATCCCCACTGGACTGGCCCTCAGCTCCGGTTCCTGTGCCTGTCAGCATGTACAGTTAACTGGGCCAGTCTGTCCCAATTCTCATTGATATCTCATACACATCATTGGACATTGAAGCCTAACTCAACCCAACCAACTCCACCCTCCAGCATGCACTCATGCTAGCAGGTGCCACTGCCTGTCCAGGTAGGCCTGCCCCAGTCCTGGTTCTCATGCTTACCACAAGTGGGAGTTGCAGCCCATCAGAAAGGACCCCACAACCCCCTCACTGGAACTCTCTACCCCAGATCTCACACTTTTCAGGTAGTTTTGTGGTCTAGTTTGACAGGACTTACCTCCGAGTCCCAGCACTTTGCTGCGGTATTAGCTGGCAAGTGCTGGGAATCGGAGGTAAGTCCTGTCAACGCAGCAAAGCCCAACCAGCCTGCCTTTATTCTGGCTCATGCTTGTATCATTGGATACAATTGGCTACCCCAACCTGGCTCTCCTCCTAACCTGATTTGTGTGTAGGCCAACAAGTGTTGTAGCCCTGCTCAGCCTGGTCTAAGCCAATTTCAGCTTTCAAGCTTGCCAGCATGAGTGTTAACCCAGCATTGGAGTCTCCATTATCCCCCTACCCAGTTCAACCCCTGTCCCAGTCTCATGTGTGCTGGTGGGTACTGCGGCCCAGTCCAGTTGGCCCATGTTACCTTGGCGTTTTCCTGCAGGTGCTGTAGTCTTGCTTGGCTTGTTCTGCTTCCATTCCAGCTTGCCCTGGTTGGAGCTACCACCCAACCCAGTCAGTCAGCCCCCAGTCCTGGTCCCAATGTGAATTGGGCAGGGGATGTGATCAGACCCAGCCTGTCTTGCATCCCATTCTGATTCTCAGATACACCTGGCCCTCCCCCAAACTAGACCTCCCTGACACAAATGTATGCTGGCATGAACTACAACATGGTCTAGTCTGGGTTGCTCCCAGTTATGATTCTTGTGCTCAACTTAAGGTACTGCGCCCTGACAAAGCAGTTCCCCAAGCTCCTGTATTGGGTCTCCTCTCTGTGGCAGATCTTACACACACTGGTAGGTCCTTGGTCCAGGCTGACTTAATCCACCTCCTGTCCTAGCAGGAACAATAGCCTTGCCCAGCTGGTGCATATCCAATCTGGTTCTTTCTGTTGGGTGTTACAGCCCAGCCATACCTCTCATGTGACCCAGTAGGAGCAGAAACCTAGCCCAACCTGTCCTACACTGCTCTGGCTGTCACAAACACCAGTGGATGCTGCAGTCTAGCTCAGTCTGGCACACCCATGCCGAGGGACACTGCGGCCATGTCCAGGCCATACTACTACCATTCTCACTCTCACACTCATCAGTGGGAACCACGACCTAGCCGGGTTGTCCCCTAAGGTGCCCAACCAGTCCTGTTCCCAGCATAAGATCTTGTGCATGCCTGTGGTTGCTCTGACCCAGCTCTGTATAACCCATCCCCTGTGTTGATCTTTGCCATCAGATGCTGTAGCTTGGCCTGTCCCAGTCTGTACCCAGTCCCAGCTCTCATCGGCAGGTGCTACAGCCTGGCTATGCTCAGTTTGCTTCCATTAATGACTCTTGCAAACCAGCAGATGTGATAACCTAGTCAGGAATGCCCAGTTTTCTAGCCTGGCTCCTGCACTTGCCAGTGAGCTAAGGTTGGCCTGGCCATGCCCAGTCTACCCCTTCCAAAACCACCCCACGCACGTTTGGACAGTTGGAGCTACCATGCTCCATCTGACCAACACCCAGGTCTGAGTCACTTGCTCACAAGTAGGAGCAATGGCTTGTCAGGGGAGTTGCCCTAGTTTCCCTACCAGACCCACTCCCAGATCCATAGCTCACCCTTGCCAGTGGGTGCTAGGTTCTTACTGGTCATAGCTTACCCCCTCTGTCCTGCATATGTATGAGCAGTGGGTGTTGTGGCCTGGCTCGCCCTGCACCATATTCTTGGGTGTGTCTGCAGGTGCTGCAGCCTGGACCAACCCGCCTGTACCCAACCGCAGTACCCATTAGTGTTGAGGAATTCCACAGTCATGCCTGCCACCACCCAAGTTCCAAGCACAGACTTTTTGCTGTGAATTTGGATTTGCTCAGCTCTGGCCGTTTTGGCTACTTGTGGAGTGAATTGCAGACAAAAGATCTCTCTGTAAATCTGCCTTTCTAACCAGAATAAATAAAGGGGAAAAAAAAAGCAGTGAAATTTACTAAACCTGTTATATAGTTCGAAACCTAGAATGGAGCTTGGAGAGCCTTTCCGATGTCCTTATTTTGCAAATGTCAAAATGGAGATGAAAAGAAATTAAACTGGCTAGTCAAAGTTGTACTCATCACAATTTGGGCTGACTCCTTCTCACAAATTGTTAGCGAAGGCAATAGTAATCTCATGCAGAAGACACCTGGCATTTTGGAAGGATATGTTTGTCCCCAGGTAGTGCATTGGCACTGCCCAGCCAGAGCTCACAGATGCTGATTGACTCAGCACCTGCAAGGAAGCTGGCACAGCAATCTGCCCTTGACAAGGAAGGCAATCGTGCAGACAGGGTGAAACAGAGTAGCTAACTGCAATAACTGCCACAGATAAATGTGTTCTTTAAACAAAGAGTTATCTTTAAACTCTTAGTTTCTTGGTGAGATCATCTTTCCAGGACCCAAATGTTCCAAGGATGGAGGTAAGAGTGGGAGGGCAGGGGGTGTCAGGAACTTCAATGCCAGTCCTATGGAGAATAGTGAGTTCTTTCAGTATCTAAACAGCAGGAGGAAGCTGGAATAGCAGGAGATGGAGGATGTGGGCAGATAGGGCCAGAGGGCATCCCTAGCCATGTCTGCTAAAAGAAGCAATCAGAATTCCATCCTGAAAGCAGAAGCATGTCTTTAAAGGGCCAAACAGTTTTGTAAAATTTGTTTCTTGACTTCAATGTTTAGGTTCTTTTCAGATGCCTTTTTAACCTAATGACAAAACATATGCATGGCGCTCCGCCTCCCCCCCCCCCAGGAGGGTACTTAACAAAGTTCATGGAAAATGAAGTTAATAGATAATTTTATTTGGGTGCAAATGTTTTGAAATCTGTGCACTGATTTTTCATAACACATGTATTTCAATGAAGTTTTTGAAAATCCCTGGTTTGTGTGTGGTGTGTGTGTATAAATCCCCATATGTTTGATATATCTTGCTTTCAGGTACTATCAGGAGAATAAATACATAGCAATAGGTATGCATAAACACACACACATAAACTTTTCTAACAATTTTTTATTTATTTGAATGGCAGAGTTACAGAGAAAAGAAGAGAAAGAGAGGGAGGGAGAGAGAGAGAGAATCTTCTATCCACTGGTTTACTTTCTAAGCAGCTGCAATAGCCAGAGCTGGACTGGACCACAGTGCCTACCATTGTTCACTGATTTTCCAGCAATAAATGGTTTTACCACTTGATTTCTAGGTACTGTCTCCCAACTCTGCAGTCATATAAGAAATCTATTATTGTCAGAAGATGTTTTGTCCTTTTTCTATTGTTTTTCCATAGTAATGTGTAATTCAAGAGTAGCATGATTATGCCTGAAATTTCTCTAAGAAAACTTATGAGTTCTTTAAAATACTACCCAAGGGCCCGGCGCAATGGCGCAAGTGGTTAAGGTCCTCGCCTTGAATGCCCGGGGTCCCATATGGGCGCCGGTTCTAATCCCGGCAGCCCTGCTTCCCTTCCAGCTCCCTGCCTGTGGCCGGGGAGAGCAGTCGAGGACGGCCCAAAGCTTTGAGACCCTGCACCCATGTGGGAGATCCGGAAGAGGCTCCTGGCTTCGGATCGGCATAGCATCGGCCGTTGCGCTCACTTGGGGAGTGAATCATCGGACGGAAGATCTTCCTCTCTGTCTCTCCTCTCTGTATATCCGCCTTTCCGATAAAAAAGTAATAATAAAAATAAATCTTAAAAAAAATAAAATAAAATGCTACCCAAACAGTATCATGTGTTGGACCTCCTTGTGTTGGAGCAGTCCCTGCTCTGTGCTCATCCAGCATCCATCCTTTGCACAATAGGATATCCTTTGCTATGTCTCTCTTCCCCATTTAGGCCATCATGTGTATGGATACGCTGAGGACTTGAGTGCATCATGACCACCTGCCTTCTAGCTGAATGTCATTTTCTCTCTTGACCACCAATTACTGGGGAAGATAATTTTTAAAACCTGGCAGTCACTGTCATTTTATCTTGTATTACTTTGATTATTTTTGAAGTGAAATATTAAACAGTATGTTTTGTATAGTAATGGCTATTTGTGTTTTGAACTAGTTATGTTTCAATGTCAGACCAATTTCATTATTTTTTTCATGATGTGCCTCACCCAGCTCCACCTATTACCCCATCCTATCTAGGTCCTATCTAGGACCTCTTGAGATTAAAGTGTTCATTTTACAGAATACTGCTCGTTGGTGATCTGACTAAGCTATCTCATTAAGGCCCAAATGTTCCTGGAAAATGGTAGTGCTGAGGCAGTGCTCAACAACTATCTCTGCCAGTCATACTACTTCTGAATTACACATCACTGCTAGTAAGTCCAATAAGGCGTGCGTTCCAAATGACGTATTACTAATAAATCTGGGCAAAATGTGAAAAACCCCTGGGAATCACTGGAAATTACTTTTTGTGCTGATAAAACATTACAGTTCATACTATACTTCTGAGAAGAATCTTATGAGGGGAAGAGATTTAGGAAATGGTTAGAAAGTTTGCCAATGTTTGATTTCATGTGAAGGTTAATAATTCCCCATTGACAGCAGCAGGGATGATGAAACTAACAGCATCAACAGCAATGATAATCAAGATAGAGTATTTCGAAAGCTAAAATTATTCTCCAGCCTTTAACTGTTTTAACACCTAGTTTTTATGATTTTCTTTATTTGCTCCACCCTACTTGCTTTCCTGGGTGTCTGATTTTTACAGACATTGTCAGTAGATCACTTACCGTCTGACCTTCTTGGGTCAAGGGGAAGCACAGGCAAGAGACTGAGGGAGGCAGGAGGAGGTTGAAAATGGGGTGTTGATTTCCTGGCCTACTTCCTGGCACACTGAGGAGTTACCTCATCCTCTGCTCAAGCATGGCGTGGGCCCTTGCCTACAGCTACCCTGTGGTGTGAGTAGTATATTCCTCCCTTCTTGCATGGGGACGATAAGAATAATCTGCTCAAGTCTTTGTAGTTGATCTCTTTATTAAACTTCCTCCAGCACCCATTCCCCCATTCCCCCATCTCCCATCTCCAACCCTTGTTCCCCATGCTAGATTGTACCATCCCTCTTCTGCTAAAATCTTGATTGATATGTTTAATGGATTATTTGGTGGAATATACAATTTTTAGAAATAATCCTCTTCAGAATTTATTTTGCTTGTAAAAAAAAATCATTTATTTTCATTTTCATTTGGAGGGTTGAGAGTAGGAATAGGGAGAGAGAGACATGTATCTTCCAGACACTCATTCACCATCCCTCCATCCCCCGCAATGGCTTACATCAGCCAGATCTGGGCTTTTGCTCAATTTTTGTCATCACCATTTTTTCTGCTAATGCTTTCTTAATTCTGAAATCCTAGGGGTGTTTGCTCATATTTAAGAATTATGGTTAAAAAAAAAAAAAGAAAGTCCTGAGTGCGTAGACAAGTCTCCTTAATTGCAGGCTTCATTCTAAGGCTGGTCTGGTTGAATTGTCTTGTTGGAAAACCCTCAACATCAGTGTATTGAGATCTGAACTCTAGGACTCATCCTGGACTGTTCCAATGACTTTTTGCCTGAGAAGTGGAGCCAAGCCAAAAGGTCCTGGAAGAAGGTTGCCCCTCAACACTCATTGTACAATTATCCTAGTATGCCACAGAACGACAGTGGCTACTCTGCTCAAGGTTGGATCATGAATTAAGGATTGTGAGAATTCTTGGAGACCTTCCAACCAACACTTGGATTTTTAGCACTTCCAGGGATATATGCCAATATCAACTCCTGAGTCTTTCTTCCTTTCCTTTGTAATGTAAGCTAGTTACTTCTCTGATTCTCTCACAAGAGCATTCTAGCTTCAAAAATCTCTAAATTAGACAAATTCTCTTTTTTGCATGAAAAAATTTTATTTTTGATGATGTTTACATAGTTGAGAAGAATGCAGTGGACCACTGATTAGGGTGGGAAGAGTTGAGGAATAGGGGAAAGTGGATGAGACAATTGTTTTCAATTTTCTTTTTCTTTTTTCAGTATCTGGGGGAAGCAGAGAGTGAAGGGGGAAAAGCCACCCAGTATCCTAAATGCATCAGTACCCGGGGATGGAGGATGGCCACCTGATGTCATCTGAGGGACCCCGATGTGGAGCATGCTCTGAGGGTACTGCTCAAGGGATTTTGATGGTTTTGAAATGTTTTTGATTTAATTGCTCCAAGAATGAGGTCTTCCAAAGATCTGTTGGCTGGCATAGTCCAACTTAGAGACACTATTCATCAAGATTCTTGTTATAAAAGCTTACTTGGGTGAGTTATCCAATTTGTTCTGCTCTCTATCCTCTGCTACAGTATGAGATGTCCTCTGCAGGGCCCAATGACTGCCATATCTTCAGTGAGCACCTGGGCATGCTGTCCACTGCAATATCTTCAGCAACCTAGGAGGCCCATATCCTGTGATTCTCCCCATGGTGGAGTTTTACCTCTAGTGGTTCATTTGGAGCATCTCCAAAGAAACCTTGTCTGAGGTGACTCCAGATCTGACTCCTGTGTGCTTGCCAGTATGAGGTCTGGCTCAGTCTGTCACTCACATCAGCCTATGAACACACTGGTGGTTGCTGTTTCTGGGTCAGTTCTGTCTGCAGCTCCATCTCTTATGCAAACCAATGGATGCTAAGGTCCAGCCGAAACCTGCACACCACAACTTGGCCCTCATTTATGCCAGTGGAAACTGCAGTCCAGTCAGAGAGACCCCCAATAACCTCCACAGGCCTGCCACCAGCCCTGGTTCCTGTACATGCTGGTATGTGCAGCAGACTGGTCTGGTCTGTCCTGCATCCCATTCAGCTATTGTATATACCAATGGGTGTTGGAGCCTAGCTCAGCCCAACTGAAACCATTATCCATTCCATACTTCTACTGGCAGCTGCTACTGCCTGAGGATTCAGCTCTGGGTTTTCATGCTCACTAGTGGGAGATGAGCACATCAGATGGGTGCCAATAGTTGCTCTAGCAGCCCCTGGATGTTGTACTTTCTAGGTGCTTCTGCAGTCTAGCTTGACAGGATTTGCCCCCATTCCAACACTTGCCAGCTGATGTTGCAACAAAGTCCAACTAGACTGCCCTTATTCTGTCTCGTGGATGCACCAGTGGATATAGTCGCTTAGTCTAGCTGGCTCTCCCCCTAACCCAGCTCACATGTAAACCAGTGGGTCTTGTAGCCCTGCCAACCCTTGTCTGCTCCTGATCGCAGTTCTCATGCTCACCAGAGGGAGCAGTGTTCTAGCAGGGGAGTTATTGCTGCCCCACCACTGTGCTCACCACACCCATCCTGGGTCTTACATTTGCTGGTGGGTACTTCAATTCAGTCTGACATGGCCCATCTCACCACAGGATTTGCCAGCAAGTGCTGAGGCCTGGCTCAGCCCAGCGTGACCCCAGTTCCAGCTCATGTTGGCAGGTACTGCACCCTAGCCCAGCCTGGACAGCCCCCAGTACTGGCCCTAATGTGAACTGGCTGATATTGTGGCCTAACCCAGCCAGTTTTGCAGTCCATCCTGGTTCTCACATCTGCTAGTGGGTGCTAGGAACAGGCTCAGCCTGGCCTACCCCAGACCTGACACAAATGTATACTGGCAGGTACTATAACTTAATCTAGTCTGGATTACTGCCAGTCTTCTTTTCTTTTTACTTTTCTTTTCTTTTCTCTTCTTTCTTTCTTTCTTTCTTTCTTTCTTTCTTTCTTTCTTTCTTTCTTTCTTTCTTTCTTTCTTTCTTTCATTTTGGTAATCTTTACATAGTTGATTAGGACACAAAGGGTCAAGGACTATAAGAAAGTGGGTAAGATCATTGGTTCCACATTAATATTATTGCTTTTTCTGTATCCAGGCTAAGGGAAGAGATAAAGAGAAAAGCCCCACCCAACCTCCCACCTACTCTAGGTCCCCGGTATGGGGCATGCTCCGAGGGTCCTACTCAAGCAGTTTTGATAGTTCAACAATTCTGAATTGTTGCCAATCTCGCCATTCTGCGAAACAATGAAATCTCTTCAGAATCCACTGGCTGACACAGTCTCTTCATGGTTGGGGTTCTGAGATCAGCAGTTCAATTGGAGGGATCCCCAAAGAAACTTTGTCTGAGGTGATCCCAGACCTGATTCTTGTGTGTGCTTGCCAGTTCAGGGTCCGGTACAGTCCGTTACCCTAATCAGCTTACACATATGCTGGTGGTTGCAATTGCTGGGCATTTCTGTTTCCAGCCCTGTCTTCCATAGGAACCAATGGGTTTTGCAGTCCAGCCCAATCCTGCCCACTTCATACTCGGCCCTCACGCAAACCAGTGGGAGGTGCAGCCTAGTCAGGGAAACTCCCCAGAACCCCCATCAGGCCTGCCCCTACCCTGGTTTTCAAGCTTGCCAGTATGTACAGCAGGCTTGTTTAGTCTGTTCCACATCCGATTTAACTCTTGTACATGTCAATGGGCATTGCAGCCCAGTGCAACCCAACCTGCTCTATTATCCAGCCCACACACACACTGGCAGGTACTGTTATGTCTAGCCACCCCTGCCCCAATCCTGGTTTTCATGCTCTCCAGTGGGAGTGGTAACCCAAGTGGGAAGCACCCACTATTTCCCTCCTAGGCCACGCCCACTCCCGGATTACGCACTCTCTAGGTGGTTCTGTGGTTTAACTTGACAGAATTAACCCCCAGTGCCAGCTTCTGCCAGCTGATGCTCAGCAAAGCCCAACCAACCCTCACCCACTCTAATTTATGCTTGGACCAGTAGGAACAGTCAGCTCAGCCTGATTTTTCTCTGATCTAGCTCACATGAGACACACAGGTGTTGTAGCCCTGCCTGGTCTGGACTGCCCCTATCTCAGTTCATGCTCTCCAGTGGGAGTGGCTGTCCAACAAGGGAGCCCACATTCCCTCTACTGGCTTTGCCCCCTCCCTCCCTGATTCTCACTTGTGCTGGATTGGCGCTGAGGCCCAGTTTGGTATGGCCCACCTCACCTTGGCATTTGCCAGTAGGTGTTGTAGCCTGGCCCAGCCCAGCCCACCCCCAATTCCAGCTGATGTTGGTGAGGGTTATAGCCTAGTCCAGCCCAGCAGGCACCCAATCCCAGCTGTAATGTGCACTGGTATGTGTTGCGACCATACCTGGCCCAACCCACACTCTTTTCTGGTGCTCAGACTCGCCAGCAGGTGATGTGAACTGGTTTCAACTCTTGTTTCTTGTGCTTGCCTTCAGGGATTGCATCCTGACAGAGGAGTTCCTCAAGCTCCTTTATCAGGTTTTCTCCCAGTGACAGATCTTGCATATATTAGTGGGTCTTTGGCCCACCCTTACTTTGCCCACCTCCTATCCTGGCAGGAACAGTGTGCTTGCCTGACCAGCCCACACCCATTCTGGCTCATACTGATGAGTGCTACAGACCAGCCACCTCTGGTCCACCCCAGATCCAACTCTGGAGTGTTTCAGCGGGTGCTGAGACCTAGCCCAGCATGTCCTGCATCCACCCTGGTTCTAGAGAACGTCAGTGGGTTCTGGAGCCTAGCCCTGTCTGGCACACCCAAATCCCAGTCAACACCCATGCTGAGGGATACTGCAGTCATGTCCAGCACAATTTGCTATTCCCGTTCCGGCTCTTGTGCTCTCTAGTGGGAACTACAACCCAGCCAGGGAGTCCCCTAAGCTTCCCAAACAGACTTGCTCCAAGACAGGTCTTGTGCATGCCATTGGTTGCTCTGATCCAGCTTGACATAGCCCATCCCTGTGAAGTCCTTTGCTGTCGGATGCTGCAGCCTGGCCTGGCCTGGACTTCTCCCAGCCTCAACTCTTGCTGGTGGGTGCTGCAGCCTTGCCTGTCCAGTTTTCTCCATCCCTGGCTTTCATGCAAATGGATAGGTGTGTTAGCCTAGCAATCAAGTACATTAGTATGGCCTGATAGTATGCATGATATTGCAGATATGGCTTGCATTCATCCTAACTTCTGCACATGACTGGGTGCTAGAGTTTGGCTGGCTCTGCCCAGTCTGAACATGGCAGAATTTACAACCTAAAGAGCCACAATCCATAAAAGGAACTGTTGTTTTTTTGAGGGACTCCATCTCAGTGGTGTCACTATGGAGATCAGATTGTCATGCTGGTAACTGGCTTGTGAGGTTAAGTCCCAACAGATTGCTGGGCATAAGGGTGGTGTTTATACTTAAGGCAGACAGGAAGGGGGAAGAGGACATACAATCAAATTTAGCTTTTGTTCACCACAAGAACCTGTGCCCTGGTGGCTATGTGTCCATGGCAGAAAATCCCTCTTCCTGGGAGTCAAAAGGAAGTTCCTTAAAACGGGAAGGGGAAGATGCTTTTGCCTATGTCAGTGCAGTTTCGACACCTTCTGTTAGTGACTTATGTCTCTCTACCAAAGCAACATAAGCTATGTGTGCTACCATAACTTTAAAAAAAGGTAAAATTCTGTGTTTGTATATAACACGATAAATTGATATAACTTAATAAAAATAGTATTCAAACAATGAAGCGACCAGAGGTACACAATTATAAAAAATGCACACACTTTGCTCGGCATCTCTAGCACCTGTACCTTTCTGTCCAGCCTGCTTGGTGTCTCTGTTTTCTGCAGGGTGATTCCCACCCTTGCCAGCATCAATGTTTCCATTTTTTTTCTTAGCATTCTCTGTCTCTGTGTCTCTGTCTCTCTCTTTTTGCAGGGGCTTTTTTAGGCCTGGGCTCTGGCTTTGGAGGAGCTGCCTGGCAGGCAGCCTTGCAGGGCTTCTCTGTGGTTTGTCCTTCACCTTGGACTTCACCTTGGACTGATGTCCTGTAGTCTTTCTCTTGGGCATGGTGGTGGCAGTAGTGCCTGGATGCAGGTTCTGAGTGCAGGTATGCAGTGGTGTATGGTCTTTGGTCATTCTTGCTTCTTTTTCTGCTTTCTATGTAATTTGAGGCACTTCCTACTCCAGTATTTGGCTGTTTATGATTATTACAGAAACATAATCACTTTATAATTTATTGAGAATAAAAGTTTATTTTATTTATACGAAAGAAGTGATTAAAAAAAGAAAGTGGGCTCTATGTATCAATTGGCTAATTCTCTGCCTTCAAGTGCCAGGATCCCATCTGAGTGTTGATTTATATCCTGACTGCTTCACTTCCCTCCCAGTTACCTGCTTATGGCCTGATAAAGCAACAGAAGATGGCCCAAAGCTTTGGGACCCTACACCCATGTAAGAGACCCAGAAACTTCTGACTTTTGGATTTGGATTGGCTCAGCTCTGGCTGTGGTGAACGAGTGGATGGAAGATCTTTCTCTCTGTAAATCTGCCTTTCCAATAAAAATTATAATAATTTTTTTAAAAAAGGCAATGGTGACTCAAGAGTTAAGCCCTTACTATTTTTGGAGTAATGTACCCATAAGTTAAAAATAGTTCCCTACCAGGACTGGGTAATTTTACCCCTGGTCAGTACCACTATGCAAACTATGGGATTTTCTTTTAGTTCATTCATCTATCCTTTGGAAAAAAAAATCTCCCAAGTGTATTTTTGTAAGTGGCAGTAGTCACCTTTGCCTTGAAAGATTCAAGGAACATGTGAGCTTGGATCACCCTTTGGGATGTTCTCTTCTGCACCCTGTCATGCAAGGGATGAAAGGCTGTGAGGACAGATGGACATCAGATGTATCACAGAGGCAGAGGATTTGTCTTCTGGCTGGGAGACTGTTGTCCAGACTTGTGCTGTTTGATTTGATCATATGGTCCTCCTTAAGGGCATTCCCATTTCTCCATGCTGCCTATCTGTCATGTCATCAGTTTGGCCATCGCTGATGATCACCAAATAAATTTTCCAGGTATTGAAGCTAGCCATCTGTATTGCAGTTGGTTGCAAGTAAAAACCCTGGCATATGGACACTGCTATCAGAGGGAGGCAACTTGAAAGTGTCACAGGAGACCATGAACCTAGGATGGAGAGACACAAACTCAATGGGTCTTCAGAAAATAAATGTAAAATCCACTCCTCATCAGGAATGGATTAACAGCATTCCCTGAGCCCAGTGGAGACCCGTCCCACTCTCTACTGCTTACCATCTGAGAGTAGGTCAATGGTCCACTTTTGTGCTTCTGAAATCCCATGTTTATTCCACCAAAACCAAAGGGAATGACTCACTAATGAGGAGCAGATTCTCTTTTGTCTAAAATGCCAAGGGAGTTGTTTAGTGATATTTGGGTGGTATCCCTGAAAAACAGCCCAGCTCTAAAACAGTATAATAAATCTGGTGAATAATTAGATTTTTAGGCTGCTGATATACCATTCCTATACCCTTGGTTAAAGCAATTAAGTTCAATAGGCCCATAACTTATGACCTGTGAGTTGGAGTTCTTTGATGTTGGCATCAATCTAATAGGTATTCCCTACCTCACACATCTAAAAACATTGTAAGTAATAATAATTCATAAAAATTGGAGCATTGGTTTGATTCCTGAATGTATTGCTTCTGATCCAGCTGCCAGCTAATTCACCTGGGAAGCAAAGGATGATAGCTCAAGCATGTGAGTGCCTGGCATCCTTTTGAGGACAGCTTACATGGCATTCCCCTAGTTCCTGGTTTCAGCCTGGCCTTCGTCAAGCTGTTGTGGTCATATGGAGAGTGAACCAACTGGTGGAAGATTTCCAGTAGAAGTAAAATCTTTTTCTTCCTTTCAAATAAATAACTCTTTCTAGAAAGTAGTTTCAAATGATACAGAAGTATATACGGTGAAAGCCACAAGATTGATTTTCAATCCTCACTCTCTCCAATCCCATTCTCTCCCTGTGGATTACGATTACTGCTGTTAGCAGATGTGTGCATTCTTCCTTACTGGGCTGTGGCTTCAAGTTTATTTATTTATTCCTTCATTCATTCATTTGAAAGGCTAAATGGATATCCTGTGTTATTTATGTTTACATAATATTAAATATTCCTTTAAGACAAATTACTCTTAGAAGGGAATTTTTTAATTAAAGCCCATGAATACTTAGTGCTTTGAAAGATCTTTCCACACCTTCCATTGTTCTTCTATGATTTTAATTTTCATTTCTATGTTTACTAGAGAGTTCAAGAATTGTTCTTTGTATCTTTATTGTGCAATAAATTTCCTGTTCATACTATTTGTCTACTTATCTATTGGCATGGCTAAGTCTTTCTTCCTATTTGACTGAATAATATATTCCTAGTAAAACACTTCATAGTTTGCAAAGAAGTTAAAAAAAAATGAACAGCTTTTGCTCCTCTCCTACTTTAACTGAAGCAACAGAAAAACCTCATGATTAACATAACTTCTAAAGTCCATCAATGTCAGCATTAACATGACTTGTACTCCATTTTTTAGAATAATTTGCAGAAGAACATCTGCTGATGTTACATTATCTAGACAGAACTTAAATTCTTTTTCTTTCTTTCTTTCTTCCTTCCTTCCTTCCTTTCTTTCTTCCTTCCTTCCTTCCTTCCTTTCTCTCTCTCTTTCTTTCTTTCTTTCTTTCTCTCTTTCTTTCTTTCTTTCTTTCTCTCTCTCTTTCTTTTTTTCTTTCTTTCTTTCTTTCTCTTTCTTTCTTTCTTTCTTTCTCTTTCTTTCTTTCTTTCTTTCTTTCTCTCTCTCTCTCTCTTTCTTTCTTTCTTTCTCTCTCTCTCTCTCTCTCTCTCTCTCTCTCTCTCTCTTTCTTTCTTTCTTTCTTTCTTTCTTTCTTTCTTTCTTTCTTTCTTTCTTCTTTCTTCTTTCTTCTTTCTTTCTTTCTTTCTTTCTTTCTTTCTTTCTTTCTTTCTTTCTTTCTTCTTTCTTTCTTTCTTTCTTTCTTCTTTCTTTCTTTCTTTCTTTCTTCTTTCTTTCTTTCTTTCTTTCTTTCTTTCTTTCTTTCTTTCTTTCTTTCTTTCTTTCTTTCTTTCTTTCTTCTTCCAGGTCAAAGAGACAGAGATTTTTTTTCCCTCATCTATTGATTCTCTCTTCAAATGCCCACAGTAACTGTGGCTGGGTCAGTCCACAACCAGAAGCCTGGAACTCAGCCCAGGTCTCCCTGTGAATGGCAGAGATCCAAGTATATACACCATCTTCTACTGCCTCCCAGGTTGTGCATTAGCAGGAAACTGAACTTCGAAGCAGAGATGGCTCTCAAACTTAAGCACCAGGTATGGCTTGCATGCTTACCAAGCAGCAGTTTAAATTTTGCACCAAATACCTGCCCCTAAGCATCTCTTTTTAAGAGAATTGGAATTTGGGTGCTTGCTCTCAAGGCCCTGAGGGAGCTCACTCTAGTTTATTTTTTTTGGAAGCCTGTTCGTGTAGCTCATGTGTTTTCCTTTCTGGATTTATATCCTTATTTTAGTGGAATGCCTTTACTAGTATCCTCCCGAAAAAGAAGACATGGGAGATTTATTTTTGGAACTGTTTGTTTGGAAGTGGCTTTATCCAGGGCCGGTGGTGTGATGTAACGGCATGGGTTGCTGCCTCCTATCCCAGCATCCCATCATGCTGCTCTTTTAACTCCTGGCTGTTCTACTTCCCATTAGGCTACCAGCTAATATTCCTGGGAAAACAGCATAGGGTGGCCTAAGTGCACCAGCTCTTGCTACCTATGATTGAGCTCTGGGCTCCTGGCTTCAGCCTGGACCAGTCCCAGTCATTATGCCACTTGGAGAGTAAATCACAGATGGAAGCTCTCCCTCCCTTCCTGTAATTCTGTCTTTTAACTAACTAGCTAAGTAACTAACTAAGTAACTAACTAACTCGATTTATAATTTTTTGCGGACCTACAATTCTATATGTTTAAATATCATTCCTCAAAATTATGAGGGCACTGTCTCCATTTCAATATGAAGACTGTTGTCATTATGATCGCTAATATTTTATTGTAATCTATTTTCTCTCCCTTTGGGAAGATGCAGTTTTTTCTTTATTCTTGTTCTGAAATTTTCAGTGACAAATTTTGTCCTAGTTCCTTTTATTTATTATGGGTAGCTCCTTTGAACCTGGAAATTCATTTTCTTCGTTTTGCTACATTGATAATTTACAATTTTTTTCTGTTGTTTTCCATGAAGCTTATCTTATTTAGACATTAGCTGAGACTATTTGGACCAATCTTCAAACTACTTTTTTTTCCCCACAATCTTTTTTTTTTTTTATTTTATTTTTATTGAAAAGTCAGACATACAGAGTGGAGGAGAGACAGAGAAAAAGATCTTCCATTTGCTGATTCACTCTCCAAGTGGTCGCAATGGCTGGAGCTGAGCCGATCTGAAACCAGGAGCCAGGAGCTTCTTCTGGGTCTCCCATATGGGTGCAGGATCCCAAGGTATTGGGCCATCCTCAACTGCTTTCCCAGGCCACAAGCAGGAAGCTAGCTGGGAAGCAGGGCTGCTAAGATTAGAACCGGCACTGATAAGAGATCCCGGGCAAGCGCAAGGCGAGGACTTTAGCCGCTAGGCTACCACACCAGGCCCATTTCCCCCAATCTTAATTGTCAAAACTTGGTCTATTTCTTCCTTATAGAAGATTTTTCTAATATTATCTTCCAACCATTCTATTAAAGTTTAAATTAATTTTTTGTGTAATACTTGCAGCCTCTATTTTAATAGCTTTTTCCTTTTTTCTTATCTTCTCTTATCCCTCAAAGGATAGAGGGTATAAATTAAAAACAAAAATAGACTCAGGTATTGCTTGCATTACTGTGTATGCAGGTGCATGCACATGGAATTTGTCTCTCTTTTTAAGGCTTTTCTTAAAGGCTAGAGGACCCTTGGCAATGGCAAGCTCTATGTCTGATATCTAATAGGTGGTGCCGTTGATAGCAGGGTGACTGGCCAGGGGTTGGGCTGTTTTTGAGTAGTATTTCTATTACCCTTCTTTTTCTGGGGGCAGTTCACTTTATGCATCAAGAAATACTTCTATTTCTTTCTTAGGCTGTTGGTGATCAGAGTAATCTGGGAGCTGTGGGTTGGTGAATCTCATCATTTGTTGAGAACGTTGCACACTTGCATCTGAACTCTGCTGCCAGTAAATTTCCCCAACCCTTCTCTTTATGTTCCTGGTATTCCCAAGTCTGGAGATTTTTCTGGCTTAACTTTCCCTGGTGATGATTCCTGTCCTCCTGAAGAGGAGTGAAGGTCAATTTCATGACTGCTGAATGGTGAGCAGAGTCCGTGGCTGAATTAATTGTGTGAGTCATCGGCTAGTCCTCTTGTTTTTGCCTCATCTGTTTCACACATTCCGAGACAACTCGTGGCTCTGTTTTCCGGCCCTTTTCAGGATTTGGCAGCCCAATCTTGGCGTTGCCACCGTTATCCCTGCTGCAAACATCAGTTATCATGTCTGTTTTGTTGACATCACTTGGCTGCAGCTATCTCTTCTCCCTATCTGTACTTGCGAAGTTTTGAATTTCTCTTTTCTGATTTTGACTGACAGTGAAACTAAGAATATGCATACTTTGCCATATTTGGATTGCAACTCAAAGTCTTTGTCTTCTATTATAAATACAAATGGTGATTGTTCCAAAGGATCCATCTTAGGGAGTTTCTGCATTATTAGGAGCTGGAAGACAACTGTGGCACTGCTTTCCCCCTACTCTGTTCTTCCGTGCTTTAGCAATAGAAATTGCAGGTGGACCTGTTACCTGCTTAAGGACTTTATTTCTGTATGCTACTCTTGCGAACTGGTAGATTTCATGACCAAATCTAATGTGCCTATGTGACTCAGTTCCTGACAGCGGCATTTATGGAATTGATGAATGCCAATTCTACCGTCCAGGATACAGACATGGGAAGCTTGGAAGAAGGCAGCAAAACAATGAGAGAGTAAACAATCCTAACATAACTACTCTAGAGAACAGCAACACAGAAAACCTGGATCCCTGGCCCTTCGGAATGGCTGTATCCTTATGCTTGCAATGTTATATAGGAGAGGAATTAACTTCCAGGTTGTACAAAATTTTCTTCTTGCTATCTAGTTGTGTATTTGGTCATACACCACCTATTCAATATTTTAAATAATAACAAAAGTATTTTAGGTTGAGTCCTCAAGAATTATGACAACAGAGTAGGATTGGTGAGGAGAGCAGTGAGTGTATTTCAGAGAGCAGGTGCGCAGATCCCTGCTCCACACGAGCAGGCTAGTTTGCATGATATCAAACCCAACCCTAGTCACTGTCACCTCAACCAGCATCAAGACCCAGCAGCCATTTGTTTCCATCAGCACCATGGAAAGGATGCCTGGTATCACAGACAGTGACACAGCGAGTGGTGGCCCCAGCAGCCTTAACAAGAAAGTTACTGCAAGGAAGTTTCCAGGAAGGGTAAAGCAGTTCAGTGTGAGAGATATGTAAGGTTTCATTAATAAGAATGATGCTAAGGAAGGTGTCTTTGTACACCTGATTGGCACAGGGAAGAAAAACTCCGTAAACTGTCTTTGCTGTGTGGATGATGGAGACTGTGGAGACTGAGGTTGTTGAAGGAGAAAAGCAATGACTGTTACAAAACAATAAATACGCATCAGATTGTAACTGTTATACATGCCGTCTACGCTGTTCCTAGCAAAATTTCCCGAATAGAGTGGGGAAAAGAGAGACCAGGCCAAATGGTACCCACCTCAGGCAAAAAGTTCCCACCTTACTGCATGTGGAGGCCCTATGGGTGCGGAGCCCAGTATTCCATCCCCCCTGTGCAGGGAGAAATGTTGGCATGTGCTGACAGCCAAAGTGAAGAAGAGCAAAGGAGGCAGATGAGGCAGAACACCTATCTAGGCTTTGGCCATGATTCCTCGGGGGTCCTCTTTGGTGAGAGAGCCTAGAGAGCACAGCAATGAAAAGACTAAGAATCCAGGAAATCAGATCCAAGATCAGCTAACGCCTCAACATCTGTATGGTGGCAACTTCAGTTAGGCACAGAGATGCCCGGATAACTCGAAATCATAAGACAGCAGAGGCAGAAATCAATGGCTCTGACAAGTTGAGAGTGTTGCCTGCCACTCCTGGTGCTGGTCTGTGCAGGTTGCTTACCATCTCTCCCGTCATCCAGTTTAGTCATCCAGAAAGAAGACTTGAGCGTGAAATCCCGGCAATAGGACATGACGGAAAGACTGGAGCTGAAGAACATAAATGTTTTTTTCCACACTGACAAGATGACAGGAAACATTGCACTTTATATGCAGCATGGAATTTTTATTATTTTTACCTGAAGATATCATTTTGGTAATGTCTCTTCTTTCAATAATATTTTAAAAATTTGTTTTCCCTCAAAACACCATTGAAGTCTTAACATCATTTCATACCTGGTCAAGTTGAGATTTTTGAGAGCTTTATTTGTTTTTGTAATAAAAGCTCACAATCTTTTTTTTCCCAAAAAAGTTGAGTAACTGCAAAGAGTTATTAAATGTCTTTACTGCTGCCATTACTACTATGAAAACAAACATGAATGAAAAAGAAAGGAAATAGAAATAATTAAGAATGACTTCTTCCCATAAAGTGGCTTGATCTTTCGCTAAAATAAAGCACCACTTAAAGATTTTGGATTCACAAATTCTCATTCTGATTTAGGAAATCTTTCTGCAAAGACTGTTTTTTCAAGATGTGAAAAGCTGGAGAAAAGTTGCATTACGTTCTACTTATTAGTTGACTAATCTTAGGTTTATTTTGATTGGTAAGAGATGGGACACCTTTCTTCCATCATTAGATTTTAGCCAGACATGATATCATGCAAACTGGTTACATATTTTTTCCTGAGGTGAAAAAGTAATTATTATTAGGTTTTTCATGCTTTTAGTGACTGCCTTGCAGTCCCTCCCACAGATTACAAATCAGTCCTGTGAGTAAAGCAAAACCACAGAGTTACTCTGGGAAGGATTTCCAATGATGTGTGGTTGCAGGAAAAGCCCCTTTGAGACAGCCCCATTTGAGACTAGATTTTTCAATTGCTCTTTTCTGATGATTCAGGGCTACTCTTAGTGTGTTTCCACCATGTCTAAATCCTTGGGTTGGAAGAAAATGATGACAGGCTTGTCTTTTTATTTAACAACTGAGTGGATGAGTTTACCGTGTTGATGCTACCAGTTTTGTTTCTAACAGGTAATGCTGAATTACTCCTTAAAGATTTATTTTACTTCTTTATTAATATATATGGAGATGTTAATTATAAATAATAAAATGCACAAACACTATATGTTTGATGTAAATGAATTTTGGCAAGGCCTCTCTCTATAGCTCTACTTTTTAAGAATGCATTTATGTGAAAGTCAAAGATATAGAGAGAGTGAGAGAGAGAGAATCTTTCATCTGCTGGCTCACTCCCCAAATCATATCAATGGCCAGAGCTGGGCCAGTTCTAAACCAGGAATCAGGAGCTTTTTCCAGGTCTCCCACATGGATGTAGGGATCCAAGGCACTTGAGCCATTCTCTACTGCTTTCCCAGGCCATAAGGCAGGGAGCTGTATCAGAAGTGGAACAGCTGGGGCTTGAACTGAATCCCGTATGGGATGTTGGCATCACATGCAGAAGCTTCACAAGATATGCCACACTGCCAGCCCCTCTGCGCTTCAAACAAATGTATCAATCTTTTTTTTTAAGATTATTTATTTATTATTTTTTTATTGGAAAGTCAGATACACAGAGAGGACGAGCTTCCATCTGCTGATTCACTCCCCCAAGTCCCCACAATGGCGGGAGCTGCACCAATTTGAAGCCAGGGCCTCTTTGGGGTCTCCCACATGGGTGCAGGGTCCCAAGGCTTTGGGCCATCCTCGACTGCTTTCCCAGGCCACAGGCAGGGAGCTGGGTGGGAAGCGGGGTGTCTGGGACACAAACTGGTGCAAACATGGAATCCGGTGTGTAAAAGGTGAGAACTTTGGCCACTAGGCTACTGAATCAGGCCAGAATTGATAAATCTTAAAAAAAAAAAAATTACAGGGGACAGAGCATCAGGGAAAGGTTGCTTAACAGATACCAAGTTGCAGCTAGATAGGAGTGAGACATTTTGCTGTTTTTTGCACAGGGTGACTACAGATAAGGTTAACACGTGATGTATTTGCTTTATTAAACAAAGTAAAAGAAAGTATTTTGAATGTTTTCACCATAAGGACAAAGATATGTTTAGCTGGGTTGGATATTACATTGTGCACATATGTCGAAAAATATCACATGGTATGTGATAAATATGTATAATTTCAATCAATTGAATAGCCTTAATTAGATTCTCCTGTGCGATTGATTCTAAAATCAGAAATTATGTATTTGAATGCACTGGGTTTGATATTAACTCAGTATTCTGACTGAACAAAATATTATTGTCAATTGAATCTCAGTAATGTAGAATCAGTGTTGCTTAAATAAAGACACCAGCTCTGCCAAATGTCAACCACTTACCATAACTTGCATATTTTGCTAAACCAAAATTGCAGATAAATGGCACAGGAAGCAGCTGAGTCAGGTTTTCTGTGTGTTTTGTTTTGCCAGCATGACAACTGGGACATGTTGGAATGTGAATTTCATCAGATAATAAATGCATTGTTTAGTTTGTCCACAGGTTCCACCCTTGCGTAGAGTGCCATTACAGATACCTTCCTTGCTGCTAGCTCCTGACTAGGGGTGGGGAGGTTTTAAACTTTTATCTGCCTTTTAGGTTTCTTTCTCTTCCTCACCTTCTTTCCCTCCCTTTTTTTCTCTCCTTCTTTCTTTCTTTCTTTCTTTCTTTCTTTCTTTCTTTCTTTCTTTCTTTCTTTCTTTCTTTCTTTCTTTCTTTCTTTCTTTCTTTCTTTTCTTTCTTTTCTTTCTCCTTCCTTCTTTCCTATTCTTTTTCCCTGTCTGTAGCACACATTTTTCTTTCTTTCCTTCCTTCCTTCCTTCCTTCCTTCCTTCCTTCCTTCCTTCCCACAAAAACAGTTCCTCCATCTGCTTATTCACACCCTAAATGACCTCAACGGCACGGGTGGTCCAGGACAAAGTCCAGAGCCTGGAACTCTATTCTAGGACTCCCACATGGGTGACAGTAGTCAAAGCACTTTGACCATCCTCTAATGCTTTCCTAGGCACATTCACAGGGAGCCAGATCAGAAATGGAGCAGCTGGGTCTCGAACAGGTGCTGACATGGAGTACCTGCATCAGAAGCCATGATTCACCCCACTGTGCTGTAATGCCAGACTTGCCTTTGAGTTTTAAAAATGATTTACTTCCTCGTTGTCTTTCCTCCTTTAAGAAGAGGTGCCCACCCCTTCCTTCTTGTCCCAGAGAGCAAAACTCTGAAAAGAGCTCTTTTGTCCCAGATCCCTTTCATTATTGTTCAGTTCTTCACTCGCTGTGGTAGTCAGTCATCATTATGCATGTCTCCCCCTTCCACAGCTCATACTGCTGCCAACCAAAATCCACTGGACAATTTCCAAACTTTAATTTTATTTCAAGTAACCACTACAGATCAGACTATGTTGTCTGTTACATATTATGTACATGTAACAATGAAACACATTATTCATGTTTTCAGGGACTAAATTGTAGTGTTTTAAGACAGGCAGCAAAGAGTTACCTGAGGAGACTATTGAAGTTATCAAGGACGGTTGATGAGATGATGGTGGCAAAGTGAAGGTGAAGAACTATCCCGATCATGAGAAAGAGCTGCTCCTCTCCTAGGTTGGATTGGTCTTTTAATGGTTTTCTCTTCAATGCCCTTAAACTCAAAACATGTTAACATTTCTACATGCTTTTCCTGAAAGTTCCATGTCTTAAGCACTAACAATGGATCTGATTATGTAACTCCTTGCCTTGTAGGACATGATTTTGCCCACGCAAAAGGAAAGCGGCTTAATGAGCTACATGCCACCAAACCTGGACATGCGCAGAAATAGAAGAATAACTGGCTAGAAGAAACAAACACAGCAGCGAGTGGCAGTAACCACAGTTTACTGGTGGTTTTGTGCGAGTCAGAGTTCCATTGATCAAGGAAATCAGAATTGAAAAATCTTCCCTGCCAGGCTGGCCTGATTCCAGAGTCCTCTGGTCAAAACTTGCTTTGCAGGTCTTTCCACTCCCTTCCTCCTTAGCCTTAAGCCCTTCCCCAGACCCTGAGCCCTAGTGCCCTGCCTCCTGCAGGCAAGCAACCAGCACTGCAGGTTGACTGTGGGTACGATGGGTCTGCCTTGTCCTATAGCAACTTGAAAATATTTGGAAAATTGGCTCTTGAACTGAATGAGCAGAGTGAGAGAATAAGTGTTTTTGTGCATGAACAGTGAGTGCCTGCTGCCTAGGCACTCAATTCTTTCTTGACTTGGTACAAGAAAGAATTTACAAGGAGCCAGCAGAAAGCATTTTATTGAGGAAGCACAAGTACAACACAGCCCAGAGTGTGGGCTAAATCTGAGGGGAAGGTTCTCTCTTTCTACCAGCCCCTCTGGCCACAGTGAGCAGAGCTTTTTTTTTTTTCTTGTGTAAATAGAACATTTCTTATACTCTCATCGTTGTGTCTTGTCTCATAAACCACCATTGACTCCAGGTCACAAACCTGACCCGTCTTGCCGGTTTTCCTGCAGCAGATGTGTTCTGTAGCCTGTTGAAGTGTTGTGATGGGCAGATGGTGGACTGTAGGTTCACCTTGGGCAGTGTTGGCCGCTCAACCAACATGAGCCTGGTCCAGGCAAAGGGCTTGTTTATCTCCATAGCCATAAGAGAAATCTAACCCATATGCTGCAGGCTTGGAGCTGAGACTTGTGGCTCAATTCCCTGGTGACTCAACTGCTTCCTGCGCCTCCCTGTCTCAATGTAAATGATAGGTTTGATGAGACCAAGTTCTCCATTCACCTTTGTTACCAGAAATTTGGTATTAAACAGTAAGAAAAAAAGGAAAGGGCATGAAAAGAGACTGAACAAATCTTGCTTATGGCTATTGAACTAAATGGGAACATCTTTAGTCAGGCTATGAGAGTGTTGCGTGCTGCTTTGAGAAAGGAAGTGCTCTTGGCTACCGATACTTAACAAACTCAGAAAAAAAGACAGCAAAACAGAGCAGAATTCAGCCAGCCCAACAATTTTAGAAGTTGTAAGTGCCAACACCAAAAAAATCCCCTGGGTTTTCCTTTTGGATAGAATGGTGAGTTTGAGGTGTGCAGAAATCACGGAACATTGCTGTTCTTTTACAAACCCCTTCGAAGAGACCCCCATGTACTCTGGCTTGCCAGCTACAGTGCTCCTCTAGCAGAATCAGAAAAGCGTGGAGGCCTCCAGGGTAGGATCATGTATTCATTATCTGAGAATTTCCACCAAAATTTAGCTTGACATAAAACCCTAGCGTAAACAAGTGCTGAGCTGATGATTTGGGTGGGGACTTAAGAAAAGGAAAAAATGACAAAAACCCTTTGTGCTCTGTAACCTTGACATTAAGTTTTGGTATTATGGTTTGGCTTTGACCCCATTAAGACTAATCTCTGTTTTTTTTTGAAGCATAAAATAATCATCAACCCCAGCCTTTCTTTTTTGTTATTCAAATACTTTAAAAAATGAATTCATTTTTGTTTGATTGCAAATTTTTCCAGCCTTTGACAGCTGATTGCCACCTCAATTGAATTCACTTCTGTGTATAAACATAATTTATAAATGCTTTCTTCGTTTATTGAAAAAAATAACCTTAAGTGGATAAAAATTAGAAAATACAAATAACAATGATAGAAAATGAAGAGTACCTAATTTTTAAAAGCACTAATTTGAAAAAATATGTATTTATTTTTGTTTGAAATGCAGAGAGAGATTTTTCATCCTCTGGTTTACTCTTCCAATGGTTACAATAGCTGGAGCTCGGCTGGTCTGAAGTTGGGACCTAGGAACTTCTGGATCTCTCACAGGATGCAGGAGCCCTAGTACTTGGACCATCTGCTGCTTTCTCGGGTGTATTAACATGGAGTTGGGTTGGAAGTGGAGTAGCTGGGGCATGAACTTGCACTCCTATGAGATTCTGGCACCATAGGCAGAAGCTTAACCTGTTACTACACCATGGTGCAAGTCTCAAAGAGTACCTGTTGTTGTAGGGATGAGAATTCCAATGTTATGTTGTAGGGATCAAGAGGCTTGGCACAGCCCAGAGAGATCCCCAGCTATACTTAGTCCAGGTACTTGTCCTCCTGCAAACAGGAGAGGTCAAGGTGTGCAGATAGACAGGATTTACTGAAAGGCAGAAAGAGTACACACATCATTATGACCTTACTTCCAAAGAAGTAGCTATCAATATAGCTCTCTATCTGATTATGTAGGGACTTCAACTCCCTCAAATGTAATGCTTTATAATTTGAATTAAACATTATTTAAAAACATAATTTATTTTGTTAGTGAGAACTCAGCTTTAAGCTTAAAGTGTCCTTATGTTTTCTATTTTTCTCTTTTAGTGAGAATATTTTTCCTTTTTTTAAATCTTTTATTTATTTATTTATTTTTTAAAGATTTATTTTTATTATTATTATTTTTATTGGAAAGGCGGATGTACAGAAAGGACAGACAGAGAGGAAGATCTTCCGTCCGATGATTCACTCCCCAAGTGAGCTCAACGGGCCGATACTATGCCGATCCGAAGCCAGGAGCCTCTTCCGGGTCTCCCACGCGGGTGCAGGGTCCCAAAGCGCGGGTGCAGGGTCCCAAAGCTTTGGGCCGTCCTCGACTGCTTTCCCGGGCCACAGGCAGGGAGCTGGCTGGGAAGTGGGGCTGCTGGGATTAGAATCGGCGCCCATATGGGATCCTGGGCGTGCAAGGCGAGGACCTTAATCACTTGCGCCACCGCGCCAGGCCCTAATCTTTTTTTTAAAGATTTATTTTTTATTACAAAGTCAGATATACAGAGAGGAGGAGAGACAGAGAGGAAGATCTTCCATCTCAAGATTCACTCCCCAAGTGGCCCCAACGGCCGGTGCTGCGCTGATCTGAAACCAGGAGCCAAGAGCCAGGAACCTCCTCCAGGTCTCCCACACGGTTGCAGGGTCCCAAGGCTTTGGGCCATCCTCGACTGCTTTCCCAGGCCACAAGCGGGGAGCTGGATGGGAAGTGGAGCTGCTGGGATTAGAACTGGTGCCCATATGGGATCCTGGTGCGTTAAAGGTAAGAACTTTAGGCGCTAGGCCACCATGTCAGGCCCGAGAATATTTTTCAAAGTATAATTTTTCCAGCTAGGAAAAATGACAGTTCAACTAAGTGAGATGTCATCTCAACTTTAAGAACAACCAGGAAAAAAGACTCCGAGGTATCTGGTGAACAGTTGCATGCATTGCTCTGACTTAGATTCTGAATGAAGTCAGGAGCTAGAAAAGTGCAGGTCTAATTTGACTGAAGCAGCTAAAGTGATTAATGAAAGAGAATTCTGGAAAACTAGGTTGGAATGACAGATGTGGTCTAGATGCAATTTGTAGTTCAAAACCATTTATATGTGTGGGTTGAAGGAAACCTGTGAGAAATGTTTGAATGAAAGAATGCCACGATCAGAAATCTTTCTTTTCCTCTTCTTTCTCCTTCCTCTTCTCTTTTGCTCCTCTTTATATTCCCTCATAAAATCATTTCCTACCTGATGAGGGGAAACCCATGAATCTGAAAATAGTAAATCTTGGTCCAGTGTTTTGGTATGGTGGGTTAAGCTGCCATTTGTAATGCTAGCATCCCATCCAAGCTGGCTGCTTCATTTCCAATCCAGCTCCCTGCTAATATGCTTGGGAAAGAAACAGGAGATGGCCCAGCGTTCTGGGCCCCTGCCATCCATGTGGGAGACTTGAATGGAGTTCCAGACTCCTGGCTTTGGCCTGGCCCAGCCATGGCTGTTATGGTTGTAGGGGTAGTGAACAAGCAGAATGAAGAATTCTATTGAGACTCATTTTACCCACATCATTTTATAATGATTTACATACAAATGGATCTCATCCAACCTTAAATTATGGTAAAAACACACAGCATTTACCCTCAACCATTTCCTGTGGTATGAAGTATTTGGTATTCAAGATTGGGCAATTATCATCACCTTCTATCTCAAGAAACTTTCATTGTGCAAAACAGAAGCTCCACACACACTAAACAATATCTTTCCATTCACCTCTGCTTGTGCCTGTGGCAGTCACAATTTTACTTTCAGAATCTATGGATTGGATGACTGTATGTACCTCAGGTAAGTGAAATGATACACAGTATTTTTCTTTTCGTGAGCAAGCTATTTCACTTAACATAATGCCCTTGAAGTTACATTCAGACTGTGCTAGAACTTCTTTCTTGAAATAATAAGGGTGGGGGCCCGGCGCAATGGCGCAAGTGGTTAAGGTCCTCACCTTGCACGCACCAGGATCCCATATGGGCGCCGGTTCTATCCCGGCAGCCCTGCTTCCCTTCCAGCTCCCTGCCTGTGGCCCGGGGAAGCAGTTGAGGACGGCCCAAAGCTTTGGGAACCTGCACCCATGTGGGAGACCCAGAAGAGGCTCCTGGCTTCGGATCGGCATAGCATCAGGCGTTGCGCTCATTTGGGGAGTGAATCATCGGACGGAAGATCTTCCTCTCTGTCTCTCCTCTCTGTATATCCGCCTTTCCAATAAAGAAATAATAAAAATAAATCTTTAAAAAAAAAGAAATAATAAGGTTGAATCATATTCCATTATCTGCATAACACATTTTATGTTCCATTCATTTAACTACAATATTGGATGCCAAATCTGTAGTTGATAATTCTACTAAGGCCTCTCATATTGCTTTGTGGGCCTGGAAAACATGCCATTTTAAGCTTCTCGTACATTTCCTATTTTATTTGACAACCTGGAGTTCTTGAAGGTGTTTCTTTTATTAATTTTCAGACATAGTCCAATGCTATTCTTCCAGATGGTAGGGCATCTTGGGGTCAAGGTTGTGGTTAAACAGGAAAAGAGTGAGGACAAGGCTATACATAGGTTCCAATTACCTTATCCAATAAGTATTCACAGGTCGTTCCTGTGTGGAGTACACTACCTTGGTTGCTATGGTACCCGCACTAGCCAGATGGCCTTTACTGGACAGTGTACATCTAAGTCCTGAGACAGTAGGCCTGACGCAGATATTACTCTGTTCTCAGTGATCACAACAGACTCTTGGAGAGAAATTGTATTTGACACTCTCACACAGGGGTTGCCATAAGTCAAGAAACAGCAAAACACAGAGGACCGCTCCCCGCCCCCAACATCCCACTCTCCACCCCAACTCCCTGTGGCTAGCGGCTGGGTTTTCCATTTTAGTGTAAACTGGCTGCAGAGAAGGACCAGAGAAGATGCTTCTTCTGATGGTATTTCCACATCAGCTCCCAAGCCTTACATCACCATCACTTGGCTTTCAGGATTTTGGCAAGCACCTGTCCACATGTGCTGAAAGGCTTATCTCTATACAGAGTGACAGGGAGAGAAGGAATCCTGATTTCAGACACTTTGGTGTATCATCATGGTCATCTAAGTTGGTGAAAATTTGGGTTGCTGCTGAGTCATGGCCCTCTCAATTGCACATCCTGTCTTCTTTGGTCCAGAAAGCTGATGTCATTTCTCTAGAGAGCTCTTGCAAAACAGGGAATTTTTTTTGGGGGGGGAGGATCTATCCCGGTGATAATACCTTGGTTTATAGCCAGAAAAGCATAGTTTGGCTGGAATGTTAATCAGCGTGTATTGAACTATTTTTCCCTTATTAGGTTCTTCTGAGGCTCTTTTAAATATCCGTATCTAAGATAAGAAGAACCCAAAGAGCGATTCAGAGTGTAGATAAGCTTTTCTACTTTTTTTTTTCCCAAAAAGTGAAGCCAGTCAGGATGAATTATGAGAGAGTGTAATTTTGCTTCAAATCCATGGCTGTGCCATAGCAGGGAGCTTCCTTGTAAGTTCTTCTCTTTCAGAAAGAAATTTATTGCTAAGATTGCTATTTACTGCCTCTGGGAGTTGACTAAAGTCTCATGTCTTTGACTCATGCGTGTAACTCAGTGGAAGTTGAGTCCACAGAGTTTTGGTGGCAATGATCTCATTATTTAATTTATTTTTGATTAAAATTTGTTTAGGTACTTAAGAAACAGAAAGAGATACACATACACAGAGGAACACAGAGCCATCTATTTGGCTCATTCTCTAAGGGCCCACAACAGATTAGGCTGGACTGGGACTACAGGCAGGAGCAGTGACTCCATCCAGGTCTCCCTCATGAAGAGCAGGGACCCAATCACTTGAGCCATCACCTCTGCCCCTCAGTATTTGCATACGTAGGGGAGTGGAATGAGGAGCTAAGAACCGAACCCAAAAAATAACAAGGCAAGGCTATAAATATGCCTGATATGCTGAAGTATGTGGAGAAGAAAGGACTTATGAGTGGCTCCGGGGCTCCTGGAGAACAAGTTTAAGTTGAACCTGGAGATGCATCAGCAAAGCTTCATACATTCAGCTGGTATGAGTTGACTGTTCAATAACGTATTGTCTCATAATATTTTTATCCATAATTATGCATATGAAGGTGACTATGCCATATAGCTAGGTATGTAATAGTCTGTGCCATCTAGTTTGTGAATATATTTCATAATGTTTGCACAATGATAAAATCACCTAACATACAGCCTTTCTCAGACTCTATTCATCAGCATTCTATCATTCCATTCATACCTATCCTGCCACCAGGGAATTCCAAAGTTCTACCATTCTAGAATGCAGTCTTCTGGTGTGGATTAATAAAATGGTATGACAAAATGAGACAGAAGAAAAAAAGAGGGGTTCTCAACAGATATCTTCTCCTTAGATTCATCAGCAGATTTATTCTGTTTAATTCCAGACCAACAGCCAAATAAGCCATGACGATGTAGTATCCCTCCCTGGCATCCTTTGCCCATTTCCAGAGGGGACCAGGAAGTCTTGTGCAGTGCATGCCTAGTCATTTTATGCAGTAACTTTGCTGACTCATCTTAGTGCTAAAATTTACTATTTAAATTATCTTGTTATTTTTTTTCTACTCTACAATCATGACTTTGAACTCTTCTAGCTTTAGTTTAAAATTGGGGCAATATTCATATTGACAGTGTTATCTGATTTTGCATTTACTTTTCAAAAGGCATTTTGACGCACATGAACTTTTTCAATTCTCACAAAACCATCATAGTTAAGTACATATGATTACTTTCATTTTTACATTTAAAGAAGCTGAGAAACTGATCCTCAAAAAGCTAAAGAGAAATATGATCAGTTGTAACATTTCTGAATACCTGTTGTGTGCCAGACCTGTTATAGATGCATGGCTCCCAGTGATTTTTCTTTTCTTTTGGTTCTTGTTCTTTTTTATTTTATTTTTTCGTTGTATTTGAGAGGTAGAGTCAAAGACATGGCGCTCAAGAGATCTTGAGATAAAGAGAGCAAGAGAGCATGCAAATGAGCTGCCCTCTGCTGGTTTACCCCCCAAATACCCACACTGGACAGAGTTGGGCTAGGATGAACACAGAAGGCAGGAGCTAAATCCAGGCCCCTCCTCTGGGTGGCAGAAATGCAACTGCTTGATCCATCACCTGTCAGCTTGCTGGTCCCGCCCTGGCAGCTGCAGTCAGGAACTGAACTTAGATCCAGTTGAATATGAACATCTCCATCAATGTCAACCCTAGCCCAAAGAGTGCCCCCTCCTGGTGATTTGAATGTGGCGTGATTTCCATGACACACACACACCTATCCATTGTCCATCAATCTGAGAACGCTTTTCTTTGAAAATTGGCACCAAAATTAGAATCCTTATTCTTCAAAAAAATTGAAAGTAAGGTCAACTTCCTGGAAGGCAAAATTATTTCCATTCCAGGTCAGAAATAAGCAATAAGATCTGAGGAGTTCACTTTTGTTTTATTTTTGTTGGGAATGAGGCTTGTTTGTGTGTGTGTGTATTTTATTGCAAAGTCAGATATGCAGAGAGGAGGAGAGACAGAGAGGAAGATCTTCCATCCAATGACTCACTCCCCAAGTGACCGCAACAGCCGGTGCTGTGCTGATCTGAAGCCAGGAGCCAAGAGCCAGGAACCTTCTCCAGGTCTCCCACACGGGTATAGGGTCCCAAGGCTTTGGGCCATCCTCGACTGCTTTCCCGGGCCACAAGCAGGGAGCTGGATGGGAAGCATGGCAGCCGGGATTAGAACCGGCGCCCATATGGGATCCTGGTGCATTGAAGGCAAGGACTTTAACCACTATGCTATCGCGCCAGGCCCGAGGCTTGTTTTCCTGGAGAAGCTTAAGCCCTGTGAAGGCTGAATGAACTCTGACATTATGGATCAAGTCTCATCAAACAGCCTCATGCAAATATTCTGTTATTAAAATGAGTCTTGTGTGTGAGCTCATTCTATTCTGTTACATTGAATATAAAGGCAAAGTTTTAAAAATAACTACACATGAATAATTAATGAAAGAGAAATGAATATGCCTTTAAAGCTGCCAGACACAAAAATCCTGTTCTCTTTTCCTGGCTTCTCTTCACTTCCGCTTTCCATTCTTTTGTGGGATTTTGAACCGTTCGCCCTCGTAGTTTATTCCTTCCTTTCCATCTCAGAGTAGCTGTGCCCTCTTGAAAGGAATTCCCCGGGAGACCTGGGGAGCCCTTGTTCTTTCCTTAGTGTCAGGGTACCAAGGACACCGGATGCTTCAGCTTCCCTCCGTGGACTCAGCAACCAGCTGGCAAACCCGAAGGAGGTCCTGTGCTTCCTGATCAAGACAGGACAGGGACAGCTGGGAGCATGCAGACCCTCTCCCCTGGGACCACTGTTTCTGGCCATTTTTTTGCTTTAAGTGCACTGGTTCATCTGCAATCTTGCTGTTCAAAGTGTAGCCCAAGGACTAACCCCATTGAGTACCAACCGGGAACCTCAAGCATGCAGAATCTCCACTCTAGACCTATGGAGTCTGAATGTGCTTGAGGATTTTAACAAGGCCTCTGTCTGTAGGAAAGGTTCAAAAGCCTGGATTCAGAGGTCTTAGAAGCCTGGATCTACAGGATGCCTTCCTGCCCAGAGACACATTTATCCTTTTTTTTCTTTTTGCATACATTTCAAGGGAAATAAAAAGAAATCATATGCTACGACAAGTTAAGTGAGAGTGCTTCAAAAATGTTAATAGGAATTTGGAATTAAAAGATGCTTATGTTGATGAAAAAACATTGAGATCCATGCCTTGTTTTTCATAATATGCATCTCTCAAAGCGGGTTTTTTTTTTTGTTTGTTTGTTTGTTTTGGGCTCAACGTGGTGGCATGGAGACCTAAGCTGGTACCTGTGGTGCTGGCATTCCACATTGGAGTGCTGGTTCATGTTCCATTGGCTCTATGTCTGATCCAGTTCCCTGGTAATGCATATGGAAGGGCAACAGAGGATGACCTGAAAGATTCTTGAGCGTTAGTCTAGCCCACCTGTAGCTGTGTGGCCATTTGGAGAGTAAACCAGTGGTTGGAAGAACTCTCTCTCTCTCTCTGCTTTTAAAATCAATCTTTTATAGAAGTTTTTATTTAAAAAAAATTTTAAGGCAGAGAGACAGAAAAGGATCTTCTATACTTGGGTTACTTTTTCTTAAAGGATTTATTAATTTATTTGAAAGACAGATTTCTGAGATATAGAGAAGCCAGGATTTTAATTGGTGCCCATATGGAAAGCTGGAGTTTTAACCCACTAGATCACAATTCCAGTCCCTACCGGTTCACTCTCCAAATGCCTGCATCAGTCAGTGCTGGGTCAGCCTGAAGTAAGAAGCTCAGATCTTCACCCAACTGGGTGGTAAGGAATCAAGTACTGGAGCCATCCTCTGCTCTGTCCCGGGGTACACATTAGTAGGAAGCTGAATTGGAAGAGAAGCCTGGCATTCCACTAGGGCATAGGGCATCCCAAATTGTGACTTACCTCTGTGCCAAAAACCCATCTCTCTCAATAATTTTTTAAATGATTTATTTATTTTTATTGGAAAGGCAGATTTATAGAGAGAAGGAGATGCAGAGGAAAAGATCTTCCACCTGTTAATTTACTCCCCAGATGGAGCTGAGCAGATCTGAAGCCAGGGACCAGGAGATGCTGCTGGATCTCCTACATGGTTGCAGAGTCCTAAGGCTTTGAGCCATCCTCTACTGCTTTCCCAGATCCCAAGCAAGGAACTGGATGGGAAGTAGAGCAGCTGGGACACAAACTGGTGTCCTTCTGGGATCCTGGCGCTTGCAAGGCAAAGCTTTAGGCACTGATTCGTCGTGCCAAGCTCTCTCATGAATTTTGGAAGACTCCTTGTATATTACTGGAAGAATTACTCACAAAGAATGTAAGTAGGCTCACCATCAACAACTAGAGAAAAATCTTTAAGGACAAAACGTTGAACTCTTTCATCTGTTAAGTTTTTAATATTCTAAATAGACTCCATTTGTTGTAAGCATTTGACACTTCCTGCAATGTACTGTTCAAACAAAGGGAAATACTCAGAAGTAACTTAATCAAACACCTACTCAAAACTTGCTTCTCTACAGCTTGTAAAATACTGCATATAGACAAACTTTTAGGCAAAAACAAACCACAGTGCATAAAAATGAAGATAGGCTAGCAAGAAAATTTCTTCTAGTATTTGTTTGGCTGTTTTAACTATGTTTATGCAGAGAGACTACACTGATTTATTGGAATGCTTTGGTCTATTCTTAAGATATCTGGGGCCTGGTGTGGTGCCTACTGGCTAAAGTCCTCGCCTTGAACGTGCCAGGATCTCACATGGGTGCTAGTTCTAATCCCGGCAGCTCTACTTCCTAGCCAGTTCCCTCCTTGTGGCCTGGGAAAGCAGTTGAAGACAGCCCAATGCCTTGGGACCCTGCACTCGCGTGGGAGACTGGAAGAGGATCTGCACTCCTGGCTTTGGATTGGCTCAGCATCAGGCGTTGGGGCCACTTGGGGAGTGAATCACCAGACAGAAGATCTTCCTCTCTGTCTTTCCTCCTCTCTGTATATCTAACTTTTCAATGAAAATAAATAAATCTAAAAAAAATAAAAAGATATCTGGTCATAATGCAGTAAGACATTAGTATCGCTGTGTTTCCAGTATCCCATGGCTACATTCTCTTTGAGTCTTTGAGGATCTCAAATCTTTGAAGATTTGTTTTTTCTCCCTTTGCAGTTTTAAGTTGAAACCAAACAGATGAGTTTAATCCTATCTGCAGGTCAGCCTATGAGAGTGCTGTTAGAAGTAGCTTTTAGTTTGCAATTATACAAGGCAGGGAACATCAACACTAACTAAAGTTTTCTACTTGGTATCTTAGAGGCTAGGGTGTTAAAGATCAATATTTATTTTTGAGATGATAAGAAAAAGAGCTAAGTTCTCCCCTTCACATCATTGTAAAGGACAATACATCATTATCTCTGTATTTGTAACAACTGAGCATTGTCTGGCTCATCAACCATGTGTACATCTTAGGTCAGGGAAGAGTCAACTAGATTAAGTCCTGCATTTAAAATGTTACTAACACCTTTTGTTTGGACTTGTTTCTATTTTTAAATTGTCCTTTTTTAATGTATATAGATTTATTCACACATTTGAGTATTAAAAGCTGTACCAAAGGGCTAGAACATTGGGCCCTGAGTACCTAACACTTACTCTGGCAACCATTACTTAGAAGCAAGCATTAATGCCACATACAGGTACAGTCAAGTGTAGTCACTATACTTGTAACTATAGGTAACATAAGAAATTGAAAAATGTTTTTTTTTTTTTTTTTTTACCTTAAAAGTACTTATCTAGACAGGAAGGCCAAACAGCAAAATTGTGAAAACAAAACTGATGACAAAAGTCTTACCATAGGATGAGATGGCAACGGCCGCCATCTACTGATTGCTTACCAGTGAGACTGCTTGCATGGTTCAGGATGGCAGTTCACTCAATATAAGTCCATTTTACAGATGCGAATCCTGAGGTTGAGCACTAAGAGCCAACTTTAAATATGTGTGGAAGCTTTCATCTGATATGAAGGCCACACTCTTAGCATACCCCTATAGCACTGCCTGCCTGATGAGAAGGAAAGTATTTTGCTTTCTCGTTTATGTAATTCAGTAGCAAACTTCTTAGAAACAGAGCAGTGTTTGGTAATTACTGCATCTCCTAGACTCTTGCACAATGCTGGGCGTAAGTGTTCAGCGTCTCAGGGATGAGCCACAACTTGGATTGCCAAATCCTGGCAACAATAGCATATGCTTTGTAAGCTAGAGCTTTTCTAAAATGGAGAGAATGCTATATGCACATGAGGCAGCTTTCTCTTATTCTGCATACCCATTAAGCCACCGATGCTTTCCTGTTTGACACTGCCTTAGTTCATTTGAGTTGCTACAGCCAAATACAACAGGTGACTTAGAAACAACAGAAATTTCCTTCTCACAGTTCTGGAGACTAAAGTCCAAGACAAGTCCTTGTTCAGAGACAGTCTGTTAGCTGTTCTTATGTGGTGGAAAGGACCAGCCAGCTCCTTTGGGCTGATTTTATAAGAACACTCATCCCATTCAGATGGGCTCCACTCCCAAGCTCTAATCACCTTCCAAAAGCCCTGCTTACCATACTGTTACCTGGGATTTAGGATTTTGTCATAAAACTGTGGGGTGGACTTCTGCTTTCAGTATATTGCATGTGACTGGAAATTTTTACTTGGCCTCTTGTCTCAGTCCGTCTCTTCTGCCTCGAAGATTCAATTCAACCTTGAAGTAAACTTTGTGTGCCATGCGTAGGTAGGTAGAACACCTCTCCTTTGCCTTTTACTTCTCTTTGTATTCAACCTTCTCCACAACACACAGCACGCTGCCTGGATCACTGGAATGTTTATAGGAAGACTGGGAGGAAATCACTGTCTGCTGATGGGGAAAACAAATGTGCATTGTAACACACACCTTACATCTGTGAAGATTTCCATGCCACGTCTGAGGCACAGAGGGCTGCGTCTCCTGTGAGACGTGCTATCTCGTGAATGCCTGATAGATGCTCATTAATCACTTTTGTGCTAGAAGATGGTATAATTCAGCAATACCCTACTTAAATCTCCCTTTAGAAACTTTATAAGATTTCAGTCACTGTTCTTTGACAAAATAGGGGGGATTATTTATCAAATTAGTTTCATAAATTCAAGATTCAGGTGCAGGTGTTTGGCTTATTAGTTAAAATGCCTACAGCCCACATTGGAAGACTCCAACTTCCTGCTGATGCAGACCTAAGGAAGCAGCAGTAATGGCTCAGGTGATTGGCTTCTCTTGCCTTTGACCCCTAGCAAGGCACACAACCATTTAGCATTTGGGGAGTAAACAAGCAGATAAGCACTCTCTCTGTGCCCACTCCCCTTTTAAAAATCTGTTTCTGTACTACTGCCTCTCAAATAAACACAGACTCAAGACTGAATAAACTTACTGCTTTTTTTTTTTTTCAAGTTGAGGGACAGAAATACACACACACACACACACACACACACACACACACACACACACAGTGCATTAGAAAGTTCCCATCCACCTGTTTACTCACCAGTGCTCTCAACATTCAGGGCTAGGCCGGGATGGAAACTGGGAGCCAGAAACTCATTCCAGGTCTCCTACGGGAGTGGTAGGAACCTGACTACTTACACTATCACCCCTTCTTTCCAGCTGTACATCGGCAGGAAGTTAGAATTAGGAGCTGGAGTCAGGGAACTGAATGAAGGAACAACAATGTGGGATGCAGGTGCTTAGTTGCTAGACCAAATGCCCGCCTCTAAATAAGGGTTTTGATGTGTGCTTTAACTTTTACTTGCCAGAAAAAAAAAAAAAGATTTTAAGATTGATTGGAACATCAGAGTTACAAAGAGAGGGGGTGGGAGGGGGAAGGGACAATATTGCCTCGGCTGGTTCATTCCCCAGATAACCACAACCCAGGGCTGGAAGCTGAGATCAGGAGCCAGGAGCCTCGTTCGGATGTTGCACATGGCTGGCAGAGGCCCATACACTTTGGCCATCTTCTGCTGCTTTCCTAGGACATTAGCAGATAGCTGAATTGGAAATGGAGCAGCTGGGACACAAACCAGTGCCCATATGGACGGGTAACTCTACCTGCTATACCACAATACTTGTCCCAGAGTCAGTGTTAGATCAACCCTGTCTGGCTGTGATCGTGTCCTTTAGTATCTTCCTAGAAAGAAAAAAAAAAAAATAGATTGAACAACACAATGTTTAGAGTTTGTCCAAAGACAAATTCTAATAATTCTAGTTGGGACATCTAACGTCTTTTATTTGCATTTCTAGAAATGGGCAACACCTCATCCTGCAAAAGCAAGATGCTGATAAGTGAAGCAGAAGAGGCTGACGTAATGGGCACAACGAGGCTGAATACAGCAGGGGAGAGGACCAACTAACCAACTAACAAAACACCCAGGCTGATCCCTTCAAAGTTAGTTTTCTTGTAGAGGTTAAGGCAGAGGAGATTTCCTTATCATGCTGGCTAACGCTAGCCAGTTTGAGGATTTAGCTTTTCTTGGGAGGTCAGATAAACAATTTAGTTTCTTCTCGAGGACAGGGAGATTCCACATGAGTAATTTCATTCTTATCTAGTTTGTATCTACTACAAGAACTCGGCCCAAACCATAATTCTTTCTGCAGTTGCAGCAGATGGATTTCTCAACAGGGGTTGATGTATACAAGGACGTTCTAATCACTGACCACTTTCTTCCCAGTTAGAAACCATAGCCTAAACTGGTTCTCACCAACATACTCAACCTGAAGGAACGTATCTATTCTTTAGATCACTCATAGATGACTATATGTCACGGTAAACTAGAACTTCAACTTGAAGTCTTGGGTGTAGGTCTCCCTGCCCCACCTCTCATAATGAGCAGTGCAGCTGTGGGGTGGTTCTTTGTGTGGGGTTTAGAAGCCCATCAGAAAAGAAAGCTGGCCTCGAAATAAGCCAGATGTTTCTTTTTTTCAAAGGAAAAGCCCACACCTAGTGAATGTGTTTGTTTAGGAGCCTCACAACCAAACAAACGCCCGGAAGGAAACTTGGAGGGGATGTGAGTCTCAGAAACCGCGGGAACACCACAGCTTTCCCAACTTCATGGCCCCAAGGGTTCTTTGCAAAAGACCCAGAGGCGTTGATCGCCCGCTGGCTGTAAACTTTTGTTAACCGCAGGTATCAAGAGTAGTAAATTGCGCTGACAGTCACCCTGTGGGGGCTGTGTCCTTGTCTGACCTTCTCTGGTAATTACTCACTTTCCCATCAATTCAGCACTGTGAAATACACGTCCTGAATTAGCATCATGGAGACTTCAGGAATACCTTTAGGACAATGTCCATCAAAGAAAAGCTTAATCGCGTTTCAGAAATCGAAAGTGAAATTAGTTTTAACTTCTTGTTTCGGTTAGTGAGGACACCAGCCTGGTGTCCTCAGCAGTGGTTGAATTTCAGAGGGAAAACCGCCTTTTAAACGGTTTAATAGTACTTAATGGATCAGGCTGTTGACTGCGAGAGACACCTCAAGCCGCATCCAGCCAAAGCGTTCGTGCCACCGCAGCGCGGGCTTGGGGGACCCAGGACGTCCCCGCCCAGCAGCTCGGTTCCGGCCCTTCGGGAGCCTTTGCCTTCCTGGAAGGGCGAGCGCGCCGGGCCCGGGGCGCGGCGCTTGGCTGAGGACGCGGTGAGTGGTGGGCTGCCCCGGGTTTGCTGCAGCCCCTGCCTGGTGCTGGAGCTGGAGCTGAGGGAGACTGCTGTGGGGGGCCGGGCACAGCGCGAGGTTGGGGAGCGCAGCTCATGGGGCTGTATGTTCCCCGTGCCGTGCCAGTCCCAAAGCTCAGGACCACCGGACCCACAGCGGGGACCCACCCGCTGCAGGACCCACTGGACTTTCTCTGATCTCTGTCGTGTGTTTGCTTTGCTTCATTCGGGAAATGGAAACTTAACCCGGGCGTTTTCCCCACAGTTTTCCTTGGGTGTCTCTGGAGAGAATGCGTAGAAAAACGAATTTCTTAAGGAAACTGTTCTTGCTTTGCAAGAACTTGCAAGTTTTTTTTTTCTTCTCCCAAGGGAGATATCCAATAATAAAAATTATAGGAGATTGTTGTTCCAAACGACCAGGCTAAAAATCAGTCACTCATGCAAAGATGCAGCCATTTATGCCAAGCTAAGCTGTTGCTAACCTTGCTTGAGAAATCAGTTTCAATTTCCACAGCAGAGTGCCTTCAACTCTAATCTTTAGAAAGTACACCAAAGTAACACCGGTGAACCACTATGTTGTTTTTCCTCTGTTCTACCTACACTGTCCCCGCTTTGCAAGAAAAGCAACCCTGAAATGACCAATACACTTTCTGTTGTGACTTTCTGTACTTTTCCTCTCTTCCATGGCTGTAAAACCAACTTCCGTGCTCAGCCCGTGGGAACACCTGCTGTGTTTTATGGAATGAAGTGTTTGCGGATTTTAGCATTAAGTCAATTAAGTTGCAATTTTGTCCTGCAATAGTGTATGTGTCCAGTCTATCCAAAACATATGCTCTATTTCCTTACATATTGTTGCCAGGCATGCATATTTGAAGATTTGGTTGTGTATGTCTTGGACCCACAGTGATATGAGGATATTAGGAAGCAAGGGGGCGGTGATTGGTATTGGTTTTTCATTGTTGCTGTAACCAATTTTGTGGGCTTAGTGGCCTATGTTAGGACTGTAGGCTTGAATTCTGCTTGAATTTAAATGGGGATAAAATTAAAGTGTCAGCAGGGCTGCCTTCCTTTGTGGATGCTGTAGGGGTGACTCAATCCCCTTCCAATTTCTCAGGGCTGTTCATCCCATGTGGCTAAGTAGCCCTTCCTTCATTCTCAGTGGCAACAACACTGAAGCTCTGGCTATTCTGCTGTGACATCTCACTGTGACTCTCCTCTTCTGCCTTCCTCTCTCACACCTTATTTTTGACGATTTTATTTATGTGAACGAGTTACAGAGAGAAAGAGAGAGAGAGAGAGAAAGAAAGAGAGACCCCTTTCATTTTTAAGGACACTTATAATTATATTGAACTCACAAAGATAATCCAACGTGATCTCCATGTTCTAGGGTAGTTTATGAGGAACCCCAACTCAATCGGCAACCTTAATTGTCCCTTGCAGGATAACCTAACATATTCATTGATTCTTGGGATTTGAATTTGGACACGTAAAAGGGGGCTGCTTTTCTGCCTAATGCATAATTGTGTATAATGAAAGAGTTACTCTACATTGAACTTATACAAAGAGAGAAAATACATCCAGATGCTGACTGGAAAGGTTATGTAGCATTCCATTTACACCTAGAAATTTTATTTCAAACTCCTCAGAGTTCTAGCATTGTCACAATAATAGTTTAAAGAAGCCATTCCATAATATTTTCATTTCTGCCCTTTGGAAATGCAAGCAGAGGACTTAACATGCTCATGGTTACTACCCAGTTCTATGGATTGAGTGCTTGTAGAGTGTCAACTTGAGCTATGCAGTGCTCTGTATGAATGCAAGAAGAGTAAACATGGTCCTCATCCTGAAGGTCTTTACAGATGAATCATGGAAAATGACACAGACTTATGAATATGGATAAGCTGACCCCAAAGAAATAAGAGAGGGAGGCAGCATACTGCGGGAATCAAAAAAGGCTTCAAGAATTTAGGGGGAACTTTGGAATGAATAGTAGAGTTTAAGTGAAGATGAAGATTGGGTGGAGAGGAAAGACTTGGCCTACTTAGGGGTAGGAGGGAGAAGAGGGAGGCTGCATGTGTTCGGTGTGGTCTGCGAATGTGGTCAAGGAGTTGTCTACATGAGAATGGGGAGTATGTATGTAGTTTTAAAAGTATGTCATGCATCTCCTCTCAGATTAACAGGATAACTGCAAATAGAGTAAAACAACTTATCTTTTTCTTAATAAGTTTCCAACCTACGGCCTATGGCACCATGTAATACTTGAACCTGTCTTCCTACAGGAAGAGGTATGTTCCTGCAAAACCCAGTGCAGTCATCAGAGTTAGAGAAGCAATAGTAACACACGAACACTGTCTAGTCATTGGGACCCCAGCCCGGTCCACTGCAGCAGAGGACCTGCTGCAGAATCATGTGTTGCATTTGGTTGTGTTGTGGCTCTTTCTTCTTTTATTTTATTTTTTTTGAAATTACTTTATTTTGACAATCTTTACATAGTTGATTAGGGCACAAAGGATCAAGGGTTACAGGAAAGTGGGCAAAACTATTGTTTCCACATTATTATTATTATTATTATCTGTATCTGGCTTAAAGGGGGAGATAAAGGGAGAAGCCCCTCCAGCCTTCTACCCATCCCAGGTCCCCGAAGTGGGGCATGCTCCAAGGGTCCTGCTCAAGTGGTTTTGATAATTCAACAGTTCTATACTGCTGCCAATCTTGCCATTCCTAGCACGATGGAATCTCTACAGAATCCACTGGCTGACATAGTCCTCCTTACAGTCTCCGTTTGCCCAGATTTTCACTGCCAACACATGGCTGGGGCAGTTGATTGATTTGTTCTGTCCTCCGTCCTTTGTTGTGGTTCCCAGTTTCCTCTGTAGGTTCCGATGGACTGCCATATCCTCCATGTGCACCTGGATATGCTGTGCACTGATCCATCTTGAGCCTCTGAAGAGGCTCAGCTTTGACATTTGCACTCCATGGTCAGACCATGGAATCTGCAATTTTCTTCATGGTTGGGGTTCTGAGATCAGCAGTTCAATTGGAGGGATCCCCAAAGAAACTTCGAGGTGATCCCAGACCTAATGCTTGTGTGTGCTTGCCAGTACAGGGTCCGGCATAGTCCATCACCCCAATCAGCTGGTGGTTGCAATTGCTGGGTCAGTTCTGTTTCCAACCCTGTCTTCCACATGAACCAATGGGTGTTGCAGTCCTGCTTGATTCTGCCCATCACACACCCGGCCCTCACACAAACCAGTGGGAGCTGCAGCCTAGGTGAACTGAGCCACAATAACCCCCACCAGGCCCCTCGCGCCCCCTCCCTCATCCCGCTGCCCTGATTCCTGTGCTTGCCGTTATGTATGGCAGACTAATCCAGTCTGTCCTACATCCCATTTAGCTCTCCTACATGTCAATGGGCATTGAAGCCTAGTTAAACCCAACAAGGCCCACTATCTAGCCCACACACATGCTGGTGGGTGCCATTCTGTCCAGCCAGGTCTGCGCCAGTCCTGGTTTTCACGCTCTTCAGTGGGAGTGATAACCCAAGAAGGAGGTGTGTCTTTTTTTGAATGTTTAATTTTATTTTTAGTGTTGTTTCTAAAGTTGAGAGGGATGCATGCCTTTATTATGATTATGGTGGAGAGGGTCAAGGTACGGAGAATGGTGGGTGGGACAAATGCTTCATTTTTTCCTTTTTTTATTTTTTTAAAAAAATATTTTTATTGGAAAGACAGATTTATAGAGAGGAGATGCAGAGAAAAGATCTTCCATCTGTTGATTTACTCCTCAAATGGCCACAATAGCTGGAGCTGAGCCGATCTGAAGCCAGGGACCAGGAGTTTCTGCTGGATCTCCCACATGGTTGCAGGGTCCTGAGGCTTTGGACCATCTTCCGCTATTTTCCCAGGCCATAAGCAGGGAGCTGGATAGGAAGTAGAGCAACTGGAACATGAACTGGTGGCCATATGGGATGCTGTCACCTGGAGCTGGAGGATTAGCCCATTGAACCATTGCATTGCTCCCGATTTTTTGTTTTGTTTTGTTTTTCTCTGGTATCTGCGGGAGGGAGGCTAGAAGGAGAAAGGGTCAATCCTTGCTTTCAAACTTCATCAGCACCTGGGGGTGGGAGCTAGTCATTTAATGACCTTAGAGACCCTGATGTGGAGAACCATGTTCCAAGGGTGGTTTTGATAATTCTGACACATTGCTGGCTTCATTGCTCCAGAGTTGAGAAAATATTTCAAAGGGCTGTTGGATGATAAAGTTCACCTTAGTACCTCCACACCCCTTTGCACTTGCCACAAACTTTGGTCAGAAGAGCTGTTGGTCTGCTTCACTTTCCACCCCCTGATGTGACACTTGACTTCCTTTGCTGGCTAGATGAGCTGGCTGTCATGTCCCATGTGTTCTGGACATGCTGTTGACTGCACAGGCATCAGCCACTGAGGAGACCTGATCCCAATACCTGCATTTCAAGGTTGAACCAAATATCTTGTGAGTTTCCCTATGGGTGAGGTCTGAGTCCAATGGTCTTGTTGAGGAGTCCCCCAAGAAACCTCACCTGGGGTGACCTCAGAATTGACTCTTGTGTGTGCCAGCCAATGCAAGATTAGGTTCAGTCTGTCATCTGTACCAATGCACATATCAATGGATGTAGCCACCTGGTCGTTTCCACCCCCAGCCCCACTTCTCACACAAACCGACAGGTGTTGCAGCCTAGTCCAGCTTAACTCGCCACAGGTCCGGCCCTCACAGAAGCCGATGTCATGGTCCATCCCCTGCCCTGACACTCACTGGAGGGTACTGCAGCCTAGCCCTGCTAGGCAGGACCCCTAATCCTAACTTTCACATGTGCTGAAGGCAGCAGGTGATGGTACTTAGTCCAGCCCATGTTTCCTATGTGGATGGTGCCTTTGTCTGACCCTGGCATGCCCTCTGATTTTCCCTTTCTAAATCATGCCATCTCAGCTTCCTCGCTTGCCTGTACGTGTAGTGACCTGGTCTGTGGAAGCCCCTTGAAGCCATTCTTCACCTGTGAGTCCAGTGGCTGGCCCTTAGAGTCCCCCAGAAGTAGTTCTACACCTGTCAAACACTCCCTCAGTGGACCCCACTATCCCACATCCCTAAACCCCTTTCCCTGGCAATCTTTAACCCCCCACAGCAAGGCAGCATGTTGTCATGTGAAGCTGGGTTGAATCTGGACCCTGATAGTGGCTTTTAGTCCTGCATCAGGCTATGTGGGGCTGTGTATGTATTGTGTCTTTAATTTTTATTCTGGTAGTTTCTTGGTATTTTGGGAAGTTTTGTGAACTTGAGACATTGGAGGGGAACAAACTAGAATACATCCTCGGTTGGAGTTTTATGTTTCCTCTTGCTTAGAGTCAGATTATGTGCCTTTGGCAGGAATGTCATCACAATCATGCTACATTCTTAGCGTATCCTGTTGCATGATGCAAGATTTTGATTTGTCTCATTATTTAGTTTGATTATCTCATTCTGGTGGCATCTGCCAGATTTCTCCACTGGGAAGTTACCCTTTCTCTTTTAAACCTAATATTTTGTGAGAAAGTAATTTGAAAGTAGATTTTAATTCCTTTCATTGCTGAGATTTTAATTTATTCACTTACGTGTGTCAGTGTGGACTAACAGTTTTCTAGTGAAGTTAGTCATTACTTCTGTTTTTTTTTAATCTGTATTTATTTTAATTATTTCATTTTGATCTTTGTTTTTTATTATTTGTTGCTTATTTTAATCTTTATTTAGTTTAATCTTTAACTGAAAACCATCTGAAAAGAGAGTCTGTGTCCTTTAGTCTTATTCTCATCATTCTTTAAGCACACTCTTGTTTTTTGTCATCATAAGATATCCCAGAGTCCCTTGGCAGCTATTCTGAGTCCTGGCTTCCACCATACAACTTCATTAATTTTATTTATTTATTCATCTTAAAGATTTATTTATTTTTTTTTATTTTTTAAAAGAATTAATTTATTTTTCATTGGAAAGTCAGATTTACAGAGAGGAGGAGAGACAGAGAGGATAATCTTCTGTCCATTGATTCACTCCCTCAGTGGCTGTAATGTCTGGAGCTGAGTCAATCTGAACCCAGGAGCTAGGAGCTTCTTCTGGGTCTCTTACGTGGGTGCAGAGTCCCAAGACTTTGGGCCATCCTCGACTGCTTTCCCAGGCTACACACAGGGAGCTAGAAGGGAAGCGGGGCTGTCAGGATTAGAACTGGTGACTATATGGGTTCCTGGCACGTGCAAGGTGGCGACTAGACCACTATGCTGGGCCCAACTTCATTTACTTTAAAAGAAGGGTTTGTGAAAACCACAGGTGAGATCTCTTGTATAGAGAAAGAATTTGTTGGGGGCCTGTAAGCTTTGTTTACATATGGGCAATAGACTAAAGAGAATTAAAGATCGAATAAAAACTCTTCATAAAAACTGAAAGGGTATAATAATAGTATGTTGGAGCACAAATATCATGATTAGGAAATGAACTACAAAGGAATGTTAATACCTTTTGTGTTCTGCATATTCTGTTGAAAGCAATGGAATTTCAGTTTTTATATAGATTTATAGATGTGATATTATTTGAAATATAGACTTGAGACGTAAACTATGCAGTAATAAAAAGCTTCGCTGATGGAAAAAACCATAAAAGCAAAAACAATAAAACAATAAAAGCAAAAAAGGGCTGGTGTCTAAGTCTGATGATTAAGAAACTTATTAAGATGACTGAGCCTGCCCACATTAGAGTGTCTAAGTTTGACTTGAGGCTCAAACTCTTGATTCCAGCTTCCTGCTAATACAGAACCCACAAGGGAGCAGTTAACCCCAAAAGGTTGTGTTCCTGTCAACCATGGGAGAGACCTGGGTTAAGTTTCCAGCTCCTAGTTTTGGACTATTCTGGCTTCAACCATTGCAAAAATTTGTAGTTTCTCTCTCTCTCTGATTCTACACTTCAAATAAGTATATACAAGTTCAAAAATTTATCCTAAAAAAAAAAAGAGATTTGTGTGTGTAAAAGTTGTATCTTGTCCTTCCTGCAAATATATTGTTCTTTAAAAAAAAATGCCTCTTTTTTTCATAATTAGGGAATCATGGCAGCTGATGAACATAGCACAAAGCAAGTTTTAGAAGAACATCCAGATGAAACATTTAACAGAGCAGACATTCGGGTAAGAAGGGGAAATTATTAGATATTATATGAAAAAATTCACTGGCACAGCCTCTGCAATCTTCAAAGGAGGGCCAAGGGGAATTTGACGTTAGGGCTTGGGTAGAGGGAGCTTCCAGCAGCATGGCGGCTGTTGGGAGTACCTGAGCCAGGTTGAACTCAATGGTTGGTTGAGTTCACCCAGCCACCACTGCCAAGTGGTGAGTGAGTCCAGGGCTCACTTGGGCCCAAGAAGTTTTTCCCTTCACAGTAAGTACATTGTGAAAGGATCTCTTGGGAGCTCAGGTTGGTCCCTGACTCTGCCCACTGCTGCCATCTTGGGCTAGTGGGCAGCCAGAGCACAAAATGGTGCATGGCCTTGACTGCTGGTTGCCCAGCGGAATGCTCTTGGGTCTTGGGGGTGTTGAATTACTGCCTAGGAACATCCATGGATAAAGCTACTGTGAATATAGGTGAGGAATGAATATTGAGGGACTCCTAACTACAGGGCCATTGCACTTGCAGGTAAGTAAGGGGACTGAGACCTAGTCGTTGCAGAAACTGGAAGATCTGTATGGGTCAGACTCATGCACCAGCCCACTTTGGAGTCCTGAGTAGGGCTGGTTAGCACAGAACATTGTTGACCACCATATACCAGTCCACACAAAAGCTATGGTTGGGGACCTGTCTAGCAGGGCTAGATTTCAGTACCTGACTGAATGTTGAAACAGGGTACAGGTCACATTAGACAGGGCCATGACATTAACCGGGCAGGGTAGATTCTGTGGTGGATTTGTGGGCTAAAGCCTGTGGAAATGCAAGTCCCCCTGGTTAGCTCAGGAGTTGGGGTGGTGATGGGCTGAGCTAGGTGTGACCATGGAACCCGCCAACACTCACAGATACAGGGACCGAGAATAGTCTGGGCAGATCTCTGGTGACTTTTATTATGGGAATGTTTGTATATCTTTGTGCAGTAGGAATTTGAATTTTGGAGGCCAACAAATATATATATTTAATACTTCAACTGTGTTATATATTTAATACTTCAACTGTGTTATCCAAGTTTTACAGGAGAATCTTATTCCCATTCATTTTTATTTAGTGAAGTTTACATAAGTTTCTCTTAGTTTAGCTGCCTTCCCACCCTCTCCAATAAGCTCTAAGGGAGCTTGTTGGATTTTGTTCCTAAAAGTGAAGTGTTTAATAATGATACGATCATAATTTAAGCCACCCATCATCAGCCCTTTCTCTGGCATGTCAGAGTGGCTATGTACTGTTTGAATAACAGGTACTTTAAAAAGAAAAAAAAAAAGCAATTTGCCTCAGAGTCACATGTCCACAATTATAATGCCATTTAAGAATCGTATGGCAGTCACAAACAGCTGGGGTGGGGAGAGTCGATAGAGCACTGAGCTAAAGTTCAAAAGAGCTGAGTTGCTATTCTTGCCTTAACTTAAAATATTTTCTGTGACTTAGTACCAGGTGAACGGTAGTTTCTTTTTTCATTTAATGGATATGAAAACAACAACAACAACAACAACAAATCCAAAGAAAAATTTGGCCGTGTTAGGAGAATTCAATGGGTGATGAAATACAATAGTCAATACATGTGTAACTCGTGTAAACAGTATTATTCTGAGGTTGTCTAACGCCCTTGTTTGCTTTGTTCAGGGTAAGGCACTCAGGATTTTTCATTTATTTAGGAAAAAAAGTTCTAGTGGTTGTTTACATTCTTGGAATCGCTTGATATTTTCTAGGGATTAATTGATGAGATTATGACGGTGAATACCCAGTTGGAGAAGGAGATCAAAAAGTTGGAAGCTGAATTACAAGAGAACTCCCAAGACATCCAGGTAGTCCTTTCATGATTTAATACATCTCAGTTTTGATGGAGGCACTCTCTTCAGGAAAAGCTATTTAATCTGCAGAATTTAGCTTTAAAATGTTAAATTCATCTATGGTTCCAAACGGAAAGTAACCCAAAGTCCAACTGTAGTGGGAATGAATCAGTAATTGGGGCATATTCACATAATAGAACACAGCACAGAAATAAGAATGAGCAGACCACAATTAACATTGACCTCTTCCAGTTCTCCCCTATGAGTAGAAGGGCCCAAGCATTTGAGCCATCTTCTGTGCTTTTCTTAGGCCATTAACAGGGAGCTGTATTGGAAGTGGAGCAGCCAGGACACGAACTGGCACCCTTATGGGATGTCAGCTTTGCAGATGGTAGCTTTATTCACTACACCACAATGTTGGCCCATAAATTTGTATCAGTATAAATCAAGAGCCTTTCATTTAGATGAAATTATCTGAAATTCAATATTTCAAGCTTTTTTTCTTTTGTGATGAAATTCAACATACTGTCCAAAGATTCCTTTATGAGAGGTGAAAGGCACTTATAATATGAATGACATAGGCTTTAAAACAGAATGCCCTGTAAGATTGACCTGATTGAACATTGATGAGAAAAGCGGTAGAAGTATATTCTCATAATTTAATCTGTGAGATGGTTTTAAAGGATCAACCTTTGATCACAATGCTGAGCACTTCTGTTGGGAGAAGCAGTTACTAAAAATATTAAAACCATGCTCAATACTCTGTGAAGTTCTAACATTCAGTGCAAAATGAACTATTGGATAAATAATTCACATTACCATGGGAAGGACTTAAATTATTTGTTGTCTTGATTTTAATCAAATATTTCTGTTTAAGTTAGATTAAGGAAGATATCCCCGGAACGAAAATGAAATTTGTATCAGTAGAGAATCCTGAGAATGACGACAAATTTTTAAATGTTTCCTGTACATTTCAAGTGAGCTCGCAAGTTTCTTATGAGCTACAAAAGGGGCAAGCACTTATCACCTTCGAAGAGGAGAAAGGTATGGCTAATGATAAAGAACAAAACCATGATATCATCAGGAAGCACTTGGATCTTCAAAGATCTTTCACAGTTGTTTAGCTTTTGGGTCACAATTTTTATGTGTATCATTTCTTCTTGGTGTCATAGTGACACTCTGTCAGGTGTGAATAACCTCTTGTAATGGCTAAAGAAATTTACTTTGAAATGTGAATTAAAGTGCCTTGAATATGATCATTCAGAATGTGATGACTCTGGGACTAAAATGCAAGTGCTGTGATGTCCAGAAGTACCAGCTTCTTTTTCTTCCACCTGCCACCTCCAAATGACAATAAGAGTAATAATGCTTTTCTTAAAGACTTATTTGTTTTTATTAAAATGGCAGATTTACAGAGAGGAAAAGACAGATTTTCCATCTGCTGGTTCACTTCTCAAATGGCCACAATGTCCAGAATGAATCAATCCAAAGCTAGAATCCAAGAGCTTCTTCTGGCTATGCCAAGCAGGTGTAGGGTCCCAACCAAGGCTTTGGGCCATTTTCCACTGCTTTCTCCACAAGCATGGAGCTGAATGGGAAGTGGAGCATCCAGGACACAAACTGGTGTCCATGGGGAATGCTGGCACCACAGGGCAGAGGATTAGCTGATTGAGCCAGCGCATTAGCTCAGGTAATAATGTTTTAGGGCTGTAGAGTTTGGTAGATCTCAGAGTGTTCTCAGAGACATCTCATTTTGTACTGTACAACTCCATAAATGCAGTCTGGTAGAATAGTTAACTGCAGTTGTTTCTCAGTACCCTTTGCAAATTGGTTCCAAGACCCTCACTGATATAAAAGCCCCATGAATGCTAAAGCCCCTTACATGAAAAGGTATAGTGCAGTCATATACCACTTGACATGGCAGTTTATGAGCAAGTGTGTATATAGAAGTTTTTTAAAAATGTATGATATTGTGGACATTGCAGTTTGTGTAAGCTCTCCTACTTGTGTTCACAGGACAGTTAAACTGTCTAATGATGTACTTTTCAGGATGTGGCCCCACCATTAAGCCATGTGTGGTGCTACTTGCCTACGACATGCATATCCTCCTGTATGTTTTAAATCAGCTTTAGTTAAAATATCTAATACAATATTAATGCTATGTAAATAGTTACAGATGCTATGTAAATAGCTATCCTGGATAAGGAGCAATGACAAGGAAAAAAAGAGTCTGCACATGTTTGCTTACACACACGAGTTTTGTTTTAAGATATTTCCCCTATGTGGTTGGTTGAACCCACATAGAAACTGTGGACATGGAAACTGTAGATACATAGGAGGAGTCTATTTACATTTTCCAGCCAAGCAAACAGACTGAGGATGCTGAAGTGATTTGCTTATGGACACATAAGCAGGGAGAGGAAAGAATCTCAGAGTACGGGATTTGGAAGGGAACCTGACATTTTCCATGTCTGCCATCCTGTGGGCCCTTACTCAGAACTGGGAGGCACCTTCATGAGGAGGATGTGGCTTTGGGTGCCTGCTATGCCTCCTTCTGGGAGCATGATTTGGGTGGATTCTTTATAACCCTTAAACTTTAATGACAGATTTGATAGTTCCTACTTCTTGGTAGGATTCAATGCGAAATGTTGCCAGAATACTTAACCCAGTGTCTGACTCATAATAAACTGCTACTACATGTCAGTTATTATTACTTCTACACATTAGGAATCTTCCAGATGATGAAACAGGGGCTGAAAGAAGGGAAATAATTTGCTCAAGGTCCATATAGTTAATAAGTTATAAAGTGAAGTGAGAATCTCTACATGCCCTTGTGTTTCTTATTGGACCAATAGTCCTCCGAACAGGCTGTCTCAGCTCTCATTTTAATTAAATTATGGCACAGAACCAGATGATCTTCACAGATATTCCAATGCAAGACCCCAAAGATGTTTGATTATAACCCTCACCTCCTAGCCTCCTGGTATCTTGTCCATCACTTTGCCTTAAAAGTAAGTGCTACAAAGAAAGTACTAGGTTTTCAAAGGCACAGACAAAGCATAAGTCCCCAGTGTGCTTTCCTTTTAAACAATTTATTTGTTTTTATTTGAAATAATTACAAAGAAAAGGAGAGAGGGCTCAGTGTGATAGCCTAGTAGCTAAATCTTTGCCTTGCATGTACCAGAATTCCAAATGGGTGCTAGTTTGTAACCTGGCTGTTCCACTTTCCCTCTAGCTCCCTGCTTGTGGCCTGGGAAAGCAGTAAAGGATGGCCCAAAGCCTTTGAATCCTGTTCCCACATGAGAGACCCAGAGGAATTTCCTGATTCCTGGCTTCAGATAGGCTTAACTCTGGTGTTTGCGGCCATTTGTGGAGTGAACCAGTGGATGGAAGATCTTTTTCTGTTAATCTACCTTTCCAATAAAAAGAAATAAATCTTTAAGGAAAAAAAAAAAAGAGAGAGAGAAAGATATATACAAAGAGAACACCTCCATCTGCAAGTTTACTTCCTGAATGGCTGCAACACACAGAGGTAGGTAGATCTAAAAGCAAGATCCTGGAGCTCTTTCCAGGTCTCTCATGTGAGTGTTGGAGCCCTACAATTTGGGCCAATCCTCTGCTGCTTTCTCAGCCATTAGCAGGAAACTGGATCAGAAGTGAAACATCAGGGACTTGAACTGATGCTCATATGGGATGCTGGTACTGCAGGCTTAGCCATGGCACCAGCGCTCCCAGTTAGCTTTCATTCCTTCTGGAGCCACCACTGCAGCAAAGGGTGGAGGAAGAGACCAAGGACCCTGTTGGCAGTGGCAAGCAGGACAGATACAAATGAGGAGAGTGCTGTGATTGAGGTTCTCTTTAGAAACAGCCACACCACTGCTTCCATCCCTGACGTGGCTCTCAGGTCACCATCCCCTGGGACAGCACTGGGTTTAATCACAAAACAGGAGGAGTTGGCTTTTGATTAGTAAGAGTCACAGATGTTGAGACACAAGGCAGTCGCTCTCAACTGAGTCAGATCACCAGATGTTGGGGGCTTTGTGGGAGTGGGAGGGGAAGATGATTATCTGAGTATTACATCATTGATGTTTTGTTATTGTCATTGGTTGCTGTTAGCAAAAAAAAAAAAAAAAGTCATCTGAATTACAGAGTCCTGCTAGTACAATGAGTCTGAATTCCCACATGACCACACCCAGCTTTCTAGCCCCGTTTTTCTCTTCCTCCAGCTGGGCTCTGCTATCTGGTTGCCATAAAAAAAAAAAAAACATGTGAAGTTTACAAGATATAGAGTGACCACCTCTTCTCTTCATGATAAATTAGAAGAAGCAGCTGAAAATATCAACAAATGAGTGTGATAAACTGATGTTACACAATTAAAAATTATTACTCATCTGCATAGATTTCGAATTGGTTTATAATGTGCTCTTTGGAGTTCTAATTGTTTTTGGCATAATTGCATTACTGACCTTTTCTCGCTGTGTGGACTAATTGGACTTGACAGATCTGTGATTGGTGTAACAGGCCTATCAACTTTTTAAAGCATGCGCTCAAGAGCATTTTGACAAAAGAAGAGGTGCTCATTAAACATGGCAAACAAAACATCCCTCTGATATTGAAGCCTACGTAGTCTAATCTAATCTAATTTGAGAAGGATAGGGACAAAAATGAAAATGTATTTCTTTGGTGCTAGTACTATATAGGGATAATTGACAAATAGTAAAGTTAAATAAAATGAAGTTTGACACTGACAAAGAGAAGTCTCCCAACTTATTCAGTATTTCAGAATTTCTGGCTGTGCTTTCACTTGGTAAGGGAGTATTCTGGCAATGTTGTCAGCAAAGGGAGGATGTGTGGATGAGCTAAAATAGCGTATGAATTCGTAGAGGATTATTAGGCATTTCTTGAGGTAAGGGAAGAGAGTATCATTTAAGAGGAATCTAGGATGTAATGTCTACTCTGTAATTTTTCTGATGTTTTTGACATTCATACTTCCCACTTAAATGGAAGACCATTACCACTTGGAATTCCCTAGAAGACAAAACAAAGCAAAATATTAAATTAGATTCTTGACAATGAAAAAATTCAGAATTACCTGCCTTAAAAGCATAAAGAAATTTCTAAATATTAGCAGTTAATCCTTCCCAAATTATTTTCCAGTTGCCCAAAATGTGATAAGAATGAAGAATCACTGTGTAGAAATACAGGATAAAATCATGAAGATGGTGGCCATGCCAGTTCCATTAAACTCAGGAGTCAGATTTCAGGTAACAAAATGAGTGACGCTTTTCAGGATTGTGTTCAGCAGGGGCATTTTCTCATGCTTTCTGTTGTTTTATGAATATGAAATGATCTTACAGGTTTATGTAGAAATTTCTAAAATGAAGATCAAGGTTACTGGGATTCCTGATGAATTGCCCAAGGAACAGATGCGGGATAAACTGGAACTGAGTTTCTGCAAGTCCCGAAACGGAGGCGGGGAAGTGGAGAGTGTAGACTACAATGAGCAGACCGGAAGTGCTGTCATCACCTTTGTGGAACTTGGAGGTACCCTCACATTTGAAAAGTTAACAAGTATTCTATACTCAATTATTTTCTGCAGGTATCCAAGTCTACATTAATAATACATTAAACCTCTCTGTGTTGTGGATTGCAACACATAAGTTAAGAGGGAAAGAATTACTTACACCACATCAGTATTGGGTTCTTTTATTTTTCAAAACTCTATACTGGAGTTTCTAAAATGGAGTGGACAATTCCTTAGAAATTAGTCACATGTGGGCCTGTAGTGTAGCCTAGTGAATGAAGCGGGCCTCTTGCTTTGTCCTTGCTGTTCTGATTCTGATCCAGCTTCCTGCTGATGGTTCAATTACCTGGGGCACCTGCCAGCCATGTAAGGAGATCCAGATGATGTCCTGACTTGGGTCTGAACCAGTCGCAGGCAGTAAGGCCTTTGGGGAGCGAAGTAGCACATGGAGCTCCTGCTCTGTCTCTGGTTCTACGTCTTTTTCTGTAATTCTGCCTTTCAAGTAATAAATAAATGAAGCTTAAACAAGAGGGACATTAAAGGGACATTAATCACTCTTGTTCACAGTATTCACTGTGGTATTGTTCTGTTTGAGCTTTTTTTTTTTTTTTTTTTTTAAGATTTACTTATTTGAAAGGCAGAATTACACAGACAGGGTGATTTTTCTATCAGCTTGTTAACTCCCCAAATGATTGCAATGGCTAGGGCTGGGCTGGGCTGAAGTAAGGGTCCAAAATATTTATCCGGGTTTCCCACATGGGTGCAGGGACCCAGGCACTTGGGCCATTCTCTGCTGCTTCCCCAGGAACATTAGCAGGGTGCTGGATAGGAAGTGGAGTAGCCAGAACTTGAATGTCACAGGTGGTAGTTTTTCTCAGGCCCCTTGTAGGAAATTTCAACCTGGATTAGAAATTTTGTGATATTAATAAGAACAATTTCTTTTTATTTACTTATAGTTGCTGACAAGATTTTGGAAAAGGGAGATTATACTCTGTATACTGATCAGAACTGCCATAGAGTTCTCGTTTCTCCATATATGGAAACACATTTGAGAAAGTATCAGGTAAAGCTGCCCCTTTTCTTTCATTTTAGGAACTCACTGCCCAAGTCCACCCCCCCCCAAAAAAAAAGAAAGAAAAATTATCTGTTACTGTTTCAATCTTTTCTGTCAAGACAGCAAAATAATGACTTCAATTTTGCTTGGTGCAGAAGGAGTTTATGTTTTTAAGGACTGTCTTAATACAAAACTTTACCTTATTTATTGTGCAGATGTTTGTTTTAAAACTAATTTTTTTTTTTCATTTTGCTTGGAATATAGATAGTCTATTCACTTTCACTCCCTAGATGCCCATAGCAACTAGGGCATGTCAGGTCTGACACAGGAGCTGAGAATTCCTTCCAGGTCTGCCCTAGGGCTGGCAGGGACCGAGGGACTTGGCCTCATGTGCAGTTTCCCAGGGTGTGATCAGAAGCAGAGGTGTTGGCATTTATATCAGACACTGCGATGTGGGATGGGGCATTTCAAGCGGCAACTTCACTTCTCTGCCAAAAGCCCATTTTTATTGTACAGTTGACAACAGAAAATAATGACATGACTGATATGATCTTTATTATTATTATTATTGGTTGGAGACATAGCTACATTCCTTTCTTTTGGATACCAAGAATTAGAAATAATTCTCCCTGCTCTTTTTCTCCAAATTCAGAATTTTCATTCCAAATAGGCTCCTCTTTCCTAATTTTTCCCCCTCAGTTACTAAGGGGTGTTACCTTCTAACTGGTCTGTTAGCCTGAAAGCTAGAGCTCCCCCTCGCTCTGCTTCATCTTCATCACTCTCTTGGAGACTAAGTCTTGTCGGATACATCTCTGGTTACTCTTCCAGCTGCTCTTTCCTCATGAGGCCTCCTGAGTTATCTTCCTGAATCTCAGCTGTGACTCTGAAATTCTCTTCCTTTAAAAACCTTCCTTAGGTTTCTCCATTTCTCCTGAGATGAAGGCAGAAATATGAGGCAGATCTTGTAAAAGCAATTTTATCATTTAAAGCTCTTCAACTTTTTTTTTCTGCTTATTTTTTTCCCCTCTTCTTAGGCATTTTCAGGGGTCTCTAAGAGGACAGTGCTGCTCACTGGGCTAGAAAACATTCATGTGAATGAAGACCTTGTGGAGGATTTCATTGGCATTCATTTCCAACGGGAGAAGAATGGAGGTGGCGAAGTAGAGGTGGTCAAATGTGCTTTAAACCAACCTCATACAGTGTATTTTGAAGAATAGACTGATAGAATTATATGAAAATTACAGATTCTAGGCCCAAATTTCTAAATATTTGACAAAGATGAATATGGTATTGCTCAGAAAAGAGAAAAATGTGATTATTTAGTGTTTGTTAATTTTTACAAAGTGTATTTTCATGTGTTTGTATTCTACTTGGGATCTAACTGTGCTGCCTGTTTTCAAACAAATAAGTGCACTTCTTTTCATCTGTTGGGGGCAGAGGGAGGAGAGCTCCAGGCTGCTGAAGTCAACTTTAAGTGATTCCTGGGTCCTCCAATTTGAACTGGCTCTGTCTGCATGGACCTGTGGGCCAACTGGGTTATGACCCCTGCCAAGTATGCGGACTTGATATTTCACATTTAAGAAAAATGCAGTGACATGTAGCAGTTTCTGATTTCTGTGGATTTTATCAAAGATTTAAGTCCTTTCACTCCATAAATCCGAATCTTCCCAGAGCTGAGTGTGGTCTTTTCCCTGAAGTTTGCCAAGTGTCTCCTGATTCCCTTTGAGTCATCCTTGCTTCCAAATACAACTGGTAAAGCCTGGCACTTTTTTTGGTCATCTTTTACACATTAATGGAAAGAATCTGACAATTTTGAAATAAAGGAAGAAATAAATACAAAGTTAGCCATTTGTCCTGATCGCTGTGAGAAGATAACAGGGCTAGACACTCAGTTACTGTCCTCCTGGAGCTGAAAGTTTGGTGGGACAGAGACCCAGTTTGTTAGTATCTACTCTTTTTATCTTGCAGAAACTTCAATGACAAAATGAAAGCTTTCTACTCATACAAAGTGAGATTTTTGTGGGAGTGGAAAAGGTCAGGGACCTTTGGAAGATTTTATCCTAAACTTGTTTGTTTCAGGAAATGCCAGAAGTAGAATTAAACTCATAATGAAATGCCTGCATAAATGAGATGCATTTAGAAAGTATTTTCAACCTAAACCTATCCAATGTGCCTGCCATCTAAAACAGACAAAATAAGGTTTTGTTTCTGACATATTACTTTTAGATTTGAAAGTTATGTTAATATCAGTAGTACTCATTGCTCTCACATTTCTCTTAGGATTGAAAGAAGCTGCCTAAAAAATATGCACTTCGGGGTAATTTCATATTTGTTGCTAAAAAAATACCTTTCATGTCTAATGTTCTCTGGGAATAGTAAAATTTTTTAAACTAAAAAATGTGAAGTCTGTCTTTGTGTTCTGTCCCGTGACAAAGTTCCTGAGGCTGGGGGATCTGTAAAGAACAGAGAATTAATTGTTTATCTCATGGTTCTGCAGACTGGAGAGTCTTCTGAGCCCAGCACAGTCCATCTGCTTCCCTTCTAGTTAGGGGTGTGTGGGTGCTCCTAAGATCATGAAAGGTAGCCCGTGTTGAGACTGGCTTCTTCTCAGGGAGCATTTGCTTTTCTAACAAAGCCAGGCTTGTAACTGCCTCTCATTCCATGAATCTGTGAGTGGATTAACTCATTTTCAAGGGCAGAGCCATTATAACCCAATTACCCACCAAAAGACCTATCTCCAAATACTGTTGACATAAATTTTGGATTACGTGTGCAATACAAGAAGTTGGGGGATGGAGAGAGGAAAAGGGAAGAGGCCACACATAGCATCCCAAATGCCTCTGTACCTTGGGATGGAGGACAGCCACCGAACACCATCCCAGAGTCCTCAACATGGGGCATGCTCCAAAGGTCCTGCTCAAGAGGTTTTGATAGTTCAACAATTCTGAATTACTGCCAATCTCACCACTCCTAGCATGATGAAATCTTTCCAGAATTCCTTGGTTGACATAGCTCACCTTAGAGTGTTCATTTATCCCAGATATTTACTGCCAACATTTGGTTGCTGTAGTTGATGAATTTGTTCTCTCCTCTGTCCTCTGTTATGGTACCAGCTGTCCTCCAAAGATTCCAATGTACTGTCATATCCTCTATGTGCACCTGGATATGCTGTCCACCACTCCATCTAAGCCACTGAAGAGGCCCAGCTCTGACACATGCATCCCATGGTCAGACCATGAAACTTGCAGTTCTCTCCATGGTTGGAGTTCTGAGCCAACGATTAAGTTGGGGGGATTCCCAAAGATATTTCACTGAGGTGATCCCAGACCTGATTCTTGGGTGTGCTTGCCAGTATAGGGTCTGGCAGAGTTGTTGCACAAAGTGGCAGTTGCACTTGTTGGGTCAGTTCTGTCTCCAGCCCTATCCTCTGTATAAACCAATGGGTGTTAGAGCCCTGCCCTATCCTGCCCACCACACACTTGGCCCTCACACAAACCAGTGGGAGCTGCAGCCTAGTCAGAGCAAACTGCAATAAGCTCTACCAGGCCCGCCCCCTGCCCTGGTTCCCATACTTGCCAGTATGTACAGCAGACTGGTCCAGTCTCTCCCCCATTCTGTTCAGCTATCATATATGTCAATGGGCATTGAAGCCTAGTTCAACCCAACCAGCCCCACTATCCACCCCACACACCTGCTGGCAGGTGCCACTTTTTGCCTAGTCATGCCTGTCCCAGTCCTGGTTCTCATGCTCAACAGTCAGAGTGGCAACCCAAGAAGGAGGTGATCACTGTTTCCCTACTGGGCCCACTCCCACTCCCGGATCTTGCCCTCTTCAGCTGGTTCTGCAGTTTAGTGGACAGAATTTGCCCCCCTGTGCCAATATCTGCCAGCTGGCCTGGGTGTGTTTTTTAAAATGTGGATGTGAAAATTCTGTACTTTCTCATTCAGTTTAACTGTGCTGAAAAATAGTTTATTTCAAAAAGGTGGGTTAAATAAGTTTTCTCTTCTGTTGCTTTTATGCACATCAAAAAGATATTTTTTATAATAAGACTTCTTCCTTTTTTTTTGCACTAATATTTTCCATGAAAATATCAATCACTGTAACAAAACTTTCAAAAAGAGGTTTTCTGGTGTATGCATTGTGACAAGTGGGTAAATCCATTCTTTGGAAGGTCTGTATTGCATTGCAGTTCTCTTTTGAGTCTTCTGCCACCATCCCCACCTCTAGTACCCACAGATGAAGATCCAGATGGAGCTGTACAGGTGGGGACCCACCTAGTAGAAAATTCATGCCCAGCTCCCAGGTTGGATGGCCCACTGTGTGGGGTGAAGGTCACCCTGCTTAAGGGTGCAGTGGGAAAACAATATCGTGTCTAAACAAGGGTCAAATCTGACTTCTGTTTCGATTACTCTGGGCTGCTAGCAAAGGTGGATTGAAAGGCAGTGAGAGAATGGGTATGGGCCAGCGTAATCTGGGTATAGTTGAAGAGAATGACTGGTTCTAGCTGCTAGGGTGCACCACTTGATGGGCTGCACAGACAGGGACAAGGAGAGAAAGCCAGGCAGACAGCCGAGTCTCCTGGATGGATGGTGCTGCCATGGACCAAAGGGACGGACACAGAGGAAGGAGAGTTCTGCTTGGCTTTGTTGATTTTCTGATGATCTTCAGACATTCAGGTGGGCACTAATGTGAGTCTGGAAGTTTAAAAATCATGTCTAGAGTTGTGGCTGGCATAGGCATAATCAGCTAAGCCTCCATTTGCAGTGCCACCATTCCATATGGGCACAAGTTTGAATCCTGGCTACTGCACTTCAGATCCAGCTCCCTGTTTATGGTGTGGGGAAGCAGAGGCCTGGAAGAAGTTCCTTGTTCTTGGTTTTGGTTCGGCTCAGCTCCAATTATTGCAGTCATTTGGGGAGTGAATCAGTAGATGGAAGGTCTTTGTCTCCTTCTCTTTGTAAATCTGCCTTTCAAATTGAAAAAATAAATCTTACAAAGAAAGTCACGTATAATCCTACTTCCTCTTGTTTGTCTTAAAAGAATCTAAAACATAAGCATTATAATTTTATTTATTTTCATTTTATTTGAAGGCACACACACACACACACACACACACACACACACAGATATTCCATTCATTGGCTCACTCCCCATAGGCCTGCCACAAGTGGAGCTGGGCCAAGGTGCAACAAAAGGCATGAACTCTATTGTGGGTTCTCACCTAGGTGGCAGCAACTCCAGTTCTTGGGACTGAATGTGATTTCCAGGGTGTACATTATCAGGAAGCTGGAGCTGGGAGTGAGACTCCATCGAGGCACTCTGAAATGAGACACAGTGTCCCTGGAGTGACACAGACCTCTGTGGCGGACACTAGCTCCTCGTTTTTTGAAACCTTTACAGCTTTTTTTGTTGTTGTTGTTTGTGGATGTATCATCAGCCATGTAACAAGCAGCTATATTCATTGATAAATCAAGTTTTTTTTTTAATATTACTACCTGTTACACAGCACCAATTAACATTTCTAAATGGTGTCATCTCTGTACTAGCACTGCACAGATTCCGTATTACAGGTGAAATTGCTGAGCTTGTGGATATGTCTGCGTCTCTGCACTTCACATTTCCAGAGAATTCAGGCGGGAAGGCGCTGCGTTTTCCTCTCCCACTGCAAGGTCACACTCTCCTCTCACAAAAAGGGGCTAACAAGAGAAAAACACAACAAATGCATTTAACGGAAGTTAACAAGGGTTTGTGTCACATGGGAGCCTTCAGAAATGAAGACCCGGAGAACCAGGGAAACTTTTCCTGTGTAGATTCTGGCGAGGGTGACAGCCCTGCAGAAACGTTTTTGAAGCAGGGTGTGATCCAACGGTCACAGACTGAAGGGACATTGCTAGCAAGGTCTGTATGTTTAGGTTGTTGGCCCCGCGAGATGGGAGCTCCCACTTGGAGGACACGAGGTTACAGGGTGGGTGGAAGTACCACCCTTTTGTCTCCAAGGGAGCGGGCATTGGAAAACCGAAACCAAAAGTTAGTTGCTAGCTCAACTCCTGTCCCGCCGCCCGCGCTGCCGCCACGTTTGGGCTTTCCGCCGGCCGCCGATCGCGCGTCGCTGCTCCACCATGGCGAGTCGTCTTTGCTTTGGGCTTTGAGGAGCAGGATACCTGGGTACCATCGGCCCGGCCCTCTGGCAGGGAGGGCATCTGCTGCGGGGCAGGCCCGGGTGCGGGGCAGGGCGGGGTGGCCGGAGGAGGCAAGCGATTGAACAGGCCGCCCTCTTTCAAAGAGGGAGTGTGAGTCAGCCCAGAGTCGCCTCCCCGCAATTGCCGGGCGGCGCGGGCGAGGGGCACAGCTCTCAGGGACCGGACCGGGCAGCCACTGCCCAAAGTGGACAGATGCTCTAAGCATGGAGGCGAGGACAGAAGTTAGGAGGGCGTTCGGTCGTCTGTACGTCTTGCTGCGAATTCCGATCTTTTGTGGTGTTGATGGGTTGTCTTCAGGCACAAAGGGCCCTGAGTTTGCCCATCTGTGCTGACTAGAAAGGGCAGTGGCCTATTCCAATAGCATTGAGCCTTCTGCTGCGGTGCAGCCCCCACCCGGCAGGCTGTCTCAAGGCAAGGCAGAACTTCCAGTTCCTGGTCAGAAATGCTGAAGTTAACAGATGCCAAGTGCGCTTTTGTTGACTTAGTAGCAATAAAGGCAGGGTCCATGAAAAGAGACAACTGGTTTTGAGAAAAAAAAATGAGAGCAAAGGTAATATAACCCTTCTGATTACTTCTGGCTGGAGTCAACACTTCCCTGCTTTCTGATGCCACGGCCCAAAAGGCGCTGCGGGCCCCACACTGATATTGAGGAAAGTGCCACTGTCTTGCTATTCCTTGTTTCAGAATTTTTGGCAGGGTTGTCTTTCTCCAGGACACACCTTTTTCTTATTAATTGTACGCAGACAAGATTAATAACTCCTTGTTCATATTTGACCTTGGTAAAATGACAATGAGAGAAGGGTAAAGAAGTTTAGCAGGTCGTTGGAATACTTGATTAGATACTTCATAAATATAACCGAGGTTTTAGAAAACAAGGCCATCCTTTTCTGCTCTCCCTTCTGGAGATACTGGCTCAGGGGACGCCCCTTTGGTGATTAAAGGTGATTTGCATTTAGACTTGTGAGTAGAGAAATATGCTGTTAGCATTGATGAGGACTGGAGGTAGAATTTGGTTTTCAGAATTTAAATTGGTTGGGAATGTTTCTTTCTTTTTTTGTTTTGAAAGATTTATTTATTTTTATTACAAAGTCAGATATACAGAGAGGAGGAGAGACAGAGAGGAAGATCTTCCATCTGATGATTCACTCCCCAAGTGACTGCAACAGATGCTTGTGTGCCCATCCGAAGCCAGGACCAAGGAACTTCCTCCAGGTCTCCCACACGGGTGCAGGGTCCCAAGGCTTTGGGCCATCCTCGATTGCTTTCCCAGGCCACAAGCAGAGAGCTGGATGGGAAGTGGAGCTGCCGGGATTAGAACCGGCACCCATATGGGATCCTGGCACATTCAAGGCGAGGACTTTAGCCACTAGGCCATGCCGCCAGGCCCGGGAATGTTTCTTTGACATTGAAGATCAAGAAGCAAGTGACTTCGTCAGGCTTGGGGGTACCAGTGCAGCATGTCATGGCCAGACAAGGCTCATCAAGGAAGGTCCTTGGAGAACCTCAGACAGCTCTTTACTCATTTCTTCCTTTCTCAAGGGAGAATGATTTGGGGAAAATACATTTAGCCCCTTCAATCTGTGTTGTTGTTACTGTTTCACTCTTGCAATCTAGTGCATAAGTAGTTTTAACAAGCTCTGTTTTCTTCTACTGAAAGTCTCCCGTAGCAAGTGGCTATGGGATGTATGTGGCCATGGGATGTATGTGATGGGTTTTCCTTTTGGGAAACACCCATTGGTTTGTATTTATCTCTTCATGAACCATTTTTTACACTATCTCTGCTCCTCCTCCCTGCCTTAACACTTTGGAAACATTTTTTCTTCATATTTTGGCCTCATTGATTTAATTTCTGATCTGGAGTCAGACGTGCTACCGTTGTGCCACGAGGTCCCCCACTTATTGATTTAATTTCTATCTCAGCCTTCAGGGCTTCTTTTCTACAAAGCCTTTATTTAGATTGCTTGAGGCCAAGATCAATTGTGTTTCCTGATCCTGGGTGACATTTATTGTATATCTTGGAATTTTGTTGTGGATAATCTTGTGTGATTTTCAGATGGTTGGGTGCTGGCTCATTTCCTCCTGCAGAGAAATTGATCTCCCTCTTTTGTGGCTTCTAAACCCTTTTGAAATGATTTATTTCAGTGTTTGCCTCCTTTTCTTTAAGATACAGGCCCTTTGAAAAGTGTTGTTTGTTCTAAAGTCTGCCCACACCTCTATACACAACGCAGGGGTACTCAGTATGCTTTTGTGGAAGAACTGTTTTTCAGGGATCATGGCATGCTTGTTTTCTTTTCTGTGTCATTTGCCGGGCCTGGCATGTTGTCAAGAATAGAAGGCATTCAAGGAGACCATTGGGGAACGGACTGTCCTTGTAGGCCAAGAACTCTGAGGTCATCCACTCCCTTTCGGATCTCCCACTTGGGATGGAAGATGCCCAGATCCTTCCTCACAGGATCCAATGTCATTGGAACAATAGCCAGGAGCCCTGAGTGGTCTTTAGAAACAGAATAACAGTCAACTTCCTTTGGGACTTGGGAGGGGAGCTTTCTCTGGTCCTTACTTTGTTCCAACTTTGGATCCCCACCCTCTCTTACAATGACCATCAGGGTTGTTCTGGAGCCCCCAACCCCCACAAAAAAATTAATTAGACAGACAGAGACCAATAAGGAAAGCTTAGAACGAAACAGGAAACGGTCAGCCTGGACTCACATATACCTTACTAGGTAGGACACAAAGGTTAGGTACTCCTCACTAAGGTATTGAAGGTTTCTCTGCACACCCCTCCTGAAAGTGTTCTGAGCCTCAATTGTTAACATATGCTTTGTTAAAGTTATAAGCCAGTTTGGACTATCCTAAAATTCTCCAAGTTCAATAAAATTATGTTTCAATACTATAAACTGCTAAATATAAAAATGAAAACAGACATGAGACAGCTGAATAGTACCCTATAACCATTCTAAGGTGTATAGCAACCAGTTGTGTATAAACCAAAATTGAAAAGGCAATGAAGTAGTCTCAGGATGTGGTTAAGAGCTTGCATTTTCTAACATATTCATCACTCAATACCATTTCAATTAACTCTATAATGTTGTAAATTGTTATTGATGTTGTGTTGTGTCTTTTCATTGGAGGGGATGATATTCTGCCAGCTCTACTCTCAGACCAGGGATGGTCTCCCCAAGAAACTGTTGAATTTATCTTCACAATTAGATGCTGGACTCTATGCTTGGTGAATGCTTGCAATGAAGGAATCATGACTGGATATGAACTGTACTACTGCAGTAATGTGGAGGAATCCAACATGGGGGGAGGGCACTGGGGAATCCGAGAGCCTATGAAACTGTGTCATAAAACAAAATTAAATAAAAGAAAAGGATAGAAGGTACGTCTTAATAATACAGTGTTTGTTAGCTGATTAATTAACCGACAAGATAACACACGAAGACACTTTGAATTTTGTGGAGAGGGAGAATAAAATAAGAATTTATTTTGGTACAAAACAATTGAAATCCATGCATATTTCATTCATAGTACACCTTTTGTATGATGTTTTTGAAGATTCCTTGTACAAGGGGTTCAAAGGCCTGAGGCAAGGGAAAGCTTTTGCAGTTGGTACTCTGTGCCCAGTAGGGTGGCAGCGTGTGCAAAGGTGTGTCCTCTCTGGTCACATTTCTCACCATAGTGGTTGAAGGCAGGATTCACTCCACTGGAACCCCTGCTACTGTCTGGTCTTTTAGAAGAGTGATTTTTCTTTGATTCAATCAGACATTTTAAGTTGGGGATGCTTATCCATCAATATACTTGGAGTTCTACAATGAAGAATGCATCCACTTCCAAACAACCATGTTTTGTGTTTGACTTGCTTTTATGATTTCATTTTTGGATTTTGTCTTCTAATCTTTTTCTTGGAGAGTTCCTCTATTATTTTGTAAGCCTTCTTTAAAAAATTTAGGCAAGTATTAACCAATCCTTTCTGCCAATAAAAAACTAAAGGGTTAATATTTTTCATTTAATTCAAATTCTTATAGTATTTGTGAAGCAACAGTCTGATTTTTCCTCCTTTTAAAGTATCCAACCAGCTGCTTTAGTACTTTTATTGAAGAAGTCCCCTCAGAGTGGGATGTTGGCATTTTTATTAAATAGAGTCTTATATTTTAAGAGAGTACCCTACTGTTTCTTTACAGGCATCATTTTCAAATGTCAAGGCATCTAAAACTTCAAAAAGAGCAGTAGTAGTTGCTGGGCTTCCAACTGATCTGTGCAGTGATCAACTATTGGCCACATTAGTTAAGAGTCACTATCAGGATGATGATGGAGCTGTTGAAGATGTGCTATATCCAACAAGAGCTAAGGGAGTTGCATATCGAATAGTCAAAGAAAAAAGAGGTATTCCTATATCAAATATTTATGTTCTTAGAAATACTTCATCAATGAAATCTAAAATTATATTATGTTAAAATGATTCATGGAATTGGTGAAATGGGAAGCACTTTTAAAAGCATTTGTTTAGTTTTGAGTATAGAAGTGGCAAAACATTGTATTAGCAAGAATATACAGTAGGCTGTCTATATTCAGGGATTCTTATCTGTGATTCAACCAACTGCAGAAAGGAAATATTTGAAAAAATAATTGTAACTACACCAAATATGCACATATTTTTCTTGTTATTATTTCCTAAATAATGTATACGACCATGATTTTCATAACATTTATATTGCATTAGATATTATAAAGATCATGAAGGTGATTTAAAGAGTATGAGAGAATGTGTACATGTTTTATGTAATTAGATAATTTTATATTAGCAACTTGAGTATTTGTGGATGTTGGTATCCATGGGTGGTATCATGGAAAAAAATCTCCCAGAGATACTGAGAGATGAGTGTATATGAAAACAGCTCATGTTAAAGTTACCCATGACTGGCAAGTTCACGAAGATTATTTTTTCCTCTATTTGAGTCATGGGACAGATCATGTCTAGATCATGATGCATTTTATTGCAGATAAGTTGCAAAATACATGGAAAATGGAGAAAAGCTTCAGCTCAAGTATATGTCATCTTATAAATAAGATAATTACTTTGGGAATTTTAGTCTGGCTTTAACAATATATTTAACACCCTCTACTTCTCTATTTAACCCAACAAATGGATAGTCTAGTATAGCTTCTGCTTTTTTACTGGTACACTTGAAAAATAAGATTTGCTCCTGAGATCCTATATTGAGCTGTTTTGGTCTCCACTTCCATGCAAAGAGAAAGTTGGGCTCGTGGAGTGAACCCTATATTCCATTTTCATGGCAGAGGGTAGAGGATGTGGGGTGACCTTGTGGACAGCTTAGTGGCTGGCAGAATAAATTGCCTGAGAGAAATGCATTTCTGGTCAGCCTCTTGGAACTGGATCTGCCACAAGGCAGATTGATTTGAGGAAGAGACTCTGCTCTACTTAATAGAAGCCTGGGTCCACACAGCCAGTTGACTGTGGATGACCAGTTCCAACAGTTAAGTCCTTGCTTATCAATGGGGATCTCAGTAAAGAGATGATAGGAATAGATTCATTTCTTATTATTTTATTTCATTGATAGACAGAGATATCTTCCATCTGCTGATTCAGTTCCCAAACCGAATGCCTGCAATGCCATATCTAAGCAAGGCTGAGAACTCAATTTAGGTCTCCTGTGTGAGAGATAGGGGTTCAACTACATGGGTCATCATCTACTGCCTCCAGGGTGTGTATTAATAGAAAACTGGAGCCATGAGCTGGGCCAGGACTCAAACATAGGTATATCTGTGGGATATTGATGCTCCAAGTGGCCTTTTAACCATGGTTCCAAAAGTTGACCCAAGAAAGGTTTCTTATTTATTTATGTGAGTGGTAGTGGTTTGGGAAGTTAGCATATTTTAGAAAAATTTATTTATTTGAAAGAGAGTTAAAGAGAGGGATGGGAGAGAGAAAGAGAGATGTTTAGTTCACTGGCTCACTCCCCAAATGGCAACAACAGGCCAAATCCAGAAGCCTGAAACTCTATATGGGTCTCCCACATGGATATCAGGGACCCAAGCAATTGGACCATCATCCACTATGTTTCCAGGTATATTAGTAGCAAGTTGTATTGTAAGTGGAGCAACCAGGATTCAAATTGTGCTCATATGGGCAGCCTAACATGCTGCAACACATCAGCCCCAAGAAGTTAATATTTTATATATTGAATTGGTAACTCAGAGAAAGAATAGAATCCATCTCCATCTCCTATATCCTTCTTCCTCTCTCCCTCCCTATCAAAAAATTTAATAATGTATCATGCCACAAACCCTTCTGATGTCACTGTTTTCACTTAGATGCAGAGAAAGACATCAGACAAAAGAAACACTGTCTGGACATGATTGGAGGTGCTCAACTCACAGTTTCTCACTTTAGTGATATGGTAAGGTGTGATGCTGAAGGAGCTAGGTCATCTATCTTTGGAGAAGGTGGTCCTGTGTAGGGAGACACAAACTGCCCTTGCCCTGTGACTTCTGGGAAAAAAATCCAAATTTCCTACTTAGAGTCAGTTTTCAAGGCCAAACCTGTCCCCTGAAGTTATGATTTTAGATGTTGTCTGTGTCCCATGTGATACATTTAAAGTAAGAGTGAACTTTTGGGGGGAAAATTATGATGAACATTAAAGAGACAGAAAAGAAATGAAAAAGAAGAAAAGTTTCAATTCAAAGCATTTATTCACAGACTTCGCTCTGTAAAAGTCAGGGTGCTGAGTATCTCAAACTATAGGTATGGAGTGGGTGAGGATGGCTCTGGGGAACTCTGTCCAAAGAGCAGAATAGCTCACATCTCTGTGTTCTGCAGATGACCTTGTGTCCAAAAAACATTGGACCACCTTTCTTCTGGGTTATGTAGTGAGTGACTGGGAACTGTGGCTTGAACATGTTGGGGTCCCTTGTTGGGCAGCTCTGAAGCAGGGCCTTTGGGGTGGGCAGTGGGAGCTTGGTTTGGGCAGACTGCTGTAGAACAAAGAAAGTGGTACAAAAGAAGCATGAATGTGTGTTTGTGTTTACACGTGTGTGTGTGTGTGTGTATTCTGTTTCACTGGGCAGTGCTGATTTAATTTCTCTCTTTTTAATTTTAGGTCTTCAACTCTGTAACTGCTCTCTTGGATCTTTCTGTTTTTGGGAGTAATGTTGTTCTAGAAAATCTGATAGGGAGCTTGCAAGAGAAGATCCCGGCTTTAAGCTTCAGCAGCCTGGATTCCAATGGAAGAGTATTTGTGGCAGGTTCCTTTTCAGCTCTCAAGAGGCTCAGAGAATCTTTACTGTTGAAAGCAAATTCTCTTTTAGGAAACACCAGGGATTTTGTCAGTGAGAGGAAAAAGGGGACTAGACAAAGCTTCCCAAAGGGACTGCCAAGAAGTGGTGACTCTATAGGATTGCCTGGGACGCTAGGATCTAATGTTACTGGACACGAAGAAACAGTTGTGCTTGATACAGATGTTTTCCTTTATCTGAAAAAGAAGTGCAGAGTGTATGAAGAATCATTGGATACATTCCATGTTCTGAGTCAGGAGAGAGTGGATGGGGACATTACCACCATCAGTTTAAAGCATGCTCAAGTTGATTCTCATCGAGACAGTGTAAGACATGTAAAACAGATTGTTGAGGAGCTGTCTCAATCCCTGCAGTGTCAGCTTAGAAAAGAGACACTTCTTTTGGAAGGAAAGAACAAGACAGAGAAGGCAAACATTATAAGGGTGTGTAAACAGCTACAGCCCAGATACCAGGAGATCCTGATAAATTCTTTTAAGACACACATTGATATTATAGGATCTTCTACTGACATCTACCTATTTACAAAGGAAGTGATGGAATTAATACAGCAAAAAATTCCTTAAATCTTCAGCAACAGAAGGGGTAACTGTGGCTTTCGCCTTCTGAATGTTGACTCTGCCATATTCGAGCAAGCTCGACATGCCTGATCTTGTGCTATTATATAAGCATGCCTCACCATGAGCATTGCCATCTCCATAGTATAGGGAAGAAGGTAGGATTTGGAGAAATTAAAACTCTTCATTTGCCTAGTTATTCATTGCCAACACTCACTGGGGTAGTTGATTGATTTATTCTGTCCTCTGTCCTCTGTTGTGAACCAGGTGTCCTCCACAGATTCCAATGTACTGTCATATCCTCCATGTGCACCTGGATATGCTGTCCACCACTCCATCTAAGCCACTGAAGAGGCCCAGCTCTGACACATGCATCCCATGGTCAGACCATGGAACCTGCAATTCTCTTCATAGTTGGGGTTCTAAGTTCAGTGATTCAGTTGGGGGGATTCCATTGAAACTTCGTCTGAGGTGATCCCAGACTTGATTCTTGTGTGTGCTTGTCAATACAGGGTTGGGCATAGTCCATCGTCCCAATCAGCTTATGCACATGCTGGTGGTTGCAATTACTGGGCAGTTCTGTCTCCAGCCCTGTCCTCTATGTAAACCAATGGATGTTAGAGTCCTGCCCTATCCTGCCCACCACACACTTGGCCCTCACACAAACCAGTGGGAGCTGCAGCCTAGTCAGAGCAAACTGCAATAAGCTCTACCAGGCCCGCCCCCTGCCCTGGTTCCCATACTTGCCAGTATGTACAGCAGACTGGTCCAGTCCCTCCCCCATTCTGTTCAGCTATCATATATGTCAATGGGCATTGAAGCCTAGTTCAACCCAACCAGCCCCACTATCCACTCCACACACCTGCCGGCAGGTGCCACTCTCTGTCTAGTCATGCCTGCCCCAGTCCTGGTTGTCAGAGTGACAACCCAAGAAGGAGGTGATCACTGTTTCCCTACTGGGCCCACTCCCACTCCCGCATCCTGCCCTCTCCAGGTGGTTCTGCAGTTTAGTTGATAGAATTTGCCCCCCTGTGCCAGTATCTGCCAGCTGATGGTGCGCAAAGCCTAAACAACCCACACTCACTTTGATTTATGCATGTACCGATGGGAATAATCAACCCAACTTGGCTTTCCTGGATCCAGCCCACATGAGTCCAGCAGGTGTTGTAGCCTTGCCCAGCCTGGTCTGCTGCCATTCCAGCTCTCAGTATCTCTAGTGGTAGTGGTGGTCCAGCAGGGAAGCCCCAAACAGCCCTCTACCGGCTTCACCCCATTCACCCCTGAGTCTCACGGTTGGGTTTAAGGCCCAATCTGGCATGGCCCGACTCCCCATGGTATTTGCCACTGGAGGCTGTAGTATGGCTGGGCCCAGACCACCACCAATTTTAGTGCATGCTGGTGCGGACTACAGCCCAGCCCAGCCGAGTCAGTCCGCAGTCCTGGCCCTCACATGAACTGGCTTGTGCTGTGACCCAACCCAGCACAACCCATACTCTGTTCTGGGTCTTGGATTCGCCGGTGGGTGATGATAACTAGCCCAGCCTGATTCACCCCCAACCTGCACCAAATGAATGCTGGTGGGTACCATAACTGAGCCTAATCTGGACTGCTCCTTATTGTGGTTCTTTCATTTACCTGCAGGGACTATGTCCTGACAGATCTTGCACACATTGGTGGGTCCACGGGCCAATTTATTTAGTCTCCCTCCTGTCCTAGCAGGAATAATGGCCTTTCCTGACTGGTATTCACTCATTCTAATTTTTATTGTTGGGTGTTGCAACCCAGCCAAGCCTGATCCACACCAAGATATAGGCCACACCCAGCTCTGCAGGGGCAGAGAACTAACCTAGCCCGTCTTATACCTACCTGGTTCTTACGAGCACCAGTGGGTCCCGGAGTCTAACCCAGTATGGCACACCACAGATCCAGTCCATACTTGTGTTGAAGGACACTGCAGCCATGCCCAGACTAGACAGCAGCCTCCATTGTGAGCTTCACACTCACTGGTAGGAACCACAACCCAACTGGTGTATCCCTTTAGCACCACAACCAGGTCTGTTGCCCGCCACAGATCTTGCATGTGATAGTGCTTGTTCTGACCCAGCTTGACATAGTGCCTAACCTGTCTTGGCCTTTGCCTTTGAATGCTGTACCCTGGCCTGACCCAGCCTGCCCCTAGTCCCAACCTGTGTTGGTGGGTGCTGCAACCTGGCTCTGTTCAGTCTGCTTTCTTCCTTATCTCACGCAAACCAGTAGGTGTGGCAGTAGTCTAGCATGGCATGACCTACATACCAGCTTGGTTTCTGCATTTGCTCATGAGCTAAAGTTTGCTCAGTCCTGCCCGATCCACCCCCTTCCAAAACCAGCCCACACATTAGCCAACAGTTGGAGCTACCTTGCCCAGCCTGCCTGACTCCCAGGCTTGGACAATGTGATAGCCAGTGGGAACTATGACCCACTAGGGGAGTTTCCTAGACCCAGATCTCATGCATGCCAGCATAGCCTGCTCTTCCATCTTGGCCCTTGTATGAGCTTGTGAATTTTGCGACCAGCTTACCCCACATCCTGTTTTAGGATGCACATGCAGGTACTGCAGCCTGGATTTGCCTAGTCTATTCTTGTTCCCTGTACCTGTGTTAGCAGGTTCCATAGTACACCTTGCTCAGCTCACCACCATCCCAACTCCTGAGCTAACCAGAGGGACTTGTATTTCCACAGGCTTTAGCCCACAAATCCACCACAGAATTTACCACCCTGGTTCTCATGCTGGTTAGTGTCATGGCCCTGTCTAATGTGACCTGTACCCTGTTCCAACATTCAGTCAGGTACTGAGATCTGGCTCTACTAGACAGGTCCCCAACCCTAGTTTTTGTGTAGACTGGTGTGTAGTGGTCAGTGATGTTCTATGGTAACAAGCCCTACTCTGGATTTCCATGTGGGCTGGTGCATGAGTCTGACCCATTCAGATCTTCCGGTTTCTCCCCTGCAAACCACCAGGTCTCAGATCCCTCACTTACTTGCAAGTACAGTGGATCTGTTGTTGGGGGTCCTTACCCATGGATGTCCCTAGGTAGTAATTACAGACCCTCAGGATCCCAGAGCAGGCCGCTGCCTGCAAGGCCATGATTCAACCACTGCTTGGCAATGGTGGATATGGAGCTAGGATCCCAGCAGGAAGCCTGGGTAAATGGAGACTATGAACTATGTCAGCCAGTGAATTCTGGAGAGATTTCATCGTGCTAGGAATGGTGAGATCGGCAGCAATTCAGAACTGTTGAACTATCAAAAGCACTTGAGCAGGACCCTTGGAACATGCCCCACATCAGGGACTTGGGATGGGTGGGAGGCTGTGTGGGGCTTCTCACTTTATTTCTCTGTTAGCCCCAGATACAGAAAAAAATAATAATAATGTGGCAACAATGGTCTTACCCACTTTCTTGTAACCCTTGATCTTTGTGCCTTAATTAACTATGTAACGATTATCAAAATAAAATAATTACAAAAAATAAAAAGAAAGTTCTGTCTGCTGGTTCATTCCCCCAGGTGACTGCAATGGCCAGAGCTGTGCTGACCTGAAGCCAGGAGTCAGGAGCTTCCTCTTTGTCTCCCACGCAGGTGCAGGATCCCAAGGCTTTGGGCTGTCCTCTACTGCTTTCTGAGGCACAACAGGGAACTGGATGAGAAGTGGAGCAGTGGCTGGGACACGAACAGGTGCCTGTATGAGACTGCAATGCATGCAAGGTGAAGATTTAGCCTCTGAGCCATTGTGCTGGGCCCAAAGGTTTATTTTTTGTTGTTGTTGTTTAAATATTAATTTATTATTTTTTTATTATTTTTAAAATAATGGTTACATGGTTGATCAGGTTGGGAAGGATCAAGGTTTAGGGAAAATTGGCTGAATTCATTGAAGATTTGCTTTTTCAAAAGCAACAGACTCTCTCTCTCTCTCTCTCTCTCTCTCTCTCTCTCTCTCAATCTTGTAGCCATTGTTTCACTCCTTAAATGCCTACCACAAGCGGGGATGGGCCAGGCAAAAGCCGAGAGCCAGAATTCCAGCCAGGTCTCACATGTGCGTATCAGGGACTACAGCCCTTGAGCTTTCCCAAGTGCATTAGCAGGTACCTGGATCCAAGAGAAGTGTCTAAAACTCCAATCAGCACATGATATGAAACGTAAGTGTGCCTAGCTGTGCTTCAATCCGCTGCCTCACAGTATCGGCTTCTGGGTTCTTCTCCACTAACACAGTGTAGTTTCTGAAAGATCCAGTTCGTGAATGTACACATAAGATTTCAGTACTTTATCATAAACTAACTAGTATCTTCTGTCCGTTTTTTAATTTTTCAGATGTAAGTTGTCCCCTCTCCACCCTCCCAAGCTACTATCAGCTCCTTACAGGCAGTCTTATATATCAAGACAGAGGTTTTGTGGCTTGGTAGATCTGAAATTGAGTTTTAGCAATGGCACTTACTGTCATGTGACTTTGGGCCTGCCTTTTCCATATTAAGTGGAGGAGAGTAGCTGTGACTTCATAAGACTGTGTGTGATAATATGATAATGCCCTCCGTGGATGCCTTGGCTCTTTGTAGCCAATGTGTAATGCAGTAAGATGGTGTAAAAAGTCTTCCAAACATTTGCTGTTGTGGGAGGCCTTTTTCTGTGAAAGGAAGAACACTGTAGGGAAGTTGAATTTTGTGACACACCTGCTACAAAAAAGTGCCCTCCGTAGTGGTATCTTCAGAGGTACAGAGGTGTTGCCAAAGCAGACATTCCACAAGATGAGTGTTTGTGAGAGATTATCAAAATTCTGTTCCGGGGTTTTCATGGAGGGGAGAGAGTAGTTTCTGTGCAGCTTGAACACTGCAGGTGGCTTCAGCTCTGACTGCTGGAGAAAGCCAGAGCTCCAGCTGTTGTCAGGAAGCACCTGCCTCTTAGTCTGGTGACTGAAGCACCCACAGTCACAGCTCTATGCACCTTTGCCTCCAGGACATATTGGACCAGCTCAGAATAGATTATTTTAGCTATAAAAATTTTTCCCTGTGAGTTTTTTGTTTGTTTGTTTGTGCTGGTGATGGTGGGGTGGGTAGGGAGAGGAACAGAGGTTGGGGTGGAGTGTGTTCTGTGGTTAGCTATCTTTTGTAAGCCACGTCAAGCAGTCAGAAAACAGCATTGCACCCTCTTCACCCATCCCTATTTCTGCTTCACGTTGGGACACACAAAAAAGGTGACCTTGTTTTCTAACGTTTAAACAAATGACTACAATCTTCTATTTTTCTTTCAATGGTGGGATGTCTTTTCTTTGTTTTCTAAAGCTTCTCTCTCTGACTCAAACTCCAGGGATGCTCACTAAGTAGGAGGGAATCGGGTCTGAAGGAAGCACATCTTCAGGAAGGACACCATCAAGGCTCCCCAGTTTGCCTGGACAATTTGCCTCACCCAACAGGCTGTGTCTACTGGTGTTTAGTGGTCTGCCATCTCATTGTAGTCACTGTCTTCAAAGTGACCAAGTCCCAGGGCCATCATTAATGTGTGGTACCTTCTGTGAATGAAGAAAGACTTGCTGTTCCAGTTATACGCAGTATTATTCACTAACAAACACCGAGCTGGGATAGCTCCCAGTGAGAGCCATCTTTAAAATCCAAGCTCTCTCTTCTAGCATAGAGTTGGTTTTCCTTATTCATGGAAACTGGATTTGTGTTTTTGCCTACTTGCTAACATTTATTTGTAGCTCTCATTGGCAGACACATACAACAAAGCCAAAAATTTGAGTCTCTGGGTGTGGAGGCTGACTAAGCTGACACTGTTTTCTTTTGTCAACTCTATTATAGTAAACAAATGCATTTTCTGGGTCTGTTTAATGTCCCAGTTTGCTCATTTCCTCTTCTTTTTCTTTTTTTGGTTGATGACTTCACTATTTGAAATGGGACCCAAGTGTAAGGCTAATGTGATATTTAGTGTTCCAGTACACAAGAAGACTGGCATGCCTTCCAGAACAAATACATGTGCTACATAAATTTCACCCAGGCATGAGTGTTAGTGCTGCAGGGTGAGTTAAATTCTTGCATGGATCCTCCTGAAAAGCCATGCCTGCTCTATAACTGCCTTTAGCTGAGCTGGGAAAACAAAAGGCAAAAGGGTCACGCAGAGGGCAGTGGTGCAACTCACCCTGGATCATTGGAGACAGTTTTCTACCACGCTCTTTCCTCATTCTGGCCTCAAGACAACTGTGGTAGAAATATTTACTGTCTTGCTTTCATCATCCCCTCAAACATGTGATTGTAAAACAAATCAACCTGACATTGGTGTATTTCCCACTGTATGAGCTATCCAATTGTCAGCAAGGTTGTTCTGATAGAGAGTGATGGAAATACTGAAAACAGATATGTGTGGGTCCTGCTTATGTCATTTCTACAATAAAACCTTGAGATTCACTGGAAAGGAAGGAAGGAGTAAATCAACACTTCATACAGTCAAGTTGATTGGCCCGCTCTGAAGGTTAAAATCATGTTTAAACACAACTATGCTGGATTCTGTGGTTGAATGTTAGCTTTTGGTGAAGAATTCAGAGATAGTTGTATTTTACTAAGTTTGACATTCTGACATAGTTGACAAAATTTCTTACTTATGCAAGAGCTGGTCCTGAAGCCCTATGTTATTGTCAACTTGAGAATTCCCTGGTGTTCAAAAGGAGGGACTCACTTTATACCTTGCTTCTCTATTGGCATCACTTCAGTTTTACTTGTTTTTCCAGAAGTACATATTTTTCTTAATGGTTTGTGCTAGAGAAGAGGTATTTTTTTAAAGCATAAGCATATAAAATATCCTTAAAGATTTAGCTTCTTGCAGGAAATGTGTCAGAGTTACAGAACTTATTCAGAGGAAGCAGGTCTTCGCAGGTGTATCTATATTGCACTTGATTTTCCTCTTTTATAACAACTATAATACTTTGCATAGTCAACTATTAATTTAAAATATTTTCCTTTAGTATATGTCAACTGTTTATATAGTATTTTCTATGCTTCTATCTTCTTGTGACCTGGTGATTTGGCTTAGTTTTAATGATTATTTTAAGCCATGTATTTATTTTTCTTTGATCTGGTCTCTCTTCTGTCCTACTTTTCATCATTCTGTGCGATGGTGGAAACAACTGCCTGACAATTGGCTTTAGAGAAATCCAGGCTTTTTCTCTCCTTCTCACCCCAGTACAGTGATGAATGAAATGAAGCAACATCTATTTGAAATAAAGGTGTTATTGAAATCACAGAGGTATCCCTGACATGGTATTTTCAAGATTTTCTGGCATAAAGAGGATGATGTTAGTTGAAATGATGGCATATGACATCCTCCAATACAGAATGAGAAATCAAATAAGGAACATTCAGTTCTGACTCTGTGCTTATTAAGAAGCTGTTATTTTTCGCTGAAAAGAGAAACTTAATTTCTGGCTCATTGTTGAGTAATGTGATGCAGCAAATACTCAACTTTTCCAGAGGCCATGATCAGGATTAGTTTTCTTGTTTCTAGACTGGTTTGAGCACCAAAGGCTGTTACAATCTGAAGAAGCACTAGAGGGAGCCAGATCCCTTTCTGATGAATTAAACTTTGGCTTGGCAGTAGAGCTCCGGCCCACGTTAAGATCTATCTGCAGACTTGTAAATTGAGTGCTTAGTCTTGAGTCCACAGATGTGATCACACACAGAAACTTAAGAATTACCCACTATACAGGGTAAACAGATCCACATTAGGAAACGTGAGAGACTTCTTAGCTAAACACATCATTTAGGCATTGTTTCAATCTGGATTCTCGCAAACCTGATTTTTTTTATTATTATTATTAATTGTATTGCATTATGTGACACAGTGTTATGGGCACTGGGATTCCCCCCACCCCTCCCCCAACCCTCTCCCCATGGTGGATTTCTCCACCTTGCTGTGTTACCACAGTTCAAATTCAGTTGAGGTTCTTTCATTGGAAATATTTACCAAGCATAAACCCAGCGTCTTATTATCCTAGTGAGTTCAATGATTTCTTGGTGAGATCATCTTTGGTCTGAAGGTAAAGCCAGCAAAGTATCATCCCAATCAATTAAAAGCCCCAACATAACATCAACAACCATTTACAACCTTATGTTAATAGGAAAATGCGGGTTCTTAACTACATCCTGTGATTTCTTCATAGACATTTCAATTTTTGGTTTATATTCAACCAGATTCCATACACCTCAAAATGGCTATAGATTACTCTTCAGCTGTCTCGTCTATTTTTATTTTTGTACTTAGCTGTTTATAGTGTTTAAGCATGATTTTGCTGAACTTAGTTGTTTTTTGGATGGTCTGAACTGGCTTATAACTCTAGCAAGACATGTGTTATCAGTTCAGGTACAGAACATTTTTTTTTAGGATGGGTGTGCGGAGAAATCCCCAACACCCCAGTGAAGTGTAACTAATCTTTGTGTCCCACCTAGTGAGGCATGACTGGATCCACACTGGCCATTTCCTGTCTGATTCTAAGCTTTCCTTGTTGTCTATCCATTCTAGGTGCAAACCTGATTTTAAAAGATGCTTATGGTACAACTGGGGACATTTGAAGAGAAATAAGGATTATTATTAAGTGTATTAGGTGTGATAATGACATCTTGGTAATGCCTAAACTTTTCATCTGAAGAATTTTCACAAGGGATTAGATAAAGCCTGTAATTAATAATCATGTATTTCATAAAAAAGAAACTGTGTTTGGGGGTGGAGTGAGGAGGGATAACAACAACAACAACAAAAAAAACCCATAGATTGTGAGTATCTTAATCATTGTTTATTAGGCTATTTGTTCTGTTATTCTTGAGTGAGATTTTCCATTAAAAGTAAAATTTTAATTGGACACTTACATGATATATTTATGACCTAATTGATCATTGCTTTTGCTGTATGTGTGTTTCTTAATTTATAAACACAATTTGTGCAGGAAAAGGGGATATTTTTTCCCATATTGGAATTTAATTTCTATGAGCTTTTACTGAGTTTCTATGAGTGTTCTAGGAGACAGCAGAAACTCAAAATCATTGGATTCCAAGTGATCTCATGTTACACTAAGTCAAAACTTAATTAAACAGCATCTTGGTCAACTCTGGGTTTTCCTTCTTCCATTGTTGCTGAGTGACAGCCAGAGAGCGGAGGCTGCGGTGAAGTCGGTGCTCTTGTTGGTTGACCTGCTTAGTCAGCCATTTGCTTATTTTTATTTTAATTTTTAAAAATTTTGAATATTATGGTACAATTCCATAGGGTCTGGGATTTCCCTACCCCCACCCAAAGTACCTTCCCCCGACTGATAATTCACAATGATATAGTCCTTCATAAGCAGTCATAAGTCGATCATTCTGCTATTTAAGTGTGTCCTGACATTGCTGGTACAGACAATGCTAGACAGAGACATTTGTTTTTGAAGGCAATCTTGATCTTCTCTTGGATTACTTTGTTCTTGTAGAAAAGACATCATGTCTGACATCCAGATTCGACTCTCCTTGTACTGTCAAGTCTTCCTTGCAATGGAAGTTTTCACTCTATGGTCATAACTCTAACTGCATGGCCTTGCCTACTTTACTCCTAAACTGTATTTGCCATGAATGGCCCTGGGGATTTCTCTTGGACATTTTTCATGTGCATAAGTACTCTTTGGAAACAAAGGTGCAGGCACGTTCCCTTTTAGGCCCTAAACTATCTGGAAGCCTCTGTGATCAGTGCTTAGAAGGGAAAGTGATACATAGCTATCTTCTCAAGTAAACACTGCAGTGGCCACTGCTCTGGAGCCTATGCTATAGCTGTCTGACAAGTAGACCTAACACAAACTTTTCTAGCAGAATTGATTGCTTGTGTCATAGTACTAGTAATCCTAATTATCTACTAATACTGTAATCCTAACTCTCCCGCTGACCCATCTTTTTTTCTTCCTTCTTTCCTTCCTCCCTCTCTCTATCCCTCCATCCTTTCTCTCTCTCTTTCTTTCTTTCAGTGACATTGAGAGGGAGAGACTGAAGGCTATCTTCCATCTACAGCTTCACTCCCAAATGGTCTGAATGGCCAGGGTTGGTTCCTGCCATTGCAGACAACTGGGACTCATAGGGACTGCAAATGCCACAGGTGGCAGTGTAACCTGCTGAGAAATTCTGGTTAACTTTTCCTTGGTTCCTAACTGTTACTAACCTAAATTGTGAGAATGGAAACATAATCATGGCTCAATAGAATAGAATGACTTAGTATTTTGGTAATGTCCTAAAGAAAAGTATGCCTCTGGGCCCGGCACTGTACTCAGAGGCCTTGCATTTGCCAGGATTCCATATGGGTGCTGGGTTGTGTTCTAGCTGATCCACTTCCCATCCAGCTCACTGCTTGTGTCCTGAGAAAGCAGCAGAGGATGGCCCAGGGTCTTGGGACTCTGTGCCTGCAGGGGAGACCTGGAAGAAACTCTTGGCTCCTGGCTTTGGTTGGGCTTGGCTCTGGACATTGTGGCTATTGTGCTCCATCTGCAGCACCCTATCCCTATTTTTGTTTCTCTCCTCTCTCTCTTTCGTTTGTTAGTAGTGATCAGACACTAATTTATTAAGCTTTACAAACCTCAATTTTCTTATTTGTAAAGCAAGCAAGTAATATCTGTAATGTACTATTTTGGAAAAAGTTAAGTAAGAATCTGCAGAAACTGCATGAAGAGAGTTTGGCACTTTGTGTAAAACGTATAAAAGGCAAACATTTTTTATTATTAAGAGTAACAAAATAAGTAGAAGCCTCTTCTGAAATTTTTGCATTTGGATGTGAGCCTTTCTCCTATGACTTCCTGAGTTATTAGCTTAGCTTCAGAAGGACCGCATAGGACTCAGGGCACAGGCAAGGCATGGAAACTGCCACAATTGAGAAACAATGCTCTCTGTGGTATCCACTCCAAGGTGGAGCCTCAATTCTGTCGGTGCTAGAAGAAATCACTGCTTAGCTTTCATTCTCTTTATGAACTGTCAGTGGAGAGGAAGCAGATGAAAGGAGAAATGCCTGGAGGAGAATATTGCCATGGGCTCATGAAACAGGGGAAAAGAAATCGAACAAGCTACAGTGGACAAGCTTCCAGATGTTTGCAGCCTGGACCTCTCCTCACAGTGAGACGGAAATCTAAACCCGAGCTATGCCCTCACCTGCTTGGTGACTGAAAGCTGAGTTGCTTTAAGCAGACACCACATCCTTCTCCCTGGAGGAGGAGGTTTTCTGGCCAGAAGAGGAAGACCCATGGCTGCTTTATTTTCCTGAGAGATCTGGACAGGTACTCTGTATTGAGCTGACCTCTGACTCCTCTCTACTCTCGAACCTTAGATTCCAATCCCATAGGTGATGTCCAGCTCTGATTATCCTCCTTCTAGAGGCCAAAAGGTGTAAGTGAACTGCCAGCAGCAAGCATCAGCACTTGCAGATACTTACAGGCTCCCTGTTCAGATGCAGCCTGTTAATTAATCTCATGCACTTTGCGTAATACATTTTATTGTAGTACTTGAGTGCTTAAAGTAAGTTTTTGTAAAAATAGAATTATTTTATTTTCTTTTTTACTTGATAGAGTTAGAGAGAGAAAGGGAGGGGAGAGAAAGGGAGGAAGGGAGAGAGACAGAGAGAGAGAGAGATTCACTGCCACACTTCCCAAATGGCTGCGATGGCCAGAGCTAAGTTGATTTGAATTGGCAGCTTAGAACTTCTTCTGGTTCTCCCACATGGGTACAGGGCCCCAAGGACTGGGGAGATCCTCTGCTGCTTGCTCAGACCATTAGTAGGGAACTGGATTGGAAGCGGAAGAGCTTGGATACAAATCAACACCCATTGAGGACATTAGCACCTAAGGCATAGTATTAGGCACTATGTCACTGTGCTGCCTTAAAGTAGATTTTTGTGGAAAAGAAGTAACTCATTTTGACAGTAACTGATCTTATGCTATTATTTAAATCAAGCTTCTAAGATTAGATTAAAAATAGTCAAGGCAGAGTTACTTAAGCTAGAGAGAGGGGGACGGGAGAGAGAGAGAAATCTTTTATTTGTAGACTCACTTTCCAATGGTCACAATAGCCCGGATTAGACCGGGCTGAAGTCAAAAACTTGAAACTTCATCCAGGTCTTGCTCAAGAGTAGTGGGAGCTCAAGCACTTGGGCTTTTTTTTTTCTTTTTTTTTATTTTGCTGTTTTCTGAGAAACGTTAGCCAAAATCTGAATCATAAGTGGAGCATCTGGGACTTGAATTGGCCTTTATATGGGATGCCAAAGTTGTAGGTGACAGCTTAATCACAGTGCTGCAACACTGGCCCTGGGCTTTAAAAAAAATTGCTGAAGAGGCCAAGATAGGCAGAGAAGGGGAAGGGGTGGAGAGAGAAGGAGAATGAGAGGGAGAGAGAGAGACAGAAAGAGAGAAAGATCTCATATATTGGATTACTGCATAAATGCCCATGATGGCCATGGCAAGGGTAGACCAGGGCCAGAATCTCAAGTTAGACCTGTAACTCAATTCAGATCTCTCACACAGGTAGCAGGGACACCATTTCTTTAAAAATAATTTATCTATTTATTTAAAAGAGTTAGAGAGAGATTTTTCCACCTGCTAGTTTACTCCCTAAATGGATGCAGCTACCAGGGCTGGGCAAGGCTGAAGCCAGGAGTCAGGACTTCATCAGGTTTCTCAAATAGATGCAGGAACCTCAAGCTCTTGGGCCATCTTCTACTGTTTTCCCAGGCACATTGGCAGGTGGCAGGATCAGGAGTGGAGCAGCCAGGATTTTATTCCTGTAGATTGTAGTTTAACCTGCTACATTACAGTGCCAGTCCAGAGGGATCCAAATTTTTGAGCCCTTGCCTGCTGCCTTACAGGGTATGTATGCATTAGCTGACGTTGGAATTGGGATCTGGTGTCAGGAATGAATCTTAGGTAGTCTCATATGGGGTGAAAGTGTCTTAATTCTTACCTAATCGCTTACTAGGCTAACTGCTCCAGTATCCTTGGCACATCACTTTTCTATTACTGCTGTAACTCCTATTATTGCATTAGATCCACCCAGTTAATCTGGATAATTCCTCTGTCTCAAGATAACAGAGTCACATTTGCAAAATCACGTTTGCCGTATAAGGTACCATACTCACAGGTTTTGGGAATTAGGATGTAGATTTGTTCTTCCCACCATAGTCCACTTCCAGCCCTAAAGATTTGCTTCCACACGACATAAAATACTGACACATCCACCTTAATCCTATCTCTTAAGAGTCTCAGTTCATTAAAGTAACAACCCAAAGTCCAAAGTTTCTTTTCTTTCCTTAAATATATTTTTATTTTAGATGATACTTACATAGTTGATCAGGTAGAAAGATTGAGGATCAGGGAAACGTGGGTGTGATAATTGTTCCCAAGTTTTCCATTTCTTTTCCCTGTATCTTGTGGAAGGGAGAGACAAGGGGAGAGGCTACACCCAAGCTCCCAACCACACCAATACCTGAGGATGGGGAACAGCCAGCCAATATTGACCTAGGGTTCTGATGTGGTGTATGCTGCAAGGGTTCTGCCCAGGTGGTTTTAATAGTTCTGAAATGTGGTTGATCTCACTGATTCAAGGATGACAGAACACTTTCAATATCCATTAGCTGATGTAGTCCACCTTAGAGTCTCCACTTGCCCAGATAGTTGCTGTCATCATTTGGCCGCAGTAGTCATGCACTCTGTTCTGTTCTCCTTCCTCAGTTATAGTACCAGATGTCTTCTGAAGGCCCCAATGGACTACCATATCTTCTATGTGTAGCTGGGCCTGCCGTCCACTACTTTGTCTTCTCCACCTTGAAGGACCAGTTCTCTCAGATGGGACCAAGTGCCTGGCCCAGGCGATCAGGGTCCTGTCTGACTTCCCATACCTACCCTGGGACTCAAGGACCCAGCACCCACCATGCATGTGGGCCCAAGGACCGGGGCAAGGTGACATGGAACCTGCTGGGATCTCTGCCCCTGAGCTCACTGACCTGGCACCCAACACGCAGGTGTGCATCAGAACTGGGACAGGTGACAAGGACCCTGCCAGATCCCCACCACTAGGTTCATGGACCAGCATTCACTGCACAGGTGGGTCCAAGGACCTGAGCCAGCTGACCTGGGCCCTGCTGGACACCCTACTCCCAGGGTTCATAGTCTATGTGCCAACTGTGTTCAGACTGATATGGCTCACCTCAACTTGGCATCCACCAATGTGTGCTGAAACCTGGCTCAGTCCATCTTGTCCCCAGTTCCAGTTTCTGCTGGTAGCTGATATGACTAGCCCAGTCCAGCCAGCCCCCAATCCTCGTCCTTCAGAAGCCTTTCCTCACCTGGACATGAACCCTCAGGTCCCTGTTTGTCCCCACCTGTGTCTTCTTCCAAACTTCCTGCAACCCTACAGCCCAAGAACACACTGCCTCCGGCTTGAGTTCCCCCAGCCACAGCCATGCAGCCTGGGGAGCAAAAATCTCAAGCTTCCATCCTGGAACAGCTTGAAATCTGCCTACCTGAGAATTTTTTTTAAAAGATTTATTTATTTTTTAATTGAAAAGCAGAGCTTACAGAGAAATGGTTGCAACAGTCAGAACTGAGAGTATCTAAAGCTGGGATCCAGGCACTTCCTTTTAGGCTCTCAAGTGAGTGCAAAGGTCCAAGGACTGCTTTCCCAGGACTTAAACAGGCAGCTGGATCAGAAGTGGAGCAGCTGGGACACAAACTAGTGTCTGTGTGGGATGCTGTTTGCCACAGGCAGAGGGTTAGCCTGCCTGTGCTGGCTCCAAGGATATATTTTCATTTCACCATCTCTCTGTTTCCTTTAGTCGTAGCTGGCAGTGTTTCTGCTGGTTTAATATTCTCAAGAAACTTGTGCGTCTCCTGTGCATGTCATGGGGAATTACTTCATTGGATCAGATGCTGTTTCACAGATAATTCATGACTGCTGTTGAGATGGCTGGGGGGAGACTCACAGGAATAATTTTTTCAGACAATCCTCTCTGGACCTTTTGCAACAGCAAAAGATTGTGCAGCTACAATCTCAGGTTTCCTGACAATGAATCTCCATTTTTGCATCTTTGTGAATTCTGAATAGACTGAAAGTTTCCCAAGTCATAATAGCCTGGTTTCTTTTTAGTTTAGCAATTCTTCCTCCAATGTATCTTTTTCTATTTGTAATTTTACTAAATGGAGTAAGAAGAGGCACATCACATATTCAGAACTTTGGAAACCTCCTTAGATAACTATCTAAGTTTATTATTTAGGAGTATGCTTTATGTATAACTGATACTCAGTTCACCTAAGGTTATAGATACCACATAGAATCCTTTTCTCCCTTTCTTGTTTCTAATAATACATTTTTAAATTTCATGTACAGATCCGTATTTCCATCAATATTATGTTCATGACAATTTAGATATTCTCTGAGACTATATATGTTCCTCGCTTCCTTTTGGGTCTTCACTACTAGAAAAATGAATTTTATAGTAAAATTTTAGAGGAAATTTGAGTTTTTCCTATAACGTTCTTCAAGATTCTTTTGGTCTTTGCCCATTGTTCAATTTCAAAGTTATTTTCACATGTTTAGATATGTGTTAACCATGACATGTCACTTTCAGGTTTCAAAACATGGATAAATTTCCTATTGCTATTGTAACAAAATTAACAAAAAGATAGTCATCTAAGACAACACCCATTTATCCTCTCAGTGTTTGGAGACCAAAAGTCTGGCGCAGCTACAGTCAAGTTGTCAGTAGAGCTATATTTCTTTTGGAAGTGTAGGGACATTTATCTTGACTTTTCCAGCTTTTGTAAGTTGCCTACATATCTTTGCTTTCATTTTCACGTCTTCTTTTCTGAGTCTGACTCCCGGGAATCCTTGTTTATTTATGAGGTTTATATCATTACATTGGTCCCACCTCTATAATTCAGGATAATGTCTTAACCTTAGAAATCTTTAATTTAGTCACACCTTCAGTGGTCCTTTTGACAATAAAGTAACATGCGTACAGATTATGAGATTTAGGATGTAGGCATCTCTGCGAGGCTATTATTTTTTCTTTGGTAATATTCTAACTGTCTCAGGTTGAATTTCCTGGAGTCAGGCACTGAAGGTTTGGGCACAAAAATGCAAGACTGGAGGAAGAAAGCAAGAATGACCAGAGGAAACAGCGAATTTGTGCTGTAGGCGAGATTGAAACATGGCCATTTGAAGGCTAATTGCTATCAGAGTTGTCCTACTGGATCAACTTTTTCTTAAAGACCGGCTTATATTTTTCTATTTGAACAGCAGAGTGACAGAGCAGCATCTCAATATCATATTTCAAGACATGCTGCATGTATGCAAAACAGCTTTGTACTGGCATGAAAATAGACATGTAGGACAATAGAACAGAACAGAGACCCCAGACAGAAATCCATGAATTGACAACTAACTAATCTTTAACAAAAAATGCCAAAAATATCCTCTGGAGAAAGGGCAGATTCATCCAAAAATGGTGTTGGGAGCATTAGGTTTTCATATGCAGAATTTTGAAATGAGATCCTTACATTATGCTCTATGCAAAAATCAACTCAAAATGCTCAAGGATTTAATCAAAACACCAGGATCTATCAAACTACTGGAGGAAAATATGGAGGAAGTACCTCAAGACATTATTCTATGTGAAAACTTTAGGGTAAGACTCCAAAAGCACAAACGTAAAATTAGGCACATGGGATTATATCAACGTAAGGAGCACCTGCACAGTAAAGAAAACAATTACCAAAGCAAAGAGACAGCTGACAGAATGGGAGAAAATCTTTGTAAACTCTGTGATAAAGGATTAATGTCCAGCCTATATGAGGATCCCACTTTAGTCAGTTACTGAATGGTGTTATTTACAGGAAGACAGCACACCGAGGCTAACTCTGAGTCAAGAATTGGAAAATGTCTGCCTAAGGCAAGTGAGGGAACATTTTTCCTTAAAAGGTGGTCTGAGTTGAGAATCCTTGTGATTATCACACAGGAACTGTGAAAGGGATTAGAGGACAGCCCCATATTTTCTTCAGCCTTTGAATGTTGAGTTGGAAGCGTCTCCTGGACCAGTTCTCAAGTCCTGGAACAATGGTAGAATTATTTCTGTTTTTAGAGAAGTCAGTTGGCTGAGGCACGAGCTCTGTTGGATTCCAGGGACCAATAGCCGTCAAATAAATGTCCTGCTGGACTTAATTCATCTTTCCTGGGACTAGGTTGTTGGAGAAAGTCACAACATTCTGTCTTTATGGCAGTATTCATCATCCTTGTCATTACCAAATTTACCATTGCTATTATTTATTGAAAGGTTGCTGTGTATCAAGCACTGTGGTAAGTGTCTTATACATCTCATGTAGTCATTACAATATTCTTGGGGATGGTTCAGTGAGTCAATATAAATGAAGAGTCATATAAATGTTCATTTCTGTGTCAAATACTCCTTCTTGAAGCTTCATATCATAACTCATCTACAATAGCCAGTGCTCTGGGAAACACTCATTTTGGGCCCAGACCTGATGTAACCGTGGTTACATCATAGCTGCTAGTCCATGAGATCAACTCTTTATTTGAGCTCCAGGTCACCTAGCTCTCTTGCCACTTCAACAACTAATTCCAACCAGATAAGATTCGGTGTTTTTTAGAGGGTACTGAATGTTCTTATCTTATTATAGTTCTCTTTTGTTTGGCTGGCATAAAATGAGAAGAAACATTTGGCATGCTATTTACTGCCATCAAAGTCTGATTATTAAATGAAGGTGACTGGCAAGACTACTGGTCTAGAAGCTGTTTCTAAAAGCAGTCTTCCCATGTTCCCTGAAGCTATGCACTTTCATTTTTCTGGTGCATGTTGGATTTTTTTTTTTTTTTGATGATTGGTCTTTATGGTGATCAAGTGAAAAACAAGTCATTCTATCTGACACATCATATACAAGTATAAAGATATTTGCAAACATGTCTCCATTTTATGTATGACACAGCATCTTTTTGAAGTTCTGTACTGAGCTATGAAAATCTGTTTTACTTCTCTAGTTTAGTGAAGCTAAAATTTTGACACTTTGTAGACTGCAGCAGGATATCTGGGAAAGACAAATCTAGTCCTTGCACTTTGTACTTTGGGACTTAATTTTCTTAGGTGATGTGTTTGAAGTCCTTGCATAATTATACACTGCATGTATGATTTCTTCTCAGTGCTACCCCTCTTAATTCTCTAAAATCATCTGTAGCTTCCCAAAGAACATTTATTTAGTCAAGAATTAGAAATTCTAAGTTTATATAGGCTTTTAGTTGAGTATTTTTAGGATTTTGAGTTATGTTGTTTTTTGTTTGTTTGTTTGGTTTTGGTAAGAAGTAAGCTTGAGATAGTGGCTTTCACATGCAAGTAGAATTGTTCAGCTAAATCATTAATGCAGTCCTTGCAAGAGAAAGTAGGCAGCAATGAGCATGTGTGTGTTTTGTGAAATGTGAGATTATAGCAGCTGTGGATCTATGGAGCTCTTTTTGTTCTTGACTCACCTTAGCTGCCCTTCATTGGTTTCCTATTTCTGCCGTAACAAAATCACTATACAGGTAGTGGTTTACAACAATGGTGATGTATTGCAGCTCTGTGGGTCAAGAATGCAAAATGTGACTTAGGGGGCTAAAGTTAAGGTGTTGACAGAGCTGGTCCCTTCTGAAGATTTTAAGGGAGTGCTGTCTGTATCTCTTGGTCCGTGACTTCCCCTACGCCGTTTCTTTCATTGTATATCTCTGGCCTTGTCTCAGTTGTTTCCCTCTGATAAGGAATCCTGTGACTCCTTAGGGTCCTTCAGGGTAATCCAGGATGCCCTTCCCATTTCTAGACTCTCTATGTAATCACTTATGTGAAGTCCTTTAGGGCATATGCACAGACACAGGTTTCCAGGAAATCAGGGTGTTGTCTTGGTTCACTGTGTGTTAGTGCCACAAAAAATACCACAGATTGTGTAATTTATAGAGACATTATTATTGTTGTTGTTGCTATTGTTATTATGGTTCTGAAGGCTGTAAAGATCAACATCAGGGACAATAGGTTAGTATCCTGACTCTACTTCTCAAATGGTACCTTGAACATGGAGTCCTCTGGATGAGAGAAACTTTACGTCCTGCATGGTAGAAGACTAAATAAGAGCAAACCCTAGGATCTGGGCCAAGTGACCCACACCTCACTGGTTCCCTTGTCCCCAGGGCTCAGGAACCCATTCCTCATGACACAGGTGGGCTTCATGATCTGATCCAAGCTACCCAAGCCCTGTCAGATACCCTGTCCTGGGGAATCACATATCTGGCCCCTGCTGGGCCCAATCTGGCATGACTTGCCTCCACTTCAGTGTTTAGACTGCAGGGGTACTCTAACCTGGCATGGTCTGGGCTGCTGCTTGCCTTGCTTCTTGCACTCACTTGCAGGGGCTGTGTCCCAATGAAGGAGTTTCCCAAGCTCCTCCATTGAGTCTCCTTCCAGTGGCAGTTCTCCTGCACATCAGTGGGTCATTGGCTCAAGCTGACTTTGTCCACTTCCTGTCCTGACAATAACAATGGCCTTGCTCAACCAGCCACACCCATTCTACTTGCTGTTGTAGCCCAGCACTACCTTGTTTGTGCCCAGACCCAGCTTTCATGTAGTTCAGTGAGAGTCAAGACCTAGTCTGGCCTGTTCTACACTCAAAATGGCTCTCACGAGTACCAGTGGTGGAATCAAGTGGTGGAATCAAGCCAAATCTTTCGCTCCACTAACCCAGTGCACACCAATGCTGGTGCATCCTGTAGCCATTTACAGCCATGCCTGCTGCCCTCAATCCTACTCTCATTCTCACCAGTGGGAACCTCAACCCAGTTGGGGTACCCCGTTAGCTCCTCAGCAAGGCCTGACCCATTCTGCAGTTCTTGGGCGACCCAGCAGAGGTTGCAGTTCCACAGGGGTGAACCCATATTGCCCCCAGAGATTCTGCTATCAGACCCACTTCTCTCACTCTTGTTCTCTCCTCCAAACCACTTTGGTGTCTGTTCCCTACATATATATGCATGTAGTGGACTTATCATGGAAGTCCCTAACCTGGGCATAAAAACCACAGATCATCTCACACTGCCACCTGTGCAATCCAATCATCCCCTGTAAATCAAGACCCTCTAACCATGAGGGTGTGCCCCCAGGCAGCCCGAGAGACTTTACCCAGCACCTTTGGTGCCCGGGTTGCCCAGGTACAAGCACCCATGCGGGTCACAAAACATAACCTCTAGGATGGGGTGGTCTTGGAGGCCTGCCGAGCTTTCCTCAGATCCTGCCGAGCTCTTCAGGGATCCAGTGTGCCCAGCTGTATGTACCTGCGGTGGGCTCAAAAAGCCTCCAGGTAGGGTGAATGCCTACCGTGTGCTCCTTTCCCAGGGCAGCACGTGGCCTGACTTAGCTATCATTTCTGTCCCTTCTCTCTTCCATTTAACCTCTGTTGCTGTAGGTTAGTTTAGTTAGGCCTTTGTGCCCTTGTTTATGTTGGTTTTCCCAAAGCGGATGCCCATTTTTCACTTCATCTGAGCCCTTATCATTTTTCAGTGCTCATGTTCAAATCCTGCCTCCTCACTAAGACTGTGTTGATGGACCCTGTCCTATTTATTTTCTCTCCCTATTTTCTAAAACTTTTGTGGTTTTTATGCACAAGTTATTTTTTGAATCTATGATTATAAATATACTTTTCTTCTACTGCCACTTCCTTTGTGTTTTTCCTGTCTCCTGATTTTGATTATCAATTCTTTGAAACCAGGAAAAATGTCATGTTTCTCTCGCAGGTTGGATTACCCTCAGGGTGGCTATAAGCACATGGGAAAGTCAAGTAAAACATTTACTGTGTTCTTATTGGAATCTTCTTCTTTCAGTTTTTCATTTCAGAGAATTGAAACATGAGGAAACAGAGCTGGACCTGTTCAACAAATGATAAGATATTGTGGATGTCTCTGCTGCGTATTCACTATGAAATTATTCTGCAGTTCAGCACTTACAATTTCTCATCTTTGTTATTGGCTTGTGATAAGAACAAGCAGTACCCAGTGTGCACTCTCCTCCATGTGGCTTCACTCCATTGTCCTGTGCTCACTTTTGTGCCGGGTTCCTTTGGTTTGTGGAGGACTCCATGAGCAGATGGTGGCCGTCCTTTCCTGGAGAAATTGAACAGAATTTTTCTAAAATTTTTATAAAAATGGCCTGTATGCTCTTTCTTGGTGTGTTTGCTTGGTAGTAATTGGTGTATTAGATATACTTTGATGCAAGACTGTTTTCATTATAATATAGCACTAAGAAGGAAATTGTGGGAAAGAAGAAAAAACTTTGCCTACTTTGTAAAAATTTCCCTAACGCTTCATTTTTATTTTATTTGAAAGGGGGAGAAAAAGAGAGAAAGAGATAGAGATAGAGAGATTTTCCATCTGCTGGTTCACTCCCCCAAGTGTCTGCATCAGTCAGGGCTGGACCAAGCTGAAAGCTGGAGTCCAGAACTCAGTCTGAGTCTCCCTTACGAGTGGTAGGAACCCCATTCTTCAGGCATCATCTGTTGCCTGCCAAAGGTGTTAGCAGGAAATTTGAATGGGGAGCAGAGTTGGGAGTCATACTCATGCATTATAATATGGGATGTGGGCACTGCAAGCAGCAGTTTCTTTTTAAGAAAAAAAGATCCAATATTTTTTATTAGAAAAACAGGTTTACAAAGAGAAGAAGAGATGGAGGGAAAGGTGTTCCATGTAATGACTCACTCCTCAAATAGCCGCAATGGCTGGAGTCAGGAGACAGGAGCAGGAACTTCTTCTGGTTCTCCGATTTGGGCGCAGTGTCCCATGACTTTGGGCTGTCCTCCACTGCTTTACCAGGTCATATGCAGCGAGTTGGAAGTAGATCAGCCCAAGATACGAACTGGTGCCCAAATGAGATTCTGGTGCTTGGAAGTGGAGGCTTAGCCTGTTAAGTCATTATGCTGGGACCTGCAAGCAGCATTTTCACTGTTGTATCAAATTCCTGGCCCCCTACCTACCACTGACTATGAGTGCATCAAGTAGGATCAATCCTATGGAACCTGGTAATTGTGGTATGACCAGCTTGCCTTAGAGCACTACGGTTCAGTAATGAACCTAAAAGAAATATATTGCCTTCATTTTATATACTAGCATGCATGTAATCAAAGCATTCTAAAGGCACACAAATTAAGTGACAGGTAGTAATGGAGCTGATATTTGAATCTTCATAGTATGACGTGGAGATGTTTACTCTAGCCTTGTATTAAACAGTTAATTTCACCTTCACCCCAGATAATTGGGAAAAAAATGTCACATATGAAGCCCTTAACCTACCAAATTGAGTAGGGCCAGAAATCATTGAAAGACTTGAAAGTTTTAAGAGATTAATGGCTTCTTTTTTGGACTAGCAGCATCCAGAAGTAAGGCACATCTTTCGTACATTATGTAGGTTTAGTTTATTTCTTGCTTCTGTTGCTGTGAAAGAGAAGATAATCAGGAAGGAACTTACTGGCTTCCTTCAAAGCAAACTTAGTGGAATTGTGCGTGAAAGGGATTCTATTGGCCTAATGTCCCAAGTGGAAAGAATATTATTGACCACAAGATCACAGTGGTGCAAAGAAGGGCTATTGGCCTGGATAGACAATGAGGTTACTTACACAGGTGCTTACTCGTAAGAACACACACACACACACACACACCAAGTACGGGTAGAGAGAATACAACCTGTCACAAATGGTTTGCAAAAGGGTATTTTGATTTATTTCAACCAAATCATTTTTCACTATCCCAAAGTCTCCAATTGTGCATCTGTTTTACACACTTTTTAGCTGGGAGCAAAACATAAGTATTGACAACAATAAAATGTCAGTATGTTGTTCTATATTTGCATTAATTATGATCAACATTATATTATAATTAATTGTAATTAAACCCATTTACCTTGGGATATCATTTTCAATGAAATTTATGAAATAAATAATAAATACATAAATAAATAATCTTACATAGCAAAATATAGAAGCTGACTCTTGGGAGAAACTGGTGATGCCTCATTTATACTCTGTGAGCAAAATATGGCACAGCCATCTGCACCACTACAGATTATTAAAGAGTAGAGGATTAAAAAGTTACATTTTAATGAAAGTGCAGCAATTGCAAAATGCTGTCTTCAAATTTTTTTCTGACTAGCTGGTAAATTCATCTAAGTTAGTGAACATCTTTATCATCATAAAACTTATCATCATAAAACTTATTACAAAATAAAAATTGAAGGCATGACCATTGCTCCTTTGGGATCTCTCCTTAATGATTATCCCATAGATAATCATTATTTAAATTGTGATCTCATTAGGTCCGTTTTTTTTTAAAAAGATTTATTTATTTTTATTGGAAAGGCAGATGTATAGAGAGGGAGAGAGCTAGAGAGGAAGATCTCTGTCCAATGGTTCACTCCTCAAGCAGCCGCAATGGCTGGATCTGAGCCAATCTGAAGCCAGGAGCCAGAAATTCTTCCGGGTGTCCCATGCAGGTGCAGGGTCCCAAGGCTTTGGGCTGTCCTCGAGTGCTTTCCCAGGCTGCAAGCAGGGAGCTGGATGGGAAGTGGGGCCGCCGGGATTAGAACCAGTGCCCATGTGGGGTCCCAGCACATGCAAGGCAAGAACTTAAACCACTATGCTATCACATCGGGCCCAGATCAGTTTTATAAATTAAAATATTATGTTTATTTGGTGGGGTGGGGAGGAAGAGAGAAAATTCTTCCCTGTGCTGAATCACTCACCAGATGGCTGTGCTGAAGCCAAGTGGCATGAGCATCCTCCAGGCCTCCTATGTGGGCAGCATGGACCCAGACACTTGGATCATCTTCCATTGCTTTTCCCAGGCCATTAACAGGGAGCTGGATCAGAACTGGAGCAGCTGGAACTCAAATAGGTACCCACATGGATGCTGGTATCGCAGGTGGTAGCTTTACCTGATATGCCACATCATTGGCCTCCCAGATGCTCCATTTCTGATCTAGCTCCATGTTCATGTAGTAGTAAAAGCAGTGACAGATTTGAAAGTCATGGTAAGAGAAATAGTGTGTATGAGAGAGAGAGAGAGAGCGCTCCAATGAATTGGTTCATTTTCCAAATGCCGGCAATGGCCAGGATTTGATGAGCCTGAAGCTGGTAGCTGGGAACTCAGTAGAAGCCTCTGGTGTCAGGGGCAAGTACACAAGTACTGGAGTTATCATTTCTTGCCTCCCAAGGAATGCATTGTCAGGAGGCTGGAGACAGGAGCTGGGGACAGAAATCAACTTAGGCACTTTCATGTGAATTTTGGGTGTCTAAACACCCACACGTCAACCTAGATTTCAATACCAAGTTAAACTTTCATTGGAAAGACTGAACTAAAGAGATTTTTCTTTTCAGAAATATTGAGATAACTAAGTTCTTTATAACTTTACTAAGAACTGCTACAAGATTCATATCAATAAAAGAGAAGGTGTAAACATAAAGCAATAAGGGGGGGAGAGGAGAAAAAGCTATAATGATTAAGGCTGAAGATATCTGAGCAAGTAAGAGATTATCATGTACAATTTTGCACCAATGCATTCAAATGTTACATTAAAGGAACAGTGGAAAAACATTTTTAGATTGGATTAAAGAAGAGATGGACCATTAGTATGAGCAAAGATTCATTAACAATGTTTAATAAAAACCAAAATCAAATCAAATCGTTCCTGATATAAATGTGTAAAATATAGTTCTGTATGATTTGCAGATGAATTCTAGTAACTTTTCAAAAAGAAAATTTTTATTTATTTTATTTGAAAGGCAGATTTACAGAGAGACAGAGACAGTTTCTCTCTGCTGGCTCACTCCCCGAGTGGCTACAGTGGCTGGAGCTGAATCAATCCAAAGTCAGGAGTGAGGAGGAACCTCCTTCAGGTCTCCCATACAGGTGTAAGAGCCCAAGGCTTTGGGCCGACCCCAACTGCTTTCCCAGGCCACAAACAGGGAGCTGGATGGGAAGCAGAGCAGCAGCATACAAACTGGTGCCCATATGGGATCCTGGTGCTTGTAGGGTGAGGATTAGCTAGTTCAGTATTGTACCAGCTCTGGATTCTAGTAACTCTTAAGAATCAGTTTAGCTAGATAGTGATTACTGCAATAAAAAAGCATTTTTTAATTTCTAAGCTCCTTTTATGGCTATATAATTTTTGCAAGAGAAAATACATAAGGATAACATAAGACAATTATGAAGATATAAATATCAGCAAGTCACATTTGTAAATGCTTATCATGATTACTAAGGTCTATGTTGGTTTTAATCCAGGTGTAAAAGACATTATTATCAGGCAAAATGTAAATATAATTGCAAACTAGGAAATCTTTTTGCTGAGAAAGGGTTTCCATCAAGTCTGCAGCAGACATCACCCACAACCAACAATGACAGATTTGAAAGGAAAACAGACCACACTCCACTGCGCAGACAGGTTGTTTATTTGAGGTTTATTTAGGGCGACTGGAGAATGTTCTCTTTTGTATCCCAGAGAACGCAGTATTTGAAAAGTTTTATACTGCATGATAGAGTGCAGTTCATGTCAGAAAAGCTGTGATATACAAATGGTTTATTCTTGGGTGTCAAGCAGTTCACTCAAGCACTTCCAGATATGAGGCCTACATGTTTGGTTTGACATTTAGAGAGAGACAGACTGCTTACACGTTAGAGCATTCTGACTTAAACTCTTCCTAAATCTGATTTTATGCACGTTTGGCACAAAATCTTCCCCATCTGTAAATAAAACACAGAGTCGTTGGAAAAACCCACGCCTGAGACATTCCTGTTAAATTATGCAATAAGGTAACAATGACTGCTATGAGAATGTAAGCGTTCTTCTGAGACTCCCATTGTGTGTTGTAAGAAAGCAGTGAGACAAGTGTAAGGATTGGAAATCAAGAGACAAAACACTTGCTACTCATAAATGTTGCAATTATGTAGACAATGCGAGACAATCAGAACTACTAACAAAATTCAATGTTACTAAATCCTGCACATTCATAAAATAGCTAGTGGCATTTTATTGAGGAAAAAAGAAATTAGAAAATGTAGTTAGAATAAAGATCTCACATACAATGGTAACAGTAAATAATAGGAGCCTAGAATTAAATTTAACAGAATACACGCAAGGCCTTATTTTTAAAATTACATAGCTTACTAAATCCATAACTAATTTCTAAAAAAAAAAAGGAACTAAAAAATACTATTGGGGCCCAGGGCAGTAGCCTAGTGGCTGAAGCCCTTGCCTTGAATGCGCTGGGAATCCCATATGGGCACCTGTTTGTGTTCTGACTGCTCCACTTCCCATCCAGCTCCCTGCTTGTAGTCTGGGAAAGCAGTAGACGATGGGGTAAGTCTTTGGACCCTGCACTGGTACAGGAGACCCAGGAGAAGAGACTGGCTCCTGGCTCCTGGCTCCTGGCTCCTGATTCCTGGCTCCTGGCTCCTGGCTCCTGGCTCCTGATTCCTGGCTCCTGGCTCCTGGCTCCAGATTGGCTCAGCTCTGGCTGTTGTCGCTGCCTGGGGAATGAACCAAGCAGATGGGAGATCTTTTTCTCTGTCTCTCCTTCTCTCTGTAAAGCTGTCTTTCCAATAAAATAAAAATAGTATTTAAAAAAGTACTTTTAGAGAATTTTTTTTTCCTTCAGAACTTGGGATCTTGAGCTAGAAAAATTTTGAAGTATAGTAGTCATAATAAGAGTTAGCTTCTTGAAACACACAATTAGGCATAGTAATCAAAGCAAGCACTCTCACGATAGGGATAGGTGGGCCTTTAAAAATGGAACCCAGGCTTTTTTAGAACAGCAGGAGTTTGGGCCGTCAGGCAGCCTAAGTCCCCAGGGGAGGGGGAAGCCTGCTGAGGCCTAGGCCTCCCTGGCCTGGGTGTGTTTTAGACCAGCACAAGTATGGGCAGTTAGGCAGCTTAATCTCCCCCTGCCCCCCCGCCGCCAGGGGAGGTCATGAGTGGCCCAGGTGCCAATGATGCCAGGCAAAGCCTCTGTCAGCATGCTCTGGGGTCTTGGGGTGCAGGCATGCAAGGGATTTCAGGGATGCAGGTGCAGTGAGTGGAGACCTAAGGGTTCCTGTCCAGGTGAGGAATGACTACTGAGGGTCTTCCATAGAGAAAGCTACTGTATTTGCAGGTAAACAAGATTGCCGAAACCTAGAGGTTTGGAGAGTGGAATGGAAAGACCTTTAATGATCAGACTAAAGTTCCAGCACGTGTGGCAGAGGTGAACTGGGGTAGTTAGCATCGACCATCACAGAATACCACTCCCTTTTGCACACTAAAGATAGGGCTGGGAGCCTACCTGGTGGGGTTAGATCAGAGCACCCATCAGGGAGAGTCGGAACAGGAGATAGGTAATGTTAGACTGGCCCATGACACTAACCATCACATGCGAGAATCAGGTCTGGGAGCAGAATCTGTTGCATTGCGGGGTGGGGACCTGTGGGCTCACCCCTGTGGAATTGCAATCTTCTTTGGCATGTGCAAGATCTGTGGCTGGGAATGGGCCTGCCTGGGAGCTAAGGGGACACTCCAGTGAGGATGGGATTCCCAGAAGTGAGCATGACCGTCAGAATGGAGGCAGCGGTCTGGGCTGGATAAGGCTGCTGTCTCCCTCAGCACGGGTGTGGACTGGGTCTGGGGAGCTCCAGACTGGGTTGGACTCCAGCACCCAATGGTGTTCTTTTTTAAAAAAATGTTTACTTTTGATGATTTTTTTATAGTTGATTAGTGAATGAAGGGTCAAGGGATAGAGGAAAATGGGTGAGGCCATTGTTTCCACATCCTTCCTTCTTGCATCTCGGGGAGGGAGGAAGGTAAGAGGAGAAGTCGTACCCAGCCTCCCAAACATCCCAGGATCTCTGGGTGGGGCATGCTCTGAGGGTCCTGCTCAGGTAGTTTTGATAGTTTAACTATTCCCAGAATCCACTGGCCAACATAATACACCTTAGAGTCTCTGCCCAGATATTCACTGCCAGTGCTTGGCTTGGGTAGTTGATCATTCTGTTCTGTCCTCCATCCTCTGTCATGGTATCAGGTATCCTCTGCAGGTTCCAATGTGCTACCATATCATCCATGTTCACCTCGATTTGCTGTCCATTGCTCCATCTAAGCCACTGAGGAGGCCCAGCTCTGACACATGCACTCCATGGTCAGACCACGGAACCTTCAATTCTCTCCATGGTTGGGATTCTGAGTCCAGTGATTCAGCTGGGGGAATTCCCAAAGAAACCTCATCTTGGGGGCAGGGAGATGAGTTAATCCTTGGGACTTGGATGGATGGATGGACCTCCCAGCAGTGTGGCAGTTACTGTGGACATCTGAGTCAGGTCAAACTCAATGCTTGTGGCCCTAGTCCCAGCCCCCATTTCCAAGATGTGGGCAAACCCAGGGCTTGCCTGGATCAGAGAGCTTTTGCCCTTTATAGCAAATATACTGTAGGGGGAACTTGGCAGCCTGGATCCCTGGCTCCACCCACAGCTGCCATCTTGCGGGTGGCTAGGTGAGTTCGTCCTTGGGACTTGGATGGATAGAACTCCTAGCAGCCTGGGAGGTGCTGAGGGCAACTGAGCCAGGATGAACTCATTGCCGTGGGCCCATGCCCCAGCCTTTGCTGCCAAGCAGTGGGCAAATTCAGGGCTTGCAGGCAGCTACAGCACCAACTGGAAATGAGCTCTGGGCTCTTGAGGGGGTGGAATTAATGCCTAGGGACATCTATGGATAAAGCCACTGAACATGTACATCAGGAATGAATCATGAGGGACTCTCAATGACAAGGCCATTGTCCTTGCAGATAAGTGAGGGGACTGAGACCTGGAGGTTTGAAGGGGAGACCAGAAGATCTGTATGGGTCAGACTGATACATCAACCCGTATGGGTGTACTGAGTAGCGAATGCTAACAGGATGATTGCTGACCACCACACAGCAGTCCACGTGAAAGCTAGGGTAGAGGGGGGCTTGTCTAGCAGAGCTAGATCCCAGGACCAGACTGAATGTTGGAACAAAAGATGAGTCACATTAGGCAGGGCCATGGCACCAACCGGCACACGAGAGAACCATGTCTGGGGGGTAGATTCTGTGAGAGATATGTGGGCCAAACCCTGTGAAAATATAAGTCTCACAAGTTACCTCGAGGGTTGGGATAGTGATGGGCTGAGCTAGGTGTGACAATGGAACCTGCCAACACTCATGGGTACAGGGAATGAGAATAGCCTGGGCAGATCCAGGCTGTAGCACCCACATGTGCATTGTAAATCAGGGTGTGGGGCAGGCAGGACCGCAACATTAACCAGCTCATACTAGGTCAGGATGGAGGGGAAGGCTGTGCTGGGCAAGGGCCAGGCACCTGCTGGCATGGGTGAGATCTGGGTCTGGCTGTGGGCCTAGTGGGGGAATCCAGAGAAACTCCTCTAGTGGGTCATATCTCCCACCAGTGAGCATGAAGTCCAGTCCAGCCTAGTCAGAGTGATCTGCAATAACTCCCAAAAGACTCACCCCCCCTTCCCTAGTTCTTGTGCTTGACAGCATGAACAGTAGATAGTCCAGTCTGTCACATATCCCATTCAGCTCTCATACATGTGATTGGCCATTGAACAGGCCTGAGAACAGGTTCAATCCAACTAGCCCCAATATTCAGTCACAATGGTGCCAGTGGGTGCCATTCTCTGTCTCGTCATGTCTACCCCTAGTCCTGGTAGATCCCACTTGCCGATCTTGCCCTCTTCAGGTGGTTCTGCAGTTTAATTGACAGAATTTACCTCCCATGCCAGCATCTGCCAGCTGATGGTGCGCAAGGCCCAACTAACTCACACCCCTCTGGCTTAAGCATGCACTCTGTTCTGGGGCTGAGATTTGCCAGTGGGTGATATGAACTGGCCTGGCCTGGTTTGCCCCAGACCTGTGCCAAATATATGCTGGTGGGCACCATTCCCTGGCCTGGTCTGGACTGCTTCCTGTTGTGGTTCTTATGCCCACCTGCAGGACTGTGTCCTGACAAAAAAGTTGCCCATCTCCTCCATCACAACCTCTCCCAATGCCAGATCTCACACCCATCAACGGGTTCATGAACTAGCTGTGCTTAGTCCACCTCCTGTCCTAGCAGGAACAGTGGCCTTTCCTGACCAACCCTCATCCATTCTGGTTCTTACTGTTGGGTATTACAGCCAAGCCAAGCTTGGTCCACACCCAGAAAAAGCTCACGCCTAGCTCAGCTGGGACAGAGATCTAGCCCAGCCCATTCTACACCTACCCTAGTTCTCACAAGCACCAGTGGGTGCTAGAGTCTAGTCCAGTTGGCACACCACAGACCCAGTCTGTACCCATGCCAAGGGACACTGCAGCCATGTCCAGAATAGATAGCAGTCCCCACTTTGGCCCTCATATTTGCCAGTTGGAACCACAACCCAGCGAGTGTGCCCACTGAGCTCCCCAACCAGGCCTGTTCTCAGCCTCAGATCTTGCATGTGCCAGTGGTTGCTCTGACCCAGCTTGGCATAACCCCTCACTTGTCTTGGTCTTTGCCTTGTGGATGCTGTAGCCTGGCCTGACCTGACCTACTCCCAGTCCCAACCTGTGCTGGTGGGTGCTACAACCTGGCCCTGTTTAGTCTGGTCCCATCCTTGGCTCATGCAAACTGGTAGGTGTGACAGCCTAGTCCAGCATGTCCTGAACTCCAGCCTGGTTTCTGCACTTGTCAGTGTGCTAAGGTTTGCTTGGTCCTGCACGGTCAGGTGGTCTTTCTCCATCCCTGGGTACGGGGTTGGTTGGAAGTCTGGGTATGGCTTCTCCCCTTGTCTCCCCCTTTCCCCAGAAACAGAAAACTTGGAAATAATGATCACACACACTTTGCCTAACCCTTGACACTTCTATGTAAACATCATTGAAAAAAAAAAAAAGAATCCAAAGAGTAGCGACAGATGGTGAATTTATTCATTTAGCACTTCATCAATACTTTCCTCTTTCTCTTGGATATGTCTTCAAGCTGTCTTCCAAGTCCCTTGTTGTGAGATAGTGGCTTTTTTTTTTTTTGTCACCTTATTTATTGTCAGGAATGACAAGAGTCCTGACTCAAAAAGTTCATCTTCCACACCTAACTTGGAAGCAGCTAGTTCTTCAGGAAGCTTTCTCTGATTGCTCAGCTGGGGTGTTCATTATTACTTAATTACTTTTTGTTAGACTTTTCAGTTAATCGAAAGGAAAAGGTGAATGTAGATTATATGTCATCATTCACTGTATATTGAAGTTTCATCAATGACAGATTACATTTAAGACAGATTTTCTAAGAGATTATAGTAGTTTGTGATGCCTTAGCCATTTCATTCTGGGTGTTACACTCTATGATGTTCATTCTACAACTGAAATCACACAAGAATAAATCTGTCAGCATGTAGCCCTGCTCGTAAGCATCACTGCCCGTGTTTGTTCATACCCATTTTGAGGTATAAAATATGTATTTACATGTAGTATATACTTTATATTTAATCACAAAATATTTATACATATAAATAAATATGCAAAATATATTATAAAGAAAAATTTTCCTATATTTAAAAATAAGAGTCTCATGAGTATATATTGGTACTTTCAACTCAAGCTTTTACTTACATTCTTAGGTATTAAATCTATATCTCCTCCAGTATGGGGAATCATAGTTTTTAAGGTCATGAAGGATGAGAGCTATTGAGTGTCCCATTGATACTAATTTCCTTGATCTGCTATCACATACAGAATCATTCAGAATAATATTAGCAAAGTCAGTGGCAACATGATTATACAAAAAGCTGTTTTACTGTAAATACTCTCTGTGTCTTTTGGTTTTTTTCTTTCTGTTTTAATGGAAGGATTTTGTGGATTCAAACCCTTGCTGTTGCTCCTGTAACAGGAGATGCTACCTCAAAATCTCATTTTGAGAAGTTCTTCCCAGGATAATTAAAACGATGTAAATGTTTGGACTGACTGGTGGTGTTAGTCCGCTTTAGATGTGTTTTGTGGTTTGTTGGTAAAGGCTGTGGTGGTGAAAAGAACACATGTGGTCCTCTCTCTCAGCTCACGCCTACTGGGAGTTCCAGAATTGGGTTGAGTGAACTGTAATCACCATCAGGCGTGTCTTAGGTGTGCAGTCCACAGTGGAGGCAAGACACTGCCCAGGAGGCTTACTAGAGCCTAGAATCCTCACAACTTTTCACAAAGAGCCAGTGTGTGCAAGTGGAGAACACCAAGGTGAAATTCTTCTTGCCAGCCCCAGGCAAAATTAGATCCAGGAAGTGTGCTGTGGGCCGCTGCAGGCTTGATCCTTGTTTCCCAGAAGGACTTTCAAAGGCTCCAAGTATTTTTTTCCTCATTTTGTATACATTTCATGCTTTGCACATCTTACACACATATGGATAGCTAACAAAGTTCGTGTTTAGCATGCATTAACATGGCAATACAGACAAGGATACATCGCCACTAGTAAGCTGACGGCCACTCCTGCTTGGGAACACTGAACCAGCTTCAGTAAGTTTCTCGATTTTTTTTTTTCCTTAAAAACTTTCATTGAGATCACCAATGGGGAACATCTTACCTGTAGGTTCGAGTTCAACAAGGAGGGGACAAGGAATGTTTAAAATCCCAAGACCCTTCCAAAGACCCCTTTGGTGTCTCCCTCCCTCCCCCTTCGAGAGGCACCTGACCTCCTGGCTTTCCATAGTGAAGTGCTTTCCCCTTCTCTCCCTTCCCTACTCACCTGGTCCCTTTGCAAATAAACCTTTCTGTCTGAAAAAACAAAAAACAAAACGAAAAACTTCCATTTGTCTTACCTTTTGGAACAGTCCCATAGCTCACAATGTATATGTTTTTCCACTGCAGTGCTCTGTCATTCCCAAATAAATATTATTGTTCTTTGTAGAGTTTTTTCTGATTGTTACGTGGACCGACAGAAGATACAATCTAAATCAAAACAGTGTGATTGTTATGGGCATCTACGTTAAGAACAACACCCTATTGTTTTCTTTCAGGCAGACTGCTATCCTTTGACTTTCTCTGAGAAGGCATTTGGAGCTGTGCACTCATTGCAGCAGATATGGATGTTGTTTTGAGTGTCTGTCATCCATTCCTGCTGCAATGGCAAAAACACTATTTATATTTTGAAGAATTCTTTTTTGCCTCTGAAAATTTTCTAGTCTTTGAAGATTGTCTACTCCCTTAATAGCAGGTGATTTTAACTTCATTAATCAGCTTCTTCTGGAACCTTCGCTTTTTAAAAATAATAAATTTATTTTATTTTCGACTATTTTTACCCAGTTGAAAAGGATGTATGCCCATGCAGATCACTCATCAGGTTGGGAAGGATCATGGAATGGGGGAAAGTTGATGAGATAATTGCTCTCAATTTTTTTTTTCTTCCTGAATTGAGGAGAAGTGGGAGAGAGGGGAGAGAGAGAGCAGAGGGCTGCTCTCAGCAACCTAATTTCATAGGCACCCTGGGCTGGGGGATGGCCACCTGATCTCATCCCAGTGTTCCCAATGTGGAGCATGTTCCAAGGGTACTGATTAAGTGGTTTCAATTTATTTCCCCTACCCCCTTGTTGGGACCCAAGCTGAAAATTCTAGTGTTGATTTGAGTAATGCAGGATAGAGAAAGTGTACAAGACAATACAAGATCATTCGTTAGAGTGACAACAGTAAGGAGACAATGAATACCCAATGTGTTGAAGTAGTTGTAACTGTTGAACTTTTTCCAGGTTATTTTCTCCAGCCTGACAGGTTTGTATGATTCTTGACCTACATACATATTCATCTTTTGTCTTTATTTTTAAAGATTTATTTGTTTTTAGGCCTGGTGTGGTAGCAGTTAAACCTCACCTTGCAAAACCAGGATTCCATATGGATGCTGGTTTGTGTCTTGGCTGCTCTACTTCTCATCCTGCTCCCTGCATGTGGCCTGGGAAAGCAGTGGAGGATGGCCCAAAGCCTTGGGACCCTATACCTGTGTGAGTGACCCGGAAGAAGACTCTGGCTCCTTGTTTTGGATCATTTCAACTCTGGCCATTGTGATCTTTTCATTGATGCTTAGGCCATTTGTGTTCAGAGTTAATATTGAGAGGTTGTGATTTAGTCCTGTCGTGCACACGTGTGTGTGTGTGTGTGTGTGTGTGTGTGTGTTGGAGGTCCACGTTTAGCTTTGGTTTATTTTGTGGGCTTTAATGGAAAGATCTTCCCCTTTGCCATCATTGATTGTGATTAACTTTCTTTCGTTCTGACTTCAGCATATTTCTGAGCCGCACATCCAGGGCTTGGTGTTGGCAATATTTGCTATGGAAATATTTTATTTCATTTCCAAATACAAATGAGAACTTTGCTGGACATATTATCCTAGGTTGACAGTTTTTCTATTTTAGGATCTGAAAAATGATACTTTATTCTCTTGCTTGAAGGGTTTCTTTTAAGAAGTTGGCAGTGATACTGATTGGCTTTCCCCTATTTGTTATCTGTTTCTTTTTTTTTTTGTGCTGGGTTCAGTATTCTTTCTTTATGTTCAGCTATTGGGAGCTTGATAATGATGTGTCTAGGCAAGAATTTTTTTGGATCAAATCTGCTTGGGGTTCTCTGCTCTTCCTGTATTTGGCTTCCCCTTATGTTCCCAGTGTTTGGAAAGTTCTCTTTTATAATTTCAGTGAATACCTCCTGCAATTCTGCCTCTCTTTTCACACCTTCAGGAATTCCTATAATTTTGATATTCTATTTTTCAATGGTGTCATTCATTTCTTGGATAGGCTTCTTGGCTCTATCCAAATTTTCCTCCAAATGTTCTCGAATTGGATATCTTCCATTCTGATATTCTTTCTTCTGCAGAGTTTATTCTATTGTTAAGGGTTTCTATTGTGTTCTTTAGCCCAAGTATTTCAGTTTGGATCTGTTTTATAGATTTTCTCTGTGTGATATATTCTTTAAATTCCTTGAATTCTTGCATCATTTCTCATAGCCTTTGAAGAGTACAATGATGAATTTTTTTGTTTGTTTTTATTCCTTGTCTGGGAGCACCTCAATGTCTTCATTCTGCAACTCTAAGATTGATGTGATCTTTGCTAATTTTTCAGGGAAGTGCTAGCTCCCATATCTGTGTTACTCCCTGTTTTTCTCCCTTTCCCCAAGGCCTTTCAGATCTGTGGGCTTTCTTGTTGCTGTTGGTAATGTGTGTGCCCCTGTGTGCCTTCAGTCTCCGGTGTTTTGCTGGAGTTTCCTGGGATGCCTGTCTGGGGTCTAGGAGGCTGCTGAGGCACAGGGACACTTGTTGTGCATTTGATTGGGGAGGGTTTCTCTTTGACTTGCTTTCTTCAGGTGGCAGAAGGCGCATGTGGACCAGTGCAGACTGGGCAAACACCGACAGTTGTGGCTGGAGCAAGCAGCAGGAAGGCACAACAACAGCTGCAACTTTATGCACTGTTGTTTTCTGTGACTAGGGGATCTGCATTATCCCACCACTGGGCATCTGAGTCCATACTCTGTCCCCCAGGGATCCTGCATCTCCCTCTTGGGTGATCCTGACATCTCTCTGTGGGGCTCAGGATACAGATCCTTCGGGTGTGGGCAGACTCAGTTCTCGTTCCAAATGTCCCTGTCTTGAATTGTCCACTTCCCCGCTGCTCGCTCCCCAATGCTGTGCCCTCTTCAGACGGGGGAACCAGATCTGGTGTCTGTGGATATTGCCTCAGGTTTGCCTTCCTTCATCAGTGTTTTGTCCTATAGTTTTTTTTTTTCCTCCCACTGTCTCATTCGGGAAGACAAAGACTCCCACCAGGACTCTTTCCTGTACTAGTTCGAATCTCACCAGGTTTTTGTCTGTGTCCCTGGTTATAGTCTTTCATTCACCCTCTTGGGTTGCTGGCTGCAATCCTGAGTGTTTTCAGCAGCTCTTCCTCACCTGCTTGGCATCTATCTCCTTCTGGTGGACTCCAGGGAGTTTTGGTCACCTCACCCAGCAATTCTTTTCTTCCAGCTCTCTGCTCCACTGGATCCTGTCCCAGAGCTTTCTGCATACTCAGCTACACCTGCCTTCTGCGATTGGCTGTCTTCAATGTCCCTGGCCATGTGGTCACTTGAGGAGTAAATCAGCGGATGGAAGAACTTTCTCTCTCTGTTTCCTTCTCTCTGTATATGTCTTTCCAATTAAAAAAAAAAAAACTTGAAAAGATAGCTTTATTTGTTTTTATTGGAAAGGCATATTTTGCAGGAAAAAACAGAGAAGTTTTGCTATCTACTGATTCACTTCTGAAATGGCCACAACAGCCAGAGCTGAGCTGATTTGAAGCTAGGATTCCCATGTGGTTACTGGGACCCAAGCACTTGAAGCATCTTCTGCTACTTTCCCAGGCTATAAGCAGAGAGCTGGATTAGAAGTGGAGCAGCTGGTACATGAACCAATGCCCATAAGGGATGCTGGGGATTAGCCTGGACCATGCCAGCCTCCGTGTTCATCTTTTGAACCATCACTGTTACTTATAGTCACCAGCTGTTTGTTCCATTGGTGATTCCACAGCACATTAACAATGTCCAACTATTCTGATCCTCCCACTTCTGTTCTATTTTCTTTAACTTACTTCTTCACATATTAAATCTATTTCATTACCTATCTCCCCCATTGTTACATAAAGCTTGGTGAGACCAAGGATTCTTCGCTTAAATCTGCTTGACTCATGTTTTCCAAACATGTGAGGCCACTTCCAGAACATAGTAAATGCTCAGAGAAACACTTATGAATTTATAATTTCTCACTTTGTGTTTTGAATCTCTCCATGTCTAAATGGACAGCATTGCATTCTCTGTTCTTGGAAAATCTTGGTGTGTTTTTGCTATGTACTGCTCTGTGGGATGGGAGGAAACACCATTACATGGAGGATGATAATCAGCTGCCCCATACCTCCAAGGAATTGAGCAGAGGCCTGTGCTCAAACTGTGAACATTCTGCAGAGCCTTGTAAGTCTTGATGTCTAAATCAAAGTACAATTTATTTCTTAAGGAATGTCTTGAGGGTTAAAATACTAGGCTTGAATGTGTCAGGATCCCCTATGGACACCGGTTCTAATCCCAGCAGGTCCGCTTCCCATCCAGCTCCCTGCTTGTGGCTTGGGAAAACAGTTGAGGAGGGTCCAAAGTCTGGGACCCTGCACCCGTGTGGGATACCTGGAAAGAAGTTCCTGGCTCCTGGCTTCCTCTGAGTCTCTCCTCCTCTCTGTACATCTGCTTTTCCAATAAAAATAAATAAATCTTAAAAAAAAAAAAAGGAAATGTTTTGAAAATTCCGGTGTCAATAAATAAGTTTTAGGAAATTTAGTTACAAAATTCATTTCTAAAGAAATGTTTTAATTTGCACTTTTTTTTTTCCCAACCAAGTGACATAGCATCCATGCTCCTAGCGCTGGCATGGACAGCTTGGGAAGGCCAGTAAAGGATTTGGGACCTCACTATAAAAACTGAGCTCAGGGTGAGATTTTACTAGAAATTACAGTTACTAGTGGAAGATAAATTGAACAACTAATCTTGTACAGCAAGTATTATGTGTCACATGAATTTTATGTGTGTTATTTTACATGTCTTTTATATGCTTACTCTTACATTATTTTTAGAATAAACCTATGGTAACACCTTCATAAACAGAGAGGCTGAGATGAAGGGAAGGGAGATAAATTAAACTTCCACAGCATGAAGCTGACAGTCCCAGAACTCAGCTCGTGTCAACGGAATCTAAATCTCCCTCTCTTTCTATTATGTCACCTCCAACACAGGATATTAGACCTTACATCTGAACGCATAGGAAATAAGCCACCTTCTTTGAGAAATCAAGATGGATTGAACGTAAGCAATGACTGAGCCTTCCAATGTGCCCTCCTCCTTTTACTCATGGGCAGACACTTGAGGACAAGAGAATGAAAGAGGAGACAATCAGCAAACATTTAGGAAGTTGATAAGTAGATGGCGGAGTGGTGACTAAGCATACCTGAGAGAACTGAATTGCAGGCTTACCCTGAGAAACAAATTGATCCATGCAGCTGAATGCCCAAGGCTCAGGGCAGACACCTCTGCAGAGCAAGGAAACTAGTCTGATTCTAAAGCAATTAGGTTCCCCTGACCCAAGCCCCAGAACCATGTGATGGCTTGTTACTTTTTCATCCTGGAAAGAGACTCAATATTCTCTGAATAAGGTAACATGCAAAGTTGTCAGAGGATCCCAAGTACAGTGCAGGATAGGACTGTATTGAAAGCTGAGGATTCAATTAAAGTTTGTATTCTTGGGGCCCAGCGCGATGGCGCAGTGGTTAAGGTCCTCGCCTTGAACGCCCGGGATCCCATATGAGCGCCGGTTCTATCCCGGCAGCCCCGCTTCCCTTCCAGCTCCCTGCCTGTGGCCCAGGAAAGCAGTCGAGGACGGCCCAAAGCTTTGGGACCCTGCACCCGCGCGGGAGACCCGGAAGAGGCTCCTGGCTTCGGATCGGCATAGTATCGGCCATTGGGGTCACTTTTGGAGTGAATCATCGGACGGAAGACCTTCCTCTCTGTCTCTCCTCTCTGTATATCTGCCTTTCCAATAAAAAAAAATAAAATAAAATCAATCTAAAAAAAGTTTGTTTATTTTCTTTTTAAAAAAAGTTTATTTTCTTTTAAAATTTCTATTTATTTGTTTGAAAGAGAGATGGTGGGCATGTGGGAGATGGAAGGAGATAGGAAGAGAGAGAGAAAGGGAGAGAAACACTGCCATCTCCTGGCTCATTCTGTTAATGCCTGCCATGACTTGGACTGAGCCAGAGGCCAAAACTAGGAATCAGGAACTCAACCCAGGTCTTCCATTTGAGGGATAGGAATCCAGTTATTTGGGCTATTACCTTTTAGGCTCCACTGGAAGCTGAATCAGCAGCCTACGGTGAGTTAGTAAACTTGGCCACTGGGGATTCTTTACTGCAACAGCCCGCCTCACCATCCATCCAGTGCCGAAACCAAGGCAAGCCAACTCCAAATTCGTGCTGAGATTTTTCAATTAGCTTCAACTAACAATTTTACATAATTGGGGAGGGTGGGGGTGTTTAAACTAACATAATTTTTCTGTTTCAGCCCACTTTAAGAGTTATGTTCAGCAGCAATAAGCATTTTGAAGTATTCTCATTGTGAAACATTTTCTGAATTGTGTCATGTTACAGAACCAAGACTCTACTCTGAGCAGCTCCCCATCTCTCCCTGCGTCCGGCACTGCTGATCTGTTTCTGAGCATGGGTAGTTTAAATATCTCAATGGAAGTGGAACCAGTATTTGTCTTTTTGGAACTGGACTATTTTATTTGGTATAATGTTTTCAAGGATCACCTAGGTTGTAATGTGTGGCCAAATTTTCTTTTTTAAAAGAAAATATTTCATGTATTTGAAAGGCAGAGTGAGTGAGAGATAGTGAGAGTGAGAGCGAGGGAAAGTTAGAATGAGGTAGGAGCCAGGACTTGAACCCAGGCACTCTGATATAAGATATGGACATCTCAGAGAGTTTTAACCACTGTGTCCAACGCCAGTCCCTTGGCTATTATTAACTATACTCCACACTTTATTCTGCTTTCCTTGGTTTTTACCCATTGCTTGTTTATTAATTGGGGAATCTCACAAAAGAGACCGCATGAAATTTAAGTGCCACATCCTCTTAGGCTTCTCTGGGATGGTCAACTTTGCCAACTTTGACCTCAACGGTTTTGACAAGTACTGGTCAGGGATCTGGGATTTATTTGACTGGAACTGTGAGATTTGAGGAGGAGGCCCATGGAGGTTAAATGCTGTTCTCATCACATCACATTAAGGGTGCATAATATCCATATAACTTGTCGTTATTGGTGTAACCCTTGCCCACTGGCTGGGGTCGTATTTAACAAGTATCTCTACTGTAAGCTTTTTTTCCCCCTTTGCTCTTTCTCATTATACACATTGGAAGGAAATTGCTATAGGCAACCCACACTTGAGACCGGGAGTTGTGCTCTACTTCTCTAAGGGTGGAAGGGTATAGTCATTACATAAATTACTTGAAATTCTTCTATATGATGAATTTGGATTTTCTCTTCTTTTTATGTATTTACAATCATTCACTTATGAATATTTTTTGTAATGTGGATGGTAAATCAATGTAAGTATATTTGCTTTGTTGTGCTTTTTTTTTTTTTTTTTAGTAATGCTTATTTTAGAGAGGTGCTGTGTCACAAAGACCCAGGGTGTTAGAGCTGTCCTCCGGCTCTATTGCCTGTAACCTAGATCCTAAAACACATAAAACTGATGTACTGAGAAAAATGCTCTGCTGGTTTGTACACAAGTCACAGACTTTTATGAAAACAAATGCAGTCAGCATTCTCTATTAGCAACAAAAGCTGTTCTATGGAAGGCAGGGTGCCTGTGGAGCTTAAGATCTGTTCACTTACTGTAACGACATTTCTTTTGAATTAGGTCTACTGAGATGAATTTATGTTGTAGTTAACTGAGCCATTAAGGAACCGGAGGCATTCAAATGCTATTACTATACTAATGTTCATTAGTCTCATATTCCTGTCAACAATATACATAAGAAATATATATTCCACTTAATTTTAAAAGACTTCATGGCCAAGAATGATGTTTAGAGTAGATAAAGGTTCTAAACAAGCTTGCAAGCAGAAAATAATCCCGCCAAAGTGGAGACATACTTATTGCGTTTCCTTTCTGGTTAATGTCTTTATTTCGGTTCTCGTGAGTAGAATGTCCATGTTCAACTCCAAAAATTACCAAGTGTCCAAAACAAAGACAAGTGACTAGTCAGTCACCTTGGAAAAGTTAAGCAGGAACAATGTAGAAGAGTAACAGTGAGAATCTCTGTTTTAGGTGTGAGAAAGAACGAAAGCGTGTGGGAGAGCACGTGTTAGTTCACTCCCCAAACAGCAGGTCCTAGCGGGCACAGAACACATCTGATAGGGAGCTGGAATCCAAGGCAGAGCCGGAATTTGAATACAGGCATTGGAATGATGGGAAGGTTGTGTGCTAACTGGATCTGATTTACCAGGGCAAATTCTGCTCTATTACTTCAGGTTCATCATGAGGCAGGAAGCTTTCTTCAGGTAGCTGCTAAAAAATATTAATCAACTTTAAGCAATTTAAATACTACTCCTTTCTTAAAAAGGAATTAAAATTATAAAGATAAGTTTATCAAATACTTGCAATTTTAAAGAAACTCGTGTATTTTTTTCTGCCTCAATCTGTCAATGGAATCATTAAGAGTACATTTCCTGCTTATCATTCTTGTATTACTAGAGCAAATACTAGTTGGTTCATCTGGCAAAGAATTCTTTGGTGATTTTCTCCTACTTTCCTGTACTTAACAGTTCCAAGCTAAATACTTCACTATGGAGCAGTTATTTTGGAACTGATACTTTAATGAATCTGCTTAGGTTTAGTCAGTGTTCTTGAATGTAATTTGTTAATTTTCTTTTTTCCAGGTAATCACCCATTCTGTCTAAATTTACTGATATGAAGTTATACTATATTATCTTTAAAAATAATAAACTTTATTATTATGTTGTCTTTCTTGCTCCTATCCTAATATTCTTGATATTTTCTTTTTTTCCAATGACCAGTTTTGTATTTCTTTAGTTGCTTTATGGGTTTCACTCATCTATTTATTCCTTTTCTATATAAGGTAATATCCAAGATCCAGCTAAGAAATTTAATTGTTGTGGAGAGGGGAACGGATTGGGTTAGAAGCATATGTATGGTGCCCAGTGTGATCGCGTAGTGATTAAGGCCCTTGCCTTGAACGCGCCAGGATCCCATATGGGCGCTGGTTCTAGTCCTGGCAGCTCCACTTCCCATCCAGCTCCCTGCTTGTGGTCTGGGAAAGGAGTCGAAGACGGCCCAGATCATTGAGACCCTGCACCTGTGTGGGAGACCTGGAAAGAAATTCCTGGCTTCTGGCCTTGGATTGATGTAGCATCAGCCGTTGTGGCCACTTAAGGAGTGAATCATTGGACAGAAGATCTTCCTCTGTCTCTCCTCCTCTCTGTACATCTGCCTTTCCAATAAAATTAAATAAATCTTTTTTTTTTTTAAAGGAAGCATATGTACGACAAAAAAAAAAGACACAAATAAATTATCTCATTCATTTCTCTAAAATGAAGGTCTGGGTTGCTTGAATTTTTCCATTGTTTCTCAGTACGTGATAAACTGTACTTAATAGTAATCTCCATCTATTTGCAGATTTTCAAAGGGCTCAGGATACATCCCATGAAAATATCAATGGTGTTTTGTAAAAAAGAGATTTGGATGGAACTACAATGATTTCAGGCTTGTAAAAATAATTGCTGTTTTAGTTATTACTATAGGTCTGCCCATAGCGCAAAATATGAAGTGATAAGGAGACTATATACTGAGTGGAAAAGAATCCCCTGTGGCAAACCAGCTTATATAGTAAATGGATAAATGAATTTGCACTGAAATTTTGCATGTATTTTGAGGTTGTACCTAAAAGGCCATGGAAGATTGACTTCTTAATAATATTTTAAAAGAGATGCACCATATTTATTCTGCCTCAGAGGTCTTCTTATGACCATCCTTTCAGGAAAACTTCAATATGAAGGGGAAACAAAATATTTGCCTTTTGAGTAAGTTTTGCCATTGCTTTCTCTTTGTCTTGCTTTTTTTGCATTCTGGCTCATATGCACTTTTGCAAGCCTTAAAGACAGAATTGATTAGGATAAGAATCCCATGGCCCACACAATACATCCTTGATCAATACTCTCCTGTCTGGAAGCTGAGAATTTATCTTCCCAAGCCAGGCTAACACCTAATTGTCTCCACACTGTGGAAAGTGTAAAGGCGATCATGACAAGAGGACAAAAAGTTGAGTCAACTCAATTTACTTAACACCTCATAACCCTCGGGGGTTTTCTTCACTGCCTAGGCCTGTAAAATTTATTGTGAACCTTTAATCCCTCCCCTTGCTTTCCTTAGATTCTTAAAGTGAATGTAAAACAAAACAGGGTCTTTAAAAAACATTTCCTCTGAACCTAGCACATGGCTCAGTGCATGTGCTATGGCTGTGAGTGCCTTTAAAAATCTCTTTCAAGTGTCTTGGGCTTTTCTGACAGTCTTATAGGCTGTGTTTTTGTGTATAAGAGATAATAGTGGAAAGTCAACATTTTACAGTCCTCATTCGGACCTTGCTTTTTGAGTAAATTTTTATGATAACAGGGAATCGTTAAAGAGTGCATGGAAAATAGGTTTTACAAAGATACTGTGTATGGCTTTAAAATCATTTTGCCCCCAAATAATTTTGTGTTACCTGTTATAACATGTCTGAATAAGATCTGGTTTGAGGCACTAAAAGGAAGCTACTAGTTTGAAAGAAGCTACTAGTTTGAGAAAATTCTATCACAACAACATGATTTCTGCTAAAATTGAAGCAGCAACAAAAACCAAATTTTTGTGGAAGTTTGGGTGAAACATGGTGAAATAACTGAGGCTTGATGGAAAGCTTATGGGAGCAGTGCCTTCCAAAGGAATCAGTAGATTAAGCATTGATAATTTGTTTTAATTAAAGATTTATTTGCTTATTTGAGAGAGAGAGAGAGACAGAGAGACTGATTTTCCATCCCTTGGTTCATTTCCAAAATGGCTGCAATAGCTGGAGCAGGGCTACTAGATCTGAAGCCAGAAGCCAGGAACTTCCAGGTCTCCCACATGTGTCCAAGGATTTAGGCCATCTTCTGCTGTTTTCCTGGGGATATTGGCAGTAAGCTGGTTAACAAGTGGAGTAGCTGGGACTCAAGCTGGCATCTGTAGGGGATATCAGCACTGCAGGTGGAAGGTTTACTCACTATATCACAATACTGGGCCCTGGATGATCCATTTTAAGAAGGGACAAGATATGGTGGCATTTGGCACAGTGTTTAAGACATGCACATTCCATATCAGATCTTACACACACCTGTGGGTCTGTGGCCCAACCTGACTTGGCTCATCTCCAGTCTTGTCAGGAACAGCTGCCTTGCCAGAGCAGCCCACACTCATTCCAGTTCTTATTATTGGGTACTACAACCCTGCCCACCTGACCTGCATGCAGCTTTTACATGGCTCAGGGGATACCAAGATCTGGCCCTGTCTGTCCTATACCCACTCTGGCTCTTGTGAGCCCCAGTGAATGCTAGAACCTAGCCCAGTCTGGAACACTCCAGACCTAGTAAACACCCATGCTGGGGGTTACTTCAGTCATATCCAGCCCTGTTTACCACTCCCATTCAGGTTCTCGAGCTGACCAGTGGGAACCACTACCCAGCTCGGGTATATCCTTAGCTCTCTGACCAGCTGTTGGTCAGGCCAGGCAGAGGTTCTTCACATTTCAACAGAATGTGGAGTGGTTCTGGAGTGCTGACACAGGCAGGGCCAGATTCAACCTTAGCATACTGGCATGTGAAGGGGTCAGGATGTGATGTGGGCTATGCTGGGCTGAGCTTTCACTTAGGGGTTTGTATGAAAGCCAGGAATGGGAGCAGACTAGCCTGGACTGGGCTGGGATTGGGGGCAGGCCAGGCCAGGCTGCTGCATCTGATAGCAAAGGCCAAGACAGGTGAAGGATTATGTCAGGCTGGGTCAGAGCAACCAGTGGCATGCACAAGAACTGTGACTGAGAGCCTGGTCAGAGAGCTAAGGATATACCCGAGCTGGGTAGTGGTATTGAAACAGTGGTAGCTGAAACAAGGAACTTCTTTCAGGTCTCCCGTATGGCTACAGAGGCCCAAGCACTTGCTGCTTTCCTGGGAACTGGAGCTTCTAAGATTTGAAATGGTGCCCATATGGGATGATGGCGCTACAGGCAGCATCTATGCCACAGTGCTGGCCCCAAAACATAACTTTTACCAGTGGTCTTGAAGACAAAGTACAATCAACGCAATAGCTGTCAGAAGCAGGTAAGTGGTTCAGCTATAGCAGAAGCAGGTTGTAGGGAGAGATAAGGGGAGAAACCACACCCAGCCTCCCAATTGCCTTAGAACCTGGGGATGGGGAATAGCCACCCAATGTCATCCCAGGGACTCAAGTGTGGAGCATGCCCTGAAGCTTCTGCTTAAGTGATTTTTAATAGTTTGATAGTTCTAAAATGCTGTCAAAGTCACCGATCCAAGGATGAGGAAATCATTCTGAAGTCCATTGGCTGACAGAGTCCACCCCATAGTCTCCATTCACCTAGATATTTGCTGCCAGCATTTGGCCTGGGTAATTGACAAATTTGTTCTGTCTTTCTTCCTCTGTTACGGTACCAGATGTCTCCTGCAGGCTCCCATGGACTGCCATCTTCCCCATGTGCATCTGCGTACGCTGTTCACTGCTCTGTCTAAGCCAGTGAGGAGGCCCAGCACACACAATCCATGGTCGGATCACAGATCCTGAGATTTTACTCTTGGTTGAAGTTCTGAGTCCAGTGGTTCAGCTGGGAGTATCCCCAAAGAAATCTCATCTGATGTAATTCCAGACCTGGCTCAAGCCAGTATGAGGTCTGGCTTGATCTGTTCCCCACATTAGCCTATGCACACATTGGTAGTTGCAATTGCTGGGTCAGTTTTGTCTCCAGCACCATCTCTTAGGCAAACCAATGGATGCTGCGTCCCAGCCCAACCCTCCCACCACACAACCAGCCTTCACATACACCAGTGGCAATGGCAGCCCATTAGGCCTGCCAATAGTCCTGGTTCCTCTGCTTGCTAGTATGTGCAGTAGACTGGTCCAGTCTGTCCCACACCCCATTCAGCTCTTGTACACGTTAGTGGGCACTGAAACCTAGCTCAACCCAATCAACCCCACTATCCAGTCCACACTCATGCTGTTGGAGGCCACCATCTGTATAGTCAGGAGCATTGCTAGCCCTGGTTCTCATGCTCACCAGTGGAAGTTTTGACCCATCAGAGAGGTGATCACAGTTTCCTACTGGGTCCACTTCCAGGCTGGATCTTACACTTTCCAGGTGTCCTATAGTCTAGCTTGACAGGATTTGCCCCCAGTCCTAGTACTTGCCAGTTGATGCTATAGCAAAACCCAATCAGCCTGTACTTACTCTGGCTTATGTATGCACCAGTGGGTACAGTAAGTTAGCTCAGCTTGGCTCTCCCCACTAATCCAGCTCACATGCAGATGAACAGGTATTGTAGCCCTGCTTGGCCTGCTCTGCCTTCAATCCCAATCCTCATGCTCACTAGTAGGAGCAGTGGCCCAGCAGGCAATCCCCCGAGAGTCTCCTACCATACTCACGCACCTCCACCCCCAGGTCCATGTGATAGTGAGTACTGTGGCCCAGTCTAGCATGCCCTGCCTCACCTTGGCATTTACTGGCAGGTGCTGCATCCTGGCCCAGCCTGGCCTGCTCCCAGTCCCAGCTCATGCTGGTGAGTTGCAGCCTTGTTTAGCCCAGCCAGCCCCCAGTCCCACCGCTATCGAAAACTGGCAGGTGTTGTGACCGGATTGGGTATGTTCTGCACCCAGTCCTGGTTCTCAACTCTGACAGTGGGTGCGATGAACACTCCCAGCCTGGCCTGCCCCCAGACCAGCCCGGGCTGACTTAATCCAGCTCCTGTCTGGTCAGGAACAGTGGCCTTGCTCAACCAGCCCACATCCATTCCAGCTCTTACTGTTGGGTACTACATCCCAGCTATACCCAGTCCATGTCCAGACACAGCTCTTATGTGGTTCAGCAGGGCCAGAAACCTAGTCCAGCCAGTCCTACACACCCATGCTCTATGAGCACCAATGGGTGCTAGAGTCTAGTATGGTCAGGCACTCATCAGACTCAGTCCACATCCATGCTGAGGGACACTGCAGTCTTGTCCAGCCCAGACTGCCATCCCCATTCAGGTGCTTGGATTCACCAGTGGGAACACTGCCCAGCTGGAGTATCCCCTTAGCTCCCTGACCAGGCTCTCAGCCATAGTTATTGTGCATGCCAGTGGTTGCTTTGACCCAGCCTGATGTAACCTATCTCTTGTCTTGGCCTTTGCTACAACCTGACCTGTCCGGCCCCACCCCAATTCCAATTCTTGCTGGTGGGTGCTGTAGCCTAGTCCTGCCAGGTTTGCCTCCATCCCTGGATCATGCAAACTGGTAGGTATGATAGCCTAGCCCAGCATGGGCCACACTTTATAACCTGGCTCCTGCACATGCCACTAGTTCTAGGAAGGCCTGGCACAGCCCCAATCTGTCCTCCCTCTAAAACTAACCCACACACTTGCAGGTGGGTGGAGCTATCTTGTCTGGCTAGGCCAACACCCAGTCCAGATTCACATACTCATCCAGTAGAAGCTACGTCTCATTGGGGAGTTTCCCAAGTTTCCCCAAAAGGCCCAATCCAAAACCCAAATTTTATATGTGCTGGCTGATGCTAGCTCCTTAGCTAGCATAGTCTGCCCCAGTCTTTCTATGAGCTGGTGAATGTTGTGGCCCTGCCTGCCCCATACCCTACTCTTGGGAATGCCTGTAGATTCTTTAGCCTGTACCTAACTGGCCTATTCCCATCCCAAGTGTCTATGAGTGTTGGTCATGCCTAACCCAGCCAGCCACTCCCAGCTTTTAAGCAAACAGTGGAAATAATTCTACAGGGGTGAGCTCAAGTATTCCCCACAGAATCGGGCCCCACCCTGGTTCTCTCATGTGCTGGTTAGTGTCATAGCCCATCCTAATGTGACCCATTCCCTATGTCAATACTCACTAATGGGTACTGTGATCTAGCCTTGCTAGGCAGGTCACCAGCTCTAGAGGCTTGAATCAGTGGTGGTCTGCTGTGGTCCATTCTATCTAGCCTAGTTCAGGTTTTCCACATGGACTGGTGCATTGGTCTGAACCATAAATGTCCTCAGGCCTTTCCCCTCCAAATCACCTCATCTCAGCCCCTCCTCACTTACCTGCAAGTACAGTGGCCTTGTCACTGGGAGTTTCTCAGAAGTCATTCCTCACCTGCAACATACTCCCTCAGTGGTTTTCCCCGCAATCCTCTCCCTGACATATCCACCTGAACTTTTCCTGGATCAATCTACAGTCCCTTTTCCCAGGAGCGCATGGATTCCCACGTCCAGCTTTCAGAAGTCCAGTCTTCTGATGGAGTGGTGTGCTGGCTGGGAGCTCATCCCAGCCATTAGGGTACCCAGCTCCTAGACTGTGTGCTGGCCTGGGACCCTACGCCTCCACACACCCAAGATCCAGACCTATTCAAAGATCTCCAAGCTCAGTTCACCAGCCCACCAGACCAGCATACCAACCCAAAGTGCTCCTCTTCTCTCTTCCTACCCCACTTGAGATCAAAAACCTAGGAAAATCTCCAGGCTCACTCTGCCTGCTTGAACTTAAGCCCCCAGGTCCCTGCACATGCCAGCTGGTGCTCTTGTCCAGCTCCCTGCAAGTCTGCAGCCCAGGTCCCCATGAGCTAGCCATTTCCGGCTGTCACCTGTGCAGGAATTCAGAATACAGTTCTTTAGAACTGAACTGAGTGACTGGGATTAATGTTGAACAAGTGCCTTGACCCTGACTAACAAAGTTGATATATTTTTCTTTTTTTTTTTAAATTTTGATAATTTTTACATAGTTGATTAGGGCACAAAGGGTCAAGGGTTACAGGAAAGTGGGCAAGACCATTTTTTCCCACACTAATATCATTTTTTTTTTCTGTATCTGGGGTCAAAGGGAAAAGCCCCACCCAGCCTTCCACCCATCCCAGGTCCCCAGTGTGGGGCATGCTCTGAGGGTCCTACTCAAGCAGTTTTGATAGTTCAACAGCTCTGAATTGCTGCCAATCTTGCCATTCCAAGCACAATGAGCTCTTCAGAATCCACTGGCTGACATAGTCTCTTCATGGTTGGGGTTCTGAGATCAGCAGTTCAATTGGAGGGATCTCCAAAGAAACTTCATCTGAGATGATCCCAAGCTTGATTCTTGTGTGTGCCTGTCAGTTCAGGTCCATTGCCCCAATCAGCTTGTGCACATGCTGTGGTTGCAATTGCTGGGCAGTTCTGTTTCCAGCCCTGTTTTCCATAGGAACCAATGGGTGTTGCAGTCCAGCCCAATCCTGCCCACTTGATACTTGGTCCTCATGCAAACTAGTGGGAACTGCAGCCTACTTGGGGAAACTCCCCATAACCCCACCTGGCCTGCCTGCTACCCTGGTTCCCATGCTTGCCAATATGTATCGCAGCCTTACTTGTTCAGTCTGTCCCACATCCCATTTAGCTCTCATACAGATACATTTTTCCTTTACCTTTTAATTTGATAGAACTATTCAAGTTCCCTCATATCGTTACACAATTAAAAAGAGACATTACTTTTACCGTGGAGAATATTCATGTACATGGAAAAAGTAAAACATTGCAGAACATTAAAGTAAAAAAGCAGAATTCTTCTCCCTATCTTCCGTTTCACCTCAAGATTTTTTTTTTCACTTCTTAAGAGAGGTGTGAATACTATTGCTTTCTTTAAAGGGTTGGGCTATTATTACAGATTCAAAGTTACTAGTTTTCAGAAACCACATTTGAATAGAACAAGGGCCAAAAACCAAAGCAAAGGACAAGCCAAAAGCAAAGCTCAGGAAAATTCCAAGTAATCAGTTGCATTGCCAAGGGTGGAAAATGATGGCCTCGTTCTTTCTCTGCCAGGAAAGGATTATCAATGGCAGTGGGAAAGTGGCATTGCCCCAAAGATGCAAGACCTCTCTCTTCTATGATGCTAGACTCCATATATCATCATTCCAATGGGGACAAAGGTATAGACCAGAGCAATGCTGGCTGACCCGAGACATGTGGGGATCCTGAATACTACATTCACTCAATGTGATTTTTTCATTGGTTATGTACCAATACAATAGGTTATTATGTAGTTTCACAGACCAAATTTAGTTCTATATTTTAATTCTCAATTACACTGTAACAAACACTTTGACTTTTTATTGTGTTTCTTTAATCTCCACGAGCACCCAAGTTAGTGTAAGGACTCAATATATGTTCCTTTCATTACTGATTGTTTAAGAAATACTCTAATGTCTTCTAAGAATTTTCTACCTGTGTCTCAGTCAGAAGCTTTCTAGTTGTGATATTGTGGATTGCTGAGTTTCGCATTTGTCTCCCTGAGGCCTCTGAAACTGCATTGATGCATATGCAGGAAGCCCCCCCTGCCTGACTCTGGGAGGTCTAGACTGGTACTAACTCCACCCTGAATGTCCAGCTATCCACATCACTGAGTCAACTGATGGTCTCATGGTGTTTTCATAACCTCTAGTTATATTCCTGAATATTTAAACTTTTTTTCTTGGATGGTAGATATGGTGCCTAGTGATTGTTTGCTCCAGGAGATATTCAATCCCAGGCAAATCAGCAACAGCAGCAACAAAAATCCCCAGATATCAGATATTGAAAGTGGCAAGATCAGGGGGGAAATGATGATGGCTGTTGGAGGAAACACATTAAACGCTTATTTGTGAGGGCTGGGCTTTTTAAAATTTGCCTTATAATATCTGCAATTGATTCAATATTCACTCTGCATTCCCTTTGAAGGTAGAGGAGGCAGAGCCCAATCTGTTATGAAGTTTAATGGGAGGCAAATGTGTGGACGAAGAATTTCCAGGTAGTGAGAAGAGCAATAGGCACATGCACAATCACCCTGCAGAGAGGCAGGCGCTATGGTGGTGACAGGGTGAAAGGGTGTGGTGTCAGGACAAGCAGAGTGTGAAACATGAGGGTTCAAGATCATGAAAGGACTTGCAGTACTGGGTGGTAGAGACTACTGTAAAGGTTGACTTGTAGAAGCTGATGAATTTCTTTCCAAAGAGGGATGAAATTATGTGTGATCAGTGTATGTATCATGTGTTTGTATATAGAAATTATGCAACGGTTACTTGAGTGATTTTGTTATCTTAATGACTATAATATCATGTGTTTGCATATAGAAATTATGCAAAGGTTACTTGAGTGATTTTGTTATCTTAATGACTATAATATCATTTAAAAAGACAGATATAGATTCCATGTGGAAAAGCACTTGTACACACAGTTATACAACTGTATGTTTTTATGGCTTGTGATTTTCTTTCTCTTAGTTTTTAATATTATTTTCTTTTAAAATTGTTTAGATCTCCCAGGAGTCACTATATTTTGCAATGAGGTAAGGTCTTTGAGTTACCTCAAATTCATAAACCTGTGTCCAGAGGTTAAAGCTTCATCAGTGAACCATAAAAAACACATGCCTAAGTAATTGAGGCCATGTGGGGGTTATAAAATGCCTGAAATTGTAAGTGGTTTCACAGAGACCTCCTCACCCAAGGAAAGTTCCAGTTGATTTCAATACAACTTGTGCCATTGAGCTCAGATTGTTGAATACCAGAGTGGTTCTCCCCAACACAGAGTCTTGGTCCTTTATTTTTATTTCTCTGTGGTCAGAATATCATTACAAACTAGTCTGAGGTTTCCCTAGTAAGTGATGGCAATGAAGGCATTTTATTTTCCCTAGCTAGAATTTTTCACCACTGTTGCTGTAGTTGTTACTAAGTCTGAGTATATTCGCAAGATGGTCTGATTTGGGATTGTTCTCCATGATCCAGGCCCAGTGATAGTCTATGCAGAGGACTGAAAGGAAAAGCAAGTTCATCTCTCTGGGAACATGTCATGGTCCCAATCCATGCCAAGAAGTGATTCCATTCACCTTAGACTGGCCTAATGTTTTGAGCCACACTCTCTGTAATGAATTTTCCTCACAAGTGTTTCAGGACTTTACCTTTCTTGAACATTTTCCTTAGGAAAGAAGGAACAGATATTTTCTAGCACTACACCGTGGGAATTGATGCTTGGGAAAACAGTACAACAAAATGCTGATGTTCAGGGTTCTACTATTGTTAGTGCCAAAGTCCCTTTATCTTCATCCCAGAAATCCTGTGTCTTCTTCAAGTTCAGTAAAATCTTTCTTGTCTCTCTGAAACATTCACTTGTTTATTTGAAAGAGTTGCTGAGAGAGGGGGAGAGATAGAGAAAAAGATCTTCCATCCCTCACTGGCTGTCATGGCCAGGGATGGGCCAGACTGAAACCAGGAGACAGGAGCTCCCCACAGGTCTAACATGTAGGTTGCAGGGGGGCCCAAACACTTGGGCCTTCTTCTGCTTTTCCCAGGCCACAGTGGGGAGCTGCAATGGAAGTAGAGCAACTAGGACAGCAAAGGGTACTTATGTGGGATCCCAGCACCTTGGTAGTTTTACTTTCACAGCGTCAGCCCCAAATCTGACTCTACATTTCTTGGCATTTTGTGTTATAAGCCTGTCAGTGGTCTCCTTTCTTTGCTTAAATGGTTCCCAACTTCTTCCTCTGACTCACTGCATTGTTCTTTTCCCATCCTTTTTCCCCTTCATGATCTTATCTAATGTCATATTGTGACATATTGCATCATAATTCCTTGGAATTATATTATTGCATTATAATTCCAAGTTGGCAATCTTTGCTTTCCATCGAATGGGAATTTTTTTCCTTTTCTCCTTATGTTTGGGTAATTCCTATTACTGAGTGACATGTGTATTAGTGGTAAACTCCAGGGAGATTCTTGGCTTCCAATGATCTCCCAGGCTAACGTTCTGTGTATTGTTAGTTGTCCATATTTCTGCTATTGCCTGCTTATTCTTTATTAGAAATGATTGGCTATTGGTGCAAAGCTTCAGACTGACTAAGCAATCTCCTGAGAGGAAAGACTCCTATCTGTTCATGTAATCTAATATCTTGTAACAACTGACACAGCATTGCTCAAGATATGGTAATCAACTAACTGATTTCAAATCCAAAAATAAACTGGAAAGACGGATTTTTAGAGAGAAGGAGAGACAAAGCAGATCTTCTGTCCACTGGTTCACTCCCTAAGTGGATGCAACAGCCAGAGCTGAGCCAATCTTAAGTCAGGAATCAGGAATTTCTTTCAGGTCTTCCATACAAGTGCAGGGTCCCAAGGCTTTTGGCCATCCTTGACTAATTTCCCACAACTGATTTCCCTCAACTGATGGCCACAAGCAGGGAGCTCAGTGGGAAGTGAAGTAGCTGGGACATGAAAACTGACACCCATATGGGATCCTGGTGCTTGCAAGGTGAGGATTTAGCCACTGAACTGTTGTGCCAGTATCCCCAAATTTTTGTATCGGAATGGGATAGAGGTCAATGAAAATAAAATAAGGACTTCCTTTGGTGGAAATTAAAAATAAACACAATCCAGCTTAATCCACTATGAAGTTTCTGATTCCTTTGAGAGAGTAACTTTAAATATTTCCTAAGAAAATCAAGGGTTTCTCATGAAGGCTCTTTAAAATGTTCATGAACATAGAGTAGATCAAAATTATTTCTTTGCACTGATGAAAGGAATATAGGTGAGGGAGGGAGGCTGATGTGAATAGGGAGGGAAGGAAGGAATATGGTTCTTTTATTGGAACCATATCTATGGAATGCATGAAATCTGATCTCTTTGTATTAATAAAAAAGGTTACAGTGGAGAAAATTCACATTAAGCATGGATTTCCATTTTTCTTGCACCAAATATAAACTTACCTTTTAATTTCATTTTCACCCGTAAGATTTCAAAGCACCCTCTGTTGAGTGCTGAGAGTTCCTGTAGAATCAGCGGCTTGCTGTGGCTGTCTTCATTGTTAAAGGTTATTTGATTCTCTGCCACATGCTTGTGAAGGATTTGAACCTTAGTGCAGGAACATGTTTGAGGGCCCATGGTAATGATAAGTGATAGGTGTAGTGCCAGTATGTCAGACTGACTGACATTTAAAAATTGTAATTAATCATCATTATTGTTATTTTTGAAAGATGTCAAATGCTGGAGAACTCTGTAATTAGTTTTGTGTGGCTGACACTTAATACACAGGCATTTTTGCTGCAAGGCAATATTTAGTCCATATACTACATTGTGGGCACCTGAAACCATGGCAACTATGATTTCCAATCATGTGTAAGCAATTTAATTTGGCTTAAACATTACAGACATTATTTTGCCAGTTATTTCTGGAATTGGTTTTAAAAACACTTCAACAGTTATATATTTTATTTGCTCTTACATGACCCTCACATTTTTGAGCTTGTGTTCTGACACTATCTTGCTCTTTCCCCATCCTCTTAACTTCTAAGATTCTAGAAAAAAAAGAAAAAATGATTTAGTCATCAAGCCATCAATGTGCTCATGGACCATGTATTTAGTTTTTGAAATCTGTCTCAAAGAACTCAGTCTAGGCAAGAGGCTGCTTCTGTCTCTTAAACAAAGTAATAATGATGGTTTCTTTTTTCCTGTAAGTTGATGCCATGAAAACGTTACATTAATTTACATCCTAAGGTAACTATGATAAAGGAAGTTGCCTATTGGTGTTTGTACATATGTGTTAGGAAGTATAATAGTCTCATTTTTTAAAGCTATTAACTCTGTAGGAGGAAGGCATATTTAACTTGTAATGAACATTCATCATTTCAGTACAATTTTAATGTAGCTTTTCCAAGTATATTAACTAAACATCTATAGATGACCAAGATGGGAATCACAAACTCACAGGCAGAAATTCAATCCTAAACATACTGTGACAAATGACCATCACAGGCTTCTCACAATTGAGATTTTAAAGCTTCAAATCAGAATGACTCCAGATAAATTCCTCACATTTATCAAAATTATGGATATGTGTGGACTTGTTTCTTCCAGCTTGAAGTCAGCAGGTGGGAGAGCACTAAAACATCTTGTTGATAAGATATTTATAAGGCAGTGTTTTCAAAGTTATAAAAAAGAAGGTAAATACATTTGTATAATAATAGAGGCCAAATGAGAGTACAGTTAAATATCTTCTTACAAACTCTAGCAGGTTACAGTGGAAATTAAGATTCTAAGTCTTTTTTAAAAAGGATGAAATGATTTTTTTTTTATCTTTCAACTTTTGTAATTGTAATTGTGAAAGGGGAAGTCAAGGGGGAATCCCTATATTTACAAAAATGCATCATGAAAAAATAATAAAATTATAATTGTGAAATCATATAAATAAAATAAATATTAATCTTATTTATGTGAATATTTGGCTTGCAATTCTCCATACGGTTGATTTTCTTACTCAGATTATGTGCATGACAAACTGCATATTGACTGGGGTCTATTGGGGCAGATATATCTTTATAAATAAATTAGTTGACATTTAAAAATGTTTCACCTGTAATCATCTTCTAGCACACATACTTCCATTTCCTCATTTGTTCTTTGGCACTGTCAAAGTTTTGTAATTTTCAGAGGAGGAAGATTAAGAAATTGCACATCCAATTCAAGGAATCTTGACCAGGCAACTCACCTCTGACAATCAGTCATTGGGCTGAGGCTTTTCTGAGAACACTCTAATAAGAATTAAGATTTTCCTTTGGTGTCCAGATCATCCTTTGCTTGGTAACAGAAGCTGACAAACCTTAGATTAAAGTTGTTGGTGTAAGTTACCTAAAAAGAATTTAATTTTTTAAGTGTAAGATGCGCATATACAGAGAGAGAAAGAGAGAGAGAGAGAAAGCGAGAGTAAGCATCTCTAACCCAAATGGGTCACTCTGCATATGCCTGCTATAAAGCTGGGAACTGGGAACCAGGTCTGCAGTTACTGGAGCCATCATCTCTTGCCTCCTGAAATGTGTATTAGCAGAAATAAGAAGTCTGGAACTTTCTTAATCTTCTGTGCCAAAAATGCTTGCCCCACATGAGAGAGAGAGAGAGACAGAGAATTTTCATTGTATGGTTTGCTACCCAAATGACCATAATGACTGGGTCTGGGACAGGGTGAAGCTGAGAGCTGGAGCCCCAATCTGCATCCCCCTCAGAGGTATCAGGAATCCAGTTACTTGAAGGGTGATTATTGCACCCCTTATCCCTGATCCTGAGTCTACATTAGCCAGAAGCTGTAATCAAGAAGCAGAGCTAGGTATCAATTCCAGGGAGTCAAATGTGGGACACAGACATCTTAACTACTAGGTCAAACTCCTGTCCTGTGTAACCATGTTTTAATTATGCATTTTAAAATGCTCATCTATTTTTTCCCCATTCTTGGGAAACTTGAGCTTTTGGATCATTTGCTTTGTGCTTAGAGGGTAACTGGCTTCCATGCAGTGTATCTAGGCTACCCTCTGCTTGCCTGGCCACTAAACTCAGCTTCTTATAGGTGGCCATGCTTGACTGGCATTGTTGCATTATGTTAGCTGCATCCTAATGAAAGATTTTCCTTAGACTGAATGGATGGTAAAGAGCCTAGCTTCCTGAGGATCTGTGGCTGCTGAGTCATACTCATTCTCTCCATCATCAGAATGGACAAAATTAAGAGCTGGAAGGAGGCCTAAGAGTGTGTTTGTACCTTCGTTATACTCTATGAATCTTTGTTGCTGTGTGAAGGAAACTTCCTTAAGTAGAAGAGAACCAGCTCTTCACTTCACCTTGAACCTAGAAGTCAGTCTTAGCTCGGACTAATACTATTTGCCTGATGCTGTCATTGTGATCTCATCCAATTCATGATCTAATTTCTCAGTCACCTTCATAATGTATCACCTTTTTCTATGTATGCATGACATCAGAAGTGACTTAAGTGAATTTGAATTAGATAGGAAAAACATAACCCAGATTTTTAAACAGAATTTATTTCCCTTTTAAGCCACTGTTCTCACTAGGGAGTGAAAGTAATTGCATTAATCCATATAGTTTGGTCAACTACACTTCAAATGTTCCTGCTATATAAGCTATTCAGTGAAAGTTACACAATGCTGTCTCTGTCACATCATCTATTTATGGTCCTGCTATTCTGTCATTACCAGGCATGGAAAACAGCAGGGTGGGGGCAATATTCACTTGTCAGCGTACATAGAGTGGCAACATAAGCATGGGTCATTCCTTGGTCTCATTTCTCACCCTGATGCAGACGTGGTACAGGAACCAATGCTTGTGATTGAGTGCCCCAGTGTTCTCTCTTATGTAACTTACAAGGTGATCTTTGGAGTCCACCTGGAGTTCTTTACAGTGCACCCTATGTGTTCCTGTGGAGTTGTCACTGCCTCTCCTATCATCCTTTTCAATTTTCATGACAATGGTTCTCTTTATTCTCCTGGCTGCCCTCTTGGGGCTAGCAAGCTGCATCTTCTCTCTGGATCCTTTTAAGTGCATACTCCGAGTTCACAGGAAAACCAGAAATGCTCAATTCATCAGACCCAGCTGTCTAAGAGATTAGAGCTGATGCTTGCATAACCTTGCCTAATCTTACTTCTTATCTTCATTGACTTCTTTCCTATGTTCCATTAGGCATCCAATTGGGTCTGCTCTAAGAGGTCTGAGATCCACTGCTTATAAAATTACATGGGCATGTACTTGGTATGGTAGTTAAGACACTAATCGGGGCGCCCACATCCATCCTGGCTCCTGCTATAATGCACACTTGGGAGGCAGCAGGTGATGGTTTATGTACTTGGGTCTCTGATACCACTATTGGAGACCCAGATTGGATTGCTGGCTCCTAGCTTTGGCTTAGTCTAGTCCTGTCTGTTGCAGCTATTTTGGGAGTGAACCAGAGGATGGATGATCTCTGTTTATTATCTCTGTTTATCTCTGTCTTTCAATTAAAACAAAAATAAATAAAAAATTTAAAGCACCATGTTCATACTTCCATGGAGAGTGATTTTTTGGGGGGAACTGGCATGGCAAGAGGAACAGTTGTGAGGTAAACAGCAAATATGATGTTTACTCTTTTTCACCGAGATAGTTTTTTCACTTTGTTTCGTATTTAGTCCCACAGAAGGTGGTAGTATAAGAAGAGAGAACAAATTTTCATATTCTCTCTCTTAATGATTGTATGTTACAACTTGACTAGGTGTGCATTGGACACTTTTTATGAGAAAGAGAGACAGAGTGTGTTGGGTATTTGTTTTGGAAACAGAGAGTTGCTTTAAGAAGGGCAGAGACTGGTACCAAAATGGTACCACTTGTCCCTGTGATAAGACAAGCCCTGCAGATCTCATAGGTTGAGACAAAACAACATGTAACTAATAGCAAGGAGAGTTAGGCAGAGGGGTTGGAAACAGGCATGTTAGAATCTAAGAAAGAACTTCAGTAGCAATAATGAGCATGAGAATAGCAAAAATTCTCAGCTCAAAATGTAGGATATGACCTTAAAACTTTGTGACACAGACCATATACTGTCTTCCTGTGGTGGAAACAAATGGGTTCCTGCAGCTAAAGCAATTAATGTAGGCAAATTATTCTAACACTGCAATCTCTAGGGTAGTGTACACACACACACACACACACACACACACACACATAGAACTGGAAGATTACAAAAGAAAATCTTCACAAAATTTTATCTTTAAAGTAGAAGAAGATATGGATGATTTAATTTTTTTGTTTGTTTGTATATAGTTTCTGGATTTCCTATCATGAACACATTATTATTTTAAAGCTATATAAAAGACTTCTTTCAAAAAATCTACTCAAATCAACTGTAGCATATTTGCAGACAATTTGAGGATTTGGTATTTTTTACAATGATCAGGAGAGTGTTCCTACCTAGATGAAATACATATGTAAGACTAAATAATTGCAGGACACAATACATTCTCTTGTGCTTGAATAAATTTCCACATTCAATCTGCTGGTTTTTTTTTTTTTAATTTTACTGTGATTGAATGATAGAATTGCCACTTTCTTCCCTAGTGGTCAGTTAGAACAGGTCTTTTGGGGACAAAATGAAGGAAGAGTTGGAAACTACTGAACTGAGATGATTAATTGGAAGGACTCAAACTGAATAAATTAAGGTAGGACCCCAACCCCTGTACCCAGCTGGATACCTTTTATTGGCTGGTTGAGCCCATAATGGGATTACGGAACAAGGGGGGTGTTAGGCTTATTTTTTTAGTTCATTTTGCAAATGAGAAAAGCCGTGGGCAAAATTCCTTTTGTTCTTAATGCCAAAATATTTCATCATTAACCCAAGACAAAATGCATTAGATAATAATAATTTTAAAAGACCACTGGACCAAAAAACTGTAAAATTTAAAAACATATCCTATTCCAAATGTTTTCATTAAGTCCAATGATACAAATGGAGCCAAGTCTATTAGAAATGAAAAGATAAACATATTCAATTCTCAGGGAAGGAAAGAGTTGTTAGGTTATATAAATGAAGGTAACAACTCAAATTTCTTATATATATATATATATGTCTATCTATATTTGACTGAATTTACTTTAAATGGTGGCTATGATTGTGTATAGTATCTGAATTTTGGGAAACCATGATTACCTTAGAACAATAGTAGGATAGCTTGGTTGTAGACTGGGTATTAGATCATATAGCTTTGATGTTTTTAATGCAAGGTCAGTTGTGCTTAGGTTGGCTAACAAATAGGATATTGTCAGACTTACCAGTGAATTGGGTGGAAAAAGATCACAAATGAGCCCATACGGAATCTAATGAAGTTAGATGGACCCTAAATATGGTACTTCCCACTTAAGCACAATTTCAGATTATAATATGAAATTTATCAGAGGCTGCCCATTAGAAAGCCCTTTGACCCTGCTGGAGTAAAGTAATGCACTTCTATTAATATGGTCATGGGCAACCTGAGAGCCTGTGATTCACCTCACACATAATGCAGGGTCAGAAACTGTGTGCCCTGCATGGACACATGATGTTCACCTGTCTTGATTAGGCTTTTTGTTCTGTTATTAAGTTTCTTGGGAGCAAATAATTCAGGCCAAACTTAGTTGGGTTGCTGTGTGTGAGTTTGGTCTGAGCCTATTAGGCAAAAACAAGTGCTTTCTTGCATTTTTCCATTCCTCACATGCCCATGCCACTTGCCAGATGTAGGTCTGGAGGACACCAGACTTCTCGCTTTTTGATTTCCATCTGGAAGTGATACATTCAGGGAACTTGTTGTGTGTGTATCTCATTGGACTCAGGCAAGAGGGTAACCAATGTACAGGGAACCTGCTTGACAGTCTTCATGCCTTCTCCGTACCCAGCTGTGATGATCTGTTCAGCACCAACTATCAGAATGCAGTCAGGAAGAGTTGCCCACAATAGGTCTCTGTGAACTGGAGCTGTCTAGGGGTATCTAACACTTGTCTTCTAATTACAATAAGAATTCTAAGCATTTTGGATTCAGTGGAGTCAACAGTACAGTATCTGTGGAAGTTGTAGCTTACTAGAATATTTATTAATTATAAAGGAGTTTATTATTTCAGATAAAATTCTAGTGAAGTGCTTACTAAAGGATTTTTTTTGTGGTTGTTGCTCTACAAAATAAGCCGTGCTTCCTGATTGATAAATTTGGACTTTCAAAGAGCATATTTTCTCTAATATATGCCTATAAATTTGAAACTTTAGCAGTTTTATGAGGGAAACAGGGACTCTGCCTCCTTCCTATCATATAGACAAATGGTTGACTGGTCCTAACAGCTTTGGCAGGTCCCTAGGAGTCACCTGCAAGGGTCTAACCTCTGAGGGAGAATCAACAGTCTTGAGACTGTCTAGTTTTCAAGGGCTTTCTCTATTCCTATGAATGGAGTCCTAAAAAGGTGAAAAATCCAGATTTTGGTCGTGGCTCTTCCTTAGATGGCTGCATGATTAGAACTAATGAGCTTTTTTTAAACCCATCATTAAAATGAGTAGAGTAGTCCTAATAATGGCTAAATTAGCATCTAGAAGTGCAATTAAAATAATTTTAGAGTCCATTTTTAAAAGGAATGTATCACCAAATCACATTCAAATGATAGTTATAAAGGGTTCTGATGTTTTGGAAAACTTACATAGTCAGGAGACCAAATGATTCAAGTCCAGGAGTAGCAAGCTGGATTCTTAAATGATGGTGGAATGTCTTTTCTCGGGTGCTAGTGTAAATTCAGTTCTACTGGGGCTTAATTAAGGAATACTGTCTGTGGTCGTTAGCAGTTTTGTGGAATAAAATCACTGAAGAAATAGAAACATCCCAGAAAACAATGCCAATCTTTGGCCTTTGAGGCATGATTGAATTGAGCTAGTTTAGGTTCTTAAAACTAGAGGAAGTACAGAGCTCTGTTGAATGGAGCAGGGATGAATCCCAGTGGCCCCGACCTGGTACAAAGAGCCAGGGAAGTTTACTTTGTGCCTGGATTATTGGGTAAGTTCCCAAAACCAATCTGTTGCTGAAAACAGTGTGCATCCTCTGGCAACAAGCCGCATGAGTAGGGAGATGCTATGTTTCAAAGCATAAATCCTGTTTGCCAATGAGGTGATTTAGTTCTTATTCTATCAGGAATCTATTTAAGAATTCAGCATCAATAGTTTCGGAGAACGCTGGGCTCTTCATAAGAAAGCTAAGGTCCAGGGCAAATCAGTTTGTGTTTGTGTGTTTCCTACTTTCTTCTTCCACATGCCAAGTTTTGATGGGAGGAAAAGAACACCAAAGGCAGCCTTGAAAGGTGGTTCCCAAGGCACAGCATGTGTGAAATGCGAGGTAGTACACAGCAGCATCCATTGCTAAATAATGGAGGAAGTTGAGGGTATCTAGAGGCTGACCTGTGTACATGAATTGTTGAAGGTTTGTTGGCATCTATTGACTTTTCTACTGGATCAGCTTTATCAGCCTGCTTTGCTCTAATCATGTCAGAGACTAAGACGAAACTAAATGTTTTCTAAAGCATTGGCTTAGAGGCAGATTCACAATTTTGTGAAGATGGATCATCCAATCCTTTTCATTTTTATCTTCTATTTTTACAGTGCAAATTTTCTGTCCTTACAGACCAATAGAACGATTTTCAAACACAGTTTCCTAATAACATTTTGTGCTTCTGTATTGTTTACATAAGGAAAAAGAGACATAAGAAAATGATGCAGTTTTAAAGGTGGCTTAGAGGCACATCGACTAACATAGATCTTGTTGTGAATTACAACCTGCACACGAGCATAGTGTCTTCCTTCCTTTCCATGAAACTCCTGTTGATGTTTTCTTATCTATGTACCAACAGAGACCAAACTGCAGCTTTTCCTTTACATTTCTTTGTATTTGTTCCATTATCTTTCACTAATCCTTTTGAATTCAGTGGAGCATGTAATTATTGCACCATATAGAAACAGTTGGGGAAAACAAATGGCATAGTGCAAAAGGGGTAATTTATGGAGGTAAATCATGCAGAGAAATGTGAATAGAATGTTCAATTTATTTTAAATTCTTAATACCATTGCTTCTATGCTCCAAATTGTGCATATTAAACTCTTTGTGTGACACATGAGAAGTTATTTTACACACGCCTATATAAAAATCCAGTAGAAGTTGCTGTAAAAGTTAAATTTGCAATCTAAATAACAATCAAAAGCCAGCAGAGTTTAAGACATTTACTTGCCTGGTTAAAAGATATGATTATGCCTGGAGTCAGGGTGTTTTCACTTTTCAGTGCTGGAAAAACTTATTTTGCAATATTATAAAGATGCAAAGTTGTAATAGCAGGCAGTGTTGTGTGTGGTGGTAAATGAAGAATCTACTGACATGTGTTTGCAAATTTTGTCTGGAACCTGGGTGTGCAGAATACGGAAATATAGTAGTATAAAATTGTAGACACACTCAATAAACTTATTTATATTTTGTGCTTATGTGTAAGTGCATCAGGTATGCATATGTTGTACATTTATGAATGGTGGGTTTTCATACTCAGCCTCAGAATAAGGGTTTTCAAAGTGAGAAGTACAGTATAATAATATGGCAAAGCAGCGCTTGAAGGGTTTATTTGAACATTAAATTATTTGGCTTCTATTTCATTTCATATTTTTTAGATCACAAGGTGTCAACACTGGATAACAGGAATTACCTAGGGAACTTAAAAAAACTCCAGTGCCAGGCTGTATCTACAGAAGCCCTGATTTAATTGGTCCGGGAGTGGTGCTGGGAATTGGTAAATTTTTAAAGTCCCTTTGGTAGCTCTCATGTGCGTCAGTATTGGCAGCGTAGAGGAATAACCATTGGCGAGACTGAGCAACAGCCATGTGGCGATGCTGTATTTCCTGATACCTCTTCTGTGTCCTCAGGATGGTTACTGGAACTGGAACACAGAGATGCCGAGATTTGTGAAACGGCACCATTTGTCACTTCAAGAAAGACAAAGCAATGGAAGTGACTTCAGAGAGTCCCAAAATTAGGTGCACAATAAATCTATAGGTGAGATCATGACTGGAACCTAAGACTTCCACAGTGATAAGGTTGAGAGTGAAGGTTCTGCGGTCAGATTGCCAGCTTGAGTACATTGGTTACTACATTAACTAGCTGGTTGAGTGATGATGGACATGTTGTTTGCTTGTTAGCCTGGTGAAGATTTGTAACCCTCTACTTCTTGAGCCAGTCATTTTTGGGAAAGAAAGCATAGCACTATTTTCAGCTTTATGTAATGTTAGCTATTTAACCACTCTTAATCAAAGATTTCATACCTATAAAATAGATTTTAGAATACCCACTCCAAAGTTTGAGTGGTTGCTAGGATTAAATGTGTGAAACTGTTTGTGATAGTACCTTATACTCCAATACCTGGGAGCTATTATGATTATGATTTTAAAATATTTATTTTATTTTTTTTGGAAAGTCAGATTTACAGAGAGAAGGAGAGAAAAGGAGAAAGATCTTCCATCTGCTGGTTCACACCCCAAGTGATTGATTGGAGCTGAGCAGATATGAAGCAGGGTCCCAAGGCTTTGGGCCATCTTGTAACTGCTTTCCTAGGCCACAAACAGGGAACTGGATGATAAATGGAGCAGCTGGGATAAGAATTGGTGCCCATGTGGGATCTCAGAGGATGCAAGGTGAGGATTTAGCCACTAGGCTAGCACATTGAGCCCTATTATTATTTTAATTACTTGATCGTATCCTGTTCCGTTTTAGTTATCTCATGTCACTCAGATTGTATACAGACATTTCATTTGACTTTTATTTTTGTAACCTAAATGTGTTGTTTATGGGATGGGACCCTAAGATTTTTCATCTCCTTCTGAACAGTGCCTTATTTTTCCAATTTCTTTGATGCTACTTCCTCGGACTATAGACAAAGAAAGTACTTCTTATTTATTTTCCCTCATGACCCAGAAATAAGAAGGGGCTAAATGAAAACAAAATTGAAGTAGATCCATTACCCGCCCACATGGAAGATCTGGGCTAGGTGGCAGAGCCTACTGTCCGTCAATGCACGTGAAAGCTAGGGTTGGGGGGCCTGCTTGGAAGAGCTACACCACAGCACCTGCCAGTGAGTGTTGGGGCAGAGAATGGCCCATGCACGGCTGGGTCAGGACAGCAGCACGTGAGAGAACAGGGTCTGGGGAAGATTCTGTAGGTGATTTGTGGGCTCACTTCTGTGGATTTGTAGTACTGACTGGTTTGCTTGAGAACTGGGAGTGGTGATGGGCTGAACTATGTATGGCCATGGAGCTCACCGACACTCATGGGAACTGGGGTTGGTAGCAAGCCTAGCTGGCCCAGACTGCAGCACCCACAGGTGCAACTTAGATTTGCAGCACCTGCCAGCACATGCCCACATTGGCTGGCACACATGAAAGTCAGGTCTAGGGTCACCCTACGTGAAGTTTCTTGGGGGACTCCCATACTAGACTGCTGACTTAAACTCTGGCAACAGGGAAAATCACAGGTATGTGGTTCGACCTTGTAGTGCACATATCAAGACTAGGCCTCCTGAGTTACTGATGTACATATAGTGGACAGCATACTCAGATGCACATAGAGGACATGACAGCCAGCATCCAGAGGCCAGCAGCTTTAGAAGTGGAGTGCCAGGGCAGAGAACTGAAAGCAGTACAGGTTAGACATCTCTTTTAGCCAAGCTTTGGCATCAAGTGTTGGGGTATGTGGATGTACGAAGGTGAACTTTGTTCAACAATAGGCCTTGAAAAAGTATTTTCTCTACCCCAGAGCAATCAAAGCAACAACTTCTTAGAACTATCAAAACCACTCAAATAACACCCTTGGAACATTCTTCTCCACATTAGGGTCTCTAAGATGACACTAAATGACAGTTGCCTATTGGTGGGTGCTGATGTAGTTTGGCAGCAAAGAGTTCTTAATGTCCTAAGATCCAATAAGATAGGCAATCTTATAGGGTATCAAGATCCAGTTTTGCCTTCTGCAGTTAGTTGTGCTTTGGTTTAAGACAGATCTGAATTTGAAGTCTATCTCCACCATTTATTTGCCTTGTGACATTATTTTCTCCAGAGTTTTTTTTTATTGTTGTTGTTTTCTGTGTGATGCAATCATAATACTGACCTCATAGAGTTGCTGTGAGGATTGAATGAGTTGAGTGCATATATATGTATGTACTGTGCTTGACATTAACCTCCCTCCCTTTTTTGTCCTTGATCCGTAAGAACTGTTTGTAGAGTATGGAACATATACATTGTGTAGGTAAATACACTAGGAAGAGAGTCATAAATGTCCAAATATTTGGGTTTTTAAATGTTAGCATGTGGAAGTTATTCTTAAATTTATTAGAAAAGATGATGGGTACTTGATTGTACTGACTGTTTTGACTTGATTAGTTACATAGCGGTCCTTTGAACGGCCCAAAATGGCCTTGATGAATGCTCGGTACAATTGATTCAGAAATGCCTCCTAATTTACAGCTGAGAAGCTGTCAGCTTGTTAAATCAGAATAAATGTTGTAGTATGTTAGCTTTTATGAACAAAGGAGCATCATTTTCAAGGAATGATACCTCTCTCTGTGAGCTTCTTTAAAGTTATTTGTCAGTATCCATCTTAAAAGGACAGAAATTCACGTGGAACACTGTACACAGCTTTTCTTAGCTGACTTGTTTCACCCCAACCTTTAGCTGGAACATACACTGTGAACAATAGAATGGGTGTTGCAGACTGTCACAACCAGAGCCGTGGAAAATGTGTGTGTGTGTGTGTGTGTGTGTGTGTGTGTGTGTGTGTGTGTGTGTAGGGTCCGTATGTGTGACCATCCTCTAAAATTAAACACAACTTTTTCCTAATTACCTACTAATTTGAGTTCTATATGCCATTCCCAGACACCACTGATTTGGTTAATCAAGCATTGATCACACACAGAATATTTTATGCTTTTTTTGTTCTGCTCTATAACATCTGATATTCAGAAACTATACCTCATTTTAGATTCTCTTTGATTTTTTTCTTGTTCATATTAGTTCTTCACAGGGTTTATATTGAACAATTCAGCCTTGTGAAAGAAAATTCATGCTTTCCCAACATTATATTTAATTGTGTGCCCTGTTGCTTATCAGCCATTTGATTGATGTACCTTGCACATTTTGGTAACAGCAGCCTCTTTCTCATATTCTCACTCAGTGAGGGTATCACCTTGTAACCTAATTTCTTCTCTTTATCTTTGTTAGGTGAAAACGGAAGAATTATTTTGACTTATAAGCAGCAGCTGGGCTTGGCTGTTACTTTCAAGACATCCTTGCACAACAAAGAAAACAAATGCTGTTTTACTCCATAGGCATTGAATTTGAGATCCTTCCTCACAAGCCTTTTAAATCACCTTTTGTCCCAAGGCTTCTGGCCATCCCTAAATCGGGAATTCCTCTAATCCTGGCCATACTTTGCATGGACAACTTCATTTTACATGGTATTCAAAGTGATAGCTGTGGAGGATGAGCATTCTTCTAAATTCTTTGTTGTAACCAAGTTTGTTGCTTCCAGCAGTATTCATACAGGGGAATTTAAATGGTCTGATTTTCCTATAGCTGTTTCAAAATAGCAACTTATACTGCCTAATCAAGCACTTCACAGGGTTTAGCTGACATGCTGGCCTTCTAGACTTTTGCATTAACACTTTCTGAGATAAAATAAAAAGTCCAAATCTATTCAGTTAGAGAATTCAAATCTAGAAAATTCCTGGAACAGTTTGCTTGTTTGAAGAGTTTGATTTTTCATTTGGCTGTTGTTTCATTTGATTATTCTATGTACCACTTGTAGTCACCTTTTTACAATTACCTCTTAGAAATAGTTTTTTAAAGATACAGTAAAATGTACCAATTTTAAGTGTAGAATTTGTTAACTTTTGACAAACACATATGCTGGCAACCATGACCATGAACAAAATATAGAGTATTTCCAGCACTCTTCCCATCACTCCTCCTCCCCCTTTTCTCACGTCCCCTCCAAGGTGACAAGGAGGAAGAACATCTGTCAAGGCTGTCATTCTTGAAAGAAAACACATAACCTAAACCCGGTTGTAACCGTATGACTTTCCTTTAACAAAAGCAACATTTGCGGTAATGACTTTATTTTAAGCAGAGACATGCAGGCAGCAAAAGAGCTCTTTGATGACTGGCAGCTGAAAGTGGAGGAGGGAGGGAAAGATGGAAGCGAGTGGGTGGTGGGCAGTCCTTTACTACAAATACAATTCACTCGGGATGCTGTACTGGCTTCAGAGGGAGCCCAGCTTCCTGAAGCTTTAGCAAAAGGGATAAATTATAGTTGACATCTGCAGTGAAGGACAGCAAGATGACCCAGGGGGAAACACGTCAGATGTAAAGTGGGTCAGAGAGATACGTAAAACTGTTATCAACAAAGTTCAGTTTGGTGCAGAGACCAAAGGCAACTCCTAGAGAGTCAAATGGTGGGAGAAGCATGTGTTCAATAACAGAAGTATACAGAGTGTACTGAATACTGGTCAAGTTGCTGACCTTTAATTAAACTAAATAATTCTGCCAGGGTAAGGCAGACATTGGAGTTCACAGTGGCTGACATAGTGGGTGAGAAGATGAGACAAAGAAAGGCAGTTGTTAATCCCAATTAGACAGGCTTCATTTTTGATGAGATAGGTCTGAGTTCTCTTCCTACCACATTTCTGTGGGCGTTTGATATTGTTCAGACAGCTCAATTACAGGATTTCGATGCCTTTGCTCGTCCAATCAATCATCTGTATTAAGGTTTGGGCTGTTTGTGTGCTGTAATATGCTGATGAGGTTGGCATTTCATGCACGCATTATAAGAAACGTGGGATTCCTAAATGCTCAAGCTATTTTTGATTTAAATTGTCTGCACACGGTTTGATCTAAAAACATTAGTTGGAAGTCTGAAGAAGATAGAAGCCTCCATTTTACTGTAATCAGATCCTATTTTTCTCATCATTCCATATGTATAACATTATTTAAATCAAATACATGCAAATCGACCCATAAGACAAAAGAAAGGATTTCCCTGGGGGTTCCTTTGCAGGCATCCCATGTGAGTATCGGTTGGATTCCTGGTTGCTCCATTTCTGACCCAGCTCCCTGCCAGTGTATCTAGGGAAGCAGCAGAAGATGCTCTACTTGGGCTTCTGCCACCCCTGCAGGAATTCAGCTTCCTGGATTTTGCCGGGCTCAGCCCCTAGCTGTTGTAGCCATTTGGGCAGTGAGCCAGTGGCTGGATGATCTCTTTCTTCTGTTACTGTCTGTATAACTCTGTCTTTCAAATAAATAAGCAAATGTTTAAAAGGAAGATTTCTTTGGAAAGTGAATTCAGAGTACTTAAAGTCATGGAGGGAGGCAGAAAGGGACATGCCATAGTCAAACTCCTGTTTAAGTTCAGATTAATTTTGCAAACATAAGAGGATTTTGACGATGACTGAGACACCGGGGAAGCTCTGCAGCAGTGGTGATATAAGAGTTTTTGGCTGTCTCTGACAAGGAAAAATACCAGTGACTTAGTTGATTCTGGAGGATCTCCATGGAATGCCTGTGGAATGCTATCTCTTTGGGATAACTTTTATTTCACTAGGATTCAGTCCATTGGTTTCTATTTGTAAAGTTCTTTTCAACACAACTTTTTCATGCACTAAGATATCTTCGATGCTCTCTATGTCACATGACTGCTTATTACTGTTTAGTTGAAACACATAAGCCTCAAATGTGGGCACAATTTTTGCATAGCCATGCAGCTGAATTACGATTTGCTGTGGTTTTCGTTAATTTGCAACAAACCAGGTTGCCTGATTCTTTCCAAGACAGATGCCTGCTCCTTCACTTTTGGTATATGCTGCTCTTCATAAAATTAGAGCCCTCAACTCATTTCCTTTGAGATAGGTGAAGAACATTATGGATTTATCAGGATCAGACTGTAGTACCATATATAAAATTTCGTTAGGATTTTTTCCCCAACAATGGAAGTATATTCTGATGAAGCAAAAAAAGTGCATACTGCGTTCCACTCTAATTATACTAGTCACCTTTTAAATATTTTCCCCCTTTGTTTTGTTTTCCTCACTGTTTGGAAACACTAGTTTTTCCTCTTTCAATTTTCTGTTTTCATTCTGCAAATGTGGCTACCTAACAAAGACTTTAGCATTCCCTCCTACAGTTATTAAAGACCTTGACCTGTTGGTCCTAATAAAAGAGTTATGAACCATGTCCTACTAAAATGACTTCACTCCCCCTTACTCCCTCACCCTGATAAATTCGCTTGGTGGGTGATAAAACACTGTATTGAAATGGACACATTTGGTCTCTGTTAAAACTGTTGGTGGTGATTTCTCTGCTGTTCGCATTACAACGAAGGCAGCTAGAGAATCCTCTCAGGCCGTCTCATAACGTGTTCTTGACATATTCCACGAACTCCTTTGGGAACAGCAAATTATCCTGTCTTGCAAGGGTCGTTATGTAATATGACCTCATCTGGAGAAACTACGCACACAGAAAGGAAGGTAACTCAAACTGGGAAAGCAACCTTTATTGTTATTATTTTTTTTTAGATAACATTGCGCAAAAGCTCTTTCCATTTCTTTTGGTTTGTGTTTTTTTAGCTTCCTCTTGTGAGGGACTGTCATGGAGGGCTGGTAGGTGTCCTATGCACACGCATGACTTTCACTCTTTGCTGTTCTGTTTCTGAGTGATTTCAAAGTAGATCGGTGCAGATGAACAGAACCTATACATTTGTGTTAATTCTGAGACCTCATGTTCTGTGTTTTCTGGTAAATACTTCTTCCATTTGCTCTCTTGATGAGCATGACATCAGTCTCACACGGCTTGAATGCTGCTACGTCCACAGAGATATTTGAGAAGAATTTAAAGTTTTTCTCGCCTTTGTTTAACTTTTTCTTAAAAAGTTTTATTTGTTTGAAAGACAGATTTAGTGTATGTGTGTCAGTGAAAGAGAGAGAGAAAAAGAGAGAGAGAACTTGTATCTGCTGGTTCACTAATTAAATGTCAACATTATTTAAGTGAAAGTACATTCAAATTGATCTATTAGACAGTAGAAAAGAGAGCATTTCTCTGAGGGCTGCATTGCTGGCATCCTGTGTGAGTACAGGTTGAGTCTGAATCTGGGAGATAGGAGTTTTTATCGAGTCTTCCATGTAGGTGCAGTGACCCAAGCACTGAACCATCTTCTGCTGCTTTCCCAGGTTCATTAGCAGAGAGCTGGATTGGAAGTGGAGCAGCCAGAAATTGAATTGATGCCCATGTGGGATGCCGGTGCTGTGGGTGATAACTTTACCTACCGTACGCCACAATGCTGACCCCTGAAGAAGACATTGCTGATGAATTTTTAAAAATAGATTTGAGGTACTATTCTTCTGCTGCGGTGGCATCTAGGTGGCGTTGGGGGGACTGGGACCTTGGTCTGGGGGTCAGCTGAGCAGACTGGGCCTGAGAACTCTCATGTGTGTTTGGGTTCCAGGCAGACAGATAGGAAAGTGAAGGGTTTTAGAACCCGAGGTTGGCATGCTGATCTGGCGTGCTGGTGCACTGGGCTTATGGACTGATTAACATGCTTGAGTACCAGCTGGGCAGGAGGGTTTTGTCGTAGGGCAGCACATACGCCAGAGGACTAACTTTGGGGCTCCAGGCGGGTGGGCAGGGCTCCAGGCCAGCACACCATCCTGCCAGAAGACTGGACTGGGGAACCCATGTGCTTGTGGGTGCAGGGCCTGTTGATTGATCAGGAAAGGGATTATTGGATGTGTGGAAAAGGGGACTGCTGAGTGAGTACATTAGAGGTGAGGAATGACTTCTGGGGGACTTCTGCTGACAAGGCCACTGTACTTCCAAGTAAGTGAGGAGGCTGAGGCGAAGTGGTTTGGAAGAGGGAAGCTATAGGACCTTTCTGGTCAGACCAAATCACCTGCCTACATGGCAGACCTGAGCTGAGCTATTTAGCATCAACCAGCACTGACCAGCACTCAGTGCATACTAAAGTTGGGCTGAGAGCCAACCTGGCAGGGCTAAATCACTGTATCCACAAGTGGCTATCAGAACAAAGGATGGGTAATGGACCATGGGCTGGACCATGACGCTGACCAGCACACGAAAGAACTAGGTTTTGGGACATACTATACTTTGTGGGGATATGTGGGCTCACCCCTGTGTAACTACAATATCTACTTGTCTGCTCAAGAGCTGGGTGGGTGATGGGCTGAGCTAGTCATGACCATGGAACTCTAAACACTCATGGGTTTTAGGCATTGGGCATCTTTCACCACTTTCCCAGATCGTTAGCAGGGAGCTGGATCAGGAGTGGAGCAAAGGACTAGAATAAGCACCCATTTGGGATGCTGGCAATGCAGACAGAGGATTAGCATATTATGCCTCCACACTGGCCAGGCGCTGTCCTTTCTGTGCATCAGCAACGTGCATAGTGAGACATAATTTACCACTGCAATAAGACTGTCACATTTTAGGAACATCTTTGGAAGCCATGGCTGATCCACCACAGAATACAACCTGTCATTTGGAGATTTAGCTTTGTGTCACCTTCTGAAAGTTTCAACATGCCCTTCTTCCATTCTTTGCTCCCCCATAAACGCCCAGAGGTGTCTTGCTTTTAGCTTTTTAGACCAACATTAGGAGTAGAAGCTCTAATAATACTGCTTCTTGCTTTACTTATTAAAGCGTAGGTGAGTGTTTTTCTCACAAGCTCTGGCAGGATGAGAAGATGGTCATGTTGTCCAGGGCCTAGGATGGGTGGGAGGGATGTGGCTGACTGGAACCTTCCTCTCCTACTCAGACTCATCTGCTATGGTTTTTGCAGTTCTGCAAGCAGATGGTGCAGTTGCCAGTTCTAGAAAACCATGCCCTCAGAACTCACTGAAGCAGGATTCTTTAACTGTTTCCAGAAGATAATCTCCATCTTCTGGATGAGAGGGAGATAAGTACTGAAAACTGCTTGGTTGCTTCTTCTCACAAGTTGTGACAGGTCCCAGCTCTGAAAGAGATTTAAGATTCAGGTGGAGGACCCTGCGTGATAGCGTAGCAGTTAAAGTCCTCGTCCCGCTTCCCATCCAGCTCCCTGCTTGTGGCCTGGGAAAGAAGTCGAGGATGGCCCAAAGCTTTGGGACCCTGAATCTCTGTGGGAGATGTGGAAGAAGTTTCTGGCTTCCAACTGGCTCAGCTCCAGCCATTGCGGTCACTTGGGGAGTGAATCATCAGATGGCAGACCTTCCTCTATGTCTCTTCTCCTCTCTGTATATCTGCCTTTTCAATAAAAATAAATAAATCTTTAAAACAAAAAAGATTCAGGTGGAGAACCTGAACTGAGAATATAAAGACAACTGAAGGCATGTTGAGGTCAGAATCTTCCCATACTTCTGACTTTTGTGGCTTTATGGTTATAAAACTTCCCCTTCTTCAGCAATGTGCTTTTGTGATGTTTGTCTATCCAATCTTTTCGAAATAATAAGTGATTTTATATCTGTACCTTGTAGCCTCCTTAAATATTTCTTGAGATTGTGGAATTTCAACCAGGAATCTTACTGTCATAAATGGATTTTAGAACAAACAGTGTGGTTCTTCACAAGAATATAACTCTATGGTGGGAGTAGAAATGCAATGCACACTGCCGAGCAGCTGATATGAGTGGGAAAAGAGGGTTTTGCAGGTCATGTACTACCTGTGACTCAGGTGGCCTGCAGAGCCATGCCATTAATAATGAACTGCCCTGTGTGACTCCAAGGAAGAAAACATGAAGTTTTTATAGGGGTGAGTGTGTGCAGCTCATCTTTTAATCTGATAACAAATTATTTCAATATAAAACACTGCATCTGTGCAAGCTAGTTTGACAACTAGCTTTGAGAGGGATTTGTTTTGCACTGCAAGGAGAGAAATGCAAAGAGCATGTCAATGGAGATGGGAAGCCTGGATCCAGGGGTCAGCTTTCCCACCTCCTACCTGCGTGAACACGGGTCTCTCCTGAACCATCTCAATGTGTCCCTCTGGGTATCTCAAAGTTGGATTTGCATGAAGATTTAGACTCAGTTCATGAGAGTCCCAAACTGTCACTTTTTTTTGAGAGGAAATTTGGACAAAGTAAATTTTTGCTAGAAAATTTACTGTATTCTTCAGAACTCTAACTTGCAAGTAATAGACATTATCTGAGGACAGCTTACAGAATCTTTGGGAGGGCTGCAGTGAAAAAACAGAGATAAACCTGTCAGAAGGAACATTCTCCCTGTATCAGAACCAGTGTTCAGCTGCCAAGATATAGAAAGAAAATTTTTGTAGCCACTCTGCACCAGAGATTGATTTTTAACCTAACCAATGATCCCACCACTATGCCCACTACCACTGCTGTGTGAAATATTCAATTTGTAGTCCTTGTGGTCCCTTGTCCCAGAGAGACAAGAAAAGGGAAAAGGAGTTGATTTCTTGGTTACAAGCTTAAGTCTCATTGTAAATTATGCTAGCAGAACAAACACCCAGCATTTTTGGCATTGCTAGTGAGCTTTTCAGGTAGGAATGCAGCAAACATAAAAAAGAGTTAAACTCTGAGCAACCAAAATGAACATCTAAACATCCACACAGGTACAAGTGTCACTACACAATGCAAGGATTCTGCGAGATAGACAGTGTCCAGGAGGAGAAAGAAGAAGTCCTCTGTCCCAAGTTTGGAGGGGAACAAACCACAGACCTGGAAGCAACCCAGCTGGGTGGTAACTAGGAAAATCAATTTTATGCTTTTTTTTTTCTCAAGGGAAAACGAAGAAACGAAATGAATACCCAGCCTTTATAATCACTTTTAAAGGGTGATGAATGGGCACTTACATCTTCCTGCTGGAGTAGAAGCAGGAATGGGATGTATCCCTAATGGGATAATGGAACAGTGCTACAGTGTTTTAATTTCCCCATTTTAGTAGGATTTAGGCAGCTGTGATTAACCTGACAAATCAAGGAGAGGATGATTTGAAGGGATCCAAACAGCTGAGCCAATCTGGCACTCTTCCCCCATGCCTCCTAGAGGGCCTCATCAGACAATGCTAGGCACCACTCTTGGTACAGATTCTCTGTCAGCCTTCCAAAGCTTGCTCTCTGTGATGCTAAATGCTAAGGCCAGGGCCAAGATTCTTTTGGCTCTGGTCCCTTCGTGTGCCCACGGTGGCTGTCTCTAATCCTGTTTTGGAACAGTATGCAGTAGGGAAGATCTCACTGAGAGATAATCAGGCAGCAGTTATCACACCCAAGGTGGCCTCTGGATTATGAGACATGTATATGTTTAGCAAATATTTATTGAACACCCACAGCTTCAAGATGCAGGGTTAGGCTCCGTGGTGATTAGAAAAACAGAGAAAATAGGAAAACACTACCCTGGACTCAGGAAGATGAAAGGGAAGGATGAACATATGGTGTGGAATGCTGGCTGGAAGGGACTCATATATTTGTGCAGAATGGAAATGTTTTTAGGTTTAGTCTTGGGCTGCCCTGGACTGTGAGAATCTTCCTCCTTATGGAGCAGGTTATGCCTGGGAATCAGCTGATGAGCGCTGGACCTTTTGGGCATGATTAGCGAGGTTATTTCAGGCCCCCAAGCCTCAACTTGACCTCCTGGAACTGGCGGCAGCAAAATTCCAAGTCTCTGGGTATGAATGCCAGATTTGCTTGGGACAGCCTGTTTGGGGTGGGGGAGTGTTTCAGTTGCCAGTTTAAGGTTAACATTATACGTCTCATGTCTGCCAAGCTGTCTCCTTTGTGGCTCATTTTGCTTTGGTTAAACACATAGAAAAATGAACTCAGGTGGTCAAAAGAATTCTAATGAAGTCAAGTTTTTATTTAAATTGCTTTGTATTTGAGATTCTCCCCTAAAGAGAGAAACAGCTTTCCAAGGACTCTACCAATACTCTCATTGTAAAAGCAAAGGAAAAGAAAGAAAAAAAAGAAAGAAAGAAAGAAAGAAAGAAAGAAAGAAAGAAAGAAAGAAAGAAAGAAAGAAAGAAAGAAAGAAAGAAAGAAGCCTATCCCTTTGATTTTCTTCTCTGAAAAACAAACTCTTTGATGCCCATTGAGGCTGACCTCAGGCCCAGGCACGGGGAGGTGGAACAGAATCTTTTTCTACAGCAAACATTCTTGCATGAAAATTTTTTGCAGGCTTTGGTTAAGAAGGCCCAGGCGATGCATGCAACAGGTCTGAATATGCAGTGCCATGTGGCATGAAACTCTAGCTGCTGATACAGGATGGTGTTGCAAGTTGCAACCAGCCAGCTAGTGCTATTCCTATGCTTGTCTATCATGTACAGTTCTATGCGTGTCCATACATTGGAAACTATGACAAGTTTCTATAAGATGGTCTGGTTGTCACCACTCTCAGATTCAGATTTAGGGGAAGTGCATACCCAGGTTTCATAGAGCTAAGTGTAAGCATTGTGGTCAACAGATAGCTTGTGTCTGTCATCATGAGGCCACACGGAGTTTGTGGGTACTTTGCTCTTTAGTACAGAAGAGACACATTGGTTAGAAGCTGCTGTAGGTGAGGAATTCTGTTCATTATAGTTCAGTCATTTTGGCTCTTCTACAAGAGATCAACTGCTCTGAGTAGTTTGGGAAAAAAATGGATATAGAAGGAATGAAGGCCAGTGTGCTATGGCCCCTTGTTCTTTTAAGAAGTTTTTAAAATTTTCATTTTTCTGAAAGGTTAGGCAGAGGCAGAGGAAGACCGAGAACAGGAGTGAAAGTGAGAGCTCATTTGCTGGCTCATTTCCCCAAATGCCTGCAACATTCAGGGATGAGCAGACGGAAACCAGGAATCTGGAACTGTACAGTGTGGGTACCCTTCATCAGGGGTGGGCACCCAAATACTTGAGCCATTCATGTCTCACCTCCCAGGATGTTCATTAGCAGGAAGCTGGAATACAGAGCCAGCCAGGACTTCAACTCAGCCATTCCAAAGGGCTCTCAGCCTTCGTTCTTACCCTGGTCATGTTCACATTGGTTTCTAACTTCTTTGTTATTAGGGGTGATGTGCTTGTAGCCAGTGCAATGCTGTGGTGTGCAATATGTGAACAGAATGATTGACATACCCTTCCTTGAATCCTGCCTAGCTGTGGAGGGAAGGCCCTTGGGCTTCTTAAGGAATATTTGATGAGAATGTTTTTATTTACAGCTCTGTTCACAGACATTTAGAATTTGCAACAACCCTGGTGATCGTGCTATTTCATGCTAGCGATTTGGTGGAATTTTCAGGGCTGACAGAAAAGGAGTGCTTGTATGTTTTGTGATATACTCCGATGACCTGAGCCAAGGCTGGTGACTCCCAGGGCAGCCATTACATGCTGTGCTGTGGTGAAAGCGGAGGTCTGTGTTATGATGCAATATTCAAAGATGGCAGTGGAATATACATTAGTAAAAGAACCCTTTTCTTTAACTTTCCCAGTGGAATGCCACTTTTAGCAGAGGAAGCTGTATATGCACCAAGGAATTATCACCCTGTGAACAATTACGTGGCTATTTTTCTTTAAAAAATTGATTTATTTTGGGCCCGGCACGATAGCATAGTGGTTAAAGTCCTCACCTTGCATGTGCCAGGATCCCATATTGGCGCTGGTTCTAATCCTGGCGATCCCGCTTCCCATCTAGCTCCCTGCTTGTGGCCTAGGAAAGCAGTCAAGAATGGCCTAAAGCCTTGGGAACCTGCACCCAAGAGGGAGACCCAGAAGAGCTCCTGGCTCCTGGCTTCAGATTGGTGCAGCAGCGGCCATTGCGGTCACTTGGGGAGTGAACCATTGGAAGGAAGATCTTCCTCTTTGTCTCTCCTCCTCTCTGTCTATCCACCTTTCCAATAAAAATAAATACATCTTTTTAAAAACTGGATTTATTTTTTATTGCAAAGGCATATTGATGAAGAAAAGGAAAGAGAGAGAGAAAGAGCTTCCATCCACTGGTTCATTTCCCAAGTGGTCTCAAGGGTTCGAGCTGAATTGATATGAAGCCAGGAGCCAGGAATTTCTTTTGAGTCTTTCACTGGGTTTGCAGGATCCCAAGGCTTTAGGCCATCCTCTCCTGCTTTCCTAGGCCACAAGCAGGGAGCTGGAAGGAAAGTGGAGCAGCAGGGACAAGAACCAGCGCCTTTATGGGGTCTTGGTGCATGCAAGACAAGTATTTAGTACTTATCATGCCAGGCCCTCAGGTGGTCATTTTTAATAGTGTCAGTCAAGGGTATTTAATTGGAGGGTTTATGCTAGATTTGAGTTTTTGGTATGGATACTCTTCCTTCCTCATTTATTCTGTTGCTGTTTCTGGAGATGTCGCAATCACTGTTACAATGAGACAGTAAGTAAGAGAAGTAAATCCAACACTCAAGGGGCATCAGAGAGGGAAGCAATAGTCTGGGGTATTGACAGCATAGTTGCAAGCTGCAGTAGTTCTGGAATGCTTCAATTCAGATTTCTTCTGCATGAATATTAAATATGCAGGTTAGAACTTTTATAAGTCAAGTTTTTGTCAATTATAGATAAATGCAATCCTAACGGATCTATGTGGTATCTTGATTTGAAATTAGCAAAATGTTGAGGGCTGAAGTAGAAGCTACTAATAATTATTATTCATTGGTTGAAAATAACAACCTGCCAATGTAGCATCTTTAATTGTAAACATGTTTATAATGAGAGAATAGCATATTTCCAAATAATTTCTCCAGAATTTTCACCTAAAGCACAAGTAAATATTCGTAGTTTTGAGACATGTAACATGAAGTAAATCTGTTCCATTGTTGACTGGTAGTTTTTTTCAAAAAATGAAAATATTTTAGCTTTTAAAATATTTTATGGTGCATGATATAATTCACTGATTATCAATTCATTGATTATAATTCATTGATTATCACTGGCTGATAAGCAAGTCAGTTTAGCTGGTATTGCCTAGAAAACATTTCTAAATTTAAAAAATAACAATAGTCTCACATATCTAAGTTTTGCAGTGTGACATTTCAATAAATGTATACATTATATTCTGATAATGTCAAAGTAATGAACTGTCCCGTCCAGCAGGACAGTCAACGGGGGTCACAACCACCTAGGAGAGATTGGGGGACAAGAGACATGAAGAATGGACAGCAAGACAGGATGTCTGATCAAGCTGTCAGTATATTGATTTTAATTGAGGGTTTTTATATTCTTCAGTAACTAAGGCTCAGGGAGGAAAGGAGAAACTAGGATGCAAGCCATGGTCTCCAGACCGATTGTTCTTGAGCAGCCACCATATCAACAATAGTAACCAGCATATCAACAATAGCATAGGTAATCAATAACAAGATGTCAGCAGGTACAGCATAAATCACATTCTAAAACACTTGCTACAAACAATTGAAGCTAAGCATGTGATTAGTTTCATAACTTCTTTCCCAAGCATCTAGCCAGCCAGGGATTTTCCACTGGCCCGTAGTTCTATATTCAAAATGGCTTCAGTGTGGCTATAGTACACGGCTCCTGACAATGAACACTCCCTTCTGCTTCTTATTTCCCTTATTTGGAAAATTTGAAATCTCTTATTTGTTCATAAAATCTATTATAGGTTATTATGAAGTATGACAAATAATTTTTAATATAGAGAGTAAAAAAAATGGAACTCTACCATTTTCTGGAGGACAGACTTTAGTTGTAAACACCAGTACTTGTCATGCAGGCAAAATGCTCATTAATGGACAAGGATGGCTCACCTTTGTGCACCTGCAACCAACAGCATTAGTGTCACCTGAGAATTTGTAAAAATTAAGTCTTAAACCTTATTACAGACCACTGATTTGGAAATGTCAGCGTCTGGGTCCGGCAATCTGTTTTAACAAGCCCTCTAGGTAATTCTGATGCAAACCAAAGATTACGAATCACTGCTTTAGATTCATTTCCATGTGGAAGAGAAACCACAACTATTTCTCATCCCCCTAGTTTTAGGTTCTTTAATATCTTTCTGATTTGTGGCTCATGGTGATCATCTCCAGAGAGAATATGTTGCAATGGCAAATTAGGAAGTTGGTTTTCTGTTTTTTCAAATTATCCTGTCATCTAAGATGTGGTCCTTTTCTCCCAGGAGCCCTAGGTGAACCACTAACATCACATTTCCAAATTTGGGTTAATCCACATAACTGAGGGGACATTAGTACAAAGCAACCTATCTCTTTTAATTTACCTTTCTAAGAGCAAATCAAATCAGGACAAGGTTAACTTTGTTTTTTAAGTTTCAAAGAACTTCTTAAGGCTACAAAAATAGAATTTGCTACCATTAACTCTGAATATAAATAACTCTGTATTAGCCATTTGTTTATTACATAGGTAGGAGGAACAAATGCAGCCAATAGATCTTTAGTTAAATATTTGTTGGCTTCGAGACTTTACTAAAGGTTACTGCTACAACTAAAGGAGCACACTTTAAAAAAAACAAGGTAAATAACATATAGTGAGCTTTGTTTATTTCTACTAAAGGCTTCAAATCAATGACCTATTTGTATCGTCATAAAAATCTTTGAAAGGAAATACACCTAGCTTTAAATTGCATGATACTATTTACAATTTGATTATTTGGGGGGAGAGAGTGTCTTAAGTGCTGCCTGCTTCATGATTTCCTTATACCAAAAAGAAAGCAAGTGCATGCAAAAGAACAGTCTGCTGCTGCTGCTTCCATCATCACAGACCTGTGTTGAGTACGTGTTTATCCACCTGAATTTAACATATCTGATTTCGGACCCGACACGATAGCGTAGTGGTTAGTTCTTGCCTTACACGCACCAGGATCCCATATGGGCACTGGTTCTAATCCTGGCAGCCCCGCTTCCCATCCAGCTCCCTGCTTGTGACCTGGGAAAGCAGTCAAGGACAGCCCAAAGCCTTGGGACCCTGCACCCGCGTGGGAGACCCGGAAGAGGCTCCTGGCTTCAGATTGACTCAGCTCCAGCCATTGCAGTCACTTGGGGAATGAATCTTTGGGAGGAAGATCTTCCTCTCTGTCTCTCCTCCTTTCTGTATATCTGCCTTTTCAATAAAAAAAATAAATAAATCTATTTAAGAAGATATCTGCTTTCTAGAGACAATATTAATTTCTCATTTATCATCTATGTTGTCTTTTGGTTTATATGGCTCAGTTAAAAATAGAATTGTAAGTACTGATCAAATAAATATCGAATCCTTCTCGTAGCAAAATCTGCTATAACGATGCATTTAAAAGAATACAATTCCACTTGGACCTCTGTTACTGTGGCATAACCACAAATGCATTAGTAAATCTTTAAAAATCAGAAGTTTAGTACACAGAGAATAAAACAGTGTCTATCTGCTGTGGGATGGATTAGGGGGATAGAAGCATTGTGATTTACAAGTTGAGGGATAGAAAGTGACTGATATGTAAGATGAGTAAATGCAGACATTCAATGTACAACATGAAGATTACACTCAATGATAATGTAGTGCTCTTGCGAGTTTTGCTGAAAGAAAAGGTTTTTTTGATGTGCTCTTGCCTCACATACATACACAAACAAGGATGAGTATGTGGGATTATAGATATGTTAATTTGCCTAACTATAGTCATCATTCATTATATGTAGATCAGAACACCATCTTGTATATCTTAAATATATGTAATAAAATTAAAAGAACCTGTCATCTACTCTCTTTCTGGAATTAAATGCTTGCTTTTATTTAAAGTTTTATTTATTTTTGTTTGAAAGGCAGAGTTCTAGAGAGGAGACACAGAGAAAGAGTGAGAAAGACATCTTTTTCCACACCTTGCCTCACTTCTCAAATGGCCATAATGGTCAAAGATGAGCAGAGCAGATCAAACCAGGAGCCAAGAGTTTCACCCATGTTTCTCACATGGAGGTAGGGACTCAAAGAAATGAGCCATCTTTCTCTGCTTTCCCAGGCCATAGAAGGGATTTGAATTAGAACTGCTGGAACTTGAACTAGCACTCAATATGGGATGCTGGTGCCGAAGGTTGAGGCTTAGGTTACTGCGCCAGTCGTGTCAGCCCTTCCATTGTTCAAAAGTTCATGTAAAAACTGCAGCAGTGTATGTCAGAATTGGGAGATTGGCAATAAGTTGTCACGTACCTGCAGGCTCACAGATGTCCTTTGGATTCTTGTTATTCAATATTTTAAACTTCAATTCTGACTAAACACAATCTGAATAGTGTATAGCCAGGGAAGGAAGGCTAAGAGAAGTGCATGAACATAACTGCTCCAACTTTTCTTGGAACTTGCAAATATTTGTACTACTGGAATACCCATCTGGACACAGCATTTTGATTCTATGCTGGGAGCCCTGAAAATGGAACAAGAGAGAAGAGAAAAATGCTTAGTGAAGAAAGTTGGCAGAGGTAGGCTAAAGATTGAGCTTAAAAAATTCTCAGGACAGCCTGAGTGGAAGCAGGGAAGTTCAGGGTATCAACAGAACCCAAAATTGGCACGTTCCATGTGTTTTTCCTGTCTCTTAAGCCAGATGTGTGCTGAGGTATTTTCCTTTTCTCAAGATTGCTTTTTTCATTGCTTTGCCCCCTATTTTAAAGACACTGGTGATATTGGGTTTTAAATCTAAAAATCAAACTACTCAGCTGTAAAACTGTTCACATCACAGGATCCACATCTAGTTTGGCTTTGAGGGACAGGCAGAAAGGTATTTCTGGTCCACCTTTCTTTGGCCCTGAGAAAATAGACACAGAGAGGAAATGCCGGAGACAGCCAGGAACTCAACCTCTGCAACCTTGTGTGGCATGAAGGCATAGCACGGAGACGCGTGAGCTAGCTTGCTGACCAAGGCTCCAGTTGATAGCAACACTGGTGTTACTCTGCGCCATCCTGGACTATACTGATGTTGTTCTTTTCATATCTCTTCTGATTTGAAAACCAAAAAATGTTAAACCTCTTATTTGCCTGTGATCAATGATTTTATCATGTATAGAGCAAGATCAGGTTTCTGAGGGAAGAATTGAGATTCACGGCACTAATGAAGTTATCTGGCGGGTTTCGAACGCTGATCTGCAGAAGCTTCCATGAGCATAAGGTGAGCCCCACTGGGAGGCCAGGGCAGCACAGTTAAGCACTTTTCCCTTTGCATCTCTGTCTATAATCTGTCTTGTAATTTAGCTTCCAATAGAATTTTGTTTGATGACACGTTCCCATGCTAAAATGAAGTGTTGGGATCTTATTTGCCATAGGAATTTCTAGTGTATATAAAGTGATTCCAATACAATCTCATACACTGTCTGGAATGGTTGCTTGGATATCTGTATGGAGCCAGTCCTTGGTGGCCAGATTTCTCCTTCCCACTCCCCCTCCCCCACCCGCTGCAGTTTTGCCCCCTTAGGGACTTTACTCTAGTCATCTAACTTAGTCAATTGAGTTCTTCCTCCAGGATAGGTACACAAGTCTGATCTCCATTCCCTGCACATCATTCAACAACACCAGTGGACTCCATGTACATCTGCAGATGTAGACACAGGAAGATGGAGCTGCCCACCTGATTCTTCAAACCAGATGTCTTTAGGCCTTCTCAAGCATGCACACGTGTAAATAGTGAGCATTAGTATCTCTGAATGTTTGATATATTTTCTCCCAATGGCACTGGTCTCTTGATAGCTCCCACTTTCCAGCTTGTATGTGTGGTGTTGGGAAGATGTTGGGTTACTGCTATCTATTGTCTATCTAAAGGCACTGATTTTTTTTTTTCTACAGGTCTATCATCAAGATTAGTGAACTATTCTCTCTCTTGTGGATATTGATATGCAGTTTCCTAAGTTTCGATTGCTACCTACTCTGACTATAACCCTACCTCATTCCCAGCCTTTCTTCAGAAGAGATCACTGCATGTGTGCTGTCTGTTGTCCCCTGCAGTGGGCTGCCGTGAGGTGCGTCTGGAGACGCTGTCTGGGGTTGCCCAGTCACCCTCTCTGAACTCTGTGCTACAAGGTACAACTACTGCTCTCCAACAATTTAGTCTTCATTGTTTTTTATGGCATGCCCACCTGATTCTAATAGTGTAAGTATTTGTCAGGAGAATTTGAAGAATCCTGAGGCCTGGTTTTCCATCTCTAAGAATTATAGTTTAAATGAAAAAGGAGCCTGAGCATCAGGATGCTTGAAAACCTCCCCAGTTGATCCCAGTGTGTACCCAGAACTGAAAGTCATGCGTTGTGTTTAGCTGGGCTTTCAGAATATAACTACTCAAGTGATGTCAACCAACACCTGCAAGTCTCTAGAGCTGGGTAGAACAAATCCCATTTCAGCTGTGTCAGCATCATCCAGCAACTTGTAAGAAACATGGGTTTGCCATTCCCTCAAGACTATTTAATCAGGAACTCTAATGGTGGAGCACAGAGATTTGTGATTCTGATTCAGATTAGAAGTTGAGCACTAGGGTCCGGCCGCGTGGCCTAGTGGCTAAAGTCCTCATCTTGAACACGCCAGGATCCCATATGGGCACTGGTTCTAATCCTGGCAGCTCCACTTCCCATCCAGCTCCCTGCTTGTGGCCTGGGAAAGCAGTCAAGTACGGCCCAAAGCCTTGGGACCCTGCACCTGTGTGGGAGACCTGGAGGAAGTTTCTGGCTCCTGGCTTTGGATTGGCTTAGCACCAGCCAATGCGGTCGCTTGGGGAGTGAATCATCGGATGGAAGATTCTTCTCTGTGTATCTGACCTTGCAATAAAAATAAAATAAATCTTTTTTAAAAAAAACCCAAGTTGAGCACTAGGGTCGTGTTGTGGTGCAGCATGTTAAGCCACGCTGCCTATGATGTTGACATCTCGTGTTGGGAAGCCAATTCCATTCCCAATAGCTTGATATTTTAAAAAATATTTATTTATATTTATTAGAAAGGCAGATTTACAGAAAGTAAAAGAGACAGAGAGAAAGATCTTCCACCTGCTGGTTCAATCCTCAAGTAGCCGTAATGGCCAAAGCTGTGCTGATTTGAAGCATGGAGCCTGGAGCTTCCTCCTGGTTTCCCATGCAGGTGCAGGGCCCCAAGGCTTTGGAGCATCTTTGACTGCTTTCCCAGGCCACAAACAGGGAACTGGAAGAGAAGTAGAGCAGCCGGGATTAGAACCGCACCCATATTTGATACTGGTGCATGTAAAGCAAGAAGGACTTTAGCCACTAGGCTATCGCACTGGGCCCAACAATTTGATTTCTGATTTGACTCTTTGCTGATATACCTGGAAAAGCAACCAAAGAAGCTCCAAATCTTCAGGCCCCTGCCACCCACTTGAGAGACCTGAATGAAGTTTTTGACTTCTGGTTTCAGTCTGCCGCACATCTGTTTGTTGTATTCATGTGGGGAGTGAATAAGCAACAAGCAGATGAGAGCTCTCTTTTACTTTGCTTTTCTTTCTTTCTTTTTTAAAGATTTATTTAATTTTATTGGAAAGACAGATATACAGAAAGGAGGAGAGACAGAGAGGAAGATCTTCCTTCCAATGGTTCACTCCCCAAGTGACTGCAACGGCTGGAGCTGAGCCGATCCAAAGCCAGGAGCCAGGATCCTCTTCCGGGTCTCCCACACAGGTGCAGGATCCCAAAGCTTTGGGCTGTCCTCGACAGCTTTCCCAGGCCACAAGCTGGGAGCTGGATGGGAAGTGGGGCTGCCGGGTTTAGAACCAACGCCCATATGGGATCCTGGTGCGTGTTCAAGGCGAGGATCTTAACCGTTATGCTATCGCGCCGGGCCCCCAATATATATATGTATGTTTAGAACCACTCTACAATCCCACGTTTTCCCAGTTTTCACACATCTCACACAGGTGTTTCGTTTTCCTCGAAGCTTCTGCTTCAGGTTCCAGGCCCGTGGCTGACTGGAGCCCCATGAATCGGCTAATTGCAGAGTTTGTCTTACCAGGTAGACTTTGGAGAAGAGTATTTGGAGGAATGATGAAGCAGTGTTTTGTGGGCGATCGTCCCAGGCCCCCACCCTGCTGCATGGGGGCGTGGCTTAAGCCTAACCCTGCTCTGGGCCCGAGGCACAGTCTGCAGGCCTACAGGTGGAGGGCCACCACCAACATGACTAGCAGGTCAAGGAGGTACACCTGGAATATGACGTCTGACGTCTGACGTCACCGGAAGATCTCGGGAGATAGACGCGTGATACAGCCAATCACAGCGTCTTTGGTGGGCGTGCAGTTTACCGGAAGGCTCCCTTCTGCCCGCCCCTTCCTTACCCTTTAAAAGCCGTAACCTCTGCAGAATTAAAGCAGACGTTCCTCACCAGCTTTTCTCAGGTGGTTCTTGCACTGAAGTCCACGGCTGCTTCACCCTCGATGACCTCGGGGCCTGTTGGCAGGTTTAAACCCCAAGAACTGGCGCCATGAACAGGCACCTGAACTTCAAGACACAAAATCTCAGGACTTTAGAACCGGGACATCAGAACTTCAAAGCCTCAGGACTTCAGGAGCTCAGGTAAGATAGCCTGAGGCCCCAGCCTCGGCTTAAGGCTGCGATTTGCGCCCTAGGCAGCGGGCTCTTGAGATTTCCGCCCTAACCAGTGGGCTCTGAGATTTGCACTCTCACCAGTGGACTCCTAGTTTGCGCCCTATTCAGTGGGTTCAGACTTCGCCCAGAGGCGGGCGACCCCAGTGTGTGCTGTTGAGATTTTTACCCTTTGGTTTGGTTTCTGTGTTAGAGGATGTTTGGCTTTTTGTGCAGCTCCCAGCGCGGGTACTGTTTGCTTCTATGTGGCCGGGAGGCATAGGAGTTCCAGTCTCAGAACCCGAAGTGCGTAGTCTCGTCGCCTGTTTTGAATTTGAAGGGGAGGAAGGTGAGACCCCCCCATTGGAAGCTTGGCTGAAAGCTTTGCTCAGGTGGCAATTCTGGAGATGCTGATTGTGTTAGCCCGGCCTTCTATTGGTGACAGCTGGTCGCTTTTAACTCATCCAGTCTTATTTACCTGACCGTAAGTTTTTTGTTGCCTGGTCTGCTCACTTTTTGAATATCTTTATAAAATGGTAAAAAAGAAAACAAGGGAAAAAGAACGATTTTACAGAACTTGTTCTCTTGGCTTGTGAATTCTTCCTTGGAAGGTCTTTTGTTGTGATAAACTTTAAGTAAACTGACTTCATGCGCAGGTCTGTGGCAACTTTTAGGAACTTTAGAATTCAAAGAAGATATTAGTCTCTCGTAACTCTTAAGGTTTCACTTGTGACATTTAAAAAAATGTGAAATTTATATCGTAAATAACTTGGCATGCAATTAAATATCACACTAGTGAATTGTTTCAAGGTATAAGTTGAAATAATGTGCTATTTGTTGTCTACAAAGTATTCTCACATATTAAAGTAATTCTTGTGCTTTCGACCAAATTTCTCACCGCTTTAAATTGGCAAAGGTTTTGCATTTGTTTTAAAGCTGTTTAAGTGATTTCATGTCAATAACTGAGTCTAATCTATAATGTATTGTGCTAACTTCAACAACAAAAAATCTTGTTTCAGATATTTTTAGCCACCCTTAAAAAGGCATCCAAGAATTCAAAGGTTTTGAATGCTAGGACTTCCCTTGGTATTCTTACGAGGCCTCAAGAATGCCAATGGATTTATTTCCCGTTTTGTGGAGACAGTAGATCAGGTTGATAGGATTATATTAAGATTATTGCGGAATGGAGTAAAGTTTTGTCGTGTTCTTGTTGTATATGTGCATGGAGTTGTGAAGGTTTACATTTGAGTTTGCGGGCTTTTCATGATTTAGCTCTACAGTTGTATCTGGTTGATCACTGTGTATTCTCAGGATAGCTATATTTACTGGGAAGACTGAAAATCAGAGTTTTGCATTGATGGAGGGATTTCATAGTGGTGACTTTTTTTCCCCCAGGGTCTTGGTTCAGGACTGTTGAATTGATGGCTTTTCATGTATTGGTTTCTGGTGAACACTACTATTACTAAACTATTACTACTGTTACTAAACTCCTGCCCTCCCCTTCCTTACCCACTAAAACCTGTAGCCTCTGCATAATAAAGCGGACCTTCCTCACCAGCTGGTCTCCGCCGTCTCACGTATCCCAGAGGAAACCAGTTAACACTGTTCTGCTAGAAATCCTTCATCTCTCAACTGTGGTTTTTTTTTGGGGGGGGTCGGGGGGAGCTTTAATTTTGACCCTTATACCATATACCACTCAAAATATTTCCTTCTTTGAATCTTCAGAATATTATCCACATCCGATTTTCATTTCTCCAATAGACTGCTTGAGAGAAGCTCTTTATGACGGAAGGATGTTTATTTTTTGGCTTACAATTCAAATACTCCAGTCGGAGATTGGGTAACCCTGTAGATTTGGCCTTTGGGGGTGGCAGATAGGATGGTGGGGTCCACACAGAGGGTGGAGCACCTGATGAGCCAGGAGGCAGTGGCAGTGGCTGGGCCTGACTCCTGCTTTTATAACTGACCCTCTTACAAGACCCTCTTACAATAAATACCTTCTGAGCGAACATACCATGGACTTGGGGACTTCCCATCAACCCCACTTTTGAAACATTAGTTGAAGTAAGTAATCGCTACTACAATTAGCCTACGATGTGGGGGCTTAAATGTGTGCGTAGCTGGGGCCAAATATTAAAACAAAGCATCATGTAGTCATTGTTGGTCTCTCATCAGCTAACTCGTACTTCTCCGCCCATTAAAGCAACAGGTGTGTAAAAACACTCTTCTAATTTTCTTTACTCTTGCAGCTAGTAGTTACATGCAATACAGCATTTTTTTTTCTGTTTATTTTTTTCTCCCTGTTCTGTAATCCAGAGCCAGGCAAATCGTCTGAAATAGATTCCGTTCTCCAGGTTACAGATACCATTACGCATAATCATGGTTGTCTTCACGTTTGTGACCTGCTGTCTAATGCTAGCCACTGGCTACATGAAGAGATTGCTGAAGAAATGACTGGAAAATGAATATTCCAATCAGCAAGCCACCAATTTACCTGTTCTTTTTCATTTGTCCTTGTCTGATGGAACTGGGTTTTCTGGGTAGCAGAGAAGGGTGTCAGGCAGGCACAACCTTTAGTTGTCAGCCTCCAATATGATGAGCGTCATCTATATCAAATCCAAGTGAGTGAGACGAGAAACACGGTTCTTCAAGATGAACGAAAATGGGAAAATTGCGTAAGAGAATAGATTTTCTAAGTGGCAGAGGACAGCTTGAAATTTGTGTTAGACTTCCTAGAAATAAGAACTGCCAATGAATAAATCTGCTAGGTAGTGATTTTGAAAGTGTCTAAGATGAGGAAGTTTTTCCTTTACTTGACAAGGAAATAATGACAGTGAATAGATTATTCAGTGCATGGCTGGTGTGACTGAGCATCCGTTCAGGCAGGTGTGCTGTGCTCCAATATACATGATAATAGTTTAAATGTAAATAGGGTTAATGAATTTTAATATTCCTCTGTATCTTGTATTCATACTTTCATTTGCATAGTGACTTATTTCTCAAGACCCTTTGTAAATATAGTAATGAAATAAACATAAGAGTGGAGCACAAAGGAGAGCATACAATTAGCAGACAGCCCCTCTGTGAAGGCAAATTGGAATCCTATCACAGGATCGCAGACAGCGGGGCTGGGCAAGTCACATAAGCACACCAGCTGATCCCTCTTATCTAATGGGGAATGAATTCTCTCTAGGAGGTTTTCAAATAAGTACGTTGGCTTAACTGTAAGCATCTCAAGTGACCAGATGTCTGAACTTGCCTTTGCAGACTATATTATTGGGTGCCTCCCAGGGATGGGGTGTAAAAGATAAAGAACAGGGGCATCTACCTAGGCCAGCTGGGCTGGAGACACTGTCCTTGGGAACCGGGGCAAGGGGAGGAGATGGCCTTAGTTGAGTGCACTGGAGTGGAGCCCCAAGGTTGACTTTGCAGCTCAGAAAGAACCGTGGTGTCTCAGCACAGCATTCATTGTTTGTGGTGTCACTGTCATCTTGGCAATGATGAGGTACCTTGTGGTTACACATATCAACTAACAATGATGTTTAAGGTGGTTAATGATGATTATATCTTTAGCCTCTTTCTTTACCCCAAACCATTATACTCAGAGATTTAAAAAATATTTTTATCCAAAGTTTTCTTTTGAATATTGTTTCTCACAAGATTTTTAAAAAAATATTTAGTTTTATTTATTTAAAAGGCAGAATTACATATACACATAGGAAGATACGCATACACGCAAATACTGATCTTCCCTTTGTTGGTTTGTTCTCCAAACGGATGCAACGGCTAAGGACAGGCTACAGAAAAGCCAAGCGTCAGGAATTTCATTTTCCGCTGCTTTCGCAGGCCATTAACAGTGAGCTGGATCAGATTTGGAGCATCTGGAACTCCGACTCGTCTCCAGATGGGATGCTGGCGTCAAAGGCGGTAGCTTTACCTATGACACAACAACAGTGGCCGCCCCCACAAACTTCATCTCTTCATATACAACAAGTGCTCTTAAAATGCTGAGCTTTCTACTGTTGTTGGGTGTGCCATTCTTTTCCATGATTCTGTAACTAAGCCTGTGCAGCAGATGTTGGGGTTGCTAAGGGAAGCCCAGATGCCAGAGTTAGGACACCATGTTCAACTCCAGTCTATGAAACAGGAAATGTTGATTGTGGTGGGTTTGTTGAGTGGGTTTACTGAGTTACTGTGTGTAAACTCTTTGGAGGAGTTCTGACACCCTCCAGGCTTGTGAGCTTTACTTCTGGCTCAGTTCTTGGCCTGAAATGCACTTTTTTGGGGTAGATGACTGACTTCTGGTGAAGATGCTGCTTTGGATGACCACATCCGCATCAGAGCGCCTGGGTTGGGTACTGGCTCCACTGTCTCTCTCCACTTCCTGCTGATGTACACACCGGGAGGTAACTGGTGATGGCACAAGTGCTTAGGTCCTTGCTGCCGACCAGACAGACTCGGGTGAATTTCTGGCTCTTAATTGCTTGCATTTGGGTGGAGAACCAGCAAATGGAAGATCTGTCCCTACCTGCCTTGCAAATAAAATTTATACTTTCTCTCCCTCTCTGATTCCTTTCATCTCTGGGTCAAATATTGTAAGTCCAATTCCCCAGCTTTCCTACTCAGCGCAGAATTAACTGTTACCCTTGTGCTTTCCTAACACATATCAAGTATTTCTATCATTGAATAATATTTGACAAGATCTGTTAAATTTAGTTTCAAATGGTTCTCCTATTACCAAATGATATATTTCTCCAGGACCATACTGCATATTCAAGTGTGTATCATTCCTCTGCACCCTAAAAATCCTGCTTTTAATATTTGTTGATTAAATGCAAGCACAAGATAAGTCTGTATATTTTAGATGAGTTTGGTAGAGCACTTCCTGTATGCCCAGGATTGCCCTGGATGTGCATGTGGGTAAGGGGAATGTTGGCAGCAGAGCTGGCGTCATTTGTGAATTTCATTGTGCTGTAATAAAATGGCCAAGGCTAGATGGATGGAGCAGAAGGGAGCTGGACCCTGCCTCTGCTTAGTAACTGAAATCGATACCTCAGATATTTGGCTGCTTAGCAGGGTTTGAATAGCGTTTGCACCTTTGGGAAATTCCCATATTGGAAGTCTCTGTATCTCTTGCAGTCAGGACATCATTGTGTGATGCTGGGCTCTCACCGAGAGCCTATGGACAGCTTTGGTTTCAAAGAAGCTAAGGAAACAGTGCAGTGTTGACTTTCATTCTCTACTCTGTGTAACAATGCAGGCAGTTGATTCTTGTGTACCACAAAGGTAGTAAGGAGCAGCAGCATTTGCCCTGCAGGTGCAGAAGGTTTGGAAGACTCAGTTTTGGAGTTTAATTTATGAAGACAACAGCAATAGTAGCATCACTGATTTGGCTAGGTTCTGTGCTATAATTTGGAGCATTTTCCTGGAAATAAAATCTCTAATCTTCCCTCAATTTTGTAAGTTGCCTAATATCCTTTAAAAATATCTTATTTGATTGAATCAGAGCCAGAAGAGAGTCTTCCGCTGAAAACCTTGACTATTAGAGCTATCCTTGAACCGCTTTCTCTTGCCCTGTGTTTTCAGGCAGTAGTGATGACAAAAACGATAACATCAGAATAAGAACTCATAGGGTCTCCCAGACGTCTTGTGGCAATGGTTAACAGACAAAGGAATGTTTCAATCACATAGCACAGATATTTTCAATGTAGAAAATTCGGTTTTCTTATTTATAAAAGGCTGAAGTATGTAGTCTAAAATTAGAGGCATCTTTCAACCACATCAGCTGTTTTCTCCCACCCTTGCAGGTTCCAGAACAAAAGTGAGTTAGTGCCTTAATTTGATTACTCTGTGGAACCTTGAAAGCAAATTGGTTACAATCAGCAGAGGGAGCCAGCATCAGGAAACTAGGAGGCTGAAATGAAAGAAAGCGTTTCCAGGGGGAAAATGATCCAGCACAGCAGAAGGTCACGAAGAGTTCAGTTATGATTCGCTGAAGGAAAGAAAGATGGGGAGAAAGTAAAAAGATCAGACAATTGTTGCAGGAGTAATAATAACAGATTAAAAAACAGGGAAGAATGAAAAGGTATGATTAACAGCTGTCACTACTTCATTTGACAAGGCTGGTTAATTGCCCATGTAATCCTAGTGTATAATTTCCCACCTAGTATGCCTCGCTCGTGAGAATCGTAAATGAATTGCATGTGTTACTTTTGTTAGGCTGCAGAGGATGTGAATCCAAGGAATGGCTTTGACCTAGAAGGGCAGAGCCTGGTGCAAACAAACCTCCTAGACCTACGCGAATAGGTCTTTAGCTGTTTACAGACTGAAGTCTCTTTAGAGCAGGCATTGTGCTGTTTCTTCATCCTCCTATGAATGCAAAGTGGAAGCTCAGAGGGCCAAACTACCCTGACTGGATCCAGGCTCCCTGGGATGAAATGCGTTGTAGTCAGGAAAGCCACCAGGAAACTTCTTGCTTTATCTCCACTAACCACTGTCATGCAAAAATCCCCAAGTCTACAAAAATCCTCCTCCTCCTCTTTCTTCACTTACAAGACTCCCAGACTCCCAGACAAAGGCAGAGATGTGCATGAGGATCTGTGAGGGTGGGACACAGGCCAAGCTGAGATACATTGCTCGTACCTGTCTCTCCTCTTTTTTCGTTTGACCATCATTCATTGATTCTTGACAGATGTCAAATGCAATAATCAAAAAAAAAAGCAGAAGGAGTGTAAATTTTTTTTTCTCCTTTTTTAAACGTATTCATATTTGGCTGTTTCTATGTCTTACCTCCTACAAATGATGGCTAAAGGAAAACTTCATTTTGCCTATTTCAAGTGGCCAGATCTAAAAAATTGCTATACATTTAATTAATTAATTTATTTGCTTCAGAGGACTTTTCCCATTTATGTGTCTTTAGATTTAAAGATTTAATACATTCTAGGTGGGAACAAGTTTGTCAGATTCAGAAATTTCGTTATCTTCGAGTTAGAAAAACCCAATACTACCCCTTAGCAGTTTCTATATTGCTGCCATTCATGGAAGTAAAATTTCATTTCATTTTATTACAGGTTTTTACACTATTATGCCATAATCCTATTACTGTCATTTGCCACCTATTCTTTTTCTATGGTTCACTTGGATTACTATAGTATTTCTTTGAAAATTTTAAAGGAATGGGAATAGTTGTTTCAAAATGGGAGACATTTTCCTTGGCTATTGTTCCAGGTTTTTTTCTTTCCATAGACTCTAATTTCAGCATTGGAAATGTAAGGTTTACTTATTTGTACAGTAAGTAGTAATTGTTGTTACATTTGTTTTTCTCTTTGACTTTCTTTTTATTTTCTTTTAAAAAACATTGGAATATTTTTTTTCCTTGCGTGCTGTAGCAACAAGAAGGCCTTCAAAGCACTTAAGATATCATTAAAATATATTTACTTATGGAAATAGTCTGCCAGATGCAAGTAGAAAAAAAGATACTTGTTCTAATATGTCAGAATTATAGTAATATTAAGTGGAACACCCATCCTTCATGACCTCTTAGACAACTTATATAGGGGATAATTTCGTTTAGAAGCTCTAAGCCTGTTTAGTTCATTGTATATATTTGTACTAGCTATTTAAAAAATGGATCTCGTGATAATTACAGTGTGATTGTTTTCTGACTAGCATATCTTTTTAGTTTAGGCTATCAGAGTCCCTTTGAAGCCCTTTAAAATCCCTTCTAAGAATATTTCCATATCACAGTATAAGATCTGCACCAATATTAGATAGTAACAACTAGCTTTTGTCATCAAAATTTTTTTCAATTTCATTTTATGACACAGTTCCATAGGCTCTGGGATTCCCCCTAATCCCTCCCCAAGACCTCCCCCATACTGATTTCCTCCATATTACAGTAGTACAGCTTGTAAACAGCCATGATTCCATCATTACGGGCGAGGACCATGCATGGAGTCCAACATCTTATTGTCAAGATAAATGCAACAGTTTCATTTGAACATCCCTGCTGATAAACATTTTTCTACATTCATTGATAAGATTCTACAAACTCTGTAGGTACAATACGACTGGTACCCTGGAACACTAATAACTCGTGGCAAAAATTATTTAGCTGTCAATAGTCTTTTCTGAGGGTTCCCCTGACAAACTGTGGGTTTCTCTGACTCCACTCACCACGAGGTGCAACAAATACCTCGAATACAATGCCCCCCTGGAAGATGGAATCCCCAGAGGATCTATATCGAACAACTGAAAAGCCTGATATGCTTTTAATGCTAGGGTCTGATGACATCGGAACAACAGCCAGAAGCCCTGGGCGGTCCTCAGAAACAGAGGAATAGTAAACTTCCTTCTGGACTCAGGATAGGAGTTTCCTCTGTTCCTGCAAAGATTTGATGTTAGTGGCTTGCCACAATTTCTCTTGGATTTCAAGGACCATGACAAAATATCTTTGCAGTTCTGAAAAGATCTGATGTGGGACTGGGTGAAAACTGGGAGGTGATAGGTCAGCATTTCCCAGTATTATTAGCCTAGATAGCTGCCTACTTCCTGCATATTCACATATATTACAAATGTGAGTGTGTGTGTTTGTATGTGTGCACTCATGTAAGAGGGTAAAACTTTAGTACTGTAAAGATCTATCCAAGAGAATGGATAATAAAACCATGGAAATATGGTTTGGAAAGGAACCAGGAGTTACCAGACATTGGGATATGAATTTAAGATTGCCTGGGATCATGCTTTGTTGCTTGTGTCAAAAGGTGATTTTATAGGCATGTGGAAATACAGATATTGTACAGACTGGAGCCCAGAAATGTTATTGCTGTGTAGAATCCTCTGACACACACAAAGTACCTCTGGTTCGTGTTACATTACTTGTCTTGGTGGGCTTGTTCATTTGTTATGTTGGCTGTGATAGATTTATAAGACTCAGGTGATAGTGGTTTTTTTTTCTCTGAAGCATAAACTTCCTGCTTTATTTATAAGGAAATTTCAATTTAGACCTGTAAATATATGCCTGTCTATTTAGAATGACAAAGTAGCTTTAAATACATTTATAATTTTACACTCGATTTTTGGAAAATCTTTAGATGTGTGTAGTGGCTAGATTATAATAGACATGCTATGTGGCACAGATTGGTTCACTAGCAGTTTAGCTGCCATGCAGGGGGAGCCCCTCCTGAAAATAGCTGCTCATCAAGGCTGGCAGTGGAAGAATCTGAAATGTCACGAGTGCATCTGGTCTCTCTGGGCTGAAGAATGACTCCCAGGGCATCATACTGGACTGCATTAATTCTAGCATAGGTGTAAATCTAAAATCAAAGAGGGAAGGGGGATTAAACTTTGATACCACAAGTGCTGACTCAGATGGCCTAGCTAAATTCGATTATCACAGATAATGCCTTCTGCAACAGAGGGGTGGCAATCTCCATTGTGAAATTCTTTCCTCAGAATATCCACTTCACAGGCTTCCAGCTGATCAAGAGTAGGCATTGCAGCCAGCCTAGTTCCTTGGTGACTTGATCTTAAACTGACTAAATATAAAGGCCATCCAAAAGCTTACTGGCTCACAAATCCATGTAGTATTACAATTTGCCAGGAGACAATGCATGAAAAGCCAAAGAAAACAACTTTTTCAGGTTTTATTTAAATCAAAAGAAGCCCCTCCCCCCCCAAAGTCTAGAAAATGCATGTTTTTACATTTGATTGTTCCATGTTGTCAGTGGTTAGTCTTCTGGGACCTTTGCTTATGAAAAAGTTAAATGATTTCATTATATTTTGCCGGATCAACTGTATAATAGGCTTTTGCTCATCACTGAGTTGAATCCTTTAAAATGTTGAGCATTTTTGTCTTCTGTAGTGTCCAGGACCAGTTCTAGCTCTTTGAGTCCTTATACAGCCTAGGAAAGAGTTATAAAGAGATTTACATGTAAAAGATTTGCATACTTTCATTTAAAGCTCTTGCTGGGGTATAAAGTTGCATTAGCATCACTAATAAGATGAACTAAAAATGCTAACACAAATGCACAGGTAAAAGGAACTCGAATAAGTATCAAAATATTGAATTAGTATGTTAAGGTCAAATTACAGGTATGTGACTTCTTAATTTTTGTGTTTTCCATTTTTTTAAATGTCCAAAGCTGCTAACTTAATTGAGGCATTAAACTAATTCTGAATTAACATACTTGAATAACCAGGAACTAAAATGTTCAAACTTTTTTCTAGTAGAAAAAATTTGTTTAAGTTATAAAAGAGCTCTGTCAATATACACAAACTATATACTTCAGACAGTAACATGTGAGCAAAAGACTTATCAAGATATTGAATACGATTATTATCAATAACTCCTTGGTGGTCCACTTCAACGAAGATATCCAACCTAACCCATCTCCTCCAAAGCCCACTCCCAGGGAAAAGCACATACTTATCAACATTTTTAGCAAGTATGGTATGAGCATTTTTGAATAAAAAAGCCCTGGGCATGTTACAGTTTAATGGCCACCATCAACTGATCTGCACTTGGACTGGCATGCTCAATAGTCATTCTTGGACTTCAAAGTTCTTTTCCATCAAATTCATATACAGCATCATCTACATCCCTGGGATGCTCAAATTCCACAAAACCAAATGCTTGTTTCAGATCAACATCCCTTATCCATCTATAGCTCCATGTCCTTCTCCCTGGTCACTTGGTTTAGCCTCCTGCTGAACAGTCATGGTGTCCATACCGCTCATGGTGTCCACCTGGCATGTCCTTGAGCTGACTGTATTCATTAGACGCAGTCCTCCTTAAAGCGAGCAGCCCTAACCACTTGCAATCTGGTGGGGCCATGGAGAAGCCTTGATCCGAGAAGCCTTGCCCTCAAAGTGAGTTACTCACCTAATAGACAACTTTGGCAGCTGAGACCCACAGAGGTGAGTAGTCTGCCAAGAAGTGGTCAAACTGCCTGTAGACCAATAATTTAGCTCATCTATGTCTCTTGACAACTGACCCATTTTTTATCATATTTTGAGCCATACAATAGTAGAAAAACCAATCTAACAAAATAAACCTCTATTTATGTTCCTGATTATAATGGAAGGCTTATGTGAAATCAACCCTCTCCCAAGAACAGCTGGAAATGTAACTTCGTGAAGTCATAAGAAAATAAGATTTCAGGGCCCAGTGCGGTGGTACAAGTGGTTAAGGTCCTCGCCTTGCACGCCCTGGGATCCCATATGGGCGCCGGTTCTATCCCGGCAGCCCCACTTCCCTTCCAGCTCCCTGCCTGTGGTCCGGGAAAGCAGTCGAGGACAGCCCAAAGCTTTGGGACCCTGCACCCGCGCGGGAGACCCGGAAGAGGCTCCTGGCTTTGGATCGGCATAGCATCGGCCGTTGGGGTCACTTGGGGAGTGAATCAGCGGAGGGAAGCTCTTCCTCTGTCTCTCCTCTCTGTATATCCGCCTTTCCAATAAAAAAAAAATATAATAATAAAAATAAATCTTTTTAAAAAAATTTATTTTATTTTACTTTGGATTCCCCCTTAAACTCCCACCCCTGACAGGTTTTGCCCACATTGCTATGATAGTATAGTCCTTCATAAGGAGTCATTCCATCATTGCGCCTTGACAATGCTGGTACAGTGTCAGACAGTCTGGCATCCCATTGTCTACACATTTCCAACAGTTTCACTGGGAGTCCATCTTTTGGAATATTTATTATTTCTTACCATGTGTCATTCGGCAGTGATACATAAAGCAGCTCCATTTTAGAGTTTCCTAGTGTACTTTTTTGTACTTGGGTAGTTGCTGTGCTCTCCCATGGAGCAGACTCTGGACTGACAGTTTTCATTCCAGCTCTGTTTCATTCTCTGAATAATCTTGGACACAGATAAGCAACCCATCCAGGCCTGTTTCCTGGTCAACTGTAGCTTAAGAATGTTTCTCAACTCTGTGCATAAAGAAGCTATTATCAAGTGAGTGGGACTGCTCAGAAGTGTCTTTCCATCAGATAGACAATCTCTGCAGGTTCTAGAACTCTGTGGTTGTATGCCATGGTTGGTTTTCCATTGCTGTTGAAACTCGCAAGAGGGAAAGGAGTGTGAAGGATGCTGAGCAGTAGGATGTAGCTTTCTGGTTATCGTTACTGATGTACTTGTTTAGCCTAAACATTGTGCTTATACCTTTCCCGCCTTCTGTCCTAAAAGGTACAGCTGAGAAGATGGACTTTGCTATGATGTGTTGTGAGTTATCAGGTTGGTTGAAAGTGCTGACTTAGACTTTAAAAAAAAAAAACCTGTCCCCAAACCCAACCTGCCTATCCCTCAAAGTGGCACCTCACCAAGTGACAGTGACACTGGATTCTTAGCTGCTATCTGTAGTCATGCTCCAGCTGTCACTGCTGGTTTACACATGTTCTGGCAAATTCCTCTTATGGCTGGGTCAGAAGCATGCTCATCCATGCCTCCCATGCCAGGAAGTTTCAAGAGGCTCTGGAGAACAGCGATGCAATGTTGTGTTGCCAATGAGAAAAACTTTTTCTTCCTTTTGACTCCTTAAAGTGTGGCAAAATGCACAGAATGTAAAATTTGCTATCTTAGCCTTTCTGTGGTGAACAGTTCAATAGTATTAAGTATATTTTTGCAAGCAGTCTCTAAAACTCTCTTCATCTGGTAATGGTAATGCCATTTGGCTACAAGACTCCATTCTCCCCTGCAACCATTGTTTTATTTTCTTCTGTCTCTGTAAGTCTGGCTGCTCTTAAGTTCTTCCTGTAAGTATGCTCATATAGTGTTTGTCCTTTTGGAACTGTTTTATCTCACTTAGCATGATGTTCTCAAGGTTCATCTATTTTGTAGCATATGTCAGGACTGTTTTCTTTTGCAAAGCTGAACATCATCCTGTTGCTGGTAAGTACCGTATTTTGTTTCTCTGACTTGTCAATGGAGACTTGAGTTGCTCCTGCTTTCCAGGATTCTGCACACAGTAGCTCAGTTCTTTAGGATGTGTACCCACAAGTGGCACTCTTGCATCACACTGATTCTGTTATTTTGAGGGACCTCCGTGCACCATTTCATATTCCAACCAATAATGTAGAAGGATTCTAATTTCTCTACACTCTTGCTGACTGCTTTTATTTTCTGTTTCTTTTTATAACAGGCATACTAATGGCTGTGAGGTGGGGGAAATTTTTTTTTTCATGAAACTGATATTATATCTAACGTGTTTTTGCAATAATATCTAACAAATGTGTAAGGTAGACCATAAATATTACCAGATTCATCACATTGTTGCTAGTTACCAGTCTTTGAAACTTCCAGTTAAAATAGTTTAATTTTCAAATTTGTGAAATTTTTATGCATCATTGGCTATATAATAGTTAAGGAACCCTGGACATTTTTTACATTTAAAAAAAGTTTTTTCCATGATGCAGTTTTGCAGGTAAAGTAGTTTCCTTCTGAAAATTGCCTATCATTTTCTATGTAATAGTTGGCTAACAAATCATGTTCTTAAATGGGATTTATGATGATAGCTCTGTTTTTACTCAAGTTACAATCTCAATGAATTGGTAAATTACAGCTCACAAATGAAATAGAAATTGAAGTAGAATCATTAAGTTCTACCAAATCGCATTGATCATATTCAAGGGGTGAGAGCTCAGGCATAAACTTCCAGGCTATTTTACAAGACATAGATGTTTTTGCAACTATGAGACTAGAACTTCTCCTAGCACCTAGAAGACATGCCATTTTCTGAACAAATTATAAAACATATACAGAAGGTTGCCATGTTGTAAGACAGACATTTTCTGTACAAAATCATGCATCTTTTGAACTTGGACTATGGTAGATATATAAGAAAAGAACATAAAAAACCCAGCACTGGCTTTTATTTTCTTTATGACTGCTTTAGTATTTTTTTAAATGCAAAAATCCTTCTTTGTAAAGGATTTTAGCTATTCCTGGAGACATAGATTAGTTACATTTTGGAGATGAGTCAGAAGCTTACACAGCTGGATCTGCAATCAGTCCCATTGTCCCCTTCCTGGCAGCAGGAGGACTTTGTGGAGGTGTGCTTGGGTCCCACCATCCCCACATTGAGGATGTATCCTATCCCACCCCACCTACCCCCACATTGAGGATGGTATCACTCTATCCTTGCCCCCAAAGCTGTGAGCCAGGGTCCTCCTTGCCAACCTGTCTCCTATGGAGTTGGGCCTCTTATCTTGATGGATTTCATTCCCTTCATCAAGATATGAAGTCAGCATTTGTTTTAAAATTCTAACTTTTAGTGGAAGTCTATATTTTGGGGCAAATTTTCTGAGGAAAGCTTAGAATTCTGAAAATGTGAGCACAGAGGGAGACATCAAGTTTCAAATAATCAGCATGTTACTATAAATATCGAAAGCTTCTTGTCATTTGTTTCCCAGTTTGGTTTGGAAAGAAACTTCAACGTAAGTTTTAAAGAGATATCTATGGGGGCATCATTGTGGTGAAGCAGCCAGGACTCTAACTGGCACTCAAATGATACTGCATGTGGTTGTGTAATGTGCAATGCTACAGTACTGGTTCCCAACACTTTCTTTTTCCAAAACTTTACTGAAAAAGAGTTGAGCACTGCCCTGGCCAAATCTCAATGTAAAATCAAAATTAATTCCCTCAGCTATGTATGTGACTTAGATATTTTCTCTGGGCTAATGCATGTTCTGTCAGGGTGTCAAAGAGGAACAAGGGAGGGCTTCACTATGAGTCACACTTTTCAATCATTCACGCCTGAGTTAAGATTTCATCTAAGTTGGTATAAGGGGGTGGCCTAGTATCCGACAAAGTTGAAATGGTGGAGCAGAATTGGCTGTCAGTCTATCAGTGTTGACCAGATATCAGGGATGGAAGCAAAGATATGGGTATTCTTATGCAACTTGCATGAAACTTGGTAGTTGGTCTTCTATGTTTGCTTTGGTGATCATTACTTTACTTACCTAAAAATATTGATGAACTGCCTATTAATGGTGCCACAATTGTTTTGTGTGCTGGAAGAGGTGGTGGGATTTGTAAAGGTATGGGTTTTGCCTGGGAAATGATTTTAGAACAATACAAGGCACCTTTCATGAATTCACCAGATATTTTAAAGCACACTCATTGCTAGGTACTAAATGAAGATGTAGGGAATGATCGGAAGGAAGATAATTATGATCTAATATAAAGTCTGATAGAGCCTACCTTGTCTCATTGGACTTTTCAGAAGGAATGGCAAAAGGAATAGAATAAAGAGCTATGGCTTCTCTTTACCATAATTGAAGCCTTTCTGTTAACTAAGAACAAGTGCCAGTGAATCAGTTGGATTTTAAAGGTTAGCATTTTCAACCTTTGAAGACAGCCACTGATTCTTATGTTTGAATTGTGTTTTAGCTGGCTTTCTTTCAATAGAAAGGATCAAATTCAGTTTTTATTTTCTTTTATCCTTTTGTATCTGCACACTCTGTCTAATAATTATTCAAAGAAATTGCTTTGTGTCTCTTGGCTCTTGGCTGACTTGCCAGCTCAGTTGTAAACACTAAGGTGCTGTGAATCAGAGCTGCCTGCCGACCACTGAGTTGTACAGATTGTCCGTTACATCTGTACTGCAGACTCAGAGGCCAGAGACCCATGTGGCTGAAGGCATTAGTATTAATGAGGGGAGGAGAGAGAGAATGCCCGTCATGTGGATTTACTGAGAAATCGAGGAATGCACATTCCTTCTTGCTGAATGCACTGTACCAGCTGAACTTTGCATGCTTGTCTGCACTGAATAGTAAAGATCCATAAAAAGAGATGTGACAAGCCCCTCATTAGAAGAAGGAAAACCCGGTGGTGCTGGCTCAACATTTCGGTACTATATTTAGTGGATGGAAAAGAGAAAACAATAATTTTGTCTCCCAACTTCCATTTTTGGGCTGTGTCCTCATTTAGATCTTTAGAGGACTTTCTGATTATACAGTTAAAATAAAATGTATCAGATTTTCCTCCCATTGCTCAAGTATTAGATGCTCTTAATGGACAAATACAAAGAAGTAGTACTGTTGCCCTACTACTGAGAGAAAAACCAGTGTGAATCCATTTCCTTTTTGGCCTAGGAATAGTTTTAGCGTATTAACTTTATAAATTTGCACTGCAGTTTTACTCAAGAGTGTTTCATTTGAAGTGGCTATATTTCTTTGGAGACAGTAATTTATTAAGTCGGCTATTTTGTTATTCTTTTAATTTGTTGCAGTGCATCCCTAAATAACACACTTGTGCATAATGTTGTCCTTTTTTATTGAGGATTCTTTCAAGATAAGCATTCTACAATTCATCCAGCAGTAGTTGGGGGTCTGGAATATTCCTAAGGTTATGGCCAGTCATTCCCCAAAAATATTAGTCTGATTTCTGCTTCCATCAAGAATGTGACAGTAGTCTTCAATGTGAAGTGGACTTAATCTACCAATGTTTTGGGCCAACAAACCCTTAGAGGAGAAGACAAGAATGGGTAGTTCCCTCACCCAGCTCTCACTTTTACTTACCTGGCCTTGACCCTCATTGTGGTCTGTTTTATACTTCACAGTTGGTGACTTGGGGTTTATTTCTCCACTGTAAGCCTGTTCTTCAGCTCTGTCACTGTCCCTCTACATCACTATGGTTAGTTTTAAGTTGAGCCTTGTGTTAATGAGCTTTCATTGTCTCTCTAGTGATAGCCTTTCTTCACTGTTCTTCTTTTACAATGTTGACTTTAAAGACGGGAGCTCCTGCCTCTTGTCTTTGGATTAGCTCATTTCTGACTGTTGCAGCCACTTGGAGTGAATCAGCGAGTGGAAGATCTTTCTCTCTGTAAATATGACTTTGTAATAAAAACAAAGAAATCTTTAAAAAGTCAGAAACATAGAGCATCCACAAAAGTTTGGGGTCAGAGGTTTCCCCTCTACAAAAGGGAGATGAATTCTGCCAAGTTGAGTTCTTCCCAGCAGTTACTTTCTGGGCATAAATTTTCTCTACTGACTTGACAATAACCTAGGTCACATCCCCGTTCCCACTGGCAACTAGCCCCTGATACTGCCAGCAGATCATCGTGTGTCTGAGGGAGGGGGGTAACAGGATTATTTGCTGAGCATGTGCACCTTGTCCTGACCTTGGAATGAGTCTCGGAATGACATCTGTAAATGCGGGATTCGACTGCTGCTTCATGTGCAGAATGCCCTAAGCAAAGTTTGTTCCTAAACTGCTCAGTTCAGATCTGTCTCACTCCTTCTCAGAGTGTTGATGTCCACCCTGAGTGGCCTCTGGCCTTTTACTTCAGCTTATACAGTGAGGTTTACAGAGAGTAAGAGATGACAACTAATGTAAGGAGGAGGAGGAAAATATTTTATTAGGATAAATGTGCTCTGAAATAGCTTGTGTATACTGAAAGGGGTTCTTGGTTGTTTCAAAATCAAGACACACAGCATTCCCGTGACCTTCTTATATGTCTTCCAGTAAGATTTTCCACTAACTGAAGTTCAAAAGAGTTTGAACAAAAACTTATATTGTCCAACATTTAGAAAAAAAATGATCTGCAAATCAACACTGTTGAAATTCGGTGAAAACATATCAGGTAAGATTAAAAACAGACAGTAAAGGCGCATATTATAGTTAGTTTTTTTCCTGCCTTCCCCCCCCCCCAAAGATTTAGTTATTAATTTGAAAGTCAAAGTTAGAGAGAAAGAGAGACTCAAGAAATGCTTTATCTGCTGCTTTGTTCACTCAGGATGGCCACAACATCCAAAGGTGGGCCAGGCTAAAGCAAGGAACCAGCAATCAGAAGCTTTATCCAGATTTCCTGCATGTGTGGTGGGGGCCCAATGACTTGGCCCATCTTCCACTGCTTTCCCAGGCTATTTGCAGGAAGCTAGATCCTAAGTGGAGGAGCTGGGACATGAACCAGTGCCCATATGGGATGCTAGCATCACCAAGGATGGCCTCCTGAAGTTTTGGCACATCTTGTTTGCTGCAGAACTTGGCATTGGATAGTTTTGTGTTGATATCTTGTCATCCATGGGTCATTTTCAACAATTTCTTCTGCTTTTTTGTGCTAAGATTTATTTATTTATTTATTGGAAAGTCAGATTTACAGAGAAAAGGAGAGTCAGAAATATCTTCTGTCTACTGGTTCACCCCCCAAGGGGCTGCAGTTGCTAAAGCCTAGTCTGAAACCAGGAGCCAGGGGCAGCTTCTGTGTTTCCCAGGTGGATGCAGGGTCCCAAGGCTTTGGGTCATCCTCAACTGCTTTCTCAGGCCACAAGCAAGGGAGCTGGATGGGAAGTGGAGCAGCTGAGATACAAACTTTGCCCAAATTGGATCCCAGGGCATGCCAAGTGAGGACTTTAGTCATTAGGCTATCAACCAGGTCCAACTTTCTCTGCTTTTAAAAGTAGTTGTAGATACAGAGTCCATATTCAGATAAAACAGTAATGTTTTTCAGTTTTCTGTTTTTGAGACATCCCTAGCATTAAATAAATATATCACTATCAAGTGAGGGAAATACAGGTCTCTGATTTTAATCACTGAAGTGTTGTGCAAGACAATTGTTAAATCTATTTATTATAAGGTGGCATTCTGTAATTACAGTTTCCTGAAGAAGCATAATAATGTATATTGTATGTGGAACATTATGTAGAGTTACTTTTGCTTATTAAAATTAAAATCTTTAAGCTCAAAAGTCAGTTCTACCATAAATGAGGATGAAAACAAAAATGAGTAACTGTAGCAAAAAGCAGTTAGAATTAGGTCATTTCCCTGAATGTTCACTAGATTGCTAACTGAATGAACACTGAGTAATGGTTTGTTTGTGAAGTGCATTGCTAATACAGGTGTTACTGCAATGTTAAATAAAATAGCTAAGATAATTAAATGAGTGTGAATTAAAAATATATATTTGAGGTGGGAGCTTAGGGGGGGGAAATCCCAGTCTATACGAATTTGTACCACAAAATTCAAAAATTCAAAATAAAAAATACAACCAAAAATATATATTTGAAATTTGAACATTGTATTAACCTCCTAAATCTAAAAGCATACATTATTTAGCATACAGAGAATTTATTTTTCTACATCAATGACATGGAATAGCAGTATAAATGCATTTAAAACACATGTCATAAAAATGTTTCACTTTTAAAATGTATTGTGTGATTTTTAATTTTGATTGCAAATATATCCTGTGATTGTGTTTTTGTAAAGCCAATATTTAGTTTTAAGTTAGAGCATTCACCATTTGATGGGACGAGATTTTAATGCTTCTGGCAATAAACTTGGTTCCAGTAGATTGCCTTTCAAAAAATTATCTGGAACATTTCTTCCTGTGTGCCTTTATTTTTTTTTACTTAATGTAAAATGAAGAGCTTCTATAACAGATAAATCTAGGATTAAATAGTAATCCCACCTGATACTGGATAACTACATATTTTCCTCTGGAAAACCATTTTAACCACTTTGAAAAGCTTGCTTTTTAATTTGAGAATGGTGATAATATTATTGCTGTTTCTGTATTGGTATGAGAACGGGATAAAATCATGTACTTAGTGCAAGTGCAGATCCACAGAAAATGCTCAGATATTGCAAGTGGTCATTAGAAGATGTTTTGCAAATATTGGTTTGCTTTTTTTCTCCCCATACTCCTCTTTACTGCAGTAAATTCTATCAGTTTCTGAAGACCCAGGGAAACATGCTTATCAAAGGCTAAAACTGGCTGTGTTTGAGTGTTGGACATCCTTTCTTCCCTGACCTTCTCTGTAAATGTTGTAGCTATTGATACCTTGGCTCTGAATAGGAGATTGCTTGATTCTTCTAAATATAGTCCATTGTCGTAGATTGCTTTAGGTTCAACAAAGTAAATCATCTAAAAAGAGCAAACATTTACTTTGCTTTCCTGTGCTATGTTTCATAGAAATTTTTGAACACTTTTTGGTATGGTTTTTGTTGTTGTTATTTTAAATAAACCTTATCTGCTTCCCTTCTACCTAAGGGAGAATTGTACATCCCTACAGCACCACTGATGGTCTGAGTGACTTGCTTTATCCAATAGGATGTGAAATGAATGGATACAATGTGTCATGTTGGCAGGAAATGCAAGAGCCAGCTTGTGCTCCCATCACTCTCCCTTTTTCTCTGCTACAAGACATCTTCTCAGAGACCAGCTGCTCTGTGAGTTTGACTGCTGGAGTGAGGAGCACATGGATGGCAGTATCGCCCAAGTATCACAGACACAGCAGGCGCAGGAGTGAGCTTTGTAGCTCTGGGTTCTGGGCTCTTGGGGTATTTGTCCCCACAGTAGAATCTTGTCTGTCCTGGCTGAATCAATCATGCTAAAGAAACTTGCATTGAAAGGAATTTTTCTGTTAATCCTGTACTCCTCCCCCGAGATAGGGCCCACGTGGAAGTATGAAGAGGCCAGACAAGAAAGAATTAGGATAATGAGAGAATGCTCTGCCGCACAAAGTCTGTAATGTCATCAGTTGCCTCTTTTCCAAATACTCTTGACATTTTGTTTTAGAATCTCCAATTAGATTTAAGCAAAATGTTAAATGAGCTGTGGATGTTAGGAAAAAATGCCACCCCAAAATGAATATATCTGATTTAGTATTGTATGTGCTTATTTGTCTTGGAGCAACAGTGAGTAATGTTCTTAGTATGAGAACAGTTAATACATTTTCTAATTGTGTTTTTTTCCGTGTGTTTGTCTCAGCTGATTGTTTAACTGAAATAGTGAAAAGCTCCTAGTATACATATGTGATCATTTGGTCATTGGTAAGCATGACATTTCATAGTTGAACTTGAACTTTCCTACAGAAAGCTAAGTTTACCCTTCGTGTGTCCAGACTTAGAGTTCTGAACTTGTGGATCCTGGTCATGGCCGCTGCTACTTTCCTTTTTTAAACATCATTTAGGCAAGGAAATATGATAGGGCTTTTTAGTAACCCTTTTCCAATCTGACATTGAAAATGTTTCTCACATCTTCACACCATTTGTATGGTGTCAAGCTCGTTCTCCTACTTAATCTCTGCCTTTGGATAAATAGAAGGATTTTCTGCAAGAAATAGATTCAGCTATCACCAAAGAAGATCTAGAGCCTGATGTAAACATGGTAACAGTTTATTTGAGGGTAAGTGTGCATGGAACTAATTCAGTAATGATTTGATGGACTACATCTTGGCAATTTTACTTACCATTTCTTTAACATCTGGAACAAGACTTGGTTGGCAGATAGCAGGTGCTTTGCAGGCATTTGCTGATGCAAAGAACCATAGATGTCTTTGGATTCTGAGTCAATGTTTCACTTACTCTTAGTGATTCTAGTCTTAGTAGAGATGTATGTGTGTTCTCATATTTCCATCTTACAGACCTTTGACACTGCAAGAGGTACTGTGAAATCTAAAGGCTTATTTTTTTAAATCACATCAGTACATCCTAAAGAGGTTTGACCTTCAGATTCCTCATCCTAGGACATTCAAGTTAATTGCCATTGCTCAAAGCACTTGTTGTATCTCACTTTTCTCCCAGCAGGTAATACCCCTGTAGGGCTGGCATATTTATGTTATAAGCATTCCCCAGAATTGCATGGCAAAGAGTCTGAAACCTGCAGTTTTCCTTCTGTTTGTCTGATACCTGCCCTAAGGCAGTATAGTTAGTGGACACAGAAACTGTTAGAGTCTAATTTCCCCAGTGTTTAGTTGACTTTCTAGTCTGCATATCTGTACCAAGTCTCTTTAAGAGATGACTTCCTGCTTTTTTAAAAAAATTATTTCTCTGAAAGGCAGAAGGGGTGGGAGACAGAGAGGAAGAGATAAGATAGAGGCACAGAGAGAGGCACAGTAGAGGTAGAGCTGGAGACACACCATCTTGAGCATCCAATACAATGTCTTGTTGTGTGTTCTATGTGTACCTTCATTTTTACTCTGATTTCCTGGAAAGAAAGAATTAGGGGCTATATTAACATTGGGAAATATTTATAAAGAAAATTAGAACCCAATAGAACACATTCTATTAGAATTTCAACCAAGACAGTTCAGATTTTGTATTTCTGTTGAATGCTGTAAAACTTGTAATACTTAACTGAAATTACTCTGATATTTAAAAAGAACCATTTGTATTTGAGTTTTCCTTTTAGGATATGTGGTATTGTGGGGAGTTTCCACAGCTCTAAAGGATCCATGCAGAAGTCCTGAAGACAATAAAAAAGCTCCATCTCTTGTTCTCAACCTTGTCAAGACCATTTCTTGATGTGATTCGTATAAAAAAAAAAAACAAAACTTAAGACATGATGTATCTGGGTGCAGCAAATTTGTACCCAAGAAAGAGAAGCAAGTGAGGATCTTCTATGCAGAAAGTGGGGTTTGGAGATGAAGGAAAATGCTATGAATATATTTAAAAGTCACTCAAACTTTTATAAAGGTACAAAAAACTTATATCCATGTTGGCCTCAGATGAATGTAAAACATGCTTATTGGTAGAAACTGAAGATTTGTGTGAAATCTTGAATTTATGGAGAAAGAGGGAAGGTAGGAAAGTTTGGTTTTTTCGCTGAAACCTTTTACTCATTCCTGAACTGCAGGAAACTGAGCCCATTTTGGCTTTGGTGATCCCATCACTGGAATGGGTTTATTTGAAGCTTGTTTTTGCTGTAGTGAGAACTTCTTGTTTTTTAACTGCTTTGTAATACATGTGCTGACTCTTCCTACACCCTATCTTTTCCCTGAGAAAGTACAATGAATAAATCACAAGTTACTGGTTCTGAAAAAAAGGAGTGAAGTATCTGAAGTGGTGATTTCCTGAAAGCATATTCTAGCATTTTTGCAAAGACGTTTTTTTTTCTTGATTTGAACAGATTTGAGGAAAGCAAAGTGTCTGACAGAGGAGCATGTTTGTTTTGGTGCCACCCATGCCAGATCAAAGAGTGGTGTTAAAGGTTATGTTGCTACAGAAATCTTGGAGTCTTGTACAAACACATGGGCACTTGTTGGACCCACAGTATTCCAAGCACTGAGCAAGATATTCTGTATGTCTCAATTAATCGAAGTCTTAGAGAAATCGGCCTTTCTAACTTGCACAAGTTGGAGGTAACAAGGACCAGATTTGAAAACCAGATGTGTCAAATGTGGCAATGTCTTTTCTATCAGACTGCCTCTCAAGTTGCACAAAAGGATTGCATTTCAGTGAGTGGGCGTCTCATTTGAACTGAGATCACAATTCAGAATTTAGAGGGAATCTCACATTATTGCTGGGATTTGGATGAACTATATTTTTGAGTTTTTGTATTGTGGACAATAGTGACCAGTAATTTTCATTTTGTATATTTGTGTGAATGTAAGAAGGAAAGAGATAGTTTGATGTTGAAGGCACGATTGTGTCAATGTCCTCAACTGGTCTGTGCTCCATGGAGAGGTAAAATGAAGGCAAATGTGAGTGATCTGTCTTCACGAGGAAACTTTTCATCTGAAAATGTGTGTGGTATGGTCAAAGCTGCTGTTATTAACAGAAATTGGTTTATGAAGGACTTTGGAACATGAGAATGCATAAATACACTATCAGTAAGACTTGATTAAAAGAACTGAAGCAATAAGTCATTTAGCACTTTCTAAGAATTTGCAACATGAAGAATGCCTTTCTTTTTCTCTCTTGCTTTTTCTTTCAGGCAAAAATAAATGTCGAAAGAAAGAAAGGCAAATTTGCAGGGAAGAAGAGATAGAAAAATCCTCCATCAGCTGGTTCACTCCTCAGATGACCAGAATTGCAGGAGCTGAGCCATTTTGAAGCCAGGATTCAGGAGCACATTTAAAGTCCCAAGGTTTTGGGTCATTCTCTTCTGCTTTCCCAGGCCACAAGCAGGGAGCTGGATGGAAAATGGAGCAGCTGCAACATGAATTGATAGCCATATGGGATTATCAGTGCTTCAATGTGATGATTTACCAGTCTTGAGCTATTGCACCAGATCCTAGATGCCTCATAATAAGTTGAGGAAAATCGCAACATCCTAGTAAGTGTGTTGTAAATTGATACTACCAGATTCTGAGGTGCACTGAGCTCACCATAACCTATAGAACATGCCAGCTGAGTAACGGAGAATGCAGTAGAGCATAGGGTGTTTGCCTTCATTGAGTGGCTTGTTGAGAACTTCCCTCAAATGCCCAGGATCATAGAAGAGGCTTGTACCCCATATACTTAATCTTAGAAAACATCAACATTCCTTTGTACTACTATACAAGCTGAAAAATCATAAGTTGAACCCTTGCAAATCAGAGGCTAATAACTAGATACATATTTTTATTTAAAAAATGAAAAAAACCTTGCCCTTAGGGGCAGAATTCCTGACATATAAAATCTTTCCTTCTGGAGCTGGTGTATAGTGAATGCCATGGGTTAAGCTGTGAGTCCAACATCACATATGGGTGCTGATTCAATTCCTGGATATTCCACTCCTGACTCAGCTACCATCTCATGTGCCTGGGAAAGTAGCAGAAGATGGCCCAATTCCTTGTGTCCCTGTGGCAACCCAGGCTCCTGGCTTCTGCTCTTGAAGACATTTGGGGAGTAAATCAGTGGATAGAAGATCTCTCTCTCCGTAACTCTGCTTTTCAAATAAAGAAATAAAGCTTCAAAAGAAAAAAGAAAAAACCTTCCCTGTCTCCCTCTCATTACCCCACTACCTTCTAAACCCATCCCTTTCCCCATGTCTATTTACCTCTGTCAGTAGAATTTCCTTCTCTATTGTAGTTAAACAAATGGTAAAACTCAATTTTCTTTGTAGATCTCATTGATATAAAATAAGTATATTTATGTATAAATATATGTATGTTCACCTAGTTGTGCAAAAATAGTTGATGGTTCTTTGAACATTCTTTTGAGGGGTAAGCTTCTGTTGTGCAAAACTGTTTTTGTATAGGTGTACTACCAACCAAAATTTACTTTTTAGTCTTGGCTGCAACAATGCCTATTGTGGATGAATTTTAAATATCTTACTTGCCAAGCTCTGTACAGCTTCATGGAGGGCATGCAGCAGCTCTCAGCAACAGGGAAACCTCACCTACCCAAAGCCAAGAGCCATTCAGTTGTTCAAGGCCAAAACCACCAAGAAGTAACCACAATAGATCATATCCAATATTTTTGCAGTTTGACCAGTTCAAATCCAAAGATTTAAGGAGGCTTTGCCGTGACTAACCAGGTCTCTAATGGCTTCATTTAACAGGCAGGGCAGGGTCTGTGTGATGCTCTGGCCTCACCAGGATGACATTAATGGACAGATACCAGGAAGGCATGATGAGTGAGGTCCTGGACAATCACTTCACCATGTTCATCTCCATGTTTGGGGAAAAGAATTGTGGCACAGAATCCTTGTATGTGATCCGTGATGCCTTTGCTGACTCGGACAAGGAAGTCTGAGGTTTTATTCCTGCGGATCACCTACTGGGGAGTTCCTCACTACCCTGGGTGACCACTTCACAGGTGAGGAAGTGTGGAAGGCATATTGCAAGGCACCCATTGATATACAAAAAACAACTCTAATGATACAGAGATACCTCACATCTTAAAACATGGCATCAAGGATAAAGATGTCTGTTGTCCTTCCACCCTCAAGTTACACCCCTTCCTCTTGCTTGAATCTGTTGCATGCCCACAGGATGCCTCTGGAAGTTTAGGGTCCCTGCTCTAAATGTTGGAGTCAGGCAAAGAGAAGCACCCTGCTTGTTCACAAGGGCGCACAACCAACTTGAGGCAGGCACTCCCATCAACGCCCCAGATACTTGGGAGGAAGTCCCTTAGATCTTTGAGGAAGGAGTCATATTCTGAGAAAATGGCTCTGGGAGAAAACCCAGGAGACACCAAGGGAAAGCCCCTGAAGTAAGCCCAAATCTCCCAGGGGGCGGTCCATTTCCAGTGAAGGAAGGTGGCCCAGACAGCCCCTCATGTGAATATAGGTCAACTTTTTTTTTTTTCACACAATAGAATGCTCCTCCCCTAGGCCCAGCACAGCCACCATAGCCTTTTCCACCACACCATAAGAGGGCACTCTGCAAGAGGCAAAATCTCAAGTAGAAAGCTGAGCAATGAACACTCGTGTGCATGTGGACACACACACAGATGTTTAGGTACTTTGTGAAAGGCAATTTTGTTAGTAATTTGGACTAAAAATTATACCTTGGAGACTAGAGAATTTGGCCATGTTACAAGGATTAAGGCTTAAAATCACATTGCTTAATACATACTCTTCAAAATGATCTTAATTAAGCACAGATGCACATTTTATGTTTTAAGCCATGTATCTGCCTTTTAGCCTATTGTTTATGCCAAACAAGATAGAATGCTCTTAAAAACTGAAATCTTAAAGTAACCGGTATCATTTATATTATTCCTACCTCCATGATAACACATCCTAATTATGAAAGAAAAATGTTTGGGCAAGGGTTTCACTTGCTCAGTGGTATTACAACTACTTGGTACTGCTAATTATTAATGACTTGCGTTACGAAGACTTTGAAAATGGTATGCATCTTCTTAGCTGGCTGCCATAACCATGTCCAAAATTGTGGCTCTCCTGAGAGGAAGGTTGTATCTTGGATATGCAATAGATTAGATCTACATGGGCTAAGATAGCACTTATGCCTGGTTGGCACAAATTTATCCAGCGATGAAGTAATGGCAAAGTCTCTGGGTCCCTATAAAAGAAGATAAAATTATACCAACCTACTTTATGGGACTGTTGGGAGAAATAAATTGTTAAAAGAAACTATAATGACAACAATATGTATGAATCCATCCCCTGAGGCATGGGAGTTTAAATGCATCTACAAATCAGGTAAATAATGGTTTCTCAACTATGTAACCAAAGAAAGCAAATGTCTGCTTGAATTATAGATAACGAGAATAACATACACGTTATACAAACATACCAATCAGGTAGGTAGAATTTGCTTTCCTGTGTTTGAAAAGGTTAGCAGGAAATGTTGACTATGTAATTGAATATATTATAGGAGAAATTAGCTATATAATGTTATTATGATGGATTACAAAGTATCCATAGGTAGAACTAGGTAAGGCTACCCAGATGTGGCTTTTCCATCTGTCTTAGAAAGTCGTATGATAATTTACTGAGAGAGAAATCTTTGGTCATTATTTCTCAGTAATGTATTTTTTTTTTTTTACTTTGCAAATAGTTTATTCCTTCAATAAAGCCTCCTGCGCAGGGGAATGTTTTTCAGTAATGTATTTTAAACAGTTTACTCATGTTGTTTCCTGCGCTGTGTCTGCTAATGCAAATGTAGCAGTTGGTGAGAATACCTTTGAGAGAGAACTCTCGTGGGGCCCACTCTGAGTTAACGATTCTGTAGAGGTCTGAAGCCTGTAGCCATTGGCAATGTGGCCTAGCCATGGAAAAGTCATGCAAGGATAGGATTCCAAAATTGTGGGAATATTTTCTTTCCGCGAGATCTCTTTTAGAGAAACAAAACAATTTAAAAAGCTCTGTGCAGTTCAACCATTTATTTAACCCCAGGTTTGAAAAACCAAATTACTGAGATTTGGGCTAGTGTTTTATTTTTATTTATTTTTGTTGCTATAACACAATACCTGCAGAAGTAAAATTTGCAAAGGAAAGAGGTTTATTTTGGCTCATGGTCCTGGAGGCTGTGAAGGCCAGGAGCAGCCAGTAACTGCTCAGCTGCTAAGAGGGCTTTGTGCTGCCCCAACACAAGAGATGCCCATGTGGCATGCAAAGGAGATAAAGCACGAGGGGCAGCTTTTCTTTATAAAAACCTGCTCTTCTAATTAGAGTCTCATTTCAGTAGAAAGGCCTTAATTCTTGTTCATCTAATTGCTTCGTCAAGAAATTAACCACCTTTCAGTATAATTCCATTAGAAATTAAAAGTCCAACATTTTTTTTTTTTTTTTAAAAAAGTGCTCGTTTAATTGCATCTTTATTAAAAGGCAGTATGGGGCCGGGCGCCTTGTAGTTAAAGTCTTCAGCTTGCCTGCACCAGGATGCCAAATGGACAGTGGTTCGAATTCAGGCTGCGTAGCTTCTCATCCAGCTCTCTGCTTGTGGCCTGGGAAAGCAGTCAAGGATGGCCCAAAGCCTTGGGACCCTGCACCCTGTGGGAGACCTGGAAGAGTTCCTGGCTCCTGGCTTTGGATTGGCTCAGCTCCAGCCGTTGTGGCCACTTGGGGAGTGAATCATTGGACAGAAGATCTTCCTCTCTCTCTCTGTAAATCTGACTTCTTAAAGGCAGTGTGGCAGAGAACGAGGAAGAGAGAAATAGAAAGGCCATATTGTTTTCTTTATTTTCCCAAGTGCCCACAACAGCTTGGGGTGGGCCAGGTTGAATTTAGGAAAAAGATCATTTGTTCAATCGGATACAATACAGCCTTCATGAAAAGTACAAAATAAATACATATCTAGGTAATCTATGCATGCATATTCTCATAGATGAGCTATATAGTGGAGGCTAGCAGCATACCAGGATGTGAAGATGTGGTATAATACACATCTTTACTCCCAAATAACCTTGGCAGTACAATGCTAGATGTTCTACCTTTGCCTATACTTACAAGCTATGAAACACATAAATAGCAAAAAATTAAAGTTGTAACTGTTATCGCAGTGGCACAGTCCTTTAATATGAGGGAAAATGGTGGGCGATTGGGAGGGAGGAATTCCTATAACACAAAATTGTATCATGGAAATAACAATAACAATAATAAAATAGTTGATTATGTGGAAAACTAAAATACTCAAAAAAGGGAAATGCATTTGCTTTATACTCACAGATCTTGTATCTTGTAACATTATAAAGCTTGTTTATTATTTCTAGCAGTTCTCTAGATTTTCTAGGATTTTCAAAAATTTTTCTATTTTGAAGCAAACGTTGACCACATTGTCTCGATCTGGATGCCATTTATGTCTGAATGTGCATAAGTACCTTGGTTAGGGGAATGGATGCGACCTTCAGTACAGTGTCGAACGAAGGTGTTTTGCTACTGTACATTTAAGTTTCTGATTTTGCAACAATTTTAAATGCAGATCTTTCATAGATAATAATTTTTAGGGTTATGAATTTCCTACCTACTCCCTGTTTCCTGAGAGCTATAAAAGCATGTGATTAGGAATAGATGTTGGACTTTGTCAGATGATTTTATGCATCTGTTGACATGGATCAAATAGCATATTGATACACTTAATCTAATTTGGTACATTGGAATAGATACCACTTGATACTGATACTTATCCCTTTTGCATATTTCTCAAGAATGGGTACTTCTATATATGAGTATTCTGTAGCTCTATTTTATCGTAAGGTCTTTGATTTTGATATCAAGTAAATAAGCTGGCTTCATTGAACGAACTAGCGAGTTTTTCTTCCTCTGGAGGAGTTGGTATGGAATTGGTATTTTGTTCCTTGTATCTTTTACAGAACCTGCTCTGCCCCCAGTGAAACATTGTGGGTTTGAGTTTTTAATGAAAAGATTTGTAATTAGGAATTTAATTTCTGTTAGATATACAACTACTTACTGTATACTTGAGTAAGTTTTGGTTGTCTAAAACTTTGAAGAAGCTTATGTATTTCTTTTAAAGTAACAAAATTACTGGCAGAAATCAGGTGCAAAACCAACTATAGGATTCTTGTTTCAGTTGAACATTTCTTTCTAATTATCTAGTTTTTTTTGTCATTGCCTATTTATTAGATATGTGAGTGTGTGCATGTGCGTGTGGTTGCGTTGGCGTTTAGAATATACCAAAGCCTACTTATGTGTCATTTTGTGCCATACCAATTGTGTATTTCCATTGCTTTCCTCCAAGTATCCAAGAATCCAATATAATGTGCTATTTGTGCTATTTTATCTCTTCTTTATATGTAGTACTTTATCACTGTTTTTCTTAAACTGTCAGTTATCTTTCAAAGTGATTAAAATAGGTTCGTACTTACCCAAATATTTTACATTCCTTCTATTCTTAATTCCTTTGTTTAGTGGCGGATTTCTGTCTGGTATCATTTTCCTTTCGTATGAAGGGCTCCCTTTAAGATTTTTTATTTTACCTTGTAAGTAATGAATTGGTTTCAGTTGTTTTATTTTTGAAGAAGTCTCTATTTTAACATATTTGAAGTATGTTTCACTGTACATAGAATTCTAAGTTGACAGTTAATTTTTAAAATTATCTTAAACAGCTTGCTTGATGCTTTTCTTTGATTTGTTCCAATGCATTGCAAGGAAGGGAGAAGGGTTTCCTCTGACCCCACCTTTGGCTGGATTCCAAGTTAACTGTGAGGCAGAATAATAAATAGAAAACCATGCTAGGTGTGGATGTGTACATCAGAGTTCCACAAAAATAAGACTCAAAGTAGGAACAGATGAGGGAAGGTGGCAAATTTGTAATATCCTGAGATTAAAAAAAAAAACAGGGGGAAGAGAGGGAAGGAATATAATGATATTCTTAAGAGTTATGTCTGCAAACCACATTGAGTCTGTTAACCACTTGAAAATTAAAGAAAATATTATTATTTCAGTAAAAAATGGAATAAAAGAATAGGGGCTTGGAACTTGTGAGGGTTGGGGAGATTAATTATGGTAGGCTTAAGAGAAAGAAGGAATGGTGAATTAAAGTGGCCTTGTTACACAGACAAAAATCTCTCCAGTGCTGAAAGTTGCCTCTGAGTGGTCCTCTTGCTGGTATGGGCACGTGACTCAGACACTTCCTCTCTTGGTGGAACTCACCCTTACAAAGTTTCATGCCTTATTTTAATGAACCGAGGAGGGAGGTGTAGGGCCCAAGTGTGGGCTGGTTTTCAGAGGAGACATATTTTAGGACGGCATGTTCTGATCTGTAATCATATTTTGGAATGGTGTGTCCTGCACCTCCCCTCTGTCTTATTTTAAGATTTTCTCTTTATCACTAGTTGTAAGCAGTTCAGTGATAATTTATCTTGTTTTATTTTCCGCATACTTTCTCTGTGCTTGGTTCAATTGACCTTTAATGCATCTGTACGCATCAGTTTTCATCAAGTTAAAAAAAAGGCATGCATTGTTTATTCAAATAGCTTTTCCCCCTCCTTCCTCTTTCCTTTCCTTTGAGATCTCTATAGCATCTATATTAAACAGCTTAGATTTGCTCCCCAGCTAATGGGTGCTTTATTTCTTTTCCAGTCTTTTCCCATTCAGTGATTCATTTTTTATTGATTTTTGCTTCAGTGGCTTCAACTATCTTGAAGTATTTAATCTACTTTTCTTCTTAGTTTTTCATCTCTGACATTGTTCATCTCAATTTAGAGGCTTTTAACATATCTTTTCTCATTACTGTATTTATTCTTTTCCTTATTGTCTTTGACGTGTGGCTACTAGGCAAGGATAGATGTAGTGTGCTTTGCTTGTTCCTAATTCTGCTATCACCATCATTTTTAGGGCTTTTTTCTGTCATTTGTTCTCACTATTAGTTGTGAATTCCTGCTTAGGTTTGAATAGATGGTAGTTGTAGTTTGCTTTAGTAAGAGACTGTCTTCTATTCCTAAGAATACTTTTGAACTTGGCCCTTGGTCTTTCATTTGGAAAGTCATTTGGAATGCTGGTAAGTCATTTGGAAACAATTTTGTCCTTCTTCCTTTTTTTTTTTTAGAAGAGTTAGTTATTTTTACTGCAAAGGCAAATCAAATCTATAGGAGAGAAGGAGCGACAGAGAGAAAGGTCTTAGGTCTGCTGGTTCACGCCCAAGTGTCCACAAGGGCTGGAGCTGAGCCGATCTGAAGCCAGGAGCTTCTTCCAGTTCTCCCACATGAGTGCAGGCTCTCAAGGGTTTGGGCCCTGCTCTATTGCTTTCCCAGGCTGTAAGCAGGGAGTTGGATGGGAAATGAAGCAGCCAGGACACGAGCTGGTGCCCATTTGTGATCCTGGTGCTTGGAAGGTGAGGATTTATCCATGGAGCCTCCATGCCAGGACCCAGTTTTGTCCTTTTTAGCTCTTGATCTTTAACTTTTGTAGATGGGAACAAGTCAGCATTTAGCCTACAGATAGTTTTGTACCACTGCTAAGGTAGTGAGCTTTTAAGTTCACTATCTAGCCATTGTTCCATTATGAGGTGCTCTGCTCTGGCTGGTGGGAAAATAGCCTGTTCCTGGCCCTTCATTTGCTGTTTCTCCCTGGAGTCGGTACAGAACAATCTCTGTAAATATAAACTCTCTGACCTTGGTGCCAGGCCAGAAACTGCTCGAGTTCAGACAGTAAATTTTGTCAATAAATTAAGTAAAAACACATAGGAACATTGTTACGAAGCATGTGAGGGAATTATTAGAATTTTTCAAATAGTTGGAAAATTTCTGGTTTTGAAAAATAGGTACCATATTGCACATAAATATTCAGTGGCTTAGAAACAGACATTACATATAAAAATTATGCTGTTGATTAAAAATACTGTTAAACTATGAACTCTTGGGAGAAGCACTTGAAAAATATTTTGGAATTATAGCTTAGAATTCATAAGCAGGTACTTAAAATTAAGAATCTTGAAGCCATTATTCATTGCATAATTTCCATTGATGACATCCATCAGTGCTGTTCAAATAATTAAATGAAAATTTAAAAATTGAATTAATATTCACATGAAAGTTAAGATGTAAATATTTTCAGGAAAATTATTTCATATGAAATAGCAATTGGGCCTGGCGGCGTGGCCTAGCAGCTAAAGTCCTTGCCTTGAACGCACCTGGATCCCATATGGGCACCGGTTCTAATCCCAGCAGCTCCACTTCCCATCCAGCTCCCTGCTTGTGGCCTGGGAAAGCAGTCGAGGACGGCCCAAAGCTTTGGGACCCTGCACACATGTGGGAGACCTGGAAGAGGTTCCTGGATCCTAGGAAGTTCGGATCAGTATAGCATTAGCTGTTGCGGGCACTTGGGGAGTGAATAATTGGCCGGAAGATCTTCTTCTCTGTCTCTCCTCCTCTCTGTATATCTAACTTTCCAATAAATCTTTTTTTTTTTTTAAAAAGAAATAGCAATTAAATATGCCAATATTGCTACCAAATAATTTATATAACATTTGTTCTGTATTGTCAACGCCTACAAAAATTTTCACTGTAACAATTGCATCAGCAGAAATATCCTTCTTAAAATTAGAAATTATGAAAATTGTCTATCTTGCGTTTGTCCAAAGCAGTTGACATTGCTTTCAATTAGTGATTGTAAATGAAGTTAATAACATAATAAATGGGATTTTCCAAAGAGCAAGCCAGAAAATCTTATTATCAGTAAAGATACAACATTAATAAAGTCCTATTACCAATATTAGTATTTATATTTAATCAATAGCAAAATGTATTTTATCATGTGTAATATTTCCTATGCTATGTTTTATTAATAATACCTATGTTTAGGGTAAAACTTTTTATTTTAGTATCTTTAACAATCTTTTTTGCTTCCTACTTTCTGGAAAGAGGGCTCTCATTTTGTGCTTCGGTCTACAAATTACCCAGAAAGCCCTGCCAAGAAGGGAAACAGCTTTAAAGATACTGCTGAGTTTCAGAATGTACAACTGTAGAAGATCAGTACTAGATGGTAAAAGATTCTTGTTCCTCTATTTTCTTCAACCCCTTGGGCTGTTCTAATTATGAATACAAATGAGTTGGCTCTGCCAAGCACCTCAAATACCTATTTTACAGACAGTTTTCCCTATAGTGTTAAAGGTTAGGAACATGCATGCAATGCCTTAAGGACACGGACAGGAAGCACTGTCATGGTGACTTAAAGACTGTACGGATAGGTAGGAACTCTGGCCACCTGGTGCAGTTTGTTAGCATCAAATACATTTATATTTAAAACGCAGTACAACAAAAACCAAGCCAAATGATAATAATAATGGTACTGTAAGCCTGGCTCAGCCTGTTGACTGGCAGCTGTAATGCCTGTAAAGAATTAAAACCACAGAGCTGACTCTCAGGCAGAGAAAGATACAAAACTGGTCTTGGACTGATCCATAAGCTGCTGTCATTGTGAGACTTTATGAATCTACTATCCGCTATTTACTGAATAGCTGGTGCAATAAATGACAGGTGGCAGGTGCTGGAGGGTGGAGCATCCACTATAATTCTCGTGGTTGTCTTTCTTGTTCCAGTTGAGAGCAGATTTAGCAGTGGTGATAGTGGTTTTAACAGTTGAGAACTACAAGTGTTAAACTGCGGTGGGGGAGGAGTAAAGCAAGAGATGGGTTATGGCTGCTTTGAGAAGGGAGAATATTCTGGGTTTGTTGGGGAAAAATATCTGGAGAATCGAATGGTCATGGGAGTTCTGTCTTTACTGGCAGATTCTTCATCACTGATGCAAGATTCTACCAATAACCTTTTGGAGCTTCTGCCATCACAACTGGAAATTGCCTTGCTCCATTTCCCCCTGGCACTTGCTTGATAGGTGTGGCCTTCGTTTACAGAGTATTGTGCATTCCCCAGTCTCTGCCCCAGTTATCTCATGGCACTGTATCTCAAAAGGTTTCATGATGAACCTAAGACCAAGCCTAGGGTTAGGTAAGATCTGGAGTCTTGGCATGATGTTACTAGGAACATCGTTATATATGTAATGTGAGGATGTGAGAGAGAATTTGAGCAAGTACTAGGTGCTTGCACTGAGAGTACATGAAGATGGGATACTCTGTGGCAGGGTTATTACACTATTCTTTGTTGAAGCTAAATTCAGTGATGACTAATCTCCCCCTAGAGTTGGTGTTCCCTAAACTTTTTCATTTAAGCTCCTATCAATAAAAACTTTGGCTTTCCTTTTTATACTATACTGCCAGCCTCTAGGAACCTACTTTGAATCATTTTGGGGTGAAAGCAGACATTTTGTAAATGTGAATCAGAAAAACAAAAACACAAAAAACCGAACTCTGTATTTGAGACAGGAACAGGAACTTGAAAGTGAGATACCCCAGGAGAGAGTTGGATATAAGGTTGGAGACTGAGATTTCAGTTTTGCAGTGGCTGAGTGACTTCTGCAGCAGACATATCTTGAATTTTGGTTAGTTTATGCAACAGCCATGCAAACTCCCTATTATCCCAAATTCTCTCTCAGTTCTCTACCTACACATAACCATGGGACTGATTGGTTTGGTCTAAGTTCAGGAAAACAGTTCCATATTTAGGTAATGCCCTGTGAAACTAAACAAAATTCATGCAACTGGTGGTGAGTTGCTCCCTAATCGTATTGCTCCCGAACATTTTAGGAATTATTCAACCAAATGTGGCAACAAGGAGGAATGAAATTTCTGTGGCATTCTCTGAAGACTGAAATGGCTTGTATCACCCCAGGCCCTGCATAGATTTCAGAAGGCCTGTTGAGTGTAGTTTGGATTCTTTCTTTTTTGTTTTCAATGACCTGAAGTGGTCTTGTCTCTATCTCATACTTCTGCAGTAGAACCAAACCTTATCGTCAGTAACTGGCCATCACTGAATTGGTAGATAGAAGGTCCACAAATAAAAGTGGTCCACAAATGGTCCACAAAAAAAAGTGATGTAGTGTATCTCCATCATGTTAAAGGAACATGCATAGCAAAATTCCTGAACTATCATCATTGAATTTAATAACTAAACATGTGGTCAGGCTTGTACATACAAAAATTGCTGAGATTCTTGAAATCAAATGCTAGAGGAGACGGTCAACAAGACTAGAAGATTTTTTGAAATGTTTATTTTTATTGGAAAGGCAGCTATACAGAGAGGAAGAGAGACAGAGAAGAAGATCTTCCATCTGATGGTTCACTCCCCAAGTGACCGCAACAGCTGGAGCTGAGCCAATCTGAAGCTAGGAGTCTCTTCCGGGTCTCCCACACAGGTGCAGGGTCCCAAAGCCTTGGGCCATCCTCGACTGCTTTCCCGGGCCACAGACAGGGAGCTGGATGGGAAGTGGGGCCTCCGGGATTAGAACTGGAACACATATGGGATCCTGGTGGGTTCAAGGGGAGGACGTTAACTGCTAGGCCACGCTGGGCCCTAGATTGTTTTTACTCAAACAATCAGCAATTAACAAAAGGAGCTGGTCTAGTTGCTGCAACAGTGTTTCATAGCCCTTCTTAAACTTTTTAAAGTAATATTTGATAGCTCTGAGGTAGACAATTTTTGATCTGATTTTTGATTGTGACATAGAGAAGGAAAACTGAAAGAGGCAGCTGGGTCTTACTCCTTTTTTTTTTTATTTCTTTTTTTAAAGATTTATTAGAAGGTCAGATATGTGAAGAGGAGGAGAGAGAGAGAGAGAGGAATTTCTTCAGTCCAGTGATTTGCTGTCTAAGCTGCCACAACGGCTGGAGCTGAGCTGATCTGAAGTCAGGAGTCCGGAGCCTCTTCCAGGTCTCCCACGTGGTGCAGGGTCCCAAGGCTCTTGGCCTTCCTTGACTGCTGTCCCAGGCCACAAGCAGGGAGCTGGAAGGGAAGCGGAACCCCTGCAACACAAACTGGTGTCCATATCGGATCCTGGTGGGTGCAAGGTGAGGACTTTAGCTGCTAGGCTATAGTGCCCGGTCCACATTTCCTATTTGTTGATTAAGTGTGGACTTGAGTTTTCCCCACTGAGTCCCAACCATATGCACATCATTTTAACTTTTACCTTTTCTATTTCTTTTATTTTATTGTTCTTGCATATTGCTCTTTGTTAAAAGCCAGTACCGTGCAACTTGCTATATGAACTATTTTATTTTTTTTTTTTTTGCGTAATACTGCTTGAAGTACAAGTTATTTTTGGAGCACGCTGTCCTAAAGAGAACAGCTACTTTCTCTTTTCTTACAACTAGTGCAGTAAAAATGCATAGTGGGTTCAAAATGAAGCCTTCTTTCCTGATTCATTATTGACAGGAATTTGTCAGCACAAATTATGGCTCAGTCAAATTAGACAATTGACCAAGTGTCCTTTTATTATTTAGTAACAAACAAAAACATGAACATTAGAGGAACAGTCTCCAGGCAGTTTGGAAGAGCAGATGGAGTAATTTAGCTCCCTCAGGTTGCTGGATGGCTGACAGGTACCACGAAGCGTGAGGGCAGTCGCCTCCATCTGGCACACACACACTGGTAGTTACTGAGCTAGTTCGCAGGGCAAGCTGATGTCAAAACATGTCACTACACAGGTACCCAAGTTACAATGACACAAACAGCCTGAACCCACCCATGGACCTACCTTAAAGGAAACATTTTGAACTTAATAATGCTACCATTTTTAGGTAATGGATAGTTCTAAAACGTTACTCAGTGACAGTGTTCTGTGTTTAGCAGTGGTTAAAATGAACAAGCTTTTTCTCCTTATTCATTTGATGTCCCAAGTGCGATGCAGTATTTCATGAGCAAATCGGAGGGTGCTGCACCTTCAGTGACACCGAATGTGCTGTCATATTCTCAGGATTAATTCCCCAGGATTCACAGTCTCTGTTTCCTGTAAATCTGACAGAACAGTTCCCATAATGAGTGTTATCACCTTTACACTTCCAAGCAGCGAGTTGCTGCGTTTCATTTACTATCACCGCATTAACTATGATAATTATATAAAAAGTAAACATCGTGTTTTGTAAAAATGCGAAATATTACTGATCCTTTTCATCATGCAGGACAATTTGAATCCTGAATGTATTCAGAAAAAGTCATTTAAGGAGAGCTCCATTGCTCTGAATTGCACAAATGTGCATGTTGAAAGGCCACATTTTCTGATGTGGTGTTAAGAAGAATGGCATTTATAAATCTTTACTGCCAGAGTTATGGAAGAGATGTTTTAGGCAAGTGGAGGTTGCTAAGCATGACAAGATCCTTTCTGTACATTCTACTTTTCAAGTTTTTTTTTTTTTGTTTAAACAAATGGGTCCACAGTTTCCTTGGGAGACCGTCCCTGGTCTGAGAGTAGAGCTCGCAAAATATCATCCCCTCCAATGAAAAGATACAACATCAAGTACAATTTACATTATAGAGTTAATTGACATGGTATTGACTGACCAAAATGTTAGAAAATGCAAATTCTTAACCACGACCTGTGATTATTTCATTGACTTTTCAATTCTAGTTTATACACAACTGATTGCTATACACCTTAGAATGGTTATAGGGTACTATTCAGTTGCTTCATGTCTATTTTCATTTTTATATTTAGCAGTTTATAGTATTGAAGCATTTTTACTGAACTTGGCGAATTTTAGGATAGTCCAAACTGGCTTATAACTCTAACAAGGCATATGTCAACAGTTGAGGTGCAGAACAGTTTTAGGAGGGGTGTGCACAAAAATCTTCAATACCTTAGTGAGGAGTACCTAATCTTTGTGTCCTACCTAGTAAGGTATATGTGAGTCCAGGCTGACCGTTTCCTGCCTGGTTCTAAGCTTTCCTTATTGGTCTCTGTCTATCTGATCTAATTTTTTTTGTTGGGGGGGGGTGGTTCCGGAGCGACCCTGATGATCATTGCAAGAGAGGGTGGGGATCCAAAGTTGGAACGAAGTAAGGACCAGAGAAAGCTCTTCGTCCAAGTCCCGAAGGAAGTTAACTGTTCTTCTGTTTCTGAGGACCACTCAGGGCTCCTGGGTATTATTCCAGTGACATTGGATCCTGTGAGGAAAGATCTGGGCTTCTTCCTTCCCATGTGGGAGATCTGATAGGGAATGGATGACCTCAGAGTTCTTGGCCTACAAGCGCACTCCAATTCCCCATGGTCTCCTTGGCAATTGGGATGTAGTCCTTGGTGCCCATACTGAAAGTCCTAGGTGAGGATCCGGGAGTCTCCAGGGTTGGGATACAAGCCTCCTCCTGTCCCCCTGCTCCACTCTGGGTTCCGACCCCGCCCTCCCGCTCCCTGCTGCTCTGTGCATATGATTTCCTGATAAGAGGCTGTCAGGATCACTCTTGTTCCCACTATATGCTTGTATAATTTTGCTAATGTCTAATGCAGATTGGCTTCTGTTGTCTATAAGTTACCTGTTATGTTCTTGATAGGTTATACTTAATATCTTCCTCACACATTCTAAGAAGGTGGAAGATTACTTTTTTAAAGATTTATTTATTTTTATTACAAGACAGATATACAGAGAGGAGGAGAGATAGGAACATCTTGTATCTGATGATTGACTCCCAAAGTGAGCGCAATGGCCGGTGCTATGCCGATCCAAAGCCAGGATCCAGGAACCTCCTCCAGGTCTCCCACATGTGTGCAGGGTCCCAAGGCTTTGGGCCATCCTCAAATGCTTTCTCAGGCCACAAGCAGGTAGCTGGATGGGAAGTGGAGCTGCTGGGATTAGAACCAGTGCCCATGTGGGATCCAGGTGCGTTCAAGGCAAGGACTTTAGCTGCTAGGCCACGCCACTGGGCCCGGAGGATTGCTTTCAAATCTAGGTTTCCGTTCAACTTGGAGCCACTACTAGTCAATGGAAAAAGGCATGATGGGCAAAAAAACAACACACAAAACATTAAGTTCAATTCTCTGTTATATTTTTTTCTACCTTGAAATCTAAGCTTCTGAAAAATCTTTGTCTTTGAGACTCTGACACTATGAAGCATTGATATCTTAAAAATCTGTTTCTCGTCTTCTACTACTAGTTCTCAGAGGAGATATTTGGGAAAAGGTTAAAAGAAGAATACATTTAGCTATCCCTGCAGGAAGCACCTAATTTCTCTTAAGTCTTAAACTCTTTGATTTTATCTTTTGGACCTGGCACGGGTAGCGTAGCAGGTGAAGTCCTCCCCAAGCACACGCTAGGATCCCATGTGGGCTGGTTCTAATCCTAGCAGGCCCACATCCCATCCAGCTCCATGCTTGTGACCTGAGAAAGCAGTCAAGGATGACCCAAAATGTTGGGACCCTGCACCCACATGTGAGACTTGGAAGAGGCGCCAGGCTCTTGGCTTCAGATCAGCTCAGCTCCTGTGGCCACTTGGGGAGTGAAGCATTAGAAGGAAGATCTTCTGTGTCTCTTCTCTTCTCTGTATATCTGACTTATCAATAAAAATAAATAATTGAAAAGAGGGACTGTGTTTTATAATTTTATTTTAACATGATGGATTATTATTTTTTACTAGCTATTCTGCAGAGAGTAACGGGAATACATAGCTTTTAAGTTGCTACAATGGTGTTAAACATATTTTTGTGCCTTGTTCTGATTGATGGGTTGAATGATTGGTAGAATAGATTTTCTTACAGTGTTAACTATGCCTGTGCTTTGTGATGCTCCCACATCAGCTAAGATGACATTTCTGTATTTCTATAATGAAAACAAGATTTCCCTATTCTTCATTGTGCTGGGAAAAATAAAAAGAAAATCTAGAACCAGAACAATGATTTAGAAGCTATTGATCCAAACTCAAAATGAAACTGTTTACCTAAAGTCTTTTGGGATACATCAAGGCCCAATCACAGATACCTTTATAAATAATTAGACACACAATATTTCCACAGCTGTGCAGTACCAGATGGTTGTGCTTTCTTAAGCTTAAATAAGCTTCCTTCTTTTGCAGTTAAAAAGTCAGCTATGTCAGTTTCTGTGCACTCATCCCTCTTAAATGGAGCAGAGAAAGTGTAAGGGATTTGAATTCAAGCTCTGTTATTCTGACTTTTAGTGGAAGAGATCTCTATTTTAAAGAATGTCACATGTTGGAGTTAAGAAATTCTGTTGCCAGCATGGCAAATGTTTTTAGCTTTCAGCTGAATTATTTAGCTTACGGTAATGACACACTAAAAGACAGGTGGAGTTGGTGAAGCAGTATGCCCTAGTGACAGAGTTCATTTCTGAGTCAGTCGTCCCTGCAGATTTTCTGATGGGCACATACTTGGAGCTCTGTTCAGCCCTCAGGCTCATGTTTGGTTTGACTTTTTTTTTTTCCAATTGTCTGATTTTGTATCATAGATTCATGGGGGAGGGACAAAAAGGCTGATGTCATCTGTTTTGCAACAACTAGGTTAGAGATGGCATCATAAGGGGAGTCCTTTACATTAGCGAAATAGGAGACCTATTAAATGAAGTTACTTTGGATTTCACTGAAGGAATTCATTCTTTTATGAGGAAGAAGGCAAAGTTTTCTAATGTTCCATTATTTACTGGTTAAAAACTAGGTTATTTAAGACTAAATGTAACAGCAAAATACCTTCTAAAAAAGCAGTATTCGGGGCCAGCTTTGTGGCATAGCAGTAAAGCCTCCCCTGCAGTGTTGATAACCTAAGTGGGTTGTATCCTGGCTAGCTTATGTCCTGGCTGATTGGATTCCTATTCCTATTCATGTGCTTGGGAAAGCAACAGAGGATGGTCCAGGTGTTGGGGCTCTGCACCCACCTGTGTGGTAGACAGAGAAGAAGCTCTTGCCTTTGGCCTGGTACATGCCTGGGTTGTAGCAGTCATTTCGGGGAGTGAACCAGTGAATGGCTGACCTCTGTCTGTCTCTCCCTTTCTCTGTAATTCTGCCTTTCAAATAAATAAATTCAATCTTTTTTAAAAAAAAAACAATGCAAATAAAACAATGTGTAAAAGCTCATCTTTAAAAACTTTTTATTTTCACTTTGTGGGTGCCATTTTGTAAAATATAACAATATAGAACATTTTGATATTGATGATAATGTTATTCAGTTGCGGCCAACTTAGAAATCTAATACTTCATTTGTCCTTTAAAAATGTTATTGCTGTATCCAGATGTTTGTTTTTTTTTAAAGATTTATTTTATTTTTATTGGAAAGGCGGATATACAGAGAGACAGAGAGGAAGATCTTCCGTCCGATGATTCACTCCACAAGTGAGCACAATGGCCGATGCTATGCCAGTCCAAAGCCAGGAACCTCTTCCAGGTCTCCCGCGCAGGTGCAGGGTCCCAAAGCTTTGGGCCGTCCTCGACTGCTTCCTCAGGCCACAGGCAGGGAGCTGGATGGGAAGCGGGGCTGCCGGGATTAGAACCGGTTCCCATATGGGATCCTGGGCGTGCAAGGCAAGGACTTTAACCACTGCGCCATCACGCGGGGCCCAGATGTTTTTAATGCATGTAAATATAAGCTGACATTTTAGTATAATATCTTATAAATTATATCCTATTATACCAGAGCCTGATATTTATTAATAGGCTACAGACACTATTCCAACTAAATTATTATATTTTGATTATCAAGATTTGCAAGATAAAAGGGGTTGTTTGTCATGATAGTACAATCTGTGAAGTGTACCAGTTGCCTTGATGGACATTGAGCTGCGTTTTGTGTGCATTGCTCCACCCCTGGAACTTGTGACTTTTTTTCGGGGGGGAAGGGACGGAAATAAGTCATGGCATGTAATCATTAAGATGAGGTCAAACTAGAGTCCAGCTTAAATCTAATTATAGTTATTTCTCTTTTCTCCTTTTCCTTATGTGTAGAGGTCTTTGTTTAGTGGAGGATTTAGTTTGTGATTATGAAGCACACCATTACAAGAATTAGTAGAAACATAAGGAAGAAGGAGGACAGGGTTGGAAGTATCATATTTTTACAACCATACACATGAAGTGCATTTTTCCCTCTTTATATAAATAAGAAAAAAAGACTAAATGTAGAAAAAAAATTAAAAATGGAGATTGGGAGACAAAGGCTCACAAAGCAGAAGGCCAAGGGACTACAGAGGCAGAGACTAGAGTGCAGCACCTGCAAGCCAATGAGGATCAAGGATTGGCAGCAACCACCCGACATTGGAGAGGAAGAGAAGGCTGATTCCCCTAAGCCCTCAGAGGGGACAGCCTGCTGTCACCTTGTTTCTGATATCTGTCATCCACAATAGGAAAGAATACGACTGGTTCTGTTAGCCACTCCATTTGTAGTCACTTATTATAGCAATCTTTGGAAACATGCTTTGAGTACTTTCATTTTACCTATATCCCTATAGCTGGGTATTAGTTGTTATTAACTGGTGTTATCACCCATATATCATGAGTCATCCCTTCAGCTCTATCACTTCAGAGAAAGGAAATATGATGTTTAAGTAAAATCTGGAATCTGGGACTGTAATCAATAACTCAACAGATTTTATCCAAACTTGGTTTCATTTTTAAAAAGGGATGTGGAAAATTTGATAGCTTGAGACCGTAAGATGGAAAATGGGCTGTTAGGTTGGTTCTAGAATCTGAAAGTTGAAGGAGTCTTGTCTTTAGTTATTATACATGACAGTAGTGGCATACTCAACACACACTACCCCCTACAGAGCAGATGCCATTTACTACCCAGCACAAACAGCAGCCCATCCCCAGGCCATCATAACTAATCAATCAAACAGAACAAAAGTAAATTTCTTCACTCCTGGATTTACCAAGAGAGTCAAATCTTTTGGTTTACATTTGAAAAATCTGAAGCTTTTGGAGGGAAAGTGTACTGAACACAAGAAGATGAACACTGGATATTGACCCTCAATTGCAATCTAGTTTCCTCCTGTTTTTTACAATATTCTTTCTTGAATAGAAATCAAAAGACAATTAAAAAATTTTTTTTCCTGGAAACATACATTAAGTAAATCCAAAGTTCTTACAAAGTTTAAAAGTAGTGGTGGTCACTTGTCCTAGTAACGATGGCCTGGGTTTGAATACTGTCTCTGATTCTATTTTCTAGCTCCATGCCGATGCAAACCTTCAGAAGCTATGGTGATAGTTGAAGTAGTAGGGTTTCTGTCACTTATGTGGGAGATCTAGACTAAGTTCCCAACTCCTACTTTTGGCCTGGCCCAGTCCATCTTGTTGGCATTTGGGTATGGAACCATAGATGGAAGCTAAAGTCAATTGCATATGCCTTTCTAATGCTATTTTCTAAGGTTCCATAGATATGTAAAACCTCTGAGAATATGAAATCTAACTTGAGAAATTAATATAATTTTGATGGGCAATGATTGTGGTGGTAGTTGGTGAAGTAAAAGAAACCAAGGACAAGCATTTTTGTTACAGGGGCAAAGGTAACACTATTTTTGACATCCTTATATGTTCATTTTACAACATACAGCAAATCCTGTGCCTCATGATAGGCACATCATGAGAAGTAAGACACCCACCAGAAGAAGATCAATACATGCAAATAACCAGCAGAAAAATGGCAATGCAGGCTTTGTTTTTGGATTTATTTAACAGACAAACAATATTATCATATGATAGCTTTGGAATAGTGGACGAGAAATTGAAGCAAATTGGGGTTCACTGTTCTACCTCATAGTTATAGTACAGAAATTCTCTTTACACTATAATTCGCAGGTCAACTAGTCCATTTTTTCTATTAATGTGGTTGACTTGTAGGTTAAGATATATGAAAATGTGTATCTCTGGAGAGAGAATAGATATACGTGGTTGTGTTTTCATCCAATGTTTAAATGAGTCATAATCTACAGTAGATTTGAAAACACTCCTTTGGTCTTTGCTTGAGTGTATCCAGAAATGAAGTAGCCATTGTCTCACAATGGAGGCTATCATTCAAAAAATGTAACCACTGGAACAAAGTTTCAAAATCTGAGGCTTCATCTGCTTTCGCCAAGATATTGAAAATCATCCTAGAGCTTGTAAATCATGTCAAATCTGTTCATACTATTTCTAAACATTTCTTGAATTTTACCCTTTCTTTCTATCTTTTGTCTTGGTTTATATTTTGCTGTCTGTATATCAGATTTCTGTTAATGGTTTATGTCATGGTCTATTTAAGAGTACATGACAATGAAATTTCCCAGCTAAATTCCTTTTATGAAGTTCTAGTCAGTAAAATAAAATATTTAAACTGAGGATTAAATGCCTATGGAGAAAGCTTTCAAAATTCTGAGGCAATGTGGATTTCAAACCTGGCGGTTTTTAGTCAGTTGTGCTAAAACTAGAGTGTGAGCACAGAATAAATATATTTAAAAAGACACCAAATGATGTGTTTCATCATCACAAGTAACAAAAAGGAAAGAAAGTGTAATAGCATTTATAAAATTTCATGCAAATGGAATTAAAAGGTGTTCATTTTGGTACAAAAATTTTCTGAAATTCATGCACAGTTTTTTCAAAAAAATCATTGAAATCATTATGAACACTTCTCTAAGGTCGAATCCCAGAAATGTGGTATCTAGCACAAGTTGGAGCTATATAATTTCTAAGATGACAGAAATTTCCAACCAACAGCTATGCACAAGCCCATAGAGAAGACCAAGGAGGTATTGTAAGACTCATGTCTCCCTCAAAGCAGTTAAGGAAATATGTATATAAGGCATGGGCATTTGGTGTAGCAGTGAAGACATTGGGAGGGCTGTGGTTTGGGCACCAGATTTGCTTCTGATTTCTTTTCCTGCTAATGCACAATGTAGGAGGCAGCAAGTGACAGCCCAAGCTGTTGGATCCTTGCTACCCATGGGAAAAATCCCAAATGAATTTTTGGCTCCTTGCTTCATCCTGGGCCAGCTGGTTGCTGCAGGATTTGGAGGAGGATAGTAGCAGATGGGAAATATCTGTCTGTTTTTGTCGTTATCTGCCTTTCAAATAAAATAGATAAACATTTGAAAATAAAAATAAATTTATGTTGGCAGAGCTTTAAATCTAAGAATTTCATCTTGGGGCAATTGAGTGTAAATTAATGATACATAGAAGTGAAGGAAAGAATGAGGTAAATATGAATTTAAAGGTAAACAAAAAATTGTATAAGAAAGTACATAATGCAAGCTCAGAAATAATGCCTCACTTACATGGCCAAATTGCTTTGGACAGGGACTGCAAGATCAATACATGATGTTCAGAAAGTTATATATTCCCATGCAGAGGAATGAAGCTGAATTTTTACTTTTTACTATATTAAAAAATGAGCTGAAAACCAGTGAGACCTCAGTGTAAAAGCAAAAGCTACGAATCTCTTACAAAAAATCATAGGAGAGAGGCTTTATGACAATAAATTTGACATTTTTTTTGAATCAATATGACACCAAAACAACATACTTCCTCAGCAGTTCTCCCTCTCACACATTCCCTTACCACTTTCCATGGGCATTCCACTGTTCCTGTGCCCAGGAGAACAGTTTCTCTAGTCCACCCTTCCAAAGTTCAGTCTTCCAGTCTGGTGATGTACCAAAACAAGAAATTGTGCAAATAAGACTATACTCAAAACAAAAAACTCTGTGAATCAAAAACATTATTGAGGCAGGTGGCATACTGCTATTTATGCCAGGGTGGTGGGCTTGTAGGTACCTCAGGGTTTGGGCTTGTGGGGAGTCTGGGGATGGTACTGACAGGGGCATGTGGGGACTTGGGAGCTCAAGTTCAAGCAGGCAGAGTGAGCCTGGGGATTTCCCCACATGCTTGGTCTCAGGCAGGGTGAGCAGGGGAGGGGAGAGCCCTGGGTTAACATGCTGGCTTGGTGTGCAGATGGATTGAGCTTGGGGAATTTTGGTTGTGTCTGAATCTTGAAGGTGTGGAGGGGTGGTCAGTACATGCAGTGGGAGCTTGGACCTCTAGTGGGCAGGATGAGCTCCAGGTCAGTACATCACCAGACTGGAAGACTGAACTTTGGAAGGGTGGACTGGAGAAACTGTTCTCCTGGGCACAGGAACAGTGGAATGCCCAGGGAAAGTGGTAAGGAAATGTGTGAGAGGGAGAACTGCTGAGGAATGACCTCTGAGGAATTTCCATTGACTAGGCCACTGTACTTACAGGTAAACAAGGGTGCTGAGACCAAACAGTATGGAGGGGAAAAGCTGGAGGACCTTTATGGGTCAGACCAATACACCAACCCACATGGGAAACCTGAGCTGGGCTAGTTACCATGGATCACCATGACCACCACCCTCCAGTGCACACTAAGGCTAGAGCTGGGGGCCTACCTAACAGGGCTAAATCACAGTAGCTGACAGTGGCAGAACAAGGGACAAATAATGTCAGGCTGGGCCATGAAACTGACCAGCACATGAGAGAACCAGGTCTAGGGGCCGATTGTGTGGGGGATGTGTAGGCTCATGCCTGTAGAACTGCAGTTTGTGCTGGTTTGTTTTAAAGCTGGGAGTGGTGACAGGCCGAGTTAATCATGCATCACTCCAACACTCATGGATACTGGACTTGGGAAGAGGCCGGGCTGGTCCAGACTGCCCAAGAATAGGGTGTGAGGTGGGCAGGACTGCAACATCCACCAGCTCAATGACGAGGATGGAGAGGGCAGACTATGCTGGATAAGGGCTTAGTACTGATGTCACATGTGAGATCTAGGTGTGGGGGTGGGCCTGGTAGGGAGCTTGGGAAACTCCTCTCGTGAGATGTAGCTCCCACCAATGAGCATGTATATCTGGTCTGGGTTTTGGTCAGGCCAAGCAAGGTAGCTCCAGCTGTTGGCAAGTGTGTGGGTTGGTTCTGGAGGGGTGGACCAGGCATGACTGAGCCAACCTTAGCTCACTGGCATGTGCAAGAGCCAGGCTGGGGTGCAGGTCATGCTGGGCTAGGCTATATACTTTATGGTTTGCAAGGGTTTGCAGAAGCAAAGAATTCGAGCAGACTGGGCAGCTTAGTCTGCAGCACATACCAGAGAGATTTGGGACTGGGAGTGGATCATGACAGCCAGGATGCAGCATTTGGTGGCAAAGGCCAAGACAGGGGAAGGGCTACGCCAAAATTGGTCAGAGAAACCATTGGCATGCACAGGATCAGTGGCTGGGAACAGACCTTGTTAAGGGGACACACCAGATGGGTTATATTCCAGCTGCTGAGCATGAGAGTCAGAATGGAGGCAGCGAACTGGGCTGGACATGACTGCAATGTCCTTCGGCATTGGTGTGGACTGGGTCTGGGGTGTGCCAGACTGCGCTAGACTCCAGTACCCATTGGTGCTAATGAGAACCAGGATGGATATAGGACTGGTTGGCTAAGTCTCTGTCACAGCTGAACCACATGAGAGCTGTGTCTGGGCATGGACCAGCTGTGGTTGGGTTGTAAGACTCAACAGCAAGAACCCAGTTGGGTGTGAACCGGTTGTATAAAGCCACTGTTCCTGACCAGACAGGAGATGGACTCTGTCTGTCTGGACCAAGGACCCACTGGTGTGCATGGCATTCACTACTGGAGGAGACCTGGGAAACTCTTTTGTTAGGACACAGTCCCTACAGGTAAGCAAAAGAACCAAGGCTGAGAGTCTCAGACCAGGCCGGGTTATGGTATCTGCCAGCATACATGTGGATCAAGTCATGCGGTGGGCCAGGCTGGGCCAGTTTATAACATCCACTGGAAGATCTAAGAACAAGGACAGGTTGGATTGGGCCACCACACCAGCCAATTCACATTAAGGTTGGAACTGGGGGCTGGCTTGACTGTGTAGGCTTCATTTACCCACCAGTATGAGCTGGAACTGGGGTAGGCCAGGCCAGGCTATAGAACCCACTGGCAAATACTGAGGTTAGGCAGGCCATGTCAGATTGGGTACAGGCTCACTTGAGACCTGTATGGTGGGTGTGAGCCCAGTAAGGGACTATGGGAGGCATGAGAATTGGGACTAGGGGCAGACCAGGCTGGGCAGGGCTACAATACCTGTTACCCTGCATGTGAACAGGATTGCGCGAGAGCCAGGTTGGGTAACTGACTGTATCAACTGGTACATGCATGCATGCAAGGGGCAGAGTAGGTGCAGGCTGGATGAACTTTGTTGAAGCATCAGCTGGCAAGCTTTGGGACTGCGGGCAAACCCTGTCAAGCTATAGTGCAGAACCACCTGGAAAGAACAAGGTCTGGGGCTGGGAGTGGGCCTAACTGGGAAACAGCAGGCACCTGATGGGTTGCAACTCCCATTGGTAGGAGAACCAGGCCTGCAGGAGAGCCTGGCTAGACAGGTGGTGGCATCCACCAGCACGAGTGTGGGCTGGATGGTGGGGGTTGGTTGACCCAGGACAGAATGCTTTGCTTACTTCCAATGCTAGCAATGTATTCTAGCTCTTAGCACTTTAATTTTGCGCTTTCGTTTTGATATAGACAATTTTAGCCTGGTAGGTTTTATGGGTAAACACAGGCATCTGAAAAACTATGACACCCAAATAATAGCCCAGTTGTCCACTGTGTGCAGCATGATGTGTTGCATGCATTTGTCTAACCTCTGGCATCTGAGATCTCAGCCCTGAGTGAGGCATCATTGTTCACCATCAAAAGAGGAACAAGTAGGTGGCTTAAATGTGTACCAAGTTCTGATGTGGCCCCACACTCAGATGTTTTGTATATTACCTTTCTTATTTGTCACTTGGGTTCTGCCTTTGAATGAAAACTACACTAAAAATCACATTCACATTGTGAAGAAATGATAATAACTCATTTTTTCCATCAGTGCACTAAACATAGAAATAACTACTAACTTCTTGCTGCCTTTATGCCATATCTGAGTAAGTATTTCAATTTGCCCCTTTCCTCATCTCACAGATTTTTAATTTTCTGTTTCATTTAAGGTCATTAAGGAATATTACTTAAAATGGGCAAAAAGGCTAGTGTTTAGTCATCTTTAATTTGCTGTGACACACACTTCTGCTGAACAAAGTAAGGTTATCATAATGCATCGTCTGTGCTCCCTGATGCTTCTGGATTTTGTTTCCATATGGATGCATTTTTCCATTAGAAGTGCTCCAGGCACATAGTGCCCCTATTAACGGAGTCATGAGTCATGTATTGTACAGCCCTCCTGAAAACTTTAGCAACCTGATGTAGGGTACAGTGATGGTTGACACAAAAGATCAAGCCGTTGCTAGTAGGTTAGGACTTTCCAGAATAAAGATGAATGTTTCTACCTTTCGGCCAGTCTCCTTGCTCTCCATCTAGGAAACCTAACTGCTGACTTAGTTGCCTTGATGTCTTAGAATCCACAGTAGGGGGCCAGGTCAGTGGTGTAGACGGGTAGTCCTCCATTTGTGGTGTTGGCGTCCCATATGGGCATGGTTTGGAATTCTGGCTGCCCCATTTCCTATTCTCCCTGGAGAGCATAGGGGGAGCAGTTGAGGATGGCTCAAAGAGAATACATACTGAACATGCTAGGAGATCCTGTGTTAGTGTAATTCTATAGTGAGTGCGGAGAAGGATATGTTGTCCTGATGACAAGTGCTTGCAATTTCCTATTGAAGAACTTGCAGTTAGAGCATGGATCACTAGACTGTGGGAGAGACTATGGAAAGTGAAGGAGGAGGTTGCTTTCACCCCATTTCACAAAATTGCTTGTGGAACTATAATCACAGATCTCATTCGTCACTCATGGAATCAGTTACTGAAAACTGGTCTACAGCCTAATCCCAGAGAAAAATGAACAGTGTTACTCTTCTCTAAGCATCAAATCCAAGCCCCCTAGCATTGCTTACTTTTTCTAGGATAGTGACTGAGAGAGCTAAATATGCATATTGTTAGCTGCCTTGGACACTTGGAATACTAAAAGGAGAATCTCTGGCTCATGATGTTCAAGGAGGAATCTTCTGAGGGATGTTTGGAAAATCTTTGTTTTTCTTTATTTTTAAAGATTTATGTATTAAAAATAACAAATAGTAAGTAAAAAAAGTAAAAATTGAAGGAGTTGTGGAGAGAGAGAAATGGAAAGACAGAGAAAAACATCTTCCATTGGCTGGTTTACACTTCTCTTCCTTACAAACAAATCAATCCAAACAGATAACACCCGTATAGCCAAATTTTGCAACCTTGGAACTGTTGTTCTGACTGTGGAATTCTTTGTCATGTTCCTTTTAGGGTATTTGAAAATACCCCTGACCTGTATCAAATAGGTACCAGTAAACGTCTCCCACGTGTGGTAAAATTATCTCTAGACAGTGACAGATATTCCCCAGAGAATGAATCTATCCATGTTGTAAAGCAGAAGCCCAATAAAGTGGGACTTGCAAGGTTCAGTGCAAGTTGAAGACCTGTATCAGCAGAACTGATTACTTCATCAGCAGTAACAAAGAATCCCAGAATTTCAGTAACCTGTAATATCTAGGATTTGCTTCTTGCTCCCTATCTGTTGGCGCCTGATCTGTCAGGCCTGTTCTGCTCTGTATTCTTTTACATCTCAGATCTAGGATGATATGGCAACTTCAATCTGAATAGATCTGGTTTCTCAGAGGAAAAACAATCCATGGCAAAGCAGATGCTGGCCTTAAAACTTGTGCCTGCAAGAGACACCTGCCTGTTCCACTCACATTTCACTGACTTGCACAGAAAGTAACAGTATACCTGGGTTTGGGAAAAGCAGAACCTTTAGAAGAAGGTACTAATTAATGACGATTACTCTAATATCTCATAACATTGCTTTTTAAAATATAACACAAGTAATTAGGACAATGAACACCTGAAAAATGCTCAATAGCTGTCATTTAGTTTGACTTAGGGCCAGTTTTGTATAGCTCTTTCATTTACCACTTTTATGGTGCATTTGGAAAATGAAGGCTTATTAACTCTCATCCTAATTCCTCTAGTTTGCTGCTGCTTCCTCTCTGAGATGCAGTCTGTCTGCTGTAACCCAATACCCTAGGCCTGGTGGCCTAAACAACACATGCTTATCTCTAATTCTGCCGATCTCAGGTCTGTCATCTGAGGGTGTCCCATCAAACATCTTTGGGCAAATTCACATTTACCTATAGCAAATCATTGAACTGTATTCACACTTCTCCATAGAGAATCTCTGCCCCTGAGGAAATTGGGTTAGAATAAGGTTCTTTGGCTATGACTGAGTTTTTAATGACCTTTGTTTCCATGGACAAATGAAGGTTGTTGGGGAGGAGGTTTGGTATCCCAAATCTACTCATTTCAAGGTCTACCCACTAGTACAATTAGGGAAATGAAGTTCTGTTGCTAACTTTCCACCATCTATTGTGACTTCCTCAAGTGCGCATTTGTGCATGTGTGAGACACACAGACACACATCTAGCATGAATAAAAACTGTTTCTCAGGAAAAGAAACAGCTACTGCTATAGGAGATAATTAAGTATGGTTGTTAGTAAGGCTTTTTCTCTTCCAGTGACCTCAGTAAGTGAAGTTATCATGAAAAGCCAATTCATTTTGTTCATCTCTCTACTTCCAAATAATTGCCCTTTGCAAGTTCAAGATGGGGAAAAACACAAATATGCATTTCTGATCACATGCATCTTAATGATAATTTCCTTAGGAAAAATGAATGTTTAGGTCTGTATATGTCTTAGATAAAGCTATTTTCTCCCTAAACACTAAACCAAATAGGCAGGATTTGAATGGAGGACAGCCTTCAAATATTTTTGTTAATCCCTAGGATGCTGTATCACTATGTTATCTAGCTCTGGCTTATATATATATATATATATATTCTCTCAGTCTACATCAACAAAATAACCACCAATGAAGCTCTCAGAGGTGGTGCAGATGTCAGATAATATTGCCTGACTTTGCATGACAATATCTCATTTTATTCTCTAATTACTTTAATTCAAAACAGGACTAATGTCTGTGAAATAACCAATATAGAGACCAGCTGGGAACCTAATGGCATCACAAGCTCCACTCAGATTAACATTTCAAACATGATACCATATGGTGGAGAGCTTTGAATTTTACAACAAAGAAATTCAATGAATGCTGGGCATAGCAAACCAGTATAGACTACACCGAGTCATACACCAGAGAGAAAGGTATATAAACGCGAATAATAGAACTGTCACCTGCTTCCATAACTAGCTCTAGGAGCAATCTGGCTTTGCATGGTATTTTAGCAGACATTTTTCTCACTTAATGGGTAAGCTCAGTGCTGTTTGATTTTAATGTGTTACTTTCAAATTGTTGTGACCATTAGAAACATCCTTGAAAAAACTCTACATATAAGCCATAGAAGATTTTTGTTGAAAAATCCAGACACTATTTATTTATTTAATTTATTTATGCTGGGACATGAACTGGCATGAAGTGAGAACTTAGCTATTGAGATATGGCAATAGGCCCAGACACTCACTCACTCACTCTCCTTCTTCCTTCCTTCCTTCTTCCTTCCTCTTTCTTTCTCTTCCCCTCTTTCTCTCTTTCTTTTAAATACATAGAAAACTTAACAAAATGTTATTTTTCTTAATTTTTTATTTCTATGAAATTGAACAGTAGATGGGATCTATATATTTCTACTTATTCACTATTAAATATTTTAGAAATAGCTTTTAAAAGCTCAGAATATATGGAAGTGTCATAACCACTCATTACTTTTTGGAGTTAGGAGCCAGATTAGCTTTATAGAAAAACTATGTAGGGTTAGGATAAATAAGAATGGATACCCCATACCAACCAAATCGTCTAAGAAAACAATAAAACATATTAGCACAGATAGCTGTAGATATATCAATGAAATGCCATCTAGCTTGTAAATGAGATTTTTTTGAGTGGTGAGTTTTTCATGTTTTTACTTGGTAGCCCACTCTGTCCCTATACATGACCCTTGTATCAACTGTATGATCACTGTAGTTACATACATAGTTGTAACACTATATAGAGTGACCACTCCCACTCTATTCACCTCTTTTGAAATCCATGCTAGATTAAGCTGTCTCTGTCTATAAGGAGGCTGGTTGAGATTTTAAAGAAATTCTGCTAAAGCTGTAGATCCATCTGGGGTAGGGGAGAAATGACATCATTACTATGATGAGTTTTCTAATGTCTGAGTGATGTCTAAATATTTAGGTTTTCTTTCACTTTTTCTCATCAACATTTTGGAGTTTTTAGCATCCAGATCATGCACACATTCTTGTTAGGTCATATGTTTCTGAACACTCTGAAAGGTATCCATTTAGACTAAAAAAACACAATATCCCATTTAATTGGGCACAGTTATTTTAGTAGTTGTTAAATAGTTATAATAAAAAATAACAATGTGTCTTCCCTCTGTTAATTAGAAAATAGCTGTTTAGTTTCTCTTGGTATGCAGTTCTGTAGCCCTTTTAACAGTATGCTGATGATCATATTAAAAAGCAAAGTATTACAGTTCTGCCACTTATTAACTCTGTAATTTCTGGTGAATTACTTAACTAATTTATGTCTCAGATTCCTTGTCAGAGAAATGGGAGTAATAATAGTACACACCTCTGATGTACTGTTTTGTGAGGATATTGATGTGCACAAATGTTTATCACAGTGCATCAAATATGCAGTAACAATAGTTCCAACTTAAAGATGCAGGGAAGCAACAAAATAGTGCAATGACATCACATTCAGTACACAAGTTGATATCATGAGTGATAATATGCCTGAGATTATTTCTGCTGCTATAAATGAGCAAACCAGGAATTCCTGTAAAGATAATTTAATACAACATGAGCTAACAGCATTTTCGAAGATTATGAGTATATATGGTACAGAAGAAAAAGGAAATCCAAACTGTCCCTGTTAATGGAAAGAAATGCTGCAAAAGCTAAAGCAAGGAATATATGTAATGCTTCATAAATCTGAGCTCTCACAACCTGAACAGGCACATCTTGCACTATAATTGTATTTATAGATCACGTCACTTGTTACTTACAGTATTGATTTCAAGGCTTTCCCTATGCCGGTTCTCTATCATTGTTATTTTTAAGTTATGGCTCTCTAATATTGTGACTAACCCCCTTGGTAGTGATTACAATACATTGTAAGATTCTGAGAACTTGGGAAGCTTTGTTGCTTCACTAATGTAGAGGTGTCTACAAATGCGTGATTCCCTTTTCTGTTGTTAAGTCTGGATTTGAAGCCCCAGGTGATCTTTCTCCTCTCAACAGCATAGTTGGGATTTCCCCAGCCCTCATACCCTGATTTATTTTTATTAAGTCTTCATTGTCAAGCGGACATAACACCTACCCACTATGAACAATAGCTTTGTGAGAGTCTCCTACATACTTTTATCCAGCAATTTATCTTCTCTTTAATACTCAGAAAAGATAAACATCTAATTCTCTATGGTCTGGTTTCCCTCCTTAACATTCATTATTGTGAACCACTCCAAATCTTGCCAGAAAGGCTTAAATTGATTCCTGTCTGTATGTCCCAGCTGGGGCTCCTGGCTCTGTGTCAGTCCCCAGGCCTACAGATGAGCTGGATATATTTTGAATGCAGCTGTAGACCTTTTTAAACAGTATAAGCCAAAATGAGTTCATAATCCCTGGAATGCAAGCTCTATGTAGGCTTTTCATTTGTTTTTGGAGAAACCCCAGAGCTGGCAGTTTCAGATAGAGTTTCACTAGCTTCAACCTTATAGCCTCCCAAGGGGCTGGGAGAATTGTTTCGTTGTCCATCTACTGGACTAGGCTGCCTTTGTGACACTTTGATTATATTTCTGTCTTGACAGAAGGTCTTTAAATTTGGAATGAGCACACCAAACGTCCTGGGGGAAGTTTGTGAAAATGGTGGGTGCTTCATAAACTACATCCATTGAGGTTCCTTCGGTACTGTGGATAGACCAGAGGTTTAAGATCAAAGGATAGGAGATTGACTTATATTGGAAGCAACACTCAATAAAGATTATTAGGAGTCATCAATTTTCTCTTATAAAATATTGGTGATTCTGAATTTCTAATAACTGTCACATGTTTAATACATAAATAAAACAAATATTTGAAATCTCATTAGCTTCTCAGGAATCTAATGATGTTTTCAAATAGTGCAAAGATCTGGAAAAAGGAATTGATTCATCATTAAGCAATAGTAATATAACTATAATAGACATTATTATGTCTTTCATATAAAAATTCCCTTTGTGGATTTCTGAAGTTCTGGACTTGGTGAAATAAGAAATATTCACTTAACATAACTTGAATTGTGGCTGCCAAAGGGCTGCATGTTTTATCTCTTTTCCTCCATCACACACACACACACACACACACACACACACACACACACACACACACAAAATAAAGGCAGAGAGGGTTGGGTAGGTATACTGGGACTTCTGCAAGTCTGAAGTTGAAAATCTGTCCCATGGTTCACAGCACAGGAGGGCACAGGAACATGCAGTGTTAGCACTATCTCTTGGTTTGTGAGTCACAGAATTACAGAAGGAGAACTAGAGGCAGGTGTGGGAAGGGTCCGTTTAGCTTTTGATCTCATATGTACTTTCCTTGGCAGAGTCAAACCAGTATTGGGTGGACAGACCTTTCCTGTTTCTTTTAAAAGGTCATTTCATAAGATATTTTCTACCAGAATTCTGAATCTATGATTTCCCGGAAACTTCCCAACAGTTGGCTTCCTTTGTAAGCCATTTGTTTACAGGGAACAAATGTGGTGATTTGAACAATGTCAGAGCTCTAGTCCTTCAAAATTCACATTTGTCACTGTGAATCAGTGACCTGGCATTCTACATTGAATCCAATTTCCTGAATTAGTTCATATTGACCACCTGTTATGTGGATAGTTTCTTAGTGGGAAGGAAAGCAATACCCTGCAAATGTAAACAGTGCCATATTATTGATAGTGGAATTTCTCATTGTGAACTAATTCACAAATACTGCTCTGAGTCTTCGTGTCTGTTTATTTGACTCATCATGTGATTCTGCTTCTGAGAGGTATCTGGGGAATAAAGCTACATAAGCAAAAAGAAGGCTTACCATTTGGGAGGGTGCCTGTCCAAGTTTGGATATGCCATGGGGTTAAGCCTCTGGTGATGACATGGTGAGCCAGGAAGTCTAGAGAACAGAAGGCTGAACTTGGTTGGTAAAATCAGCTTTGTCACAAGAACTCCCTTCTCAATGACCTCCCACTGGACAAACCTCCTGGATGCTGTAAGTGGATCACATCTTTACTCAATCCCATTAATCACAAACAGAACTTTAGGGACCAAGCCTCCAGCCGTGGACCTTTGGGAGATAATCTGAACTATTATTCAAACCATGTATTCTTCTCCTGGCCCCCCGGAAGGCTCCTGTTTCTCTTATAAGATACTTTTTGTCCCAATATCTTAATGTTCCAGTAAAAGCCATAAGTTGAGAGTCTCATCTGAAATTCAGGGTAAACTCCCTTACCTTTGAACTTCTGTAATTAAAAGTAAATTATATATCTCCAAAATACAATGGTAGGGACAAGGTGTGCCTGCGGCATCCCACTTGGGCTAAGCATGCGATCTCCCACACTTTGTACCTTGTTTCACATGCATTGACTTAAGCATCTGTGAAGGAGCATGTATTTGCTTTTAGTCACTTGTAGTTTAGACCTATTCATGATTGAAGCTTCAGCTTTGTTTTCAATCATTAGTTGAAATATCCTGAGAACTGGGGGAAGATAGGGGCAGGAATGGGGAAGGAAATAGGGAAATTAGAGAAAGAGGAGAGATCATGAATGAGCATGTAGAGATTTTTAGTGTGACTAACAGAGGTATCTGTGTCATTTTTCAGAGAAAGTCACACAATACCTGCTATAGAGAGCATATCAGAGTGACAGCTCTGTGACATCATTGCATGAAACATTCTTGATTTTAAGTGGGTGTTATCTAGGACAATGGAACCAGTCATCATTAGATATTTTACAAAATTCATAGAACCATGTATAACCTTTTTCTAAAAATGTTTTCATTTCAGAATGAAAACTGCAAAGAAATTTTATTTGGTTTCTAATTTATATTCAGTAATCTTTCTCCTGTAAATGGGGAAAGTAGGGTGTGGCTCTTGAGTGCAGCATTGCTTCTATAAACAGGACAACGTGTCCTTAATTTGAGCCTTCTGTGTGTAGAGGGAGGAACGTGACAGGCACCTTTCCCAGGAGTCTGATTAAGCTTGAGGAAGAGCAAAAGGATGCTCTGATTAGGCTGATGTGTAACCTGAGGATGGTTGTCAGGGGCACCTGTTTCAGTGGCATGAGAAGACTTGTCCTGTGTTTGCTCTTTTGGTATATGAAACAGAAAGAAGCTGTGGAGCTCATACCTTCTGAAGAGTAAAATTAAGTATGTTGCATTTAAGAAATGCTTACTTTTCTTAATGTGGGTAGAGATTGGAATTTTCTGAATGTTCTCTGATAACATTGGCTGAAAAGAGCTGTATGTGCAGGTGTGATGTGAAGCTTCCCTACTGGCTAACCCGAAAGAGTGGGAGGAGTAGCCGGGCCTGGACTAAGCTGACAGAGGTGCATACTTGGGGACAGCGCCTTTCCCCCACTGTACCCTTGTGGCTGAACATTACTGCTACAGATGTCTTCTGCTTTGAGCCAAACCTGAAATAAATACTTGTGAACCAACAATGGATTTTTGCTAATACGGAAGGTATGTTTTGAAGGTTTGGAGAAAGAGGAAAGACAAGTGACCAGTATGGATGTATTACCACAGGATTCTTCTGAAAGGCTTATACCTTTTAAAATCTTTAACTTTTCCCATTAACTTAGGGAATGGGTATATTTAAAGATTTTAAGGCTCTTTTATTATACTAAACTTGACTTTATTACCTGATTCTTTGTGGGGGAGGGGTGTCAAAATGCTTCCCCAGTTTCTTGTGATTTGAGTTCTGTTTGGAATTAAGAAATTCAGTATTAGAGGGCGCCTTCGTGTGTGTGCCTGCCCAGAGGCTGGTGAAGAGAATTCAGAGACATGTGTATGGGAATCCTTAGTGGAACCGGCACGTGGTGGTGGTTGGGGGAAATTGGTGTGGAAGAGCAGCTGCCAAATGGCCCAGAAAGCAGATGTAAGATCCCAAACAATCTTCTCAAGATGAAAACAAATACTGTGCTCAAAATCAAAAAATTATCCACGAGGTTCTCTGCTGAGTCATTTGACTCCCATGTTTTCCTCCTACAGATTGCCTGAAATAAAACTGTTTAAGAACTTGGATACACTGAGAAATTATGAGATGCCTCTGAGTATAAATGAGCAAGTCTTATTTCCTTACATTGAGCCTTGCAATTTGTCATCACTGTTAGACTCCTTCAGTACAAGTTACTATCTTCTGTACGATATGGCAATGTAGTTTATCAGTCAAATTTAGATCATTGCTACTGTTAGTTGACTGCAACAGAATAGTGTGGAATTGGAGTATAAACTTTGGTTTTTCTCTTTTGTTGTACTCCAGTAGATAATCCATGTTATTACCACTATTACTGCAAGGTTGGAGGCCATGTTCGGAACCAGAAGTCCATACAGAATGGAGTTTGGCTTGTAACAAGATTTATTGGGAGTGCTCCCAGGTGAGGGTCACTGGTCCGGTACAGATAGGGGCCAGGGAAGTGAGGAGTTGTTTTCATTACTTTGTTGTGGAGATGGAGTTTGGAGGACAAAGGAATGTCATAAACTCCCTTTGACTACTGTACTGCTGGCCCAGGAGGAAGCTGCCTTCTCCTGGTGTGGCCTTATCAGCCACCCTTCTTAGCCTCCTTCCAGGCAGCCCCTCACCCCTCACCCACCCCAGCTGGGCCTCACAATTACTATTCTAATTTCACCCCTGCCTTACTTTCTACTTGACCTAAAAGAGTCACTTTGTGGATGCTCTGTTTCTGGAAATGAAGTAGAAATGGGCAGATGGAAGTGGGAGGTGGAATCCTCAAATTAAACACTTTAATTAATAGTGAACAGGCAGCATGGGTCTTAAAAGCAGACACTTTGGGAAATTAGGCATGGTTCTCAATCTCTTTATGCTTCAATTTCTTATCAGTAAAAGAAGAGATAATAATGGAACCTTCTTATCAGGGTAATTGTAAAAATTATATGAAAAATGCATAAAAACATTTCAGACTATGCTTGGGTCATGGTAAAGCACTCAGGAAGTGCTCTTTACACAACAGATACTTCTTGAATTAATATTCAAATATGAAAGCTGATCAACATAACAATTTGAAAGATCCTATCACTATTTCCAATGGGAGTAATTTGAATTCTGATTTCCTGTTTCTGATACTGGATAGGAGAAGCAATAGCTTCTCCTTTGCTCCCGATTAGCATCTATATGAGTGGATTTCATGCAAATGAGACATTTGCATTCAGAGTGACTGGAAGAATGGGTCCTAAATCATGTGGACTGCTTGGCACCTCATTTTCTTCTTTTTTGGTGTTGCACTACTGCATGCATCCAATGCACCTGGGTCTTCATGTCTGACTGAACTGAAATCATTAAACAAATGTGTGAACTGCCTTTTTTCAAATTAAGGGTATATGTTTTCACTTTTTACATTTTGGACAAATATTCGAAATTTTCAATGCAGCTGTGATCAATTTGTAATTTAAGTGAAATGATTTCACTTAAATAGCTACCTTTCCATATGATCAGTTCACTAGAATGAGGAACAAATGAAAGAAGTTGCTGATGCTGAGACTGGCTTGAGGCTTTTTTGTTTATTTCAGTGTACTCATGGGATTTCATATATTTTGTTTGACATGTTGGAATATTTTCCTTACTTGGAGTATCTTCTCTACTCTTCTTGTAGCAACTTCAACCACAATAATAATAATATTGATGCAACACTGGTGTTGGATATGATTCCAAATCCTTTACATAATTAAAATAAAATTAATCCCAGCACTCTTTTGATATAGCAGAAATGATGTATGTAAGTCTACTTCTACATGTGAGAAAATTAAAAACTAACTTAAGACATGATTTCGATGTTATCCACTTGAAGAAGCCAGGCAGCTTACTTTAAAGTTCAAATGAACAATTATTTGGCCTCTCCATTTAGTTCAATCTGATACTTTTTTTGTTACAATTTGTATTTGAAAGTCAGATATAAAGAGAGGAGAGACAGAGAGGAAGATCATCCATCTCTTGATTCATGCCTCAACTGGATACAGTGGCCGGAGCTGAGCTCATCCAAAGCTAGGAGCCAGGAGCCTTCTCTGGGTCTCCCATGTGAGTACAGGCTTTGAGCTGTCTTCTACTGCTTTCCTAGGCTGCAAAAAGGGAGCTGGATGGGAAGCAGGGCCATTGGGATTAGCACCTGCACCCATATGGAATCCCAGCACGTGCAACATGAAGACTTTAGCTGCTAGGCTACTGTGCAGGCCCCTCAATCTGATACTTTCTTAAAAGTTCAACTCTGGGGGCCCGGCAGCGTGGCCTAGCAACTAAAAGTCCTGGCCTTGAACATCCAGGATCCCATATGGGCACCGGTTCTAATCCTGGCAGCTCCACTTCCCATCCAGCTCCCTGCTTGTGGCCTGGGAAAGCAGTCGAGGACGACCCAAAGCTTTGGGACCCTGCACCCGCGTGGAAGATCCGGAAAAAGTTCCTGGATCCTGGCTTTGGATCGGCATAGCATCAGCCATTGCGCTCACTTGGGGAGTGAATCATCGGATGGAAGATCTTCCTCTCTGTCTCTGCTCCTCTCTGTATATCTGATTTTCCAATAAATAAATAAATCTTTAAAAAAAAGTTCAACTGTCAGTTGTTTCTTACCTACCTTCCCTGCCCTGTGTGCTTGCTTTTATTCTAATTTCTACAGCAATACTGCATTTGCATCTTTCACTTGTCATATATGGAATCATATTCATAACTGCTAACCAACTGTTTTGAATTAGATCCTGTTTGTCTGAGAGACGTGAGCTGCATGTGTTACGCTTGCAGAAGCTGGTGATGAGTAAACATTTCTCACCTTGATAAGTTTCTTTTTCTTTCTCTGGAATAGTGTGATGTGGTCTTACAAAATGTAAACAACAGAAGAGTCAAGGCATAGATTCTTTTTTTTTTTTTATCAATTTACACACATTGAGGCAAAAAACCTCAATCTAAACTAGAAAAAATTAAAAAAAACCCTAAACATTCTCATCCTTAGACCCAACTCTTTGTTATTTGTTGTGGATGATTATCTTGAGTCCATATGTTTGGAGAGTGCTTTTCTGGTTTTTATATAGCATTCTATTTCCTCTATGGGAGCACATGTGTTTCAAAGTGGGATAAATATCGTCGTGCTGGCAGCTAGATGTGACTGAACTTACTAATTGAAGCTTATAGCACCCAGTGTTTGGGGGGAGGGGGTTCACTTGGCTAGTGGGACAAAAAATTCCCCATTGAAAATTTTATCATTTGTCATCATAGGGCAAGCATTAGTCTTTAAATAACTAGTAATGAGGGATGTTACAGAATGGTAGGTAACATTATGCTAACATGCTTTACCTTTCCCCTAGCCTTAGATGAGAATCATGATTGCAATTGCATATTAACCTGACATCATTATAAACTAGGATGCTTCTGGGGTCAGCATGAGTTTTAAATACATAAAGGTAGAAGAAAACCATAGAAGAGAGGCTTCTTTGTTAACAGCTACCTGAAAAAACATTGCGATAAATAAAGCAGCACAGTGTCCCTGGCTGGATCCGAAAGTGGAGAAGAGAAGCTATTCTTTGGGTCCATCCAAAAGGAGTCATTGACCTTCCAAGCTCTTTTGGAAATGACTATGTTGCTTTATGTTGCATTTTCATCTATTCATAGTTGCATCTGCTAATAAAGATCCTCTGGTGGCTGTGATTCTATACAGTGGAGTGCAGTTGTTATGAAGTGAAATCCTTGGTGTATTCACTCCCATGAAGTGTGGCCCGTCCTTGCACCTGTACACATTCAGTTTAACAGAGAAACCTTGTTATTCATGCCTTTTGTTTTGTCACACAAGGAAGCTGGGAGTGTAGTTTGTCACCTTGGCTTTTATAAGGTGCATAATGAATTGTACACCTCTTCAAAATGAATCTGGCAGTCCTAGGTCTTAGGCAATAATGATTTGCCACTGGACATAAAAAACAGGGACTAATTGCTGGCAATCAGTATATTACACAGTTTTCTTTTTCAACCTCAAACAAAAATTTCAGCTTTTTAAGATTTAATTATTTTAAAGGTAGAACACACACACACACACACACGGGTGGAGGGGAGGGAGGGAGGAGGAAGGGAGGAGGGGAGGAGGGAGGGAGGAAGGAAGAGAAAGAGATTGATCAATCTTCTGTTTACTAATTCATTCCCCCAAATGGTTAAAATGTCCAGAGCTGGACCAGTCCAGTCCAAAGCAGGAGCTTCTAGTGTCTTCTGTGTGGGTACAGAAGCCCAAGCACTTTGGCCATCCTCCGCTGGTTTCCAAGGTATATTAGCAGGGAACTGGAGTGGAGGTGGAGCAACTGGGATGTGAACCATATTGGATGCCAGGGCTGTAAGTTGTGTCTGTGCCCATTATCTCCAAGGTAATGGGGCATTGGCCCCAAGGTTTTAGCTGTTGAATCAAAATATTCAAAGCTTAATGTCAAACCAACACTTCACTTTAGTTTTGTTTTGGGGCTCACGAAGTATCCTGTCACACTTTCTCTTTAAATGGAATTTGATTTTTTCAAAGTTGCTGATGCACATGGTTTAAAAAGCTTCTAATCTACCAAGTTCTTCATAAAAACTAGCATTCTCCTTTTCTGGGAGACCTGGAAGAACCTCCTGCTTCCTGGAATTGACCTGGTCCATCGCTGCCATTGCAAACATCTGGGGAGAGAGCGAGAGGATTAAATCTGTCTCTCTTTGACTTTTTGTAACATTAAAAAAAATTTTTTTAAAAGATTTTTTAAAAATACTCATTTAAAAGAGTTACAGAAGGAGGGGTACACCGGAAGAGGTCTTTCATTCACTGTTTCCTCTCCAAATGGTGACATTGGCCAAACACAGACAGGAACGCTATGAATTTTCCCTGCAAAGGTGTTAGGAACCCAAGCACTTGGGCTACATTTTGCTGCTTTTCTCGCTGCATTAGTGGGGAGCTGGATTGGAAGTGGAGTTGGGAATCAAACCAGCATTCCTACTGGATGCCAGTGTTGTGGCAGTGGCTTAATGTGCTGAGCCACAATGTTGCCCTACATTTAATTGAAAATTAAATAAACCATATTTAATTGAACATTTATGTATGGGAGTCCCACAAAATGACTTTCTAAAAATATTTAATTTTTAAATTGGAGTGGCATATTTACAGACAGAGAGAGAGAGGGGAAAATCTTCCATCTGCTGATTCACTCTTCACGTGGCCGCAATGGCTGGAGCTGAGCTTAGCTAAAGCTAACATCCAGGAACCTCTTCCAGGTCTCTCATGTGGATATAGGGTTCCAAGGCTTTGGGTCATCCTTGATTGCTTCTCCAGGCCACACGCAGAGTGCTGGATGAGAAGTAGGGCAGCCAGGACATGAACTAGTGTCCATATGGGATCCTGGTGCATGTAAGGTGAAGTTTTTAGCCACTAGACTACACTGCTGAGCCCAGTATGAGACTCTTGAACTGGTCAGATGATTAAAGTTTGTATAAGATACTCTTCAAGAAATTCATGGGAAAAAGTTCATGAAAAATGTGTACTGTGTAAAAACTGCCTGTGGATTCTTTTTTTCCCTGGGAACACATGACCTAATTGGAAGGGTTGAGAGGGTGTTGGCATTGTGGCAGCAGATAAAGCTACTACCTACAACACCTGCCTCCCTTTATGGGTGCCTGTTCATTTTGCCTCCTGTCCAGCACCCTGCTAATGTGACTGGGAATACTAATGGAGGATGGTTCAAGTGTTTGGGTCCTGCACACATGTGGGAAACGCAGAGAACGCCCCATTCTCCTGGCTTGCCCTGATTCAATGCTGGCCTTTGCTGCCAACTGGAGAACAGACCAGCAGCAGGAGGACTCATATCTGACTCTGCCTCTTCCTTTCTCTAGGTAACTCTGACTTTTAAATAACTAAATAAATCTTTGAGGGGGGGAAAAAGGAAGGCTGATTTCCCAAATTTATGTAAACCAATTGTGAAAAACCAGTGAAGGCCAGTAACACTGGCCCTGAGCCTGGGGCAGTGCTTCATCTCCTGACCCGGCCAGCAGGGGGAGTGCCCCACAGCTGAGAAGCTGCTCTTCCTGCAGGGCTGTGAAGTGTGTGCCCAGAAAGCTTTTTCTGGAAGATAACTTGTCTTTTCACAGGTAAGCTAGATGGCTTTCCAGACCTTCTCATGACTGGCAAGATCTATGTTCTTGAGAGTATGTGCTGTGCTATCTCATTCTCTTTGAAGCCTGAGCTATTTGCACTCCAAAGAAGAAGTGAGGAATGTGGTGAGGTTTAAACAAAGTGGTTTTTTTTTTTTTTTTTTTTCTGCTCAAAAGTTCTGTCTTTGGGAGCTTATTTGCACAGAAGAAATAAGCTAGGAAAATTTGCAATGGTAACCTAAAATATTACCATGTTGACATGGAAATTGTCCCATATTTAAACTGTATTTGTTTTGGCTGTATATTGCGGTGAGAATAATTTAATAAAACAATTTTCAGTACTTTGAAGAAATTCGAACCATTGTCTCCTGTAAAATCATGCAAATATTTTGGTTTCTCTAGGGTTAATTACAAGGCTGACTCAACTGGTAATCAATAGATTAGAACAAAATCTAAACATCTTCAATTAACTTAGTAAGTTAATTACTGAAACATAAAAACACGAAATATTTCCTTTAAAATAGTCTAACAGCCTTCATATTTGTGTTATGTATAATTAGAATTTAATCAGATGTATTTCATAAGTTATGGTATACCCATGGTGAAATTCTTAAGAAACTTCATAATATTATAACTTAAAAGTCAACCTTGTAACTGTGATACTTTTTCTTCTGGGTTCCCCTCTGTTCTTTAGGCTCTGCAAAACACAAGAATACACTTATTCTGGTCATTTGCAGTAACTTAATCTGTTTACATGTAAACTGTTTTTTTGGCAGAACATAAATATATATTTTTTATATCGTCTCATGTGTTTCAAGTTTTCACTAAAGCTTAGCGTGTTTTTGGAGTTTATTTGTCATACAGGGCTTAGAATCCATTTTGACCCATCTACTTGCCATGGAACTGCCAAGAAACTCCTGAGAACTCTACTTGCTTGATTATTCCCTGGAGTGCTCATGTTCTCTCCAAAGAAATCCCAAGCACTGATGTGTAAACATTTTTTTTCTCTCCATAGAAAGTCTCTACTCTGTGCTGAAGATTACTCATTTTTGGGCAGGGGGGCCAGTGTGGTGGCCTTTTTCTGCCTGCAGTGTTGGCATCCCATGGAGCTGCTGGTTTGTGCCTTAGATGGGAGGGTAACAGATAAAGAGTTGGGTTTTCCAATCTCATGTCCAGTGGGCATTCCCTTTGCCATCTATCAGAGGATCAGTACCTTGCTGCTGAAAGTCTCCCCAGGATTTTATATGTGCACATTTTTGACTCCACAAGAATACCCAGCAAGATGCGTCAGAGGCATTTACCCTCTTTTTCTGAACCTGTTCTATCAGTTCAGCTTCTCTCAGATCTCACCTACACCTGATTATAATGGCGGTGTAGTGAATCTCGCGGTGTGACTTTGCTGTTCCCCTAAAACGACTCAAATGCAGAGCTTAGGGACTCTGGCCTTCAGGGAGGTCACAAATACTGTCTGGTGAAATCTCTTCCTCTTTCCCTCTTACTCTTCCTTCCAAGGAGGCCATTCATGGCCCCAAATGAAGGGTCTCCAGATCGTTCCTGGGATTCACAGGGTGGGTATTTGGATGATGTTTTGAATGTCTGTGTCCTGTATTTGGTTGCCTAGCTTCAGCTCACCCCAATTCCAGCTTCTGCTCATTTGGATTACATGAGGTAGTGGTAGAAGCTCAGCTGATTGCCTTCCTGCCACCATTATGGGAGGTTTAGATTTAGTTACTGGAGCCTGATCTTTGGGAATTTGAAGAATGGATCAGAGCATGGGTCTCTTTCAAATTAATTAATATATTAATTAATTTGCCATTTATTATTATGTAATGATACATTTCTGTAGGCTCTGGGATTTCCCTTACCTCCTCTTCAAATCCCTTTTACCCCTACTGATTTCCCCTGTATTATTACAATACTATAGTTTTTCATAAGCTGCAGAAGTCCATCATTGCAGGTACGGACAATGGCAGATGAAACTAAACAAAATCAAAATCTGAGATAGTTTCCACTGATCTTTGTTAGATATGTCTCCTGTACGCAACAGATAGATTGGCTTTATTTTTTCATCCAGTCTACATGTCTAGACATTAGTGATGAGTTTAAGCCATTTCCTCTCAGGATTAATATGAATAGGTAGTAATTTGATCCTGTCATTTTAGCAATAGGTTGTTCATGGTTTGATTTAGTCTTCTGTTTTACTGGGATGTTCTTCACATTAGCTTTTGGTTTTGGTGGGTGCTATTCCCCTTCTCTGAGAGACATATTCTTTGAGGTTTTCTTTACTTTTGAAGAATTTTATTTCATTTTCAAAGGCGAAGGAAAGTTTTGCTCAGTATGTTATTCTGGGCCAATCATTTTTTGCTTTAAGGATCTGGAATATGTTGCTCCAATCTGTTCTGTCCTATAGAGTTTCCTGTGAGTGGCCAGCTGTGTATTTAATTGGCATTGCTCTATATGTCAGCTTATTATTTTTTTTTCACATGCACATGTAAGGATCTTCTTATGTTTGACTGAAGAGAATTTGATTATCATGTTCATGGTGAAGATCGCTTTTGGTCAACCCTGTTGGGAATTCTGTGCCTCTCCTGGAAGTTGTTCCCCAATTCTTTCTCCAGATTTTGCCTTTATTATTTCATTGAATACATTTCAAACCCAGCTTTTGTTTTTGGACCTTCTGGAACTTCCATAGCTCTTCTTTTTAAATATATTTTTATTTTGAATTTTGCATTATGTGGTACAGTTTCGTATAGGCTGGGATTACCCCCTCCCCCAAACTCTCACCCCTGACAAATTTTCCCCATTTTACTATAATGGTGTAGTCGTTCATAAGGAATCATAATTCTATTAGTCTCTTATTTACATGTACCCCGACATTGCTGGTACAGACAATGTCAGATAGTTCAGCTTCCCATTGTCTAGATATGTTCAACAGTTTCATTGGGAGTCCATCTTTGATTTGGAAGTAGGTATGCATATTGTACTATATCTTCACATCTGGATATGGTAGTTTCTATTACTTGATCACTATATATTCCCTTAAATGAGAAGCCATGAAATAAGGCCAAAAAAGGGCATAAAAATAACACCACCACCACCAACAAAAAGTTACAGCACAGTGGAGTAAAAAAAAAAAAATGCACTGCTGAGAAACCAACATGTAGGCGACAAAAAACAAAAGCCCAATTTGCATGATGGTTTTCTTATAATAGAAAATATGGTATTTGTCTTTTTGGGATTGATTTATTTCACTGAGGATAATTCTCTCTAGTTGGGACCATTTAGTTGTTTCAGCATTGCTTTTTCTGTGTGACATATCCGTTAAATTCCTTGCACTCCTGTATGTGCTACTTTTTTTTTTTTTTTTTTTTTTTTTTTGCTAAGAAGCTTTATAATGAGTTTTCTGAATTCTGTATTCCCCATTTCCTTGATGTATTTCTCAGTTAACTCTGAGGTTGGCAAAGACATTTGCTCCTTTGCAGGGGAGTCTTCAGTAATATTCATTGTGACTTGTCACCTCTTTTGATCTTGCTCATTGTACTTCTAGTTAGCAGATTCTTCTCTCTAGGGCAGGTTTCTAGGCTGTGTCACCCATAGGTCTGCAAGTGTATTTTATTTATTGTGGTTGGTACCTGGTTCTTTGCAGTCAATTGTGCCACTCCCTCCAGCAAGTTTCAGGTATGGACTCTTATGTTAGACTTCCACCATGGTCTTCATAACCCCAGCTCCTGGTTTACCACTCTCTGCCTCCTGTGATCCTGTGCTTTGGCTGCACCATTGTCTGTACAATTTTTCTCCTACTTCGGGTTTGAGCAGTTCCTAGGATTAGGGAGTCCTAAATAACTAGGTTGTTGGTAGTGCTGATCTTGCCAGAACCTGTTAAGTCTGAGGATCACACGGGCCAATTTTGATCTGTAGTATGTCAAAGTCAGTCAGTCTTTTCCTATGGGACCAGTGCAATGCACTGAGCTGAAAGTGAGTTCACTCCCAGCTCAGTGCAGGCACAGATTACCGTTGTCTTCCCAGTCTTGCAGCCTTTGCTGCACTGTGCAAAATGGTACCTGATGTGCCCCTCATGGAATTCTGAATCTGCTGGCCGTTAGGTCTTCAGACGATTCATACCTATTTTGGGTGGAACCTGTAGGATGCCTCATCGATGTAATGCACCTTGCTAATAATGAGTTTGCTCCCAGATTGGTGCATGAACAGTCCCATCCCAGACCCTTTGTCTTCATACACAAGATGGCACTTGATTAGCTCTGGTGGGCATCTAGACTGTGAAATCCACCCTGTGAAATCCACAGTGCCTGTTTGGAATATGCTGCTTTTTCTCTGGTCCTTGTCAAATCTAACAAATCAGCAGGATGGACACTTCTTTGTCTGGGTTCACCTGCTGATCTCCCAGTGAACTTCCCTTCCCATTTGAGCTTCTGGTGAAGCTCTGGATGCCAGTGGAGCTCAGATCACTACTCACTGACTAGGATATTTAGTCACTGCAAAACCACATAATTGTCTCCACTGCTTTCTGGTGTCTGTCAGCCTCCAGTGCCTCTCTGACATCAGTCTGTCATCTCCTATTTCCTGGGATATGCCCTTTTACTCCCCCCTGGCTAATGATTCTCCTCTGTTTAAACCTGTCCTTACCCTTTCCACCATCTCGATTCCCAGATTAACTAAATTTAAAAAAAAAGAATAGCAACAGTTACCAAAGGAAAAAAATGAAGAGGAAGCAATACCCGTCTCTTCCATCCCCCAGATTGTTTCTTAGAGTTTAACAAACTCACGTTCATACCTGAGTGCTGCTGAGGCTCTTGACTTGTGAAGAGGAGTCGGGCTCAATTACAAGGACTGAGAATGGACATGGACACTCCCAAAAAGCTGGTTTTATCTACTCCACAGAGTGATATATCAGATGTGTTTATCAGTTGCCTAAGGAAGCAAGTACAATATACTAAGGAGAGATGTTTTCTCATTTCCCATGAGCAAAAGGGTATATCTAGTGTCACAGTGAATTTGATCCTTTCCCCTGTAAAATAACCAGTGCTACATTAGCAGTGTAAGTGATCATTCTGTCATGCTCAGATCATTCCCCTGGTCTCTGTTTCTCCTCCATATAAGTGAGCTCCATTAAGTCAAGGGTATTTCTTTTGTACATTGCTCTATCCATGTATCTGGAACAGTCCCTAGCATGTAACAGGTGATCATTATATTTTAATTGAATAAATAAGTATTATAAAGGTCATATTCTACTTAAAGATAGTCTCCTTTTGGATATACTGGAGGGGCTTCGGGAGACAATGGCACCTTGGATTAATTACCACTTTATTTTAATTTTCACTGCATGCAGGAAAAAAGGGGAAGCTCCTAGGTTCCTAATTTATTCTCTCTCAACACTGATACTAGTAATGGTGACTAGGGTGAAAACAAACCTAACAGGCAGTTGGTCAGGGTGTAGTGCTGAACCAACTTAAAGTTGATCTGGTTTAACTTGTTAATTCTATGCATTGAGTTATAATTGTCTAAGAGGAGGAAAGATTTGCCTTTCAAAACCAACAACTAATTTTATAAGTACCTAAATCAACACTTTATGAACATTTTTATTTAATATATTTCAAGTTCATTAGGTTATCAAGACTTTAAGCACCTGATTTCTGCAAATATTCAATAGAATAGGGAAAAAGAACACTAAAGCCCTGGCTATGGAAACCTGAGCTACAGCCTGTCAGGTCACCTATTTCGGAATGCAGCCATCATAAGGGGTGCTGAAAATTTGTTGTGCTGGAAGCAAATCAAAGGAAATGTGAGCCTGACACAGGGAGTGGAATGAATGCAGGGTTTATTCTGATGAGAATATGCTCATAGTGCACCAAGCCAGGAGAAGAAGGGCTGGGTTAATTTCCTTTCTAGATAATAAACATTGTTGCATAAGGTAGGGAGAGAGGGGAAAGAAGCATTGTGAGTGACTAAAAAGAAAATTGCGCAGATCCCCTTGTCAGTAATTGATCTTAATGGAATTTAATTATTTCAGAACCATAATCGGTTACCTCTTATCTTGGATTTTCTTCCATTATACTTTGAGAACTATTAACTCCTATTACTTAGCTCTGGTCAGAAAGAAATTTTATGATAACAAATTTTAATTTTTGTTGCAATGCAACCTTGGCAGACTCATTTGTTGGCACTTACTGCCAACTTACTGGTAGAAGAAGTAGTCACTGTGAAATGAATTGGCATGAGGAGGAACTGTAGATGGGTATATTATTTTACTCTTAGTGCATGATGTGAATGCTGCAAAGTCACAAATCATGCCTATTTATTTTGTATTACAGTGCTACACATAGAACCTATTACAAAGTAAGTAGCTAACTAAATCAGAATGAATAACAAACTAGCTAAGATGGTTCTAATATTTCAGAGTATCACAATTTCTGAGAAATGTATTGAGTCCTATTACTGGTTCTCAACTGATACTGTAGGTTCTGTTTGTCAGATTAGGCTACGATGAATGAGCAAGGTGAAAGCACGTGATCAAATGGACTTGAGTTTACATAATTATTACAGACTACTTTTTACTTTTCTCAAACCAGAAAAAAATGGCATTTTGAAAAAGAAAATATCATCATTTTTATTACTTGGTTTAATATATGTGTGTAGTACTATATATTTTTCAATATAGCCTTTCTGTTATAAATATTTTAACTTCCTAGTGTAAAATATAGTGCCTTCTTAAACATTTTGACATATTCACTTCATATGCAAAGAACACATACACTTTTTTAAAAATTATTTGTTTTGAGAGAATTATACAGAGCGAGGGCATAATTATCTCCAGTTTCATTCATTAGTAGCAAATGTCAGGATTTAATTACTTTTTATGGCTTAGATACAGTCTACCATGTATGTAATATTATACTCTATGCAATGAACATCTGTGAAATGAACATCTAGATTGACTTTATATATTTGCTGTTATGAATTGGGCTATCATAAACATAGCTTTGCCGACTTCAAACATACAGATTTTACTTCCTGTGAATACATTCATGGTAGGTTCATTTTTTGTTTTCTGAGTAATATCCATAATGTTTTCATTGATGGTTGTACCAACTTTTATTCCCACCAGGTGTGTAATAGGATACCCTTTTCAAACTCATCAGTATTTGCTATTTTAACTTTTTTGGATAATAGTCATTCTAACAGGAGTGAAGTAGTATCTCATTGTGTTCTCATCTGTATTTCCCTAATGGCTGGTTATCCTGAGCATTTTTTCGTGTATCTAAAGCTCATTTGTATTTATTTCTTTGAAAAATGTCCATATTCATATTTTTTGCCAATTTATTTTCTTTTAAGATTTATTTATTTTAAAATCGGAGTTAAAGAGTGGGGAGAGCAGAGAGAGGGAGAGATCTTCTGTCTGCTGATTCACTCCCCAGGGCAATGGCTTTAATGAAGGGACTGTGCCAGCCTGATCAGGAGCCTAGACCTCTAGCCAGGTCTCCCACAAGTGTGACAGATCCAGGTCCTTGGGCCATCGGGCACTGCTTTCTTAGGTGCGTTAGGGAGGTGGATAAATAGTGGAGTACCTGGAACTCAAGCTGGTGCACATGTAGAATGCTGGCAACTTAACCCTCTCTGCCGCAATGTCAACTATTTTGCAAATCTTTTTTTTTTTTGAAGATTTATTTATTTATTGGAAAGTCAGATATACAGAGAGGAGGAGAGACAGAGAGAAAGATCTTCCGTCGAATTATTCACTCCCCAAGTGCCCTCAACAGCCAATGCTTTGCCGATCTGAAGCCAGGAGCCAGGAACTTCTTCTAGGTCTCCCACACGGGTGCAGGGTCCCAAAGCTTTGGGCCTTCCTCGACTGCTTTCCCAGGCCACAAGCAGAGAGCTGGATGGGAAGTGGAGCTGCCGGGATTAGAACCAGCGGCCGAGATGGGATCCTGGCGCATTCAAGGTGAGGACCCTAGCCACTAGGCCACGCCACCGGGCCTCATTTGCAAATCTCTTAATTGGGCTGTTTGTTTTGTTGTTGGAAAAATTGACTTTTTAATGATAACATTTTAGACTTGTGGGTTGGGAGATGTTGAAATAGTAATCAGGAAATATTAGCACTGTTGTGACCATTCTGTTCATTATTATAGTACCTAAGATGTTCATGAGTTTTTCACTATTCTGTGCCTAAGTTATTGGATAAATAAGTTGCCTGCTGTTCCTCCTCTATTCCGTTGTTAAAATTATATGTAAGTTAACTTGAGAATTTCATGAAAAAATGGAATTAAATGGTAGTTAAGGGATGAGCATTTGGTGCATCAACTAAGACGCTGCTTGGGACACTTGCATACCATAGAAGAGCGTCTGTTTTCCAATTCAGCTCCACTGCTGGTTTCAGCTCCCTGCTCATCACGCCATGGGAGGCAGCTGATGATGCTTTAAGTGTTTTAGTCTCTGTCACTCACACGGGACATCCAGATTGAACCCCGAGTTGTGGCTTTAGCTTCGTCTACCCTGGCGGAGGCAGGCATTTGGAGAGTGAGCTTGCAGATTGAAGATTGCTCTTAACCTTTGTTTGTATCTTTGTCTTTGAAAAAATTAGCTAAAAATGGTTACCCTTCTCTCACATGCACAAAGTAAGGTTATTTTGGGGGAGAAAAATGTTTTAATAACATATTTTCCTGTGCACTTTCTTCCCCCGTGCACTTTTTAAAAACCTTCAAGTGTGTGGATGTCAATTTTTTCATCATAAGGAATTTATGTGCTAATTCCATTTTTGTGAGTTTTTGAAGGACTTTTACTTTTTATTTTTAAAATAACTTTAAAAATTTTTGAAATAACTTAAGACACAAATGCTCTTATACTATTTTTATATAGAATTCCTGGAGTATTATTCATCAGCTTCCCAGATCATAATACTTACTCATTATTCATTAAACAAGATCACACACTATAGTATTTTAAATCAAACACTTAATTTTTATTCATTTAAAAAAAATGGAGAGAGAGAGAGTGAGGGATTAGTATAGAAAGGGAATCATAGCTCTTTGATATTGGTTTATTTCACTTACCAAAATGCTTTTGAGATCTATCCAAGTCACTGAATATTGCGACAGTTTGTTTTAATTTGTGATTATTCTGTGTGTTAGGAATATTCCACAAATGTTTTCATTTTTTTAAAGATTTATTTTTACTGCAAAGTCAGTTATACAGAGGACAGACAGAGAGGAAGATCTTCCGTCCGATGGTTCACTCCCCAAGTGACCGCAACAGCTGGTACTATGCCGTCCTGAAGCCAGGATCCAGGAAGTTTTTCCAGGTCTCTCACATGGGTGCAGGGTCCCAAAGCTTTGGGCTGTCCTCCACTGCTTTTCCAGGTCACAAGCAGGGAGCTGGATGGGAAGTGGAGCTGCTGGGACCAGAACCGGTGTTCATATCACATCCTGGCACATTCAAGATGAGGACTTTTAGCTGCTAGGCCACAGTGCCAGGCCCAGTGTTTTCATTTTGATAACGAATTTTCAAGTTCGCATTCATTCTGTCCTGGGAATTGAAACCAAAGATCTCTAACAGCTATGATTTCAGGGCATGTAATGAAGAATGTTTCTAAAGTCATAGAAAGATGTAAGGAATGAATAAGACATTTCTTCCAACCTTTCTAACTTTTTGATTCTGAGCTTTCTTACAAGCTAATGTCACCCAGCCTGGCTTTCATTTATTAACTTTTTGTGATGGTCAGACTTTAGGATTCTAAGCCACTTTCTCAGTCATATTGACATAACTTTCTTCTTCGACCATTTGTAGTTTTAAGGCTTAATTCTTTCTAACTTTTCTTTCAAATATAAATTTTAGCAGTGAGCCAAGCTTCAAATAACCTAAATTGTGTCTCCAAAGATTGAAACTTGCTGTAAATCTGTGCTCATCTCTATAGCAGGTGTACCAGCATCTGTTTGCAAGAAAGACCAAAAACTCTGTTAGGAAAGACTCAAGTTTATTTAAAGACAATGGATTGAGGTCTACAGAAAGATATGCCCCTGAGAACATCTTGTGTATGATTTAAATTTTCCAAGAGGGATTAAAAAAAAGTAAGGAACAAAGTTAGCAACTTTTCTCCAGCCACGTAGGCCTTGTCCTTGTTTTACATTTGACCCTGTTTCAACTTCCACAAAATAATCCTTTGAAAACTCTCTCTGCTATGACTTTTTAAAGTGGAATTTCAACAGTTCTTTAGTTGTCCTTCTCTAACACAATGTCCTGATACCCAATGTTATTTCTTACCTGCTGTTCTGAGTTGCCAGGCCCAGGCAACTTCCTTGCTCTCTGCTATTTCTGCTCTAAGATACTAAATTTTTGACCTGCTGAATCCGAGAAATTTTTCTTTACCTTTAAGGAAAAACATTAAATGTGCCATTTTATTTGGAGTTTATGGTCACATATGGGATGTTGAGTCTGGCTATAGATGGCATGCATATGTTGTTTAAAATCTGAAAATTTAAATAACCAAGGGGATCAATGCTGTTGGCACTCCAATAGTTGAGGGGGAAAGATCCTGCATGCAGAAAGAGGGAGAATCAGCCAAAGTGGGAAAACAAAAAGTAGCCCAGCAAGGATAGTGAAAACTCTGAAATGGTATTTCAGTGCTAAAGATCAGAGATGAGGGTGAGTTTGTCCTATCAAGCAACGGGATGAGTTAAGTCAGGTGTGGTCTGAATATGAACCAGGCAAGCTCACTGGTGTCCTTAATAAAAGAGGGCTTGTTTGAGAGACATGGACAAAATTCTTTTTGAACTGAATTTCATGATGAATGAAGAATAGGGACTGAAAACACTGATAACAGATAAGACAGCAAAGAAACAGGGTACCAAATGGGTTCAAGAGAAGGTAATATTTCCATGTGACTTGGTATTGCATTGAAAAGGGAGTAAAATGAAAGGCAAATATTTTTAACCACTTCATGTTTCTTAATGCTTCTGTCTCATCATTAGAAAAAAATCAAAAGTTCGGAGTTTGGAAGCCCTGTAGATGGACCACCCATACTTTTCATGGTGTCTCCTCTAATTGGTTATGTAACTTCTTTTGCAGAACTGGAATGCTCAGAACATTCTAAGTTTCAGCAGGAATTTCTTCCCACCAGAGCCCACTGATGAAGGTCTCATGCTGTTTCTCTGGCAGGTTCGCTATGCCCCTCCTTCCAGCTGAAGCAGGTGGTGGGCACACTGATGTCCAAAGGGCTTCTCTAATTGCCGTTCTGTTTCACTCTCCACATGCGCATTCTGACTTCAGGATTGCTTGTGAAATCTGTTAGTTCTGAAAGAACTTGACTGCACCTATAGTGCTGTAACAACATTGTTATAACTCACCCAAGTAAAATAATTTGTGCTCAATAAAGAAAGAACTGAGATTAAAGGAATTAAAGCTTGTGGTATGAATATGAGCACACAGCAATTATATTACAGTTCACTTCAGCAATATAACATTAGCTGAAAACTAAATAAGACTTCTAAGAACAATTTTTATTTATGTTAAAGACAAACACACACACACACATTATTCTTTTTCAAGTGACAAGGATCCAAGTGAGCCATTACCTGCTGCCTCCAAGATTGCATATTATCAGGAAGCTGGAGTTAGAAGCAGGGGTAGCAGACATTCCAAGTGGTATTTCAAATGTTGCTCCAACTGCCTGCCCCAAGACTCCTAGAAAAGAGGATACATAACAATATACCTTTTTCTGTTCTTATCCTGGACCTTGATGGAAACTGTAAAGGCAGCTCTCCCAAACCCTGTGCCCCATGGACTGCATCCCGGTGAAGGCAACATTTTCATCTCAGTGATAATAAAGGTGTCTCACCTCTGCTTGCCCCTCTTTCAAGGAGCAAACTGTGATGTGAATACATCACTGACATATGAGATACCTGTCTCTAGAGGTTGCCCTGGCAGATCTGGAGACTCGGCTATTGCCCTGACACACTAAGCATTCTCTGGCATTTCCTGTTAGATCTGCATTGGAATCATCTATATAAGTCACTGCCTACATTCTTGCAGTAGATTAACACTTGGGTGGGGGTGTGGTGAAGCCTCAGCCAGCCATGAAGAGTATTTTTTTTTAAAAGATTTATTTTTATTATTTTTTTATTGGAAAGGCGGATATACAGAGAGGAGAGACAGAGAGGAAGATCTTCCGTCCAATGATTCACTCCCCAAGTGACTGCAACTGTGTATTGCAGTGTGTATTCCAAGTGACTGGGCCAATACTATGCCGACCTGAAGCCAGGAGCCTCTCCCGGTTCTCCCACGCGGGTGCAGGGTCCCAAAGCTTTGGGCCGTCCTCAACTGCTTTCCCAGGCCACAGGCAGGGAGCTGGAAGGGAAGCGGGGCTGCCAGGATTAGAACAGGCGCCCATATGGGATCCCGGGCGTGCAAGGTGAGGACCTTTAACCACTTGCGCCACCGCGCCCGGCCCCATGAAGAGTATTTTAATCTGACAGAGAAATTTCTAGGGTTGCAACAGGACACCAAGGAACTTACAGTACTGTTTCTCAAACTTTTATGGCAAATGAATGATTCCATTCTCATGTTGAACAAAGAAATTCCAAAATTAAAATAATATTTTTATATTAATGATTTGAAAAGAATGAAGACTGAAAAGATAATAGAAAAAAGAATGCAGCAGTCAGTATTAGGGTAATAAATGATGTTCTTGGTTGGTTAAACTAACGAAGAAAACAAACACAATCTTTCTTTGGTAAAAAAGTCAGGCATCATAATAGTGCAAATCTGCAGGCCTAACTAGAGCAATAGTAGTGCCACAGCAAGGAATAAGAGCATCAGATTCTGCTTTCTCTTTGTAATAAAATAATGCCTTGATCAGTCATAAAGGAAAGCAGTTTGTTTTGTGTCATGATTCTAATCCACGGTCAATGGGTGTCATTTGGTGAAGATCCCCTTGCTATTAGAATTTTGAGGTGGTATGGGGATCTTATGGTGAGAGACAAGGAAGACAGGAAGAGCTAGCCAAATGGGCTTTAGAGAAGACCCACTTTCAGCCCCTTAACCACAGGAATGGAATCCATACATGAAGGCAAAGATGTAATTACCTTTTAAAGGTCCCATCTGGTCACACAGCTTATTATCCCATGCTGGTGATTAAATTTCCAGGAGACTTTGAGGAGATAACCCTTATTCATACTGTAGTAGATGGTGAATGCTGTCCTTTATTGTGATTTTAGAGTTCTGTTTCTTCCTGTAAGTTAGCTCTCAATTATTTACAAAGTTTGCTATCTCAGGTAACCTTTTTTTTTTGGAAGTTCATACTGAGGTAGAAGGAAATAGTTCCTATTTGGAATCAAGAGAATAGTACATAAGCAGTATGTTTGATTGATTTACTGTTGTCTCTTGACCTCAGGAACATGATTAATCCCTTTAGGTATTCAATAATAAGGCAGGTTGGACAGGAGATTCAGCAGAGTATATTAGGAAGCTTTAGGGGAGATTTGCAAAGGTGCATTCATTGGTCTTTGCTGAAATAGTAACAGTGTGAATTGTCAGATGACAAAAGAATCAGCAGCTGCTTAGGATGGATCTGTCCCAGGAATGTGAGAAATCCAGTGAGAAATCCAAAATATCAGACTAAGAAGGAAAAGTGGAGAGTCCTACGGGTGAAGTTGAATTTCCAATGGAGCAAACCACACCCTCTGGGTTCTAACAGTTGGGAGTGGAGATATATTAGCTAGCTTTCCTTGGTATTTAGATGCAGACTGTTATCAATTCAAAGCATTTTCTTGACTCTACAACATGACAGGCTTCTGTCAATACAAAGGTAATTCTCAATCCTTCCAAGTCTTTGTTGGATGACATTATTTCTACATGTCTTGAAAAAGACCTTCATTCATTGAGGATCCAAGAAAAGCAAGTCTTTCTTCTCATAAGCCAATGCAAACTCGTACATCTTAGAGAGACCTGGGTCGTCATTGATTTCATGACAGAGGTGATGAGTTTGACCTGATGTCCCTCTGCACTTGGACTAGATAGTTGCTTGAAGGCTATGGGCAGAAATTTCACTCTACAGTTTCAAAATAGAACAAAGTGACTTGGTTTAGCCAAATTGAGCCTCTGTTTTTGGATTTGTAAGATTGATAAATCCATCCACTGAGTAAAACAGGGAGAACTGAACAGCTGCCAAGGTGGCAATGACAGGCTGAGTCATGGAGTACAAGGCCCAGTGAAGAGAAGTTGTGGGAGCATCAGTGCTGTGACCACTCCCCACTGACTGGGGGCTGCTGTGAGTTCTGGAGAATTCCCTTGACTTTAGTCACCTAGGACATCCGTTGTTTTTTGGTGAGTATTGAGGAAGAAATCAGGCTCCATGAAAGAGCCAAGACACAGAGAGAGAGAGAGAGAGAGAGAGAGAGAGAGAGAGAGAGACCGACTGACTGACCGACTGACTGACCGACCGACCTGGTAGAGCCTTGACACTTTGCTGGAGAGACACAAGTGATTTAGAACACTCTGAAGCTGAGGTTTGCTAATGCTACCTGCATTATTCAGAGTCTGTCTTCCCCTGGTCAACTGTACTTTTCACTTTGCTTGAGTGTCATAATTCCTACAGATGGTGGCTATTGATGAGGGAAATCCTATGTTTTGATCATGTAAAGGAATTAGCATGGTGGATTTCAGTAAAACAACCAGATTTGTTTAGATTTTTGTGATGTGATCTTCCTACAGTAGTACAAACTACCGTAAAAAATCATCTAATTTTGGGGGTAGAAATGAATTTGAGACAGGAGAATGGTACCAGGCAACCCATATGATCTGTCTTTGTTAAGGAGACATTGTCAGTACAACTCTCAGAGCGGAGGGGTCACGATGGTTACAACATAGCATCCCTTCAGACAAAAAGCATGCTGTTGGTATGATGAGAAAGATTATGCATTGTGCCTGGAGCAGTAATCCTTTGAGCATAGATATCAAATATCCTAAGGGATCCGGGGATAAGATCACTGTGTGTGGATGGAAGGAGGGAAGAACGGTTCTGATTTGCTCCAGAGTTAGAGCAGACAACAGGATGTATCAGCAACAGATCTGAATTGGTTATCTGAAGATGAAAGGCACCCCTCACCCTCCTTCCCTCTCACAGGCCGTTTTTGATTGCCTGCTTTGTCCCCTCTGTTTTCTTTGCCATCTCTTATTGGATCCTCTTCCTTCTTTTTCAGAGCCTTAATCTTATCTTTTAAACTGAATTATTTCTGGTTTTATGGCTCAGGAAGCAGCTGACACTAACAGGGAAAATACGAAGAATGAACCTGAGTATTCTTGTATTGTCAAAGGAAAGAGGCTGGGGCAGGCGCTGCTGGTATTGTAATCAAATAGCAGAAGAAATGTGGAATTTTATTTCTCCATCTTAAAATGGAGCTCTCAATTTGCTGATTTATTCGTGTTGATAAGGGAAAGTTTAATGTTTCAGAAATGTTTCCATGATCCACAGGACAGAGTCCTGTAAGGCTGATTCATACGGGAGAGGTGAATTTCACCTCCAAACAAAGCTTGTTTTTTTTATATGACACACACTCCACAGCTCACAAATAATTATTCTGCTTTTTACCTGTAGAACTACTTATTAAGAGGAACATTAAATCTGTGTATATGAAGTACGTTGAAAGTGTGTTATTACAAAAAAATTGAAAGAAAAGAACAAAGAAGGAAGGAAGAAGAGAGGGAGAACAATTGTGTTACGTTCTTAACTTCGTATCTATGGAATACATGAAATCTGTTATTTTTATGTGAGTGAATAAAAAACCCATAGAAAGAATGAAAGAATACTTTTCTTCTTCCATGTTTTATTTTTGAGATGACATTCTTTTTATTTACTGTACATAAAAGCTTAAGGCGCCACTAAATAAAAAAATTTTACTTGTTGAATTCTTTAAAAAAAATCCTCCAATTCAGTGTATAGACAAGGGCTATAAATAGTAGCCCCTCAAATGAAGATGACTACTTCATTCCTACATAATAAATTTCAGAGCATGGGAGCTATGGTGGGATATCATTTTTAACCATTGTTTTACCAAAAATATAAAGCACAATTTGAAAAAAATGGGTTTGCAGCAACACTGATAGAAACAGCCATTTTCTTTTTTTGTCTTTTTTCTTTCTAGGTTTTATTTCCTAAATATAAGCGAGAACATACAGTATTTGTTTATGTCTGGATTATTTCACGCAGGATGATGTAGGAGAAATATTTAATCCTTCCAATTAATCTCAGAAGCCAAGAGTGACTGGTTCATGTAAATCCTTATTTCTCTTGCAAGTACAATATTCATTATCTTGCTTGTGACTTGTCTTAGATCTGATGGAACAAGTCTCTCTCTAAATTGCTCAAGTTTTAAATATTTTTTTTGGCTGATAATTTAAGGGGCCAAAAAGATACTGTCAGGTCCTTATAAATGACCCTTTTGACTATTTTTTAGACATTCAGTTGCCCATATTTTAGTGCACTATCGAGATCCAGTTCTATTGCCCAGAGAGACAGTTTTGTCCCAGGGCTAGGGTGTTTAGGCTGCTCAGATATCTGATTTGGAGTGTGGTCTGGGCAGATGTCTGATCTGTGATACTTGCTTCCACTGAATCATTCTAACCTTGGAAAGAAGCTAGTGTATGCCATGTTTTTTTTTTTTTTTTAAAGATTTATTTTTATTGCAAAGTCAGAAGCACAGGGAGGAGGAAAGATGGGAAGATCTTACATCCATTGATTCACTCCCCAAGTGGCTACAACGCCAAGAGCTGAGCCAATCCGAAGCCAAGAGTCAGGCACCTCTTCCCGGTTTCCCATGCAGGTGCAGGGATCATCCTTGGGACTGCTTCCAAAGCCTTGGGACCATCCTCGACTGCTTTCCCAGGCCACCAGCAGGAAACTGGATGGGAAATGGGGCTGCCAGGATTAGAACCAGCACCCATATGGGATCCTGGCACGTTCAAAGTGAGGACTTTAGCTGCTAGGCCATCATGCTGGGGCCTATGGCTTGGATTTTAAAACGAGCATTCTCGAACAAAGTTTTCAGAAAATTTCTTGATTTATACTTGGTATAATTTCTGGTCTGGTTGAATTAATTTATTTTGTTTCTAATAGGTATTCACATTCCATTTTATCCCCATTTATGTTTAGGAAATTTCTTTAGACTAGCAGTAATGTCATTTTTTAGAGGTTAACACTTGTATGTACATGCTTCATAGTGCAGTACTTCCTTTAATATGATAACCACATTTTCCTGGGCTTTTAGCACATAAATGAAATAGGGGCCTAAGGATAATTTTCTTTTTCCAACCTGCCTTATGGAAATTCTCTGGGAGACGACTCCTCCCAAGTGGAATTGGAGCTCTTCTTGGGGATCATTGAAATATCTATGAAGATGAAAGAGTTCACTTACTTGCATGGATCTGTTTAACTGGCTGGAAGAGAGCTCAGAAAAAAATGATTCAAGAAACAGCTATAGCCCAGAAGGAACACAAGGCTCATAGTCAAGGCAACCCTAATCCACAGACCAATTTGCCGCTTATTGGCAGTGGGACTTGGACTTTCTGAGACCTAGCTTCCTGCTCTGTGGAATGAACTTGCACAGATAGCTTAACTATGTTAAGTGTGGTAACAAGCAAAACTACTGCAGACTCAATAAGTGGGAGTTTCCTACCTATTTTCTTCCTCTTCGCTCAGTCTGTTTTCTCATTTGTAACATGGAGAAAGCAATAACCACTTTTTGAGGTCATTATGAGAATTAAAGAGAAGGTGGACTCACACTTGGTGATGTGTAGTTATTCAGAGAACAGGTCTCAGTGGTGGTGCTGATGGGGGGGGGTGTGTGTCCATGATGGTGAAATGGTTAAGATGCTGCTTGGAACGCCTGTATCAGTGTGCCTGTTCTCTGTCTCTGGTCCACTCCACAATTCTAGCTTTTGCTAATGATCAAGAACACAGCAATTTGAGTGCATGGGTGGTTCTTGCCTGTGCGTAAGACCTTACCTGAGTTTCTGGGACCCGAGTTTGTCCAGGCTTAGTGCTGGTTGCCGTGGGTATTTGAGGAGTGAGCCACAGATGAAAGCTTCCCTGCCGCTCTTTGTCTTTCCATTTCAAATAAAAATAAATCTTAAAAATTAGGAAGAAATACTTTTAAAAAATGGTTTTATTGAGTTCATTCTCCCCATTTTCTACTTTAGAGAAAAACTGAGGCTTGCTGACAGGTTGGACAACGGTAGGTTTGCTCATGCGTGTGCTGGCCAGCTCTCCTTCTGCTACATTGTTAGTAACTGGCCTGATACTCTAGAAATCCTACTCTGAGGAGCTGGAGACAAATTTTTTAAAAGATTTATTTATTTATTTATTTTGGAAAATCAGATATACAGAGACAAGGAGAGACAGAGAAATATCTTCCATCTGCTGGTTTGCTCCCCAAGTGGCCTCAACAGCTGGAGCTGAACCAATCCGAATGTAGGAGCCACGAGCATCTTCTGGGTCTCCCATATAGGTACAGAGTCCTTTGGGCCGTCATTGACTGCCCTCCCAGGCCACAAGCAGGGAGCTGGATGGAAAGTGGGGCAGACAGGATATGAACTAGTGCCTATTTGGGATCCTGGCACATGCAAAGTAAGGACTTTAGCCACTAGGCTATGAGGTCAGGTCCTAGAGAATAAATTTTAAACCATGCGCTAAACACATTGGATAAAGTTTTGGACTTTCACAATGTCAGAAAACATATGAAAGTGGCTCATTTTGTTCTGGTTTACAGGAAGAAAAATCCATGAGCTGTGAATATGCAATTTGACTTTGACTTGGAGAAATGGCTTAGAACATGATTTTAAGAAACTGCTTCAAGATGAACAAAACCATTCCTTTTGGTTTCCCTGTTTTTCTTCAAGTGTCGTCAGTGTTAGTTAATATAACAATTTCATCTTACAAGAGTTTTACTAGGTGTCTCTTTACTTTGAAAAGCCAAATAATACCCCTTTCTGTATGACAGTGATACCAAAGTCAGATAAAAAAGGTTTCATTGCAGGGCTAAGGGAGCTAATTTTCTAAAATTGGAACATTATCTGTCATGTGTTACTACTCTGTAATTATGACTATTATTCTCATTGGGAAAGGAGAGATATTTCAGGAGGGGAAAAGATTTTTATAAGAGGCTTTTAATATAAATGGGCAATTATGTTAAAATACTGACTTTCTTACTTAGATATCATGTTGTAGATACATTATATTATATTTGATGTAAATTTAGTAAATTATATGCACAGGAACGCTTAAAATATACACATTACTTCCTTAAATGAAAGGCATGAATAGTTTTGTGAAATAGATTTTTGAGAAATGGAGCCACAACTTTGCTGCTTACAGATTTATTGTTATGAAAGTGCATTCTTTTCTTTTTTTTTTTGGTAAGGAATGAATCATTTTCATTTGGCAGTGATTCTGATTTTTTTGCAAGAATGAGTATGCTTTTTAAGTCATTTGTGAGGCTGAACAAAGGGTAATGATAAAAATAAAAATTGCAACCGTGATTCATCTTTTTATTCTAGAAGATAAATTTATATAAATCGTTGCAGGAGAGTTCACAAGCAGGTGAAAAGTTTGAATGCTGAAGGAAATAATTATTTTTGATATTTACTGAATTTAAGAAGTTTGCATGGAGTAACTGGGAGGGCAAAATCTTCGCAGTGTACTTTACATCAAATGTCAGTCTCACACAAGACAAAATCTGTAACTTGCAGGCCTGTGACTGATGCAGTTTTGGAAGCTTAACAAAAATAGAAAACTAAATATATAATGAGAAACAAGAATAAATTATAAATTTGTAAAACCTGAAAAATATTTTAGGCATGATTATATCCAGAAAATACAAAATTTTAGGTTGTAACTGCCTGATATATCTTCATAATATCTTTTTCTTTGTGTTTTTGGTTTAGTTTTTGATTGTTTTTCATGTAAAATGATTCTATGATATGGAACTAATTCAGTGTTTCAGTTAAGATGGTTGAATACCGCTTGTTTGCTGTTTCGGTAGCTGGGAGGATACTGTGCTGTGTAGTATGGATAGCAGGTATTACTGCTACCAGACTTACACCCTATAATCACAGAACTTTGATTCAGTTTTACTCAATTCCCAGGAAAAAATACAGTTCATCTGTAAATGTATGCACTGCAATGTGGAATCATCCTCAATAGGTGAGAACTTCCATGAATCTTCGACTAAACATTGTATCTATCTGATGGCTGGGAAAAAATTCTCTAACAAACTTACTTGAGAATAATAGAACCTGGCCTGTAAAACCAATAGGATAAAAAAAATCCAGATTGGGGAGATTGTGTTGCGGTGCAATGGGTTAAGCTTATGTTTGTGATGCCAGCATCTGATATTGAAGTACCATTTTAGTCCTAGCTACTTCAGTTCTGAACTAGCTCCCCATTTATGCACCTGGGAAAGTAGTGGACATATCTGAGTTCTTTTCGCCTGTGTGGGAGACCAGGAAGGATTTCCTGGCTCCCAACTTTGGCGTGGCCAGCTCTAACCATTGTGAGCATTTGGGGCAGGAGGGTGAAGTGAGACAAGGTTAAGCAACAGGATCTCTTTCTCTATCCCTCTATCACTCTGCGTTTCAATTAAGCTAAATGGATCTTAAAGAGTGTGAATTTAACAGTTGCTATAGTTACAGAATTTTAAGCTTATCTTCCCCCTGGGAGATATTTTAATTGTCATGTGGCCTAGTAAAAAAAATGATTCTATACAATTCTCTAATACATGAGACTGGAGAACATTATTCCTAAACACATCCAACCCTTAGATGAAATATAAGCAACTAGAATGATTTTAATAGTGAACTGTTAGAGGTCTTTTGAATAACATGGGTTATATTCACTCTGACTTTCCTTCTTTCTTTCTTGCTGTGCCTGGTGATAAATCATTGCTTAGGGTGATCTAATACGTACCTGTGGTCTCATATCCATGTCTGTGTTGCATTAACACAGAAAACATTTTGTATTACACAAAGTAATCAGTATGTATCACAAGTTTGCCCTCAGCCATTTTTGTTTGCCTTTTTTGTAGTTTGCTTCTGCTCTATATCAAAATTTTTGATGTATAAAGGTTAGATTTCCATGTGTGACTTTGCGTTAGGACTGAAATCAGGCTCTCTACTTACAAAGGGTCATGGAGAGCAACTAATTTAAGACACGTGGGGAATCTTACCCAATGTAAACAGCTAGTTAATGAAAAAGCAGAAAAATGTGTCTGGTGCTCTTAACATGTCCACTATTTGTGGATATCCCCTGCGTGGGACTAGAATATCGGGTTGCACCAGAGTTCTTCAAACACAAGGTGGCATTGTTTCTGATAAGTAGATGCATGATGTTGAAACTAGCACATGGAGAGGGGAGTAGATAATAATTTGCTATCTACGATCTTCACTTTGATAGATTTATGTGAGCTAACCTGGTGACAGTGACTCATAAAATGTTGTCAGTATTGCAAGTACGATATAATGAATTCTTGGTAGACATAAATGCATGTGAGGGTGGCAGTTTCTAAGAAGTATTATTTATCTAACCCTTTTCACCTTGGGTGTCAGATAGTAGAGGGCTTTCAAAGTTCATGAATTTCTGAAAACAACCAGATGATATTGACTAAGTGTTAGTTAAACCATTTTTTTTTTTTTTTGGAATGAGAATTATACTCTTAGGGTACTAATACATTTTTGCATGATAAAAATGAAAGTGTGACACTCATTTCAAATGTTGTCTTTAGTAGAAATGGATACAACTACATAGTCAACTGTGGTTAAGGGCATAATTCTCTTCTGAACCAGTCTGGTTATCTTAAAATTTTATGTTCTGCTGTAAGATTGTGGAGGAAGAAAAACAACCTTTTCTTTAGTTCTTATAAGTTATTAGTTGGAATAGCCCATTATAACAAAGGACAGACTAATAAAAACAAACAGAAGTTTATTAACGTGTATAATTCATATGCACATGGGCTACATCTAGAAGATGAGAATTTTTCCACGAGGTGACCTTGAATCCCAGCATATACGGTATCTTCAATGAATAACAGAAAATTTTAGAGACGTGATAAGACAAAGAAAAAGGGCTTTGAATTGGTAGTGACAGCGTATTCTACAAAGACAAATACTGGCTAAAGACCAGTTAGAAAAATTTACTAATGATTTCTTCTGCACTTGGTCCAGATTGGTAAGAGTTGATTTTGTCTCCAGAGACTAATCTTTGTTCTCCCTCATGTGGGCAGGCAGGATACTTTCTGTTTCTGTAAATCTGTTTCCTCTTCCTTTGTGTCAGTCATAGAAGCATTTACATTTTTTTTTCTTTTTGGCAGAACATTTGTAACTTCCAGACACAAGTTGAAAACCGATCACTCATTTTATAGAAATGTAGCTATCTGCTCCTGCTCTCAGAGAAAGCAAACCTGCAGATAGATGTTGCATTCCTGAATGGAGGAATTCTTACAAACACTGGGGATGCTCTTGGCTACTGCTTTCAGTGATCTCTTGGCTTTGTTATGATCCTGTGTTTTTATCATGATTGTAATAACTGCTGTGGACCGAGTTGCATCCCAACCCCCACTTTCAACATTGAAACTCTGACCTGCAACGTGATGGGTTTTGGACACAGCACCTTTGGGAGGTGATTAGGCTTAGGTGAAGTCATATGTTTGGTGCTGGAGTTCTGTTGCCCCAGCACAGGGTTGTGATTGTATAGGTCTTTTGTATGCAAGCTACAAGAGCGCACACACACAAACTCTCTCCATTAGTTTTCTCTCAACTGTCCTGTCTCTCCTTCTGACATGTAAGGACATAAAGAAAGGATGTTATCTGTGAGGCACTGAACCAGCCAGCACATTGATCTTGGACTTGAAACCCTTGGAAATGTCAGAAAGTTCTCATATTGAAGCCTGGCAATTGGGTTGACCAATACAATAACCATCATAGTATGATGCTAGTTTCAAGAGGAAAAAGTGTCCTGTTTAATACTGATCAAGGTGAATGTCAGCCTCTTTTTTGCCCAGAATTCATCCTTCTTACTGCTATTAGAAGCAACTCAGGTTCCTCTTAAGAATTTTGGTTCACATAGAAATAAACCAGTTGGGGCTAAGGACAGTTGTTTTGGTTGCTGATAAGTAATGGCAGGTGTAGTGGGATGGTGAGTATCTTTCTGATACTGGCAGAGTGTGCAGTTTGACTCATTTAACACATATCATGGTTTGCAACCTGCATTGATGATGAAATATTTTAAAACAGAAATCAAACTGAATAAATTTATGAATATGGATAAATTGGGGTAGAAAATTTTAAGAAGAGACCAACATAAATTTCCCAAAGTAGGCATTTTGTACAACTTTAGAGATGAAGTATTGTATTAGAATGCTGTGAAGTTATAGAGAATGATTAGAATAAATGAGTAACACCTTTATAGAGAAAATCTGAAAAATCATCAAGATCACTTACTGTCAACTGCATTCACAATTTTCTGTTAGGAAAGAGACAAGCCTGAAGAAATCTCATATAAAAGATGGAAGGAAGAGCAAACAAAGGCTTTCCAACATCCTCATTGCTATTATCAATCTTTTTTTCTGGGGTTAATGGTTCTATACAAGACATGCACATTCATCTACCTGCGACATCTGTGCAGAGCATGGAAGAGCGTAGCTGTAATTGCTTGCTTGCCATCCTGAGCTGGGGAAAATGAACTCTTGATATTTGTGAGAAAATAGATTTTTGCATCTCTGGCAAAGTGACAGTGCACTTACTATTCAACATTATAAGATATTTTGTACACAGACAAAAATGCGTATAAGCTATTTGTTATTATTAAGACATTAGCAAAAGCAGAAGCTAAACATTTCAGTATTTGATGTGTTCTTTCTAAGAATGATTTTAATTGAGTGTTAATGTTTCAAATGATTTTTAACATGTAATGTGTTAACATGTACAGAAACCTTAGAGTTCTCAAGGTTTCTATTGTGTATAGTGGAGGAATAGGTTTTTTTTTTTTAAAGATTTATTTTTATTATTTTGTTTATTGGAAAGGCGGATATACAGAGAGGAGACACAGAGAGGAAGATCTTCCATCCGATGATTCACTCCCCAAGTGAGTGCAACGGCCGATGCTATGCCGATCCGAAGCCAGGAGCCTCTTCTGGGTCTCCCACACGGGTGCAGGGTCCCAAAGCTTTGGGCGGTCCTCGACTGCTTTCCCAGGCCACAGGCAGGGAGCTGGAAGGGAAGTGGGGCTGCCGGGATAGAACCAGCGCCCATATGGGATCCTGGGTGTGCAAGGCGAGGACCTTAACCACTTGCGCCACCGCGCAGGGCCCAGGAATAGGTTTTGATATCAGCCTTTCAGTGGAAGATCTGGAAAACTTAGAAATGCTTGCAGCCAAGCTCTTCCTGATGCAGCTCCTTATTTGTGTTTGAAAACTGTACGTTGTTTTCTGCCTGCACATATAAGTCCCTGTGTTTGAGTGGCCCCACATCAGCCTTTGCTTTGGCCAGAGTGGAAATATTGGTTTTTCACTTTGTGGCTCTATTGGGAGTCTAGGAGTTATACTGAAAATTAAATACTTAATGGACCCAAATGAAATATTTCTCTTGGTCCTGCTTTTGAAAATTACATTGGAATAGTGTGATTATGTGACACTGATTGCTCTATATATTTTCTGGACTTTTTGTGACATATATTTCCTCAGAAAGATAAATACCTCCAATTTAATGATGGAAGAATTGACAGAATATACTCTACTCAACATGCTGGCACCAAGTAGAATACATTATGGTTTGACTTCAGAGTTTTCAGTGCAGAAAATACGCTGAATAATAATTTAACAAGTATTTATCAAATACCTGTTGCATTCAAGGCATACTGTGGTGAGGCAAACAAAACATCATTACCTAATTGAAGCTAACAACCCAGTGGAGGAAAATAGACAACAAGTAAGTTAACAGAGGCATGACCTGATCACTCAGCTTCTCATTACTATAATGGCATACCTGAAAAAAGCCAGTGATGGGGGAAGGAGGATTCTTTTTGGGTGATGACTTTGGATGTTCCCATACCAAGACCATTGGCTCACTTGTCTGCTGAGACCAGAAACTGACAATGGAGGACCAAGTGCAGAGGAACACTCATGTGTTGAGCCAGAAAGCAGAGAGAAAAGTTGGGCCTAATTTGACTTTTGCAACCAACCCTGTCATAAGAATGACTTTCTGCAGGGACAGCCTCAGTAACCTGCTCAGCATCATAACTGTCTTACATTTTTACCTGTTTAGGACCATTCGCTTATGATTTTGAAATTTAATTGTCTGCATGAGTTCTAGTATCACATCCCATTTGAAACATAGCAAAAAGTAAAATAATATAAAGCATTGTTAAACATGTTTTATTCCAGTTACTTACTGCATAGTAAACCATCCCAACACTGAATACCTTAACACCAACAGGTAGTCTTGCTTTTGATGTTGTAAGTTAGACATATGGGGTGGGTATGGCTCAGTGGTGGGCTCTGAAGGATGGCCGGGACAGGATTTACTGTTGCTATGGCTGCCATAGGCACACATCTGTCTTGGTGGTCTTGGCTTCCTGCTCTTGGAGTCTAATCATCTAGGAATTCTCCAGGAGACCTGGACTTTTCATGAAAATATTGTCTTGGGGTAGTCAAACACTTTGGATGGCTTCTGGGTTGCAGTGGTTCCAAAGCAAAATTGTCAAAAAATTAAGGGTAATCCTGGCAGTGCTTTTGTGTATTTTCTTTGTACTACATAGGTCAAACCAGTCTCATTTTTGCCTAGATTCAAGAGGAGCATAAGAAATAGTCTGTAGGGCCTGGCACATTAGCCTAGTGGTTACAATCCTTGCCTTGCATGCACCAGAATCCCGTATGGACACTGGTTCTAATCCCAGCAGCCCCACTTTCCATCCAACTCCCTGCTTTTGGCCTGGGAGGGCCGTCAATGATGGTCCAAAACCTTGTGACCCTACACCCACATGGGGGACCTGAAGGAGGCTTAGCTCCGGCTGTTGCAGTCACTTGGAAAGTGAATCTGTGGATGGAAGTTCTTCCTCTCTGTCTTTCCTCCTCTCTGTATATCTGACTTTCTGATAAAAACAAATAACTCTTTTAAAAAACAGACTTTAAAAAAATTTCTTCTTGATATGGGAAATATGGTAAAGTTACAAAACATAAGAAAAGGTGGCATGAAAAATATCTTCCTGTCAATCTTTGGAAAATACAATCTACTACATACATGTGAGAATGAAGCATATGAGAGTGGGTGAGGACAAAGAAGATGTAGACTTCTCTTTTGGTTAGGGCACCAACCATGGGAAAAAGTGGGGAAAGGGCATCCCTGCGAGATTGTACAGCAGTTGTAGTTTGAACAGATCTGAATAGTAGTGGTCAATTACATGTACAGAATAGTGTAATAACAATACAAATGGGGCCTGACTCAATGGCTCAAAGTCTAGAATCTTCACCTTGCAAGCCCCAGGATATCATATGGGTGCCAGGTTGTGTCTCGGTTTCTGTACTTCTCTTCCAGCTCCTTGCTTACGGTTTTGTAGGAAACTATGAGGGGGAGTGGGAGAGAGCTAGAGAGCAGAGGTAGCGCAGTCATGTGTACTCCTCATCTTGCCATGTGCTGTCTTAGGTCCACTTGGGGTCACGACCAATAAGAGGTCATCACCAGAGACAGTCCCTTAGCCCTACACCTCCAGAAGCATGAGCTAAATTAAGTTGATTTTATTGATAAAATACTCTGTATTAAGTGTCCAATTATGGCAGTGAAAACTAACAAATACTGTGATTATTGCCTAGAAAATATGGCATAATTCTATTTCAAATGAATTCAGAGTTATGAAATTAGAGTACTAATTTTATTTAGTATTAAGTTTGTTATGTGCTGTGTATAAAAAAGTTTGGGTCTCCAATTTTCATTTTTCTTATTTCTAAAATAAGTTAGAGCATGAAATATCAAAGCCCCATTTCATTTTTGGAATTCAGTTATTCTATATTTATTATCCCATATTTTATAATTAATATCAGATATTATAGATATAATTCTAGAATTAAGTTATTCCATATTATTCCAACTTTACGTTAAAAGAAAATGAACAATGGTCTGATGAAATGGCTTAGTGACTAAATTCTCACTTTGCATGGGCCAGGATCACATATGGGCGTCAGTTCATGTCCTGGCTGTTCCACTTCCCGTTGCTCCATCTTTGTGGCCTGGGAAGTAGTAAAGGATGGCCCAAAACCCACACATGGGAGACTTGGAAAAAGCTCCTGGGTTCTTGCTTCAATTTGGCTCATCTCTCCTTATTGTAGCTACTGGGGGAGTGAACCAACAGATGTAAGATATTTCTCTGTCACTCCTTCTCTCTATAAGCCTACATTTTTAATACAAGTTAAAAACATCTTTAGAAATGAGCAAAATTATGTACAGGAGTTGCTAAGAAGCATATAAAAATTTTCATTAGAGAAATGCAAATCAAAATCATAGTGAGATCATTTTCTACCCACTAGAATAGATATAATAAAAATACAGATAATAACAAGTGTTGATAGGGTGTAGAAAATGTAGTTTTATATATTGCTCATAGAATGTAAAAAATGATGCAACTGCTTTGAAAACAGGTTGATTTTTTTAAATTTGGTTTACCACATGATGTTGAAATTTCAATATCTTGAGTCTATCCAAGAAAAATGAAGGTATATCCCAACACAAAGACTTGTCCCTGAAAATCCATACTATCACGACCCATAGTAGATGCAAAAGGGAAATAATCTAAATCTCCTCCAATTGGTGAATTTTATATAAATACAATGGAATTCTATTAAAGATTTATTTTTATTATTTTTTTATTGGAAAGGCGGATATACAGAGAGGAGAGACAGAGAGGAAGACGTTCCATCTGATGATTCACTCCCCAAGTGAGTGCAACGGCCGATACTATGCTGATCCAAAGCCAGGAGCCTCTTCTGGGTCTCCCACATGGGTGCAGGGTCCCAAAGCTTTGGGCCGTCCTCGACTGCTTTCCCAGGCCACAGGCAGGGAGCTGGAAGGGAAGTGGGGCTGCCGGGATTAGAACCGGCGCCCATATGGGATCCTGGGTGTGCAAGGCGAGGACCTTAACCACTGTGCCACCGCGCAGGGCCCAATACAATGGAATTCTATTCAGCTGCTAAAAGCTACATATAAGGAATAAATGCACACCGTACTATGGATAAACCTCAACATACTATTTTAAGTGAAAGAAACCATAAACCAAAGTGCATACATTATATGATTGCAGGAAAATTTCACGTATGATAGGTTCACAAAGGCAAGCACACAAAGATAGAATGTAAATTAGTGGTTGCCTGTGTTTGGGGACAGAAATGAGAGAGATGATTGCCAATGGACACAAAGGCACTTTTAGAGGAATGAAATGTTCTAAACTATATTTTGGAAGTAATTGTGACACTTTGTGGATTGACTAAAAAATCATCAGATTGATGCTCAGCATGGGTAAATTTTATGGTATATAAATTATACCTTACTAGAATTGTTTCAAAACTTAGATACCAATGCAACTAAACAGGTTAACCACTCAGGCAATTCTCTTCTGTGCCCAAGTCCATATTGAGGAAGTGAATTTCCACATCAGGTAGAAAGAATAAAAGCACCATATATACATCCATCCTTTACTCCTTATATTTTTTCTCCACTCAAATGGACAATTTAAATTTTATCTGAGATGTAACATTGGAGCAATACTGCAAAAGAGGATGACATTTTTGTTGTGACAATAATGCTACCTAAGCATTAATTTAATATCAATACTTCTTCTGTTATTCATTGTAACTCCAACATCTCCATTATCTGATGTGAATCAGAGGAGCGAAAACAGAGTGAGGCTTGAAATAGAAGAACTGACCTTAAAAAAGAGCCAACTTATATGGCATTCTTGGAGGTCATTTAATTTTACTGATTGATTGGTCCATCTGCAGCAAATGAGCAGGGTTGCTTACTAAGCTCTTGGCTCTCTTACAGTTTTAGGGAAATTTCAGTGATTGACTTATAAAGTGAGATTAAAGTTAATTTTTGAGAAATCGGCTTATCTAAGAGTCTGCTGTGAGACATGCTACTGCCTTTCTATCCATTTATCATTAAGTTCTCATATACTAATCTATCATGCTAACTAGGACAAGTTAAGAAAAAGGATAAATGGTTTAAAAAAGCACAACTGTGTGACCTCAATCTTATAAATTTTATAACCAAATATAAATTTGGCTTGTAATATGTCTCTACATAAATTTAATTGTTCTTCCTTTCCCGACAGTGCTATAGGATATGGTTGGAGGTGGGAGGATAGAGTAAACTGTGTTAGAGAGGAAGGGAAAGCAGTGAATGTGTCTTTTCTTTTCTTATATGCACTGATTATGTTCATTTATTCATCATACATCTTTTTGAGAAGAAATTGTGCACCTGGAGTGTGATTCTAAGGCTCTGTACTTAAGCAAAACTGTTCCTTTTTTGGAAGGTTTATAATCTGGCACAGGACAAGGAGCATTGCTGGTTGCTTGTAGACTTGAGTTCCCAGCAAAGAAGGAGAGGGAATATCCAGAGAATAAATCATGAAACCTACTCCTTGGCTGTTGAGTAGTTGACTTGTGACCTACAGAGTAGTTTGGTCTCATAGCTAAGCCAAAGAGGTACTAGAAATGCCTGTTGCTTGAAAAATTGTTCCCCATAATGGGATGATTATTTTCAATTGTGTTACTAGGCACAATTAATCTAGATACATTTAGTCTATCCATATGCATGTATAAAATCATTGTGGTAAAGGCAACTTTTTAAACCTGACAGTTTCCTCAACCTTGAATGTACACATGTTTATTTTGGAAAGTATGTTCATGTGATGGAGAAGCATAGAGTGAAGTTATCACATGTGTTGAGTGGAAGGAAGTACAAACAAAAATGGGGAGGGGAAATTAGAAAGAGAAAGAAGGAATTAGTAGAAGATGTCTCTGACTTGCAATGTTGATTGAGGGTCTCTGCCACTCTCCATGTAAGCTCTGACAAGCAAGGAGGACTATTGCTTTCCAGTAGTGATGTGACTGTAGAGAAGCTTCTGGCTTCATCCAAAACAAATCACATTGACAGCCTGTGCTATCCAGAGCCATGACATCCCTTCACTGTGACCAGAAATCTGTCTTCAAACCTTGATTTCCTCCTAATGTGATTGCTTTTTAAAATCAACTTCCCACTTCCATTGTTTCTCAGTATTGTATTTAAACACATGCACAAATTTTGGCTTGAAATTAGGTGTGTGGGCCCTGCGTGGTGGCGCAGTGGTTAAGGTCCTCGCCTTGCACGCCCTGGATCCCATATGGGCGCCGGTTCTATCCCAGCAGCCCCGCTTCCCTTCCAGCTCCCTGCCTGTGGCCTGGGAAAGCAGTCGAGGATGGCCCAAAGCTTTGGGACCCTGCACCCGTGTGGGAGACCCGGAAGAGGCTCCTGGCTTCGGATCAGCATAGTATCGGCTGTTGCGGCTCACTTGGGGAGTGAATCATCGGACGGAAGATCTTCCTCTCTATATATCCACCTTTCCAATAAAAAAATAATAAAAATAAATCTTTTTTAAAAAAAGAAATTAGGTTTGTTTCTGATGTTTTCTTTCAGAAAATAGTTTGATTAATAATCAAGCATTGGACTAGGATTCTACTCCAGCATTCCTTTGGGACAGTGTTTCTCGAAGGGTAATCCATAAACACCCTGCACCAGAAATCACCCAATGGGGTTCATTAAACCTTTAGATTCCAAATTCAGTTCCAGAATAGAACACCCAAGGGCTAAACTCTCAGGATTCTTAAGTTAACTCAAGGCTGAAATTTTCTAAGATAGCAACCACAGAAAAATTTCATATGATTGAAGTACTTAAGGAGTGATTGACAGCCAACAGTCCCTGCCTAAATGCTTGAGGATCAACATAGATTGACGCTTGAGGAGAACTGAAAGAGGCCATTGAAAGAGACTACCATGAATGTACTAAAGTCGGAAATCATTAGAACTAGAGGAGATATTTTGTGTGATTTAATTCCTTAGCTCACTGTGCAATGCCTTAACAGAACACTAGTGAGTAATTTATAAAGAATGGAAATCTGTTCCTTACATGTGTGGAAACTAGAATGTCAAAAGTTGGGAAATATGCACTTGTTTAAGTCCTTCTTGCTGCATCACTCCATGGTGCGAGGTGAAGCAATAGGAGGGCATGCACACACTGGAAAAAGAATAGGCAGATCTCATTCTTGTATCAGGAACTCACCTGCAACAATGGCCTGTTGATTCTGCTCTCACAGCCTAAGTAACTCCGAGGGTCCTGCTTACCAAGAGTATTGTGTTGAGGGTAGGTTTCCAGCATGGGAACTCAAGGGAATGTTTTCCAACCACAGGACTGGCAGATGAAAATAGTTCATGTCATTGCCATTGTCCTAATAAAGGGGATGTGTGTACTAGGCAGAAGTAGCTGATTTCATACCAGCGGTTATTTTCTGCTTCATTCCTTGAGTATTTACTAAGAAGTTCTGTATTAATTTGTGAGTTAATGGTTATGTAAGTGTATCAAAAATTGCCAAGGCCTTGCCTTAAAGGAAATTGTGATTGAATTGGGGAACCATTTGGAAAGGATTCCAAGGAGGGCAAGTAGCGTAGTGCTAAGACAGCATCAAGTTAAGTGACATAACAATGAAGTGAGAAAGCACATTATGCTGCCATTTTTATAGATAATGATTGAGCACAGCCAGGATAGCTTTGAGAGTTCAGCAAAGGTCCCACCTGTCCCTCACATCAGGACTCCTTGTCAGCAACATCATCTTTCACACAGTGCCCCTGTGTGTTCTCTGGCAGATCTGTGGGTGTGTGCATTGCCAGGGATGCTGGCAATAATAGAGCTGCCTCATGCAGCTTTCTTTGTCTAATGCTTCGCATTGTGGAAGGGCAAGACAGTCTTGTTCAACCTGCCAGAATGGATTACAATTCCCCTTGGACTGGACTCAAATTAAATTCCTACTCAGTTAATTAATTTGTTTCTGTCCTTGTTCTGCCTCTTGCCATTGTCTTCTGTCCATATGGTGCTGGGTTACAGAAAGCATCTAAGAATCAGAGATGAGTGTGCCTGGCACTTCAGGAGAACTCTAGAAATGCTTGTTATTGCCCGCTGCTCTCTTCCTCCCAAGCAATGTGCTAAAGTATATAAAAACTGTACACATACTTCTCAAGATCAGAGTGGGAACATTTCAGAAGTTACATAATTTACAGGTATTTACTTGATATTAGAAATATGTATTGTAGTGACAAATATACAAGAAGGTATCCTGACATTCCTTTTGTTCTTTCTGCTATATCTCTGCCCTCCATCTCAGCTCAAAATACTACTAGAGATCAAAAATAAAGCAGGCTATTTGGCAGCCCAGGGCTTGGTCTGAGTCCCTAGAATCATCCATACTGAGGTTCCGAGCATTTGGGTTTTTTTCTAAATATAAAGCTGCCTATGGCTATTGGGTCACATGATGTCTGTATTTCTTCTCACCCAGAAGCTGGGATCTAGCTTTAGAGTGGTACTTTGCCAATTTTTAAAGTAAAGTCTTAAATTTCTTTATATGTTTTTTCTTCCGTCATGCTCGCAGCAGGTATTCCAAGGATTCCCCAAGTGTGTTTCTTGTAACTTGTGCTTGAGACTATTTCGTCTGGTACGTGTGTGTGTCTATAGGCAGCGGAGGGGAGTAAGACTGGCGGAAGTGGAAGTTGAGGGAGGTTCATAGCCCCAGAGTAGCTGGTCTGGAGTGAGAACACCTAACTTCAAATCTCAGTTCAGACTTGCTGGTGGCCTTAGGCTGTTCACTTAATATGCCTGAGCCTCAATCTTCTCATCTGCAAAGTAGAGACAATAGTAATTACTCCAGTTTCTGCATGAATTAGAAGGGATGATGTGTGAAGAACTGCTGAGCACTCAGCTTGCCTCTCATGTCACTCATGGTAATACCCAGGAACGCAGGCCTCGCTGGGCTTGCCTGTGGTTGTGAGGCAGATCGACAGTGATCAGAATCACGGGCAGCTGCTTCACCAATTGGTAGGGTGGGGTGAATATTAACTCAGAATTAGCCCATAATGTCTCGTTGTCTCAAGCATTAGCTCATGCAAAGGGATGACTGAGAGGGTGAGAAGATAGTTGGGGCTTGGAAAAGATTCTATTTTATGTATGCATTTATTGAATTACTTTTTAATTTCTTCTTCTTTTTTTTTTACTATCATGATACATTTCCACCGACTCAGAGATTTCCCCTTCCACTCTATCACTCCAACCCCTGCTGATTTACCGTCTATTATTACAGTAGAACAGTCCTTCAACAGTCACAAGTCCATCATTTTGCTGTCCAAGTGTATCCTGACATTCTAGGTATACACAATGGTAGAAAGTCCCTGCAATCAATTGTCTAGATATATTTAGCACTTTCATTGGGAGTCCACTTTTTATTTGGGAATAGAAGTGTATACAGCAATATATCTTCATTTCCTCGTCTGCTAGTCCCCATCATATAGTTGTTTAGCTGTGTATCTATTGATCTTGTATTTTGCAGGAAAGACAGAGAGGGAGAGAGTACACTCATATAGTGGTACACTCTCCAAATGTCTGCAATTGCTAGGACTGGGCCAGGCTAACGGTGGGAGTTGGGAACTTAGTGTATGTCTCCCATGAAGGTGATAGGGTCTTCAGTAGTTGACACATCATTGGCCATCTCCCAGGATCTGTATTAATGGGAAGGTAGAGTTCCGAGGCAGATCTACATGTGAACAGAGGTACTCCAATACAGCATTTCAATGTCTGAACTGCCAGGTTAAATGGACAAGAATTTAGAGATGTATTGAGCAATGTGAAAAGCCACCAAACTGCATTTTTCAGATGTATCTGTGGAGCTTCATCTCCAAGCACCCTCTCCTGGAAGTTGGTGGGTAAAGTTGGATGTTCCCATCCACTAAGCCTCTAAACACTGGGTCTTTTGGTGACAGGCCCTCCTATGAATCATCATATTAGCTTATGTTCATGTGTGGAAAGAGGCCTGTGAATAGCAAAACAGCAGCAACAAAAAGAGTTACATATCATTCAGGAAATCCAAAGGCTTTAAGGAGCTCTGTGATGGGAAGGAAGAAATGCATTCCTCGTTACACAACAAAGGGAGTGAATACAAGTAGGGGTCAGATGGATGATTTTAGTTTATTTTACCTTTTAAAGGTTTTGTTTATTTAAAATACATAATATCATAGAGAAATGGATGTGTAGAGAGGTTCTCCATTTGCTGGTTCACTCCCCAGTGCCTGCAATAACCAGGTCTTGGTCAGGCTGAAGCCAGGAGTCAGGCTCCCCAAACTGGTCTCCTACATAGGTGGGTTAGCCCAGGTACTTGAGTTGTTTTCTGTTTTCCAAGGCATTTTAGTAGAAAGCTGGAGTTGAACTGGCACTCGAATGTAGGATGCTGGTGTTACAGGTGACATCTTTTTTTTTTTTTAAATTATTAATTACATTGCATCATGTGACACAGTGTTATGGGCATTGGGATTCTCCCCATCCCTCTCTGAACCCTCTCCCCATGGTGGATTTCTCTACCTTGCTGTGTTACCACAGTTCAAATTCAGTTGAGGTTCTTTCATTGGAAATATTTACCAAGCATAAAGTCCAGCATCTTATTATCCTAGTGGGTTCAACGATTTCTTGGTGACACCATCTCTGGTCTGAAGGTAAAGCCAGCAACGTATCATCCCAATCAATTAAAAGCCCCAACATAACATCAGCAACCATTTACAACCTTGTGGCATTAATTGACATGGTATTGATTAACAGTATGTTAATAGGAAAATTCGGGTTCTTAACTACATCCTGTGACTTCTTCATAGACATTTCAATTTTTGGTTTATATTCAACCGGATTCCATACACCTCAAAATGGCTATAGATTACTATTCAGCTGTCTTGTCTATTTTTATTTTTGTAATTAGCTGTTTATAGTGTTTAAGCGTGATTTTGCTGAACTTAGTTGTTTTTCGGGTGGTCTGAACTGGCTTATAACTCTAGCACGACATGTGTTATCAGTTCAGGCACAGAACATTTTTTTTAGGATGGGTGTGCAGAGAAATCCCCAACACCCCAGTGAGGCGCAACTAATCTTTGTGTCCCATATAGGTGACATCTTGACTGGCACCAGAAAGATGATCTTGATGCTCTGCTCCTTTGTGTCCTTGATTAAGCTACTTCATGTCTCTGAATCTTAAAAGCATCTCTTATAAATGGTGTGTGTGTGTGTGTGTGTGTGTGTGTGTGTGTGTGTGTGTGTGAGAGAGAGAGAGAGTGCGCATCTACAGTTTTGGGAGTAATTAAAATATTTAGCAACACTTATCATAGTGCTAGGCTCATCAAGACTGCATTCCTCTCACCTTCCTCTTGCCTGCACTTCTCCTTTCCAGTCCCACAAGTCTTCTTGTAGAAAAAGTGTTGACTTTCATGAAGCTCTTTGAAAGGAGCTGAGAAATCTGCTGCTGTACATTTGACATGCCACTGTTATGAAAGCGCTATCTGGTTTCAAAGCACTAAAGTTTTGCAAACCTTTGGCAATTTAGCATGTGTTAATCAGTTTGAAGGGGAGGGGAGAGACATAGGCTCAATGGAAACTTTCTTTCATGCAGGAAATGAAGTAAGGAAGGAAAGCAGAAGTAGAGGCTGCTTAGAAATGGCTGGAAGGAGCAGTTTCACGTGTACCATGGGATGGGTCATGAGTGTGGCGGACATGGGCATGGGATGAGGAAGGAGAAGCAAGGGCAGCGAGCACACAGAGGAAAGAGAGCCAGCAGCATGTTGACTTGGGGCCTGCCATGTGTAAGAGTTTACATTCTTATATTTCTGTGTTGTTATGTTGGCTTATCAAAAATGTAGACAGGGACGAAGGGGTGCCAGTATTTTTTTTTTCCTCTCCTCTCTTTTTTTATTAACATCAAAGGTTACTTTTTGGAAAATGATAATGTATGTGCTTACTAGTACTGCAGTGTCCAACTCGTTCCATTTGAATGGATTCTCCCTAGGAGAATGCTATCCCATTTGGCCAACTGGCACTTAGGAAATCATTGTCAGCTTCTGGCAGTATACGTTCCTTTCCTCTTCTCCTTCATTACTGTAAATGCCAACACAGGGATTTAACGACAGAATCTAGGGCTGTTTTATTTTGCTTGTCATGATCTGTACACACAGATACACACCTCATTCCAAAATTTTCCAATGGAAACAGCGATGCTGAACAGCTGCGAATGAATGCATTTGCATGCAGTGCTAGCCTCCTATGAAAACCATGTGTTTGGGTCGCTGAGAAGGCATAATTAATCTAAGAAATATTAGCAGCATTCCAGACAACTTCTAGTGAATGCCTGGAAATATTTCCACATCTCCTTTTCATCAGAAAAAGAGAGATGTAACAATTTCAGGTCTGATGGTCAAATGATTTTACACTACCCAGACCCTGTCATTTGTGCATCATGGTTATGCTGCTAGATCTCTCCCACTTTTTCCTGACCTTCCATGTCATTAAATCCTTCAGCTTGTTCGTTTCTGGTTTTTCTATCAGTCCCAAAGAAAGACGGTTAGTGGTGTTCCCATTTCTGGTGCTAATCTTTGGTGTCCCAGATCTTTTCCTATAATTGCATTTCAAGGACTCTGCTGAGCTGCTAGCATGGTTGGTGCGTCTCAGTGATTGTGAAACGTGGGCATAGCAATGCTGTGCTTCCCAAGAAAGACAAATGTGGTATCAGAGGAAAAATGGTTGTTGATGTTAGGACTTCGGAAAAAATACTTGTTTTCTTTCTGGCCTGTGATGTTAAATGAAATGATGACTTTTAAGAACAGATCTGTAAATTCTTCCTTCCTGCCTTGAAATCCCATTCCGTTAGGATTTTACGCTGGGTCTCGTCCCTTACTTTGTCAGCCACTGACACCCTGATGAAGACTGCTGTCAGCTTTAGATAAATCATATTTCAAATGTTTTCTTTTTTTTTCCTTTCAGATTGGGCAACCAGAATGAGTGCAAAGAATGTCATTCTGTTGCCAGACCTGTCAATATGGAGTTTAGATCATAGTTAACTGGTGCCAGTTTAGTTAACTACCTGACAAAAAAGGCTCATAATATGTCGTGAAGAATGATTTCATTCTTAAAATGATAGATGCTCAAAGGCAGCAGGGATGCTGAAACTGACACTGGCCCTTTTAAAGAGGACTTGATTGTATTTTGAAATAATGGAAGGAAAGGAAGCTTGACCTGGAAATAGATGGAGGTTGGAAAAATCCCATCTTTATTTTATGACTTACCTGCTAATGTGTGTGTAGGGGGGTTGTGCGGAGTATGTGTGCGTACATTCACACAAAATATCCTCCCTTCACCTGGGACAAGGTGGAGATTTGTCAGAAGTTAAAATAACCTCCAGGTAAAATAAATCTGTTTCTAACAGTCTTGTTGATATTTCAAATTCTAGGACAGAGTGCAGATTTTGCTTTAGGAACAAATATGTTTAGTCATTGTGTCCATTATTAGACTCATCTATGTTATTGAATAGAAGCAAAAAAAAAAAATACAATGGCTTACACGTAGTTTATTTCCAAATCTTCCTTGAATGTAAGGCAGATGTCTCTGGTCAGTTGGTGACTTTCCAGCCAGCCACAGTTCACGGATTCATGCTTTTTTATTTTATTTCGGAGTAATTACTGGCATCTTACCACCAGTCTAGACAAGTGCTTTGCCAGGGGGTGGGTGGGGGGCGGGGGTGGAGTGTAAGAGAGAAGTCCCTAACTCCCTAAATGCTCATAAACAATAATGGACAGAAGTGGGTTGAGACTCAGTTCAGTCTTCCTAGGTGGGTGATAGGAACCTATGTTCTCAGGTTATCATCTGCTGCCTCACAGGGTCTGCCACTGGAAGGAAGTTAGCATCAGGAATTGTACTCAGGTACTCCCGGGCATGATGTGGGCATCTAACCACTACTTTAAAGTCTTGCTTCTGCTCCTCAAATGTCAGTGGATGTATAAACCAGCTGGGAATCTGGCTAAAATTCAGACGACTCTGTTTCAGGTGGGAGGTCTGAAACAGGACCTAAGACTTTGTGTCTCTAACATTCTCTGATTCCAGTGCTTCTAGTTCCTGGTCTAGAATTTGAGAAGAAAGGATTAAGGGATCCTATCGTAAGCTTCATTTAGTAGTGGAAGAGAAAAGAACATGAGGTATGTTGAGGGGTTTGTGTGGTATGTTTAGAGGTGACAAATGTCACATCTGTGTACGTTTTATTCATCAGAACATGGATGGTGGCTTATCTCAGCTCCTAGGAGGCTGTGAAATGTAGGGTAGCTGCATATTCAGGAATAAATAAAAACTTTCTAAAGTGAGCTACTAAAATTCTTTAGTATATTTGGTGAATCAGGTGCTGAAGTTTACTTTTATGACTCCATGGTAATCCTATAAAAATTTCTCCTAAATCTGCTTTTCCATGTTCTTATCTGTTTTCTAAAACATTAGCAGTTTACTGTTCTTTGGGAATGATAATACCTGGCTGGTACCTATAAATAATACATGAACAGGTGGCCTATATACATAGTAGAATATTATCTGACCACGAGTCTTTTTCAGATTACAAATAAGGTTGGGCCACCATTTTACCTCCCCAAACACCTAGGTGCAGTGGTCCCAACTTATCCAAGGAATGTATATTCCAGGATCCCTAGTGGATGGCTGGAACCTCCGATAGTACCAACTGTATAATATACTAATTTTTTCCTGCACATATGTCTGTGAGAACGTTTAACTTACAAATCGGGCAAAACAAGAGATGATCTCTTATTTATTGTCGAATAATGGCTGATAATATATCAGAACAATCATAACAATACACTGTTATAAATACTCTGACTGTGGCCTCTCTGTTTCTATCTTTATTGCAACAGACATTTTGATAAGCAGGGTTATTAACAAACAGGTAGAATAAACAACATGGATATGTTGGACAAAAGGAAGATTTGTTTCTAGAGCAATAAAACCTGGATAGTGCAAGATTTCATTACACTGCCCAGAACAACATGCAACTTAAAATCTACAAGCATATTTATTTCTGGGAATTTGTATTTAATATTTTTAGACTGTGAAACCATGGGTTAGGGGAATTACTGGGTGCAGAATGGATGTAACTTCTGTGTGGCAAGTAGAGTACCTGCAATATGCAGTGCTGTGTTGCCAACATCACTTTTCCTGGAGCTCGGTATGATTTCTCCTAATGGCAGCACCCACATTATTCTCCTGCTGCTTTGTTATTGCTGGATTTCCCTTATTCCTTAATGGAATGGAGTTTTCTCACAGCTGTGTGCTCTGCTGTGTTTGTATTCACATGGTACATTTCCTCCCAAGAGGTTTCAAGAGCCATGTAAGCCATGCAATTCATTTTAAATAGCTCAGTGAAAAGTTAGTTGAACTCAAGCTCAGAGTACAATTTCTTCTTTTTGAGTTGGTCATCGAACAGATAGAGAAGGACAGGTTTAGGGGTCAGTCTTGTGGCGCCTGTGTGATTACACTTTGTGATCATCACAGCATAATTCATGATTATCTGTAGATGAGGTAAATTGGTGGGTTCTATTATTTCTACGATTTTGTGCCAAACTGGGGCAGAGAGAAACCCCAGAGCTTCTATTAGGCTTTGATATGTTTTGCAATTATATTTTCCCATCTCAGATGTGGTTTACAAAATAAATGAGGTTATAATAGTTGGCAGTTTTTCAGGCCTAATGCAAGTATTTGGCCCACGAAACAATCCTGATAAAATGATTTTTGGTTATGCTTGTCTTTTTATTTCTATTTATTTATTTTTTTCATTTATACATCTGGATGGAATTGGTTAGCTCCAAGGAAATCTGTAACAAAGAAAGTACATAAGTAAATTGCCAGTCTGTTTTCTCGACAGACTTGTTCTCATCTATATAGTACTTTTGCATAGATGTGATCTTAGATGGGTATTTCAAAGCTTGAGTAGAAATTTTATTTGATAGTGTCTATGTAGGACAAAGTCCCCAAACAATTTACCCGAGGTTCAAAGCATCCGTAACCATGTGTATCAGATTCTTTGTTTAATTATGGCTTTCCACACACACTTGTGAAAATGAAAGCTCGTTTAACCTCAGCTTCTGAATCATATCCATCCTTGCTTCCTTAAGGATGGTTCTTTCTAAGCTCTCCTGTGGCACACCACCTACCTTGCTTGTGGTTGTTGTTTTGACCATGGCCTCTCAAAGGTATTCTTTCCCCATGTAAACTTCAGCATAAGGGTGATTGGACTAGCAACTCTTCCTTGTACTGTACTCTTTCTTGACTTTTCTGTCAAATACCTTCCATATGCCACTTTATTAAATATTGGAGAAACAGAAGCTAACTATATCCTCATATCTTTGAGGGGTCTCCTCAAGAAAATTTACAAAATTTTAGAGTAAGAAATAGAAGACACCAAAGAACAGAAAAGTTTTTCATGTTCATGAATTGGTCAAATTCATATCATTGAAAATTTTTTGTCATTTGAATATTCATACTACTGAAAGCAATGTACAGATTCGGTGTGATCACAATTAAAATACGTACAGCATCCATCTCAGATCTAGGAAAAAAAGTGATGCTAAAGTGCATATGGAGACACAAGATGGCCTGAATAGTTATGTTATACAAAAAAAAGAAATCTGGAGTCATCATAATTTCAGACTTCATATTTTTAATGGAATATTGCTCAGCCATTAAAAGAATGAAATCCTATATTTTGTGGCAGATGCATAAGCTGGAAACCATTATGTGTGAAATGTTTCAGCCCTCAAAAGACGAAAATCATATATATATTTCCTGATTTTTTTTGTAACTGATACACAGGGTACAAAAAATGATTGACCTATATTCAGAGACTGACATTTTGAGATTTGATTATTTTTATAGACTTTGTTGAGGCCAGTATAGTGATATGGTGGATAAAGCCACTTCCTGCAGCACTGGCATCGTGTGTAAGTGCAGGTTTGTGTCCTGGCTGCTCTACTTCTCATACCAAATCCCTGCTAATGGCCTGGGAACAGAAGCCGAAGATAATTCAGAGTCCTGGGCTCCTGCCACCCATGTGAGAAACCCAGAAGAATCTCCTGGCTTCTGGCTTTAGCCTGACCCAGCGATGGCTATTTTGACGCTCTGGGGAGTGACCTAACAGATGGAAAATCTCTCTGTGTCTCATCTTCTCTAGAGAAAACTTTAACTTTCAAAATAAGTAAATTAAAAAAAAAAATTAAAAGAATTCTTATTGGTCACCGAGTGAGTAACTGCTGAATAGAATATGCAGGTGCATTGAAGAAAGTTACTTATTCCTAAATAAACATTAATTATCAGAAACATTATTGTTGAGATGCAGAAAAGAGGGTGCTGACACTGTGGTATAGAGGGTCAAGCTGCCACCTACAACGCTGGCAACCAATACAGGCACCAGGCTGAGTTCTGGGTGGTCCATTTCAATCCAACTCCCTGCTAATATACCTGAGAAAGCACTGGAGGAAATCCCAAGTGGTTGGACCCCTGAATCCTCACAGGAGACTTGGAGTAAGCCCCTGGATTCTGGCTTCAGCCTGGCATATTCCTGGTCACTATGGCCATTTGGAGAAAGAGGCAGCATATACAAGACCTCTCTCACTTACTTTCTCTTTTTCTCTCTGTAACTCAATTTTTCAAATAGACAAAATTAAAACCTAAACCCATGAAATATTTCTAGTTTATATTGACTCCTGGATTTTGTTGGAAGTTTCAGGAATGATTTCTTGCTGATTCTGGCTTTTTCCAATCTTGAGGTCCATATTAGGCCCTGCCAAACAAAGACATAAAAACCAAGTGCCTTACACTGAAGACTACATTGCAAATATCCATTGATATGCCATTTTGGAGGCAGGGTGAGGGGAGTATTAAGACAGATCTCATCCTTAGCTATGACACACTATTCCTCTACTCCAAGTTTCAGGGAACCACAGTTCAAGTTAAAATGGGTAGCCAGAGTCACCTACTGCAATGGTCTTGTTTTACTCTTACTTGCATTGAGAAACTTATTTCTTTTTATATCAGTTTTTTTTGTAAGACAAACTTATTTAATGTAATTAAGAGGGAGATTTCTTCCTACCTACAAGAGACATGTGGCTTCTCAGTCAAGGTTAGAGGCTATCAGCACTATGTATATCCTTAACCACATGAATTGTGGGCCATTCCCTGGTCTAATAGCAAATTAGTTGTGAATATTCAGTTTTGTGGACTCCAGACTAATACTAATGGTGCTGAGTTTCTTAAACATATTTGTCTTTGAAACATGAAATAGGAAGCCAAACTTGAATTTGAACCTCAAGAATATGCCAAGAAGTTACAGAATCCAAGTTTCAGAAGTACACTTTTAAATTGTTTGGAAACCACAGTGGAAACTGATGTTTCTATGGATTATATATAAACTGATTCTACTACACATAATTTTAAAAACAATTATGTGGAAAGTACAACAGTACATCCACAGTTATGTATTGTCAAGTTCTAAGTCAATCTAGGAGAGAAGAAGGGAAGAACTTAAAACAGTAGTAGTGGAAATGTACTGGCTAAGTCTGTGAAAGAATTGATGGTAGTGTGAGCAATAGTGAACATTTATGAAAACGTCAGAATCACAGGTCATTGGAGTTGGGCTAATTATGCTCATCCAAGCCCTTTGCATACAGAGTAGGCTCACAACAGTTGAGTGGCTTGTCCAATGCCAGTTTCTTGGAAGTAAATGTAGGGACAGGATTCAGATTTTTAGAATGTTCACACTGCATTCTTCCAATTGTCAATTTCCAAGTCCTGTGGAGGTGCTTAGGGCACAGAGGAGACAACTTTTAACAACCATGCTTACCTTAAATGCATCCAGATGTTTGTTTTAGTGGTTGGAATTGTTAGATTTCACGTAGGCCGACTTTTCTTGGTTTAAAAGCTGTGCAAAGTTTCTACATTATAATATTTCCAACGATATGTGTTGAACATTTTGTTAAATTTGTAAACCATGGGTTATATTATATTCATTAATGTGATTTTTCTCCTAGGAGGTCATCTTATTCAATGGTACCCAAAGTAAGCTTAACAACTTCATCAGATGCTGTATTTTTCTGCATATACAGATTATATTACCGGAAATTTAGTTGAAGAACAACTTTTGCTTAATATCATTTTGACTTTAACAAAAATATTTAAAGCTGGAGAATTTAACATCTCAGTAAGCCCACGGATATTTTTCATTTTGGTCTTTTTGGGTTTTCTGTACATTATAGGTACCTTTTTTGTCTTTTAAAGTTACTTATTAATAAAGGACTTGATGCAAAATTCAGGCATTGTTGCTTGAGAATGAACATGAAATTGAAAGAATTTGAAAAATGATGATTGAGCACAATATTCTTGGGATACTCCCATGTGCAACAAAAAGGTCATTCAGCTTGGTATTGGTTTTATGTCTAGTTTCCTGTGGCTTCACAATTATGAGTGATTTTCCTGTCATCTTCCACAGAAGGAGATAGCCCTTGAAGAGAGCTGGAAGCCAGAGGCAGGTGAATGCCACCGAGAGAGAGAGAGAGAGAGAGAGAGACAGAGAGAGACAGAGAGACAGACAGAGAGCGCGCGAGAGAGCAGCACAGTACAGATCTTGAGTCTCAGGTTTTCCTAATGTTTCTGGTAAAGTTACACACACACAAAAAAAATGGAAAGAATCAAAAAGGTGCACTGAACAGTTGTTTTCTTTGTGTCTGTGAAGATAAAACATTTGCTCTGAGGCTGTATATCTCTTATTAATTTAAACATGGGAATCTATAGATTCTGTACCACCACAATGTCTGAAGTTAGAATCTTCCCAATAGATATTATCAGTGCATTCTCAGCCTCAAAGGAAGGATGGAAAATATATTTATCAAAATTCAGAATGTCTCCTTGGGGATACATCTCTGTGTCTGAGGAGAGCTACGAATACTCTTTAATTAGGTTTGTTCAATGAAATGCACTGGGGTTGAAACAGGAAAACGCTAATAATCAGTTGTCAACACCCAGTCACTAGATTGTGACTTTTAATATCTAATCAATAGGAGCTAATGACTTATCTGTGGAAACACTTGCAGGATACTCAGACTCTTGGGTTTAAATCTATTTGACTTTCGAAGAGATTATGCTGTTTTACCTGGTGTGTGTGTTTATTATTATATATTCTGTGAGTACGTAAAGGTTTCAAATTGTTTAAATTGTTTTCTAAGATGAGGTTTTTTTTTTATGGTTGATGTGGGTCAGAAGATATCTTAATGTAAAATTTAACATTTTAATCTTCAGGGACTGCACATGATTGAAGACAGGCTCTTCACTCTGACAGTTTAATGCATTTTGCATTATGATGGCATTGCATGCTTCACTGTTCTTGAAAAAAGAGTCTGTGTTAGATGCCAGAGTAGCCTCTTTTTCTCCCTGTGGTTCCTGATTAGCTTTTTGACTCACACAGATCCTTCGGGAATCTGTGTGTGGAGGGAAGAGAGCTTTGTCACTTGGGAGGAATGTACATGGTCTTCTGCCTGGAGCAAACTTATCTGTGCAAATTGCCCCAGGTACCGAAAAGTATTTTGTCCAGCCATGGAATGACCTAGAATATGAGCCCTTGAACACATCTTGGTTCTTGGCGCCTTGTAAAAATTCTTTGTGTCAGGGATTCTCCAATTTTCCTCATGTAGGTAGCAAAGAAATGGTCAGTGAAACCAGATTTCACTGGGGTCTCTCACTTCTCTCCTTGGTTCTAAAAGGATATGAAGGATATATATATATATATACACACACACACATACATAATCATGTATATATATACGAAGGAATATGTGAAGGAAAAAATATATATGGTGTTTGACTCATTTTACTAAGGTTCAGAAAAAAATTTGAATTCTAAGAATTTTTGTTCAATATTATTGTGATTTAAAATTTGGGATAAAAAAATCAAACATTTGGGTTTCAATATCTTATAAAAATTATACTGTATTAACTTCTTGTACATCTTATGTCACTTTTGAAATGTAGTAAATTGATATTCTTAAAGAATTTCCAGCCACTAGAACAATGCAATTGCTTGCTCTATATTACTATGGAGCATCTCCAGATTGCAAAACACTTTAAAAAGTGCTTACTAATTGAATCTGTGTTATTAATAGTAGTACACTGAAAGCACTAATGAATGTGACTTGGTCCCAGGTCTAGCCTGCTTAAAAGACAGAGATAGACTTATCTACAAATTACTCTATAAAATTACTAAGTTTATATATAATCTTGGCTAATAAGCCAGTACTGAGAGCCCAAAGCATTCATGTGTTGAGCTTGACTGATAACCTACTCTGGGGTGAATCTTAATGAACAGTGTTTCTAGTCTGTGTTAAATGATGTGTGTGATAGCTGGAGAAGAGGGATGGACACAGTCTGGCACAGCTTTTTAACATTCCGGAGGAATTATTTTAAACTGCCAGAAAAATTTCTCAAGAAGTTGGGGAGTTCAAGTCATGATATGCAAAGAAAGCAGTATAATAAAAACTTTCTGCACTGCCAAAACCCTAAAGCTGTTTGTGTAGTAGAGTGGAAGGTGAAATTATTTTATAGGTTCTAACAAGTATTTGAAAGAATTAGAATACTGGGTCACTGACAATTTTGACTTGAGTTCCAAATCCTGCATATTTCATTGTATCTCTTAGCATTAAATAACACATAGAGGAGATATCAAGTTTCCGGTCAGAATTTCCGACTTTCTGATACTAGGCAGCTGAGTCCACCCTAACCTGCATGGGTCACCTCTGCAGCTGTTTGAGCCCTGCAGGATTAGCCCCAGTGTGATAAGAAGAGGTTGGAATAGAGGGAAACAGCAGCAACTTTTTACTTGAGGATTTAGAATACTAGACTCAAAACCATGTTCCTACTTGGAAAGGAGTTGATGGACAGGGATCAAAAAGGCACGACATTGCCAATCTCAAACTCCTCCTACATGGGGAAAATTCCCCTTTGACAGCCTTATTTCTTCTTTTCTGAACTGCATGGAAAATTACAAACTGCATGAAACACACAGAAGAGTACACTGGTATTATTTTGTTTCTCTTCTCAGTGAAATTACCAGTAATAAAAGGGTATTTTCCCTCTGCTGTGTTTCTCCCCATGCTTAATGCAGAGACTATACAGTGCAAGTTTAAACATCTAGCTTGTTTAGGTAATTGGTTAATATTTTTTGTTTCATATATAACATATGATTGTAGCTTATTGATACTTGCATTTCTGTGATTCCAGCAATAGATATTAAAAGAAGAGACTTGTATTCTGGAAAAAATCTTTACAGGTAGAATGTTTAAATTTAAGGTTCCTGTTGACTCATAAATGAAACCACACAGTGATATCTAGCAGGGCTTATTATTTAAATTAATAGATAATAATTCAATTTATGTTGTGAGTGAGAAATTCTGAGATGAGTATACTTGGAGATCAGCAATTGTTTAAATTTTTAAAAATCTCTTAACTTCAAACAAAAAGAGCTTTGAAAATTGCATTCTACAGAGCTGTGATACAATGATTAGCTGTTTCAAGTGCTAAGTTTTTTTTTAACTACAAATATATATTCTTTTTTCCTTCAAATATATATTCTTACAAATAGGATGTTTAACTGACCTGTCAGACTGCCTATTGTACTGATACATTGCTATCTAAAAGTCTTGGGATTATCTCAATCTTTAATCAATGTTTGTGGGAGTTGGCAGATATGCAGGCACTATATTCACTGCACAAACACTTCACGTGCTGCATGAACACTGCCCACACTGCACTCACTGCATTCACTCAGATATGAGCACCAGTTCGAGTTCTGATTGCTTTACTTGCAGCCTGCTTCCTGCATTGGAAAGTAGCAGAAGATGGTCCAAATGCTTTGGCCACTGCCAATCGCATGGGAGATACGGATGAAGTTCCTGGCTTCTGGCTACACTTGTTCCAGCTCTTGCCATAGCCGTTTGATGATTCACAAAGGATAAAAGATCAAGCGTGTGCTCTCTTTCTGTCCCTCTCTGCCTTTCTCTGTGACTGTGTTTCAAATAAATGAATGAATCTTTCAAAAAGTTTTTAAAAGCGCATGCTTGATTTTAAATTGGCAAAAACATAGTTTAGCACCAGTTGTTTCAAAATATACACACATTGTAGAATGGTCTAATTGAATAACTTACAGATGCATTGCTTATCTGTTTTTGGTGAGATGTGATTAACTTACCTTTATTAATATGAATAAAGATAATCTTTATGAATCTTTGTCAGGCAAAGCTAGATTTCTGTGACAATGCTGAATCATCATGTCTAACTTTGAATGCGTGAGTTCATATCTGTAAGTCGTCATGTCTAGGATTTCAACTACATAAATCTTTTAAAATTATGAATCTGTGTCATTTGTAATCATCTCTTTTGGATGCTTGCTATACAAAGTTCTCCTTCATTTGTAAACAAACGTCTTGAACAATCTTGCTTCTGGTCTAGCTTTTTTTTTTTTTTTTTTTTTGCTTCCATGGTGACAGAACGTTTGACTTAAGGCAGTGAGCTTTCAATCAAGGATCGGAAGATGAGTGTGGAACTCTTTCTTCTAATGGCTCCTGTGACAATAGAACATGTCATACTGTGCACTCCAGTTTTCTGCTCAAATTCAGGCTGTGTGGAGGAATAACTAAGTAGATGGCTAAAAGTGTATGTTTTACTCAAAATACAGGGATGAGAATAAAAATAAGAGTGGAACCTTAGAGTTTACTCTTTGTTCCTCTTTGATGGGAATGTGCAGAGCAAGCTTCTGGGCAGCATTTCTGTAGTCATTAAACTAAAGTGGCTGTTGACCTGCCTGTTCATCCACCCGTGTGTCGCTACAGGGTTTATCACTACAGGTTAGCACCACAATGACTGATGGGCTGGGCTTTAGACTCCATTTGACCCCATTACAAGAGCAACGGTAATGGAAATTTAGCTGATAGAAAAATACCATTTAGGGCTGAGATTCAGCAAATGTAACAGAATATTGCCATTTTTTTGCGACATTTAAAATTTTTTGTTTGCTCTTGCAATGGCCCAGAAGTGGAATACCAGATTAGCCCAGTTTAAAGAGTTAATACAGACGAGATCGGGCGCGTTCAGGGTGGTATGGCCGTAGACTCCACAGGGGATGGAAGAAGTCCAAACTCAGCAGTACAGAAACCAGCGCCATCAGAACGACGGCCAGGAGCCCTGAGCGATCTGCAGAAACAGAAGAATAATAAACTTCCTCTGGGAATAAGGAGGCAAGCTCTCTCTGGTCCTAGCCTGGCTCTGGCTCTGGGTCCCCACCCTCCCTCATGGTGACTATTAGGATTGCTCCAGTAACCCCTCAAAACAAACAAATATACATACAAACAAAAAAATCTAGAGTGGATAGACAACATGGAAAGCTTAGAATCAGACAGGAAACGCCCAGTGTGGACCCAAGCAGGCCTCACTAGGTGGGACACAAAGATTAGTAACGCCTCACTGGGGTATTGGGGATTTCTCTGCGCACCAATCCTAAATTTTAAAAAAAATGTATTGTACCTAAACTGATAACTGTATGGAATCAGGTTGAATATAAACCAAAAATTGAAATGTCTATGAAGAAGTCACAGGATGTAGTTAAGAAATTGCATCTTCCTATCAACATATCAATCAATGTCATGTCAATTGATGCCATGAGGTTGTAAATGGCTGTTGAGGTCCTGTTGGGGCCTTTAATCGTTTGGGATGATACTTAGCTGGATTTACCTTCAGACCAGAGATGGTGTCACCAAGAAGTCGTTGAACCCACTAGGATAATAAGATGCTGGACTTTATGCTTGGTAAATATTTCCAATGAAACAACCACAACTGAATTTGAACTGTGGTAATGCAACAAGGTGGAGAAATCCACCATGGGGAGAGGGTTCAGAGAGGGATGGGGGGAATCCCAATGCCCATAACACTGTGTCACATAATGCAATACAATTCATAAAATTAAACAACAAACAAAGAGTTAATACAAACATGCCTGCCTCTCTGGTAAACTGGTGAGGTGGCTTATGTGTCTAAGGGTTGAGACGCCTTAGGGAGCTGGAAGCAGGCTGAAGGAGGAAGGACTCCAGAGTGATGGGTCTGACTGCATCGGGAAGACCCAGGTACCTGAGAGGAGTGGGGGGCCTGAGTGCAGAGGGGTTAGCTCGATTGGGAAGCCACACTACCTGTTTTGGTACCCACAACTCCATTTCTTCACTGTCAATTCCTGATATCACAATTGCCTTCAGCAGATGAATGGTGCCACATGCTGGTAAGAATTGAATACTCATAAAATGCTTCTGCAAACAACCTTGATTACTGCTATTTTGTTAGTAGGGAACTAGAATTTGGGGTGGTCCTTGGTCTTTTCCAAAGATTCCCCGAGAAGTAAAAAAAAAAAAAAAATGGAACATGATTTGAACCCAAACCTTTTAACTCTTAAGCTGAAAATACCTCATTGACAGATGGCTTTCAAACTCTGTTCTTGATCTTACTAATCTAATCTACATTAATGACACACATATGTAAGAAAAAATCCAGTGCTAGGTTTGTCACATAGTTCCTCCTATAGTGCATGACATATTTATGCTTATTTAGATTTAAAAAACCTACTGACCAAGACTCATTAAGTTTAAGAAAAATGAGATGGAGAAAGTGAATGCATCCAATTTCACCCCAAGTGTCCTAATGTAAGGCAAATGTCACTCAAATCTTCCAGTTCATCATCACCATCAACAGCAGCATGATAATGATGATGATGGGATAATAGCAGTGATGACAATAGATACAGAAGAAGGAATCTCCATCTGATCCTAAGCAGGGTTTACACATGTACTCAGACATGTCTGGAATGTCTGGAAGCAAGAGTGTTAATGTGAGTGACCCTGGGGCCGCCGGAGAAAGACTCCAGACTGAAGGAACCCAAACAGGTGAACAAAACTGGTTCTAAATGATGGGCCAGAGTAGAAAAGGAAAGTGACTTTGGACTCCACCCTGTGTGTTACTCTCAGACTGAAGTGGCTTCCATTTGAGCAGTCATGAATCCCGAGGGTGCCTGAAGCTTTTCTACCACTGGCTACTCCAGCAGAAACAGTGTAATGTTGCCAGGTCCCTGAGGAATGGGTCGGCAGGCACTGTTGGCCTCTGCACTGACCTGCTGGGAGCTGGCATGGTCCTTCCAGCTGGTGTCCACAACAGCAGAGGTGGCATGTTAAAAAGGATAATCTGATATGTCAACACAGCAAATGTGTTTTAGTAATTTCACCACGCATAACTGTGCCCATTAACCAAATGAGTCCACTTGTCTGTCAAAACACAACTCTCTCTCTAGTACTCAGACCTACTAGAAATTTGAGGTCCTTTTTCAGAGGTCGCAGGGTAAGGTAAGAAGCAATATGTTTGATATCCTTTAAGTGTATATAATCTAGAATTTTATAGGAGTTTTCATATTGGCTCTGGTCAAAGTGTGCTGTTGAGAAACTTAAAGTGCATTCAGAAGAAAATTTAACTCAAACCAAAATGACAGCATGAAATTATTTAATTCATATATCAGATCTAATCCAATTAAGAATTTTGAGTAGCTTCAGGAACAGATGCAGATTCTCTCTCTACTTCCCGCTCTCCTGAGGAATCAAAATTTCCGGATTATTTCCCTGACAAGGACCTGGGCTTCACAGTGTGTGATTTTTCCTGTTACTTTATGAACCAGGTCTCTGGTGGGTGAGACAAGCATCAGCTTATTTAGAAAGGTTATAGCCTTGCGTTGAGACAGACCTAACTAAGGGTTCAGGACCTAACCCATTGAATATAACTTTTTAAAAAAGATTTATTTTTATTATAAAATCACATATACAGAGAGGAGGAGAGACAGAGAGGAACATCTTCCATCTGATGATTCACTCCCCAAGTTGGAGCAACAGCTGGTACTGTGCTGATCTGTAGCCGGGAACCAGGAACCTCTTTCAGGTCTCCCACGCGGGTGCAGAGTCCCAAAGTACTGGGCTGTCCTCAACTGCTTTCCCCGGCCACAAGCAGGGAGCTGGATGGGAAGTGGAACTACCGGGATTAGAACCGGTGCCCATATGGGGTCCCAGCGTGTGCAAGGCTAGGACTTTTAGCTGCTAGGGCACAGCGCCGGGCCTCGAATATAACTTTTGAACAGTTCTCGCTTACAAACACTTGAACAAATCAGTTCCATTTTCTAACAGAATAGCATCACAATAGAGATGGCCTACATGTCCTTTAAAAACAGGAACAGGTGTAATAATTAAGGGTTGCTCTATGAGGCCCATCTTGTACATGAGAGCAGGGTTTTTTTTTTTTTTTCCTGATTCTGCTTTAACTTCAGTTTCCTGTTAATGCAAACCTTAGGAAGCAGAGGTGATGGCTAACAGTAACTGGGTTCCTGCTGTCTGCACGGGAGACCTGCCTTTCATTTCCTCCTCCTGCCTTGGACTCCAGCTTAGGCTCTGCCCTTGCAGTCCTTTGGGGTGGGAAGCAGCTGATGGGAACTTTATCTGTCTATCTCTCTCACTTTCTCAGCTGTTCTAATAGACTCTTAGCATTACTTATTTATTTCCATTTTATTTTAAATACAGAGCGACAGACAGCAATCCTTCAGTCACTGGTTCACTCAGCCGCCCTTAACAGCTGGGGCTGTGTCAGGTCAAAGCTAGGAGCCCAGAATTCATTTTAGGTTCCATATGGATGTCAGAGACCCATCAACTTCTGCTAATCAGGGTGCACACTATCAGGAATTGGCTGAGAAGCAGAGTAGCTGGAATAATTTGACTAAGATACTTATTATATGGATACAGGTGTCACAGCAGTGAATCACTGTGCCAAATGTTTACTCTTCCTTTCACATAAATTAATTGGAACTAAATTAAAATAAAAGATACAATCAAATATTCACCTAAACTCTTAAGACAAAACAAAGCTGAATAATTATAATTCTTTAATGAACTTATAGAGTATTAACATGAACAATATTTTTGCTTGGTGCACATTTCAAGGCAAAATGATGACATTTGATTGTAAACAAATGTGTGCTTAGGAGCTGAGTGCAATAAATTATTTGGGATCAATCAGAGATCAAAGGACACTAAACAAAAGGACATTGTGCTTTAAAATGATTTTCTTAAGATCCCTCTTTCTGGCATTAGCTAGATAGTTGCCATGGCAACTATTAGAATGATTTTCAGTGCTTCAGAATAATACTATGCAATAGACTGAATGTTTGTGTCCCTTCCAGGGTTGTATGTTAGATGGTGATGGGGAAAGTGTCTGGGGTTATTAGGTCATAAGCCTCCCTGGATGGGATTAGTGAGTTCTCACATGGACTCTAGAGAAGTTTCTCATTCACTTTCAGCTATGTCAGGGTACAAAGAAAAGTTGGCCATCTACAGATTGGAAGAGAGGCCTCACTGGAATATGTTGACACTGTGATTTCAGACTTCCAGGCTTTAGAACTGTTAGAAGTTCTATTGTTGCAGCAGCCTGAATTGATGAAAATACATGTTTAGTATTTAGGCAAAGAGAACACTGGTATCTCTGAGCACATGGTAGTGATAGTGGCGCCGTCTGTGGAGTGGAACAAGTATTTTCTCTATCATTAGGGGAAAATCAACTGCTGTATTTTCCATTTGTCCTTTTTTCCTGCCATTTAAAGGCAGTTATACATTGTAATGCATGAGGTGCATTCTATCCTGACCAAAATGACAACTCCCAATAAAGCAGCCTCTAAATGTTCCTCATCTACTCATTAGGTAAAAAACAGAGGCAGTTTTGAAAGTGTTGCTGGTTTTTCCTGTGTTAAAAGTATTTAAAGGGTAGACTACAGCTTTATCCCTTGCTGATGGGCTTTCTTGAATATATTCTGTGTGTTTTGTTCTCAGTGTTTGTCAATTAAGCACTTAGTGACTGTTGCAAAACCAAAAATGCTTGCTCGTGATTGACGATCCATCATGAACAGTATCGGCACTTGGAAACCTTGTGCTTTCTCCATGATAGCTGTGGCTGAAATACTAAAGTGTCTCCAGATGTGCTCAAAGTCCAGAATTGGGCCACTCTCCCGTGAATGAGGCCATATTCTACCGTCTCATTGTTTTCTCAGCAGAACACTTGCTGCTTGTTAGCCACTGCTCTACTGGCTCATAAATTCTTTCTTGAGGCAAAGTCAAGAATCTGGATATCCGATAGTGCTCACTGCCTGGTTTAGATGCAACTTCAGAACAAATCGAGGTGTGTACCTCAGCCAGTTCTTCTGACGTCTGTCTGCCAACAAACACTATATATCCCTTTCTTCCTTCTTTTTCTGATCTCACCAGGGCCCCAAATCTCTCACTTTGGGTGCTAATTAATGCATGAGGGCGTCACTATGCTGTTGATGGAGAAGAATGACACTGGACAGATACTCTAGAATGCTCGAGTAGTCTTGGATCATCAGTGACTTCCTTATGGGCACAATATTGTTCTTGTGTAGGTACTGTGGCTCCCACAGGTCCTGGAGTTGCTAGAGTTCATAACTTGTGCAATGGAGGTTCAAGTGGTCTTAGACATTATGTAATAGTACTACTGGGGAACTTGGTAAGGCACAAGCCCATGCTGCACTGGAGGCTGAGGTTCATATTCATATTCATATTTCTCTCTCTCTCATCTCTCATCTCTTTTTAAACTTCCAGGCCATTGCTGCCTCTGTCAATGTACTGTAAACAAATTAATTATCTCAGGTAGCACTTTTAGAGTTCTTGGATGCCTACTTTGCCTGCTGGAGAAGGCCACTAAAGTGAGAGTCCAATGGAAATTTCTTTTCTTTCATGTCTCCACCACTTCCCAGAACTCTGGAAACATCACTGCATTTTGCAACCATTTCTCATCTTGCTTCAGAGAAACTGCAAAAAGGCTGTAGAAAACCTGAGACAAATTTCTATAAGTTCATATCCCAGGGATAAATCACACGTATTGGTGCAGCAGCAATTGCCCTTCTCTTTCTCCGTGAACTGGCCCTTAGGCTTCATTGCAAGGATGACGGTCACTTTTGCCCACTCAATTCTCCATACTGTTTCTACTTGATTTTGTTGTCTGACCACAAATGCACTGACTAGAGTTAATTTTCTTTGAAATGTTGAAGACTTTATGGTTCTGTATCAGGAACTTGACCTAAACAAGCAATAGGGGTTTGTCTGGCTCACAGCAAGCTCTCTCTTTTAAACAATGATGATAGCCTGTGTGACCCTGCTGCATTTCCTCCACCAAGGTCCTTGGGCCCTGTTGTTTCTCCATTGCTTCCTGAAATGGAAGCAAATGTCAGTCCCATCTTCATGGGATCCAACAGGGTGCCTGTCCAGTAGATCTCAATAACCTTTTGCCATTCCTTCCTTTGGGAAGCCTAACACACCTTTATCTGAGTGTCCCCCAGATGGGATGATGACAACCACACACAGTGGGGCATGAGACTAAAGCCTGAGGGAAAACTCCTTCCTTTGAGAGCAGTTCCTGGTGGGAATGCCAGCATCACGTGCATTTAAACCCGACTTGTCCTTATGCAAGGAAAAGTCTGTGTTATCAAAGAATAGGAAAATTCGTTGAGGAATTTTTCAAGGTGACCATGATTTTAGTACGACTTGGAAAGACCTGAAAGTACTATTTATTTATTTATTTTTTCCCACAATAGGAAGATGGGAATGGCCATTGAATCTATACCTGCAAATGGCACCCAAGCCATGGAGTGCTTTGTTTGGTTCTAATAGTTGTGCCTACAGCTGACTAATTGTAACTATCAGAGGGGATCTTCTAATCTGGAAAACAGAAGTTATAGCATAGCTTGTTGCATGTAGAGCATGAATACACATATAATCAAACCAGTCAGCTACAGTAAACTTAGAAAGGTAATTCTGCCCGGATGAAAACCCAGACCTCATCCAGAGGCAATTGATCAAAGCTTTTAGAAAATACATGCACGTAGATCTCGAGTTTCAGAATGGAAAGGCACCATTGGACTTTCACTTTGTTAACAAGTCTGAGCTGGACATTACAGAAGAATGTAAAAGCTGAGGCCAATGGACCTCAGACTCCATTAAATCATCTGAAAGATACAGCCATTGGCATCTCTAACCACAGAGACTGGGCCAAGGAGGAAAAATAGGGCACGATTGTTGAGATGCAAGGTCAGATTACTTGCAAAGCCGTAGATTTAATGCTATCTCAGGGACACCCAAGCCAAGACAAATTCAGAGGAACAGGATTTCAGTGACTCATAACGCAGTGTTCTCTGATACCAAGTATTGTTACAGTCATTGGAAAAAGATCTATCCTCACCTATAAGAAAGAGGGGACTTTCCTTGGGGTTACTGCTATGATGACAGGAAGGCCACTAGAGGAGAGATTGAAGTGGGTTCAACCATTTGCTTCTTGACTGCCTTTATTCTGCCTTTTGTAAAATGCTTGTTCTTTCCAGTCATGGTGATGGTATTGAGAGAGCCAATAGGCAAGACAAATGGAATATTAAGACCAGGAAACTGCTTTTTCTATCCTTGTTGACCACTCTGGACTCTAGATCTCTCACTTCTGTGTTGTTACTGAGTGAATGGGGAGGCAAAGCTTGAAAGGTTTATCACCCTGCTTGTCTATACTCAACAGTTTTCTCATAGTGGCAGCATGTCCAATGCCCCTGCTCTGTATTGGGTGAATTAAGTATCCTATCTTCTCACTCAGGTCTTGATGAATCTGGTCCAAAACACAACACTTTGAGTCACATACAGACTTCTCTTGGATTCCTGGCAAGCACAGCTTGTCCTTGACTATTAAGCTAAATAAAATGGAGAGTGTGCTACATTTAATCACACCTGCTTTAGTTAAGTTAGCTAACTATCTGCACTCCTTTTGACTATGGATGGCAAGATCCAAGCTCATCTTGCACATTGTCAATGATAGCCTTTTAGGCTTTACCTGCTCTCTAATTTTCATAGGATTACCTACTGGCTATAATCTTGTCATAGGCTTTTAGTTCTTGTTGGTTGACTTTGCTTGTTCAGTTTATTTCTTCTGGAATATAGCAATTCCATGTCAAGGTGCTAGTTACACTCTGCTGGTGCTAGTGACTGAGCCAAACATGATTCCTGACTCAACTACTCCACAGCTGGAGCCACTAGATCACATCCCACAGCATTGCATGACCTGGGTCAGCAAGGGTGACAAGTCCAAATAGCACAGATGAAAGTACAGGGTTCAAGGCCATTGCCCATCAACAAGTTTTTATAACTAAGCAATGGAATTTTCTGTGCAGAGAATACTCAGAGGGAGAAATGTATGCATCCGTTACATCACCTATTGAAATTTGCCAGGATTAATACAACAGGTCACACGCTGCTCTTCCAGATCCCTGGCTTGTTCTCTTATAATTCAACCTCCACACTAAAGCTGAAAGTTCATTTGAAAATGCACTGTTGTTGTAGGACTCTAGTATTGCAGTGATATAGGGGAATACAATGGGGGAAGAGGGACAGGGAAATAGGATGAAAAGGGAAATCCCTGAGCCTATGGAACTGTATGATGAAAAAGGAAAGTTACAAAAAAATCTTTATAAAAAAAAGTACAAATTATGATTATTTGTCTGTGAGTCTCTGTTGTTCTCAAGCTAAGTTCTGAACTCTGTAACATACTTTAACGGATTTGTCTTGACCTAGCTTCCTGCTATGTCTTTGCTCTACCTCTCACTGTTCCTTTGTGACCTCCATGATTTATTGGAGGCTTGAAGAACAGTCATCTCAGATGATGACACTGTGGAATGCTGTTTGCTTTAAATTAAAGGAGAACTGAAATCTTTCTTATGTTCTGCCATCTCATTCACTTGTTCCATGTTTCTCCCTCTCCTAGTGAAGGAAAAGTTGCTTTTGAGGTCCTGATATCAGCACAGTGTGGTAAAAGTGGCTGACTCTCAGATTATTGAACGGTTTTCTTGTTGCTCAGGTAGGAATGACAATCTCCAAGTTCTTCACCTGTTAGATTGGAAACAAGTCCCCTCACAACCTTTGAAACCACAGAAGCCCAAGACTGGTTATATAAGGTGGGTCCTGTTGCCCTTCTGCTTGCAGCCTGCTGTGGAGCAAACCCAGAGCCTTTGCATTGACTCACCAGGCCTCTGTGTTCCACCTGCTCTTCTCCAATCACTGACCTCTTCTGTTCTTGTGCTTCCTCTCACTCTGCCTGAATCAGTCTCCTTGGCCTTCAAGATATTCTTGAGCACACAATAGGTATCAACCACAAGGCCTTTATACTTGTCTACAGTGGTTTTGTTTTCTCTCTGCTATGTCAGCACAAAAGTCACAGATACCTGGTAAAGATTTTCCTGACTCCATGTTTAAAAGAATAATCATGCAGTCTATTTCCAAGACTTGATTTCATCGTGTCTTCCAAGCTTCACTGATGTCCATTGCAACACTGCATGTAACATTTTTCTTTTTTTTCTCTTCGATTTTTGGTCTCTTTCTCTTCCTTCCTTCATTTATTTTTCCTCTATAGATTTATTTATTTGAAAGAGTTGCCTACAGAGAGAAGTGGGCAGCGTGTTTTGCTGCTTATAGGAAAGAGAAGACTAGGATGTGTGTTCCAAATGGTGTTTTAATTGATATGTTAGATGTTTGTTCCTCATTTAAAAAAAACTTTAAGACAAATTTTTCTAACAAGTTCTCCCTGATTTCATTTTAACATGTCCCTCTTTAGAGACATACACTGCCTTGATTTTGCTGCTTTTTACGTTGAATTTTACACCTTTATATGAATAGAAACTGAATACTTCACTGTTCACAAAACATATTTCTGTAACTTGCCTATATGAATAGGACATCATTATATCACATCATGGTTTTAAAATTTACATATATATTAGTGTAGGTCTTGTGTAATTTCCTTTTTTTCAACATGATGTTTTGAAATTTGTCCATGTTGCTATAAGTAGGTGGCAATAGTTTTGACATTTTAGCTGCCATACAGCATTTCATTAATGAATATACAAATGGTTTATGAATATATAAATGTCTTTTATTTAGCAGATTTTGTTTCCATTGCTTTGATTTTATAAAAAAATACTTATACTAACATTTAAAAAAATTTCTCTTTGTATGCCTGCCTTTTGTAGAGTTGCTGGAAGACAGCATATATGGAATTGACAGGTGTTAGACAAGATTCATCTTCAGCTTTATTACTTGTTGCCAAACTGCGATCCAAAGTAGTTGGTTTCAGTTCTACTAGAAATAAATGAAATGTCTTCCTGTATCACATCTGGACAATGCTGGAATTTTAGACTCCTTAGGGATTTTTCTCTTCTCCTTGCCTCCTTTTCTTTTTTTTTTCTCTGTGTTTCCCGAATTTTAAAATTTCTCAATTTGATAAATGTGAGATGACACCATGTTCTGTAATTGAATTCTTGTGATTGTTACCAAGGTTAAAACCACTTTCACATGTTAAGTAGCCTGGTGGATTTCCTGCCGTGTAATTGCTTACTTTCTGCCAGATTATTGATTTTATGCATACTTTATGTATTTTGGAGTCTATTAATTTTTTTGTTAAGTGTGTTGCACGTATTTTCTCCCCCATGTAGCTTATTTTTCCCCCGTTTGTGTTATGTTTTGCTAAACAAAGCCCTTAACTTTCATACAGTGAATGTGTTAATGTTTTATCTGTCATTTGTCATTTTGTGTGTTTTACTTAAGAATTCTTTATCTCAGCATTTTCTAGTCTCCTGTATTGCAGGGTATTTATGAACATTTATTTTCCATATTTCTTCTTAAAGATTTATTTGTTTGGAAAGCAGAGTTAAATACAGCAAGAAGGAGAGACAGAGGGAGGGATATTTCATCTGCTCATTTACTCGCCAAATAGTCACAAATGCCAGAGATATTTGAGGTTAAAGCCAGGAGCCTGGAGCCTCCTCCAGGTCTCCCAGGTTCAGGGTCTAATTCTTTCAGCCATTCTACACTGTGTTTATAGGTGCGTTAACAGGGAGCTAGATCAGAAGTAGAGCAGATGGTACTGGAACTGGTACCCACATGAGGTGCTGGTGCTGCAAGTGATAGTTGACCCATTATGCCGTGGTCTCAACCCCAGTTCCCATATTTAGTTAATCTTTCGTTGATGTTTCTAGTATTTATATGGTATAAACTATGTAGTTAATCATCCTTTGTGTGGATATCTGATTTCCAAGGCACCACTGACTTATTGGTTGCTTCTTTCTCCATGAACTAATTACGTGTCTGTCCTATATCAAGTGCTTATACTTGTGGGTGTGTCTCAGTTCCATGCATCTCTTTGGTTATCTTGGGGTCATTGTCATCACACTCATGAGTCTGACTTATAAATGACATTCATTTGTTGTTGTTCTTCCAAGTAATAAAAATTGGCTTGTTTTATATTAGTTATTGAAAAACATTTTTGTAGACTTAAACACTGAGCTTAACTATAACCTTTACAAAGAGATTAAAAGACTTTCTTTTTTATATTATTATTTTGTATTTTGTTTTATTGTTAATTTTATGATATTGACAAATATCTTGTACCTAGCAATAGTATGATGACACTGCATTTGACAATGTTGCTGATTTCTTTTTCTATTTTTTAAAATTATTTTTAATAATCTTACTTAGTTGATTAGTTGATTACAAAGGGTCAAGGGCTACTGGATGAAAGTGGGTTATACCATTGTTTCCACACTAATATTATAATTTTTCCCTGTGACCACACCTCCACTCTACCACTCAGTCGGGTAATGGTACCTAACACTGCCAAAGAGGCTCCCATCCATAGCTTTGGTGTGGGCTGGTGTGTGGCGATCAGTGATGTTCTATGCTAACAGCCAGCCCATCTCTGGATTCCTAATTGGGCTGGTGAATCTGTCTAACCCAAATTATCTTCTGGATACTTCCCTCCAAACCACCAGGTCTCAGTCCCCACGCATGTCTGAAACTTTCTTGACCCTGTCACTGGGAATCACCCAAAATTCACTCACCTACACTAAAACTGGCCTTAGTCATGGGTGTTTCCAGGCAGCAAGTACATATCTTGAAAACCCCAGGCTTTGCCACCAGGCAGCCAGCAGGCAAAGCCTGGCACCACGTGGTGCACTGGCCGCCCAAGGCTGAGGACTCGTTCACTGCCTTCTGGCAGTATCTTTGGCTTGAGTCCCCAGCATTCGCTCTGACCCGGCACGGGCACCCCCTCCACAGCTGCCACACTGCATTGAGCTGCAGTTGCCCCCTGATTTCTTTTTCTAAATATCTTTATTATTGACTTGAGTCCAAAAGATCCTAATCTCAACCCTCTGGGGATTTAGTTATTTCTAGGAGGTGAACAAAGCACAAGCACAACACTCCCTCCCTCCTGTCTTCCCACTGTTTATCAGTCACTAGAATACTGTAGGAAAAACTATGAGGGTCATAAAGCTTTATGCTCTCTTTGGAAAAAGACAGGTGGCTGTGGCCAGTTCTTGGGCATATGTAGTATGCTATACCTCCTCCTGCAGAATCAGCATCCCGTATGGGCATCGGATCCTATCCTGACTGTTCCACATCCCATTCAGCTCCCTGCTTGAGGCCTGGGAAAGTTGTGGAGGAAGGTCCAAAGCCTCGAGACTCTGTATCCACATGGGAGATCCAGAGGAAGCTCCTGGCTCCTGGCTTTGAATCGGCTCAGCTTTGGCTGTTTGGCTGTTTGGTTGTTTGGAAAGTGAACCAGTGGATAGAAGATCTTTCTCTGTCTATCTCTCTCACTTTCTCTATCCCTTTGTATGTCTCCACTCTGTAACTTTACCTTTCAAATAAAAATAAAACACATATTTTTATAAGAAAAAAGGGGTTATGTGCTAATTGTGCTAATACCTAATTTGCAAGGTAGAATTGTGGAGATTAAGTGAATATAAACTGTCTAGCCCAAGATAGAGGCTCCTAAAGTGCCTATTTGTTTGGACTTTGTTGTTCTATCAATAAAATAGCAAATAGTAAGATCTTGACAAATAGTAAATACAGGGCAAGTAAATTAAATTTTTTACATGCTTGTATATGCCAGAGGCCCTTCTTGCTATCCAAAGCCCCAGCTTACTCTGAGACATTTCTTTAGTTGTAAAGTTGCAAGCTTCATTTGTTTTGTCTTGTGAAGGCAACCCCTTTATTGATGAAACCCAAAACATTAGTCTAGGGAAACTATTCTGGAGGAGATACCCTACTTGAAGGACACAGAATTATCTCTTGGTTTCAGGTATGATAGATGTGCTTTGCACGATTCATTATAGATATTAAATATGTCACAGAAAAAATGGTCATAGCAATTATGTGACTTTAAAGTGTTTTCCAAAGGAGCCGTATCTGTCATCAGTTATGAAAGCTGACCAAAGTCTCATGATGACAGACATACAGCTGGTTCTCATTCATATTAAGTTCTTCTCGAGCAAAAGGAATGTTAAGGCAATCTGGCCTCATATTATGTTGATTCCACCGTAATTACGTTTGTTATTTCCAGGCAATGTAGTAAATCAAGCTGTGGCAAGTAGGTGGATATTTCACATAAGTAATTTCAGAGACCATTAAATAGATCATGCATTCTGTTGAACTCTCCTCTGTGTCAAAACAAATAATGTCTAGCCTGGGCATGGGGGAGGAGAAAGAGTGAGAACCAAACTCATTTCCTTTAAAAGACAGGAAAGCCATGTATTTTTTCACATAAGACATAAAATATGCAAGAAACAAAGAAAGTCCAGTTAAGGCATTTGAGGGTCAAAGGAACGGACAAACTGCCCCCTGTGCAAAAGATTTGCTATGTCCTCTGTTCTCAGTTCAAAGCTGCCAAGTTCAGCTGCTTCCCAGGCTGTTGTGTCCCTCCCCCAAGCCCACCTGCTAGCCCAGTGCTCCACTCTGCTGAGGAGAAGAGGCTGCCCATGAATTAACTAATGTGCACAGCACAGGGGTTTAAGGCCCTTCTGATTTTATTACAGTTGGAAAATCTTGGGTACTTTCATTCATAGAAAGACCAAATGCATTGAGAATCCTTTAATAAACCAATTGCCTAAAGGTTAAATTCAGAAAAGAATCTAATATAGACACTAAATGATCATTTTGTTCTCTAACAGTCATTGTTCACAAATGGTCATGATTCTGCTATAACCTGTGTTCTGACCTCCCACTCACAGAAACTCATGAAGCAAGAAGAAATCAAGCAAACATGAATTTGAGGATAAACTTGCCTTCACCACAAATTTGTCTAGAATAAAAGTCAGACCCTAGGACCCAGGCATCTTTTGTTCCAGACAGTAGAGACTTTGCTCGCAATTACTCAGTGCATTTTAAAAACCATTGAGGAATGAAAACTTGTATTGTGGAAAACTTCCTAGAGCCCTTAGGAAGAGATGGCCGCTGAGTTCTATTGCTTTCTAGGGGAGTACACAGGGTGAACCCAGGGTTCATCACCTGCTACTGAAGGGCAGCTTGATATCTGCTGCCACACACCCTCCAGTGTCATGATGGCCAAGATTTTCTTCCTAGGCCTCTAGAAAACTAGATGCCTCCCTGTGTCCCCATGCCATCTTGCCTTTTTCACTTGGTCAGTTTTTAGGCAAGTTGCTTGAAATCTCAAGGGATTTCAGAGAGCTTAGAAGTTAAGAGAGAATTAGTAGCTAAGAAATCATTTTTATTTAATTTTAAATCTAATTTTGTTTTTATCAGCTAAATGTTTTTTTTTTTCTTTTTCAGAATGCGTTATTTTTTCATTTTCAATTGGTGCTATCTGGTGAGATATTCAGATTGCCAGTTTCCAGGAAAAGGAGGGAAAGTAGGAAGACGTAACTAAAAAAAAATACTTCTTAAAAAACTTGCATCAGTGATGAAAATGAATTAAAAATGTAGATGAGACTTGGTTGTTTATATTTGTTTATTCCATCTGCATATGATGTTTCAAAAATTGCCCCGAAACAGCTTGTTAAGAAAATGGGCTTGTGCTGCATTATTCTGGGTAGCAGTTAAAATTCTAAAACATTCAGTAGTAAAATTGGCTTGTAAAATATGCTTAATTATGTAAATGGAAGACAAATAATCATATGAATATCTTTATTCAATGCATGCATGTCTGTATGGCCTTAAGCAAACCCAGAATACAAATATTATGTAAACTTGCATGGGAAATACAGAACAAGGGATCGCACATGAAAGAGCAGGAAAGGAAGGTGAAAGCCAGTTAGCCCGTAGTTCTTACTGTCTACTCTTCTTTCCACTGTGAAGTCACAGATCTCTAAATTGTTACTGGGAATGCTAACATTCTGCTCTGTGGAACCAGTGATCTAAATATTGCCAGGACTGGAATGGATATGTTCATTTTATTAGTCAACATGTAATTTACTTTAGCTAAACAAACAAACAAACAGAACCTACTTAGGAAGGAAAGCTTATTTCTGCTTTGTTTTTGAGGTCCACAGTTGCAAATCAAGTACTTCCATTGGTCTGGTCACTGACCAGGGTATAAGGTAACAGAACAAGGTGAAGCATCAGAGGAATCAAATGCTAAACCAGGAAGCTGAGAGGGAAGGGAATATGCTCTTCATCAATGACTCGTGTCTCTTTTTGAGAAGCTGTCATGAGTCAGCCAGAGGCTTCACCCTTAACATCAATTCATTAGTGGTTAAAATAAAACTAACGAAACAAAGCCTTTAATACATAGGGTCTTGGAGGGGAGAGTCACATGCACAATGATTTAATCACAAAAATAATCTCAGCTAGTTGAGGATCCAGAATCTCATGCTAATTTTGCCAGCTAACCGTGTACATGACCTAAATGTAACTGCACCTCTTACTTCACACTGACTTGCCATGCACACTTTTCTTTCTTTGCTTGGTACAGTGTTGTTTTATAATAAATTTTTATTACATGATTAATGAGAGTGTGTGTGGTCAGGATCATGGAGATTCTGCCCTATGCAACAATGTGCTGTTGCCATGTTTCACTCAGTAGCACTAGTAGGTAATTTTGTGTCTTACCTAGCAAGCAGTGCATCAGTTGACAAATAATTTGTCTACATAGGCTGAGAAAGATGCAGTAGGATCTTGACTATTAGTTCCAGAACTGAGGTTTTGAACTTGGATCGCAATAATAAGAGGCATTAATTGCTACACATATGGCAGTGTGGATGTCTTTCATGTGATTTACAATGCACATTCTCCTCCAGGAGATGCTGCCTTCATCAAGGTACCGGCCTCAAGGAGCAGATTTCAGCCCAGCCTATTTAGTTAAGCAATACTTTCAGAGAACCAATAGTGAGATGTTTGTAAAATGACACATGTTGGCCTTTATGGTAGCGTCCATAGATGGCAATTCCAGATTTCATTTAAACCTTACACATCCAAAAAGAGATGCTGTAAATTCCCCACAGGTACATTTGATTCAAGATTAATATAATGCAGCATGTTCCAAAGTGGAAGAACCTGCAGGAAGGATAAGAGGCTTGGTAAGAGCTTAATTTATATTAATGTTGAAAAGTTAGGCTTCACTGGTTTTTTGATCACTTTCTACTATGATAAAATGTACAAAACATACAATATACCAGACAATCTGTCACATTTTTAGATTGACAGTGAACTGGCATTAATCAGATACCTAATGCAGTGGATCCATCACTAAAATCCACCACAGAGCTGCTTCATCATCCCAAATAGAAATTCAGTGTCTGTTGAACAATGACCAACATTCTCTCCTCCAGCCCATAATAACCTCTTTTCTACTTTCTATCTCCGTGGATTTGCCTACTGTCATGAGAGTAACCCTAAAACATGTCATTTTGTGTCTGTCTTCTTTCACTTATCATGATATTTTCAAGGTTATTCCGCATTGCAAAGTGTATTAGAATTTTGTTCCATTTTAGGGTTGAATAATACTTCATTCTATGTATATACCACATTTATTTATCCACTTGTCGATCAATGATCACTTACCATTTTCACTTTTTCATACTGTGATTAAAGATGCTGTGGATGCTGCTGTTCCAATGTCTGTTTAAATTCTTGTTTTCAGTTGTCTTGGGTATGTACCTAGAAGTGGAACTGCTGTATCATGTAGCAATTTTATGTATAATGTTTTGAAGAACCACCTAATTGCCTCCACACAGAAGCAATATTTTGTTTCCCCAACAACAGTGAATAAGGATTATCTTTTTCCCTATCCCCTACATTTTTTGCTTTCTTTTAAGTTTATTTTTTATGTACTATACAGCTATATGAGATGAAGTGCTATTATACCATGGTTTGCATATGCATTTTGCTAATGATAATCATGTTGAGCCTATTTCCCTGTGCTTTTTAATCACTCATATATATTCTTTCAGGAGATGTCCTTTCCTAATTTATGTCAGGTTGTCTGTTTTCCCCTTGTTGATATTTATTTATTCTGTCTTTAATCCCTTATAAAATATATGATGATAGATTATTTTCTTCCATTCTAGGAGCTGCCTTTTCATTTCTGTTGGTGTGTAAACTATCCTTTGATAACATCTGGTTTGTCTATATATTTAGTTTTTTGCTTGTACAATTCATTGTTGATAACAGTGATGTCTACCTGCTGCATGTCCATTTGCAATGTAGAAGGTGTCTCATCGAAAGAGGAGTTCTGCATCCCAGGGGATTCATCTCTTTGATTACTCTCAGTGGATTGGGACATTTTGTAATTCAAATATCTCCATCAGTAGACTTTTAAACATCATTTGCATTTTATATTTTACACAGATTTTCAGTAAATTAGCCTTCATAATTATTGAGCAAATGTGGGAAAATATTTTGTTCTCTCTCTCTCTCTCTCACACACACACACACACACACACACACACAATCAGAGGCAAGGTAAGCCCAACAGTGAAAATCAAAGCAGTAATAAAGGCATGTCTGACTTGATGTGCTATAGGAAGAGCTCATGTTCGACCACATTAAAAGAATCTGACAAGGAGTCAGACAATTTTACAAATATCAAAGTGGCTATTTTTTTTTAAAGATTTATTTTTATTATTTTTTTATTGGAAAGGCGGATATACAGAGAGGAGAGACAGAGAGGAAGATCTTCCATCCGATGATTCACTCCCTGAGTGAGTGCAACGGCCGATACTATGCCGATCCAAAGCCAGGAGCCTCTTCCGGGTCTCCCATGCAGGTGCAGGGTCCCAAAGTTTTGGGCTGTCCTCGACTGCCTTCCCGGGCCACAGGCAGGGAGCTGGAAGGGAAGCGGGGCTGCCGGGATAGAACCGGCGCCCGAATGGGGTCCCGGGTGTGCAAGGCGAGGACCTTAACCACTTGCGCCACCGCGCCGGGCCCCAAAGTGACTATTTTAAAAGATGGATTTACTACTACTGTGGCTGACAATATATAAAACTCAGGTGTGTTGGATTACTAGTCGTTGATACATATAGATACAAACATTTGAGAGACATTGGAATATTTTATATTTGTCATACTTTAAATGCTTTAAAAAATTATTGGCACTGATATGGCAGCATAGAGACAAAGCTGCCACCTGTCAAAGCAGCACCCGTATGTGTGTCCTTTTGAGTCTTGGCCACTCCACTTGCTATTCAGCTCCTTGTTAGTGTGCCTGAGAAAGTAGTGGAGAATGACCAAAGTGCCTAGGTCCCTGTATCTGTGATGGAGATCCAAATGAGGTTCCTGGCTGCTGGCCTTGGCTTGGCCTAACCCAGACTGTTGGGGACATTTGGAAGTAAAACCAGCAGTTGGAAGACCTCCATCTGACTTCCCCCCTGTCTTTCTCTAAGTGCCTTTCAGATAAATAACATAGAAATTTTAAAACAAAATTGTTTCATCTGTGTCATTTTAAAGTAGATTCATGTCACATAACACAATATATATATATATTATTTCCTAGATAGATTCTATATTTTCAAAAATGATTTATATGACAGGCAAGAGAAAAAAAAAACCTTCAGCAGCTACCTCTTGGGGTCCGCAATAGCCAGCTGGAACCAAGAACTGGAGACTTCAGTGTAGGATGTGGGCAACCTCTTTGGCATTTTAAATCCTAGGCTGAAACACCTGCTTCCATCAAAACGTAACCAAACAAAATATATGGATGTTTTTAAAAAAGTTTCGAGATCATAAAAAGCAGAAAACCAGAGAATACATTTTGTCATCAGCTTTATCAGTTAGAAACCTTCATGCTTTTGGTGGCTAGAGAATTTTTCTTCATTTCTTCATTTAAAAACCATTAATGTTGACTTGACTCCAGTCTGTTTGGCACAACTTTCCTATTGGATCACAGTAAATGCAGCAAGGGATTAGCCCATTTGGCTTTAGTATTATGTGAGAACAAGTGTACTTAAAAAAAAAATCTGTTTTATACAGACTCCTTGTGACAAAACAATTGTAACTCCATTAGGCTACATTTGATGCCAGAAGAGAATACCATAGCTGAGTTGATGGAAGCCATTCTATACCAAAGTTGTGTAAACAGAGAAAGAATTGTCCTAAGAAGGAAACTGGTTAATCAATGGCATTGAATCTTCGTTTCCCAGTGTACCATTCTATAGCAACTCAGTTGCTATCTTGGCTTAGAGATTTACCCAGACCCTTACAGACTCAACATTTTCCAGTGTGACCCTTCTGTCCAATGTCCTGTTCATTTACACTCCATTGAAGAATGAGAAGGGACTGGGGTGGGAACTTTATTTGCCAATTTTTTCCTCTTGTTGATTGTAAAATTTTTCCATGAGATGTGACATTTTTTTTAAAGATTTATTTATTTTTATTGGAAAGGCAGATTTGCAGAGAGAAGGGGAGATGGAAAGATCTTCCGTCTACTGGTTCACTCCTCAAGTGGCTACAATGGCTGGAGCTTACCTGATCTGAAGCCAGGAGCCAGAAGCTTACTCTATGTGCAAGTTTCCAAGGATTTGGGCTGTCCTTGACTGCTTTCCCAGGCCACAAGCAGGGAGCTCAGTAGTAAATGGAGTAGCTGGGACACAGACTGGCACCAATATGGAATTCCAGCATTTGAAGGGGCAGAATTAACTTATTAGCTACTGAACCAGGCCCATCACTTTATATTTAAGACAGCCTGAAGTTGATGGAGAAGATAGTTTTCAAATCATAATTACTGGTCCCTGGTGAAATTTCCAACATGATTGAGTTGAGGGAATCTTTGGATTAGGAGGTAACTTTGTTTACATTATACACCTGGGCCCTACCCTCAAGACTACTTGGCAAGATGTCCAGAGGCTTCAACTGTGGTCTCTGACTTATGCCCACGTGTAAAGAGTTGCCTGTAGAATTTGACCTTCTTGGTTTCTAGGTTTCAAACTGTTGAAGAAGTGGAACTCCTTATTCACTAACGTTTGTAGTGATTTGGTAGAGGACACTTGTGTTTCTAACACCCCAGTGGGCAAGAGCACGAGAGTTTGGACTGGACAGATAACAGGATGATAGACTCTAGGAAGCTAGAATGGAAGCTGCATTTAAATGCACTGCTTTTCTCTCTGTAAAAAGCATGTTCCAGAACTGTCCTGAATATCCTAACTTTTCCCAGAATAACTAGCTCCAATATCCCAAGGACACCTGACAGAGAAACCACTATGCTTATCTCTCCGAATTCCAAAAGAGAGGGCCAGGTTCTGGCTAAGAATGATAACATGTCAGGAACAGTGATGGAAGCTGCAATGAGTTCCAAAATAAACAGCTCTCCTTGACCTTGGTCCCAAGCCCTGTATCATATCCTTTTTGTTTATCAGAAAAGAGAAAGGGAGGTAAAAGAATGCGTGAGCAGGACCCGAGAGCTAGGAAGTAAATCTTCTACAGTCATAACCGTCCTGTGGGTCTGTATTTCCTGTTGGGTAAGCAGGCCCTGAGTTAGGAATCTGAACTCCCCAGGACAGGATCATCCTTAGTGGGTGTTCAGCGTGCCTTCGACAGAGAGTACATTCCAGAACTGGTTTCACTTCAGACTACTGGAAGGCCAAGCCTGTGTTGTTGACAAGACTGCCTCTGAAATGGTTCTTGAATGAAGATAGCCGAGACTCAGGGCCAATTTCAACAGTCTGTTCTTTCTGACCCTGTCCCAAGGATTCTGAATCCTTCTTAACAACACTCAATAATGTGTGGACCAGAGCCCAGCCTTCACCTAGCACTGTTTGGTACAATTTTACTTGTTGTTCAACTTCATAGCATGTTGCCTGAAGAAGCTATTCTCATCCTTCATTATTACTCCAATGTTTTATCATAGTATAGCCACTTCATCCTTAACTGATGAGAGGCTTGTGATTTCACAGAAAACAGGTCATCCCTGCTCAGACATCCCTGCATATGTAACTCATCTCTTATACAGGGTCATGCCTTTGTTCTTCCTACAAATGACCTCATTAATATTGCCATCACCTTCATGTAGGCTTTTTGTTCCTTTTCAAGAAGATATGAAACCTTAGCGAGGGTTCAAACTGAGGTCTGAGGAACCATGGAGCCTTTGCTCTTTTTATTACCTTATACTTCCTCTAGACAACAAAACACTCCAAAAACAGAAATTAATCCAAAACAAACCTTCTTTTTGATCTGCTCTAGATATCTTTTAATTAGGAGAAAGAATTTAAAGTTTTAAAAGCTTTTGGCAAGGCAAAAGTTGAAGTTGCATTCCAGTGCAAGTATCTGATAGAGATGTTTCTGCAAGCAGAATTTAATGAGTAGGGAGTGTGGAGTGGGGGCATGTGGCAGATGGGGAGTGGCTGGGGAGAGCTTAGACAAAGGCTCTGACCCATGAAAAGCAAAAACTCGAGAGAATCAAATTGAAACCTTGAGAGCTTCAGGATTTTACCTCGTACTCACCCTGTCTGTGTGACTGATTTTATAGTCTGCCTACTAAAGGAAAAAGAAAAACATACTAGACATGGTCTTGCCAATCTGAATCAATATGTATGCTAAAGTGTTCATCAAGGTTTAATGTAGCAACAAACACTCATTTGTGGATTCATTCAGGAATGCCCTCAGCTCCTGGATGATGGTCTGGCTGAATTTAAAGGCAACAGTGCTTGGTCTCCAGAAAAAAGAAAACCTCACATCTTCCCAGCCTTATTGTTTTATTTGATGAATTATGGAACAGTTCAGAGTCATTTTAGACTTAGTGTTTTCTTGGTAGCTGAAACCAGTGGATCAAATCCAGGTTCTACTTCCCTTTCCTTATTATAAGTAGACAGCATGACTGTCTCCTGGAATCAACCTCTTGGAGGACTAAATTCTCTCCTCTCGTGAAATGCCTTGCTGTTGCATGAAAGTCATTAAGATTTTGTAGGACTCTATTAACACAATTTAAGTTAATCATGTATTCACTGTTTGAATAACTTGAAAAACTATCTCTCACAAAGAAAAACTCTCAGCATATTATAGTACATCCTATGTTCCAAGGGATTCCTTTTAGTCATTAGAAATCTTATTTTTTAATGCTTAATTTTATGTAAAGCAAGGTTATTGATAAGAATATGTACAGATCATTCTACCTCTTAAATCCTAATTAGGAAATGCATTCAATTATTAATAAAATGTAAGTGAATAATGTAATTCTTTGAAGAGGTCAGTGTGAGGTGGGGAAATTTTGCTGAGAGATGCTTATCCTGCTATTCTCTAAGTATGCAACTGTTTTTGCTTTGCCACTATTTTTCCTGGTTTTTCTGAAACACAATACTAAAACAAAGAGGGCTGATTGGACTTAGAATTCTGCATCCAGGGAACAAGCTAGTTGGTACACTAGGAACTTGAACCATGACTTAGGCGTTATTATATTAAATTCTGGCCAACTAAGCTCACTAACAAATGAGGAAGCCAGGAAAGAAACCTGATGCTAAGTCTAAAGCCATCCATTCAGTTCCGCCATCCCAGCATTCCTGCAGCTAGTGTTCTTGTTTATGAAAGGAGTGATGGGAATCAACTCACTAGGCGAGGATTTTGATGCTCAGGGGTGAGTGTTGTAACACCGTGGGATAAATAGCTATATCTCTCAAAACTCATGCTTCCAGGATTTAGTAGCATAGATTTGGTACCATGTCAAAATCATAGTATTTCTGTTTGGACTATTATGATGAAGCTACTACACTTTAAAGATAGAAGGAAAGACTTATTTTCTATTATAAATATCACAATAAAAAATGCCACTAGGTATTGGAACTAGTATCATGATTCATTTCTAGAGGAAAGTGAGATTTGAATGGACTTCCTAGTAGCTCATCCTCTTGACATCTCTAAAACATTCTGTTTGTTCATTCATTCATGCATTGTTTTTGTGGGTTATTTATGGAGATTTCTCTGAGTGGTTGGAGTTGTCAGACATTAGGAAATAGGAATGATCAAGATGGACAGGTCGGGTTCTCAGAGCTTTTGTATTATCAGCAGAAGGAGGACAATCAGTAAACGTGGAAGTAAATAATGCAATGCTGATATAAGATGATTTCTCAAATACGTTCTCCTAGGAGCACAAAGCATTGAAAATTTTAGGCAATCACTGAATGTGGTCCATTTACTGAAATATTCTTAGCATTTTTGCAGTTTTTATTAGGCAGCTGAACTTTGAGGTCAAGCATATACACATTTGAATCGTGACTTTTCTTGTTTTTAACACCATGAGCTCAGGCAAATTTCTTTTTGTTGGTGGTGTTAAAGATTTATGTATTTTCATTATTATTCTTTTTTTGGAAAAGCAGATGTATATAGAAAAAGATATTTTGTCCACTGGTTCACTCCCCAAATGGCTGCAATGACTGGAGCCAAGCCTATCAGAAGCCAGGAGCCAGGAACCTCTTGTGGTCTCCCATGTGGATGCAATGTCCCAAGACCTTGGCCTTGTGCCATCCTTTATTGCTTTTCCAGGCCATAAGTAGGGAGCTGAATGGGAAATATAGCAGCCGGGACATGAACTGGTCCCATATGGGATCCTGGTGCATGCAAGGTGAGGATTTAGCCGTTAGGCTTTCATGTTGGGCCCAGATAAGTGGTTTTTTCTTTCTTTTTTTTTAAGGATTTATTTTATTTTTATTGGAAAGGTGGATATACAAAGAGGAGAGACAGAGAGGAAGATCTTCCATCCGATGATTCACTCCCCAAGTGAGCGCAACGGCTGATGCTATGCTGATCTGAAGCCAGGAGCCTCTTCTGGGTCTCCCACGCGGGTGCAGGGTCCCAAAGCCTTGGGCCATGCTTGACTGCTTTCCCGGGCCACAAGCAGGGAGCTGGACGGGAAGCAGGGCCGCCGGGACTAGAACCGGTGCCCATATGGGATCCTGGGGCATGCAAGGCGAGGACCTTAATCACTGCGCCACCGTGCCGGGCCCAGATAAGTGGTTTTTTTTAAAAGCTCTGAATATTGAGTTCCTAGTCTAGAAAATGATGCAGATCCTACAATATAGGTAAAATATAGCAAGTATGATACATTGTGGATTTTCCAGTAATGTAAATCCTCCCTTCCTTTGAAGAAGAATCATCTTGCTGATTTGCAAAAGCTAAATATACTTTATTTTAACCTCTAAGCATTCAGAGTTTTGAAATACACTGAAGAATTCAGACTATGTTACTTGGCATAATGATTTTATTAAAATATATATAGTTCTCTCAAGAATATTGTTGGCTTTAGGTTCAAAGGCTGTCCCATGATAAACCTGCTTTCTAAGGTAAAAGAAGCATTGCTAAGTTGGATTTAACCTTTCACTAATGATTTCCAACCATCTTTATCTGTGGGTACTTCTGACATTTCAGAATGGGGAATAGAGCAGATGTTAGGATAGGGAGAGACATGCATGTTTAACTTAGAACTCTTCATCTCTGTGCTGTGATCTTAGCATTCCTTTTTCAGGTGGAGTTTTGGTATTTGCAAAGCAAAGGAATCAAATTTCTTGGCATTGAAACATTTATCAAAATAAACTCCAGCAGCTAGGGTCTGCACCAGCCTTTGGAGATTAGAAGAATGCCAAGCATGTGGTGAGGGCTCTGGGAGAGGGGCAATGATTGTACCTGGGGCACGGCATTTCTGGAGGTTTCTGGATTACAGCTCTGCTGTCACTCAATCAGAAACAAAACATCCACCTTTTTCAGGCTTGGGCATCTAGCTCCATCCCCAGATGCTGTTCTGAAGTCAGAGTGACAATGTCCGTGTATTTTTCCACAGTATTAAGAATAAAAATTATGACAATAGTAATAATAATTATATTAACTATATCTATAGATATCCTTTTAAGATTTGTGTGAGTCATAATGTAGATGATGATGATGCTTGCATTAAAATGCTTTCCTTTAAAAAATACCTGTTTCTATAAAGGAAGGACTCCCAGTGAAACAATTACATATACCTCAATAATATGACGCTAGATTTTCTGCTTTTGTCTATACCTGTAATGCCATGGAGCACATGGGTAGCAGAATGTTGGACTTGTAACTGTTTCTGAAGGACTGTATTGCTATAACAATATGGGGCTTACGGAAGAATGGGAGAAGATAGTGGGGAGGGAGAGGTTGAAGGGAAAGGGGGAATTCCTATATCTTCAAAATTGTATTACGGAGCATAATACAAATAATTTTTAAAAACCCATAAGACAACAACAAAGAAAGAGGAGTAGGGGAGAGAAAGATCTTCCATCCTCTGATTCACTCCCCAAGCAGCCACAGCATTTGGGCCAAGGCCAAGCTGGAGCCAGGAGTAGAGAACTGCATGTAGGTCTCTCACAGGGGTATTAGTTACCCAAAGACTTGCTGTTTTGCAGGCGCATTACCTGGGAACTGGGTCAGAATCAGTGGAGATTGGAATGCTATAATATGGATTGCAACTATCTCAGGTGGTGGATAAATGCTTTGTATCACAATACCCAACCCCAAGCAGTTTTATTAAGTCATTATTATAGAAATAAAAATGTTATGGCATACTTACTTAGAACTTGGTATGTGCTACCTCTGTAGAACTCCAACCGAAATATTTGGATTAAGGAGCTTAGATGTTCTCACTCCACAGAAAAGGAAACAGGCACAGTTGCAGCTACTGAACAAACTGGGATATGAACCAAGGTATTAAAGCTCTAATGCCTCAGTTCTTTATTGCATGTTTTGGCAAAATGTAGTCAGCTAGGTTATTGATCGAATGACTTGAACCATTGGCAGCATTATCAGTTGTGGTTAGTGATGTCAACATGGCAGCATCATTAGAGAACACTCCCTGATTCAGTTGGATGAATTCTTTTAGAACCCCCAAACTGAGTCTGTTTGTTGTGCAGAAAGCCATCTACTGAATGAAGGATGAGGAATGGACATAGGTATTTATTGCAAAGTATGTAACAAAAAGCCAAGTAGATCTTTAATTCCTGTGTTCCCTAAGGGGTTAGGGCTCAAGATTCTTATAGATTAAAATTTGGGCTGAAAAGTACATGTTCAGAAACTCGGGATTTAAAGCCCAGACTGGTTTCTTGACTTCATATTTTGGGGTACTCAATTTATTCAGAGCATTCCAACTTGCCTCATTCACCAGTCTTGTGTGTAAACTTGCCCAAATGTATGTTAATATAGGAAAGGAGCTTGATTCCTACTCTTCTCCCTTGATTCAATGAAATTTATCCATCTCATAAATACTATGAGCATTGCAATGTTCTGTGCGTTGGGTTGGGAGATGCTTCTGTGAATAACACTAATATAGGGTCCACCGCTAAGGCACAGTGGTTTAAGCCATTGCTTGAATTATTGGCATCCCATATGTGAATGAGCCTGGGAAGACAGCAGAAGAGGTGCCTGGGCCCCTGCTACTCATGTATGAAAAGCAGATGGAGCTCCTGGCTCTGGCTTCATCTTCTTTTAGTCTTCACTATTACAGTTTTGTGAGAAGTGAACCAGCTGACAGATCCTTCAGTGTGTCTGCCTCTACTTGTCAAACAAAGAAATATTAAAACTAACATAACCACGCAACCCCCCCCCCATATGAACATACAATGATGGAGCTTTATCAGCCTTAATAATAAAATGGTTCCAGTAACAATGGAAATATGAGGGTTGCTCTTAACACTTGAATGGCTTCATTTGGTTAGATTCACCTTCTTACCTACAAATTGAAGGGAAGAGTAAGAGTACAGGGCAAAAGATATATCTTTCATTTCCATTTTAGGTTCATGACTGAGGCACCTAAAACAAGAGATTAATGGGAGGAAAGCATGCAAGTCTAAATAATGTAAGTTTTATTTGACAGAGGGGACTTTGTAAATGAAGCCAGAAGGAAACACATGAACGTGTGCATTTTTAGGTTGTGATGTTGAATGCACAGTCATGAACAAATATGATTGGGGGGTGAAAGTCTATGATGTAACGGTAGTAAGTCAGTGGAACCTAAGAAGCACTGTTTGTTCCTGTGTCCCTGAGTCTTGGGGGATAAGGGTACTCCTTCCCTCAATAAAATGGGTGGGCACTTCCAGAATGGAGGTCTGACAGTCTGCTTCCAAGGACGAAGTGCTTTGTCCTGCTCTGCTCCCGGTGGGAAGGCAAGTCAGATCAGGGAGAACTTCTCACTTGTTCCATTCCCATCAAGGTACCCTGCCTTGGTGCAGGGGTTATTGTGTGTATTGAGAGCAACGATTAGAGATAGAAAATGCAGAATTCAGAATGAGCTTTCTGTCACTTGCAGCGATTAGTCAGAGGTCTGTGATTCAGAACGTTTCTGCTTGGAAACATCCCAGAGTTGATGCTTGTGAAATACCCAAGCTGGAAACATAGTAGTTTCATGAGTTAAGTGTTGACTCCAGCAGTTCCTGAAAGACTGAGACCAAAGTCTGAATATCTTTACTGGCAGCCTTTCAGAAGGAATTGAGAGTAATAAAAGAGGTGTGAAGACCTCTGACTTTTACACCCAGTATGCCGTATATTCCCTCAGATTTGAGCTCTACAGTCTGCTCATGGCTTACGGTAAATGGAATTTCCCAAGGGAAAACAAACTAAAGCCTCTTATTACAAAAAGGGAGGGGCAGAGGAGGAATGCTTCATTTTGAAATATTAATGGTTTCAAATGTGCCACATTTCTCAAACCTTTTTCTACCATCAGTGCCTTAAGCAATACTTTTCCTTTCCTATTTAATAAACGAAACCTGAAATGGTTCTTCCCCAATATATAGGCTTCCAGTATATATGCTTTTTCGCTTAGTTCCTTTTCTTCTTTTCTTTTTTCTCTTTTTTTTTCAAAAGCAGTCAAATGTGCTTATTAAGATAATTTACTAATATATGTGTGTGCAGAATTCATTGTACCTACCTATATATGCTTGTAACTGTTATTATACAAGAATACTCTTTTATGTATTTAAAGCAGTTACTACAAAGTTCCTGATTAAGTACAGGATACTTCAAGGAGTTAGTGAGGAAAAATAAAAAAGCAGAATTAGAAGTATGAATCTAGTTTGGTATAAAAATATTGGCATAAAAATTTTTAAATCCATGAATAGTATTTTGATAGTATGGATTTTATATTTTACATGGTAAAGGTTATGAACCCCCCTTTTTTTGCTCAATACTAAGCCCATCCCTTTAATTCCATAGTTTCTTTAAAGTTTAAAAATGTTGTTGCATTAAAACATTTTTCTTACTGATGACTGATATGGCTTTTTAATTATCATCTAATTCCCACAGTATATATTAGTATTTCCCGATATATATATTAGTATATCTAATATAGGAGCTGGGAACTACCAGTGAATAATTTTAACAAATTATGTCTTAAAGACACAACTGACTTCTGTTATATTTTCATGAGCCAGACAGCATCTAATTTACAAAACTTTATTGGGCATGGCAGAACAGTTGGGTTTTGTAAGGTGACTTGAGCAGGCACAAGAAAAAAACAAGTGCAAAAGCTTGTTCTGATGAGGGAACTGTTATCACTGTGCTGTGGATGCCAGCTCAGGTAGACCGGGATTCTTCTGGAACCCTGTTGATTGGCTTCTGTCAATCTTTGGAGTTTTTTTTTTTTTTTAAACTAACTTATTTGAGGGATTTGGCCACCTTATTTCTTGGAACATCAGATCTTACAAGCAAACAGCTGAGTTTTAGTGATAGGGACTGTTGGTCAGAGTGACTCCTTTCAAGGTTGATTAGTGGTGCATTGGGTACTAGTTCAGTTGAACACAAAAGCCTCCCAAATTTTAAGAAGTAAAATCAAAGTCATAGGAATTGTGGATCATGCCTGTCTTCATTATTTGGGTATGGTTTGTTTCTCTCTTTTTTTTTTTTAAGATTTATTTATTGGAAAATCAGATACACAGAGAGGAGGAGAGACAGAGAGGAAGATCTTCTATTCGATGATTCACTCCCCAAATGACCGCAATGGCTGATGCTATGCTGATCTGAAGCCAGGATCCAGGAACTTCTTCCAGGTCTCCCACATGGGTGCAGGGTCCCAAAGCTTTGGGCCATCCTCAACTGCTTTCCCGGGCCACAAGCAGGGAGCTGGAAGGGAAGTGGAGCTGCTGGGATGAGAACCAGCGGCCATATGGGATCCTGGTGTGTTCAAGGCGAGGACTTTAGCCACTAGGCCATGCCGCCGGGCCCCGGTTTTTTCCTTTAAAAATAAATCATTGGCACTGATTTCTTGGGTTCCTACAGTCTTATTAATAAAGTTATGTTTTAATTGTTGATAACTGATAAAGCATTACTCCCAACTGATACTGAGTTCACTACTACATGACAAATACTATCGGTCATAATGATCTAATGTTTGGAAAAGCCACAACATCTTCAGGAGCAAAACAGAAAGAATCTATACTGAAGCACCTCAAGCAATCCCCGCTGAAGGTTGTTCCTTCTTCTGGTCCTAACAGCTTTAGCTTAGTGTTGATAATGTAGTAAGAGTGTTTTCAAACAGCATTGCATCATGAATTTCTCCATTTGGAAAGGCAGAGCAAACCAAGCAAAGCATAGCAAAACAAAATGCATAAACTCCTCAGCCTCTGGTAATTTGAAAATGAAAAAGTCTATCATCCAAGTTTATTTGCAAACACTTTGAGTATCTACACAAAAGGGCTATTAAGGGTTCTGGAAAACTTTCTATTTAACAAGATAATCTTGATCTCATTTTACATGTTGGAATTTCATTAACTTATCTCTTGGCATAGACAGAATTCTCAGTGCTCAAATAGAATGTTTGTACCAATTAAACCTGCATGGTTTGAAGAATGTTTTTGTGAATCATTCAAAATAATTTATGAATCATTGTGGAAGAATCTTTTTGTAAGAAAAATGTGGTGTGAATGGCATTTTTGTTTTCCCCAGTGTTAACTTCATGTCTTCAGAAGTGTCGTTACATTCCAGTATACTGCAAGGGGTCAGCAAATAATTTCTTGCACATACTTGGGAGGAAGGTTTGTTCTGAAAGGGAATTTGCATGGTGTATTCTGATTATATTGGAAACCTTTTCAACCAACAAATATTCATGGAAGCTTATAGTATATTTTAGTGGAAGGAAATTCTAATACATAATTGTGAGGTGGAAGAGAAAGCCCTCAGTTTTTGGGAAATTGTATCATGAATCTTACTCCTCAGCCATCATTTATTCTCTCAGAAAATATTCACTTATTTGAAAGGCACAGTCGCACACACACTCCCCACAGAGAAATGTTGTATGCACTGTTCACTCTACAGATGTGCTAGATCAGGCCAAGGCCAGAAGCCCACAAATCCATCCTGGTCCAATGGGTAGCAGCCCAGATATCTAAAGTTTTCCCGTGTGCTTCAACAGGAAGCTAGATCAGAACAGGAGTACTGGGAATTGAACTGGCACCATGACACAGAATGAGCACCAAAAACATGGTTAACCCATTTTACCACAGCATTTCCCCTTTCTGTCATTATTTAATAGTTTCATTGTCAGTACTTGAATTCCTTAAAAATTGGAATTCATGGGATCTGGGTCTTTTTATCACCATGGCTTTTAGAACACTTTATTGATGTTTCCATTCTTTGTGCATTTCTCCCTGCTGTTGTCTAGTGTCTCCAAAGTTCCTATAGATAACACTGAAGTTTTCCTTATACTTTTGTGTACAAGCTCCTTAAGAAAATAACATAATAATTTTGTCACCCTAAGTTGGAATAATGTTGAATATTTAGAGATCCTAAGGAGGAAAGTTTCTGTGGGATGGTCACTAATTCATCCTCTATCCTAAAGCAGAAATCTAACTCCACATTTCTCCTCTGTTGTCTACACTTCTGGGTGTTGCTATTTGCATCATTTCTTCAGAAAATGTCTACTGATGAGTGTGAATTCCTGTTGTAATTACAGTCTTATCACCACGCTTGTCATGTAAGGATTTTTGATGAAATATTGGGGAGACATTTTTACTTCCGGGATATGCTTAATTTTCAAGCGGCCATGCTTATTTGTGGGGCAGCAGGTCCTGAGTTCCTACAACAGTAAGAACTCTGTTAGGATTAAAGCAAAGATGATCTGAACCATGAAATCTGGAACAGTGTGAATGAACCACCCCAGCAAAGCATTTCATTGCAGTAGATAATACTGCCTCTGGATGTCACAGAGTAAGCTCTTCCAATATAACAAGAAAAGTTATCTTGGAGAGGATGGGGGCTCTAGACAGCAATAAAAGTGAAATGACCACGTGGAAATTAGATGTGAGCTGATCATGTGCCTGTCAACTCCAATTTCCGTATATAAGGATCTTCACTTCTAACCCGTTGGTGTTGGTAGATGGATAATTAAGTAATGGCTTTCTAGCTCATAGCACTGCTTTCTCGCTCATTGCTTTCTAGCTCATTGCTTTATGCTGTTTGTGTGTACATAGATGCATTTGTACATAAATGCTGTCTTCCTTTGCCTCAATGTCAGTGATTGACATTCTGAGTGACAGGCAAGCAGATCTAGTTGGGATTGGGACTATAGCTGAACACTACCTTACTTTTGTCCTTTTTATTGAATATTTAGAAATGGCCTTTTCAATGTTAGCATTAATATAATAATATTTTTCTACTGTGGAATTTAGGAAACCAGAAGTTGAATTAATGTGGAAGTTAAAAAAGACTTTTGCTATAGATTCCATGAATTCATCTCCGTGTAGCTCTTAGATACACAATTAATGAATTGAATTTTAGTGAATAAGTATTTCTTGCTTTATGTATTCAATGTAAGCTACTGTCCAAGAGAATTCTTCCAAAAGGAACCTAGAAATAGATTGTTTGGAGAGGTCTTTGTGTCTGCTAAACATTTCTGACTCTGTGGTTAGCATTCACAGGACATGGGATGGGGCTCCTGTGAAAGAAATTTTTACTATAAAATTTAATGAAATATTATGGCTGCCAAAGTTACAGGTAATGAATCAGTCATAGGTGTATACACTGTTATTGCTCATATGGTAGCCTCGTATTTCTGATTTATAGTGTAACATTCATCTTTCTTATATAAAAAGGGAAATGGTAGCTATCTGAACAGAAAAATAAATAAGCAAAATTTTCTCATGATATATTTTTACCTTAGTGTAACTTGGGCAAATATGAAAAATCCAGTTTGGATAAAATGATGCCCCAAAGGATATCCCTGTAAATATTACAGTATATTTAACAAAATATAACCAAATCTACTGTTTGGCGGTAACAGCAGTGGACCATGAAGATGACTCCCATTCCTTGAGCAATTTCAGGGCTCAGGAGAATGAGACCAAGTCTTTCATTCTGTCCCTGACTGGCGCTCAAACTCCTGACCTCAGCGAAAAAGCAGTTTGTTCCCAGATGTGAAATGGCGGAGTGAGAGGTGGTGTTTCGAGGTCATTAGGATTCTCACTTGATTGAGTAGTACTTACCGGCCAAATCTTTCTGCTTATAACAACTGTAGGAGACAGATAACATCCAAAACAAATACAGTTGACTTTATGGAATCATTGGAGAGTAACCTAGCCTGTCAGAATTTGAAGGATGAGGATTCATGGAGAAAGAAGACTGCATTCACTGCTGGTTTTACTTTTGGGAAAGTTCGAAACAGGCTGTCATGAAAGTGGCATCCTGGCACCCTCACATTTTCCTTGGACAGATATACAAGTTTAGAATTAGAAGCTGTGAGGATGAAGGTTTACTTTCAAGTTCAGCATGCTGAGCAAAGAAAGCTGCAGCAAATGGAGAACAACATTCTTAGGATTCCTCCTGTGTGACTGCATGGGCACAGGATGACACTCATAGAAACCAGCTGATACAGTTGCTTAGATGCTAAAAAATGAAGCTGCAGGTATTCTGGCAGAAGGTACAGAGGGAGAGCCTGCATTCAGGCTTAGGTCTGCCAAGAGGGGTCCTTCCCAAATACTCCTGCCAGTCACTTGAGGCTGTTAAAGTGTCACACTCAAGAAGAAAGGACAAAGAATGGAAAAAGGACCGTCTCCCAACACTTTTTGTGAGTCTGGCACAATAATTAAATTAACACCTAGCAAGGATTTTATAAAAACTGAAATTTAAAAATCAACTTCAGACATAAGAATCTCAGGTAAAATATGAGCAAAACAACTGTATCATACTCAAGGCAACTTCATTCTAGAAATGTGGTTCTGATTTTATACTAACAATTCAATCATCAGTACAGAAAAAGATTTTAAGAAAAACAACATGACCACCTCAGTAATGCAGAAAAACCATTTGATACAAATTCAACAGTTATTTGTGCTTAAATCTCATGAATTCTAAAAGCAGAAAAAGTTTTTCTGTTGACTGGGAAAATATACCTCAGGCACCCTAGAGTAAGACAGAAAATAGTAAATTCCTTCTCTCCCAAAGTCAGGAATAATGCAAAATTACTTAATGTTGCCATTTCCACTCAGTATCATCAGATCAATACAGTATCATGCATAAACGCATAGAAAGTGTAATAAAATAAAACCATAAGAATGTGAAAATTTCAAGAATGTGGTTGTTTGTGTCCATAGAATATCCAAAACAGTCTGCCTGTAATTAGACTTCAAACTGAAGTGGCAAGTTCACAGAATACAAAGTGAATATTCAAAACCTCCTGGGTTTTGGTGCAATGAGTGTGCTGATAGTGCATATACGCAGATGCTCTACAATGGAATCAACTATAAATACGTAGCAATAAATGTATCAAACTATGAAAATACATGAAAGAGAACCCAAGTAAATGGAGATACCATGTCTGATCATTGAAATACACAATTTCAAAAGTACCATTTTTTAGACTGATTTATAGAATCAATACAATTTTTTTAAAAGTATTAGTTTATTTTACTTGGAAATGTGACAGGGTGGGAGGGAGAGATCTTCCCTCTTATTCACTCCCCAGCTGGCCACCATTAAGCTCCTGGTTCCCAGCTGGGCAGATCTGAAGCTTCTTCTGGGTCTCCTATATGGTTGTAGGGGCCCAAGCACTTGCCTTCATTCCATTACCTGGGACCTGGATAAGAAGTGTAGTGGTTGGGACTTGAAGTAGTTGGCATCTTATGGGATGCCAGCAGCACAGGTGGAGGATTTGCCAGCATTCAAAATTGAACTGGATTAATTCAATAGCCACAGGGGAAAAAATGTAACTCATACTATTGAAGTTTCATTCTGGGATGACTTAGTGCTTCATTAAATGTGAATGCTTAAATGTAATAGGCTTAACCATAAAAAACTGAACATAAACCTTCAAAGAGTTAAATAGGATAAGATTTCCATGATCTGGGAGTGACATTTGAGATTTCTAAAAGCACCATTCATAAAGAAAAGATGGATAATTGGACATTATGCTAGCCAATTTGTGGTGCTGTAGCAAAATACCTGGGGACTGAGGTTTTTGTAAGTAACTGAAGTGCACTCAAAATTAACCCACAGTCCTGAAGGCCGGAAGTCCAAGATTGGGCAGCCTCATGTCCTCAGCCTTTGCTGAGAGCCCCAGGCCAGTTGGCCAGGTGACCATACTGAGTTTTGACTTGCTTCCTGTTGACATCATTCAAGATGAGTTCCATCAAGTAATGCATCAAAGAGTTGTCACACAAAGTGATTTATTGACAATCAGTAAGGAGATCATAGTGAATTTTTTTTTTTAAAATTTATCCCCCTGAGTAAGCAAAATCATTTATTTTTTATTTTAGGGGAAAAAATGCAAGACAAGTAGTTATTATCCTTGCATATGGGGGAAAAATACGAGTTCATGCAGGTGCAGCCAGGAAACAGTTCTAGCATAAACCGCATGTTATACTACTCTTGGGATGGAGATCTTGGTATTCAAATGGCGCAAAGGGTGACATTTGAATACTTTCTTACCCATCGGCACAGGTTTTCCTCTGAATTAGCCTGAATTAGCTTGGGGTGGTCAATGTGTGTGTTTTTCCCTAGAAGGTGACTGAAAACCAGAAAAGCAACTTAGAGCGTCACACATCTAATATTTTTCTAAGGTCTTCAAGTAGAAATGGAGTCACAATAGAGACTTTAGAGCTTTTTTGGGGAAATTATTTGATGACAGTATCAAAATGGCCCCATTGTAGCAGATAGACCATGGAAGGCAGAACGCACATGTGATCCAAAGGGCCAGGCTCATTCTTTTTGTAACAACCCATCCTCACAGAGACTGACTCAGTATTTGTTCCTTCCAAGGCCAATGCCCTGCCTCAATGATGTAATTGCCTTTCATGAGGACCCACTGCTTGGCCCTTCTATGATTTTGACCATGCTGAAGACTAAGCTTCCAGCACATGCATACTTCAGGGACAAATCACATTCAAACTTGCTGAAAATCATGAGCTTCTGTCGATGCAATTAAAACTCAAGACATACAATGGTGAAAACATTGGAAATGTGTCTATCTTGCAAAGCACTTATATTAATAAATATTAGCAAGATAAATCAGAACACAAAACAAGCAAGAGAAGCCTCAACTGGACACTTAAGAAAAGGTAATTACAAAATATCAGCATATGAAAAGATGCTCAAAATCACTATATGAGCAGAGACATGCACAGCCCGTCCTTAGTGACATAGCACTATTCATCCACCAGAATGACAACATATAACAATTTTTGTTACTCGAAAAGAAAAACATAACACTCTTACACTATTGTGGGAATGTGAGTTGATACAACTATTTTAGAAAATTATTTGAAATATATAATTAAGTTAAATATGCACATGATAGCATGTCAAAAACTCATGGAAAATGGGTTTAAAAGAGCAGTATATATGGGTACAAAACAAAATCTAAGCATGTGAGTGGTCTTCAATGAGTTTGTAGGAAACAGGTGTTATGAAAAAAAACTATACATGTATTTAAAAATTTTCTGTACCCAAATATACTTATTTTCTTTTTTTTTTTAAAGATTCATTTTTATTATTTTTTCATTGGAAAGGCGGATATACAGAGAGGAGAGACAGAGAGGAAGATCTTCCGTCCAATGATTCACTCCCCAAGTGAGCCGCAATGGCCGATGCTATGCCGATCCGAAGCCAGGAGCCTCTTCTGGGTCTCCCACATGGGTGCAGGGTCCCAAAGCTTTGGGCTGTCCTCGACTGCTTTCCCAGGCCACAGGCAGGGAGCTGGAAGGGAAGCGGGGCTGCCAGGATTAGAACCGGCGCCCATATGGGATCCCGGGCGTGCAAGGTGAGGACCTTTAACCACTTGCGCCACCGCGCCGGGCCCAATATACTTATTTTCTAATTTCATTTTCCATCTTGTTTTAATTATAGTCTTAGATATATGTGCAACAGAAAAGATGTAAGTTTCCTTCAAGAATATGTAAAAGTTTTATATTAGTATCATTTGTAAGATTTCCCAAGTGGAAATAACCCACAATATTTATCAAAAGTAGGAAAGAAAAATAAGTTGTGAGAAATTTTGTAATGAAATATTTGGAAAACATGAAACTATAGTTATAAGGCAAAATATGGATACATAACACAGATAAAATGTTAATCAAAAAAGCCAGATGCAAAGGCGCATACCATAATGCATGATTCCATTTGTAAAGCTTAACAACAAACAGCTAATCTACAGGTAGACATCAGAGGGTCAGCTACCTTTGGGGAATTGTGACTGAGGATGATTAAGGGGGATAGGAGCAAGTTTATGGTGTGTTAGGAACACTTGCCCTCTTGATGGTGATGCTGACCGCTAGGACACATGCAGTTCACAACCCAAGGTTTATGGAAGTGCTCTTTATTGTACACACAATGCTCTTTTGATACATTTACATAGCTGTCCCTCAGCATTGCTGAACATGAGTTCCAAGACCACCATAAATACCAAAGTCTGAAATATTCAAGGAGTTTATATGAAATGGTATATATTTGTATATGACCTGTGTGTATTTCCTATAATTTCATGTTGCCATGGTAACTTTTACTGCCAGATAGAATGCTAATACTGTTCCAACAGTTGGGATACTGTACTTTTTAGGTAATCAGACAAGCAAAAAAAAAAATTAGTGGATTTGGTTCAGATAAATTTTTTTTATATTTTGCATAATTTTGTTCTGTAATTCATTGAATTCATGGATAAAGAATGCACTAATATGGAGGTTGATTATATGTTCATTAGTATACATTTCAGTACATTTTTCCAGAAAAACTCGTCTACAAAGCTTCACTCATAAATTCAGACAGTAGATTTGGATGCATTTTTTAAGAATATCTGTCAGTGCTGTTTTCATAGTTGATCAGTTATAGGAGTTTTTCCTATTGTTATATCTACCAGTTGTAAAATTACAGTTATTAGTTAGAAACAGGCGCGCGCACACACACACACACACACACACACACACACACGAGAACTAGACCACAATTCTCAGTGTTATCTTTATTATAGTTCTTCAGTCTCAAGCCATGATGCTAGTTATTTATTTTAGGCTATAATTGTGAGCTACCAGTGATGTATTATATGGGCAGCCCTAAAATACAGCACAACATTTACCATTTTGGTTCCGAACAAACTTGCTGTGCTTCTGAACTAATCATTTTTACAGTATATGGAAGGCGCCCGCTTGGTGAGGAAGTGGTTCTGGCTTAGCTTCACGAGCTGAGTGAGTTTATCTTGGATTTGGGGACAGCAAATGTACTTTGGTTGTCTGTGCCTGTGTGCTTTGATGGTTAGCTTTCATTTCAGATAATTGCTGGGAATTGGGAAATTGAATTTCAGTTCTTTTTTTATTAAAGTTGTGGCTACTACTTAACTATAATACTTCATAGTATCTTTGGAATAACATGATTAGGGGTTTTGAGAAAAATATTAAAATCCTCCATCCAAATCCTTTATTACTACCTAGTATGCCAAGGTGTAATTCGCAGATGTGACCTCACCAAGTCCTGAAATAAAATTTTGGTGTGGTTTGAGTGAGTAAATGCTAACTGTGAGACTCACGATCCTTTCTGATGTTAATTGTTGACTTATTTTTCTCACTTGCCTCTTTTTTTCATAGGTGGTAAAATAAGCACAACTATTGAGATATTCATGCATTAAATTGGGTGTGAGGGCACAGTAGCTGTGACATATATGACACCATTGATGCCCAGGGTTCACTTGGCTCATCTTCGTAGCAAAGTTGGTTTCCCCTTCTCTTACTACGGCAGATACATCCCTCTGGCAGCTGAGGCTCAGTTGAAGAGGAGGATGACTTTCCCCACTAGAAGAGACCTTGTCTTTGGTGAGGCATGTATGAGTAATTGTGCTCCCAGGCTAGACCCTCGAGCCATCTGAATAAAATTAAAATAGCAAAAATGACTTACTGCGTTGCTACTGTGATAGCTGAAAGAGCAAATCAGTTACCAAGTTATAAGCTCATGCTAGCTGTTTGAAGAGTAGACAATAAACTGTGTCTCCAGAACTGTATTAATGACCTTGCTAAAATTTTCCAAGTTTCTTTTAGTCCATAAACAAATATATTGAGGGCCTGGCATAGTAGCCAAGTGGCTAAATTTCTCATACACATGCTGGGATCCCCTATAGGCCACTGTTTTAATCCTGGCAATCCCACTTCCCAACCAGCTCCCTGTTTGTGTTCTGGGAAAGTAGTCGAGGATGTCCCCAAAAACTTGGGACCCTGCACCCACATGGGAGACCCAGAAGGGCTCCTGGCTCCTGACTTTGGAATGGCTCAGTTCTGGCCATTGCAGCTATCTGGGGAGTGAATCATTGGATGGAAGATCTTCCTCTTTTTTTTCCTCCTCTCTGTATATCTGACATTTTAAACAAAAATAAATGAATCTTAAAAATAAAGAATAAAATATTTAAAAACCAAATACACTGGATTAAAAAGAACTTTCAAAAATTTCATGGAAGACAGAAACCTGAATTCTCACTTTGGTGGGAATAAAACTTCTCTATATTCCATAAAGAAGGTTGTTTTTTTTTTTTAATTGTAAAATAAAACAGATAAAAGTAAAAACAATTATTCCAGATTTTTTCTCAAATAGGTGTAAATGAAAGTCTGTGACGGGAGATGTTTATTTGGAAAGAGATTGCAGCATGATGGAGTGAGGAGTAATATTAAATAAAGAATTGGGGAGTGCCAAAATGTGGCTGTGCTTCTGTATTGGCCTCAATGCGAGTGACTGCTGTTTGAGTCTTCAGACTCTTCGTGGGAGCCTCACGGAGTGGGCATCAGTCATCCATTCAGGAGATGAGAGATGGAAGCATTCTCGGCTTTATTCCCTGGCTAGGCAAGGGTGACCTCAAGCAGGAGCAATGCAGATTTCACATGGATAGATACGAAGTGGATGTTTATAGCTATTGTACGCTGCAGCATGGACAAGACCCCCAGGAGCAGAACCAATAGATTCTCAGGGCAGCCTCAAGGGAGCCCTGAGACATTATCAATCTCAGTTGTATTTATCATTCTAAAAAAATCATCACATGAAGCAGTTATCTGTACTCTCAAGTTTATAGCAATTTAATCCATAATAACAGAGATGTGGAATCAGCTGATAATTGGGTACAGAGTTGATGACACATTGCATGCCCTCCCACCTCAATGGAGTACAATTCAACCATAAAAAGAATGAAATTCTGTCTTTCACAACAAAATGAAATAAGCCAGTCCCCAAAAGACAGAAATTTATATTGCCCTGACTTGCAGTAAACTAATATACAGGGTGCAAGAATGTAATATATATATACACAAAATTGACATCTTGCGATTTGTTTTTTTTAACTTTTGTATATACTCACGAGGAACAGTGATTTCTCTTCATACTAGTTGTTAAATTCTTTATTTAGTGGAGTGTTAAGCTTGTGATTATCAAGAAAATCAAAAGCATATCACTGTAAACTTTAAAAGAAAAACTAGAAGAGGGAGGAAGTAAAGGATGGGAAATATTGCACTCTTCAAGCAGTATGTACGAAATAATGCTAAAGTGTGTTCCCTTTTTAAAGATTAATGTTTTTAAAAAATTTAAAATTTGAATAAAAATAATTTCCATTTTGATAGTTTCATATTCACTTTAATTATACTTACTAAGAATGAGCCTGCATTTCTTCTGTAGATTTACCCCTTCTGACCCATGTTCATATTTGCTTTGGGTTTTCTTTCCTTACACAACTATAGTAATCATGGCTCATTTTAGATATTATATATTAAACTTTGCCTGTCATATAAGCATAAATCCAAAAGCTTATACAAAATATTTAAAGGAAAAGTTCATTAGGATGCAAAAAACTGAAAATACATATAGTTTATTCATAATATGTTTCTGTGATTTTTTAATAAACTTCCCTTATTGAAAATATATGTATATATACTATATGTGCTTTATTCCTGCCATTTAATTTTTACTGTAGAGTCCTTGAATAATAGATGGCCTAAACTTTCAAGGATTCAGTTGATATGATCATTTTTTCTTTCTTACTTGGCGTTTTTTCAATATTCTTGCTAGCTTCAAGGTGTTAACAAAAACTTTACTGTATTTAGTGCTGCTAATTTTGTATTTTTTAAGGTTGTGTCTAGCATAAGATATTAATGCATTCACATTTCTATGTGTTGAAAAGAATAACTTATTTTCCCTATAGGTATAGACTTTTAACTCAGTAATTTTTACTGAGTAATCAATCCTCTCCCATCATATGAAAAGTCCTTTCCATCACACACTGTACTTGTGTGTGTGTGTCTGTGCATGTGTGATGTTCACTTCCATCCATCTGTTTTTTTTACTTTGTATCTTACCCATTAATCTCAGAGGGTTTTGCTACATCTAGAGGAGAAATAGAAGTCACTCAGAGATCCTGAACAGATGGAAAAGCAAAGTAAGGTAGGGGTAAGTTGTTTCAGTGGCAACATTTTAATATTAAAAAGACAGAGCAGTATGTGAACATGATCAATTCAAAAAGTTTAATAAAATATGTAAGCTGAACTCTAGTGACTAAAGATTTGCTATTATTTTTGCTCCACCCCTTGTCCCTGGTCCCCCACTGTTTCCTCAGTGTTGATTTTTTAAAAATTCATTTTGATCACCTCAGAACAGTTGTTTTACAAAGGCACTATGCGTCCATATTTAAAAGTGAAGAATTAGCACAAGTAATACATCTCTAAAAGTTATTGTTTATATTTCCAGTGTTCACTCGCAACAACAATTTAGAAGGTGTGAAATGTTTGTAGGGTGAGTTGGTTGGCAAATCCCAGAACTGTGGAATTACTGTGGCTTTGACTCTCAATATGTATCCCAATTCATTTGCGTATTGCCTGCAGAAAACTAACCTTGTGTTACTTCAGATTTGACTCACCCTGCATGGGACATCTCGGAGAGGAATTTACTGGTCATTCAGTGACTAAAAAATGGGAGAAAACTGAAAATCAAGGGATATGAAGTAATTTATTTATTTTTTTTGTTTTTGTATACATCCGACCCACACTGAAAATGTTTTATAAATATGTAGTGATTACTGCAGATCTAAAAAATGATAAATTCTCTAGTTTCATAAACATGTTTTTAATATATATTATACACATAGAATCTTTGGTTCTTCATTAACTTTACACTGTTCGAAATTATCCAATTTATAATACTTTATATTTAATACAGTTCACTCCAGTTGCCTACGTGCAACCTTTCATACAGTAAATATTAGTCTTAGGTAGATGGTCTGTACTATAGCTATTTATATAATATGTCAGATATCAAATTAAAACTTACCTTTTTACTTAATATAAAATAAAATTTAAATGAAAATGTGATTCAGGGAAGAGCTGTAAAAGGAAAATGAGAATATCAACATCAAGTAGAGCATAAAGTTTTAGGAATATTTAAGCTAAAGGAGAATTAAAGTAGTTAATTTATTTAACATCTTCCTTATGTCAATAATGCTAAATGAGTAGCCTTCCCATACCTGTTACTATGAGAGTTAGACTCTAATTAAATTAGGCACATTTAAGTCTTAAAAAACCTCAGAGTCTTAAAATTTTGGCTGAAATTCATTGTTGTAGGTGCCTATTTATGAAAGCATTGTCTTTCATTTAACTGTTATCATTTAATAACGGACTTGTCCATTTCTTCAAAAGCAGAGTTATATAAAGAAAAGGAGAGATATACAGAGAGAGAGAATTCTTCCATCTGCTATTTCACTCAACGGATGACTACAATGTCCAGTGCCTGGGGCTAGGCAGGCTGATGCCAGAATCCTGGAGGTTCATGTGGGTCTCTCACAATGTTTTTAGGGTCCCATGCACTTGAACCATCCTTCACTGCCTTTCCAGGCTCTCTAACAGGGAAGCAGTCAGGACTGAATTAGCAACCAATAAAGAACACCAGCCTTATAGTGTGGTGGCCCCAATAGAGTTACAAGTATTGTTGCATAATGGGAGGGGGGAGAGAGGGAGAGAGAGAGAGAGACAGAGAGTGAGAGAGAGAGAGAGAGAGAGAAACAAACAGAGCTCTTCCATGTGGTGCTTCTCTCCACAAACGGCCAAAATGGCCAGAACTGGGCTAGACTGAATGCAAGAGTCTGGAACTTCTTCCTGCAGAGTCCCAAGGACTTGGACTTTCCTCCACCACTTTTCCAGGCCAAAAAGCATCAGAAACGGAGCAGCTTGGACATGAACTAATGCCCATATAGGATGGTGGTGTTTGGTGGTGGAGGATTATCCAGTAGAACCATTGCAACTGTCCCCTATTATTAAGTTTTGAAAGTTTCTTATGAATTTTGGATAATAGTCCTTTAATAGGTGAGTCTTTTGCAAGTATTGTCTCCTAGTCTGTGGCTCATTTTCACAATTCCTGGACATTTTCTTCCACAGAGCAGAAAGTTTTAATGCAGCTCAACTAATTACCCCTGTTTATGGGTTCATGTCTTTGGTGATGTATTTAAATGTCCTCACCATACCGGCCACATTTAAATTTTCTCTGAAGTAGCAGCTGGTAGTGCTGTCCACTAAGGGTCTGCCATTTTCTGTAAGAGAAGCATGGAAGTACATTTGTTAAGCAATTCAGATCATAGCTGTCTCAGACCCGAGGATTCTAAGGAGTAGGAGGGAGCAAGGCAGGAGGATCAGTGTGGGGGAACCCCTCGTCTCTGACGTGGCATTTATAGAATTGTTTTTGGTGGAGCTGCAAGGACACAGCAAGCACTTACCTTGCTTTGCAGAGCAGTGGCCAGGCAAATAAACTACACATATTTGACAAATTTGGATGTATGCCTTAGATTAGGAAAAATATTTCCGTTTCAATTTTTCAGTTTTTATTCTTTTCCTAGAAATATGCAGAAGATGGAAGTCTTTAAAAATAAAAAATTCAAGGCAAAACATGTTCATTTATGATAACCATGTTTTATTCAGTTGAACCCCCCCAACACACACACACACACACACACACACACACACACACACACACACACTCACACAAATAGGAATAGATAAGCAGAGAACTACAAAGAAAGATAGGTCATCAAGGACTCACACATATCCTGCTAGGTAGAACACAAAGAACAAGTACTCATCACCAAGGTATGAGAGATTTCTCTGCATACCCCCCTAAACCTGTTATGCAGCTCAATTGTTAAAATGTCATTGAAATAGTCGCAGGAGGTTGTCAAGAACTTACATGTAATTTTAACATATTGTTTACTCAATACTATGTCAATTAACTCCATAACGATATATATTGTTGCTGCTGGGGCTTTTAATTGATCGGGATCTTGCTCTCTTGGCCATACCTTCAGACCAGAGGTCTCCCCAAGAAGCAGATGAACTTATCTGGATAATAAGATGCTGGACTCTATGCTTGGTATATGCTTACAATGAAGGTGTCTCAACTGATCTTGAACTGAGGTCTCACAACAAGGTGGAGGAGTCCACCATGGGGGGAAGGGTGGGGGGGAAAATCCCAGTACCTATGGAACTGTATCTCATAATACAATGTAACCAATAATTTAAAACACATATAAAAAAATTCAAGACAAAACATGTTCATTTATGATAACCATGTTTTATTCAGTTGAACAAAATAATCACTAGAGGGGCATCTGGATTTTCTAGGCTCCTGGCTTATAAGATTTAATACTCATTCACTAGGTCCTTTTCAGTATGGCACACAATCCAGAATCCATGAATCACATGATTTTCTTAAATTTACCTTGAATTTGCAAGCTCTGGTGGCAACACATGCAGAGATCGGTTAACATAAGTAAAAGTAAATTGTCTTGGTACTCTTAGAGTTAAAACAAAGAATATACATGATAAATATTTGCTAATATTTGTGATGCTATTGTGGGTGGCCGTTAAGAGCCTGTCTGCTTCAACCAGACACGAGGAAGCTTCCTTTTGTTTCCTGATCACAGCTCTAATTTTCCCTGCAGGATGAATTCGCCAAGTTGAGAGTCTGAGAGAGCTTAACATTAGCAGAATCTACAAAGTGCCAGCGGGGCAAAAAACCTGCACAGGGAACATTTGCTCCCTAGGCTTGGTGGTGTGTGGTTGCCACAGCTACCGAGGCTGCGGATTCCTCTGCTTTGTGCTGCTGGATGGAAGAGAAGCTCTCAAAGTGACAGGGACTGCATTATCCAGCTGGCATTGCAATTTATTTGCTCTTATAGTCACAATTTAATCTACCATACCTAGTCCCAAATAGGACATTTCTAGGGAACCATTCATCTCAGTAGAGAAAGGCTTGCCAAAATTTTATACAATCAAGATCAAAGATCCTCAAGAGAATTCATCTGCAATTTTGATTTCTCCCTGGACTTTGCCACTCTTTCATTTTTTGATTTTGGTTGATGTCAGGGGACTGCATTGTTGAGTGTGTCCAAAGAGTCATTGATTCTCTCTCTCTCACACCCCCCCACACACAGAGTATATGACCATAATTTGAAGAGTCCATGGGAAATAGTAAAAATATGCGTTTTTTGGTGCAGAAATTTTGAAATCCATGCCTAAAAATGATTTCCAAAGTGCTCCCAAAATATGCATTATCAAAAAGCACTGAAAATTTCTTCTGTTTAAATTCCATTTTTCCATGAGTATTTTGAAGCAATTTTAAGTAAATATAAGATATGTATGTATGCATATGGGTAATTACATACTATACGCATCCATTTAAAATCTTGAGATTAAATTACATCAACCCAATTCCATCCAGTTTAAGTAGCTATTCCCATATAATTAACTGACAGATCACTCAGAAGCCTTAAGGTTCTGAACTTTACTGAGCAATCTTGAAGCACTACATGTAAGTTATTAATTACAGCTGAGTAGACTCTGCTTAAGTGCAAATCACCTACATAATAGGACCAACATCTGTCCTTCCCTAGAGTGGTTTGCCTGGTGAGAGGTCTGTAGAAAGGTGTGAACGGCAGGTTTAGTTTTATGCTCCTATTTTTGTGTGTATGTGTTTCTTCAATGATAAAGAAGACTCTCAGTTTTACTGATGGTCCCTAACTTGATGGTCATAGGGGGGTTTTACATTTTGTCTTTGAGAAAATGATGTGCTTAATAGCAAAATACTGATTTTCTTTTTTTATGTGAATAAGGAGCATAACAGGGTGCCTCATCAACCTGGGTCTTTGACTCAAGAACGTGTAAGGCAGAGTTGTAGCTGACTCAAGATGGATATATATGTAGTGAATTGATTGTTTTCTGCTTATGTAAGTCATTGAGATGTAGGAAGGGTTTACTACAGCCTAATTTAGCCTAAATCATAAGGTATGGATGTGAGGCTGATTACCACTGCCACCTATTGCTTCATGAAGTTAACCTTGTGATAAAGCTTATGTGAACTGGAAACAGACGAGAAAATTTCAAATAAAAGCAGATGGATCTTTGATGTCACAAATTCGGTCTATAGCTGTGATCATTTCTACAGCTAAAATCTTAATTTAAAGAATTGGTGAGTGTGGTGCTCTGATTGTTCAACCAACTAACACTAAGTCAGTGGTGTCATGTATTAGATTATTTATTCTACTTCATTTTCCCACAGTGGACATCTGTAATAGCCTTGAAATCATCCCAAGCAATTTAACTTATTAGGTCCTGAAAGTTGGCAACTAGAACATATATTGATAAAGGAAGTCACTCAATAGGCAAAGCTAGTACAAAAGTGGGTGCCAAATAAAATCATTCAGAATTATTTCTTCAAAGGTAAATGTGAAGTTTGTAATTTCCAAAATAATGCATTTAAAAATGAGTAAATAAAGATCTTTAAGGAGGAAGTTTGCGAAGACAGTATAGCTCTCATGAAGTGTCTAAATTTAATTGCTCAATAACCAGGGATTTTTTTCCCCTTTATTTAAAAAAGTAAATTGTAACAAGTAAGTTGCAACAAATACATTCATCCCTTTCCTTAAGCAACAACAAAAAGATCACACATAATAATAGATGAAAAGATGAGTGTTTGGTACAGCAGTTAAAATACTGGTAATATATCCTGTGTCACATCTCGGGGTACTAGTCGGACTGCTCTGTTGCTCATCCAGTTTTCTGCTGGTGCACATTATGGGAGGCAGCCAGTGATGGTTCACATACTGGGGTCTCTTTGAAAGAGCTGGATGGAATTTTGAGCTTTTGGCTTCAGTCTGCCTGTTGTGGAAATTTGTGGACTGAACCAACAGGTGGAAGATTTCTCTGTGTGTCTGTCCCTCTGTCTTTGAAATGAAGTGAAAATAGAAGAAATAAAAGCTTTAAAGACCAGGTGGGATATGTAATAGTCCCTAAGTGGTTGTGAGAGCTTCCCTTGAGACAGTGGGTTGCCTGCTCTGTAACACTGTTCCCCAAGAGCACAGGATGCCTTCCTGTTGACCCTCCTGGCATGACAGCATGAAGTTTAATCTGAGCTTAACCATGGCCAAGTTTTTTGTTCCAGGAAACATAGTAAGGTCAAAGTAGTTTTACTCTATGAAACCTGTCATCAATTTATGTGAAAAACTTTCTGTCTATTCTCAAAATGTGAATGAACATTTGGAAGCAATAAATTTTACAAATGAAGGAGGTTGAAACCAGTGACTAAATCATAATATTCTTAGTTACATATAAAATGATAGTACAATATACACAATTTAAAAACACTACCTTAACAAAACAAAAAACACTACCTTTAAATATCCTTGTGTATTGAAGTTTGTATTTCATTTTAAAATTTTATGCTGTTACATATTTTTAAAAATTTGAATGCATTGTGCTTCTGCATGTTTAAATATATAGCAAAAAATGGAATGTAGTGAAAATCTTTCGTTCCACCTTTCTCCTGGCAAGCCACAAGTTTCACTGTGACCAGTGAATAACCATATTAGTTAGGAATTATTGTCCTAAAATTTCTTTATGCACAATCAAAGGAAAGCACACACACATCAAATGTCTGTTTCATATCCTATACAAAATATATCAGACTAAGAAGTTTTATTTATTTTGTTCTTAATCATATGTCTTGGAGACTTTATCAGTACACTAAAATCTTTATCATTCATTCTTATGTCTGCACAGTATTTTTCCTTAGTATTTCAAAGTTTGGGTATACAGTCATTTATTTAACCACTTCTCTGGTGATGGAAAGTGGGAATATTTCCAATTTTTCACTACCACGCACAGTGCCTTTGATAAATAGTCCTTACATATGTTGCTTCAGGCATGTTCATTGCTAATTTTCAGAGAAATAAGATTAAAGCTGAGCTTAAAAAGGGAGTCACTCTCATTTGTGGCAAGCTTGTAAATCAGAAAGTTTACCTGGGTAACTTTTGAAACCTAAAATTATTAACATATTTTCAGCATCTGTTTTATTAAGCTTAGAACAGAGACTTTCATCTGTAAATAAACATTAGATACCCAGATATCTGTAAAGAAAGGCCATATACTTATATGTATTGATCCCAGGTGTTTCTAGGATCTCCGCAGAGACAGTGCTTTCCAACAAGACTAATAGAAGAAAGGGCCATGTAACCAGTAATGTAACCAGATCATGGACATACCTTGGCCTTCTCAGCTTGACCTCTGTGTTATTCATTTATTTTTATCTCTTAAAGATTTATTTACTTATTTTACAGGCATAGAAACAGGGAGAGACAGAGTCGGGTTTTCTATCACTGGCTCTTTCCCTGATGTCTGTAATGGCTGAGCCAGGCTGTAGCCACGAGCTTCATCCCTGTCTCCCCCAGGGGTGGCAGGGGCCCAAGCACTTGGGCCATCTTCACTGCTTTTTCCAGGCACATTCATGGGGAGCTGGATCAGAAGTAGAGCAAACAGGATGCAAACTGGAATACATATGGAATGCCAGGGTTGCAGGGAACTGCTGTATGTGCTATGCCACATGCCATCCCCCTGCCCTCTGTTTTTAAGCAGCCACTGAATTCTGAATCTTTGTCTTCTGAACTGATTCTCATATGCATTCCTTCCATCATGTTCCACCCTTCCAAGCAGAGAAGAAGGGTAGCATTACATAGTTCTTGTTTGCTTTCGAGTAAGTCAGAGCAGAGCAGTGAGCTGGAGTATCTGCTTCCTCAATGACCTTCAGCTGAAAATAATCTTTTTGCCAAGTATCATATTTGGGGCAGTATACTGTGCTACTATTTAGCTTTATCTTATTTTTTTCCATCCCACATTTATTCTGTTACTGATGCATCCACTTTAACATCTGCCTTTTGCTTTATTTTACCCATGTCAATTCTTATATGTTGTGTTCTCAAGAACTTCATTGTGAAAACACTTTAATGGGTTATTTTTTGATGATTTATTCTTCCCTGAAGATTCCACAGGATGTTTAAATAGGGCAATGTTTTTTTTTTTTGCATTTTTTTCCAAGGAGGAAAAACACTTTTAAAATCTTAAAGTATTCAAGATTGGAATTATATTATTTATAAAATGTATATCAGGCCTGGCACAGTGGCCTAGCAGTTAATGTCCTTGCCTTGCAAGTGCCAGGATCCTATATGGGCGCCAGTTCAAATTGTGACAGCCCCACTTGCCACTCAGCTCCCTGCTTGTGGCTAGGGAAAGCAGTTGAGGACGGCCCAATGCCTTGGGAACTGCACCCGTGTGAGAGAACTGGAGGGATATCCTGGCTCCTGGCTTTGGATCGGTGCAGCACCGGCCACTGTGGTCACTTGGGGCAGAAGTGACCCAGTTATCCGACAGAAAATCTTCTCTGTCTTTCCTCCTCTCTATATATCCGTCTTTGCAGTAAAAAGAAATCTTTAAAAATATTTATCAAAATAATTTGTTTATATTTATTTATTTGTGAGAAACAGAAATGCCTCATCTGCTGGTTCACTCCTGACATGCTCACAATAGCCAAGGTTCTGCCAGGCCGGACCCAGGAGCACAGAATTCAGTCTGGGATTCTCACATGGATAGTAGGGACCCAAGTATTTAACTAGTAGTTAACTAGTAGTTCCCTCCTAGGATACACTTTAGCATGAAACTGAAATTGGAAGTGGAGCAGGAACTCCCATCCAAGCAACAAACATGGATTGCAATTGTCCCAAGAGGTATCTTATCTGCTATGCCAAATGCCCACCCAGTTACCATTTCCGATCACTATATTTTTACAGGTGAGTGTCTTTGTAAGAGGTCAATATTTTCAAATCTCTTCACAAACTGATCTCTGCACATATTATGGCAGTACATGTAGGGCAGTGTGTTGAGTCTTGTCTCTATAAATTTCAATGATGAGCATCATTTCTGGGTCTTCTCAGCTACTCTACCATCCTGAGTGTACACTCCATTGGTCTGGCAGCACCTGAACTTTTATGTTAGAATCTGTAATTCATGTTTTTCAGTGTTGTTTTGATTAGAAACATATGAATGAGGGATGGGACCACAGCCTCTTTTCTCAGTGATGCCTGTATTGTGTTGATTGATGCAATAGCATCTCTGTCCCTTTTTTATTGTCTACGTTTTTGTTCACTATTGCATAAATTTCATTTCTCTGCAAATAGTATTTTCTTCTTTATCTGCTCTCTTTTTTTTTTTTGAAAGAAAGTTAGTAAATGCAAAAGACCTACTCATGCAGCAGGTATAGTTTTTTGGTAAAAGAGATGTTCATACTTGGTTGGCTTACAATGCTTCCAAATAATTCCCCAGTTATTTTGCTAGTTGCTTCTTTAAGTAGGAGTGAATAGGTCTGTTTTTATATTTGTGCAATTCTGTGACATGTTTATGCAACAATCACAAAGGTACCATTGCTCAACTATAAAGAGACTCTATGCTTTTATAGCCCTGACTGTATTGGTTTATGAATTCACATTTTCTTATATGTGAGGAAAGAAAACCCAAACATGATTTTTTTAGTTGTTAGGACTACCTGATGATGATTAATCCTCCAAAACATTATTATTATTATTATTATTATTATTATTATTATTATTATTATTTGGCCACTGGGATTTTGGAAAAAAGAACAAAAGATAGAAGAGCAGAAAATATTCAGCAACAAAGAGAGGGAATTGCATGAGGCCAGATTGCAGTGCTCAAATTGTGGTTAAACGGATGGCCTGTCTGATATTCCAGGCTGATTAGTCCCTCCCCAGGGGGGTATTACAAACAAGGATTTACTATCAAAATATTTTTTTATTTGTCTGAAAACTAATTTGCCAAGACTGGAGATCAGAGGAATGGAGCAGATGGGAAAAACAACCTGTTCCTCTGCCTTGAAGGAATCAGGCATGGAGAGAATGGCAGCAAGTGGAATGGAAATGTCACTTGAGCCCTGGAGCTCCGTAAATATCAGGGAAGAAGACAGTGCGATGCAGCAGCCAGCAGCTCACAAAGCCACTCTCTCTTCTACTGGTGTTAAACATTAATGACTATTGCTCTAATAAGCAGTGAGGACAGCTCTTTGTTACAAAGCTGCCCTATCACATGGATAGTATTGGATTTTCAACCGCAGCACGGTTTCATAAGTTGTTTTTCCTGTGCCTTTTATCTCTGTGAGATTCTTCAGCCTGGAGGTAATGAAGTGCTTCCTTTATCACTCTGTATCATTGAAATATTTATCTGATTATTTGAATAAAAGATAACTACAACAATAGGTACTCTATCCCTCTAGGAAATCCAGTTTCAAAAGGAGAACGGAAGCTTAATAGATAAAATAATCCCAAGATATTTGGTCATAGACCTTAGAAACAACAAAAATTGTTATGATAAGCTGCAGCTTGTTTGCAGAATGTAAACTCCCGTCAGGAATGGGCTTGGGACCCAGACATAAGGAGCAGTGGAAGTAATATGCTAGATACCAAGAAGTGTAGAAGGCTATTTTTTCCCAGACATTTTATTTATTCATTTGAAAGAGAAACAAAGAGAGGACACACAGAAAGAAAGCTCCTGTGTGCTATTTCACTCCCCCCAGTGCCTACAGCAGCTGAAATCTTGGTGAGGCCGAAGTCTGAAGCCAGGAACTCCATGCAGGTGTCCTCATGGGTGACAGCATCTCAGTCCTCGAGCTGCCATCTGTTATTTCCCAAGGTGTACATTAGTAGGAAGCTTGTACCCAGAGCAGAGTGATCGGGGATGCAGGTGTCCTAATTGGCAGCTTAGCTGTTAGGCAAAACGCCTGTCTCTCGTATGAGCATTTATAACAATATTCTTTTTTTTTTCTTGTTGATTCTTAGTAAAGTCACTGAAAATAAGATGACTACTATCACGCAGTTTTCTCATCCCACGTTACTCTAGTTTGCATCAGGCTTTCTAACCTTGTGAATACAATGCACAGATACAACTGAATATGGCATGGGGAATATAGTGTATTGCTGACAGTCACCTCCTCACCTCCTTCAACATGCCAACCTGTTGGAATATACGCAGGTGATAACAAATGTATCTAAATGAGCTTTTGGCCCTTACTGTCTTGGACAGTCACTTGAAGACTTTGCTCCAGCAAACTTCAATGGAGCCATGGACTTGGAGCTCTTTGTCCAAGTAGTTATCTTGATGCTGTTGGAACCTAGGGGTCCATGTGCAACCTTGGGAGCACAATAAGGTGAAATAGACATTCTTTGTTGTTCCCTCCTTGGGAAAAGAGAGGGAAAAAAATACAAAAGAGTTGTATCTTTTGTTTTGGTGAAACATCCTGAGGTTGGTTGAGCTGTGAGACCACCCAGGCCTGCTGAGGTCTTGACCACACCTTTAGGTGGGTGGCACCAGCATTGCACAGCCATTTTCTAATTAATTAAGAGACCACCAATGGGGAACATCTTACCTGTAGGTTCCCCGCCCAACAAGGAGGGGTCATGGAAGGCTTAAAATACTAAGACCCTTCCTCAAATCTTTGGTGTCTCTCTCCCTTCCCTTTCGAGAGACACCCCACCTCCTGGCTTTCTCTCCAGAGGTGCTTTCCCTTTCCCTCCCTTCCCTCCCACCTGGTCCCTTCGCAAATAAACTTTTCTGTTTGCAATAGATTCCCGGCTTTTTATTTCTATGCTAAGCTGAGGAAAGAACTCACTGGGTATTTCTGGTAACAAGCTCAACATCATTTCAGGGTTCTGTGGGATAGTTCTCTGAACATGCATTCAGCCCATGCCTTCCACAGTGCACACATATTCCAGAATTGCCAAAACACATGACATTATCCGAGACATACTCAAGTATTATTATCATCACCTGCTTGGGTTGTCAAAGAGCTTAGTTCTCTCCACAGTTGTATCTTTTGTTTTGGTGAAACAAAACATCATTTTCCAGAGGTCCCTACTACTTGTCCACACTCTCCTTCTGAGGCTCTCTTGAGGCTGCAGTGAATGTCAGTTGTGTCTGCCAACTGAGAATTGGAAATAATTGCTAAATTTTGTGTCTATACTGAAAAAGTGTGCCTGTTTTCCCTTGCCATTGTTCCCTAACACAATATTGCAACCATTTACTTAGAATTTCCATTGTTGTAAGTATTATCTAGAGTAATTTTGAGATACTTTATAGTAAACAAATGTATATAGGTCATGTGCAAATACTATACTGAGGGAACTTGAATACCCACCGATTTTGGTATCTTAAGGGGATACTAGGTCTAATCTGCTGTGATGCTGAGTTATATGAAAATTTCCCTTTGGCGAGCATTTTTATTCTGCCTCTATTTGTGATCAGCCTTACCCTACTTCCAAGAGTAGAATCAACACTGTGTTTTCTTCCTGATTAAACATTTTTTGCATGCCTAGATGCTAGCTACTCCCTGATAACTAATACTTATTGATGCATCTCTTTATATCAAATTGCAGGTCCCATTCACTAGTCAATAAGTCTTATGGAGCATGAGCCCTGGTTTCTTAATACTGTTTTGCTTAAAATTATAATGCAAATTAGGAATTTGTTTGTAAATATTTAGGTACATAATGCCCTTATGGTTTATGAATATAATGTGGAATAATTAAATGAAGATGATATATCAATTACTTTAACTGTTTACTGTTGTTTTTTGTGGTGAGAACATTTTCAGTTTCCTTTCTTAGCAATTTTGAAGCAAAGCCTCTTCAGCATTTGTTACCTTTCATATTTTTGAAAATAGCCAGTTTTATAAGTTGATAATTTCATTGTAATTTGTTTTCTTACTAATTAGTGTTGCTTAGCATTTTTATGTATATATTAGCCATATGTAGGTCTTCTTTTGAAAAATTGTCTATTTGGTTCTGTTGTCCATTTTTAATATCATTTTTAGCTTGATTTATTAATATATTAAATCTTAGGTTATTTTATTGCTGTTTGGTCTCACATATTTTCCATTAAAGAAATCCTTTATTGGATATTAGGGTCTATTCTCTTATTCTATAAGTAGTTGCTCCACTGTAATTGTTTCCCTTGCTGTGCAAAAGGTTTTCAGTTTTTATAATTTTTCTGTTATTACCTGTAATTTCTGAGCTTATTATAAAAATTACTTAGACCATATATTGTGTAGCCCTGCCCACATTTTCCTCCAGTAGTTTTGTAGTTCAGATCTTAGAATTAAATCTTTAATTTTGAGTAAAGTTTTATACATGGTTTAAGAGAAGCAGCAAATTTCTTTTGTACGTGGATGTCCATTTTTCCCAACACCTTTTATTGAAGCCACTATCCTTTCCCCGGGGTATATTTTGGCATCTTTTTGGAAAGACAATGATCATGCATTTGTGAATTCAGTTTTTGTCTCTCTTTTCTATTTGCTAGTGTGTCTTTTTTTTTTTAAGAATAGTATTTATTTCTTTGAGAGGTGGAGTAACAGAGACAGAGAAGTAGAAGCAGATGGAAAGACAGATCTTAACACCTGGCATTTCCCAATTCAAATGGCTTCAACAGCTGGTTCTGAGCCAGGCTGAACCCAGGAGCTGGATGCTCTATGCTGGTCTCCGACGTTGGTGGTAGGAGCCCACAATTTGGGCCATTTCCCAATGCCTTCCCTGGTGCATTGGCAGAAAGTTGAATTGGAAGAGGAACAGCCAGGACTTTCAGCATTCTGGTATGGAATTCTGCCATTGCAAGGAGAGGTTTAACCCAACACACCACAGCATTGGTCCCCAATGTGTTCATGTTTATGACTTTATCTGACTGATCTGTTTCTCATTCTATGAAAAATGATTTTGAATTTTTGACAATGTACTGAAATCTGACTGTTCTTGAATAACCTGTGATCTTACACTACTGGCTACAAAAGGAGATTACCAGCTTAATTTCTGAAATTAAAGATTTTTGGGGCCTGGCACAGTAGCCCTGTGGCTAAAATTCTTGCATAGAATGCGCTGTGATCCCATATGAGTGCTGGTTTTAATCCTGGCAGTCCTGCTTACCATCCAGCTCCCTGCTTGTGGCCTGGGAGAGCAGTCCAAAACCTTGGGACCCTGCACTCCTGTGGGAGCCCTGGAAGAAACTCCTGGTTCCTGGCTTTGGTTTGGCATGGCTCATGCCGTTGTGGTTACTTGGGAAGTGATTCGTTGGACGGAAGATCTTCCTCTCTGTTTGCCTTTGTATATCTGACTTTCCAATAAAAATAAATCTTTGAAAAAGGAGCTAAAGATGTTCTAAGATTTTCTTAGAGATGTTATTAAAGGCCTTAATGAATCCAATCCTATATTCTTATCCCAAATGTGTAACTTAGACTTTAGCTTTCCCATCAACAAAACTGAAAGCAAAACCAGCTAGCATATGGAGAAATATTTCATTGAATCCTTTTCTTTTCTCTCTCTCTGTTTTTGAAAACAAATGAACAAAAAACCCATCTTTCATTATTATTATTATTGTTATTACCATTGATTTGAAAGGGAGGGAGAGAGAGAGAGAGAGAGAGAGAGAGAGAAAGAGAAAGAGCTCTTCCATCTGCTGGTCATTCCCCAAATGGCCACACTAGCCGCAGCTGGACCAGGCCAAAGGCAGAAGCCTGGAACTATTTGGATTGCCCATGTGGCTGGCAATGGCTGGCAAGAGCTGTGTTCTCCGGCTCTCTCCTGCTGCCTTCCTAGACTGCTCAGTATGGAGCTCTATCTGAAGCAGAGCAACTTCACTGGGAAGCAGCTAAACCCACTATGTCACAACATTGGCTTTAATAGAATCCTTTTATGCCATGACTGTTGATTTGGGCAATATGCCAGAGGAAATAAAACACTTCCTATATGCTAGATATGATTAAGGTGACTCAAAAGAGAGCTCTGGGGTTCAGCACCATGGCTCAACAGGCTAATCCTCCACCTGTAAAACTCTGACATCCCATTTTGGTGCTGGTTTGTGTTCTGGCTTCTCTTTAGATCCAGCTCTCTGTTTATAGTGTGGGAAAGCAGCAGAGGATGGCTCAGGTCCTTGTGCCCCTGTACTGATGTGAGAGACCTGGAAGAAGCTTCTGGCTCCTGGCTGCAGATGAGCTCAGCTCAGCTCCTGCGGTTGTGATCATTTAGGAGGTGAACCAGTAGATGAAAAATCTGTGTGTGTGTGTTAGTTCTTTCAAATTAAAATGAATAAATCATTTTTAAAAGGAAAATTTCTTGCAGAATTTATAATTGGGATAAGGAAAAAAACTAAAATCATATGTACATAATATGGTATTAGAAGCCATGTAGAAATTGAGGCAGGGTGAATTCTGTAGAGTGCAGTAGTACCAATGATATTCCAGGGAATTGGAAAAGCTGATCACAGCAACAAGAATGACCAAATAAAGAGTCCTTCTCCCATACTAAGAATCGTAAAATGAGGTCACGGAATCAGGATTTGGTGTCTTGATAAGAATGGTAAACAGCAAGCCACAATGGAAAAAGCCAGTCCTTGCATAGACTTGGGCCAGACACTACTGTCTAGCTGTTTGATTGAGGTCAACTTTATCGATCTTTTAGAGCCTCATTTTTAAAATTGTCCCTTGAAAATTACAATGGAAACAAATTTTGTCACAAATTTAGATTGTACCAGGCTCTTGATTAGTCATTTAGCTCTTTATTTTATTGTCATAGGGACACTTGCATGGAATTATTATTGTTCATGTCAAATATGAACAGAGTGAGATGCAGAAAGTATAAAAAAAAAAACTTGCCCTGAGCTTACCCACCAATAAATAGGCAGTGTTATCTGATGCATTACCTGAAGGCTCTTTATCATATTAGGGTTTTGTTTTTCCAACAAAGTGACTGAGGCTGGAGACTTTTCCTTCCAAAGCAGAGAAGAGGCTGTGTGTCTGGTCAAAATTCCCCAGTGGATCAGAAGCCCAATCCCTAAGCAGGTAGTTAGTTGGCCTTTCCATGCAGCTGCATTCTCACTTACTTGGATTTGAAACAAAGTGCTTATTCCCAGGTGAGAGGCCACTTCATGATTGGCCTAAATCCTGCTTCTGGAACATACTTTGTTAAGAAGCCAACAGCATCCCCTCCTGCAGTGGGGTGTTGCTGGCACTGTTTGCACATAAAGACTCTCTCACCTGTGATTTCTAGCTGACCCCAAGTGACATTTTGTGTTCTCCTATAAAAATGTAATTAGGCTTAATATATTTTTTTAAATATGTACTTTTTGAGAGGTGGAGGTGGGCTCACTAAGAGTAGGCTGAGCAGAAGCTGGAATCCTGGAAGTCTGTTCCAGTCTCATTTGTCAACTACTTAAACCATTGACATTGTCTCCTGGGATCTGTAGTTGTCAAAAGCTTGAGTCAGCGGCCAAAACCAGAATGAAACTCAGGCTTTCCTATGAGGGACACAGATATTTTAGCTGCAATCTGAACCAGAATAACATCCACCCCTCTCCTAAATATTTGCTGGTACAACAACTTTCATACAGAGACAAGAAATCTTTTATCTACGTGGCATCAAAACTCCTAATTGTTAAGTCATAATCCATAAATACCATGAGTCTTGTTGGTTGACTGATATATAATGTATTTATATATATATATAATGTATGATTTATATATAAATCATACAAATCCCTTGGCTTAGTACTGGATGGGAATGTGCAATAAAAAATAACTATGTTATTATTATTATTCCAGCATCATTGTGATTGCAAAGCTGATATTATGAGACAGCGATTTGTTTTACCACAGATTGAAATTATTAATAGAATAATTTGGGAAGTGCCAGTTCTTCTGTCTCCTGCTTTTAGTACTGCAAAGACTGGTGGAGGAAGAAAGTGAGCAGTTAATTACCTGGGGAAATTGTCTGGGACTGTTGTTGAGTGCAGCCTTGTTTGTTGTGATCTCTTTGATGTTGCTGTTGTTTGAATAGCTCTCCTGTGGAAAAGCAGTGAGGTGGCCTTTGTGTGATAAGCGACAGAAAACCAGGGGTCTCATGAAGTTGGGAATAGCAGGAGTCGATTTATCCCTCTTGGAAATTGCCAGAAATTCCCATCTGGGATGCAGGACATAGGGCACGTGATTGTTGTTTAGAATAATCCATTGGCTAATGCTCAGTATAGAAGGCAACTGTTAATGGAGAAATGCAACCACAAGACAGGACAGACAGTGGCTTCCAATCAGAGATCACTTTTCCCATGGCTCAGTACTGCTGACTGAGCACTGATTCATTTAAGCCACAAGGAACCCAGATGACAGTTTCAGAGTAAGAAGTGCGGATGGATGGGTTCCCAGATTGTGCCATTAGTCACGGGGAGACTCAAGACAAACCAATCTAATACAAGGCAGGGAGAATGCATAAAAAGAGGAAAATAACACTACTGAATTTCATACTTATTTAGCTTCTTCAAATTAAAAAAAATACTGTATCTTGGCATTGGATTGTACACAAACAGATAGATTGTATAGCATGAGATTTACATCCCAATAAAACTGTTTTAAAGAAGCTGAACAGATGACAATTACTAAACTAGAGTTTCCTTGGTTACCTGAAGGGTGTAACGTAGTCTGCCCAGAAACATCAAGAACTGGATATAATGGGAGTCACATATATTTCAAGGCTGGAGGTAACTGTACCAACAAAGATGAATGCTGTTTCTGGTATGTTTGATAATAGTATCAGCTGAAAGAGCTTAAACTATTTCAAATACATGGATGCTGTGTTTATTATAAGGCTCTTATTTTCTTATTCTTCAATAGTCAACTGTCCCTGTCGCCCAGGATCCCACCAAACGAAGCTGTGTTTGTAAAAGTCTCATCAATACAAAGGTTGACAGGATCTGACAATAGACTTCTGCTAATTAATATTTAATGGGTCTATGGATTTCTTCTCAGCAGCTGGAGTGCTAAATAATAGTCAATTAGCAAATGTGTTAATTAAGTCTAATTACATAGCACACAAGCTTCTCCAAGGATTTTTTTCTTTATAGATTTACAAGTGAATGTAACACTACTTTCCTGGAACATACCAGGCAGCTAATTAATTGATAAGCAATAATTCATGCTTCTGTCAAAAACACGTATTTAGAAAAAAATCCAGCTTAAGACTTGATTCCAAGAACTGACATTGAAGTGTACCAGATGCATCTGATGTCTGCTTTGTCAGTAGTCTTGCCATAATCACCAGGAAGCCTTTTTCATTTGTGAATGAGAGAGAAGAGGAGCATTATGAGTTTTATGTATTGTGTGAGGGAAAGGAGGGAAGAAGGGAAGGCTAGAGGGAGGAAGGAACAGAGCAAAGGAGTTGTAGCAGGATGGCAAAAAGAAAAGGAGAAGAGAGGAGGAGGAGATAGAAGGAAAAAGAGATAAGAGAGAGAAGATAAAGGAACACACATGAATTAAAACATGTCAAGAAGGTTGTTTTCGTGAGGAGCTAGCACATGTCTACTTTGACTTCCAATGTGTGGAATTATGGACTCCAGAAGTCAGGATAATCAATATGTACTGTGCAAATAACAGTATTTTGAGCTTCACATTCCAGTTAAAGAAAAGGCTTACAAACATTGTATGGTGCTCACCACTGGGGACAAGGAATACTCGGAGGAAAGAAATTAGCATAGCAGCTTTGCACAGGTCTGGCATGTGTTGTTAGATCAAAGTATATGGATGGCAGCAGCCTGCTCCGGGGAGCCAGCAGCCTGCTTCCATTTCAGCACCGGAGGATGCTGCTCAAGGCATTTGTAGAAAAACCCTCCACGGGGACTCAGAGGGAGCAAAGTTGGCTTTTTCAATTAAGGTTGGTGGTCACAGAATTCAGCTCAAATTGGCTAGTCATTTAAAGAATTCCCCAACCCCAAGTTGACGTTAACTCTCCATTCATTGCCGTTAGCCCCTGCTAAGATCTTTAAATATTGGTTAGCTACAAAGAATGTTTAGGAGAAAAGAATGTTAAGATTGATCCTTTAGATCAGATTTGTTTGATCATTACATTAAAATTCAAAGGAGCTACCAGGTTTGAGCAAACATATCAGAATCTTTTAGTATGTCATGACAAAAGTTACCTAATCTCTAATTCTCTTCAAGAACATTATGAAGAAAGAGAACAATGAAAGATTGTGAAAGAGCACATTAAAAAATGTCACACTTTGTCTAGCTATTCATTGCATATCCTCACTGAGACAATGACAAGATCGGTACATTCATGCTTTCTGCACCTGACAGGAAATGGTACCTTCGAGGTGTGTGACTCGGTGGTTGGGAAGCAGCATGCATGTTCCTGACTGGTAGATAGTGTTTTGGTGGATGGATGGGTACAGTGTGTTTGATGGCGTGTTGTGTTCTGAGGGATCCAAGTCAGAGCTGCGCTGGCAAATGCTTTCCGGGAGCCCTGAGATCTCAAAGCACTGTGGCTCAGCCTTCATGTGAGAGCGTTAAGTCTGGCTGACCCTAGAGGTGGGTCAGTAATCAGAAACTGCCAATTTGGAAGCTTTTTGTGCAAGATATCTCCGTGCCCTGCCTTATGTGATGAGAAGTCAGCCTTCTTTACTTCCTTCATTGCTGTGAGAGACAGGAGGGACTTCACAAAATTCATGCAGAAATAAAATGAAAAGAAAAACCTGTTTTGCTTCAGACATTGTAAATACATTGCAACTTTCCCACCCCCCACAATATTCTCCATAAGCTTTCAGAAAACCTGTCATTGTGACAGTGAGTGTATCTGTCTGACAGGCTCCTGTTCTGCACTGTACATCGTTGAGCTTGTATTCTTTTATCTCCTGGATTCTTGCATCCAAGCTTGCACAGATATGCGCATGCACAAGGGACTAAGCCCTCTCTATCTAGAACTCTGTGGAGGACTTAAGCTCAGTTGTCCAAGCTCTCTGTGCACCCTCTTCATCCACTGGTCTTCCCACCTTCCCGCCCCGCTCTGCCCAGGCCTCGCTGCAGCTCCCTAGGCTGGCCAGCTGCATTCATCTTTATTGTCTGGTTGGCCACTTGGAGGGGACTGAGGTTGTGATTACCTCATTCCTGGGGTTACATTGAATTCTGATTAATAACTGAGGTCCCAAACAAGGAAGGAGAAGTTAGAAGATACTTTCCAGATCCCAAGACAAGTCAGGCACTCTGAAACCAGCCTGGTGGCTCGTATCATAGAATGAGAAGGAAAGGAGGATTGTAGACTCATAGCGTGGTCTCAACGGGGCCCATTGGGCCCCTATGCTGAGGAGATAGCCATGGTTGTTTTGGTTGAGGCAAAGCCTGCTGTTGTCTCTCCATCAGACAGAGTGTCTCCCTTACCAGAGAAAAAAAGAAAACAGTTGTTTCCTAAGAAACTTTACCTAGAGTGGAAAATGTGCTTGGGACAAAAAAATAAAGGAAAGTTTCAGTATGCTTTTGTTTCTCTACGTGTTATTAAAACATTCTAACCAGCTGCTTTGGAAGGAGGATGTGACTCTTGTCACAGTTAAACAAATAATATTAGTCCTGTGTTAGTTTTTTGCTGCTATAACAATTTTTCATGAAGTTAGTGGCTCAAGATAACACAGGTGATTTTTTTCTAGTTCCTAGGTCAGAAATTTCTCAGGAGTCTCATTAGGCTGTATTCCTTCCCGTTAACTCTAGGGGAAAATGTAACATTTTGTGTTTTCTACGTCAAAGCTAATTCCTCTATCTTAAGGTCAGATATCTAGCAGCCTTAATTCCATGGACCACCTTAATTCCCTTTTTCTTGTAACATAGCACGCTCATAGATCTTAGGGATTAGGATGCAGGCATCTTTGGATTGATCACCCCTCTGATACCATAAATCTTTGGAAATCTAAAGACTGAATTAAAGACTGAAAATTTCTGCCTTTGAGAAATACTTCACCTAACACTGCCAGGGTCTGTACTCATGGAAGGTAAATGAATGACTCTTTCTTGAACTGATTTATTGGGAGAAGGAAAGACAGAGATCTTTCATCTGCTGGTTCACTCTCCATATGGTCACAGTGGATGGAGCTATACCAGGAGTTTGCAGCTTCTTCTGGGTCTCCCATGTGTGGGTACAGGTGTCCAAGGCTTTGGACCATCATCCACTGGTTTCCCAAGCTACATGCAGAAAGCTATATGGGAAATGTAGCAGCTGGGACACAAACTGGTGCCCATATGGGATGCCAGCCATTGAAGAGAAAGAATTAGTCAATTGAGTCATCATGCCAGGCCCCCACAGGGTTCTTGTCTGCTCTCACATTCAGTGATTCAATAAACTATTGAACCTGATAGATGTTAATTAAACTCCAATCCAGTGTCAAGAAATATTGAATATGTAGCTTACCCTGGAGTTTGAAAGTTTCCTATGAGCACCCAGGGGACTAAGCTTATGTTCATTTAAGTGAAAAATCATGAAGTTGCAGAAGAACTCCACACATTTAGGTCAAGACTTAGTTATTGGTGACCAGTCTTCTTACTTAAACTATGTCTCCAGGTGACTTGCACAACTGAGCAGTCAGTGCAGAGAATAGAAATGCTCACTGCTCCTGGCAAGGTTCTCAGACACTGATTAGCAAGTGTATGCTCTTCACTAGAAGAGGGGAAACATGTAGACTGGCCAAGAAGAGAATAAAAGATATTCCATGAGCTGTGGCTGCTGGAGACCAGCTCCAGCTGACTGAGAGCTTGCAAAGGATGCGTATATCGGCAAGATTATAAAAAGAAGAGATAAGACACGGACCACTATGGCATGATGCTCATAATGGGCAACTCAAAAATGCCTTCTTTATTTATACACAAATCATCACTAGCTTTTGCACACTATCCAATTGTTTCATTTTTACTTCATGGTTAAGAGGATACAAAAACAATTCTAAGGAAAATATTTTCAACAATCATTACACATTGAAACTTGCAGTCACCTGGCTGAAGCCAGGAACTCCATGTTTGGCAGCGCATGTGGTTACATAGTGCCAAGTGGTTTACTTATACTCAAAATCAATTTTTTTCTAAACACAAACTAACTAATATTGCTTGAAATATTAAGAGTACAGAATCAAAAGATCATAAATGAAAGGATTTCATAAAAGCATATAACATAGATTCTTTGCTAAATCTTATAATCAAATCATGCATTAATTACTGTCACCTTCACCTAGTGCTGATTCAATTGTTCTTTTGTTCTTTTGTTAAAGGGCAGTAAAAGGGATGAAGGCAATTCAGCCAATCTACAAACAGAGGGCTTTTACAGGAAACTTCCTTTTATCTTTATAAACTTTTCTTTACCTAAATATAAGTGCCAATATAAAATAGAGATTTTAAGCCATTTTGGGGGCGTTCACATTTGTTTCCCTTTAGAAGATGCCCCCATATACTTTTGCTTTCTGTGGTGAGAAACTAAAATGCATCATATCATGTGTTGTAACAGTTCGAGGTACATGGTGAACAAACTCTTTGTACCTTCATGATTGCCATCTGTTCCAACATATTATCAAGCCATTAATTAAGTAAAACATTAATTCTATTAGGGCAAACTTCAGGACAAAAGTGGGCACATAACAAGATGTTTGGAAACATTGTGGGCTCAATTGTACTATTGTATACTTTTAACTGTGTGTCATAGCCTTACAATACTAAAGCTGTTTTTATCATAACATGATTGATCAATTTGAGGTGTCATACCAGTTACAGGAATCACTTCACATTAGCAGAAAAACAACAATGACACCCTCAGGAGAATTCTATGAAACATCAGAGAGGTGATTGAGTGTCCATACAATGAGGTGAGGCAGCAATAAGGAGACTGGGGAGACATTCTGCCGGGCCTTGCCATGCAGTCAGAAACTCCTTGTAACCTTGCTAACCTTGCTAACCAAGGAGCAGTGCTCATCACACACCCATGCCATCTGACCCAAATGCACAGCTCCCCACATGTGGCCATTAGTCTTTTTCATTATGTGGTTCTTTTTGAGATAAACTGTTCAGTGACAGAAAGCCAAGAATGTAAGATTCCAGGGACTCTAGCCCATAATGTTGTTCCTACATCTCAGGGAAGAGGTGAAGGTAATTATCTATTATAATTCCTGGAGAGTTATTTATAAGGACAGGAATATCTTTTATTGTGGGATTTGGGAAGTAAAGGGAAAGTCGGGATGGCAAGAAGCCGGGGTAGATCACTGACATAAGAGGAAACAAAGTGAAAGACAGGGAGAGCTACCTAAAACACATTTATGTTTGTCCCACTCTGTGGTGGTTAACTTCTGCTTCTCTGGTAAAAAAGAGGCTCAGAGATGGAGCCATATTCATCTTTCTGTTACATAAAACGATGACTTTTTTCAATAAAATTGCATGAAGAATAAAATAAGCAAATACAAAACAAAACGAAACAAAGGGAGATAGAGCCATACAAAACTGCTTTAGAAAGGTTAAAGGAAAGGAAATGTGCATCCCAAGGGTCCCTGAGGCACTTCCAAAACACTCCCAACAGGAAACGCTGGTCCAGCACTGTACATAAGCCATGGAAAAGCACCCATATCCAGACTGAGCTGCAGAATGGCAAAATGTCTAATGTATGCACCAGAGTCATTACTAAAACTAATTAAATGGATTGTTGGGCTCTGTGATTTCAAAAGAGGAAGAGATGAATGCCAGAACCATCTATATGTGTCCCAGAGGAAGGACAAAAATCTATGAATAAAATTAGGGCCAGGCTACAATAGGTGATCAAGCAATTAACATACATGAAAAGAACACAATTACGAGCCACAGCAAGGCAACACCACAATTCATTTTACACATTAATTTCTTTGCTTCCATGTTTCAATAATATTGATATGTGCTTTCATGGCTCTAAAGATAGGAGACTTCTAAAAATCCTTTCTGTATTAAATATTTGAGAAAATCATCTTGTGCATGGACACAGATGATGGTGGTAACAGTTTGGCATGTGTCATGGGGAAACAAAAATTCCTTTTACCCATTAATTTTATAGTATATAGGTTTCAGGGCAATAGGTTAGGTTTGGGCTGAAGCAGAACAAATTTTTCTTCTGATAATTCAGGTAGGTTTATTTGCCAAGATTTTAAATGTAGAGTTCATGATCGAAGGGACCGGTGGTGGCTTTCTTCTCTCCTGACCTAGGAAAATTGTTTTGTATCTCTAGTGCTTAGTCCTTAGCTCTAAAGTGAAGTTGCTACCTTGGTAAGACAAGAGATAATAACAGACCTTTCCTCAGTACCTAGTATTTGCCAGCAGTATGAGAGTGCCTCTAAAAGTTGGTTGAAATATGCAATTAAAAGGTATGTCTATTTTGGACTGGTTTATTTGGATAAGTTCATTTTTTTTGAAATTCATGCTTTTTTTTTTTTTTACAATACTTTATAAACTTTTTGAAGACCCTTTGTGTATAAACATTTTATACATATTCACCTATTTAACTCTTACAATGGTGATCACCCCACATTGCAAATGAAGCAGTAGTGAGATCACTGACTTAAACCCCAGCTCTTGGAAAACATTTGCACACATTTTTTTAAAATCAAGTATACCATGTAGCTTTGCACTGCTGATTCTAAAATTCTCTTCTAGAGAACTACTTTCTAGAAGAATTTGTCCTCAAATACTCCAAAGGAATTAGTTACTTTTCTGAAAAAGGGGACTTAGTTGGAATTTGACTGCTCTATACTGGAGCCAGAGATGATTACAGCAGCATGGACTTTTCCAGGCACCTGCTCTCCACAGAGTGCATGTCATGGGGTAGAGAGCCGATGGTGTTGGCAGGAGGGATTAGTCAACAGCTGGGAAAAGTCTTTCCTAATGATTTCAGAAAATATTTTGTTTTCCAGAAAAATAATGAGAATCTCTTGAGTCTCTACTTGTGATTTTGCATATCAGTCATATGAACTGTATGGAATCAGCCTGTTTACTGAAATTATAATAATAAACAAAATAATAAATATCACTGAATCTACCACCTCAACAATTACCATGTTCAATAAAAGATTTTTGTTGCAGACTTATTCTAGGTAAGGATGTCTCAGAAGTTATCATGCATAATGTTATAACATGTCACCTGAGATGTCAGTTCCTGGCTTACTGCTGTTTGCGTCCTGTTGGTTAACCCAGGATTCTAGATAGAGCCCAGGAAATTTTATTCCTGAAAATTAAGCCCAAGTGACTGTTCTAAGAAGACTGTGCATGAAACTGATACGTTTTCATTCCAGAGTTTTACATAATTAGTTGCTTAAGGAGGGTTTAAAATCGCACAGGGAAATTCAACGTGGAGAGAAAAATGTCAGCACTAGTCAAATAGTTCCTTGTTGTAACGGACATTTCCATGATGGTATAACTACTGGTGGTTAACATGTATTTTGTTTTAGGGATGCTTCAAGCAGTTAATTTACTCATTTAGTCCTTCAAATAACACCACTCTGTAGCTACTGTTGTATATACTGTATAGAGGAAGAAGCTGCAAATTGTGGCAGTTGACAGGTTAGTTCTGGAGTTATAGCTTGCCATTGTCTGCTTTTCGTTTCCTCCCTCCTTTCTCTCTTCCTTTCCCCTTTTCTCCTTCCATTCTTTTTTATCCTCCCTCCTTCCTTTCTTTTTTCTCCTTTCTTTCTGTTATTGGTTTTTATTTGTGTCCTTTCTGCATCCCCTGTCTTACACTTTGGACAAATGTTTACTATCAGTTCGTCATGAAGACAATGCGACTTGACTCCTCAGGGAAGACATAAACTAGTTCCCCGCCCTATGTCTCCTTGGCTGCCATCTGCGTTATATCTACAATCATAAATGTCAGAGGTGGGCCTCAATAGACATTCTACAGATGCCAAGATAAGAAAAGCAAAAAAAAAAAAAAAAAAAAAAAAATTGTATTTGATTTATATGCTAGTTTTAAAAATGCCTAAGAAAACTAGGAATGCCATTTTTAAAAAACTTTTACCAAAGGACCATTGATTTAACAAAAAAAGTTATGTTTTTTGTGTCTTTGATCACTTTGTGCAAAAAACACAGTTTTGAGAATGATTAAATAAGTTACAGATAACAAATTGTTAGTTGGTCAGTTGGATGATTTTTAAAAATAATGCTCAACTTCCAGGAAAGCAACTCTGTATTAACTTAAAAGGAAGTAGATGCAGGTGTTGCTTGTGATGTAGCAGCCTAGTCCTCTGCCTTTGGCACCTGTATCCCATATGGGCACTGGGTGCTGCTGAGCTAGTTCCCTGCTTATGACCTTAGCCCTTGTTGTCACCTGGGGGACCTGGGGGAAGCTCCTGTCTCTGGGCTTGGGATCGGCTCAGCTCTAGCCATTGCAGTCTTTTGGGAAGAGAAGTAGCAGATGGAAGATCTCTCTCATCTCTCCTTCACTCTACAAATCTGCCTTTCAAATAAAAATAATTGAATCTTGTTTTTTTAAATAAAAGGAATAAGTGTGGCAAAGTAAGACTTTCATTGTGATATCGGGATTTTCTCTCAGGATTGTGAAAAATTTCTGTTGCATGTTGCATCTCTTCTAATAATTAAGCATTGATTTTTTTTCCTCTAAATTTTATATTTATACTTTGTTTGAAGGAGAGATGAAACCAAGAAGAGATAATTTGTTACTGGGTTCAATCTCCAAATACGTGAAAAGAACCAAGATAAACCAGAGGGAAGCCAGGAGTATGGAATTTAATTTGTTTCTTTTATATGGATGACTGATATCCAAATAGAATATTCTATCAGCTGGTGCCTCTCAGGACACATGTTGGCATGAAGTTGGAATTAGAAGTTGGGCTGAGCCTTAAAGCTAGGCATTTTGATACAGGATATGTACAGCAAGTGATATCTTTTACCACACCACTAAATCCCTATCTGTAGGTATCACTTGTATAATTTGAGAAAAGAAAATTTTTTTAAATGTTATTTTTATAAGTTGAAAGAGTGAAACTGGTGCTAAGGATGTTACCTCCAAATCACTTTCCTTTCCAACAAAAACGTGTGCATTAGATTTACATGTAAACAAAACTAAATTAAAATTAGTAAACTCAGAAATGAGACAGGCACACTATGGATTAGAAAAAGGAAGAGCTGATATGACTGGGAAGACAGGAGCTTTCCTCTTCCACCGTATACTCTGAAATCCCAGGTCTGTACACTCTGTCTGCTTCATTGTCACAATGCCAGTACATAGCTGCAGTGTTTAATATGTGCTTATGACCTAAATTAACAGAGGAGTAAATATGGCAGATTTGATCACTTGGGAGCTGCCAGTATTTTTATCATTTCTCCTAGAACTCCCAAAATCTGAATGATACCTCGTGTGGTTGAGTATGGCACTTTGGTTTTGGTTATATACCTATTAAAAATCCCAATACGTGTGTCCTCATCTTTTCCTATAATTCTGAGCACCTTTCTCATTAATAAGATAGCATGAAGGCAAAGAAAATCAGTGTTAACAATAGTTTAGGCCTAATAATTGGAGGGAGGACTGCTATGCATTATGTATTTAAGTGACTTTTTGATCATCGACGGATTGAATCATACACATGGGTTAAAGAGGCATTACATTAGAATAATTCATGTTGACTGGAGTTTCAGAAGGAAAACAAATTGTCTTATTTTCAGTGTAAACAGAGAGCAGTAGATAGAAAACCAATAAATCACACCCATGTAATTATAGCTGAATGAGAGCACAAATTTAAGTCAGCCTGCAGGCCATGGGATTTCCCTCGGAAGGAAGACTTGCATTGGTGATGGGCAATGAGCAGGGTTGCTTGAAATGATTAGAAGGCTGAAGTGACACAGTCAATTTCATCTTCTCGTTAAAAGCAGACTTTCTAAGCTAAGGACAAGTCTAATGGCTTAGACATATCACCATGTGTCAAAATTCTTAATTGATTTTCTAGCCATTAAAACCATTATGCTTTCTCAGGGTCAGGTTGTTAGGTGTGAGTAGTTGAAATGTTGATAACAATGGGAACAACATTCAGAATCCAGATATTGTGTATATTCTACATCAGAGGTTATATAAACTGAATCAAATGAATCATTGAGCAGATTAGGAAGCCATGATAAGTCTTTTAGGCATATTTGCATAGTAAAGTTGCTTAAAGATTTTATGGAACAATCGAAGTTTGTAAGGTCCTTCAAAAATATTTTTAAAAAGCAAGCAATACTTACTAATATGAGTAAATTTTAGGGACCTACTTATACTGTTTTCATACATTTTCTCTCAGTTTTATCTTACATATTTCAGATTTCATATATACATACAGCTAAAATCTTTTTTTAAATTATTTTTCTTGATACTGTTCCATAGGCACAGGGATTCCCCCTCTACAGTCTCTTTCCTTTCCCACCTACTGATTTCCCCCATATTATTGCAATATTACAGTCTTTCAGCAACAGTCTCAAGTTCAGTATTCTGCTATTTAAGTATATCAGGGCATGTAGGTATAGACAATAGTAGAAGATCTAGTGACATCCTACCAATGTATATTTAACTCCTTCATTGGAGGTCCCCCTTCTAATCTGTATTGTTTTGTTGATGAGTTTTAAGTTATTTACATTCAGGGTTAAAATCAACAGGTAGTGATTTGATGCTGTCATTATAGCATTGGCTTCTGCATTGTTTGCTTTATGCTTCCTTTGTGAGGTTATTGAGATATTCTTTTGAATCTGCACCCAGAACTTTTAAACTCTTACTAGTAAACGTAGGAAGCACTCTCCTAGATACAGACTTCTTAGGAAAAAAGGCATGAAAAGAATTGGTGGTCAAAGCCAAAATGAACAAATGGGACTACATTAATCTAGGAAGTTTCTGTACAACAAAGCAAATGATCAACAGAGCGAAGAAGCAACGAAAAGAATGGGAGAAAATTTTTGCATATTGCACAACAGATAAGGACTAATAACCAAGATTTAAAAAGAGCTTCAGAAACTGAACAGCAGCAAAACAAGCAACTCTGTAAAGAAGTGGGAGAAAGAAATTAGCAGGGATTTTTCAAAAGAATAAACCCAAGTGGCTAAAAGGTAAAAATGCTCAGGCTTCCCAACTATTAGGGACATACAAATAAAAACTGCATTGAAAGTGCCAGGCACCATGGTCTAGAGGCTAAAGTCCTCGCCTTGAACACACAGGAATTCCATCTGGGCACTGATTCTAATCCCAGCAACCCCACTTACAGTCCAACTCCCTGTCTGTGGCCTGGAAAAGCAATCAAGGATGGCCCAAAGCCTTGGGAACTTGCACCCACATGGGAGACTCAGAGAAGCTCCTGGCTCCTGGTTTGGACTGGCACAGCACTGATCATTGTAGTCACTTAGGATAGAAGTGACTCAATCATTGGGTGGAAGATCTTCATCTCTATGTCTCCTCCTCTCTCTTTATATATATAATTTTGCAATAAAAATAATAAATTCTTTTAAAAAACTGCATTGAGGTTCCACCTAAGTCCAGTGAGATTTACCTACATCCAGAAATCCAGTAACAGCTGTTGGCATAGATGTGTGAAAAATAAAATACCTTATTCTGTTGATAGGAATGTGTAGTAATGCATCCACCATGGTAGTCAGTTTGAAGAGTACTAAGAGAATTGAAAAGTCAACTACTGTATGACCCAGTTATCGCACTCCTGGGAATGTATCCAAAGAAAATGAAATCTGCATATTAGAAAATGACCCGTGTGGGAGGGGTGGGGGTGGGGAAATCCCAGTGCCTATAAAACTGTATCACATAATACAATGCTAATAACAAAAAAAAAAAAAAGAAAATAACCCGTAATCCTATTTTTACAGCAGCACAATCTAAAGAGGTATGGATAAGGAAACCGTGGCACTTTACTCCAGAGAATACTATTCATCCATTAAAAAGAATGAACTCCTACCATTTGCAACAAACTGGTCCCAACTAGAGACCATTATGCTCAGTGAACTAAGCCAATCCCCAAAGGACATATATATTCTGTCTGATATAAGGCAAACTTCATGCCAAATACAAGATCAATAAATAGATATATGAACATGTATTCTAGTTGAATAGCTGTATTCAATTAGAAGAACTGTATAAGGGAGACTGTCATACTGAGAAGTGAAGTTACATTGTAGTTATCATCTGAATAAAAGATGGACTCCCAATGAAGCTATTACATATATCTGGACAATAGGATACTGGACTTTCTACCACTGGCTATGTCCATAATATGATGATATACTTAAATAGCAGAATGACTTGTGACTGATGCTGAAGGACTACACTATTGTAATAATACTGAGGAAAATCCTTAGGGGAGAAGGTAAATGAGAAGGGAGGAGGGGGAAATCCCCTAGCCTCTGGAATGGTATCATAAAAAATAAAAAATAAAATAGATGTGATACACCACATCAACAAATTGAAAAATAAATGCCATATGATCATCTCAACAGATGCAGTGAAGGCATTTGGTAAAATCCATTACCTCTTCATATTAAAATCTCTTACTAGTTTGATTTTGTAAATAAAATTGAAAATGAATTAAGTATTAGAATTTATACTGTGATTGGTCAGGATTATATTATATATCACATATCATATGTTATATATATTTGTGCTACATAGCATATATGCAAATATATCTTCAAAATGAAGACAATTTTGCTAAAATTTATGTAAATATCTAAGTAAAAATATATAAATTAAAAATTTAATTTGTGTTGGTTTTAACCCATCATCCATTTGAAAGTTTTCCTAAACACCTAATCATGCTATCAAGACAACAAATAGTATTACTTTTTTAACTATTTAACCTGGTGCAGTTAATGAACTTAAATGGTTTCAAGACTGATGATTTTTTGCTTGATTTTGTTATTCTTAAGTTTCTTCTTTCACTAACCAGACCTGAGTGAAATGTTTGGCAGCAAAATACACTTTCTTGAATTTTCCTCTCTGTATTCTCAAGCAATTGATGAAGCTTGCCTGCTCTCTCAGGTTCTCTCACACAGCCATTTATGGAAATAGAAGAAAGTGATGCTTTCCGAACGATCCAGCCTTATGTGATCCAGATCCAGAGAATAAATAGATAACTTTGCTTTTTGGATTAAGCACATATTTTCTTACTTCGCTAAATTCATCATTCTCATCAGTGTCTATTATAGGTCGAAATAGATGTTGAAATCCTAACTCTGTATCTCAGAATGGACTTTAATTGAAAGTGGAGTTGTTGCCTTTGTAATAGGTTGAATTATAATGAGGTTATTCTAGAGTCAAATATGATATCCTTAGTCAAATATGATAGGCATTTTTATCTGATGATAGTCCCAAGAAGACATAGAACGTGAGAAAATGCCATGTGGCCATAAAGGGAAGATATTGGAGCTATGCAAGTGCAAGCTAGGGATAATTTATGATTGTTAGCATCTAACTAGTGCTAAAAAGAATCCTGTCAGTTAGATCTGGGGTGATTAACAATGTCCTGGTGATCACATTTGTGGTGTCCTTAGGTATTTGCACACATTGACCCCCGTCCTCCATTGTGACCTGCAAGGACAGGGTGCAAACTTGACCAGTAAGATGTGCCCATGATTCGGGATGCTTTCTTGGTCATTGTTCCTGAGCTGGCATTTCCAGTGGTAGATAGTAGAACCGCAGTTATGTCCTCTCAACCAGCACTGACCAATAGCAGCAGGAGCAGCAGAAGGTTGCTGTGAAATGCCCAAGGCAATTTTCCACACACAGACAAACAAGATTTTATGTCTCACTTTCCCTTTTTCTATTTTTTCAATCTATTTAATTTTTAAAATAATTACTACCTGACCTGCTCCTTTCCCTATTTTTTACCCAAGCAAAGTTATCTAATTAAGCATTATTCTTCTCACGTCCCTAATTCAGATCTAGTTTGATTCAACAATTTCCAGGGAAGACACCTAGAATAGTTTTTTTGTGATGCAGGGTGGACCTGCACCCTGGGCTGTGTTGGATGTCACTTGCTTGCCTTTCATCAGTTTGGTTCTACCAGCATCAGGAATTAGGGGCTGTGTATCCACCAATAAGCATAATTATTTATGTCATGAACCTTGTCTGTTTAACAAAATTTACAATTGTTCAGGCTGCAGCCTGTTCAAATATTATGATATGCTTCAGAAAATCAGATTAAACTGATTGTGTATCTTCCTTTTCTGTTTTCCTCTTTGCTACATGATACTCTGTACATCTTTTTAGTACAAAACCCAGTGTCTTCTTTGGGAAGCATCCTTTTGCTACCTACCTGAATCCCCCTTTATCATAATTGAATCTAAGAATTTGAAGCTAATTTAGTGTATCCTCAGAAGATAAGTTAGTTCTCCTTCTAAACACCAAATAGAGGAAATAGATTTAGGATCAAATACTGATACTACTTGTTAATACCACCAAGTGCTGACAAAGCAACTAATTTACTGTTAATTTTTTTTTATCGTATAGAGCCAGCCACCAGATGCTTGAGCCAAAAGAAATGTATTTAGGATTTAAAATTTATTTTCAAGATGACCGATGCATATCCTGGTATTGATTATAAAATACCTTTTTTTGTTGTTAAAAGAAATACTCCAGGAGCTTTTACACTCTCCATGCTAACTTAGTGAAAGATTCTTTTCTTTTTTGGTTTTTGCTATGTTTTTTTTTTTTCCTTATTATTATGTGTTTTCTTATTTTATGCACTAAAATCCAGAAGCAATACAAGGACAGTTGATTGAGTGAAACAGATCTTTTCAAAGCTCTTTAGGAGGACAATTATATCTGGACATTCTTACGATTTCTAGTGTTTTTTTCTTACTGCTGTTTTAGAACAAAAATCCCCAACCACTGTCATTAGCCACACAGTTGTAATGTTCTGACACAGTAATGGCAAGGGTGTGTGACCTGGAGTAAAGTAAGGTATCCTGTAAAGTTCCCTTTCTCTCGAGCCCTGTGATTGGCAGACAGTTATTTTATTTGAATGAGTTCCGTCATAGAGAAGGACAAGGTTTTAAGTCAATATTTGGAGGAAAGAGAGTGAACTCCTTGCAGATATATTAATGACAGATTGACAGAAATCATTTGGGGTTATGAATGAGATGGAGGATGAGAGAGAAATCATGCAACGTTAAACCCAGAACCAGGGCCTGGCGGCATGGCCTTGTGGCTGAATTCCTCACCTTGAGTGCCCCGGAATCCCGTATGGGTGCCGGTTCTAGTCCTGACAGCTCCACTTCCCATCCAGCTCCCTGCTTGTCGCCTGGGAAAGCAGTCGAGGATGGCCCAGGGCTTTGGGACCCTGCACCCGTGTGGGAGACCTGGAAGAAGTTCCTGGATCGTGGCTTTGGATCGGCATAGCATTGGCCATTGCGCTCATTTGGGGAATGAATCATTGGACGGGTGATCTTCCTCTCTGTCTCTCCTCCTCTCTGTATATCTGACTTTCCAATAAATAAATAAATCTTAAAAAAAAAAAAAAACCCAGAACCAGACAGACCTGAGCTTCTGAAGCTATGCTAATTTGATCGCTCCTCTCTTTAGGAAAAACCAAAGACTCTGGGCGTTTGAAGCACATGAGTGATTGGGTGAAGTGTATTAAAAGTCTGTAGAGGCTGGTGTCTGACTTAATGGTTTAAGACATCCATGAAGATACCTGCATCCAGCATCAGAGTGTATGGATTTCATTCTGGCCTCTAGTTCTTGCCTCTGGTCTTGCTATAGTGGATCCTGGTGGTGGTCATTGCAAGGGTTATGATGGTAGTGACTCAAGAAACTGAGTTCCTGACACTCATGTCAGAGACCTGGATTGAATTTCTGGATCCTGGCTTTGTCATGGCCCATTTCTGGCTGTTGCAGCATTCAGATAGTGATCTAACAGATGTTACCTCATTTTTTGCATCTGCCTCTTACAAAAATTCATGGCAAGTGTGTGTATTAAAAATTCTACACATAGTTTAAATATTTTTTGCCCACATTTTAGTTCAGTTTTCCTTGAATTTTTTAACTACCTGAGAGTGCCTTTATTACTAAAGGTAGTTTGAGTTGCAGTTTTAAATTTACTGTTAAGCAAAACCTAATAAAAATTTTTACATTTCTGAGCTGTTCAATTAGATGAATGACCTTCTGTTCACTTGCATAAAGATTCCTAAATACACACTTAAATTCATATAAACATTTTCCCCAGTAGGATATATACACATGGAACCTTAATTATTATTAGACATGAGTAATGTCTGAGAGAAATGAACAGATCCCATATTAAATTTCCATTATTACCAAGAAAGAGAGTTTGGATCAAGGATTTAATAAGGAGCTTTCTAGTGCTCTAATCTGACCCTGTAACTGTTGACTCTCTTGACCTCAACCATGCATATCCAGGTCCATGTTCCATGCTGGAGTTGCAGAACAAGGCTGCTGTGAAGTTAGCCTAGAAGCAATCATCCGTGGTTTATAAAGTGGAGAAAGACAGAGAATGCATGAATTTTCTGAGAGTTTTTTTTTAATTCCTGGTTAGTGAGGAGCCGGGACCTCCATTCAATAGGTGAGTTAAAAAAAGTATTTAAGTAAGCCTTCATGAATTGGATTTCTGAGCAGCCCAAAGTTGGGTTTCTGGTTCTTAGGAATGGAATCTAGCTCTTCAGTGTAGAAATCAAGTCAGCCTTGGGATTGATAAAATCAGGGTATTATTTCTTAGAACATAGAGTTCTGTGACACCAGTTTGCTCCAGAGTTGGGGGCTGATGTCACAGCCAGAGAATGGACTATGATGCTCTCAGTGTCTGGAGGGTTGCACTACAAAGAAGATATCTTTCCATACTGCTCAGTTATTTTTCTTGTATAGCATATTGCATGCAATCTGTAGTGTGCCCTAGGACTTAAACTCTAGTAATTCCTTAACAGATGTTTTCCTGGCTTCAAGTGAATCAATTTTTCAACACTCTTTTCTCCTTCTCTCCTCTCTCTTCCCTCCCTTCTCTTTTCTTCTCACCTCCTCCCTTCCCTTCCCCTCCTCCTTCCCTTCCCTTTCTTCCTCCTCACCTCTCCTCGCCTCACCTCGCCTTGCCCCGCCTCGTCCCTCCCCTCTCCTCCCCTCCCCTCCATTCCCCTCCCCTCATTCCCCTCCCCTCCCCTCATTCCCCTCCCCTTCCCTCTCCTCCCCTCCCCTCCCCTCCCCTCCCCTCCCCTCCGCTCCCCTTTCTTCTCCTCTCTTCCCCCTTCTCATTTTCTCATTTTCTTTCTTTTCTCCTTCTCATCTCCACTCTTACCTCATATCCTCTCTCCTTTCTTTTTTGTCTGTCATCCCTTTGTCAACAAGACAAAGGAGCAAAGAATAAACTTTGCTTTTTTTCTTTGGTCTTAATCTTCCTCTGGTTGCTTTTTTCTTTTCCCCCCTGTTCATCAAGCAAAAGCTTTTTAATTTACCATCAATATGCACAAACTCTGCCTATGTGATTGTGAGGGCAGAAAACAAAGCCGAGGCTGTAAAGCTTGGTAGGTGCATGATGAATGAGAGCTGCTATAATGTCAGTATTAATATCGTGATTCTTCTTTCTATATCAGTTTCTCATACATTTCAAATCTCATTTCACAGACTAATAAAACCCATATCTAGCCAATGTCTTTATTTTTTATAGTCTTCATAGAATGTTATTTTTATATGTGAGACTTATTCTAAATACAGGTATATATCACCTCAGGCATTTCCAGTATAATAAGCATAATAATTTGAATTTGCACATTATTGTAGATTTCTTTGAAAAACATGTTCTCTTTTTGAGATTTAAACATGAATTAATGTGTTCAGCTGTTTTTCCTTGAACTTAATCACCAGTTCTCTTAAGGAGAGCTCCCTGAAAAGGTCTTTGTGGAACCAAAGGTGTTTGTTTTACTGTTAATGAGTGTCCTCCATAGGCTTTCTGGCTTCAGCAGATGCGACCTGCCACAAAACAATTCCACTGTGGTTTTATCCACGAAGATTTGCTTTCATTGTTATTCTAGCCTAATTTTTCATTCAGACAATAAAATGGATTTTCCATGCAAATTTATGGCTATTTTTTCCTCAGTTTTTTACATTGCATAATTTAGTTACATTATTTTAATTTGCCTCTACCAAGGTTTGGTTTCTGTGTTTAGTGTTTTTAAGTTTTAAAAGCAAAACCAAAAATCTCCACTTACTGTTTCCCTACGAAACAATTTTACTTGAAGTACTTATTTACAAATACATCTGTCACAGTGGATTTTTGGGCAGTTCCCGTCATTTTTATCTTTAAACTATAGACAAGTTTATTGCGCCCTTAAAGTTATCTGGCAACTCAATCAGATCCTGCGCTTTGCTGAAGTTCAGCACACTTTGATTTGCACCTTCCATTCCTACCTTGTCCTCTCCTATAACTTGTGTCTGATGATAAATTTGTCTCCTTATAAGCATTATAATGGTCCAAGTTGGGCTAGCTGTTCCTAAGGCTGAGTGAGCACCTTCCCCACAGTCTATCATTCCTGAGCTCACAGATGATAACATAAATTTATTATTGTATTCACTGCTTGAATCTTAAGGGAGTTTTAATTTATTTTTAGCTTTCCCTTTATGGCATCCCTGTTGTGTCTTCATACAAAGATGCCCATTTGCTAAATCAGATGGGCATCGGGTGGCTGTGATTTATGCTCCAAAAAGTAACATGTGCTGAAACTTTGGTGGCCGGTGTGGCAATGTTAAGTGGTGGTAGAACCTTTAAGCCATAGAGGTAAGTGCCAAGTACCTTGGTCATGGCATTATCATCTTTGGAAGGGATTAATACTGGTCACTGTGAGTGAGTGAGGTCTCTTGAGTGGTTGTTATAAAGTGGGAACTTAACATATGCATGACACCTTCCTCTTGTGGCTGGTTTCTTTTCAATTTCTCTGCTATGTTGTGACCCAGCCATGTGACACCTCACTAGATCAACCCTACATTGACTATTCAGCTCTTGAAACTGTGAGCCAGGAAATCTTTTTTTTTTTTTTAAATGCCTAAGTTCATGTACTCCACTATAATAGTAGAAAATAGATTTAAACAATAAGTTCACCAATCAGGAAATGCAAAACAGTAAAATAATTTTTAACAGACCTGATCAACTGATTGAGCATAAAATTTGGTATCTAAGACAAATGCAACTGTACAAACAGACATGTAGAGAAAATGCTATATGACATTAATACAAGTTGGTGACATTTGAGCCAATTTTTATGGAAAAGGAACAAAGTGTTGTTTATATCCTACTCTTTCAATTGGAAAAGAATAAATATTTTAAAAGTAAGAATTTTGGGGGCCAATGCTGTGGCACAGTGAATTAAGGCATAGCCTGCAGTGTCAATATCCCATTTGGTCAGAGTCCTGGGTGCTTGCTCCACTTTGATCCAGTTCCCTGCGAATGTACCTTGGGAAGCAGCTGAGAGTGACTCAAGTCTTTGGGTTCCTGCCACATAGGAGACCTGGAAAAGCTTTCTGGATTGTGCCTTTGGCCTGGCCCATTGTGGTTGTTGTAGCCCTTTGGAGGTTAAGCCAGTGGAGGGATGATCTCTCTCTCTCTCGGTTTCCACTTCTTTCTTTCTTTACAACTCTGCCTTCCAAATAAATAAATAAACATTAACAAAAATAATTTTCGGGATAGCTAATATTATTCTCATGTTACTACAGCAGTTATAGTAAGACTTTGAAGTTATGACAACCATGCTAGTTAAAACTGAAGTATAATGATCACTTTTGCAAACAATTTGACAAAACTTATTACATTCAAGGAGCTGGGAGGTGGATCATGGGTTAGATTGTTGCTTAAGACATCAGGGTGTCTAGTTTGAATCTGCGATGCTTCACTTCTGCTCCAGCCTCCTGCTAATGCATACCCTAGGAGGCAGCAGAGAATGACTCCAGGACGTGGCCTTTGCTGCCCATGGCAGGCACCTGGATCGGCTTCTCAGCTCCTGGCTTTATTTAGTCACAGCATTGGTTGTTGTGGATATTTGGGGCAGTGAATCCATACATAGATTTTTTTCTGTGTGTTTCTCTCTTTCTATATTTCAAGTAAAACGAAAATATGGAAAGAAGAATTTTTAACAAGTCACATTAACACATCACCACAAACCTAGAATATCAGGATATTGGCAAAAAGTCACACACAGGGAGAAACCAAATTCATTGTACTCATTCCAGAAAGTTTATATAAAAACATGTATTAGCAGATGCCTGCTTAAAGGAGAATTATTGCTTAAATAAAATAAATGTCAAATTTCTAAAATTAAAAATAATATGTAAAACTTTATGGCATATCCAAAGCACAAGAAATATTTTAATGACATATGCCATTTAATTTTTGTTCTAAGACAAATTAGATTGGGTTAAATGAATAAAGAATAATGAAACTTACATTTTTTTCCAAAACTGTTGAAATAATAGTCAACTCTAAAGGAAAATTAATACTATTTTAATAGGAGCATCAGATTTAGCGTATAGTAAACATGGGTTCATTTGGGGGAAATCCTGTTCTGTGCTGATATTTTGTGCTAAGTCTTAACATTATAAATCATTTGTCCAGTGCTAGAGACCATTAATGATTGCCACAAATCATCATTTACTGTCACTCTGCTGTGCTCATGTGTCTGACAGCGTTTGTGAAGCAGTCTAGGGAACTGAGAGGCATCCTGCCTCCCTCTAGGCTGCAGGGATGTGCATTCATGTAAGACAAGGCAATAGAATAAACACAAACAGCACGTACTTAATACTGAGTAAACTGTATATTATATTACAAATGGGCATCTGAGCTTTCATTTGAATTAGTGGGAGGAAATACCTTATTGATTCCCTTTGGACTGGATTAAGAAAGAACAGGATAGGAGAAAAAGAGAAGATGAATTATAGTAGGTAAATGGAGGTGATATGAGGAAAAGAGATGATGATAAAAACAAAATAAAAATACAAGATGTATTTTGGTGGCCAGTTTGGCTGTCTGCCAAGTTTCTATCCAGAAATAAAGAAATAAAGTAAGAAATATTCATCTGAGCCAGGTTCTGGAATTACTTGGTAGAAAGTAGAACACTTCATTAAAGCAGCAATCATTCTGAAAGCTGCCTCCAGAGATATCATTGCATATTTGTCCAATCATTTTTCCACAACTGTGCTTCCCAAGTTTCTGCCCCTGCACATAGTATGATCCAGCCTGCTCAGTGCTGCAGGCTCTATACTGTGTGCTTTTCTGGGAAAATCCAAAAGACCAGAAAACAAAACTGGCTTTCAGAATAAAGTTCTGTCAGGTAAGGTTTCTGGGACTTGACCTGAAGCTTCTGATGAAAGCAATGATGAGAGATTTCACCATCTCAACCTTTACACCTCGAATCTTCTCTTCTTGTCTGTAACTCCTCTTCTGCATGGTATCATGCACATTATCCATTAACGTAACTGCAGTATACCAATCCCAAAGTCAGTTACTTATGGAACTATATTAAGTGCTTATGGAGACCCTTGCAACAGCATCCAAAGATGAAGATAAAATCAAGGTCACAGACAGATTTTGTTTTTGAAGCAACGATATACAAATGGGCAATGGCCAGATTATACTTGTTTATAAAAATAGATCCCTGACCTGCAACTTGCTCAGGAATCCAACCTCTTTATCTACAAAGAAAACAGTCCAGGAAGCCAGCCTGCCATAAATCAAACATGTAGGAAGCCAGGTTATTATCTTTACTCATAATCCAGGATGTTAAACAATAACTTCTGCAATAATCAGTCACCAAAAATCGCCAGGACTTAATAATTGACAGCTTCTCTCTAAGTTGTTTTCACTTCTAAGGCAAAACCAATCAGAAAGCAAATATGCCTCCCTAACTAATCCTGTAAGATGCCCTGCTCTACTTATCCTGCCTACAGTTTCCCGACACCAGCAGTCTCTCATCAGGGCACACCTGTAGCCTTCCTCCTTTCTCACTTCCAGTCTTTCCTCCTATTTCTTTCCCTCATCTGTTTGGCTTCCCAGATGCAGGCACTGTTGGCTGACTCCCTTGCTGTAGTAAGTTCTGAACTTTCGCTTTTACCCTTTGCGACTCTTCATGTGTTTTCCACACTTACTGCAAGTAACTCTTGACAGTTCGGGTGCTTTGGCAGAGGTGGATTGTAAATCTGGAAAACTGTAGTATTCTTTCAACCAGATCTAGATGCATTCAAGTTTCTACAAGCCATTTAGCTTTTGTGTGATTCACAGTCTTATCTTTAAAAAGTCATTCTTTTTAAATACGCTGAGCTGACTGTGACAAAAGCTATTGAGATACTTTTTGGCTCTTTTAAATTAATCAGTTTTCTTTGCCATTCAAAAATTTACCTGTCATAAAGTTGAAACTAGAAACATAGAAATGAGGGAGTGATGGATGTGGTTGTCATATTCCCTATGTATGCAGCTAACTCATTCTCACCTGCTTCATTCATTCAGTTGTTTTTGGTTCCTTCAGAATTGCAGCAACAGGTGGGAACAACTTCACCAGAGCTGCTACTACTTCCCAGGGTTAGAGGTGATGAGGGTGATGAGACTAGAGATTCCGGTGGTTCCAGAATGCAGACTGCCTGCCTAGGAACTACCGCTGCTGAGCTTGAGCTGCTCTGACACGGGTAGGGCCATTGGATCCTTTTTTCTGTGAAGGACAAAGTAACAAAGATTTTAGACTTTGTGAGCCACACAATTACAGTTGCAGCTATACAGCTTTACCCCTGAATGCAGCCAGTGACAATATGAAAGTGAACAGGTCTAGTTGTGTCCCAATAAAGATGTACATGGGCAGTACAATTTGAATTCCATGTGGTTTCTATACATTACAGAAGAGTTGACTTTTATCAGATTTACCATTGTAAGTACTGTTCTGAGATTGGCAGTCACACAGAGATAGGCAGTGGAAGAGACATGGCCCATAGGCCACAGTTTGTAAATTCCAGACCTAACCCAATAGAAAAATCAAAGTGTATGGCCATGCAGGAGTTGGAGAAAATGAGATGTTTGTATTAGCTGATTTGAAAGAAGACTGTCAGAGAGGGTCAGGCATCCTGTCATAGGATGCACAAAGAAAAAAAAAAAGTCAGTTGTAATTGTAGAAATGGTGGGGATGGATTTCCTGAGTCGTGGGAATGGAGGTGGTTTTCCATGAAAGGGGTTAGTGGAGGAGGACGCTATCCTTGGGAGGGTAGAAAATGAATAGGTTTGCCCAGGTCTCTGGCAGAGAGAAAGGTTTCTGTTGGAGCCTCAAGGTTTAGTTTAGGTTTGTGTCTAGATTCTATGTTATCTGACGAAGTCAGTGCCTTGGCAAGGATTTTAGTCTTAACTTTGTGTTGAATTTTGCAAGAGCAAGGTCTGGAGGCAAGACCCAGTAGTGGCTTAAGAGCACAGACTCTTGTGTCAGATTGCCTGGGTACATCATCAGGGACACTTTTTCATTTGGTGACTCTGGGCAAGTACCTGGGGAATGAATAATTAGTGTTCCTCACTCACTATCATGGGGGATGTCAATGGTGTTAGAATCAAAACCACTTATATTTACACAATTTACTGACTCTATTAAATCGATTTTACTGTTCCAGTGATTTCACTAACATAATTATTCCTGAACCTCTTCCAGGGGAAGGCAAAAGTTCTGAATCACTTTTGTTTATACCAAGACTTTCTGAAGCACACATGAACTCTTTAATAGAAAGGAGAAAAATTGATTTATTGGAATGATTGTTTTGGTGATGAGTCAGCGTAGATGAAGCTCTTAGCTTCATGGCAGTCGCCATCCTGAGTAATTTACAGTTAAATAGATAAATTTCCTGTAGCATTGTTCGTGGTGGTCCAAAGGTGGAAGTAACCTAAATGTGCTTCAATGGATGAATATATACACTTAAAATGTAGCATATGGCACAATTGGCACCTGTGACAATGAGGATAAGAGTTGAGGACTTTGCGTGAAGTTAGTCACAAGAGGACAAATATTGTACTTGAGATACCTAAAATAGTCAAATCCACAGACCAGCTGTACATTGGTGGTTATAAGAGCTTTGTACAGTTATTATTTGACATGGGGTTCTATCCTGGGATGATGTAAAAGTTCTAGCTATGATTGGTGGTTATAGTTGTAAAACAATGTGAATACATTTAATGACATTGAGTTTTACATTAAAAATTTTTTAAATAGTTAATTTGATGCTGTAAAAGTTTGCTACATGCATACACACACACACACACACACACACACACACACACACACTATGGCAGACCTGAGTAGTTTCAATTGTGGTTCTCACGTATCCTGTCCTTCATGCATTTATTCCCAAGATTTCATCTTACTACTGAAAAAAATCCAATTTTTCAAATAATGAATGCTAATCTCTATGTGTAGAAGTAGCAGCACATTGCCCAATTTCCCATCCACTAAAATCTATGAAATAAAATATTCAGTCCTCCTTCACTACATTAGAACGAATTTCTTTGGGAGTTTTGTTGTTATTCCAGACATTTTCTAATAAAGGTTCATGTGAAAAGTGATCTGGTTGACTCTTTCACTCTGCACATGAATGTGTGTGTGTGTGTGTGTGAGAGAGAGAGTGTAAGAGAATGAGAGAGACAGAGACCACAAGAGATATCCAGAGGGAAACAGAAGCCAATAGAGCAATAGAAAGAAAAAGAGCCAGCAAATTTGGAGCTGCCAAGCTTAGTACTGCAGGTGCTCTCAGAGCTTTCTCTCAGAACATTCTTCCTTGATCCAATGAAGGAAATTCAGTAGATCCTTAAGGAAGGCAGCAATGGCACCTTGGTTATTGGACTTTGGGAAACTGACGCTAATTTCCGTGACCACATCAGGGCTCAAGTGAATTAAGTTTAGATACTGTACAGGAAAAGTAGATGAAGGGAAGTGTGGCTCTACAGTGGCAGCAGCCTTGTACTGGGCTCACTGCATGAAATGACAAACGGGTCAGCTGAGATGTTTTTCCTTCCAGAGCTGTGTTAGGATGTTTAGTTTTTTAAGTAATTTTTTATTCTTTTTTTTTTCTGTTATACAGTTTTATAGGTATGGGACTTCCCCCTTTCCCCTTCTATCCCTCCCTTCCTCTTCTTTTCTCTCTCTTTGTCCTTTGTGTTATGCGATAATATAGTGCTTAAGCTGTAGCTATGACTCCAATATTTTGCTTTTTACAAGTATCATTGCATCTCGTTGTCTAGGTGTATTTAACAGTTTAGAAGATTGAAGAAATTATTGCTGTACCAGAGGCAAACAATGGGGATGAGGGTGGGAAAATCACTGAGCCTGTGGAACTATATAGTACAAAAGATAGTAAATAAAAAATGAGGATAGGTTTGGCAAGAGTTGGTGGGGGGGCGTGTTCTGGGCACTAGTGGTGTAAAGTCACATCTGTGTATATTTGGGAAAGTGTGAAAAACAGGAAGAATAGCCCTTCCATGGGAGGCAGTGGTTGAGCCATCATGTAGAGGAGCCGACTCCATTCTGAGGTTGCCAGTTGGTGGTACATGACGGCAAATCAGAGCTCTTTAGATCCTTGAATGTTGGGGCTCCCTGACTGCTTTGACCAGTTGAGGACTTTATGAGCTGCCTGGAACAGGGCTCTGAAGGCCCCTTCCTTGAAAGGGTTGCAAGGTCTCACTGACCTGAGGGCCAGGTAACTAAACAGAAGAAGCCTTTGTTTCTTTGGCTTGAAACAATAGTTAACATTGAAGACAGTCATTAGCAAAATGTTAACTTGGATTCATTAGTCAGAAATAGAGAAAGATAACAGAAGACAAAAGAAAGGAGAAAAGAAGGGAGAACAGAAAAGAGGAAAGAAAGGAGGAAAGAAGAGAAGAATTATGGAATTGTATGTAATGCTTGCCATTTTTAAAGATTTTTTTATGTGGACTTGTGAGTTTAATCATAAAGACAAAATATTTCATAGGATTCATTTATAAAGGTTTAAAATGCAAAAGCTTTGATGCCTAAGACGAAAATATTTCTCTAAAAAGTAACCTAAAATGCCTGAGCTGTGAACGACATGAGATTGAAGTGTTGCAAAATTGTGCTGAATTTGATGGATTCTTAAATATATGCAAAGCTTTGAGAATTAGCCTAATTGAGCCACGAATCTTTGTCATAAAAATCCAGCGCTCAGAAACATTAAGAATGTAGCTAAGGAGCAATACAGCCTTAAGGGCACATGGTAGACCCAGTGCTAATTGCTATTGGGTCCAGTTGTCAAAAGATATCCAAGTAGCAGAGGCTGGTATTCATTATCTTATTGAGACTGAGTAAAAACCTTTTTGTGTTATTCATGCACCATTTTTTACAGACCAAAGGAGCAGTCACTTGATGGCTAGAGAGTGAGAAAATTAATAATAATGGACCAGACTCTCATTCCATGCAATCAAATAGATGTTATTCTCTATTGAGTTATGCTGCATAAGAATCTCACCTAATAACAGTAATAAATAATGGGGTAATTTATATGCCAGTTGCTAACGGTTTCCTTCTTTCTAACCAGAGTTTTACATCGTTGCATTTCTATCTACAGGAAATAGTGACATTCTCAGTCCTATTTTTAAAGTCTGCACTTTTCATTTTATTGTTTTAACTTTCATGGGTTGTATCAAACCAGGGCTGGATATTTGAGTTGCAAATGAGGAGATATGATGAAATGTAATAGTGGTGGTTGCTATGGCTTCTATGAAAGAGTTGAGAACAAAGGTAACTTGTCTTTAGGACCTAAAGGTCAAGGAAACTTTGAATTGGAAGCTTTTTCAAGGCAATTTGTACAATACCAATGGGAAGATAGGTACTTTGTAGACAGTGATCACTTGCTAGTGTTTTTGGTTGTGTAGACTGGCTGACCAATCAAACTTAGCAAAATCAATTCTGAATTCAAAGATGTATTGCGCACGCATATACTCTCTTACACATTATCTATGTATCCATCTATCTATTTATCTTTATACTTACATAAATATGTAGATATCTATAGGGTCTTCGAAAAAGTTTGTCAAAATTAGTATTATAAAAAGCACTGCATTGATTTCAGAAAATCTTATCACCTCAAAGTAAGAATTTTATAAAGATGTTTGAAAGGGAGAGACAGATCTTTCATTTGCTGATTTACTGTTCAAATTACTAAAATAGCTAGGTATTGGTCAATGGAGGCAGGAATCCTGAAGTTTATCTGTTTTCCATGTAGATGACAGGACCCGAGTACTTGAGCTATCATGTTACATCCCAGAGTATGCATTAGCAGGAAGCTGGGTTGGAAGTGAGGTGGTTGGCACTTGAACCAGCCACTCTGATGATATATATGTAGGAGTCCAAAGCAGCAGCTTTGAGTTCACCAAAGTGCCTACCCCAAAGCTACTTTTTCTATTTTTCCACAAACTTTTTAAACCTCATCGCATATATATGTACACACACACTCACACACATATGGCAATTATATAACTTTTGGAGGTAGCTCTGAAGATGAGAAGCGTGGTGGAGTCATAGCGAGAACCTAAAATACCTCCTGCTCCTCAGGCTTCATCTCCGTGTCATCTTACACAACGACTTTGCTACATTGACCTAGATGTTAGAATAGTTTCATCATCACTGAACTAGATGTGAAGCTACTTTCACCTCGACCGTAAAAATATATATACCTCTGTTTTATGTCTCTATTTTAATAGGTTAATAGGATGCTATTTGTATTGACTACATGTCTGTCTGCTTTTATTTACATGAGTGTTAACTTCTTTTGTGTCTTACAGTGTAGATTATTATTGATACGTAGAAACTGCAGCCCAGCGAGCTCTGTCTGTCCAAGGCAGCACAGACAGCTAGAAAAAAGCCAAAACAGGGACAGAGGCAGTGTAGACCTATGGTCCACAATCCTAACCACACGTTTTATGAATAGCTGGTGTAGGGTCTTCACATGGTTCGTTGAATCAAATCCTTTTGCTCAAACATATGGTGTTGAAGCCCAACACAAGGTTAGTGTGAACAAAAAATGCTTCCTGGGAAATACAGCTGGTGTGTTGTTCTAGGATATTCTTCAAGGTCTTGCCTCTCTAAAGCTAGGTCACATGTTTTCGGGCTCTTCTGCTCCAACCAGGCTGCTGGGGGTTGCCCAGGTTTCTTCAAGAAGGGAGAAGGAATGTGCAGTCCTTGCCCTATCTCTAAGAGTTGAGAAATTCCTGGCATAACATCTTGGGCTTCCAATCCCCAGCAGCTCCTCTTTTGTACAGTGTCTGTGCGTCTCTCAGCAACTGGATTGTTCTCATTCATCACTTAGTGTAAACATATGTGACATATTCTTAATAGCCCCGAGAATAGGAAAAATGACATTAAATAGATCATTTCTCTTACAGTAAATGATCTGTTATGCAGAAAAGAACATTTACCATAATACATGATTTCCATTTCCTCACAGTCTCATTTTAAGATTTAACAGTTTCTAAATCACAAAAGAACACCCTGAAAAACACTTTGTTAGGTTTCTTCAAAATCTTTTCTTGGTGGTAGTACACATGAAGAGTAGGAGACTAATTTTGGATACAGACAGATGCTCCTTGGTTTTTTGAGTGACATTTTCCTAAACAAACTGCTGATTGCTTCAGAAATGAAGCATGTTATGTCTGACGCAGGTTGTACAGAATTTACATAAAAGACATGATGTGAAAGAAAAAACCAAGTTTGCCACGTTCATGGTAAGATGAATTCTGATCTACATCAGCTGATGGAGGGATGTGTGCTTAGCAGATATTTATTTTATTTTATTTTTTTAGCCTATCCAGGGTAAGTAAACTAAACTTGGTAAATAAATAAATACTAAGCAGCCGAAAAAGCTGATCTTTATACATAAGAGCCACACAATATATATATATGGAATAATTGCTATAGGAATTCACATATGAATATTCCTTATTTCCTTAGGATAGGAAAGTCTTTTGGCCCAGCAACTTTCAAAAGCTTAACAATTAAGTATAAGTAGTCTTTTTTCCTTAAAGATTTGTTTATTTTTATTGGAAAGTCAGATTTGTATAGAGAGAAGAGACAGGGAGAAAGATCTTCCATCTGCTTGTCCACTTCCCAAGTGACTGCAATGGTTAAAGCCAAGCCAATTTGAATCTCGGAAACAGGATGTTCCTCTGGGTCTCCCAGTTCGGTACAGGATCCCAAGGCATTAGATTATCTTTTACTGCTTTCTGGGCCACAGTGTAGAGCTTGATGGGAAGTGGAGCAGCTGAGACACGAACCAGTGCCCAAATTAGATACTGGTGCATGCAAGGCAATGATTTAGCTACTAGGCTACAAGTGTAAGTAGTCTTATGCAGAACTCTGTGACTTAGCTCTACTCATCATTACTGGCAAATCCTCCTTGGGAGTGAAATTCAGATTGCTTCACCTTGAGAGTTATCCATGTTGTAGAGGGTAGAGGTAGGTGAGGTAGGGATAATGAAAAGAAGCAAATCTTATCTTGGAGGAGAAAACCCAAAAGCAAATCTGGAAATTTTAATCACAGAGAAAAGCTTAGTAAAATTCTTGAGTGTATCCTTGAGTTTTCCATAGTATGTGAGATGGATAAGTGTGATCCCCCAGAAAGCATACAGGTTAAAATTAATTTATCAACAATTATTAAGCCCATCCTGTATGTTAGACTGCTTTCTGGGTCTTCGGAATAAACCAGAGAAGAAAATCACATACTGTGCTTTTACTGTGGTATGTTAGGGATGACACCAAGGGTTATAAGAAAGAATGGCACCAAGATGTTATAGCAAGCATCAAAATTTATTGAGATCCAGAAATTATGTGATTTCCCCAGGGCTGCACAGCTAATAATTGGTACTGCAAAGATCATACCCAAGCTTTGTACTATATCGTACTATACAATTTGAAATGGCTGTGTATATTAACTCATGGTAAGATGTATAAGGAACCATATCTAACTATCTGCTTGCTAAGATGGTACTTATTCAAGTTCTACAGACTTCATACCTGCAAAACTGGATGCAACAACCATAGTTAAAATTACTATTTAACTGTTGGATTGTGGACATTGAATGCAATGCCATATTTATTAGAGAGATTTTAGCACCTTAACTAAGTGAGGACAGCAGAGTCACATGCCTTTTTTTAAAAGTATTTATTTTACTTGGTTGGAAGTCAGAGTTACACAAAGAAAGGGAAGGAGAGACACACAAGGAGACAGAGAATCTTTCTTCTGCTGATTTACTTTACAGATGGCTGCAATGGCTAGGGTCAGGCCAGGCTGAAGCTAGAAGCCAGGAGCTTCTGCATTGTGTCCAATATGGGTGCTGGGGCGTAAGGACTCGGATCGTTTTCTGTTAGTTTCTCAGACATATTAGCAGGGAGCTGTAACAGAAGTTGAACCGCCAGGATTTGAACTGGTGGCTATATGGAATGCTGACATTGCAGGCAGTGGTTTAAGTCACCACACCATATCATAGGCCCAGTCATATGATTTTTAAAATTTTAAAGGGAGGGAGGGAAAGAAAAGAGAGAGAGAGACAGAGAGAGAGAGAGAGAGAGAGAGAGAGAGAGAGAGAGAGAGAAAGAAAGATCCCATTTGCTGGCTTATACTTAAAATGCCTGTAAGGGTAGGGGGCTGAACTAGAAGCTAGAAACTCAATCTGTGTCTCTCAGAAGTGTCATTACTTGAGTGTCACCTGCTGCTTCTTGGAGTTTGCACTTATGGGAAGTTAGAATCAGAAGTCAGAAATAAGAGTCAAATCGAGGCACTTTGATGTGGGGTGGCTTCATCCTAGGCAGTATTCTGAATGCCAGGCTAATTGTTTTCTCCTAGTCTTGCTTAAAAAATGAACACTGAGTAGTAATACTTAAGCTTTTATTTTTCAAATAGACCTGAAGGTTTCCAAAATATTAGGTTTAGTTATTACACTGAAATTGGATATTATGTTGTTGCTTCAATATTATAAAAAACTATCTTTCCCTTTAAAATTTTACATATTGCTCTAATATTTACAGCATTTGGCTCATTAAAATCCAGATAAATCATATAAATAACCTATTAAAATGTCAGTAACATTACTAAATTATTAGAATGGATGAGAACATTTAAGAGTAACCACAATATGAAAAATGCAAGTAATTCTCTTTAAGTGGTTCATAATTTCCCCATCCTTATTACATCTCTCTTTCCCCTACCCACAAGCTGCAGGTTAATAAAAAACAGGAGAGAGAGAGAGAGAGAGAGAGAGAGAGAAAGAGAGAGAGTGTGTGTGTGTGTGTGTGTGTAGGTTCAGGTTATTACATTTATATGCCCAACAAATGGTTATTTTATTGGTTTATTTGGAATTCAGGAAAGCAGGAAACACATTTAAGTCTTCAGTATCATGGGAATAGGTCATATAGCACAGTCAGGAACCTCTCATAACAAATTAAATATAGCCAGGTGTGAGAGAAAATAAATTCCATATGTTTAAAAATTATTTGAAGAGATTGAATTTCACCAGAAAATATAGATGGAACCTGGAGATCCTTTCATTAAAAACTTTATTAAAGTGTAACATGTCTGATAGCCAGTGCTTATGGGAGAAAAGGATGAAGGTGCCAATACCATTAAACAAGTATTCAAAGCACTTCGTTCAAAGTAGACTTTTTTGCTCAATGCAAGATTCTTTTTTCCTTGGAATATTCTCTGAGTCTTTGTTAAGTTTCTGATACCATCAGGAATCTTCTGAAAACTTCTTTCCTTCAGAGAGACAGCAGTGTGCCCAAGGTTAAGGAATCCTAATTTAACTGAGAAAAAGCTCTCACGATATACCCTGTGCTGTTCAGACTTTACACAGATACATGTGTTCTGCATCCACTGTAGGTCTGTGAAGCCCTGTTACTGTGTTTCATGAGAACGAAGATGGAAAGATATAGAAACTCAGTCAAATGCCCTTCCTATTAGGGTGCTACAGAAACGTGTGTCTAAAAGGTATGCAAGAAGTAAGCAGGTTTTTCCTCCACCCTAAATAAGGAGCCAGCTAATAGGGATAGAGCAGAAACCTAAAGAATTTCTTTCTTCCTAGAAAGGCTGAGACAACGTCTTAGAGAGTAAGCTTCTAAGGGACCCTGAAGGCTAGGCAAGTCAAATCATTACAAACAAGAAGCAACTTTGCATCTAGGTCTGAACCTATTGGGTCAGCCACTTCCCTCAGCCCATCCAGCGCCAGGCCTGAGCACCAGTGCTGCAGCTGCATTCAACCCTTCTCTGTGAATGCAGGTTGAAACTTCACTCTGTTACCCTGTGGAACTGCTTGTAATGGTGGCTGATTTTGACGTCATATTATAACAGGAGCTGCCCCTTTAAGATTGTAACTTGTTGATGCAGTGTTGTCAGATTTGCCTTGACTATAAATTAGTATTTTCAGCATGCACTTGTCTCATTGGGAAGACTTATTGGGAAGATTATGGCCATGGTTACTTAAACAGGACATGCAGGCAGGCATGCCTGCTGTGTATTGGCAATTCTATATTAGGCTTCGTTCCACTTTCCCATATATTTTCTTTATATATATATATATTTATTTATTTTATTGGAAAGGCAGATGTACAGAAAGGAGGAGAGACAGAGAGGAAGGTCTTCCATCCGATAGTTCACTCCCCAAGTGACTCCAGTGACCAGTGCTTTGCCGATCCAAAGCCAGGAGCCAGGAACTTCTTTCGAGTCTTCCATGCCGGTGCAGGGTCCCAGTGCTCTGGGCCATCCTCGACTGCTTTCCCAGGCCACAAGCAGGGAGCTGGATGGGAAGAGTAGATGCTGAAACTAGAACCGGCACCCACATGGGATCCAGGCACACTCAAGGCCAGGACCTTAACCACTATGCCACCATGCCGGGCCCTCCCGTATATTTTCTACTTAATAAAACTTTTGAAAAGAAAACTAATCCTGGGTCTGAAAGTCATAATGAACAACAGTTATGGTTGGACATTGTATCTAGTATAAAGATGACATTGTCCTAGTTATAGTAGTTATCAGTTGTTTAGCATTTGGCAATTTTCAAAGCACACTTGAGGACTTAATCTCCTTTAATCATTTCAACAGGTTTGGGACTCAGTATATGGCACATGCAGGATGATGGAGGCTCAGGGAAATAGGAATGGAGTTATGGTAGTCACATTCGTAAGTGCGGAGCTGGTAGTGATCACAAGCATTCTATCTGGAAATGGGAAGGTGATTGGGAAAAATCTTCATCTCTCTTTCAGAAAATCTGTGGGCTATTGAGTACAATGTGTTTATTCACCAAAGAGATCATCTTAATCGATAGTTCTAGCCGTGTATGAGTATTAGTATGTCAGTATTGGAATGTTTTAAAAAGAAATTTCAAATTTCTATGTCATAAATAGGATTTAGGTGCAATGCTTCAAGGATTTTAGTCACTCCTGTGCCTTCCCTCATGGTGGCAAGAGGGCCTCATAAGCTTCAGCCAACAGTTGAGGAGGAGAAAAGAGCATGGGAATTTGGAATGTCAACTCCTACAGGAAGGCAGAACTGTTTCTTTTTTTTCCCGTTAGTCTTTAAAAGCTGTTCATTCTGTTACACTTTTACTTCTAGCTTTAGGGGAGCTAGAAAATATTTAACTTATTACCCCAAACAAAATCAGTGTTTTAGTAGTATGGTGAAGGAGAACATAATACACAGCAAGCTGGCAGTGTATACCACACTCACATCTTCAACTTAATAAACTGACGTTTTTGGGCATGGTGTGTCACGTCAGTATAGAGATGTTACCATACAATATAATATACATATCATAAATGCAATTGTAAACAAAATATAAAGCGATGCTTTATGGTTTTCTTTACCTCCTTAGGGTATATACACATTTGTTTTCAATTTTCCAAAAGCGTCATTGTCCATAACAATTCTTTTCAATAAGAGAGGGTGTATTGTCTGGTGTGTGTGTGTGTGTGGTTCTAGATAGGCATGTGGATTTTATGCATTTTCTAAAATATAATCTTGAGGTCCCAAGCTAATGCACACTTTACGTTATGAATCACTTCCTTTTCACGGAATGTCCTTGGCACTGGCCTTCAGTAGGGTTAAGGGATACTGTTGTTAGAACTAAGAGTTCCACTATGGAATGTTTCCCAGTTACCAAGTGAGTTTTTCAAGGATCAACGTATCAGGAAACGAAGAAATGGACTGTGCTTTGTTTTCCATTATGCAGGGTGCACAATTCACTAGGATGAGAAGTGAAAATCGTTGGGTGTAAGTTTCTTTGTAGGAACACATGCTGAGGACTAACAGGACTTCCATGCAGGAATGGAGGATTTAGGAGGCAATAGGCTGCACATGTAATATTTGCTTTCTTCTGAAAAAAGATTGCCATACCTTCTTGGAGCAGAGGACATCCTCATGGTAATTTCAGCCGGAGTGGGTGAAGACCCAAGAAAATGTAATGAACAAGGGACTGACATTTCCTAAGTGACAACTCTGTTCCAGGGACTGCATTTGGGACCTTAAATCCATTAACTCAATAAATCCAAAGAACAGTCCTGCAAGCAGGTATTTATATCCTAAGTTTTACAGATAAAATCTTTGCAGAGATTAAGTGAATTTCCCATGATCATATGGCTAATAAATTGGAAGGTTAGCTTCTGTTAACCCTAGAATCTGTGTTCATCACTGTCCCCTCTGCCCCTGCTCCCAGACTGTCAATGTAGTGACATATCCTGTTATATACTGTAAATATCTCCTAGTTTATAGCAGGTGTAAGACATGCCCCAATATACCCACTTTCAACTTTTTCTTTTAATTTTAACTAGTTTCTTTTTCATTACATTCACTCTGCCTCATTCTATAACAGGCTACTCAGAATGTTTCCAAACAGCTCCACTAAGGATTATGTACCCAGGAATGGAGACAGGCATGGACAGCATCAAGCTTCTCCAGATGCGCTTTCTTATCTACCTTAATCCCAGGACATGGAAAGCAGTCCATAGTTGTATTGCAATAATTACTTGTTAGGATCATAAGGATTGTCAATGTGAGTGCACACAAACTTAGAATAATATTGTCAGCTTTATGTTTGAACAAACCATGTATTCTGGATTTACACTCATTTGTACCTGGTGAGCAAAGAACTTTGGAGGTTGGCTAAGTAAAATAACTAATGGTAACCGTAAACAAGTCCCAGTTAACTGTCAGTTTCTATATCTTACTATGTATTTATGATTGTGCTATGGAGACATTCTTATATACATTAAATTTGTGATATAATATAGATCACAACTTTTCCTGGGCTCCAGGCCTAGAAGGAGTCCCCAAATCTAAAGGTGCATTTAGATGTGTTTGTGTTTCACTCTCACAAATAAATAAAGTAATTGCAAATATGCTGAAGTTAGTGAACTTTTTAATTACTGCAGTTTCTGTCTTTACAAACTTGATTGGTAAAACACTATTAATGTGGATGTGAGAGTATTTAATTGTTTTCTATCTTCCCTACTTTTAAGACTCTCAGTGGTCTCAATTTGGGAATTGAGGTGAGAAAGCACTTCTCTGAAGCTGTGGTTTTAACTCATTATTCACCCTCATTCTTAGCCATGGTCACAGGCCATGGGCTTGCATCTTATGCCTGGGACTCCTTTGAACATTCAGGACAATGTTTCAGAGAATGCCTTGTTCAGTTAATTCATCATCTTGTTGATTAGTACTTCATCCGTAATCTCATTTTCTAACAGTATGTTGTGATTTATCATATCTAATAGTGTTTTAGTTAATTCTTCTTGGTGATCTACAGTTAATTCACTTTTTAATTTGTCAGTGAGGGGCACACATACTGTGTCTTCATGGTAACATGATTTTGTCAAACAACAAACTAGCTGTTTCCCTTATTTAAAGAAGCTTTACGGTTAGTATACTTTCTTCATTCACGTCCTCTGCAGCACACATGATAACACTTGGATCAGCTGTTTTACAGCAAAATCGGTGTTCAAGGCCAGCTTCATGAATATGAGCTATGCACAGTCCCGCCAGCTATCCTAATTAGAAGGTTCCCACACTTGATTGAGGCTCTGTGATTGTTCTCTTGAAACTCTCAGTTATTTTATAGCTAGGAATTTTGATTTTTAATCTGCATTGAGCTTCACAAATTATGTAGTTGGTCCTGCCTGTATTATTTGCCTCTAAGTGACCAAACGGAAATGGTTGGTAAGAACGAGAATAGAAGGTGGCAATTTTATAAACCCAGAGACTTGCATCCCATGATCAGATGCAGACACAAGACAGACTTGGTGGAAGCTGAGCAGGGAAGCAGGCTCTGCATCAAACTCTAATTACAGGGTTTATAATGTGAATTCCCTGTGTAAGACATAGATCTGCAATCATCTGACACATACTTGATAAAGTCAAATGTTTGTGGTTTTTTTTTCTTTATTTTTGAAGTGATTGCTTGGTCATTTCTGCTCCCTCCTAAGTTAAATTACAGGTACATTGTGGAAGAGCCAGACTGACTGAAGATATGGTCCATGGCAGTATAGGTGAAGTGATCCCTTGTCTCACAAACATCCTTCCCCATCTAACAGCTAAGTGACCACACTTTCATTTGCTGGAACATATAAATAGCAATCTTGCTTTCTATTTCCATCTTCCCACAGGCATCCTAAGTCGTGTCCAGTTTGGAGATGCATGATTCCACCTGCAGCTCTTATTTTCCTCCTTCACTTAATCCATACTACCTTCTCCCAGATAGCTGGATAAGTAGTGCCAATTCATATTTCCTGAGCTTATTCCCTGATCACCCATAGCCTTTCACTCCATTACTTCAGTCCCCAAACACTTTAGCTTGTGTGATTATCATAAATGATCCTTAACTGGTACCAGATTAGCCTCCATGTAGTAAACACTCTTTTCTCTGTAACCCGAGCAATCCTCTAACGTTAGTCAGGATGAGATATGTATCCAAACAAATAAATCAGCTAGTGAGGCTACTTTGTTTTCTCCCTGCTTTATTCAGTGTCTTCCTTTCCCGTCAGTTTATCATCCGTTTTTCTTATGAAAAAGATTGTCCCAACAGGCATTATGGATCACTTTTTGCTTTCATCCCCAGTCTCATTTCCCACAGCTTCTCCCCAAATAACCTCAGGTCTAGCATTTCAAAAACAGGCTATGCTTTGTCTGACTTAAATATTGGACCTGCTCTTTCCTCCACTGGAAGCTCTTAGTTCTGATGCCAACCTGTACTTGCTTTCCAGGATTCAGCTGAAATGTCTTCAGCAAGGAAGATCTTTCACTAACATTCCTCATTCTGCAGATACTGAAGTTCTCCCCTTTAATCCTTCAAGAGAAAATTGTGCAATTCCATTATGGCAGTTAGCATGCCATGTTATTTATTTGATTTCTGCCACTAGGCTTGGCCACCTTTAGGCTGGTATATTATTCTCATGAATAATATACTCCTGCAGTGAACTGAAGGAGTAATTGAAAACGTGGGAGAGTTTGTGCAATGAAGGTTTATTTATTTTTATTGTAAAGGCAGATATACAGATAGGAGGAGAGACCGAGGGGAAGATCTTTCATCCGATGGTTCACTCCCCAAGCAGCTGCAACATCTGGAACTGAGCCAATCCGAAGCCAGGAACCTGGAGCCTCTTCCAGGTCTCCCATGCAGGTGCAGGGTCCCAAGGCTTTGGGCTGTCCTTGACTGCTTTCTCAGGCTACAAGCAGGGAGCTGGATGGGAAGTGGGCCCACTGGGATTAGAACCGGCACCCATATGGGATCCCGGCACGTTCAAGGTGAGGACTTTAACCGCTATACTATTGCACTGGGCCCTGTGCAATGTTGAGGGCATAGATTTCCATAGTCCATTTTCCCTTTCTATTTTATTTTTAATTTTATGATATAATTCAACAGGCTCTGGAACTATAGGTTAGTGCCTTGGGCCTGAGTAAGCATGTTCTTAAAACCTGTTTCTTATCCTCCCTCCAGTTGGAGCTGTTTCAAAGAGGGTGGCAATGGTTCATGGGGAGGAGAGGTAGGATTCTCTCTGCCAGCCTGATACTGTGGTAAGATAGTTTCTGAGTAGGAGCTGTATTGAATATATAGGAGAGAGGCTGAGAGTAGTTTGCTTCATTTCTCACTTGGGATTCATGTCAAAGAGTGGTTCAAATACCACTGGAGCAACCATGTATTTTTTTTTTTTTAAGATTTATTTCATTGTATTGCAAAGGCAGATATACAGAGAGGAGAAGAGAATGAGAGAAGGATCTTCTATCTGCTGGCTCAATCCCAAGAGGCTGTAACAACCAGAGCTAAGCCGATCTAAAGCCAGGAGACAATTGTCTCTTCCAAGTCTGCCATGTGGGTGCAGAGACCCAAGGTCTTGGACAGCCCTCTACTGCTCTCCCAGGCCACAAGCAGAGAGTTAGTTGGGAAGTGGAGCAGGTGGGACATGAATTGGCATCCATATGGTATCCCAGTGGTTCTAAACAAGGATTTAGTCACTAGGCTATCTCACATTGTCCTTGTGCAGCTTATATTAGAGTAACATTTGTAGATGCAAATGGTCTTGATGAGTTCATTTGTAAAACAAAAGGATGCAGTTGGAGATGGGCATCACGTGGATCTGTGTGCACTGCACAGACTTCTGGAATGAGACCGGGAATCCTTGACACATTGCCATGTCAGAACAGCACTGGGACCTGACAGTAGAAGCTATATCAGCGAGACCTCAGTTTGCCAGCTACTGACACAAACACAGCAAGAACATACCCATGGAAGATGATGAAAGGTAGAAGGAGCAGGGTACATGACTGCAGGAGATAGCTGTAAACTGAGTTGTTATTGGAATTGTTCCATGACTATCCCAGGGAAAACTCGTAATCAGATCTCCTCTTGACACTCCAGAAACTCAAAAAGCCATTGTTAAAAACTCAAAAAGTTCATTTTTGAAAACTTCCTCACCCTATTCACTAACAATCAATTCCTACCACGAAAGTCAAGTTACTAATTCACTATTGCTTACATTTTCTTCATAGACTTCATCTCTAAGCTGACCACTATTCCTTTCAAGCAGACTGAAACTGGCTAGCCAGCTGCACCAGGGCGACCTACAGAGGACACCTGCAGTCAAAGTCTGCCTTCCAACTACAACAAAAGTTAGAGCATGAGTGGAGGCATAGCAGCCAGTTTTACAGAGTAGATTCCGATAGATTACATCTGCTGCCTGAATTCTTTCTCATACCAACCCGCACTTGGTTCTGCCATGTGTATGTCTTATCAATCAGAAATTGACTTGTTGATGTGTCTATACTCTGGTTTCTCTTTCCTAACTCCCAGGACCTTTCCCCATCTTTACGGTGGTCAGCTATACAGTCAAAGGAAGATTGGGATCATAGATTGGTTTTATGTGTATGTGGGGATGGGGGTGGGGACAGTGAACCAACCTCACTCGTTAACAGTAGTGTTAGAGGAAATTCAAAATAGTTAGAAGGATGAATATTGTTGAATACGTTTTAATAAAGAAATAGTTTTTCTATGCAAATTGAGTTTAAAGTGTTCTAATCATGATGCTGGTAAACTTACTGCATATAGATATTCTAATTTATAGTTCAGCTATGAAATTGAAGACTTGAATGAAAACAAACCTTATACACCTACCAAGTCAAAATTCACTAATTTCAAGAATACCTTCTTTAAAAAAAAATACCTGCATTAATAGCTCACAATTCTGTTGCATTTGGATGAGAAATGTAGATTTTTTTGGCAGCCGGTTGGTGAAGAACTCACCATTATGATTGTCCAGGAGGAAAGAGTCTCTTCTAAAAGGGTAGGCATATAGACTACTAGGTTTTGGCCACTGCCCCAGAATGTTATGGAGGAAAATAACATGATAAGCTGCAATGGAGTTGGTCAGCTCTGTTCATCCTGATGGATACAGTTATGCTTGAAGATTTACTGAGAGCACTCAGGAAATGACCTCAGCAGGAGGCCAATGGAATGCAGTGGATGTGGTTTCAGGAGATGAGAATTGTACTTCCCCACAATGACCTGGTCAGGGACTTCCTCGTCTTTCCCTCCGAGATGACAACCAGGCTTCATCCATTTCTGCCTAGAATACATTTATCTTTATTTTGAAAATAAAAATACAGTATGAGTGTAAGATGTTTCAGTGATGTTTGATATATGTTTAAGTGGAAAACAGGACATTATAGTCAAGCTAATTGCCTCTTCACCCTGTTATCATTTCGTGGTTGCATGTGTCTTTGTGTATGGAACACTTACGTTCTCTCTTAGCAAGTTTTCAGGGCACATTGCAGGATTATTAACTGCACTTTTCAGGCTACTCTCTATATCTCCAGGATTTATGTTGTAATGTGCTCAGAAAATGTCAAGTACTGGAGGTACTATGCTAATCCTACTTTGCTTTAATTTTCAGTGTTTCTAAGGAAATGGAAATATTTAATAATCTAAGAGGAGTTTTCAAAAATTCCTGGAAAATGTGCATTATGAAATAAAAAAACTGCATGGATTTCAATTTTTTGACAACAAAATAAATGTGCCTTTTAATTTTATTTTTCCATGACGTTTTTAAATCGCTCTTATACCCTCAGTGCATCTTAGTTGGTGATGTGGAATTCACTAAGCGCAGTAATTCTGTGTTGCCTCAAGGTCTCATTATGGTATTATGAATTAGAAGAACTCGAGGGGAAAAAAGTCTCTGTCATTTTCTCCCTTTTATACATTTAGTTATGAATTAGGCTTCTCAGTTGTGACAAGGGACCAAATCCATCATTTATAGTTTTATCATGGTATAGAACATTTTTCAATTATTTACTCAGCAAATATTGTTTGACCACCATGTATACGAAAACATTTACTGTGTTTTAGATACTCTTAAAAATATGGTAGCACTGATGCCCTGAGTGTTAGACAATTCTGTTCTTCCCTTCACATATTTGCACAAACAAGTTGCTTCTGTCTCACTTGGAATAACTGAAATGGTATCTCACATTTACTAATCAAAATAGTTCTTGATGACGAATAAACTAAATGATAGCTAATGGCTTGGAAAGGAAATATGGGAACAAGGCTCCTGTAATGCAAGGTTCAGATTTACAGAAAGGCCTTCCTTAGCTTTTGTGAAGTCATCACATTTGCTGTGTCTTTCTTTAATATGTTCTCTTGCACTTAATATTTATATTGAAAAACATGGGATACATGCATGCATGTCAGTGCAGTGTGAAAAAGGATAGTAAGAGTACGTCTGAGGGACTCTAAGAGCCCTGGTTTTCTGTGACCACTAGAGGAGATTAGTAGATGGATGGTTAGGATGTCTTGAGAATGTGGTTCAGACTTGCATGTTTCCTATGCTGTTAGGCAGTCTATCTTCTACTCCCAAGCCTCACAGAAAAAAAAAAAGAAAGGATGAATTCACACAATAATTCAGATAGTTCCACCACGTTGCTTTAAATGTATGCACAGTGTAGCACACAAACGGGACCCTTAATCCCACTGACTGCTTTAGGCTGGTAGGGGGTGGGGTGTAGCCTAGTCTGGCTGTTTAAAAGCAGCCAACACCATCTTGGCTGTGGTGGCCAGGGTGTTAACAACACCAGGCTTTGGCAGCTGGCAGCCCTGTGATGAGCTCTGAGGACTTGGGGGTGTGGATTTACTACCCAGGGACATCCAAGGATAAGGCCGCTGTATGTGTAGGTGAGGAATGAATCCTGAGGGACTCCCAAAGACAGGTAAGTGACAGGACTGAGACCTGGTAGTTTGGAGGGGAGAGGCCGGAAGAGCTTTATAGGACAGAGTGATACACCAACCCAAATAGGGCTCCTGAGATGGGCTTGTTATTGGTATCGCTGATCACCACACATCAGCCCACACATTAACTATGTTTGGAGGCATGTCTAGTAGATTTCAGTACCTGAGTAAGTGTTGGAACAGGTGATGGGTCACAATAGGCAGGGAGAGCCATGATATTAACCAGCACTCAAGAGAACCTGGTCCAGGAGTAGACTCTGTGGAGGATATGTGGCCCAACTCTTTGGAAATACATGTCCTGCTGGTTATCTTAAGAGTGGTGTTGGACTAAGATAGGTGTGACCATGGAACCCCTCAACACTCATGGGTACTAGGGCTGAGAATAGGCTGGGCAGATCCAGGCCGCAGCATCTGCATGTGCATCCTAAAACAGGGTATGGGTGGTCTCAGCTGGAATATTCACTAGCTCATACAAGGCCAAGATGAAGTACAGGATATGCTGGACAATGGCCTAGCAGCCAATGGCATGCATGAGATTTGAGTCTGGGAGTGGGTTGAAGGGGGTGTACAACTTTGAAAAGTCCCCAGTGGGTCATAGCTGCCATTGGTGAGCACATATTCCAGACCTGGGGGCTCCTTCTGTTGGCAAGTTTGGGTAGGTTTGGGAAGGGCATGGACCTGGCAGGGTTGAACAAACCTTAGCTCACTGGCAAGAGCAGAAACCAGACTGGAGCACAGATCATATCAGGCTAAGCTGTCACACCTACCGGTTTGCATGAGCCAGGAATGGGAGCAGACTAAGCAGGGCCAGGTTGTAGCACCCACCAGTTAGAGTTGAGACTGTGGGGCAGGCTAGGTCAGGTCAGGCAACAGCATCTGAAGGCAAAGGGCAAAACAGGTGAGGAACTGTGCCAAGCTGGGTCAGAGCAACAGTGACACATGTGAAATCTGTGGTTGGGAACAGGCCTGATTGAGGGGCAAAGGGAACATCCTGGCTGGGTTGTGGTTCCCTCTGGTGAGTGCAAGGGCTGGAGTGGGGCTGCTATCTGTTCTGGACATGGCTGCAGTGTCCCTCGGCACAAGTATGGCTTGCATCTGGGGTGCACCAGACTAGGCCAGATTCTACTACCCACTGGTGTTCATGAGGACCAGGGTAGGTGTAGGACTGGTTGGGCAAGATCTCTGCCCTTGCAGAGTCATGTGTGAGCTCTTTCTGGGTGTGGACCAGGCTTGGTTGGGCTGTAACATCTAATGGTAAAAACTAGAATGTATGAAGGCTGGTCAGAAAAGGCCACTGTTTCTGCTAGGACAGGAGGTAGACTGAATAGGGCTGGCCCACGGGACCACCAGTGAGCATGATCTCTGACACTGGAAGAGATCCTGGTGGAGGAGCTTGGGCAAGGACACAGTCCCTGCAGGTGAGTGCAAGAACCACAATAGGGAGCAGCCTGGATGAGGACAGGTAATGGTACATGCCAGCATACGTTTGGTACAGTTTGCAGGAGAACCAGGCTGGGCAAGTTCATATCACCCACTGACAAATCCAAGAACCAGAATGGAGTGTGAGTCAGGTCAGGTCGGGCCACAACACAAGCCAGTTCATATGAGGGACTGAGGACCTGTTAGGGTGGGCTAGGTTGTAGTCCCCACCAGCATCAGCTGGAATTGAGGGTGAGCCAAGCCTGGCCATGCTGAGGTGAGGTGGGCCATGCCAGATTAGGCCACCACACCCAACTAGCACATGTGAAATCCGGGGGCACAGGGTTGAACCTGGAAGAGGGGTTGTCAGGGGCTTCCCTGCTGGACCACTATTCCCAAAGGTGAATGGGAGAGCTGGGATGGGGCAGATCAGACAGGGCAGGTCTAGAACAGCTGTTGGCCTGCATGTGAGCAAGATCAGTGGAATGCTGGCCTGGGTTTACTGTTCCTACTGGTATGTACAAAAGCAAGAGTGGGTGTGAGTTGTCTGGGCTTTGCTGCAGCATCAGCTGGCAGATGCTGGCATGGGGGACAAATTCTGCCAAGTAAAACTGCAGAACCACCTGGAGAGTGCAAGATCCAGGAGTTGGAGTGGGCCCATTAGAGAAATAGTGGACACCTCCCTCGTGGCTTGGCACTCCAACTGATGAGCATGAGAACTGGGACTTGGGCAGGCATGGCTATCTTGAGAATACTACCCACTAGCAGGTATATGGGCTGTATAAGTGGGCTGGTTGGGTTGAACCAGCCATGTTCATTGACATGTATGAGAGCTGAATGGGATATGGGATATGAACCAGTCAGTTGTACAGGCATGGGAACCAGGGCATGGGCTGGACAGGGGTTATTGCAGTCACTCCAACTAGGCTGCAGCTCTCACTGGTTTGCATGGGGACTGAGTGTGTGGTGGGCAGGACCAGGCTGGGATGCACCACCCATTGAGTTGTGTAGAAGAGGGGGCTGGAGACAGAACTGACCCAGCAATTGAAACCACCAACATGTGTGTAGGCTGATTTGCGTGATAGACTGTGCTGAACCTTGTATTGGCAAGCCCATGCAAAAATTAGGTCTGGGATCTCCTCAGATGAAGTTTCTTTGGGGATTATCCCAACTGAATTGCTGGACTCAGAACCCCAAATATAAATAGAATTAAAGGTTCCATAATCTGCTTGTAGAGTGCATGTATCAGAGATGGGCCTCCTCAGTAACTTAGATGGAGAAATAGACAGCTATACAGGTGCACATGGAGGATATGGCAGTACATTGGAGTCTGCAGAGAACATCTGGTACCATAACAGAAGACAGAATAAATTGAGCAACTATCCCGGTCAAGTATTGGCAGCGAATATCTGGGCAAACAGAGGCTTTAAGATGAACTGTGTCAGCCAGTGGATTCTGTAGAGATTTCATTGTCTTTGGAGTGGCAAGATTGGCAGTAATTCAAAGCTGTTGAACTATTGAAAACACTTGAGCAGACCCCTTGCAGCATGTCCCAAAGCAGAGACCCTGGGATGGTGTCAGGTGGTTGTCCTTCATCCCAAGGTGCAGAGCCATTTGGGAGGCTGGGTGTGGCTTTTCCCCCTATGTCTCCCCTTGCCCCAGATACTGGAAGGGAAAAAAGAGAATGTGGAAATAATGGTCTCACCCACCTTCCTGTAGTCCTTAGCCCTTTGCACCCAAATCAACTGTGTAAAAATCATCAAAAATAGAAATAATTACCTTAAATATATTTGTAAACAACAGACACATGCATATTGACTTCCCTTATGTCATTTTTATACTATCAAAGTGGTGTCTCTAAAGTTTGATACAATTTCACTTTTCACTATTTTCAATAACATATCAAATATCCTTTTACATATTTGTGAAATTTTTGGTTATCTTTTTGGAATGGGATGTGAAAAGAATTTCAAAAATCATGCATTCCAAGTTGTATTCCTCTGAAAAATGTTGATTGTTATTGTTGAGTCAGTCTGTGCTTCTACCTATGATGTGTAAAACTCAACTCTCATCTCATACCAAAAACTAAACAGCTGTTTTTCCTTGTGAAATTTGACTTGTTTCCTTTGTGTTTCTTTAATCACTAGGGAAGTTAACACTTTCATATGCCTTTCTTTTATGTGAAGGTCTTTAGTGCAAATTCTACTTTCCCAAAAATAGGAAGAGTGGAAGCAGTCATAGAATCCTAGTCTCATCCATTCCCTTTGGCTTCCCCTGCTGCCTTGCTCCCCATCAACCACTCTCGTTGCCTAAAGCACTCCTTAGCAACAGCTGCAACAGTATATGCAATGCATCCTATAAAACAAGATAAACTGATATTGGTGACTTCAGATGTAAAGCAGCTCAATTCTTACATGAGCAGTGTGTGGGACTTTAGTAAAACTGCACCAGGGACAGGAAACTCTTAAAAGAGAACAGAAGAAAGCAATTGGTAAGCCAGGCATCTCCTTGGTCTTGCTAACACTTGCACTTTGTAAATGTCACGTGTAAGCTATTCCAATGAAATTTCAAAGCCAAGGAAATGGAAATGAAAGGTCTAGGTCATAATTCATGGTGTTACCAATTAACAGAAAAAACTATGTAAATGAGATGGGTCATTTAGAAAACCCCAGAGTCCTTACTTCTAAATAATGTGAACTACCTGAAATTTGCCAAATTGTTTACATTTTGAAGTATTTGTCACTTATATGGTGAAAGATGGAACTAAGTTGAACTAAATTCAATCTAAAAAGTGCATTTATTTAAAAAATGCATTTATTGTTGAAATGGAAAGAATAAAGAGGAATAAAGTAAGAGAAATCTATGGCTCTGTTTAACTTGGCAGTTAATACAGAGTACCTTTGAAAAATTTCCGATTTGCTAACTACTCTCTAAATCTGCCCGTATGTAAAAATACAATAAATCATCCAAGGAAGATGTGACTGTTTTTAAAGTAGTTTAAATAAACCAAAAGGCCAAACAATTTCATAGCATTTTGAAAGGAGCATTTTATATGTGTGTTAGCCCTAAGTTTAGGAAAATATCCTTTGGGAAAGAAGGAATAATGCCAGAAATAATTGTCAAATATAAAGTGGTTTCAGAAAATGATTATTAACTCACAATTGCCCTACAGATATATATAAATGTTGAGGAAGTCTGAATTCCATAGGGATTTTCATCACTTCATCCACAGTGTTAGGAAAGAAATCTGAAATCTCCCCGTTAGCATTGAGAATGAGCTCCAAGGTATAAACCAGATGGGATCTGCTTGCTGGACCCAGTGCCTAAGCTGTTGGTGAGGCCCCAGGCACAAAGAGAAGGGAGAATTCACAGCCACCCTCAGAGCAGTCTAAACTTACTGTGTCCTGACACAGGGAGAAAGGAGTGTTATTTACTCTGGCGACTGCTTGGCTGATAGAAGATAGAAGGTCAACCAGCTGGTTTTGAAACTTAATTTACTATCTTCTAGATTCACATTGTATTTATTTGAGAAGGAAGAGTAGCTGAAGGCTCTTATTTCTTTTCCTGTGACCATAGCTAAAGGAAACCAAAGTGAATTTTCAAAGCATTTATTACCTGCTAAATGCATATTGCCCATTAGATTATAGGGCTGTTTTCTGTCCCCAAGTCATTTTGCTGGCAAGTCAGATTAGAGTGAAATTTATTAGAGATGAAAGCAGGTGTCAATTTCCAACATGGTTGCTCCTCTCAAGTGATTGCAAGGGAGGAAAATGAGAAAATGATGTGAAAGGAAGAGATAATAGTTAGGGTGTTCTGCTAAAGACTGTGTCTTTCTCAACTGATAAGCACACAACAATCACTCATTAAGAATTTTCTGGGTATCTACTTGGTGCCTGGCATTGCTTTTTGTGCATGTTGTGTTTGAAAAGCTCTGTCTAGTAGTACTATTCCCAGTCGAGTAGCAGAGCTTTTGAAAATAGAAAGTGAATTTACCAGACAATGAATTCCACATGCACAGGATGAGGATTTGACAATTTAATGTAGTAAGGTGTGGAAATGTGAACCACAGTTACTTCGGAGAAGCAGTTTTGGGGAATTAAAAGATACTTTCTTCCTTTTTTCCCTTCCTTCCTTCTTCCTTTGCTTCTTCTTTCCTTTCTTCCTTCTAAATTCATACTCAGCCATTGTATTTCTAAAGACTAAGCTTTAGCCAAAGCAAAGATTTCAACGTAGCAGCCCCTTTGAGTAGAATACTCATTGGAATAATAATAATATTTTGATAGGACAGACAGTTTCATAGGGACGGAGCAGAGGGACTGAGTTAGCACTGTAGAAACTGATGCACCAGTGGGAAGTTTTCACGTCCTTGTCTGGACAGTGTGGACAAATTCAGAAATGGATGGTGATGCCTACACTCATGCCTGTGTTAGGACATTGTCTTCGAGTGGGGGTGAACACTCCTGTGGCCATGTGCTGATGAAGAAATGAGGCCACCAGAGGGATCACATTTGTTTTTGAGATCTATGTTGGTCATGGCAGAAGTTGGGAAACAAGAGTAGCTTCTTACAGAGCCATTGTTCAAGATCCCAGTGGGGCCCAACTCATAGTATTGAGCTTCTTTATTCCCAAATGCTACAGTTAGGATTTTAGTTTGGGAATTCCCCAAAGGTATCTGTGTTGAATATTAGGTCCCCAAAGTCTTATATTAATAAAAGAAAATGGAAATTTAACACAATTGTGTATTTAGACGTGGGACCCTTGGCCATTGTCTTGAAATGTTAGGGTGGATCTCTCATAGGCTACTCAAGTGAAACTTCAAAGACAAATGAATGATGGAAATGAAGGAGAAGCATAGATCATAATTCACAGCAATGTCAATTTACAAAAGAAATCCCGGTGGTTTTGTAAGAGATCAATTGGTCATAGATGCATGCTTGTGTATTACCTCTTGCAATGTGGCATTGTATGCCACATGGGGTCTCTATCAGGAAGGATGTCATCATTAGATGCTAGACCAATTTCGTATACCTAATTTTAGATTGAACCTCAAGAACCTTAAAGCCAGCTTACCTTTATAGGTTTTTTTCCAGTTATTTAATTATAGTGACACCAATCATACCAACAGATATCAGAAGCAAACTACATAATAATAAAAACCAGAAAGATTATTTGATGTTCTCTGTCTCCATTTCAGGCAAACTGATATTAGGCATGTAGATTCAGTTATGTGTCAATGTGGTTAATAATATATTAAAAGGATAATTTATTTAGATAGTTACATAGCCATAATATGAACACTTGACCGTGATTGAGATTGAGAGCTGTGGAGTCTCCTTGTTTTGTGGCTTTTGATCATCCTGGTTTCTGTGATATTCCAGTAAGAGGAGTTTTCTTTCCCAGTAGTTGGAATGTTGTCATGACTAATTTCTGACAGCCCTTACCTCAGTGTCAGTTATGACCTGTGTAGCAGAGTTCTTGCGGAGCGTGTCTCCTCCTATTCTAGGTACTTGCAGAGGAACAGAGGGGAAAGAAGTTCACCTAGTTCTGGTAAGGCCTGCTGGTGTCTGAGTGCTCTACTCAAGAAAGCTAATCTCCCTGCTTAATGAGAAACATGCAGCCTGGACATTGTGGAACAATCCAGGAACAGCCCAGATAGGAGGGTTTCCACTCTGGTTTTAGTACAGTCACAACCTATTTGCCCGATAGTGTTTATGAATGCACACTAACCAAGGGAAAACTGAGGTGTTGTTGGCCTGTTGTCACTTAACACATCCTTGCCTAATGTGTTAGGTGGGTGTAATTACTGAAACCTCCCTTATTTTAGACCTATCTGCTAGAACGAGACTGGTATGATGTTTCAGGGGACCAAACGAACTACAGAGCTTGAAAACATTTCAATCTGCAGTAGATTAAGTCCTATAAAAAGCATATGTGTGTACCTTTGTGGACTCATTTGAGATATGTGTGTGTGCTTGTGGTGTGTATATGTGTGTGCGTATGTGTGTGTGAGAGAGAGAGGAAGGTAGGGAGGGAGGGAGGGAAAGAAGAGTTAAGGACATTGGGATGGTGGACAAAATAAATATCTGAGAGATTTTACCCTTTGGAAAAAGGCAGTAATACCGAAGAACTATTTTTTCTCCTTATGAAGCCTTTTGTAGTAGAAGATTATTAATATTTTAAGTAATGTTGGATAAACCTCAACCTTTTTGTTGTACTAACATCTTCATGCAATCACCTTTTTTTGCAAGGCACATTTCTGCCAAGGATCTTATAACTTAAAGAAACATTTAATGACTTATCTGTAAACACTAAAGATGTAAGGAACTTTGATCAAGTTGCATGAATTGCTTTAAGATTCCTGTGCTGTGAGATTGCAATGAATGTTTATACTTCTGTTAATAAAATTCTATCAAGCAGATGATGGGTACCAATTACAGGCAATCATACTGAATATGATTTTCATAATTCCTGAAGTGTAATCTTTAGATGTTGGTTTGCAGACTTTAAATACAACATCTTTGATCTTCAACAGCTTCTACAGCCTGTGGGATTTGAGCCTTTCCATTGGGGAAGAGCAGGGGTAAGAGAAAATGCTTCTGGTGTCTGCTAAAGTGTAGCGCAAGATCAGCTTGTGGTAAAGCCACTGAGTAATAGCTTCCTATCTTAGCAGGTGGGTCTGAGCTGCAGCAACAAATGAATCCCCACTGGTACAATGGCTTAGAGGCAGCACACTTTTACTTCTTATTCAACTGATTTCTTAGCTACCAGGAAGCAGGAACCTGTCATCTGATGGCCTCACTCTCTTTGTCACCTTCAGCATCCAACCTGTAGATCCAGTTCTTACAAGGGCTGCATTGGAAATGGTACACATCCTTTTTGCTCACACTTCATTGGTTTGATTCCAATCACACTGGCATCTGCTTTCATGGAAAACTCAGAAATGAACTATGCTTGGAGTCTCCAGAAAGAAGAAATGGAAATTTGATGAACATTTAGATGTTCACAATATCTAATTATGATTCCTATGAGATCATTTCTTTTGAAGAAATATGTTTAAAAAGGGCTTGGCTGAGGTTCTATCTTGGACCTGTTACATCAAGCAGTATGTCTCAGGAAAGGGAGGCAAAAGCAATTGCTATAAATTTTCTGGGAACAAATAATTGCTCACTTGCTGTCTTACCAGCTCAACTTTTCCACAGGCTCTCCTCATGAGAACGAGGATCTTAACCACTCCTACAATGTAAGCAATTCACATATGCTCTGGATAAACATTTTTCCTGACAACATGTTTTATTTTGTATTACTTTGAACATATTATATAAATGTATGTACATATACATGTGTACTTATGTAAATACACACATATATATGCTGTTAACTAATAGCATATAGAATGACATAGGATTATAAATTCCCTTCATAGCTTATTTCAGTCAAGTATTTTGTAGGTTATTCTACTGGTAAATGAAGCCTAGAACAGAGGAAATATGGGGTGTGATCTCACAGCCAAAACAGACTTATCAAAGAGAAATAAACTTGTAGAGGTGGTCAAATGATGGAATGCATGTGGAGCATGCACATGGCAGCAGCTTGGTCCTGCAGCAAACCAGGTTAAGACAGTTTTGGTGGTGGGGAGCACAAAGTTAGGGGTTTGGAAGGGCGGGCAGTGAGTGGAGCTAAGGCAGCTTTTCAAAAGCTATTCAAATTCAGTAAGCCTTCCTCTCTGAGCTAGGTGATTGGAAAGGAATTTAGACAGTGGGTTGGGGAAGAATACAGTAGGAATACAGTTGAAGTAGGGGGCAAGAATCACTGCTTCCCATTGCACTTCTGAATATTCCTTTAAAAACTTAATTTGCAATGAATAGTGATTTGGAAAACTAAGGGAAAGTTGCTGTGTCCAGAGTTTGGGTCAATGCAAAAAAAAGAAAAAAAAAAAAAGGATGAGTGAATCTGGGAATGGAGTCAGGTTGATAGGCTATAACTTTACAGGACTGCAATCCTTTGCCACTCCTCAGGGCACTCTAGACTTTGGGACAGTGAGTTCGCCTGTTTTGGAGTTTCCAGACTTAGTAAACAAAATCCAGAGCATTCAAGTAATTTAGGTTTCAGATGGATGAACAATGAGAACCTTTTTTGTGTAAGTCTGTCTTCGGAGACATTTAGGAAAATTCTATGTTATCTGGCAGCCCCTCTTCCTCCTCTCCTGCATGTTTGGACTCTAACCAATATTTCTACAAACCTGAAAGACCATGGTGAATCCAGGTAGTGAAAGCATTGGGAAAAAAATTTCTGTTATCATAATCACACCTCTATTCCCTAATCTTCATTTAGAAGGGAGGAATCTGCGTGAGATGTTTTACATTGCATTTTTCTTTTGCCGGCTATAGAGGAAACTTTTACAAATGGGGATTGAGAATATAGATCTCTTGAACACAATTAGGAATCCTTGGTCTCTATGGAAATGTTGAGAGAAAAAATTATGACAGAACCAAACTTTAGTCCTTCCTCTGGAAGGCTATCTTAAATTACCAATTAATGCACTAACATAACAATATTTTCTGTGGAAACCTAAGTACTTGGGATAGAAATGCTTAATGGTTAATTGGAAAGATCCCATGTATAGTAACAGCCTTGAGAATGATTGACTTCCCCCTCCCCCCAAAAAAATCAGTCTGACTTTTCCAAAGGCATTTTCAGTAGATGGTGTCATTGATTGTTTCACACAAAAATAATTACATGGAGTACACTAGGCCAGTTTTCTGCATTCTTCATCATATAGCATCTTGCAGTCACCAGGGAAATAAAGCCATCATGAGCAAGGGTGTTTGGGTAGAACTGGGTGTAAGAGTGTCCAAAATGCAGTTGCTTGGAGTGTGTGAAGGAAAAATTGAGCCATGAGAGCAGACTTGAATCTGTTATGAATTCCAGAGCTGACAGGGCCCAGGAAGGCCTTCTTCCGGGGGTTTTGCAGAGAATACGAACTCCTCTTATAGAACACAGATGCTCTGTTGGAAGGAAGTAATTCAGATCAGAAGCTGGGCAGCATCCAGGGTCGTGAACTTAGAGTTTAAAATATTTGTCTGTGACCCCACCAGCAGCTAGGATTTCCTGCTGACCCTAGGAATTCAAAGGATTCTAAGCTGGCACACAAGTTTCCCTCCTCCTCTCAGCCCAGATGTCAACAAAGAGTTTCTAGGCCTTGAAACAGGTAGCACAGTTTTAGTGTTTTTTGCTGTTGTTAATTAAGGGCTGAGGTCAACACCTTGAATAATAGAAATGGCCAAACTATGTCTTTAAATAATGTTATTTGAAGGGAACCAATATGAATTCGCCAAGTTAGATAAATGACACCCATAAAGTAGGATTTTAAAAGTAAGAGCAGCTGTGTTATTGTTAAAGGAATGAAGCAGATGGAATCCATAGGGTCCCAGGCTGGCTAGAGCCTAGTAGACTAAATTTTAAAACTGATGGTTAAGTGTTAAGATATACAAAAACTGCAAACTGGTTTGCCTGGAAGAAGCTGTTCATTTTGCAGTGAATATGGGGCCAGCAAAAAAAAAAAAAAAGTAATTCTAAACTTGGAGATTATTTTTTAATATATTTTTAATTATTCATATAAGGTGAATCAATTTCATGTATTTCACAATACAAATTTAAGTACATAATAATACTACCACCCTGTTCTCCCTCCTACTCAGATGCCCTGTTCCCTCTTCTTGTTCCTTCGTTCTTTTGTATTTAAAATTTTATTTCTCAGTTCACTTCTTAGATCCAAGCTTATCATTGCATTAGGTAAAAAACATGGAACAAATAGTAAGTAGATACGTAAAACCACTGTTACTCAAGATTTGGACAAAGGCTGTAATGAATTATCAAACTGCAAAACATCAGTATTACATAGATTACAAATTTTTACACTATGTGTGAGATATTGCAGATCAGGAAGAACATGATATTTGTCTTTTAGGAACTGACATTTCACTAAGCACAATGATTTCCATTGCATCCATTTTATTACGAAAGATAGGATTTTGTTCTTTTTTATGGCTGAGTAGTATTCCATAGTCTATGTACTGTATTTTCTTCATGCAATTATCTGATGCTGGTCATCTGGGTTGATTCTGTATCTTAGCTATTGTTAATTGAGCTACTATAAACATGAGTATAAAAACAACTATCTCTTATGCTAATTTCCTTTCATTTGAAGAAATTCCCAGGGGTGAGATGAAAGATCATCTGGCAGATCTATTTTAATATCTCTAAGGAACCTCCTATTTGTCCTTCATAATGATTGTACTAATTTCTAACATTCAGTCCCACAAAGAAGGGCTTAAGGTACATTTTTTCCTCATGTTTTTGCCAGTGTTTGTTTGTTTTCATTGTTGAATGATAGCCATTCTAACTGGGATGAGATTATTTTGAATTAAAAGTATCTATTAGGGTCCCACATGGTAGTCTAGCGGCTAAAGGCCTGGTTTTGAATACACTGGGATCCCATATGGGCGCTGGTTCCAATCCTGGCGGCCCTACTTCCCATCCTGCTCCCTGCTTGTGGCCTGGGAAAGCAGTTGAGGACAGCCCAAAGCCTTGGGACCCTGCACCTTTGTGGGAGACCTGGAGGAAATTCCTGGATCCTGGCTTTGGATTGGCTCAGCATTGGCTGTCGCAGTTACTTGGGAAGTGAATCATTGGATGGACGATCTTCCTGTCTGTTTCTCCTCCTCTCTGTATAACTGACTTTCCAATTAAAAAAAAGGAAAAAATAAATATTTTTGAAAAAGTATCTATTAAAGGATGAGAAGGTATAATTGTGATTCATATCAGTATGAAATAAACATAAACCAAAATTTTATTTAACTCATTAATTGAGGAAATAGATACAAAAATTAATCTAAGGAAAATTGAGAGAAATGTTTATGCAAAGTTATTATGCTGAATGTGAATTTGCTACTCATAAATTAGTTTTTACAGAGGTATGACAGAGGAGAGCAGTAGAGGAAAATTGGTTATCCTCCCACTGATACAAAACTAATTTATATGTCTATAGACAAAAATCACTTTGCATTGTTTTAGTTATATCCAATTTACAGAATTGGAGAATTTCAAGTAGCTTAAAATCAAGAAATGTTGAAAACCCCAATGAGTCAGAAGATCTGGAATTATACAATGCCTGGTTTTCCATTGAATATATCCAATAATCTTTCTGATATGTTTAATGCTCTTAACAATTTATCCTGACATATGAAGGGACTTGAAAAGAATCCATGGAAAAAGTGAAATTAAAAATAAGATAATTTTGCTGCAAAATTTTGAAATACATGCTCTCCCCCACCCCCCATCTGTGTTTTGTCTGGACTTTTGGAGATGATATATACGTCTCTTGAAAATAAGGCAGAGGACACAGTGCAATGGTTCAACTGACTAATCCTTCACCTCCGAGTGCAGAAATCCCATATGGGCACTGATCTGGCTGCTCCATTTCCCTTGCATTTCCCTGCTTGTGGCCTAGGAAAGCAGTAGAGAATGACCCATAACTTTGGGCCTCTGTACCCTCATAGGAGACACGGAAGAAGCTCCTGATTCTTGTATTCAGACTGGATCAACTCTGGCCATGTGACCACCTGGGAAGTGAATCAGTGGATGAAAGATCTTTCTCTCTGTCTCTTCTTAGTAGATCTTCCTTTCCACCAAAAATAAATAATCAAGCCTTTGCTCAGCTAAAAAGTATAAGTTGCATGAATATTATGCAATCATTAATGGCTTTCTCTGTCTGAACTCTCAAACTACTTATTTCCTGCTATCAACCCTTCCTACCCTTTGCCCCTGTCACATGTAATTGTCCCATCCACATGTACTTGGCCTCTTTAAGCATTTGTACCAGTGCTGAATGCCAAAGATAAAAATACACTGGGAATGAGAAGGGAAAATCAAAGTTGAATTTTTATGATAAAATTGAAATAAGCAACTCAAAGGTTCATAGACAGGCTCGGCTTGGAGCAGCACACAGATTTTCACCTGTCTTTGTAGGTGAAACATACTTAAGGCAGCCTTCTTGGCTTAGAAGACATTCTTGGCTGAAAAAACATTCCTAGGAGTTTCGTGGAATTGTCCTGCTATGATTTTCCACTGGAAAGGGCTTTTTGATAAACTGCAGAAGGTTAGATTTACTCAGATAAAATTTGTCGTTAAGTAGGCTCAGCAGAGAACCGTAGATGCATTTAAAGAGTAGAGCTAAGGAAGTATTATAGAGAGTCTCAATGGGTGAGCCTGGACTGAAGAAGCATGGGATTCATGGTGCCAAAATGACAAGTGCCTTCTAATACTTGTGCTCTCCAACTCCCATTGTAGCAGAAAAAAGACAAGTGAAGCCAGTTAGAGAAAGGAGTATGTTCAAAGACCTTTTGGCTCCTGTATTTTTCCATGACTTTTCCCTGTGGAGCCTTTGCTCTGGTTCTGTGACTTCTACATATTTGGACACATGAAAAGCTGTGTCACCTACAGGCTGCTTCATGTGGCCTAGAGATTGTTTACAGAGATTTGGAATACCTTCAAGTCATGTTTACAAGATTCATTGGACATGTGAGTCGGTCAGTCTTTCCCATGCTGTGTTGCTCTCATTTTCCCTTTGAGATACTCTCACAAATGTTCAGTACTCTAAATGTAGGAACATTGTTTTTTAAGCAGCCATGCAGACACCCTTAAATTCTTACAGGGAGAGAATGAGGGGGAAAGTGAAAAAGACCTTAGTTTAAAACCATATATCGAGAAGAGACAAGGAGATCATTGAATTCTGTATGAACTTAAACTTTTCTGGGAGCATGAAATTATATCTTGTAATGTTCCTCCCATGTATAACCTAAGACTCCAGCAAACTAACTTGATTTAAGTTTTTGTGAAATCTACTTTGGTGGTAATAACATAGGCAGCGTGACTCAGTGCACAAAATCCTTTCATCTACATGAACAAGCCCATAATATAAACCAGAGCGATTTTCGGTTTCCCTCAGTCTGTCCCTGAGACCATACGATGCTATGTAAACAATGAGCAGGCCCCCTCGGCACATAACTCTCTACAGAAATGAACTTCAAAAGACATTTGTGGTATTTCATTCACAAGTATTTCTAATTTGGGGCAGATGTACATATGCAAAACAACCCCGTCAGCTGTACACAGTGTTTATATTGTGAAGCCTTTGTTCCTCTGTGCTGCTCTTTTCCTTCACTCCGTTGTAATTTGTTTAGGGGCTGGAGAGTCAAGGGTGGGCAGCTGCCCGGAGGCTGCCAGGCTGGACGTGTGTGGCCTTGGGGAAAGTCTGCTTTGAAGGAGAATACTGACTCTGGATTTTCAGCACTAGGAAGAATGTTCAAGGGAAACCAAGGGTGTATAAATTCCTTTGTCTGCAAATCAGGAGAAGGAATTTTCAGAGTTGCCTGGCAGGATGCCTTTTGTCTTTTAGGATGCCTTAGTATTAACTGCCTCTGTGCAGACAGAGCTCAACAATCCCTTGCCACCACCTCCAACTTTCAAAGTACAGTGTTTCTGTTCTTTCTGTAAATCCATTTCTCCATTATCAACAGTCTGGGAGATCCGAGAGAGATGGGAATGACGTTTCTCATTCTTGATTCACGTGCTACATTCAGTGATGTTAGAAAGAATTTCTGTGAAATTTCACAAACTTCCATTAATCCATGTCTTCAAATTCACTCTGTCGTTAGATCTTTTATCCATATCTCACTGCCACCATCTTCCTTCACATGTTGAAAACTATACAAACTTGGTAACTTTCTGGTCTCTGAGTTTTAATTTTAGGTCTTCCTGAAACTCTGTTGATTACATAATTGTCATGTGCAGATCTGACATCCATACCCTTCTTAGCAAAGCTTTGGGTGTCTGTGGTGTTTAAGTGATGGCTCTAAACCTTGAAGTATTGTTACCATATTCACCATCTCTATCCATTACGTGTTTTAATCCATTTGTGTCCTTACTCTCTCGTGAGCACTTGTGGCAACCCTTCTTGTTTTATCCCTTCTTGGTGTGCCTGCTCTTCTACTCCTTTTAACAGTTTCGATCCAGTATCAGCTCAACTGTGAAGCCTTCTGTAACCACGCTGTTGCAAACTTAACTCTCTCTTCCCCAAACCCATGTCTGATCCACAGTCAGTTTTATTCAGTCCATTGTTTTTGAACACCACTATGCATTGCCTTTTATTTAATCACATTTTCAGCCTGTGAAGTATGGGGCTTTACTGTGATCCTAAGTTTCTAAATAACAGGAACACTTTTTAAAATTACTTTATATGTTTCACTAATTAAAATATAATTGATAAATAAAAAGGATTCCATGAAGCAACATCTAGAGAATTCAGTTTCTGTAGGGCTGAGGAGAAAATCCTTTCTGCTCTCAAGGATAATTACATCATTGAAATAAATGGACAATATTAGCAGGGGAAAGATATAAACACTTCCCATATTTATAGGGGCACAACAGCACAATGCATACCCAATAACTCAAAAAGGTTGGGGGGCCCGGCGCGGTGGCGCAGTGGTTAAGGTCCTCGCCTTGCACGCCCGGGATCCCATATGGGTGCCGGTTCTATCCCAGCAGCCCCACTTCTTTTCCAGCTCCCTGCCTGTGGCCCGGGAAAGCAGTCGAGGGCAGCCCAAAGCTTTGGGAACCTGCACCCGCATGGGAGACCCGGAAGAGGCTCCTGGCTTCAGATCGGCATAGCATTGGCCGTTGCGCTCACTTGGGGAGTGAATCATCGGATGGAAGATCTTCCTCTCTGTGTCTCCTCTCTGTATATCCGCCTTTCCAATAAACAAAATAAAAAAAAAAAACAGAAAAACAAAAAGGTTGGGAAGTTTGTATACTCTTTTTAAAAGCGAGAAAGTAGGGAGGGCTAAGCTCTGTCAGTTTCAAGCAATCAGTTCAACCAGTGCTGCTTTCTGAGTCTTTATATCAAAATAATGGTTAGATGTCTTAATAAGGATATCTGTTATTAATACTATCAGTCATTTGAGACATAGAAAGAGACACTGAACAGGTACATTATCTTAGAATTAATTAAGTTTATGGAAAGATTTTGGCAGATCAGTTAGTTGAAGAAAACAGGTGGTTTGAAGATTTTGAAGTAGTTTAATTGCTTCATTTGTGAATAGGAACAAACTTTATGTAAAACATCTTTAGTGGAACATACAGTGCCCCTGCAGTGCCATCATCACATATCTGTACCAGTTCAGCTTGCTATGGCTCCACTTCTGATCCATTTCCTTTCTATGGGAAAGCACTGGAGAATATCTCAAGTAGATGGGCCCTTACCATCCATGTGGGAGATGAGATTCAAATCAAGCTCCTGACTCCTGGCTTCTGCCTTGCCCTGTCTTGGCAAGATGTCTTGTGGACATTTAGGGAGTGAGCCAGCTTGTGAAAGATCTGTGTCTCTCTCAGTATCTCCTTGTCTATCCATAATACTGCCTTTAAAATAAATACATAAATATTTTATAAAACCTTTAAGCTAAATTTCTTCTTTTTTTAAAAGATTTATTTATTTGTATTGTAAAGTCAGATACGTAGAGGAGGAGAGAGAGAGAGGAAGATCTTCCATCTGATGATTCACTCCCCAAGTGACTGCAAAGGCCTGTGCTGTGTTGATGCGAAGCCGGGAGCCAGGAACTTCCTCTAGGTCTTCCACACGGGTGCAGGGTCTCCAAGGCTTTGGGCTGCCCTCGACTGCTTTCCCAGGCCACAAGCAGAGAGCTGGATGGGAAGTGGAGCTGTCAGGATTAGAATTGGTGTCCATATGGGATCCTGGACTGTTCAAGGTGAGGACTTTAGCCACTAGGCTACCGTGTTGGACCCAAGCTGAATTTCATACTTTGCTGGATTTGAATATTGAGCAGAAAGATTAGTAACTTACTTAAAAGCTTAAGTAAAATTTGCCAAAAATATTAATAAGCTGAAATTAAGCATTTAAATCAAGGTAAGTAATTTTACACATTCTTTTTTATATATAAAATTTTCTCTTAAGCATATTAGAAAGTAACAGCATGTGCTTATCCAGTTTCACTGGGAACCTTTGTTGGAGATGCTGTCTTGTTTTCGTTGTGTATTTTTGGTACCTTTGTATAGAATCTCTGGGTTTATTTTCAGAAACGGTTCTGTTCTCTTGGTCATGTGATTGCTTTTATGTCATTACCAAACAGTTTTGGTTATGGCACTGTGTAACTTACTATGTTTTTAAATTAGATAGTGTAATACCCACAGCTTTATTTTTTTGTTGTTGTTGCTCAGGATTGTTTTGGTTTTCAGGGTTATTTGTACTTTCATATGAATTTAGAATTGCTGTTTTCTAATTCTGTGAAGAATGTCTCATATAGATGACACTAGAACTATTACTTTCTTCTAGTAGAACAGGCATTTTAATAAGATTAATTTTTGATCCTATGAGCTGCAACAATGCAAAATGGCAGCCATCATTCTTAAAGTCCCTCACAGTTTCTGACTGCTGGATGAACTGGAGGAAGACAAGAAATTAATAGGAGATGTCACTGTTAGCCTAGGTGTAGAAGATGATGAAGAAATGACACATGATGGACAAGGATGATAATTTGGTCCCCAAGGACAGTTCACAAATATACAGCCTTTAAACAGAAGGCAGACCTAAATACTCAGAAGCACCCCCATTCATGCAATTTGTAACAAAAATTGGTATGAACAAAATTAACAGTTCTCAGTGAGTGATTCACCCAAATGCCCTATCAGTGCTGGTCAAAAGGCGGGAATTCTATGGCATCCAAGTCGTGCCACAAGAGCTATGGTGCCTGGTGGTGTCAAAACACAACATAAAGCCCCTTGTCACCCAAGGACAGCGGTACAGCAACCTATCAGAGAGATAAGCCACAAGCCCTGCCCCCATGCAATTAAAGCACTCTTCATCTTTCACAGTCAATTTTCTAGGTTCGTTTTATAGACCTCCAAGCACTGGAAATTTCTATTCAAAGGCAATTTATGTGCAGATACTGTAAATGATACTAATTTTTAGTCCATTTGAAATATGTGAGTTGTGCTACGATAATATCCCGTCAGGTATAACCACTGTCCCCATAATTGAACTTCTAGGATCAAGAAAGTCTATTTAAATAGCTTCCCATCATCGCTAGTGGGACGCTGTTATCTCAACTGTGAAAATACACATCACAATCTCAGCTTGCGGCTGTTGCTTGGCCTGTAAAGCTGCTTTCTCCCCTGCCTGCCCCCTGCCCCCAGCCCATCTTATCTCAGCCTTTTATATTGGAGTGCTCCTTACAGTAGTGGTAAAGGTTTCAAGTGGCAGCCATGGGACTACTGTTGGGGCACTTTGCACGCTTGTACACCAGTTTCATCTTTTTGAGTATTTATTGATGCCCTCTCCAACCTTCATCCTGTCCTTCCACCTCCAGTTGGCCGAAGCGTAGATGGTAACCCCTCTGCTTCCCTTTGATTACTGGGAACCATATTCATCCACACTCCATTGGCATGGGGAAATGAGTACCAGGGCCTCAACCCTGGCACCCTTTGCTCCCATCAGCCATTGTCTGTTCTGACAGTTCAGGTTCTGAGACTGTGACAGCAGAAACAGTGTGGTGGCCAGACCTGCCAGATCTCCGAGTCCTTTGTGGCTCAACCTGGGAGAAGGTCTCCTGGAGACACTTAAGCACACAGGAGCCCTCAGATCTCACTTTGCCTGTAGTTGCTTTTGTTTTTTAACACTAAAAACCTTTTAAACAGGACTCCTGGTTGGCATCCTTGTAGTCTGTTGGGTCTAGTTTGGAATCAGACAACTGGAACCGAAAGAACCTTTAAATCACCTCTGTGCCCTGTGATGCTGGTGGTGTCCTTTTCAGTTGTCCTCAGGGAACGTTCTTGAGAAAGAACTCGCTGTACATGGCATATCCCAGAGGTTGGCAGGCTTAGTTCCTTGCATGCTGTGGAGGTTTCCCACTTTCCATTCAGGATCTCTGCATGTTGAAATGTGGATGCATGCTGAAATAAAAGTAAGTCATTCTGTTTTGAAACAACAATGATATTAAGTCCTTGGATGTGAAATGTCTTTTCATTTCTTTGTATCCTCTTTGGTTTACTCACCAGTGTTTTGTGATCGTCATTGTAAAGTTCCTTAAATTATGTGATTAAATTTATTAAATTGATTGTATTGAGTTAATTTTTTTTTCTGAAGCTATTAGGATTGGGATTGTTTTTAATGATTTATTTCTTATTGAGTTTATCACCAATGCACTAAAAGTTTGCTAATATATCTGTGTTGACGGTACATCTTGTAATTTTACTGGATCCATTTTTCAGTCTAATACTGTTCTGGAATAATTATGTTTTCTAATTATAGAATTAGAACATCTGAAAACAGATGTAATTTGAGTTCCTACTTTAGTATTTCATGTATTATAATTATTTTGCCTAATTATTCTGAGTAACATTTCCAGTACTGTCATGAGTGAAAGTAGTTATAATATACATCCTTTTCTGGTTCTTGATCTTAGAGGAAGTACTTGCAGCTTTTTTCATTTCACTTTGTGGCTACCTGTGAGTTTGTCACATATAACCTTTAACATGTTTAAATATGGTCTTTCTACATCTACTCTGTATTAGGTTTTAATACCAAATAAATGCTAAATTTTATTGAACACATATATTCATATGAATATGAGTGTATCTGTTGGGGTGTTCAGATGATTATGGATGTAATGCATTGGATTTGTTGAGTTGTATATGTTGAACTAATCTTGCATCTGAGAGATCATGAGAAATTATTTTTTATGTGGTACAGGAATCAGCTTACTAGGATTTTCATGAGCAGTTTGTATTTAGGTTTGTCAGATATATTGGCTTAGATTTTTCTTTTAAAGTGTGTTCTTATCTGCTTTTGGTGTCAAAGCTTGATAAAATGATTTTGAAATAAGACCCTTTCCTTTCATTTTTCCAAGAAGAATTGGTGTCCAACCTTCCTTAAAGTTTTGGGAGAAATCGGAGGCCTTAAATAATCAGAGTCAAAATAATCAGAGACTGATCCTGTCACAGGAAACCATTTATCAGAGATATCAAAGGAGTTGGCTGAGATCACAAGTTCATACACAAGCTGGTATGATTTAAATGTAAATCTCTAAAATTCAGGTTTTACCACTAACATGTAGAGTCTTGAAGAAGTGATTCGGCCACAGGACTCCTTCCTGTCTTATGAATGAAACTAGGGACCTTCATGGAGCTTTCTTCTGCTGCACTCTGTTCTTGAGATTTTCCGTTGTATTTTTAATTTTCTCTATTAAAGTCTTCATTTTTAAAATGATGCCAATTGCTGTATAACATATGCCTTGAACTCCTTGAATTCTTATATTTACTTCTCACTGTTTTTGAAAAGCTTTGTAACAATTTTTAAAAAATTATCTGGTCGTTTATCAATGTCTACAACAGCTAATTTTGAGATTGAAATAATCTTTTCATATATTTTATTATTATTTAAATTCTTTATTTTTCATAATACAGTTTCTTAGGCTCAGGGATTTCCCCTTTCACCCTCCCACAGCTTCTTCTCTCCACTACTTCCACTATATTTTAACAATATTTTAGTTCCTCAACAACAGTCACAAGTCCATCATCTGCTATTTAAGTGTATCCTGATATTGTAGGTATAGAGGACCTGCAGACTGACGTTGCTGTCCCATGCAGTGTCTTGCTCTCTGTGTGTGGTAGGAGCACCTCTCCCTCAAGTGAGTTTCAGTCTTATGGTTCCACTTTGTGCTCCTGTGATATCATCTGCAGCCAGTGCCACGAGGGTCATTTCTCTCTGCCCCCTGGGACCCAGTGTGGTGGCTGTGTCATTATTTGCTCAGCCTCTCCTGCTCACGGTTCCAGTGGCACCATGACTGGGGAGGTGCCAGCAGTGTCTCTAAACTGTGTGGATCATGGATTGCCGATGGTGTTGGATTCTCTATTGACTTTCTACTGTGAAGACTTTTTCCCCCTGCTTGCTGGAACCTGCTTATTACTAGGTCGGGTACAACCCATTTCTATTTTAGACTTAATTCGTGAGATGCTAAGTTAGTGGTATTTTTCTGATAGGACTAGTAAAATCCAAACATGGCATCATATTGGACAGATTATCCTTGGAGAATCAGATGTGGGTTATCTCCAGCTTAATGCATGTGCATATCGGTGTATCCCCTACCCCCATCTCAGCACTTTGCCACAAAACTCAAAATGGTGCCCAGTATGCCACACACAGTGGTGGTGGGGGCATTGGATTGGAAAATCCAATTCTACTCCCATGCCTGTCTGAAGGGGCTCTGCTGTTGTTTGTTTGGTGATAAGATAAAAAAAAATCAATCGGGACTCACCATCCAAGCCAATATTTCTCAGCTGAAGTCATCTGAGGGCCAGGAGTCAAGTAAGTTGAGCCCTTCCCTTCAGCTCAAAGCCCACCAGATTACTGAACTATCCAAACCCTAGAATGATCACCTGCTGCACCTTTCCTGTGGAAATCCCAGGAGAGGTTCTGGAGTAGATATTTTCTCTGCTTCTGTTTTCCACCTGTTAATAGACATGTACTTCTCCTTTGTGGCTTGTGGTGGCCCCTTCTCTGAGACCTGTCTTTCCAATAAAATAATAAATCTTTAAAAAAAAAAACAAAGGTAGTATCATTAGTTATTTTCTTCCAGACAGTATTGATTTCTTAAATAATGAAAGTTCTTATCTATTGCCTGGAGAACATAAGCTTGAATATCAGCATTTGAGGATTTTGGAGAAAATTGACTAAAGTCTTGACATTCTGTCTCTAAATCCCTGTCCAATTTGTTTTTGTCCTGAACCAAAGATTCCGTTTGGCCCTCTTCAGAGCCATCAGTCTCAAGGCAAGAACAAAGTTTTCACCTGCCTTGGATGGCTATCTTACATTGGCAACCATTTAACCGTGCCTTTCATTTTGAAGGAGTATTTAATCTGGAGATTGTGTCAGAAATATGTAACCACAAATGGTGAAAAAGTTTCTTTCATATCATGAATTATGCTGCTCAAAGTGTATTCTACATTCTGTTCTCTGTATATTTAATATAGAAGGTTAATTCAAATATAGACAAATAAGCAACTCAAACTGAAAAGTAATTTACACATCTTGAAGAAAATGCCATATTATTTAAACTAACTACTGATTAGAAACTACTTCTAGAATTTAATGACTATATTCAACTTTTGCTATTAAAGTAGAGGCTGATTCTATCATCTCCTTCTGAATCTGACATGCTCTAACATTGTTTTGTATCATGACGTGTGATTGGCTTCAAATGCCTGAACAACAGAATTTTTTTTCCCTTCCATTTATTGCTCCAGGCTTATGATGGTACATGAAATATCCTCCTGGAGAGTGGTACTTTGATGGTGCTTTTATCATAATTATGATTATTATCTACTCTCATCATTTGGGACCTTCCATTTTCTTGCCATATGAGAGACATCACTTTAAGTCACATGGCCTTTTAAAGGAGTAGAAATTGAAAAATAAGTTTAAGCTTCTATCTGAACTGACCTCTGACATAAATAGAGCTGTAGACTCTTTCAGGGATTGCCAATCTTGGTGCAATGGAATATATTTTCTCCTTTTGAATTTTTTTTTCTTTTGAAAGACATTCTTAGAAATAAGAAATACTTGGTCCTGTGGAAAGTTGGAGCCTTTTATATATGTACTTTTTTTTCTAATTCAGACTTGGGTTTCTCTCCCAAGAGTGATCATAAACATACCCTATCCAGATGGGAACCTAAGGGTTGTGGATTTTGTTCAGTGTGCTTGTCATTTTTATCCTATTGGAGAGCAAATGCCTAAGTTTCAGACTTGTGATTGGGTGTGATGTCAGTCACTCCCTTTGAGAATTTGTAGTGGGGTCCACCCTTGTGGTAGGTGCCCTGTCTAGAGCCCTGACCAGGAAAGCAGGTAGATGTGCTGGTGACATGAGACACAAAGGATGCAATACAACACAACCAGTACTATAAAGGAAGCCATGAGAGTGGAGGCGTACTAACAAGGATTGATGGACTTGTTGTGGTGTTACTATGGTCACCCAAGGGAGATGGACCTGTGAGCCAAGATCATTATTATAGGCTGGGGTGTTACCCAAACAGATTTATTTTCTGACAAATTCTAGTTGGTGTGTCTAAAAAAAGCAAATACAAATTTTGCGGATCCACATTATGGCTCAGGAGTGGTGAACTGTGACCAATCAGTTTATGTGGTGTGAGTACAGTACATTGTATCTGTGTGTATGTTGAAGGGGAACAAAGACATAGAGCAGGTGTTGGGTCAACCGTGTGGAGCAACAGGTTGAGCAGGGGCAAAGGAAACTATCAAAATAACTCTAACGTGCTTCTGAAATGAGACTGTTAATATTTAAAATGGATGATGAGACATCATAAAATTGTTGTATCCACTGCAAGGCCAGGTTCTCATTGCAGCTGTGAGATCATTGTGTTTCTCAAAGTTGTAGAAGGGTATTTGTAGAATTGTAGCTTTTCCGAAAGAACTGGTACATGGCTGTCTGCAGGTGAAGCAATGCATCTAATTCTCTTAATCCTAAAGAAAGAGATGACCTTCACTGTCAATATAAACTTTCCAAAAGGAGAATCTAGCATACTTCTTGGTATGATTTAAATACCAAAAGCTCTATTTAAATACTAACTACATCTGTTTTACATTTTAAACAACTTACAGAGTTTTTGGCAGCTCTAACACCTAATCTATGAATAAACTTAGCAATATTTTTGCTATTATCTTATGAATTATACCCACTTGAAACAAATGTTTAGTTTTCACTCACAGATGAATATTGAATGAAATTCAAAAACTGTTTAAATGATCTAATGAAATATTGAAAGACGAGTTACTCTTGAGGAAGTATAAGCTTTCTGTGTTCATCAGAGTTCTGTACAGAAGCAAAACTGATAAAATCTGTATCTATAGGCAGATACAGATAAAGATATGTGAGAGATTTGTGAGAGGAGTTGTGGGATTATGGATGCTGAGAGTTTCCACAAAATGTGGAAGAACCAGATACCCGGTTCAGTCAAATCTGATTGCCTCAGAACTACAAAAAGCAACAATGGGTTTCAGTCTGAGGTGAAATAATTGAGAAATTGGTGTGTGAATGGAGGTAGAGAAGGCTCTTGGTACAAGTTCCAGAGTCCAGAAGCCGGAGAGAAACTTGAGTTCTGAGATCCACATGCCGAAGAGCAATGCATCCCAGCTGCAGAAGTGTGAATTTGCCGCTGCTCTTATTTTATTCAATATAGGCCCTGCAGTTGGCTTAGGCCCACTCCCACTGAGGTGAAGTTTTCTTACTTCCTCATCTTAGCCCACAAACTCAGATCAGTCTCCACTGGAAATAGCTCCCCCACTGGAAACAGCCCCACGAACAAGTCCAGAACTTATTACTTAAATATCTCTTCATCCAGTCAGTGTGACAAATAAAACCAACCAATGCACTTTCCAATCAAAAGGTCTGCTGTAATTGTATTTATGTCCTTTATTATATTTTAGAATATTTTTAAAGATTTATTTTTATTTTTATTGCAAAGTCAGATATACAGAGAGAAGGAGAGACAGACAAGAAGATCTTCCATCCAATGATTCACTCCCTAAGTGATCGCAAAGGCTGGTGCTGCACTGATCCAAAGCCAGAAGCCAGGAACTTCCTCCAGGTCTCCCATGCGGGTACAGGTTCCCAAGGCTGTCCTTGACTACTTTCCCAGGTCACAAGCAGGGAACTGGATGGGAAGTGAGGCTGCCAGGTTTATAACCTGGTGCCCGTATTGGATTGGGTACATGCAAGGCGAGGACTTTAGCTCTTAGGCCACCGTGCCATGCCCCTATATTTTAGAATATTTTTAATGTGTATGAATATACAGATGTTAGCAATAGAACCATGTCCATAAATCTACTATCAGCACTTAAAATGTATTGTTTTACAACATTCGCCGACATTCTGTTTTTTGAAAAAATTAAATGGGAAAAACTGAAAGGTTAAGTATCACTCTGTTTATATTCTTTACTTTTTCAGCTATCATGAAACTACTCACATCATCTTATGTAGGTTTTGACAGTTTCACCATATTTAAAGTACCATTGGACTGTTTATGTGCTAAATACTTAAATATATATTAATGATACTACATGATACTATTCTTACACATTTGTTAAATTCATGATTATGCTTTTTCAAGTTTTCACATTCATGAATAGATCATATACCTAGTTTTTTTTGTTTTGTTTTCTTTTTGATCATGTATCTAGTTTTCTTGCTTTTATGTCTTGCTACCAAAATGTTTTGTTGTAGAAATAAGCCAAAGTTTATTGGCTAGTTAATGGAAAATTAATTGGCCAATAATGTATAGTTCAATGGCTTTAAAAATGTTTTAGGGATTGGGGGCAGCTGGTAGCCCTCCATGGGGTGGCGACCCTGGGGGCACCCCTGCTGGGCCGGATCCAAGAATGGGGACTTCGCAGGCCAAGACCACTGCCGAAAGGCAGTGAGTGAGCCCTTGGCTTTGGGTGGCCAGTGCACCAAATAGTGCCAGGCTCTGCCTACTGGCTGCCCAGTGACAACTTCTGGGGGTTTATGATATGAAACTACTGCTTAGGGACACCCCTGAATAAGGCCAGCTTTAGTGTATGTGAGAGATGAATTCTGGGTGATTCCCGGTTACAAGTTCCTGGAACTTTCGGGTAAAATATATATTCTGGGTGTTCTTTGGGCAGTTATGGTTAGTTTCATTACCTAGTTTTAAAGATAATATTGGTATGCTGCTACATACAAAGTACTTCTAAAAGTTTATAAAAGTTAAGTAAATGTGATGTTTAATGTCTTAATTTTTTGAAATCCAAGCATAGATTTTTCATAATGCACATCTCCAGGAAGTTTTTGAAGATTCTTTCAAAGTGTGAATTTCTCTTTTTTCTTTTCTTTTCTTTTTTCTTTTCTTTTCTTTCCTTATTTCTTTTCTTTCTTTCATAGTCTTAGGACTTCTGATACTTTCCATTACAAATGATGGCACAACAAATGAAATTTGGTTTTCCTTGATTATATGTGCAAGAATTTCTTGAGGGCAGCGATGCTCAAACAAAACTGTTTTGCTCCCTTTTGACATATGACAATGTCTAGAGAAGTTTATGCTTGTCACATCTGGGTAGAGTACGCTACTGGTATTGTCCAGTAATACTACTACTGTCATCTGATAATGCACATCACAATTGGGAATTACATGGTACTAAATGTCAATGTTAAGAGACTATGTCACTAGAAGATCTTAGTATAAAACCTTTATTGTATTTGTTGGTTTCAAAGGCCTAATGATAATTATTCCTGTCAATGTCCTCACAGGATTTTCCATTGAATTGGGCAAACATTTCTTATTGGCTTTTGATATATTTCTTATCTTCCCCAAATTATGAATGACTCCAAGTTGTAGTGCTGGTATCTCATTTTAATACATATGTAAGATATAAATGGAATAAAGTTACTTTCTTCGAATGACATAGTTTTTCATAAAGAAATTTCTGAAAGTTGAAGTTGTTGGACAGGTGTGGTTCAAGAGCAGGAAAGCACCTACCTCCAGAACCTCTCTGCACATATGCATAGAAGCAGAGTAGGTTTATAGGGAGAAGGAAAATAGAAGAAAGATGCCAGAAAGGCATAGCTCTCTATGATCAGCCTGCCAGGCAGGACAAGAATAGAGTTCATTTTGTTCTGTTCTCTTGATGGTATAACACTGTTTGTAGAGAATCTTCTGTTTACAGAGTACTTTCACAAACATGACCTTCAATAACCTTTTCAATGGCCCTTTGAAGACGCCATTATAAGTCTCATTTTTACAATGAGAGAATTTAGATTCTGGAAAATTCAATGGCTTGTTTGTTGTCAGACAGTGGGGTTTATGTAGACTCCTTCCTTAATTAATCCTTGCATGACTTCAATGTATCTATGCTTGAATTGCTCCATGTGAAGGTTACAATCCTCTGAACCATTATTGTTCATTCTTACTTTTCCCCCTTATTTGTCAGTTATTTTAAAGAAATGCATTAAAATTATATTAATAATCTACTTTAGCTTAACATAGATGCAATATTTATTACAGAACTAACATTTGTTGCATATCTGACATAATATTGCAATTCACATCACATGTCTTTGATCTTAAGCTTAATAAGACTTTGGTATAAGGAAAATCAGAAATGCCGTTATAATCCATTTCTTGGAAACAGTAATTCAGTTAAAGATAAAAAGACAAGGCTTTTCACCATTAATTTTTGCCACTTCAACAAAGGCCATGAATGCTAAAATACAATGTGGGTTGAGAAGAGTCCGGGTTACTTTGAGCAAGATTGGCATGAGTTTTAGGCAACTGGCATGGAGCCTGAATGCCAGTGTTGTAAACCAGAGCTGTAATATGTCCTGGTCGAAGGTAAAGTATCCCCTTACAATCACAGAGAGATTTCAGACTGATGTGTGTTTAGTGTCTGTCTCCATGAACAGGCTGGCATCCCCAGTGAAGTGGCTAAATGAACAACAGCTGAGTCTACAGGGCAAGAAACAGAGCTGTAACTTGTCTTAGGCAGTCACTAAAGGACTGGTTTAAAATGAACAATTATGTTCAGGGAATTTTCAATATGTGTTGGGACTGCTAAAGAAATTGTCTCCATTCATGTTTGTTAGCATGGAAGACTAATCCAGAATGCCCTAAGCATGGTTGTTTTGCTCAGAAATGTAACATGCAGTTTCTGTGACTTTGCATGGAAGTGCCTTTTAAAGATGTACATTTCACCAAATGCAATAGATGCCTTGGGGTGTAACGAATTACCAAAGTGGGGTGATCACAAAGGCGAGCATAAAGGAGAGGGAGAGGCACAGAAACCTCATTGTTTCCAACAATCATCCAAAATAGGTCAGAAAACAAGTTCTGCTTTGATGTTTGATGTTTTCATTTTCCAAGAACTGTGCGTAATGAAGTGTAACCTCAGCAAATGGAAACTATACACACTAAGGACTCAGAAAACTTTGCAGTAATAGTGTGGAAGGAATCATTTTCATGCCATATTTGAATAAAATCTCAATTGTATGGTTTTCATAAACTTTTTTTTAGTTTTACTTGAATTTGAGTTTGATTAATTGATCAAACTAGACATAAACAGGTAAAATGATACTACATGTCACATATATTTTTATCTTCTTTGGCATAGCAGATAAATGTAGCAGTCAGAACAACATGGTTCTGTAATTGAACTCAGCATTTCCTAACTGTGTGATTTTGGTGTTAAATCTCATATTTCATATGTGTAAAGTGGAGGTGATTAAAATGTCTCACACTGTTGTCATGGGGGTATGAGGTCATGTATGCCCCGTTTGATCACCACTGCCTTGAAGAATGTCTTGAGGTATGGAAATTGAGATTCCTTCAGCAGGGAACTGGTAGGGAGATGGAGCAGCCAGGATACAAACCGGCACCTGTCTGGGATCCTGGAATGTGCAACGAAAGGACTTTAGACACTAGGATATAATGCCAGGCTCATGCATTTTTTTAAAAGATTTATTTTTATTATTTTTTCATTGGAAAGGCGGATATACAGAGAGGAGAGACAGAGAGGAAGATCTTCCGTCCGATGATTCACTCCCCAAGTGAGCGCAACGGGCCGATACTATGCCTATCTGAAGCCAGGAGCCTCTTCCGGGTCTCCCACGCGGGTGCAGGGTCCCAAAGCTTTGGGCTGTCCTCGACTGCCACAGGCAGGGAGCTGGAAGGGAAGTGGGGCTGCCGGGATAGAACCGGCGCCCATGTGGGATCCCGAGCGTGCAAGGCGAGGACCTTAACCACTTGTGCCACCGTGCCGGGCCCAACACTTGCAGTTTTGTTTTCTCCTAGAGAAACAATTATTTGGCTAAAGGAGCAGTATTAATGTTCCAGTAGCTAGATACTTGAAAGGAGGCTTTTATTTGTCACATCCTAATAAAAAACTTTCATTTAGATGTTCTCTCTAATATCAACACAAAGATAGTTATTATTAATGTTCCATGTTGGGGAGCTGAGGCATAGATGTAACTTTTTCCAAGATTCAGACTTTTTTTAAAACATATTTTTATTATTATCATTTTATGATTTAGTTCCATAGGCCTTGTGATTTCCCTTATCCCCTCCCTGAGTCCACAATACAAAATCAAAAACAGCAAGTAAAATAGAAAATTTACAACATGATGCTAAGTAACCTGCTACTAGATATGATAGTCTCCATTACACAGTTATAGTACATTCCCTTAAATGAAAAGCCACAAAACAAAATCAAAAACAGGAAGAAAAAAAATTAACAACACCGTGAAGTTAAGTAACATGCTACTGAATGACTAATGTGTTGCTGAAGAAGCGAAAAAACAAATCAAGAACATTCTTGAAGAAAATGTTGCTACTGCATGATCTATGAGTCATTGAAGAGTTTAATCGGAAGAAGGTGGTTTGAAGAGATGAAACTAATGAAAAAAAATCAAAATCCATGAGATATAATTTCCTCTGAACTTTTTGGTGAAATGTGTCTCCTGTAGGCAACAAATAGATGAGTTTTGTTTCATAATCCAGTCTACTCATCTATGGCATTTGATTGATGAGTTTAAGCCATTTACATTCAGGGTTAATATGAATGGGTGGTAATTTGGACATGTCATGTTAGGAATGACTTGTTCATTGATTTAGTCTTCTGTTATTATTTTTCTGGGATGTTCTTTGCATTTGCCTTTGGTTTTGGTGGACACTATTCCTTTTCTCTGTCAATAGGTCATCTTTATCATTTGTATGGCAGGTTTGGAAGAGGCATCTTCTTTTAACTTTTCTTTGCTGTGGAAGAATTTTATTTCATTTTCAAAGACAAAGGAAAGTTTTGCTGAGTATGTTATCCTGGGCTGACAATTTTTTAGAATCTTGAATATGTCAGTCCATTCTCTTCTTGCCTGTAGAGTTTCCTGTGAGAGATCTCCTGTGAGTTTATTTGTTATTCCTTTATATATCAGTTGATTTTTTTTCACATGCACATTTAAGGGTCTTTCCCTTATGTTTGATTGAAGAGAGCTTGATGATCATGTGTCTTGGTGAAGAATGCTTTTGATCATGCCTGTTAGGAGTTCCGTGGCCCTCCTGGATGTTGTTTCCCAATTCTTTCTCTAGATTAGGGAAGATTTTCCTTATTATTTCATTAAATACATTTATAAACCTAGCTTCTCTTTCTGCACCTTCTGGGACTCCCATAACTTTTTTTGGCCTGATCCAGCTCTGCTTCCAGCTTTTTGTTTGTTTCCCCTTGGTAACAGGAACTATTTTCTAATAGTTGAGTTTCTTTCTTCTGCTTGCTTCATTATATTTTGGAGACTTTCCACTGTACTTTCAATTTGTTCTACTGTGTTCTTAATTTCTGATATATCAGCCTTCATTTGATTCATTTCCAGTGTGACATATTCCTTGAATTTCTGCAATCCCTGCTTTAAGTGCTTTTCATTGTTGATAAGAAATTTTGTAAGAAGTGTTTTGAATTCTATATCCCCCCATTTTCTCGATTTCTTCCACAGTTGACTCTGACCTTGGCAAAGGCTTTTGCTCTTTTCAGGGAATCTTCAGTAATATTCATTGTGCCTCTGCCTGTTTTGTTCTTGGTCATTATACTTCTGGTTACCAGAGTCTTCTCCTTGGGGTGGGTTTCTAAGCTGTGTCACCCACAGGTCTACAGTTTGATTTTACTTATTGTATTTGGTATACCACTCTTTGTTTGCAGTCACTTGTGCCACTCCCTCCAGTGAGTTCCAGGTCTGGGTTCTTATGTTATATTTCTACCATGGTCTCTGAAGCTCCTGGCTCACCACTATTATCTCCTGTGATACCAGGGTGATACCATTGTCTACACAACCTTTCTGCCACTTCTGGTTGGAGCAGTTCCCAGGATTAGGGAGACACCAGGTGTCCTATATATCTAGGTGGTTGTTGATTGTGATCTTGCCAGAAGCTGTTGGCTGTTAAGTCTGAGGACCACACGGACCTATTTTCACCTGTACAGTGCCATAGTCAATATCATTTTCTTTTGGGATCAGTGCAATGCAATAAGCTCAGTGAGTTCTTGCCAACCTCAGTGCATGTGTAACTCAGCTGTTGTCCCTATAGTCTTTCCACACCGTACAAGATGACACCTGATATGCTACTACTAGAGTTCTTGATCTGCTGGTCTTCAGGTCTGAGGGCTACCAGGACCTATCTTTGGTGGAACCTGTAAGATACTACGTTGTTGCAGTTCACTGAGCCTGAAATGAATTCACTCCCAGCTCAGTGCATGTGCAATACTGTCCATAGCCCTTGCCTCCTTAAACAAAATGGTGCCTGATATGGCTCTACGGGGCAGATTGGGTTGTGAAATCCACCCTGTTCCTGTACTGCCCATCTGAGATCTGCTGCTCTATCTCTGCTCCTGGTCAAATCAAACAGACCAGCATGATGGGCAATTTTTGTCTGGGCTCACCGCCTGAGTTCCCGGTGATCCTCTCTTCCCCACTGATTGCTGGTGGAGTTCTGTTTGCTGCTGCGATTCAGATTGCCACTTGCTGAATGCTGCTGGTGTATCAGTCACTGCAACACCACACCGTTGTTTGCATTGCTTCACACTGGCTAATATTTCTCTGTTTAAATGTGTCCTTGTCCTATTCTGTCATCTTCATTCCTGTCAAAGGTTCATAAATTTCTTAAAGCTCGTTTGAATAAATTTGGAAGGACAATTTTACTGTTCATAGGCTTAAGAGTTAGAATAGGCTTAAGAGTTAGAGCTCCCATAAAGTTGCTCAAATTAGAAATGATCTCAAGGATGCTGATGTCTGTGATCCACAATTTTTAAGGACTACATGTGACTAGTAATTGCTATGCTTTCTTTCACAACTAGTCTATGTATCTGAAGTCTATGGATGAGTTAACTGTAATCCTTTCCCTGAACAGTATGTATCATTTGGAATATGAGTAATCCATTGTATTCACTCCTTGGATTTGTTTCAATATTATTCATGGATGGGGACTCAAGGTGGGGTTTTTGATTTTAGAGATGGTAAAGTCCCATCATAGAGGTGTTCCATTATGTTCTCCATATAAACATCTGGCCTGAGAGTGTTTGAAAGGGTACAGTCCATCAAAGAACTGGCCCTCTTCTTTGTCTGCGTAAAGAAATGTTTATAAACAAAGAATACTGGGCCTCTGGGTCAGTGCCAAATCCTCTAGTACAGTCATGATTAAAAGCCAAGTGTCCTGGAGTCAACATGTTCTTGTGGAAATTGCTACAGTTGGAAGCAAGATGAGTTTATTAGAAAGATGTGTTAAAAAGTCAAGACACATTAATAACTTCAGAAGGCTAGAACTTACAGTAATACCCTCAAAATCAATTCTGTCTCTTAGTTTTAGAAGTTACAGGATTTATAAAAAGGAATTGTAGCTGTATCATAAGATCACTAGGGATGGGGATACTTTTCTCACACATCATTACATGTTGGGATCTTATTTGCCCGGTACTTAGACTGTAACAGGCATTCAATAAATGCTTTTTCATCCTGAGAATGAAATGTGCAAGCAATGTAGTTGAAATTGGTAAAGTTTTAAAGACCCTACTTTGTGCCTCTATTTCCTATTTCGTGCAATCATTTGAGCATTGACACCCATACACCATTGTGATGGATGAGGGCATTCTTTGGATGAAATAGATGCGGAGAAAATATTCCAAAGTGCCCTTACTTGTGTATGTTAGCAAACCAGATGTGTGGATAAAGAATTGTCTTTACCACATGCTCCCACTTGCCCAGTGGGTTCATGTGTGTGTGTGTGTTTTTAATGGTACTTTTATTGGTATATTTTGGCCTTTTTAGACACACATACACCTCTCCTACATAATCCAATATTGCTTAGTCTGTGAATCTTGGATGTGTTTTAAACTCTCCTGTGATATTATAATCAAAATTGTAAATGGATCACCATTGGTAAAATGATAATAAGCACTTGGTTGAGAGGAATTATGCAAAGAAGTTTATTCAAAGAAAGGTAGAAAAGTATAGCCTAAATCCTCCTTTGTAGATAGAGTGCTCTTTGATCTCAGTTTTTCCTATTTAGTGACACTTGCCTGCCTTCAGATTACAGCAAGTAAAGCTAGGAAGCTTTCTCCAAAATCACATTGTTTTCATCAGGAAATTATCAAATAGAGACTGTAGTAGATCTAGGGTATTTGGTAAGCCTGACTAGAACATTTGAGTATCAATATTTTTGATCATAGTATACTGCCAAATAGAATAATTGAGTCCAACTGTTTTGATGTTATGACTCAATTCATTTCTGAATGGCACAGTGAAGTTTTATTAATGGAGTATCCACATGAATATTATTTTTTTAATTAATGAATTTATTGATTTGAAAGAGACTGGAAGGAAGAGAGTAGCTTCTATTTGTGTTTTGCTCACTAAATGTCTGAAATAGCTGGGGCTGGGCCAGAAGTGGGAAACTCAATCCAGGTCTCCCAGCTGGGGGCAATAGCTATCATTTGCTGCTTCCCAGAGTATCCATCACCAAAAAGCTGTAATCAGCAACAGAGACAAGCCTCAAACCTGGGGAATCTGAAATGGACTGTAGGCATTCCAAGCTGCATCTTAACTGTTTCACCAAACACCCAACCCATGTGTGCATTTCATGCCTTTGCACTTGTTATCTCATGTTGAAGAATTCTTGTACAGCAACTGGTACATAACATATACTAGGTAAACATATATTGATGCCCAAGGTGCTTACATTTTGTCCTCCTTGATACAGAGGGGAAGAGGGAGCTTTTGTAAATGGATATCTTCTTTAAAAAATGAAATGAGGAAAAATAGAATTTTCCTTTTTCTGCTTCTTCTCAATTCCCTTCAAGTCATAATAACCACTATGACAAAGTGGCATATTTTGGATGGATATTCTGTTACTCTTCTATATTGAAGTTTACTATGAATATACCTTATAGGTGAGCAGTCCCTTGGAAATAATCGAATGCAGATAAGAAAGCTTACAAGTAGCAGACAAAAATCTCTTGACACCCTTCAGGTTAAAGTAGTATGCTAATTTATTGCAGGAAGTATGAAGGTATAAAAAGAAATGCTGTTCTATTACAAAGTTTATTACTAAATTGTGCCTGAGTTTTTTTCTCCTACCAGTTGGAAATATCTCATAGACTTCTTAAAATTAAAAATCTCAGGCTGCTGTACCTGAGATGGCTACTGTTAGTCATGTCTGCTGTTTCAGCAAATAATTTTCCAAGCTAAGTCATAAAACTGGGATTACCCTGGACTTTATCCTGTCCTTTATCTTCCCTATCCAATTGCTCAACCATCTGAAATGCTGTTGACTCCTTGCATTGAGGCTAGGACACATCAATTCTGGGTTATTTTGAGTCTTTACCTTGCCTCACCCTTTATAAATGTTAAGACAACCTCTTTACTTACAACTGTACTTTGGTATTCATGGGTCATCCATGCCAAGCCAGAGGGAGCTTTCTTGAAGCTAGGAACTATTCCATAATTTAAAATCTTTCTTAAACTTCTGACAATTTACTGTGGAAAAGTTCATACTCCAGCATGAGGCGAATGCATTCCAGGTATTGTAAAGACTTGATTACGTGGGCCCAGCACGGTGGCCTAGTGCCTAAAGTCCTTGCCTTGAACACACCAGGATCCCATGTGGGCACTGGATCTAATTCCGGTGGCCCTGCTTCTCATCCTGCTCCCTGCTTGTGGCCTGGGAAAGTGATCTAGGACAGCCCAAAGCCTTGGGACCCTGCACCCAAATGAGACACCTGGAAGAGCTCCAGGCTCCTGGCTTCAGATCAGCTCAGCTCTGGCTATTGCAGTCACTTTAGGAGTGAGTCATCAGACAGAGGATCTTCGTTTCTGTTTCTCCTCCTCTCTGTGTATCTGACTTTGCAATAATAAATAAATAAATCTTTAAAAAGAAAAAGACTTCATTACTCTCTCTTATGCCCCATGGTCACTGAACAGAGAGAACACAAATTCTGGTTTGCATGGAATTGTTCCGGTTTATTCCTACTGTTCCCAAAGAACTGTTCGTCATGACTTCTTTCCCTCTGTAATTTTTAGATGACAAGTAATTGGCCACCCTTCCTGAGTATCCTAAGATTGTTGAAAGAGGTTTGTTAGAACTTGTCAGGTAGCAATACCCTGGAACTAAATAAGCTGGGGTTTAACATTCCTCATATAAAATTCTTAGATGTGCGTGACAGATGGGAATATTTCTCATTTTAGAATGGTCATGCAATTCATTGTACGTATTGGATCATACCCTCCTATAAGGAGTCAGTGTATCTTAGTGAAGGATATCACTATTGCTTTAGAAAATGCTTGAATGTGGGAATTTTCTCCCTGATTAGAAATACAAAGGTTATATAATCCTGGGGAGGATTTGATGTTGAATTATTATAAAAAAAATCTGTCTGATTTTCAGAGTTTTTGTTTTAATTTTGGAAAAAATAATTAAAGGATTTGAAACCTGTACTTGGTTATGTGAGCTTGAAAAGTTTCTTTGTCTTCTGCAATCTCCATTTTTTCCAGTTGTAAACTAGGAACAATAATTATGCAGCTGGGCTTAAGCAAAGTGCCTCGTACAAAAGGCTCAATGGATGGTAGTTATTTGTACTAACTGCCTTCTATTCCCACTCATCCAAAACTAGGAATACTGAATTGTCCCAAGGAATGCAGAGCACGTGATGATAGTGAAATAAAAGCTTCAATGTTTTTTCTATGCTTAACCTAAGTTTTTCCTTTCAGAGACAATTTATATTTCCTCACTAGGTTAAAAGCATCTTCAGTTTCAAATCTCAGGGGCTTAGTACTCCTGTCACAGAGTAAGCACCTCAGAAAACTATGATCGAGGGAGTGAGTTAGAGCTAAGGGTATCTACTGAAGATCACATTCAAAGATACTCTAAGACAGACTATAACCAGGTCACAGCATTATTCATAATAATACTCCGGAAATCCTAGCATGCCTTTCTTTGTGTTTTGACCGCATGAAATCTGCTCTGCTGAATCAAGTATTGTGAAGACTGTGCTGGCCCCTAACAGGTTACAAGAGTTTTCATGACTTCTAATGCTATCTGAATCAGAGCAGTGACTGTTCTGAAAGAATCAAGCTCATTGATTTAAACCTTCTCACGGCATGATACATTGTGAATCTTCAGTCATTTATCTTTGGGGCTGGCATTGGGATGGCAGTAGGTTAAGTGGCCAAATACAAACTTAGCATGCCATTTTGGAATATGGCTTCAAGTCCTGTCCATTTCATTTCCAAACAACTTCTATGCCAGTGTTTCTGGGAAAGCAATGTACAATGGCCTGCGTGCTTGGCTCTTGCCACCCACTGGGGAGATCTTGCTGGAGCCCCAGGTTCTGGGCCAGTCTTGGCTCTTGTGGTGAATTGGGAGTGAAAACAGTGAATAGAGTTTCTCTCTTTCTCTCTCTTTTCCTTCTGTCTTTCTGTGTATTCTCTTTCTGTCACTCTGCCTTTTAAATAAATAAACAAATCTTTAAAAATAGTTTATCCATAACTATAAATTCAGTAGTTACAAATAATATCAAGTTTTTCCTTCTCATTTGGAGTGGAACTTGATTGCATCTTAATTTATTTCATAGTAAAATGTGAGCTGAAAATGGTTTTCTATTCTGTATTTTGTAGATAGAAACAGGAAAGCACTTTAAAAAGTTTATGCAAAGTGGAACTAAAAGATATTTTCATTGGTGTCAAAAACTATGAAAATTATGCATAGTATTTTATAACATGGATTTTCAACTAACTTTTGAAGACATGTTATATTAATTTTTTCATTAGACAAGTATTAGTATTTTTGGTGTTTAATATTGCCAAGACCCATTGGACTGTCATTTAGTGCAGGGTAAATTGGCAACATTGTGTCTAAAAAATAGAGAAGTTCTGTGTTCTGTACAACATTGATGTCCTGGGCTTCAAGTTATGGCTTTATGCTATGAAAGGCTTTTTGGGAATGTCTGAGCAATGGAGAATTATATAGAGCAACTTGCAGATGGATACTTATGACATGGGCTGGCCTGAGATGAGGGTGGTGTTGGATAATTTTCTTTGCAGTTTCCTGTGTATCTCTACTGCACCTAGAAATCCATTCTATTTCTAAAAAAGATTTATTTATTGTTCCTGAAAAGTCAGATTTACAGAAAGGAGAAGAGACAGAGAGGAAGATCTTTTGTCTGTTGTTTCACTTCCTAAGTGACCACAATGCCTGGAGCTGAGCCGATTTGAAGTCAGAAGCCAGTAGCCTCTTCTGGGTCTCCCATGTGGTTGCAGGGGCTAAAGGCTTTGGGCCAACCTCAACTGCTTTTCAAGACCACAAGCAGAGAGCTAGATGGGAAGTAGGGCTGCCAGGATTATAACTGGCACCCATATGGGATCCTGGTGTGTGCAAGGCAAGGACTTTAGTTACTAGGTTACTGCGCCAGTCCCTGTAAGTATTTTTGATGCTACCCAAACAAGAAGGCAAGGAGTGGACTCAGCAGTATGTCCTAGGAACTGATTTACATTTTGAGTTAACAAATAATGTGCACAATTCAATGATGCAGCATTGCATCCTTGTTTACACATTTTCTCTGGGTAAAGAAAATGTGTCAGCTTACAACTTAGATATTGCAATTTTTTCCTTTTTAAAGGCTTATTTATTTTGATTGAAATGCAGGGTTACAGAGAAATGGAGATACAGACAGACTGATTCATTCTCCAAATGGCCACAATGGGCAGAACCAAGCTTCTTCTCTATGTTTCACATAGGTGCGAGGACCAAACAATTTGAGCCTTTCTAAGCTGCTTTCTAGGGCCATAAGCACGGAATTGGGTCAAAAGTTGAGCAACCAGGACTTGAACCTGTGCCCATATAGGATGCTCGTGCCAATGGTGCTGGCATGTTGATTTTTTTCTTATACTAGGTTTACCACTAGCAAGTGAAAAAATAGATTCACAATATCCAGTGCAACCTGAAGAACTCTTTTGTTGTTGTTGTTTTTAAGATTTATTTGTTTATTTTAAAGGCAATTAGAGATAGAGCAAGTGCAAGAATGAGAGTGAGTCATGCAAGTGCTGGAGAGTAATCTTCATCTGTTGTCTCACTCTTCAAATGGCCACAATTGTAGGGACTGGAACCAGCCAAAGGCAGGAGCTGGGAGCTCCATGTGTGCATCTGAATCTCCACAATGCAAAGCAGTGGTTCAACTTTTTGGCCCATCACCCACTGTTTTCTAACATACATCATCAGGTTACTGATTTGGTGTTCTAATACTGTATGCCAGTGTTGCAGCTGGCAGCTTACTCAACTGGACCACAACTTCATCCCCTGGAGAACTCTTCTAATGGTGGGTTAGGTACTAGGATGGCTGTAGGATAAATGGGAAGCGACCACTGAGAAGCTCCAATGGAATGTACATTTCATCCTCGCCACCTCTCAAACTATTGAATGGAGGCATTGTTGCCAGTTTTCTTCTAAAAGAAGAAAATTACAGATTAAATAGCTTGATTACATATGCAGAACCAGAAGCTGCAGTGCATCTTGTGCTGTCTGCCTACAATCATGAGCCCTCCAGACAGAAAAGGGAAAAGTCAAAAGAATTGTTGTATAATACCAAAGCTTGATATCTAAGATTGAGAGACAGTTGAGAAGGGCTCCTCAGGGAAACTTTATTAGCTGTTTTTTTTTTCTGTCCTTTGTTGAATTTGAAATTCTCATAAAATGGAGAGAAATAAAGACCTCAGAGGATGCCCAAGGCATTATCCAACCTTGTGACTCTCTGCAACCTGTGTCTCAAGAAAATCAGGTGTTCCCTGCCTTTTTGTGAAGCAAGGCTGACTTACATTGAAAACACAGAGAGGTGAAATGGGATGTCCAAAATCTGAGGCATTTTGAAACAGATAAAATGTGGAAGAGATATATGTAGGGTTTTGTTAAGAGTGGATTTTAGATGTTGTTTCTTGGCATTTATTAAATAACAATCAAATTATAGCTGCCATGGGAAGATAGAGTGGCTACTTTAGAGTCAAATGCCAGAGAAGGTATGGTGAAAGTATCATTTTTACATTGCTTGTTTCACAAATTCATATAGAAGTATCCTTCATGTCTGGACAGATAAAGTATAGAAATGTTCCAATGCAGTGCATAAGTTTGTGCATTACTCCAAGATTGGAACTCAGCTGCAGGAAACACAGGTTTGGATTTTACTGACAATAGTGGGTGAGAACACACAAGAAACAAGCCCTTGTCTTTGTGTCTGAAGCAGCAGGAGAACACATGTTATGGCAACATACACATCCAGTCACGTTCCCCAGTCCCTCATATGCACGTACAAACAATAGTGGCACCTGGCCCAACCTACAGTTAAGTAGCAGAGTTGTAGGTAGCAGTTGGAGTTGTATCCATTTTGATTGATGGTTGCCATGGCACAGGTTGCCATAGAAACAGATATGGAAGGATAGAGAGGTATGGGAACCTGGTAAACCTCATGTTCCACAAAATTGCCTTTCTTCCTTTCCCCTGACCTGACACCCACACACCTTGCAGACATTTATTTGTCTTTAGTGCATAGCTGCTCAGTCTTAACCACGTCTTGTTTTCCCCCTGAAATCCCTGATCTTGTAAGACTGGGGCTCAACTTAGAACTGTGGTGATTATCAAGTACAAAGGGGCTGTGGGTTGAACATTGGTGCATAGCATCCTGCCTCTTCCTGTGTTCAGGCCTAATCTGCAAGGGAATAGTACTCGGAGGTTTTTCCGGAATCATCAGGCTAGGAGGGCAATTCGTTCATGAATGGTTTTATACCCTAAAGAAGGAAGCCTCATGAGGGGATTTTTTCTCCTTCTATGCTATCAAGACTCAGCAGGAAGGTGCCACCTGTGCATCAGCGAGGAGTTGCTCCTTGGATACTGGTGCCTCAATCTTAGACTTCCTAACCTCTAGAACTGTAATAAATTCATTTCTACTGCTTGTGAGCCACTTGGTTTATGGTATTTGTGCTGTTACTGCATAGACAGATTAAGCCACCAGGTCAAGGGGGAATCAGAGGCACTGAGGCTGTTACATTAGCTTATATGTCATTCTTGTGCAAAGGTCATGCTAATCTCTGTATCATTCCAATTTTAGTGTATGTGCGGCCAAAGTGAACACAGAACTAGCCTGTATGTCACAGCTATTCTTTCAGTGGAATCATTACCTGATCCGCAACATGCTATATGTGACTCAATAAAATCAAATGGATTGGTGTTAACTGCTGTAGATAAGGGGGAAGTATGCTTTTTTTCTCCCTAGAGACTATATTTTCAGTTTAAAATTTTGAATCATAAAGTATGACTTTTCAGGTGAGGGTAAAGTGATTTACTGGAATGACAAAAATAGCCAGTATGAAGACTCTTCATAAAGTTCCTAGAAAATCAGTTTAATAAGGAAGCTATATATGGATTTTCAGCTTTCTCATTAAAATAAATTTATGCTAAAATATCTATCTACCTACCTACCTACCTACCTACCTATCTACCTATCGTAATTTGAGAAGTAGAGAAACAGGGGAATATCCAGAAAGAGAAGCACACACATGGGGGAAGGAGGAGAGAGAAATCCTATCTGCTGATGAACTTCCAAAGGGTTCAGTTGCCTGGGTGGACCCATGCTGAAGCTGGGAATTTCATTTGGTCTGAAGAGGAACCTCAATCCTGTTCTCCCAAGTGATCGGTAGACTCCTGACCTGTCCCGTCACCTGATGCCTTCCAGGATATGCATTGGCAGGAAGCCAGAATCAGGAACCGGATCCCAACTGGATCCTAGTCACTCTGATACCAGATGGGTTGTTACAGGTGGTAACTTAACTACAATGCCAAGCACCTATTCCCTTTCATATACTTCAAATGCCTTTATATTAATAACTGCAATCAAGGAGGTAAGCAAAGATGATAGGAAAAGTCTCATTATTGCTTTATTCATTCAAGTTGAGTCTGTTTTTAGGATTTGGAGTTATTGTAAATATGGTGTTAAAAAAATAACATTAGAATGCCTGATGATTTCACTCTGTTCATGGAAGTTTATCTTGGACTTTTTGATTGTTTTTTTTTTTCTGAGATAGCAACCACACATTCAAACAAATGCTGTTTTGACTGTGTCAGATTCCTTAGCGTACTCCCAACAATGATCAGAGAAAGCCACAGTGACTGATAGGAACCTGGACTGGTGCTATTGGTTCTTTGAAAGTACTTGGAGCATCAAACAGGTGGTGACAAGGTGCAGGCATCACCAGCCTGCAGTGCTACCTTCTGTTATACTCTGTGGAATTCTCTTGCTCAGTACTGCCAACTGCTTTCCTGGACAAAAGGAGTGTGTTATAGCCAAGTAGGACGGAAGAGGTGGTAAGATATGTTCTGTTCTTTTCCACTTTATTAAAATGTATGTCATGACATCTACAGAGCTGGATATATTTTTCACTTAGTTATTAAAGGCAAAGCTTTTAACACAAAAAAATTTTATAGCCCCAAATACCTTATGCTTGGTTAGAGAAATGTGAATACTGAGGAAAAGAAAACAAAATATCTTTATCTAGTAATTAAAATATATATATATATATATGTATATACACACATACAATGTATGCAGGCATGTTTCTTTAGTGGACTAAAATATTTGCATATTAGTGGATTGAGTTGTATTATGATGCCAGCAGGTGCAACTTGTTGGTCAGTTATCAGACAATGCTTATTTGCAAGGCTGTATCAAGAGCCATTATTCAGAGTGTATGTAAACAGATGTTCATGTGTTTTGGGATTGCACTGAAATTTTTGGACTCAGTCTGCAGAGTTGAGATAGAATTCAAAATTATCACTAGACTTTTGGGAAATATAGGCATAACTCTGTTAATGAAAAATGATCTTTTTCCTAGAAGCACCAAATCAGTGAATATGGGTAAAACCTAAAAGCTGAGAGTATCCTTGATACAAAACAATAGAAACAGTAGTAGGTGCTTTGATCTACTTATAATATCACCCTCTGATGTCCCCTAATAACGTATTACCTAGACCTATAGGCTCACTACCTCCATCTTGGTTTCTACTGTCTATGGAATATACAGTGATTTGAATATCACTTAATTGCTTCCTTAAATAATCTGATTATGGATTCAGATGGATATAATTCCAAGAGAATTGCACGTCTACTTAAAAGTTTCATTTCCTGAGATAAAATCCAATAACTGCATGACAGCCATTTTTTATTTTTGAAGTTACCTACTGTTTGGTTTTATTGCTTGTACAATATATTTCCTTCTAAAAGTTGAAAAGTGCTTTGAAATTTAGCTTTGTTTAATTTCATATCTAGTTATATGATTGGAAACTGGGTATGTTCCTGCTCCATTGCTGTCGAGAAATGGAGAAATTAGCCGAGTATCTCATTTTAGCTTTGTGGCTCCCTGTTTTTAACTAGAGTGGAGTTATGGATAGACTCATATTAGAGAAAAGAACCAGTAGTTGAAATTCAGGGCCAACTAATTTCAGAGCTTCCTGCCACATCTTTTCTTCTCACTCAGACCCTAAGTTTGGCCCTGCTATGGATGGAGTTGGTGGAAGAACATGACAAGATTGCAAAGAGTAGTTTTCCATCTTCTCTGCTTGGGATATTCACCAGTCATGGTGCCTGATAAATTTAGTACTTAATGCAGATTGTATGGTTTTAATATGAAAGCTTATCAGATGCTTATCTTATGCCAAACTATGTGAGTGTTGTTACTGATGAACTCCCTTTACATGTAATGAAAGGCAGATATTATGACTATTTGTTTATAGTTGGGAGAGATGAGATATAAACAAATCTAACACAATTTCAGATGTTCCACAACTATCAACACACAGTAGTGGCTGATAAATATTCTAGTTTCTGATTATAAAACTGGTGTAAGGTCTTAAACTAAGAGTCACTACTTTCAGTTCATTTATGAGTCAGGAAATCGACTTGCTTGGGAACCAGCAAGTAAAACAAACATATAAGAAAGCAACTAAAAATACAAACTATAAAGCTTAAGTGCTACCTACCACATGCCTTTCAATAAGGCTCAGAAATCCAGCAAAATACAAAAAAGCGTAAATTCTAAGGGATAGTTGCAATATAAGTTCAACCTCCAGCTTCATTATAGTTTTTAGTTATAAAATTTTATCTTTTGTGCCACCTTGTGCCCCCCAAAATCTTATAGTTTTACCCAGATAAACTGCTTGCTGTAGTCGGGAAGGGCAGATGCCAGAATTAGGGACTACAAGGTCAGCAGCTGAGAAGGCATAAACTAGACAGATTTAATTCTTTTCACAGGCTCTTTGTCCTACATATGAGTCCAGGGGTGTCTTAGGGCAGGAGGACAGTGTTCTAGACTGCAGGAGTCTTATTAGATTTAGGACTGCTTGATTTGTATATCAACAATGTGCTCATCAGCAAGCTATTTGCTTTTTCTAGGAATTAACACTGGGAATAGCAGGCAGTCCCTCCCTGGATCTCAAGGGCCCAGTATGTCAAAGCATCATAAAATACAGAAGATCAGAAACAAGTTATCAGTGCAACATTTCCAAGTAGAATCACTCAATAAAAGATGGTCATAGAGACTCTGAAGGAAAATTCACATTCTAAAAGTGGAGTGTGGAACTATCCAGATACATTGGGATGAATATATGACTAATTGATTCTCCCTGGAGAGAGAGAATCCTTTTAAAGAGAAAGAAGGATGGTCTGGTGCATTCCTTGGAATGCTTCTATTTAGGAGAAGGACTGGAGGTATAGTAAGAAGAGATCCCAGAGGTGACTAAGAAGATGGAGAGGATGAGTTCTGGAAGCACAGTAGTTGGTAAAGAGCCATCAGTCAGAGAATAAATCCTGAGCTGAAACCCAGGGAGTGGACAGTTAGGAGTGATGAAGGACTTGGCATTAAAATAACAGTATGTAGACACAGAAGTCAATTTGCAGGAAGTTAAAGCAAGTCTGGAGTTAAAACACACCCTTTCCCTTAGAGATTTGTTCTATTTATTGCAAAGGTGGAGATGAGAGAGGGAGAGAGAGAGAAATCTTCCTTCTACTCCTTTACTCTCCAAATGGCTGCATTGGCCAGCACTGAGCAGACCAAAGCCAGGAGTTTCTTTTAGGTCTGCCTGTGGGTTTAGGAACTTATGGTCTTGGACCACCCACCATTGTTTTCCTAGGCACATCACCAGGGAGCTGAAATGGAAGTGGAGCAGGAGGGACTTGAACCAACATCCAAATGGGTTGTTAGTGGTGCAGGCAGCAGATTACCCTGTACAACACAGTACCAGCCTCACGTATATCGTGTTTTTAGAAACGTAAGTACTGTAGGAAGGAGTATGTCGTTACTAGGTGATTCTTATTGGACAGTCCAGATCCCATTAACTGCATTTCTTTTTTGCTATCTGCATTCCTCTGATCTCTAAAGTGAATGAAATTTGTTTATTTACTATACTAGCATATGTGAGAATATTATATTACCTGCCTCACATTGTTTATACTAAACCCAATGTTGAGCATATAACTGTTTAGGATAAGAGTGGATGTACACTTAGAAGAATCCTTTATTCATTTACTGAGCCATGCAGTGCATATCTTTCACTTCATCCTCTGTATTCATTGCTTTCTGCTTGCTTTTATCAACAGGGACACTTAAAATTGTTTATGAGAAATGAAGTTAAGAGATATGTTTATCTTGGTGCAAAAAGAATTTCAAATTCATGCATATGGGAACTCTTTAAAGTAGTGATAAAAAATGAATGTTATAAAAACTGCCTGGATCTCAATATTTTTGGCACAGAAATAGACTTATCATTTAACTCATGTTTCCACAAACTTTATTTGAAGTTTCTCTTATATTAGCTATTTCAGAATTCACTTGGCAATTAGTTTCTTTCCAAAATCTTTTTCTAATTAGCTTAATGTAAACTAAGCAAATGGTTTGTGTATCTCAGTACATAAATTATGTATTTTGTTTGTATGAATTTAAACTATGCTTGATAAAACTTTGTTCTGCAAATGTTTCTGTATTATAATGTTCCCATTAGTCTTCTATCCTTCAACAAAAAATATTGTATATGCTGGGTAAATATTAGGCATGGCTTTAAAATGTATCTGGATCCATGGACAACAGAGATCAATAGCATAGGTTTGCTACATCTGTGGCCTACATGGCAGAAATTGTTATCAGTGTCACCTTTTAGATAACATAAAACTGATTTTCATGGGCTAGTAATCTCTAACACTCTAATGATAAGGTATGCTGAAATATATGATTATTAACATTTTAATTTTATTTATTAACACAAATGAAGTGGCCAATGAAATTATTCTAGTTATTGAATAAAAAGCATTGCTTCTTCATTATGGTGGTTGTTTAGATTCTATACATTGATGAACTCGTTCCTTTCATTTTTTTATAACCCTGGGCAGATAAGTCATTCGATTGAAAATTACTGGGAATTTAGAGTTGAATGAAGTAGTTAAGTGGCAGGATTTGCACGTAGAATAGAAATGCAAAGTCCATGTAGAAATTGTGGCAGTAGAAACTACGCAAGTAGAAAGAAATGCCAAATTGATGTATTGTACAAATAAGGGTGCAGATTACCTAATGGGCCATGCTGTGTATACCTATTATGTTCAAGGTTACTCTGGTATAGCTGTTATATTTACTTGTCTGCTCCGTTTTCTAAACGGAGATCTTCTTAACCCATTAAGCTCACTTTCCATTATGGGATTATTCCAGTGACAGAGTAGATATTATTTCAGAGTTACCATAAGTGGTGCATTTAGTGCTCCACTTAGGTTTTTATAAATGTCATTGTATAGGATGATGGTTTGTGATGGGTTAAGCAGTTTATGTCTTATTCATCTCCTTTTTAATCCCAGCATGAAGCCTGGCATGAAGTCTGCCCTCAGTAAGTGCTTAGGGAGCTGTATTTAAAAAGTACAGCCACCAAGTCAGGGATCCTTGACCCTTTACAAACCTCTACCTCTATATGTATTTATTTGTGATGATGTAGATTAATATCCCTTGGCGTAGAGTAATGCCACCTTGGTCTGTTGAGGGGAAAAATAGCTTTCAAAATATTTTGACAATGTCTCTGATATGCCATTATATACCTAGAATTGTTAAGAATGGATAGTGAAATATTCAGAAGCAAGACAATAAAGTAGGATTTTAGGTTATTTTCACTCATACCTTCTTTTTCTTCTTCTTCTTCTTTTTTTTGATATGTCTAAGCCTTTCATGATGAGATCAATTTATCTTTATAACAATAACCAACCCATGCTTCAGAAAATTGAAGGGATGTGAATTAGTGCTGGAATTTTAAGGTCTCAGGCCTGCCTGATACTAGCCATAGTAAACTGCTTGTTTAAGTTGCCATTCAGTCACCTGTTTTGGGGGGAAAAAAAAGAACAAAGAGATGGATTCATGCTTTTGCCATTCTGGATCAACACAGACATGGTCTTGGTACACAAACTCAGGCCTGTCTTTGCTCAGTTTTCCAGCCAGGTTTTGAGTTGAGTTCTGGCACCTTACATGGTGTAAAGGCTCTGGCTCACTGGGGCAGGAGGTCCACGGACTTTATTGACAAAATGTGCATTTGACAGTATAGTCCCAACAAAGCCTGAGGCTTGTTTTGTCTTCAGGACACTAGGTTGTGTTGTAAATCTGTCCATATCCCTACTGCCCGTCCAATCCCCCAATCACAGTTATTGCTCACAGCTGCAGAGTCATGTTTTCAGCTGGTAATGTTTTCAGCTTTCAGAATCAATAGTTGCCATCCTTCCAGTTAAGAATTATTGCTTTGTCTGGAAGAAGGGACAGGGAAGGCTTTATGGGCACTGGTTAAGAAAGACCACAAAACTGATGCCTATACTACATCTTGACTGAGGAGATGTTTAGCTAAAAATGTATTAAAAATCATGTCAAAAACTTCCTGGATATGTACTCAGGGGGCAAGAAGTCAAGAATGGTGTTCTAGGGAGTAACAGGTGTGAGTGAAAAGCTGGGAGCCTGGACTCCAGAGAATGGGATAGTACTAGTCTGTGATGTGTTGGTGCACCATAGAGTAGCAGCTTCAAATAAAGGAAACACGGAGTAGAAGTGAAATTATTTTTGTAATTAATAATTATCTTTATTTGAGAGGCAGGGGAAAAAGAGAGAGGTGAGAGAGAAAGGGTAAGAGAGTTTTCTCATTCACTGCTTTACTCGCCAAATGCTCATATGGGCACAGATTGAATCCAGGACACCTAAACTCCAACTAAGTCTCCATGATGGAGGCAAGAATTGAGTTACATGAACAGTCATCCACTGCTTCCTGGGATGTATGTGAACAGCAAGTTGGAGACAGAGCAGCAGTTGAATTGAACCCAGGCACTCTAAAAAAAGGCACACATGCCCTAACCAGTAAGCCAAATACTCTCCTCCAAGTGGGAATTCTTTAACATACTGTGTGCTGTCTTGAATGTATTACAAAAATCTAAAAAATCCTGGACTCCAAGCTGTGGTATGGTGCAGAGCTAATTCTGATGTCCTTCAGCCTTTAAATGGCAGTAAATAAAGATAAATGAAAGATAACATATGAAAATGGAAATGTTTCATCTTTCCCCTTTTTCCAGATGATAGGAGCTGGTGCTTTTAAAAAGAAGGAACAAGGGCCCTGCACAATATTTTAGTGGCTGGACCCTCACTTTGTATGTTCCGGGATCTCATTTCAGTGCCAGTTCCAGCTCCCTGCTTGTGGTCTGGGAAAGCAGTGGAAAATGGTCCACTCCTTGGGCTTCTGTCACCACATGTGAGCACTGGAAGAAGCTCCTGGATACTGGCTTTGGTTATTGGTGCAACCTTAGGTTATTGCAAGCATTTGGAGAGTGAACCAGTGGAAGGAAGATTCTCTCTCTCTTTCACTTGCTCTGTAAATGTGTGTGTATATTGCTTTCTTTTTCTCTCTGTAAACTCTACTCACAAATTGAAAAATAGTTTTTAAGAAGTCACTTTTTTTTTGGATTTATTTTTATTGAAAAGTCAGATTTACAAAGAGAAGAATATGCAGAAGGAAAGATCTTCCAACCACTGGTTCAGTCTCCAAGTGGCTACAATGGCCAGAGCTGAGCCAATTTGAAGTCAGGAGCCAGGAGCTTCTTACAGGTCTTCCAAGTAGGTGCAGGGAACCAAGGCTTTGGACCATCTGCTACTGCTTTCCAAGGCCATAAGCAGGGAGCTGGTAGGGAAGTACAGCAACTGGCACATGAACCAGTGTCAATTAGGGATCCTGTCACATACAACATGAGGATTTAGCCACTAAGTTACCGTGCTAGGCCCAAAAGTAACTGACTTTGAAATAAATATGTATCTGATATAAAGAATGAGTTTTACTAAGTGGATATGTTAGTGTTCATAACACATAATACTTTGGGAAGATCTGTACTCTGTTTTTTGGTTTTTTTCAAATGCCCTTACTTGAATTCAGTTGCCTTATAGCTTACATAATACTAACTTGAGGCTGACCCAGAAATATGTGCTAGTCATAACATTTTCACTGTATCCTCATCAAATATATGAGAAAGAACAAAATAATTATATGTGTATTTAAAATCTTGAGAAAAGAATAGCATGCACTACTTGACAGTGAATTTGCTACATGCTGTTGAGAATAAAGGTGGTGAAGGCTCTGAGGGATGCTGAGCTCAGAGAGTCTGGCTTTCAGCCCTTCTCTTAGCTAATTGTCAGATCAGCTGGATTACGATGGCCTACATAGACTTTGAGATTTTATTTCCAACAAGTAAGAGTGGACAACTTTAACCTCATAAATATTTCTTGGGATGTTTTTGACATTTTTGAGAAAACTAATGGAGATTTCTCTCAAAAATGTTTGTTTGAAAGGTAGACTATCAGAGAGGGTGAAGTCTTTCATCCACTGGCTTGCTCCTCAAGTGGCCACAGCAGCAAAGGCTGGGCCAAACTAAACCCGGAATAGGGAGATCCATCGTGGTCTCCCACAGGGATGACCATGGCCTAAGTACTGAGTCATGGTCTGCGGCCTTCCTAGGCTGCTCAGTTAAAAGGAAGCTGCATTTGAAGCAATGCTCTGGGACTCAAATTGGGGTTAGTCACTATGTGACAATGCTGGGCACAGAGGCAGATTTCTTAATGCAAATGTACTGATTTACAATGTCAGTGTTAAAAGATTTTAAATATTTATAATTTAGAAACTATTTTATTTTTACTATATACTATTTATTGCTAATAAATTTATGAATATATGATTTGACCTGTTTTATTTAAAGTGAGTAAGCTATAATTTACTGACTGCCTAGTGTGTGATCAAATGTTCCATATTAGTTGCATTTGATGTCATAAAATTGTCAAAGTTGCAATGTTATCTTCATCTGTCCTGAATTTCTGCTAAATTTACCTTATAAGTATTTATATTTAATCTTAAATAAAAACTACTTTATCTTTAAAATTTCTTAATTTTATAATTTTAAAATATGATACATTTCCACATGTTGTAGGATTTCCTTTCTGCCCTTCCCAAATTCCTTGCTCCCCCTCAATTTCCTCTATATCATTACAATAGTGCAGTTCTTTATAAATAGTCCTACGTCCATCATTCTGCTATTTAAGTGTATCCTGACATTGTATGTATGGACAATGGCGGAGACTCCAGCAGCATCCTATTGTCAAGATATATTTAATAGTTTCATTGGGAGTTCATCTTTGATTTGAAGATAGAGATGTATACTGCATTGCATCTTCATATCTGGATATGATATTCCCTATTATACTGTTACTATTCATTCGCTTAAAAGCCATAAAGCAAAATCAACAATATGAAAAGATTCAAAAAATTACAACATGATGTTAAATAACATGCTCCTGAATGACCAATGTGTTGCTGAAGAAATGAAAAAGAAAATCAAAACCTTCTTGAAGAAAATGATATTATTGTTTGACCTATGAGTAAGAAAATTTATAAAAAATACTTTTTTTAAGAAATGAAAATAAATGCACAAATATCAAAACCCCTGAGATGTAGCAAAAAGAATATTGAAAGGGCTATTGCTAATATTTTGTATGAAGATTGCCTTATATCAAAGAGAACATATGATATTTGTCCTTTTGGATTTGACTTATTTCACCAAGCATAATGGTCTCTAGTGGCAACCATTTGGTTGCACATGGTAGAATTTCATTCTTTTCAATGGCTGAGTAGTATTCCATGGAGTAGATGTATCACAGTTTCTTTCTATTCTTTTGGTGGACATCTGGGTAGTTTCCTAGTCTTTGTGTTGTAGATTGTGCTGCTGTAAATATAGGACTTCAGATCCCTTTATCATATGCAGATTTCATTTCCTTTAGATATATTACCAGAAGTGGGATAGCTGGGTCATATGGCAGATCAATTTTCAGTTCTCATAGCATTCTCCATACTGACTTCCATAGTGGCTGTACTAACCTACACTCCCACCAACACTGAAGGAGGATTTCTTTCTTTCCACATGCATGCCAGCATGCATTAGTAGAGTTCTGAATGTAGGCCAAGAATCACTCTCTCTCTCTTTTTCTCTCTCTCTTTAAAAAGTAATAAGTGAGGCTTAGCACAATTGCTGAATTAGCTAATCATCCACCTGCAAGCCCCGGCATCCCACATAGGTGCCAGCTTGTATCTTGGAAGCTCCACTTCCCATTCATTTCTCTGCTTTGTGGCCTGGAAAAGCAGCAGAGGACAGCCCGATGCCTTGGGCACCTGCACTCATGTGGGATACATGGAAGAAACTCCTGGTTCCTGGCTTCAGATTGGCAGCTGTTGCAGCCTTAGGGAAGAAATCAGCAAATGAAATCTTCCTGTGTTTCCTTCTTTCTGTAAATAAATAAATCTTTTTTAAAAAAGTCTATGGAACTATATCACAAAATGATATTTTTATGGTAATAATAAAAAAAATGGAAAAAAGAAAAAAGTCTCCAAAGTGGTTGCAAATAAGGAAAATACAGAATTGCAGATACAAATACAAAATAAAACTTTGTATCAAAAGCAAAAAAAGTAATGTGTTAGGTTAATTTCTAGTTACTCAAAAATGTCTTAAATCATATGAAGTGTGCTCCTATGTGTATGTTTCTAATATGAATGTACACTTAAGTACCTCCAAAGAAGCTTATCAAAAACAGAATTAAATACGTTGATTCTGGTGCAAGAACTTTTGAAAAGCATGTACAGTTTTCACAGAATATACTTTTCCATAAACTTTTGGAAATACCGTTGTGTTTATAGCTTATTCAAAGGTGTTAAAAGATAGAGGAACTGGGCCTGGTATGGTAGCCTAGCAGCTAAAGCCCTCTCCTCACACACGCCTGGGATCCCATATAGGCACCAGTTCTAATCCTGGTAGCCCCACTTCTCATCCAGCTCCATGCTTGGGCCCTGGGAAAGCAGTTGAGAATGTCCCGAAGCCTCAGGACCCTGCACTCATGTAGGAGATCCGGAAGAGGCTCGAGGCTCCTGGCTGCTGGCTTAGGATCAGCACAGCTCCGACCATTGTGGTCGCTTGGAGAGTGAATCAATGGACAGAAGGTCTCTGTCTCTCCTCCTCTCTGTATATCTGACTTTTCAATAAAAAATAAAATAAATCCTAAAAAAAAAATAGAGGAACTGATATGGATGACTTCAGCAGGTAGCTAGCATGTGTGTGGTAAAAGAGGAAGTGTCAGGGCCTTCATTCTTACCCTTTCACCAACTTCCCACTTTCTGTCTCAGACACCTGTGATTCTGGGACCTGTTTCCTCAGGGGCTCTGGGCCATGGGGCTTTATCTAGGCCTAAGTCTGCATTGCCAAAGCAGGTGTGATTCTGCCTGTCTGGGTGCTGGTGCTTGGGTTAATACCTTTCTCTGAGAAAGGAGAAAAGTTACTTTGTTGTTGTTGTTAGCCTTGGAATTCATTGTGTGCATGAGGAACTGCAGGAGACAAATGTGTCTGAATATCTGGGGAGGGGGGGTGACAGAATGAAATAATCAAACAAGAGAGACGTGAAGGCATCTTTGCTGAATCGGAGCATATTCCTGTTTTGTTTTGTTTTTGAAGATGTATGGTAAGAGCTATCTCAAGGCACTTTTTTTCCCTTTTAACCTATTAAAATAATTAATGGGTCTTATCTGATAGTCTGCTGACTTTGGCCAAGATTTGAATTATAATAAGCATTCTCTTTGTGATTTTCAACACACCCAACATTAGTTGAGTCTACAAGTAACAACTAGGGAGTTTTATCTGTTTTTATTGTGTTGACATACAGTAATAAAATTACTCGACCATCAAGTTTATGAATGAGTACATCAAGTACCATCTGAAAGTGCTCGTACATTCCCAAGGCAATCACATTGCTTTCATTCACTAATGGGGAATAATAATTGAACTATTTCTCATAAATGCATTTGTATTAAATGGTACATATTAACTATAAGTTTTATATGTATGTACATGTATACATGAGAGATATTTGTAAATACATGTAGATGTGTATATACTTGCATTAGATATGCATAAACCAATGACTACCATATGGAAATTTTATAAAATATCCAAAAAAGAGCAAAACAGAAACAGCTCAAATTCTAATGAAGATATTGTTCAATGAATGCTATCACTTGAAATTTTGAGAAAAATCCCCCAGTACACCATGAGAGCTTTAAACAAGCAGTTTGGCCTTTCCTTGAGAGTTGTATGCTTTCCGTACCTTTTGCCTTAATGTTTCTGGTGAATCATCCCTGAAATTGTAACATTAGGGACCTGCTGAACAAGCTCAGAAAGCATAAGTTTTGGTAACTGATCTAAAAGGAAAATGAAATGTTGCCATTTTTTTTTCCATTTCTCATTTAATTTCCCAAATGAGCCTGCTAGTATTGACTGAAAACACTTTGAAAGTATTGAATTGGGAACTGGCAGTCTGGCATAGAGGGTAAGTTAGAATGCTAATTCAAGTCTAGGTTGCTTCAATTCCAACCCAGCTTGCTTAGTGTGCCCAGGAAAGCAGCAGAAGATGGCATAAACCCTTGTGACCTTGCACCCATGTGAGAGACCCAGAGGACGTGCCTCATTTCTGGCTTCTGCCTGTTTCAAACCTGACTCATCTGGCTACCTGGGGAGTGACCCAGAACATTAAAGATTGGTGTGTGTGTGTGTACACACTTCTCTATTTCTAAAACTCTTACTTTCTAATGAGTAAATGTTACAAAAAAAGAGAAAGTAGTAACTGAAATATTTGTTTTAAAGAAAAATTTGGCTTTATCACCATACATTTTCCGAGATCTTATATCCCTGAGAGAAAGACTTCCCCTCATTTATTCCCACTGTACATGTAGCTCTGTTCTCTGATCACAGCATTCCTCTGATAGATGGAAGCCTCATCCTCATGAATCAGTGGACTAAAACAAACATGAAAAAGTACTCTCACATGAGTAAAAAAAAATAGCACCAGTTAATGTTAGTTCCATAATAGAAGAAGGTCATTTTGGTATCTTGATAAAGTTGGCTGCGAACAATCAGGTAAGAGTTTAAGAAGAGTCAAAACACCATCCCTTTACGATCTTGCCCAGATTGCATCACACAATGCTTGGCAAGCTATGAATCTAACTAAATCCACTGGGTGTTAAGAGTTGTAGTCAGCACATGCCCCAGCCATTTGCATCCTAGGAGACAAATGCAGAGCACATGTTCTGCAACAAGCCTGTGTGCAAGCAGCCTGTACCCTCTGAGCCAAGAGCTTGAACTCTGGCCAGAAACAACAGAGTTAAAACAATGTCTACACAGAGAAATGGAACATTTGCCTTGAACGTCTAAGCTTTTTGCTTAAAATAATGTGAAGTAAGCTTAATGAATGAGAGCTACATGCCATGTTGCTGAGTTAAGTCATGGAAGCTTGGCTGCATATGTTCAACCATGTGATGTGCTCTGTAAAACTGAAAATATTGTTGCATTTTTCAACAATTACTAGAACCATAAGCCAAGGTTTCTGGTTTCATTCATGGCTTAATGATCAGGCCAGTGAACCCAATGCTTAAAACAGAATAAAACAAAAAAAATGTGTTCATTGTTATGGAAACGTTGTGTGTTATTGCTAATCCCTAAAGTAATAAAATGTTAAAATTTATTCAGAAGGATTGTGGGTTATATATTTCACAAATTTGATGGAGAGGTGATGGTAGGATTTATTCTTAACAGATACACCATTTGGCAAAATCTGTTTAAATTTTTATTTATCTCAGAGGAAAACAAAGAGGGAAAAGAGTGTGTGTGAGAAACAGAGCGTGATCTCTCATATGCTGTGTGCAAGGGCCCCTCTGAGGTCAAACCCAGGAGTTTCCTGTCAGTGTGGTTAAGGACCCATGCACTAGAGTCATTGGCTCTTGGTTCCCACAGTGCACACTAACAGGAAGTCAGAGTCAGAAAGGGGACCGGAACTTGAACTCAGGAGCTCTGAGTGTCCCAAGTGATGTCTTTACTGCCGGGACATGCATCACTCCTATTTCGTCAGTGCTATTTCACTAAGAAACACTTTGACAAGTCAAAACACTATATTGTATGTATTTAAATCTAGCAGAATGTAGTTGTATATGCTTGTGAACATTTTTAAACAATGTGTAAGCAATCCTGTAGGCAAGTGTCATTTTATGGACTAGCTCAGCTGAATATCACTTTGCATTACATTATTAACTATATTAAAAGTTGTGGTTTGAGCAAAGCTTATTGCTAATAGACCTTAAAAAATTGTTTTTCCTTTGAGCAAGTTAACATTCACTATGAATTCTGAAACACATCCTTACTCCCACTGATCATCTTGAAAATGATGTGAGTGGCCATGCATGGTTGTTTCCTGGGATCCACAGTGGATTGTTGCCAGGACCCCTGCAATTGCCAACATCTCTGGGTGTTTATATAAAAAACATGCTTTTATGAACAGCTTTCTGCGTACTTTCTATCACCTCTAGATTACTTGTTATAACTACTATTCTATCTAAATACCGTTCTCAAAAGTGCAATTATTCATTATCCAGGGAATAATGACAAAGGAAATAAGTCTGTATATGTACATGTTCCATCCATATGGGATTTTTTGGAGTATTTTCAATCTGTAGTTGGTTGAGTCTATGCATACAGAACCCAGAGGTGTGGAGGGCTCTCTGTAAGTGCGGAATTGTGATGTCCTGGTGTTCATTGCAGCAGGTTCGTACCATGTCTTTGATCTTGAGCAAGTTGTTCCATCTTCAAGTCTCACTTCTCTAACAAGAAGAATACTGAACGTGCATTCTTGGTTAGTGATGGTAAAGACGGAATTAGATATCATGCCAGGCGCTGTTAGCACTATATGTATTATTCTCCTTCCTAGTGCATATGGTAAGGCTGGATGATGAAAACAACTCAAGGAAACACATATTCCTGAATCAGAATGATTGGTAAGGTCACACTTGAAAGACTTCGAAGCAATTTGAGGCAGGACTAAGGAGTAATACTATGGGTAAATGAAAGTGAGTTTTTATTTTTTTCTATCTCAGTATCACACATCAGTTCCCACCTTTCCTAAGGCTCAGTTCTCTGAATTTCTTTCAAAAAAACACAAAACAAAAGCAGAGAAGAAGAGGCAAGATTTGGCCCTAAGCTCGGGTGATGCCAAATGCAATATGAGTATTTTGTATAAATTCCATATGATTTCCCCCCATTATTTAAAATCAAATTATTATGTAGAGCCATGTCTGTTTATACTAAAATGTTTATATCCAGTGGAACTGTTCAGTTTTTGTTTTTACATTGTAATGATTTGCTATACACCTGAGAGAAAATGTCATTTTTTATGTGCACATAGAATATTGATAAGTGGTTACTCAGATTTTTAATGAGAATAAATGACACTGTTTTTGTATGCTGTGATACTTAGTGGATTAATTATAGCAATCTACAGAGAATACAAAAATGTGGATTATATTAAGAGGTACAATCACATGAAATGGTTTATTTATAAAGGGAGCTACATTTTATGCCACTTTTTAAACAAATATTTTTGGGCCCTGTGTGGTAGCCTGGTGGCTGGGATCCTTACCTTGCATGTGCTGGGATCCTATGTGGACAAGGGTTCATATCCCGGTGGCCCTGCTTCCCATCCAGCTCCCTGCTTGTGGTCTGGAGGAGCAGTAGAGGACAACCCAAAGCCTTGGAACTCTGCACCCATGTGGGAGACCTGGAGGAAGCTCCTGGCTCCTGGCTTCAGATCGGCATTACCTGCTTCTTTTGCTGCTTTTTTAGTGGTTTTTGAGGGCTCTTCTACAGATGCTAAGACTTACCTGTCCAATCTTTTTAATAGAAGATTTATTTATGTATCTGAAAGAATTACGGAGAGAAGCAGAAACACACACACACATACATACATACACACACAGTCATTCACACACACACATTTTTCTCATACACTGAGAGAGAGAGAGGGACAGAAAAGAGAGATAATCTTCTGTCTGCTGCTTTGTTTCCAAAATGGCTGTAACAGCCCTGGTTGTTCCAGGCCAAAGCTAAGATCCAGGGGCTAACAGCTTCTTCTGTGTCTCTTACATATGTGGTAGTGGCCCATGAACTTGAGCCATCTTGTTCTCCTTTTTCCCATGCATGTTATCAGGTAGCTGGACAGGAAATGGAGACTATGGTAAATAACCAGCAGCTCATTGGAATGCTGGCTTCACATGCTGTAACTTAATGTGCCAAGCCACGGTGCCAGCCACAAGTCTGAAAAATTTTTGTCTAACTTCTATGATGACACTGTTCTTCAGTTAAAATTAGATCTCCCAACAACTTGAAGAAGAAAAAGTGAAAGCTTATTTTTAAAAATAATTCTCAAAGTTTATATTGCTGGGGATATGGAAATCCCATGGGGAAAAAATGTCTTTAAAAATTCATATATTTTCCTCTTTCTGCTAAATGACCAAGCAACTCATTCCTCAGAATTTTGTCACTTATATTACCAGCTGGTTCCAATCAATGCAAGAGCAAACTCCAAGCTCAACTACCCATGTGTTTATAAAAATTCATGGCAGTTCTCTAACATTTATTAGGAGTTAGCCATGTGTTGGGTGTTAAAGAAATGGAGGTGAATATCTTAGGAGAATAGATTACCACAGAGACAGTATATTAAGATGAAAAGCCTTAATATAATAGTTCAACTATGACATGGCATTTCACTGGGAGAGAAGTGACAGCTAGACATACTTGTGTTGACTGGGACATGGGCCATATGGTGTGCATGGGGGGCTGCTTGAGCTGATAATTCAGTTATCAGAATGCCTCTCCTCCTTTCCCCTGTTGCTTCCACATTGTTCTAATTCCTGTACTGTGATAAAACTTGCACCTATGAGAACCTTGTTATGGTCCTTTCTAAATGTGCTCTCTTGAGTCACTTAGCATTCCAGTTTTGCAAGCTAAGGAAAAACAGGGTTTCTATGCTCTGTAGAAAATAGCCAGCTACAGTTCATGGTCCACATCTGCTTTCTCTTTGAGATGAAAAATACAGTTTTGGCACTCCAATTATAGTGCTATGGTCAGGCTAGAGCTGGGTGTTTGCAATTATCTTCTGCTAAACTTGACTCTGAAAGTTACAAATTTTCCCTTCACATTAACTCTAAACCAAATAAACAACCTGCAATCTCTAATACATAAACTATACTGAAATGCTTTTCAGCAATTTATTATTGTATTGGCTCTTGCAAAACCATGAAAACATGGCAAACTTGAGAAGATTATTAGGTACTAAAATAGCAAAACAAACAAAAATGTAAATGTTCAAAAAGCAGTTAACTGGAAGTCCAGCAGTGTATGGCTGAACACAACGCATCTGATGTATCAGATTTAGGCGTTAATTGACCTTAAGCTTTGCTCTAGAAGAGGGAAAATTGCCAACGAAAAGTTTCAGCAAAAAGTGAAGTTTGTTTTTAAACAAAATATGTAGTATTTCTGTTGCGTATTGATTAGCTATTTGGTCTCTGGACTCCAACAGCATTGATGTCAATTTTTGTGTAACTGTGAAACAGCCAGGTTTTCCTCTCTGGGTTTCCATTTCCCCCACTATTCAGGTAACAAAGCTCTGTGGTGTACTGTTTCTGCAAGCCCCTCTACTTCCTGTCATTGACACTCCTTCCCTTGAGTGTGGGCTGGACTCAGGGACTTCCTTCCAATGAACAGAATATGGCAGATACAGGAGGATGTCAGTTTCAAGCTTAGTTATACAAAAATGGTGAAAGAGCTACTTATTGTAAAATAAGTTTTTTTGAAGAAATGTACCAGCTTAGAGTGCTTTCTAAACAGATTACAAAACATGACTGCAAAAGAAGACTTCACTATGTCTGTACATTGCTACTGTGTTGCCTGCACAAGGACCAAGAAAAAGTTAAAGTTTCAGATATAGTGACTTCTTAGCAATAAATCAGTTATGGAGATTTTACCTGGTGTAATGGTAGACAGCTAGCAAAAGTAGAGTACAAAAGAAAGTCGGTGGTTTTTTTCTTTTTTTAAGTATAAACTGATTAAAAATTCTGGAAAACTGAAAATTCACAATCATGCAGTTTCTTAGCCATGAGAACAATGGCAGTATTATATGAAAGCCTCTGGTCTCAGGGTGGTGTTGTGTGTCTCTGTTTAAGAAGAAAGATGAAAAAGCAATGTTTTAGCATTATTGTAAAAATAATTTTGATCTTTTAGACACTGTAACAGATGTTTGAGTGTCTCAGGAGTGTCTGGGCTACAATATAAGAATAGAGACCTGGGTTAAATTCATAGTTAAGTTCGGATTCTCCCTTCTGATAAAATGTAACCAAATACAGAATGGCACCATGCTGTTAATAGTGATAATAATAATCAAGTTGCTGTGTCCGATCCTCTTGGTTTTGTCAACAAACAGATCTTACAAGCATCTGAACATCCCCACAACTTGGAGCTGTGGTTATCTAGGTCCTGCAGTTACTGCTTCCTGTCAAGGTTCCATTGGAAGTTCTGACTTTTGACTCTGGCAGGTCAGTTAGGATGAACCCCAAATATATTTTTAATGTAAGTCAGATCATTGGGAGCAAAGATTTGGTATGAACTTTTACATAAGGGGATTTATTTTGAAGTCATGTACCAGGACCTAACTTGTCTAAGGCAGTTTCTTTTTTGATGCTAACGATCCAGGAAGGCTGAAGACCTAGATTTCTTGTTATAATTGGCTTTAAAAAGTATTATAATTTTGGGGGGGAAGCTCTGAATTCTTGGGGCAGTGTCAGTAAGATTTTTTTTTCTAGAGAAAATAATTGATATGGTTCACAAATTGCTTTCCATGTGCAATTTGAGGGTTTAGACAGCTGCCAAAAGGAACTTTTGGTGATGTACATAGTTATGGAGACTATTTCAAATGGGGAAAAGAAACCCCTGTATTATTTTTAAGGAGAGCATCCAGTGACAAAAAGAAATATTGATATATAAACATGATTGTAAGATCTGGTCAGGATTCATCCCAGACATATTAGTATTATGTCAGTAGCAGAGAGAGGCATTTTTAAGCTAACAGGCATCAAGAGTCATGAACTCTAGAATCAAGAATGGATTAGGCATGCAGAAGGCTTAAGGGAAGTGGGGAGAAATGTGGAGGAAGACAGGGAGACCATGATGCAGTTCCCACCCTGGGAAAGGAGAGAAAGAAGAAAGGAGGACCAGGTGGATAGAGATCCAGATGGAGCCCATTGCTGAGAAACATTTAGCGAGGCATGTAGGGACACTTTGGACTGATGCCACTCCTGGAGGGGCACTGCACCTGCAAGGATGGGCCTGCCCTGGTGCTCCTGCAACACTTGGCAATTGGTTGGATGCAGCTCAAGGGAATCCTGACTTCCACATCAACAAGGAGACATCGCTGCAAAATCCACCCTTGCAACAGTCAGTCCTCGGCCAAAGATGTCCCCACCCTCCCAGAAGACACATTTATGGTACCATTCCCTGCTTCAAGAGAAAGTTCTTGAGAGAAAAAGAAGCTGAGATACTTCATGTAGTATAGGACAGAGAAAAAGGGCAAAGAAAGTAAAATAACCTACCATAGTAACATAAAATAAACTGATCAAAATATTGATAGTTGCAAGACTGTAAATATGCCTCCCAGGAATGAATGATTTTATTGATTTTTTCTGCAACAAAACTCTTGATGATATACACAGAAAAGTCAGTGAGTCAATGATGCTGTGCTTTGAATTGGACAGATCTTCAATATTCCCTAAAATTGGCTATGCAAATAATCTCTTGGTTGATACTAACAGAGTTTCTAGGCCTTTTAGTAAACTCCTGCATTAGACTTTAGAAGCTAGACTTCGGTATGGTGAAACTTCTGCTATGATTCTAATAAGCACTTTGCAATTATCAACCCAGTATAATTCTTCCTAACGTTTAGCCCTTACCTTCATACAGGAACATAAAAAATAATCAGTCTCTAATTTTGTACATTTGGGTAAATGGTAAGGTCTCACCATCCTTAACAATTCAGTCTTCTCAAATAAATCTAATGGGCACCAAATTTGCAAACCACTGCTCTGGTTTTAGAGATAGATAAGATTATCATTACTATATGTATGAGGGGAGTATATTTCAAAATCTATTTTTTCTTATCATTTAGAGTGTCCTTTAAAAAAAGAAAAGATTTATGTATTTTTACTGGAAAGGCTGACTTACAGAGAGAAGGAGAGACAAAGATCTTCTGCTGTTTCACTCCCCAAATAGCTGCAACTGCCAAAGGTGAACTGATCCAAAGCCAGGAGCCAAGCGTTTTTCCTGGGTCTCCCCTTTGGGTCCAGGGACCAAGGCTTTGGGCTGTCCTTCACTGTTTTCACAGGTCACAAGCAAGGAGCTGGATGGGAAGTGGAGCTGCTGGGACATGAACTGGCATCCGTTTGAAATGCTGATACTGCATGTGGAGCAGGAAAGTTTTTACACTTTCCTGTGCCAACTAAATAGAGATCCTTTTGATCCATCCCAGACTTGAGTGGATACGAGGATAGATTGCACCTCTTCTACCAAGTGTCTTGTGGTGGAGATCTAATATACATACATTGCAGTCTTTTCTCTTGGAGGGACTTTGGGATCTAAGCCTGTCTGGTACCACTCCACAAGTCCTGACCTACCCCATCCCCATGGGGAAAATCAGCAGCACTTGGCAGGAATTATTTCTGCATTTGAGACTGCTCCATATTCCAATCTTTCAAACCAGCTTATGTAATTGTTAGAAGACTTCCCCTATAACAGCACACCATCCCTCTTTCCCCTGGATTACAGTTTGCAAGACATTCTACTTACAGACTTGGCACCTACCCCAAGGAAGAAATAGCAACTTAGGTCTCTTGCAAAGTGCCCATTCTTTTCTGTAATTCTGTTCTTTAAAATTTATTTGAGTTCACAGCCTCATATTGGCTTAAAATGAAATAACATAAAATGCAATTACTCTTACTCTTTCTTTCTCAATGCAGAATTCAATGGTTAATTGTTAGTGTGTATAAATTTGAATCCAGCTTTAATCTTTCTCACTTTGGGTGCATTCAAATAGTTAATGGGAGTATTTCATTATCCACATAACTTGGAATGTTTCTAGAAACTCTTTCAAATCAGAGACTTCAAAGAAGATTTCTGCTGGAGACATTTCCACAGGTTTCATGTTTTCATTATGCTTGCTCCAGTGACATTTATTGGCAATTGGCTTCCTTGTTGCACAGTTTCAAATCTATTTCCAGGGAAGAAAAATAATTTAAATTTGAATCTAGGATTCAAATATAGCTGAAATCTATAAAATTAGAATTATAAAGGGAGAACTTTAGGGAAGTCATAATCATATTAGAAATATTTAGGAAATATTTGCTCTGTTTCTTTGTATACAATTTCTAGTTCCCAAACACATTTCATTTTAATGTAGTTGAAGAAGACACAAAAGGGTCTCACATTTCATGATTTAGATTCATAAGTGTAAGTTATAGCAATGCAAATACATATTTTTTCTACTATAGCTAATTTATAGGATTTGGAGCTAAAAGTGTTACTTCATAGATGAAAATTTCAACTAGATTAAACAATATATGTTGTTCACATCAAGACTATACAATGAACTATTGGATCACATCTGTGTTCTCTTCAGAACAGCGGCCTGGGAAGTAGTAACACAGCTTGCTTGTTAGGTTCACTTTGTTCCTCTTACGTTATTTAATTATCTGGGCTTTAATGCTCTGGCCAGCAATTATTGTTCTACCCCAAATAAAAATCATTCATAGTTCAACCGGAAAAAACTCCCACATTCCTGAATCTTGCCAAATTACAACAAAGCTGTCTCAGAGTAAGAGCAGCTGAAAAATGTATTAATTCTCAGAAGACTGGGGTGCTTGCTTCCACATCCATTCACCACAATAGTAACTTTATATTTTCATGATTCTTGCATACACTTGGAATAAAGACTCTGGTGTGGCTTTTCCTTGTGTCTGATACCAAGCTACATGGTGCAGATGAAAGCCTAGACAGAAAGTCTTGGGGGCCAGTACAATGACATATCACGCAAATTCTCTGCCTGTGGTACCAGCATTGTATATAGACAGTGGTTCATGTTCCGACTTCTCTGCTTCTAATCTGACTCCCTGCTGATGGTCTTCGAGGGCTCATATGCTTGGCCTCGGATGGAAAAAGCTCCAGGCTGCTTGTTTCCTATCACTCAGCCATGGCCATTGTGGCCATTTTTTTTTTTCCGGGGAGGGGACAGGGCGAACTGGCAGATGAAAGATCTCTGTCTCTTCTCTGTATCTCAACTTTCAAGTGAAATGAACAAATCATAAAGAAGAAAGGAAGGAAGAAGGGATGGAAGGAAGGACAGAGGAAAGAAAAAGAAAAGGAAGGAAGGAAGAGAGAAAGAAAGGAAAAGAAAAGAAAAAAGAAAGAGAAAAGGAAGGAAGAGAAAGAAAGAAAAAGAAAGAAAAGAAAGAAAGAAGAAAAGAAACTTGAAAGAAGGAAGGAAAGAAGAAAAGAAAGAAAGAAAGGAAGTTTTGAGAAAGGACATCAAGACTTACTTTCCAAGTTTAAGAATCCCTCGCTGGCAGCTGTTGCTTAGGAAACCAATTAAGAAAAAAGATTTCTTGATTTTAGGTTGAATAAATGGGTGAATTTGGTCAACCTGAGGAAATTGATTTTTTTTTTACACTACTCTTTGTGTTTGTGTTAGATTATTATGCCTTGCAATATTCCAAAGAGATGTGGTTCCTCTTATGCCCAAGATAGATATTAATTACATTGTTTTCTTTTATTGAGCATTTGGTTACATACAAGCCTCTTTCTTTTCTTTTTTTGAAAAAAAAAAGTTTATTTGAAAGGTAGAGTCACAGAGAGAAAGACACAATCAGAGAGAGAGAGAGAAAGAGAGGGCTTATATTCATTTGTTGATTGGCCAAATGGCTGCAAAGTCTAGGGCCGGGCCAGGCTGAAACTAGGAGCCTGGAATTCCATCTGTTTTCCCATGTGGGTGGTAGGAGCCCAAGCATTTGGGCAATCTTCCACTTACTTCCCAGGCACACTGGCAGAGAGCTGTATTGGAGGTGAAACCGTTGGAACTTGAATCCATGACCTAGAACATTCTGATATCATAGGTAGTAGCTTAAACCATAATGCCTACCCTCAACATACCACTTTATTTCTTCTCCATTGATGAACAGAGAAAAAAAATGGATTTCTGCCTTTCATAAAACACTTTGCTTTTTAATCAACATATTTCATAGAATTATAGTGTAACAAGTGGAGAACATGTGAATTTAGGCCAATATTACTAAGGAAATCTTGGAGTTTTTAATGTACACAACTGTTCTTTCAAAAAAAATTAGTTATTTGAAAGGCAGAAAAAGAGAGAGTGAGAAAGAGAGAGAGAGTTTGTCCTTCTGCTGGTTCAGTCCCGGAACAGCTGCAACTGCAGGGTTGACCTGAAGCTAGGACCTAGGAACCAGGAGCTTCCTTCAGGTGTTCGGTATGGGTGTTGTGACTCAATCACTTGGGCAGTCTTCTGCTGCTCTCACAGGTATATTAGCAAGGAGCTAGATCAGAAGTGGTGCAACCAGGACAAGAACTGGTCCCATACAGGGTGCTGGTGTCACAGGCAGTGGTTCAGTGGCTTTATGCTTTCTGTCATACTGTTAACCTGACAGATTTTTTTTTTTTAAGAATGAATATGATACTATAGAAACTAGTTTAGACAATGAGAAAAAAAATTAAACTTTTTTTTTTCTAATTGGGAAACTAGAGTAAACCTTAATTGTAATTACTTGCCTTAATGGTCTAAACTTGAATAGGTAATCTCTCTGTTCTTAATTTTTATTTTAAGTTTTAAATTTATTAATTTTATTAGAAAGGCAAATATACTGACAGAGGAAGATACAGAGAGAAAGATCTTCCCTCTGCTGAATCACTCCCCAAGTGGCCACAATGGCTAGAGCTATGCCAATTTGAAGCCAGGAGAGCCTCGATTCTTCCAGGTCTCCCATGTGAGTGCAGGGACCCAAAGCTCTGGACCATCTTCTACTGCTTTCCCAGGCCACAACAGGGAGCTGATGGGAAATAGAGCAGCCAGGATGTGAACTGGTGTCCATAAGGAATCCCAGCAGATACAAGGTGAGGATTCAGCCACTAGACCATCATGCTGGGCCTGGATAAGTAATCTCTTTATCTAACTATTATATAGTATTTCTATTTTGATATGAAGGATAACTGTTCTAATTTTCAAATGATTAAGATTTTCTAAGAACACATATTGGGTCTGCTCAGAAAGGAACAAGAGATTGCATAACCAATGTAAAAACAACTTCTTTGTAATTTTCTAAAAATATTTGGAATAATAAAAATTCCTTCATCATCTCTCTTTAAAAAGCAAAGCCTTTACAAAAAAGGATGCTTTGAAGCAATAGCCTCTCTTTGTAGAGTGCTTGCTAGGTGTAAAGAAACCAGCTACATACTTTGTGTGTTATGTTTTTGTTTCATGAAACCTTTTTAGGTATAAAGTGTCATTTTTTTTTTAATTTAGCAGTTGAGAAAACTGAAGCCTTTTGATTTAGCTATGAATCCAAACTCTGGTTGCTACTGAGATTACATTCTGGAAATGTCATTTAAGTTTAGATGTTGTACATTTTTAAACCTTCCAGTGTAATAAACAAAAGGGTAAATTTTGGAAACTCTTTGAGCTAAGTCACTCAGAGGAGACAGAAGGGGTTGTTTGTGGATGTAAACACACTTAGAAGTGGGGAGAATCCTGTTACACAATATCCTTTTAGATATGAGTGCGAAATAGCAGGATATCTACTGGATGGATTTTTCTACATTTTTCCTTTGTACTGCTTACCCTCACTTAGTTATGAAAATAATTAATTGGTAGTTGGCAGGTAAACATATTTGAGAATTAGGTGAACAAACAATAAGGGTTTTAGAAATAGATTTAATAAGTGCAGAATAATCCTCCTGGTGCTCTTGGACCAAAACGGTCCTTCCTTCTCTTGTAGTTGTCCAACAACTGCAGCAGGTGCTGGGGATGGCACATCCAGAGGCAGGAAAGGGCTGCCTGAAATAGCCAGAACTTGTTTCTTTCTCTGCTAAGCAGTGTGACATCTTGATTGAGGGAAGATCTTCCCAGGACAACCTGGGCTTTGTTCCTCTGTCCTCTGGAAGCAAGGTGTGTTTCAGATATTTAGCTACATGAGTCACAAAATGCCTGAGTGTATAACCCAGGTTTGCTGTCTCAAGGGATCCTTCAACTTTGCCATCTGGACTCTCTCTCTCTCTTTTTTTTTTTCATTTAAGATTTATTTATTTATTGGAAAGTCAGATATACAGAGAGGAGGAGAGATAGAGAGGAAGATCTTCCATCCGATGATTCACTCCACAAGTGAGCGCAATGGCTGATGCTGTGCCGATCCGAAGCCAGGATTCAGGAACTTCCTCCAGGTCTCCCACACGGGTGCAGGGTCCCAAAGCTTTGGGCCATCCTCTACTGCTTTCCCAGGCCACAAGCAGGGAGCTGGATGGGAAGTGGAGCTGCCAGGGTTAGAACTGGCGCCCATATGGGATCCCATGCTGTTCAAGGCAAGGACTTTAGCTGCTAGGCTATGCCGTGCCCGCCATCTGGACTCTCTGCCTGGGTAGGTCTCTTGAATCACAGGCTTCTGCTTCCCATTTATGTTATATTATAAATCCATGCCGTATAACTTGTTCCTTGTATGCTCTATCTCACCAGACTCAGAAAAATAGGTAAACAGTGTACGGTAAACCCACATCATGTCAAGAATTCGAGAACCAGGTCAACTATAGAGAAGGCAGCTAAAGATGAGATTATGTTCTAAAATCCTTATTTGAAGGAAGGTTTCAGAAAGAAGCTTTAGATAACCAAACAGGCTTTGATGATTGGGATTTGGGGATTCAAACCCGATTTCTGAAATCCACATGGTGTCACAGGGGAAAGGCATTCAGCTGTTTTACGGGAGGTAGTTTGAGACCTGCTGGTTTGGTCCCACCTTGTCAACCACACCACTGCATGTCTGTTTCAAGTGTTGCAGAGAATAGAGAAATTGTCTCACATAAAAGTATGCCATAAACAGCTTATCCTCTAAGACTAGACTGAAATTATGCACGTCCAAAAATGATTGAGAGTGATAGAAGAAATTATGAATGTGTGCCTTGAGAATATTGTATTTTAATTTCACTGAATCAGTTTCAATTTAACAAAACAGCATGGGCTGAAAATCAGTCCCATAAACTCCCGATTGAGGGAACAGATAACCCTTCTCGTCATAAAGCAGGCCTTAACTGTAAATCTTGTGCTTGTAATAGGAGAACTATAGAAAATTCACTGAGTTCGGTAGCTATGGCAACTGCAGATTTCAGTCAATACCCTTTGATCTTCAACATTAGATAGTCATGTGTGATTGTGGCACATGATCCTTTTCCCAAAAGAGGTCAATATGTTCTTGGTGAAATATTTCAAAGTGTTCCAGGGTCTTTATATTAGTTATGCTCATCTCCGATCAATAGTCCTACTTGAAAATTTGCATGATACCAACACAAATACAAGGTACTTAGGGCCACTTGTACCTGTGCATATGCTCCTTTGCTAAGAGTATGGATGAGCGGATCCTGGTGCAGTGGCCTAGCAGCTGAGGTTCTTGTCTTGAATGCCTGGATCCCATATAGGCACAGTTCTAATCCTGGCAGCCCCACTTCCCATCCAGCTCCCTGCTTACAGCCGGGGAAAGCAGTCAGGGATGGACCAAAATCCTTGGGATCTTGCACCCAACTGGGAAACTTGGAAGAGCTCCTGGCTCCTGGCTTCAGATTGGTGTAGCTCTGGCCTTTGTGGTCACTTGAGTGAATGATCAGATGAAAGATCTTCTCTCTCTCCTCCTCTCTATGTATATCTGATTTCCAATAAAATTAAATAAATCTTTTTAAAAAAAGAGTAGGGATGTGCATTGTTGAATATATATATATGTATGAATGTATATCTAATATATTTACAGACATATACGCTGTAAGTGTTGTTTATAAATGTAATTGTATATGAATGTAAAAAGATTTGGAAAGTATTTTCCTCTCTCCTCCTGTCTGTATGAATGACTTTCTTATAAAAATAAATCTAAAAGAAAAAAAAAGGATCATCTGGCGTGATAGCCTAGTGACTAATGTCCTTGCTTTACATGCGCCACAATCCCATATGGGTGCTGATTCATGTCCCAGCAGCCCTACTTCCCATCCAGCTCCCTGCTTATGAACTGGGAAGGCAGTAGAGGATGGTCCAAAGCTTTGGGCCCCTGTACCTGTGTGTGAAACCCAGAAGAAGCTCCTGGCTGCTAGTTTTGGATCAGCACAACTCCGGCCATTGCGGCCACTTGGGGAGTGAATCAGTGGACAGAAGATCTTCCACTCTGTCTTTCCTTCTCTATGTATATGTGACTTTTCAATAAAAATAAGTAAATCTTAAAAGGTTTGGAAAATATTAGTAGTAGGTATTTTTAACTCAAAAATCACTTTTCAATAATGCCCTTAAATGAGAGCTGACAAATCTATTAGTCCTGTCGTGAGTTGCTAATTAAAGGTAACCATGCTTCTCTACATAAATCTAGCAAGCAAAACCAGTAACAAAATGTAGTCCTGTTTGTTGTTCATTCCTTTTTTCTCTAGTTATTCATTTAACATTTTATTGGATTCTTTCTTGTCCTATGTCCCACAACACTGGGGATAAAATGGCAAAATAAATGCAATTTGTAATCTCAAGAAACATGTGTGTATTAGGGGCATAATTCATATAGAAAGATTGCGTCTAAGAAGGAATGCACTTAGAAGAACAAGGCTCTGGGATCCTAAGAAGAACAGCTGCATTTCATCAGGGTAGAGACCGTGGGAGACATTATGAGCAAAGTAGCATTTGATCGGTCAGAGAACATCTGTAGAACTTGCCTGTACTGTGGAATAGGGGTGATCTCATTCTAGGCATTGCATGTGTAAAGGTCTGGAGGTAGGAAGATCTAGCAGCTATTGTGATGTGGGTATACATTACAAAGGTGTAGACTGAACATCTGGCAAGGGGATTTTGGGCAATGAAAGTACCTAAGAACATTTTAGAAAAGAAAGGATGTAAACTCTTAGACCTAGGGAACTTTAATGCCAGATTAAAAGGCACAAATTAAACACTCATTGTATTATCTTATTACTTGTAAAAATAGTAGAGCACATCTTCCTTGTCCTGAAGTACTGAGATGTCTTGATGCAAGATAGTGAAAAAAGCACTGCCCTCTGTGTAAATGGTAGCTAGTAGCACTCCATTAGAAATGCATAAAAAAAACCCAGGATATTATCTGAATGCAAACTCCAAGAAGTGAGGAAGCAGGGTGTGGGGGTTTCTGTGGGAAGTAGTGAAACTGGAATGTGCCTGGTTTGATCCAGATCCCCAGGACCACCAGCACAGCTGGGGCAGGAAAGCAAGGAAAGGAGAAGGCAGAACCCGTGGCACCTGGAAGGCCATGTAAGGACTATTTTATTCTCTCAAAGAGATGCAGTTCATATAGCAAATGGAGAAGAGCATCAGGAACTGGCTTATATTTCTTTTTAAAAATTTTTGTGTATTTGAATGTCAGAGAGAGTGAGAAGATTAAAAAAGGAAAGAGAGGAAATGAGGGGTGGGGAGAGGGGGAAAGAGAGAAAGATAAGCTGGCTCATCCTCCACCTTTTCCCCAAATGGTCACAAGAGCCCAGGTTAGACTAAGCAAAAGTGGAGAGCTAAGAAACCAATTCTTGTGTCCTCTAGGGTACAAGATTCCAACCATTTGCACCATTATCTACTGTCCCACAGATGATGCATTCCCAAAAGCTGGAATAGGTAGCAGGAGGCAAACTAGGGACCAGGTATTTCAATGTAAAATGCAGGTGTTTCATTTGCATGTTAACCACTAGACCAAACCATCACCCCAGTTTTTTGTTTTGCCTTTATTTATTTATTTAGCTAATTATTTATTTGAAAGAGAGACAAAGATCTTCCATCCCCAGGTTCACTATCCAAATGCTGGCCAGGCTAGTGGATGGTAACTCCATTGGAGATTTATCTCACATGAATGGCAGGGATCTGGGTAGTGCAAAGCAAAACAAAGCAATGCATAAAAACCTTGCCACTTATATTCATTTTTTTAAAGATTTATTTTTATCATTTTTTATTGGAAAGGCGGATATACAGAGAGGAGAGACAGAGAGGAAGATCTTCCGTCCGATGATTCACTCCCTAAGTGAGCGCCCGATGATTCACTCCCCAAGTGAGCACAATGGCCGATGCTATGCTGATCCGAAGCCAGGAGCCTCTTCCGGGTCTCCCACACGGGGGTGCAGGGTCCCAAAGCTTTGGGCTGTCCTCGACTGCTTTCCTGGGCCACAGGCAGGGAGCTGAAAGGGAAGCAGGGCTGCCGGGATTAGAACCAGCGCCCATATGGGTGGGCATGGGATGTATTTGCAGAGTCTCTGGGTATGTTTTGAAGGTAGAGCTGACTGGATTTACTAATAAATTCACTTGATCTTAGCCAAAAGGCCGAGAAGCGGTTACTAATGAATTCAGTAGGTGGTATGAAGGGAGCATTCAAGGGCAACAACAGTTTCGGCCCTGAGTGACTGCGTGGACGACATGAACAATAAGTGAGAAACAAATGTCCATCCAGCTCTGCTGTGTTGCAGTTGGGCTTCAGCTGGAGCAATTGAATTTTATATGGCAGGCTAACAGATTGGAGATGGTCCTAGGGTTGCAGCCAACCTGAGAAATTATCTACCAGCTGGTTTCTGTGAGAAATGGGGGGAAATTGGAAAAGCAAAACTTGCTCTAAAAAGAGGAGAGAGGGCAAACTTGAATGGAGTGGGTGAGAACTGATCAGATGTGCCAGTTGTTCATAAAAGACATAGAATAGAGAGTCCTGATTTGTCAGGGGCTGAGATTTCTGGTGAATGACCCAAATGGTTAACTCTCCTGAGTGTTCAAATCTCCATTGATTTACACTTAGTACATAAGCTCACTGCATCAATATTTACCATTTTCAAAGGACTTGGGGATCCTTTTAGCTCATGCAAATGGGATGACAGAGTGATCAGTTTTGCCCAAAGCTAGGCTTGAATGTATTTGTAAAAGTCTTAAAGGCAGGAAAGAGTTTCTGACAAAATCAGGTTTCAATAAAACTGGCTGAGAGAGAGGAGTTTCATAAAATAGGAGAAAGTGTACTCTGAGCCACTAAAAGGGTATGCTGCCTGGAAAGCGATGACAGCGCTCCTTTGGCTGTGGCTAATCTTGTATCTGATCTTGACCCAGTCACTCTGACCATGCCCTCAGGAGAAAGTCTGTGAATCAAAGCACTCCTCCTGCCTTGACATTTCTGGATCCAAACAATCTTGGCACAGGCTGATAAACTGGGAATAATACAGAATTGTTTTCTACACGACTCAGATTCCCAGACCGACATTCCAGGGGAGCATTCAGTAGCGACAGCTGCAGCAATGAGGCAGAAAACTATCAAAGAACTAGATTTATTCTCACATGTTGGCATGATATCTTAATTTTTAAAATATTTTTTAATTTAAAAGGCAGAATAATGAAGTGAAGGGAGTAGCGAGAGTGAGAGAGGTCTTCCATCTACTGATACATTCCCTAAATGGTTGCAACAGGTAGGTCTATGTCAGCCTGAAGCTAGAAGCTGAGAACTCCGTCCTGGTGTCCCACATGGGTGGTAGGGCCAGGGTACTGGGCTATCCTTTGAGAACCCTAGCAGGAAGCTGGATTGCAAGCAGAACAGTTGGGGCTTGAACTGATGCACCAGTATTGGATGCTCACATTGTAAGCCATAGCTTAAGGGGCTGTGCCACAACACTTTCTCCTACTGGCATAATTTTTGTTAAGATCATAAACAGAATGTGGGAGCTGCCTTAAATGTAGTGATCTCAGTGTTACGAATATTGTTTGCACCTGTTCATACTCCATGAGAAAGCTGGAATATGTGTATGATTTGAAAATTGTTAACAGTCTTTGCCTGGTAGATGCTATTTTCCTGTGTAAATTATGTTGGAAATATCACTGTACAAATGAGTGTTGACTTTTCAAAGTCTCCTTTTCAACTCTTTATAAAATTTTATCAAAATCTAATTTAAGAGAACATATGATAATGGCATAATAGAGATTATCATATCCAGATGTGAAGATACAATGCAGTATGCATCTCTACTCCCAAATCAAAGATGGACTCCCACTGAAACTGTTGGACATATCTAGACAATGAGATGCTGGACTGTCTGACATTCTCTACCAGCAATGTCAGGGCACATTTAAATAAACTGATGGACTTGTGACTGCTTATGAAGAACTATACTATTATAATAATATGGGGAAAATCAGTCAGGGGTGGGAATTAGGGTGGGCCAATCAGGGAAATCCTAGAGCCGACCATAAAATTCAAAATTAAAAGAACAAAGTAAAAAATTATCAGAATCAATACAATGAGAGTGAGAGAGAGGGAGAGACAAATGACTATCTTCTGGGTTAGTTAACATCCAGGCCTCTGTCAGGCCAAATCCAGGAGCAGGAAACTCAGTCGAGAACTTCCATGTGAGAAGCAGGGACACAGCCACTGGAGCCTTCCCTGCTGCCTCCTTCTGTGAGCAGGAGTTGGTGTCAGGGACCAGAGCTGAGTAGTGAGCCCAGGAATTCCATTATGGAATGTTGGCATTTTAACAGCTTAACTAATAATGTTAATATTTTAATTATGAGTGACACAATTTTGGAGAATCTCATGTACAGTATGATGACTATCAATATTTTAGACTGGATATTGTTGACAAAGTAGATATTAAATGTTCTCAACACACACACATACACACACACACACACACACACACACACACACAGTAACTATAAGAGGCACAAGGTGGTATATAAGTTGACTGTGGTAAATGCCTCACAATATATGAGTGCCTGTATGTCAAACCACCACATTTTCAACTGCAATTATTATATTTCAGTAAAGTGGGTGATACTTTAGTGTTCATGCAAATATGGTGATCGCTCAAAGGAATCAATGTTTACTGATCAGCATTTGCTCTCACAGATTTGCTATGTTTACAATTGCTTAACAAATAATCTTAAGATATTCATTTTTAAAAATTACTTTAAAAAATTATTCATTACTTTGAAAGCCAGAGCCACACAGACCTAGAGAAGGAAATAGAGAAAAAAGAGAGAGAGCAAGCGAGAGAGAGAGAAAGAGAGAGAAATCTTTCATCCACTGATTCACTTCTCAAATGGTCAAAACAGCTAGAAATGAGCCAGACCAAAGCCAAATACTAGGAACTTTGTCATATTCCCCCACACGATGTGAGGGTCCCCCAGGTGTCTGGGCCAGCCTTGGCTGCCTTCCCCGAGGTGGAAGCAGGAAGTTGGGTTGCAAACAGAATAGCTTAGATTTAGGTGGCACTCCAATATGGGATACCAACATCAAAAACAGTGGCTTGCACTCCGCAGTCTAAATGAAGACCCTGAAAATTACTACTAAGATAGGGAAATTTGGAAAAACTCTTCAATGTGGGAGAAGTTGAAAACTTGAGAAATATATCTGCTACCTACCTATATGCGTAGTCACAAAGCTATGGTTACACTTTAGGCAGCTTCACTCGATACATTGACCACAACTGACTGTGCATTGAGGATGCTCTTGCTAAAATCTGCAATCCGCAAATAAGACTTCAAAAAGCTGATTGAAATTGGATTAGAAGGTTTTAAATTTTATTTCAATTTTTAATTGCAGTTTGCATATGGGCTTTTTTTTTTTTTTACTTTCTTATTAATGCGAAGGAACAAATTTCATGTATTTTGTTTGTACACATTTTTTAAAACAAAGATTTCTATTAGAAAGGCAGATTTATAGAAAAAAGAGGATGAGGAGAGAGAGAAAGTTCTTTCATCCACGGATTCACTCCCCAAGTGGCCTCAACAGTCAGAGTTGAACCTATCTGAAGGTAGGAGCTAGAAGCTTCATCTGGGTCTCCCACATGGCTGCAGGGTTCCAAGGCTTTGGGCCATCCTCAACTACTTTCTCAGGCCACAGGCAGAGAGCTGGATGGAAAATGGGGCAGCCAGAACATGAACTGGCACCCATGAGATCTCAGGCATGTGCAAGGAAAGGTCCTTAGCCACTGAGCTGTTGCGCCGGGCCCTGTATATATACTCTGAATTGCATAGCGATACTTCCCACAAAACCCCACCTGCTTTCCACAGTCCCCTTTATCTTGTTCTGTATTTCTTAATTTTCTTGTAAGTGTTACAATGATATGTTTTCTCCTTATGTAGTTATTGAAGATTTATTTATTTTTATTGCAAAGGCAGATTTAAAAAGAGAAAGAGACACAGGGAAAAAGATCTTCCATCCTGTGGTTCACCCTCCAAGTGGCCACAGCAGCCAGATCTGAGCTGATCCAAAGCCAGGAGCCTGGAGATTCTTTTGGGTTTCCCACATGGACAAGGGTCCCAAGGCTTTGGGTTATCCTCGACTGCTTTCCCAGGAGCTGGATGGGAAGTGGAGCTGCCAGTATACAAACCCATATGGGATCCTAGCGCAGGCAAGGTGAGGACTTTAGCTATGAGACTACCACGCCTGGCCCCACAGTAACGTTCTTTCACTTTTCTTCATAATCACAGGCTTAACCCTCCACTATGTAAAGAATTCAACAAGTAGTAAGAAGAAACTTGACTGTTCCTCAAAAATACCGACAAAATTTATCAATAATAATCAAACCTCAAAATATCAATTTTGCTCATAGACATTACATTTTTTTTACAGTATATGTTAACTACCACAAATTAAGAAAAACATATGTTGTTCATCTTCTTGGAACTGGCTTATTTCACCAAGTATAATAGTTTCCAGTAACTATTTCCATTAACTTTTTGAAGGTCTCTATGACTGTAAGTGAATTTATATGCACAAATATAAATAGCATTTTATAATACTCAGTGCATAGAGCTTGTATTTGGATGTTAATATTTACATAAAGGAAAGAAGATATATTAAATAACTCAGAGCTTAAAGACTTCATTAAGCTGATGTGAGCCAAGGGAAAACCTGAAGACAAGGAAACTGAGTCAAAGCAGAATTGAAGCTGAAATTAGAGTGAGGACAAGAGGGGAGTGTGCGTCCTTGTGGTTTGGCTGAGGTAGTGTTTTTTTGTCTTTAATTGCTGTGAAACTTGCAGTTGGAACTTGTTCTGGCTTTCATGCCTCTGATTTGGGATTATTGGTGCGATCTCATTTGATAACTCTCAGAGGAGTATTTTTCTGAGCTGTTTTTGCAAGCTTTGTGGTTTGTCAGTTAGTCAAGGTTCAGGGGAAGGTGAGGTAGTGAGAAATAATACATATGAGAGTGGATAAACAAACAGAGAAACAAAACAAACCCAAAATTAAAATACTCAAAGAGGGCAAGTTTGGAAGCAAAGTGGAAAAAGGGAACCTTCTCTCTTGTCTGCTTTATATAGTCTTTTTTTTTTTTTAAGATTTATTTATTTTTATTGGAAAGTGAGATATACAGAGAGGAAGATCTTCCCTCTGCTGATTCATTCCCCAAGATGCCACAATGGCCGGAGCTGAGCCAATCTAAAGCCAGGAGCCAGGAACTCTTCTGCGTCTCCCACATGGGTGCAGGGTCCCAAGGCTTTGGGCCGTCCTTGACTGCTTTCCTAGGCCACAAACAGGGAGCTGGATGGGAAAAGGGGCCACTAGGACAGAAATGGAAGGCCATATTGGATCCCAGCAAATCCAAGGTGAAGATTAACCATTAGGCTACTGTGTTGGGCTGTGATTTATAGTCTTTTTATAGCACACAGCATTATCTATGTTTTTCAGTTAATGTCTAGTAGAAGTATGCATATATAATGTTAATACAGTTTTATTGAGGATTATGTGAAATTCCAAAGTGATTGTTTCAAATATTTAATATGGATGTTAGTCTACTGCAAATAATTCTGTGGATCTAATGTCTTAAGCCTAGGAAGAGCACAGCTACAAGTCAAACATGGGATGCTTTTCTCTCCCCCACTTAGTTTAAGTGAAGATAAATTGCTCTTCCAAATTATAATTGCTCCTATAAAACCTTCATTTTTTTTTCTTTTAAAAAAATCCAGGTTTTTTGTTTCCTCAAATACTCCCACTTCCTGTTTATTCTCTTTAGATGTGATTAAGTCAGGTGCAAATATACCTGAAAAATGGGAACAGATGAAACTCATAATACTTCATTAACAGCTTATTTACTGAATTGTTAGCTTTTTTAAAAAATTTATTTTTAGCAAAAGATGTACAGAAAGAAGGAAATGCAGAGAGAAATATTTTTTTTTGTCTGTTGGCTAGAGCTGAACTGATCTGAAACTAGGAGCTCTTCAGGGTCTCCCATGTGAATGCAAGATCCCAAGGGCTTGGGCCATCCTCTGCTGCTCTGCTAGGCCACAAGCAGGGAGCCGAATGGGAAGTGGAGCAGCTGGGGCATGAACCACTGCTGATATGGGATTCTGAGCATCCAGGGTGAGGATTTTAACTACTATGCCATCATGCCGGGCCCAAATTGTTAGCTTCTAAAATAAGAGATATTGAGTATTAGTGTCAACTGCCAGAAGTTACTTTATTCAGACAAGAGCAGAGCAATAGCAGAAAGTGGACTGAAACAGAGGAAGGGGAATTCAATGGCAAAGAAGAATGTAAAAATGGCAGAGAAGGAGATCATCTGTAAAAATTATCCTGACTTTGTTTGTAATTTTAACTGTTCCATACTATGCTGACTTGCCAAACCAAAAGTTTCCTAACATGTCTGTAACATTAATTATCTCTTTGGCTACATGTCACTTGAACTTCACCTTTCAGAGGGATATCTGATTTATTAACCCTTGCTGGCACTCATCACATTTGATCATAATCCAACTCTGCAGCTCTTTGTTAAGTGCCTCCCCGTATTAGATAGACACTGTGACAGGTGCTGGAGACAGGATGGTGATCATCTAGATCGCTCTACCACCCTTATGACGTAGAAGTTGAGGAATACAGACAATGGAACGGTGACAACCACCTGTGTACTGTGCCGAACTCTGAATCTTTAACGATCCCACTTGTTCTGTGTCCTGTGTTTCACTCACATCTTTGCTGCACTGCTGTTTCCAGCCATGAGCAGCTGGGATGTTAGAGATAGTCCTGTGTGATGATGTTGTGTTCAAGCAATGAGATCAAGACGCCATTTTTAAGTTTCACATGGACATTATCAAATAAAAACTGACAAATGATGTTAAGATTTTACATTTCTCAAAAATCCCAATTCAAGAGAATTTTGTCAAATACCCTCTTCAGTAATCGTAAGTGACCAAGGCCTGGGCCCTTTGCTCTGTGGAGGTCATGTTTGAGACAGAGACCACATCCATTGAGCAACACCTGAAGCTTGTGTTAGGTTTCATCTCTTGCCTTTATCAATTAGTCGAATTTTATATGTGTTTTTATACTTCTCTATACTAGCAGTTGAAAAATGGCACATATGAGGAAGAACTGTGTACATTTTACCCACATTTCTCAGAAGTGACCGCCCTTTTCCCTAACCTGCTACGATTAATCTCTTCACTCCTCTACCCTCATCTGACTAAGCCAGCTCTCTGCAACCAGCTCCCAAGTAATACTAATAAACAAGGAACTCCGGGTTTAGCCTTTAGGCTCACCCTGGGAATAAATCCTTGTTCAGAATTCTGCTCATCTTTTCTGAAAATATCCTAGGTTTTTCCTCATTTTTGTTTCACTGTTATTGCCAACTCATTGCTGTGGCTTTTAACATACCATGTTCAAATTAAGTGGAAAAGGAAACTATTGGCAGACACTTTTCCTATCTAGGTGGGAAGGTTGTCATCCTTTGTAATGAGAGTGATATGCTGTGCTGCTGCTTTGCTCTACTTGTGACTGTGGGGTGAGGGAGGCAGCAGGAAGTTCCCTGGGGTCACCCTGTTCCTAGCTTCAGGATAAGGTTAGCTTCGACCCAGCCATGGTGCTTTATGGTAGGTTTGATTCTCTCGGCATTTGGGCAAAGATGTATGTGCTAGTCACCTCTGACTCTTGTTTCCTGCTTTTGTTGAATTCTCCTTACTCTGAGTCTTGAGGCTGTTCTTTTATCTGTGTCCTGGCTTCAAGCCAAATGTGGGAGCTTTTCCTTCTTCATTTCATGTCCTGCTTATCCCCATATGGCTCACAAGAGGCAGCTGTGCATACATGACATTCCCTGAGACTTGGGGTTACAGCCGAAGGAAAAAGAAATACATAACATTGGTAACTGAAAATTGGATATTGGATTCCTCTGTTCTCAAAAACAATCCCTTGTTTTTGCCCCACCGCCCCCAACTTTTTTTTTTCCAAATCAAGCTGTCACTTCACTTTTTTTCTTTACCTTGTTTTCTGTTCTTATTATTACAAATAATTGTCTTACTTTAATGTGCAGAAAAATGCAGCTATTTTATAACCTAGAATTTGGTGAGCTTTTTGGCCTAAGTTTTATGCACACTTAGAAACAATTTGTAGTCTGGTGATGTTAGAGTACCTTTTAAATCTTGCTTTATAGTTTTCCACAGTACCTTCTTGTATGTATAGGAATTCATCCCTTCCGCTTCTCCTTTCCTCCCAATTTTTCCCCCATATTATACCATTGGCAGAGTCCCTTACTACAAGTTGTAAGTTTAGCTTTATGACATTTAAACATATCATGACCTCATAAGGCAAAAATAGAAAGCCTAGCATTGTATTTTAGAGTTGTATTTAAAGGTTTCATTGGGAATCCTACTTTCATGTAGAAATAGAGTTGCGTACTGCAGAGTACCTTTACGTTTGGGTATCCTAGTCTCCCATGGTTCGGGTTTGTAGACAACATGTCATTGAGTTTGCATTTTTATCCAGTTGACACTTAGTCTTTTAATTAAGGTATTGAAATTACTAGTATTTAATACAATTCCTGATGTGCTGGAGTTTGAGTCTGAAGTCTTGTTCTCTGTCAATGCCATTTATTCTTTGTTATCTTTTTTCTTTTTTTCTCTTCCATGGATCAAGTGACAATTTCATTTATCTCCTTTGTTGGCTCATTAGGTGTAACACTTTATTTTGTTCTTTTATCTGTTGTTTGGGGGTGAGATTACATATTTCAAACTCATCACTTTGCCTTACAATCTGTATTTCTAGTTATGTTTTCCTGTCCTGTGTGCTAAAATCATCTTAAATTTAGCATCATCCACCATTGCACAAACCACTTATAAGCACTTTCCAAACAGTGCCCATTATTACTAAATGATACTAAATTATAAATAATTATTAAAATGTTACTAAATAACTAATGGTTAAAAATGCCATTTCGTATGTGTGTTTAGTCATGTGTTTAACTCCAGCGTTCATTGTTCTCTATAGACCCACATTTCCATTTGTTTTCTGTTCGTCCTCTTAAAAGCCTTCATTAATACTTTTTAAATAGATAAGGCCCACTAGCTATATCTCTCAGCAATATTTAAAAAAATAATGTTACTGAGCACAGAATTCTTGGTTGATATGCTTTTAGTTGATTTATTGTAAATTTGTTTGTAATAGAGAGAAAGAATGGGAAATGTTCCATCTGCTGTTCACTTCTCAAATGCCCACAGCAGTTGGGTCTGGACCAGGTCGAAGTCAAGAAGTTGGAGATCAGTCTCATTCTCACACTCGCAAGTGGGAACCTAACAATTCAGGCTAATCAACTTGCTTCACCCCAGGGTGCATCTTTATAGGAAGCTGCACTGGAGTGGAGCTGAGATGACAAACTTAGGCTCTATGATGTGGGATCTGACTTAACTCAAGCAGTGGCTTAATTGCTGTGCCAAATGCCTGTCCTGTGATTTTTTCTTTCTTCCTTCTTTCCTCACTCTCACCCTCCAACCCTCCCTCTCTACTTTCATTTCTTCCTTCCCTCCTTTTTTTTTTTTAGCACTTGCTCCATAATGTTGATTCTTTGTCTTCTTTTCCTTGCTTTTGCAGAAAAGTCTCTGATGCTTATCTTTCTTCTGTGTGTAATGTGTGCTTTAAAATGTTTCCATCATTAGTATGATCAATTTAATTATGGCATACTTTTAAAAAATATTCGTCATGTTTCTTGTTCTTGGGGTCCAGTGAGCTGTTTAGATTTATAGTTTTTATAAAACATTTATAGATTTTAGATTTATAGTTTTTATTAAACATGGAAAAAATTTGGCCTGCAGTTAGACTTCCATTTTAGCTTTTGCATCTTCTAGGGAGTTGGTTTGTCTTTTGCTAATGACATTGGAGAGCCTATAAATGGGTATATGTCTTTGTTGTTTAGGAGATTTTCCATACTTACAGGTTCATGAATCTTAAAAATATTTAAATGGCTTACAAAATCACAGAAATATACCATAGGAGAAAGTGGGAAAATTTTTAAGTAGAGAGAACAATAAGTGGAATTACTGGAAAACCAGACAGTGAGCTACTAACAGGATGCAACCCTGATAGCCTACGATGAGGCTTGCGCCGATTGCTCTATCATGTCTGGAAAGTATTAACTTGCAAATTTACATAAAAATTAAGAGTACTTGAAGTAATTGATATATTAATGCAAATGGTTAAACACTAATAGTAGGTGTTTGATAATTTTTGAGCACATTCTTAAAACTAACTTTGCTAATTAGAGAACTTGGTGGTTCAGTGCAGAACTCCGTCAGGATCTCATTCAACAGCCTGTGAGACTCTTTGGTCACACAGTTGCTAATTAAGAGTCTGCCTTCATTGGAATCAGGACAGTGTTTTGTGCTCACTCTGTTTCTTGACACTGTGTCCCATCTCTGAACTTTCCCCAAGTATCACCTAGATAACACCCTTAAAAGGCGACCTTCCATGATGTCTCTTGATTTTATAGGAAAGTCAGATTTGCAGAGAGACAAAGATAAAGATCTTCCATCCGCTGATTCACTCCTCAAATGACCAAATTGGCCAGGCCTGAGCCTATCCAAAGCCAGTAGCCAGGAACTTCATCCAGGTGTGCAGTGTCTCAAGTATTTGGGCCTATCTTTCTTGCTTTGTTAGACCACAAGCAGGGAGCTGGATGGGAATTAGAGCAGCTGGGACATAAACCAGCACCCTTAAGGGATCCAGGCACATGCAAGGCAAAGATTTAGCCACTAGGCTATTGTATTGGGCCCTCTCCATCAGCTTTTAATGGAATTGATTAGCATCTTCATGCCTGCCCTGTTCCCTCCTTTACATTCTTTGCTTCTTCGCTCCACTCTGAAAGTTCTTTTGATTTTATCTATTTTACTATGATGCCTTCCCACATAGGCAGTCTACTACTGAGACCCTCACACTTAATAAGACTGTTTTTTGGGAAGGTTTATTTATTTATTCATTTGAAAGAGTTGCAAACAGAGAGAATGCATACACAGAGAAAGAAAAAGGTCTTTCATCTGATTCACTGTTCAGTTGAGCACAATGGCCTGGACTGAGCCAAGTGGAAGCCCAGGGCAGGTGGCTTCTTCAGGATCTCCCTCATGGGCAGCAGAGACCCGAGCACTTGAGTCATCTTTGCAGTCTTTTCTAGTCTGTTAGCAGGGAGCTCTATTGGAAGTGCAGTGACTGGGATGTGAATTGGAACCCGTCTGAGATGTTGGCATTGCATATGGCAGCTTTACTAGTCACACTACAACACTGGCTCCAAAATACTTATGTTTTTACAGAAGTTTTAGGTTCACAATAAAATAAAATGTAAAGGAAAGTGAGTTTTTTCTTTTTTTTTTTTTAAGATTTCTTTTATTTTTATTGTGAAGTCACATATGCGGAGAGGAGGGAGACAAAGGGGAAGATCTTCCATCCTATGATTCACTCCCCAGGTGACTCCAGCAGCTGGTGCTGTACAGATCTGAAACCAGGAGTCAGGAGCTTCCTCCAGGTCTCCCATGCAGGTGCAGGGTCCCATGGTGCTGGGCCATCCTCAACTGCTTTCCCAGGCCACAATAAGGGAGCTGGATGGGAAGCGGGGCCTCTGTGATTAGAACCGGCGTCCATACGGGATCCCGGTGTGTTCAAGGTGAGGACTTTAGCCGCTAGGCCACTGTGTAGGGCCTACAGATGAGTTTCTGTATACCTCCTGATCACATGTTTGCACAGTGTTCTTCATGGTCAACATCCCACACTATAAATGAACTATATAATTATGGACAGATCTGCAATGTTGTGATTTCATTGTTGAAATGTTACACAGAATAATTTCATTGTCCTAAAAATTCTCCAGACCACCCATCTCTCTCTCTCCTAGCCTCTTGTCAGTCACTGGTATTTTTAACATCTCCGTAGTTTCCAGGATGTCGCACAGCTTGAATCATACAGTATGTAATCTTTTTTTTTTCATACAGTGTGTAATATTTTCAGATTGGCCTCTCTCCTGTCACACTGTGCTTTTCAGGTTCCTCAGTGTCTACACAGCTTGATGGCCCATTTTGTATTCAGTAATATTCCATAATCTAGGTATTCCTCGGTTTGCCTATGCTTTCAACTACCAAAAGACTTCCGAATTTTGAGAATCACAGATAATTCTGATTATAAACACCCATGTGTAGGTTTTGTGTGGAAATCAGATTTCAACTTATTTGAGTAAATACCCAAAAGCGTAATTTTTGGATCACACAGTAAAAGTATGTTTAATTTTGCAAGACATTGCCAGATGTCACCCAAAGCTGCTGCCATATGAGTGCATCCGCAGCAGCAATGTGTGAGAGTCCCTGTGCCACATCCCCACCAGTGATTGATGCTGTCTGTGCTTTGAACCTGACCCTTAAAACAGGGGAGCACTGTGCCTCGTGATGGCTTTAGTTTGTAATCCCCTAGCTAAAAATAATACAAGTCTCTTTTGGTGTGTTTACTTGTCATAGAAAAATCTTCTGGGGTTCATTTTCTGTTGTTGCATTTTGTCCATTTTTAAGTTGAGATATTTACTTTCTCATTGTTGCATGTTAAGAGTTCTGTTAGTTTTGAGTAATACTCGTTTCTCAGATGCACCTTTGCAAATATTTCCTCTTTGTCTTTGATTTGTCTTCTTTTTCTCTTGACATTGTTTTTCACAGACCACTTTAATTTTAATGAAGTCTGGCTTATCAATTATTTCTTTCATGGATGACATCTAGTTTTTAGGAAATAAAGGTCATGTTCTTATTTTTATCACCTGTTTCTGTACATTTTTGATTCTCAATATTGAATGAATGAATGAAGAGACTGTCCTTATACTGTTCAGTAATTTTCTATTCAAAACAGGATCTCCTGCCTTTTTTATTAATAGAAGAACCTAATGGATTTAAGAAGCAAAAGTATGTGAACAAGTGATTGACTGCTTGTCAAGTTTGCTCAGCCTTCTGACTTTGGTCTGTCTTGCTATCTTCTTTTCTCCTTGAATTATGCCAGATTGCTTAGTGTGCTCAATGGGTGTTCCTGTTTCAGATATGAAGAAACTTTGTTATACATGGGAACCCTTTTAGCTTCTGCTGTGATTGTATTCTGATGATTTATCTTGTTATTCAGAGATTGTCATATCATTGCTTATTATTCCAACCTGCACATGGAGATATTAAATTTAGAGATAATAGATTTATAGTATTGTCTTATTAACTAAACTCTACTCTTTATCTCTTTATATAATTTTGCTATGAATATAAGAAAGACTAATGCCTGATTATTAATTAGATTTTTTTTAAATTTATTAGAGGTAACGATGGTTAAGTGCTGATTTATTTCTGAGTTACTATTGGGCTCTGATAAATATCTTGTTCTTGAACTCTAACTTGAACATGATTGTTAAAAAGAGATAATTGAAGTATTTTTCAAATAAAAATTTTGCTGTTTGATTGGAGTTGTAAACACATTTATGTGTTTGCCCAAGGTTTAAAATTATACACCATTTCAAGAATTGTATCTAAAATAGAGTAGATAAGGATAAATTAAATTAAAATTGGGGAGTGAATCATTGGATGGAAGATCTTCCGCTCTGTCTCTCCTCCACTCTGTATATCCACCTTTCCAAAAAAAAAAAAAAGCTTTCTTAAAAATGATTATAACTTAATATTTCTGCATCATCTTTTTTTGGTATTTACTTTGATTCTTAGTCAGCAGAGGTTAACAAACTTGTATAACAATTTGTTTACAATAAATAGCAATAAGCTCACTTCTGGAGTTCTAATTTCTGCCTTGTAGAGCTTTTTCTTTCTCCCACATTTTCATTTATGTGTCATCACAGCTTGCTGCCATTAATATGCTTGTTTCAAAATGAGATCTTATCTGCATCAGGCTTATTATTTCTAATTTGCTCTGAGGAATTAAAACACTTAATCAAGTTTTTATGTATTTCCCAAATAGGAATTAGTTGAATCTATCTAGCAGTAAAATGCATGGGCATTCATGGGTGTAATTTTTGGTAGTTAATGCATAATGAATTACCATTTATTTGTATTTCAACTTCTGATTGGATATTTAGCTTTATATAGAAGACTAAAATTATAGCTTGCTTGATTGATATTTTCATTATGATTCATGGAAATGTGCTTTATGGAAATATAATAACATACTTGTATATCTTTTTTTTTTTTTTTGGCCTTTTCAGGAAATTATGAACAGCCTTCTCAGGTCGTCACACTGCTTCCTGAGAAAGCTGGTACTAGTAACTCCAAGCACAGAACTTAACTGTGCCAGCAGAAAACTATATAAATACAGGCATGTTAAAAACCAACAACGTGACTAAAATACTCTCATTTCAAATTTATGGGGCTTAAAATGTCATGTGGAATTCTACCAAATTTCCTCCTTAATCACGTACTTTCTTAATTAGTGAAAAGGCTAGAAAAAGAGCCATTTACTGCAGCTACTCTAAGCACTGTTATTTTATTTTATTTTTTATTAGTTTAATTTAATGAATTTATTTATTTTGAGTGAGGGGAGTTGAATTTTCTGAATAATTGGATTTTCATGCTGCAAATCTGTCAATGGATAACCAGGACAACCTGTGTCCTGGCTCTAAGTAATCTGCCCTTGACTGATTTTCAGATCATGTGGAAACTCTGACCCTGATGAGTCATGATTTCCAAGTGCACTAGTACGTTTTGAGAGCTGAGTTACCATGAATTTCTTTTTCTTTTTTTTTCTGATCTAACTCATCCTTTATCCCTCACATATAACACAAAGAGTAAATGCCAATACATGCTAAATGCACAAATTCATGTATTGAATAAATGCAATAAACAGATACACAATGATATAATAAGTAATCAGGTAAATACAAACATTATAAGGATTTAAAATTTTTAAAAGTAAATGCTTGTCAATCAATACTAAAATACTGTTATTTTTCCAAAATATAAAAATTGGCTTCTAACAAAACACTTTTAATAAGGCGCATTTGAAAAGGCATAATTCATACATATTGTTAGTTAATATTAAGATCACATTCTTCTCCATGTTCAGGGGATGAAGCAGGTAGGAAAAGGAGGTACTACAACTGAAGTAGCTTATTCTTTTTAGAGCATTTACTATTATAATATAGCAACCTGATATAATAAGCTATCTGAAAACAAAACAAATCTTACTTGTTGAAATATGTTGGATTACACTGCTTGCCATTATTTTTTAATTATCTGTGTTTACAGATACATATTCTAATTTACAAGATGTGATATACAGGAAAAAAATGATTATTTGCTTAACCAAACTAAAATCAGACTTTTATGTAACCAAAGTAAAACTAAATATATTTTCAGTACCCTTTACTGATATGTTTAAGTCCCAAAGCATATTTACTGGCTATCCTAAAATTGTCTGCTGTCATCTTCTTGTTTCTCATGAACATCAAGTGGGCTCAGGAATGCAACAAACCTCAACTGCAGGAGCACAAATCTCTGCGGAATTGTTGTAGTGTGACCATTATCTCACAGCACTTCAATGTTAACCACTTAAGGTAGTAAAAGGAGTCTTAAACATCAGCTGTGTTTGCAATATTAGCAATACTGATATGAATTTTATCTTATTTCTTCCACTAGCTGGAATTCAGAATAAATAGTTTTATCCAGTTATTCTACAGTCTTTCCATAAAGACTTTTGGTAACTAACAGATTTCAGCATTTACTAGGTTGAACACTGTCCCTTACAAGACTGAGCCTGACCAATGCTAGGTGGAAGTCCAGTAGCACCCAAATCAGTATTACCCTGTGAGAATTCAGTAATATGTAGTGGTTGTCAGTAAAATGTTCCTTTTTTACATTAATTCTTAGCAAATATGGACCCAGGTGAGATATAAAACAAATGGAGGTATTTACATCCACAAATACCAAAACATACATGCCTTTCAGCTTATATGACCATAAAAATCAGTGGCAAAACACATTAGGGATCCTGCAACAGTATATTCACATGATGTTGTTCATACAAAGCTTATCAGGAAATGCTGTCATCTTTTGGTGGCACCATGTACATTTTTAAAACAGACTAATTTGTTACAGAATGTCTTTTTGTTGATTTCATTTTGAGGGATCCTCATCTGTTTGGCTTTGACAACACACATGATGGAGTTTCCTTCCCCAGGGGAAGGCCTACAACTTCAACCCAAGAGGCTCTGTTCTGGGGGAAGGGATCTCTCTGGACCACAGTCTTCATCTCTCCTGTCAAAAGCCCGAAGCCATGAGGCAAGTTATTCAAAGATGCTGTTTTACAAACTTGGGGTCTGGAGATGAGGATTTAAGGCACATAATTTCTGATCACAACTAAAGATGCTGTTACTTTCACCATGATCATGATTATAATGAAACTACAAACTTGTACACTACTAAATACACTACTGTTATACACATTATAGTGCTTAATACAGTGATACTAAAGCTCAAGAACGTCTTTAAAATACAGATGGAACCGGAACTATGCATTATAGATCATGTGGCGTAACAACTTTATTATCTGTGATTCCCTAATGCACCAATCCATAAACTGTTAGTGTTTCTCATGGTTTGTGGCTTGTGTTTTTGAACCTTAAGACTGAGGCTATACGGTCTGCTTCAGTTATCATTCACTTATTTCAAGGATTTGTGATACTATTGTGCTGTTGACGTTATGGCATTTTTATATGTGTCTTCCTCAAAGTTCCCCAAAGTGTAGCTGTTAATACATTTGTCCTTCACAAGTGTTTTAACCAAATCATAGTGCAGGTCTCAAAATTGGAATTATTTTTTTTTTTGTTTACTGAGATTTCATAACACTTCTGGCCTCAACGCTGAATCCTGGGTATTGAACTTGGATAAGCATGTTTTCAAAACTACCCAAATTTCTCCATTTTAGTTACCAATTTCTTAGCTGAGCACATTATCTTTAGTTGGCATATCACTAAAGCTCATTCTCCCCACTTTGGAGCTTATTATTTCCAGTAAGATTTTTCCATGTAATTTTTTTTAACTCTATATTCTTGCCCCTTCATTCCTTTCGTCCTTCCTTCCTTCCTTCCTTCCTTCCTTCCTCTCTTCCTTCCTTCCTTCCTTCCTTCCTCTCTTTCTTTCTTTCTTTCTTTCTTTTGCTTTCTATCTGCTGAATCAACATGCTAACATGCAATAAAATGGGTATGTTTAAAGTTTACGATTTGAGAAGCTGTAACACACATTTAAACTATGAAACCCTGACCACAACCAAGAAAGTAAACATATTCATTATTCCTAATCCTTTCCTAGACTCCTGTTTTAAACTCTCCCTGTGTTTCCACCCTTCTTCCCTCCATCTTTCCTTTTTCATGGAGATACCTATGTTTGTACATATGTTTATAGTATTCCACTATTATCCTACTGTTTAACAGTAGGGCTGTGCCTACTGTTATGGTTTTTTTCTTTCTATTGAAACATCTATTTCTTCAGATATTTCAACATCTAAACCAGCTTAATAATGCTATGAATTTTAAATGATCAGTTCTTGGGTTAGTTAATTTTTCTATGATCTTTCTGTTTTTAATTTCATTGATTTGGCTCCCAATGCAACTATTTCATTTATTCTGCTTTTACCACCGCTATTCTTAAATTTACATTTGCAACATGCATATTTTTGATTCTCTGAAATATTTAAGGATTCTTTGCCATATTTAAGTTTTGTCTATTCTATATTCTACTTCCATTATGAAATTTTACAGCAAATTTACTTGTGGATCTTTTCCATCAAGTTTTCTTAAGCATTTCTATAGTTCTTCATGAGTAGAAATGTATATTATTTTATTCTGGGATATTTTCCTATATCATGTGCTTAATCACCATCATTCTGCTTTTTATGGTACTCAACTAATTAAGTGTGTAATTTCTGAAATTTATACTCTTACCTTCTTTTTCCTTTTCCTTTCTCTTACTTGGAGAATTCTCCAACTTATCTTTCAGTGCTTCATTATACTTCTTCCTGGAACTTTTTTCTTACAGTATCTTACTGCTCTAGTTTTATAATATTCTGTTTTCATTTCATAGATGTGGCAGCTAATCATTCTGAGGATATAAATTACAGAAATCTAATTTGGATAAAGTAAACTGCTTTCTCTAGCTCTTTTTTTCTCTTGGTTCCTCCCTGCTTCATTGCTTCCCTCCTTCCTTTTCCTTCTTTCTTTTCTTTTTTAATTTCTTTCTTCCTTCTTTCCCTCCTTCCTTCCTTTCTATCTGCCTTTGATGTTAAAGTCTTCTTTCAGATATCTGAATGTCTAGTTCTTTTACTTGTGTGTTCATACTGGAATTTGAGATGGTAAAAGCCAGGTGGAATCTATGTAGTGTGTGCATATATGTGAAATGTGCTTGTATGTTACAATTGGACCTACTCCAATTATTCTAATACATCTGTAGATTCACCAGTAAGTGGCATCTTCCTGGTTTCTGTTTTTAAATCTATAATTCTCTTTGCCTTCACACTTTATCTCTGGACCACATATAATTGGATGTTAGTGCCAGATCAGGAAAACTTAGTAAGAAACATCCTTATGTACTCCTTCCATATGTTATTGGAATTGTTCCCAGATTGATTTCACCCTGGCTAAACTTAAGTATTTGGGGCCATCACTGTAGGGTAGTGAGTAAAGCTGCTACCTGTGGTTCTGCTATTTCATAAGCACATTACTTTGAGTCCCAGCCACTCCACATCTGAGCATTCTCTCTGCTGATGTGCCTGGGTGAGTACTGCAAGCTGTTCAAAGTCCTTGGGCACATGGACCCTTCTTGAGGGATCTAGAAGAAGGATCTGACTCCTGGATTTGAATTGGTCCTACCATTAAGTCCATTTGGGGAGTGAGTCAGCAGGTTGAAAATCTTTGACTTTCTCTTTGTGTAAGCTCTGCCATTCTAATAAACAAATAAATATTTTAAAATACATTTATTCATTTGAAATACGAAGAGATTTTTCCATTGGTTATCTCATTCCTCATTGCTTGCAACAGCAGGTGCTGAGCAAGGCTGAGGCTGGGAGCCAGGATCTCAGTCAGAGTCTTCTGTGTGACACCTAACTGCTTGTAACGTGCTGCTTCATAGGATATACATTAGGAGGAAGCTGGAATCAGCATTGGAACTTAAACCTGGGAACTCTGATGTGGGACAGTGACTAAGTCAACTGTCCACCCTTTGTTTGATTTACTATTTAAGGCTGCATACTAAGGGTGTTTATGCACAGCCAACAATATCTCCATTTAATTAGTAATTAAGATTTTACATAAAACTGTTTAGTGTTCTTTTTGCCCTCCTAGTTCAAAAATTAAACTAAAAGTGTTGTAATATATTTTTGGATAACCTAAGCATTTTTTCTTAAGACTTCATGAGCTACTCTAAATCAAAGAAGGCGACATGTTTGCAAGTCATAGTAGAATACTTTTCACATTTTTTTTTTATGGAAAAGAAGTCAATGGTGTCAGACACAGAGATTTATGTCCAGTGGCAGGACTTTAAGATGCACTTCAGGACACAACTGAGTTGTTTTAGCCAGCAGTCACTGAAACACAAAATAATTTAGGACATTTTTTAAAACAAGTCCTCAAATATTTTTTCTTCTTTCATTGTCTGCATTGGCATGCCAGTGCTACATGAAAAGGACTTATAGTAATATTTCTTTGAATTAATAGAGAAGATCAGAGCATGCATATATGAGCATCCACATTTACTGTAATTGGCTTTTTAGCTTCTAGAAAAATTAAGATAAAGGATAGAAGAAACAATAGTAACAATTGCAAAATCACAGCCAGAATATTGTAGAGAATAATTGATGAGGCCAAGAGAAAGGGTGAGAAAGAGTAAGAACATTTCTTCTACAGAAAGCAAAAAGCATGTGGTCAATGTGATGTGGGAAGCCTCCCAGGAATATATCTGTTCCTGTTATTTCTGACAACTTAAATAATTTCACAGATAATTGCTAACCACCATGAAACACTCTCTTACTTTATTTGTCTGTTAACCACAGGCTATTCACATGTGCAGGTTAATTAATATGAACCATGCTTTTTAGGTACAAAGGTGGATGGTCCTAATTAGCCTCCTAACTGATGGACAAGGTTGATCATGGAGGTCATGACACTTGCTGGAGGTTGTGCTGAGCTCAGTCACACAATGTGAACAGAACAAGATCTTGGAAAGGACTATGGGCTCTCTCTATCCTTTCTCTCTTGTCTTTTTCACTTTATTACATGCAAAATAGAATCTGTAAATTCCCAGAGAACTTTTAACTTCTGATTGAATAATCCATTTAATTTGCAATAGTTATTAATACACATCACAAAGGAAATTGAACGATTTTTATTCTATTCTCTTCTTATTACACGATTAGCTTGACTTAAGATGCCCTTGAAATTGTTTACCTGTCCTTGTGTATTGAGTAGGGTGGGGATTTTCTTTTTTCTTAAAAATGCTTTCAGAGCTGTTCCCTTTTAAGTCTGGAATTCACTTTCATTCTAAACATTTTAAATTTCATTTTATCACTGAATCTACACTAGGACCTGCCAGCTGATTGTAAGTGTGTGCTGTCTGATTTTACTGATTGAACTCACTCATGATAGCTGTGTTCAGCAAAGTTTCTTTGACCAACAGGTGGGAATTTTTGTCCTCCATGGTCTATATGTCTTTATTCTTTTGACCTGTGCTAAGCTCTGCTTGAGTAGGATAATGCAGAGAGCTTCTTTGTGAATTATTACATTATAGACTTTGTGTTATGTGTCTTGTACAATGTTCTTGGCCACATCAAAGAAAGAGAAGCCATATGGAGCATAGCAGTTTAAATGAAAGGCAATGGGAATTGTCAGAAGAAGTAACTATAAGGCAGTATTGAAGGACAGGGGTCAGGTGAGAGGGCAGGTAAGGGAAGCCTAGCAGATGTAGGCAATGGTGTGATCTGCACAGTTTATAGAATAATAATCTCTGAAGGAGAAAGTTTCTTGCAAGCCTTTGGGAAGAAACACAATGAATATTTCACAAACCTGCAAGAAAAGCAAAAGATGGAGAAGTTATTTATTATCCTCAGACTTCTTTATGATGGTTTTCTTTGTACAACAGAAATGGAAAGAAAAAAAAACTTACAGTTTACAATATAATGAATTTTTATTTTCTATGATTAAATTGGTCATGAAATAAGGAAGGGCCACGTACTATTATTTAAAAGACTCTAACAAATAAGTGACAAATGTGTATTTTATTGTAGCTTCCATTCTAAGGCCTTATAAATCAAGGAAATATATTAATACTACCTTGTAGTTAATAATTTTAAAAATCAAAAGGTTTTTAACAAGTCAGCTGAGTAGAGATTACTCTCCTGTTTAAGAGCCTCATAGTTTTAAATAGCAGCATTCTCTTTCTCTCTGTTCTCAGCCACAGGTGACCTGCTTGGCCCCTTTCTCCTTGGTGGTGTGTGAAAGGTTATGGAGTTGAAGCCAGAAAAGAGGCATCCAACCATGCCGGTGCATAAGGCTGGAGCAAGTGTGGTTAGCATGATGTCAGCGTTCCATGACTGACACACACATGAGCTACATGTTGGAGAGTAAAAGGGAGTCAGCAGATAGGAGAGGGAATTGTCCTGGACAGAGAATGGTGTGGCAGAAGCCAGTTCCACTCTGTGTACCATGGGAACTGCATATGGTTCAGTGGGACTGGCCTGAATTGTGTTAAGATTGTGTGTAATGGCCAGGGGCGTGGGTGTAGACAAGTCATAGAAGACAACGAATATGTGTGGGTCAGACTATTGGGCTCAAAGCTTAGTTCTGCAGTTTTCTGGCTGCCTACACTTGAACAATTTATCTTTCAAAGTCTCTACTAATCTGTATGTGAGAGTAACAACAATAGTATCACTTAATGCATTCTATTATAAAATCATGGATTTAAATTGTGCAAATCAGTGCTTGTCATATCATAAGTCACCAAGGTGAACTTACTCCGCCGTAATTAATAATTCCTGTTTCTTGCATTCAGTTGTTCGCATAGATCATTATATGTGTATACTTTCCTTTTAATGGTGATTGTTAGTAAATTACCCTATTGTGTCTACCTGACAGAACTCCAAATTCTCTTCTGTGAACTGCACAAATGTCTCTACTATTCTAATAAGATTGATGTCTGCATTACATTTGTGACTTGTAGGCTAATAAAAGAATATAATAGATTTCACATTGAAAAGGATTCTCAGACTGGAGCTTATGAAAGGCCTTTGTTAGTGCTTCTGTGATGTACTCCAATTAATTTTGCTGAAGAAGGAACTTGTATTTTATGATTTGCAGTCTTCATAGCATAAGCTGTTTACTTCTGGTGAGGAGAGGCTGGCTCAAAGTGGTCAGCCCCAATCCTAAATTGGACATTGGGACTCCTTCTGCACAGCTGGAAGATTAAGATACAGTACCTTAAGAACAGAACCACTTCAGTAGTTCAGATGCAAAAAAAGCAAACAAAAAAATAGAGAAATGCAAGAAAAGTGCATTTAGTCATATGTCTACACTAAACGCAATTCCTTTAAATCAGTCATTTCACTGAAGGACAATTTGTATTTGCTTCAAAAACTCAGTGTATTCATACTTTATTGTTCAATTCAACTTTTAAGTAAAGTAATCCTTTTGTTAGTCTATTGATTCTTTAAGGTGGAATAAGTTTCATTTTAGCTACAGAAAAGTTATAGATTGTTAGTAGTTTTGGTATTCACATACGAATAGAAGTCAATTTTTTCCAAGGATTATTGAAGAATCCTCTGACCTATGTTTTGAATTTCAGAAGTACAATTTAAGATACTTTTTTCTCAAGGAAACACTCAATATCTGTTCATTATCTCCTTCTCTCTTCTGGGGCCTCAGTGATGTTGAGGACAGCAACATTCATTATTTACCTCTTTCACAGCCAGTTTCACCAGCAGGGACACTTGTGGGTTTTGTGTGCAATATCAGAATCAACCTTGGGAGCTAAGGACTTGTTGTTGTTAACATTGAAACAGTCAAGAATTCTAAGGAGAGCTTTGAGAAATGAGTTTTTCTTTCCTAAGGCTAATTTTACCACCCACATCCCGCCCTTTATTTAAAAAGCCTCTACAAAATAAACAAATACCTGTAGATGAACTCTACATTGAATCACCACAACACATAATTATAGGATGTAGGGGCCAATTGGGAGGTTCAGCAGATTAATTCTCTGCCTCTAAGTTGTGGCATGTCCTATTGGCAGGCATTGGTTCATGTCCTGGCTAAGCCATTTTCCATCCAGCTTCTTGTTTATGGCTTGGAAAGCAGCATAGGATGTCCCTGTTCCCACTTTGTAAAGTCAGAGGAGGCTCTTGGCTTCTGACTTCGGATAGGCTTTGTTTTGGGCATTGCAGCCATTTGGATGAATCAGCAAAGGGAAAACATCTCTTTGTCTCTCCTTCTCTCTATAAATTGGCACTTCCAATAAAAGTTAACAACTCTTTAAAATAGTTGTAGAATTTCGGAAGGCATGAAACAATAACTTTGAGCTTGAAAAGCTTCTAATTTCCTAGTAAACATAGCATTCCTGAATTGATCTTAGAGCAGGTGAGTATAACCTGTCCATGGCTGGGAAAGTAGTAGAGAAAGAGATCAGGAGAGGTTATTTTACTGAAGAGAAGAAATTCTAGAAGAGTTGGGACACTCCAACAGGGAAGAATTGGGCTGCCTTCCCTACACTAGACCTGGAGGTAGGCCACAGATCTCTTGTTATGATGACATCAGGCACAGAATGTAGATGCTGTTGCTGGCTGTGCAAACATTTTCATCAGGCGTTACTGCATGGGCACCCCCAGACTTGCAAGAAGACGGTTGGATGTAAGTCTATGTAACATAACTAATAACAGCAGTATGGGACTCTTATATTGGGTTTTAAATAATTTGGACTCTAAGCATTCATTCATTCCTTTTGATTTTGAGGCTACTGTGTACCAGGCAATATTCTGAATTTCAGAGTACAGTGAAGAGCAACAGAGTCAATATGCCCACCTTCAGAGTCTATGGCACACTGAAATAAGACAAATAATAACATGCAACAGATTGATCAACCAAATAGTTTAAGAACTTCCGGGCCAGTACTGTGGAGAAGCAAGCAATGCCATTACCTGCAAAACCGGCTTCACATATAGGCATGCTTTCATAACGTGGCTGCTCCACTTCCAATCTAGCTCCCTGATAATAACATGCAAAAATCAGAAGAAAGTGATCCAAGTGCTTGGGCCCCTACTACTCATGTGAGAGACTTGAAAGGAACTCCTGGCTCCTGACTTCAACCTGTTCAGCCTTTGCTATAATGGCAATGTTAGGAGTGAACCAGAAAATGGAAAATCTGTATCCCTCTCATTTTCCTCTTTCTGTTACTATGAGTTTCAAATATATATATATTTAGAATAGAAGTCTAGATGTGACAGCTAATAGTTTGAGAGTTGAGAAGGCCTTTCTAAAGGGCTGTAAGGCTACCTGAATGATGAAAAGCATTGGTAGGTTTGGGAGAAAAATTCTCTAGATAGAAAGATCAGCACTTGCAGGGTTCATGAGGAAGAATGACCTAGAACATCAATGTGGATGAAGAAAATAGAGAAGATGCAATCCAAGAGTTAGGTGAGGGCCTGTTGTTCATAGTTACACTGGTCATGGTGAGAGTGTAGATTATCTTCCAAGTGTTATGAGAAACCATTAGGGCTTGAAGCAGGAGGGTAATGTGTTATGACATAATCTTTCATAATTTTCTTTTGCTGCTACAGGCAGTGGAGCAGGGAGAAATTTTGGCCTATTTAATGGAGATGAGTCCTATTAAAGGATGATGGTTTTTCTGGGCAAGGGTTTTTGAGGTAGAAACAGAGAGAAGTCACTGAATTTGGTATATCAATTTTGGAGAAAAACTCAGGACTTGATGATCAATTAGCTGTAAGGGATAAAACAAAAATTCAAGAAGAAAAAATTACTGGACAGCAAGTATAGAAATGTCATATGCTGAGACTGGACAATAGGGGATGAAGGAAATAGACACACAGGCAGTATTTGGGAATAAAAAGTGGGTACTGGCTATGTTAAATTTGAGGTTGCCAATAGACAATGAAATGAAGATGAGGTTGACTATTTGAACATTGAACCCAAAAGCACAAATTTGGAAGACCTAAGTATATAGTAGGTATTGCTCTGGTGAGGATCCCTGAAGAGTATTGTCTGAATAGCTAGGTATTCTCTAAATAAAAACAAAATAAAGCAAAATTCAAAAATGTTTTACATTCATTTAGTTCATTATTTTAGCATTAGATTGTCAGTGAAGAATTATGATGTTCCACTTCTTGCTGTGAAATGTTTCATAAAATGTTTTTACCATCCCTGTTGCTATCTTAGGAATGTTCTTCATTTCCAGTCTTGATCACATTTCTTTATCTCTGGTTTTGTTTGTTGCACTGCTGACCTTTAGACAAAAGCAGTTGGTACTACAAATCCCCAAATTTGTAAGTGTCTTAATGAGGACCCAGAAGAAGCATCTGAAGGGTTAGACAATAACTTATTTGAACATGAGCAGGAAGATCCATATTTAGATAATTCGCTTCCCACAGAGTCATTATCTCAGAGTGTTTCTGCTGACAGCTTTAGAGATAATACTATTCAAAATGTAAATAATGTAACAATACACATGGTAATGAGGGAGACTCAGAAAATTTAGTAGTTATGAAAAAATAACAAGACAGTCATGCTATTATTATAAATACACAAGTTTGCATTAGTGAAAGATTAGCTCTGTAATGCCAAGCTAAAATCATTTAGAAGCCAGTGCAACAACTGCTGAACACCATAGAAGGTGTCAACCTATACCATACATCTGGGGAATTAGGCAGATCTAAGTACTGAGGAATTGGTGAGAACCTGGAATGAGCACAGTTGCTGTTAAAGATGGGAGAGATAGTGACACAGCTGTTGATATAGCTTCCAGAAAGAAGCACAGAGGAAATCAGACAGACCAACTCTGAAAAAGTCAATGATGAGCATTTGAGGAAGTGGTTAGTTGGGATGACTGATTCCATATCCAATACCAAGGGTTTCAATCGTGACTCCACTCCAAATTAGAGCTTTTTGCTAAGGCAGCCCTCTGGGAGGCAGCGGTTGAAGTCTCAAACACTTGTTCCCTGTCTCCCTGTTAGGAGGCCTAGATTGAGTTTTGAACTTTCAGTTTTGATGTGGCTTAACCCTGCCTGTTGTAGGGATATGGAGAGCAAACCAGTCAGTCACTGAGCTGTGACTGTTGTAAGTATACATGCAGTTGTCATAACCGCGTGGTTTATTAGGCTGAAAGCGATGTTATACAAATGGTTTCCTTATCCTACTACCTCTCTTCAAAATGCTCTATTGACCTTCCCTTTAATCAGCCTTTGGTACCTTGTAAACTGAATTCATTTCCCAGTATTATAACATTCACATACTATTAACAGAGAATAATATTGAGGCAGTAGAAGTTTTGGTCTTTAATTGAGATGAGGTTTCAATCTCACCTTTAAGTCACAGCTTCTCACTTTCCGCAAGTTAGGTGTACCTTGCCCCAGAGGGCAGGCCTGAGTTTGCTCTGCCGTATTGGTTCTTCATTTTTACCCAAAGCATCACTCCTAGGTCTTCCAAGCTTATTATTAGTGAAGAATGTCTTAACTAATAATGGAGGCTATTGGAGTTCATTGTTTTTGTCTTCTGTGGGGTAGATTCATTACGTTGGCTGATTTGTAGGAAGACACATTTATGTGTGGCAGGATCTCCACTGAGACATTTCGTGTTGCCTCTCAGATCTGCCTTAGCAGGAAGCTGCAGCCAGGAGCTAAACCAGGAATGAACCCCAAGGTTTTTGAATGTTTCATGTGGGCATCCTAGTTAGCTGCTTGTTTGGTAAGCCAAGTGATGGCTGCAGACCTGATCTTCTGAATGCAAAGAAAGTAATGTACACCTTGGATTGAGAGTTCTGGGAGAATCATTTTTATTTAAAATATGTATGTTATTGCTCAAAATAATTCATGATTTTTTCCTCTAGGTTAACAATCTGTGCATTACTGATTATGGTAACTGAGTGATGGTTAGTTTTTCCTACAATTGTTTGCTAAATTTTGTATAGGGACAGTTTTCTACTATTCAGCATAATGCATGGCACAATGAAGATATCCAGTTTATGTCTGCTGAGTACCTGAATGAATAAATGCATCATTATATGCATTCACATATGAATGCATAACCTACTGTTTCATTTTACAAGGAGGGAGTAGACATCAAATGTTCTTACAAAGCAAGTATCCTTCCTTCCTTCCTTCCTTCCTTCCTTCCTTCCTTCCTTCCTTCCTTCCCTCCCTCCCTCCCTCCCTCCCTCCCTCCCTCCTTCTTTCCTCTCTCTCTCTACCTGTTTTTTCTTTTTCTTTTCTTTTCCCCTCTTCTTCTTCATTAGAGACAGAAATTGTATTTATTTTTATTGGAAAGGCAGATTACCAGAGAGAAATGATAGCTATGTAAAAAAAAAAATGCACCCATTCTGCTTAATTATTCCATGGGAAAAGTGTTAGTATCTGATTATATCAATAATTTAATGATTAAAAAGTAATTTTTATGTGTATTGTGTGATAAAAAATGTTGATTTAGTTGCTGCTTTATGCCATATTTTTTACAGTCAGTGAACTATTTTTGACTTTTCGCTAATATAGATCTGTGCATTTATACATTCCAACTATAATACATTTTGCTTCAAATATAACAAAATAGACTTATCTTTAGAGTAAAACTGAGAGGTGCAAATGTTAGTTTTGAATTGAGAATGCTCCTTTAATTTTTCTTAAGGATCAGAATTTCTTGTGAACATTTTCTATATTTGCAAAAACACAAATGCATTGGCTGATAGACAATTATGCATGACAGTACAACAGAGAATGAAATATAGAGATACCTGAAATGCTTTCAGGAAGTGATTTATAGTGAATAGTTAAATGCTACTAAAATAAATGGATTTTGAACCTATCAGTCACCCTTGTAAGGTGATAAACTGTGTAAATGATGCATATATCTCGGTTTTACTAGATATTGCAGGCACACAGGGAAAAATGTAAATAAAGGATGTTAAATTTGTGAAGCTGTGTGCGAACAAGTGACTTCTAAGTCAGTTTGTGTGGATGAAAAGGGAATGAGGAAATGAGATTAAATTTTAAAAGTGAAGCATTGCCCAATTGGGGAATAGATTTGCAATTTGACAAGAGACTTTGTAGATTGACATGTGACTGTTTACCTTCTTTTGCCCCTTGTTAACTGTGTGCTTTTTGCAAATTATTGCTCTCCAGTGCTGCAGTTTCTAAAACTTTGAAACGGAAGAAGAAAACAATTCCAGGTTGTTTGTGAGGACTAAATATAATGATATATTTGAAACCACTTGCGTGGTGCCTGATACTGTGCTCCTCCCTCTGAATAATCAAACAGAATTATAAAAATATAGAATTTTAGAACTGTATGGTTGATTTGGAAATTGATTCATTCAATTCTCTTCCATTTAGGGCTTCAAAGTTGACATTCAGGACAAAGAATGTTGTTTGTTCTGTTTTAACAAAATCATTTCTGGTTTCATAAGGTTAACCTATAATTTAGAAACATAACATTTTTTTATATGATGGCCTCTTTTTAAAAATTTGTTTATTTTTATTGGAAAGTCCGATTTACAGAAAGATCCTCCATCTGCTGGTTTACTCCCCAAGTGGCCTCAATTGCTGGAGCTGAGCTGATCCAAATCAGGAGCTAAGAACATCTTTAAGATCATCATAGAATCCTAAGGTTAAGAGTGAAATGTCTTCATAATGTTCAACCTCATTCTTGAGGCCTAGAATGGTTAGATGTCTTGTCTAGAATCACATCAATGGTTTATTTGGAAAGAACAAGCCAAGAGCAGATAGAAAATTGAAACATAAGTAAACATAACAAGCAATGAAATAGAGCTCCTTAAATGTGTTGTCCATGACACCAGTAGGCCAGCCCCCTGGTATGTTTGTTTGATATATATAAGTTTCTTGGAAGACTTGCAAGGATAAACAATTAGAGAAGTTCATGAAAAGAAACAAACAACTTACATTCCTAGTGGTGTTTATCTCCCGTTTCTCAAAAGAAATTTTACTTTAAAGAAAGCCCGTGTCTTCATATTTCTAGGTTGTGTCTGTGATCCAGCAACTTGAGGTCCATTCAGGGCCAATCAAGTCTAGCAGGCTGGAGCTGATATCTCAGTATATGCTATTTCATAGAGTCAGAAAGACTATTTGACACAGGTGAGATACTTGCCAAGAGAAAGACAAAAGGAAGCAGCCATGGTGATCTGAAAAGACTAGCAGAATTGTACCCATCATGCAGGCATTTTCAGAGTGAGTCCTCCATCATGCAGGCATTTTCAGAGTGAGTCCTCAGGACAATCTTAGATGGTCATATTATTGTTCATTAGTATAGCCCACCAATAGCACCCTATGTACAGTCAGTAAATGTGTGTCATCAGAGAGAAAATCGAGTAAATGGATTAGTAAAGCACTACACACTGTATTCCAAATCAGTACATTTCTGTTCATATAAGTCTCCTAGATTAGCCATAGCAGGAGACACATATGAATCTGACATAACACACAGGGCATAATCATTTTCCTGACGTATCTCTCTTAAAGAAGAATTTGGCCTCCTGAAAAGATCTTCATATACAACTGGAGTCTCCAGTTTAACTGCTCCTCTCAGGGACCAGTTAATATTTGTGAATGAATCAAGCAAAAGGACAATGCACTTTGGACAGTACAATTGCCAATTAGAAAGCTAAGTCAAAATTACAGTTTTGAGGCTAACACAAGTCCTCATCAGTTTGCTTTTCACCTTGTTTTTCTTGCTTGTTTTTCATCTTTCTTTTCTTTTTTTTAAGTAAAAGATTTATTTATTTATGTGAAAGCGTTACAGATAAAAGGAGGAGAGACACACACAGAAGGATCTTCTGTCTGTTGATTTACTCCCCAGATGGTCACAATGACCAGGACTGAGCCAGGCAGAAGAAAGCCAGAAGCTTCATTGAAATCTGCATGCAGACGGCTGGGGCCTGAACACTTGAGCCATCTTATGCTGCTTTTCCCTTGACATTAACAGAAATTGGATTGAAAGTGGAGCAGTCAGGTCATGTACCTGTGCCCATGTGGATGCCAGTATCACAGGAGACAACTTTACCCATAAAGCCAAAACACTGGCCACAGTTTTATTACATTATTACAAGAAACTTAGATGTCTATATACAAAATGCAGATTTTTTTTCCAAGATTACCTGGCATTATCATTGATTTGATATGTGCAGTAGCCAAAACTGTCCTTCCTCAAATGTTGCAAAGTCTCACAGGCAGAGCACATCCACTGCCATTTCTGCCTGCACCTCCTTCGTTCTCACTGGGCTTTGACAGCACCATCTTGTTGCTTGGGCTCTGACATATTACTACTAAGAGGCACCGGTATGCATATTAGGAATATGTAATGAATTTTAATAGCATTAGCTTATTATCCTAGAATGCTCAGTCATACTAATACAGGTTTGCACGTGCATATACTTGCCCATAATTAAGGAAGGGATGCTTCTTTGCCCTCCTGTCTGGGCTTTTCTGATAAGTTCTTATGCAGCTGGCATTTGATGCAAATTGGGGTTTGCTGGCTTCTGATATGCATACTTGCACTAATCAGCAGGTTACTTGTGTGGAAACTGTCCACCTTTACAGCTATGCTGTCACATTTAGAATAAATAATACAGTCTTGTTTTGAATTCATAAAATACCAAATGGCCTCTTTGCGAATGTTACAAGGTAGAATATTAAGTATAGTTTTCATGTGTAAAGAGGACATTGTAGAGTCTGAAAAATGAAAACCACATTGTAAAAGCAAAGATTATTATTGAAAAGATTTGACATAAAGAGATTATGCTATTGTAGCAGAGTACGTTATTAAATAAAAGTTGTCTCCAGGGTCTTTACCAAAAACTTTCACTTAAAATGTTGAATATCTTTTTTAGCAAACTGAAGGATTGAGATTAAAATATCTTTTTCAGATCTAGTTTGAGTTACTAAGGATTCATTGTAGAGTGTTGGTAAGTCAGACTTGTGACTCAACAAGTGTAAATTCCTTAATGGAGAGTGAAGAACTGTAGACAATGAAAAGCAACAATCTCAATATCCTGAATTAATGGTAATATTAAAAAATTTTTAATCAGTATAATAAGTATGACGGATTTTTCAGTGAAATATGAAATGAACTAGATAAATTAAAGTGATTAAATTTCAGAATAAATAAATAAAAATAGACATTACATATTGAGTCAGAGCTCATTAATAATCATCATCATGGCTTTGCACGAAGATTTCTTTTAGATGCATGATGAAACTGGGATTCACACTTAATTACTTACAAACATCAATACTGGCATTTATAACTGTATTTGTTGGACTTTAAAAGTTACGCTGTTGTTGTTTCCATAGTTACAGATTGAGAACAGTGCAAATAGAGGAATTTAGTGTAAGGCTCTGAAGATTGTAATTAATTTTTAGATCACTATTTATATGCTGCAGCGTGGAGTTCAACGAAAGTGTGTTTTCAAATGGATTTTAAAAGTAAGCATGCTGAAGAAATAGCCATGTTCCTGATTTTTAATGAAGAGCTTCTAAAACAAGTTGGTGGAATCTAGAAGAATACTGAATTCAAGTGAAGGCAGATAATAAGTTTAGAACACTGGGACAGATATGAACGCATGAAAATTTTATCCCTAAGAAGTGGGATGCAGGCATTGCCAAGAACTGATTGAATAAGCAGTGCCACAAGCTAGCTCCTGAAGCCACTCCGTTTTTAGAAGTATCTTTAATAGGTCATTGACCATTTAATGTAGACATAATTACAATTAATTATGTGTTATATAATTACTATATAAGCAACATATATGTGAAAACAATGGCACAAAATGCAAGAATTAAATTGAAAATACTATTAATTCTTGTATTATTCTAGAATTGGCAAAATATTAATTAAAATAATATTGTTATGAGCTAAGGATGGGAAGAAAAATGTGAGAACATCTTTTAACAATGTCAAGACAAGTAATATAGTTATAGAGCCAACAGGAGTGACAAAAGTAATTAATAAGAAATGGTCAAAAAGGCAGAAAGCAGAGAGGAAAAATAAGATACAGAATATAACATAGCAATGGTAATCTGATATTACAATTTATGATATTATAATTTAAAAATTGTAGGCACCATATTTAATTCGCAGTATGGTCAAAGGCTTAACACTTTGTTATGTAAATTCAACACACAAAAAGTGAAGATCCTGCTTCATTGGGACTAAATGGAAAGGCTATATAAACAACAGTCAAAAGAAAATTAATCATATCACTCATGTGCAGCAAATTTTGCAATAATCACATGTCAGTAAAACTATGATAGCATTTAGCAAACATATGGTGTGACTCTGAGTATCACATATACTAATACATTCCTCAAATAAAAACAATTGTTTAAAATATAAGAATCATTATTTATATTGTATGTGAAATTTTTAATGTTTTAAAATTTTCAAAGATTATTTCATGGATAAAAAAAGCAAAACTCAAGTAAATGTTACATTCAAGGCATTACATTAAATGTCAACACAGCTACATTTAGAAGCTGGGAAACAAATTTATTCAAATAGTTATCACAAGAAAGCTTTTGTGGACATATTATTATCAGACAAATTAGGTAGTGAGTATGAAAAGGATTGCAGTGACTTAAGAAGTGCTTTTTATAATGAAAGGAAGTCTACTCATCATGAATGTGTAACAATTCCCATTGTGTGCATACCTAGCAATTATAGCTTTTCAAAGCGCATGAAGTAAAAATTGACTAACCTAAAAAAGAAACAGACCAATAATAGAAATTTTAAAAATATCTCATCAGTAGTTTATAGGACAGGCAGACAATATATTCTCTAACCAGAACAAAATTAATTAGAGACTTGATAGCACAAGACATTTACAAAATATAAAATACAGGATCAATAGATATGTAGGGAAACATGTATATACATATATTTATCTAGAGGAACTATATAATGGAGTCAAGAATACCATGAAATGAAGATATATTGCAGTATACAACTCTACTTTTGAATAAAAGCTAGAATCCAAATGAAACCATTAAATATATCTTGACAATAGCTTGCTGGATTCTCTATCATTGTCTATACCTACAATGTCAGGATACACTTAAATAGCAAAATGATGCACTTATGATTGTCGTTAAAGGACTATATTATTGTAGTGGGAAATGAGAGGGACAATCCCTGAGCCTATTGAGTCATATCATAAAAAAGAAGAAATCGTAAGTAAAGTTAGAAAATTTCTTAAGCTGCATAAAACATAAAAGACAATATATTGGAATATATGGGATAAATCTAAAAAGATAGCTTTGAAAGAAATTTGTACTTTGAAATCTGGTATTAGAAAAGAAGAATAATTGAAGTTAGCAAGTTAATTAAAATTAAGTAGAAAGAAAGGATGAATATGGAGATAATTAAAGGAAAACACAAAAGAAAATTAACAAAATTAAAAAAATTTTTTTTCAAGTTGAGAAATTCTTACATGAATGTTGACAGGCAGGAGAAAGAAAGGCAGGATAAAAGAAAAGGATTAGAGGAAGGAGAAGGGAAAAAATAAAAATGAAAGAGAGGGAAAAATATAAGAAATTAAGGAGTTAATAAAAAGGAGTGCTTAATCGTGACATACGGTGAGCAATCACTGAGTTTGTGCTGAAAAAATATCCAAAGAAAACTCCCAGGCCAAGTGGCTTCACAAAATTAATCTGTGAAAACAGTCATGGAAGAAGTAGCACAAAAAGAGAGAGAAAGAGAGAGAGAAAGAAACAAAGAGAAAAAGTCAGGCAGACAGATAAATCTGACCCAAATTCTTTCAGCCATTGTAGGAAGAGGGCACACTTTTAACTCTTTTTATGAAACCAGCATAAACTTGATATTGTGGGTTATTGACAAGGATATTATAAAAATATAGACTATCAATTCTTTTTAGAAAAATAATCACCAACAGAGGAAGTGTCTTTTTTCCTGACAAACAGCACTGCTTTCAATGGCAATGTCACCTGCCATCACCAAAATATTGGCATATTGTCCGGACTGGAAAATCATACAGTAGTCCTGTATCAAAACTTCTCCATTTATTTTTTATTAATTGCTTAAAAAAAACACAACATGACCACACAGGAAGTATGAAAGGTTAGTTCAGATTGGACTGCACCAGATTGACCTGAAAGATACAAGTGTACATTTTTAGAGACATGGAAAAATAATGCTTTTCTTGAACAAATAAGCTTTGTTTAGTGGATTGTGTCTGTTGCAAAGACACCCTGAAGGTAACCTGAAGTAGATGAATGGCAAGTTAAGGAAACTTAGTGGAAAAATATGATGAACCCATGGAAAAGAGAAGGTACCTTGAAACATTGAATAAATACTTAAGAATGCTTCAGAGGCAACTGAGATATGATTCAGAAGAAACTTGTACATAGCTTGTATCACACACGCAAATGAAAAAGCCCAGGTAGTATTAACTGATATTCTTTGACATTAAGACACCTTCCCAGTAGATTCTGCTTCTACTTAGAGACTGGTTATTTGGATGCAGTAAATTAGGAGACGAATCAGTCCGTATATAGCCTGTCATTTCTGCTACTATTTTTTTTCTTTTCTTTACTAAAGTATTACTTTAAACATTTCAGCGTTCAGCGGCAAAGGTGGTGATGTATTAAGCTTATCCTCCTCTTGAAGTGCCAGTGTCCCAAACGGATAGGAGGTTTTGTCCTGGCATCTCCATTTCTACTCCAGCTCCTTTCTTAAGTACTGGGAAAGCAGTGAAGTATGGCTCAAGTCTTGGGCCGCTGCACCTGTGTGGGAGACTTGGAAGAGTCTCCTGGCTCCTGGTGTTGCGTTGACTCAGCTGTTGCCATTGTGGCCTTTTGGAGAGCGAACCAGCAGATAGAAAAGATTTCTCTCTGTTGTCTCTGCTTCTCTCTGCAGATCTTCCTTGCAAAGAAAAATAAATACATTTTTTAAAAAGCAAATGTTTACACTCACAATTTTCCAAAATTAAGCCTATGAAAACAAAAAAAATTTAAGGAATTCAATTTATGCTTATTTACCCTTCCTCTTTCCTCTCCCTCCCTTCCTACCTCTCTCTCTTCCACTTTCATTTCTTCCTTCTTTCCTTCCCTTCTCCTTACTTGTTTTCTCTACCTTTTTTCTACTTATGGAACAATTCTTACACTTTAATTTAAAGATCTATTTGGTTTATTTAAAGGACACACACACACACACACACACACACACACACACACACACACACACACACACACACACACGTGTCTTCCATCTACCGGCTAATGGCCAAACAACAGGGCTGGTCCAGGACTAGCTAGAAGCTAGGAGTTTCTCTGTCTCTAACATGGGTATAGCAGCACTAGCACCTGGGTCAGCCTCTATTGCTTTCCCAGGTGCATTGGCAGGGAGCTAAGTTGGAAATGGAGCAGCTGAGATTCAAATATGCCACTCACATGGGATGCTGCTGGTGAAGGCAACAATTTAGCCTACCATACCACAGCACTGGTCCCTAAACTTTACATTTATTAAGTACCTGCCTTATTCTTAGTACTACAACACATATTCAGTAGGCACTGACTCTGATTGGATAGAATCACATTGTGCCTAAGGATGTGAACTGACATGGATGCACCTGAAATCCTGGACACAGATTAATCAATATGAATTATGGAACTGTCAATAATACGCCTTAGTTTCAGTATAGAAAAAAACGACTACATGACTCGGGCTTCTTTCATGATATGGCTAAGTTTAGTCAATAGAATCTGACCAGAATTTGTACCCATTACTGCTGTGTAAACCTAGTGCACAGTGCGCTCGTGCCCTCTGACTGTGACTCCTCCTGGTGGCTGCATGATAAAAAGTGATGTGAAAGATACAGAGTAGAAGAGGCAGAATTAGGAGGAAACCTGGGTATATAAAACAGCACTTAGTACAAAGCTGCCTGGGAGACTTTTGAAATTTTTTTTTCTGAGACTTAGATGGTATTAGAGAAATTTACCCACATTGCATGGAATCCCTGAGATTCAGGAGTTATTTTTACATTACTTAGTGCAGATCATCCTTAGTTTAATACCTTTAAGTTTCCCCCTCTGTAAAATAATACTTGGGGAGTATTATAAATATTCATGGTGTATGTAATTTACAGCCTCATCAAGACTGCATGGCCTTTGGAGTGGAGGTTCCCAAGGGAAAACACAGGCACTATGACCCATGAAAAGGCATGTAGGCAAAAGCAAGAGATGTCGGATGTGTAAATTGTCCATGTTTGATGTGTTACAGCAAAACCTTCAGTCCAGGCCTGTTTGATTCTCAGACCAAGTTGCCTCAAGTAGACCTTGTACTAGGTGACAGAATTATCTTTTTCATTGATAACTGTCTTGAGTTTTTCTCTAGCACACACATACAAGTTATATTGAATACACAGTACAAATCAGACCGTTGGTTGGGTTTTAGGCTGATGCTGTGGCTTAACTGCTCTCTGAATCTGTACTCCTATTTCAACTCTGAGTAGTAATAGCTTACTTATTGCCTCTTAGTGTTTATGAAATAAGGAATATAGCATATTCATACTGATTTCTTAAGATTCAGCCATCATCTTTAAGTACAGAAAATTAGTTTAACACCTTTGGCATGTATTCCAAGCAACAAAAATAAACTCTAATTAGATCTGCAAAAGCTTCTACCTTGATTACCAGATATGCTAATTATCTTGTCAGTCATTGATCTTATAATTATAAGGGAAGTTGCCGTTAGTTTCAAATGATCTGGACTAAATTCTGCCCTTGAGTTCAGGAACACTAATTGAGTCCCAGCCCAGTAGATGTTTACACTACTCCTTTGCACACAGTAATTAGTTGCATTTCTTTATCCTCAAGGATTTAAAATTAAAATACTTTCAATTATACAAGGAAAAAAGGTTCAGATCACATAATCTTACTAGCCTAGCATAACCATCCAAATCTAAATCCATAAATGCTAGGAAAATAAATTATATTGAGTTTCTGATTCATGAAATTATCTTGTTTTAATTGGCAGATATCATAGGTAGGTTTTTCTCTTTTTTTAAGATTGATTTATTTTTATTGGCAAGTCAGATATATAGAGAGGAAGATCTTCTGTCCGTTCATTCACTTCCCAAGTGCCTGCAATGGCTGGAACTGTGCTGATCCGAAGCCAGAAGCTGCTTCTGGGTCTCATGGCTTTGGGCCGTCCTCGACTGCTTTCCCAGGCCACAAGCATGGAGCTGGATGGAAAGTGGGGCTACCGGGATTAAATTAGGCACCCATGTGGGACCAGCACATGCAAGGCAAGAACTTTAGCTGCTAGGCTTCTGCCTTGGGCCCAGTAGGTTTTTCTTAATGTTGATCCAAATTTGTACTGCTTCATGTTATTGAATGAGAAGATAACAATCTTTATTGTGCCTCACATGGATTTATAGAGGAATATTTTTAACCCTTTTATGCGGGAGCTCTGCTTTTAGAATAAGTGACATACACCATCACTTTCCATAGCTTTAGATTTTCAACATTTGGCCATGTGTCTCCCAATCAGCCCCCCGCACTCTGTCAGCCCTTGGGCATGGAGTGCTGCTGTCAGATGCAGTTCAGGTCTTGCACCTCTTGAGAGTTAGATGATGTCTGGACAGAGATCATCTGTCACAGTCACACACCTAGTCTGTAATTGTCTCCGTAAACTGCTCTGCCTTCCTTTTTCTAACCTGCTAGGCTTCCCGGTCTTCATCGTTCAAATAATATTTTTCGTTGAACTTGAAACTCTGGTTTTCTGTAACTTTTATCTATTGGTCTAACGTACCTAATATGAGCCTTAGAGGTGTCATAGAAACAAGTTTAAATCTTCTTACACATTAAATTATTAACACGGAAAAGTCACAGAAGCACTTGCAGTACAAATTCAGCCCTGCCTCTGCTGTTTGTCACGTGGGTGATCTTCTAAGCAGTTTGCTCAGATTTTTTTTCTTCTGTGTATTTATCTAAGAAATTGACAACAGTAATAGGATCACTGTTTGTCTTAGGGTTACTTTTAAGTCAAAGTTGTGGCTGTATAATTTTCGTATTGGTAATTTCACTTTTGGTAAGAACATTTTGCTGAGTTTGGGGGAATATGAGGCTCCATATGACATCGAACATAGCCACAACCTCATCCTAGAAAATGTTTTCGCAACTCTTTGGAATCACTTCCCACTACTAGCTCTTAGCCCTGGCAACATGTAACTGATTTCTGTCTCAGCTGTTATTTGCTTCAGCTGATGTAGAATGTGTTTCTGGCTCCTGAGCACAATGCTTTTAAGATTCAAAATTTGGATGAATGGTACATGGGAATTTGAATTCTGAGTCGATTTTGAAAGCCTTTCTGTAAACCTGAATTTATGTTAAACATGGTAATGGTGAGAAAGTTTGCCTTTATGTCTAAAGAAAAAATGCTCCTATTTTCTCTATTAGGTATAAAGATAATGACAAAATTCTCATGCTAAAGGTAAAGTTATATAAGCATGAAATGCATTCTTATCAATATCCAATTAGTGTACAGTAGCAGTGTGTGAAATAATCTCATTATAAAAAGATATTTATATTGTGTCTTTGTCACTATTAATAGCATTATTATAGCAAAACTTAATTTATTTTTAATATATCTTTTACACTCTCGACTCAACACATTTATTATTTCATTTTATTCCATTCCTTTCAGTGATAGATATTGACACTGGGTCAAAAAAAAAATCTATGGGTTTTCTCTGAAAATGCAGGATTGTATTTTGAAAAATATATCAATTTTTTTTTACAATATGGAGGCAAATGGATTGCCTAGCTGTTAAGTAATCGTAATGAGATGTCAACAGCAGAAAACATTTTCAAACCTCACCAAGGTCTTCAGGTAATGAAACATTGATTTTTTTCCCTAAACCTGTAAAGCCATTTTGCTTATTGTATGGGAAGTAGAAGAAAAATAGTTATTTGTTTTCAAGTGTATAATCTATTTTAGATACTTCATTTAATATTTAAGACTACTTATAGTTTCTCTTCCTTCATTAGCTATTTGTTTAGTTTGTGCTATTACCTTTTAAGGTAAATATCTTGTGGACATTCTCCAAGCAAGCCTCATGTCAGCACTCTGACTCCAGTAAAATTGTTAGACACTATGCCAGCAAAGGGGCATTGGTAGCTTAGCTAGAAAATGCTTTAAGCTCTCTGGAAACAAACACAGTGGCTAGCCCTTTATTTGTATTCCTTTGTTTATTTAAGTATTCGTGTAATTGGAATTACTTTGATATTTGATTAAAAACCTACAATATTAATGAGAACTATTTTGAATTCAGCGTGTGTATTAATCTAGCTGGAATTCTTTAGCCCCGTCCAAATAATGAAATGAAAAATATCTGTTAGTAATTTTGAACAATAGGAGTTGCCCATTGACCGCAAAGTCTTGTTAAATCAGTTAAACTTCCAATGCTGGAGAAGTTGCAGTATGATACTGAGAGAGAAACATCAGTTAGCTAAAGCAAAATATTTTCAAAATTATAAACAATTGTGGGAATCGAAATATTTAAGTATTTTCAGTGTGCAATCTTTGGAAACTATTATTTCAAATGAGATGGAGATCTTATTTTCCCAGTAGGTTAACAAATATTGTCCATCTTCACCTAATCTTGAATCCAAATTGGAGCAGTTCTCCTATGTGTGAGGATAACAAACATGAAATTTTAGAATGTTTATTGACCTTACTTTGGACTCTAGAAGAAGCTTTGTATGTTGTTTTCAGCTTTTTTTGGTCCTGATTTTGACAACAAAAACCTAATGGACCAATTGAAAGTAATACTGAAAGTCAAAATTCAATGGCTTCATATAAGAATCGTTTATGCTCTCTACTCACCTGCAGGACTTCTGAAGTTGGACTGGGCAGGACTGAGCATCCCAGATTCAGATCACACTGCTTTTCACTGTTTCTCTCTGTGTCAGGATGGTTCTGGTCTTCTCACTTGTCTCTCATCTTTCTTCCTGTATTGGGTTAGTGGCAGGCATATGGTCTCTTCACAATGGTAAAGGCGCAATAAAACAACAGGAAAAAGCATTTCTACTTGTATTGTTTGGCCAAGATAAGTCACAGAGTCAGGTCTTAGATTAAGATACAGAGCTACAAAATCACAAGAAGATTGTGGAGACAGAGTGAGCAAGAACTGGGAGAACAAATTAACCTATATTAATATAAAAACATATATATGATATGTTTTAAAAATATTCATGTTCCACATATTGCTTCAGTTCAGTGTGTTTTGATGAAGGAAACACTGTAAGCTCTCAAACTTATCAAATATATATTGCCCTAAGAGGAGGACTTAGCTTTATTGAAACCATGAATGCCTTTGTCAGAAGTAGGGTGCATTAAAATATTGCTTAATGTATGATACTTATTCAGTGATTGAATTTTGCTGCCAACTCAGTTATACTACTTTTCAGAAGAAAGAATTGTATAATCTGGAAAAAATATCAAGAAGCAATGAATTGTCAGGAGAACAAATATCTCTGTGCACTAGAGGAGATGCAAAGCCTGCACTCCCGAGGGAGCTTTGCTGCCTGACATGTAGAAAACACACTCTGGTTCTTGCACTGAGAACCGTGACCCCTCTGCTACCACATCAAAGAGTTGCACTCTCAGATGAATAGACACAACGATGAAAACATCTTTCCAGAGGGCCATGTTTCTGATGGTTTGTTAGACAGGGAGACTATCAAAATATCTCTTTCATGATTTAGCAATGGCTTTCAAATTCAAATGTATTAAAAAATGAAGAGCTTGAACTGTAGACATTCCTTTTTTCCTGTTTGATAGTCTGTTTTCAGTATTTGAGTATCTTTAGGTTTTTATTAAATATTTGTAAATTACTTTTCATTGCTTTGAGTTTTTATGTTTCAGATGTGTAAACATGAACAGAATGCGTTTTAGCTTGTTCTACGCAACTGAGGAGAAGGTTCACCATGACAACACATAAAGGTTCTTTAACAATGGGGCTGATACTCTGTGGTGGCAGCAACCAGTCAGTGCAAGCAGTTGTGTCATGGTGACACTGTCATTTCACTGGCTTGGACTGGGAAGCTGATAATGTGCTATCAAATTTAAATTACTGTTATAATTATTCACAAAACAGTGATTCTTCCCATATTTGAAGGACTTCTTTTTCTTCTTATAGTTTGTCTAATTTACATCATTCTATATGGAAACTAAGGCTTGCCAAGATCTTGTATCAGATCTTTATTCCCCCAGTACCTCCCTATATGGTCTGTGGCAGGTCCACTTATTATCAATTAAAGATATAAATAAGAAAAAAGTGGGAGAATGACATATCTCAGATCATTTCCAGTCCGAACACTAAGTACATACACTGTGCCGACAGAGTGACAATGGAACCCTCCGTGCAACCTAGACTGGTATCTTCCCTGTATGCATAACTAAAATACTGAAATGTAAGGCTTCATTTTGGTATAAAAAATGAGAATTATTACTCATACGTGCTTTTACTTATTATATTCAGGCTGTGACCTGAAAGGAAATAAATGCTGCCAATCAGATATCTATTTAGAAGTAAATTGTACAATGATTCCATTTACTCCAAATATGTCAAATCTTACATAATAAATGACATAATTAAGTATTACATGTTTTAAAGAAAGCTGGGTGTGGTACCTCACCTGCTAGTATCTTGGATCAGCTATTTCTGAGGTTTAAATAACGAAGGTGCAGGTGGATGATGGAGACTTAAGAGGAGGGGCTTAGGGTTATTAGAAAAATTAATGCACTTTCCTATAACCTTGGGAAATCCTTAGATTGGCACATTTCAGTGTATGCTTTTAAAATTCACTATAAACTATACATACATTGTGAAATTGTGAATGAGAAATTTCCAAGGAGATGGAAGACATGGAAGGAGAGTTGTTCAGAGTTTAGTTGTCAAACTTAGAATTCATTCTTCTTACACAGAGAGTCAAAGCCTGCTTTTCCATGACTTTGGAGGAACCATTGGAGGAACTAAAGAAAAATCCCAGAAAGCACTTCTCAAATCCATGCAACAGAATTGGACAAGAGGAGATGCTGCGTTTGCTGTAAACAGGAGCTATTGTAATATCAGAGCTATGTCATTGTTACCTGTGGAATAGGAGAGTCATGACTGCAGCTTCCATTTGTCAATGCCAGGCTCCCTTTTTCTTAGCTGCAACAGCAACATGGATGCTCCACTCCTTGCTTATTTACTTCACTCATCTTATCTAAACCAAGATAATAACTGCATGGCAAGGAACTGAAGAAAATGTTTTTATCGAAAATATGAGTTGTTTTAACAATTTTCTTCCTTTTGAATATATGATGAGGAGAAAATATTTTCAAACCCCCTCTGCATTTGTGTGTGGCAATCTGTCTACACTCTTGCCTAGCGAATGTGAGTAAAAGTTTTAAAACAATGGTAATAGCTTGAGCACACTTGTCCCTTCGTTGTTGGCTACAACCTAGTCCAGCTTCTGTCATGTAGATGACAACAAACCCCAGAGTGTGGAACTACTGAGCTAGCCTGGATTCTTCAATGACCTGGTGGTGCAAAATCCATTTAAACAGTTTAGATAATCACATGAGTGTGTAAAAAAGGGAAGTGCTTTTTTTTTTAAAATTGGCTGAATTACTGGTTGAAATTTTGAGTATTATAGCCTCGCTATATCCTAAATAATGCATTTGTATTTTAGTTTTCTAACCACTTTATGCTTGAAATGCTGAATGAGTTGAATATTGATCAAGCCAGCCATTGTTGCTCTCCAAAAGTAAGATCCACTCCATAATTAACCACTACTTTCCTCTTCTCTCATATCACTCATTATATACACCAAACATTGCCCCCGACACAAAATTTTTACATGTTCATATGCACACCATCATGTGCATTGCTGAATTATCAGTGCCCAATAGGGACCTGATAGATACTCAATAAATGTTTTGTTACTGAATCTGTACATAATTATACCTTTACAATCTGAAGAATTTCACGAAGCAAACTCTAAATTCTGTCCTCGGCACCTTATAATTAAACATATGGTTTGGAAATCTGAAAAGGATTTCCAGATCTAGAGATGGTAAAAAGCACATTTTGGGCCTGAGATAAGAAGCTCAGAGAGACTGGAAGAAAATAAGATCAGAGCAGGGAGGCTGGATAGAAAAGGTCATACATTCAAACAAGTATGGACTGAAAGTATTTGGAATAAACTGGATCTGTATTGAACAGGTAGAAACTTATTCCTCTAGCCGTTGCACCTTAAACTGCATTATAATGACGACTTATGTAGCACATATGTTGTATTAGATATATGATATGATCTAAAATGGTTTGAAGTACATGGGTGGATATGCAAAGGTTGCATGCAAATATTGTGTCATTTTATAAAAAGTATTTGAGAATTCATGGTTTGGATATTCAGGATGGTGAACACATTGTGTTTCTTTGGGGACAAGCAATAACTACTGCTAAGAATTAGAGTAATTTCTATTTCAAATTCTCATCCTTTGAAGGAAGAATAAATGAGATTTATCCTAGAACTTTGTCTTCAGTTCTCACTCCATATTCAGATATGCCCAAGTTAATCATTGCTGATATGTTTTGGGGACTGTTTTCAAGAATCTTCTATGAGGGAGACATCTTGTTTCTCCTGAATTATATTCAAGTTTAAAAAAAAGTCTATGATGTAAGCATGGTAGTTACATAGTACAGGTGCATTCCATGCATGCTTACACCAAGCAGTAATTTCTTTTCCTTTTGAGCTTAGTCTTCCACATCATGCACACGTCAGGGACTACTCCTGAGCTGCAAGGGAGCTCAGATCTGCAGTGCAAGTCCTGGGGATCCTTCTTTTTCTCTGAAAGTCACCTTTTGGCTCGCCACACGCCTTTAGAGGGGGGGCACTACATGTGCTGTATATCGTTTACTCTTTCTGGGTGATCCTCAAAATAACATCACAACATGGTTACAATAATCGGTGGTTTATCTGTAGTATGATTCACAGCTTGAGTTTAAACAAGGATCTGCATGTGGCTCTGATAGGGCTTAGAGTTGTGGGTATAATCACAGAATTAATAACAAAAGTCAAGAGAATTGCTTCTTTAACAACTGCATACGTGGAAATTGTCCACAGGACTAGGAATGGGTGGCTATTGTTTAAAAAAAAAAAAAAAAGGCCCAGCGGCATGGCCTAGTGGCTAAAGTCCTCGCCTTGAACGCGCCAGGATCCCATATGGGCGCTGGTTCTAATCCCGGCAGCTCCACTTCCAAGCCAGCTCTCTGCTTGTGGCCTAGGAAAGCAGTCGAGGATGGCCCAAAGCTTTGGGACCCTGCACCTGTGTGGGAGACCTGGAAGAAGTTCCTGGATCCTGGCTTTGGATCGGCATAGCATCGGCAGTTGCGCTCACTTGGGGAGTGAATCATCGGATGGAAGATCTTCCTCTGTCTCTCCTCCTCTCTGTATATCTGACTTTCCAATAAATAAATAAATCGTTTTTAAAAAAGTGATAGTAGGGCTGTTTGCAGTATTGATTGTGGAGATAAGGCATCTGTTTTTATTGATTTTCTCTGTGGTTTTAGTTTTGGCAGTCAGGAACCTTACTGCACTGCACTAACAGGAATTCTCAAACCCTGGAATTTCAAACCATTGAAAGGCAACAGTGGGCAGTGTTGGCACAGATACCGCCTTCAAAATCTTCAGACAATATAGGTGCCAATAGAAGCAATCGAGGAGGCATGGAGCTGCATGGAGGCTTGCCTTGACAGATGTGAAGGATGAGCGCTATGTGGTTTTAGAACCTTGGATGGGATATCAGCTACAAAGTAGGTCGGGAAAGTAGTTGATTTTATAATTTGCATTAGTTAGTGTTAGTCGGTTTCTGTTTTTCTTGAGTGCAGTGAACAAAATGATCAATTTGAGACCGAGTGTGCTAAGCTGTGTGTGCACTAACTTCTAAATATGAGTTATGAATTGTGTTGTCACTTGACTCTTCATGCTGCCATCCTCATATATGAAGCAAAGGAGATGCAAGAGGGAAAAAATGTCACTTATTTAGGGTAATTGGCGAGATACTGCCAAGTACACAAATAAAGGTAAAGCTGAAGGAATTCATTAAAGAAATTTGAAAAATGGGATGCGATAAAATTCAAACAGACATATTTTAAACTAACGATTATGAACGTGTGGAATTAGGTAATAATAAAGCTAGGTGAATAAGCACTCAAAGTAAGTGCATAAAGAAAGACATCTGGAATATAAGAGAAAGAAGAGAAACAGTAACAGGTAGGTTTCAGATAAACTTCAACGTGTTCGTAAGACCAGATGGTTTTGTTTCAAACTACACTTGGTGTATATTATGTCTTTCTTAACCACAATCCCAAATATTGCACATTTCAACATGTTATATTTGTTTCTGGAAATACATAGGAATTACACAAATATCTCTGCCAAACCAAATGCATAAAAGACTACCAACATTATTTGTTTCTCATGGCTAATGTACATGTGTCTATAACCTCCCACAAATGTGTACATTTTGTTTTTGTTAACGAAGGTTTTGGGCAAAACAACAATAACAAATATTACGTGGTTTTCTAGCTAATAGATATAATATACCACAGAATGCCCCCATTAAAACCTTTCATCATAACTTTCTTGTCATGTTAAAATGTAAAGTAAGACAATTTGGCTGATATTTCTTCTTCTTATGGAGATAATCATGCCTAAAAGAACAAGGAAGATGTCTCATACTGATTCTTATAACGTATGTTTGAAGTGTGATTCTATCCTGTGAGTTTAACCTCATGCTATGTGTGATTTTTGGAGTGATTTGATTTGGAGGAAGGCACTGAGGAAAACCCTGTTCGATTCTAGACTTTTGTTTTTCCCTCTAACTGGTGAAATTTCAGAATCACTATTTGTCACTATTTTAGAGGGAAAAATATGCTTAGAAAATGGACAGAAGGCATCCCCCAAAATTTCATATATAATGTATAATTTAGACAAACTAGACATTTTCTAACTTTCTGCAGAAAACTAATTTTGCATTAATTTTGGTTTTCAGTAAAGTTTTTGAAGTATGCTTATCAAAAATGTATAAGTTTTTGTCTTATTTAAGATCATGGTGATACATTTATTGGTTTGTATATCTTAAAATATCCCTGCATGCCAGGGATAAATCTTACTTCATATGAGTAAATGATCTGTCTCATACATTGTTGGATTCTGTTGCCTAGTATTTTGTTGAGGAGTTTTGCATCTATGCTCATCAGGAATATTAGTCTGTAGTTTTCTTTCTCTGTATTGTCTACATCTGGCTTTGGTGTTAAGGTGATGTTGGTTTCATAGAAAGAGTTTGAAAGGATTGCCTGTATACCTATTGTTTTGAAATACGTGTGGAGGTTTGGTGGAAATTCTTAAAAATGTTTGGTAGAATTCAATGCTTGGTAAAATCCAGGAGTAAAGCCATGTGGTCCAGGCCTTTCCTTTGTTTGGAAGGATTTAATTACTCTATCTCCATTCTGGTTATAGGTTTATTGAGATTTTTAGTCGCCTCATGATTCAGATTTGCTAAATTGTAGGTCTCCAGAAATCTTTTTCTTCTCAGTCTTCTGATCTGTTGCTATCTAGTTGCTTGTAATAGTCCTTGATTATTCTGAGTTATCTATTGTTGTATTTTCTTTTCATCTCTGATTCCATTTTTTTATTATTTCAGTTGGTGAGGAATATATTTTGTTGTTTTTATTAAAGAACCAGCTCTTTGATCTGTTGATCTTTCTATTGTTCTTTGGGTTTATGTCCCCTCAACAAATTGAATAATAATAACATATGATTCTGCCCAGCACTGTTACCTAGAGGTTAAAGTCCTTGCCTTGATGCACTGGGATCCCATATGGGCAATAGTTTTAATCCCGGCAGCCCTACTTCCCATCTAGCTCCCTGCTTTCTGGCTAGGAAAGCAGTCAAGAATGGCCAAAGTCTTTGGACCCTGCACCTGCACGGAGACCTGAAAGAGGTTACTGTCTCCTGGCTTCGAACCGAGGCAGCTCCAGCTGTTGTGGACATTTGGGGAATCAATCCGTGGACAGAGATCTTCCTCTCTGTCTCTCCTTGTCTCTGTATATCTGACTTTCCAACAAAAATAAGTAAATCTTAAAAAATATATGTGGTCATCTCAATAGATGCAGAGAGAACATTTGATAAAATTCAATGCCATGCTAAAAATGCTAAACAAGATATGCAAATGGAACATTCTACAATATAATCAAAGCAATATCTAAAAATCCTGATGCCAGCATCATATTAAATAGGGAAGGCTAGAAGTTTTCCACTAAGATCTGGAACTAGATAAGATGCCCATTATCACCACTGCTATTCAACATACTATTCAAAGTCCTCACTAGAGCTATTAGGCAAGAAAAAGAAATTAAGGGAATTTAAATTGGAAGTGAGGAATTAAAAGTATCATTGTTCACAGCTTACATGTGTCTATATGTAGATGAGCCAAAATTCTCAAAAGGGAGAGTATTAGAACTCATAACAGAGTTTGGCAGGGTATCATGTTACAGTATTAAAGTATATAAATTGATGGCACTAGTATACAGAAACAACTCCTTAGCTGAGAAAGAACCTGTAAGTACATCACCCATTAAAATAGAGTAGAACTTTGAAAGTGTTGAAATAAACCTTGTAAAATATGTGAAAGACCTCTATGATGAAAATTATAAAACGTTAAAACAATAAAATTACTCCAAAAGGTTAAGAAATTTGCCACATTCCTGAATCAAAAGAATAAACATTACCAGCGTTTTTCTATTACTGAAAGTAATATGCAGATTCCATGTTATCTCAATCAAAATCCTAACTCATTCTTCGCAGAGTTTGAAAAGATGATAGAAATTCATCTGGATTGACCTGGTGCAATGGCCAAGTGGATAGGTCCTTGCTTTCCTTGCACTGGGATACCAAATGGTTGCCAGCTCATGTGCTGCCTGCTCCGCTTCCCTTCCAGCTCCTTGCTTATCTCCTGTGAAATAAGTGGAGGATAGCCTAAAGCCTTGGGACACAGCTCCTACATGTGAGACCTGGAAGAAGCTCCTGGCTGCTAGCTTTAGCTCAACTCGGTTCTGGTCATTTATGGCCACTTGGGGAATGAACCAGTGGATGGGGGATCAACAATGTAAAGAAGCAACCAACTAGATGAGAGAAAAGCATTTCACGTACACAACACATTTCTGGATAATGTCCAGGTTTTACAAAGAACCTTAATAATAGCAAAATTAAACAGCAAACTAAACAAAGTCCTCTAAAAATGGATGAAAAAAAATGAGCAGACATTTTTCAAATGAACAAATTCAAATGGCTAATAGTTAACCGAAGAATGATCAGGCTCCCTCGCTATTAGAGGAATACTTGCAAAAATCACATTGAGATTTCACCTAATTCTAGTGAGATTTGCCTGCATTCAGAAATCTACTAACATCATTTGCTAAAATTATCCTATTCTATTGTTGGTGGAAGTATAGGCTAAAATAGCCTCCATGAAAGTAAGAAGGACAGTGCTAAGACAACTGAAAACTGATGTACCATATGACCCAGCTATCCCATTCCTAGGAATTCATCCTAAGGAAGTGAAATCTGCTTATGAGAAAATGACCTGCAACCTTATACTATACTAGGAACATCTGCAATAGCAAAGATATGGAAATAACCCAGGTGCCCAGCAAAAGAGAAGTGGTAAAGAAGTTGAATCATCTACTCCACGAAATACTAAATTATTAAAAGGAATGGTATCTTAACATTTGCAAGAAAATGATTCCAACTGGAGATTGTTATAGTTAGTGAAATAAGCCAGTCCAAAAAAAGGACAAGTATCATAGGTTTTCTCTGATATTACAACATTCATGCAAAATACAAAAGAGGTAGATATCTAGGTAGACATGTATATACATTATCCTCATGGATGAACTATATGATGGAGATTGTCACACTGGGAAGTGAAGATACAATGCAGTTTGCATTTCTGCTGCATAAAAGGAGGACTGCCAATGAAACTATTAAATATGCCTTGTGATACTAGGTTTTCTACCATTGCCAGTACCTAAAATGTCATGATTCAGTTAAATAGCAGAACGTTGGACTTGGGGCTGTTTCTGAAGGACTGTTTTATTCTAGTAATATGGGTAATATATTGGGAAGATAAAGAGGAAGTGGGTAGGGATTACCAGGGCCAATCCTTAAAGCCATAGAACCATATCATGGGAAATAATAACAACAATAATTATAAAAAAGACCATGTTAATACTCCTATAAAACTTGTTATGCCAATTTTTTGGTGAATTTATGACTATTGGTTCTCATTGGCAAAACTTACAGCCCAAGTGCGTGATGCAACTGGCTAAGACTGATCAAGCTATTGTCCCCAGGTTGGTATCTAGGAAAAAGATCTTCTCAAATTATCCTGTAATGTGAATGATGCCACATTATTTCCTCTCCAGTTGGTCCAAAATGAGACAGGAGCTTCTTCCAGGTCTCCCAAGTGGGTGCAGAGGCCCAAGGCTAGTCCTCTACTGCTTTCCCAGGCACGTTAGCAGGAAACTTAATTGGCACTGGAGGAGCAACATCTCAGACTGGTGCCCATATGGGATGCCAGTACTGCAAGTGGCAATTAAGTTCACAATGCCACAACACTGGACCCTCATACTAAAGTCTTAAAAAGGACAGCATTAACTATTTGGCATGGTTTTGATTTGCTTTGAAATTTTTTCCAAGAATTTGTAGAACATTTGGTCCTTAGTGTGGCAATTTTGGGAGGAGCTGGAGGCCTTAATGTGGGCGTCCCAGTGAGGGTTCAGGTCATTGAGATATTTCTTTGGTAACTTCAGTTGGCAGTTTCAAGACTTGCTGTGAATAATGGGACTGCCCCATCCTTGCTCTGGTTTCTTTCTTCACCATGGGAACTCTCTTTTGCACATGCTCCTCTATGATGCCACCCATTCCTCAATGTAACCCAGCCAAGAGGCTCCAGTCTAATATGGTGCCATATTGCTTGGAGCTTCAACCTCCAAAAGTATGAACAAAATAAACATTTTTTTCTTACTCATCCTTAGCTATGATGGTAGCAATGGCAAAGTTATATAATACACAGAAATTTTACAGGCACCTAGAATAAAACATAATTAATTATATCTGGGAGAAATCAGGGAAGCTCAAAAGGAATTACCTTTGAATTGGATAGAATGAACTTTTTAAGGAGCAGAAAATCAAAAATATTCTATGTGAGGGTGAGACAGCTTACTAAAATAGTAAGGCTTTCTTACTCATCAGAATTAATGTGTAAATAACAGTAATTATCACCAATCAAGGGTTAAGAGATAGTCATGCCCAGAAGTTAGGCCCTTGAACATAAAGATTTTTCCAGGGAGGCAAATTCAGCATTAACAGAGACCCTAAATATCAGGAAAGGACTTGAGACCCTGGTTGGTGAGCAACTGGTGTGGAAGAAAGGATGCCAAAAGAAAGAGAAGCCTGGGACAATAGAGACAAATTTTGCCTTCTTAATAATTTTTTTCCTTAGCCTCAGTCCCAATCAACTTCAGTCCAACAGAGCGCACATATCCAAATTAAGATGACAGTGAAAATATGGACAGGTCAAAATCAATAGCCACAGCTCTAATAAAAATTGTGAACCACAGTGGCTGTCAGGATTTCTCTGCAGGCTTTTGAAGTATAAAGGGATAAGCTTTAAACACATTCTGTGTCTGCTACAGAATTTCAGATACCTGTTGGGAAGGAGCATACTACTGCTTCCCTAGGTTTGGCTAATTCCTTATAGACAGTGTCAGTTGATGAAGATAAATATGCTATTTTCTTACTTAAACTTTTTGGATTCTATCTGCTTTTCTGCTTTATTGGTGCAAAAGGTGACAGAAATTCTGCAGCAGATTCTCCGTGGCTCATGCCTTTGATTAGAGCCATGGCTATTGATTTTGATCTGCCCATATTTTCAATCATTTCTTTCTTTGTTTCATGGTTCCAGTTTCTTCAGAGTGAGTAATGTGTTACTCAAAATGACTTCTGTTTACTTATCCATAGATCGTTTCAAATATGAGGTAATCAGAACTGTTCTAACACTAGGAAACAAGGGGAGTTGCGGGGAGGCCAAGTCTGCTCTTTTCTGAACTAGAGTCAGAACAGATATCCGGGAGTTGATTGCTGCCCCTGCTTTTATCTGTTGTCATCATAGCTAGTGAGGGAAAGAATAAGAAATAAACATTATCCAATAAGTAGAGGACTTCAGAATCATTACAATGGTCAGCTTTATCATTTGCACCAACAATCTTCCCCGGTTTGACAGTTAGTGTTGATTTCTTGTTTATTAAGCCTTTTGATAGGGCATTGAACCCAAAAGTAGGTACTGAAATGGCAAATGGCAAAGGTTGGCTGAGTATGTGCTAGCCATTTGAAAGGTTAAAAAGAATAGTGCCTAAAGAGGTATAGTTATAAAGTGGGGTCTGAAGAGAGGAAAAAAAGTAACTCAAACAAGAATGAGAACTGCGAGCATAGAAAGGAAGAAGTAAATATGAAAATGTCCTTTGAGATAGTACAGACACAATTTGGCAATCGGTATAAGTTGCCAAGCAAATGACTTATAGGATTTAATGATGATTTTAATTTTCTGAGTCAAAAGATGATGATGATGACATTAAAAGCATAGGCTTTATCTGTAGCTTGAGATGAGAGGATGTTGACTATGAATTGGATCATTCTGAGTTTAAGGTCATGAAGAGAATCAAAAGACAATTATTTAGCAGAAGCCTTAGCAATGTGACTCTGGACTTAACAAAGAGATTCTGGGGTAAGTGGAAAGCTTCAGAGAAAGTCATGGAAGGAAAGTAGAAGTGACTTAACAATTTCATACACATGGTTTGATGTCATAATATTTGTGGGCAAAAGACAGTTTAAGCCAAAGGCCAGTAAACTCCAATCATACCAACAGATCTGGAGGTATCAGACCTTAGAAAATCTTGCTGGATTGGGTCACAATAAAAGATACATCTGTATGTAATGGAAGTCAGACTGTGAAGAGTTAAGCCAGGACCTCAGAGACTACAAATATGCACCAGTTTTTCAAAATTTTGACAATGAAAGAAAGAAGAGTGCTCTTGTGGTGCTCGAAGGCCAGTCCAATATGGAGAGACAGATTGTAGACGAGGTCTGAATATATTACAGGTGGAGTGATATGACTATTAAGATGAAAACTAAGACTATTCAAAATGCAGCTGAAGAGAGAATTATTCATGAATTCTTCCTTCAAATTAGCATCAAAGCAGTAAGATGTAGACCAATATATAAAATTCAGACTGAGATGACTGCTCCTCTGAATCAGGATATATGAGAGAAAACTTAGGGAAAATACACACCATTTGGAGTGAACAAAGGGAACATTAAAACGTATTTAAAAGTTGCATGGGTTTTATTCCATCCTTACTAACAATCTTAGGAATCAAAGCCAATTAAACAGATTTGACACTTTGCTATGAAAATGGGTAAATATTTGTCTTAATCACATATTTGCTATGTTCTGATATTTTGAGTTCTAGCCCTTGTTGTCCCCTGAGGGACTGCTCCTCCTGGGATTGGCCAATTCTAAGGGATAGTAAACAATTCAACAAGCAAGTGTGCCTTTCAGATGCAAACCAACCAATGCAGAGCTTACACACCAACCCCTGCCTTTGTGGGACTGCCACACCTGTCCAGAAGTCCGGATCACCCCTTGCACAACTCTGACATCCACTAAGCCCCAGGGCCCATTGAAATGATCCAAATGACCAATCCTAAACTACTTGCCCTGCTTGTTCTGCACCTGCCTGAAGAAACCACAGTAAAAGCTCTGACTACCTTTTCCCTTTCACCTCATGGCCAACAACAGTGTTTCCTTAATGTGGTTTCTGTATGTGTGACTGCTCCCTGCCATTGAAAACTCTGCTAGCTTGTCTTTTCAAGAACAATGATTGTTTTGACCTGCTGGGTTCACCACATGTAAAAACAATAAGACCAGCTAAAATAGCCTTGTAATTATATCCATGACAGGAGTGCTTAGTTTATAAAGCAGCTAGACATAAATAACAACCTATAAAAGAAGACAAGATATAATTGTTTCTCAACTTAAGTTTAAAGAATTGCTTAAATGACTGTAGAAACCTTCTGATTAAGCAGTGAAGAACACTACAAGTTTATGATGAAATTTCTATATGTATTTTAAAGTGCATGTTACAATATCTATCAAATTTAGAAACACCCTTGTGACTTAAGTATCACAATTCTGAAAAGAGCTAGACTAACAGTTTCAGGGAAACTGGGCATGACGTTTTACATACAATGGGATATATGGTGTCACTTGTCATTCATCCCGTGCAAGTCAAGAGCTTGCTAAGGTTTTTCATAGAGCCTCTCAAATTACAGCACCATTCCCTCTGTCCATTTTCATTTACTCTTTTTTAAAAATTTTTTTAAAGATTTATTTTTATTATTTTTTTTATTGGAAAGGCAGATATACACAGAGAAGAGAGAGAGAGGAAGATCTTCCGTCCGATGATTCACTCCCCAAGTGAGCGCAATGGCCAATGCTATGCCGATCCAAAGCCAGGAGCCTCTTCCTGGTCTCCCACGTGGGTGCAGGGTCCCAAGGCTTTGGGCCGTCCTCGACTGCTTTCCCAGGCCACAGGCAGGGAGCTGGAAGGGAAGCGGGGCTGCCGGGATAGAACCGGCGCCCATATGGGATTCTGGGCGTGCAAGGCGAGGACTTTAACCACTTGCGCCACCGCACCGGGCCCTTCATTTACTCTTAATTCACAGCATCAACCCTATTTGATGCCATCCTTTTTTATGAATTGAAGTGTACACTTCTTCCACTCATATTCTGAATCAGGATCCACGACTTTATTTTTTGGTTTTCACCTATCATAAGATATTGTTCTTATTTTGATTTTCCTTTTCTCCATTAAATATAAAATCCGTCTTAGCTCACTAGCTGTACTAAGACATGGGATACTGGATTTGAGTTTTGAATTGCAGTTTACCAAACTCTGCTGTAATTAGTAAATCGATTTTAAAAATTTATAAATTATACATATGTGATATATATGCATATGTCTGTGTGTATTCAAATCCTATGGTTTTATTAATAGTATTAGGTCTAAATTACACTTTAATTTTATTTAGCCCAGGACTTCCTGAATTTGATTTCTAGCTGAAGTAACAGCAGGATTTTCTCACCTGTGTGACAGAATGCTGCACACATGAAGAGCAATCCATTAGACTGGGCTTCAGCAGTTCCCCAGCCTGCTCTGTCACTAGGCATTATGCACAGGCTTGATCTGTTAGCTCCATTGACAAATAAGCAATCAGTAGCAGTGTGTGATAGACTTGCATAACCTCCTAATTTTTTGACTCTCTTTTCTATAGTTTCTTTGCCCAGTAATGTCATTTGCAGGATTAATAGACAAAGGGTTCATATTTTGATAAAAGCAAGAAAAAAAAAAGGAAAATTAATGAGACCAGAAGATAAGAAATGGAAGGAAGAAAGAGAAACACAAAAAGAAGGTGCCTTCTCTTGGGGTCTGAAAGGAGACAGGAAGAGAGAGAACATAATCTATTCCCGGCATTTCTCTCTGAGATTGGCTTTCTTTTCATTTTTCCTAACTTGCTCTACTGTTATTTAAAAAGTAAGTATTAGCATTTGTATTAAGTGAAATAATGTTGGTAAAATGCTTTTCTTTTTTTAAGATTTATTTATTTTTATTGGAAAGGCAGATATACACAGAGGAGGAGAGACAGAGAGGAAGAGCCTCCATCCCATGATTCACTTCCCAAGTGACTGCAACGGCTGGTACTGGGCCGATCCAAAGCCAGGAGCCAGCATCCTCTTCTGGGTCTCTCATGTGGGTGCAAGGTCCCAAGGCTTTGGACTGTCCTCCACTGCTTTCTCAGGCCACAAGCAGGTAGCTGGATGGGAAGTAAGGCCACTGGGATTAGAACCGACGCCCATATGGGATCCTGGCACATGCAAGGCGAGGACTTTAACCACTAAACTATCACGCCGGGCCTGCAACATGCTTTTCATACTTCCTTGCTCAAAAAGAACAACTATTTATTATTAATAAATACATATAATAACTTATAATTTTCCATTACTTCTTAACAATGGATGATATATATAGCTTTTTTTGAACTTAGTTTTATCAACTGTAAAATTGAACCATGGGTACTTGATAGTTCTGTTGAGAGAATTAGATGAAAAAGAAAATGTAAAATCTTGCGTAAGAGGAGTGTTTAGAGAAGTGTATAATTTTCATAATTTTTCTTTCTATAGCCCTGCCATGTCATTACCTCATATTGAGCTTTGGCTTCATCTTAGACAAGTTCTTGACATTCATGCGGCATGAAAAATCTCTGCTACCCTATGTCTGGAAAAATTCATTTATGCAATTCAGTGTAGGATTTTGCATTTGTCTTTGATCTCTTTCATTGTAACAGATTCCTACATCACAGCCAAAGGATGCCAACATTTCTTTCAAGCTTAATTCTTACATATTGTTTGTCTTGCTTTTACACCTTTCCTATGAATTCATCTAAGATATTAGACTGAAGCATGTAAAATTGCTGCTGTTGTGTGTGTCAAGAATGGTCATGAATTTGCAGAAGTACATAGTTCAAATATTTATCAGAGAGTGGGGCAGAACAGAAGCAAGATCACAATTATAAACTAACACGTTACTAGACGTATTGACATTTTGAATCACAAATCATTTCAAGAGTATGATGAAAGTTATTTACTTTCATTTCAGAAATACATATATGTACGTTTTTTAATACCATTAGAGATTTCTTTCTTACAGATAAAAACACTGGTATTCTAAAACGTCATCAGTATGATTTGTACATAGAATTAAAATATAAACCCTAATCATCCTCGACTTTGATTTTCAATGAGAAGATGGCTATTTTTTTTTTTTTTTGACAATCGATATTCAGTTTCTGTCTTTGTCACAACAAATGCTGGAAACTCTAGTTTCTAGTATAAAACAGAATCAGAACTCCCATGCTGTTTTTTCTAGATGAGAAACAGGCTTGTTTCAATGAGCAGCAGAATTGTGAAGTCTTCAGGAGGTTTTCATATCATATCACTTCCTGTGCTCTCACAGGGGGAGGTAAACTTCCAAAAGCCTGGAAGTCAAACACAGAAGTCTTACGGATTCACATCTCACTGGTAGGCCATCAGAGAAGAAGAAACATTCTCAGCCATTTTCTGTGAGTTCCAGGTGCCTGTTTACTTTGGCTTGCATGAAAAACTGACAAAGCTTCGTTGTTTTTGACTTCAGCATGCAGAATCACTTTCTCCAGCCAACAGAAATTTGCCTGAGTTATGTTTCTCCGATCTTCTGTTCCAGAACTTCGATTGGATGAAAAAATGCAGTTATTTTAAAACAACATGTGGCTGGCTAATGAAAATTTACATGGTTTCCATGGCCTAAACTTGGTCAAATAAGCCAAGTCAGCCTGGCATCTTCCATGCCAAATAATTCTTAGCATGGTCTAAATCCTGGCAGGTTAGTTAATAAATAAATAAATGAAGGGTGAGTAGGATTACGGGCACTGCCCATCATCAATCACACTCCATTAGAGACCCCTTCTACAAAATATGAAAGAACACCGTCTTCCGTCCCTGTGTATCCAAAAGCTGTTTCCGTCCCCAGCTCTGGTGACTTGATTTTTTTCATGCAGTCAATAGTCTCTAACATCAGTGTGCTTTTATAATTAACAGTAGGTTTATTGCGCTACACATGATCTCGATTCTCAGATGTTTTCTTGAGTGCATTATTTGATGTATTATATTATTAATTATTCTCCAATTAGTGTATGTATTTCTCACTAAAATGGGTACCTGTTTATTTCCCAGCTACTCCACTTCCAATTTTGCTCGCTGCTTGTGTCCTAGGAAAACAGTGGAGGATGAGTCAAAGTACTGAGATCCATGTAAATTTGCCTTTACAATAAAAATTAATAATATTTAAAAATTAATAACATTTATCTCTGTTGTTTCTTGCTACAAAGAAGTGACAGTATGATGCAAGCTGATATTTATTTAATAGTATCTATTTTTTGTTTCCAAGGAATTATTTAATTAGACTTTCTACATTCTTTTCCTCAAGGAGGAAAAGATGAGTCTAGTTTTTTTTTAAGATTTATTTATTGTTATTGCAAAGTCAGATATATAGAGAGGATGAGAGACAGAAAGGAATATCTTCCATCCCATGATTCACTCCCCAAGTGGCTGCTACAGCCAGAGCTGCACTGATCTGAAGCCAGGAACCCGGAGCCTTTTCCAGGGTCTCCCATGTAGATGCAAAGTCCCAAGGCTTTGGGATGTCCTTGACTTTTCCCAGGCCACTAGCAGGGAGCTGAATGAGAAACGGGCTGCCAGGATTAGAACCAACATCCATATGGGATCCTGGCGTGTTCAAAGCAAGGACTTTAGTGGCTAGGCTACCATGCCGGGCTCAAGTCTGGGTTTTGATTGTAAGTATAGTTTAAGAAAGACGTTTTAACCTACATTGTGTGTCAGATTACACAAACAATAAAATTAAAGTATGGCATGTAATTGGACAATTTCCTTACATTGAAATCTACCTAATTACAATACAGTTTATACACACAGACGGTTGTCTCCATAAAAATAAGCTTGCTAACTCAAAAGCAAGACAGCAGTAAGAAACATGAACAAATCCCAGGACAAATGAGGACATTCCTCTGAATTTCATGTGTCTCACAGCATCAAGAATTACCACAATTTTCATTTTTTTTCTTGTGCATTTTTCTCTGCATCCACAGTTGCTTCATCCTATTGGATCCCTGGATTTTATTTCCTTGTCAGTATGAAATGCTCTGCAGGTGTGCATCGTCGGCTGCTGCCTTGGAGGCTGACTGTTCCGGGTAGCCATTGTAGTCCTTTGGTTCAAACGACACTAAGTCATCACTTTCTCCAGTGGCTCAAATTTTAATCTTGCTTGTTTAAAACCTTATTTAGTGACTGTCTTATGAAATTCAGAAGAAAATATGGGTTCTTATTTTATTTATTTTGAGTTTCCTAAAGAATATCATCGTTTATATACCATTCTTATTGTTCACCATATTTCTTTTTACTGTTTTCTGAAATTATTCCTTTAAAGCTTTGTTAATCAGATCAGTGAAGTTCTTATAATCACAATTTCCTTAGCATTCTTAATATATATATTTATATATATTTGATATATATATTATATATATATATTTGAAAAATAGACACATACACAGATGTCTGGCATCTGCTTGTTCTTTCATAAAATGCCTGCAATCAACAGGTGTAGGCCCAGAGGAATCTAGAAGCTAAGAGCTCAGTTCATGTCTTCTTTATGGGTGACAGGAACCCAACTCCTTGGACCATCATGTTGCATCCCAGGGTCTGCATTAGCAGGATGATAGGATAAAGTGTGCAGGTGGGATGCAAACACAAGCACTTGAGATAGAAGCATCTCCCGCAGCATCTGCACCACACCAAACTTCCACCTACCTCCACTAAAGAAATTTCAAAATTCTCCTAGACTAGTTTCAGGAAAACCAGTGCAATCCTTATAAAAGTATAATTTTCAAAAATTGTAAGCCAAGGAAAAATTATTTCCTATGAGGAAAATCTTGTTCAATGCTTTTATATATAAAACACAAAAATGAAGTTTTTCTTGAAAGTTTTCTTGTTGAAGGTATGTGTACAGGCAGGAATCTATAGATCACATATGTATGAGTCCTTATATTTTCTAGAGAACCCAGCATACCAAAGAATAGATTGTATTGAATACGGTACCACAAGGTCATGGTAAAGCTATGCAGGTCATTTCGGTTTTATGAGAATTTCTTCTTTTTATTATGTCTCTGTGTGTTCACCGAGTATCCACCAGGTTCACAACACTAGATATGCATTATTTATATTCTATTCTTACTTCCATCATGATACGTTTTGATCAAAAGAAGAAATGAAAGCATTGGCTAAATCCTCAAGTAGCTTAAAAATCACCAGCACCAGTTCTGGGCAGCTTCTGCTGTTCATGTTCCTTCCCACATATGTAAACACTCATGGCTATCAGTTTTCCTTTTAAACATGGACTCGACTCCTCAAGTTGTATGGCAGTGTGCCAGAGGCACAGCTGAAGTATGGGGAACATGCCTGCCCACTCTGTGGAGCAATGCTGTTCCCCTTGTAAATCAAGTCATTCAAACCCTGAAGGAAAACACACACCCTCCCCTGTACTCCCTGCGCCTCTTCCCTCTCTGATCCAGTATTATTCTTCATGAACTGTTGTTCTTCCCTTTGTTTATTAACATCTTCTCTTTGAGGACTATTCTTCCCAGTCAGCTAAACAAAATTGTTTCCTCTTCTATGCCACAAATTGTACTTCTTGTCTAAGACCACACGCTCATCTTTGGTTACCTTGATTTTTATCTAATATATGTTTGTCATCCTCTAGCATGATCGACACTCAATTCATAAGTCACTGCCCCAAAACAACACTGAAAAGATTAGTTTTCACAGCAGACTTTTTGTTAATTTTATTTATGTAAATAAATTAGAAGAAATTGATAAATGGTTGTACAGAAAGAAGATAACTGAAAGTCACAGGCGTTAGGATTTCCTGATGAAATAGTGGGTTTCAGTAACATGGGAACCATTTCCTCTCCATCATATGCCAGTGTATTCTAAGCAGCTCAAAGGCAGGCATATATGGGACAATTGGGAACTTGGTTTCAGTGCAGCATTCTCAATTTGGCATTTTAGTGGAGATATGGGGACACAAGCCAAGGCTGGTGCCAAGCATAGACAAGTTTCAGGAGGAAAAAAACCTTTTCCACAGGCTTTTGTGAGCAAGTTTGTAACACATGGAAGAAGCAAGCTAGGGATGACAAGGCAGATTCAAAAAGGATTTTCAGGAGATTAAAAGTCCTCAATAGCAGATGGGGACAAGACCTGTGAGATTCATTCACTGAAACTTGGCACTCTCTCTGGAAGCAGAAGAGAGCCATAGACTTTGGGCCTCATGTAGTGTAGAGAAAGCAAATGCTTTACATCATGACCATTAAAATGCATAAATACAAGGGTCTAAGGAGGGAGCGTCTCATGCCTGGATCCCAGATGACAGCCACCATGGGCACGTGGTGAGCTGTCCCCAGGCGGCCAGTGTGCCATTTGGTACCAGGCTCCACCTGCTGGCCGCCCAACTGGGGAGCTCTGGGGTTTTGGTTCTTTGAATCGCTGCTTAGGTAGCTCCAGGTTGAACCCACTGTGCTTCTAGGACATGAAGCAATCATAGTTAAGATTCCCAACGACAGTACCTCTTTCTTTGAAAAGCTTGTAATCACTAAACAATGCTGACCACCAAATACCAGTCCATGTAAAAGTTATGGCTCAGGGCTTGTCCAGCAGAATCATACTCTGTTACCTGACATGATGATGGATCAGGAGAAGGGTCACATTAAGCAGGGCCGTTACTAGCACTAGAACCATAACCGGGGGCAGATTTTGTGAGGGATTTGTGGGCTAAACCCTGTGGAAATTCTAGCCCCACGGGTTAGCTCAAGAGTTGGGGTGGTGATGGACTAAGCTAGGTGTGACCAAAGAGCCTGCCATGAACCATGGAGCATATCCTACATGCGGGACCTGGGGAGGGATGGAAATTGGGTCGGCCTTCTCCCTTAATACTCCCCTTTAAACATGAAGGAAACAATATGGAAATAATAGTCTTACCCACTTTCCTATAGCCCTTGAACCTTTTTACCCTAATTAACTATGTAAAGATTGTCAAAAATATAATAATTAAAAAAAAATTAAAAAGAGAGTAAAAGATGCATAAATACAAATAATCATGCTTAAGATATAAATGGATAATATAATTAAATATGCACAATGTTTACATATTATGGTGTTATTCCAATGAACAATAGGTGTTACTAACAGCAAAACCAAGTAATCAGAAGTGCTAAAAGACAGTTACACATTTACCAGAATATATTTTCTGGAGATTTCAAGAGAACAAATGTATACTGTTTTTCAGTTTTGATGTGATCATCTGTTTTGGGGAACTCTATTTCATATTAACTTAACACTTTTTCCAATGCTCTAAAAATACAAATTGGCAGAAAGGAAGAAAGCATGCTTTGGACTAAAAATTGAAAATAGTTGTTCTACAACTATGGAAATGCTGAGACCATAAGGCTGACTATAAGCAGATGTCTCAGAAAAAAAAGCATCGAACCCACAAAAATTCATTTCCTGCTATCAGTGGAATACTCCCTTATTTTTTGGAGCTTTACATGCTCAGGTAGACTGGAGAAATAGCTAACATATATAATTTTTTCCTTCTCTCTAAGTGCAAATATTTGGAAGCCAGTGAGCGTCTGGATCATTTCTAAACCATCTTTCATACAATACTTTGTTAGGATAAAGTGCTACGCTATTTTTTCTTTGAGTTAATGTCTGTAATTCACTTCTATCAAAGCTATTTCTGGCCCTGAAATTTTATCAAACTATGCTGATTGTTTTGCATCTCATAGTGAAGCATCAATTAAGTATTGTGTCATTCTTCCCTTGATTTGATCATTTTCCAACTTATTTGGTAGGAACTTACTTAATGCTAAGAGGTGGCTGATAGACAATACAGAATCATAGAAAATATTTGAGCAAAGAAAACCACCTGAAGCTTTTATGTTTTAAGACCTGAAATTCTTGTGAATCTGCCAGTAGATTTCAGAGTGGGTTAGGAGAATGGCTTTGGTCTAGGTTATCACCCCCCTCCCCTTCTTATTATTACTTTTACATTAAGCTGTGAGTACTTGGTTCAATATATTCTTCACTACTATATGGCCTCTGATAATTGTGCAGTTAGTAAGGATATTTAAAACTTGAAGGCATAAATGATAATCTAATAATGAATTGGTAAGTTCTGATGGTATGTCTAATACCAATGATTAACTATTCTTCTTGGAATTCATCTTACTAGTTACCCCCAGACTGCTTCTCTAAAAACCAAATAGTCATTCTGAGGTCACAATGGTGCAGACACACACACTCACACAAATATAAACAGAAGGATGAGCCACACATTTTCAAGGAATCAATTAGCTTTATATGCTTGATATGCATATGATAAGCTAGTCACAGTAGCTGTTGGCTGTCTATAAATAACCACTCCTTCCATTTTTCTTGCTGAGATTATCTCACATGTTTGTGTTCTAGCACTAACAGAGAAGAGGTATGGAGAACTGATCCTATTTCCATATCTACAACAATACATGGGCATGGTTCATTCTTCATTTCTTTCTCCTCAGTAATGATACATAGTGCTGAACTGAAAGGCTATGCAATGAGACTATTTTTATGGTTTATTTATTTGAAAGAGCTAAAGATGGGCTTGTCTTCTATCTATTGCTTCATTCTCTAAGTAACCACAATAACCAGGAGTGGTGAGCCAGGCCAAGAATGCAGGAGCCAGGAGCTTCGTCGATGTCTCCCAGGTAATGACAAGGGTTCAGTTTGTTGGGGCACCTTCCATTAGTTTCCCAGATCTATTAGTTTGGAGTTGGGTCTGAAGTGGAGTACTTGGGAAACAAGCTGAAACCCACATGGGGTGTAGGTGTCACAGGTGGTGGCTTTTCCCTCTATGTTACCATGCTGGCTCTCTACAACACATTAAACGAAGTCTGTCAACCTTGTGAAAAATTAAATCACAGTTGAAGATCTTAAAAGTAGACCTTGTTGTTTACTAAGAATTCATTGTGGAAAGGAGGATGCCAGCCTTCAGCAGACCAACTATTCAACTCTGTATTAACACGCCTTGTGCCATGAACTTAAAATTCCATGTTGTTTAGGTCACTGAGTTGAGATTTCCCTATCTGAAAACTCCCTATACGTTGTTTAATTCAAATTTCTTTATTCAAAGAAAATGATATACCCATCTTAACGTAATGCCCTATACATACAAAATATGGGAAGGTTAAGCATTCCAGATAGAGAAAACATTTTCTGAAGGAATTGTCAAGAGGATGAGGATTAAAGACAAAAAACATTGACAGCAAGTCAGCACTGAATTCACAGCTCCCTAGCAATAAGGGAAATCCAAATTAAAACATCGATGAGGTACCACCTAACACCAGCAAGATTGACCCACATAAACAAGAACACCAACGACGCTTGCTGGCGAGGATGCGGGGAAAAGGGAACCCTACTCCACTGCTGGTGGAGCTGCAAATTGGTACAGCCTCTATGGAAATCAGTCTGGAGAACACTCAAACAACTCAAAATCTGCATACCATATGACCCAGCAATAGCACTCCTAGGAATATATCCAAAACACCTGTTTTACGACAAACCAACATGCATCCCTATGTTCATTGCAGCACAATCAGTAATTGCAAAAACATGGAAGCAACCGAAATGCCCATCAGCAGAAGATTGGATAAGAAAGCTTTGGTTCATCTACTCCATGGAATACTACTCAGCTATTAAAAAAAACAAAATGCAGTTCTTTGTGGCTAAATGGGCACAACTGGAAACTATAATGCTAAGGGAAATGAGTGAATCCCAAAAGATTAGATACCACATGTTTGCCTTGATTTAACCTGTAATTTTTGCATGGTTGTTTGTTATTTTTTGAACCTGTCATTGATACTGTCTCAACCCCCGGGGGGAAGAGAAGATGGCCGACGTAGGAGGAAGGCTGTGAGGGAGTCTCCAGTGAAAGAGGGATAGAAAGTCACAGAAGCAGCAAAGAGGAACAGCAGGGAATCGCAGGGAGAGGTCCGTGAGGCTCCCTGGGACAGTGTGGAGCCAAAAAGATCCACACAACTCGGAAGAACAGCGAGAACGGAGCAGGGCAAAGGTAGAGAAACCGACATCCCACTCCAGACCTGCTGAGTCACTTTTGAAAACGGCCTGACGGGAGACGCGGACAGCCCGGAGGCGGGGAGATCGGGCGGATCGTCGCCGGCGGGAGGCCTTCGGCAGCGGTGGAGGCAGACTGCAGCGGCCGAACGTTTGGTGAGCCGGGGGGTTGACGTGGCAGCCTCCGCATTCCTAGACCCCTGCCGAGGTTTTAGCCTCTGAGAACGCGGGGCAGACGGACTGAAACTGTTGGGTTTGTGCCTTGGGAACTGCGTGCAGTGGTGTTGGTGGCTGAGGGGGCCCCGGGGGGGCGCCTCGGGTGTTCCTACACTGGGGGGGCCAGTGCGTCTCGGTGCGCAGAGGCTGCTGGCGAGGATCTGGAGTCCTCCACATCCTGCCTGGTGGAAGTGAGATAACATCAGGAAGACCCTGGTCGCCGCGCCGAGCGGCTGCGCCGAGCGGACTAGGCGGCCCCGCCTGCAGCAGCCGCCTCCACAGCGCAGGTGTCAGGTGTCAGAAGAGCTCTGCCCAGCTTTGGGAAGTGTAGTGCTGTGTGTCCCCGACACGCAGGTACCACTCCCATAGGGTGAACTGCTCACCTCTCGCCTCCCACCCTGCAGTTCTGAGCGTGGGCGACCCACCAGGAGAGCACTGAAAACTCCTGCATCACACTGACACGGTGCGAACCTGCCGTGAAATTATAACAGGGCGCCTGGGCCACTCCTCCGCTAAGGGCCGGTGTGAGAGAGCCACACAGGAACAGGGGCTCTGAACATCCACACACCACGAGTGGTGGATTCACTGCACAAGAGCCACGCCTGGAAAGTGCCTCACCCACAGTCCCGTGTGTGGGAGACGCACCAGGTGGGCTCTGAAAAACCTTGCAGTCCCTGACACGGAGAACGCAAGGAGAAAGCACATAAAACCTTCTAAGTCCTGCGGATTCCCGTGCAGGGGGCACACCCAGAGAGCGCCTCCATCCCTCCACGCCCTGGGGTGTCACACCTGTAGAAGAGGTGCCCAGAGTGTGCCTGGAATCCACTGGGCCCCCAAGGTGGTGCTCTACAGCCCCGGGCCCTGAGAACGCACCAACGGTGCCTTGAAAATTACCACGCTCGACAACACCACGTCTGCAGGCTCCAATCTCTACAGGAAAGCATCTGACAGCCCCTCAACACACGGGTTCATTTGCCCCACCAGAATTCACCAACGCAATGGGAAAAACCACCAGAAAGAGCTGTGCTCCAGATGAAAGAGCCAGCACCCCACCAAACATGGGCCAAAAGCCATTATCAATATCGGCGATGCGAGATGAAGACATGGACGTGTTACCAGCAAAGGAATTGATGAAAATAATGCTAAAATTTCTCAGAGACGTGGACACAAAGCTGGAAGACTACCAGAACCGCATAATCACCGAAATACAACAAATCAAAACCAAACTGGATGCCCAAGAGAATAAAATTGAAAGCCTCATCAACAGAATAAATGCGGCAGAGGAAAGGATCTCTGAAACAGAAGACACACAAAATGAAAGTGCCCAGCGAATTAAACAGCTGGAGACAAACCTCAGCAAAACTAATAAAATGATGCAAGAGATGAAGGATTACCTTAGAAAACTGAATATTCGGATCATCGGCCTCCCTGAGGGAGTAGAAAGAGAATCTGGGATGCAAGCAGTGCTTGATGAAATTATACAGGAAAACTTCCAAAACACTTGGAACACGAATCCACCCCGCATACAGGATGGACAGAGAACTCCCAACAGACATGACCCAAAGAGATCTTCACCCAGACACACGGTGCTCAGGTTCTACTCCAATGAAGACAAAGAAGGAATCCTGAGACAAGTACGAAGTAGAGAAAAGATCACATACAGGGGAAAACCCATCAGAATCACTGCTGACTTCTCCGAAGAGACCCTACAAGCAAGGAGAGAATGGACAAAGATCTTCCAAGTCCTGAAACAAAACAACTGTCAACCAAAAATAATCTACCCAGCAAAGATCTCATTTGTATATGAGAACGAAATCAGATACTTCAATAGCAAAGAAAAACTAGAAGAATATGTCTACACAAAACCAGCTCTGCAAAGTCTCCTTAGAAATGCGCTAGTCCCGGACAAAAAGGAGGCAAATCACAAACAAAGATGGCAAATAAGAAGGTCTCCAAACTAAAAGCTGCACAAACAAGACAACTACATAGGCAACAACACACACACAACACAATCACATGGCAAGGCAAAATTGCAAACTCTCAATTTTAACTCTCAACACAAATGGTCTAAATTCACCAATCAAAAGACAGAGATTAATAGAATGGATCATCAAACAAGACCCAACCATCTGTTGCCTACAAGAAACGCATCTAACCAGAAAGGATGCAAAGAAACTGAAAGTGAAGGGATGGAAAAAGATATTTCACGCTAATGGACAAGGAAAAAAAGCTGGGGTAGCTATCCTAATTTCAGACGAGATAGATTTCATTCTAACTAACATCAAAAGAGACAGGGAAGGCCATTTTATACTGGTGAAGGGAATGATCCATCAAGAAGCAATCACCATCATTAATGTTTATGCACCGAATCTTAATGCACCTAGTTACGTAAAGCAATTACTTACAGACTTAAGGGAAGACATAGACACCCGGACAATTCTTGTGGGCGATCTCAACACACCTCTAACAACAATGGACCGGTCTACGAAACAAAAACTCAACAAAGAAACAACAGAGCTCACACAAACAATAGAACAACTGGACTTAGTAGACATATATAGAACTTTTTATCCTAAGGCCACAGACTATACATTCTTCTCAGCGGTACATGGCACCTTCTCCAGAATCGACCACATGATAGGACATAAAGCGAATCTAAACAACTTCCAAAACATTAGTATCATACCATGTACCCTCTCAGACCACCATGGGATGAAACTGGAAATCAACAACTCAAAACTCCCCAGGAAGTATAGGCACTCTTGGAAATTGAACAATATGCTATTAAACGAACATTGGGTCAGAGAAGAAATCAAAGATGAGATCAAAAAATTTATGGAAACCAATGAAAACTCTGATACAACACTCCAAAACTTGTGGGACACCGCCAAAGCAGTGCTACGAGGTAGATTCATCGCAATCGGAGCACATGTCAAGGCCCAAGAAAGACGCCAAATACAGGAACTAACCTCACACCTCCAGGATCTGGAAAAACAGCAGCAGAAGAGTCCCACGCACAATAGGAAACAAGAAATCATCAAAACAAGGGAGGAGATAAACCAAATAGAAATCAAAAAAACTATACATAAAATCAACAAATCAAAAAGTTGGTTTTTTGAGAAAATAAACAAAATAGACACTCCACTGGCCCGATTGACCAAAAAAAAACAAGAGAAAGTGAGAATCAATAGCATTAAAGATGAAAAAGGCAACATAACAACAGACACTGCAATCATTAAGAAAATAATTAGAAATTACTACAAAGAACTGTACTCCCACAAATTTGAGGACCACCAAGAAATAGAAAAGTTCTTGGACTCCCACCACTTACCAAAACTCAGTCCGGAGGCAACTGCAGAATTAAATAAACCCATAACCGAGGTAGAGATTGAAACAGTCATCAAGGATCTCCCAACGAAAAAAAGCCCAGGCCCAGACGGCTTCACTACAGAATTCTACAAAACATTCCGAACAGAACTAACCCCAATCCTCTACAAGCTCTTCAAAACAATAGAGGAGGAAGCAACCCTCCCAAACTCATTCTATGAAGCCAACATCACCTTAATCCCAAAACCGGACAGAGAACCATCAGAGAAGGAAAACTACAGACCTATCTCTCTGATGAACATTGATGCTAAAATTCTCAACAAAATCCTAGCCAATAGAATTCAAAAAATCATCAGACAGATCATTCATCCGGATCAAGTAGGATTCATCCCTGGAATGCAGGGATGGTTCAACATTCGGAAATCCATAAATGTTATAAACCATATCCAAAAACTGCAAAACAAGAACCACATAATAGTTTCAATAGATGCAGAAAAAGCTTTCGACAAAATCCAACACCTCTTCATGCTAAAAACTCTAGCCAAAGTAGGCATAGATGGGAAAATCCACAACATAATTAAAGCAATTTATGAAAAACCCAACGCCAGTATCATACTGAATGGAGAAAAGCTAGAACCCTTCCCACTGAGATCTGGAACAAGACAAGGGTGCCCGCTATCACCACTGCTATTCAACATAGTCCTAGAGGTACTTGCAGAGGCCATAAGACAAGAAAAAGAAATCAAAGGCATACGTATAGGAAACGAAGAAGTCAAGCTTTCACTATATGCAGATGACATAATCCTATACATAGAAAAACCAGGAGACTCAATACAGAAACTGCTAGAACTTATACGAGAGTTTGGCAGAGTGGCAGGGTACAAAATTAACGAACGAAAATCAACAGCCATAGTGTACGCAAATAACACCAAGATGGAAGAAGATCTAACCAACAGGATACCATTCAAAACAACAGAGAGAAGTATGAAGTATTTGGGAATAAATCTAACCAAAAGCGTAGGAGACCTATTCGAAGAAAACTACAAACTATTTAAAAAGGAAATTGAACAAAACCTCAAAAGATGGAATAACATCCCGTGCTCCTGGATAGGCAAAATCAATATCATTAAAATGTCTATACTACCACAAGCAATATACATTTTCAACGCAATTCCAATCAAATTGCCCAAAACATTCTTCACGGAACTGGATACAATGATTCAAAAGTTCATCTGGAAACACAAAAAACCACGAATAGCTAGAACCATCCTGAAAAATAAGAGGTTAGCAGGGGGAATCACAATCCCGGACCTCTGGACATATTATAGAGCAGTGGCTATCAAAACAGCCTGGTACTGGCACAAAGACAGAAAGGAAGATCAATGGAATAGAATAGAAGCACCAAAAGGGAACCCACACAAATACAGCCAATTAATCTTTGACAAAAAGACCAATGATAGCTCAAGCAAGTGGGAAGGCCTCTTTAGTAAATGTTGTTGGGACAACTGGCTGATAGCCTGTAGAAACAAAAGGATAGACCCACATCTATCACCATACACTAAGATCCAATCTACATGGATAAAAGACCTAAATCTACATCCAGAAACCTTCAAACTCTTACAAGAAAATGTAGGAAATACACTGCAAGACCTAGGAGTAGGTTCCGACTTTCTAAGAAGGACACCAAAAGCAATAGCAGTTGAGAACAGAATAAACAAATGGGACCTCATCAAACTAAGAAGCTTCTGTACAGCAAGGGAAACAATCAACAAAGTAAAAAAGCAACCCACAGAGTGGGAGAAGATCTTTGCACACGATATAGGCGATAGGGGGCTAATTTCCAGGATATACAAAGAACTTCAAAACAACCAAAAAACCAAAACAAACAAGCCACTCAAGAAATGGGCAAGGGAAATGGGCAAACATTTCACAAAGGAACAAGTCCAAATGGCAAACAAACATATGAAAAAATGTTCCAGCTCCCTAGCAATAAGGGAAATCCAAATTAAAACATCGATGAGGTACCACCTAACACCAGTAAGATTGGCCCACATAAACAAGAACACCAACGACGCTTGCTGGCGAGGATGCGGGGAAAAGGGAACCCTACTCCACTGCTGGTGGAGCTGCAAATTGGTACAGCCTTTATGGAAATCAGTCTGGAGAACACTCAAACAACTCGGAATCTGCATGCCATATGACCCAGCAATAGCACTCCTAGGAATATATCCAAAACACCTGTTTTACGACAAACCAACATGCATCCCTATGTTCATTGCAGCACAATCAGTAATTGCAAAAACATGGAAGCAACCGAAATGCCCATCAGCAGAAGATTGGATAAGAAAGCTTTGGTTCATCTACTCCATGGAATACTACTCAGCTATTAAAAAAAACAAATTGCAGTTCTTTGTGGCTAAATGGGCACAACTGGAAACTATAATGCTAAGGGAAATGAGTGAATCCCAAAAGATTAGATACCACATGTTTGCCTTGATTTAACCTGTAATTTTTTGTTTGGTTGTTTGTTATTTTTTGAACCTGTCATTGATACTGTCTCAACCCAGATGTTTCGAAGAATGGAACTCGCATTATTCTTAACATATTGTTTACCCATTACTATGTCAATTAATTCCATAATGTTGTATATTGATACTGAGGCCTTGTTGGGGCTTTTAACTGACCGGATCTTTACTCTGTTAGACCTATCTTCAGACCATAGAAGGTCTCCCCAAGAGGCCACTGAACTTATCTGGACAATAAGACGCTGAACTTTATGCTAGGCATGTGTTTTCAAGCAATGAATCTCAACTGAACTTGAACTATGGTTATGCAACAAGGTGGAGGAATCCACCATGGGGGGAGGGGTATGGGGAGGGGTGGGGGGAATCCCCAGCGCCTATAAAACTGTACTACATAATACAGTGTAAGCAACAATAAAAAAAAAAAAAAAAAAAAGATACTGTCTCAACCCAGATGTTTCGAAGAATGGAACTTGCATTATTTTTAACATATTGTTTACCCAATACTATGTCAATTAATTCCATAATGTTGTATATTGATACTGAGGCCTTGTTGGGGCTTTTAACTGACCGGATCTTTACTCTGTTAGACCTATCTTCAGATCATAGAAGGTCTCCCCAAGAGGCCACTGAACTTATCTGGACAATAAGACGCTGAACTTTATGCTAGGCATGTGTTTGCAAGCAATGAATCTCAACTGAACTTGAACTATGGTTATGCAACAAGGTGGAGGAATCCACCATGGGGGGAGGGGTATGGGAGGGGTGGGGGGAATCCCCAGCGCCTATAAAACTGTACTACATAATACAATGTAAGCAACAATAAAAAAAAAAAAGAGATAAGATTGTGTGATGGTAAATGGTAATATGTACCATTACCCTGGAGATTCCAGAGCTATTTAAAATACACAGTTACTGTGATTTGAATAATATTTGGCTTTCAAACACAAATAGATATTTATTCCTCGAAGTCCTAAATGAACAATAATATGAATTTGGAAATACATCAGTTATGGTGTTCAGAAGGTACTGTTAGTGAGAGATCTTTAGGTCATCTTGGGTGACTCCTCTAACCTTTCTTGGATTCCAAGAATCCAAGAAATTACAGAATTGTGATATTCTGTAATTTCTCAGCTACTGTCTTCTACCTCACCACGTAGCCAAAGCAATGGAGTGTATCAAACCACATGAACACAAAAGCCTATCCAAATGAAAAATAAGTTTATTTCAATCATAAGCAGTTTATCTCAAGTATTTGTTCTACTAACAAGAAGCCAATTGATGCAATGCATTTCCTGAAAAAAAAAATCCTTAATTACAGAAATAGGTTGCATTTACCTTTTTTAAAAAATTGCAGTATTTCATAAAAATCCTATTGCAGGAGGATAAAACCACTAATTTCTTTTAGAGAAGAGAATGAAACGTATCTGGAAGCATAAAACCTATACCCATTCAGATTGTTGAAATGCTTGTTAATAACAACATGCATCTTGGCTCATGCTTCATCTTTGGTTTGTCCATTGCAAAGGACATGTTGGGAGGATGAATAAGTAAGTATGCCTGTACATAACTCTGAGGGTGAGAGAAGTGTGGAATTTGGGGGAACTCCAGGCTCAGGATTAAAGGAAAGCGCCAGGATCTTGACCGCTTCAACTTAATTGGAACCAAAAGTTACAAAAACTTTACAAGGTTCTGGAATGTAATACTTCCCCATGTTCCACATTTTTGTTCTCAAAAACTAAAAAGAATTTGTTTTCTTGTGTTCAAAGTCAGTGACGATATGCAATTTGCTAAAATACCAGAGTAGTCTGTAGTAAATTTTGAGAGGGGCAGAAATTGAAGCATAATGAATCTTGGAGCCCTGTTGAGGAAAAAGCAGAAAATAGGAAAAGAAAGTGATTTATTGTAATGGCTCCTGGGACAGTTTTCTGTAGAATGAGCTATTTGAACAGATGGCTATGTACACATTACACAAAGAGAAGGTGGAAGTGGGGGACAGATGACTAGAAACACAACAGGGACCTGGGGGCTCTGGGGCCAGGAATGCTGTTCAGCAGACTCCAAAAACTGTCACATAAGGTCGCATTAACACGGGAGTGCTGATACTCACCAGAGTCTACTGAGAACATTGGTGATACACGTAGGAAAAGGGCATTCTGGGTCTGTGGATCTCAAACTATCCGAACTTCTAATAACTGTGTGACTGTATGAGGTAAATCCTTGTAGCTCTTGTAATTGAAAATTACTCACAATGCTTTCCAGCACCTGATAGTCTGTGATATCTCAATTCATTTTAAATAATAGGTAGGGTTATAAGAACAACAGCAAAAAAGCCCAGATGACCCTAAAAACATGATTATGAAAAGCATTTCTTTTTCTTTCCTTTCCCTTCCTTTTTCTTTCCCCTTCCCTTTCCTTTCCTTCCTACTTTCTTTTTAAAGTTGTGAAAAGATTATTTAACACGTGATCTAGTTTCTTATTTGCACCCATAATATAACTCCACACCATAGTTTTGCTATCTATGGGCATAGTGACATGAAGCACATTTCTAAAACCAATTCCTTTTGTCTCATTGAGGTTTTCTATTTGTTGATTAGCAGCTCCTTGCTTCTCTGTTAGCCTCTGGAGCCCAACATTCCACTCTGATTCTATCAGCTTCCCTGTTTTTGATCCTCATGCAAGTAGAATCATTCAGTATTTGTATTTAAATAACTAATTTATTTCACTTAGCATAATGTCTTCCAGGCTTATTGATGTGGATGCATATTGCAGAACTTTGTTCTTTTTAAAAATATGATTAATATTCTACTGTATATATAGATACTATTTTCTTTAGCCATGAGTCTATGAGGTGACATTTTATTGTTCCTGCATCTCTGGTACAAACCAAGAATCAGAATTTTACCCAACATTTCTCAAAGGTATTAATAAGGAAAGCCTCCATTTTTCCTGGGACAATTGGTAGAATCTGGACTAAGACCCTGAACTTGATCCCGAGTATAATATTTGGTTCTAATCTCTTAATGCAATTGACAGCAAAACAAACAAAATTGACTTTCTTAATGTTCCTTACCCCAAGCAAGAAATTGCACATTAAGTTAAAGGAAGTGTGTGATTATCCATGGCCAACCTTGTCTCTGTTCAGTTAATGAAGTCCAGACTCTGTTTTGTAAAATCAACCTAAGACATAAGTTACATAGCAGAGTCAAGATGCTGGCTTTGAGGAGAGCAGAATAGCTTGTGTTATTTTGTGAGTGTTTTGGCTTTGTTGCATTCAATCCTTGCTACAGTTTAAGTACAAAAAAAAGTTCCATCCAATGTTCTGATAACACCACAAACATTCAATTTCTAGTAGTGTATCTTTAATTTCAGGGGAAAAGTTTCCATTCTATTGGCCTATTGAAATAGCTCAAGAAGGGCTCAAGTTCATATTGCTCTAATAACAAACAAGGTTAACATTAGGTGGATGCAAATGCCAGTGCAATTTTAAATTAATGGATTGTTTTATTTTGCTTTATTTGAAGAGCAGAGAGATACTGTAATCTTCCATTTGATGGTTTACTCAAAGTGTGTCAAAGATAGAGATTAAAAAAGATTTGCATTGTTTGGGGATTGTACATCTTGCTCTCCAGCGTGTTTTGGAGAATACTTAAGTATTAAGTAATAATTATGTATTAAATAGAAAGAAGAAACGCACCTTATGAGATCTTCCAGCTTGTTGTATATTTCATAGACTGCATTTTGTCCCTCAGAAATCTAATTACATGAATATTATCTCCACTTTACAGAGAAGAAATTTAGGGTCAGCTGCTCAAAGAAACAAGATAGTAGAGGAACATTTTCCAATTTCTGAAAACATATACTTAACAAAAATGAACATGTACAAAACAGTCTGTAAATACTGGAACCTATCTTTGACCTTCCTACTCATGAAGGATCTTCAAAATGGTTTTGGAAATTTATGTTACATATTTTTAAAAAGCTCATGAATTACAAAAACTTTTTGAATGAAATAAATTTGCATTTTAATTCTGTTTTCTATGAGCTTTTTGAAGTACCTTCAATGTATCTCCTTTAATCCGGACAGACTGATAAAGAAGATTCTTGTTTATATTACAGATAAGTTATTTAGGTTTAAAAGGTTAATCAAACTGCTCAAGGAAAAACATTTATTGGTGACAAAAGTAATACTTACCCTAAAGCAATGTAGTCACAGCCTTTCTCATTCTTGTAATTGTTTTTTTATACAGCCTTACTTCTGGGTGAGTCTCCCTGCTGGATTCTAGTAGAATAATGTATTTTGACCTCTTTTTCTAGCACACAGTTCAGTTTCCTATAAGCCTTTTTAGAAATAAGTCAAAATTTATTCATAGGTTAAATTTTTAAGACTCCAAAGTAATTATAAAACCATAAGTTGGAAGCTTTAAGTCTTATCTAATTGCCAGACCATAATAATACCTTAGGGTACATTTCTGTATAAATAATGCAACAGTGAGGTACCTGCCACTCATAGAATCTCAGTCCTGCCTCCAATTCATTCTCATCTATTATAAATCTACATAACGGGCTGATGCAGTTGTTCAACTGGTTAATATTCCACCTTTTAGCAATTGTATCGCATGTTGGCACTAGTTTGTATACTGGCTGCTTCACTTCCAGTCGAGCTCTCTGCTTATGACTTGGGAATCAGTGAAGGAAGGCTCAGAGCAGCCTTGGCCTGCTACAACCACATGGGAGACGTGAAAGAACTCCTGGCTCCTGGCTTCACACTTCGTCAGCTCTGGCTGTTGTGCTCATTTAGGGAGTGAATCAGCAGATGAAGACCTCTCTCTCTGCTTCTTTCTCTGTAACTTTGACTTTTAAATACAAACAAATAAATATTTATAAAGAAACCACATAAGATTGACAATAGTAGTGACATTACCAAAGGTGTAAACTTGCATTGTTAAAAAATATTTGGGGAGAAAATAATTTGCAAATTTTTGTACATGCTGTTGATACTCCAGGTGTGTGTGTGTGTGTCTGTGACAACCTACTTAATCAAAGTATGCCATAATAATGCAATCTTTGTAATTATTTCCATTCCAACATTTGTGAATGTGTGTAGCACATAGCAATGATTAAACAGATAATTGAATTCTGCTCAATTACACCTGACAGATAGTAGATATGTGCATATATCATTGACGCTACCTGCTGGGTAAATAGATGAGTTCTCAAATAGATGAGTTCTAGGTAGATATTTAGATGGATAAATCAATAGACCATGATAGCTGGCTAGCTGTGTAATCAGCTGAATATCTAATTGAGTCTTGTCTCCCATAACAGAGTTCTGAAGAAATGAGTCTGACTCTCAGTGTTGATGGTTCTTTCAACTCAGAGATGCTAGGAGCATGTTGCTTTGTTTTTGTCTGGATACAGTATGGGTATGGTTCAAGATACAAATATGGCCTTGTGAAGGAAAAGTAGCTTTTTTATTTTTAAAGATTTTTTAGAAGGTTTTTAAAAGACAAAAACTATACTTCTTACCACCAGTCTTTAAGAGAAAAAGTTAACTAATTCCTCCTACAGTGCCAATTTTGAAGGAAAAAGAACATTTTATTTTCATATTTTAGTTTTCTCATTTTTTTCAAATGAGAAAAAAAAGGTTCTGAAATGGGATTTATCATTCTGTGTTTGACCATTTAAAGGATTAAATTTAATTATTATTTGCCCAGCACATTTTTTACATTTGGGATTCTGTTTGGTAACACAGTGATACAGAAAATGTAACTCATAGAGATTGAGTTCAATGAGACAGAAAGTGGAAAAACAAAACCTTAAAGATTTAAAGTGTTAAATCATAACATAAAGCAGCCAGTGATGAAATAGCTGAAGAAAGAGCACCAACAGCAATTGCTGTGGAATTAAGATGATTACAAAACCTGCACAGAAGAAATAACTGGGGAAGAAAAGGCTTTGATTTGGACTTCTGATAATACGTAGAAATGCACGCATCCCAGAGAATTTCATGTGCTGATATTTAGATGTTTGTAATTTTCTGCCATTTGGAAAGAGCAACCAGCCAGTGATCTTTGAAAGTAGGAGATCATTTTCCTGGGAGTGTCAGCTCCAGAATGATTTGAACAGTCAATGTTGTTAAACAGAGTTGTAATGGATCGTCAGTCAACCCATTTGATTCTCCATTTGTTCTTGTTTGTGGCGTGATAATCTGAACTGGATACCCTCATTGGTGATGTCATAAGATTGCAACTCCAAGGCTGTTGACGGGATTTGGGGAGTCATAAAAGATGGTCTCAGGGCTGTCGGGCTTTCATAATATGGAGGGAAACAACTGCTTCACAGTTTTTATTACTGAGTAAGCTGTTAATTGACACAGTAAAAAACAGTGTCAATGATTCAATGCGTCTACAAGACCTGGGGGCTGTAGAAGGCCTGTGTTAGTCATGTGCTGGAAGCAATCATGTTCCATATTTGATCCATACATGATTTTTACTCTTCTGAATGTGTGACCAGCTCCATCTTTATCCTGTATTTCAGAATTGAATAATTACTTTTGGACGTTTATCTAGCAAGGGACAGGCTGTGACCAGCACTTGCATTCTGACAGCAATGGGAGCATGAATATTGATTTCTGAAGCATTGAAATGAAAGTGATGGCCAAACGCATTCTTGTACACTTTCATCATTGCATTTATCCACAAAGCAGTGGAAAGGACTTGAGGATTCATCATCTCACAGAGGTGCTAGGGACTTACTTGAGAACAGATGATGATAGAGTTTGCCTTTTCTCATATTAAATCAGGTGCATGTCTAGTATCATTTGTTAGCATCGTGGTTGTAATGTTGTCTCTGGAAGTAACAGATGAATTTTAATGATTGTGTGTGTGAGAGAGAGAGAGAGAGAGTGAGAGAGAGAGAAAGATCTGTAACCTTGGCTTTTTTACATCCACATCTACCTTCATCTATATCTATAATGAACTAGACATAATTTTAATGGAAATCTAGTAGTTTTTGGTTTGGTTTTGCTTTTTAAGTGCTATTGTAGTTTATATTCAATTACAGTAACTTGAGGAAATTTTTTCATTTGGTCAAATTTGCATTTTTCTGAGATCCCTCTGGAGGGAATTGAAACATTTCAGCTAAAGCCAGACTGCAGGAAATGTGACCACATCTGTATTCCATAATGATTTTGAGGCCACATTCCAGTTGTAGGAATTTTTGTCTATTAAGCCAGAAATATTAGCATAGTAACTTCCTGTAAAGGAAAAAAAAAAAAAAGACAAGGAAAAGAAAACATCAGGTAAAACTAGGACTGTCTTTCTTTAAGTGCTTGGCTTGTAAAATATTTAGTCCTGAATTGACCACCATTTTTCCTTTGTTCGTAATCAAACCAATGGAGTATTAACAAATGTGCTTGTTAATACAACTTGCAATCAGCACAAGAGAAGAGCCAAGGGTAAGCTGAGAACACTCATTCTAGAAACTATTGCTTAAAACAGTCAGTGGGTTAGATAAATATCCAATTTTTGTTGGCTATTCATCGAATCACTGCATTTAAGAAAAGCAACTTTATGTTGTGTTCTCCAAAATATTAACATTGTCCCTGTGTAAAAAGGATCAGAAGTAAAACTTTGATGCAGCTCTGAGCAGAAGTAGTTTGAGTTCTCATATTAGAATTATTTTTAATATATTCTTCAGTGAAACTAATAAAATGAGAAATGAGTGACTATGTAATCAGGTAGACCTGGAGTTGAATTTTGCTTCTCTAGTATATTTGCTTTTTGTGCTTAGGTAAATTACTTCATTTCTATGATCTTGACTTTTCCTTTCCAAAATTAGGATGATGATCCTACCAAATGGAACTGTTCTATATATTGAAGGAAATAATATATGTAAAAATCTCAGTACATTTCAGAGATTTAACAAATTTAATTCTTCCGTGACTACTCCCCATCCCAAGTTTTACCAAACCAGTGCTCAAAATATAGTCCAGATCAACTTAAGGACACGTGGTAACACTCGATTTTTCAATGACTTGTACCCTTAACCTCCCCATCCATACAGAACTGAATTTTCTAACAATGTTGTGAATAACAGGTAGATCACCTAGCTACTTTTTTCTCTCTGTTTACAGAAAACCTGAATTTCAATGTTACTAGAAGGTAAGGAAAGAAAACTTACCTGTGAATTTGGAACTTTGCAAGTTGACCCTAAGTTCATTGAGATTAAAGTACTGTGCTAATGCAGAGACACAATAGTTCACAAATGTCACAAATGACATAGGTCTGAATTTCTTCCATGCAAAGCAGAAAATAAGTAAATTCACAAATCTATTAAAAAACTGGGGCTCCCACTCACCAACAGATAACTGGGAAATATTTGCTCTTAATGTACATGGTCCTATTCCCGAGGCAATTTGTGAAGGGGGGAAAAAAAAAGATTTGAGAATGTAACCCTACAGAATTTCTACTCCCTTGATCAATTTTTACCGAATCCTGACCTGATATTCAAAATAATAGGTGATTACAGCTCTCCTGTCTGCTTCATAGACAGAATTCTAATAGGACTGACTTCGGGGAAAAGAGAAGTACTGCTGAAAAGATGCGGAGAGAAAATCCTCATTTTATACTTGATACTTTAAATTTATTTATTTTTATTCATCTGAAAGACAAGAGCGAGATTGAGAGAGACAGAGAGACAGGGAAAATGAGAGAGATTTCAACTCAAAATGCCTTCAGTAGCCAAGGATAAGCCAGACCAGAGCCAAGTACCTCAAACTCTATCCAGGCATTGCTTTTAGGTGACAGGGATGCAAATACATGAACTATCACTTGCCATCTTCCACCTACAGCAGTAGGAAGCTGGAATTAGAATGGAGCTAATAATAGAACCCAGAGTTTTTGATATGGGACTCAATCTTTCCAAACGGCATCTTAACTGCTGGGACAAGTGTGTGTGTATATAAATATATATTTATGACATATTGACATATGTTAATTATACACATTTATGAGGTAGAGAGTTTTATTTAAATATAAGCAAGCAACATGATAACAAAACAGGACAAATAGCATAGTTATAATTTCAGTTATTGATCATTTCTTTGTGCTACGGACATTCTAAATACTTTGTATTTGCTATTTTGAAATATTCCATGAATTGCTATTAATCAAATTATCCTACTGTGCTATAGAGTATTGCAAACTGGTACTCTTATCCAATTACACCGAAATACTCTGTGTTCTTCCCTCACCCTAACTTTCTCAGGCTCCGGTAATGATTATTCTCTCTCCTTTTAAAGGTTTTTAAATTTTTATCGAAAATTCAGATAGATAGGGAGAAGGAGAGATAAAGAAAAATCTTTCATTCTTTGATTCATTCCACAAGTGGTTGCAATGGCTAGAACTAAGCCAGTCTTACGCCAGGAGCCAGGAACCTCCTCCAACTCTTCCATGCAGGTGCTAAGTCCCGTTTCTTTGCATCATCCTCTACTGCTTTCCCAGGCTACAAAAAGGGAGCTGGATGAGAAGTAAAGCAACCAGGACACGAACTGGCACCCATATGGGATCCCAGCGCAAGCAAGGCAAGGATTTAGCTACTAGGCTATTGCATAGACCCTAGTAATGATAATTATATACTGTACTTCTTTAAGATCAGCTTTCTGTTTCACATCGAAGTGAAAACATGTTTGTTTTTGTTGTTTTTTGTTTTGTTTTTTGTCTGTGCTGGGCTTATTTCATTTAACAGTATGCTCACCAGTTCTTACCATGTGACTATAAATAACAGAATTTTCTCCCTTTTCATGGCCAAATAATATTTTACTGTGTAGAGATTCCACATTTTGTTAATGCCTTATCCAGTGATACACACTTCAGGTTGATTGCATATCTTGGCTATTGTGAACAATGCAATAGCAAAAGTGTGAGAGCAGCTATCTCTGAGACACGGTTTGTAATTCCTTTGGATATATATGCCCATTAGTGGGACTGTGGATTATTGCACTTAAGGCTTTTGGAAAGCTGTCATACTATTTCCCACAGTGGCTGCACTAATTTATTTCCCACTAACAGTAGCTGAGACTTCCTTTCTCTGCGTTTTCCTCATCAGTATTTGTTTTTTGTCTTTTTGATAACAATCATTCTAACTGCAGATGTGATTTTGATCTGCATTGCTTGGTGCTTGGTAATATTCAACACTTTTTCAGATCCATGGTGGCAATGTGTATGCGTTGCTTTAAGAAATATCAATTCCACTGCTGTGCTGCTTCTCTTTTCCTGCTCAATCTTACCCAAAAGACTAAGAAGCATTTTTTTTGTTTGTTTGTTTGTTGTTGAGTCTTTTTAGTTCTTCATGCATGTTGGAATTAATCCAAAAGGAGACACATTCTTCTTCCTTGTTTAAGGATTTATTCATCTTTCTTGAAGAAGTAGGTTTACAAAGAGAGGTCTTACAGCTGCGTGTTCACTCCCCAGATGGCTACAACAGCTAGAGATGAGTTGATTTGAAGCAAGGAATCAGGAACTTTCTCCCTATTTCCCATATATTTTCAGGAGCCCAAGAAACTGAACCATCCTCAGCTGCTTCCCCAGGCCTTAAGAAGGAAGTTGGATTGAAAGTTGAACTCCTAGAACTGTCATCAATACATATATATATATATATGAGTTGCTTGCACTGCAGGAAGAGGATTACCTTGCTAAGAAGCTATAGTGCTGTCTGGAGGGATTTATTCTTCAATGCTAATTTAAAATATTTTAATTAGATAAGTAGTGTAGCTACATAATTGGAAATTTAGGAGACTAGGGAAAAAAGTGGCCATTAACTTTACTATTTTGAAGCCATCTTGACAATACAATTGAGCTTATGTTTTAATGATTACCAGAGTTGTAATCATAGTATAAAACATTCAACTTTTTTTTTTTATATTTTATTTATTTTAAGTTATTATTTTTTCATTGGAAAGGCGGATATACAGAGAGGAGAGACAGAGAGGAAGATCTTCCGTCCGATGATTCACTCCCCAAGTGAGCCGCAATGGCCGATGCTATGCCAATCCGAAGCCAGGAGCCTCTTCCGGGTCTCCCACGTGGGTGCAGGGTCCCAAAGCCTTGGGCCGTCCTCGACTGCTTTCCCAGGCCACAGGCAGGGAGCTGGAAGGGAAGCGGGGCTGCCGGGATTAGAACCGGCGCCCATATGGGATCCCGGGCGTGCTAGGTGAGGACCTTAACCACTTGCGCCACCGCGCCGGGCCCACATTCAACTTTTTTTAAAAAACTGTGTTAAAAGATAAACTTTGGCACATTAAAATTGTGAAGATTTTATCTGAGCAGACAGTGACTCATGCAGCAGATAGCTGCCAACTGTGAGGGCTTCGGATACAGCACAGGCGAAGACTTCTACAGAGTGAATGTGGATGCAGAGCAAGAAAATTATTTGGTTGGTTTTAGTTTGAGCAACTGTCTTATTTGCACTAACCTGATGGGAAGTTCAAGACAAAATAAGTAGTACTCTGTTTCCTGCTTGTAAATCTGCTGAGCTCAAGTTTCATTTTCTTTTAGATTTGTACTGAGTTTTCTTTTGGCTTACTACAAATGAAGAGTGGTAGAGCACGTCAGATTAATGAGGTCTCATTTGCTTATTTTAGCACTCTGAACACTTTCTCTCTTGAGTATGGATTTCATAATAATTGACTTAAAAACTTCTAGTAGATTCCACTTGATGTGTGTAATGTGATTGGTCTATGCTTCTGCCTTAGAGTATTTTAGAGTTTCCAAAGGAGATTTTTAGGGATTATGGCAAGCATGTTTATATACTCAGAAATAAAAACCACTTTAAAATTAAAGGCTTAGTTAATGACCGAAGTGAAAGGGCCACGTGGGGTGGAGTCGCTTGAAGGGTCTCAGCCCACAGTAGAGGTAATCATGATTCTTACTATCACTTAATAGGTGAAAAGGTCACACCCCAAGTAGTTCTGAGGCAGAAGGTCTGGTGGTTTCCTGGAGCTGTCTTCCCAATGGCACCCAGAGATGCCCATGCCTGTTTGCGTTCTATGATGGAACCTTGGAGAAACTCAGCCTTGTTGAGGAAGTCCAGTATTTTTGGTTCATGAAGTTATTCCTTTGCTCTACCTTTTTTTTTTCAGCCAAGAGAATTGTTCTACCTTCAGTAGAACATTTTGTATTTTGTGCAGCAGATATTTCCAGTGCTATCCCAGGAGCTAATTATGATTATAGATATCTTTAGTTTGATTCCAGAAAAACTAGAATTATATGCTAAATTAGTTGATGATTTTACACATGGATCTATGTTTCTTATGTGTGTTTGTTTTGCAATTAGAGAAGTTACAATGCCTGAATTTTAGTTTCCTGAAGTAGCCTGGACTTGATTAGTGTCTATACCTATACAAAGGCCATAAACTCTAAGATTTTTTCATATTTCTGGCCTGTATCATTTATTCATGTACCTTTTCTCAGTGACATGTGCATTTATAGCTCTTCCTGCAGTACACAGCATTTGTAGTTGGGCCTCTGTATCAGCATGAAGGAAGAAATTCAAATGAGTAAAAAGGAAAAGAAACACAGGTTGATAGATTTTCAGTTAGGAAAGAAAGTTAATGGACATTTATAATTGGACGCTAAATGAGTCCAATAGTTGAGTGATTACGAACAGAGAGGAAAAAGAAAGCAAGAAAGAAGAGGAAGGTGAAAGAAGGAGATACATGAGCATAATGTAGGTCCTGATCGAATGTTAAGTCTGAAGCTTCTCGTGCTCTGGAGAAAAGGGATTGATGATGAGAGTGTGTTTGTGTTTATTTTCTGTACATCCAAGTCAGCACACAATGACAGAAACCTCATGACATGCAGAGGTTAGATTTCATGAACACATGCATGTCAAGAGGTTCTAAATAAATGAGTGTTCTTTGTATGCTTTAACACAATCTTCATTTCAAGAATCTGAGATTAGGGGTAATCAGCAAACCTTGTCACCCACTTGCTATTGTAAATTTCTGAAACAAAATTGAATTTTAGACCTAAATTATAAGGTATTATTAACCTAAGGTGTAAACAGTTTTACAAGTTTTATCCACTATATGCTTCCATTAATTAATACCTCATTGATTTAAAGTTGGGACAGATCTTATTAAGTATTTGACATCTACTGTCTGTGTCAACTTTTATTTTTAAAAAGCATTCCTTGCTTTATTAATCACCTGTATCACAGATGAGAATTTATCTTTTCTTTTATTTTTAATTTGAATTGTATAAGGCAATACTTGCTATGACTAATAGAATCACATTTACCCATTGCACTCTTCATTTCTGATAAGCTATTCAGCATAAAAAGTCATACATTATATTATACATTTCTCTGCTATAATTCTTAATGACATAGACACATTTCTCATTTATTACTGCTTTGTATATATAAAAATAGCTATGAGGCAGTTTGAATAAGTACATACCAAGTGGGATTAATTTGATATTTGTTTATGAATATATTGTGAGACAAAAATGACTATCAAGAACTTCTTTGTGGTAATAATTCAGTAAGCATCATTTTTATGGATAAAAATGAAAATTGGAGGTAAATTTTAACAGAATGATTGAACCAAGACAGAAAAATTGAACAGGTTTGAAGCAGGTGTAGAAGTATGAGTCCATTTTGGACAAATGTAAAACGTGTGGTAATTAATAATAATTACAAAGGGAGTCACTTAAAGCACTTTCTGGAGCAAGACAAAAATACACAGCTATCTAAGTAACACAAGTCAAGTGTATCTTCAAGAGGTTCAAAGGTCTTTGATTAAGAATCATAATCATATTGCTGCATTGAAAATATATGAGATTCTTTTCTAAAGCTGAATCTAGAATAAAATTGCTATAGCAAAGGATGAAGCCCAAATGATTTAGAGGCATAAATAACAGTTGGAATGCTTTTGAAAACAAAGAAAAGATTCCACCATGACTTTCTCGAGTAAGACAAGCTGTGTGGTCGAAGAAAGAGAAATAGACAAGTAGCATCCCATTGTGCTTTGTGCAGGTTTCATCAGAAAAACTATGTTTAGTTAGGGATTTTCTGTCATTCAATGAAGCAGCATAAAAAGGAAAAATGTTCAGAGGAACAATGTGAGGATTTTCAATTATCAGTAACTCAAGTACTTAGCCAATGGAACAGATTTAGAAGCAAAAATAATTGAGATAATTCTTCCCCAATTTATATAGAACTGTGCTTTTAAAAGACATAAGTAGCAGGTCAGGGGAGCTGACCCTGGAGATCTCAGTGGGTCCTGCCATCTGTGACTAATTTTCTGAAACATTAACCAGATCTTTATCCAATCTCTTTTTACAAATTAGAAATATTTGAATATTGTCTCTGTGAAGTTGCATTCATATAATTCCTGTGTGTTGCCTAATTCTGTTAGTTTTGCTTTTATAATAAGACAGTGAAAGCAATTTCTATATGACCTTATGCTGATTGTCATCCTGGAACTTGGAAGACGTAGTTCTCACTGTGAGAACTATGAATAAATATATCATTTTTTCTATAGGCTATATGTTAATTCTTATGTATATTCTGGCTGGTACTTGTTAGCAAAATTTATATTTCAGGGGGAAAATTGAAGGAGACTAGTGCCTGCCTGTAAGAAACAGCCTCAGTCCTGTCATTTGTGTACATTTGGGTTTTGCTTTGTGCAGTAGCTTGGCATCTGTCTTAAAAAACAGTATGCTCTAAGTGACTTATAATCAAGTAAAATCTGTGCTTCCATGAGGTATACATATTCATCTCATGGCTCCTTCCTACACGTGCCAGTTTTTGTCACATCTGCCCAGCATAATGCATGCGCCAATTTGAGAAGTTAAGTGAAAGAACCTGGTCCAGCTGTTTAAGATTGTCCTTAAGAAGGATTAGCAATGTGATGCTGTAGCTGCCCCTAGATGAGGCTGGGATACAGCAGTGAACACAAGACTTGGAAGTGAGTGGTCCTCAGCTTGTGCCTATAAATATTGCTTCCCAGAGCATATATGAACACTCATTTAAGGAGATTAGTGAATGCACTACCTGTTGCAAGCGATGAGGGAGGTTTCAGAGATGATGAGATATACAAGTTACAGAAGCTTGGTGGTATAGGATCACCTGTGTGTGTGTGTGTGTGTGTGTGTGTGTGTGTGTGTGTGTGTGTGTGTGTTGCTAATCAGGTTGACAACATAAGGCAACAACCTTTTGAAGCTTAAAGTGTTTGCATACACTGGATTCTCCATTTCATGCTGCTTCACACTGCATTGTGCTCCCTGCTCCACACTTCACTACCTGATTCATATACATGTTGAAGGCTCCAACCCACTGTGACTGTGTTTGGAGATAAGGGAATACCTACATGGGGGCTGGGGTCTATTTTGATGACATTAAACACCATGGATAGAGAATGGGAGTCTGTGATTTCAGCAAGGAAAACCAGACCAGAATAGCCAGGGTCTGTCCAGAAGGTTACCAAGTTCCTTGGTTGCCATTCCATCCCTTCCAGTGGGGGTCAGGACATGGGGTCAGGGCTGTTCGCCCCTGGAGAATGAGGAATGTAAGTGGAGACAAGTGTTGTGTCAAGATGCCGAATATGTGTCTAATGTGCCTAATATGTGTCAAGATGCCGAACATGTGTCTTTTATGATATTTCTGGTGCTCTGCCCAGCAGGTTCCTCCCTTCTGACTCCAAAAGATGATTGATAACCTTTAAAATCTTTGGCTGTGAAGTATAACAGGTTTGAGTGGAAATTTTAAGAAGTAAATTGTTTTAATGCATTTAAACCGTCTTCTCTTGGATGGAGTCAGATCATCAAAATAATCTTGCTTTTCCTTTTGCTTATTATATAGCTATCTTTATTAGATTTTAGTTCTGGGGATGAGTATTTGGCATGATGGTTTTTCTCCCCTACCACCTCACCCTACTAGCATAATGTTTAAAATGCCACTTGGAATACTCACATCCAATATTTAAATGTGTGAACTTGAATCCTGGCTCCATTCCTGATTTAACCTTCATGATCATGTTTACCCATAGAGGCAGCAGGTGGTCGCACAAGTAATTAGGACCAAAACACCTGCAAGGAAGACCTGCCTCAAGTTGTCTCTTAGCTTTGTGTGGTAAGCCACAGTTCTGTACATTTTGGAAATTGTCTAGCAGATGGGAGCTCTCTGTGTTTCTCTCTTTCAAACTGTGAATTTTGGAACACTGCATTAAAAAGTTCTGTTCCTAAGCTACCTGTTGCAATCAAAGTTGTAGTCAGTGTTGATTTCTGAGCTTGGTGCTCTAGCTCAATCTGCAGTCTTACCTCAAACATACACACATGAATAAAAGAGAATTCAGTTTCCTTAAATTGAATGTATATGCTCAAAGCACAACATCTGACACACTTAAGTAAGTATTCATTTGAGGGTATTGTAAACATGCTCAGCTATATTAATTTAGCTTCCACTTTGAATGATGAGTGATATGCCTTCATATTGCTCTCTTCTTTGACTGTCTCACGTATTTTGAGATTTTAATGCTGGTTTCTACTCAACTAAGCTTTTCTGAGCAAACTGTCTACATGCCAAATGAATGAAACTAAACTTCTCAATCAGTTGTGCCAATCAATTTCAATACCCTGAGATCTTGATGGGAACTCGCACTGTGGCAGGTTTCTGGGCCAGTTCCAGAAAGAAGATATCTATCAATGCAATGCATGTTCTTGTTGTAATTACTGTGGTTTACTCCACAGGGAGCTGGACCAGGCCACAGCTATTCTTTTTGATCATCCACAGCAGGCTAAGCTAAGGCAGGATTAATGCCATCTTACAACTCAACCTAGGAAAAGTTTCTCTCTGATAAATAGTCCCAGGCTTCTTGGGGCTTCTAAGAGGAGCTAAGCCCAGGAACAAAAGCCAGTCCTACTTAAAGCCTCCTGAAGGTTAAAGGGAGCTCTGTGTTCTGAGTCAGCCACTGCCCACACAGTCGGAGACCTTCACTTCCTCACAACTCCACTTCACATTACAGGACAGGGAGGTTGGTCACATGATGGTACTGGACTGCTTGGCTGAATTCTGAGAAACTACGTTCAAGTATTTTATAGCAGCTAGAGTACAACATTCTGTGAGCAGAGTTTCAATTTCATTTCTAAGAAGAAACAACACAAATGCCATTTCTAAAGAACTAGCAGCCTGATCCAGCTCTGGGTAAAGAACAAAGACTTTGAGGCCAAGCAGAACTCAGAGATGAGTAGCACTTGCCAAAAAAAGGAAAGGTTTAGAACCATTCTTATGTGGGTTCAGGCATCTCGGGCTCATCTTCATGTATTGCTTGTAGCGTGTGATGAGATTGGACAGTGCTGCTGTCATTCATTCTTAACAAGCTTCAGAGGAACAGGATTAAGTTTTCACTTTCCAGAAAAGCTTATAATGATAGCTGGATATATTAATAGCATATTAGTTGATGAATTTACTAAGCACTGATTACATACATCTACTGGTTTCATCTTCACACCAACCTGCTAAGAGTAGGCCTTTTAGTATCACCATGTTCCTGTTTTACTGATGTGAAGACTGAGGCAGAGAGAAAAAGTGGCAAACTCAGGATTTCATCTATGACACTCTATACTGTTAGTCACTGGACTGCATTGCGTCTGATTCTTTATCAAGATCATGGAGGTAGCGATCATCAGAATAGGAATTTATTCATGGATTTTGGAGTTGGTAAACCTGTAACTCAGGACAGATAACAGAATGGCTGCTCATATTCCTAAAACACTCTACCGTGAAAAAAATGTGCATGATCTGAACATTAGTTTAGATGTTTAGAGTCCCCCATACTAATGCTGCTTCAGAGGTGGTAAAACCTTAGGAGGTTGGTCAGTGGGAGGTCTTTAGGTCAAGAGGACTTTCTTGAGGGCTTTTATAAGAGCCTGAGTTTGGATCCAACTTTTCTCTTTCTGGTTTCTGCATGCCCATGTGGTCCTTTCTCTGTACAGTTCAGTCATGTGTCCTGGGCTCCATACCAGTGTCATGGTGTGTTTCATGATGTTTAGATTTTGAACCTCAGAAACTGAATTGAACAAGTCTTTTCTATTTATAAATTAATTCCTTCAGGTATTTTGTTACAGCAGTGAATAACTAACTAATGCCAAGTGGTGGTTAATTAGTTAGGATGCATCACCTTCCATTCATCAAATATCATTTTTTATTAGTTAGGTTGCTGAACAGAGCACATAAGGTTTGACTGACAGGATTGTTAGAAAAATTGTCCCATACCCATGTCATATCCCTAAAACTGGGAATTTATTTACTACTTACTGTGCTGTTTTCTTGTTTACTTGATGGAAATGTCTGTGTCACATTCATTCACTCACTTATTCATTCCAAAATATATATTTAAGCCTTACTCTGTGCCAGACACTATCTAAGATTCTATGGTTAAAATATGGAGAGCTGGTGAGGAGTGGCCTGATAGGGCCTGAGTTTGTTTACCTAGGGCTGGGCTACCCAGGTACCAATGTTGTGGCCCAGCAGCACCCTCTGAATGTTTGAAGGTGTGGGCTCACAGGTGGACTGGGGATGGCATAGGTAGGGGCGTGCAGGCATTTGAAGGCTCACTTCCAGATGTGGAATGACCTCTGATGGACTTAAATGGATAAGACCCTTATGCCTGCAGGTATGAGCTTCTTCAGTGATTTAGACAGAGCAGAGGACGGCATACCCAGATGCAAAAAAGAAGATATGGCAATCCACTGGGGCCTGCAGAGAACATCCACTACCATAGCAGAGAAGGGAGAGCAGATTGCCAGGTATGGGCGTGGATAGATGTATGGAATGAGGGCTGGTGAGGGAGTGTGTTGCAGATGAAAAATGAAAACTGAGGCATGTTCATTTACAAGGTTACTGTAATTGCAGATATGCGAGGGGGCTGAGACTGAAAGGTTTGGAGGAAAAAACTGGAGGATATTTTAGGGTCAGACTGAAGTGTCAGCCCACATGGGGGGCCTGGGCTGGGGTAGTTAGCATCAATTACCCACCAAATACCACTCACTGGCACACACTAAAGCTGGGCTGACAGGGCTAGATTGCAGGCTGGCAGGGCTAGATTGCAATACCTGCCAGGAAGAGTCGGAACCAGAGACTAGTGCTGTTGGGCTAGCACTGAAGTGAATCAGGTCTGGGAGTAGAATCTGTGAGGGTGTAGGTGGGTCTGCCCCTGTGGAACTACAATTTCTGCTGGTTTGCCTATGAACTAGGGTTGGTAATGGGCTGAGCTAGGCACAACTGTGGAACTCTCCAACACTCATGAGTACCGGGGATGAGTACAGGCTGGGCTGGACCAGGCTGCTGCACCTATAGGCACACCCAAGAATAGGGTGTGGGATGGGCCAGGCTGCAGCATCCACCACTTCATACATAGGCCAGGATGGAGAGCATAGACTACCTTGGGTAATGGCCTAGAATCTGCTGGCACATTTGGGATCTGGATCTGATGGGCTGTAACTTTCACTGGTGAGCATGAGAACCAGGGCTGGGGGCAGGCCTGACTAAGGCAGTGGCACACACTGGCATGAGTATGGACTGGAGGGTGAAGTTTCTTGGCATAAGTTAGGCTTCAGTGCCCAATTATATGTACAAGGGCTGAATGGGAGGTGGGACAGATCGAAACATTCCATTGCAAAAACTGGCAGACACAGAAACAAGAGCTGAGGACCAGCCCAGTAAGGGTTATTAGGGGATGTTCTTCCTGGGCTGCAGCTCTCAATACTGTATGTGAGGGTAGACTGTGTGGAGGGCAAGGTTGGGGTGGGCCACAGCACCCATTGGTTTGCATAAGAAATGGGGCTGGAAATGGATCTGGCCTAGCTATTGCAATTACCAGTGTGGATGTAGGCTGATGTGGGTGGCAGTATGAACTGGAGCCCATACAGGCAGCACATGCTCAAGAGATAGGTCTGAGATCACCTCAGATGAGATTTCTTTGAGGTTCCCCCCAACTAAACTGCTGAACTCTTAACTCCAACCATGGGAAGAGTGGCAGTACCTGTGGTCTGACAATGGAGTGCGTGTATCAGAACTGGGCTTCCTCAGTGGCTTAGATGGATCAGTGGATGGCATATCCAGATGCACTTGGAGGATATGTTAAATCATTGGAGTCTGCAGAGGACACCTTGAGCCAAAGCAGAGGAAGGGGGGCATAACAAGTTGGTCAACTATACTAGTGAAACATAGCAGCAAATTTCTGAGCAAATGGAGACTCAAAGGTGGACTGTGTCAGCCAGTGGACCTTAGCAAGATGTCCTCATCCTTGCATCTGTGAGATCGACAACTTTTCAAATCTATGAAAACTACTTTAGCAGAACCCTTAGAAGCATGCTCCACATTGGGAACTTTGGGTGCCATTCCCCTTCCCTGGGTACTGAGGGGGTTGACAGAGTGAGTGTGGCTTCTCCCTTCATCCCTTCCCTTTCTCCAGATACAGGAAGAAGGAAAAGAAAATCTAGAATCAATGGTTTCACACACTTCCCCCTGATCCTGGACCCTCTCCACCCTAATCAACTATCAAAATGAAATTTTAAAAAATGGAGATATGATGGGGTTGGATTTTGGGGGAAGTGTTTGAAGTTGCTCTTTGAGATATTCATATCTCATACATTGGCTTGAGTCGCCGCCACTCCACTACAGACTGAATGCCTGATAATGTGAACCCTGGGAGAACGCAGATGTTGGGTCAAGTGCTTGGATTCCTTGTACCAATATGAAAGACTCAGATTGAGCTCCAGCATCTTGGTATTGGTTTTATCCAGACAATTCTTTTTTCATGCATTGGAGGAGTGAATCAGAGGTTGAAAGATATTTCTCTGCCTTCAAATACAATGAAAATACATGAATAAAAATTAAAATGAAGCTCACTGTGACCAGTGAGGTAGTATAGTGAGCTAATTCTCTGCCTGCAGCACCCCATATGAGTGCCCGTTTGTGTACTAGTTGCTCCATTTCATATCCAGATCCACGCTAATGGCCTAGGAGAGCAACAGAGAATGGATCAGGACATTGGAAGATGTGGAAGAACTGGAAGAAGTTTCTGGCTCCTGGAGTCCAGCAGACTGGCTCAGTATTAATCTTTTGCCGTTTGGGGAGTGAGCCTGCAGGTTCTCTCCTTCCCTTTGTCTCTTCATTTTTCTCTGTAATTCTGACTTTTAAGAAAGATACGTGTTTTTGGAAATTTGAATTTATTTTTTATTGGAAAGGCAGATATGCAGAGAGGAGGAGACAGAAAGATCTTCCACCTGATGGTTCATTCCCCAAGTTGTCGCAAATGCTGGAAATTAGCCAATCTGAAGCCAGGAGCCAGAAACTTCCTCCAGGTCTCCCATGCAGGTGCAGGGTCCCAAATCTTTGGCCCGTCCTCGACTGCCTTCCCAGGCCACAAACAGGGAGTTGGATGGGAAGTGGATGGCTGGGATTAGAACCAGCGCCTCTATGGGATCCTGGTGTGTTTAAGGCAAGGACTTTAGCTGCTATGCTATCTCACTGGGCCCAAGATAAATATTTTTAAAGATGAATAAAACACACTCAAACAAACAAGCAGAAAAAAAACAGAAAGTAGTGTTCCATGTTTCCGTGTGACTTAAATATGGCATAAAAGAGGAGCAATCAAACAATGGAATGATTGCTGGAAACCAGAGTTGCACAGGTCATGTAAGACCACAGAAATAGGTCTGCCAGGGGATGTCCAGGGGCTGCCAAGGGAATGTCCAGGGAGCCTTCTCAGGAGAGGTGGCATTGGAACAGAAGCTTGGTGGATGAATGATATTGTTCAAGCACACAAGCATCCCAGGAAGAGCGTGTGTAAGGCAGGGCATCAGCAAGGAGATTGGAATGCTCAGAGAACTGAGAGTAATTCGTTATTGCTGACTTGCAAGGAGAAAGACACGAAATAAGAGATGAGATTTGACACTTAGGTAATGACTATATCATGAAGTTTTTTTATGGCAAGTAAAGGAGTTTATAGTGTGGTGTGCACGGAATTTAAGGGTTTAAAGTCAGTCTATCGTGATTATATTTTCTCTTGGATTGGAAGGAGCTGATGAAAGAGGAAGGGGCCAGGAAGGGGCTTAGGTAACTCTATCTTGAATATTTTCCATTCGAAGCAGTAGCCCTGAGCTTTCCTCCAAAAATATGCCTCAGAACTTATGGAAATTCAGAGCCTGATGTTGAGTGAGGCCAACAAGGTGGGGCATGAAAAGAATGGTGTCTTAGCCTGAACCTTCTAGATATATGGTGTAACAAGTTGGGCTTGGAATTAGAGCCAAGTGTGTTTTCAATGTGGAAAATTTTCTCAGTCATCTCCATATATGAAGATGGCATTTTTATCAAGAGATAACAGAATTCCACTGAGGTAATGCTGTTATTTTCATCATGATGCCGTAGAATCCAGGGAGAGGCCAGAGCTGTTTTTAAGTCAAAAATTAGTTTTTAACTCCCAGGATAAACTCCTTTAGATGGCATCAGAGTTGGTTATATAAACAATATCTATTTTGCAAGAAAAGTATCCATCAAGAATTTCAGTGTTAAATGTACTCTTATGTATAGCAAATAATAATTGATCATATTACCCTTAATTTTGTAATATTTCTCCCATAGCTTCTCCGAATTGTTACAGACACAGTTTATTTCATACTTGTCTTTGAGGATTTATTCACACACACCTATGTGCATCATGTTTAACACATTTCAAAGGTACATCCATACATACAAAATGAAATAGTGTCTGTAAGAGTCTTTGTTTAGTTTGCTGACTCTACGTCATAACAGAAAATGATATTCTGGGCAAATAGAAAGGAAAAATGAACTGGTGTAACCATTCTAACAGCAAATAATATAGACTTCAATGTGAAAACCATTAAAAGAGATTATGGACACCACATAATGAATGATCAAGTGATCTATTCAGCAAGAAGAAATCACAATTACAAAGTTATATGCCACAAATGCCAAGGCACTTAGCAATGTGAAACAAGTATTGATGGATTTAAAGAAATATATTGACTCTATTAAAATAATAGTGGGGGATTTTGACTTCCCACTAAACTCAATGGACAGATCAACAAGACAGAAATTCAGCAAGGCAACAATAGAAATCACCCAGACAATTGAATACATTGACTTAATTGATAACCTACAGAACCTTTCATTCTACAGAGACAGACTGCCCTTTTGTTTTTATCAGTACATAGAAAATTGACCAGGATTGATCCCATTATAAGCTTACAACAAATTTTAACAAATCAAAGTTATACCATGCACCACTCCATTATGGCGTATAATTGAAGACCAATAAGTCAAAATAGCCCCAGAAGACACCCAAATACTTGAAGAGTGAATAGCATGCTGTTAAATGAACAATGGATCATAGAAGAAAACAAAGAAAAAACTTTAAAAATATGATACAAATGAAGGCATTAACACAACATATCAAAATGTGTGGGACCCAGTCAAGGTAGTGTTAAGAGGAAAGTTTGTGTCAACTAATGACTACATCAAGAAACAAGAAATGCTCCAAGTAAATTGGCTAACCACATGGCTAAAGGAGCTAGAAAAATGATAGGAAAGTAAACCTCTGGGTTAACATAAAAAAAGAAATAATCAAAATAGAACCAAATAGAGACCAAAAAAATAAAATAAAAAAAGGATCAACAAATTAAAGAACTGTTACTTTCAGAAAATCAACAAGATAGATTCCCCACTAGCCTAAATTTAAAAAAAAAAAAAAAAGAGGGAGATACAAATCGATAGAATTAGAGAGAAAAACATATAACAACCCAGACAGATATAGAAAAACCAAAATATTTAAAACCTAGGATATTTTTTCATATGGGTTTCATTATGTCTGCATTTGTGATACATTTTTTGCTTGTCATCTTAAAACAATCATTCTCCCAGAAGTCAGAATTAAAATACATGCTGTCCATATATACATTTGGAAGGTTGTGCGACTCTGGATGGTTTTGTTACATGAGTCATTCCTTAGCATGCTAACCCAATACAGTGAAATTTAAAATGTTCCCAACCCATTGACACTTTAGCAATGATATAATTTACTTAGAGTCCTCCTAAGCAGTGTGCTCTGTCTTGATGGAGTCTATGTGTCTATAGACACATACGAGCCACTGTGATCTATCAGATAGCTGCCAGGCTCTGTTTTCATATTATTGATTACGCACATAAGCATCTGCCCTAATAAAATGAGGCCTTCCGAAATGAGGTGAGGCAAATGGAAAACATATAGCTGGCTGGAGGCCAGAAAGCCGATATGTGCATTCCAATGAGCTGATGTCTCATGGTATTGTGTTAACTGTCAAAGCTCATGAAACCCAACTGATGTCACCAGGACTAGCTTTCCTGAATGTCCTTTGGCATTCATTGTCTTCTAAGCCAATCTGAACTTGTAATAATACAATGTGATCATTTCAGAATATGGAGGCATGTACTGCAGGACCTACTGCAGGAAAATACTTTCTTAATGATGCAGTGGAAATAACGCTGTTCTCATGTATGCGGATCAGCAGTGAACTGTAAGAAATAAGAACATACATGTATATAGTATGTACTTAATAAAATATTTGTCATTTATTACTCAGCTGTTGCTACTTGACAGTCTTGTGGCCCACAATAAATATGGATTTTTTTAAATATAGGCAGTTTAATTAACTATCACAAATCAAGGAACAAAAAAGCTACCTTAGGAAAAGGATTAGGTGAGCTCCAACATAGACATTGCTTCCTCACTACCAAATAAATCCCAGAAATCCCATTCCAAGTAATTGTACTTCTTCCCCCCTTTACATAACAATCGAAACCATGTAAAGTATACGGATTAGGAGGTACTAGGCAAAAAAAATCATAAATTATTGGAAGTAGATAGAGATTAAATGGAGAAGCCTAGAGCCAGAGATTTCAGGATCTCTCTTATAGGCACTCTCTCGCTTGAAGGCTCCTTGTAGATATTTAGTTAACTCCTCTTCTTCTTATAAAGCGATTGTATTGTATATTTTGTAAATGTGAGGAAAAATGAATATGTAAAACACTAACTATTTCTAGGATAGAATATTTGTCTTCCCCTATAGCTGCAATTTATTCACTGGAGGATATTTTTACATACGAACTAATTTCATACAGACACAACTCAGTGCATACGATGGAAACAAGACATGGAGTCCTGTTGCATATAAGTGAAAGGATGCAATTTTGTTTTCAGATGTCATAAACTGTTGTTTTCCTTTTCCTAATGTCAGTTGTAATTTTTTCCAGAATCTTAGTAGCTGTCCTGGAAGGAAACTGAAAGCAAACCCTAATATAGCAGTAGATGCCTAATAGCCAGATATATGATACATGTACCTTCATATTTATATCTAAATGGCATAAAAATATATATTTAATAATATACAAATGTATATATATATAGAGAGAGAGAGGGATAGGAGTCAAATTCTTTATATATGGTTTTCAAATGAACATTCTAAATGCCTGTCTTTTTTTTTTTAAAGATTTATTTTACTTTTATTGGAAAGGCGGATATACAGAGAGGAGAGACAGAGAGGAAGATCTTCCATCCTATGATTCACTCCCCAAGTGAGCGCAACGGCCAATGCTATGCCGATCTGAAGCCAGGAGCCTCTTCTGGGTCTCCCACACGGGTGCAGGGTCCTAAGGCTTTGGGCCATCCTCAACTGCTTTCCCGGGCCACAGGCAGGGAGCTGGATGGGAAGTGAGGCCACTGGGATTAGAACTGGCGCCCATATGGGATCCCGGGCGTGCAAGGCGAGGACCTTAACCACTGTGCCATTGCACTGGGCCCAATGCCTGTCTTTACTTAGGCATCTTATACAAGTGTCAAAGCAGTCATGCAGGTGCTGTGGTATAGCTGACCCTTGGAATGCCTGGATGCCATGCCAGAGATTGAGTCTTGCCTCTACTTTCAGCTCAGCTCCTTGCTAATGCACATGGAGACAGCAGATGACGGCTCGCGGGTCTCCTATACCTCTCTTAACCACCATCATTCCTACCTCTAGAGCATACATGTCAGAAACTTGCCTGGTGCTCCTTTCAGCAGCATGTATACTAACGGGATGATGCAGAGATTAGAATGGCTCCTGCGGAATGATAGGTAAATTAGTGAAGCATAGCATATATATTTCTAAAGAAACCTTATTACTTTATTCCTATTTCCAAAGGACGTGATCTGTGAATGACCCATTCATAATCAATTTGGAGTATTTTTGTGTATAGTTTTTAATGGGGATAATGATGATGATATAGAAGTGTCTGAAGATTATGTGAATTAACTACGCATTAATTTCATACAGTAAGTACTCAGTGATGGTTGGGTTTTCAAATTAACATTCCGCATCTGGCATTATTCTTAGACTTCAATGTTTTCGGTTGGTGCATTACTTCTGAGTTTATGAATCCCTTTTATATTTCTGGGTACTGTCATCTTCAGAACAGGCAATATTAGTTACATTTTTCAGATGAATTAAATTAGTAGTAACTAGATTGACAGGATGTCATTCCTAGACATAATTTTACTATGGATCTTGGTCAGCTTAGGTTACTGTGACAAAATGTTAAAGACTAGGTGAAATGTCCACTACAGATGCTTGTTTCTCATAACTCTGAGGTTTCCAAGATCAAGGTGCTGTCTGCTCTGGTGTATGGTGAAGGCCTGTCTTCTGCTTTACATCTGATGACATTTTGCTCTCTCCTCATATGGTAGACATGAAAAGGAATCTCTTTTAGTCTCATGAAGGCACAACTCCTAGAATGAGGGCTCCATTCCTATTACTTGACCTTCTTTAGGGTCTGTTTCCTAACCCATTATCTCAATATATGCATTTGGAGTAGACTTAAACATTTGCATTAATTATAGCAAGTAGTGAATAGTGTTAAGTCTGAGAATCTAATATTCTGATCAGCTGTGCTGATTAATAGAGAGTACTGATTGTGATTATGAAAAAATAAGAAGAAAAAAGAAAATCTGGGGGGACTGATACGATCAAGGCTTAGGAGGCATGTATGCCATCGGGCTGAATGACACAATCACCCATCAGTTTGTGCTGTATTTCTGTCTATCTTCATCACCATGGAGATAAGAAATGGACATTTAGAGAGAAGCTACTTTAGCCATGTTGGAAATGCCACTCCTTCACATACGTTGTTAAATGATAAGGTGGTTATCTGTTCCTCCTTGGGATTTACATGACTTAAGTAACCTTTCTCTGGAATGATGGATTTAAACATAAAAATGAAACTGTTGGAGAATGCATGTTTATGAAACAGAATGAGAGCTTCCTACTTGCTTGGGATTTTTCAAAATTGTGTATTTGAGAAAAAGAAAAATCAAAAGGGAGGGAGAGGAGGCACAGGGGTAGGAAGAAGGAGAGAGGATGAAAGAGAGGAAGAAAGAGAAAGAGAGAAGAGAGAGAGAGGCACCAATTCTCTCGTTTCTGGCGCATTCCTGAAATGCTTGCAATGGAGAGAGGTGCCAAAGCTGAATTTATGGAGCTCAGTTCAAGTCTTCCACAAGGCTGGCAGGAAGCTAGTTACTTAAGCCATCACCATTGTCTCCCAGTGTCCACGTTGGTAGGAAACTTGGGTGAGTACCCAAAGTCTAGGTACTTTGATGTAGCACTCAGGGATCTTAACCAGTATCTTAATAAACTAAACACAGACTCATTTTAATTATTTTTAAATCCCATTTAAAAAGTTATTTTAGGGGATCTTAAAGAGAAATTCAATACATTCTAGGGAGCAACTTAATTCATGTTAATACAATGAAAGTAAAGAATGGAAGGAAGTTTCTAGAATTTAGTGTGAGGAGAGCCAGGAATATTGCATGTCCAGTGGCATGTGGGAACAGTCCTACACAGCAGAGGATTGTTCTGAGTTCCACAATTTTTGGGGCGATTGCCACAAAATATTATTTGGAAAATAAACTCTCAGAGGCTGTCATTTTGGTATAGTGAATTAAGCTGCTTGTTGCATCAGCAGTACCCCATGTCAGAATAATGGTTCAAGACTCAGCTGTCCACTTCTGATCCAGCTTCCTACTAAAGTGCCTGAGAAGAGAGTAAAGACAGCCTTAGTACCTGGACCTCTGCCGCCCATGTGGGAGATCAGAAAACAGTTCAAGGATCCTGGCTTTGGCCTTGCTCAGTTTTGCTTTTTGCATGCATTTGCAAAACAAATCAAAAGATGACAGATCTCCTTTTTCTCTCTGTTGCTCTCACATCTCTTCCTCTCTCTGAAACTGCTTCAAATAAATTAACTAGTAAACAAATATTTTTCAAAAATCAACAAAACCTAGAACCTAATTGCAGTTGACATGTATACATATGAACAGAATTTTGCTCTGCACACTAATCAAGAGAGCTTATACATAAATTGCACCACAGTTTAATAAATGGGAATCAAAACATTCAATAACCTATACGATTCTGAATGATGTTAGTACAAACTAATGAATGACTTGAGTCAACCTGCCAAGTCATTTTAGAAATAAGGTACTGGTGACACACATGCAAGCTCAGTGATCCAAATACGTCCAAGTTTAGTACGACACTGCTGTCAGATAGTTGCCGACTGTGGCTCAGTGTCAGTGGGAGAAATTCTGGGCCCTAGTGCTGACAGGATGTCCCAGCACAGCAGCAGTAATACTTGTAGAAGTCTCCTGATAAGATGCTTATTTGTACACAGCCATTGTTGCATATTTGCTGTGATCATTTTTAAGAGAAGTTTGCCTGCTCTGTCTGCCTGTCTTTGCTCTTGCATCTGTGTCTTTAATTCTCTCCAAGATAAGAACTCCATTTCACCTTTCATCCTGGGGATGGACAAGGGATAAAAACAAATTTATACAAATCTGTGTATCTTGTGATTTAACTGTAACTTACTTTATCTGAAACTTGATTAACACTTTTCACCATTAAAAAGTTGCTTTGCTGGTTTCAATTCTCTTATGACTATATTACTTTGTATAAAAAATAATTTTTGTAGGTAAGTTTCATAATATATAGGTGGATGGATAGATAGATAAATAGATATAAAATTCAGAATAGTTGCTGAGAGCTGCTGCTGAGTTATCTAATGGGGATGACTACTTCAAAACACACCAGCCAACCTAGGGCAATGTTCAACCTTCAGTGAAAATACACTGTGGTACTCAACTTGAGAGTTATCCATAGCTGGGGAAGAATGTATCTCGAAAAACAGTACTAATATTTCTTGACATATTTTCCAGGAAAATTCTGTACATATTTATAGAAATTAGTTGCATTTTTAGTTTTCACAGATATCTCCTAAAGTATTGTTAAGCAAAATAATTTATTCTGATCACAATGAATAGTTCTGAGATAATGTCATTTAAGAAAGTCTATGGAAATATGGAGTCCAAAGATAAGTTTCTTTTCGCACATGACATTTTGAAATTTACACATAATTTTTCATAGTGCAAATTTCCCACCAACTGTTTGATGACCCTTCACATGTGACATTTAGATAGAGAATTCAAGAAGAGGGAAGATTTCCTAAGACAAGGACTCTCAGGTGGCACTGGTACGATGCCTGCCCCGTTTCTTGTAAAAAGTCTGCATACACCTCTGGGTTACTTGTTCAGGTGAGTGGAGACACATCCTCTGAGCACCGTACAACATGCTGTAGTGATAGAGAGCTTCATTTGAAGGTGGAGAGCATCATTTGGTGGTAGACAGCACTAAACATAAGCCCCAGCTGAGTGCTGGAGCTTTAAACATGTCACTTCATCTCTCTGAGACTCAGTTTTTCTCTTCTGCAAATGATAGCTGTAGATCTGCTTTTATGTCTATGTGAAGAAATGCATTTGCTATTGAATTAAACTTCTCAAGATGCCATAACAGAACACCACAAAGTGACTTAGTCTGTTTACTGACAGTACATCAGTTATGTCTTTAAATATCCTGTCTCCAAATAAAGTGCATGAGGGGTTAGAACATCAACCTATGAACTTGGAGAGCGACATCGTTCAGTCCATAACACATTGACATTCCTTATTGTCACACTAGCTAACGTTGGTTATTACTGCTTATGAGAGGTCTCCGGAAGCTTCAAATGTGCAATATGCAAACTCTGTGCCTAGTTTTCAAGGTATTTTTTTTTTTTACAGCAAAATAAACTTATCTTTCAAGTCTACTTTTCCAAAAGCTTTAAAAAGACCATTTGCATGTCTAATCTGATACAACCATATTATGGAGTAGTCTTTATTATCCTTGCTTTAAGCACAAGGACATTGAGGTTGAGAAACTTTGGCTCACATATAAGGGTCAAACATGTCAGCACATATGTACAGAAAATGAACACACCATACTGTAAAGCTAGTTCAGGCTGACAATAACACATATGTTCATTGTATTTCCATACTACACTGCTTCTTAAAATAATGATACCCTGGTTAACTGTTAATCACTAACATTCTTACAGTGCCATAGAGTGTGTAAAGTGCTTATTAAACATTTAATTGTTCATTTGGAGCATATCCTGAAGCAGAAGAATGAGGGGACCCTGGGGTAAGTGAGGAGAATCTAATGAAAAAGAAAGCTGCACAATGCAGGCCTCATTTAAATAAAAGAGATTAAGCAAAGCTTACCTGGCTTCTCAGGGCCAGAAAGAAAAACCAGAATGAAGAAAGGTCATGTCAAAGAAAGGGTGAACTTTAGGAAAAACTGCCAAGTGATAAATCAGAAAAAAGCGGAATCTCCACTAATTGCGTGGAGGGAAATGTACCATCATCTGGGTGATTCGTCTGGATGCCTTCTTAACCAAAACTGGGTGACCTCATGAAACTACACCATGAGCCTCATTCCATGAGAAACTGAAAATGAGAAGACTGATTGCTCTGCAAGGAAGAGGACAACATTACTGCTAAGATCATGGTGAAGTGAGGTGTTGGATCTGCAGCCAAACTACCTAGCACTTCATTTTGTCTTTCCCTGTCCTAGCTGGGTGCGTTGGTAAAACATTGCCTTCCCTAGTTGAGTTGTATGAATGATCTATTAAATAATATACTGTGTGCTACACACTTTAGCTCCACACCAAAGGAATAATTAAAAAAAGAAAAAACTGGTGAGCTAAATATGATGATGTTGGGGATAACTTTATCTGCAGGACAATTACATGGTTAATGTGCATTACAAATAGACCACTTCCTTTGCATTCCCCATAAGAGAATAGAAGCTACTATATTTTTATGAAATGTCATTGTCTGGATTTGATCGCTCCTAGGAAGACATAACACAGAAAGCACCTGAGCAAGTGAGCAGAGAAGTAAGGTTTGGCAAACAGTTTGGCTGAACTTGTTGTCAGGGATGTGGAAATGTACTAACAGAACTTCAGTGTTTTCTGTCCTGCTTAGCATCCCCTAAAAATCTCCCCCAAACACGCTGGGGATCAGTGTGGTGACTCCACATCTCCTGTAATGGACTCCTTACCATTTAAAAAAATTATTTACTTTTATTGGAAAGGCAGATATACAGAGAGGAGGAGAGACAGAGAGGAAGATCTTCCATCCAATGATTCACTCCCCAGGTGGCCACAACAGCCGGAGCTGAGCCAATCCAAAGCCAGGGGCCAGGAGCTTCCTCCAGGTCTCCCATGCAGGTGCAGGGTCCCAAGGCTTTGGCCCATCCTTGACTGCCTTCCCAAGCCACAAACAGGGAGTTGGATGGGAAGTGGAGCGGCTGGGATTAAAACCAGCATTTTTATGAGATCCTGGCACATTCAAGGTGAAGACTTTAGCTAATAGGCTATCATGCTAGGCCCATGCTTACAATTCTTAAAAAAAAAAAAAAAATGTTACTGATGTGAAGGAAAGAGAAAGTAAGTGATGAGGGTAAGAAGAAAAAAAAATGGATGGCCATATGGCACAGTGGTCAGGATGCTAGTTGGGACTCCCTTATTCTGTATCAGAATGCCCAGGTTTGAGTCCTGTCTATTTGTGATTGCCTGGGTACTGAGTCCCTGTTCAACATAGGTTGAGTTTTGAGTTCTTGGCCTTGGCTTGGGCAACCTCAGCTGCTCTGCATGTTTGGACAGTAAGCTAGTGGAGGATCTCTCTCTCTCTCTCTCTCTCTCTCTCTCTCTCATCTCTTTTTCTCTACATTTCAGATAGATAGATAGATAGATAGATAAATAGATAGATAAATTTTAACCAAACTTCATTTTAAAGGAAGAGCAGAAAAGGGTAACAGCAAGAAAAATATGAATATGTAAATGATCTCTCAGATTTTCCCTGTAAGCTCCCTAGAAGAAATGGTTGGTGACTCCCATTTAATCGCTAGAAAAAGATGAAATATGCCAAGGTATTTGATATGGCTCATCATCTGTGCTGGCTTGTTGCACTAACTGCTGTTTGCTCTCCACAGAGTACACATGGAGTAGAACACACACACACACTGCCAGATGAATCACAGCTCTGTTTGAACAACCAACTCTTGCGCTAAGAGAAAAAATGTGGCTGTGTGGTGGGAATGTTCTGATTGCTTAGACTGCATTCCTGACTTGGAAAAAAATAGTCATAATTCCATGGAGCATCATCTTTCAAACAAAACTTCAAAATTGGACTTGAGAAATTGTCTATAGACAACGATCCCCTTAATATACCTGCACATGAAGTGTTTATGTTTGAGCTACAACATTTTTCTTAATTGCGCATTATGGAAATTAAAAACCTGGACACTTCATCCTGAGTATAATTGAGGTCAGGCTGAGCAAAAGCTGCACATTTCAATGATATAATCCCCGTTCATCTTATACTGCCCTTATCATTTACAACCTCACTGTTCTCTGTAAGCACCTACCATATGCAACGTTTTTTAAAAAATCATATGGCCTTGTTGTATTCAAACTTTTTAATTTCTAGTGTTGGTAAAAGGTAATTTCAAGTACAAAATCATGAGTAAAGCCAGTTATGCATTTTGTATGAGTTTATTCTCAAAAAAACAAACTGTTGTGATTCCAGATCCTCTAGTAAGATGTTCACTTTTAACTCAAATGGTCAAGAAGTCTGAGTGTCTTTTATTTCCTGGAGGGATGTATATATTTGAAATCTGGCACATCCCACTGAATGTCAGCACATTAGCGAAAGGGGGAAAGACAATGAAGAAAAAGAAGATATATGGGAATGGACAGATGAATTTGGGGAGCTGACTTGCCTTGGGGGCAAGGAGCCATGAAATAGCTCCTAGCACCCTTGAAAATGCTGCTCATGTGCCTCATTATGCCACCTAGGTTTCCAGCCTGTCATAGTTAATGAGGTCTTTGAAAACCAATGATGCAAGGGCTGTCAGCTTGATATTCCGTAACTCGGACTGAATCCCACTCCCACAATTTTGTAATGCTTCCTGAATAGCACTGGAAGGAACCTTGCCAAATATTTTTGTTAACTCCATTTAATGAGTATTTTAAGATTTTGGTAACATCAGTGCTGTGTGACTGGTGTGCTCTGGCATCCAGTGATTCTCAACACCATTTGCATCTCTCTTTTTTTTATAGTTAAGGTCACATGCTGAAAAACATACATATGATTTAACACACAGAAATTAATATTGTATTGCCCTCATATCCCTTTGTGCAATCATCCTAATCCACTGGCTCAGTTCTCTTATATAGCTGATAAGATTCTGATGGCACATATTGGACCTTATTTTTTCAGAATTGAATCAATCATTTTTGGGAATATGTGCACTGTTCAGGAGTGGGTCAGCTTCAATTGCCTGGAATTCTGTGTAGTTCTCTAGGGAACTGCAGATGTTTTTCTTCTCATTGCATGTGTTTACTGGAGCAAAGGGAGTGGAGCTTGTTTTCCTGGGTCTCAACCTAGGTTGCAGATGAAAATCTCCAGCAGGGAAATGGCAGATGTAGCCTCTGAAGCCTCCAGCAGTGTGTTGGTAAAACAGGGTCCACAGGTGGTAAAGTGCTGGAGCTGAGCCCCTGAAAGGAATCACCAGGTCAGAGACTGAAGCCTAAGCACAGCAGCCAGTCAGGTGAGAATATAACAGAGAGCAACTTCCCTGAAGAGGAAGAGTGTGGGAATGACAGACACCTGCTACCTGCCATCCGTCTCCCCACAAGGACTGCTTTAGAGAGGTTTTGGGGAATGGCACTTGTTTTCTCACCTCTTCCATAGGCAGTTTTAATACATGTGTGCCATAGGGATGAATGGAAGATGCTGAAGGGATCCCAGCAGAATGACGACAGAGGAAGGAAAGATGAGACAAGGAGGCCTCAGTATAGCACTTGAGTCATGGCCCCAAATTATTTTGGGAACAGTGTCTTCCTCTTCCTGCCTGTGCTCTCAATGTACATCCTTGTTTTCCTCCCGCACACAGTCAGATGTCCTCAGTGTCCTCGTTCATTTCTTTTCCTGGCCAGCCAAGAATAATGATTTCTGTTCAAATTTTCCTCTTTGTGGCATCCTCTCTGACACCACCAGGCTACCCTCTAACAGGACGATGCACTTAGTTTAAGTACATTTGTCACACGAGTGTTCCCTTCTTGATCGAAGAGAAGCTTCTCATTTGCTCTTTTGTTCTCTGGATTACGCCACTCAGCTTAGCACAAAGAATCTGCCATTTGCTTTCAGTCATTGCTGCTGACACATCAAAGAAATATGACTTTACTTTTTCAAACAAAATATGAATCATGTAGTGTTCTCCACATAGACAGTACCCTCCTCTGTTAACTAGCTATATAATCTAAAATTCTGAGCCTTAATTTATGCCCCAGCAATGGTCAGATTATTAGGACCTGGGCAATGCAGGGAGCCAGCACATCACATCAGGATATGACTTCATCTGCTCTGATAGACGCAGTAGGGTTGAGCTGGGTCAGAGTGGAGAGGAACCCATTTCTGGAAAAAGCTGAGAAAATCTATGAAAAAAAAATGCTGTCTCCCTCTGGATGGTGTTTCCTGCTGGATGGTGTCTCCTAGAAACACATTTGAGCCGAGCATCAGAAACAGCGAGAGGCTCAAGACTGTCACAGAAACACCACTTCGTGGATAATACAAAGGTAACTCAAAAAGTTTGAGGAAATTTTTATTTGTTTGCAGCAAAAAAAAATTTTTATTTGGTTGCAGCAATTAAAAAATGGAATTTAAAAAGTTTACTTGGGTACAAAAAATGGAAATCCATGCATGGGAGATCTCTGAGAGTCAAAATGTGTATTTTGAGAAACTATGAAGGAATTTTTAATTGCTGCAACCAAATAAAAATTTTTAAAATGTCTTTTCCATGAAGTTTTGAAGTGGCCCTATAAACTCCAACTTTTGTCACCAGACAACAAGAAATCAAGTGAATTGTCGAAGTGAAGTACCATTTCTAGTTTCTTTCCTTCTTTGTGTTTTTGAAGATTTACTTATTTTTATTGAAAAGGCAGAACTACAGAGAGAAAGGTCTTCCGTCCGCTGGTTCACTCCCGAGGTGGCTACAATGGCCAGAGCTGAACTGAAGCCAAGAACCAGGAGCTTCTTCCAAGTCTACCACGAGGGTGCAGGGCCCCAAGGCCTTGGGCAGTCCTCAACAGTTTTCCCAGACCACAGACAGGGAACTGGATAGGAGGTGGAGCAGCTGGGACATGAATCAGCACCCATATGGAATCCCGGTGAATGCAAGGTGAGGACTTTAGCTGCTAGGCTACCATGCTGGGCCCCCATTTCTAGTTTCAATTATGTATGTGTAAATGTAGGCAATGTAAAAAAAAAAATCCACGCAAGGTATTATGCACAAGTCTCAGCTCACTTTTCTTTCTTTTAAAATATCTTCATTAGATTTTTATTTGGAGGGCAGAGTTACAGAGAGGAGAGACAGAGATCTTACATCTGCAGATTCACTCCCCAAATGGCCACATTGGCCAGAGCTGAGCCAATCCAAAGCAAGAAGCTTCCAGGTTTCCCACATGGATGTCGGACGTTCACGAGGACGTGGGCCATCCTCCACTGCTTTCCCAGGCCATACGCAGAAGCTGGATGGGAAGTAGAGCAGATGGGATACAAACTGCTGCCCATGTGGGATGCTGGCAGTACATGCTAGAGCTCAACTTAAGCCAGGAGCCCCTCAGCTTTTTTTCTTTTTCTTTAATGCATGATTTTATTTTTAAAAAATTACTTAAGTGTTTGTTTTTATTATTATCCATGATACGATGTAAGTATAGGAATCCTCCCCTCCTACTCTCTTTGCTCCCTCCTCATTCTCACCTCCCCCCATCACTGCCCCCACATTGTTAACAACAGTCACAAGTCCAACATTCTGCTGTTCAAGTGTAGGTATAAATAATGGTGGAAACTCTAGAATCCTATTGTCAATGTTTAACAGTTTCATTGGGAGTCCTTCTACTCGGAGGTAGAAATGCATACTGCTACCTAGCTTCACATAGCTTCACTTATGAAAAATAAGCTAATCTTGGGCCTGGCATGGTAGCCTAGAGGTTGAAGTCCTCACCTTGCAGGTGATGGGATCACATATGGGCACTGGTTCTAATTCCAGATGCCCCACTTCCCATCTATCTCCCTGCTTGTGGCCTGGGAAAGCAGTCAAGCATGGGACCCTGCACCCACCTGGAAGACCCAGAGGAGTCTCTAGGCTCCTGGCATCAGATCAGTTGAGCTCTGGTTGTTGCAGCCACTTGGGGAGTGAATCAGCAGATGGAAGATTTTCCTCTCTCTCTTCCTCTCTGTATATTTGACTTTCCAATAAAAAGAAATAAATAAGCCATACATTACACAGTTCATGTATTCATAATGTTCATGCAGCTCAGATATGTATAATGAAGTAATGAAGACTAGTGTAGCTTTTCAATATGATACTCAACATTAAGTATCCCAATGACCCTTCCAATATAAGACTTTGAATGTATTGGTGATTTGCCCATGTATCTATTTCCAGCAAAATACAAAACATTTGCTGATCAAAACGAATGTTCATGACAGTACCTGGGAAACAGAATAACTCATGACCCAATGCATTCCTTTCTCTAGTCATTTAAATCAAAGGAGGTTATTGTCTTCTGATGACGAGGCACAGGGAGGAGGCATGCGGCACAGAAGATGATTAATCAAAGAAGTGTTCAAGCCTGAATCCCGTAATTACACTCTGCCCACTCTAGACTCCTGTAAATATCACTTGGACTTAACTCTCTCAACCTCTCATTACTCATTGTTGTATCACTTTCAGGCTTGTGATCCAACCCACTCTGAGTGGGAAGTATTTTAAAGAGGAGGGGACTATTTTCCTTGAGCGTATGCAAGTGGGTGGGTGAATTTACTGTTGCAGGCATCCAACAATGCCTCAGTGACAGCAGGATTCCTGCAGGTTCATCTCAGCTGCTGAAAACAAAGAAACAAAAACTTTGCTGACTATTGATCTTCTTTCAGCTTTAGTATTGCCTTTACAGCAGTCCCCATCAACACACACACACACACACACACACACACACACACGCTCGTAGCACATACAGCCCACATCAGAACTGTACATGGGTCATCTAAAATCAGCTACCAACATTTTCTGGAGTAGCTTCTTAGAAGACACTAATTCTAGAAGGTGTGTGTCCTGGTGGTGGGAGATGAAAGGTGATTAACTAAGGTTCACTAACTTAAAAATATTGATGCTTTGGTGAGAAACATAAAACACAATCCTAAAATGAGCAATGGTATATATATATATATATATATATATATATATATATATATGTATATATGTATATATATATGCACACATGACTGAACCAGTGCAATGAACATATCAATCCTGATCATTTGCATATGAATAAAAGGGTAAAGAAGGAAGGATAAAAGCGGTAACTTGGAGAAGAGCACAGATAACATGTCACACATTTGATAAATCTTAGAAAAGATGGTGAAAAAGCTTTTCTGATTTTTAAAGTCTTAGAGGAGAGATAGGAAATTAGTGCATTTAAAGCAAATAGGACCCCCAAGGCAGCATGTCTGAAACTGTGCTTATTAAAATCTCTACAATGTTCTGTAGTATTTATTTAGTCTTTGAGACATAGGTTCTCATTTCACACAGCAACAAACAATATCCTTGCTTAGAGATTAACAATGGGCAACAGCATCTGTAGGATCCCAAGCATTCTACTATAATATAGCTCTTTGTCGTTCCATTTTTCTGAGCCTCTGAGTATTTCTCTAGGAATCTCCTAGATCATTGGAGAAACAGTGTGGGTGGAGTCATGAGTTTGACCATCTACATCCTACTTAATTGTTGACAGAGCCAGGGCTATGCTTTTCTCCATGGATGCATGTGTTTACTAATTTCTACCTGCCCACCTGATCTTTTTTTAGATATGGCAATGAGTCAGATTATTAGCATTATTTGCTTTCAATAGTGTTAATAACTGATAGCCTTTGTCAAACAAGTTCTTGTGACCTTTTCAATATATTCCTACTGTTTCCATCACTTTGTCAAAGGGAAAGCTGTGGTAATAAATAATAATGTCATGGAAGAGCATTTCCCACTGAAAAGATGAAATCAGCAGCACAAGATCATGCTGCAAAGAACTCCAGAACAACAGACACGAGGCTGCCATTCCTTTTATACCTGAATACAGTATACAAAAAGGAAAGCAGTGGCACTTCGTAGCAGTTTCACATCAATTTGAGTTGCTTCCTTTATTGCCACAGATTTCATAGTCTGCGTTCAGTTGTCCTCATCTAAGTGTATACTATCATAGGAATTATCTACCAGATACAAAATTTATAAGTGGCATTTATCTGTAGCTTTTCTTTAAAAATAGCTCAAATTTGTGGAGTGAAATTTTTCTGCAGTGAAGAATATAGAATATCTATGTAAATAGGTGTTATTGTATTCTTGTGAATGCTTGGTGAATTCTTATTAGGAAATATTAATCTGAATTTTAAAAATTATGATTAGATGCTATGCAATGATAGCATGTCTACAAATAAAATATTGTGTTAATGAGAAAACTAACTCCACGATCATAATATTATGAGAACTAAAAAGAACCAGAATGACTAGACTTCAAATTTTATGCTTAGTTATGTTTATATTAGAAAATATTAACCCCACAGTTTTTTTTAAACATGGTCAGCATGGTTGGTATGATTGTTCTTTTGAAAAATGAATAATATATAGAAGGTAGTGGTACTAAACAAGAAACTTCAGTGTCAAAAGACTGATAAAGGAAAAACATTGACTCTTAAAACACGAAATTAAAATTTTTGCTATATATTTAGGACTAAACCAGCAGGTGGGAATTCACTTCTCATCTCTCTGCCTCTGAAGTAACTCAAACTTGTAAAGAAAAGGTTCCTCAGCACCACTACCGGAAAAGCTCGTGGGAAAGACAAGAGAGCATCAAAGACAATATATACCTCCCTGCTCACACTCAGAGCACTGACATCCCATACTTAAAGTTGCTATAAAATGATAAAAGACAGACAACTGTTAGAATAAAAAAAGCAAATGTGATATGCCAGGAAATTCAGACAGAGAAATAAGGTCTTAATCGACACATAGAAAAAAAAAAAAAAAAGCACTCCACTTTCAGCAGGAAGTCAACAAAATGTAAATAAGTACAATGAGGTATTATTTTTGCTTCACAGATTGGTAGAAGTTTAGTGTTTTCTAAAGTGTTGAAGTTACATTAAAAGGAGCAGAGACACAATAAAGGACGAGTTTCCAGTAATTATAAATTTATTTAATAGAGTTCTTTGAAGAGTTTGTAGAAAATGAAATTAAATGGTAACTTTATTTTGGTGTAAAAATTTGAAATGCATACTTAGTCCTTTTGTTATTCAGTTCCCTTGTACATTTTGAAATTTCCTTGCTTATTAAATACTTTGACTTAGCTATTCTCTTCTGCGTAATTACTTTTTGCAGAAACATTTAAAGAGACTCTAAAATTTAGAGGAATAGAGATGGCCCAGGAAACTTAGATGATATGAAAACAAAATAGAAACAGTTCTTCTGACTATAGATACAAAAATTATTGGGCAGATTGTTATGGATTCATAGAAGACAACTAAAATCATTGTAAAAATGAGGATTGTCAGGCCTTACAAGAAAACATAAATACAGCATGTTGCTAAATGTGAGAGTCAGACACAAGTGACAAGCAGTTCATATTTTATGCTTTCCCTTTTTAGATAAATGCATAGAGTTTGTGTGTGTCTCTAAATTTTTCGATTTCTATGCCCCATTGGTAACTCCTCATCTTTTCCCTGGATTATTGCCTTGACCTAGAAAGTGATCTGGCTGATTCTTCTACTGTTGAGATATTACAGCAACTCACACTCAGCACAAAAGTCTGTCTTCACAACATTTCAATGATATATTCCCACCATCATTCTTTCTAGGTCTTCCTGTTACATCCAAAATAAAATCCCAAATCACTCTCCTGGAAGGGCCTGTGCCACTGTCTGCTCTTGTTTTGCAGCCTGCTAGAACTGCATGTTGCCTTTGCCTTCCTCTCTTCCAGTTCCTCCACCTCTTTCATTTGTTCCAAGGTGCTCAGTCTTGCCTGCCACTTTCACATACACTGCCTGATTTTTCCAGAATTCTCCAAATGCACCATAATGCTCTCGTTTAACTGAGGTGTAGTTCTACTCCCAGGATTAATAGGTCTCACTGAAGATGCTGCTGGTCCTCTTTGCTAATGTTCAGTTGTTTGCAGTGCAAAGCAATGTACTTGTTTCAGCTTAAAAAAAACAAAATAGTATTACATTTTTTCATGGTTGCACCCTCCCATGGTAGTAGTCATATAAACAATATCTGAAATAAGTAAATAATGAAAACCATCCTTAAAATGATTTCTAGCTTGATAACTCAAAGTATAAGAAATCATTCCAAGTAAATGAACAAATGAAGGGAACTATACCTGCCCTGCCCAGGTTAAATGGGATTAAAAATTGGCTTTAGCCCACTTTAATGATCATCACATTAATTATTCCAAAGTAACCTGAATCAGTCAAGAAGTAGTATTACATAGTTAATAATAAGTTGCTACTTAGTTAATAAAATGTTAACTAAAATATTATTCTGTGTGTGAATAAATATTCTTGAATGCCACTTACATAAACAAAATGTTTTTTTTTTATATGTCCTCCATCCATACGAATGTGGGTGTTTGATTTGTGTGAAGAATCTGTGTCATTAGAATCCCAGTTGCGAGGGGAACCTAACATCACCCTCGGTTAAACTGTCCTTTCCAAACTCATAGCTTATTTCTGCTTAGTTCAATCTTTATATATTTTTAGCTTTATAAATATTGTCACAGCTGATCTGTTTTTACACCCTCCAAGGTTAGAAGATTCACTTTGATGAAGGAGGTGGTAAAATTGGGAGATGTAGGAAAACCTTCTACTAAAAATGTTCCTTTGTGAAAGAAAGTCAAACTGAAGTCTAATCATGTGTCTGTGAGTCAGTGCTGCATGCCTCTTTTAGAGGAGTCTTGCAAAAGGTTTTATTAACGCGTAACCTTTCTAAGCTCCAAAATCACATTTTCCTAAGTTTTATTTCCTATTTCCACTAGAAACATCTGAAGCTGCATTTGATACTGGTTCTAAAAGTACTTTGCACTAGGTGGTGATTTTATTTGGGTTGTATAGAGTAGAACCAAGAGGACTTTTTTGTTTTTGAAAAATAGAAACAAGAAATGTTTTCAACATTTCTAGAATGACAAAACCTTTTGTGAAAAAGCACTGGAAAACATGGGTACCATGCTGCTCAAACTGAATAAGTTTTTTTTCCCCAGAAATCCAAAATAAATAGTTGTCCATGCTCTTCCTCATGTTTGTTTGCTGGTTGAAATTCTCAAGGCAAGATTCTGATTGGACCAGGTTGAGTTCTGTGTTCATGCCACTGCCGAGTAAAGAACCGCTAAGCAGTACCTCGTGTATGAGGACAGCAGGCTGGAAGATTTGCTTGGATGATCCCTTAACAGGAGTTCATCACAAGCGGGATATGGCTTTAGTTGAAGCAATTTACCTATTGATAATTTTGTCGTCTATTTGTATATGAACATTTTCTTGACTGACAGATTTTAAAAGAGTCATTTCTAGTGATAGAATTCTAGAATTGTCCAAACACAGATTAAGATAAAGCACGTTGAAACTCAAAACTCTCACGCATGATCATAGAATGTTGATTTTCAAGTATGTGGCTTCATGTTTCTTGAGAACTTGATGGAAGAAAGGGCGTTCTGTGGTAGTTCATAGTGTATTATCTTTGATCATTTTTCTTCCTTATTATTCACCTAAATTCTCACCATCAGTTCTTTTTGTTCATGATTTGTTTCCCGACTCACTCCATCCCAACCCCATTAACCATGCTGCTTCATACAATGGCCCTTGCCTTATTATTCCCAAAGTTTTACATTGACCATCATGTCCTTTTGCAGTGAGTTATAAACCTGTTATTACACATTGCATGTGTTGAAAGGTTGATCTTCTTGATATATCACTGTGGCCATGATGAGAAACTAATCAGAAACATTTTCACGTTTTTCTTCCCTGTTTAAACAGTCAGCATTCTGTGTTGGTCAGTTCAAGTCCTGCGGTAGCTTGAGCGCTCTTGTCCACACTTAATGTTTCCTCTCCCTTACCCTGACTTCTTGAGCTGATTGAATGCATCATAATCCTTCCAAATTCTTGCCACTGTTTTAGACAGTGCAGTCATAAAGAAGAGCACAGATAAGAATACATATTCACATGCTCAATTCTGGAAACAGAGGCTGCTCTCAGATTGCATCCTGTGCCAAGTGAGAAGTGTGAAGAGTCGGAGTATGAAAAATGGACAGAGAAGAAGTGTGGGAAAATTTAAAAACTATAATTTCTCTCCCACCTTTTTGTTTCCATATCTTTCTTTTTTCTTCACATGTAAACAGCATTGATTGGATTTTAAATGCAAGGGCTGGCCCCAGACTTCTTTATGGGGCCAAAGAGGAGGACAAAAGAAAAAAAAAGAAAAAAGCAGAGAAGACACACAGATATCTGGGGATGAGATCACTGTATTTAGCATGTAGTGATGTTAATAGAGCTGGAGGATTCTTTCACTGCTCAAGTATGAATCCTTCTCATGTAGTGAAAATCATCACCGAGGATGCCATATCATAATGCAAAGCTGTCTCACAGCTAAAAACATGTATTAAAACTTCCATATGTATCTGCTGGCAAGTGATTGAATTTAATTCACTGTTGCTTTATTTAAAAAAATAAGAGATAGAAGACAGGTGATATATAATGTTTGACTTTATTATTTATTTTGCTAAATATTTCCCTTAATCATCATAATGGATATTTGCAAAATTTGTTGTCCAGTTTTTCCTGACAATGATATTTTGTCAGGACAAATTGCTAAATTAAGTTTCCATGGTGTTTATTGATTCTTAGACATGTCTTCCAAATATCCCAACACTTAAGGGCTTTTCATAAGAAAATCTGAAAGCAATGTAAAGTACATGACCATTTCTTTTTTTCTCACAAATGTATTTAATTTTAGCTCAACATGTTTGCATGTATATAATTAAATACCATGGTAATGGTTAAAATAATTATTTAGCTCCAAATGTATAGCTTTTGAGTAGGATGTGCAAATGATTAAAAATCTGTGTGGAAATGTAACTGTTGCTCAGGAAGGCTGTGAAATCTCAAGACTATGCTTGGGTGTGTAATTCATTTTTCTTTTTATAACTGTAATGATTATTTGAGAACTAACTTTCCCTAAGAAACTTCTCTTTAACAAAACTAAATACTCAGAAAGAAAAGCATTGTATAAATTAGCTGAGCGAATGATATGTGATTTGCTCCTTGTAGATCAATGAAAAATTGCAATCAAGGTAGAGAAAATGAACCATCAAATATAATATCACTTTGAGGAATTAAAAAATGTTTATGCATTCTTGACACTCTTTTAAAATTTTAATAGAACAGTTCAAAGCACTTGGATTCTGTAAGGCATTATGTGAAGGGATTGACTGAAGTCAAAATTCACTTTACCACCTTGTAAATCCACCTCAACAATGTCTATTGTTATCAGTTCATCTTACAAAATGAGGGATAGACTGGTGATATATAATGTCTGAACTTACTATTTTGCTAAATATGGTTTATTTTAAAATATAGTAATAATAAGAACTCAATTATAGCCTCATTGGAGTTTAACCAGAACATTTTAGAAGTGGAAAGATTATTAAAAATCATGTGGTTCAAGTTTTCAATTTATCATGTAACAGTGAAAGGCAGGTAAGGTCTTCTCACAAACAAGAATGCACCACAATGAAATCTACCTTCATAACAAAATTAAACACCTATTAATAGCTCAAAATTTTTGTGACACTGCCAAGATTCAACCCCAAATGTCCTAAAGACAGATATTCAATCACTTTCTGCTTTTCTTCGTTACCTTTATTTTGCTGAAATTTTAAAGCATTCCATTAATCATTACTCTAAGCATTCTGTCTCCATTAAATTGTTTCACCAACACCAACAGCATGACTATATTAGACACAAGCCATTTTTACTTCCACTTTGCAGATGAGAAATTTGAGGAACAAGGCATTTAGTCACTCATTAAAATCGCAGAGCTACCAAGTGAAGGAATATGGATATGAAATAGCATAATATAGGAGCTAAATCTTTGCTCACTACTTTGTACATGACTGTCTGAAGTAGTTAAAATTATTTTAAGAGAAGATGGTAATTGAGTAAGAGGCGCTGGCACCTGCCTCCCTAGATATACCAATGTAAAAACATGTACACACATCAAGTCTCCAACACAAGAATTGTGGAATCCAGGTGAGGGCCTGTAGATGAAATCTCTGGACTTGTCCCAGAAACAGGCAGACACCTGTTCCCTGCTCATTCAGGCCTGTTTGCACTTGTAACACCACCAACTTTTTGTGGGCCTGCTGTACATTTTTAAGATTGCACACTCAGAGACTATGAGGTTGAGGTGTGGCCTACGCAAGGCTTGCCTTGGTAGCTGAAGCTTCCCCATCACTTCATCCTGCAACCTTCAGCAGATGGAAGGAACCTCAAGACTCTCTTGGGATTCAGTGCCAGGTTGATGAAACTCATCATTGATCAGATTATAATGGTCCTTGTCCCCAAAGAAGTGACTGAAGACAGTACTACAGGATTTGTGTCAGTGCCTAGTGGAATTTTATCACCAGTGACTGATACATGAAACATCAAGTTAATTAGCATTTCTAGGCCAACCATAAAATCAGATTATTAAAAACAGGGGATATATCTGCATGTATCCGGAACTGCCAGGAAAGCATGATCTCACCTAAAGAGCAAAATAAGCTAGCACGAAGTCAGCCGTCTAAGAAACAGAAACTTCCAAATGAAGATCTGAAATTGCTATTTAAAGGAGAATCAGTGATATTCTAGGGAACAAAGATAAATGGGCCGATGTTCCCAAAGAGATTTTAGGGAGAGGTTGAAATAAACAAAATCACGTCAACAGTCATTGAAATAACTTTCCATCCAACAGCTGCATAATGCACAACCTTCTCAACAGCTCATGCTCCATTTTCTCAGATCTTACAGTAATTCAAAAACCAGATCTGAACACATTTATTTTAATAAAAAGAAGACAGATTTAATATGGTGCACAGATACAATTCTAATGAAATGATTCTCCCTCTTAAACATTCCTTCTCTCCTTTCTTCTCCCCTCAAATATTCCTAATTCTTGAAACATATCTTTAATTTACAATATAGTTAAAAGACTTAGTGCTGCAATAAAAAACTCCATTGAGTAAAAGTTCAGCAAACATAGAAAAATTTTTAAAATGTTTTAAATAATCTAAAAGAAAATAACACCAAATATTTTTCTAATCAAAATATAATACAACTGAAATTCAACAAGAAAAAGTTGGGGAAACCACAGAAGTAAATGGAGCTTAAACAATTTACTCCTCAGAAACCATTGCACCAAGTGAAAACACATAGGAAATTTCACGAATTTTTGAAATGAGTGAAAATGGAGATAGCACACAGCAACACCTATGGGATATGGCAAATGCACCAGTAAGGGAAAAGCAATCAACTCCTGTATCACATAAATAAATAAATAAATAAATAAATACCCAGAAAGTTCTCAAATGAGCCACTTATCACCACACATCAGTGATATATAGAACATATATAGAGAACTAGGAAACAAAAAATATAACAAATTCAAAATTGGTAACAGAGAAATAGCAACATTTAAGGCACAAATAACATAGAAACTAAAAAACAAACATATAATTTTGATTATTGCTCTTAGTAATTGTAAAGTCTGATTATCTGAATATGATCTGTAAGAGTTAACTGTAGAAATGTATAGTATCATAAAATAGGTCAATTAACCCAAACTATTTTCTGAACAATTTTTTTCTAAATTAGGTAATAACTGTGTAATTCTCACCTACCATATCCACCAGCCATTGTCTTTCCTTCTCTCCAACAACTTTGCAGACACTCAGTGCCTGGCCAGGTTGGTTGTTGAAAGTTCTTACTTACTAAAAAAGGCTATAGGCAAGTAATCTTGTAACAGAAACCCTCAAAAACCAGAGTGGCAAGCATGATTCCACTGTAAAATCTGAATATTGAATGCTAATTAAAACACAGTTGCATCTTGACTTAGCTAACTTGGGCCCTGAGATGGCAGAGTACAAATGGCTGAAACTAGGGATCTTTCCTATCACATCTCTTCCTTGCAGAACTTTATTTGGCTCCCCATGAGAAACTGTGTTAATGCCAGAGTCTAGCATCTCCCATCTGGGAGAACAGACAGGACTAGGAAGACAATTGTGTCCATAAACAGCTTCATCTATCTCCTCAATTTCCCAACTTTTTTTTCCCTTTCTTTGCCCATAATCCCAAATGATTAGTTTTTAAAGTCTATTTTGCTATAAAAAATGTTTAAATAGTGAATAACAGAAAAATGCCTTGTTAATATGACTTGTAAGCATTACAAGTGAAATTCTACATGCGTTGCATTATTCCAAGATCAACTTGGACACATCAGATGGTAAAGTGGCACTATGGCTTCAGGAGTATTGTGGCAATAATCTTCCACCATGTTTTAGTTTATCTCCTTCAAATAGGATTGTCACCAGGAATTAAACCAGAGCCCCTGCAAATTCTGTAGGCTGAAGTCCCTCACAGCTCTCTCTTAATCCTGACAGTTAGCATTTGTTTCTCCTATTTTTGAAGAACATTTTTCTGTTCTGAAAAAAACACATGTGGTATAAATTGTGTTTTTGTAAAAATAGTGCATTTCTTGGTCCACAATGCAGGCAGGGCTTCCTAGGTTTTGCTCATGAGGCAACCCTAAGTTTTTGGTGAAACTTCCAGTGGGGAACTTCATACCACTGATAAGTTCCTGCTCTATAGAGAGCATCATTTTATCATTCTGAAACTCTGCCCTGAATGTCACCGAGTTGTCATCCTACATAAATAGATAAATGTGAACATTCTTGCTCTGATCAGCAACAGGACACCTTGTACAGATTTCAGAGCTCATAAAAGACATCTGCTGGTCAGTTCATCCCAGTGTCGGCAAGTCTGCCATTAGCTATTCTGTAAGGAATGCCACTTTCTCTTTTTGTTCTATGAGCCAAAACAATAGGGCACTCTCCGCTGGAAGAGCTGTTGATTCCTTCAAAGTTCAGTTAAAGCCCACATTTTTCCCTTCTGAATAATGTATGAGCTTTGTTCCCCCATGTGCTGCTAATCTAGTATGGAGGCAACTTTCAACAGCTTTAGCCTGCTTGCCTGATGTCACTAAGAAAACTTCAGTAATTCAAATAGGAGGACCTTGTGATCTAACTTGGTTTGGCAGAGGGTTGTGATGAAAAGCTGATGGCGAGAGGAACTCAAAGAAATATGTGAGGGCGTGGAAGTTCTCAAAGATACTGGCCTTTGAGTCTACATTCAGATCAGAGTGTCTCACTTCACTGGCTCGTGCTAGCCAAAAAGATAAACTGTGCTCCTAATGCACAGCATGAACAGACTTTCTATAGAAGAGTTATCTCTTACATTGCTTTTTTATGAAATGCAGGGCCCAGTGTGCAACCAATACTTAAAACCTTACTATTCTTAATGGCTCTCATGAGAAGCAAACCTCTGTTGCTTACCCGTGTGCTAATTCTAGGAATTCAGCATAGGATTATCAGAAACTCCATTCCTATGCTAGCTAACCCACTCCCACAGCATTAGTCTATCTATTGAGGACAGACCCTCATGACATAATCACCTCTGTAGTTCCCATCTTTCACCATTATTGGATTGGGTGTTAACATTCTGCAACTTGGATTTTGAGGGAATCATTTAAACCATAGTTTCGTCTATTTTATAACTTTGCTTCAAGCTATCCCTGAAGCTCATAGGAACCTCTTCTAATGACCTCAGACCATGTCAACTGAAAAATCAGCGTGGGCCTTGTGTTGATTTCTGTGTTGTAGTTTGCCAGTATCTGCCCTGCTTGAACTTAGTGGGCCATATAAGAGTGGAAGAATGGGAGTTGATGGAGACGAAGTGAGGGTATTTTCTGTGTTCTGCTTCCAAAGAGCCCTTTGCTTCTCTTGTGCCCGGCACAATGGCCATGGAAAAGCAGGACCAGCATTCTTCTGGTGACTCATCATAGATTTGAACATTACAGCCACAGTCTGCCTCCATCTAGTCATTTTGTAAACATTTAGATTAATGTGTAACTTTACTAGTTAGAAAACTTTTCAGTTGTGATTATGAGAGCATTCAAGAAAAAGTGGCATAAGACAAGGGGTTATTATCTCATGCAGAAGGAATTCTTGAGTCTAGACAATTTGCAAGTTTAGTTAATTTAGTAGTTTCACAGTATCAGGGTCCCAAATGCTAAGTACTTCTATAACTTGTTCCTATTCTCTTTGTGGTTTTGAGGTGGAGGAGTTAACACACATAGACCACAGTCCATAAGCAGCACCAGCAGGATCCTAGGCTCAGAAGAGCTCCATGTTTGGACATTACCACTCTGTGCTCACTGTTCTGAAATTCTCAGTAATTTTACTTTGAATTTGTGTTTCCAAATGAATTATTGGAAAAAGAAGCATGCTCTAGGGCTTGTAGCCTAATTCACATATAATTCTATCCTATGTCCATGCTGGACTTGGTCCAAGACCACTTGTCCTCTAATCATTGCCAAATAGGTGGAGGTTCAGGGAGAGTCTGGCTCAAGATATGTTCACCTTGCATGCTTGTGAGACCCCATTTGCCTCTGAGGTCTCATCACAACCATACAAAATAAAAACTACCAGGACATGTCAAGAAGGAAAGAGATATGGTTCAAAGCTTTAGGTTTCATTTGACTCAATAACTTTTTTTACCTGACTTTATTGCAAAGGTTCTTTAGAAGAAACAGACTAAAATTTTTTTTGCATGCACTCCCTAGCTCTGTAAAATTCATTTAAAACACATGAGCAAATGGCTGGCCAACAAATAAGATGACTCTGATTGGCATAGACCAGTAAATATCCCCATTTAGTCAAGGATGATTTCCTTATGTGAATTGGTGGCTAAGCCAAACATTCACACAAAGTCAGAGTCTTGAGGCAAGGAAGGATGAAAGTGGGATGGAGAGACTAGGATTTGGGTAGAAAACCAACAGTGTTGGAGGTTGGCATTGTGGCAGGGATTGTAAAACTTCTTCCTGTGACAACAACATCTCATATGGGGTGTGGTTATAGTCCAAGCTGCTCCACTTATGATCCAGTTCCCTGCTATTGGCCTGGGTAAAAGAGGATACCTTGGACCAAACACTTGGGCCCCTGCCACCACATGTTGTGCCTGAACAAAGTACTTGCCTTCACCTGGCCCGCACATGGCCACTGAGGCATCTGGTAAGTAAAGCAGTAGACGGTTACTCTCTCTCTCTCTCTTCCTCTTTGAAGGATAGCTATGTTGGCTAGAAGACAGAATTACCTGGGTTCTGGCAAATCAGAGAACTGTTTCGAAATGAAAGTCTGTGGAACCATTGACTGATTCTCTAAGAATCTTTTTGTGCTATTTAAATACCTTTATTTTATTTTTGCTAAAAATTATCCTCAAAATTGCTACCTTTTTACATTTTCTAATTCACATATCATGCTTTTCTCCTTTCAGAGCATATAAAGTAAACTAACCTGCCAGGAAGAGATACTAAAACAATTCAGTATGTTTACTTTGGTTGAATTCTTGCTTTTATTTGGGATTGAGTATCAAACTCAATTGCAAATTAATTTTGCCTTCTTTTCACATCAAGCCCTCAACTGTTGAACAGGCTGTGCAGATATAGTTCTTTAACTGTTGCTCCGTAAGACATTCATGCCAGCCGTTCAGTACCTGTTCAGGTACACTCCCATCGAGGTACTCAGGAAACGCACTGTCAGAAGCCTGACTGTTCCCTGAGGCTTCCTTGGGCATTAGGGAAAACATTTGTCAACTTGGAAAGACCTCAACATCGTGCGTACTAAGCCCACCACATTCCATTCACCACTTGCACATGGTACAAATTCATATATTGCAAAGCCACACCCAGAAAAATACACACTGTAATCCACAAAACTGCACTCCTGTGCAGAAACACTGAAGATTTCTTCTGCACAGGAATTCTGAAAATGAAGGTCGGAGTCTGAGGTTTTCACCACAAGGCCTCCACCAGGATTAACACAGCTGCCTGGCAAAGTAAAGGGCTCAGACGGGCCAAACACTTCACTTAAGTACAAGAGTGGAACACCCAAGCATGCAGGGATGTCTCACTGATCATCCCATAGTTATAAAACTAGGCTATAGCTCAGCAGTGTTGGTACATTGGGTTTGGCGATTTTTTTTATGTCCTTCTGAGGTTTCTTAGCATTGTTCTATTTTTTAAAAAAGATTTATTTATCTTTTTTACAGACTCAGATATACAGAGAAGAGGAGAGGCAGAGGGAAAGATCTTCTATCCATTGATTCACTCTCCAAGCAGCTGAATGGCTGGAGATCACCAGATCCAAAGGGAGGAGACAGGAGCTTCCTCTGGGTCTCCCATGTGGGTGCAGAGTCCCAAGAATTAGGGCCATCCTTTACTGCTTTCTCAGGCCACAAGCACGGAGCTTGATGGGAAGTGGGGATGCCAGTATTAGAACTGGCACCCATATGAGATCCTGATGTGTGCAAGGTGAGGACTCCAACCACTGGGCTATTGCTCTGGGCCCTCTTAGCTTTGTTCTGATCTCAAACCAATAACACAGCTAACCAAAATCTCCTACCTAGAAACAATGAACAAAAGGATGAGGTAAGTAGTGGATATATGTTAGTACTGGAAAGCAATAATTTGAACCCTTAAAAAAACACTGTTCATTGAGCAATATCTTTGCTGCAGTGATGAGCAGGATGAAAACAAGATTTCTATTTCTAGAATATTGCAGGGCATTAATGCTAACTCAAAGTATTTTATATGACACTGAAGTATGGTGGCACTTCCAAAAGTTTTTAGAGGAATAGCATTAAATGACATATTTATTTTTGAAAAAGATAATGGAAACCTGTGTGTAGTTTTTTCATAATAACCATTTCTCATGAAATCTTTGAGAGCTGCTTCAAATGTTGGAGATGCAAGTTTTATAATATGGAATAGCAACACCAGATAATAAGGCTTATTAGAATGTTATGCAACACAGTAAATGGAATTTCCTGTCCTTTGGTCTAAACTCCTCATTTACAGAGTGAAACTGAAATCTCTTTAAATTGTGTGATTTCTGTTGAGTCATGTGAAAGCCATGTGCTCTCAGTCCAGTCATTCCTAAATAAAGAGATATTTAAAAATGAATGGGGAGGGGTGCAACATGATGTTTCAGTGGCTAAACCCTTGCCTTACGTGCACTGGGATCCCATATAGGTGCTGGTTTGGGTCCTGCCTTCTCTAGTTCCCATCCAGCTTCCTGCCCGTGGCCTGAGAAAGCAGTAAAGGATAGTATAAAGCTGTGGGACACGGCACCCACTTGGGAGATCTGAAAGAAGCTCCTGACTCCCGGCTTCAGATCAGCTCAGCTCTGGCTCTTCTAGCCACTTCGGGAGTGAAAGAACAGATGGAAGGTCTTTCTCTTTTTTTTTTTTTCTGTAATTCTTCCTTTCCAATAAAAATAGATAAATCTTAAAAATATGTATATATTCAGAGCAAATTTTCTCAAGTTAGTTAACTTAGCCAAATAAATTTTATGTGTTTCACAGTCTTAGGTTCAATTTGGCCAAAAGCCAGCATCATTAACTCTGATAAGTTGATGATCTTTTTTGGAACTGGCCATTTTCCTATGACTGGGATCAGTCAGTTGGTTCTAGAGCTGAAAAAGCCGAATAAATACAAAAGGTCCATTATTTACCTCTGGTCAACATGTTCAAGAAATCTCTTCTGAGACCAGGGAAACAGCAATAGTCACACACTGGTGATGAATATATGACCCAGAGCGTGGGGAAGCCTGTTACAGTGTCCCTGTAAACCACACTTAATTGACTGTGTAGTGTTTTCCTCCCCATACCTTTCGGTTGGGCAAAAGATATGGGGTAACAAGTCTGGGGAGCAATTGCAGCTTGAGTAAAGCAGCTGACTCAGGCAGAAATTAAAGTCCTGTCCTAGCTCTTTGCTCACACAGAGAAGGTGATGCTAGAACAGCAGGAAACCATGCTTCATCAAGAAGAGGATTACTTTATGCAGAGTATTTCTTTAGCTTTGTCCTATTTTAACAATAATTAAATGATATGTGCACATTTGGCTCCTAGTTTTGGTGCTTATCTGGTATAAGCCTGTGAGCATAGCCAGGCCATGTGATCAAACCAGTTCCCCAGGCCACAGGATTCTGTTACTCAGGGGTCAGCACATTTTTCTAGTAAAAAGCCAGATAGTAAGTATTTGGGGTTTTGTGGAACATGTGTTCTCTGCTGGCATTACTTAGCTCTGCCAGCTTCATGTGAAAGTAGCTAAAGACAAGTTGTAGAGAAATGGACATTGTTGTAACCCAGTAAAACTTTATTAACAAATTGGGAAACTGTTTCGCCAACCTCTACTCTGATGGTTCTGAAGATCCTGATCTAGCTATAGAGAATGAGAGGCAGGCCTTAAGAGCTTCAGGAAGCTTTTAACTTGAAAGAAAGCCATCCCCTTGTGGAAGAAAAAGACAGGGGTCCCCAGGAATATTAGTTGTCTTTAGGAGTCTGGGTAAGGAAGTGCTGCAGTTCCAGGCCTGCCAATGGCCCACTGAGGCTCCCCTAGAAAAGTTCAACCTACTCTGCATGCGTTGGCTAATCTGATGCTATTACCACCTTCTGCACAGTCGTCACACTAGATTGTGGCAATCTGTCTATTGCCTGCATCTCACTGCATCTTGAAAAAACTGAGCTCTGTTGACAAGGTTACAGACACTGAAGACTGGATATTTTGGTGGATGATTTAATATGGTTTTGGTCAGTGCACATAACTTGCAGGCAGAGAGACATATGGCCTGAGCTTGTGGGGTGTGTGTGTGTGTGTGTGTGTGTGTGTGTGTGTGTGTGTGTGTGTGTGTGTAACAGAAAATACTGTCATCTGAATAAACAGGAGGTTTAATCCTAGATGCCAAATTGACTGAGGCAGGCACACAAGCGAACAAAGCTAACCTCAGCCTCCACTTCCTCCTCCCCCAAGAATCTATTAAAAGACTGAGAAAGGCTGCTTAGCATCAGAGAGTGGGACATGATGCTAAAGCTCACATTCTCTGGTGTCAGAAGCAGTAGCAGCTGCAGCCAAGTTTCAATGCCAATCACCGCAACTGCCATGCCTCAGTACATCCCCAAACTCACAGGCTGAAACTCGAGGACTTTCAGATGCTGGGGGTCGGGAAAGGAAGCAGAACCAAGCATGTGTTACAGGGCCCTAGAGGATAGGTGTAGGCAGACAGAATTCAAGGCAGAAAGAGCAGTCAGTTCTGCCAGTGGTAAACTTTACTTTGTCTCTGCAGTAAGACTTAGTGGGGGAATATACCAAGTGACAAAGAAGCAGCTTTTGATCTGGAAAAGAAAAAGAGGCAACAAATCCCAGAGACTGCAAAGTTGGCTAGCTCTTCCACATGTTTGCTCATGGAGACACAAAGTGAATTGTTTATCAAGTCAATAGTATTTTTCATTAAATATACATTATAGAATCTTTCAGACACACAAGAATGGTCTAAAATAACAAACACTGTGTATATACTATGCAAATCTATTGAGGCTAACAGAATTGCTGTAGTTATGGTTTATTTTTTCAGAAATAAAAAACTAAAATACTAGTGAAGCACATCATTATGGACAGAGTTGAAGTCCCCTGTGTAACTCTCTCTTCTGTTATTTCCATTGCTGTGTTCTCAGAGGTAACTCCAGTGTTCAGATTGCATAATGTTACTATGTAAGGTATGTGAAACAAATGAAAAAGAGAAAAGATACTGTTAAGTCAAAGCAAAAATTTGAAATTCATCCTGTTTTGCATAATATGACTTCCTGTGAATTTTTTGAGAATCTCTCATGTACATATACATTATATTATTTTTCATGCTTTCATTTTTTATAGAAATGTTATATTCTTAAAATTTTATTAATTTCTTTTGTATTTGAAAGATAGAGAGAGAGAGAGAATGGAGAAGATAGCTTGCATCCAACTGACAGCAACAACCAGGGCCAGGTAGGTCAAAGCCAAACTCCCAGAGGTCACATGACATCTTCACTGCTGCACCAAATGCCAGTCCGATGTTGTGCAAACTTTGGGGGCACTTTTTCCTCTGAAGAAGTTTGAAACTTCAGTGTAAAAAATCTTGGTAATAATTTCCTTCGCAATTTGAGCATTTTTGTCATTTTAAAGTTTTTTTCTATTTTGAGAGCATCAACTATTTTCTTATAAACATTTTCTTCTTTAAGTTTTAGCATTGCCCAGTACTGATTTCCTTTTATCCAAACAGATGCTTGATTTTAATGTATAATGCCTATGTGTCTGACAGCCATTTATTGAATTATCTTTTTCTCTCCCTGACCTACAGGACCACCCAAACCTTCCTTTCATAGCTTCTGCTAGTCCACTTGAGTAGTAAGTGCTGAGCACAGTACTTGGCACCTCCTTTGGAGGCTCTGGGATGGTCTAAGTAGTGGCTCCTGTGCTGTGATTCAGCAACAGTATAAAATTTGAACATGGAGGGATCTGTCCTTGTGAATTTGTGACTTGAGGTGAACAAACTCTGGAGAGAACTTTTGACTCCAGACCTATTTAAAATCATAAGTGAATTAGTCATGCTAAGCTCATATGCTATTATCATGAGTTTTGCCTCCAGAACATCAGAATGAATCACAGCCAAGGTATGAGACATGCTCAGCAGTTCTGCAAACTTGAGTTAACCATCCACTTTCATATAGTCCAGGTTTGAGAACTGTAATTAGTTGGCCTACAGTAAACACACTTCTATTCATGTGAATTGTGAGCCATGTGCATCTGAAATCTCATGTTATTTAGAAAGTTTGTTTTCTTTAAAAAAATGGCTTGGCAAAATAATATTGTAATTATTCCAATTCAGCTTTCTGGACTTTAACATGGCACAGATCCAGACTGGGCTTTAGGGAAAAAAACAAAACAACTCTCTTCAGCTATTTTAATTAACAATCACAACCACAACAAATCAACTACTTGAGGAAAAACTTCACAAGCAACCTTATGGTGGAGATTTCTGCTAATGGAAATAGCAGGAAAAGGCCAAGAAATGAAAAGGAAAAAGAATCTTGGACACTTGCAATGATTAGGTTACCATAGGAAGCACTTTCACATATACTTGGCTGTTTAACATTTACCATAGTGCTCAAAAATGTTACTTAGAAGTCTACTTTTAGGATGAGAAATGAAAGTTTTAAAAGCCTGGTAAGCCTGGTGAGGGTACAGGATTGGGAACCATTAGGTCAACACTCAAACTCAGATCTGCATTACCCAATGTATTGTCTCATCCACACTTCAAAGTGGCTTCTGGATCTAGCATTTGAAAATGTTGCTCTTAGAAGAACCATATCAGAGGGACATCCAAACCAGGGATCAAGGGAAAGCTCAGTGCTAGAAGAGTTTGACATCTCCATGTCCATGATCTTGAGTCTACATTGAAGTAGGCCCAAACTACAACTGATGCTAGGACCACCCAATCCCTGACATCTGTATCATCCTCACCCAGGACCTTGTCATGCTATCAATGGTGACCTCAACAATGGTCAAATCAACACTGCATCAGCAGTATCTCACTCTACCAACCTCACAGTGTCTCCAAAATTCCCAGGGTGTTTAGATTTTAAAAAGAAAATAAGATATGCTAGTAATAACTGACATGAAGCCACAAATATGGCTTTGGAATTCTTTATTATATTTTTTGCTGTGAAACAAGTAAATATTCACTGTAAATTAGGGGGGAAAAGATAGTACATGGGCCTGTCAGTTCACATAAGATTTTGTTGCTAAATGAGTTTTGGAGCTTTGGGATTTGGAGAGTTGCAGATAATGGCTTGTGTACCTGTCTCATTATAACTGCTTGCTTTGGGGAGACTGTAGTGACTGTTTACAGAAGAATGAAATCACAAGCAGAGAACTCTGACCAGCAGTTTGCCATCAACAAGACAGTTCTCATACCATATTTCACCCTCAGAACAATAACAGTCTATAATCTTTGTCTATTCATGAAGCTGCTCAGAACCAGAAAGCTGGAGACATTGGAGAGGGGCAGATAGCCCATAAACAGGAGACCTGGAAACAGTATGGCCCTCTGACCTGGACAGGGAATGCAATGATAGTGGGTACTATTTCTGATTTAATGCCTTCCTATGTCAGAACAGGCAAATCACTAAAGCTCAGCAAAGTTCAATTTCTTTGTCTATAACCTGGGGACAATAATATTGTATGCCTTGCTTAAAGGATTATGGTGAGAAACAGATTCTATTTTTCTATGTCAATAAAATGCATCATTATCACCATACACCTGCATCTGTTTGGCTGACAGCCTGCATAGGGACCTGTCTGTACTCCCTAGTGAATTCATCAGAGCTTCTTGTAAGATGGGCACAAGGGGCCCTATCCTATCCCGCTGAGCCTGAGCACAGTCCCACATATGCAAAGCACTCAATTTTTAAAACTCTCAGCTGATCTCTGAGCAGTCTATTCTCATGATATGCAAATTTAGAGGACATTTAGGACAAAAAATGTAGAACATCGTGTTTCAATTTTGGACCTCAAAGTATTTAATTCAGGTAATAAAATATGCATTATACCACATGCTTTCTTGCACATTTGCATGTAGTACAGAGATATGTATTTGGATGGAAGTGATCTTTCTTTTCATTATAATCTTTTAAGGACCTCACTAGTGATGCCAAAATCTGCTCCATTTGAAAACTGTTGAAAACATGTCTGTAAACACGTTAGAGGGAACATCATTATTCTAGGAGTTCAGTTAAAATGTAGGTCAAACCTGTCCTTGCCTACATATTTGGTAGGTCATCATTTGCACCATAATGTCAAATACAAATTGGATATGATGATATCTTTCTCAACACTAGCATAATGGACACATTTTAGCACATTGGTCCTTCTTTCTAATTTTAGACACATCAAATCTCATATACATAAACCTATATGTTTAACCTATTATGTGTATGAGTATCTGTTGTGCATATATATATACACTACATGTATGTGAATGATAATTCATGGAAGTATTTCCATTTACAAATATGGCTCTGTAAATTAACTACAATATGAAGTAGTGAATATTAAACAGAACAGTTGCAGTGTACTCACTCACCTCTAACATAATGACAATCATGGAAATGAACAATTTGATTAATGTTATATAAGAAAATTACCAGTTTTCCTGAGGGCACAATAAATTTGTATACAAAATATATATGTAGGGCCCGGCGCGGTGGCGCAAGTGGTTAAAGGTCCTCGCCTTGCACCCCCGGGATCCCATATGGGCGCCGGTTCTAATCCCGGCAGCCCCGCTTCCCTTCCAGCTCCCTGCTTGTGGCCTGGGAAAGCAGTCGAGGACGGCCCAAAGCTTTGGGAACCTGCACCCGTGTGGGAGACCCGGAAGAGGCTCCTGGCTTCGGATCGGCATAGTATCGGCCCGTTGCGCTCACTTGGGGAGTGAATCATCGGACGGAAGATCTTCCTCTCTGTCTCTCCTCTCTGTATATCCGCCTTTCCAATGAAAAAATAATAAAAATAAATCTTTAAAAAAAAAAAATATATATATATATATGTATGTCAGGTGTCCATATGGCATCCTTGTTTTGCAGAGCTGACTTAAATCACTGTGTTGCAATGGTTTCTCCTAATTTGCATTGTATTCATTGACATTATTTGGTTTAAAAATCTGAGTGAAAGTGATTCATTTTGCATTTGAAGGTTCTCTTTGCTAGAGTGATTTTTGTGAGGAACTCAACCAAATCAATTGTTTTTATTGTTATTCCTAGATGGTGCTAATACTCAGTTGTCATTTTTCTTGTTAATACATTCCTCTTAGGTCATGGCGTGGTGGCACAATGAATGAAGTTGTAGTTTGCTTCACCCATGTCTTGGGCAGAGTGTGAGCTCCTGTCCTGCTTGCTCTGTGTGCAGGCAGTAGGTGACGAGTGCAGTGACCCACTTAGGGGAGTGTGATGGAGTCCCAGGCTCTCAGGGTTGGCCTGCCCTCACCTGACTTTACAGGTATTTGAAAAGTGAAGCAGTCAGTGGAAGATCTCTGTCCCTCTCTTTTTGTTATTCAAGCAGATGAAAAATATAAATATCTAAAGATTTATTTATTTGTTTATTGAGAAGTCAGATATACAAAGAGGAAGAGAGACAGAGAGGAGGATCTTCCGTCTGTTGATTCACTCCCCAAGTTGCCACAACAGCTAGAACTGAGCGAATCCTAAGCCAGGAGTCAGGAGCCTCGTCGGTCTCCCACATGGGTTTAGGGGCCCAAGGCTTTGGGATGTCCTCTACTGCTTTTTAAGGGCACAAGAGGAAGTTGGAAGGGAAGCAGAGCACCTGGGACCCAAACCAGCACCTATTAGGGATCCCAGTGCATGCAGGATGAGGACTTTAACCAATAGTATACTGCAACAGGTCTAAATTGAATGTTTTTTAAAAAGAATTTTTAAATTTGGGAAAAAAGAAAAATGTGAATTGTGATTGAACATATACACACGTACATATGTATGTATGTATACATGGATACTTTAAAATGGAGAAATTTTTCATAAGTCATCATGTATTTGCATCATGTATTTGCATGTATTTCAAGAATTTTCTGCAAAAGTAAATTTAGGGTCTGGTGCAGCAGGCTAGCAGCTAAAGTTCTTTCCTTACACGCCCTGCGATCCCATATGGACACCGGTTCTAATCCCAGCAGCCCCACTTCCCATCCAGCTCCCTGCTTGTGGCCTGGGAAAGCAGTCAAGGACAGCCCAAAGCCTTGGGACCCTGCACCCTTGAAACCCAGAAGAGACTCCTGGTTCCTGGTTCCTGGCTTCAGATGGGCTCAACTCCAGCAGTTGCAGTCATTTAGGCAGTGAAGCAATAGATGGAAGATCTTCCTCTCTGCATCTCCTCCTTTTTGTATATCTGACTTTCCAACAAAAATAAATACATCTAAAAACAATAATTTATATTTTTAGTTGTAGTTTCCATGAACTTTTAAAAATCCCCTCAGGTGTATACGCATATTGTTTTCAAATTGATTTTGTCATTTCTTTGCTGGTACTCTCACTTTATTGTTTTTAAGATTTATTTCTATTGGAAGGCAGATTTACAGAGAGAATAAGAGAGAGAAAGACCTTGCATATACGGGTCTACCACCCATGGGCCTCAAGGGTAGCAGCTAAGCCAGTAGGCAGTCAAGAACCAGAAGCCACGGGCTGTCTGGGTCTTCCATGTGTGTGCATGGTCCCAAGTCGGTGGTTCATCCTCCCTTGCTTTCTCAGGCAACAAGCAGTGAGCTGGGTTAGAAATGGAGCAGTTGGGACACAAATGGGTGCCTCTTTTGGGTGAAGGCACTTGCAGACGTAGGATTAACCAATTGAGCCACATGTTTTCATTGTTATAGTCGAATATACCAAGTCCTGTCTGTTGCTTCAAGGAAATCTAATAGGAGGTAAGATGGAAACTGAGGCTGATGTTCTTAAAACTTGTCATTGCTTATAATCAGTCCTTAAGTAAAGTTAAACTTGCTTTGAACTTCAGTCTTGCTTGATTGGTGATAAACCACTAAACCCTGTTCAGATGAAACATGCCATCTCAATATTATAAAAACAGAGCTGTGAAAGAGTGTACTAAGATTTATATTTTAAAAAACAGCTGATATGGCATGCAGTTACAAGGCAACAGGCCATCTTTAATTGTTTTGTGAACACAAATTTACAGGTAAAAGTAAAAGCTATACTATTAATGTAGATGCAAAACTTTGTCATCTTCAACTTACACAGTTGTTGCTTCATTGATTAGTATCTGCTAGGTTTCAAAAGAAAAGAAAAGTGACTTTTGCCTTACTATTTTTGAAGATATAACATTCAAAACTTGAGATTTCAGAATACCAATGTGCTGCCAACTTAAAGGGACACTTGGCACAATGCATGGAATTTTTTTTCATGCTGTCTTGTAGAAGGTTTTATGGGGATCCTTGAGTTCAAGCCGAGTTAGAGAAAAATTGTGTGACGGAGGGCCTAGAGATATTGAACAATTCAGGTGGGCTCTTGGGGTGAAGTTAACTGGAGATGGGCATGCACCCTGGATGAGACACAAGAGATAGAAAGACTCCTCTCGAAGTGTTAACCTACTGAGGACTGGCACAGGGGCTGGTGTGGCTACTCATCCCTTTTCAAGTGCCAGGATTCCTTATGGGGGCCGGTTCATGTCCTGGCTGCTCCACTTCCCATCCAGTTCCCTGCTTGTGGCCTGGAAAAGCAATGGAGTATGGCCCAAAACCTTGGAACTTTGCACCCACGTGGGAGTCCTGGAAGAATCTTCTGGCTACAGATTAGCTAGGCTTCACCTATTGTGGAGTGATCCAATGTATAGAAAATGTTTCTCTATGTCTCTACTTCCCTCTGTATTTGTTCAAATAATAAATAAATGAATCTTAAATAATTAAGTGTTAAGGCAGTGGCCTCAGATTTTCTTAGCATCCTTTGTTGGTAGAGTCTGGTTAAAGTACAGGTACAATTGTCACAATTGACTACAATTTACGAGGCATTCCAAAGGTATTGTAATATCAAAATAATAACCAACATTGTTATTTTCAGGTATGTGAGTTTTAAAGCTGACATTTCAGCCCTCTGGCCATTTTTCAAGACATTACGTAACACATTACCTCATCATGACGAGAGGGGAATGTTTTCAAAAACATAGTCATAGAGTGCTTCCACAAAGCCCACCCTAGGTCTTAGAGCAAAGCCTAGATGTTTGGACCTCCTTCAAGCGGCCAGAGGCATTATGACAACTATTCACTTGCAATAATATCACTGAACCCTTCAACAATCTCTATTCTACTTAGGACAGAACTCTCTGCAGGTAGACTAAGACACAAATTGTATAATTCTGTTGATGGGGTGGGGAGAGGAGGAAGAGCTTGTGGTAGTTGTGACTAAAAAAAGTTCTATTTCCCTTTTACATTTTTATTGAACTGGGAAGACTTATTCATCAGCAAAGCTTTGCTTTTGCAATACCACTTCTCAGAGGACACATTCCCTGAATAGGGACAGGCTTGAATTTACAGGCACAGAGAGGAAGTAGTGGCTGACAAACACACCACTAAGATCGTGCAGAAGAGACGTTGTTGGCAGCAAAGCCAGATTCAAATAGGAATGAGTGTGGCTAAGAGACTGTGAGTGCAGGAGCGGGTAGTCTTGCTCAATCCCCATTCATCTTTACAGAGTCAGGACTGTGTCTCCCCCTCTCCCCAAGGATGTCTACAAGCAATTGGCTCAATACTCTCCTTATCCAATATCACATTGCCCATTATTTCACATCCAGAATTTCTGAAAGATTAGCCAGGATAATGGTTCTTAATGCTCATTGCACTTAACAGTCTCTTCAGGGGCTTTAAAAAGAATGCCAGCACCTGAGCCTCACTGAATAGCTCTTCTAATTCAGGTGGTGTAGGCATCATAATATTTAAAAATCTCACCAGTTTATTCTAATGTATACTGAAGGTCAACAACCATTGACATCCATAGGGGTGTGTGAGGAAGATAAACCTAGTGACATTTTGCAGGGAACACTGGAGTAGGGAAAGACTAGATATGGAAAACAGATTTGCCAATTCTATCAACATTCAAAAAGAGAATAATTTGTAGTCATTGCAAATGGAATGACTCCACTCAAAATCTTTGCTTAAGCCATATATGGTATCTTGCTTAAATGTCATTTTAAAATGTCTTCTCCTGGGGTAAAAGATAAAACACAATCAAAAAGTGTTTATAATGAAAAGAATTTGTGACTGACCATGATTTGGAGTTATTTCCAAGAAGTATTTTGCTTAGTTACGAGTTTTTATATTAACTTTCTTTTACGTTCAGGAGAGACACGTATATCCTCATACCTAGAACCCCTTACTTTCTTAGGTGAACTTTCCCCCTGGATGGTCTGACTGATGGTCAGGGAAGTTTAATTCAACCACATTGGTGGTGAAGAAAGCAGAACAGAAAGCCATCCATTCATTACACTCTAGAAATGCAGGGGACTGCTAGGAACGTCTTTTTTTTTTATGGAATAATAATTTAATGCTCTCTGTGGCCCTGACTCAAAGTCAAGCCTGGGCACAGTTAGAGCCAAGGCTAACCACAGGTGAGGTTGGTGAGGTAGGGGCAAGGTTCTGGGGCACAGGGTGTCAGGAGCTCATAGCTAAGGGCCCGGCCTGGGTGGCAGGGTGGCAGGTTCAGCAGGGGCGCAGGCTAGAGAGCTAGGCAGCTGAGGAAGTGCTGCCGGCACTGGCTCCCTTGTCCCAATCCTCCACAGCCACAATGGTGGCCTTGCAGAAGAAGCAGACTTTGTTGTTCATGAGGTGCTGGTTGATGCAGGCTTTGCAGGATTTGTGGCTACACGGCTGGAAGACAGCAGAGATGGGGTGGGCGTAGCAGATGGGACACAGGTCTTCCTCACTGGTAGGCAGGGACGCAGCCACGACCTGGGCAGATGCCAAGGTCAAGTGTGCCAGCATCTGCTCCACCTGTCAGAAGACAAAAACATTTGAAACATTTGTTATAGAGCATATCCATGATGTCGCATATTTCTCTTTTATGAAAAATGGGAGAAGTCAGAGAGAAAAGAATGATCCCAAATTGCCATATCAGTGCTGGAAAATATAATAATCCATTCAAGGACTAGTTCATTGTATCAAAAATGTATTATTCAAATAACACCACAATTAACTAATCCTTGACCTGATTCTAAAACATTTTCATGAAAAAGAAAAAAAAATCAATATTTTTACTACCCTAAACATTAATTTTAAAATTATTAATTTGTCATACTATACTATACTATGTGCTGCACCAAGCACAATAATCTATATAATGAAAAATAAGGAATAATTTATGCTCTTTAGATGTAAATTTTCAATGGAAAAATTGGTCAATAAGCTATTAAAATTTAAGGTAACATGTAATACATTGTGTCTTTTAAAAAATAGCATTAAAGAAGAGCTAACCTCTGACTTGGAAATATTAGTGGTCTAGGTGTGTAATGCTTCATAAAGGAAAAATTTAGACAGCATCCAATAAAGTGTACAAGAGCAGGAAGAAGGGGCCACATTCTCTTGGTAGCTAGGCTATCATGAGACCTGAGAAGAAAAAGAAGGCATGGTAAAATACAGAGTGTTGCCTGGTTGCCTCTGGGCTGCATGGGTGGAGTGGGATAAGTTCAGACAAGAAAAGCAGGTTAGACCATCATCATGGAGATCTTTGAGTAACTGACCAAGCAATGTGGATCCTATTTAATAAGCAGTAAGCAATTCCTGAATATTCTGAGAGCACAATGGAGTACATACATAACACAGTATTTCAGGAAGGTAAATCTGATGATGAGGCATTGAATGAACCAGAGGGAAGAAAATTATCCCGTCAGGTAATTTTAACAATGCAAAGGCATGGGATTTGCCAATTTGTAAATTAGAAAAAAAATCTTAGGAGAAATTCCTAAGTTTCCCAACACAAGAAAGGTAAGGAAAAGAAATGGGAAGCATTCTTTAAGGACCTCAGTCATTCTATCCTGCCTCTATATTGGTTGCTTCTCTCTTTAGACTGAAGAACATGCCAGTCTTCTTGCCAAGCTACAGAGCAAACCTGAAAGGTGAACTGTGGTCTGGAAGTTAGTATTCATCCTTCAGCGATAGCCCACCAGCAGAGTCTAGTCCAGGGACATATGTGTGCACTGGCAGAAGCCTTCTTGAACCCCAGGCATGGATAGCAGTGTTGATTCTTCAAAGGGATGAGCTGAAGCTGATTCTCCTAGCAGAAGCTTGTTTTTGTTTTTAATGTGCAAAAACTGCTCTACAACAGGAGATACATAGACCCACTTCACCACTCATTCCATGATCCTCATTCAGCAAAAATAAACTGAGTGCTGGCAATGTACTGAGCTTTATCTCAGCCTCATTGCTGTAGACCTTCATGGCATAGACAGAGCATCAAGTTAAATGTACCATTTCTCTAACCCATGGGTGGTAAGTGTGTAGTCTTTGTATCTGCTCTTGGCTTCTGATTCTACAGGGTCATAGCACATTTTCCTCCTGGATGTGGTCACATCTTCTAGTCTTCCTTAGAACTATTTCCAACTCTGTTCTAATGGCTTAGAGGAGCTGCTCCTTGGTGTTACTTGTTGGCTTGCCTTCCTTAAAGTTGATCTTTTCTTCCTCCCAGCCTTCAAATACCTGCTCCAGAGCAATATTGCTCATGGAGAGTTTTCAACATCATTCCGTTTTGAATGTGTGCCTTGTCTAAGCCTCTTTCAAACTAGGAAACTTACAACATGAAAGACATGTGTGTTCAGTCCTCTCTTTTGGAAAGGTATATCCTATCTTCCTACTCTCCTCCTACCGTCTGCCAATGACTCTCATTAGCAGTTAATGTGCAGGTAAGGCAGCTGGAAAAATACAAAATGACTAAACTGACAGAGACCCCCCCCCCCCAATTTCGGAAGTTTCTGATTGTATTCCATCTTCTTCCCAGCCCACCTTTGTTCATAGACATCTCTTCTCAACTCTTCTCATTAAACTCAACTTAAACAAAAATTCAACTAACCAAATTCTTGTTAAGGATTTGCCATTATTTCTTGGCACCTTCACAGTTCCTAAAAATGTGAGGAAGCTTTTGAAAGTATATGTAATCAGCTTACATCATGATTTTAAAAGTTGATCTATGTTTGCTGAGTATAGATAACTTTTTCAGGTTTGATTCAATAGATTCAGAGTGAATAAGAATAAATGATACATAGGGCCTGGTGCGGTGGGGCAGTGGTTAAGGTCCTCGCCTTGCACGCCCCGGGATCCCATATGGGCGCCGGTTCTATCCCAACAGCCCCGCTTCCCTTCCAGCTCCCTGCCTGTGGCCCAGGAAAGCAGTTGAGGACAGCCCAAAGCTTTGGGACCCTGCACCCACGTGGGAGACCCGGAAGAGGCTCCTGGCTTCAGATCGGCATAGCATCGGCCGTTGTGCTCACTTGGGGAGTGAATCATCGGACGGAAGATCTTCCTCTCTCTCTGCTCTCTGTATATCCACCTTTCCAATAAAAAAAATTTAAAAAAAGAATAAATGATACATAATCATATTCCAAAAGCTTTTGGAAGATGCACATTATAAAAAAACTAAACAAGGACTTCGGATTTTTCACACAAAAACAAGTTTGTCTTTTAAAAAACAATTGAGAGACTCGGGGGCACAGAGAGAATGAGAAAGTGATGATGAAGACAGATAGAGATAGAGGAGGAGGAGACAGAAACAACAGAGACAGAGAGAGGGAGAGATGCACTGATCCACTCTCCAGAAGGGAAGCAGAGTTTCAGTGTGGCTGAGACAACCCTCTGGGGTAGTGGTTCTGCTTGTAACTTCTTGAGAGGAAAGGGAAGAAATCTTCAGAAAGTTTTGCTACAAGTTCTCAATGACAAATATATTTGCTACCTCTGCAACATCTTCCATATTTTCAGTTCTGTTTTTTATGCCTGTCTGAATGTCAGATGGGTATTTCCTCTGTGTATGACATATGCCATGAAGCCCAGATTTAGTATGGTCACATTTTTATAACACCTTTTAAAAGTATGCTTTAATGCAGTTGTTTAGCTTTATTAAATGATTCTTCCTTTGACCTTCAAATAATGAGTAGAAATCTTGTTGATCTTGTTATCTGTTAACCGAGGCTCTAATGGAATCCTAGCCAGGATTACAGACTTGTAGATAGAACTGAAGCAAAATACCTCCGGGGGGGGGGGGGGGGGGGGGGAAATAAAAGCAGTCTTTGAGTAATGAACTTGGAAACCTAAACCTGCAATATTATAAGAAATATACCAGTAAAAATGTATTTTGTTTTCTAATTTGTGAACACTCTGTGTTCTCATCTTGAAAACAGATACATTGCGGTTTTACAGGCTATTCCCAGGAAAGCATTTTAGTAAGATTTCCCCTTTGTGTGATGAGGTATGTGAACAATTCCAGCATTGAGGCCCCTTAATTTCCTGGGACTCTCCCTTCCCAGGCTCTTTTGGTAGCAGCCCCAAATCCCATCACAGAGGGTACATTCCACCTGGTCTTCCTATCCTATTCAGTATGGTTGGTCTTTGACACATGTGTCTTTGTTCTCTAAGAATGTCTAGCACATCCTCTCCCTTTTCAGTAATTTCAAAGCCTGGATGTTAGTTTCGCATTCTTTTTCCATTTCTCTTTGTCTATAGCAAAGTGTTTCTGGTTATTTGCGAGACTCTGACTACAGGTTGAAAGGCAGACAGGTTCTCCTGGCAAATTGGGACAATTGGGCCTGTTTACATTTGTTCTTCCCCAGGGATTCCAGGCTAGATTGGCTGTTGGCATGCTTCAGTTTCTTTCTCTTCGGCCAGGTCCCTATACTAAAGCCATGCATCCTTCAAAACTGGTTCTGGGGTGACAACCAGATGTTCTCTCTGGAGTGTGATGACAAGAGTGTGGTAGAGATTTCTCTCTCCTGAGATTTGCCTCTGCAGTATGTGTAAAACTCCTTTTCCTTTCACTGAAAGTCATTTCAAGTGTCTGTATCATTGCTTTCATTGTCTTGAACCACTGCTTTTGTCTTGACTTGATTTATAGCTCTCTGCTTTATTCTTTTCATTGTCTGTGCATAAGACCCTGGCAGCTCAGCTGCATTATGGCTGTCTTCTGTTTAATAATCACACTAAGTGAAATAGGCCAGAGCCCGAAAAGAAAAAAAAAATCACATTTTCTTTTATTTTCTTTCTGGTGGTTAAGATATATAAAGAGGATAAAACTGGTGTGGAAGCTGGATAATTTGGTATGTAATTATAAATATTTTTCCACTGAATCCTACCATGTAGATGGCAATATATTCCTGTACATTTAAAAAAAGAAATAGAGGTGGTTGTAAGTGATGACTTCTCAGGCATCATTAATGCTTTGTTATTGACCTGGGTGTTGATTATGAGTGTGATCTGATGATTTAAAAAATAGACACAAAAACAAAAAACCTGGCCCAGTGCAATAGTATAATGGTTAAGGTCCTCACCTTGAATGTGCCAGGATTTCATATGGGTGCCAGTTCTAACCCCGGCAGCCCCACTTCCCATCCAGCTCCCTGCTTGTGGCCTGGGAAAGCAGTTGAGGATGGCCCAAAGCCTTGGGACCCTGCACCTGCATCGGAGCCTCGGAAGAAGTTCCTGGCTCCTGGCTTCGAATTGGCACAGCACCTGCCTTGCGGCTACTTGGGGAATGAATCATCGGATGGAAGATCTTCCTCTCTGTCTCTCCTCCTCTCTGTATATTTGCCTTTCCAATAAATAAATAAATAAATCTTAAAACAAAACAAAAACAAAAACTTTTCTCACTGATCTGTTCACTTAGAAGAATTTCTTGGCCTATATAATGTATTTCAATAATGTTTTTGTAAACTGACTCTAAGTGTGCTGTTTAAGGAAGACAGACTCTATCTTCATGTGTGCTTGTGTAAATGACTTGCAGTTCAAGATAAAAACATATGTGATGGCTGAAAAAGTGTTTTCTTCTTTAAGATTTTTTTTTTCATCTTTTATTATGTTTTTCACAATCTTTACATAGTTAATTATGGTAAAAAAAAAAAAAGGTTCAAGGGCTATAGGAAAGTGGGTAAGACTATTATTTCCATATTGTTTCCTTCATGTATCTGAGGTAAAGGGGGATATTGAGGGAGAAGCCCCACCCAGTCTCCCACCCACCCCAGGTCCCGGATATGGTGCTTGCTCTGAGATACTTAGGTGGTTTTGATAGTTCACCAGTTATGAATCGCTGCCAGTCCAAGCACAATGTGGTTGTTGAAAAATCCACTGATTGACACAGTCCATCAAAGAGTCTCCATTTGCCCAGTATTTCGCTGCCAGCATACAGCTGAGGTGGTTGATTGTCTTGTTCTGTCTTTTGTCTTTTCTTGGTTAGGGTTCTGAGTCTGGCAGTTCGATTGGGGAGATTTTTTTTTTTTATTGGAAGTCTGTTTTTTATTGAGAAGTGGATGAGAAGCAGAGCAACTGGGATTAGAACCAGTACCTAGTTGAGATCCCAGCATGTTTTAGGCTAGGATTTTAGCCGCTGGGCTACCACACTGGGCCTGTGACAAATAGTTTTAATAGAATGTCTGCAGCTTTGTAAGTGTGTCCAGGTTATTCGTTGCATGGTTCTTAGGATAATTTATATTGTGGGGAGGCTGGGACATAGGTCTTCAGCTTAACGAATGGACTTAAGGGTAATGACCATTTGTTTCTCTTTGGATTATTTGCTTGGATTATGATTGGTTGGATTGCCATATGGACTTGTGATTTGCTATTTCTAGTATGCTCTATTATCACTAAGCTTGGTTAATTAAGATTCCTTAATAAATCTTAAAATATATATATGTTTGTCAACTACCACCAAGGATTTTAATTTCACAACAGTATTTTTCATGGAAGGACTTCAAGAAATTTCAATAATTCTTCATTTTTCAGTTGTCAGTGTAAAGACCCCGTGCTGGGGTCTTTACTGACTAAAGTCTTCACCTTGCATACACCGGGATCCCATATGGGTGCTGGTTCTAATCCCGGCTGCCCCACTGCCCACCCAGCTCCCTGCTTGTGTCTTGGGAAAGCACTTGAGGATGGTCCAAAGCCTTGGGATGCTGTACACATATAGGAGACCTGGAAGAGGCTCCTGGCTTCAGATCAGCTCAACTCCAGACTTTGTAGCTGCTTGGGCAGTGAATCAATGGATGGAAGATCTTCTTCTGTATCTCTTCTCCTCTCTGTATATCTGACTTTCCAATAAAAATAAATAAATCTTAAAAAAAATACCCCATGTTACTTAGTAGAATCTAAAGTTCTCAGGTTTGAACTCTTAACTCCAGCAGGCAATGCTGCAGAATAGGAGGTACATGTACTCTGAAAGGAGACACCGTGAATACCAGTCTTAGTTGTATCATTTAATGGCTTTCGGGGCCTTTTTTCTACTTTCGTAAATTGAGAATAATATTTATTGTGCAATATGATAGTTGAAATATATCTAGAAAAAGTGCTTGAAAAATGATAGCCACCCCCAAAATGCTGGCCACTTTTACTTTATTATTGATTTTCCTGACCTTCAGTCTACTCTATGCGAGTTCTCTCACTGGAATGATTAACTGTTATTCTCAAATTTCATAAAACACATTTGGCTTTAATGAAATGATACGTACGTCCAGTTGGAAAGTAAGTTTTAAAAAAATAAATATAATTCTACAATATGACTAATAGCCCCTTGAGAGGAGTAAAGCCCTTGGCCGAAAGAGGATTTTTAGGTGGGTCACAGAATCTTTGCCTGGTGGTAAACAATCAGTGGTAACTTCTTCATTTTAAAATGCCAGGAGAAATGTACCAACACATGCCGAGTTTATGTTTCCCAAGTTTCATTGCTGCAGTTTCTCCCAAGCCAATTTCACTGCATTCGGTGTTTCTCCCTAGAGAATCAGCCCTGCTCTAGAATATGAGAGGAACATTCCATTGTCTGACTGGACTTGGAAATCAAGCACATCATGAATGAGTTCAAAGGAATTTGTTTATTTTTAATTAAAAAATAATTATTTCTTAAGAAATAGTAATTCATTTAAGAAGGAGATGGTAGATTCAAAGTGATTAAAATTATGTAAGTGGAATAGTGATTTTCCACTGTGGCAACTGGGTAAGCCCCTACGGAACTTGCCATTCCTAGGAATTCCTAAAGGGTAAGTAGTTTTCTTTCAACAGATCCGATTCATGTGTAGTTAAAAAAAAAAAAAAAATTTGGGATAAAATAATCTCTATAAAAGTCATTATGAAAGCTTAAGTGTTTTTGAGCCATTATTGAGCTATCTACAATCAGTTCAATTTTCTAGCAATTCTGCCACTGAAGGAATTTGCATTTTTAATGAAGCCCAAAGCATATATGCAAAATTTACTTCTCAAAGGTAAATTTAGATATTTATACAAAATATTTTACCTGTATAAAATAAGTCTTGTATAAATCACAACTTCTATTATGCTTTATTCTCCTGAGACATAATGAAGGATTATTTTATTCATCATTACAATATTCAGCTTATATTTCCTATTTTTTTAGTACCTTCTCTATTCCCTCTAAGTATTTTACATTCTTTAACAGCATTTTAGTTATTCATATTTAAGATGCTTGAAATGTTAGACCTGCAATAAACTACAGTTTAGTATTTTCAAACGATAAGAGCTTTGCTACAGTTGGGTTTCCAATGAAAAGAATGCTTTCAACCAAAAAAAAAAAAAACAAAAAAAGATTTTTCAAACGTAAGTCACCTTTTAGGTTCCTTGAGACAAGAGGTAGATCCAACACTGGCTAAAATAAAGGGAAAGAGGTTGCTTTAAAAGTGTGGGGTCAGACCAGTGCTTAGGTCAGGGGACATTTGGCACTACACACCTGTCAATTTCACTGCTGAAAGGGCTCATCCATCTTGACATTTGGTACACAGTTTCTCCAGAAGGTGGTGCTTGTCAGACGCCCCTGGGAAGCACTGTATCCGGATTCTTTTTACACCCACGTTCTTTAAGAGTACCCTCTCATTAACTCAGTGAGTACACGGGCATTATTAGATTCGTAGCCAAGTACAAGGTTTTGGCATATCCTTGACTCACAAAATACACCTCGGGAAAGTAATGCTGAAATGATTGCTGAAAATGTATGAAGGTGCTAACGTTATGCAAGAAACATTCACAGAATCACAAAATTTTATGATGAATAAAGATTTAAATGTCACAGTGCTAAGAATTCTTAACAAGCCCCTATGAGGCAGGTGACTGTGCTCCAGAGGGTTCAAAATGTCCCTGAAGGTGTTAGTAAATTTCCCGTGTATATTATATCCACAGGGAGGGTTGACAGTTGTAATATATTCTTCAAACTTTCTCCAAAATAACTTAAATTAACTAGAGTTCATTTCATATGAAGAAGGAAGACCATACACAGCATAGCATGGCTGAGTAATTTGCTCCTCTCTCTGAGAATGCTTCTCTGAAGTCTGGTGTAACTACACAAAATTCCAATCAAATTTCTTAATTTCAAAGAAATATTTATGTTTATAACAGATTCTACTAAATTTGCTTTCTAATTCACATCAAAGTAACTTAGTTTGGTTAATTATTCAAAGCTATTAGCATTATGCTAACCATTTAAAATGACATTTGACCAAATGTTTCTGCTTTGATTGATTAGTTTGGCAATATCCAGGCATAGTCCAAATAGCAGCACACTCCCATGACCATGGTCCTGTAAATATTCTGGCATCCCCCTATTACCAATAAAATGAATCAGCACAAGCATGCAGCATAAAAAGGAGGAAAATGGGAAACATATGTCTGAGGTCTCCCTATGAAATCTACCAGTCATTAAATGGCTTATTTGCATTATATGCCCTAAGCATGCAATTGGTTGGAAACCATGGAATCCAGAAACGTAAAAAGGACTCAATTTCAAAAAAAAAAAAAAAAAAGATCTAAAAGGGGGGCAAATCACAATTTTTCCTTCTGAAGTGTCCCAGAAACTTACCCAGTAAAAAGACATTTACACAGGACCCAAGAATTACAAAATAATGGGCTCCTGAGATTTTATATGATTCCCAAGAATTTCAGATAACAAAAAGGCAAATATTCAGAGAAATTTTCAAGCAACTAGTTATTATGAAGTAACTTTATTTTTTTTTAGATTTATTTTTAATATTTTATTTTTATTGGAAAGGCGGATATACAGAGAGGAGAGACAGAGAGGAAGATCTTCCCTCCGATGATTCACTCCCCAAGTGAGCACAACGGCCGATACTATGCTGATCCGAAGCCAGGAGCCTCTTCTGGGTCTCCCACGTGGGTGCAGGGTCCCAAAGCTTTGGGCCGTCCTCCACTGCTTTCCCAGGCCACAGGCAGGGAGCTGGATGGGAAGCGGGGCTGCCGGGATAGAACAGGCGCCCATATGGGATCCCGGGGCGTGCAAGGCGAGGACCTTAACCACTTATGCCACCGCGCTGGTCCCTATGAAGTAACTTTAACAATGCTTCTGAAAGGTAAGTGAATTAAACAGTATCATCATCAACAAAACAGCCACTAACATGCCAAATAAATATCACAGAATAAAAGTTACTGTCAGCTTGAATAGAGTACACATACTTCCTTCATTGCTGTTTTAGCCTTCACTTTGCCCACTACCACAAACCACTAAGCTTCAATTTTTTTTTATAAGTAGACATAATAAAAAGTAAGCTGAGTTCCCTATGGAGTTTGTATGGGAGAGGCCTGGAGGTTCTAGATGTGTGAATGTGTTTAGGGGTGAGGGTGTAGATGACTATAACCAGAGGCCAGTGGGGCAGAACAGGAAAAGTTTCACTAGAAAATAGGAAAAGCTAAAGAGAAACTGGAAGCCCTGGCCATGCTGGGAGATAGCACAGTAATGTGGGACAATTCCAGTTCAGGAAGGGGCGGTATTTTTGTAAATGAGACAGTGTTGATGAAGAGGGGACAGCAGAAAATGATCAGGACTTTGTGAATGGTGTATTTTTAAAGGTGGGGGAAGGGAAAGGAAGGAAAGGGAGTTAGGGAAGAGAAGAGAGAGGACAGAAGAGAGAGAAAGGGGGATGGAATGTGTCTGAAAGAAAGGGAAGGGAAGGGGAGCGGAGGGGAGGGGAAGGGAGGGGAGAAAAGGGGAGGGAAGCAAATGAAAGCAATGTCCAAGTCAAATAAGTATTTATGGCATGGATCCAGAAAGAATGACTTAAGTTTTACAATGAACACATGTGCTACTTTACATTCCACATCACAAGTATGTTTGTGATCATGCTTGCCACAAAAAGAGGTATTTGCACGCAGTGGAGTCTCATCATGATGATAGTAAGCACAGGGGCTTGAAGAAGTTGATAGTTGCAGGCAAAGGTTAGATGTATAACCCTTAATACTCACAGGAAGTACAATGGCAAGTTTCAGGTGGTTGGTAACACCAGGAAGTGAATGACACTAGCAAATCTCTATTTGTAATAACTACTACCTGTATTAATCAACTCAGGAAACAAATGAGCCTTGTTCATTGTGGCTGTGAATATGTGCAGAACAGTGTCCAACCCTGTGAGTGTCCATAGCCCCAAGAGAAGAGATTGAATCCTTCCGTATACACACAGACTTTGGATGTATTTCTTTTGTTATTCCATGACCCCAATCTTTGGAATAGTGGCTTTCTTGATGTGGAAAGTTTCAAATCAGAACTTACCAACTGAACTTCTCAAATTATAATTCCGTGGAAGTGACTAGGAGATAAGAACTTCATTGTGGATTAAATATCTGATATTGGCTTGTGGTTGAGAGGAAAAGATCCCCAGGCTTGTGTGAACAGTTTAAAAAAAAAATCGTGGGACATTCACACTTAACCATTTGAAGTGAGTTTTAATAATTTGCCACTTTCCCTAACTCCGTTGAGCACCATTGTGTGCTAGATAGTGAGGGTCATTTGCTTAGCAGTGGCAGCAAGACTCAGGATAAATTTCATCCAAATAAGTTTCTGTGTCATGTTTTAATCATGTTTAATATTCTGGAACTTTGGCCAAATCAAAAACTTACTTCGCTGCTTCTGGTCATAGACTACATTTTCTTCTTCTCAATATTCTGAGAAGGAACCCCCCTCCGGGGCAGCATTTCAACCTTCAAAATTTCCACAAAGAAGAATGATTCTACAATCATATTATTTTGCAATGTGGTTTGTGTCACAGCCTATTTCTCAGTCACCTTCAGTCCAGCTAAAGAGGAAACCTCAACTCCCTCTCTAAGGCCACATAACAATATGGATATTGCCATAAATTCCCCTATGGTGCTGACACCAGGGATGGATCTGTTTGCTCCCAGTTTTACCCAGGCTGGACTTCCATGTATTACTCAAGTTTTAAGACCATCATAGTTAGTTAAATAGACCATCTACTGCAGGATGACTTTCATCACGACTGCTGCTGGCAAAGAGGAAGCTGCACTGAGCATCAAAAGACCTGAACAAAAGGAAGAGCTGGTCCTTTCTGCTTATATACTGGGTCTGTGCATATCATTTATATTTGAATCAGAATTCCTGGGGTCTCACACGCCATCATTTAGTCACATTCATATATATATGAGGTTTTGCTGAAGCCCCTGCAATTTCAAGACTTGTTATTTAACCCAAAAGCATATCCCTCCCAAGGAGCTTCTCCGGAAGCCTCCACACTCACAGTTGCACTTCATGACCAGCTGAATTAAACTAGCTCTGGTTTTGGCACTCAGCACCATTGGTGAAGCCTGCTCTGGTGAGTCATAATAGCTTTGAAAAGTGGGCCAGAATGTAAGAAATCCCATAGCTTCCCATACTCTCTCTAGCCATCATATGAGGTCAGGAATTCATGAATGTTTCCTTATTCACCTTATTCACAAAATCCTCTTCACTCAATACTCCATCATTCAAAATATAATACAGTGCCCAAATATGAATGTGAGTTGAGGAGTCTTGATCAAAATTAGAAGCTCAATTTTGGTTATGTGTCTTTGAAGGAGCTAAGCTTGAGTTTCTTCGTATATGCCTTGGAAATAATAAAGGGGATAATAACTTCCTAGAGTTGTTAATATGATTCAAAATGGCCAATAATAGAAAACATTAAGAGCATAGTATGGCCTACGGTTGAGTGTGCAGTAGAGAGTAGTTCTTTCTTACACGAGTCGTAACCACCATAAATGCCACTGTAACCCACAGGCATGTCGCAACCAATCATAGTGAGGCTTATGGGAGCATCATGCTGGAAGAGGATTCATTTGTTCTTCTGCCTTAGGAAGCAGCAGTCCTCACCAAAATTGCAACGGGAGCGACAGCCATGGAAGAGACCTCTTTCCAGACTGGAATTTTCACTGATAGGAATTGTTTGAGCAGAACCCTCAGAGTGCACCTCCAGTTGGGGATCTGGGATGGGTGGGAGGTTGGGTTGAGCTTTTCCCTTTGTTACTCTCCTAACCCCAGATACAGGGAAAAATGATAATATTAGTGTGGAAACAATGGTATTACCCACTTTCACCCTGTAGCCCTTGACCCTTTGTACTCTAATCAACAAAGTAAGATCATTTAAAAAATAATAATAATAATAGAGTATCTCCTTATAACCTACTTACCATTATTTACCTCATAGTAGATATTGTTCATCTGAGATCTATTTGATCAAGTACTTCAGTTCTCAACCTTTGTTGCCGGATATTTATTCTTCCCTCCTTGTTTTAGATAGAGTGTTTTAAAAAGCAATGTGGTTTTAACATTTCACACCACATACTGCTGGAATTATTAATTGTTGCAATCATTTCTAAGCACTTGCTACATAACCTGCTCTGGGGAGTATATCACAGCTCTTATTTAATTATCTTGAAATTTCATGGCGTTCTAGGTAACAACAAAAGCTGAGATACTGTAGAAATAATTAAAGCGTATAATTAATATTATCAGTTTAATGTTACCATACACATCTCCAATTAAACAAATAAATAATTATTTAAATCTCCAAGATTATTAAAACTAACATCTGTTGGGACAATTTTGCAATAACCTCAAGTCACGATTCCTTATCACTCATATGCCATTCATTTTACTGCATTTCTGCTTCAATGCTCAAACAGAATCAAAGGATTAACTATGGTTAAGGATTTATATGAGAATAGGTACACAAATGCTTACTTTATAAACTGATTCATTATTTATATTATGCTACAAATTACCCCAAGAGGTTTACAGTAGGGGCACTTTGCTGCAGTTTTTATACTCAGGGAAACTCAAACACACACAATTCTGTGATAAATTTTGTGTGTGTGTGTCTGTGTGAGAGAGAGAGAGAGATAAACTTTTTATGGACTAATTTATGCTACATACTATCACTTAAGATAATTCTAATAAGATGCTGAATTTATTTTAATTTCTGGGTGAGATTCCAAGCCTTTTTAAATCAAATGATGGAAATATATTTTTCTTCCCTTTTCTTTAGAACAAAAGCATGTTCTTCCTTTTCCTATTGATTCTTTACAAACCAATAAGAGTCCTGTTTTATTTAAAGAGGATTTTCAATTAATTATTATGTCATTGACAAAGCGTCTAGGAAAAGTAAACTTTCTCATCGTAAACTTGTTGTTCTCCCTAATATTAACTGTGATCAAAGGGAGTGTTGGAGAAGAGTTCTAAAAAGGCCATATTTGTGTTTGGACATTTGTCCCTGGGAGACTTAGCAGAGAAATTAACATCTTGGTTCCAACTGGGTTCATTCACTTCCAACTGGGTTCATTCAATCTGCCTATGGGCATGCAAAGTCTGATTTAAAGCAATGTTTTAGAATTATCAAATAATAGAACCATGATTTATTAACCGAATAAATGATGAAATCCCAAGAAAAGTTAGTTTTAAGCAAAAATCAACAAAAAAGAAGAATGTAGTTGAAAACACGGTTGTGGACAATTTGCTCATAAAAATGTCTAAGTCATCTTTTTGTGAATTAGACACTTCTAACAATTGGCTGTAAGATGTGCTGGACCAGGAAAAAAGCCAAGAAACTTTGTCTTCATAAAATCTGTGAACTAAAACAGGTCTGTCTACTTTTTATGGTATTCCACATTTTCTTCCTTGATTGTGACTAAAAATTTCTAGTTAAAAAAAAAAAATCAAGTCTTCAGTGCCAGAATTCTTTTCTCATGACAATATCTGCCTTTAGAAGACTCCTCACTTCCCTTAATTTGTGTTCTGATATTGTCATTGCCTGGCATAGTCATCTGAAACTTTTAGCTCCAGTTCTAGAATTAGTTCCTTCTTGGATTGAGGTGGTCACTGAAGAAGCAACTTCTCAGTTGATTCCCTAAGGTAGTCTAAGGCAGATTTCAAAGACAGTTCACTGCCTTAGTTCTAGTACCCGAACAAGTCATCTTCTGGCCCAGGATCTTTATTATATTCTAAGACACTTTAGCATTTCTCATTTTCCTTTGATAATCCCAATCCTCCCTTGTTAATTACTTCAAATCTAGAGATCTATGTGCTAATATAGGTTTTAGAAAGTGATTTCACAGGAGATTTGCAACGTTTTCTGATGATTTCCCAAGTTTTTCTGACCTTTTAAGGTTAAGAGTCCAATGCACAGATATTTTTTCTTAAAAAAAAAAAACAGGTAGCCATTGTGTCTTAGTGATCTGATCTCCTTGGGATATAGTATTAGAATAGCAATGCTATCTTTTTAAGTTTTGAAAGCATTGATTTTTGTTGTGCTAGCTTTGGTCAACTCACTACATGTACAAGTAATTGCAGTCAATTTGTTAAGATTTTTAAATTTTTTTATTGCATTTCCTTTTATGACATTGTTTCATAGGCTCTGAGGTTCCCCGAACCTCCCCCAAACCCTCCCCTCATGGTGGATTACTCCACGTAGTTGCAGTATTACAGTTCAAATCCAGTCTTGTTTCTTTCGTTGCAAGCATGTGTCATGCATAGAGTCCAGTATCTTATTGTCCAGCTCAATTCAACAGTTTCTTGGGGAGACCAACTCTGACCTGAAGGCATAGCTGGCAGAATATCGTTCCAACCAATTAAAAGCCATAACATATCATCAACAACAGTTTCCAACATTATGGGGTTAATTGACATGGTATTGAGTGACTGATATGTTAGAAAATGCAAGTTCTTAGCCACATCCTGTTCTTAGTCATTCTTAGCCAATGACTACTTCATTGACATTTCAATTTTAGTTTATATACAAGATTTATTTATTAATTTGAAAGTCAGAGTTACAGTGAGGGGAGAGAGAATCTTCTGTCTGTTGGTTTTCTCCCCAGATAGCTTGAAAAACCAGGACTAGGTGCTTTCCGTGTTTCCCATGTGGGTGGTAGGGTCCCAGACACTTGGGCTGTTTTCTCATCCTTTCCTATGCCATTTGCAGGAGACTGGATCACAAGTGGAAGAATCCGGTCCTGAATCAGCATCCGTATGCGATGCTGGTGATTTTCCCCATTGTGCTACAATGGCAGCCTGGATTGCAGTTATTTTCTAAGAAGCAATTTCATTACAGATATTAGAAAGGTGTCTCACTCAGGGTTGCACAAGTCTCTACTTCTAATCCACCAATGTACCTTCAGAAAAGTAAACAATGTACATTTCCTGCATTTGATTAATCTTAACTTACAGTGCATTGTTTTGGAAATGGGGCTGGTATTTCTTATCTCTTTGCACTTATTTTATAACTTTTAAATTCTGATTTTGGGTAAAAATGTGTGGCCATCAAATAGACTATTTGGGAATATACCAGAGGTCATAGAATTATATGGAATTAATTTGCTAAAATTGGGCAGTTCCTCTCTTTCTCCTTGATGATGAGACCTGAGTTTTTCCTAGTTGTTTTGGAAATGTTTTCTCTGATGGAAAGGCAGCTGCAAGAGGTAAAGGGCTCCGTGTTCCGTTTCTCAACTTCCAGGAACACTGTCATGTGAGCTACGATGCTTGGGAGTGCTCCAAACACATTGTCCCATGATTAATAGGACAAGAGATTTCAGAAAAGGTCATTTGAATGATTACATTATTAAGTGGCATAACCAATCCTAAATCACACATTTCCAGACTTCTGTGATAATAGAACATCTCTACTATTTCTTATTAATTATAGTCTATTTCCTTAATTCAAGTGCAGTTCTTACCTTCAAACATGCCTAATGAAAAAAATCTGGGAAGTAATTGAATTTAAACATTGTTGTATGCGTGTATACAAATATATTGAATTTCTGTTTTATAAAGCTAGAATAATCAATCTATGATTTTGTATTCCAGCTTTTGCTCACCATTACATTGTGTTTTTGAATGTCATGTAACAATCTCTAAAACCATGGCTTACAATAGTAAGAATGTGTTGAAATTAATTTGCATATTTTAAAATAAAACATCAGGCTTTTGTTGCTTAAAAGCTCTTATACCACTTGCAAGGTGAAGTATAGATGTGCAGGAATTGTTGGAGAAAAATAAACATTTGCAGGAAATAAAACTACACTTCCTGAGAAACTAATTGCATGGGAAGTCAGACAAAACACAATCCAAGACCTGTGACAATTCTGAAAAATAGCTGTGAATTGCTAAAGCTCCAAAAAGACAGTGTTAATTTTTTGAATGTGGCAATATGTAATTGTTTCCAAGTCTGTTTGCTCATGGGATGGTCAGTATAGGCATGTACTCTGTATTTTTAGCTCCAGGGTCTAAACTTTCAGCTCTATGAGAAGCAAAAGGCACACTTACAGAGCTCCTGGGCTTTAGGTGGAACATTAAATTTCTTATTTTTCTGGAATTGAGACCAAGAGAATACTCAAAACTAGCTGAAATTTCTCCAAAATTTTTGGCATGTTTCCCCCCATATAAAACAGGAAGAAAAGTAATGAGGAAGGAAATGTGTTAATTCAAGAATTCCACATGTGCAGATTCCCCAGGATTAGATGTGTGCATGATTAATGTAGCAGTAAGCATCTGCTTCTACCAGAATGCCTGGTCCTGGAATCTAACGGATAATATTTACAGAGACAGTACACTCTGTGACATATTCTGACAATACATCCATTGATGTGCTCAGATGCTCATAATAATATCCTCTTCATAAAGACAAAGATGGGCAGGGGTGGCAGAATATGAGATTTAGCTCAAAGTAGCACAGCTGGTTAATGACGCTCTCTTTCTGACTCTGGAATCCACATTCTTAACAATTATGGCAAAGATTCCAAAACTGTCTTAGTTCATGGTGACTTTAATGTTTCATAAACTTTATAAACTTTATTCTAACACTGTTTTCAGGCTAGGAGATATGTAACACTTCCATTTATTAAGTAGATAACTCAAATCAACTTGGGCCTACATCCTAAACATTTACTATTCATTTAAAAAAATAGCATTCATATAAACAAAGATTGGTACAGCCACTGTCATTTCTTGATTTACATTAAATATGATACCATATTTGCTGTTTCTTACCAAAAATCAGCTTTACAGTATAAACTACCACCAAAAGGAACCACCTAATGTTTAAATTTTCACTGCCATGATTTATTAGTTTTCGTGTTTTCTGAAAGTACTTATTAATACCACATTTCTCACTAAAAATTAAAATGCTGATTGTAGTCCCTCTGAGTGTACTGCATTTCTCTGGAACCAATATATGCAATTTAGAAACTATCACAACATTCACTATTGCCACCAAATTTTGGGACACAGCAAAGAAGTGGTTGTCACTGTTTAAACTAATTAACATACTAACTAAATAAATAAATTGTTATTATTAAAAAATCATATATTCAAACTATGTAACTTCATTCTTCAAAGCTTTATATGGCTTAAAGCCTTGGGTACATGTTGCTAAAGCAGTGAAGGATGGCCCAAAGCCTTGGGACCCTGTACTCACATCGGAGACCAGGAAGAAGCTTCTGGCTCCTGGCTTTGGTTCAGCTTAGCTCTGGCCATTGTGGACGCTTGGGGTATAAATCAGCAGATGGAGGATTTTTCTTTCTGTCTCTCCTTCTTTCTGTAAACCTACCTTTCCAATAAATATAATCTAAAAAAAAAGTTGCTAAAGATGTTATTTATTGCATTAGTTCCCTCTTTGCAATAGTGGAATTTTCTGTTTATGAAGGATGTTGTACTTCTACAAGTGTTTTCTCTTATGATTTTTTTTCCTCGGTTTTGGCTATTAGCAAATTCAGAGACAAGAATATTTTTGTATCATACATTAACAGTTTCTCATTTCAGTTAAGATTTCACCCCTTATTTTCCCATTTGTTTTATTGTTTAAGTTCATTTATTATTTTGTGCATTTGGTGCATTTTTTTTTAGTTATACTAAATGTCTCAGAGAAAAAAAATTAAGGTTTAGTATAACTGACTCATCACATAGAAAAAACATGCAAACAGATGAAAATATGTTCTTCTAGATTCTCTGCAGGGGCAAGTTGTGACAAACAGTGAATGAAACATCCAAGAAGAATAATTTAAGGAGATTCATAAAAAGAAATACATACAAAATGAGGCATCTGTGGCCCCTCAGTGGTAACAGCAGCAAGCTTTTCACCTGTAGGCTTGATGTGAAAAAGGAAGATACTTTACTGGAAGTAAAAAAAAAAAAAAAAAAAAGCGATTATTTAAAAAGGACTATCTGGCAGGAACTGTGGCCTTTGGTTGTGATCTGCCGATGTTCAGAAGCCTCCCAGGATAAAACCGGAGGAAAGAAACATCTCAACTTTGCTCTTTTCTTGTCTTCTGATCTCTTCCGGGTATCGTCCCCAAAGGAAGACAGACCTTGTTGAAGTACACTCAGAACAGCCAGTGTCAAGGTCACAGAGCAGGGTGACCAATGATGGCAAGTGACTGCAGGTGCGAGTGGATCTCCAGCTTACCCAGAAATGGTTTGTGATGGAAGGAAATGATCTACAAAGAGAGGACTTTATACAGTGGAGTAAATGTTACACTGTACCTAGGATCCTGTAAGTCTGTTTCAAAAGACAACTACTCAAGAAATCCATGCTCTAATAACACATACTCGGGTAGATGTAAAAAGCCTCAGAAATGAGTAAAAATGATTTTATAGTACAAATAAAATGTATAGCATATTCTCACCATTGCCAGAAGTTTTAAAATAGGAATTGCTTACATATTTTAACCATTATGCTGATCTAAAAAAGTAGAAAAAAAATTTTTGTTAAAATTTGGAAACTACATATTCCTCATTATCTTGCCATGGCACAGAAATGGTGAGACAGAGATGAAGCACATCTGTCGAAGTGAACCAGCACATGAAACGTTAGCAGCCTAACTCCAGAAGCACGAACTCGGGCATTCTAGTCTTGAAGAGAGATGCCTTTGTCAGCCAGTGCATTATAAAGAAGTGAAAACCCGACATGCTGGATGAAAATATACAAAAGCACACTTTAAACTGTTTCATATTTGTATTGGGTTTTTAACCCCTGTTCAACAACCACCCCCACCAAGCCAGGTAAAGTGTATCAGGTATCATTTCTCATTGTCCGGCTTCTTCGCCCCAGAGGCTAAAAAAGAATCCATCTTCCCTCTCTATAAGGGAAAAGAATGGAATTAAGCAAAAAAAAAAAAAAAAAAACTGACACCCGAAGCAAAGCATGCTGAGCATGCCGAGAGGCACGATGAGTGTGAGGGATCAGGAGTGGCTTCCCTGAGAGTCTTCAGCAGGATCACCCCTCCGTGTTTTGTTGCAGAAATCCTCACCTTTGGCACCTGCTTAGATCATTGCTGTGGATCACTATGAGTTTTCAATTGATTTTGTCACTTGTGCTTGTTTATCTTCTCTGACTTGTTCAGATTTAAACATTTATCAGTGAGTTAAATAATACATTTTCCTTGATTTGAAAAATTGGACCACTGTTCTTTTTATCACTTTGTGAATTAAATCAGATTTCTGACGCTACTTAACAAAAAGTGAATCTACTGAGTATTGACTTTAATTAATTTTGTATCTCTGACTCTGCAAAGCAATCAACAGCTAAACCAAATTTAGTCACCTTTGGGGTGCCAGCTGCTTGAAATGCAATTTTCGTTCATGATTTATCTTAAATGTTTAATGTTATACCTTAAACACATTCGCTATGCTTACAGTGATAAAACTGTGTAGACAGAATTTTAAAACATCAGATTTTTCCATCACGAATGCATCAAGTTGCTTAAATCCTTGATCTAAAACTCAGGCATTCTAGAAATTAGTTAATTCCCATCTCCTAACTAAACAGTACTCAGGAGATGGGGTTAAGGCATGTCTACAAAAGCATTTAATTCATCCATGAGAAGTTTCAGTTGCTGAACTGAGCTTTCAGTTCTTCCTGATAAAATAACAGCTTTGTTGAACATGCCACTGGATACTTGCACATTAGCCTTCAACCAGATTGCCTTACAGCCTAGAAGAAGTGTGTATGGGAACAAATAATTGGAGCTGGCTCCCAGGGCCATGGGAAGTTTCCATGGCATACAGAGCAATGGGAGGTATGTGTAAAGAAAATATTTCACTTCGTAATTTGGGAATAGAATTTCATGGAGTGCTTTGGGAGCACGTGTTCAAACAAGCAGGCTGGGAGCAGCCCTGAAGCATCTGAGCTCTTGTTCATCTCATCATGAGATCTGACAACCAGGAAATTCACAAGTGGTGAGCAGGCACAGGGGTAACTGGGCCAAGAGAACACACCCACTTCATGTCCTGTGTGCTTCATATAAAACATTCAAGGGGATATTTTGTTGTGTATGTTCTTGATGTCCATAATTCTCTACTTTGCTTGGGCTTTCAAAACTGAGCTGAAAGGAAGCTGTGAGGTATTCTTGTCCAATCTCCCCGCTGCCGTTCAATCTGTGTATGTCCACCCTGCATTTCCTAACATCTTGGCAAAAGAGCAGATTGGGAGAATAATTATATCCTTATAAACTTCTCTACCATTTTCATACCTTGAACCATCTGATTATCAAAAGGTTCCAGATTTCTAGGAGCCAGGAATAACAGGGCCTTGCTTAAAATTACCCAGAAATGCCTGTGTTCCACACTGTGGGATCATTTCTTCACCCTCTAGTTTTTGTTTCTCTTGCAGGAAAACTTTCAGCATTCCCTCCATGCCAGCACCAAAGCTAAATTTAAAATCTGTGGGCATCCTGCTCTATGCAGTGACCAGTTGGCAGGTGTAAGGTGGACTCCACTACCTGAGCCCTATCTGTGAGAGGCAAAGTCCTGGCCACCACTGTCTGCTGAATTCACTTCTGACTAGCTATTTCTGTGGAAAACAAGAAAGAAAGAAAAAGAAAAAGGCCTGCTATGGTTTGGCATAAGACCTAATTTTCTTGGTAGCGTACAGAATGCAGCTTTAGAGGCTTGTGTCTGTCCTAGAATCTCACTAATAATATTAGCTACAGTTGACAAAGCAAGGTTGCTGAGTCATGTGAAGTCAGAACTGTAGAAACCAGAAACGGAGCATGTGAGTTCATAGGCCGCACGCCAACTTGCTGCCTGGGGTACATATAGTAAAGTGAATAACTATAAGCTGTTTCTTCAGCTTTAAAATGGGAAGACTAAAAAGAGTATCTGCAGATCTACTGACAGGAAGTGTGAGATGGCTGTGAGCTGTTGTGTCAACCCTGACCAGTGCCCGGCAAGTGTTGACCAGCTAAACCCAGGCCAAACCCTTGCCCTTTTCTGTGTAAGATAAGGATGCAACCTTGGGCATTCCATAGATTTACCACACAGGAACTTCCACCTCTTACTTCTATGCATGTCTGCTGTAGAAACATATAAGCATGTGCCAATCAATTATATATGCAAAGAGTTCTGGGAAAGAATGTTTTACAGCTTCCTCATGAGACGCTGGTGCTGGCTTGAAGAAATTGTCTTGTATCATCCCCCTAATCCTTCGCATTGTAGTTTAGACCAATTGCTTAAGCCACTGTCAGGGAAGAAGGAAGGTTTCTGGAAAGGTGCTCACTGGTTTCTGGAAAGGATGAGCACCTGGAAATGTGTGGGGCAGAGAGGCAGGAAATGAGAACATGCAACTTCAACTGTAGCTTTATTCTGCACCCAATCTTCTCCCAGCTAGTACCATAATCCTGGGTAAGCTATCATTTTACTATGTATATAATAGCTTTCCAATTTATTTCTCCTATAACCTGCAATGGCTTCCATCAACACCTTTATGTGTGAATCTGACCTTTAAATTGCTTTTCAGAGACAACACAATGAAACGCATATTATGATCCTTGGTTTATGTTAGATATGCCATGTAATTGTTCTCCTTTTTCTCCCACCCCTGCCCACCTTTCATTTCCTTTGGCTTCAATGGAAACCTCATTACTATAGAATGATTTCTATGGTGACAGCCCTATTGTAATTCTTATATCACTCAATTACTGTGACTTTGTCACACTCATTACCAATAGACACCAAACAAGTATTATTCATTGGAGATAGTGGACAAGGGGAAAGAACAATGTAAATGTCATTTTATCTCCTAAACCTAGATTGAAAGGGTTTTTTCATAGGTATAGATACAGGTGGTGATGGTGCTAAGTACTTGTCTGATTTTTCAAGTGCACCATGTTGATGCTGTGTCTCTGATTAGACATTTTCATTCTTTTGTTCCTTGCTCTGGTAGAAATTAAAATAAACCAAATTTGATAATAAAAAAAGACACCTGAACTCAGTAGCAGCTCCTTTACAGCCTTCTTCCTGCACCTAGAGCTTCAAAAATATATTAATGTAATTTATTTAAGATAGTACACAAAGAGAAATCTATCCATTAGTTCACTTCCCAAATGCCTGTAGCTGCTGGAGAACCAAGCCTGGACTTAGCTTTTAGCCATCACGACAAACTGAAATTTGTACAAGTTCATCTGCCTTTACTGATTACACTAAATGTTTGGGTGTACGTGTGTATGCTAACGTCTCTGTGTGTGTGAATACATGTGTGAAGGAACAGTGGACATGAGAGTTATCATTAATGTGTTCAGTTATTTCCAGCAGTATCTCTCCAGCCAGACTTTGCTGACTGGTAGAAAACGGTATCTGACCCACATTTGACATTTGTACCCCAAATATGAGGATACCCAGATGTGGAAACACAGTGTTCTGCAGGAAAATATCTGCAGCGCTGAGCATAACATGGGTCTGACTGTTCTAAAGCGAGCAAGAGCCAGCAGGGTTGATCAATTATAAGCGTAACTTGAAGAAAAATGCTTCCTGTGAGTGGTTCTCAAACTCGACTGCACAGTGGAAGAGCTGAAAATGTTTATGAAACATCAATGCCTGTGCCCCCCTTCTAAGAGTTGAGCTGGAAGTTGTCTGCAGGGCCGTCAGAACAGCAGGAGTGTCAGAATCTTTCCAGATGACGCTAAGGTAGGGCCAAGTTTTGGAATCATCATTGCTTACCTGAGCAACTTAAATTTGACTTGTTACAAAATAAATAAATAAATAAATAAGCTCTCAGAAGTTTTAAATGTAGATTCTTTAAAGACAAACTGATCATGTCTGAATTGCAAACATAAATATGTTCCTCCATAGAGGTGCTTCAATAAACCAGAAAAAGTTTGAAGATAAGGTGGGGAATTTACATTCTCTGCAAGAACCTGACACAAAAGCCTAAGAAGTTTCCAGTACTCTAGAGGTGTGCAGACTTCTGGCTAAACAACAGCCGCCCTGACCCCAGCGACCTTCCCATCTGTCATTGCATTTCACTTTTATCTTGAATAATATGCTTATTTGTATTTATCCAACATGGTTGCTCAAGTTGGAGCCATCACGTTAGAACAGTAGCAACAGTATGGACTGTCCCACTTAACATTTCCTAGAAGTCAAACAGGTATATTTTACTTACATCCCTTTAGCTGGTGTTTCTCTGCTGAGGGCAACTTTACCACTCAGGCGATCTCTGACGACTTCTTCATTAACTGAGTTGATCACAGCTGTGATGGAGGAAGTGTTAGAGAGGACTACAGTGGAACCCCTTTCTCCATGGGGGGTGGGAAGGAGTGCATTTTAAGACACCTAATGAGTGTCATAAAATGTAGATTAAACCAAACCGTGTATATCCTTTTTTACCTATGCATACGAGTGTATACACAGACCAAACTTAACTTGTAAATTGGGTTCAAGAAAAAATCAACAGTAACTAATAAGAAACCATAACACCTATCGTATTACAGTGTTATTAAGTAAAACAACAGTTTTGGACTTGGGCACAAATAACAGCAAATTGTAATAGATACCATTAAGCTGGTCTGAACACTGACATAGTTACTAAGTAACCTATTGGTGGACAGCAAATATACTACCTATACACTGGCAAAGGGGTGAGTTACATCCTGGAAAGGATGAAGTGAGATGATATGAGATTTCTTCATGCTACTCAGAAGAGTGTGGAATTTAAAATGTGTGATTTATTGACATATATAAGCTTCTATTTACTATCTTTGAATCACAGCTGAGGAAGCACTATGATACTGACATTTAGCTGGCAGAGATGTTGCTAACCATTCCACAAGACAGGAAACATCCCCTCCCCCCCACCCCCGCCCCACCACATTATGCCAGCACAGATTTATCCAGCCCTAAATGTCAACATCAGCAAAGAAACTTGCAAAGTTTAGCCATTAGTGGGTCATAAGGCCAAAACTAACTGCAAGGGCAATAGGAAATTGTTTAATATTTGCTCATTTAAAAATCTGAGATTAGGGATCCTATTACCAAAGATGAGAACAGACACCAAGCAGGACAACTGTCTGTTTCTCTTAAACATTCTAATATTTTCACTCTAATCACATCTTAAACATTGAAATTTGGTCATTCATCCACAATATTGTGTAACCATGCTGTGAACTTTATACCCAGCATCAACTAACCAGTTGTTTAACAAAGGCATTTCTTGTTGCTGTTGCTAGAGAACTGTGGCTATATTCTAATGAGTTCATATCTCATGAACATTTCTAACAATTCTAGTCATTGGCTGTCTGCTGGGTTACAAAAGGAGTTTCTGGTACAGAGTGCATACACTATATTTCTTCTTTACTTGGTTAAAAATACCCCTTTTGAAGGATTATTATGAATACCATTGATCTCCAATTGCATGGCCTTCCAGTGCCCGATGTATACACAACAATGAAATAAAACAAAACTAGACCTTGCAGTACATGCAATTCAACCTCGTTAGATGGATGACAAGGATATTATAGATATTACAGATTTTACAGATTGAGGTTCCAGTTGCACAACAGCCTCAAAATAATATGATCTCCAGTAAGTTCTTTGCCCTATCTTGACTTCAGTTTATCTCTAAAATGAAAGATTTGGAATGGATGTTCTCTTCAGTACTTCTTTTTTTTAAATTTTTTTAAAAATTATGTCACTAATTGCTGAAAATTTTAGGAAGATGCTTAGAATGTAGAATGATGTGGCTAAGCTTAGAACCCGTGTTTGAGCCTGGAGCCTATATGTTGAATTTGAGTTCACTTGCAGATTTACAGCTTTTGTTTGTTCTCAGGTTTGTAATGGGCTCTCAGTTGACATGATGAAAGTACAAAACACAAAATACAAAAAAAAAAAAAAAAAAAAAGGAAAATACAAATAGTCTGAGAAGCCAGGCTTTCCTTGGAGACCAAGTTTTGTTTATTAGTGTTCAAATTGAAGCACTTTTAAAAGTTGTATATTTTTATCTCAGCTACATTCTATTTGAATTCTGGTATAGTAATAATTCACAGATAATGAAGTTGTTTGCTGACAAGGTCTTGTTACTGCATTTCAGAAATATTAAAAGAAAGAGGACATAGGATAGGCATCCACAAGCTCACTGTTAATTGTTCCTGAGGTGGAGAAAATACCTTATGTTTGCTTAATTTTTCATGATACACTTCATAGGTTCAGGAATTTTCCCTTCCACATTTCCTATTCTCCAGCTGCCGCCGCTCTTTTCCTAATTTCTTTCTGATTAACACACCTTGATACAGCAGGCTTCAGATACTGTGCTTCTTTAAGATGACAAAGATGCTTTAGACACCTGGAATGTCTTGTCTTGACCTTGCTATCTGGTTGGTTGCAGGCACACACAGTGATACCATCATATAGTTCTTTCTGTCCTGCACTATCCTGTTTCCCTGTAAGAAACGTGGACAGAGACTAGTACTGCTGCAAAAATGGACCTTCCAGCAAGATGTGCCGCCATTCAACTCTAACAATGGACAGATGCGGAGAAAACACTCTCCTGTAATATCTGTTCCTATTTCTATGTCCCCAAACTGTCCTATGTTTTCCGAGAAAAACCCATAGGATCAAGGCCTAATCTTCCTAGTAAGCATAATGGCCTAAAAATAACTTTAATATGGGATCTGCCAGTTTATATCTGTTGGACATGATTTTCAATATAGACTCCAGAAAATGCTGGACTTAACAAAATTTCAATTTACATGTAATTTTTAAAAAATTAATGATTAATTTATGAAAATATCAGTCAATGTGATTTCTAATATTCTAGAGTTTAACTTCCAAAACACAAATTATGATGAACAGGAATACTTTTTAACAAGTATATAAAAATATATCTTAGTTCAAACTGGGCTTTGGAAAAGTTAGCAAATGTTTAAAATGCTCTTAGGGTATCTAAATATTTTGAAAAGTAATTTCTTTGGAGGTTTCCATGGCAACGGGTATTTGAGGCTAGAGATATCTTCAAGATTATATGTTATGTTGGTGTAGAAATTGTCTTGTTACAAAAAATGTTGCAGACTTTTGATTCAACATTACTTGATAACAATCACAGCAGGTAAGAAAAATGTGAGGAAAGCACTGGGGAAGGCAGCTATTGCTAATACTTCCTCATTTAACTTAGACTTCCTAGGTAATTTAAAAGGAATGAAATATGCTGCCCAGTACATATTTCTTTCATTCAGAGTAACTCTATTTCTTTAATAATGGCATTCAGCACAAATCAATAACCTGGTGTAGATGTCTGCCCAAGATATAGATTATGCTTCACATAATATGTCCAAGTTTGCCAGACTAGTTTTGTAAACAGAAGATGATTACTTCTTCAATAGAGATCAGGCAAAGCAAAATAACAGAAATGTGAGATGTTACCTCTAGGGCAGCATCCAGGGAGTCCTCTTCAGAGTCAATTAACTTTACATAGGAATCTGAAATAATCATGACTGCACATGCTGAAGAATGAAATGTTCCCATCTGACAATGATTATAACCACCTGCATCGAAAAAGAATTTCAGCCAGGTCATCTCATCTGAAATCACCACTTAACACAACGTATCTACAAGAGATGACGTTGTTCGCTCATTAAAGGACAGAAATGAATAATTGGTGAAAAAGAAAGTAGATGGGCCTGTTTTGAGCCCTGATAATTGCATGCACAGGTTCAGATTATGATGCATGATAATAATCAACTTTCCATACCAGATACATGGTTACCTACAGTCATTTACAAAATGCTCTCACCGAAATGATAAAAAGGAAGGTGGGAAAATTTGTGAGCAAAATGATTTTATTTCCTCTGTAGTTTGGCTGCGCAAATTCCTTACATTTCCTGAAAGCACGTGATTCTAGTTGATGTATCAATGAAACATGTAACAAGGCATATTGCAACTGCGTTCTCTATTTTGCTTGGGCATTTTTGAGATGCATGTTCTTCTACCACAATGGTTGGCACCTAACCTATCCCTGTTTAGAATTTACCCTGATGGTCACTCTTACTGAAATTGTGCGACTTTTCTGAACATGCAGGGATAGATTCAACTTAATAGTTTTGGGGAAAGTTTCCATAACTAAATAAATAATTCACCATAATATTTCCATTTATTTGACGTGTTATATCTAACATAGAATTAAATAATTTCCTCACACAATGCATTCAATTAGTGGCAAAGCAAAAACTAGAATGTGTGACAGTGAGAACTTAGTTTAATGATTAAGATGCCCATGTCTCACTTTGGATGCATGGACTTGATGTCTGCCTCCAGTTTCTGAGTTCCGTATCCTGTAAGTGCAATCCCTTGGAGGCATTGGTTAATTGTCCACTTAGTTTGGTTCTTGCCATTCATGTGGAATGCCTCTGTTTAATTCTTGGCTCCCAGCTTCAGCCTTACCCAGTCCCAGTGGATGAACATTCTATCTTCTGCCTGAATTTCAAGGAAAGAGTTATTGCAATTAACATATGCCCCCAAACTTTGGAACTTATATTTGTGATTTATTTCTCATGATTTTGTCCTGCTTACCTGATTTACCTGCATGGTTATATTTAGTCTTCAGTCTTGGACAGCGAGACCAAGATGGCTTCACTCCCTTGTAGCTAATGCCTTTATACTCCCTTCCATGAAGCTTGTTATCCTCAAGGGGCTGGGTCACCTTGCTTACATGGCAATTTTAGTCAGTGTTTCAAAAGAGTGAAAGCAAAAGTTGCAAAGCCTATGATGACCTGGACCCAGGCCATTGCTGGTAGAAGCTAGCCATGCAATGAGGGGCTGGATATGTCAGCTAAGCTTAGTCAACCTCTGTCCCAAAATATTCACTATAAGATTCTAAAAATAAATAATATATAAGCTGTAAATTGTGTGCTGCTCTGAGCAGGGTGATGAAATCTCACGCCTCTCTGTGCCTCTTGGGATGTGAGCCATGTTCTTTTCCAGTGTATCTATTGTGTACTCTCAAATGCTACCTTCCTGTGAATAACTTAGCAGCTGTTTCATACATCGGATTAACTATCATGCTTATGTTCAGATAATTTTTACATTATTTTGGTACATCCTCTAAACATGAGAGAGGTGGTACTGGTAATTCAGTTATGCCAGAGGGAAACCTTAATGTGTTTCCTGTAAGCGAAAAGATGAACATTTTCAACTTAATGAAGAAAAAAATCATAAGTTCTGTGTAATAACATCTATAGGAAGAGTAAATCTGTCTGAAATTGTGTTCAGGAGAATGAAGTTCATACCGATTTTGTCACCACACCTCAAACTGCAAAAGTTAGGTCATGGTGAGTGACAAATGCATATTTATGGTGCAAGAGTCATTTGTGAGTGGAAGAAAATGTGTTCTGATTGACAGTAACATGCTGCACCAGAAAATGCAGAGCCTGTGTGAAGACTTTTAGCAGAGGATTTCCTGAAATGAGTGATGCCATAACTGTTTACTGAAGAAAGGCAGAGCTACAGAATTGGCAATAAGATTGGGCAGAAAACTATTAAAAAATAATAGGGACAGTTGCATCTCCAAGCATTACTGCTGTTTTTCAAGTAGAGTTGAAAGTGATGCATGGGAAGTTAACCCTCCCATGGCATCCCATTTAGGCACCTGTTCTAGTCCTAGTTACTCTATTTCTTGTCCAGCTTCCTGTTTATGGCCTGGGAAAGTAGTGGAGGTTGGCCCTTCACTTGGGGAATGAAGCAATGCATGGAGGAACTCTCTCTCTCCTTCTCTCTGTAAATCTTCCAGGTACAAATCAATAAAATCTTTGAGGAAAAAAATAAAAGTGATGGATGGAAATGGTATTATTCAAATGAGTCCTCAGTTATAATGAAACCAGTTACTTCTGTAAGAAGATGCTCAAAACAATCCACACTAGTAAAAATGCCAAGGGGGTGCTGGGGCAGATTAATGTCTGGTGTCTGATGCTTACTGAATTTCCATGGCAAACAGGAACAAGTAGACAGAACACTTACTAGGTTTCCAAACTTGCAAAGTACATATTTCATGCGGTGGGAGCCACTTTGAGTTTGCATTTCAAATCCTAAGCTTGCATTTATTGTCTGTATCAGTTAGAGAAGTTACTTCATCTTCTTATGCCTCCTTTTTCCCCCTTTTTAAGGTAGGAACTGTAACAGCCTCAGCCTTATCATAGAGGAATGTATGTATAAGGGGAAACATGGTAATAAATAAGGCTTCCTACTACTTTCAGTTTTAAGCACTAATTGATTTGTCTTGATTCATTTCCTGCGGATAAAAGGAGAAGAGAGCATTAGAAAAGAAGATTGTCCTTTTTTAAAGGAAGGAGCAGCCAAGATACAAAGAGGCTTGGAAGAAATCGCCACAGCATCTTCGCAAAGGTTTTTCCCCTTCAGGCTCCCAATTGCAATGAGTAAGTGCAATGTTATAAACCTAGTTCTTTCGCCATTCGCATCAGTGCAGCTTACACAGGGAATGATACATTCCAGTTCTTCTTTAAACACTTGGCTAGCATCCAGTTTGTAGGGAACGCCTGCTTTGCTTCATTTATCTGTGAAAAAGGTTTAAACCATTTAGTATAAATAACTAAGTCCTCTTTAAAATTAGTTTGATCTGTACCTCAATAAATTTTACAATGCAATAAAGCCTTGAGAAAGCCTTTTTGTGCTCTTAAGTAGAATCTTGAACATTTGATTAGTTTCCAATGGCAAACTGTCAAGTTAAGCAAAAAAGCCTGTGTTCACAGTTTAAGAGGATGCCATTTGGTAACCTGAGGGTGGCAGATGTGAAGGCCAAAAGTGGAGATTGCTGGTGGGGACTAGGTTGGGAGCCTCCAGCTGTTTTCTAGATGGACCCTTTGTCAAAGTCCCTCTTCGAAGTAATATGACTCCATGCAAGTGGCTGTAGGTATTTGAATAAATATTTCATTAGTCATGATGGTTTGGAAAATTTAAGGCTGCGAAGGACACATTGGAATCTCTGTGATTTATGATAAAGCTGAAAGAAACTTGATCATTCCAGTCCTGCCATCTGTAGCTGTGTGGAATGTGCAAACGAGTTGAACTAGCAAACCTCACAGATTTTGTTTCTTGATTAAAAAAATCTGAAGTCAGATCAGTTAATAGGCAATTTGAAACAGGGTCTTAGCAAAGCAGCTGTTTTAGATGAAATTCCTTCCAAATGCTTCTCTTTCCCTTCCCCCTTTCAGATTTTAAAGGCTTCAAGGAACTTCTCTTGCAAAAATATCTTGCTATTGCATACTGATCATTTAAAAGCTAACAGCCTGGGATAGTGCTATAGGTGCATGTGTTACTCCTCTATCAGTTTGCTCCTGTAGGGTATATAATGTGTCTCAAACAGCCAAGAATGCTCACTCAGTCTTAGGTCCTGTTATACAATAACTTCTTTATTTGATTCATGTGGAATGTTTGCCACAGAAGCATAGTAAAAACTGAAATGTACAAATGTGCTTCTTGTTATACTAATAAACTTAAGTATATGGATCTAGGGAGAAAGTAAGACAAGTGACTTGCCAAATTTTGTGCAATTAAATATCTAAGTCTGTCAGAATCCAAGTCCTGTCACTCGCAGCTCAGTGCTTTTACTGTTATTCTGTTTGACAGTCCGTAAGAAGCACTCTGGAAACATTTGTAGAATAAATGAGTGAATCAACAAACCTCTTATTAATCGTGTTTGCTGTTGCCTTTGCAGTTTAGTAAATAGAACATACTTTAGAATCTAAAATTTAAACCGTACTGTTGTTCTAGGAGGCAATGTTTCTTCAAGCTTTTGCCTTCAGTGACCCACCCATAAGTACACCAGCCTTGAAAACAGGAAGTGATTCATAAGAAATGTTGATTATAATATTTCTGATTAATAATGCTAGATTCTTGGATTTATTGATTATCATCACTGTTAAATAGCATAAATTTTATCTTTTAGCACCCTAAGTTGCCTATGATACTATCATTGAATGCATTTTACCCTAATTAATTATTTTCTGTGCCAACATTGAATCTTTTTATTATTATTATTAATTACATTGCATTATGTGACACAGTTTTATAGGTACTGGGATTCCCTCCTCCCCCTCCCCAAACCCTCCCCCCATGGTGGATTCCTCCACCTTGCTGCATTGCCACAGTTCAAGTTTAGTTGAGATTCTTTCATTGCAAGCATATACCAAGCATAGAGTCCAGTATCTTATTGTCTAGATAAGTTCAACGGCTTCTTGGGGAGACCATCTCTGGTCTGAAGGTAGAGCCGTCAGAGTATCATCCCGATCAATTAAAAGCCCCAACATAACATCAGCAACAATTTATAACATTATGGAATAAGTGGACATAGTATTGAGTAACCAATATGTTTTTTTAAAAAATACAAGTTCTTAACTACATCCTGTGACTTCTTCATTGACATTTCAATTTTAGTTTATATACAACTGGGTTCTATCACCTTAAAATGCCTATAGATGACTATTCAGCTGCCTTGTGTCTATTTTCATTGTAGTATTTAGCTTTTTATAGCGTTGAAGCATAATTTTGCTGAACCTGGCTCTTTTTGTGGGGGAAGTCTAGACTGGCTTATAACCAACATTGACTCTTATCTTTTATGTTTACTCTCAATTTTTCTCATATTTTGATTTTCAGCTTTTCTGATTTAAGTCTTTATTATACACAGCATATACTTTTAAATCTAGAAAATGGGTAGGCAAGCTTACCCACTCATACATATTTTGTTAATTAATGCTTCACCTTAGGTGTAATAACTTACAGGTCATCTTTGTTTATATTCATACTTATTTGTGTGAATATTGATTCTTTAAAAGTTTTTCATGTTTCTTTATGAATGCCATTGCACAGGGGATTGTCCTAAATTTCATGGAAAATGTGTCTTTGAAAAAAGCACGCATAATTTCAAAATATTGTTCACCAAAATAAACACATCTTTTGATACCATTTTTGATTAATTTTAAAAACCCATTTAACCATGAGCTTATACCACTTACTTCTTTTGAGAAACTTAATTTCATCCCATAGGCAAAAGCAGAATACATATTGTTTTATTTTCTGCCTCCTTTTCTTGATATCACCCAGTTTTTTGGTAATTGTTTGCATCACAGGAGGTGCCTTAATCCTGTTCCTCTATCTTTCTATGATTAAATTTACCTCATTCTTTGTTACACATTGGTGCAGAATTAATAACTTTGTTTCATATTCTTCATGGATTAAGTTTAGCTTTCACTCAACGCTTCCACCACCCATTAGTAAGCTGAATGGGCTTCCCCGATGTTGACACGTTGATGTTGGTAGTAGCCCTGGGGAAGAAGAGCCAAGAACTTTTACAGAGCTGTCTGCACAACTTCACAGGATTCAGAGTTGTGACCAGGGTGGACACAAGTGTGTCAGCAACTCCTACTCCAGAGTTCATGGAAGGGTGGGTGTTAAGTCACACAGCAACCATTGAGCATCGACTCCATGCTTAAACTTCAAGTCGCATCATCTCTAGGACACCCACAAATGTAGGAAAGGTTGTGAAGAAGGTTGATCAGTCCACAGCAGCCTCTTGGCTTATCTATCTACTGTTGCTGTGTTTGTTTCCATGAGAACAAATCATATGATCAGGAGATAAGTGTGTACACTGCTTATTGTCTGATCTGGCTTGCACTGGAGACAGACACTGAGACTAAGTCTAACAAAGATTTAACAGATCAGATATCATATTTGTGATTCAAAAGAAAAAAATTTGGCTATCATGACTAAGGGCCTAAAAATGCATCATCATTCTGCAATTCAGCATTTACCTCTCAGTCTTGCTTGCTAACACTGCAAGCAGCTGCTCTTATTTTTTGAGTTGAGCACATTATCTTTCTACCTAAAGTCATTTCAGTGACTCACGATCACTTCCATTCATGTGAATTTTTTTCTCTTTCTGAGCTTTCTGTTGAGCTCAAGATTTGTATTTCTAACATCCAGTTGGACATTCAATAAAGACTTAATAATCAGGCTTGGACATGTTGAAATTCAGATGTTGGCCTAACATATGAACATATGAAGACTCAATTCTGCTCTATACTGTCTATTCATCCCTACACGGGTGCCAAGATAATGTTTCAATATGAACAGGCCCAGACGTGTCTTTGTTCCCTTATTTGATAAATGTTATACTGAGTCGCCCAAACATGGAACTTTACTGCGGTACCTTTTCCCTCACATCTTCAGTAGCATTTAATGTTTTGTGTTTTGTTTTGTTTTATTTGAATGATCATGACTCTAATGGAGATAAGACAGAAGTGTAATTTGTTTTTTGTGTGCTTGTCCCTGATGGCTGCTGATCCTGATCATTTGCTCATGTGTCTGTTGGCCATCTGAATTCCATCCTTTAAAACATGTTCATCTGTATCCTTTTCTCATCTCATCATTGGATTATCTGTTTTGTTGTTTTGAAGTTATTTATATTTGAATCCTTAATCAGTTGCACGGCTTCCAAAAACATTTTTCCCATTATACTGCTTGCCTTTTCACTTTGTAGAGTGTTTCCTTTGCAGTGTACAAGCTTGTCAGCTTGATACGGTCTTATGGTCTATTTTTACTTTTTCTGCCTGTGCTTCTACAGTTTTTTTTTTTAAAAAAAGCTTTTATTTGTTTATTTACTTACTTATTTATTCATTTATTTTCTCTACACAAATGTCTTCCAGTGTTTCAATGTTTTGCTTTAGGAATTTCATGAAAACAAGTAATGGCTTTTAGATTCTGATTCACTGTCAGCTTATTTTTGTGTCAGGATAAGGATCTTGTTTTGTGTTTCTGCCAATGTAGATTTAATTTTCTCAGGACCATTTGTTGAACAGACTGTTTTTTTTGTTTTGTTTTGTTTTGTTTTGTTTTTTAACCAGGAATTGACTTTAGCTTGTTTGTCAAAGATTAGTTTGTCGTAGAGGTGTGGACACATTTCTGGGGTTTCTGGTTTTCTCCATTGGGTCTAGTGTCTGGCTATTTTTATTATTATAATTACCCTTTAGTATACCTTGAAATCTAATATTGTGATGTCTCCAGTCTTGTTTTGTTGTCTGAAATTGCTTAGGTACTTGGAATCTCTTGCAATTTTATACTAATTTTAGCATTGCTTTTTCTTTTCAACATGAAATATCCTGTATATTTTGATTGGAGTGCATCAAATTTGCAAACTACATTTGATAATCTGGACATTTTTATGGTGCTAATTCTTCAGCTCCAAGAACACGGATGAATTTTTCATTTGTGTGTGTGTGTGTGTTTGTGTCTGTGTGTGATCTTCTATTTTTTCTTCACTAAAAAAGAAAATATAGAACTCTTTTGCATACTGGTTAATTTTATTCCAAAATATTTACATTTTTATTGCCATTACAAATTGGGATTATTTTACAAGTTCTTTTGAACCTATGGCATTGTCTATACAAAAGCTATTGATTTTTTTGTGTTACAAAATTCATTTATGAGTTTCAGTAGTGTCTCTCTCTCTTTCTAATTTATTGGGAAGTTAGGTTTACAGAGAGGAGAGACAGACAGAAAGTCCAATCACCAAGTGGTCCCAGTGACCAGAGCTGAGCTGATCCAAAACCGAGAGCTTCCTCTGGGTATTCTGTGTGGGTGCAAGTTCCCAAGGTTTTGGGCCATCCTCAACTATTTTGCCAGGGAGTTGGAAGGGAATTGAAGTTGACAAGAGCCAGCACCCATATGGGATCCTAGCGCATAATAGCGGGGACTTTAGCTGCTAGGCTACCACACTGAGCCGCGAAGCGTCTCTTAATGAAGGATTTAGGTTCTCCTATTTATAGGATCATGTTATCAGCAGATGGTGAGGATTTGATTTTCCGGAATGTGTCCATGTGATTTATTTTTCCCATGCCTAGTGGCTCTGGCTGAATCTTTCAGAACTGTGTTGAGTAGAAATGCTGAAAGTGGGTGTCCTTGTGGATTTTAAATCTTAGCAGAAATGCTTCCAAATTTTCCCCATGCAATATGATGCTAGGTATTGTTTTGTTATTCTTGCCTTGAGTATATTGAGAATTTTTTTTTATTTTATCAAATGCTTTCTCTGTATCTTTTGAGATGATCATATGGGTTTTCCTCTTCAATTTGTTAATGTGCTGTATCACATTTATTGATTCTCATATGTTAATCAATCCCTGCAACCCAGAATAAATTCAACTTGGTCAAGGTGAATGATCTTCTTGATGTGTTATTGAAATCAGTTGGCTCATGTTTTTTTTTTTTTTTAGCAGTTTTGCATCTCTGTCCATTAGAATATTGATCTGTAGCTCTTCTTTGTTGTATCTTCTTCTGATTTGGGAATTAAGGTAATATTGTCTCATTGAAGGAGTTTTGAATATTTCCCTCCCTTTAAATTTTAAATAGAAGGATTGGAGTTAACTTTCTAAAAATTTGGGAGAATTAAATAGCGAAACCAGCTGTTTCTGTGCTTTTCTTGGGATTTTCTCTGTCTTAATGACTTAGTTTTACATGTGTTCAAAAGCATATCCATTTCTTCCAGGCTTTCCAATTATGGTTGTAACAATTCTTGATCTTTTAATTTTGGTGGTATCCACTGTAACATATATTTTTTTCAACTCTCATTTTGTTCATTTGAGTCTCACCCCCACCCCCTGTTTTAATTGATTACCCAATGGTAGATTGAATTGTAGATTATTTGTTTTTTTTTTAAAAAAAAAAAAAACACTTCATTGCACTGATCTTTGATCTGTATTTTTGGTTTCAATTTCATTGCTTCTCTAATTTTAGTTATTGCTTTCCTCCTACTAATTTAGGGATTGGTTTGTTTCTGTTTTTCTAGGTCCTGGAGATGCATTGTAGATAATTTATTTGATATCTTTTCAAATTCATGATGTAAGCATTAATTTCTATAAGCTTTTCTCTTAATAGTGTGTTTTACCATATACCATACATTTTAGTAAGTTGTGCTATAATTTTCATTTGTTTCTACTTCCCTTCTGATTTCTTCTCTTAATCACTGCTTTTTCCAGAGCATAATATTCAGTCTCCATGTGTCTGCATGTTTTAGTTTCCAGTTTCATTCCATTGTGGTAGCACAAGATGTATGGTTCTTTTTTTTTTTTTTCTTGTTGATTTGTTTTATGGACTAGCATATGATTTATCCCAGAGAAATTTCTATACACTGATTAAAATAATATGTACTCTGCAGCAATGGGATGAAATGAACTGTAAATATTTTAGGTTCCTTTGATCCATTGTCTAGATTTGCATCATTATTTCTTCAGTGATTTTTCTGTCTAGTTGTTCTTTTGATAGGAGTGCGGTGTTGAAGTTCTCCATTTATCATTGGATCAGAGTGTATGCCTACCTTTTAAGTCTGTTAATACTTTTTCAAAATAGCTAAGCATCTTGGCATTGGCTGTATTTACATTTGTTATAGTCACAGCTTTCTGTTGAATTGATCACTTAAGCATCGTGCAATGTTCTTCTTTTTGTCTTTTTTAACACATTTTGAGCTAGTCTATATTATTTGATATTAGGATGGATATTCCTACAGGAATATTACTTTTACTATTACTATTTACTATTACTATTATTAATATTACTATTACTTTCCAATAGTTTGGAATATCTTTTTCCATGTTTTAACTTTTGCTTTTTTTTTTTTTTTTGGTCATTTTGTTTTGTTTTGTTTTTTGGTGAGGTGTGCTTCTTGTACATAGCAAATAGATTGTTCTGGCTTTTGATCCATTCAGCCATTTTATTTCTTTTAACTGGGTGATCTAAGCCATTTACATTGCAGATTTTTATTAATCAGTAAAGATGCGGTCCAGTTATTCTTCCATAAATATTTGTATTGTTACTTTTTGTTTTACTTTTACTTTTTCCAGATTTTCTGCCTATCACTTTGTTTCATAATAATGATTATCTTTTCTGCTTCTATATATAGCATATCCTTAAGTATCAGTTGTAAGGCTGGATGAGTGGTAATAAATCCTCCCAGTTTCTGTGTTGGAAGGTCGTTATTTCATTGTCAATAATAAATGACAACTTTTTTAGAGTGTACCGTATTTTCTGTTGACAGCCTTTCGTAACTTGAATTTTTTCTCTCCAGTTTCTCCAGGTTGTACAGTTTCCAATGGGAAAACAGCTGTTAGCTTAATTGGAGCTCCTTTGAAGATAATGTGGTGTTTCTCTTGTGAATATTTTAGAATCTTTTCCTTAGTATTGAAAATTTGACTATAATGTGTTGTGATGATCTTTTCTGATCATGTCTATTTGGAGTTCTCTGTACTTTCCTTACTTGGATATCCCATCTTTTCCAAATTTTGGAAATTCTATGTTATTTCACTAAGGAGATGCTGTAATCAATTCTCTCTATTCAACATTGTCAGAAACTGCTAAAACAGATATGTTTGGTCATTTCATAATATACAATAAATCTTTAGCACTAGTTCCACTTTTTCTAATTAAAATAATAACAATAACAATACAATAATAAAGTTTTTAGAAAAGATTTATTTCTTTTTATTAGAAAGACGGATATACAGAGAGGAAGAGAGACAGAGAGGAAGATCTCCCACCTGATGATTCATTCTCCAAGCAGCCGCAACGGCTGGAGCTGAGCCAATCCGAAGCCAGGAGCCAGGAACTTCCTCAGGGTCTCCCATGCAGGTGCAGGGTTTCAAGGCTTTGGGCCATGCTTGACTGCATTCCCAGGCCACAGGCAGAGAATTGGATGGGAGGCGGGTCCACCGGGATTAGAACTGGCGCCCAAATGGGATCCTGGCATGTTCAAGGCGAGGACTTTAATCACTGTGCCATAACGCCGGGCCCAATAATGAAGTTTTAAAAAGGTATATTTTTTCACACAAATAGAAGTAATAACAATGAAAATCATGGGCAATTTCATCTGCTACAAAGAAAGGATAGGAATCACAATTGGGAGATTTATTTTTCTTTCTTTTCATTCAACACACACACACAAACTGGCACTGTGTCTTACTACTTGAGAATGAAATAATGTTTTCCAAATGCAATCTCCAAAATACTCTAGTATTAAGATCTCTAGCCAGTTGTATGTATGTATGTATATTTTGCATAAACTTGCTTTTTACCTTAATATAAAACCTGAACTTATTTTTCAGACGAATAAAGTTTGAATAAAGTTTTGTCTCTGTGGTAGTTCTCGGTCCTGTACATAGTTCACATATTATTATTTAAATTGCATTTGTCTCCATTAAAATTTCTCTGACCACAATGAGATTTAAACCAGATGTGCCCAATAGTCCCTTTATCCTCCAGCATATAACACAGTGTTGGGCAAGTCTTGGAAAAGCTGGTATAATAATCTTTCCTTGTTCTATATGTATCCTTAGCCACATTTACCATCCACTATTACCTATACTCCTTGCATCATGGTGTCTCAGGAGAAGATTTCTAGAATAGTAATTTATACTTTGCAGTGAGGGACAATTCTCTGCTCTACCAAATACACTGACTTCCATCAACCACTCATAAACTCACAGCTTCTTGTTCAACAAGACAGACAAGGAAGTAAAGAAAACATCTTTTGTTGGATATCATTGGATTAGATTTTCACAACTGATTTGCTTTCCATGCAGGGGAAAGATTGAAGACAAATGACCATTTTCCCTATCTAAGTTGAAAGCACACTTAATTCTTTATTTAGTAAGTCCCATAGGGATAACTGAGTATGTCAGTACCTCAGATCTAGCCCAAGACAAAACTATGTTTTATTTCTAAGAGAGTTTCCCCTTTTAGCACCTTTTTATTTAAAAGAATACTTGGATGAATCAAGTTGAAGTTTTTAGCTGATTCCAGCTTTTGAATACCCAACAGAGTTAAAGACCAGTAAATGGCAGATAAGGGTGGGTATTGTGCAGAGAAGTGGGCTAAGCACAGGAACCTTAAGTTCACATGGTATTTTGTAGTGATTGCCTCTGTCAGTCCTAACTGCACGCTGATTTGACTGGTCTCAATAAAATCCCCAAAGATAAAAAATATTTCATAAAGCTTTGAGAAGAGACACTAAAAGCTGTGGAAAGAATTTTGCCTTTTCCTCCAAAAACAAAACAATTATCATGTGCTCAGTATCCAGTCTCCACTTTTTGTGGCACATGAAGCAACTACGTGCTTTTTTCCACAGTAGGCCAGCTGTCATTATCTTGTTTTTGAAACAGGACAGAAGAATGACAATTAATTTAAGCAAGTGGTTAAGTCAAAGATATATGCAGCTTCTTTTTAATTAAAAAATTATTTAATATATATGAGACCTGACTTTTGGAACTGAACTTACTTTTAAACCTGTCTATGGAAAACTCAATTTCTCACATGATCAAACTAATGACTAAAAATCACCCATAAGGGGCACTAAAATTTATAAAAGTGGAAAGGAAGGAAGGAAAGAAGGAAGAGAGAGTGAGAGAGAAAGAAAGAAAAGAAAGAAAGAAGAAATTAGGAATGAAGGAAGAAGGAGGGAAAGAAGGAAGAAAGGAAAGGGAGGGAGGGGAAGAAAAAGCAAAAGGCAAAGAACAGAGGGAGAGAGTAATGTAGAGCTGGAAGGAAAGAAGTAACAAAGAAAACAAGGAAAGAGAAGGAAGTGAAAAAAATATTAAGGAAAAATAAATTTAGATATGAGCGTGAAAAGGTAGGTAGGAAGTTTATACATGAGGAACAGAAGGGTTTTTTTTCTACTGTATTTTGAAAATACAGTATTCACCTGTTTTTAGACAAAAATACATTTTCCTCAGGCCCAGCATATGTTTTCCAAGGCTATCTGATTTATTTATTTTTTAAAAATATCCTTCCTTTATTCTGTTAACATAGCCTGTCATCTCTAACTCATAAATTATACACAACACTGTATGACAAACACTTACTGAGACCAGGAAAGTCCTTCCTGTATGAACTTTGTACTTAGAGCTCTTCCATGTTTGTGAGTTTCCTCAACTTTTCATGCTTAGTGCTTAATGTAAAAACAATAGACACTATAGATAAAATGAGATGAGGATTGAGCATGAAGACACCTATATTTCCACAAAAAATATGTGGGCTGTGCATTTGTGCTCTGCCTGTGTCTGCTCCACATTGTACAGTCCCTTTATGGTGTGTTTTCCTATAACAGGATTTTGTCAAACAAGGCACTCTGCATCTCTGCGGATGTTGTGTAGAGAGAAGCTGGTCACATGACAGTGCTGAAGAAAAGTCAACCTTCAGTGACTTTGATTTGTACATTTAATGTAGAAACTGGCGTCCTGGTTGCTCTGGCTGTATCTGTGCCTCCCACTTGGGAAACTAAATGCCTGGTTGGGAAGTGCCTTGACAGGCGAGTAAAGAACTAACACTGGAAACAGACACTTGGAAGCATTATGTGATTGTGAATAGCTGATAAGCATTCAGATGAGAGTCCATTTTCGTCTTAAACAGCGTAGACGCCAGGAGTGGCAGGTCAAGGTTACATTTTTGCACATTTGGCGTCTGTCTTAAGCTACAGGATATAAATGCCCCCAGACAATGCATGTTTAAAATTGACAGTTACATAGAATTTGGAGAGGGAGAGTAGTGATTGTGCAGCCAGATTACAGAGGCCAGTCACATTCCACAGAATTCACATTTGCTCAGCATCTGGGATAGTTTAAAGCTTATAGAAAATGAAAATGGATGTTGACAAAAGAAAAATAATATACATCAAGTTCAAAGAAAATACACACAAACTCATAGCACCAAGGACATTGTATGTGAAAGAACAACCTAATGGGAATAATCAGGGAAAGGTTTGTGTATCCTTTTGGGTGTCTAGACATTAAGGTGGATGGAAACCGACCAAAAGTTCCAAACCACACATTTTAGTTTTCCTCTGACTCTCTCTGGCAGCAATGGTTCAGCCTCTGTCTTAAACATAATGATTCCCTCTTCTTCCACTGCTATAAAAGTTTTAGGTTAATAGTCTTAAGTCAAGGGAAATGCAGACAACATTTGTAACATGCATGAAAACTAGAAACAGCCAAATTGTCTTGAACCTTAGCAAAGTGTTTCCTCCATGTATAGACATTCTGGTTTTTAAAATAACCTTTCAGCTTAATAAAGTGTTCAAGCCACAATGACTGACCTTCTCCAGGAAGGTCTCACCATGGTTAGTATGTAGTATACTTGTAGACAAAGGCCCCTCTCAAATTCTAAATCTTTTGACTTCTCCATAGAGAATTTACACTACTTTACCTTTTTTTAAAAAAAAATGTATTTAGTTGAAAGGCATATTTTGAAGAAAGAGGGAGAGAGGGAAAGAGAGAAAGAGAAAATGAATGAAAATATTTGATCTGCTTGTTCACTCCCCCAAAACCAAAAATGGCTATAAGGGTAAAGCTGGACCAGGTTGAAGGCAGGAGGCTCTAACTCCATCTGAGTCTCCTGTGTGGGTATAAGGGCCCAAGAAACTGGGGCATCTTTTACGATACTTTCCCAGGCATCCTGGCAGGAGAAAGCAACTACTTCATACAATTAACATTAAAGACTGGGGATGTGTCCCCATGTATGCTTGGTAATAATCAATCATGCATATTAAATCATTAGTATCATTGCTTAGAGCTTCATGTTTCATGACCATCTAAATATGGACTTCAGTATAGATAACCAGAAAAAAAAAACTATTAACAGCAAAATCTGCTTAGGCTTCATTCACTGGTGACTCTGGACTCAGGGAAAATCAAATCATATTTAACTTCCTTCTTGTAGAATTAGAGTTTCTAGAATCAAAGCGTGACTCTACCTCTGTACTAATTACTGTAGGTCTTTGCTTTTCAGGACTTTAGAAAACAGAACGAACAATATATACATACACACACATATAGAAGTTTTCTATGTGTTTATGATTCTAACACGTTGCATATTTTGAGAAAAATGTTCATTTTTTTCTTAGATTTTCAGTTTGTTGGCATGTAGTTGTTCATAATAATTTCTAGAGATGATTTGTATTTATATTCTTAGGATGCATTGTTAGGTTTTCCACTTGAAATATTTATTTTCTATTTGAAATATTTCATTTTAGAATTTGCCTTATTGTTTAATTCTTTTTTATGTAGGTACTTGTTGACATGTTCTCTCTTTTCAATACCACTCTGGCTTTATTTAATTAAGTTTTGATATGTTGTGCTTCCATTTTCACTAATTTGGAGAGTTTATTTAAGTCAGATTTAATTTATTTTTATTTTCCTATTATCAGGTGTACTGTTGTAAACCTACAGTAATCAAGACATCATGATATTGTACACGGAATAGACATGTGAATAAGTGGGATGGCCAACACAGATTTAGGTAGCTATTGGTACGTGGCAAATCATCGTCAAAGGAGCAGAGTCAGCCTCCACAAAATAGAGTCTTTCCAAAAAGTTGGGATGGTGCAAATGGATTGCTCTATGGGAAAAACACAATCACAAATGCTTTGCACCTTACATGTAAGTGCAGTCAGCACTTTCGTTTCTACTAAATGAAAAATTAACTAATTCAAGTGTAAAATATAGCAGGAATTTTCTCTGAATGTTAGTTTAGTGATTGGCAGTTAGCCTGACATTCAACATTAAACACATGAACCATAAAAATATAATGTGAATTGTGCTAAATTAAGAATAATTTCTGTTCAAGACACTGTTCAAACAACATGAAACACACCACATTTGCAGAGATAGTATTTACAAAATATATACATAGGAGTTTGATATAAAATTTTTCAAGAACTTTTTCTTTCTTTTTGTAATTAAAAAAAATTTTGATGACATTTACATAGTTGACCAGGGTCAAGAATTTTTAAAATTCAATGAGTAGGCAATAGATTCCTCTATTTAAATATTAGGCAGTTGGATAAAGAGTTATCTTTATGTTTAATCTATGTGAGTAAGAAACAAGTATATAATATACTGAACAGTAGAAAATTATGAGATTAAGGAATGAATTTTGCATTAAGAAAGTGCAAAGTAAAAGAGCAATGAGAAAGACGCACTACATATCTCTAAAATGGGTATCAAAAACAAGTAAGTGTTATGATAGGCAAAATTTACAAGGAAATAGAATTTCCCAAAAAATTCATTCATTATTGCTTAGAAGACATATTGGAACTTTTTAGAAAAAAGATATTGAAGCAGTGTCAGCGCTGTGGCTCAACAGGCTACTCCTCCTCCTTCAAAGAAGCAGCTTCCCATACGAGAGCCAGTTTGGGTCCTGGCTGTCTCACTTCCTATCCAGTTGCCTGCTGTGGGCGTGGAAAGCAGTGGAGGATGACATAAAGGCCTGGGACCCTGCACCTGGGGGACCAGGAAGAAGCTCCTGCCTCCTGGCTTTGGATCAGCTCAGCCCTGGTTGCTTGCAGCCATTTGGGGAGTGAACCAGTGGAGGTATGATCTTTCCCTCTCTGTGTTTCTCCTTCTCTCTGTAAATCTGCCTTTCCAATAGAAACAAACAAATCTTTGTTTAAAAGAACATATTGAAGCAGGCTTACTTTTTTTTTTAAATTCATTTTAAGAAAACAGATTTCATGCATTCCATGGGCACAGTTCCAAGAAGACAAACACACCTCCCTCTTAGCTGGCATCCCCTCTCTTCCTTTAATCAGTATATATATGCTTTTTTTTAAAGATTTATTTTATTTTTATTGGAAAGGCGGATATACAGAGAGGAGGGACAGAGAGGAAGATCTTCTGTCCGATGATTCACTCCCCAAGTGAGCACAATGGCCAATGCTATGCTGATCCGAAGCCAGGAGCCTCTTCTGGGTCTCCCACATGGGTGCAGGGTCCCAAAGATTTGGGCCGTCCTCGACTGCTTTCTCGGGCCACAGGCAGGGAGCTGGATGGGAAGTGGCGCTGCCAGGATTAGAACTGGCGCCCATATGGGATCCCGGGGCGTGCAAGGCGAGGACCTTAACCACTTGCGCCATCGCGCCGGGCCCAATCAGTATATATATATATACTCTCCAAGTGGCCGCAATGGCCATAGCTGAACTGAGCTGATATGAAGCTAGAAGCTTATTCTGGGTCTCCCAGGTGCAGGATTCCAAGGCTTTGGGCTATGCTCTAATGCTTTCTCAGACCACAAGCAGGGAGCTAGATAGAAAATGGGGACATGAACCAGTACCCATATGGGATCCTGGCATGCAAGGTGAGGACTTCAGCCACCAGGCTACCATGCCAGGCCTTTTGCCTGGCTGGTTTTTTTCTCTCAGAACTTTATGTCTTGCCTGTCCTGTGGGATTCTGATGAGAAATCTGGTGCCACTCTAATGATATTTCCATTTTCATTTACAAATTTTAGAATTTTCTTTGTGATCTGCCATTGCAAAATTGCTAATACTGTGTGCTGCTAAGGGTCCTTTATGATCATGTTTATTTGGGGGCCTTTTATTAAAGTGTCAACTCTATATAGTTGGCTTTTTAAGGCTTTGAGACTGAAACTCTGACAGAAGAGACTGGAATGTTGGAGGCTCAAGAGCATTACAGTTAAAGTTCATAGGGCATTGTTTCACAAGCCAGGAAGGATGGATGTTGTAAATGAAGTCCAAGGGCAATTTGTTGGCAGAATTCCCTCTTAGTCTGGTGAAGTCAGTCTTTTATTATATCCAGGCCTCTCAATTAGACAAGACTCGCAGTGTTAGGAAGGGAAACCTGATTTATTCAATGTCCACTGACTAAAGTAAAACAAAACCACCACAACAAAAACACTCATCCAAAAATGCTCAGACACATTCAGAATGTTTCACCAAACATCTGCACATGGTGGCTGTGTCAAGTTGACATATATAATTATCACTGCAGTGACCTTGGGCAAGCTGAGTAACCCCTTTGTGTTTCAGCACATAGAGCTATAAAGTGGGATTAATTAAGGTATCTGCACGTTTTTCGAGATAGTTGTGAAAACTCGAAAAGTTAATCTTTACTTGTGCTTAGAACAGTACCTGACACATAGCAAATGCTGTAATACAGAACATTGGGGCAGAGAGAAACTTTTGAGATAATCAAATTCACTCTGAGATGCTGTGAGATTAAATTACTTCCTCCAGATGGCAGAGCTAGTTGATATTATAGATGAGATTAGAATTGTAATGTTGTAAATACCAGTCAAATGACTATGATGGAATACTGCTTCCCTTGACTGTGAGAACTCAACAATGGTATTTCAGATATAGTGTATTATTGTTATTATTGAAATTTAGAATTCCTTAGTTCCTCAAAGGTTCTTAAAAGATGTCCTAGATATTTTGCATTTTACAAATGTATGCTTGATTTATCCGCAGACAATTGAAAAAGTGCTTGTCTTATGCATTGAATGATTCATGGAAACTGAGATGCTTCTATGCTTTTGCTATTCCGCATTAGTCATTTTATTCCTTTGGGACCAACTGAATTGAAACACCTGGCATTTCCATAGACTCTACCCTATATGGTTCACTGAGTGTCAATGTACAGCTAATTGAAGAGACATGCGTAGTTTCAGCTGTTTTGTTTCTTCTTGCTCAGGAATTACATCAACATTCCATTCCAAGCCTCTTGAGAAGAAGCCCTCTCCTCAGAGCCTTAATTTTTTTCCCGTCCAAAGATTAAGCCTTAGATGCCGTGTCAGTGCTTCTCGCAGTGAGTTTTGCCAATATTACCTCAATTACACTTACCTAGAGAACTTGATAACAATAGAAATAAATGGCAAGCAGTATGGAATCATTGTTGGAATATAAAGGGGTAAGATTCAGGAAAATGCAATTTTCACAATTTCCTTACATTGATTCTTGTACTTAAAAAATGAAAACATTGCCTTAGATTACGTTGATTTTGCTAAATAGCATTGCATCATTGAATTGTACATCTGTAATAATGATCATAAAAGTTTCTAGGTAGACTCAGCTCTACTTAATTATTGTGTATTATATATTCATCTGCATTAATGAAGTGTAGTTGTGCTTACACAAAATTTGGTGTTTTAAGTTTCTGGGTTTGTGATTACTGATAGCCTTATAGAGAAACTCCAGGAAAATGTATTGCTTGTTTTTAATGCTGTTAATTAACATTCATGTACTGTTATACTTAGTGCACATTCTTAATTACCCCAGTAAAACAACTTCAATTTTAAAAGCACATTAAACTCCAACTATATTCTGTACTGAAGTAATTCACATCCCTAAGAAATGATTTAATAAACACCTGTAATGAAGTGGCAGTTGGTACCATGCAGGAAAATATAAGTAGGTCTTGGTACTGATTACATAAACTTATACAAAGGAAAGAAATAACTACATCTTTAAAAAAAAAAAAAAACCACTGGAACTGATTCTTGATTGTTGCCTGAAAATTACCATTGACAATACTAAGAATGAGAAAAATGCATGCTTTCAACATGCCCGTAATAGTCTGGGAAACGATAAGCTGAAGGCAAGAGCAGCATGCAGGGAAAAAGCAAAAATGTTATCACTTGTTTCAATTCTTTTTTCTGCATGACCCCAAGTGCTTTCCATGTTAGTATGTTGCTACTTTATTCTACTCCAACTTTTCAGATTGGTTTCCTTTCCCCATTTGCTCATGGCCCCTAGAGCTGCCCAGCTGGTGCTATCCAAATCTGGCTCAGTTTCTTATCTGGAAGAGCCCTACATTTCTGGCTGAAAGCTGGGTCTGGATCACATGTCCAACACTGATCCAGTCATCCAGATCAAACAGATGGCGTGAGATAATTTGGTATTTAATAATGTCCATTCATAAAATTGTATCAATCATGCATGCAGAAAGGATACAATTTTATGAGGAACAGAAAATGAATCTCTGAAGGATGGCATAAGACATGATTTGGCCCTAAGAAAATCAACAACATTTTTCAGCTACTTCCTTTCATCCTAGCTCTGTCTTTTGATCCTGTTTTGTTCTTGTCTTCACGCTGCCTTCCAATTCAGTTCTTTTCTGTTTCCATGGATTCTTTCATTCCTGTACTTAGGAAATGTCTCCTTGCTTTGAAATATCACAGAAAAGTTTTCAGAGTATCCACAGAATAAACAAAAGCAATGAAGAAATTCCTGTCTAGTTTCATTATTCCTTGAGTGGTTGCTATATGTTAAATCCAATGCTAACTTTTCTTATATTTGTGCATTTTATTTATTCCACATTATAAACACTAAATATGCATGAGCTTCTTTGTCCATTTCAAAAACTTGAGGTTCTGGATATGTCCAAGCTTACGTATCTGGAGGAAGAAGAACTAGAAATTAAATTGAGTTCCAGAGCCTGAATCACCATGTACTATGGCTGCTGTTGTGATAGCATGTTATCCAGGGACATGATGCAGCTGATTGACACTGACTTGCAAAAGTCAGTTGTTACATTTGCAGGAATTTTTGAAGACTGGTTGCTAAACATAGCCATTATGGAAAAAAGTTACATCATACAAATTGCAATTGGGGCTGGCACAGTGGCTCAACAGGCTAATCCTCTGGCTGCCAGTGCCGGTATCCCTTAGGGTCCTCAGCTCAAATCCAAGTTGTTCTTCCTCCCATCCAGCTCGCTGCTTGTGGGAATACAGTGGAAGAAGGCTCAAATCCTTTGACCCCTGCATCCACATGGGGAACTGGAAGAAGCTCCCAGCTTCAGATCAGCTCATCTCAAGCCATTGCAGCCACTTACGGAATGAATTAGTGGATGGAAGATCTGTCTCTTTCTCACCTTCTCTCTGTAAATTTGCCTTTCAAATGAAACTAAATATATCTTTCTTAAAAGTTGAAATTGAATTTAATCATAAAAGTTCTAAATTTAAGAAAGAATTAAATTTTTAAAAACACTTTTTAAATAGTTTAGCTTTGCCATTGTATGCCTTTATTTATATCTGTTGTATCAGTGCAGTATAAACACTATTTAATGGTATGCCACCATATATCTCTTCCAAAGACATTTGTGGCTTGGAATCCAACATACAAGAGTATTTGCACCATGACGGTTGAAAATTACACACATAAACACATTCAGCTTAAAAACAATAATATTAATGTCCACCCAATCACTGACCAGGATCACAAACCACCTATTTTTGACTTCTCATTTAAAGAAGTGTATCTCTTCTGAGTGAGTCTCTAACCCTCATGCCAGACTACACGCTTAAATGTAGGCATCCAACACAACCCCAGTCTGATCAGTCAAGATGATTCCAAGCACAATCAATAGCTTATTGCCTAGAGAGAAAGGAGTTAAATCAGACCTATCCAATGGTTGCATGTCATCCCCAAGAAGGAGTTTGAGAGGCTAGGCTAAGGTTTTCTGTCTTGCACAGCCAGGAGTTGACATTGCCAGAAGTGGAGCCACCACTTTCTTGACAAAGACCTGGTTTGGCTTCTTGATTGAAACACAAATGAGGAGGAAGAGGAACCCAAAGGCTAAAATTTTGCTGCCTATGCAATGGCACTTTTAAAGAAACTTATCTTTTCATTTGTTTTAGACTCCGTATATTCATTTAGTTTGTATTTCTAGGTCAGTATGAAGCCAGAAAGAGATGGCTCTTGCAGCTGGAGGAAGCAAATATATGATGGGATGTGTGGGTGGTCATTTCATGTGGCTTTCTGGCTGAAATGATGTTGGTTTCTTGTTGTTGTCTGTGAAAGTAGCAATTAGCATTCTTTCTTTGACTGAAGTAGTTATTTTCGGCAAAAAGCTATTAAGTCTTTTGACTAAGAACTACTAAGAACATTTTGGGTGTCCAGTGGTTAGCTATCTTTAGATCACTTGTTCTATGACTTTGGGCGCATCTCCCAGATGTTTCATTTCTCTCTTGTTAAGCTATGATAGAAATACTTGTCAGGATTTAGACAATGGAATAAAAATATCCTTTCCAAATGGTTTTTAACTTCTGGGTTATCATTTTTATTCCCTAATTAACATTATAAAGAAGAAATATAAGTCTCATTTATTTAGTAATTATTAGTAACTGATTATGTGCTTTGGATTCTGACTCATATTCAGAATATTTTCAAAATTTTAGTGTAAGTACCATGTCCTGAGCTTTCTGAATGTTTTTGTGTTATTACTAACTGTTACAGTACAATTTATGGTAGATTTCTTTATAGTTGTGGCCTTCTGGGTTGTTTATTTTCTTTGGGTTTTGAAAATTTTATTTCATATTTCTATGCATATTTAATCAGCAAATATAATTTACTGAATACCTGCATTATCCTTCACGCTACATATACAAATACATCTCTTTATAATTTCACTCTTTATGATGTATAATTTCAAATATAGCTTCTTATAATTTCACTGTTTTGCTTTGAGAGATGCTAAAGGAATCTTAAACTTGGTGTCTGTTCTGGGGAGCCAACTTCAACTTTACATGGAAAGATAATTATCTTTATCTTTTAATACACAATGTAATTAGTCAAGTAAAAGCTGGGCCATAAATGGAAAGGAGAATGCTCTTTCTTTATCACAAATTTAACCAGCCCTCTGGACCAAGTCATTTCTCTGTTCACTGCACAAAATACACTAACCTTTGTTACAACAGATTGTTGCTTCGCAGGTCAGTCACCATCTGACCCCACTATTCAAACCAGGTGAGTAGTGTGCTGGAAAATACATTTGTCCCATGCTGTCAGTGATACTTAGCAAAACCTCATAGTATACGTCAAAGAAATAATGGAGCATAAAGGGAAAGCGTGAGTTGTTTTCTTAAAATTTATTCATTATTTGAAAGGAAGAGGCAGATAGAAATAGAGCTCCCACTAAATCCTTCTTTAGATACCTGAAACAGCCACGGCTGATCTGAGACTGAAGACCAAAGCCAAGAGCACAATTCCGGTCTCGCTTGTGGGTGGCAAGAACCTCGCTATGTGAGTCATCGTTACTGAGTCACATCTACTCTCAGGTTTGCATTAGCAAGAAGCTGAAGTCAGGGGCTAAAGGTGGGCGTGGACCACAGGCTCTGTCAATAGGAGGTAGGACATCAGAACCAGTAGGCTAACCACCCACTCTTGGTATGGGTAAATATTTTAAAATGAAAACTAAAGTGATTGTTTTGCATAGAAGTTTAATACAGACAGTTAAAACTAATTAAGTAATGAATTAAGTACTGAGAGTCAAGATTAGAGTTGGGGGAGATTCACACAAACATTCAGGAGACTATTGCATTCAGAATACTTGGGAGGAAGTCTCTTAAACTGCTTCAATTAAACCAACACTGGGAATCATAGAGGACCATTATTGGCAGACTAAGAAAAAATGGTATTGTAGTTTCTATTAGCAGACTATCACAGAAAAATAAATGATCCTGCATCAAAAGCTTGATAAATCATTATAATGTTTTCAGGTTTCAAACAAGAACATTTGTGAAATGTGTGTATCATTTTAATTCCTTACTACCCATGCCTCTTACTGCCATTAATTTAAATAATGGTCCTCATTATAATATAATATAAATAATACTCTCATCAGATGAGAGAAGTTCTACTAAGTTGAGAATTTGGAAAAAGAAGAATATAATTCAGAGTTTGCCCTAAAATGATTGGTATAATTTCATCATGTTAGAGAAACAGATTCTGACACATCAAATAAAGATAGACACAGAAGATGCAAAGTTCAGAGCCTTTCATGGGCCACATACATGTAGAAGATTCAAAGAGAGAATAAGACCAACAAGAAACATCTGGGAGGATTTTAAAGTCAAGAGATCTAATTTTAGGAAGTAGACGACGTTAAGCCAGTGTTTAATTTTGATCAAGACAGTGAAATTATGAAAGCAATATTTTAGTAGGATTTTTTCCTAGTATTGGTGCTGAGAATAAGATCGAGCCTCAATAGTAAATATGATGCTTCTTAAATGCAGACTCAAATAATTGGAATGCCTACTTGGACCACTCTGATGAGGACTATGAGGGTGAAGACGGCCTTGAAGAGAGGAGTGGTGTTTTCTATGGGTCAGGGCTGACAAGGCTAAGGGGTGGGAAATGGTAGCATCCATGCCTTATATCTGTTGGTCCAAGGCAAAATGAGGGTAAAGTCAGTAGAAGCAGGTACAGCACCTCAAAAACACAAGAAATTACAAAGGAAAGCAGGAAAGATAGTTGTGCATGGAAGTATGAATGTGGTTCCATGGCTAAAATTTTCTTAATAGGTAGCTCTCTTAAATTTTTTGGAGTGCTCAATAAGATGTTATGCCTTAATATTCACAAGGGAATCAGCAGAAAAAGTCACAAGGAGCACAGAATTTAGAGTAACAAATAAATGTTTTTTTTTCATAAACTAGACCTTCCATTTTAAATGCTAAATAATTTCAGAAACATTTCCTGAAATCCTGAAAAATGTATTAGATTTCTGTAAAGTGATAATAGTTTTATCTATTTTATTGGATCCCATATGCTAAATTTATCATATGCATGTAAAGCAGTTAGCATACCATCATAGGCATTCAGGAAATGGAATGTATTATATATGAACCACTAACCAAGTTTACATTAACAGGAAGCTGGCTTAAGGGGTCAGAGGTAAGTATTGAACCTAGACACCGTCAAAGGACATGGACAATCTTAACTGGCATCTTAACCCACTTATTAAATATTGCCTTAAAAATAAAAACCCATAAAACTGTTGTTCATACATTTGGAGTGTTCTAACTTTTTAACTCTAGGGTAAGACTGAACTAATTTTAAATAGAAAAAAATGTTAAAGTATGTATTTCACATTCTTTGAAAAAGAAGCATCAACGTTTGTTTTTCCCACTAGAAACGGAAATTATCAACCCCTCCCTCTGTCTGAACCACTATTTGCCCAAAGTAGAATGAAGGTTTTGTAATGAAGGACTAGCATGGTTTGGAGCCATAGTCTTAACTGCAGGGTACTGGTATACCCACATGGATACATTTCCATGGCTGTCTTCTCTCACCTCTGCTCTGTGGGCAGTGACTTCTTAGCAATGCATGTTCACCGGGCTGAGCATACATTACCACACAGGACCTCTCACATTCCCTGTGAGAAGTTTTAATAATCATTTGCAACAAGGTTTTGACAAACTCCTGGAAGAGAATTTCTTTTTAACAAAAGTACAGAGCTCTTCCTTTGGCAGCACTCCTTAACATGTAGGCCTGTATTTTCTGTCTTCTGTTTCCTTAAAAAAAAAAAAAAAAAGTTGTAGAAACACACACACATACCCATTCATTAAGCACTTTGAAACCACAGACTATGGTCTTTCCAAACCAAACTTTGCTTTACCAACACAGTTGACCATTTCAAAGTTTTCTTTCTATGGAACTTTTCCAATTGATATTTGAGATAGAAAAAATGTCCTAAAAGTAGATTCTCCTTAATTTTATGGTGTGTGACTGTGGTAGGAGTCTAGAGCCAGCTTTCACCCAAGGCGAGTGTTACCGGCCACCCGTTACCCAGACAGTGCATGGAGAATCACTGTGAAGATTCTTTGTGAAGTCTACTGTCTTCTCTACAACTTTTCCTTTGAAACTGCTCGCACATAGTGATGTAAAAATTAGAAAACCATGATTTATTATACATGCTTTATTCACAGAAATGACTTCACTGTTGCAATTGTTTTCTGTTACTGTGAATTTTTCAAGCACAGGTAATTTTAACCTTGCAAGTGCCTTAAAAAAACAACAGCAAAAAAAAATTGATATTTACATGGAATTGAACACCAGTAATTAGCCTTTTAAAAGTATCCTCTTGTGTTGTGAAAACTTGCAAACTCTTGCTTTATAGCCCGAGTTGAAGAAAATTCCAACAATGAATGTTTCATTGTCCCTAAGTGCTCTATTTCCAGTTTTTCAAAGGGCACAAAAACTGCACCCAGCAAAGATGCCCTGTCAAAATGATTTAAAAGGAGGAAGGAAAGTTGCTAGAAGGGAATTTGTACTATAGATCAAAAACAATTTTAAGTGGTCTTCTCTGGTGGCCTATGTTGAAACATACAACAGCCCAGACTGCTGTTTTTGCAAGAGGTTAAATTTCAAAAAGGAGGAAACAACAGCAAACAGGCTGCCAGTTTACTCAACAGTGTCACAACTGACTGGAAGCCTGTTCAAAGTAAAACCGTTGGTTTACAAATTCCTAGGTCTGCCTTACTCTTAAATATTAACACTTCTTAGGAAATGTTAGACCCTAGATGTCACATTTATGACTCTTGGGTAGACAGGGTTCTGTCGAAACACACTGGTCCTCATGACAGACGACTCTTCGCCCGGTAATTCAGTCCTGTGGGAGGAAGCCACTATCGATTCAATCTGAGATGCCCTGCTAGCTCCTGCTGCCAGAGGACACAGATCAGAGTTCGTAGGAGCTTTTGTGTGTGGAGGAGATTGGAGGAGGATCTCTGTAGCATGGTTCTAAAGCAATATTTGCAGCAAGCAGACGTTACTTTTCTATTGGGCACAAAAATCTGGTTAGGGGATACGCTAGCCAGACCGTGTTTTAATTTCCCTGGGAACCTTTGGCCAATGGACAGCTCTGCTGGCTAGCAGTGGCAGCAAGAAGGAAACCATCTAAGAATGTTGAGGAACAGGGAAAGAGCCACAGTTAAAGACTTGTTGAAAAAGAGGTGTTGGGGGATGAAAGAAGAACTCAGAAGTGGGGAGAAGGAAGTGCCAAGCAGCTCATAATTCTATATGTGAAGATGTGTTAATGGCCTGTCAGTATCCAAACAATGATTCCTTCCAGAAAGCAAATATTTCTCTAGGTTATTTGGCTGTAGGTGGGATCCAGGATCCAATTAGAAAATAAATACAAGTAAGTCTGATGAGGACTTCAATGATGTGACATGCATTTTTAAGGAAGAAAACAATGACCTTGAAATGTATACTCCTATAAAAACACCTGAGAAGGCATGAGATATGCAGTAAGAGCTGAATGACACTTACTTTCACTGTATGCTGTCAATGTTGTGTGTGTGTTAATTTCTTTCTGTTGTGTGTCCATCATGTGGATCTGTATCATCACCTACACTATGTCTATATTTCTCTTTTTCTCTCCCTATCATATATTTGCTGGTTTACCTATTGTCCTTAGAAAAGAAAAAGATGTAAGAATTAATCCACTGGAGCAAGTAATAGTGTTAATCCTAATTACAGTCTGAAGTGTCTCTGACTTGCCTAGATAGTTTCTAATGTTTGTATTCATCCAGAAAGTAAGACAATACATGGTGACTCAACACCAACCAAATTCCTTTTTGCTATTTGCTTTTATATCCATTCTCTGTGAGTAGTAAAGTAACACCAAAGATTCTTTGCATGTTTCTATCCTGCTAATCCCTGCGCTAAGAACTTTACATGTATCATGTCCATCGCATTGTTGCCATAATCTTAATGCTTAGTTCTAGATCCTAGTATTGCCCCTTTATAATTGATGGATCTCAGTGTTAGAGAAGCAGTGTGACTAAGAATAGTCATATGTAATGATTCAGAGAATGCACAATTTGACTCAGGTTTCTGTAAATTAATTGAAAAAACTAATAATGTTATAAATCAATTCCATAATATTGTCATAACAGGAGATTTTAGAGGTGCTTAAAGAAAAAAAATACTTGAAAAAGCAGCTTAGAGGCTGGAAGAGTTCATGAACTTTGAAAACAAATACGTTGGGCTGACTTTCTAGCCAGACCATCTCTCATGATATTAGAAAGTGATTGCCTTTCCAAATCTTTTTGTTTTTCCAAAAAGATGCATAGGGAGCCTTCAAAAATCATTGAAAATGGAATTAAAGATGAAATTTCCATCACAAAAGTTTCAATCTGTAGAGTTTCTTTGCCCCCAACATATATTTTCTGTGCGCTTTTCTTTCCTTTCCTTTTTTTTTTTTTTTTTTTTCCTTACTCGAAGGATGGAGAGAGGTGGAGAGTGAGACCTTTCATCTGCTGGCTCATTCCCCAAATTCCAACAGTTAGAGCTGAGTCTATCAAAGCACGGGTTTGGAACTTCTGGGCCTTCCACAGGTTCTTGTGTCACACCTGCTGCTTCCCAATATATGCTTGAACAGGAAGCCCAGGAGGAAGCAGAGTGGTCAGGACTTGACCCAGGCACACTGGGTTGCAGAATGAGGGTGTCCCAAGCGGTGACTAAACCACTGAGTCAAATGCCTGCTGCTCCATGTACTTTGTGAAGACTCCTCCTAGAACTTTAAGTTTATTGTGAGTGATCCTAGAACGGTATTTATGGTCCAGAAATACACAAAGCTAATAGTATTTCCTTTTTGCATTTTTCGTAGCAAACAGACAGTGTTTGCAAGGAATACATTCAAGCTGAAAGGCAAATCAGGATATGTAAACAGGAAGAAGCAAAAAGATATTTCAGACAGAGAGAAAAAGAGAGAGATTTTCCATTTGTTAATTCACTCCCAACATGTCTGCAACAGCTAGGCCAAGACAGTAACCTTACATTTCATTTGGTCTCTCACATGGATGGTAGATACTCAAGAACTTAAGCCAACACCTACTGATTCCCAAGATGCACAGTAGCAGGAGTTGCATCTGAGGTGGTGTTATCCCTCAAACCTATATTTCAGTAGCATGTCATAGCAGATGTGGTTGTCTGTATTGCTATGCCTAATGTATCCCCCAGGAGATCACACTTAAAATAAATATCCCAGGTAATTCTCATTCACACTGAAAATTGGTAAGACACAGGATGTTCCTGTCAATTTCTCTTGCATTCTTCCCTTCCCCGTGCCTAAGGGATCTGATTCTCACAGTTTCTTCTCATTACTCATAGTTAATTAAAATAGAGCCTGACCTCTCCATCTAAATCAGCCTTTGAGTCACTTCAATCCTTTCTCTCTGAAGATAGCTGCACTGGGTATTAAGAGGCAACTGAGAACAATTCCATTTGCTCATTACAGACTGATTTCCTAGCCTCAATGTCAGATCTAAAAGATACAGATCTGCAGATAGGCACTTGAGAAGATTCAGAGATGGACACATATTCAGATTTAGAGAAAAAAGTCACATGGAATGAATAAAGTGAAAACTAAATACCATTTCCTTATACTTCCCAATAAAATGTGTATGAAGAGAATTCCAACTTTAAAAGAATAAAGATTTCTAGCTCCTTGCTAGGCAGGTTATAATGTGTGCTAGTCATGTGTGTAATCTCTAGACTGAGTTTAGACAACCCTATTTTACATTTAAGACATGTGGGTTTTCACTATTTCAGCTGAAATTTGGCGACTTAAGGCAGAAAGTGTTGTTACCCAGGGTCAAATCAAAGGGGAGAGATATAATCTCCCCAAAATGACTCTCCCAGGATCCCTTAAAATACTCTGGAACTTGCATGGTCATGATTTGCCCATGAGCAAAGAACTGATAACATGAAGACAGAATTAGATGATGAGAGCCACAGCTGGTCTGTGGCTTATGTGAAAGACTGAATCCTTGCAACAAATCCCTTCCCTTTCGTTGTTTTTTCTTGCCATAATATATAAAATTTGTGTTCTTTGAAACGAAATTGCTCCCACCTGACACCTCTGCAGAAGGCAGAGAATTCAGATCATTGAAGCCTGAATTTACAGAGGACCCTGGCTTCTTGGTTAGTGATGTCTGAAACCCTCTTTTAAAGAGTTTGTATTATTTTGATGTCATTTCTAATTTCATGCAATCCATTTTATTTTCCTTCATTCAAATATAAATATCTCCAAGGATAATATTTACTCTTGAGGGTTTATAAATCCTGTACGCGTGCAGGATTATATCAGATATTTTCCTGTGGACACTTTTTGGTTAGGGAAAGCATGTGTGCTGTAGGCAAGGCATTGAAGCCATGGTACTACAATTACATTCAACTCAATGTACTGCTCCTGCTACTCAAATCCTAGTCATTATGGGATGACAACAGTTCCAAGGGTCTCCCTTGAGTGTGCTGCACCTGGCAGGAAATGGATTAGGAATGTAACATACCTCACAGTAACCTTAGGATGTTGATATTATTATCACCCCCACATGCGGATAAAGACTCAGAGGGTCAGAGAAGTCACTACAAAAGGTTAGAAGAAGCCAAAGTTAGAACTCAGGTTTGTCAACCAGACTTAAAGTCAGTGTTTATAATCACAAATACAGCAAGTAGAGCAGAGGGTAGAGCAGAGGGTATGGGCAAAAAATACAAGTTTCAAGTGTATAGGATTTAGACTTTTCCCAAAGATCTTTTCAATAAAATATTGATTGCTTGAATGTTTATAGTCTTTAATAATATGAGCCACAGTGCTGGGAAAATATGACTGTTACATATGTAGTCTTGTATATAAAATATCCCTCTTACATGAATATATCACTCTGTAATGTAGATCAGATTTCCAGTAGCTTTCTGTGAAAAAAAAACACAAAAAAGACACAGTTTTGAGGAGTTTCTGCTGATAAGAATGCTCTCAACAATAGTTTGTGGGTGAATGAGATGTATTTGATGATAGAAGTGCTTAAGAAGGATAAACTTCTTTAAAATGTGAGTTATTGTTTCTGAAAATATCAACAGCTGTATATCCCCTAATTTTAACTGCAAGATGCTATGATGCTAAGATGCTATGGAGGACACATTAAGGGCAAAAATTCCAGTTCATAACTATTTGGGATTATCTTCTAATGCTAAAATTTACATATTCACTTTGCTTATTATATATAGAATTGTATGGTCTTTGACCTTAACTTTCCTAACACATTGATTAAAAATAAGCATGCCTATGTTTGATAAATATTCTGTGAAGTGGCAATCTCATGCATGAAGTCTTTTTAAGAATGAAAATAAAATTAACTTTCTCACAGCATTGCCCAGCAGAATAAAGTACTTTATTAAGCCAAATTCCATATTTTAATATATGGTTAAAGCAGAGTTCTCTAACATAGCCTAATCTACTTTGTAAAAATGTGAGCATTTAGAGAAACTTTTTTTTTCTAAAATGCAGGAAATAAATGAAGGAATTAAAATTTTTCCAATGCATGCACATTATCACCTGACCCACTGTGTCAGAGAGGAACCGACCTTGCAGCAACAAAAAATGGTCAGATGGTGTGGGTTATGTTGTAGGTTTTCCAGTATTTTACTTTCTGCTTCGAGGGTCCAATTTAAACAGAAAAGAGACATTACCCTCGTTTCTTAGCCTGTCCTGACTCAGCAGAATCAAATGGCACAGTGTCAATTGTTCTGTTTACATACAAAGTATAGATTTTATGACAAGATAATTTATAGGAGAAGCAGGTTGTTGGTGTGAATACGCTGGGTTAAGCTTTCATGTTCACGCAATCAACTGCACAATCACTCACTACATTAGAACATTCTGGCTGACAGATTCTGGCAACTTGCCTGCAAAATAGAAATCAACACCACCAATATAGAAGTAAAGCATTTTTAAAATTATTATATACCTTCATTTTTCAGACAAGATATATAAGCACATGATGGTGAACTTTACATGTAGTTATCACTCTTCCTTGTTTCCTTAATAGTGCTATTTTGCAGCATGCAACACATTTGCTATATTCACTAGTGTTTTCCCTTCTTAACAACATCCAAGTAATAAAAATCTTTAAAAGATGTTTGTGCTAATACTTGTTAAGCAGTTGAGACTATCCAGCAAGTTCCAACAAGGTGGAGACATAATTTTCTTCCAACATTGTAAGGATGCTAAGATTTTGCTCAGATCCCAATAGGCTTTGAGTGAAAAAAATAATAAATAATATTTTACCATTAGGCTCTAAGGTAATAAAAGAAAATAAGCCAAAATGAATTAGATAATGTGTCTCTCATATTGGCAAAGAATTTTCTTTGCACCAATTTTAAAAAATAATTCATTTTTTTTGGAAAGGCAGATTTACAGAGAGAAGAAAACAGAGAAAAAGCTCTTCTACCCACTGGTTCACTACCCAAGTGGCCACAAAGTCACACGAAGTTTCCCTAAAATCTGTACATGTCACTTCTTTTTCCAATACAGTCAAAATTAGCTTTCCTCTTTTGTTTCTCAGGAAGTTGGTAGGAATGATTAAAAAAAAAAAAAAGAATTCTCTGTGTTGCATGTATTGTGACTTTTGGCCACAGATTGTATTATTTGGGACAACACCTGATATTCTTTTTGACTGTCACCGATAATGTAGAGCTTGACTGACATTGCAATGCTCAGATTGAGAGGACCAGGAAGCTCCACCACCAAGGAAAGGAGTGATGGAGTGATGGAGTTAGCATTTAGTTAGAGATGCATAGAGGACTGTTCTTTACGCGCTATTGGTCAAATGTGCTGAGCAACAGTGGAATTGCTATTTTTAAAGCTAGTGATGAACTAGAAGATTCACACAAGGTAAATAAGTACCCAGCAACTGAGCCAAGGGAAAGCAACACATTTTATAGAGAATCCACCCCAAGACAAATGATACTGATTTTGTGATGCATTTTTACAATTTTAACTTACTACATGGTATAACAAATAAAATAATTGAGGGAATATATTCATTTCCATGTCCATGAACTAGTTTATGAAGTTTTATATAAAAGACAACATAAACATATTAATTTTTTCCCTGTAAAAGACAAAGTTTAGCCTACAATACTATGCTGTTTGGCATATGATAGGCTTTTCTTTTGTAGTTCCACTACCTGAATTGTTACATTGTTTTATACCTTATTACACAAAGTTTCTTGGATTGTTTTTCTTCTGTGGCTGTCTCCTATTCATTTAATCCACATCCTTTTAAGTTCATATGCTATCTTATAAGAAAAAAAAAGGAAAAACATGTATACATGTATTCCCCACACACGTTTTGTTAACAGAAATATATTGAAAGACTGAACTACACTGTGAAATCTAAACAAATGGGCATAATGACTACACCTTACAGAGGTATTATAAAGAGTAGAGGAGTTGGAAGCCTTTAGGCTTTAACCAATTGCCTAGCATGCAATACATGCTACATAAATCACAGCTAACATTGTGATGTCATAAAGCATTTTCTAAGGTGCAAGGGAGCCACACCATATAGAGTACTACAGTTAAATGCAGTTTTTATCATTTCTGGGTCATGAAAACAGCTTTTGAGATCGTAACAAGAACAAAAGAAAAACAAAGACAGAAAAATGATTTGAGATCAATGCAAATAAAGTTTTAAGAAATTATTCTTTCTGTCATATTTAGGTATGTTTTACAGTATGAGTTTATATCTGTGTTGGACCAAGATTTCCATAGGGGCATGACCAAAAGCTTTCGGGAGATATTAATAGAACTAGGTAGAAATGGAATGAAAATTGTGCGTGGAATTCCATTTAAGATAATCTTGAGGGCCTCTTAGTTTTTTCTTTTTCAATTGGAGGACCACGCTGGTACAAATTCAGAAATGTATCCATCTGTGGATATTCCTGGGGGTGATAACTAAAGAAGGTGGGGGAAATCACCCTAAGGTGCAATAGAACACTGTTTCAGAAGCTCAGAGCCCAGAAATTCCCTAACCATAGGTATGCCTCGTGCCCTAGAACAATTGGAATGGGATACTTTACTGTTGACTATTTATGGTGACACCATCATTGATTTGCTTCTCATGAAGCTTTGTGATTCAGCTACTAGATTTCTGTGCTAGGATTTTCACATGCTTGCAGAAATTTGTAAACCATCTTATTTTCTAGTGAAGTAGACACTGGGATGAATGAAGGTTAAGGTCCCTGAGTGGGAAGCAAAAATACAGTTTCCTCTCTGTGACTCAGTGGAAATTATGCTAGCTCATCATAGGGTCAAGGCAAGAATCAGATCTCTTTATTTTCCCAAGAAAAAAGAATGCGATTTATTTTATAAATTCTAGAATGTTGGAGAGTTGTTGAAAATGTTTTAATTTTTATTTATTTAAAATGCAGATCACAGAGAAGCAGAGAGAGAGAGTCAAAGAAAATGAGAAGAAGAGAGCGACAGATCTGCCATCCACTAATTTACTTCTCAATTTATTGCAGTGGATGGGGCTTTGCCAATTCAATGCCTGTTGCCAAGAGTTCTGAATTTTCCCAAGTGCATGGCAGAGACACAAGCACTTGGACCAGCCTCTGCTGCTTGCCTAAACAAATTAACCAGAGATTCAGACTGCAAGTAGAACAGTGAGGACTCAAACCGACACCCATGTAGCACCACAAACAGCAACTTAACTCGCTACTCCACAGTGACAGCCTCCTCTAGAGAAACAGTGTGTATTATGGCACTGGTAATGGAAAATGGTTAATGGTTGGTATTATAAAACAAAAGTAATAGTCAGAATCACAGATCAGATTGTACTTAACAACTAATGAGAAGCATTCACTGTAATGGATGTTTTGCACAGAGAAACTTTTACTGGGGTGAAGGAATCAGTTCATGCTGTTTGAGAGGGTCACAAAGTCACTTATCTTTTTAAGAATTTGTTTATTTTCATTGGAAAGGCAGATTTAAAGAGAGAAGGAGAGGCAGAAAGATGTTCCATCCACTGATTGACTTCCCAAATGGCTGCAATGGCAAGAGCTGAGCTGATCAGAAGCCAGGAAGCTTCTTCCAGGTCTCCCACATGAGTTCAGGGTTCCAAGGCTTTGGACTATCCTCCACTGCTTTCCCAGGCCACAAGCAGGGACCTGATCTTAAGTGGAGCAGCTGGGAAGTGAATCAGTCCCACCATAGTTTGCTGGTCCTTGGAAGTGAAGCATTAACCAGCTGAGTTAATATGCCAACCCATCAGTTCTTTATTGCTTTATTTTATACACAATTGAATGGTTACTGTGGACCCATTCATTCCGGGATGTGACCGTGTATGTTCAAAACATTGCTAGACATTTTTTTTTAATGAGAAATCAATCCAAACCTTTGTGAAGTCTGGATATCAAATTTCTTCTTGTCTACCTTTCTGTGTAATTTTCAGAGAAGCCTGATAGTGCATGTCAAGGGGAATTTTGCCAGGGATTTTCTTTATAGTCTCTTTATCTCTTTAAAAAAAGAATGTATGCTTTTAGAGATCAATACGATTCCTATGTTCCTGATTTATTCTTACTTTCTTCATCAAAATGTTATTTTTTCCCAGGCATTTGATCACCAATAAGCTATGTGAAATTGTTAAAGGCTTTTTTTATCTTAGAAAAGGGAAACTGCATTTGATCAATAACCCAGTAAGTTATGAAGTCAAAGTTGCACATGGGCTTATGAAGATATATTGTTTTACTATTGAACTTTAATAACTTAGGCTAGAGATATTTGGAAACTCACCAATCATTGTCATAAAATGCATATTTTCATTTTTCTCTTCACAGGCTGAAGTGCATATTTTGTTTATAAGATGCACTTTATCTTGTTGTTTCAGTGACTTTAAAAAAAAATTCCTAAGTCTGCAGCTACATTTAATTGCAAATAGCTATGGGATGTAGTTATATTTTAGTAATTTGCATAAAATACCCTTTAAAGAAAACTTCCCCATCTGCAAACCTGAACACACAGTTATAATCCATTTTCTGTACTTACAGTAGAGGGTAATGACTTCTTTAGACTATACGTTTCATAAAGACAATGGAATGTCTTCATAATCTTGCTATCTATGTGCAGTTCGTATAGCCCATATTCTTCTTTGTGTCACATATTATTGACTCAAAGAACACTTTTTTCTTATGTATTCTGTAAGGAAAATGGTGTCATTCTCTTGTTTCTGAGGCTTATTCACCCTCATAACGATGTGGGTATTACCAAGGAATAAAACATGAGAATCCCCAGAGACCCTCAAGGAAACCTAACGCCTCTCTAATTGATATAATCAAATTTCTGGAATCACAAAAGAATAAAGAAAACTTGTTTGAGGGCTACATTCCCCATGAAAGATTTTCATCAGATTATTTTTGTTCACTGCAAGGACTGTGAAATGGAGACCAAAATGAGATCTGAGTAGCAGCATTTTCCCACATACTGTGCATTCCTGACTTCTGAACACAAAGTCACACATCTGAGCTTTCGACTCACAGAGTTCCCTGTTTCCACAGAAACCACATCCACCTTTATATAAAACTGTTGACTCATAATCATTGTGAAGGACATTTAAATGTACAGGAGCCTTTCCAATTCTAAACTTTGGAGGAAGAGTTGAAATGTGCAGACAGGAACCTGTGAAAAACAGGAACTGGCGTAATTTGTTGGGAGCAAGACTTCCCCATGCAAATAATAGAAAAATAGAATGGTGCGAAGTCATTTTATTGAATCTTAGTTTAGCCCAGGAATCTCTCATTCCCATTACAATCAACATCCTCTGTTAGCCTTTCTCTTCCCCCACCCTATAGAGGATTTGTAAAAAAGAAAAACTAAATAGGTTGAAAACAGCAAAGGTGGGGAGTAGGAGTAAGAAAAGCACAGAATGGCTTGGATGCAATTGCAAGTTTAGAGAAAAAAAAAAATATGAAAGAGTGTCATAAATGGACTCCGTCTGTATGAGACAAAACCCACAGCAGGTACCAGAAAATTATCTTCTCTCCTATCTTCTTTATCGCTCCTGACTTCTCCACAACCAGCTGCTTCTGAAAAGCAACCCACAAAGTCCACATACCACAGGCAGAGGACTCAACCCATCACAGTACCTCGGTGATTTTGTTCCCACAGAGGGCTAATGGATTTCTGTTTCATATAACCACAAATATAATTTCTGGAATAGAACCAATTTATAAGTTAGAGGCATTTTATTATAAACCTACAATGGTTTCAAAGTGATAACAAAGCAGGTTTAGCATTTTCTTTTTCGTTTAACTAGGTAATAGAGAAGAAACCCTCTCCATTAGCCCATTATGGGACATATATACGCTGTTCATGGAGCAAAGCATGGGGCAACATGCAGTGACAAATCAGTTGTTGCCTCCTCCTTCTCAAGGAAATTGTAACCGTGCAAGACAGAATGATGTACAAATAAATCAAAACAACTTAGTATTAAACCTGTTGCAGAGGTTGTTGCCATTTGGTATGGGTAGTGAAACACAGGGCCTATTTAAAGTACATTTGGAGGGTACAAATTACTTCCGATGTTCAACACTCACAGAGTGGGTGCAGAGTCCAGGAGTGTTGCAATTAGTGTCTGGTGCGATAGTCTGGATGAATCAATAGCAAAGGGCACCAGCATTCAACTCCTGGGTACCTGTGGGGTCCTAGGATCTGAATCCAAAAGTCAGCTAGCCCTAGTCCACACACAGCAGGACAACATGTTATCCAAGCTGATGAGAGCTGGACACTAGCAAGAACAACTCATACCTAAGAGTAAAAATCTGAGGCCAGGGTCAGTCAGAAACAGATATGAAAGAGAAAGAGATACAGCCAGCATGAATTAAAAAGATTAAATGTGTCCGGTGTCTCTGAGGGGCATCAGGCTACCAGTATACATGGAATGCTTGCCTGGGATGGGAAACATGAAGTGGAAGTTGCTCTGTAGTTCAGGCACTGAGCGTGTTGTCCTGGATAATGTGTATCTGAATTACAACAGGTGTCGACTGGGGACAGAAAAGGCATTGAAGGAAAAACCTGATACAATCCATGTATTGACACATGGAAAGGGAGTCTTTCCAAACAGGGTACGGCTTATATATATTTTTATTTGCTTGCTTGCTTTTGTTTTATTAAAGATTTTATTTATTTTTATTGGAAAGTCAAATATACAGAGAAGAGGAAAGACAAAGAGGAAGAGCTTCTGTCCATTGATTCACTCCCCAAGTCACCACAATGGCTACAGCTGAGCTAGATCCAAATCCAGGATCCAGGAGCTTCTTTCAGGTCTCCCACTTGGGTACAGGGTCCCAAAGCTTTGGGGAAGTCCTCAATTACTTTCCAGGCCGCAAGCAGGGAGCTGGATTGGAAGCAGGGCTGCTGGGATTAGAACCAGCAACAATATGGGATCCTGGTGTGTGCAAGGCCAGAACTTTAGCCACTAAGCTACCACACTAGGTCCTCAGCTTATATTTGTGACAGAGTTGTTGGGGAGTGAAGTTTGCTGTAGTATTTTAGTAAAGTTAGGTCAATAAATGTAAAGTGATGCAGAAATAGTTAGTCAAAGAATTTCAGCAAATTAAGAAAGTCAGTGATTTAAAAAATATTTGTTTTATTTTTATTTGAAAGGAAGAGCTATGGAGGAAAGGTGAAACAAAGAGAGGAAAGAAAAATCTGTCATCCATTGTCATACTCCCCAAGTGGCTTCACTGGCAGACACTGCACCCATCTGAGGTCAGGAGCCAAGAGCTTCCACAGGGAGGCAGGAGCCCAAGGACTCGGCCATCCTCCACTGCTTTCCCAGACCCTACACAGGAAGCTGGTTCACAAGTGGAGCAGCCAGGACTTGAACCAAGACTCATATAGGATACCTGCGCTGCAGGAAGAGCTTTGCACAATGTCAGCCCCTGTCAAAATCATGTCTTATGAAATATTCCAATAAAATATTAGTTTGGATGTATGTTCTATTTTTTTTCCAAAAAAAAAAAATTCTTGAAGAGATATAACTTAGTACTTCCAAGGATTTTTTTAAAACATTTTTTTTATCTATTCTTCCTTTTTTTTTAAAAAAAATGGATAATCCAAAGCAACAATCTCCATAAAAAATAAAGAGGGAAAAATGCAAATACATTGCATTAAAAATACGACTATTTTCAGAGATGAAAAGCATGTTACGTCAAAATCAACAAAAACAAGCACATTATTTCCACCACACTAAATGTTCAAAGTGTCATTTTATATAGTACAGAATATCAAGAGCAACTCCAAGACATCTGTAAAGAAATATCATTTGAGAGTCCTTGGATACATATGGAAATTTCAAAATGACTTCAAACGAATTCCACTATCACACATATTTGCCAGCAGCAGTGGCAACATCAGCAAACACACTGGCTTTTCTGGTTCTGAGGAGCAAAGAATGTTGCCTGAAAGCACCACCCCATGATTCATGTGTCATAACAAAGCTTAAATCATTCTTCAGTAAAAGAATTTCCAAGGTTATTCCTTCCTACATTCTTTATATATGAATTTTCTCTTATTCCCATGGTTACCAAAATGGGGGACAGCAACAACAAAAAGGTACTTCAAATTTCAATCGCCTTGCCATTCAATCTGAAGCACAAAATGACCTTCATATGCACATTGGCTCCTAAATAATCTCATGTTTATCATTTGATTTGGAAAAAATGTGTCCTCTTTGCTTAGAAAATAGTGCAAAGCTACCTGGAAACAAAATAACAAAAAACCCACCACATAACTGATTCTTATATTCAAGATAACAAAAGCTAGACCTTGGTTCCAGTTTCAATGTTTGAATTATCTAAGGCGCTTGAACAGCAGAGCAATTAGTTATTCAAAAAAGGTCTGTCAGAATACTAAATTAGAGAGAGAACGAAAGAGAAAAAATGGAAAAGTGACTTATTGGATCCAGTAAACTATGTGAATGACTTCTGTCATTCACTGCCTACATTTAACTGTCTAGAGTTAAAGGAACTGTTTTTAGAAACCTGTGTAGTTAGCAAGAAATGTTAAGAAAGATGAGAACAAATTCTCTGGATTATACTGGCCATTTGTCCTGCAAACTCTTTTTGCTTAAAGCAAATTTTAAAAAATCAAATGATATAAACTAAAACAGAAGGACTGTAACAAGAAAAGTCCTGACTTGCCTCTGCTTTTATCTGAAAGAACTACGACCCTTTAGTGTTGGAATCAGCTGAAGAGGTGATCTGCATTGGGTGCTTATAGCAAAATCAGCACCAAAGCCAACACGAAGAGTTACATGTTGTTGTGTCCTTAATGTGGAAAATAGATGCTACTATTCAAAGTTGCATATATTTAAATCCTTGGTCTCAGAGTATGCTATAATCTAGTGGGGGAGATAAACCTTCTCTCTATAATTGTAACTTGAATTCCTGTTTAGTACAGGGGAATGAAGTGAGAGTCCAAAGGAGGAAGAATTACTAATGATGTCTGTTTGGAAATAGCAGAAACCACTTCCTAGAAGTTGACCCTGATTCTTTAGGAAGGACAGGACTTGAGCAGGTGACAGCAGAAAGGAAACTTGCTATAGGTTCAGAAGGTAGTATCAGCAAAGGCATACAAGATGGTATTTGTGCTGAAATGAGCCTAGAGTTAGCATTATGGAGAAAGTGTGGGCCACAGATCAGAGTGGCAAATAAGCAAGTAGGATCATTTTATGTAGGGTCTAAACTGCTAGTTGAGTAAGCATGCACTTCAATCTGTAGATAATTGAAAGGCATAGCATACTGTTTTAAGGGGTAGTGGTTCATCTTCATAAAATGTGGTCCTGATTATACCGGTATCTCGACATGTTGAATTAGGACAAATATCTAATTGATATTTAAGAGGTAGTGTGGTCTGTGGTCCTCAGGAGTGTCACTGTGATGAATTGCTATCATTCTGTGGCCAGCATCATTCTTCTCTTTACTAACGCTTTCCTCAGCTTTTCATTCCTCATCCCTACCCAGCAATCTCCAACCAGCCCAGCCTTCCTGGGTTGGGAAGATAGCTAAGCCTCTTCAATTACCCATCCTTTTTACATTGGAATGTTTCACAAATAATAAATGTCCTGTATAACTTCTACATCCGTTGGTATTTAGGTAGAGAACCAGGCAGCAATCATCTTGTCATCTGAGGAATGCCTTCTGAATGACATAGTAGTTAATTCCACAAGAATGCTCAACTCAACTTTTTTTTTTCTTTTTGAACCACTCCCTTCTGCATGGTAGCCCTGCCTTTGGCCCCAAGCAACCCTGTAGAAATCCCTGGTGTTTCCTAATAATTAGGACAGAAAATAAACAACCTAAAGCTGAAAGGATTTGTGGATACAGTGGGGCAGCATGCACAGCTGTAAAACCCAAGGACTTTGAGTATTTCAAATTCAGTGTCATCTTTGCCTCAGAGAGACAGATGATACATACAGCATGCATTTTTCTTTTGTATTTTTTGAGAGACAAAGAGTGAGAGGGAAAGGCAGACAGGGAGCTCCTTTCCACTGGTTTACTCCCCAGATTCCTGTAACATTATCCAGAGCTAGAGCAGATGGGAGGCAGGAGCTGCAGACTCAATCTTGCTCAACTTGCAGACTCAAGCTGCAGACTTGCCACGTGGTTGATAGGAACCCAGTTTTGTGAGCTGCTGCCCGAGTGTCTGCACCAGCCCAAGTTAGGAACCCAAGCAGGATATTTTGCCCAGGCATTCTGACAAGTTCAAACCAGGGCCTCAAACTAGAGTATGCATTGTCATGGAAATTTATCAACTCTAAAAGGGGAAGACTTGCTTTTGAAGAGTAAAAACAATCCAATTTACATTGCACATAAACCATAGATAAACTTGTTAAGTATGTTTCTGAAGTTGAATTGGCATGGGGCCAAATTTTATTAACTTACTCATGTGTTAATACAAAGCGTTTGAAAAGGCTCTTGGGAGAGCAGTGATGAGAAACAGTGTCACAGAGGGATATGAGCCTCCATCTTGTCTTAGTCGGGTTCACAAGGGGAAGAGGAGAGAGAAAAAAATTTTTTAGGGAGATGCACCTTGACTATCCCCAGAGAAAAGGTGAAACTGTCTGAACACTGACAGGTGTGAAGGTAGTTATAAAAGCAACTGAGGGCTATGTGTGAAATTCCTGGGTCTTGCCATGCTATAGAGGGAACCCACTTGAGTGGCCACCAAGGAAGAGTCTGGCTCTGTCAGATTAGGAGTGGTGCATTAGGCAGGGGTGTGGGGATTTCCGATGTTTCTCCTTAAAATGCAAGCTTGTAAGGACAGATCTGGTGTTCCCCAAGTACCATTCCACATGTAGAGACAGACTTGCAAGGCTGTGTTTCGCCTTACATCCTGTCTCCACCAAGCCTGTAAATCTCCACCTCTCCACAGGATGTAGAGATACTCAGGAAGCAAGTATTTTGATTCTATAGGTCTTCCATATGCCAGTAGACTGTCATGAGGTGACACATTGGCAATCAGATTCAGCGTTGAGAAATGACCTATTTTCCTCTATGTGGCTGAAAGACAGTCAAAGAGAGCACATGGTACATGATCTAGGGCCATCCATGACATCAGACATGAAGTCATCTTTGTTGCTATTAGAGTTTCTATCTTAATTGTTTTGTCCACCCACAGATAGCTGGAATCTTGCCCAGTATCTGAGACATGGGAAGGAGCTGGGATAATGAATAGGCCAGGAGCTGAAGGAATGAGACAAGCTCTGCAGGCAAGTCATAAAATATGAAAGATGGCGAAGAAACCTCAGAGGAGGGTGTTGGGAGAGAGTGAAACTGCAGAAAATGAAGACAGGATGATGCAGGCTATTCTGAATCAGAGAAAAGAAAATGTGAAGAAAATCGTTCTGAACACTAATTGGCTAGATACGCAATTTTCTCTAATTATGTTGTATAAGGAAATTATGCATATCTATGTATGCCAGAGACTAGTACTCCTATATAAACATGCAAACACATGTAGACCTCATCATATTGTGGATGTGTGTTTGGGTATACAGTTTTCTCATTTGGTAATTATTTAATGAAGTTCTCCTTTCAAGGCACTTTCCTTTGAGTTTCTTCTTGTGTCTCAGTAGAAAGTGAGAGGATACTTCCAAAAATGGCAATGCATCAAGATAGGCAATGAAAATTTGATGAAGCTGTCACTCTTTAGATCTTTAAGGGGTTTCTTGTAAAGGGTGAATAGTACTCAATGTAATTATTTTCTGAAGGATTAGGGTATATTTTTAATTATAAGCTTATACAGATAAATGTTTATGGACTTGCACTGACAAGCCTCAAGAGGTGAGGCTTAAGTCTTGTGGGAGGAGAACCAGGTCCACAAAGGAAGTAAAGTGGTTACCCCACATCATTTCATGTGAAATCAGCTCTGGAATTTATGTTCATACCTTTTATGGTGAATATAATGGAGACTTGATTTGCATTTATAATATGTGCTCAGGTTCACAGCCAGTTAAATCCAACTAAGCTCACACACCCATGTCATTTTGACAAGACTGGGGTGCAGATGAAACCAAGGATTTGCTCAGCCATTCAGCTCAGCAGTTTATTTATGCCTGTCAAGCATGAAAGGATACGAAACTTTACCCCAAATTGAAGAACTATTCAAATATATAAAAATTTAATTTTCGATATTTCTGTATTTCTGATTTCTTTTTAAACCTGGGTTGTTTGCATTGTTATCTCACTTCTTTTTTTTTTTACAAATATAGACAAATAGATCTTGCAAATCCATATTCATTACCTGATGAACAAATTTTAGTTCAATCTAAATTTTTAAAAAATATAAATTGTTATTATTTCCCATGCAAAAGCTTTGTAGGTATAAGGATTCCCCGTCTCTTTACTGTTTCTTCCTCCACATTTTCCCCTCCAAACATTTTCCTCCATATTATTACAGTGAAATAGTCCTTTTAGTAACATTTGTAAGGTTGACAATTTACTATTTAAGTGTATCATGGCATTGTAGGTACAGACAACAGCAGAAAATGCAGTAGCAAACTGTAAAGATATTAATAAGCTATATCAATAGGAGTCCTCCTTTTATTTGGGCATAGATATACATACTACAATAAACCTTCACTTCCTGGTTTGCTAGTCTCCATTATACAGTTAATCTATGAAAATAACATACTTGTTTACCTAGTATTTTGCATGAAGACTGACTTGTATCAGAGAGAACATAGGACATTTGACCTTCTGAGGATTAAGACAAGGAATTCTTAGTCATCTATCAAGTATTCACCATTAAACCACATGCTGAGAAAAAACAGCAACCATTTTTTTATATAACATAAGATTATTAACAATACTTGGAAATGGCTAACCATTGTCCCTAACACCTTACAACTTCTGTAAGAGGCATGTGTGGTGGATACACAGGAACTGTTTCTATACATGAATGTGGGAGCCTGTTGAAAAGCCAGAGTCAAAGGCTCTGCTCCCTCCTGCCAGCACATGGTGCCAACCCTTCTCTAGAAGCTGACACACATCTCAGTGGGACGCATGAGCCCAGCCTTACTGTTTGCATTTCCAGATAGGTTTTTGTTTGCTCGCTTGGTTGGGTATCATGAGTTCACTTACATGATCTACAAAATGTGGAAGATTCCAGTTATACAGGTACAGAATTCAGATTTGAAGGGCCTTTTTTGTAACAAAATTGAAAAATGTGAGCAGCTATGATTTGTCCAGGTTCAATAAATCTACTGTATCACCCCCATCCAGGCACCCCTAAAGACTGTATACTGTTGGTGCATTAAGCCTTTTTGTTCATGACACCACCATCCTCTTTGTTTGTGTTTTGTGAAGGAGAAAGGATTCTAAGAGGTTAGCAAATGCCAACATTTGTGGGGTTTTATTTATTTTTTGGCCATGTTTTTCCTTTTGTTTTGGAAGAATTTAGGCTGCTTTGCTTTTTTTGTTTGTTTGGTTTTTGTTTTCAAAATTTAGTTAATATAAACCCTTTTCTAATTACAGAATCCAGCTTTGATGTCACGTAATGAGTCATTCCTGGGGAAGTACAAAGTAGAAATAACATCCATGCTTATACTGCAATTATTAAATCATCTTTGCAACATGGTAAACCTGACATGCGATGAAATGACAGCCATTTTTTTTTCCCTAGGCAGAAGAAAAACTTGAGTCTTAGGAGAAAAAAAAAAGAGAAATCCCCCATGTAAAATTGTAGCATATACAAAACTAAATAATGTTCATTCAGTTCTCATAATCAACATTTTAATTAAAAAGAAATATATCTATGCTGACAAGGAATTTCCTTTCAGGAAAATGTTTAACCATGTCAACAGGGCATTTATTTAGTCACACATTTGCTCTTTACTGGGTAGGAACTAAGTTGTGAATTTTCACGATGGTCCATCTTAATTGGAATAGAAGCTAAAAAGATGGAAATAAGACTGAGATTTGAATTGCCCTAGTAGGTCCTTTTAGGACCCGAGTAGCTGCAGCCATCACAAATTCAGTCCAAAAGACGCTGACTCTTCTAGGAGTCAGCTGCTCCTCCGGAGCAGACAGATATAAATATCCCAGATACGCCTGCAGGGATAGCAGCATGCCAATTTAAAAAATTGTGAAAAAGTCATCAAAAGTGTTGCAAAAAAGCTCGCATCTTCCAAATAAATAAAATGAAAAACAAAAATGAAAAAGGCAGGCAAAAATTGGGTGAAACAAAAATGGGCACGTCTTTTTTCTCTATGTGGATAAACCGCATCTCTAAATACAGAAGAATTTCAGTTTTTACAAGCCTCTCAGAAGGATTGCAATGTTCCAGGGAAAAAGAATTATTGGAATGTAAAACACAAACAGTACTGTTTTGCATATTTTGTGGTTTCTCCATCAACCCTGCAAATGTTACTGACACAAAATCCGTTTACTAACACAAAAATCCAAGTAGAGTCTATGGTATGAGTCCACATAATCAAAGCTTGTTGTAACCTCATTTTTATGATGCCCATGAGAAGTTCAGGTATTTTCTCATTACCTTTGACAGAATCTACTCCAGCGAGTTTCACTACCACGTTAGACCTGTTACTGACAACAACCCTTTAGTTGTTTGATCTGGTGAGCCTTAGCACATTCTTGAAATGTATAATCCATTAAATGGACAGCTTCTAAATTTTTTTAAAGATTTTTTTTTTTTTTTTTGGAAAGGCAGATATACAGAGAGGAGGAGAGACAGAGAGGAAGATCTTCCGTCCGATGATTCACTCCCCAAGTGAGCGCAATGGCGGAGCTGAGCAATTCCAAAGCCAGGAGCCAGGAACTTCTTCCAGGTCGCCCACGTGGGTGCAGGGTCCCAAACCTTGGGCAATGCTGGACTACTTTCCCAGGCCACAAACAGGGAGCTGGACGGGAAGTGAAGCTGCCGGGATTAGAATCAGTGCCCTTATGGGATCCTGGGAGTGCAAGGCGAGGACTTTAGCCACTAAGCTATCGCGCCTGGACCCAGCTTCTAAATTTTGACACAGCCATTAATAATAACGTTTGTAGAGTAAAAGAATAGTGTTGAAACATTGAATTCAGGTAGCTTGGGTCACTTTTCTAGTTCGCTTGCTTCTCCTTCTCTTTTAGGTAGATCATGCCTAAAAACATCTTCCCTACATTTCAGATCAGTCTGTAAATTCAGTAGATTAAATTGCTTAAACACATAGTCAATTAATGGTCAGTAGCAACCTCTAGAAACCCATTTCTTTATCTGTAAAATTGGAAGACCAAATTGATTGATCTTGAAAATCCTTTCCATTTTCACAGTCCTAGTTCTAACAGCAATTAAAGAAAGAAAGAAACTTCAAAAGAAGTTGGGCAGGAAGTTAATATTTGTAAGGTCACACAGGGAGATTAGCTCAGCAATCTCCATTAATAGGAGTCATATGGTGAAATCCCCTAGAGCTATCTAGAAACAAATCTCTGCTTGCTTGGAAGTACGGATAAAGCCAATTTTCTTAGACTCTATTTTTTATCAGGAAATCCAAGACAGTCAGAGCTCATGCTTGGTCTTTTCCAAAGGAAAAGGGATACAACTGAGTAGAGGATGTGGTGGAAAGGAATGGGCAATGTACAAATGTCAAACCAACAAAACTGGCCTCTGGAATGAGATGTTAGACATTTTGCAAGCTAAGCATTGGTGACAGTAGGCAAGTCTACTAATTGTGCTTACCCCCAAAATAGTCTTTGGGTTGACCATTTTATTCTCAGGTGATAGATCAGAAAAATGTCAAAGCCAAAAATGAAGAAACCAATCAGAAGATGCTTTCAAAGATGTAAAAGAAGCTCTTTATTCAAAAGATTTATCTATTTCTATTTTATTTTATTCAGTTTCTTTAAGATTTATTTATTTTTTATTGGAAAGTCAGATATACTGAGAGGAAGAGAGACAGAGAGGAAGATCTTCCATCCGTTGACTCACTCTCAAAGCGGCTGCTATAATCAGAGCTGCACTGATCTGAAGCCAAGAACCAGGAGCCTCCTCCGGGTATCCCACACAGGTATAGAGTCCCAAGGGTTTGGGCCATCCTCAACTGCTTTTCCAGGCCACAAGCAGGGAGTCAGAGGGAAAGCAAGGTGGCCGGGATTAGAACCAGCGCCCATATGGAATCCTCGAGCGTGCAAGGCAAGGACTAGGCTACCATGCCAGGCCCTATTTATCTATTTCTGTTTTAAAGGCAGATTTCTAGGGAAAGAGAGAGAGATGGATATTCTGTCCACTGGTTCACTCTGCAACTGGTCGTAACAGCTGTTACAACAGCCAGATCTGGGTTGATCTGAAACCAGGAGCCAGGAGCTACTTCCTGGCCTCCCAAGGGTGCAAGGACTTGGGCTGTCTTTCACTGCTTTTACAGGCATGTTACTGGAGAGCTGAATCCCAAGTGGAGCAGCTATGACTCAGACTGGCTGCCATGTGGGTTGTCAACATGGCAGTTGCAGGATTGATCTGTTATGCCACGGTGCCAGACTTCTCCCTCTCACAGAAGGTCCAGATGGAGCAGCTGGACGTTGGGAGGAATTCACACTTTCCATTATTCCTAGAAAGTTGCTAGAATCTAAAATCTTGAGATTGCTGAAAATTAGAATTCAAACATTAGGATTTTTTAGTAATAAAAAAGTAAATGTGTTCTCATATTTATCAACTCATTTGTTCAAAAAATAAATGATGAAAGGATACATAGGTTTAAAAATAATTTATTAAAAACTTTGAGAACAAAAAATTTAAATGAAAGTATATTAAGGAGTTATAAATCATATTTATTCACACAATATTAGTATCTATTGAGGGCTAAGCCATCAAGTCACAGTGATACATATGTGTATATATGTATCTATATATACATGTGTGTGTATAATTGAGAATCTATAGAATTGATAAGCATGTCTTCCTTTTTCTACAAATCCTTTCCTAATTACCTGCAGTAGCTTTAAGTGTTCTTTTTCTTATCTCCTATGTGAATTGTTACAAATGTACTGTGGTGTTATTCTTTCTTTCCAAATCAATCCACTTCTTGCAAGCAGAAATTGTCTTTTGGCTCTATCTGCTGGGATTACTGGACAGTGAACATTCAATAAGAATTTACTCAATAATTCGATATTGTTTTAAATCACTTTTTTTATTCTCTAGAAGATCTTATTTATTTATCTGAAAGGCAGCGTTGCACAGAGAGAAACACAAAATGAAAGAGAAATTGAAAGAAATAGGATTCTTCCTTTAACTGATTCGCATCCCAAATGCTACATTGGCTGGGCGAGGCCACACTAAAGTCAGCATCCAGGATCTTCATTTGGTTTTTCATGTGGATGAAGGGGTCCAAATATTCAGGCCACCCTGAACTACTTTCCCAGACACCTTGCTAGAAAGCTGGAATGTAGAAGCAGTTGGAACTGAAAACTGCACCAACATGGGCTTCACGCATGTAAAGCAGCCACTTAACTGACTAAGCAACAATGCTGGACTGTTAAATGCAGGTAAAGAGAAATATCAGATAATAACTTACCCAAATCTTTAAGTCCGTAGATAATAATACTGGTCTACTTATAAATTAAAAACCAAAATAAATAAATAAATAAATAAATAAATAAACCTACTTGGAGAAAATGCTTAATATCATAATGAAGGAAAGTCCCTAACAGATAAAATAATACGCAATAACAAGAAAAGGACATGAATAACTAAATAGGAAAATGAAAATAGCTAACAGACATGAATGGAAATATAAATGACTAATAAATATGATAAGAAAAAAATTATCAGAGACAGCCAAATTGAAACAACAGTGAATCATCGTGTCAGTTTTGTAGATTTGGATTTTAAATGGTTGATAACATCAGTGGTTGATGTATTGTTTATATATTGTTGCTAGGAACTTAAATGATTTTAGGGAAAGGAATTTAATTTTTAATCTGTTGAAACTTAAAACACACAGTTGCATTGAACTAAAAATTTCACATCTTCAAATTTATCTGAGAAAAATATTAGCACAAAAAAATGTGCTGGAATGTTTCGAGCGGTTTTTTTTTCCCATTGTTTTTCTAGTAATAAAAAAAATTAAGACAATGTAAATATCTAATAATAATATGCAGGTTAAATATACTTTGATCTGCTTGATACAGGAATCTCTACAATGATATAAAAATTATTTAAAATGCATTGATTGACAAGGAGGTGTAGCCTTGATGTGGTATATGAAAAACCAAGTTGTAGAAGGAAGCATATAGTATGCTTCAATTTCTTTTCTTGTGTACAATACATGCCTATGATCTATGCATGCACATGTCTGAAAGCATGAATAATGAATATGGTTACTGACTCTTGTCAATATCCAAACTTTTGCCTCTTTTTTTGTATAATTTTGCCTTGATGGAATTTGCCTTGTGTGTGTGTGTGTGTGTGTGTGTGTGTGTGTGTGTGTGTGTGTGTCTATTTTAATTTAATGGTTCCAGAGTAATATGGAGAGAGGCATACACACAAAGAGAAAGCAATGTCTCCTATCTGCTGATTTTACTTTCCTGATGGCTGCAACAGCCAATGGTAGTCTAGTTTGAAGCCAGGAAACAGGAGCTCCACATACATACACAATGCTGGCTGCTAGATCATTTTTGAAAGTAAAATTTTTAAAAAAAATAGCCAATGTATTCTTAGAATGAAATTTGCAAATTTTGACATGTTTTTAGATCTGAAGTATTTTAAATGGATTTAATCCTTGTGCATGATTTAGAAAGCAAGTATTAGGAGAACTTTATGTTTTGGTTTGTATAATATTAGTTGTAAATGATAAAAATTTCTTATCAATAGACTTCGAATGGTAAGATTGGCAGCAATTCAGAACTGTTGAACTATCAAAACCATTTGAGCAGGACTCTTGGAGCATGCCCCATGTCAGGGACCTGGCATGGATGGGTGGCTGAGTGGAGCTTCTCCCTTTATCTCTCCTCTTACCCCAAATACAGAAATAATAATAATAATGTGGAAACAATGGTTTTACCTACTTTCCTGTAGCCTTTGACACTTTGTGCCCTAGTCAAAGATTATCAAAATGAAATTTAAAAAAAAAAACAGACTAAAGACGTTAAGCAGGGATCAGTGTTTTGATTTAGCAGGTCAAGTCAACACTGGTGATGCTAGCATCCATATCAGAGTACTGATTTAAGTACTGATTGATCAGCCTCTAATCCAGTTCCCTCGTAATAGTCCTGGAAAAGCAATCCCCAGTTACCATGTGGTAGACTCACACGAAATCTCTGGCTCCTGTCTTCAGCCTGACCAAACCCTGGCTGACAGCCATTTGGGAAGCAAACCAACAGATGGAAAATCTCTCCTCTCCCTCTCTCTCGCTCTGCTTTTCAAGTTAATACTTTTAAAAATTATTATCTTACTTTTAAGTATAGAATAGACAGAAGGATTAACGACCCAGATCTTCTCCATGGGAGAACTAGCATGGAGTGGGTTCTTGTGCTTTGGTGTCCCTAAATGATAGAATATAGAGGATTTTTTCCACTCCATATAATCCTCCTATATTTTCCTCCCAATAGTTACTTCCATTTCTTGAGAGAAGAACTCTCTGGCTGGGGTGGTACATATGTTGATGCCAGACATGTTGCAAGTGGAGATCAACAGGACTGTAGTAAGAATTCAGTTTCTCTGTTAATGCAGTATCCTCCATGTCAAATCATTGTCACAGTAGTTTTGAGAAGATCAGCTACAGCCAAAGCTGTAGACCTTTCCACTTGAATGCATGGCTCTGTTGGCCTCTGATCATCTCCAACATCTACCTATCATTCCTGTATCCCATGTTTGGCTTTCAAAATCTGTAAAATAGCTGTGTTTTGATATCTATGCCTGCCATTTTATTGTCCTTGTGTAATTTTATGTTGTTTATTCTCTGATTAATTTCATGGGGGATGGTACTGTAGGGAAATAAACACATACCCGCTCCGCCATCAGGAATGAGAAATCAGGTGATTTTCCAAGCGCACAATCTTTAACATTATATTTACCTAAGGCTGTAACATTTACAGAGCACCTAGTCATGCAGTATTTTCCTAAATCTTCATAACTTCATGAGGCAGGCAAAATTATCTCTAATTTAACAAAATTAAACTCCCCAAGAGAAAAGACTGCATTTCTCAAAGTTAAAATGCTAATGAAAATTCAATCAAACTGTTGCAGTTCCATGATCAGTGTTTCATCACCAACAACACAGCTCCACTAACAACTCCATTAACAGGTCATAGATGTGCTTTAGTCACTGACATTGTTTTGGCTGCATGATGGTTTCATGTAAAGAGCCCTTGGCTGCAAGAGTCAGGTGGCTTAAAATCCACTCTTATTTTTCTTAGCTAATTAACTATACCTCTGTGGGCTATTATTTCTTCACCACTAAAGTGAAGAGCCAGATGTAGTGACATTTACAAAGTTCCTTCTAGCTTCCATGGCTTATATTTCCATAAAACTAAAGAACACATTCCCAAATGACTTTATTTCAGACTTAATAAATCTTACTATAAAAGTGTAAGCTGAGTATGTTGCTCTGTATTTAAGTATATAATGCTCATAGTGGGATGGGCTTCATCAAGACATTTTCCTGGAGCATCAAATTAAGTCTAATGATATTTAATGGTGAGTGCTGTTGCCTAATTAGGCAACAGTCATACGCCTTTAATTGAGATGCTTCACAGTAATTGTGTGGAGCCTGTCCAGATCTTGAGATGACCAAAGGCTATGGATGCTATGGACATCTTCAGATAATCCTGCTAGTGCCAGTTCAGCAGAGCAACCCCAGAAAGTGCAGATTCTTCTTCAGAAAAAGGATATATTCTAAGTGAAGATAATCAATGTTCTCAGGAAGAAGCTGACTCATCGGTTCTCCAGTAATAATTAATCAGTTAGTGACATGCCAAGTTCCAGAGAGGAAGTTGTTTTTTAATAGGCTGATCTAGCATGTTGAATGGCCCAAATAGGCTTATGACAAAGTGGACATAGTTCTGTGACATCTGCCTTAGAGATGGCTATGACATCTCACATTCTACGTTACAAGTTGGACCTATGTAGAGAAAGAATGTAGGGGCTTATACTTCCTGAGTGTGACGCTGAAGAAAATGGAAGGTGTCATACTTGCACACACCCACACACTCACTAGGCAAATCAGACAAAAGCATGGCAGCATAAATTTCTCTTTACAAACCCTTTGACTTCAACAAATAGTAGCTGAATTTGACACTTGGCTGAAGGTTAACACTCAGTATTTTTTTCTCTTGTTTTTCATTTCCTTAAACTCTTGCTCTATTGAGACTTGTTGCCACTACATTGTGAAACCTTTTTCAATATAGTTTTTCTTTAAGATTTATTTATTTGTATGGAAAAGGCAGATTTACAGAGAGAGACAGAAAGATCTTCTGTCCACTGGTTCATTACCCAAATGGAAGCCACAGCCGAAGCTGAGCTGATCCGAAGCCCGGAGCCCAAAGCTGCTTCTGAGTCTCCCACATAGGTAAAGGGTTCCAGGGTTTGGGCCATCCTACACTGCTGTCCCAGGCCACAGGCAGGGAGCTGGATGGGAAATGGGGGAGCCAGGAAATGGACCAGCTCCCTTATGGGATCCTGGCATGTGCAAGGCAAGGATTTAGCCACTGAACTGTTACACGAGACCCTCAGTTTGGTTTTCTATTGTCTGCTTTTGGTATACATGACATTATGTTTCTGTATAACAACCATTTAAGAAATTTTCTTATAATACAAAAGGTTATTATTTTAAGATACAAAAAAACAACACGGCATTGTAGTATAGAGACTATGTACAGCTGCCTCCTGTGTCTCTATTATCCTGTCTCCAGGATTCTAGTGGATGTGGGTTCAAATCCAGACTTCTCCACCACCTATCCAATTCACTGTTTCTATGTCTGGTGAAACAGCAGATGATGACCCAGTTGCTTGGGTCCCGAAAGTCAAGTTTGAAACTCAAATGAAGCTATTAACTTCTGGCTTCAGCCTGGTTAAGGCTAGGCCATTATGGCCATTTGGAGCAAGAACCAATGGATCAAAAATGTATCTGTGTCTCTTCCTCTGTTCTTCTGAAACTCTGCCTTGCTAATAAAGAAAGAAATCTTTAAAAGATGTATAAATGGCATCATAAATTTCATATATATGTATAATCTATACACACACACACATAGGGCCTGACGTGGTAGCTTAGTGGCTGAAATCCTAGCCTTATATGCACTGGAATCCCATATGGGTGCCAGTTCTAATCCGGACTACTCCATTTCCCATTCAGCTCCCTGCTTGTGGCCTAGGAACACAGTAGAGGAGACTCAAGACTCCTGGCTTCTGGCCCCTGACTCCTGGCTTCGGATGAGCTCAGCCTGACAATTGTGGCCTTTTGTGGAGTGAACAAGCAGACAGAAGATCTTTCTCTGTCTCTCCTTGTCTCTGTAAATCTTTCTATTTCATGGTGGGGGAGGGGTTAACTTTATCTAATATTTGTTTCTGTCATAAAATAGAGAATATGTTCTGGAAAAAAATCATGCTATTTCCACAGCTGTTGAACCCTCCACATGGACAATTTGTTCTTAGTCTAAATAATCACGAACTTTATGCCCCATATAATCACTGCAGTTGCCAACAGCAAACTCATGATGCTTGATATATTTTTCTTCGCGAGAGGTGGGGTAATAATTCAGTAAACAAAGTTGAAGGTGTAAGTTTAATTATTGCTTTTCAGCAGTTTACCTGACATTTTAGTTCAGTATTTCATCCAACCAAAGCAAGTACGTTCCATGCCCTTGATTTCACCCTCTGTGAACCAGGCGTTCACCTACACTATCATTAGAAAAAGTTTACAGCTCACTGTAAATTCAGGGAGTTATTTTATTCTGTTTGTCTCACTGAGGCACTCAGGCTTGTGTAGGTGACCGGTGGAGGTTGAATAAACTAACATAGTGGCATCAGGTGGATTTCAAATGCCTAGGAGAGATTCCAGTGATACCTAACAAGGGCTTCCTCCTACTCAGGATCCCTCCTTCCTTTCTCTTTGATTCTCTCTCAGGCCCTCTGACTGTGCTGTACTGAGTGGTGAGTGCACATTTTTATAACAAGAGAACTCTATTAATTTAGTTCGAGTAAAATATGAAGTAATGTTGTGAAAGTCTATGATTTGGATTTTCCAACATTAATTACTGGAAAAAATATCACAGTTTAAAATGCTCTCTGTACTGCTGGAAGTTTCCCTAAAATTTAGAAAGTGTAGATGTTGTGCTTTCTGCATATTCTCAGGTATTTAGAATTGCATATCCAGGAAGAACTGGATAAGTAGCAATAATTGATTAGTTATCTATTATAAATTTCAGGAAAAAAATCCATATAGTATTTTATCAATATTCTAGTCCATCATTAAATATGCCATCAATATTTGTGATGTCATTTCTTTTTCTACATAAAGTTACACTCTGTGTCCCATTAATTGACTTAGAATCTGTTTACTTTGAAATTCAGATTAATCAGATCTGTTTATAAAGTCAAGTTTGAGCTTCTAATTCACAGGCACAAGAGTCTGCAGCTATAGACTTAGGTTATGTACTGTCACATTCTACAGAACTGGATAGGAGTAAGAAAGGGGTTTTGTAATAATGAAAGAAAGATGGAAAGAGTAAGAATGATCAGAAGCACAGATATGCCCTGGCTGCTAATGTCAGTCCTATCATCTTTATGGTGGAGCCATAAAGCTCCAGTCTCTCAAACCTTTTTTCCTTACACAGTTCTTAAAAAACCACTTTAAAGCTATTGTGATCCTCTGAACCCAGCATCTCATAGCATAATGCAAATTATCTTCTAATTTAAGAAATGCATAATTATATTTCATAGATTTGAAAGTCTGGCAGAGTTCAGCAAAGATACTAAAGTATTTTTCCCTTAAAAACTCTAGCAAATATCTAAAAATCAAATCACTTCAAATTATGCATTTAGGTAACTTTATTTTTCAAAAATAAGAAACAGAGACAATGCCCATATGTCTTCTTTTTAAATCTGTGCTACAGATTGAATTGTTCCTCCTCCCCAATTAGTATTTTGAAGTCTTAATTCCCAGTGTGACTCTGGTTGGTCTTAATGAGTTAAGTAATCTCAAGCATGATCCTAAAGTTGAGCCCTAATATGATATATGAAAAAGGAGAGCTCTCTTCCCACACATACATAGGGAGAAAAACTCTGCAAAGACACAATAAGGTGATCATCTACAAGCAAGGACAAGTCATCTTCAGAACTTGGATTCATTAAACATTAATCTTTGACTTTGCTGTATCTACAACTGTGAAAAAAAAATCCATCTTTGTTTTTAAACCATGCAGTTGGATATCTGGTTATGGCAATTCAGGTTGACTAAGACATCATCCACATGTACAAAAAATATTAAAAATGACTTAAGTACTATGCTCTGAAAGTCCATGGAAGACTATCCTGCTTGAAACAGTCAGCTGTACAGAAACAGTGGCACCTATTGCTAAGCATTTCAAGAGGAAAAACTGTAACACTGGCCTAATCCTACTTACAGGTGATCTATATCATGTGACAAATTATTCACTTACAAACTTCAAGACAAGCTGTTAGGATTAGGTTGTCAATGATGGAAAATGACACTGGTTTGGCAGTGGGAGAATACTGTGGGACACCCTGTAGGGCTGCAGTATTATACCACCAGGTAATTCTGACATGTCTCAGGTAAGTGTATGCACATAGCAAAACGGTAAGGAAGTTAGAGTAAAAATTACCATGTTGGTTACTAAAATCAAAAGAATGTGAATGGGCTGTCAACCAGTGGCACAAAGAAAGAATAAGGGATGTGCCCACTGCGGTCATTCACAGGAAAAGGTCAAAATCTGAAATTTTGTCATCCAAGATCTTCCAGCCCACTCACATAAATGCTGTGAAGTTATGGAAGTCAGAAAAATATCTTGATGAGAACTAAGATTCCACGAGAACTAGTTAAATTCCCTGAGAGGTCATGCCCCTGATTAACCTACTACCTTCCTCAAGGCCCCACCTCTTAAAGGGCCCATTAGCTCTCAGTGCTGCCTTCTTCGGAATCAAGCTCCTAACACGTGAACCTTGGGTGAGAATAAATAAAATTCAAATCACAGCCCATAATGAAATTATCATTCTATAATCCTTATTACACTGTTTCACTCTGATGATCTCGGTCATCCTAACCACCTTTGAGACATGCAGCTTTGCTTTCCAGTGCACCCACCAGCTGAAGATACACCCAACTGACATCCATTTTCTTTACTACTTTTTATTCCTTCAACATGTCACTTTGCATTATGAACTGGACAGCCAAAACTGGCCAACCTTTTCACCTGGCAATGTATTATTTGCTAGCTTAATTATTATTCTCACAAATCATCAAAGAACATATTTAGCATGATCGGAGCTGGTGTTAGCACCAGAGGAGTGCCGCCAGTGTTGACACTGATCCTCTGATAAGGCCTTCCTGCATCAGACAGGGAGCCGTGTGATCCACCCTAGAATATATGTTCCCAAGTCACTTGTTTTCCATTTTTCTGTTTATTTATTCCATTGAATGCAGCCTATATTCTGTTGATATTATTTTCTTAGGCTACAAAAGGCAGCCCAAATGTACAGAATAATACCTACGAATGTATTTCGGTAATACATGACAAATGAAAAATGAAAAATTTCCATAGCAGGAAAAACAAGTAATAATGAAGCTTAGCCAACTCAACAATATCCCATACTTTGTTAAATTTAATAGGTAAAAACATCCAGTTAAAACCAGATAGTCTTAGCATGGATGATAAAACAATACCCAACTATTTTACATCAGTAAGAAACACACTTCAAATATAAAGAAATAAACAGTTTGCAAGAATAAAGAAAAGCATTTTCCAGCTAGACATTATTCATAGGGAACTTAATGTGACTGTATGTCAGAGGAAGTGGGTTATGGAAGAAGAATGTCATCCAAGATAAGAAAGATTTTATAATGATAAAAGCTTGAAAGACTCAAATGGACAATTTTATTTAATAATTTGATAACAAAGCTTCAGTTTATGTGGAGTAATAACTTACAGAACTGAACAGAGAAATAGAAATGGTCATACAGTTATTACAGACATTGATGCCCAACTTCCAACATTCCTTAAGATAGATAACATAATAGCAATATATTGGTATGTATTAATATCAGAGTAGCTCTACTGACAAGTGATTTAATTGGCTTTTGTATGGCACATCATTCAACAGATATAGACTATATATTTTTCAAACATATATATGTATAGGGATTTATAACAAAAGAAGATATATTTAAGAATTTTTAATGAGTTTCAATAACTTGAAATCATGGAATATTTTTACCTGACACCAGGAGAATTGCAAAAGTATGACAATTAATTGCCCCAATAGCTGGAAATTAAGTAACATATTCACTGATCAAAGAGAAAATTATACAGGAAATTAGAAAATAATTTAGCCTGAACACTAAAACATTTTTGAGATGCAGCCAAAACAAGGCGTAAAGGGAAATTCACAACTGTAAGTGCTTCTGTTAGACGTAAGATCTAAAATAAACCGTCTACCCTACCAATTAAAAATATATAAAAATAAATGCAAGTTTTCAGTACAAAAGGAAGTAAAGATAGGAAAAAACATCAGTTTATTAAATCTCAAAAATGAAAGAGCAAATAAATTCAAAAGTTGGTTCTCACAAGTGATTAAAATTCAGAAACTTCTAGGAAGACTGATCAAGAACAAAAAGAGAAACCACCAAATGCTGAAGTTAAAAATGAAAGAGGGTCTTTAATTACCAATCCCAGAAATGTATGGAGAATAATAAGAAAACATTACATGCAGCTGTCTGACAATCTTGAGAAGTGTAACTTCCAAAAAGTGATAGAAATATAGAACCTGGATAATGGTGTATTTCTGCTTAAATATCATTAAAAACCTTCACACAGAAAATACTAGTGAAACAGACATTTGGGATTCTACAAGCATCGAAGGAAAGAGAATAATCTTACCTAACCATTTTTTAAAAACTCTGATGAGTATGAATGCACGGCCTATTGAGTTTCATGAGACCATATACTACAAATGTCAAAGTGTGAAATGATCCTAAAAGAGAGTGTATAGGCCAATATGCCTCATTAGCATAAAAATAAATGCTTAGCAAAGTATTAATAACTAGAATCCAGAAATAGATAAAAATCATAGTAGATATTACCAAATAATATTTAACTTAAATGCAAAATAACAATTTGCACTCAAATATCAATGAATGTAAAGTAGTACGCTATTACGACCAAGGGGGAAATGAATGTAAAGCAATATGTTATTATGACCCAGGGGGATAATGGTTGATGCAGATGGATTGGGAAAAGACATGAAGACATTTTTTAAGGACAGTGTTTTTTTAATCTTGGTTGTATTCATTCATGATAGTGACTAAATATTTGCCAAAGTTCATTCATATGTACATTCTCAATCTGTATTTTCTTTTTCTTAAAGTTATTTATTGATTGATTTGACAGGAAGACTGACAAAAAGGAAGAGACATATAGAAATCTTCCATCTACTGGTTCACTCCCCAAAAGGCTACAAATGTTGGGGTTGGTCCAAGCTACATCCAAAAGCCCAGAACCCCAGCTAGGTCTCCCATGTGCATGACAGAGACCTAAGCAATTTGACATGCTTTGCTGCTTTCCCAGGTACACTGGCAGGAAATTGATTTGGAAGTGGAACCTGAACTGGCACTCCAGTATGGAAAGATGGCATTGCAAGTGACTGCTTAACTTGGTATTCTACCACAGTCCTCAAAATCTGTGCTTACTATTCTACGTAATGATACCTAAATAAGATTAACTTTAAAAAGAAGTCTTAAAACTCCCAAATCTGTCATGTATGTTATAAGACATTAATGTTACTGCATTAATTGTATGTGAAAATAAGCCAATCTTCATGGCTATATTTTAATCTTATTATTTGTGAATAAATTTTTAAATGCCTTACTAATACCATTATTTAGATGAGACAGCAATCCAGTGATTCATTACCTGACATTCTCCACATATGATTGGATCTGCAATTCCAAATACAGAATTGCCTAAAGATGATCCAGATTCTACAAAAATAGAGCAATTGCCCTAAATCCTGCACTTCAGATGCACCAGGATGCTGAGCACTCAGGGGAGGTAAGTGATGGAGAAGACAGTTTTTAGAGAAATAAGAAACCATCTGAGTCATAGGTTCTGGTTAATTAGAGCCATGCAAGACTTCAGAAGTCACATAGGTCAGCCCTCTAATTATGCAAATGAGGGACATGACACTTGATGAGGCTAAATATTTGCCAAAAACATACAGTTAGTGGTTTTCGGGTGCTAAGATAAATATATCCTTATTTTCAATACCGTCTGAAGTCAGAATACTTCTCAGTTATTGTGACTCATCATTTTCAAAGCAAAAATGAGTAGACCAGCAAGGCATTCCATCTAAACATTGACTTTGGAGTCTGTCTGATATCTTTATATCAAAGATTCCTTTGATATAAATCCAAGTAGAAAGGGAAAAGGGCTTATCTGAGCTCTTCACCCTCAAGAACTCTCTGGCCAGGCTTTCTAAGCCTTCTTCTGTTAATTTTCTAAAAAAGAGGTATTGTGAGTAAGCCACATGAACTGAGAGAAGCTGAACAAGGAAGAAGACTTAAGCCACTAGGCTACCACATTGGGCCCTAGAAGATCTTATATGTGAATTTGTAGGTTTTTTTCTTTTTTACACTGAGCTTCTCAGTTTGCATCATTCATGATCTCATGTCGGCGGCAGTTTATGTCCCAGTGGCCCCACCTTCCATCCAGTTCCCTGCTTGTGGCCTAGGAAAGTAGAGGATGGCCAAAGCCTTAGGACCCTGCAGTCATGTGGGAGACCCGGAAGAAGTTCCTGGCTCAGGCTTTGGGTCTCCTCAGCTCTGGCCATTGCAGCTACTTGGGTGTGAAGCAGCGGATGGAAGATTTTTCTCTCTGTCTCTTCTTCTCTGTAAATCTGCCTTTCCAATAAAAAACAAACTTAAAAACAAAACAAAACTTCTCTGGAATCTTTCAAGATATATTAATTAGGCAACAGCTTTTTGGGAAATGAATCAAAGTTGAATGACATTCATTATAATGAATAAATCTCTTTAAAGAATGCTAATATTTGCCTTTCTAATTGTAGCCCCTCTACTTTATAAAAAAAATTTTTTTTGTTGCTATTTAATTTATTTGAAAGCAGGGCCAGGGAGAGAGAGATGTAAAGAGTGAGTTCTTACATCTTCTGTCAACTGGTTCAAAACACGTATGATCACACCTCTCCAGCCGAAACCAGGAGCCAGGCATCAGGAGAGCTTCTTTCAAGTCTCACAGGTGTAAGGGGTCCAAGTATTTGGGCCATCCTCTGCTATTTTCTAAGGCACCTCAGCAAGGAGCTTGATCAGAAATGGAGCACCAGGGAGTTATTACCGGCACCCATATGGGATGGCACTTTAACCCACTATACCATAAAATTATTTGAGAAGGAAAGAGAGGAGGAGAGAGGGAGAGAGAGAAGAGAAAGAGAGAACTGTCTTCCACTGGTTCACATCACAAATGAATCCAGTGGCCCTCAGCTGTGGCTCAAGTTAGTGCTCAACCCACATCTTCCAATGTCAATGAGACCCAATTGTTAGAGACATGTGAAGTGAGAAATAAAACTTGACACTTGAGACATGACCCTTCCTTCTCAGGGTCTGCATTAGTGGGAAGTTGCCATTAGGAGTAGAGCCTGGCATCACACTCAAGCTCTCTCATGAGACCTGTATAATTCATCCGCTAGACTAAATGCCTGCCCCTAATTTTTGCTTTCTAGCAGAAAATAAATATGTCCACCACTTTTCTTCTCTCCCCCTTTCCTTGCCATGGTGAGACTTCTGACATATTACAATATCTGGATTCAAATGGCTGCTCTAATTGTCATGAACCACCTTAAGTATCCTGACATCAACACGGTAAGAGGCTCTCATGACCTCAGCTAACATTAATTTAGACTTTTTTATGTGGAATTTGATGGCATGGGTGTTCTTGGCAGAAATCACTGGGCTGATTCCATAGTATCACTGTGACAAGTGTCAGAGTACTGTGAGATATTTTTGGAGGCACTTTGGAGGCCACAAGCCAGAAAAAAAAATCTGGTATAAATTTTTAGTAAATATTTATGAAGATCAATGGCAACATACTTTGTGCTTATATAAGCTTTTCACTCTGAGTTGGAATTAAGATGAATTATATATATTACTGATATACCCCAACCTCTTCTTTGCTTTCAAAACACAGGACAGATTTTTATCCCCCTATATTATTTACATATCTTGCCATTTATCAGATATTGCATCATAATGCTTAGATACTCATTTAACCTATGGCCCGTCTGCCCTGGTTTGGTACAATGGTGTGATCCACATAAAAGTCTTGAGTAACAACCAGGATTGGACTGTGAAAAGTCACTTGGCCTCTACTTCTGTAGGCGGAGTTAAGGTGCTAACAGTCAAATCATAATCACCTTCAGCAGAGCTCGATGAATGGTATTACAGCCAGTATTGCAAAAAGCATTGAATTTCAAGGATGGCTTCTGGAAGTCTCTGGTGGGAAAAGACACAGAGGAGAACCCTCGGGACAAGCAGGTACGAACAGAGTATGTCTTGTTGGTTATAAACATTTCTCTCTTTTATACAAAACTCAGTAGTTATAAGAGTTTATATGGACTCCAATTACCTTAAATATCCGTGAATCCTATTTTGATCATGGTAGTGCATTTTTCATGATGCCCTCTTACCCTCAGCAGTGTGCTTCAAAGGAAACCATATGCTTTGTGCTTTACCTTTAAAGCCTGAACAAATAGCTACTGTCATATTTTTCTGTTGTCATCCATGAGCTCCTGGGTCAGTGTAGCTGGTTGCCATCGCTGCAGCTGAGTCTATAATCTCAGTACTAAATCTGCTCTGCTGAAATCAGATTCATTGTGTCAAAAGGACGTACTTTCCCCCTTGAAAAACCAGTCAAGAGTACTGATTTTCGAATTCTTAGCCAGGAAACACCAGGAAGCCACTAAGATCTTTATTTACGGGTCACTCAGATTTTAGATTCTAATATCTGTGTGTCCACAGCACTTTTCAATTAGAGTATAAGGTTTAGACACCTCTTTATAGATTTGCCATCCAAATAATTGCAATTTGCCCTGTAATTGTGGGAGTATTTCTTTAGAAAACATCTGTGTATTTCTTGTTTGGTTAGGCTTGTTTGCCAAAGTAGTAACCTTACCCCAAACATTCACAAGCTGTTGGTCTGAAGAGCAAGTTCAGAATCAATGATTTAATACCCCAATATCTGTCTTCCATTTGCCTTTGCAAAGACAAATGTGATCACACTCAGTGTTCTCTTTCATCCATTTGAATTCAGGAATAATGAAATAGAGGCAATTGGCTGTATTTGTTTCTAAGTTTAATCTAAAATCACAATAATTTCATCAGACAAACATAGGCCTCGACTTTCACACATCCTGTTGTTGAATTTTACAGAAGGACCAGAATTTCCAAAAATAACTTTTAGAGAAATTGGCTATGTCATCTCTATCAATTCAGTCTGAGATTAAAATTTTGAATGCTACTTGATCATGAACATAGTTGTAAATAGTAATTTCACCAGATCAGCAAAGAAACCCCAGCTCTCCTGGGAAGGTAGCATAACTTATATTTGGTAAAAATCTTTGCCTTACTTTGTCTACTGAGAACGTGTGCCTTTGGAATATGCCATGTGGTTTTCAAAAAGCAAATTCATAATAAACTGATATAACCAATATTTCTTGCAATATTTTCTTATTTTTTTCATTTTGAATTGACAAATTGATATAAAGCATGCTAGGACACTTACTAGATTAAGTAATCAATGATACTGAAAATGTGCATGTATTATTTGTTTTTTTTCCTCCTGGGAAACTCTGAAGAATAAAAAGATGGCTTCAGCAATCCAAGACACAGATATTTGGGAGGGGCTGTTGGAAGGGAGATACACTTCCTGTAATACACAAAACCAGAATCATGTGGTCTGGGCCTCTAAAGAATGCAACGGATTCTTTGCCAAGTGTCTTCTAAACAGAGAAAGGGATGATCAATTGGGCAATATCTTGTTATTTAGCATCCACACAGCTGTGTCATTTCCTGTTGGCTAAAGAGTTAGGGCTAAGTCCACACCCGCAGGAATAAGTCATATTAGCAGTCAGTAGTAACGCAGAAAAGCAAGACCAAATACTGCAGCTCAGACTCCAGGACTGTTAGCACACAACCTTTTCAACTTGCTGCAATGCCTTTAAACAGGACAAACAGGCATGGTTTTAATAAAGAACAATTGCAAATAAAGATTCCTAAGTAATTTCTTCTCACATAATAATTTCAATTCATTGAATGCTATGAAAACTTTTTCCTCAATTCTTCTTTCTCCAAAAAAAGAAAGTGTCTCCTACTTGGTTGGTGTTATGCAAATCCAACTGAATTATCAGGTTTTTCCACCATCCTAAAGAGACAACTATGGAACTGCTACTTTTCAGCTCAATTTACAAGCTTACAGTATTATTCTTCAGCTTATCCTGAACTAAATGTATCTGAAATGATTTCATTTTTATAAGGATGTACTATTCATTTGAAGAGTTAGAGAGATCCAAGAAGAGACAAAGAAATATACACTCAGTCACTCCTCAAATAGGTGTAATGACCAGGGCAAAGTCAGGTGCAATCCAGCAGCCTGGAGCTTCTTCCATGTTCCCCACAAGCACCTGGGCCGTCTTCTGCTGCTTATCCAGGTTCATTAGCAGGGAGCTGAACCCGAAGGACAGCAATCAGAACTTGAACCAGGGTCCACATGGGATCCCAGGCAGCAACATTGCTTGTTACTTCCCATTTCCAGGCCCCTTGAAACTGCTTTGTATCCACTACTGTATTACATTCTCAAAAGGCCTGCTCATGATTCATATCCATATTTTCTGACATAATGTCTATGCAGGCCTCCTGCATATTCATTTGTTTTTGTGTCAGTCTCTTTTTCATTCTACCGATGATGCCTGTGAAAACCTTGTGCTTTTTCCTTTTGTGTGTTTACGCCTTTCAAGTGTCCACTAACGACAGACAGGCAGGTGCTTAAACAATTATGATGATGTTTTACAGTGTTCCACTGTGAGCTGACACCTCCATTAGCGGACAGAACCTGAAAAAGGAAAGTGTCTATAGCAGATTTCTAAGGAAGAATATTCAACTAGCATGTTGGAAGTGAAAGTGTGTCGCAGTAGGCATCTCTTCCAGAAAAAGGAGGAGGCACAGTGAGATAGTTAAATACACCTTAGCAGCATGATGCTACATTTTCTGCCTTTGTCTATACCTGTAATTCCAGGATGCAACTAAATATCAGAATGTTAAACTTGAAACTGTTACTAAAGGATTATACCACTGTAATAATAAGGAGGAAAATGGTGATAGGACCAAATGGAGTGGGAGTAACACAGGGGAAAAGGGGGAATTCCTATACGTACAAAACTGTACCGTGAAGAAGGTTTTTTAAAAAAGTAATATTTAAATGCATGTGACTTTCTAAGGAGTCTGATTGTGACACTTAATAAAGGCCTATGTTATCATCATCATGTAGGAGTGAGACTGAGGAAAATTATCCGTTCAGTGCATGCCCAGGTCAGAGTGCCCTAGTTTAGCCTGGATGAAAATTCAAGTTTCTGACTTGAGGTTCAGTGCTCAGAGATTGGGGTTGCACATCTTCCAAAATAATATATTTCTTAGAAAACCTGTCATTACCATCCAGACTTTTTAGTCTATTCTATAACAATTTATCTAGATCCCATATTCTCATTGAAGAATAGTTTTCGTCAAGCGTGTACTGTTAGTAAAGGTGCAGGCATAGAATTGAATTCATCCATTCACTCATGTGATCATGCATTGACCGTGCTCTAGGTCCTCCTGTGACTGGGCTCATGTAGCCCACTGAATTAAATGCAAATTCCAGGATCAATGATTCAGATCCTGCCTGCTTGCTCTTTCTCTCCCACCCACACTCTCCTTCCTTCACTGGGCCTCAGTCACTTTAACTGGCCTTGATTTTCCACAGCTGAAATGCTTTCCATTCACATAACCCTTCCACTGTTCCTTGCCTGGAGAATCCCTCTGTTGGTCCTTCTCGTGCCTGACTGTGTCTTCATCATTGGACTCAGTCTCTTTGGAGAGGCATAGCCACATCTAATCCATATTCTACTATGCTGTGTCATGCCACCTTATTTTTATCTAATAGGGCTGAGCATATTTGTTCTTGTTTATTTACTGTTTCCTCCCAGGTTGTTTTCTGAAATGTATGCTCTGTGAGAGCAGCGTAAAGGTCTGGCACATTTATTGCTATGTCTGCAGGTTCTTGAACAGTATCTGGAATTGAGCAGGTGCTTCTTAAATAACTGTTAAACTAAATAATGCATGAATCTTAAAATATTAGAAATTGCCACAACCCACTGAATACTAGAGAATTAAAAAAGAAGAAAAGCAAGAATACATGCCTCAGAAAACCTCAAAGATGATAACATGAGGAAGTTGTTTTATTGCCCTAGTGTATACTCACTAAATTTTGCTCTGCAGCTGGTTGATTGTTGGAGATTCAGGCTACCTGATTGCAAAAGAAAGTCATCTGCTATGATTTCTGATTATCCATTGATGAAGTGAGAACACTTGTAGCTGTGCCTGGGACAGATACTATTTCTAACTGATGTTCAGCTGTATTCATTGAAAGTGTCCCCTTTTGTTCCAAAACATATTTCAATTTAAATTATGATTGCCTATTTTATGTATCAGATAACCCATATATGTTGCTAGCTACAGTGATTTAAATATATAAACGATCAAATCAGGAATATGGAAGGAATATCCTATCTCAAGAAGGTGGCATCTTCCTAACTTAAAACTGAAAAAAGAGATTATGGACCCAGTTCCAATTAGTGAGTCCACTAATGAAGCCAGATGTGCATGTAGGAGCTATATGCAGAATTGAAGAAGAGCTAATTTTTTATGCAAGAATCTATTCTGAAGACTTTAGTTTGCAGTCTCATAAATACTCCTATTTTACAGATAATGAAATAAGGTTCAGAGAGATTAAATGATTTATCCCAAGTCCACGAAGCAAGAAAATGTGAAATTCAGGATCAAAATATACCTCCAAATCTGCTACTCCAATCACTGCTCATTATTTCTCAAATAAGTGAATAGACAAAGTGGAAAATAATTAGATGCAAAGGTTCCTTTGCTTGAGTAGGCTTGGGAAATGCCAAGCTAAATGATGTTACACAAACTCCCTTTCACAGAATTTTCTTGCTTCTGTCATGCACAAAGTCCTTGACCAGTCTTCCAGGTTGATACAGATACAATGTCTCCCTCACTAATTGGAACAAGGTGCATTCTATTAGGGGAGCAAAGCTTTGCAGGGCAGGCATTGGCAAGTGTTCCCCTAGGATCTTCAATATGGTCAGCCACTCTCCATGGGAGAACTCTAGGTCAGTGTCTACCTAGACCCACACCTTGAGTCTGAGACACAGTTGGAAATTCAGCTCTGAAAGGAAGATGAGTTACTATTCTTCCTGATCCCAGCTGCCCACCATTTATGGCACTCTTCATTATGCCTTTTCACAATGAAAACTTTCTGGTTCTTTTTCTTTCTTTCTTTCTTTCTTTCTTTCTTTCTTTCTTTCTTTCTTTCTTTCTTTCTTTCTTTCTTTCTTTCTTTCTTTCTTTCTTTCTTTCTTTCTTTCCTTCCTTCCTTCTTTCCTTCCTTCCTTCCTTTCTCTTTTATCTCACCTTCTCATTTGCAAGCTTATAAGTCTCCACAGGGCTCCCTATAAATTGGTTTTGGCTGATATCCTTACTAAGGTTTAAAAGATGCACTGAATTATTTTTTTCACAAGGCTCAAACAGGAGATACAGAGAATGAAAGAGAATGAGAACCTCCCAATGTTGCACTCCCTCAAACGATTGTAACAGCAAAACCTGGTCCGGGCAGAGGATAAAAATTGGGAACCCCATCCAGATTTCCCCCACGGGTAGTAGGGGCCCAAGTACTTGGGTCTCCATCTGCTGCCTCCTAGGCTCATTAGGAGGAAGCTGAATTGAAAGCACCAAGGGGATGTGATCCCAGACATTCTGACATAGGTTATGAACATCTCAAGCAGCAATCATCAACCCTCCGCTGTCACAAGGAATGCCCCTTCATTGCAATTGAATAATTGAAATTTCCTGACCGTGTGGACAAAAAAGAAAGATGAGAAAAGAAGAATTATTTCTCATGTGAAACAAGTGAATAAGTGTGTGGGCTCTTTTTGTTCCTTTCTCAGACTCCTGTTGGGGAAGGCTGGAAAGGGCTGGGGGATGGGTGTGGGGTAGAGCTGGACGTGGAGCAGGGTGAAGAGCTGCTGAGGGATTTTATTTGCTACTTTCGGCTAGGGATATTTGCCCCTTCTGAGTTCAGCCTGGAGAGCTTTGTGTGCAGGGGAATGGAGTAAAAAAGGGATTAAAAGGCAGTATCAGAACCCCCTACTGTACCCCAATCTCCACGTTAGGGAGCCGGCAGTGTGACCTGCACCTGCCTCTGTTTCTCCTTTGTGTCCCCGGGACAGTAGGGTTGAGTTTGTCACTCAGCTGTGAGCATCTCCCAGCTCTCTTTCCTCACCCTTCTGCCTCCTCTTCCCACTCTTCCCAACCTTCCAATGGCTCCAGGATGACCGAAGCAGGCAGGTTTCAACAGAGGCTCTAGGACTGTGAGGCAGGCAAGAAACAACCTGGCTTAGCCATTGTTCCATAGCCTATGCTCCTGATACAAACTTAAAAAAAAAAAAGGCAAACACTTAATCCTTGCCCAGCCATGGTTTGTTTCCTATGCTTTATAAGGACGCTTTGACTTGTCGGGAGGGATTTAGTGTTTTCAGAAACGTTCGTGAGGCCACTGCAGATCAGCCTCTACAAAAAGATTAGAAAAAGGCCACAGCCACGGTTCCCCACCTGCTCCTGATTTCTCGGGCCGGGGGTCTCCACGCTGCCCCTAGAGGGCGCACCGCCTACACGTTCAGCTTGCAGGCTCCCAGGCTCCATAAAAGGGGAGGAGGCGGATCAGTTTCCTTCACTCATTGAGAAAGACGAGGATTGGAAGAAGAGGCGTATAAAGCCGCGCAGAGAGCGTGAAACAAAGCAGTCGGATCGGAATTGGACTTGGGAGGCGCGGTGTGGAGTCAGGCATCAAACTTGTTGGAGGGGAGCAAGACGCCTGCCTCCCTCGCTCTCCTCCTCGGCTGCACCGCGCTTCAGGGGATCCCACCGGGCTTGCAATTTATTTTTTTATACCTGCTTTTTTTTTTAACCTAGAAAGAAATATATATTTTTTTCTTCTTAAGAGAAAATTTTTATACAAGAGAAAATAAGGCAACATCAATGAAGGAGAGAAGAGCCAGCCAGAAATTGTCTAGTAAATCTATCATGGATCCTAATCAGAACGTGAAGTGCAAGATAGTAGTGGTGGGAGACAGCCAGTGTGGGAAAACCGCGCTGCTGCACGTCTTCGCCAAGGACTGCTTCCCCGAGGTGAGTGCGGCCGCCCCCCAAGCCCGGGACCCCCGCTCGCGAGGTGGGCTCGCCCTCGCCGGGCCCCCTCCGCCTGTTTTTCCGCTTGGTTGGAGAGTCGTCTTCCTCACTGCTGTACTACTTTCCCCTGCCTACACTGCCGGGAGAGGGAAAGTGCGCTGGAAGCAAGTAGGGTCCCATAGCAGGCGGGGTCTCTCGCCAAAGTTGTCGGTGTCTGCGAGCAGCGCCGGGGGCCGGGGGCTGCGGTGCGTGGGGGCGCGGGCCGGGGTCCGGGAAGCCGGCAGCCGCGCGCGCCTGGAGAGGACTGCCAGGCACCAGGTGCCTTAAAAAAAAAAAAAAGTGGGGAGGGATCGTCAGAGGGTGTTGAGTGAGTGCCACGCATCTGAAGGTAACCGCTTTGCCCTCTTTCTTTTCTTTCTATCCAGAATTATGTCCCCACGGTGTTTGAGAATTACACGGCCAGTTTTGAAATCGACACACAAAGGATAGAGTTGAGCCTGTGGGACACTTCGGGTAAGAGTCACTAGACCGCGTGGCGCTTGGGGCGGGCTCCTAGCTCCTCCGGGGCGGCACGGAGCTGGCGGTGGTGGGTCTGGGGACCACGCTCGCCGCAAGCCCGCTGCGTCTACCCATTAACTTTGCCCTGGTCAAGGGGTTCCCACGGTCTCTGCTTCTGGGGTTGAGGGCGGGGAACGACTTTGGGGAAAGCGGTTGGCGCTGGGGACTGGATGACTCGGTGCGCCCGCAGCGTGACCCTCCTGTGCGAGCCGCTGGTCACCGGGTGGCCTGGCGTGGTCTGCCCGCCGGGAGCCCAAGGCGGCCTGATGCCGAGCCTGTGCGTGCGTCTGGAGGAACCGCCCGGCTGGCGGCCGGCGCCCGTTGCAGGCGGCGGGCGGGTTGGCCAGGAGGCGGGGAGCGCAGTCGGGGTGGGAGGCGGGAGGACGGGGGAAAAAGCCTCTCCGCAGCGCGGTTGCGCGCGGATTCCGAGCTGAGGGGAGAGTGAGGCCAAGGCAGGCAGCCCCGGCGCGCACGACGCCTGCTGCCAGGAATCCTCTGGCCACGAGGACCGCCCGCGCCTGCCCCGACCTTCTTCTTGGGCCCGCCTTCCGATTGATCATGCTGTTACCTCCCTGACCAATCGAGGTCCGTCTGACCCCTATTGCATCACCCTCCGGCTGCTTGCGGGGCCGCGGGCGACAGCGTTCGCCTTTGACCTTCCCGTCCTGTTGAATTATTGGCGCCGCGGTGGGTTGTTTTCAAGGGTCTGCGGTTCAAGGCTGGGTTAGCGCCTCCCCATGTGCCCAGCCACCTGCTTGGTGCGGGACGGGGAAGGAGGATCAGGTGCCCTGTTGGTGAGGTGACTTTCAGCTCCCTACCCAGTTAAGGGTTTTGGGTGGGCCTGGTCAACGATGAGGGGCGTGGAATTTTAGCAAGGGTGCTGGGCTGCTGATGAGCGGAACCAAATCCAAGGTGAAACTAGCGAGGAAGAGCGAGCAAGTGGCAACTCGCAGGTGTTGCTGTCTGGAGGGAGGGGCCCGCGGTGGAGCCGCGCCTGGCGGCAGCTGGGAATGACCTCTTGAGATGTTTCCTGGAGCTTCCCTCAGTTTTGGTTTGACCCTGAGGCGCTGCTCTGAGGGCCGCGGGCGATTAGAGAACTGGAGGAAGGGACTAGAGTGACAGGGTCGCCCGAGGCAGCCCCCGCACAAAGGCGAGTGGAAAGTTTTGCACGAGCGCCCCTCCTGGTTGGTGCCAGATGCTCTGACTGCTGTACACAGAAGGGTAGATATTGTCTTCCCCAGAGGCCGTGTGTGTGTGTGTGTGTGTGTGTGTGTGTGTGTGTGTGTGTCTGTCTCTCTCTCTCTCTCTCTCTCTCTCTCTCTCTCTCTCTGTCTCTCCATCTGCACCAAGGGCAGCAGAACCAGGACCTCCCCGTGTTTTGTGTTGGGGATTTCACACACGAATGGGCAAGTGTACAGAAGGTACTGATAAGCAGAATTCTGGTGCTGTTTTATCGGTAATTCCTTCTAGAATTATTGCACAATCAGGTACTTATGTTGCTCTAATTCTCAGACATATCTTGGTGTTTGTGATGCCTAGCTGGTGTGGCACCAGTAGCTATTATTGGGATTCCTTCCCCCACCCACCAAGTTGGGGCCTAATGCATAATAAGAATTGTTCAAGAGTGGGGTGGGGCAGTGGGGCTCTGATCCAGTCGCTGATACAAAGCTGTGTTTTGATCTTAGCTCCTGGTTACCGGGGATTTATGTGTGCAAATCCCCTGCCTCCCTGGGTCTCATTTTCATCGTCTGTATAAAGAGGACACTGAGTTAGATAATACGCAGGATCTTTCCCAGCTATGCATTTCTTGGCTGTAGCACACCAGGCAGGCAAGTCTTTTTTGTTTCCCAGGATGTTGGCTGGCTCCAGTTCTGAGTCCCAGTGGGCCGGGCATCCTGGGCTGCTGTTTACACAGCCCGCAAAGCAAGCCAGGTTCTGGCAGAGCCAGGCTTCCTGGTGGCTTTAGGAAGGAGATTCCTGGAGGTGGGGAGGGGTCATGGGTGGCCTTACAGGAATGCATCCCCTGTCTCAAGCTTTGAGAGCCCCGGGACCACCAACAGAGATGTTAGCTGATGTGCCTAAAGGCCTAAATGGATTTCTTTTTTTCTTTTAGAAGAGAAAAAGGCACATTATTTTCCAAGGACTAGAATCTAAAACAAATACAATGTGCACGGTTTATACTCGGAGGCCATGAGAAGGCTCTGATAACGTTCGCCTCAGGCATTTTCAAATATTTAATCAAAGCTCTTTGGTTCATAATCTCTACACATATAACAGAATACCTTGCACACAATAGTCACCCAATAAAATATGGAGAATAAATGAATGAATAATGATATGCTCAGTTTCCAAGGAGATGAAATTCTTTGACATTGAACTACCTGTGGCCAAAGAATGGAAACTTTATAAGCACTGCTTTCCACTGAATTGGAAACAATCTTTTGAAGTCTATATTGAAATGCTCACAAGCCTAATACATGAAAGTTGGGAAAATGTGATGAAAACATATGATACTATAAATTACCTAATAATGAAATCATTCTTACAATTCAGATTAAAAACAAGATTTATTTTATTGGAATGGCATATTTACACAGAAGGAGACACAGAGAGAAAGAACCTCCATCTGCTGGCTCACTCCCCAAATAACTGCACTGCCTGGAGCTAAGCTGATTTGAAGCTAGGAGCTTCTTCCAGGTCTCCCATGTGGGTGCTGGGACCTGAGGCTTTGGGCCATCCTGATGCTCTTCCAGCCACAAGCAGGGAGCTGGATGGGAAGTGGAGTAGCCAGGATTTGAACCTGCACTCATGGGATGCTAGCACTTGAAGGCAGAGAATTAGCCAATTAGTCATTGTACTAGCCTCTAAAATTTAAATTTTTATAAATCAAGAGAAAGGATAATGGAAGTATTTAGAATCTCATTATATCATTCATGAGGTGAAATATTAGTTAAGTAAGCACAGTCATCAAGCAGTACTTAAATTTAAGAAAAGTTCATTTCCACCAAAAGTGGTTTGTCATTCATGAATAAATACATCTAACAGGAAACTGCATCAGAAGCACATATTTTCAGCATTTTGCATTTTATCTCAAGTCTTTCATGTCAAATAATTGAACAAAATAATTTTTTGACAAATGTTTGACATTTTCTTTGCCCACTAAGATATTTGTTTAGTTCAGGTTGTGAAAATAATTGAATATGCCCATGCCTCTTGATCTATTTATTTTTCCAAGTGCTGCTGGTTTGAGGTTTGTAAAAATCTAAATGTCAAGTATTAGTTTTCTTTCTAAAATGTTCTGGGACAGATTTACATAAGAAAATTGAAGTGTGCCTGATCTCTGAACTGGAAAAAGAAGGCCTTTGAATGGTATTCCTGTCTACTTTGTAGATGGAAGCAGTTCTTCGCTTTTCTGACCTCTGGGCTTGGGCAGCTTCTCCCATGGTGTCTGCTCTGCTGAACCTCATCAGTCAGGTGGGAAGGAGTGTCAAGTAGGAAGAAGATAGATGGGGTCTCCACAGCTGTCAGACTGGGCGTTTATCTCCTGCCTCTCTACTTCCATCTGTCCGCATCTGTGCTAAGCAGACTCTCAAGCCTTAGAGCTGGGTGCTCAGAGGAAATGGGGTCCCTTCCCTTTGAACCATGCATGCATAGGAGGAAGCTCTTGTTTAGAGTAGCTCACTACACCGTGTGATGTGCCCGGTGTTGACCACTTCTGGCAATCACACGCCTGTTCACCTGCTTGCAGCGCATTTCCCAGGGCAGGTATGCTCACTGCCTACAGATCCTGTAGATCTCTGGTAAGGCCTATCCCCATCACTTCTACAACACAAGGTGCAGCAACTATGAATAGCACTTCTCCACTTGATTATGTTAACTTCCAAAAAGTTGAGAGAGAGAGAAAAGGCTTTTAGAATGTACCAGGGATCATCTGTGGATACAAGTTCATAATTTCTTCATTTTCTCAAGAAATGTTCCATTTAAATAGAAAAACAGCATTCTCATTAGCAGAACTGCTCCTCATGACTATCCAGTTCACTCAATGTGTTTCTGTAAAACAATGGATAATGGTTTCAACCTTTTACAGTGCTAAATGATACCATTGAAGTTCTAATATCTTATGCTTCAAAATCTGCCGCGTTTGCCAAGGATAGAAGCAATTTGTAGCATGAAGCTAAAATGCCTACTAATAGAAACGTAATCATCTGAAGATCAGCGTATCTTTTCCTTAGAGAGGTTACTATGGTGTAATTTTAGCACATGTGATTTAGGGAGTTATGATCATTCATGCCAGCTTTAACCAAGCCAAGGTAATGCACATGTTTAAGGCATATTATTAGCTTTACAATTTTCAATTCAGGTGCTAAAACTCCCCAGTACAACTAACTGTAATTGCCTCATGAACTGATTCTGAATCATGTCATGATCTAAGTTTGATATTGAAATTATCAATTCCTGTACTGCTTTTGGAACTACTATCAGAGAATCTAGTGTCCCCTTTTATTCTTACAGGGCCTAGGAGGAAAGAAGAATCTATATGGTTGTATTTTTGAGAATGGTCTGGTGACAAATGCTATAATGAAATCATTTCTAATCAGAGTTATAAATATTTCAGCAGTTTTGGGAATTAATACCAATCCAAAAAAGCAACTTAAAAAGAAATGAGTATCCCACTCCCCCCCACTGGCTGCCTTTTTAATACTTGACCTGTTAGGGTGAGGGGAAGGGTTTCTGTAAAGGGTGGTAAGATCGGTAATCACATTTTAAGGCAGTGCTACATGCATATGCTCTGCTGCCTGCTGCGGGGAGGGAAGCAGCAATGAGATGATGCACTCGGTAATGAACAGCTTCTGCCCTCAGGTACTCTTTCTCTCTCTCTCTCGGTCTAGTCAGAGTGAGTGTACAAAGGAAAGTTGTGAAGATGTAGAGGGACAGTCAAAGTGAAAATGCTTGAGCTTTTCCAGTCATACAAGAGATCAAAAGAGTGGGGGGTTTAAATGCCTGTGGACTTGAAGTTGAAGAGGGTTATTGGTGAGTTCTTCCCCTAGCATCCTTCTGAGAATACTAACGGGATGAGTGGAGGACGCAGACATCCTCTTCTCTCATAGGATGGTGAGTCTAGGGGTGCTGAAGCAGCAAGATCCAGTGTTTTTGAAGATCCCAAGGCTGGCCCGTGCTCCTGATTACTCATGACTTACTGGTCATTGAGTCCATCACCGTTCCTATACTTCCCTTCTCCAGGAGTAGACTCAGGTCTTCAATCTTCACATCATTCCCACTTGGAAACATGCTCCCCGGCTATCAGGGAGAGCTAGGTTCTGAAAGTTGAAGGTGTCCACTTCCATTCACTTTCTCAGGGAAAGGAAGGCAGAGCGAAAGAGTTTACAAAAGAGTCAATGGAGTCCCATCTGCCTGGGATAAGAATATCGAGGGTGAGACTGCAGAAAACCAGATACGTTTAACGTGATAATGATCCGGAGGAGCTGAGAGTTTCTAAGCCAGACTCAATTCTTAACTTGAGTTTTCACACTGGAATTCTGTCAGAGACATGGGTTAAGACAAAACAAACAGGAATGCATGACGAGTTCTGATAAACAACATGCAAAAGGGATATGGCTACCGGTCAACAATTTTCATTTAAATCATGGAATTCTCAAAAATAAAAAAAGCAGAAGGATTTACTCCCTTTCTTTTGTTGTCTTTATTTTTCTTTAGCTACATTTACTGCTGGTTTTCTTCCAATCTAGTTTCTTGCTAAGTTCCACATTTCAGTGAGGTGTCCAGATTGGTCATTCTGATACCACCTGAAATAACCAGATGTTCCCTCATTAATCCAGTTCTTTTGCATGTAAAGATGACGCTGAGGAGCAATAGTCCAGTTAGTGCGTGTGCCAAATGAATTAGTTGTGCCTCAGTCATTTTCTGGTGCCCTTGAAATGTGAACTCAGTGACTCCATTTTTGGCAACTTCCTCAGCGTTCCTTCTGGCAAACAGAAATGTTATTGATGAGGAATGTAAACTGCGTCAAAAGTTTGACCAGGTGCTGTGCACATTGATTTTGAAAAATGAGCCCAGTGACATGGCATGTGGGAAAGGAGATCTGCTTGGGACACCAGTGCAAGGCCTCTAACTCTGGAGTGTCCTATGAAACATAAAAGCTTCCATCTGCTGCTGAATGGCAGTGCAAATTTGGTTGTTATATATATATAAAAACTATCTCCACCGTTGCTCCTTGGGGCTCTATGACTTGCTATGATTCTGTTGTCAGTAAAATAGTGTCTTACACAGTTTTAAATATTTCAGAAATGTAAGTTTAAGGCTTTATTGAAACCCCTCAAATAGCAATTTTATTTCTACCTGTCTGACTCTATGCAACTACCTATTTGTATGGCACTCGGAAAATATGGAGTCTGTTTTCAGGGCAACAAGAAAATAGTAACAAACTTCAGTAAGATCTGGTCCTAATTCCTAGTCAGCTGAATTAGGAAAAGAAACAAACAAAACCGCCTTCCCAGGGGTTCTGGGAACTTTGTCACAGGCCTGGTATTTGTGGTGCAGACAAGTTGGAAGAAGAGTTAAACAGGATCTTGTAACAAGCCAGATACAGAAGTTCTGCCCAGACTTGATTCACATTCTTGAGATTGCTACCGATTTAAAGCTTTCCCTCTGATTAAACATGGCACAAGGAAGCACAGCCTTGTAATAATGGGGCATATCATGCAGTTGCCGTGTGAAGCAGAAATGTTCTTGGTAGCAGATACAAAAAATTACTAAAAGCATTTTTCTTAATCCCTGCCAAAAATACATAGTATTGCTCGCTGTTCTTAATAGGAATTCCTCAGGGGGAGTAAAAGGAGATTTTCAAAATAAAGTTCAAGTGAAAGAAGTTACATTTCTGAAATATTCAGCAAAAAGAGTTTTCAAGCCCCAGCCTCCAGAGGTTTACAGAGTTGAAGTGGTTTTGCATAAGGTTCCCTAAAGCCTTACTTTGGGCCATGGATCTCTTTCTATATACATTTAATTATGTACATATATGGTGCGTTCTAACTTTGTGAAAGTGTGACTTCAGCAAGCAGGTATGTGTCTGAAGAATTAGTTTCTGGGTGAGGCACTCTGTGACTATTCTTGGGCTGGAAATTTTGCTCTCACCCAGAATTAATGATGTTGGAGACAAAGATGGGTAGATTTGGAATTTCACAAGCCTTTTCAAGGTTTTTTGCTGATGTTTGCCAAACTTGAGCAACTCAGAAAACCCCCAGTGAACTTTCATTCTAACCTATACTTAAACAGAGCTCTTCAGCTATATCTGAGAGGGACACAGTGCACAAGTAACGTAGCCTTTGGTTCTGTCAGTAGCTTAAACAGGACCTTGGGACAGTACTGTGGACTGTAAGTTTCATGTAGTAAGAGAAATGCCATTTCTGAGAATTCCCATGTGCAAGAAGCCTACTCACACGCTGAGAAAGTTTTATCTGACACACAACGCTTGGTATCCAGATTGATGGTGCTTGAACTATAGCACATTCTTAGGAACTAAGTCTACTGTCTGTACATCAGTACTAGTTAAAGTTTACTACTTGCGTGCACAGTAGGTCATGTGTAGCTTTCTTTCTTGTGCCTGGTTCTACAGTAAGCATCCTAGAAGCTATTCATGTGTATTTAAAACAAATTTAAAATTATTATATATACACTGGGTGTTTAAAAACTTCTCTCTGGGGATTTAGGAAGCCGGAGAGGTATAGTTCCTGTTTGGGCTTTCGGCTCTTTTTGTGTGTGTGTGGTGCCCCTCTGTCTCCTTGCCTTGCTTCCTACTTCACGGAGGCATTCCTGAAATTCCTCTTTCTTTCCTCACTTGCTAGGTATCCAGCACATGGCTATTATTATGCTCTGATCACTCCAGTTTGCTTTCCTTGCTTTCTTTGTGCAATTGGCTGGGCTTTTTAGGGAAAATTCAGAGTGCTTAAATGCTGCAATGTTACACTTGACATTTTTATGGCATTATTTTCCCTGATTGTCCTGCTTTGTTGATGAAATGGAGGGTTTTTCCTGTTAGATCAATTCTAGGATTGTAAAATTCTAAATCTGTTGCTTTTTACCATAAAAAAAAACCAGAAAGTAGATTTTCTTTCTAAAGAATATTTAGCTTTAGCTTACCAAAAATTTACTGATTAAGTAGGATAATTTTTTATGGCAAATTAACACTTATTGTTGATCAGACAAATCATGCTTATAACTAAGGGCCTTATTAGTACCTTTAGACACGTGTTGATCTAAAAGGAGAGCTATTTATTGCCAAAATCAACGAGACTGCATCAAAGTGTTACTTCCATTTAGGTCTTGTTCTACCTTGACAAACATGGCGGTTTATTTTTCATGAACATTTACACCACACATGTCTTTGCATTGAAGCTGTTAAACCAAATAAAAACTAAAACAGAAAGAAACCTCCCTGAGAATCTGGCTTAAAGTGAGAAATCTGTCTCATTGTCAAATTAAGCCAGAGTGTGTCTACATTTTGCACTGTTTTTGATCCCCATTAAACCCAGAAGCCCGATCATTTGATTTTAAGGAGCAGGAGTGTCCAGCTGGTGACATGCTGAACACAAAGCCACATTCCCTTTGTGACCATGACGTGGGTGGAGGAGGGGAGAACAGACTGAAAGCCACTTATAGTCTGAATGTTGAAATCATTCCTCTGGATTTTCCTGGTAGTTCCAACTAAAGTGTACTGTCAGCACATGCTGTTTTTCTGATTTTTCAGTTACAGTAAGATGGTCTCCACCTTGGTCAGGTAGAGTGATTTTGAATGTGAGGTGAGCACTCAGGACTGTTCCAAACTGACAGACACCTGGTCCATAGTGAAGTACCTGTAGAGGTCGTTCTTTTGTAGTTCAGGCCTGCATGATGCTTTAAAATACCCACAGTGATGGGGTTGTCTTTTGCCACAACGGTGGTTTCCAGGAAGGGAGATTGCTGAAGCCTGGTTAGATGTCTGACCGTCTGGGTTAGGTCCTCTTACGTACATTTAGCGGCAGGGTAAGACCTTTTACATGTGCACAGTTTGCACTTCTACCATATGCTCTGGGATTTCCTAAGGGCCCAACTGTTTACAGAAGAGCTGTGTCAGTTAGACTTTGGACATATGACAGGGAGTGTTTGCAACTAAGCACCTGTGGATTTCACGTGAGTCCTAAGCCATCTGACTCATGCCCCTCAAAATAAGTAAAGGAGTCCCCTTTGGGAAGTCCTTAGATCTCTTTAAATGGCTGAGAAGACAGCCTCAGTTTTTCATGGCAGAGCCAACACCTGATATGTCGTTACTTCTGCTCTCCTAGGATCCTGAGTCTAGGTGTGGGCAGGAAGCCTGGATAATTCTGGCTGATGCTGTCTTTTCTTAGTCACACCTTCCTGATTCTGAGCTATCCCATGCTTCACTTCCTTGTTTAGCAGCCACACCTGACCTGACATTGTTACTCAGCGTCTCTAACAGTTAGTGGAAAGGCACTGTGTTGTCCCAGTTGTCAGAGTGAATGCAGGAGAGCCAGAACTCACTGTGAATACAAGTGACTAACCTACCTTGTGCATCACAAGAACAGGTTCTTAAAAAATCTTTGTTTTAATAGAAATATTAAGATGGTTTTATAAGCTTTTTATTAGTCTTTCCTCCCGATTTTGACTATCAAGGTTTTTACTTATCATAAAATAGCATGTCGTTTTTTTGTTTTTAACTGGAAATAAAAAGTAATAACAAATGAAATAAATTTTTTTAAAAGATTTATTTATTTTTGTTGCAAAGCTAGGCATACAGAGAGGAGGAGAGACAGAGAGAAAGATCTTCCATCCAGTGATTCACTCCCCAAGTGACTGCAAGGGCCAGAGCTAAGCCGATCGATCCAGAGCCAGGAGCCAGAAGCTTCTTCTGGATCTCCCACATGAGTGCAGGATCCCAAGACTTTGGGTCATCCTCAATTGCCTTCCCAGGCCACAAGCAGGGAGCTGGATGGAAAGCAGGACCTCCGGGGTTAGAACTGGTGCCCATATGGGATCTTGGCATGTTCAAGGCAAGGACTTTAGCCACTAGGCCACCACGCCAGGCCTGAAATAAAATTGTAAAAAGATTAATTGCTTAAGTTTTCTTTTTCTGCTCAAGTAAAATATACATGTGTATGTGCATTTTCCTAGTAAGGGGATTTTTCATGTGCTTGTGAAATGTCATTAAACTGGAAATGATGTCTTAAAGAAGAAGCAGTTGGCAAGCTGTGTTTGATTTTATAACTGTTGCCCTTGTAATTGAGTATGCTCTGAAATTCTTAAAGGAATAGAAGAAACTTCTAAATGACTAGAGGGTTTCTGTGGTTATATTAATTGGCTGGTGCTCTAAACCATCAGGATAACTCGGAGTTAGCTTAGGCTAAAGATCCCTGGATCATGCTTCAGTCTCACTCTAAAGGATGGAATTATATAAAAAGTAACAGATCCAATATGGCATTTGTCACAGCCTTGGTTGTAGCAGGAACAAAGTTCGCATATATTTGGAGCCCAAGTTTAAGTATGCAAGCAGAAAGGTCAATTTGTTATCCAAGCATGTAAATCAGAAGACAGGGTGACACTGATGTCCTTTACTGTAATTCTCTTGGCCTAATTGAACCTATCATCGTCTCCCTTTTCCCATTCACCCCTTTCCTACCATCACTTCTGATCTTGAGTTTTGGTGTCTTTCCAAAGAAGCAGCTCAATTTATGGTGCTTCTTACCAGTCAGCATTTTAACTCTAGTGGCAACGGAACCACCCTAACTATAACAAGCAAAGGTAATATTACTTCTACCTTACTAAATGCTCGGTACTGCCTGCATTTATTTGATCCCAGGCAGCTATAGCATTGACAGCTTCATTTTATGAGTGGAAAAAACAGAGCCGTGGAGACTTTAAGCTGCCTGCTTTAAGGTAGAGGGGATGGAGACAGAATTACACTCAAGGTCACATGGCAGGAAGCACTTGCTTAATTCACCTTCTGTCTTGTGACTTTAGACTTTGTATCATGCAGATTTCACCTTAAGATTCACTCCTTGGAGGTAGCATTGTGGCACAGTGTATACACCACTGCAGTGCCATTGCTGGCATGCTCTGTAGGTGCTGCTTCATATGCTGCCAGCTGCATTGCTAATCCATCTCCCTGTTACTAACTGGGAAAAGCAATGGAATATAGTTCCCTCCAGTGCTTGGGTCCCTGCCACCCCTTGGGATACCCAGAAGAAGATCTTGCTTCCTGGTTTGGGCCTGGCCCTATCTCAGCCATTGTGGTCATCTGGGGAATGAACCAGTTAATGGCAGATCTCTTTGTTTCTCCCTATCTGTAACTCTGACTTTCAAATACATAAACAAATCTTTAAAAAGAAAAAAAAAAAAGCTTCTGACCCTCATCTGCATTCACACAAGATGCACACGATGCTTCATATATTTCCTGGCAAAATGATGAATATCTTATAATCCAGCTTTTGTGTGTTTGTGTTCTTTTCCTAGAATTAGGGAAGAGGAAGGCTCATGGGTACATTACAGTCAAGGGACTTAGTTCAAAAGTGCAGATTTAATACATGCTGGATGAAGGGGATTTTGTTTGAAATTTGTCTCTTTGTTTCTTCCCAGGTTCTCCTTACTACGACAACGTGCGTCCCCTTTCTTACCCGGATTCAGATGCTGTGCTCATTTGTTTTGATATCAGTAGACCTGAGACTCTGGACAGTGTCCTAAAAAAGGCAAGTGCTGGGAGCTCAAGGATGCCAGTTAAAATCCCTGCCTTACATTTTGTAATAACACAGTGGGAAACACGCACTCACATCCAAAGAGCATTTCCATGACATTGTGGCCCCCCCTAGTTTCGACCAACAATCTGATTGAAATTTTACTTTCTTTTTTAAAGATTTATTTATTTTTGTTACAAAGTCAGATATACAGAGAGGAGGAGAGACAGAGAGGAAGATCTTCCGTCTGATTCACTCTCCAAGTGAGCAATGGCCGGTACTGCGTTGATCCAAAGCCGGGAACCAGGAGCCTCTTCCGGGTTTCCCACATGGGTGCAGGGTCCCAAAGCTTTGGGCCGTCCTCGACTGCTTTCCCAGGCCACAAGCAGGGAGCTGGATGGGAAGTGGAGCCGCTGGGATTAGAACCGGCGCCCATATGGGATCCTGGGGCGTTCAAGGCGAGGACTTTAGCCACTAGGCCACGCTGCCAGGCCCTGAAATTTTACTTTCTAAAATCCCCCTAAATAAATATGTTTTTACAAAGGACCTGTATGTCCTTTAGGAATAAATTGTATTTGATGGCTGATTTGATATCAACCTTATTTCCCTTTTTCCTCCTTTAATTCAATAGATTATGCCTTCATTTACAGATCATCCTCCCTTTATTCAACACATTACATTTTAGTTTACAGATTTATAGTTGATCTCCATTCAGATCTTAAAATGAATGTGATAGTAAGTGCTTCAGAAATATTTCTACTTCACTGCTGGTCGTATTGATGAAAAACAGAAATGGAAGAATAGGAATGGGTCTTTAGACATGAGACAATATGAGTTACAATCACATGCATGTCATATACCAAAAAATAGCAGCAGTTGTAAATGTATTATCAATCATCACAGGTACCTGATTTCTGGAGGCAAAGTCAAGATGGGCTTTATAGGTACAGAAGGAGCTTGGGAATGCTCTGGACAGAAGAATGCAGAGGCAGGTTAAGAGAAAAAGGACCAGTTGGAGGCGGATCACAAGTGCTAGAATGGCCAAATGGGAGGGAGGAACAGACTGGCTTCCTCAGCCCAGGTAGATGACAGATGAAGAAAGGTGTGTGTTAGTGCCTGTAACTGCGTTTACCAGCCGTTAGTTCCCTTATTGGCGTTGGCCTGAAAGTTGTGGGGTTTCAGAATCAGATCCCTGGGGGAGAACTGTTCTTCATGAACCATGACTTAGCCACAGGATGTGAAGAAGAGCGAGGCAGTATCCCTTGAGTGGTGACCCAGACAGCCCATTGAGAATTCCACAGGAGCTGAGACAGAAAAGCCCTCACATCATTGGCTGAGGTTTTAGGGGGAGGAGAGACAGCTTCATTTTTTGTGGAATTTGCAGTTTGTGTGTTTTATTAATTTACAGCTGTCTCTATTGATGGTGGTTTTGTGGCTTGGGTCATTAAGAAACCAGGGTTTGAACTATAAATATTTCCCCATCTTTAGTGAATACAACAGACATAACTCAATGAAATATGACTTTCTTAATGGATCAAAGGCTCCTTTTTACCTTTTAACTTTCAATCTTAGGTAGTATGTATCAGACACAAGTAAGACTAATGCTTGTCCAATTCAGGAAGGAATATACCTTTCCTGGCTTTAATGCTTATAAACAATTGTCAGACATGCAGGGAGCAGCCAAAGCTATTACACAGCTGAAGTGCCACATAAGAACATGTCTGGCTATGTCTGTAGATAAAAGAGGTTGCTTATTTGCTGAAATTTTCAATTGCTGTAGTATCAGGCTATGCATAATTTATGATGAAAAGCCTTTCTCCTGTTTTGTTTTGCTTTTGTCTTCTAAGACCAAATGAATGGTGACTTTGGGCTTAAAGATATTAATGAGTATGTTTTACATTGGTGTGAGGTTTAAGGCTCATGATAACCTCTGCTATGATTCATCTTGATTAACTGAGTGCTTTAAGTCCTTGAAAATGAAAGAGGTTAGAGTGACTTAAACCATTAAAGATTTCTTATTGTATTTCAAACTCATCCTCAGTTCTCACTCCAGAATTACTTAGCACAGGATGAGTGTATCTAAACAATTCTACTTAAGAAAAAGAAAGAGGGGAAACAGAGAAGGAGGGATTAATGATCCGCTTGACAAATTAGACTGTTAAAGGTGGTGTATTACTCCCTTTAGAGTACTTTGTACTAGAGTTCATGGCCCAAAGGACACCGGTAGCTCTGGAGGTGTCTCCCTTCATAGTCTTTTCAATTGCTCTTGCTGCGTGTTCTTCTTCCCTAGTGTTTGTACTTATAGTTAGAATTTCATCACCTCTGCTACCCTGTGAGCTCCTTTCCAGAAGACAAACCGTGTCTTAATCATCTTTGTCATCACTGAGAATACTTAGTAGAACATTTAATACATATTTGTGCGTGTGGATGAGAAGGATCAGGTGTGGCTCCCCATCTCAGCACCTCTGGTCCCTGCTCCCTAGGAGCCAGAGTGTTCCTGGGAAAATTCTAACCCCAGATTCCCATCCACTCCCATCCTGTAGTTAGAGCTCCAGCCTCTCTCCACTCCCATCCTGTAGCTAGAGCTCCAACTGGAGGAAATGAAACCATGGAAAAGTGATCTGCTCACTTTGAAGGAGGATACTTGGAATTCCCTGGCAGACTTTTCCAGAGATCCTTGTAATGCTTTGTAGGTCTTGAAACATCTAGTCCAGTGGAACTAAACTGGAATATTTAGTAGATTATGTAATGTAAAGTCTAATGCAGAAGCATGGGAGCTACTGTACCAGACGCTGTCCTGGTAACAGAGTGATCTTTGCAAATGTGGTCTGAGTTAACCCAGCTGCCTCCACTAGAAGGCAAGACATTCTGTTGTGTTATCTTTATTTAACATGTCCGAATAGAGCCCCTAGTATATTGTGCTATGCTTCAATTTGTTCCTATCAATTTTTTTGACAATTGTTTATTTGAAAGGCAGAAAAAGACAGAGATTATCTGGGATTTACTCCCCAAAAGATTGCAAAAGCCAGAGCTAAGCCAGGATGAAGCCAGGGGCCAGGAACTCCACTCTGAACTCCCTTGTGGGTGACAAGGTCCCACGTGGTTGGAACATCATCTGTTGCTTTCCCAGGTGCATTAGCAAGGGACTGGATCAGAAGTGGAGTAGTTGAGGCTCAAACCTGCACTCTAATATGCGATAGTATTGTTGCAAGCAGCAACTTAACCTGCTGTATTATTACATCAACCCAGCGTCAGTCTTTCCTGATAAAATTAGTTAACATTTATGTGTGTTAGCATTGGCTCTGCCTTCTTCTCAACCTTCCACTTGGGAAGTACTAGCTCAACATATTTGAGGACATAGTCACTACTTATGATATATAAATATTTGGAAAGCACTTTTACCTTACAGAGACCCGCAATAATTAAGAAATTGTTGAAGCTGTCTTCTGACATCACTCAACCAGTCTCTTGCATCAGAAACAGATGAATCACAAAGAGGAAGAATCAATAATACACATGAACATTCTTCGATAGATCCACTTGGAAAAAGTAGTCAAACTTTAGTCAGGAGCTAAATGCGAAGTTAACCTCACCATTTCAAGTGACACTTTCATTTAAATGCCTGCTTGCCTACAAGTAGAGAAAGTATTTTTTTCATTATGTGAATATCAGTGTTTTGTTAATTTTTTCTGTTTTTCTTTTTTCCTCTTAGTGGAAGGGTGAAATTCAGGAGTTTTGTCCGAATACGAAAATGCTCTTGGTCGGCTGCAAATCTGATCTTCGGACAGACGTTAGCACACTAGTAGAGCTCTCAAACCACAGGCAGACTCCGGTGTCATACGACCAGGTATGTAAGTTGTCAGTGTTTGGAAGTAGAGTTTTAAAAAGTGAAAGGAAGGGGTGAAGTGTCACTCATAAGAAATGAAATTGGAATTGGGCGGTTTTCTAGAGGCTTAGGTGGGATTCAGTGGTGAAGCATGGATGCTTGTGTCAGGCAATGGTGTAGCGTATTTGCATGCATAGCCTGGTGAGTATGTGCCACCAAATATGTCCCTGAAGCTCCCACTGGGGCAAAAGATAAACAGGTGGGGAGAGAAAGTGGTCAAAATCAGTATAACACCCTTTAAGAGAGGTGCTCTTGCTTCATATTCAGCAGCACAATAAAATAATGAAAATGGCTGCTGCCAGCAGGGCCAAACTCTAGAAACCATCTTTTAGAGACTCCTCATTTCTCCTGACTTTTCCCACGAGTATTGATAAAGGAATACCAGTTTCAAATGTTCATTCTCTCAAAACCTACAATCATATTCTAAAAAGAGATCCAGTTCAAATAATGAGAATTTCATATTTTTCATTTAGAATACTATAGTCTTTTCTATCTAGCATTTCTAATTAGTGACACTTTGGCAATATAAACTTCTTCGCTTGCTGCACCCACACTTACTATTTTGTGTTCTGGCAGTAATGTTCTCCACGAAATAATGGAAGCCATGATAGTATTGTTTTCCTCAAATTATTTTGGCCATGAGACTCAGCAAGATACATTTCAAACTGGATTCTAAATTCCACTTATATGTCCTCATTTTTGTGCAACCTGTAAACTAGCCTTGAATGTCATTTGTTTTGAAGAAAAGAGAAAGTGAGCACTCCATTGTGAAAGTAGATTCTCGAGGTCAAGTTACCCTTACCAGTGTGTGTTGCATTTAGTGTTTGTATGCGTGATCATCTGCTGACTTAATCCAGTATCTGGGCATTCCCTGCTTTCCTGTGACCCTGGGAGAACTAAGTAACCAGTTACTCTTAGCTACACTTAATAGTGAAGACAAATCGCCCTCTCAGCTCCTCACCTCCTCCATTGGTGACTTCGTGTGGAGTAGCTGATGACCATGGCCCTCACTTAGTAGGACAGTGGCGTTAGATCAGTATCCATGGGGAACTGAGGCAGTGCTGGGTCATCATTGATATTTTAGGGATGAGTCTTGATTGCAAGTATTTCTGAAGTAATAGGAAAGTTCATATTGAAAAAAAGTTATAAAAACTAATTCCCTTTCTTTTACTCTCAGGGAGCAAACATGGCCAAGCAGATTGGAGCAGCTACTTACATTGAATGTTCAGCCTTACAATCAGAAAACAGCGTTAGAGACATTTTTCATGTTGCAACGTTGGCATGTGTCAATAAGACAAATAAAAACGTTAAGCGGAACAAATCACAGAGGGCCACAAAGCGGATTTCACACATGCCTAGCAGACCAGAACTTTCTGCAGTTGCTACGGACTTACGAAAGGACAAAGCGAAGAGCTGCACTGTGATGTGAACCTTGGCGTTAGCTTTCATGAGGACAAGGGGATCTAGTGTAAAAAGCAACAACAGCAAAACAAAACAAAAAAAAAAACAAAGGTGAAGTCTGAATGAAGTGCACAGCCAAAGTCACGCCCAGAGGCTTAGAGGCTTTTGCAAGGAGACTCATCTTTTTGGAAACCTGTCCTTAAGTTCGGCATGTAGACTGAGTGGTGCGAAGCGAAAACCTTGAAAAGTTTCAAAGTGGGACTTGAAATCTATGCCAAAAAAATGCGATACAAATGGGCTAGAGGTGGATGAGAAGGAAGGCGAGTACCTCCAAGAAGAAAGATCACACTTTGAATGGTGCTGGCGTGTTTTCTTTTTGTTATTGTTACAATCTCTTCATGGATCTCTCCTTTGATTTAATTTTTTAAGTGTTTTAATCTCCTTTACAAAAAAAGTATATATTAATATACCATCCTCACTGGGGAACTGGCACTGTGACCTTAGCATTTAGTTTTCTTGAGGATGTGATCTAATTTCCTCCTAGCTCATCATTAAAATGGAAATTGTATCAGGACCCATGGGATATCCAGAGGAAAACTTTATGAGGCGTCGAAGTTTTGCCTTTCTGAAGATAGCTGAGCAAGACGGTTTGGAAGGAAGGCTTTTGCTGTCTTGCAAGCTATGTAGACCAGCATTACAAAGATGCATAGATCAAATAGAAAAAAAAGTGTTGATTTCTATTCAGTCTGATGGTTTTGTTCATCATCGTGATCGTCATTTAAAAAGTGGTAAATTGCTCAATGTAATATTTTTGTGAGCTGTTTAGAAAAGAAAGTGTGTGTGGTTTTTGTTTCTGTTTTTCTTTGCCATCGTTGATAAAACGTGAAGTCCAATAAAAGGTGTCTTGGTTTGATGTGATAGAGTGATTCAAGGGCATAAAAATGTACTACTTTCACCAGAAGAAGTAATGAAGGAAGGAAGAGTAGCAGAAAGCACAGTTTGTGAGTAAAGCTGTCTGGAATTAAGTTACCAAAAATGCAAAGCAAAAAGACTATTATTTGGGAATAAACTCCCAAGGTTAGATGCATCTGATAATGTGTTGGTTTGTTTCGCTTTGTTTAAATGCATATCCGTAAAGAGAAGGACACACCTTCCCACACTTTAGAGAACCCCGAGTGGAAAATGACATAATGTCAGTCTCCACACAATCCTAGGGCATTTCTAGAGTGTAATTGCTAAACCTCAATTAACCCAGATTCAACCAAGGTCCATGTCCAACACTTGACTGTTGTTGTTGTTGCATAAAAGAACCACACTTAAATAGTTTACAGATATTTTTTGACCAGATCTTGTAGAGAAGAAACCAGATCCAACTTGTTTATTGTTGGCGCTTGTTCAAAACGAGCTTTCTTTCCAATGATAATGCTTCATTTTTGAAGTGTTGAAGCTGTGCTCCCATTACATTGTGGCAGGAGAAGAGATTAAGGTAATTACAATAGTCAGTTCTATGTCTTACAAGCACTTTGTTTTGTCTCTGCAAGAAAATACCATTCCAGTCATTTCCCATGGAATACAGACATTTTACCAACATAATATGCTTTGATTGACGCAGCATCTTGCTTTGGACAGTATTACAAAATAGCTGGCAAGTGCTTTCTGTATTTAAATAATGTAAAAAAAATAAGTTATAACTGTTATAATGCAGAACTTTTGTTGCATTTTTAAATTGTTGAAGTCACTTTGTATGTTTGTTTGGTCAATGTTTCTGCAGTATTTATTAAAACATACTTTTTTTTCCCCTTCAAATAAAAGAATAACCATGTCTTTGTCTAAATGTGATTTGTGTTGTATTATCTGCTTTCGGATGTAGCTGCTTAGCTTTTTTCTTTCACAGAGATGATAGAATGTGCCCTAACATTCCCTAACCTTCTAAGCAGGTGTTGGAATTTTTCCATTCTTGCAGTAGCAGTAGTTTCTTAGGGAAAGATGAGGTGACATACAGAAAGGTCTTGATAATGATTTCAGATTATAATAAGCAAGTGGAAAATCATTAGGTTAAATGAGTTCACCATATAAAGAAAAAGAGCTATGATTCTTAGGATTAACTTGTAGAGAAGGTGAAAATTTCTTGGAGACTTTAGACAGTATGAAGTGGTCTCAGGTCACTGGTTTAAACCCAATGTCAGTCTAGTTTTCTGGCCTATCCTGTGGAGTCCAAAACCTAGTTCCCTAATGAGACATGTTCTTGTTCATGGAAGCTATTAGAATAGGAGATGCAGAATTCTGCAGTTGCTACAATTAGGGATGTCAATGGGGGCAGTGAGAAACACAAAAATGGCATCATTTATGCTCATACTATCTTTGCATACCATAGGGCAATAATACCATGCTACAAGCTTCTTCATAAAAAGGCATAATGTAAGCACATAATAGCGTAAGACAATGGGCTAGGCTCAAATGGGTTTGATGTCCCTACAAATACAGTTGATTTTCAACCTTTTGTTAACAATTCATACATAATTAGTTTCTTATAAATGTCTAGAGACACTGCACATAGGAGTTATTTCTACGCAGCTAAGCCATATATAAAAACTGAACCCCTGTGGTTTTTTACAAATGGCTTTAGAAATCCTTAAGGTACAGCTGTTTGCTTGGAAACAAGCAAGCCAGAAAGTGTAGCATGACTGAACAAATTAAAGAACATTGATGTGATGGAATAGCCTGATTAAAAAACTTTGGAAACACAGGAATTTACCAAAAACGTTTGAAATCGACCCTTTTTTCCACCACATTTTTATTGTCATCAGATGATGGTAAAGGAAATTAAGCTCGCCGTAAGTGCTCTGTGTTGAGGAACTTTTAGCATGTTTGCCAGCAGTGCGGGGGACTCATTTCTCAGAAATCAAGACACACAAATACAACAAGAAACTGAAGTTCAGCTGATCTTATCAGCATTGTTGTACAGTAATGATTCCCTCTTGTCAATGTTTTCTTTTGTTTTCCTCTAAGCCTTAGTTTGCTTAAGCACAAAGAAGACAGTGTCCTCGGCCTCGGGCAGGTATGCCTTCTCCTCTCCGACTTCTTGCCTTAGAAAAACATTTCTTCCTAGCATTCCGAGAACATTCCTTTCCCCTGATTAATGGTCATGATCTATGCCTCTTTAAATACTAAAAGATGGTTTTGAAATTCTGAGCAAGAATTTAATTGTGTCTCTAGCCCCTATTAATCTTTTCCAGGAATAAATGCTTGCACGATCCCAGTGCTACAGAGAATTTGACTTAAGACTGAGAAATAATCCTTGGAATTATTTTTATTAGAAGGAATGTTTAAAATGACCTCATCTGCTAAAGCTCCTGCAACTCTCAGGGTTGCTTTTCCTGTCTTTGATGCATCATTTTTACATTAGCATTGAGTTTCAAAGATTGCAATTGGTATTTTGATGGTTTATCCATTCACCAAACACTTGTTCCATGCCTTTTGTATGCTTGTCCCTTTTTTAGATTTGGAACACCACCACGAAAAAAAACCTCACCTGGGAGTTGGAGAATTTAGGATCTGGTAGGAAAAGACAGTAATAAACAAACCCCAATGCATCAGGTCTGGTTGTGATCTCCATTAACATCAGCTAAGTTAGACATGCCTGATTTGCAGTAAATATTCCAAAATGTAAACTCTAATGCCAAAGCCACATTTATGCTGGTGTGATGTACTGATGCAAGACACTGCAGTGTATCCTGATGGCTAGGATCCATGCTGGTGACTGGAAAAGCAGCATGAATGATGGCGTCAATTAGCTTCTTCTTCCTGTTTCTGCAATGAGCATAGATTTTTGTGAAGACAAGTAGTGGAAATTATTTCTTCACAGCTGACTCTGAATAGCTCCCTGCGGGCAGGAGCTTTGGTGGACATTTGGGGAGTGAACCAGAACATGGAGGATCTCTCTCTCTCAAAGGTTACTTCCATATTTTTAAAGGGGTTTATTGAAGCAGATCTGCTCTTTTCTGTCAGGCAAGGACAGAGAAGTTGCTCCCTGTTCCCTCTTCCACCTTTTCCTATGAATGAGTGCATAAGAAGGCATCCGTCAGATGGTAGCACCTTGACTTTGGGCTTTTGGGTCTCCGACTTATGCGAAATTCTAGCTCTTTATAAACTGTTTCTTAATGCTCTTTATAAGCCCAATTTCAGGAATTATGGTATAGCAGCAAAAATGGAGTAGGAGAATGACAGTTGCTGATATTTTTATTTCACCTAGCTTTAATAGGAAGCCATTCTGTTATTATATTTATAATCAATATTGATATAACAAAATCTACCATTCCTCAAAAAATTTCTAATTTCCAAGGCCTTTTCATAAACAATGCAGAAATTGAAGAGGTGGTAAATTATGAGGAAGAGGAGATTCTTAATCCTTACCTTCTCTCCCACCCCCGGTATAACTGTCAGATTGTTAAGAACTCTAGACTCAGGCCCAGTGCGGTGGCGCAGTGGTTAAGGTCCTCACCTTGCACGCCCAGGATCCCATATGGGCGCCGGTTCTAATCCCGGCAGCCCCGTTTCCCATCCAGCTCCCTGCCTGTGGCCTGGGAAAGCAGTCGAGGACGGCCCAAAGCTTTGGGACCCTGCACCCACGTGGGAGACCCGGAAGAGGCTCCTGGCTTCGGATCGGCATAGCATCGGCCATTGCGCTCACTTGGGGAGTGAATCATCGGACGGAAGATCTTCCTCTCTGTCTCTCCTCTCTGTATATCCGCCTTTCCAATAAAAATAAAATAAATCTTTAAAAAAAAAAAAGAACTCTAGACTCCTCTCAATGATGACAGTGGCTCCTACAGAATAGATAGAAGTTGGAAGGTATTATGCTGCTGTCATTGAGCATGGAAGTAGGGGCCAGTGCCCAGTTGATGTTTTGCTTCTGCAAACTGGAAAGCTCAATGGAAGGAATTTTTTCCCCCTGAAGCCTCCAAAAGAACTACAGTCCTGGAGACCCTTTTCAGACTTACAATCTTATGAACCATACACAATACATTGGTGTTGCTTTAAACCACTAAGTTTCTGTCATTTGTTACAATTGCAAAACAATACAGGAATGCTAAACAAACTCTTTCTTCACTCCTTACATCTAACGCCTTTACATTCTGACCCTTGCACATGAAATTACTACCACGGACTCATGCTGCTTCTTTTGAGATAGACCTAAATGCTCCTCAGGCCCTTGCCACCCAATGTCTGCAAATTCCTGAACTATCATCTTGCCGGGTCAGCCTCTTAAGTAAGCATTTTTATCAAACTGTTCTCTCTTGAGCACCATAGTTGTCAATTGTATTATGGTTCTGCTTCTGGGGGATATGGAGCATTTGAAACCAAATAGTCAGTGTTCTGGGATAACATGTTTTAAAAATAATGTCTCCTAGATACTTACTGTAGGCATGAGCATAGCAATTCCTGTATGGGATTTAGAGAGTTAACTTCAGATTTAACTATTATAGATGTGGTATCTAGCTTAGACAGAAGTATAGGCTATCATGAGATATTGAATTGCGGGGTCTCCCCCACAGATTCCTCTAGTACCCCCTTGCCGGAGGGGCTGAGCCTGCAGCACACCATCCAGCCTCCCCGCGAGAAACAAACAGAGGGACAGGGGTTCCGTCTAAGCAGTTCCGATCTATTTGGGAATAGCCTCAAGCCAGGAAACTCAGGAATTCCAGAAGTGTACAACTAGGAGCCAATTCTCATCACCAGACTGTGGAAGCCACCCCTCAATAGGCCAGGGGCAGTTGAGCGAAGTGGCCCTGGCCAATCAGTCTTTTTTTGAAATAACCCCTGCCCTGGTTCACGCCCAGGGCTCTGCCTCGGTTGCCATCTTGTTCGCCAGTGACCTTGACTGTTAGTCACCATCTTGTCACCCTGAGCCCCACAGTGAATGATCCAGGAAAAGGCAGAAAATCAGAGAAAAAGAAATCATGGGTTGAAACTGTTTTAGAAATTTTCTTGAATGTGGACATTTTATAGGAGGAAAAAATGACCAAATCTATTGTGTTTTTAAATCTGTTTTCAAAAACTCTTCAAAATCTTTGGTTCTAAAAAAAATGTATAGATATATACTGTTTTTAGGACTTCAAAAAAATTATTTGAAAGAGTTATAGAAGCAGATGGGATAAGAGAGACAGAGACAGAGACAGAGAATTGCTTCAACAGCCGGCACTGGGCCAAACTGAAGCCAGCAGCCAGTCTTCTCCAAGGACTCTCACATGGTGCCAGAGACTTTGGACCATCTGCTGCTGCTTTCCCAGGTACATTATTGCAGAACTGGATTGAAAGACGAGCAGTACGGTCTCTAACTGGCACCCTATGGGAGGCTCATATCACAAGTGGAGGTTCTACTTGCTACATCATAAATCTGGCCCCAGTACATGCACTTTTTTTATTTGCAAAGATTTATTTAATTTTCATTAGAAAGGCAGATTTACAGAGAGAAGGAGAAGCAATACAGCTTCCACCATCATTACTCTTTTGCTTTGGGGACAATAATTGGGTAAAGTAGGAGTTGCTTGGGCACAACCCCTATAATTTAGTGATAGTTTGATAACTGAAGTGTCACCTCATTGACTAACAGGTAGGCACCATATACAGGGTAGGGATACTGAACAGAAGGAGTGATTGATGAATTGGGCAAGAAACAGCAAGTTACTCAGATATCACAATTTCAGAGAGGTGTGGAAATTTAAACCTATGAATTGCTAATTTCTGGAATTTTCATTTAATATATTTTTAAAGATTATTTAGAAAGTCAGAGTGGCAGAGAAAGAGGGAGTGATGGAGAGAATCTTCCATCACCCGGCTCACTCCCCACATGGCTCCAGTGACCAGCAGGGGCCAACCGAAGCCAAGAGGCAGGAGTTTCCTGTGGATTCTCATGTGGGTGTCAGAGACATAAACATGTAGGCTGTCTTTCACTGTTTTTTTTTCCCCAGGCCATCAGCAGGAAATAGAATTGGAAATGGAGCAGCTGGGATACAAACTAGTGTCTGTGTGAGATTCTGTTACAACAGGCAGTAGATTTACACACTTAAAACGAAAAGCCAACCCCTCATTTAACATTTCTGTGTTTGACTATGGGCACTCAAAACCACAGAATGTGAAAACACAAATAGACTGTTACAGTCCAACTCTGTCTATGAGAAAAAAAAAAATTTCTTTTTTTAAGTTTTTTTTTTTTCCCCAAATACAAACACATTTTCTTGGGTCTATAGAAAGAAGGATGATGCCATGTACAGGAACAAGCAAGGATGATTTTACCTTGTCGATAACAACAAAAGCAACATATTTTCTCCATGAATTCTGTTTCATTGAGAGTACCTGGGAAAGGGGAGACACTGATCATACATTAGGGCCAGTCACTCTCAAAACCAAAACGGCAGTAATAGCTTAGTTGTTCTAAAGAACAGAATTCAGAAATTCAAATCCCAACCCTGACTTCCACAAGATAGACCTTGGGAGTAACATCTTTCTTTTTTCCTTCTCATATACCGTTTTCAGTGGGGTGCTGTCCTCAGGCTCACCCACAGTGATTAAATGAACTTCAGGCAAGATTTAGTCATCCCACTGCAGCTGTAGAGAGAAGATGCTGGGAGATCCCTCTGATGCTGGATTAATTATAAAGAAATGGGGGTCTAGAGAAGAAGTGCCACATTGCCTCTACTCTTAAAGAGCTATCCAGACTAACTGAAGTCAAGCTTTGAGATGCAAGTCTGGGTACGATCGGCAAAGTGGGAGCCTGAAAAGAAGCTAGTAACCAAGAGAATCCAAGACCTGTCAGTTTTATCTTTCAAATCATGATGACTTCGCACTCTGAGGTCCTGGTAAGATGAGAGGAAAACAACTTTCTGGGTAGTATGCCATTCTTTGGCATCTCTTGACATCATGCAAATGAGAAATTGAATTGGATTTCAAGCTCTCAGAGACAACAGAGGCATGGAAAGGCAGAGGAATGAAAGCAGTTTCTAGACGGTTATGAGTAGAATAAGAAATACGCTTTCCTAGTGGATACAGGAGACTAATTCCTTTCTATATGATGTTTCCTTAAGTTCTACCCACAGTTAGATACTGATAAAATGCTTTCAATTCTGCCTTGAATGTGTTTTTTGTCACAATCAGAGCATCCTAGAATTGTCAATGGGATTATTTTCCGTAAAACCGGGCTTCCCATAAAAGCGTGAAGTGTCATGTCAGTTTATTCCAATTGCTGACATTTTTCCTTTTTTTCCAGCATACTGGAGAGTAATGGGATGGTGAGGTGGCTTTTGTGGCAAAGCAAGTGAAGCAGCAGTTTCACACATCCATCCCATATCAAAGTGCTTGGAATCATATCCCACCTCTGTGTCTCGGTGCAGCCTCCTGATAATGTGCCTAGGAATCAGCACATGATGGTTCCAGTACACGCATCCCTGACAGTCATGTGGGAGAGCTGGATGGTGTTCCTGACTCCTGGCTTGAGCATAACCTGTCTAGACCCACACATTGCAGCCATTTAGGCAGTGAATCAGCAAATGTTAAGAACTCTCTCTTTCTTTTCCCTCTTTTTTAAAATCTTTTTAAAAAATGGATGGAGAGCAGCTCTTGATCTCTTCCCTGATGCAGCAGCAGATAATGGCATATAGCTTTGCCTTTCTGTTATTCTTAACATTGCATTCAAACACCTTCACATGGTTTGTACAATCTCATGTGCCCCATGCTCACCAGTTTGAGTTTTATGTCTTCTCACCCATGGATCCCACCTGCTCATTAAGAGCTTTGTTAGATTTGCTTGAATTTATAGCTATCATGAGCCTTGGCTAGTTGGTCTCTCTAAAATCCATGTGATTTGATCCCCAAATGTGCAGGGAATTATTCCCTAATGTAGCAAAATTATTTATATAAAAATATGTATGGATGGATATTTCCTTCTCTGGTGAAATAAAAAAGTGTTAACATATAATTCCTCATGATTCTGTAGCTTTCACAAAAAATAAGAAGTCAGAAACAAACCGTAGAGGCTGGCACCAATGGTGCATTGGTCTAAGCCTCTCCCTGCAGTGTAGGAATCATACATGGGTTCCAGTTCGTGTCCTGACTGGTCCACTTCGCATCCAGCTCCCTGCTTGTGGCCTGGGAAGGCAGCAGAGGATGGCCCAAGGCTTTGAGCACTGCATGCATGTGGGAGACCTGGAAGAAGTTCCTGACTCCTGGTCAGCTCAGCTCTTTGGAGAGTGAACTAGTAGATGGAGGTCTCTCTATCTCTCCCTCTCTTTGTAACTGTACTTTTTAAAAAATAAATAAATATTAAAAAAAAAAACCACAAGGAACCAAAGTGGAGCTACGTTACTGTGCTCTAGCCTCCTGCTCTCTCTTATCCTGCTTCCTCTGTTGGGAATAATCCCATCTTCCCATGGCTCACCACAATGATCTGGAAAACTCGTTCTGATCATTCAGATTTCAGTTTAGATTTCACTACATCATATTTTTAGGGCTCCCTGTTATTTGAATCTCTAGGACTTTCTATGTCATGGCCCAGATCAATGTTATGTAAGGAACCATATCTGTGTTAATCAACATAAAAACTGTACAACTTGCCTGGTATTTAGATCATACTAGGCCTCCAATAAATGTATGCTTATTAAATGAATGTTAAAATGTTTCTCTTTCATTCTCCCTACCAATACCAATTTAGCAGAAAGGAAGAAATCAAATCATGGTTATGATTAACCGAAGCCAAGATACACAATAAGGCATGCTAATTAAATATAGAATGAGGCAGAGGTAGGTATGAAAAGCCAAGGAAATAGAACATGGAACATATTTAAATATATTTGAGAGGGCCTGGCACAGTAGCCTAGTGGCTAAAGTCCTTGCCTTGTATGCGCCAGGATCCCATATGAGCACTGGTTCATGTCCCATCTTCTCCATTTCCTATCCAGCTCCCTGCTTATGGCCTGGGAAAGCAATAGAGAAGGGCCCAAAGCCTTGGGACCCTGCACCTGTGGGGGAGACCCAAAAGAAATTCTGGGCTCCTGGCTTTGGGTTGACTTAGCTCCAGCTGTTGTGGCCACTTGGGAAGAGAACCAGAACCATCAGAAGGAATATCTTCCTCTCTGTCTCTCCTCCTCTCTGTATATATCTGACATTGCAATAAAAATAAATAGATCTTATAAAAAAATAAAGAAAAAGAAAACATGTTCAGTCTTGAGCCATAGTTAGCAGCAAAGAAGAAAGTGTTTAGGAAAGCAGGACTTGGCCATTCACTACAATTTTAGAAGGACAATGGAATGAACCTTCCCAGAAAAGGGGAATTGAATGGATTCTCAGTATACCTTCTTATAGAAGCAGGTTAGAGTGTTTAAAATATATTGCTTTTTCTCATTATAACCTTTAAATCATCCAGTTGATCTCAGTATTTATAAAAATCAAGTAACAAGACTCATGTTTCAGGAATTTAGCTATATTTCTATATTATCATTGCTCAACCTCAGTCAACATTTTTCATTTTTGATTAGGAAATCAGCAACGGAAACTAGCAAAAAATGCAATTAACACACAACTTGCTCTGGAGAACTTGCCGTAGGGAAAGATTAAGTATCAAAAAAGGAACTGAGGGAAATGGTAGAGTCTAAGAATAGACTCCCACCTGCCTTGAGGTGAGATTGATGAAACTTTCTAGAAACAAGTCCCTTCTGGCTCCTTGATGGATTTTGGCTAGGAACCCTCTCCTGCCGTTCTCATGGGAAAATATCATGAGGATTTGATTGGTTGGTTTATCTGCTTGCTTGCTTCTTTAGAGATGTATGTAAATTCCCCAGCTGCCTGTAAGGTAGGCCAGGAGGTAATGAGAAATGTTCAGGAGCTGGGAGACTTCACAGAACAGCCTTTTCTGTGTTTGTTCCCAAGAGATTTATCTTTCTTTGCCCTCCCCTCCCCACCTACAACCTCAGCCAACCCCACAGACAAACATGCCTCAGACAAGTCTCTCCGAAACCCCAGGGACCACATCCTTAAGGAACAGATAATTATACAGTAGTGACTTTTTCTCTGGCTAGCTTATCTATAATTTTTTATCCTCCTTGCTTTTTTCTCACTGACTCATGGCCCTTGTTCTTTTAATCCAGTGGAGTTGCTTCTGTTGCTATGCAAAACCCACCAGAGTTTCACTCCTCTTCATAATAGTCTCAGGACAAAATAAAAAAAAAAAGCAAAAAAAGGGGCTTTGTGTATTAAAGATGCAAATTATTTTTGAAAGAAAGCTAGAACTAGATTAACTCTGGATTCATTTGTGATATCTTCTAAAATTTCTCATGGATATCACTGTGCTGGAGGTCACTGGCCACTGAAGTTGATGAGTCTAAGTGTAATATCCCAGCATCTAGAGCAGGATCGAAGTTACACTGATAACCCAACATGAATTTGTTGAAGAAACAAAGAAAAATCATTATACACTGAAAACATGTGCCTTATTTACACAAAGTGTGTTTTAGCAATAAAATGTTTTTGAATAGAATTAAACATGGCTATGCTGGTACTCTGTATAAATAAGAATAATTGAATTATGTTTTAATTATTATGATATAATGCAGTGTGATATTTTAGAGATGAAAAGGCATTCTGAAATTTTCAAGCCCTGTTTTCTCTTGGTTATCACAGAAAGGAAAAAAAAATCTTTCCAAATAATATCGGTAAATCATGTAGCAATTACAAGGGATTGAATGGGTATTCAGGTCATTTCTAGAGTCAGTGCCTGGAGTGTTGGTTGCAGAACCTGGTGAGGCAGGACAGTGTCATTGCTTCATATTTCTGAGCCCTGTTCTGTGTGTTCCCTCACAGCATCCATCATTCTTGTTGTTCACTAAATACTAGGCTATCTCTTAGTGAATAAAAGATGCAGGGGAATTTTTCTGATTTAATTTACCCAACTTTTCTCTCTTCTTACCTTGAGGCTTTTGCTTTTATGCACAATTTGATTTGGTGGAAGAAATCATTAGCTCCCATTTCCTTTAAAAGAACAGCCTGATTTGGCCTGTTAAAATTCAAGCCAAATGTTCCATGAAATGGGGATTTTTCACTTCTACATGAATGTGAAATACCACTAAAGAAAATCATGACATTTTCTGCTTTTCATGCGTTCACATCTCATTGGAATATCCCACAAAGAAATTTGTCCAGAAACAATATTTGCACGAAACTCAAGTTCTCTTCTCTGTTCACATCAGTAGATCTGTTCCTGGCATCTGGCGATTCTGAGAGGAATCCTTTGTGTTAACAACACATCTATCCAGTATGTGAAATCTGCACAGATCTATCACGAGTGTTAAAAACTGACCCACTATGAACTTTTCAGCCAGGTGATTGATTTTATAATATCTAACAATGCAGCTCTTTTAAGGGATTCTGAATTAGCACAATTTTGAAATTAATACTTAAAAAAAACCTTACTGCAAAGTTTACAGAAAACAAATCTTGGCTTTATATTACCCTGTGCTTAGTCATAATACACATGAACTTTTGAGATCCAAGAGTTCGAGTCACAATTTTTCCTCCATGGACAGCTGCTCTAGAAATCAACTAATGACATAGACGCCATGAAGGTATTCTTCTGTTAGGAAAATCAGAGATAGAAAACACACATTAGTTTTCTCTAATGCTCATGCCTTCTTTCACCTTTGACTCTTTACTTTGCTGATTCACCAGTCTTAATACCCATATACTTCATTTTTTATTACCTTATACACCCATTCAATTTTGGTTCTAAGCAGTGAATCAAGAACCAGATGACAGAATCATTTACGCTTAGTGCAAAGGTCTCTTAAAATTACCCGATAAACCCCCTTCCTCACCGCCATTGCCACCACCATCATTATCACCATCAAAACACTATGGCTGAACTGCTTCTACAAGTCTAGTTTCACACATCCTTTCACTTCAGTTTTGTTTTCCTCTCATTTGAACGGCTGTCTGTTTTTTCTCAAGAAGAAGATTAAATTTATAATAAAAGCAGAAGAGTAGTGATGAACCTAGATTTATGGAAAAATGTTCTAAAACGCTAAGTATTCATTTATATCTTTCTATATCCCAAGGAGGATTAGAGGTGAATGATAAAACATGTACAAAACAAGATGATAAATATACAAAGAAAAAGAAAAAAAGGCAATAAATAGATTAAAGACTTCTGTCACATCAAACTGCAATTTCTTTAAAATAAGCCCTCAATAGTGCCCTCCAATTTTCTGATAAATCAGAGGACAGATTTAAGTAGCTATGGGCCACAAAAGTCATTTCAAAGGAATAATACAACATTAAGTGTGTTGTAGTTTCAGGTGAATGAATTCAATATACATACCTCTATAATGAATGAAAGGAGAAGAAAAACCATCAGCACAAACTTTCAAGGACATTTTTCTTTAAGCGCAAAAGTGCTCTAAACTTCCCTACCTATAAAATCACTGTTTTGACCTGAAACATCTTTAAATGAAAACATTGATTGTTTACCTGTAGTCACCTAAAAAATATGTTTACCTAAAGGGGACACACACACACACACACCTCCTGTCTACTAGTTCTGTCCACAGTGGCCGCAACTGGATAAGGTTGAAGCCTGGAGCCAGGGGCTCCATCAGGGTTGCCCGTGTGAGTTAGGGACCCAGATATTTCAGTCATCACCAGTAGCCTCCCTGGATGTGCAGCAAGATGAAATTAAAAACCCAGCCAGGATTCCATGCAAGTACTCACTATGGAATGCAGGCATCCTAAGTGGCTTCTTAACTACTAGGAAAAATGTCCACTCCAACCTGAAAGAGTCGTACTTAAGTACTCATAACTGGAACAATGTGCTGTATACCTGTAGTTCCCACCCTTTAGGTCTATCAGTTTGAATGGAGAGACAGACATGTATACACAAGGACAGCAGAGAAAAAACAAGCGAATAGAAGGATGCATTGAAGGATAGTAAGGAAAAAATAAGCTAATAGATCACTTGATATGATCAATACACTTGGAATTATAACAATTCACAAGGTTGTAGGTTCAAATCCTAGTCATCTACTTCTCCGTTGTTAGAATGGAGAATTTGCTTCTTAAAGCATGGATTTGATAATAACTGCAACATGGGTTTATTATGAACATTTTAACTTCTTGTAGAGCTTTGAATGAAGAGCCCCTTCTTGAGAGAACTTTTCTTAACTCATGTGACACTGTCATTTTCCCCATCAGAATCTCTCAGAACACATCCTGATACTTGCCTCAGGGTGCAAAACTTAGTAGACCCTCAACATATTTTTGTTGCATAAATGAACCAGTGATTGAAGGAATACATGCATGAATAAATCATGTACTTGGCCCATACTTAACTTAGAGCCTAGCCTCCTACTAATTTACACCATTGGCTAGAAAAATTCTCCCCTTGTTGTCACAAAGAAGTAACATTATTATTCACATTTTAGGTGAGTGCTATTGCAATGCTTTAGAGCAATGTTTGTCTCACTTCAGACCTTACAGAGTTAATGAAGATGAGACCAGCCTGGGTTTCCTCTAGTGAGGAAAATAACTTAAGCTCATAACATAGGACTTAGACCCTTGAATTAGAAATATTTCACAAATTGGATTTTGAATTATAATGGTTAGTACTTATTTTGTGATCTCTGTACAAGGTAATGTGTAAAATATGAATTCGCATGGAAGACAGATACACACTTGATTGTAGCAATTTTAATTTCACAATAACAGCGATGTTCAAATTTATAAGGTGAAGTGAGCCTTTCTGCTTTTCATTGGTAGATGCCTATGCCCAACCTAACCTATAAAATCAGTGAAAGCAACACAATGCATGAGAGTTGCATTTAGTCAGCAAACTTCTTTTTTAATGAAAAAGTGTATCACTGATTGAAAGAATGAAAAAAAACACATAAGATTTGAAGAAATTTTTTATTTTATCTAGGAAATAAAGATGACCTCAAAAGGGGAAACTCGGCATTTTCCACTTGTTATTTCAAAATCCTCATCATTAGTCTCTCGCTTGAATTTTCTACAGCTGTATTTTTTATTATTTGATATGAATATTCTTCACACAGAAACCACAAGAGATGTGCCTTTTTGTTTTTAATTGTGGGGAAAGGATAAGAATATCTCAGCCAGAAGGCATGAGGAATGACTAATTGAAGATTTGACTTCACCTTAGGCAATTTGAAGAAGAGTTCAAGGAAGGGTTTGGGATTCATTCTGGATCGAGTACTGTCTGAAACACAGGATGATTCTATGATTGAAATATTGAAATGAAATAAGAGAAAAATGACACTAGAATTGTTACTGGTAATTTTTAAATTTCTATAGAATTTTTGTTTGGAATTAAATAAATGTTTGAGAACTGTGTAGTGGTGATGGTTGCACAATACTGGGGACCACTGATTTGTTCATTTACAAATGTTTGAAGTGATCAAGTTATTGTTATGTGTGTTTTACCACAATGGAAAAGATTAGGTTGCTTTCAGAGGGGAAAAGAGAGAGATAATTTGGAATTAAAGGCACTATAAAAGGAGCATTTTCTGATAGCAACCAGTTTTCAGTGTCAGGGTGTTCAAAGATACATGATAAATATTGAGAAAGACAAGAAATTGTAAATACCAGCTACTTGGTGGTTTTTAGTTGTCACTGAATTAGAAGATCTTTAAAATCATGACACGTGGAAAGTAGAAATTCTCATTTTCACAAAATTTTAGAAATACAGGCTTTTGTAAAATGACAATAAATAGGGAGCTGAAATTTCTATTTTTTAACGGTTATATATTTCCATTACTAAAATATACATGAGCGTAGTGCATTTGACTAAATGGGTTTTCCTCCTATACAAAATGCTGCAGAGGATTTCTTTGTCCTTAAGGTTTGTCACTTCTTATCTTAAAAAAAATCATTTAAATCATCTAAAAATTATTTTTGATTGATTCCTATTACTCTTTAATTAAGTAGATACTAAACACCAATGGAAAAATTCCTTTATGCTTGGATATTGGAATGCTGGTGGTTTTATACGTTTATGTACAATTTAAACCCTTTTTTAGAAGATCAATTGGATAACCCACAGATTGTATCTCTAGTCTTTGCATTATTTTTTTTTATCATCCATCACATCCCGTCAGAGATGTGAGTGGGTTTTGGCCAGTTCCCAGGACCTCTGACAGACTTTCATCTTCACACACACAATTGTTTCCTGTGTGGGTAAGCTCCGGAACTGAAAAAAAGAAAAAGAAAACTGCTCTCCCACTGACTTGAAGGAGAAACTCCCAGCATAGTTTATGCATGACTTTTGCTGAAAACATGCATAACCTTGTAGCTTCTCAAACATGAAAGTTCCTGACTTCGTCATCATCATCTTCAAAGCACACATGGCCAGAAATACTTCTAAATATGCAATTAGCCTTTATTTCCATCTCTGAAGTTTCTTTTATTCACATGTGTGGTCCTCTCCCTCCTTCAATATCAGTGCAAACGTTTAGGTTTTTCACTTGACAGACAGCACACACATAGACGCCCACATTCTGTGCACACTTCTGAGATTGATTGTTAGCAGAGAATCAAGAAGCATGCCACTAAAAACATGGTTCAGGGAGGTCACTGATGTCACTTCCACAGCCACAGTGAAGCAGGGATTAGCTAATTTTCTCGAGATTGTTTCTCATGTTAGCTCTCTGTACTAGATTTACAAACTTAGACTAGGCAAAGCATTTACTTCACTACAAGTTCTCCCAGGTGTAGTTAACAGGTAATGTGTTGCCTCTTTTCTTTCTCTCTTTTTAAAATTTTATATCTTTTTAGTATTATTATCATTTTATTATGCAGTTCAATAAACTCTGGGATTTCCCTTACCCCCTCCTCAATTCCCCTCCTCCTTCACTGAGCTCCCCTATATTAATACTATAGTATAGTCCTTCATACACAGTCATATATCCATCATTGGGGGCATGGACAATGGCAGAGAGTCCAGCATCCTATTGTCAAGATATAGTAAACAATATCATTGAGAGTCCATCTTTGTCTGGAAGTAGATAATGCATGCTGCATTCTATCCTTACATATGGATATGACAGTCTCCATTACACAGTTATTATACATCCCCTTAAATGAAAAGCCACAATACAATAGAAAGAAAAATAGAAATTTACAATGCCATGAAGTTAAATAACATGCTACTGAGTATGATAATCTCTATTACACAGTTACTGTACATCCCCTTAAATGAAAAGTCACAAAACAAAATCAACAACAGGAAGAAAAAAAAAGAAATTAACAACATCATGAAGTTAAATAATATGCTACTGAATCACTAATATGTCGCGGAGGAAATAAAAAAGAAAATCAAGAGTCTTCTTGAAGAAAATTATACTACTGTATGATCAATGAGTCATTGAGGAATTTAATAAAAAAGTGTTTTGATGAGACGAAACTAAAAAAAATTAAGATATATGTGACATAGTTTCCACTGATCTTTGTTGGTGAGATATATCTCCTGTAGGTAACAAATATTTTTTCCACTTCTTTTCTATCACCAGTTTTTTATATCACACAAAGTCTGCCCATTTCAACTTGAGATAACTATCATATGACTTAAATAAAGCCCTATAACTGTAGGCAGAATTTATACCTCTAGTAGTTTTTGAACCTAAATAACAAATAAACAATCAATGATTTGGATTATTTAAAATTATGAAACTGTTTAAAACTCTAAAGATGGCACAAGTCATTCATACAGCACAGTAAACATTCATTGAATAATTCAACTCTTTCTTGATTATAATCATCTTTTAAAGATCTATTTATATGTTTATTTGAAAGGCAGAGTGTCACTGAGAAAGGAAGACACATAAAAAAAAGAGAGAAAATGATCTTTCTTTTAGTTTCCTCTCCAAATGCTAGCAACAGCCAGTCGGGTCAGGCTTAAGTCAGGGGACAGAAACAGCAGTTCGCTACGCAGGAGGCAGAAACTTATGTACCTGTTGACTCTCAGGCAATATAGCAGGAACTAAGGTGAAACGTTTTCTGACTGAAAACTTTGACAAAAAATTCAGTCATATCTGACTGCTAATGAGGTGACTTGAGAAGGATGGGGGTCTGGTTTATAGAGGAATCAACCATGAAGTTGTGGCACTGGAGCGTTCAGCTCCACCCGCAGAGGTTTTGGGGAGGGGACGGGGAAGGGATTCACCGACTCTCCTGTAACTGTTTCATCAATCATACTTGCATAAGGAAGTCTCCAGAGCCTTATAGAACAGAAAGCTTCTCGTTTGGTGAGTGCTCCTTTATCCCGCTCCCCATCCCCAGTTCTATCCTATATGGCCATTCCGGAGTTTTATCCTCTGTAGTCATCTGGCAATGGGAAGCGAAACACTCTCTAGTGATGCGAGACACTCAAGCCAATGATCGCGGCTGAGGTGGGAATCATGGGCCCCTCATAGCGCAGCACTTCCGGAAGCTTCTGGGAAAAAAGATGAACAAGTCACATACATGTTCTGTGAACTGTTTGAAGCCTCTTCATACATGTCCATTGTTGGGTCACAAGTACAAATTACAATTTGGGATTTACAATTGGTGTCTGAAGTACAATATTAATGGGTAGAGCCAGGAATCTGTAAGATTCCTACCACATTTAGACAGTTAGTGTCATGATTGAATTAAATGGTAAGACAACAGATGGTGTCCAAAAGGAGCTGAAATTCCTCACATCTAGCATATTTAAAAAGTGATTTTTCAAACGCCCTACTTCGCAGATGTTTTATTGTTATTATTTTGCAATACCTTCCGAGTGAGTAAAGCTGCAGCCTGCAGCACCGTATTCCATCTGGGCACCAGTCCGAGTGCCAGCTGCTCCATTTCCAATCCAGCTCCCTGTTAACATGCCTGGGAAACGAGTTGGGCCCCGAGGGGAAGGCTCCTGGCTCCTGGACTGGGACTGGCCATTTGGGAAGCGGGGCGGTCTCCCCCTCTTTCTCTATAATTCTACTTTTCAAGAAAATAAACCTATCTTAAATAAAAGTATCTCAAAGTTATAAACTTTTATGTTTGCTTTCAAATACTACGTTTTTATGCTTCAATCTAAAAAACAGGCAAGTTACTCCAAAACTCAGTGTGCTACAGTTTCTATTGTGTCCAGGAACTGTGGCTCAGGTAGCGGCTTATTGTTGGTTCAGCTTATAACAAGATCTAAAGGTCATTTCCAAACTTCTCAATAACTTTTCTGAAAGTAGCTAGGAAGACAAAGAAGAAACTCAATGTTTACAATATCAAAAAAGTGACTGGAAAAAGATGCACTGCTAAGAAGATCTTAGATAATTGGCTTTAATTAGAAGGAAGTTCGACTGAAGAAAACTTTCTTAGGCTCCAACTCATAACCTCAGTTTTGTAGTATTTATTATGTGAACTTGCTACATGGTATTTTTGTAATACTTATTTCCACAAACTTTTTGAAGTTCCTTTGTTTGCATGGACTTCATTTTGGTTTTGCACTAAAATAAGCTTGTGTTTAAATTTTGTTTTCCAAACATTTTTTTTTTTTGAAAAGCCCTTGTATGGCTCTCTGACAAGATCTCAAACATGTAATAGTGAAGAGTTAGGTGGCAACACCTGCCCAAGTGTATGCCTCATCCTCACTGCAGCTGCTTTCAGGCAAGGAACACATGATCCTGAGAAAGAAGCAGAAGAGGTAAGAGCTGGTTCCAGTGTGACAGCTCAGCTTCTCCCTGCATCCAGATGTAAAGGGAACTTCCAGATGTCTCAGAAAGATAAACAAGGTAGGTTTATGTAAGTATAAATACACTTTGAAAACCAAGCATTTTTTTCTTAATATGAATTTTTATGAACTTTTTGAATACTCCTCGTATGCACCTGCAAAACTTTTTGCACCAAAAGCCTTATCTTTGAATTCTAATTTTCCACGAACCCTTTTTGATAAAACAGTGCCCAACAGAAAACTTCATCCTGGGCATAATTTTTAAAAATCCTACTGAGAAACAAGACAGGAGTAGCAAGAATGTTTAGAATGAAAACTTACTTGTGAAAGTGACCATCTGTAGCTTTAAGAAAGGAATTCACCAAATATTTGGCTATCTAACAAACAGCAAGGAAACTGCTCTTCTACAATGCAGGAACTAGAAGTTTAAAAAAGATAATAGGCTTAGATAAAAAAATTAACAGGATTGAAAAAAGAGAGAAACTAAGCAAACAATGCAATAATAGCAGAAAAAAAAAACTAGTAGAGAGGTTGGTAGTTGTAGGCTAAGTCTCTTCCGTTCCATTTGAGGTGCTGGTACCCTATATTGGCTCCAGTTCCAGCGACTCCAATTCCAATCTAGTTCCCTGCTTATGTCCTGGGAAGGCAACAGAGGAGGGCTCAACTTGGACCCCTGCACTACATGGGAGATGTGGAAGAAGCTCCTGGTTCTTGGATGCTGGCTTTGAATTGGCCTAGCTTCGGCTTTTGCAGTTTCAGGAGTGAATCCCGTGGTTAGATTGCCCTCTCTGCTTAACCTTTTTCTCTGAAACTCTACTTATTAAGAAGAAATAAAATTTTTTAATAGTAGTAGAGTTAGTATCCACACAGTATGCATTACCTAATGACCACAAAGATGCATTACCTAATGACAAAACTGAGAAAACGAACAAAGCAGTGAATTGCAGCAATGAATGAGTAAGCATTTTAGCAGATAATAATTGACAATAATATAGAATAAATGAATGTTTAAAGAAAAAGCTATGTATAGTGATTGGATAAAGTTCCTTCAAACCAGCAAGGCCTAGTGAAACACATGGAACTAACAATAACAGAGATTATCTATTACTCCCAAATTGTAAGTAATGATGGAATAGCAATTACTCAAACCGGAGAAGACAGTGGAAACGATGCTGTAGTAGGTGGGGCTGGAGGGAGGAAAACTCAGGCACTAATAAACTGTTTCAACAGGGAGAAACCTGAAGAAATATTCTACTCTTCTCAGATATTTCTTACTAACAACCCACAAATGAAAATGTGTTAAGCTAATCAGTTATATACAATCATAAAGCGTATCTATTCAAAGCATAGAGGGGAAGAACAGAGAACAGATCTGTGGGGAAAATGGAGAACATTCAACCCAATATTGAATGTGGAAGGAAAACAGAAAAGCCACTGTAGAGGTGATGGTACATCAAAAGGACAAATGGCATAGAGCACACAATCAAGATGCTATGGAAGATTTCCTTAGCAAGGTGTATCTTGAATGGGATTACCAGATTTTATCCAATGTTAATAAAGAAGATACTTAAATCAAAGTGGGAAAAGTGCAAAGTAATATCATATAGGATTCAATGGGCTTGGCACTATGGCTCAGTGGCTAAATCCTCTTGCCTTGCATGAACCAGGATCCCATATGGGCACCAGTTTGTGCTCCAACTGCTCCACTTCCCATCCAGCTCCCTGTGTGTGGCCTGGGAAAGCAGTAGAGGACCACCTGCAGCCTTACACCTGCACCTGCATGTAAGAAACTCCTGCATCCTGGTTTCAGATAAGCTCAGCCCCGGACATTGCAGTCACTTGGGGAATTTACCAGCACATGACACATCTTTCTCTGTCTCTGTTTCTCTCTGGAAATATGCCTTTCTAATAAAAATAATTTTTTTTAAAGTCACATAGGATTCACACAGGACAATTAATTTTCAAATTGAGAAAATTCTAAACCTTTTCAATCTGCATAATCAAACACCAAACAAAACTAAAAATAGTAATAATTACATTGTTTGGAAGTCAAGCATTTCATACTTAACCAAATATCCCTTTATGTATAAGGGAATCGGATATAAATATTCACATGTGAGTGGGCACAACAATTATAACCTTTATCTATTTCTCCAAAATATTTCTTAAATATGCATTTCAAGATAGAAAATGATATGAACCAGAAAGTTTATGTTGTGGAAAGGCTGAATTTTAGCACTAAACCAACTTACCCAAATACCAAACAAAGTATAAATGTCAAAATATTCTCAGAAAACTGTCAAATATGACTCTATAACAGTAAGAGAATATAAATATAAGCTTATGTAAGTAGAGACTAGGAGAATTATATTAAATTTTCACTTCATATATAGGAATTCATTGTTGATTATGACAATAAATATAATAATACTAGTACTTATATTACTACTTTTGAGTGCTCACTGTAAGCTAGAAACATTTTTGAATAGCCTACATTAACAAATTCATTTTAAAATAAAAATTTCTAATTAATTTTCATGATCATCCATGAAATTTAAAAATGTGTTCAGGATGCCTAAAGAAATAAATCTTTAAAGAATCATGAATATCAGAATATGTGATATTATTTTAAAAGCCAATATATGTATATATCCATATGTATTTAATCTCCAAAGACTGTTTAGTAGTAATCATTAATTATAGTAATTATATTGAGTAAATAGGGTTGAGTGACTTTTAAAATCTTTATTTGAAACGCTTCCTTCAATGAATATGTCCCCACTGTGTAACAAAGGAAAAGTAAATATTAACTTTTAAGAAAATAATAACAAACATCTTTAAATATTAACTTTCTCAAAAAATTGTTACACTACTTCTAGATCAGGCAATTGAGGTTCTTTTCTCTCCCAAAGAAAAATGTCTGCTCAGTGGGTTTATATATGTCTTCCTGTGAATAAACTAATGATGTTCTACAAGTATCTGCTTTTTCATCTGTATCACATAGAGACAGATGGAAGGAGAGTCCACGTAGAAGACGAGGTCTCTTTTTAAGGTGCCGATCTTGGAGTTTTCACTTGTGAATGAGTAAAATTCTCAGCCTACAGCATTCCAAGATTAAGGTATTTGGAAAAAGTGTTTAAACCAGTCATTGCCAGCTAACCACATCTGCCTGAAAGAAAATGTGTTAAAGCTTCCATTTAATTTGTAATATTGACCCAAATGGCTTCTTGGTCAAATACGCTCACACGGAAATGAAGAGGGTTTAACAGCATTTTATTTATTTTTTTCTTTAAGATTTGTTTTTTATGAGAAAGGTAGATTTACAGAGAAAAGGAGAGACAGAACAAAAAAAAAAGTTCTTCTGTCTATTGCATTCCCCAAGCAACCACAATGGCTGGAGCTGAGATGATTCAAAGCCAGGAACCAGGAACTTTCCTTGGGTCTCCCACGTGGGTACAGGTTACCAAGGGTTTAGGCCATCCTCTGCTGCTTCCTGCCACAAGCAGGGAGCTGGAAAAGAAACAGAGCAGCTGGGTCACAAAACCGTGCTCACATGGGATTCTGGCGCATGCAAGGCAAGGACTTTGGCCACTAGGCTGCCCCGAAGCCTTCATCTTATACTGAAGTACTCGGGTTTAAGTCATGATTTTAGCTCCTCCTTCTAGTTTCCTGCAATTACACACCCTGGGAGACAACTCAAGTACTAAGTTCTTTACCAATCACTTAAGAGTGATGTACCTTGCTTCTGGCTGTGGTCTGGTATAACACTGGCCAGTGCAGACATTTGGGCAGTGAAACAGCAATTATTTCTTTCTCTCTTCCTCTCTCAACATCCGCCTGCAACCTTGCAAATAAATAAAAGAAAGAAAGAACATCTAAGAAAAATTGAACACATTAAGAATAACAGTCTTTGGGTATCAACTGTGCTTCAAGTGTTCCTACATTATTTCAAGCATTGAAGCCAAGATTGGATTGAGGAAAACAAGGCTCAAAGAGAAATACCGTGTGCAAGTGCACATGACTTACATGTTGTGAACTTGACTCTGCAGCAGTTTGAGCACTGCACTGTCCTGTCTGTTCTAGGCCGGGAGGACCTGCAATGCACTATTCATTTGAAAACTGCTGTATGGGCAGTCATGAGAAAACAAGAAATGACAGAAGTCGAATTTTTTTTTTCAATTTCATCCTTTAAGTTAGCAAGGTTCAAATTTCTTTGCCATCATCAAGGCTGGCAGAACTCACAGAAGCACATTTTATTGAGGCAGACACCTGACCTGGGGCTCTGGACCAGGCTGACATTCCAAGAGCTCCAACCTCCAAGTGACTGTAATGTGCTGGAAAGAGGTGCAAGTCAAAACCACAGTCAAGTTGCATAAATAGTCATTATTTTCATTTGTGAAAGAACAAAGTAAGAGAATTTTGATTTATAATCAGGTATCACATTTCCTTTTAATGTAGAAAATGGGTACTTTTGTTTCTCCTCTCAGATTAAAATTTATTTTTGCTTTCTTAACTTTTTCATATTTTCCTGTCAACTGCTATACTTACTTTAACTTTCCATACTTTTTGTTTGTCCCTAGAATATTCTAAAATAAATACTAAACTCTTGAATCAATTGATCGATCTGTCTATCTATCTATCTATCTATCTATCTATCTATCTATCTATCTCACTCAAAATTGGCATTGACACGAAGGGCATGGTTGTGTAGAATTTTTGTTTACAAGAAGATGGGCCAGGAGGAGATGATAAACCTATCTGGACAGTGCAATTTTAGAATGATGCAATGGATTTATAATTTCTCGACTTTTTGGCTAAGATCAAGTTAGAATGATGCAATAATATAAGTTAGAGATGAAGATCTAAAACCTTAAGCAATGCGAATTTGAATTTTTACTTAGAAACAAACAAAGGAAGAGAGAAACCAAACAGTACAACTGAGCCGATGGCTACCATGTGAAAGGAATATCACTGCTTAAAGAAAAGGGGGCAGGGATCTTGCTCTCCTGGTAAAGGAAAATTTAGTTTGGAAGCAGAATTGAAGGCGTTTCCTTCATGGAGTCAGGTTTCTTTCCAGATGGTTTCTCCTCCCTGAACTCAAAAGAGAAAAAAAAAAATCTTTTATGGCTATTGGTTTTGATGAATGGTTACTGCCATGGGAAACCAGCTTCTTTTCCTGGGAGAGAACACAGACCATTGTGATCACAAAACAGTGTGGTGTAAAACCTCTAGCTGTTGTTTGCTCATGGAATCTAGAAGGACTGCCTGCATGTTCATGTTGCTCTTTGAGAGGCACCAGCTTTAATGGTGCAATCTGAATTTTGAACATTTTTTTTCCTTTCTTTTCCATGTTGTGGTTGAGTGCAATGGCTGATGAAGAGAAATCTTGAGACTTGATTTTGATTCAGAAATTAATGTTTCCAGGGTCAGGCTCTTGCCTGCGATGTTCCCAGTGGGTGTGTAATGGCTGTGGGGAGGGAATTAAGGAGGAGGGAATCCATATGCGAGAATCAGCTTGGTTTTCTGATTCCCCAGGCGTGGCTTTGCTCTCTCCACTGCATCCCCAAGCCTTGCCGTTACCTGCTAGCCAGCAGAGCCACAAGAAGTTGAAGGAGACAATGCCAATCTCAGTACCTCCCTAGAGCTCAGCTGAATGCCAACATGAACACTGAGGGAGCTGGGCTGGGTCTCCTTTAAAGCCATTGATTTTTCTTCCCTCCCTCAGGCCAGCCCTGTATTACGTTCCTTCCAGGGCTTCTGGGCTGTGTCTTTTCACCAGTACGTTTCGTTTAGCACATTCATTTATGGAATCAAAGAAGAGCTCTCCTGGGCATCCTGTTATCTTGCCAGCCCTGACCCGAAAGATAGATGGAAAATGTAAACAGCTTTGTAAATAGCAACTGGACCTTCCTGACATGCTTCTTTTAAAAAATGATTGCAGAAAATCTGGAGGCAGTGTTCATTGGACACTTCCTCTCTGGATGTTTATGTTGCAATCCCATTCTGCTACGTGTAAGTGATATTCACAATTTCTATGTTCTTAGTGAACACCCTTTGTAATGGGTGCTTTCTGTCTTTAATAATGTTTTTTTTCACTTAACCCATTTTGAAATTTGTGCCAGTAGTTCCTCATTCATTCATTCATTCATTCCTACTTGGTCTACTTATCTGCCATATGCAAGCGCTGTGCTCAGTGGTGACGGTTCCCTATGGAAGAAAAGAAGCTCAGTTTCCATCTTTGTGTTACGTACAGAATTAGTGAAGCAGATAATAGTAAATGAGGTCAAAAACTTCAAAGACAAATTGTGTTAACCTGATACCGAGAAAAGACGCAGGTTACTGTAAGGCAGCACAGAAATTGATGTAGGGGAATCTGCAGAGAAGTCACCTTCTAGTTGATGCTATTGTGCACTGGAGAACTTGTGCTCTGTGCATCTTCTATGTGGGAAAAGATTGGAGAAAGCTGGCACTGGAACACAGGAAGGAGATGAATTAGGATGGTATTGTTCAAGTTCAAGTTAGAACTGATAACCCAATGCATGATACAGGAAGGGCTTCTGGGAGTGACTGGAGTTACTTTGTGTCATTTTAAAGCACTAACACACACACACACACTATATGTATATATATATATATATATATATACACACAAAATATCATATTTTGAAATTTGGAGGCATGGCATGACAATATTTTTTATTTTTTTAAAGGTTGATTCATTTTCTATTGGAAAGGCACATTCACAGAGAGAAGCAGATACAGAGAAAAAGATTCTCAGCTCACTGGCCCACTCCCCAAGGGGGTCAGAATGGCCGGAGCTGAGCTGAGCTGAAGTCAAAAGCCAGGAACCTACTCTGGATCCCCCATAGGGGCACAGGGCCCCAAGATTTGGGGCTGTTCCCCATTGCCCTCCCGGGCCACAAGCAGGGAGTTGGACAGGAAGTGGAGCAGCCAGGACGTGAACTGGCACCCAGAAGTGCCACTTGGCCATCATGCCCACCCCAGACTATCTTTCATTTCGAAAGTTTCAAAATTTAAAAACTGCAGTGTAGGCAAAAGGGTAAAATAGAACATAAGAAAGTGATAGTATCTCAATTTCCGACCAATCATTTCCTTACTTTGTTAAACACTAAGAATTACCGATATAAAGCTTTTCCTTAGATGTGCATGAGTATATATACACATATTCATACATTCATGCGTATGTGCATTTGTATACACCCATTTATTTAAGTGTATTATGCATCTATATTCACATATTGAATGAAGTATATTGTTTGTACTGTCAAGAAATTAAATATATTCATGGACAAATCTTTTTCCATTAGTACACATAGGTAAATCTTCATATTTTGAAAATATTTGAGACAGTTCCTCCTGCTCAACCACACACACACACACACACCCAGAGTCACACGCACAGCTACAGTCGGCTTGTTCTTTCCTTAAACGCCTGCAAGGACTGGGATTGAGCTGCAACCAGAACAGGAGCCATGAATGGGCATGGCAGGAGTCCAATCTCTAGAGCCATCCCAGCTCCAGCGACCAGCTGGATTGTCACTGCTGTCTCTCATGGAGCCAGGACGCGCCATCTCAGGGGTCAAGATGAGGGATGGATTCCGTCATGATCACTGGACTTGATGCCTGCTCCAAATCTTTTTTCGAATGCTTGGACTATAGTACACAAACTGAAAATAAAGGTATAATCTGGCTTTAATAGCTTCAAATTATTCCCATGGTTTTTAAAATAAGTTTCAGCTCTTTTAATTCATCCAAAATTGCCTAGTTTGAAGATAATTACACATCACTTGAAGTGAAATCAGTATTTTTTCATCTAAGAAATTCTGTTTTAAAAATACTTTATGAATTTTTTTTTTTTACAGAACCAATTATCTTTTTGGGTTCAATATAAGTCAGATTCCTGCACAATTATAAATGTATTTTTGTTGCCTATTTTCTATCCCTGGATTCTACTTGTCTATTACTATGACTGTCCTACTCTGCTTTATTGAAATTGCATAATGGCATGATGGCTATTTATAAGTGAGTGAGCCCAAGATTGCTAGTGAGGAATGCAGTTGGCAGAGGCAGGTCAGTGTGACCCTACTCCTTGGAGAATAATCATTAATGTACTCGAGATGACATTGCTGAGCAACATGTTCTTGGATTAGCATGAAGCCATTATCAGTGCATTTCAGTTCAGCTTATGGCTAAAACTGACAGTATTTCAGTGATACAAGTGTATTGAACAATGTAATTCTAAAACAAAATTTATGGGAATTCTTAAAACACCATTCTTTAAAAATTATCTAAATCTTTACCCTTAATTATTTGGGAACATTGGTAGCTTTGAAAGAACTACAATTGTAGATGTTGCAAATATCCTAAAGACTGTGTCTGCATCTGGTCTAAAGTGGCACTACTGTTCAAGACATTGGGTATAAAATGCTATATCTTGCACTGGTCTTTGCATTAGGTTATATATTTGTCAGCAAAGCCTGAAGGTAGCTCTTGAGAAAGGAGAAAGGGGCTTGGAATTTAAAAAACACATATTTGGGCCCAGCGGCATGGCCTAGTGGCTAAAGTCCTCACCTTCAATGCACCAGGATCCCATATGGATAGGCAGCTCCACTTCCCACCCAGCTCCCTGCCTCTTGCCTGGGAAAGCAGTTGAGGACGGCTCATAACCTTGGGACCCTGCACCCGCGTGGGAGATCTGGAGGAAGTTCCTAGCTCCTGGCTTTGGATCAGCACAGCACTGACCATTGCGCTCACTTGGGGAGTGAATCATCGGATGGAAGACCTTCCTCTCTATCTTTCCTCCTCTCTGTATATCTGACTTTGTAATAAAAATAAATAAATCTTTAAAAAACAAACAAACAAACAAACAATCCCAAAAAACCATATATTTGTGAATTCTCTATGGACAGGAATGCTGTCGGTCTCAGAGGGTGGAGCCTGCTCTGCTCCCTTGATCAGTTGTGGGTAATCACAGGTGCCTGTGGGATGCTCTGGGCCCATCAGTTGTCCTGAGTAAAACCTCTTGAACAGGTTGAAAGGAAATCTCTCATATCATGTACAAACACCCATATTGCTGACTGATGTTATGTTACCAAGTAAAACAGTTGACAAAACTTCATGGGCTCTATGAAGTCCGCTAGAGGGACTATGCTGAAGTGTGATTTGAACTGGTAAAGAAGATATTGGTAGTGATAAAAAAAAAAAACCAAAATAAAATGAAACAAACAAACCACCCCCCACCCCAAGAGCCATACCTGGATAATGTTTTAATGCAATTTGAATGGGAAACACCAAAAGGAGGATTTTTTTTTTTTTAGTTAAATGTTAAAATCCCCAAGTGGTATAAATAGAGAAGTCATGAATAATTTAAAAAAAAAATTGTGATTCATCTAGGAAATGCTACACACTGACATTCATAATACTACTCAGTTGATTATACATTGAGTTTGTTTTAAAAGAACTTAGAGCCATGTTAATTTATTTTTTAAAGCCATGTTAATTTATGCAAGATAAAAATAATATGCTAAACTGCTGTTGTTAACTTCACAAATCAGTAGTCACAGAGCTTCTGACTCCTTTTTCCTTTCCTTCTTTTTGTATACCCAATCCCACAAACCTCTCTTTGTGAGCTTTTCCCAGCTGTTCCACCCCTCCAGGCCTGCGGTCACCATGCTTGTCTCACCCTTGACTGTTGCAATGGTAGACTAATGAGTCTCCTTCTATCAGTCTTCCTACATCTAGTTTATCTACTTATGCACAAACAGATTTATCCTATATTTCAGTCATCACCTTGTTTTCACAAACCTTTAATGACCCCTTATTTTCTGTATTACAAGGAAAAAATTATTTATCATGGGCTTTCACAGCCTTTTTCCAAGCTTCTATCCCAATTTATGTCACTGTTTACTGCAATTTTACCCATGGGGCAAACTGCTCCATTCATGGCCCCACCACTCCATGAAGTCCACTCAGGCTTTGCACTCCAATGTATGTGCTACCCTTTCCCTGCTTCCCCCACTGTTTACCTCCTTGCTTCCTCCAAGGCCCAATTCATAGTCTTTTCTCTATCCTGTTGTCTTCTGTAACTTCACCACTCAATGGTTCTTGTTACTTCTTCCTCTGCTTCATGTTAAAAACCAAGCCAAACAAAACAAACACCAGACACATGTACACACAAACTAACTTACTGCATGATATAAAATGTTGAGAATGTTGAAATACTGAAGGATGGTATGATCAGGGAAACTGGCTTTTAAAGTTGCATATCTTCATCCCTGGTACAATAGTCTAGTGGCTAAACGCTTACCTTGCATGTGTCAGAATAACATACTAGTGTTAGTTTGTGTCCTGGCTGCTACGTTTCCCATCCAGCTCCTTTCGTGTGACCTGGGGAAGCAGTAGAGGATGCCCGAAAACCTTGGGACGCTGCACTCACGTGGGAAACAGAGAGGAAGTTCCTGCATCCTGGCTTTAGATGGATCATCTCTGAACTTTGCAACCACTTCAGGAGTGAATTAGCAGATGAAAGATCTTTCTCTGTCCTCTTTATAAAGCTGAATTTCAAATAAAAAAACAATTTAAAAAATAATTTTAAAAGGAAAATTATAGGTGGCTTCCTTTCCTAGACATAGATAGCCTAATCCGGTTTGTGAGAGATTGTTTTGGGATATGATAATCAACAGTTTTAGTCAAGTATTTCTGGCTCTTTGCCTATGGGGCATATGTTGAAATTGTAGCTTCCTGTTCTCTGGGAGTTAGGTGTGCCACTTGACACTTTAGCCAATGAATTATGAATTTAAGCTACATGGGAAGGTTCCTATTGTAAGCTACAATTTGTGAATACTCCAATCTTTTCTTTTTACTTAGCAGCAAGCAACACACACACCATGGGTGCAGGCTCAATCTGACTTTTTAGGATGATATAAAGAAGAACCCTTAAATCACCAAATTTCTTTTCCTCAGTGAGCCAGAGTGCACAAAATGATAACAAATGTACATACAATTAACCCAGAATTAAAACATGTTGCGAATCGGTTAGTCACTGATTTTTATGCCACAGTGATTTATGTATTATTTGTGCACTTGTACAACCTGCCCTACACTGAGTTTTATATAGCTGCCAGCCTTCTGCTTAAGAAAAACTTGAACTTCACTTATACGTCTGTAAGTTAAGTATTTGCCTAGACGTTATTTGTGGGACATCAAAAGCATTTTTCTCTTAGGTGAATGGATTACTGGTTAGTAGTTGAGCTGAGCGGTGACACTGTGGATTTGTTTCACAAGATCATGAAGGCACACACTTAGTGCCAGCTTTGGAGAGCCATCTCGACACTCTGAAAAAGTACGGGGATGCTTTGAATGTCAACAGAAACAGGTGTGCCTCGTTGTTACTAGGCAAAGGCTCCTTCCCCAATTCACACAGCCATCACAATGCCGGTGAGCAAGGAGATGTGTGTTGGAACATCAGAAATTCTGGTTCTTTCCTGAAGAGCCTTAGCAGTACGCTAATAGAGATGCTTTACCACATACTTCCAGAAGTAGTGGCATCAGCAGAAGGAGCTGTTCCTACAAAGGAAAATTATGGCAAGGAGACATATCTTTATGAGCAAAGCCAGTGGACTTCTTGGGGGCCTAGAAACAATCTGAGGATATTGCAGCACTGGAAGTTTGAGTCAGTGTCACCAAGACCTCAGTCAAGTTGACCTCATTTACCACCAGAAGAGCCACAGTAGTTAAGTAATCCACTAGTGATTTGTGAAGTTACTGTTCTCATTATCTGGTTTACAATGATAGCGTTTCATGGGATACAAAAATCTCATCTTTTCAAACACATCACTGGGTCCTTGAAGACAAGGATACATTCTGTAGCATTCAATTGGTACTAATTCTGAGAATAAAATTCCCACAGAAGGCTCTTTTCAGAGAGAAGTGATTTTGCTTTCATTTTTTGGGCAGAATTTAATGTGTCTGTAGTAAATCAAGCTTTGAAAAAGAACTTGATTTTCATTCTCAGCAATGAAAAAGAACTTGGAGAAAATGTTGTCCTTTGATTCCAAAATGTGCTTGTAGAAGCTCCTCGCCTAGTTTTGACGATATTAGAGGCTTCGTGTTCCTCTGTGAAAGTAACTCCACCGTAGTAGTCTGATTCACTGGGAGAAGCAGTGAGCTGCTGATCCGAGACTGATCTTGTCCTGTGACTAGAGGATATAGGTTAATGACTTTATCTAATAAAACGTCAGACAGGTCAGAATGTGTTAAGTGGGTCGTGTAAGGACACGTATCTGGGGTGTGAAAGCCGAAGAGTCAGTACTCCTGGCATTGACTCCAGTCTTACCAATCATAGGGGTTCTTACTGGCTTTTAGTTTTAGTTTTAAAAATGCATTCTCACTGAATTTGCAACTCTATAAGCATCTCATCTTCTGTGCATTACTACTTTCATCAGATACTTAAAAACAGTTTTTCTCAAGAAAGAATTGGAGTCATGAGGGAGAAAGCTGCTTGGTGTATTTGAAAGTGTCCTCGGCTTGCTTCAGGATTATGTCTTAGATATGATGCAATGTGTCCTTCACATGATGTGCCGACACCCTCCTAAGACTTCCACAGGGAAGATGTCCTGCCCATGTAGGACGATTGGGAGAACCACTTCAAGTCTTTGAACAACTCACTCTTGTCTTTAGTTTGGCTATTTCTTATGTGTCACCTAATAGCAGTATGATATTCCAGCCATGCTCATGAGAACAAAAACAATGATGCCATTGGCTGTTAATGTTAGCTTAACTTTGATAAAAATTTCTGTAAATCATGCATTAGGCACCACAAGTTACAAATAAAATAGATGTTAAGTAGAAGTTGCAAATTCTATGCGGGTCATTACAAATCTTGCAGTTCTCCACAATCACAACCACTCCCTATTGCCTCACCCTGGATCTGCTTCTTTCATTACAGGAGGACTTTCCTGCACACAAGACTATCAAGACAGTTCAATTACCACACCTTGTTTTTATTTTTACCTTTTATTTTATTTATTCATTTACTTTGCTTTTAACAATCAAGGCTTTTATTCGTTTTTTAGATTTTCAAATTACTTTTATTTTTTTACGATTCTTACATAGCTGATTCGGGTGAATAGGGTCAGGGACTACAGGAAGAAGGGTGAGATTACAATTTCCACATTTTTTTTTCTTCCTATATCTTGGGGCAGGGAGGAGTCAAGGAGAGAAGCCACACCGAGCCTCCTAAGCTCTACTGATTTAAATAAATATGCAGGTTTTTCAGTTCTTGAGTGCATAAAGTACCTGAAGAATACTGTCACCCTTGAATTCCAGATCTATGGTATAACAGATTAGAACAAATGAGGAAGAAATAAGTGAATCGTTAAGATTGGTTTGAATAAAAGAATCCACAGACTGGTATACTGTCTATCAGAGATGCAAAACTAAATGGAATTCTTGCTGCAATGCTACAGTGTGGGAAGCAGTTTACATGAACTGAGACATGGAGTCAAACGTAGTAACTTCAGTTGTAAAGCAGAGACAGCCCTGGGTGGGCATGGAGAGCCATGTCCAGCATGTGAGACGTGTCCAGATATCAAGAGCTCTCCGTTGGTGGCAACAGAACCTCCAAATGCAGATGGGCCCTTCCTCTGTCAAGCCAGCTCTCACCTTCTGGCAGCACTCTGGGATGGCAGTCTGGAAACAACATATGGGATATAGCCTTTCCCACATAATCCGATGAAAACTGTTTTATAGTGGCACATTATGAATATTTCATTCTCTGCAAAGATGCTTGCAAAGTGAAGAATATTCCTTTTCTCTTTTTTTCCCTCTCTGCTTTCTTGTTCCTTGCCTTAAATGGTTTTCATTTCATTAAATCAATGTTTAATGATCATACCTAAGATATTGCTAGAGAATTGAAGATTATTTGCAACATGGTAATAAGTGAGATTCTGCTGATTTTTTCCCTTTATGTACAATAGTATACATGTACACACAGAATAACTGGTGTGATTACTTTTGTTTGAACAATTGGGCAGATTTTTAAAAACAGAGTTGGCTAAATTAATTTGCTATTCGGGTTTCCTGTGGCTGTGGCTCCCTGTGATCCAGCTTAAAGGGATAATCTTAAAAGCTGATTTCCCTTTCTATGATTTAATTTTTAAAATATTAACCACCAGTCATTTAAGTTTTTGTATTGTTTTGAATTGCAGCTTTATGGATCTCCATATTAGAAGAATTACTTTATCCTCCTAGAGTGAATGATAGCAGCTGGTTGACAAGACAGAGGAGCTCTGCAGGCTGTGCCGAAAAGGAGGGGAAATACCATATCTAATTAAAGCAGCAGGGAACATTTTTTAGCAAGGCAAATTGTAATCCTTTATTTGGAAACTGGCCAGGGCAGTAGGGTTAACAATGCTGTTTGTGTAAAATACTAATAAAACATATCTACTCACCACGTTTTTATGGATCACAAATGTCTGCATTGCCTAGCTTCTCATCTCATTCAAATGCTTTCTTACCTTCAGTGTCTCTTAACACCTGCTGAAAAACGTGGTGAAAAATTTAGCAGCCACAGAAAGGAGATGTTGTGTCAAAGGAGATCATTTCTCTTGCTTATTTTGAATATTTTAACAAGTTTCTAATTATAACAGAGGGCCAAATGGCAATTTTACTTTGAGATCAAAATGTCAGAAGACAATGTAAAAAAGTCTTGATTTTCATAAAGGGACTCTTGGGTCATAAATCCCGGAAATCAGTTCAAGCGTGATCATATTTTTTAGCTGTGTGTTACCCAGCAGATCATTTGACCTGCCTCAGCTCTAGATTCTTTCTTTGGGAGATGAGAAGAATAACATTCATCTGATACTTTTGATCAAAAACACAGCAATAATCCAATCAATAGACTGAATGGCATCACTGAAAACAACACAGTAATGCAAACCATTGTTGTAATATTGATGCCACTTGCTTATGCAGTATCCAGTTGTGCTGTAATATTGGGAAGCATTGATTAGAATGATCACCCAAGAATGAGCAGGCAAATTTTTCAGAAGCAGATTTAATCAATCAGCCAAAGGTTTTGATTGCATTCAGTCCACCTGCAAGTGCTCTGGACAGAGTCCTGAGATGATTTATTAGTTTTATGTTGACTCAGATTTATCTTTCAGAGGAAACCTTATGGGACATTGGGAATTCAACAGGTTGAAGCAGCTGTTTAAAGAGACAGGTTTTGTGGAAACATAGGTGAAAATTTGAGGTGAGGAAAAGTGCTTTAAGCCTTAACTGAGGACTGAATAAACAAGCTCAAGATGCAGCCTCTAAAAGTCAAGCATACTTACAAGGAGAATGTATTTTATTATTTCTCTGTTAAGAAATGACCAATATGATGCTATTCCAGGATGCATCGCAGTTGGGATGGGCTTATTCCAGAGTTACTGACTGAGTTTTAGGGAAGCAAAATCTAACTATAGGACAGAGTTCTTCAAAGGAAAAGGATTTTCACACGAATGACAAAAGCACTGCCAATACCAGCGTCCATACTTTTAAGAATCTATACTGGTATCACAGATATTAACACCCGTCAAATGTAAAAGTAGTAACTTTCCATTCCATTTTTGCATTCAGGATTTTTCAGATACTGAATTAGACTTTTACATATAAGACTTCTGCGCCTTAATTCAAGTTTCATCTCTAACTGCAACGGTTTTTTATCTAAATACCTTTATTCAGACATAAGTATCTATATTTAAAATAAAAAAACAATTGAAACTTGATCTATTTTTGGTTTGTTTGCATTTGCTTTGTTTATCAGAATTGGTGTGGCATTTGGTCTGATATTAGAAAATCAGTGGTGAAATGGTGAGAAGTGCAATTTAGGCAGTTTATCAGGAAGGAGTTTTTCCTTGGTGAATTAGGCTGTGATCCATAGACTCATGAATTATTTAAGTCAAGTCACAGCCCCAGAGGTCAGAGCCTTTCAAAGGCCATGGCCTGGGAGTAGCAGGCAAGTTCTGTGAGTTTGCCTGCTTCCCTCCCTTCTCACCCATTCTTCTCCCTCCAAAGTTTGCCACATTAATGATTTAACTCTCTTGCAAGCACACCTGGAAAACCTCAACTCGGAGGCAAAAATAGGAAACGTTACAGTTGGATCTTCTGTAGGACTGGGGTCTTTGTTCTACTGTCTCCAGCAAACACCAGGCCAGAAGGCTCATCTGGCATCAGTGTCATTCATGTGCAAAGTAGAAACTGAACTGAACACATTATCTTTGAGCTGAAATTGGTCTCTCCGACAGTACCAGCCTCTTTAAGGGGTGGCACACACTTGAAGGTTGGTTATTAGTTCCAAGTGCTGCAGAAGCATCTGCTCTCGACTAGCTAGAAATCATGTTTAATAACAAGAAAATCTACTCCAGCCAAATCCCTGTTGGGAGGGCTCTCGCATGAACAAAAGGCCCCCACTTCCCCTGATTTCCATAACAGATGTAGTATCTGATGCATGACAGCTCAGCACAGCCCCGCGCCATTATTCTACTACAGATCCATCTGCAAGAAACGGTGCTTTCATTTTATTAATTGCTCTGGTGGGCTACACGTTATGTTTTGTTGCCCAGAGAGTATTCTGTTTGTGCTTCATGCTACACTGGTCACAATAATAGTTATTTTTTCTTAATGTTAAAGGTTACTGGCCTTCTTCCTTCACGTTGCTATGCATCTTCCATACCCAATAAACTATTAATGCCTCTCTGGGGGGTTGACTATTTCAGTTAAGTTGGTCTGTCCTCCCAACCCTGGTGTTACTTCTTTGTCTTCTAATGAAGCGTTCTTGGGATAATCTAGTTAGGTGTAAAGTCAGTAGAAGACCCCAAACTACTGGACAACATTCATCATACTGTTTTTTTTTTTTTTTACTATTATATAAAGAACAAAGCAAGAATTTTGATATTTGTAAATGAACAGTCACTTTTAAGACACATGAACAAAACTTACAAAGCTATTTGCTCTTTTGGAAATACAAACATTCTTGATTTGTGATTAGTACTAGATAGATTTCCTCCAATTGATGGAACTGTAGGTAAATAATGAGGTTTTCTTGTTGATGCTACATCAGCAGGCTATCCAAGATGCACATTGGTTATTGCCCCAAATCCCTTCAACATAGAGTGGGTCATGGAAGCTACATGAGGTCACCTGGAGCACAGAGAGGGTGGGAGGGGAAAATGATGGAAGGCAAAGGGGGAATGGGGACAGGATATGGGGACGAGAAAAGAAAGAATATGAAATAAAGTGATGCTACATAATCTCTACATCTTCTTTAACTTTTTTATTTTTAGATAAAGTTAGATATCTGTTTAATTTTTTTCATCCCCAAAGGACTCTGTCTAGAATTTCAAACATTATAACTTGTCAGAATGAAATTTGATTTGGCACTGATTCTAAAATAGGCATGAAGACAGCTTTTGCTCAGAGCTTGTGTGTGTGTGTGTGTGTGTGTGTGTGTGTGTGAAAAAATTGGTGAGGTGGGGGTTTAACCACAGTTGTCAAAGGGCAAAATCATAACAATAAATGCACATTAACTTTCCAAGGTCAAGCACATTTAAATATAACTTGCATGTTCGTGTTAAACAGTCATGTAGAATTTAGACATTGGACAGCAGAATAAAGGAGCCAGCTCTAGTACCCAAATCTCCCAAATACAGTGTCAAAACACTAGAGTAAAACTAATATATTCCAAATGGTATTTTAGGCAACAGCGGAAGACTTTTATAGAGACAGAAAGTGATGCACACTTATCTGAATCTATTCCTTTTATGCTTTTAATGTTCTGGCAAGTGACTGTTTTAGAGATAGAAAATAAAACAAGGCAAAAAAAAAAGTAGCAAAAAGTATAATAAGTATAATGTAATTTCTTATTTAAATACTATGTCACCAGAACTCTTTCAAGAGCTTTAGTTTTTGGACCTGGCACATGTTAATCTATAAAACCACTGATAAATCTCTTCTAAGATGTAATTACACTAATCCTCCTCTTGCCTGTGTTACAATCATATGCTTCTACAGTAGACATTCTTTGCATATGATATTTTTAAAAAGCCTGGCTTGAAGCAAGTCTTTATAGCTAGATCACTAAAATAGTAAGCTATGCTGTGACTGCGTATTTTACTTCATTTCTTTTTGGGTACCTTGGGAAAGATTGCTCCCAAAATACTAATAACAAGAACTGCCTGTGTTTACATTTTGCCAAATATTACTTAATGGAAACAAGCCAATCAATTGATTTTTAAAAACAGTATTACATCATTAAAAATAGTATTGCATCATAGTATTGCATTAGACAACATTAAGTGCAGGAAGGAGATGATTTGAGGCTATGGAAAGAGAATATTGTGAGTGTTCTGTAATCTGCTCCTGGCTTTATCTCAGTGCATTTCTCAAATGGCAGACAGTAATTTATCCCTCAGCTCTGTCACTATGGCTGGAGTCACAGCTGGCAGCCATAAGTACTAATCAAAATAGCCATTTATGGATTTCTTGAAGTCTATGATGGTTGGGTGGACATCTAATACTACTCCTGCTTCCCATCCCAATGTTATCTGTTCTACACAATGGGACTAATCTTCAGTGAGATTTCCAGACCTGAAAGAAACATTCGGTTTTTGTTCAATCCCTGCATCTCACAGATAAAGAAAAGGAGTGTCAATGCATTCTCTAAGCCAGGTGTGTAAGACAACCAGAGTGTAAGAATTTGTTTCTGATTCAGGAAAAAGGTTTATGAGTTTTCAAAACAATGAAAATACTACCATCTATGTGTAAACTCATAAAAGCGGTCAACACACTCATACGTGGCCTATTTAATATTCTTATCATTCCAAACTCTCCAAGAGGTTTGGTAGACATCATTATCTCAGTAGGCCATTGAAGGAAAAGGCAATGTTCTGGGTCAATTAGCAGAAATCCAGGCAAAATGGAAGGATGAGAAACAGGTGGGAGAAGTTCATTTACACAGACCCTGAAAACACTAACTCCCCACTGTATGCCACGCACCAAAGCTTTCAGCAGTAGATGAAAGGCACAAAGCTTCGGTGGTCTTAGTGGGGGGCAAGGTGCACATGGAAATACTGACTGCATATTTACTCAGGATGTTTTGGGAGCATAGGATATGGGAAAAAGTGCCAGTAAAGTCACCCAGTTAAACAAGGGAAGGTCGTCTCTTGCTGAGTAATGAACGATGAGTTCAAGTTTAGGCTCATCAGTCAGGAGTAAAACATTCATCATGTGGAGTAAGCAGCAAATGAGGGGGTACAGTGTGATGGGGTCTTCGTGAAGGGCTTCCAGGAGGGTGTTTGTTTATTTATTTATTTATTTATGTTTTGCTTACTTTGTCTTTTTAAAAAAATTTTTTTAAAGATTTATTTTTTATTTTTATTGGAAAGGCAGATATACAGAGAGGAGAGACAGAGAGGAAGAGCTTCCATCTGATGATTCACTCCCCAAGTGAGCGCAACGGCCGATGCTATGCCGATCCGAAGCCAGGAGCCTCTTCCGGGTCTCCCACGTGGGTGCAGGGTCCCAAAGCCTTGGGCCGTCCTCGACTGCTTTCCCAGGCCACAGGCAGGGAGCTGGAAGGGAAGCAGGGCTGCCAGGATTAGAACCAGGGCCCATATGGGATCCCGGGCGTACAAGGCGAGGACCTTAACCACTGCGCCACCGCGCCGGGCCCGGACTTTGTCTTGTTTTAACAATGCCCTTTGACTTCTTTCTGCTCTGCTCTTCAAGGTCATTTTCATCATATATAATGTCTAGTTCCCAACAAATGCTTAGGAACATGCATGGTAAAGGAAGTGCAGCAAGAACACAGCAATGAAGCAGAGTGCGTAAGTCGGAGTAAATAAAAGAGGCAAGAGGAGGCTAATACGCGGATGATGTAGCTGTTTATTAAAACCCCATGCTCCAGCAAAGATGCCCGTGTGGCTACAGAGGAGGACTGACAGCTGCCAAACCAATAGCATGTCATGAAACATTGTCCTCTAATATTAGTGGTATCTAAAGCTGTGGCATGATGATCTACGCCAAGTTTGAAAACAGCGTTGAATAATAAATAGCCAGCTTTGGGTCCAGTGGCAATCAATGCTTTGCCCTGGGAAGAAGAGGTGAGAGAATTCAAACTCATTGGGCTGCTGAAAAGGCTGGGGAAAGAGAATGAGTTAGCAAAATTCGGATGCATGGGGGATCTCTCCCTCCTTCTAAGCATGAGCCTTTACTTACCAGCACACACTGTACCCTTCTGTTGGAAAATCCTGGCTAGATTGTGTTCTGTCACCTTTCAAAGGCAATGTAGGCTAGTCCACCTCCTCTGTCCAGTTCCCCCAAACTCACAAAGATCTTTGGGATGAAAATGAGTACTGCATTTCATTACATGGGTATAAGGCAATTCACATGGAGTCAGAGGAAGGGAACTAGGGCAGGTCCTACATAAATTAATACTGTGAAAGGAGGAAATTTCTCTCGTTGCTTGTTTAGCAGCATTCTGGATTTGTATAAAAACCCAGATTGAATCCTTTCAGGTTTTAGCCACGCTGTTTCTTCTCTACCCCCATTGTCTTCATATGAGAAAAAGAGGCGAGAAAAACCTGAGGAGGCCATTTTGGGGGGTGCCTAGAGGTGGGGTGTGCTTGAAAAGGAAACGTAAAAGGGCTTAAAAGTCTATTCATTTCGCCCTTTCATTTTCCTCTAAATGGAAGCGCAGCCTTCGTGCCAGTGCCCAGGCCCCGGAGCTGGCAGAGGGACCTGGCGCTGTGAGGCAGCTGAAGCCTTTCACGGTGACAGCTTTTCTCCCAGTGTGTCCTGGTAGGAGTTTGAGCTGACAGACAAAGCATGGGGAGCAGAGAGATTCCGACAAACAAGGCGAATGGTTTCCTCCTCTCCCGCAAACCAGCGCCTTGGCTCCTGGACACGGAGATAAAGTCTCTGGGAAAGTCTCAGCCTCAGGTTGTCTAACTCAGCAACAGGGAGCTTGGAGGGGAGACACGTGGGCATGAGCACCTGGTGAGTGAGCTGCACGCCGAGGACGTAGAAAGAGGGGAAAAAGAGAGAGAGAGAAAGAAAGAAACAAAAAACAACACCACCAAAAGCCCAGCTTGCAAAAGGATCCAGCATCAAGAAAAAGTACATGTAGGAACTTGTTACAACACTGGGGTGGCAGGGTTAGGGAACTTGTTTCTTCTTGAGACCATGATGAGAGGTTATAAAGACTAAACTATCTCTTCCCACCACCCACAGGGTACCTGACACCTACTGGGGGCTCCAGTGAGCCAGATTTAAAGTAAATTGTAAAGGGTGCAGCAGGTGCTAGTATTTCCAAGACTTAAAAAAAAAAAAAACAAAAACAAACAAACAAAAAAAAACCCTTACTGCTCAGACTTTCTGGAAGAATTGTGTCATTTACGTGGAATTGCCCTCCTCTTGAAAGAACTGGATAGAATGTCAGTTTTTGCCACACAAAATGAATGAGACACCAGATTCACCTGAGTTTTTCCTGTGCCATGCTGAGAATGCTCAGTGACATCGTGAGTCAGACTGTTACTAGTGATATCAACCACAACATTACTGAGCAGATGTTAACATTATTTTTGCTAAGCATTGCTTTGTGGACTATTCCGTGCATGGCAAAGTCATTAAGCCGAGACTGTGAAAGTCATCAGGAGTCTAATACATTGGCAAAGCTGAAAAAAAAAATTATCTCTTTTCAATTTACCTGGTATGAACACGCATTTATGTGTTATGGTAGAGAAAGGGCTAGAACCATTTTCCTCCATTGGATATTATTCTAGTCACATTACCAAATAGTAAGCACAAATCTAACTACAGCTAGTGAACAGATCCCCAGGGCAATGTGAAAACTCATTTTATAGATTTAGCAAACAAGTTGCTTTCTTGGAAGCAAGGGACAGTGCAAACCCTGAACAGTGGAGGACCCAGACGGCCTGCACACTAGTGCTCCCAGCAGCTTGAGAACTATTCCAGGCCACTGTTTTGTGAAATCCCTGCATGGAGTAAATGGGGTATGAGATGAAGACGCCCTGACTCTGTGGGGAGCGCGGGGAGGACACTTCAAGCTGTAATGTGTGGTTTCTGATGGGCTTTGCCCGTGACCCCTGGGCACAATTCTGTTCCACTGTGTGAAGCAAAACAGCCTCCCAGAACCCCTAACGTCAGAACCCACAAACTCTCCTCTACTCCTGCCAGAAAAGCACTCAAGTTTGCTCATGCATTCCTTTCATCACAGGCATTTCTGCACCTCAGCATCCAGACAGCCAGCTAAAGTGGTGACACCTCGTAATTACAGTTATCGGGCATGATATATTGCAAAATCTGGTGATAAATCACTTGAATTCTGTGAAATTACTGCTACCAGTATACATAAGCTTCTGAGGCAGAGAGACCGGCAGGTGCAGGCCCTTAAGGACACCCAAACACTATTTTTTAAGACAGTGATTCCAACGTCCATGATCCTGTCCAGTCAGGCAGTGCTGAAGTCAGCGTGTAAGCTTAACAATGCAATCAGCTGAATTTGGACTATCTGGATAGTGGATGATTGTGAGCAAGTTATCCGTTCTTGGAGTTCTATTCTTTCACTGCCAAACATGCTTAGACAATATCTCTCTGTAAGGACATTTGGTAGATGGAAAAGAAATTAAGAAAGATACTGGCTTAATTAAGGAAATGATCAGTTTAAAAATAATGCTTTAAAACTAACCAACCAGCATAAATAATCCAAAAATATATTTTAAATATAAGCTAGATTTGGAAAGTTTATTTCTGAGAAGTGTTGATGAGCAAATTTGTTTATGTAATTAATACAATGAATCTGGGCCCGGCACCATGGCCTAGCGGCTAAAGTCCTCGCCTTGAACACCCCGGGATCCCATGTGGTTGCCAGTTCTAATTCCAACAGCTCCACTTCCCATCCAGCTCCCTGCCTGTAGCCTGGGAAAGCAGTCGAGGACGGCCCAAAGCCTTGGGACCCTGCACCCGCGTGGGAGACCTGGAAAGAACTTCCTGGTTCCCGGCTTCAGATCGGTGCCGCACCAGCCATTGCAGTCACTTGGGGAGTGAATCATCAGATGGAAGATCCTCCTCTCTGTCTCTCTGTCTCTTAAAAAAAAAATACTACGAATCTACCAAGATATCCAGGTAGGTATCCTTTTCTTCACTTATTGCTCCAATCCGTTTTGTTTCAGTCACAGTCACACGGTTTCTTTAGGAGCTACCCCATCTGACATAACTGGGTGTCCTTGACTGATCCATTCTAAGTCTCACAGTATGAATCTCCTCCTCTTGCTTGCATGTTGCTATTTTGTATCATGTCATTCAGAGCCCTCCCTGGATGTGGAACCATGGATCATGTGAGTTATATTTCTACTAATGGTAAAGTTAAGCATTCAATCACTGAAGTTTGTTTTGCATTGGAACAGGGCAAATGGCTGTGCTAGAAAAAAAACCACTATGGGCACACAGGGCAGGGATGTATACACAAAGGCTATTCCACTCTTTTCCTTTTGATCTAGATTGGGTTTGCCAGACTGAGCAAGAAAAATACAGGATAACAACTGAATACTGTGCATTGGTTAAAAACAGGATTATTTTTATGTTTCAAAACACTTAAAATATTATTTATTTTTTTTAAAAGTAGGAGATAGACAAAGTAAGAGTGAGAGGAAGAGAAAATCCTGGTTTATTTCCCCCAATATTTACAATAGTAGGAACTGGGCCAGACCAAAGCTGGGAATTGAGAGGCCAGTCAGGGTCTCTCACAGGGATGGACCCAACAACTTGAGCTGTCACCTCTGGTTTCACAGTGTACACAGGATGTGGGCATCTTAGTCACTAAACCTGCTTGTATAATTTCCTTTGACTACAGAAACTTCTCAATACAATCCATTTGAGTATCAACAATGCAGAACTCAAACTTAACAGCTGTTTTATGTTTTATCTGATATCTCTACTGCAGGTATGTTGCTTCCTTGCTATGTCTCTACATTCCAACCACTCTCCTACTTTGGTGACTATGCCTGAAGAATAGTGCTTGCCAGTGTTCTTCTTCCCTACATAGTCACCTAGCTATCCTATATCTTCAAATATTAGTTCAAATTTCAGCACTTACTTTCTACTGAGGAATATCCTGGATTTTATGGTGAACACCCTACTATTTTCCACAATACACATGGCCTTCACATGCTCTGTGCCATCATTATTTATGATGTGTCTTTGTGTCTTTTTTTTTTGTAACAACTTGTCTTTCTCTGCTACAGGTAGTAGGGGATCTTGTTTATCCCAAACTCTAAGACTACTTGATGGCATAGATGATCCGCAAACACCTGTTGAAAGAAAGAAGAGATATCTTCCCATTTAGAGACCCATTCATATCACTGAACTTCTCTGAGCCTACACTGTCCTTTTGTAGAAACTCATTCACAGTCCAGAGTTTTGTGCCACCCTCCTCCTTGGGCTTCTTGTCCAATCATCCACTCATTGATCTAAACACTCACTGAGTGTCTCTAGACATTGGAGTTATAGAAAAGAATTATTCCCAATCCAGTTCCCAAAGCACTTGCAGACAAGCTTATGCTTTATGGAGTTCCGTGTTCTGATCCACATTCTAGGTACTGGAATGGTACTCATGTCGTGATTTTGTTGAGTTGTTGAGTTGATAAAAGGAGATGACAGAAGAGTTGTGCTTGCTTATATCAATAAATAACAGCTACTATTACCCATACTAACAGGGCAAGCAGAGCTAACACAATGAAAAATAATACATTTTAGAACGTGAAAAGTTTACTGGAATTGTGAGGGGAAACCTGTATGGTCATCTGTGGCACTTTAGCATACAGAAGAGGCTTGTCAATAGGTAATATATGCTTTGACAGATACATTGATGGCAAGATGAACAAAGGACAAGCATACAGGAGAAAAGTGATAGACTCCTGAAAGTCTACAAGAGTAAATAACATCACAGGTGAAAGAATAACAGGTACCAATGACAAAGAGTGTGATATTACAGGAGCAATAGTTGATGAATAGAATCAGGTGGGGGTGACAAGTTACAATGGATAGTTTGTATTGTGTGAAAGAACCTGGGACTCAAACTTTGGGATTTAGCAATGAGGAGAAATGTCATCAATGAGTCTTGTACATTCGAATGTCAGCGTGCAAGGATGTGCAGAGTGTGGTGTCAGGAAGAGGAGCAGTTAGGAGATGATTACTACAGAGCATAAAGTGTGACTGATTAAGTTTCGTCAGTTGAAACATCCCGGAAACTGCCTGTTTGTTCTCTCATGACATACACTAACTTGCCCACATATATTTCAAGGGATTTTGCTCAGGATCATCCACTTTCTCCTTTGATGACATTGCAGTGAGTTGTCTGCCCTGGAATGCTTTCCTAGACGCACCACAGTAGGCGCTGATGGCTCATTCCCTGCTAATGAGAGCTATGGGTGGACTGAGGGTTAGCTGTTGGCACCAACATAAAGTGGGCTCTCAATTCTAGACTTTTCTCTCCTGCTCACTCCCCACTGTGCTGCTGACCATCTCCCCATTGGGTTTTGATTTTGGCAACTAAATAAAGTTCAGGGCACATAATTGTCTCTTTCTCTTATGTCAACTTAGGGATTACGCATAGATATTATAAATAAAATCTATATTCAGACCTAAAGGTGTCCTAGAGTTGTCTTAAAAGACAACCTGAAGTTGTCTTAACACAGATCAACTGCTGTCTCATGATTTCAAAGAGGAGACTTAGGGTAAAGACAAATGATGTTTGATTCTGCTTCTCCCAGAATGAAGACAGGTATAGCACCACAGCTTTGTTTTGCTTTGCAAAGAGGTTCGAGATAATTATTTTTAAGAAAAAAGAAAAAACAGAAAACAAAATATTTTCTTTCTGAAAACAATGGTTTGCAACAAGCTGAAATGGGGAACGATTAAAAAATAAAATGGAGAGTAAGAAAAGTGCATTCCAAGAAGAAAAACTATAACTGTCTTTTTTTTTGCTTTCTTAGACACCTGGAAAACCACATTTTTAGCCCTCCCATCTTACAAAACAAAGCCAACCAAAAAGACAAGAATAAAAATTTCAGATTTGCATTCTCAGTTTTATTTTAAAAAGTGTTGCTTCTTTCTTTTTTAAAATTTCTAAATTTTTTTTAAAGATTTATTTATTTTTTTATTACAAAGTCAGAAATACAGAAAGGAGGAGAGACAGAGAGGAAGATCTTCTGTCCGATTATTCACTCCCCAAGTGAGCGCAACGGCCGGTGCGGTGCCCATCCGAAGCCAGGAGCCAGGAGGTTCTTTCCAGGTCTCCCACGCGGGTGCAGGGTCCCAAGGCTTTGGGCCGTCCTCGACTGCTTTCCCAGGCCACAAGCAAGGAGCTGGATGGGAATTAGAGCTGCCAGGATTAGAACCGGTGCCCATATGGGATCCCGGGTGTTCAAGGTGTGGACTTTAGCCACTAGGCCATGGCGCCGCTAGGCCCAGTTGTTGCTTATTTCTAAAACACTAGATTTTTTTTTTTAAAAAAGATTTATTCATTTTCCTTAGAAAATCATATTTACAGAGAGAAGAAGAAGAAGATAGAGAAAAATCTTCCATCTGCTGGTTCACTCCCCAAGTGATTGCCAATGGCTGGAGCTGAGATGATCTGAAGCCAGGTGCCAGGAGCTTCTTTCAGATCTCCCACACAAAAGGAGTGGAAGAAAGTCTCCCACATGGGTACAGGGTCTCAAGGATTTGGGCCATCCTCTACTGCATTCCCAAGCCACAAGAAGGGAGCTGGATGGGAAGTAGAGCAGCTGGGACATGAGCTGGTGCCCATATGAGATCCTGCAGTGCACAAGGTGAGAATTTTGGCACTAGGCCATTGTGCCAGGCCATAAAACTCTAGTTCTTACTTCAGGTTTATAACACTCTTTTTTTAAAGATTTGTTTATTTTTTTTATTACAAAGTCAGATATACAGAGAAGAGGAGAGATAGAGAGGAAGATCTTCCGTCTGATGATTCACTACCCAAGTGCCTGCAACGGACAATGCTGTGCCAATCCTGAGCCAGGAGCTAGAAACATCCTCCAGGTCTCCCACGTGGGTGCAGGATCCCAAAGCATTGGACCATCCTCAACTGCTTTTCCAGGCCACCAGCAGGGAGCTGGATGGGAAGTGGAGCTGCCGGAATTAGAACTGGTGCCCATATGGGGTCCTGGCACATTCAAGGCGAGGACTTTAGCCGCTAGGCCACGCTGCTGGACCCGGTTTATAACATACTTAAGTAATTTGAGATGTTGAACATTTTAAATATCAACTTAATAGAATGAAGAATTTTAAAAGTTTTGTTCCCTCATTAAAGCCATATTCCCTAAGAAAATGCAAAACCAGAGCATGAATGCTATTTTTTTTTTTTTACAATTCCTGTAGAGAAATGGGAGCATTATTTCACCAAAATCAGAAATTTTACTGTGTGATATACCAAGAAAGGCTTGAAAGCTAGAAATATCATCTAGCAGATTGGGGAAAAGCAATGAAAATTTGAGAGTGGGTATCAAAATTCTTAGGAAGTGAAATCCACTCATTTAAGGAATATTTAATGTAGCAGATACTATTCTTGGCTCTGTCAAACCCGACATGAGTGTGGATATAAGGTTAATTTATCACTCGGGGTGCTCCCGTTAGATATTAGAGTACTAACTCTGAGCCCCCATTTAGCTCCTTGCTAACGTGCTTAGGAAGCAGTGGGTGATGGTTCCTGATACCCATAGGAGAGGCTTAAATGCATTTCCTATGTGAGTGGTAGGGACTGAAGTACTTGAACCATTTTCTGCTGCCTATCCAAATTGGGAAGCTGGATCACAAGCAGAGTAGCACAGACTTGGATTACCATTACGATGAGGACATCAAAATGACAGCTTAACTCTGCACTATAATGTCTAATCCATCACCCCCCTTCTTCATTTCCTCAGCCTATTCCTAAGCCCACAAGCAACCAATGATGAATAGGACTAACAGCTCTATAGATTTGTATTGCATAAGAATGGAAAGTGATCAGAAAGATGATTTATCAAGAATGTGCTTAAAGCAAAGATTAGGGGCAATGTGGTGCAGCAAGTTAAGCAGTTGCCTGTGATGTTAGTATCCCACAGCAGCTCTGGTTGAAGTCCTTGACTCTAAATTTCTGATGTAGATCAACACTAATAAGGTTAGGAAAGCAGCAGAAAATGACCCATGTCCTTGGGATCGTGAAGCACACGGGGGAGATCCAGATGAAATATTGGCTCCTGATTTTCACACAGCAGTTGTGGCCAATTTAGGAGTGAACAAGTAGATGAAATATCTTTCTCCCCTCCTCCCTCTCTTTCTTTCTCCCTAGCTCCATCTTTTTCTCTATAATTCTGCCCTTCAAGTAAATAAATCTCTAAAAAGCAGGAAGACATAATTGTTTTCAAATTGTAATTTTAAAAAACAGTGAATTCACTGTGTCTTAAGTTATCTATATTCCTAATTTGTGGTAGCTACTCTGTATGCAAAAATGCTTTGCATATGTGAGAAACTGGCATTTTGAGACTTTATTATTCTTATATCCATCTTGAGGAATAGTGGACTTTCCACTTAAAAAATAAAAGCAAAAATTTGGATTGAGATTTAGAAAAGTACAATCTGCAGAGTAGAGCAAAGAAATGTTTTCTACTGACCTCAGTGCTCCCAACAAGGTGCCAGTGTCCTTTAAATGACAACCACTGGCATCCTTCTCACAGCACCATCCTTCTCAACAATTGTGAGCATGGATTCAGTAAAATGAATCTTGCCTCCTGCCACCTTGCTGCTTCTTCCATTGCAAATAAAATTTCACCAGAGTCTGTACATTTCAACATTTTGAGGTTGTGACATTGTACATCCATACATATTGACTCAGATGACTTGATTAAAAAATCAATTTTTATTTTACATCCCTGCATCGGAAAGATTTCCATGAGGAAGAGTGCTACAATGTAGGCTTATTGATACACTGAATAATATTGTCACATAAAAGGGTGCAAACTCCTGGATCCAGAGTCCCTTTCTCCTGAGTCAATAACTATTGGTAGCCTGTTTCCTTATTTTATTTACTTATTTTTAATATGGAGATTTAAATTTTTTTAATTAATTAAAATTTTTTTCTTGATATAGTTTCATAGACTCAGGGATTTCCCTTCCACCTTGACCATACTTCCTCTCTTCCACTATTTCTTCCTGTATTACTGCAGTAGTATAGTCCTTCAGCAACAGTCACGAATGCATTCCTCTATATAAGTGTATCATGACACACAGGTATACACAATGGTATATACCAGCATTTAGTGTCAAGAAATATTGAACAGTTTCACTGGGAGTTCATCTTTTTGTTCAAGAGTAGATATGTATACTACAATGAATCTTCACTTCTTGCTGTGCTACTCTCCATTATACAGTTCCTCTAGATGAATATATATAATGCATGTTTATATGTGTATCTACTAATCTTGGTATTTTGCCTGAAGTTTTTCTTATACCAGAGAGAACTATGATATTTGTCTTTCAAGAATTAACTTATTAAACTGAGCACAATGGTCTCTATTTGGGGCCATTTGGTTGATATGGTAGAATTTCATTTTTTTTAATGGCTGAGTAATATTCCACAGAATAGATATACCACAGTTTCTTTATCCATTCCTCTTTCAATGGGCATCTGGGTTATTTATATGTCTTTGCTGTTGTAGATTGTGCTACTGTAAATATAGGATTCCAGATCACTTTCTCATAGGCAGATTTCACATCATTTGGCTATATTCCCAGAAGTGAGATAGTTGCTTCATATGGTAGATCAATTTTCATTAGCACTCTCGATACTGACTGACATAGTGCCTGCACTAGTCTACATGGCCACCAACAGTAAAGTAGGGTGCCTTTATCCGCACATCGATGCCAGCAGAGTTCTGAATATAGACCAATCTCACTGGTGTTAGGTAATTTTAATTTGTTTTCCCCTGACGGCTAGGGAGTCTGAACATTTTTTCATATGTCTCTTAGCTATTTGATTTTTTTTTATTTTGAAAAATATCTGCTCATTTTCTTTGCCTATTTCCTCACAGGGTTGTTTGTTTCTCTTGGGTTGAGTGTCGAAAGGTCTTAATAAATCCTGGATACTAGTGTCCTATGTGTTGTGTAGTGTACAAAGATTTTCTCCTGTTTTATCAGTTGCTTCCTCACTTTGTTGTTTACTTTGTTGTACAGAAGCTTCTAGCACACAGCGATGGTTTAACATATGCAAGTCAATAAATGTAATACACCACATCAACAAATTGAAAAATAAAAACCATATATTTATCTCAATAGATATGGAAAACGCATTTCCAATGCAACTTCATGCTTAAAGCCATTAACAAGATAGGAATAGAAGGAACATTCTACAACACAATCAAAGAAATATACAAAAAGACCAAAGCAAGCATCACACTAAATGGGGAAAGACAGGAAACTTTTCAACTAAGATCTGGAACTGGACACTTTCATCTCTGCTATTCAACCTAGTATTGAAAGTCCTTGGTAGAGTTATTGGATAAGGAAAAGAAATCAAAGGAATTGAATTGGAAAGGAGGAATTGAAAATATTCCTGTCCACAGACAACATGATTCTATGCATAGGAGAACCAAAATACTCAATCAAGATAATTTGGCAGGGGAGCAGGACACGCAATTAATGGATATACATTGATGGCCCTAGTACACACCAAGAAATCCATGGCTAAGAAAGAACTTGTAAGCAAGGTTCCTTTTAACACAAATGAAAAGAGTCTTAAAAACCCTGGAATAAACATATCCAAAGATGTGGAAAGCTAGGCTGAAGAATAAAAATGAAGCTGGAGAAATCACACATTCAGGGCAGCGGTAATCAAAACAGTCTGATACTGGTAATACTGGTATTAAAGCAGCAAAGATCAGTGGAATGGAATAGAAACCCCAGAAGGGAGCTTACACATTTACAACCAACTAATCTTTGGCAAGAGAACTTCAGCAAGAGAAAATAACCCAGGGAAAAAGGTAAACCTCTGTAAAAATGTTTTGGGATCATTGGAAAGCAGCCTGCAGAAGAAGTAAGAAGCAAAACCCCCACCTTTCACATTACATAAAAATCAGCTCTACATGGATCAAGGACCTACATCTACACCCAGAATCTGTCAAACTGTTAGGAGACAGGAAGCACTCTCCAAGATACAGGTATTAGAAAAGACTTTTTACAGGTGTCATCAAAAGTACAGTCAAAATCAAGATAAACAAATTGGACTATAGTTTCCCTATTTTTAGAAAACGCCTAGAGAAGCAATTATCACACTGCGCATATTTAATAAATCCTATTTCTTTCCACTTGGCAGTTTCAAATCTTTGGGCTCTGTGAAGAAGAAGGAATTTGAGAAAACTTTCAGGTTCTTGTGGTTGGCACTTCAGTGCCTCCAGCATTTTAGAGCCTAAGTCCTTTTCTCCTCAGCTTGGCATAGACTCCAGCAACTCATTAGTTCATAGAATTCTTAGTCCCTCATTTGTCTTGTTAATATTTCATAGTTTCTGTCCTAATTGAAAATTTTCTAGAACATGGTAAGAATATATTTTGCAATCTGATGGCTGGTATAAAATGTATTTTTCCTAAATCATGCTAATTTCCTCTAATAAAGACTTGGTCTTCAGAGATTCAATCTCCTGACTGGCAAAAAACTAACTGATGTGGCAGCAGGCTGAGCAGTTTATATATGCTGAATTCTCCTCTACTCCATGGTAAGATAGCTTAATGAAAACAGATGAGCAAACACATTTCATAGACTCAATTGACCAACAAGTAACCCAGAGCTGCTCCATTTAGAAACAGCTGGATAAAGCAGCCCAGAGTGAATTTTAGAGCAGACCTTTCAATAGTCATCAAATGTAACAAAAAACAAGATCCCTACTTAGACAACTATTAAAAACCTGAGGCTTTAAAAGGGCTTTGTCTTTGATTAATTTTACTTCAAGAATAAATACTCTGTGAGTTGCTCTGTTTCAGTCAGGATCTGCTAAGTCACGCTGTGGTAACAAACCACTCCATCATGGAATCATAATAAAATGGCAAGTTCCTTCTCTCTTATACTAGTTGCTTTAAAGTTGATTCACCAGAACTCTGAACTCATTTTGTGACACAAGAGCCTGGAAGATGAAGTCTCTTATGTCAGGATAACAGAGGACAGGGTGGAAGTCAGAGAGCGGCACAGAGGCTGTCTGGAAATATGAAGTCACAGTTGTTCAAAGTCTATAGGGCAAAACTGGCCATGTGGCCCTAACTAATTGTAAGGTGGTGAAAGATGCAGAGAAGCAAATTAAATTTTTGGTGAATATTACTGTGTATCTTATGGTTCCAGCACTTGCAATTTCTAACATAGCTCACTCAAACCAGCATTTATTTCCATTCAAGGAGTCTCGTCATTATTGTTGATTCGTCACTGTTTGATGAATAAAACAAAAAAAGCAACTAAATTTTCTTTTCCTCAAGAGGCACTAGGGTCTCTTATTGGCTCCACTTCTGTAACATAATGCAAAGTGCTATGAACTTTCTGTTTAATGAATGTTTTGAATTGTATTTCATTGAACAATAACTTGTATACTTTTACTGCATTTTTTCTTTGCACAGCAACGTGTCCACTGGCAGCCTGATTAACTGGTTCACCAGCTCTGTGAAATCTCTACATCCCAAGGGCTTCTTCTTTAGCAAGAGGAAAATACTTTCATTTGCATCTACCACCTTCTATCACAGGATGGAGATAACAATACTGCTTTTCTCGATCCAACACATATTTTGAACTTCCAAAGGAAATCCATAACACTTTGTTTACATGTTTCTGATTGGGATTGAAGGAGTGATATGGTGCTAAGAAAGTTGCATATGTGTAAATCATCTTTTATGTAATGAAGATATTTCTTAAATCGTAGTTAGCTGTGACCAAGTCCAAGATAAACATTTATAACATCAAGGTGAAGAATTTTTGGCTGTGAGCCTGTAAGAATGTGAGTGCAGATGTAGTGTGTGAGTATGTGTGTTTGTGTGTGTGTGATTTTTTGAGGAATACCAAAAATTGATTTGCTGGAACCTTTGTATATCTGCTTTCTTGCAGTACCAAAATTCCCATTTGTGAATTTCCAGTCAATTGTCAATTTTTCTCCTTGATCATTTTTCCTTTTTGTCCTTCTTACATTTTTTCCTTCCTCTCTCCTCTTCCGCTTTGCTTGAAAATTTCCCCTTGGAACTTCTGAGGTTCAATCGGTGGTATGGCACAGTGTCCATGTCTGACTTGCTGAGGATACCTCAGGGCTGCATTACTAGTCATGAAGACACGATCGGAATGAGACATTGGGCTTGTCTACCCACCTCTATCAGGGGTTGTTGTGAGGAGTATTGGCTTTATTTCTTCATGAAAACTGTATGAAGGACACTGCAATCATTTCCTAAGAGCAACCTTCCCTTACTCCCTTAATAGCAGAACAGGCAAATTTTAATTGGGCAAATGGTCAAGGATTTCCCTCAGAGCTTTGTGTATAACTGATTGTTAGCCAGTAGTTTCTAAATCAAAGTGCTGTGTAGACCTGTGAAGTTTACCAAAAGAAAAATAAAGACACTTGTCATTCATCCTTTGTCCTTTCTGTTGATTAGAAATAAAAATATATATGTATAGTTAGATGTGAATTTTTTATCTCAGACTGCCAGATAGGTACCACAAGTTGAAGGCGGAATGATGAGTCAGAATGAGAGAAGGACCAACCCTGGACCTTCTACCATTGTCTATACTTGCAATGACACTCAGATAGAAAAATGATGGACTTGTGACGGCTGCTGAAGGACTATACTATAGGAGAAAACAGTGGAAGTGGGCGAGAGTAATTGGGGAGGGCAGAGAGGAAATCCCTGAGACTATTAAATTATATCATAAGAAACGAAAGTAAAATTATACACACACACACATATGTGTGGCCCCAACTAATTGTAAGATAGTGATAAATATAAAGATTTCAGTGCTGTACCATCAACCTGCACCAGCATCTTGAGACTGAGTTTGTGTGTGACTGGAATATATCTATACTGTACTCAAGACATTTTTATTTAACTTCTGTTTTTATTTATTATTTCTTTAAGAGAGAGGCAGAGATTTTGCATATGCCAACTACTCTCCAGATGCCCATAAAAAGCATGGCTGGACTGAACCAAAGCAAGAGCTCAGAGCACCAGAGTCCTTCTCATAGATGGCGACAACCCGAATAGTGGAGCCGTCATCTTTGCAGGAAGCTGGATTGGAAGCAGAGTTTTGACTCAAACCAGACATTCCTATAAAGGTTATCAATTTCCTAAATGGTAACTTATTTGATGGACCAAATACACTTGAAGCCATTTAATTTTAATTTTTTAAATTAATTTACAGTAAAACCATCAAACACTGATCATGTGTGTAAGAGTATTAATTACCCTAAGAACACCAGTTCTTCATTTTTTTCTCCTTTGACTATATCCGTATTTAAACTCAAAGTCTTTAGATATGTTGGGGGAATGCACAGTTAGGCAGTCATTTTATATACTCTTTCCCCCGTATTGTTTCAAGTAACTAGTAAGTGTGTCCATGATTATGTGTGTTTGTTTCTTTTTTTTTTTTCCTTAAGCTTCTTCTTAGTTCCAGCAGCTGGATTTATACCAGAATCACTATTTTTGAGTGGAGGTGGGATGAAACAGGGGAGGGGCTTCTGTCTAGAGAGCATCAACGAGGAACCAGGAGCTCTACGCCTCTGACCTTGTGAACAAGCCCTCTGCTGCCACATATGACCAACTTCCCATCACCTTATTTCTCAGTTGCAGTCTCATTCTCCAATCCCCTATCTCATATTGCAGATGCCTCAGAGATTAATCCTGTCAGCAGTAAGTGTTGATTGGCAACATATTGACTGATTGATTGATGTTTGCTTCCTACTTTTCCAAGAGGGCCCTGCAGAGCATTTTGGGGGAAGGGGTTCTATGTAATCTATGTGGACATTGAGCATTTCTAGACTACCATGGGCCCAGAAAGTGCTTCCATATTCTTATATCATATACATCCAACAAAAGGGGAGCTGGGAGATACTTAAGCAAAAGTTTGCAAACAAGAATCTTGCACACAGAAGGGTTAGCTTGCATATAATTACAGACAATAAGTTAATGGCAGAAACAAGACTAAAGTTCTGTATTTTTTTTAAGAGTCTGATCCAGTTCTATACCGTTAAATTTGGAAAGGAAACTCAATCCACACAACCCACAAGCTCTACTTGCTGATTCCATGCCTTAACAATCACTAAGGAGCGGGCCTGGCGGTGTGGCCTAGCGGATACAGTCCTCGCCTTGAACGCCCCGGTTCTAATCCCAGCAGCCCCGCTTCCCATCCAGCTCCCTGCTAGTGGCCTGGGAAAGCAGTCGAGGATGGTCCAGAGCTTTGAGACCCTGCACCCGCGTGGGAGACCCGGAAAAGTCTCCTGGCTTTGGATCGGCATAGCATCGGCCGTTGCGCTCACTTGGGGAGTGAATCATCGGACGGAAGATCTTCCTCTCTGTCTCTCCTCTCTGTATATCTGACTTTCCAATAAATAAATAAATCTTTTTAAAAAAAACAATCACTAAGGAGCAAGGAGTATGTCAAAAGGACTCATTGGGAGCCAAGTGTAGTGGTGGCAGTGCAGCACACTAATTCTTTCTCTGTGGTGCCAGCATCGTATATGGGCACTGGTTCATGTCCTTGCTGCTCCACTTCTGATTCAGTTCTCTGCTTGTGGCCTGGGAAAGCAGCAGAAAATGGCTTGAGTCCCTTGGGTCCCTGCAGCCACGTGGGAGAGCCAGATCAGCTCAGCTTTGGCTGTTGTTTCCATTTTGGGAGTAAATCAGTGGATGGAAGACCTTTCTCTATCTCCCCTTCCCTCTCTATAAAAACAGCTGCCTTTTAAATAATAAATAAATCTCTAAAAAGATAAATCTTTTAGAAAAGCCTGACTTTAGAGTCAGATAGATGTTAAATGCATTCTTGTTTTTAATACTGTCAGTGACTTCGAGTATGCTTTTAAACACTTAGCCTCAGATTTTTTTTTAGTAAAACACTGATATTAATATGTTTATTTTTAGGAAGATTATAAAGATTAGGACTCAGATGTAAAATCACTGGTACCTGTTGGGAATTCAATGTATATTAGATACTTACCTCAATTCTCTTGACATCTATTGATTGCCTGCCATGTTTAGGGAGCTGTGCTGGGTGCTGTACAGCTATTGAATTGGCAAGCAATAAGCGTATTACTCCACCTGCTGTAGATAGTCCTGGTCCTCCATGTATCCACTTCGTTAAACACAGCAGTGGTTGCCTGGGTATGTGCTTCCTCTGATGAAAGCTGGGTGAGGTCAAGGCAGTCAAATCTGTTTTTCATGTGTTTCTGCAATGGGCCCAGTTTCCAGAGTGATATCTGGACACATTCTATAAAGAAGTCCAGGAAAAAAAAAATACTTGCAGTATTGCTCTGGATTGTTCATTGAAACAGATGAATCCATGATGCATGAAAACTCTGTCAGGCAGGCTGAATGCTTGTGCAAAGCTAGGCATCTGTTACTCCACGCCCCAGTGCAAGGGCTGTTCTCCTGGGGAAGCCGTCCTTGGCCAGACAAGCAGTGCCATTGTAAAGTCCCCACAATAGACAAGCAGGCGGATTTGGCTGTGATGAAAAAAACCCCACCCCCTTTGCGTTTTAAAGGAAGGGAAGCTGGGATCCAAAGTCTGCCTTGTTAGAGAGAGACAAATCACCCAAACCAATCTTCATTATGAATGCCGAGCTATTGAATTTCCTCTGCTCTGTAAAGCCTATTGATTTTGTGACAGTCAAAGATAAGTTATGCCCATGAAAGCTTTTTCTTTTTTCTTTTTCTTTCCTTCTTTTTCCTTCACAACATGTATTTTCAGACATATTGGCATGGGGGATTGTGAGTAAAACTGTTATTGGTTTCTTTTGATTTAAGCGTAGGTCAATGCTCAAGTGAGGCTAAGGACCATTTTTACAGTGGTTTCCAGTGGAAAATAAATGAAGCAGGGATCTCCAGCTCAGGGGTCAGTCTGTTGTGTTATTTCAATCTTCACCAGGAATGCTCCAGGCATTCTAGGCATTCCTGGAATTCTGACATTAGCAATGATCCACTTACTCACTCTTTGTCCTCTCTCTCTACCACATTACTCTCCTCCTGTTGACCTTTGTTCTCACACCAAGCCATACCATAAGGTCAACCAACCAAGATATTGAAAGGCAGCCTTCGGAAAAGGCACCTGCTGCCCTGTGAAGTGCTATGGTCTGTGCGTGCAGGAGTTGACTCTGCATTCACGAAATATTTCTTAAGTCATAGTTGTTTCATTTAGGATCTACAAATAAATTTCCATGCTTCACAAAGAGAGTCAAAATTCTCTTGATAATTTAGTCAGAATTCTGTCACATTATAAAAATATTTTTGGAAATGCACATATACGCATGGAAGAGCAAACCATCTTGGCTCAAACTGGTGTCTTTCAAAGAAAATTATTACAAACATATCCATATGACAGTAGCATTTGTGATGGTTCTGTTATCATCCAATATTTCTCAAAGTGGAAACATTGAATAAATATAAATGAATGTACAGCAAAATATTTAGTAGACTCTAAGACCAGAATAATACTTGCCAACACATTCATGTACTTATATATTCATTCAACAAACAAATGTTGAATACCAGCTGAATATAGAAAATAGTAAGGAGCTTGAGGATTAATCTCTCTTTTTTGAAAATTGTAATGAGCACAATTGAGTGGTTGTGGCAAGTCTTTATTCAAATTACCCAGAGAAAGATGAAGCTAAACTGCCATCATACTCTTCCCACATTGTCAGACGGAACTCATGCTATTTCCAAGGAATACAGATCAGTGAAGATATTTCAGAAGAACTTATGAAAGCAATCCACTTAGTGGGTGCTGTGCTCCATTAGTACGCATTGATAATGCACTGATTTTGTTGTTTCGTTTTAAGTCAGGTGAAGTGACCCCAAATCTTTAATTCCCCAAATGAGACAAAAAGGTCAAGGGATGAAGCAGCTGGCAAACACAGATCTATTATCAACAGAACATTAAATCTACTTTGCATTAGGCCTTACATGAGAAAGAAGGAGGGTTTGTGCCTCTCTTACAAGAATGAAATAATTTTCTTATATCCATTGTAAGACATATGCTTGGTGAAAAAATGATCAGAAAGTTATGCCTGCTCAAATTTGTTTCTCCTGGCAAAAGTCACCAGGGTCAGAATATCAGATGAAAACATATTTTCTGGGATTACATATTGTTTTTCTCAGGAATTTTGTTTCAAAATCCATTCTCTGATGGAAGCACTGACACTTAGGGGATTTTATGCAGAGCAAGAGAAAAAAACATTGCATAATTTGGCACAAGGTAGGGAGTGCAGGTACAAAGGAATGACTGAATCAGGGAGCCCAGTGTAACCATTCCACAGGACAGGAAGCAGGACTGCTCCTGAACAGGAAGTAAATAACCAGGAACAAAAGGGGCAGGCACAGAAAATTGCTTTTCTTTCTTTTTAAAAAAATATTTACTTATTTTATTGGAAAGGCAGATGTACAGAGAGGAGGAGAGATAGGAAGATGCTCCCTCCGATGATTCACTCCCCAAGGCCAGTGCTGCGCTGATCTGAAGCCAGGAGCCAGGAACTTCTTCTAGGTCTCCCACGCAGGTGCAGGAGTCCAAGGCTTTGGGCCATCCTTGACTGCCCTCCCAGGCCACAAACAGGGAGCTGGATGGGAAGTGGAGCTGTCGGGGTTAGAACCGGCACCCATATGGGATCCTGGAGCGTTCAAGGCGAGGACCTTAACCATTACACTATCGCGCTGGGCCAACGGTTTGTTTTTCAGAGTGACTCCAATCATTCATCTGATCCATCACATCCTTCCAAAGGGTGTTGTCATCCTGTCTTCTGCAGCAAAATGGATGAAAATGGAGACTACTCTGCTTAGTGGAATAAGCCAGTCCCCAAAAGACAAATAGCATCTGTTTTCCATGATTGAGAAAGTACAAAAAAATGCAAGATATATGAGGGAAACAAACATTTTGAGATTTAATTTTCATTTATACCCTTTGTATTTTTTAATTTACTACTTAAATTCTTCATTTTGTGGAGAATTAAGCTTGTGGTTATAGAGTAAATTGAAAGAATATCACTGTTAAAAGAAAAATAGTAGGAAGGGAAAAGTCAGGAATGAGGATAGGAAGAAGTATAGGGTGAGAAGTACCATTATGCTGCACACTCTATGCAAGAAATCTGTGAAATTCACTCCCCATTTTTTAAATTAAAAAAAAAAACGAAAGGAATACTTGAAAGAAAATTGTTACTAATAATTGCACTGTTTAGGCTTAATGGAGCTTCCATTTTAGCTCCGTATATAGATGATTCCTGTCTGGGACGCTTGGAGTTTCTTGGAAATAACTGGAGTTTCTCTAGACAGGAGTTTTAAAAGAATGGATTTGAGAAACAGACAGATAACAATGAAATCCGTGACATAACACCAGTTGGTCAGTGAATTAGTTAACCTTTCGAAGTTGCAACTTACCTATCAAATCAGTTACATCTTCTTCATTACTATGTTGATACAATGAAGAGAGACAAAATGGGAGGACCAGAAGAGATTAAGTCATTGCTCTCAAAATGATCCTGCCTTTTTGTAAATATAACCCACACTAGTTCGTTGTCACATGGCTTGTCTAACTACAACATGCTCATCCCAGTGGTTGTTAATGTGACTTAATTGTGATTTGCACTGAGCAGTAAAATGATGGTTTCCACCAGAGGCATTTTGGACATCATGTGATTCTATTCACTATCCTTCAGATTCACTGCTGTACTAGAAAAATCAATTACAGTCAGTTCTGGCAAAACAAAAACATACACAGTCCATGTAAACTTGTCGTTAGACTCAGAGACAACCTGCAGACTTGAAAGCAAGAAATTCATGTCTGACTGGTGAAAACAACTGATTTGGGTAGTGTTTATAACGAACGAACAGCATTCAAAAAGCGTTTGTTCATTTCCTTTGTAGAGTTTTTGTGCTAGATAAATGACGTAATATAAATGAATTCCTGAATCAGTGGTTGGCACATACTTGATTGCCACTACCCCCTCCTCCTCCTTGTCTACATATGTTTTTGTTGATTTAACAATTTTTGCTTGTGTGTGATTTTTTTTTTAAACTTGGGGATCAAATGTTTACTGGATGGAATTGTTAATCAGGTTTCTGACCATAATGGTTTCTCTAACTGTCTGAGTCCATAATTGGATGGATTTTTCTCTGTAGTCTTTCCATAATAAAGGCCCTGGTACTAAGTGTGAGGCCCTCCTTCATTAAATTAGTTAGTGGTTAAATGTAGCTCTTTTGCCACAAATTGTGATCCACAGACAACAGAGAGAGGCCTCAAGCTTGCCAGTTCCCAAATATTTAGCTGTGCTCCATAGAAACAAATATGAAGGAGATAAAACCAAAAGATCCTGCCCTGAAGGAAGGCCATTGTGCAACGAGTCTACTGGTTAAACAGACTTCATCTTTAAATCAGTCTGTTGTTTCCACTTCTATCAAGCCCAATGACTGGCTACAAAGAAAATTTGAAATATGCTGATTGCTACATTGACGGTTGTGTCAGAGACCTGTTGAATCTTAATTTGGAAGTAGGTTTTAAGAAAAGATCCCAGGAGGTTCAATGAAAAGAAATCACAAAGCAATTCTGTGAAATATCTATCAGGGTGAAACTGTCCAAACAGAATTGGGAAGCAGCCAAGAAAGGTGTGGCGAGACCTAACTGAATTGAAACAAGAACAAGAAGCGAGACACGGCTGCTCAGATGCGTTTCCCTGATGGTTGTCTTCTTCACACCCTTCCAGGTTGATGGGTCCTGCCTTTCTATGAGGCAACTTTAATGCAATTTACCTTTACAAATTATATTTTATTTTGACATACTTCTATAGTTGAAGGACACAGGGTGGTGACTCCATTGGATAAGAAAGATGGTTAGTCCTTCCAAGAATGCAACAAAAAAGTGGAAACTGAGAAGTGCAAAATGAAAAAGACTCATTATAACCTACCCTCTCATTTATGAGGGTTGATTTTTGGTAAAATTGACAATGTTTATTGAGCACAGAATCAGAACTATTTCAACAAATCCATAGGAATCTAAAATAATTAATAGAGCTAACAGTGTTTATTTTCATTGCATACACCAACTATTTCCTGGTGAGTGGGAGGCAGATTGAGTTCAGCTTTTCTAGCATAAAATGTGTATCACACACAATAGAATTATTTGGAAAGGGAAGTTTAATTAGGAACACTGACAACATCTCATAGGGGATGTAGAAGGATTCAGAAGGTGAGAACTTCAGGAGACAGCGGTCTTTATGAATAATGCAATAGCTAGACTTGACCATTCTCTTTCTGTAGATTTACATTTCTGAAAACAAAGGGTCAAAGTACATGGGAAAAGCATTTGAGGGCCCAAGCATCTGAAAACCCCTAAGCGGGCAGAGTTAGCCTCCACAATATATTTGCAGCCTGCCTTCCCAACTCAGTTCCATTCACACAGCCTCTGAACCACAACAGACATTCGTCCACAGGAGATCCCACACAAACATGCTGAACTTTCCCTGCCCCATCAGTTCCCACCCCATCCCCCAAGCCCCCAGCCCCCTGGATGTATGGCCCTTGTTAGCATGCTAGAAGCCAGTACAGTTGCCAGCACCTCCATTGAGCTGAATGTGATTATCAGAGCCTCTAAATTTCATGATGTTTTGTTCATTTTCCTTGATTTTCTACTTTTTGTGATAGCATCCAAGATTATATCAAATGGCTTGTGGAAAACAGTATTGAAAGATAGGTTTGCAACCAGTGTTTGGGGAAGTAACTAAATCCTCACTTGGATAATCATATCCCTTAACACAATCCCCTAGTTACTGTTGCAGCTGTTTCCAATTCAGCTATTACGTACACTGGAAGGCAACAACATGTTGTTCCTCATTGATAGCCCAAGTTTTGGGGTATTTACCACTCCTTTGGGAGACTTATGTAGAGTTCCTTGCTCCTGGCTTTGGCCTGGTCTTGGTCCTGGGTGTTGAAGGCATGTGGAGTACAGACCACTGGACGGAATCTCTTTGGCTCTGTCACTCTGCTTTCCAAACAAAATGCTTATCACATGAATATTTAAATTTCAAAATCACAGGTTATTTTTAAGCAAAATTTTAAAATCCATGCACATGAAAGATTTTCAAAACATTGATGGAAGGTATGTGTCATGAAAAGGCTACATGTGAATTTTGAATTTACTTGAACAAAAATCAAGTTATCCTTCAACTTCGCTTTTCATGAATTGGATAAAGTATGTTGTACCAGTCAGGTATAATTACTAGCACAAATATGCTAGATAAACTATTTGTGAATGTAGAAGGTTTATTTAGGTTTCTGGTTTTGGAACCACGATCACAGCCAGGTTGCTCCTCTGGCCTGCCAACCCACAAGCCTTTTGGAACAAGTGCAGAAGAAGGATCGCCTGATGAACCTGGAAGCAGAGACAGCAACCAGAGTCCTAGCCCAACTGAGGATGATATTATCCATTATCTGTGTGATTTGCATTCCAGAGTACATTTCTAATCACCTAGTGACCTCTCACTTGGTCCATCATCTAAGTACTGTAATTGAAAGGTGCTCCAACCTCTCCCAATAGTGTCCTCCTTGCACCAAGCCTTTACCACATGAGCTTTAAGGGCACACTGAAACTAACATCCAAATTGTAGCATTCTGCCTCTGGCCTTGTGAATTAGGTATTCATCTAATTCTTGAAAGTTTAAAAATTATGACTCAATATGACATTAAACAGCCCCAAATCTATAACCTCATCTAACACCGAACGTATACTCTTTCAGTAGTGATTCCATGATAAACATAGCCAAGTTACATGCTTCCAAGTTAATGGTGAGACAGACACATAATAGGCATTTTCATTTGAAAACAGGAGATAAGAAAATAGAAAGGATTATTACAACCATAGCTTCCATAATCAGTCCTCAGAGAACTACCTCACAGGACCACACACATGTGACAAGGGCCTCCCACAAGGCCCACTTTCTCATTGCCAGAACTGGATCAAACTTCCAACAGCACCAAGCCTTAACAGATCGGTCTTTTCAAAGACTGAAGCAGCTCTCTTAATGAAAACATGTCTACCAGACCATTATTCCTGACTTCAAGCTGTGCATCCAATGCCTCTGTATGTCAAAAACATAAACAAGGCACTCAGGACAATTATTTATAAATAGAAATAGTCAAGGTAAATAGCAAAATCAAACAGAGGCATTAGCTTTTTTGTTTTGTTTTTCAGGTTCACATTGCTCATTTGTTGTGTTTTATTTGAAGTTCTCTAGGCAGCACAAATACACAGTTTTGAAAGAGTAAAGTATTTCCAAAAAGTTTGCTATAGAGTCATCTACTCAAATACCCAGGATGACCATTTCCAATTTTTGCCTCTTTGATTTTGTCTTATTCGCACATCTCTAAGTGCTCGGTTGTTATTTTCTTAATTGTCTTTAATCCTCTGGCCTTCTCTACTGCTTCCTCACTGTAAAACTTAAGAATTTAACCTTTTTTTTCTCTTGCCTGTCATGAAGGTCTGGTTCTTGTCCCTTTTCCTCTAATGTAGCCAAAACTTTATTTGATTAGGACAAATTCAATGGTAGCGCAGTTATAATCCAATTTAACATATATTGATCCACTTTCCTTTTTTAAAAAATCATTTCCTTTCTTTACTTTCTAAATGTTTATCAATAATTAAACTTCATAATCCCTTGTGAGTATTTGCAGATCTACTAAGTGGTCAATCAATTTTCTCCCACTGAAAAAATTTGTCTTGATGGTTTTTGAACTGCCCTGGTCTGGCCTTGCGTTTTTCATTGTTCAGTTGCCCAGTGTGCACATGTTGTCCATCTCTGCGGCTTGGGAATCTCATTTTTGCTTTCCTTGGTATCATGGAAGAACCGCCAGCACCTCACCCTCTGTGGGGGAAATAAGTAAAAACTCCTGTGGAAATCATTCAAAGAAGGTAAATTAGGGGTGAGTGGGAAAATGCAGCAACATACCTTAGGCTTGATTACTGTCTGGTGAAATATAGAATGCCACAAATAACTTTCAGTGAGCATTTTGAAGGCTCTGTTCCATTGTTTTCCAGTTCCTACTTGTGATTATTGAGGCCTGATCTTTCATGCATGAGCAGTAATCTTATCTTTGAAAATTTGTGTGACATTTACTTTGTGTGCAGTGGTTGGAACTTTCACAGTGATGTTGCTTGGTGTGGGCACACAGTGGTGCATTGCTCTGAGCAGCTGATACAAAGTCTCATCATGAGTGTTCTAAAATCCACAAACATGTGCATCATGCAGTGCATTAAGTTGCTGAGTGAGAAGCTCTCATCCTTCTCTGACTGTCTTTGTGAGTGCTGGCTGCTCTGCTGCCAATCCAGTTCCTGTTAATGTGCCTGAAAAGGCAGCAGAAGCTGTCCCAGGTACTTGGCCTCTGACAACCACGGGGGAAGATCAGAATGGAATCCTGGCTCCAGGCATTGATTTGGCTCAGGCTTGTCTGTTGCCATTGGTTGGGGAGTGAACCAAGGTGGGAGCAAGAGAAGAAATCTGCCTTTCAAATAAAGAAAGACATATCTAAAACTACAGATTTTCCGAAAATCTTGTGTGTGACATATTTTCTAAGTGACTTAAAATATTTGCTATTACAGAATTGCTTTGAAGTATAGGCAGCTAAATTAATACTCACATAATTTGTTTTCTTGATAATAAGTAGTCTGAATTTTTAGAAGCTACAAAATGGTGAAAATGTGCATTCACTCTATAATTTTCAATATGAACATTTGAAATCTTGAACCCTACAACATGCCAGTTGTTCGACAACAGCTTGGAGACCTAAAACAGTAGAGGAGTGACACCAACAGGAAAGAGCTAAACTATTCAAACCAAACAATTAAAGATAGAAGAATTTGAAGTTGCTTGATCCCATTCTTACAAATTCATGGCATAATTTTGATAAGTAACAATGTGGCAGATTATCAAGGCCACAATAATGGCATACACTCAAGGTACAGTTAAGGTCATGCACTAAGTTTAGGAAGGATACTAGGGAAATTTCCACAAATATGAGATTTAAGCATTTACATCAAATCTGTACTAAATAACTCTTCCAACAAGTATCAGGAGCACATAAAAGAGATGGGGAAGAATGCCCCCCTGCTTTCCAAGGAAGAAAATACTGTAAATTAAAGAATATAGAATTATAATTACAGAAAGCTTTGATTAACTTGCCCATTCAACTGTATGTATAATTAAAGGTCACCAAACTTTAATGGGTGACATTAGGCAGAACTGTTCCAGTACCAAAATTATTCCTGAGGGAAATTAGAGTTTGCCAGTTGGAGTTCATCTCTAACCTTAGTGGGCCAAAGCCAGACTTAGAACAGGGCTTTTCTGGCGCTGGAAGAACTTTGGGATATGGGTGACTTCCAGTTCCCCCTTTGATCAGAATATCTTCCGCAACTGCTGCTATCAATCATTGATTGCTTCCTGTCTCCAAGTCCCTCCCTCATTTCCTGAAGAAAGTGAAATTCTTGGCTCTGACCTTGAACCTTTCCATTTTTTTTCTTTTCTTTCTTTTTTTTTTTTTTCTACATCTCCTTCAGTTCCTTCAAGGCTCATTTAAAATGACTTTCTTAGAGACTAAAAGCTTCACTCCAGCTCCCAAAGAAAAGTCCTAAATCAGATTTTACACTCTTTGAAATGATACACAAGAAAGCAACAGGCAAGATGATGGAAGAAATGACATTGTACATGGTTAGGTACACCATTTGTTTGCTTTAACTAAGATTATTGTGGTCCTCTGTGATAAAGAGATAGTTCAAATTAAATAATTCATTGCAGTCTCCCTGTTCTTGGTACCATACCCCCTCATTCCGTGCTCAAACTTGCTTATTTATGGATGATAGAGATGAAGGAGAAATTACTTCTATTTCATACAGTATTTCTTATATTTAATAAATTGCATATTTCATTTCTAAAAGATAATACAAGAAAATAACATAAAGGGAAATTTAAAAACTGCGTCATGATTTATTATTGGCTCACAACGATAACTTTAAGTGTTGCAATAAATTTGTCATCATCAACAGTGTATATGCGTGCATGTTTGTGCTTAACTAAAAATATGAGCCAGTATTATAACCAAACCACACATATATGTCTGGATCCTAAGTGTTGGGTTCAATGTATCTTTCACATCATTAAATACTTGATGAAAACAGTATTTTTACAGGAATAAACAACCATTCATCATTTAGACATATTCTTTACATTACTGTTTGTTTTTGGACATTAATATTTGTCCCAGATTATATGTTAAAACATTTTGAAACTTCATTACATGAACTGCTATGTATTTTCTGATTATTTCCTTTGGATTAATTCCAAGCAGTAGAAATACTGAGCTCAAAGTACTTGGTTACTACTGGCATTCTTGATATATATATTGCCTAACTACATTTTAATAAGGCTGCATAAGTTTTCACTCACATGAGAGACTATGAGAGTGTTATTCAAACATTAAGGATATTAATGCTTTTAATAGATTTTATGGAGTTATAATTCACAGGTAGTAAATTGATTGTCTTTATAATGTTCTTTGCATCTATAAAAGCATTATCATAACCATGAAAATGAACACCGTCATTACTCCTCAAAACACCTTTCTTCTCCTTTATATTATCTCTCTTTTTCACCCCTTCATGTTCTCTGATTTGCTTTCCATTACTCTAAGTTGGTTTCTATTTCAGAAAATGGTATCATTTAGTAGGGACCCTTCTTGGTATAGTTTCTGTCACTTGCCATTACTTATTTTGAGATTTATGCATGTTTTGACATATATCAATCTTTCATTCCTGTATACTGCAAAGTAGTATTCTATGGTAGGAACACAAACTTGTTAACACCTTAACCTGTTGATGGAAATTTAGATTGTTTCTATTTTAAGTTGTTACAAATTGAGCTTACACAAACTCTGTTGTGTAAGATGTTGTATAAACATATCCATTTATTTCACTTAACGAACTAAGTAGGAGAGGAATTATTGGTTCATGCACACATATTTATGTGCATATATATATATACATATATCTAATTTATCTTTTTCCTTCTTTAATAAACTACCAAACTGTTTTCTAAACTATTATTCTTGTATATTCTTGTAATGTCTTTTAAATTTTAGCTATTTCAAGAAGTATATAATGGACAGTATTTTCAATTTTAGTGTATGTTTCCTATTTTACATATGTAAAAATTTAGTTCAACTATAAATAACAAGAATAGTACATTGTGTCCAAGTAGGATCCAGCCAGGAAGGCATAAATTACTTCAATATTTGAATACCAAAAAAAAATTCACCATATTAACAAACTGAAAAATGTCTATACTGACTGAAAATGCAATTGACAGTGTAGCCCTCTCATAATAATAATGAAAAATAACTCAGTATATTAGAGATATAGGAGAATTGTTCTCTCTGATAAAATATACATATGAAAATTTACAAATGCCATCATACATAATGATAAAAGTCTGAGTATTTTTCCCCTTAGATTAGGAATAAGACAAACATGTTTGGTCTCATAACTTCTATTCTGAATCATCCTGGAAGTTCCAGCAGGGCAAAATGCCAAGGAAAAATGCAGCCAGATTTGGAAGAAACAAATTAAACTGTTTGCATTTGAATTCAACGTGAATGCCAATATAGAATATCAACTAGAGTTTTAAAAAACTTCCTAGAACCAATAAGGGAGTTTTTAAAAATGCACAAAAATCACATTAATAAATCAATTATAATTCTACTTGTCAACACCAAATTGTAGGAAATTAGTATCTAGAAACACATGTAATACAACGCAATACTTAATTTCAAAAATCTAAAACTAATAAGAAGAATTTGAAAACAAGAGATATGAGGCTCGTATGCTGAAACTTTGAAAGTTACTGAGAAAAATGAATTGAAAGATATTTCTTACTCAAGGAATAAAATAACTCAATCTCATAAAAGTCATGTTGTAAAAGGCTTGTTTATTTGAAAAGTAAAGTTGGAGAGAGAGATATGGAGAAAAAGAAACATATTCTATCTACTATCCTACTCCACAGTTCACATCACAGTCAGGGCTGAGCCAGGCTGGGAACTTCTTCCAGGGTTTTCCTCCATGGGTAGAAGGGCCCAAAATACTTGAATCATCTTCCACTGTTTCTCCCAGGCCATTAGTAGGAAGCTGGATGGGGATGGGACAGGAACCAAAGTCAGTATCAGATGCTGGTATTGTAGGCAGCAACGCTAGCTCTTATGCCACAATCACAGTACTGGCTCCTAAAAGTCCTTTACAAAAAAAGATTGATTTATTATTGTTTGAAAGGCAGAGTAACAAAGAAGAAGAGGATGAAGAAGAAGGAGGAGGAGGAGGAGAAGAAAAAGAAGAAGAAGAAGAAGAAAATGAAAGGAGGAGAAGGAGGAAGAAAAAGAGGAGGAGGAGGAAGAAGAAGACAGAAAGAGAGAGAGAGAGAGGGAAATTTTCTATCCACTGGTTCACTCCCTAAAGGGCCACAGTGGCCACAGGCAGGCTGGTCCTAAGCCAGAAGGCAGGAGATTCCTCCAGGTCTCCCCTATGGGTGCAGGAGCCTAAGCACTTGATCCATTCTCTGCTGCTTTCCCAGGCCATTAGTAGAGAGCTAGGCCAAAAGAGAAGCAGCTGGGACTTGAACTGACAGCCGTATATGCCAGTACTGGTGGTGAAGCCATTAACCTACTAAGCCATAGAGCCAGTCCCAAGGTCAATTATTTTTATAGGCTATTTAGACAGACTCTAATAAAAAGATACCTTCAATCATATACAAACTTTAGCTTAAAAAGATAATAAATCTTTTTAAAATAAAAAGTAAAAATAAAGTTAAAAATGTAAGAAGAAAATAAAGGGAAATATTTTGCAGATTTTGCAGTAACATATTTTCAGATGTTGTTAAACTTGTAACCTATGAAAAAAATCGATTAACCAAACTTAATCCAATTAAAATGGGTGTGTTTGAAAACAAATTTACTTAAGGAAATTAAAAGATAAAACAAAAGCAAAGGGCTCCGGGTGGTGGCCTAGCAGCTGGAGTCCTCCCTCGCCTTGTTTGCGCTTGGGTCCCCTATGGGCACCAGTTCTAATTCCGGCTCCCATCCAAAGCTCTGTGGCCTGGGAAAGCAGCGTGACCTAAAACATCGGGACCCTGTACCTGTGTGGGAGACCCAAAGGAGGCTCCAGGCTTCTTGCTTTGGATCAGTGCAGCTTGAGCCATTTTGGCTACTTGGGGAATGAATCATCTGATGGAAGATTTTTCTCTCTATCTCTCCTCTCTGTATATATGACTTTGTAATAAAAATAAAGTAAACCTAAAATAATATATATAAGCAGAAAGAAAATATTTATAAATTGTGTCTATACAGAATTTCTCCTTAGAATGCAGAAAAGAATTTTCAAAATCCAATGACAAGGAAATAATTATTTTGGTCAATGAGTCTTTAACAAATGCACCAAAAGACACAATGGATGATAGATAGTCTCTTCAATAAAATAGTTTTTTTTCTTTTCTTTTTCCTGAAAATGAAGAGCCTCATGACAAGGAATGAAATTTATGCTTATTTCAAAAGTGTAAACATAAATTCAAAATGGGTAAAATGTAATCATATGATTTGGAATCACAAAATAACCTATAAAAATATAGTAGAAAACTTGGTGTTGATATTGGCAATTATTATTATTTTTAAAATTTAGGTAGGGTACAGAAATAAAGGAGAGAGAAAAAAATAATCTGGTTAAAAATGAACAAAGGAACTGAATAGACATGTCCCCAGAGAAGACAATCGGTCAACATCACTCATTTTCAGGGAAATGTAAACTGGAATCATATTGATATATTACTTCATGTTATTAGGATAGGCTTTAGCAAAAACAAACAAAACTGGCATTAGCTGTGCAACATATGGAAAAAAATAAAACTGTTGGTGGAAACAGATTGACGTTAACTACTGTGGAAAACCACATGAAAGTTCCTATGGAAATAAAAGACTTCATCTTGTGTATGACCCAATGTTACCTTTCTCTCTCTCTCTCTCTCTCTCTCTCTCTCTCTCTCTCACACACACACACACACACACACACACACACACACACACAGTGAGCTCACAACAACCAAGATCTGGAAACAACTGAAGAGCTTGCTGAAATATAAATTGTGGCATGTGTATACAGTGGGATTCTAGTCTGTTTTTTAGAAGAAGGAAATTTTGCCACTTGTGACATGTACGAACCCTGAGATCATTACGCTAATTGAAATAAGCAAGACTTGGAAGGGAAAGCATGGACTCACACATTAGAGGTAAAGGGGTACAGATTTGGGAAAATGGGAAACAATAGCTTAAAGGATACAATGCTTTATGTGTATAGGTTGTTTAACTCTAGAAAGCTGATACATAAGATTCCATGTTGGAGCTACGTTTCAAGTTTAACGGTTTGCTTCCAAACTAGCTCCCTATTAATATACCCAGGGAAAGCAGTAGAGCATGGCCCATGTTGCTGTGGGCCTTGGACCCATAGGGGAGACCTTGATAGGATCCTGGATCCCTGGCTATGGCCTGAGTCAGTTCCAACCATTGTGGCCATTTGGGGAGTGAAACGAAGGATAAGAGTGGTTTACTCTCTCCCTCTTACCGTTACTTTGTATTTCAAATAAATTAACTGAAAGCCATTTAAAAAATTAAATGTATTGTGTTGTACACCTCATTTGCTGAGACCAGGTTTTAGGCACGTGTAAAATGCAGAAAGATGAAAGATATGAATGATGATTTGCTTGATGTAGTAATCATTTCACTCTACATAATATGGACATTTAATGTACACAGCATGAGGGGTGTGTATATATATCTTTTATATATACATCATATACAAAATAAAAATGAATAAAAATATTTTGTTATCCTTTTCTTTTGGGGGCTTCTTTATTTAGAAATTTTTACATCATATCAATTGAAACATGTTTTCATAATATATGGCAATCTTATGGAACATTTTTCTTTTTCACAAATGTAGAGATATAAGATCAAATCCCATCTTGATGTTGACTTTTTGGGAAGTCTTTTTTTTTTTTTTTTACGTAACTTTGAAAGCAACACAAAATTTATGTATACAAGATATTCTATCTTCAGGAATCTGTTTTACTGTGAAAAATTGCTGTTGTATTTGACCTTACCATCATCCCGACTCCCTAACTCTGAATAATTTCTGTATTCTGGGGTGGCTAGTGTGAACAGTAAGGAAGCAGGGTGAGGGAAATATTGTTGGGCATCATCTCGGACGTAATCCAGAAGTTGTGACTTTTAAGTGAATGGGGTATGTGAATGCTTTTCAAATGTCTGTGTTGGTCAGGAAGCTCTGTTTTAGTTGACATGGTGAGTTCTTCATTCCCGAACATCCTGTGCCCTATAGTCAGCTGTGAAACTCTGACAGTTCTTTGAGTAATGTCAAAGAAAAGTATTAAAATAGATAGTTGATAATTGACTAATTTGGAGGAACCAATTTTTCAAAATGAAACCTAATCCTAAGCAAATAATAGAGGCAAAAAGATGCAGATGATTTTTATTCTTACATTTACATAAAACTCATTTTCCGTCATTGTACACAATAGCATTTTAAGACAAAAAAATATTTTAAAATAAGAATAAAGGAAAGTTGCAATCCATCTAAGGAATAAAAATAACTTGGCATTCAATGCCATCTTTTAGAAACTAGACAAATACGGTTTTTCATTAAGAGTGTAAAGTTGGGGCCTATGTAACAGATCAGTTAGCTAATCCTCCACCTCCAAGTGCCAGCATGCCGTATAGGTTCTTGTTTGTGTCCTGGCTGCTCCATTTCTGATCCAGCTCCCTGCTAATGGCCTGGGAAAGCAGTAGAGGGTGACCCAAGGTCTTGTCCCTTATATCCACTTGGGAGGCCTAGAAGAAGTTCCTGACTCCTGGCTTCAGATCGGTTCAGCTCCAGCTGCTGTAGGCATTTGGGAAGTGAACCAGCAGATGGAAGACTTTCCTCTTTCTGTCTCTCCTTCTCTCTGTAAATCTGTCTTTTCAATAAAAATAATAAATCTTTTTTTCTTTTAAAGAGAGACAATATTTAGGTTTGACCAAATTTTTTAAAAAAATGTGAAGTGACGTATTATTTTATTTTTGCTTCTCCTAATATTTCCATCTTATGTGGTCAGTATTCTATCCTAACATCATCATGTTTAAAGCTTCTTATTCATAATAATGGAAATTGTAATAATATTGCTATATTGATACTTTATTTTCTGCAAACACAGACTTTAAATGTCTAAGTAATTCTTCTAAAATTGCTTGTTATTAAAATTATTTGCAGTACAGTTAATCAAAAAATGAATATTTTAAAATGCTGAATAGATATTTTCTAAAATGGGGAGCATTTTATGGAGATGTATCACTTAACAAGCATTAGTCTTCTTAGGTGAAGTAGTGAATTTGTTGTTAAAGTAAAGCACATTTTAGCCTTGTTCCTATTTTGTTTAAACTGTCACACTTAAGAATTTTATCATGTAAGAACATAAAAACGGAAGGTTTTTTTTTTTTTCTTTTTTGGCAATGCTGTTTAATTCTCCAGTTTTTCCAGCTGGGGAGGGTCATGTCTTTCTTTTGCAACACAGAAGAAGACTGGTTGCCAAAGGGTTGGGATGGCAAGCAGAACTACCAGTGATTTCTCTTGAGGATTACACTAATAATTAGAAAAGAGTCTGAACATTTCTTTTATTAAAACCACTGTTGAGGGCTCGGCATGGTGGCCTAGTGGCTAAAGTCCTCTCCTTGAACAGCCGGGATCCCATATGCAATAAAAATAAAATAAATCTTAAAAAAAAAAAACACTGTTGAATAGCTCTACAAATGTTTTATGTATCCCTACCTACACATGCAACTCAGCTGGTATGTTACCAGAGTTAATGGCTTTCAAATGTGGCTCTGCACCAACATTATTAGTTGGGAATTTTTTTTAAGGTTTATTTATTTTTATTGGAAAGTCAGAAATACAGAGAGAAGGAGAGACAGAGAGGAACATCTTCTGTCCACTGATTCACTCCCCAAGTGGCTATAATGGCTGGTGCTGAGCCAATCCAAGGCCAGGAGCCAGAATCTTCTCTGTCATGTGGGTGCAGGGTCGCAAGATTTTGGACCATCCTTGACTGCTTTCCTAGGCCACAAGCAGGGATCTGGATGGGAAGCAGGGTTGCTAAAATTATGACCGGTGCCCATATGGGATCCCAGTGAATAGGAGGTGAGAACTTTAGCCACTAGGCTACTACGGTGGGCCCAGGAATTTACTATAATGATGGAAATCCTTGAGCCCTATTCAAGAATCATTTTTATAACACCCACTCATGGAAATAATATGCAAAAGTATTTTTGTAATCTTAATAAATCCTGGATTTGCCTGCTCCTAACAAATAGCACAGAAAATGTCAATTCTGCTTGCTCTTTGGAGCGACAAGAGCTTCTCCTCTGCCTGTCTACACTCATTCTCCATAAATGCTCTGGAATCCAGGATTATTGGGATAAGGCTAACAAAGGGACAGAGAACCTATGGCTAAGTGTGGTGCCAAAGGTCGTTTTCTGATACACTATCTCCTGTACAAGGCTTTAATTCCTCCAAAGCCTTACTTGCATAGGAAGAAAACAGAGATATAAAGAAGTTTGTAAGCTAACTTCAAAAGATAGCATTTCAATGTAAGGAGAGTGCTGCCAGGCCTGCTATCTGGAAAAACTGTCAATGATTCTCTACTCTTGGGAGGATTTTTCCAAGCCACAGGAAGGGACACAGGCAGTAACAAGCCAACTAAGATAAGAAAGAAAAAACTGAAATAGCTCTGTGAGAATAAAAAGACATTGTCATCAGAGGTTTTTACTAGCTTTAGGAAAAAAAAATAGCTTTTACTCCTGTGCTTTTTTTCCCTAATGATTTATTATTTTTATTTCAAAGTAAGAATTTACAGAGGGAGAGAGAGAGAGAGAGAGAGAGAAAGAAAGAGAATCTTTCCTTGCTGACTTATTTAGCAAAAGGATACAGTTCCTGGAGCTTAGGCTTGTCTGAAGCTAGGAACCAAGAGCTTCCTTCTGGTTTCTCAAGCAGGTGCAAGGGCCCAAGGACTTGAGCCATCCTCTACAACGTTCACAGACACACAACCATGGAGCTGGATCAGAAGTACAGCTGCTGGGACTTGAACCAGCATCCACAGGGGAAACCAGTACCACAGACAAAGACTCAACCTCCTATGCCATGGTGTCATCCCTTCCTGTGCTTCTTAATCCATTTACTATATACTTCACTAGCCATTTCAGATGAATTCTGGTTTCTGTGTTTTGATTCTGTTAGAAAGTATTATCATATAGTTTCAATCATAAAATTATGGACATGTTTCAAATTCTTTTTATTCAAACGTATACTCCTATTGCCACTTCAGAATGCCTGATCCCATCCACATGACATCCAAAGGCTTCATGCTTCTGACTCACACAGTGAGACATCAATTAAACTGGGTTAATACAAAACCTTCCAGCTAAGCACTTTATTAGCTATAGCACCTAATGGTAAGATTTTTCTGGAAGAAATCATTAGTAATGCAAGTCTCAACAGATGTGTGTCTTAGATATCTAGTCTCAAAGATATTGGGTAGTTCATTCCATGTCACTGAATCTTAACGAAAACTTCACTGGGCTCTGCATTCTAAAAACATTACTTATTTTCATTTGTTTGAAAATCAATGTGTGTGTGTGTGTGTGTGTGTGAGAGAGAGAGAGAGAGAGAGAGAGAGAGAGAGAGAGAGAGAGAGAGAGTCTTGAGAGTCTTTAATTTGCCACTTTACTCCCCCAATGCTCCAAATATCTGGGGCTCTGGGCCAGTCCAAAACCAGGAGCAGGGAACTCCATCTAAGCCACAATCTTGAGCCACAATCTGTGGCCACCCAGAGTGTGCATGGGTAGGGAGCTGGATCACAAGTGAGAGCAGGATTCAAACTCAAGCATTCCGGTAGGGAATTTACCTGTCTCGGTTGATGATTGACCCCATTTATTCCTTGACTATAGTTTTATGAACTGTGTCATTTTTCAGACACTCCTTTAATAAATTCGGTGCTAAGAAATGTAGGGTGTTTGTGATATTTTCATTACTTTAATTATCTTCTGTTCCATTCTCAACATTATGTAATTTTCCAAGTTAAACATTTTGTTTTCAGCCTTGGGAGGAATTCATTGAGCCTTATAGGATTTGGGGAGTTTATCCTTTGAGGAAGCTAAAGAAAATGAATTCTGAAATGGATTTTATGGATTTTACATAGTTCACTAAAAAACAAACTCAAAACAATTCATTTTTGATCAAAAATACATGGAGAGTTGAAACTGCTAAGATAAAAAAAAAGACCGCTCTGAAGACTTGCTTTTCTTATGCAGCGCATTCTGCATTGGTATATCAGTCTTTGTGACCATGTTACAACATTCACAGGCACATCGAGCCATTCTCTTCTTGTTGTTCCTTTTCCATCTTCCTGGTCATGCAAAGACAACATTTGATTCCTGTAAAACCTGCTTTTTGCCTTAGCCATCATATATTCATCTCCTACAAGATATGCTTTGGGTGTATGAGGAGGGGAGCTGCTCTTTCCATTGAAGTGGGGGTAAGGTTCTGAGGTTCCTTAGACGTGGGTTGCATGTGAGGTCTAATAACTGCTTTGAAGGACCAAGTCTCTGCATTTTTGTCATTGTGTTCCCATCTATGTGATTTTCTGCAGTAATTTACTTGTCAGAGAGATCACAGGAAACTAGCAATTTTCTTTGTGCACAAAGCTCGGAATGGCTGTGACTGTCTTTTTCCCACAGGGCTCGAATCTTTCATTTGTCTAAATGGAATGATGGATGTGCAGGTATCACCATTTGGAATGCCAAGGCTGTTCTTTCATCCACACCTCCGTTTCCTTTGTGGCACAGCTTCTTTGGCTGAGATGCCCTGACAAGGGGGGCTTTGGGACCCAAGAAAGGACTTAAATGAAACTCTCAATGTAGGTTCAGTGGAAGTCAGGCTCCCAAATTGGAAACATTTATGCTGTTCAATATATCTTTGTATAAAATGGAGCCAAATGCTTTTCCTTGTGTTTATTCAAAAACATTGTTGAACGCAGGGAGCATTCCCAAAGTCTTCCATTTTCAGACAAGACATAAAACACGTTGCCTACACATGAGCCCTCTCCCTTTTCTAGATGAAGGATGTTAACCAAATCTTCTCTTAACTACTATTGGATGGATGGGGTTCATAAAAATTCTTCAATTGCCTTCCCAAAACACACTGCAGTTTTAAGTCCAAAGTGTGCTGACTGAGCATAGGGAGGATTAAGAATCTCATAGTTTTCCCAGGCTCAGTTCCTGTCCCATTCACACAATTCTTATAAATGACAGTAACCAAAAAGAAAAGAATTCAATGTGTAATAAGAATGTTTCACATGAAATTATTACATAGGTTTGTGACAGCTTCCAGAATCCTCTTTATAATCAGAACTAGCTAGAGATTTTGTTTCAATTTTGTTTGTGCAAGTGATAATGCACTTACTGTGCCTTAGAAATGTTGTTGTCATGATTGTGAACAGCTGGGGAAGTCAAAGCCAAGGACATTCCACCATGTGAATTTCATGCCCCCAATGACACCAAAGTCAAGGAAAAAGGAGTGGAGTGCAGACATTCATATTCAGCAAAGGATGTCAGTAAAAACCTATAGAAAAGGTGATATTGAATGCTGACATATTGAACCCTTCCTTACCTGAATGGGGGAAGTGAAATTTTGGTCAGACAAAACTCTTACCCTCTCTAATCTTGCACTTCACATTTCTTCTCTACGAGGCAAGTTCAGCAGAGATTTGTGAAGCGTCTACTCTGGTGAGGCACTAAGGGTCTGAGTAAGACCTGGTTCTTTCCGTAAGAGAGCTCATGAACTAATTAGACGAGGGAGATAGACTCAAACTGACAATAATACATTGTGTTAAGCATAAGCAGCAATGACAACATGCAATCGGCAATGGCAGCAAAGCAGAGAGCTCCAAAACACACTTTTTCATCTGCAGAGGAACTTGAGGATATTTCTGCCCAGAGTCAAGGTAATGACAAATGCTGAATCATGTCTAGCACATGAGATTTCTGAATAACACGAAAGTCATTCAGTCATTCATGTATTGCAAGCTTCTGTGGCTTTTATTCTATGCCAGGTGTTGAGATAATCTGATTTTCAATAGACAAATTTTAATTGACTTCTGAAGTAGTTGAGTGCTGAATACTACAAAGTAATTTAAAAGACTTTAAGCAGAATGTAGAAATTAAAATTGATTGTAAACAAGAACAATTTACTCTTGTTATGAGAAAAGAAAGAAATGTACTAGAAGAATCTTAACGCTGATTTTCAGAATCAGTGTGAGGTTTGACATTAGAGTCCAAAAATGTGCAACCTGTCTTTCACAATAAAACGAACACAACTGGAAATCATTATGCTTAGTGAAACAAGCCAGCCCCAAGGACAAATATCATGTTTTTCCTGATTTGTGGTAATTAATATAATGAATACAAAATGTAGTCTATATGAGAAGATAGACAGTTTTGAGATTTGACTGTTGTTCACAAGCCTCTGAAGAACCAGGGTTGTTCTTTTCTACTTTAGTATTTATTAAACTTTTTACGTACTTGATGGATAAACCGGCTTGTGATTACAACATGAACTGAAAATGTGTCATTGTAAAACTAAACAAAAAGTAAGGAGAAAGAAGGAGAAGAGATGGTGGGAGGGAGGGCAGGGTGGGAAGTACCTCTATCCTCCTAAATCTGTTTATATGAAATACATGAAATGTATTCACCTTCCACAAATAAGATGATTTTAGAAAGAATTATTTGAACATCTTATTTTTTTAAATCAGGCAAATAAGACTTTGAAGGATCAAGAATAGTAAAGACTCCCAACAGCTTCAGTAAGTACATGACAAGTATGTACTGATGTAGCTATTAGTATTAGATATGACTTATTCCAAGTCTGTTGTCTCTAAGTTTGCATTGAGTTGCAACAGATTTAAACCAAACTGGACTCACTGTTCTGGGAGCCAGGATGGAGGATATATAGGGGAGAGCCTCCTGGAGGAGGAATGAATGGAATATATGTCATTGATTCATGAGGATTCTTCTACAATGGAAAGGTGTATTTAATGCTGCAAGCCCCCCAAAGACAGGAACTCACCCAAGACTTCATGGCCGAAAGCTCTGTAGGATCTAGGAGAACTGACAGCTACAGAGGTTGCTGCCATAACAGACAGGAGACATAGAAACAGAAAGAATTCCATAGTGAGATGAAGTTAAATTTGGCTTGCTTTTGAAAGAGCTAAGTAAGAGCTCAGAAGTTGATTTTGATCTAAATCAAGATAGAGGTCAGTGCTTAAGACTTGTGATTTCATTTTCTGCATGTATTAGTTGTACTTCCTCTACCTTCTATTGTCTAGTGAGATTGAAGAGCCATTTGAAAGATTTCAACTCTTTGCTTCCATTATCTTGCTCTCCTATGTAACTCTGTATTTCATTCTATTTCTGATAATCAAAACAAGTATTATCATTTGGATTATTATTATTGGTCTCAAATTGGATGTAAATTAATCTTCAGTTGCCCAATCCAAAAACTGATAACTAAGAGAATAGAATGTGCCAGAGATTTTTTTTTATCTTGTTCTCAGATGTCATGTTTTCTTTATTCCAAGTTAATCACATCTGGGTCTGCTTGCTGGTGATTTCATGTGGTTTAAAGATTAGTCGCCATAAGTAACATTAAGTAAGATATCTCTTGTGTATTTTCATTCCTTTAAAATTGAGTGCCTAAGAATATAATCCATATAATTAGTTATATGGATGTTATCTCTCAACATGTAACACAAAATTAATATTCCTACTATTTTGAATTTTTCGTTTATGGGGCTGACACTGGGACTGAACAGGCTAATCCTCCACCTTCAAGTGCTAGCATCCCATATGGGTGCTGGTTAGTGTTCCAGTTGCTTTACTTTCAAACCAGCTCCCTGCTTCTGACCTGAGAAGGCAGCAGAGGGTGGCCCAAGTCCTTGGGGATCTGCACATTCCTGAGAGACCTTAAAGAAGCTCCTGGCTCCTGACTTCAAATTGGCTCAGGTCCAGTTGTTGTGGCCATTTGATGAGTGAACCAGCAGATGGAAGATCTTTCTGTATCTCCTTCTTTTTGTAAAACAAAACAGAAAAAAACAAACAAAAAACAAAGAAGAGCACTTACAAAACATACATAGGACCACATGGGGGGGGAGAAAATTGGGTGTTATTTCAAAAGGTAAAATTTTATAAACTATATGATGATCCTAAGTTGATTATTTAGATATTATTTGTTGCTGTATTACTTACTTATTTATTAATTAGTTAGTTATAGCAATACAGAAAGAAAAGGAAGGATGACTCCTCTGTTGGCTCACTCCCCAAATCACTGTAACAGCCAGGTGCAGACTGTGCTGAATCCAGCATCCAGAACTCCATTCAGTTCTCCTAGCTGCTTGGCAAGCTGGGAAACTGTGTACACTTTTAAATGAATGAAAATGTTTGGTAATGTATATATTTGTATGTGTGTGCATGTGCGTGTGTGTTGCTTTGCAGTATCCTGGCACTGTATTGTGTGTAATGAGTGAAAACTTATTTAGATACGGGTGAAACCTGAAAAAGACAATTATATTTATACTTGGTGAGCAAAGACTAAATTAACTCTATGCTACTTGAAGTCTTGGCCAAATGAATTCTGAATATCAGACTTGGAATTCCAGAGAACTTCTTGGGTTAGCTTCTTAGGAAATTTGTGTGGAGACAACAGTGCTGAGATGCATTCAGGAAGTGCATGTCCATGGTGGCTTCTGGGCCAGGCTTAGCCTTGGTTCACTCTTACTCAGTGTTTCTCTAGATTTGTGTGCTAATGGGAATGCCTGAGTTGCAGAGCAGATTTGGCTGCCTGATCTATTAGCAAGGGTAATTCCATTCACTTTTGAGTTCTGCTGAGAATATTTTGAAATCTCCTAAGCATAGGTGCTAAATAAAGAAATTGTTCCACTTAACTGAGTTATTGATTGGATTCAGTAATTGATTTTACGGTCTGCAATTATATTACTTCTGATTTTGCAAAGTAAAAGACTTGAAGCACTTCATATAAAACTGAACATAGGAAAGGTAAAATATCTTAAAGATGAACTATCTTCCTGAGAAATAGGAGGATTTTAGTAATCAGTACCGTTCAACTATCTCAGACTCTACTTATCTCTGGCTCCTGGTGGGCTAGTCTAGGCATTGCCACTAATCTTTTGTCAGAAAAGCCCCCCTGGTTGTGTGAAATCATTTCTCACTGATGCACTGTCCTGACAAGACCATCTATCACTGTTATGTGAGAGGCAGAATGCTGAGATCTTGTCGTGAATAAGCGAAGAATTAAAACCAATGGGTGTTTCCTTCGAGCCCACAAAGACAAACCAGAAACTGCTCCCTAAGAGTGATTAAACCACACTCTCATTTTCAGCACCACAGTTGTGAGAAATGGCGATATGCGATTGCATCCAAAGTGTTATGGTCGTTAAACTTGGACTGAATTCACTACACCTGCTTAGAAGTTTTGGCTTGGCGGAGTGAGCATGTACCACAGCCCAAAGGAATATTCAAAGCTCATTTCTTGCTACTGATCACAAAAAAGTTTTCAGCTTAAATTTCTGCTTTAAATCTGGACTATGAAAAAAAAATGTCAGAAACAGAATCCTTTTCTCATGGTGATTCCTGGTGATGACCTTATTAAAAATCTGGTCATTACCATGGCAGCTGAGGTCAGAGTGTAAATTCCATTTGTGCAATGTGAGATCTCAGTTTGCCCTAGGATTTCAGCAACTTCGAGTTTTGGAAATGAGGATTCCACACACTTAGAAGAAAGCGGTGTACCCCTTGCTTTTTGAAAATGCATTTCTGTTTGTTCATGCATATTTGGTAATTGTCTATTTAATCACCTATTTGCATGCACAATTACCCAATTTGGGCACATCCATTCACATTTGCATATGTAAATCTTAACTTGGGCTCCAGCAAAGTGACTGCACCTGCAAACTAGAGCAGGTCTTGTTTATAAACCTTAGAAGGGATGTAATGTCTACAGAGGGAAAACAGAGCAAATGGAATTAAGGTCCATATATTGAGTATTAGATATTATGTTGTGAAATTGATTTACTTTAAGCCTATAAGGGTAGGAAGGCGGTATATTGATTATTCCCTAACGAGAAAGAACACAATAAGTTAAAAGCTTTTACCAGGAAAATAATGGAAGGAAACAAGAATAGAAGGTGGTTAGGAGAAGTAGCAATTTCTAGTTGAATATTTTCTCAGTGTTCTACTATTAATGCAGCTTTTGTCACTTTAGATATTTAAAATAGCAGAATTTTAATTCAATTCTAAATGCTAAAGGTTAAAATTAAGACAATTCTCATCTTTCATGTAAAAAGGAGCCAATGATATAAATGCATGGCTTTTATAAGGTTTCTTTATCTTCTTACCAGTAGCAAAATCAGTGTAAGAATTGCTTTCAAATGCACATGAAAATTTAAATAGTTAACTAGTACTTCTTTAATGGCTTCACACTGCTAACTTAAAACATATGCAGAAAAAGTATGGGGAAAATTGGCATGTATGCAGAAAACAGATAGGAACCTAACATAACCCCTCTAGCTAATATACACAGGATTTCTTTAGCTTCAATTTGAGTGCCGCATTGGGAAGATTGTTTAAAATTCAGATAACTAACTTTAGTGGAGATATCTTCTTAGGTGCACAAATCTACATTTTACCCAATATTCTGGGGGATGTCTAGACATGTGAGGTTGAAACATGCTTGGAACTATACCAGGAATTTCAAAGAAGTTAGCATAAATGCTGGTTCACATTTTCCTCTTCCAAGGAAGAAGCTCTTCAACAACCAAGCCTGATCCTTGAGTGAGAATAGTACTTAGGCTGTTGCAATGAGTATTGCAACAATGATCTCAAACCCACTTCTGGTATTAGTAGCATCCAAAGGTTGAGATATCCATCTATTTTATTGAATTTCAACCTAACAGAATTTTCCATCTTTGTTAGAATTCCAGAGGACCAAGTGATCCTAGCTTAGCCACTACAAAGACCACATCTTCTATGAACAAGTTTGAGGCACAAGGCCAGGTTAAATGTTAAGGGGAGACCAGTCATAGGTCATGAAGTTTTATTAACTGACTTTGATCAAAGGAGCGGCTAAGACATAACATTTGTCTCCAGTGAATTTTGTTTCTGAAACAAGACTGATTCATTTGATTCAGTTTAAAAGGGAATGAATTTCAAAGCTGTTAAGCTTGAGCTACTACAGTGGTTATGATGAACAGAAAACACCATTTCCAACATTTCTTTAATGGAAATAATTTCAGAGGAAAGGTATAGCTGGGCTGGTTTTGAGTTTCAGACAAACTGAAGAGGGAATGGACATAAATTCTGCTTGATTATCTTATTCAGTGCTCACAAATGCCTGTGAAACCAGCACTCTTGTCTCCAAATTGCAAATGGAGCACCTAGGACTAGGAAAGTAGGAGATGTGCCCAAAATTAAATAGCCAAGAGCTGATGGAGGTAGGATTTGAACTGCTGACTCTTTTGTCCAGTGGGAAAAGCCTTCCATTAGACTGCCCTTGCTTCCTTCAGGCAGGCTGGGAAATTGACATCTTCATCCATCCTGTCTCCTGTGAGCCTTCTCCCAGAGGAGGGACTGGCCATTAGTTCATCTTTCCACCAATGACCTTGGAAACCATCTCTCTTCCAGTGATTACTTTGAGGGAAAGGGTGAACACAGCTGCTTCCCTGGTGATTCCTGAGCTCAGCCTCTTAAAAGCTGCCTTTGTTGAAGCTGCTGCTGGTGTCTTCTGCTTGATAATTCCCAAGAGTAAGATTACCTACTACCAGCTGCTCCTCACTACAGGGCTTGAGAAAAATCAAATGCCGATTAAATCTACGTATTGTCTTTCTTGATCCCCGCCAGTGAAGATCAAAAATAATAATAATAAAATCTAGGATTGTTAAGATAGTAGTGCCAAGTTTTCTCAAAAATCCTGACAGGATTTATAGGTTAATAAAAACAAGACAGCAGCAGAATCATTTCTTCTAATCCACATGGAGATTGTGTCCAGTGTGTCCATTCTTTCTCCATCTGGGAGCCTTTTAGTTGCAAGCTAGCAGTTACAGCACCCATGAGAGAGACAATGTGTCTTTCAGAGGTTAGCTGTCAATTAGGGATTCTTATTCAGGAATTATGCCCCTCTTAGGATACTGGGAGATTTTTCAGTACCTCTTGTTTATAACACATGCATTGAAAATTCTCTGAAAAGGTCACCTTTTACTAACTGTTTGCAAGCATCATATTAGAAGCACTATGCGGTTGGGCCTCTTTCCCGGTACTGCTGGAAGCATGTATTCTTTCATTTATTCTGAAAAATCACAGGAGAGCATTTTTAAAAGTGTTTAGCTTCTTCAAAGAAGCACTTTGGCTGAGAATTATCTCTGTTACAGTAAGATATTAAAACTGGGCCATTTTAGACTTATCTATATACCTTTCTATGTAATATTTCTCATTTGCAGAATGGAAGACCAGTTCCTTGACTTTTAAGTCCTTACAAGGTCAAGGTTATTTTTAAAAAGACTCAAAACTAAAAATAAATGGTGCAACCATTTTGAAAAACCTTTGGGCAGTTTCCTTATATATTAAACATAAATGTATCATAAGTTCCAGTGATTCTATTCCAACTCTACCAAAGAAAGCTATATACATTTATATAATATTATATATATATTCACATATCATGCTTCTTTATAATAACCCAAACTAAAAATATCCATCAGTCAGAGAATAAAGCTATGTATACAAATGCAATGCAATATTCATACAATGAAACACAATTTGGTAATAAAAAGTACTTGAAATATTGAAACTAATCCTAGCATCAGTAAGCTTCAAAAAATGTGGTGAGAGAAAAAAGACAGTTTACTGGCTGAGTTGCTTGAAAATGTCCCTAAAAAGCAAAGATATAAAAACCAAAAGTGGTGAAGTGAATACTTAGACCTAGGTGTAGGAAACTGTGTTAGGATGGTGAATACATTGTGAAATTTGATGAACGTGGAGGTTGCATTTTGTAAGTATACTAGAAGCCATTCGATTTTAAATTGGATTTGGATGATTTACTGATATGAAAGTAGGTTAGTGCATACAATGGAGAGAGTTTTCAGTGGATCATCACTGTCTCATTTGGTACGATACGGTATTTGTTGTTTGTGATTAATCCAAGTTGAGATATGGTTCAAGTAAAAAATATTCGGTAGGTTTTGGAAAACTGGTGTGAAGAAAAGTACTATGCCTTATCTCACTGATAATTTTCAGATATTGATTCTTTGTTGAAATGATACTACTTTTGACAAATTTTAAAAAGTAAATAAATGCATGGATTTTTCATTGTTCCTTTTTAATGTTGTTTCTTGAATGTTAAAATTACTTAAATGGCTCATAATCTCTATTGAATAATGCTGACATAGAAAGAGCTGGCATCCCCATTCCTACATTCTTTGGGAGGAAGTAGAAGCCTACTATAATCTAACTCTGAGCCTAGAGAGGATTGACCAAAAGTGTCTTCACCACAACACATGATAATCAAGCTCTGTTTAATCGAACATAAGAAAAAGATTCTTAAATGCATATGTGAAAAAAAATTGACATGTAGATGAATGGTAAAGAGACTCACAGCTGACTTCTTACAAAAAACCAACTCCATAGGCCAGAAGAGAATGGAGCAATATATTCCAGATGCTAAAAGGAAAAAAAAAATTGTCAGCCCAGAATAGTGTACCGAGCAAAGCTTTCCTTTATTTTTGAAAATAAAATAAAATTCTTCCACAATGAAGGAAGGCTCAAAGAATATGCCTCTTCCAGGCCTTTCCTACAAAGGACACTCAAAGATGCTCTCATGACAGAGAATAGGAATAACACCCACCAAAACTAAATGTGAAGAACATTCCAATAAAATAACAATAGAAGACTAAAACAATGAACAACCTATTGCTAAAATGACAGGACCAAGTTACCACCTATTCATGTTAACCCTGAATGTCTCAGAGCCATCGATCAAATGTCATAGATTGGTAGACTGAATTTTAAAAGAAGCCAAAACCCATGTAACTGTTGCCTACAGGAGACACATCTCACCAAAAAGATCAGCAGAAATTACATATCACAGATTTTGATGTTGTTTTTTGTCTCATTTCTTCAAAACAGTTTTTTTCTCATTAAATTCTTCACTGACTCATAGGTCACACAATAGCAACATTTTCTTCAAGAGGGTTCTTGGATTTCTTTAGCATTTCTTCAACAACACATTAGTCATTCAATAGCATGTTATTTAATTTCATGGCATTGTAAATTTCTATTTCTCTTCTTGTTGATTTTGTTTTGTGGCTTTTCATTTAAGGGGATATGTATTAACTGTGTAATGGAGACTATCATATTCAGATATGAGGATAGAATGCAGTGTGTATCTTTACTTCTAGATCAAAGATAGACTCCCAATGACAATGTTAAGTGCATCTTGATGATAGGATGCTGGACCCTGTTATTGTCCATGCCTGCAATGATGCACTTATGACTGTTTATGAAGAACCATACTATTTTGATAATATAGGGGAAATCAGTGGGGAAGAGAGAAGATTTGGGGAGGGGGTAAGGCAAATCCCAGAGCAAAGAAACTGTATCATAAAAGTATAATAATAAAAATGGCTTAATATCAAGAGCATGGTGGATGGTGACTTAAGCAGGCTAATCCAGTGCAGGAATTTTCATGTTTATCAGCGCCAAGGCTACTTGGACAATGCATGTCAGTGTGGGCCTGTGACTTGCAGGTAGATCCCGTGAGAGAAGAAAGTTTCCGGACATTGGCAACAGCACTCCAAATCTGAAGAAGACCTAACATAGAGGTCAAAGCTGAGGGCACATTAGGAAAAGCTAACTTAAGAAAATGTGAATTGATTGTATCATGAAAGTTGGAAGACAAAAAAGAACTAGGTTCCAGTTCTAACTCAAATTTTGTTTCTGAAATATACTACATGCCCATACTTCTGCAGTGCAGAATTCCAGGAGGTACTAGCCACATTATGGTCTTGATAGCAGATGCCCCAAATCAAAAAAGATCCAAGAGCCCACACAGAGGGGACAAGTCATCTTCAAACACAAGCCAACCCCCTGAGAGCCTGAGCCAGCCCACAAAGCACCAGCTCAAACAAGATTTTCCCTCTCCCTGTTCCATCCTTCTATTTTCTCATAGCAGAGTCAGAAACTTGCTGCAAGGGGATAGGCTTTGGCAAGAGTGGAAAAGGAAGAGAAAAGCCAAGAGAGAAACAGAGAAGAGGCCAAATCTGTGCGATGTTTTCGTTTGACTCTTGTAGCCTAAAGCTGTCCAGAACTGAAAATGGAGAAAAGATTTGCCCATTGAATCAAGTTCAGGCCATCGATCAATACATTGAATTAGGTTTGCATGTTTGATTTGAGGACTCATAGATTGCCTAAAAGTCAGAGAAAGAAATCAAGCTCATGCCAGAGTTCCTACTAAAGGCAATAAACTATGGATACATTTAAAGCAACAATGACGAAATAAAAGTCTAGCTCTGTGACTGAGGTTGGGTTTGCTTAGCTCAGTGATTACTCTGTAATTACCTCTCTCCTCAAGCAAACAGGGCTGTGTGGTACAGAGTTCCTGGGAATGGCATTTCCTGGAATTCACAGGACACAACCCATGCACTGTGTGTATCAGCTCAGGTTGCAATGGAGTGTCACGGCGTGGGTGTGGTTGAGAGTAAAATCAGCTTGGCCTAAGATTTTTTTTAACTGATAAGCGCATTTGAAAAAGATGCTAAACCTAATGTCCAGTCTCAAGCTAACCCTAATTCCCAACCATATACAACCAGGTCTCTGCAAGGATAAAGGCTCACATGCCTCACCCATGTTCCAACTGTTTTCTTGTGAAATACGATCCCCTGTTCAGGGGCCTACATGGCTCAGAAAGACTGCTGAAATCAACAATTCCATCATTATGTTCAATAATGTTATCAGTGCCTCATTGATAGCTGCTAAGTGAGTGTCAGAGAAGGAAAGGGAATGAAATGTATCCCACAGACATCTAAATAGCATTCCCAGAAGACATTTCTTCAGTCAAATTGAATGAGAAGTGTCAAGTCTACAAGACTGAACATATTGGTTGTAAGCATTACTTAACACTGAGCCTCAGTCCAGCAATCAAGAAAATACATTTAGTTACCTAAATAATATTTAGATATTTAATATTGTGTAGTAAGTTATTACATAGGTAAGTCAAAATCGTTTCTGGAGATACTTTCAAGGATAACATCCTACTCTGAAATTCTGATACATGGATAAGACTTGTTAGAAATGACATACTTTTAGTTTTGTGTGTCTATATTCTCTCAACTGGTTGATATACTCCATTTCACCCTGTAAAGTTTTCAGGTTTTGCCTTCGAGTGTTGGCCAGGCTGTGCCTTGTTTACACATTAGCCTGAGCGATCTCATCATGATGCAGAGTCCTTGGATGACAATATAGTAGTCATGCTTCAGATGGCAAATCTAAGTCTTACACTGAAGACTTGCAGCTGGCACCCCAGAGCACCACACACTGATAGTCATCTGCTCTTTCCATCACCAGCCACAGGCAGTGGTCACCCTCCATAGAAGACTCTGGCTCATCAGGTCCTTTGCAGGAACCCTCATCTCTTGCTGAGACAGAGTTCCTTCATTCTCTGTGCATGTCCATAGCTTTTGGATCTTTCCATCTAAATGCCATTTTGAAGATGCCATCTTTGATCACCTCTTTAGAATCTCCTATTATTTTCTGTCTCAGCTGTTTTTCCTTTCATGGTACTAATCACACGTTGCAAGTTTTATTAGCCTTTTACCTTTCTCCTTCTCATTCTGTCAGATGCTCAGTGAATGAAGGGACTCGTCTTTCTGGTTGATAGCTGAATGCCCAGAGCTCATCTCAGCTGCTGATTTAAAGCTCTATTTCAGTAAATATATGCTAAATGAATAAAGGATAAACATCACAATAAGCATCTAAACTTCTTTAGCTAGAGAATAAAGTTACAGTGTTACAGTGGCTAGGAACCTGTGACTATGATTATGCTGGGTGGTTTGGGGAACATTTGAGTCTCAGTTTCCTAAAATGAAATAGTACCCAATTCTTTCAAATATGGCATAGTAGATCAGAAAAAACATTATGTGTAGCACTTAACTAGATCATGTTCCCTATTCATTAATCTTGTATTTTTATTTTTATGTATATACATCTATAACATACATTAGAAATATAATGAATCTATTTTTTATTTGGCATGTCCTATGTAGGATTTTAGAAATCATTTCAGTTTTAAAAATGTCACAGAAATTTCCTTTGTGTGAAACATCCTGCCGCTGTTACCAACACACCTGTTCGTGTATTTCAAGCCTTACTTTAAGTGGCCCCTTGTGCAACAAACATTCCCTGAAGCTCCCATGCTTTGTTAGAGCTCCTATGAATGCTCCATGGCACCTGAAGCCTTTCAAGTCTTCACCTACACCAACTCCAAATGAGTGAGCAGCAGCATCTACACTGAGGGTTGGTCAAGACCACACAGCTAGGGTGTGAAGGAAGTATTAGAAATTTTCTTTTGGAGGGGAAAAAGAAGAAAGAGACGAAGTGGAGTTTGACTCCTAATTAATACGTCTCTCCACCGTGGTATCTAAGCCCAGTTCCTGACATGTTAGGTGAAACATGTCACTGTGTGGCCCAAGGTGTTCCATGAGGACAATGGAACATCTGATGCCACAGCAGAGTGGTGCTTCTGCTGCTCAGTCTTCTTGCTGTTCCTGTGGTCTGGAATCATGTAAGTATATTTTGTGGATTAGCTAATGGTCAGGTAGGTTGAACAAGACTTTTCAGTAGGAATCACCAATGAATATAAGTGGAAGCATAATCTAAATGCAATAAAATGGTATAACTAGCACTTTTACATATACCAGCCATATTAGAAAATCAGATCTGTCAGAATCTGGTAGAAGACAGTGGAATTTTCATAGCATCATTCATGCACAGTGTAATTGCCAAACAGCCTCATCATAATATGTGTTATGACGTGAGAGATAATTTTTGACAAAACCACCAGGCAACAATACGTAATAACATCTGTGTGCAGCCCACCAATCTACTCACTGATTTCCACCACATTGTCCATGACGAGCATCCTCGGTATGGCTTATTTTCTGGTGATACTACGTGCCTGCCAGAGGCTGGATTCTATTCGTATATTTAACCACAATGATATAACTCTACAGATTGAACATAGAAACAGATATCAGACTCCAGCTGTCTTCTACTAAGTCAAGTATTAAAAAGATTTATAAGAATGAGAGTGATTCCTTTCACTGTTAATAAAATACACTTTTAAATAAAAATTTACTTTAATGTATATTAATTTATATATCTTAATTTTAAATAAATTGATAAAAATTTGAACAAATAACAGAGGCTGTTTGGCATGCTCATTGATTTTTAAGAATGTAAATGGATTCTGGGCCAAATTCTTGAAATTGTTGCCACAGTACAATGATTGTCTTGCTCTAGCCTGTCATATGAAAGTTTCCATACGATATACTACTGTTAAAATTTGTGAATCTTAACTGATTTGTTTTGTTCTAATCTATCCTGTGGTGTGCTAGTATCTTCCCTTTTATGTGATAGAACTAGCATTTTCCTGCTGTAATCCATTGGTGATCAGTGGAGTCACCTTTGATATGGTTGTGTAAAAGGAACTTAATTTCCTCAATGTGTCATCCAGACCTGGAGATAAACTAGATACTTCCAAATAATTTATTACCAAAATGTTAAAAGAAATTTATAATAATCTGCATGAGTGAAATGCCACTCGTGGACCCTGGATGTACAGGATGGCAGCTACCAACCTTTGGGAAGAGATTTTCAACTTCTCAACCTTTCTGCATGCTTTATTTTGATGCTTTTAAGAAGACAGAAAGATCATTCACTGGCCACTAATAAAAGTAATAAGGTGACATGTGCAACAATATTTTCAAAGGTGTGATCAATCATGCTTAACAGCCTGAAAATCTGTTTAAAATAATAAAAGACTGGGCCCACTACAGACCTAATAGCACTGGCATCGCATATGAGTCACAGCTCTGGTCCCAGCTATTTCACTTCTGATCTAGCACTGGCTATAATGGCCACATGAGAAGAGGTTCCCAGCTTTAGATCAGCTTAGCTCCAGCCATTTTGATTATTTCGGTAGTGAACCAGTGGATGGAAGATTTTTCTGTCTCTCTTTCTTCCTGCAATTCTGCCTCTTCAATGAAAATAAATGTATCTTTAAAATTAAAAAAAGAAAGTAGACAAAGAGCTCTACACATTCCTGATCTACTGGGTCAAAGCGGAGCTCAGAAATCTGTTGTGTGACCTCATTAGGGAAGATATTCTGGAAAAATTCAAGAATTCCAGTTATATATTAATTTTCATATAGACCAAATAGGGCATTATCTTTACAAAAAATGTATTTAGAATGTCTGAGTCTCATATTTCACTGCATTTTGATTGGCAAATTTTGTCAGCTTCCTTACAAACATTTGCTTAATTAAGTCCAAGAATCATTGCATTTTGAACTTCTTGTGAGACTTTATGAGTGGATTAGAAGCAGTTCTTAATTAATTTAAAGCAGTTCCTCTCAGTCACTGGAGTCACTTCAACCATGTAAAAAATTTCCAAGACCCACCCTGCCTTCAGAGATTCTTGTTTAAGCAATCTGTGGCATACCTCAAGTATTGGGCATTTTTTAACCTCCTCAATGATTCAGTATGCAAGAAAATTTGAAAACATGATTGGGAGAGTGGTGGGGAGAGTGCTGAAATTCTGGTCATGACATAGCACTAAACGGTCTAGGACACAGCACAGATATCACTGAAGTGTTGATAAAGAAAAGCTAGGAGATTTGTGGTCAGTCATTTCCTCTCCCTCCCTTCCCTTCATTTCTTTGCTTTTCTTCTTCAGTGGGGACAATGGAGGTCAGAGTAGTTGAAGGAAAAGAAGAAATCAATGATGAATATCATGATTTTTTTCCTAAGGACTCACATTTTGCCAATTTATCCCATCCTTTATCCAAAGAAAAACAGACAACAAAAAACCTTTCTCTAACCCTCATTTTCTAGCTAGGTGTTATTATTATTATTGTATAGCTAGATTATTATTATTATTCTAATCAGCAGTGAATGTAAGCTAAAACACAAGGGCAGAACAAAACATGAACATAGCTTAGACAATTACAAAGAACGAAGGGAGAGGAAAAAGCAAGTATTTAGAATTGCATGAAATAATGTAAATGATTATACAACTTGTTAATATGCAGAATTATTTTCCTGTCAATGCTTGCTTTAGTTTCATTCATAGCAAAAAAAAAATTAATGGAAAGAAACAAATAAGATAAATACCTAATGAGTACTGTTTTCAAATGAAAAACACAAAAATGAGATTGATTCAATGAAAGGAGGTAGCCTGTACAAGCACTGCTGGAGTAAGACCAGCAGTTGCATCTCTGCGACTCACCTGTGACAGCTTTCTCAGGTTAAGGTAGAAGAACTTAGAGAAATTAAAAAGCTCCCTTTAAGCTGTTCTAGCACCTCTCAAACATTTCTCATATATGTATTATTAAATTCCTTCGGGCAAACAAATTTGATGTTTTGCATGGAAATTTGACTTTCTAATCAATTTTCACTTCTCTGTATTTGCTTTTTGTGACACAAAGGCTTGGGTAGTAACTGCTGGACTGATTGTGCAGGGACTGGACCTAGGAGGAACTAGAAGTATTTTGGAGGCCAAAATTAAATATATTGTGGTTGCAGGGCTGCCCGAGGGCCAACATATATCGCAAGGTTAACTCAAGTAACACGACCACTGGAGAACATGCTTCCCATTGAACTGGAGCAGTCTCTACTTAACTCTAACTAATTGTTGTTTCCATGGCAGTGATGCATGTTAAAGCACCTTAGCATAAAGTGGTGATTGTCAACCCTGGATTTTAAAATTCACCAAAGGACCATTTAAAATATACTGATGTCTGGGCTTCACCCCTCAACCCATTAAATCAGGATCTCTGGAGGTGGTGGTTGGGTATTAGAATTTTTTTTAAAGCTCTCCGGTGATTCTAATGTGTAGCTCAGACAATGTGATATGTTGTATGGAGGTAAGGGTAAGCTACAAGCCAGGTGCAGCCAGTATTATGCTTAGAAAATAATTTACACTGAAGGTATAGTTAGCCAAAATTATACGAAATGTTAATAATCCAGAAGTAACTACTACAAACACTTTCATGAGATCAGCTTCATTGATTCAGCTAACAGGCATTTTGAATGGTAAAGACTTGTTTTTTTTTTAATTAGCCAATGAATTTCAGGAACAGATTATTTTTGGTAAATACACAGTGAAGTCTATTCCCTGAACTGATACAAAACTTGTCTGAGAATTGTGTGGCCTGTTACTGTGAAAGTTGTTTCCAAAGCAGATCCTAACACTTTGTCCCCAAAACGTAGTTTTGAGGTTTACCCCAAATTGTCCCCAAGGTGCTAGAATCCTGCCTCTGGAGTTCTCTTGCACCTTCCTGGAGTGAAACTTTTAAGATTCAGAGCACCAAAACCACTGAAGTCTTTTTTATTTTATTTTTTTTTAAAGATTTATTTTTCTTATTTTTCTTATTGGAAAGGCGGACATACAGAGAGGAGAGACAGAGAGGAAGATCTTCCATCCGATGATTCACTCCCCAAGTGAGCCGCAACGGGTCGATACTATGCCGATCCGAAGCCAGGAGCCTCTTCTGGGTCTCTCACGCGGGTGCAGGGTCCCAAAGCTTTGGGCCGTCCTCGACTGCTTTCCCAGGCCACAGGCAGGGAGCTGGAAGGGAAGCGGGGCTGCCGGGATTAGAACCGGCGCCCATATGGGATCCCGGGGGTGCAAGGCGAGGACTTAACCACTTGCGCCACCGCGCCGGGCCCAAAACCACTGAAGTCTTGACGGGTCTTCTAACAACCTCCCAGAACAGATAGCTTGCTAATAAACGTCCATTTAATAAATGTTGCACATTGTGGCAAGGATTGGAATGGGACTTAACTAGGAGCTACTAGTTATGTCTTGTTTGAAGCATCATGACGGTTACTGTCTATGTCCAGAAAATTCCAAGAAGTGCGTAGTTGGCACTATGGTTAAATGTCTTTTGGGACACCTGCATCTCTTACTAAAGTTTTTGAGTTCAAGTCCTAGCTCCATTTTTGATTTCAGCTTTCTGCTGATACACAGTCTGAGAAGCAGCAGGTGATGGCTCCAGTACTTGAATCTCTACTACCCATGTGACAAACACTACCCCGGATAGAGTCTCTGGATCCTGTGTTGTGGATTCTTGAGCAGTGATTCAACAGATGTGAACTCTTTTGCTCTCTTCTCTCTCTCTCTCTCTTACTTTCTGCCTTTCCAATAAACACAATAAATAATAAAAAAGAATGAACAAAACTCTCCCAAGGGCATACATAATTTTCTGTTGCCAATGTTTCTCATTTATTATGTAAGACAATAAAAAACATCTCTATATAAACTTTTTCAATGTTGTGACTAAGTTTGTAAGAAAGCAGAAAATGTAAAGTGGCAACTTCTCCATTGGTCAAATTGAACTTATAGGCTGTGAATTGGAGTCCCCATGACCAGCCTTGGTCTTCAGGAGGAAATTGCAGTCTAGGAGCTCAGGGGCACACCAGGTAGGAGGATGTAAGTCTTGGAGGCCACGATGGTGTAGTTACAGGAAGTCAGAAGATTGCAGAACGTTACAGGGACATGATTGGGTAGAACTCTGTGTGACACTATGTCTCAGTACTTCTTCCATGATCTGCAGCTGTGGGCAAGTTCATGGAGGCAAAGCCAGCAAGAAAGCTGAAAATGCACCAAGAGTCTGGCTGTCACTTTACTGGGCCTGCTGGGTGACTTCAGCACTTATTGTCTCACAGTTCTGGACATTGGAGTTCTGATTTCAAGGTGATGACAGGATCGGCCCTACTACAAGTGATAAGGGACGGTTGTGTGTGGCTGTGTTCATGTTCACTTGGCATTCTCCCTGGTATGCATGCATACGTCATACTTGTATTTATACCCAAATTTCAGTTTTCTATAAGGATGCAAATCCTATTTAATTAGTACCTACCCAACTCAGCTAATTGCATTTAACACAACCATTTTTTCCCACCAAGTGACATTTGTTTGTTGCTATCCACATTGGACACCTGGAAAGTATTTGTAACTTAAAGCCTGGACCCCAGCTATGAACTTTAGAGTCCTCATAACAAGCCGGGTCGTATCACATGATGTCGTACAGGAAGGGACTTGTGGAACTGAGGTGCATGAGGCCTGCTGACACTGGGCACAAACCAAGGTCAAGTCCTCCACTGTTTCATTGTGACATTGAGAAATGCCCGTAGAAAAAGGAAACAATTGCTGTATGTGCTATACTATGAGAAAAAGAACGTTAAAACAATTGTATCATCCATTCTGGTAATTGTCACATCTCAGGATGTCTCCTGGTATGTTAAGCAGTGTCGTAAAATCCCCCAATGCAACATCTGTATTGAAAATAAATACATGTCATATAACACTTGAGGGGGGTTGGCTGCAGAGAATAAAAATGTCACAAAAGAACAAAAACCAGTGTTACAACACCAAGGTGGCTGGGAACCATTCATCTGTGTGTGTAATGAGGCCAACATTGTGGCAAGTGATGAATGTGTCTTGGGACTTGCTTTGTGCTTTCTGGCCTTCCTGATAGTGATGTCCTGAACAATGGCTGTTTCTGAAACAGCTGCACCCTGGCTATCTTCACTTGTCAGCCATGGAGGCCTGGAGACCGTGATGAACTCTCCTAGGCTTCTTTTCAGTTTACGATCTCTCCCATGTTCCTTTAAAAAGACTGTACTTTAGCCGCATCAAACTACACTTCATGCCCAAACTCAAAATGAAGAAGCTGTCCAAAACCAGGACAGTGTGTGCAGGGCTCTGAGGGATTCGAGGGCAGACTTCTGGGTTAGAATCCCAGCTGTGCCATCAGCACCTCTCACAATTAAATGAGTCAATACAGGAAAATTACATGAGTTAATAGGGGGCTGTTGTGAAAATTACATGAGTCAACACAGGGAAGTGCTTAGAACAGCACCTGGCCCATAGAAAGTTCTCAGAAACCCTAAGACAGGGTTACTTCATGCTTTCATAGCTTTTCCTGACACTTCCTCTGTCTGGAATGCCTTTAGCGCCACTCATCTTTTCTCTGTCCCCTTATTGTAGTTCAAATGTAACCTCATTTCTGGGAAGATTCCCTGACTTACTCAAGTAGGACTGATTATTTTCTCCCACGGATCCTCACATTACGGCCTCAGAACTTACCATCATTGCACTGTTTCTAATTACCAATTACAGTCTGTCTCCCCAGCTGGTTATGAACTTGGAGAGCACAGCATTCTTGTTTTCTTTCCATGTTGTTTCCATCCAAGCTTTCCTCATTACAAGTGCTCCATCAATATTGGTTAAATGAATGGACAAATGAGTAAATGAATTTTCCAAGCAACTCACAAATCATATGTATATGTGTGTGTATATTTGTGTGTGTGTATGTGTGTGTGTAACCATGTATAGATTAACAAAATTCATGGCAATACTCAGGAAAGTTAGAAAGGAAAACTTGATGTCCTTTTTACATTGTATACGGCATGATAAATTCAATCATTTCAGGCCCAGCGCAGTAGCCTAGCAGCTACAGTCCTCGCCTCACACACACCAGGATTCCATAGGGGCACTGGTTCTAATCCCGGTGGCCCTGTTTCCCATCCAGCTTCCTGCTTGTGGCCTGGGAAAACAGTCGAGGAGAGCCCAACACTTTGAGACCCTGCACCTGTGTGGGAGACCTGGAAGAGGCTCCAGGCTCCTGTCTTCAGATTGGCTCAGGTCTGGCTGTTGCAGCCGCTTAGGGAGTGAATGAACAGACAGAAGATATACCTCTCTGTCTTTCCTCCTGTCTGTATATCCGCCTTTCCAACAAAAATAAAATAAATCTTTAAAAATTTCAATCATTTCTGGAAACTGCTACATGGAAGGATTTTCTGTGTTGCGACTCAATGTGCGTGGCATGTGTATACCATCTAATGCTCAGTCTACACACTCCCTTCAAAGAGGATGTTTGAAATTTACAAATCAGTACAAGTATAGTGAAAATGTACATAATGTAGACACTAATGTATATTTTTAGAAGGGTGTGTATTCTAACTTTCTATGTCCACCCGATTTTTAAGGCCCAATTCCCAATCTGTATTTCCTTTTCTTACATCTGATGTGGTCCATCCTATTACGACAAGATCTCTGTTCACACAAGGTCCATGAATTGACTTACTAGGGATTCACAACATTTACATACTGAGTTGACTGTGGTCTCATTATGTCAAACCTACCCAATCTTGAATGACAGCACAGAAAAAGCACTTCTCTTTTGAACAGAGTAGAAGGTCAAGTTTTCTGAGAAACTCATGGTACCTTTCCATGTCAATGCTAACAAGCATTGGCCATAGGCAACCCAGTGCTTTTTTCTTTCCAAATACACTTCTCATTTTTCCCTAAAGCAAATTTCTAGAACTCTAAGATGGATCACTGGGCAAAGATTCAAGATATCTTGGTTCTGGTCCCAGTACTGTAGCTAATGGAAACATAGACATACCTCATGTATACAAACCATTACATTACATGATATAAAATAACCTTTTTGGCCATTACTGTGAAATCATTTGTTTTTAGCTTTGGAATACAATATATGCTGTGTTAATTCAAATGTTCTATTAACACAGAGTGGCTGTCTGGAATACAATGGCTGAGATACCTCTGTGATGTGCCTAGGTGAAACTGGTTTTTAGTAATTCTAAACGGGTGCCCTTTCTTCTATAAAGGAAGATAAAATAATTAAGTCAACAATGTTTCCAAGAGCTAGCAGCTGTCTTGGCCTGGATTTCTCATTTACTCTCTTTTGTTGTAACTTATTACCTACTTCTGGGAGACAATGGAAGTCACCTTTATGATGCACAAAAGTGTGATACAGACTTTAAAGTGACAGGAGAATAATACATCAATCTAGGAGAAATAAACCCTATGTCTTTTCCTGTTAAATGCAGATGTTCTTACTAATGCAAATTTGACAGTAAGCATACAATTTTCATTTTGTTGACTCCTTTTGGTTGCTTGACAATAATTACAACAAGAGTAAAAATAGAGGAGTCAGCTAATCCTTTGCCTGCAAGCACCAGCATCCCACATGGGTACTGGTTCATGTCCTGGCTGCTCTACTTCTGATTCAGCTTCCTGCTTATGGCCTAGGAAAGCGATGGAGGATAGCCCAAGTCCTTGAATCCCAGCCTCATGTAGGAGACCTGGAAGAAGCTCCTGACTCTTGGCTTCACATCAGCTCAGCGCTGGCATTTGAGGCCATCTGGGTAGTGAACCAGTGGATGGACAATCTCTATCACTCCTTCTCTCTGTAAATCTGCCTTTTAAGTCAAAATACAAATACAAAATTCATAATTGCTTTAAAAAGAGAAAGGATATATGTTGCAATATTAGTTGTTAAATTAGAGCTACACTAGAATATTTTAATTGTTCCGATAGTATAATTTGTAGATATAACACATAAGACTATTGTAACTATTATTAATCTACAAAATTCATAAAATTTATTCATTTTATTAAGTGTGTCATCATCATTTAGACTAAATAATTCTATGATTCTATCATTGAGTTTCATTTTATGCAGATAAATGAATTGCTGTCAAGTTAATTTACAATTAATTCTTCAAATAAATGATCAATTAATGTTACTTCAATAATTACAATTTTGATATGGCCTCCACTACAATTCATGGAAGAAAATTGTTTTTAAAGTAAGAGGAATCCCCTTATTCTTGACAAATGGTGTAGTAGTTAATGATCTTGCTAAATTTTTCCTCCTTCATCTCGTCAGGAAGGTAAAGAAAGAGAAAGATTGGCATGTGCTTAAAACTTCCGTCTTGATCCATGTAGCCAAAGTCTAAATGGAGAGGGAAGGTGATTCCCCCATTCGCTGTAGACACAGGGACAAGGAGTATGGGTCTCGAAGCCTGTTTATGGTAAATGAAAGCCTGGTGTTGGACTTTCTTGGATTTTCCAGGGAAGTGTTTCCACATAAAGTGATGTGGATACTTTTGGAGGGAGCAGGTTTAATATTGTGGAATTGTGAGACATAACAAAAAGCACTTTGACCTTCACCACTTAAATGACAGTCTCTTTTTTCCCTTATCATTACCCCCACTGATTCAGCAGTATGGAAATACTATACTATTCATTTCTAACTCTCCCAGTTCCCCCCCTCTGCCCAAGAGCAACTTTACTGTGTTCTGGAGAAGAGTAAAGGGTAGGTTGTACCCAGTGTTAAGTGTGGTTTATTCCCCCTCTTTCAAACTTCTTCCTTTTATCATGAAAGCCCTGAGCATCTTTTGAAAGTTTTGTTTTCTTAAAGCTTTCTTAGTAAAGTATTCCAAACTTTGAAGCTTCAAACCACAGGAATTTGTTCTCTCAGAGTTGCAGTAGAGTCTGAGATCGTGGAAGGCTCTGAAAGATGCTCCTTTCCATTTCTCCCTCCTAGCTCGCTATGGCTGTAGGTGAGCTTTGGTGTTCATTGGTTTACATTGTCCTCTAATTTCACATGGGCAATTTGTCTTAGAGCTTGACTGTGTGAAATGTTTCTCTTATAGGTATGTTAATCATGAGCTTTGTGGTCTGCATGGCCTCATTACAGCATATTTAACTTGAGTACATCTTTAAGACTGCATTATTTCTTATTTTTTAATTTTGAGAGACAAAGAATAGTGATAAAGACAGAGAAAGATGGAAAGAGATATGCAAAGAGAGCATCCATCTTCTAGTTCAGTCTCCACATGCCTGCAATGTCTGGAATTGAGCCAGGACCTCAGCTGTACTTGGGCTAAAATTGGGATGTGCAAACTCAACTATTGCGCTAGAGTTTAAATGATTTGACCCATCACCTGCTGTCTCTCAGGATATACATCAGTAGGAAGATATAATTAGAATCAGAGCCAAGAATCAAATCCTTATCCTCCAACATGGGGTATGAGCATCTCACCTTCTAAATCAACCTTCCTCTTCACAGATACTTTTTAAAATCAGGTCGCATTCACAGCTCCCAAGAGTTGGGACATGGACGTGTCCTTTAGGAACTACAGTTCAACCCGCTGTATGGAATGAGTTAGACTGTGAAGGGAATTGAAACAGATTGGTACTGGGTACAAGGTCACATTTTCCAAATTCCATCAAATGGCCTTGGATATCAGGCACAAACCAAACATCAGTTTAAGTGCTCAAGGTGACATCCTGGCTCTGTCTGTGGAGTATGCATTCATGCAAAAGAAAATAGGCAACAGAATGTTTCTGAATACGGAGTATGGAAAATCCACATATGGAAACAAACCAAAAGAAGGTTGTTTTATTTTATATGACAGGAAATATGCAAAAGACAACAAGGTTAGAACCAGGGAGCTATTTGGCAATGGTTCAGTTTGCTCAGATTTGTCAGGGTAGCTATTTTTTTTCTTGAACATTCATTCATGTGTATCGCTTCAATCATGGCTGAGTTAGCTCCAGGATGAAACAGTAACACAAAGTGAAAAGAAAAAGACCGTAAAGTGTGTGTGTGTGCATAAAGACAGAAGTGTTTGCTGTGGCAGACATCCTTTTCATTTTATTGGTCAAATCTGTTCTATGAGCCTCTCAGTTGCAATGGTGACCTGAAAAGGGAGCATTGAGCTTCACTAGTTTCAGCAAAGGGGGTGGCTGGGAAGACCCGAATGGTGTTGTGCTGTGGTATGCACAGGGTTAGCCTCCTCAGAAACTCTGTAGGAAATCATGTCGCCTGCTTGGCTGTGTTCAGGGATTGGTCTTTAGAAGCCTGGATTGTTAGGAAGGCTTGGTGCCATTCTAGCAGACCTGGATGCTTGCGAAAGGAAGTAATTCTCACTCCTGGCAGGGAAGATTTGTTTCCACTCCAGCATGTGTTCCGCCCATTATCTTCTGCGTGTGCCTTCTCACCCTTCCACCTTGTTTCACCTTCTAATGACTCAGCACCAGGCTCTGCTAGATGTGCCCACCACATGATCCGGGATTTGTAATTTACCCAATCTCAGAGATGTTACAGTAACAGAAAATGGCAAAATGGGCTCAGAATGGACTCTGAAAGCCTGTGCAGAGATTCTTTAGTACAGCTTTTTTTTTTTTTAGCAACAAATGACAGAGTGGCAGAGCAGGATTCTGGGCCTAGTTCTATTGTTATCATTTCTGTTGACAAAGCGGTTTGAACTCACAGAATCTGGGATTTTTTTTTTCCATCCAGAACTAAATTTTAAAGTTCTAACTCTTAAAATCTATGGTTTCATTAATGCAGTATCATCAACAGGTTTTTCTCAATTTCCCATCGGGTTTATCACGTGTAGAGTAGATGATGAGCCAGGGAACCAGATGAAATTGTGAGGAACAGATGGTATACCATTCCCTTATCCCTTGAAGTGTAATTGTGTTGGTGTGTATGAGGCGAGGACTTTAGCCACTAGGTATCACACTGGGCCCTAAAGTACGTTTTTAACCAAAGTAAAAACACTGAATATTTGACTCCTATGTTGTGAATGGGGAAGAGCATGTTTCCAACCACTGGAAAACATCTGTTGGCATGGTCTATTGTATTGTAGTATTCAAAAGGAATGAGATGAGCTGTACAGAATAAGCCTGCTGATACAACCCTTGGATCCATCTCACCTTTTCATGTCCTCCCACCAAAAGTCAACATTTTGATTCATCACTTTGCCTAAAGGGTTAAAGGGCTGAGTTACTCCTAATTGATCCAGAGTAAATTATACCAGGTTACCTTGTGGGGCAAGTAAGGAAGTGAAATTCCGCTCCCACATCCACTTTAGAGAAGATAACCAAGGTCTCTTTATATTTTTTACTTTGACATCTATAAATTCTGAACTTAAGCAGTTTACAAGGATATAATTACCTAAATAGTTTCAAAGAATACCATTTCCAGTATGTTGATGATAATGACATTGAAAAACGAAACGATTACTTCAATTTAAAAACGTATCTGGTACAAGTCATTTAACAACTTGACATTCCTGGAATCCTTTTAGAAAATATAGTAACATACTCAGCTTTATAGAAATTTTATGTTATTCTTTTATATATGAGAACTCATATTTTTACTTTTTTCCCTTATTTTTGTGTTAGAAATTCTGTTATTAGTTATGCTAATGTTGTCATGCCACATGTTTAAGAATATGTATATAAGTTCAAAGATTAATCTTTGAAAATTCTTATGACCACAAATTTCTCAGGGCCTAAAAATTTTAAGATCAAGTTGAGACAATTATTAGTATTAATCAAACCTATATAAATTATGACAAATTTGAAGAGGGATTTTTTTCATCATTAAAACAAGATTGTAGTAGAGGTGTATTTCTTATTAAGATGAATTGAATTTTAAAAAAACTATTTTGTAAATCTATAAACAAAAATTTTTATTGCTGGGAAGAAATGAAACTTTGAGTACTTATCCTATTTTTGTGTTTCTAATTGTAAGCACTAAGAAAATTTGTTGATGTAAATAAGTAAATGAGAATGAAAGGAATTTTTGTCATAGGAATGTCACTTGATTTCTGTCTTAGTCCATTTTGTGCTGCTGTAACGTTTGTTGATGGCAGTAATTTGGAAGCCACATGATGCACAGAAGAATTTTCTAGCCACTACTAGAATTATTGAGTTTCTCAAAAATGAGTTCACATTTCCATTAGGTCCTTGATTGGTTGCCCTGGAGGTTTTTACCCCCCAGTGGGAAAAATAGGATAAGATTTGAGAAACCAACATAAACTACACTGAGCTGAGAGATCTTCGTCTTGTGTGATTTTCATAGAAATTTGCAGGGAAGAAATTATACAAAGCCAGAGAATCACTGTCAAAGGAATAAGGGAAGTAGATCTTGAATTTTTTAAATTATTTATTTTTATTTGAAAAACATAGATACAGAGAGAAAGAAGGAGAAAACGTGGGAGAGAGAGAGAGAGGTCTTGTCCCCACTGGTTAACTTCCCAAATGCCTGCAACAGCATCAAGTGGGATATGTTTTGAACTGGACCATCCAAAGCCAGGAGCCAGGAGTTTCTTTCAGATATTCCTTGTGGGTGCAGGGTCCCATGCATGTGAGCCATCCCCCACTGCTTTACTAAACCAGTAGGCACCCATACGGGATGCCGTTGTTACAGGCCAAGACTTCACCTGATATGCCATGGAGCTGGTCCCTATGTATTGAAATTTCAATATAGTATCTTTAATATTTTTTTTTTAATTTGAATGGCAAATCTACAGAGAGAGGGAGAGTCAGAGAGAAAGATCTTCCTTCTACTGATTAACTCCCCAAGTGGTCACAGCGGCCAAAGCCAGGAGCCAGGAGCTTCATTCTCCCATGCAAATGTAGAGTCTCAAGGCTTTGGTCCATCCTCTAATGTTTTCCCAGGCCACAAGCATTAAGTTAGATAAGAAATGGAGCAGCAGGGACCCAAACTAGCACTCCTGTGGGATCCCAGAGCTTGCAAAGCAAGGATTTAGCCATTGAACCATTGTGCTGGGCCCTGGATATCATATTTTTGGAAGGACATCAGCAATCCCTAACATTTAGATTACAAGTAATATGACAAACAAGTCTTTGTTAATGCTTAAGAAAAACACTCAGGAATAGAGAGACTTAGAATAAAACTGACTCAAAGTTCTCCCAGAGGAAAAGCTAGAATGAGTGTACTCAGCAATTGGAGGAAATTTTGACAACTTTCACTTTTCTGAAATGCAGTGAATAGCTATTTGGAAGGAGGAATCCCACCGAACCCCTCAGTATCCAGAGGTTATCAAGTAGATAACTGTTTTTCTAAGGATGCTGTAGAGAGAAGTTCTACATCATGTAGTGGAGTGAATTTAATAATTTTAGGTTTTTTGTTTTTGTTTTGTTTTGTGTGTGTGTGTGTGTTTTCCGTTTTGAAAGTCTACACACCTTAGCCTAAGAAGGGTTCTGTTTTACAGCCAAAGTCCCCAATAACAAGAATAAAATATCATCATGATATATTCGGAATATTCCTAAACTATGCTGCTGGTTACCTAATCCAGTGAGGCGTTATTTGAAAACTTTGGTAGTATAGATGGGTTGCTTAAATTAGCAAAGCTCCTAAGCTCCTATGCGCAGGTATACTCCGTTCCAGCATTGCCAGGTTAGGAAGAACAGTCTATGGCTAAACTTTAGAACCAAGAGAGGCAGCCGGCTTAGGGATCAGAGCAAGCATCTGGGCCTTTTCCAGTCTCTAAGTCTAGTTAACCCCATGCATGTCTCATACAGCAATTAATTTCAACTCAGGGGAGCTGATGTCACTTGATTCTAAGAACTACAGCAGCCAACACTGAGCTGTGTGGGTGTGTATTTAGGTGATAATCAGTTCCCAAAGGTTCTAAGTGGTTCTGTGTTGTATTGATAAAGCATGTACTGCAGGACTACCATTTGCCTCATTTTGGTTTGCTGTTTGCCTCCATCTACTCAGTTTGGGGTAATTAGTACATTCATCCGTTCTACAGTTTGAAAAGTACAACAAGCCTTTGTGTGTAACTTAACCTCATCAACCATGCTGCTTGCTCAGACTTCTCTCCTACAAACATTATTGTTTTACTTGTTCTAAAGTTAATACTTGTCCTTTTTGTTTCCTTGCTTATTTTCAGTGTATCCCCTACATTCTCTCAAACCAGGGTTAATCTAAGCCCAATATACATTATGATAGTAATATTCCATGGAATTCATCATCTCAAAAAAAATCGGTTTAAAAATATGCTAAGCAAGTACATATTTTAAGGGGAAATTTGTGGGAGATTTCCCCTGGATCTTCTTGGCCTTTGTGGGAGGTCATAGGGACATGGCACACTGTGTCCCCATGAGAACCTCTGACAATGGTCCTGGCTCACCGAGACCTCAACTTGACCTGACCCTTGGGCATGTAGGTAAAAGCAATGGGCTGCACCCCAGTCTCTCTTCTCTGCCCTTGGTCAGCTGTTATGGGACCTCCTTGATAAGCAACTCTGAGAAGCTGCTGCAGCCCTACATTGCCTGCCAGAGACACATGGTGTGTGTGGCCGTCAGCTGACCCACAATCACACTCAGTGAACTTAACCTGGGGCATGCCAGCCAGCCATGCATATTGTTTGTGACTTGCTACATGATTGGAGGGTCCAGAGAGATAAACATGCCTACTAGCCAATTACAGTGTCATCACTGGGTGGGAGGACTATCTGGAGACACCCTTTTGCCTTCTCCTTTCTTTGTGTATAAAAGTCTGTGCTTGCTTTATAATAAACAGGCATGCTCAGTTAGACTGTCTCCGGTAACAAATGTCACTGCCCCCTTGTCCCTCAGTGGTTGCTGGGGCCTGCTGGTCAGAAAACCCCTGAGAAGAGTTTATTTGCCTCATCTGAATGTTTTGTTTATATGTACAACATTCTAACATAAAATGCATGTTTTATAATAATTACTTGTTTAGGACAAATATATCAAACTAAAGTAGCATTGCATTCTATCTATCCCTTTTTCAGTATTTTTTTTTTTTACTATTGTATGACTAAGTAAGATGTTTGTGTAAATGCAAAATGAAGCATGTAAGCAGTCTGATGAATAGCAAAGTCATCCTTTTATCATTTTCCTTGACGTCGCGCTTTCCATGTGTGTCAACAATAACCACAAAATACCTTTAGGAAACAGGAGCCTTCAAAACTTGTGAAACATGTTTGTATTCTGTGAAGTCCTTTGGGAAAGCTCTTGTAGAGTTAGGAGGTTTTGAAATTGAAGTATCTGTGACCCTAACGGGAAGAATTCTCACCTGTCTATCATAAGCACTCAGGAGTATTGGAAGCCTGTTTATCTGTGTTTGTCATTACCCCTCCTAATGCCTACTCTGATCTACAGCTAGAAAATCAAGCATGCAAAATAATATGTATTTTCGGCTTTCTTTCTTTTTTTTTTTTAAATATTTCTAGCCTCTTTCATTTCTCCTCCTGTAATAATTACTTCCAATTGTTGTTTTGACTTGTTTTGTCCACCTCTAAATCAACAGTGTCACAATCTATAGCTATAGTGATCTGGATTGAAAACAGAGATCCATTCAATCTATCTGAGTTCAAGCCTGGCAATCCAACTCTTATGAAGAGGAATACATTTTCTGTGCATGTATTAGAGTTATCTATTTATCCAAGAGACACAAGAATGAGAAAAGCAAAAATTAGAACAATTACATACACTGTGATGGTAGCCTATTTCATTTAATTTCATCAAAACTTTATAAGTGATCCTTTATTGTTGATACCTATACATTTAGAGTTGTTTGTCACTGAAGTGCATTTTTTTCCATTGTCTTCATTCACCAGCATGGAATAGCCCCTTTGGCTGAATAGGTGTGGACAAAACGTCAAACTCTCTCCTCTATGTGCATTCATAAAACCTACCCCATGGCCATCTGTTACATGTTTAAAAGATCATTTCATGATATATGAAACTGTAAAAAAATATGTTTGTGACACGGGCTATAGTATAGTCCTTGTTTAAATGGCTTCATGATGAATATCCCAAATACCCAAAGGCATCCCAAATACCCAAAGCTGAAAATGATCACATATTCATTATACAGTGGGAATTATCTTTATAAATCATAAGACCCTAAGGTCTCTGTTTTGATTATCATTGCATAAAAGTCTCTTATACTTACTTGGTGTTCAATAATTATCTATGGAATAAATAAACAATCATGAGTGATTCAACATTAAGCAATATCCAAAAGAATTGATCAATTTCCTTTTCTATCAGGGTGTTAAACTACTGATATCGTTAAGTACCCCTAAATATCAAATCCAATAAACACATTTTAATCACTATTGGCTTACTGTGCTGAAGTTGAAAATGTTTACAACTCCTTCATCCTCAACGATGTCAGTCCCTTTCAGGCCTTTTCCCATGTCCACCATTGATTAGAATTCCGTAAGTAATCTCCTTCAATTGCTCTTCTTTTACCTGCTCCTTTAAGAAAAAATGTTTTCCTGACTTTTCTTACACGATCAGCTTTCCCTCTCTAAATTCTCCCTGGAGCCATCTCATCCAAAGCCATTACCAGTTGCTGATTGCATTTGGCAAATAGGAGAACCTGAAAAGAACGGTATGTGTGGGATGTAGTTTATTTACCTTTTCTCTGATGGAATTCTAAAACAAGCCATCCTGAGCCAGGGTGGTGGACCCAGGATGTGGTTGTGTTCTAAGAGGATCTCTCTCATGGTCCGCCTGTGACTGTTACGGCTCTAACAGTTGCACCTGCAGGTATTTAAACATCAGGAGCGCAATTGACCCAATCTGCTGTCATGGGAGAAAGTAAGAAATATGGTTGCTTAATTTTTAAAATTAGTTATTACAATAAGAAAAAATGACTCAAGTATTAGGTTTTATTGACCCTAAGACTTTTGATTCTTGGTTTACTTATATATGGTTCAATTCCCCTCAGCCTTAGCTCTCCCTCTTCAGTCAATGTGTATTCATTCTCCTTGAATTGCTTTAAAAAGTTGGTTTGCTTATGGTGAGATATCCTTTGCAGGAGCAGCTGGGAAGAGCCTGTTGCTCCCTTGACTTAATGTGGAATAAATGAAAAGAGCTGTATTGTGCCAGGAGCCCCTTTGGAATCATTTGAGGCCTTGAAAGTAACTACATCACAACTGATTTCTGTCTGTGTCCAATATTGTTTAACTCGTTCACCCACAGACATAACCCTTTAGGGGGATCCACAACCCAAGTTCTGAATGCAGATAGCTATGAGTGTCCTTTGAAAAGTTTATAGAAAGTGGAATTTGAAAAAATATGCATACTCTCCATGAATTTTTTGAAGTCCCCTTGATTGTAGGGATCTTCCATCAAAAGTGACGTGTAACAGAGTCCCAGTAGGCATACTGGAAAGCACAAACTGAAATGGCATTTTAAAGCAGAATGTCTGGCAATGCAAGCCTCATCATTTAGTCAGCACCACACCATGCAGTAGTGGTACAACTGTCAGAGTTTTCATAGCTGGTAAAACAGGATGGGACACTGTTGGACACAGGGCTGCACTGGTGGGGTGGCATCCTGAGCTTTGGAACAGTTTGGAAAATTAGTCATTCACGAATTCTTAGAGAGTGGGCCTGGCATAGTGGCCTACTGGCTAAAGTTCTTGCCTTGAACATGCCAGGATCCCACATGGGTGCCTGTTTTAATCCTGGCAGCCCCACTTTGCATCCAGCTCCCTGCTTGTGGTCTGGGAAAGCAGTGGAGGATGGCCTAAAGCCTCGGGGACATGTACCCACGAGGAGACCCAGGCGAAGCTCTTGGTTCCTGGCTTTGGATTGGCACAGCACCAACCATTGCACTCACTTGGGGAATGAATCATTGGACGGAAGATCTCCCTCTCTGTGTCTCCTCCTCTCTGTATATCTGACTGTCCAATTAAAATAAATAAATTAAAAAAAAAGAGTCCTTAGAGAGCTGTTTGACAAAGCCAGCAATGCACTAAAGATTGTGACAGTCTAGTGATGATGATTCAGCAATTCAAGGTAAAAAGTGAAAGGCACAGGGCCTCCCTTCCTTGACAGCAAAGTCCTTATCTATAGCCTGAGGGCAAAGACAGCTGAGAAGCAAGCAAGTATCTTCATGACAGCAGTGGTAGAATCCTGGAGAAGATTAAATTCTCAATCTGAACAATTCAGCTAAGCCAAGACCAGGATGGAAAAGAACGGAACTCTGAAACTTGGGTGAGGACACATAGTCAGTACCATGAGAAATCTTGTATCCCCAGATCACTCTGCACCATAGGGTTCCATAGTTGATGTCTCCATATGAAAGCCTTCCACTTGCTTGTAGATGATTCAGAGGGCTCTACCTTGCAAAAACTCCGTCTAACACCTTCCAGGAGATATCCTCCTTATCTTATTATTATTTTTTTTATCACAGAGGAATAATGTGATTGAGTGAAAACTTAATTTAAGCAAGGAAATTGTAAAATAGCCAGTAGAGATTAGGAAACAGAGCATACTGCAAAGAAACTGTAAAATCTAGTTTGGGGAGAAAGCAAAGAAGTAAGGCTGATAATCAGGTGGAACATAACCTAAGTTAGGGAAGGAGATGCTTGCCAACATGGTAGCACATTCCCTTGAAATAGGAATAAATGCATTGGCCAGGACACCAGGAGACTTGGCAAATGTGCAGAGAAGATATATCTTGTGTGTAAGGATAAAGTGATACATTTTTAGTGATTAAACACTCCCTAAGCTTCCACAAACTGATAGTGGAAGAAAGTCTTGAAAGGCTTAGTAAAGTGGCATGCAGTATAGGAAACACTAGTTAAGGAATATGCTGGTTAATTCTGTTGTGAGAGAGATGGCCAGCAGATACTGCCTGCACCAAAATGGTGAGGAAAACAATGGTGAGAGAGGTGGTAGCACCACTGAGAGGCTTGGTGATAGTTCCTCTTGGTTATTCAGGACTGACTCATGGAGACACAGAGAGCCATGCTTCCTATTGCAATAGGCTGATGGGATGACAGAAATGATAGAAACCAGGCTGACTCTAAAAAGCCAGGTTGACAGTGTTTCACAATGAGCAGTGAGAACAAAGGAGAGCTTCACATCTGGGGAGTTTTTAAGCTGCCTGATAGAGCACTACATGCATAGGAAAGGGATCAGCCAGCAACACAAAATACTGCACAACGTTGTCGTTAAAAAGAAAGTGAGGATGGATGATCAAAAAGCTGATGACAGACAGGTGCTCCCCAAAGCAGTCAGGATCCCTATTGCAGTATGTATGTTGAGTCTCTGTGGGGAAGGGTGATGTTTCAGATCCAAAAGCATGTAAAGAGAGCTGACCCATACGTTGCTGAAAGATTAAATATCTCTTATAATCATGAACATCTCACACTCAAACACACACATTGCAAATCACAATCCCAAAGCAGTTCTCAGCATGAGATTTTTGCCTTATGGACTGTCATTTGAAATTAAACATTGAAGCACTATAAAGCAGAGGTAGAATCCACTTGTAAAATACAAGAGGCCATGAGAAAGTTCATGAAAATGCATTTTATGAAAAGAACATTACTTGTACCTTTCAAAATTTTCATCTTAAACAAATGGAAATATTTTAATTCCATTTTTCCACTAAACTTTTGTATTTTAGGTGTTTCTCATTTCTCTTTTCTTCTTCTTTCCATCTTAATACAAATTAGCATTAGGAGATCAAAATTGCCCTAACTAAGCCATAAGTCTAATTGGCAGCAGGATAAGGTGGGTTAATGGGTGACGGGCTGGCATGGAGGTATGAGAGAAAAAGAACAACTCAGGAACTAAAGTATTTCTCAAGTGAAGTTTTTAAGATGACTGAACACGAAGCTTATGAGTGGACTGAATGACTGTATTCAGATCAACGCACTCAAACACTGTCTAGGTTCTGGGAGCTTAAACTGAATGGGACATAGTATTTGTTCTCAAGGAGTTCTGTGAAGTCACTGAGACCCATAAATAAACGACTACCTATCAGTGTGACTGAACTGAGCACATGGAGATAATAGCTCAGCAGTAACTTCACTTTGTTTCTTTTCCATTTGGTATCACAGGATTATGTTTGTATGTGCTTACTGGGAGTTAGGATTGAGTAAATGAAAAAAGCAGGTAAGGTACTTAGCAAAGGATGCAGCATATTGTACGTCTTTGCTCAGTGTTTGCTATTATTATTGCAGTTAAAATGGTGGTTGCCATGTTTAGTAACTTAAATACTTTGAAAAAATTTGTCATCAAATCTACTATATTGTAGCTTCTAAGCATTAACTAGAAAACAAAGGCGGATAGCCATCCATATTGATTTCCTTTAGAGGTTTTTCTCTTTTCAGTCATCCATCCTCATACACTCTCGTTGACTCAGACTACAAATGAGTTTTCACTCTCTCCTAAGCGATTAGAGAAGATACTGGTGCTCTAAATACTGAGATGGGAAAGTTCTTGTCTTCAAGAAATGCTACCTTTTTTATTCATATCACAGACCTATGTGTTTTCTCTTGTTTTACACATTAAACATAATATTTTATATTAGAATGTGGGACATCAGGTCAGAACAGCTCACTAAACCATCCAGTGTCCTTCATCCAAAATGTGGCAGGGCTGGTCCAGGGCCAGAATCCCTGAGGGGTGATAAAGTTCACACATTCTCCATGCCGCAAGTGTTTTCCTTCAGCTACAATAGGTCATTATTCTTGACTAAGCATATTTTCTCCCACTTCTAAGTAAAATAAAGAGAGCAATGGTTTTATTTCTGACAATAACCTGAATAGTGAGATGGTGCCAACCACGGCGGAAGCTGCATTAAGAGAGGCTTTTTGCAGGATAACGTGTAAAATTGCTGCCAGTGGAATAGTTGAAGCTAATAACCAGGAACATTTTGCAAGTCTCCTGAGCAACACTGACTGTGAATAATACTAAGATAGAATGGAATAGTTATTTGAATAGATCATGGATTTATGGGGAACAAATTGTGTGGAGAAGAAATTAAAAATAAAGAAAGACCTAAGAGTAAATTAGGCCTAGTAGAACTGAATTTGGGTGATGTCTAAAACACCCTGAGGGGCTTGAAACCAAGGGAGCATAATGACTGTGCTTGCTCAGAACAGAGCGGAGCAGTACTCCTGTGAGGCACATGGAGCTGAACAGGCTTTAAGGGAAGACAAGAAAAAAACAAGCTCTCAAAGACCAAATTTTATCCATAAAAAAATTTAGATTCTGATTAAACGTAAAAACCAAGAAAGGAATCGCTCACATTGGTAACCACTAGAACTGATTCCCTCAATCTTCTCAGTGACCAGGATAAGTTATCATGCATGCATTCTTTGCAGAAAACCGAACAGCACGTGTTTTAATGAAAACATTAAAAATGGACATTCAAGCCCAGTTCGATACTCGTCTGTAGTTCTGCATCCTGAAAAATGATTGAAACATTTACATTGTTATTTGACACACTCTTTCACATCCGTTTGCAAATAATGAAGCATTGGAGACTTTTCAGGAAGACAGTGTCAAGATTCTGATAGAATATTATAACAAGCAGTATCATGAATGTTTTGGGGGAAGTGGGAACCAGAAGGGAAAACAGAGGATGGGTAGGCCTTCTGTGAGAAGCAATGGAGATGTAGCTACCTCCATTTCCAGACAGCATGGTGTTACATGTCCATCGTCTGATAGATGAGATCAATGCAGCTAACTTAAGAGAGCAATTCACTTTCTCAGTGACGTCTTTAAAAGCATAATCATTGAGTGCTTGACTCTACTGATCAAATTAACTACGTAGCCACAAGCTTCACCTCTCTCATGTGCACATGTGTATGTATGCATGTGTGAGTGTTGGATAGATTAATTTCAAAAACTAGCCAAGCAGCAGTGTTAATTACAGAATGTCTGAAAGGACATAAAGAATAACAGACCTCAGAAACCAAAGCTGTAGAAGATATGAGTAGAGATGTTTTCCTACAGTGCCACATTATAAATGTACCAAATTCTCCCAGAAAAAAAAAAAAACCATTTATCTTGATTTCAGTAGGAACTAGGTACTGAGCAGATGGATCCAATTTGGGATTGGTGGGTTAGTTTCTGTGAAGTAAATAGAGTGTGATGGGAGATGGTGGGGAAAAAGGGCTCCAAGGGAAAAGCGGGGTATTCCTGCCAGAACAGATGTTTCAAAAAAATCCTTCACTCACATTAGTTATTGCAAGCTAAATGGTATCTGAATCTGGATTTTATGAAACCAAAATTATGAAGCATGTTTTGCTTTGCTCTATTGCTCAAACACTGTGAGTGTTAAAGATGATTTAACATTTTTTTCCCCGAAGAATGGTATTACACAGGAAACTATGAGATCATCAATGCTAAAATCAATTAAACTTCAGGGTCTTATATCTCCTTGCCAAATATGTACTCCAGAAGAGAGTCAGATACAAGCCTTGGGATCCAGGCTAAAAACTACACCACAGGGCCCAGTGCATGGTAGCCTAGTGGCTAAAGTCCTTGTCTTGCATGCACTGTGATCCCATATGGAAGCCGGTTCATGCCCCTGGTGTTCCACTTCCCATCCAGCTACCTGCTTGTGGCTGGGAAAGCAGCTAAGGAAGGCCCAATTCCTTGGGATTCTGCACCTTCATAGGAGACCTGGGAAAAGGTCCTGGCTCCTGGTTTCAGATCAGCTTAGCTCTGGCCACTGGTGCCTCTTGGGTGGTGAGCCTGCTGATAGAGGGTCTTTCTCTGTTTTGTAGTTCTCTATTACCTAACATAATAGCCATGAAAAACACAGGATAATTGAGCACTTGAAGTAAGTGTGAGTTGCTTTCTTCTTGTGAATAAACAGAGATTTAGTGAACAGGGGAAAAAAATATATTAGTAAAAGTAGGTTTCAGTGATATCCAGTGCAACAGGATGTTTAGAAATGGGTATTTCTCAAAACAGAGTTTCTGTGACTATATATTGAATAAAGAAATTGTCAAGAATAAAAAATCAGTGAGTGATAAACAGAATAATGTGAAATTTAGAAGCTAGATCTAAGTAGCAGTTGGTTTTGATCAATATCATAGTCGTTTCTGATTGCCGTAACAAAATACTGTAGCCCAACCACGAAATCAGCTGACTCAGTTTCAGTGAAGGTCCATTTCCTGATGGCACTTTTTCACTGCATCCTTCCAGGGGAAGGGAGACACCAGCTCCTTTAGAGAGAAAAAGGCAGGAACCCCATGCATGAGGACTGTGTTCTCAAGTACTAATCAAAGGTCCCAGCTTATAGTGCCATCACTGTGGGGACTGAGATTCAACACATGGTTTCAAGGCAGCCACAAACTTTCAGAATATTGCAAAATTCACCAAATACTCACCAAATGCAAAAAGCATGAGTATAAACATGCAGAGTTTCCCAAATGCTTTTCTAAGGAGTCATATCGGTCACTAATGAAGTCCTAGAAGAGCTACCTAAGGAGATTTCCCAAATTACATTTAATATTTTCTGATCTCCAAGCTCTCTATAACTTATGAAATCACAACAAAAGTAAATAATGTATTTTTTGTGTCTCTCCTTGGCCTAAAATAAACTTGGTAATCTTTCTAAACAATATTTACTACTAGATGATAACAGAAAAACTTTGAACATCACTAATTTGCACTTGCTAATTATAATTTTTATTTTACAAATAGGAAAATTCAGCACCAGGAGGGTTGAATGACTTGTCCCAATCTACCATACACCCCAACAAAGCAAAGTATAGCTAGCTTTAGCTGCACCCTTCTTCACCATATTCACAGCTGTTTCAATAATTTCACCTGCAAATCCAAAGCTGGCTTATGATGTGCACTCTAAATGTCTTAGCCACTAAGGTTTTTACTTACAATTTTCCACAGTTACTTAAAAGGCTGAGTGTTAAAGATAAGTGTAATTCTTTTTCCAAAACCTGTATCTCATTGGCTACCGTAAGCTTACTGATGTTCAAACAAATGAAACTGCAGTGTCTTATGTCTCTTAATGCTATCAAGATTGCAATAACATAAGCATTGTGGGGCTAGAGGCAGCTTCCCTAATTTTGTCTACAGACTAGATGAGTGCATCATGCAGTAGTGACATCTCTGTCAGACCTATCACTTGTTCCTGCTTATTTAGTCAGAGACTTGCATTGCATTATTTCAAAGTATACTTACTGTAATGTGTCATGTATCATTATTGTTTTAGAAATTAACAAGGTTACAAGGTGGAGAAATCCACCATGGGGAGAGGGTTGGGGGAGGGGTAGGGGGAATCCCAGTGCCTGTAACACTGTGTCACATAATGCAATACAATTTAAAAAAAAAGAAATTAACAAGGTTTCTGCAAGTCCTAGAGTTTATTCTATGCTTGCATGTAAACACACACACACACACACACACACAGTGATCATGTTGACTAAAATACAAGTTGAACATACATTATGGGGCTCTGGTGGGATTTTTAATTTTTAAATTGTTGACTGAAAAGCAAATGATGGTTAGACCTATTGTTTGGAAGCCGTAAAAACCTCAGTGTTTGCTTTTCATTTATTCTTTTGTTTGCCAAGTTCTATTAGAGATTTCTTACTATAAAAACATCAGTTTCTAGAATTTTTTTTCCCAATGTACTGGATGCTACTGAAAGGCAAATTTGCTAATATTTTTCTCTTATCCTGAAATCTGTTTTTCCTTCTTTACCAACATTTTATTTCATTGCAAGAGAAATGATGGAGGAAAAAAATCAGTATTTCAAGCTGTCTTATCAGACACATATGGCTAATAATGACTGTATTTGAGAATATAAGTAAAAAACAGTCACAACATTTGCATCACAACAGAAAGTTGTGCTGAATCGTGTTATGCATTAATATAACTTCTACACACTTAATGATATGTATAATTATTATTACTAATAGTTTTTGAGTAATTACAGATTCACAGTAAAGTTGGAAGCTAAGGTGCAGAGGTTTATGATATACTTGCTATCCGTGCACATGCAAAGTCTTTCTCTGTTATCAAGATTCCCCTACCAAAGTTGTACCTCGCTTAGCATTCAAGGTCCTACACTGATGCCTCATTGAAACCCAAAGCACCTGTTTCTGTTCAGGGTCACTGTTTGTGTGTGCTGTAGAATGGCAACGTGTACAATGGACATGCATTCAGTATCACATACTACAGTTTCATTGACACAGAAATATTTTGCAATCTATTCATTTCCAAATACCTCACTCCTATCTCCTACCACCAGTGTTATTTTTAACAAGTGTTTTCATGACTTGATAGCTCAGTTCCTTACAGTAATGAATAAGGTGCTATTTGAATGCACCACTGTTCATTTGTCCATCCACCTACACTCAGGAAAAACATCACTATAAATATTTGTGTGCAGACTTTGGTGTCTGTAAATTTTCAACTATTTTAGACAAAATGCTAAGGAATATGATGGTTGGATAGTATGCTAGGAAAATGCTAATTTTATGTCTACAAGAACTTACTAAACTGCCTTCCAGTGTAGCTGTATAATTTTACATCATTCTTTTCTTTTTTTAACCTAAAATTACTGATAGGCAGAGGGATGCTAGATGAAGAGGAGAGAGATTTTAAAAATTCATTTATTTTTGCTTATTTGAAAAGTATATTTCAAGCCATAACACACACAGTCTTGAATGAGAGAAAGTGAGAGATTCTTCCAACTGCTGGTTCACTCCCCAAATGTCTAAAGCATTCATGTCTGGCCAAGCTAAAATCAGGAGCCAGGAAATACATCAAGCTCCCTCAAGTGGGCTGTAGGAATTTAAATAGTTGAGCCCTTCTGGGAGCACAGCAGCAAGAAGCTAAATGGAAGGATTTGATTTTAGGCATTCCCATATGTGAGGGGGACATCCCATATGGTGGCTTAAGCTGCTGTGCCCGTAATCCGCACTTGGAGTGAGATTCAATCTTAGAATAGTTATCAGTTGAGTTCCCAACATAAGTTAAAATTGCTTATGCTTAAGATACTTTCTCTTAAGCAAAGGGAGTATAAAAATATGCAATTCAGCTGTGTTTCAAATTAAGTGAATATGTATTTATACTACAAAATTAGGACTTCATGAGCACAATTGCTAGCTGATGTCCCCAAACGAGGTTGGTGGTGTTGTGGGCAGAGAGTATCTGTTTGTGTTATCCAAGTGTAGCAAGAAGTGAGGCATTTAGCACTAGATATGCCAAAGGAATCAGCAAAGGCTCAAGTGGTTTCAAAGGAGATGGGAGGGAGAGAAACCAAAGGAGGAGGAAAGGCAGCTTGCTAAGGAAGTACAACTAAGCTGTTGCAGGGAGGTTGTGCTTGTGAGATTTGGAGTAAACTACTAGCTGATCAAAATCCACAGGCCAAGCTCTCTCAAGACTCCTCACCCCTCCTGGGTGAATGTTAATCTGAGAGCTACAGTGACTCAGCCAGAGAAATGTAATCTCCTCAGCACTCGGTGGGAGCACAATGCAATCAAGGGGAGCCCTTGATCTGCTCTGCAATTAATGCCCTCAGAGAGATTTGAGACACCAATGCGAATTTGAATATAGGACTATCTCAAAGCTTTCAGACACTCCTTAGAGAACACAGGGCCATAATACAAGGGATAGATTACACCGTGCCATTAGTAGAGTCTTATCCCCTGTAAAATGTTATTTTGCCCTGCATTGTTTCAATTTTTATAATCTCTTTAGAATTCCACTGTGGATAGTTATCCACATGTAAAAGGTTTGCAGAGTACACTGAAGCAAACATATTCAGCAACTGGGATGCTGACGGAAAAATTCTAGTTACACACAGCTCAGAAAATGTTGACCACTCCAGTGATTGTGAGGGCTCCTTCACACACACTGGACAACCACTTTAATCCCTGTGACCCACCTGGCTTCACTCAGTCACCCAGGGTTGTGCATGACAGATAAATGGACAGAAAGTATTCCAAAGCACAATATAAAAAAGAAACAGAAAAAATCACAAAGGAGAAGCAAAAAATGAAAAGAAGGAAAGCAGAAGAGAAAAAAAGGAAGGAGGATTGGAAGGAAGTAAAAGGTAAGAGACTCAGAGAAGAAAGAGAAGATGTAAGGGAGGGAGGAAGGAGAAAGGAGTAATTAATAAGCAATTCCATCAATTTCATGCTTTATATATTTGCACATAGCTGTTTACTCAAGAAGCATTTACCAAACCCACTTTTTGCAAGTCTCTGAGGACACACAAATTGCCAGATAAACCACAAGACACACCCTTGAGTGCAGACCTAAAATTATCTCTTTATAAAATCCAAATTGCATTATATTAGAGTAGGAAAAAGAAAAGCACCATAGTGTTAGCAGGTAAAATAAAAACTACAGGGAAAGAAGAGCAATCATTAAATGGTCCCTTGAAATGTTTCAATAAATATTTCCTTTAGCTTGTTTCTAACTCTAAGCTGAAATATATTTTTGCATTTTCTCACACATTTTTGACTGTCTTCCCAAATTTTGTATGTGTTCATACATTGATAGGTTACAATAAAGAAGCCATTTTGGCTGTCCTTTAGCTTCTTTCTGATTTGTTATTAATCTTTGTCTATTGATACCCATGATATGTTTCAATTTAAAAGCAATGAATAAGAACCAGGAAATACAACACTGCCAAATTTAGATTCAGTCTGAAGTTGAAAATAATACTTTATCTTCACTTTTACTTTCACCCAAGAATGAGGGGGGCATTCATTTCTGATTATGAATTGAATGAAAATGCTCTCTTCAATTTGTATGAAACAAATTAAACAAAATCCAGTTATACAAAGCTCATGGTGAGAGAAGGGCAAATGTGGAACACAGCACAACACCAACTACAGAGAAGGCACAGCTCAAATTCAATCAACAGAACTAGGGCTCTGCTTTTTTGTTAAGGTTTATGTATTTTTATTTTTATTGGAAAGGCGGATATACAGAGAGAAGAGACAGAGAGGAAGATCTTCCGTCCAATGATTCACTCCCCAAGTGAGCGCAAAGGCCGATGCTATGCCCATCCGAAGCCAGGAGCCTCTTCCGGATCTCCCACGCGGGTGCAGGGTCCCAAAGCTTTGGGCCATCCTTGACTGCTTTCCCGGGCCACAGGCAGGGAGCTGGAAGGGAAGCAGGGCTGCCGGGATAGAACCGGCACCCATATGGGATCCCGGGTGTGCAAGGCGAGGACCTTAACCACTGCGGCACTGTGCCGGGCCCAAGGTTTATGTATTTATTTGAATGACAGTGTTACAGAGAAAGGGGACAGACAAAAATTAAACCAAACTTATAATAGTAGAAATGCAATAAAGTGAACCAGGATCGTACTTATTATAAGATTTATTTTGTTTATTTGAAAGGTAGAGTTACAGGGATAGGGCCTTTACAGCCTGGCAAAACCAGGAGCCAGGAGCGTCTAGCGGGTCTCCTTGTAGGTACAGGAACCTAAACACATGGGCCATTATTCCCTGCTTCCCCAGAACATAAGCAAAGAGCTGGTTCAGAAATGGAGAGCTGGTTCTCAAACATTTCCAATGTAGTCCACATGGGATGCCAGGATCTCAAGCAGTGATTTAATTCATTCTGTACAGTGTTGGCCCTCCTAAGTTTCTGCTTTGACAGACTCTACCTAGTCATTATGTATAGGTTCTGTGGATGCAGAAGAGGCCCCGTTCACTACTGCAGTAGCTCTTGCCTAATGCAAACCATTTGAACCCTCTGTGTTTTGCTACATTCTGACATAGCTTTGTGCCCTAAGGAGTGAGTCCCTACCACCACGCATCATGGAGAGAGTTTCTTGTGAGAACTCCTCATGCCTTGGTAGAGCTGAGCAGTCTTACGTTTGGAATGAGAGGGCAAATTGCATTCTTCATGCTCTGGGTAGTAGAGAACTCCTGTAAGATCACATTGGAACACTGACTCATAATCTCAATGGATGGGCTCCCAAGACTTAGCTGCACTCTTCTCTGTCACCATGTTTTAGATGATGTCACTTCTTTGGAAAACATTAGGGAATGCATCAATCCAGGACTGCAGATGCTCTACTTAGCTAGATTCCTTCATTAACTAAGTAGTTCTGGATCAGACTCGCCAAGGTCCATTCTTGCCAATCCAGACTGACCCTCTGCCAAGTTACTAGGGAAAATAAATGTGCCCAAGAAAATGGAGGAGGGAGCATTATTTCTGCCCATGATTTGCTCTCCCACTGGGTGTTTTTTATTCTCGATGATTCACAGCTACCAAACCCCAAGGGCGATCGATGTGCAGAGCACACCGAGGCAAATGTCTCAGTTCTCTACTTGTATCCTTTCATACTGTCTTTTCTTAGCTGAACCTGTCTCAAGCTTACGGTTAACTTCTGAACATCAAATCCAGTAGAATATTTATTAACTTGGATGAAAATAATAATTTAATATCTCAGGATATCCTCATGGAGAAGTTCCAAAAGCAAAATATGTGAATTAATAAAAACAAGATTATTAGAGAAAATAAAGTGCATTTTTCATTGTGCTGTCAAGAAGGAAAATTGGGAAGAGAGCCATTAAGTATTAGGAGATACAAGCTCATGCTGTAAGGATAGTACTCTAGAAGCATATGAAGATAGAAATAATTACAATTTTTCTTGTTGGTCATGACACGCAGCTTTCTCCTTGCATTTGGAATTACTTTTTAGGAATAAAGTAATCAGCATTGCGTCCTTAAAATCCTATTCTTGCTACTAAATTAGCTCCTGTATGTGCAAGTTCCTTCAAAATTGACATTTGTGTCTTTCACTTATTTTCCATGGATTCCTTCAGAGGGTTTTCATACTGTTAAGCATGGTCAAACAGATTTTGACCAGACTGTTCCAGCATTTAGGAGGAGTAAAGCCATGGACTGGTGTTGAAAACCTTCTCAGCCTTAGAATATTCCATAGGGTAATGTCATTAAACAAGCTTGTGCATGTGCAAGAAAGTAGCTGCCTGATTATAACCAACATCACCCTTGGTCTAGGGAGGGCATCCACTCCTATGACCTTCTTATGTGTAGAGCCTCCTGTGGCCTCTCACAGTAATCTTCCAACATCCCTTTATCCAATTGTAGAATCTGATTTTTTTTCTCCTTTGCTGAGTGCCACTGCCAAGATCTTTTCCAGGATTCCCTTCCATTTTTAACTCCAGATAGATGTTAACAACAAAGGATGTTCTCAGAACACGTCACCCATGTCAAGAGCTTGAGGTCCCCCTCAATTACATGTGCCTCCCATTGTGCAACTTCAGTTTGAAGCCTCTCTCCCCAACTCTCAACCATGTTTCCACTTGCCAGTTTGATTCCTTTCTTGTGAGCATCCAGTCCATAGAATAAAGTTCAGAGAATTAGGCTGCTTTCCCCTGTCTGCATTTATTCAGATGGTGTCAACATGATGCCCAGGACAAGAATGACTCAAACTCAGAACCTAGCAACATGTCAATATTTTCTCAACTTTTAGTGAATTGACCATTTTGTGATGTATAGACATAAGCTATTTTAAAAATTACATATGCTTTCAAGATCTTTATAAAGAAAGCATTTCAAGAAGGCAATGATAGCCATAACTAAAAGCAAATTATCTGCACTTACCCTGTTTTAAAGAGTTTTCTGTAGTGGAAAATGAACTACAAATCCATTGTACATAGTTCTGTGTATTTCTGTATTATTTCCCATTACATAAAATACATGCAATTTTCTAGTTCATCATATATGGCTATCTAGACTATAGTGCCAGCAAAGCGAAAACATTTTCACTGAAGTAGGGATTCGAAACTGTTAAAGTGAAGCATTCTCAAAATTCTAACCATATGTTAAATAGGTGTAAACCCCAACACTATGTTTGGTGATGACTTTTTCTTATTCTTCTAAAGGCTAGTGACAGAGTTGTTTAAAATGATAACAATCAAATGCACTGACAAAATGTACATGCACACATACTGTCAAATAAAAAAAGGGTATGTGAAGGCATTCTATTTCTGTAACATTGCATGGAATACACAAAGTGATCAGCCACAAAACGGTGATCATTTTGTCTAAATGATAGAATTCTGTGTTCCTTTTAAAAACACTTTTTCCCGATGATTATCTGCATAAAAGATCTCACAATGCTTGTAACAAATGCTTATAATTTTAAAACCAAAGGAAGAGGAACTACTTTCTTTTTCAAATCGTGGTCATTTATGTTAGCATAGTAAGAGGAAGATAGACTAGCACAGAAAAGGGGCTCAGTGTACAGTGCTGTGTCTAAAACCAGCTCCTTCACCTGAAAGCTGTGAAGCAATAAATAATAGTCACTGAAGAAAAAAGTAAGTGCACTATAGTGAAAAGACATAGAAGAGAGACAAATAACGGGGAAAACTCATACATGAACACATCTGTAGTGCCATCGGGGTTTCTACGCAGTGACATTTGTGAGCATCCTGTGTAAATGCCATGCTGCAAGGCGTGGCTGTCACACATCACTCTTAACTGGCGACCTTCTCTTGGTGATCAGCTCTTTGCCTCTAGCCCAGCCGCTGCTTCTTAAGCAAATGCAAACACAGGCAGCCCAAAGCGGCTGGGCCCTCAGCTCTTATCAGCCAACAATTTCTGCATTCTTGAGCCAAAGCAGGGCAGCAGTTCATTGGCAGGAGTGAGGCCCAGTTTAAAAGCATGTGCCGGTGCCAGCATTTACAGGGATTTCAAAAAGACATTTGTGGAGAGCAAAAGACCATTTTTTTTTTTCTGTCTGGTTTTGTTGGGCCTTAATTAAAGAGGCCTTTCCCCCTTTCTCTGCCACTTGGGCTGTGGGATGGCAGCCTCTCCTGGATGGGAGAAGTATTTCATTGGTCTACAGGCTAATTAGGAAGGGCTCACATTGTTCCCCAGCCTCCTGAAAGGCCAGAACAAAGGCTGCTGCTGCTAGATTGCGGAGCTGCCTCAATTGCAGAGGCTCAGGGGTAAAAGAAAGAGAAAAGCGTTTAAATAGAAAAGCCTTTTGATGCTGGGAACGAAATTAAGAACTAAAACAGAAGCCTGGGCACTCCTGCACACAGCCCTCCGCACAGACTCATTGTGTTTGTGAACAAGGTCAACAAAGCTCAGTCTGATCCCAAACACCTCTGAGTAAACAGGCATCTGTTTAGCTGCTGCAAACTGGGCTCTTCTGCGACGGAGGACTTTGCCAAACCGACTGGCACTGTGATCAATACAGATAAATATGAGCTGCATCATGTTTGTATCTGAACAATTAATGCATGACTTTCTTGATGATTGCAAATAGAGTGCAAATAATTGTGCTTTCCTTTTTTTCTGATCAAACGAAAATAAAGCTAACAAATACTACAATCACTGTGTGAATACCTCATTGTTTCACCGAAATTTCACCAAATGACTCTCCTTAGTTTAAAATAATCGCAGTTTAATGAAAATCTGAAAAAATATGTCTGTGTTTTGCTTTGTTTTGTTTTTGCTCATGGAAGAATGGCAGTCATAATTGTGACTGAGTTTTGTAATAGCCTGAATAAGTTGGTCATTGAAAACTGAAAGTGCATGTGCCCATTGTTCTGATACTTGCAGTCCTTACTTGCTGCATCCGCTATCAAACAGAAGTTTCTCTTCTAGTTTGCTAACTGTGAAAATTGGACATCTCTCTTCAGAGCTCTAGTCTCCAGTGACAATTACCATCCTTTAATGAAGCTTGCTATGCCAACTACCACACCAAGCAGGCTACATGCACTATCTCCTTCAACTTTTAAAATCTCTGCGGCTGGGCCCGGCGCGGTGGCGCAAGTGGTTAAGTCCTCGCCTTGCACGCCCTGGATCCCATATGGGTGCCGGTTCTATTCTAATCCCGGCAGCCCCGCTTCCCTTCCAGCTCCCTGCCTGTGGCCCGGGAAAGCAGTCAAGGACAGCCCAAAGCTTTGGGACCCTGCACCCATGTGGGAGACCCGGAAGAGGCTCCTGGCTTCGGACTGGCATAGTATCGGCCCGTTGCGGCTCACTTGGGGAGTGAATCATCGGACGGAAGATCTTCCTCTCTGTCTCTCCTCTCTGTATATCTGCCTTTCCAATAAAAAATAATAAAAAAATAAATCTTTAAAATCTCTGCGGCGTAAACCTTAAGATCACAGTTCACAGTAGAGCACACTGAGGCTCCAGTTTGCTGAAAATTAGGAGGGCAAAGCAGTCACATCTGAAACCATGATACTCAATCTAGAGGTTAAAATTTTCCTGTTAAATATTGCCATAGAATCACAAATTAGAAAAGTGCTTAGGAAATTATGTCATCTGACATCCTCACTTTGCAGAGAAAAAGCTAAAAGGTAAAAACAGTTACATGATTTGTCTATGCTTCAATAGCTGATTGGGTTATTTGTGTCATCTCCCAACACCTAGATGTTCTCAAGCTATGTCACAACTGCAAGGACCTGGAGGACTTGCTGTACACACATGGCTGGATGCCCCATCCGGGGCTTCACATTCAGCAGATACATACTACAAGCGTGAGCACTGGATTACCCCAGCATTTTTACATGCTGCTGCTACTGCTGACCTTGGAACTACCATTTCAAAGTCATTACCCTAGGATGTCTCATTGCTTCTCACGTAACTAAGTTGAAATGGGACAGTGTGGCACTGCTTGGGATTGCTGCATCCTGTATCAGAGAGATCGTTGGAGTCCTGAGCACTCCATTTCAAATTCAGCTTTCTACTGATGTATTCCAGGAGGCAGAGGGTTCAGTGCTTGGGCTCCTGCCACAAATACAGGAGATCAGATAGGGATTGCAGGCTTCTCATGTCTCTCTGTGCCAGCCCCAGATGCTGCAGACATTTGGGGAGTAACCTCGTGGATAATATACAAATCTCTCTCTCTCTTTGTTTCTATCTCTGTTTGTTTCTAGCTATCTGTGTTTCTCTTTCTCTCTGTCTTTAAACTTGATAAAAGAAACAAGTCTAAAAAAGCTGATTAAGAGACTGAATAGAATAACAAAGCCAAATAATTACAATTTTGTTCAGCTTTATTTAACGAACCTCAGTGATGTCACTGAATGCTGCATTGCTCTTACCCATCTCATGGACGCAGTTCCATTTCTGTAAAGTGTTAAACAAGGCACTCATTTAGAGCAGTGTTACTTCTAGTAAAAATACTTCCTGGAGAGTATTCAAACTAAGATCTTTAAACTCATTTTCCTTTTTAAAAGATAACTGGAAGCACTAAAAGCTTTCTGGCACATATTAAATTCCTTTCCTCTCAAGCTATTTCTGATGCGGGGATCTGGATAACACAGTTGTATAATTTTGTTGTCAAAGGCGTGTGCACCACCTCGTAGTGGCACAGATGACTCAGCGTTGAAATGTAATTTTCAAAAATGATTATGATCTGGTAAACACATTTCCGTTCTGACTAAAATTGAAATATCCATCAGCCAACGTGTGCGTTTTTTCATCTCCAAAATATTTTTCTTCAACCAGAGTCATAATTTGAGGTTGCTCCACCTGTTAAGACAACCTTTTTCAAACTGTGTGTTATTTAACAAGGAAGTATATGTTCTTGGTGGAAGACATGGTTAACTCCCATTGTACTCTAACAACCTGCTGATCAGCCATCATTACCATCTCTCTGCTGACCAGCAGCCTAATGTGAGTCACTTGAGGTTATCATGGGACAACCTGAGCAGGTGCCTGCCTCAATGCCATTAGCACAAGCTTTAATTTTTATCATGGGTTGTTTTGGGGGTCCACTTCCTGCAAGAGTGGCAGATTCTAGTTTAGAGGTCGCAGGAGCTATTGCTCATTTAAAGTTAATAGAGCCAAACATTCTTTCAAGGAAATCTGGACAACTTATGACAACTTTTCCCCTTTAGAGGGGAAAAATTAATTATTAAGCCATGACAAGGAAACTTCTTAAATATAGCAATCCTAGGTCTCCAGGCCACAGCCTCTCATATTATCCCCACTTTCTCTGTGAGTAGAGGCATTTCAGGATGGTGATTCTAGTTTAAGGTATGCTTGGAAACGTTCTAGGGGCAGGTCAGTTCTCATACTTACCATAATACTTGGATTAATGCAATGTTCAATTCAACTTAAATCTGTCCTCACACATTTTAACTTTGGTTTCAAGGTTTCTTTGTACACAGTAAACTGTAATTGAAACTTAGCATGTAAATCCATTGTTGCAAATAGCTTCAGTCAGTCATAAGCAGCCAACTCTCCAAACCATATTGAAGTAAGACAGACAAGCTATAACCACTTGGGCTATCCACCTCACTTCCTTTTCCTATATGTCACTTCCTTTCATTTGGCTATAAATAGAACCTGTCCACTAGGAGTAATGGGAAATTCTGAGTCATTTCTGTTCTGGCCTGCTATCTTGTTCTACAACTGCCATTAAAACCAATTAAGATCTGCAAACCTAGATTTGTTCTAATTTTGTCTTTCAACATCAGCAACAGGACAAGAGCAGGAAATACTCTTGTGACAATTACGACATGGCAAATGGATTCGGAGTGACAGAAGAAAGCTGTAATTTAAAGTTTGACACTAGCAGATGCTTGACAGTTCAGTGTTATTGACTGCACACTATTGTTACTAGGAAGCAACCAGTGGGATGTATATGAGCCAGAAATGAAGTCCTACAGCAAATGCAAAAATCAGAGGATCTTGATTAGGCCCAAACAGATGTTTCTGCGGGGAGAAAATATTGCCAGTTGGTCCTTGGGAAACAGCATTTTGAAATGCACCTTTTGATTCTAAAATTACAATCATGATTGACCTATAGCAACACAACTAATAAAGTCACAATAAATTCACAACTTCATGAGTTTCAGATAATTTTAAGTACATCTTCAGAGTTTCTTTCAAGATCCCATGTTTCATTTGCTCCAATTAATCTTGTAATTACCTTTATATAATGTGAAAATGAATAGCTCATTCAAGTGTCACTCAGAAGAGATGAAGTGAGTCAGGGAAACTCAAGCAATATTTACAGTAACTACTGATGTTTACTTTAGGTAATTTAGATGAATATCATTTATATTTACATGAGTGTGATTAATGACCATATTACTCATTAAGATAGTTCCAGCATTCAAATAATCACAACAGTTTCCAGCAAATCTGTGAAAAAGGTAAATCAGTCACCAAGCTTTCTTATTTCCAATATCAATGTCCATTTACTTTATTTCTTTTCTGTACCTTGTCTATGCTGTTATTTGGTTAGTAAAGATTTGTAAAGCCCTGGCTCACTGTGTATTGCACACACTAATTTCTGTGCTAATTGGCCCTCAGAGAACAAAGAGCCTCATGGTCCAGAAAGCTTGGGAAACATGGAATACCAAACTCTCTCCTAGAAAGTCATAATACCACTAGCATATTAAAGGCTCTGAAAGCTCCTGCAGTAAGAAGCGCTCTAACTTTGTTCAACAGTTAAACAGTCTCTTGGGTCCTGTATAGATGTGTTTTCTTGCCACATTTATTAACATAACCCAGAATAAAATGTCCTTAGCCTCATGCTAGGAACTATAAGCAGTAATAAAACTTCAAATTATGACCATTTCTACATTATTTACATTAGTAGGATACTTTGTAAAGCGTTTTAAATACAAAGGCCAGATGCTATGATAAATAAAATCATCAACTGTCTGATCATGATGAAGAAATGGAAAAAACAAAGAGAAATGAATAACGTTTCACTATGGGGCCAGAGCCCCTGTTCAAAATAGATTTCAAGGGGGCAGGCATTTGGCATAGTGATTGATCTACATGCTGCATGTCTGTAGGAGAGTCTCAGGTTTCCAGTTCTAGCTACAGCTCTGGATTCCAGCTTCCTGTTACTGCAGACCCCGGAAGGCAGCAGTAGGTGCCTTGTGGGATCCAGAACCCATGTGGGAGACCTGGGTTGGATTCCTGTCTCATGACTTTGGCTTTGCCCAGTTGAAGCTATAGCTGTTGCAGGCATTTGAAGAGTAAGCCAACTGCTGGGATTTCTCTCTTTTTACTCTCTCCCTTTCAAATAAATAACTGCCAACTTAGTCATTCTGATTCTTAGGCAGTACGATTTGTGTATAATGCTCTTCAAACAGAGAGCATGTTAGTAGACTTTTTATGATCACACATCATGTTAAGGCCACACTTGCAATGCAGATATTCCATAAGGAAGTGCCAGTTTGCGTTCTGGGTACCCCATTTACATTTCAGCCTCCTGGGCACTAAGAACACGGAAGATCATGCTCCAACTAGTTGGGTCCTTACCATTCATGTGGGAAATTCAGATGGAGTTTCTGCTCCTGACTTTGATTCAGACCTGCCCTAGCCACTGTGGCCACTGGAACAATGAACCAGCAGATGGATGATCTCTTTATTTTTCTCTCCACCCGTCCACCTGTCACTCTGCCTATCAAATAAATAGAGCCTTAAAAACTTGCCATTTTCTGTTATTCTATTTGTCTTTGCTGATTCTACATAGTGTTTTAAGATAACATGAGTTTTAAAGACATTCTGAACTTAATTTCAAATTATTCCTAGCTGATTGAGCTCAGGCAAACTATCCAAATCTTAGACCAACTTACCCTATCTGTGAAATAAGGCGGCTCCTTATTTACCTATGAATGGTGACAGAAACTGAACAATGTTACAAGTACCAAGTCTCACCCATGCCAGAGACAGTCAATTAGAATTTCCACACACACAGCCTAGTACAGCTCACGCTACACTTTTATAATGAGGAGGGGTCCTGCGAGTGACAGAAAGCATTCTCTTCAGGTGTTAATGATAAACTGCTGTTGCACTGAATAAATTGCAATAAAGTGTTTCTGTCTGTCACCCCTTTGTGAGCTCATCGGAAGCAAGGCCTGTGCTTAACTCACTCAGTGAGGGTCTCCAGACATGAGGAGCTCAGAGTGTTTGTTGGCTAAACTAATGAATCTTCAAAACAATTCTCCTTTGTTTCATAGAACATTTTTCTTTGCCCTGGCTGCTGAGGATGGTCAATCAAGAATACTTTGACATGAATTAACTCTCTGCACTACATTGATGCTCTGCTCTGAAATAGCATGCACATCGTAACAACAGTTTAACACACATAAATTAGTGGTTCATTGCACTGTGATATTAGTTAATTTTGAAATTGCATTATAGATTTCTAAATTAGAGAGACGGCCTGCCTGTCACTCATATGACATACAATGAATGCCAACATTAGGCATCACCTTTTCCCAGTTTTGCCAGACTGAAGGTCATTATCAATTGCTGTTTAATCAGCTAAGTCATGCATATAGACAAAGGTTAACTGCGCATGGACCAATCTGACTTCCTTTGTCATAGCAAGACAATTTGCAGCTTAATAAAGCTGCTCTGATTGCACTTAACAACACCTGCTTTAAAATCCGGCCTCATTAATAGCACACTAATGAGTTAGGGATCTTCTGGCAAGGACATGATCAAAGACAAATGATTTGCTTTTTGATTAAATGACCTAAATAACAGAAAGCCAAATCTCCCATTTAAGAGAGCTTTCCCGGAAGAAGTCGTCAAAGATATTGGCATCTTCAGTACGGTTAAACAAAGATGTAAAAAAATTGCCTTTTTGATTGTTTTGAACTGTGGAACCAGATTGAGCAATAAATGAAACTCAACCAATCCATTACCTCTGAGCTCATCTCTCTAAACATGGTATTTCCAATAAGTGAGAAAGCAAAAGTGTATAGAATTCATTGAAGCAAAAGGAAACTTTGAGGAATGATTTTGGAGCAAGTATGTTAATATAGAGATAATTTGTTTAAGGAGTAGATTTGCTAGGAGACAAATAAAAGTGATTGGATCCCATTTTCATGTGCTAGACTTTGGAGTTAATGTTCAGTTACCATGTGATGTCAGGTAAGTCATTTGTTACCCTGAAGTGGAGCCATGTGTTCTGAATTAATTCAACCGCTGGCTGAACTTTAGATTCTGGGAATGTTGCTTTTTTTTTTTTTCTGCAGTGCTATAATTATGTTCTCTGCATGGTAATTTTTTGCCTGCCTGCCTACACATGGTGTCTGGCAAGGAAAATGATCCTGCCAGAAGCACTGCTTCAAAGGTATCTAGGGGACTAGTCCCTGGTAGAACTCAACCAAACACAGCCAATCCAGAGACCAGCCAGTGACTAAAGCTTGCGGCTTATTCATTGAGTCAACCCAAAGTCTTCTCAGAAATGGAATGGAATGGAAGGGGCAGGTCCAGGAAAATGACTTTGAGATGGGCACATACATGTGGGAGGACACACAAAAGGGTGTTAGGTCGTATTTCTGACAGCTCAAGAATAATATTCCTTCAGCTGAAGTGTTTTCACATTAGTTTTTAATAATTTATTTCAACTTTCCTTTAGTCTTATAGAAAATTTGAATGAGTGATAGATACCTTTGGAATTCAATTTCTCAAATACAGCATTTCTTCCCTTCCCTTCCCTTTCCTTCCTTTGCATTTATTTATTTGAAAGTCAGAGTTATAGAGAAAGAGAGCGAGACACAGAGATATATTCCGTCTGTTGGTTCATTCTCCAGATGGCCACAGTGTCACAGATAGACCAGACTGAAACCAGGAGCCAGGAGACTCATCTGGCTCTCCCACATGGGTAGCAGAGACTTAGACATTTGAGCCATTTTCCATTGATTCTCCCAGATCATTAGCAAGGACCTGGATAGGAAGCAGAACAGGTGGGTACTCAAACCAGTGTGATTAAGGAATGTTGACAGCACAGGCACTGGCTCAACCCAGGGTGCCACATCACTGGCCTCCAAACATAGCAGTTTTTTATATCGGTTATACTATCTTCTCTGTATGCATTACATATGTAAATATGTGTATATTTCTTTACTTTGCATTTATATATCTGCTTTTTTTTTCTGTACAAATATTTAAGAGAAGAGCCTGGCGCAGTAACCTAGTGGCGAAAGTCCTCGCCTTGCATTTGCCAGCATCTCATATGGGTGCCAGTTCGTGTCCCGGCTGCTCAGCTTCCCACCCAGCTACCTGCACCTGTGCTAGAGAGCCGTAAAAAGCTCCAGGCTGCTGACTTTGGATCGGCACATCTCTGGCTGTTGTGGCCACTTGGAGAGTGAATCAGCAGATGGAAAATCTCCCTCTGTCTCTCCTTCTCTCTGTATATCTGACTTTACAATGAAAATAAATAAATCTTTAAAAAATGCATCTAAAAGGAAGATACCAAACAATAATATCTATTTCCTATTGTGGAATACTCTTACATAAGCACAATATAAATATTAAAATCAAGAACGTAATATGGATGTAATAATGTAAATTATTCATTTTTTTTACCAGACACATAAACACCTTCCAAAACAAAATAGAATTAAGCTATCATGTGTTGAATTCCATTGCCACATACTTTATCTTCCTTCATCTGGAACTGGTTTAAATCTATGTATTTCATGAATTAATTTGTAAGAGAGCATGGCATTTATAGAATGTCCCCTGTTGGGCTATGCTCAATGATTACTCATGACTAGATTCAGGTCACAAATAGTATTTTAGGTTTGGAACTAATTGCACTGCCATTTTTTGGTTATCCAGCCCAGGTGACCCACTGCTGATAGTTTTCTGGGAGAGTCTTCCATATGGCAGAGGTTGTCTACTCTGAATTGTCTTAGGCAAGTGAGCAATGGGTGTTTTCTCTCTCCTGTAAATTTTAAAAGATTCCAGCAATAAACACCCCAACTTCAACAGCCCATTTAAAAGGAAAGGGAGCATACTGTTGACATAATTTGGTCTGAAACTTTGCTGCCTGGGTCCAGATGCTGTCTTTATTATTGGCCCCTGTGAGATCTCAGGCAGCTTAACCTGCTTTTTATTTATTTATTTATTTATTTATTTATATTGTTAATAACATTGTATTATGTGACACAGTTTTATAGGTACTGGGCTTCCCCCCACCCCTCCCCAAACCCTCCCCCTATGGTGGATTCCTCCACCTTGTTGCGTAACCACAGTTCAAGTTCAGTTGAGATTCCTTCATTGCAAGTATATTTGAATCACTTTCTTCATCTGTAAAATGGGATCAATAATAATTCAAAACTTCTAAAGTTGTTTTGAGGACAAAGTAACATAAGATTTAAAAAAAGCTTGCAATATCCAGGCAACATAATACATTACCTGGTCAATTTGTAGTTTTTAATTTTAATTCCATGTATAGTTTTTTGCTGTGATTTTTATCATTTCTTACTTCCTATTCATTTTTTCTTTTTTATTAAGTCCTTGAAATGCATTATTAGATCATTTATTTCCGATATTTTGATTTTTTTGTAAGCGCCTGATGTTAATGTGCATTTCAAATCTGCTTTGCTACATCTCATGGGTTTTGATAATTTTGTTTTTATTTTCATTCATTCAAAACAGGGGTTTTTTCTTGTTAATTTCTTCAGTGACACATAGGTCATACAGTAGCATCGTTTTCTTCAAGAAGAGTTTTATTTTCTTTTTCACTTTTTCAGTGGCACATTAATGATTCAGTAGCATGTTATTTAACTTCATGTTGTAAATTTTCTGTTTTTCTTACTGTTGCTGATTTTGTTTTATGGCTTTTCATTTAAGGGGATGTAAAGTAATTGTAATAGAAACCATCTTACCCAGATGTGAAAATAAGATGGAGTATGCATCTCTACTTCTAGTTCAAAGATGGACTCCCAATGAAACGGTTAAATATATTTTCACAGTACAATTCTGAACTTTGTGCCGTTGTCCATGTCCTCAATGATGGGACTGTTTATGAAGGACTGTACGATTGCAATAACAGGGAAACTCAGTAGGGGTAGAGGATTTGAGGAGGCAGTGGGGGAATCCCAGAGAATATGGAGTTGTATTATTAAATAAATAAATAAATAAATAAACAAATAAATAAGAAAAAAGCCTAAGATGCAGATAGAATCAAAACACAAAAAATAATTTTCTATAGCGAGTAGTTACCTAGAATTTGTTTGCACTTACCATCCAGTTATTAAATTCTATCATTAAAATTATATTATATAAATTAATCATTAGATCAACTATCAACTCTGGTTCTGGTTATTGTGGCTACTTGAAAAGCGAACAAGCAGATGGATGATCTCTCACTCTCTTTGTCATTTGGCCTTTCAAGTAAAAATCAATACATATTTTAAAAATTTAGTCTTCTATAAACTTTTGTATTTATATTTCAATACATATTGTGTGGGCATTATGGTGAATACTTAATATGAACTAATGTTTCCTGAGAAAGAAATTAATGTTCATTACTCTTAATATATAAGGGGAATAAGACTTAAATAAGTTAACTTGCTTTAAGCTATACAATTGCTAAGCATAAAATATGATTTAAATTTAAATTCATGAATTTATGACTGATATTATAAGGCTGTTATTACTAGATCAGTTATTTAACCTTAATAATAGAATATTTGCTTTCTCAGAGTCTAAAAACCTGGACATCAAATTTCATGAGAAATTTAGAATACACTAGAATTGCACAAATGCGTGTGTATATGTGTAGGTATGTTGGTACAAAAAGCAAACTTTTTAAGAGTCATGCTAATGCTTATTATACACCTAGTTAATATTTCCCTGGTTAAAGACTCAGAGGGTGGGGACCAAGAGTTCTTAAGCAAAATGTGAACTTATTGGGGGCTAATATTCTGAGTGAACTGTAGAAATAAGTTGAAAATGGTTGCAAATATCAAAAGCATTTTCAATTATTTTGGGGGATTAATTCCTTGATAATTTCTCTAAAGGATCCTGAACATAGGAGGATCATTGGTCTATTGGTGATAGATGTTTTTTTAAATTTATTTTATTTTTATTGCAAAGTCAGATATACAGATAGGAAGACAGAGATGAAAACCTGTCTGATGATTCACTCCCTAAGTGGCCGCAGTGGCCGGAGCCGCGCTAATCTGACACCAGGAGCCTGGAACCCCCTCCAAGTCCCCCATGCGGGTGCAGGGTCCCAAGGCTTTGGGCTGTCCTTGACTGGCAGCCCACAAGCAGGGAGCTGAACCGGAAGTGGGGCCACAGGGATTAGAACCGGTGACCTCATGGGATCCCAGCACATGCAAGGCGAGGCCGTTAGCCGCTGAACCATTGCGCCAGGCCTTGATAGAATTTTAAATAATATTACTCTCCCATTTTGACAATTCAGTTCTTCTTTTTTTAAATGCCGGCTACAATGTAGCCGGTTTTATAGGAATCCAACGGACATAGGAATCACATTTACCAAAGAAGTATGCAATTATTTTTGATCTCAGACCCTCTTCTGTGCCCATATTATTGAGTGTTAAAATCAGAGATAAGGAACTGCAAAGAGCTGATTCCCTGTTCGCAACTGGGAGACATTTACTGGAAAGTTTTATTTCAATAAAGGCAAGCATAAATATTTCTCAGTCTCATCAAAAGTGAAAGCAAGTAAGTGGAAACTCCAACATGTAGCAACAAATTCTGTAAGCAAATCGAGCTGATCCAAATTATTTTTTTGTTTGTTTTTGTTCAGAAATATCTAGGAAGTCCCATTCATGAGGGACCCTACCAGACTGCTGAGGCTTTTTCTTTCTTCTATTTTTGTTTTTAATGCAAGCCTCGAGCAAGCACAAGTGAGACGAGAGGATGCAGATGTTCCACACTCTGCCTTTGAGGCGACCACTTCCATTTCAGTCCTCTTGCCTTCACTAATCACAACCTTTCAGCATTGTCAGGCTTGGTGGAGTTTTCCTTTCACATTTGAAGTTATTATGGGTATTTTATTTTTTCGATTTTTTTATTTGTTTATTTAAAAAGTTGTAATAGAGAGAGATACAGCTTATCCCCTGGCTCACTCCCCAGATGCCTGCAATGACCAGTAAGGAGTCAGGCTGGAAGCACAGCCAGGAACTCAGTCTGGGTGTGCAAGTGGGTGGCAGGGAACGGACTAATGCAGCTACTTCTCGATACACTTTAACCAAAACAAAGCTAGAATGAAGTGAAGCTGACACTCAAATCCGGGCGCTCTGCTAGGAGATACGGGCTTCCCAAGCAGTGTCTCAATTGCTCTCTGCCAAACAGTGCCCTGTGGTTTTTATTTTAAAGAAGTGAACTGACACATGTAGGTTTCCATCGTTTCAAGAGCTTATAAGACTGAAGTTTTAGAGAGTGGCATTGTACGTGGAAATTCTCTTAAAAATCTGCACAACAAGTAGTCAGAGCTTAGAATTCTACTACCTCTAGTGTTACCTCGGTAGAAATCCTGCGCAATGGTTTGCTGATTCACAGCTCTTCCCTGTTCTGCATTCAGTGAGTCGTGTAAGCTTGAAATTGGCTGCGATGGAAGTATTTACACCATGAAAATCAGTAAACACTACAAATTAAAGCCTTCTCTTCAGATAGCTAGCTTGTGGACATTGATAATACACTATGAGCATTTCACCCACAGGGTTATTAGCAACTCGAGTAAAGAGCTGATGCCAAACATCTTTATGTGGTCCACCTTTTGGGGTTTAGTGTTTGATTTGCTACACGCTGGAACCCACTGGGGAAAGGGGTTATAAACTGGGGGAAAAAACCTCTGGTGCCTGAGCAGTCAATTCGCTGCATATTGACTTACTTTGCTTTTGGGGGTAATAAAATTATTTTGAGAAGATTCTTGTTGAATCTAAATGCATTGAATTGAGAATGTGCAACCTGAAACCCACCTGGAAATTAGTAGATCCCGAGGAAAATAGGAATTGCAGAATAAAAGAATAAAAATGTGAAGAAATTATGAAAATTCTCATGTAAGTGATGTAAGACAATGTAAGATTCCTGTAAGAAAATTATTTCCGGAAAAATTAGTTTGCTACAGATGTTCGTAAATATTTGCTTAGTTTCCAGTGGTGGACTTTGGGGAACGGAGCTAAACATCTGGAGAAAGATATAAATTTGCTTTGTATTAGACATTGTTTTAATTTTATTGTATGAGCATAAATTAGCCATTCAATATACATCCATGATTTTTTAAGTGACGCAGGGTGAAACAATTATTAATGAACAAAAGGACTCCTTAAAATCACAATTTTACAATTTCTCAAACTTGGTTCATGGGAATTGGCTAGTTAACCATTTTTAGGGTGGAGTATTTTTTTGTTTTTTTGTTTTTTGTTTTTTTTTTTTGAACTTACTTGAAGCCTAAGCACAGTGAATGGTTAATCTTAGATAACAAATCATACAAAAACAAACTTTAATAATCCCTGATATGAAGACAGGCTTTTGATATGGTGGTTAAAATAGAAAGTGTTATTATGTTCTTAAATCCATATATATGAAGTTTATTCACCTTATATAAGTTTTTAAAAGATAAAGCGTGCCCTTTGGGGTGGCTGCATCCCATACCTCAGTGCCCAGATCTAAGACTCAGCTCCTTTTCTGATTCTAGTTTCTTGTTAATGCATACCCTGAGAGGCTCACCCTCAAGTGACTGCAAAAGAAAAGTTCTTAACCCATATTTTGGAGAAAACAATTTGATTAAAAGAATGTGAATTTCCTTCGAATTGAATCACTGAGTACTTAATCTTTGCTGATATGCAGTAAGAATGCACTACTAGTTTAAGGTTTTTTATACATGTGTTTGCTTGTTTATAACATTGATTTATTTATTTGAAAGCCAGAGTGACAAACAGAAAGAAAGAGGATCTTCAATATGCTGGTTCAAATCCCAAATGGCTGCAACAGTCAGGACTGGGCCAGGCTGAAGTCATAACCCGGAAACTCCACCAAGGTCTCCCACGTCAATGGCAGAGTCCTGTGCCCATGACCTGTCTCACACTTCCCAAATAGCCACATGAGTGGTAAGCTGAAGCAGAAGCCAAGTAGCAGCACTCAAACCAGCACTTTTTAATGCAATGTCTTCTTTGCAAGTGGTGGCTTAAACTGCCATGCCATAATGCCAACTCCTAGCTTTAAATTGTAATTTGAGTTTATAGGTATATTCAAGCACTAGAGAACAATGGGGCAATGGGGGCATAAAATACAGCCAACTAATTGGTGTATCATTTTGTTTTTGACATATGTCTCTACAAATTAACTTTACTACAAGTGAAGCTGTTAAAGAGTAACTTTTTGTAAGTTAAATGGAATTGAGGCTAGTTCTAATCTTCATTTGAACTAAATCAAATGTAAGCCATGCATTTGTATGTACTGTAGAAATGGAAATCTGGCTTACTATATGAATGGTAGGTCTACTGTTAGTACCAGCCTCTCCTGGCTACTCTGACAATTGTTCAGGAAAACAGGGGCCAGGTGCATAAAAATAGTGTTTTGCATATATTAAGTATTCAAAGAAACTGTTTCTGTCACTTTGTTATAAATGATAGCCTGTGTTCCATAGACTAAGATAACAGATCATGGCTGAGTTAGCTGTTAATTAAACAATCAAGTACACTGAGAATACAATTCTGATAACTGCATAATCAAAACTTTTTAACAAACTAAGCATTATCCCAGGGAAAAAAGCTTAATTTTTAAAATATTGTTTCATTTAAGTAACTTTATCCGTCTAGAATCCAATGTTTCTGGATGATCTTTATGTCTATTCTAGCACTGAATTGTGACTAGTAAATAATTTAAAGATTTAATGATACAAAAGGCCTTTTAAAATGAGTTTAGAAATATAACAGTTCTTATTTAACACTTTAAACAACATAAGTCTGATAATGACTTTAGAATTGATTAACATGCATACAAAAGTTCCATGATAAATACAGTTTAATATTCAGTATCAATGAATCTTTTTTCAATTTCATTTGAAAGGAAAAAAGAGGCAGAAAGAGAAGGAGAGAATGAGAATCGCTTACCCATTGATTCAATCCCCAAATGCCTGTGAGAGCTAGAGCTGGGTTTGGATGTGTGAGCAAAACAAAATTGGCATCAGATGTTAATGTAGTTATGGGACAGAATGAAAACTTTCAAAATGGTCATGACTGTAATATTAACTCAACATTGCACGGCAAAGCAGTTTTTTAAATTATTTGATTAATTTTAATATTCCATGATACAGTTCCTCAGGCTCTGGGATTTCCCTCCCCTCCTCCCCTAGACCCTTTCTCTACCTCCCACCGAATCTTCCCATGTCGTTAGAATAGCATAGTCTTTCACAATCAGTGGTAAATCTACCATTTTGCTATTTAAGTGATTCCTGACATTGTAGGCATGGACAACGACAGAGTCCAACATCCTATTGTCAGGATACATTCAACAGTTTCATTTGGAGTCTTTGAGTTGGAAGCAGACATGCAGTTTGAACAGAATACTGAGGAATCCAAGATATATAGGACTATAGGAATTCATGAAGACAATTGCAGGTAATGTGGGAAAACAGCAAACGACCTCATGGATACAGAAGTGTACATGAACCCATTAGTACTAAATTCAAAACATTATTCTATAACCCTCAGAATAAAGTTTAAAAGGTGTTAAATAATTACATGGATCACTGTCATGCTAAAAAAGGGAAAATGGAATAATTAAAAAAAATACTAGAAAATCGAAGCATAGAAGTGAGAAAAAACAAGCATATAGAGAACTCCTTTTTCTGTTAAGTTCTCTCTCTCTGTCATTCTCATGCACTGTCTGCAACTTTCAAATAGAAAAATCAAGAATTTAAGTAACACATCAAAGAAGAAAGCAACAATATAGATATTTTAAATTGTTTGCAGAAAATTCAGGATAGTTCTTATCAAAATCTGTGTAGATAGCTAAAAGACTTTTTGAAAGAAAGTTCACGGCATTATCTTTTATTTTGCTTAAATAAATGTTGGATTAAATATTCAAATATTCAATGAGGAATATCTGTCTATCTATGAGCCACAAAATAACCCAAAAGAAAATAATTGGATAAAATGACAATTCCAAGTTAAAGTGAAATTATTTAAAGATAGAGTAAGTAGCACTTCCCTAAACTGACCATTCAGATACTAACAGATTCCATGGTCCCTAAACAGTACTTCCACCTTGCTAAAAAGTCTGTTGGATGAAAGGGTGGTTTATTTGTAGACTGATCACTAATGAAGTTATCATGCAATTTCCATTTTGGAATAATGACTACATTAGGTTGGCCACATGGTGACATGATTGATTCCAGGCAAACAGCCATTTAGACAACTATAAAATAAAGAAACAAACCAATGCTGTCAAGGGGTTTGAGCTATGCTATAGCAATAACGGGTAGAACCAAGGGTTTTATGAAAGACTCTCTGGCTATAATATTACAAAGTGTAAATCAGGTCAGACAAATAACAAATTAAAACAAGTGTCTGAGTGCAGTTGTTTCCCCGGGCCAGAATTTAATCATTTCCTCTGTTGGCGTGTGAGCTTATGTTTGGTGGTGTTGCAACTGTGCATTTTAAACAATGACTCTATTTTAGGGGCCTGAGATGATGGATTCTTTTTATCTCCCCGAAAGCACTGGCAGTCTTTCCACTTAAGTCAGAATTTCTGTTTGTGATGGAAAGCCAACCACATGAATCTTTCTATTGTCTTGTTTATGTGTGTGACAGTGCTGTTCTAGCTTGTGGCTTTGCCGAATCCTCAGTTATTTCAGCCACATGCCTCAGTCAGATGGCATTTCACCAAAGATCAGAGCTTTTGGGGCACTTGGTCAGCTGACTAAAAACTCCGTGACTCCATCCCTATTGCCTATACAGTTTGCTGTGAATCTGCTAATCAATCATTTAAAACATGGGTCTTGTTTCATTAAAAGGAAAATCTTATTTTTCATATTCACCTCTACTTGTTAATGAACAAACAAAAACATATAAGCCATTACAGTTTTAAAAACATTCAGAGTATTTAGAATTGTAAGTTAGCAAGATTAATATGTTATATTGAAAGTAAAAAAGCAATTACAAAATGCCCTGAGATTTTCTTCTAGTAACTAAGACTTGGCCAAGAATTAAACATATACTATTATGCCTTACAATACATGCCAACATTTTACACACAATTAAAATTTGGAGTTACATGTGCAATCAAAAGTAAAATGCTTATAGTATGTTATATTTAATTTCATCATGCTAGCAATTAACTTTAGTTTGGGAATGAACTGATTGCCAGAAAAATACTTATTGATGAGAAAACTGCTTAGACCACAACAGAACTTTTAATTATTTATCCAAGCAGAAAACTACAGAAACCTATGCATTCTACATGTCATTTCTTACTCTTTTCTTGAAAAAATTAAGTTACATTAATGTCTTATACACAACTAAAATTCATTGTCTGCACTCAAAGATGCCCAAGATTATGAAGACCAGTGGATCAAGGTATGATAATCCTAGCACTCCCAGTAGAGCAATCTAAAATGTGTAAATGAAATCAAGTGTGTCTCTACAACTGGACTGTAATCAGACGTAGCTGAGGAAGTTAGGGTCCATTCTCTGCTTCTTATAAGGTAATTTTCAGAAGAAATTCTCAAAATTTCTGCCACTTGAAGGAGAGCCTCTATGTGATGTATAATATACAGGACTTGCAATTAAAAGAGTACCTGTCAAATTCTGTTGCCATCGCTAAACTCAAACTCCATTGGAATCTGAGTTCTCGGTGTTTGAAGTTTCTGATTCATATGCTATGGTAGTAAAAAGGGCACAGCTATGAAAGCAATCATGCCATGGAGTGAGTCTTTTTCTAAGTCAATGGAATTTAGCCTTTGGGAAGTAAAATGTAGTCTTTATTAAATATTTCAGTGTCTGAGTTCAATTTTCTCTTGGGCTCAGGGAGTGTTATCTCTGAGACCACAGAGGAGAGAGAATTTTCTTCCTAGGTATTTCTTGCACGTGTTCATCCTGACATTTCGTACTGTATTTCAGGAGTCAGGTATAAAGTAAATATACCTGGCATTGCTTCCCTTCAATTCCTGAAAGTTGGTAGGAAGACCGCCACAGTTTCTGTTTTGCTTGGGGAATGGGAACTTGATGCAGAGAGGATAAGTAAATGTGAGATGTTTAAAGCCATTTTTTTGATGTTGCGCTCCTCTTACACAGGCAGCCATATGACAACATTTGGTAGAGGTTAGTTTTTATTTATTTGTTTTTCTTTGATCAGGAAGATTACCACCTATTGATTAGAAAAAAATTATTCTCAGCCTCTTAGAGACTGTAAATTTTACAAGGACCTTCAGGCAGATCACAATTTCAGCTTCTGCATTTTAGCTAACCATGGTCAATCCTGCTTCAAAAATATTAAGTGGAAAACCCTAACAAACAATTCATAAGTTTTTCATTGTGCATCCTTCTGAGTGGTGTGTGTGATGAGCATTCTTTCCCTGTTCTGCTCCATTGCTTTCTCTGGTGTGTCATGGAGTGCTTGCTAATAGCCATCTGAGTTGTCAGGCAGACTGTGTAGTCCAATGCTTGTGTTTGGGAAAGCACTAGAAGATCGAGAAACTATGGCTCCTGGCTTGGGCCTGTCCCAGTACTGACTGTTACAGAGTGATCCAATGTGTTCCTGCTTACTCTTGCTCTCTCTCTCTGTCTGAATTTCAGATAAATAAATAAACACTTAAGGAAAAGGAAAAGAGAAAGATGGAACAAGAAGTTCTAACAACTATGTCTAGCTATGTAGAAGCACCGAGAGACTACAAATGTTCGGTGAGTAAAAAACATCAAAGATGTTCATTGTGTGTGTGTGTTTATTTTTGTGTGTACGTGGATATGTGCATGTCAGTATGGAGACAAATCAATTAAAGGAAGCACTTAGTGAAATTTTCATTGGTTAATAATCTGTCTTTGGTTGTGGTGGACAAGGGAAAACCAAGCCTGTGGGAGGAAAACACATCCTTATCACCAAGATTTTAAAAATTGCTGATTTTAAAAACAGAAATCAAGTTGAGCAATAAGAAACTGTTTTGGCACTTTATAATAGGGTGTTTTAACTGGTTGATGAAACAAAGAATTGAAAGATAAGTTTATGCTGATGCAAAAATTTTGGAATCCAAGCATGTGATGGGTCTCAAAATTTCATTGAAAATATATATGAAACTAAAATATTACACATAGATTTCATTTGTACTAAAATAAACTTTCCGTTAAATTTGTTTCTTTCACAAAATTTTTAAATTACATTTGCATTAAAATTCTTTCTTGTTTGTTTGATAACAGGAGAGTGAAAGAGGAAGAATGAGCTCTTCTGTCAGCTCAGACTAATGTATCAGAGTGAACTGAAGCTCAGAAGTTCAGTCCCAGTTTGCCATGTGGGTAGCAGAGACCTATCCTACTAAGCCAAAGCTTAAAACTAGGGCTGAAATTAAAATCCCAGCCAGGTGCAATAGTATAGCAGTCAATGTCCTTGCCTTGAATGCACGAGGATCCCATATGGTCACCAGTTCTAGTCCCAAAGCCTTGGGATCCTGCACCCAGGTGGGAGAACTGGAAGAGTCTCCAGGCTCCTGGCTTCAGATTGGCTCAGCTGCAGCCATTGCGGTCACTTAGGGAAAGAGAAAGAAAAACAGAGAGACAGAGAGAGAGAAGATAAAAAACAGAAATGTATACACTGCGACATTGAAATGAAATTTCTCTTAATCCTTAAATAAAATTGAAGTATTTTTGCAAAATTGAAGTATATTTTGCCCATTGAAAAATGCCAGCATTATCATCTTTATGATGCCATTTCAGGATACAATTTATCCACATACCTTTGCAAACTTCAAATTTTCTGTTTCATCATACATACAAAAAGCCAGACAGGAAGACAAGCTTTTTTTACACACTATGCTTATATTTTAAATTTTCTCAATAGAAATGCATGGTTTTTATGATTTCATAATGTAAGTAGATGTGCTTTAAAAGGTCTTTGAAAAACAGAGAGAAAAATCAGTTGCCAACAAGAAAATAATTAGTTTGAAGCATATTAACTCAAGTTATGCCAAAGCAGAATACAGCACACAGGATTACAAAGACAACTGGGCAAGCGAATGGAGGAAATGCTCCAGTGTATAGACCACAAGCACTGTTTTTTTTATCACCTCAGTGACTCAGAAAGTCACACTAGATGAGCCAGTCATGCTCTCCATGTCTGGAGCAACAAGTACAGTGTTATCCTGGGTAGCAGGGTGATGCAGCAAAAAAAAAAAAAATCTTGGGAGAGACAATCTAAAATAGCAAGGTAAGTGTGCCATCATGCACAAATTAGACATGCTACCTGGTGTCTGTGTAGTAATTATTAGTTGCCCCCAACACTGTTTCATAATCAACTTAAAAGGGAAATGGTTTATTTTTCAAACACTCCAAATATTAACTGAGATCTTGATTGGCTTCCTGGTGGAACAGGGAATTAAATCATACAAGTTGAACAGACGTCATTCTTGGGATATTAGCATTGGTGATTAAAGTCCCATCTCCCTGCACAGAAGCAGACACTGAATGACAATTCACTTTAATAGGTTCCATTAGCATTGGGATTATGAAAGGGATCTGGACCAGACAAGTCACTGGCAGGATTTCTGAGAGGAGTGAGCCAAAAGGGAAGGAGAGAGAGAGAGAGAGAGAAACGGATAAGCACAAGTAGCAGGAGGGGAATGAGAGAGAGAACAAATCTTCAACACTGATCGGATTTCACCAGTAATTTTAAGTCAAACAATCTTGAAAAAACTGAACTAATGAGACCATCCCTTCTACCCACAGGAGAACAATTCAATGACTCATTGGCTTCCTGCCTCATTCCCATACTCCAGAAGATTCTCTGTGTATCTCCCCAACATGAAGATTTCCTCCCTCAACTCTTGGGACAGATTTGACTTCCTCCTCCTGTTTCACAAACTTAGCTCACAACTCCCCCATGCACGTGTCAGGAAGAACGAAAGAGAAGGACAGGAAGAAATATTTTACTAGACTCTTGTGGATACATTCTGGCTACACAAAATTCAGACCATTGGAAACACATGCTGGACAGCTGCTCTGGGCTCACACATCCAGCATAGGTGCTAACACATGTCACACGACCTTGGCATGGATGTGCAGTGGTTGTAAACATGTGGAAATGACACAGAAGCTGAGAAGGGGCCAAATCCTCACTCCAGTACACATGACACAGAGCTTGGTGCACAACCAAACTCTTCAAACATTTGCCAAAGCTGTACTGCTCTTCTTAGCCAACAAAACTCTTTGTCCCCAGGGGCAAAGCCTAATTTGCTGTAGTTGTGTGAGAAAACTTTCATTTCCTTCATCTTCCCAGGAAGTGGCTCAACACATCTGAAATTCCACTCTTCTGCCTCTTTGGTTGATTTGAGATCTCAAATGTTTAAAAAATATCAAATGAGGAGTGGGACAGAAGGCAGGGAGATTTTTTTTTTTTTTAAGACAGAGCAATAAGAATACTGATTGGGCTGTGAACAGCATGTTCTTTCTTTCGGCATCTCTCACGCATTCTCTGTTATAGGCTGTGCTGGTGAGCTACCTTGGGAATGGAGGTCAAGGATTTTTGATTTAAAAGCATCATTTATATTGGAAACAAGGGGAAATATGGGAAAAAATCATGGAATTTGTAAATTTTTTTCCCACTGTAATGTGTGTAATAGAACATTTTGAGATGGTAGTGATTCCTCCTTGTAGTTGAAACTGACTGGGTGCAAAAGAAAAAAAATGTAAATCAGTAAGAAAGCAATAGTTCAGCCTGGATAATCTGGTTGCTTTGATCAATATGCACACACTCTGCGTTACCCATCTCCATTTTGTTTCTCTGTCCTTCCAAATCTGTGCACTAAGTTTTAGTGTTGTGCTGTTACCTTGGGCTTCATCCAAAACATTCAATCTAATTGCCTGCTATGCTATACTACCCCCAGTTTCAAGCCTTCAGATGCTTCTCAACCTGCTCTCAACCTGGCCCTTGGGGGTACAATCCTTAGACATAACCTGATGGTCCCAATCCTACTTTTGCACTAGAACAAAATTAAACTGATTTAGTTGTAAGTATGCATAAAGGAGGGATATGTGCACAAGTTTTGAGCATGGCCTAGCTATGTTGCCAAAACAGCACTTGAAGTTGAGATGACCTGGTTACCTTTATCTTTTTTTTTTTAAAAAGTGTCTCTACCTTAATGGTCGCAGACACATTTTCCATCTACAAATTCACTCTCCAAGTGATTTTACCAACTAGAGTTAGGCCATGACTGTGCCCGTCCAAATCAGAAGCTGGGAACATAATCTACATCTCCTATGTGCCCACACAGGTGGCAGGAACAAAATTACCTGAGTCATTATTGACGCCTCTCATGGCCTGAATTAGCAGAAAACTGGAGTCAGGACAGAGCTGAGTATTAAGTCAATGTGCTCTAATCTGAGGTGTGGGTTTTCTTAAATGGAGTCCCAAATGGTAGGTGATGCCCATACGTAAGAACCTACTTGATAACCAAACTGTTAACTTTTCTACTATTCCACTGTCCCTACCCAAACAGGTCCCTACCTGTCCAGACCCACTTCTGTATTCAAAATTTCTTATCTGAGTAACTTTATTTTGTTAATGGGCCTCAACGTTTACCTAAAAAAAAAATTCTGTATGTAAGAAGCAAATAAAACCATAGAAAGTGTTTGGGGGATAAGTATTGGGATGAAAATACTATTTCACAAGGATTTCGTAAAGATTTATGGACTCCGAATATTATATCCACTAAAAGAGAATTACATTTATCAAATCAGTATTTTTGGAGTGGCCACATCTGTTCCTGGAGCAACGTGAGAAGCAGATGTGGAAGTAGTACTGAAATTGCAACAGGAAGCTTGTCAAACGTGAATGGAGAGCAAACTCTGAATGCAGAAATGAGAATGAGGAAAAGGTGGATGCCTCCAAGGAAGTTGCTGTTTGGAGGGGAGGGGGGATTTTGGCAGAAAGTAATGAAAATGTTATGGTGAACATGAATTTAGCACTTGCTGAATGGGTCTCCTTAAAAGCTATCATGTTCATTCAAAATGAGTAATACAAAAAAAGAAATTTAATTGAATACTCTGAAGACAGATGTTTTACATAAGGAAATAAATTACATTATGGCAGTCTCCAAAGGCTCATCTTGTTGGTTATCATTGTCCATGCAGAATTTAAAGGAAATCTCCTCACCATCCCCCACCAGTGTCATCTATTAACATGGGACAGGCCTGCCTGGTTCCTGTATTAGTGGGACAGTTTCTAGAACATTTCTTAAAGATCCTTTGGAGTTTGCAGTGAGAAAGCACACAGGAAAGGATAGAATTCTGTGGCTGAATCAGCCACATATGTCTCCATTGCATCACATGTAGCCGCACGTCTATTTCCAAATTCAGTGTGCCTAAGGACCCATCCTGCAGTTTTTCTTGTGATTTTCTTCTCCAGGATTTGTGAAGAACATGGGAATTCATGATTATATAAAAGTTCCTGAGTCTGTGAAAGAGCCTTCATTTCCTTCTATACTCCAGGAACTAAGAGAAAAAAAAAAAGATTCAGAAATCTTATGCGCCTCTTTATTTCTATTGTAATCCTATTTGTACAAATGGATCACATACATGCTTTTGGGCAAATAACATTCTTTGGATAGTGGAAGGGGAGAAAGGGAAAGCAAAGTATGCCACATCACTTTGTTTAGAAATTTACAACACTTCCTAGCGCAAAATCCTGTGGCTTTCAAGAATGCAGAGAGAAAACATACCAATAAAGAGTCAACCAGCCAGGAAACCGGCAAATAATGCATTTTTATAGTGTAAATTTTGTTTTGGGAACAGAGGGACTCTTGATCATCCGGGGTAGGATATATCTCTGGGAATACCTGGAAACTTGGCGATACTGTTAACTATATTGCTCGTGTCTCTAACTTTAAGGACTGAGTGATCCTTGTTCGGTTAATGTCTTAATGTTGTCAAGCAGGTTAATCTGGCACAACAGTCATTGAGTGATTTATTTTGCTTGAGAAAAACTCAGGAGCAAGGGGGGCAGTATCCAAAAGGGCTTCGAAGGTGAAGAGAGGAAAGAGAAAGAAGGAAGGACGAGTTTCTGCATCCTGGACCATATTGGTACTTATGAATCTGCACAGGTCACAGCTGCAAATAATCAGAGAAGTTTGCCGTGGAATAACTTGCTCACCATAAAGTGAGAACACATCGTAGACATTGTTGAACTTATCAGCTACCAGTTAGTATAAGAGAGAAAATACATCACATTTTTTCTTATGAGAATGTTCCTGTAATGAGAATTTGAAATTTGAAAATTGGCTCTGATTTGCTAGGCATCAATTGTTTGAAATGTGGGTCTTACAACAGCTCATTTAACTATGTTTGGAGCGTGGTTCTATTCATACACTGGTTGCAGATGATGGGCAAGCTATTTCTTCTTGGGAGCCATAGTGTTTTTCTGTGGAGATGGGTAGCATAAGTACCATTCCCCTGGCTCTACCTTCAGGATTGACTTTTGACTGCTATAACAAAACATCGTGGACAGGATGCGTTATCCATAACAGAAGTCTGTTTCTCACAATTCTGCAGTGCAGAAGCCCTTGATCAGGATAAAAGCATGGGTGGATTCTGACAAAGGTTCTCTTCATTGTTTCAGATGGCATCATATTTGTTGCACTTCATGCGATAGAAAAAGGTTAAAAAGATCCTTCAGGTTCCTCTCCGTAAGGGGCTCTAATCTAATTCAGGAAACTTCTACCCTTATTAACTAGTTACATTCCTAAGGCCCGACTTATTAAAACAGTTACCTGGGGGAGGCGTTGTATTTATTTATTTATTTATTATATTTTGACAATCTTTACATAGTTAATTAGGGTAAAAAGGTTCAAGGGCTACAGGAAAGTGGGTAAGACTATTATTTTTTCCATACTGTTTCCTTCATGTTTAAAGGAGGGTATTAAGAGAGAAGGCCCACCCAATTTCCCACCCTCCCCAGGTCCTGGATCTAGGGTATGCTCCGAGGTTCTTGCTCAAGTGGTTTTGATATTTCAACAGTTAGGAATCGCTGCCAATGTTGCCTCTCCAAGCACTATGAGGTCCTTGAAGACTCCACTGATTGACACAGTCCATCACAGAGTCTCTGTTTGCCCCGTATTTCGCTGCCAAGATATAGCTGAGATGGTTAGTTGACCTGTTCTTTCTTCTTTCTTGGTTAGGGTTCTGAGTCCAGCATTTTGATTGTGGAGATCTCCAAAGAAACTTTGTCTGAGATGTTCTTGGACCAGATTCTTGTATGCGCTAGCAAGTACAGGGCCGGGCACAGTCCATTGCCCCGATCAGCTGGTGGTTGCAATCGCTGGGTTGGTTCTGTTTTCACTCCCGACTTTCACTGGAACCAATGGGTGTTGCAGTCCAGTCTGGTTCTGCCCAGCACATACTCGGCCCTCGCATAAACAAGTGGGAGCTGCGGCCTAGTTGGAGCGACCTGCGATAACTCCCACCAGGCCCGCCCCCTACCCAGGTTTGCCAGTTTGTGTAGCAGTAGTCTAGTCTGTCCCACACTCCATTCCATCCCAGCCCCTGTCCTAGTTTTATGCCCTCCCGTGGAAGTGGTAACCCAAGAGGGAGGAGCCTACTCTTACCCTCCCAGGCCTCTCCCACTCCCAGATTATGTACTCTCCAGGTAGTTCTGTGGTTTGACTTGACAGAACTAACCCCCAGTGCCAGCTTCTGCCAGCTGATGCTGTGGCTAAGCCCAAACAACCCTCACCCACTCTAATTTTGTTTGCACCAGTAGAAATAATCAGCCCAGCCTGGCTTTTCCCTGATCTAGTCCACATGAGGCACACAGGTATCGTAGCCTTGGGGGTTTGTATTTAAACATGTGAATTTGGGAGAACATGATTATTCAGTGTACTGTACCTTAATATAGATAAAATACTATAGTGCTTGAATATAATTTAGTTGCCCCTAGACCCATATTTGCAGGTTCTGCATACATGGATTCAACCAACTGAAGCTCAAAGGCATTTGGAAAAAAAAAATCCAGAGTGTTCCAAAGAGTAAAACTTGAAAGTGCCAGCCACATACTGACCACTGTGCTGAATATGCACAACTGATGTGATGTGTAGCTATACCTTGCTGTAGCCCTCTGCCTATACGCAGGCTCTCAGCCCATCTCCAGTACTCACTGAGCATTGCCTGCCTTACCTGTCAGTTACACATTGCAGAGGTAGGCCTGTAACAGAGCATCTGTACTGAACATGTGCAGACTTGTTTTTATAATCTCTTTTTAAACAATATGACATAACAAATGTTGACATAATATTTACATTACACTAAGTATAGAGTGTTAGTTGCTAATCAAATATATATAGTGGAGTTACTTAAATTCTATGCAAATATAATATTTTAAGATATTTCTAAAAGTTCAAGAAAAGTAGAATTAAAAATAAATTTATTTTGGTGGGAAAGTTAATGACATCCATGCATTTTTCTCAATATATATCTCATGAACTGTTTGAAGATTCCTTACTGTTCCTTGAGGGCCAATGTTTATCACTGTAGAAAATTGTGCTGTAAGAACTCTTGCAAAGATTAACTAAGAGGCTGTTTTCTAGAATCTCACCCAGATGGATTATCCTGTGTGAGGACTTACTGATATTTACAACAACGCATTTCTTTTTTCATATGGTCCAGAAAGTGGTAATTTGGCACTCTGTGATCCAGAGGTGACATAAAAACTCAAAAGCCCTGATTTTCTAAGATCATAAACAGAAACTTAACTTCACATGTTTTTTGCCAAAGAGAATTTCCAACTACATGTTGACGATTTATGTCATGTCTGTGGCACCATTAAGTGAGAGGTTAGCCAAAGGGCACATAGTGTGATACACAGCAAGGTCTAAAGAAGAAAAGGAGAGGCTCAGTTTGAGTGGCAACTCAACTGGATAATCCTCCTAAAGCAAGTACCAGTATCACATATGGGTGCCAGTTTGTGTCCTGGCTGTTCAACTTCTGTTTCAGGCCCCTGCCTGTGGCCTGGGAAAGCAGTGGAAGATGGTTCAAAACCTCGGGACTGTGCACCCACTTGGGAGATCAGGAAGAAGCTCTTGGCTGTTAGTTTCAGAGCAAATCAGCCCCGGCCGTTGCTGCCATCTGGGAACAGGGAGGGAGGTGAATCAATGGATGGAAGATCTTTGTCTTTGTACAAATCTGCCTTTCCAATAAAGATAAATCAATCTCTTTTTTTCCAGATTTTTTAGTTTTATTTTTAATGATGTTTACATAGTTGATCATGGTGGGAAGAGCCAAGAATCAGGGGGTAGTGGGTGAGACCATTGTTTACACATTTTCTATTTCTTCTTCCTGTATATGGAGGAAAGTGGGATACAATAGGAGCAACCATGCCCGGCCACCCAATTTACACATTGTCTAGGGGTTGGGGAACTGTCATTCACTGTCATCCCAGGGTCCCTGTTTTGAAGCATTTTCTGAGGGTTCTGCTCTTGTGATTTCCATAGATGCTGCTGAGATAGCTGCTCCATGGCTGAAAAAATTCTTCCAAGGTCAATCGGCTGTTATAGTCCACCTCTGAATCTCCATTGGCCCAGAAATTTGCTGCCAAGCTTCACTGGGGTAATTGATTAGTTTGTTCTGCCCTCCATCCTCAGCAAATCAGTGGAGCTGTGGCCCAGCCCTGCCCTGTCCAACATACTATGCCCTCATGTACAATCAAGGCAGCTGAAGCCCAGTCAGAGTGACCCCCATGACCCCTACTGGACAGCCTCCAGCTCTGGTTTGTGTGCCTGCCAGCATGTGCCGTGGACTGGTCTGGTCTGATCTGCTCCATATCCCATTGAGATCTCGTATACATCATTGGGCTTTGAAGCCTAACTCAAACCAACTACTCCACCTTCCAGCCTACACACATGCCAGCAGGTGCTATCACCTGTCCACCAGACCTGCTCCAGTCCTGATTCTCATGCTCACCAGTGGTGACCCAATCAGAGAGGAGCCCATTACCTCTCCACTGGACCCATTCCCTACTCCAGATATTGTGCTTCCCAAGTGCTTTTACAGTCTAGCTCAATAGGACTTGCCCTTAGTCCCAGCACTTGCCAGCTGATGATGCAGAGGCCACCCCACCTGCCCTTGTTCTGGCTCATGCCTGTACCAGGAGATACAATTGGATACCCCAATCTGCCTCTCCCCCTAACCTAGTTCATATGTGGGTCAAAAGGTGTTATAACCCTGCCCAGCATAGTCTGCCCCCAGTTCCACCTCTCATGCTCACCAGCATGAGCAGTGGCCCAGTAGTTGAGTCCCCACTGCTCTCCTATCAGGCTCACCTGCCCACCCTGGTCTTGCATGCGCTGGTGAGTGCTGTGGCCCAGTCTCACCTCGGCATTTGCTAACAGGTGCTGTAAACTGGCCTGGCCCAGTCTGCCCCGACTCCAGCCTATGCTGGCTGGAGCTGCCACCCAACTCAGTGCAGTCAGCCTCCAATCCTAGTCATAATATGAATTGACTGGTGATGTGGCCAGATCCAGTCTTTCCTGTGCCCCTTCCTGGTTCTCAGATCTGCCAGTGAGTGTTACAAACTGGCTTAGACTGGGCTGCCTCCATATCTGAGCCTTACTTTAAAACAGCAAGTTCTGTGATCTGACATGGTCTGGGTTATTGCTTGCTTTGATTCTTGTGCTCACCTACAGGAACTGAATTCTAACAGAGAAGTTCCTTAAGCTCTTTTATCAGGTCTCCTCTCAGTGGCAGATCTCACACATAGCAGTGGGTCCTAGGCCCAGGCTGACTTAGTCTACCTCCTGTCCTGGCAGGAACAGTAGCTTTGTTCAACTGGCCCATACCTAACCTGGTTCTTACTATTGGGTGTTACAGTCTAGCCACATCTGGTCCATACCCAGATGCAACTGTCATGTGGCCCATTGAGAGCAGAAACCTAGCCCAGACTCTCCTACATCCTGGCTCACGAACACCAGTTGATGCCGGAATGCAGCCCAGTCTGGCACACCCTAAACCCTTTCCATGCCCATGCCAATGGACAACGCAGCCATGTCCAGTCCAGACTACCACCCCCATTCTGACTCTTGCGCTGAGCACTAGGAATCATAATCTTGCCAGAGCATCCTCTTAAATACCCTACCAGTCCTGTTCCCAGGCCCAAATCTTGTGCATGCCAATGGTTGTTCTGACCCAGCTCTGCAAAGGCTCATCCCCTGCCTTGACCTTTGCCCTCAGATGCTGTAGTCTGACCTGACTTGGCCGTCCCTGGTTCCCTTAACATACCCACTCCCAGACCCTAATCTCACCCATGCCAGTGCATCTAGGTCCTTATCAGTCATAGGCTATCCTTTTTGTCTTGCGTATGTATGAGCAGTGGATGTTGTGGCCTGGCTCACCCACACCATATATTCTTGGGTGTTTCTGCAGATACTGCAACCAAGACCAACCCATCTGTACCCAACCCTGGTACCCATGAGAATTGGGGAGTTCCATGGTCATACCTAGCTCAGCCTGTCACCACCTTCAAATGAACCAGCTGAAATTGCAGATCACAGGGGTGGGCCCACACATCCCGCACAGAATCTCCCATCAGACCCAGTTCTCTTGCATGCTGGTGAGTTACATGGTCCAGCCTAACATTACCCGACCCCTGTTTTAGCTCTCATTGGCTAGTACTGTAATCTAACCCTACCGGATAGGTCTCCATCCCTAGCTTTAGTGTGCACTAGTGAGTGGCATTAGGCATTGGTCAAAACTGATTACCCCAGCTCTGCTGCCTCCCCACTGGCTGGTGCTTCAGTATGAATTTTAAAGGTCCTTGCATTTTCCCCTCAAGATCCCACTGCTAGGTGCCCAGGCACAATGCTGTTGGGTGAAACCCATGGGCCACCCAGCCTGAGCCCTGCTGCCTAAAAGCCCACCCCAAGCTCTGAACACCAGGCAGGCTAATGGATAAATCAATCTTTAAAAAAAGCTAAGAAGAAAAGGAAAATGGTAGGTCAATAAAATAGAACAAAATAACTTAAGATCAACTTTCCTAAGACACAAGGTGTTATACTTGCCTGTAAACCATATGGATACTCTTAGAAGTTTGCTAAGCTAGCCTCACAGACTTTAATATGCTACATGTTTATGTAGTGCAGGCTAATGCTCTAGAAGGGCATGAAGAGGGATTTATTCTGAAATTCATGATGCAGGGGTTTCAGAATCCCTGTCTGCACCATATCCCTGAGGAGCCCAAATAACAGGGCCACATGATTGTTTGTTGTCATAATATTTTCAAAAATAAGATATTGTAATTATCAATCTATTAAAATTGCCATTTTTCATTGTTCTGACATCTTTTCCATCATGGTGGAGGTCATGGCTGGCAGCCACTCCACTGTTCCCAGTGAGTTGCATCTCTTGGCACACATGACTTGTGCTTTCTCTTTTTTTCCATCATTGCTGGCTTTACATACTTCTATTAAATAGAATTAGGAAGAAGAAATGATACGGGGAAATAAAAAGGCAGGTTTGCATCTCACAGGTTTTTGTGTTTGTTGTTTTGGTTGTTGCTTTGTTTGTTTCCTCGTTATCTCGAATGGCTTATCCTGGAGAAGCAAGCTGCCATGTCTTCAGAAAGCTCTGTGGAGAGGCACATATGAACGAATTCAGAAGTGTATCCTCTGTGGCCTGCCAACTGCTCTGTGGGGGAGCATAATTGTGAATCCTCCTTTCCATGGTTTGCATATCATTTGAGTGCATCCCCCAAAGGCTCACGTGCTGGAGGTTTGGAATCTGTAGTGGCAGTGCTGGGAAGTGGTGGAACTTTCAAGAGGTGAGGCTTGAGAGAAGCTGTTAGGTCACTGGGGGCATCACTTTTGCAAGAATTAACACTGGTGTTACAGAATGAGTTTTCTGGAGAGTTGGCGCTTACAGAGTGAGCCTGATTCTGAACCTTGCTGGTTTTATGTCTTGCTGTGTGATTGCTTTTGCATGTACTCTACCATTGTGATGGAGAAACTTCAGGTAAGCGTGCAGCTTTGGACAACATGCCTGCATAGGTTTCTTGAGAATGAGTCATATAACTAAGCCCTGCCTAGATTCTTGTGACTGAGCGATGATTTTTCTTTAAGCTGCTGTCTCTTGAAAAAAAAATTTTTTTATATGCTGCAATAGATATTAATACAGGAAATACTGGAGTGGATCATTAACACTTTAACAGGGTTATTTGATTTATGTCGTCATTTGATTTGCTCTGTTGTTTATACATTCCATATATTTACGTGAATACAGACCACCCAAGCAGAGAAAAAGCTTACAACCCAATGTGGTAATTTATCATGCAGCATGACATGGAGGAAAAGCTAGTTCCCAACTCATATGAACATCATTTCCTAAGTCTCACTAGAGGAAAATGTGCCTTCACAATACCTGAACTAATTATTCATAAAGTAACAATTTTATTATTAAACTCAATTAGCTTTCATTGAAATGGTTGACTATTTTGTAATTTTCTCACATTGCTTTTTGAAATACCTGCAATTGAAGCATTTTCAATATTTATTTTACATTAATATTAAATAAATTAGATACAATTCTAAGAACTCAAAGGCATTGCCTTTCCTCCTTCTCTTCCCTATTTTGTTTCTAATGTTTGGGATAGCATATTCTAGACTTACCACAGTAAAAGTTTTTGTGCCTTACTATGTGAAGTTTAACAAGGAAAACACAAAACGATTTTAACTTGATGGGAACACAGACTAAATTTAAAAATTGAATAGAAAAATGATAATTTCTCTCATATACACCAAAGTATAATCAGAGACCACTAAAACTACAGTAGTATACCATTTTTACCCACTGGTTTGACAATCATACAAAATAAAGTTTTACAAAACGATATTTTCAGTGACACAGATACAGGCAGGCATGTCTTCTCTTTTTCTCTTGGCTGTTTTCTCTTATTATTTTAGCTCCCATCTATAAGGGAGATCATACATTATTTCTCTTTCTGAGTCTGGTTTATTTTACCCAGTATGACATCTTCCACTTCAGTCAGTTTCACTGCCAATGGTAGAATTTCATTATTTTATTATCACAGCCTAATAATTTTTTCATTGTGTATAAATACTACTTTTTTTGGTCTATTCATTCGGTGACGGACAGCTTGGTTCATTCCAAATAAGCCTGTTGTGAATTACTGTATTTGTCAACAAATATTTCAACTTTGAGTTTTCTTCAATTTTAGATACAATGGGGAACAGTTTCCTGTTACAAAGCTGTTTGAGACTAGCAACATGCTACAGCATTTTAAGGACTTCACTATTGATGCACAAATGCATGCCTATGGAAAATAACACTCAATTGTTCAAGTAACATGATTGCATATTTCAATGACTGAGTGTTCAGTTGGATATGTATAGGGTGTATTTTCCTTTTTTGTCACTCAAATATGCTCTAAAAATTGAACAGAAAAATATCATGGAATTTGAAATTGAGGTAAGATAGAGGAAAAATAGGAGTATAAATTATTTTTGCTTTAAAAAGTAAATTATAAAAAAAATCTTGTCAGATCAAATCAAAAGAATAAAACAGTAGGAAGGAATGATAAAATTTGGTAAAAGTAAGTGAAGTCCTCAGATCATGTGATTATGTTAAAAGGGAAGAGATAATCATTTGAAAAAATACAAAAAGCAAAAACATTTTTATTTGACAAGCTTACATTGCACAACATAAAACCAATAACAGATTATGAGGATGAGAACATTAATGACAAATTGGTTAATGGACTCTTGATTTCAGCAGCATTTAAGGTTAATTACTGCTTCAGGAATGTCAGAATGCTATGAAATCTTATGTACTCCCACTAACAAAACAGTTTTCTCTAATGTAACAACAGTCTGAAAAATATTCTCAGCCCTACCAATAAGGAGTTATAGGTACCAAAGAAACTGTTCTAAACTACTGAGGAAAAGAAAACAATCCATCTTAGTAAACACATTAAGCATATAAGGGAAAAATCGCCTTATCTACTTATTCTTCATGGAGACAAGATTGAATTACTCCCTCATTCTCTCTTATCAAGTCCTGGAGCCCTGCTCTGTCTCAAGCCTCGGGAAGAGAAAAAATTCAACAGCCAGTCTCCTCCCTATAGTGGGCAAAACTGAAATCTGCATTAATATTGAAACAGCATCTCTGTGCACTGGCTCTGCATTTGTATGTGTGTTCCTAACTGTGATGACTTGGCATCTGTATGGATAAGAAGTCTGGTTGCTACAATGCCTCCCATTGGGGAAGAAATGTCTGCCCCACAACAGATTGTATTTGCAACACAGAATGCAAAATATCCCTGCTTTTATAATTTTCAATTCCCAATGTCACCTCTTGCAACTGAAAGAAACCACTGGCAGCTTTAAAATGGGAGCTTGTTCCTGGTTCATATTTAAATTATTTTTGTGAATATTTGTACAAGTAAACATTGCAATCTGGGCTCAAGAGGAGTTGGCAACACCTCTTCAGATTTTTGTTGTTGTTGTTGCACTCCATGGCTACCTTGCTGTTCGATCTGCATGACTCCACTGGTAGTATATTTCTGCTGTAGTCAGATGATTTGCACTCACGCATAAAACCTGGCAATCTCTGACTCAATAAAATCAAAATAGAATTTATTATAGTGGGGGGCTGATGATAACAATACTGCACTGACTCACCTCAACTAAGCTGGCGACTCATTTTAAAGAGCATCTGCTATTTCTGAAAATGTGTCAAGTACAGAGCTGCAGCCGCATTGGCTTACTGTCATCTTCTGTGTGGAAGCCAAGTACAGAATGGCTACGGTATTTTGGAACATGAAGTTCATGTTGAGTACTTGCATCATTTTTTTTTAAAGATTTATTTTTATTATTTTTTTATTGGAAAGGCGGATATACAGAGAGGAGAGATAGAGAGGAAGATCTTCCATCCGATGATTCACTCCCCAAGTGAGCGCAATGGCTGATGCTATGCCAATCCGAAGCCAGGAGCCTCTTCCGGGTCTCCCACGCGGGTGCAGGGTCCCAAAGCCTTGGGCCGTTCTCGACTGCTTTCCCGGGCCACAGGCAGGGAGCTGGATGGGAAGCGGGGCTGCTGGGATAGAACCGGCGCCCATATGCTAAATTAGAAATTGACTAACATATACCTTAGAGAGCAATAAATTCATTATTTGGAGGTTGTGTTATTCACCAGAAAGAAATCATTTGCTGTTCTACTGGAACTGCATGCTAAAGTGTGTTTCATAGTCTTTTGGGAAAATGGAACCCCTTTCAAGGAGCCCATAAGGTCAAAACAACTTGTATGATAATAATGGCATAAACTTTGTCATTATATTGATATTTTCTTGATGATGTACAAAACAATGGTAATATGGCTAAGAGTAACCTGTACTGGTAACCACTAAATGTCTCACCAGCAGATGTAGTGACGTAGTTTAATAAATTGCTAGTTTCATGCAAGATATCTTTGATGCAACAGGGAGAATCATAACTTTTATTAAAACCCACTCTTTGAATAATTGTCTTTTTTATATTCTGTTGACAGATTAGCAAGTGCATATTTTACACTTCTGTTGCCTGATCAAATCTCATAGCACTCCTGAACAAAACAACAGCAGCAAGGTACCACATATGCAATATTCAGAGCTGCCAACAGCCTGTTACTTATGGAACCCTGCTTTTAATTGAAAAAATAGTAAAACTACTTTTATTCAGCTGTGAATATTAAACAGGCATTTTCTAGTATTGGAACAAAGTACAATTACTTAGCGTAAACAAGTATTATTCAATAGCGCTTTTAGCTAAAAGTAACTTTCACACACACACACACACAAACACAAATGTATCTCCAATCAATGGCTTAATAACACCCTGAAACCTAAAGTCTTTAATAATGATATTAGAAGTGATTTTGACAGATGCTCCAGTATAACGCTAAAATACCACGATTATCATTTTTTTTAGATTCCTTTTTCCAATTTGAAGGACAGAGTTGCAGTCAGTGAAGAAGAAACAAAGAAAATCTGTGGGATCTCTCTCAAATGGATGCGATCTCCAGAGCTTAGTCGATCTGAAATCAGGGGCCAGTAGCTTCTTCTGGGTGTTCCACATCTGTACAGAGGCCCAAGGACTTGGGCCATTCTTCATTACTTTCCCAGATGCAGCAACAAGAAACTGGATTGGAAGTGGAGCCTCCTGGACATGTAGCAGCACCCATATGAGATGTCAGAGCTACAGGCTGCATATTAATCTACAACACCACAGCACTAGCCACCCAAATCATTATCTTTTAAATTTATTTTTCCTTTTTACATAATTAACCTTAGCAACATCCAGAATTTAAATCCAAGTAAGATTTCTCTGTTGCCCATGCTCTTAACTTTTAAGTTATTTTACATACAGAGAAACATGCAAGTATCCATAACTAGTGCCATCAATTGAAATACAAAATTCTGGACCCAGAGCAATGGTTTAATGGCTAAATTCTCACCTCGCCAAACACTGGAATAACATTTGGGTGCAGGTTCATGTCCCGGCTGCTTCAATTCCCTTCCAACGCTCTACTTGTTACCTGAGAAAGCAGTAGAAGATGGTCCAAAGTCTTGCCCCTTATATCCACTTGGGAGACCCAGAAGAAGCTCCTGGCTTAGAAACAGCTGAGCTCTGGCCATTGTGGCCATTAGGCAAGTGATCCAGCAAATGGAAGATCTTTCTCTCTGCCTCTCCTTCTCTCCATCTTGAGACCTGATCTGTCTTTCCAACAAAGATGCATGAATCTTTTAAAAAATTCATATAGGGCCCAGCGTGGTGGCGCAAGTGGTTAAGGTCCTTGCCTTGCACGCCCCAGGATCCCATATGGGCGCCGGTTCTATCTCGGCAGCCCCGCTTCCCTTCCAGCTCCCTGCCTGTGGCCTGGGAAAGCAGTCGAGGACGGCCCAAAGCTTTGGGACCCTGCACCTGCGTGGGAGACCCAGAAGAGGCTCCTGGCTTCGGATTGGCATAGTATCGGCCGTTGCGCTCACTTGAGGAGTGAATCATCGGACGGAAGATCTTCCTCTCTGTCTCTCCTCTCTGTATATCCGCCTTTCCAATAAAAAAATAATAAAAATAAGTCTTTAAAAAAATACATATAAAACTCTACATTCCTGGGAAGCAAAAACAAACCAAATGGTAGCACTGAAAAAAAAAAAAAAACCAGTTATTTCATGCATAGATCTTTCATACATCTTAACCTACCATGGATCTGATGATTGATTTAGGAATGTCTAAAATTATAACTTCTTGGAGTTTTTTTCCAATCTTATATAATGAGCAATGCAATACAATTATCACTAACAATGAACTTATCCTCTGAAAAATAATTTCTGTTAACATGGTTGCAATAGGATTCTCAGAACAATGAGCAGATTGAAGCAATTTCCCTCTCAGGGGGGCTTGTTCTGATCACAGAGAGTAAGAGAAGAATACAGGCTTCAAGCGAGTGCAGCATTTGCTTGTGGGTGTGAGAAAGAGTTTGAGCAGTTTCACCGCAATTACTTGCTGTTACTTTTCATAGCAACTACCTGCTGTTGGTATGCAAGGTGTGGGGGCAGAGTGGCATGGAGACCAAACTCTCCGACATAGCAAGTGTTAAGCCTACAAGCTAAAAACAATCGGTTTTACTGACTGCATGCTAGCAATGAACATGCAGGCATGAAATAGTTCTGGCTTTCAAAATGAATTTAACATATACACAATAATTGATCATGAAGCAGTCTCTCTCCTGTTTCACAAAGGACAATGGCAGGGTATGTGGCAGTGAGGTTTCCAGGCAGTTCAGTGAATTCTATTCCAACTCAGACCTCCCAGGATATGAGCACAAGAGGAAAGACTACTACAATCTGCAGTCTCAGGTGTATTTTGTTTGCTGAGCAGCACAAAGATCCAGGAAATTATCAATTAGTCATCAGAATAAAAATGACAAAAAAATACTTTTGTCATTCTTTTGTCACTCAATACGAGTGAGGTAGAATAGGCATCAAAATCAAAGAACGTAACAAAAGACCAAGAAACAGAAACGAGTGCAAAAATAAGTTTAAGTTACAGTAACAGTGGAATTGTAAATCATTTGAAAAAGGCTGTCCCATTGAATAATGGGTGTTAGGATTGATGGCTGCTCTTTCTTGCAAAAACATAAATTATATCGTTATCTCACAGCAAATAACACAAATGGACTGGGAGTTTTACATGTACAAAAATTTGTTTAAGTGAACATTTATTTTCTTGAGACTAAGGAGGCTATTGTAAGCATGGATTCTAGAATACAACTAAAAAGTAAATGCTTAATACAGTTGACTTCATTACAGATAGGAAAGAAGAAAAGAGTGAGCAGGGGAGGGAGTGAGAGAGAGAGGGGAGAAAAAATTAGTAAACAAATAGGATACTGGGCCTTGCACTATGGCCTAGTGGCTAAAGTCCTTCTCTTGCACAGACTGGGATCCCATATGGGAATCAGTTAATGTCCCAGCTGCTCCACTTCCCATCCAGCTCCCTGCTTGTGGCCTGGGAAGACAGCTGAGGATGGCCCAAAGCCTTGGCACCCTGCACCCTTGTGGGAGACCCGGAAGAAGCTCCTGGTTCCTGCTTTCTGGCTTCAGATCAGCGCAGCTCCTGCCATTGCAGCTTCTTGAGGAGTGAACCAGTGGATGAAAGATCTTCCTCTCTGTATCTCCTTTTCTCTGTGTATCTGACTTTCCAAGAAAAATAAATAAATCTTTAAAAAAAGAAATATGTATTAAAACTTTGTTGGCTAGGTTGAGAAAGATAATGTAGCATCTGTAGCAGATTTACTCATGTTGTGTCTGAAAAACTCTTATGAACTTTTCAAATGAAAGACACAAAAAAGTAGAAAAAGTGAATGAAGAGATTGTTTACAAAATAAGCAAAAATAGCCATTAAGTGTGTAAATGCATCTTTAGTTACTTAGTGGTTAAACAAATGAAATTAGAATAACAGTGAGAGAATTTTTTTCCTTCAGATTAATAGAAATTGCTTTTTAAGCACTTCAAATTTTGGAGAAAATACACTATGCCTTGAATGTTCTGTTGTCTCTAAAATTCATGTTGAGGCTGAATTCCCAATGCAACAAGAGTAAGAGGCCACTGAGCTATGAGGACAGTTACTGTGTTTGCTGTTCCAAGCTCCTATTCAGGATAGCACCTTATATTGATATCAACTAGATCTGCTTCAAATCCTCTTAGATCTGATAGTGACCTTGGTTGTGGTCACCTTTACAGATTTTTTTAAAAGTGAAAATTTACTTGAGAGGTAGAGAAAAAGAAAGGAGAAAAAGAGAGACAGAGACAGAGCAAGCTTCAATCCATTGCTTCACTCCCCAAATGACCCCAACAGCCAGTCCAGGGCCAGACCCAGGAAGTGGGAACACAGTGTAGATCTCCCAAGCACATGGCAGGAATAAAATTCCACGGGTCATTCCCACTGCCATACAGGGCCTGCATTAGCAGGAAGCTGAGTCAGGAGCCAGAGTTAGCACTGAACTCAGCTTCTCTGATACAGGTTGTCAATGTCTTCACTAGACTCAATTCTCACTTTGACCTTGAGAGTTTTGAGGAATGTTGGTCAGGTCTTTTCTAAAAACCTCCTTAATTTGGGGTTGGTCTTACATGTTTTTCCTGATTGTGCTGGTTGTGAGTCTATGGGGGGAATATCTGCTGTTGCATGCCATTTCATCACACCACATCACATCAATATCAAGGGTGAGTGCTATCCACATGACATCACTTTGGACTTTGACTTTCCTCGTCTGCCTGAGAGGGTGTCAAGTGTTTCTACTGCAAAGTCATCTTCTTTGTTGACACACAGGTCTTTATTCTGTGAATATGGTTAGGATTTCAAATGACTTGATTTTATTTTGTTCCTCAAATTGTCAGTATTGGACCTGAAAGTTCTCTGAGATGGCTCTTACGACTCATTGATGTGTGCTCCTGTCTCATAATGTGTATTTGCTGCTTTGGTTCTAGAAGAAGATATTTCTTTAAGAAACTACATTGAATCTGTTCTATTTGTATTAATATCACATTGGCATGAGAATTGACATTTGTATTATACTAATTATTTTCCATCTGCAGTGATTCTGAGAATATACTTCATTAACAATTTTTTTCATTATTATTATTATTCTCCTGGAAACAGTTTTGCTAGGTATAGGGGTTCTCCCCTCCCCCTTCCCTCCATTTCTACCCGTTTTCCCCTCATACCATTTTCCCCTAAACCATCACGTTAAAGTAGTCTCTTGATAACAGTTATAATTTTAACTTTCTACTGTTTAGATGAATCAATTGAAAATAAAAACAGGGACCTGGCATGATAGCTCCGTGGCTTACACCTCACCTTGCATGAGCCAGGATCCCATATGGGAGCCAGTTTATATCCCAACTGTTCCAGTTTCCATCCAGCTTCCTGCTTGTGTCCTGGGAAAGCAATAAAAAATGACCCAAAGCCTAGGAACCCTGCACCTGCAAGGGAGACCTGGAAGAAGCTCCTGGCACCTAGCTTCCAGTTGTCTCAGCTCTGGCTATTGTGGCCAGTTGGGCAATAAATCAGCAGATGTAAGATCTTTCTGTTTCTTCTTCTCTTCTTCCAATAAAAATAAACAAATAAATCTCAAAAAATAAAAAGTAAAATAAATACAAGAAACAAAACCAATAGAGAATCCGTATACAAGTTCAGATTTGAAGGGCAAACTCACAGTTCCAGATATTGGACTTAATGTGGACTTGGACTTAAGATACCATTGCTTCATAAAGAAGGTCCAGAGACTTCTGCCAATTGTCAATTAATGTCTGCATTTCTGAAAAAAAGGTGATTGCTCATGGAACTGTGAGTTTAGATTGCATAACTGAAAAGATACACACATACAAAGGAAAGTGGCAGGGGAAGAGGGACAGGAAGAAACAAGGGGGTAGCAGGTGGAAGTAGACATAACAGGCATGGGTTTGTTATCCCTGACTGGTTAACAGTGTGTTACATAGCTTTCATCTTACCAAAAGTTTTATAATTCTTTTAAAATGTCGGGTATAACATAATTTGGTGCAATATAGATATTGCCAATAGCTTCGTCATCAAAATATTTCACACAAGAAATGTTTATTCCTTTAAAAGAATCTCTGATCATTGATTCCTCTCGCCCTGCTTGTTCTTATTATAGGAACTAAAATTTATCATTAACAAATGGAGACCCTTCTAGACTGCCTTCCTCCTGTTTCTTTGCATGTGTACCTGCATGCTTATTCAACAAAGATGTCTATATATGTCCTATATGTCAGTTATTTCTTATTTTAAAAAAAGAATACATTGAACTTACTTATTGCTTAAATGAGTGATTTTTATTTACATGGCTAAATAACAGTCACAATTCCATTTTCCAGGACTTTGTGTTCCTACAACCTGTCATTTCCTCCTTCCTCTTCTTTTGATTCTAACTGTACAAAGTCCTACAACCATGGCTCTCAAAGTACAAGTACCTTTCTAAACAGGAGAGTCATTATATGTCATACCTTGAAAAGACAATTCCATAAGTGATATTTATTAATCATATAGCATATGCCATATGCCAGACTGGGAGTTTAATACAGCAACTCTTTGGATACTTGGAATTGCATTCTTTGGTGGGTACAGTTATTCCGTATTGTACAGAATGGCTTGTGTAAGTGTCACTGAGGCTGCAAAACCAGCCTTTGAAGGCAATGCAGGAGTTGACCTAAGTCTGACCTTAGAGGCACTCATATTTTTCCCCTTAGTGAACAGAAGACATAATCAATGGGATCAACATTTTCCTTATCTGTCCTCAACTGTGTCGATAGATCTTTATATTAAAACTCTCCAACACATCCTGATTATGTCATATATATAGAACTTGGTGTTTCAAATGTAAAAAAAAAGACACTAATCTATCGAGAAGTTACTTCTAAGCAACTTATAACCAAATCCTACAGGTTCAACAACCACAAATCTAATAGACAATACAACCCAAGAACTATGAGCAGAAGGAGCAGCTTAAAAATGTGTTTGAAAAAGAAAACGATCACTTTAAAAGAATTTCTTTTTTTACTACTGCCATTTCTTCTTTTGTCTTCCTTCCTTCCTTCCTTTTTTCTTCCTGCTCTTTCTTTTTTCACATCTCTTTGTTTGTCTAGCTCTACTTCCTTTCTCATTTGTTTCCTCCTTCCTTCTATCTTTGTGTAAATGTTTTCCCACTCTTTATTTTCACTGTCCCATCATTAAAACGTTTCACTGATTATTTAATTACCTAAGAATTGGACTCCAAGGATCACATACTCAATCAGTGACACAGTTGCATTGGAAGCAAACACAAATTTGCTGTATGTAAGACACACTAAAATGTTACTCACAGTTATATTCTATATCATGGTGATGGACAGGGTGCCGTTCTAATATTTCATCATTGTACATTTCAGATGGAAGTTCCCTAACACAGATGGGGCCAAAGGCCTAGGGAGATTTTTCATAAGCAAGGAACATACATACTCCAAAGTTCAAATTTGATAGAGATCCTTATTTAAATTAAATATTCAGCTCCAGTTCTAGTTAAAGATCCAGCTGGTAATTGTATTACTCAAAGTGGTATTGGAAATCCTCGTTAGATTTTTAAATACCATTGCAGCTGTCAATTGAAAAGAAACATTTATGGCCAATCACATGTTTAGTTCAGAAAAGTGCATATTGGAATAAGTACTAATTGTTAGTGAGAGGGAAAAATATTTAAAACATTTGCAATTAACACTTTAAGTCTAGATCTTTGGCCTGGGTTATTTAGTTGGTTGCCACAATAAATCTTTATTATTATTCGTTTTTTTGTGATGGTGACTTGATCAAATGATATTTTGGTTCTAGTATTTTTGTTGGCTTTGTGAGCAAGATATCCACAATGTCAACATAGAATGCATTTAAATTGGATTCTCTGGCAGTCAACAGTGCACAAGTAGCATCCTGGTAAAATAAAATGTTTTTTAAGGGAAAATGTACTCAAATGTATGAACCTATTGCATGGTAATACCGAGACCCTTGCGGATTGTGATGTGGAAATGACACAAACAAATCAAGGAGCAAAGAGCCTTTCTCTCTTTGGGCTAAGATGAGGAGATGTCTGTTCATCTCTCCTCCTGTGCATTAATGTAACATCTTTCAGATGGAGATGGCAAAAGGTAGATTTTTAGTGAATTTTGAGACCAATTTTCTGGGTCCAGATAACTGGTCAGTTGCTCTAATTTCAGAAATAATGTAAGAGCTTTGCTTTTCTGTTGAGCTTTTTCTCACTGTAGCCAGGTAGCCCGATAAAGCAAGTAGAGCAAGTAGGGAAAGTATAATTCCTTTTCATCCAAACAAGACCCTTCCTGCTCCTCTCCCCTGAACACAGGAAAAAAAAAAAAAAGTAGCCTCATGAGAGCCAAGTATTTAATCAGATTGAAAAGTGAAACTGCTGTGTTCCCAGAAATAGTCAATGAACATTTGGAGCCCTAATTAATATTAAAAATTTTGCCCTTTGGGAACTACTTTCATTTTCAGACATTTTTCAACTATTTCCATTGTGAAGAATTTGTCTTTTACTAGTTAGTTAGGTAAACTCACAGACACACATAAGGACACACACAGAAACTGATAATCCAATCGCTGTCGTAGTTGGCCATCTTGTATGAATTAATGAAATCACATTCACAGTAACAATCAGTTATAATTTATTTAACAAATATTTGTGTCATTTTTATTGGAAAGGGAGATATGCAGAGAGGAGGAAAGAGAGATAAGATCCTCTGTCAGCTGATTCACTCCCCAAGCTGTCGCAACGGCTACAGCTGAGCTGAGCTGATCTGAAACCAGGAACCCAAAGCCTCTTCTGGTTCTCCCACGCAAGTGCAGGGTCCCAAAGCTTTGGCCTGTCCTCAACTGCTTTCCCAGGCCACAAGCAGGGATCTGGATGGGAAGCAGGGCTGCCGGGATTACAACTGCACCCATATAGGATCCGGGTGCATCCAAGGTGAGGACTTTACCCACCAGACTACCACTCTGGGCCCTCAATGATAATTTCTTATACCATGAGAACCCCCCCCCCCAAAAAAAAACTCTAGGTGTATTTAAGGGGAAAATAGAGTCCTCAAATATGGAGCCAAAAAAAAAAAAATACGGTTACCGAACTATTGCCAATTCTCCACTTACCAGTGCTTTCTAAAACCCGAGCCAATGTAGTATTTTATGATGATGTCCAATGACATTTTTCAGTTTTGAATCATAGTCTATCAGTCACTCATCAAGTCATCATCACGCACACAGCATTGTCTTAGAGAATTTAGTAAAAACAATTTCTTCAGTTTGAACTGTTTCCTTTCACATGCATTTCAGCTAATTCCTAGGTGCCACACAAGTGACCATTGCATTAGCAGATGCACATTGCGCACGAGATACCACATTCTACTCAGAACCACACAGATGACTTACTGCCTACCAAGTGTTAGGTTATGTCTCCTTTTCCTCAGCATAATGCTATTATTCAAAGAAGTTCTCAAGCTAACAGCATTTGAAGGATCTTTACAAGCAGTTAATCAACCATACCAAGATTTTTCCCCAAGCCAGACTGAACTCACACTAGATCCTCTGTCAAAACTTCATTTATCAAAATTTAAGTTAACTCATAGTCACTGCAATTTTAAAAGGTAATAAATTCTACTACATAGAAGATATTTTGTTTCAATAAGTGGCCAGTAAGCTATCACTTTCTGAGTTTGCATTATGCAAAGAAGTCCAACTTCATGGATCCTCAAGGGAAAATGACCACAGAAAACCATTGAACAGTACTACCTTTTGCTGAGGAGCCATAATACAGTCTGGTAGTATTGACTACAGGCTGCATCTAATAGAATCTTCTCCTTTTTTCATCTGGGTAACATTTTCCAGTCTTTCCTTGGGGAAAAGAAGAAGTAACAGTTGGCATTCTGGTCTGCTGGGACACATGCTGAAGGTCAACTCCACAGTCTGTCAAGTTGCGAGACACGTGTGAAGACGAGCATTTGTTTCAGTCTCCTCTCATATAAGAAAGTAGCTAATCCTGCTCCTCAGAGTCAAGGGAGGAAGAAACGCTTGGAGAGCATCAGTGTTCTTTGGATCAGTTGACAGTGCATGAATTAACAACATATATATAAAATTATTCATTTATGCAAAACTATAATTTGTACAACCTCTTATTCAGCATGAATGCTACCATGTGTGCCAAACACTCACAGCCATAGCTTCATTAGAATAAGTGTTCAAGGCAAGACTGTCTAACCTCTAATTTCCTTCCCTGTTAGACACACACACGCACACATAAATTGCCAGAGACAGTTCACATTTCCTCATTAAAGACTTTTTTGTTAAAAGCAGTAACCAAAAATGTGGAAATATGCATTGTTCACTGAGGACGGAATTTGTAGTAAAATAAGCAACATATAAGTCCCAACTCTTTGTGGAAAGACTGCGTAATCCCTGGAAAATGTTAGAGATTTCACATTCTTAAAAGAAATGCTGTAACATAATAGAAGAACAAATAGGATGATGGTGGAAGAGAAACAAATATGTTATTTTAAATACCATTTCTTGTATTTGTACAACTCTGGAAAATACCTTGGTAGAATTATAATCTTCTTGATTATCCTGCAAAATTGATTAACCACATTTTTAGAGTTTCACTGTAAGAAAGAAACAATTATATATTTTCTGTATCTAATAAAGAGCTGATTTCCTTTTTTATTATCCTGGTATTGAGTGAATAAGGATGAGGAAAGGAAGAAGAACAAAGGAAAAACAGAACTACCAAAGCTTCTTGTTGGGCTAAATAAGCTTTTTTTCCCCCTTTACACTGAACTCTCATGTTTCTGATAATAACATTGTCATTTGTGGTTCTTACAAGGATTGTGCATTGGGAGACTGAGAGCAGTGGTGAGAGTAGCCAGTGCTGCTTTTTCTTCTCAGACAAAATGTCATTTCTGGAGTGGTGATGGTGGGGGGAGGTAGCATTCCAACTGTCTTTTTGGCCATGCACAAAGGAGGAGGTATCGGGAGCCAATGCTGTTGTGTTGATAATAAGGCCGCTTAGTGTCTGAGTATGGAGCCCCAGCAATTCAACCCCTTGTGGAGTGTGTGTCAATGCCAGGAATTCTCTATGCAGCCCTCTTCCCTCCTGCCAACTCCTACTGTGGCTCTTAACTGAGGCTATGTTTATGGATATCACCAAAGAACAGAGAATGGATTTGTAGGCAAGAAGAGCAAGAGGTTGAACACCACACTCTCTCAAACGAGAAGCACGTCTTACATGTTCTAATTCTCTCACTCCCATCTAGTTCCTGCCCAGCAGCTGTGGAATGCTCAGTGGATCTTCACAGAGCTAGCTGTGGAGCCATTACTCAGGAGAAAAGGGAAGAGACAAGCCATCATGTTTAAATTGTATTTTCACAACAAAATAAAATTTCTTGGGAAGCTCAGAGATCTCAGAATCAAAAGCAGATATGAGAAATAAACCTGTTTATAACAGAGGAATGAATTGGCTTCACTGAAAAGTGGCTGAAAGAAGCTACTGACCCAAATAATTTTGGAAATCAGTGGAGTCTGTGAGAATAAAGTGTGAATAAGATTATCTCTTACAAGAGTACAGGTTACTAATTGCAAAACTACTACACAGGTGAACTGAAACTGAACCATAAAATAAATGGATGATGGATTGTATTAGCCGGCCATCTCAGTTGAAGTGGAAAGAGGCAGGTGAGCAGATTCAGATGGCTGGAAAGATTCTTGTCGTAATAATGACTACATTTGAAGAAATCAGGATGAGCTCATGTTTAGTTTAATAAAGGCATTCATTGTTACTCAAACACGTAACGGAGTGGGAATGTCCTGGAGTTAGTGTATGAATGCCTGTTTCTTAGCTCCATCATTTGAAATGACCTAGGAGTAACAGCCTGGTAGCAACAAGCACAATTGGAACGTATATCTTGGCTTCTAAGTCATTTTTCCAATAAAAGAAACAGGAATTCTTAAAGAAATATCTTCTTCTAGAACCAAAGCAGCAAATACACATTATGAGACAGGAGCACACATCAATGAGTCGTAAGAGCCATCTCAGAGAACTTTCAGGTCCAATACTGACAATTTGAGGAACAAAATAAAATCAAGTCATTTGAAATCCTAACCATATTCACAGAATAAAGATCTGTGTGTCAACAAAGAAGATGACTTTGCAGTAGAAACACTTGACACCCTCTCAGGCAGACGAGGAAAGTCAAAGTCCAAAGTGATGTCATGTGGATAGCACTCACCCTTGATATTGATGTGGTGGTGGTTAAACCGATGCGCCACAGGTTAACCCTTGAAGTTTTGTTATATACTAGAAATATGCTTTCCACATGATCTGGCAAACTTCTTACTGGGTGGATCTCAAAAAGACATGAACACATTGTGTCAGACTCTTGCACTAATACATTTATAACAGCATTGTTGACAATAGCTAAACCCTGGAATCAATCAAGGTGTTTATTGGTAGATGAATGGATAAAAAGTGGTGTATAGATATGTAACAGAAAATTATTAAGCCACAAAAATGATTGGATTCTATCATTTGGCTCAAAATGGTTGAACCTGGAGACATCATTTCCAGTAAACGTATAGGCCACAGAAAGATAAATACCTCCACTGCACACGGGAGCTAAAACAACAAAGAGAAAGGAAGAAAAGAACAAAATGCCCACGTTGCTGTCAGTATTGCTGCAGACAGTTTTCTGTCAAAGTTTGCTGTAGATCTTTATCAAGTTGCTAAGAATTATATACTGTTATGTTTTTAATAATTTTGTAATTATTAAAATTCCAATTTATATGAATGAGATTGAGCAGCTTTTAAGTATGGTTTAAAAAACTTTCCCAATATCCTATGATTTTCTTACTTTTATTTGCTGAACTCCACATGTAAAGTGAAGCATAAAGCATTCACTATAATGTAAATTAAAAACATGCTATCATGAAGTGAAAAAAATATTGGACTACAGAAATTTTACATTTGTTTCATCATAAATTTGATCATCAGCAATGTGATAAAAATTTTGCAACTCATACATTCAATGAGGCACTTGCATCTAGAATATACTAGAATATAGAAAGAATTTGTGCTTCTGTAATGAAAAAAAAAATAGCTAATTTAAAAATAGGTAAACATTTCAAATAGATATTTCTCCAAATATAGAAATAGCCAGTAAGCATATTACAAGATACTCAACAATCTTACTTATTAAGAAATTGAGAATTATAGGAATGAGTTATGTTTCATATTACAGTGTTAATTATAATAAAAAAGACGATCACAAGTAATGTTGGAACTGTGGAGAAAGCAGAACAAATATAAGGAGGATTATAAAATACTGTAGCTCTTTCAAAAAAGATTCTGGCACTTCCTCAAAATTTAAATTTAGAGGTACCATATGACCCAGCAACTCCTTTTCTGCATATATCCACAAGAGAGAAGAAAACATATGTCCACAGAAAAGATTCTTATTGTAACGTTATTCATAACTGACAAAATGCAATCAACCCAAGTGTTCATCGATTGAAAAGTAGATAGGTAAAACATGGTTTACTCATAGAATGAGATTTAACAATGAAAATGACTGAAGCAGTAACAAATACCACATCATGATGACTTTTGGAAACATAACAGCAAGACTTCATATTGTGTGACTGTCCTTATAGGGAAACTGCAGAAAACGGCAACGAATGTGCTTTAGGAGTAACAATATATTGTAATATGTTTTTTTTTTTTTTAAAGAAAGAGTCTGATTCTTTTTTTTTAAAAGATCTATTTTATTTATTTATTTATTTATTTATTGGAAAGTCAGATACACAGAGAGGAGGAGACACAGAGAGGAAGATCTTCCGTCCAATGATTCACTCCCCAAGTGAACGCAACGGCCGATGCTATGCCGATCTGAAGCCAGGATCCAGGAACTTCTTCCAGGTCTCCCACATGGGTGCAGGGTCCCAAGGCTTTGGGCCATCGTTGACTGCTTTCCCAGACCACAAGCAGGGAGCTGGATGGGAAGCGGAGCTGCCAAGATTAGAACTGGCGCCCATATGGGATCCCGGCACGTGCAAAGCAAGGGCTTAAGTTGCTAGGCCACGTCATCGGGCCCTATAATATGTTTTAATAAACAATGTATTCTATTAAACACCATATTCTGATAGTGGTCGCATGATTCTATTAAAAAATTTTATGTTATATGAATTTTATGTTATATGTCATGTTTGTTAACAAATGTGCTGAAAATTATTAAATGTGTACTGTTCATGCTTTAAAATACAATTTAAATTTTCTGAGCCACTTGAGATATAATTATTTCTAATGATTTGTTATTTTAAGTTTTCTAGAACAGTGCTGTACAATAGAACTAATCTCTGTCGGTATGCAATTTTAATATTGTAATGACATTTAAAAAGAAACAAATTAATTTTGGTAATATATCTTATTTAATATGTGTGAAAATATGACTTTAATTTTAATGAATGTAAACATTAGAAAGATATTTTATTTTCTTCTTACATGTCTCTTTTTACATATTTTTATATATGTGATACAACATATCTCAGTTCCAACTAACAGTGCTTTGGATGCTCAATAGCTACACATGGCTAATGATTATCCATTTGGACATTTAAAAAGTTATCATAAAACATAATGATAATGATATTTTTAACTTCTTTTCCTGAAACTGCTCTTCTGTTGTTATATGAAAATAGAAACTCTGGTAAATTGCTGAATAATGGTGAGAACATGCTTCCTTATCTTTTTATTTCAATGAGAACACTTCTTACATTTCACTATGAACTTCAAACATTCCATGTAAGAAAACTACCAATCAGCTGCTTACTGGCTGATTTTGGCACAGCAGTGAGTATGTTGTGCACCTGCTATTGCCTCAACTATGTGTTCCTAAAAGGAGTTCTTTCCTATGATGTCTCTACAGCAAATACCCACTCACTCAAGTCCTCCAGACAGCTCAAAAAATTCATATCACAGATTTAGTTAAATTCATGCTGAGATTCTTTCTACACAAATACATGAAAGTCTTTATATTCAATCAAAGCTCAGCATTTTTGGTGATTAGCTAAGAAAAATAAACTTTAATTTACAAATTACAAGAATATTTAAACTAATGTTCTTCCAGCCTCTATTATTGTCCTTTGGAAAAACAAAGCAGCACACATGCAAATGAGATCATTGTAATTAGAAAAATTAAATTAATTCTGAGTATTTCCCCGGCAGTCTTTATTTTTAGGCTGTTGAGTAATTAACAGAATATATTTACTTTTCTAAAACTGTTTTAATGGGAAAGGAAAGTAATAAATATCAACTGTCCATGAAGACTTATTACTGTTAGAAGTTGTATTTTAACAGTCACTACACATTGTTCTTAAACACATGAGAGCAAAGAAAAACATGAAATATAAAATGTTTTCTACACCCACACCAGCGTACGCAAACATTTAAAAAAATTCATGAGATATTAGACAAATTTATTTGGTACAGAAGATTTTTGAAGTGTATGTAAATAAAAGGAGTCTTCAAAATTTCATGGAAAATACCATTATGAGGTAACAATGCATTGAGTTCATTTTTTATTCTAACTTAAACTTATCTTTTAAATCTATATTTCATGAGTATTTTTGGAAATCTCTTCATATGTATCTACAGGAAATATTTCTCATTGAATTAATTTCTACAACTTTTTCAGGATCCTTGACTTGAGTTTGCCAATATGATTTATAGGCATTGTTTGAGTTTGCAATAGAAAATCATACAATCTTTCTATTTAAAGACCTAACAAAGCTATAATTTCTGTAATGATTTTTAAAAATTTTGATCTTTATTTTATTTGAAAGGCAGAGAGAGGGGGAGAAGGACAGATTTACCTTTCATTCACTAGCTCACTCCTCAAATGTTTACAACAGGCAGGGCTGAGTTAGGACAAAACCAGAAACACAGAACCCCACCTTGGGATTGTGCCATAATTGGTTTCTTTACCAGGTTTACATTAGTAAGAAGCTGTATCACAAATGGAGTAAATGTTACGTAAAACAGGCACTCATATACAGCATTTATGCATTCTAGGCAGTGATCTAACTATTGTGCCAAACGGCCACTCCTGTAATTTCTCTTTATCATGTTGATCAAACCCACACAAAACACCTTCCAATACGCATTAAATGCTGTTGTTAAGCCTACGACTAAAAGTAAGATAAAAGGAAAATTTTGTTTTGTGTGCCCAGAAGACATAATAGACAGTATTCTATGTTTATTTTATAAAGGATCCCATCCAAGCTTTTATCAAAATTGCCTCATCAAAATCTATTTGACATTTTTATTTTAAAATTGCTTTAGGCAGCATATTTAGTATGTAAAAATTTATTGCATAAGTCTTTGGTTCCAGAATGGTAGACATAATATATTCTTATGTTTCTACTAACTGCTACAAAAAATCCTAGTGAGTTAAATAGGAAGCAAACATTAGGAAACTGCTAAGTGGAAAGAAGGCAGATTGTCTATGGGATCTAAGCCTATGTGTGAGATCAGTGTGGAACATGACACTGGGGAAAGGAAATGCACTGGCTGATTCAATATCTAAGGCATTAATGAGAAACAATTTATAATTGAAGAGTTACGGAATCAGGTTGCAGAGGCTTTGTGCTGTTGGTCAGTTAGAGAAAGACAATGCCAAGATGAGAATGACTTAGCAGTCAGTTTAGGGGGAAATGTAAGAGAACTTACTTAGTGGGGTATGGCAATGCTCCTACATCAACCCTGTAGTTAGAGACTGAAACAACTGATGGCAAGATTCAAGATTTAATTAGGTAGGTGACAGAAATTTAAAGAACATTGTGGTGGCAAACTCAACAATACACTAGCCATCACTAGAAAAGAGTAGAATTCTAAGAGTTGAAATAGACAAATTTGAGACTCATATATTTTAATCCTCAAAAACTAAATTCTTTGAGACTGAAAGGGTTTTTTTTAAGATTTATTTATTTTTATTGGAAAGTTGATATACATAGAGGAGGAGAGACAGAGAAGAAGATCTTCCATCTGATGATTCACTCCCAAATGATAACAACAGCCAGTGCTGCGCTGATCCAAAGCCAGGAGCCAGGAACCTCCTCCAGGGTCTCCCACGTGGGTGCAGGGTCCCAAAGCTTTGGGCTGTCTTCGACTGCTTTCCAATGCCACAAGCAGGGAGCTGGATGGGAAGTGGAGCTGCTAGGATTAGAACCGGCACCCATATGGGATCCTGGCACATTCAGGGCGAGAACGTTTAGCCACTAGGCCAAGCCACCGGGCCCGAGACTGAAAGGTTTTAAAGTGATCAATTCTTCTTCAATGTAGACTAGTGAGGGGGAGTCAGCTTTAGAAACTCAGTTTTGGCTGCCCCCACAGCTGTATTCCAGGGCTGACCACAGAGTATTCTGTTACAGAATTATGCTCTCTAGTTGCAATGAGATGCCAGCAACACAAATAATTGAGGCCAGGTGGTGATATTTAAGCATTCAAAGAGAAGTGGTTTCAATGAATGTAATGCATGGTGAGGTCAGAATGGCCTTGTGTTCTTATCCACAAATAGAATGAAGATGGTTAACTGAATGCTGAGGTCCAGGGGCAAAATAGATGGGTTACCAACAAGTGCATTATTTATTTTGTATAATTAGAAGAAAACTAGAATGACTGTTCAGAAGGCTGAGCCCAATCATCTGAGAACATGTCATAAATCATGTGCTTCATTTCCAGACTTAATGTTCATACTGCACTGACTGTGTGGAGAAACTAGGCAGAAATGAAGAAGGACCAGTCAGTTCCAACACCTAGTGAAAGGCTTTCCTCATTCTTAGTTCCTAACAATGACATTACTCATAAAAACCACAAACTCAGGAAAGAAAAATATTGAGACTTATTTGGGGCTAATTGGATAGGCACAACATCTAAGAAGATACTGAGACCCAAAGTGCCATTGTGGGCCCAGCAAGAGGCACATGTGCAGCTGTTAGAGAGTAACTGGAATTCCCTGCCATAAAAAAAGAATGATAATAATAATGCTGTAGATTTACTGGCTCAGTGGACCTAATCAGTAAATGTTTCCTTTGCCCTGACATGTTCATGCTAATGAAGGGCATCATCATTTTAGTTTAAAAAGCTATTGAACTATTGACACAAAATGCTTATTATCATTACACGTCTTTATGTCATACCTTAAAAATACAAAGAAATGAGATAGCTGCTAAGAATTTAATAAAAAAAAAAGCTTGATATCTGGGACTGTTACAGGATTCAAGAACAAAACCAAAGCAAGGAAGCATTTGTAGTATACATGCATTTTCATCTTTCAAGCTTTATTTAACCCACGTTCATGATTTCAAAGATGTAAGGTGTATATTTCTGCCTTCCATAATATTCCAGATAACTTTTATAAATGCTTTTCTTCTAAAAACAAAATTAAATATTCCCCATATTAGGACTAATGATTTAATTTTTCAATCTTGGGTACTTCTTGTAGGAAGCAGAATAAAGTTGGAATGTTTTAAGGTTGTACCACCATCCTATTTTTTAACGTTTATTCACTTATTTAGTACAGTTAAATAACATTGAGTAGGCACTAGTCAATATTTCATTACAATACTGTCTAAGTTAACTCATGTAGTTTCCACAGCAGTTTTGTGGATAATATTCACCACTTTATAGAAAGGAAATTGAAATTTAGGGAAATCAAGTGTCTAGGGTCACAAAGCCACAGATGAGAGATGAGGCCTGAATAACTGCATGCATTTCCCTCTCGAGGTATTGACTTCAGAGTAAACTTGAGTGAATCATGGAAGTAATAAAGTCTCTTATAACTTAAGTTATGTTGCTATAAATCCAGAGGATCCATTATTTTAACTACCCTTTTTCAATGTGCTCAGTATAAATCCTACTTCCTGGCATATAGATGGTATATATTTGCTGATAGGAAAAGAGAACGAGAGATCAAAACAGGAGAAGGAGAATGCCACACCAGTAGAGAGAGCCCTGTGTTCCAAGCACTCCTCAACCCATAGTTAAACACAGTTGTTAAGAAATGGCAATAACTATTTCCATTCTCTCAGCATACATACCCATTGACATGCTCAGCCCATATGTTCATGCCCACTCTCCCTTGAGCCTCACAAGGCTGTAAGGTAAAGACCACTGGTTTCCCTATTTTCAGACGTACAGAATTCAGTCCGTGAGAGGATATGTGGTTCCCTGAAATTGTCCATGTGTCTAACTCCAAAGCCACTATGTCTTTTTGGGTGTCTACCATGGCATGTTATCCGGGGAAATGATTACACTGCACTTTTCTACATAATGCAGACTGACTTTGTTCAGGAATTATGCTTTGGTTTGGTTTCATTTGCTCTCTTTGAAGTTTTACTGATTTATTTGAAAGATAATTTAACTCAGAGAGAAAGAGAGACAGCGAGACCCCATGCATCTTCTGGCTTACTTTGCAAATGACTTCAACAACTGGTACTGAACAAGCCTAAGCTGGAAGCCAGAAGCAGCCTGAGTTCCCTCTGAGTGGTGTTGTCGGAAGTCAGCACTTGGGCCCATTGTCACTCTGAGATGGGATTCAGACAGCATGAGAGACAGCTGCTACATCCACCCCTGCCCCGTGGCTTTACTCCTGTTTATTTCATACTAGGGGAGTTTTCATTTGATGCCAAGGGAATTGCAATCGTAGAGTCGGCTTATGTGTTCTTTTGTTCTTGTGGGTAGTGCATGGCTCTGATGCCTATCACCTGCCCAGTTCTGGTGGGGGATGATGAAGGAGCCCTGGGAGAAGCAAGTACACTTACCGTTGGCTTCTACAGCCTCCTTGCATGCTGAGGAGGTGGAAGCTAGATTTGATAATGAAGAGTCTTCTTTGTGTTCACTCATTATTTATGCCACATCTGCCTCTCAACGTTTGTGTCAATGAGTCACTGTAATTATAGCCGCTGGATAATTTCCTCCATTTTACAACATACACCGGATTGTGTGAACACTTTGTCAGAGAGCAGCCACATTTATTTTCTTCCAGTACCATCTGGCAGCCAGGTCCAGTTTTGTTAGACCTTTTTATTTGCCAAGCCCCATGAAGTGGCTTCTGTTTTTACCCTCTCTAACCAAAAGTGAGGCTTGAGAGCTTTGGCTGTCTGTGGAAGCATGAGATAGGAACTCCCTGTTTATTTGTAAAAGCCAGAATTCTGGCTCAAGAATTTGCTCCAAATGATTTATAGAACAACCAGTTAGACAGCGTTGGAATGATAGGGCAGTGGCAATCGGAGCACAATCATACCACTACTAGTCTACCTGCCTGAAACAAGCAACGCCCTACTATGCAGGCATTTTAAGGTGGAAATATCTGTGCTATTACATCATGGAGAAATTTGTGAACAAGTAGAAATTCAACCAGAGTACCTTAAAGATGGCAACATTCACAGTTGGAGGCAGTAGAGATTTTACTGCTCTTTTCATTTCCCTCTGGGTCCTGCATACCATGGATGCCTCATCACTAAGAGGAATGAGAACCACAGGGGTGGAGTTGAAGAAATATTTTGCTTAAAGACAATGCTGGTTTGGTTAATATACTACATTGAAGAAGGGAACAAGGACCTTGCATAGTATGACTGTTTTCTGATGAATGCATAGATGTTTAGTGACTAAAGTGCCATTTATTCGTTGACATGGTATTTACCAGGTGAGTTGGAAGGCACCATAAATGAACTCTTACTTGTTTTTGATGTTTTTTTCAAAGCAAAATACAAATTTCCATTTATATTCTTGTTATTGAACTGAAGTATAGGCTGAACACACACACACACACACACACACACACACGAAAATCTAAAATAAACGGGGAAAAAACTGATGCCTGGATTTTCCTATTTGGAGGGAATAATTTTCTTTTGTTGCTAATGTGAGAATTCTTGATCCACCTCTGCTGCAGGCTGTCTGTTCTTCCATTGGGATCACACAAAATTCCCCATGGATCTCCTCTCCACTTTCTCTTTGCTTTGGTTCCACACACAGAGGCATTTGCCTCTAGAATGTCTTTGTTAAAATCCAACCTGAGCTGCTGCAATTTCAACTTCATGGTTAAAATGCTGGTTAGGATGCCCTCCTCACACTCAGAGGATTTGGATTTGATGCCTAGCTTTGAATATCGGCTAGAGTTTCCTGGGAGACAGAGTGCTTTCACAGGTTTTTGGATTCCTGTTGCCCATGTGGGAGACTGGAATTAATTTCCTAGTTATTGTGGGCATTTTGCAAGTCAATCAGCAAATAAGAATCTCTGCCTATCTCTTTCTAATCCCGCAAGCCCTTCTTCCCATCTAGCTCCCTGCTTGTAGCCTGGGAAAGCAGTCAAGGATGGCCTAAGACTTTGGGACCCTGCACCTGCATGGGAGGCCTGGAAGAGCTCCTGGCTCCTGGCTTTGAATCGGTACAGCACGACCGTTGCTGTACCGTTGGGGAGTGAAACATCAGATGGAAGGTCTTCTCTCTGTCTCTCCTGTCTGTATATCCGCCTTTCCAATTAAAAAAAAAAATCTAAAAAAAAAAAGAGAGAGAGAAACTACTCAGAAACTGATTATTTTACTTTGTTAGTGTGGGCAAATTCTGTGATTTTTTTTTAAACACTTCTTTTTTCCAGAGCAAAGCACTTTCTCAGAACAAAGAGTAAAAAAGAGGTAGAGATCCTTTGTTTGACAGAAACAAACTGGAGGTTTCCAGTTACCATGAAGAAAACTATCAACAGGGAAATAATTGTGGGCTATAGACCACCTTACTGTTGAGATAAAAATGAAATCTCAGGAAGACCTAAAAGTTCTGAGCAATTCTCCACCCAGCCTGGAGCTCTCAAGACCAGCATCTTTATTCGATCTCAAAGATGTCAATAAACCTTTAAATTAGTAGGTATGTTAGCTGTGTGGTAAGAAAGCTGTGTGCAAATATGATTTTTCTTGATTGTTTTTTTAAAACAAGCATGACTGTTCCTACTGGGAGCTGATAAAGCTTTTGTTTTAGGCAATAATTATTCTTTACATTTAAATTCAAAAACTGTGCTTTAATTGAGGAAAACACAGACAAAAATTGTTGTAAGCAACTCGTTATGGTGGAATTTAATAGTAAGAAAAAAATTAAAACCAGGTACAAGGTTATTGTCATTTTAAATACTACGATTTTGCTGCTAAAAAAAAAGAAGCTTTGTTATTTAAGAATGCAAAATTGTGATTCACAAATCAAGTCTTTCCATCTCTCCTGGGACATTGTCCATTATCAGAGCATTCTTGGTGGGCAAATATGTAAATTATTATGCAAAACAGGATGGAGTAATTCAAATTGACAGTTGCCCTATTTAAAATGAAAAATCAAAATGTGGAAGCCTGGAAAATGTGTCTACTGAGAACAAAAGAATTATTTGGTATTATTTTCATATATGTTTCAAGCAAATGAATTCCTCTTGACTTGCTATCTTAAAGCAATTTTTAACCAGCAGACTGTTAATAGAAATAATTCCACATGAACCTTTAACTTTTAGTGCTACACATATTAGAGAAAATTGATTATTATCTTTGCCAATCTGCGCACATGTGTAAAGCTGTTTATTGCACTTTCCATGAAGATCAAATGCAGCTGACAATTATTGCAAGGATTAATTGATTCCTATAACTGAAGAAGTTACCATTTTATTTATATTTTTTAAAGATTTTTTATTTTTTATTGGGAAGGTGGATATACAGAGAGGAAGATCTTCCATCCATGGTTCATTCCCCAAGCAGCCACAATGGCTAGAGCTGAGCCAATCCAAAGCCAGGAGACTCCTCCGCGTCTCCCACGCAGGTGCAGGGTCCCAAAGTCTTGGGCCTTCCTTAACTGCATTCCTAGGCCACAGGAAGGGAGTTGGATAGGAAGCAGGGCTGCCAGGATTAGAACCACTGCCCATATGGGACCCCAGCGCGCGCAAGGCAAGGACCTTAACCACTACGCTATCGCACTGCGCCCAGGAGTTACCATTTTAATTCCCTACTGCACCAAGTCCACCCATTTTCTAGCACTTAGATTCATGAACTCTTACTATGACAACAGAATGAGATGACCTTATTCTTGTGACTGACAGATTCCCCACCTACATACTCATTCCCTTTGCTTCATAATTTTTCTCCAGCTGTTATATGTAAAAATTCATTTTTTTCTTCGGTGTCTACTTTAATCTGTCTGGATTCTTCCCACCATAATAGCTCTAACAATATTCATCTTAAAAATTAAAACATATTTTGACTCATAGCCTTTTTACTTTCACATTTCTATACTTTCCTTTACTAGCAAAACTGCTTGAAAAAGATTCCGTAAAAAAGAATATTTTCAGTTTCTACTTTTGCATCTTCTGTTCGCTCCCCAATATAATTACAATCAAGCTTTCACCCTGATTCCACTCAGTGATATGGCTCAGTATTCAAAGGTCTCCAATGACCCAGAACTTGCTAAAGCTACTAGTTAGAATTATTTGAGATTTCCTTATTATTTGAAAGGTAGAGTGACAATGGAAGAGAGATCTTCCATTCACCAGTTCATTCCCCACATGGCTACAATGGTTGATCTGGGGTCAGGCAAAGCCAGGAGCCTGGGTTTTCCACACAGTGGTAGAGGCTCATGTGTTTGGACTAACATCTGGTCTGTCAAACTCCTCAGGCAGTTGGATTCCAAGCAAAGACAGCAGAGCATACATGATTCAGATTACCACTCCCAGATGGAATGCTGATGCTGCCAGCAGTGGCTTACTTATTGAGCGATAATGTTCACTTGCCGGTTAGGTTGTTTGTTTGCTTGTTTGTCTGCTTTTTTTTTTTTCCTCTTACCTGCTTTCTTAGCAGCTCTTGACATTATCGTCCTGACATACTCGCAAAGCTTTACTTGAACTTCAGGGCCTTTCTCAGCTGTCAAAACAATGATGTCCTTTATGTCTTTCTCTCCAGAGGTTTTCTCATAGTTATACCGACTCTCTGGGCTATCTAATCTAGTCTTGTGCTATTGAAAAATTATCTCTCTGATGATTACTTTAAAATACACACATACAAAAAATACACAGATATTGAAAAAAAATGTTTTTAACTTTTTTTCCAGAAATCAGACTCATTCAGCTGCCTACTTACCACCTCCAGTTGTGCAGTTGTGCAGTAGTTGCCACAAAGTTGACATGTTTTTTTCTCCCCATACCTTCCCTTCCTGAAACACAAACTCACAGAATCCTCTTGTAGCTCACAATGTCGTAGTCATAAGCTTAACTAACACTTGATTTCCACTTCATGTTCAATTAATGAGTAACATGTGCTCTATGCACAGTATTTATTTAGAATTTGTGCTCGACTTCTGCAGTCAGAATCACAGATCTTATCTCCAGGCTGGGATTCTGTGGCAGTGTCCCTCACCACAACACTTCCATTCACAGTCAGTGCAATTTCAAAAACTTACTTTTAATTATTTATTTGTTTGTTTGTTCTTTTTATTACCATGAATTGAGATGTTTATTGGCAATTTCAGTTCATTCTCTACTTCTCTAATAATTTAAGAATTTATAGAATGATGTTTAACTCTCAGTTGAGTAATGTCTTATGGAAATGTTTGTGTAGAAATGCTTCCAGAGTTTGAAAATGCTGGTTGACTCTAGCAGCAGGCGAAGGATGACAGCTCAAGCACTTGGAAATTCCTACTGACGTGGGAGACTCAGACTAAGTTCTGTTCTCCTGCTGGCCTGGCTGTTGTGTGTGTATTTGGAGAGTTAACCAGTTTATAGAACATGCTTTTCTGGCTGTCTTTCTGAATATTTCTCTCAGCCTTTCAAATAGATAAAAATGATGAATGCTTCATATATATTCACATTTATGGCTGTTTAAACATATAAATGCCTCTCCATCCCACTGCCCCGCCTGCAATCTGAAGTCTTGCTGAGAGCAACCTTTGTCTCCTTCCTTCTTTACATCCTGCACAGCACTCAGAAGACCTGGAACTCACTTAACATGTGTTCTGGTGTGTATTTGAATACTTAAACAAAGGGAATAACATGAAGGTGATTAACAAGTTGAAATTTTATTTAAAAAGTGGGTGGTACTAGTATACCCAGGGACTAGCTCTGGCAGCTTAGTACGTTAAGTGAGTAGTTAATTCACAAGCAAGGGGAAGAGAAAAATTACCAGTATTTCATGGTTATTAGTAACCTGAAATCAGCAGGCATGGTGGATCCTAACTTGGTCCTACAGTGAGTGCCTGGGCTTTGTTGCTGCACTCATAGAAACATGTGAGTGTGCCCTGTATAAGCTAATGGAGTCCTCATTTGCACTTCCTGTGAGCAGTCCTGTTTGCTATCTGCTATTTGCAGCTAGAAACTGATTTTCAGAAAATTTGCAAGATTAGTCAGCAGTATTGATGAAAGAAGAAAGAAGAACATTGAAAGGAAAACTTGCAAAGGAGAATTGTGTCAACATAATGCACCGATGAATGTCTTCAATTTTATCTTTGAAAACTAATTTAAGACACATTGAAAATCTCTCCTACACTTTCTAAAATCCCTTGATTTTCCTAAAAACAGCATACTTTTTAGGGTTTATTTCTGGTTCCACAGTGCTGTAGAAGAAATTAGCCAATTAAAAAAATGTATATATATATATATATATATATATATATATATATAATAGCCTTGGATATTACACTCAATTAGAAGTTAACCAGAAGATGAGAGATCTCTCTCGATGGTGTATGTGTATGTGTGTGTGTGTATTACTTTGCATGTCAAGTAAAATAAATAAAATAGACAATATTGAACTGAGCTCAAATATCTACTGGATCTAACATTGTCTAAATCAGTAAATATTGCTTCATTTACTCATCCATTTGTTCAGTTCATCATTTATTATATACATAGACACATCAGCCAATTCATTTATTGAGTGCATGCTAAATGCTAAGCACATTGGGACACTAAAAGTCTCTTGCATTCATACATGTTCATATATGAGGAATCAAATGATATAAAACAAAATATTTAGTACATATTTTGAAAAAAATTCCTTGTAATATTAAGCATTACAAACAAAATAATCTGAAAGAAAACTGGCTAGGAGAGGTGGAGAATCTGTGGTTTTGTGTATCAGGATGTATTTGAGAAAGGCTTTCTCCAGCATGGGTGTCAGGGGTCAAAGGCTCATACCATTTTCTGATGCTTTCACAGTGGCACTTATCAGGAGCTGGATCATTGGTGAAGCAGCCCAAACTCCACCCAGCACAAGCAGACTGCCAACATTGCAGGTGCTGGATTTTTCCTGTGATGCTCAATGCAGGCTCCAATATGGAATATTTTTAAAATTCAAAAATAGCCAGTTGATCCCAAATTTAGGCTTTTTTCTGGTCTATAAATCCAGGCATCTACCTGTCCATTCAATGATAAGCATGCTTGGTAATGTTGATGCAGAATTCACTGTTCCAGGAAAGTGAAGCTCGATTTTTACATTTTAGAGCTAAAGAAAGGCAGTAGTATGACTCCCTCAGTAGAGTGGCTATACCTACCCTGGCTCCTGGAAAGGTCTATCTGAACATAGCTGCAAGCTCAAAGGGTCCAGGAATCAAGTTCGTGCTCTACATTTTGCTTTCCAATTCCTTAATTTGTCTTTCACTGGCTTTCATGAGAATGCTCAAAAAATTCCCAGAAGTTCACCTTAAAACCAGTTTACTTTGGCACCAAAAAGGCTTTTCAACATTTTTTATTATTTATTTGCAAAGCATGGAGGCAAACAGATGAGGAGAGATGCGGAAAGAAAACAGGAGAAAAACAGAGACAGAACTAACTGACAGGAATACAGGCATAGGGAGAGAGAAGAAAAAGAAAAAACAGAGGAAGGGAAGGACAGAGAGATGGAGAGAGACAGAGAGAAAGAGAGAGATCTTTCACCCACTGGTTCGTTCACCAAATGACCAAAACAGAAAGTTTGCGCCACTGACTGAATCTATCCAGGCTGTCCATGTGGATGGCAGGACCCAAAGACTTGATAGTCACCCCTCCATCTGCTTCTCTCCTGAGCCTATTATCGGGAGTCTGGATTGTAGGCAGTATAACCAAGGCTCAAGTCAGTAACCTTGTGCTGGATGCCAGCATTGCAAGAACTGGGTTAACAACTGGGCCATGGTGCCAATCCTCCAAAAAAATGTACAAAGGGTCTTCAAAAAGTTTGTGAAATATGTGTGCTGTGAACAAACTGCTTAGAATTAAAAAAATATTCGACATGCACATAAGCGTCTTTGATAGCCAAAGCTAAGTTTACTGAAACTCTCTCATATTTGTGAACTTATGGTTGTGTAGCAATTCATTCTATGAGTTGGAATCAGTCATATGTGAGCTGAGCAGAGAATTGGGCATCTATAAGGAGAAAAGTGCTGAAAGAGGAAAACATGGGGAAGATCAGATTGGTCTTTTCAAAGTTTCATTCCTGATGGTTTTGAAGCAGAGGAAAATCCCCTGTCATTCTGACTCAAGTAAACCAGGAGCTATTTTAGTAGTTGCTGGGTATCTCCTGGACTTGGAACACCAGCCCATTTCAAAGTTCAGTTTGATACGGTGATTCCTAAGACAATTAACTCTGGTTTGGCCTGGTCTGTTGGAACTAAAACAGGGTGTAATCCAAAACTGTGGCCTTCCATATATGTGGCTGAACACATTTAGAAGCTCAGGCTATTTTGCTCCACAGTGAGCAATAACTTTGGTATATGACTCAAAGGAGACATATAAGGCACCTTGCACACCATGCACAGCTAATCCGTCAACTCAATACACAGCCTATTGCCACTAATTTCCCACAATAAGAAGATCAAAAAGTGGGAACACTATTGCATAAGAGCTGAGCTATCTTGGAATGAGATGACATGAATAGTGAGTGACAGACGTGAGATTCAAATACAGTAGGTGATCTCAGTAAAGCTTATAGACATCAGAGAAAAGATTTGAAAATCTATGGAATGGAAATTCTATGCCACGATATAGAAATCAGAATTGTTTTCTCATGTTTCTTTTTCTTCACATGTACCCAGGGATTCTTGAGAAATAAAACTCCTACATTTTTAAATGTTTGCCTCTAGAGTTCAACACAGGAATGTTGAATTAATATATGAGAGTGGCTTGCAAGGTCCGATCCCTCACTCAATTTACCTGGGAGATTATTTTGTTGCTTTCATCCACGCAGATGAAAAACACAATTGATGTATGATAAATAACTAGAACACAAAGTAAATGGGAGTCAGTGATCTGGAGTTTAGGATTCAGTATTTGCTGGAGGAACTATCATTTCTCAAAAATGTCTTTGACCATTTGTGTCTTAAGTAGGTCTTCTCTCTGGGAGAAAGTAACAAAGTGACAAACAATCCCTATACACACACAGTCTATCATCTGTGTTCATGCAAGCATGTTGCAGACATTAAAGGAACACTGAGCAACATGTATTGAATGAATGGATAAATGAAAGAAGGAATAAAGGAAACATAAAGTTGTAACCAATAAGATTTTTAGTCACACCACCTGAGAGTGGCACCCATCACCCAAGAGCAAAACCTAAGGATCGGACCCGGCGCAATGGCGCAGTGGTTAAGGTCCTCGCCTTGCACGCCCGGGATCCCATATGGGCGCCGGCTCTATCCCAGCAGCCCCGCTTCCCTTCCAGCTCCCTGCCTGTGGCCCGGGAAAGCAGCAGAGGACAGCCCAAAGCTTTGGGACTCTGCACCCACGTGGGAAACCCGGAAGAGGCTCCTGGCTTTGGACCTGCATAGCATAGGCAGTTGTGCTCACTTGGGGAGTGAATCACCGGACGGAAGATCTTCCTCTTGTCTCTCCTCTCTGCATATTCTCCTTTCCAATAAAAATAATAAAAATAAATCTTAAAAAAAAAAACCCTAAGGATCAGTCATTAGTCAAAACCCACCACCTGTCGTAGTCCAGAGCACTCACTGAAGTGACCTCCGAGTCTTTGTGGAGTCTATAAGGGTGGACAATATAAGGAGTAACCATAGCAGATGGTTTGGTCTGGACTGTGGCATCAAAACAATTAGCTTAAACTATGTATTGTTTTGCAAAATGCCACTACCAGCTTATTGGAACTTTTTTTTTTAACCTTTTTTTGGTAGAGTTTTGTTTATGGCGTATGTGTGTGTGTGTGTGTGTCTGGAAATTGTTGACTTTTTTCCCTGTTTTCTCAGGTTGGGAGTCTTTAGCAATGGCACACACAGTAGGAGGCAGTTCATGCCTTTCCTTAAGCACCTGCCTCCAGCATTTATGTACTAACGAGAAATTTTCAGTTAGATAAGGTCAATCGTACCAAATACAAATTCTTGAATGCCTTCACTGACTTTATAGAAATGAGCTCTATCCACCTTGCCCCTCCTAGTGTTTTGTATGTAGGACTGGACAAATATGACAGATATGATCATTTCAACACAATTTCAACTTAGCAACCCTGTTGAACATCACCTCTTATGGCTTGCCTTTAGTAGAGGACTTAAGCTAGTTCTCTGAAACAGCAAAACCCAATAAGAGTTGAGAAGAGAAAATTAAAGTGATATTATTACACCAGTCTCCTCCAAAACTCCCTTCTGCTCTTGCTTGTTCATTGTCAGAAGTCTGCCCTTGGCTGGACAGTACGAATGTTGTTATCCCTAACCTTTTATGACCAAAAGTAGAGAAAAAAGACACAGTCCATTTGTCTATCTTCGGTTGTGTTGTTCAGAACAGACACCCTTCCTATTACCTAAATTGTCCTCATTGTGGCTTTCATTGTGCCCCTAATGGAATTGTTGAATAGGTATCTCAGAAATTTGGGACAAAAGCCCTATCAACATTATTCTATGTGAGATGTCTTGCATCTGATATGTCTTGCATCTGATATGCCTAACCACAGAACATAGTTACTTTCCAAATATCTCTTGACATAATAACAGCTGAAGACAGTGTGGCTGAGGCATGGGGAAGTGAACCGTAACCCAAATCCGAAGGACTATGCTGAGCTCTGGGTCTCTGTGCTATGGTGGGGAAAACTGGGGACTTAGGCATGTGAGGAAACTGGGTAATTCCTAAAGACAGCGTCACCAAAAGTGTTTGTTGCTTCTGTTAAAGGAAAGCATGTGAATACAGCACTATTTCTTTTTATGGAGAATTTGAGAAGCTCTGTTTATTTTAAAAATGAAAACTTGGTCAAATACATTGGAGATATTTTACCAACTCTTTAGCATTTGTGTTCTAGGAAAATTTTGTGGGGCCAAATGAAAGATTAAATTAGTTTTTTCTTCCATATGAGAAGGACCCAAGCATACTGCTTGTGAATCTTACAGCAGGTGACACACATCCCTACCTAGCATTCACTTCTGTTAGAGACTAGAATTACAAAGCAGCTATTTCACTGTTGGCTTTTATAAACTTCCAAATCTTGAAACCAGAGCCCAGTCTGTAATGCAAATACATATATACATATTAAAAGCAAAAATTTAAGCACCCCATCTCCTACAAGCCTGCTCACAGACAGGAACAGGTTAATGCTTACATAACTAAGGGAAAATTAACACTAATTGGCTTGAGGTTTAAATGAACAAGCTCAGCCAGACAGCTGGGCTAGTCTGAGGGCTCCATATACCAAAGTACAAGGTGGAAATATAATTTATATCTATGTAATGATGTTTATGCTCTGAAAATTAGGTTAAAATTGAGGAAATCATTTAGTTCATTTTCAATTAAAACAAACACCGAATGTTTATCTCAGCTTGAACGCCTATGGGACTGGGGGATAAATTTTCTCCATTTTGTAAGTCACTTCCAGGGTTTCTTTGGATGGATGGCCTGAAGGATTCTCCTATATTCTGTTTAAAGAAAAAAAAAAGGTTAAAAGAGATTGTACCACATCCAGGAAGGCTAATTTTCATGCATCAAGGTTCTTTGAGCTGAATTTGTGTAATGAGTACACTGGAAATTGAAAGACGAGATTAAAGTGCTGTTTGTCATGTACAGAGATTTCAGAAATGCTTATCAGCCCTCCGCAGCTGAACACAGCCCAGATTAAAAACTGATCTGACAGAAAGGGAGGCTGACTGCAAATGTGGGGCTTTACAGCCACACTAATTACAAAGTGCATATTAAACACGGGCCCAGGATGAGAGCAGCTGCAAAGGTCTTTATCTATATGAAGAGACTGTCCACCTACATAATAAGAATAATTACCAATGAGAGAATTCTTAAACTAAATTGCATTTAATGACACATCATTCAATTTCTCCTAATTTCAAAATCTCTTTTGCCTTCCCCCACTAAGGTGCAACTTTGTCTCCTCTCTGGGGCCAGGTGACACACCCGATGATGAAAACACATCCGTTACCTTACACGAGGATGTCTAACCATGTTTATGTGCAAAAGTGCAGGTGTGGAAGCCCTGTAAAGTTCTAAGTCCATCTCCGGGAACTGACAGGAAGGAAAGCTACTATAACTTTTTGAGCTCACTTAAATTACTTAACAAAGATTACACTGAGGTTCACTTTGACTGGTAGATTGTTTATATCACAAGAACTGGGCTCAGGCATTTTTTTCATTCCTCCTAATGACTACATAGTTGAGAATTCTGGTTTGATATAGCTAAGATGAAGGGATATAAGAACCATTTCAAGTTTTGGGGACAAAGAGAGAAGTGAAATCAAGGGGATGGTGCACACAGTGTCTGAAATATGATTGGATGGTCTGCCAGGTCTCCCTCTTATGAGGTTATTAGTTTGATTTTATCAGTGGTGAACAATCATTTCATCTGGGTAAACTTACAATAGCATGTTTCCTCTGAGAAATGGACTTGAGAATGAACCATATATTTTTATAATCTCTTGTATACAATGAACATGAAACAGTATTTTACTCACGTTGATTTTCCCAAATTCACTGCAGTGATCAGCTGTAGTTTTTCTATCAACATTTGCTGAATAAATAAGGTTGGACCTCGAATTGTTTGATAATACCTCTTTAGCTTCACACTATAATATGTTGGTGTAAAATTAGCCTGTATGAGATTGAAACAAATGGATAGTTCATAATGACTTTTCCACATAGCTAGACTGATAAACAAGAAAATGTTGACTTCAAATCTTTAGTTCTTCCCGATGTCAAAATAAGAGTTTCCATTTCCTTTTGATTTTCAGAATGCAATTCTCATGTTTCCTATCCTTTCTCTGTCTTTTTCCTATATAACAAGTTACAGACAACAGATAAGACTGTTCAAATTCATCAGTCTCCTAGATTGTAATTATTAGAGTTGGGGCGAGGGCAGCTGGGTGGTGAGATGTAAAGATGGGGCTACACATTGACGTCACAGTTGCTTCTTCACTAGCTTGGGGTGACACAAAATTTTCACTGCCTCTACAAGAACAATCCAGGTGAATATAGGCTGTAAGTGTTGATTAAGTCTACACTTTGAGAAATCGCGAAAGTTTTCTTCCATGAATTCCTCATGGGACAGCCTTTCCTTTTTTTCCTGTTGTAAGCTATCTGAAAACATTGCTTCCATTTTAATTTATTTTATTTGATAAAGTGAAAAAAATCTCACATGTTTTACAATACAAATTCTAGAGCATAGGAATACTTCTCATCTTCCTCTCCCTCCTGCCAATGTTCCCCATCCACACTAACCCGTCTTTCTTTCTTATTTTAAAATGTTACAGTGGCATATATTTACTGAAGTGTGTTTCATGCTATGGCTTAAACATGGTTTGACTCCTGAACTGAGGTCTCCAGTCATCACTTAATAATTTCAAGAGGATGGAAATTTAGTTTGATTCCAGTGTCTGGGCGATAGGCCTGCTGGGAAGTCCTTGAGTCACTGAAGCGTGCCTCTATAGGGGAGTTCTTACAAGAGGGTTGACTACAAAGCCAACTTGGGGCAGTCACTCTCTATCGTTCCTGGCTCATCTTGTGATTTTTCTTCTGCTTGCGCTCCATGCTTCCCCATTGCTGTCCTTGTTGAAAATCAAGCCAATAGAGCCACCATCCTTAGACTGGAATCTCCAAGACTATGACTTCAATAGACCTTTTCTCCTTATAAAATTGCTTTTTTCAAACACTGCTTGGTAGTGACAAACACTAATTTACCGTTTAATATGAAAACATCTGAGACCAACACACAATAAAATATTCAAATATGACTAGAAAGTAGTTCAATAAGTTCCCAAAACAAATTAGAAAGAATCCAAAATATTAGAAAGAATGGTGCTTGATCTAACAATGAAATACTGGTCCTGTGGGTGTCTAGTACCTACCAAGTACTTACTGGCTGCTACCAGAAACCTGGGGAAGAGAAAGGACAGCAGTTTCTTTCAGTTTTACTTAAGTAACGCTTTTTGAAAGAACAGTCTCTGAAGGCCTCCAGCTGTGAGAAATTCCCTCTCTGGTTAGACAGGTCACTGGCTGTTTGCAGAAGGAGTTGTTAGATGCTGTTTGCACAGGGCAAATCAAAGGAGTTGGGAGGAAGTCCACAGGTTAATGAGAACATTAGGCAGGCTTATGATGTGAAGTAGAAAATGCACTTTGCTCCTCTGTCCTCAATTTTCCATCAACCTTCATGTAACAAAACAGCTTAGGTAGACACGGAGCCTCAAAAGCAAGCAACTGGGCAGAGAAAATCTTATCTTTGCTTTTCCAAGGAGCTCCCATTGCACTATGAAAATTAATGCTATTTCTTGGTGGCCTATTTAATGCATGGTTGCTTCTAATTGTGTGCATAACATACACCTCTTGGAACATTTAGCCTGAGATGTAAATATATGTTAGCATCCACACATTCACACATCTAATTAATTTCCACCAGAAAATTCATTACAGTGCTATGCCATATGGATTTATTTTCATTAAATATATGGAGTCCTTTACAATGTAGTATTTTCTAAAAAATATATATGCTGGTCAGTGGTAATAAGGTGGGCTAGAAAAATAATAAAATAACTTGTTAAAGGGAAAATTCCTGAAACTTTACATGGGTGCATAATTTAAGCCTAACTCAATTTGGTAATAACAAAAATTTTACCACTTTATATTTCATAGGCTATTTTTGAGAAAGTCTTTAGTTTTTGACTCATCTATCTCTTATAAACAAGCTTTAAATTTTAGGTTTTATAGTGTGTTTACTACATTTCTGAGATTTTGAGACGCATGTTAAAATTTCAGCTTTAAGTTTTTTCTTCTATCGTTGCATAATGCTTCTTCAAATCATATCTTGGTTACTATTCGTTAGAACACTAAGAACTGAAATAGAATGCAGCAATGGGTTGGCAACAGAAGAATATATGTAACATAGGACTGAGTTGCTTGAGAGGAATAGGCAGTGCTGAGCTTGAACAATTCCTTTTGACAAAGATCCAATTCGATTGTAGATTTGAAGTGTGTACAATGCAATGAAACCATGGGATTAAATGTAATCACCTAGCTAAGATGCAGGCTCTCTTAAATGCACAGTTCTCCTAAATGTCGTAGAAATTTTTGAGGAAAAAAAAGTTGTTCTTTAAAAAAAATTAATTCCAAATTTAAATTGGAGACATTTTCATTGAATATAGACCACGAGTCTTGAGTTGCTTATTTCTCTTAATGAATTATCATTATCTTTCTCTGACAAAATTCAAATTTTCTGCTGCACAGTTTAGAAAAATCTCAGGATATTTCTGAAATATCACAGACCTGTACATTTATTTCATGATTTTAATATCAAATCTTTTAAATTTATATTATATTTAGTAAGTTCAGTAAGTCAAATATTGAGAAGGAAAGAAACAAAAGAATTAACAATCTTTTTCTCTCAGTGATAGTGTGTGAGGAACAAAGCACACCTTCTACTAGAAAATACTAGACCATACATAACCAGGGCAGACAGTGTGTGATAATCCTGTTTGCTCTGCTGAAATTGAAAACATTCCTCTTTGCTTACCAGAACCATATGAGGCTCCTCATTCAGCACCATCCCAGCACAATGTTGAACAAATCATAGCCCTCACATGTGAGAGTGCCTGCTTCTAGCTGCCTCATCAGCTGACAGAAGGATGGAATGCCATGTGGCATATGACAGGTTCTTAAATATGTGTGTTCATATATTCGCTTCGTAACTGCTAATGACCCAGCAAATCTTGGCTGAGAAAGTGAGGAGTCAAGCAAGACAGATTATCAAGCTGGAAGGGATATGAGGGAGACTTTCAGGGAAGGGAAGGGTGTGTGTGGAGACCACACAGCGGGTGGGAGTCTGGCTCTACCCAGCCACTGAAGGAAAATCAGTGGGTGGACATACTTGTACTTTGAGCAAATGGAGGCCTGGGAGGCTCTATCTGGAAGGCATTCAAGTGTGGTCTTTGTGCCACTAAATAACTAGATCTCTAAGCCCTGAGTGATCAGGAGCTGCTTAGGCTGAGCAAACACATTTTTAAAGGATCTTTGGTTTATATTATAGTCTTTCCTGTCCTAGTTTGTTTGAGGTGGTATGACACATGGGGCAAATGAGGTGATTTATGATCAACAGACATCCATTTCTCATAGTGCTGGAAGCTGCAAGTACCTGTCCTGGTGAGCCAGTTGCCGGTTCACATCTATCACCCTCTTGTGTCCTCACATAGTCAAAGGTTCGCAATAGCTCTCTTGGATCTAGTTTTTAAGAGCATTCATCCCATTTGTGAGGTCTGCACCTTCCTGATCCAATTACCTTCCCACCTATTCATTCTGGGGAACGCAAACACTCAGGTCAGAGCCATTAATGAGACAGAAGCTTAAAACGATGAACACATGCAATGAGAGCTCCTATTGGTTTATGACAATTTTCCTATTTACAAATAATAATAATAATAAAATCAACAGTGAAACAAATACAGTAGGCAGAACAGTAACTTCCCTGCATTGACAGTGCTTTCTATGAATACTCACTATCACCTGGACTCTCCAGCATTACCTCCTTATGTGACTCAACCGATACGCTAGATTGTTTTGGAAGATGTAGCAATGTTTCCAGTTTCAGAAATCAATAAATTTACTGCTTAGATTAAACAAGTACATCAGGAAAATGGAGCAATAAAGAGTTGTTTAAGTTGCTATATTTAACATCAAAAATAGAATGCTCAACATGTGGATAGTCAATACCTCATCATCTTGTTATTCCCCAGACAATTTAGTTTTCCAATATTTTCAGTAATACATTTTCTCTTGTCAGTATAAAAGAGCTCCAACACAATGCAACAGATATTTGCACAACAACAGCTATTTTCAGCACTGCAAAAATAGGTATGGTAATCTTCTCAGATCTTGGTTATTAAACTGTTTGCATTTTAAATATACGGTATTAAAGACTATTTTTAGTAGGTTGATAGCAGTAATTGCTTTCAAATGATATTGGGGGATTTTCATTTAACCTGACAAAGCCATGTCCAAATGAAGGAGAATATCTTCAGGCTAACCAAGTACCTGAAAATAAATAGTAATGTAAGTGAAAAGCTGTGCCTCATTCAAATTGCAACATTTGAAGTAAGGTTTTTCCAACCATCACAATAATCTTAATGGCTGCCAAATTTCTGTTAGATACATCCATCATTGTGTACAGTGGTCCTTGTTAGTGTCCACAATGGCTGCACACTGGAGTAAAAATTCCTGAATCAACCATTCTGTGGAGGGACCCAGCAAGATGAGTGTTACTAATGCCTCTGGACTCGTTTTTCTTAATTTATTGATTTATCTGGTTCCTGTGGAAGGAACCCTGGCTAGGCCAGGCCAACATTGGCCATTTCCACACTTTTATGAAAGAATAGGTTCGAACTAATGTAAACCAATGAGGTTTATGTTGGTTAGCCTTTCGGAAAAAGAATTTCATAGTTCTTCAGAATCAAAGAATGCTATTTATATTTTCCACAAGTGAATAAACTGGCTACGAGCTAACATCCACAGGCACAAGGACAGCCAATCTGAAGATGGGGTACATGGGCTAGTAGTTGTGCAGAATCAGACCTCAGAAAGTCCTGGTGACACTGTCAGCCACCAGATCAACTCACCAGGAGCCAAGCTTGTGTCTGACTTTCTGATTTTCTATCACAGTGCCCTTACTGGTTCTTTGAGTCTGCTTCATATGTTGCTTATACAAATCATTACATAATCATTAAACAAAATTAAAACACAGTGTCTTTCATGGTAAATCTGGAACCATAATTAAAGCCATAGCTTTAATTGCCTTTTCATCCTGTGTACCCAGTTCAAGGCATAACAGAAGGCGATGCCTTTTTAGATTTCTGTTGAATATATGGAAAACTGAATGCAGTTGCATTTTATAAGGTATTTTACTCATAATGGTATCCAAAGAGGTAGAAAAGTAATCTGAGTACTTTAAAAATAATTTTTTTTTCCCCAAGAATGCTATTATCCTGTGCTATTTTTCAAGCTGATTGACACTGCAAACGATAGCGAGGGATCCTTTTATCTGGAAGAGACATTATCTCTCTCTGTGATTTTCTTTTAATATTTTAAAACTTAGCTTGGACAGAAGAAAGAAAAGAATTTCATAACTCCTGCTTTTATTAAGAATGTGATTCAGACCTACAGCTTTGAGAACAGGAACTTGTCCCTGATTTGTCATCATTTTCACAACTCATTTTCATTTTCTTCTGTTTTGTTGGGGCAGATGCTCCTCATTTTGCACAAGGGTGGGTTGGAAATGATTATAAACTTCAGATTTAGTAGGAACATCCAAGCAGAGGAGAAACGCTCCAAACTGCCCTACTACAAATAAGGATTATCTGGTTTTATTTCTCATGATTTTCCTTTTTTTTTTCTCATGTTTTTGAAAATGCCAAATAAAATGATGTCTTTCTGCTTTTGTGGGTTAAGAGGGTCTCCCAGAGGCAGAGAGAGAACAAAAGGCTTGTGCTCATATTGGGGAACAAGGCATGAGGCCACAATGGGAAATAAGGCTGAAGTCACACATCCACCAATCAGGGAGGTAGTACTGATATGCTGAGTACTGGGTTTTGTCCCAGCTATTATTTTCACACCCAGGATCTTGCCTGCTGGCCACATGCACCCAAGATACTTCGTAGATTTTTCTCCATTGCAACAGGGGAACTCCAATTCTTCCTAAACTGAAATTTCAGATTTACTTGCAGCTACAGATGCAAAATTTATTATTCTGGATCCTATCGAGCCACTGCCATATAAATACCACTAACTAGTGAAATTACCACTTAAATGCCATAGTCACAAGAAGCAGTTGTTTGTTTTTTAATCGCACTAATGTTTAAACAAAGCAAACCAGCATCAGTTGAGAACCATGAAGTGCTGTTTGACACCCTAAAAACAGAGCTCAATTTTGCCTGTTACACAGCTATCCTTCAAGAAAGAACATTTGCCTGCTTGTGCATTTTTCTGGCAGTGGATCAGACTGGCTGGTGCATCTTCAAATGTTCTTTGTAAGGAGCTGTTTATTTTGGGTGGTTGCATACAGTTATCAACATGGGCTAATCAGAAGAGACTTCCAACCCTCTCCACACTCACATTTCCACATCTCTGCAGGAGCCATGCACACATTCCAACTATCTGGCTCCGTGTGTTGCATGTGAACTATAGAAGCTAGAAGTATCCAAGATCTTCCCATAAACCCAGTGGCACGGACTATGTACTAGTAGTACAGTGAGATTGTTAGCCGTAGCCAATTAAGGCAATTAGTGCTACTTAACGTGAAATGTTCTCCAATACACACACTGGCAGAAATATTGAAAGATACAAGCATCAAGAATTCTGACTTATTTCCCTATTGCCAGAGTCAGTTGCAGAGTGCCAGGCAGTACTGTATGTTCTTCTGGCATAATTTTATTAATAATCTTGGCAAACAAAGAATCCTTCAACAAATAGCAGTAGCCTTTTGATTATACTGTGCCACAGACAATAATTGCTTTAAATTGAGTGTAGTGGCGTCTATTTGCTCATGCATAATGAAAAAAATCATATAACAGCTTGATTATCAAAACTAATGGCATGCTGGAAAGCTACCAAGAATTCTCCCTGAAATAGGGCATTTTAATTGTTTTACCTCAGTTGCTGATCCAGCTAAACTCACTTAAAACAAATTTTCATACAAAAGTCTCTATAAAACATGGAAATTTCCAAGCCTACTGGCAATAATTCATTGAGAGTTAATTAGTGTGAAAATGTTTTGAGCTACATAAAAATATGATATTATTATTGGTATTGGAACAACATTTCATTCAATAAAAAACCCAGTACATAGAGACTTTCCAATTGACACTTGCAGATCTGGAAATGGGAATTTGACCTGTACTTCCTGTTGTGTTTGAGAATTTTGCAGGCCACATGTTTGCAGGTAGGCATTCTATGATATTCCCATTGGAAAATCGATTATGCTTTGTGCTGAAGATATGTAAATATAATTTTGATTATTTTGGTCAGCATAACAACTTCCATTGATTCAACAGTTATATGATTTAGACACTGAGCTAAACAGTTCTTGGCTATTATATAATCTATCTTCACAACGATATTATCAGGTAGCTGTTCTTCTCACACTTTTCTCATATACAGGAGAATAATTATTGATAAACAGAATATTTTTCCTCTTATGATTCTTACCTTTCCAGTAGTGATACTTTAAAGTTCTTAAACTTTAATATCTCAAAATTGAGCTAAAAGTAAGATTCCCCTTTAGGGAATATTCTGCAGAAGTCTGTAAAACATGAAGTCTTGGATACCACTTTTGATTGAAACGATTAATTGTACTCAGGCCTCATCAAAGGTATGAGTTCTTATGACACTTGCACATGTTCAGGGTGAGATTGCTGGTCCAGCAAAGGACTAGATGGAAAACAAGAGCAAATCATTTGGAACAGGCTTTGGATTCAGAGATCCAACACATTTGTACAATATTTCTAATTAATATTCTAGCTAGAGAAGTCTATCATTTAGAATGTTCGATATTTGTGATGTTCTTAAGATTGACCATGGCCAGTCCTAGGCAAATGTTGAAGACAACTAAATTCCCATCTTGTCTGCTGCGTACATTCTTTCAGTATCCTGCAAATTTGTTCCACCGATTCTTTGTGCCACCTCCTTCAACTCTATTACTATACAAGTCCCTTTTTAGTAAAGATAAAAGCATTATTTTTAAAGTGTTTTAGATTTGGAAATCTTGTCCAACTGCAATATTACCTGGAAGCACATGTTACACAAGCATACCTCTGTAGGAAGGGGGAGTAAGTTATAGAATCGTATTAACTGAATAGCAATCCAATAATGCATACATCTGAGTCTTTCTAGATCTTTTCCCAAGGTCCCACTCATTTCAAAGATCTCTCAGATAAATGAAATGACTCAAAGGACCTCTTCTCTGAAACATTGTATGTTAACAGCCTATAACAACATCCAAGTCTAATACTTCTTTGTTTTATGTGTTGGTTGACCTTTTCTGCACAATTAAACTCTAAACTCTGTCTTGAGAGCAGCATCACCTTGCATTGCGTTGTAGGTCTTTTCTATACTAAATAATTCACTGTAAGTGCACCTTTAAAATCAGTTCTGATTAAGCAAAAGCAAAACAGGAAGAGAACGATAAGATAAATAAGATTACTCAACTTTATGGAACCTGTTCCTGAGTTTTTTTGGGTGGTGGAGCGGGAGGCAGGTACACTTCCAGCTGCTGGTAAGAGAATACCAGGTAGAAATCAAGGAAACAGGGAAAGTTGGAACTTATTAACTAAGTTAAGGTGAGATTCTGGGTACTTAAAGTGTCCTCTCTGTGGAGACAGATATCTGATTAATTATCATGGGCATGTAAGATTTTGTATGTAAAGCATATAGTTAGACTCACAATGACTTCCAGTCTGACTTCAGTTTTTCATTTGGAGTCAATCGGAACTTCTGGCTTGGTTAATCAGCCCATGAATTCTTGCCTTCTTATTAACTGGGTAAAAACAAAACATTTGTTTATACTGCTTTGTAGACTCTGGTTCTGAGATTCAGTCTCCTCCATTACACAGGCTTGGATGCAAATATCATGGACTTTATCAAACAACATGTCTGTGTTAACCTGTGTTGACCTGCCTGTGTTTGAGTGTAACTGTGTGTTATGGGGTAAAAAAGATGGTAGAAGCATAGGCATGAAACACAGTCTTGCTTATTTTTGCTGACCAGACATCCTTCCTTTCCATTTTTATGGATACATTACAGACCTTGGCCTTCCCTCATTGTACTAGTTCTAAAAATAAAGCAATAGACAATTTCCATCAGATTCTACAGGTCAGTCCAGCTTTGTGAGGCAGGATGTCTCTCAATCAGTAGCATGCCTAAGAATCAGCAATCAGCTAACGCAGAACACATAAAAAATGAAAAAGTGTAGGAATGAAATTATTACTTTGGAACAGGACGGTCATTTTTAGCCTATATTCATACTCCAGTGCAAATGTGGTCTGGTGGTGTATTTACTTGCTGAATGTTGTGAAATAGTGGTAAATTAAGCCTGTGAATATACAGTGGATTAAAATCTTGACTCTGAAAGTGCTGTTGAAAAGAGGGAACCGAGGGAGGGAGGGCAGTTTCAGGGGAAAGCAGGGGAGTGAGGGAAGTGTGACTCTTTTTGAACTGTACATGTGGAATGCATAACATCTGATCTCCTTACACTGAGAAAAAATAAAATATAAAAAGAAACTCCCCAACATCAGTATGAATCTTTTTAGAATTTGGATTCTGAATTAGGAGGAGTACAGAAGATCCTACAGTTACGCATTTCCAACAAACATCCAGGAAATGCTGACGCTGCTGTCCCATAGTTCTCATGCTGAGAAGCAAAGATCCAGGCAATTTACAAAGTGATCACAGGCAGGCACAGTCACAAGGAAAATTTCAAGAAGAACCAAGAAAGCAAGGAAACCTTCAAAACCAAAACTCAGTTGGCAATACCACATATAAATTGTAGGAATGGAGAAAATGCGCATATTTGCTCATAAATTTGAAATTTTCAAGCAAATTTGCTCAGGTGTCCAGTATATATTCTCATCCTTGGTTCCTCCTAGGTGTAATTTATGAAAGCTCTGTCCTCCTTTATTATATCCCCCACACACTTGTATCCACTTTCCCTTTCTCTAGACTTTAATCAATGTTCACCGCGATCCAGGGAAACAAAATGAAACAGAAATGCATTGTAGGAAATGCTCACATTGTCCTCATATCTATGTTGTCCAATATACATGCATGGCATAAATAAGAAATGCTCTCCAGCACAGACCTGGAGCCAGATAATCTGTTTCTCAGGCTGGGATCCACATTCATTGTTACTAGTGTTGGAAGTTTATTTAACAGTTCTGTGTTGACAGCTTCCTCACCTGCTGTGTGTGTGTGTTCAGCTTCTTCACCCGCAAATTTAAATATATACATATATACATATCTTTACATATATATGTATATATATATATACATGTACATATACATATATACTCAAATACCAGAGAGATAAGGAGAAATTATGGGAGGGAGGAGAGTGGGAGGGAGAGAGAGAGAGAGGAGATAAAGAGAGCATGAAAGATCTTCTATGAATTGATTTCACTCACAAATGGCTGAAATGGGCAGGGTTAGGCCAGGTCAGAGCCAGGAGCATCATCTAGACTTTCACATGGGCAGCAGAAGTCCAAGTATTTGTGCTACCTTGCATTGCTTTCCTAGGCACATTAGCAGGGAGCTGGGTTAGAAGTGAAGTGGTCAGGAAACAAAGCATTGTTCATGCCAATGTTATAGGCAGCATTTTCACATGCTACACCACAATTCTGTTTCCCTCACCTGAAAATTCAGTTAATATTTGAACAGTTTTTAATCTCAAGATGCTATGACAATCTAGTGAATTATAGTTAAGAGATCTGACTGATGGTGCCTCACACACAGGAATGTAAATGTAAGGCATCATATAAAGATGCTTTTATAATTCCTAATGCCATGCAGTAGTTTGAATATGATAAGATCTATGCAATGTGATTTGTATGTGATGAAAATCAACATTTGGGGGCTATGTATTATATCACCTATCTTTGTGTCTGAATATATATCCATGGTTGCAGTCAATATTTTGGTTATCTCAATATTATTTTCTTTTAGCAATAGATTTACTTTGAGATATTAATTTGTGAGTACACTTTAAGCTGAAGTATATGCTTGAAGATCCAAGCGGAGAATATCAATGCATAAAAGTTTTAAGAGTGTATAAGGTCGGACTTTGGCAGACATTATATCATTATTAAAAGTATGAGTTTCACACTCTGTTTTAGTTAACTTTTATTTCTAAAATAATTATAATTAAATTATCAAATTATGGTGAAATATGAGATTCCTTGATGAAGTGCCAATCTTATAGTAATTTCCCAAACAGTGTGACAATAACAGCATTAATAAAAAATGAATTAAGGATCAGGAGACAAACAAATGCACAAATCCGAAAGCCAATACAGGCATAGCTAATATAAGTGGAAAGACCTCTAGTACTAGGAGAAAAAGATATATTTTCCCACTGTGTCAAACACCTTTTGGCCTCTTTTAGTTTCTGAAGTACAGAGATCACATACCCCAACTTGTAAAGGACATTTCACTTTAGGCTTATTGTCCCAGCATTACTAGCAGCATAACCAAATCATTCTAGCCACGTGTCAAGTAAGACAGCAACATTCAAGGTCATTGAACTGGACTGTTTTCTTGCTGACATTCCAACTCAATGAAATCACCAGAAACCTTGCACTATTTTCAGATTTTTTTTTTTAAGTTTGTCTATTGTTTTACATATCTGAACCCCAATTTCATCAAAAATAGGATTAAAATTGTGAAACTTGTTTCCCTTCTTTCTGAATCCTCAGATTGATCATTACAATAATTTGATTTGTTCAACCTGAAGATTGTCGGAATACAGAAAACTAAGCATAAGAAAAAGCAAGACCAAAGTGAGGGATTCCAATGACAGAATATTTGGATGAAACTTGCAGATTTTGATGCAGTATTGGATGAGATGAGACTAGTAACATCGTCATGGATGTTCATTGTATCATTCTTCTTACCTGCATTAATTACATCATGGTTGTAATGCTGCATTGCCTCCAACACAATGGTTATAAACATAATCTAGAACCAGACATATTTCTTTCATGTCGAGACTCCAGTGCACATTAGCTGTGTGACTTTAGGTTATTCACTTAATGAGCTTCCTGTGGCAAAGCTGGAATAATAATCTATCTTGTGGGACTGATAATAAAATTGAAGGATATGTGTGTAAGTCTTAGAGCAGTGAACAGTAACTGCCTAGCAAATGTAGTAACTGCTTGTCTTATCACTTTTCTCCTCCAAGACTATTGTCATAATAATATAACAGATTTAGGATTTGTCCTATTCCCATTTCAACTAAAATCAATTAACCCATTTTCCATAGCACTTGCCTTATTATTTTCTTTTGGCTCACTCTATTAATTTTAATATGCTAATGTGTTATTTCATGAAACTGTCACTGTTCAGTGGTTTTTTTTTTCACAAATTATAACTAGCCATGGTTAAAAAACTAACCGTAGTTAAGAGGGGAAAGATTAGCTAGGATTAAATTACAGAGAAGTTAAGTAGCCAGTGGTAAAATAATAAGCTCCCTTTTAAAGGATCTATTGCTAAAAAGCTGCAGTCTTCCTATTAATATTATATGTCATTTTACAATTCTAGAACATACCATCCTTACTGATGCAATTTGTACATATTTTGATGGGCAGGAGCAAAGATGAGGTGAGTCAACTTAAATTGATGGTTAAAAAATAATCTCATATCATTAACTGAATCATGCTACTATTTCACAATGAACATTGTAAGAAGAAATTACTGTAAACACAAGATTCAAACAAAATGTCTGATTTAAATTACATAAAGCCTAGTTAACATCATTGAGATAAATAGAGGTTAAAGAACCACTGGTCTTGAATGTGTTCTTTTATCCAGGTACCATGGCGACAAGCATCATAGAAACAGGTACATCTTACGCTTCACCTCCTTAAGCACTTAAACTTACATAATTGTTTGTCTTTGTTTACACATATAGATCCTCAGGAAAAATAAGACATGATTATCACAATAACTCAAAAATTAAAGGCCACATTTCTTTCTCTCATTAAAGATCGTATATGTATGCACATATGCATATAAGTACATATATACACATGCATACATGCATATATTATGCATATGAAATTCAATTTAAAGGGATTTCTCAAAGTTGCTGTAGAAAGTATATTGGAAGACACTAAAATCAGGCTGTTCTGTTGATTGATTTTTGAAGACCAGGCTGATGAAGGTAAAACAAAATAAAGAAATCATAGTAGTTAATGTGTCCCATTTGCCTCGTTAAGGCCTTATCTCTGAAGCTTAAAGTGCCTCTAAAACATTCAAAAGCCCCTATTTTTCCACCATAGAAGTGCAAAATGGAGATTATTGGACACACACAAACAAATCCCACATCAAAAGTGCATGTAGGGCAAAGAATAATCAATAAAATAATTTTTATTATTCTTTCATGCCTTACTCCAGGACCATTAGCCCAAAATCAGTGCAGTTATGGAATTCTTGCTAATTCTACTTAAAAACAATCAGATTCAGTTATTGATTGGAAAGACAAAGTTATACAGAGAAAGGGAGAGAAAAAGAGAGATATCATCTAACCTTTGATTCACCTCCCAGATAATCCTTATAGATGTGTTTAGGCCAGGCTGAAGCCAGGAGCAAGGAGTTTCTTCCAAATCTCCATTGTGCATAGCAGAGGCCAACATTCCTAGGCTATCTTATGTTGCCTTGTTCAATCCCATTAACAAAGAGCTGGATTGGAAATGCAGCTGCCAAAGCAAAAAGAGGTACCCATAGGGAATATCAGCATTTCAGCCAGCAGCTTCATGTGCTGAGCCAAATTGCAACCTCGGATTCTACTTTTTGGTTCAATTAACTTAGAGGTCAACCTATTCTTCATGTAGTTAGCTAAGTGCCTGACACTTGCAGGCTTTTATAGAAAGGTGTCATATGGAGTTATAAGGCAAACATTTTTTAGGGCATTCACCCATATCACAGGTGCTGCCTTCAAGGATTTCCAGGATAGGATCCCCACTAAATGAGTTTAAGTTCATTTTGGCAGAAGTGTTCTGAGAAGTAGTAGAGATCAATCTCTTGTAAGAATCATGTGCTTAGAAGATTCTGAATAAAAATATACATACATGGGTCCGGCATGATATAGTGGTTAAACTCCTCACCTTGAACATGCCAGGATCCCATATGGGTGCTGATTCTAATCCCGGCAGCCCCGCTTCCCATCCAAGTTCCTGCTTGTGGTCTGGGAATGCAGTCAAGGACAAGGACAGCCCAAAGCCTTGGGGCCCTGCACTCATGTGGGAGACCTGGTAGAACCTCCTGGGTTCGGATTGGTTCAGCTCCAGCCGTTGCAGCTGCTTGGGGAATGAACCATTAGACAGAAGAGCTTCCTGCCTCCTATCTGTATATCTGCCTTTCCAATAACAATAAATAAATCTTTTTAAAAAATAATATACATACATAGTCTGAATATCCCTAAATCTCTTAAAATTGATGGTAGTCATAAACTTGAACTAGCATCCATGCACAAATGATGATGGGTTCTCTTGTACCTCTGTTTCCTAAATTTCATTAATGTAGTGTCTTGTTGTCCAATCTAGGTTCCTGCCCGACAGTGTCAGGCAATGCCTCATCACTCATGGCAGTAGCCATGTAAGTAATTTATTGTTATTACAGGGAAGCGGTACTCTGAGATCACAGACTTTGCTCTGAAGCCAGTTGGCCCTGGGTCACTGATTCCTTTCCTTTAAAATATCTGCTTTTGCTTGGTTTGCAAAAGGAGCCCTGGTCAGAGCTCTTTTGTTTGTTTACTCGACGTATGCTCTCTAATCTATTTAGAGAGAGTTTTCCCTTTGTATAGTATCTAGTGGGATTTCCCACTTGGTGAAGTTTAATGGGATCAGGCCACAGGGAGATTGTGAGATTTCATCAAGGGCCTTCAATCTTTGACCCAGAAAGGCTATAAAAAGTGTAAACATCTGCCCTTCTTTGCTGAAAACTTAGCCAAGTTTCTCTACAGCAGACCAGCTATGGAGTGTGGGCTGAATCTGCCTCTGACCTCTGTTATCAATAAGCAAGATTTCCCAATGGTCACTTTATGGAAACATGATAAGAAAACATTGCAGGGAATTTTAATTTTTCCTGTCACACTTAATAGGAAAAACTTTGTGTATTTTCTTGTAATGGTGAAATTTCACCTTTGACATCTAGAAATCAGAAATGGTTAATCCCCTAACTCAGAGAGTTAATTTCCTCCATTGTTTGTGATTAATTACATCTAACCTAATATCCCTTCTGTTGCTCTATAGTTTAACAAGATAGCAAAATAGATTTCCTCTTTCTCATTATTTGTTCTAAGACACCAAAATGGAAGGGAAAAAAAAAAGAGGCCAATAAGAGGGAAGGAGGATGATCTAATATCAGGCTGGGAAATGAACAATTGCATGCCACATGATTAGAGCAATAGCTTCCACATACTGAAGGTGAATGGCAACTATGGGCACGTACTCTGCAGAGTACCAACATTGTCTCAGCCATGGAAGACCCCTTCACTCATATCCTCAATAACTACTCCCTCCACCTACACTCCTCTGGGGCTATCCCATGTCTTTGGCTTCAGTCTGTCAGCAAATGTTTGCTTTTGTGTAGATTTATACTGGCCATGAACTTTAGAGGTAAATTATGATTAGTCATGGAGTCTGTATTCACAATTTATCCTAAATTGAATTTGAGAAGTACCACAATTCTAGCAGTATATATCTGAAAATCTTTGGTTGATTTAAAAATGGAACTCCCCTAAGACAGCATTTTCAGTTTCTGAATAGTATAATTTCTGTGTGACTTTTGGAGAAGTGGCTCTTGGTTGGGGGAGTATAAAGGAAATCAGTGTGAAGAGAGCGCGAGTGTATTACATTTGACATTCATCAAAAAATGTAAAGGATTTTTAAAAGCATTTTTCAGTTAACTTGATTGGAAAAGATGGAAAAAGAGAGAGGGGAGGAGAGAAGAGTGAGAGAAAAAGAGGGAGTTTCCATCTCCTAGTTCACTTCTCAAACACCTACAATGGTTGAAACTGGACCAGACCAAAGCCAGGAACTAGATGCCAGGAACACAATTTGGGTTATCCATGTGGATGTCAGAGACACAAATACTTCAGCTACCATCTGCTAGTTTCCAAGGCATCTTAGGAAGTGTGACTCCAGAGCAAAGTTAGTGATTAAACTCTAGCACTCTGAATGGAGGTGTTAGTTTTCCAAGTGGCATCTTATAGCACTTGATCAAATGTAAAACCTGATTCAAACTATCTGAGTCATGAGGGGAGGGATCTCTGTCTCGTTATCGGTCATTTGGAAAGCATCTATCTGCTCATTCTTCATTATGTAAGACAGCATGTATTTAAGTGGTTTAAATTCTATCACGTGGAACTAAAGTCATCCTAATGAAGTAGTGTCCTTAAACAACAGGGCATATATGATTCTAATGGTATGTTCAGGGGTTGAAGACAATGGTGGCTGCATCCCTTAAACTTGATCTTTATAACTGAATGAGAGAGAAGTTATGGGAAAATCCCTGATGCAAACAACCACTCCTTTCAGATACAGCATTAACAATAATCAAATGCAAGGATTGTGGTTTTACACGAAAATGTCAATGTTTATAATATCAAGCACTTAAAATAACCTCATTAATATATTTTTGAAAGTAGAGAATATCACAAGGAAATACAATTAGGTTAAATTTCTGATCTTTCCTATTGCGGAATTGATACTATTTAATCAGAAAAATTAAGCAACAAACCTTTAAAGCCATTTTTTTTTAAACATATAGAGATCATAAGGAAAAATAAGTCAATACCATAACAACCAACACAAGGATATGGGGTAGAGAAGGATTACAAGGAAAAATGAACATTCCAATTTACCCATTCTGTAAAGGAGCTGGTTCAGAGGCACTGTAAAAGGACAAAAGAATAAGCATTAATATTACCGCTCAAATTTATAATCACTAATTCTGCAAATTCTATAAATGGAGGATGTATCACTTCCCAAGTCATCAGTCAGGAAAAAAAAAACACTCAAAACACAAGGACAGATAATGTATGAAAAGTAGACAATTTAGAGAACAGCCAACAACAAACCATATTGGGAGTTGGACAAACATATCAGGAGGTGCACTCCACTACTTTACGAGAGAGACTCTTAGACTGGAAAGAAGCCCTAAGACTGCATGATGCTGATGAAGTGCTTTCCAGGGGTCAGGTGAAGAGAACCCATCCACCTCCAGCTTTATGCTGTGCTTGTTCTCTGTCTTCCAACATCCAGCCCTCAGCATCTCATAGTCCTTGAAAACACTGTCCTCATTTTAAAGTGCAATTCCTTCTGTCTATAATCAAAAAATTTCCTTTGAGCTGCTTAGGAGAAATACCACACCATCCTTTTCTGCCGCAACGTTTTTCAGCCTTTCTCCTGATCAACACATATGTCCCTTTCTTTATTTTTTAAAATCCCTGACAAACAATTTGTCATACACATTAAAGCATAAGATGTGAACTGCCCAACATTTTAAGAACACAAAGACTTTGCTTTTAAAATTGGGTAGTTAGGGGCCCAGCATGGTAGCCTGTCCTCGCCTTGCATGTGTTGGGATCCTATATGGGCTCCAGTTCGATTCCTGATGGCCCTGCTTCCCATCCAGCTCCTTGTCTGTAGCGTGGGAAATCGGTCGACGATGGTCCAAAGCCTTGGGACCCAGCACCAAGGTGGGAGACCCGGAATAGGCTTCTGGGTTTGGATTGACTCAGTTCTAGCTGTTGCGGTCACTTGGGCAGTGAATCAGCAGCTGGAAGGTCTTCCTCCTCTGTATACTGACTTTTCAATGAAAAATTAATACAAATAAAATAGGCAGTTATAATGCTCTTTCATATAAATTCAACATCTACATACTAGCAATGAGCCAGTTGTTGGCAACATGAAGATAAAAATGTCCTAATGACACTGTAGTCTGCATGTTCAAAGCTGTAAAATTTACATAAGATTAAAAATAACAAAGGTAAGTTCTCATTGTGGAAATGAATGGTTCCACTTTCAGATGGACAAATCAATTTCAAACTTTGAAAAGAGGTGGATGGGTGAGGTTTGTTTTGTTTGTTTGTTTTTTAAGATTGATTCACTTTTATTGCAAAGTCGAATATACAGAGAGTTGGAGAAAGAGGAAAAACTTCCGTCTGATGATTCATTCTTCAAGTGACCACAACGGCCGGTGCTGCGCCAATCCAAAGCCAGGAGCCAGGAATTTCCTCTGGGTCTCCCACGCAGGTACAGGGGCCCAAGGTTTTGGGTCATCCTCAAATGCTTTCCCAGGCCACAAGCAAGGAACTGGATGGGAAGCAGGGCGGCCGGGATTAGAGCTGGCACCCATATGGGATCCCAGTGTGTTCAAGGCGAGGACTTTAACTGCTAGGCTACTGGGCTAGGTCCAGATAGGTGAGTTTGTTAAAACACACTTCTAAAGAGTAAAGCAAGTTGATTGACTATGAGGGATGTTTAAAATCCGAGAGTGTATACTGTGAAATTGCGACATCATGGTTAGCAGGTCAAACTTCATCACCATGTAAAAAACCAGATAAGAACCTCAGTGGAGAAACCCCTCAGTGAAGCAGTCAGATGTGGGTTATGCTGCAAATTGCTAGCATTAACGGGTACAGCTTGAGAATGATTTACTGAATTAAATCCAGATCAGATTCAAGACTATTTACATAAATTACTCTCAACAGATTTTTTCATATGCCTTCTTGAGCTTGAAATATATTTAAATATAATTATTCCTCAGAGAATTGCAGAAGAATTTTTGTACATATGTGGGAAAAAAAATGAGTTTTCAAAAAGTCTATGGAAAATGTTCATAATAAAAAAAAACTGTGCATGGATTTCCAAATTCTTCTACAAAATAATTATCTATAATTTCATATACCCCTGGCATTTTGGAGGAACCCCCTTGTACATATGCCATTGGCTTAAATGCTAAGAGCTGGAGAGTACCTAAACACACTTTGAAAAGGTACTGAAAACAAATGATATAAAAACATGAAGAAATGGGATTAAAGGAATAAACTGCAACACTACCCCAAGAATACTTGAATTTCTCTAGAATATCTAAGTAGCCATTTTTTTCAGAGAAAGTAAACACCTGAGGAAACCACTAACATAAACAATGTGTTAATCCTTTTCTTTTGTTTGTTCAAGTAACTGCACTGATCCACCCCTCAGGCATAAAATCTGTGGAATTTTTATTCCCTAAGTGGTGGAATTCAAACCCTGAATAGGCTTAGGACATGGGTCTTTCATAACCAACTGTAATTTTATTGATTTTTGTGTGTTCCCTAAGTCTTGTTAAGAGAGATGAGAGGTCTGCCAAAGCAAACAGAAAGACTCATATATTGCCATCTGAGTTTTATGTTATATAGTCTACACCTAGCAATGGAATTTGAAATTGGAGATTGTCAGGAAGCCGGAAGAAAAGAACAGAATGATATATGAGACTGTTTTGTGATTTTTGTATGTGTGTTAGCCTAAACAAGGCTTGAGTTAAATCGTTACATGAAAAATTTGATGTTCATTAAGTTTTGTGTACTTTTGGGAAGGTGCACAAAAAATGTGGAAAACGCAAGCATCTGCTGACACAATCATATCATCTAAATAATAAACAATGGCCATTTTTAAATGAGCCCTTGTTTGGTTCAGGGACTTTCTACACTTCAGTTCAGTTATTCTTACAGCACAGTAAAGGAGTTAAGATTATTAGTCCTCTTTTCTAGATGAGGAAGATGAGGCAAGGAGTGATTTAGCTTTGAAAGTCATACAGCTAAATGAGCAGGATTTAAACTCAGGCTTTTGTGTAACCTCAGATTGTTCCAATGATCAAATACAGCATTCACATGCCAACTATCTGAACGCCTGGGAAGAACAAGCATACATCGGTGTGGACTAAAGGAAATCACCGTTAAAACGAGTAAATACCTTATAATCTGTTTCAAGATTGTATATATTTTGCCTGGATTTTAATGTAACACCTAACATAGAATAATTCTTGGAGAGTCAGAAAAATTTTTTAAATAGATGTACCACATTCCTGCGTGGCACAGATACATGGGATGAAGCCTGATACGATGCAATTGCAAACAAAAAAAATTACAAGTATTTGCCCAATACGTGAAAACTCTTCCAAAATTCAGTTCCTGTGAAAGTGTTGTATGCTCGTATGTTTTCACTAAGTCATACTTATGCTATAGATGGGAATAGAGAAGATAGATTATTTTAGTAAAAAATAAATAGCAGTTCTCTAAGAAACTACTTCACTCTGGGAACTTGTTAGTAAGGCAAAGTTCAAAACACAGTATGTGCCCTCAAAGTGTTTAGGGAGTAATAGGCGAGAAATTCATTAATAGATGGTTGAAATAGACTTGGAGTATGATCAATATATTCATAGCCATGGGAGATCAAAGACAGACCCCCTAACCCACACAGAGCCAGACTTCTATGAAAGCATAATGCCATAAATATTGCTATTGTTACTAGCTCTGGAGACCATGCTAAAGGTTTGAGATACATTCTGTGCTGTCTCATTGTTTCCAGAGTATTTTTACCAATCAAATGAATAGCCTCAGAAAATAATTGATCATGTTCATCTGCCTAATTCTGTGAGGTGTATGCATACATCAATGTTCTTACACTGTTTATTTTTTATTTTTAAGATTTATTTATTTTTATTGGAAAGTCAGTTATACAGAGAGGAGGAGAGACAGAGAAGAAGATCATCCATCCACTGATGCACTCCCCAAGTGAGCGCAATGGCCGGCGCTGAGCCAATCCAAAGCCAGGAGCATGGAACTTCTTCTAGGTCCCAAGGCTTTGGATTGTCCTTGAATGTTTTCTCAGGCCATAAGCAGGGAGCTGGATGGGAAATGGGGATGCCAGGATTAGAACTGGCGCCCACATGGGATCCCGGTGCGTTCAAGGTGAGGACTTTAGCAGCTAGGCCACGCCGCTGGGCCCTAGATTGTTTATTTTTGTTGCTGCTACCTAACAAGTTAGAGGACATTCGCAAGCATTTATTGTCAACTGTATCTTCGACTTTCAAGAACAGATTTCAACCCTTCTGAGTTATTAATCTTCCACTAGGTCTCCTCTACCAAAACAAATGCATGTTCAAATATTCTCTCTCTCTCTCTCTCACACACACACACCCTATGCACATTATCAATCAGCTTTTCTTCTACCTGACTTTCTTATAGAGCACAGAATAGTGATTTACAGTTTCAGCAGCAAATGCCTTGACATATAAATGTATCTTATTTATAAACGGAAAAAAATAACTTCAGAGTAGGTGTGACTTGTCTGAACCATTGCTCCAAATCCATTCACTTTCTCCCATTTTTATAACATTTTTGTTTTAAAGTTTTATAATGAATTTATTGGAGTTCAGGAGTCACTGTTGCGTTTTATCCTATCTTATTAAAATGAGCTACATATTTAGAAAGGAAATACCACTTCTATTAAAACTGGTGATGAAAAGCATTGTCTATTTCTCTCTGTTAGAGTATGTTCCTGTGAATAACATGTTCGGGATGGCTTTAATAAAGACCTAAACCCTACAGGTGTCAACATCACTGAAACATTTAAATCTATTTTTTGTTCTCTGCAGAACCAGATCAGAGTGCTGTGGCGGAGGTACATGTGCAGACGTACCTCTGTGAGAATGCCACTTTACGTTCAAAAATTCATAATGGAAGTCACAGAAAATGTTGTATAATCCTTGTGCAAATTGTGTTTCCCTGGTGGTAAGTTTCTATACACACACAACCTGTCTGTTTTCATCAGAACAGTGGCTGTCTGGTTATGAATTCAGTATACAAATTAGGGGTCTGCCTTTGATCTGCAGCCTTGCACTTGAGGCATTCAGCACAGTAGGTGCCAAGTAATATCAATCATTTCTATTTTTGCTTTGTCCCTGGCAAGATACAGCATTTGTTTTCCTGATTCATAAGATCGGCCAGATATGACTAGAGAAAAAAAAATGAACACAAAAAAATAAAGCCAAGTAAGTTTGAACTAAAAATGCGTAACACACTAAATGTCTCATATTACGTGGAACTGTCATAAAATTTTATCTATCTGACATACGAGGGGGAAAAGATAACAAAGCAATAGAGAATCACAAAACAGAGTTTCTATTTTTACTATAAAGCCAAATGTATCATTTTTATAGGCATATGATTTAATTTCTAGATTTTCTTTAGCAGAGTAGAATCTGCTGCATTTTGTCACACGAAGACCTCCTTTGTTGCAATGGCATTAGGTCTATTCTGCAATTGTTATTAGACTATAAACATTAAGAGATTAAATATAGCTTTCCCATTTTTATAAGCAGATGGAACTGTGCAGATAATTTCAGTGGTTTATTTTCTTTTTAAAATTCTCTTTAAGATTCATCTTAACATTTATTTGAAAGAGTTGTAGAGAGAGAGAAGAGAAAAGACAGAAAGAGACAAAGAGACATTTTGTCTAAATATTTTCTCCGCAAGAGTTCTGCAACATGTGAGGCTGGGCCAGGCCAAAACTGGGAACCAGGAACTCCACGGGTCTCACCAACCGACAGGAAGCTGTATTTGAAGCAGAATGCTTGGTCTCAAGTACTCTGAAGTGGGAAGCAGATGCAGCAACTTGTGGCTTAATGAACCGTACCATGATGTCTGCCTCTGCTTGTTTCTCTTTCACAAAAAAGTTTTTTGGATGATGTATTTAGAATTATTTTAGTATAGATTTTTTAAAAATTTTGGACTAACATGTAACACTTGAACATTTTTAGACAGGATAGGCCAAGCTATAGAAATACACAGGGTGGATTAGTCATGTCAAAAACTTAGACTTTCCATTTCCCTCCCTTTTCTTTGGAATCTGTCAGCTCCTTGTACAATATGTAATATGAGATTGTGAACTCTTGTCACCTGACTATAGTACGGAACACAGAAGGGTAACTTTCATGAGATTGTTTTGGTACCTATCATACCACCATTCCCATCTCTCCCCATCCCTCCCTTCAAGGTCTGGAGTAATCACTGTTTTAAGTACCTATTGGCTATAAAAAAATCTTCCACACATAAGAGAGAGCATATGGTATTATTCTTTCTGTGTCTGGCTTAGTTCACATAACATAACAATTTCTAGTACTATCCATTTTGCTGCAAAAGTCAGAATCCCATTCTTTTTTTATGGTTGAATAACAGTCCATCGATATGTATATGTATATATATATGCACATAGCATATAAACAATCCACATACTCATTGATGGACACCTAAGATTCTGAAAGCTTGTATATTATGAACTATACTGCAATGAAAATGGAAGTGGAATTCTCTCTTTCATATGTTGTTATCATTCCCTTTGGATATATATCCAAAAGTGGCATAGCTAGGTCATATGGTAGATCTATTTTTAGCTTTCTTTTGCAGAGCTTCCATACTGTTCTCCATAATGACTCTTCTAATTTGCATTCCAATCAATAATGTCTAAGTGTTCCTTTTTTCTCATATTCTCACCAGCATTTACTTTCTTTTGCTTTTTTTCTTGTAAATTATTTATTTTTGATATCTTTTTGATGATTCTTTAGTGCTATATTGAATTACCATTAATTAATTCAAATGAAGTGTTTGTAGCGAATCTGTGCAAATGGTGTTGTACTTCTATATTTTCCTGGCCAACGACTTGATTTTATGGTGAGATGACATTTTTCACTATGTTTTTGATTTTTATTTCTGATGACTAGCAGTATCGAATGTGTACCTAATTTATTCATTTCTGCAAGATTTCCAGTTGGTTGGTGTATAGTTGTTTATTTTTTGTAATTCAATTTGTGGTCTAATATTTGGACCATGTGCTAATGAAAATAATGTGTTGTGTAGCTGTTGAATGCCCTGCAAATGTATGTTGGGGTCTACTTGGTCAGCAGTGCCATTTAATTCTGATGTTTCTTTGTTGACATTTTTTTCTGGATAATGTTTGTGCTGATGAAAATGGGTGTTCAAGTCCTCCACTCTTTCTATGTTTGAGCTTATCTCTCCACCAGATTTGATAATGTTTGCTTTGTAAAACTGTATACTCCAGCATTAAGTGCTACATTTGCTATTATGTCTTGTGGAATTGAACCCTTGATCGTGTTATAGAGACATTCATTGTTTCTTTTTACAGTTTCTGTTTTAAAATCTATTTTATCTGATAAAAATAAGCCCTCTCAAAAAAGTTAATGATGATAAATAAGCCACATCCTGGCCACTGTTGGTTTCCAAATGCATAATATTTTTTTTTCCATTCTTTCCCCATCAGTCTGTGTGTCATTACTGATGAAGTAAGTTTGTTATGCCTGCTGTATTATTGGGCTTTTCCTTTAACTGCTCATCCAGACTGCACCATTTCACTGGAGAGGTTCAGACCAATTAAATTGAAGGTCATTATTGAAAAGTGATGACTTAGTCTCATTTCTTTTCTAAGTCTTATTACTATCTCATAATTTTTGTAAAGTGAAGAATCTAAAAGCTTTTTAATCTTCTGTGTTTTTAAAATATGTTTTCTCCACTATGTTTAATGTTTTCACTTTTTTTCATGATGGTAGTTATCTTTCCTTCTTTGACTCTAAAGCTCATTTTCTGGTAGTGATGGATTCCTTCAATCTTAGTCTTGGAAGGTCTATTTCTCTTTCATTTTTGAAAGATAGCTTTGCTAGGTGAAACATGCTCTGTTAACACATGTTTTCTTTCAGTACTTGGAATTTATCATTCCATTCGCTTCTACACTGTAAGAATTCTGTTAAAAAATCTGCTATTAATCTAAGGGGAGTTCTCTCAAAAGAGACTTGTTTCTTGTCTCATGGAATTTGTAAATTCTTTCTTTTTTTATTTGACTGTAATGTGTCATGGGTGGAGGATGGGTATCTTTCATGGTTAATTCTATTTGCAGTCCTAAGGACCACTGGGTCTTGAATGTCATTTCTTTCTCCAGATATGGAAGTTTTTTTAACAATATTTTATTCAATAGATTTTCTGTCACTATATTTGTTTCTTCTCCTTTAGGAACTACAAATATTCGAACATTTTTTTGTTGAATGGTGTCCCAATTGTTTAGACACTGCCTTCATTTTTGTTTACTTGGGTCAGAATAGAATATTTCAAAAGCCCTGACTTCAAATTCATTTATTGGTTTGTTTGCTTGTTCTAATCTGCTGTTGAGGTTTTTAGCTATACTCTTTAATAGGCTCTCAGATTTGTTAATTTCTAAAATTTTTCTTTTTTCTTTAAAAGAAATGTTTACTTATTTTTATTTGAAAAGGAGAGTCACAGAGAGAGATAGAGAGAGAAAGAGAATAAGACAAAGAGAGATCTTCATCTGCTGATTTACTCCTCGAATGGTCAGGAGCTGCTTCTGGGTTTCCCACCTGTGTTCAGGGGCCAAGCACTTGGGCCATCCTTCACTGTGCTTACCTAGGAACATTTGCAGGGAGCTGGATCGACAATGCAGCAGCTGGAAGTTAAACTGGCACCCACGTGGGATGCTGGAGCAGAAAGCAGAGATTTAACTACTAATTCATAGGGCCAGCCCCTGTCTTTTTATCAAAAGCTCCATCTACTCTTTGAGTTTCTCATTCGTATCATGTGTATATATTTTTTTAATTGCATGGAACTGTTTGTATTTTCTAATGCCTCCTTAAGCATCCTTACAATCGTTCGTTTGATTTATCAGGACCATTATCAATCTTGTTTGAGTTGAATAACTACAACGTGATTATATATTCTGATTGGAACACAATGTTGTGCTGCTTTTTTCAGACTTCTTGTGACCCATGCTGCTAGTTGTGCATCTGGGGGTTCATATTCACTTTAATGAGTTATCACCTTTTTTGCTTTTTATTACTTCTTGTATATTATTATTTATATTATTTGTATGTCTTACTTATTTCACACATTCTTTTACACTATATCTTCTTATTTTTTTAACTTACTTTTGTCTAGTAAGAGAACACATTTTATCCGCTGATTTACTTCCCCGAAATGCCCACAGAATTTGAGACTGAACCAGGGAAAACCAGGAACAGTCAATTTCATTTCCCACAATGGTAGAATAACCCAGCCACTTGAGCTGCCATCTAGGAGATGCAATAGCAAAAATCTGGAGTGAGAGGAAGAGTTGAGGCTCAGATCTAGCCACTTTAGTGCAGAACATGGGCATTCTAAGCAAATTCCTAACTGCCAAACACCCACCCCATGATGTGTCTTTGAGAGCTCATTTAGTAGGTGACTTTGACTGCAGTTCCAGTGGGATGGTGGGTAATAGTCCTTGTCTGCCTTCTTCCACTCTAATGAATGGCAGTGGTGGCAGCAACGTGAAAGGCTCCTCAATAAGGTGTGAGTGGCCTTGAGGAAACAAATTTGGCAAAATGAAGGCAAGCTGTAGGGCAGTGTACGTTTATTGTTCTAATTATGACTCATTTACAAAGAGATAGGAAGTAGCCTATCCTTCATGGCTCTGAACTCATTACACATCATAGACTCATTTATCTGCACTTACATAACCTTCTGGCTGCATTCTAGCCTGTGTCTGCCTTGTCATCTCAACTCCCCATCTGCTCTTCAATCCATCATCACTGGTTTCAATCCCACTACTCAATTTCCTTCAGCAAATGTGCCTGCAATCTATGAGCAGGTCTGATTTTCTCACAACTAAAAAATAGACAAAAAATCAATAAGATGAGAAAAATTCTTACTATAGCAGGGAGCCAGAGATAGTCTCTATTTATAGAAACTCCCAATTCCTCAAGGTGAGGAAGTCTTCTATGTTTTCTAGCAATACTTCATCTTCTGTTTTTTCTTTAGTCATCTGTTATTGAAAATTCACCTCTAATTCTTGATCAAATATGCCTTCTTTAAGGTTATTTACAATCTTAACTGCAAAATTCAGTTGTATTTCAATGCTTAACCATATGTTTTCTTTTGCATTGGATACTACTGCTTTTTTTCTTCTTTTCAATTCCCTAATTCTGTCTTCTAACATAGCATTAACCCCTTGGTTTCTTTCTGTCTCTTTGCACACAACTTCTCCATTTCATTAATCAACATTTGCTTTCTGATAAGCTCCTTATAAACAAATGAGCTCTCGTTGTTGAGTCATTTATCTTCTTCTTACTTTCTCTAAAGGACAAAACTATGATGAAATATTATGTGTCCCAAATACATCCTCCAGAATATAATCATATCAATGATCCAAGAACTAAATATGTGCAATCCTTCCCTGTTCCAATTAATTTGTTTTAATTCAATCACTTTTCCTTCCACCTAGTCACTCATATCACTATCTTTACTTATCCTCTATCACAAACATTTTTTTTTTTTGGTTGAAGTCCTTTTACTTGCTCTGCTGTTCTCTTGAATTTCACTAACACTGCTTTAGATATTAAGTATCTCTGGTGACTCATCTTAACTGTTGTTTTGTCTTACGATTCTAGTTGCAATGCCAATCATGTCATATTACCTGTTTAAATATTTTCAAGCACCTGGCCATCATCAAAGTCTTAAACTCATGACTCTGTGAACTTAACAAGTTTATATGTACTTGGACCTAGGTAGTCTATGTTTCCAAAAGTCTTCCTTTCCTCACGCATGCATGCCTGTAGTTATAGCAATACAAATGATTTTCTGGCCCAATACACTGTGTGCCTTTAATTGTATGACCCTATTGTTACATCAGTTCATAAGTTACAGGTCTTAGATCAAATGTCCTTTCCTCTACTTCCTGATCATCTATCCTAGGACCCTTAAGCACCTTGCACATGAAAGTACCTGCTTTAAGACTGACTATTTTGGCCATGCGAAATAGGTCGTACTGCTCATTCTTTCTCGAGTCTTAAACCACTGCTGATAAAAAGACATTAGGGTTACTATACATAAACTCAAGAACAAATAAAACACAGTCTGTAACCATACCTTATACTGATTAAATAAAGCGATTTAATATTTAAAACTATTAAGATCATTAGCACATTTAAACTTCTTAAAACAATTTACACATTCAATGTTTGATAAGCACCAACGACATGCCAAGGCATATTCCTCATGGAAATGCAGTAAGTAGATGGGGCCTTTGCTGTCATTGAAAGGATATGGGAGACACAAAATCATTGTGATTTAAACCAAGCTCACAACATGCTAGCCACATATACCTAAAGGAAAGAATTAGGCTCTGATTTCCTCCTTTCTTCACCAATCTTATGATCATCCTATCAATTCTACTTTAAGAAGTGCTGTAAATATTACATGTAGAAAAATCTGTAAAAATGACTTGTCTATGCTTGATATAGACAATAAAATTATTATTAAAGTATGAAATACAGACATAAAGGGATTTTATTCAACTATCAGCAGAAGAAAATGTTTTGGGTGGGATTTACTTGTGCTAGATTGAAAGCAAAAACAAGTGAACATGTGGCATTTGTTCATGTCATGGAGCATCGTGAGAACACAGCACAGCAATAATCTCCTTGAGCTGCACGGAGACCAGGTTGATATCTATTGCTCTTCTGTGCCAATTTGTTATTCTCACTAATGGATGCACTGAAGCATGATGGTAACTATAGGGGCCAAAGGGCATAGCTAAGAATATATTTCACCACTTGAATAGTGAAATCAATCAGAAAAACGGAAAGATTGGCTTGAGAAATTAGGAAAAGTCCAGAATGGGCGAAAGTGTCTAGTCTGCCATACAAGGGCAAGGTGACAGTCATGAGACATTTTCTCCAGGCTTTCTTTGCTCACTCATGGTAAAGGTCTAGTATTCCAGATTAAAATTGAACACTCTAAGTTCATACCCTTTTGCTTCTTGCTAAAAGTGATACTGGTGAAAACAATGGATGGTGTGTGCTATTAAAGCCAGTTTGATCCAGATAGACTTTATTGTTTTTTTTTTTCTGTGTTTATTGGCCAATTGTGTTATGATCATTTTTAGTATTCTTTATGACAACCATCTGGAGCTAAAAATTAAACTGAAGTTTTCCATTCCAAATACACCCTTGTGACTATTCAGTGAGGAACACAGGATTTTTTTTTTTTTTTGCATGCTGACTATTCAGTCATCTAAAGTAAAAATTAAAATACAAATTTTATAACTTTAAAAGTTAAACAAAAAGATCCAATTAAACTCTTGGTGTTTATTTTCTTACTTAATGTTTTTGTGAAGTCTAGAAATCTTTCCAGAAAAATATTTTCTGTTTATGGAAATATAGCTTAATCTAGCTTAATAAATTCAAAATGTGTACAAGCACTAGGTATTTTTAAAATTGATACTTATGCTAAGTTTATGGAAACTTGGATGTTATAAAGATATACAGTGTTCTAAGCAATATTTACTCTTAAAGCAGAGGAGTGTTAAGAAAATAATAAGATAAATATTATAATGCAGTTAGTGTTCAAAAAATTTGAGAACACAGCAAGTTAATATCACCAGGGTAAAATAAAATTGGATAGTTAAAAAGTTATAAATATGTTATTGTAGATCTATAAAATGTTGACATGTGAGGTTGGAACTATTTCAGGCTGAAGTCATGTTTTTCCTCTCCCCTCTCCCCCAAACTGTTCTATAATAAAACAGACCAGTTTTCCTAATAACTCCAAGCAAGTACTCAGAGGAACTAGAAAGCCTTGTGAAATCATTCTCGAACAATGGACTCACAGGCGTTATTAAACTCATATTTGAAGGCTATCTGTAGTGGCAGTCCCAAATAGTGAGCCATTGTGTACTATTTCTAATCAAGCAGTCTGCATTTAATTCCACCTCTGCCATTTACTAGACAAGAAACACTGAATGCATTATTTAACGTCATTAGCCAGATTTATCATTTCCAGGGTGAAGGATAATAATATGTGTATTATAGGATACTGCAATGATGCGAAATATATGAACATTTGTGAACTGCATATGCATATGCCCCAAAATAAATTCACAGAAGTTAATGATTCACTTTATCAATAGTATTTTGGCTTTCACAATTCATAATGTATATGAAAACACATTGCTGTCCTGTATTTAAGGTGAGTTTCTTCTGGGGAGCACATATTGGTGTTTTTCTTGTCAGTCCTGGCTTTAACCTGGTAGAGTTAGACCAATCATATTTACAGTGATTGCCAACATCTTGCTAATTGTTTCTCTGTGACATTTGTTCTGCTTCTCTCTGTCTCTCTATGTCTGTCTTGGAGTAACTAAGCATTTCATGATCCATTTATTGCACCTACTTTTATATTTAAAAAAAGTTTTCAGCAAATATCCTGACATTTACAACACATATTTTAAATGAATCTAATTCTACTTTCCAATACAATATGTTATGCTGCTTCACCTGAAGCTTAAGGTGATTACAAGCTCTCATTTTCAGGGCTAGCACCTTCATGTAATAAGCTAAACCTCCATCTAGAGAGCCAGCATCCCATTTAGGCATCAATTAGAATTCTGGCTGCTCCACTTCCAATCAAACTCCTACTTATGGCCTGGGAAAGCAGTGGGACATGTTTCAGGTACTTGGACCCCTGAGCCATATGGGAGATCAAAAGGAAGTTCACGGTTCCAGGCTTGGAATTGACTCAGCTCCTGCCATTGCAGTCATTTGGGGAGTGCTTCGTATTAGTGGAGACCAGAGTACCATGTATTGAAGAAGATCAACAATATGCATCTCTACTCTGAAATAAAAGTAGCTCCCCCCAAAAAACTGCTGAATATACTTGTGCAAAAACTATCAGGCTCCATGCCATTGCTTACATGTACAATGTCATGACACATGTGAAGGTCAGAATTCTGAAGTTGAGACTGCTGCTGAAGGATTGTATTATTGCAAAACAGAGAGGACAATGGGGAGGAGAGAAATGTAGGACAAGGGGGGAAACCCTATACCTACAGAACTGTACAATGGAAAATAATAATGATGATAGCAATAATAATAATCTCTCTCTCCCTCTCTCCCCTCTGTAGCTCTGCCTTTCAAGTAAAACTAAAGCAGACTCTTGAGAAAATATTCCCTGTTCTCTCCCTCTACTCTTTGTGCTATATTTCATGTATGTTACTTTATAAACCATTTGCAATAGTTGGTTTTTCTTAGTAGCAATTAAAATTAGTACAGTAGGTAAATTTTATCTAGCTTTTATTAATTCCAGTTTGTTTATAATTCATTATATAGATCTAATTTTCTGACTATTAATTTTTGCCCCTGAAGAATTTGCTTCCACATATCTTCTGGAGTGTATCTGGTAATGAATTGTCAGTTTATGGTTGTTTCTTATGTCTCCTTACTCATTTTTGCTAAAACTAGAATTCTGGCTGAGCTTGTCACAATGGCTCAGTGGCTAAATTCTCACCTTGCAAGTTTCGGCGTCCCATTTGGACTCTGGTTTGTTTCTCAGCTGCTATACTTCCCATCCAGCTCCCTTACTGTGGCTTGGGAACGTAAGTAGAGGATGGCAGGACCTAAAGCCTTGGAAAGCTGCACCCAAGTTGTTGATCTGGAGGAAACGCCTGGCTTCGGATTGGCTCAGCTCTGGCCGTTGTGGCCTCCTGAGGAGTGACTCAGCAGATGGAAGATCTTTGTCTCTCATTCTCTCTGTAAATCTGGTCTCCCTTCCCAAAATAAATCTTTAAAAAAAAAAAATCTGGCTTAACAAGAATTATTAATCCTTTTATCAATTGCCCAACCTTCAACACTGTACATCAGCACATTGTCTTTCTACTTGAATTGTTTCTAATGAGAAGTCTAATTATTATCAGTGTTATAGATATTGCTTTTTCTCTCTGGCTAACATCAAGATTTTCTTTCACTTTCAGAAACTTTAATTTCATACAACTAAACCTACATATATGTGTGTTTGTGTGTGCTATTGATTTCATTTTCAGCTCTGAGTTTTCTGGATTTGTATTTTTATGTTTCACTAATTTTTAAAACCTAACTATTATTACTATTATTATTTTTTACAAATATTGCTTCTATCCCATTTTTTCTTTCTTTTAGGATCTAAATTGAACATACATTATTCTATACAACTATTCATTGTTTTGTTCTTCTTCATCCACCCTTCTTACTCTCTGTGCTCTATTTTATCAAGTTAACTGACTCTTTGGATGTTTTTGTGCTAATGGTAAGCATACTAGAAGTCCTACATTGCTTACTGTTACTGTTAGTTCATGTGTTTCTTCCAGCATCACCATCTAGTTTTTTTTCCCTCATCTTTCTGCTGAATTGATCTGATCTTGCATGATGTACTATTTTGAGCTGATAATAGATTTTAAGTTCTCTGTCCCTGTATTATATACAGTCAGATCCCTATATGGTTATTCCTCTTCTCTGTGTGCATTTTATTTATGTGTTATGTGTGCGTGTTTTTCTTTTCATAAACCTTATGTTTGGAAAGCCTGATGTGTGTGGTTAACGCATAGATACTGAGATAAGTATTATGTTAGGAAATAAGTGTGTTCTTTTTTCAGTTAGATGTTAAGTAGGGAGTCTGTGACCATCTATTTGGAAGTTGGGCTGAGATCGTGGCTTGTTAATTTCATTATTACCCTAAGTGCACTTTACCCTTACAATCCCTCTCTGGATTCTTTTGTTTTTTATGTGGGAGCTGGGTGACAGAGGGCGTCTGTTGTTGTCCATTCCCTCCTTGGTTTTTAGTCTTCATTGCAGTAATTGGGATGCTCCAGCTATATATCATATTCCAGTGCTCTTTTTTAAATGACAAATCTATTAATCTGATGGTGGGGACAAGGGATCCTTCACTGATCTTCTAATGAAGCCCAAGTCTCAGGTAGGGCTGTGTCCTGGGGTCTGAGGCTGCAGCCTCTCTTGTGGTGTGCAGGAACTAGAGTTGGGTCTGCCAGGTACTCCTTTCCCTCCCCAGTGAGGATGCTTTTCTCTTCATTCACTTCCTTTTTATTAACTTGGTTCCTACCAGTTGTCTAAGTTGGCAGTTCCCACTGGTTTTTCTTCTGAAAATTAAGCCATTCAACTGTTGAAGAGATGGGATTGGGCAGAGCTTAAGCTGCTGGTTCCTTTCTCAAGTCAGCGCCACAAGGAAAGCTTTATTAGGATTCTCCCAAACTCTCCTGAATGTTGCCAATACAATGACACTCAGAGTTTCTGCACAGGATGCTAGCCCACAAACAGTCTCTAGCAATTTGCAGAAGCATTTTTGATATCTGTTCCCATTTCTTGTGGCATCTGACAGAATGTGCCATATCTAAGCAAATGCTCAGGTTCATTTTTTCCCTAAGAAGCACATGGCTATTCTTGTATCCCAGATAAATTGTCCACTTTGAGACCTCAAATGTCTGATGAGTTCAACATACTGATTAACTCTTATTCCTTCCTTATAAGAGTGATAGGGACGTTCTTTCACATTTCCCTACAGAGCCAGAGATTTCCAATCTTTAATTTAGTAACAACCAAAGAAGCAAATAGGTGAAGTTCATTCTGTGAGCTAGGAGCTATCATTATACCTTACTGAAAATGGAAATTATTAAAATCCATTAATGAAGTCTTTGAATAGGCTCAGCACATTGACCTTGTGTCTAAAATCCTCACCTTGAATGTGCAGGGATCCCATATGGGCACTGATTCTAATTCCAGTGGACCTGATTCCCATCCAGTTCCCTGCTTGTGGCCTGGGAAAGCAGTCAAGGACGGCACAAAGCCTTGGGACCCTGCACCCATATGGGAGACCCAGAAGAGGCTCCGAGCTTTTGGCTTCAGATTGGCTCAGTTCCAGGTGTTGAAGTCGCTTGAGGAGTCAACCATCTTCCTCTCTGTCTCTCCTCCTCACTGTATATCTGCTTTCCAATAAAACCAAACCTTATATATATACAAAAGAAGTTGTTAATTGCTGAAACAATGAAGGAATATATAGTTATATTTTGTCCAGCACAGAAACAGTAACAATAATTCTTTCCAGCTTCCACATGCGCCACTCAAATGTTCTTTAGCAATGTAGCACATTTTTTCTGCATTCATTTGATTTTGGTAACACTGGATTGTTAGGAACTCTAGAGTTTTTAGTAATTTATTTTACTTTTAATCCTTTAATGTAACTGAGAGAGATGCATGCCCATATGGACCTCGAGTTGTGGGGGAAGAGAGGGTGTCTTGGTATGGAGGAGGGGGTTGAGATAAATGTTTCAGTTCTTTTTCTTCTCTTTGTTTTCCTCCTGTGTCTGCAAAGGGGCCCATTCCTTGCTGTCAAACTATATCAACCTATGGGGAGGAGACAACCATCTGATGACACCTTAGAGACCCCGATGTGGGGATGTTACCTGAGTGGTTTTGATAGTTCTGAAATGAAGTTGGCTTCATTGCATCAGGCTTGAGAAAAATCTTTCCTAAGTTTATTGGCTTACCATTTGGGGAGTGAATCATCGGCCGGGAGATTTTCCTCTCTGTTTCTCCTCCCCTCTCTATATATCTGATTTTGCAATAAAAATAAATCTTTAAAAAAATGATCTAAGGACTAAATTTGAGCACACACCAACACTGAATGCTTTTTACTCTGCCAGGAAGGAAGAAAAGAAAGTAACATTTATTAAATGCCAGGACCTGTGCTATAACCATTTTTATCTTATGATGCCTAATCCTAGTGTCAGTCAGGCCCAGCAGGAGCATTATAGTGATACATAGCCAAGTCTCAGGAAGTTTTCTCAAAATGGTGTTGAAATGACTGGACTACAGATTTGCTGATTGAAATAATCAGCATGGTGGTGAATATGCTGAACTACTGACTTCCAATGTGGTTTAGTCCTGTATTAGGTTGGCCCCACTCATCAACATGTCAAGGCTCCTCAGCGATGAAATCATGATGTGTGAGGAGCCAGAACAGGGTTTGGAACATAAAAGATTTTCTTAGACCGTTAGGGCTGCTATAACAAAATACGATGCACTAGATGGCATACATAAAACAAAAATTTATTTCCCACAGTTGTGGGGGCTGAGAAACTTAAGATCCATGTACAAGCAGATTTGTGGCCTGGTAAGAACCATCTTTTTGCTGGAGGCTCCCTGGGGCCTCTTTTATAAGCACAAAAATCCATTTGTGAATGCTCTGGTCTTATGATTACTCACTCACTTCCCCATCTAATGTCAGAAGAGTCCTGAGTAGGCCTCTACCATCTAAATTCAGTGGTGGGTTGATATCAATTATCAGGCCATTGTAAAGTTATTGAAGAAAAGGCAATTCCTTATCTTGTGCCTTCCTCCTCTTCTAAGGAACTTGATTAATATTCAAAGTAAATACAGAACATTTGAAATATTTCATATAAATAACTCTATATAAGGCATGCCCTAGCAATGATTCCTTCAATAATGTGCTTACACTAAGTATATTTTGATTTACTGATTTTCACAGTAAGCCTGATGAACAAATTAAGTATGGTAAAATCATTTGTAGGAAAAATGAAAACCACAGATTTCAGATTTTAAATGATTTATCTCCTGGCTACATTGCCAGAGCAGGACCACTATTCATTTCTGCATCAAGGATACAACTACACCTGGCCTAAATCCTTTCCTCACCTAAATTACTGGCAAATGCACTGATGTTTTTTAACTGTCCGTATGTAGGCAATGCTGGATGAGCAGAGGTTCTGCCCAGAACGTTGTTTCAATCTGCATGCTGTTAGCTGGGCCCTCCCAGGTTCCCAGGAGTAAGGCAATGTGTCTGATTTGTAGGGAAATTTGCTTTAGATCCAAGTTCATCAACCAAGGAGAGGCAACAGAACCTAGTTATCTATTTCTAGTTTCTGTTATCTCTGTGGAATTTTTGGAAGAATTTTATATTTAGTGATAAAGGGGAAATTCCATTTGGCAGCTCAAAGGATACAGGGAACATACTGGGAAACTATTCATTAACATTTAGCAATTTAAGAATCCTTAGTGCCTAATTATCAAAGTGACTTTAATTACCATAGGCACCCATTCATTTAATTGGCTAGAAGCACAAGAAGAAATTAAATGATATGCATGCCAATATGGCCCCAAAAGTTTCATTCCGTATTTATTCATTGTATTTAAAAGAAAGGTGCTCAGAATGACTGCCTCTAGTATGTGCCAAAATATATCCAACCCCCCCGCCAAAACAAAAAATCTATTGACAGTAGTCCAGTGTTCTTTGTCCTCATTAGGAATCCACTTATAATTAACATGATTTTGCGTTTTCATATATTGCATATCTCAAATTATAAAGATTCTGTTCCTATTTGAGAAAATAGGTTTCATAAAAAATCACTCTTAGTCTGACTGCTGCTTCCCCAGAAAGACATAAGAAGTAGTGGAGACAGAGTAAATAAGCCCAGCAGTGGAGATGTCTACTGCTGATTTCATTTCATTCTGCTAGAAGTGCTGTCATGTATGTCCTTGCTTTGCACCTTCCGAGAGCCAGAATTTTCTGGGCTCCAATTGTCAATGATGCTGATCCCTCTGGCAAGACATGCTGATTACTTTGGCTCTTCCCCTTGGGAAACCAGATGGAGGTCACACGGGGAATCAAGTTCTTACCCAAGAGGACCTCCTGTTCTGTCCCTTGGCATGTTTACTCTCCTGGTTGCCTCCTTGGAAGATCCTGCTCCTGCTGGCAAGGAGACCCTCAGCCTGTTGCAGTACTTTCTTACATCTTTAGCTCTTGGAGCACCAGTAAGATTCACCTGCAAAATGTGTGTGCCTAGGGAAATCACCTTTGAGAACAGGAATGGTGAACATCTTAGAAGCTGTGATTAGAAATCATCTCAGGATGTGAAAAGAGCACAGAGCAGCTGGCCATGAGTTAGCAATGCTCTGCAGTCATGAACACAAGCTGAGATTGGACCGTGACTTCCTTCACACCACACATTTTTATTTCTTAACCCATTTTTTTAATGTTTTCATGCAAGTTTCTCCAGTGTTTGTATTTCTACTTTATATTAAAATGTTATCCAATATGGCTAATGTCTATCAAAGCTCTTGATAAATGTTCAAGGAAATACATTGAGCATGATTTATTAAGAGCCAATGAAAGAAATAATAATGCTATTTATTTTTTTTACAAAGTGTTTTTTCAAAGCTTTAACAAAAAGCCAAGGTTGAGAAAAAGAAATGAGCAAACTAAATCAATAGAACTAAATCAATAGAACATCAATAGAGGATTGTGCCATGCCTGCTGCTTGATATAAGCACAGTGTTACAGCTTCAATTTCTCAGCCTCAGCCCTCACCACAGCAATTGCCTGCATCAACATAGATTTGGTGTTCCTGCTGCCTTCTGGTTGGCAAGCTTCTTGATTTATACAGTGCTGAAAAGTCAGTGGTCAGCCTTACATTCTTTCTATCCCACTTGCAAAACCTTAGCAGTATTGAAATTTCAGAGTGGTCTGAGAGTAGGGCTGCTGAAATTGCTTGATTTTCCAGCAGGAATCTTGTTTAAACCTTAACCACAAATTGTCTAACATAGACTGTGTTGTCAAAGGATACAGTCGCATCTTTCAATTTATTGGTCAGCAAGGTAAAACTTAACGTTGGTGAAATGCCATAACAGTCCACCTTTGTTTTAAATGATGGCCCCCTCCATTAATTAATTTGGTTCATGCATACATCTCATGTGGATGGAAGAGTGACTCGGGCTACCACTCTAGCAAAATAATAATAATAATAATATAAGGTAAATATTTCTATTACAATCTTGAGCAAGATTTTGCATAGTCTCCCATTATTCCATAATAATACGTAATAAATAAAAGGAAACAAAACAGGAAATGAGAAAAAAAAGATTATCAAGAACCCCAAAGATGAATTAACCCCTCTAAAGCTATAATGGAAAGGGTGTATTTATGTAAATAAAACAGAATTTTATGATTTATTAATGTAAACCCCTTTACATCCTTTTTTAAAGAGTTATTTTTCTTGGAAAGGCAGGTAGGTATACAGAGTGAAGGAGACACAGAGAGAAAGATGTTCCATCTGCTAGCTCACAAACCAAGTGGCCACAATGGCCACAGCTAAGCGGACTGAAAGCCAGGAGCTTCTTCCAGATCTTCTACGTGCTTTCTGGGTCCCAAGGCTTTAGTCTATCCTCCACTGCTTTCCCAGGCCACAAGCAGGGAGCTGGATGGGAAGTGGAGCAGCCAGGATATGAATTGCCATCCATTTGAATTTGCCTAATCAAAGATGTGAAAAAACTGTATGATAAAAAATTATAAAGCATTTTAAAAAGAAATAAAAGACATTAAAAGATGGTGAAACCTACCATGCTCCTGGATCAATAGGATCAATATCATCAAAATGTCCACATTACCAAAATTAATATGCAGATTCAATGCAATCCTAATCAAAATCCCAACACTATTCTTAGAAATTGAAAGTATGACACAAAAGTTCATCTGAAAACACAAGAGACCACGAATAGCCAAAGCCATCCTGAAGAATGAAAGTCAAGCTAGAGCAATAATAATTCCAGACCTCAAGACATACTACAGGGCAGTGGTCATCAAAACAGTCTGATACTAGTACAGAAACAGAAAGAAGATAAAAGGAATGGAATAGAAACCCCATAGGGGAGCTCACACACAACTAATCTTTGACAAGAAAACTGAAAATAATCCAAGGCAAAAGCCTGTTCTTTTCAACAAATGCTGTTTGGACAATTGGATAACAGGCTGCAGAGGTAAGAAATAAGACCCCCACCTGTTACCTTATACAAAAATCAACTATAAATGGACCAAGTACCTAAATCTGCACCCAGAAATCATTCATGTATTAGAAGAAAAAATAGGAAACGCTCTCCACGATATAGGCATATGTAAAAGCTGCTTACAAAAGTCATCAAAAGTGTAACCGAAGCCAAAATAAATAAATGGGACTACATCAAACTAAGAAACTTCTGGAACAAACAAAGGAACTGATCAGTAAAGAACCAACAAACAGAATGGGAGAAAACCTTTAAACACTACACAACCAATACGGAACTAATATCCAGGATTTACTAGGAGCTTCAAAAACTCAGTGATAACAAAACAAACAGCCCTGTGAGGAAATGGATAAAGGAGATGAACAGACACCTTTAGAAAGAACAAATTCAGGCAGTATCTTTTTGTGAAATGCCAGACTAGAAAGCATATAGTTTTATAAAGGAGTAAATACATTAGAAAATTGCTCCTTGTCATATACTAAGCAGTTCAGGAAAAGGTATACTACAGTTTCATGTTGCCAAGTTAAATTTATGTGTAGCCATTAAGGATGCACCAGAAGTTTATGGAACTGGAATTAAAAAGCTTGTTCTCATGCCAAAATTTTGGAAATCCATGAGCAGCTTTTCTATTAACAGATTTTCCAACCAACTTTTTGAAGGATATCATGTGTATGAGTATAGACTTTAGGTGTTACTCACAGTTCATCATTATGTATAATAGTGAATATTCACCCAAAGAATTTTTATGGTAAACAAGCCACTAGGGTTGTTTTGTTGTTTTGGATTCTGTCAATTTGAAAATGTTTAGCCTTGTCTCGTGGTGTGTGGGATCGTGATTTTCTTTTAAACTTATACAGATACTTTTAGATGAAAAACTGGAGTATCCAGCATGTGGTAAATCAAACACATCATGTGAATAAAATCACATCTTGCCCCCGCCCCTCTCTCAGGTTGCAAGTTCTAGCTGGAAAAGGTCTGAATTCAGTCGCTCCTTCTCATGTCTTACCACTTGTCCTTTTCCTTGCATGTCAGCTGTTGCATGTATGTGACTCCTTGGTTAGGCCACAGTTCCCACATGATTTGACTAAGCATTATTACAGTGTTTTGTAAATGAGATTTGCTTTTGAATGAGTAGATGTTGAGTATAGTATATTACACACACACACACACACACACACACACACTCCCTCGCTGCATGTTCCATAATATGGGTTTGTCCAATAAGTTGCAGAGACCTACCATCCCAGGACCAGAAGGAATTCTGCCAGTACACTCATATCTTCAGCTAAATTGAAACTCTTTCTTGGGCCTTCAGCCTGCAGTGACTGACTTTTACAATTACACAAACCAATTCCTTTGAACAATTCTGTCTCTTCCTCAATATGTATGTATAATATGTATACACACATGAATAGCCTATTAGCTTTTTCCCCCCCTTGGAAGACCCTGACCAATACAACTATCTAACTTCCCAGCCAGTCTCTAACCTGTTGATGCATGAGTAGCTGTGGCAGAGAAAGACACAACAGAATAGGAAATGTTTCTTCTGTGGTTGCCAATTTGTTGAAATGCTGACAAAGTCTCACTTGCAAAGGCTGGGTGGACTGACCCTCTTGCAATAGGCTAGAGCTGATACATGCATCATTGCATGGAGTGGTTACATTTACTTGCTTTCCTCTAAATTCTATCTAGTCACACAACTCCATCTTTGAGTCCAGGCACCAGGACTCTTTCTCTTTGGCAGTCAGGATCAGGCTCCCCCAAATCCTGCCTTTCCATACCTACCACTGGCTCTGCACACTTCCTATAACCCTCCCCTCTAGTATCCACACACTGAACTCGTTTCTGTTTAATCTGCTCTCCTCATCAGTGAAACAGGTATCAGATCCTCTTCCCCAGTGTTCTCCAGATGTAGGTAGAGTACATCTAGGTCTCAAATTGGTACCATGGTACGCCCTTCTAACTGCAAAGTGAACACAAAATCAGACAAAAACAGTAGATACAAACAAGCAAGCAAGCAAAGAAGATCACAAGCCCAACCACCTTCCACAAAATAAATTTTAGGAACCTGAAAGATAAATGACTTTCAACTCTTACTGAAGGGGCTGTCATAAATATCCCTTCCCTTTCTTTTCTCTGCATATAAATGGTTTCTAAGAGGCTGGGAGTTTTAGAGTTCTGTAACCAATTGATTAAGCCTTTCTTTGTAATATCTGCATTCAATTTAGAATCACTGTGATATCCATGTCAATTACATGGATATCTCCATGAAAACAGTATGAAGAGCCATGCTTTTAAGTATTAGACAGGAATTGTCTCATTTCATTCCTGCAACAAACCCAGGAGATAGGTACTTACCACCCCCATTTCACATACAGTAAAACTAAGCAAGATATGTTCAATAGCCTTCTCTAGGCACCTGGTTAGCATTAGAGCTGTATTACAGACTTAGAGTGCTCAATTCTGATACACAATCCTAACCAGTAGGACATAATGCTGGTTATTGAAAAGTTTAATATTTACTTGGCATTATTCAAAAATATGACCACACTCTGATTGGCAAGTTTACAAGTTAATTTTTAAAAGGTAGAGAGTTGAACATTTATGACATTCAAAAATCAGTAGGTGCATTATAAGGTGTGGGCACTGTGTAACTAATAAGAATCCAGGGCTATGATCAATTTGGAAAACAATGAAAGAAGTATAATCTTGAGACATTAAACCAGATTTCTGAATTTTAGGATGAGCCATAACTGTACTTGAATCTTGTTCGTGTTAATTCCTCTATAAAAGCAAACTGATCCAGGAAAGGAAGACCACCAGCAGATAAATAGCATGCCTCATAACTCCACTAATTCCTTTGTGCACACAAAGACAAATTCTTCACTGGGTTTCAGATTATTAAATCCCATTGAGAGATACTTTAGCTTAAGATCTCTTGACGCATTGAAACATTGTGGTACTACAGTTAAATCATTCCCCAGTTGCTGTACCCCATCCCTGCATGAGTTCAAGTCCCAGCTCCACTTCCAATCCAGCTTGTGCTAATGCTCTGGGAGACAGCAGAGAATGCCCCAAGGAGTCAGCCTCCTGCTACCCACGTGAGAGATCCCAGTGGATTTTCTGCATCATGATTTTTAGCCCAGTCCAGCCCGGTTTCTGAAAGGAACTGAAGGAGCAAAACAGTGGCTGAAAGAACTCCCTCCTGTGTTTCTTCCTTCCACACAAATAGGTAAGTAAAACTTCCCATTAAGCAAACAAAACTTTCAGTTTAAGATCACTTGGCCCATTTAAAATGTTAGCCTCTGGGAGAGCTTGTACTATGCCATAGATTCTCCTTTATTCCTTTCTCTGTAAGTGTTCATCAGCTTTCTTACAGAAAGGAGGTGGGAAGAAAGAGCAAAATCTGTAACCTAGCAGAGGAATGTTTCCAACAAGACTGAACTCTGCAAAAGCCAAATTCCCATCCTCAACACTTCTCCTGATGCAGAAATCACCTGGAGTGGCAGTGTCATTGATGAGGACTTGGGGGTGGGACAGGGTTGGCGGGAATTCCAAGAGCTGTACCAACATTATCCTGAGCCGAAAAGAGAGTTCTCAGCCTCGGTTGTGACAAAGGGTTAAGCTCCTGGTTCCAAGTGGGCTGCTCTGGGAAGACAGAAAGATCTGTGAGTGGGTTTTTAAGGTGGATTATAACACACTTGGCAGTAATCAAAGAATTAACATTAGCTTAAGTAATTAAATAACAGGAATTTTCAATATATTAGCAATCTGTATAGATTGACATCATTATTATTATGTGGGGACAAAGAAAAAGGCAAGGTGTTGAAAGAGGGGTGTTAGGGAGAATCTTGGTGAATTGAGAGTAAGAGTGGATGCTGGCAAGCATAGCCTCTGAGAAGGACATGCCAGGGTGGGATCTGAGGAATACTACATAGTTTGGGGGTCTGACCCAGGACCGGACAGCAGCATCTGATATTACACTTTGTGGGTCCCAAGTGGTGTCTTGACTGATACACCAGCCATCCACTCCTCTCTGAAGACTTTTTTCAGCACAGGAGTTTTTGGGATTATGAAGGCCACAGTCAGGTAGGAGAAGGTCATATTATTGATGTTTAAAAGGAATGCATTTAATACAGATGAAAAGGGAAGCCCGTACAATCTCCTTGGGGCCTGCTATCCACCAATCCTCATCTGTGTCCAAGGCGCTGGATTTACAGCGTGCCATAAGGTATGGTTTCCCCAGGAGCAAGAGGGCTTCTCCCACCTTGACCTGCTGCAATCATTTGTCTTCACAGGTGCAGTGACAGTGTTGTGAGAGCCACGGGATCTTACGTGACTGCCCCCTTTGTGCTTCAGGTATTAATCTAGCACATGGGAGTGGAGGACAGGTTTAGTTAGTTATGCTGACACTTGGGGTACGTGTATCCCAGTTTGGAATGTTGGACTTGAGTTTCAGCTCTGCTTCTGATTCCAGCTTCCTGTTAACGCAGACCGTGACAGCCATCAGTGAGATCCCAAGGAGGCAAGTCACCGCCACCCACACGGGAGGCCTGGGTTGAGTTCCCAGCTCTCAGCTTGGAATTTTTATCTGCAGTCTAAGCCTTTGAAAGACACTTGAAAATCGAAATAATGAATGCAGGTTATTTCCGTGTGTGTGTGTGTCTCAGTGAATGAATAAATTTAAAATTTGTTAGTAATGAGAAACATTTATTCATACACTTCTCTTATTTTTGTTACCCTCTCTTTACTTTAAAGCATGTGTTTTCTTACGTACATAGGGAATTTAACCATGGTTCTTGTTTATTCATTTCTCCCCTCAGTTACAGCAAGCCTGTCAAGGTCAAGATCCCTGAAGAAGCAGTTGATAGAATATATATACTGCACATATGTGCCAAATTATTCTGCAGGCTGTGAAATTAAGTAAAAACAAGTAATATGCTCTTAATTTAAACCTGGCAGGGGGGAGTGTACTTTCATCCCCAAATTGAAATCAGATTCCCTCCACGGGGATGTTTTCAGCTTCTGGCACGGCCTGTGAACCCAACAAGCTGGGATGCTCACTGGATAATAACAAAAGTGGGGAAAAGTTATAATACCTCCATGTGGTTTAGTGGGGAAGGCAGAGAGGATGAAAAAGCAGTGAAAGGATTCTGGACCTTGTTTTTGTCACCAAACAAATGAGAAGCAACACAGTTGTAAATAGAGCCTGCACAATCCATTCTCAAGGCTCCATTTTCACAGTGAATACATGCGTTGAGCATCCATAGTTATTCATGACCGTGGCTGAGCTCATTTTAAGTGGCCTTGGGTTTTTTTTTTTTGTTTGGCTTTGTTGGTGTTTGTGTGTGTGTTTTTTTTTTTTTAATACACGGTACTATATTGTTTTCTTATGCATCCAATTGCTTTTATTACTTGAGCAACAGATAGGGAGAAAGAGAAAATGAATATACAAATTCCCAGTAACCAAGACATTTTACACTTTTTTGAAGTGTGCCAACAACATTCTAAAGCATGTTTTCCTTAAGCAGAGGCTGAAGTTCCTTGAGGGGAGGTTCAGTTTTATTAGTTCTTTGTTCGTTGATTGTGGTCTTATTTAAGTGATTTCAGACTAGAAATACCTCCAGAGCTTTTAAATCAGTTTTGTGCTCCTGTCTTACTGCAGACCCATTAGGTCCCAATTCTTTGGGGGTGGGATATAAACACGCTAACTCCCAAAAGCTTCAGATGATTGCAATGTGCAGGCAGAATTGAGCTAGCTCATTGTCTTACCTGGAATCAGTGCCATTTGCTATTTTAAGGCACCATTACATTTTTTTAATCACCGTACAATTTCCATAAAAACAGCAGCACTTCATAGACTTAACGGTTTGCCTATAATAAATTATCATTAGCCTATTCTTTTGTTAATTGGAAAAAGCTTTTCTTGAAAACAAGCTAATAAACGAAGCAACTATAATTCTTTGTACCTCTGTTTCATCTCACTTGTAAAATTTCCCTGAGATACCTGCAGAGTAAAATCCCATGAGGGTCCTCTGCATTTACCGCGTGTTCCTAAACTTAGGCTTTTACTGTTTCTTTTTAAAAAGGGATACAAAAAGACAATGAAAGAAATTCCTTCGATTAGGAAACCTCTAGAACACAGAGGTCAGAAGATGATCTAAATAACATTTTGTTAGGTCCAGTATGGTGATATGGCAAGTTAATCCACTCCCTGCCGAGCCAGGATCTCATATAGGCACTGGTTCTTTTTCTGGCTGTTCCACTTGTGATCCAGCTCCCTGCCTCTGACCTGGGAAAACAGCAGCGGCTGGCTCGATCCCTTGGGCAGCTGCACCCACTTGGGAGACCCAAAGGAGGCTCTTGGCACCTGGCTGTTGCAGTCAATTGGAGAGTGAATCAGTGAATGGAAGATCTCTCCCTCTCTCTGTCTCTCTCTCTCTCCCTCCTTCTCTCTGTAATTATGTTGAAAGACATAATGAATAGGCCTGTTATAACTAAATTACAGTGATTCAAATGTGTATTCATTAAAAATAGTGTATCCCAATTTCTAGATAAGTCCCAGTCTGATTTTCGCATAGTGGGCATGTGAAAGCAATGCAGCTCACTACTCCAGCTCCTAATTATTTATAAACTCTCCAGAGAGAACAGCTTTAATTTTCTTTCCTGGATTAAGAAAATATAGAATCTCAAGGTCACTATAAGCAATAAACGACATATGGAAGAAAATGTATTTGTAAATGACAGCACAGTATTCTGCATTCTCATAGATTGTGTCTTTATTAATATTCCAACCTTGAAGTGTCAACCTTGAAATTTCATATGCAAGAAAACATTTTAGATGAAAAATAGTGTAAATGTAGTTATTACTTTTAATTTTTATTAATAATTACTAAGTACCTGCTTTCTTACTAAGTCATTTATATTATATTATAAAGTTATCAAGAAAACACAGGGAAGCAAGTGTGGTTATTATCTCCATTTTACAGATGTGGACAATAAAAGGTAGTGGTTCAAAGCCTCATGGCATTTCTTCCTGAAGATTTCCTGCAGATCAGAAAATGCTTAAACTTTTCCTGCAAGTAATAATGCTTAGACAATCCAGACTGTTTGTTTCTTTTGATTTCCTTGGACATTCACCAGAGGCACTTCCATCTGCAAGGAGATGTGCAGGGATTGTACTCTGAAGACGGTGGTTACTTTGTGTACCGGAATAATGCCCTAGGATGGTCTGTATCACTGAATTCTAGCTCAAGGGACAACCATGCCCTCCACAGCCTTTCCTTACTTAATTCTGACTCTTAGAAATGAAATAAATGCCATGCTTGTCTATCTTGCCATTCTAGTTCAAGGATAAACTCGACACGTAGGAAGTTTCTGATTCTTCAAAAGGGGTGAATCCTTGTTTCAATGTGTTGTCCTCCTGCATGATGTTTTAGAAGAATGGCCATGGTGGAAAGGTTGCTTTAGGTGATGAGGGTGTGTATCATTCCACTAGCAAGGCAGCTCTCAGGACAGGAGGGTGGGTTTAAGATGATTTGAGTGCTGTTTCAAAATATCCACTAAGAGCCCAGCCCCTTCTAAGAGTACAGAGTGTGTCAGGCTCAGATCCAGCATCCTATGCAGCTCCGTGAAAACAAGCAAACCCACTGCAACTCTCCTGTCTCAGTCCCTCAGAGTCTGAAGTACCACTATAGCTGTTTCTCTATGTCCATGGTTTTGCATTACAAAATTTAGTTATCCACATTCAACCCAGTCAGAAAAATTGTCTCTCTTCACTCAGTCAAGAGATACATTGCTTTCTCAGAACTTCTAATAATAAAATACTGTTGTAAATGGTCACTTCATTGTAGATACAGGCTAATAGGAAATAACATAAGAAGTATAGGATCGGATGCTCCTCGTGGCTTCATTCACACACTGAGAGGTGTTGCAAACTGTCCTCCTGGGGAAAGGCAGGACTATGTATCCTACACAATAGTTAATTCATTGGTCCATGTCTCTAGTGCGCTGTAGTCAAGAAAATAACTGGAAGAATTGAAAGAAAGAATTCATCTCAATGCTGATGGGGCCTTGATTTTTGATTCAGTTTTAACTCGAGTTTTAGTTCCGTTAGTCTCTTAAAACAATTGAGCTATGTAAATAAACATTTACCTTATGACCCCCAAACTCAAAGTACCAACACTGGGAATTGACCCAAGAGACTCCCACAATTTGTTGAAATCTTAAAAACAGCTTGCCGAGGTTTGCCCAAGCTTTGAGGACAGAAATGAGGATGAAACTATGATATTTGTTCAGTCTTTTCATATATCCTCTGTTGAAACCACATGCGCACTCAAGGGAATCTCTTGGCAGAAGCAATATTGCAAGTGGTCAAACCGGTACGGGGGGCAGCAATATGCAGCAGTTAGCGTCTGCACACTTTCCTCAGCATGGAGTCCACACAGAGATCCAATGAGGTCTGTTTATCTGAAATGATTTACTAACTAACTCATTACTTTGAGTTTATGAAGTTGAGGTTTGGCTAAGACAATGTTGGTATTTGGGGATAGCGGGATGAAATATCAACCATTTGGAAGATAAACAGGGCACTTTGGTAAGCAGTATAAACCACCACAAATAAATTTTGTCTTTTTACTATACTGTATTACAAATCTTATAAAAACAAAGTGTTCTCAAATGTGCAGTGATTAGTTGAAATTGGACCCATTTTCTCTGTGCAACCCCTTTAGAGCCTGCTGGCTACTGGCACATGTCAGGTTGATCTTAGCGGAACACATTTGATGCCTGCAAAGCAGAATTCTTTCATGCAAATGATTCTTTTAAAGCAAAATCACAAGACAGCAAGCAATTTCAGTGTCCCACATAAGAGAACACTTCAAACATTTGGTAGCATTTAAGAAACTTAATGTGATTATCTCTCTGTATTTTGTTTTAAAAGATTTACACAATGTGTTGAGTTACTGGAAGGATCTTCCTCCCTTTTAGGTTCCTCTCAAGATAATAAAACACTTTGTTCTAATGGTCATAGGTGCCAGAAAGTTCATCAGTTTTGGTATTTGTCCACATCACCTTTCATTATGATCTCTACAATCAGACATATTATTAATGAGAAAAGAGCCCAACTTGCATATACCATCAAATTTCTTATTTAAAGAGAATAAAATGAAGTGTTGAAATACTGTTACAAGAGCATGCATGTGGTATAATACACAATGTTTACATTGTAATGGGTGCAATAAATGTTCTTTGGGTTTGAAAAAAGATATTGGCATCCTGCCTGTTTCAGTATCACAGAATCTCCCATCACATGTAGGTTAAAACCAGCAATTTTTTCTGTGGAACTACATGAATGGTCACTAAATTCTGTGGAAGAACACCTGATTTCTAATCGTGTCATTTCTTAATCTGTGACTTTGTCTCCTTAATTCTCCCCAGTATGACAGTAAAGTAGCAGTGAAATAGCAGCCTAGCTTTTCTCAAGAGGCTTGAATGTGGCTCAGATGAGACCACATGAAAACCCTTGTGGAATCAGCAGAGTGCTGTATGCATTTGAGTTGGCTTCATCCTAACCCTACACCAGCCCTCCGTCTCCTCACCCGGCAGCCACACGGGGGGAGGATGATCTCTGGTAAAGCTGAACACCACATTCTCCACAAAGCACTGAAACTGCACCAGCAGTTGGAATCTGTTGCACTTTCTCATCATATTCCCCTTCTTTTCCAGAATCTTAGATTTCAGTAAAAGTTGCCTTCACAAAGAGTTTTGCTGACAGGCTAGAAACCATAGCGGGGAAGGAATTGGGGAAGAAACGTGAAAACACAGACAGTTCTTCAAGCTGAATGATAGCACTTCTTCATTCTACAGCTTTTATATATTTTTCTTTCCCTTTTTATCTTTTACCCTTTCAAATTATCTAAAAATTTAAATTATTTAATCATTCATGAAGCCACAAACCAGGTTAATAAAAAGAGTTTTAATGCTGTTCTCTCACACTATGGATTTCTTCCCAATCATTACCACTTACTTTTGCTTTTATCCTGAATTTTATAGTAATCTTAAATGTTAGAGTTATAGCTTTCTTGTTCGGTTTTAGAGTTCTACTACACAAGTATGTAGTTCCAAACAAGATAATTCACTTTTAAGGATGATTTTTTGGATTTTGTAAATATATAATTATGCAGATTATGCATTCATGTCTTTGGTTCAAGTTCTTGGTTGAAAATGGCATCAGTTTGTTGCACAAAACTGCTTTTTATGACCATTCACTACAGAGTAATATTTACCTGTAAGAATAGTGTGCAGTTCCTATGTCACTGTCCTATTAATAGACATTTGGATTGTTTCTAGATTCTAATTAAGAAACTCACCTTCCCTGTCAAAATGTGCAAGTGTCTCTCATTTGCTAATTAAATTTTCATACATTTTACTACAAATGATGTGGTTTCATTCTTGTCTGTCCTGGCTGAATAGGATACCGTTGTGTTTATAGCGTTTTCTCCACCACTGTTCCCCTAAATATCAAATTTTTAGGAATAAAATTATTCAATGATATAAGTGATCTCAAGGACAAAAAGTTTTAAAATTAATGTCTTTGAAATATCCATTATCTGCTAGTTCCCTACCCAAATAGCCACAGTAGACAGGTTTTGGCTGGGCAGAAGCCAATAACTGGGATACTATTCTAGGTTTCCCACATGGGGCTCGGGTCCAAATCAGGCTATCTTTGATAGCTTTCCCAAGCACATTAACAGGGAAGTAGATCAAAAGTGGAGCCACAACCACTGGGATACTGACTTCTCAGGCAGGAATTTAACACACAATCCACAAAGCTAGCCCATGAATACAATGTTTTTAAAATACCAAAATAATATAGCTATCTAATGTAATAGGTATGTTCGCAAATTGGCTGAAATAATCATCAAGTTATGTGTATGTACTCATGTATCTTCATCTAAACATGTATATGCCAACCTAGTGTGATAGTCTAGCAGCTAAATCCTCACTTACACACATTGGAATCCCAAATGGGTAATGGATTGTGTCCAGACTACTCCATTTCCATCCAGCTCCCTGCTTGTGACCTGGGAAAGCAGTAAAGGATGCCCCAAAGCCTAGAAACGCTGCACCCAAGCTCCTGACACCTTGCTTTAAATTGGCTCAGCTCCAACTGTGTGTCCACTTGAGGACACATCTTTCAATCTATATCCTCTCTGTAAATATGGCTTTCAATAAAAAGTAATAGTACTTTGTAAAAAATATGTGTATAAGGGCCCAGTATGATACCGTAGTGGCTGAATCTTCACCTTGCATCTGCCATGATCCCATATGGGTGCAAGTTCATGCCCCAGCTACTTCACTTCTTATTCAGCTCCCTGCTTGTGGGAGCTGGGAAAGAAGTGGAAGCCAAATGAAAGCCTTGGGACCCTGCACCTGGTGGGAGACCTGGAGGAGGCTTCTGGCTCCTGGCTTTGAATCAGCTCAGCTCCAGCCATTGCAGCTTCTTGTGGAGTGGACCAGCTGATGAAGGATCTTTCTGTCTGTTTCTCCTTCTCTCTGTATATCTGCCTTTCCAAGAAAAGAATAAATCTTAGGTGTTTAACTAAAGTTATCATAATCACTCTCAGATGTGAACTGATGTAATCACAATTACATCAAATGACTAGAAACCCATTGTCACTTCAAAACAAAGCTATGAAGGATGATTATTAGGGGTCCACCCTTATTTGCTCCTTCGCTTTGAAGCATTTGTCTCCTTAATTGTAGTCTGACAGTCTTTAATTATATGGAGAGATGCTAAGAAATAATGTAAGTGGATTTAAAAGATAATACGAAATTATCGTGAACTTTTTGGGTCTCTTCAATTTAACTAATTGGGAAATATTTGATTCTCAAGGTGCAAAAAGAGGGCATGCTTATCTTCACATAAGTATCAAGAGTAATTTTCAATACAAAGAAGTGAAGAGAAGTAAGCCATACTTGGACTGCAATTTTCTGCTCAGATAAGTCATGCTAGTATTTGTATAAAATTAAATTAATATGAGAACAAAAAAATCTTTCCTTGGCCACAGACTTCCCGCAAAATATAACCAATTGATAACTTCTTAAATTTCTTATACTAGAGGGGGTATATGTTGTAATTGCTTCTCCCTTTCCCCTGTGTATTTGTACCCTTTTATAGCTAACAATATAAATAATTCATTTTTAGTTCATTTTCGAGCACTATGTTCTTATTCAGAAACCTGTTAAAATCTGTCGATGAATTTTGGTTTGGCTTTACCTAGTTTTAATAGCTTAAAATGGTGCCATGATGAACGCTTATTGATGTGAAGACTTGGCCATTCCACATTATTTTTAATTGCAAAATCATTTATACAGAGAGGAGGAGGAGAGACAGAGAGGAAGATCTTCCCTCCAATGTTTCACTCTCCAAGTGACCACCATGACGGGAGGTGAGCCGATCCTAAGTCAGAGCCAGGAGCTTTTTCTGGGTCTCCCACGTGGATGCAGGGTTCCAAGGCCTAGAATGTGCCAGCATTCTATATGGGCACAGTTTTTAAATTTTAATTTTTTATAATGTTTACATGTATTAGGGTGGAAAGGGTCAAGGATCAGGAGAAAGTGGGTGAGATCATGGTTTCCACATTTTCTTTTTCTTCTTCCTGTATCTGGGTCAAGGAGGGAGATATGGGGAGAAGCCACAACCAGCTTCCCAACCCCCTCAGTACCCAGGGATGGGGAACAGCCACGCTAGGTAATCCCCAAATTTCCGATGTGACACATGCTCTGAGAGTCCTGCTTATGTAGTTTTGATAGTTCTAAAATGTTGTCAATCTCGCAGATCCGAGGATGAGGATTTCCTTCCAAGGTTCTTTGGCTAATACAGTCCACCTCAGAGTCTTCACTTGCACAGATATTTACTGTCAGGCTTCATTGGGGGTAACTCACCAGTTTTCTGCCCTCCTTCCTCTGCTATGGTACCAGGTGTCTTCTGCAGGCTCCAATGGCCTGACATATCCTCCATGTACATGGATATGACATCCACTGCTCCATCCAAGGCACTGATGAAGCCCAGTTCTGACACATTCACTCTGCTGTCAGACCACAGGTCTTGCTACTCTCCCCATGGTTGGAGCTCTGAGTCTAGCTATTTAGTTGGAGGGACACTCAGAGAAATCTTATCTGAGATGATCTCAGTCCTGACACTTGTGTGTATCCATCTGTATGGGATCTGGCTCATTCTGTCACTCATATTAGCCTGCATACACACTGGTAGTTGTGACTGCAAAGTCAGATCCATCTCCAGCCGCATCTCTTACACAATGGATGCTGCTCAGCCCAACCCTGCCCTTCACACACTCGGCCCTCATGTACAGCATCAGGAGCTGAAGCCCAATGAGAGCAATCCCCAATAACTCATACTTGGTTGGCTCCCAGACCTAGTTTCTGTGTCTGCCTGCAATGTGATATGCAATGGACTGGTCTGCTCTGTCCCACATTCCATTCAGCTCTCGTGCATATCCTTGGGCCTTGAAGCCTAACTCAACCCAACTGACTCCACCTTCCAGGACACACTCATGGCAGTGGGTGCCACCGCTTATCTAGCCAGGCTTGCTCCCAGTCCTGGTTCTCATGCTCATCAGTGGGAGTTGCAGCCTATAAGAAAGGATGGGTACCATTTATAATGCTTGTTTTCCTCGATCTATCTAGCTCCCTGATGCAGTGCTTGGAAAAACATGGTAACATGGTCCAAGTGCTTGGGTGATCTGTATGTACCTATAGAAAGCTTCAGAAGGGACAAACTATTCAGAGCATGGCAACTTCTGACTTAAATTCTATGGCTTTTCATGTCACCAAGCTTCCTCCTGAATGGATCAAATCCTTGCACATACATGCATCTTATACTCTAAAATCGCTTCCTCCTTCTTCCCATATCAAATTCTCTTTTTCTTTGCTTTTTATTTTATAAATTGAATTGGATTTGACTTTCTCTTCCATTTGTGCTCCTTTACTTACATTTGTGTTAGAATGACCTTAAGCATGTTGTACACTGGCTCCTTCTCACAAACTGGGATGATCCAGTAGAACAGGGGAAGGTGGCATGGACAGACAGTCTAAAAGGTGGAAGATCAGCTCCTTCAGGGAAGTGTTCCCTTTCTATTGTGTTATATCCCTACCACCTGGAATAAGGCCTGGCACGTATAGGCACTCAACAGTGAATGAATGGTTAACATGTTTGTTTTCCTTTTCCTGCCAGAGTCAGGTCTCCCACTGATCCAACTTCACTCAATTTCCAAGCTTCCCATCATGCAATCTGGAGTGCTTCCATATATCCTAGGCATTCTGTACAGCTCATTGATTTACTTTCAGTAAGCATATGTTAATATATGTAAAGTACTTAGAACAACACCTGCCATATAGTAAGTACTCACTATCACTTTCAGATAAATGCTAACTGGTATTTTAACAGGTTCATTGATGGAAAAAGATAGATTCATGAATACTGCTTAAGCATAAATCATGTCCAAATCAGAAAAATGTATTTGTGAACAGCTTGATGCCCAAATTAGGAGAAATGAGAAATGAATTCAGCATCTTGTGATACAATTAAAAATCTAGCTAAGATAAAAATTACTTAGCACAACAATAATCATTTTTATTTTTTCATAATTTCTGTTTGCTAGGTAGGGTATGGCATGACCTGATGCTTTTTGCTCAGGATCTTTTATGCAACTGAAGTCCGTTAAAAGCAATTCTTTTGCTGTGTCTGGTGGCCCTGACACCCAATCAACTGGATCTTCCATGTGATTCAATCTTCATCCTAACATGGTTTTTGAATACTAAAGAAAGCAGAGGCTGAGGAATGGGCAGAATATACATTATGTCTTAGAACTTAGCCTAGGATGTCAAGTAGCAGCAATACCACCACATTTTATTAGTCTAACAAATTTACAGAGATCTGCTCAAGTTAAATAATAAGGAACAACGACTCCTGATCACATCCTAAGAAAAAAAAATTGAACACATACACGTACACCTTTAGACAAAGCAATCTACCTTCAGGCACAATTCTAGCCACATCACGCAAGCATCCGCACATGAGCAGGCACACAGCTATCATAGTGTCAGGGAAAACTGACCCCACCCATTCATAGCTGAATTAGCACAGGATCGTGCTGCTGTTCTGCTGTGTGCCTATGGGAATAGGAACTGCTGTGTGCCATCCCTAGCACAGTCATCGTTCACTTGCTGTCTGACACCCAGTTAAAGGGTGTTTAAAGAAAAAAAAAAAAGTCTGGGAGTCAAAATTGAAAGTGTGAATTGCAAACACTTCCCTTCTAGAGGGCTATAAATACCAGGACATTTTCTGTTAAACAACAAATGGAAATGTTCCAGAATCAATGAGAGGTGTTAGAACCAGGGAAAGCAGCCTCTTTACGTCCTTACAGTAACAATTAAACCAGACACTTTTGATACTTTGAGACACTCCTGGCAGTTCCATATTCTTGTGGTATGATTCAGAAACTCACAGCAGGTGACGAGCAGATTCGGTCGGGGGAGGAGGGAGGGTGTCCATCAGTCCAGCTTTCTCAGCACTCTCTCTAAACAGAATTCAGTTTATTATATTGAAGTCAGTTTCATGGTTTTTGAGAAAGGAAGTAAGTGGGAATAAGTAGATTTCTAGATATATTCTCTACAGCCTTGGGAAGCCAAGAATTGACCTACTCAATGCAAAGTGAATATTCAACAATCAGAAAAGTGAAATGATTTTACCCACTAAGACCCCAGGGACTCTGGGTTCCGTTCCCTATGAATCACGAGGAGTTTGAAGGCTTAGGGACTACTCTAGTTGCCGGATGTGACCTTTATTCCATTATCATTAAAATGTTTTTTCCTGAAATCATTGTGAGTGGGTTGTTTTTATTAAACATCTAGCTGCTAAACAAAAACATGGAAACAATAAAACCTCAGAGTTTTAAGAATCCCATTTCCCTAAAGTGTTGTAAGTGCTTCAGTTTTCCACTAACGGTCTCAGCTGGACCGAGATGCTTGCCAGAACTAAATGACAAGGTGGGTTGTTAGGATGTTTACACCACGCACAGTTCCCAAGTGATGCTGCAGCCAAATCACACGCAGTACAGCTGACAATGAAGCAGCCACCTGGACATGTGTCTGTGCATTGGCCCTAAGGAGAGTGGGTTTTGCGGTCAGATAGCACAGCATTTGTAATGTTTCTTACTCAGCAATGAGCAGTAAAGTTTTGGTGGGTTCACTGAGACTTCTGAACCTTGTTTAAATTATTGGTAAAATCCAGATGATAATATCTACTAGATGTGCAGCACCCCTCTGCATCAACTCAAAGTAAGTAAATGGCCCAAGCTTATGTTACTTTCTGTCACTCCATCTACAAACACACAGATGGGGTCCAGTGACTTTTACAGTGAAGGTTAGGGCCAATTACAATAACCTTATAATGTAACTCTGCCAGGAATATGAGGATGTAGCCCAGGGAAAGGCAAACCAGGTTATCCTCCAATGCATCCTCCCAGCAGCCGCCTTTTTTTTTTTTTTCCTAATCAGCAAAGGGGGCTAGCACTCAGGGCTTGTCTTGAGGATCTCAGGAAGATGAGAGGATATTCATTGTGTCTAACTCTGCAGTTTTATACTGTGTTATCTACGGTGCACACTTCTGGACACGGTCATGCATGACTTGCTAGTGCACATGTCAGAAAGTTCCATGGGCTCCTGTGTAATCCTGGAGACAGAAAGGCAAAGAGGAGTAATTGCATTATTTAAATGAGACTACAGAAAAGGCAAGCTCTAAACACATATCCAGTGTCTTCTACATCTTCCTCATTGCCATCTGATTATAGCTCTGATTTATTGGGACCAGAGTTTGGGTGGGACTGGGAGGGGTGTAGGATTGACACAAAAGAAACTCTTCCTGAGTCCATAGGAGTACCCCGAAGTTGACCACTGAGCTTTGTGCTCTGTGCAGTCACAGGAACAGCTTGTCCAAATCTCTGGATTTAGCTCTCGAAGTAAAATCCAAATTTGATGTTGGCATTGCTCTCAGAGTCTTTGATCTCTTTCTTTTTGATACCCGTGGTTACCTCACTTTCATGCAGACTCAGAAGTCCTTTCCAATTTGTTTTGTCTTGTCTTGCTTTTAAACTATCCCAAATTTTAGTTCACATTACCAAGAGGTTTAGTAAAGGTCCTGAAAATAGACAAAGTAGAAATTTACTGTCTCCAGCCTAAGTACCATCCATCATGACTTGAGTATTCAGACATTTCAAAGAACGCAGTCCTTGAGACCCGCTCTAGCTATTCCTGACGCACAAAGCACCTGTCACTTGTTCCACAGCTGTCCATGCCCTGTGAGTTACTGACCTACTTCATTTGGAATTCTTTTCAACAACTTAGAAAAAATGAGACTATTTTCATACATCTTTCCTTTGACGGGGTCAGAAAATCAGTCACACATATACGATGGGAGTTGCCCGGAAAAGGGGAGAGAAAACAACAGTCCAATCAGATGACTTTGGAATGACTCTAAATATGCCATGAAATAATGCAAAAGAATGCTGAAACCAATGTGAAAGGGAGCTCAAGAATGCGGAATCATCTCCTTGTCCTGAATAACATTTTCTCTTTAGGCCACCCAATTTATCAATTGTCAAACATTATAGCTTCCACATGCAAGTACCACCCCTAGTTTCTTGCACAAGTGCTAATTATGCAGTCTTGTGGCCAGTTTTTCTATCAGAGAATTTCAAACCACTTTTGAGTTTTCTCATGTTCAGCATGATGATAAAGAATAGGGACTTGTGTTGAAATCCATGCAATGTCATTTAAGAGTTATATGAACTCGGCAAACCCACTCTTGCCTTATGCTTAGAATAACAATAGTTATGGTGGGACTGGGTGTGATGGTTCAATGTCTAAATCCTCACCTTGCAAGAACGGGATCCCATATAGACATCAGTTTGTGTCTTGGCTGCTCCACTTGCCACAGCTCCCTGCTTATGGCTGGGAAAGCAGTAGAAAATGGCCCATACACTTGGGGCCTGTCCCCTGGATTCAAATCAACTCAGCTCCAACAATTGCAGCCATTTGGGGAGTGAACCAGTATAAAAAAGCTCTTTATCTCTGCCTCTCTTTCTCTCTGTAAATCTGATGTCTCTCCAATAAAATATTTTTTTAAAAGAAGATAATTGTGGTGTAACTCATTAGATATTAAGGAGGTTTAAAAAGATAATGTGCAAAATGCTGAATTCATGATCAAATACAAAAAGGGTGTTCCATAAATAAAGAATATAGTTTGTATTAGCAGCAATTATATTTTTATGATATTGTCACAGCAGTATATAAAAAGTTTGGCAGAGAGCAAAATGGTAGAATTGGGTGAGGACAGGTCAAAACTGATGGAGACAGATTACCCAACGAGAAGCAGAAAGGACATGACATTTGGAAATAAGAGAGGACAGGCCGATAGCAGAGGCCACAACATGAATCACAGGGGGCAGAAAGTGGCAACCTAGGAGTCTTGCTGTGGAGCTGATATCAAAAGCACAGGAGCCCAGGACTGAAACTTACTGCAGGGAGTGGCTCAACTGACAACAAACCAAAGTACCAAGCACTGAACAGAATCAGTAAAGTCAACCTGTAGACCTGTGGATGACACAGCTTAAAAACTGGCTCCAAGGATAAGAATCAGCTGATCAGAGTCACAATGGCCAAGGCAAAATCAGAGGCATAAGCACAATGAAAAATGTTACTTATGCCTCCCCCACAACAGAGCAAAAGAAAATCCCTCCCAATAAAGAAAAGCTAAGGACCAAATGGCTTCATTGCTGAATTCTTCCAAACATTCTGAGAAGAACTTACTGCAATCCTCCACAGGCTATTCCGAATAATAGAAAGGGAGGTAATCCTTCCAAACTCTTTCTACAAAGCTAACATCACATTAATACCAAAGCCAGATAGAGACACAACAGAGAAAGACCAGAGAGTGATACCCCTGATGAACACAGATGCAAAATTCCTCAACAAAGTATTAGTCAAAAGAACCCAACAATGCATCAAGCATATCATTCATAGAAACAAACCAGATGCCTGTTGAAAGAGGAGCAGATAAATAAACCCTGATACATCTACTCCTTGGCTATTAATCATTGAAAAGAATGAAATTCGGGCCCGGCGCAGTGGCGCAGTGGTTAAGGTCCTCGCCTTGCACGCCCGGGATCCCATATGGGCGCCGGTTCTAATCCCGGCAGCCCCGCTTCCCTTCCAGCTCCCTGCCTGTGGCCTGGGAAGGCAGTCGAGGACAGCCCAAAGCTTTGGGACCCTGCACCCACGTGGGAGACCAGGAAGAGTCTCCTGGCATCGGATCAGCATAGCGTCGGCCGTTGCGCTCACTTGGGGAGTGAATCATCGGATGGAAGATCTTCCTCTCTGTCTCTCCTCTCTGTATATCCGCCTTTCCAATAAAAAAATAATAAAAATAAATCTTTAAAAAAATAAAAAAAAAGAAAAGAATGAAATTCTACCATTTATAACAAAAAGGGTTTCAACTAGAGACAGTATGCTCAGTGAAATAAGCCACACCAAAAAAGGACAAATATCTTACGTTCTCTGATATAAGGCAACCTTCTTGCAAAATACGAGCTCAATAGATATACAGGCAAACATGTATATACATATAAATATATACTTTCACAGATGGACTGTGTAATGCCTAGTAGCATACCAGGAAGTGAAGATACATTGCAGTATGCATATCTTCCCCCAATAAAAGGAGAACTCTCAATGAAACTATTAAATACACCTTGACAAACACATACATGTTTTTCTACAGTTTTTTATACCTGCAATGCCATGATATGCTTAAATGGCAGAATTATAGACTTGTGACTGTTTGATGGGAGACTATACTATTATAACAGTACAGGGGAAAACATGGTGTGGAAGCAATGGAGAGGGAGGTAGGGGAGATGAGGTTGGATACATACAAAACCATATCATAATAAAAAAGAAGTAGTAAAGAAATATTCACTAGCAAACTTGTCTGTGTAGTCCCCTCTTATCTGAGTGCTGTGGACTCTGTGGACTCTGTGGACCTCTCATGGAATTCAGAGCAAAATTTCAGGAAGACTGGTGACAGGTCTACGTGAGCAGATGCTTATGTTTGCTTTGTTCTCTTCTGCAACTCTGATCTCACTGGAGTGCTTGATGCAAGACTGATATTCAGTGTATGTAACTGGTGAATTGATTGATGTATAATAAAATTCACGAATTAAAAAATATTGAAGGACAATGAAATTTGACATAAAATATCAGAAAATCATGGGTGGTGGCTTAGGTCAAAATTATAAAGCCCATCACAAAAATTAATTGAACTCTATTTTGAAGATTCTACAAGACAAAAACATTAGTTCAGCCTAATAGTTATCACTTTTCATTCTTGAAAATATTGAGAAAACATTACCTTGCAGCAATTGATATTTACTGCTTGTTTGAATTATGCTTGGGAATGTTTTCTGTTTTGAAATTGTTAAATATATCACTTTAATTTTTTATTTCTTTTTAAAGATGTATTTATTTTTATTTGAAAACCAGATTTACAGAGTGGGAGACAGAGAGGTCTTCCATTGGCTTCTTCTCTCCCCAATGGCTGCAATGGTTAAAGCTGAACTGATCCAAAGACAGGAGCCAAGACATAGGAGCTTTTACCTGGTCTACCACGTGGCTGCAGGGGCCTAAGTACTTGAGCCATGCTCTGATGCCTTTTGAGACCACAAGCAAACAGCTGGATCGGAACTGGAGCAGGCAGAACTAAAAGGAGCACCCACACAGGATGCCATCATTGAAGGCAGAAAATTAACCTGATTTTCATTTGTATAGCAGCAAGTATTCAGGATATTACATTCAGAAACGGACAAAAACTTTCCACTATTTTGATAATATGGAATATTCATTTCAGAATAAGTCAGCAAGTTACATTTCTAAGGTAATTTCTACTTGTATTTTTATTTTTTCTGTCTGATAGCAATGAATTTTCAAAAACTAAAAATTATCATTTTCATTCTAACTGGATTAATTTTTGATATTAGTAAAATATTTTCATCACAAAATCTGACATCATTTAACTTTTCAAAGTTAGACGAGGAAACATCACGACATACATCAGCAACAGTAGGGCAATTGTTCTACAGGGAACAATCTTATATAAGCAAAAAATAGCCATAAAATGACATAATAGGTCAAGACTGCATCTCATTTCCTCCCTATGTGAGGCGACACCAAAGGAAGTCTTTAATACAAAGGAAAACAGATTTTTTTTTTGTTTCAAATCATGAAACAGTAGATAGTGGTTTGAAACAAACTTTTTCTTGAAACAAAAAAAGAAACTCTGGTTTATTTTTCTGTGTTTCAAGTATGAGGTGATAGATAATTCGAAGATGTCCTGAAGAGTCCTTACAGTTCATGCAATGAGAGAGGTAGGAAGTTTTTTTCTTTGATCAAGTACTGTATGTCAGGTGTCGCAGCCGGGCACATAGGCTTCTTTTCACATGACTTACTATGAGGACCTGAAGGCTGGAATCTAACGTTATTACAGAGAATACTCTGACCCATGGCATATTAGAAGACTTGGAAAAGTATTTGCATATTACATATTTGTGGTTCAGAGGACAAAGAAGGGCTAAAAGAGAAAAAACAAAGCCACATTTTTCCTTCAAGTTCAGTGACTAGAGTGAAGGAAAAAGATCATCTCAAATGATAATATCACCCCTGGTTTTCAACAGGGAAAAAATGATTTCAGCAGAGAAAAAATGAAGTGGAGATATTAGTAAAGTTCTTTTTGGTTTTTGTTGTTGGTTTGAGTATTTATTTTATTGGAAATGCAAATAAGATTTACAGAGAGAAGGAGAGACAAAGATTTTCTACCTGCCTATTCACTCCCCAAATGGCCACAAAGACCAGAGATCAGTTGATCCAAAGCAAGGAGCCAGGAGTTTCTTCCAGGTCTTCCACACAGATGCAGAGTGCAGATTTCCGGCCATCGTCTCCTGCTTTCCCAGGTCACAAGCAGGAAGCTGGATGGGAAGTGCAGCAGCTGGGAGACAAAGCAGCAGCCATATGAGATCCCAGTGTTTACAAGGTGAGAATTTAGTCCGTTAAGTCATTATGCCTGAACCATTAGCAAAGTTTTACAAACAACATCTTGGTTTCTTTAAAACATGAAGCAAAGCCTTGACCGTAATAATTATTTCTTTTGTGCTTTGTCTACAAACCAAAATATTCAATATAAAAATTGGCAGCCTAATTTTTAAACAAACATAATTTTAAGTGCATTATGAAAGTTCAATTAGCTAATCCTCATGAGAATCTCATGTTACAGATCCTAGTAACATTCCCATATTACAGACCAGAAAACTAAGTCACAAAGAATAAGCTATAGTGTTAACACATTTGGCTAGTTAGACCATATTCCAACCCTATTCGTCTGGCTTCTAGCATATTTGTTCAGTCTTTTCTATATTATTCTGGTGTTTTATATGACTACTAATGGGGGTTTGTACTCCTTTTTGCTTCTGAATCTGGATTTTTTTCTGCTTTCTGTTTAGCCTTATGTCTTAGAACTCTAGTAGGTATTTAGAAAGTCAGTGAATGTTGATACCTTTAACTCTATGATTGGTTTAACTGCAGACCCTCATCTCTAGCTCTTTTCCTTCGAAGCCCTAAATATCTACATTATTTTTGCTTGTTTCTTTCAAGCAGTCTGGACGATGTTTTGAAATGTACACACGATGTGAATGTGCCGAGAGAAACAAGGGCCCATTTGCTACATGGTGCCATATGGCTCTTGTACCTTTTCTTGTTGAATGCTTGCCCTCTGGTCTTTTCTGTATTTTCTATCACTGGTTTTGGTTTGTTCCCTCGGGTGTCTTGCCTAGCACCGGTGCCTATTAAATCAAACTTTCTTCAGACAGACCCTTTGTATAATTTATTGAGATTTAGAAGTCTCAAAAATATTTCTGTGTCTCAAGTGATTTGATGTAAACTGGTTGGTGATGATCCAGAAAATTACTCTCCCAGGCCCAAAGAAAGCAGTGCAGCTCATGCCATGATGACCTCAGAGGCAGCTTAAACATTGAGCTTGACTCTCCATGTAACTTTCTGTCAACCCATTCTGAAACAATTATAATGACCTGTAAACTGGACACACACTCTGTTCAGCAGATGGTAGTTCTGTTTCTAAACATGTTTCTTCATGGGCCGGATTCCTAGCAGGGCTCATATTTCTGAACTGCTATGCATAGTCAACTTCACCTCGTAACATTTGCATCCCCATGGTAGCGGTAAAAGTTGTGTGTGAGAGGGTAGGAAATAAAACACTGTATCTCCCTTTAGTTTCATTTTTATTGTATCATCTGCTATACACTCATGCTTGAAGCATTTGTGAATGACACATAAGACACAATAAGAAATGATAGTTACTTTCAGGAAGGATGATTGTGGCTTATTCATATGATTAATGAGAATATAGGAATCTCTTATTCTGATTGCCTCAATAATTGCAATGCTCCCAGGTACAATCCCAAATGTAGACAAATTTGTGTAAATTTGAGAGATACAAGTGAAACTGTACAGCACTGAGAGCAAGTATATCTTAAATTAACAAAGTCACATTGTAACTTACAAAATCCTTTCACTTTAAAATTCTTGGGCTGATTTCTTTTTTTCCCAATTTTTTTTTTCTGAAAAGTTTGACAATCATAAATGTCGAGTTGCTTGGTCTGTGTTTCATTTGCTGCCCTCAAAATAACCAGGGCAAGCAGTTGCATGAGAGGCCTTGAAAAGTATTAAAATCTAGAAAAATCATGATTTTATAAATGATCCACACAGGTCCTTTTTCTCCTGCCAGAACATCAGACATCTGACATGCAGCGAAAGCCCCAGAGGGCTTCTGGTTACCTCTAACCCTGTGGAATTTCGGTAGAAACTGAGGATTGTGTAAAAACTTGTTAAGACTGTGTGAACCTGTTTGGCTTGGCACTATTTTTTTTTCCAGAAGGTATGTTTATTATTTCCTGTCTGATTTCCCTCAGAACGGAGCAAATTCCAAATATAAGAAGGCTCCATAAGATTTATCCACAGCCTTTCCTCTAAGGGCCAGATGCACAAACACAGCTGCTCATGTGACAGATCCCCTCAAGTGGCTCTCAGGGACCCCAACACTCACACACCAAAATCAGCCTCTTGAATTTTCACCTTCCCTTCACTTCCCAGCTTGCCCACCGCAGAAAGGGGCACTGATGCACACGGCTGCAAAGCCAGACACCTGGAACATTCTTTACCGAGCCATAGCCTGGAGGGCAGAAGCCTAAAACACTTGGCAACTGAGGCTTGAATTTCAACCAGCTTCTTCAGGACTGTCTTGTGACCCCTACCTGAGTAATTGCCAAAACGCTGGAAGGAGCCACAGTGATCCTCCGAAATCCACTGATTTCTACTCACACTGACCTGGTGTTCAGAAATGCATCCTGAGCCTTCCTGCTGTTTTCCATCTCGTCTATTTTCAGTCTGACCTTTCACCTGGACAACCCAATAACTGCCGCTCCACTTTCACATTGGCCAATTCCCGATCTCCTCAGTAGGATTTTTTAGAAGCAACGTTCCTGGCATTGCATTCCCCTTTATCATGAATATTCCTTTCCGCTTAGAATGAGATGGAAACTTGAGGCTCAAGTAAATGGCCTTTAAACTGTGATCCCTGCAGCAAGGATTGTGGTGTTAATCCATAGCCTTTAATATCGGAATCCCGTATTGATGCTGGTCGGTATTCCAGTTATGCCCCTTCCCATCCAGCTTGCTGGTAAAGCAATGGAGAATGGCCCCTGAACCCATTCGAACAAAGCTCCTGGCTCCTGACTTGGGCCTGGCCCAGCCGTAGCTGTCGTGGTTATTTCGGGAGCTGACCAGTGTGTAGATACTTCCCCTCTCTCTGTATAACTCTGCCTTTCAAATAAATAGCTACGTATTTAAAGAAAAAAAAATACAGCCCTTGACGGCCTCTGATCTCACTTCCTCTTGCTCACCGTCTCACTGTATTTCAGGTACCTTATTTTGTTTGTTTCTAGGTGATATAGTTGGTTTTATTTCTCTGGATTTTATTTGTATAGCTCCTGGAAAACGCCCTTGGAGCCTTTTGCAAATGTTATTCCTATATTATAAATATTTAGTCTCTTCTTTCTCCCCACTCCCACTCCACGCTCGTATCTGGGCCTACATATTCTTCTCACACTTCCGGTTCCTTCCTATCCTTCCTCAGCTTAAGCATCACCATGCTGTGAAGAGTTTTCCTGCCCCCAACCCAAAGAGAGTTTTCAATGATCCGCTTCAAGCACAGCCGTTCCTTTCACAGCATTGAATGCTTTGCAATGCTTGTGGTTCACAGTTGATTCTAGATGCATGTTGCCAAAGGACTGTCAACTACAGCCCTTAGAGAAGAACCACCGGTACCTAGCAGCCGGCCCTGTACCTTGCACACCACGACTACACAGTAAATAACTGAATGAATATGTGCTTGTCTAGGAGATGAGCTCAAAGCGTGAACTCTGCAAGAAACATAAAGTGCCTTGGACAGTTGTTCTTTCATTTGTTTGTTTTTAAATTTGCTTTCCTTTTCACTGGAAAATCAGATATACAGAGAGAAGGAGAGACAAAGAGGAAGATCTTCTGTCCGTTTATTCACTCCCCAAGTGGCTACAACAGTCAGAGCTAAGTCAATTCAAAGCCAAGAGCCAGAGCATCTTCCGGGTCTCCCACAAGTACAGGGTCCCAAGGCTTTGGACCATCCTTGACTGCTTTCCCAGGATAGAAGCAGCGATCTGAATGGGAAGTAGGGCTACCATGGTTAGAGCCGGTGCCCATATGGGATTCTGGAGCATACAAGGCAAGGAATTTAGCCACTAGGCTACCTACCGCACCAGGCCCTTGGCCCCTTATTGTAAGGAGAGGTTTAACCTGAGGATTTTCTCAAAAAAGTGCATTTTAGCATTGGATCCTAGAAAGGCCCATTTTTTTCTGAGCCATGCTTCCTTCTGAGTCAAGTATCTTTTCCTGTGATATTCCTGGAGAAGAATTTAGCTGGTACAAGTCAGTTTCTCTCCTGATTAACTCACGTGTGATTTTACCCACAGCCCATTTGAACCCACTGGGCCTGGGCACCACCTGCAGAAGGCTTTGTAAACATGTATCATTGATTTGTTTCCAGAATTCTTATAGAATTAACAGGTAATATAAACCCTGGAACACAGGGCAGGCCAAGTCAGAGTGGGAAAGACAGATTAAAAACACCATGTCTACTTGAATTCTATTTGAGTAAATTGTGAATTTTGTTTTTCTTTTTTGCATTGCAATTCAAATTGGATGATCCCTATCCTTATAAAAATATATTAAATGCAATCTCACATGTGTCACGCTTTGAGAGTTACAGGGAGTTTGTCGGTTCAATGTTTGGTCTGAGCGTACAAAACTGAATGGCAGCAGCATAGTGGGGTACGGGAAGAAGACAGAGCAGATCAGAGCATGAGCCAGCATGTCCAAAGTGTCAGCATCCCGTGGGGTGTGTGGGCATCCAAAAGGGAGGAAGCTGCTTCCTGTGGCTGGTCGAGGCAGGGTGCATTCAGTGCAGTCGGTATTGAGCTGAGTGATCCCTGAAGCCTGAATTAGGGAACATTTAGGTAACCCTTCTTAGGTCACATGGCTTTAAAACCCTCTCATTTAAGACATTTCTCCTGCAAAGTACACTATCACTTAAAAGCATGCACTGTGTCTTTGGGTAAATCCTTGACTGAATTCATTAGGCCATCAACTTGGTACACTGTGGATTGAATTAGTTCCATCTTCTTGCCTCAAAGGGCCGAAAATGATTAGTTAACTTGGTAAATGGAAATGTAATGGATATGTAGGGAGAGAATGTTGGGAAAAGGCATTTGGGTCTCTAGGGCCCTTCAGAGTGTATGGGCGTTACAAGGTTAGGCTCTTGGAAGCGAGAGCTTCCCTAAGTGGGTGTAAAATAGTGAAAGAAGATGGAAGGACGACTGGAGAGGTGCTGCCAAGAGAAAGTCTGCTGACTTTGTAGATTTGTTTCTTCTCTATTCAATCATCTTTCAGTGAGTCAGTAAATTAATTGAATGCAGTTGTTCAAATAGCCCAAAATAAAGTGACCAGCCTTGCCATATTTGAATATTCTAGAAGAGTGAGAAAGACGCTAGTAATACCTGACCTTTGTGTTTTCAGCCTGGTAAAGATCGCTCAATAAACTTAACTTGAGTTCTAAATAACAAAGTTGCATTTATTTTACTGGGTTCTTTGGCTAATTGCCTCAAACCATCTGTTTGTTTTGTAGAAAATTTTATCTCAACCAAGGAAAATCCTGAAAGCATTTCATTTAAAGCAGAGATCGCGATGTGTATTATTCCTGCTTGGAATATGAGTGCAGCAAAAACAAGAGTCAATTGTACTCGTGTTTTAAACAAGAGCAGGGTATCTTCTGGGCCTCACGTTGAGCCAGGTCCTCCATGGCTAACTCTACTTGCATGCTTCATTTTATCCTCACAGCCATCTGTGAGGGCCGTGTGCATCACCACCCTCATCCCACAGATGAACAAAAGGTTGATATCACTCCTGACTCATGGAATGCCTCACTACCTGTGTGGATCAAACCAGACTGGGCATCTGCATTTGTGTGCAGAGCCCATGATCTACCCACTGTGCTTTACTGCCACTGAAAATCAGTAGCAGCCGTCATCACTGTCAAACGTATTTTGGTGTCTAGTAAAAGGAATGGAGGAGCAAGAAGAGTTTTAGTGTTGGAAATATTATGCAAATTGGTTCTTTTGTAGTCATGCATGGTCAACCCACACTTTGACATCTGATTAGGAGTATGGACACCTAGCATAAACCTAAAGTCAGTACCCTTCAGTACTACCTCCAGAACCTGCCATGCAACTTGGGACAAATTGTTTAGCTCTCTTTAACCCATGTTGCCTCCTCATTCGTGACATAAAGGAGTTGTATAACTATGTAAATAAGAGGGCTTTTTAGCTGTAACATTTCAAGAATCTAAAATTTGTATAAAGGTCTTGAGGTCTGCATTGTAGCACAGTGGATAAAGCCACTGCCTGAAGCACCTGCATCCCATATGTTGGTGCTGATTTGAGTCCCAGCTGTTGCACTTTTGATCCAGGTCTCTGCTGATGCCCTTGGAAAGCAGAAAAGATGGCTTAGGAGCTTTGGCTCCTGTACTGATATGGAATACCCATCTCTGGCAGTTGTGGCCATTTGGGAACTGAGCCAGTAGATGGGATTTGTTATTTTCTCTCTGCCTCTTCCTCTTTGTATCTCTGCCTTAAAAAAACATTTTTTAAAAAAATGAATGAATAAGCAAAAAGTGTCTTCCCCACGCTCGTAGTTCTTGGTATTCATCTGTAATATCTCTTGAGGCACACTCTGAAGTTGCCTGCCCAATGATGTAGCTGAAGAACTTGCAAATGGATGTGGGCCAAAGAAAGCAAAAATGTACAAGCTGGCTACCTAGAAGCAGAGAAGCGACAGAAACATGAGCAAAGGACTCTTTCCTACCATTTCTTCATCATGTTTCCCTCTGATATCTTTTCTCACATTGCTCGTCGCAAGACACAAGCCTGCAGGTTTCTCAATGGACTCTGCGCTTTGATTCCGGTTCTTTCCGCGTCCTGTTGAAGGTCGGCAATTCCTCTCTGTAGGATAATCTGACAAAAAGCACATAGTGATTTGCATGATTGTACACTTATTTTTTTTATTTATTTTATGTGATACAGTTTTATAGGCACTGGGGATTCTCCACACCCCTCCCACCCCCCTCCCCCCATAGTGGATTCCTCCACCTTGCTGTATAACCTCAGTTCAAGTTCAGTTGAGATTCTCTCATTGCAAGCATTTACCTAGCATAAAGTCCAGCATCTTATTGTACACTTATTTTTTTATATAAATTCATCAATAAATTATGGCATCAGGGGTCTATTTCCCTCATAGATTGGATTAATAGGTAAAATGAGGAATGTAGAAGTCAATTTGAATTTCAAACAAATTGGATGCCCCCAACTTACATGGGACGGAGTTATACTAAGAATTTATTCCTTGTTTATCAAAAATTCATATTTAACTAGGTCCTGTATTTTTATTTGTTAAGATGGCTACTCATAGAAGGAAGAATTTGTTCTTTAAATTTTGGAGTAGAATTTAGATCAAAGGTGTCGAACACTGGAACACTTACAATGTGGGCTTACTTTGAAGGCTTTGCTCATTTTAATGTTCTAGTGTTAAACATCTGACATGCTATCAGTATATGTTCAGTGGGCATAGTTATGTTTGGAACATAAACGCACACACACATGCATGCACACACACACAGGTATACACACACCATGAAACTCATTCATAAAATCAGAGATCCTAATCATGATATAAGGACTTTTAAAGGGTATAGCATATTCTGGCCCACATCTGTGGCTGTTCTTTGAACTAATTGGGAAATACTGCATGCTGGCAGGCTTTAATCAAGAAATATGTTTCCCCTTAAGGGCGATTTGTCTAATTGGCTGTATAAATGTGTTTTCTCTGCTTTTGAAAGCTTTTTCCCATTTGCTAACAGTACAGCTTAGCCGCCCTGCCCTCTCCCGAGCCTCCCAAGGCTGGTGCAGTACTGAGTGCACCGACCCTTCGGATAAACTGGACAAGGCGGCAAGCTGAGATTCACCTCACCTTCCAGGCTGTGATTTTCTGCTCTCTGAAACTCTACAGGTTGATATCACTGATTCACAGCAGGGCCATGTCTGGGAGGGGCAGAAAGGCTAGCATAGGAAAGTCTAAAATAGGGTTCTGTAACGGTTTCAAGGTTCTCCCCATAACAAGCCTGTTGGTCATGGTGAAAAAGATTTGTCTTAAGAATATGTACATGTGTTTCTTCATTCAGTGGAAAACAGCCTCAAGCCTCCAAAGAATTTAACATTTGGCTATAAAACTTGAAATTCAAGTATAACACTTAGAGTCTCAAAAAGATATCTCACTAAATTATTTCCAAATGGGGTTTGAAGGCCACTTAATTTTGAGTAAAAGTTTCAGGATGCTGAGAAGAAAGATAAAATCCAGAAAGTTACACAGATCAACACAGGAGCCTGTCCAGGTTCCCTGTTAAATACAGAGAGCCTGACAATGGGTCAGGTCAAGAAGCCAAATGAGTCACGCTGATTCATACGTTCAGGACATTGCAAACACAATGCGTGAGGCAAGACGGTGGGATCTGTTCTCGGACTGTGCTCACTCCTGCACTGCAACCTTCATCACCCTTAATACCAAGAATGGGCCACTGAAGTCATCAGCAGGATGTGGCAGAAAACAGGTGCAAATAGGCATTGATGTCCTTCCTCCACTTAACCTTGAAGAAAAGAGAAGTTATAAAAGCCATGTTACTTCATTGTATTTTCCATAAATACGCCTTGATGAGAGTGCTTGCATTATTGACCTGCAACCTCATGCTTGATGTCATTGCAAAGCATTTGTTAAGGAAAAAGTGATGCCTTCTAGAAAGAAAGATGACACACTGCTACATGAACAGTAATGACTTGTAGCTCCTCTTTTCCTTATAATTAGAGCTGCTATTTCTTATTTATGCTCTAAGATGTGCTACTAGACATTTCACTTTTTTGGAAAAAAAAATAGCATATACTTGCAATGCAAACCTTAAGCATTATAGCTGCTCTTCCATTCAGTGAAGTCTCAGATATTCTTTTTTTTTTTTTTTGTTAGGTATATGGCATTTAGTTGGCTGAGACCCTATTTGAGGAAGAAAGGAGAATTGTGCTATCCAAGGAGGCCAAGAATAGATGAGGTGGCTGCATGGTGGACAGGGTTGTTGCTGGGAGGAGGAAAAGCAACTCTGACAATCTCAGAAGCCATCCTTCTTGCTCAGTTCTGGATCTTAAAATGTCCTTCCTATTGAGACTGCCTAATTTCTCACAACTTCTCTCTTCTCATCCTCTCCCTTCATTGAAAATAATAAGCATGTGGTTTAAAAGATGTGCAATTGGCCACACCACGAAGCAAAATCTGGCACAGTCCAATCATCAGCTACGTGCACACTGAGAAGTCAGAGGTAACGGTGCAAGTGACTGGGTTTCTTTCAGCAACCTGCATGGGAGAAATGTATGGAGTTCCTGGCTCCTGGTTTCACCTTGGCCCTGTCCTAACCATCGTGAGCAATCAGGAAATGAACCAAAGGATGACTCTCTCTCTCTCTCTCTCTCTCTCTCACACACACACACACACACACACGCATGCTCTCACCTTTTCAAAGAAAATACAATGAAATAAGAAAAGAATTCAGTAAAAATTATATTCTAATTTCCAGTTCATGTTGAGTTTTTGCTTTTCTTTTGAAGCTACTTCCATTTACATCCTCCATGTGTTTAAACTAAGCAAATCATTGCCGTTTGCTATCTGAATCTTTCTGGGCATTTATTGTATGGTTCAATACTTCATGCAGGAACAAAGTTTCCTTATTACTGTTACCAATTATCGTTGCTTAACGGTTTGAATTAGACATACTCAGTATTTACGCAATTCTGCTGAGGGTACAGTAGTACAGAAATTCTTAGGGGAACAGTGACCCAGTCCAAGGGTTTTACTTGAGTGTTCTAAGTTGGCATAATATTAAACTTTAAAAGTACAAGCCTGTATAACTGGCCAGCTAAACCAATCATGACTATTCACTTGTAAGAACTGGATCACTCAGTGTGAGTCTACCTGAGGAAAAGCCACAGCATGAACACTTTGTCTTTGCTGTATTTTTGAGTACTAATAGTCAACGTTCTAGTGCTGAGGCCAGGTCTGAAGAAGACAATGTTATGCTTTGAGCAGTAAGAGCCCACTGGAATGAAACAAGTTGAAAGGCAGTAGTTTAAGTGGCAGTAAAATATCTCAAAATTAAAAGAAAGTAAACCAAGAGATTCATGAACATAGATACATGTCTATTTAATTCACCTGCTTATAAAGACTTTTAAGGAAATAATTGTGTTAGTCACATGCCAGAAAGGTGAAGTAGAAAACTAAAATAATTACTGATTTCCAACTCTACAAATAAACGTAATAAGAAAAATGAAATGACACAACAATAATACCAAGATTTAGGCCTCAACCATCAAGCATTCCAGATGACAGACATTTTAAAGGGCTTTGCGCTTTGATAGAAAAATAAGTCACCTTTGAAATACAAATCAAATACTGTATTTATTATCAAAGCATTCCTTCAAAAACCAAAATAAAGGCCATGGGAGAGTTTGACAAACATTTCTTGTGATTTCTTGGTTACATTCATGTGTATTTTCAATTGATTTCCTAAAATAAGTCCAGGTGAATAAATATGACATCAGCATGGAAGACTGATGGGATACAGTCTTCTGACTTCATTTTATTCACAATTTTCCTCTTTGTAATTGTTTGAAAATTCTCTTCCACATTGTACATTGCAGATCTATTAAGGGAGTATGGTTAGCTATCACCCTCCTGTGTTGCTACATTTTGTCTTTGCCACCAACCGCCACTGGCATTTCTATAACTTTTCTCCCAATCTTCTCAATATCAGCAAACATAACTACATATTAAGGGAAGTTGTCATTTTCATCGTTTCCACGATTGTTTCTCCTGAAAATTAACCAGTTTGAAAGCCAATTGAAATGGTCATGTTTCCGACCCTTGCAACAACTTCGAAACCTACCCTGGTATTTGTACCATGGTGTGTCTCTGCCCTTCAATCCAACCATTGCAGTAATGTATACAATGAGGGCACAGCCTCTCCCTCCTCTCACCTTGTTGATTTCCAGGCCCTAGAAGTTAGCTGTGCTGACATTAGGAAGCCTGATTTTCAGATGCAGTTTGGTCTCCTTATATCGTCAAGCTATAATGAGCATGTGTAGCGTCCTGTAGCATCCTGGAGGTGTCTTGCTCTTGTCTCATTTTCCAAGAACAACCCAACGACCAACTCTCTGACTTTCTATTCCACCTTAAAGTTCAGAAATATTGAAAGCAAATCTGACACAAGCATTGGAACAACTGAGATATACTGACTTAGTTTCTATAAATTTAACACATGCATTTTGGCATTTTTCTCGCCCCCTCCATCCCAGGACTTCGAATATACATTTAGGGGTTGGTGCAGTGGTTCAGTGCTTAAATCCTTGCCTTACAAGTGCCAGGATCCATATGGGTTCCAGTTTGTGTCCTGGATGTTATACTTCTCATCCAGCTCCCTGCTTGTGGCCTGGTTAAGCAGTAGAGGACCATGCACCTGCATGGGAGACCTGGAAGAGGCTCCTGGCTCCTGGTTTTGGATGGACTTAGCTCCAGCCTTTCAGTCACTAGGGGAGTGAATTGGCAGACAGAAGATCTTTCTCTCTGTATCTTCTGCTCCCTGTAAATCTGATCTGCCTTTCCAATAAACATTTAAAAAGCTTTTTAAAAATGCATCTAATGGAAAAACAAAGCAAAACAAAACAAAACAAAACAAAAGGCCCAGGGCCAATGATAAACCCTGCTATGCCAAAATTCTCTCTCCTGGATAATGTGCCTGGGTAGACAGCTGAAGAGAACCCAAGTCCTGGAATCCCTGCTGCCCAGTGCAATTCTAGGCTCCTAACTTTGACCTGATCCAATACTGGCTGATGTACCCAGTCCATCCTTTTACTTTTCTTTTAAAGCAAGTCTGTGTTAAAATAAGAATAAGCCAAATAAAAGTATTATGAGGTGCTTTAGGGAAAGCCTTAAGATCATTTTATTTCCTGACTTTCCTGGTTTCAGAACAGAATCAGCGCTCTGAGAAAAAACAAACAAACCTGTAGCCCAGTAGTTAATATGCCCATGTCCCACATTGGAGTTCCTAGGTTCAGTTCTCTGATCTGTGTCCATTCTTCAGGTCCTGTCAATGCAGGTGGTGGGAAGTAGAGGAATTGGCCCAAGCCAATGGTTTCCTGATGCCTGGGAGGGAACCCTGAATTGTGTCTCAGCTACTAGCTCTGGTCTCAGCTGAGCTCTGGATGTTGGGAACATCTGAGGATGGTTCCAGTGGATAGGAGCTCTGCCTGTCTCCAATTCAATAGTAAATAAATGAGTAAGCAATATTTTAAAGATTCCTTTAGCTTTAAATTGTTTCCCTTTAGTAGTCCTCTATGAAGTCAATTTTGAAAATACAGAAGAATCAAAGAAAAGCTATGCATTATCTAATCACAAGAAAAAAAAAACTGGTAATTTCTCACTTTAGCTGCAAATATACCAAAATTGGAATGATACAGAGAAAAAAAGATTGCTGATGTATTGTTGTTTTTCTCTTTCACAATATAGTAATTTTAGAAGTGCCACCACTGTAAGTATACCATTTTGCAATCAGTTGATTTTGTTCTTGGTGTTTTGTATGAGCATCCTCTTCACTCTGCAAACCATTTAAGACATGGTAAGAATCATTCTTTCTAAGGAAAATCATTTTCCCTGTACCCAGAATTCTTTAAAATCCTTTCAAATATTTTAGCAACTTCAGATTCTCAGTAAACCAGAGATGTTTGCATCATCCTGAGTTCACAGATGAGGAACTGAGTTCTGGCAGAGTTTGCACCCAGCCAAAGCAGAGAAGGCACTGGGAGAGAGTCCACGGGCATCTACCTTCCGATTGCTCACGACGTCTCAGAAGACCAAAGAGCAGTTGATGAGCACCAAGCCTGAGTGTGACAAGCTGAACACCGGCCATGCTCATTCTCTCTCTTCCTCATGTTCACCACGTTTGTGCCTCGTATCTCCATCATCCCTCCTGGGTGCCATCTTTAAGCCATCTCTCCTGTAACTCAGTATAAAATGTTAATTTGCCAGTGAAAGCAGATCTTTCTCATACAGAAAAAATTTGAACTCTGTGAAAGTCAAGGCTGTGATTCAGACCCCGCCATCACTTTCACACTCGCAAGTTTTTCTCACAGTAGGAGCTGTTGTGATTTCTTCACACCAGAATCTCTGGTAATGATGGCTATGAGATTCTTGGGCCTCATTCAGAGACATGGAAATGTGATTTCTGGTAGCAGTCAGGGAAACACTTGATTTGAAATAATGTCTGCTTTTTTTTTTAAAGATTTATTTATTTTTATTACAAAGCCAGATATACAGAGAGGAGGAGAGACAGAGAGAAAGATCCTTCATCCGATGATTTACTCCCCAAGTGAGGGCAATGGCCGGTGCTAAGCCAATCCGAAGTCAGGAACCAGGAACCTCCTCCGGGTATCCCACAGGGGTGCAGGGTCCCAAGGCTTTGGGCCGTCCTAAACTGCTTTCCCAGGCCACAAGCAGGGAGCTGGGTGGGAAGTGAAGCTGCTGGGATTAGAGCCAGTGCCCACATGGGATCCCGGCATGTTCAAGGCGAGGACTTTAGCCGGTAGGCCATGGCACCGGGCCCAAATAATGTCTGCTTTTTGAGCTTAGATCAAATAGAGGCTCCAGGAAAACTTCCCTGTCCACTTGCTCTGTAACCAATTTGTTCCACTTTCTGGACTATCCTCGAATGACTGCTCTGAAGCAGAAGTGCTGTTTTCCTATGTGTCCAAATCCAACTTCCTCTTCACGGCCCCACTGAAAAACCCACCTTCTGCAATAATCTTACCCTAGCCTTTCTCTCTCTCATTCTTAAGTGCTTGCCATTTAGCAAGAGACAGCATTGCTCACCCTGCTTTGTAGCTCAGAAACAACATGTGTTCACTCACTATGTCATGTATACGTCAGCTATGAGTCTTAGAGCGACTACTTTTAACTGGAGGAAGTATGGAGTCTTTTGTGTTTCCAGACTCTTAACTTACACACACACAAACAGTGTGTGCATGTGTGTGTATAAATATCTATAAATTTAAAACAATAGGTAGTCTGCTAGATACCTGATTCAGGATTCTTCATGAACAGGGATGCTTTTCATTTCCTCTCTAAGGTTTCTCCTGGGTAATTGAACACCATAGGAGACACAGAACGAACATAAACCCTAGATTGTGTCCCTCCTCTGGCATCCAAATGAAGATCTATTTTATGCCTCTCGTGAGACCTATGTTGTAGTAAATGTGTGTGCTGCCATCATGGGCATAAGAGAAATGTTAAATAAAAACCATGATTGGGAGCAAAGATCAAAACTTAAAATTTAGGGGGAAATGAATCTTCATTCTGTTTAGTTAGCTTAGGGTACTAACTAGTTTCAGCCATCTATTTTCTACATTTAGCATCAAACTTTATACTGGACACAGAGGGAACCCACGTTGACCAGATAATTTATGCACGATGCAGAGTCAATTAATTTCAGCCAATTACCATTTTTATAAAAATGAAATTCAGTGTGCCGTAGATTTTACATTTCCAAAAAAGTCATTATTGGTATGATATATTCTGAGTTTTTTCATTACTTACTTATTTTATTATTCCATGATGCAGTTTATAGGCTTTGGGATTTTCCTTCCCCTCTTGCCAGATGCCCACTCCCCCCACCCCATTAATTTACCCTATATCATTACAGCAGTACTGTCTTTCACAATCAGTCATAAGTCCATCATTCTGGAATTGAAGTGTATCCTGACATTGCAGGCATGGACAGTGGCAAAGGGTCCGGCATGCTATTGTCAAGACACATCCAACAGTTTCACTGAGAGTCCACCCTTGATTTGGAAGTAGAGATGCATATGCCATTATATCTTCACATCTGTACGTAATAGTCTAACACACAGTTATTTACATCACCTTAAACGAAAAGCCATAACACAAAATCAACAACAGGAAGAAAAATGGAGAATTTAAACGTGAAGATAAATAACATGCTGCTGAATGACCAATGTGTCGCTGAAGAAATGAAAAAGAAAATCATAGACCTTCACCAACTCAAGCTTAAAACACAGAGTCGGCAGCGCTGGCCAAGCACATTTGTAGGAATTCTATTTCATGCAGCACAAAAGCATTAACCAGGATGCCCTGGTGCTCTCTTCCTGAGAAACACAATTCACTGTTTGAAAGCACCACATATCTAGAGAGCCTGAGAGAAAGGTGGAAATGATTTCAACACATTTTTCATTACTCTTAAGAAGAACAGAAGAAGTTTGAAAGCTTTGGAGCTGAGTATTCCAGAAATTCTGCAGAAGGTTAGCTAAAGCCAATTACAGCTGCTGTAAATGGGATTTCACTCCTCACTCAGGGTCCCCAAGAAGAACAGATGGGCTATCGTGTGGGACCAGGGGTTGGTTTCTCTCAGTCGAGCGGGTAAGCATGAGGCTTTGTCATGTCTCATCTCTCAGCGGGTGTACGTAATTGAGGGACTGCACACTGCTTCTTATACCCACAGCAAAGACCCATGGGAGCCAGTTTACACCGGGGCAGGAGGGAACTGAGGTGACCGTGGCACCCTCTGGTTTCCAGCTGTGGCCTGTATGCTGCAGCTTTGATGGCAAAATTACCATGAAGCATTAGAACAGTCAGTATTTTATCATATATTTGGACTGACACACTTGCAAACACTGTTTATCAGTGTAAGTGACCTGCATTTGCTAATGCATTGGTAACATTTGTGAGAGGAAGTGTTTTTGTGGCTTTTTTAAACCCTAGGAATCTCAAGAAATGAGAGGGAAGGAATTGATTTCAGGTCATTTGCTGTCTATAATTAGAGGTCATTGGAGAAGTTCCTGTTGTAAGGGTTGCCACCTCTGTGTCTCTGTGACCACCTATGGAGGCGGCTCTCATTTGCACAAGAGCAATCAGACCCAGCCTCTGAGTGACAGCAGTGATGAGCGATGTGTGGGGTGAGCGTCATTAGCATGCCTTCCTGGGGGAGCCCCGTTCCCCTGCAACATCTGACCTCCTCTAGACACAGTTCACCTATGTTCCGAAAGTTGCCTTTGAAGTCATCAGGTGCAGCCCCACACCTCGTTTATCAAATTAGGAGTCTAGGGCACCACAGAGCAAGCAGTTCTGTCAAGCTGGGGCCAGCACAAGACCCAGGGCTGCAATCAGGTGCCTGACCTAAACACATCTTGGCTTCTTCACTGTATGTCTAAACTATGTGCATACACAGCATGCCAGGGAAACATGGCACTTAGCTGGATTAAACTGAGCTGCCAACCAAATGCTGCATGCTTTCCTACAGTGAATACAAAAGCACTTTATTGCTTTCCCTCATCAAAGCAGGCAGCAGCTGCTCAAGCCAAGAGGCAGGTGAGAGAGAGGCTTGGTAAAGGTCTAATAGTGACTATGACCTGACTTGTGTTTTGAGCTCTTCAGTTATTCTAATATTAGGTAATCCTGTCTATTTCACTCATGGTCTAGATGATTATAAATAAGCATAGATCCATTTTCAATAAGTGTTTTAATAAAATGACAGTAAAATAATATGAAAATAAAACATAATATTATTTAAGTAGAACCTATTGGGATATTTTTAATTCAAGCCACCATTTTTGCAGAAAATGTTTCCCTGTCTCCTTTGTGTCTGCAGAGCGTCTACTTGAGCAGTGTCATGAAGAGACAGCACAAAACCCGGAACTTTCATGTGGCTGCAGGGACCGCCGTCTGCTCCTCTCCCCTTTGGAAGGAAGTCCGGGGTTCATTTGCTCACATTTCAGCCCCCAGCAGTGGATTGGGCAGCTTGGTTTGTTTCCTTTGTTTCTTCCGTGAACCTGACACATTTTCACAGAGGGCAGAAAAGAGGACGCTGCTCCTGCTGCCCTGCCCACTTCTGCTGCCAGGGCTCCAGGCTCACATGTAACAGTGAGTGGGAGTCCCAGTTCAAACCTTCTGTCTTCCTAAGGGTTAACAAATGGCCTTCCTCCCAGGAGGATGAGTGAGAAACACCCAGCCAGTGTGAGAAATGGCTCTGGCTGGCCCAAGGATCTTTGCCTGGGTGTGCATCCAGAGGAACACACAGGCAATGCCAAGCTTGCTGTTCTGAGCTGGTGTCCAAATTCCTGGCTACAGATGTGAGCCGTGGCCAAGAGGATTCTAACAGTCTCACGGAAACAACATCTGATGTTTGTGCTGTTTCTCTAGAGGGCTCATTCAAACCCCTGCTGCCTAAAACAGGCATAAAAACACAGCCTTGGAACCACTGAAGGGAGGTGTTGATCCTGAATTGCAGTAACCATTTGAGTCTCATATATTTCTGTTTCTGCCCTGATATCTGTGTGTATAAAGAATGCCACCCTTATAAGCCTTTCCTCATTCTTTCATGGAATAGTTTAGACTCCTCATGTCCTAGGAATGTGGCATGTGGCTACTGTGGTGGCTACTGCATATTTTGTAACAGTTAACCAACAGACTCTTTCTGCCCCCACCACAAGCTGTGGCTATTCAGAGTAATCAGGATCCACATAATGAACTAGACATGGAGTTTGGGTGAGTGAGTTTCCACAAAGTGTGACTGGGACCTTCCTGGGGACCAGGTAAGGAGGCAGAATGCTGGAGCTCTCTTCATCCACCTTCACCAAAACAGCCCTGTTCAACACTTGTTACTGTTGCTTTAAAATGTATTGAACTTAGCTACAAGATTCTTTTGATGAAAAAGCCAAAACAACATCTGATTTTACAAGAAAAATTCAGATGTGCAAACTACATACTGCAGTATAAATACAGCACATTCTTAGAATTATTTATGGTTATTTGGATATTTTCAATCACCACTTTTGTGTTGACTACTACAAAACTCTACTGCCTGTCCCAACACAATTCTCTCAATACAGTTGAGCACTTCCTATGCAACAGGACTTGTTGTAGGCACTGAAAGCAGAAGGAAATATCCATGTGGAATATTTACAGCTGCTCACAAGGTTTCTCGAGTTCTATTGCTTTGACGTAAACCAAAGTTACCATCTTGTTTACATTCCTAAGTTGTTACCACCCAACTACATTCACTGCATATACAAAAATAATTTCCTTAATTCCCCTGAACATTTTTTCAAGTCCCATATTTCATCATCAGGATTTCTTTCTTTTTATTTATTTGTTTTTTGTTTTTAGGTGATGCTTACAGAGTTGAATAGGGAATGGAGACTCTAAGGTGGACTATGGCAGCCAATGGACATTGAAAGTGCTCATTCATCTTTGGATGAGTGAGATTGACAACATTTCAGAGCTATCAAAACCACCTAGGCAAAACCCTCAGACTGTATGCCACACTGGGCCCTGGGTCGACGTTGCGTGGCCGTTCCCCATCCCCTGCTGCTGGGGCAATTGAGTGGTGAGGTGTGGCTTCTCCCCTCATCATCAGTTTTGAGACTTTGTTTTGTTTCACTCTGTGAATCATTTTCTCAGTGCTACTCGCCACTTTGCCCTGATTCAGGACTTCGAATCATTTATATCCGGATTACAACAGCACTGCCTAGATTTTTCTTTCTAAGCAGAGGATTTTGAAACACAGTGATGGCCTTGAAATTGAGGGAACCTGAGGGGAATCAGGGAATGCATCCCTCTTGAGGCACCAACAGCTGGAAACCCAGACTTAAGAGAAGGGACCCGGTCTTCCTGAATCATGACAAAGAGAGTCACGAAGCCTGTGGCTTGAACATGTGACCAGGACTCTGCACTTTCCCTGCTGTGCCACGGTAACCCCATCAACAGCCAGAAGGAATTTGATGAGAATTTGGTGATGTTGCAATGTTCTCAGTAGGAAGTGACCTGGAAAACAATTGCACTGGCACATTGACCCCGTCCTCCATTGTGCCTCTCTAGTGCCATCTGAAGTCCCTACTCAAGCTATGCCTCCTTGCCAAAAATGTAAACATGCCCACAGATGTGGCCGCCTGCTGTCTTCTTCCCACATCCTTTTGGCTGTGCCCAGGAGTTTGCGCACTCACACTGCTTGGACCCTTCCTTTCCTGGAGACTTCCTTACCACTGTTTGGTTCAGGACTTCTGAGTATTTGCTTCTCAGAAGTTACAGACAGTGCACAGATGCAACCTTTGTTGCTCTTTTTTCTTCTGTTTCAGACACGTAGTCATTGATTCTTCCCTTACTCTGGAAGACATTCTTACAAAAGTCCTGGCATTTCTGTTCTGTATGAGGAGCATACCAACACATCTATCCATTTCTCCCATTCATGTTGAAATCACATTTGCAATACACTGAATACAATAATCCTCTCATGGAAGAAATGATAGAAGCAGTTTTCCAGGACTTCCTTCCACAGGATGGCTGGGACAAGACAATAGAGGAACCCTATCATGACCTTTAATGTTTCTCTTTAATGCAATGTAGAATGGGAGGAATTATAGAGAGTGGTATGCCAAATAGCTCTCACTGAGAGCTTTGAACTTTCAAGTTTTGCAGTCTATCAAATCAGGGGCAGTATTTTGTTGACTGCAAAATAATACTATGTTTTTTAAAGAAAAAAAGACACATGCTTTATAAGAGATGTTACTGGGGACTTAATCTGCAGTCTGATGCCAAAAAAAGGAAATTTTAATGAGGGTTTCCTGGTTCAATTGTCTCTTCTCCAACTTCACAATGTTTGCAGTCACATAAGGTTAAGATAATGACCATCAGGTCATTCCATTCTTCACATTTCTGGTCAAAGATAAATGAGAAAAGGCTTCCCTGCTGTGAAAACATCCTTTTTTTTATTATTAATACTGAGTGAGCAAGAATGTAAGCACATTTGGCTGTCGAGAAAACTAACAGAATTGGAAATGTAGAATATTAAAGCTCTAAGTCTAAGATCAGGCTTTCAAAGAACAAGTGAGTAAAAAGAAAGAAAATATTATAAAAGAAGAAACAAAGTTGAGGTGAAAGCCAATCCATATACTAAAACTGTAATGTGATACCAATTTGTTCCAACGGTGTGCCCAAGTGACCAGTGCATGTTTTGCCATGTAGAACATAATTAGATTGCTCCAGAAAAGAGGACTGCTCACTCAGACTGTCCCAAAATAATCTGAGCTCACACTGTTAACCTAAATTCCTAACATTCGATGCATATGCAAAGATTTGGCAGTGAACTTCACATCTTGTGACATGTTTTATATTCTTATATTTTGCAACATAGCTTTTACTATATGCTTATATTTTTATCCTTGTTTATTTCATGTTGTTACACTTAATATATAAGATAATCCCAAACCTGGTTGGAGAAGTAGATATAAAATCTGCAACACTGGGTCAACTGACTTAACAACAGTTAGTAAACTACGTCATGGTGGTGAAAGACAGGAGGCATTTGTTACAAAGTACAAAGCCAGGAATCAGGAAGCTATTACTTAATTCCTGTGCTTGGGGAATTATGGGTGAAAACTCTGGAAGACTGGATTGAATCTGGCTTGAAAGGGAGTACCAAAGCTGAGGTCTCTAACTAGTGGGTGGTAACTGTGACCTTTCTTTAATTAGTTAGCAATATTAAGTTCTTCAAAGAATTTTGATAATGGCAAACTGGCTTTCAGTCTGTCTATATGCACATGGTAGTTACTTCTTGTTTCAGGTCTGGAATTCTTGGAAAAGAAACCTTTCATACGACACTGAATATTCAGATGTTATCTATCGGGGAAATAAAGACTGCATGAGTCTGATGATCAAAACCATGTGGGAATAGTGATTAGGCACCTTTCAGGGACAGATACACCACTTGCTTATTTCACAATATTAATCTTAGTACAGATGAATTTTCAAACATAAAAGCGTGTTAAAAGGTTACACTGAAGGAGGAAGGCTAGGCAACAATGGGAGACAAGGACCTACTGGTATGGATCATCTGTATTCACGGCATTGCTTAGGGGCTCGGATCCATTTACAAAGGATAACGGCATCCTAATGTCCAAAGTACCTAACCCAATTACTTGTACATAGTATGGCTCAATTGTGTTGATGGCTCTCTCATCATGTAGCATCATGGAGTTGAGCAATAACGGAACTGGTAGGCACAAAATAGATGCTCACTGGTAAATTGCCATCTAAGAAATGGGATGTAAAGTATAAAATTTTCTCATTGCTTCAGTGGTAGGGGAAAAATTAATGAAAGCACCTAAAACTTTTTGAAACACAGTGCACTGTCTTTGAATAAACACTCTGGGGAAAAGCCATGAATGTATGTACTTCTAGAACAAGAAGTGTCCATGTAAGCATTCTCATACTAACCAAATACTTGAGTGGACATTTTCTGACCACTCAAAAAGGGAAACAACAGCCAAAGAAGGTCACTCCAACTTTGAAAAGGTTGTCTGTGGTTTTGATTTTCTTTCGTGGAACAAAGCATGTGTACCCAGCTTCACCATTAGGATAGCGTTGGTGCTATAATGATCAGCTTGGGCCCAGCCAGAATGAATTAACGCAAGTATAAATCCAAAAGCCCAAATCCTCTGTCTGGGCATGGACCTACAAGTTTCCAAGCAAAAGAATACAGCTCATTTTTCATCCAAACCTTCTTGAGAACCTCAGAAGTTCTATGTCATCAGTGGGAAATCAGACACATTCCTCTAAAGAAGCATAGAAATGCGTAGCTCTTGATAAGCAGTATTAACTATGCTATGCTCCCTTTGAACAGACAGTTCATGTTAAACCTGCAAACCACAGTGATGAAATCATTTGTGACTATCGGCTTCTAGGGGGAAAAAAAAACAAGCCCTGTGTTCAAAGTAGACTTGATAATTAGGAGAAGGGGCTGTAATCAAGAATCCACACACAGACAGCTCAGACAGAAAGAGGACCATTTGGTGGAGAAAGGGTCTTTGACTCCTTTGATTGTGTGCAGCACTAATAATGTTGGCGCAGTTTGACTTCTCAAGGCTGGAATGTGACCAGTGCATTTGCAATGCTGATTGGCTTTGAGGAAGGTTTCTGAAAAGAAATCCATACATAAAAGTCAATTAAAATCTTCAACAAAACTTAGTTTCTATAGGTCAGAGCTTTGTGGCTTGGGAAACAGAAGCCTACCTGTTCCATCTTTGCCCATTTGTCTGTTTTTTCTTTTTTTTTGTTCCTTTTGCTCTTCCTGCTTTCTCTCTCATCTCTTCATCTTATCCTTCCTTTTTATGCTATGCCTCTCTTGGAATTAGATTTTCATCTTCAAACGCTGCATTTGGAAGAAAATGTTGAATTTTTAAAATACAATAAGCTGATTTGCAATCAGTGAATGCACACCAGTGGCACAGGACAGGTTCTGAATGGCACTCACATCGCGCTGATGTGAATGGAAGCATGCAGGAGCGCCGGTCTTTGTAGACTTCTGGCAGTACAAGGAGAAGTGAGAAAATAAAGAAAAGCTCTCCATGAGTAGTGTGATCTGTGAAGATGAGACAGAGACCCTGGGATCTCAGCAACTGGGAAATACCCCTAATGAACTCTCTCGCTCCATCTCCTCTGAGCTCCCTCCCAGAGCAGGAAAGACTACAAAGCCAGCCAGCAGGCTTGAAAGTGCAGCGAGTAGGAAGAAGAAAGACAAAAGTCCCAGGCTGAAGGGAAAGTCTGAATTAGTGATAAGCTGCTGCATCCCCCATGCAGAGGCCTCTTTCAATTCCTGTGCAAAGTATTTTATTAAACACACCACACTCTGGGATAGTGTTCTTCGTTAACTTTCTTTCAATAATATGGTTGCTGGAAATAGATCGAGTTTTCCACTTATCTGCGTGCTATGTAAACAACCACTGTAGGCTAGTGAGGCAAACAGCAGGGTTACATTTGAAGAGTCTTGTTATATTTATATCAAATCTGGAAAAACACTCATTAGCCATGTTCAGAAGCTCACACAAAATATGAGCATGAGGGAATCTTGGATCAGAACATATTAGGTGTGAAAATTGATTTACCTGTTTTACAGTCTTATTATTTTTCTCCCCCCTCTCTCTGATTTCATTTCCCTTCTTTTCCAGATCTGTATACAAAGCATGTAATTAACTGGCTCAGTACAGGGCGAAACCATTTACTCTGTTTAGACACTGAAAAAGAATCAGAAAGCCAAGCCACCCACATCCCAACAACAGCAACTCCACAAGGTATTTCACTGGGTTATCCTCTTTGGAGAGCTGTGTGCCTGGTCCTTGGGAGCAGCCTTTTTTTCAAATGTAAATATTCAACATCCAGAATGATTGATTTGGATCAGCCTTCCTGCAGCCACATGTTCCTACAGTCAGGCTGCAGGGCACAATGGGCTCCCCTCTGTGCAGAGAGCAGAGGCAGGGCTGCAGGACTGGGCAGCAAGAGTGAATTACTCACTGGAGATGAAACACAGTAGCCAGAGCTCCCGCTGTTAGAAATCCAGTGTCTGAAGGTGGAGGGCTGAGGCAAAGCACTGGCACAATGCCTCTTTATATTTATAATACATCTACATGCACACAATAATTTAGAAAATGTATATTTCTTCCTAGTTAAATATCACACCTGGGGAAAATCTTACAAATTCTCAGCCAGTTAAAGACTACAGAGCCCCAATCTCCAATGCAATGGTTCCACTGAAACATAGTTTGGTTTCTGATGATTCAAAGGCCTATGAAAGCTTTATAGAATTTGCTAGCTGTAAGACACTAAGTAAGTTACCCAGCCCATTGGAGGTGATGATTTACATGCAAAATGGGTGTAATGTCTATACTCACCTCAGGGACACACTGAAAGCAGGAAACTCAATCACACAAGGACTTGTTTAGCACACAGCCTGGCACAAAGAACAGTCAATACATGTTGGTTATTATTAGTATAATCTTGTAAAATCTTTCATTATGAAAAAAAATCTAATGACTAGAAGTACAGTAACATGGCATTTGGTTTTTAAATCTTTGGATTGTGGAATAGTTTCCAGTTGTAAAGAATTGTAAAGCTTGGAGAACATTCCTATGCACGCTTGACTCCATCCTCCCAGTATTGCAGGTTACCTAATCATGATACCTTTGTCCAAACCAAAAAGCTGGCATTAATACATCCCGGTTCACAAGCCTTCACGATTCTGTGGATTCTGCAAGCTTGACTACTACGGCTGCCTGCCAGCGACAGGATCCCACATGAAACAACCCCTCACATTGAGTCTTCACCTCTCCTTAGTTTCCTGTGGCCAACATCAGTTTCCTAGACCTCCCCTGTGTTTCCTGATCTTGATAGCTTGAATAATACTAGTTTCAAAGATTACCTATTTTGCAGCACACATAGAAATCAGCTTCATTTAATATGTTTTGCCATAATTAGACGAAAGCTACCAGTTTGGGGGAGAAAATATCTGATATTCAGTGTTCCTCTCTCTTTAAATCAGGACTATATGATATCTGCATAAATTATTGCTGGTGATGTTAACAGTCCATGAGTTACTGTCTGCTCAGTTTCTGAAGTATAAATTACGATGTGGGTCTCCAAATCCATCCCAAGAGGAAGAGAATCAAACTCTACACACTGTGATTTTTTTAAACATAGTTTTAGAATTCTATTCTAAGGAACTTTTGTCACTTTTCCCTCATGCATTGATTTATTTATTGATTGATTTGTTTGTTTCAGTGGGGAATCACTTAGAGGTTAGTCATTAGTCTTGAGGTCATAATTAAATACTATATTACATTGCTGCCCAAACTATTCCAACTTTGGCTATTGGGAAAATAGCATTAGTGCATTCAATTGCAACGAACTGAAAGTGTTTTTTGTAGCATGGTTTCAATAACTGCTGTAATGAAATCTGAATGGAAAGGGAATTTGAGCAGCATTTGTTAATAGAAACTGCTAGGGAAGATGTAGTAAGAGGGTTGCACAATAGGTACAATTCACTGCAGACAAGCAGTCCAAGGTGTGGTTAGACCCCTTAATGAAGGTAATGGAACAAAGATTTTGCTTGGTTGCACCTAGTGGTTTTGGGAAGGGGCTACTCATCAACCAATATCAACTTTGTGATTTATCCTCCGCTGCTTTGGGAGTGATGTCTGACTAAATGGATCAGGAATATTAACACAAATAATATAAAATTTAAATTTTGCTGTCACTCACTGATTTTACTATCATTCACTGCAATTTGAGAATCAAAATCTTTACCATTGTGACAATGAAGACTCCGATCTATAAGGTACGATCCTAAGCATGAACTACTAACTATAGCATCTAACAAGGGTGGAAAGTCAATTTTGTAAGCAACGTAGATTTGTTTTTGTTCTTATGACAAAGAAAAGAGAAAAAAAATTACAAACTTTGTAAGATTGTTATTGGCAGAAAAACTATAATAAACAAGTTTTACCAGAGGAAATGCTACATTAGGTAACGAGGGAGCATCAAGGGGCTAAAGTCAGCCAACCCCCAAGCTGTGTGCACCACCCAAATCCTTTTTTGCGAATTCAGGATAACTTAAGGTTTAGCATACCCACTGCCCTCATGTAGCTAAGCCTCACTTTGCAGCAATATCAGATGCCACGATACCTCCTTGAAGATAATTAGGGACACTGCAGCCCACCCTGCAATCTGCTTCTTCTGAATCTTTCATCAGGGCCTAAGAACCACCACACACCATCCTATAAAGAGAACAGTCTGAGCAGGGGCAATTCCCCTTTAGGAGATTCCCTGCCCTGATGTCCAAGCCAGGACTATCCTTTGGTTTTTTTTTTTTTTTTTTAAAGATTTATTTTTATTATTTTTTCATTGGAAAGGCGGATATACAGAGAGGAGAGACAGAGAGGAAGATCTTCCGTCCGATGATTCACTCCCCAAGTGAGCCGCAACGGGCCGATACTATGCCGATCCGAAGCCAGGAGCCTCTTCCAGGTCTCCCACGCGGGTGCAGGTTCCCAAAGCCTTGGGCTGTCCTCAACTGCTTTCCCAGGCCACAGGCAGGGAGCTGGAAGGGAAGCGGGGCTGCCGGGACTAGAACCGGCGCCCATATGGGATCCCGGGCGTGCAAGGCGAGGACTTAACCACTTGCGCCACCGCGCCGGGCCCTATCCTTTGGTTTTTTTAAGGAATATCGATTCATTGATTGTCTCCATCTATGTCTCCTCTCTGTGTTCTTACAAGAGGTAAAAATAATCTAGCTTGGTGGTTATAGTGGTAGTTTTGGTGTGTGGTGGTAATGATGGAGAGTTTTTTATGATTCCATTCAGGGCTTCTAACCTCCATAATGTAGGGGACTCTAATCTCCACAACAGAACATTAAATTGTTTAGCAAACCCACCCTAATTTGCATACAAACACCATGTAATATTTAGTTCATATACACTGGATGTGCAAAATCTTTAGAATTAAAATAGAACAGACACCTCTACTCTTGGCCTGCTGCTTGGTATTTTGCAATTTCTTAATGCAATTGTGCTCCGATGCTATTGGATATGTTCTTAAACTGTTAACACTTGTAAAAATTGAAATAGTAAGTACTTTTTGAAGATGTCTTTATTTTTATTTGAACAGCAGATTTACAGAGAGAAGAAGAGAGACAGAGAGAGGCACCTTTCATCCACTGATTTATTTCCCAAATGGCCCCAGTGGAACAGAAATGAGCTAATCTGAAGCCAGGAGCCAGGAGTTTCTTCCAGTCTCCAATATGGGTGCCGGATCCAAGAACCTGGGTCGTCCTCTGCTGCTTTCTCAGGCCATAAACACAGAGCTGGATTGGCTACAGAGCAGCCAGGACAGGAAACGATACCCAAATGGGATGCTGCTGCCACAGATGGAGGATTAGGTTGTTGACTGAGACACTGCATTGCCCCTAATTCAGCAAATATGAAAGATAAATGTTTCATGTTTCTAAGTGCATTTGGTATGAGAAGAGCTGCCTTGCCTTGTGCCCTATTCCTCTCTCTCCTCCCTGTCTCTCCTTTGCTGCCTGTCTCCTTCCACCTGATTGACCTCTTTTCATAACTGAGAACTCAGCTCAACTCTCAAGTTCTCATGGTGCTTCCAAGGATTACTCATATATAGGTCATCATTCTTATTCTCTTTGAAAACACTGTTGGAGGAGCAGGGGCGAGCAAAGTACTTATCTTCTAGACTCTTAAATTTATGCATAGGAGCTTGAAAAGTAAACTAACAAAAGACAGATTAATGGGGAAAAAAATGTACAGTACTTTATTTTTTAAAGTTTATACGCAGGGCCCAGCGCGGTGGCGCAAGTGGTTAAAGGTCCTCGCCTTGCACGCCCGGGATCCCATATGGGCACCGGTTCTAATCCCGGCAGCCCCGCTTCCCTTCCAGCTCCCTGCCTGTGGCCTGGGAAAGCAGTCGAGGACGGCCCAAAGCTTTGGGAACCTGCACCCGCGTGGGAGACCCGCAAGAGGCTCCTGGCTTCGGATCGGCATAGCATCGGCCCGTTGCGCTCACTTGGGGAGTGAATCATCGGACGGAAGATCTTCCTCTCTGTCTCTCCTCTCTGTATATCCGCCTTTCCAATGAAAAAATAATAAAAATAAATCTTTAAAAAAAAAGTTTATACACAGAAGAAACTTAATAGAGTAGGTTGGACTATATAACTTCTATTTGTCTCTTCTTCTCTATATAACTCCACATTTCAAATTAAAATAAATCTTTAAAAGGAGGTTGGGAGAGGGCGGACATAATGGCTCTAAGATTCCTAGTGCCAGTGTTCCATTTAGTTGCCAGCTCTATATGAAATATTGTATCCTAGCAGCTCCACTTTTGATCCAGCTCCCTGCTTAAATCCTGGGAAAATAGAGGAGCATGGCCCAAAGCCTTGGTACCCTGCACCCATGTGGAAAGCCCAGAATGAAGCTCCTGGCTTCATACAGGACCAGCAGATGATATTGTGGCCTTTTGGGGAGTGGACCCAATGGATGGAGGATTTTTCTCTGTCTGCAGCTCTGTCTTTCAAGTAAAACAAAGAAGAAATATTTTGGTTTCCAGGGACAATACTTCGTGAGGAAGACTTAGGAAAGACATAAAGGAACTAATGTATGTGAAAGGAAGATCGGTGTTGCAAACTCATTCTAATTTCAACCCCCTGCCTTCTCTCTTTAGTCAGGGGTGACTGGAGAAGGGGCAAGGGCTGGAGTGAGTTCATCTCTTACAAAGAGAATCTTGTGCCCTTTTTGGCAGACAACAGGGAGAATCTTCTTGCATTTGTTATCTGTTGTACTCAGCACACAGTCACCTTCGGGCCAACAGGCATATTTGGGGAGGCGGATACTGCTCCTGCTTTAACAGAATTATCTTGACCACGGAGACATTTCCCATAATTTTATAAATTTATGTAATAGGACCCTCCCCTACAAGTCCCTAATCTCGTTCAGGGCAAGAATCTTGTGAGTTATTCTCTCTGGCTTACTCAACATCCTGCCTAAGTCCTGATTGAGTATGTTTATTGCTCAGTAGTCACTGGTGTAAATAACATGCAAGCAGATAATGCATTGTTGTGTGCACTAAGACAAATAGTCTTTCTCTTTTAAGGTTTTAAAACATAATCAAGGTAGATATTTTATTGGGATAAGGGCTGATACACTTTGACTGTTTTGCTAGTAGAAATAGTTATGGGACGTAATTAATGCCAGGCTTTATAAATTACTTGTGTTTTTATATGCCAGTTTGTTCTAGACAAACACCTCTGTGTCACCCCACACTATGTTATCTCTGAAATTTGTTTTGTGTAGTTTATGATTTTACCTTTTCCACCAAAGTAAGGGATGTACTCCATAAATTCACACTGAGGTTACTGGAAGCAGACAAGCAAAAGTCTCCCAAAGTTCAACTGGATCACCCTTCCCTCATGCTGAGGCTGCCATCAGAAATCAGTTTACTCTATTTCAGTCACACGTTTGCCTATGGTATGCTTTCACAAAGGGAAATGGCATTATCCCCTTGTCTTTAAAATCACCTATGCTCCCTCACATATAATACAATGTTATAATCTGTCCAATTGGTCCATGAAAGGTTCCCTGGCTATTTCTCTGTTGAGATCCCAGATCTTACATCCCTCAGAAAAGGTAAGATACATTCTCCTGCCATTAGCTCCTGTTCCTGGATTGATGTCCCAGCCTGAGGGATGGTTCCAGGTAGAATAACCCTTATTATTTCCACTATGTGGAGAAGCAAACAGTCTCACCAGGAACAGCACAGATTCCTTTGCTCTGGGATCCTCCACTTCCTGTGAGGGCAGGAGAGCACCACCCCTCCTATGGACACGCCTTGGGAGCGTGCTTCTGCCCAGCCATCGGTCTCTGTTCCTCTATTCTCTTGGTTCCTCAGTGGAACACCTTCTATCAGCTACCCCTCTGAGACACATATAGCACAGCATCCTTTCAAGGAGTTTGATCATGTACAAAATACCAAGAAGAAACACCATTATTTGCCTCTTCCATTTTATATTCTAAAAAATTCTGCAAAGCAATAAAACAATGAAGAACTATAAACTATGAAGTCTGGGGTGGAGTGAGTACCTGACACATAAATATATGCTCTATTTAACATAAGATCTTAATATGGATAACTTTCCACCAGTAAACAGTGGCATCTTGAAGGTTGTAAACATGGCCCAGTTTTGATGTCAAGGAGTCTAGCACAGTCTGTGATATGGCAGGTTCTTATTTATCATGGAAATAAGGACGGAGAGGTGAACTGATAAAGGGAACAGTGAAGAGATGAAGGTAGGAAAGAAAAAGAGATAGTTAAACAATTTGATAATAGGCAAACACACACACACACATACACATACATACATATGTGTACATATATATGTGTATGTATATGTATACACACATACACACGTGTGTACACACATATACATACATATACACACATATGTTCACATAGAGGAAATGTATAATGGAGACTAGTACAGGGAAAGTGAAGATATGTTGCAATATGCATCTCTACTCCCAAATAAAAGGAGGACTCTCAATGAAACTGTTACATATCTTAACAATTTAATACTAGATTTTCTGTCATTGCCTATTTCTACCACTGCTTATATCTTTGTATATACCTACACTTCAATAGCAGAATGTGGAACTTGTAACTGTTATTGAAGGACTATATTACTGAAATTATATGGGGAGGCGAATGGTGGGAGAAGAAGGGAAGAAGAGTGGGATGGGAAGGTGGAAATTCCTATACCCACCAAACTAAATCATGGCAAATAATAACAACTGGGAAAAAAAAAGCTGATAGTGAAGAGGAATCCAATTGTCCAAATGAATACAGTATTCAGGAAACAAATATGGAAAGTATGGCAAGTATGTTGCTAGAGTTCAAAGCTTAGAAGACAGAACATGGACTTGAATTCATAAAGATGACACTAAAGTACAGCAGACGTGGGAAGCTCCTCAACAAGACGGCACGTATCTGCCAAATGCGCAGCTGTTCTTCAAGGGACTGTCTGCAATTAATCCGTCTGTGATGACTCCAGTCTGCAGTCACACAGGGTGGCATTTCATCCACAAACTAGGAAGCAATCTTGTGTACAATGATGAGCTAAAACTGCTTCTCTCTGGAGAGTGAAGTAGTAGGGAATCCTGAGGTTGGTAGATATTGACAGCAAGAGCTGGGGCAGTTTTTTCAGATCCAGTGGAAACAGCAGAAGTAAAGAGTAAGTGGCATCTCCACCATAGATCCAAACAAACAAAAACAGAAATGACAAAATTGGACAAAAAGACTAAGGAGAATGTGACTAGAGATAGGGAAATTTTGAAGGTTAGAGAGCATCTTGCTCTGCATAACAAAGAAATGTGTAGGTGCTCTCATCTCGTGATTGCTTCCAGTTCCAGCAGTATGTATCCTTACTGTCAACTCCCTTTCTCAGGAAGGCTACCTGTGTGAGTTCTGCTCGTTCAGCGGAATATCCAGGCTTAAAGACTAGGGATGGTCTCCCAAGGAAACGGATGAAATTATCTGGACAATGAGTGGACTCTATGCATGGTTCATGTGCACAATGAAGGAATCATGACTGGATAGGAACTGTACTACTGCAACAACGTGGAGGAATCCAACATAGGGAGAGGGGGTCGGGAGGAGTTGGCGGAATCCCAGAGCCTATGAAACTGTGTCATAAAACAAAAATTTTTTAAAAAAAGATCACTACCAAGCAAAGCAGGATCCAGCAAGGTCCCAATGGCCCTTAGAAACAAAGCATCAGCAATCCTTAGCTGAGAGTTTCCAGTTCTGTCCACTCTCAGGGTTACTTCTTCAAGCCGATCCAGATGTGGCCACAGTGCCCAACCAGCCACACATGAGAACCAGGGAGGGAGGAAGGAATGTGAGCTCCCCTGCTGGACAGCCACGCTCACTGGAAAGTGAGTGGGGATGGAGGCAGACCAGACCAGGCAGGGCTACAACATCTGCAGACCTCAGGTGAGCTAGATCAGGCAAGGGCCAGGTCAGGCTAACTGTTCCAACTGGTGCAAGCAAAAATTAGAGTGGGTGAGGGTTGGTTGGTCTTTGCCGCAGCACCAGCTGGCAGAGACTGGCACTGGGAGCTTAATCTGTCCAATTCAACCCCAGAACCACTCGGAGAGTACATAATACGGAAGTTGGAGTGGCCTAGTAGGGAGAGAGTGGGCACCTCCCTCTTCGGTTACCACTCTCGCTGGAAAGCACGAAAACCAGGACAGGGACAGGCATGACTAGACAGAAAGGCACCCGCCAGTATGTGTGTGAGCTGGATAGTAGGGTTGGTTGGGTTGAACTAGGCTTCAATGCCCATTGACATGTACAAGAGCCAAATGGGATGTGGGAACCTGAACAAGTCTGCAGTACATACAGCCAAGCATGGGAACCAGGGTAGGGGCAGGCCTGGTGGGAGTTACGGAGAGTCGCCCCAACTAGGCTGCAGCTCCCACTGGTTTGTGTGAGGACCGAGTATGAAGTGGACAGGATCAGGCTGGACTACAACACCCATCAGTTCACATGGAAGTCAGGGATGGAAACAGAATTGCGCCAGCAATTGGAATGACCAGCATGTGCATTAGCTAACCGGGGCGACTTGGGCAACAGACTGTGCCGAACCTGTACTAGCAGGCACACACAAGAATCGGGTCTGGGATCACTTCAGATGAAGTTTCTTTGGCGATCCCTCCAACTGAACTGCTGATCTCAGAACCCCAACCATGAAGAGACTATGTGAGCCAGTAGCTTCTGAACAGGTTTCATTGAGATTGGAACTGTGAGATTGGCAGCAATTCAAAACTATCAAAACTGCTAGAGCAGGACCCTTGGAGCACACCTCATAATGGGGACCTGGGATGGGAGGGAGGCTGGGTGGGGCTTCTCCCTTTGTTTCTCCCCGACCGGAGATACAGGGGAAAAAAGAATGATGTTAGTGTGGAAACAATGGTATTACCCACTTTCGTATAGCCCTTGTGCCCTAAGCAACTAAGTAAGATTAATTAAAAAAAAAATACACTGAGGTCTGGGCCCTGCGTGGTAGTCTAGTAGCTAAATCTTCACCTTGAATCCACTACCAGGATCCCATATGGGCACCAGTTCATGTCCTGGTTGCTCCATTTCCCATCTAGCTCTCTGGTTGTGGTCTGGAGAAGCAGTAGAAGATGGGCCAAAGCCTTGGGACCCTGCATCCACGTGGGAGACCTTGAAGAAGCTCCAGGCTCCTGGTTTTGGATCAGCTCAGCTCCGGCTAGTGTGGCCACTTGGGAAGTGAATCAGCAGAAAGAAAATGTTTCTCTCTATATCCCCTTCTCTCTGTATACATGCCTTTCCAATAAAAAAAAATCAATACAATAAGTCTTAAAAAAAATACACTGTGGCCAGGGTAAGCATTTGGCATATTGCTAAGACACTGCATGGGAATACTCATTCTACATTGGAATGTCTTGGTTCAAATCCCAGTTCTGCTTGTGATTCCAGTTTCCTACTTCATAAAGAATATCCTGGGAGATGATGACTACTGCAACTACAGGAAGTGGGTGGACACCACAATGACCTCAGCCAGAGATCTGGCATACCCTGAAGGCAACCAAGGCCACATATGGGCCAATGACGGACAAAGGCCAATATTCCTGGCTCTATCAGGGCCTAAGCAGGGCTGATGCCAACACCCATGTCAGAAAGGGTATAAAACCTTTGTCTCAGCTACCCAGCTTGTCTTTTCCACTTATAGTTCTCTCTTCCTCTGCACAGGGAAAGGCCCAGCAATGGACTTCTCTTTGCACAATAGAGGTCTGTTTGTACTCGGCTGGTATTTTCTTTATTGGGTGGTCAGCAAAGCTAACAGAAGACAGCAGGTGTGGCTCAAATACTGGTTCCCTTCCACCCAAGTGGGAGACTTAGACGGAATCTCTGACTCCTGACTTCAGCCTGGCCCAGTCTCAGCTGTTAAAGGCATTTGGAAAGTAAATACGAGATGTCTGATTGCCCGTCAGGCTTTTCTTCCAAATAAAATAAATAAATGCGCAAAATACATTGAGCCTGATGAGTTCAAAATCAGCAGTTCTAAGGTGGAGTCCGAACATGCACGTTTTTAACAAAACCATTTTTTTCACTCTATTTTGTGCTCTGGAAAGTGCACGAGCCATAATGTTCCTCATGAGATACATCATGGTGTGATCTGTTTCGTTGTTAGCTGGGTGATTACACATCCACATAGCCCAGCTTACAAGACACTGATATTTTAAATCATCTGCTTTACTCAGTATCTCAATTTGCTTCTTCCTTTTTTAAATTATTAATGGACTATCAACACGATTTCAGGAATGGTACTTGTAGCCTAGCTATGGGCAGGAGGACACACAGGACATATGTAATAAGTTAAGGTCTTGGGCCCTGGACATTACAAATACAGTGGCAATCTGATCCACACATAGAGTTTCAAGATTGCTTGGTTTGCTCACACATGGTTCTTGATTTTTAATCTTTTGAAATTCTCTTTTCTTAATTGAAATCCTGTTTTCTGATAATAGCATGGGTCTGCATGTAAAATTTTCCAAAATCTTATGTACTATCCAAATTATCCTACATCGAAATATTCACCTCTTGTTATTATCATTTTAATGGTAAATGGTAACATGAATTATCACTTGTACCCTGCCCAAAAATGAAGCATAGGTAGACATCATGCAGTTTGATGCTAGAAAATCCCTATAAATGGATAATAGTCATATCAAGTACCAGCTGAGTTGGGTAAATATTATCTGACTACAAGACATATTGTAGCAACAGAACAGCATGTCTCCTACAATAAACTTTTTTATTTATCCAATCGGGGTCATTAATAAAGAACTTTTTGTATTTCTGATGTACAGATCCTCCAAAGGCACAGGCTCACATTTTAACAGTTAGTTACACAGGATGTAATTTTCCTTCTTAACCCAAGGAAAAAGAAAGCAACAGATGATTGAGACTAATCATTTGTAAAATTGTAATTTTGCCATAGATAATGATTTGCAAGATCTTTCTTTTCTAAATACTCAGAATGCACCATAAATTGTTACACTTTGTAACAGAATGTATAATACATTAGGGAACTCCTAATAAAGCCAGTCTGCTAGAAAGACAAAGCCAATGTCTTACACTTGGCACCTTCTCTACCTGACTATTCTCCTGTGAAGGAACATTGTGCCTTGGGTGAAAAAGGGTTTAAAATTATTATTCAAGAGGTGATTGTCTTCACTTCTTATTAATATCTGAGTTGTAATAATTGGTATTTTTTTAACTTTATGTAAGTCCATTGGAACATACACTTGTATGCCCAGAAGGTAAATTGATTTCTTGTAGAATTGTAATTAAATTCAGAATATATAATTAGTTTTCATTTTATAACAGACTGACAAAATGGACATATAAAAAATGTCTTGTTTATTTTTTGAGACTGGTTGCATGATTCTACAATGGACAGGGTTGATGTTTTACAGCCAGAACTCTAATTCTGCTTTATTTTCTAATTCTACTTTATTAACATTTAGTATTACTACAACAACAAAACCAAAGCTGTTACACTATTGTATGAGATCGGCAGACAATATTCTGACTATGTAGGATCTGGTAGAACCCTGGGCAGTTTCCTGGCCTCTAGTTAGAGTGATTAGAGAAGAAGCTGATGAAATCAGGGTTAGGGGTTCAAGACCTAGCTCAGCTCTATTCAATGCCCCCTCCCCCGGTCATCTGACATTTACGCTGAATATGTTCCGGCAAAAGGGAGTTCAAAATGGTCAAAACACCATATCCCTAAATCTTCTTAAACATATTACAACCATCCTAGGTGAAGTACTATATATTTCAAAGTATCTAGGACAGAAAATTTCAAATTTTTATGATTAAGAAGCTAGGTAGGGGTTTACATGATGGCCTGCACACTAAGCCTCTGTCTGCAGTACTGGCATCCCACATGGGCAGCAGTTCAAGTCCTTCCTGGCTGCTCCACTTTTGATCCAGCTCCCTGTTTGTGGCCTGGGAAAGCAGCAGAGGATGACCCAAGACCTTGGGACTCTGCAACCATGTAGGAGACCAAGACAAAACTCCCAACTCCTGGTGTCAGATTGCTTCAGCTCTGACCATGTGGTAATTTGGGTAGTGAATCTCTCTGTCTCTCCTTGTCTACATATATCGCTGCTTTTCCAACAACAAAAGAATTAAATCTTTTGAAAAGCTAGTTAAGCAATGTGGTGGATACATTAATAAGCATGGATTCAATCTTGTCACTTTGTATGCATAATTAAAACTTCACATTGCACTCCAAATGTGTAAGCAATTATAATTTGTTAATCAAAAATAAAACGAATTTAGGAACAATTTCGCGAAGGGCTGACCACTTACCAGCCCCACCAACATCAGTTTGGGTTGAGAGAATACTAGCTCTTGCCAAGATCACTGTGGCAGCTTCCAATTCTTTTGTTGAAGCAATTGTCTGCCTTCTTTCAGATAATTATCAGCAAAGACATAAATTGATACTGTTGAAATAAAAGGCACGTTGGTGCACACAACCCTTTAAGACATTCCCATTTGGCTCCAAATAATGTCCAAAGCCCTTACAGTGACCAATCTAATTCCAAGATATTTGCATGCCCTCATTTTATGCCTCTAGTCTTCAACCCAGTAGCAGCTCTTTCACACTCTGAGAAACATCTGGCATAATCTCCACAGCTAGCTTAGGTTTTCATGACATCCCCGGGAAAGGCTGTGTGCCAACACATTTTCTTTGCAAGACAGTGTGTAAGGGACAGGAAGGAAATAAAAAGAATCCTAATTTGTATTTTGCAATAAAGAGAACTATAAAAACAAAGATGAAAACAAACAAATCCCATTTTTTATTTTTTCAACAGCAGTAAAAGCAAAACTACAAAATAATGTCTAAATGGCTCAGAAACACACATACAACACACACATCTTACTACATATAAAATAGCAGCCTGATGGCTCAAAGAAGAGACTTTGCTCAATATTTTGTGTGTAACCAACCTGAAGGAGTAGAGGGTGACATATTCTTAAGCAGGATGTAGTCTAGTTGAAAAAGGTTTGCTTTGAGATTCAATTTTCATTGCCAGCGCAGGCATGACAAAAAATACATAGTGTGCGAATTAGGGTACCTGAAATTTCTGGAAAAGAATTGTACAAATCTCTTTGACTATCTGTTAGCAAACATTAGGTAAATCACATAATGTAATCAATGTTACTAGTTAGCTCTATGAGCAAATGCAATGATTGATGTTTTACAAGCTCATGATCCATCCCATTTGAACATGTGAGAAGCATACATACATACACACATATATATATAAATGTGTGCATCATATATTTTAATATAACATCCTTCAGCCACTAGATTTAATGAGCACAAACTATGAACTAGGCAGAGTTCTAGGTTCAGGTTAGCAGATCGATAAGCAAAATTGACTACTTTCTCCCCTCTTGGAGCTTATTGAATGGATTTACAAAAATAACAACTACAGCTCTGCCATACTTTATCAGACGTTGTTACATGCTGTGGCTACAATAAGGAGAATCAAGGATACTAGAGTTCAGGACGGCATGGGGAGTATGTAGAGCATGTTATACATGCCACAGAATAGCAAGAAGGGCATTATAAATTCTTACAAATTCTGGGAGGAAAGTGATTTCCCCAGAAATATTTGCCTGTTAGCTGGTAGATATGTTTCTGAAGTCTAGCTTTTTAAAAATATTTTAATATTTCTTATGTCTTCAATGGCTCATTAGGTAATGGAATATCATCATTTTGACAGAAATTTCCTCCAGTATTACCAAATGCCTTGCTTTAAAATTATTGTTCCAGGGACAGGAACTGCTGTGCATCAGGTTAAGCTGCTGCTTGAAATGCCTGCATGTTAGCTAGATATCTACCCTACACGAGATACCAGGATTGCAGTTTCTGACTTCTGGTTTTGACCTGGGTGCTATGGCTCTTTGGGAAAGTTAATTAGTGGATGGAAGGTATTTCTATGTATGTATTCTGTCTTTCTCTCTCTGTCTCTCTCCCTCTCTCTCTCACACACACACACTGTAACTCAAACTTTCCAAACTTTCAAACAAATAAAAACATTTTCTAAAAACAATTTACATTTACTTACTTTTTATTGGAAAGGCAAATCAGAGTTACAGAGAGAAGGAGGCACAGGGAGAACATTTCTTCCAGCTGTTGGTTCACTCCCCAAATTGCTGCAATGTCTAGAGCAGAACCAATCTGAACCAGGGAATCGGGAGCTTCCAGGTTTTCCATGCGGATGCAGTATTCCAAGACTTTGGGCCATCCTCTACTGCTTTCCTAAGCCATAAGTAGCGAGCTGGATGGGAAGCAGGGCCACTGTGATTAGAACCAGAGCCCATATGGGATCCCAACGTGTGCAGGGCAAGAACTTTAGCCACTAGACTACTGTGCCAGGCTCAGATAAACACATTTTTTAAAAGTAGGGATGCGTGGAGTTTACAGGAATTAAGGGTAGCTGTTTAATCGAGAGCATATAGTGTCATCTTCCCTTATGGTCCCTGACTCAAGACCCAGCTATTGTACTTTGAATTCAGCCCCTTCCAATGGCCTTGAAAAACAGCTGAGGATGGTTCAAGGGGTTTGGATTCCTCTACTTACTCAGGAATCCTGGAAGGAGCTGGAAGGAACCCTTTATTCGTGGCTCAGTCTGGTCGCTATGGCCATTGCAGCATTTGGAGAGCGAACCAGCAGATGGCAGATCTCTCTCTCTTCCTTCCTTCCTCCCTATCTTTCTCTCTCTCAACAGGTCTAAATTCATCCTCAAGAGTTTTATTTCTGTTTATTCATGGATTTTCTACATGACTCCACAACACCAGGGATGCAGAAAAGCAAGCAATAGTGAAGCAGCAGATGCTTCATGGTTTTTTTTAAACCTAAAAATTATTTAATATATTTTTAAGGACATGTACTTTGCAAAAGTATTTTTCGTTTGGAAAATACAAAAGTAAGTCAATATTATGGCCAAATTCATTGCAATAACTTACTGAAGAGTGGCATTTCAAGAAGGTCACTAGAATTTTTCATTTACTCTGAATGTTTTATAAACATTATATGGTCTATAGTGTTATGAATGTCCTTAAAATGCATATTCAAAACCTGTTTTAAAGTTTAAATTAGGCAATGCAAATGAAAAAATACTATCAGCATCTATAGTATACCTATATGGCCTGTGCCATTTTAAATATGAAGTGCCATACAAGAATAATACACTCAAGTTAAGTAAATTAACATAATTTAGTAGTATTAATTGATATATAGTAAAAGCCCAAGTACTTACTTTTGTGATTTGGGCTAATAATAAAGGACTTTTTAAATTTTTTTAGTTTGATTTGAGTAAAGGGACTGTAAAGAAAAAAAAAAAAAGAAAAAGAAGGAAACCTGACATATCACCAAAAGTCTTGATCTTCAATGATAACACAGCAGCAGTCTGAGTTTTCCCTTCGGATGACTGTTTTTGTGAAGACAACATTTGTTTTTGATTGCTGCTTTGTTGTGTCTCCACTCTCAGAAAGGTATGAAATACTCCTATATCTTTACATCTGGATTTCTTGGACAACTGCCTGAGACTGCTCACCACTTACAAGACACAATAGACCACCACCACAACAAAGCCAAACAAAACAAAACACACACAAAAAGAGATAGCCCTGCTCAGAGGTAATTGATTTAAAGACAGACAGTGAGTCTCCTGGAAAAATTAACAACCCCTGCCAATCCTATCTACATCTTTGTTTGGGCAGTCTGTGCTCCTAAATTAACAAACAAGACTGCCTACACAAACAAAATTCCAGTGGAAACGGGAAAATTCAATCAGCCAGGTGTTTTGACTGCACAATCTCTTATGGTTCATCTAATTGTTTTCATTATGTTGACACTTTTCTAGCATTTTTCCTGAATATAATGTGTATTCAATATGAAAAACATAAATTTATTATATAAGAAAATATTTTTAAAATTCAGAATTCCTATTCTATTAATATTCTTATATTTTACAGATCTTCAAAAAATTGTTTTATTTGTCGGTATGTGTGCTGTGTGTGTGTGTGTGTATACCTTTTTGACACACGTTCTTTGCATGACATTTTCCAACTTATTATTCTCCAGGATGGATTTAATTACCAAAGAACATCACAATTTTTCTTAATCACCTCTTATTGGATGACTAAATTAATTCAACTTTTCAGACCCATAAATACAGAAGACACTGATTAACAGTCAGATGCACATGCAAATATATATCAGATTATTAGGTGAAATTACAATTGAAGAAATTTTTGCTGGAATTACACCAATAAGATTAGCCAGTAATTACACATGACATGAAAGAGCACAGTGGAATGCAACTTCTGGAAGATCTCTGAGAGTCAAGCTGAGCTGCCTATCAGAAATATCATCCATTTGAGTTTAGGTATTGGATGTCCCAAGTTTACCAGCCAAAAATGTCATGACTTTTTATGAAGGTTACTGCTTTTCAAGGTTAAAAAATACAACATAATTTCACTAGCACCATCCCGGCCTCCAGCATTACTGAGAACTCAAAACTTTTCTCCCTGGTGGCAAGCAAGTCAGCTTTTAATTGTATGCAAAAGCTAGAGGAAACGCTGCAGAAACTTGGAGGAAATAGCATCTGGACCAGCATTCCTTTGTGCAGAGGGCTGTGCATCGAGACCAGACATGTATTTTCAGCATATGTCCCTATGAACCAAGTCACGTGCTTCAACATTATCTGTTAGCAGAGACCAGATTACAAGTGAATAGTATTCTATTGTCCATGATGAATGACAGCAACTGTTTTATTAACTACAGAAAGTAATCGCTGAATTGGAACAAATACTAATTACAATTTGTCTGTCTGCATTCTAAACCAGCAGTAGATAAATAATATGAAAATAAGGTAAACGTGCTCAGTGGAATACCTGATTCAAAATAAAATATTTTTATTAACATGGCAGAATACTCAGTGGGATTCACTGTTATTTTGAATGACAAATATTTAGTGGCTTTTTAAATACTCTTATACTCACAGTTGTTAGGATTACTCCAACAAGAAAGAGAATTCCAATATTTCTACCTCTTTGCAAGACAAGAAATAGGAGGCATGTGAACCCAAAAGACAGATCAGGTGTCCCTTCACGTTTCTGCATGTACATACATCACTCTTCAGCAATTAAAATATATCTGAATTGCCCAGAAGCAAGCCACCAAAATAAACGCTGGCAGCCTTGTTCATTCCCTGTGAGCTCAGCCTCGAAAGGGGAAAAAAAGAAAACTCACGAAGGGGTTCTGGCCTAATTTACATACACTGACAATCATTCATGTTGACAGCTAGCACCCAGAAAGACACCCTTGCTCAAAATGAGGCCAGCGTCACCTTAATTTTCAGCCCAGAATAAAACAACATAACAGAAAGAGAACTATAGACCCTGTCCATGATAAACAAAGATGAAAAGATCCTCAAGAAAATATTAGCTAATCAAATCAAGCAACACATCAGGAAGATAATTCACCTGGATTAACAAGGATTCATCTCTGTCACACGGGATGATTCCACCATGCAAATCAATAAACGTGAGACACCCACCTTAACAAGTTGAAGAAGAAAAGCCATATGATTATCTCAATCGATGCAAAGGAAGCAGTTTATAAAACATAATATTTTTATACTTACTATTTATTGAATTCCTTAGAGGAGGGTTAAGTTGTGATCACCAAAAAATTAAAATATGCACTATAAAATTAAAAGAAAAATAAGAAATGGGGGAGTAAGGATCAGAATAATGGATAGACGGGGTATGGGGTGGGAACCACCACTGTGCTCTTAAAACCGAATATATGAAATACATGAAATGTATATAAGCAAAATATATATAAGCAAAAGAATAAAACAGAAAGTAAGGATGTGAACTGGGCCCAGAAAATGATAGCAGTGAAGAATATTGCAAATAAATAAGGAGTGAAAACTTTCTTCAGTTACAGTCATGGATTTTAACTTGATGCTGGAAAAAGAGCAGTAGGTAGGGGACAAATACAAAGTATTAAAAATGCACCTCAAGACGGATGGAATAACAACGTCACAACTTTATCAAGAAGTGAGTTCCAAGAGAAACATCTCAAGTGAGTTTCACTAGAAGCCTCACAATCCTTCGTTGTTTGTAAAAAATTGTGTTCACTTACGTTCTTTTCCCAGTATCGTTGCCTATGTTCCCAGACACATGAGTATATCTCTGTGTGGGCATCAATTATTAATTTGTGTTTTTGATTCAACTAGGGAATTCTGGAGTTACATCTTTTGTTAAAACCAAAGCAAAAAGAAAAGAAAAGAAAGAAAGAAAAAAAAAGAGCAAGCAAAACTTTGGTATTGCTTTAAGGCTGCCACATCAGACCACTACTTTAAATGTTAAAAAAGCCTGTACATTTTTAACATCAGGCTTAACAATTACTTGTATGCCATTTTAATTAAACCAACTGATGTTCTCTTAGTGCCCATTAAGTGCTATAAAATCAGGAAGCAGGAAGCTCACATTTTATTGGCACTCTTCTCAGAAGGAAGATAGCATGCCTCAGAGGAACAATATTGTGTTTTTGTTCAATGTTTATGATTTCCAGGAGAATCACAGTGGTTCTGAAAAGCTGAAATGAATTGGAACATACTTCAGTTCTTGAATCGTGTTAACTTTGAATGGATAGAATGAAACAATCTTGTCTGACCTTATTATACAAACTAATAAAAGAAGCTGATGTCATTGATTTAGAAATTACGGATGCTCATTAACAAGGCAGATAGCTATGAGAGTTAGAAATCTGAGAAACACTTGTCAATGAGTTGATGACCTAAGAAAATGTATGCATAAGGAAATTAAAACATTGTTACAATGTTGTTGACCCAAACAGCTCAAAATAAGACTTTATTAGACTTCTAAGAATACCTTATCTATCTTTTTCAAGCAATATTTACATATGCTTGAATGAAGTATTAATCAGACATGAAGTATTCATCAGAATGTTTATATCTTGCTCCATCAAGATAAATGCATATGTTTACATGCTGCTATCCTTGTGCTAGAAAGAAGAGCAAGATCCAGATTCAGGGCCTTGCATTTAAAATACAAGATAAAATTGAGAATCAGTCACAAGATCAGTTTGTTATCCTCTACACAGAAAAAAACTAATCAGAAAGATGCTCAGTCACGTCTTTGTCTTGTCATTACTTTCATCTTCATGATATAAGAAATAAACCCCCAAACAGAAGAATGGGTAAGAATCAAAAGTGGTAAATATGTAAATAATATTTTATGTTAGCTGGAATTGAAATGGCAAGGACTTGTAGAAAATTCATTTTGGCTCATCTTGAAGTTCTGATCTTTGTTTCAATGCATAGCAAATGAGCAGACTGATTAACATGAGGCCTAGGTGAGACAAGGGAGTTTCCCCATATCTTTGGCAAGGAATATTCCTTAAAGACGTCCCAGTGGTCTAACAAGGTGGGTCTTACATCACTATCATTCCTTAGCATATGAGAGAAAGAGCACCCAATTCTTTCAATATCACCCTAGGGTGAGGTAACAAACTGGAAGCCTTGTCTATTGCTCTAAATCTTCTTCAAATAGGGAAAATGTCTAGTTACATGTGCAAAGTGTGAGTAAAACATGCCTGTTTGTTTGATTAAACAAAGTAGGTGAAGGTGGAAAAGAAACACTGATTTCTGAAGAAGAAGAAGAAGAGCTTTCTGAACTAGAGTTGAGGGATTATCTCTAACCCAGAGAATAAAATCAGGTGGTAAGACTTAACGAGAATCAGTTTAGCCAATGATAAATTCCTGTCAGAATTGGTAGAAACAATATGAAACTCTTTAGTTTCTTGGATTAGGACTTGTTTGGGCTCTCTGAGCCAGCTTTTTTCAGACTGTACAAATGCATTTGTTTCTGATGGGCTATCTATCTTTAATCATCAATGCTAACAAAGTTCTGTGTGCTTTCAGAACCGTTCTTTGGAACCGCGCTGAGGAATAATTTGGGAGCCAGACAACATCATTACTCCCATTATTTTTTGGCTAAGCACTTCTGATTATTCAACAGCCATCAACAACAAAATGTCGTTAATCATACTGCAAATCTTGCAAATGATGGATATCTAGTAAAATCTTACAACCCCTTCAAAGAAATACACCTGACTGCTTACACTTACTCAAAGTAAGTTCTCCTGATCTAGGGAGAGAGTTTCGTTTGATTTGACTTTTGTTTTAAAATTATTTTATTTTTGATGTTGTTTATACAGCTGAGAAGGATGTATGCCCATGTGGAGCACTATAAGAAGACAGTTTTTAAAAGGTTTCCAACTGTTAGAGAGCGATGTCAATATAATGTGAAAGGACAGCCTCAAAGTTGATTGTTTTAAGTGACTTCACTCATTTCATTGCTTGGACCTAGAATGTTTTTATAATCATTAGTTCTCATGATGGAGCTTTTTTCACATATGATAATGGTTTGATATGTCATTCATTTTAACAACAATTTCACCCTTTGACCATGTGCTATCAGAATTCACCACTGTGCTTTCTTTCTCTCAAGCTAGTGTGTTTGCTTTACAGGAAGGGACAGAAATTTAATGCACAAGTACTGAAGAATTATAACATACACAAATATACTTCTACTCAATCAGCACCAAAATCAAGACAGAGAACATTTCTATTTTCAGCACTCACAAGCTCCCTGTTGTCTCTTCTCATTCAATGCCCATAATCTGATCTAAATCAAAATATGTCAATTTTTCCTACTTTTAAGTTCTATGTAAAATGTAATCCACAACTGTAATCTTTTATGACAGACTTTCCCCACTTCACATATTTATGATATTGATCCATATCCTTATGACACTATTACTGCTTTTTGTTATTTTTAATCTTCTATTCTCTGATTGACCCAAGACTCACTCACCCATTCCACTGTTGATAGATTTTTCTTACAATGTGGGGTTATTACAGCATGAGCAGTCTTGTAGGTGTCCCTGGGTAGAATCAAGCACTAATTTATATTTTGTATTTTATATTAAAGTTGTTTCCAATCTTTTGTACCTATGAATACTCCTTTGGTTCATAATTGAGTTAATAGGAAAGAATATTTTTGCCTTTTGTTTTCCTGTATTTATCACTAAAATGTTTCTTAAGTGAGTTTGTTTTACTAAAAAAATTTTTAGCATATTTAAACAAATTTTTATTTTTTGCCTCTTCTGGACTATTGCTAAACCATTGGATTTATAAATTGTCCATCTTTTTATAATTATTCTTTCTATTGATGCGAGGGGATTCACCTATAGCTTCTTCTCACTGTTGATTTGTATTTTTACTTTGGGTCAACTACTGACTGGGGAAAGGGCCACACTTTTCTCTCTTAACTCCTGTGTTTATGACTGAGAACCTGACCAGCATAACAAGGAAAGTACCATGACATATAGTCCACATAAGAGCAGGCACATCACCCAGGATCTTTGACAAAAACAATGTGGCATTTTCAACAACATCTCATAAAATTCAGCGTACACAGACTCAGTTTTTAATCCCTTGGTCACCAGTACCTGAGCCTTCATCTTGTCATCACCCCTCAGGATTTCGTGATTGCTTTACCCAACTAATTACCCTTTGGCAAGGTCAAGGTTCTGATTCTTACTCAAGAAAACAAACTATCACTAACAGCTCTTCCCAGCTGCATAGCTTATTGATTCCAGATGTGCAAGTCAAAGAAACACTAGCAACGATATGCTATGCAAACAAAAGAAAAATGAAATGTGCAGGCTGTTTTCTAAATATTTCAAAGACTCTGGAAAACTAGCCAACACCAAGTTCAATATTTGCATTTTAGTCTTTGCTTAATTTGAACTTTTAGAGCCTACACCAAAGAGCCATTTGAAGTGGCAGTTGGTTCTTTCCCAACTGATTTTTTTAAAACTTTATTTCCTGTTGTACTACATGTTAAAGGAAATAGATATTTTATTTAAATGTCTCACTTTACAAGGAAATACCCTCCCTAATTATAAACACACATGGGAAATTCTGAACTGGCAATTCTATTTACATTATATTGTCTTACTGTGTATGATTGAAGTGTTGTGATTTTTAAAGATTCACTGAAAATGAACCAAATTAATTTGGTATTTCTTTCACATATGTATACCAAATGTTTACTTTTAAGAGTAAAATTGAGGTATGATGTTTGGTAACAAGATAATGAGCGTGCTTTTAATTTTTATTTCATTGCAAAAAAATTACAATAATCATCATAATCAGTCATAGTGTGTGATCATAACAACATTCCGTGTTGTTTTATACCTTTGTTGTCTGATCATCTCACAGTCAGTGTGAGGGTCACTTAGATATATCAAGGTTACAACATCATGTGCCTTTAAAGATAATGTCAGGCTTTCATTCAGGGCCTTTCATACTCCTAATTTACATAAACTCCAAACATACCCTACTGATATTTAAGCTTATGGTGAAAGAATTTCGGGGGAAGCATGAAAAAACCTCACAGAAAAGCACATGAATAGGAGTAAGAAATGATACCTGCTAGTAAGAGTTACTAAAAGTCTGTACGCGACAGTAACTTTGCTATTGTTATTAATAAAGCCACTTAACTAGTTGTGCTTGTTTTGTTTAGGAAAAACAGCACACATAGATAAGTGCTATAAATGATAATCAAAGCATAAGATGTCAATCTTTTTCATATGCATTAAGCTTCCATTTGTACTTTATATATTAACTACCATAACTCAGTGAAAGCGTGCATTTATCACTTTGGTCTGGTTTTATCTCACTAAATATTGATGATCTCCACTCGCATTCATTTTCTTACAAAATGGAATGATTGGCTGTTTTGTTGAGGATTTTTGTATCTATGCCTTTTAGAAGGAGTTTGAAAAAATTTTTTTCTTTTCAATAGTTTTGAGTTCGACAGTGAATCCATCTTATTCCAGGCTTTTCTTTCTTGGGAGGTCTTTTGAATAATTCAGTTCTTACATTGGTTGTTCATCTATTTGTGATCTCTGTCTTCATGCCTAGGTTTGGTAAATGAAATGTGCTCAGCAATATAGTCATTTCTTTTAGATTGTCACTTTGCTGACAAATAGGTGTTTGTAGTAATTCCTGATTTTTCTATTTCTATGATATCGGTTGTTACATCTTCTTTTTCATCTCTGATTGTATTGATTTTGTTCTTTTCTTTCTTTTTTCTTAGTTAGGCCAATCTTTTCTCTGTAACGAATAGAGTACCAAAAAACCCTGAATGTGCAAAATTCAAATTGACGTCTTATAATTTGATTGTTGCTTATAACTTTTGTGCATATTCCTTTGTAACAGTAGATATTTTTAGTTGTTGAACAATATAGTTTGTGGAGTGTCAATACTATGATTATCATGTCAAATCAAAAATATGTTATAACAAAAATTAAAAGAAAAAAAGAAAAGAAGAAAGGAAATGGCATCGAGGGAAATATCCTTATGTTTTTAGAATGGCATCTGAAATACATGGACTCTGTTCTCTCCATATTAGCTAAAACATGCTTAAAGGATCTACAGAAGAGGAAAAGACAAAGAGAGTGAAAAAACATCTCAGAGTGAGAGAAAATATTTGCAGAACATATATCTGTTAGGGGATAAATATGCAAAATACACAAAGATCTCAAATAATTCAAATAACTCAATCTAAAAGTGAGAAAAGATCATTAAGACATTGTTTAGAAGAAGGCATACAAAATACCAACAAATGGTAAATCACTAATGATATATGATATGTGAACAATAAATAGTATATCACTAATCATGAGGAAAAGGAAAATTAAAATCACAACAAGATATCATCTCACACCAAAAAGGGTGGTGGCCATCGTTAAAAAGACAAGAGGCAGCAAGTGTTGGTAAGCATGTGCAGAAAAGGGATCTTCTGTACATTGTTAATAGGGAAGCAGCATAGGATGAAAGTTACAGATAACACCTGGAGGTTCCTCAAAAATATGATAGAACCACCATGTAATCCAACAATTCTTCTAAGGAGCTTATACAGATGCTCCTCAAATCACCACAGGGTATGTCCACATGAATCCATTGTAAATGGAATATGCATTCAAACTACCAAATTCAATGATTTAGTGCTAGTGTTCACTGTAGTTTTGATGGTACCTGTTGCCATCATGTGGCTGACTAAAATCTGTGGTTCGTGTCATTTCTCAGCATTTCAGGGGATGCTCATCCAATATAAATATATGACATCAAAATTCAAGTTACAATTTCTATTGAATGGTTATCAGTTTTGCATCATATTAAAGCCTTAAAAGCATTTACGTTGAAACATCATAAGTAGGGAAACATGTGCGCAGCCAAATAAAATATAATCCATATGTGGAGGAGAGATGTATACTCCCGCTCTTCATAAGAGCTAAGATATGGGGTCAACCTAAGTATCTATCACAGGAGGAATGGATGAAGACAGTGTGGCATAGAGACTCAACTAAATACTATTCAGTCTTAGAAAACAAGAAAATATTGACATCTGGGATGGTATGAATGAACTCAGAAGACAATATGTTAAATAGAAATATGCCAAGCACAGACAGACAGACAAATGCTGTATGATCTCACTTGCAAGCAAAATCTTACAAAGTGAAAGTGATATAAAACAGAGGTAAGTGGTGATTCCAGGGACTGGGGGTGGTGATGGAATAGAGACTGAACAGATGTTGGCCAAAGGACGTAAAATTTCGTTTATAGGAGGCATAAGTTCAGGAAATTGATTTTGTAATATTATGACTATAGTTAGCAATGTATTGTCTACTTGAAAATTGCTATGAAAATGGATTTGAAATGTTGTCACCACCAAAAATGAAAAATATGTGAGGTAGAGGATATATTATTACTTAGCTTATTACCTACTCCATAAAATATACATTTACCAAAATTTTTAATTTTATTCAATGGACATATATAATTTTTATTTGAAAAAAATCAAGAACACCTTTTGTCTCAGACTCATTTTTCAAAGAAGTTTCACTAAAACAACTGACATCTAAAACAACACTACAGAGCAGACTGTCAGCTTACAGAATCAAGTTACCCAGCCTCTCACTGCCATTCAGTTGCCCTGTTGCCCACAGGTTCAGCAGGCCCACAGGTATTAGAGGTACCTCTGGTGAGTGGATGTGACTTCTGATAAAAGAATTATAGCAGAAACACCTAAAATTTTAGAATAAATGTGAAGTTCCTTACTGAAGGGCGTGGATTTATGAGGACAGTTGGCAGAATTATCATTTCCCCTTTCCCAACCTATCCACCTACACTTCCCCAATTATTTGGTACTTTATATATGAAATGAATTGTTACAGAGGATTTTTAACCTTAGTCTGCAAAATAGGTATTAGTTTACTATTGTGACATTTTGAAAAATATATAGGATGGTTATTTGCTAAGATCACATGGCTATTAAATAAATTATTCATGGTCCATGCTCTTCTACAGTATTGTACGGACTCCATGGCATAATGGCATAATAGTATACATTACAGTTTCTAAAGTACTATTTTGAGTCATGAAAAATTAAAATTTACTTAGCATATTTTGGGAAAGTTTTTAGAAAATATATAATATATGTTAGATTTTGGCCCAAATGACCAGTACTAATAATTTGGCTTCTATTTTATTTTTTAAAGGTTTGGTTTTTTTTACTATAAAGGCAGATTTATAGACACGGAGATGCAGACAGTTTTCATCCACTGGTTCACTCCCCAAATGTCTGCAATGACCAGACCTGAGCTGATCTGAAGGCAGGAGCCAGGAATTTCTTCTGGGTCTCCCACGTGGGTGCAGCATTCCAATACTTTCCCAGGCCATAGGCAGGGAGGTAGATGGAAAATAGAGCAGGCAAGACATAAACCAGTGCCTTCATGGAATCCTAGTTCTTACAAGGAGGAGGATTACCCAAATGAGTCATCACAGAAGTCCTTAAATTCATTTTTCTATGTGTGGGTCTTTCAATATCAAGAAATGTGCCTAAGTATTATGAGATTTAATGATTTCAAGATAGAATGGCTATATGATGAGGACTAAAGAAAATTGGGAAACTGAGGACATAAAGGTAAAGTTGGGTTACATGTAAATCAATGATTTCAAAATTATATTCCATGGATCCCCAGTATTGCATAAGTGTACCTTAAAGCCCATGTTGGTGTCAGAGGCAATCTGGCTGGCAACTGGGACTTACTTTTTCTTTTAACAGCAATGCAACTTTTCCATTCTAAATGTTGAAATTCTGTCTAAAGTTACATTTCAAGAAATAAATTAACACTTAAATATAAAATTATAGGCCATAGTTGGAACTTTTCATATTTACCATTAGGATGTATCAATCACTAAGCTCCTCCGTATTTTGGAAAAGTAGTTTGAGAAGCTAAGGATTTGATGTTTAATACTAAGTTATTATGCACTTACTAATGATGTCTCTGCCATTGGCACTAGCAAGAGTCAGCTGGGCTTCTATGCTATAATATATTAGTATCTGGTAATATAAGTAAAAAGTCCTTTGACCACATCTACAGATTTGGACATGATTTTATGTGTTCCTGGGAGTGTAAAGACTCTGGCAAATAATATTTAAAATTGGAATCAACAGCATCCCATCTGTCCCTATTTGCTACAGTAAGAAATACCTTGCAGAGTTATGTTTGTGGCATCAGACAAGGCTGCACAGATGGGATTTGGTTGTCCCATAGGGCTAAAGTGCTTAGAAAATGCTTCAGCAAGTAGAAACGAGAAGGGCTTTGATGTTGAGGGTAGTTATTTGGACAGAGGAGGTGATGCATGGCAGCAAGTGTCTGAGTATCAAAGGGAGAGAGCTCAGTAGCAGCAAGGGCTGCATACAAAATCAAACTAGTTTTTCTAAGCCTCATAGTGGTCTGAAGAATTCTTCTAGATGTCAAGTTGCTTAAATACTGTTGAACCTGTTAAAACAGACACTTTAAGGTCATATTAGGGCAGTCAGGTGCAGTAGGTTTCAAGCTTATTTATATATTGGCAATCTTTGCCTAATAGTGGGAATTAGCAATATTTTGAGGTTTCATACATGCTGGAGTTCATTCCCAGGCCATCTGCCTGTACCTCTTTGTCTTCTTCCAACTTAGCTTATATATTTCTCTAAACCAAGTGAGCCCCTATTGGGTAATTTGCGCTCTAATAAGATCAGTTCATTTTTGCTGACCACACTAGCCAGTTGGACTAGTTTTGCAAGGTTTTAATGTTAAAATCTTGAAGATCTGTTGAGACTCAAGACAAATCCCTTCTTTAAATGAAAGCTTCAGTGATTTCAAAATATTTTTTTGTACTTGAAACACAATATAAGCAAGAAGATTAAAAAAAAAAACACACAATCAACACAGCAAAAACTACCCAAAAACCCATATCTTTCATCTCTCTTCCTTGGGATCCCAGTTCTTTTCCCACAATGGCTGGCAAAAATCAGCGCCCAGGCATTGTCTGCCCTGCAGAAAACAGAAAGCCCTGTCCCTAAGCTCCAGAGTCTTAGTCGATGGGGGTAGTTGAGGGCTAGAGTTAAGGAAATCCAAGGAAGTGGATTTAACTGGATCTACCAAGAATTGCAGAGCAGGGAAAGAAAGCAGCTAAAAGAGAGATGGCCCTTAAAAGGCAGCATTTCAGACAGAATTTGACAACAAATAGGGAGAGGGACTGGAAAGTAGTTCTCTTATCTTAAAGTCACTGATTTGGGGAGGTGGGTGACAGAGGAAGGGGAAGTGGGCAGGCTCACGGAATACATTAAGTTTCAGACTGAGGAAGATGTCACTCTTCATGGGAATGCACATTCCTAAACCTCAGCCATTGCCCGTGGTTTTCCAAGACTTTGCTGTGTTGACCTGCAGAATCAGATTCTGGGATGGTGCCTGAGCATCAGCATTTCCAGCTCACCTGCACTCGTTGCTGACACACCAGAAGCTGAACTGAATGACACAGTTAACACAGCTACTGCATAGGAATGTAACTCGGCTTCTCAAAGGTCCTTCCAAAGACAGTCATCATATATGTTACAAGTATGAATGGAACACGTTTTATTAAATGGCATAATAACTAGCTATTTCAAAGGCATAACCACATTGTCAGCATTTTCTCCTGAGAGTTGCAATGATTTATCATCTATCTATACATTAATGTATTTTAAGAAACTGGTTCATGTGATTATTTATGCAATAAAGACATGTCTTCAGGACTTCCACATCCAAAATTGCAGAGCCTGGCTTAAATTTCAGCTACTCCACATGTAACCAACTTTCCTGATAATGCACATCTTGAAAGGAAGCACATGATTTCTACATATGAGGGCCCTGCCCACCCACATGGAAGTGCAGGATGGAGTTCCAGGCTCCTGACCCAGTCCTGGCTATAAATAAACACAATCAACATTAACAACAAAAAGTAATAATAGAGGAGCCAGGGCTGTGACTCAACAGGCTAATCTACCTCCAAGCACCAGCATCGCTTCTTAGTGCCAGTTCGTGTTCTAGATGATCCACTTCCTACCCAGCTCTTGCTTATGGCCTGGGAAGGCAGCAGGGGATGACCAAAGTGGTTGGGATCCTGTACCCACATCAGAGACCCAGAAGAATCCCCTGGATCATGGCTTCAGATCAGCTCAGATCCAGCTATTAGGCTATTTGGGGAGTAAATCAATGGATGGAATATCTTCCCCACTCTGTCTCTCTGTAAATCTGCCTTTCAAACAAAAATAAAGCTTAAAAAAGTGGGAGTTTGCAAGTAAACAAAAGAAGTTTTTTTTTAAAATTTTTTTTTTTCTTGCATAGGAGGAATTGAATTGGGGGTGGGTTGGGCCAGGCCAGGCTTACAACACTCACTGACAAACGCCGAGGTCAGGCAAACCCATGCCAGACTGGGCCACAGGACCCAACCAGCACATGTGGAACCCAGAAGGCAGGCAGCAAAGCTGGTAGCAGAGGGGTTGCATGGGGCTTCCATGCTGTACCACCACTCCCACTGGAGATCGTGAGTTGGAATGAGGGCAGACCAGACTGGGCAGGGCTACAACTCCTGTTGGCCTCATGTGAGCTGGATCAGGGAAAAACCAGGCTGGGTTGACTGTTCCTACTGGTGCATGCATAGGCCCAAGTGGGTGTGGGTTGGTTGATTTTGCCATTGCATCAGCTGGTAGATGCTGGCACTGGGGGCTAATTCTGTCAAGTTAAACTGAAGAACCACTTGGAGAATGCAGGATCCAGGAATGGGAGTGGGCCCATTAGGAAAACAATGGGCACCTCCCTCTTGGGTTGCCACTTCAACAGATAAGCATGAGACCCAGGACTGGGGCAGGCAACGCTAAACAGAGTGGCACCCATCAGCACATGTGGGGGCTGGATAGTGGGGCTGGTTGGATTGAACTTAACTTCAATGCCCATTGACATATATGAGAGCTGAATGGGATGAGGGACAGACTGGATCAGTCTGCTGTACATACTGGCAAGCAGGGGAACCAGGGCAGGGGGTGGGCCTGGTGGAGGTTATTGAGGGTCGCTGTGACTACGCTGCAGCTCCCACTGGTTTGCATGAGGGCCGAGTGTGTGGTAGGCAAGATCAGACTGGACTGCAACAGCCATTGGTTTGTGTAGAAGAAAGGGCTATAGGAAGAATTGACCCAAATACCAGTATATGCATAAGCTGATTTCGGCAATGGACTGTGCCTGACTGTGTATTGGCAAGCACACATCAGAAGCAGGTCTGGGATCACCTCAGATGAAGTTTCTTTAGGGATTCCCCCAACTGAATTGCTGGACTTAGAAATCTATCTGTGAAGAGAACATGTTCCATGGTCTGACTGTGGAAAGCATGTGTCAGAGCTGGGTCTCCTCAGTGTCTTAGACAGTGTAGTGAACAGCATATCCAGGTGTGCATGGAGGATATGTAAGTACATTGGAACCTGCAGAGGATACCTGGTACCACAACAGAGGATGAGGACAAAACAAATTGATCAAATACCCCAGCCAAGAATTGACAGTGGATTATGGGTCTAGGGTGGATTGTGTCAACCAGTGGATTCTGGAGCATTCTTGTGCTTGGAGTGGCGAGACTGGCAGTAATTAAGAATTATGGAAATCTCTCAAGCAGATCCCTCAGAGCATGCCCCACATCAGGAACCCTAGGGTATTGTCGGGTGACTGTTCTACATCCCAGAGTGCAGAGGCATTTGGGAGGCTGAGGGTGGCTTCTCTCCTTGTGTCACCTTCCCCCAGACACAGGAAAGAAAAAAAAAAGAATGTGGAAATGGGGATGTCACCCACCTTTCTGAAGCCCCTGACCCTTATCACCCTAATCAGTTATCACCAAAAATAAATATAATTGATAAAGAATAAAAAATTTCTCTTCTGATTTCTATTCTATAATTTACTTGTTTCTAATTTTATACTTACATGTTTCTGCTTTTTTCTTTCCTTATTTTTGTTGTTCCTTTTGCAAATTTAAAATCTGATACTCTTTTATGGGGAAATTTTCTATTATAAAAATGCAATATAGAGTCGATTTCTAGAAGTAGTCCTTAGTATTCATGAGTTAAGATTCAAGTCATGCTGGTATCTCATATCAGTGTCCCACCTGCTCTGCTCGCAATCTAGATTCCACAGAAAACAGAAGATGATGGCCCAAGTTTCCTGTCCCCTTGCATAGGACTTGAATGGTGTTCCCAGCTCCTGGATTTTTGCCTTGGCCCAGTCCTGGCTGTTGCACACCTTTGGAAAATGAACCGTTGCATCGAATTTTCTCTCTGTCACTCCCTGTTTTGTTTTTTTTTTTTTAAATCTCTCTCCTTCTCCCCCTCACTCTCTCTTCTCCTTCTGTGTGTGTGAGGGACAATTCCTGTACTTGGTAAGGAATGATTCAGAATTCTAAATCCAACATAATGCATGCACCGAAACATTTTTATTGTACTGATTGTACATTATGGCCTTAATGTGTAGATTTAAACATCTCTCTTACACATAGCTATTACCATTCTCCACTAAAGGGAAATGTACATTAGCCTACCTCATTTCTACAAGTTCCATGCAGACTGGAGACTTGTGTTTCTTAAACTATACTCCAAGGTCAATCATTAATACTCATTTTCAGGCTTTTGTATAGTTAGTTTTGCATATTTGATCACCAAATCACTGAAAATGTACTGAGCATTTACTGAGTCAACAATGTACTCTAAGGCTGAGATGTCCCCCATCCCTCAACACAAAGTAAAATCTAATGCCTTCCTTCTAATAGCACCAAAACCACTGGAGACAACATTGACATGAGGTACACATTAACTTGGATTCTAAATTCAAGTTCTGAGTTCTGATAAAGAATCCTAAAATCTCTTTATAGTTTTGTTAAGTTTTGCTATACGTGGTGATTTACAGGACATCCCAATTGTCACAATTTTTTTTTTTCCTAGGTTTGACTTACTCTGCTGTTTTTCACAATATCCACCTCAGCTTTACCAGGTGTTAGTTTCACATTTGTTGCTTCTTTTCAGCTGACCACATATAGTCATTGAATATATGTCATAACTTCCCAGAGATATTTTGCCTTATTTTATTTCAAGTACTGAACTTGAATTGATTGCCATTTTCTCAACCAGATGAAAAAAATAACAGAAATGTTCGAGCATCATTATTAAAATTAAATTTTCAGAAGAAAATGAAAAAGAACAGTACAATCTGAAAATAAAGTTGTAGCACCAAATGGTGACACATGATATTCAAAAATATATCTCAAGAAAAATGGCAGATGTTCATATACCATGATTCCAAGAGTCCCTAGAAAATAGTAAAAAAAAAAAAAATACTATGTTAAGTTGAAGGATACAAAGGACATTCTGCAAATAATAATCTCATAGTAATTAGACAAAATATTGGCCATGATGATTTGTAACCTGGACCAGTTGGTGCAAGATCATGAGGGAATTACCATTGGAAGGAATTTGTTTTGCTCATTTCCTTGTAACATTGTTCCTAGCATACATCCCAAGGGTGGAATTTGAGTGAGGCTCTAGTGTATTATTATAAAGTAGGGAGGAAATAGAGCACTAATGAGATTCATGTTTTTAAAATTTCTGACACAGTGCCAAATGTCCAGATAAAACACAAAGAAAAACAGAAAATAATGCTCCAGATGTTTTCCCTAAGTAAATGAACAGAGATTTCTGTTCTTGTTTTTTCTTTCTGGAACTAGATCATGTAGCAGTGGTGGACAAGGGCCAGATGAAATGTCAGGGCTAACAAGCACCAGGTTGATCCCTAAACAGAAAGACAACCTTGGAGATACTGGCGGTATCATAAGGTAATTGATTCCCAAAAATCTTACCTTGATGTGTAAGAAAGATTTTTTTTTTAAGCATTTATTCATCTTATTGGAAAGGAAGATTTACACAGAGAAGGAGAGACCGAGAGAAAGAACTTCTATCCACAGGTTCATACCACAAATGGCCACATTAGCAGGAGCTTAGCTTATCCAAAGCCAGGACCCTGGAGCACCTTATAGGTCTGCCACATGGGTGCTGGATACCAAGACTTTGAGCCATCCTTCACTGCTTTCCCAGGCCACAAGCAGGGATGGGAAGTGGAGAAACTGGGATGCACACTACTGCTCATATGGGATCAAAGTGCACAGGAGACAAGGATTTAGACACTGAGCCAACATGCTAGGTCCAGGAAGATTCATTTTTGACACCTCTTTCCGTGTAAACTTTTAGTCATTAAATCATACATAAAGAACACTTTCTTACCCTTAGTGTAGGGTCAAGTAAGTATGAGGCTGGCTTTGGGGACATTATTAGCAGACACTACTCATAAAGAGACTTCAAACATGCTTTTCAGCTAGACGTATCCACTTGCATGTTTACGACAGCCATGCGATGAATTATCAAGGTTAGTCCATTGGTCATGGGAAAATCAGATTCATGCAACAGTTCTCATCCCAATCTGTAGTTTATTGCTAAGCCCAACTTTGATCAGTCAGTTTCTAGACAACTTGTGAGAGAATAGGCAATTTTCTTTAAGTTACTGAATTTTGGAGGGCTTTGCCACAGAATGACTGTAGACATATTTGACCTCTGCTGTAGTTCCAAACAGATGGGAGCTGAGTAGATGATTACAGGAAATAAACATGAAAAATCAAGACCATACAGACATAAACGTGAAGCTCTCCACAACTCTCTTGCCTAATGTATTCCATAGTGCCTTTCTTCAAATTATTTTGAACATGTCAAGTATTTTATACCTCAAGGCCATATTCACTTTGCTTTCTGTTCCGGAACAACTCCCTGCACAATACCTCTTGAATCGCCTAACATAAGCCTGATCTTCTGAGCTAGGAAGAAATCTTTAGTCTTGTTCCTCAATTGGCCTTCAAGGGGAATTAAAAATATATTAATCTGCTGATCAGTAAAAATGTCACTACCATTATGTAAATATAGCTTGCACAACTTCCATTAAATTTGCATATGATCTAATGAACCTGTAGCCTCAAAATAAAAATACTCAGAACTTTAATCAAGCATAATTGTAATCTAACTCATCATTGAGTTAGCCAGATTTCCTTTTACTTTGTATTGCAAGTGGTAAGAGGCAGACTCTCAAAATTAAATTAATTAGAGTTCTTTTAAACAATAAATTTCAACTACTTTGCGGGCCCAACACAATGGCTCAGTAGCTAAACTCCTTACCACCTTAACTGTATCAGGATGCCATATGGGTGCTGATCGGTGCCCCAGCAGAAGATGGGGTAAATCCGTGAAATCCCTCACCCACGTGAGAGACCTGAAACAAGCTCCTGGCTCCTGATTTTGCATTGGCTCATCTCCAGTCTTTGTAGCCACTTGGCAGCAGAAGGAAAATCTTTCTGTCTTTTCCCTTTGAAAATCTGCCTTTCCAATAAAAATAAATAAATCTTTAAAAAATTAACTATTTATTAGAACTGCATTCTAATATTTAGATTTCCTAATCCTGTGCTTATGCAGAAAACAGACATCATGAATTATTGGCATTATTGTAAAGTAATGCCTAAATATCCAAGTAAGATAGGCTTTTACCAAAAGTTTCAGAATTAAGTATTGAAATGAGTAATAATCATTGAGAATAATTTCATACAACAGGGCTAAATTCAAAAGGGTAAACTTTACATTGATCTGTAATGTAGAAAATTACTGTAAATTATTAACTTGCATTATTGTATGATACTGATATAAGGGAATGGTGTTTGTTTTCTGTGCACATATTCATATAATAATTATTTCTTTAATGTGGGGGCAAATCGACATTGATATTTATTGAGAACTTATTCTTGCCAGGAATCCTGTTGAGAAATTTCCAGACATTATCTCATCTGATTCTTACTTTGGAAAATCTCTAAATCCAGCTTGCCAATTGGTGCAGTAAAAAGCTAATTTTGGAATAAGCATTTCATAAATAACTCTCTATAGCAGTCTGTCTCAGCTTTGACTGCACATTATCATATTTGATAACCTCTACAAATACTGCCATCCAGGATCCCTACTCCCATGAACCAATTTTGAATTGCATTGTATAAGAGTTGGATGCAGGAATCAGCATTTTAAAATCAGCATGTGGGTAATTACAACATCCAATTAATTGGTGAATCATTCTATTTTAGTTTCAACAATGAATTCAGCAGCTAAACATTCAATGAAATATCATTTTGGTTTTGTGTATGACTGAAACGTGTTCTTAGAAGAATTAGAGAAGAAAAAATAGCAACCCAGACATCAACAAAACCTATGTCAGATTAGAAGGCAAATCCCTTGGCTGTGCCTCAAGTAATTGAAATTCAGACTGTATCCTTCAGGAGATCTGTAGGATAAAGATTCCTGAACACATGTTCCCATGATCTCTTCAAAATGGGAGTAAGTTCTAACCATTAACATTTGTTTGGACAAACAGGGGGAATATTGCTCTAAATTATACATAGCCTGCATCAAGCAGGGGCACAATGTCAAGTGTGTACCACCACCCCAATAAAGATGACATGCAGCTGTGAGTCTGATCAACATGTGTAAGACGTCTGATCACTGCTGCTAAACTACTGCTCATCTGTTGAATCAGGAAAAACCAGCCCACTCTTGATCATTGTTACTATTTGACTTTTTAATGAGCACTATCAGGCTCTATGCAGCTTCCAGGGCCTTGATATTGGGGGCATTTGGGAAGCCTATAGGGGTCCTGGGCTTGTCACTAAGATGCTCAGATATTTGACTAAAGGTGATTTATGGGTGTGCCTGCCAGGGAGTTCCCAGAAGAGACCAGTATTTGAATTGGTAGATGCAGTAAAGAGGATGTTTCCCAGTGAAGCAGAGCTTGATCCAACACACTGAGAATTGAAATAGGCAGAGGAAGCAAGAATTCTCTTATTGCCCCAGCTAGAGATCCCTCTTTTTTCTCCTGTACTTATTCATCACAGCTCCTGTTTCTCAGGCCTCAGGACTCAAAAGGCCTTCCTGGCCTGCAGAAGGCAGGCTGCAGGACTTGGCTGATTCTGTAAGTGTGTGAGCCAGTTCCACAAATTAATCTCTTTCTGCACATGTATGTCTTTAGGCATAGAGATATTCACTTGGTTCTGTTTCTCCAGTGTTCCCTAAATAGCACTGACAATGCTACCAACAACCAAATATGTAAGTATGAAGGACTACAAGTGTGTGAGGAACTGAAGCCTGAATTGGAAAGTGACTACACTCTAAATCCTCTCCATTTTATGACTGCCATAAATAGGCTTCTCTGTTGCTGATACTGGGCTTTGCTGTTTTGGTTGGTTTGTTTTAGAGTGGAGAAAGCCTGTTTAACATACAGCTTAACAGCAATGACTATAGATCTTGATTCTTGCTCTACTGTTGTTTGTGTAAAATTAAGACACTTACAGATATTTATTTTTCTGAAAAAAACATTAAAAAATATACAGATATTTATGGTATATAATGACATTTTAATATGTATGTATTTTGAACTGGATATGTAACTATCATTTTCACAGTGAGAACATTTAAAATATAATCTTTTCACTTCATTGATCTTATGTATTGTTCTTTTGGTCTCTATTTGATTTATTTCCTCTCTTATTTTGGTTGTTTCTTCTTTTCTACTAATCTTAGGATTACTTTGCTACTGTTTTTCCAGTTCCTTCAACTGTAAGGTTAGCTCTTATCAACAAAATATACTCCCTACTAGCCAAACTAATCACAAAAGGAGGGAGAAGATACAAATTAATCAGATCAGAGATGCTAACAGAAATAACAGATATCTCAGACATACAGAGAATTATTAGAAACTATTACAAGCAACTATATGGGAAGAAATCAGAAGGCCTAGAAGAGGTGGATAGATTTTTGGACACATACATCTGCCAAAGTTGAATAAAGAAGCAATGAATAATCTAAATAGACCAATAATATAAACTGAGATTGAATCAGTAATTAAAGCCCTCCCGGCCAAGAAAAGTCCTGGACCAGCCAGCTTCACTGCTGAATTCTACCAAACGTTTCAAGAGGAACTTACCCCAGTCCTCCACCAGCTTTAACAAAGAATAGAAATGAAGACAGTCCTTCCAAACTTTCTATGACACCAACATCACTTTATAATACCAAAGCCAGATAGAGACACACAGAAAGAGAACTACAAATGATATCCTTGATGAACATAGATGTAAAGATCCTCAACAAAATATTAGCCAACAGAATCCAACAGCACATTAGGCAGATTATTCACACAGACCAGGTGGGATTCATCCCAGACATGCATGGATGTCTCAACATTTGCAAATCAATAAATGTGATACACCACATCAACAACCTGAAAAATAAAAACCATATGATCCTCTCAATTGACATAGTGAAGGCATTTGATAAAATCCAACACCATTTCATGCTGAAAACCTTAAGCAAGACAGGCAAAGAAGGAACATTCTATAACAAAATCAAAGCAATTTATGAAGACCCAAATGGGAAAACCTAAATGGGAAAAATTAGAAACCTTTCCACTAAAATCTGGCTCTAGACAAGGATGTCCACTCTCACCACTACTCTTCTGTATAAAATTGGAAGTCCTTGCCAGAGCTATTAGGCAAGAACAGGAAATTAAAGGAAGTAAAATTGGAAACAAAGAGTTGAAATTATCTCCATTTGTAGATGGCATGCTTCTCTACATAACAGAAACAAACGACTCAGTCAAGAAACTATTGGAACTCATAAGAGACTTTGGCAGTGTAGCAGGATACAAAATTAATGAACACAAATCAATGGTACTAGTGGACAGAAATAATTCCATGGCTGAGAAAGAAATTGTAAGTACAGTCCCTTTTAAAACAGTGGAGAGGACAATATACTACAGAACAATGGTCATCAAAACAGACTGGTACTGGTACAGAAACAGAGAAGATCAATGAAACAGAATAGAAACACCAGAAGGGTGTATACATGTATACACACATGTATAGCCAACTAATCTTTGACAAGAAAACTGAAAGCAATTCAGACAAAAAGTCTGGTCTCTCCAACCAATACTGTCGGGACAACTGGATAGCAGCTGACAGAGTTAAAAAGACCCAACCTGTTATATAATACAAAAAAAATCAGCTCTAAATGGATCAAGGACCGAAACCTACAGAAACCATTAAACTACTAAAGGGAAACATATGAAGCACTCCCCAAGATATAAGAATGGGGAAGGACTTCTTGGAAAAAATGCCAAAAGCACAGGCATTCAATGACAAAATGAACAAATGAGACTGCATCAAACTTCTGTACAACAAAGAAAGCAATTAAGAAAGTGAAGAAGCAACCATTGGAATCGAATGAAGTCATTGCACACTACACAACTGATTGGAGACTAAAATCCAGGATTTAACACAGAGCTTCAGAAACCCAGGGACAGTAAACAACAAATGAAAAAACAAAAAATCCAATCCTATGATAAAATGGATGATGGAAATTAACAGACATTTTTCAAAAGAACAGATTCAAATGGCTAACAGAGAAATGAAAAATGCTCAGGCTCCCTAGCTGTCAGGGAAATACAAATGAAAACCACATTGAGATTCCATCTAACTCCAGTGATGTTAGCCTACATTAAGAACTCTACTAACAACACATGCTGGCATGGATGCGGGAAGAAAGGTACCCTCTTTGCTGGCGGGAGTGTAGGGTAGTGCAACCACTATGGAAATTAGTATGAAGAGTGCTTAGAGAATTGCAAATGAATCTGCCATATGATGTTGCTATCCTGCTCCTAGGAACATTGTCAAAGGAAATCAAAACTGCGTGTGAGAAGGGGATCTGTAATCCTATATTTACAGCAGCATAATCTATAATAGCAAAGACATGGAAACAATAGAGAAACTGTGGTACATCTACTCCATGGAATATTATTCAAACATTAAAAAGAATGAAATCATACCATTTGCAACTAGGTGGTCCCAACTAGAAACCATTATGCTCAGTGAAATAAGTAATTCCCCAAAGCACAAATACCATATGTTTTCTCTGATATAAGGCAGTCTTCATGAAAACTGTAAGATCAATAACCCTTTCTGTGCTGTTTTTGATGTATCCCATGTGTTTTGATTTTTATTTCTTTTGAATAGTTTCTTTTGTTGAAATCATTGCTGGCTCATGGATTGAATGGTGGCATCATTTTATCTAAGAATATTTTGTGTTTTCTTTATTTCACCCATGCGTTGATTATTTAGTGGCACATTTTTAAACTCCATAGTGCTGTAAATTTTGTGTTTTAACTTTCTACCTGTTGTTGACTTTATTTCATGTATTCTTATGTAAGGGAATGTACAGTGATGGCATAATAGAGACTATATATTCATGTATGAAGATACAGGGCAATATGCATTCCTACTTCCAAATCAAAGACAGACTCCCAATGAAATTGTTGGACAAATCTAGACAATGGGATGCTGGACTGTCTGACATTGTCTGTACCAGCAATGTCAGAGCACATTTAAATAACAGATGATGGACTTGAGACTGCTTATGAAGGATTATGCCGTTGTAATAACATGGGAAAAATCAGGCCGGAGGGTGGAAATAGAGGGGCAATCCCAGACACTATGAAATTTACCATAAAATTTAAAATTTTTGAAATTCAAAAAATTTAAATATACACAATCTCTTCAAAAATTGTACAAGAGCAACACATATTTGAACTGTAGCCACCACTTTGCATAGCAGGCCTTTTTAACTTAGTGCTCTTACTTAGCTGAAATGTTACAAACATATTACAAACATGTGTCCAATCCCTCTCAACTCTGGTCTCCAGTAACCACCAGTTCACTCTGTTTCCAAGACTTGTACTGTCCCAGATTATACACAAAACTGTAATCCTGCAGTGTTTCTCATTCTCTAGATGGCTTATCCTATTTAATGTCATGTCCTCCAGCTTCATCATGCTGCTCATGAGTTCAATTTGTAATGATGAAATAGGTTTTCTTACTTAAGTTATTGAGCTTGAGTTGGCTTCTCTTGTCTACCAATCCTAAAAGAACCATTAAAGAGCATCTATTCTTCTTTAGACAGTAATGTACAAAAGATTGCATTGACAATAAAATTTTCAGAACCCTGGGTTTAATGGGAAGGACCAAATGACTAGTATCACCTTAATAAATGTCTTTACTTTTATGTTTCTTTTGTTGTTTTATTTTATTTTCCAATAATTTTTTTAAAATTTCCCCACAGTTATTTATAAAAATGTTGTTTATAAAACTGGAAACTGTAAGTAACCCACTTGTCAAGTGGATAAACAAAATGTAGTATGTCCTTTATTATTCAGTTGTAAAAAGAACTGAAATACTGACACTTGTTAGACACTAAGTCTCCCATACTAGCTGATCACAAATAAAATTTCCAGAATAGAAAACTCAATGAAAATAAAGCATAGTGAAGTATGCCAGAGATTATGGAAATTACTGCAATTGGGGGTAGTGTTGGATATAGTTTTCCTTGAGGCTTAAAAAATATCAGAGAATTATACAATGGCATTGGTCACACAATTTATGTATATACTATTAAACACTGAATTGTCCTATCCACTGGTGAACTTATGCTATATATAAGCTAATTCTTGGTTTTCAAAGCTGCACAACCTCTCTAGTGAATTCTTTGGCTAACATGCATTATAAATCTCCAAGATACACCAGATTTTTATATTTTCCTCTTTAACAGTGAAACATTTTTTTTTTCATGGAATGGTCCTATGAGAACAACTATAGGAAACATGAATATTGCTGTAGTAAAATTTTTAAAAATATTTATGTAACCATGTCTAGGACTTACAATTAGATGATTTGGCTAAAATGATTCATGATGTTTGTTGCTAATTCTTGTCATTTCTTTATTTAATTTTGTCTCTCAACATCAGTAAGCCTTAGTTTTCCTGCCTTTCATAGCTCCTGGTATGAAAAATATGAATTCAAAAACCTCTTTTAAAGTATTATCCTGAAGAGCACAAGGTAACTAAGACGATTTCACTTTAATAAGACATGGAGATCTTAAAATGCACACAGCAAGTTTTTAAAAGGTTAGAATCCAGCAACTGCAACATTGTAAATAAATTAAGGCATTCCAACAAGATTAAGTTTTAGTTCATGTGTTTGATACTGAGACTCTAATCACGACTTCTTGCAGGCATCCATGACAAGGCATGATACAGATGTACAACCAACACACTCTGAGGTGTGCACCACAGCAGTCAGAATGTTAAGAAAAAATGTTTTACATTCTAATTCCCAGCTTTGACAAAAATAGCAACCCATACTTTCCCCTACTATAAAATAATGGCTGGGATTAAGGAAGCATCAGAAAACTAACAGGCAAGCAAAGTTGAAGTCCTGGTGTCTATGATAATTTTATGCAACATGAGAAATGCTGCCTTACAGAAGTTAAAAATAAGAGGAGAAAGGAGTAGAAGGAGGAAGGCATGGCAGTGGGGTGGGAGGGTGGGTGTTTTATGTGGCAAAGGAAGGTTGAGGGGAGGTGGGCACAGCACCACAACAGCACCCTTCATAAGGGTGCTGTGCACATTCGTTTGCTTCTATGAGCAGCTCAACTCAGATATTTGGGAACAAATGTAATTTCTAATTGTACTGTGCATTACTGGTGATTTTGTTTTCTGTTTTCCAGTAACCATAGCTAACTATCTTTCTCAGAGACAAATCTTAAAACCTATTATATACCAGAAAAAAAAGAAGGTGTCTTTTTTTTTTTCTTGATTTATATGGAAAGCAAAGCCTCATATCATGGCGGACCAGATGTACTTATTTGGACAGAGTACAAGAAGATTAACAGAAAATCTTTTTCTGTGCTCACAAACTGGTGGGAAAATTGGTATAAAATGTGTTGCTACTAAATAAGTAATGCATGGATTCTTTGCTTACACGAGTGACTGAGCAAGGTTATATAGCTCTCTAGCAAAAAGGAACCTTAGAGCCAGACATACATCATGTCTCCCAAGAGTTTTTTTCCCCCCTAGTTTTTCCTATGATGTAAATTTCTCTTGGCCAGACACCTAGTAGCCTCATATGCAAGCATAACTTTGCAGGGCATTCCCTACAGAAGATCTTATGAGTGAATCTTCCCTTTTGATTTGCTGTCACAAATGTTGTCTAATTGCCCATTCAGAAGCTAGTCTTATACAGTTGTTGTTTTAATGCAGTGTTCTCAGTGATGTCAATCTTGTCATGAGTGTTCCAGCTTCTATTTTGTATATTCTGCTTTCCCAGCTACACTATAACTTTAGGGAAAACACAGCCCATGCTTTGTGTGTTTTTCTTTTCTTCCACAGCATTGAAGAATGATGTCATAAAGTCACTGAATAAAAAAATACCTTTCAATTTAGAGAAAGCATAATCCCAGTGGCTGTATAGCAAGATTTTAAAAGATGTGTTTGATTTATTTGAAAGAGTGACACAGAAAGAGAGAGAGCAAGATGTAAGTCTTCTATCTTCTAGTTTGATCCTCAAAATGTTGAAAAGCTAAGATTGGGCCAGGCTGAGGCCAGATGCCTGAAACTCTATCCCGGTTTCCCAGGCTGAATAGCAGGGAGCTGAAGAAGAGGCAAAGCAGGCAGGACCTGAACCAGCCCCCTGATAGGGGATGCCTGCTTTGCAAGTAGTGGCTGAACTTACTGTGCTACTATGTGGTCCCTAGAGTAAGAGTTCAAGTAAGTGTCCCATGATTGTATTACATATTCATCACATGTCTACATAGTGCTTCATTGTTGATGAAGAAACTGAAGCAGAGAAAATCATGATTTTCAACAGATGAGAAACAACAGACCCAAAGTTCAGACCCAGAAGTCAGAAACTAGAGTCTGTGCTTATTTCAAGCAGTGCACACTGCTTCTATAGATGGCCATTCTATTTCTATTATAATAGTGCCTCTTTCCTGTGTTCCACCATTGACCGCTTGCAAGGTTCCATCCTGTGTAATACCCAGAACCACAGTATTGATTGTGAGGCCTTTTGGACCAGTTTACTCCTCATTTGATATGGATCATAGTTGCAGCAGAATTTCAAATCTCTCACCATCTGTTTTGTCAACTTTCTGGTAACAATTGGCACTGTTTCTCTGATAATGGCAAATTATTTCTGTGAAGTTTACATCAGTATTACCCATCTTGTTCTTTAACATTTTTGTTTGGTCATTGAGATAAGCTTCCCAGTTTCTTTTACTTCAGTCTATTCTGCCCACATGTATTGTGTCACTTCCTTTTAACAGGAAAATAGGACTTCAAAAACTTCTCTCTTGGAATCAGTTTGAGGCCCATAAAAGCAGACCTGCATCAGGCTCTCCCTGTCTCTACATTCAGCCAAAATGGGAAATCATCATCATATCCTCAGCGGCTTCCAGAAGCTACTCAGCAGCACCAGCCAAGCTGTCCTGAAGCAAGAGTTCACCCTGAGACTCTGCATTTGTTAAACATCTCCTCTGAGCTAATAAAGATCCATTGTAAGGACATTTGTGCTGGAGGCAGAGGGACATTATCCAACATGAAAGTGGCCATCTCAACCTCCTTGGGCTGCCCATTAGCCACGGATGCCTTCCTCTGCCTCCAATAGTCTCAGCATGGGTATAATGCAAGCAAATTTCATGTAACTCACGGAAGAAAGGGGCCAAGGCATGGGAGGAAGGCCATTATGTGGCCACATACACCTTTTAACATGTACCCCCTATTGATGTGAAAGAGAAATGATCTAAGGGTTCACCAAGGACTGTATCTTCTCTATGCATACATGTGAAAGCAAAGGTTACTACACTGAAGTATCAAAGCAAATCTCAATGAAGCACAGAGAAACAGAAGATCAAGCAACAGAATGACTCATTGATGCAGGCTAGTGCAGTTGGCTTCCCAGTGTTGTCTAAGCATTTAAGAGCAGTCAGTTACTCTAGTCATCTTCCCTAAAGTTCACATGGAGGAATCACAGAATACATGTGAAAATCTAGCCCAGACAAGCCACGGTTTAGGTGGCCTTTACAGGAATTATATTGTAAAATAATGGAGAGTACAGACATTTTTCAGAAATATCAAGTTGCTTAAAATTGCTTATGGCAACTTCTCAGCTTGAAATCTCTGTCCACTGTGTTATGTGCACAGAGTAGGGCTCAGAATATGCATAGGGACATGTTCTATTCACTCTCCAAACATTTCCTGAGCACATGGTATGGCTGGTAAGGGAATAAATCACAGATTGTGGTCCTACGAATTTATCTAATGAATAAGATAGGAAACATAGACAGTCATAACATAATGTAAATCATGGTGTGTTGTAGAAGGAGATGTTCCCAGAGTGTTACAGACAAGTAGGCAGAGTATGCAGCTTAGACTTAGAGGAAGGAGTGAAACCAGGGTGGGCTTCACAGAAGCCAAAGACTGAATTTACTTAATGAATGTAACACTGTCATGCATACTCTGCCCAAACTTGCATGATTGATACTTAACATGTTTCACATCCAATCTTTCATATATCACTGGCTTTTTTGATCCTGTCATTGATATGATACTCTTGTTCCCATGTATAATTGGAATGGTTGGCATTCCAATCAGTTTTCAGGAAAGTATTTAGCCTAGTAGATAAAATGGCAACATCCCATATCAGACAGCCTGGCTCTGGCTCCTGGCTCCAGTTTCTTGTGAATGCAAACCCAGGATGGCAGTGGTGATCAGTCAAGCAGGGCTCTTATTCATGCCGGGGATCCAGATTTAGTGCCCAGATCCTGGCTTCAGCTGTGGTCCTGCCTTTATATTGTGGATATTTGGGAATGTACCACAAGAAGGAAGGTCTCTCTCTGTCTCTCTCTCTGGATATATATATGGATGGATAGATAGATGTAGATACATAATATTCAAATTAATTAATTAATTTTAAATTTTAATTCTGCCATAAGATAGATACCAATGGGTTAATATCATTTTATATTATTTCAATTAAACATATTCAGTCTAGAATTGTTTTCCTTTCACCTGAACTTTTCATTTTCTCTATCTTGTTAATTCACCTTATTTTTGCTTTTAGATCTATTTCTCTTTGTAATAGCACTTGTTTATTTTACCTTACCCTTCCTCCTCAGCTTTTCTCCTTCCAGCTTTCTTTGTTTTGGTTTCTCTCTCATAGTTCACATTTGTCTGATTATAGCTAGACTTTTTTTATTTATCCCTTTAAGAGTTGTTAAACATAGGGCCAAGCTCAGTGGCCTAACAGCTAAAGTCCTCGCGTTGAACGTGCCAGGATCCAATATGGGCACCAGTTCTAATACTAGCAGCTCCACTCCCTGCCTGTGGCCTGGGAAAGCCGTAGAGGACGGCCCAAAGCCTTGGGACTCTGCACCTGCCTGAGAGACCTGGAGTAAATTCCTAGCTGCTGGCTTTGGATCGGTGCAGCACAGGCTGTTGTGTTTACTTGGGGAGTGAATCATTGGACAGAAGATCTTCCTCTCTGTCTCTTTTCCTCTCTGTATATCTGACTTTGCAATTAAAAAAATAAATAAATCTTTTTTTAAAAATAGTTATAAACATAAAGGTTGAATTAGGCAAAAGAGAACAGTTAATAGGTTATTTTGATTTCAGAAAAAAACTATAGACAGAAATTATAGCTATGTTTATATTCTAGTTCTCAAAAGACTTGCCTGTTGCACTTATTTTAAAAAGCCCAGGCTCTTGTTTGTATTGTTGTCCCTGGTGCAATGAAGAGGCCAAGCAGAGATGTGAGGGTCATTGCAGGACATAAGTAAGGGAGGAAGTAAGATCCAAAAAAGCCAATTAGTAGACAATGTTTTAATCTTTTAAATTACATTAAGATGCTTAATCCTCACAGTTACGTTATAGGATGAATGCTGTCAAGGTTATTTCATTAGAAAGAAGATATTCTTAAAGCATGGAAAGATCAGGAAGTATGATAGAAATCAGGCAGCAAGGAGTTGGCAGAGCCCAGACTGGAAGCCAAGTGGACTGGCTCTGAAGTCCGAATAGGCAAGAACTGCAGCAGCTGGACATGACAAGTCAATGTCACTAATGGAGGCCCTGGAGCCCAGACCAAAGGCCAGAGAGAGAGAGAGACAGGGCTGTGTTCCATTATCAATAGTCTCAGGGAATTGTACCAAAGGCCTTTCTCCTTGCCAAGGGCTATTTTTGTTATATGAATTTATTTTGCTTATGCTACTAAAAAAATTACATTCAGAAGGCTAGTGCTATGCTTTGGCATATACTCAACTGTAAAATGAACTGCACAATGAGAACAAAGAAGAAAAAAGGACACATCAAGAAACAGCAATTCCAAAGAGGTTATAATTGAGGGCTTAACACCAGGGACATTCTACTACCCACATTTTAAAAATGATTTATTTATTTGGTTGAGCTAGATTTACAGAGTGACTGAGACAGACAGAGAGAGGTGCTGGTTCACTCCCCTGGTGGCCATAACACCCTGGAACAGAGTAAGGCTGAAGCCAAGAGCCTGGTACTCTATGCTGGTCTCCCACAGAGGTAGCAGGGTTCCAAGCACTTGGCCCATCTTCCACTGCTTTTCCAGGCATGTTAGCAGGGAACTGAGGTGTAAGGGGTGCAGCTGGGACTCTAACTGATGATGTCTTAACCAGCTGGGCCACGATGCCAGCCTTCACTATCCACATTTTTCAGCACATCCTAACCTGCTTACTGAAAACTAGCTTAGTTTCCAGAAGACTGTAATGCTGCCTCTGAATATCACTTATTCTTAAAGTTTTTGTAAAGTTGAGAGAGAATTTTGCTTCTGTATTCCTAAAATGTTCAGTATAGATGTCTCTCAGAAGAAATCCACCACCCCCAATTTTTGGACATTCAGAATAAGTAGTAAGCTTATCTCTATACTGATGCGTTCGAGTACAGCATCAAAAACCATAGTTTGTATATTATAAAAGTGCAAGAAATGTTGGCTTCATTATTAGTATCACTGTTCATGCATACTTTCATACACAGCACCATTTGATATATTACATGCTTTTAGAAATAGAAAAGATATGTTTCTTAATCTCTAAATCCTTGACAAATCTTCCTATTCACCAGGTTTTACAATATAAGGAAAACGACCTACATAGCACACAGAAGAAATTATTTGCTGCTTGGTGACAGATGCTGCAATAAACATTTTTCTAAATAATAATATCAAAATCCACTAACTCCTGAACTGCTGCTGTCATCAGCAGGACAGCCATGTTCTTGAGTCACATGCTACCAACGTGCTGGTCATAAAGCTCATATAGTGAGGCCTGAACTTGACCAGAGAAGCCCCAGCAGATCCTCAATACGTAGTAATTGGAATTAAAATTGCACCCACCAGGACTGTGGCAATCCTGACCAGGCATCAAAGCTGCAGAGCCCATAACAGCTGAGATTTATTGAGAAGAACGGATACTGTGCAGAGGAATCTGACATCTTTCCCCAAAACAAACTACAGGGAGGTGAGGAAGATCAACTGGAGCTGACGGAAATACAAAAGCAGCGTTACCGTCTGATGATCCCGCAGGAGGAAGCCAGGAGTCTGAATTATTTATCACCAGCCCTCTGTGCCCCCGCCAGTCCCCTCTGGTTTTGTTATGCAATGATGGTTATTGTGTTGGTTGCTAGAGAATCAGGCAAACAAGCTGCTATTCTTACAACTAGTCTGGAAAATATTAATTTCAGTTTGGGGAAAGACATTTTACATGGCTGTCAGGAATGTGTTTGAAGTGGAACGAAAGGATGAATTGAATTGGAGCTTCAATTTTCACAGTTTCCTATCAGGATAGGTTAAACCAAAGAAAACATTGTTTTCTAGAAAGCATTATTTCATTGTCATTATAATGAGTAAATCTTGTCTTTTTTTTTTCCTCCTGCCTGGGGCCAGGAGGAAAAACACACTTTGTCACAGTATGTTTTGCATATTAAGTGGGGAGGGGCAATAATCTTAATAACTGCAGGAAAGAATGTGATTTTGGTAGCAAACGAGCATTCACACATACTGATTGTGCATTTTAAATGAATGTTTAACCTCTATATCCAGCTCCTCTTTCCCCTAGAAAATCGCCTATTGCCTGGCACCTTCTCTTGCTTTACAAATCTGACTGCAAAGGCATGTATATAATACTAGAGACATGCAGAAGTATAGCTCCATTACAACTGGTGGCATTTGGGGCAAAAGCACACCACTGTAACAAACTGAAAGGTTGCTGGCAAGGTCTCTATTAGTGTTGATTTTAACTCTTAAACACAATAATTCAGTTATCACTGCTTGAGGTGTTTCATTGTTTTATCTATTTTAGCATTTGTTGTTACTAATAATAGCAATGGACATTTATTGGGCACTTGCTCTGGGTACACACTCTAGTAGACTCTTCTTATTCTCTTCTAATTTACAACAGCTTGCCAGATGGATATTGTTAATCCTGAAGTGGCTAAATGCCTAAGCTGCTTCAGGAAGTCACCTCCACTGTCAGTGTTAGCAGATGAGGTGAGCCCAATGCCTGGTGTTCCCAAAGACCAGCCTGAGACACCACCAATCTTTTTTTTTTTAGGCGGATATACAGAGAGGAGAGACAGAGAGGAAGAACTTCCATCCGATGATTCACTCCCCAAGTGAGCCGCAACGGCCTATACTATGCCGATCCGATGCCAGGAGACTCTTCCGGGTCTCCCACGCTGGTGCAGGGTCCCAAAGCTTTGGGCCGTCCTCGACTGCCTTCCCAGGCCACAGGCAGGGAGCTGGAAGGGAAGCGGGGCTGCCGGGATTAGAACCGGCGCCCATATGGGATCCCGGGCGTGCAAGGTGAAGACCCCTCAACCACTTGCGCCACTGCGCCGGGCCCTGACACCACCAATCTTAAGAGAAGTGAAAGGTATTCTTTTTAGGCTAACCAGTGAAGCTCAGAGAGTAACTCCAGTCGTTATTCTGGACTAGGAGTCCCAGGGAATGTTTTACAGATTTGGTAGGGAAAGCTGATATGTGCAAATGCCAATAAGATGCCTTCTGATAGGAGGAGCTTGGAGTTAAGGCTTTAGAGGATGGGCTCCAACACTGGATTTCCTGTTCAACAGACTCCTCCAGCTGAGATGGCAGGGATCCATTGGTTTGAATTTCAGGTCCTGTTCTATTCTATTTAGTTCTACAGAGTAGGTATTTCTGTTCTCTGCACCTGTCCAGTTCGTTCTACATTTGGGCAGTTGCAATTTCAACAGCTCTCCTAAGACAACAGAAATAAGAAAGGATCAGATCGGTAAGGTCATGATCTGCTATAGAAGCAGAGTGGAAAAACAATGGGGAAACACAGCAGGAGGCTTTAGAGTTTCTAGGATGTCAAGAATTTCGGGCTTATTTTGGAGTTTCACTAGTACACTGTCTTTTCTTGTCCTCCAGAGCAGCCTGGCAGTGATGTACCACCTGTGAGTCTGGCAACAAGGTTTTAAGTTCATGATTGCACCGTCCAGTGTCAGCCATGCACCACATGTGGCTATACACTGCTTGTAGTATAGCTATCACGACTGACAACCCAGAGTTACCTGCACTTAATTTTAATAAATTTAAATTTCAACAGTCATAGGTAGATTGTCCCTGTGGCATTTGAGAGTGCAACACTGTTGTGAACAAGGATTCTAAAGCAAAGGACATCTGTGTTGGTATATTTACCTATGATGCCATTTGGGTGAACAGGTGTTAGAGTGGTATCATGTTACTCTTAAGTTTTTTTTTTTTTCTGATGAAATTGAAGTATTATTGTCTAAAGCCCTCATAAAGACTCTCTTTCACCCTTGAGGAATAAGAGTCCAGGAGATGTCCAGCATTTGCCCCACCACTTCTTCCAAATCTGTGAGTGGTGTGGAGAGTGGGGTCCCCCATCTTGTTCACTCCAGGTGCTTCTCTCCAAATAAAAGAACTCCAAGTAGAGATGCAGAAAAATGTACTGGAAGAAGTGCAGAATTTATTTAAAGGGACAAGCACCAATTCAGATGTGAATGTGGGCAGTCTCTCTCCAAGTAGAAAGAATGGTGTCTGCTGCTGTTGATGTTCAGGTTGTCTGTTTAGAGAGCAGGGAGTAGAGGCTCAGTAATGATCTCCAGGAAGGTGACCTGGAGTCCCCAGGTGGAGCTGCAGCACATACATGTTCATGGGGTCTTGCACAAGCCAGGAAGGTAGGTACACAGCCTGCTGCCAAGCTGATTAGCACAAAAGGCCTGGCTGTGGGGTTGTGCAAGACTCTGGGCAGAAATTACTAGCAGTATCTCAGCTTTTTTGGCTCAGGAAGTCTCTGCCTCCATCACAACCTACAGTTCTACTCTTGCTTGTGCACTTAGTCTCCATCCTGCCCACCAAAGTACTGAATTTACATGACCAGGAATAGCATGCTCACCTGCACCATCAGTTCTCCAAACAGAAGACACCTGAGAACTCTCCTCCAACGCCCTCTCTAAAAATGGAACATGTCTTCTGGAGACCAGCATGAACCCTTGTCTACTAATGCCAGTTTAGCATAAGCTTTCAGATCCTCATAATGGGAGCAATAGCCATTTCTTAATGTCTTCTCTGAATTAAACTTCCATCTCATTTAACTATCCCCTCAACCCTGTAAACAAACATGAACCCACTCTCTCTTTTACAAATGAGAAAGGTGTCTAATTAGCCTTGAGGCTTGAAACCCTTTCCGTTTCTTTCCCTTATCCTCAGCTTGTAGACTTCTGCAGGAGAGTCATCCTGGTTTTGAGATACACCTCAGGGTACAAAACTATTAGCCAAATGGCCTGCAGAAGGCCTTTGTGAATCCTAATCTTCTCCAGATCAAAGTAGAACAACAGGGAAAATGTGTAGAAGTTGAAACCCAATTGAACTTAAATGTGAAATCAGATTACTGCTAAAGATAAACTGCTGAGACCACATCTATGACAATAAAATAAGATTAATGGAAAGATGAGATTTGATTAACTACTTAGGATCATCCATCAAGATTTCATGTGTTAAACTCAATTCTGTTAGGTAAGGGCAAAAAAAAAAAAAAAAATTACCAACCTGGTAGAAAGTTAAGCATTTAATATACATCCTTGTTGTAAAATATTGGCTGGGTACTCTAGTTTAAAACCTAATTTAACCTCTAGTTAAAAATTTAGAAAATGCTTTCTCAAAAGACCTGAAGCAACAGAGAGACCAAAAGCAAAATGTCATTCCCATATCAGATAGCTTTGAAATACCTTCATCTGAAGCTGCAATCTGAGGTCAAGTGAGTACTTGCATTTGGATTGACTTGCAGGGGTTTCCAGCCTGTGGTAAAGAGAAATAAATTATCAAGAAAATGTAATGATGTCTTGAGCATTTATATTTCTGCATCAGGAAGGATCTTATCTCTGAGTTTAGTTGAGAGCTAGTAGATGTAAAACTATTCCCCCCATTTGTCATTTTAATGGCATATCTTATTTCATGGGGCACGTTGTATGTGTGTGTGAATATACATTTTTTTCATTTCCTGTAAATATTGACTTGTTTACATTCATAGTTAGAATCAACATTTAAGAAAAGAAAAGGTGTTTGCAGGAGAGTTTTCTGCCTTTAACATCCTCACGTAATTCTTCCATGTGACATTTTTTATTACTTTTTAAAAGATTTGTTTTAATTTTATTGGAAAGTCAGATATACAGAGAAGAGGAGAGATAAAGATAGTCCATCCATTGATTCACTCCCCAAGTGGCCACAACAACTAGAGCTGAGCCAATTCAAAGCGAAAAACCAAGAGCTTCTTCTGGCTCTCTCATGCATGTATAGGGTCCTAAGGCTTTGGACCATCCTCAACTGCTTTCCCAGAACACAAGCAGGGAGCTGGATGGGAAGCAGGACTGCCGGGATTAGAACCAGTGCCATATGGGATCCTGGCGCATTCAAGGCAAAGACGTTAGCTGATAGGCTACCAAACCATGGTCCCACATGACATTCTTAGCATGGTTATGAAGTTATATGAATTGCTTCTCAGTCTCCTATGATACATTTCTTTTAAAAAAAATATTTATTTTTATTGGAAAGTCAGATATACAGAGAGGAGGAGAGACAAGAGAGGAAAATCTTCCAGCTGATGATTCACTCCTCAAATGGCCACAACAGCAGGAGCTGCGCTGATCTAAAACCAGGAGTCGGGAACTTCTTCCAGGTCTCCCATGCAGGTGCAGGGTCCCAAGGCTTTGGATCATCCTCGACTGTTTTCCCAGGCTACCAGCAGGAAGCTGATGGGAAGCAGGGCATCCCGGATTAGAACCGATGCCTACATGAGATCCCGGTGCATGCAAGGCAAGGACTTTAATCAACAGGAGACTGCTCTGGGCCTGATGATGCATTTCTAAAGACTACCTTTTAGAGGACTGCTTTCTTTGATCTGCAGTTTTGGAATGGTGGTAGGTAGAAGGACCTTCCCTAGCATTACTGTAGTATTTTCCTGAGTGCCTGTGACACTGATTTCGGTTTGCACCAATTAATCTTATTTCTCCCCTAAAAGTGTGTGCTCAACCACATGGCTATGGCTAGTTACTGCTTTGCACCCTTCTTCAAATGTAAAGACTCCATACCCGAGAGTGCTTGGGATCTTTCCAGGGAGCCACTGCAAATGAACATAAATTGACACTGTGCATGGGGAGCTCTGGTCAGAAATACAATTTTCAAGGAGATGGTGATGAGCCTCCAGAAAGTATTCATATCAATGAAACATGACAGGTGTCACCAGGAACAGAGATCCCGGGCAAAAGGAAATTAGAGTGCTTCATGTCCCTACTCATTTGTGCTTTCCTAATTGCAGTTGTTGGCGTTAATTGATTCTAGTGCCATTTTTGATCTTGTGGGGCTGTCGTGAGTGCCTCCATTTCCAAAGGGCTTGACACTCTGAAAGCCACAGCATGTTTGGATCAAATGTGCTTTCAATATGCCATGTTCAAGAATCTTCTTCCTGAAGGCCATTAGTGCAAACAGCTTGGAAAAATCTCTTGCCCTCTGAAAGCACAGGGTGTCATGAAGTGAAGACACTATTCATACCCTATCTTTTCTGCAGTTTCAAGAGCTGCAGAGGCTGTGACAATCCAGTTGTGTGGCTGTGGAGAGGCATAACCACTCATGTATCTGGAGGAGGGATCCTCTCTCCAAGTGATGGTGTAGTGTGCGTTCTCCTTTATGTGTGTTCCAGGGAGCAATTACATTTCAGGAACATTTTAATTGCTTTCAATGATTCAAAAGTAATTTATAGTTACAAACAAGATTTTCTTCTTAACAAGTAGATGAGCATATTTCCAGATGCAGCAAAAAGTTTGTCATAATGCATGGAAGCCTGTGTAGCTCTTTTTAAATGTGATCGCACAAAGAATTTATCCTCAAGTGCCCCCTTGGTTTTCAGGAAATGTGTAAATGCATATCTCTTACAAGATGCTGCCACATAAATCACGGATGGCTTCCTGTTGGGTTTAGCGAAGACTCGCACGATTCACAAAACCCCGAGTAGTGGTTTGCTTTTTTGTCTGTGCCTAGAGCTTATGTTTCAGTGTTGAAAGCTTTGTGATTTAAATGAAAAGCTGGGTTACAATGATATGTTCCCCCCTGGCCATTGCTCTGCATGTACAATCTGTTATGTTTGCATTATTGATAATGAAGAATAATAGATACATCCATCAATAGCAATGAAATCAAACATCAGTCTTTTTATTGTCATTATCATCATCATCATTACATTATTACCAAGTATCATAAATATTATATAGTTTACACATTTCATTTAGCTTAATCAGAATGTATATCATCCTCTGTCCATTTAATATAAATATATAACAAATCTCCTGACATTGATTCAAATTTATTCACGATTTTAGTTGCCATATGTTAGAACAATTTTTAAAAGTATTTCTTCAATTCAGAATAGCTAAGTATTTCAATAAATCTACTCTTTTAGGGCAATGTGTGTATTTTTATAAATCTATAATGTCACTAAGATTTATCACACAATTGGTTAAAACATGTGAAAATATAGACTTTCTTTGCACCAGGAGAAAGCAGGTAGGAACAGAAGAGACAGAGTTCAGTATGACCCACAAACTCTACTAGAAAGAATAATCCAGCTGACAACATAACAATCCTCTCTCTAAGAATGAACTCTACATGCTTATTTTGAAACTTAGGTAACTTAAGGGAATTGGTTCTGCACTCAGCCAAGGTCTGTGCATTTGTGGCTTAGGTCACTAATTGTTTCTGAAGAGTTCAGCCTCCATGTTTTATTTCTCTCCCTGCCCAACAGCAGCTGTGAGGCACTTCTGTCTTCTTTCCTTCCTCAGGGAACTGAGGTGGAAATAGTTAAGTTCCCATCATGAAGAGGTTTCCAAGAGACAATGGACAGCATGTGCAAAAATAAATCAGTGGCAAAAAAATGTTTACCAACACCTTTGTTTGTAGAAAATAAGGCCTAATAAACCTTAAAGTTTAGAAGAGACAATGAAAACAAAAGCAAAAACTATCCTCTTTTACCTCCTCTCCTCTCAGATAAAACAAAAATACAGTAGAGAAAATTGGAGAAGGTATTCATTCACTTCAAAATTTACTAGGAAGAGAGTAATCCTTGGGGAGTAAATGGCATCCCGGGAACAATGTCATTACTCAACCCTGCAGAGATAAATGAGCTGTGCATCTGGGCCCACCAGATGCGTACACCAGCTCCTTGGTGAATGTAGAGTCCATACTTTGTGAATATTATCTGTTTATCCCTATTGGTCTGAGATATCTCCTGCAGCATTATGTTTTACCATTTCAAATATTATTTTTATTTCTCTAATCAAATTCCTTACCTTGCACAATACATTGTTTTTTCACTACAACAGCAAAATATACCTCTTGCACCTGTTGGACAACCTATTCCTAATCTTTTCCTGTCATTAGGGAAGACATTAACCCTTTTATTTGTTTGAAAGGATATCTAAAGAAGAAGAAATTCTCCATCTGCTGGTTCACTGCTCAAATGCCTACAGCTGGCAGGGATAGGCCACACAGAAGGCAGCAGCCTAGAACTCAACCTGGATCTCTCACAATGGTGGCCGGGAACACAAGCCATCACCCATTGCTTCCAACAGAGGCAGAACTAGAGACTAGGTACTCCAACATGGAATCTGGAATTCTTAGGTATTATCTTAACTCTTTCATCACATGATTGCAGAAAAAAATATATCTTCAGTCTATAAACAATGATTTGGTGAAAAATCAATCCTTGAAATTAATATATCAAGTTTTGCTTTTTCCCAAATGATTTGGTAACAGACTGAACCAAGACCTGGATGAAACTCCTGCTTCCTGGTCCACCTTCAGCCTTTGCAACCATATGGGGAGTGAACCAGAAGATAAAGGTCTTTTATCTCCTTCTCTCTCTCTCTCTCTCTCTCTCTCTCTCTCTCTCCCTCTCTCCCTCTTATTCTCTCTCCCTCTCTCTTTTCTTTCAGATTATTAGAAAGAATAAATATATTTAAAAATACATGATTCTCATTGAAACGCAAAGACTCTGATCACTGGGAGATACCTTGAGGGAAGGTAATAGGATAACTCTCAGGGTACTTCTTCTCTTATCTCATAATGGGAACAATACAAAAAGAGATTTCTGAGAGTAGCAGAGTTCAAAGAAGGCTATGTATATACATAGGAGCTCAGGTAAGAAAATGAATGTCTCAGTTGACTGTGCCACACTTGAGTAAGGGTTAACACAAGCTGTATTGTAGAGAGCATACTTTGAATTCTGGCTGAGCCATGTTCTCAAAAAGGATAAAGTAAATTGTCAGGCTAGTCATAACAAGTGACAATCTGCATGGTGCTGACTTGGAAGAAGATAGGAACCACTGCATTATTTAAAAAAAAAAAAAAAAAGTCCATTTCTTGGGCCCGGCACAATGCTCCAGCAGCTAAAGATTTTTCCTTGAACACACTGGATCCGATATAGGCACCAGTTCTAATCCTGGTGGCCCTACTTCCCATCCAGACCCCTGCTTGTGGTCTGGGAAAGCAGTTGATGATGGCCCAAGGCCTTGAGACCCTGCACCCATGTGGGAGATTTGGAGGAGGCTCCTGGCTCTTGGTTTCAGATCAACTAAAATCAGCTCACCTCTGGCCGTTGTGGTGACTTGAGGGGATGAATTACCGGACAGAAGATTTTCCTCTCTGTCTCTCCTCCTCTCTATATATCTGACTTTGCAATAAAAATAAAGAAATCTTTTTTAAAGGTTTTTAAAATTTTTTATTGGAAAGGCAGACTTACAAAGAGGAGACAAAAATCTTGCAGCCGTTGGCTCACTCCACAAGTGGCTGAGAACTGAGCCAATCCGAAGACAGGGGACAGAAGCCTCTTCTGCTCTCCCATGTGGGTGCAGGGTCCCAAGGCTTTGGATTGTCCTCAACTGCTTTCCCAGGCCACAAGCAGGGAGCTGGCTGGGAAATGGAGTGGTAGCTGGGATACAACCCAGTGCCTATATGGGATCTCTGCTCATGCAAGGCAAAGACTACTAGGCTACTACACAGGTCCCAATACTAGTTATTTTTATACTGTATGTTTATATTACATATTTTTTAAGTTTACTTGGTAACTCATCTCTAAACTCTTCCAGCTTAGATGGCACGTGCATTAATTCTAATTATTGAAAAGAGGCAAAATGTATTACTCCCAACACAAGCCCTGTGCTCTATTGTGGAAATACCTCACTTAATTTTCATGTTTACTCTGTCATTCCAATTTACTGAGAAGGATGCTATAATTCTGGGAATGATTTGACAGCGCCCCTGGTTGTATTAATGATAGTGATTAGGCAAGCCAGCAGTCTGTGATCTTTGATACTGGACCTTGAGTTATTAACTAAAGAAGAGGAAAGGAAATAGAGTGCCTGCATTCCTGGAAAAAATAGTAGGAACCACGTGAAATTCATTTCTCCTGTAATTCTCAAAGCGGTTGCCCATTATGATTGTCTTGATTGACCAAGCTCCATTTAACAGAAAATCTAGAGAACACGGTCCTTGATATCCTTTAAAGTACATTTGTACAACACAATGACCCATATCCCTGATAAACACCCACCTCCTTTAAGGAGACCAATCTATGTATCTCAACATTTCACTCTCATCAGTGTTCATTCACATTCTTTTGGGCTTATCAGAACTATCCCCTTTATTTTAATTAAGAGAATTTTAAGTATGATGAAAATTATGAAAATATGAGTACAAAAAATACGGGTATTTTATTGTTGTATTGAAAATAGTTCTTTTGTAGAGTTCCAATGTAGAAAAACACTAGATTTACCTATAATCGAAATAACTAGCTATATGTGATAAGACAAATAAAAACTGATTTTTATAATTGGTGCCTTTATCAAATATTTAGCAAAAGAAGACACTCACTTTAAAAAGCACTTGATTTTTATGAAAGTATAAATTCAAACCACAAGACCATGCCACTACATGTATACCTGAATGACTAAAATAAAAATGACTGTCAGGACCTTGTGCTAAAAATGGTGACTATCTCTCAGTCCCCTACACCATGGGAATATAAATTGACACAACCACTTTGGGAAATGGAAGAAAATTATATCCTGTGCCCTAGCAACCCAGCTCCAAGGTATAGATCTGAGATGAAGGTACAACACAGCCTGTTTACTAGCAGAGAGCACTGATAGTAGGAGAACTGGTATACCACCCAAATGTTTATGATTTACAGAATGTGCTTTATACAATGGAATGGATCTGAGAAATAAGCAGCAGTTTATGATGCTCACAGGTAAGAATCTGAATGAACCCCACGAATGTGATGTTGGACAAAGAAAGGCACATCACATACTTCACTAATTTTCAAATATAATCTAAGATGATCTCTAAGTGATTATTCCAAATGTTAATCACTTTTGGACAGGGAGTTGGGAAAACAACTGTGAAGGGGCAAAGAGAACTTTGGAATTTGGCAAATCCATTTTCTTTCTCTATTTTATTGCACATATTTCAGACACAGAGAGAGAGAGAGAGAGTGTGAGAACTAAGTATGTTTCTGGAACACCAACTCAGACACTCAGATATGAGATGTGGGCATACCAAATGGCATGTTAACCACCAGGGAAAATGCCAGCTTTAGCAATGCCCCTTCCTTATTGAAAAGGTATGTTCTGCTGTGGAAAATGCATTAAATTTGTAACCATTTTCTGTAGATATTTAATACATATTTTTTTATATTATATTTATTTTTGGTAATGTTTAAATAGTTGAGAAGCATGCATGTCCATGTGAACCACTAATTAGGATGGGATGAGTCATGGAATGGGAGAAAGTGGATGAGACAACTGCTTTCAATCTTCTATTCTTCCTGTTTCTAGAGAGGAAGAGAGCAGCCCAACCATACCAGCATTCAGGGATGGGAGACAGCCACTCAATGTCATCCCAGGGTCCCTGATATAGAGTATATTCCAAGGGTACTGCTTAAATGGTTTCAATAGTTCTGAGATGCTGTTGATTTCTTCACTCCAAGGTTGAAGAAATTCTTCCAAAATCATTGGCTGACATAGTCTACCTCAGAGTCTCAATTTGCCCAGAAGCCTGCCATCCAAACAGCCAGGAGTATTGTCCAGTTTGTTCTGTCCTCTGTAATATTAAAAATCCTCTGCAGGCCTCAATGATATGTCAAGTTGCCCGTGTGCATCTTGGCATGCCCTCTACTACATGTCCACTGAAGCAAAGGCTTCAGCAACTGAGAAGGGCCAGTTCTGATACATGCACTCCACGGTTACATCACATAAGTAACCACACTTATGTCGAGTATATTTTCTGCTGATAGTAAATTTCAGATGCTTATTTATAAGGAATCACATTCAGGTCCTGCACACTGATCCTTTTCCTGTGGCACTGGCATCTCATAAGGAGGTCAGTTTGTGTTCCAGCGGCTCCATTTGTGATCCAGATCCCTGCTAAAGACTTGGGAAAGTAGTAAAAGATGGCCTAAGTCCTTGGGCCCCTGAACCCATGTAGGAGATATACAACAAGTTCCTGACTGTTGAGGCCTTTTGGGGAGTGATCTAGAGAATGGAAGACCTCTCTCTTTCTCTGCAGTTCTGACATTCAAGTAAAATAAATAAATCTTTAAAAAATAAGAATTACATTCAGTAATGAGGGAAAGAGTGACAACAAAATGTATAGAGTAGTCCTTCTTTACCACCAGTTTTATTTTCTGTCCTTGCAGTTACCCATTGCCAACAACAATCCATAAACCCTAAGAGCAAATTCCAGAAATGAGATCAATAATTCAGAAATTTTAAATCATATATTCTTTGGCGTAATGGAATAGAATTTTCACTGCTAGTTTCATCCCACAAGAATGTGAATCATCTTAATCCAGTTGGACCTGCTCTGTATGCTGCTAAGCAGTCACATAGTGAGCTCCAAGTTATCATATGTGACTGTCCCAGTATTTCAGCTCTTGTGTTCAGGTAATCGTTATTTTGTTTAATAATGGTCCCGGAGCACAAAAGAAGTGATGCTGGCAGTTTAGTTATGACAAAGGGAAGTGAAAGTGATTTCACAAGTAAGTAAAAAGGTGAAAGTCCTTGATTTAATACAGGGGAAAATAATGTGCTGACCTTACCAAGAGCTAAGCTATGCTGTTTGCAAGAATGAATCTTTAGTATCTGTGTAACTTTAAAGAAGGAAGATGTTGTTACCGGTTTTGTTTGTTTTTTTCAGTCACACTGAAACTGCAAAAGTTATGACTACATTGAGGGAGAAGTGCTTTGTTAAGGAGGAAATGCATCCAGTGATAGGGTTCACTACTATTGGGGTCTTCACTGGAGACCTTGGAATGACTCCTGCATGGATGGGGAGAGAGGTGGTAGATGAGCCCCACACTCCGTTTGTTGGACAAACATCTGCATCTTCTCATTCCACTATAGAAAAATTGAAACCAGAAAGAATCATTATGAATGAAAATTGTATAAAAAGAAAAAGAGAGCAAAGACATGAAACCAATGCTATATCAAAGTAAAGGTTACTGCTCCATCCCAGAATATCATGAAATCAAATGCACAGATACATTTGATGCTAATACGAAATAATGAAGTGATTGAAAGCACATATGCGCTTATAGCTACTTATGCCTTGTTTTATGCATGAGAGAATCTTTCAAGATTCCATGAAAAACGAATTTTGTGAAAACGCTATGTATGGATTTCTAATGTTTGCACCCAAATAGGCCTAACCTTAATTCCACTTTTCCATAAACATTTTCAAGCAGGCTTAGGTTTCAACTAATCACCTACCAGAAATCAAGCAGGACATGCCAGCTTCCCTTGTATTGACAGAAACCTACAGCCTTGGGAGCTGCACAATCCTGCTTCTCCAGGACATAAACACTCCTGTCCCAGCAAGGGAAGAGTGGAGCCTGGCTTTTATCTGCCTAGCTACCACGCCTTCCTTTCTTCTACATCTATCTAACATTTGCACACTTTCCTCTATTTTGAAATGGTGACCTATCCCTTAGAAACTTACCTGCAAAGGTTATAGGGATGCAATGCTTAAATAGCACACACAAAATAGAAAAACACAAAACAACCACAACAACAAAGCCTTAAGAACATGCATGTAGTGAAAAGTGCCAAATAACCAAATGCCAAAAAAAAGTGTCACTTTTTGGCACAGTAAATGATCAAAATGCATGTTTTATCCATCAAATAGTTGGGTAACAAAATAAATCCACAATTCAAATTGGATGCCCCTACCTGCTACCTTTCCCTGGAGCTACGAAGGGAAGGCTTTCTTGAAGTTTTGAGGCTTGGTCACTATCTCTTCTTTCCTTCCCTTCATGCCTAACCCCTTATTTCCACTGGTCCACTCTCATGTCGCCTCAGTAGTTGTGACCCCATGCCACCCAGCGGCAGTGCAGACCTCTCCTTTCGCTCTTCTCTGTTGAGGACAAGCATCCTATGTCAGATGATTTCTCACCAGCAGGTTATCCTCCAATGTATCTGACTTGCCAGCATTGGGATTTCTCCTCCCTCTCGCCTAGGATACTCGGCTCTTCAGAGATGCTCATTCTCCACTGGCCAGACTTCTGCTTTCTAGTTCTCTGGTGCTCCTGTCACGTCCCGCACTCCCACCCTACCCCAGCTGGTCCTAGCACTGTCCAGAGAGCCTGTGCAGCATTCATGTGCTCGTAAATGCCCACTTAGTTCTTGAAGGGAAATTCTGAGGGTGGTTCTGAAATTTACACTTCTAATTGAGTGAATACCTAGGCTAGAGCTGTTCTTTCTGTTAAGTGTCCACAGAGCCTCAGCCTCTGCCACTTCAGGGACTCAAAGTCTTCCTCCCGCTGTTAGAAAAAAGCAATGCGGTCTCTACCGGGACCAGATTCCTCTCCCTTCATCCTCCTCCCAGTGGCCTTGCCCTCTCTTCTCAGCAAGGAAAAGGCTAGACATTTTTTTTCATTAGCATGCCTGCTTAGGTGAGTGATAAAAAAAAATAAATAAATAAAAATAAAACAGCCTGGAAAGAAGATTTGCATATCTCCCAGACAAAGGTTAAAAGTGTTCTGTGCTTTGTTAGCTCTGTCTGTGCTTTAGCTCAGCATTCATACTCCTGTGGGGAAGGCAGGGGAGATAAACAAACCACCTCCCAGTGTGCAACCCTCAAGACAGGGAGACCAAGGGTCTGATGTTCCATAGTGAAGTCGCACATCAGCATAATGAGCAATCTGAATTCTGGAAATCTAGAATTGCCAAGTAGAACTGTAGCTGACCCTGGCAAGCAGATACAGGTTACTCAGAAGAGCATTGTAGACAGTGTCTGTCTTGAGAACTGTCAGCTCATCTGGAGACAGAGCAATTGGAGGAAAGCGTGTTGGGGTACTGTGAGTGGAAATCCTGCAGGGACAGCCTGTCCTGGGAGAGTTCCCCACCTTTCAATGATGTCCTCCAGGGCTAAGGCTACAGCATCACTAGGAACTCTGCTGTTAGCAGCAAGTTTTCCTTGATGCTGGCCACTCCCTGGCTTTTGGTCCAGCTGGAGGATGCAGGAACTGGCTCCCATCCATCACAGTCACAGTTTTCCTGCTTTGTAGCTACATATCATCATCTTCCTTGTCTCCTGAGCTCACTTCTTGGGCTAATACTGAAAAAGCAATACACTGTTCCTTGTGCCACTGAAAGGTGTGGGTTACACACTCAATTTCCTTCCAGCCAGGCCCAAATCAGGGAGTGACAGCATCCTGGCTCTGATAACTACCATCACTGATAACCAATTATAGTGTTAAATGGCAAATCGTGTCAGCTTCCCCTTCTGCCCCACAGGGATATAGAAAAAGAGCCTGGTGTCTGGAAACAAAGCAGTCACTTCTAACGTAACAAGATGCTTATTCCCTAACCAAAACCGTGACTCACCCTGCACATACAATATTGATATTTCAGATTATATATAATTGAACTGGGGTTGCAGTTTATTTTCCAAATGCAAACATGTGTTTAATTAGAGCAGAACGTGCATCTCTATAACACTGAATTTTAAGTACCAAGTTCTAAAGTTTATTGATTGATGATTATTGTGGGGAAACATGAGCTCTTATGCATAAATCTTTTGACAGGAGCTGTCTGTCAAAAATAATGATCCTTTTAAAACTCATGAATAAATAATGATGCAGGTCCACTTTACATAAAAATACATTCTCATTTACACTCTGTCCACTGAAATGAAATATGGTTATTTCAAATAATGACTCTGTGATGGGTGAGTAATGAAACATTATTAATTTAATACACATGGTATTTTATACTCATTCTCAAATCACACACATCTATTTTCAATATTAACACATTAGGCTTCTTAAAAAAATATAACAAAATGTGGGTTTCAAAACTCCTTTCATGGATGAGATCGTGAACTTTAATTTTGCCACACAAGGATCTCATATTGGTCACAAGACAGAAAATATTAAGCCAGTTGTTTATGTGGGGATGCACTGGGGCATACCGGGGGGACCCTCCTTTTTTCCTTCTGCTGGGTAAAGGCGGGAAGATTGAGGGAAAGAGAATGCCATTTATCTTTCCTTATCTTTCCTTTCCCAGCTAGCATTCAGTTCTTTTCATGTTTTTCTCTTCTTCTCTTCCTGTATCCCATCCACACTTTCTCATTTTCCATCCCCAAGTTGAGTGAGAGGAAAGGATGTTCCTTCCATCAGCCCCTTCTTTGGGAGTTTTCAACAGTCACTCAGCAGCAGAGGGCTAGGAGTTTAGAAAGCTTATGTTACATGTGGTCTTTCTGACTCAAGTGCATTCTTCCTACCCTAGACATCCCCATGATTTTTCTCTGTCCCTTTCCTTTGTCTCCGGTCTTTAACTCCAGAAGTGAAGACAATGGTAAAGGTTTGAAAATATGGGGAAAGAGGGATAATCGTCAGTTTCTGTTTCTATCATGCTTCCAAACCCTACCATTCCTTGGAATGCCCAACTGGTCTTCAAAAATCCCAGATTTGGAAAATGTAGAATGCTATTGGTGGCGTCTGTCACCATTTTATAGATGGGGAAATTGAGTCACAATGAAATGATAAACTATATATTTGCTAATGGTAACTAAGAATATCTCTGTCAGACCATTAGCAAATAAACTTTTGACAAGAAACACAAAGCAGATGTAAAAACCATTTCCAAAACTGATGCTAAATTCCTCTTAACTATTTTTTTAAAGATTTATTTATTTTGATTACAAAGTCAGGTTTAACAGAGAGAAAGAGAGACAGAAAAAAAGATTTTCTGTCCACTGGTTCACTCTCCATGTAGTCAGCACAGTCAGAACTAAGCTGACCTGAAGCCAGAAGCCAGGAGCTTCTTCCAGGTCTCCCACATGGGCACAAGGCTCCAAGGCTTTGGGTTGTCCTCTACTGTTTTCCGAGGCTACAAGCAGAGAGAAGGAAGGGAAGTGGAGCAATTGGGACACAAACCAGTGCCCATATGGGATCCCGGCGGATGCAAAGTGAGGGTTTAACCACTAGGCTACTGGGCCAGATTTTTAAGCTCTGTCTTGATGTTATTGTTCTGCTGAGTCAGGTAGTGCCCTCTAAACTGGAAAATGTCCATAAGTTTAAAAAAATAGTTCTGCATTAAAAAAAAAAAACTTGTTAAGTAATTCAGTGTTAACCCATAAAACATCTCTACATTTGGAAGCTAAAACACAGGCCTTTTTATTTTTTTTTGTCAAATTGGAATCAGTCTGGATTTAAGATATTTATGAAACCCTTGTGATAATTTTAGATCCTCTGTCAAATTACAGTAGAAAGTTTGAAAATCCTCAGGTTAGCACGGAGGAGTTACAGACAAATACCAAGTAAAATTCATTTTAAATCTTAACTAAAGATAACCATTCCCCAAAATAGATTTTTTAAAATCTTACCTTAAATGTCTTTCTAATGAGTCTCTCCTACAGAATGAAAATTCAAAATGACTCATAAAAACATACATCTCAAGGTTCATGCTTAGATATTCCTCTTAGAAAATTATAACTTGTGAACTTGGACACTGTACAGACTGGTGTCAGCACAGGGTTACTTTCAACTAGCAAATAATTTTGCTTTTACTCGTCTTTCACAAGAGACCTGTTGGCTGAGAATAAAAATGCAATCATTTGTCTATGTGTCCTTTTGTACTTGTTTACGTGGCTAGCATGCTTTTTCATCTGGATGGTATTTAATTATAAAGCAAAGTTATCCTTTTGTATACATACACATGTGATAAAATTTGTTTCTTTTTCCTAGCCTTTTGAGGACTGGGGAGGGGTAAGTGGTAGGGATGAAACATAGGTTTTTATAGGCCTTAGACTAAGTTATTATTCTAAGCCTATGCTACCAGATTTAGAGAGAGAAAAAAAATTAGTTGCATTGTCTTGTGCCACATCATACCTGTGAAATCAATTTAAGTCAATGAGTAATAAAATGTGCTAAATAAAAAGACTTGGCTTTATGAAGATCCATCACACACCTAATAAGGAACTTAGTGACTTCACATTTACCAGTATTTCCTAAATGAGAGAGGAATAGACCTAACAAAATAAAGCATTACCTGTTCAAACATTTCTAAGAATGTCTAAATAGGATTTTGGGGATACTCTTCCTTTTTATAAAGCTGCTGATTTATATCTCAAAGATATAGCCTGTGTTTCTGACTTTAGTATGTTTCCAAAAGAAAATATTAGTATCTAGATCTTAAAGTAGTGACAGCACTGAAGTAAGGCTGAATGACTCAGGATAAGAACACAAGTGACCATTTAACAGCCAATTTAAATGGCTAATACAGCCTTTATTTTCAATGAAAGCATAGTTAATCTTCATTACAAGGAAGCATTATCTTAGCATTCTGTAGCAAATCTAGTATTTCACTTGTTACCTTGGCCACTTTTATTGTTACATTAATCATTCTACTTGTTTATGTAAAGATGAAAATTTGTTAAGACCATACCATCACAGAGATAGGTTGGCCTTCTAAAAATTTATCAGTTAGGAAAAATTATTTTATTTATTTATTTAATCCACATTATGGTTACTCTGTGTGTGTGTGTGTGTGTGTGTGTGTGTGTGTGTGTGTGTGTGTGATGTCTAATATGGTGAACTGCTGACATACAATTTCTCCACATGAATATTAATTTCATTAAAGTTCTAAAATAACCATAAAGGGAGAATAAAACAAAGCAAGAACTTTGAAGTAAATTTCTTTTGTTCTGCATTTCCACCAAAATCCATTAGGCTATAAAATTTGTCTCTGTCTGACATTATCAGATGTCAAACATGTGATTTGGGACATCATTTCCATCATTTATGAATGCACTGGGTAGCAATCTATTTCCTTTACCTTTTGAAGTTTTCTGCTTTTTCTCTCTGTGATCACTCTTGGATCTTGTTATATATCCCAAGAAGTAAAGACTGTATTGTGGCTTCTGATAACCTTCTCATGTTACTCTAGTCCACTGAGGCTTAGGGTAAAAACAGGCAATCAAATGGATCAAATCATTGATAAGCTTATTTACCTGCTATGCCATATTTTGCGGTTAATCTTGGCAAAGAAACAAATGCTGAGTTCTGAAAACTTAAGACTATTGGAAATCAAAGTTTCATATAAATGAGACAGTTTTGGCTCTTTGTTTCAAAAAACTACAACCTCAGAAAAGACTTCAGATTTAAAATTTAATAAAAAGACTTATTTATCTGAAAGGCAGAGTTACCCTGAGAAAGGGCAAGGCAGAGAGAGATCTTTCATGCACTGGCTCACTCCCCAAATGGCTGCAGTAGCCAGAATTGGGACCAGGAGAAGCCAGCAGCCTGGAGTTTCACACAAGTGTTCCAGGCAGGCACAGAGATTCAAGCTCTTAGGAAACCTCTGCTGCTTTCCCAGGCACATGAGCAGGGAACTAGATTGGAAGTAGAACTGCTAAGACTCAAATCTGCACCCATATGGGATGCCGCTGCCACAGACAACTTTACCCACAGCATCATAGCACAGGCCCCAAGACCTCAGATTTGAACCATGGCCTCCCACATGTGCAGGAGACCCTTCAGAAGATTTTTTTTCCCCCTAAATATTATTTTAGTTTCCTTTTTTATACTGTCAGAGAATTTTTTTATGAAACAACTTGGCTGTTGATTTATTTTACCACTGACAAAGCTATTTATTCTTTCCACGTCAGCTCATGTTGACCTCTACAATTTCTACCCACTGGTCCTAAGACCAGTTATAAAACAAGAATGGGCCTGCAGCAATTGTTCTCAACACTGGCCTGGCATCAACATCACCTGGGAGTTTCATAGAAAAACACATGGGCCCCAGCACCATGCTGAACAGTTTGGATTCAGTAAGTCTGGAACGACCTGATGTTGCAGTATTTTCACACAGCTCTGAACAATGCTGTAGACACACAGCCAGAATTGAGAAAGATACCTATTCTTTCCTCTACAACCTTTGGCAACCTTTCCCTCCAGTTACTGGAACATGAACATCTTGTTTTCTTTCCTTTTCTCAATGCCATAACTCTGCTTTCTCCAAGTCTTCATGAGCTTGGTTTACAACATCTCACATTCCTCCAGTGAGCAACTCCAGATGCAACCTCCTTAATGTGTTGTTTAAATGTAGCACCTCAGGGTGAAGCTGAGCACCACAGATTCAGTCTGACTGAAGCTGAACTACCTTTCTCCCATTTTTAAGATCTAAACCTCCGTTCTGTCAATCTAGTGATATCCTTGCTTTTTGTTGCTTCAGCCTTACACAGTGTGACCCATTATAAATCCTACAATTTCTTGCCTGAATTTTCCTTCCTGCCTCAATGCCTGCTAATATTCCTTCTCTGCATTGAATATTATTTGGGGTTTATCCTTGAAAATTCATCAAGAAGCAAAGCAGACATAGTCCCTGCTTGCCAGAGTTGCAATTCAGTAAAGTAAAACAGCAGTTAGATGTTTAGGTTAGTTCTCACCTATGCTAATTCTACCACGGCACTGATACAAATGACTTATGCATGCCCCTAATCTGAGCCAGAAAAGACTTCAAGCTATGGACAGAACTCTTGAAAAAATAAAGTTAACTCATCTCTGTCTTGTGGGATGTCAGAATCTTGTTTTCATTTAGTGGAGTAGATTCTAACAAGTTTTCATGACACCTGGAAGTGATCTTTAAATCAGGGCCTTATGGCTCCAGAAAGAGGGATTTTTGAGAATGACTAGACTTCTATAAACATTCTGTTACATAGTTGTATATTCTCTGATCCTGATTGTCAGAATGCCAGAGGTAACCATTCCTGTTCTTCCAGATGCTCTTTCCTTCTTGCCCTTGCACAAGGAATGCTATGTTACTGTTTCCAGTGTGTCACCATGCAGACAGCTACTTAAAGCAACAATGTATGGTACTGGGTCTCCGCTTGTTTGCAGATTCTTCTGGTCCTAGCAGGGAGGACTAAGGGTGACTGCTGCTACTGCTCTTCGTTCCTTGATCTTAGAGAACGATTCACATGTGCCTGGTGCCTATCTTGCCTGAGGTTTAACTGCCCTGCACTGATTCAATCCAATTTTTGTCATTTAACGGCAATACTCCGAGGAGTTTCTTGGGAAGGAAAGTTTATTTTGGCTCACATTTCGTATGCTTGTAGCTCAGGATCAGGCAGTCACATCTATCTAGCATCTGATGGAGACTGACAATGATGGAGTGAACCCCAGGTGAGCTAGAGCAGAGAAAGAAGTTAGGTCAAACTGACCTTAAATGACCAACCTTCTCAACAGCAATTATTCTCTGAATGCAAAGCCTCGATGATCTTAAGACTTCCCATGAGGTCCACCTCTCAAATGACATAATTTGGTCAAGTTTTACTTTAATCCATCAGTTCTTAACCTAAGACTTCAGAGTTCTAACATCTGTAAGAGTTTGAGGAGACAAACCATGCTTAATCTACAAACATATTTCTGCAATTGGGAGTGTTTAAAGCATGCTTAATCTAATTGCTTTTGCTGGTGCGCAGGGTCAGAACTGCAAGTGTAGCAAGACTGTTTTGAATCTCCACTCTGTCATCTAGTTCAGTTATAAACTATCTGAAAATTTCATAATTGCAAGTCTTTCAATGTCATGTAAATTCTTTTTTGGAAGTGTTTTTTTTTTCATCTACATGAAAGAATGAGAGCAAGTGACTGAATGAGAGAAATGGTCCATCAGTTGGCTCGCTTTCCTAATGCTCGCTTTCCTAACCTGGAATCTGATCTGGGGCTCCCTGTGGGAGGCAGAGTTTCCAAGCAGGTAAACCATCATTAGCTGCCTCCTAGAATGATTAGAAGGAAGCTGGATCAAAAGCAGAACAGCTGGGACTTGAACCTGCATTTCAACATGGGATGCAAGTGCAGCTTAACTCCACAACAATGCTGACACCCGATGTTGCATATGTTCTGAATTCAAGCACTGATAATTTCAGATTAACAATAGCCAATTAAGAATGCAACCAGACACTTTTGTTTGTCAATCCCTCATAATTTCTATTTTGTTATGGCCATTTATTCAATCAATCCATTTGGATTTTTAGCATGTTGCATTAATAACAAATATACAATATATGCTGAGAAAGGCTCCAAATAGAAATATTACAGCTTAATTGGTTACAGTAAAGAAAGTTTTGTCATTAACACTCACATGAGGCAGCAGAAATGTATTTCCCAGCACTAACCAAGCATTACTGATTTATATGGAAGTCACTGTTTTGCCTCAGAGTTTTAACCCCTCAGAAAATCTAAAGCACCAGGGGCCAAAATTTTCTGGTAGGTAAAACCAATCCCTGCAATGCCAGAATCCCTTATGGGTACCAATTTGTGTCTCCATGGTCTCACTTTCCATCCAGCTCCCTATTAATGGCATGCAAATGTCGTAGTGTCAGTTCCTGAAAAATGTCCTTTTCTTTTTAATTTGTGAAGAATAACTTACTGGTTACAGAGCTCTGCATTTACAGCTTTGTGGTGTTTTGGTTTGGTTCGTGAAAGTGTTATTCCATATTCTTCAGATTCATAGTGTTTCTGTTGATCCATTTTGCTCTCTGAATTTTTTTTTTTTTGCTGCTAAAATGAATGTTACTGACTTCCTTTTAGTTTCTTTTCTACGATGTATTTACTTTGGTTTGAAAGGCAGATTCACATAGAGAAGGAGGGAGACAGATAGGAGATAGAGGTCTTCCATCCACTGGTTCAGTCCCCAAATGGCCTAAGTAGCTAAAGTCAAGAGCTTATTCTGGATCTCCCACGTGGGTGACGAAGCCAAAGACTTCAGTTATCCTTTGTTGCTTTCCAAGGCCATAAGCAGGGAGCAGGATCAGAAGTGGAGCAGCTAGGGCAAGAATGGGCACCTATATGGGATGCCGGTGTTGCACATGGAGGCTTAGCTTACCGTGACACCACCAATCCAGGCCCAACATGCTTCTTAATATTTTCCATGAAATAGAGAAATTCTCAGCCAAAGTTTATCTCTTATGTCCTCTTTCTTCTCATCATGTATGATTCTAATATACATGTACTAGATCATGTCACTGTGTATTTATGTCTCATACCTTAGCTGGGCTTTCCATGCTTGTACCTATCCTTGTATCTCATTGTGCTTCCTTCTGGTTTCATTTCTCTCAGTAATTTGTTGTTTGCTAATTCTCCAGCTGGGAGAACTAATTACCTACTACTAACCCCATTTATTTGGTTCTTATTTTTAGTTATTATATTTTTCAGAATTATAGTTATAATTAGATCCTCTTTTATAGTTACCAGATCTCTGCTTAAAACTTTCATTTGTCTTTTATATCATATAATTCAGTAAGCCTAATTGTTTTAAAGTCTGATTCTGATGACTCTAGGATCTTGACCTCCTATAATTCTGTTTCTGTTTTTCCTGGTGTTTACTCACTTTTAATGCTGGGTTACTTTAGCTTATTGCTAGTAATCATGTTACCAAGAATTTAAGGCTTAAATGACATTGCACTCCATCCAGCGAGGTCCCTCAAATTCCATTAATCAAACATCAGGATTTATGCGACTCAGTGTTGTGTCGTGGTCCCTAGAATAGTCTGTCTACTTCTAAATTACCACTTTTCTCGGGGTCCTGACGTTCTGGATTCTAGCAGACAAAAAGTCTTTTATGCTTCTTGTTATTTACATCCAACTGTTTCAAGCTCATTTTCTCTTCAAGAAGTAGCTTTGATAACAGAAATAAGCCACAGATATATTGTCTATCAACCAGACTGCCACGTGATTCATTGGAATCATTTTTTTCCTTCAGATCTATAAACCTTAGTGGTTCTATAAACCACACTGTGAACTCCTGTGAAATTAAACTACAGGGATTTTTTATAAAGATGTGTCTTGGTAAAACATTATCGAGAAAACAGAATATGGAAATGTGTATTTTCTAGGAGTTGCTATCGCTCACAGTCAAGATAAAGTAAAGGAAAAAGAATTCTTACTCTTGCCACTTTTAACTATGTAACACAAATTATTCTGAGGTGGAATCTAATAAGGAAGTTCCAATGTCACACATGACTCCTGGACTATCACATTGCAGAATGGTGCCAGGTTGGGCTGGGAGAGTGGGGTTAGTTTACCATGACAGGGAGGATTATTTTTAAACTATCATTACAAAGTGGACTGACCTGTAGTTTGATTTCCTGCTGTAATTTTCTCAACTCTTCCATAGAAATCACAGTCCCTTGACATCTATATTTGAAATGGGTCAATTCTCTGACATGGGATAAGTGACCCAAATTCAGGCTACATTTAGTTAACATTCACTGATTATAGGGTAAATATATTTCTTAAAACCCATAAAGTTATTTTGCAATACAGTTTTGGCATTTAAAAAGAGTAGAATCCATGCAAGCATAACTAATACAAATTTGTACATTACACTCATTAAATGAGTATGCATCCTGATGTGATAAATACAGGTAGAATAAATGGGCTAAGTTCAAAGCAGTGATTTTTTTTTCAGAATAGCATCACAACAACACATGTTGCCTAGCATATACTGAACCCAGAAAACAGACACATCACTTCACACTCATTTCTCATCTAATAAACTTCATCTGGAGTAACACAGTCTTGGGAATCATTACACCTGTAAAATTATGCTGTTGCTTCATACATCCTTGTGATTGAATTTCACATTTTTATGCTTTGTATTTAGTGTTTTGGCCAAGAAAATTACATCACTCATGTACTATTTTAATGTCTTTGTTTATGTTTTAGTAATATAAATATTTAATGTCCATTATTTTAAAGGTAAAATAATATTTAATAGTCAAATCTGATAAGAAACATATATATTCAGTTTTAGTTAGATAACAGAAGTAAAAAAAAATTGAGGATAAAGCATGTAAACACACCAAAGTTTTGTCAGTTTTAAATATTAAGACAGGTATGGGTCTGGCACAATAGCTCAATGGCTAAATTCTCCGCTTGCAAACATCAAGATCTCAAATGGGTGCCAGTTTGTATCTCAGCTGTTCCACTTCCCTTCCAGCTACCTTTTTATGGCCTGGAAAAGCAGTAGAGGATGGTCAGAAGCCTTGGGACTCTGCACCCACATGGAAGACCTGGAAGAAACTCCAGATTCCTATTGTTGGACAGGCTCAGCTCTGGTCTTTGTGGCCATTAGGGGAGTGAACCAGCAGGTGGAAGATCTTTCTGTCTCTCCTTTCTGCAAATCTTATCTCTCTTTCCAACAAAAGTAAAAATAAATCTTAAAAAAAAAAGGCCACCTAAGAAGCTGCCATTAACTTATTTGAAACCTCATTTTTAATTTTTATAGTGCACATTATTTATCAGGAAAATAGATGACATGTGAGGAAGTTTGGAACCAATTCTGTTCATGAAAATATGCAGTGAATATTCCTTCTCCTTTAATCAATTTTTTAAAAGGATCCTCATATTACTTTAAAGTTATTATTTTTACACAACTGAAGATGTGTGTGTGTGTGTGTGTGTGTGTGTGTGTGTGTGTGTGTGTGTGTCCATATATGCTGTTTCCAAAATCTACCCATTGCAGCAGCCCACAGAGTGATTTAAGTTCTGGTATTATTTTCTCAATACTTTTTCATCAGTTTCTGACTGAGAAGACAGCTCCTCCCATGATGTTTAAACCACAACAGATGGATTTTGAAAAAAATCAAATTTCCTGCTTAATGTCAAGAGTGACTTATCGTGGAACAGAAACACTCTAGAGACTACAGGGTGTTTGGCAAGGTTTTGTCCAATATGTTTAAGAAGATTAGCCCAATACATTAAATCTTAGGACTCTTTTTCATATGTATGCCTATGATTAACCTAGCCAATAGAAGTTTTAGCATGTTTTGCTTTATTGGGGAAACCAAGTCTGGTTGAACTTCACATTATGGAAAACATTTACAAACCGGATATACAAGTGAATCTGGCATCTCCTATAAAATTCAATCACTAAAGATTAACAGAAAGGGCAGGGGCTATAACTCATTCTTAAAATATTATCCTTCTGGTTGGAAAGGGACTCCATAAACATCCAGAGGCACATATTTAATGGAAAGACATGGGCTATGCAGCATATCATGATCTGGAATCTGCGTTCATTTTGCCACTTAACATGTTTCATGGTTTGACAACACAATAAACTCCATCCATTTCTTCATCTGTAAACTGAAAAGGTTAAATTAGCTGCACTTGAAGGCAACTCAATTCTTTAACTCAGCCTTTTCCCTTACCAGTTTTGAGCAGTTAGAGCATATTCTTTTTGCTAGCTGCAGAGACCAGCAATCTAAAAGGCTTTTGATGACAAGAATGGCTGAAATCCATATGATTGTGGAGCCAAATATGCTCTTAGAAGACATTTTACTTTTTCAGTTAAGAGAAACAGGATAAGTTGAAATGCTGCATGCTAAACAAGAAGTGTGAGTGTTAAGTATTGGCACAAGTTCAAAATATCTGAAAACTGAAAAGAGTTCCTTTGAAATGTTTTCAAGAATCATTTATACTTTCACTATAAAAGAATTCAATGTTAAAAATATTTAAGCTTAACTGATACTATCAAGAATATTTTTAGTAAAGGTATATTTTTACTTTCCATTTCACAACTAAACTTCTTTTGTATAAAAGTATTTTTTTATTTCTGTTACTGATTAGAAAAGCAAAAAGGGAGAGAAAGATTGAGAGAGATTTTTCACAGCTTACTCCTCACTAGTGACTGCAACATCCAGAACTGGACAAGAGTGAAGCTCGAAACTGGAATTTCCATCTCCCACATGGATGGCAGGGACCCACGTATTAGAACAAGTGTTTGTCTATTGCTAGGATGTACATTAGGAGGAAACTGGATTGAAAGCAAAGCCAGGACTCCCTGATAAGCAACAAGGGAAACTTAAGCAAAGTCTTACCTGCTACATCTGATGCCTAATTCCACCATTAAACTTATTGAAACTTCTTGCTGTCATTATTGCTGTTTTTCTTTCTCTCCACACACCTCAACCTTAGCTATTGGAATTTGGCTAACATCATTTTACTGAGATGGGAATAGACAAAGTCATGATTGAGCTTTTGTTTCCAAAGCCAAATAGATGTATCTGATTTCTAGCTTGGTGATCCCTCTGCAGGACTAATGCTCTCTATTAAAATATGTCTGTTAGTTTTTGGCATCATTCTTTTCTCTTTTTTTCAATTTTTATCATTAATATTATGATACAGTTCCATAAGCTCTAGAATTTCCCTTGCCTCCTCCCTAAACCCCTCCCCCATGCTGATTACCCTATATTATTACAATAGTATAGTTATTCATAAGCAGTTGTAAATCCATCATTGCAGGCATGGACAATGGCAGAATGCAACATCTATTGTCAAGATACATTTAACAATTTCATTGGGAGCCATCTTTGATCTGGAAGTAGCAATGTATACTGTATTGTATCCTCACATTTGGATATGATAGACTCCATTACACAGCTACTATACATCTCCTTAAATAAAAATCTGAAAAAATGAAATCAAAATCAGAAAGAAAAACAGAAATTTGCAATGCCATGAAGTTAAATAACATCTATGAACCATGAGTTAGTGAAGAATTGGAGAAAAAAATGTTTTGAAGAAATTAAAATAAAAACAAAAACATCAAATTCCATGAGATGTTGTTTCCATTGATGAGATGTGTCTGCTACATGTAGTCAACAGAGAGATGGGTTTTCTGTTTTTAATCCAGTCTACTAAACTGTGACGTTTGATTGATGGGTTAAATCCACTTACATTCAGGATTAATATTAACAGGTGATAATTCAATCCTGCCATTCTAGCAACAGGTTATTCATTTTTTGATTTAAGCTTCTGTTGTTATTTTACTGGGATGTGCTTCACATTTGCCTTTGGTTTTGATGGGTGCTATTCCTTTTCTCTGTCAAGAGGACATCTTTAAGTGTATTTGCAGGGCAACCTTAGAAGAGACATTTTTTGAGCTTTTCTTTGCTGTGGAGGAATTTTGTTTCATTTTCAAAGACAAAAAAAAAATAAGCTTTGCTGGCTGTTATTCCAGGTCTTTTTTTTTTTTTTTTTAGTATCTTGAATATGTCACTCCATTCCTCCATTCTCTTCTGACTTGTAGAGGTCAGCTCTGTGTTTGATTGCCATTTCCCTATAAGTCAATTGATTTCTTTCACATTTAAGAATCTTTTCTTTATGTTTGATTGAAGAGAACTTGAGTATTATGTGTTACTAAGGATCACTTTTGGTCAACCCTGTTGGAAATTCTGTGCCCCTCTTGTATTTTGATTCCCAATTCTTTCTTCAGACAAAGACATTTTTCCTTTATTTCATTGAATATATTTTTAAATCCAGCTTCTCTTTCTGTACCTTCTAGAAATCCAATAAGTCTTATATTTGGTCTTTTAATAGTGTCTCTTAATTCTTGAATACTTTTTTCTTAGCTTCCAGTGTTTTGATTATTTCCCCTTGGTGACAAGAAATATCTTCCAATTCTGAGATTCTTTCTTCTGCCTCATTCCATTATGGAGACTTTCCATGGATTTTTAAATTTGTTCTATTCTGTCCTTCATTTCCAATACTTCATCTTGATTTTATTTTAGGGTTGCTATTTCCTGTGTGACATATTCCTCAAAATTCTTGAACTCTTGTATGTGCTCCTCATTGTTGATAAGAAGTTTTATAACAAGTTTTCTGTATTCTGTATCCCTATTTTCTCAATATATTCCTCTTTAACTCTAAGATTGGCAAAGGCTTTTGCTCCTTTGCAGGGGAGTCTTCAGTAATATTCATTGAGCCTCTGTCTCTTCTTTTGCTCTTTGTCATTGTACTTCTGGTTAGCAGATTCTTCTCCTTGGGGCAGGTTTCTAAGCTGATCTACAGTTCAATTTTACTTACTGCAGTTGGTACCTAGTTCTTTGTTTGCAGTCACTTGTGCCACTCCCTCCAACAAGATTCCAGTCTGGGCTCTTACGCTACACTTCCACCATGGTCTCTGTAGACCCACCTCCTGCCTTATCAGTCTTCACCTCGTGTGATGCCGTGCTGTAACTGAATCATGGTACCTACAACCTTTTCCCCATTTCCAGTCCAAACAGCAGGATTAGGAGTATACCAGGTGTCCTAAATAACTAGGTTGATGGTGGTCCTGATCTTGCTGGTCATTAGGTCTGAGGGCCACCCACACCTATTTTGACCAATAGGATGCCAAAGTCAACATTATTTCCTTGTGGGACAAGTGCAATGTCCTGGGCTGGAAGTGAGTTTGCTCCCAGCTTAGTGCTTGTGCAGCTCACTGTTGTCCCTCCAATCTTAGTTGTTGCCACAGTGTACAAAATCACCCTTGATATGCCACTCCTGGATTTCTGCTGACCATTAGGTCTTGGAGCTACCCAGACATATTTTGGGTGGAAGCTGTTGGATGCCACATCAGTGCCATGCACTGAACCAGAAATGACTTTGCTCCAAGTTTAGTGAATGCACAATCCCATCCCAAAGCCTTGCATCCCTACACAAAACAGTGCCTGATTCAGCTCTGCTGGGAATCTGGGATGTGAAATCCACTCTGTTCCCGCATAGCCTGCTTGGGGTCTGCTGTTCTGTCTCTGCTCCTGGTCAAATCAAACAAATCAGAAGGATTGGCAGTTCTTTGCCTGAGTTCACCTGCTGAGCTCCTGGTGAACTCCCCTTCCCATCTGGTTGCTGGTGGAGATTTGGCCACAGATAGTGCTCAGATCTCCACTGGCAGTGAGTATCTGGTCACTGCAACACCACACCATTGTCTCCACTCTTTTCCTGTGTCTATCGGTCTCTAGCCCTCCCTTTGCCATCAGTCTGTCCTCTCCTATTTCCTAGAATGTGCCTCTCTGCTTCATCCTGGCTAGTGATTTTCCACCTGTTTAGATGTGTCCTTACCCTACTCCACCATCTTGATTCTCTTCAGTACCAATCTTTCCATTTTTTGCATTTTTTTTTTTTTTACAAATTTCAGATCTGTTGTTTTCAGTCTTTTTTAATGGGATCTTCTTCATCCATTTTTCTAGCTACTCAGAACTGCTTCTCTCTCTTCTCATGCTGGGCAATGCCATCTGTTTTCAAAACAATATTGAAATGGTTCCCAATTCACAGCTCTTCACAAATGTTTACCATCTGGATTTGAAGTTGTTTCCTTTTTTAAAGATTCATTTATTCTTATTGGAAAGCAAGATATACAGAGAGGAGAAGAGACAAAGACAAAGATCTTCCATCCATTGATTCATTCCCCAAGTGGCCACAACATCCATAGCCACACTGATCCAAAGCCAGAAGAAGCCAGAACAAGGGCTTCTTCCAGGTCTCCCAAGTGGGTGCAGGGTCCCATGGTTTTGGGCCATCCTTGGCTGCTTTCTTGGGCCACAAGCAGGGAGCTGGATGGGAAGCCAGGTCATCGGGGGTAGAACAAGCGCCCATATGGGATCCGAACATCTGCAAGGTGAGGACTTTAGCCGCTAAACTACCATGTCAGGGCCAATGACTTGAGGTTATTATATCCATCAATGCCTGGACATGTTCATTTGACTTTTCTACCAACAGCTGTAATGTCACATTGCCACAAAATCTCACCAACTTTTTCCCAGTTTGGGTTATTTGTATGAATCAACAAGAAGCATGGACATTTTTTTTTCATCACAGGTGGTTATTCACAAAGGGAATTGATGACTTCACATACTCATTATAACTAAAACAGATATTTCCTTTGTTCCATAATTACTGCTCCCATCATCTCTCTCTCAGATCACTTTAGTTCTTCCCAAACTTGTTGGCCTATCAATCATTTGTATGTTCTCTCTACTCTAGTCACTGCAATGTTTTAAAAACACAGCTATAATTTTATTAATGCTCTTGCCATTGATCTTAAAAGAGTGCCAAAAACTCAGTAACAATTTGAAAAAGTCCCTGTGAAACATGCTTTGGAGTCTGCTTTGCTCTCCAGACTTACATTTTACTGCTTCTTCCTTCTGTAGCCTTTGTGGTTGTCATATTGCATGTCTTTCATTTCCTGGGACACTTCTGTTCACTTTTAGGCCCTGTATCTAACACCATGGGTAGTCTGTTTTATTCTTCATTCTCTTACATGGGTTAAATCTTTCAGATGTTCCATATCTCAGGTCAGCAGCCCTCCTTGGTTCAGGCTTATTGAATGCCCGTGGCCAGTTGCTACATTGGCACAGTCTGTGTCTATACTCACCTCTTCTCCCAGGATTGCATCATGTCCATGGTATCCCCTGTCTGGGCATTACAGATCTCAATAACTACATAGGCGTTGTTTATTTTGTCTCATTAATTTTTTAATCCAATTTTCCCAAATAAATCATGCTTTTGCATGAAGCATGATGTAAGCTTCAGGTCTTCCCCCAAATGTCACCGATTCTCCAGTGTGAAATTGGTTTGTTGAAGTTGGGAAAACAATCTATTAAATAATGGAGCCTACAGGCACAGACACAACTGCTATTAACAGACAGAGGCCATTCAGCCCAGGAAAGGCCTAAATCAGGAACCTACAGAGCATGTGCAAATTGTGATTTTATATAGTGATGTTGATGACAATGATAATGACAGTCATAGCAAATAAATGTCATCATGGCCCCTGAACCCAGGCACAGGTGATTATTTGAAACCTGGCAATCAGCAGTACTCACATGATTTTCAGAATGTAGTAAACATAACAGGAGACTCATTATCCTAATCAAATTATAAAACTCAGTGGCATTATAAAAATGTAGTTTGTATATGCCTGAAGCACATGCAACTCCAGCTGCTTGTTGAATGCCAGGCAACTAACAAGGACACACACACACACACACACACACACACACACACAGAGAGAGAGGAAATGAAGCTCATAACTTCTCATGAGTTTTGCTGAAGACGGTTTTACTTTCAGGAAGATCAGGGGGGTGATGAGCAGGCATTCCATAATCAATAAATGAGTTTGAGAGACTGACTATAAAATTCAATTATGCTCTTCCTTTTTCCCCTGAGAGTAACTTGACATGATTCTGTTGGGAGTTAAATTTGCCTTGGTGTGTGGACATCTCTGAGTCACAAAACAAATACATGCACATCTTTGGAAGGATTTGTTTATGAAATCCAGTGTCCTCTCTGAGCTATAAGTCCCAATGTCTACCTGTCACATTCTTTTATGCAAAGGTGATCTGTAAATATCTACATCATGGACTACCTAAAATGATGCCACTAGGAAGGATTGGAACACGTAGTGAGAACTAGGAAAGTCCATTTCAGCTCAAGGCACAATCCAGTTTCTGAAGAAGACCTAAGAAGGGAGTGGTCAAAATGGTGTGCCACATCAACATGCCTACTCATTAAAAATAAGGCTTCCTTTGGCTCTCTGAGCATCTCCATACTTGGTGACAACACACGCATTACAAAAGTTGGTAAAAAGGTGCTGAGAATAAAGCTGATTGATTTTCTACGAAACATTTGTATGATGGGAAAGCATCTACTATGTCCAATATAAGAAATATTGGAAGGGATGTTATTGTGTTATAGCACATGAAGCTGCTGCCTGTGATATCACTATCCAATATAGGCATCAGGTTCTAGTCCCGGCTGCATCAGTTTCAGCCCAGCTCCTTGATAACGTGCCTGAGAAAACATCAGAAAATGGCCCAAGTGTTTGGGCCCATGTACTTACAAGGGAGACCCAGATGAAGCTCCTTCCCCTCGGATTTGACCTGAACCAACACAAGCCATTTCAGTCACTTGGAAAGTACATCAGTGGATAGAAGATTATTCTCTTTGTCTTTTTTTCTCTGTCTGTAAATCTACCTTCCAAATAAATATATGAATGAATCACAAGCACTCAGTGAACCAAAATGCATCTGATGGGCTGAATGCTCATACTTTTGGACTTATGGGTGAGAAAGCTGATTTAAAAGATTCAAGCTGATTACTTGAGAATGTTCAGGACAAGAACTTCCAGCATCCATAGCACTGACATGACCCAGGGCAAAATGTGTTCTATGGCCAAAAAATGGCAGGTCATGAAAGAGGTTCATGTTGATATCAAGATTGATGATGGGATTTGTCTATTTTGTGTTGGATTTACTAAAATCTGCGGGAATCTGGTATGTGAGACTTTTAGGCTAACAACATATCTGCCAAATCTGGAAGAAGAAGATGGAAATCATGTCCTGGGAGGCACAAACACATAACTTGAAATAAGCCGTGGATAAATCGATTCCATAGAGCATAGAAAAGACATGGAAAAGTTCGCCAATCTGTCCTCTCGATGAGGCCTACATTAAAAGCATAAAAACACTAAATAAGCTTAAGTTTGAATCAGAAAAATTCATAGAACTTCATGTCATAGGTCCCAAGTTTGGAAAGGCCAATGGAGTTCAGACAAGTGCCAAATGTGAATGAGCTGATGGATTTGCACTGTCCAAGAATATGTCTAAAACATACACTTCAATAGTGACAAATAAAATGGCCCTACCTGTGATAAAAAAAAGAAATAAGGAGGCAATGAGACCAGGGCTGTGACATAGTAAGTGAAGCCATTGCCTGCTATGCCAGCATACCATATGGACACAGGTTTATGTCTCAGCTACTCTACTTTTCATCAAACTCTGAGCTAATGGCATAAGAAAAGTGGAAGATTGTCCAACTGTTTGGGAATCTGCTACACAATTGGGAGACTTGGGTGATGCTCCCACCCCATCAGGTGAGTGAACCAGTAGGTGGAAGATAATCTCCTTCTCCCCATACACCTTCCCCTCTGTCTTTGTAACTGATTCTCTTTCATATTAAATGTTTATATGTTTATAATTTATTATATGTATAAATTTTAAAGAAATAATTTGGGCCTGGTGCAGTAGCCTAGTGGCCAAAGTCCTTGTCTTGCATGCGCCATTATCCCATATAAAAGCCAGTTCATGTCCCTGATGCCCGATTTCCCATCCAGCTCCCTGCTTGGGGCATGGGAAAACAGTAGGGGACAGCCCAAAGCCTTGGGACCCTGCACACATGCGGGAGACCCAGAAGAATCTTTTGGCTCCTGATTGGCTCAGCTCCGGCCATTGCGGCCACTTAGGGAATAAACTAGTGGATGGAAGATTTTTGTTACTCCTTCTCTCTATAAATCTGATTTCCAAATAAAATAAATAAATTGTTTAAAATAAATTTGTCTTCAAAAGAAATAAGTAAGGCAAAATAGAGGCTGGTACTGTGGGGCAGAAGGGTAAGAGCCAGCCTTGGAAGACACCAGCATCTGCTATGAGCACTCGTTGGAGTTCCTGCTGATCCAGTTCTCTGCTCATGTGCCTAAGAAATCAGCAGAAGATGGTGTTGCTGCTTGTGACCCTGCCATCCACATCAGAGACCTGGATGGGGCTCCTGGCGCCTGGCTTTGGCCTGACTCAATCCCAGCTGTTGAGATCATCCAAGATGTGAAAAAGCAGAAGGAAAATCTCTTTACTTCTCTCTCTCTCTCTCTCTCTCTCTGCAACTGTACCTTTAAAATAAATATAGTATTTTAAAAATAAACAAATTTCTCTTGATTTGATAATTTTTCCAAAAATGCTTAATAAATTCACCTGAGTTGCATGAGCTTGAAACCAGGATCAAGTCCTTATATTACCTCTGTTACTTAATGATAATATATGGATATTTCAACAAAATCTACACTATAGACAAAATAACAAAAAATTTTCTAAAAGTGATTCCAAGTGTATTTTTTCTCTCTTGCACTAGTGATAAAATGCTAGGGAAGTCATTTAATGTTTAGAATGCCTACCTTATACTATCATTTTCCTGATTTTGCAAATACATGAGTCAAAATTTAAAAACAAATGAAGCCTTAGAAATTTTCTGAAACTTGACTCCCTATTTCTGTAACTTAGAACTGATTGTCAATAAAGCTTTGGGTTCTGAAACACCAAGAGAATTAAATAATTAGTTTTTGGTTTAAAACACCTATGTATAAAGATATATATCATTATTCAAGATAATTTCTAATCTTAATTATTATTTGGGTTTACTTGGAATATGTCAAAGACGTGTCCCAAACCTACATACTTATCTGCTGATCTCTAGAAACCATATAGGTTGCAATAGTTGTGATCTTCAGTTTCCTTTTTTGTGAAAGTAATAAAAGATACGTAAGCATTTGACACTTCTCTAGGATGTTATGGCTTGAGGATTAGTGGTCCTACTTGTAGGAGTAGTCATTGTTGTTCCATTTCGGCACAAATTTCCTTCTCCTTAAGTATTTCCATGAAGAGTTGTAAAAGTTTTTGTGATCTTTAAAAAAATTCCTGATTAATTTGCAACTGAGTAAAGACAATGAGTATGCCTTCTTGTTCTCTGTGATACAAGGCAACCATCATGAAAAATGCAACATCAATAGATATACAGGTAAACACAGACACACATATATATATATATGTAAATATGCATTGTATATATGTGTGTATATATATATATATATACGTGTGTGTATGTGTGTGTGTATAATACACACACATTCATCCAGAGAAAGTATATAAGGGAGACTAGCATACTGAGAAGTGAAGATACAATGCAGTATATATCCTTACTCCCAAATCAAAGATGGACTCTAAATGAAACTGTAAAATATATCTTGACAATAGGATGCTGGACTTTCTGGCATTGTCCACACTTACAATATCATGCATAATACACCTAAATAGTGGAATGATGGACTTGTGACTGCTGTTGAAGCATTGTATTAGTGTGACAACATAGGGGAAAACATTGGGGGAACATAAGTGTAGAGAGTGGAAGAGGAAATCCCCAAGCCCATGGAACAAGAAAAATAAAATATAAAAAATACATTAAAATATTAATAGTTCCTTTAACTCCAATTTAACATAACAGAAACATAGCCTTAATACATGTTCTGAGTAGAGAAGCCATACTTTATAGTTGAAATGTCAGACCATGTCTTTATATTTTGATGTTAAAATCTGGTCTGATGCTTATCAGAGTTAACAACATGCTAAGAAAATTTCAGATAATGTAATATTTTGAAACAATATGTTAGTTCAAATGTTATGTTGAATATTCATCTTAATTATTCATATCCATTTATCTCAATGATTAATACATTTCAGATTTCAGTATGCATTTGAAAAAGTTTCTTATAACAGGGACTGTTGAATACCACTTGACCCCCTAGATGGCACAGGTAAAGAGGAAGATTTCTATAGGAATGTGCTGTACTTCTGATGTTTGAGTCATTTGTATAGTGCCTACTTACAAATTAAATGCAGCATATTTTCACTTGACCCAGATGGCCAATGTATTCTCATAGCTACAAAGTAATTTCCAAGGTGAAGAAATCATTCCTAGTGGAAAATTACTCCTCATTCAGCTCCATTTTCCCTCTCTCCCAAGCCTGTAAATGCAGACAAAAAAGGTAGTTTCTGTGGCACCCCAAATAAAGATGTTTGTCTTAGATTAAAACTTGTGGCTTGATTGGGAGATGAAAATCTCTTTATGACCTTGACCTCAGACTCTCCAGGAGTTGTGGGGATTATTGTTCATAATCCATGAGAGTGAGATAAAAGGACTGAGGTACTCCTCCTGGACACATTCCTGGGAGTTTCTAGCATACTCCTTCAAATTGCTGGTCTCCCACACGTGGTCTGCATTAACACTCTGGGGCTGGAAGTCATAAAGAGCAGTAATATATACAGGAAATGGTTGTAAAGAGATAAGCAAAAGTGACTTGGCAAAACAAAATTGAATGCTCTTGTTCCTTATTATCATTTAAGAAAGGAAAGGAAGGAGAATGTAAACCAGCTTCTATAAATGAGAAGGTGTACCAGATGCTGATGGAAAAGTCATTTGCATGTTTTCATGGACATGACTAAACTCTCTGAACCTCTTGTCAGAGAATTCTCAGATGCAAGTGTGTATAAATAGCACAGCTGACTTTTCCATCTACATTTCTTTCTAAAGAAGGAGTACAATACCTCATTTTCCAGGCATTTAGTTGACAATCCTGGCTCTAGCATTTATGAGGTAAATGATCTTGTGCGGGAGAGGTAACCTTTTACTTCAGTAGTTCTCTTCTCTATAAAATGTGATAATGATAGTGTATAAAAATACTCATGTAGTAGTTTTAAGGATGAATATTTGTAAAGTATTAAGAACAATGATTGTGACACAATACGTGACAGATCAATGTTTGTTGAAGAAAAACATATGTAATAAACTAGAAGCATGGTTACGTAAACGCCACTTCATTAATCAATGTCTGATTGCCTCTAACAAGCATGCGCTGAAGCAGTAAGACTGCAAATGTTCATGGTGATTAGGCCATTCTCCTGTTCACTCCTACTCTCACTAGTGCAACTGCTAGCTTATCAAAACTCGGTTATGTTTATTCCATGGTTTATTTATGACAGTTTATATTTGTCTTGTTATTACATAGTTAAATCTAATATGCATACCCAGTAAATATGCATTTAAAGAGTTGTTTGTATGAGAACTAGAGAAGGCTTTCATAAACTTGGATAAAAAGATTTTGGATTATGTATTTACAATGTAACTGAACAGATCATGGAAAACTGGAAATCTAAAGATTTTACTGTCAAAAGTTTTTTCAAATATGTTTAAGTCTGGCTTCATTAAATAGGAAATGAAACTGGACATTGCAGTTAATGTATTGTGGTTGTGGCATATGAAAAACAGACAATATCAATGGAAAAGCTTGGCTCTGCAGCATAAGTTTGGTGAATTAATATTAGCATATGCTTTAAAGCTACAAGAAAATATTTTTATTAAGGGTAATTTAAAATGGTAATTTGTGTATGTAAAATTTTATTTGAAAGGCAAAGTCATAAATGCAAAGAGAAACAGAGAGGGAAGAAGGGCGAGGGGAAAGGAGAGAGACAGAGATCCTCCATCTGCTTGTTTACTTTCCAGATGGCTGCAATGGTCAATGCTAGGCTGAGCTGAAGCCAGGAGCCAGACTCCCACACGGATGGTAAGAGCCCAAGCACTTGGGCCATGTTCCACTGCTTTCCCAGCTGGATCATAAAATGGAGCTTCCAGGATTCAAACTGTCACCCTTATGAATTGTTGGTATAGCAAGTGACAGCTTAATATGATGCAGTGCAATGCCAACCCAATAAAATTGTCAATCCTGGGTAAGAAGCATGAAAATGGGACTTCTGGGCTCTAAAATACCTGGCTTGGATTTGAATCCAGGTCCTGCCAGTATTAGCTATGTGCATGAAGGAAACCAGCTTATTTAGTTTCTTTGGGGGTCAAGTTCTATGTTTCCAATGGTAAGGTATAGATAGTACCTGTGAGGTTATTGTAAAGATTCAATGCACTGCTACATCAAAACACAGCTCTCAGCTCAATTCTCAGAATCCAGTAAACAGAGGCTACTATTATTAGATTCTCATGAATCCCAGTCATTACTTATCTTGGAACATCATCCATAGCTATGACTCACGCCATGCTCTTTATTTTTAGATAATGGTAATGGATAAATCATTTAGTGAGTAATTATTGAACACAGTATTTGTCAAACACTAAGAAGTGCTAAGAACACTGTCAGGAATTGAGATAGAATTCTCTGCCCCCTTTGAGAAATTCTTGCATTTCCCAGTTGTTGAACTAGAAATGTCAGTGAGCCAAAGGGTTATTGATCTTGTCTTGTGGCAAAAACTTTAAAAGAAAAAAAATACAAATATGAGACTGATGATCATGGATATTATCTGTTAGAGTTATTTTTCAGAATAGTCTGTCTTAAAATAATGTCAGCGAGCAATAATGGCATGAAATACACAGAAAATGAAATAAAAAGAAAATAAATGACACCAAACCCATGTAAATATGAATCATAATTCTAAATATATCTACCATATTTCATTCACACATAACTTCAAAGAGCCTTCCTGTAAATAATATAGGACATCAAATGGAATAAATTCCTAACATTTAATGAACAAATGTGCAGTTGGGTACAAGCATAGATTTGAAGTAGGGCTAAGATTGGCATCTTACCTCTGCCACTTAATAGCTATTAAACACTGAAACACTTACTACACATACTGAAAGTATAAGCCATAAGCGAGGAAACACTTCAGAGGGTGACTGCTATGACAGCCGAGAATCAACACTACCGGGGCTGCTGTTGCGACACAATGGGTAAAGCCAACATCTGGGATGCCAACATCACATATGGGCACTAGCTGGAATTCCCAGCTTCTCCACTTCCAATCTGACTCTCAGCTCAGGAATGGGAAGAAACAACAGAATAGTACCCAATGTCTTAGGCCTACTATCCATGTGGGAGACCCAGCCAAAGCTTCTGATTCAGCCCTGGTCCTTGTGGCCACTTGCACTGTGAATCTCTTTCTATGCTTCTCCTTCTTTCTATATAACTCTGATTTTCTAATAAGCCTTTAAAACGCAGAAAGGAAAAAAGAAACTACCATTGCTCAAACTGCATGGAAAGTGTCAAAATGTGTCTCTAACCTTGGGTAGCACAGACAATTGTTAGGAAGTCTTCCCATAGGCTTTCATGCTGCTTGTGGCTTGGCGTGGCTCTGTTATACTCCCACATTGAGGCATTGTGTCAACTTCCAAAAGGACAGTTTTGTTTTCAAGAGAGTAGCACTGATTTCTAAAAACAATCTATTTTTGTGAGAGGCCAAGAAACAGACAGAAGCACAGCTACTTATTATCTAGTGTTTCATGCCCCCAAATACCTGCTTATGGCTAAAGCTCGGCCAGGCTGAAGCCCAGAGTGTAGAATTCAATTATTGCTCCCACACACATGGCAGGAACCCAAATACTTGAGACATCAGCAATGACCCATGGCCACCTACATTAACAGAAAGCAGAACCTGGGAACAGATCCAGAATTCAAACGCAGGATCTTGCAATTTGTTACGAAGATGTCCTCACCAGTATCATTACCACAAGGTCAAATGCCACTCCAGGATAGTTGTTCCTTAAAAAACAAAAAACAAAAGCAAAAACAAAACAACAACCAAAAACTGTTCTACATTTTAGTCCGGATATATATACAGTGTGTAGTTCAAGAAATTAAACTCATGAAGACATGAACCCTGTTTGTCCACAGAAAATCTTTAGATGTGTCTATTGGTTTTATTCTATTTTGCCCTTTTTTCCACTATTGAATATGCAGAATTTTACATGAACAACTCATTGGAAAATCCCATAGGTATTATCTAGAACATTTAATGATTATTGAAAGATTTTGAACTAGTAATTTAAAAAAATTTAATTATTTATTTGAAAGATAGAGTGACGGGTAAATGGGAAGTCAGAGAGAGAGACCTTTCACCTTCCAATTCTCACTCCAAAAGGTCACAATGTCCATTTGATAGGTGAAGCCAAAAGCTAGGCGCTTCATCTGGGTCATCCTTGCAGTTGGCAGGAGACCAAGTGCTTGAGTCATCATGTACGCTAGGCACACTAGTAGGGGGTTTGATCAGAAGCTGGACTGTTGGGATTTGAACTGGCGTGCCTATGAGAGTGGGAGCATCACAAGCATTAGCTTAGCCTGAAACACTGGCCCCAAACTAAGATTATTCTCTACACATAAATTATATACAGCCCAACCACCTTTAGTTACCTTGTCCTACAACAGATGTTCCGCAAATATTTGTTGACTGACTGGTTTTGTGGAATGCCATATAGGAACTTCATATAAAACTGTGTCTACTCTGTTGAAGAAAGCTGACATTTCCCACATTCCAGGAGTAATAAGGAACAAGTGAATTAAGTTCCTCATCTTGAGCACATCAGTCACCCAACAGCTTAACATCTTGCTGACACAAAGGCCGCTTCAGTAGAATAAACAGCAGCATGGTAAAAACTAATCATTTATTTTCTCTAAGTATTCATTGAAAAAGAGGAAAACTAGCAAAATGTCTGAGTCTATCAGTAAGAGGCGTGGAGGGAGAAATAATTTTCAAATTTCAAGAATCAAATATCATAAAATCTCCCTGATTTCAGCTTTAACATGTTGGCAGTCTAAGACCCCTAAATTAGATCCCTGGATTGCCTCTAGGTGTAACGAAAGACCTCATTCCTTTAGACAATCAGGATGGGAGATGCAACAATTGGCCTGCTACAGCTACCTTCCTTCCTATCCACACAGCACAGTCATAACAAGAGGGAAAAGGAAAAGTGCATATCACCCTGTTAGTCTCTGATTATACTTAGGCTACAAAATAACTTTGGGGAAAAAATAGCTTGCAGGTTCTCAGAAAATCAGCTGTTTTTTCACTTCTGGCTGGGAAACGATTAGCTCTTAAGATAAACCAACTGAGTGCCCCATCATCTTTCCATCTCAGATATTTTCCAATTTAGTTCTAAACTTATTCCTTGCACTCACATGTTACCGAAATAAGCAGAAATGCCAATACACAGTCCTCTCACTAAGGCTCAAATAAACAAGAGAAAGTGACAGATAAAATGAACTTACCTAAACTTACTTATTGAACTTTTTAAAATGCTATTTCCTGCATGTGGGTTCCCAAAAGGCTCTTTCCTTCTGTGCCCAATATCCCAGATTTGATTGCTTCCTTCAATTAAAGTCTATTCTAAGCTTTCAAAATGCTTTGTTTCTTACCTAGAGGGAGAAATTTCCTTGCAAGGCAAAGGAAAGGGGGCAAGGTGGAATAGAAGGAAATTTTTTTAATGCCTCATTTATCACAAGCTGCCCAAGAGGAGAGAGAAGTTCCTGTTGACATTAATGGATGCCCTTCCTTCAACACACTGAAGCTGTGCTTTACAGAAACCAACTCTGGGAAAAAATGTGGCATTGTGGAATAAATACCTCTGGGTTCAGAGCAAACTCTGCTACAATCTTGACCTGGAAACAAACTTTCCAGATTCCATTTTAGTTTGTTCCTCACTTATTTTATACTGAACTCAACTCCCATGTTTTTTCTCCTAGATCATCCATCTTCACCCCATGCTTCAAACGGAAGTTTACCCGAGAATGATTTGCATACAGACATGCATTAATAAAGAAGTGATGTAATGTCTCCGTTGCCATTGCCCCTCTCCATTTCTGATTTGTGCACAGGCTCTCCCTTTCCAATCCTGCAGAACCTGCACAGGCTTCTGTTTGGGAGCCCATGTTAAACTAGGTTTTCTTAATGCTACCAGTTGACAGCTCCCAGGTGCTGGAGGAAAGAAGTCTGCTAAGGTATCTTTGTGTTTTTTATGTAAATTACCAGTCTTCCTTTTATATCCTGAGAATAATTAACTAATTACAATGGGATGACATAATCAATATAAAATTAAAGTTTTCATAGTTCATTATATTATGTCTTAAATTTGAAAACAGTAGCTCTGTCAAAATAAGGAGTTTGAAACATACTTTGTGTTCCTGTCCTTCTGAATGGGGACTTTATAAAGAATCTGATAAAAGAAGCAGAAAATGTTCTTTAAAGATTGAAATGCCATTCACTGATTCATTCACCATGCAATCATTCATTTAACAACTGTGAAAATACTCATTACAATATGAAACTAAGGCAGTAGCAAAAAAAAAACCCTCAATAACAAAGGTAGGTAAGTAAGAACAAAATGTAATATTTTTTTTTTAAAGATTTATTTTTATTATTTTTTCATTGGAAAGGCAGATATACAGAGAGGAGAGACAGAGAGGAAGATCCTCCATCCGATGTTTCACTCCCCAAGTGAGCGCAACGGTCGATGCTATGCCGATCCGAAGCCAGGAGCCTCTTCCGGGTCTCCCACGCGGGTGCAGGGTCCCAAAGCTTTGGGTCGTCCTCGACTGCTTTCCCAGGCCACAGGCAGGGAGCTGGAAGGGAAGCGGGGCTGCCGGGATTAGAACCGGCGCCCATATGGGATCCCGGGCGTGCTAGGCGAGGACCTTAACCACTTGCGCCACTGCGCCGGGCCCCAAAATGTAATATTTTAAAGCAACATTTTTAAGAATTCTTGAAGAACAAAGTATCAAATTAAACAGAAAAGGATATGACAAGGCCAAGTGTTGGTAGGACCAATGATATTAATCATGCAAGTTTAGGATTTGATCCTTTCTTCATTTAAAAAGTGGATATCATGTTCAATAGGGATTTTTAAAATCTATCATTCAGTTTCAAAATATTAAAATATAATATTCCTTATTTTGAAAATGAGTTTTCATAATCCTTCCTTCATTCTCATCCTCAAGGTGAGGATCCCATCCAGCTTCCCATCCAACTTGCTACTTGTGACCTGGGAAAGCAGTCGAGAACAGCCCAAAGCCTTGGAACCCTGTACCCATGTAGGAGACCTGGAGGAGGTTCCTGGCTCCTGGTTTCAATGGGCGCAGCACCAGTGATTGCGCTCACTTAGGGAGTGACTCATCGGATGGAAGATCTTCCTCTCTATTTTCTTCTCTGTATATCTGACTTTGCAATAAAAATAAATAAATCTTTAAAAAAAAAAAAAAGAAAGAGAGAGAGAGAGAGAATGGAAGCTGGTAGAGCATGACTCTAGAAGAACTAATTTGGAGGTAGAAGTTCCAGACACTTCATAGTCAGCTGAAGGGTCATGACTCTGAGATCTTTGTGTCCTTCTTGGGGCAGGCAATATGTGATTCTTATGCATTAATTATTTATGCCTCCCCTGTGAGTATATGATTGTCAAAGAGCAGAGAAATAGCAGCCAGACTTTCTTAGATAAACATGACATTCCTGAGCCATTCTTTGATATTTGGCCTGGTGGCTACCTATAGAGGGAATAAATACATGTGCAGTTACAGAAATGCATAAAATATGTTATGTTTTCCACGTTAGCAACAGCTCTTCACTCAGGATCGATTTTGCTGACACATTACAGTCCAAAGGGGAAGGTGGCAGTGTATAAAAATCAATACTATTAAATGCTGAGAGCAACAAGGTGTCCTTGGTAATTTTCTGGAATTTACCTTTCTCAAATCCTTCCCAAGGAATAAAGCTCCCACAGCTCTTCTTGCTCTTGATAGTGAGCAGATATTCCCTTAGGAAATGTCATCATAATTCAGTATGATCAAGACACCCGGCTTGTGCTTATTACCTGAAGCCCACAATCAGATGAAACTTTGTGTGCTACTTTCAGCGGCATCCAGGCTCTGCTGTGCGTTGCTATGCAAGCATTCCCTCCCCATCTCCACTCCCACCTTTTCTCTTCCATAAAGACTTAAATGAAAAAAGGAAAAATCCTTTGATAAAAGAATTTAATTCATTTCAGTATAGGATCTGATCCTGAAAATAGAATGAATGTAAACAACAGATGGGGACTGAGAAAATATTGAAAGGGGCTAGATTCCACTTATCATATTGCAGAATAAATAGACAGACTACAGTTTAAAAATTAGTAAACTCGGCTACACATATACATACATAATTTAGGATTGTGAATATAACCATAGGAAATAAAATCAGAAACAGCTGAAAATTCTTACGCGTTGTAAAGCTATGACTGGAGCAAGGAGATTTTTCTGTCTTTGAACTTTCATTTTAAAGCTCATTTTGTTATTTGACTTTTGAGCCCTTTATGTCTACTATAATTTTGAAGTGAAAATAAATAAATATAGGAGAAAATTTTCTGTCAAAGGAAAGGGTAGAGAGAATAGTGTGCATAGCAGCAAATCCTTCCTTCACAATGATTTTAATTACGTGGAGGAGCTATCAACATAAGCTAAAGATATAGCTAAATATTCCTGTCTGATGAATTGGTACCAGCAACATTAATGCTGCCAGTGTAATTGTTGCTAACCAATCACTCAGGAGTGTGAATTCCCATAACAAGTTCACTTCATGCTACAGTTTTTAAACTGACTTAATTATTTTTAAAATATTTATTTATATTTATCTGAAAGTCAGATATACAGAGAGGAGAGGAATGAAAGAGAGAGAGAGAGAGAGATCTCCCAACCATTGATTCACTCCACAAGTGGCCACAATGGCTGGAGGTGAGCCAATCTGAAGCCAGAAGCCTGGAGCCTCTCCTGGGTCTCCCACCTGGAAGAGGTTTTTCATGTGTGTGCAGGTCTCCCATGTGTGTGCAAAGTCCAAGGACTTTGGGCTGTCCTGGACTGCTTTCCCAGGCCACAAGCATGAGCTGAATGAAAAGCAGGACTGCTGGGGTGAGAACCAGCGTCCATATGGGATCCCGGCACATTCAAGGTGAGAACTTTAGCCGCTAGACTATCACACCAGGCCCATAAACTGACTTAATTATTTTTCCTTTTCTTCCCTGCATTTACTCAAAAAGCTTAAACACAGAATTGTTGGAAAAACAAACAAGCAATGCTATCAATGAGAATTACTCACTAGTTCTTTGGAGAAAAAAATTACTATCATTATTCCAGTAAAGTATGTTTTTGGTTTATTCCTTAATAAATCAAATTCTTAGCACTTTTGTCACATAATTCAACATGCACTGTTTGTGGCAATATTCCAAAATGTAGATTTTTTTCAAAAACCCCATAAAAAGGGATTTGAAACGAAGCCCCTAGTTTTCTTGCATTACAACAATCAGTCCCCAGTGCACAGTGAAGATTTGGCAGTTGGATCACACTTTTGGCATTTCTTAGGAACTTAGTTCAACTTCCAAAGATATCCACTTCTCAACCAATTCATAGAAAACCTTGTGAACAGTCAGCAAGCATTATAATACAAATGATAGGTCAATATATCTTGTTGATTTGCCTATTGCGATATGTTCACTTCCTTTAGTTAAATCTTAGTTTGCCAAGGTTTGGACAGTTAATCATTTCTCTAAATAGCTGATAACCATTATTCCTAAGTTATTCTCAGCCCCTTCTTTGAGAGAAAATCCTATTGCCTTCAATGATTCCCACCAAGTTGTTTTGCACTGGATATGTAATGATCTTGGCATTAAGTTTCCCAAGTAAGACTCAGAATCCAGAGTTCCTATTTGAAACGAATCCCATTTGACTGTAATTCTCACACAAGTTTCCAAGACCATCAAGAAAGCAAATATGGTCAGTCTCCTTGGAAGTTCACATGTCCCCTTTTAAAAACAGTCTCTATGTTTAAAAATGCAACAAACTAAAATATAGCCAATGCTAACCCATAAGCAAATTAACCTAAATGTGTGTGTGTGTGAAAGTTTCCAACTTCTAACACACTCAGTGTTTTCCCACATGGTCGAGATTAATGTCAATCCATTCTGTTTGGCTCCTCCTGGCCCCACAAGTGGAAGTGGAGTTGAAAACATGCTGATGAAGAGATTTTCCTGTATATAACAGTTACCAAGACAGCTGTGCAAAGCCGTTTTTGCAGTGATGCAGTTGAAATATTACAGATTTCTGCCTTGCTTCACTTCTGTACCTCTGAGTTATGGGATCCAAGCCAGATTATGGGAAATCTTGGAGCTTTGCTAGACAGTGGATAATGATGCCCTCATGTATCACAAAGAATTTTCACTTTGAAACAACTGCTCCCACTCCTCACCAGCACAACCACCCTTGACCTCTGCTCTTTACCAGAATGTACACAGCAGCAATTAACTAGCAATGCTTGGAGAATTAAGAGAGTGGATTTTAACTTAATCAATTTTCCTGGTTGATTTGAAATTAATCAAACAAGAAAGCCACCTTTTGGTTAATTCAAATATTAGAAAAGGAAAAGAAGAAAACATTTAATAATTGTGGCAAATATTGTGGTAGTTTTTAAAATCCACTTATGTTCATGATACACTTATGAAAGTATTGTTTTTACACATTTTAAAGAAGATCTAAAGAACTCAAAATGGTAAGTAAGTCATTCAAAGCAACATGGCTAAAGTTTGGAAATGTAAAATTAACATCAAGTCAATTTGCCTCTACAATATCATAACCACCTAATATCTGGCATCATGAAATTCACTTCAGTATACCAGGATATTTGAAAAAGTACAAAGAGAATGGGATTAAAAGATAAGTTTAGCTTTGTGCAACAAAATTTGATACCCATACATATATTTTCATAATGTACATTTTTCATAATGCAGTTTCTATAAAATTTCAGAAGACCACTCATCTATATAGATGATTTCCAGAATATTTATACCAAAATCAACTTACCTTTTAAGGTGAGGCTGCAGTCCTCACCTTGCATGCACTGGGATCCCATTTGGACACCAGTTCTGGTCCAGCTCTCTGCGTGTGGCCTGGGAGGGCAGTTCAGGATGGCCTAAGGTTTTGGGAACCCTGAATTTGCATGGGAGACCTAGAGGAGGTTCTGGACTCCTGGCTTCGGATAGGCATGGCTCTGGATGTTGCGGCTGCTCGGGGAGTGAGTCATGGGGGAGACGATCTTCCTCTCTGTATCTCCTCCTCTCTGTATATCTGATTTTGCAATAAAAAGAAACAAATCTTAAAAATAAAATAAATAAAGAAAAGTGAATTCTATCTAATAAGGCCTTAGTGAGATACTTAGCACTTAGGTTTAGTGTTAGGGTTTTGGTTAATCATAAATACTTAGAATGCAGTGTTTGTTTCTATAAAATAGTCATTTTCATAGTTCTAATGGAACATGATAGCACAAGCTACTAGTGACAGTTCAGGATGAGAGTGTGGCATAGATGATTCAGCAAGAAAGTCATTCCAATTGAGTTCATCAGTGGGAATATACCCAGGTCAGCTGCTGGGGAACTGGTGGACCCAGGTGAAAGTCCACAGCAGCTTTGACTCTGCTGTTGCTTCAGAACTGTTAGAACAAAGTGGGTACAATGGATTCTGATGGCAAGTCTATAAAGGAACAGAGCCACAGTACATTGCGGCTTCACTTGCTCTGTGAGGGTGATAAATGGCCACTGGGAAGGAAAAGTGGGACGTTGTCACCCTCACACTTTAAAACCATCTTCCACATGGAAGGGGAGACTTTAAAATGAATCAGAAGAAAGACTCCATGTAATAACTCTGGAAATTTTTCAACTCTGAGAGAGGGAGAAGCTTTTGCATCAACTATGAAATACACTACAGATGTTAGAGGATAGGCACCTTTGGATTGCATTCCATTGTGTCACAGCCATATTCTAAAATCTTAACTTTTAAAAAGTCTGTTACTGATATTTGATATTTGTCATTACAGTAAATAAGAAGAGTGGGAAAGCTATTACAAGGTTTCATGCACAAAAGATATCCTGTTTATTTCAGAAGAATGTTACTATTATATACCTCCGCAACCCTGCCCATCAAATACCCTACAAAAGTGGATATTATTTTTTGTCTACAGAAGGAAGATGAATCCCTATAACAGGAATTCTGGGATAGATGCTTAAAAAAAAAGTTACTATTACTTAATAGATATTTGAAAATATTTATATTTATTTATTTATGGCATGTGCATCTTATATTCTACTCCATAATACATGACGTTTTAAACTAAAAAAGCCTCTAATATACAGTCTTTCATTTTTCCACAAAACTCTTAAAGATATTTGAAACATCAGAAAACTCATGTTTATTAGGTATATTCTCACTCAAAAGCAGGCACATTGCTTGGAGACTCTAATCCTGGTCTCTGTGTTAGCCAAAGGAAGTAAGCCAGCAATTTAGGAAATCAGCAAATGTGGTCTTATTTATTACATCAATATTGCACAGGTACTCTTTTTCTATACTTTAATATTGGCAAGCATCATAAGAGTTGAAGAAAAGGAACATCAGATTGTCATGATTCATTCAAGGAGACTATTTCAATGTAACATGTTCATGGAATGGCCATTCCTTAATACACGAGCATAAGTGATATTCTACTAGGATTCAGCAAGTCTTACAATGACATACTATGTCCATTAGAACTTCAGTCTGGGCAGTAGCACATGATCTGTGATCCCTGCTATCTCCCACAGCATGGACTAACTTTGTGTAGCTGCGTAGACTTTACAGCCCTGCACATTTGATACAACACAAGCACATCTGCCAGTGAAGCAGGTAGTTTGCATCTCCTCTGGATGATGAACACTCTGAGATTAGAACCAACAGTCAGTGGGACTAGGGTATACCATAAAAGCCAGGTTAGACTATCTGAAAACAGCATGACCGTATTTTAGGATATTTCAGAAAGCATACTCATTTAGAAGTATCTTAGTAAATGGTATTAAAGCTAAAAAGGCAAAGATAATGAGGAAAGCATGAGACAGCAGTCTAAAAATAGTTTTTGGGACACCTTTAACAATTAAGCAGAATCTTCCAAAATCATTTTAATCATTTAAGAAGTTTGAAGGGAACTAATAGTTACTACACGCCCACTATCTATAGAGGCCAGTAATGAGTTACGAATATTTTTCCATTTATTACACAGACAAGACAAAGGCTTACTCAGTACATTAAATACAAAGCTGAATGAGACAGTATTGGAAGTCTTCCAGGCGTATTATTAGGTTTTCTCCAGAAGCACTGAAATTGGCCAGCAATGCTGAATTTGGCAGTGTTCACTTCCTTTGGGGCTGTCTATTCTCTTTTCTTAGCCACAGCCTGGGGCTTTATAGCCAACTCATCTTACCTTCAAGGTCAAAAGTGAGATGGAAGATGACCTGGAGCCAGTTGTTTGTCATTGGAAGACCTAGTAAGGCCTCAGAAGGCAAGAGCATCTGCCATTCTTTTGCTTATGTCCCATCACCTGACCTAGTGCAGGCACGCCTCCCTCCTCCCACTTGCAGATTCCTGGGTCATCTCTCCACAGCCTGGAACTATTGTACTGTTTCAAGAGTAAGAAGCACAAATGTAAGTGAAAACTTTTAGCCCAGTATACCAGGGAATGCCCCTAGATCTAGAGCAGCACTACCCACCAATTATCAGAGTCTCAACCGCACTTCTAGTAGAACTAAAGGAACCCATTACACCTATTTTCATGCCAGACTCTCAATTGCATTTCAGTAATAGAATGGTTGAAATAACGGTAGAAGTTAAGATCTGAATACCTTCTCTGCATCTACAGACTTGGGCATGAGGCTATGCGGGGGCAGCTCTAGCTCAGGACTTCCCAGCTTCCTGAGCATTATGCTAATTTTGTAGAGAGAAAATCTCTCAGCAGGAAGAGGCTGCCTACTCTGAAGAACTTGTCATTTCATTGTTTTTCCTCTGAGCAAGCTTCTCAATTCCAAAGGTATTTGTTCCAATTTACTAAAACTGCAAGTTGGGAAATGCCAAAGCAGTGCTGGATTGGTCATGCCCAAATGCACTTGCTTCCTCTCTAGGAAGTAAAATCTTGCTATTACATGACTTGGAAGTCTTGCAGTTCTGATACATTTGAGTTTCAAGTCAGGAAAGTCATGCACTTAAAAAAAAAAAAGCAAAACTGACAGGGTTTCTTTTACCAATGGCTTGACTGCTGGGCGGGAAATCTTTGGTATTGCTTAGCTTAGAGAGTACATGTGGTGGCTATTCTTTAATGGCTAATCCACTACCATCACTTTATGAAACAAACTGTTATTTGCATGTGAAGGAAATCTTCAGGAAAACAGGGAGCTTGTCATTTCACACCAGTGTCTTACAGTATTTTAGAATCAGGTATATTTTGAGCTCCAAAGTACAGCTTCCTCAGTTTCTGATATGCTTTGCTGAGTTTTGCTAAGCTAAATGGAAAGATTTCAGTCCTGGAATGTCAAAGAAATGAAGAAAAATGAGTGCCATCAGTTACTCGCTGCAACAAAAGGAGAAAATTGCAGTAAGTACATTAGGATTTCATACAACTCTACAGCCTACAACTATGCCCCTAAAACTCCTAGGAGTCACAGTTTGTTGCACAGAGAAAACAGGAGGGCCAGGTTCTAGGTTAGCTGCATGATTATGAACAAGCCAGTGTCCACATTTATGAAATAAACATGATGGACAAGCAACTTTGAAAATGTTAACTGCTTAAAAATTTCAAGACTCCGGTGAAGACATGGGTGTACAGGAAAGACAAAAAAGTGAAAACAAGAGGCTAAAAGTAGTAACGCATTTCAGGCCAACACATTGCTTTCGCTGAATCCTTTCAGCATGTCCATGAAGCAGGTTTCAATGCTTTCGTTTCACAAATGAGGAAATAGAGACTGGGAGATATTGAGGAAGCAGTTCAAGGTCACATTTAATAGACACCAAATCAGAGATACAAACCCATGTCCAATCCATGCTAAATCCACTACATTCTACATTTCATGGTCTCCTGCCTACTGAGACTGCGTATATATTACTTTTCTTTTTGCCTTTAATGCAGGTCACTCTCATATTCTTTTACACTGAAGGAATTTGCAAAGACTTACTTTTACTTTGTGATATTTGATAAGTGTGAAAAGATCTGGGAGGAAAAGGGAGAATACTGTTTAGCCATCTTTTCCCTTTGTCTCTATTTCCAGGAGATCTCAGCCATTAGGTATTTAATATTGATCCTCTGAACAATGTATTTGTGCAAGAAAATAGTGCCAATGCTTGCAAAAATGAAAGATGAGAAAGAGGTTAAAAAAAAAGGATAAAGGGAAAAACAGCTGGAGAATGGAAACCATTGCATTGATATTATTACTTCATCTCAGGATTTGAGAGCTTTTTGGCTTCTTTAATGAGGCAAATCTAGAAGATTGCACATCCATAAGCTGCTTTATAATGTATTTCAGAAATGAACTTGTATCACCCACAACTTCTGACTCATAGTAAGTAATATTTATTTCTCAATCATATTACTTGTTCTACACAAACTTGGCATTGGGTTTATATCATGCCATCTATAATTTAAGACCCAAATTGAAAAAGCGAGCTCTTATCCAGAACACACAGTTTTGTTCCAGGAGAAAGAGCAATACTAGATCCATGAGAATTTCTTTTAAAGGTTCCAGGCTACAATGCTTTGTATTTATTCCACACTCATTCTACTAATTACAGCAAGTCCTGTGTTCAAGTCTGTTAGCTAGGTACGGATGAAAATTACCTTCCGACATGCAGTGGCTGCAAATATAAACAAACGTAACTAGTTTTACTTGATTTACCCATTATACTCTCTGTAACAATGTTTGCATCTCTTCCTTGAATAAAATACAATCTCTGTATCATAAACAGAGATAATAAAATCCAGACCAATCCAATTTTATCATCAGGCTCATTTTTCAAAATGTTGTTATATATTTTTTCTGACTTATTTTATTCAAATACCAAAGTGACACAGAAGCAGAGAGATAAAGGAAGAGATCTTCAATCTGCTCATTCACTTTCCAGTCATAACTGAGGGAGATGGGGGTCAAAGCCAGGAGCCTTGAACTCTTTCCTGGTTTTTACATGGGTGACAGGAGCCCAAGCACTCTGGCCATTGTCAGCTGCAGATGGGACTCGCAGGCAGAGGTTGAACTTGGTGTGCCATAAAGTCAGCCCTATGTTATTCTTACATCAAGGCCATCTTGGAGTCATCTTGATCCTGAGGCCTATGACATTAAAGCAAATGTTATCTATCTTGCCCATCACATATGCATAACAGTTAAATAAGGAATAAGATATTCAGAATAAATAGTTCTATTAGAGAAAGAGGAAAACCTGTGACTGCTTATGAAGGACTATACTGCTGCACTAATATGGAAAAATCAGTTGTGGGGAGGGGATAAATGAAAGGGAGAAGGGAAACCCTAAGGCCTATGGAAATGTATTACATAATAATAACAGTAATAAAAGAAAAAAATGAAATTGTGAGGCACACGATAGTCATGAGTCTATAGCAATTCTGAGAAGTATCAGAATTTTGGTCAAACTGTGCGAGATTCACCTTTCTGTATAAAAGGCAGGTTTCATCAAGTCCTATTTTGTTCCCAGGGATCATTCACTAAGCCACAAGCTCCTTAAACCCACACTCCATGAGAGCCTTCTTTCATTTCCAAGATCATTCTTGGATGTGGAAGAAGGCAGCATTGGAAACCAGTCTTGTGGAAGCCTGTGAAACTTAGCCTGTTTCCTCCCATAGAAAATTGGAGAGTAAAGTTGTTTAAAATCTCAAGCAATCAGGGTCTTGTAATCCAGGTTGGCAGTTATTTTAAGAGTACAATTTTCTCCACAGCTTAGTTGGCTGTTTATCCATGTGGTTCCACTAAGTACTGTGTACAAATAGCCACTCCTAAAACTCCTTTTGAGACATTTGTTCCCCACAAATCTTAAATAAATATGGTAATGATACAATGTACCATGTATAGGAGAAAAAGAATCCAATAAGCTTTATGGGAAGTTCAAAGATTGCAGCCTTTTTCTTGGTCTATATGACTAAATTCAGAATAAGATATCACAGTTAGACAAAGGTGTAGAGCCATGCAACCTTTTAGAAATGAACACACAGAAAAGGGATTGCAAAAGGACAAAACTTTCCACTTGATCAGGCAAAACAAGACAATACAGCAAGGGAGAGAAAAGATGCTGAGATTCAAGCTTGGATTAACTATGCCACTTGGACGTCCAGGTGACATGGATGGAGACAGATGCCCAGGTGGAGACAGATACTTGCTAAGCTGTTGTTTACATGAACTCCTGGAAATTCAGAGGAAAGTACTTAGAAATCCTTTCACTGGGCCTGGCACAATAGCCTAGTGGCTAAAGTCTTTGCCTTGCCTGCACCAGGATCCTATATAGACTTCAGTTTATATCCCCATTGTTGCACTTCCCATCCAGCTCCCTGCTTGTGGCCTGGGAAAGCAGTAGAAGATGACTCAAAGCTTTGGGACCCTGCATGGGTTTGAGAGACACAGAAGGAGCTCCTTGCTCCTGCCTTCAGATCAGCTCAGCTTCAGCCATTGTGGCCACTTGGAGACTGAACCAGTAGATGAAAGATTTTTCTCTCTGTCCCTCCTTCTCTTTGTAAATCTGACTTTCCAATAAAAAAATAAATTAATAAAAAATTAAATTTTTCTGCATAACATACTCCTTTTATAGACAGGAAAACTCAGGTCTTAGTGCTTTATCCAAGATTACAGAAAGTATCCAGATAATACAGGAAATCTGTTAACAGATATTGAAGAAATGATAATACAAGGTTGACACGGATACAGCTATCTAGACTTAGCAAGAAGAGCATAGAAAGGCGATGTGACAACTCTCAATTTTGTCAGTTAGGCAGTAAGTGCATATTTCCTGATTCTTGGCAAGATGGCCTGCTTGCTGAGTGCTAAATGCCATGCTACAGACCATACAATGATTCACAGGACAAGGCCAATGCAAACAGTATGTGCCTGGGGAAACATGACACTCTGATTGAAAGTAAAGTCCAAGATCACGCAAGCAGGCCTTGCTTAGGGACTCCAAAGTAGCCTATAAATCTCTAACCTTCTAGCATTAATCCATCCAAAACTGGATCAAAGAAGACATTGTATTATGTCATAATACCAAATCCAATATTTATACTTTTGTCAGTTCAATTCTCCCAAGGATCTTGCTTTCTACTTTGAGAGGAATTTGTTTTCACGTAGAGCAGTTTGGTTCTGTGTGTTACACTTAATAAACTTGCCATTGTTCAATGATTTCTGGAACTACCTACCAATTTCAAATTAACAAAGTGGATTTAATGCAGTCATTATCATATGAAATCTGTCCCATCTTCAGATATTGGACACTGCTGTACCATTTCAATAAGAAAATTGTTTTAAGGTAGAGGTAGAAAAAATGCATCCATTATAACTAAATTTTATTGAAATTTACATATACATTATAATAATAACCAAATGTATTCTTTTGATGGATTTGGCTATAAATATTATAAATCATAAATAAAAAATAACATGAGTGAGTTGTAAACCCAATCACAGATGGTTTGGGACAATTTCCAGAATGACATTCAGCTTTCCTCTCTCAAATGTTCTGACTCTTACCAAATATCAAAGGAATAAATAAAAAACATGAACAAACTTAAAGAATGGGCTCATCACTGAGCATGTGGGCATGCTTCCTGTCTCATGATGTTCATTTTGACCTATTTACTCCAAACAAAAGGTCTTGTCCACTGCAATTTGAAATGTTTGCTTGGACAGCTGTGGTTTTGCTTGCCTCTTCAGGTAGTATGTGTAGCTTGCTCTTCGCAGGGTTTTCCCAGTGAGCTGGAACGTGCCTCTTCCATCAGCTAGCCTCTGCAAGGGCCACGTGGAAGGGCAAGAAGCAAAGCATCCCTTCCAACCTGACTCTAGTTAAGAGTATGTGTGGGAAGCCAACTTTTCTCACAAGGGACAAAGCTTTTCAAGGAGATAACAATTGAAGAGACATACAGATGGTACCACTCAAGACCTGAATAGGGCATTAGTCACAGTCCCATAAAACACTGCTTTCAGCAGCAGCATTCTAATCAGGAAAGTGATCAGAATGTAAAATATGTTTGGACCAGAAACACCTACACATTTCTCTCACAGAATAAAGAACATTCACAGTACACAGCTCCTTGACCACACATAGCCTATAGCATTTTTGTTTTGTTTTGTTTTTAACTGATGGTGATGACTCATTCTCTATACTGGAAAAAAAATCCATCCCCACAAAGGTCAATGTCAAAACATGAAGTTACGTCTGCCAAATAGAAAATCTCTACCATGAAACTTCATTATCTTTTTGCAAAAGGATGTGTGGCTGCAGAATAACACAAAGCATCTTCCAAGGTCACCCAGAAGGAATAGAAAGAAAATGGTTATTTCTTCTGTCAAGACAGAGAATTCACAAGTGATGTGTCCAGAAAATAGTCAGTTCAGCCTACACTGAAGTAACAGGTAAAGTGGCAACAGTATTGAACATTGCACTATTTTCTACTTGCTGTATTATAGCTTAATTCGTATGAAGGGTTCACAAATCCCACAATATTGATGAACTAAAAACAGGTGTTAAAAATGACTTTGTAGCATAAAATGGAAGGACTAACTTTGAAGCAGGTAAAAGAGAATTAAAATTCTGCCTTAAACATATACTTAATGCAGAATATTGGCTAATTTCATTCTGTGAACACACAGATTCCTATTGAAATCTTAATAGCAAGTAGACCTGTCAAAAAATTGACACACACCAAGTTTATTAACCAAAGCCAAAGAGTGATTTGATGGAAGGGAGGAAGCTCACAGCATCCACTGAGAGTTTAGACATCCATGCTTGTGAACACAAAGAAAGAGGGGAAGGCTGGGCTGTGAGAACACAGAGTGTACCACGGGGCCACTCCTGTCCCTCTATGCCAGGTAATAGATATTCCCACTCGGGTGAGTTCTTCCCATCCTTGCTTCATTACGGGTGCTTGAGCCTAAAGCCTGATTCCCGACAGAAAAATCTGGTAGGTAACCTTTAGAGTCCAAGCCAGCTTCCACACTTCCAGGGAAGGAAATTTCTCAGGTCTTCACAGCTCAGAGGCAGGTCCAGGCCTGCTTTCTAAGGAATATTTCTGAAACCCCCCTCATCACCAAATCACAACAGGCTTTGTAATAGGTTGATATAAAGATAAAATTAGTAAGCACATTTAAATTTTATGACAAATTATTGGGTCCATGCTTCAATATAAAGGAAAGTAACATGATTTTATTAAGTGATATTTATGTTGTTAAGAACAATTGCACTTAGATAATTTGAAGGATATATGTATCACATATTTTATTATATATACGTATATATATTCAAAATAATCATTATTTTGCTCGTTAGATGAATTAATAATGCTACACTATGTATAGTGGATAAATCTCAGGCATTGATATTCCATATGGGCACTGGTTGAGTACCTATTTTTTACTTCCACTCCAGCTCCCTGATAACGTTTCTGGGAAAGCAGTAGATGATGACTCAAGGCCTTGGGCGCCTGCTCCTACATGGGAGACTTGCAAGAAGCATCAGGCTCCTGTTTTTGATAGGCTCAGCTCCAGCCTATCTATCTAGCCTCGATTTATCCTCTTTCTATAATTCTGACTTTCAGGTAAAAAGTTAAATCTTTTTAAAAATTGCAATAATACCTTATCTTTTTTGTCTTTGCGGGCAAGAAATAGTCTATATGGTACCACCTTCCATGGATCTAGGTTATAGAACTCTTTTTCCAAAAAAAATGTATTTATCTTTATTGCAAAGTCAGATATAGGGAGAGGAGGAGAGACAGAGAAAAAGATCTTCCATTTGTTGATTCACTCACCAAGCAACCACAACAGCTGGAGCTGAGCCAATCCAAAGCCAGGAGCCCAGAGATTCTTCTTGGTCTCCCACACAGGTGCAGGGTTCCAAAGCTTTGGGCTGTCATCGACTGCTTTCCCAGGCCACAAGCAGGGAGTTGGATGGAAAGTGGGGCTGCCAGGATTAGAACTGGTGCCCATATGTGATCTGGCACATTCAAGGCACTAGGCTACTGTGGTGGGCCCAAGAATACTCTTAAAATATAGTAAGCCAGAGCAGAAATTGAGAAGGAGAGTTAAGAAAGAAACAAATGAAGAGCTGAGAAGACACAGACACTGAGAGAAAAGAAGCAGGCAGTACCACACAGGATTTGTAGCTGACAACTTTCCTCCAGGGTCATGAATTTCCAACACAGAAGGAAAGTGGCAATGGGCAAGAGGAGAGGTGGCCTGTGCTCACATGACTTTCACTTCTGGAAGATAATAATGGAAAACAGCTGATGAACTCATAAAGGCATAACCTGGGGTGGGAAGAAAGGGGCCAGAACAGGAAAACTGATCATAATTCAGTAATATCAAACACTTGTAAAAGCCTGAGACTGTGTCATGAGATTTTGGAACAATATTTTGTAATGAGTATCAGAATGAGAGATGTGATCAGAAAGTAGTAACTTTAAAATCTTATTGTGTTATGTTCATTAAATATAACCTATAATAACATCACAGTATAGTGATAAAACATAGAAAATTTGATAGATACAGCATAGCATTATTTAATGTACAATTTCTACTCAAATTTTGCCAATAGTGCCATTTGTACCTATTTTTCTTTGACTATATTCCGGATCCAATCAAGGAACACATATTACTGTGCCTTTCATCTCTGATACCCTGGAAAAGTTCATCTTTTATTTTTTTAAAACCCCCAATTTGGGTTTATCCAATGCTTCTGCATGGATTAAATTCATGCATTTTTTGGCTAGGATGTTGTATTAGTAGTGTTTTTCCCTCATCATATCACATTAGGAGGCACACAGTTTGGGTTTGTGCTCTGCTTAGTGATGTGATCATTGACCTACATGGCTTCCTTAGGAAGTAATGCGTGTAGCGCATTGGACTACCATACTAATTAACCATATTCTGGCCACAAATACAACGCACACCTCTACTCCTATGTAAGTTACAAATACTTAGTGGCTCCAGTTGTGGAAACAGAAGCTCAGACACAGAAATTGAATGGTACTTCATATTTCCCAGAGCCTTTAGATGCTGAGGGGTCCTCACCTGGCATCTCCATTCAAGAAGCAAGTGTCTCAGCACTCTCTGTTATCAGAGAAATGGCAGCAAATGCAAACATGACAATGAAGAAAGGAAAAAACACAAGTGATACCAAAGACCAAGGCACCTTACCAAAGTCAAAGTTTAAAAAAAAAAGGGGAGGTGGGGGAAACTGAAGGAGAATAATCACTTTTTTCAATTAGTGCAGGAAGAGAAAAATACAAACTAAACAATCCTGAAACTGTGCTTATAAGAAGTCCACAGGAATGGCTTTAAAATAATTCACTGGAGCTATCAGAGAGAGAGAATGGATAATTTCTTCCTGTCTAAATTTTCAGAGAAGGGCAACCAGATAGGAATCCTTTCTGTGGGATAATGGCTCAAGTGGCAGATTGCCAGCCACCCATGTGAGGGACCCAGGTTGAGTTCCTGACTCCAGTTTTGACATGCCCCAGACCAGTTGTTGTGACATTTGGGAGTGAGGCAGCAGAGAAAAATTTTCTCTGTCTCTCTGTCTTTCAGCCTCTTAAATAATTTTAAATAAATAGTTTAAACAGTTGGGCAACATATCCATCACTAAGAAAATAAAATTTTGGAACAAAAATATATTAGTGTCTATTGGGTACAATTCTGAAAATCAGTAATTATATGTTCAGCACACTGTTTGCTTGAAAAACTACTAAATGAGATCAAATGAAATCCATTCCATTTGTATCTCATGATTTTACAGGAGAAGTTATTACTAAGACATCAGAAAAAATGTACAAGTGTAACAGCTGGAAATATTTTCTTCTACCATGTAAAGTATAGTAGCTGCTTTTCAAATTATTTTCACTACATTCTCTGTGCCCGAATTCACACTGAGTGCTTTGATCAACAAATGAGGTTTTAAGGTACTTTCCAAACATGGAAAATCAACATATAAACCAACTGGTTGTTGTGAACATAAACCACAACCACAAGTGGAAAATAAATGAGGAATCAAAGAAAAAAAGAAGAAGAGTAATCCACGTGGTATAAACAGAATGATTCGAAGTTCCAGCAAATCAAGACTGTTGAGGGTGGTCAAATTGGAGTGGGATTTGTGGAAACAATGGAATGGGGTTATGTTTGGAAGAATAGTTTAGTACAAGTGACAATATGAACAAGAAGAACGACGAGTAATGATGCATGAGATTGTTCAAATGACAGTGAGTGGCACCGCTTTGCTGAAGCAGGCGGCCAAGGCCAGCCTTAGGCAGCAATTGCATAATCCCAAACCCAGGAAGGATGGTCTTGGAATGTGTGGCATTTTCACCACTGTCATGATTTATGGCTCAGACAAGCCCAGGTTTCTGTGAGCATGAGAACTGTGGTAGTGATGCGGGCACACCCTCGGCTTTCCACCTTTGAAAACTGATCTTCAAATGTGGTAGTTAATCCTAGCTGCTGGCAGGTTGCTGGCAGGCTAAATCTCTCAGATCTGTCACATGATGGATACATAGTGAGCCAACTCCAGACCACATGCAGTTCTGGAAGCTTGGCAAAGTACTGAGGGCAGGATGTGCACTCTAACAAGCATGAGCTGGAGCGGTAAATATAGAACAAGATATTTAGCTGGAAAGACTTGTCATTCGGGAGAAATGGTCTGGGATGGTCACAGCAATCTTAAGTGTCTCGAAGCATGTCTTACTGCCAAATCGGTGGGGTTGAGACAGAGAAAGAAAACAGAATATGTAAGTGTGGACAGGCGTAGAAATCTGCAACTGCAACTGAGCAAGGATGAGTTGTTCCTTTGAAAAGAATTTTCCTTAACATTATTTAGAAGATCCGCTTTATGTTTAACCTTTAAAAAGACTGCCATGTATCATGAACAGGGACACGCGCATTATTTAGTTGCATACAGTATTTATGGTGGAAGTTTTGAGTTGCCACACTGAGGAATTCAGTGTTAGTTGGGCAAAATAACACTTCTCTATATTTAATTAATTCCCTTTGCCAAAAACCCCATAGACCGACTACGTGCAGAGCTCTTTTGGAGGTGGGGTGGTAGGAGCGTCTTGGAACAAAACAAGGGAGAGCATAAACCACAGGATGCTTACTATACTGAAAAAACACGAAAGAGTAGAGAAAATCCACCTCCCTGACCCGACAGTCTCAAGATGCTTAAATTTTAGATAAGAGTTTTTCTCTTTTGGATGTTTCTTTAAAAATGGTATATGAAAAAAAAAAATATATATATATATATATATGAAGCCTGGGCTTGCACAAAGTTAAAGTTCTTATTTTATTTAGGAAAAGTGTCTTAAAATTCCTTTAGATGTATGTCTTAATATTACCAATTATAACTGAAACTTTCCAGACTCCTTTAGCCTATGACTAACAATGGGGATCCATTGGTGTTTATGCCCTAGTATTGTAGGCTCCTCACCCCCAAGTGTATAGTAGGAAAGATACATGTTCCTTTCTTCCTTAAATCCTCTATTGCTGCCCCCCCCCACAGTGTCTTTCAACGGGGACAAATCTACACTGCGGATGTTGGCCATGTGATAGGGTTCAGGACATAATACCCCCAGATATGGAACACTGGCTTTTGAGAAAAACAACCAAGATAAGAAGATCTTTCTGACTTCCCTTTTGCCCTTTTGCTCTGAGGCAGACCATGGACTGCGGAAGGTCATTCTTTGGCCTCTTCTAGATCTTGACTGAAACAGGTCATCAAAACCTCATTCAAGGATGTGCTCCTTCCACTCTAAGGAGAGGAACTCCTTTGTGTGCAGGCTTGTGACTGTTGTTGAAGAATTATACTATTGTTATAATACAGGGGAAAACAGTAGCAGGGGAGAGAGTAAAGTGGAAGGCAAAATCCCTTTTCACGTACCACGGAGAGAATTTTAAAAATAATAAATTAAATTAAATTAAAGTTTTAAAAGTTACAGAGACTCAGAAAAAAAAATTGGAGGAAATCAGCTTGACTATATATATATCACGTAAAGATTATATACTTTCGTTCCCCAGCTATATTGCTCAACTGTCCAATCATTATCAGACTTAAACATGAAAATGATTTTCCCTGTTCTCATTTCCGAAGGCTTATAAATTTGCATATTTTTCTCACTAATGCCATTTTAAAAGATTTATTTATTTTTACTGGAAAGGCAGAATTATAGAGAGGAGAGACACAGAGGAAGATCTTCTGTCTACTAGTTCACTCGCAAGTGCTGACAACAGCCAGAACTGAGACATTCCGAAGCTAGGAGCCAGGAGCTTTCTCTGGGTCTCCCACGTGGGTGCAGGGTCCTAAGGATTTGGACCATCCTTTACTGCTTTCACACACCGCAAGTGGGGAACCGCACTGGAAGTGGAGCAGTGAGACACATGAGGTTCTGGTGCATGCAAGACGAGGAGTTAGCCCCTGAGCCATTGCACAAGCCCCAATGATATTTCTGTTGTTGTTTCTTTAGATTTATTTATTTTTATTGGAAAGTCAGATATACAGAAAAGAGGAGAGACAGAGAGGAAGATCTTTGATTCAATGATTCACTCCCCAAGAGTCTGCAATGACCAGAGCTATGCTGATCAGATGCCAGGAGCCCAGAGACTCTTCCAGGTCTCCCACGCGGGTGCAGGGTCCCAAGCCTTTGGGCTGTCCTCGACTGCTTTCCCAGGCCACAGTCAGGGAACTGGATGGGAAGCAGGGCCACAGGAATTAGAACCAGTAGCCTTATGTGATCTGGCACATTCAAAGAGAGGAGTTTAGCTGCTAAGCTATTGCACCAGACCCTCGATGACATTTTTTAAAGTGGTCTCAAGCATGAACATATGATGGAAATATAGGAAAAGTTATATCCTCCATTGTTCAATATTAAGTGGACACTTCTGTCAGTCTCTTGATCAGTAATAGCTCTCCTGCTTGCAGGTCCATCTACTTGGGCCTCCACGGTCGACAGAATCCTCAAGGTGCAAAACTGCATTGTATTCTCTTGAATGTTCACAGTGTTGATGAGAAATTGATAGAAAGCTGCTCTTCCCATTTCTAGATCTCAAGTTGGCACTGTTTGGAACTCAAGCCTCATAGATGCTTTTGTGAAAAAAAAAATTCCTCCTAAATTTTGACTGAAGAAAGAACATTTCTACTTCCTGTTCCTACTCTAGGGATCCACATTCAAGACGTACCCTCAACACATTCTCAAAGCACCATCTGAACAATGTGACTCAATGGAATTTTATAGATAAGTAGTTTGTAAGACACAATCAGATTCTCTTTCCCAGCTTAAGTCTATCCCAAATACCCTGCTAGTTGAGAATATGTGCACCTCAAGGGTCTAACCCTTGTCAGTTTTCAAAATATGTACATAATTTACAACGGAGTGAATGCAACTGCGTTTCAGTCTTTGATATTTTCCACTCTAGAATACATACATGTCATTCATACTGAGTAAGGAAGCTCACCAGGAAGCTGAGGGGGACCAACGTCTGGAATGTCAGCTCTGAAACTGTCTGCTGAACAACTTTCTGCTTGTCTCAAAGGCTAGCTTTCACAGTGAATCATTGATCATTTCTACAAAATATCTAGTTAATCTTCTTAATGTAGTTATATTGGATATTGGCACAAAACATCATCATTCTTAATGTATATTATTTCCATGCATTTTATAGACTGTATTGCCTTCCTCTTTAGAAATGTTTTTCCCATTCATACCCCAGAGGAATCAGAATAGTTTTCTTGGAAAGGGTTAAACAAAAAAATGTCAGCAATGACAAGGCATTGGTAAATACCAACCCTGCCAGCAGAAAGCCAGTGAGATGGGCTTGGTATCTGAAAGACAATCACCTCTTTAAACATGAGCAACAAGGTCCTGCCAGAAATTCAGCATCCGCATTCTTGTGGTCTCCATTGTTTTCTTTGGATGCTACTGCTGTGGATGGCCCCCCGTGTAACAGAGACCATTGATACTATAAGAATTCTTGACTTACAATATCCACAGCTTTGATATTTTCTAGTACACATTACATATCTCCTAAGTACCTTCATTTTTTCCCTGACTTCCAAAAGGAAATTGGATATTCCTCAGGTAAATCATCTCACTTTTTAACAAGAAAGTTTGGAACTCGCCATTTGAGAGGAGTGAATGAAAAATATCAAGGTAGCAGGGTTATACTTGTTCTCTTGTTCTCATTCTACTTGTTCTCTTAATAGCAAATCTGCCAAATCTGGAGGGGAATTGTTTTGCTTTCAAAGACCTGCATAGTTCCAACAAATACATACCTTGGTTATTATCAGTGACCTTATTTAGGCAAATAGGTGGCAATGTCTGACCCTTTTCTGATGCTATCAGCTCATGATGGTGGTGATCACTGTGGGACAGATCTTAGAGACACACCTAAGTGAACCAAACTTCAGCTTTCAGAAAGGTAAACTTGGCACTGGATGCAAAGCAAAACTTCAACGACCTGTTTTGATCTCATGCATATTCTTCAAGGTATTAAACAATTGAATTATGAATGACGAACAGCTATCTTGCACTAAAACAGGGTTTTGAAAAGTATATTCTTGACCTAAATTGAGTCTATGGTGTGTTTTGATGAATAAAGTTTCATTAAAATGCAGTCTCATTCATTTTTTTGATGCAATGTTATGGATAATTTCATACCATGATAGCAGTATTGAATAGTTTCAACAGAGATCATGACTACCACATATCTAAAATATTTACTGTATATCCTTTCACATAAATAACTTGGAGAGTCCTGCAATAATATAGTCTTGTTTGGGGCTTACAAAAAAAATCCCGAAAGTTGCAGTTTGGGAAGTCTATTTTCTGAACAACTAAATTGCACTTGTTGTGTTTTCAGCTTGTAGTGTTGTCTAAGCTGAGTTTTCTGCAATGTTTTCCAATTCTGTAGAAGATTACTGAACTCAATAAACAACACAGAACATGGTGGTTATATAACTCTGGAAACTTATGGAATATGCTAACTAACAGATTTCTTCTTGGTAGGGATTTTCAAGCCATTTGATGTGCAGGAAAGAGGTTATTGTCTCCTCTCCAAGAATTTGAAAATTCACTTGGACTTGGAAAACCTTCTGGTTCATAGGGTATCTTGTAGAGTTAGTGTTCAAGAACCACACCCTGGGAAAATAACTTGTTTAGAACTGATGAATCTAATAATATTGTATGAGATTACAGAATTTGTGTGTCTTGAATGATGCTCAGATTTAAGAATAATAAACTGGACAATGGGAAAGTGGTAATTTCCACAGGCTACAACATTTATTTTAGCTTTATGTAACACTTGAAACTCTCAATGACAGCTCTACCTCCAGAATACACCAGGGACAGTGCTATACTGAAATTGCTAGGATGATGGCAGGAGAGCACTCCACATACAAAGGCAATACATTTCTCAGGCCTTTTCTTCAATCACCTAAACTTTACAGAAAAAAACACATATACGAAAAGTGGCATAATTGTTCAAAACATAGCCCCCAGGGAATGCTGTTTCTTTCTAATTTGGTAGGTAAAGGCCATGTGGGCATCGAGAGGTCTAGGAAAGCATTATGCGCCCTTTGGGGAAAGCTGCAAGGAACAATGGAAAAGTTCCTGAATATCGGGAAATGTTTTCTCAAGATCAAGAGATTGATTGGTATGTGGGAGAGATTCCAAAACTGCTCCATTGCCCAAATCATTCCACATTGCATTCCTAGCTGACTGCCAATTTTGTCAGAGGGCAATCTCAGTACAGGGGCACATGATGTTCTAGGCTTCCTAAGTCATTTAGAATCAGTTTATTGTGATTATATTTTCAAAGGTAGTTTTAACCACAAATTTTTTTTTCAAATTCTAACTGACATTACCACCCATTTGCCTAAATAGGGTTAATGATAATAACCAAGGTATGTATTTGTTGAAACTATGCAGGTCTTTGAAAGCAAAACAATTCCCCTCCAGATTTGGCAGTTTTAGTGAATGACTTGCACCCCAGACAGTCCTGGAAATTCACCTACAAGCTTAGAGAAGCACAGGTCTTTCAAGTGGCTAATGTGTCTGTAGACTTCTAAGTCTGAGAAGGAAAGCAATCTTTGCTCAGCAGTGGGGTCAGGATCAAAAATGGATTGGAACAGTACGCAACCTGCAAACATGCCACTAAGATGAAAGAATTATTTTGGGCTCAAAGCAATTGAGCAACAGAAGAAACAGCAAGTACAGAAAGAACTCTGTGTCTTCTCCCTTTGACACAAGAGCAGAGCATAAAGTTCCTTTTACAAATGGAATGTAACTTTGCCTTTGTGATGGTGTCCCCTTCCTCGTTCTATTTTGAAAGCAATCCTTCTCATGATAGAATTGATCATGAGATGGGTCTGTATAAACAAACGTTATTAAACAACCTGCCTCTACCATACATTTCCTACTAACATTCTCGCAATTCAGTAAGAGTGAGGCTCTGATTTCCCTTTTTCTTTGACCATTTCTCCACAATGTTTCGCCCTTTGTTAGAATGGTATAAAATATCTAAATTCTATACCCTTTTGAGCAACTCAGTAATGAATTCTGCATGTACCTGTCCTACACAGGTAAATAAACGGTTTTGTTCTCCTTTTGACTTGCTTTAAAGATTTATTTATTTTTATTGGAAAGGCAGATTTATAGAGAGGAGAGACAAAGATCTTCCACCTGCTGTTTCTCTACCTAAAGGATGCAAAGGCCAGGGATAAGCTGATCCAAAGACAGGAGCCAAGAGCTTCTTCAAGGTCTCCCACATCAGTATAGGGTCCCAAGACTTTGGGCCATCCTCTACTACTTTCCCGGGCCACAATCATGGAGATGGATGGGAAGTGGGGCAACTGGAACACAAATCATCACTCATCTGGGATCCTTATGCATGCAAGGTGAACGCTTAGCCACTGGGCCATCATGCCAGCACTCCATTAATTTGTCTTTTCTCAGCTTAACTTGTTGATCACAAACACTGCATCTAAGAATAGAGGAAAAATCTTTTTCCTTTCTAACAGAACAGAATAACTAAACAGCAAAACAGAAAATTTAAATTCTCTCAACAATTTCATTTAGGAATTCTCTGTCTAAAGTCCTTGTCATAGTTATTATTGTAAAAATAATCCTTAACTTGGTTCAAAAAGGACCTTCTGGGTGATTGGCACAACTCAGTTTTTCCAGAATGAATAAACTCTGGAATATAAGATTTAAAATACCAAAAAAGGGATAACTTTGGAAAACCCCAAAGCAATGACACAAACATGAAATTTTTACCTGGATCTTGATCCAGTATTGACCTTAATCATAATAACACTTTTTAATTTTTGAGTGCAAAGCAGGCCACTATTAATGAGCTTATTAGCTCATTCATCTTCACAGTAATTTGTGATTCAAAGGAAAAGCAACCTATTTTTCAGAAGAGAAAACCACGGTTAAGAGAGACTGGTTATTTTGTCTTAGACAGCATATGATTGAAATCCAAGGGTGTTTGCTTCAAGATCCAACATCTGTTTCCTGTGTTTTGCATGTTGAATCTTATTTAGGCCCAAATACCTTCCCACTATGAACCCTCTGCTGAACAGAAGCTCCTAATCAAATAACAGACACTTGCTGATTAGTAGACTCATTTAGCAAATATTTACTGAGGATCTGCCATATGTCAGCCTACATGCTTGATGCTAGGAAATCGGCACTGAACACAATGGGCAAACATCCCTGCTTTCATGGGCATCTAAGAGTGCATTGAGAAGGCGAGACATCAAAAAACAGATACATAAACTTCCCCAGGGCAGATGGACAGGAAAGGCCAGAGGGATGCCATGTCACATTAAGAACCTGATGAAAACTACCCTATGAGCAAAGAGCAACAGAAAGTTCCCTGCTAGTTTCGGAAGACAGCAACAAATGGCTTGAGTATTTGGGCCCCTGTCACCCATGTGTGTGGTATGCCCAAAGGAAGCTCTAGGCTTCTGGCTTCAACTTGAAACAGACCCAGTTACTGAGATCATATGGAGAGTGAATCAACAGATGGAAGATTTCTTTCTTTCTCTGTATCTATCATTCTTTTAAATAAATACATACAATTTGTAAAAAAAAAAAAAAAGATTAAATACAACAAAATAGTAAAATTCTAGTAAATGGATCTGTGTATAGGATCTGCATTCACAACTTTCTAAAGTAATTCTGTCCAAGTTATTTAATTGTCTCAGCTCACTTCTCATTCACTTTTTAAATCTACAAGGTATATAAAGTGCTAATCACACACAGTACTGTGTAGATTGCACACAAGAACTATAACTCTTTAAAGGTTCACACAAGTATTAATTAGACAGGATAATATTCCTGAATCATCCTTTATTTTTTCACCTCTCACTGACTGATAAGGGGTTTTTTTTTTTGTTTAGATGTATAACATAAAGAAAATAAATGTCATATAGTCCATAGGTATACTTACAAGAAGATAATCACATTTCCCTCTTTTCCCTGTTTCTCACACTCCATATTCTTCCTTCCCTTTTTTAAGATTTATTTTTTCATTTTATTTTGAAACTCAGTTTTACAGAGAGAAGGTGAGACTGAGACAAAGATCTTCCATCTGCTGGCTTGCTTTCCAAGTGGCCACAATGCTTGGAGCTGAGCTGATCCAAAGCAAGGAGCAAAGGAGCTTCTTCTGGGTCTCCCACGTTGGTGCAGGATCCCCAAGGCTTTTGGGCCTTCCTCTATTGCTTTCTCAGGCCACAGACAAGGAGCTGGATGTGAAGTGGATCAGCTGGGGTATGAACTACCACCTATATGATATCCCAGCACTTGCAAGGCGAGAACTTTTGCCTCTAGGCAACAGTGCAGGGCCCTTCCCTTCCCTTACTTCAACAGTATTTGTACAGACATGATTTTAATCCACTGTAAATTCATAGGCTTAGTTTTTCACTAATGATACTGTTCAACAAGTAAAAAGACCACAAGACCGCATTTCCGCTGAATCATCTTCTAACACCACTACAACTTTCTCTACCCATGAATCACCAATGATGCTTGCTTACTTGGTCTATTGTCTGTGTATTTTGTGTCTACAAATGATTGACATGCTCACAGGAGCACAGCAGAACCTTGGCAAGGGACAGTAGCTCATTATTACACTATTAATTAATAGCCGTGTCTCTGATTTTGTTTTCCCATTTCCCATTTCCCTTTTCCCATTCTGAACTCTACCAAGACGTTTGAACTCAGCATCCACTTACAAGCATCCATGTTGGGACTACAGAACACTACTTTCTCATAAAATGGACTGAGAAAGAAGCTGGATAAGTACTCTTCAGTGCAGGTGCTCCTGGGTAGTTGACTGAATCCTGCTGTGTGGTCCTGCCTCAGGTGTTAATCTGTGCGTGGCTCCTACCCATACTAGTATTTCTATCGATATTTTGATTTCTCAGTAGCATGGTACCTCTCTTGGTTTAACTTTAAGGACCATCACGGTTCTAACATTTGGGAGGGGAAAGAAAGCCTATTCAAGGGGATTGATATGATATTTAAAATCTCTCAAGATTATGCAGTGAATGAGATAATTTAATAGAATGAAAGTTTTGATCTGATTTCAGCCTTGAAGTCGACCTTGTCAGATGCCAAAACTGTAAGCTGCTTAGGAACTTCTTAGAAAATATGTTACTTATTTTTCAGTATTTCCTGTGTATAGCAGAAGGCAGGCCTTGAACTCATGCATAGGTTCAATGTAGGAGTTATTGTTTAGGAGGCATGGTGAGGCTTTATGCCTTTTGTGTCTTTGCATGGCAGCTGGGTGTCCTTACCCTGCGAACCTCAAACCCCACTCCACACAATGACCTGTTTCCCTCCACCCTCAACATGGCCCCGGTGTCAGGTCAGACTTGTTTCCTGAGCACCTGAATTATCTTCATAGTTGTCTCCTAAAATACATGTTTTTCTTAAGGATTTACAAAAATATACCTTCTGCCCTGTTCTTCGCAAATGTATGTCTTCCAAAGAACTCTGAAAATTTTCGACACTGTTTGTTTGCTCAGGCTGCCACACAATGATTTCAGAGAGAATTCCATTATCTCACTGCATGGAGGCCAGAAGCTCAGAATCAAGGTGCCGGTGGCATGGACTCCGTTCTGAGGCCTCGCCTGGGCTTGCCCGTGGTTGGCTGCCTTCTCACTGTGACTGCAAGCGGGTTTTACTGTGCATCTTTTGTTTGGGCTAATCTTCTTTTCTTGTCAGGACAAAAGCATATTCTATGAGGACTCATCTGACAGCCTTTTTTTAAAGTACATGTTAAAAGATTATTTCCCCCAATAGTCGCACTTCAACAAGTACATTTTGAGGGATTGTAATTCAGACTATGAATGATTTTTGGGATCATCAGTTTTAATATTTGCTATTCCTACCTGACAAAATATATTCCTCTGAAAGTAAGTTGAAAAATAAAAAGGAAAATGCAAGAATTGTGGCTTTTTATAAATTACTTAATTTTTAAGTTTTAAGGTGATTATAAAGTGGAACTGTCCTATGTTTCTGAGCACTGCAGAATCTGTACAGTATGTTCCAGAGGTAGACAGATGCAGGTTCTATCTGGAATCATCTTAATTCTCCTTTCTTACCCAATTTCTTCCAGAACTCAAAAAGATCTACTAGCTGCAAGAGGCAAGGCTTTAAAATGCTTGTTATATTTTAATGTTTACTACTAACTCTAGCGAAAGATTTTATTGTTGTTGTTTGGTTTTAAGTAAACTCATTAACTCTATTTTCTAACTTCTTATCTTTTCCAGTGCTTCCATTGCACTGAAAAGTTAGCACAGAAAACCAGAATACAATTCCTTGTGTGCATGCAGAAAGCTGAAGCCAATGAATCCTAATATATTTACTTGTTATGAAAACTATTTGAACACAATGGTTGGCTAAATACATGACTGATTGACAAGATCTAAAATTTGACAGAGCATTCAGCACAGTAATTTTCATCTCTAGCATCCCATGCTGGAGTCACCGAGTTTCAGTACTGACCCGTTTATAAACCCAGCAGGGAGTGGCTGAGGGACTTCCGGTCCTGCCATACATTGCCAGACCTATATTGACTTCTGGCTCCTGACAGTTGCCTGTCCCATCCCTGAGTCTGAGTATTTGAGGAAGGCAAAAGCAAATGTATCAATCTACCTACTATCAATCTTTGTCTTTCAAAGAAATAATATAAAATTTTAAAATTTATAACGCAATTTGATTTTTTAAAATGTATTACAGTGTGTATGCTTGTATAGATTCCCCTAAGTCTATTTTCTTGTGAAGTATATTATATTGAATTCTGCACAGATACTGGATGAATAATAATTAAGTTCAACTACATATTAAGCTATTTATCTACCAATCCCTAGATGGTTTCTGAATTTTAAAAATGATAGCTCTGTTTGGCACATTGCCATAGACATTGGAAGCAATTTCTAGAAAATAATGAGAGAGACTCAGAAGCTAAAAAGATGCTACAACTGTTAACAATATCATCCAATTTCTTTTTAGCACAACTGGTTTTAATATTAATTTTATTAAAATCAAACATTGGAATTTTTTGCTTTTTACAATTTAAAATTTGTCTAAGAAGCAGAGAGTGAGAGAAACAGAAACAGAGACGGAGAATTCCAACCACTGCTCTGCTCCCCAAATCCTTTCCAGCACTGGATGTGGGCGGGGCCAAAACCAAGAAGCAGGAACTCAGTGAGGGTCTCCCACACAGGTGGCAGAGAACCAACTGAGTCATCATTGCCGCAGCGCAGGTCCCTCCAGAGGAAAGCACTGCTACTGGTTCCTCACATGCCATGCTCTTTTGTACACAAATAGAACACTAGTCTGCTGATACTGCTATGATCTGCTCCCCTGCCAGAAACATCATACATTGTGAAAATTTTTCAAGTTAATATTTCTAGAAATACCCCTTTATTTTAAGGGATATCTATCAAATGCATATATCACCAACCATTTACGTGGTCTTCTACAGATCATACTAGGTAAATTCTTCGGCATGTGGTTATTCGTCAAATGACAGTCACATGTTGAGCACTGAGAATTGGTATGGCATTGTCTTCTGCATGCCTATTAAAGTGACTCAAATCCAAATACACTGATAATACCAATTCCTAGCAAGGATATGGGACAAGATTTCCAGTTCACTGCTGGTGGGAATATAAAAAGATATGGCAAACCTCTTTGGAGAACAGTTTAGAAGCATCTTACAAAGCTAAACATAATGTCAGCAGGAGATGCAATCGTGACCCTTGACATTTATTTACCTAATATGAAAGCTTAAATTCACTAAAAATGTGCCTGTAAATGTTCACAGCATCTTCCTTTATAATGAACCACCTGGACGTAACCATGATAGCTATTGATAGGTAGATGGATTAAAAAAAAAAAAAACTAACAGAAATGAACTATCAAGTGGCCGAAAGACACGGATGAATCCTAAATGCATAATACAAAGTGGAAGAAGCCAATATGAAACAGCACCAGCATACTGCATAATTTCAACTACATGATAGAAAAGACAAAACTTTAAAAAGAATGCAAAACATATAAATATATAACAATTACAAATAACTTGTTTACATATTCTCCTATCAAAAAGGAGAAGATTAAGCTCCAATTTCTCAACTATGAGTTACACATACTGATTTCTTTCCAAAGAGCCTTTATCGGGGCCCAGTGCACTAGCCTAGTGGCTAAAATCCTCGCTTTTAACACACCATTATCTATGTGCACACCAGTTCTTTTTTTGTTTTTTTTTTTTTAATCTTTGGATGTGATTGTGGGCTGAAATGGTATTCATTGTCAAATATTTCATCACTCACACTTTCTCTTTTTTAAGATTTATTTATTTTTATTAAAAAGTCAGATATACAGAGAGGAGGAGAGACAGAGAGGAAGATCTTCCATCCAATGATTCACTCCCCAAGTGAACGCAACAGCCAGTTCTAACCCAATGGTCCCACTTCCCATCCGGCTCCCTGTTTGTGTCCTGGAAAAGCAGTCAAGGATGGCCCAAAGCCTTGGGGCCCTGCATCTGCATGGGAGATCCAGAGGAGGCTCCAGTTTTCTGGCTTCAGATTGGCGCAGCACGGGCCATTGCGGTCACTTGGGGAGTGAATCATCAGATGGAGAATATTCCTCTCTGTCTCTCCACCTCTCTGTATATCGACTTTGCAATAAAAATACACAAAGCTTTAAAAAACCAAACAACAACAACAACAAAAAAATAAGGAGTAGTTATCAATGTGAAATTGGACGTGGGGGTGGGGAGTAATAAGTAATTTGATAGCGGAGAAAACTGACAGGTCATCAATGCGATCAGTTATGATGACAATTTGTACCTCTGCCAGGACTTGTTGGAAATGCCACTTTACCTCTGTTGTCTTTCTGATAATGCTAGTGTAATAATTTAAAAAATCAAATTTAATTTTAGAGGTATTTTACAGAACATCTGAAGAATACTCTTCAAACAATACTCAGAAAAGCTCTTAAAGTCAGAGCAAGGAAAACAAGGAAAGTCTGAGAATTTGTCACATTTTAGAGGTGATTTAAACATATGTGGAACAAATGTAACACAGTAACCTGGGCGGTATCCTGCATCAGAAAGGACACTAGGTAAAAGAGGAACTACATATGAACTCAAAAATACAAACAACTGATACCTTATTACAACTAATATGCCAGCCGAGAGTACTAACGAGGGAGTCTAGGCACAGGTGTAAGGGCATGTGGTAACTTTATATTCTCTTCACAACTTCTTTTGTAAAACTAACATTTTCTAAAATAAAAAAGCTTATTCCAAAATGTATGTGAATTTACATTCTTACCAATATTTAGGAAAAGTTTATTTTCGAAAGACTTCTGCCACATTGACTATCATTTTGTGGTTTCATCAATTCAGTAAGTTAAACAAGAAATCTGTTATTTCATTGCTCTTACCTTTCAAACCTTTAAATACAAATAAAACTAAGTGTCATATCCTGCATTGCTCATTTTTAGCCATTTGTCTAAATATTTTATGGAGAAAGTACTTGTTTATCTCCTTTGCCTATTTCTCTATCTTGTTGATATTTTCTCCTTTTTTTTTTTTGCTTGTCAGTATCCTTTGTATATCAAAGAAATTAATTCCATATGTAGCGAATGTTTCAACTAGAGTGAATTTTGTCTTTTAGCATACTACTATGACCAACAAGAGCTTGCCTGATTCGAGCATCCTCTTTTCCCCTCTCCCTATTAATTCCTGTAAATGGATTAGACCACGTGTTTAATGTAAAATTGGTTAGCTTTGTTATCTTAAAAAAATCTACTAGCTCTTTTATGTTTTGGCCATCAATACACAAAGTTAACTTTATGACACGTTATTATCTACGCTATTTCTTTTGCTTACCTAATCTTGTACTTTCAAATGACACTATAAGCAACTTATAAAGACTGGTTTATTTTCTTAAAAGACAAAGTTACAGAGGCGCAAGATGGTGTAAGACAGGAAAAGAGAGAAAGAATCTTCCATTCACTGGTTTCTCCCCAAATGACTACAATGCCTGGAGCTAGGCCAGGATGAAGCCAAGAGTAGAATTCCGTCAAGTCCTTGCTCTGTACGTGAAAGGGAACCAAATACTTCAGTTATATTTTGCAGCTTTCAGAGGCATGATAATCAGGGGCTGAATCAGAAGTGGAACGGTTGAGACTTGAGCTGGTACTCAAATGGGATGCACATATCACAGCAGTAGCTTAACACACTATGCTACAATGCTGGCCTTGTCATCCCAGGAGTTCACGCGTTGACATTCGTTTTTATAGTCATAACTAAACTAAAAAGTACAAATGTGTTGACATTTTTAAACCTACACAAATGTTTCCGGGACAGCTGCTAATTACTATAATTTTACTGTCTCTTGTGGCAGTTTGATTTCTTCTGAGTTTCTAATTGCCTTGATGTTCAGTTCCTAGTTTCCTTTTTGTGTGTGTTTGTTTTTTTATTTTGCTTTATTTGCCAGAAATGTATATTTCAATTCACACAAACCTTTGCGAGGAAGGAATCAGACAATAAACAAGCTTTCAATTATTTCCTTCCTTTCCACTGTTAATTTGCTTGTGTAGAGACAGTGACAGAGAGAGACCTGCCTTGCTAATTAGACCTGTATGTAAATTGATTAACAAGATGTATTATGATGAAAAGATCTTATCACACTTGTAAAATAGACCATGTAAAATAATTATATAATTAAATAGACTTGTAAACTACCAATTGTTTTTATTGGAAACTCAGATATACAGCTAGGAGGAGAGAGAGATAGGAAGATCTTCCATCCGATGATTCACTCCCAAAGCAGCCCCAATGGCTGGAGTTGATCCGAAGCCAGGAGCCAGAAGCTTCTTCCAGGTCTCCCATGCAGGTGCAGCATCCCAAGATTTTGGGCTGTACCTCAGTTGCCTTCCCAGGCCAAAAGCAGGGAGCTGGATGGGAAATGGGGCCGCCAGGATATGAACTTTTGCCCATATGGGATCCCAATGCGAGCAAGGCGAGGACTCTAGCCACTAGGGTACTGTACCAGATCTGGAATCTACCAATTTTGAAGCATGACCTTATGAAGACTAGCATATAAACAGCCTCTCTGAAACATAGGATAAAGATGCTACTTCACTCAAAAATTTTCTGATGCATGATAAACCCACAAACCTCACTTAGAGACTTGTTTTATTATTCATGGTCAGCTGTGCATGTCTATCCTGAGAAGGACGCAGTGGACCAAGCAGGATGCTCTGCTCTTCCCGCATGTCAGCCAGAACTTCTATTTCTGGCTTCATCCTTAAAATTATTAACAAACTTTGATACTGGCTTTATGTTTTTTTTTTTAATTTTTGTGAGTCTTATTTGACGATCTTATGTGTGGATCTGCAAAGCTATCACATTAATAAGCAGCCACTTTTCTATACTGGCCTGATTCACTTTATTTTCAGAAACATTTACAATTGTTATTTTGGTTGGGCTGTTTGGCACAGTGGTTCAGACCACATGTTCCTAGATGCCCCACGGGTTTTGAGTCCTACTTTCACTTCCAAACCAGCTTCCTACTAATGCATATTGCAAGAGACAGCAGCTAATGGTTCAGTACCTGCATACTAACACCCACATGGGGCACTCCCATGTACTGATCTGGAGCTGAGCATCTCTGGGTATTTGAGGCATCAGGGGGAAAAAGCCAGAAACGGAAGATGTCTCTCTTTTCTGCCTTTCAAATAAAAATAAATAAAACTTAAAACTACATTATTTTATTGTTGAAATAAAATACTATCTGCATGTCTTGAACATTTAAGAAAAGCTTCTATATTTTAAATACTTTCATTTTGATAGGGAATATTTCAGAATTTACAAGAAGTTCAAGTACTTAATGTTAGGTTCAATGGGTTCAAAGTTTTCAAATACTGTTAAATACTCATCTACATATTCATTCAAGGAGAATACTAATATTTATTGACATAATTTGTTAATAAATTGGAACATTTTGGTCAATTCAATAAGGTCACTATTTGAAAAATTTATCCGTGAATAATTTTCAAAAAATTATTTCTCAGAAAAATAAACATCAGACACATGGTTTAGCAGTAATTCTGGGACATCTGCTTTGTCTCAGGGTTTTATAATTGATATTGCAAAGTTTATAGTGAAAAGTCATTTCTTTTATTATAATTATTTAGTAATTATCATGTATATTAATAACTATATTACTGCTTGTTACAAATCAACTCACCAGCATTTGACACTTGATAAATTTTAAAAATAAAGGCAATCCCTGAAATTTCATGATATATAAAGTTTGCATTTAAAACTTCATCCACAAGTTTTCAAACAAATGTTATATCAGTATTACAAGATTTGGGGTCAACATGGTGGTTCAACAAGCTAATCCTCCACCTACAGGTGTCACCTTCTGTATGGGTGCTTATTCATGTCCTGGCTGCTTCACTTCCCATCCAGCTCCCCGCTTGCGATCAAGGAAGGCAGTGGAAAATGATCCAGAAGCTTGGGCCTCTGTACTCACATGGGGGAGTCCGAGGAGGAGGCTCCAGGCTTTTGGTTTCAAATAGGTTCAGCTCTGGCTGTAACATTTGTTGGGAATGAGCCGGTAAGGGAAGGATCTTTCTGTCTGTAGATCTGCCTTGGAAATGAACACATAAATACATCTTTAAAAAATAATATAGAAACTGACAAATTATAATCTGACATCATCTTTAGCATTTTTAGTATAAATTGGAATGATATGTGGGCCCCTTTATATTCAAGAGCTCATCTGAACGATTTTATCCTAGAATAGTGGTGGTGAATGATTCTAGGGTTACAAATGAACAAATTGATTTTAGTGAATATAAGTTGTTTCCCCAAAGCTCTTATAATCAATACAGGCTATGGGACTGCAGCCTGGTCTACATCTTTGGCCTATGTTTCTCGTGATTCATGTGTTTTTGTATTACATATCAGTGTACACAATGACAATATACTAAAACAATTTTCTATAGCATGTTTAACCAATTAAATGCTCATGTACTATGGAAGTACTATACATTTAAAAATTCTACATAACACGTTGAATAATAACATTAAAATGAGTTCACTCAAGTGCCACAAAATAAAATATGTTAGAAAAATAAAATTGTATATTTAAAAATTCCATGTATGATACTATTTGATTTTATTCTCTTAGTTTCTGCTAATCAGTAATCTATTTGGGCATAATATCTTATTAGTTATATTTTTACCACTTGCCTGGTGTTACTGTTTTCCATTTTTATATGAAGTGAATTATATTATGCTTACTCTTTTGTGATTTTTTTTTGAAAAATGGATTTTTGATTTATTTGAAAGATGGAGTTACAAAGAGAATCTTTTCACCCACCAATTCACTCCATAAATGGTTGCAACAGTAAAAGCTATGTCGGGGTGAAGCCAGGAGCCTGGAGATTCTTCCAGGTTTCTCACATGGGTGGTAGGGTCCCTAGGTCTTGGGCCATCTTCTACTGCTTTCCCAGGCCCATGACCTGGGAGCTGGATCACAAGCAGAGCACCAGGACTCTGAGTAGTGGCCATGTGCAATTGCAGCATCACAGACAGAGGTTTTACTCTGTATTACTTGGTTTTCAGAAAATACACACTTTGCGGCTTTATCTAAGCTAAAGAATGTAACTATAGCACATTCTATTTCATAGCCATATACTTTCCTTAGAAATCAGTGTAATATGACATAATAATTTAGTTTTACTGCAAATGTACAGTACAATTATCTTTTCCTTTTGAATTTTTTTCAAGTACTTATTTCCTGCTTTTCTAGCATGAACAACAAAGATTTGAGTGAATGTGATGGAGTGCACATGAATGACAGTTTCTCTAGGAATTCTAGAATGACATTTGAAGGATAAACTCAGGGTTTGCAGAAAAAAAAAATAGAAAGTAATAACAACAAATTCACAATTGGGAGTTAATCTTTATATTATCTCTATATAGGCAAATCCTTTATGAAAAATTCATAGCAATTGGGTTGCAGAAGCTGTGGTACTATTTAAACAAACTCCTTATGGTTCCTGTATTCGCCAGTGACATTTAGTATACAACTAAGAATGAAGTGGGCATTACTAACAAGATGGTGGTCTCTGTACTCAGGGTAAAGCTGTGGGCATGTCCATGCTTACTAGTATTTCAGCTTCTCTGAAGCTCTTCTTGAAGAAGACCCAACTGTGCTTTCTTGTAATGTTGCATTTAGATACCGTGAATCATTCAGAATTGAAACCTGCATGCCAAATCTTACCTAAATCTTCCCCAGTTGCAAGCTACACTTTTGGTCAATGTCCAAATTGGAACATGGGTAACTATTCTATCATTACTACTAACAATGAAAGCTTGTGGCAATTTCTCTGTCCTGGAAAGATACTAACCAACATAAACTCATCCCACCAGAAAAAATAAGTACTTTCCTATATTATTTAATTCCCTACAAAATTCCAATTCACCCAGAATTATCTATATTGTGTTTTGTAGAGTTTTATTAAAACAAGATCCATATATATTGTATTTCAGGATTACTTTCCTACCATGATGTGCTTGGTATTGCTTTATTTTAGAACCCGTAGTATTTTTCAACAACTGAATCTCTGAAATAAAACATAAATACACAGAAAATGTCTCCAAATAAGACAATAGGGTAAATCCATGACACTGGCCCACTGAGTATTGCCAAAATATCATACTTTTGCTATGAGATGTTTGAAATTTACAGTATAAATTTCACCTTGCTTAAAATGATAAATTGCTACAAATACATTATCTGCAACAAGTTTTACAGAAGAATGTCTGAATATTTATGAATCCTGCAGATTTTTTAGGAGTAGACAGCAATACAAATATGCAGTATAACAATTGTCTTTTCTTAGAATCAGACAGGTAATGGTCAGTGGGGACTCACATATACCTTGCTAGGTAGGACATGAACATAAGTTACTCCTCACTGGGGTATTTAAGATTTCTTTGCACACCCCTCCTAAAACTGTTCTGCGCCTCAATTGTTGACATACGCCTTGTTAGAGTTATAAGCCACTTTAGACTATCCTAAAATCCACCAAGTTCAGTAAAAATTATGTTTCAACACTATAAACTGCTAAATACAAAAAGGAAAATAGACATGAGACAGCTCATTAGTATCCTATAGCCATTTTAAGGTGTAGAATAGCCGTTGTGTATAAACCAAAATAGAAATGTCAATTAGGTAGTCACAGGATGTGGTTAAGAACTTACATTTTCTAACATAGGTCACTCAATACCATGTCAATTAACTAGATAATGTTGTAAACTGTTGTTGATGTTATGCTATGGCTTTTAATTGGTTGGGACGATATTCTGCTAGCTCTGCCTTTAGACCAGAGAAGGTCTCCCCAAGAAAATGTTGAATTTATCTGGCCAATAAGATGCTGGACTCTATGCATGGTACATGCTTGCAATGAAAGAAGCATGACTGGATTTGAACTGTAATACTGCAAAAAGTTGGAGTAATCCACCATGGGGGAAGGGTAGGAGGAGGGGTTGGGGGAACCTCAGAGCCTATGAAAGAGTGTCAGAAAATGAAATTTAATTTAAAAAATTGTCCTTCATATCTAAATACTTAGAAATCTAGTACAGCAACACCTTCTCTATCTTTTTATCCAGAGAAAGAAAATTTGTGACAAATAACTAATGTATCCATTCTATGGACATCTGTGATTCTTTTATACAGGAAACTCTAAGATCTTTTCTTGACTTCAAAAATCTTACAATAAATTGGGAAAAGAAGAAAGATGAATCAGGTACATGTAATGATTAAAATAAAACAATTAATGAAACTGATAAATACATCTCTATGATTTGACTTATAAAAATTCTGAAATATAGAAAACTTGAACTGAAATATTCAGAAATTTTACCATCTAAAGATAGCCTATTCTCAGAGTAGAGTTTTGTTCCAAAATGACTAAGCCGAAAAATAGAAGAATTTGCCAAAGTAAACTTATCATTGCCTTCTCCAGGGAACTCCCAACCAGTCTACAAATCACTTGCGGCCACAGATCATGATTTCTCCCTTCCTTCAGGATTGCTGCTGGCCATTGGTCAGCATTTGGATGACTCCAAGAGTGATTTCTTAGGTAGATAAAAGTTAAAGATTTCGTGCAGAGAAGTAGGAAGCCCAGTAACACTTACTGAAAGTAAATATTCTATTGTAATAAAACTTTACTACTGACTTTTACGAACAGATAAACAATAAACATTCTTCTTTGAGCATATCAACTCTACTAAGAAACTGCATGCAGCTATGGAATAGACTAGACTAGGAATTACAAGCAAAGCATTTTAGTCTTTGAATTTTATTCAGTAGTATGCTACTTTGCCTTTTCAATTAAATTGGAGTTAAAATATCCACCCAGGATGGTAGGTGTTAACGTTACAAAAAGACTTAAAATATCTATATCTTATCATGCCTATAACAAAATGTGTACTTAGAAATTATTTAACAATATATTCTATTCACAATGCTGACCTCACAAAGATTTTTATTGACTCTCTATATTACCAAAAACTTACTAGAAAGCCCACAAGGCCTCTCAAAACAGGGATTATCTTTTAAATTCTGAATTCAAATGACAATTTTTAATAATGATTTTTTGCACAGAAGTTATAACCTAGAAATATCAAAAGCTAGACAGCTCATATAGACATGAAAAAAAGTTAAAAAAAACATAGTTAAGTACACAGTCCCAAAACATACACACACACACGCACACGCTATTAATACCTGAGTGCTAATAGAAATTATTCCTGTGTGATAAGACTACAGACACTTAACTTCCACATTCTGTGTTTTTCAAATGCTCTATTTCAATTATTATAATTATACTAGAGGAAAGAACATTGTACTTTTCATAATAAAAGTAGCAATGTCATTACTTTAGTTACATGTTATATTTCTCTAATGACCTGATAAGTTTCTTGAGGGCAAGAATTGTGAAATTTGCTTGTTTGAATCATAATATACCTTACGATGCTACTAAGTGTCCAATAAAGATTTTATAAATCATAGATGATTGATAGGTGTTTCCTTCTCAATTCTAATATTTTCCAGAACACCAAAGGGAGAAAAACACATAACTCAATTCATTTTGTTTTTAGATTGTATGTAAATCATAAGAACTAAGCTGTGGCAAATTGTTTTGAAAAAAAAGATTTTAAAAAGTTAAGGATTAGTTTGCAAAGAAAAAAAAATGATTGTAAGGTAGTATACTTACTGCATTCAGAAAGCACAAAACCAGGCTGCTGTAAATTCTTTTGAGAAAAAAAAAATAGATTTAAAAAAACTAAGGATCAGTTTGCAAAAGAGTAAGGTACCAACTCATGTTGTGATATCAGCAGGCTCCCTGGAAAAAATAGTTTCTTGTTTTTGCCTCACTTGAAGTAAGCAATAACATCAACTTTTGCTGAATGATGAGGTAAAAGAGAGGTGGTTGAGTATTTCTACTGAAACCCTGTCCCACACCGTGGTTGATAGGAGTGTATGGTTTCCTAGCTTCCTACACCTGGTCCCATCTATTCACATGGCGCCATGCCCAACCGCCAGATGCTGCCCTGACTCCCCAAGGACAGAGGCTCCAACAGGAAGGCCTTAGAAGACATCGATAGCTCCACCCTCTAGGGCCTCCGGCTTAGTAACCACTCACCCATGTTGGAGAGCCTGTCACAGCTCACACTGCTTTCATAATTTCTAGAAATGGGTGGTTCTGCACATTTACAGAGTCGCTCCCTTGAGTTGCTTTCAGGTTTCTGATCTTTGAAAAGTTGAAAAAGAATACCAAAGTGGAGGAGCGATAGGCTGAGGATGGCCAAACATTTGAAGTTTCCAACACCCATAGCTGTGCCTGAGGGTCACCAGGCTCCAGTGATTAAATGGTATGCCAACCCTGGTTGTAAGATTTCACCATTCTGAATGCAAAGAGAGCAGCTCTGTTACACAAAAGGATCAGTCTACAAGGCTCACTCTGTTGAAACATATCATTAAGAAGTACAGGTTTATCTCATAAATAAATAAAGAATAGCAACAGATCACTGATTTTCTAATTCCTTAATTATAAATTACCACTGACTACGGAGCGTTCTGATTTAGCATGCCAGATCACCGGGTGGGGGGTGGTTAATCAGGTGGCCATCTTTGTGATTTCTGTGGTTCACTGGTAGTTGGGCTCTCTGCTGACACCCACTATTGCTAAAGAAATTAGTATCACAAATGGCTAGCCCCAGGGAAAACATCAGATTCCAAAATTCAAACAATTGTTTCCATTGAGTTTCCCACCATTGTGAAGTGGAAATATATGATATAGAATCATTTTGGGGCCCAATGCAGTAGCCTATCAGCTAAAGTCCTCACCTTGAATGTGCCGGGATATTGGATCCCATTTGTGCCCCAGTTCTAATCCCAACAGCCCTGCTTCCCATCCAGCTCCTTGCTTCTGGCCGGAGAATGCAGGTGGGGACGGCCCAAAGCCTCACGACACTGCAACCCTGTGGGAGACCTGTAAGAAGCTTCTGGCTCCTGGCTTCGGATTGGCTCAGCTCCAGCCATTGCAGCCACTTGGCTAGTTAGTCATTAGATGGAAGATCTTCCTGTCTGTCTCTCCTCCTCTCTGTATATCTGACTTTGCAATAAAAATAAATAAATCTTTTTTTTAGAAAAAGAAATAGAATCATTTTAAGTTGGAAACTATTTGTATACACAAATATGCATGCAGACATGTCAATATGCATGACTTACATATACATTACCACATGTATTCATACATTGATTAAGGTATGTGAAAAACCTCCACCATGAAGCTTAAAATCTTGTGGGAAAGTCATACAAGTCTTAAAGTCTTGTAGAGAGTCTCATTATCTCTGTCACCTATAAAAAATGCATGATGTCATGACCTCATATACTAAACCAATCACACTCAAAAATTTTTCATGACAGAATGCTAAAAAATCAATCAAGTATATCCAAGATCTGACAGAACACAGTTGAAATATCATTGGAATAATTAGATAAGACTGTTTCACCAGAGACAAAATAAAATGTCTTTTGTCATTCCACTCAGGTTGGCAGTGACAAATGCTTATCTTTGTTTTCTGAGTGTGGCAAAATCCAACACAAGCTTATTTTTAAGAAACAGAAGGCTGCTGTAGCACAGTAGGCTAAGCTTCCACTTGCTATACCAGCATCCCTGTATGAGCAATGGTTTGTGTTCTGGCTGTTCAACTTCTGATCCAGTTCCCTGCTTTGTGGGACAGCAGCAGAGAAGGGTTCAAGTCTTTGCACCCCTGCATCCGTGTGGGACATCCAGAGGAGTCTCTTGGCTTCTAGCCTCAGATTTGCCCAGCTCCAGCTATTCAGCCTTTTGGGGAGTGAACAAGCAGACAGCAAATCTCTCTCTCTCTCTCTCTCCTTATCTCTGCAACCTGCCTTTCAAATAAAACTGAGAAAAAATAAAAAAGAAGGCATATTTATTAAAAACAAATAATGGAACAGTGACTTATGCTTTATTTTAGGCTTCTAATCATCTCTCTTAAATTTCTAGGCTTTGTCTTTTTGATATTAGATTTATTATTGAATACCATATTGTGGCAAAACCATAAGTTACCACTTCTGGGACCTCTGGTCCTAAGGAATATTTTGAGTTAAAAGTCAGTTAAGACTTTTTTTTTTTCATTTTTCAAGACTTCAGAGTATATTATGAAAATGGTCATGACTGCACTGCGACAGTGCTGGCTCCTGTCTGCTCATGTGTCGTGCCTACAACCTTACCTTATTCTGGATCTGCTGCCAGGGTCTAAGTGAAGTCCAATTAAGCTCACAGGTTTGGTCAGTGTGATTCTTGAGCTATGTCAACTTCACTCAATCTAAGTTATTAGCTCCTATTACCAGTTTTAAAACGCCATGCTGATAATTCTCTAGCTGAATTCTTGCTGCATCTATTTTAATCTGGGTTTTCCTAAGACTGAAACATAATGCAGAATGTGGTTGCAAATATTGTAATGGTAAATATTTCAAGGGTGGGAGAAACAGAAAGCAAGAAGCACTTAGGACCTTGGAAGAATGTGAAAGGGGTGTCTGGTCTCCCACCTTCACAGAAGAAAAAGTAACACATTTGCCTTTTGGGTTTCTTATTTCGTTATTCAGTGATGCCACTTGGGCATTAACATCCCAAGGCACTCTCTCCTGAGGCTCAGGTGAATTCTCATACGTTTCGCACAAAACTGTGTGGCAGAGTCCATAGACCTGAAAAATACAGGGGCAGATACAGGCGTGGAGACCCAAAAAAACGTATGTCATGCTATACCTGTGTTAAATTGGGCCATGAAAGGCACGGAACTTGTTGGGGCAATGATGAATGGCTGCAGAAAAGGTAGGGTTGAGACAATAAAAATACATGAAATCCATGTGTGCGTGTGTTTATAAAAAAAAAAGCCTAAAGCTAACTGAGAATTTTTAAATACTAGAAAATAGGTAATGTGCATGTATGTTCATATTTAATACATGATATACATGAAAGATTATGTTCTATCAGTGAAAAGTAGTATTACAGAAATAAACAGTCCATTCCATGTCTTTGAAACACTTTCATGTTACTGCTTCTAATCACAAGTGAGGAAAATAAGGGTTCAGTTAAATGAATTCATTCAACACTACAAAACCAAATAAATAATAAAGACTCAAATAAAGTATTTCATGAAAAGCATGAATAGAATTGGCCTGGCTATTTCTACTTCTATATTTTAATAGGTCTTCTTAGAGCAATAACCTATTGCAAATTCAAGGTCTCCAACCCAAACTAGACCAAAATATTCACATGGTGGTTCATAACATTTCTCTATTGTGTGTGTACGTCCTGAAGCTTCGAAAGTTAAAATAAAATATAATCATACCCACTGAGTTAGTGTTTTCATGGAGCTAAATGGACAATAAATTTCTAGTTGTTAAAGGTGATTTCCTGTCCTTGATTTACTTTCCAACTATTACAATGACCTGTAAAACATTCAGAAATACAGTTGACGTTCTCCTGGGGCTTTGAGATTGCTATGTAGCTATTCCTCAATCCTAGAAATTGAATGAATGAATTGCTAGCATGTGGAAAAAAAAATTTTTTTCTAAAAGCACAAAAAAGACCTGGGAAGTGGTTGAAAGAGCAATAGACTGCAATCTAGTTAGGAAATAATAGTGCAAACCACAGTGCAATGAAAGTGAAAAACAGAACAAATAGTTTGGCCTGATGAGATCTCATAAACTTTTTGGCATTAAGCAGCTGGGTAAATTTCCTTGCTTACTCAGATTTGGATAAAAGATTTCTTATTTTTAAAAGGAACATTGAAATGGAGGCATTTGTATAGAGTCCTAATGGGTTTATTTGTTATGCACTCTTTTTCGTTTACCCTGTGCAAAAGCATTATTGTAGGACAACAGGAAGCCAGATATATTACTTAATTTACCTTCCTAAGTTTTTATCAACTAAGCAAGCAGCAAAGTGGAACTTCTTAAAAGCCCTAGATTTTTTTCTCAACCTGTCAAGGAATTTAAGTTAATATACTTATTCTTTTTAAAATGTTTAATTGTACAAGTAATCCTCACTAATTTGAAACACTAGCAAAATATTCCAATAACCTGAACACCTACTGAAAGCCATCTAATATTCTTCTAGTCTTTCAAATAACTTTTTAATGCTTGCATATGATCTCAAAACATGTGCATAAACACACACAGTTCCCCCAAAGGATCATGATAGCTATTGCTCTATGCTCTGCTTATTTGTTCCCCAATTCCTTCTGAATTAGTGAATGGGCTATGCATATTACATATGTGCATATTTATATAAACAATAAATATAATGACTTTGCTTTAGAAATAAAAGCGATTTGGTCACATTTAAAAAATTCATTCCTAGCAAAACTAAAAATAATTGTTACGGAAAGTTTTTAAGATTTCACTGTAACTATCAAAAACAAACACTTTGAGATAAATTTAGGCAAGGATGTGGAAGACCTCTACAATAAAAATCAAAAGCACAAATGAAAAGAGGCCACACACACAAAAATTTAAACCTCCAATGTCCACAGACTGGAAAAATTCACACTACCAAAATATCCATAGTACTCAAAACAATCTAAAGATTTAATGCAATACCCATGAAATATTTTGAGAAAATGCAAACATCTGGACAGACCATCATAGCATGAGTTCCCGACAGACATAAAACAAAATGAGGACACCATTGCTGAGCCAGGCCTATTAGAGTCTCTCATGGATCTTCTTCCGAGTTCTCCTCTGTTATTGAGTGATATGGGAGCTGTGCTTTGGACAAAACCAAAAGACTGGAGGGAGACTGGGTCCCTGTATCACAGCTTGTAGGGAAAAAGCTGTGCACTGATCAGGAGAATCATACGTTTCTATGTGTCAAACAAACCACTGAGGCATGGGGAGTTTGGACAACCAATTAGTCTTATGTTGACAACACAAGACCAGAGTAAAAAAGACAAAACACAGCAGAGCTATAATAAACCAAAAGGAATTCTTAAGACACAGCAGCAATATTTTTCATCTAGTATTAAACAACTTGTTTACCTCTTGAGAAACAAGATGTGAGAGATTTCTAGCTCAAAAGCACACAGAGGTTAGGTAGAAAAGTAACAGTTTAGTAAAGGATTACAACACACATAATAACAATTCCTTTGTTCTAACTAACTGATTATATGTAAGTACAGAAGATGATCCAATTGTGATTTTTCTTAAATAAAGTTAAATTTTGAAAGTAGCTTTTTGGTTATCAACTTTTTTTCCCTTTAGATGTCATGGCACTGATTTTTAACTGGACAAGTGACCATGTTTCTTTTGCAACAAGACAGTTGAATGGAGTATGCGTGTTGCAGGACACTGTGATTCATTGCTGAAAATGATAACTGTGAATGACTTGTACGTATATTCAGTCACAAAATATATAACAGCTGCTCTCAAAAACTTCACACATGGAAAAAATACATGAATGGTTCTTTTCCTGTTTCAGATAATTACTCTCAAAATATTTACAGAAATCGGGTGCTCCAATAATTTCAGATTCATTGTTCAACAACACTTGTTTCTTCAATTCAACAATTTTCATTTGCATTTGTCCATTCACACGATTAACATTGAAAGAGAAACAAAGCAAATCACTTTCACCTTATTTTCTTACAATCTTTATACAAGTCTTTCGCAGAACCAATCTTCATTTCCACTATGTCAGTAAGTATGTTTCCTAGAATATTTTCATTTCCTGACTGATTTCAGCACAGCAGCTTTCCCTTTGGCCAGAGTTGGCCTTGCCAAATGAGCTTCCCACAGATACATATACTGAGATAAATGGTGGCTCCAGAAGCAGCTAACTCCGAACCCCGGACTCTATATCACCTAGCTGGGACGATACATCTTTTCAAAGATGCAAGTCAAATTCAAGGATTGTGAGGTGGGAAATTCCTTTTAGATTATTCCGGTGGTCCCTAAAAGCTTTTGCGGTGAACTTATCAGGCAGAAATAGAGGAAGATGAGACACCTTGAAGGAAGTCACATGACAACGAAAACAGACAAGAGAGATGGAGCCATACATTGAAAAGTCCCCACATTCACCAGAGGCTGAGGGAGCCAGCGAGCAAAGGGTCTTAGGGTCCCTGGAGAGAACACGGAGCTACAGACACCTGGATTTCTGCTCAGTAAAAACTGATTTAGGACTCACGGCCTCTACAAGAGGGAGACAGTAAAAGCCTTTTGCTTTATAGCACCAAGTGCTGTGGAAATTTGTTACAACAATCCCAAAACACTAACACAAAAAGATTTCACTTGAAATCACACAAATCAAGTCATAAATGCTTATAATTAAACATGAAATTTCCTTGCAGGAAAATATTCAGAAAAATTTTACTGGTTATAATGTCAACACCCCCTTCCTAAAAGAGAGAGAGAGAAGGTTTTCATCTCTCTTCCATTGAAGAGCTAAAGCAGGAATGATGTTTTGAGCATATGAGCAAATTAATGCTTTTTAATGGTTCAAAAATGATCTATGCCTCCTCATTATGACCTCATATCAATGTAGCAAAATCATTTTATATATCCAAATTAAGGGCAGATTAGGACATGGGAATAAATGTAGTTTACACTGATAACATGTGCATTATGTATCCCATTTTCAACTTTTTTTGACAATCTTATGGATATAAATAACATAAATAAAACTGAAATTGAAATGCCCTGCTCTTGATAAATGTACAATATTGAGTGTTACTTTATTTTTTCCAAACCAGAAATCAACTCTAGCCTTCTCAGGGATATTTTTTATAAATAAGTTTATAAATTTCAATTTCGTTAAAAACATTTGGTGTGAAAATGCCATTTTCCAGTAGTTTGTCTATTGTCTTATCTTTGAAAGCTATTTATTTAATTATTTCAAGCGCAGATTGCAGAGAAGGATAGAAAGAGAAAGAGAGAGAAAAGAGACAGAGGGAGGGAAAATGAGAGCTTCTCCATCCACTAGTTCACTCACCAACTGGCCAGTCAGTAGCAGGCATTGGGACAAGCTGAAGCCAGGATCCAAGAGCCTCATCCAGTTCACCCACATGAGTGGCACATGCCCAATCACTTGGACCAACATCTGCTGCATTCCTAGGCACATAAGCAGGCAACTGGATCAGAAATGAAGTTGCCAAGACTCAAAGTGGGACCCATATGGGACGATGAATGAGCATGTGGCAGTTAACCTGTACCAGGCCCATGACCTTTGTCTTGGGTCCAGGATTTTTGGGTAAACATTGAATTATCCATTGACCCTAAATGTTCCTTGCTTAGTAGTAATTTTTAATTTGTGTTTCACCAACTGCAACAGAATTTGTTCCTAATAGTACTGGATCTATTCTTGATTTTTTTTTCCTGTGACTTCTAAACCATGGTATAGTAATTCCAAGAAAGAGTGTTCTAGTCATATTTACAAACAAAAATGCTTATTTTGATTTAGAAAACTGTTCTTTCTGTAATACACAGAGTAAAAACACACTATTGTAATTGGGACAATATAATTTATGTTAAAATTATGGTGATGCATTTGTTAAAATATTTTTATTTTTGTTAGCATTTTAAAATTTAAACTTCTTTGTCATTTATTTCACAAAGATGTCTTAAATCATGGCATAGTATTTAATTACCTATGAGAGTAAAGGAATAGTCTTCAGATCCACAAAATACAGCTTGCACTTTAATATTTTTTCTAATTAAACTGCCCTCCCTGTCCCTGTTTTTTTCATATCTCCTTTTTTTTTAGTTTCACCAGATTTTTAATTTATTTCTGTCATTCTTTTCATTTTTTTCTTTTTCTTACCTATCAAGCCTCAACTTTATTTTTTTTTCAATCTTACATTTGTTATTATCACATTATTATCATTTTATGATACAGTTCCATAAGCAGTGGGATTTCCCTCCCCGCCCTCCCACCCCCAGCAATCCTGCCCTCCACTGAGTTCTCCCATATCATTACAACAGCCAGAGTTCCTTATAGACAATGTTTCAGGACTGGAGATGTCTCTTCTTATGTTCTCTATCCTGCACTGACACCCCCAGGCTATGATGTTTAAGATAACCCACTGAAGAATAGATATCAGAAGAAAATCCTCTCGCCTGAGGCCAACCTTCATGAGTATTAGCTGAGTGATCCCTAGCACATGAGCCCTTCAAAGAGAGAGAAGCCCAGCCTGACCCAAGTCAGCAGGACGAGTTGATCTTACCCCACAGTAAAAATTAAACTGATCATTGTTCTAAATCTATGTTGCAAGGATAAGTTATTAATTCATCAGTAGCTAACTGGTATAGATATTACAAGAATAGACCATATTTAGGATATAATAAACACAAATACTCTTAAACCTAGAAGAAAGCACAGATGATTATTTTTTTAAAATAAAAAGTTGAAAAAAAAAACAGACTAAAGAGAAAGGAAGACAAAAGAGGTTAATGAGAAGAAGGAAAAAGACCTGTATAATGGGGATATAATGAGGAGAAATCAAATTTCTTCTGTAAAAAACTACAGAAACAAATTCCAGATAAAAATGTGTAATGTTTAACAAAACAGTTGTTGACAATCCATTCTATTCTATTAAACCCTTGTATCCAGTTAAGAGACAAATACTTTAAATACAGAAATATTACAGGATTTGTACCCTCCAATTTTCTTGGGAAAATTACCATAGATTAATTTCTCTGTGAAATTATTTATAATAATAATGTTTGTAACTTATAGCTACTATTTTATTGAAGCATATATTTATGCCCTGTAAAAATAATAGAAAAATAAATAAAAATTGATATTTTTAAATGACCCCTCTGTGACAACTTCCATGCTTACACTGCCCATAATCTAATTCTTACAGTATCAGTATCACCCATCCAATTCTATCAGAACACCAAGAATAAGAAAATCACAACATAAATGAAATTGGCAAACAGGATTTATACCATCAAAACTACGATGGTTCATTAATTGTAATTTTGGATTCAAGTGAAATATCAGTGTTAAAACTCCCTACTCAATGAAAAATTGAGGAATGTAGCAAGCAATAATTTGAACCCAAAAGGAAATAAGATGTATCTGAAAAATAATAATAAAAAATCTTCATGCAACAGTTTTCACCTACATTAAAAAGGAAAGCATTAATTTAAACATTGATAATGAATTAAAAGTGCAACATACACTTTTATATGTCTGAATGACTAGTAATTAAAAATCCATATGCCAAAAGACAGGAAACAAGATGATAACAGAGTAGAAACAGAAACGGGAAAACACATTATTTCATGAATAAATGTTTTCAAAATTTAATAAAACTACTGGGTATATAAACTAGTGAATTATATTAAACTATATTCTGAGTTGCTTAAATATCCTTTGAATGCAAGTGAAAAATTATGTAATGATTTTCCATGTTTGGTTAACAAAATAGCATACACACTATTTTTTTTTCTTTTCCAGAGAAAAGCAAAAATTGCAAACCCAGTGGTTGTAAATGCAAAATCTGGAAACATATCTATTGCAAAAAATATTTCCATTTTAGTAAGACACTTCCCTAGTGTTTTCCTAATGTCATTTCCCTAGAATTGCTTTGATACGAAATGTCATTTCAAGATCACTTATAAAAGAGAGTTAAAAAATGCTAATTTGTTTACTAAAGAATTAAGTGAACAGTCTATTCACGAAGTGCTTTCAGGAGTGATAAATAAGAAATAATAGATTATTAAAATGAATCATTAACTTTTCCAAACCCAGAGACTTAAAACTTAAAAATCCACAATTCAGATTGGTTCCCTTGGAAAAATAAAAATAACTGACAGCTTATTTGAATAGCATCTGTCTTTTATGGCAAGTGTCATTAATGATAGAGAAATGACAAGGACAGTTTTGCGGCAATGAATAGAAGACAGACTCCAACAATTCAGACAAGAATGGCATTAAATAGAGCATATCTTCTCCAAAAAAATTGAGTATACTGCCAAATATTTGGGATGATGCATAGAAGCAACAGTTGCAGCTAAATACCCAAAGCTATCAAGGCCACACAGTTTCCACACTCTCTATATTCGTATCCACAAATAAGAGAAGCATGACATAAGGCTTTCTGGGTCAGGTTTATTTCACTTGGCATCCATTTTTACTGAAACCCTTACACGGACGTCCTCAGCTCCTGCATGTCACTTGCCATTCTCCATCTTGCTGAAGGAATTTCCCAACACAGCTACTTGTTTCCTCACAGACAGCAAGAATGAGAGAAAAAAAATGGTCACTTAGCTAATAATCTTAGTCACCTCACACATGGCATGTGTTTTGTCATTTCTGCTGGATTCCGTTGTTTAGAAGCATTTACACTTTCCACTGACTAATGAGCAGAGTGAATTCACTCCACAAGTGGCCACAAACCACCCACAGCTGAGCTAATCCAAAGTCAGGAACCAGGACCATCTTCCAGATCTCCCATGTGGGTACAGGGTCCCAAGGCCTTGGGCCATCCTCTACTGCTTTCCCAGGATACACGCAAAGAGCTGAATGGGAAGTGGAGCAGTTGGGATGTGAACTGTTGCCCATATGGGATCCTGGCACTTGCAAGGTGAGGATTTGGCCACTGAACCATCTCAATTGGCTCAGAACTACTTTCATTGTTCTTTTTAACAATGGGTATTCTGCACTTTAAAAATTGTTGCCAGACTAACAGCCTTTATGAATTTATATTAAATTTTTACTTTAATTTGCATTGCCCAAGTCACTATAAGTGGGGAAGCTATGGATATGTTGTTTGACTTATACAGGAAATAAGCACTGAGTACTTACTATGTTTCCTTGCACTGCTCTGCAATGGAGAATACAGCAATGCACAGAACAGGCAAGATTAAAATCCTGCCTCTGTAAAGCATCCAATCATTTACAAATCAGCATCCTTTCTTGTTAACAATATTCTTCTATTATCTGTTTATTTACTGTCTGAATCACCAACTTCTTTTCTTCTTCAAGAAATCCATTGTTGATGTGTTTTTTAAATTATGAATGTTATCCTGCAAATACCCTTTGATTCATCTCTTAGCTTCTTTGCTTTGTGCTTGAAGATATCTATTCCCATTTGTTCTAAATGTCAATAATGCAGGCCATGATATTGTCTACCTTCTGCAGCTTCTGTTTAAACATTTTGAGGTGCAAAAGCTTTACATTTTCTTGTCCTGGTTTGAATTTCAATTTCATCAATGTGAGGGGGGCTTATTTTAAGATCTTTCCTTGTCTGTTTTTGTTGCTTTTTAATAGACTCTTGGAATACTCAGGTGACACTTATCCTTTGGAAAACAGAGTCATCTTAAATGGTGGTCAACTTGGCTTTTGCTTCTGGGGACTGGTGTGTATCATCATCCAGTCTAACAATCTCCTTCTCAGATCATAGATGGCAAACTTTGCTATCATTTGTTGAGGATTTAAGATCAAATCAATGTAGGCTATGCTTTCAGTTTTCTGAGCTCCTGCAAGTTCCAGCCATTGACTGCGGCCACGTGGATTGATGCTCTTCTCCCTAAAGCACCGTGAGAAGTCACCATATACATCTCAGCACAGACTTCTGACATGGGATACCAGCCTTCTCCCAGAGATGAGGTTAGCCTTCCTAAATTTTCTATAATAACAACATGCTTAAGAAGTTCAATTCTCAGTTCTCAGACCGTAAGCTCCACCAGCCTGCTTGTCCCCACAAATGCTTGGTCCCAAAGAGTGGATTACGTACATTTGGAGAAGTTTTCTGTTTCCATCTTTGTAGAATTTCTTCTATTCAGTTTTCAGCTAATATTTGCCTCATAGTTTTCTACTGTAGCTCCAATAGTGCTTAATCTAACATGGCCATCCCTAACTTCTTTGTTGACTTAATTTGTAGTTTTCTTTCAGGGAGTCTGTGTTATGAGGGTAAAAGATGTCCAAGAAATTTGTCAATGTTGTTTTTCTTCTCACCCATATTTCACACTTTTCCATTTCCCCCTACTTTGTGCCTCTAACTCCTTACCTGATTCTGCATGGCCAGATCACCTTTGATTCCCTGTGTCCTATTTGCTCAACTACTATTATTCATTACATTTCAGTCTTTCAAGGTTATACTGAAATTTCCACTTCACTGATGCCTTCTCCCCAAACTCCTTTGCATTGACAGGTGTGTATATATATATTTTTAGATATATGTTTATTCCTATACAGCCTATCATTTCATCATCTTCAATTTCCTGTCTTTAATGGGAGCATTGTTTTAAGATCTCAAATTTTCACAGAGATGTGCAAATTATTTTTTAAGTTTTCTTCAAATTTGAACCCATCAGGTTTTTTTTTGTCTATCTGCAAATAAAGAAAAGGAAGAAATCTGCATCAAATGATTTAAGAATTGAGAGTGTGTATAGTAAAGAAATATATGAGAGAATTTTCCATGAGGACATAAAATTTTCAATCTCAAAATAGTATAAACATTTATTTAAGTAATGATTATATATATTATAATAATGAGCTGTTCATGAAGGTTATAATACCTCACAGTTCACTATTCATATTTGTGATTAAATGAAACCCTCCACAAATACACAAATAGATATGTTTGGATTTAATAACTTATTTGAATCTAAGAGTTTAAAAATCTAGATTACAAAGCCATGTTTCAATGGCAGGAAGTGGAATGGGACAACATTTCCAAATAGAGAAAGTTTCATTCCAATCCACAGATTCAAGTTAGTTGGATTCAGTCCCAGAGTTGTAAAGAAGAAAAAAAAATAGTTGGTGTGTTTGCGTGTGTGTGTTGTGTGTGTGTGTGTGTGTGTGTGTGTGTGTGTGTGTGTGTGTGTGTTACAGTGGATGGAGCAGAGAATGCATGGATGTTTCTTAAGGAGCTTAAAAGTGAACTTAGTAGAAAGTTTGAAATAACAGCAAATATGACAAAAAGAGCATAATAAACGGAGGGCCTGGTGCCATCGCCTAGTGACTAAAGTCCTCACCTTGCATGTGCATATGGGCACTGGTTCTAGTCCCGACAGCCCTGCTTCCCATCCAGCTCCCCATTTGTGGCCTGGGAAAGCAGTTGAGGACAGTCCAATGCCTTGGGACCCTGCCCCCATGTGGGAGACACAGAAGAGGCTCCTAGATCTTGGCATTGGACTTGAGGGTGAGCTATATCAAAATTAAGAAGAGGTAGCTGGGAGGACCAGTGGGCAGTAGAAACTGGGATCTTGTATATTTATCTTGAATTTTGTGCTATTTTAAGTAAGTCAAGCAAGCCTGTGAGTCTTGCCAGCAGTCTGGGACCCAACGAGCCCCAGTATTGTGCACTGTGCAGGTACTGTCTATGCTGCCCCACTATGCACACAGGGTCTTAATTACAGGAGCACTGTAGCATGGACCAAACAACTCCTATGCTATGTTTCTGAATGCCATGAAACTCCAGGCTCTTTGGCAAAATCAGTTTGGATTTTTCCTACAACATTGCTTAAAAGGGATTTCAGCTCCTCAAGAGTTCCTTTTTGCCAATGTTATGCTGTGATAGTTTCAAGAATCTTAGCAAATAGGAAATAAACCAGAGCATATAAGCAACCTGACATTGAAATCAAGCCTTTGGAATGGAAGTTATCCAACCTATATTAAGTTTCAGAAATTTTACAATTCAAAATCATGTAAAATGTAGTTCTACTTCAGGATAGATAAACATAATTCTGAGAATAGAACAAAAATATGGTCATTCTTTTTGCTGTAATAAATTTTAAGTTGTAACAGCAAAGACACTACTAGCATGAGGAAAATAATACAAACATGCTTTTGTTAGTATATCCACTCAGTTATCTGTATTTTATTAGATTATATTTGTCTTTACTTGGACGACATATTTGTCAGTGACTGAATTGTATGCTGCAGGTGGATAGGGCCGTCATATTTTCCTCTATTAGTCATAATTTCAGAGTAACAGAAGAGCTTATAGTCAGGAATGGGTGGAGCTGCTTCATTTTCATTAACACATGTTTCATTGTGTTCCTTTTTCTACGTGTATGAAATTTTTCAAATACAGTAGCCCTATAAACTGAAACATTTTGGTAAACATAAAATAAGTAACCAGATTAAATGTAGCCCAATATTCCTCTTTTTTTCCCAGGAATATCAAACAGATATTGACCAGCCAAAAACGTCAGATAAATACAGGAGCCAGTATAAAGAAACTCTAAAACTCCAAAGGAATTTTGGAACTCAAAATATAGCATATTGCAATCTCAAAAACAAAATAAATATTCATGAGTCATATTCATGTAAATGATTGAATAAATTGAAAAATAAATGGGGCATAAAGACTTTCTCTAATAACCAATAAATATAGAAGAAATTAGAGAACTAGAATTTCATCCTTGATTACCTCAATGATAATTTCTAAGAATAAATTCTAATGAACACTAAAATTAGTGTGTGAAAATTTAAGAAAGGATAAGTTATTTAAGTATGTTCATAATGTCTCCCCAAAATATGCATTAAAGGAGAAAGAAAATGCAATGATGTTACCGTGGAGAAAACTGGCAGATAGCATAACCTAGCAATCAAACTCACTGACTTTGGAATACTTTTTCTGTTAATTTATAACTTTAATCCAGTTATGAGAAAAAGCCACAAAACAATGTGGAGAGACATTCTGTAGAACATTTGTCCTATGAATGGAATATAACAATCTGTGCTTATTAAAAGATTTCATTGAAATGGAATCACACAAGTGCCATGGTAATCAAGAGAAATCAGTGGAACATTAGCCCATTGGAACATAAGCTCTGCAACAGCAATCAGCAGTAATATATAATATATATGATGTTACAAATAGAAGAAGACTGCTTTGCAATTAGAACAGTACACATTTAGCAGAACAGATTCTTGCTAATGTACAGAGTAAGAGGCAACACAAGAATGACTGAAGTGCTTGGGTGGGACCCTGACTTCCATGTGGGATTGGTATTGAGATCTAAGTTTCTGGCTAGGCCAGCCCCGGATGCAGCAGGCTTTTAGGGAGTGAAGCAACTGATATGGGGTCTCTTTCAATCAGATTTCCCTCTACTCCTATCTTTCAAAAAAAATTAAAATAAGGAGAAAGCACAAAAAGTTAAAGAGGCAAACTTACTGGAACCACCATTGTGCTACAGGGGATTAAACTGCCCCCACATCCATCTGACATTCCATATGGATGCTGGTTGGAGTTTCAGCTGCTCCGTTTCTAATCTGGATCACAGCTAATGGAGCTGGGAAAACACCAGGAGATAGTACAAATCCTTGGGATCCTGTGCACCCTTGGGAGACTCCAATGGAGTTCCAGGCTCTTGACTTCAGTCTGGATCAGCTCTGGCTGTTGCCGTCACTTGGGAAGTGAAGCAGTGGATGGAGCATCTTAGTCTCATGTTCTTTGTAACTACTCTGCTTTTGAATTAATCGATCAATCTTAAGAATGAGAGAGATGGGGCCCAGTGGCATGGCCTAGCAGCTAAAGCCCTCACCTTGAATGCCCCGGGATCCCATATGGGCACCGGTTCTAAGCCCTGAAGCTCCACTTCCCATCCACCTCTCTGCATGTGGCCTGGGAATGCAGTTGAGGACGACCCAAAGCCTGGGGCCCCTGCACCCATGTGGGAGACCCGGAAGAAGTTCCTGGATCCTGGCTTCGGATTGGCATAGCATTGGCCATTGCGCTCACTTGGGGAGTGAATCATCAGACGGAAGACCTTCCTCTCTGTGTCTCCTCCTCTCTGTATATCTGACTTTCCAATAAATAAAATAAAATCTTTTAAAAAAATGAGAGATGAGCTTACAAATACATGTCAAATAAATGAATTTTAAAATGCATGAAATTGAAGAAATGAGCATGGAATGGGAGACTCTGAGTCCATGTAACACGTCGGGATGCATGCAGCTGCACCAGGCCATGGTCTTATAGACAAGTTCACAGGTCCTCACAAGTAAAACTGCAGGGAAGCAGGAAACTAAAGAACAGGGAATATGATGCCAGCCCTAGGCAAGGGATCTTCAGTTGCCTTCATTCTCTTCTCCATTTGGAAGGAGATGACCCAAGGCAGCTCGGCTGGCAGCTGGCAGTAATTACAACACCTTACAGCTGGTTGACTAGCCAGAAGTGAGGGAATGTGCTTGGCATGGTCCTTCTCAGAAAACCACGTGAGTAATCACTGCTTTTTAACTGGTCTTTTCCAGTACTGTAAAAAATGAACTGAGAGTCTGTCAATAAAAAATTGGAGTAAACCAGATGTTGGATATATTTCATAGAGTTTACCAAAAATGTCCTACCCTGTTACTTGCCCTCCATATCAACTGCCAATGCTGGGCAAATGTCACTCTATTGTTTTACAATGTAATTCCAATAAGGAATTTTGTCAGTCACGATCAGGTTGTATTACATTCTGACAGACATACACGGTGATTTTCAGGGACTCCAACTCTAGTTATCAAATGTTACTAGCAAACAGTTCATTCCTCTAGCATGGGGTTTCAGTGGCCAGGGATTCAGGGAAAGCATCTAAGAGGAAAGCATCCTATGTGCCTTGACGCTTTCCAGATCCCGTCTTTTGTACACTATTGTTGTGGTCTCCTCCTTATGAAAACTATGTGCAGATCAGTTTTATTAGCTATTTCACAAATAATTCATTAATCCTGTTCTTGACATTAAAATCAACTTATAAAAAAAATTTTGGGTAACTTCCGGCTTTGTTCCACGTACAGGGTTATTCAAGCCATTTTAAAGAAGACTTTGCATTGGTGAACCCCATGACAAGCTTATGCACATTGCAATGGAACATAAGCAGTTTTTCTTCTTATGTTCCTACACACAATAGCCAAGAAAAACATCACAATGGCTATGAAATAGTCCAAATAATTGAATAAATAAGGCTGGTGTCTTACAAATAAAGTATATTCTGAAATATCAAAATTTCCTGGGACTCAAAAATGTAAAATATGTTTAGAAACTAACTAATATGCATGCTTGAAAACTAATGATTGCCTAGAAAGGTCAAATAAGAGGGTATAAATGGTCCTGCATAATGGCTCAAATGGCTAATCCTCTCCTTACAAGTGCTTGCTGGGATCCCATATGGGTACCAGCTGTTCCACTCCATCCAGCTCCCTGTTTATGGCCAAGGAAAGGAGTGGAGGATATCCCAACACCTTGGCACCCCATAACTATGTGGGAAACCCAGAAAAAGTTCCTGGCTCCTGGCTCCTGGCTCCTGAGCTCCAGCTGTTGCGGCCACTTGGAGAAAGAATCAGTAGATGGAAGATCTTTCTCTTTAGATATGTTTTTCCAATAAAAAAATTTTTTAAAAAACTTTAAAAATGTAAAAAAAAAAAAACAGAGAGAGTACAAAACAAGAGTATAAAGCAAGTATATGTGCAATCTGAAACCCAATTTTAACCATGGTTTTTAAACCATAGTTGTTTTGGATCCTTTTAATGTACTGGAAGACAGAAATAAAAGCAGCAATATTTCTAGAAAACATCCCATTTTCTGTATACAATGAGTAGAGAAATCAATTGCATGCAAAGAAAAAACAATCACAAAACAGCCAGGCAAACAGAGTTCTTTTCTGCTCTTCGCACACTTGACAAAGGTGACTGACTGACTGATCTTAACCAAAGGTGGGAGGATTCCTAATATTCTAAGTTTTTGAACATTGATATAAAAACACGTTAACATGGCTGCTTTGGGCACTTAACAAGAGACTGTAGTGTTCTCATAGGTAAAGAAAAAAACTGAACTTTGAAGGAACTTCACTTAATTTGCAAGTGAGTCTGACTCTGTCAGTTAGCCATGTATTAGCTGAACATTTTGGAAGTATTAAAAAGCTTGTCAGAAAATTGAATTCAATGATAAAATTAAGTTCAACATTTTGATTGAGATTTTTGGTTCAGAAACAATTTGAAAACATGAATGCTTTTGTTAGTAATATTCATTTTCCATTGACTTTTTTTTAAAAGATTTATTTTTATTATTTTTTAATTGGAAAGGCGGATATACAGAGAGGAGAGACAGAGAGAAAGATCTTCCGTCCGATGATTCACTCCCCAAGTGAGCGCAACGGGCTGATACTATACCAATCCGAAGCCAGGAGCCTCTTCCGGGTCTCCCACGCGGGTGCAGGTTCCCAAAGCTTTGGGCTGTCCTCGACTGCTTTCCCAGGCCACAGGCAGGGAGCTGGAAGGGAAGCGGGGCTGCTGGGATTAGAACCGGCGCCCATATGGGATCCCAGGCGTGCAAGGCGAGGACCTTTAACCACTTGCGCCACCGCGCCGGGCCCCCATTTTCCATTAACTTTTTAAAGCTGCTAAGGCTGCTTGTATATGAAATTCCTACTTTATAGCATGTATTCGAGGCACTGGAAGCTGTTTTGAGATATATGCACATTAAAACAATGATTCATTCACCAAGTCAGAATTCTCTAACTGCTGTAACAGTATGAAACTAAGGAACTTAGGTGCACTTGCTGGAAGAAAAGTCCATATACAAACAAGTCCTTAATTTTTCCCTTTTTTGTAAAAGTTTTAATTTTTCATGATACAGTGCCATAGGTTCAGTAATTTCCACTTCCCACCATCCTCATTCGCCCTCCCCTCAATTGTTTTCCCCCATATTATTACAATAGTATGGTCCTTCAGGATTAGTCACAAGCCCATCATTCCACTATTTAAGTGGATCCTGACATTGTGGGTATAGAAATTGATAGAATATCCAACAATCTATGGTCAAGATACACTTAATAGTTTCACTGGGAGTTCATCTTTGATTCAGATGTAGAGATACATACTACAATGCATCTTCTCACTTCGTGGTATGCTGGTTTCCTGTATACAGTTACTTTAGATGAATATGCATGTATATACATGTTTACCTATATATTTATTGATCTTCTGTTTCACAAAAAGTTTGCCTTACATTAGAAAGAACATATAACATATTTTTCCTTTTGGGATTGGTTTATTTCACAGAGCAAATGGTTTCTAGTTGGAACCATTTTATTGCAAATGGTAGAATTTCATTAATTTTAATGGCTGAGTAGTACTTCATGCAGTAGATGTATCAGTTTCTTCATCCATGCCTCTTTCAATATGCATCTGGGCTTTTTCCACATCTCCACTATTATAGATTGTGCTGCTTCCAATATAGGAGTACAGATCACTTTCTCATATGCAGATTTCATTTCCTTTGGATACATTCCCAGAAGTGGGATAGCTGGGTCATATGGCAGATCAATTTTCAGTGGTTTTATAGAGACAATATCTGCAAGTTCACCTTCTTCCTAAAGCTTATATTTAACTTCCAAAACAATGCCTACACTATTTTGGAAGTAATACTAGCGCAAAGTAGTGAATTTTTTAAGTTGCCAGATATGTGTCTCCTTAGCCAACGTCAAGCAATGTGACATTGTGTCTTCTTTCGGCTCCCATACTTTTCACATATATTTAATGCCATTTTAAAACATGTATTTATTTACTTATATGGAAGGCAAAGATAAGGAGAAAGAGTTCTTCCATTTGCTGGCTTACTACCCAAATTGTTTCAGCAGCTATAGCTGGGTAGGGCTGACGCCAAGGTTGGAAAACACCATCTGATATTCCACTGGGTTGGCAAGGGCTCAAATAGATGGGCCATTAACTGCTGCCTTCCCAGGTGCATTAGCAGCGAGCTTGATCAGAAGCAGAGAAGATGGGACTTGAACCAGTGTTGTAGATGGTGACTTCATCCACTATGTTGCAACACCAGATCCTAGTGCTATTTTTATTTCACATCTTTATGCCTGCTCTTGACAACCTTCGATGTTTATATACCCCAAAACAGTGTTGTCACTTAACATGCACCCCACAAATGGTTGAAATCTAGAGTTCCCAAGAGCAAGAGGACTGAGAAAATTAAAAGTGTGAGGAAACTTCACTCAGACATTAGTCATTGCAATTGACTGGAAGTTCAATCCTAAAAAAAAATCAATAATGTGTATTAAGTGCAAAGTCTTTGAATAGAAATAAAAATACAATAAAGTTGCATATGGATTGGTTGATGAAAATGTAGTGACCAGGTATATTTCCCCTGGAATAATGACTACATTTGTTAATTCAATATGTAGATCATGACTCTGTAGAACTCATATAAATAGCAAGAATCTACTGCATCTCTTTGTTTCTAAGTATGTTATCACTTATATTATGTCTTTTCCTGCTAAGGAAACAAAGATTGTTATTTGATGACCCGAAGTGTAGTTTATAACAAAAATCTCATCCTACACAAAAAGTATTTTTTGAACTTTATTTTTTCAAATGCAGCACCATGTTCTCTGACTATTCATGGATACCCTGACATTTTAAATTAATATTAGGGGAAGAAGGAGCCTCTTCACTCAACTTTAGATAAAAGGGGGCCCACAAAAATAAAGTGTCATGCAGATACACTAGGAAGTCTCATTTTCAGAGCTGAATGGTTCTGAGTTGTGTCTGCTAAGATCAACCAATGAGAGCTCACGTTTCTTTCTTAAAAAAAAAAGTTATTTTGTTTGTATTTGAAAGGCAGAGTTACAGAAAGAAAGAGAAACAAAGAAAAATTTTCCATCTATTGGCTCAATTCCCAGATGCCACAACTACCGAAGTTGAGCCAATTTGAAGCCAGCAGCTAGGAGCTTCTCCTGGGTCTACCACATGGGTGCAGGAGCTCAAGGACTTGAGCCATTCTCTGCTGCTTTCCTCAGCCATAGCAGGGAGCTGATCCAGAAACAGGGCAGCTGGAACATAAACCTGCACCCAGATGGGATGTTAAAACCACAGGTAGAAGCTTAGCCTATTACACCAGGGCGCTAGTCTCCAAAGAGCTCCTATTTCTTCTCTTTTTCTTTTTTTCTTTTTTTTTTTTTTATTGTACCCAGCAAAGATCTCATTTGTATTCGAGAATGAAATTAAATACTTCCATAACAAAGAGAAATCAGAAGAATATGCCAGCACAAAACCAGCTCTACAGAATCTCCTCAGAAACGCACTACTTCCAGAGAAAAAAGAACCAAACCACAAGCAAGGATGGCAAGCGGGAAGACTACCACATTAAAGCTCACGCAAGGAAAAACACTCAGAAACCACCATCCTCAAGACGCACGTACATGGCAGGACTAAATCACAACCTCTCAATAATAACTCTTAACACAAATGGCCTCAATTCATCAATCAAAAAACACAGATTAGCAGACTGGATTAACAAACAGAACCCAACTATCTGCTGCCTACAAGAGACGCATCTAACCAGAAAAGACACTAAGAAACTGAAAGTGAAGGGATGGAAGAGCTCCTATTTCTAATTCTTCGGTTGCTTTCATTCTGTACCACACTAAGCTTGAACACTATGAATACCTATCATGAGTCTCTGTGACACTGAAGTCTTTCCATATCTCTGGTTTTCCATGTTAAAAATCAAGGATACTGACTTGGAGGGGAGGTGTTCACTTTTTTTTTTTTTTGAGTGTTTTTAATCACTGCTAGAACCTGACTAGAACAACCAGTAACCTTTGGGAAGCTAAAAATGATAATACCAGAAATATGTATAATTTTATGTGTTAATTATAAACAAATAATAATAGCACACAATAAGTGCTGAGGACTGCACTAGGCATCTCAAATGAACTATTTTATTTAGTGCTTTTTTGAATGCTAGGACGCACATTGGAAGAGTAGTTCTATGTCTGAGATGAGGAAATTAAAGTAAATGTTGAAGATCAAATAACTGGGATGTGATAAGAACTGGATTTGAAACTAGTCAGTGTAATTTGGATGCTCTTGTAAACTACTGCAGTTTACTTCATCCAAATGGATTATACGTTTTTCAGACTGACATAGGACTTGGATTTCTTTTAACAGAAATACTCTTCTGGGCCCAGTGCAGCAGAGGTGAGCAAAGCAAGAAAGTGCAGGACACAACTATTCACCTGCTTTTTCACACCACAGAATCACTTCTCCTTTTCCTTTTTCTTTTTTTTTTTAAGATTTATTTTATTTTTACTGGAAAGTTGGATATATAGAGAGGAGGAGAGACAGAGAAGATCTTCCATCCACTGATTCAATCCCCAAGTGGCCACAACATCTGGAGCTGAGCCAATCTGAAGCCAGGAGCCCAGAGCCTCTTCCGGGGTCTCCCACACAGGTGCAGGGTCCCAAGGCATTGGACTGTCCTCAACTGCTTTCCCAGGCCACAAGCAGGGAGCTGGATGGGAAGCAGGGCCTCCAGGATTAGAACCAGCACCCATATGGATCCAGGTGTGTGCAAGGCAAGAACTTCAGTGCTAGGCTACCATGTTGGGTCCCTCCTCCTCCTTCTTGCAGAGCAGGAAGAAGATGCAAATATATTCCAGTGAACTGCTTTTTCAGGAAAACAGACAAGAATTACTGTTCTCCTCACTATAAATCCATTATGCAAAAGGGATTTATTCAGGAATTTCCTCCATTACATAAAAAAAAAAAGTTATGTAGAGGGGCAGCCAAAATTGTGGCATGGTGGATTAATCTTCCACCCATGGCACCAGCATCCCATGTGGGTGCCAGTTTTAGCCCTGGCTGCTCCACTTCCTGATCCAGTTACCTGCTAATGGCATGGGAAACCAGTGGAAGATGGTCCAAGACCTTGGGCACCTGCACCCACGTGGGAGATCAGGAAGAAGTTCCTGGCTCCCAGCTTCAGACCAGTCCAACTCTGGTTGTTGTGGTGATTCGAGGAGCAGGAGCAAACTAGCAGATGGAAGTTCTGTCTCCCTCTCTCTCTGTAACTCTTTCAAGTTAAATAAATATTTTTTTAAAAAAAATGTTTAGAGTTGAGTAACATTCTCATGTAATATTTTCACTCAGATGTAAGTACCTACTGTTCCCCACTGAGACCATGGCTATCTTCATTTGCTGAGCATCCAGCTTCCCTTCTCTCTCAGGGGTTAGGCTTTGTGTGAGAACTTCCATACCCTTTTTGCTTTGTGGCTGATTCTCATTTCTATGAGTTCTAAAATGTCTGCAGTTTTTCATTTTGTGATGGGATGTTGTTACATCTGAGGTCGGTGGTAATAATATTTATATAATCCTTAATCTTTGCATCTGCGGAGTTTCAAAATTCACCCTAAGTGCTCTATTTTCTGAAGACTTTGTCTCTTTCCATCCTGCTTATGAGAAAACATGGAATTCCTGTTTTTTCATTGATTATTGAGGAGGTTTTGGTCATTTCATTTGGCCAACATGTATTTCTCTTTCCTAAACTTTCCTTCCCCCAACTGCCTTTATTCTATCTGTCACCTGAGCAACTAAGCAGTAAACATTGAGCAACCCAAAGTAGAATATACAAAATTGAAAAAAAACTCAAGAATTCAAAACTTTCTGAAGACCCATGCCTGTGCAAGTGGAAAATTCTACATCTGATCTCATGCAAAAATTCACAAGCAAAATGCACGTACAGTAATAATATCACAATATTACATACAATTGTTTTCAGGCTCAATATACATAAGGATTGTCTGAAGCATAAGTAAATTTCATGTTCAGAGTTGTTCCTATCATCAAAATACATCTTCATACAGAGAGAGAGAGAGAGAGAGAGAGAAAGTATTCCAAAATATGAGAAAATCTAAACTTCACAACACTTTTGGAGATGGATCCTGGTTCTTTGATTTAAATTCTTCAATTTTCCTTCTTAAGGTTGAAGTGTAAAGTGTTTGTCCATTGCTCTGTGTCATGGCATTTCCTATGTGTCCGTGATAAGTATCACTATGTTCTAATGACCAGTTTGTGCACTGTGATAGTGTCCTGTAATTACATTCAGGACTGTTGGGCCTACACATACTGATAAGAGGTTTTCTGCAGCCAATTCTCAATGAACACAATGATAAAAATCTCAGCTGACAGGAAGGTTAGGGTGTTACCCACCCCTTCCCACCCTTTTTTGAACCTGTAATGGCAACAGACACTCCTAAAACAGAGAGATCATGAGTTCTAAAACTCCCTCATGTGAGATTTTCTTCCCCATATCCTGTGCTCTAACCAAATCTCTCAATCTCTAGAGAGCCACCTAGGAACCCAAGCTTTCTGATAAACATTTAGACAGCTGACTGATTCTACAAGCAGTAAAAACGTAACTCTCAGCTTGAGGTCTCCCCTTCTATGCCTTGCAAGTTCAGGGAAGTTGAATTTAGCTCCCAACTACCACTGATAGTTTGCAGATCCCAGCTAAGCCTGCGAAGAGGTTTTTGGTCACGTCAGCTCCTTTCTAAGGTTTCTCCTCTTTTTACAGAAACTCAGCAAGGCAGAAGGCCATGTAGACTTGTATGTTCAAAGGACACCAGGGTTATGAGGCTGAGAACTATTACAGACGAGAAAGAAAATCGGAAAACAAAAGGGCTCAAATTCACTGAATTCTCTGTTAGAGCCATATAATATATTTAACAATTATGGAAGGCTTCTTTTGAAATCAGTTCTATTTTCATAAAGATGATTTGACACACCAAATCGATTCAAAGTATTTTCTTTTCCAATTACTGTGATAAAATCGACAAATAAAAAATTTGTATAATTAAAATATACGTGATGTTTTGTTATACATATACATTGTGAAATAATTACCACAATCATGTTAATCTACATATTTATCACTTCACACTGTTTTTGTTTGTGTATGTTGCAAATATATTTAAGATCTACATTCAGGAAATTTCTCGTATGTAATAAGTTATCAACTATGGTTATTATACTGTACATTATGTCTCCAGAATTCACTTGTCTTGTAACTGAGTGTTTTCAGCCTATAAGCAGCATTTCCTGTTTGTCTTACCCTCCAGTGCCTGGCAACTACCATTTTTCCTGTTTCTTTAAACATTGTAGATCCCACTTACACATGAGATATTATGGTATCTGAATTTCTTTGTCTCTTATTTCACGTGATGAAGTGTTCATTGGGCTCATCCATGCTTTCACACATGGCAGGATATCTTTAAGTCTGAATAGCATGCTATGTATATTCGTGCGTGCATGCAAGCAAGTATATGTAAAACATTTTTGATATCCAAGCATCATCTGATATTTAGGCATTGCACATATTTTCCTTATTGAGAATACATTATAATGAACATAGTAATGAAGAAATATCTTTAAAATAAAGACTTTATGCTCATTGGATTCAGTCCAGAGGTAGCAGTGCTGCATCATATAACAGAAATATCTGAATATTTAAGAAACCTCCATATTGGTTTCCACAGTATATATACCAATTTAAGTTGCCACCAAAAATGTATAAGTGTTTCCTTTTATCTGTATAATCACCAGCATTGGCTACTTTTGGGCATTATGACAATAGCCACACTAACAGATGTGTGGTGATATCTCATTGTGGTTTTAGTTTATATTTCCCTGATGGTTATTTATATCCATTACTTTGAAGCTTTCATTAATATTATCACTTCAATCAGAAAGTTTGAAAGTTTGATGCTTGCAGGTTTTTTGTTTTTTCATACTCAAGTGTACTTTGGCCATCAGTATCTTCTATCATCTCATGTAAATTTTGCTTTTTTTTTCTATTTCCTTAAAAAAAAAGAATAACAAGTGCATTTTCATAGATATTGCCTTGAATCTGTTGATCAAAGTGATCACATTGAGTCCTCAGGACATTTGACAACATTAATTCTTCTGATCCATGACCACTGGATGACATTCTATTATTTGCCTTGTCTCCAATTTTCTATGTGTATGTTTACTGTTCTTGAGACTGTCAATTGGATTGTGTTCCTAATTTCTTGTTGAGATATTTATTCTTAAAGAGATGCTACCAAATTTTTTGTTGCTGATTTCATTTTAATGAATTTATTAATTTTAGGAGCTTTCTTGTGGAATCTTCAGGTTTTATATTTGTTGAATTCTCCTGCAATCAAAGACAATTTAACTTTTTCCTATATGACTTGGATGTATTTTATTTGCTTCTATTGCCTAATTTCTCTGTTTAGGACTTCCAATAATACATTAACAAAAAGTAGTACAAGTAAGTCTGCTTGTCTTATTTTTGTACTCACAGGAATACATTATTATTATTATTATTATTATTATTATTATTATTATTATTTGCCTGCACCTGTATAGAAAGTTGGTACCACAGGTTGAAGATTAGCCACCATGCTGGCCTGAAAACAACCTCTTTTTTTATTATTACTTTTTACTACTGTTTTATGATACAGTTTCATAGGCTCTGGAATTTCCCATTCTCCTCACCAAGTTCCCTCACTGTCTCAACTGATTTCCCCTCTGGGAAATGGGTGATCATTCTTGAACAGTCATAAGCCCATCATGCTGTTATTGAAGTGTTTCCCAACACTGTAAGCATGGATGTCAGAGTTCAGCATCCTACTGTTAGGATATCTTCAGCTATTTTACTAGGAATCCATCTTTGGTCTGGATGCGTAGAGACATATTGCACTTTGTCTCTACTTCGACAATAGAATATTTTAACTTTAATTTCATCTAAAATTCTGTCCTTTTACTTCTCATGTATCATTCAAGAATTTTATTAACTTAAGAAGAAGACAGAGTGACAGGGAAAGAAGAGAGGAAGAGTAAAATAGAGGGGGTGCAGGGAGAGATTTTCCCAAATGCCACAACAGTTCTGATGAGGTGGGGGTGGGGAGCTGGAGAACTTGGGCAGGAACCAGGAGTCAGGAACTCTATCTGGGACTCCAGTGTCAGTAACAGGAAGCCAGCCACTTGGATCATCACCACTGTCCTCAAGGATCTGCATTACAGGAAGCGGGAGCTAGGAGCTCGAACCAGACATGAAAGACAAGCATTCTGGCATGGCAATGTGTACAGTCTAAATGCTGCAGCAAAGGGTTGCCACTGTATTACATTTTGAAGCTTCATTCACTGCATTTTTAGCTCAAAAATGTCTGGTTTCTTTTAAATAATTTATGTCTCTTTATTGAACTTTTCATTTTGATTCTGTATTGCTTTTCTGATTTTCATTGAGTTGTCTTTGCACTCTTATAAGCTTGCTGAGATTCTTACCACAACTATATTGAATTCTTTGTCAGACAGTTCATTAATCTCCACTACTTTGAGGCTGCTTACTGAAATATTATTTTTTGTCCTTGCTTATGTGAGACCTTCCTTATTTTTCCTTCATGTTCTTTAAAGACTTATACTATGTGTTCATACTTGAAGAAGAAGCACCTCCAGCCATCTTTACTGACTCTGGCTTTGGGAATAAAACACCATCAATGACCAGCTAAGGATCTGTGGCTGTCTCAGAATTTCCTCCTGTTTCCTCTTGGGGATGAAGTCATCAGATTGCTTGCCTTCTTTTGGTCATGCAAACCCTGACTGCTTGCTGAGAGCCTCTGGATTGTTGTCCCTAGGCTTGCACTGAAATTCTCAAGTTTGTTTATCTTCTCATAGCTGGATCTAGCTGTCTATACTTAGAACCAGTGCCCACAGGGGTCCATCAGGGCAGCCTGACAGGGGTAAGGCAGAAATGTGAAATCTGTGGAGTGCCAAGGTGTCAGCTGACTGCAGTCACAGGCTTGGTATCTCAGGGGACTTGTGCATGTACACTTGATAGAGTACATGGAGCAGTTAGCAGCATTGCGTCCTCCACTTCCTACTCCTAGTCTCTCCCAGTGCTTCAACCATGCCATCTGGGGAGAAGTGGACCCATGAGCAGTATCCTACACATCTTGGACAGGTGATGCACACTTACTACATTCTCACCTTTCTCTGTGGACAAATTGTGAGTCAGAGGGTCTTTTTGGTAGTGAACTCTCCTGCTTTGGGGGAGGGGTAACATGGACAATGTGAAACCGGCTTGTTTGTTTCTTTGTTCTAACATGCATACAAAGTATCTATTCTTTTGATTCTTTACTTTAATTTCTGGAATTTCTGTGATGGACTGCTACACTCCCACAGAAGTACTGTCTGAGAATTGTCAAAATCAGTGCTTCTGCAAGGGCCAATGATTGGGGAGTGCCTATTCCGCCACCTCTATTACCTCTGCCTGCTGAATTGGATTGTGTTTAATTGAATTAAGTCAACATACTTTGAACCATCACATGAAATGCCCCCCTCCCAAACTATTTTCCAAGTTTGAAAGCATCCATAAGTTTTCTATCCCAACTTAAATTTCCTACAGAGTTTATGTGCTAATTTCAATTCCAATTTCATTATCAAACCCATCTGTTATTGCTTCAATCCTAAGTTAATGTGGCAAGTTAGTGCTCAAAAATATCAAATCATCTGAGGGCATCATTAGGTCGTATAAAATGAAAGAGGACTTGCATCGTAATTCAACAATCTAATCCATTTTACAAATAATAACAAGTTAGGTTTGCAAAACATCATCAGTTTCAGATTTATATATGAGAAAATTGACATCCAGAGAGATAAAGTTATGCACTTAAGTTTTGGTAGCACATTGTTTCCACATCCATTTTGTTTAACTTTGCAAGTTCTAAAGGTAACCTGAAATTCATCTCACTGTCACCTTCCCCTATTTTCTCAGTCAAATTAAAAGATTGCTCATATCTCCAACCCTGCTGGTTGAAATAGCAAGGGCTTAGGGTTGTTCAGTTCCTCTTCTGAACTTCTTCTTAATTAGTGCTCATGGCATGCCAACCATTGTGTTAATGGCATTTGAAGTATTCCTACATCTAATCACCATTGAGAGAGGGAAATAGAGGCAGTGAACAACTGATGGCTTGCTTAACACTTCCTTTCTATTGGTGCAGACAAGCTGAGTTCAGAGGCCCTGGTCCACAATGTTCTACTCTCTCCTTTCTGGGCTTAACTCACTGCAGTGATGAGCTAGATCGGAGCTTTGAAACTGTCTGAGCACACCATACCACTCTTCTCCAACACCACTGTTTTGTGAAAGAGCCTCTTGCCAACAATACTCCAAGCCAGAAGTCTCCCTACAAGCCCAACCTGATAGGATTCATTGTCCCTTTTGAATCCAGAATTCCTGCATCTCATTTCCCAACAAGAACTTGCACTAAGTATTTTTCCCCTCTCCCTGCCCAAGTGCCACAGACCAAAGTCTGACATGTTGCTGTACTAGCTAAGGCCTAGACTAAGAGCTGCTAACTGGCGAACATTAATTTACCAAAACTTCAGGAAGGGAAGGAAGCACTGGAGAAAATGAGGCTCATGAGGGACAGCAGCAAGGTCATCTGCATGGAGAGTGTCCTGCTGAAGAGCTTGTGCTGTATTCTCCAGGTTTGGGAGAACTGCATATTTGGCTGTAACAAATGGACAGGACTGAGTCTTTGAAATAACCAAGATTGGGAAGATTGCTCTGGAACTGTGCAGAACATTTGCAAGAGGATGAGGCACAATGACCTTGCCCTTAGGTTTGCCAGAGCCTTTCACATTCCTCGAATAAGACAAATGCTTATTTTTGAGCCAAAAATCATTTCTTCCACAGGCACAATCTCTCCTCTGAAATCCCTGAGGACTAAAGCATGTGGCTGATTTATAAATGAACAATCAGCTGCAAGAGACAATCTTTAAAATTAACCATCTGCCTTATGAAAATGATGCTTATTTTTAATGTATTTTATGTATAGAAATGAAGAATTCCACATATTTCACAATGCAGGTTTAGGAGCACAGTGATAATTTCCATCCTATCCTCCATCCTGCACCCATTCCCCTACCCATTCTACTCTTCCTTCTTTCTTTATTCCTTCCTTTGTAATTTTTTTAAAAAAATTTACAATGATATACCTTCAGTTCAATTTGGAATCACAAGCTTAACTATCCATTGGGCAAGGATATAAACAAATAGCAAATAGAAAAAAAATTACTATTTCTCAAGAGTAGTATTTATGTAGAGTACTTTTATAACAAATATATAATTGGTAATATTTATTAATTCCTGTACTCACTACCACAACCAAGATGAAAATACTTTTAACGCTTCAGAAATTTTCTCGCTCTTCTTTCCAGTCAGTCACTTCATCCAGAGTCTAAGTGAAAATTTGTCCTATTTCAGACTCTAAGTTTTGCCTTTCCTACAAGGTTGTAAAAATTGAATCATGTATTATGATGCATTTTGTGTCTGGTCTCATTGATTACTTGTAGTGATTCTGAAACTCATCTGCCTTATTTTGTTTAGATATACTTTCTTTGTATTACAGAATAATAATTTCCTACATAAATAATGATTTTTATCCATTCACTGGTTTATAGACATTTTGATTCCTTCTGTTTTATTATTCTATTGCAAACAGATCTGTTATGGACATTTATATACAGGCCTTTATGATATACAAATATACTCTTTTTTCTCTTGGGTAAATAACACAAGAGTGGCATTTCTGCTTTGAAAATTATGCTTATGCTTAACTTTATAAAATCTGACAAACTGCTTGTCCTCTGGTTATACTATATCACAATCCTATAAACATTGTATGAACACTATAGTAGCTCTACATCCTTATTACCACTCAACAAAGTTAATCTGTTTAAATTTGACCTAGTGGATGTGAAAAATAATTCCATTTTATTTTAATTGTATTATTTTTAAGATTTATCTTATTTTTTTTGAAAGTCAGATCTACAAAAATGAGAGAAAGACAGACAGATTCTCTGAGTATGGGTTCACTCCCCAAGTGACCACAACGACCAGAGCTGAGCTGATCTGAAGCCAGGAGTCTGGAGCTTCTTCCAGGTCTCCCATGCAAGTGCAGGATCCCAAGGCTTTGGGCCATCCTCAACTGCTTTTCCAGGCCACAAGCAGGGAGCTGGATGGGAAGAGGAGCAGCCAGGAAATGAACCAGAACCCATTAGAATCCTCATGCATGCAATGCAAGGATTTAGCCTCTAGGCTATTGTGCTGAGCCCTAATTTGTATTTTCTTAATGACTAATGATATTTAGGATGATATCCAAGTTCTTTTGTAAAGCCAAAACTGTGCACATTTTAATTGAAAGGTCATCTTATTGAGGTGCAAATTTTAAAAGATTCTGCACAATATTAAATCTGTTTTCTTTCATTCTAGTGGCTTTCCCTTTCAACTTACCTTCCAATCTTTTTCCTTAAAAAAAAAAATAGTTTAAAAGGCATAGGCAGAAAAATAAAGAGAGGATTTTTTTTCTGCTGGCTCACATGCCAAATGCCCATAACAGTCTGCTGTCAGGAGGCAGGAAATCAACCCTAGTCACCCACAAAGAGAAAGGCATCACCTGAGCCATCACCTGGTTCTTCCCTCAGCACATTCCAACAGAAAACTAGAGTCAGGAGTGGAAACAGCACTGAAACCCAAGCAATGTGAAAAGGCACATGAGCATCCCAAATAGCAGGCAATAACTTTGCCAAACTCCTTGCTTCTGGCATGTCCTTCAAGGTGTAGAAGTCCTAATTTAGATGAAACCCACTTTATTTTTTTTTTCATTAATAAATTGTGCTTTTGGTGCTTAGAAATGTTTGCTTAACTCACAACAATTTTACCCAGCATTTTCTTCAATTAATAAATAGTTTTAGCACCAAAAATGTATTACTAGCTATATTTAATACTGAACACCTGGTCTTCTTCTGAGAATCTGGGAAGAGGGTGCTTATTCAGCTACTCTCCAGTGAAAATGCTGGGACTAAATTCCAGATGAGATTCCCTGGTAGGAATTTCCCAGGAATAGTAATAGACTATCACTGGAGAAATTAAATACTTTCTGGGTGACTTCACAGGCAAGGACGCAGGAAGCTTGTATCTGGTTGCATTTATACGTTTCCCCCTATGCTTTTTGTTTTAAGGAATTTTAAGTTGTCTCCTTGCCTTATAGTAAATCAGAGCAGTAAATAAGGTTAAATACTGTGTCCTAAAAGCATTTCCCACTAGAAAATCACCCAAACTGTGATCAGAAACCTAGTGCCTTGTGGCAGAGCAAATTCTAATAGGTATTGATTTGCAGACAAGATATTTCCTTTAGGTTCATGGCCATTCAGAAACACTAAATCCAAGAATTATATTTGTGACCCCTAGAAAAGATTCCTAAATAATTGCTGCCTTGTAGTTTATCTAGGAAAAAGAAAAATCTTTGTGCTTTTTTGCATGCAGAATATATGTTCCCAGTAATCAAAGAAAGAAATAGCAGTCAAACTTTGGCCTCACCACATCATGGCCTCATGAAAGTTGTTACCACTCTTGGAAACCTCGATCCATAAACGTTTCTGTCCATTCGGGACTAGGGAGGTGAGCTTTCTCTGGTCCTTGCCTAGCTCCGGCTCTGGGTCCCCACCCTCTCTCAGGATGACCATTAAGATAGCTCCAGAAACCCCTCAAAATAAACGAACAAACATACAAACAAACAAAAAACCTAGAATAGACAGACAACAACAGGGAAAGCTTAGAATCAGACAGGAAGTGGCAAGCATGGATTCACTCATACCTCACTAGGTGGGACACAAAGATTAGTTACGCCTCACTGGGGTGTTGGGGATTTCTCTGCACACCCCTCCAAAAAAAAAATGTTCTGTACCTAAACTGATGACACATGTCTTGCTAGAGTTATAAGCCAGTTCAGACAACCTGAAAAACAACCAAGTTCAGCAAAATCATGCTTCAACACTATAAACAGGTAAATACTAAAATGAAAATAGACACGAGACACCTGAATAGAAATCTATAGCCATTTTGAGGTGTATAGAACCTGGTTGAATATAAACCAAAATTGAAATGTCTATGAAGAAGTCACAGGATGTGGTTAAGAACATGCATTTTCCTATTAACATATTGGTTAATCAATGCCATGTCAATTAATGCCATAATGTTGTAAATTGTTGTTGATCTTATTTTGGGGCTTTTAATTGATTGGGATGATACTTTGCTGGCTTTACCTTCAGACGAGAGATGGTCTCACCAAGAAATTGTTGAACTCACTAGGATAATAAGATGCTGGACTTTATGCTTGGTAAATACTTCCAATGAAAGAATCTCAGCTGAATTTGAACTGTGGTAACACAGCAAGGTGGAGAAATCCACCATGGGGGGAAGGGTTTGGGAGGGGTGGGGGGAATCCCAGTGCCCATAACACTGTGTCACATAAAGCAATGCAATTAATAATAATAATAAAAAACGTTTCTGTCCAACCAATTTTGCCCGGTGATCTGGGAATGTGTTATTCATCCAAGTGGCTAATAACTTTAGAAACAAAATAGGAACTGCTGATATCTCCATGTTTCTTTCTCTTAATCCAATTGGTTAGCATGCAAACTTACCACAATAAATACACTCAAGGAGATAGTATATAGTTCAACCAGATGAAAAACATTTTGTCACTCCAAGATTTAGAGTTAAACCCATTCAGTAGGTTGGCCAAATTTAAACAGATTAACTTTGCTGAGTGGTGATAATGATGTAGAGCTGCCAGAATGTTCATTCACTATGTAGGGTCATGATGTAGGATGTCCACATCCCATATCTTCAAGAATAGAATCCCATCTACATTTGTAACACAGCTTCAAGATAATGTGAACCCTAGAACGCAGCGGATAGTGATTCAAGAATGTCACTCGCCTGGGAGATCCGGATGGAATTCTTGCCTGCTGGCCTCGCCCTGGCTGCTGCAGGCATTTGGGGAGTGAATCAGTGGAAGGAAGATCTATTCTGTATGTCCCTGACTCTGTTTATGTCTATTGCTCTGTCTTTCAGATAAACCTAAGTAAATAAATAATCCTAAAAAGCAATACCAGTTGTGATTGGAATCATGGAGTAGCAGGTGTGCTTCCAATCCAGCTCCCACTTAATGATACTGGGAAACACAAGATGACAGCTTGATTCCTGTCTCCCTGTGGGATCCTGGACTGAGCTCCCGGCACCTGGCTTCAGGTTGGCTCAGCCCTGACAGCTGTGTCCATTTCAGGGTGTGAACAAAAGGTTGATAGTTTTCTTCTCCATCTTCTCTTTCTCCTTCTTTTTATCCCTTTCCTTCTTTCCCTCTCTTCTCCTCCTCTTCTCCTTCTCCTCCTTCTCTTTCTCCCTCATTCCTCCTCTTCTTCCTCCTCCTCTCTCTTTTCCTTTCTCCCTCACTCCCTGAATCCCTCCCTCCTTTCCTTTTGCCTTCTCTCTTTATGCTTTTTAAAGAAATAAATTCTGAAAATATGATGTTCCAGAAGTGTAGATTAGACTTTCTGCGCAGTTTGCAAAACCATGACAACTCTGTTCCCTAAGGACAAAGCCAGTTCTCTCAGATAAGATGCTCCCTGGTTAACCTCATCTCTAGGCTATTTTAACAAAATTTCTGATACTGATGCAAAAACTAGGAAAAGGAAGATGAAAAACATCCTGTTGACTGCATAGCTAACAGAAATATGCGCCAAGTCAAGGAATAAACAGGTCATTCTGTATTTGGAACTTATCAGTAATCATTCATCATTTGTTAATTATTGTATGTGTGAGGGAAATTCAAAATATTAATTCATGGCTGTTTATTCCTTCTTCTTCCTCACTAAGTTGTCATTTCCAGAAAATTTAATTTCTTCTCTTTTTCCCCATTAAAATAACACATTGATATGATTTAAAAGCCAAAACGTATTTTTCATCAATCATTTTGCACACGTTGTCTCTCCCTACCCGCCCCCTGCAAAAAAAGGAAATACATGTCTTACAAATAAACACATCCCAGAACATCAGAGGTCAGTGCACAATTCAGAACCACTGAACAAGTTTACAAAGCATTTTGCATAGAGGAGGAAAAACTCTAATCTACACATTTCACAAACGTAGTCATTTTTCATTTTTTATGCAGTTTTGTTTTTTGTGTGTTAAGATTTATTTATTTTTGTTGGAAAGTCAGAAATACAGAGAGAAGGAGAAAAAGGTCTTTCTCCTCTGGTTCACTCTCCAAGTGGGCACTACGGTTGGAGCTGAGCCCATCTGAAGCCAGGAGCCAGGATCTTCTTCCAGGTTCCCCATGAGGGGTCAGGGTCCCAAGAATTTGGGCTTCACTGCTTTCCCAGGACATGAACAGGGAGCTACAAGGGAAGTAGAGCAACCGGGATGCGAACTAGTACCCATATGAGACACCAGCACAAGCAAGGCAAGGACTTTAGCCACTAGGCTACCACTCTGGAACCAAAATTCAGGTTTAATGTACAGCTTTGTAATCATTGCTTTATTTGTGATGTAAAACAAAAAATAAAAAAAAACATTGAAAGCTTATAGAAATTAAAATAGATTTTCTCTAATAACCTATCTAATGTATCAAACATGGAAAATGTATTTAAGAGGATATACTGATTGTAGGATGAAAATCCTAAATTTGACTCAAATACATTAAAAAAAAGTTACGTAAACTTTGTGTTCTAAATCTGCTGCCCCAATTCGTATGGAATCTGGTTAAAAATAGTTGGCCTGAGAAATAGTTCTATTCAGTGTTTTCCTGGAACCACTGCTTATTAACTCCCTTATATTCTAAATAGCTGCAGATGTTTTTCATATCTAAATTGGCAAGTGTTTTTGATCATGTAGTATTTCAGAAAAAAAAAGTTTGTTTTCTTTTTTTGTTAGAAATAAGTTTGCATATTATAGAAACATGGCCGCATTGTCTTTGTGGCATATGGCGAAGCCACAGATTAGAAACATATCCAGCTCCAACTTTCTGTTAATATATCCAAGAGGCAACAAGGAAGGCTAAGTTTTTGGGTGTCCAGCAAATGTGTGAAAGACAAAGATACGCTTCCTGGCTCTGAGCTGAGGGGCTCTGGAGCTGAACCCATCTGAAACAGGAGCCAGGATCTTCTGGGTTTCCTACACGGTTTTAGGGTACCAAGGCTTTGGGTTGTCCTAGGTTGCTTTCCCAGGCCACAAGGAGGGAGCGGGGGGAAGTGGGAGTTGGATATCATGTGCAGGCATTCTGATTCATGGCTTAGCTCCAGCTTCATCCTGATCTAACCCTGGTTGTTGAGAGTATTTAAGGAGTGGATCAGTAGATGGAAAATTTCTCTGTTGCTTTCTGTATCTCCATCTCTTTCTCACTTTGCTCTTCAAATAATTAAAGACTTTTTTAAATAATAAATTCTAAGTATTTGTAACCAAATATGAAAACAGACTCCTGATATAAAGAATTGATCATAAACTATAGAACATTTTTAATGTTTACAGTTTGACAGTTTCGGTTGCGAATAAAGCTGTTTTTTCAGGAGGATGAAATACCTTTTAGCATACAGCTAATAATCAATATCCTAGAAACATGAATGAACTCAAACCGCATTTTTAAAAGCATGCTATTTTCAGACTGGTCTTTTATTAAATCCTTTCTGAGAACAGTTATGGCCTCACCTTGAAAAACTGACACACCAGTAACACTGTGCATTAAGTAGTTTTCCCAAAAACTACTGAATAAATAAATATTGAATATTTCTTTGGTCTCAGTTTTCCCATCTTTGCAAACTACTCAGCTATATATCTGGCATAGTAAGTACTTCTGGGTTACTGCAGTTTCTGAGCCCATATATGGAGTGCCTGCTTTCCCAATCGTGGGCTATATAAATAAGAAAACAAAGTGAAGGCAGATTTCTCAATACTCGGGATCATTGTACTAAGGACTCAAGCAAATTTAGGTCAAATCGCCCCCACTGTTAGAGATACATAGATAGATACACAGATACACAGATAGATAGATAAAGATACATGTGTGTATAAACAAATATATATAAATTTCTATGAATATATGTAGTGTTATTGTTCTAGTCTCCTAGTGATATGTGGCTTAAGGCTTATTTTTTATTTTTAGCTAAAAACAAAGCTGGTATAAACACCTTGTGTTACTAATTTTACTTATTAGCTCTATTATTATTCTAGAAGAAATTCCTAGAAGTAGAATTTGTAGGTCATATGGTAAGCAGATATGCAAAACGTTTGGCAAATACAAATAAATTTTCCTCAGAATGATGCAATGATTTTTACTCTCTCCATCAGTTTCCAAGGGCTTTTTTAAAAATTTCCTTCATTGGATGGATGTGTCATAAGCTTTTTTCCACTTTTTTAGTTAGTGCCAATTTAATTAGTAAATGATAGTTTTATTTTCATTTTGATTTTCATTTTATTGATTGCTATGGAGTTTGGCTAACGGTTCATGTGTTATAGCTTCTCTCAGTGTTTACCATGTTTTTCACCTGACTGTATCTTTGGCTTATTCATTCTCTTACAGTTTGTAGGTTTGTTTAGTTTCTGTATCACAAATGTCGTACATTTTTTTTTCTGATGCATCCTTCATTTTTGACACTTATTTCTTTAAAGATTTGTTAGTTTGGCTCTTTGTTTGAAAGTCGCAGTTACAGGAAGAGAGAGGTTTCCATCAACTGGTCCACACCTTACGTGGCTCCAATAGTCAGGGCTGAGCCCAGCCAGAGTGGAGATTCATACAAATTTCCCTCATGAGTGATAGGGGCCAATCACTTGGGCCATCCTTTACTGTTTTCCTTAAAGGTCTAGGCAGGGAGTTGGATTGCATGTGGAATAACAGCGACACAAACCAGTACTCATATGGGATGTACGCCAAATTAGTAAATAGCAGTACAGAAATCTGTATCCAAATTTTTTTCTAATGTCCATGCTTTTACATTCTATCCTCCCCAGATTTTGACTGACTTGAATTTGGTCAAAGAATATACATTTCTCACAAATGCAGAAATCATGTTTGAAAACATAACCTTCCTATCTAAGGACAATATGATTCTCCTGCATATCTCTGGGGAGCTCTGGAACATAACACCTAATGTAGCTTCTCTGCCCATTCTACAGGTTCAAAACTGAACCCGTAGGGCTGAAACTGAGCTACTTTTGTTGCCATGCAGCAGATGTCTTTCAGAGCACATAGCAACTCTGATTCCTTTAATAACAGCTGTGGAAGATGCATTTTCCAGCTTCGGGATCTCCCAATGCAATGAACGTATTTGTGGATCTGTCTGCTTGCACAGCCCTAGTTTTCCCAGCAACTGAAAATAATTCTTGGAACTTAGCACTCACTCCTTATCTTCTCAACAAATGTTTCCAAAATTTCTGTTTTGCAGTGATAGTAGGTTAGCACAGCATGTTAGCTCTTCTTCTCTGCGCTCCGTATTTGTTACTCATGTCACCTTCCTCATGACTATAAGCAGTAGGTGCTGCTATGGTTCCTTTTAACAGATGACATTGAGGTACAGAGAGGGTCAGTAACATGTCCAAGAGCATATAGTTTGTAAGCAGAGAAGACAAAAAGAACGAAGACTGTCTTGCTCCAGATTCTGTGCCATTTACCACTCACATGGAGTGCCTTCTAGCACACTGCCCCTCTACAACCTGAAATCTTAGTTATGTAGAATTAATCCTGAGTCACACAGGGACTCACCGTATGTTAAGAGGACACACAAAGTCTCGGCAGCCTCCAGCTCCAGCTCTACAGAGATAATCCATTCAGGCTGGATCAAGAGAGCCACAGACCTGAGAAAAAGCTCTTCTATTGAAGAAGAACCAATAAAATATGCAAATTTTAATGTTGAAAACTATTGAAATCAAATTATACAGATGTAACTTGTCATACAATGTCCTCCAGTCTTCTAAGATTATAATTATGTTTTGTGTCTTTTTTTTTTATTACATTGCATTATGTGACACTGTTGTAGGTACTGGGATTCCCTCCAACCCTCCCCCCATGGGATTCCCCCAACCCTCCCCCCATGGAGTCTTCCACCTTGCTGCATTGTCACAGTTCAAGTTCAGTTGGGGTTCTTTCGGACCAGAGATGGTCTCCACAAGAAGCCGTTGAACTTATCTGGACAATAAGATGCTGGACTCTATGCTTGGTATATGCTTCCATGTTTTGCGTCTTAAACATAAAGGTTCAAATCCTTACCCCAAGTGCTATTGCCGGGTCAGTGATTGAACACTGCCTCCTCATTTCAGAGGATCTGCTACTCTCCTGATTACTGCTTGTCCCAATGTCTCTTTCGGATTCATCTCCTGCAACTAATATCCGCGTATCGCCCTCTTTTCTTTGACCTTCTACTGACCTTTCCCTGAGGACTCCTACATAATTTAGTATACAGACCAACTTTTACTGAGGTCTCAGGGCAACTGAGGAAGACATTTTAAAATCAAAATCCAGACACCACAGTGATAATGTTCCACAGCCACCACAGCCTGAAATTTCTCGCTGATTTCTGCCACTTCCAACTTCTGCTAAGCGTGGGTCTTCTAGTGTCTCAGCCATTAAATTTAATTCATAAATGAGACCTTCCTGCATTCAATTCCCTTCCTCTTAGAGCAGGAAGCCTCAGCCAAGTGCCAGGAACAATCATCTTTATCAGTTAGTTCATTGTAAGGAACAATTGCTAACATTGTCCTCCTCCCCAAGAGCACTTTTAAAAATCAACTTTGAAATACATTTCACTGTGGTAGAGCTTCAAATTGGAACACAGTGTCAATATTTTCAAAATTATCGGCGATATTTTTCAGAAAAGGAAACGATAGAGACCAATTGGGAAAATGAATGAGGTGTGTATACCTGAGATCTGATCTTAGAGTGAAGATTAACAATACACTTTGGAAGCATCCAATTTTTTAGGTTTTTTTTTTTAATAATTCTTTTTGCATCAGTTCCCTCAAGGGAGGCAACAACTCCTTGGGCAGTGCAGAAGTTATTTCTGAATGTGTTCCTGGATGAAATAATAGAAGCAGTCTTTTTCCTTCAAGTAAAGTAACGCAAACCTAGTAAGGCGTAAAAATACAATATTTTAGCATAATTATTTCCATTTCCCCACTACCTCCCTGTATAGAAGAAAGGAAACATCAGGATACAATAAAAAAAATGTTAAGATTTAAAAAAAGGTTCAGAGTTACTCAGGATACTTACTCATTCATCTTCTAGGAATTCCACTGGAATTCTCTCAGTAAAAGGCCATGACACTCTTGGACCATCCTAATTTTGATGAGGAGCTAAGGCAGGGTGTACAGGTCTGACTCCATGTCTCAATTCAGGAATATTCTAAATGCCCATAACCCAGATCCAGATCCTACTTGGGATCAACTGAAGTCTTTGTTGCAACTGTATTTAAGTTTAATTTCTACCAAATCCTATTTCTTTCACTTCCTTATATGTATTGTGGCAGGCAGCACTACAACAAATATCCTCCATAAGTACAAGGCTCTGGTGAGTCAGACACTGAGGAATCAACTAAAAAGACTGGTACCCAGAGTGGTTCAAGAAAGAATGTCAAAATAGATTTTGAAGGTAAAAGTTCTCTGACTAGGAAAAAGGTTTCCACTATTGTAACACTTGCAGTATCATAGTAGGTTAATGGCATGCCATAACTACACCACTAGTATTCAACTGGAATGGGACATCTTTGGAAGGGGATGTGCCATGAGTGCAGTATCACATATGTGAAAGAGCTTAAGGAACATAGTGATTTAAAGTGTAGTGCATCTGCATACTTTTGTTAACTACCATGCATACATTAAAAAACACGAAGGCTCATATGTTGCCTTAAGTTGGTTTACCCTCAACTTAAGGCAACATACGAGAATCAAAGGGCCTTCCAGTAACACAGAAAGACTCTTCAGAAGGGCATAGCTCTCTCTAGCCAGTGCTGAACGATGGTCAGCCAGCTGCCAACACTAAGCATGCCCCCAACCACATTCAGACAGTGAATATGGGAGGAGGCAATGAGAAGTACCAAGTCCTGAGGTTGGATGTGGACAACTTCTGAGGCTCCCAGTGTTGTATTCACCAAACAAACATCATCAATGTCATCTACAATGCCTCCAACAATGAGCTGATCTGCACCAAGACCCTGGTGAAGAACTGCATCGTGTTGACTGACAGAACACTGTACCAATAGTGGTACCAGGCTGCCTATGTGCTGCCCCTGGGCCACATGAAGGGGACCAATCTGACTCCTGAGGAAGAAGAGATTTTAAACAATCAAAAATGCTACAGAAAATTCAAAGAAGAATATACAATGAAAGAAAAAAAGAATGCCAAAAGTAACAGTCTTCTGGAGCAGCAGTTCCAGCAGAGCAAGCTGCTTGTGCACACTGTTGAGTTCTAGCTGAGGAAAATCAAGGCCCAGAAATAAGTCCCCTCTTGTGTAATAAAGGTATTTATTTAATTTATTTTTTAAAGGGAAGGGGCATAAACAGCTTCATTATTAAGCATAGTGGTCTACTGGGAAGGTTGAATGCTTATTTCCAGCCAATCTTGTGTGCCAAGGGACAAGTGTGAGAAGACATGGACCTCTGAGACGTCCATAGAAACGTCTGGACCTATGCACTTCAGAAAATTGGAATCCCAGAGTCTCCTCATTCCTTTGGTTGTGTTCATGTGGCTTGATCTGCACCTTGGAAAGGTTAACCTTTCCCCTTTGCTGAAAACAATTTAGGAGCCTTAGAAAGCAATGCCTCTTTTCTGCTCTTCCCCTATTAATATATCTACTCTTCTGGGGCCCATCGCCACAAGAACGGATTGGATCATGTCACAATATAATCAAGCTAGTTACTTGGTGAACCCACCAAAGGAGAAAGGGATCAATAAGTGTAGGACCTGTGGAACTTACCTAAAATGAACAACCAGGGGCTGAGGGAGCACTTATGGGGTTGGATCCTGATGGCATTAAGTCAACAGGAAGGACAAAGCATGTATACTTAAATAAAGGATACTTCATCATTCTTTGAACTCTGGTCTATATTATGGATTTTACCACTCCAACAAGGACCCCATAAAATCAGGATATCTCTGAAATATCTCTCAGAAAGTTGGAGGATATAATGGCCCACACTAAGTAAAGTAGAACTGTAGGAATAGCTGTTGCAGATGGTACAGCAAAGAATCAAATAGCTTAGAGTGTTTATAAGCAGGATACCAGCAGCATGGAAAAATCCACTGATGCTGTTAGACAACTGAGTTCTTTAACAGTAACATAGAGTACAACATGAGTGTATAAATTTTGCAAATATATGTATATTTAAGCATTCTTAACCTGACTCCCATTTCAGACACTGCGATTTAATTAGGACAGATTGTAAACCTATCACAAGGATTTTGAAAGGCTTAGCAGAAATTGTTAAAAAGCAAACAACAACAAAAAGCATTTATGAAGTGACTATAATATGTATCAGAGTTTCTGAACTACTGCATTACAAGATATTAAATAATAGAGGTCAACAGCTATAAGCCATCAGATAAAGTGATTTTAATTATCATAACCAGTGGTAAGGTTGGTATAGTGTCCAAAGGAGGAATGAACTACAAAAAGCTACAGATATAATGACAAGGTCAGCATTCCAAGGTCTCAGCATGACAGTTCAATTGTCTAAATCCTCCCCTTGCAAGTGTTGGGATCCCACATGAGTGCCAGTTCTAATCCCAGCAGCCTCACTTCCCATCCAGCTCCCTGTTTTTGGTCTAAGAAAGCAGTAGAGGATGGCCCAAAGCTTTGGGCAGATTTCTGCCTGCCAGTTCAGTCCCCAAATGGGCGCTCACATGGGAGACCAGGAAGAAACCCCCGCCCCCCTCGCCGCCCCCAGCTCCTGGCTTCAGATTAGCTTATCTTCAGCTATTGCGCCCATTTGGGGACAGAACTGACAGATAGAAATCTTTCTCTCTGTCTTTCCTTCTCTCTGTGAATCTGCCTTTCCAGTTAAAAAAAAAATCTTTTAAAAATATATTGAGAAAAAAGAATAAGGCATTCATTCCTAAAGGGAAAAATTCCTGGGAAGTCAATGGGATAGTGGTTGACATTCAAAAGAAATCAAGTGCTGATAACCAGGAATTCTAGGGCAGCCAGCTCATAAAAGTCATCTTTCTTCATCCAGTTTCTTGAATATGAACCAGTTTTTGGAGATAGAATATGTTTACTGAAGAGGATAATTCCTTAAGTGGAAAGACTTCACTGCATTCCTAATCCTTTCTCATGGGACCTGTAACTATGTATTTGGACAAGTGCCCAGTGGGGGGAAAAGAGAATACTTAAATATTTGTATGGATGGACTATTCTTATCTAACTTTAATATTTACAGACCAGAAATAATATAATTCTTCCCTCACCGATAGGTGCCACTTTGTCAAGTGTTGCTTGAGCTCATAGCAGTCTCCCAGGTACACTGATCCCATCCTTATCCACAGAAGCCATTTCTCAAGTCCATCCATAGTTCATCCAAGTGAACATATTTGACATACTGATGGGTGACATTGCTCCCATATTTTTTTATCTCAAGAATCAATATTTTGTCATTTAAAGTCAAATGAAAATTTCCAAATTAACTTTTCCATTACACCCAGTTAGGAGGAAAAAAATCAGAAAATAAAACACACTTTTCAACAGGACTGAATGAGGGTACTCATCATTTGCTGTTTGTTCCTTGGAGAAGAACCAAAACAATCAATAAATAACTGCATTACAAGCTGGACTCCAAGTGAGAGCACCAAAATTCATCATGGGAGATCCAAGGGACCCTGTAGGACACATAGAGAGGGGAACAAGGACATAAAGGGGCAGGGGTTAGGACACAAAGCTAATTGGCAACGCTGGCTCTACACATGGGAATCCCCACTTGCAAGGCAAAGGGTAAACCAGAGAACCTCAGCAGAGCCCATCCTAGCTATAGGAGGCCTCCATAGTTACCAATGTTTTACATCCAGTAAGGGGAGCTACCTGGATTCTGCACTACAGATTTACATCTGAGAAGGAACACATATTGTCTCCCCATCAACATCCCAGAGCACAGGCTGTGGTTGACAAAACCTTGAGAAAGGAGTTGCTGTCAGAATATGTACAAACCCCTCTGTGTATTCCTTTACTTATCCCGCAACCTTAAAGAAGAGACTATTGCTCTAGAAAACCAACCAGACTAAGTAATGCAACTCCCAGCCTGCATGTTTCTCCTAAGAGTACTCTGCAGCATGAGGGACGAGTGGTTCAGAATAGCAGGGGAATTCTGCCCTGAAGTCTACTGTAGTAGGGACCTTTGCTCCCTTGGGCTTGGATTATCTAGTGTAGCACTAGCTAGCATTGGGATGTGTGTGTGGACCAAAACTGCTAGCTGGTTCCTCATTAACCTTGGCAACAAGCCCATGAACTACACCTGAACCACAGGGCACTACCCAGACTATTTGCAGATTTTGGAACTGATCCTATTCCTGATGCAATTTTATAGACTGCATTTTTATTGTGATACTAGATATTCTACCTTTGCCTATAACTACAACACCCTAATTCACTTAAACAGCAAAAGGTTAAACTTGTAACTGTTACTGAAGGACTATACTACTGAAAAAATATGTGGGAGAAATTGAGAGGAAGAAGTTGAAGAGGGATGGAAATCCCTATACCTACAGAACTGAATCATGGAAATAATAATTTAAAGATTAAAGTAAAAGAATAAAAATATAAACTACCCATTTTAGCAACCTGTAAAAAGTTCCCATTAAAATCTAGAGATCTGGATTCTTGCAATGGAAAACAAATTCTAAGCATGGGGCCAGAGCAGTGGTTTAGCAGGCTAATTTCTTGCCTGCAGCATCAAAACCCAAATGAGCAGCTGTTCAAGTCTCAGCTGCTCATCTTCTGAGTGAGATCCCTAAATATGGCCTGGGAAAGCAAGAGAGGATAGCTCAGGTCCTTGGGCCTTAGCACCTACGTAGGAGATCCAGAAGAAGCTCCTGGTTCCTGGCTTCAGGTAAACTCAACTCTGGCTGTTGAGGCCATTTGGAGATTGAGCCACTGGATGGAAGATCTCTATAACTTGCTTTCTCTCTGTGTAAATTTGCCTCTTAGGTAAAAATAAATTTTCAAAACAGAATGAAAGAATGGAAAAGCACATACCTCACAAAAAGAAACCAAAGTTAACAGCGTTAGCTCTGCTTAAAATAGATAAAATGGAGTTTGGAACTGTAATAATAGATAAGGACAATCACTATAAGAAGGATCTACAATGGAAAATATCATGGAAAACTATGTATATATTTCATTTTTCTGTCAAATTAAACTTATAATTCTTTTATTTTTTGAAATTTTGAAATATCTTCATATGATCTTCAAAGGATCAATTCAATAAAACATAACTGTTATGAGCCCCAATTAAATAAAAATACAGATTAGATCTAAAGGGAGAGGTAGAGTCCAGTACAGAAACAGTAAAGTCCTTAAACATTCCACTTTCATCAATGCGAAGATCATCTAGACTAATAATCAGCAAAATACCATCAGACCAATAACAGGTAACCAAGGCGAATCAGTAATGAAGTTACCTGACAAGGAAAAAGCCCAAGACTGAATAACTTGATTGTTGAGTTCTATCAAACCTTTAATGTAGAACAAATATAAATTTTCCTCTATTCCATAAAATCAAAGGTAAGAGGGTGCTTCCATATTCTGATATCAAAAAAAGCAAGCATATGTCAACAGCAAAAAAAAAAAGAAAGAAAGAAAGAGAGAGAGAGAGAAAGAAAACAAAAAAACAAAACGCAACAAATCATCTTGATGGAGTTAGATACAAAATTCTCAATAAAACACTAGCCTATCGAGTCCAGCTTCACATAAAAATGTCATTGAACTTGAATTTATCCCAGGGATGCAGTACGGTTCAATGTATGTAAATTTTAAAAGTTAATTAATAACATCAGAAGAATAATAAAATGAAAATTATATATCACTTCAGCAGAACACAGTATAAAATCACATAATCATCCCAAAAACCCATAGCCACCCTGGTGTTCAATAAGGTAAGGCTGAAAGTATGTTTTCTAAAGACAGAGAACCAACTAGATGAGTGTCTGTTTTCACCATTCATACTCAACGCAATGCATATTTTAGCCAGAACCACTAGTTAAAAGAAAGAACTAAAAGACACATAATGGAAAAAGTCAAGCTATTGCTTTGTAGTATTACAGATAACATGGTTGTATTTAAAGAAAAACTTAAAAGCTGTCTCAGAAAACTACTGAAACTTGAAAATTCAGTGAAGTCGCAGGTTATAAAATCAACATACAAAACAACCAACAGCACTATTTAGTTACCAATAGTGAATTTTTTGAGGAAAAGGATTCCCATTCAGAGTAACTACTAATACAGTACCTTACCACTAATTTAACCAAGGAACATTATAGGAAACTGCTGAGATCAACTGATGAAGAAAGAAACAAGTGAAGAGTCACTAAACAACGGTAGGTTGTCAGCAAGGCTTGGTAGGTTCTCTGTCTCAGCTCAGAATAGATATAAAGGCCAGTAAACAAATGCAAATGTGGCACAAGTTTTATTTAAGCTTCCCATTAAAGAACACAGGGCAGTGTTCCAGTGAGAACTGGGACTCAGGGAGTGTCTCGGGTTTTTAAGGTGTTTTTGTCCAATCAGGGGACTACTCAAGCAGGCCTTTACAGTTTGCATGACCAAAGATGCTTGGTACAAAGTGCTCTCACAACTCAGTTCCTGAAATTGTGCAAGTCTGATGCACAACCTTGGCCAGCTGAAATGACCAGTGCCCAGTTGAACTGATAAAGCTGGGCTAGGCTAAGCAGAGCCAGAATACTGATATGAGTGGAATGGGCTTTGCTGTACCACTGAGGCCCCAGACCCAGCCTCAGACCCAGGACCCTGAAAACACCTTCAATGTTGACACAACGTTTAAGCAAATGGGATTCACCCAGGCACTTTCACTACTACTCCAGGGCTGGTACATGGGTTCAAAACTGCAGCAGTTATGGGACGGGATGGAATTTATGCATTGCCTAAAAGCACGTACTCTGTGCTCAAAAACATGGATTTCTTGAGGGCAGTAGTTATGTCTTAGTGGATTAAGTCACTACTGTAACACCTGATTTCTATATGGCACCTATTCCAGTCCTAGCTACAGAAATTCTGATTCAGTTCCCTGCTGTTGTGCCTGAAAAAGTAGCTGAAGATGGATCAAGTGCTTGGGCCCTTGTATTCATATGGGAGGCCCAAAATAACTGCTTGCTCTTGGCTTCAATCCCACCTATTCCTGGCTGTTGAAGCCAGAAGCAAATAGAAGATTCTCTCTCTCTCTCTCTTTCTCTCTCTCTCTCTTTCTCTCTGTGTGTGTCTCCTTTACTCTCTGTAACTTTTCCTTTCAAATAAAACAAATATTTAAAAATAAATAATGAAATCTGGCCTTCATTCCGCCACCATTGAACTTTCAACCTACTAAAGACAGAGATCATATCTGGTGTGGTGGCCTTTCTGTAGAAGGGTGACCAGGTGCTTAGTTCCATTGGAACCTTTTGGCCCTAGAAAGAGTAGCCATTCATTAAGAGACAACATACGGTTGTCAGCACTGTCCAGTGAAGTTTCTGTATATCCAGGGCATCTAAATCTTTTTTAAAATATGATATAACTTATGAAATTCCTTCATTGCTGTCAGTTTAAGTTATTTTTAAGTTGAATAATCTTTTTATAAAATTTTTCATGATATAGTTCCATAGGCACAGGAATTTCCCCTTCCACCTTCTTGCTTCCACCCAACTGTTTCTCCCCATAGTATGACAATAGTATAGTTCTTCAGCAATAGTCACAAGTCCATCATGTTTTTTGGGTCCTGATGCTGAAGTTACCCAACATGTAACTTTAGGCTTAGGAATCTTTGATTTTCAGTGCACTGACTTCCTTTTATCCACTGAGAAAGAACTAACTATATACTCAAATATACAGTAACATTATAATGTATAAAATATACAGTTTATATAGAAATACATGGACATATATATGTATACATCATCCTTAGTCATGACTATTTATTGGAGTTGGGAGTTCACAGAATTTTGTTATAAAAGATTTCTTTATGGGAAAATAAAAGAAATAATAAAGGTGAAACCATGCAGGTTAAAATATTTCCACAGTACACTTCTCTATTGTATTCTATCAAATCTTTCTCATTAAAGTCCCATAACAACTGTGTCTGCAAAGAATCTAAACTTCTGCTTGCCCAAGAGTCGTTGTGAAAGGCTGAGTGTGTTGTAAATATTTCCTTTTGAGATAGTATGAGGCACAGTTCAAAGCAGGAAGGAGACTGAAAGAAGCCTTGCAGGAGTTTGAGTGTAGTAAGGTGAGAGGATTAAAGAGAATGGCTTGAAAGTCTTTTTCCAGTGAGCATGGTTTCATGCAACCAAAAGAAAAGGGAGGTTAAATGGATTAAGGTGCAGTTCAGAGGGTTGCTGGCACCCCCTGTGAGACAGAGCATTTCCAACATATAATTGCTCTTGAGGTTTTTTCTTTCTTTCTTTTTTTTCCCCCCTGAGAACCACTGCTTGAGAAGGCATGCAAGTGGAAAAACCTTCAATGAGTTGTAACCAGATCACTGGGAACTGAACTAACTCCTGGCTGTTTAAAAAAAAAAAAAAAAAAACTGGTTCCCAGGGTCCTGGAGCGGTAGCTCAGTGGCTAAAGTCCTTCCTTGCACATGCTGGGATCCTATATGGATACTGGTTCTCATTCCAGCAGCCCTGCTTCCCATCCAGTTTCCTGCTTTTGGCCTAGGACACCAGTTGACCCTGCACCAGCATGGGAGACCCAGAAGCTCCTGGCTTCTGGTTTTGGATAGGCAAAGCTCTGGCCATTGCAGCCACTTGGGGAGTGAATCAATGCACAGAAGATCTTCTCTGTCTCTCTTCCTCTCTGTATGTCTGACTTTCCAATAAAAATAATTTCATTTTTAATCTTAAAAAAAAAAAACTGGTTCCTAGCCCTGCCAACCCAAGTGTTCCCAGGTGCCAAGAGGATAGTAGTGTCATCTTGTGTTATCAAATGACCTCCTTTCCCCAGTCTGAAAACTAGTTTAAAATCAGCACTCTGGGTACAGCCACTTGCTTCAAGTCTTCCCACGCTGCCCTGAGGAAGGATCCTCAGCCGCTATCTGTCTAGAGACCTTTATGCAACCGCTGGTGCTGAATAGGAAACAGGAAGTATTTGATAAATAATAGGGAGGCATATGTCAAGCCTTGGTAAAGCGAGGTTTTCATATACATATTTTGTTTCTGGAATACAATAATTTCAACAACCACAAAATATGACTGATATACTATGACTAAGCAACTTTTCACAGAGAAAAGTAAGCCTCCCAACAAGATTTCATTTAATCAATTTCTTGCTGAACAAAGCTTCCTCAGTCTCATGCTACATACATAAAGAAAAAAGAAACAGCCTTTGCATTCAAGGAAGTAAAGGAGTGCTGGAGAAAGTACAGAAGAGACATAGTAAGGGTTATTTAGTCACAGTGCGACTAGGGGAGGCAAACCCATATTCAAATCCCTGCTCCACCGCTTTCTCTCTCTAGAACCTTTGTGAAGTTCCTAAACTGCTTGGGTCCTCCATGTCCTGATGGGTGACATGAACATGATGCTTCCAGACTTTGTAAGATATTAAATATGGCAAATTAAACAACTTAGCACAGTTCTTGGCGTGTAGAAAACACCCCAGAAACAGCAGCTGTTAGTATAATAATTATTCAGAAGTAGAAAAATACTGACTGAGATAATGGCAAGGACACTGCAGTCAAATGAGTTGAAATGCCCAACATCAAAGTCATCTGGTTAAAGTCATTAAGTTTTGTCGTCACTGAGCTCCATTATCTGTATTCTACTATTCCATATTTTTGGTTACCACACATTTTCCCTTCTCAAGATTTCATCAAATGCAAAGAAGCCTAGAATATGTTGAGCCCCCATGGGACCTACACCAACCAAGAATGCCCTTGATGCCTGCAGGTGAGAGGTGGGACTTCAGGAATCCATGGCAGCATGATGCAGTGAAGATTCAACAGAGTGCCCTCCTAGATCTAATGTGAATATTCTAATCTATAAACTAGATTTGCTTTACAATGAAAACAAATAAGCTTCTCTCTAGAGAATTAAGTAATTTCATTTTTTACAAGTTATTTATATGTCTAATGATTTCAAAGTTAGGGAGACAGAGAGAGGGCTCTCACCTAGGGTTCATTTCCCAAATACATGCAATAGTCAGTAATAATAGACAGAACTATTTCACATGGAAGCCAGGAACCAAGAGAGCCATGAACTCAAACTAAGTCTGGCATAGGAGGGCAGAGAACCAATGATTTGAGTCATCATTTGATGACTTACAAGGGTGCATGTTAACAGGAAGCTAGAATTGGAAGTACAGTCAAGAGTTAAGCTCAGAAAGTCAATATCAGGTAGAGGTGTCCCAACCAGTATGTTAACTGCTTGAATACCTTCCTCAGTGTTTTCACTTTAGCACTGACTTTCTTTGTATTTGTCTGTTTTAATGAAAAGTAACTAAATTTCTCATGACAGAGTTTCTCCCAAAGATTCTTAAAAATCACTGAAAATACTAAGTATTACTTCTTTCTACTTGGTTGACAGTTCCTAAATACTTCTAAATTACTTCCCATGAAGAAATTGCCCAATGTATATTTTTTTAACTTGAAAAATTCCACAGAATAATGAGATACTACAGGAAATACAGTTCTGATATGCCAGTTGTCGGTCAATGGGTATTTTGTTAATTATACACCATATATCTGATGTAAATGTTAATGTAATAATTCCCCAAAAATGTATTGTAACAAAAGAATTTTAGCTATATCTAGATAACATATTCTACCAGAGATAAAATATTACAAAAGATAATTTCCCCCCTAGAAAATTCAGGGGTTTAAGGAGTGCTTTATTTTCTTTTTCTTTTTTTTTTTTCAATGCTAGCTTCATAATTAAAATTTTAACTGCCTTAACAGTAACGGGTATTTCTTTAAGGCTTCAGAGCATTTGCTGGAAAATGATTATTTGATTTAGCAATTGCTTCAGACAGTCCACGAAGATGTATGCCTTAAAAAAGAGCCCTGTGTCTAGACCATAACCTTTAAGAGATGAGAGGAATAATCTGAACCTTTAACAGCACGGGCCGCTATGCTCCAAAGTATAAATATTCCTGTCTTTGACTGGCATTTAGCATTATAAAAGAAGAATGATGTCCTCTATTACAGCAAGGAAGGAATCATCAATTCCGTTTACATGAAGATTTTCTCAGTCCTTGCGTCAATCATTTCATAAAATTATTGATTAAAGGAAATAGAAAAGGAGTGGAGTGGTATAAATAATAGAGAAACAGTGCAAACCTGCACATATTGTGTTTTTGAGCTTATAATGCAGATTTCAATTCAAATTTAACCTTCAAACACAAATGTCTAGATTCGCACCATCACTTTGCTGAGCAACTGCGGACAATCGATTGCTTCTCTTTAGTTAGCACACAACTAGACACCATTACAAAAAAAATGGGAAAACTGAGGATTCAAATACTAACTTTTCTTTTATCTGAAATGTTATGTTTATCTGAATATTTAAAAATATTGTATTACACATATGCAGCTTGGCAGATTTTCACAAAGATAACATATAAACTGGTTGAATCAGAACAAAATTTTACCAGTCCCCAAGAGAGTTCTTCTACGCACCCCTGATTCCAAAGCCCTTCCTTTTCTTCAGAAGCAATGGTATCTTAGTTCTAACATCATAAATTATTTTTGCCTCTCTGTGAACCTCACATAAATTAAATCATACAGTATATATCATTGTATTCCTGACTCTATTGCTCTGCAATATAGCTCTGAAAATCATCCATTTTTACAATCCAGTACTTCACCTATTTTTATGGTTGAGAAGTATCCTACATTATAAATGAAAAAAAAGATCACTTTCTTATTGTTAAATATTTGTATTACTTTTCAGCTTGGGAGATATAACAGGTGATTTTTAAAAATCTTTTAAAAATCTACTTGAAAGGCAGAGTGACAAAGAGGAGAGACAGGAGAAAAACAGAGAAAGGGAGAAAGACTGGGACAGTCCTAAGTAAGGACTCAAGAACTTAGATCTAAGTGCCCAGTGTGAGTGACAGGAATTCAAGTACTTGAGCTTTCATTGGCTGCTTCCCATGATTTGCATTTGCAGAATGTTGAGTCAGAAGCAGAATAACTCAGACTCAAACCAGATGCACTGATATGGAAATGGGCATTGTAAGCCCCAGCTTAACTGATTGCACTGCAGCACCCGCCTTGCTATGGCATTTTTATACATGCTTTTATGCATTGTTTTTGCACCACACACAGAATACTTCTGTGGAGGGCATACATGATAGATAGATAGATAGATAGATAGATAGATAGATAGATAGATAGATAGATAGATAGATGCATATTTAGCTCTGTGTGTGTGTGTGTGTGTGTGTGTGTGTGTGTGTGTGTGTGTAAAAGGACTGGTTCATGGAAGATGATGAGCACATTCAATGATAGCTGGGAATGACAAGGAAGCTTCCAAAGTAGGTTCAACAAATCCCACTGCCACCAGCAGTTAGGAGAATTCCCTTGCTACACTATGTCCTCAACCTGTTTCACTTTTCATTCTGGTGGACATGTAGTTATAATCTATGGAATTTTAAATTATTTTTCCTAACGGTTAATAAAGTTGCAGAATTTTTCATGTACTTATTGACCATTTGATTATTCCTCTTGAAATATTCAAGTTTTTTTTTTGCTTATTTTTACATTAGATTGCCTACGTTATTGATCAGAAGAACTTCTAAGAAAGAACCCTGTTCTTATATATGCTCACTATCCTTCACATTTTTCACATGTACAATGACGTCTTCTGGTCATGTGCATTCTTAAAGGTTGACAAAATAATTACTCTCCCACTTGATTATTTTTACATCATTTTTCTATTTTTATCCCAACACAAAGATAACATTCAAAGTAACTCTTGTACATTGCTGTTTTATTATTATTATTATTATTATTTATTGCATTGCATTATGTGACACAGTTTCATAGGTTCTGGGATTCCTCCAATCCCTTCCCATACCCTCCCCCCACGGTAGATTCCTCCACCTTGTTGTAGTATTACAGTTCAAATTCTTTTCATGGCCCTGCATTTACTTTATTTTAAGCAATCATGCTGGTTGTAGGCTGGGAATACATTTAGAATACTGTTACCTATTCACCAAGTCACCATAATCTCTTGCTGGAACTTTTACAACAGTTTCTTTACTGGTCTTTCTGCTTCTATCTGTGACTCCCTTCAACCAACATGCATTGATGCTTTCACAAAGATATTGCAAAAATCTAAATGTAAGCAACTGTCTGCCACACTCTGCATCTCACTTGCTAAAAGTGTGGCTCAAGATCTTGACTTGAGCATTACTTATTTCATTTCTTTTTTTCAAAGATATATTTATTTTTATTACAAAGTCAGATATATAGAGAGGAGGAAAGATAGAGAGGAAGATCTTCCGCCCAATGATTCACTCCCCAAGCAGCCGCAATGGCCGGTGCTATGCAGATCCGAAGCCAGGAGCCAGGAACCTCCTCTAGGTCTCCCACACGGATGCAGGATCCCAAAGCATTCGGCCGTCCTTGACTGCCTTCCCAGGTCACAAGCAGGGAGCTGGATGGGAAGTGGAGCTGCCAGGATTAGAATCGGTGCCCTTATGGGATCCCGGCGTGTTCAAGGCAAGGACTTTAGCCACTAGGCCATTCTGTCAGGCCCAACTTGTTTCATTTTTAATTGCCTTTCTATTCAAAAGTCTGCCGTATTTGTCTATTTTCTATTATTGTAGAAAATGTTAGAGGTTGAGTGATTTACAAAGACAAGAAGCATATTAAGCCTGGAATCTGGAAGTCCAAAATATGGTGGCAGCAACTGCATGAGTCTGATGAGAGAATTCCTGGCTGCATCCTTACGAGAGAGAGCAGTAGAAAGGGAAATAGCTATAAGTCAAAGAGGTCAAAAGCATTGGGGAGACTTGCCTTAAAACAACATATTCTGGGAAAAACTCCCTGTTCAAGGTTAGCAACGATCCCTTCCAAGGTGCTACCCTCAAGACCTAGTATCCTCTACTAAGCCCCATTTTTTAAATGTTTCACTCCTCAACATTGCCACACTGCACACCAAGCTTCAGCACATGAAACCTTCACGCACACCACACCATGGCAAAGACATAGCATCAGCTCTACTGACATCTGTGTTGCGTCTTAGACAATGAAAAACCCCTCCTGCCACAGGATGTTGTACCGTTTGTTGTACACTGGGGATAATATCTAACTTCCTCTAAATGTTTTCTCACAGAGGTTTCCTCAGAGCTGTGTAAGGTATAAATTGTCCTTGTATCATGAGTACTTCCCATTTTCCCCCTTTGTTTATTATTTTTTAGAATATTCTTAGCTTCTGGCATATTTTATATCTTAATGAAGTAATTAGCAAATTATTTTTAATAATTATTTTAACTAATTATTTTTAATTAGTTTTTTTCAGTTATCTCTTTGTACTAGAAAGAAAATCCTTTTAAAGACTTGATTTTTGTCTCTTTTCTGTACTATATCTTCAAAAGCTGTATTCAGTGCTGGAAACATATTTGGCATTCTGTCAATACTTATTGAATGAATTAACAATTTAAAATCCTGTAAGAATTACTTCCAGCTAAAGTTACCCAAGAAGGGCTTCTAAAAGTTGATGGGATGTAAACTTTATTACTAATAGGAAAAGATTTTAAAGTGCACCAAATATATACTAGTAACTAAATAACAATAGATGGGAAAAAGAGACAGCAAAATTTCATTTCTGATTTCAAAGCACACAACATAACCATACCTGTGTTTCCTCCCCAACACACATAATTAGCTGTAAACACCTTCCTTTGTTCTAAATAGATTTAGGAGAGCAATTTTGGAAAGTTTTGACACTTTCTTCATTTATAATACCAATTGAAATTACACTTGTTGATAAATGTTTCATATGTATTCGTTTTAAATCACACAACTGTGACAAGAACTACTTGTGCTGTGCTTACATAATTTAGAGACCATGTCATATTGTCCAGTCACATACAATACACACACAACTCTGAGTTATTCAGAGACCTTCCTATTCATTTATCTCATTCATGATGAAAGATGCATCCCCCTCATCACCTTTCCAAATGGTGCAGTCAGTCAATGTTTGAACTTTTCTAGTGATGCAGAATCCCCAAGTCTGTAGGAAAAGACTCTTGGGATTTGAGGCCCAGTGAGGAAGGCTGGAAACAGTTTCAGGGAACACACTACCATTCATAAAAGAGTAAAATTACCCATAGGGATACTGTTCTAGTGTGAAGTTGAACGGAGAATATTTCATGGAATTAAATGGCACAAGTAAGGCTGGAGGGGAGCTTGAAGAGGTGAACTTAGAGGAGGGCAGGCACACCCTGAGAAGAATGTTAATGATCATTTTGCATTTCTCATAAAGTTTAAAAAAAAGTTGTGTGATGTAGTGCCATGGCCAGAACCACATTTTTAAAAGGTTGTTTGGGCTGTGATGTGAAGAACAGATGAGAGTTAAGTTAGAAGACTCAGAGAATGCCATCAACAATAGATTGTGAGAATCAAGAGGAAGGGAGATAACTTGGGGTGAATAGGGAAGAGGAGTAACACAGAGATGGGCAGAAGATGATGGACGCACGATAAATAAAGCATTGTCCTTACCCAGGCCATGATATTCAGGCAAGTCCAGCATCATTCTTCCTGATTATTAGTGCTCTAAGTAGGATTTGCTGATTCAGGTCACACCCTATGTCCCATGCTGTGCTCAGCAGATTTCATGAGTGACAGGAACAGCTTGTGGTATGCTTCAATGTATTCACTTTCCCTCCTGGAGCTGGCACATGGTGGGCAGTGGGATGAATGCTAACTACCAGCAGGCCACAGGTGCAGAGGGAACAGCTCACCCACTCCCCGAGCCCCTGGGTTTAAAAGCTTTAAATACCTGCCAAATGTGCAGCATTAACTAACCTCGCCTAGCTCAGCAGCCCTTTTCCCCACTTGCCAAAAGGACTATAAAAAAATCAATAAATAAACAGACTCAATCAATCAAAACTTTCCTACAGAGTTCTGTGAAAGCACCATGAACACAGGAAGAATGCATTAACCTATCTGAACGCACTGCCAATAGCTCGCCAAAATCCTCAGTGTAATTATCTTCCAAATAAATGATAATAAGGAGAGATAGGAAGGGTTTTCTCTTATCACATGAATACAAGACTCTTTGGGAACCAAGAGAAAGGGTATGGAAACAAATGGTTTTTATGCTGTGCTCATTGGTCAGCAAACCAGTCTGTGTCTAAGTCCAGTTTCTCATCTGCTTTGTGAACCTAAAGCTTTATTGGCACAGTCACAACCAATTATTTACTGTCTTTATTCAATAACAGAAGAGCTAAACAGGTACAGCACAGATTATATGGCTTTTGAAATATGAAATATGAAATATTTACTGTATATTTCTTTAGAGAAAAAGTATAGCAACCTCGAGCTGAAAAATCATAGAGAACTTGGTCCGATAACAGTAGTCTTTTTTAAAGTAACCTTTTCACATTCTTGATGTTCATGCATAAAATTACTAGTCTAATGGAAATCATTTGGCATGAATAAAAGATGGAAATTGAATTGCTGATTCTTCTTGAAGTAAAAAAAAATAGCTAAGCCAAATATTGCTCTTAGAGTAGCCATTTTGTGCATTTGAATAGCACAGACATTCAACTGACGAAAATTAAGTTAAGCCTTTGAAATAATATAAGAATACTTCAAACATTCAGGGGAAATGTAATTAAAAGATAACTATTTTGTGCAAAAAATTTAAATTGATGCATAATATTGTCATGATATCCATTTTCCACGAATATTGTGAAGACTCCTCAAAAATGGTCTAAGAAAAAATCGCCTGTGAATTATTCAGAAAAAGCTTCTTTAAAACAATACTTGATTAAGCAAAGTTTTTATGTTTTCAAGTTCTTTCCAACTGGCCTTCATCAGCACATATTCACAACCTCTAATTGAAAATATGACAAGTAGTTAGAAGCTCTTGACTTCAACATAAAAACTGAGCCCATTATTTTAGCCAAACTATAATTCAGTTCCTTCTCAACTGTTCTTGTGCAAAACAGGCTTGATAGTTAGGGCCTTTCCTCAAACACTGACCTCCACCTACCCAACACACTCTGGCACTCTGGCCTAGTGACCTTCATGAACTGTGTTAAAATCATATATTCCTTGTTGAAATACAGTAAGCTGATGTAGGTTTTATTTGTTTTCTGGCTAAATACTTTGAGATAGTATAATTTAGGACTGGTAACCTAATATCTGAATGACTCAGTGATCATGTCCTTAACATTTCACAGATCTCAAAGGGAACCCTAGAACTGGCAGAGAGGGGCAAACGAGACTCAACTCTCACCTACTCTTGCAGAGTATACGGCATGTCACTTTGAACAAGAATTTGGCATTGGAGTAAAACACAAATGCTTCAGATACCCATATCCCAATTCAGTGTTTGAGTTTGGGTCCCATTTCTATAGATTCCAGCATCCTATTAATACAGACCTGTCAGGCAGAAACTAAAGTTTAAGTAGTTTGGTCCTGACCACCCATACAGGAGACCTGGACTGTGTTCCTGACTCCTAGCTTCAAATCAGCCCCACCTCAGGTGTTGCAGGTATTTGAGGAGAAAAAGAGCAGATGATTCACTCTCTAGAGTCTTTAATTGTTTCTATTGTTTCTAATCTCTCTGTGTGTCTCTCTCACTCTTGAATTTTAGATAAATTAAATAAGTAAATAAATAAATCCTAAAATGTTCAAAGGAAAGCTGTAATAGAGGAAAGAAGGAAACACATATATTCAATATGAACCCATGAGTAAACAAATTGTAACATTCACATAATGGAATATTTGTCAGAGAAGTTGAAGGAACTCAAACTATGGTCCAGAACATAGATAGATAGATAGATAGATAGATAGATACATACATACATACATACATACATACATACATACATACATACATAGATTTTTTTAATTAAGATTTAGCTTTATTTCTATTTGAGAGATAGGTTTACAGAGGGACAGTGAAAAGATAGTGACAGAGAGAGATCTAAATATCCACAATGTTCAGAGCTGAACTGATCTAAAGTCAGGATCCAGGAGTTTCTTCCATGTCTTTCATATGGATGCAGGATTCCAAGGCTTTGGGCAGGTTTCTCAGGCCATAGATAAGCAGAGAGCTGGATCAGAAGTGGAGCTGCCAGGACTCAGAGCAGCCTCCATTTGGGATGCCAGAGCTTCAGGCAGGGCCACCACACCAACCTTAGATCTTACCCAGCTTTGGAAACTTTTTAAAGTAATAGTTTAAGAGACCCACAGGGCATACTGTAATTTATAGCCAATAAGCCCATTGAGCATAGATCTCAAGAGTAACATTTTTTCCCTATGAAATTATCAAAATTTAAAAAGACCAAAAATGGCCAGCCCATGCTGTGGTAACAGGAGGAGCATATAAACTCTGGAAAATAAAAGGAGGACATGTGTGAGTAAAATGTAAAATAACAATGCTCAAGAAGAGGAAAGTATGTGGGCTGCAATAAGCTTCACCATATCATTCAGAACTGAAAATAACCACCATCTTCCTGTAGTAGAATGCAGCAGTGAGAATACAAATACATATTACAGAATGCAATATTCTAAAGCTATGGAACCTCATAGGAAAAACTCTACAGGACAGAAGAGAATGCAGCAAAATATACCAGATTCTAGAAGCAAAAAAATTGTTGGCCCAGGTTAATGTACCCAGCAAAACCTTCCTTTGTCTTTGAAAATGAAATAAAATTCTTCCACAGTAAATAAAAGCTAAAAGAATATGCCTCTTCCAAACCTGCCCTACAAAGCATACTTAAAGATGTTCTCTTAACAGAGCAGAGGAATAGCACCCACCAAAACAAAGGCAAATGTGAAGAACATCCCAATAAAATAACAGCAGAAGACTAAATTAATTAACAACTCATTGCTAAAATGACAGGACTAAATTACCAACCATTCATATTAACCCTGAATGTAAATGGATTAAATTCATCAATCAAACATCATAGATTAGTAGACTGAATTAAAATAACAAAACCAATCTATTTATTGCCTATAGGAGACATGTCTCACCAACAGATCAGCAGAAACTATATTTCTTGAATTTTGATTTTTTAAAATTTAATTTCATCTCTTCAAAACACTTTCTTATTTAAAATCTTCACTGACTCATAGATCATACAGTAGCATCATGTTTTTCAAGAAGATTCTTGATTTTCTTTTTCATTTCTTCAGCAATACATTCAGTAGCATGTTATTTAACTTTATGGTGTTGCTAATTTCTATTTTTTTTCTCCCTGTTGTTGATTTTGTATTGAGGATTTTCATTTAAGGGGGTGTACAGTAACTATCTCATGAAAACTATCATTGGAGGATACAATGCAGTATGCATCTCTACTTCCAGATCAAAGACGGACTCCCAATGAAACTATATTTTGTTATAGTTAATAAATATATTAACTATATTTTGACAATAGGATGCTGGAGTCTCTGCCATTGTCCATGCCCACAATGATGGACCTATGAATGCTTATGAAGAACTACACTATAGCAACAATCAATATAGGGGAACTCAGTGGTGGGGGGGTGGATGGAACTTGGGGAGGGATAAGAGGAAATCCCTGGGTCTACAGACTGGTATTACAAAATGATAATAATAATTTTAAAAAGATATAAAATAACAATTAAAAATCTATGCAAACTTTGATTACAATCTTTTTAACAATTGAATTGATATCAATTTAGACCATTTCAACAGAATCTACTTAACTTTTTTCTTCACCTGAACCCAAACGTAATACTTGTGCTTTAAATTTTTCCAAAGCCTTTTGCTTTGTACCACATCTTTTTTTTGTAAGATCTTATTTTATATTGCAAAGTCAGATATACAGAGAGGAGGAGAGATAGAGAGCAAGATCTTCCATCCGAAGATTCACTCCCCAAGTAACCACAACGGCTGGTGCTGCGCCAATCCGAAGGTAGGAGCCCAGAGAACTTCCTCCAGCTCTGCCACGTGGGTGCAGGATCCCAAAGCATGGGGCTGTCTTCAACTGCTCTCCCAGGCCACAAGCAGGGAACTGGATGGGAAGCAGGGCCGCTGGGATTAGAACCTGCGCCCATACGGGATCCTGGCACATTCAAGGCAAGGACTTAAGCTGCTAGGCCACCACACCAGGTCCCTGTACCACATGTTAATCAAGAAGCACAAGAGATGCTTCTTGATTTTGAATTTTTTTTATTTTTTAAAGAAAATATGTTTGTATTTTTGCTTACCATTCCTCTGACTACCTTTCTTTATCTTTGCCTCCATTGATATTTGCCCTGGAAATGTACATTTACTTTAAGCTGCAATACAAGATATGGAAACAAACATTTCAATCCCAAGATATGAATTAAATATTTTGCTTATTTGTATTTTGCTTATCTATATTTAAAAGAACATAATAATGTTTCACTTCCTTATTTATACCTGATAGTTCCAACTGGGTGCACTTTATTTTGACAAAGAGTGTAATTAGCCTTAACCATATCATTTACAACGTACAAGATCTGTCTTCTCTATAATTTCTTTGTGTTGCTGTCAATAAACAGAAATGATTTTTAATTCATCCATTCATATTTTCTCACTAGTTTTCCCCTGGATTTCAATGACCACATGGAAAAGTAAGAGTCATATCTAGCCATTTCTAATATCCAAATATCATTATAGCTCTTCGGTTTGAAAACTTCTGACTTAGACAAAGAACTAAGATATGAGGATGTTTCTTCTAATTTTACATGCCTTGCATTTGATGAATAGTCCATTGTCTTGGTTTCTGTGGTTATTGGCATATATTCCTCTTCTAATTTCCTTGCCTACAGCAGGTGCTTATTTCACTCCTACTCCGCCTCCACAACCTATGCCAGGAACTAGTGGTTACTCTTTTAAAGTTACAGGATTTCATGTTCAATGTATCTGCCTCCTGAAATCTAGGCTTGACCAACAGTGACCTTTTCAAAGAGGCCAGACTAGTCATTTGAGTTGTCTGAGTTCAGAATAGATTCCCTACTATGTGTCACTAGTCTGAACAGGGCCCGCATCATAGACTAATGATGTGAATTCCAGGGCCAAAATGACCTTTCTCTCTCTGACATCAAAATTCTCACTTCTCTAGATTTCCCTAATAGCAATTTTGGTCTTTCCTTTCTTCCTTCCAAAAAACTAACTTCATTTGTAATTTAAAGAAAATGAAGGGAACAGATTTTATATATTTCATCTGTACAAGTCTAGGAAAATGGTCATAGTTCCCTCCCTTCCAGACATCTTGTATTTTGATGGTTCTTTTCGCCCTAATCTCCTTTTCATATAAGAACATTAGTATTGTTGATTTAGAGCTTACCCATTTCCCTTGACCTTAGTTACCTCTTTAAAGACCCTAGCTCTAAGCACAGTCATATTCTGTAGTATTCAATGACTGGGAAATCATTGTTGGGAGAGGTGTATGGAGGGATCATACTTGAGATGACAGCACCATCAAGAGGAGATCCCTCCACTGCTCACCTGCAAACCTACAAATGCATATGTTCTTCTACTTCTTCAATCAATTTGAACATCTGTGCTTGGACCCAGCATAGTAACCTAGCAGCAACATCATTGCCTTATACCCACTAAGATCCCATATGGGCATTGGCTCATGTTTCCTCTGCTCCACTTCTCTTCCAGCTCCTTGCTTGTGGCCTGCGAAAGCAGTCGGAGAGAGTCCAATGCCTTGGGACCCTGAACCTGTGTGGGGCACCCACAAGGAGTTCCTGGCTCCTGGCTTCAGATCAGCTCAGCTCCAACTGCTGAGATCACTTGGGCAGTGAACCAACAGATGGAAGATCTTTTTCTCTTTTTTCTCCTTCTTTCTGTAAATCTAACTTTCTAATTCAAAAAAAAAAAAAAAGAACATCTGTTTGCTTTTGCTTGCTTTGGTTAGTGGCAGGAGACAAAACTGAACACTCTAAACCAGTTGGAAGATTCTTCAAATGGAACAATGAAGTCATTAACTATCAAATTCATTTTTTTAAATTAATGATTATAACAGAGGAGAGGACTGCGAATTTGGATAAATCTTGACACTTTTCAGAAAAGCTGGATGAAAACCGAAAATAAAACAGACTAGAAACATTGAAATTAGGGAAAGGTTGTGATCTCCAAGAAGGCAGTATCTTGGAGAAGAAATTGTCTTAGGAATATCTATTGATTCTGGAAGAAACAGTGACTGTGGAGTTAAGATACTGAGCAAAGCTTTCAATACATTTCCTAGGCAAAGATGATCACAACAATCCTTTGTAGCATCATATGTAAACATATGTAAAGCTTGATAATGATTCTTTTATTTAGCATAATGTTTTCAGGATTCACTCATGTTGTAGCACATATTAGTTTTTAATTTTGTATTACTGAGCAATATTCCATTGTATGTATCTACATATTTAATTTACTTATTTAAAAGTCATTAAGACTATTATTCATACCATTTGGTAATTACAAATAATGCTATTATGAACACTTCTAAGCAATTTTTATATGGACATACGTTTTCATTTCTTTTGGGCAATTCGAACAGCAGAATCGCCAATTCATCTAGGAGCTCTACCCTTTCACCTTTTGAGTACTGCTAGACAATTTTCCAAAGTGACTACACCACTTTTTTAAACCGTTTTTTTTTAACTTGTGACTATGGCTAATGGATTATGCTGTTGTACAAATATGGGAAAAAATAGTGGAGGGTGGGAGAAAAAGAAGGGAAGAAGGTCAAGTGGAGGAAGGACTTCCTATACCTACAAAACCATATTATGAAACATAATATTAATAATAATAAATAACACATTTTTAAAAGGTGTAATGTGGAACCTCATTGGGGTTTTGACTTGGACTTCCTATTGGCTAAGAATGATGCTATATTTTCATGTGATTGCTACCCTTCGTATACTTTTTAGATGAATAATTATCTATACCCTTTATTCATTTTGGGAGCTGAATTATTTCTTTTGATCATTGAGTTGTAAGATTCCTTTACATATTCTAGTTACTAGTGCCTTAGTAGATATATAATTTGCAAATGTTTTCTTCTATTTTGTAATTAATGTACTTTCTTAATAGTTTTCTTTGAAGTGTACAAGTTTTTCACTTTGATGAAATACAGCTTATCCATTAATTCTTTTGTGTGCTTTTGATGTCATGGCTTCACCCAACCCAGTGTCAGAAAGATTTTCTCTTATCTTCAAGTGTTTTAATTGTATTTCTTACATGAGGTTTCTGATTCAAGTTTGACTTTGTATAATATAAGGCAGAGCATACTGGTTATTTGCTCACTACAGTGTTTTTGTTTTTAAAGTGCTAATATACTATTTTTTTTTTAAGATTTATTTATTTTTATTGAAAGGCGGATATACAGAGAGGAGGAGAGACAGAGAGGAAGATCTTCCATCCGATGGTTCACTCCCCAACTGGCCACAACAGCTGGAACTGAGTCAATCTGAAGCCAGGAGACAGGAGCTCTTCTGGGTCTCCCACAAGGGTGCAGGGTCCCAAGGCTTTGGGCTGTCCTCAACTGCTTTTCCAGGCCACAAGCAAGGAGCTGGATGGGAAGCAGGGCCACCGGGATTAGAACTGGTGACCATATGGGATCCTGGGTGTGCAAGGCAAGGACTTTAACCATTATGCTATCACGCTGGGCTAGGTAACATACTTTTGATGATGATATACATTATTAAGTTAAAGTTTTCTGTAAACTTTCTTCGATAATAACCTATCAATAGAAATCTATCATAGTACTTACACATAATGTAAGAAAGCCCTGTTTAAATCTGACAGTTGACAACTCTAACTGCTAATGTTTCAATAGAGTACTTGCCAGTTTTAGTTCATGGCTGACGCACACCCTGCAAGACGCTAAATGGTGATGCACTGGACTCAACTGAAGTTTTAGTTTCTGGTTTGAACTAATGCAGACCTGGCCACTCTAGACATTTGTTAAGTGAGCCAATGGATGAGATACCACTGTCTGCTTCTGAAATAAAATTTTAAAGAACAAATACAAAGTATTCAGTGGAGATTAAGACATAAGACAGAAACTGACTTCCTGAATTTACAAAGTTCAGCCAGTCTCACCAGAAGTCAGATATTTTCCTGACTCCTATAATCTAGAACACCTACTCCCAACCTTACAGGGAATAAACTCTCTCTGCACAATGTTTTTTAGAGCTTAGGGCTTACAGGTTGATAACATTCTGACAAACATTTATTTTTTAATTCTGGAACAGCCATTTCGTTTTCTTGTGCGACCAGAGCTCCAATTTCCTGAAAATGAGTTTTGCTTTTTCCATTGTATACATTATTGAAAAGTTGACACTCCAGCATTCTGCCTTCACAATTCAAGAATCAGAAACATGTGCTATGCTAGTTGGGCTTCCTGCCCTGTATCTTTAACTCTCCTCCAGAGAGGCGTGAACTGTATGCCAAGTAGTGGAGAGCTGAGCTTATTCACCCAGCAATGAGCTTTGGAAATGACTTAATGGTGATTAGTCCATGCCACCCACCTCCATGCCATTCCAATATTAGTTTTTGATGCTTTAAAACCACACAAATGAAGCAGCAGCAATAGTACGCGTTCTCCAAATAGGCATATTATTTAATTTATAGTCTTCCTTTAAACTATCTGACTACACCAATGAGAATCAATTTTGTGATGACATCATTTAAAAATTCCTCCTGTAGATGTTAATATTTCTTTTCAAAAAGAACAGGAAGGTTAGATTTCAAATGTAGAACCTTAAGAAAACATTAAGTTTACTGGGGAAAGGCATACTGGTATAGTAGAAAAAAAAATTACTGCTTGGTATATTTACATGACACATCTGAGTTCCTTGATTGATTCCACCACCTTTTCCCAGTCCAGCTTCCTGCTACTGCTTCCAGGAGGCAATGCACAGCAGGTCAAATACTTGGGTTCCTGCCACCGTGGGAGACCAGATGAAATTTCTGACCCTGGCTTCAGTCTGGCTAAACCCAAGGAAATGCAGACATTCCAGCAATGAGCCAACTGATAGAGAAATCGCTCTCCCTCTTTCTGACCCCATGCTGTGTATTCTCACTCATTTTGACTCCCAAATAAATAAGAAAAGCTTTACAAAATCATGTATTTGGGGCCCAGGGCAGCAGCCTAGTGGTTAAAGTCCTCACCTTGCAAGTGCTGGGATCCCTTAAAGGTGCCGATTAGTATCCCAGCGGCCCCACCTCCCATCCAGCTCCCTGCTTGTGACCCTGGAAAGCAACTGAGGATGGCCAAAGCCTTGGGACCCTGTACACACGTGAGAGACCCAGAGGAGGCTCTGGGCTCCTGGCAACGGATTGGCTCAGCTCCAGCCATTGCGGCCACTTGGAAAATGAATCAATGGACAAAACATCTTCTCTGTACCCCCTTGTCTCTGTATATCTTTCTTTGCAATAAAGATAAACAAACCTTTGAAAAATCAATACATGATTTTTCCTTTAACACATTTCTACTTATGACAAGTATTAAGATTATTCATTTCTGGTATGTCACATAAAAGTATTTTAAAAGAAATACAAGTCAAATATACTAAATTGTAAAATAGTTGTAGAATTGATATGAGACAGCTCAAGAACAAGTAACGATAACTCTGCGAAACGAGCTGCAGTGAGACTCGGGCAGCAGCTGGCAAGTGGTTAGTTCTCCCCGTTCAACCCTTCCTTTCCAAATTCCCTTCTGATACACAGCAACTGCTTTTGTGAAAGTGTGTTGTTCCCCTTTTCTTTGATTTCTTTCCTCACTGTCTTCTTTGGAGTTCTAAGACTGTCTAAATTCTAAGTGTTTCAATGGTTGATTTTGTACAACAGAGTAGATTCTGCTATGGTATCATTAAAACAGCAGGCACTCCAAAAGTCATCAGAAAGGCAGTTTCTTTTTAATCTCAGGAGGAAAATGATTGAACACACTTTTTTTTTTTTCTGTGCACAAGGCCATACTCTGTGCAAAGGCTAAAAGAATCACTTCATCCATAAGAGTTCAGCTACATCCTCATCATGGTGAATCTCTCAAGTTCATTTCAAGAAAGACAATGAATCTGGAATCCTAGGATGATTTTGAAATGTAAAGGGAAGGTTCTGTTGCTCCTAATTACAAACTGCTTTTCTGAAGGTGGTTGTACTTTATGCCTCTTTTAACAAATTTCTCCACATTTTATTTATGTTTCTTTTTTTTTTTTAGGGCGGGGGAGGAAAAAGACTATGCTTTTATTGGTTCTTGCCTTACTGCTGTCCTGTTTTAAATCTGTCATGATTACATCAATGATTTGACTATAGTGCAAATCCAAATAAAGCCATTTTTCACTTTTATTAAGAGAATAATATACTTTGTTTTCATTTATATTTCTCAGCAGTCTTGAGTTGCCTTTCATTAGTGAAATTTTCTCAGACTATTCAGTTCTGATAAACTGCCAACCCTATTGTCAAAGTGAGGGCTTTTCATGTGGGCTGTGCTTGTCCTGTGGTTACACCAATTTGGAATTTAATCCATTGGTTTCAAATAACACTAAGAGGCAATGAAAACCAGAATTGGACTCCCTAAAATTTGCAACAGAGTCACATGCTGCTGCAGAAGACACTAAATAAATCTACAAGCGGAGAGCAGTGGCATGGCCCGCATGCACTGCCTGGGATCCAGGAAAAGGAGGCCTGAAGCCTGAGTACAGGAAGTCAGACATATTTTTCCTGAGACATCCCTTTTGTAACGAATGAAATGGCTAAGCAGTACCACACTCCCTAAAGGTAGGAAGGTGGTACAACAAACTACAGTCAGCTCTGGGTTAAAAATTACAGAGACTGGTTTTGAGACCAATGTCTGCCATTGAATAACTGTGTGCTATTGGGTAAGGTATGCAGTTTCCCAAGCCTCAGCTTTCTTTTCTGCAAATTGGTATAATGATTACTAACAAGAAAACCTCAGAACAATTGTGAAGGTCAGATTTTAAAAAATGTTTATCTGAACTGCCTCACAAAAATGCAAACCACCATGTGAATACGTAAAATGTTCTGCTTGATCTCTATCAAAAGGTTATGAATAATGATAAGGATAAACACCTGGCCCCCGAAGTTGGCCGATACTGTTAGCATTCAAACAGTGTAAGCTAAAAGGAAAAAAATGACATCTAAATCTCAGAGGAACTTTCTCTGCTTTCATTTCAAATGTGGTTGCTTCATGACAGATCATCATTGAAGTCTGTAGAGGGGAAAGAACACATCCATGGGAGCAACTGAAATGGAATAAGCTGATTTTAACGTATAAAATGGCTATTTCTCTGTATGGTAATAAAGATGCTCTCCAGTCACTTCTCTAGCTGTCCACTGTATTTTTATCTTCCCAGAGAGACTTCTTTGTTTTCTGCACTAATAACTGCTTGTTTGCTGAACAGTTTTATGATACCAGGAGAGTAAAGTTAAAAAAAAAAATCAATAGAGGCATAGAAGCATGGCTACTAATAAAATAGGATAACAAATAGAGAAGCTTAGAGAAACAGGATAGATGCTATTCCTGAAAGATCTTTGCCACGTGACAGTAGGATCAGAACATGATCACGAAAGCAAATCCATGTGTAGAGAATAACTTGGTCATAGTGATTGAAGTAGTTACAAGACGAACCTACCAACTTTTTAAGTAACTTAAGAAGTAAATTGATACTAAAGTAAATTTTTGCCACATATACATGTGTTTGTATGTGATAGTGGTTTTGTTGCATCATTAATAATGCATGATTTTTAATGTTTTTGTAGCTATCATGATAGTCTGGTCACGGTGGTTTTACAACACTAAAATCCTCAAAAAGGAACAGACCTCTGAAACTATGTCATCATTCATTAGCAAAATTCACCTCAATCAAACTTATTTCCTATTAAAATCATTTTAATGACTTCTGTTGATTAGTAATTCTACTCTTTTTTTCCCTGGCATCTATCTCCTAAACCCTCTAAAAAATGTTAATAGCATCTGGCTTTACAAAACAAAAATCTAATGTGATATCATTGTCTTAAAATTGGAGCATTTACTCCATTTACATTTAACATAATTGGTAATAAATTTCTGGGGGAGATTTTTATTGTGCATCATGAAATGATTAGATTCACAGGAACAAAAAGAGTCCCTATACCCTGAGTTTACATCTTATATATATAATGAATACAATGCCAAGTTGAGGATTTGACACTGGTCCAACATATGTACCTAGAGTATAATAGTCTCCCATATGTAGATTTTTGTAGAATTTACCTGATGAGTGGTCTTCAGCTTCACTTCCCTGTGTCAACTTCTTTGGACAAATAGTTCACATATTTCTTTGTCATCCAAATCTATGGTCCATTTTATAATGATTTCTTTTAAAATTTACTGTTAAGTTCTGGCCTGGTACAAGGGCTCAGTGACTAAATCTTTATCCTGCGCATACTGGGATCCCATATGGATGCTAGTTCATGACCCAGCTACTCCACTTCCCATCCAGTTCCCTCATTGTCACCTGGGAAAGCAGTAGAAGTGCTCAAAAGCCTTGGGACCCTGTGCCGTGCTGGGATACCTGGAAGAAGGTCCTGGCTTCAGATCAGCTCATCTCTTATCATTGCAGCTACTTGGGGAGTGAATTAGCATATAGAAGATCTTTATCTCTGTCTCTCCTCTTTAAATATGCCTTTCCAACAAAGATAAATAAGTCTTTAAAAATTACTATTGAGGGCCCGGCGCGGTGGCGCAAGTGGTTAAAGGTCCTTGCCTTGCACGCCCGGGATCCCATATGGGCGCCGGTTCTAATCCCGGCAGCCCCGCTTCCCTTCCAGCTCCCTGCCTGTGGCCCGGGAAAGCAGTCGAGGACGGCCCAAAGCTTTGGGAACCTGCACCCACGTGGGAGACCCAGAAAAGGCTCCTGGCTTCGGATCGGCATAGTATTGGCCGTTGCGCTCACTTGGGGAGTGAATCATCGGACGGAAGATCTTCCTCTCTGTCTCTCCTCTCTGTATATCCGCCTTTCCAATGAAAAAATAATAAAAATAAATCTTTAAAAAAAAAATTACTATTGAGCTTGGACAATTTTATATTCTAGATGTGAGTTCTTTAAAAATAACGTGAATTTGCATACAACCTCTCTCATTCTTTAGCTGCTTAGTTTTTCATCCTCTTTGATGTTCTTTTATACAGCAAAGTTGAAATGTAACGATGTATAATTTGTCTATTATCCTCTTTTGGATCTTATCTTAGGTGTCCTGTCCCAGAACTCTTCAATATCCCAAAGTCCTTAAGATTTCATCCTCTGATATCTTTCATAGGCTTTAGAGCCTTACATTTAAATATGTAATTCATTTTGAGTCAATTTTACCTGGTATTAAGGTTCTTTTTCTCATTAAGAGGTGGGAATAAAATGATGACAGATATTAAACAGCCCAACTAATTTGTTGACAAGATTATTCTTCATCCATTGAACTATGTTTGAATTTTTGTCTAAAATCATTGGCATTGCTATGCTATTCTTTCCAGGTGCACATTGCCCACGCTTTGGCAAGTACTAACATTTTGATTACTATAGCTGTCTAGCATACCTAACTTCCCAACTTTTTCTCCTTTTCAAGGTTGTTTTAGGTTCATCTAAACTTTTGTATATAAATTATATATAAATCATTGTGTATTTCCAGACCTTTAAAAACATTGTTCCTCCCGGCTGTCACTGTTTGTGTTAGGAATTTCCATTTTTACGATTACTGTTGCTCGCATATTTTCAACACTTCTGACAACAATAATCCTGCCCCAGATGATCTACCCCTTTTTTTTCCTTGTCCATTTCATTTAATATTTAAAAAGCTATGCATCTTGATATTATTTTTAAGTTCTGTTGGTTAGTGCTTTGGGCACTAACTGATGTAACTTACTGTCTCTTATCAGTTTTCGAAGTTCTCAGCCATGCTCTCTTCAAATACATATTTTGTCCTGATTCCATTCTTCTTTTCTTTAGGATTTCAACCACATATATTGATTTCTTTCATTATGTTTTCTCTTATGTTCTTTTTTCTGTGTTCCTTTCCTTTAGTCTCTCCACCCTCCTTTGTGAATGGTTTCTAACCTGTATCCCATTTTAGCAATTATTTCTTTCATTGCATCGAATCTAACACTAGATCCTTCCAAGAAGTTTTAAGTCAGGATATTTTTAAATTTAAAGCTTCAATATACTGACTTCATAAAATGTCTTTGTGTTCAAAATTCTATATGTTCTCTCTTTTCCCCATCAATAAATAGAAAGTATAATTATTTTAAAAGTTATATAATATCTGTAAATCTAAAAACCTATCAACATTTTCTGTTTCCTTCATTTATATTGTCTCTTCATTTGTACTGATGTTTAAGATTATGTTCCAGGAATTATATTCATAATACTGTTTGTAAAATAAATAAATAGAGCCAGGATGGTATGATTTTCCATCAGGAAACATTTGTGTTTATTTCTGCCAGTTTTATGATCTCCTGTAATCTGGAATCAATTTAATTTCATTGTAAGGATCAAGAAAATTGTAATGTGAGAGCATGAACTTCTAAGTTTATCATTTCTCCAGGTATGCAGATTTTAAAGTGTTCTAAACGTTAATGAAGCATTGTCCAGCATGACTTTTATCTTTAGAAATTTGACTCTGCTCTGCCAGTCCTTCATATCTGTCAAAGGGGCAGCTGAGACACTCAACTGACACATCTAAACCTTTGATAGGATTTTTAAATGATTTTCAACTTGTCATCTTCTCTTACTCTCAATTTTATACCTCTTTCTTGGGTTGTCTAATTGTCTAGAACTCAGTTCTAGCGCATCTAAGGTGCAGGCTTTTCTTGTCATTCACCAGCTGTTAGATTTTCTTTCTGCATGCTGCTAAAGGCTGGTAACAGACTCTCAAGTTTTTTGCTTTCTATTTTTTATGTGAGACTTTCTATTCTTTTACCCACCTCTTTCCCCATTTTACCAACATTCTTTATGAAAAGATGAGTTAGTGTGAAGTGAATTTGTAGGGAAAATGGTGTGTGCTGTGATTGCAGAGAAATGGCTATATGTGCAGAGAGGGCAAAATGTTCTGCTCTCAAACACTCTGGCTGTCTCTGCAACAAAAATCTCCGTAGTTTAGAGTGCTATATTGAATTCATTCTCAAAGTAAAGAGAAATTAGATGGCCATTTGACCATGTTTTAAACTGTATTTTCTGAGGCAGTGCTTGTCAGTAATGAAAGTAACATTCAAGACCCCTTCTCTTCTCCTGTGTTGTCTAAGTATTTCAAACTTGGGAGAGAGAAAAGAGAGAAGGAGAGGAGAAAAGTAGAAAGTCACAGAGAGAAAGAGAGAAACTATTTTTTGATTGCCTAACAGCCCTGAAGTAGTCATTCACCAGCAACTCCTTTCTTACTATAACACATTCTGTGGAGGAGGCTTTTCATCCTTCCCTTCTGAGTGTCATTACCCCACAGTCACGTCTGCATCCTCAGGCAATAATAGTGGTGGCTTCACCATTTATGTTTATTCTTCCCCATTGCCACATTCTATTCACAAACTTGGATTTACAATGTGTTTAGAGTAAAACTGAGCTGAAATCAATGTAGTTGATTGAATTTTCCCAAAGATGCTGAGACACAGCATTGTGGAGCACAGCAAGGGCAACCAAAGAACCATGCTTTCTCTAAGCCAATATGATGTCCAAATTTACCTTCTCCAAGCAAAGTAATCCAATAACTAAATGCTGATTATTTCTCGTAATTGCTTGTGGATTCTTAAAAATAAAACACAGAAATACAGAGACTTGATCTAAGCCAGGTTAGATTTCCTAATCCAGCTAGCGTGGAATAGCTTGAATAACATGAACACTACTGTGGATTTGGTCCCCATATCACAAACTGTTTCTGTAGGCACAATCATAAAGAACCTTTTGTCTTAAGATGTTTTCTCGGTCTTTCATTTTTTTCCTTTCTTTTTCCTGAGCACTTCTGTTTATTTGCAACTATTTCTGGGCCACAGCAGTCTCCAATTGCGTGTTCTGGCAAGAGCCCCTGTTGTGGTCAGAACTACTTCTGCAGCTGGGATTTCTTAAATCCCAGTGTTTGGCTAATAGGGCTCCAGCAACAGAACAAGCAAAGCATCCGTGGGAATCATAGTCACAGAGTTTCCCCACCTCCCCTTGCCACTGCCTTCATGTGAACAAGGAGTTCAGAGTCATGAAACACATTTCAGGAAGTGGACATGGACAATGGAGCTAATATACAGACATAATCCTAACCATCAAGCACTGCAACTGATCAAGGGTAATTTTATTGACCAAACTCTTAGTGGAAATAATTATCTGGATGTCTCAAGTTGAAGGACTTATCACAGGTCAAGATAATATCCCCCTGACGTACAGGTATGCCCTCAAGTGGGCAAGTACATGTGCATGTGTTTATTGAAAACTGATCCTGCCAAGGAATGTACTAAAAGATAATACAACCATGAAATAAACAGAACTATTTATCTTTGCCTTCACCGTAACTATCAAAATAAAGCAAAGTGGCACAAGCACTTAGGGCATCTGTGTTGCTGTGTCAGAAAACTTGATTTTGGGTAGTGGATAAAGAAGTCTGGCTCATTATACTGCTAGGCTGGAAAGTCAAAACATCATGGTGTAGGTTCTGCCATGGTCCTTGTGACTTTTTCACAACATGACAGAGAAGGAGAAAGGGAAACATCCATAAGCAGAAGCAGCTGCAGGTGAGTGGCTTTCTGAAAAGCAACCCAACTCAGCAGATATAAAGTAATCCATTCTAAGGGTGGTTGTCCCATGCCCTAAAGAATGTATCTTAAAAGATAAAATTCACAGCTAGCACTTTAAAATGTACAAGTCTTATCTGGTTAACAGCTTGCAGCCAATGTAAATTAAAAAAAGACACAAATTAAGCATCTGGAGAATAATTTGGTATTGAGGAAAACAGAATTATGAAAGCACAATTGGTTAAACTTCAACCCAACACCCCAGAATGTTGCCATATCCTAAACTTCTTCAAATAATAAAAAATAATAAATGTTATTGAGTCATCATACTTTTGAATAAATATCTCATTAGAATTACAAGAGTAAGGACCAGTGCTGTGGCTTCTAGGCTAATCCTCTATCTGCTCAAAGCCAGCTCCTAAAAGCCTGAGGAACTATTGGCTTGGTTTCCTATACCCACCTTGGAGATGAGACCTAGAGGAGGTTCCTGGCTCTTGGTATTAGAGCTGCTCAGCTTTGGTTGTTACAGGTATTCAGGGAGTAAACTAGCAGTTGGAAGATCTCTCTCTCTCTCTTCCCCCTCTTTGGAGTCCTACTGATAAGACACTAAAGTGAGAGACATAGAAACAGTGAGGCTTTTGTTTCTTAAAAAAAAAAAAGTATCATTTTTTACTTTCCATGTGATCCACAAAAACATTCTGAGTGTTTTCTCTTTACTGCTACATTTGTCTTCATTTTGAGGAACTGGTCACATTCTCACTGCTAGTGTGCACCAATGGAGAGCAAACACTTCCACTTTTGATCAGCAATAGTTTTCAAAAACCTACATTTAGGCAAGAAGGCATCTGTTACAAGAAAAACAGGCTCTGACCTTTATCCAAAGCTTGTTAGGGTGGTAGCCTTCTCTTTCAGGCACACCCCTAGCTAAACAGATGGTGGAGAGGGAAGTTCAAGATTTGTTCTAGACCTGATCCACACTGGTTACTTCCTTTGCTTGCTTCCAACACAGCTGCATAAAGTAAAACAAAAAGAGGAAATGGGGACATGCAAACTGAGTCTGAAAGCCTTTAGAAAATCATCTCAGGAACCTCTCACGTCACAAAAATGTGTCACTTTCTTTGCAGAGTCTTGCCACAAAAACAGAATTCAGATAGTTTTCTTTTTATGAAATTACTGTTGAAAGACACTGACAGGATGATTTAATAAAAATTAAATATTCAAGCAAAGTCCTCCCAGAAACTAATATAATCCCATTTACTCAAACAGCTTTCTTCTTAACTAAAAACAACAGCCAAAAAAAAAAAAAAAAAACAAGACATGGTAAGTTTTATCTCTGATAAAGATTCTCAGTTAAATTTGGCCTGAACCTGAGGAGTTCCAAATTTCAAATTTTAGCTCTATAAAATTTTGGGTGAGCTTTCCAAATTTATTTCAGTCCTCTGAATTATAGTATTCTTATGTTTCCAAGGAATAATGATGCTTAATAATATTGATTATGTTCCTGGACATCTGTATTTAATGACATATTAACACATGAAATTAATATATTTAAAGTTAACATTATGGCCTCTCATACCCAGTTAGGATTCCTTATTTCTCCAATAGTCTTCACTACATTTTTAGAATGCCAACAACCCCCTATTTCCAGTACCAGAAATCTGTTAGTCACTCGCACCTCTTTTATTTTTCTGATGTAGGACTCCCTTAAATGATTTGATATAATTTGACTATTTTTATTCTGTGAAACATTGATCTACCAGTTCAGTACCCAAATCTCTTGCTGAACCATCCATATCTATCATTCTTCTTGATCACATCCTTAGCACAGAGCTGCCATGCCTTACCCGAGTTTGTAAAAGAGTCTCCCAGTAACTCTTCAATCTTATGTGGCATTATATTGCACACCACACAGTCCAGCCCTTGCAAAACCACTGTGGTTCATATGTTCCATCACTCCTGCTCATAATTCTTCTGAAACTCACTATTGTTCTTGGGTATATTACCCTTCAAAGCCAGTTCCGACAAACAACTGAGCCATCCTGCAATGCTCAATTCTTAATATCTTGTGGAGGTTTTGAAACCTTTCACTATGCAGTCTCCTCAAGACCTTGCTGAAGTAAATTTGTATTTCAACCCTCACTTGAAGCATCATCCCTATGCCTCTACTGCTGTTTTCCCTCTATATCCTGAAAATTCATTTTGAATATTTGCTGTGCAAGGAAGGAAGTTTATTAGTAGAAGGGACCCAGGCTCGACTGGACCTCCCACCCCTGGGAATCACAGACCCATCATGTATAGAACACGTGAACCAAGGTCCCGTGACAGGCAATCTGGGTGCCCCCTATGCTCCACTTCTGGGGCTCATTGATCCAGTACCCACCATGCAGATGGGCCCAGGGAACCAGGCCAGGTGATCTAGACCCAACCGGAACCTCCACCGATGGGACTCATGGACCTGGCACCCACCATGAAGGTGGGCACAACGATCTGGACCATGTAAACTGGGCCCCACCAGAACCCCTGCTGGGTGACCCAGAACCCTGGGGCTTACAGTCCCAGACTGGCATGGCTTGCCTCACCTTGAATAATAAAGACAATAATGTGAACTGGTTGGTGTTGCCCAAACTGCCTGCCCAAGCCCCCATTTGACTTTCTAACCCCCAGGGCTGAGCCACCGGACCAGCCTTGCATGTTGCAGCGGGCCTAGGTGCCCTACCCAAGCTCCTGCCAAGCTCTCCCTCCCTTGGGTTGAGCCACCTGGCTGAGACTTACACTTTAGATCTTTCCTTCTCTCTCTCTGTACACTAACAAAACTGCTCCCCATTTAAGAATTAGTAAAAGAGGCCATGATCAGGTCTTGAGGTCTAGAAAACCAGCAAATTGTATACACACTGAGTACTGGGCAAAAAAATAGTCACACTTTACACTTGGTCCATAAGGGTGTTAGTGGTGCTATAGTCTGAGTGAGGACACTGGGAACATTCCCAATAACCCAGGAAAAGTAGAAAGGACACATCTATGAGATAACAGATGATTCATGAGTTGCTGTTGCATCAAAAAGATATTGTTTAACTTAAGCAGGAGTCAGGAAGACAATTTGATAATGAGTTATGAATACAGAGGATGGCAAATCAAATAAAATGGGCCATTTCCATGGTAACCCCTCCACCAATCTGAGGAAACATCTATACCAACGGTTCCAGTACAAATGGTAGACTTTTGAAAAGTTAACTATTTCATTTTTTAAAAATTTGGCTTAACATATCCATGGCATAATGTACACTATTTCAGTATATACATATACATACACACACATAGACACATGTACATATACAGCATGAAATTAAAAGACCAGGAAATGAACCTTCCCATTTCATTGTCTCTTCCTTGTGTTTGGAGTCCCCCAACATATTTCCTCCAACTCTTTATGCAGTATAGAATACAATATTGTGAACTACAGTCATCCAGCTTTGCTGTGGAACATCAGAACTTATAGCTGCTGACTGTGTTTTGCTGTTATCAATATCCTTACATTTCCCCCTACCTACTCTTTGCAACCTATCACAATTATTGCCATAAATTCAAATCAATATGTTAAGCATCCACGTATGGGAGAGAACGTGTGGTAATATTGTTTCTCCATGAGGCCTACTTTGCCTAACACATTGCTGCCCAGCCCATTTCTTTTGTTCTCCACATCAGAATTCTATTCTATTTCACTGCTGAATCATATTTCATTGTATTTTCTTTATTATCCAATCATCATTGAACACCTAAGTATATTTCATATCTTTGTTACTCTAACTAGGGCAGAAATGAACACAGAAGTGTAAATACTTTCATATATTCATTTTATTCCTTCAGCTCTATACCTATAAATCGGGCAGATGGGTAATATAGTAGGATTATTTTCCGTATTCAGGAGAATTTCATAATGTTCATTTTTTTGGTGTCCTTATTTGCATCACAACAATATTTGAAGGTTCCTTTTCCATCACCTGCAGAACTTGTTCTAGTTTTGCCTTTTTGGTAATAGCCATCCTAACCAAAGTAAGATAGTACCTCATTGTGGTTTTATTATTTCTATGAAGACTTGTTACATTGACCACTTTTTCTTGTGTTTCTTGACCATCTGTATTTCTTCTTGAGAAATGTTTATTTAGGTTTTTAGCTAATTTTAAATTACATTGCTTTGATGATGTTGTCAGTGAGTCCTGTAAGTTGCTGATATGTCCTGGATATTAATCCTTTGTCAGATACATAGTTTTCAAGTATTTTCTCCTGCTTTCATGATCACTTATTTACTCTGTTGATTGTTCCTTTAACTGTGGAGAATCTTCTTAGTTTCACCTAATGCAATTTGCTTAATTTTGTTCTTGATGCCTTATACAAAACAAACAAAGCAAAAACAAAAGCAAGCCAGTGTGAATGCCAAAGTCTTCAAGTGTTCCACCTTCTTTATTCTAGTCGTTTCATGTATTCAGGTCTGACCCTTAAATGATTGATCCTGGGTAGTGGGCACTGGTGCAGCAGTATAAGCCACCACTCGGACACCTACATTCCCTATCAGAACACCTGAACAAAGTCCCAGCTCCTAGTTTTCTGATCTAATATCCTGCTGATACACAATCAGAAAGGTACAAGTCCTTGGATCACTGCCACCCATGTGGAAGACCTAGATTGAACTCTTTAACCCTGCTTTTGGCCCAGCCCCACTCTAGCTATTGCAGCCACGTGGAAATGAAGAAACATGAAATATTTCTCTATGTGGCTTTCCTTGTCTCTCAAATAGAAATGAAAACAAGTAAATAAGTCATTTAAAAATAAATAAGTCATTTTAATATTTTGTATACTGTGAGAAGTAGATTCAGTTCTCTACATACAGATATCCAGCTTTCCCAGAAGTATTTATTGAAAAATATGGCCTTTATCCAGTGTATAATTTTGGTGATGTGGTCAATGTAGATGTATAAATTCATTTGTGGACTCTTTATGCTGATCCATTGGCTTGTATGTCTATTTCAATGACAATACAACATTGTTTTCATTATAATAGCTCTGAAGTATGTTTTGAAATCAGGTATTGAGATGATTTCTGCTGTTTTCTTAATCAAGAGTGCTTTGACTTCATTGCTTCTGTGCTCCCATTTAAAATTAGAACTTTTTTTGGTTCTTTGAATAATGTTACTGTTATCTTCATAGGCATGACATTGAAACTGTAAATCATTTTGAGTAGCATGAACTTTTTAACAATCTTGATTCTGCCAAATTCATGAATATGGAGGCTTTTCCATATTTCTTGCCACTTTGAATTTTTTCATTCATAGGGTTGCTAGGTAACTAGTTGTCCTAGTTTATCACCTATTGCTTTAAAATCACCTTTTTTTTTTAAATCCTCGCTTATACTTCTTAAAATATGCCAGTAGTTCAGTAGTTATGTATAAATTACATAACCATAGTGTAAGTTCTTATTTTTTCCTAAAATCACTAGGTATTATCCATGATTCTGGCCTTAAGTAAATTTGTTGATTATGGCAAAGAGGAAGAGTTGAATTAAACAATTTTCTTCCTTTCAATCTCTTTTAAAACACGTTTCCTTTACTATAATTTTCAATCTTTTATCATAACTCAAGGATTCACACAGCCTTTCAAATATCATTTTCAGATGTTATTTACTTTGGATTAGGTTTGCAGATTCCAGAGGGACTTTATCTTTCTTCAAAGAATATCATTCTTATTGAACTCCCTGAATGAAACCTTCCTTGCTTAGGGAATTCAGCAAAATATATACATCACTTCACCATCTGCAGAGGTGAGAGCATTTAATTAGGAAAGCCAGGAGAACTAGAGGACGCTTTCAAAGCAACACCTCAGGTAAGAGACCCTCTCCCCACCTATGCTGATAATAATGCTTCTGCAACTCATTTTATGCTTATTATATTAGAGTTTCCCTCAGAGAATTTGGAATTCAGACTGGATAAACAGGCATTCAAGAAATATCGTTGATTACCTACATGCTTGCACCAAATATACAGAAGTAGGAAGGAACAGACAAGGAATTTTGAAATAATTTATGTCTGATCTCTCTTTTCTTTTATCACTTGTCATTTTCAGGAAATCACTCCCCCCTCTGTGGCCTCATTGTTACCCCGATTGCATTATTTTCCTTGTATCCTCTCAGATTCCATATTCAGAGTTATTTCTGATCTGTTATAATTGGGTTAATCAGGGGCACATGTTCTCAGATGCTGAAAGACTCTTTTTCCTCGCAATTGTAGAAACTGAATATAAATTATATATGATAGCATTGTTTTTATACGAGATCTAACAACCAGAGAAATTGACTTAGAACTGTGCCTATGAAATACATAAAATCTTTTTTAATTAATGAAAATTTTAAAATAAACAGAAAAGGAAAAGAATTAGTCTTATCCTGGTTGAAAGTATTTATAAAGTAATTTCGGTCTCCAGTTCTTTTCCCTGAACTCCTTTCTTTCCTCTTCCTTTCTAGATTATAGGTTTTGACCTGTGCTTGTTAGTTGTAGGTCATTCAAACTCACCTTCATTCAAAGTCTAGATCCCAAATAGGACTCTAGTGAAACTTTTCTTCTTCTACTTCCACATCTCATCAAGGATCTGACTTTACAGACTATCTGTGCTAATTTATCAGGTAAGAACATATATGTATATCTCATTACTTAATACCTTGTTTAACAACACATTTATTTAATAGAAATTAGTTCCCTTGAATGAGAAATATGATCACAATCTCATGAAATAAAATTGCCTGTAAGAATTTTGTTTCTTTGTACTTTCGAATAAGTGGCAACGGCTCATGAAGAATATCCGCCAGTCCTCAATAAATAGCTATAATGAATACACTTTGGGTCACATTTCATTACTTCCATTCTCCTTCCCCAGATGAGTCCTTTTTAAATCTATGTGAGTTCTACTAAATAACATTGATTTGTAATCTTTACTGGGTAATTTATAGAGAAACTATAAACCCTGAGATGTTTTCCTGCCATTCCTCTTTCCTAATATGGTGTGATTTTTCTCATTAAGCAATGCTTTAAAATATCCTTGATTTGTTTTTGCTACTCAGATTACAGCAGATCAGCATTTGTCTCAAGAGAGCCATTCCTCATCTGCCTTATCTGTTATTGAGGACTTCACTAGTGCACTTGGCTGTGCAACCACATGAGGTAAGGTCACAGAAGCTTATCTTGTCAAACTTGTCATAGCCCTCAGATTTCATAGCATGCATTTCCCCTCATGGGAAATGGGAGGTGCTTCAGAATTCAGCATGCAACATCATAGCCTCTAGGATGATTGGCCATTTCAACAAAATATCGAGCATTGGAAAACTGTGGAATATGAAAAAGAAACAGGAGAAGAAAATGCTGTTCACCCTTCACCTATTCTAGCTAGTGAGGAAATTCATGCAAAAATGAAAGAAATTGTTTTTAAATCCATGATAGGGCTTAGGGGTAGCAGGAAACTAAACAGAAAAGCCATATATGCTGTGGCCATACAGAAAATACCTTTGTTTACCATTGCCATGTTGCCAAGGCAACGCTAACTGCTTATGACATCGCATTGAGAAGGCTATCACAGGCATGATAGCACTGTTGTTTAAGTGTTGTACTGATTCTTGTTCTTTCTTTGTTTTCCCCCAGGGAAAGGTAAAAGGATATTGTTAGCCAAAAATTTTACTCAAAGATGGAAACTATATTATAGTTCATTATTAGCTATATTTAAATTATTTCTACTTTATTTTTAGGCCGGTAATGTTCAAAGGAAGACTCCGTTAATGGTTGCAGTTTTTACAGATCTACACTATAATTCCTTTCCCTGTTATCTCTTTCCCAAAAGATCTCAAATAAAAACATACTTCCTTAAACCAGCCCAGGTTTTCAGAACATGCCTTTGTACACAGATGTGTTCATATAGAGTGTTTCCTTACACTTCTAGCTGACCATGACATCTGATCTTCCTGGAATCTACATTAGAATAGAATGTGCCCTTTCCATAAGTGCAACTATCCCCTATAAACTTCCCCACAGTGCTCTTGAGAAAAACTTTCTGCCCACTTCAGAAAACATAGAAAGACCTTCAGTGAGCTATCTAGAAGAGCATGCAAACGTAGTCATTTCCATCAGCCTGTGCCTATGGACAAAAGCCAGGCGGAAGGCAGAACAGAAACGCTGCAAGAAGCTGCAAGATTTTGCAAAAAGGAGATTATGGAGCTGCTTCCTCTGTGCACAAAGCCCTTCAACACTTTCAGATTGTTTTGAAATTTCTGGCATATTTTCACAAAGGAAAGTGCTTCTATCTCTGTTTAGCTCTCTGATGAAAAGCTCGACTATGTATCTGAGGGAGACTCCATAGCAGGTTTGCAAACAAGCTGGCAAGCTGAATAACTTTAAGCACTCAGAAAGGAAAACAGAGGGGAGCACTGTGCTGCCTGCACACACACATTTCTTTGAAGCCTTAGCCCTGATTTCTTTTGGTGGAATTGTAATTAGAAATTAAGATCATCTATATATTAGGTTTTCTCTGATACATCTACAGCTATGCCACAAGGCCCCTCAATAATTGGGCTACACACACACATATACATACACATCATATACATATATTCATACACATAGATTGTGGGTATATTTTGTGTATGTTTATACATGTACAAAAATTTAATTTCTCTTATATAATCCAAAAGTGGAAAATTACTATCCAGTTGGGTTTTGTACAATGGTTTTTTCAACCAAAACATCATATCATACCCCATAAACATGTATAATTTTGTTGAACTCTTTTAATTAAAGAATGCTATTTAATCCTTTGTTAGAGTCGACAGAAATAAAAGCTGCGGTTTCTGGATACATGCACATTTCTTTCGTATTGAATGAAAAGTGGTGAGAATAGTAAGAGAGTTGCTGCCGGGTGCAAGTACCCCAGGAAGAGATGCAGGTCTACCAGCCTTCAACAGCAGGCTGTGCCCCAAGCAAGACCTTTGTTCTCAAAAGAAAGCAGGCCTGTTATTACTGGGCACTGTCCCTTGCAGCTGCCCTGTGGCTGGAATCGCCACAAAGAGCAGAAAGGAGCCAGGATTTACTGTCAAAAACATCCCGGGCACAAGTCTCCCAACAATTAAATATCATCGCAAAAAACAAATCTTTGCAGTTTAAAAAATTATACTAGACAATTCAACTTATTTTAAGATATTCCAATAAAGGATTAAGTCTAGAGCCCAAAAAAGTAGTTATGTTTTCTACTTCAGTTTGCAAAAGATTTAATTAAACAAGATGGTTTTCTTCTGTTTTATTTTTTCTATTCCAGAAAATATGTCAATCTACCAAGACATAAAAATTCATGGCTGTTTATAAATGTTAAGATTCACAAGTCAAATTTTCTGGTGGAAATGCAGAGCTCATAAAGTTAAATCTTCTTGTGGCAAACTAAAATGTTCATCTAGGTCTGTCTTATTTTTAGCATTATATCTTTCACCAAATTTTAGCTGCACAAAAATTTATAGTTAGAAGAATTTTTCCTAATGATGCAGTCCCATGTTTTCATTTTGTACATGCTTCTAAACAAATTTATTAGCACTTTTTTTAAAAGTCGTATTTATTTTTATAGGAAAGGCAGATGTAAGGAGAGAATGACAGACAGGAAGAGAAAGATTTTTCTTTTTTTTTTTTTTAAAGATTTATTTTTATTATTTTTTTATTGGAAAGGCAGATATACAGAGAGAGACAGAGAGGAAGATCTTCCATCCGATGATTCACTCCCCAAGTGAGTGCAACGGCGGATACTATGCCAATCCGAAGCCAGGAGACTCTTCCAGGTCTCCCACGCAGGTGCAGGGTCCCAAAGCTTTGGGCCATCCTGGATTGCTTTCCTGGGCCACAGGCAGGGAGCTGGAAGGGAAGCGGGGCTGCCGGGATAGAACCAGAGCCCATATGGGATCCCGGGGCGTGCAGGTGAGGACCTTAACCACTTGTGCCACCGCGCCGGGCCCAAGAGAAAGATTTTTCTATCGGCTGGCTCACACCCAAATTACAACAAAGGCTGGAGCTGAGCCAATCTGAAGCCAAAAGCCAGCAGCTTCTTCTGGATCTCCCGTGTAGGTGCAGGGTCCAAAGGTTTTGGGCAATACTCTGCTGCTTGCCCAGGCCATAAGCAGGGAGCTGGAACAGACATGGAACAGCCTGGACACAAACTGGTGCCCAAATGGTAGCTAGTGTTTGTACAAGGAGGATCAGCCAGTTGAGCCATCATGTCAGCCCCAATTACAAAAATTCTAAAAGGCAGACTCTATTCAGAGCTCTACATCACCGAATGGAATTCTGTTTCTATCTGAAGGTTGTAAGTATATTGTTTCCAAGTTCCAACCAAACATTTCTTTAGGTTAATTGTTGACTTTCCATGATCCAAACACTGTGTAGGGAATATGGGTATGGCTAGTTGCAATGCAGAATCTTGGGTAGAGGATGGGAGACCAGTTTGGTAGCTTTTGTACTTAAAGCCTAAGCAATAGAAAAGTGTGATATAAGCTGACATGATAGGCGGTGTCGTGGGTGAGTTGAATTTACACATATTTTATCTGTTCTTGGAGAGGAAGTGGAATGTGTGAGATCGAAATTTTTTTAAAAGTCAAAATAGTGTTTTTCTTTTAGCATGAAAAATTGGAAGAGTTAAGTTGGTATTTGTAATAATACTGAAGGACTAACAGAGAATAGATTTGTAGGGAAGAAAAAAAGTGTGTTTTGTGAGCTAGATAATTCTGACTTGCATATGTGATTACCAAGCAAGGATACGTTAATATTCAAAGGGAATAACTTAAATGGGATATAAATAAGATATGAAGCCTACAGAAGACATTAGTCTGTAAATAAGATATATGCCATCAGATTAGAACCCAAAGGTGTATTTTCGACTGGCATTTATTGAAGACTTATTATGTACAAACAACTTTTCTGAGTGCCTGCTTACATTGATTTATTTAGCATACAGAGCAACACAATCCAACCAGGTAGATAGTTTTACTATTATATGCAGATGAATAAATGGAAAGAAGAAAGAGATCATGTACTATTCTATATGTCACATTGCTAGTAAATACTGATACACAACTTGAACCACAATGTCTAGAAATAGTCCTACTCCTAATCATTATATTGCTCCTATTTATGTACTGCGAGACTACCCAAAATCAGCTTACAATTTACTTGAACACATAAAAACAACATCCATGGTAGGGGAGAAGAACATAGTATGGCATTTCCTGTGAAGCTGAGAAGTTCAGTAATTCATGAGAATTTCCAACATACTAGGACACAGCCATAATTAGCTGCTTCACTGTGATTAAATTACACACTAGAGATCTCAAAGAATTTAGCAGGCTCCATAGAAATCCAATTTATGGCTATAGATTAGCTTAGCCATGGGTATTATCAAGTTCATAATGGCTAATCATTCTACTATTGTGCACACCTTGCTCTATTGCCTAGCACTTTTATAGAATCCCACTATCAGTTAAGTTTTCCTGAATCAACCTTCATCAAGCGGCAGTAAAGAGTACTACAAAAAGGTTCATTGCATTAACCCCTTGTCTTCTAAATAGACAATTATATCTTTTGTTTGCTTCATTCTACATAAAAAGCAAGAATTTAGGAACTTTGTAGGAATTTATTGAGCATTAGATTAATAATGGTCATCTACCTAAACCTGTGAGAATGTTGAAGTCTGTGGTCCAAAGTTTTGCAAGTTTAGCCAAGCTATCTTAACCAATGCACTGTTTGTGTGATGACGCTGTTCTTCATTACATGCCTGAATGCACTCATTAAGCTCAGAGTGAACAATAAGCCTAAAAATGCACCAAAATGCTGCAACGGAAGCATCAGAACACACACGTTTCATCCATCCTAGGGTCTGGTAGGTCACTTCTTTCTGAAGCAAAAAGTTTCAAATCCTGGGTCCGCAGTTCACATTTAAGAGATGATTTTGTTTTTGGTTTTTAGTGAGGAATGAGAACTACATATTTTTTACTATAAGCAAACCTCCAAGATGTGAAGATTCTTTCATTGAGAATTTATTTTTCAGCTTATTGACACCACTTTCCTGTGCTGTGTAAAAGCCTAAGCTCATTTTTAAATACAACTTCCCTTAGGCTGTGCATACTCTTGGTATAAAATAGCACCACATCCCTAGGGAAAATTATGAGACTTTTCCATTTTCTCCTAGCTGTCTCATAGCAAAAGATCACCCAGCCAGTCTATCAAAGTCTCCGCACAGGTTCATGCAACCTCATCCTTACTGGAGAGATGGTTTGTAAGCCCCATTTAGCAGATGTGAAGGGTTCAAACAATAGTTCGCTTTTAAGAGTTGCCAGGTTTTAAACAAATGAATATTCACAAAGCTATTCAACAAATAAATAAATATGAGCACCAGAATATTCTGGGTTCCGGAGATGAAAAGTGAATAAGCAAAGTCTCTAACCACACGGGCTCACATTAGTGGAGAGAGGAGAGAAACAAACAACTTACACAGCATTCAGCACCACAGGTTTCTTTATATTATACAAGGATGCTTCAAACAGTTCATGAATAAACGGAACTAGAAGATGTTTACTCTGGTGCAAAAATATATATCTATATTAACTCTTTGTGGAGGTTGTTTTCATATCCAGAATTTTCTATGAAATTTTTGGAAACTTCCTTATGCTAGGGAGAAAGTATGACATGATAAGAGGGCACAGTAGCATATAGGTGGCACTGGAAATACTACCCTAAGTAGAGTTCTATGGTCATCATTAGGAACAATCTTCAGCACTTTTGGCTTAATATTCCAAATATGCAGAAGGTTAAATTTACTCTCATTTTTAAAAATTAGGCATGACCATATAAATTACTTTGGACCATGAAAATTTTCTCTTGAGTTTAGATAGCAATTGTTTACCCTGTTACCTTGATTCTCTGAGAGATATAACAAGAGTTGTTTATTTTTAGTTTGTTCAGCTTTATATTTTTTTCTTGTTAGGTAGACAGGAGCGATGATTTCTAAGACTTCAATTGGTTGGATGAGAAATCAGAGGTGGCAATGTTACTATTTCAACCTGGAACTGTATGTTTTATCACAACAGGGAGAAACAGCTTCAAAAATTATGTAGTGGTTTCCACATTCTTGGACAGTGACACCAGATTTCTGGATTTTCTTAGAGCTCTGAAAACAAATCTACCATGGGATCCAACCATCTGATTCATGGGAATCCATTCAAACAAAATAAAAACCAGTATATCAATTAGTTATTTATGTACCTGTGTCTATTGCAACTCAACTCACAATAGCTAAGATAATAGAATTAACCCAGAAGCTCATAATATGACTGGATAAGAAAATGTGGTGTTTATAAATACACATTATAGAATACAACTCAGCCACAAAAATAATGAAGTGCTGTTTATTGCAACAAAATAGAGGAAACTGGAAACAATTATGCTTAGTGAGATGTCTTCAGCGCCAATTATTATTTCTTTTATTAATCATTGTTCCCCTTCAATTAGAACCTAAACAAGATTAATTTTTTGAAAAATTGGGCCCAGCACAGTAGCCTAGCCGCTAAAGCCCTCGCCTTGAACGCCCCAGGATCCCATATGGGCGCCGGTTCTAATCCCGGCAGCCCCGCTTCCCATCCAGCTCCCTGCTTGTGGCCTGGGAAAGCAGTCGAGGACAGTCCAAAACTTTGGGACCCTGCACCCATGTGGGAGACCTGGAAGAGTCTCTGGACTCCTGGCTTCAGATTGGTCAGCTCCAGCTGTTGTGGCCCCTTGGGGAGTGAACCATCAGATAGAAGATCTTCCTCTCTGTCTCTCCTCCTCTCTATATCTGCCTTTCCAACACATAAATCTTAAAAAAAAGAAAAGAAAAGAAAAGAAAATGCATGTGGACTGTCTGCTATTGTAGGCTTCATCAACAACATCATTTTGTCCCTTACTAAAATGAGTTAAATCACGGACCGCTTTGGGACATTGTCCACCATACAATGTTGTCAGATACGAATGATCTCATCATGCCTTCACCCAAGCTCCACCATCAGTTTGATGTTTGCTCTTGCTTGAGTTTTAGCAGAACTCATGTCCTTAGAATCTATGTTCAAACTAATGGTATAGCTTTCTTAGTACTTCGAAGTAGTACTAAGAGCATGTTATAACAAGTAAACAGAGTTCATTTTGGTAAAAAAATTGAAATACATCCAAGGTATTTTCTATGAATTTTGAAGACTCCTTACATATCATCACACATATATATTCAAAGTAAAGTATGTGGAAGGGAAAATGGAATGGGAAAGTAAATAGCATACTAACAAAAATAAAAATAAATTTGAAATAAAAGACCTTGATAAGCAAAACTATTTTGTTGATTCATATTAGATGTATAGGGAAAATGAAGATTCAAGTTGTATTCATTCAAATTACTGATATTTTGGCATTGTTTGCTGTCACAGCAAAATCTGTGCACATACTGAATATTCCATTCCTTTTCTGGTTTATCTGGGTGATTGAGTAGAAGTTATCCAACAGAATTGTTAATGACTTGTGGTAAGAGGCAATGTCAACATTCTGGGGAATACAACAAACATATATGCTCAAGACAACACGGTGTTATCTTACAGTTCCTGTGGCCCAGCTACCTGGCAATGGTGTGGCTGGACTCTTACCTACATGAAACCTAGGTATTGGGGTGGCTATGGTCTCAGTTAAGGCTCAGAGCCTCATGTTACTGAGATTGTTTATAGAGTTCATTTAATACTCAATTTTCCTTCCTCAGTGTCAGCCAGAGGTCACTCTCAGCAACTCAAGACCTCTATCGGGGTTTTGCCAAACGTTTCCACCCTCTTGACCTTTTACAATAATAATATTGTTTACTCCTTCCGATCTTGCTTCCTTGGAATTCTTTTATTTAATCAACAAAATACATATTTCAAAGCTTGAAATACAGTAAGATAAGTCTTCATACCAAGTCTTTTGGATGTTCTGCCATACTTATTTTGGATTTTAAAATTTTTCAGTTTTGATTTAATTAAACATAGTAAGTAGTTATGAACTATAAGTTGTAAACTGAAAGATATATATGCACATTATATACTGAGTGATCAAGTTAATTAATTTATCCATTATCTCAATTATATTTTGTTTCTTCATAGTGAGAACATTTATGATCCTATTAGGTATTTTGAAATATATTCTACATTATTCTTGCTATCTAACTAACTTTGCACACATTGAATAACATCTTCTCTTTCCCTATCTACCAACTTCTGGTAACCACTATTCTACTATCTACGCCTATGAATACTTTGGATTTCACAGGTGTGAACATACAGTATTTGTTTCTCTGTTCTCTATTTATTTTCCATATCATGATGCCCTGGTTTTACCCACATTAATTCAAAAGGCAGAATTTCATATTTTTAAGACTGAATGGTATTCTACTGCATGTATATACCAAATTTTCATTATCCATCCATTCACTAACAGACACTTAAGTTGCTTCCAGACCTTAGCTATGATGAATACTGCTGCAATGAACATTGTCAGACTTAGCATACAAGGCAGCTTTTTTTATAAGTCACCAGGAGACCATCTAGCTGACCACAAGCCTCTTTGCTGATAGGAAGACATGGGCTCTTCTACAGGGCTCTTGTGTTTGCCTCAACTTTACTCAAGATAGTTCCCCTTTTTTGTATCAAGTCAAGCTTAATTATAGCCACAAAATCCATTCTGCCACATCATATAACAGTTTCAAGAGCAAAGCGCCAGCAAACCCACAAGTCCCAATCATATCCAAGTGGTTGTTCTTCAGAATTATTACATAGTATGTATAAAACAGAATGTGAGCATCAAAAGGGCTCTCACAAAATCTTGGCTACAACAGGAAGCCATTTGATGACTAGAAGCAACAAAGGAACAGTCTTGAGAGATTTCATCATGATTGGAATGGTAAGATCAACAGCAATGCAGAACTGTTGAACTATCAAAACCACTTGAGCAGGATCCTCAGAGCATGCCTCACATCAGCCACCCTGGGATGGTTGGGAGGCTGGGTGTGGCTTCTCTCTTTATTTCTCATCTACCCTCAAATACAGGAAGGAAAACAGAGAATGTCAAAGCAATGGCCTTACCCATTTTCATCTAGCCTTTGATCCTTCCTACACTAAGTAGATATGCAAAAAGTATCAAAAAGAAAATTTATAAAATTAAAAACTTGAAATAAAAAAACAAAGGAACACAGTCTATCTTAATTTTAAATGAATCACTTTGGCTGGAGGTGGAAGGGTCAGACATTCTGTCATGGGACATAAAAGGCAACACAGAGATTCACAGAAAGAGATTACAATCATTCAGGACAAAGATGATAGTAGTTTAAGCTAAGGGTGGCTAAGTGAATACTGGCATGGGTTAAAGCCAATTACTTATGTGGATTTTAATCATTAGTTACATTATCAAACACTAATTAATTAATTGCATATGCTCTGATTTTAAAAACATCAAATTAGCACAGAGGATTTAACTGACAATTCATAGCACATTGAGGTGTGACAATGTCTATCACGAAGGTATCTAAAATACCTTTGAGGAACCAAAGAAAGATGGTGCATCTTCAAGAACCTAGAGCCTACCACATACTGGGAGTCTTGAAATCAGATCTCCTTTACTCTTCACATGACAAACATTCTCAAACTTTAAGAGGAGATATATATTGATAGAGTCAACAGCTAGTTTAAAAGGAATCATAACAAAATTGCTATATTACTACTTGTCGAAATGAGAAAACTCCCCTTTCCCAAGCCTTCTCATCATGATTAACATAACAGAGGCAAAAGACCTGGAAGTAGATGATTTCATGCATATCTGAAAATATTCTAAAAACTTTAAAATAACAACTTTTGTTAATCGAATCCAAATTACTCAAATACTTCTCATTTTTTCAAAGTTGACAACTATTAAAATTCCCCTAGAAACCGCTGAACTTATCTGGACAATAAGATGCTGGACTCTATGCTAGGTATATGCTTAAAATGAATGAATCCCAATTGAACTTCAACTGTGATTATGCAACTTGGGACCCTGCACCCGTGTGGGAGACCTGGAAGTGGTTCCTGGATCCTGGCTTTGGATTGGCATAGCATAGGCCATTGCGCTCACTTGGGGAATGAATCATTGGATGGAAGATCTTCCTCTCTGTCTCTCCTCCTCTCCCTATATCTGACTTTCCAATAAATAAATAGTTTTTTTAAAAAAGAAACAAAAGGAAAGCTTCCTGGAATTATGAAATTTGAGTGCAAAACAATTAGGAGATAATTTAGCTGCCCAAGAATGAGAAAAGGAAGTTGAATAAAGCTAGAATCAGGCACAAGTATTTATATCTCAAATGAAAGGAAGATGTCCAGTTGGAAAATGCTGTCATCGCTGGAACTTGGCCTTTTCTTTTGATAGCTAACTACCAGGAAATGCTTTCCCTGGGATGACTTAGATAATTATGATGATTACTCCTTATGATGAGGAAATGGCTCATGAAGCGATAAAGATGGAGAATAAGAAAATTGAGTGGGCTTATCAAATAAAAACCTGTCATCTGATGAAACACATTCTCAGCAGCAGTTGGATCTCAGGCTTGTTCCGATATGACAATGTTCTAAACCACAGGTCACATAATTTAACATCCTTGATAGCATCACCAATTCTAAATTCATTCACAACTTTTTAATAGAAACAGGACCCAAATTCTTCTGTATGCAAATGAAACATAGCAGTTTTCCTCTTTACAGCTTATTTCCTTTAAAAATATGCCATTCCCCTTCCTCTACTGAAAAAAAAATTTTTTTAAAATAACTCATGTTCTGTCACTGGCTTTATTCTCTTTAGTCTTTTCTTCTACAACATCAATGTGGTCTGGTCCCAAGCCAAGATCAACTGTTGCTCTTATCTGCTTATGGAACTTACATGGTGTCCTGGCTCCAGCTTAGGTGGCCCAGTATTTCTTAATTTCTATTGTTACTAATGGATCATGAGCATAAACACTGCCATCTTACAGTCATCTTGCCATGTTAGAACAGTCCCCTACAATGAAACCATGAGTCAACAAGTAATGCAACCTCATCCAAAAGCCCCAAAGTCAGTGCAAACCATCCTCCCCGTGCTTAGCGCCTACCAACCCAGCAGCAGTTGATAATTCCCTGCTCTACAATGTACCTTCCTAAGCAACCTTCATGCTGTATACCACTTCAGCCCTTATTCTCTCCTTCAGTTCTTACAATCTCATGTACATCTCACCGTGACCACACACCAAACTTTACATGAAATAGCGTAGAGATGCACTATTGATCAGACATTTAATCCTGGTTTGAATATCCAACTACCCCCATTCCCTACCCATCAAACCCAAGAATCCATTCAGGGGAAGACTGGCAGACTGACTTTACTCATATGCTACTGGTCATTGCAGACACCTTTTCAGGCTTGATTGAGGTCTTTCCAATTTTCAACAAGAGAAATCCCACTCTCTCCATTGTACTACAATGGCATATTATCATCCAGCGAGGTCTTTGCCATCCATGTGGTTTGACAGTAGGCCCAAATTTATATCACAGATCATCTAGCTTCAACCCTACTTGGCAAACTGATACTTTCTATGTATCTTGTCTCCCTTATCTTCACAAAAGGTGGAATGCATGAAGGGAATCTTAAAACAAACTTCGCAAGTTTCCACTAGTCCAACTGAACTGGATAGAACTCTGCTTGGTACAGCTAAAACTCAGATCCCCTTCCCCTCCCCCCAGATTCCCTTCCTTTCCTCCACCCCCCACAGGCAAACAAACACAGAAAAAACAATTATGCATGCTTAATTCATTTGAAATTGAAATTTTCTATGGAAGACCTCTCCTTACACCACTCCTTATTCCCCAGGGCCCTAGGACCAGTCCCTCACCTCTTGTTTTTTCTCTTTTAGTAAGACCTGCTCTCACCTGTGGACATTTGCCAACACACATTTACCCAAACTTCACCTTTACCCACTGGTTTCACTCCCACCTTTCAGTATGATGACTATCTCATAACATAAAATGAAGGTGCCTTAAAATTAAAATGGGCTGAACTCTATCCTGTCCAGTCTTTTCTGACTACCTGCACCTCTGCAAAACTTAAGGGACTTCCTTCTTGGACATGCTTTAGTTCACTGAAATTAGTCCCACAACTCTCAAGTTTGTCTCTGAGTAAACCTGCTCTGGCTGCTGAGTTTGTGACCTACCTCCTCTTTGTCATATTCTTATACTCTAAAAACTACAAGTAGCACTTAAACACCTCATATGAGAATTAAATTCCAAAGTTATTAGTTCTTTCTTCTGACAAAAACAGAAACTATAAGGTTAGTTCCTCATGATTTTCCATTTAAGAAATGGAATTAATCCTCCACTCTTTTGGGGTCCCAGTTTTCAAGCAGCCTGCTTTCACTAGTGCTGTGCTGCTTGCAGTTAAAGCAGCCATACAAATGCGTATTTGCACAATAAAGAGGTTCTTTAAAAAAAAAAAGATTTATTTATTTACAAAGTCAGATATACAGAGAGGAGGAGAGACAGAAAGGAAGATCCTCCATCCGATGATTCACTCCCCAAGTGAGCGCAATGGCCGGTGCTGAACCAGGAACCTCTTCCGGGTCTCCAACACGGGTGCAGGGTCCCAAAGCTTTGGGCCATCCTCGACTGCTTTCCCAGGCCACAAGGAGGGAAGCTGGATGGGAAGTGGAGCTGCTGGGATTAGAACCGGCGCCTGTACGGGATCCTGGGGCATTCAAGGCGAGGACTTTAGCCACTAGGCCAGGTTGCCCGGCCCTAAAGAGGTTCTGAAAGCAGCAAAGTGCTGTTCATTCTGACTTGTTAAAATGACCTGTTCTCTGGCTTCTTCATTATCAGACATATAAAACTCTAAAAATGCCTCCTGTTCATTAAAAAGACCTTATCACACTGCTCTGATGGGCAGAAATCTCTTCTCTAGCAATCAGAAAGTTTTAGAAGAAATGTCTGTCATATACATGGTAGTAAGATTGAACTCCCTCAGGTATATTGTGTAAACCCACATACTAGTCTGCATCCTACAAGTTAATGACTTTCTTTTAAGAAAGAAAAACCAGACAAACAGCACAATACTTTTAACAAAAAATAAACCTCCCCATACAGAATGTTTCTATATCTAGATTATTATTATTATTATTATTACTTTATTTAATTAATTTATTTTTTATTGATTACATTGCATTATGTAACACAGTTTTACAGGCACTGGGACTCCCTCTTCCCCTCCCCAAAACCCACTCTCCCCCTTGGTGGATTCTTCCATCTTGTTGCATTACCACAGGTCAAATTCAGTTGAGATTATTTCCTTGCAAGCATCTACAAAGCATAGAGTCCAACATCTTATTGTCCAGATAAGTTCAACGGTTTCACATGGATACCGTCTCTGGTCTGAAGGTAGAGCCAACAGAGTATCATCCCAATCAATTACAAGCCCCAATATTACATCAGTAACAATTTATAACGTACTGGAATTAGTTGACATGGTATTGTGTAACCAGCATGTTAAGAGAGAGAGAGAGAGAGAGAGAGTGCAAGTTCTGAACCACATCCTATGACTTCTACATTGACATTACAATTATTAGTTTATATACAGCTGGGTTCTATACACCTTAAAACGGCTACAGATTACTATTCAGCTGTCTCATGTCTATTTTAATTTTAGTATTTAACAGTTCATAGCATTGAAGCATGATTTTGCAGAACCTGTTTTTCGGGTAGTCTAACTCTATAACTGTAACAAGACATATGTCAACAGTTTAGGTGAACAGTGTTGGGGGGGTGTGCAGAGAAATCTTCAATACCCTAGTGAGGAGTAACAAATCTTTGGTGTCCCACCTAGTGAGTTACGAGTGCATCCCCACTGCCCATTTCCTGTTTCTAAGCTTTCCCCACTCTTTCTCGTAATGACCATCAGGATCACTCCAGAAACCCCTCAAAACAAATTAACAAATAAACAAATAAACAAAGAAAAAAAAAACCTAGAATAGATGGAGAACAGCAAGGCAAGCTTATATCTAGATTAAATGCATCTAAAGTTTGTTTTAGATACTTTTTCTACTATTTGGATGAATATGCATAAATCGTTGCATATATTTTTAAAGTATTTATTACAGAGAATAAGAGAGAGAAAAGAGGAGGAAAAGAGTCAGATTCTCAGATCTCTATCTGTTGATTGACTCTCCAAATATCCCAAACATCCCAGTCTAGGGTCCAAAGCTGGGAATTCAGTCCAGGTCTCAACAACAATAGTAGAGACTCAATCGCTTCAGTAAGCCCTTCCACCTCCCAGGGTCTACATTAGCAAGAAGTTGAAGTCAGGAGCAGAGATGGAAATCAGATTCCTGGGAGGCAGGCATTTTAGCGAGTATCTTAACATCTAGGTCACATGCACATCTGTCTTCTTTGATAGAGAAAAATGGTGAGTAGTTTCATGATTTGTCTGAAATTTTGTTGTAGAAAAATGATAGTGCAGCACTACAAAGCATTTCTCTTGCAATACTTTACGTTAAATTTGTATCTACTCAGTTCTCTCACTAGAAATTGATGAAGAACCTGTCTTGAGAACAAGAATTAAATTAGTAAAAGTTGAAGTGGCTACAGTAATTTATCACTTTGATGATTAACCCATATTCAAGGGACTTCAAAATATTTGCTTATAAAAAAAAGAAAGTTAAAAAAATATTTGCTGTAAATGGAATGAAAAAGCAATTCACAGTTGATTATACCATGCTATACATGGAGGCTTCATAAAGTTTATGGAAAATATGTACAGTGTCTTTTCACCCCATTTTCCCATATATTTTAAGCCAGCTTGCATTATCATTTTCTGTCTCTTCAGGTGATAAGTGACTTAAATGAAAAGATGACTCACTCTTAATGGAAGGTCACGTACTTAGCAAAACCTCTCAACTCCAAGATCGTTCTTTAGCGTGACTAAATTGAAGTTCCATCACAGGTTGCATGGGGTACTTTACAAATACTTATTGAGAAACAACAAGTAATAAAGATGGAACCAAGGGTGAAATCACAAGTGATGACAAGATGCTGCAGCAGTTTCAAAGCAATTTTGTGATACTTGTAACATCTTTCCAGTCACAGTCATTGCTTTAATGTCCTAGGTTAAACACATCATGTTGACAATTCCTTCAACTTTGCTCAATGTTACTGAATAGCAAATTTTGTTTTCTGCACTTGATGTTCTAGCTTAATGAAGTATGACATATTATTCCAGGTGATGTGAAGTCTGGTAAAAGAAAGTGATATTTTTTCTATTTAATGGAAAAGGAAATGGCATGAATATAATTGTTCACTTTTAACTTGTTTTCTTATTCTCTGAATAAGATTCTTTGCTTACTTACTAGGGAGATGCTAAAGGCGTTTTAAAGACATCCGGATCAGTTCATGTGCAACAGTATAATGGCTAAAGTCCTCACACTGCATACTCCAAGATCCCATATAGGTGGTCCATACACTCCACTTCCCATCCAGCTCCCTGCTTATTGCCTGGAAAAGCAGTAGAGAACAGCACCAAAGCCTTAGTACCCTGCACCCTCATGGGAGACCCAGAAGAAACTCCTGGATCCTGGCTTCAGATTGGCCCAGCTCCCGCCATTGAAGCCACCTGGAGAGTGAACCAGTGTGGACAGAAGTTTCTCTCTGTAGTTCGCTCCATAAATCTGCATTTCCAACAAAAATAAATAAATCTTTTTTTAAAGATATACTGATCAGATTTATATACAATGAGAATTAACCTTCAGTAAGGCATGAAATTGGGCTATGTGCAGAAATCAGATTAATGTAGTATTTTGGAAAATGACAGCAATTCTTCCCACTTTCTTATACCTACAACTTTTGCTATGTAATTCACAGTGACTTCCTTCCAAGATTGGACTTGCTGTGGTCAACACAATAGAAGCTCAAAATAAGAGTTGTTTAACTAGGCTGTCCTCATGGTCTCAGTTAATGCCATGAGAAATTTTGTATTGTCTAGCCTGGCAGTTCCAAGGAAACAGGATCAAGCTATTAGTTTTAAGCTATTAACACTGCAGACATTGCAGGGAGACCTGCCAGTTGTTAGCTGGCTCCATCAGGATACGAGGATCCTCAGGCAGGGCAGCAGAGATGTCTAGCCTATTTCTGATTCCAAAAATAGTAAGTCCATAACTGTTCAATAACTGGTTAAAATATAAGTTGTTTTATGGTGCAAAAACAATACTGAACTTAGTGCATTATTTTTGTGACAGATTTTTTTTAAAATATTTATTTATTCTTATTGGAAAGTCAGATATACAAAGAGGAGGAAGATCTTCATCCGATGATTCACTCCCCAAGTGACCACAACAGCCAGTTCTGTGCCGATCCGAAGCCAGGAGCCAGGAACTTCTTCTAGGTCTCCCACATGGGTGTAGGGTCCCAAGGCCCTGGGTCATCCTCGACTGCCTTCCCAGGCCACAAGTAGGAAGCTGGATGGGAAGCGGGGCTGCCAGGATTAGAACCAGTGCCCACATGGGATCCCAGGGCTTTCAAGGTGAGGACTTTAGCGGCCAGGCCACAGCACTGGGCCCATGTGACACATATTTTGGTGAACATTTTATAGATGCCTTATATGAGTGGAGTTTCAAGTTTTGTGTCAAATAAAAACTATCTTTTAATTTCATTTTTCATCAATATGTAAAATAAACTCTTCTCTCGCTAAAGATTTATGGTTATGCACAACATGCAATGACCTTAACAATAGTTCAGTGAGCTACCTGTGGGTCTCTGTGGGTCGCTAAACAGTTCCTTGGAAATGCATGCCCTGAAGTTTACACTCAGAAATCTTGTAGTCAAACAAAAAAGAGGAGTTTTGATTAGCAGAAGGCATGTTTCTGGCATTGTAGGGAGAAACACAAGAAAAATAAAGCATGATTCATACCCTGAAAGAGTCTGTAGCCACATGCCCCCAAAAGGCACCATTATAAGTGTGATCTTCACTTACAATTGTTTATCAAACTGCACATTTATTGGTGCCAGCCAAGATGCACTCAATTTAAAAATTCTGGGGTTGACCCTAGAGATATGGGTGTTAGAACTTCTCCAGAGAATTCTAATGCTCTCAACCAGTTAAGAGAAAATGGCAAAGGTCAATTAAGCCAATACTATAATTGTGCACAAGTACCATAAAATTGAGGAAAAAGATGACATCAATAGAAGCTGGAGTTTCATGCAAGACTTGGGAGATGGAATAGTTTGTGGGTTTTTTGTTTTCATTTTACAAATCATAGTATTTAGAAATAAGTGAGAATCCGGGCCCGGCGCAGTGGCGCAAGTGGTTAAGGTCCTCGCCTTGCACGCCCCGGGATCCCAAATGGGCGCCGGTTCTAATCCCAGCAGCCCCGCTTCCCTTCCAGCTCCCTGCCTGTGGCCTGGGAAAGCAGTCGAGGACAGCACAAAACTTTGGGAACCTGCACCCGCGTGGGAGACCCGGAAGAGGCTCCTGGCTTCGGATTGGCATAGTATCGACCTGTTGCGCTCACTTGGGGAGTGAATCATCGGACGGAAGATCTTCCTCTCTGTCTCTCCTCTCTGTATATCCGCCTTTCCAATGAAAAAATACTAAAAATAAATCTTTAAAAAAAAAAGAAATAAGTGAGAATTCAAGTATTAAAAATGCAAATTGTAACATACATATCAGAAGAAAAATCCATTCCTGTGTATGCATTTATTTACACATCAAGCAATATTTTAGCATATGTCATTTGCCAAAAACTGCGATAGATTCCAATATCATTTCACTTCATAGCACAAGCAACCACATTGGAAGCATTCCTATGCTTTCTGGTGAAGGACTCATTTGAGAATCATTATTTGACAGAAAAACTCTTAGCGTCATGGATAACATTTCTTTGGGTTTTTAAATTTTGAATTTTATAGTATGATTGAATAACATTTCTTTGTATGGAAGCCTATAGAAGCATTTTAACACTGTTATCCATTATTTTGCAACTAGGCAATATTATTATTTTGCTCAGGTGTATATAAATTGCAAAATGGAAGATGGAAAGAAAAACCACACAGGAGAAAATAAAGCTATTTTATATTAAAAAGTTATAGATGGGGGAGGAATTTTCCATTTGTTAACTCCCTCCTCAATTGCCTGTAATATCCAGGGCCAGGCCAAGTGAGGACAGAAGCCAGGAACTCGAGCTGGGTCTCCTATGGAATAGCAGGAACCCTAGAACTCGATTCATTACTTGTTGCCTCCTAAGGTGCACATTAGAATAAAGCTGAGCAGGGACTCGAACCCCAGCATTTCAATATAGAATGTGGGTTTTTTTTCCAAAACGGTTTCCTAACTGCTGCACCACAAGCCTATTATTATCATGCACTTTGTAAAAAACCAAGAGGAAAAGTTTCAAAATACTCAATGCAAATAAGTGACAAATATGTATGAGGGAAATGCTAATTATTGTTTTGGTCACTACACATTGTATACTTTTTATTAATTACCAGGCTGTATCCTATAAATATGTGCAATCGTTATGTGTCAATTAAATGTTGAATTTTATTTTTGATGATATAGATTTTTAGATATAGGTGTTCATCCATTCCTCTCCTCCCTCCCCATTTTCCCTTCTTTCATTTTTCCCCATATTATCATAATAGCATGGTTCTTTAGTAACAGTTACAAGTTTAACTTTCTGCTAAAATTAATTTTTTAAAGACTTATTTATTATCATTGTTAGGGTAGATTTATAGAGAGAAAGAAAAAAAAAAGATCTTTCATCCTCCAGCTCATTCCCCACATGGCTACAATGGCCAGAGCTGATCTGATACAAAGCCACAAGCCAGAAACTTTCCCACATGGTTGAAGGGTCCCAAGGCCTTGAGCTATCCCCCACTGTTTTCCCAGGCCAGAAACAGGGTGCTGGATGGGAAGTGAAGCAGCCAGGACAAAAAAGCAGTGCTTATATGGGAGGCCTGTGCTTGGAGGTGGAAGATTAGCCAATTGAGCTAATGTCCCAGCCCCAACAATAATTTTTAAAGCAGGAAATTAAGACTTATTCCATACATATTTTTCCAACACTAATAAAAAATGTATCTTGTAATTAAATTACAAGTTATCTGATGTCTTCACTTACAGAGGTTGCTATGATTATTACCAGAAGATTATTATATTATTCGTGTAGATTGCTTGACATCTTAGTCTATCCTTTGTCCAGGCTAAACCATTTCTCTTTCTTCCTCTGTTCCTTTCTGTCACACTGAAATGTTGACCCTCGCAGGACTCAGCCAAGCCGGTGTGATGGCATCCAGCAGGGCTTGGTTAAAGGGAGGTACTAACAGCTGACTGTTTTCCCAAGTGGTAATTCTGGTGGTGACAGACATTGCTGAAGCTTCCTCCAAACAAGCATAGCAAATGGTCTTGAACCTGGGTTTTAATAAACCAACTCCTCCCCTCGATGTAATGCTAAAAATCTAGATGTGCTGGCTAATTCTGACTGCTGCTGAATCCTTGTTTCCTCTGTTCCATGCTGTGCTGTTTAGCTATTCTTTCATCTGTGTTAATTATCACCTGTAATAAAAGTCTTCCATACGAAACACTTAGAATGGTTTTGCTTTTTTTGACAAAGTCTGTTATCAAGGAATAGTAACCTGCTTCTGAAAAGGATTAGAGGCAACTAACAATAAATGCAAAAGAACACAAGGCCAAGAGATATTGAAATCTATCTAGTTTGAGAGGGAAACATGCTGATGGAAGGATAGAGAAAAAGTTCGGAATCATTCCATTAAAAGGTTTTTTTTTTTTTTGCAATGTGAGTTTTTTTTTTTTATCTCAGCCATGTCACTCAGTATCTAAATACTTTAAAAAAACTATTTAGACAAGTTTTTCAAGATGATATGACATGAGAATACAATGATAGAAGCAGAGACCATAGGACATATAGAGAAGCAGATTACACAATTCTAGCAGTCCAGTCCTGTCCAGAATAAGAGCTATCTATCATATATGCATCCACTATGTGTACAGGATAAATATGAGTCACTCACTCCTTTAGATGCTCCACCCGAATAGGCAAATCCAGAATTGTAAGCCATTCCAAATTATTTTCCTTCCTCAACAAAATATATAACCAATGTAGAGTGTATAATAATTAATAAGGTTACTATAAGAATAACCTTGAATCCCATCTAACTTAAAAAGTAGAATGCTCACAACATTTGATATTTATTTTAGTATAACTAGCTGCATTAGAAATAATTAGTAATCAATGACCTACTACTTTAGTGTAACATATGGACAATTCTGGCTAATATTAATTGCAGTCACATAATGATTTCCAGAATTGTTATCTCACTTTGAACACATAGGAACAATCTGTGCTTGTTAAAAACAATATAAAAATGAATGAGGCTTACAATGTATTGTAAAGCAATGGTCATGTTCATGTGTCCATTCAGAACTGTTAACATCTGGAAATGAACTGAACAATAATGCTACAATGTTTTCTAAACTATCAGAACTTCATCTTTCCTTTAAAACCTAAAACAAGTTAATTATTTCAACTATTGACTGAATAAGTTCCAGATGAATGGATTCAAAATCCATCATTATGTTTCCTTAAAACAGCAAAATATTTTTTTAAAAAAATAGAACAATACACTTTTATACTATAAAAGACTCTTAACAAGTTCATAGGACTAGAGAAGGAATCCAATCGCTATCGCAACTGATCAGTGTAGACAATACTTTTGTAATAGAAAGCATATACTAAATGCACAATAGAAAAAAATGTTACTACCTCTTTAAGGTGAACATTTCATAACAATACGAATGTCTGTTTCTTATTCACTTTGGTTCACAAATAAGTTTTGTGTTTCTTTTCATTATTAATTTTTATTGGAAAGAAAAGGAGATTCACAGAGAGAAGCTGAGACAGAAAGATCTTCTCTCCACTAGTTCACTTCCCAAATGGCCACAATGAGTTGTGCTAATCTGAAGCCAAGAGCCAGGAGGTTTTTCAGGGTCTCCCATGTGGTTTCAGGGTCCCAAGGTTTTGGACCAGCCTCTACTGCTTTCCCAGACCATAAACAGGGAGTTGGATTGCAAATGGAACAGCCAGGACACAAACCAGCATCCATACAGGATGCCAACTCTTGAAGGTAAATGATTTGCCTGTTGAGCCACCAGGATAGACCCATGTATGTCTCTTACATAGTACTTAATACACATTTGTTGAGTAAACAAATGACAATATATAATTTTACTCTAATTCTAACGTTCAGGTATGTGGCAGAATATGTGAATGCAAATGAACTCAAGTCTGATCAGAGACCAATAAGCAAACTGAACCATAAAGTCTCTCTTAATTCTAGAATGATTTCCCCCACCATCTAGTGTACTTAGTGTAGATAAATCTTCACTTGTAGAAGAGAGTGTTTTCCCTTTATCAGATCTTAGGATTTGTATCTTTGCAGCCTCCTTTTCAAGATTTCACTGCTTGTCCCATTACAGATGTCAATATTATAAAAGTAAGTATAACAATTCCCATGGGTGGACATCCTTTTGGCAATTAAACATTGGACTAGGAATCCTGGTGGTTTGGTTAACTCAACTTTCTTGGATATGGTCATTGGACATAATAGAACAGTGACCTTATTTCTGCCTGTTTTTGTTTTGTTCCCTTCCAGAAGTAAGCTCAAATATAACCCTTAAGCAAAGCAAAATCTCCCTAGTGACATCCCCTATAACAATTAATCTAATTCTCTTCCCATAAAAAGATGAAAAACATGTTAGCCCTATAACCTCTAAAAGATTGAACACATTTATGGGAATCATTAAAATTTAACAGTTCTTTAAATGAGGCCAAATTCCAAACTTTTGCACTGTTCTTCCATTGTTAATAGTAACCTGACTTCTATGCAAATATTTAGTAGGCAACTACAACCAAACAAATCATGTTGGCTTTTTCTTACCAATCATTGCAATGAGGCAGCAATGTAACATTAACAAAACATATCTACAAACAACACTTGTAACAGAAACCAATGGGTAAGATTCCAAGGCAGTATAACATGCTTAATCCAACCATTTGAATGTTGCCTGCCTTTCATCTGCTGCAAAAATGAATCTTCCAGTTGGAAGTGATTGCTTTAAAAAATATCATTTGAGGCTCTGCCAGTACTACAAACAATTGCCAATTCTATAACGTGTTCTCCCTCCTTTCTCTCCTACCATGAAAGAGACTAAAGCAATAAGCAGGATATATCCAGCTGAGCTCCCTGTAAGGAGATTTTTCTTCCTATAATCAAACTCTACAGAAAAAAGTCTCTTGCTTCTGGGACATCAAACATGAAGAGGCTGCTGTTCTGTAGAAAATAAATAAGTAGACATCAAAGATTTATAGAAACTTTTTTCAGAAACTTTCTCAATCTTCCTACATGGTAAAGACTGCAGTACTGACATGTGCTCTGAGGAGCAAGGAACATGTGACTAAGATTTTTTCCCTTTGGATCTTATGCTATGTATATTTATTCATTTGTAAATTTCAATTAAAAACTATCAAAATAATTATTTTTACATCAACCTGCTCTGAATCTTCATTTACAAAAGATTATCAAAATAATCTTGTCATTCACCTTATATTCAAGAATGAGATTTACATTTCCTATAGAAATTGGAAAATAAGCCATGCCTAATCAAAAATGATCTTTTGGTGAAATATTATACCAAGTGTTTCCTTGCCCAAGGACATCATAGCACATACTGGTGTAATGAAGAGAATGTCTGGGGGGAAAACAACCCACCACCAACAACAATGATTTGCTTTGTTCTTTATCCTCTAAGTCGGAAGAGTTACCAAGCTATGTATAAGAATGCAAATGCTAAGCAACCTAGGGGAGCAAACTTCTAACCAAAATTATGTGGATAAAAAATGTATAGAAAGTAAAACTGTTAAAAAAAAAAAAAGAAAAAACCAAGAGAAAGAAAGAAATTCATAAAAGAACATGAGTAATTTATATAATTTGACTCGCTCTGTCACACCAATTGCTCTAATTTCTATTTCCTTTTGATAGAACTGCCTTTGCCTGCAAAATTCTCCCATGATTGTCATCTTCATTTCTATGATTCTGTGTCCCCCCAAAACACATGGCCAGTAACTCCTGGAGAAATAAGCCATTTCATATTTCTGAAAGTTATTAGATCCTGAGACATGGCACATTTTAGAATATAAAAGTATTGAAAAAGAAAAGTTCTTACCCTGACAACTTCAGAATAATTTTTGCTAAAAATATGCTCATGCTTTTATTCCCTAAATTCATTAATTTACCTGTCACAAGTCACCATCTTGTTCTACAGATCCAATAACAACTAGAAGATGCAACAACTAAAACAAGGACTCACAGAACGTCTCCAAACTACCTGCTAACGGAATCAGATTCCAAACATCACAACCAAAGTCTCAGCATTCCCAGCCCTCACAGTAATGGTACCAGTGGCATTTCTTCAGTAAAGTACCACATGATTTATAATAAAATATGCAATATTTGAATATACTGAATTCATAGAATTCATAAGAAAATTCATAACAGGAAAATCACGTCCAAAGCAAGCCAGCTGTTCGAGATTGAACAAAAATGACAAGCTGTTTGAATTAATCATTTTCCTTCAGCTGTGTTGCTATGTAGTCAGTAATATAGTTTGTGATTCAGAGACAGACTGTAAACTCAATATCTAAATGCATTAATATCTTAAATTTTGTCTTTCTTACCAGCTAAAAAACTTCTATCAGAAGTAGTTTCTTTAGCTGTATGGGAATCCTATAGTATCAATCATATCAAGTTGTCCAAAATGCTAAATAAGATGACATATGAAAGAGATTAAACCACGCCATGAACACAATACACCCTCAGTATTGTGAGCTGGGACTCATGTTGTGGCACATCAGGTTAAACTGCCAAGTGGGACACCAAAAGGAATACCAGTTTAAATCCTAACTACTTTGTTTTCATTCCCAGCTCCCAGCTAATATCCAAGGTTTGCATACATAGTATCCCACCACCTGACACATACGGAAGATCCATGTGCAGTTCCTAAGTCCTGACTTTACCGGACCCCGGCCTCAGGTGTTGTACACATTTGGCACGTGAGGTAACAGATGAAAGCTCTCTCTTCCTCTCTGTCTTATGTTCTGTCTTTCAAAGCAACCAGTAAGTAAATATTTTAAAGATAAACATGTTAATATTTTCATTAATGAATTGAAAATACATTTAATATATTGAGAAATATTTTCTAGAATGTAGGGTAACTTGAAGTGCAAATATAGTTTGTCTATTTCATGCTCAGTAGTTGTACATTTTCTATAAATCTTTGAGGTGTTTATTTGCTTAAACAAAATTTTTAACTTAGTTTTATTCTATAGTCTTGAAATTTGCTATTGAGAACATCAGACAGTATCCATAGATTATGTTTGAATTTTAAAGATAAAATTGAGAATTATGGACTAGCATACAAAGATAAATAGATCTTAATTTTTTCAAATTTATTATTTTAGCTTATTTATCAGCATTGTTCAAAATAAACATTAGTAATCACTATTTCATCCATAAACCAGCACAGTATTTGGGCAGGCAAACAAAGAACTCTCTAGAAAATTAAATCCAGTGTTATGCATAAAGTTAAAAGCTTTTACTAACAACCGCACAATGCTCAGTTGATAATTTGAACTGTTTTATTTTAGTTGAAGACTGCACTGTAAATTGTTATTAAAGGGACTCTAAGGATTGTGGATGCTCATAGCATCTCAGAGTCCTTATTATTAACAAAAGCTACATAAAAGTATTACCTTGAGTTAGCACGCGAAACCGTCAACCTCACTCTACAATGTCCTCATAATCAGATTTCCAGTGGTACCTTCAGATTTTGTGGCCCTCAAATGGGTGTCTGTCAAATCCTATTCTACAGTGTTTTATTTCTTAATTGATCTGCAGCTAACTGACACCAAAAATTCAATAATATCCCTCCCAGACAGAAATGTTCATTTCAACTCTTAGTAGGTGCTACAGCTAGCCCTGATTCAGCCTGCCAACATTGCTAAGGCACTGAATCAGACACTGTCAAAAGCAACAACTTGAGCCAGCTGATCTATTTGGTCTATGTAAAGCTCTTCCCATATAGGATGTGCATGCTGATTTTCCCCTTGGAAAACTCCTTAGAAATTTCAAAAGATTGAATGCCTCAAAAGTACTCCCTCTAGACAGTACTTGATTTTATCTGGGCAGCTAACCTTTTACTGACACAAGAGTGGTCACCAATAAATCTCAGATTGTAATTATTCACTGGCACTTCATAAGCCCTGACTACTCCTTTTGCATCATCAAAGTCTTTGAAGTTGAATAAGGGTACATATTTAATTTAGATGAAAGATTTCACTCTGTATGTACTTGAAATACATTTAGGAAATGGATGGGTTCATTTATCCCAGAGCCATTTTTCTTACTTCTTGGTGATGCAGGTGGCATTTAAATGGCAGTATCATGGGCTCTGAATGTAAGACCAAGAAAGCAACTGCACTTGTATTTTTGGCCATAATTCACAATCTAAGACTCTCAGTGTCTACCAGTATAGAGTAACAGGTTCAACTGTCAGTCCAATTCAGCAAATAAACCACAAAATAAATCATTCAATCAAACTAAAGGAACTATGAACTCGCGGTCATATAGGCAAAAAGCAAAGCATAACTTCCATGAAGAAGAAAAACAACCTTCAGCAAATATCAAAAGCTTATCAATAAATCTGAAAGTTGTTATGGTGCACTAACAAGAACAGTTGAGTGCCAAGGAAGATTTTTTAATTCTGGGTTTTGTTTATTTATTTGTTTGTTTTATTTATTTGTCTAACTTAGAAGGTGTGTACACACAAAGAAACTGACAGACAAATCTTCCATCCTCTAATTCATCTCCCAATGCTTACTTCAATCAGCGTTTCTCCAGGCTAAAGCTAGGGTCCTGGAACTCAGTCTGGATTTCCAGCAAAGGCAGGTGCCAATGACCCATGCCTGGTCTATGACCAGCTGCTTCCAGCAAGAGCATTAGCAGGAAGCTGAAACTGGGGGCAGAGCCTGACTTGAACTCTGGTACTTCGATACAGGATATGGACATCCCAATGCTGGCTTAGCCACTGCATCGAAACCCATCCCAGACTGTACTTCAGTATGTGAAGTTTTCTAATCCAAGACATTATTAGTTTTGATCTGTGACTTTGAAACTGAAACAGTTCCCCAGCTGCTATTTCAGCCTTTAGATCTTAGCTTACACAGTATTCCCTAAAGTCTACCGTCACCCTCCAAATGAGATTTGGTCCTATGTTATGTATTCTCATAACAGTCTCCACTTTCACATTATGCTCACCATAATTAAGATCAATTATTTGTGCACTTTTCTTAGTTTTTATCCTCTCTGCTGGATTTTATACTTCAGGAAGCAGAGACAATGCCACTATTGTGTTCTCTGACATTCAATATTTATAGAATTGAATAATTGATACTTGGTGACTGACTCTCAAATTAACACAGAATATCATAGGTGAATTAAGCTGAAGTACAGCTACTCCAACCTCTATTTTGATGTTGGAATATGCTCTCAAAGGGCTGAGCTGATGATCATCTGGCTACTCTTTAAACACATGCAGTCAAGGGTAAGCACATACTTTGTGAGACATAGGGTTCTCTTTCATTACTTGCGAGATATTACTTCTATGGAGTGCCTTCCTTTAACTTTTCCATGTGTCAATTTCCACCCAGGAAACAATTGAGGATGAAATCCATTCCTTCCACACATAGGGGTTAAGTGTCACAAATTAGCCACAGTGGGTTCACCTAAGCCTTCCTCAGGGATTAAATCTTTGGTTTTCATCATAAAATCTGGCTCTAGCCTTCCTCACACTTTTTGTTTCTTAATTCCATTTGTTTCATAGCATTTCAGATGTGAGGTGATACAGACAGCAGTGAAATTATTATCTTATTCACTTGGGACAGATGATTTTGTATGTATAGTTAATCATGCAATATTAGTACTACATTGTTTACAATAAAGTTGGATCTGTTAGGCTTGACCCACACTTGGCAAGACTGCAACAACTCCCAGAAATCTAAGAACTTTTAGCTGCTGTAAGTTTGCAAGTAATTATGTTTAACTTCCGTTGCCTTAATATAAATATATGTGTGTAGATATGTATATGTATGTGTATATATATATGATACAGTACATATAAGAACATATTTAGCTATATTTATCCCATTTGGCATACAAGATATCGGTAGTGTTGGTTTTTGCCTTTTCTTTTTCTTCTGCATTTTTTAATTTACTTCAAAATACCCACAAACAAAACCAGATGTTCTTGAGATGCTTGATCACTCCAAACACTCAGGTTCTAAACAGCTGTCTTGTTCTGCAAATGGCAGCAATGAAGTTTTTACGTCAGTGCTGACATCTTTACAAAGCTCTGAAGAACAAGTTCAGGAGGCCAGTGTGCCAAAGTAATCTAAACAGTCACCGCAAATACTGGCATTAGTATTAGCATGACTTTGAGTCTTACATATCCCGCTTCTGATCCAGTTCCCTGCTGATGCTTGGAGGAAATCAGCAGAAGCTCTGGTATCAGCCAGGCCCATTCCTATAACTGCGACCATTTGGGGAGTGAACTAGTAGATGGGAGCTCTCTTCCCTCTCTCTATCTCTTCCTTGCTCCTCCTCTATATAATTTTGCCTTTCAAATACAGAAACCCTTTTCTCTAAAGAATCAAAATCAAGAAGAATACATCAATCCTCTGAATCCTCAGCCATCTGTGGCTTCTGCTGCTACTACAGCCTTGTGATATCACCAGCATTTCATTTTTTTTAAAGATTTATTTATTTTTATTGCAAAGTCAGATATACAAAAAGAAGGAGAGACAGAGAGGAAGATCTTCTGTCGATGATTCACTCCCCAAGTGACCACAATGGTTCGTGCTGTGTTGATCCAAAGCCAGGAGCCAGGAACTTCTTCCAGGTCTCCCACACGGGTGCAGGAACTCAAGGCCTTGGACCATCCTCAACTGCTTTCCCAGGCCACAAGTAGGGAGCTGGATGGGAAGTGGGGCCACCAGGATTAGGAGCGGGGCACATCCAGTGTGTTCAAGGAAAAGATTTTAGCTGCTGGAGTATTGTGTCGGGCCCATATCACCTCCATTTCTAATGCCAGCGTGAATCCATCCCATACGCCTATGGCTGCGTCTCATAAGGAACAACAGGAACAATGAAGAAACTCTCCTTCATGATCATGACTCACCTCCTGCTTGTTGTAAGCTTTCAAACTATACTATGGGAACTATTCCAGAAAACTATGTTGCCTTTCCTCTGAGCTCTCAAATGTCCATGTTTCCACACTTGGAATTACTCTGATGACACCTTTAACTGGGTTCACAGGGCTGAATTTGTTTGCTTTTTTTGTCAATTTCCACAAGGAAATGAGCACGTCATATAATATTTCTGTTTATGTGTTCATTTATTTATGTCAAAGGAATACATTTACATAATTTTATAAGTTTAATATTTTACAAATTAGAGTAGGAATAATAATGTCTTCTGTTTCTGTATTCCCTAGTCCTAATCAGCACATAAGGTAATTTTAATCTCTTATGATTATTCTTTTCTGCTATTCTCTTCTTCTAAGTAAATAAAATCTTCTATATTTTGAATCTTCCAATTTTCTGTTATCTAGTGTCTTCTAATAACATAATAGAGTTGATTTTGTTATGTGAACAGCCATTTTTCTTTTTTTCACCCACTTTTTACCAACTTCTCAGTTAGTTATACAATTTTTATCAAAGTAAACTTAATGTATATTTTGTTGTTAGTATATTTTGTGGAAGTTCAATCATATAAAATAATGCTATAAAATACATTCTCTCATGTAATCATGATTTTTCTGAAGTTAGCAATTACACCTCTTATCAGTTAATTCTCAAATTCCAAACATAACTTTAAATGTATACCTTATTATGGTAAAACACATATGGTAAGCTTTCCCATGTATTAACTTGCATAAAAGACACAATAGATTTATATTGTGCAACATGTTTTGAAATACATATAATATACGGAACTGTTTCATCAAGCTGATAATTTTTTTTAAATATATTTATTAATTAATTTATCTATTTCAAAGAGCAGCTGAGATAGAGGGAAGGCCCAGGAGGTAGACGTCTCATATGCACAGGTTCACTGTCCAAGCAGCTGCAACAGCTAGGTTGAGCCAAGCCACAGCCAGAAGTCAAGAATTCCACTGGGTCTTTTACAGAAGTGGCAGCACCCCTACTACTTGGGCTGTCATTTGCTGCCTCCTTGGTACATTACCATGAAGCTGCCCTCAAACTGGCACTCTAGTGTGGGATGCCAGCCTTGAGAGCTAGAACACAATGAACAAAAATGCTGGCCCCAACAGACAAGGTCTTATCACCAACTGTAACATTCTCTCCTGCTCTAATTTCTACTTGTTGAGAGTTTATTTTCCTGAAAATTCTCTTCCTCTTACTTCCATTCTGGCCCTGTTTCTCAGATCCTATGTCATACTCCTTCTTGGCTTAATTTACTTCAGCTTTTATTTTTACCGATTTTCAAAATTTTATTAGAAAAGTAGTAATACATAACCAGGCAGAAAGTGATCTTTCATCCACTGATTCATCCCTGAAATGACTTCAATGTTGGACCATATGTCAGGCCAAATCTTAGAGCCAGGAACTCGATGCAAGTCTCCTATGGAGGTGATGGGGACTCAGTTACTGAAGCCATCATCTACTGCCTCACAAGGATGTGCTTCACTAGGTATCCAGAACTGGAAGAAGAGTTGGGACTCCAATGCAGACACTCTGATACGAGATGAAGATGTCCTGAATGGTATCTTGGCTACTGTACCAAAATTCAGCCTTCCACTTCATTGCTTGATCTCATGATAGGCAAGGTTTTAAAGACATTAAGTGAACATTCTTCTTTTCTGTCTTCACACTTGATAGTTTAGCTAACTGTGATTGTCTAGATTGGGAATTATTGCAAATCTTACGAATTGCTCTACTGTTTTCTGGGATTAAATATTTTTCTATTAGAAAGCCAAAAAGCTGGTGATACTAGATTTATGTGCTAGGACTCTCTTCTCTCCTACTCATTTTTTTCTCTCCCCTCCAATTCTGTAACTGCCTCTTTCTCTGTTTCTCATTTTCTCAGACATTTAAGGATTTACTTTCTAATCCCTATTATTCTAAAATTTCATGATCTGTATCATCAGTACTGCCATTTAGTCATGGTGTTTTTCCTGGGCTCCTAAGTGAATTCCTTCAATCTGAAAACTATGTCCATATGTCTTAGGAAATGTGTTACTTCTTTTAAAATTTTTCCACTTTTTTTTTCTGTTCTTTATGAAAACTCAGATTGGTGAAAATATTGTTTCCTTAGCTGTCCCCACAGCTTTTCACCTTCTGTGCTTTAATGCTACTTCTGAGAAGATAGCCTCAAACACATATTTCAAAAATGTTATTGATTTTAAGGTTTTTTGGATCGTGCTTGCAGATTTCAAGAATTCTGTCTTTTTCAAGGAACACTTCCTTATTAAAGAATCTTGTTCTTGTTTCAGATGCATTATCTTCTGAAAAAAATTCAAAAGATTTACTTATATATTTGAATCGTTGAATTTTAGCACTAGAAAGCTGGTTATAATGAAACATGAGACTATAAGTTTTCACTCCATGTTTGCTTGTACCTTTTGATTTTAAAATGCATTTTTAATTTTACATTTTAAAAGCTGTTTTAGATGTTGTGGTGCAGCATGCTGAGCTACTGCTTGGGATAACCACACTCCATGTGAGAGCACCAGGAAACACCTGTGCTTCCAAGTCAGCTTCTTGCTCATGTGCACTCTGGGAGGAAGCAGGTACTGGCTAACGTACTTGGGTCCCTGTCATTCACCCATATGGGCAATCTGTATGGATTTTTTGGAGGTTCTGGCTCCTGGCTTTGGCCTGCCAGATGTGAGCCAACAGATGGAAAATCTCTCTCTTCTTCTCCTCCTTTTCCCTCTCTCTCACTTTTCTCTCAAATCCATGACATTACATAAACCATAAAGAATAGCTTGATTCAGTAGCTTTCCTTCTTATGAAGCAGTAAAACTACACTGCCTACACAGTGTCTAGAACCTTGACTCTCATGAATACTTTCACATGCATCTTTAATTTTGAAATGACCATCAGAATAGCTTGAGTTTCAAAGAGAGAAGTTTGTTGGAGAAATTGAACTTCTCTTGTACTCTCAAGATACTTTTTCTAGGAAAAATGTTGAATATGAAAGCAAAACTCTCAGCAGGTGATAATAATCTTGGTTCATAAAAGAGCAATCAAGAAAAACGCATTCATTTGCTTCCAAAGCTAGCTGCAGTTACTGTCAGATATGTGAGCAATGTTCCCATTTTCAATAATGATTAAATAAGTAATTGTTTCATTAGTCTTAATCATGGGGTTTACTATAATCTAGGCTTCAGGAATAAGCATATTAATTTGTCTGATTAATTTCCTTCCAGCAATAATTTCAGTTAATGGGATTGATAAAGACAATCTACAGAAAATGTAACATTCCTATTATTATTAAAGTTATGAATACAAAAACATGTAATTTCCAAAATGGAAAATGAAAAATAATGGAGTAGGATAAATCTAGCCAATTTGCATAATAATACTTGTAAACCTTGATATATAATTTATGGTCAATGAATCTGCTTCAAGTAAAACTGCTTGACTTTGACCTCACACAGACATGATGTTTACACTTCATATTCAATACTGTAAGGTCTCATTGCATTTCTTTGGTTATAAAGAAAGTAAAATTACTCCAGACCTACTGTGCAATATGATTTTATGAATAATAGTTACTTCCTTGAGGCAAAACCATATTGCTTTGTGGGCATTCAAATGTATGGTGAAAAGCATATCTATAAAGTGCTGAAACCAATTTCGACAAAGCACACACAAAAAAATCCAGCTGCATTATTTTTAAGTCACACATTGAATACTTAACTCTTCTCGGTTGTATTTACAAAGGTATACCTCATTGAAAGGAAGGAAATGAGGGCAATGCTGTAGCACCAACAAAAATCAGGATAGGCATGAATTATTTATATTTAAAGGTTTGTCCTACTTAGGATTCATAATATACCTTATTTTACAACAGAAAGAGAAATTACAGCTCAATTTACTAAAATAATTATAATCATAATCACATCTGCTCTTGAAGACTGTCAAACATCTCCAGAGTGTGCTGCATACATTTCCTTTACGAGATTCCCTCTTTTATGAGTTAATTAAACAATTTCACAGCGTTATGTGTTCAACTATTCTGCATGGCATATTGTTTGTGCTGAACATTCCGTTTAATAGCTCTATTCTTCAAACAGATGTTCATTTAAATTTTTTTTCACAGATTTTATTTGAAAAACAATTAGGGCATTTATCCTCCAACATCATCACCTTGCTTTGGATTTGAAGCAGCTCTGTGTCTACCTCGTGGAAAGCTTGATGTGGCTTTTGATTTTCAAACGGACACAAAGCATAAACACATTAACAAATGTCTCAGGTCAGTGTGTAAGTCAGCCTGAGCAAATTATCCCCAAGTGACAGTTCCTGAAAGTTATCTTTGTATTAAAGCACATCAGTAAGAAGGTGTCTCAAAGACACGGAAAATAAAAAGTGCAGAGTGTTACATTTATCCGTCTACTCCTTTTATTTCTATGAATTATTTTTATATACTTCAAAGCAAATTGGATTCATCATAGACCAGAGTCATACAAAAGACAAAAGAATAAAATAGATGCAAAACTCCTGCTACTTCATTTATCAAAAATAAGTGGGGGTGGGGGGGAAGGGAGGTCAATTATTCACCAAGACATATTTTTTCTGAGAAAGTAAATGAGCATTATTATCAATTGGGTTATCTCACTACAACGTTTTAAAGCATGGAAGTGCCATATGCTTTGAAGAGGAACTTTCTCTCTATGGTCTACTCAAGCCTAATTTTACACAGAGTAAATCTCTGCCTAGGTTTGCTTCGTGCAACTTATGTAATAGATTCTGTTTATTCTCTGTGTCTTCAAAAGCTATAGCAAAGAATCAGATGCATTCACCAGCGTAGATGTTACATCTCAGGTGGCAAAGAACCTACCGTCTTTGGTGAATACTCTCATTGAAATCAAGCTAGAATTACTCACACATAAATGAGCGTAGTTGCAAGGAAGCACATTTTGTTCTTACTTAATGATTTATAAACACCCATGAACCTCTGAAAATCTCATCTATGTTCACATGGATAGAAACGCAGTGATAAGAAAAACGAGGAAACCATATTTTCAGAGCTATTCTTCCTCTTATTTTTCTATTTTCTTTCTTGTTGAAAGCTACAATTTAGTTCTGCTGGGAAAGACAATACTAACATTTTGGCAAAAACTAATATTTACAAAATGAGTCCATAAATATATGCAGGTGTAAGATGTACAAAAGTTTAAATACTTTAAAATTTTAGGAAAATGAAGCCACAAATCCCCAATTTCTTCAGCTAATACAGGAAAGATTCAGCAATGAGTCTTAAACTTTTTTTTCCAAATCTTCTGACACCTCTAAATGAGAGAGAGAACATGATTGTAAAACTAGCTTAGGAGATACTATTTGGGGGTGGAGGGAACAGTTCGCAAAGGATGGGCTCCTTGAATGCATTGCAAGCATTTTTTTAAGACTTAATTATTGGGCCCGGCGCGATGGCGCAGTGGTTAAGGTCCTCACCTTGCACGCCTGGGATCCCATATGGGTGCTGGTTCTAATCCCGGCGGCCCTGCTTCCCATCCAGCTCCCTGTTGCCTGGGAAAGCAGTCAAGGACAGCCCAAAGCTTTGGGACCCTGCACTTGTGTGGGAGACCCGGAAGAAATTCCTGGATCCTGGCTTCGGATCTGCATTGCATTGCATTGGCCGTTGCACTCACTTGGGGAGTGAATCATCGGATGGAAGATCTTTCTGTCTCTCCTCCTCTCTGTATATCCGCCTTTCCAATAAAAAAAAAAGACTTAATTATCTTCATTTGAAAGTCAGAACTACAGAGAGAGAGGGTAATAGAGAGAGGAATTCTCAACATTCTATTGCGGGCACAGGCAATGCTTTATTTTCTTTATTCTAGGGCAACTTTGTTTACAATGTATTAAATATTTCACTCTTCGTCACAAAAAATCATGTTTTTGATTAGCTATTTCATATTTGTTTTTTATATCACTGATTTATTTTTAAATTTAATTTCATTATTAAAGGAACCTAATTTCACTGATTGTTTCTAGAATGTCTTGGCTTTGACTTCTTCAGGATTTGGTTTGCTTATCTTTCCTCTGTTCTTTACTTGGAAGTTCACAAGTACAGTTTTTGGCTCTTTGATTTTTCTGGTGTGGCAACATTATTTCTGGTTTTATATAACTGTGTTTTTGCTATAAATTTCTCAGCAAGTGAATTTTCCATATAAAAGCAATAGCAATACAGAGTGCCCTAGTAGCTGACAATCCACTGAGCTAAAGAGTGAATATACCACAGACCAGGAGCTAAGTGTACAATGCTGAATGAGAAACGTAAGTCACCATGAAGGATATAATAAAAGTGGACTACAGATAACAAATGTATCATCAGACAAATATGAGAGGATGCTACATATCCAGATATTTTTTGAGTAATACTGTTTCTCAATCAGTATCAATTAGATGTGACTTTTGTTTCCAAATTCAGAAGAGTAAAGATGATATAAACATTATTTTTAAAATGCATTTAGCTTTTAATTGTACTAGAAGTTAACCATTGTTGTTGGCATTTTACGGAGGAGATGACTAAGACTTACAAAGATCAAGTAAACAGGCATATTAGCAAGAGATGGACAGAGTTTCCAAGTAGCATCCTCCTTCCACTTCATCAAGGCTTCTTTAGAAATCCAGAGACTCTGCTAAAAGCTTCCTGCCTTCATCACATTATATTGTACAACCAGAGGATATTTAATAATGGAACCAACTGCAGATATTTCCAAGAAATGTTCCATCAGTTCAAATTCTCTGTTGATAGTGAGTCTAATGTTCAAATTTTGATTGGAAGAGTCAAAATCACACAGTGTGCTCATTGGAGAATATTCTATTATTGATTGATTGGGCAAAAGTAGGGTGGAAGTCAGATGGGTAAAGGATTAGTGAAAAACTACAAGGAAAAAAAGTTACATGCTTCAGGGAGCAGCTCTATCTTCACTGAGAAGCAATATTGCATAAATGAGCATTTCTTCCAGCCTCAAAGCTAAAACTGCTGTGGTCTGAAGGCTGCCTTCCCCTCTTTCCCAAATGATGACTTGTTTCAAGTTCCTTTGCAGCACTATCCGAGCCCTTCCCCCACAAAAAGCTCCACCAATAAACAAAAGACATGCTGTGGGCTTCATCTACAAACGGGCTCCTCGCAGGAACTGCCAGGCTCTGTTGTCTCCTTATCTTTGCCTCACTGCTCCAGGCAGACAGCAGTCAGCCCCATGTTGCCATCAGCAGAAGAGAGTGAACAAAGAAAATCCCAGAGCCCAAACTGTTCAAAAGCTTCTCTGCAAAGACTTGGAGGCCAGTGAATTTTCAAAAACTAAGACTTTCTGCTTTAAAATGAAGAGGAACCAGAATGCACATGAGGCAGGAGATGTCAGAGTTTTAGAGGGAGTGACAGTGACTGAAGCCTTGTGGGAGGTTCGGGACCAGGAGGACAGGGCTCAGCTCAGAGGAGCCATGGGGAAACAGCAGACTTGCCACTTTTTGTCACACATGTTCACCACATGCAAATTCTATTCCAGATGCAACCAACCTAACCTAACAAATCACAACCATGGACAAAACCCAGCTCTCTCTGACCATTTTTAGTCTATATGGTAGAAATTGTTTAAAAACCATTAATGTGACAGAAGTGTACCTAATTAACACTCTCCTAATACCCCCGCAAATAACAAACCTGCTGTGGAGAAAAAATGCATTCACACTTCCTTATCAAATTAGGGCCCCAAAATGCTCCCAATTAACTAAAAATCAAAGTGACAGCAAAATGAATGCATTTATACTGTCAGCTAAAGGTACAGTCACACAAGCAGATCACATACAGGAGCTGCTGCAGTTCTTACAGGGTGGGACTTCGGGGGATTTTATCACTAATGCCCAGAATCTGATGGTAATTGATCTCAGAAGCAGCTGCCTCTGTCTCTTGCCAGCAGACACACTAGGGTGTTATAGGACTTGGATGATTCTAAACAAGCTAATTTATTAAAGCTTAGAAGAAAAAGAATGTGGTTAATCAGCAGTGGTCAAGTTAGGCTGTCTTGGTGATCCTTTGCCACCAAACAAAACAATCACACAAATCCTTGAAAATAAAATGGTGGTTGAGATTAGTTCTATCTTCTGCAAAACTTTCAAAGGCTAGTAATTAGCAAACTTACCAGGACCAGTGCAGTGCTGTAGGTAGGACCAGATGCTGTAGGTAGGACCAGATGCTGCCCTGTGCCACCAGCATCCCATACAAGCTGCCAGTTCATATCCCAGTTTTTCCACTTCTAAACTGAGTCCCTTACTGGTCACATGGGAAAGCAGTGAGGATGCTCTAAGTTTTTGGGCTCCTGTACCCAACCAGGAGATACAAAAAGAAGCTCCTGACTCCTGGCTTAAGAACAGCCCAGCTCTGGCCATGATGACCACATGGGGAGTGAATCAGTTGATGGAAGACCTCAGTGACTCTCCCTGTGTCTCCATAATTCTGACTTTCAAGTAAAATAAACAAACATTTAAAAAAAAGAAAAATAAACCTTTTTTCCCTAAGATTAATGTAATTTGAAAACTTATCTATATGTTAGAAGGACAGAAAAGTAATACTTACCCAATAGTTCAGCTTAGAGGTTTGCAACTTCACTCTTATTTCCATTTTTTTTTTTTTTACAACTGTGGTCTTTTGATTCTAAGAATGTTGAACAATTAAGTGTCTTGATTCAACCACCTTATTAATAGCATAGCAAACTGGTAACAGAGAAATATCCATATTATGATAATTGGCTAAATGTGGTCTAAAATAACAACAACCACACTTTGTCATGACTGCTTTCCATTCTAGATCAAGATTGTTTTTTTTTTAATGAGCATTTCAGGTTATAGCACAGAGAATGACACTTCCTCTAATTATAGCTAGCTCTCCCTGAAATTACCGAAGATTTCATTGATTGCTACCCAGGTGGTGGATGCTCTGTCCCATGTGTGGATGGCTTAGCAGCTTGGTGTATTTGTTTACTTAATGAAGTATCTGGAGGCCTCTACTGGCGTTCAGGAAAATATCAACTCAGTGCAAGACTTTTAAAAGGATTCCAAGCAGAAAAACCTTCTTTACTTGTAAACTTCACTCCGAAATTGTAATTGTACAATTCTTATAATTTCAGTTACTGTGAACACCAGTAAGCTGGTTAGTATCATTTCCTAACACCATCTTTTTTAAGGGACACTGAATAATCATATGATTCTCTGCATTCTCCACTCTGGCAAATGCCATTCAGGCCTGCCCACCTTCGCCACACTTTAACTTGAAGATTATTATTTTTATCCTCTGTCAGCTTGTATCATGTCTGAACTTCCCATTCTCCTGGGACTAGGACAACTTTTCAAAACGCTAGTTGCTTCTTTTTTTTTTTTTATTTGATAATGAAAACTCTACTTTGTTATAAATTAACAGTGCTGCATCCAGTGGAAGCAAATCAGTTTATGCTATGCATCTCTCGCATTTTCAGTCTAGTACAATCAACAAATATCTGAACTACAACAAGATGATGCCAGAAGAGATAAGTGGAAGACAATAAAATCTGGGACAGACACTAAAGCAATTATAAAGTTATTTCTACAATATATAAGAAAGAAGATAATTACCATTAATCATGACCTTGTTTGATGTCATACTTGTTGTAATTTGCTACAAAATACCGGTAATACATGACATTTCTTTCCACTATTTAGCACCTTAGAAAATTCACCATCATATTTATAATATACAACCCCAGTATTCATTCATCTCTGAGAGAAAAAGGAAGGAGAAAAGGAAAACAAAGAGCCAAGAAGCATAAGAAAAAATGTAATGAATGGGCTGGCAACGAAGTTTCAAACTGGAACTCTGAGACACAAAATGGGAGATAATTGTTGACAGGTAACTGCTGGAACATCATGGGTCTAGCCCTCCGAAAGCAGAGACTGAGACTACAATTTTTCTGCAAGTCATTGTTTAAAAGCAGGCTGTCAGAAAAAAAAAAAACAAGAATGACAAAAGCAGGATACACAAACCTCTGTCCAAAAGCTTATAGAAAATTGAAATGAACAGATGAATTTATTTTGGAGCAGAAAAATTGGAAAATCTATGCCTATGAGAGATCTTCAAAACATTCATGGAGACATAATTTCTGAGAAAAAAAATGAGTGTATTTCAAAATGGTTTTTGTACTAAAACTAATGTTTTAAAATTCTATATTCTACAAACTTTTTGAAGTGGCTTCAGAAAGCAGGGGATCTAAGCAAAGGATAGGGTACAGATGCTTCTCACCTCAGCCTGACTACAGAATTGGGCCAGACTGCTGTCTCCGCCCTGGAGGCAAGGAGTGGCTATTTAGTACCCACACCTCTCAACAGACAAAGTTGGGGATGCTTGGGACTCTCTGCATGAGGGCCTCTAGTTGCCTAAAGGATCCCAAGTGGGAGTCGTGATTCGCAGCAACAACGTCAGCCTTCAAAGGGATCCTCAGGTTCTGAGAGAAACATCACAGTGTGCTAAGCCATATGATGCTTATATGGCATTTATTGGAATAAATGTTCAATCTCACATCAAACAAAATTGTAAAGTCTGGTAAATTTAAAGACTAATGAGAAGCTATTATCATGTCAAAAATAAAAGATACATTGTAATTTTCTTGACCATTCTATCAATCTTACTTATTAGCAGAATTTTAAAAAAAAGGATGAATGGATAATAATGTTATTATTTGAATGACTAATAACAAACAATATTCCCTCCATACAAAAAAAAAGCAAACTCTTATAGTGCAAGAAATAGAAACTGCTCCTTGATGTGAACCATCCAGCTTTTGGCCAAGAAAGGGATTTTTAGGCAGCAGATGGTATCTGGGGGGCAACTTTTATTATTTCACACGAGTTTTAGAATATTTCAATTCAACTCTCATTTTCCTCTTTTTATTTTAAAATCCATAAATTTCTTTACTGAATGTTGGGTATGGAATTAGAACATTTTGTTAGAAAGGAAAATTGAGATTTTACTTGGTCCAGTTCCAGTATGAAGCTTCAATGACCTATTTAAAAAGCAAAAAGCACATATTTAAGAATCAATTGTGCATTTGCCATGCCACACTTGGACATTTATTTTTTTAGGTTATGTCAGAAAGGAGTTTTGAGTAAGTCCTAATAGTATCTTTTTTTTTAAGATTTATTTATTTTTATTGAAAGGCAGATACACAGAGAGGAGGAGAGACAGAAAGAAAGATCTTTCGTCTGATGGTTCACTCCCCAAGTGAGTGCAACGGCTGATGCTATGCAGATCCTAAGCCAGGAGCCAGGAGTAATTCCAGATCTCCCCCATGGGTGCAGGGTCCCATGCTCTGGGCTGTCCTCAACTGCTTTCCCAGGCCACAAGCAGGGAGCTGGATGGGAAGCAGGGCCACCGGGATTAGAACCGGCGACCATATGGGAACCCCGGACATGCAAGGTGAGGCCTTTAACCACTACACTATTGTGCCAGGCCTGTAAATCCTAATAGTATCTTTTTTTTTTATTGTTGTTTACATTGTATTATGTGATACAGTTTTATAGGCACTGGGGATTCCCCCCACCCCTCCCATACCCCTCCCCCCATGGTGGATTCCTCCACCTTGTTGCATAACCACAGTTCAAGTTCAGTTGAGATTCGTTCCTTGCAAACACATATGTAGCATAAAGTCCAGCGTCTTATTGTCCAGATAAGTTCAGTGGCCTCTTGGGGAGACCTTCTCTGGTCTGAAGATAGGGTTAACAGAGTAAATATCCGGTCAGTTAAAAGCCCCAACAAAACCTCAGTATCAATATACAATATTATGGAATTAATTGACATAGTATTGGGTAAACAATATGTTAAAAATAATGCAAGTTCCATTCTTCGAAACATCTGGGTTGAGACAGTATCAATGACAGGTTCAAAAAATAACCAACAACCAAACAAAAATTACAAGTTAAATCAAGGCAAACATGTGGTATCTGACCTTTTGGGATTCGCTCATTTCCCTTAGCATTATAGTTTCCAGTTGGGCCCATTTAGCCACAAAGAACTGCATTTTGTTTTTTTTAATAGCTGAGTAGTTCAGAGCCTGACCTCCAGTTTCCTAAATATTCCTCTAAATGGGCACTAGGGGCACTAGACTATCTTGACTGAGGTTCAATACAAACCCGTAGGTTGCAGATGTCCTTGCATTTGTCATCTAATCTCTCCCAGTCTGGGCTTCATCCTTTACTTTTCAAAAATGTAGAGATAACATTATCTACCATCCAAAGTTGTTAAGAAGATAATATGGCAATTTAACAAAGCACATAAAACATCTTGTCTTCTTAAAATATCATAAAGGGATTATGATCCAAATATTTGAAAACAAAAACCATGGGCATATGAAAGCCAGAAGGCTTGCACAAGTCTTTGAAAATAATTTAAATTTAAAATGTTATCTCAAAATGTTCAAGGAAGTTTTGAAAAACAAAAAACTGGAAAGCGTCCCAAAGGAGTTCAGTTATCAGGAAAATGTGATCTGACCGAGCACCAAGAGTCAGTGGGTGCAAGGCACAGGAAGAACCCTCAGGAAGGGCTCCATTGAAATGCCTGAGTCAGTCCTCAGAGGTGATTTCCAGAAGGGTTCATGTGTGATAATACACGCATGTTGGTTATATTGTGCTGTCATATAACCTTAAAAAAACAGCACCTTAGCTCTCCTTAAAAATGTGACACTTTTAAGATGTAGAACAGACACAGAAATGCACTGACCAAGAAAAGGAAACAATTCAAATAAGGTTGTTTCTACAGAGTTGGCCTAAAGTCATGACTGCCATTACAACTACCTGATATTTTAAATAATCATGTAATCTTATGAACCAAGAAAAACAAAAAACTAAACAGTATGGAAGATTCCTAACTCACTTATGTAATGCATAGATATTATTTTAGACAAAAATTGAATTTCTAATGACCTCCAGATTTAAATATCAAGTTTCAGGCATTCAGGTGTTTAAAGATCAAGGTGATTTGCTCCAACAGGAAGAGATACCAGAATTTCCTTGTGATGACAGAGTCAGGGTCAAAGAATTAGGTTTTGCATTCTTTTGTTCTGCAAACCCTATATTTCTTCTAATTGCAAGGACGTGTTTCCTCTTATTTCACCCTCCTTGGAGATACTAAACACTTAGTAACCTATTCTTTATAAAACCTTTTGACTTGTCTAAACCTGCAAGTTATTATTACTTTGCATGGGCAGCTTAGAATAGTAAGGTAAACCAGCAGAAAAATTAGGAGCAAGTCTAAATATGCTCAATCTTTGCTTTCTTAATGGTCATCACAATTTTTCAGACAGGAAGAATTCTTGTTTTTCAAAGTGATCTTAAAGTGGTAGTTAGAATTCCTACAAAACTTTCTAATTCAAACTTTTTAAAATTTAAATGTATTACTTAAATATACATCCTTAAAGATGAGATCACAATTTAAGACTGTAATATTTAATTACCTCCATTTTAGGCCATCATAAATCAAAGGATTATAATTCAAATGTATACTAATTTATTCTTGACCTTGGAGTTAATTACTAACCATCAGATGCTTTAATTATTGTTAGCAATGTGGGAAAATATCAAAAGATCTGTTGAAACCAGAAATAGAAAGGAGATTCATTAGTGCTGAGAAAGTCAGGAAAAGTTACTAACTGAACAATGAAGTAATATATGTACTTCATATGGCCTACAATGTTAACCCAAACAGCACACTGTAGAAGCCTTCAGTGTGCTGCTACTACCTGGCACACTTCCTTCCAAGAAATGATCCCTAAGTAAAACCTATTCTTCAGTCACAATACCAGGGAAGGCATGGCTAACAGAACAGAACACCTTCTTGGCCATACCTACCCACCACTCCACCATCCCCAACCCCAATACACTTGTGCGCGCGTGCGCGCACACACACACACACACACACACACACTATACTCTATCATCTACTTCCTAGTATTTTACTCCTTTCACCTCCCTGCTCAGAAAAACAAACAAACAAACAAACAAAACAGACACTAGTGCTACAGTCTCCCTTCCCAGTAACGTTACAGAGTGGAGCAGAGTTGTTCCTCCACCTCATACCTGACTAAATCAAGCAAAGCTCTGATTCTCCTGCCAGATTCAGGGCAGTAAGGCTGAGTGGGAAGCTGATTTTTCATCCATCTTCTGCCCAATGAAACAGAGGCCAAATTTGCTGGTAGGGTTTGTTTTGATAGCCCGGACAACCATAGTATCAATGAGATCCAGAAAATAACTGAGCCCCACCTGGCAGCCAAGAGACTTTAGAGAATGAGGTGGGGTTCATCCCCATTCTGCCTTGCACTCCAACCATCAGTATTGAATGGAGTCCAACAGGACCTTGGCCACACCTCCATCTGGCATCGGGAAATAAGAAAAGTGGGAGAAGAGGGTAGGTGGAATTGAGAAAAATGTATTCAAAGAAAATAACAGCTGAAACAGCTAAAACTGGAAAATACATAGACTTTGTGATACCAGAGACAGAGAAAGCCTCAAACAAAATCAACTCAACAACTCCCTGTCAAGGCATAGATAGTCTGAAAGCACAAAACAAAGAAACATTTTAGAAAAAGAATGAACATATTACCTACAGAGAAATAACAATTTGAATGACAGCAATTTTTCATCTGAAACCCAAAACCCAGGAAAAAAGCAGCAATATGTTTTTCAACCACTGAACAAAGTCATGCATTTTATATTTAGCAAAAAAAAAACACTTCAGAATAAAACAAAACTAAAGAATTTCTGTGATAAAGAAAATGGAAAGCATCCTTAGGAAATCCACACTTAGAGGGTGGTTAATGGAACTTCTATAAATAAAAGCAAAATGATAAATAAAAAGAAAGCTAGCTAACAGAAGTTCTATAAATAGAAACAAATGATAAAAGGAAGGCTTGCAACTTCAGAAAAGAACAATAATGACTATGCAAAGGATGAAAACATAAGTACAATATAATAACAAATAAGTTATATGAAGTCCTAAATTAAAGTTTATGGTTTATTGATGAACCACAATGCATATAGAGAAGATGCATAGGCTGTCTTTTAAAAGTGTGAAAGTAAAAGGAATTAAGTGAAGTAACATTGATGGCACTTCATGTACATATTGACTGCAGAATTTGGAGCTGAGATGAAATAAGTGGTTAACTGGCACAATAATTATCACAGAAATATGAGATAATGAACATAGAGCATATCGCATAAATTTTAACTAGTGATATTGTCCAGTGGTTATAATTATGGTTTTTAAGAGATTTATTTATTTGAAAGGCAGAGTGTTGGAGACAGGCAGTGTCAGAAAAAAGAGACAGCCAGAGAGAGAGAGACCTTCTACACATTAGTTCAGTCCCCAAATTGCCTGGACCAATGCCAGGAGCCTGAAACGCTGCTGCAGCCTCTTACACAGTGGTAGAAACCCAATGATCTAGCATCATCATCATCATCTGTTCGCCAGGCACATTCACAGGGAGATGGACTGAAAGTGGGACTCTGAGATGGGATGCCTGTGTTTCACAAGAACCACAATCTGTGGTACAACTCTCTACCTACTGTGCCAGTGCCTGCCAATGGAATTATAACAGTTTAATTTCAAATATATGTCCATTTGAAGAAATAAGAAGTAATAAAATAACAACAACAATGTTTTTTTCCTTTTATCTTCTTTATTTAGTAATTATGCAAGCAAAAAAAAAATCCATTAAATATTTTGAAATTACATACACTTGACTCATGTCCCATTCCTGGGGATAACCAAATTTATCATGCCTACTTCTAATATTTGAATTACACTAATTGCTAAGAATATTAATGCCTTGCAATACAAAAATGTATTATGAACTGTTATAAGTTCTTCACAAATATAATTTCATGTAATACTGATAATAATTATGTATTATTTACATTATTTCACTTAATATGATAAGTCTTCAAAAGTGCATAGGAAATAGATACTACCTAGAAATTATGCATGAATTCCAATCTTTTTGCACTGAAATAAACTTATTTTTAATTCCACTTTTCCACAATGCACTTTGCTACATAAGAAATCTTTCTCATTAATGATTAAATAAAAAGGAAGTATGAGAAGACAGGAAGAATATGAATGGATATCATGAGATTGTCACAGCTTGAACAAGTGGAGGATTTAGCCATTCCAGGGAATTGGACTCCTAGTAGGAGGGGCAGCTATGTCAAGGGCACTGTGCCAGATGGACACAACTTTGACGTCTTGTGCATCAAGGAGAGAAGGAGAAGAGAGTGATCCTGAGATAGCTGCCAGTATATAAACTGCTCTGTGAGAATCTCAGCCTTCACATTGGGAGTGAGCTGTCAGGGACTTCCACCTGGGTAGCATTTTGGCAGAGTGATTTAAGTCTGCTGAATCAACCACTACAAAATTGGGACATAAACTTTTCACAACTATATCTGTGTTGCTAAATTTTATTTGGGGGAAATTTGCTTGTTTTCGTTTTTTTAAAGATTTATTTTATTTTTATTCAAAGTGAGTTATACAGAGAGGAAGAGAGACAGAGAGGAAGATCTTCTATCTGATGATTCACAACTCAAGTGCCTGTAACGGCTGGAGTTGAGCCAATCTGAACCCAGGAATCTGGAGCTTCTTCCAAGTCTCCCACATGGGTACACAGTCCCAAAGCTTTGCGCCATCCTCAACTGCTTTCCCAGACCATAAGCAGGGAGCTGGATGGGAAGCAGGGCTGATGGGATTAGAACCAGCACTCATATGGGATCCCAGTATGTGCACGATGTTGTATTGCATCTAATACAAGTTTGGCCCATGATGAAGCAAAGTTTGCTTTCGTATTATCTCTTACCACAGAGGTGCTGTGGTACCTGAGGATCTTGTTAAGATACACATCCTTAGTAAGAAAGTCTAGAGCAAAGGCTCCATTTCTTACTTTCTGATGAACTCCAAGGTGATGCATCTAGAGGATGGCGAAGCAAATGAATGAATCACTCTAGTTTTCCTTATGTTGATAAGTTAAAAACACAAAAAAAGAACAATCACTCTAAAGCTGATCTAAGAATAGACTGCAGGAAGTTCAGGAAGAAGGAAGAATTTCAGTGAAAACCTATCTGAAAATAGGAAAATGCCACTGTCTACGACTAGTATAGCCAACAACTGTGGTGGTAAGAATTGGCCAGGTTTTACATGCACTTATGAAAAATGAACTTACAAAAAAAAAGGTTATTTCCAATGTATTGGGGATGTGAGAGAAGAATGTCAAGGATGACTGTAAAGTTTTAAGAGTCAGCAAAATGAAAGAAGTGAATTAAAAATTGCACAACTAATGAGTAGAGAGGCAGGGTTAAGAGGTAGAGTCTGAGCTGGTTATGTTTCCATTATAGCCACTTCTAGAAAGGGTCAATGCCACAGGGAGATACAAAGAAAATAGAATCATTTTTAGATGCTTCTTTTTCTATAGATGGATAGATGATAGGTAGATAGATAGATAGAAAGATAGATAGATAGAAACAAACACAGAAAATAATAATATATACAACTACAGTTTTAATTCTGCTGAATTTGCAATGGCAGCTGCAACCAGAAGGAAGCTTTACAATAACTAATGCCAAGGATCTAAGGACAAATCAATTCCACAATTGAAACAAATATATAACCTCTTAACTCATCTGCTCAATCATAAAACCAAATGGACCAAATAATCCAGGCAGCCTGAGCTATCTGGTGGTCTCTTGGGCATTTTGATCATTAGAATTCACTAGGAGTTTTCTCTGAGAATAAGGTGCTTAGTTGGATTTTATAGTAAATAGATAAATGGATTTGCATCGTACTGATGCTTTATTAATGAATAACAAAGTCCAATTTGATTCTATGTGTTGTATTGGGCTATGTGTACATAGGTGGGTGATTTGTTAGGAAAAATAACATCTGGAACATTACACTTCATGCTGTTAACTAAGTGACCTTGGGGAGACAATTGGCTGAAGGACGAGGGAAGAATGTGACAAAGGGGTGATACATCTGCAGATATTTATCTCTGGCTTATCTGAATTGTTCTATTACATGTTGGTTTTATCAGTTTTGGAGCACTGTACAGAAGAATGCACTTATAGGTCTTTTTACTCTTTGTCCCCCCAAATTACTGGTCTTCTCAGCAGAACTAAAAAATTGGCTAAGATATGCCCAAAAAGAAATTCTCTGAACTATACACTCTTAGACAGATTATCCCACCAGACCTCATGCAAATATATACAATTTCTTTCTATGGCTTTTTGTCTAGCAAATTTCTTCTTTTTAAAATTTATTTTTTTTTTTTAATGATCTTAGTTGATTAGGGTACAAAGTGTCAAAGGGCTATAGGAAAGTGGGTAATACCATTGTTTTCACACTAATATCTTTTATTCCCCTGTATCTGGGGTTGGGGGAGAAACAAAGGGAAAAGCCCCACCCAGTCTCCCACCCACCCAAGGTCCCCGATGGCCCTGTTCAAGCAGTTTTGATAGTTCAACAGGTCTGAATTGCTGCCAATTTCGCCGTTCCAATCACGATGAAACTTATTCAGAGTCCACTGGCTGACATAGTCTCAGAAGTTCAGTTGGAGGGATCTCCAAAGAAACTTCATCTGAGATAATCCCAAACCTGATTCTTTTTTTTTTTAATTTAAAGATTTATTTTATTTTTATTGGAAAGGCGGATACACAGGGAGGAGAGACAGAGAGGAAGATCTTCCGTCCGATGATTCACTCCCCAAGTGAGCGCAATGGCCTATGCTATGCCGATCCAAAGCCAGGAGCCTCTTCCAGGTCTCCCACGCCAGTGCAGGGTCCCAAGACTTTGGGCCATCCTCGACTGCTTTCCCGAGCCACAGGCAGGGAGCTGGATGGGAAGCGGGGCTGCTGGGATTAGAACCGGCGCCCATATGGGATCCCAGGCATGCAAGGCGAGGACTTTAACCACTGTGCCATCGCGCCGGGCCCCCAAACCTGATTCTTGTGTGAATTTGCCAGTACAGGGTCTGGTACAGTTCATTGCCCCAATCAGCTTATGTACATGCTGGTCATTGCAATTGCTGGGTCAGTTCTGTTTCCAGCCTTCCACATAAACCGATGGGTGTTGTAGTCCAGCTCAGTCCTACCCACTTCACACAAAACAGTGGGAGCTGCAGCCTAGTTGGATGGCCTCCCCATAACCCCCATCAGGCCTGCTCCCTACCCTGATTCCATGCATGCCAGTATGTACCACAGGCTTGTTCAGTCTGTACCACATCCCATTTAGGTCTCATACCTGTTAATGGGCATTGAAGCTAGTTCAACCCAACCAACCTACTATCCAGCCCACACACATACTTGCAAGTACCTTTCTGTCTAGCCACCCCTGCCCCTGACCTGGTTTTCGTGTTCTCCAGTGGGAGTAGTTACCCACGAGGGAGGTGCCCGCTATCTCCCTACTAGGCCACTCCAACTTCTGGATTATGCACTCTGCACGTGGTGCTGGCATTTAACTTAACAGAATTGGAGAGAATATAAAAAAATGGAACTGGCAAGGTCAAAATAGTACCACAACTTCTTCATACAACAAAAATAACAAGTGTTTATTAAAGAGAATGGAATGTGTTCATGAAGAACCATGGAGTCACCCCATTATAATATTTTTACTCAAGCCAAACTGTCTTTAAAGTAACATGACATAAGCTATATCACTAAAAAACAAACTTAACTGCTTTTAAAATATTTGCAATAATCACTCTATTCTTCTTTATTTCCAAGGAAACCCTCTGTTCCAGGAATTCATAGAAAGTCTTCCTTTTGTTAACATCAAAGCACCATGAACTAAGCAGCTTGATCTCTGCATATATCTGATTGCAAATTGTGTCTGTAATCCTGCACTTTTATAAATAGAATGAGCCTATAATAGACCTGCTGAGAATAAGTTGGCCGCTTAGTGCACACCACCCATGAATTTTTATACTAATTGCTTTTGTTCCCAAATGGTGTGTGGTGGAAAGATCTAGATAGAAGTTAGAATCTTAGTTGTACTACTTCCAACTAAGACTCTTAACATCCACTTAACTTATTTAAGTTATCTGTAATGCATGGATTAAAATATTTACCTCACAAAGATGCCTCTGTGGCTTAACAAGATACGAAGTTTGTGAAACTATCCAGTGTCAAGCATGAAATAATCCCACAACAAATGCTAATTAATTTTAAAGTATAATTCAGAAAGGAGATACATGAGTTAGCAGATCACAGTGGTAAAGACTTTAAGTAAGAGTAAGTCTGGCCTTTCATTAGGGAAAAAACAAAACAAAACAAAACAGATTTCAACCACTTTGGTAAAGTGTGATAGGAAGAAGATTTTAGTTCTATGTGTAATGTGCCTTGGAAAGCAGTGAAAGATGGCCCAAGTGCTTGGGCCCTTGCCACACGTGTGGGAGACTCAGAACTCCAGTCTCCCTGCCATTTGAGGAGTGGAACAGCAGATGAAAGATCTCTATCTCTTTCCCTCTGTGTGTGTAACTCTGCATTTCAAACAAATAAGTGAATCTTTTTTTAAAAGATGAAATATTCATTTTAATTGAACTGAGTCAGTATGTCTCTGAAGACATCTATTAACTAGGCAAAATGCAAAGAGGGATTAAGTTTCTCTCTATAATAACTTCATTACTTCTTACTGCTTGAACCAAGAACTGTGGCAGAATAACAACAAAAGCGCTAGATGTGAATTAATGGGAACAGGAAGTGAAGCTCACTGAAATGAGGAGGAAAGCAAAAAATGAAGGAAATAACTCAGTCTTACTCGAGAGCTACCTGTGGCTACATTGGTACACCTGTGAATATGTGTGAAGGAGATTCCAGAAGAAAAGCAGCCTGTATGTATTTATGCAGGGAATTCCACAGTGAAAGAGGCCTGTGTGGAGTTTAAAGACATCCCAGTCTTGACTCTCAACTCTGAAATTCTTAGTAAGCAAACTTGGAAAAGTCCAAGTGAAGGTACAGACAGGTGAACTGCACTTACAGCTTTCCTGAAGATTGGACTGGGTTTGCCAAACTTTATTAATTTGCAAGTTAGAACAACTTGATCTTGCATAATCTTCATTTAAATTAATGATTAATGGGCCTGTTTCTGAAGTGAAAAAGAAAAAGGAAAAAAATGTGAGGAGGGAATAAGCCCCTAAAGAAAGGATTAACTCTTTCTTGGAACTAGTTTCCTATAAGACAGCAGCACATGCAAATTGGATCCAGATGGTTGTCAGAGGAATTCACAATAACGTTCACTTTATGATTTATAAACTTGGATTCTCCTTACAGTAGTTTTGGTGTCATCATGCACACTTTTTGAACACAAAATCAAGGCATATAAAAGCATAGTCATAACTGCTTATTTAGTATTAACACAATAATAAGAATTGCAATAAAATTGTCACATATTTGAAACATTTATTACCAATTTGGAGATTTGACATGAATCATATAGGAAATAAAATATTTATAATGCTTTATATCTATTCTCAATTCTTGTTATGGCTATAGTCTGGAAATACATTTATGTACATATATGTATATATATGTATATATATATATATATACACACACACACATACATGCATAAAAGTTTAAATGGCTCATCTGGTTCACAAAAAGTCAAAGGAAACTCAAATTTCATGTTTCCCCAAGAGTAATTAGCTAATTTAAGATTCTTTTAAACTTGGAAAGACAGATTTACAGAGAGAAGGAGAGACAGACAGAAAGATCATCCATCTGCTGATTTACTCCTCAAGTGGCCACAACAGCTGGAGCTGAGCAAACCCAAGTTCAGGACCTTTTCCTGTGTCTCCTCTGCAGGTTTGTAGGCATTGGGCCATGCTTGATGTCTTCTCAGGCCATAAGCAGGGAGCTGGATAGGAAGTAGGGCAGCCGGGGCACAAGTCGGCTCCCATATGGGATCCCAGTGCATGCATTTGAGGATTTTAGCCACTAGGCTACCGTGTCAGGCCCAATTATTACTTTTAAAAAAGAAAGTTTGGGTAACAGATTAATTACATGAAGATTCTTCCAGCCCTTCAAACCCTTATGACTTCACATAGAATATTTGCCATTAACAAAGAAATATATAGATGGTTCCAAGTTACTGCAACAGAGACTTATGTTAAATGTATTACCCTTATAGAAAACAAACAAAAAAGAAAATGTTTGATATTTGTTTCCAGTAAGAAAAAAAATAGAATAGGGGCCATATGATCTATGTGTTAGTCTTAACCAACCAAAAGCAAATAATGAAAGAAAAAATAAATTACATGAAACAATGTTTTCCAGACCCTGGATCTATGATGACACAAAATAATTACCCAGTGTGGAGGAACATATAGTACATAGAAGAAGTAATCACTATGCTTACTCTAATTCACCTCCTGGACAATGTCCAGGCTTCAGTGGTAGGAGTACAGACACAAAGTGACCCTCTGAATCACTGAGGCCAAAGAGGCCAAGGAACTATAATTTTCAGGGCAGACACTGGAAAAGAAAAACTACTTAGAAGATAGCTATAGATAACCCAAAACTCCTAGGTTTTGCACTGAGAATTGACAGGTATTCAAGCAAATGACCATGGCCAAGGAAAGAAACACTGAAAAGAAGAAAGGGAGATGGTGGTGGGGAGAGAGTAGGGGAATCTTTGAAAGTTATATAAGTCAGAGATCATTTTTCTTCTAGTGTGTATTTCTCACCAATCAGAGTGAGAAAACTTCAGTTGCTGGAACACTTGGCAGAGTATTCTAAAACGCTTAGTCTCTGTAATTAGGCACAATTAGACTAAAGGCTACTTTCTTCCTGCCTACCAAGGCCAAAAGCAAGCTTCAAAAGGTCATATAATCATTCATCTATGTCCCACAGCAGAATTCAAGAATATGTATAGGAAAATAAAAATCTCTATTTCCCCCCAAAAAAGAATGTCCAATGCCTGACACATAATCAAAAATTAGCAGACAGAGGTGGTCATTATGGTAGCGTAGTAGCAGCTCTAATCACTCAGATCTGTATCTCATCCTCAACAGATGTGGAAGATTCTTCCTTTCATTTGGTTCTCTAGAAATGACACAACATCTGTGTTAAAATTCCCTGTTTTGCAGTTCCTGTCTGATAAAGTCACAGGGGTCACAGCTTCCCCTCTCGACCAAGGTCCAGTGTTGCAGTCCTCTGTTTCACAGCTGCTCATCTCTGCTCAGGTTTTTTTGGTGACCAAAGAAAATGAGACATGTGGATAAAGAAGACTGAGCAAAGCAAAGGAGGTTGGCAAGATACCCAACTTGGGCTTTTTATGCATTTCTAAAGGAGGGAATTTGTTTGATGCATTGAAGTCTATACTAACTAGTTTATCTGAACTAGAGATAAACAGCCTGAATTTGCATCAGTGATCTAACATGAGCTCCTGTAATGTAAGAAAGTTGGAGATGGGTCAGATCTGGTGTAAAGCAGAAAACAGGAAGCTTGCAGCTGTAGTACACTATGCAGCAACCAAGCTATATTCATTCTAGACCTCTTAGTGGGCATCCCAGCACTCTTTGTAGCTATTCTTCCAAGAGGCAAGAATAAATACTTCATCCTTTTCTATCTTCAAGAACTTAATATGCTTCTCATACTTGAAGTTAACATTTCTCAAGATCAAATATTTCGGGCCCAGCGCGGTGGCACAGTGGTTAAAGTCCTCACCTTGCACACCCGGGATCCCATATGGGCACTGGTTCTAATCCCGGCAGCCCTGCTTCCTTTCCAGCTCCCTGCCTGTGGCCCGGGAAAGCAGTCAAGGACGGCCCAAAGCTTTGGGACCCTGCACCCACGTGGGAGACCCGGAAGAGGCTCCTGGCTTCGGATTGGCATAGCATCGGCCATTGCGCTCACTTAGGGAGTGAATCATCGGACGGAAGATCTTCCTCTCTGTCTCTCCTCTCTGTATATCCGCCTTTCCAATAAAAAAATAATAAAAATAAATCTTTTAAAAAAAGATTAAATATTTCTGGGACTACAGTTGTGGTGCAAAGAGTTAAGTTTGGCATGCAATCCCAATTGCTCCACTTTTGACCTGATCCCCTGGATTTAATGGAGGAGCACTGGCAGATGGCATAAGTCCTTGGATTCCTGCATCTGTGTGGGAGGCCTTGATTGAGTTCCACATTCCTGGCTTTGGCGCAGCCTAGCACCAGTCATTATAAATCTCATCATCTTCCATTGACAGTTTTACTTCTAATTATCCAATGTCTACATAGTTTTCTTTTTTTTTCCTTTTTATTTATTGAACAGGATCTCCCACAATGATTGAAAAGTAAGCTCTGTAGTGATCATCTTTGTCCAATTCTTGATAACAAAGGAAAAGGTTTTTAATATAGGTAAACACACATATATTCTCATACATGAACTGTATATTGGAGACTAGCATACCAGGAAGTGAAGACATGTTGCAGTATGCAGCCCATCTCCCCAGTTAAAGCAGGCCCCCCATAAAACTGCTAGCTATATCTTGACAATAGGATATTAGGCTTCTTATCACTGTCTACACCTAAAATGCTATAATACGCGTAGACAGCAGAATGTTTGACTTGTGCGTGTTGCTGAAGGATTATATTATTGTGGGGAAACAATAGAGGGAGGTGGGTGGAGCAAGGGGGAAGTCCCTGTGCCTATGGAACCATATCATAAAAAATAAATATATATAATAAAAATAGCATTAGATATTATATTTGAAATATATTTTCTGTAGAATTCACTTACCATATTAAAGATGCATTCTTGTGATCCTAACTTGCTAAACATTTTTATAATGAATTATATTGTTAGAAACTTTACTACATATATTGTATGATGTCATTATTTTTCTTTACACTGTTAATGGGTGAGTGTTTCCAAAAGGTGATGAACTGAACTCCACTTGATGGATTCTGTTTTCACAGTCACTAGATACTATTACTTGCTAATGTTTTCTTTGAAAAATATTTTTTTCATGAACATTCTTAAGTGAGACTGAGCCACAGTTTTTCATCCTTATATCATTGCCAGATTTTGGTGTCAAAGTTAAGCCACTTTCATAAAACAAGTTAGATGTTCCTTTTTCATTATGCTTTGAGATATTTCTGTAAGCATTTTAATTTATTATTTAAATGCTACATAGAAATGAATAATGAAGATCACTTGGCATGAAGTTTCATGTGAGAAGAAAACATTAAGTAATAGACTCAATGAATATAGTAGCTGCAGGATTTATAAATATTATTCTTTCTACATACTAGTTTTGGTGAGTTGTGATTTTTTTTCACTTTTTTTCAATTTTTTCATAATATGGTTCCATAGGCTCAGTAATTTCCCCTTCCACCATTCCCATTTACCCTCTTCCCCAACATTTTCCCTGATATTATTACAATAGTATAGTTTCAGCAACAGTCACAATTCCAGCATTCTGCTATTTGACTGTATCATGGCATTGTAGGTATAGGCAATGGTAGAAAGTCCAGCGTTCCATTGTCAAGATATATTTAACTGCTTCATTGGGGGAAAAAATGTTTTATGAATTTTTAAATTAAAAATTCATTTAATTGCTCTTAATATTACCTTACATTTTAAACACACATGTGTATGAAATAATATCCTTTTTTAAAAATCCCTGATGCAATTATATATATCTGCTTTTAGGTCCTGAAGTTTCGGTACCATCAGCATTTTTTCCTCAATTTTGAAAAACATAATTTTGGTCAGTATTATAAGCATTATCAATCTTTTGTGAAACAAATATCTATCTTTGTGTCTTTGAAAGAATTTGTTTCTGTTTACTAGTTTTATTGTTATTTTTCATTTTTTACATTTCTTTACGGTTAATTTAATATTTTCTGCTTTTAGTAATAAATGTTTGGATTTCTGCTTTACGATTTCTTTCTTTTAAATTTATCAAATAAACAAATAAACAAACAAACAAAAAACCTAGAATAGATAAAGAACAGCAAGGAAAGCTTAGAAACAGGAAATGGGCAGTGGGGATGCACTCGTAACTCACTGGTTGGGACACGAAGATTTGTTACTCCTCAGTAGGGTATTGAAGATTTCTCTGCACACCCCTCCTAACACTGTTCACCTAAACTGTTGACATATGTCTTGTTACAGCTATAGAGTTAGACTACCCGAAAAACAGCCAGGTTCTGCAAAATCATGCTTCAACGCTATGAACTGCTAAATACTAAAATTAAAATAGACATGAGACAGCTGAATAGTAATCTGTAGCCGTTTTAAGATGTATAGAACCCAGCTGTATATAAACTAATAATTGTAATGTCAATGTAGAAGTCATAGGATGTGGTTCAGAACTTGCACTCTTTTCTCTCTCTCTCTCTTTTAACATGCTGGTTACACAATACCATGTCAACTAATTCCATTACATTATAAATTGTTACTGATGTAATGTTGGGGCTTGTAATTGATTGGGATGATATTCTGTCGGCTCTACCTTCAGACCAGAGACGGTATCCATGTGAAACCATTGAACTTATCTGGACAATAAGATGCGGGACTCTATGCTTTGTAGATGCTTGCAAGGAAATAATCTCAACTGAATTTGACCTGTGGTAATGCAACAAGATGGAAGAATCCACCATGCGGGGGAGCGGGTTTTGGGGAGGGAGGGAGGAATCCCAGTGCCTGTAAAACTGTGTCACATAATGCAATGTAATCAATTAAAAAATTAATTAATTAATTAAAATGTATCAATTTAAGGCTATAATTTCCTCTTTACTGTGCTTTTTCTGTGTCTCATAACATTTGAATGAGTTATTTGATTACTCTGTTTCATGACTTCTCAATTACGGAAATATATAGTGATGGAGTACTGGGGTCTATCATATACAGATGTGGGAATATAATGGAGCATGTATCCTTGCTTCCAGATGAAAGATGGATTCTCAATTGAAATTGTTGGACATGTGTAGACAATGGGATGCTGGACTGTCTGACATTGTCTGCACCAACAGTGTTGGTATACACTTAAACAAGGGACTGATAGAATTATGATTCCTTATGGAGGACTACACCATTGTAGTAAAATGGGGAAAATCTGTCAGGGGGTGGGAGTTTGATGGGGTATCCCAACCTATACAAAATTGTATCACATAATTCAAAATTCAAAACAAAAATATATTTTTAAAAAGAGATTCAGAATTTCTACTTTAACTTAAAGCTTAAACAACCTAACTTTTTATCTGCTTGATTTACTAGTTACTGAGGGCAGTGTCTTAAGATATATCACTATGATGGCACAAAAACTCTTCAAAAAGTTCATGGAAAATATATATGGTGAAATACACCTGGATTTCAAAGGTATTTTACCAAAATAAATATACCTTTAAATCTCAGTTTTTCATGAGGTTTTAGATGTGTCCTCATATATTTTGCTATTTCTCTTTTATATTCTGCCAACTTTAAAGTATATTTGAAGCCGTATTTTTAAAATGTAAACCATATACACTATAACAGTTTTACCTTTATGACATTCTTGCTCTTTAGAAATGCTTTGGTCTATGTCCTTTGGTGATAATTATAATACAATATTCTTGTTTGGTAATTTTTCAAAACCTTCTCATTGTTGTATATTTGCTTTGTATTTTGTACATTTATATTGTATTTTTGTATATTTATATTTCTTATAAGCAATATATACATAAGATCACTTTTGTTTTATCTAGTTAACAATCTATGTATTTTAACTGGAACACTGGATCCATTTACATGCAATATAATCACTAATACAATAGAGTATAAATCTGTTATAATTTACTCTGCTTTCTATTTTTTCCACCAGGCTTTAGAATATTTTCTTCTCCTTTCTTCACCTAAAAGGATTTTTAAAAATTATTCCTTTATCCCACAATGGTTCAATTTATTTTTTTAAAGATCTATTTATTTTTTATTGGAAAGGCAGATTTACAGAGAGAAGGAGAGACAGACTGAAAGATCAACATCCACTGGTTCACTCCCCAGGTGGCAGCAATAGCCAGAGCTGAGCTGACCAAAGTCAGCAGCCAGGAGCTTCTTCTAGCACTCCCAGTGGATGCAGGGTCCCAAGACTTTGTTCCATCTTCTACTGCTTTCCCAGGTCACAAGCTGGATACCAAGTGGAGCCTCTGGGAGAAAAAAGTGTGATCATGGCAGTTGCAAGGTGAGGATTTAGCCATTGAGCCATTTTGCTAGGCCCACAATGGCTTAATTTACTATTGTTTTAATATCAAATCAGTCTAGTATACATCTATTATGTAGTGCAGCAGATTGCCTGAGAGTAGTGTGGATAAGATGTTCCTTGGTATGCTTGCATCCCAAATTAGAAGACCCTGGTTTTGGAAACTGGGCCCTACGCATCACTCTAGCTTTTCTGCTATTGTAAACTCTTGGAGGCAGCAGGTGATGGATCTAGTACTTGGATTCCTGCCACCCATGTGGAAGATCCGGATTAAATGCATAATTCCTAGTTTTGGCCTGGCTCACATCCAGCTGTTAGGATCACTTAGTAAGTAAACCAGTAGATGAAAGATCTCTCTCTACCACTTTGTCTCTTTCTCTGTGGCTTTCAAATAAGTCAATTTTAAAATTATATTATCTGGTGACTTATTCTGAAATAACACAGTCAAGAGATGATTTATTGTCATGTGTGCACCTCCCCATAAAATATTTTAATTGTATACTTATTTTAAATCACTAAGGTATTATCGTTATAAAATCAATGTTCAGAAAATTTTCACATATAGCAGCTATGCATATTTGTCACATATTTACACAATTTCTGGTTGTTTACTCCTTCTACAGTTTTCAGTTTTATCTGGGATCAGGCTTCTCTTACCTGAGAGACAGGCTCTACTACTTCATTTAGAGTTGGTTTATTATTCACAAATTATCATCTTGCTATTGATTTAAATATATTTACTTTACATTTAATTATAAAAATTTCTTTTGTTGTTGTGCATAAAAGTCTAGGTCATCATGCATTGCTTTGCAGTCACATGAAGATATTCCTCTGCACTTGGTCTTGGTCATTTCTGACAAGAAGTCTGATCTGAGTGAAAGTACTTTTGAGATAATCTGCCTGTTCTTTTAAGATCATTCTCCTGCTATCTACAGCTGAACTACGATGCATTTAAGTGTAGCTTCCATTTAAACAGCTTTGTTTCATGGAATTCCTCAGCTTAGACTTCAAGAAAGTAGAGACTTAGGACATGAATTAAATGGTTATTTGAGAAGCGCAAAAATAAGATGGTCTGCAAATGGGAAAGTAGACATGTGGTGAGAAAATATGCAAGGAATGTAATGAAATATGCTACCATGTTGACTACTTCATGAAACTGTCAAGGGATATGGAAAGTCATTGAATAATAGAATTGGCAACTGGCATCTGCAACTTTATCAGTGTTACAAGGAAACACACCTGGAATAGTCTGTGGAAAAGAGAACAGATAGGGTGGATGAATCTTCCCACAAACTCTCACCTCTCATCTTTGTAGCTTCTACTTACAAGGAGCTACTTCTCCAGCATTCCTTGACATCTTGATGAATAATTAGAAACCAAGGTAATGTTTGGGATTACAGTGTATAAAATTAAATTAAGAACTGATGTAATTTTCATTTGTTTTAGAAAATTCTCAGTGACTAATTCTCCAAACACTGTTCCTGTCCTATTCTGTTTTCTTTTTGTTTCCCCTAGATTCCAAGTATGCACCTGAGACTCCCTTACTATGTACTCTGTCTTGATTTCTCTACTGTTTTCTACATTCCTTACTTTCTTTGGTTTCCTTTCTAAACAGTTCATTCAGGTCAATCTTCTAGTTACCATTTTGTTACTTCACCAGCATCTAATCATCTTAAACCCCCATAAAATCCCATCAATGATCTTTTTGAGTTCTTCATTTTGGCTATTCTATTACCGATTTTATAACTTTTTTGGGAATTTTTAGAAGTGTGAGGTCTTAGGTCTGGCATGAGAACCTTGTGGCTATATCCACTCCTTGCACGCTGGGATCCCATACAGGTGTCTGTTCGTATCCCAGCTGCTCCATTTGCCATTCAGATGCCTGTTTGTAGCCTGGGAAAGCAGTCAAAGACAGCCCAAAGGCTTGGGACTCTGCTCCCATAGGAGGAGACACAGAAGAAGCTCCTGGCTCTTGGCTTCAGATAAGCCATTGAGACTGCACAGGGAGTGAACCAACAGATCGATCTTTCTATCTGTAATTTCACTTTCTAATAAAAATAAAATAAGGAAGAAGAAGAAGAATGTGAGGTCTCTTCCATAATTTCCAGTATGGCATTTCATTTCCTTGGATGAATTAAGTATAGCTACCACAGTTGTTACATCTGATTGCTCCATTACTTAGAAGTCAATTGGATTGCTTTCTATTAAACAGTTGTTTTTCTTATTTTTCCATATTATTGTCTCATCATCTCAAATGACTTATAATTTTAATTGCTGGTTTTATATTGAATATGAAAATATGTAGTTGAAAGAAGAATGTATTACTGGTAGATACATAGGGACACATTCAATCTGACAAATTTTAGAGAGGAGAATGCTAGAAAATAAGTCTCTAAAAATAGTGGTAGAAGTAGATTCTGAGTACCTACTAGATGCCTTAGTCCTCAGTCATTGTTTCTTTTCATGATAAATCATTCCTCCACAGGAGGCATTTTTGTTCTCTTACTAAGCACGAGAAAGCAGAAAATGAAGTCTCTGACAATTTTATCCAAAGCACACCTCTGTTAAGCAGAAGAGAAGACATTCATCTTTGGTAGCCCATCCTACCCCAATGTCAGCCTCCCTGGAACCTCTCTCCACATCTAGTAGTGATGACAAATACCATCAGGAATTCCTAACATTGATGAATTAAAAACTACCTACATGCCACACTGAGCCTAGTACAATTAAAATCTGTAAATAAATTAAAATCTGGAGCATAACTAGAGCAAAGAAACCCTGAAACCAAAACTTTAACATAAGGAAGACAAAACCGCAGGCTGACTGAACAAACATCTACTCTGGGACTTATTTGCTGAATGCGTCATGGTAAAGCTCCGACACCCAACAGAACCCTGATGAGAACTCTTAAAAGCATACCTCCTTGCGTGCTTTGAACAGCCTCATGCCAGCTTGAACCCTTTAACTTGTCATCTTCCACCAAACCCAGATCCTCATAGTTAAAATTATTATAGGGGAATTTATAGCCCTACATTCCTACTCTCATGTGGTAGGAGAGAAGGGAAAGAGTTTCACCATTGCTTTTGAAAAGACGATTTAAACTCTTCCAACATTTCGTGCTTTTTTTATTGGACACTTTATGGAAAATTTTGAAGGGGTTCAATGAATTCCATTGAACTGAAACTTAAACTGAAAAAGAATTCCTTCCCCCTAAAGCAGTTCCATAATATTTATTTGATTCTCACATCAATTAGGCTATGACTCACACTTTAAGAGGCAGTTTGGCTAGGTATCTCATTTGGCCTTAATTTAATATCCTAACAATAGGCCACTGGGCTCAATAATTATTATCTTTATGGGCTATACTTCTTTGAATGCTCTAAGTAATTCAGAACAGCAGGGCTGAAGGTCTGGAGACTGCTATATCCACTTATCTTTTACTTACTGAAGGCTTGGGTAGATTCCAAGAACATCACTTGAGGCTTAGATTACTGAATCTGAAGGCGTTTTAGGGTGATTTCATGATAGCCAGAACCTAAGTAAAAGAACTCAAATGATTGTGACAGCAAAAAGTAACTAAATGAGGAAAAACTTAAACACAAAAAGTTGGAATTTCACCATAATCTGGAGAACAAAATAGATAAAGAAAAGAAAAGAAAACTTTCCTAGGACTGGAGTCATTTCTTATGTGGCCTTTGGGCTGATATCACATACTTCACTGCTTAAGGTAAAAGGAGGAGAATTTTGAAATGTGTGACTTTTCTGTTTTAGCAAGTTCTTACAGTGGCTTCAGCACCTCTAAGACTGAAGGCAAAGGAAATAGCAGAGTAAAAGGTTGGAAAAACATCTAACTTGGAATACAGACCAGAGGATAAGAAGATATTCTTCTAGTAAAAATATTCAAGTTTGGTCTTCCAAAAAGACTGAATACATTCCACATTCCTACCCATCTCAGGCATGACATTACCACCACTGCTCAGAGGAAAGAGAACAGTATAAAAAAGGAGTGGAAATAACCACCAAAACCCCTTAGTCACTCCCCTGTATCCTCAGTAACTGCCATTACAGGAACTGCCAAACATGTTGCACATTCCAGACACCTGAATCACATTATCATAGAAACAAAAAATAAATGAAAATAACAAAAGCAATGGAGCTGTAACTGTGTCTTTATTAGATAGTTTTTTGTTAATTTGGCTAAAAGACCCTAGAGAAACTTCTTGGGAAGGAAAATATTTATCTCAGCTTACAGTTGGAGGTTTTCAATCCAAAATCAGACAGCCCCATTAGACTGGCATCTGTGGTGCAGTATGTTGGAGCAATGATCACATGGCAAGCAAGCACACATACAGAAAACAAAACCAAGAACATAACCAGGGCCTGGCATTGCACTGTAGCAAGTTAAGCCTCCATCTGCTTTGCTGGATCCCCTATGGGCACTGGTCAAGTGGGCTGCTCAGGTTCCAATACAACTCCTTGTTAATTTACCGGGGAAAACAGTGGAGGATGGCCCAAGTTCTTGGGGCCCTACAGCCACATGGGAGACATGGAAGAAACTCTAGACTTCTGGCTTCAGCCTGGCCCAGCCCTAGCCATTGCAATGGTTGGGGGAGTGAACTAGCCAATGGAAGATCTCCCTCTTTCTCTCTTTCTCACTCTGTCTTTGAAACAAAAATAAAAATAAAATCTTTAAAACAAAAACCTTAAAAACATTTTTCAAATACCTTAAAAATATGCCCTATCCACTAAGTATATTTTGCAAAAAGAAATCCGATAAAAAGTTGTATAAAATGTTATACTGTATCTTTTTTATCCTTGTCAGTGCCTTTCTGTCAACATAAGATACGGAAATAATGTTATAAATACTAAAGTTAAGAAGAGCATTGTTTTATTGACTTTAAATATAAAATTCCAAAAGACCTATTTTTAAAAAAAAAAAAAAACTTTATTTAAAAGGGAGAAAGAAGGAAAGAGGCAAAGAGAATTCTTACTCACTGGTTCACTCCCCAGACACCCACAAAGGCTGAGCTATCAAGCCAGGAGCAAAGACATCACCTGAGTTTCTTATGTGGGTGTCAGGAACTCAATCACTGCAACTGTCAGTACTGCCTCGTGGAGTCTGCATTAGCAGGAAGATGGAACCAGCAGAAGGAGCCAGGCACTAGCGCCCATCACTGTGATGAGGCAAGCAGGCATCTTAACCAGCATTTTAACCACCAGGCCAAACTCAACCCTCCCCACCAAAGAAAGTTCATATTATTAGACTACCTTATTTCCCTTCATTATTTCTGTTATATGTCAAGAAAAGTGTTTTATATGAAATAAAGTATTATATAGTTAAATGACATAAAGTGTGAAATGGGCAAGTGTTTGACTTAAAAGTATTATAATGACATATGAAGTGAAAAAATAAAGATTATATCCTTCAAAAAGATAAAACAGATGCATTTGCTCATTAGTTAAATCTTGGCTGTATGATAAATTATAGTTTGCAATCCTGAAAATGTTCACCCTCTCTTTCCTTTAGCAACATTGGCATAACATTTTTTAGTTTTAAATTTTGGCACTCCATGTTCTAAACATTTGATGTATGGATTGATAATTAATTTAGGGAGATTTACAAAGTGAGTCTAGAGAAGCAACCTAGAATACAAATGGGAACAGACATCCAAATCTGTAGAAAGACTGTTCTTTCTACCCAAGTGTCAAAAAAAAAAAATCAGCAATGCAAAAAAAAAAAAAAAGAGAGAGAGAAAGAAAGAAAGAAAAGAAAACATTACAGGAAAACTGGAATGTCAATCCTGTCTCCACAAGCCTAGACTAAGCAGGGAGCATAGACTGTCAAACCGCTACAGCCAGTTAGCTCCTACTCACTTCCATCTACTGGTAAGAAGCTCTTTCCAGTTGTGATGTCAGTAAAGATTATAGGGAAAGAGTTTTTACTTCCCACTTCCTTTCCCCATTAGTAAAGAAGTGTCATATCAACTTGAATAGTGTTAAGGAAGGAAGGAAGGAAGGAAGGAAGGAAGGAAGGAAGGAAGGAAGGAAGGAAGGAAGGAAGGAAGGGAGGGAAGAATGGTAGCAGTAAGTCCGTTCACCCTGAAATTGCTCCACAGTCACAGCTTTAAGAGCAGTGGCTTGCTCCACTTCCTCAATCTCTTCAGGACCTCTGTAGAAATGGAGATCATACTTAACATCTCCTGGTTGTTCATGGGAGATAGTACCAATGATGTGTAGAACTTCTCAGGTCAGCATCCACTACATCAGACCTCAGGAGGAACTCCCTTGCAGTTGCATAGGATGACAATGCCCACACAGTACAAAGGACAGTTTGCTTTTCACAGAACAATGGTAGGCAGTTTCACATAGAATGCTTCTATGACAGGTGAGCAGTCAGCCCTGGGATCAGTAACCACCAGAAGCAGACCTCCCAGGAGGCTGCCTGCATCTGCAGTGAGCTTTTCAGACATGAAGCAGCCAACATAAGAAGTAGCTGCAGTGGCACCGGCCAACCTCAGCACAGCCCCCTGGCCGATGTTCTAGAGGCTGGCACACTGGCATCAGCAGTGTTTTCAATAAGAACATGGCATGAGCCACCAACAGATACTTCTTCCTCACCCTCAGCCAAACACCCAGGCCTTTTGACGTTTATACTACAAATGCTATCACTTTGCCTTTTGTGGATGTGCTGTTCCATTTTGAAGTCAAGGTTGGTGCCACAGAGGTGGGAATTAATAATGCAAGAAACTGAGGACATCCATCTCCATTTGCAGGACATCAAGAACTCCAGACACTGTGACAACTTTGATTTGTTATACTGGGAATCAAAAACAATGCCATGTGGGCTCCTCACTGACTACTGCAGAAAGGTTTCCTAATCTTTTCTATTAGCAAATGTTTAAAATCTTTAATTTTGAAGCTACCATTTTTTAAACTTGTATGTGTGTTGTGTGCATGTGACCTGATGCAAAGAAACACAGAGACACACGGGCTTAAGAGGGAGATGTCTTCACTAATTCCCTCCTCAAATGCCTACAAGAATTGTGGCTGGTCCAGGCTGCAGCTAGGAGCCCAGAACTGACCCTGCCTGCACCCCAGGAAGGAACAGTCTTCAGTTCAGTGGTAAAAGCCTCCAACGGTATTAAGGAGTCAAGAGAGAACTGGATTTCAAAATCCAGTTTCTGTACATCAGCAGATTGGTTTCCCACACTCCCATGCCCCAACAGATGTAGAGCTTTAAGTAAATTAGTTAACCTGTGCCTGTGGTTTGTTGTATTATCAACTCATAGGAGTTTTATGATTATTACACAGATTAAAATTTATAATTGCTTTCTCAATTGCTGCCACAGACTAAAGAACTAAAAATTTTCCTGCCTCCACCATTTTGTCTTACTCGTCTTCTCCTCTTTAAGGAAACTGAACAATTTTCTGGTTTTGGTTTTTGTTTTTAGAAAAATAAGTTTGGTGATTGCCACTATATTACGTTGGATATGATCTGACTGTGAGTAGTTTATGTGGGAAGCATCTGCAGGAAGCATTACCTCATAGGAAAATGGAGAAGTGAAACAAGAAAGTGAAAAACGCCAATTAGATTAAAATAAGAACATCCAACAGTGTTTGTGACTGAGGCCCTGTCCTGCTGGGTACCTTGAGGAGACAGCATATACTGTCTTCAGACCTGTCCCACTTGAAGGATTAAGAAGTTTCTATCTGTCCCTGGGACTACAATCAAGAGCATCAATTCCCTGTTCCCTTCAAGTTTGCCATGTATGTCCACTGTGTTTGCCTCCGTGGTCAAACAGAGTTCCTAGGCAGATTCACAGGGCTTGCCATGAGCACTACTAGACTGCACTAGAAAGCTGGTGTCTACAGAATGTAGTAGGAGCTCTTCAGTATCTCTTACATGCATTTTCATGGCTTTGGTATTGCCCTTTTCTCGCTCCAATTTGATCTTTGAAAAAGCCTATTCCGACAATCTACCTCTCTGCAGACTTCCCTAATTGCCCCGTAACATGGTCTTTTACAGATCATAAGTTCCATAATTGCTTTTCCCATTATACTTTGGAATCTATCTTGGATTATACTTTTCTTGCCTACAGAACCTAAAATGGTACTATTTGAGCACAGTAAAGGTTCAGCAGATATTTATTCGTTTAAATTGTGGTCCATATTGAAAATGATGAAGTACCCAATGTACTTCTCCACTGAGTAAGTTGTACACTTCAGCTTCTAGGGATTGCTTTCTGGAACATCTCCCCACCTTTTAAAATGCATCTTGATTTCATATCACATTTAAATTCCTCAGAGTGCCAAGAGACAAATATATCTTCATGCAATTTAAATGACAATCAGTAGGCTATTCTTTCTTATTAATATACAGAAAGCTGGGGGGTCACAGCAGGTGACTGATGAGGCTAATCCATCAATGTTCTGACAATTCTCTGCCTGATTATTTCCAGGCTGGGAAGATACATAATCACACAAACACCACGCAATCTGATCAGGACCAGAATAGACAACCAGCTGTCCTCAAGTGAACTGGGTGTTTGTAGAAGATGAGCTTGGCATGAGTTTTCAAGAGAACCCATCAGGAAAAAAAAAAAATCAATATTGAGACTTCAAAAAGGTTGTAAAGGGGCCCGGCATGATAGCATAGTGGTTCAAGTCCTTGCCTTGCATGTGCTGGGATCCCATATGGGTGCCGGTTCTAATCCTGGTGGCCCTGCTTCCATCCAGCTCCCTGCTTGTGACCTAGGAAAGAAGTTGAAGATGGCCCAAAGCCTTGGGACCCTGCACCCGCGTGGAAGACCCAGAGAAAATTGGCTTCGGATTGGCTCAGCTCCAGCCGCTGCGGCCACTTGGGGAGTGAATTGTCGGACGGAAGATCTTCCTCTCTGTCTCTCCTCCTCATTGTATATCTGCCTTTCCAATAAAAAGAAATCTTTTTTAAAAAAGTTGTAAAGAAGAGCTACACAAAACTTTCATGAAATGCAATCCTAGGAATACTTGCTGTATCAGAAAGAGAATTGATGCAATTAGTCATCATCGCTGAATGCCAAAAGAATTTAAAAAAAAGTTTGAGGATCCTAAAGGATGACTCAGGCAATTGACTACTTTGGCTTCCAGGCTTCTCTTCAGTTTCCTAAACAGTCTCAACTATTTATTCACTAAATATTTAAAATACTCTTGAAATGAAAGGAAGACCTAATTTCCATTGAGTATAGTGAAATAAACAAATGGCAAGCTCAGGATAATTAGCATCTTTGACAAAAAAAAATGACAAATAATCATAAAAATACTTTCCCAAAACTGTGTTTATCTTTTATATTGATAGTATTTAGCAGTAAGCATGCTATTTAAGTTTAATGAGAAGATTGCACCTGACCTGCCAGCCAGGCATCTCAGTAAATAGCTGAGACCCCAGTTTGAATTGAGACTGGAGTTCTTATGGAAATTGGACACAGGCCTCTGTTTCTCCCCTTTCGCCATTCTTCCTCTCCCCAACTCTACTCCAACTCACTGCCTCTATTTTTAAGCAGAGGGTTTTTTGGATGTTGGAGTTCCTGAAATTCCTCCCAGAATTTCATAAAGGATCTAATAGTTCCTTTGGAGTAGGAAGAGGCAGATTGCCCTAAGATGACCCAGGAGAAGACACTTTTAGATAATTAACATTTGCACAGCTGAATAATTCTACTTTGAGAGTTTAATATTCTCAAAGTGTGATAAACATGTATTCTTAATTCTGGGCTTCGCCTTCCTTCTTTTCAATGGCCTTTAGGCCATTTTACTTTTAAAAGTCCTAGCAGACAGTTTTCTTCTCTTCCTTATAATGTTGTTATACGGTGTTTATTTAGGTAAAGAGAAACAGAGAAGAAAAGCAGTCTTTGATGGGTACTATTGTGTTGATCCAGCACTGAATCTGCTCCACCATGGTAGGTGTTGAAAACTTAGTCTCTTATGAAGTTGGTTTACTGATTCTCTGTAAATCCTGTTGTCTGATGATCCACCTGCCAGTCCTTTGTTCAAGACAAGTACACTTCTACAATCTTTCAACCCCTAAGAATTTGGTAATACCATCAGCTTTCCTCTGCCATGGGCCCTTCATTTTTTTATACAGTTCCTTACACTGGACTTATTTCACAAGAAACTAGGGAGAAACCCATACATTCTCTCCTCATAAACTCTACCAGTTTGGTTATTCTCCACAGGGTATCCCGTTCTTTGATGCCACAAAGAGTCTCTCATTTTACATGATTTTTAAACATAAAAAGACTTTTGTTCACTATGTCTCCCTAAAAATGCAGTAGGCTTTCCACATACCTGCTCTGATTCAATGTGTGCAATTATCCATGATTTACCATTAAACTTCAATGAGGTTTTGCCGAACTTTACCCAGATATCTTTCTCACTCAAAATACCCAAAACTGTTCTTTCTTTCCTCCAATTTTGAGCAAGCAATAAAATATGAAAGTACAAAACATCACTTTTCACTGCTCCTTCTGAGAACCACTTAACCACATAGAGAAAGGTTTCTACTTCACTGTCCCTGGCCAATGCAGTCTGTTCATTCCACAACTTGGCAAATGTCCCACAGGGCTCCTCTTCATTATTCTCTCTACTTAAAAAAATCTTCTATTTAATTTGGATACCTTTGTAGATCCTAAAGCCAAGATGTTCTTTACATTACAACACTTTCCGTATAAGCCCTTTCCTTAGTAAAATGGATTTATTTTTATGTAACGTCTTTTAAAAAGATGTTTATTTATTTATTTGCTTGAAAGGCAAGGATACAGAGGGAGAAACAGAGAGAGACCTTTTATCTGCTGGCTCACTCCAAAGATACCACATTGGCTAGGGCTGAGCCAGACACCAAGAGCTTCTTTCAGGTTTCTCATGTGGGTAGCAGGGGAAATGTAGTTAAGGCATTTTCTACTGATGTCAAAGATGAGTTAATAGAGAGCCGGATTGGGAGTGGAACAGCCAGAACTTGAACTGGTACGTATAATGGATGCTGACATCACAAACTATGACTTAACTCACTACGCCATAGATCTGGCTATCATATTTAATTAACATCTTTACTTCTTTCTTCAATCAGGTTGAAGAAAGAAGGCACTCATGTATCCTGAGTATATTTTTGGAGATTTATTTGCATTGGAAAGGCAGACTTACAGAGAGAATAATAGAGAAAGTTCTTCCATCTGCTGGCATATCCCCCACATGGTTGCAACAGTCAGAGCTGAGCCAATCCAATACCAGGAACCAGGAGCGTCTCTGGATCTCTCAGGTTGGTATAGCGTCCCAAGACTTTGGGCCATCTTCCTCCGCTTACCATACCACAGGCAAGAAGCTGGATTGGATGTGGCTTAGCCAGGATACAAACAAGTGCTTATATGAGATCCTGCCACTTGTAAAAAGATTAACCAATTAAGACTTTGCGCTGGACCCACCACAAGTACATTTATAGAAGATGAAAAACTTTATTTCCCATCTTAGGTGGTACGGAGTGGGTCTGTGATTTAAACTAGCAAAAACTAAACTAACAAGGAGAAAGACACACTACTTGTATGTGTCAGAGTTTAAAGAAGAGAAATGAAAACTTAAGGTAGTAATTAGACTCAGAGGCTTATATACCCTTGTAACAAAACTAACAAGAAGACAATTTAGGCTTAATGGATAGAGAAGTGACAAGGACATACTTGGGGAACTAATGGAAGATAAAGGCTGTTTTAGTAAAGGCTTTTTCTTCAACCTCATCTTGCTGTTGACTGCACATCCCTACAGGATGAGATGCTCTTCTGTCTCCTGAGAGTGGAAAGACTTCCTTCCTCAATAACAAATAGATTCCTTGCTTTTAGACAATCAGCAGAAGGGCGGAGAACTCATTGGTATCCGTTGTTTTTCAATCACCTTCAGCTGAAAGTGGTCCTTCTCCTTAGGGACATATTTAGGGTTGCATATGCTGTTGACCTTCATGTTGTCATGTTCTCAGGGGCTACTCTTGAAGATACTCACATATGTGCAAATTACTGCCTTTCAAGGCAGGATTTGACACATCTTTTTGGCTTAGGACACAAGAAATAAGTTGTGATTTCACAACTATAAGCCATACAGTTGTTTTGCAGTGCACAGGAACAAACATTACAGTAAAACTCAATAATTATTTGAGAAAAGGCAGTAATTTTTCCATTGTTCTCTTAAAAAAAAACTCTTGAGCATGAATCTTTCCATCACTATGAACAGTGGTAAACAACATAATGGAGGAAACATTTTAAACCATAAAACATATACCCCTTGGGGAGTATCCTTTTCAAACCTTAAAAATATAATTAGGTACCTGGCAGGGTAAAGGGTAGGACACAGGGCCCTGAACACCAGGTGAGGAGTCTGCATTCATTTTTCAGTAGGATAGAAAGAACTGGAAGGCTTCCAGCAGTAACAGTGTAGAGCTCATAATCTAATTTACACTTTAAAAAGCTCCCTCTTAGCTTTTGGGTGGAGCAGAGCAAAAGTTGCAGTTGGAAATCTGGTCTAGATTGAAGGCAATACCTATGCAAACAGCTGTGGCCACCAGAGAACTGGAAATGACTCTGGTACCCTTGGCTGTGCCCTTTGTAAGGGTGTGAAGTGCATGTCCCATGTATATCTTCCTGAGTAGAACCTCAGTTTGGATGTGGGTTACTAGTTTTCTCTCAATTTCCATGTTTTTTTCTCTACTGCAAACATCCTCATCTGTCTTCTGAACACCTAACACCCTTTTTTTTCTGCTTAGGGTCACCTGGTTCTCTTCTTTCCTTTCAGCAATTCTTATCTTGGCATCCAAGACCACAGACACTTTGGGACTAAGCTCACGATCAACCTTTTAACTCAGGAGAATATAATTGCCAAACTATCTGATACTAATGTCCTTAATGATTCAAATTCTCAATTGTCTTCATTTTTTAAAAAAATCATTTATTTGTTTTAAAGTCAAAGTTATATACACACACACACACACACACACACACACACACACAATCAGAGCCAGAGAGAAACAGAGAAAAAGAGACGATTACAATCTTCTATCTTCTGGTGCTGGCTCACTTCCCAAAATGCCACAACAGTCAGAGTTAGGCAAGGCCAAAGCCAAGAGCCTGAAGTTTCTTTGATGGGTACAGGGGCCCAAGCACCTGAGCCATCTTCCCTTGCTTTCCCAGGCAAAATAGCAGGAGCTGGATCAAAAGTGTGTCCACCAGCTCTCAAACCGACGCCCATATGACATCTGTCACTGGCGCAGCTTTAAATGCTAAGCATAATGATGGTCCCACAAAATCCTCATGTCTTAATTGGGATATTAGCCAGATGACTTGGCTAAGATAAAACTGTGCCTCAGATTCCTCATATCAAGGAAGAATATTAACAATGCTTACCTCATGTGAGTGTTACAAACATGAAGTGCCTTAATATTTACAAAGTGTTAGAACCATACCTATCACATAATAAATGTGACTCAGCTTTTTTCTTAATTATTATCATTACCTTCCTTTAAGAGGAACAGAGAAATAATGAATGTAAAGCTTTTAGGAGGGGACGAAGTATATACAGTAAGTGTCCAGTTAATGTTCTGCTATTACACTCTGCTCAAGTAAGACACAAATCTCAGCCATGACCCACTGTTTACTTTTTTACCTCTCCCGTTGTTTCCAATTTCTTTTCCAGTCCTTATGAGTTCACTCACCTATGTCTGTGCCTGTGTATGTAATGAGAGTATTTAACTCAGGGCTGAGACACTGAGACAGAAGATATTGGAAAAGAAGCAGAAGGCATTGGCTCATTTCCCAGTTTTTTCTAATCCTGTTAAAAAAATAGAGATACTTCTCATGAGAAGCAGGTACCACATTTTTGAGACTTCAGCAGAGTTGGATAGTTCATTAATTTTGGCAATGTGACACTAAACAAAAGCAGTGTTGGAAAATTTGCCATATTGTCTGGGCTGATTAATCAATGAGAACAATGAGACTTTCCTATATTTTTTGCTTCAGCAATTCTTATAATTATTTTATTTAGTTTCATATTCCATACAGATATACAAAGACACCTCTTCACACCCATTTTGTGATCATAGATAACTATAATACTAATGACAGTCAAGAGGCATTTCCAGGAGAAAAAGGTTTAGGGATTGTATCACTGAGAAATGAGAAAGAAACAGAAAACAAAGCACATTGAGGGGAAAATAAAGTATCTGAGTAAGAAAGTATCTCACAAAAAGAATAACTGCTAAAGGAGGCACCAATCAGGGCCTATTCCTTTTTGATGTCTGAGAACATCATCCTAATTTCATTTATAAGAACTTAATGGTTCAATTGTTACTGACACTCCTGATTTCTGTAATTCTGCATACCTTTTAAGGAGTCACTCCAATTATTTGAGATGTTTTGCAGATATTTAAAGGCATTTGGCCACAAGATTTTGCTTCATATCAACAAGCAAATGCTTAATCTTACAAGGAAGAGCCTCAATGTTGGTACTACCTACAACACAGATCAGCACCAAATGGAATTTGTCTCCCTTCTCCTTTTTTTTCCATTGAATTGTTGAAGAATGGATATCACTGATGCTCAGATTGATGTGCACACTGTAACTTCCTTTAATTCTATAAAAATCACATCCCTAAAAGATCACGTTCCAAATGCTCGACATGCCAGTTTTATGTCAGTGTGATGTGTAATTCACTTGGAACAGAGGACATTCTTTCTTCTAAATGTCTCATTGCTAATGGAAAACCATGAGAAAGGTTAGAAGTAAGATGGAGAAGTATGCAAAGAAGACAGGTCTTTTTAAAATTAGAGTCCTACCGCAGGTAATTACCTGGTTTATCTGACTAGCTGCCGAGTAAACATTTATCAAGTCATGGAATTTTGTGTAGTAGACACTTACATAATTATTTTATACAGTCTTGACTAAAATACTGTAAAGTAGGTGTCATTATCCCTTTCTTTATTATTATTAATCATTTTTATTTTTCATGATTTTTACATAGTTAATTAGCATAATTAGGGTCAAGACTATAGGAAGGTAGGTGATCCCTTTCTTACAGATAGAAAAATTGAGACTCAGAGAGGTGAAATAAATAGCTCAAAAGCATGCTGCATGATGACGTTTTTGTAATATCACAAGCATCTGGCAGAGTATAAGCTGTCTAGGGTATATTTTATACCCGCCTTTCCAAATGGGTGATATCATCACACTATTCTTGGCCCCAAGTACAAGCTGCAGGAAGCTAAAACATGTGCATTTTAGGTAGCATTACTCAGGCTGGTGGAATGTACCAGAGAACATGACATCACAAATGCACCTGTATGTCACACACTCTGGCTATTGAAGAGTTTGTAACAGAATCCTACCCCAAAAGCGTTGAGAATAATGATAGCAAAAATAGATCTCATTTTGGCTGAGGCTGAGAACTCTCTGTCAGGGCAGGATAGAGGAGTTCTCTCACAGAACCATGACAATGGACACAATTCAGTCTGGTGGATCCTGGAAAATTGTGAGGAAGGCTTGCTCTTCAATCCATGGAGTCCCCATGTCCCTCCAAGTCAGGCCATGCCAGGAGTTGTGGAAATTTCTTCCATCAACTTACTTTCTGTAATAACTTTCTTAAAACTTTCTTCTCTTCCCAATATAGAGAAATCTCTAGAAAAGTTCAGACTTTTTTATATCCTAGAAATGTGCAGAAGTACGTTTGGTTGCCATAATGACGGACAGATATTTCTGGTATTTATGTCTGGCATTCAGGACCAAGGATGTTGAAATATCTGTCCTGCATTGCAGAGAATAGTCTGCACCAAGGGGGAAAAATATATTCCTGTCATAGCAAGGCAAATGAGTCTCCTCCCTTCTCATTGCTCAACATATCCCAAACAAAAACGTGATTCCAGTAGGTGCCTTATGGACAAAAGAGAAGAAATGAATAAATAGATCACCCCTAAAATACAACCTGCATTCTGGACCCAGATCTTTTCTGACTCAGGTGTTCCTAGCATTACTGGTTTGCCACTGATTTTCACTCAGCCTGGTGAACATGCTTTGGCCACTGGTTAAAGATTTTAGCATTTGGGGTTGATTTTTACTACCAAAACAAGCAGTTGCTTGTGTCCTCTGCACATTGCTATGTCATCCATAAGGGTTCTTTCTCCCATATGCCAGACATCTGTCCCATCAAAGACGTGGTCTACCACCAGCATGGGATTTGACAGAATTGCATTTGATTCTAGTAGAGGGAGAACTGACCTCTATGCATTACATAACTTAACAATGGCTTTGACCAGAAAAATCTGATATTAGAGAGAGGAGTGCCAAGAGTTTGATTTGGCAGTGTTGAGTCTGTGATGTCTCATGGACATTTAAAAGAAGATAACAAGATTGTGGTTGCATGTCAAAATTCAGATTTCAGGGGACAGGGGCAGGTACTGTGGAACAATGGATGAAGCAGCCAAGCTACCAGCACCTCATACAGATTCTGATTCATGTCTCAGCTGCTCCACCTGTGACTTAGCTTCTTGTTAAGGACCTATGAAAAGCAAGCAGGAGATTCCCCAAGTGTATGAGCCTGTGTCACCCAGTTAGGAGGTATTGGAAGAAGCTCCCGACCCCTGGGTTTGATCCTGGCCATTGCAGCCATTTGGGAGTGAACTAGCAGATGAGAGATCTCTCTCTTTCTCTTTCCCTTCCTCTCTGACATTACAAAGAATCAAGTAAATCTTCAAGAAGAAAACAGACTGCAGGAAACAGCCAGGATTAGAGAAACACATTCAGCAAAGATAAATACTTTTAAGGTTAAGAAGTGTTAAAGATGATCAAATAAGAATGTGAAAATAAAGAGATGCATACCTTAGGACTGGATTACTCTAATATTCAGAGCTGACAAATATGAAACGTTATTTACGGGCTTTTAGTCTGGTACATACTGCTAATAGGCAGAATGCTTAGCTGTAGCATTAAAAGTAATGGTTGGGGGATGAGTATTAATAATACCATTGTTTTCCGCCAACCTTGGAAAGGTAGTATATGTATATGTATGGCTCCGTTTGAGTGATGGATGATTTTCAATTTATTAAAATTTCTATGATGAACATGTGACAAATTAAAATGAGGAAAACACAATAAATATTTTAAGTAAAAATAACCTATGTTGTGCACAGTGCATTTCAACTATTCACAGTCAATCCAATTACTCTGTAAACTTACAGTTTAAAGGGAAGAATTTCTCCTATAATGTTAAAAGAATTATGTCTACAAGTGATCAAAGATTTTTTAAAAAATACAATAGCATCTTTTTTTATAAATTTTTTTTTTTTAAAGATTTATTTTTATTATTTTCTCATTGGAAAGGCGGATATACAGAGAGGAGAGACAGAGAGGAAGATCTTCTGTCCGATGATTCACTCCCCAAGTGAGCGCAACGGGCCGATACTATGCCGATCCGGAGCCAGGAGCCTCTTCCGGGTCTCCCACGTGGGTGCAGGTTCCCAAAGCTTTGGGCCGTCCTCGACTGCTTTCCCAGGCCACAGGCAGGGAGCTGGAAGGGAAGCGGGGCTGCCGGGATTAGAACCGGCGCCCATATGGGATCCCGGGCGTGCTAGGTGAGGACCTTAACCACTTGCGCCACCGCGCCGGGCCCCTATAGCATCTTGATAAATGTGATAAGATCAAGATGTCAGCATGGTACTTTGAACATAACAGAGTCACATTTATTGAGCAAAGAAAAAAAATGTTATTAATAAAAATGATCCTACAAGACCATCTAGTTAGCTCGAAAAGCAGTTTAAAACCATGTTCCTTGTGTTTCTGTATGTTTTCCAACTGCGCAAATGCACAGGGATCGTGAAAATGCAATCAGGAAAATAATTCTTGGCCACAACACACATTCCAAAGGAAAGAAAAACAACAACAAAATACCCAAGCAAAGCCATCAAACCACATCCTGGTAAAAACCTTTTATGTGCTGCTAGGGCATCATCTGGTCCCCATCATTACCAGCTGTGACTTGTACACCCGGGAAAGGCCATGCTTCAGCAATAGGAACTCAAATCAAAGGCTCATGACAAGGCTTTGAAGTTGAATGTGTTTAGCAGCATTTTTAACTAAGGTGGTGACTAGAAAATTAAAAGAAGAGACAGGCAGGGTCAGGATAAGATAAAGTCTATAGATCCTCTTTACAAAAATGTAAGATATCTTTTCAAATCAGATGGATGTCAATTTTCAGCCATATCTCCAAACCTCTCATTGTCTTATTTGATCCATGTGAATTAAAATTTTGCTTCTGAGCATGGTACATGGGCATCCTTGGGGAGACAACGAAACACTTTACAAAAAACTAGAGAGAAATGACTAAGTACTCTGAAAACAATATTAAGCCAACCTAATTCTAATATTAAATTATCACAGTTGTAGAACAGAGATCTTACAGCACATTCCCCAGAACAATGGTTCCTAGGGCTGTAATTGTGTGATCAGATAAGTTAATCAAGATAAGCTTCTTACTGTGGGACTTTTAATGCATACTGGGAGTTGTCCAGAAGGGTTTAATAAAATGAAAACTTCCCCAAGTTCTTTGTTCATGAACTCCTTCTACCCAGACCATCTCAGAAGAGTTGCCTTCCCAAGAAATACATTTGTTTCTTTCTTTCCAGTAAAATATTGGGCTTGTGCGATAACAAGAAAATGCTTTAAAGAGTTGGAACAGGTTTATGAAAGAATTAGGTAAAGAACTTGATGGAGATTTACAAAGGAGGCTTGTTGGACTCAGCAGCAGGCACTGACTGAGAGGATGAGAACGATCCACATTTAGAAAGAAACAGTTTCCAAACTAGACCTCTGAGTGGGCTTTCTCTAAGACCATTGCAGAAGTCCTGGCAAACAAGTTAACTGAAAAAGTCAACATCCAGTTTGAATTATAATTATTAAGAGGGCTATAACAAGATAGAGAGCAAACCTTGAAAAATTTACTAATGTAATATATTGCATATTACAAATAACATTATAGAACAGAATTCTAAACTTTTTAAATTACTGTTTTAAATAGTATGACTTGCCTCAAATATCTAATGACTTGAATATTTCAAAGCTGGTATATTTCTAATTCATTTGTTTTAGCTTATGTTCACAAACCTTTTTGACCCTTATAAGGCTGTAAGTTTTAAGAGAAAAATTTAACAGTACTATTTAATACAATTTAATACATTTGTTCCTTCTGGAATGCAGAATTATCTCCCAAAAGCAGAAACTCTGGCAATGATAATCCTATCCTCATAACACATTATCAAATCACTGATTCACATTGACTAAATAAGCTACATTATTAATTATTCAGTTCAGTGTCAGTATGCTCATTACTTATTGCTATTTCCAACAAAAGCTCTGTTTTCATGGCATGTCATTAAAATAGATAACATAACTCCTAAAAAGTTGGTTCTGCCCTTTAAATGAGTTATATAGAGCTTGTGAAAACTATATTAATTATCATTTCAAGTGAATGTGTGTGTGTGTGTGTGTGTGAATTTGGCTTTCTTTCTTTCATGTTTTACACACTCAAATGTATACAAGCTTATGGTCTCACCAATCTATACCTCTGTAAGCTATGACTGTTTCACCACTTCTGACGTGTTAATAATGCATGGGGGTCAATAAGTAGATTCTCATTTTGACCTGAAGTTGTCTTCACCTATTAGATACAGAAACAACAACAACAATAACAACAGATGTTCATGTGGTTGTGACCATTTGAAGGCCAACAATGTGGTCCATTTCACAGAAAAGTCAAAAGATAACCCCTTCCCTTTATACTGTCTTTCCTAGGAAGAAGACTATTCTTTGGTTAAAAGTCCAAGATTCCTGTTTAGCCCTCCCTTTAATGTGTCAATAACTTAATGTCTCTGAACCTCAATTTTGTCATTTACTAAAGGGAATTATGACACCAGGCTCACAACCATTGCATTTTTAAAAAATAAAAAAAACAAGGAAAATGTTCAAAAACAGATAGCACTAAACCTGTTTTCATATGAACATTGGGTTATTTTCCTTTTATTAAAGTTCTCAGCTGGATTAAATGACAAGACTCATAAGGTTGTCTGTGCTTTAAAATCCATATTCACTTCCAAAAGTGCTGCAATAGTCACTTTTGATGCTGTGTTTACTCTCCACATATTTCAGTCCAGAGTCTACAGGGCTGTGACACCATCTGTTTTCATGAGAACTCAAGACAAATAAATGTACTGAGAAACTTTCTGGACTGTGCCCAAGAGCTGACTTATTTTCCTATAGTTTATATTGAGTAATTATTTTTCTAATTCTATTTATATAATGAGTAAATAAAAGGAAGAAAGGTATGAAGGAATGCAGGGCTAAAAGTATCACAAAAACATCTTGGAGTTACCACCAAATGCCTGAGGGAGGAGCAGATTTTTAAACAGCCTTCAAAAGGGATCATAAGAATCAAAGTCTACTTTAAACATATGCCAAACCCAAAACACATTGACACCCTTCACAGAAATTTGCCTCCATAAATGCATCATTCAATTCTTTCTTACCCTCTCCCAATTTCCAACCTTTTAGAAGGTATTCATAGACCTTGCACCTGCAACACCTCCAAACTAGAGAGACAGTCCTCAGCTTTCAGTTGGTAGTTTTAAGAAATATGGGATTGAGAGTTACATATGCTTATCCAAGGCTTCATTTTATGCCTTGGCCTTAAGACACTGTAAGACCAAGAGTGATAGAAAAATCAAATGGCCTACATTTTCACCTACAGGTAGGGCTATCTGGGGAGGTGAAAATAGAGTCCTTAAAGACCAAACAAAACCCTGTGAATCTTTCAGTAACCTCAGCTACTTCCCAACATAGTACCGGTGTCTGCTGCCCACCCCCAACAAATACTTTCAACTTAAGAAGCCCACTGGCAGAGACATCAGCAACAGGAATGTTGCACTGTGCCAAGACTGCAGGAGCTTTAAACAGTCACACCATAAACCAAAGCACGAAATAACTGCAAATCTTCTGTGCTGACTAAATATCACCTGAATGAGAGGAGGAATAATGGGAAGTGGGTTAGATGCGGGAGTCTAGGAGACAGGTCAAGGGCAGGGATGCTATGCTAGGCTTCTTGGACAGAGTCCACACATCAACATTGCTTTCCAGCACAGTAGCACCACCAACGACACAATTGTGAACAAGCAGTATTTAAATCAGAAATAAAAGGGAAACTTTTCTTTAGTTATTGCCTAAAATGTCAAACTTATATCTCAACGCTCTTCATAGATCAGGAGAAAACACAACTGTAAAGTTTCCATCATATGATAGAAAAGTTAGACAAACACAGACATAAAATTAGACTACTAACTCAGAAAGTGACTATAAGTAGTGATTTAGGGGCAGAATTCCTAAGGTGGGGGTGGTGGGGGTGGAATGAGGCACCAACCTCCATGCTGTAGACCAAAGGAAATGATGCTTTATAATCTACAGAATAAATGCTAAGTCAAATTGCAGAAAACACAGAAGTGCAGAGATAAAAGCACGTTCCCTGGGGCCAGGAAATTGTAGAGCATTTAAAATGAGAAAATTTCCCCAGACCTGCTCTCTGTGTTTATCTTCCTCTGTCTCACTTTTCTGTCTTCATTTTTCATTTCCTGTCTCTTTTTGACATTTTAAAATAATCATTCCATATGGAGTTAAATCAGTGCTGTGCATATATGTATATATCACAGATATAATATGTGTCTATGCATATATGTGTGTATCTATATATGTGTGTGTGTGGACTAGTTTAAATGTCAAAGGTTGTCTTTTTCTCTACATATTACTATAGATTCAACAATTTCAACTTGGTGGGGGAAAAATAGCCCTTAATTTACAAAGTGTTAATGAACTAAACTACAAAGAATACAGTATTACATGAAGTTTAATGCTATGAGTAAAAACAAATCAGTCTAATTTTAATTTTTTTCTATAGTTCCTTCACTTTCCCATAGCTTTATGTAAAACAGGAATCTCTGTTTTACTCCTTATTTCATTTATTATACTTAATAAATTAATTTTTCTGATAATTTTCAGCATGTAGATCAACTTAAAGCATGTAGATCAACCACAGTGTTCTTAAATCACCTTCTTGCATCCATTTTTGCAAGCTATAATATTTATAGCAAAGGTAAAAAATAATTTTTGTGTAACATTTTAAGGTTTAGAAAATATCAAAATACTTTTGGGATATCAACCTCCTTAATCTAGACATTCTTAGATAGCACTATTTTGATCATTTTCCTACCTTTACTTTTAAAATAAATGTATCTTCTAGAGATGTATTTATTTTTTAAATTTATCTGAAAGGAAGAAAGAGACAGTGAGAGACAGAGAGAGATCTTCCATCATCTGATTCACTCCCCAAGCAGTCCCAACAGCTGCAACTGGGCCAGGCTGAAGCCAGGAGCCATTAATTCTATCTGGATCTCTCACATGAGTGTCAAGAAATTCAGTAACTTAGAACATCAGTTGCTGCTTCTCAAGCACATTAAAAGGGATCGTCAAAAAGTGCAGCATAGCCAAGACACAAATCAGCATTTCAATTTGAGACTGGCTATAAAAGATGGACAGATTTTCACATATAGTAATCCTCAGAACAGCCCCCCTATATCTTTCTTTATTCCACACAGAGATGTAAAGCAATGAATAGGCAACTGTGTGGCAGAGCCACGGTCAACACCACTATGCCTATGAAGACATTCAGTGCTCTCTGCTGAGTGGATCTGTATGGCAGGCTGGGCAAATCACCAAGGATGTACCTACTTCCTGATGCTCCTGATGTGTGGTGCTGGAGGACCCGGAGAGAGGCTCACTCATTTGAGTCATCACACCACTAAAGGAAACATTTGTGCTCATCTGCTGAAGACTTGTGCAAGAAGAGTTTTCTTCCTTTACATCAGAGTGCCCCACAGTCCAAAGGGATTTTTTTTGTTGTTGTTGACCAGTACTTAACACAATTTAAGGTAAATATCCCTAAACTTAAACACTATTTAATGCAACGAGTGTGTTGCCTTCCAATATATAAAAAGTAAGCTTGGTCTCATCAAATATTACAAATTAAATCGTGTCCCTCTCATCAAAAAAAAGATATGTTGAAGTCCCAACCCCTGGCCCTCTGAATGTGTCTTTCTTTTGAAATAGAGTATTTATGGCACTAGATAAACTAATACTAGCTCATTAGGGTGAGTCATAATCCAGTATGCCTGATGACCTCATGAAAAGGGGAACTTTGATCACCATGATGAGAAAACATATGGGAATGATGACACACAAGAAGAATTTCCTGGAGAAATAGAGGTTGGGAGTGGTGTCTCTGTAAGTCAAGAAATGGCCAAGATTGCAAGCACACCTGCAGAAGGGAGGAGGCAACAAACAACTTCCCTAGAGCTTCCAGAGAAGAATACCCTCTTGGCATTTTGTCTGGGGGATTTTGGCCTGCTTAATGTTAAGGTAGTAAGATCAATTACTAACACAACCCTAGCAAACCAATATAGTAACTATTCCTGCTTTGGGTTTTCTCTATGCATTCTCCATCATTGTTTTGGCAGTTTGACTAGCTGTAGTTGAAGGCCTGCTCACATTTTCTTTTTTGGCAAATTATCTTGTCTCATTTTCAAAAATGGAACTGAATCGGGGGTCATAGCTGTTACAAATTAAGTTATACTACTAAAAGAAGTCCTTACCTTATGTCACAAAACCTAAGGAAGTTTAGTGATAAGATCCAAAGAATCCATAGCATTGCACACAGTCCATAGTATTACAGCTTTAGCACAAAAACAACCCTCCTTCTGACACCCTCCAAGTAAGTGAGAGTTTAAATGACAAAAGACTTATTCTAGCGACAGTTCTTCCAGTATCATCTGCATCCACAGATATTGTTACTAAGGACATCCAGAGGAGAGGGAAGAACCTCTCTAGACTTCAGGAATGCTTCCAGCAGCAATGAGATTCATCTCCATATTGCAACTCACATGTCTGCAGGCATGTCAGTATACCCAGCCACATACAAATCTGCCTGAAGTGAAATTACGAGCCCTGCTCCCATTCCTTCTAATAATACCAGTGAAAATGTTGCCCTCTGTCAGACAAAATTGAATCAAAACTTATAATGTGTTTCAAAATTCTTTTCAACTTATTCCAATATATTTTTCTATATCAGAATGTTCATTGTAACCACTCTCTCATGGAATATTATGAATCATTCCTCTATTCATTTGTTTTTTCAACAAATAGATGTTAATACAAAACTAGCTACCTCTTATTGGAACCTTACTGTGTACCTGGTTCTATGCTAGGGGGCATTACTCCATGACATTTACTGTTCAAAGCAATCACATAAGGTCCATACTATCATCGCCCCATTATACAGATAAGAAGACTAAAAGGATTCACATACCAGGAAGTGAAAATATGTTGCACATACCAGGAAGTGAAAATGTATTGCAGTAGGCATCTCATCAATAAAAGGACTTCTAATAAAACTGTTAAATATACCTTGGCAGTAGGAAACTAGACTTTCTGCCATTGTCTAAAACTACAACGCCATGATATTCTCAGCAGAATGTTAGACTTGTGACTGCTGCTTAAGGACTGCACTACTGTAACAACATGGGGAAAAACAGTGGTACTAGGAAATGGGAAGGATGGTGGTGGGGGGAATCCCTGTACCTATGGAACCATAACATTAATAATAATAATAATAAAGAAGGCAAAGTTATATTCACTTATCCAAGGTTCCACATTCAATTTTGTATCAGTACTTGAAAATAAATCTCTGACTTTGGAACTGAATTCTTAATTCAGCTATACCTCTAATGGAGTGTTCATCAGATATCATATAATGTTCTAAGAACAAGACAGAAAAAGGTTTTTCCTCCCTTAAATGGCTGTCTTCCTTGTGCTTAAGAAGCTTACAGTTTAGGAAGAATAAAAAGCACAAAAAAATTAATACATATTAAATTGAGTCTAATAATTCTAGAGGTAGTTGTCAACACCAGTAGCTCAGATAAGAATATCTTACTGTGAGACTGTCATTATGCATAGTAGGTGCAGCCATTATCTGCGATACTTGATCATGCCCCAGCTACTCCATTTCTTATCCAGTGCTTTACTAATGGCCTAGGAAAGCATTAGAAGACGGCCCAAGTGACTGGGTCTCCACCACCTATATGAAACACTCAGATGAAGTGCTTGGCTCCTGGCTTTGACTTGGTTGTTGCATCCAACTGGGTAGTGAACCAGCAAATGGAAGACTCACTTTCTTTCTCTCTTTCTCTTTCTCTCTCTCTCCCTCCTTTCCTCCCCTCCTTGCTGTCTCTTATCTCTCTCTCTCCCTGTAAATAAATATATCCTTTTGAAAACCCTCCTAATCCATGGAGCCAGGGACTCTTCTTCCATGAAATTATTTAAACCCAAGACCTTCATAGGTGACAGGAAACAATATAATTAAAATATGTACACCTGGTGACTTGACTTTAAAATGAAAACAATCTAGAAGTCCAGAAAAAAATCTTTCCTGTATTGTCAAATCTAGGAAGCAATCATAAGCAGCCTGACAAGGCTGGCCATCGCCTTCTCTCCTGAGAAGTTTCCTGGAAGAGTGCTTGTTGACTTCTGTCTTTGGGGCAGATTCCAAACATCTATCAACAGTGCCCAGCTTCAATCACACACCAAAGCATCTGCTGTAGCCTCCAAAAAAGCATGCATACTTAACATTCAAGTTTCACTCAAATCTTTGATTGACTTTGAGTTGATTTCTTTGAGCTCACTAAGATTGATAGTTACTGCTAAGTACTGTCATATCCAATTACAGTTGTATGCGATCTCATAGCATTTTGGACCTGAAACAGAGTTTATGGATCATTTTCTTTAATCCGCTCATTTCTCTCTCACCCCTTAACATTTATGCAATTACTCTAATTAACTTGTATTTATACAGATGTTGCTTTGGTAGTATACTGAAAAAATGTTCCTCTTTAAGGCAGTCTCTGTATCAGTGGGCAATAACTCCAAAACCTCAAATGCATGCTTGAAACCACAAACAGTACTGAATCCAACATATTCTATGTTCTTCTCTCAGTTTTTAATGATTCATTTGAAAGGTAGAGCTACAGAGAGAAAGAGGGAGATATAAAAACATCTTCTATACACTGGTTCACTACCCAAATGGGTGCAATGTCCAGAATTGGAACAGGTCAAAATCAGAAGCCAGGAGCTTCTCCCAAGTAAGTGCAGGGACCCAAACACTTGCACCATCCTCCACTGCTATCTGCAGTGCATTTTGGGGGATCTGGATCGAAGTAGAGCAACTGGGACACAAACAGGCAGCCGTATAGGATATGGAAACCAAAATCTGCAGCTTACCACTGATTTATTAAGATGAGACCTTTCATCCTTTCATTTAAAAGATGAAGCTCGTGGCCTAACCCAATTGTATCATCACTTTTTTGTGCCCTGGGTCATTATTAAGTAAATAAGGGTTACTTGAACACAGATACTTTGATGCTTATAAACAATCTGATAACATAAATGGCCATTGAATTACTAGCAGGTGGTTACCATGTGCAATGTGGTTACACTGACCAAAGGAATGATTCACATTGCAGATAAGATGCTGAGATCACACTACTTGGAATGGCAGGCATTTAGAATTTGTGAACTGTTTGCATTTGAAATTTTCCTCATAGCTGACAAAGGATAGCCATGGTATCTACAATCACAGAAAAGTAAAGCTTCAGATAAGGGGGATGACTATGTGTTTTCCCTCAAGTTGATTACAAAATCTTCAAAGACAGATAATGTAGGGGTATTCATTATTGATCTTGAACTACTGTTTCTCCAGGTTGGATTGATTCTTTGCCAGGATTCCTCCAACATGCCAAACTCAAAATCCTCGTATTGTGGTTCCACATGACTTGCCTGAAAGTTCCAAATCTTACACTTTTAGTAGAATCTGCTCCCATTTTTAAGTCCCTGTTGGCTCAGGATAGCTGTTGCATCTTACAGTGCTGGACTGATTTCAGACTCATACAATCCAAATTTTCTTTGCCAGCATTTTAGCATGCAAGCTCTTGCCTATTTAAACCATAATTTTCCAATTTGAGTTACATCTGCCTGAGTCCTTACTATCCAGTGCTTAAGCTTTTCTCTTCTTAAAAGATAAGTGTCACAAATGGCTTTTGTGTACCATCAGGCCTACTCCATTCAGTAATATTATCTTTGGTTTCCTGAACTTTTCATTGGTTTACAAATAGTGGGTGCTTATTAAAAGTTGTTGAATGGGTAAACCAGCAAATAAAAAATAGGATATATAGAAAATATGACTAGAAGTTCTTTTATCTTCATGTAGTTGAGCAAGCTCATTTGTTTCACAAAGTTGCTCTCTAATAAATGAGAGAAGAATTCAAAACCAAATATGGACTTTGGTTATTTCATCATATAGTGTCAATGATTTCAATGCACACTAATATCTTTTTCATAACTTACTTGGTTATGGATGACGAAAACCCACTCATGGGCCCGGCACAATGGCTCATTGACTAAATCCTTACCTTGTAAGTGTCAGATCTGATATAGGCACCAGTTTGTGTCACAGATGCTCCACTTCCCATCCAGCTCCCTGCCTGTGGCCTGGAAGGACAGTCGAAAATGGTCCAATGCATTGGGACCCTGCACCTGCATGGGGGACCAAAAAGAAGCTCTTGACTACTGGTTTCAAATCAGCTCAGCTGTGGCCATTGCAGCCATTTGGGGATGGACCAAGCAGATGAAAGATCTTTCTATCTGTAAAATCTGCCTTTTCAATAAAAATAAATAAATCTTTAAAAATGTTAAAGAAATCCACTCATGATTAAATAAAACAAATCGAACACTACCAAAAGGCAGCCAAGGTCTGTGACACATTCCAAAGAATCCCATGACTCACATCTTCTCCCTTTAGACACTGACTTCCTTCATCTCCAGTTCTCTATCTCTCCTGTAGATCACCATATGAGGGAAAAAAAATATGGTTTCCAACATATATCTGGTTTATGTGTTGCAGGTGTAAGGGTGTATTCAATCTACTCTTTTCTTTGTTTAAAGGTTTCATCATTTCAGTGTATGAAATAAGCTGATAAAAGATGAAGTATCCAGAAAAAGAATCAGCAGATTTTATTATATGTCTAAAGCACAGGAGTACAAAACTCAAAAAGAAGGGCAAGAAGGCTAATCTTAGATTGAGCCTGCAGATATAGGGTCCCTGGTTTCTGGAGGAAGGAAGGCTGTCCACGGTGGGAATGCAGGATTGGAGGTGCCCAGGAGTAAAAGCTGCCTTGCACAGGTAAGATCTCTTAACTAACATTAACCAGTGGCCATCTTTGTCTGTATCAGGTGCACAGCCCTCCCATGGGAGGATCCTAGTGTTTGAGTGGTAGATAACAGACAAAAAGGCCTAGGCACACATTCATTGTGAATTATGCAGTAGATGCAAATTTATTTACAAAATTTATTTACAAAAGAACAGCTTTTCAGAGCCAATTCTTTGCTGGCAAAGGTCTACAGTTTCATTGCAGTGCTTAGCAAAGTCATATACTTGGTGTGGAATGTTTTGCTGTCCCACATAGGCACAGTGACCTGGAAATGGACTGAATTTCTTGATCATAATGCCCAATTTCCCAAGGAAGGAACTTTGTTCATACAATCTGAATCTTCTGACAGGCTGTAGACAGTGACCAAAAAATTAGGTTTACAGAAAACTTTTGTTCTTTCCATGCTAACAAAGAAAGAATTGATGGGAGAAATTCCCTGCAAAAATAATAATAATAATAATAACAATAATAATGATAAAATCCAGAAAAAAAATCAATGGGACTTTAGTATGCATATTTTCATCCATCTGGTCACTCAGTGTAATTATTTACAAGCTGAAGTCTCAAAAACTTATCTCTTGCACATTGAAGTGTTTAAATAAGGGCCAGTGTTGTGGTATAGTGACCACAGTCCCTGCCTGACATCCTGACATGCTGGTATCTCCTACAGGTACCAGTTCATGTCTTGGCTATTCCACTTTCAATGCAGCTCCCTACCAATGGCCTACAAAAAATAGCAGAAGATAACTCAAGCATCTGGGACTATGCCATTAGTGAAAGACTTGAATGAAGCTTCTGTCCCATGGCTTTAGCCTGGCCATCAGGGGAGTGATGGAAGATCAGTTTCTCCTTTTCTCTCTATAATTCTAACTTTCAAATAAACAAATAGAGAAATAATTCTTTTTATACAGCTCTTAAATATTACCTATTAGTATTATTCACAAGAAGTAATAGTAAATGTAAGACCGTAATGACAATTTTTTTAAAAAATAGAAATTTCTTTTTAATCTTTGATTTGTATTTTAGCATTTTGTTTGGAAAGGAAATGTCCCTAATTCAATCTGCTTTTTAAGACTAGTTGGTTGCTTAATAGATAATTTGATTATCTTGTAGAACCACAAAAATAAATTCTACTCCTGGGAAAATTCTAACTTCTTCAGTGAAAAGTAAGACTCACAGATTGCCCTTGCGGGGGAACATTTAGGACAGTCTCTTGGTCAGTTCAATGCCTCATAAGCAGAGTTTAATAATAATCCCAAGAAGTTATCCCAACAACTTAATGACAAATTCCAGGCGGATTCTAGGAATTTGTCTTTGACCTCATCATTTTGTGTTTATGAGCATAAATTCCACAGTGAGGCACAAAGAGCCAAAGGAACCACATGAATGTCAAGCATACTTTGAACATAGAAACTTTTAGAGTGAAAAACGCTTTGTGAGGCCAGAACAACACACTTCTATGGAAAGGGCTGAAGGGAGCTAAAATGGATGCAGCGAGCTGCGAGCAGAGAAGAGCCTGCTGGAAACCCCAGGGTTCTGATTCTACCCTGCCTGCACAGCCTTGCATCTGCCCATCAATTATGCGAAGTAAGAGCTCAGTGATTTGAGGGACCATCAAATCATGCCTGATACAAAGAGACTTGTTTCCCTCAGGCTTCCAGATTGTCTGGCAAGGCCAACCAGGGCATGATGGCATTAAAACCCAAAGAATCCCTGAACAGCCTAATGCGTAACAATTCGATCCAGTCCAGGGGAGTCAAGGTCTCATTATCCAGACCCTGAGGGCTGAGAAGAGATAGGAGGACAGTGAGAGGAAAGTAGGTTGCCATGGTACCCCTGCTGCATTCCCTGGTGTAACGGTGGTCGACCTGAATCTGAACCAATTCCACGGCAAACATCCTCTGTTTACTTTTCACAGATTTCCAGTGTAGCCCCCTCCTACCACACAAAGATAATGCCAACTTTGATCTTCAAGTTTCCCAAGTAATCTCTTCTGGATCTAGGAATAGGGAGGGCTAATTGTAGCTTAGAAAGAAAGGTACTGGTACCATGAGTTAAATGCAGTTTTAATGTGTGGTATTTTTAAGAGAACAAAGCAAAATGATGAGCTGAGATCTGTGCCTCGGCATGAGATCATAGTTCTCACTACCAAATGAGCCACACTGCAGGTTGATGGGAACATGTAGGGAATTGCCACACCAGCCAACTCCCCAGTGTCCTCACTCTATACCAAAGAGAATTGATTTTTAAAAAGTATATTATTTATGCTAAGAAAAACACAGTCATGTGTAATTGCCATTGATAATAAAATGCACTCTGATTACAGAGATACTGACATATGAGGTGGGGTGGGTGCAGAACGGGACTGTCTTAGAGTGAGTATTGGTTTAAATGAGGGGGGGCAAAAGCCCAGTTATTTCTCAAATTGGTTCTCTTTGGCTGTTTACTTCCTTTCAAGAAAACACTATTTGAATGTTTATCTTTTCTGTTGCCTTTGAGTCATTGAAAATAGCTGCAGAAAAGAGTTAAGGAAAATGCACTCCTGTCCAGGAGCTGATTCAATAAGGTTTTTGAAAAGTAAATTCTTTGTATGTTCTACACAATTAACCAGTCAGGAATTTGCAAAAGGTCAATTCTCTGTGCTCACCAACCAGCCCTCGGAGAACTGATCTTCGTGAAACCACAATTTTCTCACTTCCACCTTATCGCTGTCTCTCCTTCCCTCCCTGTTTTTCCATTATATTTTTACTTCCTTCTTTCCTTTCTTCTTTTCTTCGATCAATATTTATTTAGTTCCTACTCTTTCATAGGCTTAGTATTACTTGTAAAACAGTGAAAAATAGGCATCATGTGAACCGTTCTTAAGAAATATATTTCAGGGTGTGCATTATTTGCATTCTAAGTCTCAACATGGGCTGCCAGGATCATTTATCAAAGCGCTTCAGTATACTGCTTCCCATCCAGATTCCAGCTAGTGTACCTTGGAAAGCAGTGGGATGATGGTTCAAATACTTGAATCCTCATCCATCCATGTGGGAGACCCAAATGGAGGTGGTGACTCCAGGCTTTGGCCTGCCCAGATTTATTATTGTAGTTATCTGGGGAGTTAACCAGAATCATTGGACAGAAGATTTCTATTTTCCTTCCTTCCTTCCTTCCTTCCTTCCTTCCTTCCTTCCTTCCTTCCTTCCTTCCTTCCTCCTTTCCTCCATCCTTCCTTCTATTCTTTATTTCCTTATTTCTCTCCTTCCTTCTTTTTTTTTTTTACCTAAATACCTACCTATCTATCCCTTCATATAAATAAAGAAAAGCTATAAAAAAGAGAAACTTAAACATCCAAAACAGTCATGAGGAAAAGCAATTGAATGAAATATAATAGGAACACACACAACTATAGAGATGCTTAAAGAGTCTCTTTTCCCCTTCTATTGACTGAAACTTTAGTTTCATAAATTAACTGAAAATAAGCAGATTATCAGGAATTCGGTAGGCAAGAAAGTTTGGCAGAAAACGTCTCCTGATACAGAAGGGAGTGGGAAGGGGACAAAGGACAGAAAGTGAAATGGAATCTCAAATCTGACATCTCTAGGACCTTTCAGTACATCAAAGCATTACTCCAGACCATCACATTCTGAGCCCCAGCATGGCTTACACTTGAAAAATGAGGCACATCTTTCCCAAAAGATGACACAATGTAGACCTGACAGGAAGGTGTTCGGCACAGTGATTAAGATACAACTTGGGAATTCACTCCCGTATCAGGGTGCCAAAATTCAAATCCTGACTCTGCTTCCAACACAGCTTCTTTTCCCTGCATGACTGGGGTGCAGCAGGTAGTGGATCAAATACTTGGATTCCTGCTACCTGTGTGACAGATCCAGAATGAGTTCCAGGATCCTGGCCAGCCCTGGCTATTACAGATGTTTAGACAATGAACCAGCAAGAGGGATGGGGGATCTGTCTTTGACTCCCTGCCCTTGAAATAAAAGAAATAAATAGGTACAAACTGAGAACTGATACACAACCAGGAGGATATTGATGTTTACCATAAATTTCCTGACACAAAAGAATTGAGCACTCTGGTGAACATATTCCTCAAGAACATGCGACTACTACATTTTGTATTTCCCACTATAATTCTAACCTTGTTTCCTACTTCCCTCTAGACTACCTTTTGCAGCAGCCAATCAGTAACCTCCTTTGCACACCCACACTCTGTACCCTTGTGCTATGTTCCTTAGCTCACCTTTTTCTATTGTCTCATCTTCAAATTTTGCATTGCATTGCATCCAATTTACATGGCACTTGTCATACAAAATAATCACATCAGTTTTCTCAGAAGACAAATGAGATACGGTGAGATGTAGCAATAAATATCCTTTGACACAGACAGAATGAATCCCACCAAAATTTAAGCCAGGTCAATTTGGACTCATAGTGTCTTCTTCTTAATAATAAAGGTCTTTGCTATTTCAACAAGAAGCTCAAGTCTTACCATCCAGGAAAGGAATGCATCTGATGACTGCAGTCCCTATTGTTCTTTCTCTGGTCCTCCTGTTGTTTATTCCCTGAACTTTGCTATAGACTGTGAGATTGGCCAACTGTTTTAAAAGGTACACTTGCACTTCTTCAACTTAACTTGTAAATCATTTGTGGACAATAATTCCACCTTACATTGGGATTACGGGTTAAAATGCATGCCAAAGAAACAGAGTTTTTGTTTGACTAATTTTTGGTCTTTGGGTTTTTTTGTTTGTTTGTTTGTTTGCTTGTACATATAGATTGGAAGATCAGGATACAATTTTCTTGAAGGAACTTTTAGCAGGGGTGCAAATACAGGGTACTTTAGTGATGCTTGGTTATAAAGATCTCAGAAGCACCAACCAGAGCAGTCTTGCTCTTAGCTGAGCTATCCTTGAAGGCAGTGCCGTGATCTTGGGCAGCAATCACTGGTAATAAAAAATGAACAAAAATTAAGGATTTTTAAAAGATTTCCTGAGATCTTCACTTAATCCCTGAGCAGCCAACCCAGAATATTATCCCTCTCTCAGTATAAATCAAATGCTATTGTGTATGCAGAATTGGATATTTGTTTCCATTTAAATTTCTCAGGATGTGAATTCTCAAGTGGATCAGCACTGACGTGTATTATTGGGCTTTATTCTTTGCCATCCTAAGCCACTCCTACTGTGTTCATGAATCACTTAGAGAAGTGCACCCACTGCACTAGGATGCCAATTGATCATTTTTGCACATTATTACATAACTTATTACTGGAGAGAGACAAAAGCACAGAGTGGAATTTGATTCCTTATCATTATTTGCATGACATATATAGCACTTCCCCACTAAAGAGCTCCAGAGACCATTTAACAGGTCACATTAATGTCTAAGCCTCTAGTTATATAACCAAAACCAAAGGAAGTACAAGAGAGAATAGGAGATGTGAGAGTTTGGATCAGCGAGTACCTGAAAGAATAAAAAAAAAAAAATGCAAGTAGTAGGAAATGGAGATAGGTATTTTCTAGCTACTTCATAGTGAACATATCTAACAATCTAATGAAACCATGAAAGGAGTTATATTTCTGTGGCATCTTTTTTTGGCCAGAGGTAATTTGTTTAGCTGTATTAGGTACTGAGGCTAGCCCTCAATATATGCAGATTCTGAATCCATGGATTCAACAATTGGCAAATATAAAATATTAAGAAGACAGCTATGCCTGGAAGAAGGCATTTATTTAGTTTAGGAATGCATTTATTTAGTTTAGGAATTAACCAGTGAGCCTGCTACGTGACACATGAAGTACTGGAATTGTTATCAATGGCTTTGTTCCTGATTCTAGTATTTTGTCAATGCAGATCCTGGGAAGTATTGATGACAACTCAAGTAGTAGGGTTCCTGCAACCCATCCCCAGAGGGATTCCTTACCCCCGGTTCCCTATGGTCCATTCCAAACCACTGCAAACATTTAGGGAGTAGACTAGCAGACAAGAGTTCTACATCTCTTTTCCTTACCCTCTTTCTGTCTGCCTCTCAAATAATTGACTTTTCAAATCTTAAATGTTTAATCTTTTAAAAAAACTTCAAAGCATTTTTAAAAGAATTATTTATTTTTATTGGAAAGTCAGATTTACAGAGAGGAGAGACAGAGAGAAAGATATTCCATGCACAGGTTCACTCACTAAGTGGTTGCAACTGTCAGAGCTGAGCTGATCCAAGCTGAGAAATTATGAGACAATGTAAAATGTGCCATTTTATATAAGAAGCTTGAGCATCTTCAAATTTTAATACATGGCATGTTCTACAACTAAGACTCCCTGGATATGAAGTGATGACTATAAAAAGTTTGGTCTAGAAAATAAGTCTTAAAATGTTGCTACGTTTTCATGGAAGTGTAAAAGATTGAAGGTACAGTGAGGATGAGGAAATGCTGATGTGGATCTTATGTAGACAATTGGCTATTTAATTGGGTAGACAGAAACTCCAATGTGGAGAATATGAATCCCTGACATTAGATTATTTCTTAGACTAGATAACTCTAGTGTGACTACCAACATGCTCCTGTAAAGAATTTTACCTTAAAGATATCACCATTGTAATTTTTCATCAAAATAACCTTTTCTCTAGGGTGTTTCCTTATTTTTAGCATTTAATTAGGTCAAATCGCAGGAATAAACATGCATTTTCACTTTGCCACATGCACATGCATACACACAGAGTTGACATTCAATTGTGCATCTAGTTTAAAATATGAACCTATCCATTTATCACATATTAATGTATATCCTTGATGTGTCTGAAATACTATGTCGATTCACAATATCTCAGAAATCAGAAACTGTGGCCATGTAACGCTCCATCAGTTGACAGGGTCTCTTTAATCACATGCAATTCTCATTATCAGGATTCTCTTTCCAAGAAAATGACAAGAGCAAATACAATCTGAAGGGATTTGGCAAGACTTATCCGGTCATTAACAAGAGATAAACATTTCTTTTACCTCATTAATTCACATCTTTTGGCATAAAGAACATGCATCAGCCTTGCAATTATCACCAGCCTCAGAAAATCCTGGAAATTTTGTGAAAAAGCTTAATGGCTCATGCTATAAATGGCAAAATTCTCCCAGCTGGCATTGGCAACTTGCTATAGCCATTCATGGGATATTGCTTTCCAGATGAAAATTAAGCTGGAAGATAAAAAGGGAAATGTAGCTCAAAGTGCCATGTAATTGCTAAATGTGTTTGGGAACAGCCTAATTTCCATTTGTGTAAGCTTTTAGATATTTACCTAGAACTTTCATCTGTAAATGGGAAATTGGCCTTCTGTGATAAATAAGAAATATTTTCCCTGAAAGAACAGTATGCACAGAGTTCATTTTTAAGCATCCATGTATAATTTCAACAGATATATGTACAACATTTATTGTGTGTTCTTCATGTTTTGTAGGAAATAAAGAAGAAACTCATGCAGTGTGCCCAAGGAACTTATAGCCTTTTAGAGGAAAGAAGACAAAAAAATGGAAAATACATCAAGTTATGATCAAGCGCATGCAACTTACAACAGAGATATAACTCCCCAGTCAACATACCCATTTCCTATATTGAGAAACTGTTTAGACTTAGATATCATTTCTGGGTCTATAAATTCAACTTAGAAGGATGAGTCCTTATAAACTATTATTTATAATATTTACATATCAGTTTATTGAAATAGAAGGGCAATTCATGGATCCATGAGTTGTGAATCTGCACTATCAATGTCTTAAGAAATATGGTGAATCCACACTGTAGAGAAACCTTGTAAGCAAGAGTCCAACTAGGTTTAATATGGTGGGTAGTATCTGCCACTGAAAGCTTTTAAACAACTAGATCTTGAAGGATAATCTATCATTGGTAAATGTACCTGCACATGCATGACCAGAATAAGGCCAGGAATCTTGAGTTAGAACAGCCAGTTAAGCAGGAATTATTGTTTCTTGATAAGCAATAACAGCCTGAACTGAAGTAGTAATAGAGAGTGGGAAAGTGATTATAGTTTTCAATATGCTGAGTTTAAGCCAACAGGACATCTTTCCAGGGAATAAACACAATGGACAATTAGAAATCCAGGACTAACATTTCTGTGATACAGAATTGAGAGGAATGTTCAGAGAAGTGGATGGCTGACTCATATGTGTAGATGTCATCATGTAGGAAAGACTATAACTAGGTGCAGGAAGGGATAAGGGGAGAAGAAGGAGCTTCTTCATTTATGGAGAAAGAATATCAAATTATAGCTCTTTACAGTTGTCAGAAGAGTCAGAGGAGGACAAATAGTATGCAGCAGCATAAAGTTCACCTGACATCTACCATTTTTAGGCACATGTGGTTAAAGTGCTTTATACTGCTGCAGGAGAAGGGATTGAGATCTAGGCCAGCGTCATTAGTCTGTAACAGACTGGAAGACCTTAATTAAACAGAACAGTCAGGGGACATTTCATATTTGGAAATCTACAAAGAGTGTGAGAGTTAAAGACATGAGGATGTCAGATGCAAAAAGAAAGGTGGTGGCCATTTTCAGCAAAAGAGATCGAATCATGAACAAGGAATCCAGAAAGACTTCTTTCTTGGTCTTTTTGGATTTTTTCCACTTTTTGACCTTTATTTAAAGAGAAGTTGAAAATATTTATAAGATGAAGAGAAAAGTCCAATAGCTCTGAAGGAACTATTCAAGTTAAATTTACAAAAGAATATCCACTGGAATGAGATTCTGGGGGAAGCAGGTAGGCAAAACATCAAGAATAGTGTAGAATAACAGGGATGCCTATTACCCTGAGATCAGAAGCTGAGAGTGGAAAATGGGTAAAATGGTTAAGAAGATGCCTTCACTCACCATAGCAGAGTGGGCCTGAGGTCCCTCTAGAGTCAGAAGATGATAGCTTGGCTAGGAGGTCACAAAACATGACATTGGAATGGGGACTCAGCAGAATGCATACAGTAACACATAAGCAAGGGCAAAATCTGCTGAATGCCATGGGAGGTCCTGCTGCAGATACTGTTTCTGAACACATTCCTTATGAAAGTCATTCCTTTTATGGTAGATCATAAGAATCTCATTCCATATGAGGTAGATCAGCCTTTGTCACCCAGACTAATCCATGGAGATCCTTGCCAGCTCTTCCCAAGACAGCTGATACTGTAATCTAAGCAATAGCCTCCTCACAAAGCACTGACTATTTTTGCCTTACCCAGATATCTCAGGTAGAAAACTAATCATGCTGTTCTTCTTAAGGACCTTGGGAACCAATGCACAGACACACGTTACAGGATTTCCAAACCTGCACGAAATGCTTGGTGTTCTATGTATACATGAATTTGGAGAACTTTCTACCATATCCTTTGTGTACGACTATCCTGACATATACTCCTGCTACATAAATCTATCAACACAGAAATATCTTGCTTTGAGTTCACTGCATTGCCAATAACATTTTTTTCCCACTGATAGATAAATCCAGGAGGAGGCTAATTACATGTGTGGTATACTTCAAGGAGTATTTTTTTTTTAGGACACAGAAGCCAAAGCTATTTACCCAATGGATAAATATAGTGTAGCTGTGTTGAATTAACTCATTTAGGAAAGCATTTCTTCCTAAGGGAAACTACAAAGTTAGAAACAGTCTTCACGCTCCCACCAATTAGTCATTGGGGATCAGATAATATTGGACTGCTCTTATCATTGTGAACTGCAAAGTCTTCAAAGAATCCAATTACCACTTAAATAATCAAAGAAATGTATATTTTAGGAAAGATGACCTATTTTATAGAAAACCTTACTGCATGTACAGAATTTGTGTGTAAAAGATAAAATTATTCCACATGTCCTTTCCTTTTTCTTCCTACTGTATGGAGCTGGTTTTTGGCAAAGTTCTCTTCAGGGTTGGGATGCAGAGTGTGAGGATGTCTTCAATGGCAGCCCACAGCTCATGGAATTATTAATTGGCTAGAGTAGACATGCACCAATACTGCAGGAATCAGTAGGCTCCATTCTCCTGCTGTGCAGTCATCACTGTGGAGTTATCCTGGGGCCAGTTGGATAGGTAAGCCCAGAAACTGCTGATGGCACCTTTCAGACTACAAAAATTTTGGAAAAGGACCATAGCTTGAAAACATTTAAAAAGATAAGCCAACAGCATCTCATGGTACCTGAGGGAGAATGACTGTATTACAGAACTCTGATGATAAAAGCTTTCATAGCCTTACTGGTCAAACGCAGGTGTCTAGTAAACCCATTCCAGCCTTTCACTTTGCTCATGCTGTTTTGACCATCAAAAATGGCCTTCCTCTCCTGGGGCTGCCCTCATAATCCTCTTTCAAAGCTCGGTTCAGACCTTAGCATTTCCGAAGTGCCTCCCTCAATTACTCCAGCTCTTAGTTTTCTCCTCACTGAAACCTCTGTATCATCTAATCTGACACTCATGTGCTCCATACCTCCATGCACAAAATGAAATCCCATGGACTTTTGTACATCTTTCTTGACTGCCTGATCACTTCCTGGCTATATTACAGACTTTAGCCTTACCTGTGTAGTTGCTGCATACTCCCTTTCAAGCCTCTAAGCAGAGAACTGAAACTCCCTACTTTGGTATATGGATGGATTAATTCAACTTTAGACCCATAGAAAGCAAAGGAGGATCAGTTACAAAACCACTGCTCTTCTGTAAATGTTTGAAGTTGATTGCCCTAGAGGAACAAATTGTTCCTGAACTCTGAACATGGCAACACTTAGAAGGGTGGTGTTTGCTAAAGGACTCTCTCAAGCCAGAAATAGTACAGTCATTTTTGAACAATATTCATCACTTTCCAAAATAATTATTTTTCTCAGCTTCATTATCATGATGCTGTTGTGACAAAAAGAGATCTCATCAGGAGTTGGCTCAGCCAGGTAACCCAGCCTGTTGCTAGCCTAATGACTCTGAGAAAATTAAAAGACCAAAGTGAAGGACACTTCAGAAGTAGGCAGATTCACCATGTGACAGTATCTGAAACAAACTCTTGGTGCCGGTCATTACTCACATAACAGCTTTCTCCATACTGAGTTTTTCTTCATCCTCAGAATGCCTTCATGACTAAGACAACTATGGCCATTCTCATTCATGCAAATTCTCAGCACCATAGCATGTTGGTTCCATAGTCAACGGGAGCAGAGGAAACCTATACTACATCCTGGTCATCCTCCACAACAGCCTGAGACTGGGCTTGTAGAACTTTCTCAGCTAAAGGTGAGATCCCCAACCTGAAAACCAGGTAAGTCGCCTCCAAAGTCTTCAGCCATGATCTTAGGAATTTGGTGGTTTGTTTCCAGTCACCAGGTACTGCCCATTGACCAGGAAACTCAAGCCCAGAGAAGAAAGGGTAACAGTATAGAGATCACCACATTTTATTCTAAGACGCAGTCTTCCACAGACAACCCTCTGGTAAGCTCCCTGATCACGTGCTTGGAGAGACCTTAAATGTCCCTGACAGAGTGAAATCACTGGAACTCTTGTAAAACAGAAATCTTTTCAAGACTTAAGGGAAATTTTTCTTTTATCTCCATTTGCTAAAAGACATCAAACACAAGTAAGCACCATTCTCTTAGGTATTCCTTCTCAGATTTTATTTTTAATGAAACATTTGGTATCAAAACATACTTTCAAAGTCTGATACCCGAGAACAGCAATTACTATTTTTAACACCTAAGCTTTTTCCCTCAAAAGCCTACAAACTTCAGACTCACATGGCATAAACCAATTCTTCAAAGTTTACTAAAATAAATCTTAAGGGCTTTTTATGGTTTATTTTGAATTCTACATTGACTTGGAAGCAGCAGAGAATTTTTCCACATCTTGTGTCTCCTAAGGCTTGATTCTCAAGGGCAAGGAGTTCCCCAAAAGCAAGAATAAAAAGGGCAAAAAAAAAAAACTACGCCATTATCAACATGCTTAAAAATTTAACTGATTTGAGGTCAGCAAAATAGTATATAGCCATTGGTTCCAGCACTCCAAAGTGTACCAGTTTATGTTCTGGCTGCTCTACTTCTGATCCAACTCCCCAAAGACCCGAGAAAGCAGCAGAGGTTGGCCGAAGTGTTTGGGCACCTGCATCTATGTGGGAAGATGGAAAGAAGTCCCTGGCTCCCAGCTTTGAACTGGCCCAGCTTTGGTTTTGATAGCCATTTGCAGGGTGAACCTTCTCTATATATATAATTCTGACTTTCAAATAAAATATATAATTTTTTAAAATTTACTTATTTGTTGTCAGGGGGATTTCTTAGGTTCCATACTCCTTATTCCTATTCATGAAGCCCTAACTGCTGTAAGACAATGCTACCTTTGGACTGTGTTCAAGAAGGCTCCATTCTGGCCCCCTGAAATTAAAGGCAGATTCAGGACCTCTCTATACCAATCCAACATTTCTAGAATATTTTTCCTGTACTCCCGAATTAAAATTTTCTGCCCAAGCAGCCAGAGCTTGTTTCAGTAGCAATATGGTACAGAATCAACAACCAGATGTTCTTAATGATAGAAGCAATATAGAAGTATGCCAATAGGGATAAGAATTTACTCAAAAAATCATCTCTGCTCATTGTCACAGAACAAATTAAATTTTAACAGTGGAGAGGGCCTGGGGAAGACTCATTTCATCCTCAGATCCTATGGTCAAACTCTGTAAAAACAGGGATCCACCTTGACTGGAATGTCAGGTTTCACTGTTACAGGTTCACGACCCCCTTTCTGAAACCATTCTAGCAAGGGTTTTTCTGAAGTCAGACTAGGGAGCACATTAGAGAGGTAATTGCATATGTATGTGTGTACATGTTTGTTTGCATACATGCATATATATGTAAGTGTATATATATTTATATACATACATATTATATATAAATACATATACACATATAAAATATATATTTATATAATATATGCGTATGTTTATTATATATATATATATATACAGAAAACAGTGGTGACTAGGAGCACATGATAGTCACACCCAAAAGTAACATCTCATCAACAAACACACCAACACTCTTAATACTATCAGCTGAACTGTGTCCTTCCAAAGTTCATGTTGAAACCTCAACATTGAAATGTACCTTGACATGTGATTATATAGGTAGATGGGGTATTTTAAGCAATAAAGAAATTAAAATGAGATCATTCAGATGGGTCCTAATTTATTATGACTGTTGGCCCCATAACAAGAGGAAATTAGACCATTATTATTATTATTATAAATTGGATGATACATCACTTTTAAGATAATATGTGTCAAATTGTGCTTAGGAAAAAAATTTTCAAAGACTTTCATGGGGCTGGCATTGTAGCATAGCAAGTTAAGTTGTCTGCCACCTGTGGCCCTGGAATTCCATACAGGTTCTGGTTTATGTCCTGGCTGCTTCACTTCTGATTCAGTTTCTTGCTAATGGCCTGGGAAAAGCAGGGGAAAGTAGCCAAAGTACTTGGGCCCCTGACACCCATGTGGGAGACCCAGATGAAGCCATGAGCTTCATCTGGGTAGAGTAGACTATATGAAGACTATATGAAGAGTAGACTATATGAAGACAGGATGAAGATAAATGCAGCAGAGAGATCTTCAAAGAAACTTATTGCCATCACCTTCATCCCAGACATCTTAGCTTCCAGATTTGCAAGAAAATAAATTTCAATTGTTTTAGCTTCCCAGTTGGTGACACTTTGTCATGGCAGACTAATAAAGCTGAGAAATAACTATGTCAGTTCAGAAACTGACCTGGAAAGCTAAGGAAAAAACAGTTTCTTCCAGTTTGCAGAGTATTTTTGGTTTTCAGGAGAGAACAGCATGTGGGCTTGTCCCATTTGTGGGCCTGTGAACAAGTTATGTAACCCAACCAAAAACCTGGAGTGCACACCTTTCTTAAGATGACAAAGTCCTCTGTACCTCCCCAGCAGCCCATGGAAGCTCCTTTATAGCAAGCTGCTCTATTAACTAGCCCCAGATGCCCACAGAGGCAGCCAATGAAACAGTCCCTGTTGAATGAGGTCCTGTAGCAAGAAAATCCTGAATTAGTCTTCCCTCCCCCAGGTCCTGTATTTGGATGAATGCTTTAGATTCTCTGAATTTTGTCATTACTCTATTCTGTTCCAGTTAGCACCATTTGGGCAACAGGCATTTGCCTCCACCACTTCTAACATTTTGGTTCCTCTAGAGCAAATCAGAAGGAGGATCACCTCTGAGCTTCTGGCAGGTAATATGCCATGTACGTGTGCATGTGAGAGAAAAATAAGGCATTTGTAAATAGTTTTATTTAACAATCTATTGACTTTCTGTTCCAAATCCTTGATCAGGGCAGGCAGCCAGTTGCACAATTTGACAGGGTATTATTTAGAAGGGAAAAAGCAGCTCAGCTGTTAAGCTTTTTAAAGAGACAGTACCATTCTTGTTCCCAGAATTCTTTAGCATCCATTAGCTCTGTTGAGTTTCTGTTGCAGCCCTGGCTCCCTAATCTGGTATGGTTAGAGATGATACCAGATTAGGGAGCCAGGGCTGCAACAGATTGACCTCAGCTCATTATATATCTCAATGCCATATATATCATCCTAAATGACATACCTCCCAGGCTCCACGACAGGAAACATTGAACCATTTAAGGAATGAAAAGGGGCAGTAGCTCAATTCTGGGAAATCTCAGAGAAACCATTAATATTCATCTTCATTTATAGGATGTTGATCTGCTTTCATTAAACAATTCACATAATGTTAAATGCAGTTCAAAGAAAGAGCCACTCCTTTTAAGTAGGTACAACCCTATCTATGGAGTAGAATATATGTCTTTACTTTCTTAACAAAATACTTGCTATTCTATTCACCATTCTGCTTGTTCCTGAATTTCTTCTTGAAGCAAAGACAAGGACCTGGGTATCAAACAGCAGCCTATCTATGGTTACAAGACAAGCTAACTTTCTAAGACCAGGGATGAAAATTTGACCTAGTGGTAGGACTCCACTTGAGATTCTCACATCCCCTGTCAGGGTGCCTTGGTCCAAGTACTGACTTGGCTCCCTTGTCCCAACATCCTGTTAATGCACAGCCTGGATCATGGCAAAGGGGATGGGACTGGGGAGGGGGTGAGCTTGGGACCTGGGGTTTTAAACTTCCAGCAGCCTTTTGGCTGCTGGTGGGTGCCAGGCTGGGATCGTCTCCATGCTTGGAGCCCCAATTTCAGCCACCACATCAACGCAGTGTCCTGTCCCTGGCTACCTGTCAGCCTACTCTGGGGTTTGGGGCTTTGAATTGCTACTTAGGTATCTCCATGTCAAGCCCACAGTACTTCTGGTATGTCAATCAATCCTAAAGGATCCCAATGACAGAGTAACTTTTCCTTTGAAGGTTAGCGAGGGTAATGAGACCTAGTAGGTTGGAGGAGAGGGACCAGATGATCTTTATGGATAAGACTGATATATCGGGCCCAACGCAATGGTGCAGTGGTTAAGGTCCTCGCCTTGCATGCCCGGGATCCCATATGGGCACCGGTTCTAATCCCGGCAGCCCTGCTTCCCATCCAGCTCCCTGCCTGTGGCCCGGGAAAGCAATCGAGGATGGCCCAAAGCTTTGGGACCCTGCACCCACGTGGGAGACCCCTTCAGAGGCTCCTGGCTTCAGACCGGCATAGCATCGGCCATTGCGCTCACTTGGGGAGTGAATCATTGGATGGAAGATCTTCCTCTCTGCCTCTCTTCTCTGTATATCCGCCGTTCCAATAAAAATAAAATAAATCTTAAGAAAAAAAAAGACTGATATACCAAACTCCTTTAAATACTGTGTAGTACTTATAATCACTGACCACCAGTCCATGCAAAAGCTAAAGCTTGGGGCTTGTCTAGCAGGATCATATCCTATTACCTGACATGTTGATGGATCAGGAAACAGGTCATATTAGGCAGGGCCATGAAATTAAGTAGCACATGAGAGAACCATATCCAGGGGCAGATTCTGTGGGGCAAGTGTGGGCCAAACCCCATGGAAACACTAGTCCCACTGGTTAGCTCAAGAGTTGAAGGGGTGATGGACTAAACTAGGTGTGACCAAGGAGCCTGCTATCACTCACAGGCTAAAGAACCCACAACAGTCTAGACTAGTCAAGGCAGTAGCACCTGAATGTGCATCCTGAATAGGGTGTGGGGTGGGCCAGGCTGCAACATTCACCAGCTCACACAAGGCCAATAGGAAGGATAGGCTATGCCTGACACTGGCCTAAAACCCAGTGGCATGAATGAGAACTGGGTCCGGGAACAGGTCAAGTGGAAGAACTTGGGAAAGTCCCCTGGCGGGTCATAGCTCCCGCTGGTGAACACATGTCTGACACATGGTCGGACAAGCTGGGCAAAGTAGCTCCAATGGCTGGCTAATGTGTGGATTGGTAATGAAACAGGGTGGACTGGGCAGGACTGAGCAAACCTTAGCCCACAGCAAAATTAGAAATCAGGATAAAGCACAGGTCATGCCGACCTAGGCTCTTGCACCTACTGGTCTGCATGAGCCAGGGATGCTAGCCACACACAGTATGTAAGGCAAGGTGAGGGGCTGTGCAAAGCTGAATCAGAGCAACCACTGGCATGCACATAATCTATGGTTGGGAACAGGCCTGGTTGGGGAGCTAAGGGGACATCCTTGCTGGTTGGAGGTTCCCACCAAGGAGCATGGGGCTGGAATGGGGGTTGCGTTCTGATCAGGATACGGTTGTAGTCTCCCTTGGCACAAGTGTGGACTGGGACTGGGTGCACCAAGCTGAGCTAGACTCCAACACAATCTGGTGCTCTGGAGGACTAGGGTAGATGTAGGTCAGACTAGGCTAGGTCTCAACCCCTACTGAGCCATGTGTGAGTTGTGTGTGAGTATGTACGAGTCGTGGTTGGGTTGAAACATCCAACAGTAAGAACCAGTTTGGGCTAAAGGCCACTCAGGAAAAGCCAGGTTTCAGCTAGGACAGGAGGTGAACTGAGTAGGGCTGGCTCATGGACCCCCTAGTATGTGCCAAACCTGGCATTGAGAGGGGTTCTGATGGAGGAGCCTGGGCAACTCCTCTGGCAGGACACAGACCCAGAAGGTAAGTGCAAGAAACATGATAGGAAACAGCCCAGAACAGGCCAGGGAGTTTCCCACTGGCATACATTTGGCATGGGTCAGGGGCAGACCAGGCTGAATCAGTTCACACCATATACTGGCAAATCCGAGCACCAGAACAGAGTGTGGGTCAAGCCAGGTTCGGTCACGACAAAAACCAGTGCACATTATGGAATGCTAAGGTGAATTACCTGTACCAGATGTGACCACAGTGCTCAACCAGCACACGTAAGAACCAGGAAGGGAGGGGGCGGACCCGGCAAGGGGAATATGGGGGTGCTCCCCTTCTGGACAGCTACTCCCACTGGGTAGTGTGAGCTGGGCTGGGGGCAGACCAGACTAGGCAGGGCTACAACACCTGTGCGCCTCATGTGGACTAGATCAGAGAAAAGCCAGGCTGGGCTGACTCTTTCTACTGGTGCAAGCATAAATCAGAGTGGGTGAGGTTTGGTTGGGCTTTGCCACAGTATCAACTGGTAGATGCTGGCACTGGGGGCTAATAATGTCAAACTAAACTGCAGAACCACCTGGAAAGTGCATGATCCAGGAGTGGGCGTGACCTACCAGGGAAATAGTGGGCTCCTCCCTCTTGGGTTACCACTCCCAGTGGAGGGCACGAAAACCATGACAGGGGAAGACCTGGCTAGACAGAAAGGCACCCAACAGTATGTGTGTGGGCTGGATAGTCAGGCTCATTGGGTTGAATTAGGCTTCAATGTCCATTGATATGTATGAGAGCCAAATGGGATGTGGGACAGACTGACTAGTCTGCTGCATATACTGGCAAACAAGGGTAGGGGCAGGCCTGGTGTGGATTATTGTGGGTTGCTCCGGCTAGGCTGCAGCTCCCACTGGTTTATGTGAGGGCTGAGTGTGTGCTAGGCAGAACCAGGCTGGACTGCAACACCCATTGGTTCACGTTGAAGACAGCACTGGAAACAAAACCAACCCAGAAACTGCAACCGCCAGCTGATTAGACGATGGACTGTGCTTGCTAGTACATACCAGAATCTGGTCTAGGAACATCTCAGACAAAGTTTCTTTAGGGAACTCCCCAGTCGAACTGCCGGACTCAGAACGCTAACCATGAAAAGACAGAGGACAGAACAAGTCAATCAACCACCTCAGCCATATGTTGGCAATGAAAAACTGGGCAAACCGAGACTCTAAGATGGACTATGTCAATCAGTAGATTCTTCAATGACCTCATCGAGCTTAGAATGGCGAGACTGGCAGCAATTCATTACTGTTGAACTATCAAAACCACTTGAGCAAGACCCTTGGAGCATGCCCCACATCAGGGACCTGGGGCGGGTGGGAGACTGGGTGGGGCTTCTTCCTTAAAAATCCACCTTTACCTCAGATATATGAAGGAAACAATGTGGAAATAATAGTCTTACCCACTTTCCTGTAGCTGTTGAACCTTTTTACCCTAATTAACTATGTAAAGATTGTCAAAAATATAATAAAAAATAGAAAAAGAAAAAAAAATGCACAGCCTGGGAGGCAGCAGGTAATTGTTCAAGAAACTGACCTCCCGCCAGCCATGTGGGAGATTCAGGTTGAGTTCTCAGTTCCCCAATGAGCTGCAGTTCTGGAGATTTGTCTGTCTTTGTCTTGCCTTACAAATGAATAAATAAATAACCCTGGGAAAAAACAGTCAATCCATCACATAATTATATAATAATAATACTAACAGTGGTGATACTGATGGCAGACACAATCCTTTACATATCCACAAGGTCAGACACTATTCCAAACTCCTTTACATATAACCCATTTAACAGTTACAACTCTATTGTTGTTAATTATTATCCCTTTGTATAGATAAGGTGCCAAGATATGGAAAAGTAAGGTCTATTGTCTAAATTTATGCTATTGTTGAGTGGGGAGAAGCTGGATTTGAAAACAATCATTCTGGCCATGGTGTCCAGTCTATGCTCTTAACCAACAGCCCCAAGCCTATTAAATTGTCCAGTTTCCAAAGATAAATATAAATAGCTACATACACACTCCGAAGCACAAATGATTCTCAGTGCACATGTGTAGACTGTTCAAATAACTTATTTGTTCTTAGAATAAACTCTTAATAGATGATTATTGAAAACATCAGATCAAATATTAAAACACCAAATGTCTGTTTTTATTTTCTTTTTTTTATTTTCTTGTCTTCTAAGAAAAATCATTCATAAACAACACTAAAGTTAAACAAAAGTAAGTTCAGAAAAATAAGATATAATTATAGAACGGTATGCAACTGTCAAGACTCCAAAATCCATTGAATGCAGGTCATGCATCAGATACATGTTATAGCAATTAGTCTCAATTAGTCTCAATGCAAATCATCTAAGCTCCATCTGGATGAAATACAGATGAAATACAGCCCCCGTCCTCAAACACTGAAGACAGGGGAGTCTTCAGTAATATGCATTGTGCCTATCTTTTCTTTTGCTCTTGGTCATTGTATTTCTGGGTAGCAGGCTCTTCTCCTTATGGCAGGTTTCTAAGCAGTGTCACCCACAGGTCTATTGCATTTGATACCCAGTTCTTTGTTTGAAATCACTTATGCCACTCCCTCCAGTAACTTTCAGGTCTGGGCTTTTGTCTTAGGCTGTCACCATGGTCTCTGAAGCTCTGACTCCTGGTTTAGCACTCTCCACATACTGTGATCCTGTGCTGTGGTTGCACTGTTTTCTGTACTTTTCTCCCACTTCTGGGTTGAGCAGTTCCCAGGATTAGGGAGACATCAGGTATCCTAAATAACTAGGTTATTGATGGTACTAATCTTCCTGGAACCTGCTGACCGTTAGGTCTGAGGGCCACCTAGACCTATTTTGACCCTCAGGATGCCAAAGTCAGTATTATTTTTTATGTGGGACCAGTGCAATTCACTAAGCTGAAATTGAGTTCACTCCCAGTTCAGCAAATGCCCAGCTCATTGCTGTCCCTCCAGTCTCACAGCTATTCCACAGTGTACAAAATGGTGCCTGGTGTGACACTGGTGGAGTTCTGGATCTGCCAGCTATTAGGACTGAGGGCTGCCCAGATCTATTTTGGGTGGATCCTTTAGGATACTATGTTGATGCAATGCACTGAGCCAGAAATTAGTTTGCTCCAGGTTTAGCGCATGCACAATCCCATCACACTGCCTTTGACTCCCTACACAAAATAGTGCCTGATGCAGCTCTGGTGCAGGGTCTGGCCTGTGAGATCCACCCTGTTTATGCACAGCCTGCTTGGGGTCTCTTTCCCTGGCTCTGCTCTTGGTTGAATCAAACAAATCAGCAGGATGGTCAGTTCTTTGGGTTTACTTCCTGAGCTAATAGTGAACTCCCCTTCACATTTGGTTGCTGGTGGAGCTCTGGCCACCAGTGGAGCTGAGATCTCTGCTCACTGGCTGCCACTAGGATATCTGGTCACTGCAACACACACTATGTCTTCGCCACTTCCCAATATCCAACGGTCTCCAGGTGCCCCTCTGCTGTCACTCTGTCCTCTCCTGTTTCCTGGATTGTGCCCTCTCTGCTTCACCCTGGCTAATGATTCTCTTTCTGTTTAAACATTTCCTTTCCCTATTCTGCCATCTTGATTTTCTTTGTTCACTCCTCTTTTGATGGATATTTGGGTTGTTTCGATATCTTTGCTATCATAGATTGTGCTGACAAGTCTGAAAACTGTGGACATCACATTGTAACAATGAAGATGATAATATTTTCAGTACAGAGGAGGGGGAAAAGCATGTTTTATGGACCAAATATTGAAGGCAATACACAGAATACTTTCTAAACAAGTATGTGTAATTTTCAGACATTATAACCTAGCACCCATAGGATCAAATATAATTTTAAATTTTTAATGAGTCAGAAGAATCAAGAGCTTCCCCAGTCTTCATTATGAATGTTAACTATAACCATACTAGCACATCCACGTAAAGAAATTGGCATCTCACTTTAGAATTCCATATGGAGTATTTATCTTCTATCACCTATAGTACCAGTAGGTACAGAAGCTTTGCCTAACACTAACCAGCTCTAATATTTTTCTATTATTTCTCTCAATACATGGCCAACAAAGGAAGAACTCAAATGGCAATCCTTTCTCTGATAACCTCATTGTTGTTCCAAAACCTCATGGATAACTCTGCTTTTTAAGCACCAACACACACACACACACCTGCATTAATTCCTTGGGAAGCCATCATTTTAGGTACTAATAAAGTACTAGCATAGTGTCAAGCAATGAGTCAACTTGTTTTTTTTCAAATTCTCTTATTTACATTTGAACATTGAATGTATTATTGTAGAGATGTATATTATTATTGAGATGTTTTATTATAGAGATGATTATTATTGAAATGTTCTCAATTTAACCAGTATTGAAAGTAAAATTTGCATAGAGGTTATTCTTCATAAGAATCCTTTGAAACATTCATTTAATTTTTATTTCTTTCCCTAATATATGGGTAATTGAACAAAGAAGAAAGCTGGTGTGTAAATAAGAAAAACATTTTAATGAGCCTGTACATAAAATCTATCATAAAATACAAAGATAACCAGCGGAGGGGGAAGGAACTCAGATAAAATTGTTAAAACAAGTATTTCTGCAGAAGGACAAAAGAAGGGGCAGAATTTATCCTAAAAAGATAAATGATACCTGGAGACTCTTGAGAGGAAACAGTAGAGTAAGGTCCCATAAGAATGCATGTAATAACCATTGCTCATGAATCTGTGCACACAAGGGGAATCTTGGAGAAACACTGAGGGAGAAATGTATTATTGCATTCAACACTAACTAAGCCTTTTTCTTAAAAAAATAGGAATAGACCATGACATTAAGAATCAAATGGATACTACTTCCCCATAGATTCAGAGGATCAAGATTTTTGGCCTTCAGCAGGAGGGTGTATCTTTTACAAAGAAACAAGAGTTGCAGGGATGAAAGGTCATTGTGTGTGTTAATAGAGGTTTCACTCTTCATTTTAGGCTAAATACATGTTTAAGTGAATTTAATTTAAATGATATCGTATAAAAAAGTCCTATTGAACATTTATTCTGAACTACTTAGGCATGAAGTATTAAAATGTTTAAAACCTATTTCAAAATGTTCCTTAAAATATGAATAGCAAGAGAGATAGCTGAAGAAGAGAGAAAAAAGTTGTGTGTAGAAAGTCTGTCAATTCACTCTGTCTACATTCAGGGTATAGATATGATCATTTTGCAAGTCTGACACTTTTGGTTTTGATAAGAGACTTTAATGCACTTGTATTACTTACATTGCTGGACATATTTTCCAACACTATACTGCCATTTGTTTGTATTATGTCATTGGATTCATCTCCATTTGCCTGAGGTTTCCTTGTAATGGTCTTTTCAATGTGTCCCTATATACACCAAAAGGCATGGCTTCTGGTAAGCATTCTATAAATATTTTCTTATTGAGTGAGTGAAAGAAATGTTATTAGAAGATGAGGATCTAACAAAACTCAGTTCAAGAAGGACAACAGACGGTAGCAAGTAAATCCCAAAGAACAGCAATAATAGCAACTGTTACTAAGAATTCACTACTTCAGTATTACTGTTACCACTTTCCATATATAATTCCAGTTAAATCACATAGTTACCTATGAGATGAACACAATTATCATTTTCTTTTTACAGAAGAATAATCAAAGACAAAGAGGTCTTAAGTGATTTATGGCATTATAAATATAGGTAGCTTACCTGTTTTACCACTGGGTTAAATTCCTCAGGGCCAAAGCTCCTGTGCATGCATACATGTGCCAGATTTTGTTCCATGTCCTTAATATTTCTTGCTCAATTTTCACAGCAACAGAAATGAAGGATGGCACCCGCATTATAAAGCAACATTAAGCAAGGTATGGACATGGAGGACAAGAAAACAGTAGCATTTAAGGAATATTAAGCTGGTCAGAGTTCCGAATGTGAAGATTCCAAGACAGGTAGAATCAGCCAGGAGGCCAGATAGAATCCAAGAAGGATGCAATAAAGGAACCTGGACATGTCTTGCCCGTAGAAGAAAACATCTGACAGATTTTCAATAAGAGACTAAAATAGATCTGCAGTTTGAATGGAGCACTGTATGTAGACAACCACTTAGCAATCATTGTGAAATCCAGTTAAGAATTTTCAAAACTGCTACTCTACAAGTCATAATGGCAGACAGATGGGAGGCAAAATGACCACAATTTGGCAACAGATTGGATGGAAGAAAACTCAGGAAGAAGTAGATTTAGGATGAATCCCCAGGTTTCACCTTAGGAACTAGGAGACTGACAGTGGAACCACCAGCTATGATAAAGTTTCCAAGAGGAGGTCATTACCTTCAACACACATATCCAAATGAAAGAACACAAGAAACTAAACAACAGCAATACAATCTATTTTCCAAATGATGAAATTCATCATCATGACCAAATACGCGGGTTCTCTAGCCATTGGGAAATGTAAATAAAACCAAAATGAGCTTCCAACTCAGTTAGAATGGCTATCATTCAGAAATCAGAAAACAATAAATGCTGTTGAAGATGTGCAATCCACTGTTGGTGAAATCTAGACTAATGTAACTATTACTGGAGACAGTATAGAGATTTCTCAGATATCTGAAAATAGACTTGCCATATGATACAGCCATCCCATCCTGGGAATATATCCAAATGAAATAAAATCAACATGTGAGAACAGCAACTCAATTCATAATACTTACAATTTGGAACCAACCCAGATGCCCATAAATTGACAACCAGATAAAGAAAATGTAGTAAATACACACAATGATGCTACTCAGGCTTAACAAAGAATGAAATATTGTCTTTTGCAGCTAAATGGATCCAGTTGTAAACTATCATGATTAATGAAGTAAGTCAGCCCCCGAAATACAAATATATGTTATCTTTGAGGTGTGACAACTAGCACAGAATATCAAAAAACATATCCCTATAAGATTAACATGTTGGGATTTAATTAATATTTACTTGCTATGTTGCAATGCCTCTACCTACTGGAGTATAAGCTTGTGATTGTGAAGCACAGGGAAAATACATTAAAAATAAATATTACATATATTTCAACAATAAGATGCTGGACTGTCTGCCATTGTCCATGCCTGCAATTATAGACTTATGATTGTTTATGAAAAACTACACTATTGTAATTATACAGCAGAAATCAGGGCTTTGGGAACGGGGTAAGAGAAATCCCAGAGCCTATGGAATTGTATCATAAAATGATAATAATAATTTTAAGATAATAATAATAATAATTTGGCAAAGAAATAAGGAAGGAAGGAGAAAGGGAAAAGATAGGTGGAAGCCCTTTTGCCTCTAAATCTATATCATAAAAATACACGGAATTTATTCAATTTATATAGATAAAATAAAAGAGAAAGAAAATACACAGTGTGAAATATCAGCAGATAGAATCCAAGTATTTGAGCGTTTATCAGCAGGCAAAACCTCTTAACAGTGGGGACAAACTTTTTTTTTATTTATTTGAAAGGCAGAAAAAGGAAAAGGAGAGAGTATGAGAGAGTTCCCATCCATTATTTCACCACCCAAATGTCCACTATGACCAAGCTATAGCCAGGAAGTGTGGTTGACTAGTTACCCACACCCACTACCTCCCAGGGTAGGGGTTGGTAGGAAACTGGAGTCAGGAGCTAGAGATAGATACTGAACTAAATTATTCTCAAATGGGACTTCGGCGTATTAACCACTAAGCTTAAAATCAACTCCAAGATACAAAACCTTGTGCATTATCACAACTTTTATTCTAACAGTCACTTTCCTCCACCAACCTCCCCCAAAATAACAGCTTTCAGCCACCAGAAATGCTAAAATAGATGATGGCAAATAAGAACCAACAGAGCCCTGGATTCAGAGCGATTAATACAGTACAAGTTTCAGACTTTGCTGTGCCAGTAATTATCTTCAGCAATCACATGAGCTCTCTGTGGTTTGATGGTTTCTCAATGACCAGCAAGAACCTTTAACACTGTGAATTGTATTTGTACAGCTAATAGTGCCTGACTCACAGCTCAGTCACAGACTCTTGGCTAACTGGGGCTTGATTTTGTTTGTTTAAAATGTAGGCGCCTAAATAAGTCTCTCTCAGACACTCTCCTTTCCCTACTTTTCCTTTTCTTTTAAACTTAAATTTTGTTGTTTTTTTCTGAAAGCAAAACAACTGCAGCTGCTTTCTGATCTCCTTTGTCTGAACTGTAAACAAATGTAAAAATAAACAGCTTTTAAGCAATGTTCTCTGCAGTTTTCTCTAACTCAGGGTGGCAAATCCAGCTTACTTTTTTTCCTTTGCTATTAAAATACATTTAAATACAAGAATAAACATCAACTACGAAACATTTCCTTTTTCCTTCATGGCTCAAATCCAAGATATGTGCTCTTACACGTTGCCAAAGTCATGTACAGGCTATGTTTATTGTATTTTTTCCTCTGAATATGGGGACTCTCATTTCCAAAATTGTTTAAAACCCTATGTGTTTCTTCAGAAAATAAAAATAAGCAACCTGTAATATATGATACTTAAACACAACTTACAGTTAAAAGAGTTCTAGGTTATTTATAGCAATTAGACCACACAGAGGGAAACAGGCCATATGTAGATTTATTATGTCCACAAAATACGTATTTGGAAATAAACTCCAACAATGATTGTGGAAATATTTGCACATTTCATGTCAATATGCACTACTGAAGTTAATGAGTAAGACTTGTCATAATACTTTCTCTCTGCATATGAGAGGATCAAATTGCCATAATAAATACTAGCTGTGGGGACAGGTATATTCGGCACAGCATTCAAGATGTTCTTTTGGGAAGTTGGACTGTCTGACCTTGTCTGTACCAGCAATGTCAGGGCACACTTTATAACAGACTGATAGAATTATGACCCCTTATGAAGGATCAATGAGGGAAAATATGTCAAGGGGTGGGAGTTCGGACAGGGAGGTGGGTAGAATCCCAGTCTACGAAATTATACCATAAAATTCAAAAATTCAAAATAAAACTTTTTTTAAAAGATGATGTATTGGATGTCTGAATATCATACTGGAGTATCTGGGTTTGAGTGCCAGCTCTACTTTCAATTCCAGCTTCTTGTTGATGCACATCCTGCATGGCAGTGAATGAGGTACAAGTGCTTGAGTCTCTGCCACTCAGGTGGAAGACTAAACTGTGTTCCAGGCTCCTGGCTTTGACCTGGCTCAGACTTAACTATTGAGAGCATTAGGGGAATTACTCAAAGAAAGATTTCTTCCTTTCTCTCTCTTCTCCCTTCTCTCTTTTCTCTCTCTCTCTCTCTCTCTCTCTCTCTCTCTCTCTCTCTCCTTTCCAAATAAATATTAGCCATGACAATGAACTCATTTCTATCTCATTTTTCTTACACTTCCATTCCTTCCTGATGATTAGCCCAGGTGAAGAATATCACATCTCCTTCAAGCTGTGTTCTACAGTCTGAGATGCCAGGAGAAGCTCCTGCTACTGGTCGCATCTTAAGTCAATAAAAGCAAACCCTACCCATGGGAATGGAAAAGCTATTATGCCACTGACAGAAACAACACTTAGTTGTAATTGTTGCTTCCTCTAGCAGAATTGTCTTGGCACAATAACATGAGTTATGTTTCTCCTTCCCCATAGCCTCCTGTGTGGGAGGTGTCACATTCCAGATCTGTTATTTGGGCTTGTCCTCCAAAGCACCACAGTCTGGAGGCTTGATGGGGTGGTGCTGAGGTGGCTCTATATTTAAGAGGCAGGAACTGGTATAACATAGAAAGCCTCACTCTCTGAAAGGATTGTTAGTCTCATAGCTCACAGAGAACAATACTTATGGCTTTCTCTCTCTCTCTCTCTCTCTCTCTCTTTCTCTTTCTCCTTTGCTTCCTGTCATGCCTGCCATGTGATCTCTTCTGTACACACTCCCACCACTTTGATTCTGTCTGCTGTCCTCACCGTGGCAGAGGCTGGCACCAGCTCCTGAATACTCACAATCATGAGATTTCTTATAAAATACCTAATCTCTAGAATTGTTATAGCAACTGTATGCAAGAGAGAGAGAAAGAGAGAGAGAGAGAAAGTGGTCTATCATTCTGTGAGAATTAAAATGTAGCTTCAAAATGGAAGCATGCACACATAAAATAAGTGTGAATGGCCAAAATGTTATTTGTCATCTCTAGCTGAATTCTAAGAATGGCAGATCCTCAGAAGAGCTGGGTGCTCCTGTTGGTAATAGGTGAAGCAGTGGGTGAGAGCATCCAGAGGATATCAATAGTAGTTCATGAGAAGGAGAAGCAGTGAAGAGAGCAGCCAGGCAGATATAGAAAGCCAGGGCACCAGAGTGGAGCCCATCAGGGAAAGGGATCTCCCACATCCAGCCTCAGAAAAGAAAGGAAACAGAGAAATGGACAGAATGGCTGTGGAGTTCAAACACTGAATGTGTGATGTAAAACCCACCTTCTTCTCCCCATGTGATAGTTGATGGAATCTTAATTTCTCAGAAATGCTAAATGGAATAGATTTTCCTTTGTGGAATTTAAAGGATTGTCTACTCTTCATTTAGCTTTGTTGTCTAACCTACAATAACTTTATCCGTTACCAGTGGGTGAACAAGGGCTCAAATTCCATCTGCCCATTAGGTTCCCATTCCAATCAAAAGACAATCTAAGCTGTACAAAGAAGCTTCTCTTTCCTTTGTGCTCCTGTGACGTTTCATTGTGCCTCTTTGGTAGCATCCATCTCTACTTTCTGGATATCCATGTGTACGTAAACTTTATTTCTAAGTTGTACATTTCTGGAGGACATGATGTGTCTCATGGGGTCCCTGAGATTTAACCTTGCTTAACACAGTGCTTAACTGCAGTGAGACTACCTACCAAATGAATAAGTAAATTTTGGGATGTTTAAGTAATATGTTATACACAGCCTATACAAATGTAAGCACTAAAGGAACTCTCGGTATACATGCAAAAATACCAGAGAGCAATTAGAAAAGCATTTAGGCAACTGTTGATCTGGTTCATAAATTAAATGAAGCCCTTGGGTCACTATGGAGCATGGGCAGTGATCTAACAGAAAAAAATGAAAACACTTGGTATCATGATCTAAGAATAAAGCATCATATTTATTTATTAAAAACCCCATTCTTTCCACACAGTAGATGTAAAAGCTTGGCCCTAAGATTTTTGGGTTGCAGATAGGGAATAATAAAATTTATAACTGTATTTTAGAAATATATTGGTAACAATATTTTGGATGCTTACTTCAGCAGCATATATACAGTAATAATTTTGGACAAAAAATGAAATATATACTTAAAATATATCACTTAGCAGTTACAAGAATATTGCAATAAGTGATTTTGAATCATAACAACTCACTTGTCATATTTATTTAAATCATGAGAAGGTAGCTGTGGCAATTACAGTATCAAAATACAATCTACTCAGGTGTAAAGAAATGAACTATTCCTACATAATTATTTTAAAGAAGTGTTCCAGGTAAACAGCAAGACATTAGTCAAAAATCCAATAGCATATAGTTTTTCTCTTTTTTTCCGGAGAACCAACTCACAAAATCCCAAATTTATTGGCATATAAAGTAAAAAATAGTGAATAGATAAAAACTGAACAACAGTTTAGTTATAGATTACATAAATAACCTTTCTGCTAGTCCCAAGGCCTGTTTAATGTACAACATTTTTCCAATAAGTTACGTGGTAATAGAGATTGCTCCCATGACTAGAATTTACCTGTATTATTGAAAACAGCTGCTTGATTTCTCCTAACTTTCCAACTTATTTCCTTAAAGAATGGAGTACATTCATTTAAGAAATTTTAAAGAACATATTACATATCATGATATATTCCTCTAAGATTTTATATTAACTTATGTATATTTTAAAAGCAATTCCATTTAGCCACACCAAGTTAAATTATTCTGCAGATAGTTAATATAATTTCAAACTGTTTAAAACAGCAAAATCGGAACCACTGAAGTCAATAAATGAAGGCTAGAGTATCAGCCACAGTTTACATTTCCAAATTATAGCCACAATAATGAAACCCTTTAGGATTATTAAAATGCATTTTGTATAGTGTATTAATTACTCGGTATGTCTTATTTAGATACATAGAAAAATGAAGCTAAGTAAAATAAAATATAAACTAAACTTTCACACTAGAACAAAAGATCCTATTAATTTTCTTAGCCTAATACACTTTTATTGTTAGGGTGTTTTTTTTAAAAAAAATAATATTTGTTTCTTTTTATCAGAAATGCAAAACTACAGAGAAAAAGAAACAAAGAGAAAGATCTTCAGTCCACTGGTTCATTCCCCACGTGGCCACAACAGCTATAGCTGAACTGATCCGAAGCCAGGAACCAGGAGTTTCCTCCGGGTCTTACATGTGGATTCAGGGTCCCAGGGTTTTGGGTCATCCTCTGCTGTTTTCCCAGGCCAAAGGCAGGAAGCTGGATGGGAAGTGGCGCAGTTGGGACACAAACCGGAGCCCAAATGGGATTCTACTACATGCACAGTGAGGATTTTGATCACTAGGCTACTGCATCAGATCTTATTATTAGGTTTAAAGTGGCCATGTTGGCTTGATTCTTGCTCACAAGACACTTTACTTGTTTTGGAGACCTTTCTTAAGCAAATTAATTTAACAAAGAAAACATTGAATGCAGGTCTTAGGGCTACACTGCATTATTTCAGACACCTGATGGGTAAGGTTTTATTTGCTGTGACAGCACAAGGAACATATGATTTCAAGTTTTTCTAATGGCCTCTCTAGGGTCAGTTGGCTCACTGGACTAGCATTATCTTGGTAATTAAAATTGCTCTGACTTGAGTCATCCTGAAGTTCCAAAGAAAAGAAACATGATCTTTCCAGCCACATCACTGCATTAGCATTTTCTATCGACAAAGAATAACAGAATCTCTACTACCAAATCTTCTGGTCTCTTCTCAGGACTCAGTTTCTATATTTCCAAATGGGTCATCTTAACTTTAGAAGTGCTGAATATGAATAAGTGCTCACAGCAGTATCAGCAAGTTTTCTGAGAACTAAACATAAAATGTTATCTCTGATGATGTTACCTTTGTGATAAAATACAATCAGTCACAGGTTCGGAATTGAGTTGGGTTTGAATTCCATCAAACCTATTTCCAAACTCTATAATGTTAAATTAAATTATATAATCAATTAAATTTAATTAAATGACTGATAATATTCATTGAATTACTCTCCAGACACTTCATGTATATGATATCATTTGCAACAGATTGTTTTTAGCTTATTCCATTCCAACAAACCCATCTGAAATTTAAAATATCTTTAGGTTGAAAATGCATTTACTGTACCTGCCTACCAAGCTTCCTAACTCAGAAACACAGTACACACAGAGCATTAGCTTTTTCCCCTGATAATCATGTGAATAATGGAGCTATGTCTGTCTGCCTGACACTGCCCAGCACTGTGACAACCTTGCGCCATCTATTATCAAGCAGGGAAAGGTACATAATTCAAAATATAAAGTACAGTTTCTACTGAATGTGCTTCACTTTCACACCATCATAAAGTACATAACTCCTACATTCAGAGATTGTCTGTGTTTCACACCTATTCAACGCATGTATTGCTAAAATACCCATTTTACAGACAAGCTAGCTAAGATCCAGAGAGACTTGTAATTATCCAAAAGTACAGCACTGGAGAACAGAAAGCTCAGGACTTTTTTTCTGTTCCCTTGACCATGTAATCAGAGTGCCTCTCCACATTGCATAGTCTCCACCTTACCCAGATAAGCCAAAGTTAACATAAACAAGCAGTTATCATAATTAAGGTGCAAATCATAATACACCTCATAAGATGTGTTAATACTTCTTATGAACAGTGAGTGTGGGAAGCGCAGCAGTTGAAATTTTAAAGCAAAAGTCAGCATTGTAGGATAGTGTATTAAGCCGCCACCTCTGATGCTGGCATTCTATATCAGAGCAGGTTCCAGTTCCAGTTGGTCTGCTACTAATACAGCATCGTGGTAGTGCACCTGGGAAGGCATCAGAGGATGTCCCACGCACTTGGGTTCCTGCCACCCACATGGGAGACCAGGCTGTAATTCCCGATTCCTGGCTTTGGCCTGGCTCTGCTCTAGCTGTTGTTTTTTCTGGGGGGGGAAGTAAGCCAGAAGATGGAAAATGCTTCCCTCTGGTGTACTGCCTTAAAAAAAGAGAGAGAAAGAGAACAAGAGAAAAGGGAATCTGTTAAAAAATTAAATAAATGAGTGAATAGAATTCACTATATCAGTGGAGAAGAAAACAGTCTCACCTCCTCCAGTTTATAGATCTCCACTCGGGCAGGCCTAGTGTGGCATGACCTCCCTGTGTCATTCAAAATTCCTAATAATAGTAAGGCTCATGCCTCAAGTGCAACCAAGAGCACTGAAAACAGGTTCTAGATTACCCATTACACACTCAGCATTGTCTGTTTCCACCTCTCAAAGGGAATGAAATGCAGACTCAAACATGCCCTGGGAAACATGTTCTCTCCCTGGAACTCACCCCTACAGCATATATTCACCTCAGATGTCATAGAATGTGAAAAGACAGCACAAAGCTATGTTTTGATGAAGCAGGTTCTGGGAAATCCTGTCCTCAATGAGGGATGTTCTATCCTTCTGAAATCTCTTGTCTGCAGGCTGACAAATGGATGGCTCCAGACCACATCATTTATACCAAGAACAGCCCAGTGGTACCATAGTGCATTTGTGAGCAACAATTTTGATCTGCTGCAAGAATGTATACTATAAATAAATGGAGTTTTAGGGAGCTTGTAAAAATGGGAAAGTAGAAAAGAAACAATAAATGGAGAATCTAAGAGCAAGATGGAGGAAAGGACCTAAAATTTGTAAGAGTTAATAGACCTTCGTGAGTGTTTGCAGGTGATTTTAAAATCTGATCATCTCCCTTTGAAAACTGTGGTACCCAACATTCATGGCATGAGCCACTGATTTGGGTAAAGGCAATTTATTTTGAGAAGGTCAAGGGCATGGAAAGAGTTCTGGGACTAACTTCAGTTCAGCCTGCAGTCTCCCCAAGGTCTGTCAGCAGGCTAGCAGTTGAATTATTTTAAGTCCCATGACTGAATTATTTCATCAAAGAGGTTCAAAATATTTGCAGCATTGTGAACTGGCTAAAACAACTCATGGATTCATTTTGATGTATCTCTTTGTCTAGATTACAATAGACAAATATACAATATATTCTTTCAAAATTAAATATTTCATAAATTGAAAAATATGAGGACAGGAATTGTGGCACAATGGAATAAGCTGCTACTGTAACAGCTGAAAGCATAGAGAGCCACCAAATAATGTAGCCGTAGCCAAACCAAATTTATCAAGGAGGGAGTCAAGGGAAGGACACCCTAACATCCACCTGCTGTCTCCTGTTGGCTGATTCCAACACCAATATCCTTTAAGAGTGCCAGTTAGAGTCCTGACTGCTCTATTTCCAGTCTAGCTCCCTGTTAACATACCTGAGAAAGCAGAGGAATTTAGCCCAAGTATTTCAGTCCCCAAAAACCCATGTGAGAGACCAACACAGTAGCCTAGTGGTCAAAGTCCTCACCGTGCATGTAGTAGAATCCCATTTGGGCTCCGGGTTGTGTCCCAACTGCTCCACTTCCCATCCAGCTTCCTGCCTGTGGCTTGGGAAAACAGCAGAGGATGGCCCAAAGCCTCGGGACCCTGCATCCTAGCTCCTGACTTTGGATCAGCTCAGCTCTACCCATTGCAGCCACTTGGGGCAGGAACCAGCAAATGAATGGAAGGTCTTTCTCTCTGTCTCTCCTTCTCTCTGTAAATCTGACTTTCCAATTAATCTGTTAAAAAAAAATCTCTGAAAAAAAAAGAAACATGTGAGAGACCTGAATGGAGTTTCAGACTTCTGGATTCAGCCTGCCCTGGCCCTAGCTGCTGTTGGCCACGTGGGCAGAAAACTTGCTGACAGATGCTATCTCTGTCTCTCTCTGTGTGTCTCTCTCTCTTTTTCTCTCTCTAATTTATTCACTCTACCTTTCAGATAGGTAAAAATAATTTTTTTAAAACAGCAAGCAGTAAATACATTGAACCAACCAAGTATCCTAGCTAACAACACAACATAGAATTCAGTTGTTCCCTCTAATTATCACATGATTGACTGGAGGCTGTGCTTAAGATGGCTGTCCAGATTCCTAAAAGAGGATTGCACTGCATATCTTGAGTCTAGGAAAAAATTAACAGAGAATTCAGAGTACAGGTTCTACTGAATGTACTTCACTTTCACACCATCATAACAAAATTAGCAAGTAGATTCAGGATAAATGCGGGACCATCTGTATTTCCCATCAATTATTACTAAGTAGCTATAAAAATCGTAATCAAACCCGTCTTGAGAAACTTGGCCCTGTGCCCAGGCCTGCAATGCATCCAATTCTCCAAAGAAGACTTTATACGAAAGAATCACTCAGAGTACTTGAAGCAAGTTCTTCAAAAGTAGAATGCAAAGGTGCTTCTGTGGGGATACTGCCAATTTGGATCAAAACTGCTAAACAATGGTAGGCATAGAAAAGAATCAGGAGAGGCAAGACGCATTTCACTCTGTGTCTAGAGCAGGTACCTGTGGCTGCATAGCATCTGCCAAATTCACATGTTGTTATGGGAAGTACTGCACCAATGGGATATACTTTCCTCTAGTCATTATATTATTTGAAAATCTTCTAATGCAGATTAAGATAGCAGTACTTCAAGATTTATAATGCCGACCTTCAGAAGGAGATATCCTTATTAGAATCCTTCAGCTATTAACTAATCATCCCTCTGGTATGTACTCTGTTTAAGGAGACTTCCAGTATTAACTAGGCAAATATTAAGATTAATTTATACCCACTCACACATATCTTTACACCGTATCTTCTGTGCTGAAGTATATTAAAGATGAATTATAGCCACTGGTAACAATCAATTGCATTTGGGCCTGTAGCTAGTAAGTAGCCAGTCCGAGAAAGGAGCTTGGGATTGGCCCAAAGCAAACATTACAACCACTAAAAGGAATTGGCAGTCATGGGACAGAAACTGACATGTACATATGAAAAATGAGAAAAGCAAGCCTTATATTTTCAAAAAGTTAAATTGCCATCTGTGTTACATTAAATCTCCATATTTTTTTAGTTTTCCACTGATTAAGAAAACTGGCTGTTTAGGGCAAAAAGTATTGTGATTCTTCTTAAAATGATTCCCTAAAGTAAATTTCAAATGGCTGGTCATATGCACCAAATATAAACTTTAAAAATTTTTATGTAGTATTTTCCATTTTAGACATTTGTTCTAATGATACAATCTCATACACAAGATATACACACACACAAAGAATGCACAAGGCTGTCTCACCAGAAGTGAGAAAGTTAAGAAAAAAAAAAACAGAAACAATTTAAAATCATCAATAGAGAATTCACTATATCAATTAGTACAACTCACAATCAAGCATTCATCATGCTTGTTGACGCATCTCAGTTGTCATACAAAGATGAACACAACAGTTGAATTCTTATTCAGTTCAGTGAAGACAATACAGTTGGATCATTTGAATAAAAATGATACACGTGTGCATATTCTAAAACAAAATTCATTCAAACATTAGGAGTGATTTTCTCTGTGGGATGTTTAGCAATGAATATTGCCTCTTTTCGTAGGATTCTGTAAAGTTAACGTTTGTGATAATCTATTTTTACAGTATTCTTAGCCTACTAAAACGTTACAGGTGTGGCTGATGATGTGGCTTACCCTGAGCTTCCATTCTTTGAATCAGTTCATCACACTCACCTGCAATACACACACTACCAAACCACTAACCGAATTATCAGTGATATTCTAATCTTTCATATGGTCTAGCCCATGACCATCTTTGCGGCCTTATCATCTGTCATTCATGTTCACTGTTCCCTCCAGTTCAATACCCCCAGTATTGCTGGGGTACTGACTCAGCTATCTCAGTTCCTTCAGAACTTTGCTTTCCACTGGCTAGTTACAGCACTTGCTGATGTTCTGCTGTGAAAACATTATGTCTGCTGTGTTCACCTGCACAGCTCTTCCTTCTAATCCGACATCAAACCAGGCGTCGGTATTTCAAGCAGTGCTCAACAGAACACAATCCAAAAAAAAAAAAAAACACCCCATCATACTCTTCCCACCTTGGCATTTATCATCAGACATGATCACATCATTTGCTTACAGCTTTCTCAATGGTCAGATTTCCTATGGGATCCTTAGCTCCATGTAAGGAGTAACTGCCACAAACCCACCCCGTCCAGGTTCTGAAACTCAGAAATAAGTCAGCATATTTCTGCTGAGTAAAGAGCAACTGAAGAAAGGATAAATGGAATAGATCATTTTAAATTTCAAAACCAAAAAGTAATCATAATAATCACTTATTTAGAACTTTATAATATAAAGTGTTTTTGCCGCCTTTTCCCTATTTATTTCTACTAGGCTTCTGCATGGTGGGTTATCATTATCCATGGATTGTAAAAAAAAAAATGACTGATGAAAAATAACTTAAAAATCTTTAAAACCATATATTGCTAATGAAAGCTTTGACGTCATCCTGAAAACCAAGTCTTAAGCTTTAAAGCCAGAAGCCATTGAGCAGGGCACTCAAGGGCCTGGTTGAAACAATCATCCCTAAATCAGAGAAATGGAGTGCCTAATGCACCCTCCAGGGGAGAGGGGACTTTCACACTGAGTCCCTTCAGAAGGTATGACACAGATCTGCTGTTCCAACTTAGAGGCTTCCAATAGCCTTTTAAATGGATTTCCAGCTGTTTGGCCAGCAAGCAGAAAAACTAAATACTGGGAAATCTGAGGGGAAATGTTCCTATAGTATTAATGAATTTTTTAAATTACATATGAAACTTTGTAATCCAAATGACTTGGTGATCCACATGGCAATCATTATATGCAAATAAATAACACCACCACCAAAAATAGCAACTCTGGATTTAAGTCCACAGAAGTCATAAACACATTACACAATGCACAAACACATCATAAAACACATTAGAATCATTTTCCTAAGAACTTACCAGAGACACAAACAACAATCTAGCAATTACAGTGATACAATGGACAAGGCACCTGTGACAGCAGATCTCATACTGTAGCATTGGTTGAAGTCCTGGCTGCCAGCCCTAATCTTCATAACCATTTGGAGAGTGGCTTTCTGTCCATCTCCCTCCCTCTCTATCTCCCTCTCTCTTCATCTATCATTCCACCTTTCAAATAATTGAAATAAATTTTATAAAAAGAGAATCTTGATAGTAAAAACAAATTCAGCAACATAACTTCAATCACAACATTTTGTAATTTTGCCTGCTCTATTTTTTTCTTGTATATATCAATGATGATGCAGATAATTACAATGATAACTTTTTCAGGCAAAATTCACTCTTCAGAAACCCAAAAATATTAATCAAATATAAATTTTAACATTTTATAATTGAATAAGAACAGAAACTATAATTAAATATAATTTTGTCTCATCACTTGCAAAAGAATTTTACTCTGAATTTTAGGTTAGATTTCAGAAAGAAGTCTAACAAATAGAAAATGAAAAGTCCTGATGACAGCAACAAAAAAATTTCAAATGGAAAAACTGTATCATTCAATTTCTGACAGAAATAGCTGCAAGTTGCCATTCTTTATATTATTCTAATATAAAATTAGTTATGTGATTGATTTCCCCCAAATACCAAAGAAACATCTAAGGAATTTAATCTTTTTATTAGAAACATCTTTCAAGCACTCCACGTACTGGGTCAGCCTTTTCTGTCACTTAGTGTGTGTGTGTGTGTGTGTGTGTGTGTGTGTGTGTGTGTGTGTGTGTGTGTGTCATCATGCTTAGTGCTCAACAGGTGTACTACCTCATTCCTTAGAGATGGGTGTCTTTTTTTAAGTAGTATTTTCCATATGTCAAACAGACAAAGTTCATTATGAATTATTAATAGTTAGCATTCATTCATTCCTGGCTGTTTTTATTTTCTGGGAAAAAGAGGCTCAATCCCATCCTGAAGTTATTTGTGCAGAGGCCTTCCTTTTTTCTCAAGTTAGCTCAAACTTAGTGTCAGCATGAGTACAAACAAAATTGTGGGCCACTGAATTCTTACTATTTAAAGTTATTTCATTTCACAGTAGCTTCAGTTATACACACTATAGAATCAAAAGCTTTTGAGATGATTTTTCTTCTTATAAAATTATTGCAGGACCAGCATGGTGGCCTAGCTGCTAAATTCCTCGCCTTGCATGCGCCAAGATCCCATATGGGCCCAGGTTCATAATCCCAGCAGCCCCGAGTCACATCCAGCTCCCTGCTTGTAGCCTGGGAAAGCAGTCGAGGATGGCCCAAAGTGTTGGGACCCTGTACCCGTGTGGAAGACCTACAAGAGGCTCTGGGCTCCTGGCTTCGGATCAGCTCAGTTCCAGCCATTGCAGCCACTTGGGAGTGAATCAGTGGACAGAAGATCTCTTCCTCTCTGTCTTTCCTCCTCTCTATATATCTGACATTACAACAAAAATAAATCTTTTTAAAATTGTTGTAAATTTACACTCAATTTAGAGAAGACTATCCAGTAACTTTCTAGATTCTGATCTTTACCTCCAAGGCTGTTGCAGTCCCAATGCAGTTGGGACAACAAGAGAGAGCTGATAAATTCTCAAGTCAACATTACAGCTTCCCTTGGCCCCATTCCAAGCTCCTCATTCAGGACAATTTTAGGAAGAGTTTGTGAGAAAAAGCATCTTTTTCCTGTTCTATAGTTACATAAGGATACACAAGAAGGCATTCCTATATCTGTGTGCCTCCAAATATGCCACCAATTCTTGAAGAGCTAACAAATTCTCGACATCAAGCCTTATTAACTATCCTAATAACCATATCTGCACTGATAACAAAATCACATGGTACACTCACAGAAAAATGCCCTTCAAACCCCTCTCATGCCACAGCACATTTTGAGAAGATCTTACATCAGTTAGGCATTGCTGGAGGTGTGAGGACAGACAGCCATGTGGGGTTCTGTAGAACCTGCTTTGAGGTAACAGGGTTCACTACCCATTCCCATGCAGTCTCTGCTCACTAAAATCACCACTGTACTGTCACAGAGGTTTGAGTTATTCACCTTCTTAGGTGGTTTTGTAGGAGAAGGGACTCAAATTATAGAAAGGAATGTAACAAAATGAATTTATTTAAAACTGCCAATCAAAGGCTATCCACAACACAACTAGGTTGTGGAATTGGGAATTGGGTCAACACAACTCCAAATTAAGGTGATACTCCATTTCCACACTTAGTCCCTTTGAGAATAAAGAAAAATTAAGTCAACTACAAAGGCTGATTAGAAGGCAAGGGGAATCGCCATTTATATGCCATTGTACCATGCAGAATTAATGCAAAAGTGTATCTGTATAGTTTGAATCTATACATTAAGTAGTATTTGGTAACATAATGAATTGAAGAACAATGGTCATCTGGTTCACTACTGTACTGCCTGGACCTGGTACATTAGCACATAATGAGCATTCAGTAACTCTTTGGTGTATAAATACATGAATTAATCTATGGTACAAGAAGAATTGTATTCATAACAATACTGTAAATGTTAGATGTGTTACATTGTTCTTAACATCAAGCCTTATTTAATTTTCTATAATTATTTGAAAATCATGTTGATGGAATAGTCTCTACTCCCATATCCCTTGCAGTTTCGTAGCAGTTCTAGATAAAGGAATGTGTGTAGACATGAAGTGCACAGTCTCTATAGAGAAACTGTAAGTCTTCTCTACATTCTCTCATTTTGCCATATGTGCAGATAAATGTTGAGGTCAGGCACTTAAGAGATGGTGAGCCACACAAGGGAGTGACCCTTAACTGAACCATGGAGTAGAGACCTACACTGATCTGTGCAAGGAGTATAAGACAAAAGAACAAAAAATTCCTCTTCAGTTCCTTATTAATGTTGCTAGTCCCTATTAATTCATACATTTGGAAAGAAAAAGAAAGTCATTATTCAGTAAGATTTTACATCCCTCCCCAAGATTCTGATAAGTCCTTTTTAATTAAAATTTTTGATGAATGAAAAATGAAAAGCAAAGGCTAATATTAAACTGACAAGCTTTGGCATAACAAAATAAACAGAATCAAGAGGTACAACGGGATAGGAGGAAATATTTACAAACTATGCATCTTTCTGTAATAAAGATTTACTTTTATTTATTTGAAAAGCACAAAGAGAGGGAGGAAGAGACAGAGGCTGAAGTTTCACTCCCCAAATGGCCACAATAGACAGGGCTGGACCAGGCCGAACATAGCAGCTAGAAGCTTTATCCACATCTTCTGGGTGGGTGCAGAGCCACAAGACTTGGGCTCTCCTCTGCTGTTCTGGAGCTAGTATGGAAGAGGAGCACCAGAACTTTAACTGGTGCCCATATACCACCAGCATTGCAGGCGGCAGCTGTTTAACCCATTATGCCACATCTCTGGTCCCCAAAGTAGACATCTTTAAAAAAGGTTCATAATCTATTTATTTATAGATTTATATAAAATGTATGTGTGTGTATATATATGTATATACATAAAGAAGTGATCCACTTAATACTCAAAGAATCAGAATTGAGTTTTTCAGAAATACAAATGATCAATCACTACATGAAAGTATTCCCAATATTACTAGCTGTCAAAAACTGTAAAATCAAAACCACAATCACATATCATTTAACTGCATGTAGAAGGAATATTATCAAAAAGACATAAAAAACAATAATACATTCTGGAAAGGGCGTGTAGAAAAGGCAGCCTATTGTTGGTAGAAATACAGCCGTTATAGAGAATACAGCCATTACAGACAACAGTAAGGAGGTTTCTTAAGAAACAACTCTCCTAAGATGAGGAGGAAGAGAGTCACGTCCTCTACTACTCTCTCAGGCCATAAAAAGGGAGCTGAATGGAAGTAGAATGGCCAGGACACAAACTGGCACCCATTTGGGACCCCAGCTCATGCAAGGCAAGGATTTAGCCACTAGGCTACACACCAGGCCTGCTATCTTTTAATTGGAGAATTTAATCAATTTACATTCAAAGTTGTCATTGATAAATAACTACTTAGTCCATAATTTATTAAAAAGTTGTTTTGGTAATTTTGCATCTCCTATAGTTTTCTTTTTCTAGCTGCTTGATACCTTCATGGATTTTATAATGATTGCTATCCTTTGATTACTTCTGTATGTAAAACACCCTTAAACATGTACTTTAAAGCTGGTCTAATGGTAATGAAATCATTTTTTCTGCTTGTTTTAGAAGGTATTTCATTTTAAGTTCTGAAAGATAGTTGTTCTGGGTGAAGTGTTCTTGGTAGGTAGTTATTTTACTTCAGATCTTGTATCATGCTATTACTTCTTGGCCTATAATGTTTCTGTTAAAAACTACACTGTTAACCTCATCTATGCTCACTTTGGTGTTCTACACCACAGTGGCTGTAGTCTTGCTTCTTGATGTCTGTTCTGTTTGAAGCCCATCCCATAACTGCTCAAACTGGCACTAAACAATATTGCTCCTGGTGTATGGAGCTCCAAGACCCTGTCTTGTGGATGTACAGGAAGCCCACTAAAGGCTGGAGGTAATGGAAGCTGATTATTGTGATAAAAAATTTTACTTGGGAACTGACAAAATAAAAAAGATAAACATAAACATCTGAAGATAAATTTAAAGCCAAAAAAGCAAATAGACTTGGATATATGTCAAAACAATAAAATGAGACATAGCTCAGTGTCAGACTATCTTGGGCACACATTTTGCTGATAGTTAAATAACACAGAATTTCTATAATTTGTGAGTAAAGCAAAATATTACCTGATGGACTAGAAAAATATCACAGTGTTTTCTTCCTAAATAAGCCAACTGTTTTCAATCACTACACATAATGTACTCTGCTTTAGTCTAGTGACCTTAAAAGGAAGCAATATCTGCCTGGTTTTCCATAGCTGCTACATTTCATGGATAAATCTCTTTGAGAATGGCTTAAATATGTCAAAAAAAATTCCTGGCATTTAGTCATCACATAAACTTTTCAAACATTTGGAAGGCTGGATCTAGAGGGCATATAAAATGCCCTGGGAACAGTATTCTACTTGCTGTTGCCTAGAGCTCATTCAAAGTTGGTCATTATTTAGAAACCATGGAAATTCGGATTAGCAGAAGCTGTACTCAGCTATTGCCATGTCCACAGGAGGTATAAATCATCCTCACCCAATCCCTGAATGCTAACATCCATTTTGAAAACATTCAAGGGGATAAATTCCTTGGCCACTTCTTTTCATATTTGAGTTTCCCCAGTTCATGAATATCCCAGCTACAAAGACATCTGACTTTTCACACCACTGGGCCAGTCTCACATGAAGCAGCAAAAGTTAGGAGATACCTGGAGTGTAAAAGCTATGGCAGTCTTCACAAGTAACTGGTTATTTGCTCAATTTTGTTTTTCCACTAAACTTAAGAAAAACCTACCTATTTAGTTTGTGTTATTCATAGCTGATGACTTCAAAATACCAGTGGAAAATCAAATTAAAAAGCAGTTTTATTTTTGTCTCAAAAAGTTCTAAATGTTTGCATAGTATCTTTATGATATGCATTTTTGTGAATATTTTGAGGATCCTTTGCATGCTTGGATTTTAAAAACTGTTGTGCCAAAATAAGGTAACTGTTTGCATTCTATTTTTCCCAAAACTTTCTGAAGTACTCCCTTAGATGCACACAGAGTGTGAAGGCAAACACTTTCCTCTTTGAGTCAAACCATGTACGTGAGGCTAAATGAGGGGACTGTATGAGTAACGCCACAAACAGCCCAAATCCCTGCAGATTATGGGGAGGGACTTATGTTCGTCTACTTGCCTTCACTAGAATCATTCTATGAGTTCTGCAGCTTCCTAGCTCCAATCCTAATTGAGGACAGCCCTAGCTCTGCTTCCCCCACTCCCATTAACAACTTCACCATACTCATATTTAAAATATACCACCTAAAAATTTGTTCATATTGTTATGTGTACAAATCACACTGCAAGATAATGGTACAATAAAATTCCCAATTTGTAAGCCATAAGTTTGTTAGAGCTGCCATAACGAAGTATCACAAACTGAAAGGCTTGCACAGCACTGTATAGTCTCACAGTTCTGGAGGCTGCAAGTCCAAGATCAAGGTGCTGCCACAGCTAGTTTCTTCAGGGGGATATGAGAGAAAAATCTCCTCAAGATCTCTAACATTCCCTCTGTTGGTTGCTGATGAATTCTGATGTTCCTTTGTTGGGAGAAGCATCTCCCCAATATCTGCCTTCACCTCTACACTGCACTCTCCTTGTTAGGTATGCTTCTGTGTTGAGCCTTCCCCTTTTATAGCAGCCTCACTCAGGGCTGGCATTGTGAAACAGGGTTGTCACAATTTGTAACTCCGCAAGCACTGGTTCAAGCCCAGCTGCTCCAGTTTTAATTTGGCCTGGACCAACCCATTTTGTGGACTTCTGGGGAGAGAATTAGCAGATGGAAGATCTCTCTCTATCTATCTCTGTCATTCTGCTTGTTAAGTGAATTAATATATATTTTTTTAACAAGAGCATCAGTCATATTTATTTAGGGCCAATCTAAATAATGTTAATTAATTACACTGATAAGACTGTATTTCCAAATAAAGTTACATTCTAACATACAGACAATTAAAGAATTCAACATATGTATTATAGAGGGTTACAATTCAACCTATTATAGTAAATGAAAAGAGAAAAAGCTCTATGCATTTGGGTATAGTTATATGTGCATACGGAAAAAGTTTTAAGACACACAGGATATATAAACTGTTAACTTTTGTCAACTATGTTTGAGATTAGCTGTAGTGGAGAGGTAGTTATTAGAGATACGATTATATATTTTCAATTGCGTTAAATTGTTAAAAATGAGTAGGTATTAACTTTGTAATTAAAAACCTAATAAAAACCATAATAAAAACTTGAAATGGATACATATGTTGCTGATAAGCAGACAATTTCTCAAGTTACTATATTTTATGTTTTGTTTTTAATGCATTTTTATATAGCCTGAAAATAATTCCAACTATAAACTCATGACTCAGGACCAATACATTCATGAAAACAAACACACACAAAGATGAAATCCCACTGATACAAAGGCAGGAACAAAACCAAAATACAACAAGTAATACAACAAGTAAGAGATTAGGTAAATAAGAAAATCATTGGTTTGAAAAAGCAGAACAAAACTGAAGCAAAGAAGAGAGGTATTCGCAGAGAGAGGAGTCAGCTATAGCAAATGTTGCATAGAAAGGACTGGCTCTGTCAAAATGTTGGAAGTGCTTGGGATAGAAAATGCAACAGAGAATGAGGACTCCCAGGTTAATACAGGCCTAACCCTCATTTGCTCTCATCAGTGTTAAAATGCAAGTAAGAGCAAGTGTTACAGTAGTAATAGCAAACTAATACAATAAGAATTTTAGAATTTATATATTTAATATTTAGATGATGCTTTGCAAGAACTCACAGTGTTCGAAGCTCTGTGCCAACCACATTGTGTATTATACTCCATTCAGTCCCCGTCAGAGTATCATCTCTATATACTATGTAATTCAACTGCATCTCTTGAACTCTGAATCAATTAAGGCCAAGAAAATAAAAATATCTGTTCAATATCACATAGATCTTTGAAATCAAAGAAATCTCCTGCAGCACCATCCATGGGGCCATCGATAAGAAAAACATGCGACATCTTCTCTGTTGTGAGGATGAATTGCCTGTTGGATTTCCAATCTGCTTAGTGACAAGGACAGGTTTTCAAGGAATCACTGTGAGGAGGCAGTGGTGTGATCAGAGAACAAAGACAGGCTGCTGGGTCTTCATCAACATGGGGTCAGCCTTCTCAAACAGTTCAGGTATAGGCTGTAACAGGTAGTTGAGCAGAACCAAATGGGAAGTCAAATTTTGATGACCCTCTGAGATAAACCATGTCAAATGGCACTACCTTCTGAAACCATCTCCCTAGACTCTTCCCAGAGTTTCCATCACCTGACTGCATGCTGCATTTCCTCTAGCTCTTACAGTATCTATTGCTTGCTAGCTTGCAGTACAGTTTTCTATGCAAATGTGAGTCACTGAGAACAGTTACTGAGAGCGTGCCATGTGTCAGACACTTGCTATATGCTTTACCTGTATTGTCTTATGTCCTCCATGCATTGGTCCACTTCATGTTGCTATCAGAAAACATTTGGCAATGAGCATTGTAAAAAGAAAAGAGGATTATTTAACTCACAGGTTTAGTCGCTAAAGGGCCAGTGTAAGGTTAGCCCCATCACTCAGCCTCTAATGAGGGACCATTTGGCTAAACTATAATATGCTGAAGAAACAGAAAGGGAGCCAGTCGGTCAAAAGGAGTGAAACATGTAGAATGGTTTTGTTTTGTAACAACCCATTCTCACAAAAATCCAAATTGCATTACTAATAATATCTGGTCCTTACAGAGAGTACTGTCCACCTGAACTAATTTTCTTGTGCTAGGTTATATCTTCCATAGGTTTCACCACCTCAACATTGCCACACTGAGACAATATTTTAGCAAATGACCCTCAGACATACTAAAGACCATTTCCCAACCATTTAATCCTTATAAATACCTGTGTGATGAGTACTGTAATTACTGACAAGTTTGCAAGCAAAGCATCTGAAGTTAAACAGATCTCTTGATTTACGCAAGGTCTCACAGTTACAGCCAATATTAAAATTTGCTGTCTGTCTCCAGTGTTTGCACTCTTAAAACTCTTCAAAGGCAAAAATGGGAATTCCTATGCCTGCTTCCTGGTTCCTTAAATGTGCCCATAGGCACAACAAAAAAATCAATTAATATTTGCAGAATGGAAGAGATAAGAACCTAAGTGGGAAAATTTCAGGGGAAAAAAAGTATGAGTAGGGCCAATGAGATGACACAGTGAGGTAATCCTCCACTCTGAGGTGCCAGTATCACATAATGTACACAAGTTCATGTCTCAGGCTGCTCCACTTTTGACCCAGGTTTTGGCTTATGACCTGAGAAAGCTGAGGAAGATGGCCCAAGTCCTTGGATGCTTGCATCCATGTGGGATACCTGGAAGAAACTCCTGGCTCCACCTTCGGATCAGCTCAGCTCTGCCTGTTGTGGCCATATGAGAAGTTAACCAGTGGAGGCAGGACATTCTCTATCTTTCCTTCTCCCTCAGTAAGGCCTGCCTTTCAAATAAAAATAAATCTTTAAAAATAAGTGTGACAAATGGGGGCCACCAACAAATATTAACTGAGACTAGAAACAAATATTTGTATGCCTGACAGATTAGAATTGCATTTTCTGGGAATGATATTTAAGCATTTATGCTAAAACATTCTAATATTTACTTTTTACTACCAATGAATCAACCTCCCACCCCCAAATATGCAGCATGACATGGAATATTATAAATGAGTTAAATGGCCAGGAGAAATTGTTTATCCATGAGTGCCTGTTAGTCTTTTCTCATCATCATTTCCCCTTTTTATGGGGGCCAAGTATCTTCCTACTGCCTGACTCAAGGAGTCAGATTCTCTTTGGCCTCTAGATTTGGCTGTAAGCAACTTGGCTGAGTATGCCAAGATAAGATGAAAAGATAGATGCTGATATTGTAGGTGAAGTCATCACTGAATCCACAAAGGTTTTACTCCAAGCACACAGTTTCCATCTCCCTACTTCCTGCTAGACTATAAATTCTGTAAAAGTAGGAATATGATTGAATTTCTTCATTCTTCCTTCCCAGATTTCTGGCTCACAATAAAGGTGCAATGATGACCTACTGAATGCATCCTCAAATAAGCGAACATCCCTAGGCTAAGTGTGGGGTAGATGAGTTAATTCTAACAAAATAGATGAGTAATCATAAATAGACTCTAAGAACTGAGCATCTCTCTTATCTCCATCAAAATTGTATCATTTTTGGATACATGATGAAGAGAACCCAAGATAACTCAGTTTGAAACTCAGAATGTGTATTATATAAGGGGAAGCTGAGAGGTCATTGATTTCATTCATAGCAGGGTTATGGGATCACTTACTTTGCTTCTGTAGTGAAGCAAACAGAACTGGTTCTATCTGTTTCTGCTCTGCCGTCTTCTCCATGTTTTTCTGATCCTAAGCCTAGCACCTTCCCATCACTACAGGATAAATTGAGAAGGTCCTGCTGCATCACAGCAACTTAACATCAACCAGGGCAAGATAGCAATTAACATTTCTCTGGAGTCTATTCTAAAGATGGAAAACATTTCTCCCAAATTCCTCCAACAGATGAATCAAAATATTGGCCCAGAATTATATTGCCAGTCGCATTCCTAATCTAGTCACATCAGCAGAAAGGTGAATCTGCTCATTGCGACAGGATTAGATTTACCTGAGACTTACTCCCTTGAGATATGGAAATGGCCAGCCTTTCTTAGTGATCTGTTAGACAAATTATCTTACTGTGAAAGGAAGAAGTAGAGGAAATGAATGCTGAATAATCCAGACACGAATCAAACCAATGATTGGTCTACATGGTCACTTTTCTGCACAGCTATCTACTAATGCCTGAACCTTCTCTCAAAATTCTGAAAGTCAACAACCAGAACTGTGGGAGGCACACTCTTCATTGGCATAAATTCTATCACCAACAGAATCAGCAAACCATGATTTCTGCTGCTATACCCCTTCTCTTTTTTGTAATTGGTTTCTGACCTGCTTCAGGTTTTATATTGCCTGCTGGTTAAGTTTAGATTTTTGTCAGCAAATATTTTGATAGGTAGAAGCTTTACCTTACAAAAAAGTATATTATCCTGAAAACCTGAATTTCTGGAAATTTGCTGTATTCTAAGACATCTCCACAGAGTGAGTTTGAATAGAAAGATAAGACAGAGTCAATCTCATGTAGTCAACCTCCTGTTACAAGTATAAAAGATGATACTTGTTTCCAAGTCTTATCTCCTGAAAAATCATTCTTTCCTCTTGATTTCTGAGAATTGAAATCCTCATCTTTGAACAGACTATATATCAGCAGCTAATAGCAAAGTTTGAAGGACTGGATTCTAAGTCTAAGGACTGTCCTTTTCACTTAATAGCAGGTAGGGCAAAAATAGCAGCTAAAGCCATTGACTGTGAATGACCCTCCAAGATGCCCAACAATGCTTTTACTAATTCAGTTCTAATGGAGCCTACATTTCTGAGTGTTTCCTGCCTTGACTGTTCAGGATAAGCTACATCATAACACAAAGGAAAATAAAATGATTTTCACATCACACTCTTGCTTACAAATCCATAGAGTGGATTGGGAAACTTACGCCCAAAATAAAATATAATAGCACCAGTGATATTTTAAAGAAATCAACAAGAAGACAGCAAAAAAAAAAATGTGTTTGCTCAGACATAGGATATAATAAATTTGGTTTCCTATTGTAAAAAATCTGTGGGATACGCAAACACCCTGCCAGTCCTAATTACCTCTCTGGACCTGCTCTTGTTTCTCTGGGTTCACTGGTGTCTGGCACTGGACCTATTCTTGTTACTCCGGGCTCCCTGGTGTCTGGCACTGAGCCTGTTTTTGTTACTCCAGGCTCGCTGGAGTCTGGCACTGGCATCCTGCATCAGCCAGGACTCTAGATAGCTGAAGAAGATTGAGCGGCAGGCCTTGCACTTGAGCCTGTGAACTGCCACTCCGTGCCTCTTTACACTTGTGACAAGGTACACCTTTGCAATGGGCTCTCAGCTTGATTCCATACTTGCAAAAGCAGTTGTGTGCACAGAGGTCTTTTAAAAAATCATAGAGAGGACCTGATATAGTCAAGAATGTGATGACAAAAAAAAATCATGCTTGAGAAAAGAAGGAAAGAAAGAATAACACAATTGGTATTTGAAAGGCTTAGAGAAATAGAAATTATGGAAAACATTGCATGGATTTTGAAAAAGAAAAATTTTAAATTTTATTGTAATTGGGAAGTCAAATACACAGAAAGGAGGAGAGACAAAGATGAAGATCTTCCATCTGCTGATTCACTCCCCATGTGGCTGCAACAGCTGGAGCTGAGCCAATTCGAAGCCAGGAGCCCAGCGCTTCCTCTGGGATTCCCAGATGGGCACAGGGTCCCAAGGCTGTCCTAAACTGCTTTCCCAGGTCACAAACAGGGAGCTGGATGGGAGGCAGGGCTACCAAGATCAGAACCAGAACCCATATGGGATTTAGGCACATGCAAGGTGAGGACTTTAACCAGTAGGCTACCATTCTGGGCCCAAAGAAGGAATTTAAGCCAAAAATGAATTTATATATTTTGGAAAAGAATTCTCTGTTTATTTATTGGAAAGACACACAGAAAAGGATACAGAAAAACAGAAACACACCCACTAAGAGACACAGAGAGAGAGAGAGAGAGGAATACAGACAGCATTTTCATTCTCCAGTTCAATAAACAAATGCCTGCAATGGTTATGCCAAGACTGCACCCAGAATCCAAGAGCACAATTTGTGCTTCCATGGAGGTGGTGGAAACCCAATTCCTTGTGATGATACATCATTACTGCCCCCAGATTTACATCAACAGGAAACTGGACTCAGAAGCTGGAACCAGCTGCCTACCATAGGCAGCCCAATGTAGGATGCAGATGTCTTAAGCATTCATTTCAAAATTTACCTTTCAATTCCATTTTTCAATGAACTGTTTGAATTCTCACATAGTAGTGATTAAGTGAAAAAAAATCAAGTCATTTTTGTGAATAACTGTTATGTAACAAAGAAAGGTTGAAAATCAGCCATCATCCAAATTCACAAATTAACACTGTAAATGATCCATGCTGCAGAAATGAACCGGCAATTAATTTTACTGGCTGAGTTTGTGTGTGAACGAAGCACAGAGACTCGGTGAGTTCTTCTGGCTTCTGTGACATTTGGCAGTGTTGTGGGAGTATAGGGAGGCTATAATTGGTTCCAACTCATCCTGTGAACTGCAAAGCTGAGAGAAAAATGGCTGCAAAGCCACTGACCACATTTTCCCCAGAGTTAATATCCTTCAACTAGAGACATTTAAAAGATCAAATTAAGAATTAGCACCAGAGAATATTTTTCTTCATTGTTTTAACATCAAGGGTTGACAGCAAAATGTTTACTTCATTACATTAGTAGGCAGTTAAAACTCTTAAAAGGAAAGAGGGAAAAGCCTTCTCCAGTTGTAGCAGTGATGAAGGTGTGGTCACAAACCCAATATTCACTTGATATCAATATTGTTTTGTTTTCTGGCCACCTGCCAAAGAAAGTATTTCTTACTCTCCTCCCAAAAAGGACACCAATACCCTTTCTTCTGTCAGTTCTAGCATTCTGAAGTAAGTCACCAGCTTGCAACATATAGCAGTCTGGAAACACAAAAACAAAAATCCCTTCTAAAAAACAAATTGCAGATGCTATGACAATTAAACTAAATTACTTCAAACAACCCCTACCACCCCTGATTTGCTTGTCTACACTCCCTCACTCTTTGCTCGGCTATTAACATCACTGGTTTTACTGCTTGTGTTCAAAGTAAAAGTAACTCCAGCTTATAGTATAAAAGGAGTACTTGGCTTTAAGCCTAGTAGAAAATACCACTATGCATACCTATTTTAAAAAGATAAGAGACTGCATTAAAGGGTCCTCTTTATATAAATATATATATATATATTTTTTTAAGATGATTTTTACATAGTTGATCAGCATGGGAAGGATCCAGGGTTAGGGAAAGTGAATGTGATCATTGTTTCTGAATTTTCTTTCTTCTTCCTGTTTCTGGGGGTTAGGGGAGAGATAAAAAGAGAAACCATACCCAACCTCCCAACCACCCCAGTACCCGGGGATGGGGAATGGCCACTCAGTATCAACCCAGTGTTCTGATGTGGGGCAAGCTCCAGGAGTCTGCTCAATTGGTTATGATAGTCCTGAAATGCTGTTGATCTTGTTGATCTATGGTTGAGGAGTCCAATGTCCATTAGCTGACACAGTCAATCTTAGCATCTCCGTTTGTCCATATATTTGCTGTCATCATTTGGCTAGAGTAGTTGTCCCATTTGTTCTGTACTCTTTCCTCTGGTATGGTACCACATGTCCTCTGCAGGCCCCAATGAACTGCCATGTCCTCTATGTGCACCAGGGTCTGCCATCCACTATTCTGTGTATTCCATTGAGGAGGGCCAGTTCTCACAGGCTGGCCCAAGGATCCAAGCCAGGCAACCCAGGCCCCACTGGAACCCCCAACCACAGGGGCTTACAGACTGGGCACCTACAGCATAGGCAGGCCCAAGTATGTGGACCAAGCAGTGTGGGCCCCTACCAGAACCTCCACCCAAGGGGCTCACAGACCTGGCACCCACCACACAGGCAGGTGCAAATACCTGGGCGAGGCAACCAGGCTCCCATCAGACCACTTGCCCTTGGGACTCATGAAAGAGGCACCCACTGTGTAAGCAGAACCAAAAAGCCAGGTCAGGCACCCTGAGTCCCACCATACCCCTCAACTGTGGGGTTCATGGATCCAGCACTCACTTCACAGGTGGGCCCAAGGACCTACAGAAGGCAACCTGAGCCCTGCTGGACCCATCCACCCTGGGCTCACAAAACTGACATCCACTATGTAGGCAGGCCCAAGTACTTAGGCCAGACCACCTAGAACCTGCCTGACCACCTTCCCCCTGGGTTCACGGACCTGGCACCTACCACACAGGTAAGCCCAAGGACCCAGGCCAACTTCTACCATCAGTATTTGCAAGAAATATAGAAATGAGTTTAAGGCATATGGTGGGGGTGTGCACAGCTCATGTGCAAATACTACACTGCTGTGTATGAGGTAAGTGAGTATCTGTGCAGACTTTGGTACTTGAAAGAGATCCTGGAATTCCCCAAGGATATCCAGTTATTTAAAGTATTTCAGTAAAACATTTCAAAGGATGGAAATGGAAGGAAGAATTTCAAGTGTTAGTAGTAACAGCTCTGGGTTCCTGGATGGTCAGGATATTCTTTGTTCCCTTAGAGTTTTCCAAATTTTCCACATTTTCTGCAAGAATATATTTCTTTCACAATTGGAATAAAGCATAACTTTGTTCAAAGTAAAGATAACATCCTTTTAAATAGTCAGATGATAAGAGGTGTATTTCATCTGAATTATTCATTAGATGCCCTGTATTCCAAAATAAACCTATATATTAAAATTGTTTTAATTTTAATAGTAGACCATTTATTACAGCAAAATTTATAATTAGAAATCATGCTTGCCACTTTTTCCTTTAGTTATTAGAGTTATAATTCATTTATAATTTATGGATGTTTGTTACCATCTTCACTGCAATAAAATGTAGTTTCTTATAAATTTCACAGTATTGTTGCAGTGGTAGAAGGGTAACAGAGGAGCCCTGGATGTCTTTCTCAGAGGGCCTATACAATGACACCACCACAGTTCTTCTCTAAACTCCTTCCTTTGTATTTCATGTCTGAAAACACATCCAGGCTGAACACAGAACTAATCTGCAGAGACCTTGTAATTTATCTTTTACAATGATTACAATTTCTAATCTAACCAGCAGCAGTTCAAATTGAACTCTGATCCAAGTGATCAATAGCCATGGGCAACCCGTTAGACATGTGAATATTAAATCGTTTTTGGACAAGGGCTGTCCAAATGAAAAGCATATAATTATCATCTATTAACATATATTGAAGGAAATAACATTTAAAAAGCACAATGTGTCTCACACAACCTATCAAAATTTCACTGACTATGATGTTAAGGTTAGATCTTACATTTTGCATATAGATTAGTATCAAAATTATGATGTATGTCTTTAAGTGTTTATTATTAATTCTTTTGGCATTAGGCCATAAGATATGTAATTTGTGAGTTTAAAAAGAAAAGATTTAATTTTCAAATATCCTTTAAACCTGCTATTTTTCCTACTTTGTTAACATAAAAATTCTCTTACCTAATCTAACTATGAAAGCATAAAATTAGGAGTAAGCATTTGATTCAGCATTTAAGAGATTGCTTGAGATGCTCAAATGCTGTATCATAGTACCTGGGTTCAAGTCCCAGTTCCATTTCCAGTTCCAACATCCTGCTAACAACACCCTGGGAGGTAGTGGGTATGGCTCAAGCAGGTGGCAGCACCTGGGAGAACCACATTGTTTTCTGAGCTCCTGATTCAGCCTGACACAGCCCTGGTTGTTGTTGCCACTTAGAAAGTGAATCACTGCACAGGCGATCCATCCTCTCAATCTCTCTCTATCTCTGTCTGTAAAATAAAAAACTAATAATAATAAATAAATACTCACATACTTTTAAAATATATCATGAATTCATTTTGTGAATAAAATTTACAAAACAGTAAAAATCTCCTGCCAAAATGTCAGAACAGCAGGGAAGTTTCCAAACATTCCCTGGTAAACTCTTTCAATATTTAATAGTGCAGTTTTGGAATTATGTTGTTTGCGAATACCTAAATCCCTAGTGTTCTAAGTTAAACCTAGACAAGGCATTGTTTACAGCTTAACCACCAGTTTCAGGCCAATGGAAGGTAAGAAAAGTGAATTCTTCCCAGATTTTTTTCCTCCAAACCGTCCATTCAGCACTCCACTCATCTCCTCAGAGATGAGGTAAGGCCAACAGGATCCAGATACCAGAATTACAAGACAGAATGTTGTCATTTAACTGCATGAAACACTGTGTAAGCCACACATCAAAATTTACTGTAGTAAACCTTTGGTTTTTGTGTGTGTCTACATTACTGCATGGTCTATCCAGGTTTGGAAACTTCCTACAGCACTTTCAGTATGAATGTCATGAGAAAAAGTTCTCAACACTCGCTTCCATTTCTATATCCATCCACGCCTAGTTCAGTGCCCCTTTTCTCCTTTAACAGAGTTGTGATTCAAGGTCAGCATTCTGTCCTAACGGTCACCAAATTGCTTTCCCCACACTCAAATAGAAAAAGCACCAAATGTTCCATTTCAATTGAAGTCTACCTTGTCAGTATTCTGAGTGCCAGCCCTTAAGCTGCATTTTCTCTGGAGCAGGAAGTGGGGCTGTGCTAGCTGTTCCTGGAGGCCAAGGCATCTCCAGAAATGGCAGAGATGATCCTTTCTTCCCATCATGGTGCTATGAAAGCAATGTTGAGAGAGGCGGTATGTGTCTGTGGCTAACTTGGGTACAACTCAGAAAATTAAAGTCATGTTCTCTGCCAAAACAAATTTCCAGTCCTGTTGGGAAGAGGTGTGCAGAACTATCCTTTAGGCCTCCTTGGGAGTGAGGAAGGTCTATTAACCAAAATCCAACCTCTGTTTCCCTGGGGATAGCATTTCTAGTAAAGCCTACTAAACCTAACAGGAAATCCAAATTACCTTTTACATTGCAGCTTCATTTTTTGCACTTTAACTTCCTGAGTGGTTATTGGACCAGTTCTCCATTTCTTTGTATTAGTCCTCCTTTTTCTAACCTTTTTCTGAGCACTCATTTAAGGATTTTTTTCCACTGTCTTTGTATTAGAGCTCCATTTTCTTTTTATCTTTTCACATAGAAATCATTTCAACACGCCCGCCATCTAGAACTACAGTCTTTAAAGCAGGATAAAGATTAGCTTGACCTTTCTTACATCAATTAATCAATATGGTTATGCCACAGCTTTACCTTTTAACCTTGGTGTTTCCACACTGTGACTGCAAGGCAAGATTTGTGAGGCTGCTCAGTTTTATATATGGTTGAGAACAACCTCTTATCTTTGGGATTTAATAAAGTATCAGGACACAAGGCAACACAAGTGGGACAGGAGGCTTTTATTGTCTTCATGGAAAAATGGCTTTGCTAATCTCAGATTACAGCAGCAATGTGCACAAAGCCTGACATTTGAAATTAACTGCTGGACTGTATGTAGAGTCCCATTGCTGGAAAAGCCATTGTTGGGCAACTGTTCAAAGGGTAGAATTATCTAATCTGAATTTCACTTTGGAATGTGTTGTCTGTTGCCAGTGTCCATACCCTCTCCCTTTCGCTGCACCACACCCTCTCTCACTCATATCATATACCTATAATTGCCACTTGTCTTTCTGCTTTACTGGTGAGAAATTTAGAGATGGAGCAGATGTGCAAAGTACTTCTTTATAATTTAATCCTTTTTCTACTGAATTCCTTGAATGGAAGACAATACCAGTATTTCCTCCATAAAATCTTCCTCGACAAAAATTCTCACCCACCAAAACACAATGTATGTTTCTCTTACAAAATTATAGAATCTCTTTCTGAGCATGCCATCTACATCTTTCATTTTACAAAAGAGGAAAAATAGAGAAAATGACAATTGTATGATTCAGATTCCATCGGTACTTAATGGCAGACTCAGATCTTGGAATTGAGTTTTCTGAAGCATGTGAAGGTTCCCCACTAAACGTCAAGTTGTAACATTAGGTCTTAAGAATTCATTTAATTCTGTGATGACATTTGCTAAATTCCCACTTTTTCAGAAACCAGTAATACAGCTTCCTGTGGAGGTTATAGATTCCCTTACGGATTCCTTGACTGCCCTTTCATCTGGTCACGAAGATGAACTATCCGGACACAAAGGAAAATTTAAACCACAGCTCTGACACTCACTGGCTGTGTGCACTTTAGTTAGCTAATTAGGCTCTCTGAACCTTGACATTCTGTTCTCTACAACAAAACATGTACCTAGTGTGCATATTTGGAGGGTTAAGGAATTCAATACACACACACACAAAAAAAAACCCCACTTAAAATAATGTCGGGAAAATATAAATGCTACATTGGTGTTAGCTTATGTTGTTCCTTCCATTCCCTTCTCACACTCTTTCGCAGGTCTGAGAATCACTCTCTATTATGACACCTTGTTCATTATGTGTATTCCACTCTTGGGAAAAAATCCAAAGAAGGTGAAATCAGTATATGAATAAGTGACTTACAATCCTATATTTACAGCAGCACAATCTAGAATAGTGAAGACATGAAAACAACCTAGATTTCCATCAAAAGAGGAATGAATAAAGAAGCTGATAAATCTATTTGATGGACTACTATTCAGCCATTAAAAAGAATGAAATGCTACCATTTGCACGAAATAGCCCCAACTAGAAACCATTATGCTCAGTGAAACAAGCCAATCTCAAAAGGACCAATATCTTATGATCTTACTAAAATATGGCAACCTTCATGCAAAATACAAAATCAATAGATATATAGGTAAATATATATTCATCTAGAGGAACTATATATTGGAAACTACCATAACAGGAAGCAAAGATATGTTGCAATATGCATCCCTACTCCCAAATAAAAGGAAACCTCCACATGAAATTGTTAACTATATCTTGACAATACTATGCTGGACTCTATCATTATCTACACCAACAGTGTCATAACACACTTAAATAGAAGAGTGATGGATTTGTGACTGTTGTTGAAAGATTATACTATTTTTAAATATTGGGGAAAACAGGATGGGGAGGATGGGGAAAGATGGAAGCAAAAATCCCTGTGCCTATGGAACCATATCATGAAAAATTTAAAGATTTTTAAATAAAAATTAAAAATAAATCCTAAATGTTCTGTCATCCATCATTCTTTCACAGTGTACATATTGTACAGTTCAATTTAAACATTCACATAAGTTACAACAATAAATAGCAATATTTGACAATAATATTAATTAATTTTAAGTAATAGTAATAATTATAACTAAAAAGAAAAACATGTTGGGGTATGTGACATCCGCCTCCACATGAGAGTGCCCAGATTTGATTCCTGGCTTCATTTCCTGATTTCAGCCTTCTGCCAGTGCAGACCCTGGGAGGCAGCAAGTGATGCCCTGAAGTGATTTGGACCCTGCCACTCATATGGAAACGTTCGATTTAGTTCCTGGAACCTGGCTTCAGCACAACCCGCAGCACAGGTAAATAAGAATGAGTCAACAAAAAAGGCACCTTCTCCCTTCCATAAGTTTTTTTTTTTTAAATAAACTAAACACAAAGAACAAAACACTGACATGTATCATTTGACTCTTATTTCAATTTTTTAGCTGGTTTACAAAGAATTAAACTGTCTCATTTTCAGGATGCTGCCACAAGATTGCTGAATAAATTCTGCTTTGTTTTTAGCTTTAAAATAGTGGGTAACACCACTGAATGCCAAGCACCTGTGATCAGTGCAAAGCACCTCATTGTAGATTCTGTGATGTTCCAGTGGCAGTTCCATCACTGATGTTTCCTTTCAATAACAAAGCAGTATATTTCTCTAGAACTTGGCTTAATGGATCATTGAAATGTTTGTGACTTAGTCAAGGTACACTTTCAATGTGAGATCCCAGGCTATAATCACCAGTTTCAGTTGATTATGTTAGTCTCCTCACATTTATTAAATGAAACTTTTAATTTAAAGGAAGTTTGTTTAAAGAGGGTGTGGTCCTTAATATGTACATTGATGTTGATGCAAGTGCAAATTAAACTTGGAGTTGAAATTTGAAATTCAATTTTATTTAAATAGTGCAGAGGGAAAACCTATTCAACTACCAAATTGAAGATAATTTTTTCAACAAAGAACCGACCCTAAAGGCATCATCATCTTAGTGCTTCCTGGATTCTATCAGTCCATGGAAGAACACAGCAGGCACGAGACACCAGGCTGTATTTCTCTTCTCTCTTCAGTGTGGAAATTCTGCAAATAGCAATGTTTTCCAAGATTACCTTAGCAAAGGAGTTCTGAGAACAATGAGCTTGAGATTTAAAAAGAACTATTCAGGGATGTTCTTAATATAGCTATGTACTGTTAGTTATGCTTTTCTGCTAAGTAATATCCCAGATACCTCTTTGGAAGTATTTTCTATTTTATAAGGATGATGACAATAAATATTGAAGTGTTTGTAGAATTTGTTTTTGATCTAAGCACGTTCACATTTTATTTAAGTAACAGTCTTAGAAATGTGATTATTTTACAGATTAGACAGACACAGAAACTTAAAGAAAAGCAATAAAAATCACATTATTTGGTCTAATGGAATTCTCAAAGATTAGAAAGAATGATAATCATTACTATGGCAGTGTGAAAAATAGCATTCTCATTCATTACTAGAAGGAATGTAAATTTATCCTTTCCTTTCAGAAAAAAATTGGTAATATAAGTGCCATATAATTGTGTAAACACCAAATCATAAGTTTTACTTCTAGAGAACTACCCTAAGGAAGTAATTTATTAAATCCACACATGTATATGTAATATAATTATACATGAGAGTCTTGGCATAGCAATGTGTAAAATCAAAATTCAAGAATAACTTCTTGAATCTTTTTAACTTTGTGAAAACAACTTTACTCCTTTGGACATCTAAATTTTTCACCTTTAAACTAAAATTAAAATAATGCTCATAATATTGTGAGGATTAGATAAGAGCCAGGAGTTAAAGTACCTTGTTTATAGAGGATATGTAATGAAAACCAGCAGTGAGACTGTGAAATGCACTGCACCCCACGTCATGCACTTTGTCTGCATTATCACATTTCATTATCACAATATCCTTATCACTAGGGACTTTATCTTCACTTTACAGGTGAGAAAATTGAGTTCAATATGTAATCAATTTGTCCAAAGTCAGAGCTAGAAAGAGGCGGGTGGAAATTGGCATCCAAAAGGAATGCTACACACATTAGACAGTGACAAATCATACTCTTCCTCCCTTTCCTCTCACTCTCCATCTCAGCCCAAAGATGACTGAGAGTCAAGCATATGCTGTGTACTGTGTTTTCTTGTATAACCACCCTTTCCTGAAATTCATATTTTACTTACTTTTCATTGCAAATTTAATTTGACCCTGTACACACAGAGCTACTTATATTTCCAAAAACAATCCTCTCTAAACCAACCAAACAAAATGGCTTTCTGGATTTTCTTGTGTACTTTATTTTATAACTTTGCCAGAAAGTCAAATATTTACAGTTATTACTCACAGTGCCAAAGAATGGAAAGCTCAGCATCAATGCATTAGCACATGCAGTGTCTGGAGAGGGCCTTGTCCTCATGAATGGCATGTTCTACATGTCATCACATGGCAAGACAAAGCAATACGTTATTTCACAACACTAGTAGGTGAGATAAATGCTTCTTAAAGAACACACTTCCTAATATTATTGTAATGGGAGTTAGGTTCCAACATGGGAATTTTGGAGAGACACACTCAGATGATAACAACCCTCATCCTATAGTTCCTCACAGTTTCTGCAAATTTCATCCTCCTCCAAAATTTCCTACATCCTGCCTATCCCAGAGTTTGACAAAACAGAATCCTCCCTCCTATACACCCAAGCAGCAGGTTTTATGTATTATGTCACTTATGGTTTAGTAGTTGCCTGAAAAGTTCATGATCCTGTTAGTTGAAAAACTGGGGACTTTAGAAAAGTAATAGCCTTGCATTAACCATACAATGTACAGTGTCCATAGGAAGTGTTCAGAAGTTGACATAAGAATTAATGAGAAGATATTTTCAGTTGTACTATCAGAAGCATATACTATCAATCCCTTATCAAACACTTGGCTTCTATACTGTATAGAAGGAAATTTTTTAGTTTAAAATAGTTTCACCAGTTTATTTTTGCTTTTAGATTCTAAGTTCTAGCAAATTTAAAATGTCATTGACCCAGATCAAAATTAAGGACCTTCCTCACCTTCCTTCCTATTTCTTGAACCAGATTTTTTTCAACAATTTTGGGTTCTGCAATTTGGTCTTTAATCCATTTTCAGCTAATTTGTGTGTTTTGTAACATATGGGTTCAGTTTCTTTTTTTTTTTTTTTTTGCAAAAAGATATCTACTTTTCTCAACTTACAATTTAATAGCAAAGAAATACAAACAAAATTTAAAAATGCATAGAAGAACCTGAATAGAATTTTTCCCCTGGGTGATACAAAATATCCAAAAGACATATGATAAAGTGTTCAATATATCTAATCATCAGATAAATGCAAACCTAAACCATAGTGAGTTATCACCATCATACCTTTTAGGATTGCTCATATCAAAATGTCAACAAACAGAAAATACTGGTGAGGTTGTGGAGAAACTGTAATTCTCATACATTGCAGGCAGGAATCAAAATGAGTGCAGTCATTAAGAAACAGAATGGAAGTGAATAAGATTAAAAATGGAACTGCCACAGTAACCAACAATTACTCTATTTAAATAATGGAAATGAAGTCAACATCTCATAGAGGTATCTGCAGTCCCATGTTCCTTGTAGCAATATTTCCAATAGCCCACATAGAGAAATAATATAAATGGCCATCAGTGGATGAATGGATGAAGAACACACAATGGAATACTATTTGACCTTTATAAAGCAACTACGCCATTTTTATCAACAAGTAAGAAGCAGGATTACAAACACTAAATGAAGTGACATAAGACATACTGAGAAAGAATCATATGTTATAATCTCATTCATATGTGAAATCTTAAAAAGTTGAATTTAGGAAAAAAAGAGATGCATGATAATTATCCAGAAGCAGGGTAGGAGAGATACGGTGGTGGAGGAGAGGCAGCAAGAAAGAGGCCTACAGTTTTGTAGGATAAATAAGTCTAAAAATCTAATGTACAGCAAGCAGACAAAAGTTTAAAACAGTACATTATTTACTAAGAACTGATTAACGAGGTAGATTCCAAGTGCTCTTGAGTTACAAAAAAGTAATGAAGCATATGAAGTGATGATTATGCAATTTACTTGAGTATAATCATATATGTGTGTGTCTGTGTCTATATATATCATATATATTATATATAGCTTATCTATATTATCATATATATATCGCCTATATTATAGCTTATATATATTAATTATATATAGCTTATCTATATTATCATATATATATCTCCTATATTATAGCTTATATATATTATCTTTAATATATGTATATCTTAAACACAATAAAGAGAGTTTATAAAAGAAGCATTATGAAAGGCTGAAGTTTCACCTGATGGAAGAAAGGAATCTACACACCAGAAAACAGAGCAAAATCTCCCCAAAATCAGTCTTCTATGTGAGCAGAAAAGACCGCTTCAGTAACACTTCAATTTTAGTAGAAGCCAAGTGCCCAAATTCAGTCATTTCTTCCACTATAATCACTTGCAAAAAAAATCTTTTTAGATGCTGAGCATCAGGGAACTATGAACTCCCTTAGATCATAAAACTTCACACAACAAAATAAACATGAGGCAAAGAGCTCCACAAGTACCTGGATTAAGTCTTACAACAGTTGGCAGGCAAATTATTAAGAATAGGCCTTTTGTTCCTTTTGCAAGCAGTCAAAAGTAGTGAGTAATTGAATGCTGTGCCAAGTTGACTCACAGCAAGTTCATGTGAGATCATTTAAAACAGGAGAAAATGATGCTGGAAGAAAGGTTCCTGATGAGATTTTGCTTTTCCCTAAGGTACTCTGCTGCAGCATTTTAAAAATCACTTTCCAAAATTGGGCACCTTCATTATCATCATGGAATTACACTTACACTCTCCATTTACACCACTTTGGAAAAGAATGGCACTCCAGTTGTGCTTTTTACATTAAATGCACCTTCTCTCCCATTTGATCTCCCCTTGTGTGGCTGTCCTTTTATCTCATACCAATAGCATTCCTTTGTCTCTACTTTATTGAATGAGTAGCTTGTAAATTATACTGAGGCCACATGAAGTGTAGCCCTTGGAAAAATTGTAAAACTAACTGTAGAGTCCACCTTCACCAGCCACCTATACCAACAAGAAAGGAAAGGAACAGACAGGCACAAAGATTGGTCTTGCTTCATTTACAGGAGAGTAAAATCTGATGTTGTGTTGTTGTTTATTTACACCCTGGGCATTCTGGATTCCTTTTGCCCCATTGATTGACATTACATTGCAGACAGTAGATTGCTTTTGCCAGAATTGAAAGCAGTGGGGTCATCCTACAAATCTTGTATACAATGCCATCCCTAGAGAAAAGACATAAATACATCTATTTAATGAATAGGCACATAAATGGTTGAGATTGTTTTATGCAAGTATTTAGAAATTCATTGTGTTTATACTCTTAACTCATCCCAGAAAGTGATTACAATTCTATCTTTAGGTATATTATCTAATAACCAAAATACAACAGCAAGAACAACAGCAATGCAAAGCCAGGCTAACTGGGATTATCAATGTATAGAGACCATCCATGTGCTTGTGTAGATGAGAGGAATGTACATATTGCTAAAGATAAATGAGCCTCTGAGCAAGTTTTGTGTTCTCTAACAAAGTACAGCAGTTGTTTTGTTAGTAATTAAGTTTAAGTTATCTTCCTTAACCAAATGCATCTAAAAACGTGAAAGCATGTGTAATGCAACTTATGACTATTTTTTATGAAACTACCAAAGCAAAACACAGCAAGAAGTCAATTTCACCTGGAAAACACATTAATGTAAAACACCTCATTCTTCATTGACGTGCCATTATACCTACATTACTTTACATGTTTAAGATAAGTCAAGGGAATTCTGAGTTTGAGAAAAGAAGAAGGGTTTCAGGTTCTCAAATTAGGGAAGTGAAATCTTAACAGTGCCCTGGAGGCGGCTGTGAAGAGGGCATTTGGGTGTCATTCCCGTGTCTGGGAATTGCTGGAGTGAGCCTGATCTTCCCCCTGGGAGACAAGCTCTGATGCAAGAGCCCACCATCCACTGTGCAGAGCTGGAGGCAGGTGGCTCCCCTAGTAATTGAAATTCAGCAGCCTGTTCCCCACCAGTGCCACAGAGCCCCAGACCAGAGGGATCAGTGAAGAAAAAACATAAATGCAGGGAGCAGACCCTGCTTTCTCCACTACTCACTGCAGCAAAGAGGCAATGCTACAATTCATCTCAAGACAAGAAAATGAATATCATGGTATTCCCAAATGAGAAAGAGAAAAAGAAATTAACATCTATCAAATGACTGCTATCATAATACTTAAATAAATGGTTTTGACTTTACCAGAGTACTTTCCATGATGCATTAAATGTCTCCCCTAATTTAGTCTTTAAAACAACACTCTGAGGTGGGAAATATTGATCCTTTTTACATATAAGAAAATGAAAACTTAGGTTAAGAATTTTTTTCCCAAGATCATACATCTAGCAAATTGAAAAAAAAAACCCAGGATTTAAACTAGTTGTGCCTGACTGTAAAAGTAGCAATGATAAGATTATTTAATGAATGGCCAGGGTAAAATATTAATCTCTGATTTTCAGAGCTGTGTTACCCTCTTTAACACATCATGGCAAGCACACAGCTCCAGCTCCAGCTCCATTTTCTACAGGACAGGCCTAATAGTCAAAACTTAGAATGGGAAGGATTCTTAAAGAGAAACAAGACTTTCTTTGTACATAAAGAGAGCTTCTGTTTGCTGGTTTAATCCTTAAAAGGCCATGGGTGTCCCAAGCTGAAGCCAGTAGACTGGAATTTGATCAGCATGAGCCAAAACACTCAAGCCATCTTCTGTTGCCTTTCCAGATGCATTAAGAGGAAGCTAGATTGTAAGTGGAGCAGGCAGGGTTTGGTGCTTTGTTAAGGGATGTGAAGGTCATGGGTAATAGCCCAATCACGGTGTACAACTTCAACCCCAGAAACAAGGTATCTTAAAATGGAGGCATTACAGTTCCCACTCAGTCTCTGATGAGTAACATGACCCCTTGCCCCAGAAAAGTAGATCTATATTCTCTTCTGGATATCCATGGTAGTTTAGCTCAATCAAAGTCACTGTGGACATAGAGAGTACTCACCCTTGCTGCTAAGTGGAACACAGGGTTAGTCACCTGTGAGCACAGGGTCACAACATGTTCATCATCCAATCAACACAAATCCTTGTTTTACATGTGTGTATATCTAAATATACTTATTTAATAAATATGGTTGGGTCATCAGCACAAAAATCATGACCAACACCACTAAAATTTGTGGTGCAACAGCTTATCTAGCACATGCATTTTTCTCTGACATACTTCAATGTACTTGTGCTTAGCAATAGTAGAAAACACCTTAGCACTATGCTTAGATGCCTTTTCAACAGTGAAATAACTAATGAGAAGCACAAAAATGTGAAAAGCATGTCCCTAACAAGACTGTAAAAAAGGACATTTACATATTTACATTTACCTGAAGCAAGAACACCAAGTGCCACCATGTTGCCCCCCACAGGGAGTGAACGGAGTCAGGCAACTCCAATTTTTGACAGCTCTGCACATGTTTTCCAATGATTGCGACAGTGTCTCAGGTAGGGACTTGGACTTACAGATTGTAGTGAGTAAACAGACCCACATCCGCACAATCCGTAAACAAAGTTAAATACATAATAGGGTTTCATGTAATTCCCAAAGTTATAAAGACTGCACCAATCAATTTAAAGTTTCTAAACATTGGAAAAATACTTGAACAATTCAAATAAGCCAGAGTTTTCAAAAATAAGGAAAACATAACGAAGTCCCTAAAATAAAATGGCCATGAATACATATTTAGAAAAATGGATGTTAAAAGAATTGAATAGGCAAACCAATTTTGATCCCTTATGCAAGTTCAAGAGATTTATGCTATTTGCTGTAGACTGCTTTTCCTCTTTAAAATCACAAATACTGCTTTCTGTAAAATTCTTCTCTAGACTTTAAGTGATACTTTTGTGTTCTAAGAAAATAAGGTTCACAAATAATCTCTAGGAGTAATATTCTTAGAAAAACTGAACTAGATTTTGATGAACAGCTGATTTTGTTGACATGAGAAAGCAGAAACAACTGAATGCCTTGTGGCCTTGGTCTCTCAAACAATACATTATTATACCAGTGAGCTACATTCTCAGTCAGAGCAGATTTGTCATTAAGTTCCAAGAACCTGACCATGAGCCTGTACTGACAAAAAGCAATGTAGAATGCAAGGATGAAATCATCACATTCTTGACAAAGATGAGAGAGAGCAGACACAGATACAAGTATATTACTTTAAGGTAAATCTAGTACCATGTTTCTCTTATTTTGGGCCATTTCCTCTTTTCTTCGGTAAAATCTGAAAACATCCCTCCCCCCGCCCCCCCGCCGTCTCCCCAACACACACCTCATGCATTTCTAAGATCTCTGTCACCAGCCTTATATTCTGCTATTGAATCTATCTTTGAGTTCTGGCAACCTCTAGAAAAATTCCTTTCTCTCTTTCAACTACATAAATCTCCCCACTCTGACCATGTGAGCCTCCCTATATCTACCTTATATTGTGCACATTTTTGTGCTTGCCTCACCTCAAACACAATGTGAAGAGCAAGTGCCTCATGCATCCATCCTGACACAGTTCAGGCTGGAAAGCTGTCAGCAACACCTAAACTACTGACCTAATGCTAACCATGATATAGGAATGACCAATATCTTTGGGATGTTTGAACCAAGTAAGCAAACAACAATAAGGAACCTGTGTAGGATGGCTATTCAAAACACACAGACATGACGATTATAACAACCACATGTTCTAGTTTGATATAATTTGGGCACATTCACAGCATCTGTCTTACATTTTTCATCAAATTTCAATCAGTGTGAACCTGAATTCATTCATTCACCATGTATTCAACTAGAATTTATTAAATACCCAGCCTGCACAAGACTCCAAACTAAACGCAGGACATAGCAGTGAATAAAACAGCCATTAACTGTATAGGTGAACATGAAAATAGATTTCAACCCATCAGTGCCAATATTTAGAATCATGTTCTTTGGGCTGTTCAAGACACATTTTGATAAAAGAGGCAGGAAAGAAGCATGGGGAAATAAAGTTATTTCACACTGGATTTCCCGCAAGCCTTATCTGTTACACACTGTGAAATACAGTTCATGCCAGAAGGGAAGTGGGAACACTCCACCTGAGAAATCTTCTATGCCATTCTTTGAGTCTGAGCACTGTTTATCTTGAAAACTTACTGCTTCTGGCCTTACTCCAAGGCAAGCAACCCAGTGATTCATGAAGTTTTTCTCTTGGGGGTTCTGTTTTAAGCAGTGATGGCAAACAGGCTGACCCAATAAAAACATGTCTTCAGGAAAGAAAATTTCATATTTTTCTTCAAATAGTCAGAGGTTTCATGCATTTGAAAGTTAAAAAATTCTACTCACTGGGCACTGCCCCAGATTTCTTATAAACATGTTGTCCAAGATGGAAAACACAGACCTATGCTTTCGAATGAAGCCATTTGAAATTCAATTGCAAGTTTATGCTTAAAGCATAATTTGGTAGTTTAAAGAGAAAAAGGAGAATTAACAATGTGCATACTGAAGGAGTCTGATATAAGTCAAGACAACAATGACTTCGGTTTCATTCATTTATCTTTCCCCAGAATCTGCACAGCCCTTCTCTGCCTTTCCCATGCAAATCTGACTAATTGCTTGAGCTACAGAATTCATACAAATGGGCTGCCATAAATCCAGTGTTTCAAAAATTCAAATATTGGATGAACTGAATTTACTTTAAAGCAATGATATTGGGAATCAAAGACAAAATATCAGACACGGAGCTTCTCATAGTAAAAGAGAAACAAATCAGAATTCCCATTAATCTAAATTAATGTATTAATTTAAGCAACTTCATTGTACACCACAATGTTACTCAAACTACTCTCATTCAAAAAATAACAAAATTTTGTTACTGATGGAACATAATAAGCCAATATTTTTAAAAAATATGTGATTTTCTAATTTTTTTTCACAACCAGCTAAATTATACTATTACAAGATTGAAATCTTTGGCAACATTTATAGCTTAAAACTGAATTAAGAAAAAAAAAAAGAATGGCTGTCGCCCCCATGATCATGGTGGACACCATGAGTTCCCCAAGTTGTGCATCAACACCAGCATGCTATCTCAGTTCATTGAAAAACCAGTCTACTTTTGGGGAAACTGAAAAGATTCATCTTCAGAAAAATGTTTACTCTTTCAGAAGGAAAAGGGAAAATGGGAACAGTTTAGTAAAGGGAACCTCTCAATGAAAAAATCTCTGGAGCCGTAGAAGTTGTTGAAAGAGAAATGGCCAGGGTAACCATCATGTGTGTATCTTGTATCCAGTTTAAAAACATATCCATTTTTTTTTATCTTGGACCTTAAGATTAAACTGTGAAGATTACCAATGAGTCTTCTCAGGTTTTCTTCTAGGGGTTATACAGTATGATTGATCATGACTGGTTTTATTATGATTACAAGTGAGCTATTTTGAATAATATTGAGTCCTGTTTTATATGAGGAAGGGACTTCTATGGGTTTATCATTTTCTTTAATATTTCAAATATTAAACTTTAGATATACCAGTCTGTAGTTTTTGGTGGAATTAGCATATTGGCAATTCTTAATTAGGCTGCCTTTACAAATGGTTGGTTCTCTAGAATACAGTTGGATGAGAGAGATGAAATATTCAATATATTAAAAATATTTTAAAATATTCATCTTATTAATAAAATCAAAATGATAAGATGAAATACAAATATGACTAATGTTAAATACTATCTATTTACATATTGAAGATCAATGTCCCATTTAATCAATTAAACTTATAAGTCTACAAATGTATTTAATCTGATGATTCTCTAGATACAAATTTCAATCTATTTTTAAAAAGATTTATATAATCAAGTAGACACATACATTCTCATAGATAAACAGTATAATAGAAACCAGTACAGTTGAAACCAAAGATAAGTTGCAGTATGTGTCTCTACTCCTGAATGAAATATATGAACACACCTTCACAGTATGATACTAGATGTTTTATTTTCATCTATACCTATCACACCATGAAACATTTAAACAGTAGAAAGTTAAATTTACAACTGTTACTTAAGGGGCTATACTATTTTAATAGTTTGAAGAAAAATGGTGGTAGAGGAAAATGGTGAAGGTGGAAGGGAAGGAAGAGGAAAAGAAGCCCTATACTTATGGTACTATCACAAAAAATAATAAACATACAAAAAATTCAATATTTTTTTACTCATGTTGCTAATACATAGCACTTACATTATGACATGTGTAAGCATTATGTATTATGGAAAATATTAAGAAAGAACAAGTCAACATAATAGAAGTACAACTAATAGCTCTCAAAAGCTTAAATACATTATTACATATGAACTAATGGTTCCCAAGCACAAATGTAAAACATCATAGGAGCTCTCAATGTGTTTCTAACACTGGCCTAATATTTTTAAATCCTACCCAAAATAAGGAGCTTAAATTAAAGAAAAACAAAAATCCAGAATAACACTTATAAAACTTTGCAAAAAAAAAAAAAGAAGAAGAAGAAAAACTCTTGAAGAAAATGGACATTAAAATACGATGATATGGGGCCCAGCGCGATGGCGCAGTGGTTAAGGTCCTCGCCTTGCACACCCCAGATACCATATGGGCGTTGGTTCTGAGAGTCAGCAGATCAAGAACTGTAGTAGTGGCACATCAGATACCATTTCATATGGTGTGGCAAAGGCTTTAAATTGCAGTGACAACAGTGAACTGCCCATGTGCTGACCTGGAAGCAAACTCACTGAGCTCAGTGCTTTGCACTGGTCCCACAGGGAAAAAAAATACCAACTTTAGCATTGTAGAGGTCAAAATAGGTCCGTGTGGTCCTCAGACCTAAAAGCCTACAGGTTCTGTCACGATCACCACCAACAACCACGTAGCTACATAGGGCACCTGGTGTCTCTCTAATCCTGGGACCTGCTCCAACTGAAAGTGGGAGAAAGGTTGTATAGTCAACAATGCAGCCTCAGCATGATATCACAGGAAGTGGAGAGTGGTGAGCCAGGAGCTGGGGCTATGGAGACCATGGTGGAAATCTAACAAAAGAATCCAGACCTGGAACTCACTGGAGGGAGTAGCACAGCTGAGTGCAAAAAAAAGAGTCATGTACCAACTGCTTACTCTATCTTGACAATAGAATGCTGGACTCTGCCATTGCCCATGCCTGCAATGATGGACATATGACTGTGTATGAAGAACTCTACTACAGTAATATAGGGGAACTCAGTAATGGGGGGGGATTGAGGAGGAGATAAGGGAAATTCCAGGACCTATGGAACTATATCACAAAATAATATAAAAAAGAAGTAAAATATAAATAAGTAAATACATAAGATAAAATTAGTATTGGCTTAGATAATATGTGACCTGTTTAAACAGATAATCCTCCAATGCCTTCCCAGACCATAAGCAGAGAGCTAAGTCAGAAGTGAAGCAGCCAAAACATTAACCAGCACCCCTGTGAGATGCCAGTGCCTGTGGGCAGAGGACTAGTGTGGAACACTACCACACTGGTCCCTTAATTTTCTTTGAACATTTACAATGACATACTTTCAATTCACTTTTTATTCACAAGTTTAACCCTCCACTAAATAAAGAGGAAACCACTGTTTCTCTAGAGTACAAATGGGGCTATAAATAACAATCAAGCCTAAGAATGACAATTTCATTATACATTACATTCTATAACCTGAGTATTAATTACCACAAATCAGAGAAAGCATATGATCTTTGTCTTTTAGGGACTGGCTTGTTTTAGTAAATATAGTATTTAATTGCACCCATTTTGTATAGAAAACAGTAGGTTGGCATCATGGCATAGTAGGTTAGACCTTCACTTGGACATGCCAGCATCCTATATGAGCACTGTTTCAAGTTCCAGCTGCTCTACTTCCAATCCAGCTCCTGGTTAAAGCTTGGGGAAACAATACAAGATGGCCCAAGCCCTCCTGCACCCATATGGTATACCTGGAACAAACTCAAAAATCATGGCTTCAGATTGGCCCAGATCCAGCTTTTGTTACCATTTGGCCACTTGGGGAGTGAACCAGAATAGATTTTTCTCTAAAAATCTGCCTTTAAAATAAAAATAAATAAGTCTTTAGAAAAATGAGAGAATTTCATTCTTCTTCAAAACTGAGTAGTATTCTACCAAGCATATATTTCATATATCATAATATTTTTTATCATTTCATTTGTATTAAAAAGGAGAAGGTTGCTACACAGATCTGTGGATTCACTTTCCATATTGGGTCATTTAAGACAATTATTGCTTTGCATGACAAATTGTTCCAAGCATTAAAGTCCTTTCAATGACATTTTAAAAATCATATTTAGTGTAATGAGATCTGGTTCTCTTCATTGTGCCATCGTTCCTGGGATTATGGCAAATGGTCACCTAACAATATATTCACCAAACTATTACTTGAACTGATCACACTTTAGGGGTGAAAAACATGAAAACTTATTGTTCTATACCTAAAATTTCATCCTACCTCAATAAATATCTCATATTTCATTAAACAACTTATTTTGATAAAATATAGAAGGCTGTCCCAATGATTCATGTTACTCATTAATTTTTTATTATTGGAAAGGCAGATATACAGAGAGGAGAGATGAAGAGGAAGATCTTCCATCTAATGGTTCACTCCCAAAGGGACCACAAAGGCTGGAGCTGAGCCAATACGAAGCCAGGAGCCAGGAGCTTCTTCCAGGCCTCCCACACAAGTGCAGGGTCCCAAAGCTTTGGGCCGTCCTTGACTGCTTTCCCAGGCCACAGGCAGGGAGTTGGATGGGAAGTGGAGCTGCTGGGATTAGAACCGGCACTCAAATGGGATCCCGGTCTGTTCAAGGCAAGGACTGTAATTGCTACGCTATCATGCCAGGCCCTGTTACTCATGAATTCTATAAATTATCCAACAGAAAAGTAACAAATCCTCTATGAATTTTAATCTAAAATAAACTAAGCACATCAAAATGAATGAATAGTTCATCCACGATTTTATTGTTTTAATTCAATTTCTGCTTAATTAGAAAAAAATGCCATTTTTTAGACTACAGATTCTTAAATTTGGAAAAATCCACAAGATTCTACAACAAAACCATGATAACTTTAGAGCCAGTGGTTAGTTTCTTCAAGCCAACAGTAATGAAGATTAAATTAGTATTCCAATAAAACTAAAAATTGAACTGCCCATGACATAAACTTCAATGGAGATACCAAGAAATACACAAGTAACTTTCAAAAGTATCTGCCTTCATTGTAATCCTTTCAGAACCAGACTTATTTTACTTTGATCATTATTCAAAAGTAAATTATAGAAATTCAATTTAATAAAACATTAATTGTGAATTCCATCTCCACTTAGAACCAGAGACAGAAATGTAAAACATAAGATTAAATCATTTTATCATCATAATTAACTGGCCAAATATAATTTTGAGGGAGGTAGAACCCATGAGAACTTCTAGAAAGCTCTAGGAGCACAGAGAAGAACTATCATAACAAATGAAATCCACTCCTACACTGCTGATTTACTAGCTTAGGCTTACCAGCATATCTTTTGCCAATCAAACTCAAAAGGATTAATTTTGCTCAGTTCATTTTATAACTTTGCTATGATCAGCATTTTTTAAATCTGCATATGTGTAATCAGACAGTAGACATGAACATATTTACTATTTGCATAGCAAAGCTGTACACCATTTCAATCTAGTATTTTAAGAGGAGATGCTAATCCTATTTCAAGAGGAGTCTATTCATACACTTATTTATATAATCATAATCTAAGTCTTACAGAATGATTAAGCTTCATTTTTGAGTGTTCAGCAAATGTGCAGAGACATAGGAAATGGGAAATCGGTATAGAGTGTATGCCAAGTAAACTATGTATTGACTATGTAAATCTTATGTAACCCATGTATCTGTCCCAACTTTATAAAACAGGTGGCAATAATGGTCTGTTGGAGTCTGAAATGTGTTGCTCAGCTACACACATTCTGTCATACTTTGTGAAAAACCTAAAGTCTGAACTTCATACAATTCCGTTAAAATCAACTAGAGGCAGTTGTAGGCTATTATTATATTTAGGACGAAAACAGAGGCAAAAACCAAACCAAGATGTAACCAACCCTCATCTAGCTAAAGTGCACATTAAACAACATACAAACAACCTGTAATTCTAAGAATTTACCCATGGAATGCTCTCTCCAAACAGAAAACTTGAATGTCACTGACTGGAAAAAAAGCATAATTTCATTATTTCCCATGTTTAACTTGTGTTTGTTTTTCCTCTATCGTGGAGGCAGCAAAAACAAACTATTTGGGGGAGCCAGTTTGGCTTCCATAGCAGCTGAACCAGTCAGGCGCATCATGGTGCGTGAGAAGATTGCCAAATGTTCATTGTTTAAATATGGCCCAATTTACTAGGGTCCAAGTTATAATTAGATTTCTTCTTTGAATTTTAAAAGGAAAAAGTGAAGACACAAACTCCTAATACATATAATTAAGACTAGCTGCCTTAGCCTAACAGGTTTTTACAGACACTCTTACTGTCACTCTAAATACATGTTCCCTGCTGAGAGCATAATTACAGTTTTTGTTGCACTTCATACTGTCTCCCTCCTAGAGAGCTAACACTGTTTGTTATTACAAGATGATTTTGTCATATTGCATTCACCTCTGCATATAATGTCTCTCGTTGATGCAGCTTTCCTTTCATCTACTCTTTTGGTGTGAAGAGGAGCAGGGGAGTGGGGGGAAGGCTAATGAACTGCAGAGATTTGGTAAATTTTAACAAGTTGGAGTTAATGGAACGTTTTTATTTCTCCTCTCCTCCCAAAAGGAGGTCTGTCTCCTCAGTTCCTCAATTTGACATAGTTGCTTTCTAAACCCATAGCTACTTTTTCTTTATTATGCCTATAAACCAGGCTGAAGTGAAAAGCCAAACTGCAGAATCCTAACTAGGACGATGGGAAATCCCATTTCAAATTAAATAGCACAATCTTAATTCATTACACCTTTAGACTACGTTTATATTTAACACCAAGGTGGTAGCCAAAGCTTTCCTACTGACTGACAGCAAGTTCTTTGAGTAGGGCTTGTTAGCAATGTAGACTCAGTTTCCAGAGAGATTCCATAAGACTTTTGCTCATTTTGCATATATTAAAAAATAAAACTTGACCCACAGGAGACATTTATTGGAGCTCTGATAACTACATATTTCTAGTCATTTAAACAGAATGGCAGCAAGCAGATTTCTTTTTTCACAGACTTACCATCATGAGTATTACGGTCACAATGAGGTATTGACAGTCTTTTAAACCTGCTTTGCATGTCTCACAGGCTATGACATTTCATTATGTGTTGTAGCCTGCTCTGACAAGCCTACATTCCAGGATACTACTGTGTAGGGTAGGGTTGCTTTCTGTTTTTTGTTTTGTTTTGTTTTGTTTTTCACTGTCATTTTTAATCTGTTAAAGCTATAATCTCTCTGAAGCTGAAGCAGCTAGTTAGTCACAAAACCTTAAAAAGAATCAGAAATTAGAATCTTGGCGCAAACAAGATTTGTTGATATTGCTTATATCAACACACATTTAGCTATAATGATGCATTTGAAAGAAATAAAGTCTTTCCTGTGATGATCATGCACAGTTAAATATGCCTTTTATTTAAGTCTCAGCTAGTCCACTTCTGATTAAACTCTCTACAAATGTACCTGGTAAACCAGTGGAGGATGGCCTAAATGCCTGCACTTCTGCCACAAACCAGCCTATTTGTGGAGTGACCCAGTAGATGGAAGTTCTCTACTCATCCTTCTTTTTTACTTTATAAATCAATCAATCAATTGACCAGTCAACAGAACTTTTAAAAGAAAGAAAGAATTATAGCAGAGGCTCCACTTCTCATCCATCTCCCTGCTTATGGACTGAGAAAGTAGCAGAGGACAGTCCGGGTCCTTAGGCACTGCACCCATAAAGGAGACCTGGAAGAAGGTCCTGGCTCCTGGCTTCGGATCAGCTCAGTTCCAGCTGTCGGGATCATTTGAGGATTGGACCAGTGGATGGATGATCTTTCTCTCTGTCTCTCCTCTGTAAATCTGCCATTCCAATAAAGATAATTTTTTAAAATTGGTTTATGTCAGCTTGTGTTTATAATCATCTGGAACTTCAGATGGTGAGCTGATAATATCAAATAAGATGGATCAGAGATGGGAAAGACTGGCAGCCATCTTGGAGGAAACAGTGTATCATAATAACTGACAAATAAGATGATATCGGGCAAAGGAGAGACCCATTCACATCATCCATGTCTCAGGTCAAATCTTATTTCTTCTGGAGTGAGACCCTCCTCACCTTTCACGATATCTTATACTTCGTTTCATCTTGTCTATCGCCCCGTCTCTATCACCTTACTAATGTTATCGTTTTTAAGCAATCATTATTATAATAACTCATCCTCTGTATTTGTGTCCTTTTCTAACTGTCTCCTTCAGTAGACGATAAAAGGATGAGGGCAAAGATGTTCACTGTCTTGGTTTCAGTTATTACTCAAATGTACCCAAGACATTATTAGTTGAATTGATGGAAGAAGTATTTTTTTTAAATATATTGGCCATGGTGCCTTTGGAGATCATATTGTAAGTCAGCCACGACTGAGAGCTGTGTGTGCTCACCAATCCGTAGGCAGAGGAGGAGAACTACCTGGCAGCCTAAGTACTCATCTAGTCAGCAACCTCACAGTACAGTGCAAGAAGAAACTCTTCCACTGGAAAAGTTCAAAATGAAATCTTTACTTATTGATCCCATTATTCTTAAGTAGAAAAATTTGATGATCTTTTTATGATTGACAAAAGAAATTGCAATTAAAATGAAAAAAAAAAATTGTAAGCTTCCAGGGTGAGGGAGGAACTGGCATAACTAAACTGGTATAAATCCAGAGCAAACATAGACCTAATGGTGCATGGAAATTAATTTTAGGATTCTCCTGACTGATTTACAAAATTCACACTGTCATCAGAAACAAGAGGCTCTATTCTGAGCTTTAGGGATTTGATGGACCCTTTTGGGAGGACTATCATAGCAAATGTATTCTGGGTTAAAGGGCATGAAGGAGTAAGGAGAGTGAAAACACCCTCAAATCCACTTAAGACCTGAAGAGGAGAGAAGCATAGCTCCTTCCCCTTTCCCTTTTACGAGATGAACACCCTTCAGTCCATGGAGGTCTTGGCTACATCTGTAACATCTGACTGTTTTAGACAAGACTTAATCTGCTGTTGATAGAACAGTGGTGGTCACTACTGTGTTTCAAAGGGCCATAAAAAGAACCAACTCCTGAATCTCCCTAACTATTGCCTCTGCATTCTGAAGAACTTTCTCAGGTAGTAATGTGATCAAATGAAATGACAATGAACTCCCCCAGGACCCACAACAGTTGGCCTTGGGCCAAGCAAGACCAAAAACCTGGAACACAATCCAGGTTTCCCATGTAGATGGCAGAACCATCTCATCAAATACTTGAAACACCATCTGCTGCTACCCATGATTTGCTTTAACAGAAAGCTGGATTCAGAAATTCAAATGCAAGCACTGCAATATGCGATGTGGGTGGCCCAAATGGTGCCTTAAGCTTTGTGTCAAACTCCCATCTCCCACTAAAGTACATTTCAGTTTCATTTGGATTTTAGTTTTATAGAAATATTCTACCTACAATTCAAGTTTTAGAATTACATTAGTTGTAGTAAAAACCCTAAAATTAGATACTAGGTCATTGTAAAATGTTATTTTTTCTTCACAATGATTTCAAAAATAACTTTTTAGCTTGTTTTCAAATTAATGATTCAGAATTAATGATTCAGATAAACAGCAGAGGATGGTCCAGGGCTTTGGGCACCTGTACCCATGTGAGATACCCAGAAGAAGCTCTAGGTTTCTGGTTTTGAACTAGCTCCGCACTGTTCTGTCTTGCCTTCTCACTGTGTATCTCTGGCTTTAAAATAAAAAGAAATAAAACTATTAAAAAGAAGAAAAAAGCAAAGAAACAAAATTCTAATTGTTGGGTTATAAAATTTATCAGAAAATTCCTAAGGAAATTTGAGTGCTTTTATGCTGATAAAATCTGAGTAAGCATGTGAAATTCTTTGTCTTCATTGAAAAGGACATCCAATTAATGGAATGGGAGATACATGTTATTCACAAACTTTCAGAGTAAGTGAAAAGTAAAATGTAGGTTTTTTTTTTCTTTTAGAATTTTACTTAATTTATCCATTTCTATATTTAGTTTACAAATAATGAACCAAGAAGTAGTAAACCTAGACTGCCTTGTAGTCCATCTAGACATGGGGACATTTCCTCTTGCAGGTGAAATTGACATAAGACAGATGAGTAGTGAATTAGAAAAACGTGGTGAATTACAAAACTACTTCCATGTCAACTCTGAAGAATAAAACTGCCACAATCACATCAGTCTTCAGTTTGAGAAGACAGAAAGCTAGAGTGAAGGAAACAAAGTAAGGAAGTGATGGTGAGGATCAGACAGCCATGTAGCCACTAATATGACAACAGCCTTGTCAGAACTGCCAATCCCCCAGAAAGCTTCAGAAAGCCCACAGCACTCCCAGTTAAAAAGCAGCCAAGGTGCAGGAAACTAAGCTATGCGAAAAAAAAAAAAAAAAGCAGTGATTATTCCAGAGTCCACTTTAAAACTTCTCCTTGTTGGTTCCTAATGCAGAGATCTATGGTATTTAAAAAACAGAAATAATAGGGCCCGGCGCGGTGGCGCCAGTTCTATCCCAGCAGCCCTGCTTCCCTTCCAGCTCCCTGCCTGTGGCCCGGGAAAGCAGTCGAGGATGGCCCAAAGCCTTGGGACCCTGCACCCGCGTGGGAGGCCTGGAAGAGGCTCCTGGCCTTGGTTCGGCATAGCACTGGCTGTTGCACTCACTTAGGGAGTGAATTATCAGACGGAAGATCTTCCTCTCTGTCTCTCCTCTCTGCATATCTGCCTTTCCAATAAAAAAATAATAAAAAATAAATCTTAAAAAAAAAACAACAGGAAAAATAAAGTTAAAATAAAATACGGCCTCCGGTCAGGGATGAACTGTGAGCTCAGTTGAGCAGGATAGCTGAGCCTGCGCCCTGGCCAGAACAGTGAAATGACTATTGCTGCTACAGAGTTTGCAAGCTGTTCTGCTTTGCAAGTCATGAAACATAAGTAAAACAAGTTTTGCAAAGCTTACTAAAATCTGTCTTCAGTGATAGCTATTACAGAGGTGAGTTTGAACTCAAAATGACAAAACAAGAAGTGCATTAACACTAACAAAGAAAAAAGATGAGATGCTCATCAATGAACTATGCTCTTAAATCAACCACACCAATGAGTACCTCAAAACATAGCAACCAAAATTAATGAAGATAAAGATTTACTACAAGGTAAAGCTGAAGAATGAAATAAGTGTATTGGCGAATTTTCTGTTCACATTAGCTTAAATACGAATACCAACTTGTTATTTTAAAAATGCCTCAAAGCTACATTTTTTAAAGATTTATTTTTATTTATTCAAAAGGAAGAGTAATAGAGACAAAGGGAGACACACAGAAACAATTTGTCTGCTTGCTCATTCTGCAAATGTCTGCAACAGCTGGGTTGGATCAGAAAGGCAGGAGGCAGGAACAGCATGGAGGTGTCCCACGTGGGTTTCAAAGACCCAAATACTTGGGCCATCCTCTACTGCTTTCCCAGGTGCATTAGCAGGGAGCTGGATCAGAAGCAGAATAGTTGGGATTCGAACTGGTGGTACAATATAGATGCTGGCTTTATCTGCAGCAGCTTTTAATTCACTGTGTCAAAATGCCAGCCCTAGAGCCACATTAAAAAAAAAAAAAAAAAGATGTATTTATCTTCATTAGAAATCCAGGTTTACAGGGAGACGAAAGACAGAAAGATCTTCCATCAACTGCTTCACTCTCCAAGGGGCCACAAAGGTTGGAGCTGAGCCAAAATGGAGCCAGGAGCCAAGAGTTTCTTCTGGGTGTCTCATGCATGTGCAGGGTCTTAAGACTTTAGGCCATCCTCTACTGCTTTCCATAAGCAGCAGAACTGTATGGGAAATGGAGCAGCTGGGACAAGAACCAGGATCCATATGGTAACCTGGCACATACAAGGCAAGTATTTAGCCACTGAGCTATGGCAGTGGGCCTCCAGAGTCACATTAAAAAAAATTACAAAAGGTAAAAAAAGGAACAAAAAGGAAGAAGGAATGAAGGGGGGAAGAAGGTAAAGACAATTTGGTAATAATCATGGCTCACTAGATCTGAATATTAAATCAACTAAGCAAAGACATAACATTGGGAATAATTTAAAAAGAATATTCTATCCTTTCCCATGCAGACCTCTAGGAAGAAATGAAAGTGATGCCTGTCTTTGCTGGTTCAAGTCCCAAATGTTCCACTTCCAATCCAGTTTTCTGCTAATGGCTTAGGAAAAGTAACCAAAGATGGCCCCAATTCTTTCACCCAGTGGAAGACCCAGATGAAGTTCCTGACTTCCACCAGGCCCATCCCCAGCCATTTGGAAATAAATCTCTCTCTCTCTCTCTCTCTCTCTCTCTCTCTCTCTCTCTCTCTCTCTCTCTTCTTCTCCATATCCTCCTCCTCTCCCTCCCTGTAATTCTTTCAAATGAATAAGTAAGCTTTAAAAAATAAATAAAGATGGGGGCCCAGTGCAGTAACCTAGAGGCTAAAGTCCTCACCTTGTACTTGCCAGGATCCCAAATGGGTGCCAGTTAGTGCCCTGGTGGCTCTGTTTCACATCCAGTTCCCCCTTCTGCGTGGGAGATCCAGAAGAAGCTCCTGAATCCTGGGTTTGGATAGGCTCAGCTTCTGTCATTGCAGCCACTTGGAGGGTGAATGGTAGGACAGTTCTTCCTCCCTGTCTCATCTTCTCTCTGTATATCTCCCTTTACAATAAAAATAAATAAATCTTTAAAAATAAATAAATAAAGATGGGGATGGCAGTATATGGAAAAAGCTACCATCTACAACTCTGGCATCCCATATGGTTATTTGCTTGTGTCCTGGCTGCTCCATTTCTGATCCAGTCCCTACTGGCCGTCTGTGAAAAACAGAGGAAGATGGCCCAAGTGTTTGGACTGTCAACCATGCAGGAGACCTGGTAAAACTCTTGGCTGCTGGCTTCGGTTTGATTTAGCCACACCATTGCTCCCATTTGGAGAGTAAGTCAGTAGATGAAAAATTCTGTTCATCTCTTCCTCATTTTTTTATAACTCTTTCAAATAATTAAAAAATAAATCTTTTTTTCAAGGGGTACCATTCATCCCATCAGTACTGACACTTCACATAGACTATTCTCCCTGCATGAGCTCCCACAGAAGTCACAGCCTTAAGACCAAGCAGCTCTTAAGCTGAAGAGAGTGAAAGTGTAAAATTAAGAAGAGAGGGAAAGTTGACTTCTCAGTTTTCTCTGCTCATTGGAAAACTCTTTGTGAACTTTGAAAAGAATCTAGAAAAAGAAGAGTAAAGAGTTTAAGAAGCAGTATCTTAGTGTGAGGAAAAGATTCCTTGAGGCTCCTGCATAGTAAATCCCATTTATCATGGCAAGGAAGCAAGTAGACTTGATTAAACAGTATTGCCTGAAGCAGACCTAAACTGTTAACCTGAAACTAAATGATTCAAATGTTAGTTTTCAGGATTTACATGAAAGATGTTACATATCTCAAGTTCTGAAAAAACTACCATTAGCCCATGCAGCCTAATGTGATTCTTTTCCAATTAATTACTCAGTAACCATTTGTTGAAATGAAATTTTTTATCTTCATTTGCTTTGTATGCCACAATTAGAAATGCCTGCATCAACAGCTGTGGAAAAATAAATTAACATGCCCTTGAAAACTGAATGCTGCTTAACTGCAGAATATTCCTACTTTAGCTAAGAAACAGTATTACAACAGCCCTATTTTATGTCCCACCAGCCAGTTTTTCCCGTCAGTTTAGTAAGTTTCACAATGACACTAGCATATGGACAACATATGACATCCAGGAGATCTTGGATTCACCCTTTGGCTCTCTGCCTTCATGCCCAGAGTGTGGCCCTTAAATCCATCTTCCTAAGATACTGCAGGAAATGCTTGTGTGGCCAACTAGTTCCACCACTGGTCTCATTCCAACCAAAGCTCATTAGTTATATTTTTTCCTAAGGATTTGTGGGTTACTTTTATTTGTTGCATAATAAAAGGCATCAGCAGCTTGTGTTTTTCTTTATGCTCTGGCAATGAATCAGCAATATATGCATCTCATTTTCTTTATTAAGTGATGACTTACCGTATGTCCTTAGATTTGGTTGTCACTTAACATATTTGTTTAATTAATATAATTGTGCTAGCCTTTTTATGTCTCATCAAAACCAGATAAAAATGAACTAGGTCTCTCACCTCATTTTTTGTGTGTGTGTGCTTTCTCCCTGCGTTCTCCGTGTCAGTCTCACCTCATTTTTTAAAATGTAGACCCATACTATCTAATGATAGACACTAAACACATATGGCTAGTGAACAAATGTACAAAATGTACAATGAACAAGTGTACAAAATGCAGGGACGTACTGATTTCAAAAACTGAGCATGAAAAAAGTCAAAACTCTCAATTTTTAAAATTCATTATGTTTGAGATATATGAAATAAATTTTACATTAAGTAAAATAAAATACACCCTTAAAATTAGAGCTGTTTCATTTTTATTGTAATGCAATTATTACAAAAAAATTAATAATAAATTCATTTTATTTTTATGATGTTTCATAGTTGAGAAGCATGCATGCCCATATGGACCACCAATTAGGGTGGGGAGGGTAAGAAATGGGGAAAAGTGGATGAGACAACTGTCTCCAATCTCCAATCTCCTTTTGGTATTTGAGCAAAGCGGGGAGAGAAGGGAAGAGGGCTGCTCCCCACAGCCCAACTGAATCAGTACTCAGAAATTGGAGATGGCCAACCAATGTCATTCCAGAGTCCCTGATGTGCAGCAGGTTTCAAGGATACTGCCTAAGTTGTTTCGGTGTTTCTGAGAAGCTGTTGATTTTGTTGCTCCAAGCTTATGGAAATCTTTCCAAGGTCCATTGGCTGATACTACCCTCTTAGAGTCTCTACTTGCCCAGATACTCATGGTCAAAGATTGGTCAGGAGAATTGTCCAATTTGTTCTGCCATCCATGGTACTGAATGAACTGGTTGTCATGTCCCCCATGAACATCTGGGCATGCCCTACAAGTCACAGGCTTCAGCAAACGAGACCCAGTTCTGACACATGCACTCCATAGATGCGGATCCTGTGATTTTCCCTGTGTTTGCATTTCTGAGTTCAGTGGTCCAGTTGGGGCCTCCCCAAAAACACTCATCAGAAGTGACCCCAGACCTGATTTCTGTGTGTCAGCCAGTGCAGGGTCTGGTTCAATCCATCAACCACATCACATAAGCCTATACACATACTGGTGATTACAGTCGGCTGATCAGTTCTGTCCCAAGCCCAATCTCATTCACAAACAAATGAATGCTGTGGTCCAGCCTAACCCTGCCCACCACATACTAAGCCCTCACACACACCAGTAGGAACTCATAGAAATTGTTGATAACCACTACCAGGTACGCCCTAAGTCCCATTCCTGCACATGCTGCTATGTACAACAGAATGGTCCAGTCTGTCCTGCATCCAATTCAGCTCTTGTACACATCACTGGGTATTACAGCCTAACTTATCCCAACTGACTCCACTATCTTGCCCACACTCATGCCCACAGGTGCCACCCTCTGTCTAGACAGGCCCACCCCAGTCCTGGTTTCATTTCACCAGTGGGAATTACAACCCATCAGAGAGGTGCCAACTGTTTCCCTTCTGGGCCTATATCCAGGTCCAGGATCTTACACTCTCCAGGAGTTTCTGTAACTTAGTTTGACAGGATTTGCCCCAAATCCCAGCACTTTCCAGCTGATCTATGGCCAAGCCCAACCAGCTTACACTTATTCTGGCTCACGCATGCACCAGTAGGTACAATCAGTCCAGTTTGTCTATCCCCCTAATCTAGTTCACAGGCCAACAGGTATTGTAGACCTGCACAGCCTGATATGCCCTTGATACCAATCATGCTCACCAGTGAGAGCAGTGGCCCAGCAGCAGGGGAGTCCTAACTACCCCCTACCAGACTCCCCAACTCCCAAGCCCTTTGTCTCACGTGTGCTGGTGAGTGCTGCAGCCCAGTCTGGCATTGCCTACCTTGCCTTGGCAATGCTGGTGGGTGCTATAGCCTGGCCTGGCACAGCTGACCCCAATTCTAGGTCATGCTGGTGGTTGCTACAGACTAGCCCAGCCCAACTAGACTCCAGTCCCTTCCCTAATGTGAATTGGCTAGTGTGTGGCCCAACCCAACCTGTCCTATACCCCATCCTGGTTCTCACGTCTGCCAGTCAATGCTATGACTTGGTTCAGCCTAGCCTACCTGGAGACCTATCCACATAAATGCTGGGGCAGTACTGTAACCTGGCCTGATCTGGGCTGCTTATAGACTTGGTTCTTACACTCACCCACAGGGACTGAATCCTGACAGGAGTTCTCCAATTTTCTCCATCAGGTCACCTCTCAGTCTCATATCTCACATACACCAGTGGGTTCTTGGCCTGATTTGACTTGGCTCACCTCCTGGTAGGTATGAGCCCACATCCACTTTAGCACTTATGTTGGATACTACAGCCCAGCCACAACTGGTCCACCCCCAGACCCAACTCTCAAATGGTTCACTGGGTGCAGAGACCTATCCCAGCCTGTCCTACACCCACTCTGGCTCTTGCAAGCACCAGCAGATGCTGGAAACTGGCTCAGTCTAGCACATGCCAGGACCCAGTTCACACCCATGAAGACAGAAACTGCAGCCAGTTTGCCATCCCAACTCCAGCTCTAGCACTCACCAGTGAAAAACACAGCTCAGCTGGGGCATCCTCTTAGCTCCACAATCAGGCCTACTCCAAGCCATAGATCTTAGATGTGCTGGTTACTCCAACCCAGCCCAGTGTAGCCCATTCCCTTCTTTGCCTTTGCCATCAGATGCTGTAGCGTGGCATGGCCCCAGTCCCAACTCTCCCTGGTGGGTGCTGCAGCCCAGGCCTGCCTAGCCTGCCGCCAATCCTGGCTTTCATGCAAACCAGTAGGTGAGATAATCTAGCCTAGCTCAGCATAGTCTGCATCCCATCCTGGCCACTACACATGCTAGTGTGCTATGGTTTGTCCTGGTCCTGCATAGTCCACCCCCAGAGCCAACCCACACACCTGCTGACAAGTGAAGCAGCCCTTCCCATCCTAACACCCAGCCCTAACTGACATGCTCAACAGCAAGAATGACGGCCTACCAAGGGTGTTCCCCAAGTTCCTACCAGGGCCACTCCCACACCCAGATCTCACACATGACAGTGGATGCTAGATCCTTACCAAGCACAGTCTGACACCAGTCTCAGCCTTTGTATGTGCTGGTGGATGCTGTGGCCTGGCCTGCCCCATACCCAATTCTTGGGTGTGCCTGTGGCTGCTATAGCCTATACAAACCCAGTCTGTTCCAAACCACAGTACCCATGAGTGTTGGTGAGTTCCATGCTTATGCCTAGCTCAGCCTGTCACAACCAGCTGGTATGACAGTGCCACAGGGGTGAGCCCAGGATACCCTACAGAATCTACTCTTAAACCCAGTTCTCTTGTATGCTGGTTAGCGTCATGGTCCAGCCTAATATAGTCCAACACTCACTGTCAGGCACTGAGGTTGAGTCATGCCAGGCACACCAACAGGCGGTACACCAATAGCCCAGCTCAGGTCTCCCACATGAGCTAGTGTATTGTTTTGGCCCCAAAAGCTTCTCTGGTTTCCCTCCTCAAAACCACCCAGTCTGAGTCCCCTCGTTTACCCACAAATGCAGTAGCCTGGGTGGCAAAAGTCCCCCAGAAGCCATTTCTCAATTGTCTCATTCTTCCTCAGCTGTCCTCCCTTCCATGCAGCTCCAGACCTACTTCCCTGATAAATCCACATGTGCATAGATCCCAAGCCTAGTCCACTAGTGGTATTCCATTCAAGTCTGTGACCTCTCTTGCTTACGTGCAGCCCACATGCACTCATGCACAGATCCCTAGACCCCATCTACCAGCACGCCAGTGTCTGCCTCCCACTTATATAGTTAACACAAATTTGGCCTTAACCAGACCCAGAATGCCCACTAGCTATTAGCAGCTTTTCTCCCAGCAGTGTAGCACTTGTCTAGGTGGAAGGCAACCTAGGCAATTGTCTACAGCTGGGGAGAAAACTAATTATCAGTGTGTTTTGCATTATATTTTTATAACATAATTTTGATCTAGATGTTCCAAGACTTTCTAGAGATTTCCATTCTCCATGTGTCTGGTCAGCCTTGCTAATTAAATTAATTTTATTTCAGCAATTTTTAAAAACAGTTGTCTATACTTTTTTAATTGGGCACATGTTGTGGTTCAGCAGGTAAAGATGTTGCATGGGACACCTGCCTCCCAATTTAGATTTCAAATTTTGAATACTGGGTACAGCGTTTCCAATCCACCCTCCTGTTAATGCTTCTAAGAAGGCAGCAGATTGCAGACCAAATACTTAAATAGCTTCCACCCACACTGGAGAGATCGAGTTAGAGATAGAGATAGAGAATAGAGTTTCTGGATCCTGACTTTGGCTTAATCTAGTGTTGGCTATGGATGGCATTTGAGGAATAAACTAGTAGATGGAAGATATTTCTCTCTCTCTCTTTCTTCCTTGCAAATAAATAATGAGTAATTCTTTTAAAATGTGCTTGTTCTTTTACTTCTGGAGCTGACAAGAACATAAACAGTAAATTAAACTATTCAATGATTATTGATCATATTTAAGGGGCACTTAGCTTGATTTTCCCAGAGCTCTCAAACTGCTTCAAGCACTGCATTAATAGCTGCATTAATGGGGCTGTGTCATGCCAAGTGCTACCAATTACTGAATCAGAAATATTTTACACTGTTCTTGCCTAGAGGTAACCTCTTCAGTCTTGAGCTCCACTGAAAATAACAAACAGAAAGTGACACATGACAACCTACACAGTGATATACATTTCGGATGAAAGTCACAGCATTTCTTCCAAAACAGCAGAACTTAGGAAATTAAAAAGTAAGATTTTCTCCTGGTACCTGTGATTTACTGTGAACCTCAGTTTTCATTTTCTGTGTTACAGAATTCATGTATGATGTATAACCACCTTTGTGAGCAATTGAGGTATTAAAAAATATTGGTGACTGGGTCTGGCACAATGGGGTAGTAGACTAAGCCTCTGTCTATGGCATCAACATCCCATATGAGCACCAGTTTATGTACCAGCTGCTCCATTTCTGATCCAGATCCCTGCTGTGACCTGGGAAAGTAGCACAGGATGGCTCAAGTACTTAGGGTGCTGCACTCACCTGGGAGACATAGAAGAAGCTCCTGGCTCCTGGAGTTGGACTGGCTCAGTTCTGGCCACTGCAGCCATTTGGGGAGTGAACCAGCACATGTGAGATCTGTTTCTCTCTGCCTGCCCTTCGTATAACTCTGTCTGTTGCATAAAAAATAAATCTTTAAAAAATATGGGGTACCATAATATTTGTGGTTCTTAGAAGACAAGAAAAATCCTCTTAAAGAAAATAAATGATACAATGAGATAAAAGGGTCAAGTGAAAAATAAAAATAAAACTAAAAAGGTTACTCAATCACTGCTCCATGCCACTGGTTTCCACTGAACTGAAAATCAAAAAAAAAAAATTTTAAATGCTTAATCTTGCAAAAATAATAGGGAACTTCTAACCCCAAATATACAGCAAGCTCTTTATTAAATGTCAGAGTCCACAGGAAGTATAAGATTGAAATAAGCTCACTCATGCAAAAGAAATAAAAACCCTGCAAAATGAAAGTATGCAAGAGTTGTTCTGCTAAAAGATCAAAATAGGGAATAGCTATAATAGGAAGATTATTCTATATAATTTTCTGACCCTTCACTAAGGAAGTGCACTTAATATCTCTAACAAAATATTCAAAAAAGAATTTTTTTCTCCAAGAAAAGCTTCTAATAAGAAGAAATTTAAAAAGAAATCATTCAATGGATTTTATAGTGCAATTAGCATATTTACAGCAGCTAAGAAAATAACTTCCAAAATTTTTTTCAGCAAAAAAGAAAACAAAGATGTATAATACTGCTCTATATTTATACATAAAAATACTTATCATTATTTTATTTCAATTCATCTTAAGTTTCTCACTCTCCAGACTCTACACTGGAGAAACAAAGCATTGAATTTGGTTGAATTGGCCAAAATGATAAAAGGTCAGTGAATGGATCAGGCCTGAAGTAAATAAAACTTATTATTTTTAGAGCAGGGATGCCTTTTAAGATATGTAAGGGGAAAAGTATCTTCTTAATCAACCCTCTAATTGATAGATGATCCTCAACTTTTAAACAGAGCTTAAATTTTAAGTCACTGTTTCATGAAATTATGCTGAACTGACTTTTGCACAAAAATGTGACTAATTTAAAATGTTAATGTATTCTTTAAAGTTTTTATAAAATTGATACCACTAAACACTTATTTTATAAGCCCAAAAGTACTTAGACTGTGATATTCTAAGATTTTCCTTCTCAAATATACTATAGAAAGCATTTTTTAATGTTTTATTCTTGCTAATCAACAAAACAGGTTTCTCAATGAATGTCACATTCTTTTCTCAGCTACCACTCAGTTACCACTAAGTTACTATTAACTTATGTACAGTTTTTCACTTTTATAAATAATACTACAGTGCTATTCCATGGTTTATATTCTACACCTTACATAAGAATTTCATAAGGATACATTTCTAGGGCTGGGATTTCTGAGTAAGAGATTATTATATTTTTAGAGCTTTTGACAGCTATTGTAAAAATTACTCTCCAAGTCACTTGGGGCAATTTATATTCCCACTAGAAAAAAAAATAAAAGAGGGGATATTGTTTCAGACCTCCAAGAATACTGAGCATTATCAATTGCTTTAACCACACCTGACAGGAGAGGGAGGAATAACTCAAGTTTTACTCCATTTTATTCTTTGTTTGTTTGTCTTGCAGAGGCAGAGAGAAAAAAAAAATAACAGAGAAAGAAAGAACTCTCAATCAAGAGTTCATTCCCAAATACCAAGAGCCAAGAACTCAATCCAAATATGCCTTGTGGGTGGCAGGAACCAACCAACGCACAGCACAGCAGTGCTGCCTCCCTAGGGTCTGCAGCGGACTGAAGCTGGAGTCGGGAACCTAACAACAATATGAATCCAGACACTCAGATAGGGAAAGCAGATGTTTCAACTGCTAGGCAAGATGCCCACACCTGTATTATTTTTGACAAACACATGCTGAGAGCTTTCTTTCTTCTTTTAATCTTTTATTCTCCATACTCTTGATCCTAATTGGTGCTACCTGCGGAAAGGAAGAATACAAAAAGAAAAGTTTTTCGCCATGAGACTTACATGGCATAGTATCTGATTCCAGGGTCTGATAAACATACTTCAGTGCTCAGCATAAAATGAGTATCAGCACTTTTCTCTCAACATCTTTGATTTAGATTTTCATCAGGAGAAGCAGAAATAAGTCTCTTTCCTTACAAAGTACTATGAAGTGGGAACATTTTCATTTGGTTTATGTTCAGCAAAAAATCAAAACTTTCAAAATTACTTAATCCATAATTTCAACTCACTACTTATATGATTTTCTCTTCAAACAGTTTCTATAATTCACGAACACAGATGGAAAACCAAAGAGAAGTTTTTTATATAAGTTTATCCTTTGAAAATAAGCCAACAAAAATAAGACAAGTGTTTCTAGATTGCTTTGGAAATTCACATTGCTACCGGCTATCTTAAGAAAAATGTGTGATAGCTTTAGTAAAGACTTTGAGATTTTAAAATCATTAAAAGTTGCATCCATTAAAAAAAAAAACTATGCTTTAATCACCTCTATCAATATTTCTGGGTTGAAGGAAAAGGTTTTTTTGTTTGTTTCTGTTTTCTGAGAGTTGAGCACAAATGAGGATGAAGATATTTCCTCTATAAAGATGGAGATATCTCACTGTTGGAAATTAGCATAGATAAAAATGAAGCAAATTTATATTGGAGGCTGTGACAGGGAAGTGAGTCACAAAGAAAAACAACTTTCAAATTGCAAGATATTGTACCTGTTATTATGTCCAACTGAAATTATAATGAATATATAAGGACATTAGAAAATCAAGTTCAATCAATATCTGTCTAGTGCTTCAATCTCCACAGTAGGTTGGGCAAATGTTCATTCAGTCAATGTTTAAAAACATGCACTAAACAAAGAATGCCTTACCCACTGGGAAACCCACTTAAATGCTAGGCAGTCATGACAATTCTAAGTCCAGCTTAGCATGTTCTGATGACATATGTTTTCTTACACAATAACTCTTGGTTGGCTGATTTTACATACATTACTAATGAAAGAAAAAAGTGAAGAAACAAAATATTCACTTTTCTGGTAACCATTTCAGCCAGTGCTTCTGAACATAATTCAGTTCTGCCTAATGAAACAGAAGAGGAAAGCATTGTTGCAAAACAGATGAAACTACCACTTGTGATGTTGGTGCTTAGTTTGAGTTCCAGCTCCTTGCTAATGTGTGGGGAATGCTAGGGAAAAGTTCCCAATTGCCTGAGTTCCTGTCACATATGTGGATGGAGTTCCAAGCTCCTAGTGTTGCCCTGGCCTAACCAATATCTAAAAAATAATTTTTCATTGCTCCTAATCAATGCTTCTCTTTTCTATCTCCCCATTCTATTCTTATTTCACCTCACCTCCAAGTTCACATTAAAGTAAGATTTCTAAACTTTGCAGAATCCTGACAAAACACCCCAATTTGTTTTCCCTTCTTTCCTTTCCTTCGAGTCTATCAGGAGGTCAGTTGGAAGCCCATAGTTTAATTTCAAAAAGGAGTGTTTCAACTTTCCCACCCTTTTGTACCAGGGCAATCTAAAAAGTCTCATACGGGGATTTAAAAGACAGAAATTGTAAGTGACCAGAAGTTCAGAGTCCCTAAATGTTAGAGGCATGCCTTCGTCTGTGTTCCCTCAGGAACACACCTTGAGCAAAGGATTTTCATACATAGAGCATTATAAGTAAAAGCCGAAAATTATGGCAGAGATATTTAAGCAACATAATGGAGGGTTCCTTATTATTCTATCACCATAGATCACTTGAGCATGAGCTAACTGAAAAAAACTAGGAGAGTCAATCTAAGCACATCTTCAAATCATTGCACCCAAGGGCCACGATAGTTGAGAGGTGATCTCAGGGATTACTAATTCCCTGGCATTCTACTGCTTACTGATAATTAATCCCAAGCACATCTTCTTTCTGAGGGTCTGAGGAAAAGGAAATCAGGCATTCTCAGTGCCAATACTGGGACACAGAAGTCAGGGGTGAGCCCACTGAGAGATCAGCAGGATGAGAGGAAGGGAGCACTGACAAATACGTGCTTTAGGGCACCAAGGGCTAAATCAAAACTTAAGAAGAGCAGCTAAAGCCAAACCAGGCCCTGTGGCAGAATAAATAAAAGGGGTGAAGATATTACATGAAAAGTATGCAAGCAGAAGCAGCACAAAGCTGAAATTTTGGTTGGATGGAAATGCTGATCAATGTGGGCAAAAAGAAAACTGAAGGACACAATAAAAAGGAAGGGGTCATGTATCATTCTGGCATTAAATGACAAATAATACATAATAGCAGACTCAGAAAAAAAAAATAAAGCTGTAATTTTGACCTGCAGGATGTGTTGCCCATCTCAGACAGCACCACTCTGGTATAACCAGAAACTCATGGTGCTGTAGGTCTTTTGAGTTTCATGGCTGCACCCTGGGCCTCTGGGCTTCACTATATTCCCCAAGTCCTCTGGAAACTGAAACTGAGCTCACAGGCATAACATTTTCCCGGCCAGCTGCACAGAATGTGTTCTCCTACCACAGTGGAGCTCCTGAGAGAAGTGGACAGCTGTGGGCAGAGGCCCAGAATCTAAGCCAAAATGAAGCTAAAACTGAGAAACTACAATACTTGATCTCTCCTCCAGTTACATCTTCAGCAAACACTTATCAAGCTCCTGCTTTTCTATCACGGATATGAAGATCTCTGGCAGTCTGACAGGAGCAAGTAGGAAGAAGCTGCTCTGTCACTAGGGAAGCCAAAGTTGTAGACAAGATTGTCATGATCTCACTTCTTTTCCAATGGCTCAGTGTCAAAATCTGCCCCTACTCCACTCCTGTCCAACCATATCATCCTTGGGGGACATCAGTCAAATCCACCTCTGGGTTAAAAGAGGATATCCTCAGCTGGCAGCAAACTCCAGTGTAGTCCCTCTTAGTCACAACAGATGTCATTGTCTTTACAGGGACTTGTGGGATATTAGCAAAAATCAGTAATTTTTGTTGAAATTTTCCACAGGATAATGATACTCTGGGAATTTTTAAAAATTAAAGATTTAGTCACATGAGAAGTTTATGATTCACTTCATACAAAACAAATTGTCAGTAGGAATCCTGATATATTTATTTCAACCTTTTATGAAACTCTTGCAAACTTAATGATCTGCAATAAAGATTTCTGTAGTATGGGCACCAAGGACTGTATCCCAACTGCCAAAGAGATCACAGGGAATTGGAGTGCCCTCGTTGGCCAAGAACTCTGAGGTCACCCATTCCCTATTGGATCTCCCACACGGGATGGAAGAAGCCCCGATCCTTCCTCACAGGATCTACTGTCATTGGGACAACAGCCAGGAGCCCTGAGTGGTCCTCAGAAACAAAAGGAAAAGTAAACTTCCTTTGGGACTTGGGAGGGGAGCTTTCTCTGGTCCTTACTTAGTTCCAACTTTGGCTCCCCACTCTCTCTTGCAATGACCATCAGGGTCACTCCAGAGCCCCCAAAATTAAATCTGAGAGACAGACACCAATGAGCAAAGCTTAAAACAGACAAGAAAAAATCAGCTTGGACTCCCATATACCTTATCAGGTAGGACACAAAGATCAGTTATTCCTCACTAAGGTATTGAAGCTTTCTCTGCATATCCCTCCTACAACTGTTCTGCTCCTCAATCATTAAGATATGACTCGTTAGAGTTATAAACCTGTTTGGACTAGCCTAAAATTTGCGAAGTTCAGCAACAATCACGCTTGAATACTATAAGCTGCTACATACAAATATAAAAAAAAGACATGAGACAGCAGAATAGTACCCTATAACCATTTTAAGGTTTATAGCAGCCGGTTATTTATCAACTAAAACTGAAATGTCAATGAAGTAATTACAGGATATGGTTAAGAACTTGCATTTTCTAACATATTGGTCACTCAATACCATGTCAATTAACTACATGATGCTGTAAATTTCCATGTTTCTTCCTGTTGCTGAAGATGTGTAGTGGCTTTTTATTGGAGGGAATGATACTCTGACAGCTCTACTTTCAGACCAAGGATGGTCTCCCAATGAAACTGTTGAATTTATCTGGACAATAAGATGCTGGACTCTCTGCACGGTCCATGCCCGCAATGATAAAATTATGACTGGTTATGAGCTGTACTGCTGTAACAATATGGAGGAAGTCAATAAGGGGAGAGGGTTTGGAGAGGGGTTGGGGAATCCCAGAGCTAAAGGAACAGTGTTATAAAATGAAATAATTAATTAATTCATTAATTAATTAAAGGTGTCTACCAAGGATGCTACTTTCACTGTAGGAAAACCAAAACAAAAGAAAGAAACCAAAAATGATTGTTGATCTACATGGAATTATCCTTACAGATTAATACAAAATAAACATTTTTTAAGGACTATTTGAAATTAGAGACATTCTGAGGTGAAAAAAAAATCAATTCAATACTGTGTTCCTAGATTACTCTCTAAGACAGATTAAGTTTCTACTTTTTACGTGGAATGTTATTCAGATTTCTAAAGAAAAAAATGGAAATCAGGGCCCAGCCAGCATAGCCTAGCAGCTAAAATCCTCGCCTTGAACGTCCCGGGATCCCATATGGATGCAGATTCTGATCCCCACAGCTCCACTTCCCATCCAGCTCCCTGCTTGTGGCCTGGGAAAGCAGTCAAGGACGGCCCAAAGCCTTGGGACCCTGCACCTGTGTGGGAGACCGGGAAAAGGTTCCGGGTTCCCAGCTTTAAATTAGCGCAGTACCGGGCGTTGTGGACACTTGGGGAGTGATTCACTGGATGGAAGATCTGTCTCTCCTCCTCTCTGTATATCCGACTTTGTAGTAAAAATAAATAAATCTTGAAAAAAAAAAAAAGAAAGAAATGGAAATCTTAGAAACTAAGCCTATGGAGGATATTACTGATCTTGAAGCGAAATGATAGTCTCCATTACACAGTTACTATACATCCCCTTAAATGAAGAGGCACAAAACAAGATCAATAACGGGAAGAAAAAAAAAGAAATTAACAACACTATGAAGTTAAATAACATGCTACTAAATGACTAATGGGTTGCTGTAGAAATGAAAATCAAGAAACTTCTTGAAGAAAATGATGCTATTGTATAATCTTTCATCACTGAAGAATTTAATGAGAAAGTTCTGAAGAGATGAAACTAAAAAAACAAAAATTAAAATCCATGAGATATTACTTCCGCTGATCTTTGTTGGTGAAACGTTTCTCCTGTAGGCAACAAATAGATGGGTTTTGTTATTTTAATCCAGTCTAATAATCTAAGACATTTTGTTGGTGAGTTTAAGCCATTTACATTCAGGGTTAATATGAATGGGTGGTCATTTGGTTCTGTCATTTTAGCAATGGGTTGTTCATTGATTTAGTCTTCTGTTGTTATTTTACTGGGATGTTCTTCACATTTGCCTTTGGTTTGGGTGGACGCTATTCCTTTTCTCTGTCAAGAGAACATCTTTAAGTATCGTTTGTAGGGCAGATTTAGAAGAGGCATATTCTTTCCACTTTTCTTTATAGTGGAAGAATTTTATTTCATTTTCAAAGACAAAGGAAAGTTTTGCTAAGTACATTATCCTGGGCCAACAATTTTTTGCTTTTATAATCTGGAATATGTTGCTCCATTCTCTTCTGGCCTGTAGAGTTTCCTAGGAGAGGTCTCCTGTGAGTTTAATTGGCATTCCTTTACATGTCAGTTGATTTTTTTTTTCACGTGTACATTTAAGGATTTTTTTCCTTATGTTTGGTTGAAGCTAGCTTGATGATCATGTCTCGAGGTGAATATGACTTTTGGTCAACCCAGTTGGGACTTCTGTGCCCGTCCTGGATGTTACTTCCCAATTCTTTTCTCTAAATTTTCCTAACCTATGATATGTTCAAAATTGCTTTGAAGTTAGGGGAAGTGAGAAAAGGCAGAGGAGACGAGCCTTCAACACAATGGATTAGAAGGACAGTAAGAAATGAAGAAAGCTGATTTAGGTCCTTTTTCTAAAGAACCAACTTCTTTACTGTAATGGTGGCAGCCTTGTTAGAAAAAGATTAGCTTCCAATTCTTAAAGTCCTTGAATGCTTTCAAAGCCACTTTAACATCTGCCCACTCACCTGCACCTACTCAAACTGTAAGCACCACATTTGAGAAAGGCAAGAACCCTCCCTTCTTAAAAGGAATTATTCCTCCACTTTACCGATTAATACTATTAAGATTGTATGGTTTCTATTGTTTTTATTGAAAATACAGTGTATTTAAACCAATCTATAGATGTTTTAAAACAGTCATTTTTGGTTCAATTCACAAACACAAATATATTTATATTTATTATATGAATTGCAAACATTTACATTGGAAATAAAACATATGGATCTTTCTAAAAAATCTAGCTTCTAGCACGTTCACATTTGTAACATTCAATTATTTGGAAACTCTATAGCTGAGAATTGTGAAAACAAGCAGAGTAATATTTTAGTGTCATTACAATAAATTCTGACTTCATAGATCAGCCTAAATCAGTATCTTCTTAACCCCTACATAAATTTTATTGGACAGCCAGCCAAGTGAGTATTCACTAATGATAAAGGGCAATTTTTATGGAGTCAAATGTATCAGCAAGTCCCTAAAACTGTGCCAAAAATTTTCAAATCTGTCATGTTTCAATATTTTGTTTTTTTATTTGTTTGCTTTAGCTCATTTACTAACTCCCTGCTAAAATAAGTAGTCAGCACCCAAAAGTCAAGTGTGGCTCTTCTCTCCCAATATAAGCTATTTGGAATCATGAACAAATTCAAGACAAACACTACACAAGGTAAAGTCTACTGTTAAGTCTTCCCTATAGGCTTAAAATGGACTAGACTTGAGATCTTAAGCATATAAAATCTGCAGAAAAAAAAAAAAGGAAATTGTGTGCAATATTCTAAAATCAGTGGTTAGAACCCAACCTTCCTGGAGACCAGGTTTGCCTCCCATCTGTGTATTCATCAGGGGTGTGTGAAAGAGTAGGAGAAAACATTTATTTAAAAGGATAATCTTCACAAAGAACTTGATATACCAATTGCAAATCTCCCAAAGGATGTAGATGACTTCTTCAACAGGACTGTTCTTGGGGATAAAAGAAACTCATTATTCCATCAATATTGATTTGTCATGGTGTGTACAGTCACTTCTCAGTGTAAAATTGGCACAAGCAAATACTTTCAGGCTGTCTCTAGGGGGTCCACAATGCCATCAGTTGACAGTGTTGATAAAGATATGCTCTAAGAAATATGAACTTGCCCATTATTTTTTTTCTGGGAATAGCAGCCAAAACCAATAGCCAAGAAATGACCCAATGCTGTCAGGCTGGCAGGCATTCTTTACTACATTTCATACCAATTATTTCTTCTCTCACATGATAAGCAGGCATTAATTTTAAACCCTTGACCTATATTTCACATAGCAGGGTTTCAGACCAAAAGAAACACTTGCAATCATAAAAATGCTATGACTATCTGCCACATGATGGAAAATCTAATTTAGGTGTCCAATCAACAAGACTGGGTTGAGTCTGTGAAAATTTTCATATGGTATAAAGATGCAGTAGGAAAAAGGATGATTATCCTCCATTCCTTGAGAAGTTCTCTGTTTTCAATATCTGCTACATTCAAAGATGTAGAAAAATGACGGGACAAGTAATAATCCAATAGCTGCTTGTCTTCTTATTATCTCCAAGACCTAGTAGACTCTGTCCCTGACTGCTACTACTGTCTCAAGCACATAAAAATCATCCAAGAAAAAAGAGGAATATCCTGCTGTCTCTCTGCCTGCCTGCCTTACATAATGCAAGAACACAGGATGGGCAACAGAGGACACTCTGGACAAAAATCTTATGATGGGGCATGTATTTGTGTGAATTGGATGTCATTGTCAGTGGCACTTCTGATGGCTGAGTAAGGATCTTAATATGATAGCACATGTTCATTAAAGTACTCCACTAGAACATTAGAAAGGAAGAGTACCAAAAAAAAAAAAAGGATCCAAAAGGTCCTATCATCCTGCCAGGGGCAGCTTTTTCAGGGAATGAATCTAATTCTGCAGAGACTCAAAATGTGCTCAACTCAAAAACATAATGAAGACAAATATCCAGCTCTCTAAAGCAGACCCTGGAAGCAGAGAAAGAATCAGATCACATGTTTTCAGATTATCACGAAATTAGTTGTACATCCAGCAGGGAAATTAATGTAATTTTCTAAGGTAGAAGAATAAATCAAGAATTAGAGGTTTTTAAAGGAGTTCATCTTGCCTGATTACTATATCAAGTGCTTAAATAATAAGCCAATGACTAGCTCCAATTTTATTTTCAATTTCAAATACTATTTCTAACATAAGTATGGGGCAAGGTACCTGAAAGTATATTGAATTGTTATGCAAAGTAGAGCCTCAGTATGTTTCTTTATTCATTCATTCACTTTATTCAATTGCTAATTCTTTTGAAAATGTTTTCCTATTAAATTACTTTATTTTTAAAAATTGAATAATATATAATTCTTGCACATATTTATGAGGTACACTGCAATATTCCAATGCCTACACACATCATGAAGCAATCAAACCAGGCAACTAGTCTTTCCATTTCTATTTCTTTTCTCTACTACATGCCTCTAAGCCTCTTTATTTCAGGACCTTATATTGTCAATAACATGGTATTATGAACAATAGTTTCTGCACAATGCAATGGAACATGAGAACTTGTTACTTCTAGCCGACTATGGCCTCTTATCTTTTATCCAGCATCTCTTTATCACAACTGAGCTCAGATTAACACTTGCTATAACTTCTGCATATCAGAGGGTAGAAGTTATCCAGTTTATTTGGCTTTAAATAACAAACACTAGCTCACTCCATTAATTTTTTTCTTTTGCAGATGTCAGTATTCAATTCTTTTTGATAGCTAAATAATATTCAGTTGTGCATTTACACTGAATTTCTTTATCCATTCTTCCATCAATGGACACCTGGATTGATTTTATGCATTTGCTACCCTTCCTATTACTGCAATGAATACAAGAATGCAGGTATCTCTTTCACATGATAATTACATTTCCTTTGAATGCATTTCTGGAAGGAAAATAGCTACCTCATACAACAGATTTTTTTGTTTTATAGAAACCTCCATGTCATTCTCCATAATGGCTATACTAATTTGCATTTCCAATAACAGTGTATTAGTATTTTCTTCCACATTGTAATCAACACTTATTCTGCTTTTTTTTTTCAATCTAGCAGAAGCTTTTATGTCAGTAATTAAAAGAATGAAACTAACATAATTTATACTAATTAAAACTGACCATGCAGCTCTACCTAAAACTGCTGTGTCTTTGGCCTAAATTCTTACTTAGGTACATGTTCAAGATTTTTGTACTCCACTGTATGGAGCAAGTTAACTTCTCTGTAAAAGTCTGGCCACAAGGATAATTCTGTTTGTTGTATACAATCCTGTCTGACCAGAGGCCTTCAGATTCTCAACCTGACTGTGGTATCTTGTGGCCATATTTTGTAATAAATATTTAGGTAAATCATAGCAGAGAGCAGGGAAGTCAAACCAAAACACAAAGTGTACCACAGAAACACACTATAGATGCTTTTCCAGCACTAGCAGTCAGACACAAGATAAGGAGGCCCACAGTCAAGTGCCAAGTTATTCCTCACAATTGCTGCCATTTTGCACAAAGATCCACATCTCCCCAAAAACCTACAATGAATCCACACAAATAAACATTTACTTTTGTGGTCCCACTATCAAATTAAAAAAAATAGAAAATTGTTAAGGGAAACTTGAAAACAGCATAGTCATATATACAGTAATATGCATCTGATAGTTTCCCAGTCTTCTGTCAATTATCTTCACTAAAACAAAAAATGCAAAAAAAAAAAAAAACCCACACACATGTGACCTTCAAATCCTACACACAAAGTGATGGGCTTTAGTCCATTTTCATTTGACAGGATTTCCCAAGAGTGACAAAAGTAGGGATCGATCCCCCATAGCCATTTGTTTAATCATCCCATCAATCACTCTTCAGTTGTTTGAACTATCTTCCTTTTCTAAAGAGGTAATGCTGAGGTCAATCAGGCTTTCTGAGAAAACTGTTTTGTATTTCTGGGTCTGGTCCAGTTGATTCAAGAGGGATTGGCTTGTATCCATCAAGTGCTCGACACAGTTTGCAAAATAGGCCTCAACTTCTCCTGGGGAAGTTCAGTCATCTGGCACATCAGCTGCTAAAAGCATATTTAGGTCTCCCACTGAACTGCTCCAACTGTGGATCCCCTGTGCCCAAACTCACTGCAGAGGAAGACTGTAATGGGGCACCACAATTGATGGGACACATCGCTTGCCAGGTCAATTGACAGTGGGCAGAGTATGGAGTTTCCGGCTCTTCCTACCTCCTCTCACACCATTCAAGTTAATTGAAGGCACAAGTGCACTCTGCCCCTCCTGCCTTCCACACCATTCACAACAACTGACAGTGCAGTGCCACACACCTGGCCCCTCCTGTTTCCAGTTGTGCTTTGTTAGGTTAGTTAACCACAGGAAAACTTTGGGCTCTGGTAACTCCCTTCTTACCTAAAACTTTGTACTGCATAGTTCTCAATCAAATTGGAGGATAAAGGATGAAAGCTTAAAAACCCCTGATTTTCACTGCTCAGTTCAGTGGCTCCTGAAGTGTAGCAGGAGCTGCTGCCACCAAGCTTGGGAAATAAAGACTCCTCCTAACAGCCTACACTTGGGTCCAATGTGATATCACTCACACTATGCAACAAGTTGAAGGGAATCCATACCTTCAAAGCCACTTGTACAATTCAAGACTGAACCAATAAATGAAAGTGCTTTCCCTCTAATGTTTAAAATGAAAAATACCACATATGCTTTTCTTTAAAAAAAAATTTTTTTTAATTAGAAAGTCAGATTTACTGAGAGAAAGATTTTCCATCCACTGGTTCACTCTCCAAATGGCTGCAACGCCAGAGATGAGCCAATCTGAAGCCAGGAGACACCTCCAGGTCTCCCACGAGGCTGCAAGGTCCCATGGCTTTGGGCCATCCTTGACTGAGTTCCCAAATCATAAGCAGGGAGTTGAATGAGAACTGGAGCCTCTAGGATACAAACTGGTGCCCACATAGGATACTGGTGCATGCAAGGTGAGGACTTTATCCACGAGGTTACCATGCCAGACTGATACATGGTATGTTTCTAATTCTTTGAATTGAGACTTGTTTTTACCTAACATATTGTTTTTCCTAAAGAGTATTCAATGTGATGATGAAAATAATCTATACTCTAAAGCTTTCCTATGATTTAGGTCCTACACAAGTTGATACCCACAAAATTGGAATGAAGTGAACAAGAATCCTGTCTTCACAGAGAAGCAAATCAGTTAAGCCAATTGCACATGGAACAAAAGATGAATTTTTAGCTGAAGCAAAGTGCAGGGCCTAATTACTCCATGATATACATGTTCAAGATGGCCAACCTCTGCCAAAAGTATGATTTGTAAATTGTGTTCTTCCCTCTGTTACTCCTCTCAAGCAAGTCATGAATACTTTCTGAAACCTGGTTCAGAGGCAACGTCAACTGTTTCAACAATTGTTATATGTAGAGCCAAGACCCGAGAATAAATATGAAGTTTATAAAGCACTGCAAAAACATATTACTACAAAAATTAGAAAACTTTTATAGCAGAAATATTTAAGAATTACCATTCTATTGGCTATGTAATTCAAGCCTAATAAAAAAATATATCTGCTGTCAAAGATGAGAATCATAAGAGAAAAGCAGATGGAAATTATAAGTAAACACACAGTGAATCCTGAAGAACATACAATATTCAGTTCTGAATGAAATCTCACATTAGAATATAATAATGTGTTGCTGTTTTATTTAAATAGATCACAAATCATGTAGTAAATATGCACTCTGCCTCGCACTTTTCAGAAGCAAATAGGACAAATAAGAGAAATAGGACAAATGGCCTTTTTTCTTGCAGACAAAAATGACTTTTAAAAAAGATTATTTATTCAAAGGATAGCTCACTAATGAAAAGCAGAGAAATTCTCCATCTGTTGGTTCACTCCCCAAATGGCCAGAACAGCCAGGTCTAGGCCAGGCTGAAGACAAGTGCCAGCAACTCCATCTGGCTTTCCAATATAAATGGCAGGTGCCCAAGCATTTAAGCCATCTTCAGCTACTTTTCCAGGAACATTGGCAGGGATCTGCATTAGAAACTGAGCAGCAGCGACACAAACAAGTTCTCCAATATTTAATGTTGGCAACACAAGTGGTGGCTTAAGCCACTATGCCAAAAACACCACAGCAAGTATAATTTCCTCTAGTGAACAATGAAGTTTGTTTCAGTTCATCTTAAATGTTTAAAGGAATAAATAAACTCATCCTGATTGACAATTGCATAATGCATGCAACAAAATATCATATAGTAGTATTCCAATAATGCATACAAGTTCTGTAAGTCTATTAAAAAATAGGAAGAAAAATGTTTTAAATTTCAGTGAATCCAGAGAAGGTAGTTATGGTAATTTTAATTTTTTTTTCTTTCTTACTCATCTACTTCTTCACCGGAAGTAAAGGATCTGAGCACAAAGTGAGACTTTGTTCTTCATTCTCCCATAATTTAAGAAATGTATCTTTCACAACCAAAAGCGGACATGTATTTATTCACATATGATCCAGAATAATCAGTATCAGTGATGAATATTAAAAATCAAATACAGCTGTACTCACATGCAAGAATTTTGTTCTTTGCATCTAAAACAGATAAATATAAATATTCTGAATAGCCTTATCTCTAGGTGGAAACTATATTTTTAAGAGAGGCAATGGGCAACAAATAATGCACAAGATGGTCTGCTGGTTTCCTTTTTAGGACAATGAGTGCCTTCGGAGGAGTTATTTTTAGACAGTGAGGATGATGTATTTAAATCCAAATTTGTGGAGAAATTGAAACCTACTATTGTTGGAGCAGTCCGTCAAGATTTTATTGAATGTGTCAGTACTGGGGGCCTTGTGAATACAGTGCAGCTCATCAAGACTGGTTTCTCTATCTGCAGGTTCTGGCACCTGTACCTGGGAATGTTCCAACCTTTTTACAAATAAACGGCTTGACTCCCTCTCCTTTGGTGTGGCGGGCTCACCTCGCTCTGTGGTACACTTCCCATAGGGCACAAGATTAACTGGCAGGTGATGATTTGTCTCCTACTTATGCCAGGCATGGCAGGCTGGCTACATTAAGTAAACATTCTAACATTCCAGGAAAACAGACTAGGTTGCAAGAACAAGCACATTATAAGCTTAAATTCTTAACAAATATTTAATATCAGCACCTTGTCAGCAGCAGTTGGAAATATGCAAGAGGAGCTCAAAGAAAGAATTGAAACAACATACACAAATTTGAATGTTTTCCATTATACAATGTACTTTTTAAAACTATTTTTATTTATTTATTTATTTATTTATTTGAAAGGCAGAATTACTGAGAGAGAGAATGAAAGAGAGGTTCAAGCTCCAAATGACCACAATGGCCAGAATTAGAACAGGCCAAAGTCAGAATCCAGAACTATCAGGATCTCCCATGTAGGTGCAGAGTCCCGTGCACCTGGACCATTTCATTAGTCGGGAGCTGCATGAGAAGTAAAGCAGCCAGAACTCAAACCCATGCCCAAATAGGAGGGCAGCACTGCAGACAGCAGCTTGACGCACTCTGCCACAATACTGGCCCCTGTATTGTTTTTTTAAGTATTACTAATTTATTTGAAAGTCAGACTCGCAGAGAGGATGAGATGGAGAGAAAGCAACCTCCTATCTATTGATTCATTTCCCGGATCATCAAAAGAGCCAGGGTTAGGCCAGGCCAAAGGCAGAAATCAGGAGTTTCATCTGCGTCTCCCACATGGGTACAAGGGCGTAAACACTTGGGCCATCCTATGCTGTTTTCCCAGGTCATCGGTGGGGAACAGGATTGGAAGTGGAGCGGTCAAGACCAGAAATGGTGTGCATTTGGGATGCCTGCATTGCAGGCACAGTTTTACTCACAATTTCACAATTCCAGTCCTCAGGATATAATTTTAAAGTGAAGAAAAGATTTAGATTTAAAGAGTCAAGTTCCAGTAAAGATTGTCTAAAGTGAAATATACTAGAAGAACAGAAGAAAAAGAAGGACCCTTGCCAGTTGAGTAATCACTGACTCAAGAAAGTATCTTACAGAACTAGTGCTATGAAGATTGTCTTAATCAGAACCATCTCGAGGCTGAACTCTAGATGCCTTGTAAACAGGAAATCTGACTTTGTTTTTCTCCCAGCAGCTTACTACAATTTTCATGGTTTAAATAAAAGCCAAAAGTTTTTTTTTTTACATATGAAACTTACTTATTTGATGTTTTCATTTCTGAAATCTTACATTAATCACGTAAGGTTCTGGTAGATACAGACACAAGTCATAGTATACTCACACACACACACACACACACACACACACACACACACACACACTCATCTCCACATTTTAAACAGATGTACACTCCAGGATGTGGGAACAGAAACATACTTTCTGATGGTACAAAATACTAACCTTCCTAGAATGTATAGTTTTTTCTGTAAAAATAGAATGTTTTAGGCCCTGTGCAGTAGCCTAGCAGCTAAAGTCCTCACCTTGAATGCACTGGGATCCCATATGAACGCCTGTTCGAACCCTGCTTCCCATCCAGCTCCCTGTTGTGGCCTGGGGAAGCAATCGAGGATGGCCCAAAGCCTTGGGAATCTGCACCTCCATGGGAGACCCAGAAGAGCTCCTGGCTCCTGGCTTCAGATTGGCACAGCTGTGCCTATTGCAGTCAACTGGGGAGTGAATCATCGGATAAAAGATCTTCCTCTCTGTCTCTTCTCTCTGTATATCTGACTTCCCAATAAAAATAAAGCAAATCCTTAAAAACAAATAAATAAATAATTAGAATATTTTTTATTAAATGTGAGTTCATTTGGGAGCTTAGCTAGATGACAGAAGAGGCTTAGCCTAATTTATCAACTCTAGATTTTACATCTGCAAAATTCATTAAAGTTTACAATGGCTAGTGGAGCACATGAGATATAAAAGGCACTAAGCAAATTTTGATCAAATAAAATAATATACAAGACTAATCAGGAATTCCATCATTTCACTAAATGTTTAATCATTTCTATAAATTAAAATAACATAATGTTTTTAAAGATTTATTGATTTTTATTGGAAGGATATATCAGAAAAGGAGGGACAGAGAGAAAGCTCTTTTATCTGCTGAATCACTCCCCAAATGGCCACAACAGCTGGAGCTAAGCCAATCTTAAGGTAGGAGCCAGGAGACTAATCGGTTCTCACATGAGGGTACAGCATCCCTAGGCTTTGCCTCATCCTCCACGGCTTTCCCAGGCCACAAGAAAAGAGCTGAATGGAAGGGGAGCAGCCAGGACAAGAACCAGAACCCATATGGAATCCTGGTTCTTATAAGGTGAGGATTTAGCCACTCAGCCATTGCATCAGGCCCTAACATAAACTAATTCTATCATTTTTTAAAGATTTATTTCATTTTTATTGGAAAGTCAGATATACAGAGAAGAGCAGAGACAGAGAGGAAGATCCTCCATCCGTTCATTCACTCCCCAAGGGTTGCAAAGGTCGGAATTGCGCCGATCCGAAGTCAGGAGCCTGGAATCTTTTCTCTAGGTCTCCCACATGGGTACAGGGTCCCAGGGCCTTAGGCCATCCTCTACCGCTTTTCTAGGTCACAGACAGGGAGCGGGATGGGAAGCAGGGCTACCAAGGTTAGAACCATGAGATCCCAGCACTTACAAGACAAGGACTTTATCACAGTAGCCACTAGGCTACTAGGCCTACTGTGATAGGCCCAGTAAAATTACATTTTAATGTTGCTGGGCTTGAGATAATAAAGGTCTAGTTAAAGATCACAAATGTGTTCAGGTGTCACGTCCTTCATTTCCCCAGCAGTAGGCAAGCCTCTGTTAATAACTACAAAGTGCATTGCAAGTCTCCATGTCTTAGGTTAACAAATACAAGCAGGAGGACATGAAGCAAATTAATGAAGTATAACTCACAGGATATTTAAAGGATTATTTAGTTGCAGATTTCCCCCCACAAGCTATCATTGGTGGGAGCTGAAATTATTACCATCAATCTACTTCCTGGAATCAGAGCATTCAATGCAAAAATCAAACAAAAGAGGATTCAAAAAAGTCCATCAGAAATACATATTCTCTTTAAGTAAATTTTCCATGAACTTTTTTGGAGTTCCCCTGCAGTTACAGGTACAGTCTGAATTTTTCTTATGCTTTGACACATGTGAGTTAGAATGAATTTCCAATTAAAGGAACAATTTAAATATTCCTGATTTGTGTATCCTCTCATGACAAATGCTCCGGCCTCTAGACACTCTCCATACACACTTATCCAATGAGTGTGGGTTTTCAGAAACTATCTCAGACTTGCGCCTACATAATTCCATCCCTGTTAGCTCCTGTGATGACTCCTGGACCCAGACATCATTCCTGCAGGTAATCTAGTCCTTCAGAGAACTCAGCAAAAATCAAATCTATGTAAGGTCTGTGTTAAGGAACAATTTACCAAGCATTGTCACTAAGGTGTCAGAACATCCAGGTTTCTCTCCCACTTCTTACACGTCCCTTGCCCAGTCTTCCTTAAAATGTTAGCAAGAGTTCCTCTGCTATGTCACTGCAGGTCCAGGACTCAGAGCGCATGCTAACCTTGCCTCCACGACAGCCAAGGCTCTCTGCTGAATAGTAAACCCATCTGCTTCCTTCTTCTCCAAGGACATTCCTCAGTATTTCTGCAAGCATGTTCCTGGCAAGCACAAGATAAAAAATCTGCCAAGTATGCCTTAATTTCAGTCTCACTTGAGACTACTTCCAACGTGGAAAGATGAAGAGATACATGTTACACATCTCATCTGTGAACATCTTCATGAGAATTTGTTTCCAAAATTGGTTGATATGGCAATAGAGAGCAGACCTCACCATCCTGGGGCAGAGGGGCCTTAATGAGAGGGACCACTGGGAAGAAAGACAGGAGAGCTAAGAATTAGGAAGCTGGAGACCCCAGCCAGGGATGCAGAAGACAGTATAGGCCCTGGCTATTAACAGCCAGAGGATACTGAATACATGGGCAGAGGATAGCAGAGATAAACTTAACCAGGATTCATTGCTTCCAAGAGCGAGTCTCGAAAACAAATAAGTATCTTTTTCTAATGAAATTTCATATGCAAGTTTTATCTCACAAACGTGTTACTAGTCTCTCTGCTAACTGGCTCTGTTCCATCCTTAGACAGTCAAAACATTAGTCTACACAACACCAAAAATCCAGCCAATTCAGCCATAATCAAAACTCCAGTTTAGCAGCCAGCTGTTCAGCAATCAGCTGGACTAACTGCATGCCTGGATTGATGGAAAGGACCAGATGTTTTGGAGTAAAGTAAATGTTAAGTGTCAAGTGAAAACAGGGTGTTAGCTGTCATTTTGCATACACTCTTAAATTAGCACTTGCACTTTTCCTGTGATTAGTACACAAAACCAAAAGTGATTTAAGATGTGCATATGCAAACCATGTACACACAGTCCTGAAAATGGTAATGAGTAAGCATGTATGCACATGAGACTATCACAGGTGGAAGAAGGGCAATAAGTTAATTCACACAGTTTCCATTGCATATATATGTTTGATACATTTGTCTCCATCAGTTTGTGTTTGGCATATGGAAAATGCTGCTGGAAGGTGCAACTTAAAGGCATCTCCTCTATATCCCATTTTCTCTTTTCCCTCTGATGTCTCTAGAAGCTGTAGCTCCTGCCAAGCAGTCTTTCCATGGCCATGCTTCCAGCCTGAGTCCTGTTAGTGGTCCCTCAAATTCCCTCTGTATCATCTGTGAAATCTGTTCCCTAGATTAAATTTCATCTACTGAGGGACTGACCACGATGTCTGTTTTCCATGATGGATCCTAACTAATACACAGGCTAACCTGTAAAAGTGAAGTATCTTCTCATCCCGGGGTTCAAGGGAAGTTCAAGGACTTGTTAAATGCAGCCCGAGTGTTGAACCAGTGAAGGAGGTATGCTAAGTTCTTACCCTCGCCTTCTGCTTGCCACACTAAAACTGACAAGAAAATTAAATAAATGAAACCAGTTAAGTGCTTGCTTTGGCAACACAATTAAATGATACAGAGGAAGTTAGTGCAGCCCCTAGGCACAGAGGACAAGCAAATTTGTGAGTCTTCCCATATTTTTACTATCCATATTGTAGGCCTTAAATACACATAAAATTACTGCCACTCACTTTCCTCCAGTGATTCTCATAATGGAGAGATCCCAAATCAAATGCCAAGAACACTTTGGAATATGAGGAAACTTCTTTTTTTCCTGCCCCATTCTCCATTTGTCTGTAAATAGACTTCTTAATACAAATTGATTCCATCATTAGTTCTCCTTTGCTGGAGGGAGGACAGAAACTCCTTCAAACATCCTTCACAGAGCACTTCGAAGGTGATAGCTTTTCAATTTTAAGTCAGAAGTCACTTCACAACCTCATTTATCAATTTAACACATTAGCACATCTTTGAAAAGCTTCTATAACTTCTCCCAATTACTTGTCTTCTCAGAACACTTTCATAAATTATAATAATACATTCCCTTACTGATGAGGAAAGGAAGGAAAGAGTCATGTCAAGGGAAAGGATATTTCCTCAGATGCAGGAGAAAACATTAACATGAGAGGAAGCAAATGGAATTGATTCCTTTATCTACAGAGCATCCGTTATGTGCTGGCTCTGTGCTGTGCGTGGAATACATGCATTCAAAAACCTTAGGTCCTGCTAGGAACCAACTCACACATGTCAACAGAGAACTGTGTTGTAGTGATACTGTTTCTTTCTAGATAATTTACTTGTTTTATGGAACAGTATAAAACAGAGTTAAACAGAGCAGGCAGAATCGCAGTTATCACTAATTCTGGTCCTTAGTTGACTAACATCACTGTGTATTATCCCAGTGTCTTCTCTATGCATGTATATAACATGAAGACATGTTCATATTTGATATAAATGATAAAATATTGTTCCTATTGTTTCACACTAGCAATTTACTGTGAACATCTTTCCACACTAATAAACATCTTACCTAACCATTTTATGGATATTTCTTGTTGTATGGGATGATTTATTTAGACATAAAAATGATGTTCAACATATTTAAACTATACATATTATTTAAATTTAATAAGAAACATATCATATGTTATGGCTTTTCCTTATAAAATGCTTTTACATTTATACTTCTAAATATGCAACAGACTAAACCTCTTGTAATACATCACAAAATTGTCCTTTTTTTCAGGAGGCTTGTAACAATTCATAATCATTGAACTGTGTAAGAAAATAAATTGATATGCCTCTACTTTACCAGAGCTGGGCTTTATGATTCATTCACATATTAATCAAATTTCATGATGTTGAGATTGTATCAACAGAATGTATTATATCAAGGGAACAAGAATGGGATGCTACAAAATAGTAATATTACTAAAGTATAGCTCTGATTAAACTAAGAAATGGAAAATTTGGTGGAACTGTAGGATATAAATTGAGGATAGATCTATGCCAAATGAAGACATGCATACAAGAAGGACAAGATACAAGTAAACAAACTCTAGAAGTAAATGTTGTCCAAGAAAATGTGACATGTAAGTATTATAAACTAATCTAGAGAAAGAAGGGATGAAATATAAGGAACTTTAGGAGGGTTCTAATTTGAATTAAAAGTTAAATTAGAAACATGACAGAAGGAGATTAATGTTGAAAAGAGTCAAAAATAAATTAACAAAAACCACAAAGCAAAAATCTACAATAGATTAAAAAGCTTAACCATGAAAGTGTAATAAAGCTAAAAGCTTGCAATAGTAAAATATGACCTATCATTAATTGCCTTAAAATGAACGGGTTGGAGCCAGCACAGTGGCTCAGTAAGCTAAATCCTCTCCGTGTAGTGCTGACATCCTATACCGGCACTGGTCCGAGTCAAAGCTACTTCACTTGTAATGCAGCTTCCTACTTATGATCTGTAAACGCAGTGGAAAAATGGATTAACCTGATGTGCTACAATGTCTGCTCCTAAATTCACCTTTTTTTGTCTGTTTAATTTTCTCACAAAGCTTTTGAATTACCCTCTTTGTTGTCAGCTTTTACAAATATTTTGTAATTTGTGTTGTTTGTGTTGTTTGTACTTTGTATAATTTTCTTAACCTAAATATTCATTTCACACCTCTAAAATTAAACCACAGTAGAAGAAACAGAAGAAAAGAAATTAGAATATATTCCAACATGAAAAACGGAACAACATGGTAGACATGAAAGAAAACCACTAAAACCATAACAACAAGGTTTCAGATATTTTAATAACAGGATTTTTTTAAAGATTTATTTTTATTATTTTTTTATTGGAAAGGCGGATATACAGAGAGGAGAGACAGAGAGGAAGATCTTCCGTCCAATGATTCACTCCCCAAGTGAGCGCAAAGGCCGATGCTATGCCGATCCGAAACCAGGAGCCTCTTCCTGAGTGCAGGGGCCCAACACCGGGGCTATTCTCTACTGTTTTTAAGGCACATCTGCAGGGAGCTGGATTGAAAGCAGAATAGCTGGGGCTCTAACTCGTGTCCATATGGGATGCTAGTGTTGCAGATGGAGGTTTATCTTAGTATGCCACAGTACTGGTTGCAGAAATGTCCTTATTCTACATATGATAATGATTTTACCACATTTAATTTCAGATTGCAAGTAATTTCTTCTAAAATTTTTTAAGGCATTAGTTCCATTAGTCTCTGCCTTTGTGAGGCTTGCATCTTTGTACACTCTGGATCTCATGGAATATATGATTTGCCAACCCTACACCATCCTATTTATTTTAGAATTTGGTGATTATGCTTAGCGTCCACCTAGAGTGCTTCAATCTGGGAGATGCATTAGGGTTTTTTTTTTTTTTAAGTTTTTTTCTATGATGACTTTCTCTTCCGTATAGTCCCTTTGTTCTCTTTAAAATCCTATTATTAAAGGGCCCGGCACGATGGCGCAGTGGTTAAGGTCCTTGCATGCCCCCAAGCTGTATAACATAAGAAACAGGACTTTCTGGAGGAAGACCCAAGAACTGTATAAAACCAAGTTTGAAGATTTGTTCTGGACAAATCAGGAAGTGGCTTTTTTCAGGGTGCTTACTGTGTCCAAAAATTCTGGAAAAATATTTCCAATACTGAAGGTGGCTTTTGTTTAGGATAATGATAAGGTCATAGAAAACTGGTCCCGGCGGCATGGCCTAGCAGCTGAAGTCCTCACCTTGAACACCAGGATCCCATATGGGCACCAGTTCTAATCCCGGCAGCTCCATTTCCCATCCAGCTCCCTGGGAAAGCAGTCGAGGACAGCTCAACGCTTTGGGATCTTGCATCCATGTGGGAGACCTGGGGGAAGTTCCTGGCTCCTGGCTCTGGATTGGCGCAGCACCAGCCGTTGCGCTCATTTAGGGAGTGATTCATCGGATGGAAGATGTTCCTCTCTGTCTCTCCTCCTATCTGTATATCTGACTTTGTAATAAAAATAAAATAAATCTTTTTTTAAAAGGTCATAGAAAACTAAAAGAGCAAAAAGGAAACAAGATAAAAAGAAGACCCTTCGGCCAGCATGCACGATACCAACGGACCTGGCTGCATAGCCATGTGAGAGAGGTAGCCTGGCAGGGCCTGGAGGGAGCCTGCCTAGGTCCCAGCAGCTTGGGTACCATTGGTGCTAGGTGAAGCTCACAGGCCCTATAGCTGTGCCCTCTGAGCACTTGAGGGTGTGGGCTCACAGGTGGTCTGGCACAAGTGGGGCATGCAAGGACTTTAAGGCTCACTTTCAGGTGAGGAATGACCTCTGAAGGGCTTGTATGGACAATGACACTGCAGATCTGAGCCTCCTTAGCACCTTAGAGTAGAGGCTGATATACCCAGGTGCAAAAAGAAGATATGGCAATCCATTGGGGCCTATAAAAAACACCCACTACCATAGGAGAGAACAGAGAACAGATTGCTCAGGTAAGAGTTGGGTAGATGTGTGAGGAGGAGGACCAGCGAGGGAGTGTGCTGCAAGTGAGGAATGAATACTGAGGCACTTCCATCTACAAGGTGACTATACTTGCAAGTAAACAAGGGGGCTGAGACTGAGTGGTTTGGAGGGGGAAATTGGAAGACATTTTAGAATCAGACCAAAGTGCCAGTCTACATGGGGGCCTGGGCTGGGGTAGTCAGCATCGACCACAGCCGAATACCACTCACTGGAGCACACTAAAGCTGGGCTGGGAGACTGTCTGACGGGGTAGATCACAGTACCTGCCAGTGAGAGTAGGAACAGGATACTGGCAATGTTGGCTAGCCCATGACACTAACTAGCATGTGAGGGAATAAGGTCTGGGAGGAGAATTTGTGAGGGTATATGTGGGAATGCCCCTGTGGAACTACAATTTCTGCTGGTTTGCTTAAAAGCTGGGGGTCGTGATGGGCTGAGTTAGGCATGACCATGGAATTCTCCGACATTCATGGGTACTGAGATTGTGTACAGGCCAGGCTGGACCAAGCTGCAGCACTCACAGGTACACCCAAGAATACTCTATGGGACAGGTCAAGCTGCAGCATCCACCACTTCAAACACAGGCCAAGATGGAGGGTGAAAACTATGTTGGGTAAAGGTCTAGCACCTGCTGGCATGTGTGGGATCTAGATCTGGGGTTGGTACTCATAGGGAAACTTGGGAAACTCTCTTGATGGGCCACAGCTTCTGCTGGTAAGCATCTGATTCATGCCTGGGTATTGATTGGACTGGGTACTACCCGTCAGCAAGCATGTGTGTCAGTTCTCAAGGGGAAAGGAGTAGACAATGCCACGCCACCCTTAACCCACTGGCAAATGCAGGAGCCAGACTGGAGTATGGATCATGCTGGGCTAGGTTATCATACTTACCAGTTTGTGTAAGTCTTTGATGGGAGCAGATTGGACAGGACTAGGCTACAGCACCCACCAGCAAGAGTTGGGACTGGGAGCAGGGTGGGTCAGGCCAGGCTGTAGCATTCAAAATCAAAGGCCAAGACGAGGGATGGGCTACGCTGAGCTATTTCAGAGCAACCACTGACATGACTAAGAGCTATGGCTGGGAACAGGCCCAGTCAGGAAGCTAAGGGGATGCCTCAACTGGGTTGTGGTTCCCACTGGAGAAGGCTGGAATGGGGGTGGCATTCTAAGTTGGACATGGCTGCAGTGTCTCTCAACATGGGTATGGACTAGATCTGGAACTCACCAGACTGGCTAGATTCTAGCACACACTGGTGCTCCTGAGAGCCAGGGTGGACTGGACTAGGTCTTAACTTCTGCTGAGCCACACAAGAGCTGTGCCTGGGTGTGAACCACGTGTGGTTGGGTTGTAGCACCCAACAGTAAGAATCAGAATGGGAGTGAGCCAGTTGAGTAAGGCTACTGTTCCTGCCAGGACAGCAGGTAAACTAGGTCAGCCAGGGGCAAGGGCCCACTGGTATGCATGAGATTGGTCCCTTGGAGGAACCTGATGGAGGAGCTTGGAGAACTCCTTTGTCAGGACCTAATTCCTGAAGGTGAGCACAAGAACCAAGACAGGGAGTGGCTCAGACCAGGCCAGCTTACAGTACCCACTGGCTTACCTTTGGTTCAAGTCTGGGGCTGGGCCAGGCTGAGCCAATTCATGACACCCACAGGCAGATCTGGGAACCAGGACAGAGTGTGGAACAGGCCAGGTCAGGTCACAACACCAACCAGCCCACTTCAGGGCCAGGGCTGGAGGCTGGCTGGGCAAGGTTAGGCAACAGCACCCACCAGCACAAGCTGAAACTGGGGGCAGACCAAGCTGGGCCAGGATATAGCACCTGCTGGCAAATGTCAAGGTGAGACAAGCCATGCCAGACTCAACTGCAGTACCCACCTGCACATGCGAGACCTGGCGGGGGGGTGGGGAGGCTGCAACTTAGGTAGGAGGAAGAAGGGGGCTCTGCTACTGGGACACTGCTCCTGCTAATGAGCATGGGAACTAGGACTAGGAGTAGATTAGACTAGACAGGGTTACAATACCTGTTTGCCTGCCTGTGAACTGGATTAGAGGGAGATCCAGGCTGGACTAACTGACCATACCCACTGGTGCATGCATGTGCCAGAGTTAAGTGTAAGCTGGTTGGGCTTTGCCACAGATCAGCTGGAAAGTGCTAGGACTTGGGGCAAATCCTGTCAAGCTAAGTCACAGAACCGCCTGGAGAGTGCAAGATCCTGGACTGGGTGTGAGCCCAGTAGGAAAACAATGGGCACGTCTTTAATGTGTTGTAATTCCCACTGGTGAACATGAAACCAGGACTGGGGCTGGCCTGTCTAGAAAAAGAGTGGCACTTGCTGACATGATTGTGGGCTGGAGGGGGGAGTCAGTTAGGATGAGTCAGGCTTCAACACCCAATTATGAGTACAAGAGCTGAATAGAAGGGGGAATAGACCAGACCAGTCCACTGCACACATCCTGTCAAGCACAGGAAACAAGCTAGGTGCTAGCCCAATTACGGTTACTGGAAGTCACTTTGACTAGGCTGCAGCTCTCAATGGTGTACGTGAGGGTTGATGGACAGAGCGGTCCCTGTACTGCCAAGCACATACAAGAGTCAGATCTGGGATCACTTCTGATGAGGTTTCTTTGGGGATCCACCCAACTGAATGCTGGACACAGAACTCCAACCATGCAGAGAATCACAGGATATGTGACCTTACCATAGATTGCATATGTCAGAACTGGGCCTCTGCATTGGCTTAGACAGAGCAGTGGATGGCATACCCAGATGCACATGGAGGATATGACAGTCCATTGGAGCCTGCAGAGGACATCAAGTACCATAGGAGAGGAATGAGGGCAGAACAAATTGGTCAACTATCCCAGTGAAGCAATTCCTAGACAAGTGTTACACTGCTGAAGAGAAAAGCAACCAATAGCTAGCAGGCATTCTGGGTCTAATTAATGCCAAATTTGTATTAATTATACCAGTATGTATGCCAGCATAGCTGCCTATTTTTTTTTTTAAGATATGTGGGAGGAGGGCAGTGGGACAGCCCCTGCAGGCACACCTGAGAATTAGGTCCAGGGGCAAACTAGACTGCAGCATCCACCAACACATGCACAGGCTGGAACTGGGGGTAGACTAGGCTGGGCAGGGGCTTAGCACCACCATCACCCAAGACATCCAGGTCTGGGAATGCACTTACTGGGGGAACTTGGAGAACTCCCCTACTAGGTCACAGTTCCTGCTAGTGAGCACAAGAGTCAGGGTTAGGGTAGGCCAGGCCAGTCATGGCTGCATCACTCATTAGCATGTGTGCAGGCTGGCTTGGTGGGTGGATGGGCAGTCCAGGCCAAGCCTTAGCAACCATGGTTCACATGAAGGCCAAAATTAGAGGCAGGTTGGGTAGGGCTAGTCTGCAGCACTTCCAGGCTAGGAAAGCCAGGCTGCAGTATCAGCTGGCAAGTGCCCAGACTTAGAGCAGGCCATGCCACGCTGGGTTGAAGCACCACCAGCAGATGCAAGATCTGTGCTTAGAGCAAGCTTGATAGTGGAACTAAGGGGACTCCCCTGCTAGGCTGCAGTTCCTCCTGGTGAGCATGAAAGCTGGGGCTGGGGGAAGATGGGGTTGAAATGCCTGAAGCAACCCTTGGCATCTATGTGGGCTGCATCCAGGGGAGGGCCGTAGTGGGCAAAGCCCCAGCACCCACTGGCATTTGCAAGAGCCTGAGTGAATGCAGGATGGAATTGACTAGGTTGCAACATCCACCAGTCCACATGGGTCTTGGGATGAGCCAAGTGGAGCTTGGCTGTAGCATCCTCCAGTGTGAGCTGAAATGGGTATGGGCCAGTCAGTCAAGCAGGGCCACAATAACTGCTGGTGAATACTTGAACTGGAGTCAGGCCATGGGAGGCTGGGTCAAACAACCAATGGCATGCATGTATGTGAGATCTGGGGCTAGACGCTGATTTGAAAGGTGAACTTGGGGAACTCACCTTTTAGGCTGCAGTTCCTACTGGTAAGCATAAGAGCTGAGGCTGGGGGCAGCCCAGGACTGGCTATAGTACCCATTGGCATATATGTAAACTGGGTCTAGAACAGGCTAAGCTTTTCAATCCAAAGCCCACACTGGTGTGAGCAAGAATGAGAACAGAGTGCAGGTGATGTCCGGGTTGAACCACAAACCTGCCAGTTCATATGAGGGCTGGGTGTGGGCCAGGCTGGGATAGGCTCCTGCACCTGTCAGTACAAGCTGGAACCTGGGGGTGGGCCAGGCTGAGCCAGGCTGTAGCACCCACTGGTGAATGCCAAGATGAGGTGGGCTATGACAGACTGGGCTGTGACACCCACCAGCTGGGGGCAAGCCTGGTGGAAAAATTTAATGGAATCCCTTGCTAGATCACTGTTCTCACTGATGAGCATGAGAGCTGGGACTCACGACAGATTAAGCTGGGTAGAGTTGCAATACCCACTGGCCTGAATATGAACTGGGTTTGCAAGAGGACTAGGCTAGAATAGGCTACCACATCCTCTGGCACATTTAAGAGCTAGGATAAGTGCAGATCAGCTGGACTTTGCCAGCCAAGCTTTGCTGCAGCATCAGCTGGTAAGTGTTAAGACTGGGTGCAAGTCGTATCAGGCTGGACTTCAGTACATCCTGACAAGCACAAGATGTGGAGCTAGGAGGGGGCCTACTAGGGGCACTGTGGACATTCCTCTGCTGGACTGCAGTTGCTGTTGGTAAGCATAAGAGCTGGAACTGGTGTCAGGCCAGGTTTGTCAAAGCAGCAGCCTCCACTGACATGCATGTGGGCTGGAGCTGGGGGGTTGTCAGGCTGAACAAAGCTGCAGCACCCATGGGTGTACACAAGAGCCAGATGGGTTGTGGGATTGACTGGCCTAGGTTGTAGCACATGCTGGCACATGCAGAAAACGGGGCTGTGGACAGGCCTGGTGGGGGTCATTAGGGGTTGCCCCAACTAGATTGCAGTTTCCATTGGTGTACATAAGGGCTGAGTTGGTGGTAGGCTGGGCTGGGCTAGGCTGCAACACTTGTCAGTTAGCGTGGGAGATGAGGCTGGGGTTAGAACTAACCAGGCAGCTTCATTCACTGGTAAGTGCATAGGCTCATGTGGGTGACAGACTGAACCAGACCTTGCACTAGCTGGCATATAGAAGTGTCAGGTCTGGGATTATCCCACATGAAATTTCTTGGGGGACTCCCCAACTAAACCTCTGGACTCAAACTCTAACTACAGGGGAAATCACAAGATATGTGATTTGACCTTGGCGTGCTTGTATCAGAACTGGGCCTCCTCAGTTGCTGATGCCTGTGCAGTGCCCAGATGCACATAGGGGACATGACAACCAGCTCATCTAGGCTAGCAGAGGTCAAGTTCCTCATCAGAGGATGGAAAACAGAACAGGTTGGGTAGTTCTCCTAGCCAAGCATCTTCCTGGGTTTGTGGTTGCAACTAAGGTATACTTTGTCAACCAACAGACCTCAGAAAGATTTTCTCAACCCTGAAGCAATGAAGCCAACATCTCAGACTACCAAAACCACTCAAGTAACACTCTTGGAACCCTCTTCCCCACATTGGGGTCTTTAAAATGACATCAAATGGATGTCCCCCATCTCCAGGTGGCTGATGTAGTTTGGCAGCAAGGAGCAGCTCCCTCCTTCTACCCTATCCCTGCCTCTGCAGATGCAAGAGAAAAAGAAAGAAACTGGAAAATTGCAAACAGTTTTCCCGCCCTCTTTCTTCTACACCTGACCCTCCCATCCTAATCAGTGGCTCACATTGGCATACCTCCTTCTCAACTATGTAAACAACATTAAAAATAAAATATAATTTTAAAAGCTTAAAAGAAGAAGAATTTATGTTGAAAATATATATTAAATTTGTGAACCATCTTTTGCAATTAGCATATGACATTTTTTTCACATAAGAACTATAATACAATATAAACAAAGATAAGATTTATGTTATCACCAAAAAGAACAACTTATGTATGTGAGATACACAGTTATCCCATAAATCCACAGGAATTGGTCATATGGTTTCTTTTCACTACATTTCTGTTGTCTCAGATAATATCACCTGAACACATCTTCTGGTGGGCAATCAAAGTAAAGAATACAAAAATAGTTAACAGCTACAACTTGTTCTTTAACAAGCATTTATTTTTACTAAATATCTGAAAATGCCTTACTTTTATTTGTATGTGAGCCTAACAACCAACACATGATTACCAGATCTTCCTATAATGAAACTGGAGAAGTACAGCACACTCTCAATGTGGCTCAGAGTGCAACAGTCACTTGTGCCTCTCAGATTTCCCATGTTCAAAACCCTGGAAAAATCCTACCTGCTATTTCTTACCACATCATAAGTCTCTATTTGGTTTTATGTGAGCTTTTTCCCCCCTAACAAATGAAAGGTCTACAGAAATTGGACAGAAAAAGAAGACAAGACACAAGCCCACTCAAAGGAAGATTGATTACTTTCCTGATATGCTGTAAAAGGAACAATAGAATCTGAAGGAGCTAAAACATTTTTCTTATTCATCAATATTTAAAATAAACCTGTAATTGAATCATTTGGTACTAACCACTTCTTTGATTTACAGAAGTAGATTCATTATAATTGGTATTTAAACATTCATGTCAAAGAGAAATTTATTAGAATTCCTGGCTAAAATTTATAATTGGCTATTAGAAGAAAATTTTTCTATTAATGATGAGATATTTTTCTATGGACTATTTCTTAAAGTACTTAGCATTAAGATATAGTAACCAGGGATTTAAGCTAGTTCTTAAAGATAGTTAAAACTGCCACAAAAGAAAAAATTTCTCTCAATCTATTATTCAACACGACACTACAAAATCCAAGCAAGCTCTAAGAAAGAAATGAATTCACATAATATTGCCTGGAAAAATACCTCTAAGTGCACAATAATAAGAGCAATTTTATTTGAAAAATCAAGATGTCTTAAAAGTCTAATGAAAAGAAAATGTTAAAATTATAATATTTTATACACTTTGAAGCTATATACATATATTCATGTGTGTATACATTAGTATTATTTCTAAATTGCATTACTCTGTTCATGAAAATGTTGTATTCTTTTTCAGGAAGATTCAGAGGCTAAATTTTGCACTGATGCTCTAGGGATTTGTGTCAATGCTAAAGCAATATATCAAAGCAAAATTCCAGAAGCAGCTGTTTCTAAACAAAATTGAATTGAAAGGCAATAATGTATTTATTTATTAGGAAGTTACACAATAATCTTTTAACATGAAGCCACAAGCTTAAAGATGCCGCTCATTTACCTATAGTGCTTCACAAACCATTAAGATAGTAAGTATATAAATTCTACTGTGCCCCTTCCTGGCAATTGTCTGCCAGAGAGAAATTTAATAACCTCTTTGAGCTTCAATTACTATATCTGAAATACAGTAATGTGTCCTCAAATTCTAAGACTTGCAGACTCCAGCAGAAAAGGACACTGTATTTCATAATATTGCTCCACTATTCTTGTTATACAGCTCAAATAGCTATATAGTTCAATCAATCTGTGATTTTAGTAAAAAAAAAAAAAATCACCATTACCTAGCTTACTAAAATACACAGGCATGGGTCTTGTTAATTTCTGGCTATTCTTTTTTTTTTTTTATCATAAACTGGAGTGCAGAGGTAAGACATTAGGAAGTTCAGGATCATCTTCCAGCACCATTAGGGCCTCCACAGACACAGTGCTACAAGCTACAAGGGAAAAAAAAGTGATGATTTTAGAGGCAAGTCTTTGGAGTTATCTTGAGATAGCACTGGAACACCTGCATCTCATATCCAGTTCCTAGCTTTGAATATCAGCTCAGCTTACAAGTCCAGCTTTCTGCTAATGTGCACCTTGGTAGATAGCAGGTGAGGACCAAGACACTTGGGTCACTGCCATCCATGCAGCAGAACCAAATGCAGTGCTTGGCTCCTGGCTTCAGTGTGCCTAGAGTCCCATTAATTTGGAGAGTGAACCAACAGATGTAAGACCTCCCTCTCTTTCCCTCTGCCTCATTCTCTCTCTCTCTCTCAAAATTAATTAACTAATTAATTAATTTAAAAAACCCTTTCTTTAGAAAAATGTGTTTAGCTTTGTTGTGATATCCATGTTATAAATAACAAGAAAATATGAGAAAAGGAGATTTAGAAACAGAGAGAGGCATACAGGACTGTGGATCATAAAAAAAAAAAAAAGAACCAGTTGATAAAAGATCAACCAGCTTAACTCCTCTAGACAGTTTCCAACTGTAGGCAGTTTCCAAGCAATAATAGTCAGGCAGTCTCCCAGGGGTGAAAAAGATGTTAGAATGCAAGCATTGTACAGGGCATAGTACCACAGAGGAGAAACCACACAAAAATGGATTCCAGAGATCTGCCACAAGATCCATAGAATATTTTGGATGAGTACACATCTATGCATTCTTGACAGGAAATATCTCAATTAGGGAGAAAAACAAAGAATGAAGCAGAAAATTTCTTGGAATTCAGAAAACTAAAAGTAGTTCACATTGCCACCAGCCAGAATGCTAATAAACACCAACACAATAACAAAACTAGATACAGAAGCAAGTAGCAAACTCAACAAAGGATTGTATTTTAAGGCACTACATAACCAAACTGCTGAAAACTAATGACAAAATAAGGAAAAGAAGATGATTTTTGAAGGTTCATATGAGACAATAAGAGAAGGAAGACAACAGACTCATCATAAACTGTGAAGGCCAAATATACTGAAAGTGAAAAATAATCTGTTTACTTACCATTCTTAAACAACAGAAAATACCTTTCAAAAATAAAGGGCAGAAGTAAGTCTGAGCAGCGGTGCGGGTATCTGGATCCCTCAGCCACGTTGCCAGGACAGACTTCCTACTGGGTACCATGGCACCTCCATCCACCACTGCTAGGCAGGGGGAGGATTATGGGCTTGTGGGTGGCCAGAACACCAACCATTGGCAGTTTTCACCCGCTCGCTGGCCACCCAGTGGCAAACTCTGGGGTCTTGAGGATATGGAATTACTGCACAGGGACATTCATGGATAAGGTCACTGTATGCGTAGGTGAGAAATGAATCCTGAGGGACATCCAACGACAGGGCCACTGTACTTGCAGCTAAGAAAGGGGAATGAAACCTAGTGGTTTGGAGGGAAGAGACCCAAAGTTCTTTATGGATCACACTGATGCACCAGCCCACATGGGAGTCCTGGATTGGGTTTATTGGCATGGAACATAACTGACTACCACATGCCAGCACACACGCAAGCTATGGCTGAGGGCCTGTCTTGCAGGGCTAGATCCTAGTACCTGACAGTGAGTGTTGGATCAGAGGATAGGTCACATTAGGCTAGGCCATGACACCAACCAGCATGCAAAAGAACCAGGTCTGGGGGATGGATTCTGTGGGATGCATGTGGGCCCAACCCTATGGAACTACAAGTCTCTTTGGTTAGCTTGAGAGTTGTAGCAGTGATGGGCTGAGCTAGGCATGACCATGGTACTTACTAATGCTCACCAGTATACTGGCTGGGAACAAGCAGGGCATGTCCAAGCTGCAGCACCCATATCAGCACCCTAAAACATGGTGTGGGGCAGGCCAATCCATACTAGCTCATACAAAGGCTGGGATGAATGGAGCAGGCCATGCCATGTAAGGACCAAGCACGCTCTGGCATGTGATATTTGAGTCTGGGAGTGGCCCATTTACAGTGTCATGTAGAGTGACCTGGGGATACTGGGGGAGGGAGGACCTGAGAAACTCCTCTAATGGGTCATAGCTCCCGTTGATGAGCACATGGTTCAGGCTTGAGTGTTGGGCAGGCTGGGCAGGGTAGTTTCACCCATCGTCACGTGTGTGAGTTGTTTTTGGAAGGGGACAGATGGGGCAGGGCTGAGCAAACCATAACCCACTAGCAAGTATAGAAACCAGGACAAAGTGCAGGTCATGCCAGGCTAGGCTATCATACCTACTGGTTGGCATGAGCCAGGGATAAGAGCAGACTGAGCAGTGCCAGGTTACAGTGCCCACCAATGAAAGTTGGGACTGGAGGCCAGTTGGGCCAGGCCAGGCTGCAGTATCCCAAAGAAAAGCAAGACAGGGGAGGGGCTATGCCAAGCTAGGTCAGAGCAACCACTAGCATGTGCTAGATCTGTGGCTGGAATCTGGCCTATTTGGGGAGTTAAGAGGTTGCCCTGGCTGGGTTGTGATTCCCACTGGTGAATCAGAGTGGGGACTTTGGTTTGATCTGCACATGGCTGCAGTGTCCCTTCACATGGGTATGAACTGGCTCTAGGATGGGCCAGACTGGGCTAGACTCCAGCACCCAGTGGTACTGATGAGATCCAGCATGGGTGTAGACCAGGCTAGGCTAGTACTTCGTCCCCGCTGAGCCATGTGTAAGCTGTGTGTAGGTGTGGACCTGGCTTGGCTGGGCTGTAGCACCCAATAGTAAGAATTGGAATGGGTGAGGACCAGTCAGGAAAAGCTATTGTTCCTGCTAGGACAGGAGGTGGACTAAGTAGGGCTGGCCCATGGACCCACTGGTGTGCACAAGATCTGGCATTGGGAGAGGTTCTAATGGAGGACCTTGGAGACACATTCCTTGCAGGTAAGAACCAAGAAAGGAAGCAACCCAGACCAGGACAGGTTACGATACCCAGAGGATTACTTTTGGCTCAGGTTGGGGGGTGAGACAGGCTGGGCCAGTTCATATTACCCTCTGGCAAATCCCAGATCCAGAATGGTGTGTTGGTCATGCTGGGTCAGGCCGCAATACCAGCCAGTTCACATAAGGGCCAAGACTAGGGGCTGGCTGGGCTGGCAAGACTGTAGTCCCTAATAGCATGAGCTAGAATTGAGAGCAGGCTGGGCCGGGCCAGACTATAGCACCCGCTGGCAAATGCCAAGGTGAGGCAGGCCATGTCAGACTGTGCTGCAGCACCCAACCAGCACATGTAAGAACTCAGGGAGAACGGGTGAATTTTGTAGGGGGGCTGCTGGGAATTCCCCTGATGGGCCACTATTCCCACTAGTGAGCACAAGAGCTGGGATTGGGGGCAAGCCAGGCTGGGCAGGGTTACAGCACTTGTTGGCCTGCACATAAGATGGATCGGAGACAAACCAGGCTGGGAGGACTGTACCTACTGGCACATGCATAAGCCAGAGTGGGTGAGGGTTGGTTGGGCTTTGCTGCAGCATCAGCTAGCAGATGCTGGCATGGGGGAGAAACTGCAGAACCAACTGAAGAATGCAAGATCCAGGAGTGGGAGTGGGTCCATTAGGGAAATAGTGGGCACCTCCCTCTTGGGTTGCCACTCTGACTAGTGAGCATGAGAACCAGGACTAGGACAGGCATGACTAGACAGAGAGTGACACCTGCTAGCACATGTGGGGGATGGATAGTGGGGCTGATAGGGTTGAACTAGGCTTCAATGCCCATTGACATGTATGAGAGCTGAATGGGATGTGGGCCAGACAGGACCAGTCTGCTGTACATACTGGCAAGCTCGGGAACCAGAGCAGGGGGTTGGCCTGGTGGGGGTTGTTGCAGATTACTCCTACTAGGCTACAACTCCCACTGGTTTGTGTCAGGGCTGAGTGTGTGGTGGACAAATCGGGCTGCACTGCAACACCAATTAGTTTGTGTGGAAGACAGGGCTGGAGACAACTGACCCAGCAATAACAACTGTGTGCACACAGGGTGATTTGGGCAACAGACTGTGCCAGACCCTGTACTGACATGCACACACAAGAATCAGGTCAGGGATCACCTCAGATGAAGATTCTTTGGGAATCCCCCCAACTGAACCAGTGGACTCAGAACTCCAACCATGGAGAAAATTGCAGGTTCCATAGTCTGACTGCAGAATATGTGTGTCAGAACTGGGCCTGCTCAGTGGCTTAGACAGAGCAGCGGACAGCATAACCAGCAGCACATGGAGGATATGTCAGTACCCTGGAACCTGCAGAGGATACCTGGTACCATAAAAGAGGATGGAGGACAGAACAAATCAATCAACTTCTCCAGCCAGGCGTTGGAAGTGAATACCTGGGCAAATGGAGAATTTAAAGTAGACTATGTCAGCCAGTGGAGTCTAGAGAGATTTCGTCATGATTGGAGTAGCAAAATCAGCAGCAATCCAGAAGTGCTGAACTATCAAAATCCCTTGAGCAGGACCCCTGGAGCATGTCCCACACTGGGGACGCTGAGATGGTTGGGAGGCTGTGTATGACTTCTCCCCTTATCTCTCCCCTCTGCCCAGAAACAAGAAGGAAAAAAGAATTGTAGAAACAATGGTCTTACATACTTTCTTCTATCCCTTGACCCCTCACACCCTAATCAAATATGTAAAAATTATCAAAATAAATTTTTTAAAAGAGTAAATAAATATTTCAGGATGAAAAAAAAAACAAAGAGAATTCATCACCAAGAGAAATAACCCTCCAATAATGTTAAAGGAAGTTCTTAATATAGAGCTAAAATAACACCAGTGAAACCTAAGGAAGATGCCCCAACTGCTTGTTCCCCTGCACTCATGTGGGAGACCAGGAGCAAGCTCCCAGTTCCTGAACTGGCCCAGCTCCAGACATTGCAGCCATCTGGTGAGTGAACCAGCACGTGGAAAAATTTCTCTCAATCTGTGTATGTGTAGGTGGGTGCGTTGGTGGGTGTCTTCTTACTCTATGTTTCAAATAAGTATTGAAGAATGCTAGAAATGTGAATCACATAGGTGAATGTTAAAAATTTTTTTTTCAAAACCTAACTGACTATATAAAGGCAAAACTGAGAACAGTATAGTGTGGGTTGTACAACATACGTGAGAAGAAAATACATCACAATTGCCTAAGTACAATGTTGTACATTCCCTATGCTGTATATATGGAAGTCTAATAATTGTTTATATAAATCAGGTTAAAGGTACATATTGGCCACCAAAGAGAAGTCAATAAAAAATCAAACAAGAAGGTATTCCCAAAATGTTAAAATATGATTATAAAGATTACGAAGTTATCCCATGAAAAGGAATGGAATCAGGAAAGCAAAACAAAGAGCAGGCAAGGCAAACAGAAGATAACAAGTTAGTAGGCTTTAGGTAACCAACCTAATGATAACATCAAGTAAAAGTAGTCTCAATATTTTAGCTAAATGGAAAAATTTTATATTTTAAACCCAAAAATGCAAGAAATAAAAGGATTGAAAAATACATATCATGTTAACACAAAATGAATGGCATTATTAATATCAAAGTGTGATAGAACAATGAAAAATTTTAAGGGACACTTCATAGTGAGAATTGAAGTTAATTTCTGAAGAAAATATAACAATCCAAAATGTGTATGTACCTGACATCACTGAATTGTGCGGCCCCACAATTCATCTGCTGCAATCCTGACCCCTCTGTACATGACTATGTTGGAAATAAGGACTTTACCAAGGTGATTAAGGTTATATGAGGTTATGAGAATTTAGGCATAACCTACTAGAACTGATATCAAAAAGAGGAAAAGATCTTAGAAATGTTTCTCGGCTATGAATGACAGTGAGATGACCATCATCTGCAAGATAGAAAAGTGTGCTCACTAGAAACTGACTCTGCTAGCACTGTTATAATGTATGTTTCAGTACACAGTCCAATGAGAAAACGCATGTATATTATTAAAGTCAACTAGTCTATGTTATATTATTACGACAGCCAAAGCAGACTATTCAACACCTACTAACAGGACTTCAAAATGTAAGCATTAAAACCGACAGTGCTGAAAGGAGACATAAGCAGAGCTCCAGTTATTCGGTAGTCTCACCTTACGATGGTTTCACTTTCCACGGTTTCAGTTGTCCACAGTCAAATGCAGTCCAAAATAATGAAGGTAAAATTCCATGAATAAACTATTCATGGGGTTTGAATTGCTTATTGTTCTGAGTAACATAACAAAATCTCATGATACCCCACTTCATCCTGCTCAAGACACAAATCATTCGTATGTCCAGCATGTCCTTGCTACATACACTATCCATGGTAATACGGTGGCCACAATGAGGGTCAGGTATTAAAGTGCTTGTATATTCAAATAACCTTTATCTTAATAATGATGACCTCAAAATAGAACAGTAACATTACTGAATACTCAGATATTCCAAAGAAAAGCTATACAGCGATTGTGTTAAGTGGTAGCAGTTCATCATAAATATGTGTAACAGGAAAAAATAGAAGTTATCTGTTTTCATATCCACATGGACATAGATATAGCTCAATACCACCTGTGCTATTTGGACATCCCCTGGAGGTCTCTGATTATATCCCCCACAGATCAAGGAGGACTGCCGCACTTAAAGAATGATGCTTCTCTCACAATAATTAATAGAATAAAGAGTCAGAAAATATGAAGGATACAAGACGTGAACAAATTGTCAACTAATGTGATCTGATATTCTATAAAACACTACAATCAACAGAAGCACAATAAACATATTTTTAAGAACTCATATTAGTACCATAAAGCAAATCAATAAGCTTAGAATTGAAATCCCACAAAATTTTGCCTTTTCTAGCAATGTTGAAAACCTCCAAGTATGCAAAAATTAAATGACACACAAGTAACTCACAAATAAAGACTAAATGAAAAAAAAATAGTGTCCTACTAAAATAAAAAAAGAATGTCTTAATAGCATGAAAATGAAAACATAACTTGTTGACATAGATAGTATGAAGATAAATCAGTTTATTAAAGAAATTAGGAGAAATGTTTATGTCTGGAACAAAGTATGATCTCCAAAAACTTACCATAAGGCACTACAAAATAATTAAAAATTAAACCTAAAGAAAGTAGGAAGAAGGAAAGGATAAAGAAATAAATGGAATCAAAAACAAAGAAAAACAAAGCAAAAATTAATACCATAAGAAAAATTAATAGAACTATTATATTTGCAGTTAAACTAATAAAGAAACAAAGAGACGCAGCACAACTACCAAAAATAATAAAAGGGAAGATGTCTTCCTCAACAGAGTTCAGAATGTAGATGGTAGGAAAGGTTGTAGTCACAGTAATAAATGAATAATGTTATAATCATAGTGATAAAAATAATAACCTACTGATCAGTTTAACATGCAGGAACAGCTCTAAGTACTTTATGCACATAACCCATTTAATCACAGCACAACTCCAATTAGATAAGTAATTAACACTCTCCTACAGATATGATCCTGAGCAAGGGACCTTGTCTGGGGTAGGTATGTAATGTTGTATGAATTCAGAACTAAGAGGAGAAATCAGGAGCAAGAGGAGAAACTGATGCTTGTCCTGAGGAAATTGTCGCTGAAGACAGAAAGCTTCAGCAAGCTCAAGCAAGGTTTGTGCTGATCACTGCCAAGTTTTTTACACTACATGTCATAGTCTAATATTATCAAAGATCCAGAACTTCAGCCAACTAATTCAATCAATCTCTCAGCTGTCTCAACAACCATTTTTAAGCACTTACTACGTTCCAGGCTCCAGGATCAGGGGAATGACCAAAGGATAGATATCTTGAAACTATAAATACAATACATACCACATTGCTAAATGCCATGGGGTACAGTCCTGCTCACAAAAAGCTTATATGTCATTAATTCTTCATGGTATACATTTGTGTGTGTGCATGCATGTACATATGTGTAGCTCTATGAAAAAGCAACTAAGACTAGGTTATCATTGCACAGTGAACTGAGTAACACCGAGGATACTTCAGCCATGGATGCAACAAGCCACAAACTAAAACTATTCAGGGGGGGAAAAACTATGTCTAAATTTAACCTGCACCATTTGTTTTATATATGGAATTTGCACGCCTGTGGACTTTGGTGTCCATTGCATTTATAAAAGAGCAAGTCCATATATCCTAGTTTAGGAAGGAGAAACTGACCTTTACTCTGGCTTAGGGACAGTAATAAGATAGCTGAGGACAAAGCCAAATGCATAAAGGGGACTGAAAGAATATGAGTCAGAGCATGAAAATTAACCTGAATTTCAGACTGCTGAGAATGAAGCCTAGATAACTTTCATCTGCAAACTCTAATGCATTCTAAATCATCTGGCTTACTTACATAGGAGGAAGGGCAAAAATACAAGAGTGAGTATAAACAGTGCCCAAAACAATAGGAAAGTGAAGTTCAAAGATCGCTTTATATTCCTATGATTGCCTTGGAATTAATAAATATCAATGAAAATTAAAATATAGGAAAAATTTAACTGCTCCAAGACGCTTTGACATTGTTAGAGCAAAAGACATCTGTAGACAATTATTACACATGGGTCACTGACTCAAACATCATCCAACAAGGAGAACTTTATTCCAAAGAACAACACTGATATTCCCACAAGTAGGGGGACTGGCACTCTGCTTGATAGGCAGGGTCCTGGATTTTCAGAGTTCCAGCCATATTCCCATTCCAGTTTGTCAGCAGATCAGCAAATGTTCTCAGTGACAGGAGTGCACCATCCAGGTGATGTTCTTATCCTTCTGTTCCACTCAAATGACCTCAGCATGACATCCCTCGGCTCCTGCGATTTCCTCTAATGGACCCACATGCCAATTACATGCCTTCTCCATCACTATGTCTAAATCTGGACACATGTATCGGGTTTGGAGGCCTAATGAGACTAATTAAGTACTTTGCAGAGTGAGAAATTTTCAGTTCTGGAATGGAAGAAAAGAGAAAATCCCCAGCAGTGAACCTGACACAATTCCTGTCCCTAGTGAAGACTCGTAGATCACAGCTGAAAGAATACTCTACCACAAATTAAAGGACTCTGTTAACAGCAGGAAACAAAATCTCATCCCACAAGTGTTCCTCTCACTAATTCAGTTTTTCCACCACAGATTTGAAAAGCTTTGCCTTGCTGTATATTGACACCTAGTGTCCAAAGTCAGGACAACCAAAAGGTGACATTCTTACCTCCTCTTCCAGGGGGTTCCAGGAATGAAAAACAAATTCAAACAGGAAAAAAAAAATTTTTTTTTTGATGATGTAAGTGTACAGACAGCCTTTTTAAAACTACATTACTGTCTGAATCAGATGGGACTTTAAAAAAAATCGGACAAAATGTATAAAAATCAATTAGAGTTTGAAACACAACACTTACATAATTTTTAAAAACCTATTCATCATATATCTGAAACTTAATAACACTTTGCCTATATTTAATGCTTTGTAATAAATAAATTACTTCAAATTTATTATATTTTCTGAATCAACCTCATGAAAACCCTCACATGGATATCTCTATGCCCATTTTTATAGCTCACAGATATCTCAGAATTGTCGTGATCCACACGAAGGTATATGAAAAATCCATAAGTTGAATGCAAATTTCCTGGTATAGTTCAAGTTTTCAAATAAAGAAAAATGTAATGTGGATACTACACAAAGCTTTCAAACTAAACTATAGGTGAAAATGACTGGTAAATCTTTGTAAAATCAACATCATGACCTCCACCCAGAAACATGAGAAGATATTCTCAGATTCGTTGAGCCACTTCACATACTTTCAAACTTCAGAATTCAGTCTGGTTTTTAAACCACAAAACCATTCACTTTATTTCCTCAAACACAGTGAAGCACTAATCTGAGTCGGACTTACTTGCATGCATCCAAAATCTGTAAATCTCCAACCACTGCTCTTTGTAAGCTATTTACACATCTTAGAGATCTTCGATAAACTCTGAATCTGTTTACTTAGAACTAATTTTCCCTAGAAGTTTACATGTCAAATTGAGACAATGTTTTTCTTATGGTTTTTTGCCACTGCTAGTCATTTTTAAACTGTAGAATAGTGACAGCTAGTGTTCACACTGTGTATTGCACCTCTCACTTAAGCTCAGTTTCTTTTTCTGTGTTCCTCAATTCCTCTTGTTCATACTTAAAAAAGGGGGGGGGGAGGAATTTATTGAAATGAAACTGTTAAGTGCACACTCTCATAATCATAATTCAGACTCTGTATATCCTAGGCCAGGTACATTTCACAAGCTCCGGCAGCTACCAGTCCTATGTGTAGTACATCTTGGCTAATTTCATTCAAGGGTCTGTAAAAATGTTTGTCAAACTCGACAAAAACCACAAAGCACTAGAAATCTTTTTAAAATACAGATTCTGAAATAAGTGTATGGATGAATTTATGTATTCTGCATTTTTAACAAACCCCTTGGCAGCTTTAAACTTCCATTTTTACCCAAAGCAATTCCACTTTTACAAAGTAGCTAGGTAACCACAGTCACATTTACAAAAGGGATACTTCTTGCACAGTGGTTAAAGAGATTTTGCTTAAGTCTTTCCCTTACCTCTGATTTCTATTTGTTCACTGTTCAGACTCCTAAAAGACAGCCACAGTCACCTCCAGAAATAGCTAGTAAAATAGGCCAGGGCCCGGCACAGTAACTTAGTGGCTAAATCCTCACCTTGCTTGCCCCAGGATCCCATACGGGCACCAGTTTGTGTCCCAGCTGCCCCACTTTCCATCCAGCTCCCTGCTTGTGGCCTGGGAAAGCAGTCGAGGATGGCCCAATGCCTTGGGACCCTGCACCTGCACAGGAAACGCAGAAGAAGCCCCTGGCTCTTGGCTTTGGATCAGCTCAACTTGAGTCGTGTAGCAGTTGGGATGTGAATTAGCAGACAGAAGATCTCTGTCTTTCCTCCTCTGTATATCTGACTTTCCAATAGAAACAAATAAATAATAAGTAAATCTTAAAAAGAAAATAGGCCTACTCTCTAATAGAAATTCCACCTATATCTATGTCTTCTCTCCAAACTAAATTGCTTTTTGATACCAAAAGGACAGGCATGTCCATGACAGTCAAAGCAACTTACTATATAACCACTTCCCTACCAGAACAGAATCCACATAGTTGAATGTTATATTGATGACAATATCCCTAACATTTATTGGCTAAGCGCCGTGCACTGTGCTTAGTTTTTTATATGGATTCTCTACATGATCTTCTAAATATTAGTAGGTAGATAACATTACTAGTAGGTAGATAACATCACTGCTCTCAATGAAGAAAAAGAAAAAAGAGCAAACAGATAAATCACTAATATCATAATTAGGAGGTATTCTTGTTACACAGATTGTTAAACCTCTGTGTGTGATACTGGCATCCCATTTGGAAGTACCAGTTTACTTCCAGGCTCCTCTGCTTCAGATCCAGTTGCCTGCCAAAGTGCCTGGGAAAGCAGTAGAACTTGGCCCATGTACTTGGGTCCCTGCTCCCCTTGTGGGAAACCTGACCCCAAAGATCAGACCGCTATGGACGTTTAAGTAATGAACCAGCTGACGGAATGCATCTCTCTTCCTGTTTCTGTCACTCTGCCTTTCAAATGACTAAAATAAATATTAAAAAAAAAAAAAAAAAAAAACTTTTAGGGGCCCAGTGGCTTGGCCTAGTGGCTAAAGTCCTCGCCTTAAGCCCCGGGATCCCATATGGGCGCCAGTTCTAATCCCGGCGGCCCCACTTCCCATCCAGCTCCCTGCTTGTGGCCTGGGAAAGCAGTCAAGGATGGCCCAAAGCTTTGGGACCCTGCACCCGCGTGGGAGACCCGGAAGAGGCTCCTGGTTTCCAGCTTCAGATCTGCGCAGCACCAGCTGTTGCGCTCACTTGGGGAGTGAATCATCGGACGGAAGATCTTCCTCTCTGTCTCTCCTCCTCTCTGTGTATCTGACTTTGTAATAAAAATGAATAAATCTTTAAAAAATTTTTTAAATATATCATATCTGAGGCCCAATAATAAGTCACCGTGTAAAAAGCCAAAATATTAAGTCAAGGCACTTTTTCCATTATGTCCCAAAGATACGCAACATTTCTCTTTAACATTCCTAAGCTGCCACTTAACAAAACATTTCTGGAAAATGACAAGGGATATTCAGAAAAGCTCAGGTTTCCAGTAACTGGCCAGTGCATATGCCTGCCTCGGAGCATCCAGTACTGAGCAACAGCAGCTACCTGCATGCAGGCAACTTACAAGGAATCCTGTGATCAACTCTAAGACAACCCCGTTCACATACTTTTCTGTTGTCTCCACTTTTTTTTAATTCTTCTTCTTGTCATCTTGTTACTTTCTTGGAACCAGGTATACAGATCTATGGAACTTTTTTTCTTTAAATAATACATAATATTGTCTCTAAACTTCTAATGTGCTTTAGATATGCTTAATTGAGCAGACAATAGCTCCTTTTGTCTCTTTTCATTTTATAATTTTATCACCTTTATAGAAAGAGGAGGCAACATAATAACAGTCTTTCAGGCTGAGCACTTAAGTATGTATCCTTTGTTGTTGAGACCTAGTATTTTGTAGAATTTAAGAGGGAAGTCATTTGATTATCAGAAAGCATTAATACAGGCATCTGTGAGAATGAATGAAAAAAGCAACTTCAAGGATTCTACATTAGCCTCTGAATAATCTCATAACTAGTACTTTGATCAACTTTGATAGCTCTGAGAGCTCTGCCTTGTCTCTGAAGCAAAACAACAAATCAATAGGGAGCAGAAAGAGAAAATCAGCAGACAAGTAAAAATTGGAACAATATTTGAGTCAGTTACTCACCTCTTTCTCCATAGTTTTGTTGTGTTGGAAAGAACAGAGATTTCTGAGTAGCAAATATCCAGGTTTGAATCTCATATCCATCTCCATGCCATGCAGGTGCAGCTGCATCTGGCAGTTTATTTAGCAACAGGGTTTCAGTCAGTTTCCTCACTTATGCCACGCAGGGAATTCCACTTCCCTGGAAGAGCTATTGAGAAGATAGATGTTCAGTAGGTATGGAACCTAGAAATACAACAAAGAGCAGCTGTTATTAATAGCAGCTGCCACTATTTCCTCATCTGTCCAGTTTTCAACACGTATTTATTGTTGTTGTCTTTGTGGCAGGACAAATAAAGAACAGATAAAATCTCTGTTCTCCATCATTTATACTGCATCCTTTGAATATCATGGTCATTAAACGTTTATCCTCCACTATTTCACTAAAAGTCCATTTGGCAAAGTCACTATTGTCCTACCTATCAGATAGGATGGACCCTTCTTGGTTCCAAAGACCTTTGTGTGGTACCTAATACTATTGAAATATTATCTTCTTGGTGTCTAGAATACCTCTCTCTTCCTCCCTTGCTTCTCCCTTGCTAAGTTTCCAAATAACTTACTGGACAATTCCACATGTATATTCTTAAACTCAGATGTCTTAAACTCAAAATTTCCCAAATCAAACTCATTGCCTTTGTTGTTAAACCTATTTTCCCCCTGAAAGATGGTGTCCTGTGGGGAAGGAATTTTGAAACCAAACAGATCTACAATCTAACCCATGCGGCTCTAACAATATGCTTATCATCTTTATCTTTTATTAATTTATAATGTAAGTTCAGTAATACTTGCATTTTCTATGTTATTATATGGACTAAAATAGATATTGGGGAAAATCTTTATCTTATATCTGCCATACAACACATATTCCACAAATGCTAGTGATATTACTGGATCCTCAGCCTCAGGAAAAATAACTCCATTTACTAAGTATCCTTGGTCTCTCCAGGTCGCACGGCAGTCTAGTTTGACAGGATTTGCCACCAGTCCCAGCACCTGTCAGCTGATTTGGGGTGAAGCCCAACCAGCCTGCCCTTACTCTGGCCTATGCATCTACCAGTGGATAGTTAGTTGACCCAGCCATGTTCTCTTCCTACTCCAGTTCACATGCAGGGTCTCCTGTGTGCTTGGGCCCAATCTGGAATGGCCTGCCTCATCTTGACATTTGTTGGTATGTGCTATAGGGTGAACTGGTCTGGTCTACCCCCAGTTCCAGCTCATGCTGATGGGTGCTACAGCCTAGCCCGGCCCAGCCAGCCTCCATTCCTGGCCCTAACGTGAACTGGCTGTTGTTATGGCCCAACCTGGCCTGTTCTGCATTTGTCCGGTTCTCACATCTGCCAGTGGGTATTATGAACTGGCCTAGCCTGGCCTGCCTCCAGACCTAAGCCAGATGTATGCCAGCAAGTACTATAACCTGGCCTGGTTTCCTGGGTTGCTCATAGCTTTGGTTCTTGTGCTCCCCTGCAGGGACTGCATTCTGACAGAGGATTTCCCGAAGCTCCTGTATCAGCTTTCCTTCAAGTGGCAGATCTCGTGCATACCAGTGGGTCCTTGGCCCAGGCTGACTGAGTTCCCCTCCTATCCCGGCAGGAACAGTGGCCTTACCCAACTGACCCACAGCCATCCCAGTTCTTACTGACCCATACCCATTCCAGTTCTTACTGTTGGGTGCTACAGTTCTGTCACAGCTGATCCAGGCACAGACACAACTCTCACATGGTTCAGCAGGTACTGAGACCCAGCCCTGCCCAGCCCATGCTATACCCATCCTGGTTCCCATGAGCATCAGTGGGTCCTTAAGCCTAGCCTACTCTGGCATACTCCAAACCCAGTCTACACCCATGCCAAGGAACACTGTAGTCATGTCCAGCCCAGATCACTGGCCCCATTTGAACTCTCACACGCATCAATGGAACTAACAACCCAGTCAGGGCATCCCGTTAGATCCCTGACTAGGCCCATTCCCAGCCAGATTTTGTGCATGCCAGTGATTGCTCTGACCCAGCTCAGCATAGCCCATTTCCTGACTTGTCCTTTGCTATAGGATGCTACAGCCTGTTCTGTCCTGGCCTGCCCCCACTATCAACTCTTATTGGTGAGTACTGAAGCCTAGCCCTGCCTGGTCTGCACTCATCCTTGGCTCATGCAAACCAATGTAATAGCCTAGCCCAGCATAACCCACACTCCATTCTGGCTCTTGTACATGCCAATGAGCTAAGATTTGGCATGAACCTGCTTGGTCCCCTCCAGAACCAACCCACACACTTGCCAAGAGATGAATCAGCAACCAACCCAAATTCACATGTTCACCACTGGGAAATGTGGCCCACCAGAGGAATTTCCCAAATTCATCCACCAGGCACTCTCAGATCTCAAGATGCTGACGGGTGCTAGGCCTTGGCCAGTGGGCACGGTTTGCCCTCTCCATCCTGGCCTTTGTATATAAGGTGGTGGATATTGCTGCCCAGCCCACCACACAACCTATTCTTGGGTGCACCTGCAGGTGTTGCAGTCTGGACCAGCCCAGTCTATTCCCAGCCCCAGTACCCATGAGTGTCAGAGTGTTTCATGGTCATGCCCATCGCCAACCCTGGCTCTTAAGCAAACCAGGGGAAATTCCACAGGGGTGGGTCCACATACCCCCATAGAATCTGCCCCCAAAGTTCTCTTACAAGCTGGTTAGTGTCATGGCCCAGCCTAACGTGACCCATCTCTGTTTCAATACTCACTGGTACGTACTGTGATGTAGCCCTTTCAGGTAGGCCACCAGCCCTAGCTTTTCCTGCACCTGTGGTGGTGGTTAGTGGGGGTCAAACTAGCCCAACTCAAGTCTCCCACTTGATTGGGTGCATTAATCTAACTCAGAAGGTCCTCTAGCTTCCCTACCTTCAAACCACTCAGTCTCAGTGCCTTCATTTACCTGCAAGTACAGTGGACTTATCAGTGGAAATTCCTCAGAAGTTATTCCTCACTTGAGGCATACTCCCTCAGCAGTATTCCTTCCCTCAATTCCCCATATCTCCTTCCCTGAGCAATCCACAGTCCCTGTGCCCAGGAGTACATGGCTTCCCCAGGCTGGTCTTTCTAAGCCCAGTCTTCTGGTAAAGTGACATACTGGCCTGGAGCTCTGCCTGCCCAGCAGAGACCAAGATCATAGCTGGGTTCCCAGGGTAAATACGCTGGCACAGAGTCGGTATGCTGGTGCGTGCACAGGTCTGGGGCCTTACCTCTCCACTCACCTGGGACACAAGTGTGTGCGTGAGACCCCCAGGCCTGGCCCATGGGCACATTACACTAGCCCGGCTCCTTTCCCTCCCTCTTACCCACCATCCTTGGAACCAAAACACATGTGTGGTTTCAAGCCCACTCCATCAGCCCCCATCATGAGTCCGCAGAACTCATGGAAGAGAGCAAAGTTGGCTATGCAAAGGCAGAAGAAAGCCACCTGTGGCACTGGCTCCACAAAGGCAAAGGCTCCTGAAAATTTCTATATTCTACTCCGCCCTCAGCTCTGGATGTGTTGCTATATGAGTATTATCTATGTATTAACCTACATAATCTTCACAGAATTTTTTAAATTACTAATATTACCCATCTTAGAAGGATAAGACTAATGAAACCAGTGAAGTGGTATGGCAAACTAAGCTTTTGTCTACTGGTATCCACATCCTATGTGCACTGGTTCATGTCCTGACTGTTCCACTTCTGATCCACCTCCCTGCTTACAGCCTTGGACAACAGTGGAGGATGGCTCAAGTCCTTGGGCTCCTATACCCATCTGGGAGACTCAGAAGAAGGTCCTGGTTCCTGGCTTAGGATTGGCTCAACTCTGGCCTTTAGGGCTATTTGGGGAGTGAACCAACAGTGGGAAGATTCATTCATATTCTCCCTCTGTCTCTCTGTCTCTCTGTCTCACTCCTCTCTGTGACTAACTTTCAAATAAAAAAAAAAATATTTTTTTTTAAATTGGGAAACTAAAGCATAATGATACTTAGTAATTTAACCTGATATACCTGATATATGACCCAATTAAAAACACTGGGCTGTAGCCTGCCTATTTAGAATAGCACCTGCAGAGGGAGTTCAGACGGGTAACTCTTGGCATTTAGAGACAACCTAGAATAATCTCTTTAGAGCCAGAAATAATTTTATGCTACTTAGATTTGCATATAAAGGCCCCAAATGAACAATTTCTTTGGAATGTTTTTGCACTTTATACTCCTGAAGGACCTGATTTCCAGATTTGACAAAGGAACAACAAGCACTTTCCCCCCCTCTTCCTGGTCTTGCCATATATCTAAGGTTATCTCTGAGAAAATATGCATTTCTCTTTCCACTTCAACTCTCAGCTTAATTATAATGACCTTAACCGCGGTACAATTTTTAAAATAAATTCCCAGCATTTTAGCACCAGCTTAGAAAAAAAAAAAAAAAGACGATTCGAGACAAACAAATGCTTCCCACCCTGCGTTTAAACAATTTCCTAGATGACACTGATAAATAAAAAAAAACAAGAAAATAGGGCAACAGATGAAGCTCTCACACAGAGGAATTTCAAGTAATTGTGAAGCTATTCTGCCCTCAGAGAGGATGGGCCTAACTTCGCAGTGCCACACCCTGGCCTGTGTATGCTGAAATTCTTCCAAAGAGTAGCACATGGAATGGGGTGGAAAAGTCTACAGTGGAGAAACTCAACAAGCACTTATCTTGGCAAGGTGAAAAAAATTAGCATCAGTAGTGATAAGCCTACCATGCCCATATTATTCACCGCTGGCACATTGTGATGAGAAGGGGACTATTTTTTTTTTTCACCCAAAAAGTGCATAACCTCAGTCAACGTCAGGTTAAGCTCCAAGGAAGGGATGTTTGATAAAATGACTGATGAGAAGGCTTTAAAACTGTCGAGGGGGGCCCAGCGCGGTGGCGCAAGTGGTTAAAGGTCCTCGCCTTGCACGCCCGGGATCCCATATGGGCGCCGGTTCTAATCCCGGCAGCCCTGCTTCCCTTCCAGCTCCCTGCCTGTGGCCCGAGAAAGCAGGGCCAAAGCTTTGGGACCCTGCACCCGCGTGGGAGACCCAGTAGAGGCTCCTGGCTTCGGACTGGCATAGTATCGGCCCGTTGCGCTCACTTGGGGAGTGAATCATCGGACGGAAGATCTTCCTCTCTGTCTCTCCTCTCTGTATATCTGCCTTTCCAATGAAAATAATAAAAATAAATCTTCAAAAAAAAAAAAAAACCTTTCGAGGGAACTAAAAGCAAAAACGGGCTGAAGAACCACCACAGTCCAGGATCTAAGGGGCAGAGGGTGGATATAGTGTGACACGGCATTCTGGACAGAAATGAACATCAGGTCACAACCTAGCAAGACCTTAGCGGAATGCGGGTTTGCGGAATGCGGGTTTCTGACAAAATGCACACGCACACCCACGAGCGTGTCTCCTCCTCTCCTTCAGGTTACTAGGAAGTTCGGGGTGCCCTGAGGTACAGCACAGCCTCCTGCTTTGGTGGCACCCTTTAGCGGGTCCCAGACTGCTCAGCTTCTCGCCCAGCTCCCTGCTGGGGCTCCTGGGAAAGCAGCAGAGGTGGCCCAAGGGTCTGAGCCCCTGCACCCACAGAGGGAGAAGCTCCGGACCGCAGGCTTTCGCGGCCTTTTGGGGAGTGAACCAGCTGACGCAGAATGGATAGCTCGCTCTCCCTAATTCGGTCATTGAAATAAATCTTAAAAAATAAAAAGCTTGGCAGGGAAGAATACATCAAAAGAGTCCCTGACACAAATAAAACACTAGAACCAAGCTCCCTCCCCTCTAGCCTTTTAGGTCACCCCGCCCCCACCTTTCCTCCTCAGGTGTTGTCTTTCCGGTCGCTCTACCGATGCCTACGTGACGCGCGTGCGCAGCATGGATTCGACGATCCTTCGCATCGACGCGCTCGAAAGCAGCTAGCCGAGCCTGGTTGCTCCCCGCGAAGACGCTGCTGTGTTTTCGCCGCCGCCATTACCGCGGCGGGAAGAGTCTGCCTTCTGAGACAGCTGGAGGAGGCGGTGGTGACTGGTACGGAAGCCTAGCGCTCGCGTTGGCTCCTGCGGGGTCTCCCGTGTTGGAGCCACAGCCCTGAACAGTACCCCCACGCGGAGGGACTCCTGTGGCCCCGCACGCTGGCGTTGAGTGCCTTTCTGCTTGCTCATCCCAAGGAACTCGGTCTGAACAGCTCGGAGCTGTGGCCGCACAGCCCGGCCGGGTGTCACGCCTGCCGCGACGGTCCTGGGGCCCCGGGCGACCCTGGGGGTCCTCGGGGGGCTCCGGCGGCCCGGGAGGAGCTAGGGGGGCTCCGGGCGGCCCTGGGGGAGCTGGGGGATCGGGAGGAGCTGGGCGCTTGTGCCCACCCGCGACCGCCGTCGGTACTCCCGAGTCGTTCTGGGGGGGCGCTCTGGGGGGTCCTCGGGGGGCTCCGGGGGGAGCTGGGGGCTCCAGGCGGTGCTCGGGTGGAACCACGGGGTCCTCGGGGGCTCCGAGCCGTTCTGGGTGGCTCCGGGCGGCCCTGGGGAGTCCTCGGGGGGCTCGGGGAGGCCCTGGTGGGAGCCAGGGACCTGTGCCCACACCAGCGGGTGTGGGGGTCGGGCATGGACTTTGGTCCTGTCCCGCACGGGACACGCCCAGGTGGAGATCGTGGACAGGATCCGGGCTGTCTGCTTAGAGTTCGGTCACCCCCAGCCTGTTTTCTCCTTTCCCAGGAGTTACTTTACAGAAGGGGGTATTCCACATCCGATTTCTGCGCTCGACATGGCCAATGTGAGTAAGTCCTCCTGAAGTTATTGTTAGAAAGTGTCTCTGTTTTGCAGCACAGGACTTGTTGCACAGAGCCCATAATAACACGGGTGGACTCTGACTGATTACATCACACTCTATACACAGAGGGTCATATGGGATAAGGGAGGAGGTACTGAGCTTATCAACAAAAGCTGTCAACTGTTTCTATGCTTATGTTTGGAACTCCCTTTGTTTTGTATATTCCACCAAGTGTTCTCAATCACATGATGTCCACTAAACTGTTCTCATACAAATGATATCCAATCAGTTATACAAAAGGTATCCATTCCCTTGTTCTCATACAGATATTATCCAATCAATTGTAATCCTGTGCCCTCTGACCTTCCAGGGTCACAATATCCTTCTACAAGGAAAGAGCAAGTGGTTATGAGGGCCTTGAGGCTGGCCTGTGACACTGAGTACCTCCAAAGTGTGGAAGACACAGTGCGAAATGCTGCTGTCCTGCTTTGCGGGGAGCACAGGCCATTTACATCCACGCTGCCGTCTTTGTCTACATGTTTATGTCAACGTGTACTGCGAGCATCCTTTCAGTATTTCTTTAAAGACGTTGTTTCAGTAAATAGGTAAAATATTGAAGCCACTTTTGATCTCCTTCAGTGTGAGGGAGGACTTTCTGAATCCAACAAAATGAACTCAGGAGCATGTAGTGTTCCCAAACAGGCAAGATCCTACTGTAGGAGTTCCCATGGTGGGGTGGGAGGAGTGAGAAGGCCTACTGCTTAGAAGGCTTGGGAAAAGACAAGTGAAGAGTCAGAACCTGGTGACCAGGGGGTGGGAGAGTGGGACACTTAATGGGTTGAGCTTTTAACTTGAGTTTTGAAATGGATGCTCCCTGGGAGGATACAGATGTAAGTAAGGAGGATAAGAGGTGTGTTTAGAGCTTTCCCACCTTTTTCAGAAATTAAGTTGTCATTCCTGCCTGCTGAAGTGAAAGCTGTGGAAGAAATCAATGGGGAGAAGTTGAAGAACCTTAGTATTAAAGTCCCAACCATTTGTTCATGGCTCATGGCTGCTAAGAAACTGTGTGAGCTTGGAAGCTAAACAGCCTCTGTGACCTTTAGCACTGGTGGGCCCCAATTGCTTATGGATCGGGACCCACCTAAGTGATTATCTCATAGGTGGCTCCAAGGCATGGGCTGTCCAGCTGAGATAGGTTGAGAATGTGTGGTATTTCCCCTCACCTTGCAGGCTATTGTGGACTGCCCCTATAAAAACCCTATGAATGTTCTGTTCCAGGCCACATTCCCAGTAAGGGGTATTGTGGCTGGCCGGCTGGCCGGTTGGTCAGTGAGCTGCCTGCTCTCAACCAGGACCCAGGCTCAGCTGTGCTGAGCTTGAATAAACCATCCTTGTGCACTTGGATCGACTTCAGACTCCTGGTGATTTCTGCGGATCTCAAAATCTGGGCACAGCAAAGTTTAAAGGTGTAACAAATAATAAGCATGGGTAGCTAGTCTGAGATAGGTTTTTTTTTTTTGTTTTTAAAGATTTATTTCTATTACTTTTTCATTGGAAAGGCGGATATACAGAGAGGAGAGACAGAGAGGAAGATCTTCCGTCCGATGATTCACTCCCCAAGTGAGCGCAACGGGCCGATACTATGCCAGTCCGAAGCCAGGAGCCTCTACTGGGTCTCCCACGCGGGTGCAGGGTCCCAAAGCTTTGGGCCATCCTCGACTGCTTTCCCAGGCCACAGGCAGGAAGCTGGAAGGGAAGCGGGGCTGCCGGGATTAGAACCGGCGCCCATATGGGATCCCGGGCGTGCAAGGCGAGGATCTTTAACCACTTGCGCCACCACGCCGGGCCCTGAGATAGGTTTTAAAATGGATGTTTGTCAGGCAGTAACCTGCACAGGAAGCAAGTATTGTTTAAAAAGAAAATAGTATATAGTGCTTTTAAGGAAACAATTAATTCATATACACTAAAATGGTAATAAGTGACTTGACTCTAAGATTTATTTATTTTTTGGGCCCAGCGCAATAACGTAGTGGTTAAAGTCCTTGCATGCGCCGGGATCCCATATGTGCGCCAGTTCTAATCCTGGCAGCTCCACTTCCCCTCCAGCTCCCTGCTTGTGGCCTGGGAAAGCAGTTGAGAATGGACGAAAGCCTTGAGACCATGCACCTGCTCAGGAGACCCAGAAGAAGCCTCTGGCTCCTAGGTTTGAATCAGCTCAACTGCAGCTGTGTAGTATTTGGGATGTGAATCATTGGATGGAAGATGTTCCTGTCTGTCTTTCCTCCACTCTGTATATCTGACTTTCCAAAGCACCTAGGGTTCAAGTACTGTCTCTACTTCCAATCCAGAGCTTCTGGCTAAATCGTGTTCTGGGCAGCAGACTGGTAGCTGGAGCCTTAGGCCCGTGTGGTGACTTGGGTTGAGTTTTGACCCCCAGCTTCAGCCTGGCACAGCTTTTGCTGTTGCAGACATTTGTGGCGAGAGCCAATGTATGATAGCATGTATTCTCATGTGGTCTCACTCTGCCTCTCAGACTAATCAATTTGAATTTAAATTGAAGAAAATGTTCATATATTATTGGTCTTCCTATCTTGAACCTTTGTACGAGATTATTTGGAATTTTAATTTTTTAATTGCATTTAGATCCTGAGTTACCTTCAGCTCTTGGCCTTGTCATAGATTGGCTTCAGTTGATGTGGACATTGGGAGTGTGAACCAATGTGTGGGATCTAGTGCTTACATGCTTGCTCTCATTCACTCACTCAAATTAATACTTTTATATGTACATTTTCCCAGTATATTTCTGTTTCTTCAAAACCCAGTAGGTATAAACTTTATGAAATGTTTTTACCTACTTCCCCAGGAGTCTTTCTCTTTAAGATTTATTTATTTTATTTATTTTTTTTAATTGGAAAGTCAGATATACAGAGAGGAGCAGAAACAGAGAAAAATATCTTCCATCAGTTGGTTCGTACCCAAGTGTTCACAATGACTGAAGCTGTGCCAATCCGAAGCCAGGAGCCTGGAGCCTCTTCCAGGTCTCCCACACAGGAGCAGGGTCCCAAGTCTTTGGGCTGGCCTCAACTGTTTTCCCAAAGCACAAGCAAGGAGCGGGGTGGGAACCGGGGCTGCCGAGACTAGAACCAGTATGTATAAGGTGAGAGCTTTAGCCACTGGACTTTTTTTTTTTTTAATTAGTTTTGTTTGAAAGGCAGGATTAGAAGGGAGAAGAGGCGAAGAGAGAAAAATTTTCGATCTGCTGATTCACTTGCCAAATGGCCACAACAGCCAGGGCAGGGTCAGGAACCTGGAACTTTCTCAAACTCTCATGTAGGTGGCAAGGGCCCAAACTCCACTTGGGCTGTTATTTGCTGCTTTCCCAGAATCCTTAGCAGGGAGCTGAATCAGAACCAGAGCAGCCAGGGCAAGAACCAGCATGCTTATTGGATGCCTGCACTGGAGGAAGCAGCTTAATAGATCACGCCATGGTTGGGGCAGTGGTTTTCATGGGCCTCCAGTATTTGTTCATTCATTATTCAAAGCTACAGGGGTGGGGGATGAGGAGCAGTCTTCCTTCTGCTATTTCATTCCCCAGATAGCCACAATGACTGTGCCAGGCTGAAGCCAAGAGCTTCATTTGAGTCTCCCATGTGGGTGGCGGGGCCCAAACACTTAAGCCATCTTTTGCTGCTTTTCCTCAGCCATGAACAGAGAGTTGGAACCTAAATGGAACAGTCACGACACCAACTAACAACATGGGTTAGTTAATAAACAAGCTGAGTTTACCCTAACCCCCCTCATCACCACCACCAAGGACTCTTAATTGCTTATCTCTTAATAGGATTTCACAGTTGATAGAATATTTTTTTTTGTATACCTTTTTTGCAAAACTAAAAATTGTTGATTAATGTTAAGAGCCAGAGTTTGAGCATTTGGGGGCTGTCGGTTACATCTGTGTTGCAACTACTTCAATCTTTCCCTTATGTTGAGAGAGAGCAATCATAGATTGACTGCTTAAATGAATGGTATGGCTATGTTATAGTAAATCTATTATCTATTAGAACAGTAGGCTGCATTGTGAAATAGTGTACCTATACAACTCTCAGTGGCCACAAAGGTTAATAACAAGGCTAGTGTCTGACCAGAGTTGAGCTAGAAATTGCTGCGTAAGGAGACTTGTGAAATTTTTGTATGTGTAAGGCTGTGGTAGCCTTTGTGTAATATTGTAATTTGCACAGATTTTGTAAGAACTCTGTTGTCAGGCAAGTGAGCCTAAGGACCAACCCCCTTCGTGACTTTCTGGGTACATTTATCTTGGTTTGACAAAAGTGACTCTGTCGGTTCTAACATTGTCCATTATTTTTAATCCTGGTACACAGCGGATATTCAGTAAAAGTAAAGCTCAGTATTATGATTTGCAGAAAATGTCTGTGTCATAACATTATTATCTAGAAAAGTAATTTTTAACTTGTGTATTGTTCTCAGGTGCTTTGTAACAGAGCCAGACTAGTTTCCTATCTCCCAGGATTTGGCTCCTTGGTTAGGAGGGCTATCAACCCCAGAGCTTTCTCAACTGCGGGCTCCTCGGGCTCTGATGAGTCTCACGTGGCTGCTGCACCTCCAGATGTATGTAAGTAAGGGTTACTGCTACTTAATGTCGCAAAACATTCTAAGTTGTGTTTCCTTTAATATTTCTTCTTGGGTTTTTAGAAATACTTTTTCAGTTTTTATTCCATTGAAAATAAATCAAGGCTTTACATATATATTTATACCAGAAAGCTACAATTACAGAAGGGTGAAAAAAGAACAAACACAGATGCTCCTTGACTTATGATACAGCTTTTTAAAAATTAAAAATACCTGTAAGTCAAAATACATCTAATACACCTAACCTAACATCATAGTCCAACATCACAGAATTCTGTAAGAATGTCAGTAATGTACCCACATGCATAGCACTAGATGCTGCACCATAGGTATATTGGTAGGCAGGAAAAGATAAAAATTCACAATTTAAATATAGTTTCTAATGAATATATATTGCTTTGCACTGTTGCAAAATGGGTATCGTCCGTACTGGTTTCCAAAGCTTATTTTCTTGAACTTCAGTCTCTTTCTATCTCCAGCCATACGCAATCTCCTTGAAACATTTCTCCTGTTCACCTACGTTGCCTCTTCCTACCATTATTTCCTAAATTTATGTAGCTAGCTGTTATATAAATTAGTCTTTATTGAATCAGTAACTTACCTACTATGTATAAAATCTGTATCTTTGAATTCACTGTAAATATCACTATTAGGCTTATCATGCTAAATATTCTAATCCTGTCAGTTTCTTGATAAACTTTGTTTTTACTAGCAGTTCCTAAACTAACCTCAAACTATAAATCATTGTTCATGATTAAAGCAAAACAAACAAAAAGGCTAAATATTTCTGTGTTAAGTTTAAGAAATGCTACCTACCATATTCCTATATTAAAATTGATAATGCAATATTTCTGTGTTAAGTTTAAGAAATGCTACCTACCATATTCCTATATTAAAATTGATAATGCACACTAATATGTTAAAGACCATTAAAAACTTAAAGTGTCCAATAAATGTCATACATGGAATCATCTTTTCATGAAACTCGCTACTTGCAGTGGATTTGAAGTTCACTTGGGCATTCAGAATCTTCCATATTGCACCATCCCTGACTGATCTCCAAATAACTGTAGTTATCAAAAAAAAGTGATTTGCCCGTCAACCTATGCAAAGGATTGGTCTCCTGAATATATAAAGCATTTGTATAGATGAGTAGCAAGAAGAGCCCAATAAAAACCCAACAAGTACAATAAATGAAGATACAAGCAGACTTTCACATTAGAGGAACACAAATACCTGTGAACTATGGAAACTTCTTACAGATCCACTGTTGGTGGGAGGCACTTTCTGAAGAGAATCAGAAGATCTTAAATGTAGTCTTTTCTTCCAATTTTAGTATCTGTGCTGCCGAAGCGAGTACATTGTCTTTCAAAATCATGTTGTTCATAAATATCTTCATTTTATGACCTGATTAAAATTATAAGTAGCTATCTAGAGCTTTGTTAACTCGACACGATGTACCTTGGTATCATCTGGGAACTTGTTAGGAGAATAGACTCTAGAGCCCCACTTTAGGCCTGATAAATCAGAATCCACATGTCAGCAAGATCCTACATGTATCTTAAGTGGTTTTTTTGAAGTTTGTGAAACACTGAGTTAGGGTGGTTGTTTTGTGTTGGGGATTTTGAGATGGTGTCACAATCCAGTAAGAGCAGGTTTCCTGATTGTTGAATGATGGTGTCATACAGAAGTAATCAGGTGATACAACGAAGAGGGAGCCTTGTTTATGTAATCTTTTTCAGTTACTCAGCTCTGGCAGAGTATTGAGAAATAATTGTTTTTATTTCCAAGTAATGTGAACAGCAGTTGTCCCTTTGTTGTTCTGAACTAAAACCCTACTCTGAATAATTAGACTTTTTTTTTGGATCATTTAAATATTTTTTGTGTGTGTGTGTGTGCAAAATTTAGGTTTCTTTGTTTTTGCTCTTAAGGTTTGTTCTTGCTCTTACAAGTATGTTATCTGAACCTAAAATGACTTTGAAAAAATTTCTTCTGTATGAATATAAGGTAGTTTTCCATCATATCCTAAAGAATAATCAAAACAGGGCCCAGCATGGTAACCTAGTAGCTAAAGTCCTCACTGCGCATGCACCAGAATCGATGTGGCTGCCAGTTTGTATCTTGGCTCCTCCACTTCCCTTCCAGCTCCCTGTTTGCTGCCTGGGAAAGCAGTAGAGGACGGACCAAAACCATGGGACCCTGCACCCATGTGTGTGACTGGAAGAAGCTCCTGGCTCCTCACTTCTGATTGGCTGAGCTCCAGCCATTACAGCCACTTGGACAGCAGTAAAACAGTGAACAGGGGATCTTTCTTTCTGTCTTTCCTTCTCTGTATGTCTGCCTTTCCAATTAAAAAAAATTTGTTTTAAAGCAGCAGCAGCACAATCTCTTTGAGTTTTTTAGTGCTCTCAATTGTGAAAGGAAACCTGTTTTGTTGTTCTCTCTAGGCACGCGAACAGTGTGGCCTGATGAAACGATGGGACCCTTTGGACCTCAGGATCAGAGGTTCCAGCTGCCTGGAAACATAGGATTTGACTGCCACCTCAATGGCACTGCTTCACAGAAGGCAAACCAGACTGCTAAAGCTTTACCTGATGTTCTAGTGGAGCCCTTATCCAGTGAAAGACATGAGTTTGTCATGGCACAATACGTTAATGAATTTCAAGTAAGTTTTTCATATTGGTTTTTTTGTTTGTTTGTTTTCAGTTACAACAAATATGTTATAATCATTGAAAAGGTAAACGAAAAATCAAACTTAACTCTAGTATATACAGAAATGACATTTAAAATGTGATGGGTCCTATTTTGTATATAAAAGTAAAAATTTTTTTTACTTAGTTTTATAATTTTTAGGTAAAGTAATATCTTTTTATGATAATGACTTATTTCAAATATTGGTAAATGTGGATTACCAATTTAAATTTCACTTTTGTAATTGGCAATTATAATTTGAATATGGACTTAATTCCTGCTGCTTGTATGCCCCTGTAGCCATTTAGAAGTTTAAGGAAAGATTCCTGAAATTGTTCCAAGATAGTAAACTGAGAAGGAAAAGTTACGGCTGTTTTAAAAACAATATCTGAATGTTTGAGGGAAGAGTTCTTGAGTTTTATTTGATTTTTTTTTTTTTAACTAGCATTGCTCATTCTGAGGCAAAACCACATGAAATTCAGGGTGTTTGTCAATCCCTTTATGTTTACCATTTTTTCACATTTGTGATTTCTAGCTGAGTGCTTTTTTGGTTTTTGTTTTGTTTTGTTTTTTTCCCCTTGTTGGAAAGCCAGATTTACATAGAGAAGGAGTTACAGAAAGATAGAAAGATCTTCTACCTGGTGGTTCACTGTCCATGTGGCCACAACAGCTAGAACAGAGCTGAATTGATCTGAAGCCAGGAATCAGGAGTTGCTTCCGGGTCTCCCACACCAGGTACCAGGGTCCCAGGGCTTTGGACCATCCTCTACTGCTTTCTCAGGCCTCGGGAAGCTGGATGGGAAGTACATCAGCCAGGACGCGAACCAGCACCCATTTGGGACCCTGGCACGAGCAAGGCGAGGATTTTTATTTTATTTTATTTATTTTTTTTTTTCAAAGATTTATTTATTTGATTGGAAAGGCAAGTATACAGAGAGGAGAAGAGACAGGAAGATCTCTCATCCAATGGTTCACTCCTCAAGTGGCCAATCCAAAGTCAGGAGCCTCTTCCAGGTCTCCCACATGGGTGCAGGGTCCCAAAGCTTTGGGCTGTCCTCGACTGCTTTCCCAGGCCACAAGCAGGGAGCTGGATGGGAAGTGGATCCTCCAGGCACCCATATGGGATCCCAGCGCGTTCAACGCGAGGACTTTAACGCCTGAGCTATCATGCTGGGCCCGCAAGGCGAGGATTTAACCACTGGACCATTGCTCAGGTCCCATGCCTCTGAGTTTTTTTATCAGAACCATATTATTAGCAGCAATAATATCCCTCACAATTATGATGAGTTACATATATAACCAGAATTTGGGATTCATTTGACTGCCTCTGTGTTTTTGTCTCAAGTGTTTTTGTATATTGGCTCCTTGTTTCTCTTCTGCCTCAATGAAATTATGCATCTCAGTTTTTTTTGTCCTTCACACTCATTTAAATAACTTCTTGGTCACTTACACCCTTCGCTTCTAACACAGGGTATGTTTTATAATTCCTAACTTGCTGCTTCTATTTCTGACATGCCGTGGCATGGCATTTCTCTGCCAACCAAACATAACTGATTTTATTCCTACATTATTGGTGTCTTTTCAGTTTTCTGCCAGAATCTAAAGGCTCTTTACATCATCTGGATTCTTAGAGACATTATCCTATGAGGGACTGAGGAGTTAAATAAACCTGGGCTCAAAGGTTGGCTTTATCTCTGACTTTATTCTGTGAACCTGAGGAAGTTGTCTTTTTGGGCCTCAGTTTCTTTATTCATAAAATGAGGATAATATGCCTATCCAATAGGACTTCTGTGAGGATTAAGTATAACTGTGTGTATGAGATGCATGAATTCCCTTTAGATTAAATGAAAAAGTTAAAAAAAAAATTCATGTCACAGCTTTGAACACTTCCCTGTATCCCACCACTTCTTTATCTCATTATAATCCAACCACAACTTATTTATTTATTCATTTACTTATTAATATATGATTGTGTGCCTTTATACTGTTACTGGATCTTCTGTTTTTCCTTCTGAATTCCTGGTTTACATTCCACTTGTTCTTTATCTATCATATAAGCACACTAGATAATAGGTAGCTCAGATATTACCATTTCATCTGTTTCCTGATTCCGCCCAGCAAAGCAAATTCCTTCCTCATCTGAACGACTTTCACCTTAACTCTGTAGAACTCTCCATATTCTGTTGAATTGGTTTCTCTATGCTCAGTTTTCCTCTTCTAGATCTGTTATACCTGAGAGTGAAGACTAAATTTTCGTTTTCATTTTCATTTGCTCCTGTCATAATAGCTTAGCCCTGAGAGGCTCCCAGTAATTTTCAGTTGAATAAGCCACCTGTATTTACTGTAGGAGAAGCTATGCTAATGAATCATGGTATTACACAAGTTAGCATTATAATTCCCATTTTATAGATGATAACATAGAAGAAAAGATAGTTAGATATCACAAAATATGAAAAGACATCATGAGAGAGTTAAATCTCTCTGTATTACCCAATTTCAGTTCATGATGTGTTGGAATATCAATATATGTTCAAGTATTCTGTTTCAAAATTTTTTTAGAATTTTCAAATATTTCAGAATGTTTATAGAAAACATTATTTTACCTTCCAGTTAGATTAGAATTTATTTTAGAAATCCTTTCAACATAAAACTTCGTGATGGTCATAATTTGATTTGAACTCAATTATTTTCACTTATATATATATATCTCCATTTCTTCATAGGGCCGTGATACACCTGTTGAACAAGAAATCAACAGTGCAGAAACTTACTTTGAAAGTGCCAGAGTAGAGTGCGCGATCCAAACGTGTCCAGAACTGCTGCGAAGAGGTGTGTTGTACTTTATGTGCCAAAACACTGTGCCGTACCAAATCATATACAGGAATTGCAAATGCTTTGTGCCTTATATGTTAATGTGGGCAGATAAAATTATGTGGTCAAGACAGAAGCATTCATCTTCTGACATCTCACATTCTGTTGCTAGTAGAATTTATTAAAGTAAATTTTTTATTGTAAAGTCAGGGAGGAGGAGAAACAGAGAAGATCTTTCCTCAGTCCAATGAATGATTCACTCCCCCAAGTGGCCGCAATGTCTGGAGCTGAGCCAATCCAAAACCAGAAGCCCGGAGCCTGCTGCAGGTTTCCCAGGCCACAAGAGGGAGCTGGATGGGAAGCTGGGCTGCCTGATAAAGGCCATATGGGATCCAGGGTGTGCAAGGCGCCCATATGGGATCCAGGGTGTGCAAGGTGATCATTTCAGCTGCTAGGCTACCACACTGGACCAAAAATGGTAGAATTTTTAATAACCTTTCTCTCAAGCTCAAGTCCGTTTTACTCCTGGGTCATTATTGCATATATAATTTCATAAGCTAGTAAATAATTCTGGGAAAAATCTTAGTAATAACCTTTTTTAAAAAACAATTATTTTAATCCCCAAAACATGTAACCCTGTTTATTCATCTAAACTATTGGCGTTGTATGTCAGCTCATCCAACAAAAGCAGCTGTGAAAAAAACTAAAATTCATTTTTTCAAAAATAATACACATTTATAAAAGTAATATTATAATGATTTAGCCTGATTGTTTAAAGTATTTTTATATAGTATTTTTTTCCACAAACCAAATTATTTCTTCTTTTTTTTTTTTTAAATTTTATTTGCAGATTTTGAATCACTGTTTCCAGAAATGTCTAATAGCAAACTAATGATTCTGACTGTAACACAAAAAACTCAGAATGACATGACTGTTTGGAGTGAAGAGGTGGAAACTGAAAGAGAAATGCTCTTAGAAAAGGTAATTAATTCAATTATTTATTGTTTTATTTTGGTCAGATTTTTGTACCATTGAACCACACAGTTTTAAAACAGTTAATCTCATCTTCTACCCTTTATCCATTCTTTATCCATTAAAATATTTTAATTCTGGAGACTTTGTATGTATCTGTTTCAGGAAATTATAAAAGTACAGTAAAAACTAACCAAAAAATAAAATACTGTGCTACCGCTGTCTCTCCCTCTTTCTGTAAATCCTCCCCGCTCATCTACTAGTTTAATTCATGTCAAATAAAGGAGTAAATGGTAACAATGGAAAGTATGGTGATCATGCCCACATTTTTTTTTCCTCTTGCTGTTTAAACCCAAAAATATATTTGGATACTTTTTTAATAGCATGATATGCAGCTATAATTCATTCTGTAAAACACGACTAAAAATGTTTAATTTCCTTAATTTTTTAGGTTGAAAACAAACTTGCCTTTACAAGCAGTACGATAGTTTAAAAAAAGTCTTTGTACATGTTTTTATGAGTACTAATCTCTATAAATTCCTGTGTAGAGAGTCGCTGAATCAGAGGATTTTTACATTTAAAATTTTTATAGACACTGCCAATTTGGCTACCGAAAAGATTGTTCTAATATGTGGTTATCACCCTAACATGCATTAGGCGTTAACATTCTTTTCATTTTTGTCTGTCTGGGAAGTGGTAAGTGGTATTTTACCATCTTATGTTTTAGAACCTGTATAATTATTTTTCTCGTAAGAGTTTGGTACTGGATTCTAGCAATCTCTTTGTAAGACAGAAATATTCCTCTGCCTGTTTGACAGGCCAAAAGTGACTCAAGAGCATCGAACTTTAAGTTGAAAACTCCTTTCCTGATTTCCTTGCAACATAGTGTTAAGAATTATTTTGTATTTTTTTAGAATTGGATATCTGGTCCTCCTCATTTATAGCAACATTGTAATTTCCATATTCCTACCAAAAAAGAAATTGCAAAAAAGGCCTAAGACATTCTCTAAGGATATCTGAATTTAGACAATTGGGATTTAAATGGGCAGTAACTAGCAATAAACACTTTGTCTACATATGAGTCTAAGGCTTAGTGCTTATCACTGCCATGGAACCATTAGGGACCTCTCGCAGTTGCACTGCAAGATAGCCCTAAGGTATGATGGGTTAGTTTCTGAGCTAAGCTCTAACTGATTCTAGTGTGCTTTTAAGTCAGATTCTGATAACTGGTTTCAGGACTTTGAAATGACAACATCCTTGTTATCGAGACTTTTTTAAAAATAATGACTAAAGCTGTTTCACTATGAGGAAAAGATACATTATTGTGAATATATTAGTGATTATTTTAGAACCATACTTAGTATGGTATATACCTAATTCTAATTTTTTCCAGCAGATGTCAGTATTTGATCTTGATGAGCAAAAATTTTTAGGGTCCAGTGCCATGGCCTAGCGGCTTATGTCCTCACCTTGAAAGTGCTGGGATCCCATATGGTCACCGGTTCTGATCCTGACAGCTCCACTTCCCATCCAGCTCCCTGCTTGTGGCCTGGGAAAGCAGTCGAGGATGGCCCCAAAGCCTTGGGACCCTGTACCCAGGTGGGAGACCTGGAGGAAGTTCTTGGCTCCTGGCTTTGGATTGGCTCAGCTCCGGCCGTTGTGCTCACTTGGGGAGTGAATCATTGGACAGAAAAGTTTCCTCTCTGTCTCTCCTCTCTGTGTATCTGAATTTCCAATAAAAATAAATAATCTTTTAAAAAAATTATGTACTTGAAAGGAGAGTAACAGCAAGAGATCTTCCGCTACTGATTCACCTCCCCAAGGACCTGGGTCGAAGTGAGAAGTCTGAAATTTCCATGTGAATCTCCTGTGTGGGTGGCAGGGGCCTAAGTTTTCCGGCCGTCCTCCACCATCTTTCTAAGTGCATTGGCTAGGAGCTGGATCAGACGCAAAGCAAACAATATTCAACCCCCTGCACCACTTTGTTTTCAGCTGATTCTCTTAAGATTATCATCTCATCTTAGTGTTGGTTACTAATGCTTCATTACTTGTGCTTCTGATAAAGCTGACAGTGACATAGACTTTAGCATGGAAAAGCTAAAACTGTGGTACAGGTTCGTGGTATGTAGTGATTATGTGCTGTGGTATACAAAAGATACATAGAGAATACAGAATCCTTTATTGTCATGTTCCTTTTCAGAAATGTTTCATGAAGTCTTTTGAAGAACACATAAATATGTTTTGAAACAGCTATCATTTAAACTGATGAGTGATTCAAATCCTTTGACTCCATTTTATTTTCCTTTTATTCATTCCTAACACCTTCATAATGATATAAAATAAGCAACTACAATTTATTATTTAGGGTAAATTCAGGAACTGATAATATAGAACTGATTAGAAATATTCTATAAAGTATAAAATAATTTAGAAGAAAACAGAAAATTAAGACTAAACTAAGAATTAAAATGTTATGCTAGCCATTAATCTTTTGGAATGGTAAGTTTTCGCAACTTGTTTCTAATTTGTTTTTGGTTTTGGTTTTTTTTTTTTAATGCTACTGAATTCTTTTGTAAGCCGAGATTCATTTTAAAAGTTGTTTTAAAATCAGGTAATCTGTAGGTGCTTTCTTGAACATACTATTTGTGCTGTTTTTATCCAGTTCATCAGTGGTGCTAAGGAAATTTGCTATGCTCTGCGAGCCGAAGGCTATTGGGCTGACTTTATCGACCCGTCATCTGGTTTGGCAGTGAGTAATTAAATTTAGTTTGAAAGCCAAATTATATAAGTGAATTTTATTATAAAATTATTATTATAACCTTGGTAAAAAATAGATCATTGGTGGTATTTAGATATTGCAGTTAAACCCAGGAAGTACTATTAGAGGTCAGTTGCATTCAGAAGTTTTTGGTTTTTTTTTTTTTTTTTTTTAAAGATTTATTTTATTTTTATTGGAAGGACAGCTATACAGAGAGGAGAATCTTCCATCCAATGATTCACTCCCCAAGTGAGCGCAACGGCCAATCCTCTGCCGATCCAAAGCCAGGAGCCTCTTCTGGGTCTCCCACACGGGTGCAGGGTCCCAAAGCTTTGGGCCGTCCTCAAATGTTTTCCCAGGTCACAGGCAGGGAGCTGAATGGGAAGTGGGGCCGCCGGGATTAGAACCGGCTCCCATATGGGATCCCGGGCATGCAAGGCGAGGATTTTAACCACTTGCGCCACCGCGCTGGGCCCCAGAAGTTTTGAGAGACCTTCATAGTCAGTTCTGTTTCTCCATCACTGCAACTTTTGTTTTATTTAACCACAGTAGTCATCCTTGCTAGTTATTAATAAGCCTTGGTGTTATTTGATTTCTGGTGGTATGTTTACTATTTTTGAGCTGAAAATTAGACTTCAGTGTAGTTTAATTTCTGAAAGGAAGAAAGGTTAAAGTAGTAAAATAAATATTTACAAGGATAATTATTTTAGAAATTACTGTTTGTAGGTTATACTTTGAAGAAAATAGCTTTACAATAATTGTGGTCACAGTTTCAGTTCTAGATGTATCGTTCAGTTACAAGTAGTAATAAAATCATTTTTTGAATCTAAGATAGAAATATGTACTATTTGTTCTCAAAGGAAAGTAAGGTACAAATTATGACAGAAATGAAAAACTGGGCTTTAGCTTCCTTAAAATGGAAACAATAGTGAACTTCTCTAAGATTCATTTTGTCTTTAAAAGTTATATAATATTACACATTTGATTTGAAGCACAGAATTTGCTATATCTTTTAGCTTTTCTAGGTAATTGAGGAAGGTAGTTCAGCTGTTGAACAGACCTTTTTAATGCTTGATTTTAAAAGTCTGGATTATTGGTAGGGATGTAATCATGTTTACATGGGAAGTATTACCATAATGCCTTCTAATGAAAATATTACTTTATTTCTTCCAGTTTTTTGGACCATATACAAACAACACTCTTTTTGAAACAGATGAACGCTACCGACATTTAGGATTCTCCGTCGATGATCTTGGCTGCTGTAAAGTGATTCGTCACAGTCTCTGGGGCACCCATGTGTTTGTAGGAAGTATATTCACTAATGCAACACCAGACAGCCATATTATGAAAAAATTAAGTGGGAACTAGCAAGAATGTCAGTTTATTTGCGGTACCGTTTGTATGTAATAGATTGATTGATAAACTCTGTCAAGGACTCCAGTTTTAAAATATACTTATTTGTAGGTATTTATTTTAACATTTCTGAATTAGCAAGATTGACAATTGATTTGTGGTATTTAAATTTCCAAATTCATGTTGAGCACATCCACATTGCACAGAGTTTGGCGATTAACATGTAGTCTGGGTATGGTCTCCTCTTACTCCTCCCCTTTATTGGAAAAGCTTCAATTTTAATTATTTTTCTCCAAAAATAAATCATACTTTTGGTTATGATAATGTGTTTTTTCATTACAACATTTTACTGATTTTAAAGATCCTTGAGAAGCTCCAAGATGTTTTTGAATAACACAGTTGAAAACTATAATCCAAAAGATTTCCCCATTTGTTAAACATTCTAATGCAGTCTTATTTTTAAATCATGCAAAAGTAATATAATATGTCTTTATGTAAATAAAAAGTATATAAATGCTACACATGCAAAAAAACTAACTCCTGAGATGACAGATAAATACAGTTTATTTTCCATTAAAAGTGTGTTCTTGTTTCTATAACGTGTGCGATGGATGGAAATTGCATGATTTTTTTTTTTAAAGATTTATTTTTATTATTTTTTTATTGGAAAGGCGGATGGATATACAGAGAGGAGGAGAGACAGAGAGGAAGATCTTCCGTCCAATGATTCACTCCCCAAGTGACCCCAACGGCCGATGCCATGCCGATCCGAAGCCAGGAGCCTCTTCCAGGTCTCCCACGCGGGTGCAGGGTCCCAAAGCTTTGGGCCGTCCTCGACTGCTTTCCCGGGCCACAGGCAGGGAGCTGGAAGGGAAGCGGGGCTGCCGGGATTAGAACCGGTGCCCATATGGGATCCCGGGCGTGCAAGGCGAGGATCTTTAACCACTTGCGCCACCACGCTGGGCCCAATTGCATAATTTTATATAAGTGCCTCATTGGGACAGAGTCTGTTTTAGAGCTATATACCTTAAGAGAATTATCATTCACTTGCTTGGCTTTTGCCAATAGTAGTAGAAAGATTTTGTAGCAAGCACAACAGCTCAACTGGCTAATCCTCTGTCTTGTAGTGCTGGCATCTCATGGGTGCTGGTTCATGTCCTGGCTGCACCACTTCCAGCTAGATTCCTGCTTATAGCCTTGGAAAGCAATGGAGGATGTCCCAAAGCTGTAGGATTCTATACCCATGTGGGACACCCAGAAAAGGCTTCTGGCTCCTGCCTAAAGAACAAACAAATTTTTTTTTTATTGATCACATTGCATTATGTGACACAGTTTTATTGGCATTGGGATTCCTCCCATCCCTCCCCAAACCCTCCCCCCATGGTGGATTCCTTCACCTTGTTGCTTTACCACAGAAGAACAAACAAATCTTAAAAGAAAAAGAAAAGATCTCAGAAAAAAAAAACATAACTGGTATGAAATGAATTAACTGAAGGAGATAACTTTCTATATTTTTAATCAAATGCATATTTTTCAAAGGTTTGCATAAAGGTGACCTGCTTTTAATCACTTGATAATGGATATTATAATGTAACCAGCAACAACTACAAAGTTTTCTGTAATTATAAAGAAGATAATCCATGATTCCCATAACATTGTAAAATGTGTATACTGGAGTGTGTGGGGGGGTAGGGTAGAGACATGTCACAGATGCTTGAGCAGTTTATATGTGTGTAACTGGCATCCAGACGTCACCCCTCAGAGGTTCATCCTGCTCCCTCGCGGGTAGCTGCTCTCCCAAGGCTGACTGCTGGTGGGTCTGCATAACATACTAAAATGCTTTTATCTGTTCTTATGCTTTCACATACATATATAAAAGCATATAAAATGTTCACTTTTGTGTCAGACCTCATTTACATTGTGGGAGATAAGCTTGTTGTGCATCATTATAGATAACTTGAGAGAGCTTTTGTTTTCTCAGTGATATCAAATTTTGGCTTTTTTTGCCCCTAAAGAAAATTCAAAAATATAAAGTGTTTTTTTTTTTTACAATTTTTTTCATTTTTTAAAGATTTATTGATGATTTAAAGGCAGTTACAGAGAGAGGCAGAGGTCTTCATCTACTGGTTCCGTTCCCAAATATCCACAGTAAGTGAGCCTGGGATGGGCCAAGATTAGAAGCCTGGTGCTTCTTCAGGGGCTCCCGCGAGGATGCAGATGCCCAGGCACTGAGCCAGCCATATGCAGCTTTCCCAGGCACGTTAGGGGAACTGAGTCGGTAGTAGGGCAGTCAGAACGAGAACTAGTGTCCATAGTGCCAGCTTCACAGCAGTAACCCTGGGTCTGGAAACAGTTTTGATCACCCTAACTGGGGAACAATGTGTGTGGGGAATAAATAAAGTCGCAACATTAGCTGAGTGGACACCAGTAGCTGCCAGAACATCCCAGGATGCAAAGTTCACAGGGCCATGATTGGTCTCAGTATTTCTGACATGCAGATTTCTTAGGTGTTTCCTACCTTGTATGTTCTGAGCTACATGCCTTTGAAGGTTCAACATTTACATTAACAATTCAGAAGTGCCTTTCCCCTCTAAATGACCATTCTGTCTGGAGGGTAAGGTACTTAATGGTATAACTCCTCACTTTGCTTTCTAACAGTATCTAGAAACAACATGATAAATAGTTACTGACAAATAAAACAGTAGAAATTAGTGTGCCACTGTATACTGCAATGTAAAAAAAACTCAAATATCATATTCACTTGGTCAAGTCCCTAATGAGCAAGAAAATATTTACCAAGTTAATCATCTTAAATATACTACCTTTTAATATAGAACTGAACTATGAAATTGATACTAGACTTGTCACTGAGACAGAAACATGTCTTACTGTGTCAGTTAAAATCTTTAAAACTTTGGGCCCAGCATGATAACGTAGTAGTTAAGGTCCTTGCCTTGCACAGGCCAGGATCCAATATGGTCACCAGTTCTAATCCCAGCCGCCTGCTTCCCATCCAGCTCCCTGCTTGTGACCTGGGAAAACATTTGAGGACAGCCCAGGGCCTTGGGATCCTGCACCCAAGCAGGAAACTTGGAGGAAGTTTTTACTAAGACATGTATTTAAAAATTCAGTTGTAGCATGTCGCTTCATGCAATAGTTCTCTGACCCAAATGTAAAACCTTGGGGCAGGCCCTGTAATTCAGAGTCAAACCTCTGCCTGTGGTGCCAGTTTTCCCATAGGGGTACCTATTGGAGTCCTGGCTGCTCCAGTTCCAATCCAGTGCCCTGCCAGTGTGCCTGAGAAAGCAGCATCAGCGGGCCCCTGCACTCACATGGAAGACCTGGAGGGAGCTCCAGGCTCTTGGCTTTGGGCTGGCCTAGCTCCAACTGTTGAATCCCTTTGGGGAGATAACCAGCAGAGAGAAGACCTCTGTATCCTATTTTCTGTAAAATCTGCCTTTCAAGTTAGAAATAAAAATTTTAAGATGTAAAACCTCTGTGTTTTTATTGGGCTTCCATCACTAAAACTGATATTTGAACAAAATTCTGTGTTCAGTTCCAGCTGTTTTCTATCCTTTGTTCTTTTCTGCATTATTATTCTTTATCAATTTATCTGTTGTAAGGGCTGTCCTTTATATTATGGGACATTCAGTAGCAGTCCCTGGCCCCATCAGCTGGATATCCAGGGTAAAAATGTCTCCAGACATTGCTTTATTACAAAGTATTAGCTTATCTGAATGTAAACTTAGGCATTTTTGCATCTGGATATGGGGCAAGGCATCTTCTAAATTCATTGCTCCTCAACCTTAGCTGTATGTTTCAATCAACTGAGATGTAAACATGGTTTAACCCCACATCCACAACTCGATTTCACAAGGCCAGTACATTTTGAGCACTGTTGTTAAAAAGCTTTGTAAATGCTTCAGTCTGCAGTCAAGTTTAGAATCATTGGTCTATTTTAAGACTTGAAATAGCGAAACAAAAGCTGAGTATGAAAATAAGATACCCCAAAGACATTAGCAAACAAACTAAAAGACTTCCTGTTTTCAGAGTGACCTAATCAGAGCCCAATTCAATTCAAGAGTTCATATGAGTCCTGCTTGGTAAGATTTCCTCTACTGCTTGCACTGGTCTTGTCCTTTGTGTTGTGTAGTACTTGGTTTACACCACACCATCTTGCACTTTCGTACTAGGACACAAAGCACAGCCCTCAACATGTAATGATAAACTTCACTCTACTTCCATTACAAATCAGAATATTTCAAACATTTGTTGGTTTTTGGTTTTTTATTTGATCTGCCCATCCCTCTCTTTGTCAATAGAAAAAGTTGTAAATTACACAGAAGATGTAAAGCTTTGTGTATTTGACGTCCAGTGGTTACTGAAAGTTGCAATCACTTAAAACCTAGTCCCTTTTATAGAAAGCATAGAAGTAATTGATTGATTTATGGAGAAGTTTACATTACAGTGAGGAAAGGATTTTTTTTTTTTCATATGTACTATGGGGCCAATGGACATTCATACAGGAAAATAATGCATTTTTATTCCTTGTATCTTACACAAAAATTTCCAAAGTCTTTATGACTTTGAAGTAGACTTTGTTTTCCACTTATATTTGGCAGATTTTCCATTTGCTGGTTCACTCCCAAAGATGCCAACATATGGTTGGGCCGAGCCAAAACCAAGAGCCCAGGACCCAATTTATGTCTCCCATGTGGGTGGCAGGGATCCACTTCCTTGAGCTGTTGCCTGCTGCCTAAGTAGGAGGCATGTTAGCAGAAAGCTGGATGGGAAGAGGAGCCAAGACTGAAGCCATATGCTTTCATGTGGGTTGTAAATGTCCCCAAAGGCGTGTTAGTCCTAGCTTACCTCAATAAGTGTAATTTGTTTTTTCTTGTGAAAGCAACCATATAAGAAGGAACAATTGTCAAATTGCAACATACTGAAACAAAGAACTTCAAAATGCAAAAGTAATTAACAAGTGGAAGTATGCATATATCCAGCAATCCAGTGATATACTGTACCCCGCAAAGGACTAATTAAAAATACATAAAAACTAGAATCAGAAAATAAAACCAGCAAAAATGAAACCAGAAATTTACAAAGAACGCTATTGAAAAGGCCAACCAACATGAAATGGTGCTATACTGCATCACCAAAAATGTAAATTAAACCCAGAATGCCATATACACTAGAACGACTAAAGTGATTTTTAAAAACGCAAGTATTGACAAAAATACAGACCAATTTATAATTAGTGTATAATTATATACTATATATAAGTGTATGTTACATAGTCATAAATAATATATGCAAATATAATTATATATGAAATATAATTGTATAATTATATGTAATTATACAAATATAGATGTATAATATATGTTGGATATGTAAATACATATAATTATGAGATAACAAGATATAAATTATATAGTTATAAAATATTTTATTGAAATGTAAAATGTTAGAAATATTTTGGAGAACTCAGTTCTAAGGCCTAACATACACTTGTAGACAAAACAAAAATGCAGACATATGTTCGCCAAAAGATTTTAAAATTCTATACTACAATTAAAAGCAGTAGCCAAAGTAGGAAACTGCTTAAATGCACATTTACTCTTAAATGGATCTATCAGTTGTGACAGACTCGCATAACGGAATGCTACACGGTAATGAATATGTCTTGCTTACAACAAGTGAATTAAACCAATGAAAAACATGCACAAGAGGCCAGATACAAGAGTACTTCATATATAATTAATATATACTTAATATAGAATATGAGATGCAAAGAGAAAACTGCTCTGGGAAGTTGGGAAAGTGAATTCTGGAATGTGGGTAATTTTTTTTCTGAATTTCTCAACTGGCCAATTTAGTTGTGCAAACTTACACATTCATTATAACTTGCTTTAGTAACAAGCTTTTAAACACACAGCCAAGTCTTACAACATAGCACTGGAAACTATTCAAAGATAACTGCTATCAGTACATTCTCTCAACTGAATTCATTTTAAAAAAGAGGCTAAAATTTATAGTCAGTTGAGGGAATGATGAAACAGTAACAGGTTTTTTTGAAATACTTAATTTCAGCCATACATGAATGCTTCATTAAACAAAACAAGTTGGCAAAGCATTTCATTTTTGTTACTATGCCATGTCATTAGACATTTTTACATTTTTATAGCATAATTAAATTTGCAAGAATTTTGAGTTTTCCTGTTAACCCTGATAGGTAAGCCATTCTTTCTTTTAGTTCCCAACACTGAGTCATTCTTGTTGATTTCCCCCTTTAATCATTAACTAATCTGTTTTTTTCCCCATCTTCTCAATTAATTGGTGAAATGTTACACACATTCACAAGTTTATTTCAATATATTTCTATGATTTGTGTAGTCCTTAAATTTGCTTTACTAAAATGAAAGCAGCCTAACCAGGTGAGATTGCAATGCCATAGCCTTCTTTGGTTTATGTTCTGCATAAAAGCAGATTCCTACTACTTCCATTTTGTGTTATATAAGATTATACTTAAATTACAACTTCTTACAAATTCCATTATGAAGATTATGTATCATCATCGTGTATCATTAAATTGACACTCGATTTAAGCTGAGTGACAATTTAGTTATACAAAAATAGCCATTAAACTTCTTAAACACTGGTTTTGTACTCATAGCCTATCTTGTTAGTGTATAGACCATTTTGCTGCAAATTGAATATTTTACAAGTTGAGTTATTGAACAGTGCAAAGCCATTATTTTCACAGAATTTCCTGAACAAGTACTTAATGGTCCTGCTTTGTAACTGAAAGGATATCCAGTGTATTTTCTGTTCCATGGATGCTCAGTGGTAGAAGCTATGAACAGATGCTGATTAACTTAATATAGGTTAGAAGCAGAAAATCCAGATAACAGGATCAAACTGAAGGATGTTCTTGGTATCCATTTCAAAACAAAAAGCTGATACAGATCTCCAGTTTGTTTCAGATTAGTTCAGCCTGTTCCCAATTTCAGCACTACATAAGCAGCACATTTAGAACAGTGCGTTAATGAAATATACTCTCCCAAATACTCACACTAAAGAATATACTCTCCCAAATACTCATACTAAATAATTATTTTTCTGATTTCAATTATATCTTATGAGCTACTATTTTTGTTTGTCAACAATCTACTGACCCTATGTAAATTATATCACTGTTAAACAATAATTATTTTTCAGTGAGAAGTCTGTAGGAGGACTTTATAGTACTACCAAACTCATTATAAAAAGGGTTCTAAATACCTAATAAAGTTGAAAAAGTCACAAGCTGCTAGTATACCGAACTGTTGGGTGTAGGGTTAAACAATGTCTTCCCCATGGCAGGAAGTCAGTCTGTAACCCCAGAATTTTCCCTTTAATGTTCGTGGTTAATGCTGATTGACTGTTATTATATTTTCTTGATTACTTTAAAAGTGTGTCACTCTGCTGGCTCTACCTTCAGACCAGAGATGGTCTCCACAAGAAGCCGTTGAACTTATCTGGGCAATAAGATGCTGGACTCTATGCTTGGTATATGCTTGCAATGAAAGAATCTTAACTGAACTTGAACTGTGACAATGCAGCAAGGTGGAGGAATCCACCATGGGGAGAGGGTTTAGGGAGGGGAAGGGGGAATCCCAATGCTTGAAAAACTGTGTCACATAATGCAATGTAATAATAAAAAAATAAATTTTAAAAAAAGTGTGTCAAAAATCCTCAACACTGAATTCATTTTTTAGAAGAATTTCATTCTCACAATCTCAGTTGACTACTGAAGGTTTTTAATCCACTTGCATTTGCTTACAGAGCATGTGACATCGTTTACTTTGAACACTATTTTAAATAGTAAGCATTCCAAGTCATGTAATCTTAAATGCCAATTGCAGGCTGTGCAGCCATTCAGACTGAGTTGAAATGCTAGCAAGGTCAAAAGGAAGACTTAGTTCTGCAACTGAAAACAAGCTGGGAAAAGAAGGGAAACTATGTTCATTGCACTGTAACTGAGTTATAATAATAAGATTAGTTTTATATTAAGCCCAGATGAATAGAAATATTTTTCAGAGTCAAGTGATCACTCATGGGAAACAGATTAACTTTCCTGGGACATGGGCGCATGCATTAGTGATCTGGAAGACGTAATTCATTTCAAAACAGTGAGCACATGGTTTTTAGATTACTCCAGTTATAGTTTCTTTGGAATAAAAAAGTACATGATTCCACAGTATTGCTTTATGTAGATAAGCCAAAGTTCTACATTGATTATTAGGCAATAATACCTCCAAGTGGAAAAAAATATATCTTAGTATATTGGGAGGAAAAATGGCAGTTTTGTGGTCATTGAAACAATCACGCTCCTGAGTGAACCAACAATTAGAAGAGTCCCTCTTCCTTCCTTCTCTCCTTCCTTTGTTTCCTTCTTTCTCACTCTGTCTCTGTCACTCCACCATTCAGAGAAATAGATTGCTTAAATTAAAGAAACTAAAGTTGTATGCTTCTGATTTTGCAATCTTATTTAACTCTACTCACAGATGTTTAAGAAAATTTGCAGCAGTTAAACGTTTGGCCGATAGGTGTCACCATCTAATTACCTAGAAAAGTCTTCACATTAAGGACTTAAATGGAGGCTTCTGATTTTATAAGCATGGTTGAACTTTTTCAGTTCCACAAGTTTGTTTTGTACATTGCTAATGACCGTTTTTCTCCCCTATTGCTATTGCCCAAACGCCATTATTTAAACTACTTACAGTCTCTTCAATATAGGAAATAAATTTACTTACATTTCATTTTTTAAAATTTGAACTAAATTTTGGCACAGAGCAATCTAGCATCTTGAACCATGGGAGAAATACTCTCAGCTACTAATATTTTTAAAAGGGACAGCAAAATCAATGCAATAAACTGCTAAATACAAAAATGAAAATAGGCATGAGACAGCTGAATAGTATCCTAAAGTCATTTTAAGATGGATAGAAGCCGGTTGTATATACACTAAAATTGAAATGTCAATTAAGTAGTCACAGGATGTGGTTAAGAACCTGAATTTTCTAACATATCAGTCATTCAATACCATGTCAATTAACTCCATAATGTTGTAAACTGTTGTTGATGTTATGTTATGGTTATAATTTCTCGGGACGATAGTCTGCCAGCTCTGCTTTTAGATCAGAGATGAACTCCCCAAGAAACTGTTGAATTTATCTGGCCAATAAGATGCTAGACTGTATGCATGGTACATGCTTGCAATGAAAGAAGCATGACTGGATTTGAACTGTAATACTGCAATAAGTTGGAGTAATCCACCATGGGGGGTACAGGAAGGGGTTGGGGGAACCTCAGAGCCTATGAAACAATGTCATAAAATGAAATGCAATTTAGGGCCCGGTGCGGTGGCGCAAGTGGTTAAGGTCCTTGCCTTGCTTGCCCGGGATCCCATATGGGCACCGGTTCTAGTCCCAGCAGCCCCACTTCCCATCCAGCTTCCTGCTTGTGGCCCAGGAAGGCAGTCGAAGACAGCCCAAGGCTTTGGGACCCTGCACCCGCGTGGGAGACCCGGAAGAGGCTTCTGGCTTCGGATCGGCATAGCATTGGCCGTTGCACTCACTTGGGGAGTGAATCATTGGACGGAAGATCTTCCTCTCTGTCTCTCCTCTCTGTATATCTGCCTTTCCAATAAAAATAAAACCTTTTAAAAAAATGAAATGCAACTTTAAAAAAAGGACAGCAAAAAATTATACTGTGAGGTAGCCAAATTTTTGTTTAACAGGAAGATAGTCAAGAAATCCTGGAATGGCAGTCAATTAGCCTACTGGTTAAGACGCTGCTTAAAATGTCCATCCCCATCACATATTGGAATGACTGTGTTCAAGTCCCAGCTCTGCTTGTAATTCCAGCTTCCTACTGATGCACATCCTGTCAGGCAACAGGTGATGATTCAATCAGTTGGGTCTTTACCACCCAAGTGGGAGAAGAGGCTTGATGAGTTCAAGCTCCTGTCTTCAGCCTAGCCCAGTCCAGCCCAGATCTTGTGGGCAATGAGGAATGAACCAATTGATAGGAGCTTTGTCCCTCTGTCCCAGCCTTGCTGTTTCTCAAATAAATATAACATTAATTTAAAAAAATCCTGCAAGTCAGAGTGTCATCCTTAGTTGGAAGAATTGCTATGACCTCAGATTTAAAATTAATTGCCAGCTAATTATGTATTTTTTGGTACCTTCTGTCTTCCCAAAATCAAACTGTGTATTTGAAATATTATGAAAACAAAAAACTAGCCAATTGGGATTTAGAAGTAGTGTATGATGGATTTATAGTCATTAAAATTATGTGAGACATGAAATATAGAGAAAATTTTAAGAAGAAAAAGAGTCAATTATGAATGTTCAGGGTCTCGTGCAATGGTTCAGTGGCTAAATTCTCACCTGAATATGACAGGATCCCACATGGGCACCAGTTCCACTTTCCATCCAGCTCCCTGCCTGTGGCCTGGGAAAACAACAGACAACGACCCAAAGCCTTGGGAACCTGCACCAGCATGGGACACACAGAAGCACCTGACTCTTGGCTTAGGATCGGCTCAGCTCCAGCCATTGCGGCCACTTGGGGTCGGGATGGGAAATCTTTCCATCTCTCTCTCCTTCTCTCTGTAAATCTGCCTTTCCAATAAAAATAAGTGCACCTAGAAAATTCGATTTACTATGTATAGAACAGGGTCTAGCCAATTCCAAAGTGTCATCTGATCATAGAAGAAAATCCAAAACGTATCATTATTTTACTAACAAAACTTTTATTCTAATGCTTTGAAAACGAATCTGTATGTGTGAATAGACACATTCATTCAAGGCTATTGCTCAGTTAATAGCCCTATAGGCAAGAAAAGCAGGGAAATATACATTTTGAGGACTCTCAGATATCATCTTATTCTGCCCTTCAATGAACTGGTCTGGTATAATGTAGGTTAGCTATGTTCAGTCTTCGAATCTCATCTCTAACTGGCTGTTTGTGGTGATTCAATGAGGTGATCCAACAAGATATTCAAAATATCTTATCTTCTATGTAAAGGTAGATTTTCTTTTTAGTACAGGACCTTATAATGTCATCAGTTTCCATTACACAATCATGAATTTGCAATGCATCCTTAACTGGGAGTCTTCCTCAGCACAGAAGGGGCAATTCACAGGACTTCCGCTGTATTTGAACAGCTCTGCTTCATTGGTGGTGACAGGAATGGTAAGAGGTTCTGCTTAATGAAGCTACAAAAAAGTAATAAAGGCTAATACCTTTGATACAAGGCTCACATTTCAAATTTACACATTCACACATGTAAGAAACACCTTTTATTGAAATTCCTTAGAAACAACATTATGAATCTGAAACTTTGGTTTATTTATTTATTTATTTATTTATATTGGAAAGGCAGATATTCAGAGAGGAGAAGAGACAAAGATCTTCCAATGGTTCATTCCCCATGCCCATGTAATGACTGGAACTGAGCCAATCCAAAACCAGGAGCCAGGAGCTTCTTTTGGGTCTCCCACACAGGTGCAGGGTCCCAAAGCTTTGAGCCGTCCTCGACTGCTTTCCCAGATCACAGGCAGAGAGCTGGATGGGAAGTGGGGCTGCCAGGATTAGAACTGGTGCCCATATGGGATCCCAGTGCATACAAGGTAAGGCCTTTAGCTGCTATGCTATTGCGCCAGACCCCTGTTTAGTTTTCATTGACTTTCTTTTCTGATCATGCAAAACATTGAAAGAGTGTTGACAGACTTTTCACCAGAGCTCAGCAATTTTTATCTTTTATCTTTGGTACAGTCTAACAATTTGCTATCTGATCTTATGCTACATTCATTTTCATTTGGTTTTAGGAAATCAGGTGGTTTATTAATATCTTTAGGTTCATTTTTAAAGTTCCAAACATTACCTGATGTTTTAGGATCCTGAAGATTTCAACAGTACAGCATGCTGTACATTTTCATGGTGAGTTCAGGCATCAGAAAATCAAAGGACTGCACAGCATGATGACAGAAAATGGGCTTTCAAAGACACTTGGATTCAGATCTCAGCTCTGCCATTTATGAATTTTCTTACCTTTGGCAAATTACTTTCCACCTCTGACAGCATATCTCTTGGAAAGTTTTCTGATTTAGGAGGAATGACACATGCAAGTTTGTTGTTTCTATAGAGGCAGAACAAAAAAATTGCTTGATCATAGTTTCACATAGTACAGGAGGTTTGAGAATGAAGACCAGAGTGGGTGTTTGGAATAGTGGTTAAGATGCTGTTGGGAAATGCCTGCTTCTTTTGTTGGAATCACTACGTTCCTAGAGTTTATAATGGAACTATGCCACCCACAAGAGAAGCTCTTGTATGTGGCTTTGTCTGGTCCCAGGCCAAGCTGTTGCAGGCCTTTGAGAATTGAACCAGTGGATCTCAATTTATTTCTCTTTCAATCAAATAAACTTAAGAAAAAAAAAATCAATGACTCAGAGATCCTTGTTTAATTACTCCTTTCTCTGCTTGGGAACAAGGAAGCATGGATAATCATATAGAAGTGTGATTGAACCAAAAGGGTGTGGTCTAGTCGTAGTAGACAGAAGGTGGATGCCCAACCAATCCTATCTTCTAATTCTTCTTGGTTCTCTATGCTGTGCTTGCTTCTCTCAAATTTCAGGGGTATACTCTTTCTGGAATGAGGGCTCATAACTTACACTCCAACATGGTAGGTCAAGGAAATATTTTTTTTGGTTGGTCACTAGATAGAAAGGCAAGGGAATGGTAGTGTCATATTTGTAGGTTTTATGGCTGGCTTTGGGGGGAAAAAGAGGGCTGGTTTCTAAGACCCACCTTGGAAAATAGGAATTCTAGTTTTTGTGTCTTTTCTTGAAAGAGACTGAGAGGTGAGAGATAGCAAGGTCAGACAATGTCAGAGAAGATGGCTGCTCCTGAGGCTGCTTCTGGTGCCTTCATCCTAGAGTGTTCAGACATTAGTACTAACGGAAGAAATCAGTAAACCTCAACTACTGTTATTAACAGATTGATGAATGTACACAAATTTGGTGGACATTTAAATAGTAAAAGTTACCCCCTCCAAATGCATTTCTCCAAAATGACAGAACATATCTTCAGTGAGAAATATGTCCTTCTAGCATTTAATCTAACCACAACTTTGGAGAAGAAAATAATAATGCCATCACAAACAGTTCTTCATGTCCCAAACAAATGAAAGGAGCACTCCTACTATTTAGATGAACAGTGCTAAACTGTTCAGTGCTAAACTGTTTCAGTGTTTCAGTGCTAAACTGAAATCATGGGATTAGCTAGTAGAGATTTTATCGGGTACTACATGCACAGAGTTAGTGCCAGATAAGTTTAATTGGCATCTCACATAGTTTCTTTCTGCTAAAGGGGAGCAATTCCTCAACACCTTACACAGAAACGCTAAATCTGACAACACTGCCACTCTGAAGTATTTAGAAACACACAGGGTGAGAGAAGCACATTTTACAAGTATCACTATTAATAGTGACAGATGCTGTGTGTTTATATGGCCAAGTATACTTCCATAATGTAAAACAATTCCCTCAGTGGAGATTTGTCCAAGGTTTGTGGAGGTCAAACTATTCACGTCTACTGTGACTACCATATTTGTAAGTTAGTAGATGAAAATTCAGCCTTTTTTGCACATACATTACCTGTTGAAATTTACTTAACTGATTCATTTAGTACTCATAATGAGTTTTATGCACTGGGAATTGCAACTCAAAGTAAATAGGGGCCAGCATTTGATATAGTGATTAAAATGTCGCTTAGAACGACTTTAGCCCATGTGGGAGTACCTGGTTTGCGTCCTGACTCCCTTTCTAGTTCCGGATTTCTGCTAATGTGCACCTGATGATACAGTAGGAGATGACTTGAGCACCTGTGTGGGAGACCTGAACTGAGTTTGTGGCTCCTGGCTTCAGACTGGTCCTGGATGACACAGGCATTCGGGTGCTAACCATGGAGGTTCTCTCTCCATCTGTTTGTCTTTTTCTCTCTGACTCTCAAACTTTTAAATTAATCAATTAGTTAAAGGATAAATAAATAAATGAGTGGCCTTTAAAAAGAAAATTATTTAAGGTGACTGATTTTAAGTAATAGGATAGGAATTCAAGCATAGATATTTTTATATGAAATTTTCACTTTCTTTCCCATCCCTCCCCACTGCCTCATGCAAACACTGGTTTAGTTTCTCATTTCAGGATCAGATTGTGGCTATTTTATTTATTTTATTGGAAATAATTTCAGCAAATTATTTCATACATACCCAGGAGTCCTAACTGATGAGATTTTACAATATAAGGGTTTACAAAGAACATGCTCCAAGAATGTTCTGCTACCTTTGTCATTGAAAGTTCAAGAAGCTTTTGAGTTCTGGTTTTAGAAAAAGAATGTATTTGGGTTGGCATTTATGCACAAGCTGCCACTTGTGATGCCAGCATCCCACATGTGTGCTCATGGAGTTCTAGGTGCTTCACTTCCTTTCCAGCTTCCTGTTGATGCACCTGGAAAAGCAGAGGAAAATGGCCCAAGCTCTTGGGCCCCTGTACCCATATAAGAGACTATGATGAAGCTCCTGGCTCCTGGCATCAGCCTCCTACAGCCCTAACTGTATACAGTCATTTAGGGGAATGAACCAGCAAGTTCTCCATTTCTCTGGTCTCCCTCTCTGCCTCTGTAACTTGGCCTCCCCACTTCACCCTTTGCTTTTCTTTATTTTTCATAAAGATGTTTTTGATTTTTATTTGAATAACAGAGAGAGAGAGAGAGAAAATCTATCAGCTGGCTCATTCCTCAAATGGCTGCAATGGCCAGAGCTGTGCTAATCTGAAGCCAAAGCCAGAAGTTTCCTCCAGGTCTCTCCATGGGTGCAGCAGCACAAGGACTTGGGCCATCTTCTGCTGCTTTTACTGGCCATTATTAGGGAGCAGGATTGGAAGTGGAACAGCCAGGACTTGAAATAGCTTCCTTATGGGGTACCAGCACTTCAGACAGAGGCTTAGTTTAATATGCCACAGCACTGTTCCAACACCTTTTAAATAAACAAAATAAATCTTAAAAAGAAAAAGAACAATATTCTTATAATGACTAATAAAACCTGGTTGAAATGAAAACTTTTAATATTGTAATCTCCAACATGATTCATGCATAAAGTAATTCTTAGCATTTGCTTACATGTCTTGGTGAAATCAAGGATACTGTAAGCTCTTTAACCTGCAGTTCACTATTTGTAAAGTGATCACATAAATAAATTAGAAAGAATACACTAAAAGAAGTGTTAACAGATATAACTGTCTACACTTGTCCTTAATAAAAAAAAAAGATTTTTTAAAAAGTATAAGCATTTAATGTCCAGGCATCCAAACATGGAAATACACACAGACTTGTTTATTCTTGGCATTATTTTATCACACTACACTATTCATATTATTTCGATGCATAAGAGTACAATGAGGGAGCTCAGCAGGATGGACTAGTGGCTAAATCCTCACATTGCATGCACCAGGATCCCATGTGGGTGCCAATTCATGTCCTGGATGCTCCATTCATCCAGTTTCCTGCTTGTAGGGAAGCATTAGAGGACGGCCCAAAGCCTTGGGACCCTGCATCCACGTGGGAGACCTGGAAGATGTTGCTGTCTTCTGGCTTCACATCAACTCAGCTCCAGCCATTAATGCCACTTAGGGAGTGAACCAGCAGATAGAAGATCTTTTTCACCGTCTCTCCTTCTCTCTGTATATCTGCCTTTCCAATTAAAAAAAAAAAGAATAAATCTTTAAAAATAAGGTACTATGAAGATTTTTTAATTCTTTAAGTTATTTTTATTTTATCTGGGATGCTAAAAGAGACTGAGACACAGAGATCTCCCTTCAATTCCCATTACTCCCATATGCTTGCCAAGATTGCAGCTGAACCAAGGCTAGACAGAGCTCAGAACTGGGACTGGAATCCGAGTTTCCCACTAAATGTGGCAGGAACCCAGTTCCCAGGACCATCACCTCTGCCCTCCAGCCTGTGTGTGGCCAGGAAGTGGGTGTCAGGAACTGAAGCTGGATCTGGAGCTTGAACTGAGTCATTCTGACGACAGGACAGGGATCTTTACTGCCAGGCAAAATATCCTCTCTCTATGTTTTTTTTTTTTTAATTACGATTCTGTCTGTGTTTGTTGCATCTTAGTATTCAAACTAAAAATGTAAAGACGGGTGAAGCAGATTTGTTGTTTTAAATTATATATTCATAGCTCCATTAATCACTACCTAAATTAGATGCTCATTGCTATACGGTCACATGCTACGTTGCTGCGCATAGGAGTTTTGACTTTTTTTTTTTTTTGCCATGGGTCCTTTTTCAGAAAACTGTTTGAAATGCATGAAATACCTACAAAAATTTTAAAAGTCAATTATTTTATTAAAATGCCATTTAATTTGTGAGAATTGTCCTTTTACTGATGTATTAAAACATAAAATCTGATATCAATTTAATAATTATTGTCATTCTGAATTAGTGATAAAGATAAGCTATCTTTGGTATATCTGCAATACTAGAAAATGATATGAAAACAATCCATTTTCTATTGGTGGTTAGTCTCTTGAGCTTCTAAGAACACTTGATTTATTGCCTCTATTCATATTGGAACAAAATGTTACATTTCAGTAGAATCCTGGTGAAAAAAAAAATAACATTTTTTCACAAACCAAATGAATTCATTGCTCAAATCCTATGGGCCCCACCTTAAATGAGCTTGTAATTCCCCAGGGTGATGGGTAGCCTGGTAGTTACAATAGCCACATCCCACGCAGAGTACGTGAGGTTTTCAGACCTGGCTTCTCACTCCAGTTCCCTGATAATGCAGGCCCTTGTTGGCAGCAGTGATGACTCATAGGGTTCATGATTGTCCATGTGCGAGTTCTAGATGGCAGTGGGGCCCTGAGCTTCAGTCTCGGTCTCAGCTCGGACCCAGCTATTGCAGTCATTTTCAGAACAAATCAGCAGTTGTCGGGGGTTTTCTCCTTCACTTCCTCTCAAATTAATTTAGTAATCACTTTGAAAATTTGAATCAGCAATCATCATGCACTGTTATTACATGCTTTAAGGAGTCTACTACAATCATCCTTGTAATATTTAACGTAGAGCAACAAATTGGGCTGATATGCAGCTGAGCTGAGACCCTCAGGAGGAGAGAGGGGATAGCCGCATAAAAGGAGTTCCATGTTTAAGCTGAGTGCGATCAGAAACCATAACTCTTCTCTATATTTTCAATGTATTCTCTATATTCAATGTATAAATTGAATGTAAACATCACGGGAACCTAAACTATAACCTTACAAAAGTAAGGAATGAAATTAGAAAGACCAGTTGCAAGGTTCATCCAGTAATGAGGGTGAGAGGAGACATTACACTTGAGACATTACAAAAAATTGAATATGCGATACAAGACAACAAATTTCTGTCTCCTTACTTGTTTCTACATCCAAGTTTGACCAGAGTCTCAAAAGTGAATGGGAACATAGAATGGTGTAGCTACTGTGGAAAGCTACTTGGCAACTCCTCAAACAGTTAAACCTAAAATTGCTCAGACATCCCACAGCTCCACTATTAGGGACTGACACAAGGGAACTGTATGTTTATGTCCACTTCTCCCACAAACCTATAGAAAATTATTAGCAGCATCATAACTATAAATAGCCCAAAGAGAAGCCAACTCAAATATCCATCAACCAATGAACAGGAAAAGAAAATGCAGTACCTCCATAGACTGAAATATAACAGCATTCAAATAGAGGAGCATTCAAAATGAATAAAGTACTAATTCGTAGTACAATAGGACTAAACCTTGAAAACACGCTAAGTGAATGAAATTGAATTCAAAAGCCAGTTATCATAAGATTCTATGCACCTGAAATGTCAATGGTAGGCAAGTTCAAGGAGACAGAAAGCAAGTTTATGATTCTCAGGGGCTGGAAGGAGGGGGACAGGACTGCAAATGCTGTGAAGGCTGAAAACATTTTAAAATTAGACCATAAACATAATTGCCCAACTTTGTGAATATGGCAAAACCACTGAATTGTAAATTTTAAAAGGGTAAATTTTGTGGTGTATGAATTATATCTCAATAAAGACATTTTTTAAAGTGAATGACCTCAACTCTCCTGATGCAATAAGAATAGATGGACATACAAAGGAATGAACTTAGGAGGAAGATAAGTTTGGGGCATACTGAAGTTAAAGCACTGATGAAACATGGAGCTGGAAATAGCCATTATGGGAAATACTCACCTGCGCTTTTTTTTTTTTTAATGGTAGACTTTAGTATCAATCATGTAGAAATGAATATAGGAACCACGGAACTAGATGAGCCTCTGAGTGTGAAAGCAAAAGGCAAAGGGATCCAGGCAAGATACAGTCTTAGAAAAGATTACAGAAAGGAAGCAAGGGAAAGAACAAACTTTCAGAAACAAAGCTATTTGGAAAACAAGCCCAGAAAAGAAAGAGCTCAGAGTGTGTGAAGAACTGAAATAGAAAACCGGTGTGGCAGAGCTCAGAGGTAAGGATGGGGAAAAATGAGATTGGATGAGTCCTCACAACAGAATTCATGCAAACTTTATAGTCAGCCCTAGGGAGGCTTGGTTCTTAGTCTAAAAGCAGCATGAAATGTTTTAGAATAGCTTTTTGAGGGGTAGAATGTGTGTGTGTGTGTGTGTGTGTGTGTGTGTGTGTGTGTGTGTGTGTTAGAGAGAGAGAGAGAAAAAAAGTCTTCCTCTGTTGATTCATTCCCCCAAATGAGTGCCATAGCCAAGGCTGTGAGTCATGCCAAAGCCAGGAACCTGAAACATTCAACACAGTCTGGTTCTACCACGTGGGCAGCAAAGAACCAACCTCTTGAGCCAGCAGAATTACCACTGGGGTGCATTATCATGAATTTAGAAGTGTAACAGAGACCTAGACCCATGATTTTTGATACTGGGTATCATGTAGATGCAGAAAAAGTCCAAGTGGCATTTTATCCACTGGTTCAAATGCTCACCCTGATATAGAACTACTAGATAGGAGAATTAGGATTTTTAGTGCATTTCTAATCTATTACTATAGCTTATGAACATGAATTAGAGTGGTAACAGTATAGCTAGAGAGATTTGATAAAGATTTCAGAGTTAAGAACTTGGTGATGGTGAAATATGAATGATAAGGGAGAGGCACATGTCAAGGACAGTTCTTGTTCTCTGCATTTGTTTAAATGATTTGATATGCCTGTGAGTGAACAGAAAAGGGATCAGGGTGAGGGAAAAATGGTGACTCTCCAAATCATAAGCAAATATTTAAGAAGGATGCTTATCACACAGAACTACTGCCCATCTAATAGCTATGAGCCAGACAGTAATTTAGGAATTGTCATCATACAGGCTCTCTTGAAGCCATGGATTAATTCCCCAAACTCAAACTTCTGGGGTCGGTATTGTTGCATAATGGGTACAGATGCCACCTACAATGCCAGCATCCCATATTGGTGCTGGTTTGTACCCTGGCTGCTCCAGTTCCAATCCAGCTGAGAAAAGCAAGGGATGACCCAAGGGTTTGAGCCTCTCCTGCCCACACTAGAGGCCTCGATGAATATCCTGGCTCCTGAGCTCACCCTGAACTCAACCCTGGCTGTTACAAGAATCTGGTGTGGGGAATGGCAGATGGAAGGGCTCTCTTTCTCTCTCTTTTCCCCTTGTAACTTTGACTTTTAAACAAATAAATATTAGAATAAAAACAACATTCAAACCTTTTAATGAGGTAGCAACCCTAAATGACTTTTTTTATGAACATTTGTGAATGTTAAGAGCTGCTGTTGGTGATTAGGGAACTGAGACTTGGGGGCCTTCCAAGGAGCTTTAGAAATGAGCCATGACTCAGCCACCTGGAGGGTGTTCCAGAGGTGAAATTTCCAAACCCTAAACCCTGGCTCCTCCCTGCCTAGAATCTTCACCCAAAGAAAGTCAGGAATGCAGAGATGAGCTGGAAAAACCCTTAATTTCTGGTAGTTTTTTAAAGCAAAGAAAATAATCACCCATATTGGACGCATCAGACCTTTTGGCTACACACATGTACAACTGCATTTCTCAAATGACGAGTTCATATTTTTCTCACACATAAATTTCACTCCAACCTACAAAAGTGTAAAATTTTATACTTTAAATCTTGTTTGCTAGAGATATAACTGGTCCCCTTTTTTTGGGAGTGAGGAGCTGGCTATCAAACAAAGTGTGCGAAAATTATCAATGTGTATTGCAGCATCACCAAATAATTTTTGCAAAGTTAGCATACCCAGAAATGACTTCAGTGTTGATGGCTATCAGTGAGGTAGGGTGATGTTTTTCTGTTATTTAAGGTAATTCAATCCAAGCACAACATAAACATTATGAAAATTTATACTTCCAGCTAGGTCTATTTTACATGCATTTGAAAACTAGCTGTATTTAATCACTTTTTATTACATAAACTAATATTGTGGATAATGTTGTTGATTTTTTATTCTTCTCTTAATGGGTATTTTCAGAGTGAAACCACATAATAGTACTCCTAAAATGCTACTAAGTGATATGATCAAAGCCATATAGGCAGATGATAAATCATTCACCAGGAAGCACAACCTAGTTATAAGGAAGAAAAAAAAAGAGCTGAGAGATATTTCAGGATATTTCAGGATGTCTCTCAATTGTTCAAGAAACATTAAAATATCTTCCTGTTTGATTGCATATCATTTAAAAAATACTGTGGGTCAAAGTGAGCAGCCTAACTAAACTTCTTTCTCCAAGTACAATTAACAAAGTATAACTTTCAGGGTTTGTGTGCATTCAAATTAATGTATAGTGGGCACTTCCTTTTTCAGAGATCATAGCTTGGTTCTTACATTTTTGAATCTTACAGGCCTTCTCCTTCTCTTTTTCTCCTTTAATGTTTGCACTCTTTTAGAGACATGCCACTCCTTGTTAGAACTCCCACTTGGCAAGGGAGTAGAGAAAAAACTGAAATTTAATTCATTTTATTTCTTGCTAGCAGCAATGGTAGAAGATTTATTACAGAAAGAAGTTGAAAGCATTAGCTAAAATGCAGTTCAGCGAATGTAGTATATTTCAATTACTCGTACTCTCATTCTATTTTTCAGCCAAATAATCCAGTCTTGTGTGAGCAGTTAGCTCTTCAAGTATAATTGTTTCAAATGTGTGGTGTCCACAAATACTGTTTTCCTCTCTTCTTTGCCTGCTCAATCTATCAAATATTTTAAAAAGTTTTTATTCATGTACTTATTTGAAAGTTACAGGAGAGTGAGAAAGTAAATGAGAGAGAGAGAGATTTTCCATCGATTGATTCACTTCCCCAAATGGTCGGGATGGCCAGAGCTAGGTTAGTCCAAAGCTGAGATCCAGGAATTTCTTCTGGGTCTCCAAGCCCTTGGACCATCCTCCACTACTTTCCCAGTCCATTAGCAGTGAACAGTAGGAAGTGAAGCAAGCAGGACCCAAACCTGTGCCCATATGAAATGCTGGTTTCACATGTGATGGCTTCACCTGCTACAATAAAAACACTGGCTCCTCTATCCAACTTTGAAAGCTGGACTATGTATGCATCACTACCTCTAGCTTCCCTTTGGATTCAGCAGAGTAGAAAAAGCAGTGAATTATAGTCTAGAGGTGACTTACAATGAAACAAGAATCATGTCAATATGTAGCTTTTAAATCTGTAGGTCTGGGGTAGGGGCTTATAGTCTACATTTCTGACAAGCTCTCATGGGATGTTATTATGGCTGATCGATGAATACACACATTTAGAGTGCTCAAAGCTTCAGAAAAATACTATGATAGATCTTGATAAGCAGCAGCAAAGAACCCATTCTATTGTTACATAAGGTAAATGTAGAGGTAATAAAATCTCTCCATGGTACCTTCTTAATAAACTTCAGAAAGACTTCAGAATATTTGGAAAGATGGAATTAAAATGTTCATTTCAGTGTATTGTGATAGCCATTCATAGTTTTTTTTTTTCCCATAACATAGCTCTTCCATGAATCTTTCTAAGATACCTCATCTATAAAATATACTCTCATGTATTTCACCATACCTCAGTGGGATTCCAGCATGTTTTGTTAACAGAAGTACTTTTTAAAAATACTTTTAAATATTCTTTTTTAAAAGAAATATTTTTAGGACTTCAATATATGTAGCAGGGAAAATGAATGAAGGGTGTGTTACTAAATCCCGCTCATTTGGCCTCCCTCTCAGCTTTCTAAAGCTGGAAATCTCTGGGTGGAATTCTGTTTTCTACAGGACAGCTATGAAAAAGCCATTGTTTTAGGCTATGATTTAGTCACCTGACCAGTGTCATAGGGTAGGCTACTTATATCCAATGCATTTTTATTAAGCATCTTTGGTGTAGCAGGCATTGATGGAGCCTATTTCCTAGCAGGAAACACCAAGAGTAAACCACAAAAAGGGTGATTATACCAATTATGTGACATTTTAGGAAGAGACAAGAGCTACAGAATAACATGGAGACAGATTCAATACAGTCAGGAGTCTTGATGTGGAATTGGACAGGTGAAAACACAGATAGGTAATCAGAGGCAGCCTCATTGATACAAGCAAAGAATCCAAGGTGACTGACCTTGTGCTACAGGTGCGGTACATGAACTCCTGCTAAATGACTGCTGCTGAGACCCACGCTACAAGAGGTTGGCCTGGAGGCTAGCTGAAGATAATCCATGATGGCAATTAACTTGCAGACCACTTTGCCTGACCCATATCTCTCAGATCAGAAGAGGCACGAAACCACACACTGATTTCTGTGCCCTAACACCTTGCAGAGACCAAGATCTGTCAGATAATATCAGTTATTCATCTATTATTCATCAATTATGTGTCATCCATTATGTTGGGAATCAGCAGTCAGCTGGCCAGGAAACAAGACTCAACCAGTTGCAGTCCTATCTATACCTCAAAAAGATTGCCGCTTAGCCAGATATGTATGTGCATAATGTGGTGATCTCAAAACAATGCGCTGAGCACAAAAGAAAGTTATGCACTTCGGTAATGAGAATTCAGAAGCTATCAGCCCAGAGCCTGGGGTCACAGTAACCGTAGTTACTTGACATAAAGGATGAGCAGCCTTCAGTAATGGCAGCCCGCCCTCAAACCTAACAAAGGCACTGGCGGAGTAATTGCCCTCCACAAATCTGAAAGGCTTTATAAGCAGCACATTATGACTCACAAGAATTTTTTTTGTCAAATAATTATTCATTGAAGTAAATTGTTATCTTCAGATATTCCTGGACTCCCGCATTAGCAAAATGTTTTTCTTCGTTTACAGTATAATTTATTTTGCTATACTTTCATTGTGCGTGACACTTCATCATACTGAAATGCGTTTTCTTGATTGTCTGTGGGTTTACCTAGGGGTAATATATGTATTGTGTATTGCTACATTTTGCAGACTGAAAAATGTCTTGATGGGAAAGACAGAGGGCAGAGAGGGAGGCTGGACAAGAAGGAATTCTTGGTATACTGAGAGAGGCAAAGAACAAACAAAAATAAGTTCCAGTAAAGGGAGGAGAAGAGCATGTTTTGTTCATATGCCCTAGCATCCCAGCCATGCTTATGTCTAAATCACGCAGCATCACTGGTGCCAGGAAGGCCCAGGAGTCAGCCTGCTTATAGTCATTTCTGACACCTTTGTCCCCACACAAGTTGGCTAGAAAAGGAACTGGATAAATGGAAAGATATACCAGCACAAGGGATTTGGATTTCACAGGAACCAGATTTCCGAATCAGGAGATCAAAGAGGAAATCTCAGAACGGAAGCAAGACTTCAAAGGATGTCACCAGAGCTGTGCATGTGGACCTGGGTGATTCCTTTATGCTGCTCATCAGTCCCAGCCTCCCTTTTGCAGGAGGTCATGCAGCCTTCCCTCTGCCTGGGGTCCTATGGCACTGTGATGTTTGTGCTCTGTTAGGCTGGCATGTGTTCCTCTCACTTTTAGGAAACACGGGATTCTGGCACAAAAGCTGAACATACTGAGGGAAGCTCAAGGTGCCTGTTGTACTTTGCTGTCCAGCTCCTGCTTCCTTGGCTGCTTTGCCTCCCACTCCAGACAGGCCCAGCAGCCAAAAATAGTTAGCACGCATCCAATCTTTCTGAACACAACTTCACCCCTACAGGCTGAAGAAACTCCATCCGAGTTATGTCTGGGACTGGGTCTTGTGGCACAGCTGGTCATCCAACTGCTTCCTGAGTGGCCCCATCCCTCCCTTATCTGAATGTCTTTATAGAGAAGCAGCCATCTATTTCACCACACTCCTGAGCACCTCCAAGCAGGGAGACCCCATCCAGAAGGGCAGGGGAGAGGAACAGATGCCCGTTTTCCTAACTGGCCTCATGTTCAAAGCTTGTTTTCATGAAAAGATAATCATATCAGGACACAGTCCGCTCAGCCTGTATCCTATTTCTTTTGACAGGGACAAGGAGAGGCAATTTGTAGAAAGGCATGGTTTGAAAAACCTCCAGGTTTCATTAAATTTTAGCAATAGTCTTGAGTGAGAAGCGTCAAGCGTCTCTTGCTTCCCTGATAATGCATTAGTGATATATTGTCCATGCATTTCTCCATGCACACTCAGTACTAATAATTTTTTTAATGTTCCACTGCTTCAGGAAACATGTCCCTTCGGATTACTATTCTTACACTTTTTCTTTCTTTGATCTGAGTGTGTTAAATGGATCTTTTAAATCCCAACTTCAGTATCTGGTGAACAAAATAACTTTTCAGTTTACTTAGCAGACACTGTTTTTGAGAAAAATTTTGACTTTTTAATCATAGTTTATCTTGACGGAGTTGTATTCGTCTTGCTCCTTGATTATCTACTTGTCCGTGACTGCTGTCTCACATGGGAGTGCAGGCAGCACTTCTCTAGTATCCCAGGATTCTGATGCAAAGATGGGATCATAATGCTTGGTTCTCAGTGTTCTTTCTAAAGAGATTGTTGGTCTTTTCGTGACTGTGACTATAACAGTTTCCCATGCATTGTCGCTAGTCACTTTTTGAATTATCCTATAAGTAGGGCCAGATTAATTACAACTATATCTCTCCTTTGGAACACTTTGACCCAGTGCCGTTATTCTCCCTTTGACTATGCTGAAATAGATTTGACATTTTTGAAAACTGCAAAATTTAGAAAGATCTTACCAACAGGCATGATATTATCTGAACGATTTCATCCCATCTTTCCCCCTAAATTCAGGGCAATTCAAAGATCTTCCACCCACTGATTGCCTCCCCGATTGGCCTCAACAGCCAGAGCTGAGTCAAGCACAAGCCAGGATTAAGGAGCTTCCTCTGGGTCTCTTAAGCAGATTCAGAGTCCCAAGACTTGGACCCTCTTGTACTGCTTCCCGAACCACCAGCAGGGAGCTGGATGGGAAGTGGAGCAGCCAGGACACTAACTGGTGCCCACATGGGATCCCAGAGCATGCAAGACAAGGGGATTTAGCCACTGAGCCATTGCGCTGGGCCCCAAATTCAACCCATTATTACATGTACCCATAGTTTATTCCTTTTTAATTGCTTAAAGTTGTCTGCTGTATGGATATGCACCTTCTTTTTGCTATTTATTCATTCATCTATTTGCAAATATTTGGTTTGTACAGAAATAGTGGTTGTACTTAGCCCCTCAGTAGTTTACTGTTGCTATTGTTCTATTCTTGCTGGATCAATAATGATATGCCATTTTCCATGAGTCAAAAACAAATAAAAAACATATAAAATTGGAAGGTAATCATTCTCCTAAGCAAAAGGAAAAAAATCTGATAAAACTGGAAATTTTAGTCACAATGACACTCAGTCTGTGAAGCACAAAATTGGTGGTGATTTTTACCCTACTTAACTATGTAAAGATTGTCAAAATATAAAAAAATAATTGGCGGTGAGTATTTGACATTGCGGTCAAGATGCTGCTTGGGATGCCCACACACCACCTTGGAGCGCCTAGGTTTGTTTTCCAGTCCCCATTACAGTGAACCTGGGAGGCAGCAGGTGATGAAGGTTCATGGACTTGAGTCCCTGCCACTTCTGGAAGATCATGTTTTGAGCTCCTAACTTTAGCCTAACTGAAATCTGACTGTTGTGGGCACTTAAGAAATGAAACAGGGTTGAGGATATCACTGTCTCTCTCCCTCTTTCCTTCTCCCTGTTTCCTTTTCTGTTTCTCTGCTTATAAAATAAAATGAAATTACAGAAATAAACATAAAAAGTATAAAGCTGGTGTTGTCCAATATCAAAGAACTAAAATGCCCTATGGTTTGGGATTGTTGTGTATTTTGGTGCGGTGACTAATCTTGCATTAGTTTTTTTGTGAACATGCCCTATAGTTATATCTCTAGGAGTGAAATTAACCAATGAAGGACTATTTGCACCTTTCACATTTTAAGAAACTCCTTCATCCACTTCTGTGCACTTTCTTCTATAGAAGACATCCAAGACTCTGTAAGGTTCAAGGCAGAAAGCTGAATAGTTTCTGCAGACAAGATTTCAGTGAAGAGACTAACACAAATTGTCATTCAGTTAGTCAAGTCAGAATGCACGTGGCCATTGCAGGAGCCATCTGTATTGCTTTCGTCAGAGTGTAGTAGCCTGTTGGAGTCTGTACTGACCAAAGCTGGGTGTGCAGCTCAGACGGTCTGTCCTGCAGCCAGCGCATCTGGATATCTGGAGAGAAGAGGCAGTTGCCTTGATAATTCTGTCAAGTCTTGTTTGTGCCCAGGGCCCTGCCCCAGTGGACTGCCTGCCGCTGCTACTCACTTGAGCACTAAATGCTTCCCATCCCAGGCTGTGGACTTGGGTCCTGTGGGTCAGTTTGTTTCCCAATTCAGCTGGGTCACTTTGCACATGGTTCATTCTATAAAATGATCCAGTGATGAAAGACATGAAGTTCATCCATGGCTTATGGCTTTCCCCTCAGCACAAAGAGAACACTCACCCCACCGTGCCCTCCTAACAACACACTTCTCATGCTTATGAACCTGATTACCATGGTCTGATGAGCCCACCAGGGACTCAGATGGATTTTCGTCAGTGCAAATTTACCTGGACACTACTCTTTCAGTTAATCCTATCAAGGGTTGTTAGGCTGGGTGTGGGATGAGATTACAAATCCAAACATATTTATACAGATGTCTTTTTCAGTCCCTGCCACACAGAGAGGATTGCATTTACATCTGGTAACAAAATGATCACAAAACAACCTTGTTAGAAAACTAAGATCAGGATATTGAAAGAGTAAGAGAAGTGGAAGGAAAAGAGAAAAAGTGGGCATTGTTTGACTTGGGGGAGGGAAGCTCCTGGAAAAAAGTCTCTGGAGCAATCTTCGGAGAACAGCCAGGATGCATTCAGCCTGTGTGGTTGCTTTCTGATTAGTCCTGCTTGTCATCTAATCAGATTTTCCGCTCCTCTGCTATCCATTTTATTAGGTTCTTTCTGTATGTGTGGCTTACAGTTCTGTCCCGGTCACAAGATGATTCAAAGTAATGACCAACAAAGCCACTTTCTGTGGTGTAGAATTCGTTAGTTTTATTCTAACTCAGGGCTGTGACTCTGAATAGGCAGGGGACTAAGTTCTCTTTGTCTCACAAAGGAGTCTCCTGACATGTCTCATTTTCATACAAATCCAATCATGAAAATAGTTTCTTGATGAATGAAATGACTCCCCCAAAGAAGAACCTGCACTGGTGTGATTCCTGAAACATAAATATTACTTAAAGCCTACTACACACCCAGCACAGGGACGGCGCATGTCTCTAGGATGATGGGAGGAGTGCCAGACGGATCACTTAGTCTGCAACTGTTAGTGCTCATGATCTCAACCATGGAAGTTTGCTTTCTCAAGTGGGACAGAGGCAGGAGGTAATTTTTTGTTTGCCTTTGTTCTGCCAGAGGCAATGTGACATTAGACAAAATAATATTTCATTTTCTAAAAGAGAGTGGGCTACAGTAATCCCTACCTGCCCAGTATTTGGAACAGAAGATTCTTGTGAAGTGCTCACGCAAATGACTTCTGTAGACAAAGTGGAAAGATACAAGCTCTTTGCACAATGTAAAATTTGGGGCCATAGGAATGATGCAAACCATCTGTAAAAGTATTTTAAAGAAAATAGAATGAAGTCAAACACAGCTCTGCCTTTTGCTGGGATATAAAAGGTAATATTACTGCAGTTTCAATGATGAGCAAAATATGGCTATTTAGCAGAGGAAAGGATTTCTATTCCATGGAGAGGAAGGATTTAAGTCCAAATAAAACATGACAAGAAAATTCAACTTCTTCTTACACACCATCTATAGAAACTTTCTAACATGCCTTTGGCTATGTTGCAAAATCACATGTTGCACAAGACTTTCTGAAAGCAAGTATGTGTGAAAGCTCAGAAACCCTTCGAGACAGACAGCCTTATGCATATGTCTTCTGCTTGCTACTCAGACTAGCTCTTATCAGCACAGAATTTCTTGTGATTCATAAAGAAAAAAGATCATCTTTGATTACTAGTGAATTCTTTTTGTTTCTGCATCTATGCTTCAAAGTACAGGTGTTGGAGTGCTGTGGGTTAAGCAGTCACCTGGAATGCCTGCGTTCCGTACTGGAGTGCCAGTTGAAGTCCTGACTACTCTGATTCTGACCCAGCTTCCTGTTAACACACCTGGTAAGCAGAGGTGGTGTGCCTGCCACCCTCATGGGAGACTTCAGTGGAGTTTCTGGTTCCTACATTCAGCCTGTTCTGATTCCAGCCATTTCAGTATTTAGAGGAGTGACCAAGCACATGGAAGATTGATGTGTGTGTGTGTGTGTGTGTGTGTGTGTGTGTGTGTGTGTGTGTGTTTGTAATATTTCATTTAAAATAAATCTGGGGTTGGCGCCTTGGCATGTTAGGCTAGGCCTCCACTGGCATTCCATATGAGCACTGGTTCATATCCTGGCTTCTCCACCCCCACTGCAGCAATCCAGCAAACTGATAATGGCCTGGGAAAACAGAAGAGGATGGTGTATGTCCTTGGGCACCAGGATCACTGTGGGAGCTCCTGGATTTAGATATGCTCAGCTCTGGCTGTTGTGGCTATTTGGGGATTAAACCAGTGGATGCAAGATATGCCTTTCAAATAAGAAAGTAATAATTTAAAAATCTTTATGCTTCAGGTATATTTCTTAGGCACAGCATTTAAAATTGTGGATACCATATCTCTTTGCACTAGAACAGGGAAGGGTAGCGTGAAAATAGCAAGAAACTGATCAGCTTTAGGAATCAGCCTTCCAGGAATGGGAAGTTAACATGTTGGTCCAGTTGGCTATCAACCATATAACATCAATCAAGGGCCTACTATCACTATGTGAAAGGCACCGGGCTAGCCTTGGAGCTGCCAGTGTGCACACAAACAGTCTCCACTCTCAAAGGGTTCTAATGTCCTTTATAAAAGAGCTTGCATGGCTCTACAGGAGTATACTTCACATCTTCTATGCCATTGAGAGGGGTCTCCCAGCTTCTTGTTCTGCTCTAATGGGTCTAAAATCTTCTCTAGATGGTGATCAAAACGTTGAACATTTATACTGGGTTCAGTTCCACAAACAAAAATTCAAAAAACAAGTATGACATCTGTCCAGTAAGGAGGGAGGCTTATTAAGTCGATTTCTGATGTAGCAATTACAAGAGTCAAATATTCAGAGCATGCTACAAGCTGATGGGAAGTGGAACCCCACTTTTTGTTACATGAACAGTGAGGGTGAGAGTAGGGCAATGATGGGAAGCAGTCAGAAGGCATTTAAGTGCATGTTAAGTACGTCCTGCCTCTCAGTAATTCTCACTTCTGGCCTGCATGATGCCCTAACTTGTCTTCCAAACCCTTCATTCTTAATTCTCACTCCCTGTGGTGGCTGCCCCAGTCCCAGTGGTTCTGCTACCTGATTCAGGGCTCTCAGGCTTTTCAAATAGGAGCCTATCTCCTTTCATCTCTCTCTGCTACCTACCTCCTGCTTCCTATATCTCTATTCCGTTGCAGGGACCCACCATGTGGAAGAGTGGGCTGGTTTCCTCCTGCAGTGCCTGCATCTGTGTTCATGTCAGTTCTAGCTCCAGCTGCTGCACTTCCAGCTCAGCTCCCTGCTTGTGGCCTGGGAAAGCAGTAGCAGATGTCTCAAGCTCTTGGGTCCCTGAACCAACAAGGGAGACCTAGAAGAGGCTCCTCACTCATAATCACAGGAAAGGCTTAGCTGTACCCATTGTGGCCCATTTAGGGAGTGAACCAGCAGATAGAGGTAATTCTGCCTTTCAAATAAGAATATATCTTAAAAAAAATCTGCAAACAGCCTGCTAGGTTACCTAACATTTCTTCAAATACTCATAAGACTTCCTCTAAAATCTTCCCTGATTTTCATCTTCCATAATGGTAGGGAATCTCTTCAGGGACAAATGTCTCTCTTTTCTATCCTGGACCCTATCACCACGTCCTGAACCAGGATCTGCAAAGCCCTCCAGAAAGTCATCATCACATTGTCTTCCCTCCACAATTGGAGAAGCTGCTGGTCTTTGATGTTCCCATCACCTACTGAGGACTTCTCATCAGTTTCTCTTCTGAGCTCCCACTGAGCAAGCATGCCAACATGCCCAGTGATGTCAGTCTATGAATGAGAAATGACAGATCAAATGACCTGGCATATGGTCAAACTCCTAATCCAATCCTCAGTAGGGTAATACAAAACTCATGACAGCAAGAGCCAGGCTTTCCATTTATTTTTGAACCCTGATTCTATTCTTTCATAAGCTGAAGTCTGCATTCCTACAGTTAGAATAACTGGCCTACCCTGCCTTTTGAAGCTCTGCAAAACAAAACAAAACCAAAAACTCAAACCAAATAAAACCAACAAAACCAAAATGCTTTTCCCATGTGATAGTTCTTGGCATCTTTGGAAACTTATTTTAAATATTTATTTGTTCTTATTTGAAAGGCAGTTACAGAGACAGGAGAAACACAAAGATCTTCCCTTTGCTGCCTCACTCCCCAAATGGCTGCAATAGCTAATGCAGAACAGATCTGAAGCCATGAACCATGAGTTTCTTCTGGCTCTCTCACATGGATGCAGAGCCCCAGAGAGTTGGGCTATCCTCGGTGCTTTCCCAGGCCATAATCAGGGTGCTGAATCAGAAGCACAGCAGCTGGGACTTCAATAGCACCCATAGCACCACAGACAGAGGCTTAACTTACCACACCACAGTGCCAGTTTCTGGAAACTTTTACTGTATATCTGCCAAGACTCTCTACTCCATACTAACTGACTGCAGGGCATTACATTTTGCAAATATAACATACTTTTCAGTTTTTTTCCCATTCATATGAACCATCATCTTGAACATCCCCTCAGTTATGCCAAATAGAACAGTTCACATTGCCCCACCCCACAGTCTGTATGTGTCACAGCACAAGATGTGGTGGGGCTTGATGATGTTGACATTAGTGATCATGGTGATGATGACAGTGATAGATATAATAGCTCTGGTGATGATGTCTATGGTGGTAGTGGTAGTAATGGGATTGGTGGTTTTTGTGGTAGTGATGGCTGTGGTGGTGGTTACATTGTTAGTGAAGAAGATGATAATGGTGTTGATGGTACTAACAGTAATAGTGGTGATTGTGATGGTAGTGTTTGTTATGATGATTGTGTTAGTGGAGGTAGCTTGTTTTGCTGTTGTTAGGACAAATCTCCAACAGTTTTTCACATGCTGTTGACATTGGGGCCACAATTAAAAACATTAAGGTTTAACTTGGTAGATATGAAACATTATATCTATGAAATGAAGATTATTTTATCCTAAGTTTCTTGCTCTTAGCATTCTTCTAACTCCACATATTTGCAGTTCAATGAATGTATCTTATGATACAAGCTTATGACAAATGTTAATCAAACACTATTAAAGGTCTATGAAAAGACACCTAGGAGTACCACTAGTAACAGATACAACTATTCAATTCATCCAATTTGATGTTCATCAGCTGTTTTCTGTTTTGTTTCCAAAATTATTCTGAAATTTTGTTTTTGTTTATATACTGCATTTATCATTTGTATCAATCTAAAAATGAAGACTGCCTCCTCTCAAAAAAAAAAAACTTTAATGTGAATTTTGCCTTAGTCCATTTTGTGCTGCTTCCCTAACATAAATTTCTTACTGGGTAATTAAGAAAAGAAGATTTCTTTTTTTACTTACAGTTCTAGTGGATGAGGAATTTGAGTTCAGGGTTCCGGGATTTGAGAGGACTCCTTTCTGTATCCCAATGGCATCTTGAAGGCTGGGCTCTGCAGAGAGAGGGGATATTGTATTCTCCTACAGCAGGAGGTAGACAGGCAAAGGGGGTAAACTTGCTCTGTGCAGCTCTTAAGTAAGGGCATTTACTCACCCCATTCCCAAGGGCAGAGACTGTCAACATTCCTCCTCTCCTCAATGCTTTCCCTGGGGAAACAATGCACCCATCCCTGGAACCTCAGTATTCATTAAAACCTCAAGGAATAGAACTTAATCTACCTCCTGATAGAATTAGTTGCATAGACATCACACTCCCTCTGTCTCAGCCACCAGGATATATATTCGATTATAAATTCCTTGGCAACAGGGACATTGTTCCACTCTTCCCTGCAGCGCCTTATGCCATGTGTTTGAAGGGTTGAAATGAACCAAATTGCACAAAGGAAGAAAATTAGTTTGATCTATGCAGTCTGAAAAATCATTTTATGGTCACATCAGATTCTTTTCACTTATCTTAATATCTAATTTGTGCACAGTTGAATCAGTCTTGCAGTTAATCTGATGTGGTCATTAAAACTACTGAAGGCAGCAAATTCATTTTTTTCTGATCTGGTGATTTTTAGTCATATAGTCACAGCTACTCACACAGAAAAATAAAACAGCAGATTAAATAGGAAACCAATAACAGAATGATGAATGGAATTATCCCTAAGCCCAAAGGCTGTTAGAGGTAATCTAGTTTTTGCCAAATTCACTCATGTAGCTTTGATCTAACACTCTTTTGTTAAGGGGCAATAATAGTTGCCAGTTTTTGAGTGCCCCCTTAGTGATAAATACCTTATTAAGACAGAATAACCTGGTGGCTATGGATGTAAGATTTCCCTTGTGTCCTGACTACATCAGTCACTACTTATGTGACCTAAGTAAATCCTTTACATGTGGAAAACAAATGTTAACTACATGCTTTTCATTCCAATGTATTGGCCTTTGAGTCCTCACAACAACCAAATAAACTTGTTCTATTTTTCCCTATGTTTTGACTTCACAAAATACAGAGACAAGATGATGTAGAACTCACAGAAATGACCATATGAGAATTAAATGTAATGTTTGCCTCAAGGACTTCACATTGAAAGAAAAAATAACAGAATTTTACATACTTATGAACTACACTTGAACACATAATAAATTAATTTCCATAGTGATGTGATGCAAAAAATGAGATATCTTCTTATTCAAGAACACTTTAAAAATTCATGAAAAAGTGGAATTGAAAGTTAAGTTTATTTTTATTCAAATTTGTTTTAAATGTCATTCATAATTGCTTCTTAATACACATTTTCCATGAACTTTGGAAGAATACTCCTAGGAAAGACTTTTACTTGAGACTGGAGGGACTGAATGCGACTTCCAGAATCATAGCAAAAAGAAAGAAAAATCCAGAAGGAGAGAACCTATAAACAAAGAGTAGCAGCATAATGAAGCATTAGTAGTAAGCAGACAGAGTGTTTCAACCTACCTACCAGTGAAAGAATCATTTTGCTGGTCCAATCATAATTTATGCAAGGAGCATATTATCTAGGAAATGTTAAAGGACATTACATGTGGAAGAATTAAACTTCATACTGTGAGATTTCTTTTAAATGATGTAGGTGATTGGGCTACAATATAAAATGTATTTCTTAGTGTGAATCGTGGCCTGAAAAGCTTGCAAAGCACCCAGTGGATAGACTGCACACTGAAACGTGGAGAGGTGGAGTTTGAGACTGAGGTAATAAGCACTCACGGAATGGTGTATTCATATTCAAGGCGGAGTTGGAAGAAGGAAGACAAGTCAGGAAAAGCCACAATAATCTATGCCAGCATACTGCAGTCTGACTTTTGGTAAGCCTACTTTGGGATTTATAGCAGGTAACAGAAGGAAAAAGTCTTCTCACGCATTCTTACATTAAACACTAAAACAAATGAAACTAAAGCTACAGGGATCTTCTTTCTAAAGTTCCCTTCCAAAACTCTGTTTTGTCTTATCTGCTGATATATTTTATTGTTTATTCATAAGTTTGTGTTCTTTGTTTTTTCAAGTTCTATATTTTGGTATCTGCCAGATTTTAATAAGCCACGGTTTGTAAGTAGATTTGATTAGGTGTCCTTTTCCCAACGAGACAAAAATTTTATCCTTTCACTTGTCTTCAATTGGCACATTTTTTTCTTAACCCTTGGTCTCCACTGGCAATTCCTCTTAATATTTCATGGGATACTGAAAGCTGCTTCATGCAACTTCATCATCTTGGCACCAAAACATTGATATTTATACTATAGTCCGTAAGCTTTAGTCAGTTCTGTTGGTTACAATAACAAAGCAGAGAAGAGTTTTATCTAGTACACAGTTGTGGACATTCAATGGCAAGTCATCAGCACTGGTTTAGCTTTGGTAAATACTTCCTGGCAAATGGCACATATGCTGCCACAGTGTGGGTAGCACATGGGGAAGGAAGAGAGACCATTTCAAGATGGAAAACCAGAGGAATGGGATGAGTCAGGCTCAGGCTTCTTTTTCCCCTTATTTTCCATTATTTCCTGTTTCCAGAACAGGGCTTCCTCTCTTTCTCTTCCTTTCCTCTTTTCCCTTTCTTCCTTTCCCAATGTCCTCTGTATAGTCCTTCAGCTGCAGCCACAACTCCAACGTTCTACTCTTTGCATGTGTTATGACATTGTATGTGTAAGAAGTAGTAGAGCATCTAGTATCTTTTTTAAAAAAAGAATTATTATTTTTTTGAGGGGAAAGTCATATATACAGAGAAGGAAAGACAGAAAGAAAGATATTCCATCCACTGGTTTACTCCCCCAAGTGGCTGCAATGGCCAATGCTGAGCTGATCTGAAGCCTGGAGCCAGGAGCTTGTTCTGGCTTTGTGCCATCCTTGGCTGCTTTCCCAGGCAACAAGCAGGGATCTGGATGTGAAGTGGAACAACTGAGACATGAACCGGCAATCTTATGGGATCCTGGCACATGCAAGGCCAGGACTTTAGCCACTAGTCTACCATGCCGGGCCCAGCATCTAGTATCTTATTGTCAAGCTATATTGACAGTTTTATTGGGGGTCTTCTTTTCTTTGTTTCCCAATACTCTGGCCTCCTTTACATTGTTTACTTATGAGAATATACATATGAACTTGTTTACCTAAATTTTCTTAAGATCACCAATCTCCATCCCTCTGTTGGGGTTTTTTGTGTTTTTTTAACTTCTTTTTAAAAATTATTATTATCATCTTATGATACAGTTCCATAATATTTTTGTTTTGTATTCTTTATGAATGTTGTCTTACATCATAGAGAACATATGGTATTTGTCCATTTGGGATTGACTTATTTCATTGGTAAAGACTTCCCTGTGAATTCCAACCAGGGTCCCGTGAGAAATACCTTAATTCTTGCTCAGGGCTGCACCTACAATGATTCCAGATCCTTCCTTCAAGACTGTACTCATAAGGGCTGACCACCTCGAAAACCACCGTTCTACACACTAAGCCTCCAAGATGCCAATGCTTGAAGGATCTTCAAATCATAGACAAACCATAACACCATGTCTTGGGGGAAACTGGCCTTCTGAATTTTCTCTAATTGAGTTCCTCTTTCTCTGGTGCTCCCATTTCTAGCAGGAGTGTGGGGAGGAACAAATAAGTTTATGACTAAATGTGATTTAGTTTCTTTCCATCTAAAAGAATTTGTAAATGAAATGTTCTCTTTAGAGTCGTGTTTCAAGTTCTTTTCCCTTCCCTGTTGCTTTGGGTAGCCTCTGGACGTGTGGAAACTCTAGCGCATTTACAGCAGTGGCAGAGAGGTCTCCGGTCCAGTTACTGTCCTTTGATCCTCCATGGATCCTTGCTAGGGGACAAACACTGGTTGGCTCCTGGCTACCCTGCAGCACCTACAGACCACACCCTGGTCTCTTGGCTCATCAGAATTCTCATTCTAATCTCAAGCTTCTCCTGAGGCTTGCAGCACCTGCATCCCCCTAGGGAGCTGGGGAATTGGCTTTTCCACACCCGCAGGAGTGGGCAGTATTAGTGGAGAGCTCTGTGAGGCAGTTCCCCAGTATCTCTTCCAGCTAGATTTCTCTCCCATTGCTGTGTGTAGTTGGGTGAGATCTCTTGTTAAATGGAGGACTTCTTTGATAGGATTTCAGTTGTCCCAGGCCATCCACTAGGAAAGTCAGCAGCAGTTGCTCTAGAATCTGTTTTCCACCCATCTATAAGGGGCTTTCTAATGTAACATGCTGCCAAGTCAGGCGTCAGCAGGATTCATGTGGCTGATCATTTTAAACTCTGGCTCTTCACTGCTCTCTTGTTTTGCTTGTCTGATAAGAACTTCCTTCACATCACTCTATTCTTTATGGTCTACTCTAGGCAGTTGCATCCATTTCTACAATGGAACATGGTATTTGATACTTAGCCATACAGCCGAAAGTCAGCAAGGAATATATACCCAGATAATATAAAAACTTAAAAATAGGTATTAGGGTAAGTCCCTCACTTGCAATACCAGACTCCATAAGGGCACTGGTTCATGTCTTAGCTGCCCCACTTCCAATCCTGCTGCTCAAAGGGTTGGCTTGGAAAAGCAGCAGAAGAGCTGCTAAATACTTGCACTCCTGCCACCCACATGGGGGCCCTGAGTGAAGCTCCTGGCTCTTGGCTTTGATCTGACCCATCCCTTGCTGGAAATAAAGGATACATTTCTCTCTCTCCCTCTCTCTCTCTCTCTCTCTCTCTCTCTCTCTCTCTCTCTCTTTCCCACTCCTCCTCTCTGTGATTTAGATAAACTATTAAAAAATAAACATAGGTGTACATATATGTAAGCACATGCATACATACCTCCCAATGCTGTGCACTCAGAAAGCGTGGGGCAGTGACACCAGAATAGCAGTAAGGACAGCTCTTGGTTCTTAAAGACCATTCTCTCTTAAAAAAAAAAAAAAAAAAAAAGAAGAAGAAGAAAAAGAAAAAGAAAACTAAAACTTCTTAGTGAAATTCATGAGCCCTAAGCTGAGATAAGAGAAGATGAAGAATAAACATGTTTGATGTCAAAAAGTAAGAAAGTATTCACAAAATGATGGAAATTTATCAGTAGAACTTAAAAGTAAGTAGAAACAGGTCCAGCTAGTCAAGCCTGGAACTGCTTTAAGATTGAAATAAGTAGCCATTGTAATAATTAGTTTTCCATGAAATAAAATGAATCAGTTTGTCTGCTCTGAAGTAAATTGATAATTGGACAAACTGGATGTTTAATGAGGAAAGGAACATGTATGGTATGGTATAGTATAGTATAGTATAGTATAGTATAGTATAGTATAGTATAGTATAGTATAAGAAAAACATGAAGACACAACTTGCTTCTGGTAGCATCCTTAAAAAGAAACCTTTATCTATCTATCTATCTATCTATCTATCTATCTATCTATCTATCTATCTTTAATCTATATAAAAGGCAGAGAAAGAGAGAGAGTTCATCTGCTGGTCTGGGCCAGGTTGAAGTCAGGAGCCTCCATCGGTACCTCTCTTGTGGGTGACACTTGAACAGTTCTCCAATGCCTCCCATGTGTATTAACAGGAAGCTGGATCAGAAGCAGAGGTGCTAGAACTTGAATCAAGATTCTCTAACTCAAAAAAGAAGGGATATGGATATTCAAGAGGCAGCTTAACTTGCTGTGTCACAACATCTACTCCACCCACAAGTAGAAATTTTAAGTCTACACAAGTAATTCAATTCAATTACTGTAGGCTTTCAAGTCAGATCACAAAATACACTATTTCTCATCATTAAAATTGATTGTTAGGCTAGCGCTGAGGTAGATCAGGTTAAGATGCTGCCTGCAATGCCAGCATTCTAGATGGCTGCCAGTTCATGCCCAGGCTACTTCATTTCTAATACAGCTCCCTGATAATGGCTTAAGAAAAGCAGTAGATGATGATACAAGATGGAACACTAAACCCACAAAGGAGACCTCGAATGAAGGTTCTGGTTCCTGGTTTCAGCCTGGCTCAGCCCTGGCTGCCAGTACCATTGGGGGATTGTACCAGCCAATGGAAGGTTTTCTCTCTGAGTCTGTCTCTCCATCTCCCCTATAGCTCTGACTTTCAAATAAATAAATACATCTTTGAAATAAATGACTGTGTATATTAAACCGAATTTGTCAGTCCTGGCATCTTTCATGCATTCATTGCTTTCTTATTATCTTGGTTACCACATTTATTTGTGTCTACAGAGTTGTTTTTCTCTCCTTTCAGTGCCAGTTTTGCAGATATCAGCACAAGTTTTTCCATGAATAATAAAATTCCACAGGCCGAGAATAACATCATCTCTCCCAACCCACCCCTAAACCCCATGAACACCCTCTGTACGGATTCCACGGGCTCTCAGCATCCGGGCTGGCTCTGCCAGTGGGGCTGGGGACCATTTTCTGACAACTACATGCCTTCCTGCCCCTCTGCGAGAGTTCAACTGCGCCGGAGAGGGAAGGAAAAGGCAGAGGAAGTGAGCCTGAAATCTCCCAGCTTGTTCCTGTCAGAACTCATCAGTTCCAGGTCATGTTTCTGCAGCACGTGTGTCATGGGGGAGCCCGGGCTGTCAATATAGGGAACACAGAAGCTCGTTTGACAGATCCACGTCTGCATTCCAGACCCATTACTTCAAGAGCGCTTGTTGTTACCCTTGAATGAGCTGCCTCTCCCTCAGCTGAGCCTCCCAGCTGAAGCCCCTGTCTGTGTCGAGCCCTGGAAGAGACCGTGTCTCAGCTTGTCATGTGTGTTTATAGGACAGAGCTGCTATCGTCAGAACTGGGATAGGAATGAGAAAGGACAAACAGCCCAGCTCCCAAAGGGTGCCACCTGTCATGCCACGTTCTCACCATGTAGCCATGTTCAGCTCAAACCTACATTCGTTAAGAGGTGAGCTTTCAAAGCATCTGCCTTTTACGGAGCATTGTCATCCTGCTGAAAGTCGCTCCCCGGATGGGACACAACCAATATTCAGTTGTGTCTCACAGCTCAGTACCCTTGGTTTCTAGTTTCTGGATATGAGAGTGCAGAAGAAAGAGGAAAATTCTTCTTTCTTCTTCTTTTTTTTTTTTTCTAAAATAAGATGAGAAAAAAATCCTATTTGACAGCAGAGTGCCCTTTGTTGGACCTGTTATATTCTCTCCTATCTTTGCATACAAATGCCTAAAAATATGGGGGAAAAATATAAAATGTTTGCATTTGCCAAAGCTAATATTGATTGTCTTGTCTAGGGGTAATTTTCATAAGGATGGTGGAATTGGATGTTTTAGAAATGTTTAAGGCGTCCAGAGTGGTAGTCTAGCAGCTAAAGTCCTCACCTTACACATACCAGGATCCCATATGGGTGCTGGTTCTAATCCCGGAGGCAATCGAGAATGGCCCAAAGCCTTGGAAGCCTGCATCGACATCAGAGACTCGGAAGAGGATCCAGGCTCCTGGTTTCGGATTGGCACATCTCCAGCCATTGCAGCTGCCTGGGGAGTAGTCAGCAGATGAAAGATCTTCCTCTCTGTCTCTCCTCCTCTCTGTATATTTGACTTTCCAATTAAAAAATAAAATAAATGTTTAAAACAAACAAACGTTTAAGGAGGGCCTGGTGTGATGGCCTGGTAGCTAAACCCTTACCTTGCATGCAATTGGATCCCATAAGAGTGCCAGTTCATGTCCCAGCTGCTCCACTTCCCATTCAGCTTCCTGCATGTGGCCTGGGAAGGCAATAGAGGATGGCCTAATGCCTTGGAACCCTGCAACCACATGGGAGCCTCAGAAGAAGCTTCTGGCTTTGACTCCAGCCATTGAGGCCACTTGGGGAGTGAACCAGTAGATGAAAGATCTTAAAATAAAATAAAATAAAATAAAATAAAATAAAATACTAAAATCCTTCTAAACCTTTACCTATAAATCTGGCATCCCCTTTCCCCTACCAGTTTTCACTGTGGCAGCAGATAAGTTCTGAACCAGCCACAGAGAATGAGGGGCTGTCTGTGCGAAGTGGGCCGTAGTAGGAATGAGTGACAGCAGGAAAGGCCCAAGGACATTTCCTCTGGGAGTAGTGATGTTGCACATCCTTGAAAGGCTCAGCTGTCAGAACACCCTGCTGCAGTGTGACTGAGTCCCTAGGTGGAAACAGGTGGGAAACAGGAAAGGATCCTGATCTTGGGCTTTGAAGCCTCCCTTCAAGGGCAACATCGTTCACCTGTTGTCTGTTGAGTAGCTACCGTGTGCCAGGTACAATTCATAGCAACGCCTTCAAGGAGATTACCTTCAAGAGGAAAGAAAAGCTGCTTTTTAATGTTAAATACCATGAGCAAAATTGATTCTGAATGAGGAAATGGGATGAGTGTCATTTGAGAAAAGACTTAAAAGAAATGAGATAAGAAACCAGTGTGGAGGGGCTGGTACAGTGGCATAGTACACTCATCCTCCTTCTGTGGTGCTGGCATCCCTTATCAGCACTGATTCCTGTCCAGGCAGGTTCTCTCTTAACGCAGCTCCCTGTATATGACCTGGGAAACCAATGGAGCATGGTTCAAGTCCTTGGGCCCCCTACTGCATCCATGTGGGAGATCCAGAGAGAGGCTTCTGGCTCCTGGCTTGTGTCATTTTATGCTGTTTTCCAAGGTCATGGGCAGGGAGGTGGATTGGGAATGGAGAAGCCAAGGCACAATATACTGCCCATCTGCAATGCTGGCACAGCAGGCAGAGGCTTAGTCTACTACATCATGTTGGTATAACCCTGCTTGTGTTAAAAGTTGCAATATTCAGGATACAATATGAAGCCATGAGTGATAAAATTTGCTGGTGGATTGAATGAAGTATGTGAGAGAAGCGTATTAAAGATGACTTCTTGGTTCTGGACCAGAGCAACTAGGTGAGGAGCAACACCATTTAGTAAGTAGGGAGAAGAAAATGGAAGTCAGACATTTAGATTATGGTCCCAGCACAATGGCTCCATGACTAAATACTTACCTTGCAAGTGCCAGGATCCCATATGGGTACCAGCTGCTCCACTTCCTATCCAGGTTCCTGCTTGTGGCCTAGGAAAGCAGTGGAGGATGGTCCAAGTCCTCATGCCCATGATAACCACATGGGAAACCCAGAGGAAGTTTCATGGTCTCTGGTTTTGGATTGGCTCAGCTCCAACCAGTGCGGGCATTTGGCAAGTGAACCAGCAGATGAAAGATCTTTCTGTCTCTCCTCTCCATAAATCTGATCTGCCTCAGAGCATACCCTACATCCGGGACCTGGAGTGGGTGGAAAATTGGGTGGGCCTTCTCCCTTAATAACCCCTTTAAACATGAAGGAAACAATATGGGAAAAATGCTAGTCTTACCCACTTTCTTGTAGCCCTTGAACCTTTTCCCCCTAATTAACTATGTAAAGATTGTCAAAATAAATAAATAAATAAATATTAGCAACCCCCAAAAAATCTGATCTGCCTTTCTGATAAAAATAAATAGATCTGGGCCCGGCGCGGGGGCGCAGTGGTTAAGGTCCTCGCCTTGCATGCCCCGGGATCCCATATGGGCGCTGGTTCCTATCCCAGCGGCCCCTCTTCCCTTCCAGCTCCCCGCTTGTGGCCTGGGAAAGCAGTCGAGGACAGCCCAAAGCTTTGGGACCCTGCACCTGCGTGGGAGACCCAGAAGAGGCTCCTGGCTTCGGATTGGCATAGCATCAACCGTTGCACTCACTTGGGGAGTGAATCATCGGATGGAAGATCTTCCTCTCAGTCTCTCCTCTCTGTATATCCGCCTTTCCAATAAAAATAAAAAATAAATCTTTAAAAAAAATAGATCTTAAAAATTTTTAGATCATGTTTTGTATTTGCTTAGTTTGGGTTTGTCTTTTAGCACCCAGTCTGATTGGGGTGTGTGTGCATGTGTGTGTGCATATGTGTATGTGTAGTTCAGGGGATACATTTGGACATGAGATATATTCTTTGTTTTGTTTATTTGAAGGGCATATACACATACAGAGATTGAGCAAGAGAGAGAGAGCAAGAGTGAGAGTAACAGAGATCTATTGATTTGCTACCCAAATGCCCCCAAAATAACCTGGGTGGGACTGTGCTGAAGCCACGAATCTGAAATCCAATCCAGGCCTCCTGCACGAGTATCAGAGAATAAAATTCTTGAGCCATGACAAGTTGACTTCCAGGGTGTGTGTGTGAGTACAAACCTGGAATGGCGGAGGAAAAGCCAAGATTAAAACCTATACACTCCTCTGTGGAATGCCACGGTGAGATGGAGGTTGTTAGTTTTGGATGGAAACTTTTCAGGCAAGAGTATATAAAAAACTGGTAGCAGTGGGATCCAGAGAGAAAGGGAAGATGGGAAGTGGGAGTAGCAAGTGCAGATGATCCTTTAAGGATTATTTTCTGGAAAGAAGTGGAAAGTGAGGTAATAGCTAGAGGAAGTCTTTTGCTTTAGGTCCATATTTTTTTTCTTTTTGCAACAAAAGGAGAGGAAGATTGTGTCTGCGCATCTGTTACAATGCAGGTCATGGTTTTTTTTGTCCTAAAGTTTATTAATTGTTATTGGAAAGGCAGAGTTACAGAGAAGGAGATGCAGCCCAAAGGGCCACAGTGCCCACATCTGAGCTGGTCCTACCCAGGAACCAGGAGCTTCTTCTTGATCTCATGTGATAAAGGGTTCCAACTATTTGAGTCAGCCCCTGCTGCTTTCCCAAGCCATCAACAGGGCACTGGATCGGAAGTAGAGTAGCCAGAACTCAAACCAGTGTCCATGTGGGATGTTGATGACACAGGTGGAAGGTTAGTGCACTGGGCCACTGTGCTGATCCTGAGGCACTGTTTTATTACACAGATTCTCATTTTTGCTGTACTCAGATAAGAAATTATAACTGTTTCCATTGCTAGGAAAACAATTTGTAAAAATGAGTAGCACCAGAACATAGCTGTGTACCAGATGGGAGAAAAGCCAGTGGAGCATCAGAAGTTGCTGATGACACAGAACAGAAATTGACAACCTACCAAGATAGGTCAGCTATGGACTTTATCTATCTATCTATCTATCTATCTATCTATCTATCTATCTATCATCGTTACTTTTTTAAAATAAAGTTTGTTGAAGCATCATAAGGCCCATAAAGCCTCAACTCTTAGCATCTGACTCTTTGTAGGAAAGTAGGAGGTACAGAGCAAATCTGGCACAGCAAAGAAGTTGAAGTAATAAAAAAAAAAAAGATGGAATTCAAGGGTGCACGAGGCAGCAGTGGCTTTAATTAGTAGATGTGGTGAAGGCAGACAGAGGCAACCGATAATAAATGTACAAATTTATTAGTGGCTATGAGATTGCTCCTTCCAATGCTGCCTTTTTCTCCATGAACTGCAAAGGGAAGCCATCTACTGACAGTGTAGCAGGAAGACAGAGATGGGTCAGAAGAGAGGAGAAGTACATTGAGTAGCATTAATGGGAGGAGAATAACATATCAATCACTGCACAAAGAGTCCATCTGCATCTTTCCTCAGCAGAGGATATGCAAATGCAAAGAAATGAACCTCAAACAATCACTGGATATCAAGAAAAATAGAACTTCCTAATCAAGGATTCAGGAATAAAGAAGAACTCGAGTTCTACAGAAATCAACATCTACCAGGGCAAAACATGTATTTTCAGTGACACCATAATCTTATTTCCAAGGCATGCCCTAGACAAAGGTGTAAAAAAAATAGATAATCATGTAAAGACTTTTGCTGCCATCCTCCTAGGAAGAGCAAAGAACAGATAAAAATCCACATGCCAACAGCAATGGTACCATTTTTAATTTTTATATGTACAGAGCAGATTTCATTAGTACCAACATAAATCCTGAAAATATAATGTTAAGAGCATTCAATTTGTCTGTACTCATTTCCATGATATTTACATGCATACTGCAATGTTATATATTTAGTAAATATTTATGAAACACGGACTAGATTCACAAAATTCGTGAGAGCAGTTAACTTTTAGAAGAATGAAAATAAATGTGACCAAGGCAAAATTGCTATTTTACTACAACTTTATTGGTAATAGTTTACATTTTTAAAAATTAAGGAAAATATGACACAACTTTAATATTTATTAATTCTGGAAACTAGGCACATGGATATTTATCTTTTTAAATTTTTACATTACATTTTCAAAATACCATAATTAGGGGATCAGCACGGTACAGCAAGCTAATCCTCTGCCTGAGGATGGTCTGGAAAGCAGCAGAGGTTGGTCTGGGACCTTGGACTCCTGTGCCCATGTGGGAGACCCAGAAGAAGCTTTCAGCACCTGACTTATGGCACACCTGTCTCTGGTCATTGTGGTCATTTGGGGAATGAACCAAGAGATAGAAGAGCTCTCTCTGTCTCTCCTTCTCTCTCTTTCATATAAAAATAAATGAACTTTTTTGAAAAAAAAAAGAATCTAATTATATATTATGCTTTGAAAAAAACACAAAAACTGGAAATGAGATTTAAATTTTTTTCTTATTGAATACATTTTATTTTTGATAACTTTTACATGTTTGATTGGGGTGTGAGGGGTCAAGGGATAGGGGGAAGTGGGTAAGACCATTGTTTCACATTCTCTCCTTTCCTTCCTGTGTCTGGGGAGAGAGAAGTGGAGAAGCCACACCGAGCCTCCCAACCATCCCAGTGTCCCCAGTGTGGGGCATGCTCTGAGGGTCCTGCTCACATGGTTTTGATAGTTCAACAGTTCTATATTTTGGCCAAACTTGCCAATCCAATCACAATGAAACCTCTCTAGACTCCACTGGCTGACATAGCCCACTTTAGAGATTTCATTTACCCAGTTATGCATTGCCAACACTTTCCTGGGGTAGTTGATTGATTTGTTCTGTCCTCCATCCTGTTATGGTACCAGGTGTCCTCTGCAGGCTCCAGTGTACCACCATATCCTTCATGTACTTCTGGATATGCTGTCCACTGCCCTAAGCCACTTAGGAGGCCAACCTTTGACACATGCATTCCATGGTTAGAACATGGAACCTGCCATTTTTTCCATGGTTGGAGTTCTGAGTCCAGTGGTTTAGTTGGGGGATTCCCAGAGAAACTTCATCCAAGGTGATCCCTGACCTGATCGTTTGTGCATGCCAATACAGGGTCTGGCACAGTCTGTCGCCCAAATTGGCCTTTGTGCACACTGTTAATTGCAATTGCTGGGTCAGTTGTCTCCAGCCCTGTCTTCTACACAAGCTAATTGGTGTTGCAGTTCAGCTCAATCTTGCCCACCACACACTCAGCCCCCACACAAACCAGCGGGAGTTGTAGCCTAGTAGGAGTAATCTGCAACAACCCCCACCAGGCCCACCCCCTGCCCTGATTCCTGTGCTTGTTGATGTACAGCAGACTGGTCCTTTCTGTCCCACATCCGATTCAGCTCTCATATGTGTCAAAGGGCACTGAGCCTAGTTCAACCTAACCAGCCCCACTATCCAGCCCACACATGTCCTGGCAGGTGCCACTCTCTGTCTAGCCATGCCTGTCCCGGTCCTGGTTCTCATGCTCACCAGTCAGAGTGGCAGCCCAAGAGAGAGAGGTGCCCACTATTTCCTTAATGGGCTCATTCCCACTCCTAAATCTTGCACTCTTCAGGTGATACTGAAGTTTAACTCTACAGAGTTTTCCCCGTGTGCCAGCATCTGCCAACTGATGCTGCAGCAAAGCCCAACAAACCAACACCCACACTGGCTTATACATGTACCAGTAGGTACAGTCCTCCCAGCCTGGCTTGTCTCTGATTCAGTTTACATGCAGGCCAACAAGTGTTGTAGTCCTGTCTGTTCTGGTCTGCCCCATCCCAGCTCTCATGCTCACCAGTGGGAATAGTAGCCCAGCAGAAGTGCCCCCTGCTCCACAGCCCCCTACCAGGTTTACCCACTCTCCCCCTGGGTCTCACATGTGCTAGTTAGGCACTATGGACCAGTCTGGCATGGCCTACCTCACCTCAGCTTTTGCCAGTGGGTGCTTTAGCCTGGCCTAACCTGGCCCCTATCCAGCTCATGCTGGTGGGGAGTATAGCCTAGCTAGCCCAGCTAGGCCCGATTCTTGGCCCTAATGTAAACTGGCTGATATTGTGGCCTGACCCAGCATGATCCATATACCATTCTGGTTCTTGGATTTGCCAGAGGGTAATATGGACTGGCCCAGTCTGCCTAGCCCCCAACCTGAGCCAAAGGTAATCCTGTAGGTTCCATAACCTGACCTGGTCTGAGCTGCTCCCTTTCTTGGTTCTCATACTCACCTGCATGAAATGTGTCTTGACAGAGGGTTTCCCGAAGATCCTCCATAGAACCTCTCCCAAAGCCAGATCTTGTGTACACCAGTGGGGCTATGGGCCAGCCCTACTTAGTCCACCTCCTGTCCTAACAGGAACAGTAGCCTTTTCTGACTGGTCCTCACACATTTCAGTTCTTACTTTTGAGTGATATGGCTCCAGCAAGCCTGTCCTACACCCAGACACAGCTCAGCCCATCACCATTCTAATAGGTTTGGGCCCACTTGTCCCCACACAGAATCCATCCTCAGACCTGGTTCTCTTGCTTGCTGGTAGGTAACGTGACCCATTCCTTGCTCCGATACTCACTGTCAGGTACTGTGATTTAGCCCTGCCAGACAGACCCCCAGCCATAGCTTGAGTGTGCATTGGTGTGTGGTGTTTGTGTTCCATGCTAACAAGCCCAACCCAGGACTCCTATGTGGGCTGGTGCATGAGTCTGATCTTCAGATTTCTCCCCTCCAAACCATCAGGTCTCAGTCCCCTTGCTTACCTGCAAGTACAGTGGCTTTGTTATTGAGTATTCCTCATGACTCATTCCTCACCTACATGTACATTGGATCAATGGACTTATCCATGGATCAATGGACTTTCCTAGTCAATAACTGATACCCCATCACCCTAGAGCTCACTGCTGGATGGCCATCGGGCAGATTCCGGTGCCACTTGGCTCATTGGCCACCCATAAGCCCAGGACCCTCCCCAACCCAGCAGCGGTAGATGGGGAGCTAGGATCCGCAGCAGGCAGCCTGATGTGGCATGGGTTCTCCCAGCCACAGCTACATGGCCAAGAGAGTAAGGTACCCGCCCTACTGCTCAGACTTACCTGGGCTCCATCCACAAAAAATTTTTAAAGGATTAATTTAATTTTATGTATTTGAAAGGCAGGATGTGAGTGACAGATATTAAAAAAAAAAGTCTTCCATTCTCTGGTTCACTTCCTAAATGACCACAGCATCCAGGGCTGGACTGTTTAAGCCAGGAGCCTGGAACTCCATCTGGGACTCTCATGTGGCTATCAGGGACCCAAGTACTTGAGCCATACTCAGTTGCTTTCTCAGGCATATTAGCAGGCAAAACAGTCAAGACTCCAACTATCACTCTGCTATGGGATGCTAATGAGATGTTACATCTGTCTGTCTAAAACAGGGTTCAAATCACTGTTACGAAAAGCTCAGCAAAGAGGATGCTATGATGAGGGAGCTACAGAGCCTGCCTTCTCTCCCCTCCGAGGGAGGGCTCTACAATTTGAACCCCAGCATGAATTTCCTCACTCACTCTGCATTTCTGGTTACACCTCATTCTCTCTGGGAGGCCCTTTGTCTATTCCGGTGAGAGTATATGCCTCCCAGCCTTGCACTGGAAACACACTCTGTGGGTCCCTCAATCTTGCAGCACTTAGCACTCTGGCATCATTTCCTGTTTGCTTGTTTGTCTCCCTCTGCCACTGCTGGCTGCTTGCAGGAGAGGCACTGTAGAATCCAGCAATAGGCTTCCAACTGGCCTGGTTGCCAGCTCTGAGAACATGTGTCCTACATTTGTGCTGAATTTTGTAGATTCTTGGCCCAGATGGGACACTGCAGTGGGAATCTATGCTGGCAGAGGGCAGAACAAGGTCCCCGGTGTTTGAAGATACCAGCAGAAATAGGGGAGCAAACCATCTGAAAGCCTTGTGCTGGGGCTGATCTTGGCATTTCAGAATCCTTCAGGTAGGAAGCTGTATTTTCATGAACAACAATGAAAGCAGAATTATTTTGTTTCTTAAAAAGGGGCTAATCTTCAAGGCTTGGTTTTTCTCTTATTATTTAGGCACACAAACAGGGAAAATTGGCTTAGAAATCATTTAAAATTGATTTTTTTTTTCTTTTACAGCCTCTACTTCCAAATCCCATTTAACACTTTTTCCACATTAAAAAAAAAAAAAAAAATCCAGGCCTTAGTCAACCCTACGGAAATCATTCTATAGACATTTTCCTGTTGTTGGAATCCTATCCAATTTTGCAATCAGAGTCACATCAGACCTGCCCCCCTTCCCTGTCATAACGGGAAAGAAAAGGTGGGGGATGCTGTGGGATTGTGTAGAGTGAGGAACACACCCTCCATGAAGCTGGGCCCCATTCCTGGTTTTAAAGTCATACTAATCCTGATGCTGCTCGGCTTGAGAGCTGCAAGTCGAAAGACGTCAGAACGACTGAACTTTGAGTCTCTAGGGGAAGCCAGACACAGTTGTGTCTACGCTCAGGTGGTAGTGGGTTGTGAATTTGCTCCTGAGTGCTCACTGCCCCTCCCACACTCCACTTGTCCCTGTCATCAGACTCATTGGTATAGGAGTGAGCTGCTCTGGTCGGCCCTGTTCACAGCACCCAGCCATTTGACATGCTTTGCTCAGTGAAATACAGCACAAGCGAAATGTATGCTCCACACCGGGAGTTTTAGGAAATGTTCAGCTTTCCTGCTGTCATGTTGATCTTATCTTCTACTAAGCAGCTGTCTTATTCCTGCAAATGTATGTGCTTTTAGAGACATTCTGGAATGGAGATAATCCACGGGCCACTGTATAGCTGATACACAACATGAGCAAGGCCAGTGTGGCCAGTGTGGTGGTATAGTCAACTAATCCTCAGCCTGTAGAGCTGGTATCCATATGGGTGCTGTTTCATGTGTTGGATCCTCCACTTCCCATCCAGTTCCCTGCTTGTGGCCTGGGAGAGCAGTGGAGGATGACCCAAGCCCTCAGGCCCTGGTAACCACATGGGAGACCCAGAGGAAGTTTCCTGGTTTCTGTCTTTGAATGGGCTCAGTTCCAGCCACTGTGGCCATTTGGCAAGTGAACCAGTACATGGAAGATCTTTCTTTGCTGTCTCTGCTTCTGTCTGTAAATCAACTAAAATAAATCTTTTTAAACATGTTTCTGTTTTAGACCACTAAGATACGGTTATTAGCTAACCTAGCATAACTTTTCCAAGAAACAACAGATACTGAATAAACTTTGACAAATTTTAAACATGCAGTAGGCCCCAGGGTGCTCCTGACAGCTTCTCTGCCACCAGCAGCAGGTGCTCTGCAGAAGGGAAGAAGAAACTTTGCCTTGGGAGCTCCAGCTTATCTCCAATGCAGTAAATATCCCTTAGAGCTGACAAGAAGCTTTTCAGGGTTTTTTTTTTTTTTTTTCCACTCACATATGTAAACTCTTCTGAATCCAAGCTCCAGCATTCCAACTAACTTCCCTAGGAGAACTTTAAGAAATCTCTGTTATAAGCAACCTTTGTCATTTGGGCAGAGCAGCTTGTTTTCTATCTTTTTTGTATCGTTGATTGGGAATTTTCTATTTTACTAGCTTTTTTTTTTTCTATTGATTTTGCCAATTGTGACAATAGCGTTTTCTTCCGGAAGACCAAAGGTTTTTCATGGAATCCTCGCTGAATGTAAGTGCAGTGCCACCCATGCCTGTGGCCAATCCAGCTTGCAAGCCTAGGGTTTCTCCATTGCAGAAGGAAGCAACAGTGCTCGGCAAGGGAATTGCTCCAGGATGCCAAAGCCTGACTAGGGAAGATTTATCAGAATGCTGGGGAAATACCAGAAACAAAATGAGCCGGGTCGCGTTTCAATAATATTTCAGCAGCATTTTACTCAGCATAACTAGCAACATTTTGTATATCAAAACAACTCCCTTTCAAATGGGTATATGCTGTGTAGAATACGGCAGGATATTTTTCTTCGCTGAGAGTGTCGCCAAAATGCCTTGTGACCTGGAATAAAGTCACATCTCCTAGGGAGGGGATGCAGAGGCAGTCAGTCTCAGGTACTCTGGTATCAGCCTAAAATTGTCATGCCTCTCTAGGGAAAACTTAACTACATAAATTAAAACATGATACACATCCAACAGTTCCAAATCTACTGGTTATCCTAGAGAACCTCAAGAGAATACACAGTGTGTACCAGTGCCAGTTGCTCCACTTCCAATCCAGCACCTGCTAACGCACCTGGGGAAGCAGCAACAGATGGCCCAAGTGCATGCCCCCAGGTGAAGCTCCCAGGTTCTGGTTTTAGCTGGGCCACCTGTGGCCAGCGCAGCCTCTTGGGGAGTGAACCATGAGATAGAAGATACTTCTTTGTCTCTGCCTCTTTCTCTCTATCATTCTTTCAAAGAAATAAATTTTTGAAAATAAAAATAAAAAATTTAAGATTTATTTATACATTTGGAGGGGAGACAAAGAGAAAGAGAGAATCCACCCACTGGTTCGCTACCACAAAGGCAATGAGGATTGGAGTTCATTTAAGCCAATACCAGAAACCTGGAATTCCGTTTGAGTCTCCCACATGGGTCCAGGAGCCCAGAACTTGGGTCAACTTCTGCTGCTTTCCCAGGCATGTTATCAGGGGTTTGGATGGGAAATAAGTCAGCTGTGATTTAAACTTGTACTCCAGTATGAGATGTTAGCATTGCACGTAGTGGCTTGACCCACTGTACCACAAAGCTGGACACAGTAAGCATTCATTAATATGAATTTCCTGCTCTGTCAATTGTCGTTTGTCATTTGCATCTGCTGTAGTTTCTTTTTTCAGAGTCAGTTTGCCACTTTATTATTATTATTGACACAGAATTTAAAAATGGCTGATCTCTCTTATGTGACAGTCATTTTGAAATATTTCAAGTAATACTGATTTTTTCCCAAAAATTATATTCTTACTTTATAGATTTGTTTAAGGAAAAAAATCCAGAACATAAGAGTTGAAGATTAGCAAAGGGTACAAGAAAGTGGCTGGGGAGGGAGACTTTCTTCTGCCTGAAGATGGCGAGTGAGTTCTTCAAGTTGCTGAAGAGGATGATTTCAAAGCTAGCCACAGGAGACCCTTAGCCTCTGTCTTGCACAAGGCAGGAGTGTTGATTTCCACTGGACACTCATAGCCTTTGCAAGCCAGGTCCTAGGCAGCAAAAGTGCTAGTGTTGTAGTTACTCTCAGCCAATGGAATAAAGAGGAGGATCATAATTGGCCACATTTGTGTCAGCGATGTGTTTGGCTGAGAAGCAGTATCCAGCATTGCTGTTTACGATGAGATGCTTGGTGCATCCGCAAGCGTTCAGAGAAAAGGGTGTCCTGACGTTTTAGCCAAAGAGGTAATGTCGAATCGTTCCTGGAAGAGCATATCTCTTTCTAAGTAACTCCAGGAAGGGCAAGCCTGGAAACTCTATCATCCTCTGTGGAGCTGATGTCAATGTTCTTGTTAATATTCTATATGTTAATACTATATTTATACATATTACAGATTATATATCATATATAATATTATTTTTATATAACACATTATATATAATGCATTGTGGTAATATCATAATATTCACAAGTGAAAAACAAAGCTCTCAAAGATAAAATATTGATGAGTACCAGGTTTAGAGGATGTATGTGCACGGAATCATCTTATACTTCATTGTAATAGGCATAAATTGGCATACCTTCTGTGGGGTAATTTGGGAACAAAGATACAAAAATTTCAATGTATAAAAATCATTCCATGTCTGTGAGAATTATTTGTCCTAGAGCAATCTCAAGAAAATACAGAAGTATTCATTTCATAATTTTTATGATAGCAATACCTGGAAACAGCGCTAAAATTTGCTAACGTAGGGCCCGGTGCGATGGCGTAATGGTTAAGGTCCCCGCCTTGCATGCCCAGGATCCCATATGGGCACCGGTTCCTATCCCAGCAGCCCCACTTCCCATCCAGCTCCCTGCCTGTGGCCTGGAAAAGCAGTCGAGGATGACCCAAAGCTTTGGGATCCTGCACCCTTGTGGGAGACCCGAAAGAGGCTCCTGGCTTCGGATTGGCTCAGCTCCAGCCGTTGCGACCGCTTGGGGAGTGAATCATTGGATGAAAGGTCTTCCTCTCTGTCTCTTCTCTCTGTATATCTGCCTTTCCAATAAAAATAAATAAATCTTTTTTTTAAAAAAAAGATTTGCTAACATAGATCAGTAAAGGATGTTTGAAATATGTTATAATCTGTCCATACAATGGAATAAATACAACCTCTTAGTGCATATACTGACAGTAAAACACATTGCAAATGATTAATTTGCATTAGTCAAAGGCATGTTGCAAAACTTGTTTTCTACATATATATAATAGCCCTTCATACAATTATATAAATATATTTAAAATTATTTATGGATGCATTAGAAAGACATGAAAGAATACTCAAACTAATAGTAGCAGTAATTATTGAAAAATGAGAAAAAGAAGTAGAAATGGAGGAAGACTATTTTTCTGATTAAAAACTCCCCTACTGAGCTAATTCATATTTCAAAGCTCATGTATTACTTGTATATAAAAACTTTAAAGTTAAAAACTTATCAACACCTAAAAAATAGAGGAAGTAGAAATGATGAAATAAATTATTGTACACTCCTAAATTGCGATCCTAATCAACCATTGGAAATTGTCTCCTACAGCCCTACTTGATGATAGAAAAATGTTTGCATTATTTACTTAATTGAAAAGCAGTTTATAAAACAACAATTTCAAGAGTACAAGTGTGAATAGAATGTGAATTCACTCAAGGATGCACTTCAGCTTGTGCTCCATATCAAATCAAAACCAACATCGTGCCAGGACCCCTGTCAAGAACACACCGACTCACCTGATGCTTCCCACCTGGACTGCTCTGTGCTCTTGCCTTCCAAAGCATGTGGCTGATCCACCCATACAGCTCATTTACCCTCATTCTGTGAACAAGGAGACTGAGAGTGAGTGAGAGTCTTTAACCAGTGAAGCCTGGATTCAAAGCCATGTTTGTGAGACATACTTAAATTATATTTTATATGCATAGAAATGTGTGAATTGAACCATCCCACAAAGTATTAGTACAAGTGGCAGCCAGTGAAATCTTGAAACCACTTATTGAGTTTTCCTGCTTCAGCACATGATGGTCCTGGGGTCTGAAGGGACAAAGCAGTTCCACTGAGGCCACAAGTTCTGTGTAAGCAATCTGACTCCATCTTGTGCTTCCCACCCACTGGTGTTCTTTGTGTTTTAATATGTCTATCTTTCTAATTGAGCCAATGATGTGGGACCACCTTTCTGATGGGGCCATTAGAAAAATGAAATTATCTCAAAGTGCTTTGAAAAGTTAAAATGTATAGAAATATGGGAGTCACACCCATAAGCTTTGTCCTGTGATTAAACACAGGATGAGCTGCTGGGCCCTGGCAGGATCCAAAACAACTGCATCAGTGCCAGGTGAGCAGAGCACATTTCGTGACATGGAAAGTGAAGATTCCATGGCCATCTATGCTGTACTTCAGGATGTTTCCATTTCATAAATGGTACACAAAGAAAGAAGCACATAGCACAGCATAAGCAATGCAGCACAGCAGCAAGTATTGATAGAGCATCCAGTATCCTCCACATTCCCCCAAACCATTCTCTTGTCATTCCAATTCTGGTCCTGGTTCTCTGCAGTTAACCTCATATGTGTCCTAAGTTAATAAGAAAGTTGTCACTGTAATTTATTATTTGAAAAATAGAATTACAGAGCAAGGAAGGGAGAGAGAATGACAGGCAGAAAAAGAGCTTTCCATCTAGTGGTTTACTCCCCAAATGGCTGCAATGGCCAGAGCTAGGCCAGACAAAAGCCAAGACACGGGAGCGTCTTCCTGGTCTCCCACATGGGTGCAGGTGCCAAGCACTTGGCTCATTCCTGCTGCTTTCCATGGTCATCACAGGGAGCTGGATCCAAAATGGAACAGTAGAACTTGAGCAACCACCGATGCTGGTGTTATATGTGTTAGCTTTACTGGTTATGCCACAATGTCAGCCCCTCAAATCTGCTTTTAAAATCAACTACAAATAAATTTTCAGCCCCTGTATTATTACATTATATCCCCACCCAGAGTTTGGGTCTAAGCCTTCTACTTGATTATGTCTTTCAAATAATTCTTGATGGTGGTTTATAACTTGAGAGAAAAGGAACTCTAGCTTCTCCTTTCTCTTTCAAGACATGAATTTTTCAGCATCATTCTTCCTCCAGGGAATTTCAAGTCATGCAGCTGAGCAGACAAGCCCAACAGAACCTTCTTCATGGCGCAGCCCCAAGAGCACCACCCCCTTGCATGCCTTGGGGCAGCTACAAGAGCAAGGTGGTGCCATCATCTGGGTTGTTGGGGCTCCTAGACTAACACATACCTAGTTTGTGTTGTGTCTGTGATCCAACCAGACTTGGCAAGCCTCCATTCAGGAACTCTCCAGAGCCAGAAGAAAAGCAGTGAACTTGAGAGTTCCATGACCTGCAGGCAGTACTAGGCCAGGGCTTCCTCAGGTGTTCGTCACCATGAGCTTTCATTTTTGCTGTCTGCACCTGGCCTGCTAGGGTTTTTGAATTAGGATTCTCACCCCAAAGCCATACTCAGACAGGCTGTCCTGTGCACAGGACAGACACTGGCCTGCCACATGTTTGTGCATTGTAGGACATTTTGGGTCTTAAAAAGGAGAGGCATAAATGTTCCAGTGCAGTCCATACAGGCCTAAAAAAACTCATAAAGGACCTACCATCATAGGAACAGTTCCAGCTTAACTACTCTGTCCCAGCAGGAGAAACTAACCTGAACGAACCCAAGGACTTTCTCAGACTACGAAGGGGGTGGTTAGAAGGATGCAGGAGAGCTCACTAAATTACAGAGGGGCTGACAGATGACAAAGGCCAGTGCTGCTCCCAGGATAAGGGCTGGTTTCTACAGAACTTTAGTGCTTGGCTTTTGTAGCCTGAGGAGACCATTCCTCTACAGTAACTACTCCAGTTGTCAAATGCTCATCTTAGAATATGAATTACAAGTTATTTTGTCACTGTGTAACTTCTTGATTTAGGTGACTGCCCTCTGGTTATGTCAGACCATATCTTCCTTCTAAGGAAATGCTGAAATATTTGAGCATAAAAAGGATGATGCTTGTAAGCTTCATGAAAATAAATAATACTGATTATGTTATTAGAGAAATCAAAAGTGGCAAAAGTTAAAATCAGTGGCTCTTCTGGGAACATTTCCGTATATTTGAACTTGCTTTAAAATGGCTTTCCAAAAATAAAATAAATTTTAAAGAAATCTCATGACTGAGACTGATGCTGTGACACAGCAAGCTAATCCTCTGCCCACTTTTCTAGTATCGCACACGGATGCCAATTTGTGTCCTGGCTGCTCCACTTCCCATCCAGATGCCTGCTGATGGCCTGGGAAAACAATGGAGGTTGGTCCAAGTCTTTGAGGTCCTGAACCCACATGGGAGATCTGGAAGACTTTCCTGGCTCTTGCCTTCAGATTAGCCCAGCTCTTGCCAAAGAGGTCATTTGGGGAATGGAATAGTAGCTGGAAAGAGCTCCATCTCTGTAAACCTTTCAAGTAAAATAAGTAAATCTTAAAACACACACACACAGCCCTTCATGTTGTCAGGGAGGCCATTTCACATTGTAGTTAAGATATCACTTGAGAAACCCACATTACCTATCAGATATTTGGGTATCAGCTCTGTTTTCTGCTGTTGTGCACCATGGAAGGCAATAGGTGATGGCTCAACTCATCGGATTTCCTTGTCTCATATAGGAAATTTGTTTAGAATTCCTGACTCCCACATTCAGCCTGGTCTACCCCTGGCCGTAGTATTTAGGGAGTGAATCAGTAAATGTGAGCTCTCTCTGGATATCTTACTCTTTCTCTCTCTCTATCATTCTGCTTCCCAAACATACAGAAGTTTTTTTTTTTTTTTCAAGACAAGTAGTTCTGCATTGTTTCCTTAATATATCTGATGTAAAAGCGGATTTTAGGGGAGAAGTCCCACCCAGTCTCCCATTCACCCCAGGTCCCAGATGTGGGGCATGCTCCAAGGGTCTTGCTCAAGCGGCTTTGATAGTTCAACAGTTCTGAATTGCTGCCACCCCAAGCATGATGAGGTCTTTGAAGAATCCACTGACTGACATAGTCCATCATAGAGTCTCCATTTGCTCAGTTTTTCACTGCCAACATATAGCTGAGGTGGTTTTTGACTTGTTCTGTCTTCTCTCTTTTCTTGGTTAGGGTTCTGAGTCCAGCATTTTGATTGGGGAGATCTCCAAAGAAACTTTTTTTTTTAAAGATTTATTTTATTTTTATTGGAAAGGCAGATATACAGAGAGAAGAGACAGAGAAGAAGATCTTCCGTCCGATGATTCACTCCCCAAGTGAGCGCAACGGCCGATGCTATGCCGATCCGATGCCAGAAGCCTCTTCCGGGTCTCCCAAGCGGGTGCAGGGTCCCAAAGCCTTGGGCCGTCCTACACTGCTTTCCCGGGCCACAGGCAGGGAGCTGGAAGGGAAGCGGGGCCGCTGCGATAGGAACCGGTGCCCATATGGGATCCCGGGCATGGAAGGTGAGGACCTTAACCACTGCGCCACCGCGCCAGGCCCTCCAAAGAAACTTTGTCTGAGGTGTTCTCAGACCAGATTCTTGTATGTGCTAGCAAGTACAGGGTCCAGCACAGTCCATCGCCATGATCAGCTAGTGGTTGCAATTGCTGGATTGGTTCTACTTTCAGCCCCGACTTCCACTGGAACCAATGGGTGTTGCAGTCCAGCCTGGTTCTGCCCAGCACACACTCAGTACTCACATAAACCAATGTCAGAGCCTAGTCAGAGCGACCCACAATAACCCCTATCAGGCCCTGCCCTGCCCTTGTTTGCCAGACTAGTCCAGTCTGTCCCACATCCCATTTGGCTCTCATACATGTCGATGGGTATTAAAACTGTGTTCCATCTAACCAGCTCAACTATCCAGCCTCCGTGGATGTTGTTGGGTGTCTCTCTGTCTAGCCACCCCCGACACAGACCCTGCAGGTAAGCGCAAGAAGCATGATAGGAAACAGCCCAGAACAGGCCATGGAAAGTTTCCCACTGGCATGCATTTGGCATGGATCAAGGGCAGACCAGGCTGAATCAGTTCACATCATCCACTGGCAAATCCAAGCACCAGAACAGAGTGTGGGTTGAGCCAGGTTCAGTTGTGACAAAAACCAATCCACCATACGGAATGCCAAGGTGAGGTTGCCTGTACCAGATGTGACTGCAGCACCCATCCAGCATGCGTGAGAACCAGGAAGGGAGGGGGCAGAGCTGGCAGGGGAATAAAGGGTGGCTCCCTTGCTGGACAGCTACTCCCACTGGAGAGCATGAGCTGGCATGGGGGCCAACCAGACTAGGCAGGGCTACAACACCTGTGTGCCTCATGGGGACCAGATCAGGCAAAAGCCAGGCTGGGCTGATTATTCCTACTGGTGCAATCTACAATTAGAGTGGGTGAGGGTTGTTTGGGCTTAGCCTCAGCATCAGCTGGCAGAAGCTGGCACTAGGGGCTAATTCTGTCAAGATAAACCACAGAACTACCTGGAGAGTGCATAATCTGGGAGTGGGAGTGGCCTGGGAGGGAAATAGTGGGCTCCTCCGTCCTGGGTTACCACCCCCCATGGGAGGGCACAAATACTAGAAGTATTTTTTAAAAAAAACTCATAATCTCCAGATCCTCTTATCTACTCTCAACATAATTCCAATCATTGTGACTCCAATGTAGACATCCACAGGGGCTGGGGCAGACAACCAGTTTGAGAACCACGATTAAGGAGGCTGGGTCTTCCCGTGGGTTAACTACTACACTGAAGAAGAGCTACCAGGGTTGTAATATCCAATAACTTAACACACATAGTCTTAACTAGCGACTCTATTTATGGTTTTCATTACAAAAGCAATATAACCACATAGCCTAAAAATTGAAAAATATTTTTGAAGGCAAATAAAAAGTTATGGCTATATCTTAATTCTGAGAGTGTTTGTGTTTCATTTTTCCATGTTTTTCAGTGGACATGTTTGCTTCTCAGACAGTGTAACACATTGAACACATGCCTTTCGTGGGACTATTTTCATTTGAAATTGAAAACATCTTTACAGCAATCATTTTTGATGATACTGCTCCAAGTGGATATGTTGTTATTGACTTGACTATTCCCCTACTCTGGCACATTTAGGTCATTTCAATTTTTTTTTTGAATTTCAAATAACGCTGCAAGGAACAAATTTGCTCATAGCAGTGTTTCTATATTTCAGGCCATTTGCAAAAGTAAAATGATTGGCTCAGGATATGTCCATTTGCATAACCTTCAACACATGCAGCCAAATTGCTTTGCAAAAGAACTTTAACAATTTCTGCTGAAGCCACCAAGGGATGCTAGCTTTTCAGCAGCTGACATTATAAATTTGTAGTACAAATTTGATATGTGAAAATATATCAAAAGCAGGCTAGGGCTAACAGAAGAGCAATCTTAGTTTGAACTCTTGCTCTATCATTAGTTATGGTGCCTTGAGATTGTTCCTTCATCTTCATCACTTTTTGAATTTAATCAGCAAATGTTTATGGAGCACCTAGGTGTTCTCAGGGCTGAGATCAGTGTTGCACGCTTGGATCCCTAGGATGAAGAGTGGGATTGATTAATGAATGTTCTAGGAGCCAACACTCATGGGAGAGAGATGACAGTTGCAAGATTCTGCAGAGGAACATTTGGGGCTGCAGCGAAGCTACAGTTGGTTCCTTGTGCAGTTGTGAAGATGTGAAATATCCCAAGATGGGGTGAGACTGGTGGGCCTTTATATATCCGTTTTGACCTGATATAGACCACCCAGGGAAGGAGGCAGCATGGTGTGTCAGACAATTTTTTCTAATATAATTTATGAGAAATACCAAGTGCTGTCAGCTGGCAATGCAGTGCTCTACAAGTGATGAGCAATGCAGACTGAAGTCCCGTGGAGCTTACAAAAAGCCATGGAGATTGAAAAGTTAACAGTCACAGACATTGCGCGCTCTCTCTCTCTCTCTCTCTCTCTCTCTCACACACACACACACACACACACACACACACACACACACTGTAGAGGCAGTACACTTGCTCTCATGAGGAAGGATACCATTCTGGGGATATTTTTAAAAAAACGCATTCTTGAGGAACTGATATATTTGATGAAATCTGGAGAAAAACCTATCAGAGGGGCTGGTTTGAGTCCCAGCTCTGTTTCTAAATAGTTTCCTGCTAATGTACTCCAGAAGTATCTGTGATGGCCATTTTGTTCCTGCCGATTCACGCAGGAGTGTGTGAATTCAGACTAGTTGTGGCTGTTACAGGTATTTGTGGAGTGAACTGGAAGATGGGGGGTCTCTCTCTAATAGAACACAAGTCACATGGCTATTCTCAATATCTTCAACTCTGGTGTGCCTCTAATATACCACCTGTGCTTTTTCCTAAATTCTATACCGTTAGCGCTTTCAGTTATCTCTCACGTGGTTTTGAAGAAGGAAAGTGTAATGACGTATTGCACTTTGCTATCAAGCTGCCTCCCATCAAGTAGAAATTACTTTTGCTTTCTACTTGGCATTTACATTCTACCTGGGTCTCCCACGTGAGTGCAGGCAGGGTCCCAAGACCTTGGGCCATCCTCAGCTGCCCTCCCAGGACACAAGCAGGGAGCTGGACGGGAAGCAGGGCCGCGGGGACGCAAACCTGCATCCATATGGGATCCTGAGGCACATGCCACTAGGCTAGTGCATTGGGGCTGCACACACTTTCTTAAGGCATTTTATGTAGAGCTCCTCTAACCTGGTCTCTTCTCAGATAACTTCTCTCCACCTGCCACTGTGTGACACTGTTCTAAGCCGCTCACATCCTTTTTTACGGCTGGGAGAGGCTGCAATGGGGCTGTATTTCCAATCAGCAAGGTGAAATTGAACCAGTAGCCAGACCCAGTGAGCACCAGTGACAAGACAAATGGGGTGTGTTCAAGCTCTCCATGTGACACAAATAGTTACCCTCATTTGCAGTTAGAACAGGGCACTCAAACGTGAATGGGCTTATTGAGGCTGAGTTATTTTTAGCTCTTCCTTCCGCATCATGGTAACATTCTGGTGCTATTGTTGCATCAACTTAACAGTGTTGCTTTTTAGACAGTCCAGGCGGATGGGAAGTCTTCCCACAAGGACTCAGCTGACAGCCTAACCATAGGCACAGGGCTAACACTGAACTTCCAGAGGCTGATTTCTGACACTGCACTTTAACACATTCCGAAGAAAGCAAAATCTGAGTAACTGGAAGCTGCCCTTTGCAACTGTTTTCTGTTGCCTTTTCCTGCTGTGACAGTCCTCCTGGTGCTGTCAAATCCACATGGGTTACTCTGGTCTTCACTACATTACGATCAAAAAAAGAACATCTGAATGAGTTTCAACCTTTTATTCGTTTGTTTCAAAGATTTACTTATTTATTTGAAGAAGCAGAATCATGGGGGCGGGTGAGAGCTCATCCATCTGCTGGTTCACCCTCTTAAATGGCCACATTGGCCAGAGCCAGGAGCTTCTTCTGGGTTTATCACAGGGGTACAGGGTCCTAAGGAATTGGCGCATCCTCTGCTGCTTTCTCAGGCACATTACCACAGAGCTGAGTTAGAAGTGGAGCAGCCAGGACCTAAATGGTACCCACGTGGGAAGTCAGCAGTGTAGGCTGTAGTTCACCACAGTGTGAGTCTCTGTCTTTTCTTTAGCATGACAGTGTGATGTTCTTAGATACAAAGTGATTTGGGTTCCCTGGAGTACAATGATTTCTAGGGCCCTATTCACCTGTAACTTTGTGACTTGAGAATGGCATTTTAGTAAAAAGGTGCCAGGGAAGGGTAGAGCCAATGTGCATGTCTTCCTGGCAATGAGTATATATCAGAGTCCTGGGTCAGGAATCAAAGCCCTGGAAATCCAAAGTCCCAGGTGGTACTCCCTTAACCACTCCAAAGCTTTAGCCATGCAAGGTAGAAATAAGGTCATGCTGATCTGTTGAAGCAGTATATATCAAAGAGCTTTGAAAATAAAATCACATAGGCAAACCAGGGTTACTTTTAGAATAGAAGTAGAACCTCTGAGACTATGTCTGACTTTGGACTTCAGGCCTCTGTTGAAAATATAACTACACACAGAGTCCTTTACCTCATGCCATGCAGCAACTGCTGTGGAGTTACCACTTGCTAAAAGTAACAGCAAGACATCAGTAACTCACTAATGGGGGAAGGCATGTTTTTAAAAGTTAGCTAAAGAGGGAAAATGCTGAAATAAGGGCTTGATTTGAAAAACATTTTTGGAAATTTTATTAGTTTTGCAGCACCAAATAATATTAGCAAATAGGACAGTTTTCCAGTAGATTTCAGTGGAGAATTTTCCATGTAGAAGTTATGGTGTGTCATATTCATCTTTTTGTCCTGCCCCAAGATGATTCTGCAAATCTTAGAAAAAATGTCTGAATTTCTTAAGGTCAAGTTCTTCCAGTTGCAATAACAGATGCTCATTTTTTTTTTGCATCTTTTACTTATAGTTAAATAAAATGTATTGAAAACCTTTGTGATGCTCTTTAAACATGGACAATCAAGAAAATATGCAGTGCTACAACATACAAGTCATTACGTTTGACTTTATGCCACTGTATGCCTACATTTTGCTTGTAAATAAGCTGTTGTAACTCTGTTAGGAAATACTACTAATTGTATTTATAAAGTCAAGTCTCCTTCCTAAACTCCTAAGCCAGATGGGCAGGTAAATCCATGTCATGAAAATCGATCTCCTGAAAGCACGGGTCACTTGCACTGCCATTTATGCTAACACAGCGTTCTTCTTAGGTTACTGCCAAGAGTGACTCCCATGTAAGTCCCACACCTCAGGGACCACCAATGACATAACTGCTCGAGAACCTAATAGAAAACCTCTAACTTTGGGGAAAACATGTGCATCCCTAGAAATTTCAGAATAGAGTATGTTGAAGAACAACCAGGACCATAAATAAGCGGAGGTTTTTACAAGGTTGCTTTCAATTTCTATCATTTTACTTAAAAGATGTAATAAACTCACTGTCTGGATAAAAATAACATAAAGTCCAATACTTGTTTTTTGTTGAAGGAGAAACAACTAACAGAATATATTCCCTATCATATATACAGATACATTTTATATATGTATATATGCATGTATATATTGTGTCTCTTATGTAAAATATGTACACAGTAAATTACAAATATACATCTAAATAAGTATATGTAAATATGCAATAAAAACATGTCAATATATTTACACACAGTAACTTCCTATATTTCTTGATTTAACAAAGGAAAGTTCTAGGGAAACTACAGACACAATTGCAAAGTCTGGTAATGTTTTCTTCAGTTTGCTGCAGTGGTGGTCATTAGCTATGGGCGACTTGTCTTGCATCTTTTTCATGCATGTCTTACTTGTCTGCACAACTAGAAAGTGGGCTCCTGGGAGGAAGTGCCCTGTGGCACGAAGCCCAATGCCTTGTATATAACCTGAGTGCATTAATCATTTATTGACACATGCAATTACAGGAAAGAGACTGGTGAGGTACACTTAAAATGTTTATTCATTGATTTACAAAATGTACAGTATTTACAAAGTTTAGGCATTAATCCCATATTGACACAAATGCTGAGAGGACTCTAAAAATAAATATGTGACACATAGGCTAATATACACGTCGCAGTTCTTCGTACTTAAAGCCGTCACCAATGGTGAGCTTTAATGGAGAGTTTAATGTGGTAGAAAAGTCAGACGGCTGACCAGTCCTGGACCTTGCACATGACTGGTCATTTCCTGGCTCCCCAAGGTTGGGGATGGTGAGTACACTAGTTTCCTTCAGCAGAATTAAACACAAGCCATTCTGACAGGCACACAGAATGCATACAGCCACATCTGTGTTGTCAGCAGTAACTCCCTGGGTAGTGGATGAATCTGCACTATTGTGGACTTGATCCCTGGACACCAGCCAGGGTGGCTTAGATGTGCTCAATTTCTTGTCTCTTATTCAGATTGCATGCAATACTTGGAAAATGTCAGTGGAACATGACCATGCACAAAAATGGTACATCTTGATATGTACAGAATCAACTTTCATTGTCTTAAAGCATCTTGAGATGCAAGATAACTCTCTCCTCTTTCAGCAACAGGGATGAACAAGGAAGCCATACCTCCACCCCCAAAGAAAAGCCACTATCTAGGGACACATGCAAATTGTCTCCTGCAGAAGCAGAATGAAATAAATTCCCATGATTAGATGGACAAATTCCCATGATGCCAGGCCTGGAAGTTTTCTCAAGAGGGTAATTCCACTTTCCCATCATCTTCAATTCCACCTCACTCCACATAATCTAATTCTAAAGAAGGTGTTTTTGAGCTTCTCTGAGCCTCAGTACCTTCATTAGCAAAGGGTAAACACTGGTGCATTCCTTACAGGGTTCTTGTAGGGATTATATGGTCTAACTTAATGTAAAGTGCTTAGCATCGTGCCTGGCACATTAGAGGTGCATGATTAATGTTTTGTTTCTTTCCCTCTACCCCAATTATGGATAACATATTGATAAGCCTATCAAACTCTGAATTAAGGCTATTTGATGCAATTTAGATTATTTGTTATTAGAACTACCACTGTAAGTAAAGAGTGATCCCTGAGGATGGACAGTGGGGTAGGGGAAGTTGTCTCATTTTATGAGCAAGCGACACTTTTCTTTGCAGGGTGGATACACCCTAACTATAGTGTCTTTTGTTGTCAGCCATACAAAGTTCATTTACCAAGTTTCACACAGACATACCCTATAACCCTCCATGGAAATGAATCAACAAGCCTCACTACCTGATCCCTGTTGGGACAATACCACTGAGGCAACGACGAGCAAAAACTTTGAAGAAAACACATTATTCTTGCTCATCACATGCTAACTTTTCTCAGCACAGATATCAGCTTTATAGATCACTTTCAACAAACACATTATAAGCTCTACCACCACTGAAAAATAACTATGGCGATAATTTGATTGCTTCATTTAAACAATTTTTCAGAATATATTTTAGTTTCTAGTTATGTCATACAAAAATAAATAGTTTTAATGATTTACAACTAAGAAAAACTGGAACATGGAGGTACCAAAAATATAGGTAAGGGTGGCAAAAAATGTCATCATCTATTTCAAAAGCAGTATCTAAAGAAAGCACAGATTTCCTATGGGGTCTCCATACCTTTTTTTTTTCATCTTAGCATATTATGTCTTCATTTGCTATGTATCTAGAGATAATTTTATGCAAAATCTTCTCCTTACGGTTATTATGAATTTCAAACAGAAGGGCTCTCGAGCAAGATTAACTGCAGATGAAGGAAGAGGTGGGCTGAGCCGTTCATAGTACCCTTAAAATGCACTAAAGCTAACCTCTAAATGTTTTCTTTTAATTACAAAGCTCTGGCTTTCTCTGTCAATATGAGCTGTGGCTGAATAGAACCCCACATCCAGCGAAAATAATCCCATTTTGCTGTGGAATTCTTTGCACATCATGGACGTAGGCAGAAGTCAGGATCTCATGCAGCATAGCAGGTGACAAGTCAATCTCCCCAATTACATGAAGAGATAAGCACACCTATATTTTGGCTTTTAATTCCATTAACTTAGCGAAAATCCCTCACCCACAAATCCTACCATCACAATGCTTTATGAATGCATTGCAATTTTCCACACAGAGCTGAAAGAATATGATTCCTAGCACTGAGAGAAAACATTGGGAGGATTCAATTTCCTATTATTCTTTTAAAAAACTAGTTGGAATCTGCAGGGAGACAGCCCATTTATTTGGGAATCGATGTGTTAGAATTCTAAAGCCATAACAGAATTCTGGTTCTGTTTAAGCCATGGATTCTTTACCTTTCTCTCAAAAAACACACAACTGTTTTATTTTCATAAATCTGACTCAGGGTTTTATAAATTATGGGAAGCTGTACATTTTCGTAAATTGTATCCCAAATACTCAGGCAGCTGTTTTCTTTATTGCAGGCAGGTGTTTTAAACCAAGACCTACAGAGCTTAACAAATGTACAGTTATTTCCTGGAGGGAAAACAAAGATTTGTGGTATGGGACTCTGCATCCAAAGTGGGTGCAGGCTGATTCTAACAAGGTCTAGGTTAGACTCAAAATGATCCTACTGAAGTAATGCTTGTTCCTCGTGGGAAGTGCCGATGATACCTGTGAATGCTGTGGTCTCCCATGGGTAACTCCTGTCATGGACAGCATTGGAGTGTGAGTGTGGATCAACAAGATCCTCAGGGATTGCAACCATACATGAATGGTGCCACACAGCTGCTATAACGTGAGTCCTAGCCATACCCACAAGCAGGACACAATCATGGACACACAGTGTGGGTGCCCGTTTGTCTGATTTATAGGTGAGGTGGTGGCAAACGTAGCATCAGTTTCATTGCGGGGCAACGGCAAGTTACAGATATTTCCTTCACAACAGGAAGTGCAGACCTGAAAGAAAGGAAGAGAAAAAAGAAAGATGATGAGAAGGCTCCCTGGAAAGAGGCAGGAGTTTTGAGGGTGAAGCCGTAGGACAAAAATCCAGTAGAAACTGCCCACTACCCAGGGTAGTCTCCAATCTCACATTTCTAAGGAATAGGCTTATGGATATATTGATGTACCTTTGTGGCCTAGAACATCATTAAGTTTGTGATTGTTTTTATTTGCACTTGAAACAAAAGCAAATTTTCAATTTGTATGTTTTCCTCCTTAACAAATATTGTACAGTTCTATGGGGGGAAAAAAAAAGATAGCAGCTGGAAGATGATGTAGTCAAAATGAAAACATCCCAGGTTAAATTTTAAGGGATATGGGTTCCAATTTTTACCTCCTTCTTCATGACTCGTTTATGGTTGTGGCATCTTCCTCTGCTTGGCTTCAGAGACACTGCCCATGAAGGATAGCTTGGGAAGTTGGCTCCTCCTTGATTAAAAAGGCTTGTTATGCCTGCTTGAGGGGCAGGGAAAGCCCTCACTCCCTGAGTATTCACAGTTAAAGTGGCATGGCAATAACCCACGCCATTTAAAACTGATTGCTGATGTTCATTAGAATGATTCGTAACACTTAAAGGGTTTTCATTTATGCAGTTATTCCTGCTTTATGCCACTCTACCCACCAGATCAAACGAAAGAAAGAAATTCACAGTTGTTGAGAGATTTGATTTCAGGCCATGGCTCCACAGGACAGACCAGTCCATGTGACTTAAACTGGAAGCTCCATAGAAATGTAGAATCTCAACCTTGGTACTTCAACTGTCACTCCAGACTTAAAGGAATGGGCACATCTACTTTAGCCAGACAACGAGGTGACACATATTTTACACAGTCATTTTCTTGCAGAGATTTGAGCTTTTGATTCCAGATTACATGGGCTGGGAAGATGTTCTATCGAGGAGACACTGGAAGTCACAAGTATTTTATTTCTATCTCTGTCTCTTACCAGTCATGGGACCTGAGCATATGCCATGCCATCTCCAATTTTCTGTTCTTTTTGGTAAAGAAGCCACAGGAATTCTGAAAGCCAAGCCAAGTTCAGCTGGTTGGAGGAGTCAGAGAGAAAGTCCTTCTTCATCTTTACAAACAAGGACAAGTAGGCAGATTGTTTAATTTTTTGTGTATTTGAGAACTGGCATGAGAACTGGATGTCCGCATGAAGACAAAGAATCCCTTAGATTGACAATGCTATTGCAGAGAATTTAAAGGAGTTGTGAACAGACACTAAACCAAGGCCAAGGTCTCATATGTTAAGATCACATGTGGAGCTATCTCTCTGATCAAGCAAGAGAGCAGGGTGTTCTTGTCTCCAGCTCTGAGTCAGGCTGCCTATCTCTGATTCTTTATTCCTTTAAAGCTGTCCCAAAGTACATTGAACTTCTGAATCCAAGCAGTAGCTAAGGTTTAAAGGGAACAAATCCACAAGGGTATGACTTTCTTGTCACTTATCAAATGACTTTGGAGCCATTTTCTCCAAACTAGCATGCAAATAAAGACATGAGCGCTCACTTTAGAAAAGCTACCAAAGCTAAACTGACTTGGCTCTCTGCAGTTGAAAGGACTGCAGGTGCACCTGCAACGCTTTACTGTGATGGACATAAATACTGGCAACTTCATTGTTTCCTTCTGAGTGAGGAAAGGTTTAGAACAATTTCCAATAACCTTTTGCAATATTTGCACAAAGCATAGTGATTGTCCTATAAATCTACATTCCTTAGAGCAACAGAAAAGGAAGCTTCTTTTCATTAAGGTATAGACAGTGAAAAGCTGTCCAACTTGGGCCCTAAAGCTCTGTCGTTAGTGTTGGGAGATAGCTGAGGTGGAGAAGAGCTGACTACACCATCCTGTTACAGGCAGCATGACCCAGACCTTGTGGCCTTCATGCTCGGAGTCTCTGCAGCCAGTGGACAAGCACTCTTCCAGCGACACGCAGCGCTTAGTGACAGACACACTGTTCCCCGTGACTTCCATCGTGTGCTGAGTGTAGCAGTATCGGGTCTCTGTCAACAGAGAGAACGTGTTTTAATGAGATGCCAACGATAGCGACACATGGCTTAAAAAGAGAACAACCCACGAATGAAAAGACATAACAGTCCAGATGTCTGCCTCAGCAGTGCTACCCAGTCCCAAAGCTCTCCCCATGGTAGATTCATTCTGCCAGAGTAGGAGGATGGTCTTCTAGGGAGGTCTCTCTGCTGATGACAATTCCCATAAAAGCAAGACCAGGGGCATCAGGTTCTGCCTCATTCACAATTTTTGGGAGGGATCATTTAGTAGTTAAGAGTCATCACAACTCTCATGAAGAGGGAAGGGTGAAGAAATTTAAAGGACTGAATGTTAAAAAAAGATGGCAGGTGACAATGGTCCTGACCAGGGGTGGGTTCCTCCGGGGGGGAGGGGAAACTACAGCAAAAACAGGTGTGTGTGTGTGTGTGTGTGTGTGTGTGTGTGTGTGTGTGTGTGTGTGTGTGTAACTCAGGTAAGACAGTGTGACGAAAAATGGATTCATTCTATCTGGAGACAAAACCTGTCCAAAAGACAAGTGCTCGCCTAAGCACACAGCCAGATGCCAGGATGCATCATGGTAGATGACTACTCCGACAGGGAGAATTTTTCAAAGTGAGGGAGCTTTGTCCTCACGAGGTTTCTGCCTATTCACAAGAGTAGGCAGAGGCCAGCATGCAAGGTACGACCAGTCCCTCTAGGTTTTCTGAATATGAAAACCTGAGATCACCTTCCAATCCTGTAGGGAATGGTTTTACTGGTGATTTAAAAACCAAACAGAAATGTTTTGGTCAGTATAAGTCTTTTTTTTTAATATAATTTTATTTTTTTATTATATTTTTGACAATCTTTACATAGCTAATTAGGGCAAAAATGTACAAGGGCTATGGGAAAGTGGGTAAGACTATTATTTCCATATTGTTTCTTTCATATATCTAAGGTAAAGGGGAATATTGAGGGAGAAGGCCCACCCAGTCTCCCACCAACCCCAGGTCTCAGATGTGAGGCATGCTCTGAGATCCTTGCTCAAGTAGTTTTGATAGTTCAATAGTTATGACTCGCTGCCAATCTCGCCACTCCAAGCACGATGAGGTCGTTGAAGAATCCACTGATTGACACAGTCCATCATAGAGTCTCCATTTGTTCAGTTTTTCGCTGCTAACATATAGCTGAGATAGTTGATTGACCTGTTCTGTCTTATCTCTTTTCTTGGTTAGGGTTCTGAGTCCAGCATTTTGATTGGGGAGATCTCCAAAGAAACTTTGTCTGAGGTGTTCTCAGACCAGATTCTTCTATGTGTAGCAAGTACAGGGTCCAGCACAGTACATCGCCATGATCAGCTAGTGGTTGCAATTGCTGGATTGGTTCTACTTTCAGCCCCGACTTTCACTGGAACCAATGGGTGTTGCAGTCCAGCCTGGTTCTGCCCAGCACCTGCTTGGCCCTCACATAAACCAATGCGAGCTGCAGCCTAGTCAGAGCGACCCACAATAACCCCCATCAGGCCCGGCTGTGCCCTTGTTTGCCCGTCTGTGTAGCAGACTAGTCCAGTCTGTTCCACATCCCATTTGGCTCTCATACATGTCGATGGGCATTGAAGCGTAGTTCCATCTAACCAGCTCAACTATCGAGCCTTCACGGCTGTTGTTGAGTGCCTTTCTGTCTAGCCACCCCAGCCCCATCCTAGTTTTTGTGCCCTCCCATGGCAGTGGTAACCCAGGACGGAGGAGCCCACTATTTCCCTCCCAGGCCACTCCCACTCCTGGATTATGCACTCTCCAGGTAGTTCTGTGGTTTATCTTGACAGAATTAGCCCCTAGTGCCAGCTTCTGCCAGCTGATGCTGAGGCTAAGCCCAAACAACCCTCACCCACTCTAATTGTAGATTGCACCAGTAGGAATAATCAGCCCAGCCTGGCTTTTGCCTGATCTGGTCCCCATGAGGCACACAGGTGTTGTAGCCCTGCCTAGTCTGGTTGGCCCCCATGCCAGCTCATGCTCTCCAGTGGGAGTAGCTGTCCAGCAAGGGAGCTACCCTTTATTCCCCTGCCAGCTCTGCCCTCTCCCTTCCTGGTTCTCACGCATGCTGGATGGGTGCTGCAGTCACATCTGGTACAGGCAACCTCACCTTGGCATTCTGTATTGTGTACTGCTTTTGTCACAACTGAACCTGGCTTGACCCACACTGTTCTGGTGCTTTGATTTGCCAGTGGATGATGTGAACTGATTCAGCCTGGTCTGCCCTCGATCCATGCCAAATGCATGCCAGTGGGAAACTTTCCATGGCCTGTTCTGGGCTGTTTCCTATCATGCTTCTTGCGCTTACCTGCCGGGTCTGTGTCCTGCCAGAGGAGTTGCCCAGGCTGCTCCATCAGAACCCCTCTCAATGCCAGATTGGCACATACCAGGGGGCCCATTAGCCAGCCCTACTCAGTTCACCTCCTGTCCTAGTAGGAACAGTGGCTTTTCCTGGCTCGCCTTCAACTCAAGCTGGTTCTTGCTGTTGGATGTTTCAGCCCAGCCATACCTCGTTCATACCCACATATGGCTCACACATGGTTTAGTAGGGGTTGAGACCTAGCCTAGTCTGTCCCACATCTACCCTGGTCCTCCAGGACACCAGACGGTGTCGGGGTCTGGCCCGGCTCGGTGCATCCAGTTCCAGTCCACACTTGTGCCAAGGGAGAGTACAACCGTATCCTGATCAGAACGCAGCCCCCATTCCAGTCCATGTGCCCCTTGATGGGAACCTCAACCAAGTTAGGGTGTCTCCTTAGCTCCCCAACTGGGCCTGTTCCCAATCATAGATCACTTGCATGCCAGTGGTTGCTCTGACTCAGCTTGGCTCATCCCACAAGCTGATCTGACCTCTGCCTTAGACACTGTGGCTTAGCATCCTTGACTCAGGCCAACCAGTAGGTGCAACAGCCTAGCTCTGCATGACCTGTACTCCATCCTGGTTTCTAGTTTCACTTGTAGGCTAAGGTTTGCTCAGTCCTGCCAAGTACAACCCGTTCCATTGCCAATTCACACATTAGCCAGCCGTTGGAGCTACTTTGCTCAGCTTTTCCGGCCCCCAGGTCTGGACCACATGTTCACCAGTGGGAGCTATGACTCGCCATGGGAGTTTCCCAAGTTCCTCCACTTGATCCACTCCCCAACCCAGTTCTCATACATGCCCTTGGGTTTTATGCCAGTGCTCAGTGCAGTCTGGCCTTCCATTTGGCCTTGTATGAGCTGGTGAATGTTGCAGCCCAGCCCACCCCACGCCCTAGTCAGGATGCACATTCAGGTGCTGTTGCTTTGACCAGTCCAGACTGTTGTGGGTTCCTTTACCTGTGATTGAAGGTAAGCTCCTTGGTCACATATAGCTTAGTCCATCACCACCCCAACTCTTAAGCTAACCAGTGGGGCTAGAATTTCCACAAGGTTTGGCCCACAAACCCCCCACAGAATCTACTCCCAGATATGGTTCTCGAATGCTAGTTAATGTCATGACCCTGCCTACTGTGACCCCTCTGATTCATCATTATGTCAGGTAATAGGACAATCCCTGAGCCTTATCTTTTGCATGGACTGGTGTTTGGTGCTTAGCATTGTTAAGTGATTACAAGTGCTTCAGAGGAAGAGTTACTGTCATTGGGAATCTTAAGGATTGATTCTCATCCCAAAAACACTGTGGGTTCAAATGGAGCTTCCTCAGCAGTGATTCAAAGAACCCAAACCCCAGAGCTCCCCAGACAGACGGCCAGCAGGTGGAGCCTCGCATGAAATGGCACGCTGGCGGCCCGAGGATAACCCACCACGTGCATGTGGTGGCTGGAGCCGGGATCCAAGCAAGATGCCCCATCCTGAGGCCCACCAGCAGCTGGGAGGCTGCTGGAAGTTTAAACCCCCAGGCCCAAGGTCAAGTCCCTCTCCAATCCTGTCCACTGCTTAATGAGAGCGGCAGGTGGGCCCCAAAACCTGGGCCCGCCCAACCCAGTTTTGGAGACTTATCCTAAAGGGAGCAGTCCCAGGAGCCCAGACAGGCCCGGAGACAGCTCACCATGTGTACGTGGTGGCTGGAGCTGGGATCTGAACAAGATGCCCCGTCCTGAGGCCCACCAGCTTCTGGGAGGCTGCTGGCGAGTATAATTCTTTAAGGTCCTCAGGCACTGTTCAGCATCCTAATCCTGTGGTTTAGGAGAAGGCTCCTGCTCCACTTCCACAGTAAAAAAAGATGAATAGTTCTTGAGGTATGTCACAGAGCTGTTTTTCATGCATAACTTGGATGCAACTTTGCATGCTTTATACATTCTTGGTATTTAGTTGCTAATATGGAATTATGACCTTCTATCATATTATTTATTAGGCAATAAAAATCCTTCCCCTGCCTTACCAGATTCTTTCATGACTTTGGCAGCTTTTAGCCAAGATACTATGAAGACAGCTTAGGAATCCCATGTCCTGAGAAAGAGCATGGGCAGCTCACACAGACACATCCTGGGAGTGGTGGAAATGGAGGGCATAGTGATCTTTGGACACGCCCTCTGAACAGAACCCCCACATCGCTCTGGGCCTTCTAAGAGGTAGTTGCATTCCCCCAGGTGCAGGCTTCCCCCCGCCCTGCAGAGCTCTTCCCCACACTGCTCTTCCCCCAGATGCTGCTGCTTGGACCCCAGTGCTGGACATCCCCAGCTTGTTCAGGATCTTTCTAGGCGAGAAAAAGCACATAAAAATCCTTGAGGGCTTTACACTGATTCTTCCCAAGCCCAGGAATAGTTACAATTTGGGAAGTAATTTTTTCTGTTTTTCTCAATGATGAGGAAGGGGCAGTGTCTTCAGGTAATACTTTTCCTTCAAGCCTTTGGCAGGTGTTGATAACCAGAGGCCAATGGCCTGAGAGATTGTCCACATCTTCTGAGGAGGACTGGCTCCCTTCCTGGTAACAGATTGGACAGCCATCAGAGGTCTATCTTTCCCACCCTCACTCCAGCTTCAAATGCTCTAGAAAGCAATAATATCAGGAATGTTCTTATCTGTTGTCTCCTCTTCACACAATGAGGAGTGGCTGCCAGGGGTTTTATTGCTCCAAATGTAAATCTGAGCAGATAAGATCACACCCTTATGGAATAAGTAAATCACCACATGGCTTCAGGTTTGAAAATTGGGTTTGCTCCCTCAAGTAGTGAATTATCTCACTTTAAGTAAGCCTTAAAATAACAACTGGTGAACTTAACACAACTGCTCTTTGTTCATATTTTTTTGCTGTCTTTAGCAAACTCATTAATGTATTAATAGGGATCTCATTCCATGGAACAAATTACAGGTAACAATGAATGGAAATATCTTTTCAAAAAAATATGCAAAACTCTGGTACCTAATGAGTCAACTCTTGCTGTTTTGTGGGGAGAGAAAAGAGATCAGGGCTGCTGAGTGAGAACTCTCTCACATGGTGAGAATACCACTCTCACTTCCAGGAGCTGAATCCTCAGCTCTGAAGCCTCAATCCTTCCCAAGCATCCTTTCTTCTTCTTATCTATTGGAAGCCCCGGGTGAGCTGGGCAATATTCACATGCAGAAAAGTCCTGTGATGAAATAAGTTTTAGAAATGCTCAGATAAAGTTGAGCACATTTCTTTACTTGGGCAATTTCTGAGAGCCTCGGATATGTGTTGTGATCTTGCGATCTCCAAGGGCAGGTCGGAGCAGGCAGGCAGAATTCTCCAAGCAGAACTCAGTGGACCACATGTGGCTTATCACTGGGCTGCAGCAGTGATAAAAACCAAATTTCTGCCACAGAGCCTTGCTCTCACTGCATCTAGAATAATTCTTGGGTTAGTAATGAGGTTACATGAGAATCAGGCCTGTTGATAACTTCACACTAAAAGGATTTCAAAGGCCTTTATCTGAAAGATAAAAGAGATTTGAATTTCTACCAGGTTAGTTTCAGCCTCTAAAATCTCATATTCTGCAACTGTATGGTATTCCCAGAGGTTGTGAAACAAAGTCTTTTACTGTGGAGACTCACAGGCATTCAACTAGAACCAGAAATGGGAAAGACTTTAATCAGCTACAGAGAGACACAAAATATAATTTTCATGAAACATGCACACACAGTCTCTAACCTGATTCTGAAATTTTAAAATGTTCCAAAGGCAAAATGAAAAAATTTCATTTATTTGGCAATATCCCATTTGCAGTAGCAGAATATTGCATTTAAACAAAATATTCATAAGAAGATTTGAATTAAAATGTAATATTACATTGTTTAAAGAGATGGAAAAGCTAACCAATCTATTCTGATATTGAATACATGTATCAAATTACACACTGTGCCCCATAAACATGTGCAATTAAAATAGTAATAAAAATAAATATTTAAAAACACTTTTTTACATATTCATTTGATGGGCAAAGTGACAGAATAAAAGAGGCAGAGACAGATCTTCCATCTGCTGGTTCACTCCTCAAATGACCATAGTGACTAGAGCTGGCCCAGGCTAACTTCGTCCAGGTCTTCCATGTGAGTAAAAGGGACCCAGGCATTTGAGCTATTTCTTATTCCTGCCCGGTTATATTACCAGGGAACCAGCTCATAAACAAAGTAGGCAGGATTTGAACCCACACTCCAGCATGGGATACTGGAGTTGCAGCAGCATTTTAACACTCTGTACTACAATGTCAGTCCCTCAAAACAAATATTTTAGAAACAAGTGAGCCATTACAATGACTAACTCAATGTTGGCTTGTAATCTAAGGATTAAGATACTCACCTTCCGTCATTGGGTTCAATACTCAGCTTGACTCCTGAATCTGTCTTTCCATCACAGCAGACTTTGGGAGGTTGGCAATAATGGTTCTGGTCATCTATGTACGAAGTTTAGATTGCATTCTTGGCTTTCACCTCTGGTGTCTTAGTCCTAGCCCTTGCAGGCATTTGGGAGAGAATCACTAGATTTCTCTCTCTCTCTGCTTCAACCCTTCTCTCCCACACAAATAACAATTAAAATAAAAGGAGTTGAAAATACCTGACACTCAGGTAAAAAGGCTTTCTCAAAAATCAATTATTCTCTGGGCCCGGCGTGGTGGCGCAAGTGGTTAAGGTCCTCGCCTTGCATGCCCCGGGATCCCATATGGGCGCCGGTTCTATCCCGGCAGCCCCGCTTCCCTTCCAGCTCCCTGCCTGTGGCCTGGGAAAGCAGTGGAGGACAGCCCAAAGCTTTGGGACCCTGCACCCGCGTGGGAGACCCAGAAGAGGCTCCTGGCTTCGGATCGGCATAGTATCGGCAGTTGTGTTCACTTGAGGAGTGAATCATCGGACGGAAGATCTTCCTCTCTGTCTCTCCTCTCTGTATATCCGCCTTTCCAATAAAAAAAAATAAATAAAAATAAATCTTTTTAAAAAATTAATTATTCTCTGAAGCTTCACTATTCCTGGTTCTTTATAAAAAATATACAATTAACTTGCTACTAGACAATAAATCTTCAGATGCAAGAAAATCAATGGAAGGAAAGCATGTGTAATAATTATACTACCAATTACACTAGCAAATAAAGGGCTAGTGGCACCTGCCTGAGCATTCCCTGACTTTCAGAGACTCAGCTCTTCCATCTACTACATAACTGCCAGACAATGACCATTCCTTTAAGAGTTCATGAACTCATCCTTTCTCCATGTTTGAACTCACAGCATATCTTTGCAGCTATGGACTCAACTGTGTCTAATCTCTTCCAAGGGATTCCCTAAGCTGGACTTTAACGTTGTCTCTTTCTTTAGGCCCTCTCCTTCGCATCTGATCTCTTCTCTTCCTATTCTTTCCCTGCCCTGGATGTGAATATTCTCCCATGCTCCATCCTTGAACCTCATCCCATTCAAGCAACCTTGTGGAAACTTGGAAGCATCACCTCGTCGGCCGTGTGTCATGCCCTGCGCACTATCTTCCTCTCATTTGCCTCACGAGGGGTGGGTGTCGTGGTAGCAGAGATAGACTGCTGATTGTGTCAATCACATCCCCTATCACAGTGCTGTTTTAAATATCAGCTATTCTGCTTCTGTTCCAGCTCCTTGTTAATGTATCTATGGAAGCAGAAAATGATTCAAGTGCTTGGACCCCTGCCACCCTTATGGGAGACCTGGATGGAGTTCTGCATCCTTGGCTTTAGCGTTTCCCAGTCCTGAATGTTGGGATCTTTAGGAGAATGAACCATCAAATAGAAAAGCTGTCTGTCTCTTCCTCCTCTTCATCTCTGCTCCCCTTGGTTGTTCTCTCAATTGAATACAACCATTCTGTAAAGACAACAGAGCAGTTACCTGAAGCATTCTATATCCTCTGAGACATCACATTAAACCTTTTTGTCTATTCTTCAAAACCAAAACTTTGGTGAGCCAGCTGGGTCTGAGGACTATTAACTTTTTTTTACAAACTGCCCAATCTGCTTTCATTACTAAAAATTGTATCTTTTGAGATAATCCTAGATTCACATGCATTTTCAAGAACTAATACAGAGATCCCCACATACCCTTAAGGCAGTTTCCCCCAATGGTAACATCCTATAAAAGTATAGAGCAAAACCGCCAGCAGGATATTGACATCAGTATGTGGCAATTGCAAAAAGCTTATGGGAAAATGTAGTTAGCTTTGGGCCAACAGAATTTTTGAATCTGTACAGAATTTCCTCCTAATACACATTTTCATGAAGTTTTTTTTTTTGAAGACTCCTCATATGCTCAAGTTGTAGAATATTTACACGGTCTAAAGGATCACTTGTGCAGATATCTTTTATGGTCACATCCTCTTCCCTTCTGTCTCCACTCATTCCTTAACCTCTGGCATCCACTAATCTTTACTTCCTTTCTATAGCTATACCATTTTGAAAACTTAATACAAATGAAACCACATAATATGTAATAATTTTGGATTGGTCATATTGGCTCAGTCTAATTCACTGGAGAACCATCTGGATTATTCTATGTATCAACAGTTTAATTTTTATTGCTGAGCTGTATTCCATGGCATTGATGAACCAAAGTGCAGTAAACATCAGTGCAATTTTCATACAGAATGCCCACTTTGGAAATGTATTTGCTATGATCTACTTAAACAAGAAAGCATGCCTATAAATGTTATGAATCAGAAATTCCATCCCTGAATATTCAGGAGAGCTTCAAAAAATTATGAACATGTATATTATAAGAAAACTATTCATGGATCTCAAATTTTTCTTTCACCAAAACAAACATATCATTTAATTACATTTTCCCATGAACCTTTTGAACCCTTTAAATATCCAGCAGAAATGATAAATCTGATAATGCTCAGGGTTTTTCTATATAAACAAACACTACCACGTATAAAAAGGCTCATTATTGGTGGAATGAATAAATAAATAAAGATGGCATATAGTCACATAAAAATGAGATTGAATGGTCTACAGGCCCATTTAACAGTGTGAATAAATTTCACATAACACTGAATGGAAGTTAGACACTCAAGAGCACAACCTGTATGATTCCACTTATGTACAAGGCCAAAAAAGAGACAAGATAAATCCTCCTTATTGGAAATCAGGATGGTAACCACACTGGTTTGCTTGGGATGCACAGAAAGTTATCAGACTGAGAGATTCAAACAAAACTGGATAGTTCTGGATGCTGGAGTTCGAAATCAAACCACTAAAAAAACATATTCTCAGAAGAACATGGGCTTCTTCTGAGGCCTCTTTCCTTGGTTTGAGTATGTACATTTCTTTGTATCTTCCTGTGGCCTGCCCCCTGGGTCTGTTTGTGTTCAAGCCACCTCTATAAGGACAGTCAGACTGAATTAGTACTTACTCCAAAGACATCAATTCATTTTAATCACCTCTTTAGAAATTTAACCCCAAGCACCATCACATTCTCAGGTTCTAGAAGTTAGGACTTTAACACATGAACTTGAAGAGACATAAGTCAGTCTCTAAGAGTGGTCCTTTGTGGTGGAAAGTTACTGAAAACAGACAGGAGGGGGCATTTCTGAGCTGGTGGACATTGCTACTTTTTTTTTTTCAGCTGGGAACTGCTTATGTAGTATGTTCAGATTGCAAAAATCCAACTCAGCTGTCCATTCATCTGTATATTTGCTATTTCTCAAATTAAAAAGTCCAGTGGAATTGAAAGAAAAAAAATCCAAAATAAAAGAAAACAGACTTTGAAAATGATGGACTAAAAACTAGGCTGTTGATAAGCTGGATTAATCATTACTACATATTCACTGGCATGCAGGCATCAGATTCTTTAGGCTTTCTGGCTCCTATCAATGGTTCTCCATGGACTCCTTAAAAAGATGAGTTTTCTTCTCCTGTCAAATATAAGAAATCCCTCATGGTAGAAATTAAAGATTAATAAATGCTCTTCATTTTCATTGAGTCATTATTGATTTCCTTTACCCAGCGGTCAATACCTCTTGAGGCAGCTGCCCAACAGACAAGTCCTATTTTGTTTGTTCCAAAACAAACATCATGCTTCTTAAGGAAAAGTGACACCCTCACATGAGAAAACTCTTTTCACACAAATCAGTGAAATTCAGAAATCAATGTGCTCATTACCAGTTAACAGTGGCAAGACTTTGCGTCTTCATGGTACATAGAGCTAAAGTCTTGAAGGTCTATAACCTAAGTGTAAAATCACCTAAAGGAGATAAATGAAAAGGTTGTCTCAGCCAGGTTTTGTCCACATTTTTTTTTAAATAAAGAATAAAGAAGTTTTTCCTGAAAGTGTGTGACATGGGCATGACTTCAGCTGCTCTTGGGACTGTGTTGATGTTTCCTGCTTATGTCAGGAACCCTCAGACAATCCTGCTGGAAAGAGTCATCAAGGGACATATCTAGGCTTGTCTTCACTTTCATAGAAAAAGCGCTGAGCAACACAGAAGCTGGACTCGAAAGATTATGTGTCCTCTCTCTCAAGGCTTTCTTCTGATTCTATGTCAGTCATAATCTCAAGTGAAGGTTTTGCCTTGGAGGAAAGCATCTGTGTTTCATAATTAAGAAAGAGCATAATATCCTGGGCTTAGGTGTTCTCCACAAAACATGCCTCTTTAAAGTTGTAAAGTTTCTAACTTGACATATGCTTAAGAAACATTTATACAATCCCGATCTCAGGGGGTTGTTCTTCCTGTAGCACAGAGAATAGTTTCAATCAAAATCGCATGGGCTTGGTCCATGCCTGCAATGAAGGAATCACGACTGGTTAAGATCTGTACTACTGTAACAATGTGGATGAATTCAATGTGGGGGGAGGATTTGAGGAGGGGTTGGGGGAATCCCAGAGCCTATGAAACTGTCATAAAGTGAAATAAATGTAGTTTTTTTTTTAAAAAAATCATGTGGCTTGGGACCTGCGGCACTCAATTCATGTTTGACCTCACCAGTTCCTACAACTAGTCCCTCATAGAATATGATTTTCTCATTCAAGAAAATTGAGCAGATTTACAATGAGCATTTGATGAAATTAACATTATTGAAAAGAAACTGCACAGGGACAAAAGACTAAATGGAGTTCCAGCAAGTGAAGCAAAAAGGGTTGGTTGAGCAAGGCATCTTTTTTTTTTTTTTTTTTTTAAAGATTTATTTTTATTATTTTTTTTTCATTGGAAAGGCGGATATACAGAGAGGAGAGACAGAGAGGAAGATCTTTCGTCCGATGATTCACTCCCCAAGTGAGCCGCAACGGGCCGATACTATGCCGATCCGAAGCCAGGAGCCTCTTCTGGGTCTCCCACGTGGGTGCAGGGTCCCAAAGCTTTGGGCCGTCCTCAACTGCTTTCCCGGGCCACAGGCAGGGAGCTGGAAGGGAAGCGGGGCTGCCGGGATTAGAACCGGCGCCCATATGGGATCCCGGGCGTGCAAGGCGAGGACTTAACCACTTGCGCCACCGCGCCGGGCCCTGAGCAAGGCATCTTAAATGACTACTTCTAGGAAGAGAGAACGGTGCCAAAATCTTTGTACACCAGAGGCAAAAATAAACGTCATGGAGGAGGAAGGACTTAGTAGCACTTTCTGAAAGAGAGGAACAGAGCAGAAGCTGATGCCCCATTGCCTCAGGAATGAGTCCAGCCAGGGCAGGGCTTTCTTGACATTTTCAAGCAAATAGTGGTTCACAAGACTATTGAGTCTGTAAGCATCAGCCACTAAGATATACCATAGCATTCTCTTTCCAACATTAGTGAGACTGAATAGACCTTTCAAAAACTTTTGAACTTCATCTGGTCCCTAAGCAATCTGATGTGAGAGTTTATCCCATAAAGATCAGATAAAATGTTTATGAGTATTTTTTCACTTTCAATCAATTCTTTTCTCATCATGTGACACAAGCAAAGCCCTCAGTTTCTTGAATGAAGATACTCAAGACTTTAAGCCCTAGTCTCTCAACCAACTTCCCCTAGCTTCAATCACCAACTTATTGGAGTAGCCCAACTGACCCTTCAAGACTCTAATCACCAGACTCACAAGGCCACTTTGATGACCAGTGTTGTCTTGAAGGGTTTGTTTACAAGAATTCTATATCTGGGGCAGAAAGAACCACTTGCCTGTGGCCCCCCATGTACTAAAGCACACTTGGCCATCATAAATATTCCTTGGAGCATATAGTTTTGGGCACAAAACTGAAACTCAGACATGAGATGAACAGGTTTTCAGACCAGATAACCACTATCATTTTAACATCATTATCATCCGGAGGGAGGCCAACATGCAGTTGTTCTAGCCTTTGTTCCCCTCATCCCTGACTTCTCCTTTCTTGTGGCCTGCTTAAAAACCCCAAAACAGCCTCCTTCAGCAGGGAGCAGTTCTTGAGATTCAGTAGTCTGCTACCGCCTCATCTGTTGACAAGTCAAAATTTCTCTTTCCTTGAACTTCAAACCTTGTCCTCATTTTGACCTGACTAGATACAGACCAAACTTTTGATAACATGATGAATAAAATCAAGCTAAATGGGTCACAAAAACAAACACAAAATCAAGACTATCTCAGAAAATCAGTATGTCTTCCTATCATAGCTTCTGAGCTGTCCACTAAAACTGTTCCAATTAATGATAAACAGAATAAGCAAATCTGAGGTTACTGGATGGATTTTTATGCTAACATAATAATAAAATGACTGTATTGTCCATTGCTAGAAAAACCTGCAGGAAGACCAGAGGGAAGAACAGAAGATTCTTGGGAAATAAGAAAGGTGGAGCAGGTGGCTCTATATAAGATGTTCTGAAGTTATAGCTTACAGTTCCCACCCACTACCTGCTACTCAAGGTTACAAAAAAAAAAAAACAACCCCAACTTGATTCCATCATTTGGCTCTGAGTATTCTCTAATGCAAACAGGTCAGTAACCCCAGGTCAGGTGTCTTCCTATCCCCTGCTTGCACCTGAGGGCTCCTTGCTCCATGCCTTTGTTCTTAGTGGCATCCTGAAAAGGGTGCTTTTCTCAATGTCCTAAATCCATTCCCAGTATTCAGAATAGTGATGATGGATGGTGCTGAAGGGTAATTAGAATAAGCTTATCAAAAATTAGAAAAAAATATTGTGGACTTCCAAGTGGGTAAGGCGACTGCTGAGGCTCAAGTCAACCAAGACTCTATTCATGCTGTGAAAACACCCTTCTGTCTGATCCATGGATTTAGCATGGCATTTCAACAAACTTGAACTGTAACTCAGAAAATACCTGCTGCAAACTATAAGAGGAATAAATGTGCAGCCACTGTAAGAAAATGATCTACCTCCTCATTATCTGAATGACCAAGAACCCAACTGTTTTGCCTCTCTGTGCATATAAATAGTACTGGATAATGGGAATGTAGTAGATCTTGATAACCAGCCTTTTTGGTGTTTTTTTTCAATGTACTGATAACCATGACACACATACGTCTTGTTTAGTCTGACTCAATGCATTTACTAGCCCTATAAGAAAAGTACAAGACTTATAACCAATAGGATCTTGTGAAGCAGCCAATACACACAGTTCTAGACTGAGGCACTCACTTTGGCTTTGGGAAGAAACTCTTTGATCTTCTAAAAAGCAAACAAGCAAGTAAGTAAGCAAATCTATTTCCAGTTGCAAGGCTTCCATCTACCTCAGCACACAAAGCTTTCCTTAGCCACTTACGCCACAGTTAGCCCTTCTCCCCTTCAACTCCCACAGCACTTAAATCAAATGCTTCCACCAAGAGGTCCATTTGACCCTCACGTTTGTCCTGTCGTCTCTGACAGTGATCTGTTCAGATCCTACCTCCTTGACTAAACTGCTTGAGCCTGAAAGGAGAAACCAGATTCCTATCTTTCACTATGTAATCCTCCAAGGGCCTGACACAGTTGCTCTGTATCTTGAGCTTCAATGCTTACCTTTCTCTTGATCTCTATACATTTAAAGACACACAGAGGAAAATGGAGGGTGTGAAGAGGAAAAAGGATAAGAGTGTAAAAGACCATTCTGGAATACTTTTAGGACTCTGTATTTTTGGCCTCAAAAGAAAGCATCAGGGTTGAATTTGTTTTCCTTGAGTGGCATCCAGCAGAGGGCTTCTGATCACTTGCTTCTTCTTTGCGACAGGAATAGACGTGTCCAAGCACACTTCAACAAGTTCATGGAAAATAAGTGCACTGTTTTCATTTCATGTTTCTCATGAACTTTCTGAAGTACGCTTGTATCATTAGACATAGACTGAGCCTCTGTGGAATATATCCCAGCACCCGCAGCCCTCCTTTGCTTGACATCATCTTGGCTAACACATCTCAGAGCTAAGTCATTGCCAAAGGAAGAATAGTCACATTCTGTCGTGGACTGAGCAGGCTCCATCCCTCCAAGAATCTACGCACAAATGTGTACATATGTACAAAAAGAGTTGGGGCCTTTAAGTGGTGGTGAAGTTATGATGGCAGATCTCTCAGGAATGGAACTAGGACCCTTATTAAAACCACTGAAGGAGTGGGCTCATTCTCTTCTTCTGCCCTCTGTGCTCTATGTGAGGTACTGACAAAGTGTCATCTTAGATGCAGAGAGATGAAGTGCCCCTTATGTAATGAGCCTGATGGCCTCTTGATCTCAAACATCCCAGACTCCAAAAGCGTGAAAAATGAATTTTAAGGGTTTATGAATCACTGAGTCTAGGCACAAATTTAGATGCTTCCTGTACACTAACTGACCTGTGGCAAGAGTTTCAAAAGCTAATAGGCCAGTAGGAATCAGGTTACTAGAGGTATAAATGGATTGTGTTGCTTTTGTTTAGAGCCACTGTTGACAATAATTCCCAAACTTGGCTGCACATGATAACCACCTGGGGAGCTTTGTAAACTACTTCTGCTTAGTTACACCCCATGCCAGTTAAATATGAATCTTTGAGCATGAATCCAGGCTCCAGTGGTTTCAAACTCTACCAGGTGATTTCAATGTGCAGCTATGCTTGAGAAGCAAATGTGCAGTTGGGTGCATCTGGAATGTAAACTTTCATCCTGTAGGTGCCATCTTAGGAAACAATGCTTTGGAAAGGAACGGTGACATCAGTAGGCAACCTGAACAGGATTTTACTCTGATTAGTATGGTGGTTGGTGCCTAAGCCATTTCAGTGCGTCTCCATTTTTTCTCTGCTCTGTGATCCTTGGGACTCCATTAACAGCTCTACCTAAAATTGAAACCAAAGGAATCTAGAAATGGCAACACCACACTTCCCTGTGAAGTGGGTAGAGGGGTCCCCAGTGCTTCTCGCCTTCAAGTGCTCATTGTAATCACCTAGGATATTTTAACATAGAAAAGCAAGATCTTGATTGCTGAGATGCTTGTTTTCAAGGTATGCAGAGCTGTGGTTCTTGATTGGTAGTCTCCAGACCAGCAGCCTCTGCATTGTCTGGGAATGTTGTACAAGTGCAAATCCTTTGGGCCCATCTCAGAGCCACTGGGGGAGTTAAGGGGTGGGGTAGCAGAAGACATCTGTTTAATAACCTTCCAGGAAAGGCAAATCACACTGAAACTGGAGAACCACTGACTTTAGCACTGTTTTTCTGTGACTCGGAAGCATTTCACAGTGCTTCCACTGGTCCAACTCCCATGTTGAGATTCTGGCATAAACTGTCCAGGCTTGCATGCCTGATATCTACCTTTTCATTGTGGTATCTATGTCTCTTAATTCAACAGTGCACCATTCCTTGGGTGGGAGCTCTGGCCTCACTGTGGGAAGTGCTGAATTTGCTGTTGGTGTGACCAGTCATTTGAACAACAGAATTCAATTAGCAGCAAGGCACACTGACCATGCATTCAAAACTGCCCTGTCCTCATATAGCCCCAGCAAAAGAAGCAAATTTTCACCAAAATAAAATAGCCAATTAACAGTGACTCCACAGCTAAATATACCCATCCTTTTTATTCCATAGGATAAAAGAGATTTGAACTTGATGGTTCTTCATTTTAAAATGGACCTTTGGGTCAAAACTTCTTGCTTCAATCATGCTTCTATCTCATCCTTCAAAGAGAACTTAATAGTTTAAGAACTTCAGAGTTTTCATTTGTGCAATGATGACATTTAGAATTCAAGCTTTCAGGCAATACCAGGATAGAAGTCTCCGGCAAAATATGCAATAAGTGGAATCTTTATATGAGTATTGATTCATTCTTTACATGAAAGAGGCTACTATGTAGCAACTAATCCTTCAAAGGATGGTAAACAGGCAGCCATTCTCTTTCTGATCTACATTTGGCTGGGCCTAGGGGGAAGCAGCACTTACTTCCTATAGAGCTCTAAAGATATTTCATGAGAAAAGGGGTAATCCTATGGGTCAGTTTATGCCTCTGAGAGTCTTTGATGATAAATTATTAGTGCGATAAAAGAAAAAGTTCTACTAGTAGCCTTAGAGAAGAGGAGCAGTTAAGATTGCAAGCATGCACGAAGGTCTACAGGGCTGTTGTTCCCTTGTGGCTAGCTCCAGGACCCCAATCTGACTGAGAGCTTACCTCGAGGGCAATAGATGTCCGGCGCCCATCGGTTGCATTCATAATTGTCAGCTGCCTTTTCACAGGTGAAACATTTAAATCCTCCAGGATATGGTGTGGCTACAAAGGGGATCAAGAGAAAAGACTTTTCAGACTGAACACAGAAACCCATAGACCTTTTCAGACTTTTAAAAGTATTCTCAGGAGAACCCATCAGTTTCCAAACAACAACAGCAAAACTAACCATTTAGCGTCTACATAACAGAAAAATTTCATCCTTGGGTTTTCCTCTGCTAATAGAGAAACACCTGTCTTTATTGCAAAATCTGTAATCAAATGCCCACAAGAACATTAGTTCCATGGGCACAAACCTAAAGACCAGCCAAATGTCCTTCAGGATGGAGTGGTTGCACAGTGACATAGTCACACTATGGAATTCCAGTCATCAAGGGAAAGGAATGGACTCTTCATATACTGAACAACTCAGATATATTTCCAGATAATTGTTCTAAATGAAAGAGCCAATTCCACAAGTTTATATACCAAATGGTATTATGTACATAAAGAAAAATAAACAAACAACAAAAAAATTTTTTTGCCAAAGGTTAGGAATGATTCGTGTGTGTGTGAAATTCTAGCAAGTTCCTCTCTTTGCTACCAACTCTCCATGTCCTCTGGAGAGACTGTCCACCAGGTCCTCGTATTCTTCATTCAAGTGTGAAGGTGCCACAGGTGCGCCACACACTGGATGGTACCCAGCACTCCCAGGCCCTTTGCCAGTGGACAGACAACGATCAACAGAAGTCTCTGTCCTGTTCACCAATGTGCTTTTAATTGCTTCTTTGCTCTAATCATGTGCTTGTCTTACTATTTAGAGTTCTGCTTTCCATAAACAAACTTTAGGTTTTTTTTTTTTAATTTGTGAAATTACCTGGCCTATTTGAAAGATGCAGACACTCAAACACTTCATCTACAGAAACCAACTGCTCTCCTTGCAGATGGCTGAGCCTGCATTATCCCACTGGTGGAAATAATCATCTCAGGGTAAATTGCTTTGCCCACATGGAACCAATTAAGTATGTTATCCAAAATAAATGAAGGAGGAGGCAGCAGCTTAAGGCCAGAATTATGGGCCAGATATAACTTTGATTTTCACCTTGTCCACAATAGCTGCTCCTCCATGCATTTGCTTATAATACGTCACATTGCTCACTGTGACAAAATACAGTATGATCAACAGTCATAAACTGTCTAAAAAAGATGAGTAACTGCACTTTTACATGGGACCATTTGAGAGTTCTATGTCCCTCCAAGTGGCTAGTGATGCACAGTCATAAAAGGAATAGAGCAAATGCATGGGCCCTCGTAGAAAATGATAGCGAGCAGTTGCTACACAGACATCCAATCACCTCATTCCAACGAAGAAACTTATCTCTGAAGAAAATACTTGTCTGTCATATAACTACGATGAAACCAGTCCTTTTAGAAACACACAAATATTGTGACCCATCAAACAGTTTGTGGAAAATGGAATGAAAGGCCAACTTTATTTGGTTAAAAAAATTGAAACCCATGTGTACCCAGGGCCTTCAAAAACTTACTGGAAAACGTGGGTTATGAAAAAATGTGCAAGGATTTCATTTTTTTGCATCAAAAAAGTTATCTTTTAATTGTATCTTTCTATCAGGTTTTTGAAGTACTTTCATCTGTCTTCACATCTCACTATTTCAGAAAGTAGGTGATGCTGGAATGGAAAAGATCACATTTAATGAAGTACACATCTAAGGAATTTAACGCAAGAGAATTCGCAATTTTCAAACCTATTTAACATTCTTGTAGCTGTCTTAATTAGCTATTTTTTAGAAATATCCTCAGAAAAACCATTCAAAGTTTTTTCAGCAAATTGTCTTGATTGTGTACATTTTAAAATAGCTTGCCTGTTATTGTTAAACTATATATTGTTAAACTATATTGTTACTATATAAACAATTTTAAAATATGAAACTTGAAAAAACAGCTTGTAAATGAGGTTTTGGGGGTAAAAAGGATTTGTCAATGAACAGTATTTCTCAAAAAAAAAAAAAATCATCATAGTCACCAAGGTTTATGACTGCAAGCTAAGTACATTACTTCATTTCATATGATTAATTCTTCTGAGCATCCAATTTTATCTGTCTGTCACTGCAGCCAGTAAAAAAAATTGGCTGGAATGTTGCATTGGTTATTCCTGGAAACTTTCCCATCAAAGAGATAAATTAAGAACTTTGAATGAAGATTGACGATCCAACTGTTCCAAGAACAAACTGGGAATCTACCACTAATAAGCTGCAGTGTTCCCAAACTTGGATTATTTAATAGACTTTTCAAAATGATCTTGTGCAAGAATAGTGACATACTAAATTTAATACTGCCACTTCTTACATAAGTAAGCTCAGATTCTGAAATTAACCCAAAGTATTCATATCAAAGCTTACACACAAGTACAAGCTTACACACTGAGACTAATTAACCTTTAGTTTAAACCATTTGTCTCTGAATGAGTTTGTCAGCACATATTATTGGCAATTAACCAAATGATCTCATTTGGGTGAGCCTTATTTTAAAATCTGAAGCCGCATGTCTGTGTACATTCACAATAGCTACAGTATAATTTGCTTATAGGAATATTTATGACCACATGACAGGTGGTACTGGCCAGTGAATAATCACACTCTGATAAGTGATAAATCTCTGCAAACATACTCAGCTTTAAGTGGCTAATTGTAGCACAATGCCAAGTAAAAGGTTAAATTCTTCCTTCTGGAAATATTTAGCCTAACATGGAGGCTACAAATGAAAAATGATCTCCACTAGCTTGTTAATTGATACTACATCTGATAAAGAGATCTTTTTTTTAAAGGACAGAAAGAGTTTTGTAAAAGATGTGCCATTTTCTTCTTTGTTACTTCAAAGCACTGCAGAGCAAGCAGAGTTTTGCAACTCGTGGCCTCAGCTGTGAATGAATCTAATTTGGCTCTTGATCACAGAGTTAATAAGCTTAGTCCTCTATATTTCAGGACCTAAGTCCTTGGTCCCTCAAGACAAGGTGATTGTAAAGAAAAAAAAAGTGCCCAGTTACTTCCTGTAAAATAATCTGTCCATTAACTCTCACGGTCAGCCGTAGTTCAGCCTACCATAATTCATTTGTAAGGGTATCAGAAAAGATTTCGTCTTTGTTTCCATCTCTTGGAGCTTTTGCCTGGACAAAGGCCTTCAGTTTTGAAAACGTGGTGAGAACAGACTTGCCTTGAAACATATGCAGACTTGCCTTGAAATGTATGCATCAAAAAATCTTTTTTCTCTTCTTGCCAAATTAATTTATATTGCTTCTGGAAAGCATACATGAACATAAAGTATTTAGAAATCTAATAAATTTATTTCTCAGTCCACTTGGCAACAAAAACTTGCCAATCAGTTTTGATAAGAACATATTTCTGACACAAATGCTATTTTTCTGGTACCTATCTTAAAAAGTCCCTTTACTCTCATACGCTTAGATAGTTTATGGTTGAGTATATATTTAGTTGGTTTTCTTTCTGAGAATGACCAAGTCAAGCCCCCTGTATGGATTTAGCACTTTGGTGCACTTGATTAAAAAAAAAAAAAAACCTCAAAACATGCAAATGGAGAAAACTGGAAAAGTTTCTATTCTAAGAGAAATAGAGTCCAAGGGCGGTTTGTGTTCCTTTAGTTTGCTAAAGCCTAGTATCTGATGTACTAATTGGCAACTAAATAATAGCCCCATTTTTCCAAATGATAACTCTTGTTTAGAAGGTTTATACTAGACATCAGTGTCTTAGTCACAATTTGGAAAGAAATTCATCATTTTTACCTGAAAAAAAGGTAGAAAAAAAACCATATATAAATTATATTGACGATAGTGTCTCAAGTTTGAAAGCCATAAAACTATTTCTTTGAAAGGCTTAAGAACTTTAAAGATGAGAGAATAAGACAGCAGAGATTAGTCACGGGGGGTTGAATTTTCTCAATCTGGGTTCCAATCTCACTGCAGTTATTATCAATGATATGTGTTCCTGAACCAAGGGAAATGAGTTCATGTTTGTCTTGGGTAGAAAACTTGTATACCTTCTCCCACTTCGATTACTACATTTCTCCTTAAACAGTCTGAGCTTCTCTATGTAACGTTAATTGAAGCTGGCTCATGCACTGACCCCAAGGAAAGTTGTTTGTGCCTTTGTCTACAAAGTGACGTGATTATATAAATAATTCAACATCATACTAGTCCAGTGCATGCCTCATATATTTTTTATGGTTTATGTTCAACAGAAACCTGTCTCTTTGTGGAAGATCATGCAATCTAAACATAGTTTAGTGCTCAAGGGCACAGGACCATGCTATTTAAACAATCGAAGTGCAAAAATAAACATAACCACCAACCTCTAAAATAGCTGAGAGAATTGGAGAGCTAACTCAGATTTCAAGTGGCAGAACAAAGTCTTGGCCAAGTAGGAGACAACCATGGTAACTTCAGTAAGAATTTATCCTTTCCATGATCCATGATGGTAACCCTGTAGGTCAGAACTTGCAGATCTGGCTCCAGCAGGTGACACAGTGGGTGAACGCACCACCCACAAGCCCAGCATCCTTTATGCATACAGGTTTGTGACCCAGCTGCTCCACTTCTCATCCAGCTCCATGTGAAAGGATTGGGAAAAGCAGCAGAAGATAACTCTGCAACTAGCTAGGGCTCTGCAACTCATTTGGGAGACCAAGAAGAAGCTCCTGACTCCTGGTTTCAACATGGTCCAGCCCTTGCTATTGTAGCCATTTGCGGAATGAACCAGCAGACAAATATTTCTTTCTCTCCATCTTCTTTCTCCCTCTCTTTCTCTTCGTGTATGTGTGTGTGTGTCTCCTAATTTTTCTGGAACTTTGATTTTCAACTAGAAAGAAAAGACAGATTTTCTCAGGTGGAACAATCACCTACTTCTCACTAAAGTTTAGGCAGAACTTCCTTCTCTGTATTTCAAAATCATAATTGAAAATGCTACAAATGCAATCTTCTGTTATTTGTGGTGAGTTCCTTCCAAGCAGGCCGTGGTTCAAAAGTTCATGGAAAATATGTAAAATGAAAACTCTGCATGGGTTCTAAACTTCTTCGGCAACAACATACATTTTTTTTTAAAAGTCCCCTATTCCACAACCTTTCTGAAGTACCTTCATTTTAATGAACACTGGTTACACAAGCAGAACCCTGTCAACTGCTTCCAAAGAGCAACTTCTGTGGCCCAACACCCTTCAAAGACCCCAATCTGAAATCAACTTTCCAAAATGAGGCCTGCTCAACTTGGACGAGAAGCACCACCCTACTAAAGTGGAAGCTGGGTTTTGTCTTGGTTTGTTTGAATCCAGTGACCTCCTGCCTCCTTCCTACTCCAGGTAAGCAACCACAGAGAAGGATAACAGTGGACCTGCCTCACAGCAGTGACTACTAGACCTCTCCCAGTTCTCAAAGAATGGCACAGAAGCCAAAATCTTAGCCATCAACCCTAAGAGCTGGAAGTCTAATGGATAAAAGAACAAATGCATCTAGAAAAACATAGCAAGTATCCCAGAGATTATCAAAGCAAGAAGTACCAAAAGAAGAGCAGATAGGTAAGTTTTCCATACAGTTGTCCTGAAGACATCAGATTGTACTGGTGAGAGAATCTTCAGGAATAAATCCACACACATTCTATGTTGCCCATCAAAGGCATATTTAGGGGCTGACATATGGCTTAGCGGTTGAGATGATGGATAAAGTGCCCACATGCCTCAAGAAAGTTCTATACCTTGCTCTGGTTCCTGACTTCCTCAGGCAACAGGCTATGGCTCAGGAATCAACATCCTTCTGACACAGACAAGGAGCTAGCTAGCAAGGAAGACTGGAGGTCGCTAGCCCCTCCCAACAATCTTATCTGCTCTACCCAAACCTTGCCCTTTTTTTGGTGCAAAAAACCACTGTTTCCACAAAACTGCTGCTCAGAATTGATGGCAGCCAAAAATAACCAATATAGAAGTCAAATGTGTCCCAGTAGTGACCTTCAGATAATTGTAACAGCATTTTAGCAAAATTAGCATGGCTGACACTCCTGCTCCTATCATGTACCTAGTGGCAGAATATGTCCAAGATTTCCCAGAAAGGGCAAGAATTTTGATATCAGTCAAATCCTGCCCCCAAACTCTGCTCCTATGAATATTCAATTAAACCTCACCCCCAGAACTGACTTGCTATGCCTCCAGAACATATAGAATGACAGCCCTGAACCTCATTGAGTATAATTCATCTTTGTACTCTTTTGCGGTATAGGCAAAAGAATCTTATTCCTCTGCTAATCTTCTTTTTCAAAGATGTATTTATTTTTACTGAAAAGGCAGATATACTAAAAGGAAGAGAGACAGAGAATAAGATCTTCCATCCGATGATTCACTCCCCAAGTGACCACAATGACTGGAGCTGAGCCAATCCGAAGCCTGCCGCCAGGAGCTCTTCCAGGTCTCCCACGTGGGTGCAGGGTCCCAAGGCTTTGGGCCATCCTCAGCTGGTTTCCCAGGCTACAAGCAGGGAGTTGGATGGGAAGCAGGGCTGCTGGGATTAGAACTGGTGCCCATATGGGATTCCGGAGCGTGAAAGGCGAAGACTTTAGCTGCTATGCTATCCCGCCAGGCCCCCTCTGCTAATCTTTACTACTTCTTGTCTTTCTTTGAATTGTGTCTTGTGTAGGAAATTAGAACTTGGCCCAGCCATCTCACGTTACTGCCTCTCCTATGGGATGCCAAGATTGAGGTTCTGGTTTCAGCCTGGCTTGGCAGGGGATCACTGCATACATTTGGGGAATGAACTAGTAGCTGAGAGTTTCTCTCACTCTCTCTCCCCCTAAACTAGAAAATCAAAATCAAAAGGAAAAGATTCCTCTAACATGTCTTCCAGTACAATATTTTATTTAATCTTTAGAAATCTAAAAAACTTAAGTCAAAAGGCTACAAAGCAACTGAACTAACTGGTTGCAAATCCAGGGTCAGGTGGATGCCCAACACCAGTGGGTCCCCTTTACCATCTGTAAACCAGAAGGTGTGGACATTCAAGATTTCAAAGAATCCCTGTCATGGCCCTCCTCTTGGTCGGTTCTATGATCCTCAAACGCAAGGCATTTTGCTCATGTACCTTTCATGCTAATCACAATGCCGGGCACACAATGGATGCTTCAATAATACTTGCTGAGCAGAACATTTCAGGAGGAATGGACCCCAGGCAACAGTTAAAGGTCAGAATGCATAAAAAATAGCCAGCTACCAATCTCAGCATGGGGTCTCACAAAAGATTCAAATAGAAATAAGAGAAGCAAGATCAATACAGAGATGGAAACCAGAAGAGCAAGATCAACCGCTATGTTTCCCCAAAATGGGACTCTTAGGGTAGCAGCAGCAGAAGTTGTAGGTAAGAGCAGAAATCCACAGCCCCAGGTACATGCAATTCAGAAACTCAAGGGTGGGGATCTGGACTTTTACACTACTGTGCACTCCCTAGATCATTCTTAAACACAGGAAATGAAAAAACACAGGGAGTAGGAAGTTGTGGAAGGCAATTAGGCTGGAACTGAAAATTAGATGCAAAGAGAGGAAGGCCAGCTATTATCTTACCGATGAAGGATTGATCTATTACAAACAATCCTCCCCATGGGACATGGCGGTCTACTTTGATGACTGAGGGCTGGCATGAGTAAGAGAGACGGACATTCAGAATTAGAATGATTGTGTGGGGAACAGAGAGAACACGTCTAACAGTAAGACTATATAAAACAAACCCTGCAAGAATGTCAGGATAACAGAGAAAGCATCTTTGGTTAACTGCTGTATCCCTCGGTTACATTGCAGGAGGCCTGCCCTGCACTGAAGGTGGTTTTCTCCAGGCTGTTTCTCCAAACTAGGTTTTATTCAAAGCAAATCGGTACCTCTGCAGCCAAGAAAACCAAAGGTCTTACTTGAAGGATGGAGGTAGATGATGTCTTTGACCGTGAAGTCTCGAGACTGAGCAGCTTTCAGGCAGTCGGCCAGCAGGCTCAGGAGCAGGAGCCAGGCCAGGGTGGGGCCAGGTTCCATGGCAGACCCAAGTGTCATTCATGCAGAAGGCCCGGGAGTGGGGACGCACACCTGAAACAGGAAGACAAATGCATGTCAGTGTCCAGCTCGAGGCAGCTTGGCTTAGTAGGGACCCTTGCTTAGTTTCCCGTGGGGATGAGATGGGCTGCAGAGGGCCCAGGAAGTGGGCACAGACAGAAACTTGGTCATCGGTCATTTTAGAGTACTCAGAGCATTCCAGCCCAAATCTCTTGTTAATCAGGCTGCTAAAGCTCCGCCACTAGCAGTCTCTACTCATAGCCAGCAGAGATGGTATCAGGAGAGATTGAATTTTAATGAAATTCAGCTATTTTTGCAAGGAGGCCAGGGGATGACTGCCAGCCAGCAACAATAAAGAAGTCAGGTACAAAAGCTCGGAAGCCTCTCCTTGATAATGGTGCGCACCAGGCATGGGAGCATACACGTATGGGTTCGTGTTGCCCACGCAGACCTCAACAGGATAGACTTTCAAATGTGGTGGGGAGCGGGGAGAGGATTTAAAAAGGAGGAGGAAAGAAAGAAAGAGAGAGTGAAAGGAAGAAACAAAGAAAAAGAAATATAGGTAAGATGACCTCCTCCAAGCCAAAAAGCGGCACAATAACATACAATCCCTTTAACATAACTCATGTTTGCTGGCCAAGTACTATTAAAGCTTTTACACAGAGCGATTTATTCTTTAACAGCCCTTTTGAGGCAGGCACTCAGATTTTGAGTAACTCAAGGTCCAGCAGATAAGTAGTGGAGCTGATCCTAACCCAGGCAGTTTGACTGTCAAATCTGCAGCTTAAGCACTAGGCAAAGCTGTGTTCGTCCTAAGTTTGATTTGAGTTGTGTAACAAAAACTGCTAAGATCAGCTTAGGTGTGTGGCGCTAAGCACTTGTCTCTATGCCTTATTCATACTTTGTCTTTTTCCTTCGAAATTGATGACAGTAAAAGTTGGCAACAGGGTTGAACCATCCAGCTTTCTTGGAATGCAGAAATATCTTAACTATAATATGAGGTTATTTCAAAGTCTATGAAATAATGGAATTAAAAGATGAGTTTATTTTGCTGCAAAGAAACTGGCAATTATCATTTCTTCAATACACACATTTTTCATAAACTTTTAGAAGGAGGTGCAGGAGCATTCCCCTCAAACTGTTCTCAAATTCCCTAAAGCCCCTGAGCTCATCTCCTGCCTTTCATCTGGTGTTTTTGCCAAGTCTTCCTATGTTTAGCTGTAAGAGATAAATGATCATAAAAAAGTCATCACATATGTTGAGAAGAAAAAAACCCAAGCACAATGGAATATCAGGCTAATCCTCCATTTGCAGTGTCAGCATCCTCTAGGGGTGCCAGTTCAAGTCCCAATTGCTTCACTTCTGATTCAGCCCCGTGCCTACAGTCTGGGAAAGTGGTAGAGGATGGCTCAAGCCCTTGAGTCCTAACACCAAGTAAGAAACCCAGAAGAATCTCCAGACTTTCAGCTTTGGATCAGCTCAGCTCTGGCCATGGGAGCCATTTCAGGAGTGAACCAGAGGATGTAAGATATCCCTCTGTCTTTCCCACTCTCTCTAAATTTGCCCTTCAAATAAAAAAGTAATAAAATAATAACCCATATCAATCCTTTAGAATAATATAATTTAATATGAACTCATTTATGTTGTCATTGTATCATTTTTATGACCCAAATATGATTCAGAAGAAGAGGAGTTATGCAGAAGTGATATTTAAAAATTTACCAATAATACTAAGAAAAGTGATCTGCACAATAAAGTAATTAAATAGTAAAGCAAACTCATGGTAAACTTTCATTTTAAATTGATGAGGCATTACTATGACAGAATTTTTGTTCCAGTTATATTTTTTTGGAAAAAAAAGCAAATGACTTAGAAAACTACATGGCATCCCTTCAATTTTTAATTTGCTCTCCCACTGCCATCTCAAGCTGCATTTTCCAAATCTGCCGTATGCCCTCTGAGAGCATGCTGAAATCATCTAATAAGCTTTCCTCCCTCCCATCTAAGTGGCATTTGCAAACATCCAAGGGTAGATATGGAAGCCAGCACACTACCTCCATGATACCTTCCCTGAAACTGGGTTGGAGGCCAGGTGTTCATGGTGTCTCACAGATCACTCCTGCTAAAGGGCTCAGCTATAGAATTCAGGTTCAGCTTCTCCCAGGTTTACAGTGAGCTGGCCTGGGTTTGCAATCTACCTCCAATACTTCCTTGTTATGTGGCCTTGAGTCAGTTCACTTAAGCGCCATGAACCTCAGTTTCCTTACATATAAAATGGGGACCATCACATTACCCACCTCCCAATCTTACTCTGAGGATAAAATGAGGTAACCAATGTAGGGCATCTTGCACATGGCAAATACTACATGGTAATTTCTACTATGAGGGTTCTTCAAGAAGTTCATGGCAAACGGAATTTAAAATAGGTTTATTTTTCTACAAAGCAACTTTGAAATCCCCAAAGAGTTATTTTCAAGACAGACATTTTTTTCATGAGCTTTTAAGTCTTTTTATATACAGATTTCAACTTTTTTGAAATAAACTATTTTAATTCCATTTCCATGAACTTTTGAAGTTCTCTTATAGTTTTACCATTGTCATTGTCCCTAATCAGCAATTATAGTTTTCTAAGTAAAAGTACATATGATGCAACTAACTTTGTTTAACACGCAATTCACTTTCCTTAGCTCGGAAAAATATAGCAATCCCTAAAAATCCCTAAGGATGATAAATCAAGATCCATAAGCTCCCACTACACAAACATCTGCTCCATGGATACCAAGGAAAGGAAAAAAAAATCTGTGGGGGAAAGGGGCAGTTGCCGTCTGCTAACCAACATTTAATTTTGCTGAGGCTGACGCATTTCCATGTGACTTCCTGCCATTGGTCATTCAGGAAGCAAACACAGGGGTTCTACCCATCACCATCCTCGTCATACACCCCCAAGGACTGACGGTCCACTCTGTGCCTCCTATAGATCTGTGCTTTCATGACACATTATTTGTAAAAACCAAGTTGATACGTCAAGAACACATGGCCTGGAGATGTGTTCAAGCACACAGCTCTCCTAATGGAGCTGAAGATAAAGCAACTACTTCATGCATTCCTTACCACAAGAAAGGGCAACCTGATCTTTTGAGCACAAGCATTCAAACTGAGGGACAGCAGAGCCCAGTAACGTTTCAACCATGAATTTTATTTGTTTAGTGGAGAATTCTCCAATTCTCTTCCCCTCTCCTGGCAACCCCTGTCTACCTTCTTTCTGTGGATTTGGCTATCAGGATCATTTCTTGCAAATGGAATCATACAATATGCAGCCTTTTGTATTGGACTTCTGTCCCTTAGCAAAATATTTTCAAGGTTCACCCATGTTACAGCATTAATTAACATACCATTCCTCTTTGTGGATGAATAATATGTCATTGTATACATACATTTGTTTTTTTTCATCAGATGATGGGCCTTGGGTGGTTTCTACTTTTTGGCTTTGTGCATGATGCTGTTCACACTGCTGTGCATGTTTCAGTTTCCTTGGCTGTGAAGCTGAGACTGCGATGGCTGAGGCTTGCAATGATAACTACTCAGCTTCTTGAGGAACTGCCCCACGGTGTTCCACTGCAGCTGCAACATTTCACATTTTCATCTCCCTGCATCCTCACCAAAACTTTTCTTCCCTTTTATAAAAGTTATACTCTTTCTAGAAAGTGTAAAGTGTGCCTCATTAAAAAAAAAAAAGATTCACTTTTGTATATTTGAATGGCAGAGAGAGAAGGGAGGGACAGAGGGAGAGATCTCCCATCTACTGATTGATTCCCCAAGGGGCCACAGCAAAACCAGATACAAGGAACTCCACCTGGGTCTTCCACATAGGTGGCAAAGGCCCAAGGACTTGGACCATCTTCCACTGCTTTTCCAGGCACATTAACAGGAAACTGGATTAGAAGCAGAGCAACTGGGACTTGAATTGACACTCCAATATTGGATGGTGGCATTATAAGCTACATCATAATCACAATGCTAGTGTATCAATTTTTTGTGTGTGTTATTATTGCTTGTTTACTCAAAAGTTGGTTATAAATAGAGACGGATATATCCCTTTGGCTAGTTCACATCCCAGAAAGCCCCAGTGGCCAGGGCTGAACCAGGCCAAAGCCACCTATAATATCTTCTTTACAGTGAGCTATATTCAAATTATTTGTTCACTTAAAAATGTATATATTTATTTGAAATAGACAGATGAAGGGACAAAAAAGAGAGCAAGAATGTGTGTGTGCTTCATGTGCTGGTTCATTGGCCAAATGCCAACACAGCTAGGAGAAATGGTTTACATTCTGGTATCCCATGTGGGTGGCTGGGGCCCAAGCATTTGGATCTCTTGCACCGCCTTCCCAGGTGTACTGGTAAGCAAGGAGTTCAACTGGAAGCACAGTAGCCAAGGTTTGAACTAGCACTCCAGTATTGGATGGTGGCAGTATAAGCAGCAGTGGCTTATCCCACTGTGCCAAAGCATCAGCCCCTGCCTGTTTTTCAATGGGGTTAATATCTTTTAATTTATGATTTGTAACATCTCCTTCCATATTCCAAAGGTTTTCAAGATATAGCATTTGGAAATGCTTTCCATTCTCTGTATTGTTATTTTACTTTCTTGATGATGTCCTTGATCATGTGAAATTTTGGTTTTGATGAAGCCAACCCTTTGGTTTTTATAAATATAATTTTGTTGCCTGACAAAAGTCCAATGTAACGCAGCATTGAAAAGAACAGCTCTGCATATAGAACACAGCAAAAGAACTTGTCTGCTTCTAACAGCAAAAGCTGTATTTCCCACATCTTTTTTCATTAGAGTAACAGGATAGGCAGGACTATTTATTAAAACATCAGCTTATATCCCCTGCAGCCACCAAGCACCACCCATTCCATTAGTGATTTCTAGGAACTGAAAACTGAAAGATGAGTGACAAGAATCCACAATTAATACAGCAATAAATGAAACAGAGGCTATTCCAGAAGGGGGATCTATCACCTTTAAAATTTTTACCACCTATTTACTTATTTATTTAGCTATTTGTTTATTTGGGAAACAAACACATATTTACTTATGTGCTCACTCACTTGTTCACTTGCCAAGCACTTGCAACAACCAAGGCTGGGTGGGACTGAAGCTAGCAAATAGGAACGGAACTTGAGTCTACCATGTAGGGATGCAGGTACCTAATGACTTGTTACACTGCTGCTGTCCAGGGTCTGTATTCGCAGGACCCAGAGTCAAGCACTCTTACACAGGACATGGGTGCCTTAGCAGGTAGACTAAATGCCCACTCCCTGGACTGACTTTTCTGCAACAGGTTCTCAGTAATTGATGGGACTTTAAACCCTGAACTTCACAGACAAAAAGTTTCAGAATGAATATGGACATGCTCAGGAAGCACAAAGGGTTTTTTCTAAGACTCTGCTGCCTTCCCCTGGAGTCTACTGTGCCTTTGGACTGTTCCCGGATATTCAGAAAAGACTTGCGTTTTCATTGCTTTTTGAGTGTGCACTGCAGATCCCATCCCAGAATAAAATTCTCTTTATGAAGAAGTACACTCTCATTTTCACAGCTCTGTGACCTTTCATTTGTTATTTATGAGCTTTTGCAAATCTAATACCACTCTGACAGATTTAATTTGTGCTCTAAATTACCTTTGCATGAGTTACTAAATTTCTGGTTTTATTCCAATGGATTAGTCTGAAATCTATTGTACTTTCTCTACTTGTGAGAAAGCTGAGAAGAGGTACATTCTGAATTTTCACTCCATGGATGGTGGTAGATAACAGGCAGGAGGATTCTTATAATAGACAAAGTAATAGGACCATAACTGAGTCAGGTTCTATAAATCCATATCCTAGGCACTACTTCACAAGGAGCTCATAAAATAGCACACTCCTACTCCTTAAACTGGTTACCAGTTTAAAAGAATGAAGCAGTTCTGCAAGATACATTGACTACACCAAAGAACAAAATTTTCAGTACTAAATTAATACATGAGCAACTGTGAAGCAGAAAGCCAATGCAAGCTTAACTGTGCTTCATTGCTGTTCAGTTTTCTTCAGTGATGTTCAAATTAAACTTTGGAATGCCTAATGAGAACAAAATGGAATTCTCAGGCCTCAAAGATCATGACATGTAGGTATCATTTTTAAGATGTATTGATTAGTGTCACTGGTATTTTATTGGCTTGAAAAGTTCAGATTCCAAAAATATAAACTAAAGGCACATGTTCACGAAGCCAAGTCTGGTTAACTGTTGCAATTCAAGAATTACTCAAAACACATCTGAAATTTCCTTGACATGTCTCCCTTAAGAAGAGAGGTCCATATTATTCTCCCTCCCTTGATTCTGGATCACCCTCATCAAACAGCTTGTTCGGAGGTTGGTAGAAAGGACACTAAAGGGCTCTCAGGGCTAGATCATAGAAGATGATGGATGGGACCTGGTGCCTGGAGTGCTTCACACAGAAGCCCTAAGATGCCATATTATCATTCTGAGTGTTTTGAGGTTGCTGTGCTGTGAGGAGACCCACGTAGCCCACATGGAGCCCATGAGACCTCACAGAGAGAGAGTTTCCAGTCCAGTCACTGCTACTGCAGGGCTCTCTCTCCCCTCTCTATTCCAGTTCCAGCCAGTCTGATTGCAACTGCACACAGACTCCTAGAACAAGTCCAGGCAAGACTTCCTCACATTATTGACCCACAAACTATGAGAGATAAAGCAATCATTTGCACTGCCTCCTGTTACTAATTTTTCTGGCGATTTCTCAAGCAATAATAGATAGCTGGAGCTTAAGGAGGTATAGCAAAAGAGCCAACTGGAAAGGATAATTAAGCTCATGAAGATAACTGCACTTTTCAAAGGGTGCAAGTTTCAGGAATCCAGATCTATCAGGTTGTATCAAAGCTGAGACTAATAGGGAAGTAGAAGAAGTATTCTACTATCTCCTTACCCATCCGACGTAAATGGAGTTGGTGATTTATCCTCATTTTCAGGGATTCTCATTCTTCAACACTGTTCTGCTGTCTTTTGCCTTTAGTCTGTCAGGTTCTCACAAGCAAAGGCCAGCGGAAGCTCCAGAAAGAAATTCAGAAAATTTCTTTCTCAGCTGTTCCAGAAAAGGCCTCAAGTTGGGAGGTCTGTTCTTAGAAGCTGGAACTAACTGGGTATGTGGATGGGGGGAATCTGACATCTCAAATAGCAACAATCTGTGTCACTGGAACGGGACTATAATGTCAGTATTACTGAAACCACATAGGGATGGTAAGGGGGGATATGACTTCCCAAAGGAAAACTAGGTGCTGCCTCCTAAAGAAGAATGAATGGATCCCAGGATAACAAAAGCACATCTAGGTTCACTACAATGACTAATACAGAGATGGAAATAAACTCATTAGCCTTCTAATGCAAAGTAAACTGTAGATCAAAAGAGTGCTGCTGCAAATGCCAGAGGAGAGACTATTTAACTATCAACATATTTTAAAAAATGGAATGTCAATCCATTAACTTTTAAAATTAAAATATAAGACTGAGTCAATGAGAGTAGCTCTAGGGAGTATTTGGAATAATTTCCTCTAAGTCCTGTTTTCTTTTGGGAACAGGTCTGGCATTGACATCAGTCATGTGTGACTGTTGGGGAATATTGTTTGGCCACTACAGTTTGGGTCAGACATCTATGTCAAGAAAGCAATCTTCTTGAATATTTTCCAAACTAGCATGAGAAAAAGAAACCGTAAGATGTGACTTTCAGGAGCAGGTCATGCCAGTCCCCTTCCAACATGTAGGAAAGGAAAAAAAGGCACTGGTTGGAACAGCCACATCCCATTATCAGAGTGCTTGTGTTTGAGTTTCTGCTCCATTCCCAATCCCAAATTCCTGCTATTGTGCAAGTTGAGAAGAGGTCAAGGGATGGCTCAAGGACCCAGTGGTCCCTGCCACTCATGTAAGAGATGTGGATTGAGTGCCTGACTCCTAGAAAAAAAGTTGGTCTGGCCCATACCTGGCTATTGTGGGCACTTGGAGAGTGAAACAGCACATGGGGGCTATCTCTCCCTCTCTCTCTCTCTCTCTCTCTGCCTCTAAAATAAAGAAATGAAAAAAACTTATATATATGCATATATTTGTGAGTGTATATTATATGTCTATCTACATATTCACCTTCCAAATCTCTTATTAACCAATGCCTTGAGTTACAGACTGCATACTTCCTGACAGCTCAGGAAGTAGGATTTTACTTTTATGAGAGGATATTGGGGCTACTTAAAAATCTCTCAATTATGACTTGATTTTTTGGACACATTTAGTTAATTAGCATAGTCATTTAGAGGGTGAATGAATTTCCTCACCCTGCCTTTGAAAACAGAGGAATATATCAAATGGATCACACACTATCATTGGGATAGAAGTTCTTCCACTGTACTACACTCTCTTCATTTGGGATGATGGACTGTGGCGGGCCCTGTACTTGCTAGTACATAAAAGAATCTGGTATGGGAACACCTCAAAGTTTCGTTGGGGATCCCTCCAATCGAAATGGCGGACTCAGAACCCTAACCAAGAAAAGATGGAAGACAGAACAGGTCAATCAACCACCTCAGCTATATGTTGGCAGTGAAATACTGGGCAAATGGAGACTCTATGATGGACTATGTCAATCAGTGGATTCTTCAACAGCCTCATCATGCCTGGAGTGGTGAGATTGGCAGCGAGTCATAACTGTTGAATTATCAAAACCACTTGAGCAAGACCCTCGGCGCATGCCCCACATCCGGGACCTGGGGTGGGTGGGAGACTGAGTGGGGCTTCTCTCTCAATATTCCCTTTACCTCAGATATATGAAAGAAACAATAGGGAAATAGTGGTCTTACCGACTTTCCCAAAGCCCTTGTACCTTTTTACCCTAATTAACAATGTAAAGATTACCAAAAATATAATAATAAAAGTCTCCATAACTAACACTTATTTTGAAACTGCATTATTATAGTAAAGCAAAATATAAGATTCTACAGAGTATTCATTCAGGCAGCAAAAATACATAAGAATTATTAATAAAAGGCTTGTCCTTGGTAATATAAAAAGTTTTGTTTTGTATCTAAATTAATTTCCTTCTTAGAGGGAAAATAGTAAGTAGCCTCTTGTGAATAAAGAATTGTAGGTGTCTAAGCTGACCCCCTTACTATCAATACTGAAGGAGTCAGCAGATATTCCTTTTCCCTCCTCTTTAGTACTGAGTTTTCCTGACTTGGTTCCTTAACTGCCTTCCTTGTATTCTATTTTACTATTCACTCATTAATTAATTCTGTTCACCATCCTCTTTGAGACAAGCATAAATAATATTATTTGTTATGTGTTATGGTTAATAGCTCCAGCCTAAAATCCAAATTCTTGGACTCTGCTAATATAATCATCAATATTATTCTTAAAATGAAAGTTCCTATCAAGCTGGTTAAGTATATAGGAGGAAATACTGGTCTGGCTAGAATGCTAGGAAGAGATGAAGAGTCGAGAATGACCACGCTTGGGCCTGGCGTGGTGGCGCAGTGGTTAAGGTCCTTGCCTTGCACACCCGGGATCCCATATGGACGCCGGTTCTAATCCCGGCAGTCCCGCTTCCCATCCAGCTCCCTGCCTGTGACCTGGGAAAGCAGTTGAGGATGGTCCAAAGCTTTGGGATCCTGCACCTGCGCGGGAGACCCAGAAGAGTCTCCTGGCTTTGGATCGGCATAGTATCAGCTGTTGCGCTCACTTGGGGAGAGGATCATTGGATGGAAGATCTTCCTCTCTTTCTCTCCTCTCTGTATATCCACCTTTCCAATAAAAAATAAATTAATTTTTTTTTTGCTTTCTGACTTTCTAAAAAATTAATTACATTGCATTATGTGACACAGTTTTATAGGTACCGGGATTCCCCCCATCCCTCCCTAACCCTCCCTCCATGGTGGATTCCTCCACCTTGTTGCATAGCCACAGTTCAAGTTCAAGTTGAGATTGTTTCATTGCAAGCACATACCAAGCATTGAGTCCAGCATCTTATTGTTCAGATAAGTTCAATGGCTTGTTGGGGAGACCTTCTCTGGTCTGAAGGCAGAGCTGGCAGAATATCATCCCGATCAATGAAAAGCCCCAACATAACATTATAACGTTATGTTATTAATTGACATAGTATTGAGTAACCAATATGCTAAAAAAAAATGTAAGTTCTTAACCACATCCTGTGACTACTTCATTGACATTTCAATTTTAGTTTATATACAACCGGGTTCTATACATCCGAAAATGGCTATAGATTACTGTTCAGCTGTCTCGTGTCTATTTTCATTATAATATTTAGCGTTTCATAGCACTGAAGCATAATTTCACTGAACCTGGATTATTTTTTCAGGTAGTGTAGACTGGCTTATAACTCTAACAAGACATATGTCAACAGTTTAGGTGAACAGTTTTAAGAGGGACGTGCAGAGAAATCTTCAATACCCTAGTGAGGAGTAACTAATCTTTGTGTCCCACCTAGTAAGGTATAAGTGAATCCACACTGACCTTTTCCTGTCTGATTCTAAGCTTTCCTTGTTGTTCTCTGTCTATTCTAGATTTTTTGTTTCTTTGTATGTTTTGCAGGGTGTCCGCAGCGATCCTGATGGTCACTGCAAGAGAGGGTGGGGATCCCAAGTTGGAACCAAGTGAGGACCAGAGAGAGCTCCCCTGCCTAGATCCGAAGGAAGTTTACTGTTCTTCTGTTTCTGTGGACTGCTCAGGGCTCCTGGCTGTTGTTCTGATGCCCTTAGATCCTGTGAGGAAGGATTTGGACTTCTTCCATCCCATGTGGTAGATCCAAGCAGGAGTGGATGACCTCAGAGTTCTCAGCCTCTGAAGGCACTCCAATTCCCCGTGGTCTCCTTGGCAGTTGGGATGTAGTCCTTGGTGCTCGTACTGATATTCCTTGGTGAGGATCCGGAAGTCTTCAGGGTTGGGATAAAAGCCTCCTCCTGTCCACCAGCACCACTCTGGAGTCCCCCCCCTGCTCTGCGCATATGACCTCTTGTTAAGAGGTTGTCAGGATCACTCTTGATTCCCCCTATATGTCTTTGTAGTTTAACTATTGTCTAATGCTGATTCGAGTCTGTTGTCTATGAGTTACCAATTATGATCCTGGTAGGTTGTATTTCACATCTTCCTCACACATTCTAGGAAGATGGAAGATTTCTCTGCTCTCCTGCCCCATTACGGAATAACATAGGGTATTAAAAGTATATTAGGTTTTACAATTCTTTGATGTAGATCATAAGCAGCCTGACTCACATTGATTGTTGGTTCGTTCGTTACTTCACAATATCTTATTGCATGTGAGTTAGGTTGTTTGAGGTTGAGATAATATTACATTTTATGTGCTGTCTTTACAATCATACAAAGTAGAGAAACCAGATAACACAATAGTACCAAACCTACATACACTGATGAGACCCAATCTATATTCCTTCCTGTCATCCAAGATAGCTTATATGGAAGAAGGAAGAGATAGGGAAACAAAGATGATGTATCACATAAGCGGCAGGTACCAGCTGTGTGATGTCCCCAGGACCCCCTGGTTTGATGTTATTCCAGCAAAGCTTTCTAGACTTTGACAAGACTCATCCCTGGGCCCAATGCTGGCTTCAGGAGAAGCATTAAGAATACAGATATTTAGAGAGGAAGATGCATACGCCAATGAATAGCACTGGGGCAGGCAGTCCATGTGATCTACCTCATCCTACCACGCCCACACTGACTTGTCAGTCTGAATGACAGGATCATCATGCACAAGGCACCATCAGGCTCCAAAATACACCATGCATGTCACTTCTCACCTGATGCCTTAGCTCCTGATGTCCCTGTTGATGACCTCTCATTCCACAGTTAAGGTTCAGCTTAAGGAAACACTCTTCCATCCTGTAGTCTCCACAAGATCAATTGGCAACTACCTTCTCGGCACCTGCAGCATTTTTGTTGTTGTTGTTAAGCTATGATATTTAAAAGCCTTATTTTATAAGCAACAGACGGACAGATTTAGGTTTGGATACCATCTGTACCAGTTATCAGGGATGTCACCTTGCAGAGTTCACTTTCGTTTCTCATCAGTAAGTAGAACTGATAACACTCATCCTGCAGAGACACGAGATGAATTTGTTTACCACATCGCTAATTATTATTTCATTAATTATAATTATTACCAACTTCTATTATAGCTATTAAGGTGATTACTTCTGTTTCTAGACTGTGAGCTCTCAGGTATGGATTTTACAGGCATCATCTGATTTATCTTTGGGTTCTCATTACTAACAACATAGTGGGTAACTAACAGCATATTTGTTGAACAAACTAATTTGATATAGAAACAATAATAATATAATGATTGCTTCCTCTAACAGAGGTGAGGAGGGGGACATTGTGCGTACTGACTTACATTCATGCTACAGGAGTTCAGATGAAGAAAGCAATAGAGATTTTTGAGTCAGGAGAGGGGAGAATTAAGACAATTTGCCTTGAGAGGATTCCATCTTTTAGGGTTTCTGAGTAAACAGCCTTCAAGAATTGACTTATTTTAACTGAAAATCCCATATCACACAAACATTAAGAAATGCCATTTCTATGTAACTTTTTTTCCTCTTAGGAAAAATGACATTGCAACTTTTACTAGGGATCTTATGGTAGCAGATCCTGGCAAGGGAGCTGGCTGATCCCAGGGAAGCTGAGACCCCCCTCAATGTACCAATACATGTGTCCAAAAGTAGGCAAAACCAGCCAGCAAATCTTCTCAAGCCATCAGTGACTAGCCTACCAGCTGGATTGGATCCATAAATGGCTGAGCTCCACACTTCCCAAATCAAGCTCAGTCAGAAGAAATACTGTACACGAGGTCTTACTTTAATAACTCCCAATGCATGCAGACATCTTAAAGACTCTGAAGAACACAGCTGTAGAGCAAGCTCCAGGTGTTTTCTACAAAATGATATGGACAATGATATACTCCTCAAAAACCCGAGGTTTTTGTTGTTGTTTTGCCTTTTAAGTATCTACCAATTGGTCTTCTACTTTTCTGGTGAATAGCTTGGGAAACCAAAGTATCTATTCAAATAGTGCTATTCTATACATGAGGAAACTGAGGCACTAAGCATGGCAGGTATCTGCCCACAGCCAAAAAGCTGACAAGCAACAACAGCCCCATGCACAACCATTTCCCAGCCTCCCTGGCTGCGATGCTTTTTCACTCCAGTATGCAACATCTCAGTCAGCAGAGCCATTCTGCACTCTAAATCTTGCTGAATGGGTCAGACTATCACCTCCTTTTGTACTTTAAGGGTGGTTAAAATCTATATCCACCTCTCAAAATCCTGTTCCCATGAGATAAACCAACATGGTCATGAATGAGACACTTAGGCTTGGATGTTTTACACCTTAAAGACCCCTGAAAGGTGACTTTCAGATGCCTGTCTTGAAGGTGTCCAATCCACATCATTCCTGGACTTCTGCATCATGTCAGAGATTCAGCTGCTGCTAGGCCTGTCCCTCTGCCTCCAAGAGAGGCAGAGGCTGAGACTTGAGCACAGCCAGTGCAGCTGCTCCTTCTGCTGCTGAGGACACACCCTTGATGTGGTCCCCTTCAGACACAGGTGGTTATCTGTGCTAACATTCCTTCCCAACTGAACCATTGCCTTTTATAAGGACCCAGATTTGGCCCAAGAATCAAAGAAATTCTATTAAGTTGGTCACTGGAAATTAAGAGGGATGGCGGGGGGGGGGTAGGGGTGAGATGTTAAAATTGAATTCCAACATGATTGAATTTGAAGAACATTATGCTGAGTGAAACAAGCCTGGCATAGAAAGATAAACATGGTATGATATCACCATATGTGGAATCTAAAAAGTGTGAATTCACTGAAGGTCAGGGCAAAATGGTGTTTGGCCAGAGTTGCTGACGAGGGGAGCAGAGAATAGAGAGGCATTGCTCAAAGGGTACAAAGTTTCAGTTGACCAGGAAGACTAAGTTCTTCCTGTACAGCATGGTAACTATTGTTTTTAAAAATTGCATATCTAACCCTAGGAAATTACTAAGAAAGTTATTCTTAAACATTGTCTCCCCTTCCCGCCCCCCCAAAAAAGATAATTTTGTGAAGTTATAGCTTGACATGATCATGGTACAATGTGTAAATATTATAAAACATCATGTATACCTGTGAATATTTTTTAAATTAGTAAATGTTCACTAAGTAATAAGGGAAAATCAGAGGTGTGTATGTGTCACGGAATTAGAGAATTGCCTCTTTCAAGGGCCAACTGTAGGCCCTGCTTTAATTTTGTACTCTTTGCCTTTAGAAGTGTTCTATCCTAAAAACCTGAACTATATCCAGAATAATGCACACTCCGTGCTTATGGTTAATAGCGGCATTCTCTTTGAGAGGGGTTAGGCCCATAAACATAGATATATGTCATAGAGGGAAATTCGGCACAATGAGAAAGGCTTCTCCTGCCAGTGCAACTGGAAGGAGACCTGAAGAAAGCTGTCCATCAAATAATCCATGTCCCCTGATCCTCCTCCAGCACTGGCAGTGGGCAAATCAATCAGGACCACTCAAAGGGGGAGACAGGGCTAGCATCCCAAAGCCAAATAAGGTCAAGAGAAAGGCCCTGGCTTTAGATAACCTGTATTGTTCAGCTATTCTAAGACAGCTCAGAGAAACCACTTCATCTTTATCACCTGTGGAGAAGCAGAGGCTGGGGCCGTGAAGAGGCCTTGTCAGGACAGCTCCACACCACACCCACCAGCCACAGGCAGGGCTGACAGCAATGACTTGGGGTGGACTAGATCAGACAGATCCCAGGCCTCTTTCTCCACCTGCCAGGATGTCAGTGAGGACAAGCGCACTGTGAAGCACAACTTCCTATGGTGCAAATCAAATGCCTGCCCTATCTGTCAGATGTCTAAGTGGGTCCCAAGCTCAGAGAAGTGTCCTACAGAGAACATAAAAACACTGGGTAAGTGAATGAAACAAGGGAGATTAGGGAAAATCTAGAGTGGGACTTCTACAAGTTGAAAAATTCTGTATGCTTAAACAAGAAAAGTAAAATGTCTTACAGATAGAACCTCTCTCTCCTATCCCTATTCCTCCCCAGTGCTAATTAATACTAATTATCATGATACTTTCACAACCACAGAAAACCAGAATCAAGCTCATTATGCTTAATACTCATAGATAGCTTTAAATCTAAATGAAAATTATAAAATATAGATACAATTACATTCAGATCAAATACATTCAGTGAAATTGAAAATAACAGCAGTGATGCATATTCATTGATCACTTATAATAGGACTGAAGAGTATAAAATTTGCCACTCTCCACCACTTTTTACTTATAAAGCAATTGATTTCTCATGGCTGAAACTACTTTGTGCAAGGAACTGTACCAAGGGCTTTCGTTAAATCTCACACATCTCTGTGCAGTTGTTACCATTAGCATCCCATTTGATAGGTGAGAAAACCAAGGCACCAGGAAATGAAAATACAGTTTTGAATCTTCTAACAAAATGGCAATGCCTGAAGTCTCAGATGCCAGTGTGCAGGAGGAGACGCTGCTCTGGGAAAGCACTGACCTAGGAGGGAAAATGTGTTCTAAGAATGACAGATGAAGGAAAAGTCCATCTCAAGTTAAGACTTCACAGAAGAGGCTGGCACAGTGGCATGATGGGCTAATCCTCTGCCCATAGTACCAACATGCCCTATGGGCACTGGTTTGTGTCCCATCTGCTCACTTCTGATCCAGCTCCCTGACCTGGGAAAGCAGTGGAGGATAGCCCATGTCCTTGGGCACCTGCACTGATACAGGAGACCCAGGAGAAGTTCCCAGCTCACAGCATCCTTGCTGGGTTTCTGCAATGCTCTGGCTCTAAAGGTGACAGGATTCTTTCTACTTCTTTGGCAATAATCTCCCCCAAAAGGACTCTGCCTTCTTAAAGAGTTGGTCCTTTGAACTGCTTCAGGGTGAAGTGTACTCTGCCTTTCTGACCCAGCACTCTCACCTTTAAAACCTGAAACAATACATGTTGAAGCTTCTACAAAGACAAACACAAGCTCTTAAGGTGGTCAATGGGATGGGCAAGGGTTCCAGCATGGAATCACAGTTGCCAACATTTTCAGAGACAGAATGCCATAAAAGGAAGAGACAGCATTTGCAGACCACAGACTTGAACTCTTACTCTATTACAAATAATCATGTGAACTTGAGCCACAAAACTTCCCTGGAGCTCAACCTCTTCATCTGCGGCAACACACGGAGATGTCTTCAGTTCACACTGACATCTCCACTGTGAGTAACTACGTTATGAGAGATAAGCCTTGATTAGGTTACTCCTTCTCCTCCTCAGAAGCTACACATTTTCTAACTTCTCTGAGACAGTAGTGATTTGTTCTGATGTTATTCATATTAGGAAAGCAATCAGGTCTGGAAATATAGAAACACAAAAATGCAACAGTAAAGGAATATAGATTATGCAATCAAAAATACAGAAAAAGTAGACATTTGTACATTCATCCTAATGTCAGTCTATAGTCCGGAAGATGTCTCCATATCAACACCATGCAATTGATATAACCACACTGCTTCCTGAAGCATCTTTTTTTCACATGGTGGAAAGGAAAAACCACCTGGTCACATACTGTAGAGGATTATCCTACAAAAAGGACAGGTCTGGAATTTAGACTAACATCTAAAAAGAACTGAGATTCAAGGTAAAGTGGTTGCTCCAATCCCTCTGTCTATGCCTCCAGGACTCTGAAGTCCCCAGCCAGCTTGCCTGCCAGCCAGAAGTCGAGCAGGTAACGATGATAAGTGCTACAATGACTTGATGTTCACAGGGCGTCAAAGATAATGGATCTAGATGAACCTTGTAGGTTGGGCTATCTACATCAGTGGAAATGTTTTCTGTTGGTGCCGAGCAACCTGGAATGTACTAACTCTTGAGTGATTGAAAACTGTGACTGAAGAACTGAATTTAATTTTATCTAATTGCAATTTAAGTGAAATAGCTGCCCATGACCAATGGCTACAGCATTACATTGCTGAGTTCTGAAATAATGATAAATGAATAAGACAGTCGCTTAAAGTTATACCTCATAATCAATCAGGTCTGGCATAAATTAAACAATTATTATCCAGCTAAATATCAACAAATCAATGTAAACTACATGAAATCAGAAAACAGCACAATACTACTTCTACGGGACGTACTCTGGATCCTCTCACTGTGACAGGAGAGGGCATGAAGGAAATCAGAATGACTTAGACGTCAGAATGGCAGGAGAGGCATAAAGAACCACTCTCCTTGTCTCATTTTCTTAGCAGATGGATTAAAATGTTAGGTTATTACATGGCAAGCAACACTCTACACCCTTTAGTTTTGGCTCTATCAATTACCCTATGAGGTAGATTATGTTTAATGCCAATTTTTATCAATGAGCAAACTAAAGAAGAGATTGGGTAGTTGTCAGCTAAACAGAAAGTATGGAGTTAGAATCTAAATTAAGGCAGTGTGGCCTCACACACCATGACTCAAAAAGCATTAAGTCAGCTAGGATGAGTAACAGCATGGCTCTGATAGGAGGCTGGATTGTTCTAAGTTGCTTTAAAGGACATTTTCTGTTACTCCAACAAAATACCTAAGCCTGGGTACCTCTTAAGGAGAAGTTCATGTAGCCAATGGTGCTGCAAGCAGAGAAAACGAACAGCATATTACCAACATCTGGCAAGGACCTTTGCGCTATGTCCCACTGTGACAGAAAAGCAGAAAGATTAATGAACGCATGCTCAGAGAGAGCATGAGGGACAAGCATGCTGTTAGACTGATCTCATCATAACCACAGGAATCCTCGTAACTCTAGGGCCCGCATCCACTAATATCATCAGAGTGGCAATTGAAGTTCAATGTCAGTTTTGGAGGGGACGTTCCAACCAGAGTGAGAGTAGTAGCAGCAGTAGTCATTTCAGCTATAATAAACATAAGGAAAGCACGCAGACACTGAAGTCCAAAGGAAGAGAGTACACGGCACAGGCAGCTGCAGAAACTTCCTGTTCTAGAAGGCTCATTTTGCTAACTGGCCTTTTTCCCCCCAGGCATTCTAGGATCCACCTGTTGCTTCTCGAGCCTTGTAACTCAGTGGGAAGACTGTGGATGATGTGGAGAACAAAGCACATCTTGAGAAAATCAGAAGAAAGGAGTTTTTCTATTTTACACTGGAAATTAATTTCTGTGAATCCAAATTGCTCTAACTATTAAATCTTAATTGGACAGATCAAAAATCAGAAAAGTCTTTTAAAAAATTTTTTATTTATTTGGAAGAGATAAAGAGAGGTCTTCCATGTGCTTGTTTGTTACCCCAAATGCCTGAAGCAGCTGGGCTTCAATCCAGCTGAAACAAGGATCTAAGAACTCAATCTGGGTCTTTCAGGTGAGTGCCAGAGACTGAAGCACTTGAGCCATCACTGCTGCTTCCCAGGGTGTGCCTTAACAGGGAGCTAGAATTGGAAGGGTAGCCAGGACTTGATCCCAGACATTCTAATACAGAATGCACATATCCCAAGATACTGTTAATTCTTAACAGGCTGTGTCCCTCTATTCCAAACCATTATTGTCCATTTCAAATGATTCTATATTTCCATACTTTAGTCAATGATGTGAACAGCATCCTTGCTTCCACATCACAGTGTCCATTCTTTTTCTTTTTTTTTTTCCAGAAAGACTAAATAGAATAAACTAGGGAGAAGAGGTGGGAGTCCAGACTGCTGGACCAGGGCTTACATCAGTTGGACCAGTAAGAATGCTGGGGATGTTCCCTTTTCTTATGAAAAAGCAATGAAATAAGTATTGTCAAGGAGCCTTTGTTTCTCCTACTGCACTCAAGAATGAAAGAAGAGGATCTGTTTTCATTCTTTCTGGCTCTAGGATTTTATGAAACCAAGAAGACTATATCCAGGTAAATCATAAAAATGTCCAACTGCCCATAGTTGGTTACAACCAGTCTATACTTAGCACAAGATTGTAAACAAGGCATTTCTCCCCCAATATTTATTGCAGTGCAAGCTCAACATCCCCCAATGATCACTCAATGCTCATGGCAAAAAAAAAGTATCACAAATTCCAGATTAGTGACAGACAAGTTGGGAGAATTCACTAGTTTTAATAACTATTTACTGTGTCTAATAAGTTTGGTATTGCTTTAGGTTTTGGGATTATAGAACAAAGAAAAGAGATGAAAATAACATTTGATGTACTGGTTCAATATTTTTCTTCTTTATCCATATTCAGTAGTTTTGAAAGAAAATATGATTCAATAAATATTAAGATCAGGGTTCAAGTCAAGATGCAGCTGATTAAATATAACTCATTAGCATTTCTGGCTCAGTCAAGATCAATTTTATTTTAATAGTACGGTCCTTGAGAATGCTTTACTTGAAAATACAACAGCAAGAATTCAGCACACAAAATCCTTTTGAGCTACTCTGCTGATCCCAAAGCCTCAAAATTATTCTGGATACCTTCTTCTTTCTGACATGCAATTTCCTGGTTTACCCGTTCTAGTTTCTAAATAGTTTTCAGCCCAGTCCCTTCTTTGTCATGCCTGTAGCCAGAATTTCAGTTCAGAACTCTCATTTTTTTTTTGCTTGGACTATCACAATAGTTTTTCTTGAGATCTTGCCCCCAACTTTTCTTTCCAATTTTTCTGTTTATGGGTTTCTAAATAGTATTTTCAAAAATATTTTTAACCATAACCTTGATGTTTCCAAAGAAACATTTTAATGGATGACAAGTCTTGTCAGTATATAAACATATATAGCACATATTTAAGAAATACAATAGTGAGCCATTTTCAAAATATTAATAACCACTTAGTAAATGTTTCAGCAAGACTTTAATAAAACTATTTCTAAATTGTAGCTTATCGCCACCCTCTAAAATTTCTTTTTCTAAATAGTGGCACAAAACACAATTTGAAGGGAAAAAAATCACAATACAATCTCCTTAACTGAACACTATACTACAGATGCTCCATGACTTAAAATCCTATTTTTTTAGAAGGCAATTAAAAAAAAATAAACAGATGCAATACCAACCAGTTCCAGGGTATTTGGCTATAGATTCTGGCAATTGCCAAAGATCCACATTCACATTGTGAAGATGCAGCTGCCACCTCTTGACATCATCTCTAACCTAAGCACATTCGCAGGAAACTGCAAAGGTTGTAAATGTGTCATTATTGCGTTGTACAGTGCAGTGAGTAGATAGAGCCCAGAATGGCAGATATCAAATTGTTGCAAGTACTTCCTCTATTTTTTTCTCTCCAAACCCATAGGCATAGAACAAGCCAATTGCCAAGTACACTGGTTCACAAAGCAGATCGGTGAACTTCACTTTCCATTGACCCTGAGCAACACTTCAAAACAAACAAATTGAAACTGCTCTGTGTCAGTGATATTGGGAGAATTTTAACAACTGAATTAAAAGACCAATCAAATGGTAAATCCCCAGGGAGAGTGTTAATGCCAGAGAATAGATTAACCGTTAAACAATTTCATGAACAAATGCAAGTGCAATTCTCACAAAAATGAGATGGTGAAGGAGAGTAAAATAGGTGAGCCATTGGAAAAAAAACTGAAAGTCAGTGAAAGTGTGATAGATCTTTAACATTATAGAAACATTTTTTTCTCATGCTTTTTTTTTTCTTCTCTAATCAAGTTTCATTTTTCTTTATAGAAGAAAAAAACAGGGGCTGGTTTATTCTCTTCATCTATTTCCTGTGTAATTTTTTAAGAAATCAGAAGGTAAAAATGTAGCCAATATTAGGGAATAGGAAACAAGAAGGTAGTCTGTAAGTTATTGAGTGCATTTTGTACCTGTTTGCATTTTCTTACCATATACAAATAATCAAGAACATGCATGAGATTTTCTGTAAGAAAGGTTTAATTCCATGTCAGTTTCCTCCACCTTAGCAAATACTCTCAATTTCTGGAGCAAATACTCTCAATGTCAATCACTGTACGAGTCAGTCAATTTATTTCAAATTATATCCCATTCCATGCTGCCAACCCACTTACTAGCAAAATGAATATAAAGAAGCCTATAATAAAAGATTCGTAACAGTTCTAATAAGTAAAACAATCAAACAAAATTCATGGAAACAATGAGGAAATTTGAAAACCTAAGCAAATATACTGATTGTGAGCAAGCAATAAGCATACTTCCAAGAGCCCTAAAAGGAAAAGACAGAAATGGAAATACAATGGGTAATGTTAACTCAGTTGTCTTGGCAAAGAGCTCAAGCCTGTTTATCAAGACTTCACCAAGAGCTGAACTCTTTTTTTGTTACACAAAGCACTTTGAAAACATATTGATTGTATGGCCATATGTAAGTCAATGAATCTCAAGGTTGATTCTGGGCTTGTTCAAAGTGGGAAGGGGAGTTCTCAAGAGTCTGGCACAGCCTGGGGTGGTGGAGTCAGGCTTTGCACTCTGTACTGGCCTGTGGCAATACTGACGCTAGAATTTAGACCCACTATCCCACTCCCTCACATTCAGTGACTTCATCAGTTGGTCAGCTTAGACCTGAAGATACTCCTCACATAAGCACTTCAGTAAAACATGGTCATGAGACCCAGCACAAGCACTGATAAAGAGAATGAGGCCAAATCTGCAGCTTCCCCATGATCTAACCAGCAAATAAAGATGAAACTTGAAGACAACCTCCCATTCAAAAGTAATACACATGCCTTGGCCCTTCTTAATACAACATATTATATATCATCTGTCCTGACAGAGCTGAGGCAGGGGTTGTTCATGCAAATTCATGAAATTCTGACTCACATCCACAATAGCCTCATTTTACCCTCACAGAAGGCTGGTCTCTTGCCAACATCCAAAATACATTAGAATTCAATTCCAAAATCAAGAATCAATGACCTTTAAACAATCTGTACTTGTTTTTTTCTATATTGACATGGGGAGTGGAGGATTAACTACTGGGAATTAACATTGGATCTTTGTCCCATTTTGTGGAGAGATGAGAGTCATTTTCCATTTAAAGAAAAACCACATTTGTCTCACTGGAAGCTAAGCTACACCTTAGTTATAGTATTGAACACCTATGTCTCCGGCCACATTGTCCAACCTTTCCTTGGCTCATAGTTGTAAAAAGCACCTGATACCACAGGAAATAACAAGTGTATTTAACAAACTGCACCCAGACACAACTCTCACACAGAAACACAAACATACATATATGCACCAAAATAAGCTCATACTTTCAATTACATTTCTCTAATTTGAAAGTGTCAGATTTATTTTCTATTCTACACTTATTTGTGCATATATATATACATATATATGTATATATAACCTATGTATATGTTGTACATATGTATGTGTATATACAAATAACAGAATATATACAAACAATAGAATATGAATATAAGCCAGAAAATAAAGATAAACAATATTTATACACATATAAATTTTTATGTCTAGTGTTTTACTATCTTCACCAATTTACATAATTTTATTTATCTATTTTTCCTGAATTTTGAGGATTTTCTCCCCTTTCTCTGTTAGGCTAGTATTTCACCTCAACAGTGACATTTTTGAGGGCATGAATCCTTCTAGAAGTCTAGTGAAAACTATGGAGTTTTCACCACAAATTCATAAAATGTTTTGAAACATTTTCAAAACAGCATTTGAACTTGTGAACATTGGCTGGAAGCAATTTTAGGGCAGACACAGGTATAAACTGAAATCCACAGGACTGCTGAAGAAATCAACTATATTTAAATGTCAACATCAAAAATCAAAATACACAAGTGCCAAGAAAACATACCATAAGGATTCTTTAATCATGACTTAAATCCCAAGCTCTAGCACATGCACTGTCAATTATACTTCAGGTAGTGGGGAGTATAAATGATGTGCCAAGTGTCTGTCACAGCTGTCTTATAACAAAACATTTTGATTTCTAAAGAAGATAAGCCACAAATAGTACTAATACTATTACTGTGGATTTATGAAAAGGTAATGAAAATAAATATGCATTTTCTTTCTAAATTAAATACTTTTTTCTAAATTAAATATTATATTCTCTTATAATTCATAAACAGAAAATTTTACCTGGTCCTAATATCATTGCTGACCCACTATTTTCAGACCCCATCCCATTCTCCATTCTACCACCTACATAACTGCATACATTCATCACAGGCAAAGTAGAAAACATCAATGATAAGACAGTCATATTCCCACACTGGGCCCCCATTTGTTATTCCCTGGGTCCCTTTCATGAAGACAATTACTGTTAGGAATCTTGGATGTCTTTATACATAATAAATATTGCATTATACAAATACTTTACCTAAATTCTAAAAAATTTTGCTTTGACATTTAATCAATTCATCATCTTCTCCTTCACTTCAAAGTACTATCATCCTTTATTATCTCCTTATGTTGGTTTTCATGGCTTACTCAACACTCTATTTGCACTCCAAATTCAGAACAAGGTGTTAGAGTTATTGAGCAGTAACTATCCCAGGAAGGGGGCAAAAGTTGGCCAGACAGGCTGCTCATGGTCCGCTGCTCATGGTCCGCTGTCGAGGTCATCAAGAGAGTCACTCCACCAGGCAGCCTCCTCAGTAGTACAAGAGAAAATTATAGTGACCGGTGCAGTAGCGTAGTGGCTAAAGTCCTTGCCTTGCACATGCCGGGATCCTAAGTGGGCGCCAGTTTGTATCGCAGCTGCCCCACTTTCCATCCAGCTCCCTGCTTGTGGCATGAGAAAACAGTAGAGGCTGGCCCAAAGACTTGGGACCCTGCACCCACATGGGACCCCTCAGAAGAGGCTTTTGGCTCTGGCTTCAGATCAGTGCAGCTTCAAACGCTGCAACCACTGGGGGAGTGAATCATTGGATGGAAGATCTTTCTCTCTGTCTCTCCCCCTCTCTGTATATCTGACTTTCTAAGAAAAGTAAAATAAATCTTTAAAAAATAAAGAGAGTATTCTGATACGAGGGAGCAGCTTCCTGTGAATATTGGCTGGAAACATTTTAGGGCAGACACAGACAAGGCAATACACACACAGAGCCATCTGCCATCCCATAAGATTATAAAATAAAGGACAAGTTTCCTAAATAGGAAAGCCGATACTTCATAACAAAAGGACACATCTGCCCAAGAAGAAGCGGGTTGGTATGTCACAGTCATGCAAATAACCAGAGCATGGAAATAATAGAGAAAATAACAGGAGACAGACAACCGAAGAAATAAGAGGGAAACTGCCCTACTTTGCAAAAAGACTTCAAATGGCAGAACTGGCAAACAAAAAAGACATTGTTTTGGAAAGTTTATCTCATAATCATTCATTTCCCATATGAATGATTTCCCTTTTCAATTCTGGTTAGGATTTTTGTTTCCCCCCCCCCCTTAATTGACTGTCTTGAGTTTCCTAGCAATAATCAATACACACAGGAAGTTCTTTTTTTTTTTTCCAATATTTACCTCTTCCTTTTCTCGTTTTCCAGAACCTTTAACATCTGATAATAAATTGTCTTGCTTTTCATTTTAATTAACAACATTGAAAGTTTCTAGATAAAAATAACAACTTAACTATAAAGGAAAAAGAAAAAAGACTGACATGAAACTTGATCTGTACATTGCTGGAAAAAAAAAAGATTTTCTGTGCTTGTATAAGGCAACTCTCAGCATAAAAGGAAATGCTAAAGACCACTTAATAATGCCAATGATATCATTGAGTTGATACTTATACAGCACTTTGTTAGGACCACTTCTGTTCTAAGGACTTCCCTCATTGCCAGAGTATGTGTATTGAAAGGGCTGCCATTCATTCTTTCTCTTTCTCTCCATTCATACTACCCCTCCAACTCAGGATACAGTGTGATTCCTGCTTCTTAGATTTGGGTATAAATAATGCCTCCTCAGTTCTAAGCCACGACACGGGGGAGACGAGCAGTTTCAGCATGCAAGCAATGAAGCAGCTCTGATGGCAAGGCCCTGCGGAGGAGGACTGAGTCATGTCAAAAGCTGGCTGCAGTAGCCATCCTGGCAGAACCTTCAGATGATCCCACCCCTGCTGCTGTGGGACTTCAGTCACATCACAGACCCTATAGAGAAACTTCCCAGCTATCCTCAGCCAATCCAAGAAACAGGAGAGGCAACGCTAAATGGTTCTTACCTGGCTCTTTTGAAGTAGTTCATTATGTAACAGTAGAAAACCAGAATCTTTATTCATCTGTTTAAAAATCTTCTGAGGTAGCTCTGAGTATTCCATTTTAGAGTTAAAAAGACTGGGGCGCAGAGAAGTGAAATAACTTTCTCAAAATTAAAGAGCTAGAAAGAAGAGCCTTTAAAATATGAAGACATTCAAAAGTAAACTTCATGGTTGATTTGACGAAATATTGAAAAAAATCGTAAAGCAACAAAAAATGACCCAAAACAGAGACTTCAGAATAGAGAAAACTGGAAAGAGAGGAAAAGAGAATAACATCTTTCAAATATATTAAAAAATCTAAATGAACATATGACTTGAGTGAAAAATTTCTGAAAAGACAAACTGCAAGGATATAGTAAAGGCTGAAAATGGAAGAAACCACATGAGTTGGGAAAAAGAAAAAAAAAACACGTACTGAACTTTTTGAAATAAATTTCCACAAGACAGAGTTGAACAAAACTCACTTGACAAGAACTAAACCGACCGATTACCACAGCAGAGGTTGGGGAAGTAATCCATTTTCTACTTTCAAAAGAGAGTAGAAACAGATAATTTCACAGTGAGTTTCATCTCACAAAGAATAGAAATGTTATTTTAATGACCCAGAGTATAGAAACATGGGAAAAATCTAAATCCATTCTATGAAACTGGGCTTACTTTAAAACCAAATTTGATAAGGCTAGTACAACAAAAGAAAACTGCAGAGTACTTTCACTCGTAAATACTTGCAAAAAATCTAAGTAAAATATAAGCACATAAATTCTAAAAGCCTATCCAAGGACTGTTACAAATGACCAGTGGCGTTTATTCAGAAAGACAGCTTCCACATCACCAAATGCATTAGCATCATTAACCACAAGCATCAACAAAAACATTAGGTGAAATCCAACAACCATGTTAGGAAAATATAAAGGGGAAGAAATATCTTGAGTATGAAACTACCTAATTACAGGAAACCAGTTGCAAACATCATTCCAAAAAATCAAATGTAAAAAATAAGATGGGGTAACTGCCATTGGCATTACCATAGAATAGCAAATTGAGGACCAATAAAAACAGTTCATATTCAGTGAGCAAAATAGAGTAAATATGTGAATTTGTTAATGATAACATTCCTAGAACTTACAACTCTTGCTAAAAAAACAGGAACAACCACAGCCTAGTGTGATGGTTCAGTGGCTAAATCCTAGCCTTGTACCCATACAGGCACTGGCTGTGTCCCAGCTGCTCCACTTCCCTTCCAGCTCCCTGCTTGCAGCTTGGGAAAGCAATAGAGGATTGCCCAAAGCTCTGGGAACCTGTAGCCGTGTGGGAAACCTGGAAGAAGCTTCTGATTCTTGGCTTCAGATCACCTCAGTTCCAGCCATTGCAACCACTTGGGAAGTAAACCAGCAGATGGAAGATCTTTCTCTCTATATTTTTAGTATAAATCTGTCTTTAAGAATGAGAGAGAAAGAAAGAGAACTACTAGAATCATTGAATGAATCTGACCAGTGGCTGAAAAGATTTAATCTTCTCTGGAAAAAAAAATCTAATAGTATTAAAAAAAATAATATTCAAATTTTGGTAATATTAATTCTGCCAACAAATGAACATGGAAAATGCTTCCATTTTATTCTTATTTCTCTGTTTCTTTTATTAACGTTTTGTAATCTTCATCATAGAGATCTTTCACTTCCTAGCTTTAATTTATCCCAAGGTATTTAACTCTTTGTAGCTATTGTGAGTAAAATTGATCTTACAAGGTTTTTTCTCAGAGCATGCTGGTGAATAAGAGTGTTATCTATTTATGTGTGTTGATTTTATACCCTGTAACTTTACCAAATTCTCTTAGTTCACACCATGTAAGTGGCATTATACTCTTATTACTTTCATTTCATGCATTTACAATGAAGAAGAAGGAGGAAGAGGAGGAGGAGAGGAAGAAGAAGAAATAATAATGGTGTAGAATAGTGAGGACTCCTAGGGTACTTGTAACACTTTATTCTTATTTTGGGTGTTGGTTATGAATGTGATCAGAACAAAAAGAAATTTCATTCTACTGTGTGCATTTCTTAGCATACATACTATACTTCAATAAGATGTTTTGAAAGTCCTCATACACATATTGGAGGAGACTTCCAAATCTTTAACTGGTTACATCATATTTTCAGATAAGATGAAGCAGCCAAAGCATTTGAAAAAGAAAATGAAGATTCATATAAGACATAAAATTTGTTAGAAGCAAAGCCTGGAACAGTGATAAAGAACAGAACAAACTAGTGCTACCACACATAAATTCCAGAACTGTTCTCTTCTGAATGCTGTGTCCCCTCATACATATATATGTTGAAATCCAACCCCAACACCATGGTTTTAGAATGCAGTATCTTTGAGAACTGATAAGGTCATGAGAAATCTACTCTCAATAATGGAATTAGTTACTTTGTAAGAGTCCTCAGAGAGGCATACTTGCCCCTTCCGCCATGTGAGAACGTGAAGTTACTGTCTATGATGCAGGTGGCTCTCACCAGACAAAAGCTCATGGCACTTCGATTTTGGATTACCCAACTTCCTAGACTCCAACACAGGGAGTAACAAACTTGTCATTTGTAAGACATGACATTTCTTTGACAAACAGTGCTATAGTCCATTGAGGAGAAAATGCCTTATTGATAAATGAATCATGCATAATTACTTGTTGTATGAAAAAATCATAATTATATCTCTTTAGAAGATCATTAGAGTGAGTTAGTCCTACACCACCTCAAGAAGGGATTATTGAGCAAGGAAAGTAACAGACATAGAACGTTATAATAATCCCCCTATACTGGAATGTTTTTCTCCACAATTTAAAATTATAAGCAAAGGCTCCTGAGCCCAAGGCTAACTCTGTTTTGGAGGGAGCATGACTTTTCAATCAAATGAAACCTAAATATATATGATATATATGTTTGCAGATGACTACGTAAAAGAAGTGTGGAGTGTAGACACCGTGAATGCGAAGTGAAGCAAATAATTATTGTTATAAGGCATGTACAATAATATAACATGACATAATTTTTATATATTATTTATTTCCCAGACATAAGTGTGTGTGTATATATATATATATATATATATAGAGAGAGAGAGAGAGAGAGAGAGAATTATTGTGTTAGTAATTTTTTGTTACTACTGAAAAATAATTGAGATAAGCCGCTTGTGAAGGAAAGAGAAGTTCATTTGACTCACAATTCTGGAAGCCAAGATTGGGCAGCCCCATTGCTCTGACCTCTGATGAAGGTGGCTGTGACAGAGTGTGGGGTGTGGGAGAGGATGGGGAGAAAAAATGAACAGGAAAGTCAGGAAGCAGGAAAAACAGATGGAGTCAATGTAGCTTTAGTAGCCAACTCTCTTAAGGAAACTAGCTTTCCAGGACCTGTCCACAGTGACTGAAGGACTTCCCATCAGGCCCAAATCCTTCAGCATAACTAGATTCTGCTCTCTTATATCATTAACTAGTGACTTTAAGTTTAAAATATTTGCACATGTTGAGGAGCCAAATCTTGTTGAAACCATAAAAACTACACCCCCCCCCCCAAAAAAAGGAGGCACTGAAATGTTACTTTTGGTCACCAGGGAGGCATGTAATTTCAGATGATTTTTACATTGCCATAGCCAGAAGTTACCAAAAATACATCCAGAACTATGAAACATAAATTTAGGACTTCCATTTAGATTGAAAGTATATTTGAAACAGAAAACAAGTGGAGGTGGAGAGGAGGCTTCATATTGATTTCTGTGAAGTTTAATTAAGAAGAGAATGAATGTTCATAGCACAGTGCCTGACACACAGAAGAAAGACCATACATTTTAATATTTTTTCCAGAAGTTCACAATTTTGTCTAGTTACAGCAAAACTTGGATCCAGGGAGAATCACAGAAATACTAGCAGCTCTAAAACCACACCTAACCAAAGAGACAAAGAACATCAGCTAAGTTCCTTGATCTGACTGAAACAATGACATCATTATGAGCCCAGAGTGGAAGCAAACATATTCACTCTTGACTTTCAATACTATGGATCTCGAATGTGTGTGTGTGTGTGTGTTTAATCTAGTAGTCACCTCTACATTTTTTGACTGTCAATCTACCTTTTTTTTTAATAAAACTTATTTTTACTTATTTGAAACAGAGAGAGACAGTGGGAGAGAAAAATCATTCACCTGCAGATACTGTCCCCCAAATGGCTGCAACAGCAGGGTCTCGGCCGTACCAGAGCTGGCCCATGTGAGTCTCGGGGATCCAAATATGTGTAGCATCATCTGCTGCCTTGCAGGGTTGTGTTAATTGAAAATGGAATGGAAGCAGAGACAAGACTGAATTCCAGGTAGTCTAATGGGACACAGGCACCGGAAGCAGTGACTTAGCCTCCTGCCCCAGAATACTCAATTTCTAAGCAGGCTTTGTGCAGTATTTCCCTACCTCCATGGTAGGGCTGAAGATGCCTCTACAGTTTCAGTGAGAACCTTGGTGGTAAAAGTTCCCCATTCCTCTTGCAATCAGTGTTTCAGAGCCCCAGGACCTAACAGATGCCAACAGATTCCAGGAGAATTTAGAAAACCCTCTGGTTGTAATACTCAGAGTATATCCAGTCTTGCTAGCAGGGAAAGCTAATTTCATCTCTCACAGTACAGCAAGTCCAAATCCCTTAATCCTCCTCCTGTTTGCACATAATGCCTTCGGATGTTCCAGCAGTCCCCAGCACACCTGGCATCCAGCTGCCTCCACAGGACAAGCAGAATCACCCTCAGCTCTCAGTCCCTCATGGTGAGGATGCTTACCTTCCATTCTCTATTCCCATTACATCAGTAGGCCTTACTTCCCAAAAAAGCTGGCTACTTAGTGCCTCCTGTTATCTTGAAAAAGCAAATGGGAGGCTATTTATTTTGGAGCTGTATGCTGCCTACAGTTAGGAGAAGAAAATGACACTTTTATCTTCAGACAGTGAGGAGCATGGAATTACCACATTCACCTGAAGTCATTTACGACCAGGCTGACTTGACTTGCCTTGCTGTTGAAAACGCTAGAATCACAAGAATGGATTTTAAATGGTACCTCTTCAAGCTAACCCAGCCTTCAGAATAACTTCTGATGGCATCTATTTATGTGGAAGTTAGAAAAGCCATAGAGGCATAAACGCATTCAGTTGCCTTGATTATAATTACCATGAAAAACGGCTTTTATGCTTGTCACTGAATCACTCTAACTTTGGAAATAAGGAAAGATTTACACGAAGCTTCACTCAATCAGGTGGGTTTATGGAAAGAACACAAGTCTGTTCCCTCTTCAGCACACACTGCAGCCCAGGTGCACAGGTTACTCTTTCTGATAGGGTCATTCTAGCAACACACTCTCAGTCAACAGAAACGTTCCTAGGGACTTCTTACATATTTTTCCCCTAAGTTTACATATTTAAAAAAAAACCGGATTATTTTATGTCTTTTATGGCACTTTTTTATTGCAGGCTCCTGCTTATGTAAATGACAGTAATATGAAACTGTTGTCATAGCTTCCCTTTTCCTTAGGCTCTAGCGTGACACTGTGAGCTAAGCTGCCTCATGCAATTCCTTATTCCATTTAAGCTGGTTCAAGTCCTGGCTGCTCTGCTTGCAATCCAGTCCTACTTTATTTAGTGTGCCCAAGGAAAGCAGCTGAAGATGTGAAAAATACTTTGGTTATCAACACTCATCCTAGAGAACTGGATTGAGCTTTGGACTCCTGATGTTGGCCTGGACCAGCCCAAGCCATCACGTTCATTTGGGGAGTGAACCAGATAACAGAAGATCTGTACATGTGTGTGTCACTGTCCCCTTAAACTTAATACATAAATATTTCAGAAAAAAATTAAAATTTGTATTATTGGTGAAGCCAAGAAAGAGTTTAAGAATAATCCAACTTACACATAGTAACATGATGTCATAGCCTCTTTACCATCTATAAACTTCTTTGAGCAATATTTCTTTTTAACTATCTACACTATTATGTGACCTAAAGGATTTTAAGATTTATTGTTAAATACCAACACCTCTTAAAAGTGAGAAGATAGAATTGGCTCTCATAAGGTCTCAGGGCTTGAGACTTACACATAAACTGCTTGGGACAAGCAGGGGAGGCAGGGATGCTGCAACAATTCCAACAAGCCATGAACTAAGGAACTTTTCAGAAAGTCAGAAGAAGTCTGTTGTTCCTGTGTGGAACCTCTAGGCAAGGTGAGAATGACTGATGTGCAAATCTGCCCTGACGGAGCTACTACAAACACTGGACTAGCAGAAGATAAAATGCATGCCTAGAGAGGCCTCCCTAAATACCAAAAACCAAGGAGAACCCAAGAGCTCTTAGCTTCACAGCTGCAGTATGTAAGGACAAGAGTACTTACTTCCCTTTCCAAAGAATGGATAAGAAGATGTTCAACAAACAATGACGTAAGGAGATGCTGATGGTAAAAAGCCAGGGAGACAAACCAATGCTAGGGCCAAGGGATCTACATTTTCAACACTGGCCAGGGCCTTTCTCAAGGTCAATATATAGCATTCCAAAGATTTCTCAGAATATAAAAATATGAATGATATTCTTAAATAGAACACCTTCCAATAGGGAACTGAATGCAAAATAATCATAATCATATCTGATCACTATACATTATATAGTGTTTCTAAATGTGAGTATCAATAAATTATACCACTTGGGGGAATGGCAAGAGGCTGAATGATAAAAATTCAAGAGCCATGCCAAGGCAGGGTTTCTGCTCACATGGTCCCAAGAAAGGAAATGCCAGCTTAGTCCTGGAGTATATCCCTGCTATAGTTCTGGGAGAGAAGCAAGGATAGTTTGAGGGTTCCATCCTCAAAGGACTTGGGCAGCCTGCAGCAGGTGGAATGGCTGGCTGACTAATGAGAAACATGATGAACCCATTCACCCACCTCTGCTCAAGGGTTGGCTCAGGAAGAGATCAACATTGCGTTGAACAGAAGACCTTGCAGACCCACCCCCCCACACACCAAAAAAATTAACCTAAGCCTATTGCCATGACAGATTAAAAGAAGGAATGCCAATGACCCTGTATGTCACACCAATTAGCCACTGGGATGAAAATGCCTTGCAGTCAGTTTGTAAGCCAAGAAGCACAGCTGTGCCCTCCATCCTGAGTCATTCTGGCTCCTCTGCTTCTAAGTTTCAATTTTGTCTCATCTGATTCTTATCCTCCTAAACCAGTCTAAGTCAATCATTTTCTCTGAAGTTGGTTCCATGCCTGGCTTCAAATGTTCATTCCCCCAGGTGTCTTCATTTCAGTAAACCGGAGAAAGCATTAACAAATCAACTGAGAGAAAAGTGCAGCCCCTTCCATTCTTCCCCTCCTTGTGTGGCTGGTCTGGATTCCCTCAGGCAGCCACTGCAAGGTGTTCCTGCTCTGCAAGAGCTTCTTAAATTAGGGAAATCATTATCAGAAATTAACAAAAGTGATTCATCAAAAGCCCCAAAGAGACTATAATTTCACAAATCCTTAAAGGTCAAGGGTTAGGGTATTTTTCTACCTGCTGGTCACTCTCCCTTTCCTTAAAATCACAGCATAATTGACCTTCCAATCCTGTGTTGCAACTTGATCTGATAATGTTCGTTGTCAAGTTTAACAAAATGTTCATTGCTAGACTAAGCCACTCTGCGAGACAAAGACTTTTCTAGTATTTTCCTAATCCCAAGAAGAGAAATAACAGGAGCAGCATTAGGAAGGGTGAGGCTCACAGAATTAAGAATTTTTAATCTTTTTTTAATCTTATGCAAGTCACAGTACTATTAAGTTGAATGGTATTGAAAACAAGCTTAGATGATCAGCTCACAAAATACTAAGAGGGAAGGGGAAATATATTCTGATTTCAGTGAAACTAGAACTAGGTGAAGGGAAGGTTTTTAAATGTAGCTAATCATCTTGCCATAAGTTAAAACACTGGAACAATAACTACGTGATTCTCCCTCTGCCTTATCACATCTGTCCATCCCCAAGTCCCCTTATCTGCATTGTAGAGTTCTGAATGCATACCAGGCACTAACCAGTGCACAGTTTTATATCCTCCTGATGCAGCACCTGGCTGGGGATTCCTTGTGTGAGGCTTTGCAGCACAATAGATCCCAGTGCTTCTCACTCTTCTCTTACTATTCTCAGTGGTACGAGTGCAGGTGTCTCCGGAGTGGCCCAGAAATTCCACCCAGTGTAGAAAGTGGAAATTTCCTGGATGCCTCCTGTTTGTTAGTAAATCATGTGTCAACTGGATTTTATGCCCAATACATTCATTTCTTTTCATCTAGCCGTAATATATGTCTGAATATGTATGAATGACTCAGAACATAGCACGAGGTCAGTGCAGTGCCCCTGTGTGTCTGGCACAGTGATGTTTTCAATTTACAGCATGTTCTGTTGCTGTAAAAATTCACTCACATCTTTATTGGTTTCTGTCTCTGAAGACCAAAATTAGACACAAGCAAAATAAATAAATAAATAAATAAATAAATAAGCAAAGGAAGATAAGCATACTGAATTATCTAAATGATACTTAAATCATTATTTAAAGCACTAGGAAGAATTTCTATCTTACCTTTTATTCTTTCGTTCATTTCCAACCTCTATAGCAGAATAGAGTAGCCAGAGTTTTTGGTTACTTTCCTGGTGCCTTTCCTTGCTATTTTACCTTTGTCAAGTGGGAATCCCATCAAATATAGGACAGAAAAGTAAGTCATTCAAAATCGGTGAAGGGATGTGACCCAGACCTTGATGAAATATCCATCTTACGGACAAATGTTGGCTCAGGAATACACTGTGGTCACCAAAGGCTAACTAGAACTTTCTGCCCCCTAGGAGTTAACAGGGACGGAATCTCTCCTTCACCCACATCACTATCCCCCACATCTAACACAACGCCTGCTATGCAGTAAATCTTATGCTTGTATTTAGTGAATAAATGGAGGACTGAATGAGTAAAAATAACTTTTCTTAGTCAGCACTACTTTAAGAAAAGGTATGGTGTGAAAAGAATGGAATTAGATGCCAGTTTGCTTCCCTCAATCTGGAATGCAGCCAAGGACCTTTCCCCACTACTCCAAATGATTTGGCCTGAATAGAAGGTTATCAAGAGGATATAATTCACAGAACTAGACATATTAAGGCATTTGCTTTCCCTTCCCACTAGATGCATTCAAACTCGATGCCCCTTTTTCCATCTATTCTTTTGCAAGAGATATATTATTCAGATGTTCACATGTATTCTCCACTTAATACAAAACTAGAGAATCTAAACATCAGAAAGGAATTTGACTTTTTGGAAAAGCACCCCTCATTGCTCTTGGAAGGAACAGTGCCACATGGGATGCACTGAGTTTGTTTCCACCTACTCCCATCGTTGAGCACCACAGTGCCCAGTCTTTCCAGGACACACTGTCTAAGGCTGTGATGGAAATCATAGACACACCTCTAGACTCATTACTGGGAAGCAGGACAGCTGACCTGTGATCCCTGATTTTTGCACTCCACATAAGGGTAACTAGAGATATGCCATCTTAGTAACTAACACACGTTTTTCATCTAGTTCCTTGTTTCTACTCAACAGATAGTTCATGTACACGAGGATCCCATGCAGCCACTTGCTGCTTAGCTGTAGGCTGCCACACAGAAAGGGGGCTCATAGAAGCTCCTATGCAGTGTTAACTACAGGGCCCCTCAGATCCAGTCTCTCCCTTCTCAGCAATTCCATTAGCCTGCAGATACATGCTGCTTCCCAGGGTGCTGGTTTTTTTTTTTAAGATTTATTTTTATTATTTTTTCATTGGAAAGGCGGATATACAGAGAGGAGAGACAGAGAGGAAGATCTTCCGTCTGATGATTCACTCCCCAAGTGAGCGCAACGGGCCGATGCTATGCCAATCTGAAGCCAGGAGCCTCTTCCGGGTCTCCCACGCGGGTGCAGGTTCCCAAAGCTTTGGGCCATCCTCGACTGCTTTCCCAGGCCACAGGCAGGGAGCTGGAAGGGAAGCGGGGCTGCCGGGATTAGAACCGACGCCCACATGGGATCCCGGGCGTGCAAGGCGAGGACCTTTAACCACTTGCGCCACCGCGCCGGGCCCAAGGGTGCTGTTTTTTGATAACTGAGAAGGCAAGCTTCTTCATGGCCAGGATCATCGTGTGCTCACTGCTCCCTTGTTTGCAACCGGTGGGAATACGTCTACAAGTGAGGTTCTCTCGCATTCTCCAGCTGGCAGCAGGTAACAGGCACTGTCTTATTATCATCCTGACCCCAAATTATTCTAGCGAGAATAGTTTGCTGTCACTGAAGGCAAAAGGAAAAGCTCAGTAAAGAGCGGGAAATTGGGACCTTCTATGTCAATAAGCATACCAAACTTTAAAGCACACAGCAGATGAGAAATCTGGAACTCATCTTCCAGAGAGAGAAATGCTCACACAGCTGCAATAGCAACAGAAGCACTCTCGTGAGTGTGACAGAAAACAGGGACGATTGTCCTGCCATTACTCTCCTAAAGATTGTCCTTGTGATCACAACCAAGTTCAAGTTAATCTTCACATTTTGAGAAAGGAAACTTTCCCCCACATGCCATTTACTCTTTTACAGAAGATACAAAATGCTAATGTAGATGGCTTACATTTTAAGGACATTTTTATTTTGGAAATATAGGCAGTTATAGTGGTTAATTATAGGTGGCGGGCAGGATTCCTTATCTTTCATCAAGATGTATCCATTTAACCCCACCTGAGCAATAGTGTCGGCAAGAACCAAGAGCTGCCTTGATTGCCCAAGTCCTAGGAAAGAAAAGCGCCCCCACTGCATCTCACAGCAATCCACAAAGCAGGTAATTCTTGTTCATTCTTTCCCCTACCCTGCCTCCTCCACAAAGACAACTATGTGGGGATTTTTCCCCCAGAGGCAGAGAAAAGTCAACCCCTTTTCTTTCCCTTTCCCTGTACCTGTTGTGTTCTGGAAAGAGCACAAACAAGACTTGATTTCTTTGTTAATCACAGGAAGGGAAAATTTTAGAATCTGTACAAAACCAGTCTAATTGCTCTTACTGAACACATGCGGTCACTGCAGAAAATAAGTCTACCAAATTGCCTGGCTTAGGAAAGCAGTTAAATTCTGCAATACATTTTTTTTCTCCCTAAAGTATTTACTTGAGATGGAAGGAAAAGGAATGGGACAGAGAAAAGGAGAGGGAGAGACAGAGATGAAAAGGTGAGGGGGTGAAGGAGGGAAGCAGAGAAAGAAACACTTCATTAATGAGTTGACTCCTCAATTTCCTGAATCACCTGGGCCTTAGCGCAGGGCCAGAGCAGGCTGCAAGACAAACCCAGATATTCCGATTTGGGACACGAGCATCCCCATAATGCCAAAGTTCCTGTGTTCTTAACAAAAGTGCACCAAAGGAGCCTTGTGCAGTCATAACTGATACTGGGACTGATACTTTCCTAAATTCCTAGTTTTTTCAGCACATCATAACTTGTCTCTGGCTACTGCTATTAAAGGTAAATAAATCTAGGGCCCAGTGCTGCAGCCTAGCGGCTAAAGTCCTTGCCTTGAATGCACCGGGATCCCATATGGGCGTCAGTTCTAATCCCAGCGGCTCTGCTTCCCATCCAGCTCCTTGCTTGTGATCTGAGAAAGCAGCTGAGGATGGCCCAAAGCCTTGGGACCCTGCACCCGCATGGGAGACCCGGAAGAAGTTCCTGGTTCATGGTTTCGGATTGGCACAGCATCGGCCACTGTGGTCACTTAGGGAGTAAATCATTGGATGGAAGATCTTCCTCTCTGTGTATCTGACTTTATAATAAAAATAAATAAATCTTTAAAAAAACAAACAAACAAACAAACAAAAAGGTAAATAAATCTAATATATTCTTGCTGGATTTACTCTTTGTGGGACTCAAAGAAACGTGCTTCTCAGAGACACCTGCTAAGTGTACTGCATACTAAAAGAATGGTCCCAGATAGGAATGGCTGAGAGGTGGGCTAGGTTTATGCACAGCGAATAAAACCAGGCACTTACACATAGTCTCATTCATTTGAACTCTGTCCACTAGAATTTCATGAACTTTCCTCTAGCACAGAACAGGAATCAAGCAGAAAGTCAATGGAAGGGAGAGCAGGTAAAAGCGTGGGTAACGTGAATCCACTCAAAGGTACAGGGCTGTTGCAATGTTTATGAACCTTCACAGCAAAAGTCTAACTGGATAAATACTGGTGATAGCCTGAGGTGGGCTGGTTGCTTTGTGCTAGTTCCTCTGCCATGCCATCACCCAGCTGGGTACAATCACTTTGTCAAGTGGTCCTTCAAGTGACAGCTCCCATGCCTGGAACTAACACAGGACCTTCACAAGTGAAGAAAGCAGAGGAAGCAGACATCATACTCCAGCACTGATGACCTGGAATTCACGTGCCCCCTGTCAATGTCTTCACAACTCCCAGGACCAACTCAGATATCCAGCAAATTCTATCGGGAATGCCATCTTGAGTATTTTTTGGTCACTGACAAATGCTCAGGAGCTTGTGGTCAGAATACTGTGCCTGTCATACCACAAATGGAACTGTCTGCCACCTCAAAGCAGAAAATTATCTTAGTAAATAAAATATGAGCATCTTATAACAAGAACATTATCAAAAAATGAAAACTCTTGTGAGGATGGTTAGATTAGTAAGTTAATTCAGTCATTTGGTTACTGAAGAAATATTCAATTTTTACTGTGCTAAGAACTACCCTAGGAATACAACCAGGAAAAACATAACCCTTATCCTTCAGAAGCCTACTGTATATCCCATCTCCCCCAAAGAGACAGAGAGAATACTGAAGGTCGTATTTCCTATACCGTGGATTTTTTTTTAAAGTTTACTGATTGGTTGATTGATTTGAAAGACAGGATTACAGAAAGAGAGAGGCAGAGGCTGAAAGAGAAAGAACTCTTTCATCTATGGGTTCGCTCCCTAAATGAACACAGAATCCTGGGCCAGGCGCTGAAGCCAGGAGCCTAGAGTCAGAGCCATAAGCTTTTTATGGTTTTCCCACATGCGTGCAGGGGCCCAAGCATTTGGACCTATTCTGCTGCTTTCTCAGGCACATTCACAGGGCATTGAATCAGACATAGAGCAGCCAGCTCTCAAACCAGTATCCACAATGGATGCCAGAGCTTCAGGTGGCAACTTTACCCACCATGCTATAGCACAACTCACCATAGACTTTTTAAAAATAGAATATCGTTGAATCATAAAGGAAAATTCAGTGATTATCTATGAAATTGGGGCATGCTTTCCAAAACAAATGGCATTCGAGGCGGGCACGGTTGTGCGTTGAATTAAGCAGCTACTTGAGGCATCCACCCCACATCAGAGTGCCCAAGTTGTAGTCTTGCCTCCACTTCCAATTCAACTTCTTGATAATGAGGGGTCATGGAGGCAGCAGGTGATGGTTCAAGCACGTGAAGCCCTGCCACCCTGACGGATGCTGATGGAATTCCTTGCTCCCGGTTTTGACCTGCTTCAGCTCTGGCTGTGTCAGCCTTCTGGTAGTGAACCGGGGGACTAAACGTCTCTGTTCCTCTTTGTTTCTGTCTGCTTGTCTCTTTCTCTGTCATTCTTCCTTTCAAATATGTGAAACTAAACATGGAAAAAAAAAACCTCAGAATTTAGATCCTTAATTTAAGCAGTTTTTGGTGAGAAAAAGATGTGTGGGTTGTAGGAAGCACACCGGAAATGGGGAAACTCATTTACTAAGAAATCATCACCACTGAACGCACTGGCACTTTAACCTGAAATGCCATGCGTTGTTGCAAAGTATGCTCAATTCACTGGAACTTACAAAACTTGCTCCTCTCTGTGGTGTTCAAAGAGTTCACTGAAAGCTTTGACCCATAATGACTAAGAAAGATAAAAGTTTCTCCCATTCTCATTGCCATGCAGTGCTTCCGGGAGTCATCTGTTATTTGGGGTCTCTTTAAAGGGAACTGACTTTAATCTTGGAACGACACATGTGGCAGCACACATGATCATCAAGCCTCTTTGATCTTCAACGAACAAGATGCTGAGTTTAATTTTGTGGTACTTTGATAAAAGAATTAAAAGACAGCTCATGAAAGCCATTACCTTACCTGAAAAACCACTTTTTATCAATAATCAACAGGCCCAAAGATGTGGTTTAACTCAACCTAGAAAGAAATGGCCATACTGTAAAATGAATACTCATGTTGGATAGCTTTTGACCCAGAACACATTTATTGACCTAGTAATACTCAAGGTGTTATTCAAAAAGAAGCAACTTAGATTTTATTTTCATGTAATCTAAGAAGCTCTATGAAGAGATTTTAGAACTAGAGTCTAATGATAGTTATATAGCATTATGAATTCAAATAATGCCAATGAATAGTACATTTCAAAATGGTTAAAAAAGACAAGTTCTGCATTATATACACTTTTATCACCTAGAATTTGTTCATTTTTTGAAATATAAAAAATACTTGTTAAAATATTTTATTAATAAACCAGATCGTTGGGATGCGAAGTTGTTTTTGCCTCCTCTTGGAGACTATTTTAAGTCATCATCAAAACTATAGATAAAACCTGCCACCTTATATCCAGCCAAACCATATGAGAAAATGAGAAGTGGTAACACTGCAAGAAAACACCTTGTCTACCTTAAGACATCCAATAAGAGGACACACCACAATAATTCCAACAGAGCTAAATCAAAGTGCTAATAGCATTGTAGTAAGTGATTTGAGGAAATGCCCCTTTTTAGACATTCCAAAATTATTTACATTCCTGAAGATTTCTGTACACGGAATTTATGCACAGGTAAGTTATTCTGACACTAACTAAATCAAGATTGGAATCACACTGTTGACAGATTCAGAACTGTTGGGATTCACGGTATAGACACTAATAAACTAGGATGATGAGTGATGCCAATGAGCGCCTCAAAACTATGATTTAGGGCCACACAATCAGGTCCAAAAGAGGGAAAAGAGAAATGAGCAGATACTCAGAGGATGGAGTGGATTACAAAGTTCCTGCTAAGAGTAGGCCTTTGGAGGAAAAGAGACTGCATTTTAAACTATTTAAACTACTTCTAATAGAATAGGGGGATAATCAATTCTACCTTAGAATTTCTAATCATACCTAACAGGAAAGAAGATGTCTTAATGCAATATCACTTATGCACATGGCACAATTAGCAATCACAGAAGATATGACTGCAAAGAAGAGCAATTTCATTTGCCTCATCCCTATTTATAATAATGCTTTTGCACTTAAGGAAATTATAACTTCTTATGTTAACTTAAGTATTTCTAAAAATGTACTTATGATCTGGAACACAACCAGAACTTCCATTAACAAGGCTATGTTTTTCCTATTAAGCAGATTTCATTTTTAAGTTCTGCAAGGATTTTTCTCACCATTAAATTACTTGCTGTATACCCCGTACTATAACTTAAAATGATGAGACTGAACCTTTAATAGTAATTTACAAAGACTGTTTAATCTAATCTTTTCTCTCTAGTACTATTGAGAGCAAGAAAATACAGGCAGGGCTGAGGGTAGTGTAGCAGAATGGTGACCCTATGAGTACTTTCATACCAGAAAATCATCACCAACTAAAAGGTATTAAAAAAAAAAAGGTTAAAAGACGAAAGGAATTCTACACTATAATCCAGAAGACCAGGTTAGAGAACCACACTTCATTCCAAGCTGTGTGACCTCAGAACACCCAACTATTTCTGCCACCCCATAGGACAATAACATTTGAGAAAGCACTTGGTTCATGGAAAAGCACTGACAAAGGTAGTTTAACAAATATAACCACCACCATTAGAAACGAATGTGCAATGTCAGATATTACTCCATCCACACTCCTGTTCCTCCACATTGGTCATTGTTACATCTCCCTTCTCCTTTCTCCTCAAATTTCTACCAGGTTCTGTTCTACTCATGCATCACTCTCTACTAGCCACCTGCTTTCTGCTTTCACTAAGACATCTGAAGAAACCAGAAGAGTATTTGCCTTCCCTGTCATGCCTACTCACCTGCCAGAGTCCTGTCCATGCACTCCACCTCTCTCCTATTAGAGTATCAACTGCCCGTATTTGTAAAACTGGTCATCATTGTCATAAATCCCAAGGCTTCCTACCTCTTAACACCAGCATGAAGTGATTTCCCCATTACCATGAATATATTTGCTCTCTCTAGACAGTGCCAGTAACAAGCCAGCATACTGTTGTTTTGAGTGTCTATAAACAAATAACAAAATGGGAAAACTTTGAGTAAAGAAAGGTACCAGACCATGCCTTTTCATCCTTTTACAAAAAAACTCTTCTCCTCTCAAGTTCTTCTCGTTCAGAGTGTTTTAAACCTCCTGTAACAAATTGGTCCCACAAATTAGTTCCAATCAAGATCATCAATGAATCCCAAGGTACCGAATCCAACAGTCAGTTCTCAGGTGTCTCCCTACATGACCCCACAGTGCTTGACACCAATGAGTATATATCTCCATCGTTCCACTTTTTTTTTCTCTTGGTTTTTAGGAGGCCCATTTGTCCTGGTATGATTTTCCTTCTTTCACAATGTTTGCATTTTTCTCACCTTCCTCTGACATTTCCTCCTTGTGTTCTAAAGCTCAGAACATTGAGTGCCTAAAAGATCAGTCCTTAAATGCTCTCTTTCTATCCCTTTCTTATCCGTGAGATCATATCTTGCAGGTATCATCCAGGCTGATGTAATATATAATCTATATGATACTCACCTACACATTTTCATCTCAGATCTCTTCATTGAGTTACACACTTTCATCTACTCAGCATTCCCTCCCAGAAGGTTAAAACACATAGAAAACAAAATGTCCAACACTGAACAAATCTGTTTCAAAAGTCAGTGGCCTGAGTTCAGGGCAACTCTGTCTTCCCAGTTTTCTAAGCCCCCAAGTTTATGAGAGTCTTTGGCTTTACCCCTTTTCTCACATTCACATCTTGTCTGTGTACAAGTTTTTAAAGTATACCCAGAATCAGATCACTTCACTGCCACTACCAGTTCTTATCTGGAATACTTGCCAACTGAGCTACCTGCTCCCACAATTTGCCCCTCTACAGGGGGTCAGCACTGACTGTTTTTAGAAGATGTCTCATTTAATGCTTTGAATCTGCTTAGATCCCTTTCATGGCTCTGGCTCTCTGGCTCGCTCACTCTCACTCTCTCTCTCTCTGTGCCAAAGGTATTACAAAGGCCTCCAAGCCACTATATTTAACTCATTATTACCCTTCTGTTCTTAAAGAATTGTTGTTTATTTATGTTGCTTGTTTAAAAGGCAGGCAGAAATAGACAAAGTGACAGACACAGATTCCCCATCTGTTAGTACACTCCCCTAAATGGCCACAACAGCTGGGGATGCCATTAGCTAGGAGGTTAATCCAAGTCTCCCAAGGGGGTTATAGAGACCCAACCACTTGGTAAATCATCACCTGCTACCTCCAAGGGTGTGCATTAGCAGAAAACAGGAATCAGGTGCACAGGTAGGACTCAGGCACAGGTTGTCCTCTATGGGATGCTAGGGCCCCACCTGCTGTACCAAATGCCCATTTACCTGTGAACTTCCTAACCTATCTCCTACTACTCCCCATGGGACACTCTACTACTTTTTCTCCGATTTGTCAACAAGCTCCTTTCCCACCCCCAGGCATTAGTAGCTGCTTTCTCTCCTGTCAGGAATATGATCTTCCCAGTCAGCCCCTCCCTCATTCCATTCATTTTTTTGGCCCAAAGTCATTTTCCCTTTTTCAGTCAAAACTGCACATTTTCCCCTATTCTCTGTTCTGTTTCTAGAGCATTCTCCACAGAATTAAATTTCACATTCCAATACTCAGCATTATATATTGAATATTTTCACTTTCTCTCTGCTGTGTGCAGGACACAAATGGAAGGTTCTCAAGGCTAGAGATGACCTTATCCACAGCCGCACACCTAGCACTCAGGACACTGTCTGGCATCTAGAAGGTAATGTCTGATAAACACTTGCTCATTTCATGGATGTAATCATAGCTTCTCAGCTATTAGCTTTAAAGGATTTCACAGACTTTGTCAATTGCGTTACTTGGCGATTCTTAAGGAGTACATCTGACGTGGGACAGAGCCAAGCACAGGTCAGTGTTCCTTCCAGCCTGAACTCCTTGTGCAACAAATATGCAGAAACATGGCTGCCAAATGGATCACACAGAAACAAGGGAATTAAGGTGAGACAATGGGACAAACACCAGCTCTGAAAGCTTAATCATGTACACTGCCTTGATTTTTAATATGAATTAGACACAGCCAGGAAAGTCATTCCCAAGAGCAGGTGAAACCAGGCATCCCCTGCTTTAAGGGGTGGATAAAAAAGGAGATGAGTGTACATGTGTATTGTGTCTGTCTGGTTGGTGGGTCCCCACGGTCCAGCACCAGGTGTGATGAGTGGGGAATGCTCAGCATGATAATGACTATGGTACCACAGAGAACTCCAGAGCAAGAATAAAGTCAGCAAGCAGAGATGATGATCTGAAGACCCTCACATAATTTTCCTTGTTTTGCTTTTCTACATTCCCAGGATGTCCTCGCCTGTGACAGTCCCTGTGTCCTCAAGTTAGAACCCATGTCTGAGAGAAGTGCTCTTATCTCCTGCAGTAACCCTTGAAGTCAGATAAAGCAGCTCCTGGCAGTGCTGCCTGCTTCAACCCACGACTTACTCAGCAACTGTAGTTTTCTGAAGTCATTAAGCAAAGCAGGCAGATTCCTGCGCTGTCTCTTGCATCCAAATCTGCCAAAAAGTCAGAGACCCCATTATTCAGGGTTTTCCCCAAAGACGAAGAAAAGAGGGAAAGGAGAGAATGGAGGAAGGAGAGTCACATAACCTAATTCACCACAGAAAAATCACTTTCTAAATTCCAAACAGAACAGTCTTCACCTTCCTTGCTAGACAACACACTTTTAATAAGTATTTATACATGTTCTCTCATTGCATTTGAAAGTAAAGGAAGCAAAGAAAACAGAGACCAAGACTAAGATCTTCTGACTATTGGTTCACCCCTCAAACACCAGCAACAGACAAAGACAGGAGTCAGAAACTCAGCCAGGTTTATCACCTGCATAGCAGAGACCCCAGTATTTGGGCCATCACCTGCTGCCTCCCAGAGTGTGCATTAGCAGGAAGCTGGAATCAGAAGCAGAGCCGGGACTTCAATGCAGGCATCCCAGGCAGCATCTTAACTGCAACCCCAAGTACCCACCCCTTCCACAACAAACCCGAAACCATTCATTTTCTTGCCAGTAGTAGTCCAAGAGTAGGTTTAAAGAGAGGAGTCCTGAAGTCAGGTGGCTCATCTATGCACAATAACACACAGCAAAAGTCTAATGGAATACCATCTCCTGGTAGTGGTGTGACAATGCAGTTAGGAAGGCACAGTGCTTGAGGACTCTGTTGTGGAGAGTTTATGCAGAACCATGAGAGAGATGAACAGAAGTTTAGACTGCTCCACATCTAATTACAGGTATCTAGTCAGTACCACTCCTACCAGATGCCATATCCCCCAATAGGGGATAGTAGCCATGACTACACATGGGCTATGATCGCAGTTCTGAGGATTTCAAATGCCAGTTCTACTTCTCATGAGCCAACTGACCCCGGGTTAGTTGCCGATCTAAAATAAGATATTGCTTATAAAACCAGCATAACAGTGGGTAGGGTGTGGTGAGCACCAGGTGCTATATGATTAGGCCTTTTATGGCCTCTAATGATAATAGTACATTTTTATATTACATTACAATAATAAAAATAATTGCATTTAATTCTCACAACAACCTTGTAAAGTAGTTATTATTAGTAGCATCTTGCAGATGAAGGTTCAGGTTCCTCTGACTCAAGTCTTTGTTCTCCAACTCCTCCTCTAGAACACCCATGCACTGGTTTTTCCAGACCAGAAGGACACAACCTGCTGTGTGGAATTCAGAGGCAACAGAGGAAAAAGTCCTGGGTTGGTGTAGCATGGAAGCAGGACCCTTATGTCTATGTTAGTAGTATTCAGGTAAAATGCAGGGCATACAATCAGCTACGAAGAAAACTCTCTAATAATGCCAAGTTACAGGGACTTCTTTCATTTGTGCTGGTTTGGGGTTGCAAATCTGGAGAATTTATCTCTGGGGCTGTTTACTCAAGGCCTCCAAAGCAGACCCAGGGCAGCCCACACATCCCCAGCTGACACTGTTAACTGCAGCTTCTGTTGTTTCAGCTCAGACTCAGTTCCCATGCCAGCGTGCATCCCTTTTGTGTTTTTGCAGTTCCATCCTGGACCACATTTGTTTAGGTGCATTTACTATCTCTAATTCACTTGCCTCCTCCCAGGCTAAAATAACACTTGGCTTAGGTACTAAGAAAACACTGCTGTTGTCATTTTGCAGTGGTAGCATTCTGGGAACTTGATGTCCTGTGCTGTAAGCTTTGTGTACTCAGAGCATCTTCCTCATTAGCTATATCCTGTACTGCTCCATCTGCATCCCAGTCCCTCTGCTTCCCTGCATGTCAGCCACACTGACTTGGAGACATCTCCACCTTCCTCTCTCAAACCCAGTTCCTTGCCATTCTGCAATAAAGGCAACAGCAAGGTAAGAGTCATAACAATAATACTGGCAATAGCCTCTTCATAGCCTTTGGGAGGGAATTTCAGATATGTTGGTATCAACTCTTTGGGTGCACAATGGGAATGTGACGTATGGTAGGAGGGCAAGGAAACACAAAAAGCACATAAAGAGCAAATGATGGGAGAACTCCAAGCAGTTTCTTGATTATCTTGGAACGAAACACTTTCAAACCCTTCAGACATCTGAGAGGAAGGACCACATTTCTACATGTGACCAGTAAGCAGCAGGTATCGTCATCATCATTATCATTTCACCCTCAGAAGGGTTAAAATAAAACTCATTCACATTTCTCCTCATTCATATCCACATCCTGGCTCCATGGGCAAATTAATATTTCCCTGTTTTGGATCTATTTAGTTTCATAAGATCTGTGTATCAGAAAAATCACCTGGCCACACACATGAGCAATCGCAGTGTTCTTTTCATTATGATAAAAATTGCTCAGGAAATAAAAACAAGTCCTAGTCTGACCACTTTCAGAATAAATTCATTCATACCCCCATCCCACCTAAGAGAGATGTGCAAAGGCCCTGTGATTCTAACCCAAAATGAACCCTCAGTCTGTGAATCAGCTCTTTTGTTGATTCACGACAACTTCTCTCAAGAGCCTTGAAGACTCAAGTTCACCTAGAGCAAACAGGACATCCGATCTCCCCTGAAACCCTGGCTTACTTCCAGAACCAAAGAAAGGAGCACCAGTTAGGTGGTTGTCTTCACTACTTTCTTTCTTAATCACACTCCCATCACACTCCTTTACATCTCCAAAAAGCAAACCAGGAAAACCCAACAACAAACTTCTTTCTTTCCTTTGAATTTTATTGCAACATATTATTCTGCAAAAATTCTGCAAATAAAATCAAATTTATCCTAATAATATTAACTTTCTATAGTAAAAGCCTAATTTCTGCCACATTCCCATCAAGTGGGATGTTATCACTGCCATTGATGTTGCTCTACAGGGAACTTCACCCCAGATTTGACCTAACTATTCTCAGAAGAATTTTCTTATGGCACTGGAAGGAGCAGTTTAGTCCAGATTGTTTCTCTTCAGAGCCTGAGATTTGGAATGGAAACAAAGAAAGGAATGCATTTTCCCTTCTGTGTAACTATGTCTACTATCACTTGGGCACCCAATTCCTTCCTGTGCCCTTTCTATGGAATATTAAAATAACTGATTTAATTTGAAGAATTGTAGAATATGCAATGTGTAAGCCAAATATCACTGCAAGTCCCCAGGATGTAGGACATTACTCTGTCCTTTTTGATGTTGACTACACACTGAACTGAAATTGAACAGAAACATATTTCAAACAAAACCTTAACATGCATGATATTCCTTTTCTTACCGTGAAGACCTCAGCATAATTTTGAGAATTTTGTCCCTGTTTCTTTTTTTCACTCTTTGTATTTAAGTCAACAAAATAGTATTTTTGATGTATTCCTTGCTCTAGTTTCTTTTCATTACTGGAAATTCTGTGACAGGTTTAATGAAAAAAAAAAAATCTGGTCACATAGCCTAAGGGAATACTTAGCCTCAGTATCAACTGGAGAAATCCAACATTTCCCAGGAAATTCACTCATACTGTCCTTAAAAGCAACATGAATCAAGTGTCTCATAGTTCATTTTAGCATGGGTGGTACAAATGGCCCATTTGGTGCCCTTTTAAAAACTCCATTAAGTATCTACACTCTAAAATAATTTCCCACAGCATTTTCTAAACTCAATGTCTTTCATTAAAATAACTATAGAAACTGGGGCCCTAAGTAATCCCTTTACTTTTGTTATAGAATTAAACTTCAATTCAAACGATACACAATAAGATGTTCCATAAATACACAGTGAATACACAATGAAAGCAGTAAGTATCTCACAGAGAAAAACCAAATCTACCAATGGCTCCCTCCAGTTGGCTTCTCCCAACACTGGTTGCCATGCCACGAGGATTTCAGTACACTTACTTAGGTCCTCAGTAGTCTTCAGCACAGCTGACTACACTCCCCTTTTTAAAACACTCTTCCCTTAACCACAGGTCAGTACAGTCTCCTCGCTGTCCTTCTGCTTCTCCAGTTCACCTTCTCAGCCTCAGATTCCAATGCCCCCGCCCCACCCTCAACTGACCTCTAGATGCGGCAATTCCTCAAGATACCGTCCTGGAATCCCTTTTCTTCCGACTTCATGCTCTCTCTCCAAACGTGATCTCATGCATTTGCAGGTCTTTAAATCCTATGCCAGCAACTCCCAAGTTTATAACCACCTCCCAGATCTATGTCCTGACTTCAGACTCATCTGTTTAATTACTGACTTGTCATCTGTAAAGATGGCTCCCGGGCATCTGCAAACTTGACACATGTCCAACTGCATTTTGGGTCTCCAGGCAATGGCCCCTCCATCCTCAGCACTGCTGTTGGCACACTCCTGGTAGTTACCCTGAACAGTTCCTTCTCCTGCAGCCCCTCCATCATTCCATCCCTCCCTGTCCCTCTCCACCTCTCTAATCCAAGGATGCCAGATCTTTTTATGGACCACTGTATAAACTTTCCAGCCTTTTTCATTCTTTCTCCACTACCAACAGGAGACAGTTCTCACAGCACAAATCTGAAAATGTCATCGCACACACAATCTCAAAACTCCTCAGGTCTACTTGCAGGATGTCTAACAAGAGCCACTATCCTTAGGAACAGTGACAAAAACTCCCAAATGACACTTTGTCATCCTTCTCACTTACGTGAACCTGCATGAACTTTTGCACTTGCACGGCTCTATTATTCCTACCCAGAGCAAGATAGAGAACACTCCCAACTTTGCAAAAATCTCATGTCATGCACCACCATCTCCTTCAGAGGTAATCATTGTTCTGGTCTCTCTTTCAAGAAATCAGTTTTATTCCTTTGGGTCATCATATTCATTGGCTCATAGAGGCTTCAGTATTCAGGCCTCAACCCTGAGCAGTTTAATTCACAAATGAGAACAAAAATGCACATGGCACTCTGGAATAAGTTGTCTCTCCGAATTATTCCTCAGTGTTTATGACTACACAGAGATGATTACTTCTACCAATGGACTTTGAATCAAGTTGGATAATGAGTCAGGTAGACAAACGTAGTTGCCAAAGAAAGTTATCTTTTGATTCAAGCAGAGATTTCAAAAGGACAAAAAAACAAAACAAAACAAAACAAAAAAAACAAAAAACAAAAACCACCAGCATGAGCAAAATGTATGGTTACAGTTTACAATCTTGGCCAAGGACAGGGATTAACACCTCTTCAGGAGAAATATATCATACATACTAGGAATTGGGGTCACTGCAATGGCTCAACCGGCTAATCCTCTACCTCCAAGCACCAGCATCCCATAGGGCACCAGTTTGTGTCCCAGCTGCTCCACTTCCCATCCAGCTCCGAGCTTATGGCCTGGGAAAGCAGTAGAGGATGATTCATTGCCTTGGGATACTGCACCCATGTGGGAGACCCACAAGAAATTCAAGGATCCTGGCTTTAGATTGGCTCAGCTCTAGCCATTGCAGCCATTTTTGGAGTGAACCAGGAGATAGATGATCTTTCTGTCTGTTTCCTTTTCTCTGTAAATCTGCCTTTGCAATAAAAATAAATTCATCTTTTTTAAGTACTAGGGATTGATGACAGGCTATATTAGGGCCATGCCAAGCTTAACAAAGCCTATCTGCCTTGATTCAACACTCCACCTAAAAGCAAGGTTGTTACATCTCTGATTCAAGGCAAAGTCTTTGATTTGGTCCCTCTATCTAAATGCCTATTCCAATGAACAACCTAAGAAACCCAGTCCCTGGAATGCCCAGTCCCTGGTGGGAGCTTGTTCTGCTACTGTAGTCCAAAGAGACATCTCACAATGGTGTAGAATTTCATAACCCTCTCAGAGGAGCAAAGCAGAGGTCAAAGTGTTTAACAACCTAAAATCCAGAAAAGAAATTTGAAACCTAAAATCAATATTGCCTAGGAGGATTTCAGGTCCTTCAGCCAAATGTAGAAAAACTGACAAAGCTATTGTCACATCACTGCTCCTAGGGCGTCTTGTCTTCCATACTCTTTGGTACCTCAGACAGACATCTGCTACACATATTCGCTACTACGTCTCTTGATGCTTGCTAAGTGCCAAGCATAGGTGTTGGTGGCACAAGTTCAGGCACATACCAGGCACTCAAAAACTGAAGATACCTATTGCCACGAAGGGATTTCAAGAGAAAAAGAACTGCTCATTCTTGAAGTGAGTGAGAGTATGAAGTATTGGAAATCTGAGTAGACACAGAGTATCAGAAATGAATTGGAGGGGCAGGCTTCTGACCCAGAGGATAAGATGCAAACTGGGATGTCCTCATTGCATTTTGGAATACCTGGGTTCAAGTCCCAGTTTTACTTCCCATCCCAGATTGCTGCTAATATGCATCCAGGGAAGCAGAAGGTGATAACTCAAGTCCATTCCCCCTACATGGGAGACCCAGATTTCACTCCAAACTCTTGACTTCAGCCTACCCGAGGCCCAGTGTTGCAAGGTTTTGAGACAAGAACCAGCTAATGAGAGATTTCTGTCTGTCTTCGTGTAGAAGACAGATAAATAGATAAATGTTAATAAAAGAAGCTGATTAGTATAAAATCAGCCACATTTCATGCTCATTTTTGACTAAGCCAGAAAACTTTGGAAAAGAAAAAAATATTTCCTTAGAATATTTAACAACATGCAAGTAAAAGTCTACTTTCTCTTCCTTATGATTCCTAAAATTTGCTTGAATTCTATACTAGCGAATCACACTTAATCTGACAGAAAAGAAAACCTTCCAGCTCCTCTGGTAGATGAACTGACTGATGTGAGAGTGACAACCAGGGCCAGTGCTACGGAACCTGGCAAGTCCACCTAAGACAGAGCCCCAACCCTGAACTGTCCTTATCTAACCCACAGTTAGGCTGAGAGAGGAGGAAAACTAGAGTGAGGACACAGGAGAGACACAAAGTTTCAGTGCCCCATCCAGTGATATTGCTATTAAAGTCATGTTTTACTGTTTCATTTTCATAGGATATTCTTGGACATATTTAGGAATTATCTTATTCCATGAGTGCTGCCATAACAAAATACTTCCCATAGGGACAATATGCAAAAAACAGAAATTTGCTTCTCATACTTCTGCAGGATAGAAGTCCAAGATGAAGGCACCCATGTCCAGAGAGGGTTACATTCTGCTTCCGAGCTGGATTCCTGTTACTATGTCCCCACAGAATGGAAGGGGATTCCGTGTCCTCACATGGCACAAAGTGTGGGAGGACAAAGGGGATGGCAAATGGTAAAGCAGATGAACAGCTCCTCATTCTTTTATAAGGTCATTCATTCTTTTTATAGAGTCATCATCCATCTTCATGACTTAATCATTTCCTAAAGGTACCACCTCTTCAGACTGTCACATGTATGATTAAGTTTCTAAGTGTGAGTTCTGGAGGGACACCTTCTAACCCTGGGAGGAAGGCAGAGGCTTCCACACTGGATGGGAACACTCCACACACTTGAATGGAGGCTCGCCATGTCAATTACTTCCTCTGATGTAGGAAATACCAAGTCTTTTTTTTGCTGGAAAAGACTTTGCCACTGCTTGCTTCAGCATTTGTTCACTATATTTAAGCAGTAGGATAAGAACCTGGTGTTGTGTATCAAGTGACTGGATATCTTGGTAGTCTAACCACTTCCTACATCTGCCCTTTTTTCCATCCCACATCAATGAAATCCACAGCCCAGTCCTGTCTGCTCTGGATCTCTGTACCTGTGCTTCCTCCCACTTCTTCCAGAATCTCCTCTATCAACTATGCCTTCTTTCATCTACATTTTCTACAGTACCTGTTTAACAACTTTCCTCTTCCACTTCTATAAGGAAACATAATTATGCCTTTCCCATGATAAAAAAAAAAATCCAAGAAGTGGTTTCCTTCTTCTTGTCATAGACTTAGCAACTCTAAGCCATCAACTTACACTGCTCTTCTTCCTCTATTCTATCTTTCTGTGGGATGAGAGCCCACTTGGACATGGCAGGCTACTTGTCATCCTTGAAATGTCAGGCTCTATTTTCAGTTGTCTTCCCACCTTTGCAGCAGCTCACAGTAGATCCAATTCTTACTCCACCCCTGTTTCTCTAAGAGCTTTTTCCAGACAGGTGGGTCCTAATCGGTCATAATTTGTTCCATATGACTTTATAGGCAACGCTTACTGAGATGGGAAAGCTAGATTCACTTACTCAGAAAACTGGAGTTGGGGGTTGGGGTTGAGGTTTAGAGGTAACCAGACATTTAATCTCAACATAGGAGGTTTACACTTCCAAGCTGTGAGCTTGTCACCTGCACAGTGCAGCAGAGGTTGGTGTGTGGGTGCAAAAGGGAAAAGCTTTGCTGATATGTAAAGACCCATGCAACAGAGTACTTCTTATGCTTTTCAAAATTTCCCAACTCCTAGTCTCAGAATCTTTGGTGCCTTAAACAGCCTACTCATCTTTTAATACATTCTAGAATTTTAAATATTTCCTTCAAGTAGTAAGTGTTGGCATCTGTGATCTACAACCCTAGCAGCCTTTGTCAACAGAATGCTTCCTTCTTCTATACGCTTCTGGCTGCATCTTTTCACTGCAGGTAGCAAGAAGTACAGAAGCTTTATATTTTTTCTCTTCACATCTGCATATTCTACATTCGTGATATCCTCCACAAGCATGGCTTTAACCACCACCTCTGGGCAGACAACTCCATCCTCTTTCCTACTATTCTGGCAATTGTAAGTGCCAAGAAACATTGTTAATCTCTATGTGGATATTCCACAAGGCCCTCATAAACACTAATTCCCAAACTGAACTCAAACCTGACAAAGCAGCAAATGCTTTATCAATGCTTTCTTAACTGATGAATCATCACCTAAGTCAATCTGACTCAAGTTTCACATCTTTCTCTGCTTCATCCTCCACACCCAGTGTAATCATCATGTTCAACGACGTGCTTTCTTGAACTCATCCTCTGTTCTCCATTGGACTTCAGACTTATTCTTCTATTTGAGGGACTGGAACAAATAGAAGACAAAGATATTTCATCTCCTGGCTTACTCCCCAAAGGCTTGCAACATCTGAAGCCAGGAGTCAAGAACTCAATGAAGGTCTGCCACCTGGGTGGCAGGAACTCAACCACTTGAGTCATCACTGTGACTTCCCAGGGCCTGTGTTAGCAGGAAGCTAAAAGTGGAAGCCACCGTCAAGTATCAAACCTAGGAACTCTGATATGAGATTGAGGAAACTTCCCTGCAAGCTTAAACACTTTTTAACCCTGTTGTAATTAGTTTTCATCACTAAATTTGAATTATACTTGCTCTTCCTGTCTCCTAACATTCCTCCAATCTTTCTCTACTTCTAAAATACAAATCTGGTTGGTTTATCACCTGATTCTTTCAAGGATCAAACTTCCTAGAACTCTGATGAGGACTGACCCCCACTATCCTGCTACCTCACACATTTCACCACTTGTGAAGTGGCAAAACTCTATTATCCACACTGAAGAAGTTGCCAAAACCTGAGGTCCTGAATCCTGCTCCTGACCCGGCTTTCTCTGAGGCTTCACATCAGAAGTTCCAAGCTGCCCAACAAAGCCTACCCACATTTCTTCAAAGACCAACTTCAATTTGTTCAGCTCAGCATCACCTTCTCAGAACCTTTCTTGAATGTCACCAAATACTGATTCACCTGCAATTTGGGATCAGGTTTACAGCCTCCATATTCTCACATTCTGACTGCATAATTTTCTCCTTGGCCTTTTGATGACATTCAGTAATTGCTCACTACCATTTGTGTCCCTTCCACAAGACTATAAATTCCTTCGGGTAAGAGATGGTCTTTCTTGTACAGTCATGTATTGCTTAATGACAGGGATACCTCTGGGTAACACATCATCAGGCAATTTTGCCATTATGCAAGTATCATACATAGAGTGTACTTACACAAACTGAGATAGCTATGATGTCAACATAATCTTAGGAGACCACTGTGGTATATGCAGTCCTTCACCAACCACATTATGTGGTATATGAGTGTATTTGTAGTCACCGTACTTGCCACTCAGCAAAACACTTTTATTGCAACTTATATTAGAGCACCTGGCAGGGACTTAATGACAGAGAACACCCCAAACAGTTCTAGAACCAGAACATATTCCTTTTCTTCTAATGCAGCTTTGAAAATGAGAAGGTAACACAAAATGTGCTTTTACCGCCTTCATTTTGCTGGGGTCCTGGAACATTTTCTTCCTCCTGCTGTGGTTCCTACAGGGGATTGTCCTGTATGTGTATTTATTCAGAGTGGCCTTACCATACCTTGCTCAATGCTACTGCAGGCCTGCAGAACATATTTCAGAAAGTGCTATCCCCCCTAGAGAATAAGCTCTAAATTTTTTAAAGATTTATTTATTTTACATGAAAGATTGATGGAGGGTAGGGGAGCAGGAGAGAGAGAGAGAGAAAGAAGATATTTCATCTACTGGCTGCAATGGTTACAACTGGGCTAGTCCAGAGCCTGGAGCCAGGGGCTTCTTAGTCTTCCACATGAGTACAGGGTCCCAAGGCTTTGAGCCATCCTCTTCTGCTTTCTCAGGCCATTATCAGGGAGCTGGATCAGAAGTGGCTCCACCAGGGAGCCAGAGACTCGACTGACACACATATCATATGCTGGTGCCACAGACAGAGGATTAGTTTATAATGCCACCACTTGGGCCCCTCTAAAGATATTTTAAATCAGAAAAAAGTCAGTCATTTCCCTCACCTTAGACCCCAAAGTCTTGTTGGAATGGAATTGTATATCTCCTTGCATTAGATTGTAGGATACTCCCAATCTGTGTGATAACCTTGTCTAATCTCTTTTATCATGAGCTTCTATAGAACAGAATGCAGTAAAGGTGAAAGAATGTTGTAATGTTGGGCAAACCCATCAAGAAAGAACTAAGGGTATCCTGCAGTGTCAGAAGCCCTTCTGACACTGAACTGTGCAACACTCCTAAGATCTTGAGAGCGTTTGCTGAATTGATTCCTTAGATAACATCCCAGCCCTGGCTAACAAATAAAAGAGATCCTGCTGCAGAAGATCCATTTAAACTGTGTCCCACAGAAAAGGGGAGATAATAAATTGTTAGTTTTCTTGTGATAGTTGGTTATGCAACCATTAGACAACTCATACGATTTCCTTTATTCCCATGGAAAGTCTCTAGCGTCTGGAAGGAAAACAGCTTTGTTGTTTTGAGCTAGACATGAAGCCCTTCTCACCAAAATGCTGAACTAAAAATGACTCATCCTCTAAAAGCAGGCTTTTAAATTACTTTAGTATTCTAAAAGCTGAGGCTGAAAGAATCTACACAAGACATTGAGTAAAATGAAGGAGGTGGGGGTAGGAAACAAAGTTAAAACCGATCAAGGGCCCCTGGAAAAAATCTCCAGGCTCCATCGGTTTATTTAACTTTTAGAATTTATTAAATTTGCTAGACACATGTTAACATTCATGGTTCATTTGCTTTTATTCTGACTTCTATAAATAGGCACTCTATGAGCCCTGATAGATGACTCAACATCTTTGTGAACACCAATAAAGGAATTAGCACATTCATCTTGAAAATTCCACCTGAAGAAATAAATGAAAGTCTTTGTTTTAGGACCACCTCTACTCCCTTCAAAAGCAGGTGCCCCAGTCCCTCCACCCCTCCTAGCCACTCACTCTCTTTGGCTCTGTGTTTATAAAATCTGACTGGCTCCCCTGTCAAAACAAACAGAAGCTACCTGGGGCTTTTTATTCCTGCTCATTTACATTCTTTCCATGTTAAGGGTCAGGGCATGTCAAAGTTGATGGCAGTCAGTCAAACCCACTGTGGAGAGGCCCTTATCTACCCAGGCAGAGTCTTCCTGCCTCTCAATATGCAAGTATTTATTTCTCTAAAAATCTAAATGAAAACATAACTAATCGCACAAATCTGAGACTAAAACAAAAGTTGAGCCCAGAGCTGTGGCCACCAATAGACAGACAAAAGCCCACTCAAGGATCATACAAATGTGTAAGATGTGAAGTATAATTTATATGATCTCTGTACTAGATGGAAGCAAAGGAAAAATTGAAATTCCACATGGTTTAATCATGCAATGCATATTTAAATAATCAACAATTTACACAAAAGCATTGCTGGTTTATAGCTTTCTAACAACCTTCAAACAAAGGGTAATGTCAGTATCACATGTGTCCCATGAGCTACACATATATGACAGCCAAACGCCTCTATACATCAAACAACTCCCTATCTCAGCCTGACAACCAGGGTTAAGGCCACTTAAATGGATCTGCCCATTAACCATTTTTGAGCTCCCAAGAGCAAAACTGGTTGTTGGAAACGATAAAATAACTTAAACATTACAATAGACTATGGTCCTCCCCAACTCAACCCTGCCCAACAGGATGTTACTCCTTAGCATTTAATTTCTATTATCAGGAAGAATGTAAATTTCACTTTATTTTTCTCCTGGGAATAGAGCAGTGATGATTAAAAAAAAAATAGTCGACAAACGGTTCCCCAGACACTTATAATTCTAGAGAAATATATAAAGAAATGTATGAGCATGAGAGAGGCGTGGTAAAATCCAGCAGACACTAAACAAAATAACTCAGATGGCAATCTAATAACCGATCCATTTGTGTACTGAAATAAGCACAGAACTAGAGAAATTCCAAAGGCAAATCAAGACCCAGAATTACAGACTCTGAACTGGACATCAGGAGACCCTCAATGAATCAACGCTAAGAAAGACACAGCAATCAGCTCACCCCTGGGTAAACAGTAACTTGTCAGAGTTCTTTTTTCCTTTTATTACAAAGAGAATGAAAATGTCTGATTCACAGGATCACTACAATAGTTAAAAGAGACAATACTGGTAAAATGTTTTGCTCCTTGGTTGAAAAGTAACCATTGGGGCCAGCATGGTGGCATCGCAAGCTAATTTACTGCCTGTAATATCAGCATCCCATATGGGTGTGGGTTCCTGTCCTGGCTGTTACAGTTCTGATCCAACTCCCTGCTAATAGCCTGGGAAAGCAGGGAAGGAAGTTTCAAGTCCTTGGGACCCTGCAACCTTGTGGGAGAACAGGAAAAAGTTTGGATGAAAGATCTTTTTCTGTCTGTAATCCTGAATTTCAAGTAAAAATAAATACTCTTAAAGACATAAAGAAAAATAGCCATTGGCAAAATTAGTTGAATGTGAGGGAGCATCACACTAGCCAGAGATTTTTATCAGTAAGCCCAGGGCTGACCTTACTGAGTTACTGCTTTGAAATGGTGTTGCATTGTGAAGGGACTGTGTAGGAAAAACCAGAATGCCCTAAAGAGACTGGTATACTTTAAGGAAGTAGTAACAGATATTCAAATCACAGAGAAGTAAAAGAAAAATCTCCTTAGTCAGTATTTTCCTATCAACAAAACCACTTGATCTCAGCTATATTTCAAATCACCTAGGGAGCTTTTCAAAATGTTTGGAAAATGTATGAACCTTCAAGACCATGGGAACTCCATAAACTGTTTTAGAGTATATGAGTACTAGAAGCCAAGCAATATGAGGCATTCTCCCACACCATTGTTCAGAGTGAAGATCCCTACAACTTTAGGGGAAGCACTCTATGAATATGTACCAATGGTTTTGTTCGATTAGGTTTTAGGCTCATATCTTTATTGAGTAATATGAATATCTAAGAATCCATTTCAAGGAAGTAAAGAGAAGAACAAAAATATATACAAGCAATATCTTAGTTCGTCGTGTGTTGCTACCATAGAAAACCAGAGGTGGGGTAGTTTATAAAGGAAAATAATTGACATATCATGTTTCAGGAGGTTTGAAAGTCCAGTATCGAAGTGCTGGCACCAGATGACGGCCTTTATGTGGTGTCATCCCATGGTAGAAGGCAGAAGGGCAAGACTGTGACCAAGACAGGACAAAAGTCTTTTAACACAGTATACTTTCATGAAAACGAACCCACTCTCCTCGTAATGATGTTAACGTCTCTCTTTAGCCTCCCTCCCCCTGCTGCCCCACCAAACCCACATACCACACACACACACACACACACACACTCTCTCTCTCTCTCTGTTACATTGGAGATAAAATTACCAACACTTGAAACATGGAGAGGCATTCAAGTCATAACTCTAGGAATATTCATCACAGTATCTGTTTTTGTCTGGATGTGTCACAGTATTCAGGACTGCTTTTAACATGTACAAAATATTTATATTCTGTGGACCCAGGTTATAGATAGGGACTTCTGACAGAAAGGCAACAGAGGAAAAACGAATCCAAATGCTGCAAAAATTCACCTCAGCCAAAACTTATTAACTTTTCAAAAAGTCAAGAACCTGTTAATCCTTCCAGATCTGACCAGGCCATGCTTCAGCCTTGTGTAGTTCTGGTGATCTCTCCTAACTTCACAATCAAAAGGCAGAAAATTAGTGACTGAAGCTTTATAGAGGGACAAATAATGCTTTGGGCTACAGCAGGATGGGCAGAAGCAGAACAAAACTAACTATACTGACTCTTTTTGTAAATTATTATTAAAGATTTGTTTATTTTTATTGCAAAGTCAGATATACAGAGAAGAGAATAGACAGAGAGGAAGATCTTCTGTCCACTGATTCACTTCCCCATGTAGCCTTAATGGCCAAAGCTAAACCAGTTCAAAGCCAGGAGCCAGGAACTTCTTCCAGGTCTCCCACATGGGTGCAGGGTCCCAAGGCTTTGGGCCGTCCTTAACTGCTTTCCCAGGCCACAAGCAAGGAGCTGGATGAGAAGCAGGGCTGCTGGGATCAGAACCGGTGTCCATAGGGGATCCCAGCTCATGCAAGGCAAGGACTTTAGCTGCTAGGCTACCGTGTTAGGCCCTGACTTTCTTATTGAACTTTCCATCTTCTTGAATCAGAATTCTCCAGGATTAGCAATGCAGCAGGGGTCTAAGATCCTCTACCCTAACTGATGAGCATTCTCAAGAGATTCCTGTTTGTTTAAATTCTCACTGAAAAGCTGCTGAAATGACTGCAAATATTCTAGAAGCAGTTCTACCTTTCTATGGGTTACAGGACAGAAACAGTCTCTCAGGATACAGTAAGAAGTGTGCCAGGAAGAGGGCAGGGAAAAATGAAATCTTATGCAGGAGAGTAAACTGTAAGCTCCTGGGCCTTTGGTAGATCCAAAATGTAGAAAAGACAGCAAGCAGGCAAAAGACCATTGTTTTAAATCAAATGAATGTATCACTGTATACACGGAATATATCAATGTATACTGTTAAACTACTATTCCCCAAATAAGTCAGACATCAGTGCATTGGCTAAGTAAACCAAGTACCAGATATCTGTGGATGCTACACAAGCAGCTGAATATTTGATAATCTTCAAAGTATTTTCATGCATGACTTATCCTGATATTTCCATGTTAACACCATGAAGTGAGCAGAAAAAAAATTTAATCAGATAGACACACGGATCTAGGTTAGCTAACTACCAATATTTACAGAGCCCATATTCAAGCCTCCTTCTCCAGTTTTTTTTATCACAACATCCCCTTAGGAGAACACAGGTAAAATCTATATACAGAAACACTGTTAGGCAGAATAGAGGGCTGAAAGGCCCAACACAACAGTTCAATCAGTTAATCCACCGCCTTTCAAGCATGCCAGGGACAGTGAGAATGGATTACAGCAGGCAGAATTCAGCCCAAAAGCTGCTTCAAGAGCTGGCCATTTGTTTACGCCACTGTCTGCCATGCCTGTTTCCCAGGAGTGCCAGTACAAGTCCCAGCTGTACCTTTCCCAAGCCATCTTCCTGCTAATGTGCGTCTAGGAAGGCAGAAGACAATGAGCCAAGTGCTTGGACCCTAGATACCTACACTGGAAACCTGGATGCAGTTGCTGAACATTGGTCTCAGCCTGACCCAGCCCTGGTCTTTGTGACCATTTGGTGAGTGAACCAGCTGATGCAAGATCTCTCTCCTTCTCTCATTCTCTATCTTTGTCTCTAATTCTGCATTATAAGTACATAATTTAAAAAAAAAGCTATTTCCAGGGCCAGTACATGACTCATTAAAGCCAATCCTCCTCCTGCAGCAGCGGCATCCTATAAGGGGGATGGTCTAGCCTGACTGCCCCACTTATAATCTAGCTTCCTGTTTATTTATGGATTAGGAAAGCAGCAGAGGATGGCCAAGGTCCTTGGGCCCATGAAATCCCATGAGTGACCCAAAAAGAAGCTTCTGGCTCCTGGCATCAGATCAGCTCATGTCTGGCTATTGCAACCATTTGGGGAGTGAGCCAGTGCACGGAAGATCGATCTCTCTCTCTTTCCTTTTCTTTCTATAAATCTGCATTTCAAATAAAAATAAATAAATTTAAGAAAAAAAACCACTATTTCTAGTTCAGAAGGAAAAAAGAGGAAAGACTAAATCAAGGAAAGAATGTAAGATATAAAAACCACATAAATCACTAACAAAAAGATTTTAAATTATTTCTATATAGAATAATAATTATATTCCACTAGGTTACCAGACTGAGTCATGATTGTAAGTATAATGCTTATATTTAGGTACTGGGCTCTAGCCTATCTTCTCATGTTCCACTTCTAGGTATCCACTTCCTGGCACCCTCTACCCTCACCTTACTTCAACATTTATCTTCCTCAGTTCATTATGCTGCTTTTATGCTCCGAGTCTTGACCCATGTTCTTCCTTCCCAGCCTCTTAGGCACACCTATTTAATGTCATCTTCTAGTTAATGCCATCCTTGAAGTCCACTGGCCAGTCCCTAACTTGTGTCCCATTGTACCTTTTGTCACGATTTTCTAACTACTTAAAATGGATTGTGTTACAGCTACATTCCCTACTAGATTATAAGTGGAATCACTTGATGTCTATTGACAAAATGAATGAATATTAATAATACAACAGGGGAAGTAGCAAGTAGATTATTTATATCTCTCAAAGGCTTGAGCATATTCAAAATCCATCTGTAGGTCCAGAAAGCATGATTTGTTTATTTACTATCAATAATTAAAGGTAGAAATTTCTAAAGATGAAATTGATTTGGAAATATAATCCCATGATTTAAGGATTAATGACTCATCATTGCACACAATATGATCAGTACAAAACATATGATTAAATTGATAAAGCATATTCTTTATTTTGCCATTATGTTAATTTTTTAAAAAGAGTAAATTAAGCTATGACTATCTTAACTTTCATGCTGTAGTAGAACTTCCATAATATTAAAACACAGGGACATTTATTTTTATTCCATCTCTGTAGAAACAGGATCAGTTTTACCCTTCAGGGATATATTTATGGCAATATCAGTCAACAAGCCAAGAGAAACAGCTCCTAGGGAACGATCACTACTGATGGCAAACAATCAAATAAATGTTAGCATGTGCCAGCTAGTGATGCACCACCTATTAAATGGAACCCTGGGAAAATGTGTCCAAATTCTCCCTCAATCTGAAAACACAATGACTTTTCCTGACCAAAAAAAAAAAAGTGCTTACTCAGTCTCAAATATAATGTAAACAAATCAGACTGTGATAGTAGCACTTGAAGTTAAAGCTCATAAAGCTCTCCTTACTAAAAGAAAAATCTCATTCAATGGTTAAATGCCAATCAGTGTGGGATAACTAAGCAGGAGCTGAAAACACAAGATTTAGAAATCTACTACAATTCCTCTGGGAATGCATTACTATTGAATGGCTGTCAGAAGCCGCACTTAAGAGAATTTGCACCAATAACTTGAAGTTTTAAATAAATAACAATAAAAGAATGACTCCTATTTAAGTGAACACACATAGAATCTCGATGAATTTTTTGAAGATTCGCTTGCTAAACAGTTTTGGAAAAATTTTTATAGCCTAAAATCACATGCAAACGAATTTAGCTAATGGAAACAAATTAGGAAACCAAGGAAAAATTCTCTAACCATCACTGACATGTTCTATACACACAAAGAATCAAATATTCCCCAAGGTAGGCTTGAAATTTTGGACTCATGATGGATCTACTCACCCTGAGAAAACATTTAGCCTTTGGAAAAGGGCATTATCTCTGGGGCCAAATGTGGACTGTGAGCTTTATCATTTGACCTTTTCATCAGCCTCCTCCGGAGCTGTTTCCTCTGCATTCTCAAAAGAAAGATGAGGGAGCTGAAGCTCCAGGGAAAAGATCAGATAGTACGGCTCTAATGCACCAATGCGGGAGCTTTCCTGTTTACAGTATCTTTAAAAAAATTATTTGTCTGAAAGGCAAATGAGACAGAGAGAAGGAGAGGAAGAAAGGAGACAGAGCTCTATCTTCCATCAACTGGTTAAATCCCCTAATGTCCACAACAAGAAGGCCTGAAACCAAGCGCCTGGATCTCTATCCTGGTCTCCCATGTAGGTGACAGGATCTCAAGTACTTGGACTTTCTTCAGCTGCTTTTCTAGGCATGTTAGCAGAGAGCTGAATCAGAAGAAGAGCAGCTAAGACCTGAATGTGAAGTGCCAATATGAAGTGCCTACATCACAGGCTTAACCTGCTAAGCCACAATGCCATCACCCAATTTACAAAGTCTTGCCCCATGTGCTTTATCAAATCATTAAAAGGAATAACATGCAGAGTAGAGGTAACGAGGGAAAAGGAAGCTTAATATGGAAGAGGCCAAATAGTCAAACGGCTGGGAAGAGAGAGGATACCCTTGTGTAAGAAGAGGAAAAGCATCTCAGATACAGTGTTTCTCCAGCCCATGGGGATTCTGTGTCATTTTACTGACACAGGGGAAGAGGCCAATGATGCCAGCTTTGCACACTGCGGTCCTACTCCCAATTGCAGTTGGTTGGTTCAAATTGATATTTATTCCAAGCAGGGCCAGTGAACTCGCTTTCCCAGGACTGTTTTCGGCCTGGGACAGGACAGAACATGAGTTCATCCCATGTGGTGGCATAAAGCATAATGTCTGTATCTCTGGAGCAGCTGAGGTAACTGCTGTGATGTGCATTAAGAAAGAATGAAATCAGCAAGCAAGAAAAAGAAAGAGGGCATGCTGCCAAGACCCAGCTGATAAGGCCCAACAATGTTCTTCCAGAAGCTGGAGAATTGGAATCTTCTTTCATTTATTCTATACTTAACAAAGCAAGAGAGGCCAACATAGCACATCCTCATAAAAATTGACTCAGCTAATCATACAGACCAAGAGTGCGAAGGTCAATCTTCACAGAGTCTACAATGGATAACTGCAGGAAAAAGATACTCTGTCCCACATGTGAGAACATTGCTCTAAGTACATTTCCCTAATTTGAGTACTTTCTGTTTACAAATGCAAGTAGAAACACTTGATACAAAAAGGACAGGATTTCACACCTGGGGACCTACAAATATAACAGGACACTTCGAGGGATGACCTTTGAGAAGCAAAGATCTTCCTGATGCTGACCATCTAAATGTGTGCATTCCTTTGTCTTGCCAATTGAAGAATTCTTAGGAAACTGATTATTCATGTGGAGGAATATATGTGCATAGTGTGTGTGAAGGACTAGGATTCTCAGGCCTTTTCTTCACAGTAGAGAGGAAAAACATCTTCTTTTCCTGATTAAATGCTATCTCAATATAATGTGAGATTATCAAGGAAGAGTACCAGAAACAATTTTGCCATCCGCATATGATTTTGAAACTTTATCATTTTCTAAAACTAGAATGCAACATTTTGCTGAAGCATATAAATTGCATTTAATGTTTGTGTGATCAGATCAGTTAAAATGCCGCATCTCTTGGGTCTGGTGTTCTGGCCTAGTAACTGATTTGTTCGGGTTGTGAATGGGAATACCACAGTTTAATACCTGCCTCCAACTCTTTACGCCAGCTTTTTGCTAATGCAGTCCAAGGGAGGCAGTGGTGAGGGTTCAAGCAGCTGGGCTTCTGCCACCACATGGGAGACCTGCATAGCTTCAGCCTGGCCCAGCCTCAGCCTCACCCTCAGCCACTACATTTGAGGAGAGAGAGGAGGACAAATCAGATGATGGGAATGAATCAGAGAATGTGTGTGTGTGTGTTTACCTCACTACTTAATCATTACTTATTTTTAAAAGATATCATGCAAGAAATTAACATTGATACTTGAACACAGATTTAATTCCTATCAAGGTAAACTTACACCTTATCAAAGGTTATGTCACCAAATATGGCAAGAGGATATTAATAAGTTTTAATGTTTAGAGATGGAAGGCTGAAATTCATGGTAGTTTTGTTGGTCACATCTTGACAGACTCTTCTAGCAACCAGCAATATTGAAACTACCCTAAATTAATATTCAATATAATTTCGAAAAACTAAGCCACTTACCAGGAACAATTCCTTTCTCACAGAAAAAAAAAAACCATAATTAGGCAACTTTTTTTTGAAGGGCAGAATAATAGAGAGGAAGAACATAGGAGGGGTGCTCTTTCTTTCTCTGACTTACTGCCCAAATGACTAAAATGGCCGGAACTGGCCCAGGCTGAAGCCAGGAGTTTCATGAGTCTCCCACATGAATGGTAGGGGCTCATGCACATCGGCCATGTTCTGCTACCTACCTAGGAGCATTAGCAAATTGTTGAATTAGAGGTGGAATAGCTAGGGTTGGAACCAGCACTCCTCTATGAGATAACTCAACCAGACGCACCAAAATGTTGGCAGACCTAGGCCACATCTCATTAAATCAATTAGAGTTCTCTTCATAATAGGGACCCAGTGGCTATTTCGTAAACGAAAGCACAAGGACCCTATACCTACAAGCCTATGGTTACACAGGCCTCCTAAGCATTGCACTTCTCAGGATTCAGCAGCTGCTGAGGCAAATAACTCTGTACACAGTGAACAAACACAGAAGACATGATTTTCACCTAGCCCTGCAAAAAAAATGCCAATATTTCCAATGTCAAGTCTCTTTCCCTGATTCCACAGGTCACTGACATTCCTGACCTTCAATGCAAGCTGAAAGAATATTTGCTTTATACAGAGTAAAAATTCAGTTGCATTCCCAATGCTCTAAAATTGCAAGATAAAGGAAAACTGTGAACTTGGCTGATTGAACGATTCACCGGTGGCTTTATAACAACAAAAGTTGCATTAAGGTGCATTGCTTAATACAGACTGAACAAAGGGACTATGGAAAGCCACTAAGGCCCCATCTAATTTCTTGCTCCTTCAGGTGCTGATGTGCTATGCCTCTATTCGATACGGTTTTGCAGGTCCCAGTGCAGTAGCTCAGCAGCTGAAGTTCTCACCTTGCACATGCCGGGGTCTCATTTGGGTGCTGGTTCTAATCCCAGCAGCCACACTTCCCATCCAGCTCCCTGCTTGTGATCTGGGAAAGCAGTCAAGGATGGCCCAAAGCCTTGGGACTCTGCAACCTGTGTGGGAAACCCAGAAGAGACTCCTGCTCCTGGCTTCAGATTAGCACAGCTCCAGCTGCTCTGGCCGCTTGGGGAGTGAATCAATAGACAGAAGATCTTCCTCTCTGTATATCTGCCTTTCCAATAATTTTTTAAATCTTAAAAAAAAGAGAAATGGTTTTGTAGTTCCCTCCCTAAACACTATAGGAAAGAACATAGCAAGATGGCCCAAGCTATCATGCCAACTGCCACAGCCACCATCATCACCAACTCTACCAGCCTTATCTTCCAGAGCAACCTGCCCCTAAAATGCTACACAAAAGGGATTGAATTTGGAAGAACGGAAGCATAGTACTTTGCATCTCTCTGACAGCAGTGCATATCCCTGATTATATCTGTGCCAGACATCAGGCAAAACGTAAAAGAACAACAAAATGCACCATTCCATTTGCACTTAGGTTTTCTAAGTGAGGAGCTAGCCCCTGGAAGGCAGTAACCCTCCTATGAGACTCCTCTTTAAGCAGCCATCATGATCTAAAGTCCCACCACCATCACCTGACTGGTACCAGAAAATTCTGACTTGCAAATCAGAAAGTCACAGAGAAAAGAACCTTAAAAAAGTTTCAATGTGCTAATATTTTTTTAAAAACTTACTCAGGTTTTATGAGCCAAGTTCAAAATGCAAGTCACAGCTGAACAATTTTTACAGGGGGAGGAGTAACCGGATGTTCAAATTCATTTGCCTCCCATTTTGAAGTCATCCATCTTTAAAATTTCTGGGAAAATTCTACCAAGTTGCTCAGAAAACGGCAGCAACCATCTGTAAGTAAAAACAAAAGCTCTCTATCGTATATATCACAGGTTCCAAGCACTTTGGCATCAGCAGATTGAACACGTTATTAAAAGAATTTAACTGCAAGAAGAGCTACCATAATTACACAGCAGCTGGTCTAATGTTGACAAAACAACTTTTAAAGGCTTTCAGCAGCCTTAAAGGCTAATCAATTAAAAAGGCATGAATAGTAATATGCATCCTATCCTTCTCACTGCAACTTGCATCTCCTGCAAATAGAGAGGTTTTCTTTTTTCTTTTTTTTTTTTTTGCAACAATCATGTCTTGCCTCCTACAATTAAGCTAAACATGTGAATAAATTTTAAATGTGTCTAGGTGAGATGATTATACTTAAAATAACTCCATAAACCTCAACTGAAACATTGAACTTAATGAACATCTCCCTCTCAGAAAAGTTGTTATCAAAATGCCAACAGCTCATCCCAGAATAGGTACTGTCTGCCCGAACCAGCCATATGCTGCAGGCACAGTGAATGAATGTCAGAATAAGACTGTACACTGCATTCACAGAGGGAGTTTATCTCTTGAGACCCGCCTCAGTGGGCTAGGAGGAATGGCTTCCTCTCACAGGACTAGCAAGTCCTTCATGGTCCAACTGATGGCCACTTCTTGCAGGAAGCCTTCCCTAGACTTCCCAGAATCTCTATCATGTTTCCTTCCTGAATTCCTTACAATGAGAAAAGTAAAAAGGCTTTTATGGATCACTGGATCCAATTGACCTTAGAGCCCAGGGAACCTTTTCTGTACAAGGCCAGTTGGTAAGTATTTTAGCTTCATGGGCTGTTTCATCTCCATCCCAATAATTCTCCTCAACCATTGCACAGCCATGGTAGCCACACACTATATTGTGAAGGTGGATACTATGTAGATACACACAGCCCACTATCTATGTTGCCTAAGATTAATCTTTTTAAAAAATATATTTATTTTTTATCGGAAGTTCAGATTCACCAAGAAAAGGAAAGACAAAGAGAAAGATCTGTCCACTGGTTCATTCCACAAATAGCCTCAATGTCAGGAACTAAGCTGATTCTAAGCCATGAGCCAGAATCTCCAATGTGGGTGCAGGGTCCCAAGGCTTTGGGCCATCCTTGACTGCTTTCCCAGACCACATCAGGGAGCTAGATGGCAAGTGTGGGGCAGCCAGTATTAGAACCAGCACCCAAATGGGATCCAGGCATGTGCAAGGCGAGGACTTAAGCCGCTAAACTATTATGCCGGGCCCCAGAATAATGATTTTCAATCAGTAATAAAATATCTCTGTAAGAAAAAGCCTTTAAAATTAAAACAGGTCCAGCATTATGGCACAGTAAGTTTAGCTGCTGTCTGTGATGCCAGCATCCACTATGGGCACTATTTTCAGTCCTGGCTCCTGCACTTCTGATCCAGCTCCCTGCTAATGTGCCTAGGAAGGCAGTGGAAGATGGCCCAAGTACTTGGACTCCTGTCAGTCACCAGTAAGACTCACACTGAGTGTCAGGCTCCGGGCCCAGTGACAGCCATTTGGGGTTTCTGTTTCTCTCTGTCTTCCCCTACCCCCTATACATCTAGCTCTGCTTTTAGAATAAATATTAAATCTTAAAAAAAGAGAGAGACCATCACAATGACCTCAATCTCATTTAACTTCCTTTCACCTTTGATAGTTCTTATAGCCTCCCCAAGCTTCTCACTGACAGCCACACTACAGTCAACACTGACACCCAATTCCTAGATACAGACAAGAACAGGAGGGAGATGTTTTACAAAGTTCTGCGCCATATGCAGTTACTACAAATAACTGAGGTTGCAATGTCCCAGTACAAAAGAGCTTCATCAGAGTGGTGGGTTGGCTGACAGGAGTAGCGTGGACAATAGCCCCTACCCTTCCCATGCTCCAAAGAGCCAGACACAGGCTGGCAAATTGACCACACTGGTATCATATATTACAGCAGCAGAATTTGTAGTGTGTGCTTACCTAAACTTACATTAGTTAAAATAAAATTGAAAATTCAGTGCTTCAACTGCCCTAGTCACAGTTCAATGACTCAGGACCTCCCATATGGGCTAGTGCCTACACTGTTTTTGTCACCATAAAATAGAAAGTCCCGCAAAGCACTGAAGATTTCTGGGATTCTTCCGGGTATCCTGTGCTGTTCATGGATTGCTATGCTCCAAAGTCCATTCATGAAGCTCAACAGGTACAAATGCACTGTCTAATCCCAGAGTCAAACTTACATTTCTGGAACCACACCATCCCCTCCAACAAGGAGACTATGGAATATCACAGTCAGTGATTCTAAGCAATTTACACCACATTGTTCTAAAAGCATTCTTTAAGGACAATGAACAGCAAAGCACATCATTTCGTCTTCACTTGGAAGCTCTGCCAAAGTCTTCAACTTTTACAATTTCAAGAAAAAACTTCCTCACAGAACAAAAGCAAGACTTGATTTTCATCTAGATTCTAATAAAAAGTGAGAGGAAAGAAGAGACAAAAGGCAAAATGTCTCTAACTATCTGTTCTGAAGCTGGCATTCTTTGTATTATTTTATGAGTTTCATTTTGGCTTTAATTATCACTTTGCATCTTAAAGGAATGAGGGAGTGGTTTTGCTTTTTCCTTTTCAAAAATATGATTCTAAAGTTCCTTGGGAAAGCTTTAAAATATCTGCATGCCTTAGACTTATCATCAGGCAAGTAAAGTTATTCAATAATCTGCCTGTAACATAGCATATACTTTTTTAAGGTTTATTGAAATTGTCATCTCCTAAAATCTTAGAACAAGAGAAGTGACCAATAAATTTGAAATTTTCCATATAGTTACCTAGGAGAATATTAAATTATGAGAGGGGCTAAATTCAAATTCCAGGCTGCTTCCTAAAAGATGAGATGACCTCCTGATAATGTATAAAGTCTGTAAAACATCTGTTTTGATAGCATATGTACTTAAAATTCCCCACATGTCAGTTTCAAGTTACCAAGCAATATAAGGAGGCAGCAGCTGCTGGGATAAGGAGAAAAGGCTGTAAGCAAAGTCCCAGGAAATGCTAAGGATCTTAATGCAACACAACTCCCTCTATCCTCTGCATATCAGGATCCTAGGAAATTGACCGAACCAAGACTCCAATTTACCACTTCTACACGTTAGAAAATTCTATTATGCTCCTTTATGCTTTCTCTTACTACCTCCAGACACAGAGAGTATATGATTTCAGTGCCCTCCCCTTAGCCTCTCTACTCTTTTGCATCCTAACCCTCACCAGGAACAAGACCAGTTCCCACACTTTGCACAGAAATTGCTTCATCTCTTTTATTCTCGTAGGCTGCAAATTCCTATTTCTCAATGCACCCACTGAGAGAGAATCCTACAATGGCAACTTAATCACCCTCTCTCCATCTACCACAATCACCCGATCATCTCTCCTGTGTGAATTTGACGAAGTTCATGGCTTTTAGCCAAGATCATGAGGCTCCCAAAATTATACCTTCAGCTGAGCTTCTGATCTCATAGCCATATTCTCAGTCGCCTATTTCCTTTCTCCACTTGGAAATGTAGCAGGTATAGCCAGTTGAAGGTGTCCAAAGCTAATCTTGTTTTCTCCCAGAGCACTCCTCTTTAGTCTTCCCAGCTCAGTAAATGACATCCCCAGCCTCCAGTCACCAGAAACCTTAAAATAATCTCAGCTGCGTCTCTCATTCACATCCCACACTGTATTTTTCAATCAATTTTATATCTTCTACTCTTTCTGCATAGATGAGGAAATGACTTTTTCACCACCCTCCAGTGCCAGCCACTATGATCTATGCCAACATCCTCTGATGATTGCAGCAGCCTCTTAGTCTCTCTCTCTCCAACATTGCCCACCTGTTATCCCATCTCACAACGATTTTTTTGAATCATGAACTGAATCAGGACATCCCTCAGTCAAAATCTTCCCAACTCATTGAAATGAGAGAGAGAAAGAGAGAGAATGAATCAATCAATCACTGGCCCTACCTCTGGGTTTCTGGGCAATGAGTGCCTGTACCTTACAACTTTGTTGTTCAACTACTCTCCCTATGGTGGACTACGCTGCTTCCACTGTAGTTTCAGGAGCACCACACACTTTCTCTTGGAGGGATCTTACCACAGAGATCTTCCTTCAGCAACCTGTGATATCTGTGATACCATCACCATGAAGTCTTCCATTAGCACCACAAGCAACCTTAGCAGCTACTTCCCCACATGCCTCACATCCCCTCTTTTTCACATTGTTTCCCCACCCCACTTTTTAGCATCCAACATATTACCTGTTTCTATGATTGGCATGAGTTGGCCCTCAAATATTTAAAGAGAAGGGAGAAATCCAAATCCAAGTTCCATGAGGATAGTTGTCATGCCATACATTTCTTTTGTGTGTCCAACGGTAGGACCCAGAGAAAAGTACTCATCACCTAATTGTTACGATCTTTGCATTAGTAAACAAAAACTATTAGGTCATTCAAACCATTGGACAAGTTTACATGTAGACATCATGTTGGTGTGATATTAAAAGATCTAAATACTTAAAATATAAACACTTAAATTTGTTTTATTTCTATTGGAAGTAACAGAGAGACACACACAGAGAGATCAATCTTCTATTTACTCTCCAAATAGCTGCAACTGCCAGAGCTACTGAGCAGATCTGAAGACAGGAGCCAGGAGTCTCCTCTGAGAATCCCATGTGGGTATAAGGACCCAAATATTTGGGTCATCTTATGATGCTTTCATAGACCATAAGCATGGAACAGGTTCAGAAGTGAAGCAATCAGAACACAAACCAACACTCATATGAGATGCCAGAATGACAGGCAGAGCTTTGCCTACTGTGCCATGGCACTGACCCCAAAAGATCTAGCTATTTTTAGAAGATTTCAAAGGTATTTAAACTCAAGCTCATAATCTCTATGCAACCAGAATCACCAGTAAGAGACAGTTTTTAAGTGCTGCCAAAAAAGTGACAGAAATACCTGCTTAGAAAGATGGAGAAAGGAAATTGTAATGCTATCATATTTCAGGGAAGATTATAGCAAATAAGAAACAAATTTCACTGTGAAGTCTCATAGCACGTGAGGTGAACTATTTTGGTATTAGGCTTATTGTGTTAAATTAGAATGGTTCTTCTACAAATCAATTCCAATTTCTCAAGCAATGATATTGGCTACTACTTGGTCAATTTGTTAAAGAACAGGGGAAATTGAGAGAATGCCACTCGCATGCAAGGAACTTTTCACCCCCCTGACCTATAAAAAAGAATGGCATGTACACTGTGCAGTGAATGTTTGTGCCTTCTGATTCACATAGGGGACTTTAATCACCTTCTGATGGTTTTTGCTGATGGGGCCTTTAGGGTAACAAGGTCATGAAGGTAGGGATCTCATTAAAGGACCCTTACAAAAAGAGACATGACAGAGTTTGCATCTTCCTTCTACATAGCTTCTAGCTCTCACTCTGTCATGTGACGATACAGGAAGAAGGTAAACATCAACAAACCAAGAAGACCTGCAGCAGACATCAGCATCGTGATCTTGGTCTTCCCAGCCTCGAGAAGTATTATGCATAAACACTTGCTGAAGCAACCCAGTCTAGGACAGTTTGTTACAGCAGCTTGAACTGACCCAGATTTCCTGTCATCTCCCAAGCAAATTCATTTTTAATAACAGAGACTTATCAGTCAATTAGTCTGAGAAATGGCTAGGAAGCCTCAATCTTTCTACATATCCAAAGCATTGCCTATAAAGCATCAACAATCAAGTACAGACCAAATGCAAACTAGATTCTAGTTCACATAAGACAACTTGAAGGTTATGCAAAAAGCTTTATGGAAAGCCTTCATCCATAAAATGCTCGAGCATCCCACAAGGGAGATGCTGTAACACATCAAAACATACCCTTTCAATTGGTTTTACAGCAGTTGTGTCCAGTCTCATTAAGATCATCTCAGTCCTACGTGAGAGGATACACTTCTCTTCCAAATTCACAGGGTTGTAGCAGGATAGCACCAATCATGTGGCACAATCAATCTGCTTTGTGAAATGTACACAAAACTTTCCTTGTACTACTCTTTTAGCTGTAAACCTTTAAAATATGTAAGGTAACTGAACAGTAAATACTAATTAGCAATGTGCTTGTGAATTACCAAAAATGTCCTGCTTTCAATTGTTAAAAAAAATAATATTAGATGTCAAGCAATGGTTACACTACTACCATAAAAGTGGGAACCATCACAAGCCCTACTCATTAACTGATTGCTCATCCAATCTTTACTGAGCAGCTCCTGTGTGCCAGCACCCGTGAGAAGTGAAGGACAAAGACATCAGTTGTGTGTAGAAGAGAGTAGGAAGGGTGACCTTTAAAAATGAAAGACAACATTAAAATGCTGGTGGTTTACAAACCTTTACATGTCAACCTAAACACTGAGCAATGACAAGACCTCTAAACCAAGCCAACATTATAATATAGCTTATGTTAATTGGGTGAAAGAGTTATCAGTTGTTCACTAAACTTCAAAATGCAATTTAAAATCTTTAAAACGTACGTGAAGTATTTGTGCTTAATTAAATGTATACAACTAGTTCCAACTTTTCAAACAAGACGAGTAAAAAAATAGGAAAATTCAGATTTTATCTGAGGTAAGTTCAAATTCAAATAATGGGAAATTTTACAAAGATTCTGTAATACTGAAAACAAGGGCAGAGGACAGAAACCGAAACTTCCGCAATAGTGAAACATGTATGTTTCAATTAATCGTAAAATCAAAATATTCACCATATGTTAGCTGTTATATTCAAACATTACCTAATTAGTTATTTATTTTAAAACACACAGAGGAAATCAGAGTTACAGGCTGCTGTGAGAGGTGTGCCACCTGCAGAAACTGGGACAGATTTCAGAGAGTTTATGGAGCACAATTATTACAATGTGAAAATTATCAGTCTGAATTTTCCTCATGCTTTCTGGCACAGGAAACTGTAGATTGTCACCTGTACACTTTCATACTGAACAACCTCTGGAAGAGGAGCTATTTCCTTAGCGGCAAACACAATCCATACTCGGCCATACCACAACCTGGACATCGATATTGTACCCTGCCTCCACACCGCTCCAAAACATCCCAGCTTTTATCAGTTCCACACCAAGTCAAGGATGAATCCAGCAGAAATTAAGTAGATTGGTGTTGGCATGTTGAAGAGCTATAAGCATTAGACTTCTACAGCAATCCTGAAGCTGAAGGGAAGGATAGTACCCGCTCTGTATATATTCAGTGTTCATGTATGTGCTATAGCTCTGTGACTAATTGGACTGCCATGTTCAAAAATACCTCTATCAGAATAAAGACTGGCTTTTTTATGTTTTCCTTTATGAAATATTATCCTCTCTATTAGTATAGATGTTTCAAAATTATCGCTAGGATCTCTTGTGTGTGTATGCGAGCACAAGAATAGGATATTCATTATTTCTGTTTTGACTGCCTGTGACTTAATGTAGTATAAAATGTAAAAACAGAGGGGAAATGAGCAACTTGCAAGTTTCCACTACCTCAATACACATTTCTATTAAAGTAGATGCATGGATTTTCCATCAGAGTACATTTTTGGTCAAAAATTCTTGCAAGGAAAAACCAAAGAAGTAATTCAGACAGAAATAGGAAGATAGATAAACAACCACAGAATCTTTTTTAAAAAGATATCCAATAATACAATATTTTGTGTTGCCCCAAATGCTGATGCTCAATATGAGCTTTCAAAATCAGTATCATTGTCAAACAAGTTTGGGATTCACTAAATAGCATCTTTTTTCAAATTCTATAGTGTACATTCTGTAACTAAATTTCCTGAAAAATCTTGTAACTTAAAAACACAGAAACATGATCTAAACGAGTGCTTCCACATGTTCCCCAGTGGTCTTGACTTTGGCACCACGCACATTTTCCTCCTGCAACACCCACAGACCCAGTGTCTCTCCCTGCAAATTTGTGCTGGAAGTGCTGATTGTGCAAATCATTTGTAAATGAGGAAAGTGAAGCTCAAAGTTGTTACATCACTTGGACACAACCCAACCTCCTGTAACTAACTGGTAGTTGATAATTCAGCAAATAACATGATGAGTGTTTAGATAAAAGTGAGAAATAAAATTCCAATGTCTTTTCTTTTCCACCCACACCTTTCCACAAAAAAAAAGTGTTCTCTGAGTCCCTGGCTGAACTCTTTGGCTTGCTCTCATCTTCTACTCCCTCAAGTCCTTTTGTCTGCTTAATCAATCTATTTAGAGCTTGGATCCATGCGCGAATTCCCTTCAGGAAGCATTTAACAGTGACTTCTGTCCTCTAGAGTTGAGACAATGACAGGCCAAGAGAGGGATGGCTTTATTGGTGAAAGCTTCTGGGAGCTCCCTGAAGGCTGACGCAGCTTTGTGGTTAGCCTCAATTGTATTTCTGTTTATTTTAGAGATTTCCCCAATAGGACAGCAACCAGAAAGGTTTAGAAAGTTTTCTGGTACTTTCCTTGCTATACGTCCTTAACGCTGTCTTCTCTGAACTCCTTCCCTCTCCATTATCCATATTCAGGCCTCTCTGGATTTGGTTTCTCCTGGACTGCCCAGGAGCTATAGAAAATGAAGCTGCCTGCTCACCTGCTGTGTCTTGTAGACACTCTAGCTTTACCTTCCTTCAATTAACATGGGCTTGCTGAAAATTATCCTTATGGCAAAGCTCTCTCCACATAGTTTCCAACCCAAGAAGAAATCACCATTACTAACAGTACATTTCTTTAAACTGCTATTGCATTCTATAATACACATTATCCTCCATTTGAAAAGTTGAGCCTCTAAATAATTTTTCTGGAAAGACACATTTTGTATCATGTTAATTTTCTCTTGTCTGCCTTACCTATACAAGTGAATAACAACAAGCGAAGTTGAGCTATAAGTGGAAGATGATACAGATCCAGCCACAATTATCCTGGTGTTTCTTAAAACAATTTTTAAGTAAGGTGGCTGTGATCCCTATCTGTGGCAATGAACAGGAAGAACATTGGGCATTAGAGACTACAAAAGATATAGCCTTGTATAGTTTTCTCCTTAAAAAATACAAACTTTAATTACGAACATAGTTCTATAAACAGCAAGCCTGTGAGAGCTCATGAAAGTATTTTCAATATCACCAATGGCAGTATATATCTTTACCTACATATGACAAGTTTGCTATGCTGTCCCTTATTTATTCAAAAAAATAAGGATCCAAGAAGTCAACAGATTCTATATGCATAAGCAGATAGCCAGCATGTGATCCAGAAAACAAAATAGTGAATAAGTAGTAAAGAAATATCATGTGAATATTTAAGTCTGGGTGATGAGAAAACTTTCCTGATTTTTTTTTTTACCTACATATGTTCAAGAGCATAGTATGGTCTAATACAAAGGTGTGATGGATCCAGATCTTAACTGACATATGTGAAGATACTGCACTTGCCACATCTAATTCATGGGCAATTCAGGTCCTATAACCAGTTTCACTAATCCCCTGAATCCCTAAAAGGATCTCTTAAGATAAACTTTACAACTTACCACATTTATTTGTTTTTCTTGAACACCAAGAAAACAAAATTAGGTAACAGTTGTAATATAATACAAAATCTATCCCTTCCATCTAAGCCAATCCTTTGTGATTCTTCCTGGATTCTTACAGCTCTTCTCTACAAAAGCTATTATCCCATTCAAAATATTTTTTAAGGCTTACTCTGCACAAGACAATATGTCTGTGCCATTTCTCCAAGAGAAATAACATCTCATGTAAATAATAAGCATGAATATTAAAAGTCATATGCCACTACAAAGTCCAAAGAATCTTTAAAAAGTTCACAGAAATGTGCTTCAACTTCATTTTCCATGTTTTCTGAAGTCCTCCTGTAGTGGTAAAAGAATAAAATTTAGACTGAAAAGGGAATCGGCAAAAAAAAAAAAAGAAGGTTTGGAAAAGACTGCATGGAAACAGGCCTTGAATGACCAGAAATGAAGCTTGTCATTTGATAAGTAATGTATGGAAAGACACTTCCTAATTAGAGACACACCTGAGTGAGAATGACTCAGAACTGCTACAAGAGCTTTCATGAATTCACTTGGTAAGGTGATAGAAAATTTTTTAAATTCCATTATAGAAATTTCTTCTGTGAAGTTATAAAGTTATACATATGAGAAAAGCTATGTGATTCCAATACCATTCCTTTGATCTTCTATGGAAAGTCAGTGCATAAATACAGAATATTACTTCTATTAAAGTTAGTTACTTTTAAGTGTTAGCATGTTTAGAACACTTGAAATAGTTTTTTTTTTTAAAGAATTCTAAGAAATTGTATATATTGCACATGGATAGTCAAATCAAACAGCAAAGATCTATGCAGTGAGAAAAGAACAGATTTAGACAACATGTGTCAGACCTTGTATTGTAGAACTCATGCTCTTAGAAGCCAAGAACTGTTATCTACTTAGCTTAGTTTGTTCTGTATACCATATTTACTCCAGATAAGAAATTGACAATGTCTATTTGAAAGACAGAGGAATGAGAGAGCCAGAAAGAAATAGAGCTTCAAGACCCTGAATTGGACACCAACAACTAGGGTTTGGCCAGACTAATGCCAGGAGCCAGGAGCTGCATCCAGTCCTCACACGATGGCAGAAACTCAAGTACTTGAGTCATCATTTGCTGCTTCCCAGGCACATTCATGACTGCCCAGCACTCAGATACAGGATGTAAGCATTCCAAGCAGCAACTTACCACACACTACACCACAATGTCCAACCCAATCAACATTTTCTTTCTAGATGATCATCAACAGCTATCTCTAGATGCCAAAAAAAAACAATAATAACGATGATGTTTTTACTCATCTGGGAATTCAAACTTTAACGAGGACAATCCCTTGAATTTTATAGCTTAAGCAAATAATGCCCAGACAGTGGGTGACTCAACCAGCTAAAAGTCAGTCAGTTGGTTGATGGTAACCAGTTAAACTGGAGAAAAATAATTACCTTGCCCAAAGTCAACAGGCAGCATCTGGTTTGACTAGAAATACAACACACAAGAGCCCTAACCTTTACTCTACACTGTCTCTTTGCTATGAAAAAAATAATCTCTCATAACAAGGTGAAGTCTGTGAATAAAAAGCACGCAAATAAAAGAGTAATAAATGTTATTTTATATGAAAATAAGTACACTCTAAATGTCTTTAATAGCATAAAAACCAAGTATTTCCAGATGTTCATGAATACTTACATTATTTGTGCAAGTGCTAATCTGTTACACTAGTTAGTAGTGATAAAAAATAAGAAAATAATGCAATTTTCTTCTACTTTTCAAAATTTACAAAATCAATATACTTTTTAACATGTCCACTTGAAATCTTATCAAATGCATTATGTAAACCTCATTATTATCTAGTCACTTGGAATGTTTAGACATACCTGCTTTAATAATTCAAGTAGGTCTCGATTTTTAAAATTATTGTTTCTTTTATTTTTGATGATTTTTACAAAGTTGATTAGGGTCAAGGGCTACAGAAAGGTGAGTGAGATCACCATTTCCATATTCTATTTTTTCCTTCCTATGTCTGGGGAAAAGGAGGAGACAAGGAGAGAAGGCACACCCAACCTCCCAAACTTTTGCTTCTGCACCCTGGGATGGAGGACTGCCACCTGACAAAACCCCAATGTGGGGAATCCTCTGAGAATCCTGCTCATAAAGTTTCGATAGTTCAACAGTTTCAAAATGACTATTTCAAATTACTGCCACTGCAAGCATGATGATACCGGTTGATACAGTTTACCTTAGAGTCTCTGTGTGCTCAGATATTTACTGCCAACACTTGGCCAGGGAAGTTGATCCAATTTATTCTGTCCTCTGTTAAGGTCCCAGGTGTTCTCTGCAGGCTCCAATGTACTGCCATATCCTCCATGTGCACTGGGATATGCTGTCCGCTGCTCCATCTAAGCCACTGAGGAGGCAGAGCTTTGACACATATACTCTACAATCAGATCATGGAACCTGCAATTCTCTCCCTGGTTGGAGTTCTCTCAATGATTCAGTTGGGGGGATCCCCAAAGAATCTTCATATAAGGTGATCCCAGACCTGATTCTTCTGTTTGCATGCCAACACAGGGGCCAGCACAGCCAGTAGCCTGGCTGGGCCCGGCCCACCCCCAATTCCAACTCACACTGCTGGAGACTACAGCCTAGCCCAGCCTAGCCCAGCCAAGCTGACTCCCTAGATGTGGGCCTCACATGAACTGGCTGGTTTTGTAACCCAGTCAGGCCTGATCCACACTCTACTGTTCAGATTCTCCAGTGGGTGATATGAACTGGCCCAGCCTGGTTCACCCCCTACCTGAGCCAAATATATGCCAGTGGGTACTGTTCTCTGGCCTGGTCCAGGCTGTTCCCTGTAGTGATTCTTGCACTCACCTGCAGGGACTGTGTCCTGACAGAGGACTTTCCCAAGCTCCTCCATCAGAACCTCCCCTAGTGAAGGATCTTGTGCACACTGGTGGGTCCATGGGCCAGCCCTACGTAGTCCATCTCCTATCCTAGCAGGAACAGTGGCCTCTCCTGACTGGCCTTCACCTATCCTGGTTTTTACTTTTGGGTAATGTACACACATCCAGACCCAGCTCACACATACTCAGCAGGTACAGAGACCTAGATTAGCCTGTCCTACACCTATCCTGGTTCTCATGAGTACCAATGAGTGTTGCAGACTAACCCAGTCCGGCACATCCCAGATCCAATCCACACTTGTGCCAAGGGACACTGAAGCCATGCTCAGACTAGACAGCAGCCCCTACGCTGGCCTTCACACTCACCAGTTGGAACTACAAGCCAGCCAGGGCATCCCCTTTGCTCCCCAACCAGACCTGTTGCCAGCCACATATCTTACGTATGCCAGTGGTTGTTCTGACCCAGCTTGGCATAACACTACCCTTGGCCTTTGTCTTTGGGTATTGCAGCCTAGCCTGACCTGGCCAGCCCCAGTCCCAACTCTCACTGGCAGGTGCTGTAACCTGGCCCTGCTCCCATCCCTGGCTCATGCAAACCTGTAGGTATGACAACATAGCCCTGCATGACCTGCACTCCAGCCTGGTTTCTGGACTTGCCGGTGAGGTAAGGTTTGCTCGGCTCTGCCTGGTCCACCCCCTTCCAAAACCAACCCACATATTAGCCAATGATTGGAGCTACCTTACCCAGCCTGCCTGACTCCCAGGCCTGGACCATATGCTCACCAGCAGGAGCTATGACCCACAAGGGGAGTTTCCCAAGTCCTCCCATTCGGCCCACTCCCAAACCCAGATTTCATGCATCCCAGCTGATGTTAAGACCTTGCCTGGCATAAACCACTCCTCCATCTTGGCCTAATATGAGCTGGTGAATGTTGTGGCCTAGTACTGGGATTTAGCCCTGCTAGACAGGCCCCCAGTCCTAGCTTTTGCATGGACTGGCATGTGGTAGTCAGCAATGTCCTATGCTAACAAACCTAACTCTGGATTCCCATATGCAATGGTGCATAGTCTGACCCATACAGATCTTCCAGTCTCTTCCTTCCAAACCACCAGGTCTCAGTCCCCTTGCTTACCTGCAACTACAGTGACCCTGTTGTTGGATGTCCCTCGGGATTCATTCCTCGTCTACAAGTACTGTGGCCTTCTCCATGGATATCCCTAGGCAGTAATTCCAGACCCCTAAACTCCAGAGTAGCTAGCAGGCGAAGCCTGGCTTCATTGTCACTTTAGCCAACTGTAAACTCTATAATATGACTGTGTTCATGAGAATTTGATTTCACCTACTTAGTTCTTCTATTGTATTAACTTTATAAGAGAAAAAATGTCAACCTAAAGAGTAAAAATGCCATTGTACCCAGTTACACTATGATCCCTATTTGGGAGAAAACTCAAAACTACCTGAGGGATCATGATGTTTGTGGCTTCTCTCTGACACATAATTTTGGACACTGGGTACATTCTTTGTGTAATTTTGGAAGTTTCCTCCATGGAGCTGCTATAGGAGACAGTGGCTCTTTCAGCGATTAGACTTCCAAGCCAGGATGGCTCCTATACCTATCTAATATGAATCTTTCTCACCACACAAGAACTGCTCTATGGGGAAAAAAATTTAAAGACTCCTACAAAGAGGAGCACTTGATGGCAACTGGGAATTCCTGCTGTATAACATTCAAGTTGTTAGTAGCCCATGAATAGGCTTACCACAGTCTTGCAATCCTGTTAGTTGAACATAAGATTTTCTAGATTTTCTTCTTAATGTTTAGACAGGACCCTGTCCCTTAAAACTATCTTGTAAGTCATAGCCCTTATCTGTACATTCTGTCTTCCTTAACAGTCACTTCCCTCAGTCCTTGCTCACAATCCTGGGCCCTGGCTTGATCACTAGAGTGCTCTTATCTGATTCCTTCACATCTGTCTTTGTTGAGGAATGACATTAAGAGTTGCACGTTATAGCATATACATAAAATTTCATAAAAGAACATGATATAATCTTTTGTTGATCCATTTGGATGCTCTCTGACAATATCAGGCATATTCTCAAATCTTTTCTTACAATGTATTTATTTTTATTATTTTGAAAAGTAGAACAACAGAGACACAAATCTGCCATCTGCTAGAACACTCCCCAATGCCCAATACAGCCAGTGCTGAGCCAGGTCAAAGCCAGGAGTCGGGAACTCCATCCAGGGCTCCCACATGGTTAATAGGAACCCAAGGACTTGAGTCACCATCTGCTACCTCTCAGGCCCTAGGGAGGAAGAAGCTGGGTCATAGGAACTCCAACACAGAATGTGCTGTCCCCAATGACAGCTCAACCTTAACATCAACCATTTATGGAGCTGATTTTGGAAACAGTATAGAGATTCCTAGACTCTTTAGGACTGGAGTTAATACAAAGATTAATATACTAATATTGATATAATACTAAAAAATAATAACGTATTTGCCTCAGTCCATTCCGGCTGCCACAACAAAACCTCTCAAATTAAGTAACTTGAAACCAGTAAAATGTATTGTTCAATGTTCCAGAACCTGGGAAGCTTAAGATGAAAGGACCAGTAGACTTGGTATCTGATAAAGGTTCATTCTTTGCCTCATAGATGGTGTTTTGTTGCTACATCCTTTTCTCTGCCCAAAAGGCCAAAGCTCTTTTAAAAGAATTTATTTATTTTATTTGAAAGATTTACAGAGGGTGTTAAAGATGAGACAAGGATATAAAAAGATCTTTCATCTTCTGGTTCACTTCCCAAATGCCCGCAAATACCAAGGCTAGATCGGACAAAAACTCAGCAACTGGAACTCCATCCAGGTCTCCCACATGAGTGACATGGACCCAAGTGCTTGAGCCATTTTCTGCTCTTTCTTAGGCTCTGTATTAGGAAACTGCATCAGAAATAAAGCAGTAGAAGACAGTGTGATGACTCCACAGTATAATCCTCCACCTTGCCATGCTGGTATCCCATATGAGAACCAGTTGATGCCCCCATTGCTCCACCTGCAGTCCAGCTCCCTGCTTATGGTCTGGGAAAGCAGTGAAGGACAGCCTAACTGCTTTGGCCCCTGCAATCACCTGGGAGACTCAGAGGAGGCTTCTGGTTCCTGGCTCCTGGTTTCAGATCAGCTCGATTCCAACCATTGTGGCCATTAGGAGAGTAAACCAACATATGGAAGATCCTCCCTTTTTGTTTCTCCTTCACTTTGTAAATCTGTGTTTCCAATAAAAGTAAATAAATCTTTTAAAAAGAGGTAGAGTAAGCCAGGACTTGAACAAGTGTCTTATGGAAAGCTGGCATTAGAGGGGGTGATCAACCCACTGGACTACCACACCAGTTCCTTGCCCAGATCTCCTTACATTGGTAGGCTGGTACTGTAACAAAATGGGTAAGACACCCCTTGCAATGTCAATATCCTGTATTGATTAAGTACCTGCTGTCCTACTTCTGATACAGCTTTCTGCTAACGTACCCAGAAAGAAAGCAGAAAATGATCCAAGTACTTGGGCACCTGCCACTCAGGTGCTAGGCAGGATGGACTTCCTGGTTCCTGGTTGCAATAATTTGAGAAGTGAGTCAGTAGATGAAAATCTCTCTTTTTCTAACTCACTTTCATGTCCATTCTCTCTTTGTAACTTGGTTTTCAAATAAATAAATAACTATATCCTTAAAGCACACTATCAAATTGCGTAGCAGGTTCCACAATGTGATTTCAGAGCTGGAAAGAACATTAATTTCAGACCACAGCCATATTTAGTTATTAATATTATTAAAAGCTTTGTGGGTATAACCTGCTTCTTTTGTAAAGATGCCTGCTCATCAAAAAAGAGTATAAGCTCAAGAAATCACATGCAGTAAGATACAGTGGGAGAAAAAGGTGACCAACTCAAGTCAAGGCTTGAAACAGATAAATCCAGAGCTAAAGAAAAGCACAAAAAACCAGACCCAAAACACAAACAACAACAACAAGAAAACAAATGATACCAATGCAAGTGACAGTACCAGATCCAGAGTTGAAAACCAGCCAGAGGATGCCAGATGCCCAAAACAAACCATTTTCTGAGGCTCACAGGTCATGTAATAGAAGGAGTATTAGGACAATTTGCTGACATACACTTAAATTAAGGCTTGAGTGAGTCCTAGGGCCTCAGAAGACAGAAAGGCCATTATGTGCAATCACTATAACAACATGGGTTTTCTTCCTTCAACTCTAAGGCATCACTGCCTTTTTCTCCAAAGTAAGTTGTTAGTTGTCTTCTGTGTTCGCTGTGAATATTGATCTAGTTACCGGACAAGGATCTGGTTGGATAGCTCAATGGTGCTTCCTAAAGCAACTTCACCCCTAAAGAAACCCCCAGGACACCAGCCAACAACCCACTCATGCCCTGGAGGGCTGCCATTGACCAAACACCCTTTGGCAGAGATCATTTGATCCTCCTGGTTTCTCTGTGCTGAGTCCGTTGATTACATCTGGTAAGTTCTGAGCACTGGTTAAGTGTCTATTAGCTACAGTGTGCTTACTGCTGAAGAAAACGGGAGTGTGGCAACATAACTTGGCTAAACAAAAGTAAAGAAGTCATTTACACTTCATTCTACCCCTGACTATTCGTTAGGCAGGATGAAAGCCAAGTGATTCTGCCATCCTTATTTCACTCCACTTAAGAGGATTCCATTACTGTTTAAAAACCCACTACAAGGATTTTGGCATTCATATTTGGCTACGTTATTTTCTAGTGTGCCTGGGATCCATCTCCCTTCACGGGCTCACTTTAATAACTCAACCCTTGAAACATTCCTTTTTTCGTTATGTGTATCTTAGCATTCTTTTTTTTTCTTCCTGTATTTTTTTCTATGTATTTAGCAGTTTGACAACTTTTGTACAGTAACCTTATTTTTCTTATCATATGTGGGTGCTCCCAAGGGAACTAATACATTTCTTCCTTTATTTGGGGTAATTTGATTTTTAAGCACTTCTTTCCATTTTTTCCCTGATATTTCACTGAATTCTTTTTTTTACAGACTGATTATATATTTAATGCATTTTTGAAGTCTCTTCTCCCATTAGAATACTTAGTTGAAAGTAATTGAAATATATGTTATTCATCATTACATGCTCTAATCTGTGTCATCTCAGGTAACATTAATACTAAATAGTGTAGGCTCTCAATTAGAATTTCTTGTATGAATGTATAAAGCCAACAGCTAACAATTATAGGATACTTACTAGGTGATATGTCCCATGCTAAGCATATTATATGCACTAAGTCATAAGATCTCAGGTGTTCGATAATAAAATTCATCTGCAAGGAGTTTAGCCTTTTGTCTCCAGTACGTAAAGCAGAGCTGATACACAGTAGGCAGTTATTAAATATTTGCTGCATGAATACAATGAAAAGATTGCATAATGTGGGGGCATGATTTATGCTTTACACATGAAGAGACTGAAACACAGAGATTCAATCATGTTTTGTAGCCCTACAGGTAGTAAATGCGAATCCAAGAGTTGAACCCGAAGCCTGCATTTAACCAAGACTCAGTAGTCAACTCAATATTTAGCTGCATTAATGCAAACAATATTGATCCCACTCATTTTAAGAAATATGCCATGCCCCAACAGTATACTGGAAACAATAACTTTCTAAGACAAGATTAGCAAATGATGGGGCTGCAATTAACAATCATAAGTAGTTAACTATAAGATTCTTACTGTTAATTACAAAAGTGGAACCATGATTTTTCTTTAATCAACATCATCTCTAGAGCTTATGAAGAGTTTCTGGCTACAAAGTGGGAAATGTAGGTATTCCCCAAATATCTCTGCTACTACTGCTCCCTGGAATTCCCTGAAACAAAGAGGTAGGCATTCAGTGACATCCATTATAACATAAGTCTCTTACGTCTCGACTACTTGTTCTTCAAAACCTACTAGTTAAAAGCACTTGCAATGCAACAAAAACCATATTAGCTTTCTCCTTAAACTTTATCAGCCCAGACATTAGCAGAAACTAACTATTACTAATTATTTAGCAGACAGCAAAGCCTTTGGGGAACAGTGGTCCCTGAAGTCATGGGTTCACCAGTAGAAAGAGGTGTGAAAATTGGAAGTAGGTACACAATACAGATGTAGCCCAGTGTAAAGCAAGAAAAAGGGGGAACAAGGAAGGAGAGGCAGAATTTGGAAACCCTTGGCTTTGAACTCCGCTCTTCACTTTGGAAAAACCAATCTCTGAATCTCAGTTGTGCCATCTGTAAAATGGAAGTGATCAAAATCTGACCTCTTCACAGACACTATAATGGATTTCAATGTGCCATGTACATTTCATAGTATAATACAATATTTGATAGTTTTAAAGCTTGGTATTTAGGCACTCTGTGCTACAGCATTCATTGCAACAGCTTCAAAATGTAGCCCAAGTATTGTGTCTACCTTTTTTTTTTTTTGGTCTGGAAGCATTTCTGATATATATACATTTTTTTTAGAAACCAGTTCAGAGTAGTTAAAAGGCTTTGTGTGCTTGTAGCCCAGAAAGCTCCCTGCATGCTCTGCGAACTAGCATTCTGTAAAACTCTGTTTAAACAAGGAAACCTTTTTGAAGTCCTGTCTCAGTCTGTGCCTGGTTGAGGTAGAAACTAAAATTGAAAACAGATATTTTACATTTAAATGGATTTAACATAAACGTGCAGTAAGCCATTTCTTGGACGACTGCACAGATATCTTTTGCAAACTTGGAAACACGTAGGCACCACGTTTCTAGAGAAATATGGTACAGACCTACAATTTTACAAACCTACCTCAAGTTTCTCTTGCTGGAAAGAAAATGTAATGGTTTGAAGGGAATTGCTCTAATAATATCCTGGCATCTGCAATGGCTGGCCAGAGGAGAGCAGAACTGAGTATGAGGCGCCGCAAGTCAATTGAACAAGAAATAAGCTTTCCCCTGGAGAATCTCAACTCCCTTGCCTCCCACAAAGAAAATTGAATTTTGGAGGTCACACCTTAGGTAGGTTACCAGAAGGAGACGTGTAATATTTCTTAAGTCACATACTTCAGGTCAATGCTAGTCTGCCTACACGTCTCTGCCAATGGTCTCCGCATGCCCCCTCCCCCAGTAATAACTAGTCTTTGGAGTCCCTATAAAGTGGCAAGGGGCTGTTACATTAAAGATGCCAGAAACAGCCCTGCGTTCAAATCCTAAACTTCTCTGGAAGGGGTAAGGTCATAAGGTAGATTCCTAGGACAGCAGAGGATGGAGAGGTATCCAGAGGTTTGGAGACTATGATGGGTTCAGAGAGAGTCGGGCCAGACCAACAGATAGAGAGCTTTAAGCTGAAATTCAGCCTTTAGTCCGATGTGAAAAGATACCACTGCTGTTAACCCGAGAGGAAGAAAAAGAAAAAGGCAGGTCGCCAACTCCAGCCCAGGGGAAGTCCTAACCTAGGGTGGGTGGTCGAAGGAACCAGAAGCGGTTCCAAGGCGATAGAAAGCTGCCACGAGTGCACAGCACCTCCCACAGGGGACCCTGGTGGGCATAGCTGCCCCCCCCTCCAATTCCCACCCCGCAGCAACATGTGGGGCGCTGCTACTCCACCACGCCCAGGACTCCCTGCGGCCAGAGTTCCTGGTGAATGCACACTTGGCTCTGGGAAGCTGCTAAATTACTCCAGGGAAGATTCCTGCAACCTTGAACTTGGCAGCTCCCGACAAGTCCATCATCCCACCCTCCGCGTGCCAGCGCTGCACACACACGCGTACACACGCCCCTCTGGACCTGCCGAGGCTGCGGGCTGTGTTCTCTACCCATGCCTGGCCAAAACAGTGGAGCCGGGATTGCAGAGGCTGGGACGCCCCATTCTGTCCGTGCAAGAGAGCTGTCCTCCTACCAAAGGGCAGTTCCAGAGACTCAGTCCACTTCCCGGGCTTGGCCCAGGGCCCGCACCATCAGGGGCCGCTGGCATCAACCCGATCCCCTTTTGTGCTCTCCCGGGAAGCCCGCTACTACTCACCCGGGCTGCACGCGGATTCCGGCCGCCAGCGGCTGTTCGCTGCCCCATCCCACGAACACTGCGGTGCCCCAGAGTGTGCAATGCGGAGCCCCGCCAGCGCGCGGCCGGAGCCTGGGAGTGCAGGGAGGGAGGCGGAGGAAGGCGGGCGCGCTGCGGGGAGGACCAGGGCGGCGGGGGGCGCGCGCCACTCCCACTCGCACCCCGCACCCGCCGCCGCCCGCAGCCGCTCCGAGCCAGCCTCGAGGGCCGCGGGGCCAATCAGCGCGCACGGCGAGCGGAGCCCTTTGCCGGGTGCGCTCATTGGCCCGGAGAGTCTGCCAGAGCGCTAAGTCTGCAAACTCCAGCCGCTGCAGCCGACCGCCCAGCACAGGTGGGGTCCGGCTCTGGCCCGCCGAACTCAGAGGCTCTGGACCGGCCAGAACGCCTGCGCCCCAGGAATGTCTAGAGCAAGTGGCTGTTTGCTCAGTTTGTGCTGATTGCTTCATGTGCTCCAACCCCCAGCTTGTCCGAATGTGCGTCGGGAAGCTGGTCGGGATCAGATCTCACTCCCTGCCACTTCTCGGGTGAAACGGCTGGATTTAAAAGCTGGGATTGATAATCTGAATCGATTTCCAAATCCAGTGTCACCAAAAAGGCACTTGACGTTTGTAACAAAGGTCCATAGAGTGGGGCCGAAGGGGCAGGGAGGAGACAGGGTGACATGGGGGGGGGGGGACCCTGGGAGACAGGTCTTTGGAAGTAGGAATCTGGTTGTGGATTTCAGTGGAGGAAAGCCCAGGGTATAATTCTCCCACACTCCGCCAAACTCCATCTGCAAGAAAAGCCGACTCCCTCAACCCTCTCGAGGGGTACTGATTTTTTCCCCTCTTCCTTGTAAATCATGTTGGGAGACCCTGGATTTTTTAATCTGGGGCCTGGAAATGGAAGGTGGAGCCTAGCACTATCATCATCGTGAAGCAGCGTTGTCAGAGGGTGGGGAGACTGGCAGAGATACAGAGTGTCCAGGAAAAATCTGGAAGAAGGACAGTGAGGTAGCCAGGAAGCTGGCACTTGGCAAGCCCCACTTCTGCCCAGGGCCCAGCCGGCAGGGTTTTGTGGATGTCCCCAGTGACCACACAGGTCCATCTTTGGGGCCGCTGTCCTTGCATTGTTCACTGGTTGGGCTGGTTTTCAAGCCTCCTTTCAGTCTTCCAAGCTCCACCCATCCCCTCCCCACCCCACCAAATCCACTACATGTCAACAAAAAAAGTCAAATTCGCTATATATATATTACAAATATAAAGACCTCTGGCCCTGTATTTGGAATGGCCTAGAAGAGGGTATTTCTATCAAGAGCTCAGGAACCTCAGAAAGTTGCCGTCAGTTAATTTATGTACACAGGTTTACACAAGCCCAAGTTTCATGTGGCTAAAAAATAATTGGCGCTCCTGTAGGACCTTTAGCTGCCATGGCGGAGACAGCTGCTGCTTGCCTTCCTGCTGGGCTCAGCACGTTGAATACATTAGGTTTGAGTTAATCAAACTGAACCTCAGTGTCTGGGCAGGTAACTTCTGTCGGCCAGCAACTGTGACTAATGAGGGCATGTCTTGGTGTCCTCGCTGCCACTCATTAAGTTTCCAGAGAAGAAATGATCTTTTTTTTAGCATTTTCTGTCCATGAACTCAGTTGATTTCAACAACAACAACAAAAATTCATTGCATAGTTTAGTCAATATCCAGGTTCAAAATCAAGTTCAACATGTTAATACAGTTCATGAGACCGGTTTGTGGTATAGAAGGAATCTTTAGGATCTGTTTTCAGAAAGGAAAAAAAAAAGTCTTTTAAGAGGAGGTTATGTTCTTTTGAAAAATGCCTGCTCATTTCCTTGGCCCATTTCTTCACAGGGTTGTTTGTTTTGCTGTCGTTGAGTTTTGAAGCTCTTTGTAAATCCTATGTATTAGTCCCCTATCTGTTGCATGGTGTACAAAGATTTTCTCCCGTTCTGTTAGTTGCTTCTTTGTGCAAATGTGATTATTTTGGCCTTGCCTGTGCTTTTAGTGACTTTTCTAAGTTTTTATTAATGCCTACATCTTGTGGAATACTTCCAATATTTTTCCCAAACAGTTTGATGGTTTCTGTGTACAGATTTAGTTCCTTGATCCCTTTAGAGCTGATTTTTGTACAAGGTGATAATTTGGGGTCTTGCTTCTTATTTCCAGTTGTTCCAACAGCATTTGTTGAAGAGACGAGGCTTTTTCTCTGGGTTATTTTCAGTTCTCTTATGGAAGATTAGTTGACTGTACGTGTGTGGGTTCACTTCTAAGGATTCTATTTTGTCCCACTGATCTACCGTTTTGATGATCACTGCCCTATAGTAGGTCTTGAGGTCTGGAATTGTGATTTTTCCCACTTTATATTTATTCTTCAGGATAGCTTTGGCTATAAATAGCCTCCTGTGTGTCCAGATGAATTTTTGTATCATCTTTTCTATTTCTGAGAACAATGTTGTTGACAGTTTGATTGGGATAACAGTGAATCTGTATATTACTTTTGGTAATATGGACATTCTGATTATGTTGATTCAACCAATTCAGAAACATGGTATGTTTCTTTATCTTTTAATGCCTTCTTGTATTTCTTTTTATAATGCCTTTTAAATGTTCATCATGGGCATCTTTAGTTAGGCGTAGTCCAAGGTATTTAAATTCAAATGGCTAGCTGATATATGAAAAACCCCTCAGGCTCCTTAGCTATTAGGGGAATATACATCTACTCCATGGAATACTACTCAGGAATTAAAAAAGAATGAAATTTTACCATTTGCAACAAAGTGGTCCCAACTAGAGACCATTATGCTCAGTGAAATAAGCCAACCCAAAAAGGACAAATACATGTTCTCTTTGATACAAGGCAATTTTCATGCAAAATACAAATAAATATATGTAAACATGTATATACATATATTCTCATAGATGAACTGTATAATGGAGACTAGCAAGCCAAGAATTGAAGATATATTGCAGTATGCATCTCTATTCCCAAATAAAAGGACTCCCGATAAAACTGTTCAATATATCTTAAGAATAGGATACTAGACTTTCTACCATTGCCTGTACCTACAATGCCATGATACATGTAAGTAGCAGAATGTTGGTCTTGTGATTATTGCTGAAGGACTATACTAATATGGAGAATATGTGACAATATGGACAAAACTGTGGGGGATGGAGAATGAGGAAGAACAGGTACAAGGGGGAATCCCTATACCTACAAAACTGTATCATAGAAAATAATACGAATTTTTTAAAAGAGGCTATTTGTATGAAGGTAGTTGTCAGAAAAATGGATGAGTTTTTATTTTCTTCTTTATAGTTTGTTATATTTTCTAAGGAACATCTGACATTAATTAGAAACGTCTTTAAAAATATATATATGTATATATATATATATATATATATATATATATATCACCAACAAACAATACTGCTGAGGCATCAGAAAAACCAAAAAGTGAACTCTTGGCTTTGACTTCACCCTTTCACTCTTCATCATCACCCAGCACAATAATTCTGTCTCCAAGGATAGTCAGCCTTAAAACCTACCCCTCCTCAGCCTCTCTATTGCCAGTGCCAGACCCTCATCATGTTTTACCAAGGCTGGAGCATCAGCCTTGTCCTCGCTTCGGGGATCTCTGCAAGCACTGGAGAATCACTAACGTGTGCACATTACCAATCAGCCTGGAACCCTTCCAACTCCCATTGTTGCTCTGATGCTTACACCAAGCCCAGCGGGCAAGACAGTTCCTGGCCAGTCCCTGCCCAGCCTTCTGTGGCAGCCTATCTCCTGTCCCCAGACTTTCTTAGGCAGGATGGCACTGCCCCTCCTGCAGTCTACACTTCCTTCAGCAGAATGACACTGCTCCACCTGCAGCTTTTGTCCATGTCCAAGACCTCTTGGAGCTGGAATGCTGACCTTTTCTTCCTTTACAAACCTCCCCTGTCTGCAACAGCCAGTTCCTCAGCTGCTTCAAATCTCACTTCAAATGTCAGCTTTTTAATGAAATCTTCAAAACTGCCAGGGGGCAGAATTAGCACTTTCCACTGTGTACTTCAATATTAAGCATTCTAGTTATTCAATGAGTATCAATCCAGCTCTTGGTTATGCCAGGCACAACAATGAAAACGTAGCGCATACTTGTGCTAATGGGGCTCACCATGAGACAGATTTTACATACACCAGTCCCAGTTCTTAGCACATTGTGTTATCATCTGTTTTCTTATTTATCAAAGTCCCATCTCCCATCATACTTATCTGTGTATTCCCATGTAGAACTTGGTGCCTAGTTCATATTAGCTGCTCAGTAAAATTTAAAAATAAATAGGTATTTGCAAATTCCATGAAGTGTTTTCCTTCTTGTGTTTATGTGCTGCTCTTACACAAGACCTAAAAGACTTTAGTTCTATGTTTTAAAAGTTATCATTAAATCCTTGTCTCTTCATTCTTAACTCTCATTTGATTCTTTCTGCATAAATTGTCTAAAGTCTCTTATTTAATTTCACAGTTAGGAGATATAGCTAATGTATTATTTATAGATAATCTATTATTGCTAGGGGAAATTTCTTTTTTACAAACTTTAATTTTAACACACAAATACCCAAAGCTGAAAAAAATTAACATACATAGCCAAAAGCATAATCCACAAGCAAAACAACAAATGAATTGGACTTTGTTTAAATTAAAATGCTTATTCCACAAATAATTCTGTTAAGAGAATGAAAAGATGGCGCAAACTGAGAGAAAATACTTGACACAGATTTTCTAATTAATGTATACAAAGCATGCTTGAAACTTAGTAATAAGAGAATAACCAATTTTTTTTAAAGTTTCTTTTACTTAAAAGTCAGAGTTACAGAAAGAGAGAGAGAGATCAATATTCTATCTGCTGGTTCACTCTCAGATAAATGCAATGGCCAGTGCTATGCAAGTCTGTCCAAAGCTGGGAGCCTTCTTCCAGGACTCCCGTGTGGGTACAGGAACCCAAAGATGTGAGCCACCCTCTATTGCTTTCCCAGGCCACTAACAGGGAGCTGGAGTAGAAACAGAGCTGGATTGAATTGATAGCCATATGGGATTCTGGCACCCGAGACAGGGGATTAGTCTGAAATACCACCACGCAGGGCTTACAAAACCTTTTAAAATTGTCAGAAGATTTGAACAGACCCTTTACCAAAGAAGTTAAACAGATAAAAATGGAACATAAAGTGAGGCTCAGTATCAGTAGTAATTAGTGAAATTCTAATTAAAAGCACAAATAGGTACTAATATGGCACTAGTGGAATGACTAAACACACACACACACACACACACACACACACACACACCATCCTTAGCAATACCGAGTGGTGATAGGGATGCAGAATAACTGAAATGGAAATGTTCATATGCTATATGACTACATTAAAATAGTTACTACCCCCCCACATGCACATAAATACACTTCTAAAAATAAGCACACTTTCACAGTTTTTATACAGCTCAATGCACACCTAACTACTTAACTCAATAATTCTACTCCTGGTTATTTACCAGAATGAAAAGAAAGCCTATGTTCACACAAAACCCTGAAAACAAATAGAGAAGCTGTATCACCAAAGTCTTCAGTCTACCAAAACTCCCTAAACTGGGACAAAAATAAATAAATAAATAAATACACAAAACTGTAGTGTGTCCATAAGAAAGAATTCTACACAACAAAAGGAATGGGCCATTTATATAAACAACAACATTATGTGCCTCAAACAAGTTATGCTTAGTGAAAGAAAACAGACCCAAAATGTTGAATACATACTGTAATTATATCCTTATTGAGAATAGCAGAATGGCAATGGAAGAAATGGAAGAGGCTTCTGGCTTCTGCCTATCTCAGCCCTGGCCTTTGTGGCCATCTGGAAAGTGAATTAGCAGATGGATACAAGATTCTCTCTTTCTCTCTCCCTCTCTTTCTCATTGAAATGAATTACTTACTTAATTAAAATATGCATATTCCCTACGATCCATTAGTACTATTTATATGGCTATAGTTAAAGGAACTTGCTAATTAGAATGTACACCACACCTTAAAAACATAAAACTAGAAACGATCCAAATGGTATAAGCAAGAGTTTGAGTGTTCTGTTTCTGAACAGTTAAGTGACTTTGGGCGGTTATTGGCCCACACTAAACGTGAATTTCCACATCAATAAATGAAAACAGTGGTAACTACTAAAAGCAACAACAACAACCAAGAGCAGAGCACAGGAGGAAAGTGATCGAGATCATTTAGGATTACAGATCCGCTCTTTGAGGCCTGACATCTTCATGTACACAAAGCAGTGGTTTCAATCACTTTGGGTTTCCATTCACACTGAACTAAACCTCATTTTACCTTGTAATGAGTGTACGAGTTACCATCGGATGGAGATTCATCCAGATGTGGGTTGTGGGAAAAGAGAAATGGTAACTACTTCGTGCACTGAAATGTCGTCGTGCCTCCCACAGTGCCGCTTTACACAGTGTGTACTTGGCACATTTCAGCTCAATGAGTACAAGGATAACAACAGAGAACAACCCAGAATTTTGCAGAATGTAACAAAATGTTATGTCCACATAAGTGGGTTCACCTTCAGAGTAACTGCATTTTTCATTACTGTGCTGCTGCCTCCATTGCAAGATATATTCTCTTTCCTCTTTCTGCATACTAAAATATTGCCCTTTCTTTAAGGAAAATTGTTTCCCTTAATGAGTTATTTGCTTTGTTTCTTTCTCTCAATGAACAAACAATAAATTTACCATGTCTTAACAGTTTACCCACTTCTCAACTTCCCAAGTAGTGTCTCATTTATCTTTTCCTCTAACAAATACAAGAAGTTTATTTAACAAGCACAGAGTAAAGATAAAAATCCAGAGTTTATGCAAAGCTGGAGAGTTTCTAACCATCCCCCCCCAAAAAAAACCCATCATCTTTGCAGATGTATTACTAAAAGTAATTTTCATCTATTGGACACTGATGGTTGACATTAAGCTCTTGAAATATCATTAAAATATTTCTGCTCTAACTAGTTTGCACAGTCAAGTGACTTTTTAAAAAATCATTTTTAGCTAAGCTGCAGTTATGGAATTTATTATAAGAACTCAATTCTCTCTACCAGTTTTTCTACCAGGAAATAGTAATTGTGGCTGTCATCAGAGAACTTTCAGTTGCTTTAACACATCAATCAGTCTGAAACCTTTTTCTGTCAAGCATCACTCTGTCCACACAGATGCCATCCTACAAAGATATGACATTCTTTTGATAAATAAGCTTGTCTCCTAATGACCGTATGACAATAAAAAGATTAGGAGTTAAAGAGAGGAAGTTGAGATATGTCTGAATTAATAAGACTTTGTAAGGAATGGCTCAAAAATGGGTTGTATTACCCTAATTTCACCCCGTTTTCTTAGTGAACCTGAGAAAATCAAGTACTGATTGAATTTCCCCCAGGTCTTATTTCTGCACTCACAAACACAAATCATGAAATGGTTATAATTTTAAACAAGTGGGTTTCCATTAACTGCTTCCTTTGTGTCCCCATTGCTAATGCCTGTAATTCCCTTAGCAAATTTCTTCAGTCACATGACAAAGAGAGTACTGTGATTTGAATGTGTCCCCATCAGAAACCTGATGTCCAATGAAATACTACGAAGAATTGGGACCTTGAAGATAGGGGGCCTGGCATCATGGAGTTTCAGGTTAGGTTGCTGTCCGCAGAACAGTCATTCTATATGGGTCCCAGTTCCTGCTCTGGTAGCTCTGCTTCTAATCAAGCTCCCTAGTAATGTACCTGGGGAAAAAAAACATCATTTCTGGAAAGAAGTGGAGGACGGCATGAGTGCTTAGGTTATCTAAGTGGGAAACTCAGATGAAAGTCCTGCTTCCTAGCTTTGGCCCAGCCTCAGATGTTGTGGTCATTCGGTCATTCACAGAATGAACCAGCAGATAGAACATTCTCTCTCTCTCTCTCTCTCTCTCTCTCTCTCTCTCTCTCTCTCTCTCCCACCACCCACCCCCTTCTCTCTTGCTCTCTCTCATCCCATCACCTTCTATCAGGTGATACAGTGTGTAGGCACTCACTTTTCAAACTTGACCTTCTCTGTCTCTAGAACTATAGTAAATCTCTCTTCTTAATAAATTACACAGACACAGATATTTTGCCATAGTATTACAAAAGAGACTAAGACTGAGGATTTACCTTGAACTGAGAACCAGTGTGAACTGTGACCATGGCTGCCTGAAACACTGTGTTAACCAGGATCATTAAGTTAAGCTGATGAGTCAGTTAGCAAACTTCTGTTGAAGAACAGCAATGATACTTCCACTTATAAACATGAGTAGATTTTGTAAGGTATCCAGATAAAATTACTTCTAAGGCTTAAGTGTTAAGTTTGATTTCTAATCATGTTCCATTTGGGTATATAACAGATCTGTGAACCAATTACATACCTTCCCTTCTGAGGCTAATTTGACTTCAGCTGCCTTCTCAGTCAGTATACTACTCCTCTTAGCCTCCTAGCCACCAACAAATCATTGAAACAAAACTAAAAAGTAATTTTTTTATCTCAAGTCACAGGATTAATCCAGGTTTAGCACTCTGTGGGGGCAATACAATAGGACATTGTTTATAATACAGAGAACATTATTTAAGTGACTGACCACATTTTCTACATAGGGTTAAGAAAGAAAAAATGAGGGACTGTGCTTAAAAACTTTCGCTTATTGTGTTAGTAAGTTCTTTCCACCCCCTCGATTTGTTAAACACCACTGAGACCAAACAAATAGCAGCTTTGCTCTTTGCTCTATACTGTGCTTGTAAAATAAGACAGTGTTCCTGCTAAGATGGTTCATGTCTCAAGGGTAACAGCTGCTCGTTAATTGAGTACTGCAAGATTCTCACCTTGTTCTACCTTCCAATCTGAAAGTAACATGACATAAACTACCCATTTCAACCAGTCCCTGCTTCACAAGAACTGCCTCAAAATAACCCAGTTCAAGCTTGAAATCTTCATAAATAAGCACAGAGAAGCCACCTGAGAACAAAAGCTACACTTGCTATGCCAAGCGAGTCAGGCACCAGCACTGGCTATTGGCAGAGAGTAAAGTCAGCAAGGAAATGACAAAACTACACTAACTTTTTTTTTTTTAAGTTGGAAAGTTCTGATTATTACGTGATTGGAGTTTTTTGGCATGGAGAAGTTAGAGGTAAACCAGCAAGAAACATTATTCTGGGGCCCGGCACAATACCTTAGTGGCTAAGGTACATTCTGGAATCCCATATAGGTGCCAGTTTTAATCCCAGAGATCGCACTTCCCATCCAGCTCCCTGCTTGTGGCCTGAGAAAGCAAAGATGGTCCAAAGCCTTGGGACCCTGCACCCACGTGGGAGACTTGGAGGAGGTTCTGGGCTTCTGGCCTTGGACTGACTCAGCTCCGTTGTGGCCACTTGGGGAGTGAACCAGCAGATGGAAGATGTTTCTGTCTCTCCTTCCCTCTGTATATCTGCCTTTCCAATAAAATTAAATAAATTTTGAAAAAGAAAGAAAGAAAGGCTCCTATGTGATTGAGTTAGGGAGCATATTTGACCTTCTCTGGTTGATCCTGAGTTCAGGTGTGGCAAAATTAGGGCAGCTGCCTCTCACCAGCCAATGGCCTTGACCATTTGGAACCAAGTGCTACATGGGCTGTAGTTGTCTCCCTGGGCTGAAAACCGCAAAAGTTGTGAATTATATAATTTGGTTTAACATCTGATCTGGTATGTTCAGTCCCTCATGCCCTACCTTTATTTTCCTGTGTTGAGATACCACAGAGGCTTTATGCAAAAATGTTGGCCATGCTTCAATAGACCTAATAAAGGTACATTTGTTTGACCTATCAGTATTCCTGTTGTTTTTGTTCAGGACTCAGAAATTAATACTTATAATCCATATCTAATAATCAAGCCCAGATTTTGTCCCCCTTTTCCCAATGTATAATTATTTGCAACAAGAATGCTAGATGCCTCAGTAAGATTGTATAGTTCTTGGGCCACATGTCTCTGCTCAGTGCCCTTGTATTGGGTTTGGCTGCCACACTCTGAGAGTTCCTTCATTGTCACAGGCACTTAGAGTTCAGCCTCCAGGATGCCAGAAGTCAGTCTGTCCTTTCTGGTCAGAGCCAAAAGGTGCAGTGTTGACCCACTAACACAAAAGTACCACCTGTCAATGTTCTCTTTGACTCAGCCTGGGAGATGTAGGTGAATCATGGAACTGACAAAGTACCTAGAATAATCAGACCTGGGAGTATTAAAATTCTTTGGACCCCCATGTTCACAGAACAGCACTGAATTATGCTGACAGCATACACTGATTCACTAAATGTCTATTTAGAAAAAAAATAAGTACTATAAAATAAATAGTGATAAGCAAAGCAAAAGCATAGTCCTAATTCTTTTAGTAGCCTATTTCTGTAGCATGAATAGTATTTCTCATTTATCTAACAATATTCATGAATTGAAGTTTTGTTACAACAAGTTTACATATGTACAAACGTAGTATAGTATAACACTAGCCTCTCTACCTAGCTTCTTTAAAACTCTAAAAGGGTTAGCTGCAAACCTGAAAACAAAGGGTTAAGCAGAAATCTTTTTTCTGAAACTGAGCTCTCAACCCCTTTGCCTGCTTAGGTAGGAAGCCCAGGGGACAGGTGACCTCTAGACAAGTTTCACAGGGTTTGCTACATAAGGACTACAGTCATTTGATGATGCCACTACTTAACCCAGTATTGCCTCTTCCTTAATGAATTGTAAATACTGTGTTTCCAAATAAAAAGTAGAAACTGAGCAAGACCTCATCTAAACTCTCTTTCCAAAGTTATATTCTAGTGCACCAAGGGTTAGGACTTCGGCCTCTTTCACAGGGGTACAATTCAACCTACAGCAATCTGCCCTATCCCATCATCCCTATCTCATTGGATTTTCAATCACACTCTCCTAAAAAAATCCACACCAAGTCCTGTTCTACCTTTCAGGATTCCATTATCTTGGAATCCAATCTTTCTGGCAAACATATTCAACAGTATTGTTTTCTGTGTGTGAAGACTCTCATACTCATTATTACACAAGAGGCCCATTCATGGAAAAATGCATATTACAAAAAATAACGCATGAGTTTCAAGACAATCTTTATATCAAAATAAACATCTTTTGAATCTGTCATTCAAGGAACTTAAAGTAATCTTGTATTTCTATTGTATTGACTAGTCAGTTGGAAACATAAACAAAAGATAACCAGCATAAGTTCATTTTACAATACATTATTCCTGAGCCACACTTGTTTTCAAGATCTACTAATCAATTTTAAGCCAATTTTACATGGATTAAGGAATGCAGTAACTATCTAGTTTCTCTTTGGAAGCCTAGGCTGAAACTTGAAATGCAGAGTGTAAAGATAACCTTTCAATCACTTAACAAATTGTGTTTTTGTTACATGTGCTGCATTTCTCACATAAATGTTTTACAGTGGATTCTTCTAATTATAGTCTTTGTGTCTCTAAACCAGGAATTGCACATGTACATGAGTGCTTAGTGGTAATGGTGGCCCTTTCTCACTTCATAATTAAAATACAAGTTACACTGGAAGGGTAGAGTTCTGAGTAAATTGCCTTTCAAGAATGAGCCAGATTTCAACTATTGTGTTGTGAGTAAGCCCGTTGTCTACTGGAAAATACAGAGTCGCTGAAGAGCTTGCCTGTATTTCTTCTGCATATGTCACACCTTGTCACTAGCTACCCCCACCATGGTGAGAACACCCTGCAGGCATCTGTTCCCTTTAAGTAAATGCCACCCTCTTTTCTGCAGGATAAAACATGCTTTGCACAAAGTCCATTCTTGATGCAGTGAGGGGCACAAAGAACATTCCTCTAGGAGGTAAATAAATGATCTAAAATGTAGAGGTTACCACATTTTGCATTTTTCCCACTGGCTGCATCTTATCAAAGGGAAGATTCTTATTGCCAAATCATGAACAACCAATGGTGAGCATTAGTTAATTTACTGGGTCTGCAAAGAAAAGAGAGGAGAACTAATAAGTGTTTTGGTCTGCAGACACAGGAGCTTTTCCTTCTGGTGTAGTTTCTAAAAGCCTGGAAAGAGATGTATTTTTTGTAATTCTTCACTCTTTGCCTGCGGCAGTGTAGCCTCTGTCTTTGAACAAGGTCAGGTGCATTGTGCATGCCCACTATTTGAAGAGCATTGAAAGATTCTTGGAGGGGGTGTATCCCCAGTAACAAATGGTTTTGTGGGGAATAAGAAGGGATCCCACACAGGCTGTCTCTTTCGCTCACAAAATGGGTGCCCTGCAGGCTCTTAAGTAGCTGGGGTGGGTTAACACCTGCTTCCAAAAGAATGTACTCAGGCTCTCTGGTCACAGGTAACTGACTTCCTGATGGGCAGGGCTGGAGTCTCCTTTGTTGGGGAGTTTTTCTCCTTCCATATCATCAGAAAATGGATTATAGACAACTGTACAATGTTTTCTGAGTTGAAAGGTCAAAAGGCATTAAGTCTCAAAGCCTGTGACAAGAAAAAGCAAAACTCTAAAAATGTCAAATATGTAGACATTTGTATGTTGTACACAGCTGTCTATTTTTGGATTTCAACATAAACGTTCAATAAATAAATGTTTTTGTTTAAATATCTGATTGGATAATTAAGGAAAGTTGAGATTTGTGGAGTAAATCAATCTGATAACTGATATTTATATTGAGGCTTTTTGTGTGTTGCTACCAGAGCTGATAATGTCATTTGGAGAATGCCTTAATGTTGATAAGTCATGGTCTCCTCTTCTGAATAGTCTGTAGATTATTTAGAAAATAAGACACATCCACACGTTGCTGACAAATCAGTAAGTACCAACTTGCAAAATATACTACAACTATTAATACAAGATACTAATATTCAGGATCTGTCAGACTGAGGAATAATAATAGCCAACAAAAGTGTCTTCTAAAAGGATTTTTACACTGTTGTAGAGAGTGTATATCTTGGTCCACATATGTAGGTTTTAAGAAATGGCAATTATTCACCGTTTTCAAATAAACTAATTTAGACGTTTATAATGATGAAAAAGCTTAATGTTTACTTTTGTGCTTCAGGTAGATAGCAATGATGGCTGAAACATTCAAAAGTAAAGAAGAGCAGACAGAAGAGTAGGAGGAAAAGAAGGGAAAAGAATGGCAGGAAGATGGAGCCAGGCTCTACTACAAGATAAATATTCCCATGGACCAAAAACAAAAGAAAAAAAAAATACATCCTGGTTTGTGTGGGCTGTGGGAACTGAGAGTTCAGACCCCGTCTGAGATCAGGAGTTCTACATATGAATGAGACCTGGAGCAGAGCCAGGGGTGGGCTGGACTCTAGGATGAAGACCAAAAGTATGATTCTGAGCAACTAAACCAACTGCAGAGAATTCCATAATGGATCTTCCATGTCCTACAACTTCCCCCAGGGGAAGCACATACCAACCTCAATTAAATCTGGTTCTGATTAAGGAGTGGGAGGCTTGGGCTTAGTAGAAACAATCATCAAATTCTTAAGCAGAAAACTTTGAGAAGGATGTTCAGAATGAGCCTGTAAATCAAAATTCTAAAATATGTAATGAAATCCAACTTCTCAAATGATACCCAAGAAACAAAGACTTGGAAGAGTAATTCACTCCAAGTGAAATTATTTTAGAGAATCATCTGAAAGATATCAGAATAAATCTGTGGGAGCAGTTCAGAAACACAAACAGAACAATTTACACATTCAAGAAATAAATGATGAGACAGAAATAAGTAGACAGCAATGAAAATGAAATAAATTATGTTCCTAGAAGCACTGGAAACCCAAATGGTCAGTATCTGCCTCTTTCATCTAGATAGGAAGGCAGGATTCATCCATGAGACTTATATAACATTAAAAAATAAATGGAAGATTGCTGTCATTAGTGCGTCTTGATCTTTGGCCAATATTCTCATTGCCTCAGCCTAATGAATCGCCCTCAATAACCAGGAGAGTTATGATAGGCATCAATTTTTTTGAAGCTGTGAGCTCTTCTTTTCAGAATTGGGCCTTCTTAACTTGCAAGCTTTTAGGAATCAATCCCAGAACAGAACAATCCCCTTGTGATTCTTATGCAGCAGGTCAGTCTTTGTCAAACACCTTGTGTTTTAGCAATGAAACCAGGCAGGATTAGAAAGAATAATATTTGTTCGCATCACATGGCCAACCATTGCCAGACAAAAACCCAATCCTCTCTTCTGCCTTTTTTGAGTTTAATTTTCTCTCTCTTTTTTTCCCTACTTTCTTTGGTGGAGAATGAAGTCATTAATTTGAGATCTTTTTTTTCCTATTTTCAGGCAGGGATTTAGTATTGATTTGTAAATTTCCCCTCCCATACTGTTTTAGTAATCCATAGATCAGATATTTTTGTTTCCATTTTCACATTCAGTTAAAATACTTTTTAATTTCCTTAGGAACTTTACTTTGATATTATGCATTGAGAATAAATTTGAAAGTTCTTTTCCTAACATTTTGAGGATGTCCATGTATATTTCTCTCATGGACTTCCACTTTAATTTCTTCATAGTCAAAGAATTCACTGTATATGACATGAATTGATTTTAATTTATGGAGATTTATTTTAATTGCCCCAAATGTGGTCTGTCTCAAAGTAAATGTTCAGTGTCCCTGGAGAATAATATCTATTCTGTTGTAAATGGATGAGGGGAACTAGTCTATAAATGTCAGTTGGGTGTAGTGGTTTGGGAGTGATGTCCAACCTATCCTAATTTCTTTTTATTTGCTGATATATAAGTTATTGGGAAAAAAGTAATGAAATATCTAACCATATTTGTGAATTTGTTTCTCCTTGGAGTTCTATAAGTTTCGGATCATGCATTTTGAAGTCCTATTATCAACTATGCAATATTTAGAATGCATCTATTTTCCTGACAAATCAACCACTTGATCGTTAGGAAATGACCATATTTAGTATCCATGGTAGTATTACTTGGTGTGACACGTGCATTGTTAGAAATTAATATAGCCAACTCAGACTTCATTTGATTTGATTTGTATTGTCGTAGCATATCTTTTAACATTCAATTACTTTTAACCTATTTGTGTCTTCTTATGTAGTGTAGTTTTCCTTTTCTTTTTTAGTAAAAAGACTTATGGATTTACTTGAGAGGTAGAGCTGCAGGGAGAGAGGGAGAGATGGCAGAGAGAGATCGATCATCCGTGCTCTGGAATACTAGCCAAATGGCAGCAACTGACAGGACTGAACTTGACCAAAGTCAAGAGCTTCATCAGGGTCTCCCACATGGGTGACAAGGGCCAAGTCCTTCAGCCATCTTCCACTCTTTTCCAGGTCATTAGCAGGGATCTGGACTATACATGGAGCAGCCAGCACAATATGAACAGCTAGGACACAAACCAGAGCCCACATGGTATGCTGGCATCTCAGAAGGCATCTTCTACCCACCAGGCTAAATAAGTTTTCTTGAGAGTAGTACCTGATTTGGTCTTGCTTGTTTTATCCAAATTGATCATATTTATCTTTTAATTGAAATACTGAGTTTTTTTTTATTTAAGATGCTTATTGTTAAGTCTAAAGCATATCCTCTTGCTGTTTGTATTACATTTTAGTATGTCATGGCAAATTTAAAAAAAAAAAATAAGAGGAAGGGGCCCAGTGGTGTGGCCTAGCGGCTAAAGTCCTCGCCTTGAACGCCCCAGGATCCCATATGGGCGCCGATTCTAATCCCAGCAGCTCCTTTTCCCATCCAGCTCCCTGCTTGTGGCCTGGGAAAGCAGTTGAGGATGGCCGAAAGCTTTGGGACCCTGCACCCACGTGGGAGACCCGGAAGAAGTTCCTGGATCCTGGCTTCAGATTGGCATAGCACTGGCCGTTGTGTTCACTTGGGGAGTGAATCATTGGACGGAAGATCTTCCTCTCTGTCTCTCCTCATCTCTGTATATCTGACTTTCGAATAAATAAATAAATCTTTTAAAAAAATAAGAGGAAGGAGAAAGCAGAGTAGAAGTGATGGAGGGAGATAGAGAAGGTAGGGTGGGAAGTATCATTTTCTTAAAACTATATATATGAAATACATGATTTTTTTCTCTTTACATACATTATTTAAAATGTTTAAAGAGATGCAGTGATATACACACAATTGCTTAGTAAGAGAAGTAAAACAAACATTCATTTTCTCACTATGTGCAGTATTTTTGCTGATATTTCATTGTTCTAAATTATCTAAGGCTTCCAATCGAAAAAGATTCCCCAGAGGCTGGCATGGTGGCACAGCAAGCTAATCCTCCTTCCCATGGATGCAGCATCCTGTACGGTTCATGTCCCCAGTTGCTCCACTTCTGATCCAGCTCTCTGCTTATGCTTACAAAGGCAGCAGAGGATAGTCCAAGTCCCTGAACCCTGACACCCATGTGGGAGACTGAGAAGAAGCTCTGAGCTCATATCAGCTCAGCTCTGGCTGCTGCAGTCTTTGGGAGGAGTGAACCAGTGAATGGAAGATCTCTCTTTGTCTCTCCTTCCATCTTTGTGAAATCTGCCTTTCAAACAAAATTAACAAATCTCTTTTTAAAATGATTTCCCAGAAGTGTATGGCAAGCACAGCTGATTCAAATGCTGCTTGGGGCACCTTCATCACATATCTAAGTTCCAGTAGATGTCTCAGCTATTCCACTTCTGATCCAGCTCCCTGCTAATGAACCTGGGAGGCAGTATATAGTGGCTCAAGAATGCGGGTCTTTATACCCACATGGAGAACTTGGGTAGAATTCCTTGCTCTTGGCATGAACCTAGTTCAGCCTGGGCTGCTGCAGCAATTTGAGAAATGATCTAACACAGAGAAGGTTTTTTTCCTCACCCACCATCTCTCTCTTTCTCTCTCTCTCATTCTGATTTTCAAATAAATAAATATTTTTGGAAAAGTTAAAGTTTCATACTTTGGTATTTTTGTTGTTCTTTATTTGGTTTTTGTTTTGTTTACCTATTTAAAAGAGAATGAGAGAGCAAGAGCAAGAGTGAGAGAATTCCTATTTTTTGGTTCACTCTCCAAATGCTCAAAACATCTAGGAGCTCAGCGCAGGACTTCTACATGAGTGTTAGGAACTTAACTCCTTTTAATTATCGTCTGTCTCCAAGTGGTACATTAGCAGGAAACTGCATTCAAAAATGGATCTAAGAATTGAACCTGGTACTCAGGAACAGAATGTCACAATGTTACTCACTAGAACAAATTTCCATCCTGATTTCTTATCTTTACAAAGTATAGCTGACCAAATGATAAAGCTTTTGTATTTAAAAGCCATAAGCAACTAGCCATTTCTTCAATTTATTTTTCATCATAATACATTTGTTTGATATCCTTATTTCATACCTCAGGGACCAGATTGTTTGCATTCCTACCACTGAAATTAAGTAACTTCATAGTTCAACTGGGGTGGAAAGGGTTGTTTGATGTTAGGTGAGGGACTCTGACACTGGTCTAAGGTCATCTCACCTTGTAAACTCTGCTATTTTTATGAGGAACAGGAGGACAGGCCAGATGCCACAGAAAGCATACATCTGACTACTAACTCTCCATCTGGACAGCACCTCGGCTCCATTGTGTACCATCAGTACAACTGCCTGGGGCCTTCAAGATTTCCAAGGCTCTGCTGAAATATTCTAGATGTAGATAAATTGCTTCACTGCACATATGAAGAAGAGGAATCACAAAATTCAAACTAATGGTTTCATTTCTAAAATCGTAATGTGAGAATCTATAACTTATCTGTAACTTACATTTCCATATGTATTTAATAAGTGCAGATTGCCAGTTTATTCTAACATATTTTATGTAACATCATCAGAATGTACACAGGTAAAGTGCACAGGGCCACTGAAGGGTTTTTAAATGCCCTATATTCAGTTTCTGAAGTTCCATAGATATTTTTAGAGTGTTGTTGAAATTTCAGAGACATTTTTTAGAACTAGTGATGAACTCCAATAAGTATATGGTTATTTTTAATTTAAAAATATATATATTAATTTTTGTTCACCTTAAAAGCAGGAAAAGAAAGAGAGAAGAAGCTCCCCTTTGCCGGTTCACTCCCCAAAGGCCAGTAATAGACTGGGCTGGGCCAGGTCAAAACCAAAGAGCCAGAAGCTTAGTTGAGATTTCTGTGTGGGTGACAGGGAGTCAAGTACTTAGGTCATCACCTAATAACTCTCCTAGTGCCTGTTAGCAGGAATCCTGACTCAGGAACAAAAGCTAGAACTCAAACCTGGGCACTCTGACATGGTATCCAGACACCCTGAGCCACAGCTTCACCCCTGAACCCGCACCTGCACCAATAAATACGTTCAGCTAAGAATTTTCTCTATCCCCTTTTTATCAATTAGTACTGTGACTTGGGTAACTCTTAGTTGCATTTCTGATGGTTAAGCTTCATCTCTCAAGCCAGTTCTCAACTGAATCTGGAAAAAAAAATGCATTGATATTCATATTCCTTAGTTTTTCTAAATACACAGCTTCCCACACCTCTAAATGAGAATCAGTGAAGAGCTTGCCTGTCAGGACCACATTGCCACTCCTGTATTTGACAACAATCCCAGACTGAAGTCAAGAAAAGTACAAAATAACCCAATGGGAATGGAGTATTTGCCTTGTTTTATAAGGATACACAGAACAACTGGTACCCCTGGCAGCCTCCCAAGCAATTCTCCATGCTTCTACTGAGCTCAGCCAAGGGTCCCTTTGTATAACCCTGAAGTCTACGCTTTCTGAGTGTCAGTTCCACAAAGTCATTCCTATCTGAGGTTCTGTCACCTCTAAGAAATACCTACCTGTTTCCTTTACCAAGTTAAAGAAAAAATGTTTGTGGGAGGTATGTGAATCATTCCTGATGATCAATTCCTGGGATGTAATAAAAATTATCTATTCGGTCCTTACCCCAAGTTCTTGGTGCTGAACTCCTCAAATCCTTATCATTTACTAAGTGATAAAAAAATAATTCTTTCTAGTGGTCTCAAACACCTAGAATTTATCTTTGATCCTGGCCTATGACAGAGCCACTAAATCTGTTAGATTTTCTTTGGGGACAGTAACATCTTTTGCTCTAAGGATGTAACTTTAGATGGGTTTCTGGGTGCCTTCATCATGGGGAATTCTCACAAGAAAGATCAAGTCACAGTTAGAATATGGAGGAAGGGGGCACACCCAGTGCAGTGGCTCAACCAGCTCATTTCCTCCGACTCCCTTCAAGTGCCAGCATCCCATATGGGCACTGGTTCATGTTCCACATACTCAGCTTCCCATTCAGCTCCCTGCTTATGCCATGGGAAAGCAGTAGAGGATGACCCAAAGCCTTGGGACTCTTCACCTATGTGAGAGGCATGGAAGAAGCTCCTGGCTCATGGCTTCAGATCAGCTCAACTCCAGCCATTACAGTCACTTGGGCAGTGAGCCATTGGGCAGAAGATTTTTCTCTTTCCTTCACTCTGTAAATCTGATATAGCTTTCCAATAAAAATAAATAATAAGAACAACTTTGGAAGCTTCAGGACCATGCGTCATCCTTTAGGAAGCAAAAAAAATGCTGGAAATTGAGTTAGTGATTGGTCATGATTACATGGTGAAATATCCATGAAAATGCCTGGAAGATGAGGCTCAGGGAACTTGCAGGTGGGTGACCACCACATCTCTGTACTAAGAGAGGAACAATCCTCAACTCCACAGGCACAGGAGCACTCACGCTCAGGACCGTTTTGAATCTTGCCATAAGCACATCATCATCTGGCTGTTCATTTGTCTTCTCTGTTGTATCCTTTATAATAAACCAATAGGGTGCAAGTTTTTCATGTAGTTGCTAAGATACCTCAATATTTAAGATACCCATAACCCATAGCAGAGTACCTGAGTTCAAGTCCTGGTTTCTTTTCTCCTTCCAACTAATGCACACTCTGGTAGTCAGCAGTGATGGCTCAAGAACTGCCTGTCCATAGGAGACCTAGATAGCATTCCAGTGTCCTAGCTCCAGCCTGGTCCAAGCTTTGTTGTTGGAGGCATTTGGGGAGTGAATCAGTGGACGAAAGATTGTCTCTTCCTATCTATCTATCTATCTATCTATCTATCTATCTATCTATCTATCTATCTATCTACCATCTCTGTCTCTTTCTGCAATGAATAAAGGAATACATAAAATGGCAAATTTAAGCTAATATTTCCCTCAGTTTTGTAAGACTTTATAATAAATTAGCAAGTTGGACAGAAATGTATGTAACGTGGGGACTCATCCACTGTGGGGTGCAGGTTTGTAGGCTTCAATTCTTAATCTATGGCATCTGCACTAACTCTCATAACTGTGTCAAGTTTGAACTTCAGGACAAAAATCATATCTGGAAAATGGAGAAATTAATGAGAAAATAATCTCCTTACTCCCAACACTTAGTGTCAGAAATGGTGGAATAGTTGAAGAAAATGGTTTTTCCCCTTTAGGTCTTTCTGTCTTCTATCCACATAACACCAGGCACCCATCTTGTTATCTTTCCAAACAGTACAATCAGTTCCCCAGATGAACCTAAACCACTGCTCTTCATGGCATGGTCCAAAAAAATGTTCATAGTCCATCCGATGATTTGCATGTGCTTTCATAGTTTCAGGTAAGAAAATTTTACAAGCGATGCTATTTTGATCTATATCACAGGAGAGAAATATGAGATTACACATGACTTTTACAGAAATCCCATTTGATCCTCTGTGATAAACCAAGCTTAACAATCAGTCTCTGACAGGATGGAAGCCCAAGGCAATAAGACAATATAGGCTTAAGAAATGACTAACATAGAAGATATGTCATTGTTGGCTTTTTAGGTAGCATTAAACATTAATGTGAACTCTGCAGAAAAGACGCAGAGATCTCTCCATGCAATGTCACTTGTAATTCTGTCTTTTGCTTTCTTCAACTTCCTCCCTGTATAGAGTGCAAAACAGTTGAAGAAGGCTCATTATTGTTCCCCAGGGAATATTAACACATAACAGGGCTCTGAGTGTATGAGACGAAAAGCCTAGCTTCATGCCACATAAAGTAGTTGAGGGTAAATGAAGTTATGTAATGAAGTCAGCTTGGTTTAAGAGTCCCCTGTCATTAGTCTTCTTGAATACTGTTAGGAATTTCTGGAAAAGCTTGGATACATTTTAAGAATGAAGAATTAATTAAACCAACAGAATAAAAGCTACCTGGTAAAAGCTTAAACTGGCACCCATGTGCCTGTGATAAATTTACCATTAGCCCTCACATACAGCATGGCAAAGTATAGCAGTGTCAGTACATTCCTTTTCTCCCCAACCATGAGTCACCAATAGAATTTGCTATTAGAAATCATAAACAATACAGTGCATTACAACCAAGAACCAATTTTCTCAACTTCTATCTCTACAGTCATTTCTTAATAAAGTTCTTCCATACTTATCTCAATAGCAGTGTCTGTTTTCTAATCTGTACTGTGCAATTAACACCAACTTCAACCCCAATATATTCTCTGCACTTGACTCTTTAGCCTTTTGTTTACCATCATAAAATATTGTTAATGATCACATTGTCTTTCACTAATTGCTATTTGAGGTGATCTTGTTTCTCCAAATATTTTTAACTTCTGGTGAACAAAGAGTATTGAAACTATTTGAGATACATAGTAACTAAAATAGACCTAAGTACCTAACAGTTATACAATTATGTAATCAATAATTAAATTGACCCAAACTTAAATCATGTATTAAAAATAAGATAAAATTGAATTCTTATTTTTTTTCCTCTATGGAACATGAAATGATTCATTAGCAGCCCTAATTTTTCTTTTAAAGATTCCTTTTATCAAAATGATCAGGGAAGTACAATAATCTGGACCAATGGGGTGAGTCATTATAGGAGAGGGAGGCTAAAATGGACTTCCTATTAGTTATTTTTAGTTCTAATTTAAGATTTATATTGGATTAATCAGATTACAATGGAGAAAATCACTCTTCAGCCCCATTTGGAAGAGCTAAATTTAGGACAGGAAGAACACTGGAAATACAAAAACACAAGAATCAGGTCAAAGGTCTCCCCAAGCAAGACTCTTCATGACTGTGCTAATGAAACCCTTACTGTCAGTCACTACCTTCAAAGCACAGCATTAGCACCCCACTCAGAGCAGGATGCTGCTTCTATCTGCCCTGTGATTAGAGACAAGATCATTGGATTGCTACCTGATGACCCCTGTTGCTGACTGAAGCTGTCTGGCTCACTTGTCAACATGTGAGGATTCTTTTGTGAATAACCAGAGTTCCTTCCTCCCCTCCCTGTCTACTTTGCATCACTGACAAATCCCACTTCTCCTCTCTTGAGACAAACATTCTTCCTCCACACTGCCCATCGGGAAGGGTACATTCCAGCCTTCAATAAGCAACAATTGCAAGTGTGTGAGATAAAGCATCCAAGAAAGCCGCTGGAAGTAGGAAAGGACAGAAACAATTTCTGCTTTCTTACGGAGCAATCCTCCCTGACCATCAGCTAGAAAGGATAATCTGGGACACAGCTTACATTTTCATCCAAATGGAGGAGAGCGTGCAGCAGTCCAATTAGAAGCAACGACAATGAGATATTTTTTCCCCTGGTCCTTTCCTCTGGACAGGCTTACATTGGGCTTCCCAGTTCTCTCTCAGCCCAAATTCAGTGAAGTTGTTTTCGCCTCTTTGATTGAGCTGGAGCTTTGGGAAGAGCAGTGAAGTAAGCTGAAATGAAATTGCCAAAGTTATGGTTCTCAAGTAAATGAGATTTTCTCTAATGCTTACCAACTGTCACCAAATCAGATGGATTTTTCTGCTTGAAGTCCCTTGATGCATTAATTTCTCTATTGTCTTGTGATTTCCCTCTGAAAGTAACCCCAGCAGCCATAACAACATAAAAAGAAAATGTATAACATAACTGGTACACTGAAAGACAGTTAGAAATACGCAGTGAGGATAGGGCAGGAGAAAGGTCTTTGGACGAATATGTTGTGGGCTCAGTTTTCAAGTTGGAGGACAATGCACACATTGCTCTACTCAGACCTATCTCAACATGGCATACTATGATAGGTTTGTGTTGGCTGAACCTAGAAATCCTAAGAGTACTCTTTTCGTGATTCATCTACTATCCTGAATTTTGAAAAACCTTTTTAAAGCAGTACAACTACAATATAAAAAGCAGCTAGGGTTCCACATTGTAGCATAGCCATAAAACCACCTCCTGCAATGCTGGCTTTCCCTATGGGCATGGGTTTATGTCCTGGCTGCTCCACTTCTGATCTTGATTACTGCTACTGGCTGGGAAAAGCAGCAAAAGTCAGCCCTGGTACTTGCAGCACTGCTGCTCATGTGAGAGACACAGAAAATGTTCCAAAACTCTGGCTCCCAGTTCAGCCATTGAGGCCATTTGAGGAATAAACCCATAGATGGAAGATCTTTCTCTCCATCTCTCCTTCTTTCTCTATAACTCTGACTTTTAAATAAATAAGTAAATCTTTTTTAAAATAGTCAGCAAAAAGTGGAACAGTATACTGAGTTATGGTTTTTTGTTTGTTCGTTTGTTTGTTTGTTTCCCTATAGGGCTTCCCCTTCCTTCCCAAGACAATAACCCAAAAGAGCTTTCAAAAAGCTATAAGCATGGAGGTACAGAAGTGACCACTCAAAGAATTCTTAGTGATCCTGAACATGGAAGCACCACAATTTACTTTCTCTTACTACATAAATACTATTTCTCCCTAAATACCTGTGATGTAATGTACAGAACAAGAAGATGCCTTTTGGTTTTCTGTAACGTATTCTCATGTTTTCTCATCCCTTCTGGTTTCTTAGGCTAAAAATGAGTATCATTTATAATAGATACACATGTCTTGTTACTCACCATCTCACTGCCCTCATCTTCCTTCCTTCAAAGAACGTTTCAACAGATGTTTTTGAATGTTTTTCTTTTACACATAAGGCACTGTCCTGTCATAGAGAGATCGATAGCAGCAAGAATACTGGCAACATTAGCAAAACACACATATATCATTACCAAAGTGCCAGACATTGTCCTATTCATCTTATGTTTAATGAGTTCCTCTACCTGTTAAGTCAGCCAATCATCTAAATAATACACTACGGGAGATAGGACGTTCAGTTCTAACATATAGATGAGGAAACTTAGGCACAGAGAGGTTAGGTATTTTGCTCATTATCACTTATTTGTGAAGTAGCAGAGATCTGAACCCACATATGCTACAGAAGAAGTCTGTGCTCACAGATCCTTCAAAATCCTTCTGACTTTTAAAACTTAACAAAGGGCTATGAGCAATCGTATTTAAGAAATACTTTATGGATGACTTGGGAGGGAAAGATGCATCTTTTTAAGTCATTTTCTGGTGACTTTTTTGCAAGTTATAAAAACCAAGGATTCAAGGAATTTATTAACAAACAAATTATTAAAGCAAATAAAGGTAAGTGCTAGTGTCTGACCCACACCTGTGTCACTACCGAGCGCAGCTCCTTTATACTTCCCTCGTGTTGTCAATCTTAGCTGAGACTATGAAGATAGTCAAAGCTGCACATTGGTGCCTCCAAACACTGTTAATGCCAGGAGTTCCTTTGTCCAACTTTCTTCTATACTACTTTTTTTCCCCAGATATTTTTTTTTAGGATTCATTTGTTTGTATTGGAAAGACAGATCTACAGGGAAGAGAATCAGTGAGAAAGATTCCCCATATACTTGGTTCATTCCCCAGGTGACCACAAAATTGGGTCAGAGTTGTACTGATCCAAAGACAAGAGCCAGTCACCTCCTCTGGGTTCCCCATATAGGAGCAGAGTCTCAAGTCCTTGAGCCGTCCTCTAGCATTTTCCCAGGCCACAGTCAGGGAGCTGGATGGGAAGTGGAGCAGCTGGGACATGAACTGGTACCCATATGGGATTCTGACACCTGCAAGGGAAGATTAGCCTATTAAGTCATTGCATCAGAACCCCAGATAATTTTATACCTGTATTTATACTTTGCAAAGTATATAAACAGCATTTCATGTACTGACCACTAGTCATCTAAAGTATGAAAAGTGAGAGAAGGCAGCTTCTACTGTCTTATTTCAAAAGTCAAGAAAATCACGTTGAGTTTGGTGACTTGGCTGCTCCAAGTTCTGTTGTTCATCTTGAACCTTGAGCTCCAGTCTGCTTAGAAACATACAGGAGTCTGAATATTTTTGATCCCTTTCACTCATCAAAATGCAACACAGAGCTTTGATGACTTGACTGAAACTAACAGGAACTGTCAGAGCCAGGTCCCACCAGGAGAGTTGAGCTAGTTTTGAAAATGGTCAAGAATGATAATTCTGTCTCAGTTTTCGATGTTGTTCTCTTTGCTACCAAAGAAGCACATTAGCAGTACAAACAACACACATAAAATTAAAGAAGAAAATGCATTTGTCATCTTCTGGTTTCCTTCCTTGAAATGAGAGGTCCATTGGAGGGAGGACTCAGCCACTGTCAGACCTAATTCATAGGTTTGTAGACTCAGAATTGCATAGTAGTTCCCTGGGAACTCCGCTACACCATCATGTTTCACCCTATCACTTTTGTAAGAACTCACAGCACTTGCCGCACTTCTGAGTATTGTCAGTGACAACATCATTGGGTCTGCAGCAGATCTTCCCATGGCTATTGCACTGACAAATACAATCACTAGTATTACATACAGAGGTTCAAAAAATAACATCTTAGGTGGGCAGGGATTCATATGCTGCTTGGAATACTCACATCATGTATCAGAATGCCTAGTTTTGTATCCTGGTTCTGCTTCCAAGTTCAACCTTCTGCCAATGTAAATCCTGGGAGAGAGCAGTTGCTGGCCTACGTACTCAAGTCTCTCTCACCAGGATTTTTTCCTGCTCTATCTCTACCTGATATGGGCATTTTGGAAATGAACCTACAAGATTCATTCACTCATTCTCTCTCTCTCTCTCTCATTCCTTCTCTTCCCACCCCCCCCATTTCAAGTGAAATTAAAATTAACCAATCAACCATTTTAACGCCTTTATAAAGACAGATAAAAATGATATTCATAACAGTTGTCATTAGTGTCTTGTCTAGGCTGGCTATGAAACCATTCAAATTGGCTGTGGGGTTGAACATGACTTTCTCCAACTCTCATATTTCCTAAGCATAAATCTCCTGCTTATAAATTCAAAGAGTTTCTTAATTATACTACAGTATTCAAAGATATTTGAAAAAGACATCCACTGATTTCTCTTGATTTTTGTGAGACCTTGAAGACCTATATTAAAAAACTTGAATTCTCTTTAAAATGTAACTTCAGATGTTACAGACCCATCAGATGTATTAGACATCCACAAAAAGAAGCAAATTATAGGAAGTATGGGAAACAGGCATCTGATTCAGGGGCTAACATGCCTTGTGGACACCAGCATCCCCTACCTTGCAGTACCTACATCCTACCTTAGAGCTCCTGGGTTCAAATTCTAGTTCTACTTTTGGTTCCAGCCTTCTATTGACACACACCTCTGGAGACAGTGTGTGATAGTTCAAGCAGTGAACTGCCACACATTGGAGACCTGGAATGAGTTCTCAATTCCTAGACATTTGGAAAATGAATTCACAAGTGGGATATTTCAGTACCTGTCTATTTCTCTATTTCTCCATTTCTGTTTCTATCTTTCTGGCCCTCAAATAATAAAATAACAGATAAGCAAAGCATTGAAGCTTTCAAAGAAAAGTGAAAAGAAAGAAGTTATAGAAGAAACTGAACTCTAAGAGAAAAGACATGTTGAGGAGGGAAATCTTTTAAGTGTGCCCTAACTGAGCAAATGAAGCTTACACTTTAGATCTGTACCGGGATTAAAGTACTCACATGTTCACCTACATAAATCCATCATGATCCCAAAACGTATGGAAGCCTTGCAAATGGGAAAGACAGGGAGGAGAGGACCCATAACTGACATCAGAAATAGTTCTAAGTGATCTGATCATACTTCCCTTGCAAACAGTAGGGGAGAGAAGCAATGGCGACCAGTGGTTAAGAGCAGGTCAGGATCTGCTCTAACAGACACCAGCGAGAATCTGAAGTTCTGCCATCTTTACGGCAGGCTGAGTATGGCCCATGGAAGGGCCAGTTGGCTACAGCTTGATCTGCTTCCTGTGATTTTGCAAGTAGGTGTGCTGGCAGTGATCCAGGTAGTCATAGGAAGTGTCCAGTGGGTGAACAAGTGATAGAACAGAGATGAAAGTGGAGACAGAAGCAGAGAAGCTATAAAGTGACATAGTTTGAGGGAGCATCCCAACTGGAACTTTTCCAGGGTAGTAAATATTTTGGAGCCCCTAAGTCCAAAAGAAGAATTAAAGAAGGAGACAAGGACAATAAGGCTCACCTGCAAACATGTCTACCATCCTTTCTCTCATTGGATAGCGGATCATAGAAGGAGGCCAGACTTACTGAGTCAGGTAGGGTCTTTTGGAGTGTTGAGATTCAAGCCATTACTAAAAATACAATACGCATGACTGTGTTTATGTTGGAACTCACAAAATATGCAACATTGGAATTGTAATCTTAAGGAAGTTTCAATCTCTGTTATTTGGAAAGGAATGACCATAATATGTTTCTTATTCTTCCATCTCTCCTAATACAATGTTTATTGAATATGTATTATATATAAGAAATGTTGAGAATATATATAAAATCAAATGTTCTAGTGAAAATGGTATTATCTATGACCTTAGCAACCTCACAGCTGTGTCATTGACCAACTAAGAATGAATTTTGTTGTTAAGTGGTAAGTACCCCAAGACAGATAGCCACATGTAGGAAGACACACACACAAAAAAAGGCTATGGAAAGTTGAAGCAAGCTCAATAGATGAACTCCACATGCCTGTTTTTTTAAATTTATCTGAGAGGTAAAGCTACAGAGAAAGAGAAGGAAGAAAATAGAGGGAGAAAAACTGTTCTATAAACTGGTTCACTGGTTCGCTGGTTCACAGCCACAATTGTGGAGCTATTCCAGGAACTTCATCTGGGTCTCCAATGTGCTCGACAGTTGATCAAATACTTGAGCCATCTTCAGTTGCTTTCCCAGGTGCATTAGTAGGGAGCTGAACTGGAATTCCAGGAGCTACAACTCAAACCAGGGTCCATCCGGGATGCTGGCATTGCAGGCAGTGGCTTAACTTATTATGACTCAATGATGGCCCCGAGATCCAGAGGCCTTATTAAGTGAGTTGGCTCTGACAACAAATGAAAGATAGGAGATTGAGTCTGGAGGGACAAGATTAAGTGCCATCTCTCAGGCTCCTTCTTCCTGGTCTAAATCCTCTCTGATTTTCTCCCTGATTTATATATATAAAGAGTTTGTGCCAGCAGGGATTCTGGAGACAGGAGAGAGAGAGAGAGAGAGAGAGAGAGAGAGAGAGAGAGAGAGAGAGAGAGAGAGATGTCTATTCCCTCAGCTCCTTTCTGCCCAGTTTGGCAGTAGTTGTGCTCCTCTTTGAAAGATCACAAAGTGTTTCCAAGTTTCAGCAGGAGAGAAGAACACTTATCCAAAAGAGATATGTACAGCAGCTTACTGCTTGCTGGTTCTGTGGTATACACCTTCCTCACTGGCTTTGTTTTGACCCTTGTCTACAGAGGAGACCCTTCATTTAGCTTCTTCTCTCACCTTTCAGAGTTATCATCTGCTCCCCACCAGGCCTCTGCAGGATGTTGCTTCTAAGCATCATCATGTATGCATAGGAGATGTGAGCTAACACAGCTCATTTAGAGAACTGCTGGAAGCAGAATTCAAGATACAGAAACAGGAGCTCCCACTGGAAAAGATGTAAAGAACCAAGTCACATAGAACCTCCAGTAATACCTGTAAGAGATTCCCCCAAAGTCTCTGCTAATACTACTTAGGGCTATGCATTCAACTTTTCTGGTGATTACCTCGAAGCTACTTAGAATTTTGTATTATTTATGACTTTGCAGGAAATTTCTCAATCTCTTAGTGACAGGATAAAGCTTCGAAATAAATGAGGTGAGACATTGCAGAATACCCTTTGTGCTATCAGGAGAATACCAATTAGCAATGAAAACACAAAGTAGAGTTGAAGAAATATGTTTCCTCCAACAATGTGAACATATCTTAAAGTACTCATCTACTGGTGGACAATGCAGAACTGACTGATCCCCAGAATTAAGCATATGTGCTGTCCTTCACTTAATCTTTAGCCTAGTCAACCACTGAATAATCTTGGGAATGTAAGCCAGATAAGAGAGTCATTGCAAGCCCAGTAACTGATCTCAGAATGCACATTCTTTCCCAATCTCAGAACCTCATACTAGCTGAGATCAGAAGGAAAAAACAAGGGGAAAAGAAAGCAATTTTGAGTATAGCACATTTAATAAAATAACATACTTGCTTTGGGGCTAAATAAAGATGTCCTCCATCCAGTTCTGGATGGACAGATATATTAGGTGAACTAACCTATACCCATTCCCAATCCTTTTTTCCCCTTGTCACCCTTTACTATGAAGAGTAGAAACTTAAATATGCATTTCACCCATTTTCTTCACAGAATAGTCATGTGATTCTGTTCAATGAATTCTAAGTGCAAGTCTGCTATGGGGTTCTGGGAAACCTTTTCTTTTCCGGTATATAGAACAATCTGAATTAGCATCATCATGTTCCCTTTTCATCCTGCCTTACACAGATGAGTTCTCAGGAGCAGCAGCAGCCATCTTTAAGCAGAGATACCAATGAGGAAAGAGAGGACACAAAGCAATCAGGTCCAACATGGCAGTCGCTGAATACGAAAGGAACAATAGCAATGAACCCGCTTCTTCTTACGTCAGATGCTGTTTAGGCTATTTTTACTGCATGTTCTGTACTTACAAGTAAATACATTCTTGACTAACACAGAGAAGTTACTGAAAAGTCACTGAGAGTCTATGCCTATCATTTACTTATTAGAATCAGAGCTTTTATATTTTATTTTGATAATTTTTATGTTAATGTGAGTTTAATGCAAAGGAAACAGGTTCAATGCAGCTCAGAACACAATTCTAGTGCTTTTTAAACATAATAGTACATCTCATTACTGAATACATTTGCCAGGATGATCTTGGTGTGTCTTGCCACAAAAATTAATATTCCTGCATTGGCATTCATTTGACAGAAACAATGTTCTCTTCCTTTGTGGTCCAGTATAGATTCCATAGTGATCATCAAAATAATTTTCTAAAAGACCTTTCCTTGTACTTCCAATAAAACAGCTAAAAATATCTTGGCAGTGTGTTTTGACTTTCTACTTTTGTCTACACCTACAGTGCCATAATACACTTAAATAACAGAACTTGTAACTGTTACTAAAGCACTATGAGGGCAGGGGAGATTGAGGAGGAAGAAGGGAGAAGGAGAGGCAGGAATCCTTACATCTACAAAATTGTGTCATGGAAAATAATAATAATGTCTTTTCTTCTTTAACCCCTTATTATTCTGTCATACTCAGTGGACAAAACTTAAACCATAAGAGACATTCGTTCATCACTTTCCTGTGGGCACCTAAGCTGTTAAATACTACACACTGGTTTCACACTAAGTCACTAACTAAAAGTTGCAAAAGAGCCCTCAGCTCTGTCCAAAAATCAAGCCAGGTGTCTTTAGGTCTTACTTCTCTAATTTTCTTCTTCTTTTCTCAAATTTCTATTCAATCTTCTCCTTCTTCACTCTCATAGATTACTAATAAACTAGACACTGGCAATGTCAGTTACACATCTCTGGCTCCCCTTCCCTTACAACTGGAGAAACACCACTTCTTTGAAATCCTCACTAACCTATGCATAGATGTTTGAGACTGGATGCTCAAGACTCAAAATAATATGAGCCATTGAGTATAATTCAAGCAGTGAGATATCTGCAAATATTAATGTTTTTTCCCGTTCAATGGGTTAGAAAGCAAGTGTTTAAGCTATTGCGCTTTGTCTGCCATGTCTCCTGCTCTGCAGAAAGCCTGAGTGCATCTTCTCAAGTAAAAATTCACAGAGGTGTCATTGAAGCAATACAAAATTCATCTTCATTTTACATGTGAAAAAAGTTAAGATTGTGAGTGGCTAAGTAACTTCCAAAATGGGATACAGCTACTTAGCAGCAAAACCCAAATTCAAATGGAATTCTAAGCAGCATTAAGCAGTATAGGTTAAGTAGTGATCATCATCTCTTGCTAGACTTTCACAGAAACAACTCAATAGGACTGGACTGGACTGGTTCTGTCCTGAGCAATGTGTTATTGAAGGCTGAATGCATTGTTGGTCGGTATATACTGAAAAGTAGACCCTAAAACTTTTATGGGTGTGGTAGACGTTCCTTACAAGGAGAAGGCATTTTCAATATTCACTGTCTTGAGTTCCTTTTATAATTGGACAAGGATGTTGGAAAGATAGCCCTTGGTTCTAAGGATAGACATGCTTGGAGAAGCTGGAACAGCCTAGCTCCTGGCCCTGTGGTCAGGCTGGGGATCAAGCAGGAAGGATCTGGCCCAGGAGCTGTGAATTTGCCAGCCTAAACAGTTGTGAAGTAAACTCTGCTCTCAGTTGTTGTGCTCCAACTAAGAGAGGTTGTGATTCATTAATCGATTATCCATAAGAGACTGATTGCATGTAAACAACTGAGATTGTTAGTGTTCCTTTTATCACTGCTATTGCTACATCCCATAAGTAACAATGTTTACTGTTTATTGTAATTTCTTTAGCACCACACGAGTCATGTGCTGGCAGCATCTATTCCTACATGAAGGTTCTTGATACTCTTTTCATACTCTAACGACACATTGGTATTTTTGTTGCAAGTTCGTTAACTTCACATTGATGAAAGTTTTATTTTTCTCCCCTTTGTGAACTACGTACACTGGCTCTGTATTTCAGGGGATGCATAATGGAAGTGTAGTGGAAACTGATATGTTCAGAGGTGGAGAGAGACAGCAGTATGCCTCTACACACACAAAACAAGGATGGACTCCCAGTGAAATGGCTAAAGGTGTCCTGACAGTAAGATGCTGGACTATCCGACACTGTCCGTGCCTACAGTTGGGAGACACTTCAATGGCAGCATGATGGACTTCAGCATGATGGACTTATAAATGTTCAGGAAAGGCACCATTATAAAAATAAAGGGGAAATCAGTGGGAAGGGAGGGAACATGGGGAGGAGGGGTGGGAAATTCCAGTGCCTATTAAACTGTGTCATAAAACAAAATAAAAAAGAGAGATTTTCTCTTATTTAAGAAGCAGTTTTTTTTCTAAGTGAAAATAACATGTTATTTTAATATTGCATTTGTAAGTACATATGCAAAGAATCTCTGGACTTGCGCATCGTTTTCCCCTAGATCCTACAGTATCTAAAGAAGCAGTCTTAGAGTAGGCGTGATGTAGCAGACTGAGGGAGACATTGTTCTAGCCCCCACCCCCCCCCAAAAAAAAGCATTGCTGTTAAAACAAGCAAAGATCCAGTACATTCTGGAAAAGACATGATAGATTAATAGAAGCATCGAATGGTTTGGGTTTCTGGAAGGTAGAGAAATGTCTCTTAGAACTGATACCCTAAGATCCAGGACTAAAGATGAGGTCATCCCCTTTAGTCTCAAGGTGGGAAAAGACTATTTGTAGGCTGGAATTTGGAATATAAGGTAGAGATCTTCAGTCTGTCCTCTCCTATTCCCTGTAAATTCACTTTCTATTCAGGGGGCCAATATTTTCAATTAATCTTAGTTCTAGGCCAAAAGTGCCCACATTCAGTGAAGCAGATTGTTGGGGCTCTATACATGATCAAACTGTTGTACTTGTTTAAATGTAATGCCAAAGTGGCGAAACAAACAAACAAACAAACATGTTGGTGATGATACTGAGATATAATCTGACTCCAGACATCTTTAATAAAACCCAGTCACTGTATCACTCTATCCCTGGCTCAACTACCTGACTGCTAAACATAAATATCTGGAATCAAGGCATATGTCAAAAACCATTAGCAATTTGTTGTCAAACATGTAAGTGTCTTTGCTTCAAAAGCTCTTAAAAACAGGAAATGGTGTGCAAATAGGGAGGGATCCACAAACAGCATGAGAGAATTATTTGGAATATATTGCAACTAATTATCACAAGACCCTGTACTTGAGAGTAGCCTGTGTTGAACTCCATGGGCCCACAGTCCCATGGAATTCTTCTGGTACATCAAGATCACATCACCGAAGAATGGTCCCCATAACTTCGGCTAAAGGACCTACAGAAAACTACAGTATGTTTTCCTCGTCTCCAGTCACCCTCCTCCTTCTTTGGCAAGACCCTTTCCCACAGTCATTTTCAGAATGCTGAGATCAGCTCTGATGAGCTCCTCTATAAATTGATAAAGCATCTAGCAATGGGAAAAGAGCAAGAAGTCTTGAAGAGGTGAGGAGCGTGCATGAAGCTATGGGAGTGAAAGAGAACAGGAAAAGTGCAGTTGTTGATTTCTTACCCAACAGTACTGGTGATTAACCAGTTCTATAACAAATCACCAAAACAATTATTTCATCATCATCCCTGTTATATTATTTCCTAGGTATGGTTCATCTTTCCCTTTCAAGAGCTGGGGCACTGTATCATTTGGTTTTAAAAACATACTAATAAATACCATATATTGCAAACTTATTTTCATCAACCATGTCTTGAAATAGCTGTTTACTATTTTTGGATAATACAATTAAATACATAAACACTAAACTTAAAAAACATTAAATCTATAGCTTATTCTGGTGAGAGTTGGGAAGTTCCAAATTTGTCATGTTTACAGTCTCTGCTGTTGAGAAAAAACATTCTCCATGAAGAAAGAAAATTTCATGAGGACTAACAAGCATGGTTTTCTTTCTATTAAGTAGTGTGGTACCTTGGAAATGGAAAAAAAAAAAAGAAGGAGTTTTGAAGGACTTACAATGTGTTTCAATGTTTTCTTCATTACTGAATTCAGTATTCAAATACCAAATTTGACATGAGGCGTAAGAGGCTACTAGATGTGTTTGCAGAAAAAGAAAAAAAGAACAGTGGTTAAAAAAAAAATGTGTTAGACTTTTTTCACTTTCTAGAGTATCCATTTTTTTTTGCTTCATCAGTTGCTGTCTCCCTACCACCTGTAGGAAATTGTGGGTTCATTCTTGTTTTCTGCCTCTTCCATTGGTTTGCTTTGATAACCTTTTGTCCGAACATTTCAATTCATCTTACGTAGCAATTGTCTGGGAAGACCCTTGATATGCTAAACCTCATCTGGTTTATAAAAAGTGTCTCCCAACTGGTCATCTATGCCTCAATATTCTCACACCAATATTTGCTATTTGTGCTATTAAGTTAGCACCACTTTGTTATTTATTTCTCTCCCACTGCTCAAATCCTACCACTATACTTCAGACTCTTGTTCCTGGAATTCAAATTTGAATTATGTTTCTATTATGTTTCTGTGCTCCTCTTCTTCAGTTCTGCTTCAAAGTGCTCCACATGTTTCCTCTACCTTTATGTCAGTCATCTGACTCCATTAACCCCTTCCTCTACTTGGTATGTCAGACTTTTGGCATGAGGAGCCAGTGGTGGTGGCGGGAGTTGATTCATTATAATGTTCTATGAAATATCAAGAGAGATCTTCTGGATTATCTTCTGCCACAGTCCTGTTGCCAGAATCTGACCTATTACAGTTGCCTATACTAGGTGATTGGAAACCACTTTTGATCTTATTGCCTGATGCAGCCCAAAGGATATATTCATCAAATACATAGGCACATATCACGTGGCTCTGTTGATATGTTCTAGAAAGGATGCTCGTCCAGCTATATGAGTGAAGCTACCACTTGCCTTCATTTTTGGTGGCTTACCATCATTTATCATGGTTCATTGGAATTTTTATCAGATAGATTGGAGAATTAATTTTTTTTCCCACTTTACTGAGAGAGAGAGAGAATGAGAGAGATTGAAGTCAGGAGTTGGAACTCAATCTGTTTCTCCCACATGACTTGCACCTGCTGCCTCATAGGATTCACAAGCTGTATTAAAAGTGAAGTAGCCAGGACTCAGTTTAGGCACTCTGGTAAGGAGCTTGACCCCTGTACTAACATCTTCCCCATACTGATGAATTAAATGGAAGAAACTAATATAGGCAACATTTACAGATCCCTAAGTATATGCTATGGCTCAAGCTTGTCTGCAAGATCTTTGAAATATCTTTGGAGATAATAGAAATGAAAAACTGTTCTTTCAATTACCAAAAGTTGGAGACTTGGATCTTCGTTGATGGCTTGCTCTGGAAAAACCACCAGAATCAATCATTGATCCAAGTAAATGATAAACTGTATATTGCTAAAGCATTCAAAAATTTCCTAAATTGGGAACAGAGATTGCTGAAGATGTGAATGGCCATGACCTCAAATTGCAAAACAAGCATAGTACAGTCAAATACTATGTACCTCCTCATGACTCACTGCTATTCATGCTATCAAATTCAGAAGTAATTTGTCACTTTTGGACCAGTCTGAATATAACTTGACCTTGACCAATGATGTCCTTCCTACACATAGAGTTTACATGGAATGTCTTGGACTCAGGACAAAGACATTCGTGTACTTTGATAACATTTTTCTGGTGGAGATCAAAAGGTAGAGTTGGGACTTTCCCTGGAGGACTGATGGCTTCCACTCTCAACCATCATAGGAAGTGTCTGCTCCCAAAACAATATAGATTAGAGATAGGCATTTAAGTAACTTATACTTTGGGAAGATAAGTACATAAACAAACAGCTATTAAAATAAATAATTATAAGCAATAGCAGAACTGGATTATCATTATTTTCATCATAAATTTAGCTGCCTAAACTTGTTTAGTCTGAAATCCTGTGATCTAATTCCACAGGAAAAAAAAAAACATATAATCTACACAAAGGACCTTCCTAGCTAGAAAGAGACTGCTTTATTCTGAATAAGAGTTTCCAAGTTGGTAGAAAGCATTCTAAGTTGAAACAAGTTAGAGCCTAGGGTGAAGAGCCCAGTCAAATGGAGAAAAACAAAAGCAGTAATTGTTTTTACTCTCAAAATCTTTTATGAAGAAAGCCAATCTAAACAGTGAAGTATGTGTATTGATGCAGCTGGAGGCTCTTGCAGGTGTTACGTGGCAGGTTATTATCTGGCCAGCTCAGGGTACTTCTTCAAGGAAAGGTCTGTATCTGATGCTCTCCCACTCCTGCTGCTCAAAACATTCACATGGAGCCTCCACTAGTTATCAGATTTCTATTACCACATCATCAAAATGCAGACATTTTCCGCCACATATCTGGAATAAATTTACTTTTTCAATTTTTATTAATTATTGTTCATATTTATGGTCTTCACTGTGATAATTCATCACATGTACATATTGATCAAAGAAGGATGATCAACATTTCGCCTTCTTCAATATTACCTTAAGGTTGGATGCTTGGAGTTTCTGTATTATATACTAGGGTGTTGTGAACTATAGTCTCCCATTGTGCAATGGAAATAGGGACCTTATTCCTTAAATCTAACTTTGATTTGTTACTCATCATTTATCTATTTTGGTTATCTTTTCAAAAAAAAAAAAAACAGCTTTCCATTTACTTGATCAGTTATAATTGTTTTTGGTTTAGATTTTATTGATCTCTGTTCTGGTTCTTACATTCCTTGCCCCCTAAATTCAGGTTTTTTTCTTGCCTTGACTTGCATTGTTTTCTTTTTTTAATTATGTATTTTTATTTGAAAGGTAGATTTTGACAGAGAAGGAGAGACGTACAGAGAGAGATCTTTCATCTGCTGCTTCTTTCCCCAAATAGCTGCAATGGCAGAGCTGGAGCTACTCTGAAGCCAGGAGCTTCTTCTCAGCCTCCCACAGAGATGCAGTCTTAAGGCCTTGGGCCATCCTCTAATGCTTTCTCAGGCCATAATCAGGGAGCTATACTGGAATTGGTAAGCCAATTGGTAAGCCAAACAGCACTATATGGGATGCCATTGCCTGCAGGCAGAGGTATAGCCTGATGTGCCACCATGCCAGCCCCCACCTTTAGTACACTACTAAAGCTTTCCTTCAGTCTATCGCCTGGAAATAGGCTCATCCCTTTGTTGTTCTGGTTACTCTGTCTATGGTGAGTCCAAGGCCTCTCCATTTATCCAACTTGGATCCCTCCAGGGAATTTGATTTTGCAACATTACTTGATTCCAAGGCAAATAAATCCACTAGTACTGCTTAGGAAACCAACACCTCCGACAGTGACATAATCACCCCTAACTTTAGGGCAGAGACTCCCGGAAAACATTTGGTATTGTTCTTCCACCACTGAACAGATCCTAATTGATGTCAGGTCTGTAATAACATAAAATAATTGTATTAGTCCAATATTCAGACCACAAAAGCCTGCTAAGCATTACACCTGGGGATTGTTACTTTCATTCCACAAATGTGTCTCTCTTTGCTTTTCCTCTTGTTGCTGCCAAATGTTACTCTCCCGTCCAAAGCTAATGGATGATGGTTCCATTTCATCTACTCTCAGCAGCTGTGGCCATCATCTAAATGAATATATGAATTGAATTAATGTGCAATGAGTGTCCACAGTGTCCTGAACTATATTAAAATTGAGGATTGATGGCCCTGAGGAATAAGTTCCTATTTTCTTTGAAGCTCAAAATCTGTGCAAAGAATAGATTAAAACTGTCTAGTATGTAGTTCACCTTCCCACTGTGAACTAGAAAGATGACTAATTCATATGCATATTTTACTTTGGTTTCAAGATTTGTTTTTGTACAAAACTGTACAGGTGTGGATGGAATGTTGGAGAATTCATAAAACCTCAATCAAAGTAGCAGTCACGATGTGAAACTCAGATTCTGTCAGGAAGCATTCAGTATTTGCTTCATAGTTTATTTCAGATTGAAGAGGGTTATCCGGGTCAGGGTAAGAGGACCCATAGGACATAGAAGCCATGCTCTCAGCGTCTATGCAGAGATGGGAGTGACTGGACTCTTTCCCAAAGCAGTGGTATGATCAAGGAAAGTCAGAGCCCAAGTGTAAAATCCCAGACAGTGCCAGCAAAAATCATTACCACTATGAGATTGAGACATGATTAGCAGGTGCATGTTAAATAGAGTCAGCTGACACTGGAAAACTGTCAATGGCTGAGCTAGGAAGGAGGGATACTGCCACTGCTGGAGCAGTGAAGTTGAAAGCAAAGGGAGGGGAGAAGATTTACGTTGAGCCCTCTCCTCCGACCCTTCAATGAGGAAAACCTAACAAGATCCCCAAGGACAGTGAAGTCCATGTGATGTAGTCCGTAGACATCATGCCAAAATGGAATGAGAGTGAATGTGGGGAAAGGCCAGCATGAAGGACCAGCACCATCATTATCTGGATCGAGGCAAAATACTCTATTGAGTTCTTTTCATGCTCTAAGACATACTTCTCAAAAGGTTTTCCTGAAGAGGCCACTAGATTGGCGAGTGGTAGGAAGGAATTACATGTGCCTAAATTCATTTTGGAAAAACTGGATGGGGCCCAGCATTGTGTCATAGAGGGGAAAGCCACCACCCATGACACCAGCATCCCATATAGGTGCCAGTTCATGTTCCAGCTGCTCCACTTCTGATCCATCTCTCTGTTAATGACTTGGGAAATGTTGCAGAGGATAGCTCAAGTGTTGTGGATCCCTGGCATTCACTGGGAAGATCTGGATAAAGGACCTGTCTCTTGATTTGATCCAGTCTAGCCCTGGCCACTCCAGACATCTGAAGTGTGACCCAGCAGATGTAAGATCTTTTTTTGTCTCTTCCTCTCTTTCCATAACTCCTTCAAATAAATAAATCTTCTTAAAATTTTTAATTGGATTAACATATCAGATTCTGAATCAACACTTTAATAAGTCTCATTACTCCAGGAATTGTTAAAGCTACAATATTTGCACAATAATTTTTTTCAGCCACTGACTGGGGAAAACTATAAAGAACACAGCCCTGGCCAGGTGTTAGGAATGCCGTGGTGAATTGGAAGAGCTCTATACCTACAGTATAATCATCCCTAATTACGGGGCTACATTCTGAGAAAAGTATCATTATAACATCAGAACGTATGCACAGAAATCAGGATGTTATAGCTTACTACACACCTAGGCTATGTGATCTAGCCACCACAATACAAGGCACACCATTGGCCAAAACACTGTTAGCAGCACGTGACTGTGCTTACAAACAAGTAGGGTGCCAACAACCAAAAAGCAAATTAAGTACAATGTTTGTGATGAATCTTCAAGATAGAAATAAGATCTTGCTATTTGGCTTTGGAGATCTTTGCTTCTGAAAAACAGAGTCCGAGCAACCTCCAGGAAAGGGCACTATACACTTCTTTCAGTGAACGGCTCTGTATTTTGATCTGAAACTTACATAATTAGCTACTGATTACCTAATTTTTGAAGATAGCTTTTCACTCTGGTGACCCTGGATAGTTTGATCTAAGAGTAAATATTTCTGATATTTATGCAAATGGGCAATGGGAAAATAACATAAGAAAAGGGAAGTAATGTTTTAGCAAGCTAGCATGTTTTTTTCATACAACAGACTTTTTTCTTGGGGAATCTGTCCTTAAGCAAGATGAATCTGTAACTGAAATGACCATTGGGCTGGACATAAGGGAAGAATATACACTTGCTTACCAGGTTTTAACATTCACAGTGGGTAGAAAAGCTGATAAAAGAGGAGAAATTCTGTTTAGAAGATGGAGGTGAGGATAATTTATTCAAAATACACACCTGAATTTCTGTTACCAAGTTGTTTTTTTTTTAACAGAAAATTGTGTGTCCAGTGTTTGCAGTTGCTATGTGTTGCACCTCCACCTCAGTTGTTCCAGCTGACTCAAGGGGCTAACAAGAGCCGCATCTGCCATATACATACAGTGGCTACAGCTTTTATTGTTACTGGATGACTTCTACAACATGCTGTTTGACTACCAACACTGCCTATTGCCAGTGTGCATGCCCAGAGCAGTCCCAGTGAAGCGACCCCAGATCACAGTCCTTTTGGTCCAGTGTGTCAAAACCACTATACCTGTGAAGCTCTTTGCCTACTCTACAGCCATTGCCACCAGCTCAACTAGGATCAAGTTAAAGAGCAATGAACTACAGACCATAAAGACAGAGCTAATGCAGATCAAGTCCACCATCAATGCCCTGCTAGAACATTTAGAGCAGATTGTGAAGGAGAAAAAGGCTAACCCACATGGCAAGAAGAAGGGCGACAAGCAGCAGTGACAGTGGTAGTGACAGCAGTAGCAGCAGTCAGCCGCTGGTCACCCAAGAGGACCCAACTTCTGTGATAGGCACACCCTAGGGAGAAGCCCAGGTTTGAGATGCCAGTGATTAGGAGAGACTGCTGATGCCTAGTGAGGAAGAGCTGGAGCACAGCCAGGACACAGATGCAGAGGACACAGCCTTGCAGTAAACAGTCTGACAGGAACAATGACTACCAGCAGAAAAAGGGCATCACTGCCAGGCCTCAAGCCAGGCACCCATTCCTGAATGCCAAACCCCAGCAGGTACCAAAGGAAAGCTGGCAGCAGGCACCTCCATCCCCACACACATGCCAGCTATGTTCTCTGCAGGTGCTGCCCTATGCCTTCCCCATGCCTCCTCCCAGTCAACACTGCCCAGGCCAGAGTGAAGAGCATGGAAGGTTCCCCACACTCTGTCTCCCCTCCCCAAGACACTTCCAGCCTTGGTGCTGTCCAGTTGGTTTGGAGGTAGGGGGAGTCCCAGAGAGAGGATCCTTACAATAAAGACATTGGATCCCAACCAACAGGAAAAAAAAAATTACATGACCCCAACTGTTGTGAGGGTAGTCTGCTAAAGACGTCCCACTGCTCCTTCCGAGCCCCACCCCTTGTTTGCACTCTTGAGTGATTTGTGCCAGAGGATCCTGTAAATTAAGCCAAGGTCAACTATCTAAACTATTCTGCAGCCTCTCTCTTGTTTCCCTCAACCAGTCATGAACTCATCCTAAATAGCCTTCCCAGAGTTGTGATTCTGTAGCTTCATAGAAAACTGGGAATCAGGAGGGATCTGGAAGAAATCACCCAAGTTGATGGCAGAGGAGGAAAGATACCATCAGCCTCTGTAGTGCTCTTTTTACCAATCTTCCCATTGTGCTCCTCTGAGAACTATCTGTATTAGCTCATTTAGAAGTCTTCATTTTCAAAAAGGATGTATGTGTAGAAAAGCTTATTGAGTTAACTCTTTGTAATTCATACGTAGAAGATGCTAAGCTTTTACAGTCATCAATCTCAATGATCCTGTGTTCAACATTGATCCAAACAACAGCATTGAATATCTAGAAAAAAAACCTAAACATGTGAATTTACAAAACCAGCACTCAGTAAGATCTTTAAAATGAGAAGAAAGAATACAATTCTTAGAGAACTTTTGCCCTGTGATGGGAATGGTTAAACATAGCATTGAATATTATGGTTTTTACTATGCTGTCATTTATCTTTATTTATCTTTACAGTAATCTTTTGGCCTGAATAAAATATTGGGAACTCTATTTTATCAGTAAAGAAATTGAAGTCCAGGAATGTTAAGGGTCTTGCTCAATGCCTAACAGTTATTAAGTTGTATCATGAAGGCTTGATAGCTTTCTAATTGGCAAGTTTAGAACTTTTCTACTTTATTGTCTATTTTACCTACTACTTCACATTTTATTATTTCTGAAATTATTAAAATTTTAACATTAGTTTATGGCCTACTCATCATAGAACTCTATAGTGCCATTTATATTCTAAAACATAGTGTTGTCTAGAATTTGTTAGATGACAAAACAAGCTACAAAATTAAACTTTTATTCCATTTCTATAAAGGTGATATATAAGATTTTAATTTTCTGCCACTTGTTATAAATTTGACCTGTGGTCTATAAAATTACCATCCATTGATTTCTTGAAAAACTGTATATTCTGTACAACGAGGGTTTGGTTTTTGCTGCTTTTTTTTTTTAAGGATTTATTTTTATTATTTTCTCATTGGAAAGGCAGATATACAGAGAGGAGAGACAGAGAGGAAGATCCTCCGTCCGATGATTCACTCCCCAAGTGAGCGCAACGGCCCATGCTATGCCGATCCCGAAGCCAGGAGCCTCTTCCGGGTCTCCCACACGGGTGCAGGGTCCCAAAGCTTTGGGCTGTCCTCTGCTGCTTTCCCGGGCCACAGGCAGGGAGCTGGAAAGGAAGCGGGGCTGCCGGGATTAGAACCAGTGCCCACATGGGATCCCGGGCGTGCAAGGTGAGGACCTTAACCACTTGCGCCTCCGTGCCGGGCCCGGGTTTGGTTTTTGGAAGGACCAAATAGTACATCATTATTGATTATTGTCTTTTCTTAAAAGCTATTGAGAATGTGGATCCTCTCCTAAATGGGCAGTCAGATGTAACACTTTAATTCATTTTGAAAATTCAGACTGTGCCTTAGCTAACTACAACACAGTCTACTTTCAAAATATCAGTGTATTTTTTCAGTCATAGTAAATACCAAATAAGAAAATATTACTCCAAGCATTAGCTCTTATAGTGGCTCCATCTTCATGGGAGAGAATAGAAGCTGTCTTCCCTCCAGGGCTTAAAAGAATATACCAGTATCTTCTTGAGTTTAGTTTGTGCTTTCCAAAATGACAAAGGGAAATACTGGCAAACCAGAAGGAAAATACAGAGTCATGGTGGGGGGGCAGGAGGGGACAGGTTCTTCTTAGAAAACATCATGCCAAATGCTTTATGCACCTATTTCTAACTCTAGGCATGCATCAAACAGCGGACCAATTTCATGTAATTGCCATATTCTAAGGGTTTCAGAGGGAAGTTAGCAAACATAAATGGGAAACTCAAGTAACCTCAGGGCCACACTAAAACAGTTCTAGACTTAGGTTGCAGGTTTAAAATTGGTGAGAATGAGTAAACAGTAAGGCCATTGGGGTGAACTGAGCAGCCGCCATTATAATTAATGATCCACATGCAGTCAAATAATATCATCTACCGCCCTGGGAGGGAACAATACTTGCCTACCAGGGAAAATTTTGGAACTTCAAGTGCTTATAAGTCTTTAACATATAAATCTATGTCTTAAGAAGGCCAGATTTCTACAGTATTTTTGATGAACTGATTGCTGTGGGAAGTCATTTTAATTACTTTTTAGTCTTTAATAACATGTTATCAAAGGTTTCCTTTAAACATCATCCCATGACTATCAAGGAGCTTCAGGCCCCACATCTGTGTACAGTCACCTCTAATAAGGCTAAAGAAACTTAACTCCATAAGCTCTAAACAAGCATAACTTGTAAGTTGATCAAACCTATCAGAGCCAGAGATCTGATCATTAGAGTCTTGAGAGGCACAATCTTCTTTGGAAGGTTATTGTAATAACATGATGAAATAAGATCTCTTAGGAAATAAAAAGCACATGAGGAAGTAGTTGGACTCATGAAGACAACAGAAAGAATATTTGATGAAAAGTATAAATAGAAGTAAAACACAGAACCAATTACAGGAAACTAAAATCTTTAAGTTTAAATTATCAGATGAAAGTGGCTGATAGACATTAGTATTCAGTTTTAATTTAGATGAGAATTTTGTTTCCCTGGGAGTTTTAGCTTTATCTGCATAACTGATTCTGATTCCATCTGCCTGTTTTTAGTGGTAACAGATCAGACAGCTGAGCCTGTTTACAAGCTCCTGCAGAGCCTTATTTAGAACTCAAGATTGGGCTTGGCTCAATTGTCTATCCTCTTCTTGCAAATGCTGAGGTCCCATACAGACACCATTTCGTGTACCAGCTGCTCCACTTTCCATACAGCTGCCCTGCTTGTAGCCTGGGAGAGAGGCGGAGGATGGCCCAGGGCCTGGCAATCCTGCACCCACATGAGGGACTCAGAGGAGGCCCCCTGCTGCTGACTTCAGAGCAGCTCAGCTCCAGCCATCATGGCTATTTGGGGAGTGAACCAGCAGATGGAAAATCTCCCTGTCTCTCCTTCTCCCTGTAAATCTGCCTTTCCAATAAAAATAAGAGACAGCTTATAACATTTTTTCATGAGACAGTCTATGACATGTTTCTGCTAAGATGCGCCAAATGCAAGGTCAACAACCACCTTCCTACACAGTAGGTTCTGCAACTTTTAATTTCTGCCAAAATCTTGTATACCTCTTTAAATTAAGGCTTTAAAGATTAATAATGCTCTACCATTCTAGTTCTAGAGAAATGCATTTTATTCTTTTATAGGTAGCCAAAACCAACAATAAAAAAGGAAATGACTCATTTCAGAAAAGTAAAGCTAGGTCATTTGTATTTGTCTTCTTATTTTCAATGATTGATGGGTACCCTTTATTTTAAGAGAATGTCTTTTTCGTTTCTTGAAGTTAATTTCATATGTTCCAGATGTAATGCTTTATTTTCAATTAATCTAAGACCTGAGAACATTAATTATCCCAGCCTCGAGTCAAACTAAAACACTGGTTACAGACATTTAAACTTTGACCCCAAAAAGTAGTTACTCTTCAACATGATTCATTTTGTTTTTTCCTTCAGTAGTCTAATCTTTCAACCCTTTCCAGACAACCTATAATTCTGCTCTTTTGCCCTCTCTAAAATTACCCAAGTGCTGTTTGCCTTCAAGCAAGAGTTATTACTCTAATGGCAGAAGCAGTGAAGGTCAGCTGAAAGCTTCAGGTCTGATGGCTGGGGGCAGGGGATTCCTGACAAATTTCAGCATTCTCTGAAAATAATGATTGGTTTCAGTAGCTTGATGACAAGCAAACTACTATCCCATATAGCAAAGAAGGCTGTTTCTCCACTGGGAAAAATTCATTTGCCCAGTGTCTGTGGACCTTGGTCCTAACTAACTATGGGAAAGATGAACAGGAATGGCTACGTAACACCATAGACAGGACATTAAACAATAGCAGCTCTAGGAGTTGGTGTACTGGTTACCATGGCTCCCCTTTAAGTGCACAGAGTGTTTGTTCCTCAGGCAAAATCTTTCCCTGGCTTTCCTAAGGAATGTACAATGCAGGTGCCTGTGTCTAATCCATCATGAAATCTCTTTGGACTTGCCTTCCTAACTTCTCTTTGAAGATGTATCACAGAGGCCAGCATTGCACAATAAGCTGCTACTTGCCACTCTGGCATCTCATGTTAGAGTGTTGGTTCAAGTCCAGTCTACTGCACTTGTGATCCAGGTTTCTTCTAGTTCAACTGGGGAAGCAGTAGGTCCAAGAGCCCCTGCCATTCAGGTGAGAGGGACCAGAAGTCATTTGCAGGGTAAACAAACAGACTGAAGATACTGTGAGCTCTCTCTCTCTCTCTCTTTCTCTCCCTGCCATCCCAACTTTCAAATAAACAAACTAGGTTCATACATTCTTAAATTTTGTGACTTAGAAATTCACTCTGCCATCTAGGAATAATTCCATTACCTGAGAGCTGTATGCCTGTGGGTCTCCCTGCTTCCCCAGGTGGATCATCAAAAATCAGGAACATAGATGGGACTCGGGATGAGAGTGAGAGGTACCAGAGATTGGTGTGTAGGCTTTTGGCTCGATGTCATTTCCACAGCAAGATCAGGGCAGACAGCCTTTCCTTCAGTATTCTCTAGCTTCACTTGTGATTAGCGCTTTAATAGTTTACAGAATTTTTCCCTTCTAATTGCATGCCTTAAAATGCAAAAGTGAGCTTCATCATGGGTGTGACACTGTATCTGTGGATAAATTCACAAATGCCTGTCAATATGGTCCTCTCAATTTTCAGACTCCAGGGAATAAAAATAAGGAAAAGAAGGAGCAAAAGGGCACTCAGTAAGGAATTTAGACTATCATAGATGTGACTCCTGAGACTTTGCAGTTGCCATTATAATAATTATTCAAGTAAAGAACAACAGGAATTTTATCTGCTCTATGCCATCTAATTTCAATTTCAATTTCTGGAGTTACAACTGCTCACAAAGCACTGACTGATCACCCCTGAATACCTATGGATGTGTGTCAAAGAGAAATGATTTCTGCTTTCAAACGGTGTGAAAAGTGTCCAATTCTCCAACAAAACCTTTACAGATCTATCCATTCCTTGGCCCCTATGTGTCATTTTCTTAGGGGGTGATACAGGCTATCTTGCAACATTTGTGTGAAATCATGGTCTCAACTTTTTATGTTACTCTTTTTCTGTTATTTTTAATTTACTTTTTTCATTTTATTTGAAGATGGTGAGGGAGAGGGAGAGAGTCTTTCTTCCTCTGGCTCACTGCAAATGTCCACAACACCCAGGGGTGGGCCTGGCAAAACCCACGAACCTGAAACTTCACCTGAGTGTATCACATGGAAGGCAGGGACACAGGTGTTTGAGTTAGTACCTGCTATTTCTCAAGGTGCACATTAGCAAGAAACTGGATATGGAACCAAGGAGTCAGCACTTAGATTTGGTACACCAGCAACCAAAGTGGAAACCTCACCACGGTGTCAAGCTCTTCTTCCCAGAAATCTCACCTTATTCTTAACAAATGTCTTCAAAGAATCATTCCTTCTTAAATCCATTTCCAATCTTCCCTATTTTTCTTCTGTTCAACTTTTCTTGTTTCTTCATCCTTTCTTTATATCTCTCATTCAAACACATGGACAAATTAAATGACTTATATGTGCAAAAGCTATTTGGCTTTACTTTTTGTCCTCACCTTTAGGTAAATATTCTGTTCAACACTGATTTACTTTATAGCACTGTGCTGGAATGTACATACCCAGAATGCACACAAAGCCAAGTTATTTTTTTAAATACTAGGTCATTAACTCACTAATTGCTATTCTTATTTAGAGCAACTTCTGCAGACTTGAAGCTCATAATTTAGCCTGACTTTCTTAAATAAGCGTCTGTCTCATTTTTCTTCCATTATTCAGACTTGCTTTGTCCACTTCTTCATCCTTCTATTTATTAATCACTTCTCCTTGTTTTCCTCAAACTTAGATTAAATTTCTTAGTAAAAATCTTCCCAATATTAAATCAGCACTTTATATGGGCCAAAAGACACAATTATTCACTTTGTGCTGAGAATTTGCCAACTAGTCACAGTAACATCTGCTTCCAAAACAAAGTCAGACATTACGTTTTTGATTTTTATATTCTAGGTTTTGGCTTCCTCAGAAGCTCCAGATTTATGACTCCATTACTATGATTTGGTCTCTTCTTCATCTTTGTTTTGTTGACCCTTCCATTTATTTGCTGATACAATTACTTGCCTTCAAAAATAGAAATAAATCTGCCCAAGCTTGGGATGGAATTATAATTTATTCCTTCAGCCGACTTCCTAGATTAGTTTCTCACTTTTCTTTAAGAGTAGAGGATGACTTCACATCATCTCTTTGTCCTTGCTTGTCTGGTAGAGTCAACCTCCTTCAGTAATTTGCTAAGAGTTAAATAGCACTGGCTCCACACATTTTTCAGACACTTCATAAATTCTGTAGTGGTTCCCTAAGGTTTATTCAGTGACTAATCACATGAAGCTTTCTAGAATTTCTGAAGAAAGATATGTAGCCATTATTAAATCACATTAATTCATCTAATTATTGCCAGCAGTCTCATGCATATGTACTACCATCCCTATTTTACAAACAAAAAATTGACCAACTTACAGGTGAAGCAATTCTACAAATTGCAAAGCTGTTAAACATCCAAGACAAAAATAGTGCCCAAGTTGACCTGACCTTAAAGTACTGTTTTGTCCATAGAGTATTGTATTTTCCTGTCTCTAAATAAATTCTGTTCTTTCAAGAAATAGAACAGGACCTACCAATCCACTTTACCCCCACATCCAAATACTGGGTAAATAATACTCTCTTTCTTTGTAAATAACCACCAAGTATCACTATTTCTCTCAAGAGAGCTGGAACAAGCAATCATGCCATGAATGTTCATGCTAGGACCTATAAAAGCATATTTTCTTTAATTCCTAGAATCTATTTAGATCTCTAGCCAAACAGCCTTCAGAATTTAATATTACCATTCTTTAGCTCTAATATCTAGAAAAATGTATTAGTCTGTTATGCTGTGTTGTTGATTCTGAGCACATAGTAAGCTTTCTGAAGCAGCAATCAACCATCAGAAAGCAAACATATTTATATTAAATATAAATGTGTAGCTCTTCTAACATTAAATAATTAAATATGTATTTTAGAACATCTGGAGTTCCAGCTACATAGCATCATTTTCTCCCAACTGTTAGGCATTTAAGTTCTGTCTGTCACCATCTCTGGTTTTTTTCTATAAAGAATTTCTTGGTGATACTTCTTTTTGTCTATGCCTATAAACCTGGTCCATGGATTCTTTCATTCATTTGTTGCTATACAGCCTTGCTAAATTCAGTTTCTCTGCCTCTACTGCATCCAACATACCATAACAGCCAGACTAATCTTTCAAAGTTTTATTTTCATCCTTTTACCCTTTTTTACAAACATTTGCAGTGGCTCTATCTATATAATCAAATATATAATTTTTTCCCTAACTGTTGAACTCTCTGAAATCAAGCCCTACTGCCATCAAACTCCTATCTTGCTCCTTCCCAGCACAGAACCACCACCCTGCTAAAGCCAGTTGTCACTCTGGGTTCCTTGGGCATCTGATTGCATGGACTAACCCCTAATCCTAAAACCATAAGGAAGCCTTAATCTGGGGTTTTCTTCACAACCTATTCATATTGTGATATATGAATGTGGAAGTGATAGAATGAGCTGCTAGTGGATAAAGAGTAAAGACCAGCATGGCATCAGAGAAACTGTAAAAGATGCAAAGAATGGGTGAAATTTTGCTATCACAGGAACTGAATTTCAGGAAATGACCTAGGAGGGCTGAATAGGAAGAGAGAAGGATAGGAAATGATAAGTAACACTTAAACCTGTGTTCTCTTTCCTGGAACAAGAGTCTCAGAAAAATGATTCATGACATTATGTTTAAAATGTTTTTGTTTCAATTTTATTTGGAAGTGAGAGAGAGATCCACTAGTTCATTCCCAGAATACCCACAAACACTTGGGTTGGGCCAGTTCAAGCAAAGAGCCAAGAAGGTTTAGGTCTCTTACATGGGTGGCATGAATCTAAGTACCCAGGTGTAGATTAGCAGGAAGCTGGACAGAAAGTGAAGGAGCTGGAATTTGAACTAGGCACTTAGATAGAGGATGTGAGTTCATGACTTGCTGTGCCAAACACCCACCCAATGACACCGTTTCTAAGACTTGGGCAAGACATTGGAGATCATTCAGGGTCAATGAATTAAATGCAAATTTTCTAATCTTTTTATATAAAAGCACTGACTCTGAGTCCAAAATCCAAGATACACTACAGGAGTTAGTCATGAGAAAAAGTGGTGGCCAATACCAGTCATGTAAATAAGTTCTTTAGAGCTACTGTCTTCAAACTGACCAATCTCAAGCCCACAAAGGAAAGCCTAAGGGACAACACCCATGGACATTAACAAAGATGATTCTGAGGCTCCTCTATGCCACCCATAGAGTTTGCACCCTGTTGTTTGCCTTTGAATTTCTGTTCTAATTCCACTGATGCCTTTAATCTCCATGAATGGGTAATACATTGCTTTTTATATTGTGCATTTTGCTTCACTTCCTCATTGGGTTTCATATGGGTTTCATAGTCTCTCCTAGAAATAACTATTTTTGACCTATGATCACTCTCAAAAGAAAATTAGAAAATACCTCAACAAAGACATGATGCAGGAAATTATGTAGAATTTAATTGTAGAAAAAGAGACATGTAGGCCTATAATGCCTCTAAAGTAAGTCCTCACTTGCCATCACAGAGTGGCAATGGGCAGGAGGACTCTGTGAGCAAGAGAGAATGGGGCAATAGGAGATAAAGATAAAAAGGGTTTATACAATTTGAAGCCCAATTTCAGGACCTTGACTTTTTCCCTAGGTTTACAGGAAATCCTTGCAATGTTTTGAGCAGAGAATTAAGTTGCAAAAAGTTCTTGAAATTTCAATGATTGGAAGCAGACTCTGGGTCAAAATTAAAGACAAAGAGCAGTATAGCATCAGGGTGAGAGGTGATTTTGACTAAAGAAGGGTCATATTCTTGATGAATTTAAAATTAGACATGCAGGTGAAATTGTTGTGGGGTACAAGAAATCTTAAGTGTCATGACTCCAAGATTCTTATCCCATATGTAAGAAAAGCTGTTATGGAAAACTGAGATAGGAAAGTTTTAAAGTAGAAGATAGAACTTTGTGTAGGGATATACTGAGCTTGATAAAACTATGAAAATTCATCCAAAAGTTTGTGTGATGGGGCCAGCATTGTGGTGCCCTGAGTTACACAACTATTTGGGATGTCAAGAACTAACACTAGCGTCCCTGAGATAAAGTCCCATCTCTCTTTGCAGTCCATCTTCCTACTGTTGTGCCTGATAGGCACCTGGTGATAGCCATGTACTTGGATTCCTACTACTCATGATGTTCATATAGTTCCTGGCTCCTGGCTTCAGTCTGGCATAGCTTTGGGAATTTAGAGAATGAACAAGCAAGTGGAAGGTCTCTTCCCTTACCACTCCTGCTCCCTCCTGTCTCTCTCTCTCTTCCTTTCTCCCTCAACCACTCTGCCTAAATGAAACTTCAGAAAAAAAAAGAGTCAATTAATCAGTCTTTGGAAAAAGACAAATATACACTGCTTTTAATTTTCATAAATGTTTTTAAGCCACCTCATTTTAGATCTCCAAATGACAATGTCAAGAAGGGCATTTGGATATCTGAGTCTAGAGTTTTGGAGAAAGATCAGGCAACAACCCCTCACATTTAACAATAAAATTTTTTGCAAAGATATGTAAAATTTGTCTACAATAGAAAAACAAATATCTTTCAACAGATGTTCTAAAAGTGAATATCTATGTAGATAAAGTAAACCTAGTTGCCTATCTTACACTCTGCCTACACATTAATTTGAAATGGATCATAAATCTATCATAAAGATTACAAGAGCTAAAAGAAAACATGGGAGGACTTCTACAATACTCAGAAGTAAAATAAGATTTCTTAGATCAGAAAACAATTATGTAGGATGGGAAAACTGATACCCAAACTTTACAAAGATGTGAAAGGCTCTGCTCTTAAAAACTGATAACAGCTTAACAGTCTCAGGATAAAAAAAAATTGTAACATTGATAAAAGACATTCATGCAAAATATATAAAGATCTCTTAAAATTGAATTGACAATTCCATTTTTAAATGGGCAAAAGTCTTAAATAATCATTTCATAAAAGAAGATATAAGAATAATGAACAGAAGTCTGAAAATGTGCTCACTAGTTATCAGGAACATAAAGTTACAACAACTACAGGGTACAGTTTCTAACTTATTGGAAAGGCTCAAATCAAGTGTGTTAGAAGACGCAGATGGGGAAAGGGGGATGTTGATAAAAGAATACCAGGTTATAGTTAGGCTTGAAGAGTAAGCTTTAATGATCCATAGCATTGTATGGTGACTGTAGGTAATGAGATTATAAGTACGCTTCAAAAGTCGTAAAATATTTCCACGTATGTTTCAAGATTGCTAAAAGATTTTAATGTTTTCATTATGCACACACAAAAATGTAAGCTAGTGAATATATTAATTAGCTTCATTTTTTTCTAAAATGTGTCAAAATGTTACATTGTGCCCTATACATATAGGCAACTACCATTTAGCAATCAAAAACTTATTTAGGGGCACATATTTGGTCTAGCAGCTATGTTGTCCATTTGTGCACTTACATCCCATATTGAAGTGTTTGGGCTCAAGCCTCTTAGCTCGCTACTCAAGCTTACTGCTTACTACTGCACATTGGGAGATTACTTTAATCTTTGGGACCCTGATTAATATTTGGAACCCTGCCACCTACATGGGAGACTTGGATCATGTTCCTAAGTCCTGATTTCAGCCCAGTACAGCCCTAGCTGGCTGTAGACCTTTGAGGAGTGAGCCAACAGATAAAATGCCTGCTCTTTCAAATAAATAAATAATGTAAATGAAAATATCTTCAAAATAAGTGTTGAAAAATAAGTAACTTCCCATCTACTGAGAAAGATGTGAAACTAGAACTCTCACAATTCCTACTCAGATTTTAAGAGATCCCATTGGTGGATATCATGATGGCAGTTTATTAATCTCAACACATCCCAGCCCTTTGACAGCAATCTCATTCTTGGGGGCTTACTCCACAGAAATGAAAACATATCCAAAATGACATATGTGAAAATGTTCACAGCAGCCCTTACTCCTGTAATGAAAATCTTGACTCAAAGGTGCATCAACATGTGAAGGTACAGAAACAATCACAACATGCTGATCAATGAAATACACTCAGCAATAAAAAGGAACAAACCATCGATGTAGAAGACTGCATGGATGCTTATCAAAAGCATTTTATACACTAGAGACACCAGACCCAAAGAAAACATATTACATGAATTATGAGGGTCAAGAAGAGTAATCTATAATTTTGGAAATTCAGGCACTGCTGTTCCTCTCTAGTGAGGTAGGTTGACTAAGCATGACAAGAAAAAATTCTCTGAGGTAATAGAACGTTCTGTGTCTTGATTTGGATGTTGGTAAAATGAGTATTCATATTTGTTAAAGCTTGTAAAACTGATTAAGATCTGTTGGGGCTGACATAGCTGGACATGTCAAGCTGCCACACATACAGTGCCAGCATCCCATATGGGTACCAATGCAGATCCCTGCTAATGGCCTGGAGGAGCAGTGCAGAGTGGCCTCAAGTGCTTGGGCCCCTGCACACACACGGGAGACCTAGAAGAGGCACCTAGCTCCTGGCTCCTGGCTTTGACCTGGCCAAATGTCAGCCATTGTGGCCATCTGGAGAGTGAACCAACGGAAAGAAGACTTACGTGGCTCTTCTTCTCCCTCTCATGTCTCTCTCTCTCTCTACCTCCATCCCTCTTTCCCTCCCACTTTCTCTTTCTGTAACTCTGCCTTTCAAATAAATAAATCCTTCTTAAAATCAGCACATTTTATTGAATGAAAATACTTTCAGTAAAACCATATAAGTGAAAATGGGTAGGCTCCTCCTCCTCTATGTGAACAGTTAGTTCCCTAGTTCCCAAACACTGGTAAAAGATTTTCAGAACAATCAGAGCGTAGAAGGTGAATGGGTGCTTTTCAGTCCTTACTATGTATTGATAACAATCCTAGTGTTATGATGGGGCGGTGCGGGGGGAGGAGTGAAGAAGACATTATATAAAAGGTAGAATTCATTGTTACAGACATATCAAAGCAAAGTTCTTTCAGGATTTCGGTTGTCTCATTTGTACTCAAGGTTAAAACAACCTGTTCAGTAACTGTATGCTGCAAAGAAGTCTGTACAGTATGTGAATGTTCCCACAAGCAGTTTTCCAAAGGAGTGAAAAATACATGCTTGTCAAATAATTAGTTCAACTATTTTCAGCACTTATTTAAATCTTTGTTCCTTTTCATTTCCTCTATATTTTGCAGATATCATAAATAGGGACTGAGATTTACTACATAACATCCAGCTGGCAGCACAGGGTCTGAGTTGTCTCCATACTTCACCATGACCCAGTTCAGTCCAAGAGATATGCTCTGATTCCAAGAATATGTAAATATCTATTTTTATAGCCTGAGTTCTTTATGAATATCAACCATTTAGTGTACATTTCAGAGTTTCCAGATATCTTAAAGAAAGTTTCACTTATATCAAATAATGCCAGATAACTTTAGTTGTATTTCCAAGAGTATTTTGTAATGTTTTCTGTCTCCCATCTTCTAGATATGCTGACTATAATTAATTTTTGATGTATTCATACTCCTTTATAAAACCTTCAAGTCTGCTTCTTGCAATTTGTTAAGACCCAAAAACTAGCAATCCAACTTACTATTGCACAAATATAAGTTAGAAATCCAGTCTGGAATTGCACAAGCATGTGTAAATTAAGGGCTCTCAAATAATAATTAGACCTAGGATAACACTGATCAGAAATGTATTAAATAAATTGAAGAAAAATAGAAAAAATAAGGATTTTAAATATTTCAATCAAATGGAAAAGGATGGATTATTCACTAAATGGGTACTATTAAAACACTAATAATTTGAAGCGAAGAAGTCTCCCTTTAGTTTTATAGTCCCAAACTGAAATTACTTCCAACTTGACTAAAGTTCTAAATGTATCATAGTTTGTAAAAGCAAGATATTATAAAAGCAATAGAATAAATATAAGGCACATATCAACATATTCTTGGATGGGGATGTACTTTCTAGCATTTTTCAGAAATAATACAGAAAAGATTTTTACCACATGGAACAATAGCAATTTTATGTACAAAGAAGGAATAAAATCACAATGCAAGTAATAGATAAGAATAGCTATAAATTTATGCAAGAGTAAGGATTAGTATATTTAAGACATGAAAATTTCCAATTTAAAAATTATGGGCCAAATAATGTAGTACAACAGATTAAGCTAACCCTTGCAACACCTGTTTCCTAAATCACAGTGCCATTTCTGGGTCCTAGTTACTATGTTTCTGATCTTGCTTCCTGCTAGGAATGCACATTCTAAGAAGAAATGAATGATAGGTCAACTACCTGAGCCCTGTTCCCCATGTGATAGACCACAATGGGTTCTTGGATTGGGCCTGGGCCATTCCTGGCTGTGCAAGTGAACTAGTGGAAGAAATCTCTCTGTCTCTCACTATCTTCAGCAGATAAAAATAAATTTGCAATGTGAAAACTTCAAAACAACACCTAAATGAAAAGAATGTAAAACAGGAATTCATGAAGGTACTTTGCCTACCAAATAATAGTTCAAATTTCTATTGGGACTCTGCTAAATAAAGAGCTATAGAGATACAGGCTTTACGACTGCCCTGGGTAATTTGATGGTCTCCCCAGCTCCCATTATTATTGCTGTTTCCTGAATGGTTAAATTTGCCAGTAAGTGTGCAGTAAAGAAACATTTTCACTGATAAAGTCATATTTTCACCAAGCTTTCCTTAACCTGAGACTATGCATACAGGACAATTATCCTGCCTTAATACAGACTGTGAACATGGAATAGAGGCTCCTTAATTATTATTTTGGACTCTTATCAATTACTACTCTTTGGCATACACATCCTAAGTCCCTGCAATAAATAGTCCTAAAAATTAGATATATGTGTGTCTCCCAAATTCTTCTGTTGCAATCCCAATTTTCAGTGTGATGATGGTAAGAAGTAAGGCCTTTGGGAACTAATTTGATTGTGAGGAATCAAGCCCTCCAAAGTGAAACTAGCGAAAGACATGCAAGAGAGTTCTGCCACCCACTGCCCATCCTGAGGGGTGTGACTGCCTTCCAGCCTGCTAACTAAGCAGGCTGAGGCCCAGCCGTTTGGAAGAAGGAAGCCTTCCAGGAAGTGAACCCTCACCAGAACCTGGTCACACTTGGACCCTGACTTGCACCTTGTACTTCTGGCCTCCAACATTGTGGTAAAGAAATGTTAGTTGTATAAGTCACCCAGTCATGGGCAATGTTAAAGAAGTCTGAACTGAATGAGACCAATAGTCCATAGGTAACTGTTTTTGCACCTCAGCATATGGGATACAATGCGTTGAGTTAGTTCAAGCAGAGGTGTCAAAGAGTAGAATCTGGACTCTTGTAGGGCCACAGCTACCTCATTTTTTTTAAACTTGGCTCACAACCTACAAAGTTCTTTATATATGTAGGGCTTACCTCTCTGAATGTATTGTACGGGCACCAATAGAATCTTCTTGGTAAAGATGCCATGAATATTTAAGAGATCATGCTAGTACTTAGCATTGTGACTGATTGACAGTTGTCTTCATTATGCACAAAGGACCTTATTTCTCTATCTTTGGAATAAAAATGTGCTAGGACACAATAGGGCTAATCATGTGGACAGTAATTTGGTAACATGGGAAAAGTAGGGTGTTTGATATCCAGAGATCTGATTCTACTCATAGTTTTGACTGTTAACTACTATAAATCTTGATTTTTCCCGTTTGTTAAAGTTGTTGAGCTACATATTGTTAATGCTCTTTTTTGCCTACTGTTCTTCCTTAGACACACAAAAAAGTGCAGGTTTTGAGTCATAAGTCTGTTTTTGAAGGGTGAGAAAATGCAGGCATTACTTGGCTAACCAGTCAAAATAGTATTCATCTCTTATGTCATGACAATCAGAAACTCTCATTGGCAGCTAAATACTTTTGATAAATGTTTTTAATTACCTGATAAAATGATGTTACTGGGTGTGCTACAAAGCCTGGAGCACTCGGTAGTAGTGACAAGTTTCCAGACTCCTGGTCAATATGGTTGTTATCAATGAAGAGATCTCAGTCAGTTTCACAGGCAAACTGAAGCCAATTCTTATTCCACAAGAGTGTAGAGCAATAAAAGCATCAAGTCCCCAATGGTGTGGAGCATTTTTGTGAGCCCACAACTGTGCAAATCTCTTTACATGGATTATCCCCTTTAATCCTCTCAGTAATTTGTTTTACTTCCATTTCTACAAATAGGAAAATGGAAACTTAGGAATGGGATCTTCATAGATGATTCTCTAGAGCTGTGATGTTTTAAGAATCAAGGGATTTACAAAGGCATTCCATGTTAAACCCTCCATTGTTTCAGGTAAGGCATGGAAAATATGCATCTCATAAATAGCGTGGAACTTCTATCAAAGTCCCAATTTTTAGTGAGGTTTAAGTTGCTGAAAGAAATTATTAATTTTCAGGAAAATTAAGTATGACTTGATTATTCAGTTAAAATTATCATAGCAACATGTTTAGTTTATTGCTAATATCTTCTTTCACTTCAGCATCTTCTAGGTTTTTAAATTCACATAATTAGTGTGAAATTATTTTTTTAAAAACTTTAGTATTAATTCAAGAAAAAGATAATTATGAAAGTAATTCTACAGCAAGAAACAAGAAAATCATAGATTGCTTTTGACATCTAGAAAAATGGCCTTTTGATTTTCTACTGTAGGATTCTGTTTATGCTTCCTTCTCTTATTTATTCCCTGAGTATAGAGAAACCACAGTTTGTACAGGAATATGAACCTGACTGAGAGCAATCATAGAGGGCACAGATGCTGAATGGATGGTGAACAACTATTAGCATGATTAGCCTGAGGTTTCCTTGCAGAGATGTCCTTTGATCTACAAGCACACCTGCAAAACTGAAGAGAGAAAAGTTTGCCTTGGTCACATTCAGATCTTTGTTTTTTGGCCGCGGGTTCAGTTAAGTCTCACAACTGGATGCCAGCCATACAGCTGAGTCTCACCTTCTTCCAATATTGCCCTAATCTTCCCCTACAACCAGAGGTCACTTTGAAAGTGACTCAAGCAAACTCTAAATTACTAAGCTTACTTGCTGTTTCTTTGAAAATGACTTTCACATGAAAATGCTTCAGAGACATAAAAGTTAATCACCCCCTATCATTACTTGCATCCAGCAGCAGGGTAAAGAGGAAATTAAATTCTTCTTCATTCTTCCTTACAAAATGAATTAGATCCTCACTCAATCTTCTCCACATTATATGTGGAAATGAGCACAACTCAATGTAAAAAGCAGAAAGTAAAACAGAGAGAAGTTGACTTCTCAAAGTCGGAGAAGAGTTGGGGCTCTCCTGGATGTATTGTGAGGAACTGTAGATACAAGCTAAATAAGAATGTAATTCTCTAGCAAATGGGACGTGACATATAAGGTTATATAGAAGAGTTCATTGAAAGTCGATTTAAAGATAAGTTTACATTAATGGAAAAAAAAAATTGAAATCCATGCCTATAGGAAAACCTCAAATATTTGTAGAAAATGTATATCATGAAAAAGCTACACATGAATTTAACATTTTTTGTACCCAAATAATGCCACTGTTCTATGAAAATTGGGAGGTACTCTCAGGTTCACATACTCAACACAAACCAGTGAAGACTTTATGAGTCCATTGCTGGAGATACCCTATTTTTGGTATTCAGCAGATTCTTTATATTTATTTATTTATTTTTATATTTATTTTTAATAAAGATGTGCAATCTCAAACTTTCTCTTCTATTTGAAACTTTTCATGGAGGTCTGCTTGTGAAATGGAAACTCCAGGGTGCTCAGCTTGAACTCTATGAATAACATATGACTCTGATCATTAAAATGTAATAAAATCTAGTACTTTGAAGTCTTAACCTAAACAAGCTTGCTCTCTGATCACGAGGCAAACTTCAGCAGTTCTCTCAGCAGGTCCTCTGCAGAAAGGCTGGGCCTCCTGGAGACCACTGCAGCTCTCCAACCTGTGACAGGCACAACTCAGCACACGATCAAAACCCTTCCTGCACCAGGGCTTCCACAGCCCAGTGTTTCTTCTTGATTTGTGATTTTCAGGCTACCGGACTCTTTCCACTTCCTGCCAGAAAGAACAATACAGCATGAGCACTTGGTGCTGCTGCTAAGACATCCTTGGCATCCTGTGTCCAAGCATCTGCTTTGAGTCCTGATTGTGCTTCTGGTTCCAGCAAACTGCCAATATGCCTCAAGGGAGGCAGCAATTGATGGATCAGGTGCTTGTGTGGCCGAGTTCCAGGCTTCTGGATTAGGCCTGGTCCAGGGACTTGGGCTGGGAGCCAGCAGAGTGAAGTGGGCCTGGGAACTCCCATCTATGTTTGGGTCCCAGATAGGCAAAGGTAACAGGGAGGATGGGGTTGTTGCTAGGGCCCCAGGCTGTCATATTGGTGTGGAATGCTGGTGTACTGGGCTTGTTGACTCATTAACATGCTGGGGTTCCACCTGGGTGGAGGAGTCGTGTCCCAGACTGGCACGTGTGCTGGAGGGCTGGCTCTTGGATTCTAGGTGAATGGGAGGAGTTTTAGGCCAGTGCACCACCCTGCCAGGAGATCAAGTTGGAGAATCCATGTATTCTCAAGGACTGATCAGGAAAGCAGATGGGATATGTGGGAGGGGGCACTGCTGAGGGAATATGTCGTAGGTGAGGAGGGACTTCTGGGGGGTCTACTTGCAGCTAACTAAGCAGGCTGAGGCCCAGCCGTTTGGAAGAAGGAAGCTAGAAGATTTTTCTGGGTCAGACTGATGAACCTGCCCACATGAAAGACCTGAGTTGGGATAGTTAACATCGACCACCACTAAGACTATCTACTGGCACACAAAAATTTAGGGCTGGGGGCCTACCTGGCAGGGCTAGATCACAGTACCCATCAGTGAAAACTAGAACAGGGTATGGGTAATATTAGGCTGGGCCATGACACTAACCAGCATATGAGAGAACCAGGTCTGGAAGCAGACTCTGTAGAAGATATGTGGGCTCACCCCTCTGGAACTGCAATATCTGCTGATTTGGTCAAAAGCTGGAGAGGATGATGATCTGATCATGGAACCCTCCAAAACTCATGGGTACTGGAGTTGGGAATAGGCCAGGCTGGTCCAGGCTGTAGCACCTGCATGTATACCCAAGAACAGGGTGTGGGGCAGGCCAGGTAGCAGCATCCACCAGCTCATACAAAGGCCAGCCCAAACCAGGCCAGGTTACAGTACCCACCAGCAATACGTATGAGTCAGGACTGGGGGTGGGCCAGACTGGGTCAGTTCATGACACCTAATGGCAGAGAACCAGGATGGGGCTCAGGACAGGCCTGGTTGGGTCACACCAGCCAGTTCACATGGGGGCCAGGACTGGGGGCTGGCTGGGCTGGGTTAGGCTTTAGCACACACCAGCATGAGCTGGAACTGGGAACAAGATGGGCCAGACCAGGCTATAGCACTCAACAGCAAATGCTGAGGTGGGCTGTGCCATGCCAGACTGGGTTGTAGCACCCACAAGCACATGTGAGACATAGGGCCAAGAGGTGAGCCTGGTAAGGGGTTAGTGAAGATTCCCCTGTTGTGCCACTGTTCTTGCTGGTGAGCGTGAGAACTTGAAACCAGGGGAAGACCAGGCTGGATGGGGCTAAAACACCTGTTGGCCTGCATGGGAGCTAGATTGTGGGGAGAGTCAGGCTGGGCTGACCAACTATATCCACTGGCGCATGCATGAGCCAGAACATGTGCAGACTGGTTGGGTTTTGCCACAGCATCAGCTGGCAAGTGGTTCAAATGGGGGCAGGTCCTGTCAAGCTAGACTACAGATACACCTGGAATGTGCAAGATCTGGGGCTGGTAGTGGGCCTAGTATAGGAATTGTGGGTACCTCTCTGATGTGCTACAGCTACTACTTGTCAGCATGAGAAATAGGGCTGGGAGCAGACCAGACAGGACAGGAGTATGGGCTGCAAAGTGGGGTCAGTTGGGCTGAGCTGGACTGCAACACTCATTGCTGTGTACCAAAGCCAAATGGGATGGGGGACAGACTGGATGAGTTTGCTGTACATCCCGGCATATGCAGGCATCAGGGCTAATGGCAAGCCTGGTGGAGGTTTTGCGGGGACTTCCCCCACTAACCTGCATTCCCCACTGGTGTATATGAGGTCCAGGATGGTGGTGGGCTGCAGCATCCATTGGTTTGTATATGATATGGAGCTGAAGGCAGAACTGACCCAGCAACTGCAACCACCAGTGTGTGCATAGGCCAATGTGGGTGACAGGCTGACACACATAGGAGACAACATAGGAGTCAAGTATGGAGTTACCTCAGACTAGGTTTGTTTTTTGGTTTTTGTTTTGTTTTTTTGTTGTTGTTGTTGTTGGTTTTTGGTTTTTGGTTTTTGTTTGTTTTTTTGAGACTGCCCCACCAACTGAACTGCTAGACTCAGAATTCCAACCATGTGGAGAATCACAGGATCTACAGTCTGACCGCATAGTGTATGAGTTAGAACTGGGCCTCCTCAGTTGCTGAAGATGACATAGTGGACAGCATACCCAGATACACATGGGGGATATATGAGCCCATTGGGGCTTGCAGAGAACATCTAGGACCATGGTAGAGGGTGAAGAGTAGAACAAATTGGACAACTCTTTCAGTAAAGTATTGACAAAAATCATCTGAATGAGAGGGTCTCCATGGTGGGCTATGCCAGCTAAATGACCTAATCCTTGGATCAATGAAGTCAACATTTTAGAACTATCAAAACCACTTTAGCAGAACCCTCAGAGCATGCTCCACCTTAGGGACTCTGGGATGGCAATGGGTAGCGGTTCCCCATCCCCAGGTCCTGATATGGTTGGGTTGCTGGGTGCAGCTTTTCCCTTTCTCAACTCCTTCCCCCAGATAGAGGAAGAAGAACAAGAAAATTGGAGACAAACTGTCTCATTCACTTTCCTCTATTCCTCGGTCCTTCCCACCCTAATTGGTGGTCCACATGGGGATGTATCCACCTCAACTATGTAAACATCAAAAAAATAATAATAAAATTAGGGGAAAAAAAACATCAGAGAACTGCGAAGTGAAGATAGTTTGCAGTGTGCATCTCCACTCTCAAATAAAAGGAGGACTGTCAATGAAACCATTAAATACATCTTGACAATATGACACTAGACTTTATACCATTGCCTATTCCTACAATGCCATGATGCACTTAAATAGCAGAATGCTGGACTTGTGACTATTGCTGAGACTATACTATTGCAATAATATGGGGGGGGGAGGGGACAATGGGGGAGAGAATAGTGGTACGAGGAGTAAGAGGAAGTGTAGTAGGGAATCCCTATACTTGTAAACTGGATCATGGAAAATAAGTTAAAAAAAAAAAAGAAACAAAGAACAAGCACCAGGCATGGAATAGGCATGTGTGATCCCAGACTTAGCAGAAATGAAGTTTCAAGTTGAGCGGCCATTACTTTGTCTCCCAAGAATCTCTTTGTGGAAGAAAATGACAAGATGATTTTTCAGCCAAATCCTTCTTAAAGGGATAAAGCAAGATTATTTTATGTTCAGGAAGATTGGCCAGTGAGAATGAGAGAATAGGCCCTCAAATAACAGCATGGAAACAGCACACCTGGCATCAAACTATGCTCTTGGAAATGCTTTTTGAGTGCAGCAAATGTGACTGTACAGCCACAAGTGGGAAATGGCCCTACCTTGTTGCAGCTGCACCCGGCTGTCCTAGAAAGGATGATGAACACCCAGAGAGAGCTTGCCTCAGGCCCATGTGTCTATAAATAGGCAAAAAAGCCACTTTCAGCTCACAACCTAACGGAAGTCATTTTTCTATTCAAAAGAACACAGTTCAAGATTCCTTCCTTATTACCACAGCAAGGACCAGAAACAAAACTATCTGACCAGAGGACAATGGGATTTCATTGGACAGAAATGAACAAGCAAAAAAAAAGGACTTCAGGTAACATGTAACTAACAGATTTTTGTGACGCTTTTCAAAACAGGCTAAAACTTCTCAGAAAAACTGGTGATTGAGCTTCTAAAAGTAAACTGGGGGCAATCAGAGTGAAACGGAAGAATTTAGAGTGTAATTTCAAAATCATATGTTGTAAGGGTATGAGCATATGAAAATGATGGAAGTTTATTCTTCTGGCCATTATTACTCATAGCACATGGCCAACAACAAACGGGAAAGGTGACCACACACACACACACACACACACACACACACACACACACACACACACACACACACACACACACACCAAGGGATATCTCCATCTGGAAGCTAGAGTCCATCCATGATGTAACACTTAATATATGCTATCCTTATATCTGAATCACTGTTGATTACATTTTTAGTTGAGAGATTTAATCAATAACTTGGATCCTTGAAGCATCAAATCATCAGACAAGTGGGGCCAGGTGCTATTTAGACATAATGCTGCCAAGTGCTAAACTCAATGGATGCATTTTTCTTAGTTCCCTAGTACTCAGATTGTGCCAGAAGAGCATATCAATCTAATGCCAAAGATAGACTGATAGCTAGGAGATGTATGAGTCATTCAGCTTTTCTTTCATTTAGGACAGAATCAGGACAATTGGGCTTTACACCTCACTGATTCCTTATTTTTATTTGCTGTGCTTCTGGCATCTGATCTAAAATATCTTTTGCCATTTTGATGCCCTGGAGCATCCCATTTGATCATGGTGAATAATCTTGTTAATATGCCATTGGATTTGACTTGCTTATATATTTTTAAGAAATTTTGTATCTGAGTTCATCAAAAATATTAGCCTATACCTTTCTTTCCTTATATTCTTATGTTCTTGTCTGCTATGGTACCAAGACAATGATGGTCTTGTTAAATACATTTGGAAGAATTACCTTCTCTTCTCTTTGGGGCATAGCTTAACAGTAATTGGTGTTAGTTCTATAAATTTTGGTAGAAGTCAGAAGTAAAGCCACATGATCTTGGACTTTTCTTTGGTGGCTGACTCTTTAATACTGATTCAATCTCACTTTTCATTATTGGTCTACTTTTGGCATTGTTTTTCTTCATGATTTTATCTTGGTGGGTATACAGGTCTAGGAATTTATCCATATCTTCTAGGTTATCAGATCTGTCGTACAACTATTCATGATCATCTCTAATAATCCTTTGTGTTTCTGTGTTTTTAGTTATAATGTGTCACCTTTCATGTTGGAATTCATTTGTTTGAATCTTCCCCCTGTTAATTAATTCAGCTAAGAATTTGAAAATTGTATTTAGTGTTTCAAAGAACCTGTCATTGATTTCTACATAGCTTTGTGGTCTCTATGTCATTCTTTTATGCTCTGAGCTTTATTGTTTATTTCTTTCTACTAGTTTGGGGTTTGTCCTTGTTTTTCTCAGCCTTAAGGTGCCACAATTAACTGAGCTCTTTCTGCCTTTTTCATGTTAGCATGTTTTCTCAGTTGCAGGGCCATCTACCACTTCAGCACTAGGTGGCGAACTAAGCTGAGGTTTGTTGTAAATTAATTACTGTTTTGCTGTCACTGCCTCAGTGATGCCCTGAGCTCAGATTTTGTCTACAGTTAGCCTGCCACTCAGAATGAAACAAGGAGGCCTGAAAAAGGTATAGTCTGTCTCAACAGTCTTACTCCTGACAGGACAAGACAAGACTAGGTACTCAGTTCAATAACTATCAATACTGCAAAGCTAGATCACTCCCAAGGCCCACAGCCCACTCAAGTTGGAGCAGCACAGAAACCAGGACCAAAGCCCATACTGGACTCTGTCCAATGCTGAAATGGACTCATGTAACCATTTAGTAGCCGAGGTGACTTGACCTATGATAGCTCTGCAAACTGGTGTTCTTGTGACAATGTGGTTCATAAAGCTGGTTTCTTTGCCAATATCTCGTTATGCCTCCCTCCCTGTTTTGATTGATCCCAGTCTATAGCATGAAATATTTTAACTAGTCCACATAAAACCCAAAGAAGAATCCTTCTGGCCTGGGTAGAGGGGACCTTCAAAAAATTCATGGAAATGCTCTTTATCTTTTAATTACATTCTTCCACAAACGTTTTGAGGTATTCACATAATAATCCCATTACCTTAGGGAATGTATTCAAAATGTTTATTAAACAATCAGCATGGATCCATGAAGGCTGCTGAATCTAAGACTAACCCTTTGGTTATTATGTTCCTAGCAGAAGGGCAAAGAGAACAGTTAGCATGGAGCTGAGTAAACATGTCAATTCAGTGTTTCGCTTGCAACTACAACAGCACTAGTTCATCTTTGCTGAATGTGGAAGTCGGTAGCACATAGATTTTGAGTCAGAAGAATTAGAGTTGTAAAAATTGAAGATCCCATAGAATCAAATGGTTGTATGCCTAGTTAATATACCTGATAGTCAATCTCAGCTAAAATGTTCTTCAAAATTTTTCTCACTTCTCTAAACCCTTGGCACTTACTCATAACTGTCTTATATTTTCTCTATCATTTATCTCCGAACAATTTGACATTCCTATCACTTTTTCATATTTTTATTTTGGTTTGTTCCCATTGTTGGTGTTTTCTCTTACTCTTCAGTTTCTCTTCTTACTTCTTACTCTACCCCAAACATACAATGTCAATTGCAATGATGCTTTTCTGTAAGTTGTTGTGGTTCACTATTTAAAGACTATATGTGATAAAGTACCCAGGCAAGGAAGTTAAATGAAAAATAAATTTGTCTTACTGTGTGCAGAAGAGACCCAACTGAAAAATACTAACTTTTTAAAAATTCTTCCATCCGCTGGTTCAATCTACAAGTGGCCACCACAGCCAAGCTGAACCAATCTGAAGCCAGTAGCCAAAAATTTCTTTAAGGTCTCCTACATGGTGCTGGTGCCCAAGGACCGGGGGCCATTCTCTGCTGCCTTCTCACTGGGAGATGCTGGCTGAAGGAAGGGAAAGACCAATGTGTTTCTACCCATTTTCTTTATGACAATTTCTTTTCTTCTTTAGACTGAGCCCTGGATTGGAAATCCATCCATTCTATAACTACTATTTCAACCTCTTCTTTGTTACCAATTTCCTGAGTTAAATTCCTTTTGCACACAGTAGTCTCACTATTTCTGGTTGAGACTTGACTGATACACCATCTTAGGCTAAGCCACCTTCCTAAAGTACACCACCATTCCTTCCTCCCTCCACACCTTTAACAGCATTGCCTCACATCACACTTGTGTTCAATTGCCACATACATATCTGCACCTTCATTCTGGCCATTCTAGTTATGATCCTGTCAGGAACTTCAGACTGAAATTTCCTCCTTAAAAGTAAATCTAAGAACAGAGTCTGGGACCAAGCAGGTGTACATTCACAGCCCAACGCAAGGAGTTGTTAACCCAGCACCAAGCAGAGGGGCTTACTGCAGCCAAGTCCCAGTAAATTGAGCAGTCAGACAAGAAATGCTTTCCCATAGTTCCCTGGATACATGCCACAAAACCAGAAAACCCCAGGAGCTGGCATGTGAGATCTGATTTGAATGTGTATGTGCTTTGTTTTTCTTGGGAGGTGCCCTATTTATTTTACGGATTTCTCAAAAGGGAACCCAAGCCAAAACCTAGGGAAGAGGGAAATGACTACATCAAAGTTTTAGTTTAAGTTTCTACATACTGAAAGATACCATCAACAGAGCGAAGAGACAACCTACAAAATGGGGGGGGGGGAGGGGAAATGTGCAATATCTGATAAGGAGTTAATATCTGGATTACATAAAGAACTCTATGACTCAAAAACAATAGAAAAAAACCCCAGATTTATAAAATGAAAGGATTTGCTGACATTCTTGCAAGAAGATATACAAATGGCAAAGAAACATATGAAAAAAAGTTAACATTACATTTTCTAGGAAAATGAGAATAAAATGAGAATCCACTTCACACCTGCAAGATGTTAACCATCAAAAATTAGATAAAGCAAGTGTTATTGTTGATGTAGAGAAAGTGAAAACTTTTTATACTATTGGTAGGAATGCAGAATGTGCCGCCACTATGAAAAACAAGTATGACAGTTCCTCAAAATGTAAAAAATAGAATTATCATATGATCTGGAAATTCATTATATTGAGTATATACCTAAACTAATTGAAAGTAAAATCTTTCAAAAACATATTTGCATACCCATACTCAGAGCAACATTAATCACAGCTGCCAAAAAGTGGAAGCAACCCACATGTCAATCAACATTTGAGTAGATGAAAAAAACCACAGTGTGTGTGTGTGTGTGTGTGTGTGTGTGTGTGTGTGTACATATATATATATATATAAAGGAATTTTACTCAAAAGAGATTCTAATGCATGCAACAATTGGGAAAATTTGAAGATGTTATGCCAATTAAATCAGTCACACATATACACACAAAAACAAATATTGAATGATTCTGCTTATTTTAGGTACCTGGTATAATCAGATTCATATACTGAAAGTTAAGTGGAGACTGCCAGAGTTTGGAGAAGAGGTAAACCAATAGGTAGTACCTGTGTCATGGATATAGAGTTTCTCTTTTACAAGATGAACAGAGGTCAAGACATTGGATACACAACAATGAGAACAAATATAATAGTATTGAATGGAACACTTAAAATTGCTATCATGTTAAATTTTGTTATAAATATTTTATCACAATTAGTTTTTAAAATGAAGCATTTAAAACCTCCTAGATACTTAAAAACTTGTCTTAAAGTTCAAAAGGATACATTAAAGAATTTTTGCATGCATGTCCCATCACATTTTTTATTCTTTACAGTTTGATTAGCTCATTGAATTGATGTTTTCTTTGTGCAGTTCAGAGATGTATAAGCATCCAGAATTGCTCAGGTCAAGATGGCTTTGAAGAGGTGACTTGAAAATGTTAATTTGGTTTTTGATTTTAGCAGATACCATGTGCCAAACAAGCTTATTGCTGTGGAGCTAACACTGCTGGTTCTGCTCTGGTGAAAAGAAAGCTCCTGAGAGGCTGAGTGGGACGTTAAAGCTAGAGTCAGGAAGCCTGGGCTTGAGCCCGTGTCCACCACTGTGACCTCACACTGGTCGAACGACTTCAAGCCTCAGCTGCTTCCTCTGTGAAATGAGCAGATTCTCCCTGCTCCTCTCTTTCCTAATGAAGTGAGGAAGTGCTAATAGAAAAATGTATTCAAATATACTATGCAAACTATAAAGACAAGTGAGCCAAAAGAAGGTATTAGTATAATTCCCACTTAAGATCCTTGGTTTATGCTCTCTCTCAATTATATCGTTTTTCCATGTAAATACATTGTTTATATGTTCCATTAACTTAAGCAACTTAGTGCAAAACAAAAATACAATAAATAATCAAAATCAGCCTTAAGCAAACTATCTTCTACAGATTGAGAGCACACGTCTCTCTTTTGTAATTAGCTATTGCATATTACTATCTTATGCACTTATAATCAACACAAATAATAACATACCATGTGAAAGAATTGTTAACTTCAAACTTCAACAGACTACAGTTTGCACTATCTTTTCTAAACAGGTCCTGATCTTAAAATATCAACCAAAGGGCCAGCCCAGTGGAATGGCCAGCTAAAATATCAACCAAAGGCCAGAAGGCATCAGAGGGGAACCTGTGTGGTAGACTTACCCTTGCACAGAAGTGTCAGGCTATAATCTGATGGGGCTGGGATAGAAAGGCATTATCAGCCTTCTTGGCTGAGAGCTCTGAAGTAATAAGCAAAGCAAGACAGAAATGATGAATGTGGGAAATGACAGTCCTACAGGAGAGAGACCTAAAGGCTGCCAAGTCATTAACCAAGAAGCAAGACTAGATTTATCATAAGTGAAAGACCGGAGCAGCCCAGGAGGGAGCAGGAAGACAAAATGACCCAAAGTCAGCAACAGAGTCCATGAATCTGAGTTTTGGTTTGAATTCTGGCAACCACTGGGGTCACTTAGGCATCCTTTGGTAGGATTTCTTAATTATCATAGAGCATGTATTATGGCACATCAGGTCAAGCCTCCTCTTCGGACATCTACATCTCATAACAGAGCTCAAGTGCTGGTTACTCCACATTTCCAATCCAAATTGCCTGGGAGATAACCAAAGTAGCCCAAGTTCTTAGGTTTATGCCACCCTTGTGGGAAATCCAGATGAAGTTCCTGGCCCCTGGTCTTCACCTGGCTCAGCCCTGGGTATTATAGGCATTTTGGGAATGAACCAGCACCTAAAAGATATCCCTCATTTTCCTTCTCTCTGTCACTGTATCTTCCAAATAATACAATAAATCTCCATTGTCTCATCTATACAAGAGATAACAACATCTAACTCAAAATTCACTGGGAGAGTAAATATAATACATTAAGCACCTAGCAAGTGCTCAAAAACTGCAGATATAAAAAGTTTAGCATGTATCTGAGCAGATAGATATGTCAACTATCCTGATCTGATCATTATGCACTCTGTGCCTGTACTGAAACATCACACAACACTCCATAAATATGTACAATTACCATGTGTCAATTAACTGCAGTTATACATTTCCACATCTTAGATACACATACTATAAAGACTTAAATGAGTTCTTTCTAAACTGTTCACAGTATATCAGCTTTGTCGGAGTTATTACTCTATTCACAAATAAGAGATGTCAACTGAATCCCTTGCTAAAGAAGTTAACTAGTTTTTGATTGGTTGGTTGGTTGGGTTTTTGTCTGGTTTTGTTTTTTATTTACTTGAAAGGTTGAGTGATAAGGAGAAAGGGAGACACAGAGAGACATCTTTCATCAACTAGTTCACTACCCAAATGAGTATAATGACCAGAGCTGTGAAAAGCTGAAGCCAAGAACCTGAAACTCTAACAGCTTTCCCATATGGGTAGCAGGGGCCCATGTTCTTGGGCCATCATCTGCACCTTTCCCAGGCACATATCAGGGAGCTGGATTGAATGCAGAGCAGCCAGGACTAGAACTGATGCTGATATGGGACTCTAGCACTGCAACTGGCTGTATCTCAAAGCCAGTCCTGAAAGTTAACTGCTTCACAAAATGAACACTTCAGTTACCTTGATACTGTCAGTGAAAACCTCTCTAAATTCTTGACTGTTCCCTGGGTATAGAGTAATGTTCTACTTCCAAAAGTCTGAGCATCTCACATTCTTAACAGCATTGGTAACTTAAGTTATAACTCATTCTTCATTAGTAACACTAATCGTTAACAAGGTTCACTACTAGACATTATAGATCTCAAAGGAAGGGAAGACATTTTTCAAAGCTGTTATTTAAAAACTGATTCATCCACATGAGAAAACGAGCCCTGTGATCTGAGCAATACAAATGGCATAAAAGCAGTAGGAGTGTCACAGCTGTGAGATGCAAGTTAACCAATTCACAGTTGAATCTCCACTCCCTGGCCCATTCCCTTTAGAAGCCAATGTCTTGCTGCCTAAGAAACCAGGGTTGGGTTCCAGGCACCTAAAAACTGTCCTTGTAGCCCAGAACCCTCAGAAAACATTCAAACCAGGGGCTAGTGCACTAGCATGATGTGTAAAGCTCCTGCCTGCAACACTGCCATCCCATGTGGATGGATGCTGGTTTGTGTCTTGGCTACTCCACTTCTGAATCCAGGTCCCTATAAATCCATCTAAAAAAGCAGTGGAAGATGGCCTAAGTTCTGCCCCCACTGCATCCACATGGGAGACCTGGAAGAAGCTCCTGGCTTCAGATTGGCTTGGTTCTAGCTGTTGTAGCCATTTGAGCAGTGAATCAGTGGATGAAAGACTTCTTTCTGTGTTTATCCCTCTCTTTAACTCTGCCTTTTAAGTAAATAAATAAATAAGTCCTTTTTTTATTTAAAAAAATTTTTTTAGCATCAATCCAGCCCATCCTAACCCATTCACCCTATGTGTCTCTATATGCAGCAAATTTGGTTTCCTGAGCCCATCCTGGATCTCCTTTATGATTATCACTGACAACATGGATAAAAAAATAAAACACACCAGAAAATTACTTCATTGAATAAGATTAATGGACAATTCAATCTAATTTTCTCAGAATGAAATCAAAAGGCATACATTGGCATTGCTAAGCATGGCATCATCATTAACATAAATGGCCATGTAACCTGTTTGGAAGCTCTACTGTAATGATTTAGCATAACCTCTTTAAGACAATGTTATTTTTTATTTGTTGTACTTACTAAGTTTCATATATGCAATGCTGCAGCAAAAGATATTTCCTTTTTTTATATACTAAATGTATTTTTTAGGCCTCAGGGAGTACCCACTCATGTCAGGAGGCCCAAATTTAATCTACAAATCCATTTTTGTACTTTGTGCTTTTGTGAGTTTGGTTGGTATAGTCACTCCTAATTTCTGTCTCTAGAGTCAACAGCTCTGATGTTTCAGATTCTGTTGATAGAAACTCAGAGGAAACTCAGAAATCCTTCTGGCTTCCTCGCCATTTTAGCTACCTGCTTGATCCCAGTCCACATTCACTCAGTCTTCTCTAAGATCTCAACCTACAATGTTACATAGGGGACAAACTCTGCATGGATAGATCATGCCTTCCTCTCATTCCCAGCCTTTCCTAGCATCCTGGGCTCCTTTAAGAAGGAGAGCAACTGCTGTCCTATCTGGTTTGGACCAAAGCTATTAGCTCCTCTTTAACACATGTTATAAAAAATGGCATTGTCTGTGTTTGCACATTGAAGATCTTTCGTGCATTTTCAGAACACTCACAGAACCTAATGCTAGCTTTTTCAAATAAATTACTATCAGAGATTCTGAAATTTTCTTGATGCTTTCTGCATAGCCAGCAACTTCTGCAAGTATTCCTTCCTTCAAAGCAATTAGATAACAAAGAAAGCAATATAAACCCTGCACCATCTTCTTTGTGGCCCCACGTTAGCTTGCTGATCCACAGAAGTCTGAGTAGCTCTTGAAATTTTCTGGCAATTGAGCAGTTTCTTTCTTTAATAAAAAGATCTGCAAGGTCTATATATTTTTTTGACATTCATGTCAGAAACTTTTTAAAAATTCAATTCATGTAACTTACAGTTTCAACATTAATGCAAACAATGACAATAATAGATAGCATAGACCAAACAACTTGATACGTGATTATGTAATCATGTCTGCATTTATCCCTTCCTATTCTTTCAAAAATCCCATGAAATAAGCCCTGTTATCATTCCAAGTGTAACAACGTGACTGGGGTCACCTATCTTTCAGATGTAAATTTGTACAGCCTGATGCTGGCCAGTATCATGGCACATCAATCCTCCTTTCAGCTTATTTTCCTTAAGGAATTAAACTCCTTACTCCATATGGTGTGAAGTATGCATCTTCATTACTCAGTGTTAAAATTAAAGCACCAATGTGCATTTCAAAGCTTACTTTGTTTTTAAGTTTAAAATGCTCTTAAATTGTCTGTCCCCCTTAGCAGTGTTTGAATGTGAATAGTAACAACTTAAGAAGCAGTTGGAAAAAAAAACGTGGCCCAAAGTTTTGGTGCAAATAAAACAGCAGAAAGAATCCTCCTTTAACATGACGGCATGGCTGCCCATGAATGTGAATACATTGCATTAAAGCAATTGCAACGAAACAAACAAGCAGGCAGAATTCTGTGCCTTTAGATTCGCTACTTTATATTTTCCCATTCTCCTCTAACCTCAAGGGAAGACAATGAATTGAGTGTGCCAGCCACTTATTTAAAGTCACTAGTGAAAACCACACATAAATTTAGACAGCCATGATAAATGTCTAGATCTCAAGAAAGTGATACCTTCCTAGGCAAAATTAAGGACCCAGGAGCCCCTGAGAACATTTTATACACACACACACACACACACACACACACACACACACACACACACACCTATAAACAAAGTCCACTAACCTGGAAGCTTTGAACTTAATAGGTAAGATAATTCAGGGTCACCATGAAATGTTCCTCTATGATCGTGCCTTTTAAACAGGCTCAAACAAGGACAAGCAGATTTTAAAAGGCTTCGTTTGAAAAGAACTGTACAAAGAAGTCTGATAATGAAGAACTCTGGGCAGAAGAGAACTGCCAAGAATTTTACTTTAGAAGTACTTTCATACTTCACATCATCAGCTCTGGGACTGAAGAGAAAATGCTTGAAAAAATTAATTGCTCTACTATTAAAAACAATGGAGATAAGCCAATGCACACAGGCCAAGGGCAGGCTTGTTAGCTGAGCCGGTTAATGCAGATGCTCTGAGATCAGGTAACGCTCAGTACAGTCACCTTTAAGGATTGGGAAATGAAGAATGAGAGCTGATGGGACTTGAAAGACATGAATTCATTTCAACTATAGCCCAACTTCACCAAAGTTGAACTACCTTCTTAGAAGTGATAATAAAATACTCACCAGGAATAATCTTTTCCATCACTAAAAAAAACATAGCCTGAAATCTCCTTCCTATGTCTCCCTTATCTGTCCTAACTGCAGGTGCAAAAAGGAAAAAGAGAGGGATGGAGAAAGGAGAAAGGATGGTTGAGAAGAGCAGCAAAGGGCTACTATTCCTTCTTGATGTAAAAGCCCAGTGAGGCGAAAAGTGTGCTATCCCAAATACTCTCTCCACTGTCTCATTTTATCCTCCTACCCTGTTATATTTTTCTTCATAATGCTTATGATTTCCTGAAATCAGTATATGTTATTTATTTGCTTGCTGTTTGTCCTCTGCCATGTAAACTTGATGCAGCCAGGGCCACTGTATCACTACATCTGTTCCCCTACCTCCTAGAACAGTAGATACTCATAAACACCTGTGGGATGTTTGCACAGATAGGCAGACTGATTGACTGATTGGTTAGATGTCTGAGAGTTAACAGAATATCTATATTCAAACTGTGAAAAAGCTTCCTTTCCTTCATCAGTCCTACTGACATGGAGAAGGAGTGGGGCTGACATGACACACACACAATTTCTATTTATGCAAAAAAAAATTAAGCTTAAAGGAGTGTACACCATGGCACAAGAGAAGAAGACAGAAAGGCCTTCTGTTAGCAGGGAAGTTAGGTTAGCTTCTGAGTAAGCAACAAATTGCTCTTCAATAAATGAAATCACAAAAATATAACTTCTGTAGTGATTAAAGAAAAATACTAAAACAGAAATGACATGCTAGTTTTTAAAATCTGGTTTTTAATAATTTGGGGCCATTTGGATATTTAAAAAGCAGTAACTCCTTTTACAAATGTGAAGAGAAATAAACATTTTCCTCTGCTTCTAGTGGGAATGTTAAGTATTAGACATTCTCTTCATTTCATGCAGTTTGAGTGAGGCTGTGGACCATAATGTCCATCCTTCTGCTATACAAGCACCCAAGAAAAGCACAAGAAGAAAGATATGACGGCTCATCTTTTCATTGCTACAGATCACTATGGATACACAAAGATGTTAAACTCATTTAGTTAATCAAGGATCCAAGGGATAAGCTTTCACTCTTCTGCTGAGCAGTATCTTCCGTGGACTCTTAGAGGAGAGAGAAAACTGTCTTATTTAGTTGTTAAGATGTTGGTTAGGCTGTGTCCTACTTCAGCATACCCAGATTTGATGTCCAGCTTTGACTCTTGATTAGACTCCTGCTAATGTACCCCCTGAGATGTAACGAAGGCACAGTAGTTGGGTTCCTACTGCTCCTGTGGGAGACATGCAGATTTGGCACCTCCTAGCTTTCACCTGCTGACCACAGTGGAATTGGGGGAGTGAATTAGTAAATGGTAACTCTCTCTTCTCCTATCTGTCTCGTCTTCTCTGTCTCTCAAAAACAACCAGGAAGGTTGTAACAGTTAAAATAATGAAAAGAAAGTCATCCTAGAAGTGTGAAGTTCCCTTCAAACCCAAATTCCAAAGGGAACATCATTATTTAATAACACTGTAAAGAAGCCAGTAAAAGAGGCAGCACTTCATTGACCCACCAGCCAGGCACAGTGTTGGGGACCATATTGCTCCCCTATCTGTGAATGTGTTTTCCTTGAATGTTCACAGCTTTGCTTTCCAATAGATTATCTAAACGTATCTACTGAAGTAGACCTGAACAAGTTAATAATTGATGTCAAAACAGAGGAATGTGTGTGTGTGTGTGTGTTTTATATGAGTTTCCATCTACCTATTCATATACTGAATGCAAAAATTTGAAATGCAGGCACTCAAGCTGTTTTCAAAAAGTTTTTGAAAGGTGTACTACATGTGGATTTCAAGACTTCTTCCACCAAGTTAAACTTATCTTTTAATTCCATTTTCCATGAGTTTTTGGGATTACCCTTTTATACTCACCCCGCTTACTGGACATAAAAGACTATTCCAGAAGCTCTGGGAGTTTGGAAGGAACTCCCTTCCCTGATCATGTTGTCACCCAAAAGGCCTTCTGTTAGCAGGGAAGTTAGGTTAGCTTCTGAGTAAGCAACAAATTGCATCTGCCATGATCCCAGTCTTCAATTCAGGTCCATAATAAACCTGAATTTGCTTTTTCATTCAGGTCTTAGAGAAGGCTGTCTGCTTTTCTGAGAAGACACCTGTACTGGAAGGAAGAGCTGTGAAGATGTCAACCGTCCTCCCTCCTGCCTCAGATCCTCACAATCCCACTACTTCTTGTTGGCCTCAGGGAGCACTCTCAAAGTGCAGAAGGTGTTCTTTACACAGGGAGAGCCAGCAATTGGTTGTTCATTCCTGGATACAATGCATGCACATGCAAGTGAGAATGCTCATAACAGGAGACACATTTCAGTGGAAGTGTCAGGTTAGATGGCATTTAAAGTCTCAAAGTCAAAATTTCCAGAAGAAAGATCTTGAGACTTTATTCTCATTTCACTCTCCAAGTCATAATGCTGAAGCATTGCCTTTTATATAATCTCTATCTATCCCATTTATTAAAATCACTAGATGCACCTAGAAGCCAAAAAGCCTCAAGGTTTTGAAGGTTATTAAGAAGGCCATCAAGCAAATGTGCAACGAAAGTCTTTGCTATCCTCTTTTTTTAAATGACATCTGAGCCATCAGAAAACATAAAATCAACATTGTTTTCCAAGACTGTCTCTTCTGGAAAAAACACACAGAGCACCCCTTAAAAACTAAACAAATCCAAAGAGAAATATTCACTTATAGGTCTCAACTTCCCTTCATATTTATACAGTACAATGGCTAACTTCCAAAAAGATCTTTTAAAAAATATCTTTTTAAATCTTTTTGAAAAAGATTCATTTATATTTACTGGAAAGGCAGGTTTTCAGAGAGGAGAGACAGAAAGAAGATCTTCTATCCACTGGTTCATTTCCAAGTGGTTGCTGCAGCTGGAGCTGAGCTGATCTGAAGCCAAGAGCCAGGAGCTTCCTCCAGGGCTCCAATGTGGGTGAGGGTTCCCAGACTCTGGACCATCCTCTACTGCTTCCCAGGCCATAAGCAGGGACCTGGAAGGGAAATGGAGCAGTCGAGACATGAACCAGCTCCCATATTGGATCCCAGCACATGTAACACAAGGATTTGGCCACTGGACTATTGCACCAGGCCCTAAAGATACTTTTAAACCTTTGTATTTCTGTCATTAAATCTTTTCAATATGGAACAACTGACAATGAAGAGTAGGGATGAAGATAAACTATAGTTGCTTAATTCTGGTTCCTGATGGAAGTAGGGGAGGTGAAAATGCAAACATTTGTGCTGGGACACCTGTTCACATGTAGAAGACAATATAAATAGAGTGTGGCACATGCATATACAGGGGGCACAATGCTGGCATCTCAAGGTGAACTCAGAGTCAATTGCTGTCCCATTGAAGCGACATTTCCAAAATACTCAAGGATCAAAAATTAACCAACCTACTTTTTAACTGCAGTCATTCCTCACTAAACTTGAGTGATTGGTTCAGGATTCCATGCAAACACTAATACTCCAGAATACTCTAGTCCCTCCCTCAAAATGGCACAGTATGTGCATATAACCTTTAGACATCTCCTTTCAACACCTACTGCAATGTAACTGCTAAGTAAATAGTAACCGCACTGCATTGTTTAGGGAATAATGGCAAGAAAAATCAGTATATGTCCTTTCAATACAGATGAGACTTTTTTCCCTGAGCATTTTCTAGCCAGAATTGGCTAAATCCACAGGTGCAGCAGCCATGGAAACAGAAAGCTGATTGCATTGCTCCTTCCAGCTTTTGAAATATTGAAAATAATCAAGTAGAAGAATATAAGAATCAGACAAGATGCTATTTTTCAAACAACTGTAATTCCTCTCCCCTAAAGTAATGGCTTCTACTAAATTTTTGGTGTGCATCAGAGGGGTATTTCCCTCTCTATAAATGTATTGCACGCCCTCCTAAAAGAGAGACTCAACTGTACCTTAGTGTTTTTTTTTAAGAGTTATTCGTTGAAAGATAAAATGAGAGAGATGAAGAGACAGAGAGAAAAAGATCTCCCACTACCTGGTTCACTCCCTCAAATATTTCTGTCAGCTAGGCCTGGGTCAGGCTGAAACCAGGACTTAGGACTCCTTCCTGGGCTCCTTCTTGGGTGACAGGGGTCCAGATACTTGCTCCATCTTTCTCTGCTTTCCCTGGAACAATGACAGGAAGCAGGATTAGAAGCTGAGCAGCCAATCAGTACTGGAGTTCCAGTATGGGATGCTGGCAACTCAGTGTCTGGTTTAACTCCCTGTGCCACAATAGCAGCATCCCTAACTGCATTTTAGACTTTTCTTTTTTGATCATTTTCCCTAGGGGATTGTACTCTCTGGCATATGCATCCCAAATGATAACATCCATTCTTTCCTAGCCAATTTAGTTCATTTTAATTAAAGCATTATTTAAATATTATCTTTCAGCCAGATCATACTGGCTGAAAACAATAAGAAATCAACTTCTAACATTAAAATAAATATTCTATGTATCATCAAATGAAGAAAAAGGATAGTGTGACATTTTTAGTGATCCTTTATGTGGCTCATTTCTTTTTTTATAGAACAAAGGAATGGTGTCATTGAGAAGATATTAATTAGGAAAGCACCTTTCATGGAAAGCAATTCCCTGGACATAAATTATTGACAAGATGAACAAAAGAAAAAATAAAGAAGTTGTGTACCTATCAGGCAAAATTATTTTCATTCCACACATTGCAAGGCGAATGTATTCAAATTTCTTGCTTAGTCTCAGATTGAACCCTAGCATTACCATATAAAGTCCAACCTTCAAAGACTGTCAATTTCTTTGTTTTGTCATCCCACACACAAAGATTGCACATCAAACATGTCATCCCAGCAACAGTACAGAAGTAAATGCAGTCTTAGGGTCCTGTCCAAATGTATGAGGGATTTGACAAATAGTCAAACAGAAGCAAGGGAAACCATTCCTCTTCTTCAGTAATGGTCTCAAAGAGCCACTGGAGCATGTTTTGCTTGTTTGCTTTTCACATGCCTCATTTAACCGGCCTAAAACAGTGAGCAGCACAGCAAACTGGCAGGTAACTTTGGTCTGAGGAAAAATCTCATCAGTTTCATCAGATGACTGGCCTCCGGCTTCCCAAGCAGTGGTTTAGCTCCACAGTGGTATTCAGTAAGGGTTCTTTGAAGTCAGGAAGGCATCCAAGAAGAAAAAGGTAGGAAATAAAGCAATCCCACTAACGAACTTTTCATTCCCTAGTACCTCTGAACTCTCATTAAAAAATATAGATTTCTAAGTAATTAAAATTGTTCTCAATATACAAGTGCACTGTATCTTCTGGATATAAATCAAGTCTCTCCTAGAGCATTAGAGACAACATACAGATGGAATGCCTTGGGCTCATGTCTTGACTATTTATGTTCTCATAGGTAGGACACCATTTAAACTCAAAGCTATTGAAACAGAGCTCCTCAGCTTCCATAGGACTCTTCCTTTCTGGATCTTGACAACTCCTTTCTCCCTAGCAGACCGACATAAAATAATGTTCATTTTTTAAAAAAATCAGAAAAGCTGTAATACATAGAAACAAGACCATGACATGATAGTTGTTGTTCTTGAGTTAGTACGCCATGTGTGCTACCCTGAGGGTATTTAAAAACGTTAATGGAAAATGGAATTCAAATATGACACAGGCATGAGTGTTTGGGTGATGTTGAAGATGTCTCTCCGAGTGGCTGCATTCTTTATAGAAATTCACATGTCCCACCACTTCAGATTTCAGCTTCCTGCTCATGCACACCCTGGGAGGCAGCAGGCGGTGTCTCAGATGGTTGGGTCCTTTGTGGGATACACAGATGGGGTTCCAGGCTCCAGCCTTCAGCCTGGCTCAGCCTGTGCTATTCCAGGCATTTGAAGAATCAACAAGTACATGGAGGTTCTTTTTGTCTTGTAAGTAAAAATAAACAATTTTAAGTAATGCACATTTCCCATGAAATTTTGAATGATCCTTATATTTATTTCTACTTTTAAAATACTCTTATTGGAGTTCTCCATTAAGTGGATATCATTTGCATAGAGAAATATAAATGCAAGCAAATCATTTGGGACAATCACCATGTTGACATTGTCACTTTTTGAAATAAAGCATCTGCCATTTTCTAAATGCAAATTTTACTTAATTCTCCTTAGCAGATTTATTTCCTATTTAACATCTTTCCTCATTTTAAAAAGCTCATTAGGAATTCCAAGTTTCTTTTAGGCCATCAAGGGGCCTCATTGGTTCTCTTTAACAGAACTTATAGACATTAGTTGGCTACAAGCAGATTATATGTACTATGTTGTAACATATAAATACATCCCAAGTCCTTTTGCACTGTTCCTGTACAGATAAATCTCTTGAGGATAGGGAATTACTTAGACAAGAATTGTATACAGCAGGAACTATGAGGGCATAAGCAGAAAAATATAGACCCTTATTCTCTTATCTAAAGGAAACATTTTTATTCACTATCTGTGTAAATATTTCAAGAATTAATCAGTTCATGTTCTGTCTCTGGAGTCCTGGAAGATGACGTGTGGAAGAAATGCCCTAGATCTGAGGTTCAGAGGGCAGGTTTAGTAAATGTCCTCCTCTCCAAAACAGAACTTTCATATTATTCAGTAGAAGACATGATTTTTAAGGAAGATTGCATGTTAATGAACCTTGCAGAGCAGTTAGCTACAAAATGTACTTCCAGATATGTCATTTAGCTGGCCCCTCTAATGCACTTCAAGTTCCATTGTCACAGAGGGGTCACACTGAAGCCAAGGTATTTACTTACACCTCTTCATCATCCTGGACATGACGGTTCCAGGGGTATAGAAAGCATGTAACTCCTCCTCAGCCAGTTTTCATCAGAGGGCTTAGTTTATCATCAGTAACTATTAAATATTGTTCAGTTACTCACCTAACAGTGTATTCATGATGTAAATTAATGGATGAATAAAGCTATTACCCAGAAAATGCTTTTTAAAACAAACAACAACGGCATGCCTGTGTGATTAGCCAAGGCGTAACACCTCTGTACCTCCCCATGTCCAGGCTTCCTCTCCTTCTGTTTCTTTCACAGCTATCGATTCCTAATTAGCACCCTGGACTTCAATGTCTGTTTCAGCGTCTGTGCCCGGGGAACACAATTACAAGAGCCAGGAAATCAAATATAAAAGAAGCCTTCAAGGTTCTGATCAAATGTCATATGCTTAAAGAGGCCTTTCTCTACCTCCCCCCAAAACATGGAGATTCCTCCTCATCCCCACTCACCACACAGCCCTCTTCTTCTTTCTAGCATTCTCTCTGTCTGTCTCCAAGCGGACTGTTGCTCTGCACTAGCAAATCTATTCTGCTAAGCAAGGATGCTGTTCACTGCTGTCTGCTCAGCACCTAACAGCAGACTGGGACTCCAGGAGGCATTCAACTGATATGTATCGAATGAACCAACTACTACAAGATTTATGAACTTGGAAACATAAGTAGAAAACATAGAATGCAGGTTCTGTTTCATGAGATTTAATATGAGGTTTTCAAGCTCAAACTTATTAAAGAAAAATTTTGGATGTACTAAATAGCTCCAGTAGTGCATTGAAGTCAACGATTATAAACCTTTGTACAATCATAGAAATAATTACTGATGCACAAATCCTGAAGAAATAAAAAACTGAGGCAGATCTAGCAGGACCATCACCCATCTATCCCTTTTACTGTATTTTGGTTTGGTTTCCAGGTCATCTTTTTAGAAAAAAACGTCAAGGGTCTTTGTTCCAGGAGGATCTCATTCTCTTTGGTAACAATGGGAGATCACCATGAAGGGAAAACACAATAGCCAGGAAAGGAAGGAGACAACTTTACCATATGTGGACATAGCCTGTTCATTAATTCACTTTAAAAATTTGATTTCAGGGGACCTGTTGTGGTAGCCTGGTGGCTTATATCCTTGCCTGGCATGCACCAGGATCATACATGGACGCCAGCTAGTTCATGCCCAGTGGTCCACTTCCCTTCCAGCTCCTTGGCTGTGCCCTGGCAAGGCAGTAAAGGCCTTGGGATCTTACACCCATGCGGGGGACTTGGAGGAGGTTCCTGTCTCCAGGCTTTGGGTCGGATCAGCTCAGCTCCAGCCATTATAGCCACTTGGGTAGGGAACAAGCAGATGGAACATCCTTCTCTCTGTATCTCCTTTCTGTAAGTTGGACTTTCCAATAAAAAATAATCTTTAAAATATATATATATATGCTTTTATGGGCCAGTGTTGTGGCATAGCAAGTTAAGTCTCTGGTAGTAACACTGGCATTCCACGTAGGCACCAGTTCAAATCCCTGCTGCTTAACTTCTGATCCAGCTCTCATATAATGTGCCTGTGAAAGCTTTGGAAAATGGTCCAAGTGCTTGGAACCTGTACCGACATGGGAGATCCAGAAGTAGCTCCTGGATCCTGATTTGGGACTGGTCCAGCCCTAGCCATTGCACCATTCAGTTGGGTGAACCAGGAGATGAATGATTTCTGTCACTCCTTTTCTTTGTAACTGATTTTCTATTTTTTTTCCTTTTTTTTAAAGATTTATTTTTATTTATTTATTGGAAAGGCGGATATACAGAGAGGAGAGACAGAGAGGAAAATCTTCCATCCGATGATTCACTCCCCAAGTGAGTGCAACGGCCGATGCCATGCCGATCCCGAACCCAGGAACCTCTTCTGGGTCTCCCACGTGGGTGCAGGGTCCCAAAGCCTTGTGCTGTCCTGAACTGCTTTCCCGGGCCACAGGCAGGGAGCTGGAAGGGAAGCGGGGCTGCTGGGATAGAACCGGCGCTCATATGGGATCCCAGGGCGTGCAAGGCGAGGACCTTAACCACTTGCGCCACCGCGCCGGGCCCAGTAACTGATTTTCAAATCAAAAACAAACAAAAAAATTTTTAATGCATTCAACTTAAAGCTATGCATTTAAATGTATAGCAACAAAGATGGCTTTTTTTTCTTTCTTTCTTTTTTTTTTTTTTTTTTTAGTTTTACCTATTTCCATTGGAAAATCAGACACACAGAGAGGAGGAGAGACAGAGAGGAAGATCCTCTATCCAATGACTCACTCTCCAACCAGCCACAACGGTCAGAGCTGAGCTGATCTGAGGCCAGGAGCCAGCAACATCCCCCAGGTCTCCGACATGGGTACAGGGCCTCAAGGCCCTGGGCATCCTCCACTGCCTACCCCCCAGTCAGACCACAAGCAGGGAGCTGGATGGGAAACGGGGCCATGGGGACAGGAACTGGCACCCACATGGGACCCCCGAGCATGCAAGGTGAGGACTTTAGCCACCAGGCTACTGCGTCAGATGCAAAACAGAGATGACTTTTGGAAATAGATCACACCATGGAGGAGATAATTTAGAATGTGCTTCCAGCCCTGACTAGTTAGCAGAGCTGACCGTGCACATTTCACCCTTATACCTTGCATCTCCCACTTCACATGTCTTGTTGCTCATTCATAAATTTGTTACAACAAAATTATTCTCTATCATTTTTTCTCTCATCTTCTATGTCATCATTGCCATTTCTTTTACTTCTATATTACAAACTATACCTCAAAATATTATTTTCATATGGTCAGACATCTTATCAGAAATTTACAAATGTACAAATGAAAACACCTATGCTTTATACTCACAAATTTACCAGTTCCCTGATCCTCATTCCTTTGTATACATCCAACTTTCCTCTTTATTTCTCTCAATTTGAAGCTTCTGGTTTCACCTTTTCTGTTTTCGCTTGTTTTTTTTGTTTGTGGTTTTTTTCTGCATGTATGCTTTTGGACACAAAATAATTGTACATATCTGTGGAATGCCATATGACATTAACATAATTGTATACAACATGCAATATTCACATTAGAACAACTATATTATCCAATGCCTCAAACTTTTTATTATTATTTTTTGTATTTATTATTATTTTTTGTATTTATTATTATTTTTTGTATTATTTTTTGAGAACTCATTTTTCCCTACACTTGGGACCCAAAATGGTAGCATACGGAATATGCTGCTAAATACAGTGCTGGCATCCCATTTGGGTTCTGGTTGTTCCACTTCCATCTCACCTCCTGCTAACACATCTGAGAAAACAGATGAAGATGGGCAAAGTCTTTAGGCCCCTGCATTCATCTGGCAGAATCAGAGAAGCTTCTGGCTCTGGGCATTAGCCTGGCTCAGCATTGGCTATTGTGGTCATCTGGGGCTTTAATCAGCAGATGGAAGCTCTCTGTTTCTGTTTCTAGCTTTCCTTCCCTAACTCTGCCTATCAAATAAATAAAAAATTTTCAAAAATCTTTCCTCCTTGCTCTTTCTACATGTGTAATTAGTCATTGTCAACCCTATTCAAACACACCTCTGTGCCCACTGACCTTCCTCCTCTACCCAGCACCCTCACTCTTCCCAGACTCTGGCAACCACTCCTCTTTTCTCCTTCAGTCAGAACAACTTTGGAAGAATCTTTCAACTTTTCTTATGGCACAATTTCAACTATAAATTGTCTCACCTCAACTTTATCTGAAAATGTCTATTTCACCCTCATTTTAAAGTGTTTAATGTATTCACTTTAACAACATGGCAGCATTTAAAGAAAGAAAAAATGACTTTCATAAACTGCTTTTCTGTTGTATGACCAAACATAATTCCGATTTTCCACCTATTTCTGTATCTTCTCAGGTTTTGCTTTGAAATTTTTTTCAAGTTAGCCTGACCTCAAAGTCTTGTCAATTTGTCATCCTTATTTGAAAAAAAAAAATACTCACTAAAGAATAGTATGTAAGGAAAGTTAAACTCCCTCTCCTGTGTCCCCTTCTACTTTCAAGTGTCCTTTCATTGCCTTTTTATGTCTTTGATGGAATGTCTAATCACAAATCTCCCTATTCTTCAGGTCACATGACATTATTCTCTGGCTGCTTTGAAGATTTTCAATTATCTTTGGATTTTGGTTGTCTGGCTGTCATGTGTCTGGATGCGGTTCTCTTTTTGTACATTTTCTGCTTAGGTATCACTCAATTTCTTACATGTCTAAGTTGATGTTTCTCATCAAACTTGGGAAACTTAGATCATCACTTCTTACATTGTTTGTTCCACACACTCTGCCCTTCCTACACTTCCTCCTACTTTTCCTTGAACTCCACTTTCATATATTTGATGCCAATTGATATTCTCAAGATTCCTCCCCAAGACTCCATTCATGTTTGTTCATCATTTCTATGTGTGTTTTTCAGACTGAATACTCTTTTTTCAAAAAAGATTTATTTATTTTATTGGAAAGTCAAATACACAGAGAGGAAAAGAGACAGAGAGGAAGATCTTTTGTCCACTGATTCAATCCCCAAGTGGCCACAATGGCCAGAGCTGAGCTAATCCGAAGCCAGGAACCCAGAGCCTCTTCTGGGTCTCATATGCAGCTGCAGGGCCCCAAGGTTTTGAGCCATCCTCAACTGCCCCTCCCAGGCCACAAGGAGGGAGATGGATGGGAAGTGGGGCCACTGGGATTAGAACCGGCACTACATGGGATCCCATCATGTGCAAGGCAAGTACCCCAGCTGCTAGGCTACTGCGCTGGGCCAAGGCTGAATACTTTCTATATTGATCTGTCTTCAATTTCACTTTGTTTTGTTATCTCCAATCTACTATTAAATCCACCCAGTGAATCTTTCCCTTCAGTTAATGTAGTTTTTATTTCTGGATTATATATATAGCATTGAAGAAGAGATGTGGAATGTATAAGAGGGGAAATGGCATCTAGTGGAAAAGAGGAGACATTTATTCTTCATCTACAATGAAAGGAGGAATTAAAGACATTTGGGGATGAAGATCAATTTTTAGGTTCTGTCCTGGAAGATTACAGAAAGCTCTCCAACATCCTCTGACTTTTTCAATGAGACAAGAAGCATACTGTTAAAGGAAACTATGTTTGAGAAGTAAGGGGAGGGCTTACAGAGACAAAAGTGAGTTGACTTGTTAGAGAAATAAACAGAGATTGTTTGGTGTTCTTACATAAGAACGCTTTTCGAGAATTCCTCACAGTATAGGGCTGTATGCATGGAGCTAACTGACAGTCCGGTCTGGCAGCTGTGATGAGGAGATAGATCAGAAAAGATGGAGAGGAAGGAAGGCACAAAGCACCTGACCATTAGAGAGAACATGTGGGGGTCACTAGGAGGAAGGTCATGATGAGTTTAAAGTTTCGTGGCAGTGACATCAGATGCACCAATGAAACTTGAACGAAGTTTGGAATGAACAAACGAGATATGATGCTTCAAAGGTAGAGTTCTAACTTGGCCAATTTTCTAGCAAAGAAAGATTTATACTGTAAATATGATGAAATGATTTAGGAGTTTACATGTCAAAGTCAAATGGCTAATAGGGCTCAAGGAGGTAAGAGAGAAATGAAGAAACATACACCCCAGTCTGTAGGAAAGAATCACAGTATTGGTGGATGCCCGGAAAAGAGGGTGAGACTTTGAGAGGACCTGAAATAAACAGGGTGAAACATGACAGAATAAGTTTTGAAGGTCTCTTAGAGGAGAATTCAGTTGTAGAGTTGTGGAACTGAATATTTAGCTACTGATTCTTCAAAGCATTATGGCAGCCAAATGATTTGTGAAAACTATGTGCAATTCTTCTGAAGGTCTCTGACACAGGCTGTTAGGTTGAACATAAACTCCATTTCAGTGCCAATATCTAATCTGCCAAACAACCTTTTTGTATAACTCTGTCATATATCTATCTGGCTTTGAGCTTCTCCAACTATCCCAAAGCAGGTCAACCTCAGAATTTTCATGGAAGTACAAGTGGAGTTTTTAACTTAAAGAAGTTAGTCTTGGTATTATTTTTATCAATCAAAATACATGCGAGTTGTTTATGAACAAAGTGGAAAAATGAACTCAAGAGGCTCTTTGGCAATAGGATCACCAAACTTGATCACCAAAATTTAGTTCATAGTCTGTACAAACTTTCTGTGCTCTTCATATTTTAGAATAAATTAATGTTGAATAGGAGTGTGTATACCAAAACTAGATCTAGGCATGTCCACAAGACCTTTCTTTTTTTTTAAAGATTTATTTTTATTATTTTTTTATTGGAAAGGCAGATATACAGAGAGGAGAGACAGAGGAAGATCTTCTGTCCGATGATTCACTCCCCAAGTGAGCACAACGGCTGATGCTATGCCAATCCGAAGCCAGGAGCCTCTTCCAGGTCTCCCACACGGGCACAGGGTCCCAAAGCTTTGGGCTGTCCTCGATTGCTCTCCCGGGCCACAGGCAGGGAGCTGGATGGTAAGCGGGGCTGCCAGGATAGAACCGGCACCCACATGGGATCCCAGGCATGCAAAGCGAGGACCTTAACCACTGCGCCACCGCACCGGGCCCCACAAAACCTTTCTCAAGAGAATATCCCAGTCCTGTTTATGTTTGCAAGCTAAATAGCACATTGTGGGACCCAGAGTGGTGGCCCGTCACCTTGAACGTGCATGTATCCAATATGGGCGCTGGTTCTGATCTCAGTAGCCCCACTTCCCATCCAACTCCCTGCTTGTGGCCTTGGAAAGCAGTCAAAGATGGCCCAAAGCCTTGGGACCCTGCACATATGTGGGAGACCCAGAAGAGGCTCCAGGCTCCTGGCTTCAGATTGGCTCATCTCCAGTTGCTGTGGCCACATGGGGAGCGAATCATGAGATGGAAGAATTTTCTTCTCTGTCTCTCCTCCTCTCTGTACATCTACCTTTCAAAAAATAAATAAATCTTTAAGAAAAATAACATTGTAGCATGGTTCTGTAATGAAAAAAATTGTTCTTTAACAAAAGTAACACCATCAGATGTCTAATTCATACGCATTTGTCTAAAATGATCCTTTGAAGGTGAAACTAGTCATATTTGCCATATGATAGGTACCTATCCAAGAACTCTTTGTTTAAATGCATTTTGATGACAGTGTTCTCTTTGCTATTCCCTATTACTCTTAGTCTCTATGTCCTCATTGATTGATATATATGACAGATACTCAAGAATTTGTTGAGGGAGTTGATGAAGTTGAGAGCCAAGACAACCAGTGTTGTCTGACAAGGAAACTAAAGCAGTTAACTCCTGGAACCCAGGATCTGTGACAGAATAATAGTCTTCTTGATTCTGTTTCCCATGAATAGGAAGAATTAATAAGATGGCATGAGCAACACAATGGTGTCAATCACCCTTTATGCTAAATTTTGAATGGCAGTGCCCCCCAGAAAGAGGGGGACAGAATGCTTGTGGAACAGAAAAAAAGTATTACTGAAGAAGATCCACTAGCTCATCAAAGCATGAAGATGAGTTGACTAGATGTTAGTATTATAAAGTTCTTGCAGCATTCATAGAAACATGCTCTTTACTGACACTAAATTGAACATAGGATATCTTGACATCCAGTAGGGATTTACTCCAGGACAAGAAAGAAATCAAGACTACTGCAGTTGCACTAGGTTCTAGTTCATGCTCCACATGGCTGTGGGTTTTGGGGGCTGCAAATACTAAGAACTTCTCCAGTTATTCCAACTGAAATCAAAATGGAAAAATCATATCCTAGTTCAAGAAGAGTTAAGTTAGTAAAAGGTGACTTCAACACACAATTTAAAAAGAAAACATATAACTCGACACATTTGATAAATAACCACTATATCAGAAACATTGAAGGAAAACATACAGATTTTGCCTCCAGGACTGATACTGCTATTTTTTTTGCAAATAGCAGCAACTCTGTAACACTTCCTGGTCTCATCACATACTTGTAATTGCTGAGCTCCTCCCTGCATGGCCATGGTGCTTTACATTGGCTTATGAATTTCTTGCAAGGGCATTAAGGTCTTTTCACATATTTGATGTCATTTCTCTTATTCAAGATTTACAAAGGGATGTATTTCCTCTTCTTCTTTCTCTTCTAAGTCTGTGCCCTTTCTTCCATCTTTGAAGATTTGCTCCAAGTTTCACTTTAATTTCTGAGTAAGTTCCCTCAATCTGTATGTCTCTATCCTCTTTTATTAGCACAGCTCTACTCCCATTCTTGCCTCCCAGGCTGCCTTTGGATTCTACTGAACAAAAGAAAAAACCTATGCTGAAGGGACAGAAAGAATTAATCTTGGAGACCAGGTAGGCACTAACATAAATCAGCACTCCTAGTTTTCAGTGCATCTTTATGAGCTACAGAGCCATGTGAAGAGATGATGGTTTACCTCTAGGGAGCTGTCACTCACATGAGGCAAGAAAATAAGGTCAGGCCCATGAACTGGAGATTCAGGGACCAGGGCAGATCTTGAGGGCTGCAACATGGAAACAGAACAGGAAGGAAGAGGGCTCATTATAGACAGAGTATGAAGCCAGAATTGGAATATGGTCCATCTGTCTTTCATGACACCAAAGGAATGCCTGAAGACTGAAGGAGGGCTGGAATTGGGATGTTAAACATTGAGCTGCTATTTGCAATGGAGGATCCCATTTCAAAGCCCCAATTCCAATCCTGGCTGTACTGCTTTTGATCCAACTCCCTTCTGATATTCCTGGGAAAGCAGAAGCAGATATTCCAAGTACTTTTGCCCTTGCACTGATGTGAGAGACCCAGAGGGAGTTTCAGGCTCCTGGCTTCAGCCTAGCTCAACCTCAGCAGCTACAGACATTTAGGGAATGAACCAGTGATTGAAAGATTGATTCATTTCTCTCTCTCTCTCTCTTTCTGTATCTGATTTTTTTAAGCTTTATTTTTTATTGGAAAGAGATTTACAAAGAGCATGACAGACACAGAGAAAGATCATCCATCTGTTGATTCACTCTCTAAATGGCCACAACAGTTGAAGCTGAGACGGTCCAAAGCCAGGAGCCTCTTTCGAGTCTCCCATGCATGATCATGATCCCAAGGCTTTGGGCCATCCTCTGTTGCTTTTCATCACCGCAAGCAAGGAGCTGGATGTGAAGTGGAGCAGCCATAACATGAACTGATCCTGGAGCAGGCAAAGAGAGGATTTTAGCTAACTGAGCCATTATGCCAGGCCCCTCTCTCTCTGACTTTCAAATGAAATACAGTAAAATCCAAAAACAAACAGCAAAAGAGCTGAGACCTTTGAGATCTCGGTTCTGTAAAAGCTTGGAATGAGTTTAAATGGGCAAATTATTGAAGAGAAACTTTTAACCTCAACCCCAGGATAGGAGGTTATGGCCAATGGCCCTAGATCAGTAAAAATGTCTTCTCTTGCTGACTTAGATCATCCCAGTTGGAAGTTGCTGGGTTTTAAGACTGCACATTTCACCCACCACATAACTACAGGGCTTCTTGCCATGGGCTGACATGGCATCATGTACTATTTCAACCGCATGAAGGCAGCAGCTATCAAAACCATGAGCACTATTGAAAGACGGAGCAGATTTCCTGGAATTCTGTCAACAGAAGATAATCAAATTAGATCACGATTTGGAGTAAAAACTCTCCAAATTCCTATAGAAACCCCTAAAACAAGCATCATGCTTGGCAGAATGATACTGCAACAGACAGAATGGGGCTCTGTGATATTTACTGTAGGGCAACACTGCTCTATGATGGGAGCTGAAGTGGAGACTGCCCAGGCTACATCCCCAAGACCAACCCAGACAATCCTTGCATGCTCCAATGCTTCTGGTGGCTCTCTCTTGATGGAACTACAGTGAGACTGTTCTGCCAGTGCCCAGGGCTGCAGCAGAGGGACAAGAAGTAACAGTGGGCTCGTGGGGATTGGAAGTTAGTGACTAATCAAAATTCTTGCTTCTCAAAGAGACGGTTCTTGATGTGATCCAACTCTCAGAAGCTTTACAAAGATCACCAACTGCCCAGGAATCACTTATTCTTTAAATCCTTTCCTCCCTGCCCTGTGTTGCTTTCCCATATCCTCACACTGCTTCCTAGGTCTAGCTCTTTTTTTCATCCATGAGAGAAAAGGGGTTAAAAATGAACCACCTTGTAATCAAATCATAGTTTTAGGCTCTGCTTTTAGGGGACCAATATTTAAACAAATAGGCAGTGAGGAGAGCCAGTATCTCTAATCTTTTTGCATATCTGGCTTCTCCCTACAGTTGGCTCTTTTTTTGAGAAAGAGATCCTGTATTACCTGCACCTGTCAAACCTTGATATTTATTTGGTTTTCACATGTCTTCTGAATATAAGGAAAGTCCATTTAAGCAACCACATTTACCATCTTACAACAGCATAATCCGTTCGTTGACTAAAAGCAAACAAGTGACAACTATTATATGAAAAGTGGTATGCACTTCTTAGAAAGATATCCATTTAGCTTTCAGTATAAGGCAAAGCAAAGATTACAACCTCACAGCCTAGGCCTACAGCACTTCTATTGAAAGTTTATCTAGCACATGCATACACATGAATTTTCCAAAGGCTGTAGGGAAGCACCAACATTAGATATACTGTGAAGAGATCTACCATAGCTAAGATCAAATAACTTTATTCTATGTAAAACTATCTAGCAAAACCCCATAGAGACTGGTGAAACACATTTAAGGAAGCAATTGACAAACTACTATTAGAAAAGGGAAATACCGAAGAGCCTAATTTTGAAAGATAGTAGCTCCAAACATCCCATCAATCTTGTACTTTACTCCCTAAATTTTGTACCCTTCCTCTCTTCCTATCACTCCCCCAAATATCTACATTTCTAAGAAGTCAAACAATGATCAAGTATAAGTGTATATAGTCTTTTAAAAAATGTTTTAGCTAATACAACTATTATCTAATCATTTTGAGGGAAAGAAGTCATAATGTACCACTGGAGTGGTGACAAGTGATCTGAATGTATCAGAAATAAAAAACAAACAAAAAAGATGCCAAGGAGGAAGGTTATAAATGAAAAGAGAAAAAAAATTTATCTCTGTGCTAGGTGCAGTTGGGTCTGCAAAATAATAAAGCCTTACATGTTTGATAGATTATCAGTGTTTGGGAATTTCATGCAGGGAATGGAGAGTGGGAATGGGAAAGCTGGCTACTGGCCTAGGGAAGCAGGCTTGAGGGGCAAACACCTCATAGATTAGCAATGTGTGGCCACTTCAAGTGTAAGTGTGCAGTTATTCTGCCCTCTACCTCCTCTCCAACATGACCTAACCTTCAGTGAAGTTTGCTTAAACCTTGTCGTATGACAAACTTAGAAGCAGATGACAAGAGGGGATTAATGTAGAATAATGTCATGCTCTGTTTTCTAAGCCCTGAGTGGCATGAAGAACAAGCAGTAAAAGGGGAGGTGAGAATGTGCCTTAATGAGGGGAAAGGCGGTAGAGCAGAAAAATATAGAAAGGGAAATATTTGAAACAGGTATCAGAATTCCAAGGGAGAGTTTGGAAACAGTTAAACTCGTTGTTTAATCACTGGTTTTCAAGTCCCCTCAAAGTGTAAATATGAGAACAGTTCATAGAAGACCTTAGTTACCTGCAATAGAGATTTGTTTTGTATGAAATTGAGGCTATCAAAATTCCTCAAGAGAATTCCTCTATCATGCTAGCATTAGTGACCACTCCTTCTTGTGCTGTCCATTGCAAATATTTTCCAGACACTTACTATCTCAAAACTATTTAGTAGGAAAGAACAAATACCATTTATTGATTATGGCTCAGATTCATTGCAGTGACTGGGATTAATCATCTGTTCACTTTAACAGATATGATGTGTTTACATAATCTTTAGTGTCCAGGAGCAAATTATAAGGAATTTAAATTTTCAAACATCCACTTGAATTTCTCCTTGATTTTGGCATGTGACAAACATTCATCATTCTGCAAACTCTTTTCTGCCATTTGAACATTGGCTTGTTTGACTTTGCCTTCTATTTTAAATCTGTTAGGGTTAATCATTGAACCTTAAGTTCTAATTCTTCTATACATTAATCTTTGGAGTCTTTCTTTATACCAACTAAGACAAAAAACTACAAATAGATTACTGATATGCATTAAAAATGGAATGTAGAATCTATGTTTCTGAAATTTTAAGCTTGGGGTATTTTTCTGAAAAAGCTGTTACACAGATGATCCAAATCTTTTGACCTTCAGGAAACAGAAAGACAACCCTTTAACCAGCCTTTGGCCTCATTGAGTTGAATCCCAGAGTTAACATTATTTATGAAAACATAAGTGACTGGTTGGATGAATGCCCAGCAGCCTTGATATTATAGGTACTTCAATAAATCAAATTATCCAGAAAACTGGTATTATGTGAGACTGCCACTTGAACTGCCATTGGCCCCAAGTGCATTGGCAAATCCAGATGACAAGGGGCACCCTGTCCATTATAAGACAGAACAGAGCCAGGCATGGTGAGGGAGTACAGCCGGGCATGCACAGCATTTATCAACATGGGGACCTTGTCATATCACAGAAGGGTGCAGAAAGGGACCACGCCCCCCAGAAATGAATAATGTTGCTTAGATTTTTTTCTGATGCAAACTTGACTTCTAAACTTCATTCTATTCCCCAGGATCTTGCCCTGAGGCATATTTGCATTTTTAATCACATTTTAGTTTTTATTAATCCTCTCATTTTGCTAAACACATTTACTCCGGCTTCCAAAAATCTGTCTATCCTACAGTCTAAAATACTTCTCAGAAAAATAAATCTTACTTGAATGTATTAAAAAAAAAAGAAAGCCTGCTGTGTAAAAATTCAGGATAAAGGCAAAAAAACTAACTGACTATTGACCAAATAAAAGCTAGCTTTGTTTATTCCTTACTTTGATGTTCTTTCTTAAAGTGAATTTAAGCACTCTAGCTTTTGTACTAATAGACAGATCTTCCAGTAAGATCAGCAGGAAACTGGAAATGCTGCATTAAGATATTTAGACAATAAGTCTCTAAAGCTGGGACCGCATCTGCTTGCTGGTTCAATATGGATGCTGCTGGTTTATTGGAGAGACCAATGATTGCTCTACCAATGATTACGATGACAGTACAAGAAGTTGTGTAGTGAATTCCTGCTGGAAGACTTTCACAATAGATTTGACTTACTCAAGAGTTAATTAGGAGCTCTGCATATAAATCCTTCTATTAGTCAGGGTCACCCTGGTCTTATAATCTCTTGCTCTGCTTCACAATTAGGTGTTAATTTGAAAACTAAATGCAACTAACAAGAGGATCAGCCCCAAATGTAGAGCAAGCATCCTGTCACCTCTCTAACCTTTGTGGCTGTGGAAAGGCAGATTTACAGAGCAAAGGAGAGACAAAGATCTTCCATCTGCTCACTGATTCACTCCCCAAGTGGACACAGCTGAGCTGATCTGAAGCCAGGAGCCTGGCACTTCCTCCAGGTCTCCCGCGTGGGTACAGGGCTCCCAAGGCTTTTGGCCGTCCTCGACTGCTTTCCCAGGCCACAATCAGGAAGCTGGATGGGAAGTGGAGCAACTGGGAGATGAACTAGTGCCTATATTGGATCCCAGCACCCAAAAGGCAAATACTTAGCCACTGAGCCATTGTGCTGGGTCCTGTTTTTTAGTGTTAATAAGTTATTTTTGTAGATCTGGCCATCTCACTCTACTAGGTATGCCTATTGTGTCCAGGCCTCACTTGGAGCCTGGCAGGAAGACCCTGTACACTGTACAGAATTTCAGAAAGAATGATGTTTCCTATTAACACTCTAAAGCTGCTGAAAATGCTATAGCTGGCAAGCCATGGTCTTGTTATTTTGAAAATGAAATGGTGGTGGAATAAATTCTATGTTAAGGAACACTGGAAATGGAAGCCAAAAAGACAAAAGAGAAAGATAACCCTCTATTATTGCATGTTTGGGGGTGCATCCCCACATTACATTTGTTGGGGTGTTCACCAATCACAGCACTCAAGCCATCCTGGCTATTTTTAAAGGAAAGAGTCAGGCCGAACTGCATGCAGAGAGGAGCACCAGAGATTTCCAGGCTCACCTACTATGACAAACAGTGACAAACCCCACTGTAAGAGCAGAGTTCTCTGGAACAGGGTAACTGATCTACGCTGCAGAGGAGCCTGGGAGAAAGGTTAGAAAGGAAATGTCTTGCAAAACAAGAAAGTACTGAGCAAAGCAAATTGTGCAGTAGGAACAATGTAGAAAGTTTATGAGACAAAGAAGTGACAGGAGTCAAGAGTGCCAGAGTAAGGAATGGCTCAGACAACAAGGTCAGCAGAAGCTACACCACAGATAGAGGGTTAGGAAGCTAGTTCCTAAGAAGCCAGATCAAAATGAGATGCTACCTAACAAATACACTTGAAAACACACCTAAAAGTGTTCCAACAAACAGACAATCCACATCCTCTTATTTACTGATTTCCCAAGTGAGCCTTTAGTTTTAGCCTCAGAGAGAGCTGACTAAACCAGGTTCTGTGGGCCTGGCATAATGGCTCGATTGACTAATCCTCCCCCTGCAAGTGCCAACATCCCATATGGGCACCAGTTCATGTCTATTCCATTTCCCATCCAGCTCCCTGCCTGTGGCATTGGAAAGCAACAGAGGATGGACCAAAGCCTTGGAACCCTGCATCTGTGTGGGAGATCCAGAAAAAGCTCCCTGGCTCCAGGTTTCAGATCAGCTCAGCTCCAGCCATTGTGATCATTTGGGGAGAGAACTAGCACATGGAAGATCTTCCTGTCTCTCCATCTATAAATCTGTTTTTCTAAAAAAAAAAAAAATACATCTTTAAAAAAATAATTAAACCAGGTTCTGTTGCATCCTGCCGGCCTCCTTCCCAAACCATTTTGTAGCTGAGAGATTCCTTTTTCCACTTATGAAAATGAAAACTTGGATAAACGGTGCTAATGCATACTGGTGGGCACAGTACAGTGCCTTTATGTGACAAGCATCAAGGGCAGTGTAGGAACACTCGAGATGAATTTGTTTTAACTGTCAGGTGTAATAGAACTGTTACCCATCAGCATGTTGAAATGTGGGGGAAAGGAGGATAATTACACCCAGCCTTTTAAAGAAGCATCATTGCAAAGGTTACAAAACACTGCAGTGTTGCCAAGCTAGGTGAAATCAATTTCCATTTTGTTGCAGTATGTGTCATGCAGAGATTGCTGAAACCAACAAAATGAAAAGCATTGATAATTGGCATTAATAGCTTGAATAAATTAATTTGCTTATTTTCCCAAAAGAAAATTAGTCAAACAAGTCATTAAATGGAAGCCCTGCACATAGCATAATATAAAGCATACACTTCTCATTGTTTTTAAAAACAAACATTTCAGATTGAAGAGAACTGACTAATGAAAACCAAGCAAACTCTGAGAAAAATGAAGTCAATTTAATGGGGTGAAAAAGGAGCCTCTTAGTGACTTCAAAACCATAGAAAACAAAGGGTAGCACATAAAACCTAGCTGCCTTGAGATAATATGGAAATAATGTAAGTTTATATTCATGTGAAGTTCTTGCTGACTAGCAAATATTTTTAAAAGCCATTGCTCGATTCTCCTGCGATGCCCAGGAGGTAGGTGGGAAATAAATAATAAGCACAAATGAGAAATCAAATGCTGGTGAGGTTAAGCACTTTGTGAAAAGTATTCCATGGATTCACTACAATTGATATTTGATGCTGAGCAATATTTATGGTTTCCCTGTTGTTGGCCCTGGTACAGAAATTGGAACCAGGCTTGTGGAGGGAGAAACTGAAGATTATCTATGTTCTCTATGGTGTTTATAATAAGCTCTTATCCCAGGCCCACGTCATGTCCACTTCTTCAAGGACTATTATATGATTTGAGAACTTTTAGACTTTATACTCCTCTCTCTATTCTCCTCACTCTCTCTTCACAGCCCACTTGCTTTTTTTTAGCAGAGGTTGGTTCTAACTGTCCCATATGAAAGATAAATACATCAGAAGTTGAAGACAACTATAGAGTCTTGGAAGCTCATCATGAAAACGTAGGACTCTAGTAATATGGAGTAAAACAAGGAGTGAGACTAATCTAATTCTCAAACAGGGTTATGTATGAGCCATTTCTTAGTCCCAACCTATAAATAATTCATCCTCACTTTGAATGGCCCTTGCAGCATCATTTTCTCATCTTCTCTTTGGGAAAAGCACAAGCAGTAAAAGACATTCTCAGTCAACGACCAGATCAAACATGCGTTTTTTGGGCCAAGTGTCTAGTATGCTAAGGCGTAGGTATTTAAAACCCCAGCTATTTAGAAACTCTGAGAAGAGCTGTAACAGCCAGAGCTACCCATTGGTTAGGGCCGTTAGGCCAGTCTTGACCCTAGAGATAGGGTACTGCTGAACCTCAGAGAGATTCCACAAGAAAAAGCCTTGCAGAATGCCCTGAATGTGTCATTCTCTAGTCATTGGTCAAAACTTCAGATTACACTTTCACTAAAGGCACTGCAGCTTTCTCTGAAAACAAGAAATACATCTTTATTACAATTCTGCACATGTTCCCTGGGAACTGCATCCCACGTAGCCCAGCGCTGTCCTTGCATCGTTAGCACAAACACTTCTCCACATCTGACAAGAGACATCAAACCACTTCAGGTAATTGCATTTCCAGAACAGCTGATAATGAAATGGAGCTTTGGCCTTGCTCCTTGCCTTGCTCAAAAAGTAGACAAGATCTAGTGTTCTTTTTTTTCCCCCGAAGGAAAGTTTGCCTTAAACTACTTATTTCATGTTTTTTTCCCTAACCATGAACTCTGATCCTTAGTTTGCAATATCTGCTTCATTATGTTATTTAATCACGTATTACCTTTCCACTTAATTATGCTCACTTTTCACTTTGAAACTTTGCATTAAAAAGAAAAATACAGATGTCATGTAGAATTATTCCACTAATCTATAATAAAGCAATTGCTCCCAGCCCCCAGCTAATCAAAGATGAGACACTGCTACAACTCTGATCAAAATTTTTCTCTTATCTCTCCTCAAACTCCTAAGTTTTGCAAGTCAGTTAAGCATTAAAGTACCAGACCCTAAATATAGCTAAGAAAACAGTTTCCTTATCACCTAATCAGTCTTAAACATTCAGTTACAATTGATCATAAAAAAAAAGAGAGACTTGACCATCTTTTTTTTTTTTTGTGCTAAGTTAGGTAAAATATTTAACTGTTCCCTTTACTTTTAAACATAGTTATTACTTTCCTGTTAGATAAAAAGCAGATGAATTTTCCTCAAGGGTCCATCCAGATCTCCAACAAAGAGAGGCATTTTCATTTTATTCATGAATTCTGGTGAAAATCCATTTTCTACAGTAAGAATCTAAGCACTCAACATTTAGTACTCACTTAGGACTCAAGATCAATTTCACAAATCTAGAAATACTGAAAAGTACAGTGGCTGACTTTTTTTTTTCAGGATTTATCAGAAGACATATAGAAAAGGGAAACAGGAAAGTAACCCTTGGGAAATATGGCCTCCTTGATTGGCTTCTGGCTGAGCCCTAAAGAGTTTCAGATTTGACTGGATTAAAATCACTTCAGGACACAACAATTAACAAACATAGGAATAACATTTTAAAAAGTATTTGAAGCTTACCCATTTAAAGGCACTTTCCACATTTTCTGCTTTACTTACATTCATTCAACATGCATTTTTAAAATAGAGCACATCATGTATTTTTAAACTTTATTTTTGATGATTTTTACATATTTGATTAGGGTGCAAAGGGTCAAGGGCTAGAGGAAAGTGTGCCTGTATCTAGGGGAAGAGGAGAGATAAGGGGTGAAACCATACCCAGCCTCTTAACCATCCCAGGGTCCTGATGTGGGACATGCTCCAAGGGTCCTGCTCAAGTGGTTTTGATGGTTCAACAGTTCTAAATTGCTGTTGATCCCACCACTCTAATTACAGTGAAATTTGAATCTACTGACTTAGTCTACCTTAGAGTCTCTATTTGCCCAGATATTCACTGCAAATGCTTGGTTGGGGTAGTTGATCAGTTTGTTCCATCCTCTGTTCTCAGTTACGGCACCAGGTATCCTCTACAGGCTCCAGTGTAGTGGAATATCTTCCATGTGCATCTGGTTATGCTGTCTACTGTTCTGTCTGAGCTACTGAGGAAGCCCAGCTCTGACACATGCATTTCACGATCAAACCATGGAAACTGCCATTCTCTCCATGGTTGGAGGTCTGAATCCAGCAATTTGATTTGGGGGATTCCTAGAGAAACGTCATCTGAGGTGATCCCAGACCTCATTCTTGTGTTTGCATGCTAGTACAGGGTCCACCACAGTCTGTCGCCCTAATTAGCCTATGGACACACTTGCAGTTGCAATTATTGGGTCAGTTTTGTCTCCAGCCCTGTCATATATACAAACCAATGGGTGTTGCAGCCCAGTCCAACCCTGCCCACCACACATTCAACCTTCATGTAAACCAGTGGGAGCTGCAGCCTAGTCGGAGCTATCTCCAATAATCCCAAACAGGCCTAGCCTTTGCCCTGGTTCCCACGGTTGCCAGCATATAGAGCAGTCTGTCTTGCATCCCATTTTACATGTCAATGGACATTGAAGCCTAGTTCAACACAATCAGCCCTACTATCCAGTCCACATTCGTGCTAGCAGTGCCACTCTGTCTGGCCATGCCTTCCCCTAGTCCTGGTTGTCATGCTCACCAGAGGGGTGGCAACCCAAGAGGGAGGTGCCCACTGTTTCCCCAATGGGCTTACTCCCACTCCTGGATCTTGAACTCTCCAGGTGGTTCTGCAGTTTAACTTGACAGTTTAACTGGCACCCCCATGCCAGCATCTGCCAACTGATGCTGCGGCAAAGCCCAACCAACCCAAACCCACTCTGGCTTATGCTTGCACCAGTAGGTAGTCATCCTGGCCTGGCTTTTCCCTGATCCAGCTCACATAAGACACATAGGGTGTTGCAGCCCTGCCTGGCCTGGCCTGCCCCCATCCCAGCTCTCACGCTCACCAGTGTGAGTGGTGACCACAGAACCCTACTGGATTTGCCTGCTCTCCCCAGGTCACTGTGTGCTGGTTGGGCTCTGAGGCCAAGTCTGGCATGGCCCACCTTACCTCAGCATTCTCCACCAAGTGCTGTAGCCCGGCCAGCCCAGCCCAGCCCATCCCCAATTCCAGTTCATGCTGGTAGGGGCTACAGCCTGGTCCAACCCAGCCAGCCCCTAGTCTTGGCTCTCATGTGAACTGACTGGTATTATGGCCTGACCTGGCATGAGCCACACACCATTCTGGTTCTTGAATTTTCCAGCAGGTGACAAGGATTGGCCCAGACCTAAGCCAAATGTATGCTGGTGGGTACTATTACCTGGCCTGGTCTGAGTTGCTCCCTTCCTTGGTTCCTGTGCTCACCTGCAGGGACTATGTCCTGACAGAGGAGTTCCCCAAACTCTTCTATCAGTAACTCTCTCAATGCCAGATCTTGCACACATGGGCCAGCCCTACTTAGTCCACCCCCGTCCTAGCAGGAAAAGTGGCCTTTCCTGACCAGCCCTCACCCATTCTGGTTCTTACTGTCAGGTGCTACGGGCCAGCCAATCCTAGTGCACACCCAGATGCAGCTCAGCTCATGCATGGCTCAGCAGGGATAGAGACCTAGCCTAGCCTGTCCTATTCCCACTCTGGTTCTCATAAGCACCAATGGATGCTGGAGTCTACTCCAGTCAGGCATACCACAGACCCAGTCCATACCTGTGACGAAGGACACTGCAGCCATGTCCAGATCAGATCACAGCCTCAATTCCAGCCCTCGCGCTTATCAGTGGGAACCACAACCCAGCCAGGGCATCCCCTTAGTTCCCCAACCAGGCCTCAGCCACAGATCTCAGGCATGCCAGTGGTTGCTCTGACCCAGTTTGGCATAGTCCCTGAACTGTGTTGGTTTTTGTCTTTGGATATTGCAGCCAGGCAAAGCCCAGTCGGCCCCCAGTCCCAAGTCTTGCTGCCAGCTGCTGCAACCTGGTCTTGCTCTGTTTGCTTCCATCCCTGATTCATACAAATCAGTAAGTGTTACAGCCTAGACTGGCATGACCTGCACTCTAGCCTTATTTCTACACTTGCCAGTGGGCTATGGTTTGCTCAGCCCTGCCTGGCCTGCCCCCTTCCAAAACCAACCCACACATCTGCCAATGGATGGAGCTACCTTACCCAGCCTGCCCAGTCCCCAGGCCTGGACCACATGCTTACTAGCAGAAGCTGTGCTCCACTAGGGGAGTTTCCTAGTTCCCCCACTTGGCCCACTCCCAGATCCAGATCTGACACATGCCAACAGGTGCTAGGCCCTTACATGGCATAGCCTACTTCCTCTGTTCCAGCCTTTGTATGAGCTGGTGGATGTTGCAGGTTGGCCTGCTCCGCACCATTTTAGGGTTCACATACACGTGCTGCAGCCTGGACCTGCCCAGCCTGTTCCCAGCCCCAGTACTTGCGGGTATTAGTGAGTTCCACGGTCATGCCTAGCTTAGCCCATCACCATCCCAACTCTAAATTTAACCAGTGGGACTTGTAATTCCACAGTGTTGGTTCCACATATCCCCACAGAATCTAACCCCGGATCCAGTTCTCTTGTGTCTTGGTTGGTGTCATGGCCCAGAAGCCTAGTGGGTGCTGTGCTGATCTGGAGCTTTCCCTGCCCACTAGGGTCCCAAGCTCCTGGCACATGTGCTGACCCGGTGCCTTACCCTTGCACACACCCAAGTTCCAAGCCCATTGAAATTCTCCAGACCTGGTCCACTAGCACATCACAGCAGTTTGCTCTCCCCTCCACTTTCTTCATTGTGCCCAGGTTTGCTCCACCTGCCTAGAGGTGAGCCCCCAGGTCTCCACATGTCCACTGGTGCTATGGCCCTATCCCTCCCCCGACCCAAGCCCACATCTTCAGGCCCCCATGGGTTGCCCACTGCCCTCCCAGCTGGATGGTTCACCAGCAGGTGAGCATGGTGTCTGGTTGCTGCCCCCAGTGGGCTCTTGCCGGTGCTATATCATATATTTTAATGGTCATATTTTTATAGAACCCCTCTTATTTCTACATTGCTAAGGTGGTGTTTGCTAAATAAAGTATGTGCTATGGACCATAGATGCTCTATAAAGAAAAAAATCATCTGTTGGAATAGTTTGGGAACTCCTGCGTGCTTTCGGCAGCCCATATAGATTTACAAGGCGCATTAATCAAGAGAGAGAATGCTGAGAAAGACAGTAGGCGAAGAAGCATTTCAGTCTCATCTAGCCAGCTGCGTGCTCACAACAAGTCTGTACATTGCTGGAAAACTCAGCTTTCTCACCTCTGACATGACAGTGAATGATGCCTCAGCCAAATTACTGCTCACTCTAAGGCATCTCTAACAGATCTTGCTAGCTGTCCATCCATACCCCCTTCTTGCCTCCTTTCTAATTTGTTTGCTCAGATACCCACTCTCGCCTCTGCACCACACATTCCTCAAGGGTCACTAAGCTGCCTTCTTGTTTGTAATTTGCAAAGATGCTGTGTGAAGACCTTCTCATCTTGGAGAGCTTTCAACAACATTCCCAGATACTGCATGGGAATAAGCAAGGTGACAAGGCAAAGGGCAGCAGAATCACTGGGTTCAGTCCACCTTGAAGCCCACTCTCCCTCTAGACTTGTAGCAACAATTTGATTGGGACTCTGTTACTTACAGTTGCATTCACCTGACTGGCAGAATGCTCTATTAAAACAAAATTGCCCTGCCCAGCTGGGAACCCTAAAAGCTGTTCTCAAAAGCTATTTCTCCTCTGAAGATTTCTTGCATTGAAGCTGATCTTCAGGTTGTGTTTAGGCTTACAACAGGCTTACCTTGACTTTTGCTTTCCCTTCTTTTTGCCTTGGCTATGACTTCATTGACTTGTCAGACCCCTGGTCATCCTGCTTGCTTAAAAGGAGCCCCAGACTTCCTGCCCAGAGCTCTCACTTGTCTCGAGTCTCCCAGGATGATTCTCAATATAGTATCACTGCCAGGTATTTTCCAGGTACTCCCAACCCCATTCAAAGGGACCAACATTCATGTATTTAAAAAGTACTTAGATGCAGGTTTGAAAAATATATGACATTCTCAGCATAAAATTCCACAGCCTATGCTGAGACCTTGGCCTTGAAAAATGCTTTACTAGTGCCTAAGATTACCAGTGTTAGAATTACTAATATATAATTAGATGTTTGTTAAAAATACAGATTCCCGGGCCCGGGGCGGTGGCGCAAGTGGTTAAAGGTCCTCACCTTGCACGCCCGGGATCCCATATGGGCGCCGGTTCTAATCCCGGCAGCCCCGCTTCCCTTCCAGCTCCCTGCTTGTGGCCTGGGAAAGCAGTCGAGGACGGCCCAAGGCTTTGGGAACCTGCACCCGCGTGGGAGACCCGGAAGAGGCTCCTGGCTTCGGATCGGCGTAGTATCGACCCGTTGCGCTCACTTGGGGAGTGAATCATCGGATGGAAGATCTTCCTCTCTGTCTCTCCTCTCTGTATATCCGCCTTTCCAATAACAAAATAATAAAAATAAATCTTTAAAAAAAAAAAAACAATAAAAAAAAAAATACAGATTCCCAGGACTGCTTAAAAGTATTCCTGCAACTCAGTGGGAGAAACCCTATTTTTTTTCGCCCAAGCTATGGTTGTCCCACTCTCTGTACCAGCACAAAGACAGCTTGGCCTTCAGGCTTAACTTCTAATGAAATATAGGCCCAGGCAATGACAGAGAGAGGTGGGGAAGGAGAAAGAATTATAAAGCTACAGGGAGAGTAGGAGGTAAAATAGAAAGCTGCTGAGTGATTTTTGGATGCATGGTAGTGGAGCAATACTCCAAGGCACCTCATATGACCACAGTCATTTGTTTTTTAGCACCTTCACTTTCACCTTTGTCCATTCACCAGCTTTTGTCTTCTGGCTTAATTTGCACCCAGACATACCCAGCTTCACAATGTAACACACTCTACAAATCACACAGTAGACAACAGCCAATGGGGCGAAAATAAAATATACAAGACCAAAGGTCAGAGTATGCCTCTGTTAGTTGACAATCTACATGTCACAAAAAATTTTGTTTTAGAGTTAAGTCACTCCCTGAACATGAAATACATTTTTCAGATTCTACATCATATCTCACCGTTCAAGTCTTCACTGCTTCTTCCATGCTTTGCACGGCTTGACAAGCTCTTTCCCATGGAGACAAAGAAACCAACTCACCTTCTGTCCCATGAAATAGTTTCTCCAGGGACGCACATGACAAAATTCATGTTGTATAAACAATAATGCTTGTGGTTGCTGCTAGCTAACTTCACTCAGACCTGAAAAAAAGACATGTGACAGGCCATTCCTTCAGAACCTTCTTCATGTTTTTCACTATTCCCCTCGTCTCCATACCAAGAAACCTGCACATTTCCCTTCCGTCTTGCCCCCATACTCAATTTTTCATTGGACATTATGATATCATATTTATCATTATCTTATTCATTAGGAATAAATTAGCCTGAAGTCTAGAACACCTCACTTTTCCAGTTCCCTATGAGGACTAAAACAAACATAAACGAATAAAATTCCACACCTTCCAATGATTGGATCTGGCTTTGTCAATTTAATGTGCCTCGGGCTCTCAGGTGAGACTCAAGGTTTGGTCATTAGAACCTGGCTCCAATCAGGAACATCACCCTCATTCTTTATTCTTTCATTTGGTGCCTTACAAAGTGTTCATCTACTAGAATCACTTCAATTTGTAAAAACTGCAGCTCTGATTCACTCTATCTCTAACGAATATTTGATTTTTAAAGCTGAGGCTCAGAAACATGATTGTGGTTTTTTTTTTTTTTTTAACACAAGATCCATGGGGGACTCTCAGGCAGTCACGATGGACCCATTTACTAAAGACATGGAGGAAGCTCTTCTCTGGTCCAGTGGTCCTTGAGCTTGTATGTACATCAGAAGCACCTGGAGGCCTTGTTAGAGCACAGATGGAATTTTCAGAGTTGCTGCTTCAGTAGGTCTGGGATGCAGTTTGTAAATTTGCATTTCTAATAAGCTTCCAAGTGATGCTGACTCTGCTGATCTAGGGACCCCACTTTGTGAAGCATACCTCTGCTGTGTATTTTATCACCTATCCACGTTTCTATCATGTAGTCATGACTGGGCTTCAGAAAGAAGGATCCTGTTAGGTAAAAGGTAGTATGCTTGACTTAGCCCCTAACCAATGCCCTGGGAGCTTTTTATATCTTAATTTCAGCATTTAGCTTTGGAGGTGAGGGTTGGGCATTATCTCAGATCTATTAAATTAATGTTTCTAGGATGTCCTGGGAATTTGTTTAGAAATTTACTTAGAATGGGATGATTTATTTCAAGGATTTGAAACCATATCTTTGGGTGAGCCATATTTGTGAGTCTGTGAATAATTTACTTGGAAAAGAAATGCAATTGCTGTTTAAATCTGAAGTTCAAATATAATGGGGCATCCTCTTTTTTTTATTTGGAATACCTCTGGTTCCTGGTTCTCACATGGCCACCTTTAAAACACTCCAGGGAGTGAGCAAAAAGTAGAAGTATACAAACATGAAATATGGAATCAAGAAAACTAAAGTGTTTCTCTAAGAAACACACACACACACCCCACAAAGGAAAATTCATTAATCTAGACAGCAGAAACAAAATCAGAAAAAAAATTACTATCTGCTAATGTGTTTTTTTAACCCAACAATTCATCAATTATATAGTCAAAAGAAACCCTGGGGAATAAAGACACCAAAGATACTATTAAAATATTCCAAGTGAAGCCACATATAATTAATTTCAAACATGCATAAGCTATGAAAACACATATACATCAAGTGAGTGAAATGTGGAATGAATCTATATCAGGCTTCCAACTGCTGCTTCCAGGTGAACCTAAGGTTAGGTCAGAGACAGAGAAATAATGATGTCTACTCCCTCCCTGTTTTATGGGAAGCTAAAGAGCCTTAACATGAGATGCTCCCAGTATATGTCAAGGACAAGAGACACAAATGCAGTCCCTGACATCAGCACATAACTAAGAGAATCAAATAAATGCAAGAACCCAAACATGGGGTACAGGAGTTTGGCTCAGTGGTTAATACACTGCTTGAGATGCCAGCATTTCATACAGTAATGCCTGGGTTCTAGTCTCCACTCTACTTCTGAGTCTAGCTCCCTACTGAAGCACATTATAGAAGGCAGTAGATAATGATGGCTCAAATTTCTGGGCCGTGACAGGAACATGGGAGATCCAAATAGAGACTTTGTCTTCTGGCTTTAGCTTGGTCCAATCGTGGATATTTTGGGCATCTGGGAGTGTTTAACGCTCACTCTCCCTTTCAAATAAATCAAATTTTCAAAAGAGTTGAAAAACTGCTGCAAGACACAACAATGAAAGTGATGTGAGAAGCCATTGCCCTGGCTGAATGACCACCATTGACATCATAGTTCCAGGTCCTGCAAAGAAAGTGGCTTTCTCCTCAGGCAACCTTGACCTCATGCACTTTAGGTTCAGCAAATGTCTTCTGTTTCAAAAAGGTAGCAAATTTTCAGACTCACTCTTGGCCACATCCATGTACTCCCGCCACTGTAGCACGAAAGGAGACAGACATCATATAAGTAATGGACAGGGTTGTGGACTAACAAGCCTTTATACCTAAGAACATATGGTGGAACAGATCTGGCCAGTGGGCCACAGGTGGCCAACCCATGTCATAGGCGAGTCTTTGGAGCAGGGACAGCATCATGAATGGGTTCCGCAGAGCACTGAGCATTCCAAGGGTGCATGCTTAATCAGGGGAAAAAAAGTCACTCCACTAAGTTGTCATTATATACACAAGTGCAGAGTACATAAAGACCCATGTGGGAAGGCAAGATGTCAGGATACTAGAAACAATGAGATGATGCTCCTTTGGGATTCTGATGTGTCACACCAAATCGAAAGAGAAGGAGGCAATGGGATGAAACACAGCTGCGTGTGTTTAGGAAGTATATCTTGGCAGGCCTGACATTCACACAGAGGGTGGAGACTGCATGGGACAGGGGACCCTTTTGCCTTTTAGGGGTGGGGGGACTATGACTCTTTAAGTTATTGTAGCTGAGGTTGTGTCATGTGATAATGTGTCATCCTTCCTACATAGGGAGGCGTCTTGATCATTCTAGTTTACTACGGTTCCATTTAGCACCACCAAAAGTATCTTCCTGAAGAGGAAAAATACTAAGCCACTTTGGCATAAAATCTCATCCACGAAGCCAGCCTATGTCACCGACAGTGTCCCTGACCTCCTGCACAACACCACTAAACCCCATGTCTGGCAAGGAGCACCAGAACACCAACACTTTAAGAGCTTTATTCCCCTCCCCTCACATGCACGCACACTTCGCAAATGGATTTCATATTCATTCCGCAGCAAGGGCTCCTCTTCTGGGGGCCATTCTCAGTACTCTCTTGTCAGCAAGGGTGAGGTTTTACAGATACTCCAACCTAGTGGAAGAAACAAGAGAGTCTGACCCAGTAGCTTCTTGAGTCCACAAGACCAGAAAGTCCTTTCAGCTCCATGCTTAATCAGGCAGGGAGAAGTCATGCTCTGAAACCTGTCAGAGCCATTGGCAGGGTTCTCCCCTCAGAACCGGGACAGAGGCAGCCGCTGTGACGAGGAAGGCAGAAGGTTAGCCAATCTCCATTCTCCATGCTTGCCTCACGAGACAGCATATGAATGAGGCAAACTCCTGACTTTTGCATTGGGGTCCAGGCGCCCTCATCACCACGTGCATGCAGGATTGACCTTGACTCCACAGTACGCTGTTCACACCATGTGGGGCTTGTGCTTCAGAGGGCTCCTCTCTGCCTCTCTGTGGAAGGGCAGTCTCAGAGCAAGGGGAGCACGAAGACCCAGGCAAGCACTGGCAGGTAGGGCGTTGGGGCACTGCTGCCGGAGGTCCTCTGAGCGTGCATCACAGCAAAGACTGCATTAGTGTGGTTGGTGGGTAATTCCACATTGCAGATCATTCCTTCACAGCAAGATCTACACTCCTGTGACAGACAGAAGTGGAGAGGGGAGAGAGAAGAAAACAAGGCAAAAAGGGATGGGGTGAAACAGAGAGAAATGGAATGTCAGCTCTTTCTGCAGACAGACAACAAGAGTTGGCTCTCCAGGGCTGCGTGTCTCCGAGATCCCTGCCTGCCTTCTTCACTGTCCTGCCCACAAGGGGTCAAGGGAGAAAGACCATCTTGAGATCCTTCTCATTCTGACTGCGGCTCATCTGTGTCAACTCGTATAAGCGAGGCAAACAAAAGGAAGGGAAACTGAATATGACTATTTGATGGAGTCAAATAATCTATGAGTTTGTAACGGCAAAATGAAAGGTAAGAACATTTTGGGTTAGCTGTTGAGATTCTCTCAGTGCTGCTTGTTAGGGGGTGGTAATGGCTCAAGATTGTCTATGGTCACACCTGCTTGCAGCAGTGAAAGCCTGTAAATTATGGCTGCTGAGTGATGGAAAGGTTTTAGGCCTAAGAACATAAGGTATAGGGGAAATCACCTCCTACCATAAGACTAATGTGTACCTCATACGACTCCTCAGTCTAATACCCAGGCATTCACGGAGACTTCCAGGTCAGCCAAGTAAGATAAAAGCATCAGCTCCAAGCATTTCTATCAGTGATTCTCACCCCCCAGTGACACTTACAAATCGCCCTTTTAAACATTTTATAACTTAAAAAAACTCCTAAAATCCAGAACCCCTACTCTGAGATTCAACTAGCCTGGATGGCTTCCTACTGCCTCTCTTAAGCATAACCTAGGCACTGTGTAGCCAGAGCTGATGCCATAGAACCATTTTCTATGCTTATCATCTATGTCAGATATCAAAACCTCTTGAAACAAATATGCTTTCAAATAATTTCTAGACATTTCAGGATTCTAGGCAAATTAGGAGTAAAACCTTATTTGGAGTGATAAAATGAGAATCTTATGCAGATCAATTGATCTAAACATATCTATGGTTCATTGTAATAGACTACGGGTAATCTTTCAGTTTCTCATGTCCTCATGTAAGTAGAAGCGGCCAATGGGACAAGGCTTTCCCGGTAAGTGCTGTCACTGCCTCTTTCGGCTTTCCAGCATCCTTGTGCAATTGTGCTTGGGAACTGCCATCCATGAAAACAGCAGCTCAGCTGGGCTCTGGAGTTTCAGCTGTTCTCTTACAGATGGTGTGCTTCCAAGCTTCCAAGCAAAGTTCAAGTTTAGGGTCCAGCTCAAGGAGTCAGGATTCTCATTCATTTTCAGGGACATCATAGTTCAGTGAAGAATTCCCTCTTGGTCTCCTTTTCATCATTGTAATGAAATCCTTCCTCACAGGATAAATATGTTCAACATATGAATTATCCCTTCCATCTCTTCCTGAATGGATAGCTTATCATCACTGGCATGAAATCTGAGACAAAAATTTCACACACACACACAATCCTCACCGTATGTTCAGAATCTCGGTTGTGGCGACATCCCACAAAGTGACATTCGTTCCTAGAAGCGCACTTTTTGGTGATGGAAGTACTTCTTCCATGGCTGGTAAAGTGGTGAACTGTCAAACAGTACTGTGTATCTAGGCAAGAGAAAAACAGACAGGAGAAAGCTTCGTCATTTCTCACGTTCACAGCAAGAGGGACTCCCTCAACAGTCTCTTAAAAAATTAACTTTGAAACTAAAATTAAGGATGTTTCGTAGGTATTTCAGCAAGGAATTTAACAGCAGTGACCTCTAGAGTTTCTAAGCTCCGTTTATGAAAAGACTTCAACTTCTGAAGCATATATGTGTATTTTGAAAAGTGAACATCAATGGGTATTTATCCTTTGATGTCAACTAAAGCTTAGAAAAAACTGCAAGCTCTTTATCAAAATCATAGGTCTTGGGGGATACTGTTTAGAATAGTAATCAAGATGCAAGTTATAATACCACCCATGTCCCATACCAGTGTAGCTGGGTTCAACTGCAGCTCTTTTTTTTTTTAAAGGTTATTTCTTTTATTTTTATTGAAAAATTAGATATATAGAGAGAAGAGACAGAGCTAAAGATCTTCTGTCTGCTGATTCACTCCCCAAGTGGCTGCAACAGCCAGAACTGAGCTATCCAAAGCTAGGAGCGTTTTCGGGTCTCCTGTGTGGGTGCACAGTTCCAAGGCTTGGGCTGTCCTCAACTGATTTCCCAAGCCACAGGAAAGGAGATAGATAGGAAGCGGGGCCACTGGGATTAGAACCAGTGGGATCAGGGTGTAGGCTAGGTGAGGACTTTAGCCACTAGGTTACCGTGCTGGGCCCTAGCTCCACTCTTCATTTGAGCTTACTACTACTGTAGACCTTGGGAGGCAGGAATGATGGCTCAAATAATTATATTTCTACCTCCCATGTGGGTGTTATGGATTAAGCTCCTGGGTCTCAGCTGCAGGTGGATGAACCCTGGCTACTGTGAAGCAAATCAGAGTGAAAAGCCAAAAATTATGCCCTCAGTTACTATACCAGATAGCATCTCTGGGATATACTATTGGGCTGTGTAAGGCCATTCAATGTTCACCTCCTTAAGTCAGCTCCCTAGTGTGAACATGGCAATTCTAACTTTCTTCCACCCTTTCCATTTCTGGACTTTTCTTGGTGTAAGAAGGGATAGAAGCAATGGAAGATGGCCCAATGCCTTGGTACCCTGCACCTACCTAGGAGACCTGGAATAAGCTCCAGCTTCCTGGCTTTGGATCAGTTCAGCTCTGGCTGTTACAGTCATCTAGGGAGTGAATCAGTGGATGGAAGATATTTCTCTTTGTAAATTTGCCTTTCAATAAAAAATGAATGAACCTTCAAGTCTTCAAGTCTCATATCCACTTGTTTGTTTGAGAGGCAAACACAAATCTCTCATCTGCTGAATCACTTCCCAATGTCCCCAACAGCTGGGGTTCGGCTAGAAAGGTAACTCGGGTCTCCCACAGAGAATTTTATCATCAGTGCTGCCTCCCAGGGTTTACTTTAGCAGGAGCCTGAGTCAAGAGGCAGAGTCAGGACCAGAGTCAGACGTGGCCCATAGGTACTCCAATGTGGGACACAGTCATCTTAACCAGCATCCTAACGAGGCTGCATGTTCTCCCCAAATCTTAGTTCTAATAAACAGCCCCCAGGGAAGATTTCATTTACAACCTAATCAAAGGCATCCATTCAGTCAGTAAATATTTACCAACTTTGTAATTTGGGTCAGGCACTGGACTGGGCACCAGGGGGTGTATCAGTTAACTACATAAACTAAGAAGATACTCAAATGTTTGTTAAAGGAATGAATTTTGAACTAAGCATCAATCTCAGCAAGTATGACTGTTTTAGAGATCATCAAGCATTGATAAAATCCTTGGGATTCCTTAGTCCACACTGCAGTCCATCTGTCCTTCCCAGTAGATATCGTTTAAGAAATTCTCCTTGAAGGCACACACAGCTATAAACAGAGGTTGCACCAACAGTTTCCAGGGTTTCTCAGTACTAAGTCACACCACACGCAAGTTTGGTGAACAATCAGCCACAAATATCACAGTAGTCCCATTGGACTCCAACGGAGCTAAACAGTTCCCCTGACCTAGTCAACACTTGAATGAAAAAAGAGACCTGAGAGAAGGAAACTATGGACTCCAACACCTAAAGACTCTCTAACAGGCTCACTAACAGGAAGCTGATGCTGTGTTCTCTGCTTACAAGCGAATCTGTGATGAAACCAGAAACAGCCCAAACAAATGCTTGGACAAAGGATAGAGCAGTCTTCTTCAAGAGCCTCAAGCAGATCCTTCAGGAGGTGCTCAGAAGAAGGCATGTTGTCACATGGGAAGACGTTGTCATATGTGCTTCTGGTCCTAATGACCTGCTTGTAGGATGAGGTGGGAAAGTGGAGGAGAGTGATAGTGATGATCCTGACCCTGTGTAGGCCTAGTTTAATGTGTTTGTGTACATCCAATTTTGGATGGTTTTTTTTAAAGCTTAAAACACAAAAGTTAAAAATGAAAACACAGAAAAAAGTATACAGTATAAGGATGTAAGAGAAAACTACTTTTGTATTTAAATTTTACCATATTTTATATATTAAATAGATATTTTATTCTGTTGTATTTACATTTAAGCTAATTCTTACAGGTCAAAGTTTAAAAATTTTAAATTTATAACAGAGTTAGAAGCAGTTGATATTAACTTATTGACAAAAGTATCTGGTTTTACAGTTAGCCTAAATGTATAGGATTTATAAAGTCTGCAGTGGTATATAATAATGTCCTAGCCTTCACATTCACTTATACTCACTCATTCGCTCACCCACAGTAACTTCCAATCCTGCAAACTCTATTCATGGCAAGTGCTCCATACAATTGTGCCATTTTGAAGTTTATCTTTTTTACTATATTTCAATGTACCTTTACTATGTTTACACGCACAAATATTTTATAATCATCAACGATGTTCAGTACAATAATGGAGTTAGTAGCTGAGGAGTCAAAGGCTATATACTACATGACCTAAGTCTGTAATAGGCCATTCATCTAGATTTGTTTTAGTACACATTATAATGCTTGTGCAACAACAATATTGTTTAACAACGTATTATTTAAAGCATAAGACTGTGGTTAAACATGATGTCAATGTACTTCAAGAAAGAAACCTAGTCTGTTAGGTAAGCCATCTCTACTCTGGGCAAGTCAAGAGAGAACTAAACCAAGTGAGATTATAAGACATCTTTAAGTTCAGCACACTTACTCTGTGGACACCATTTGTCTTCCGCCCATCGATTGCAGTTATAATTGTCTCCTGCATTTTCACAGGTGAAACATTTGAAGCTGTTTGGAAATGGTGTCGCTTTAGAGAAAAATGTAAAGTTAAAAAGATTAAAACACACAAAAAATTCGCAACACATATTAGATTAAGTTACAAAGCATCAGCCTACATTTCCCCATCAGGATTTAGGACATTTTCCTCATTCCCTTTTCTTTAAATTCTTGTTGTTATGAATTGTCACTATAAAGTGATAAAAGTGATTACACCAGCCACTTCGAAAAATCATGGATTATTCTGTTACACTTTATAATTTGGGGATAAGGATGAGTTGAGAGGATGGACAAGCATACTAGAATTAGAACTCTAATTTGATCCCTGAAAATGACTAGAGTCAAGATTATCCTGAATTTGAATTTGGTCTTTCCCAGTAATCAGTGTGTGACTTTTAACTTCTAAGCTAAAATAAGATTTATAGTAATGATGAACACCCCTCTCAGCCACCCCATTTAGCAAAGGGATAGGGAGTTAAGTGGAAAGTTGTAAGTAAGATAAGTAATGAAGTCCCACACACATCAAATCATACTGCTTACCATCTTAGCTACACTTAACCTCAAACAAGTAATCCCTTCTGATATATGTCAGTGACCACAACATTAAATCTGTACCAGGAAATCAACATTTAATACAAGTAGAATAATGACAACAATTATTAAGTGCAAACACTCAGCCTAGGATATTACAGAAAAGAGAAATTCTGAATGGCTAGCAGCCTCAATTGAGAGTAACTAGCTTGTTCCTTTTGTCTTCATTCCTTTTTTCCTTTAGTGGTTTTTTTTCGGGGGGGGGGGTGTTGTTGCTTGTTTTGTTTTTGTTTTGGTGGGGGAGGATATTACCTTGTTTTGTTAATGAACAACAAAAAATGTTATACAGACTACCATATAGAACTCTGTGTAAACCTTCCCAGTCTTCCCATTTTGGGAAATGAAACAAATAGGACAATGAGATCCCAGTCATCCTAGTCTCATAACCAGAAGCTGAGGCACAAATCAGGCAGCAGTGGCCATCCCAGAAACAGGACAGGACAGCAGGAACTGTGTAATATGAGCAAAGTATCAATACTCATGGTTCAGAGGAATTGCATCAAGTATCAAGGAATATGGATCGGTTTTGTCCTACACAGAGGAGGATGCTAGGTAAACGACGGGTGCTCGTTTCAGCAGAAGATATACTAAAATTGGCATTTATCTTCACTTAGTCAATCAGTACAGTTTGAAAATTCTTTATAGTTTGTGCTGCCAGGTTAGCAGTTAAAGTCTAAATGAGCATAACCTTTTGGATTTAGTAATTATAATGACAGAAAATCTACCCTGAGATCACTGAAAAAAGCATTTGAAAAAATTCTCAATTAAGTATTATTTAACTTGCATATGATTTTTCTTTTTTTTTTAATTTTACTTATCATTTGAGAGGCAGAGAAATAGTGTTTCCATTACTAATTCACTCCTCAAACACCCACAATGTCCAGGAATTAGACCAGGTCAGAGCTGGGAGCTGGAAGCTTCACTTGGCGTCTCCCATGGGTAGCATGAACTCAACTATTTGAGTCACTAATGCTGCCTCCCAGGATCTGTATTCCAGGAAGCTGGGATCAGGAGCTCAAGCAAGAAATCAAACCCAGCCTGTCCAACATGTTTGTATGAGTATCTTACTTGCTAAGCAAATACCCACCCATGAGAAGAGAGAGAAGGAGAGTGGGAGAGAACCTTCTAACTTCTGGCTCACCCCTCTAATGGCTGCCAACAGCAAGGGCTGGGCCAGGCCAAAGTCACGACCTGGTCTTCATTCAGGCCATTAACAGGGAGCTGACTCTAAAGTGGAACAGCCAGGAAACAAAGTGGTGCCCATATGGGAAAGCCAGCATCACAGGCAGAGGCTCACCTGTTATGCCACAATGCTGGCTTCGATTATTTTTTTCTGATTTGAAATACAGAGACCCCGTAAAACACATTACTGACCAGTCACGTGAATTTTACTAATGTAAAAAGCATTAATACATTTTTATATTGGGAAAAATATTCAAAAAATGGTGTAATGGGGAGAGATTAATGTCAACTAAATTTGTATGATCTCAGAATGATCTCAGTGTCACATATTTAAGCATACATATGAAAAAATCCACTGGAAGGAAATATTCTAAATTTAAAGAAGGATCCTTCAGAACCTTGAAATTATGCCTGCATTTTCTTTTCTAGTATACATTTGCTATCTCTAACAGATTTTCTCTAATGAATACATATTAGCTTTGTCCTCTTTAGAAATGATGTTTTTCCCTCATAACACTGTACTAGGCTTGAGATGGGCATTTGGCATGGTAAAATGCCACTTGGGAAGCCTGCACCCCTCATCTAGCTGCCTGGTTCCATCTCTGGTTCCAGCTTCCTGCTCCTGGAGACAGCAGATGATGTCTCGAAAATTTAGGTGTCGGCCTCTCTCAAGGGAGACCCAGACTGGTGTCCTCCTGGCTTCCATCTCCATCCCAAGACCTGGCTATTGCAGACACTGAGGGATTGAATCATAGAACGAAGCATTCTTTCTTTGCATTCAAATAAAATTTTTAAAAGATTTAACATTCTATTAGGCATAAAAAGTTCAAAATTTGTAGAAATTACAAGTCAGGAAAAAATGTGCCATGCTTTTCAACCATCAGTACAAAATAATTACCAACTTAGAATTCATAATAAATGGTAAATCGGGACGTATATGCATGGGACATATGTATATGTATATATGTAAACAGCATACATATACATACACATGCATAAGGGCACTTCAAAAAGTTTATGAAAGATTGAATTAAAAGGTAAATATATCAGTGGTGTAAGAAAAATTTTTCAAGTCCATGAATTTAAAACGTCTTCTATGGAGTTCACGGAGTATGTTAATTATGCAAAAACAATTCATGGATCCCAAACTTTTTATCAAAGAAATAAATTTATCTTTTAATTCCAGCTTCCCACAAATGTTTAAAATTGCACCCATAACTGAGTGGCCAAAATTATAAAGGAAACACAAAGGAAAGAACAGTGCTCACAGACCTATTTAGGATAGACACCAGTAGATTATTAGGAGCTTTATGAAAAAGGAAGCAGAGAAAGGAAGAGGAAAAAATATTCCCCCTCTTGCCCTCCTGATTCTGAATTTCTGGAGGAATGCATTTTTAATGCATTCTTTGACTTTTCCATGTGTAGGAACTAAAGGCTTTCACATCCATTCCAAATGCTTTTTTACATCAAGAATTTCTTTCTAATAAAATACATCAGGAAAGTTTTACTTAACTGAAAAAAAGAGAAAGAATGGCCAATGATCAAAGCATATAAACACATGAAATTATTTCAAACAGTGAATGGAAAATCAGAATTAAAAAATGAACCTATTTTGGCACAAAGCAAATTGAAATCCATTCATTCAAGGAGTCTTTAAAAAGTTCACAAGAATGCAAATTACAAAAAAAATCTCTGCTTGCATGAATTTCAAAATTTTTATAGCAAAATAACTTACCTTTCTAACTCTTTTTGTCTTCAAGCTTTAGGGGGATAGCCATGCATTATAAACTGTATGAATACATATTACCTTGCAGGCAATATTCACTTTTCTGTTTTTAAACTATTAGCAATGAATAGAATTTTATATAACCTTTACTAATGATAAGTATATGCAATAGCCATGAAAATTCAGGTAATATTTCTCTCCAAACTTCAAGACAATAATTTATTTTCAAGGTAATCAGTGGCCATTGGGAGCAATCAGTTTATCATTTATGTAGAAAACTACAGCTAGCAGGTTTCAACATAGGTCAATGAAGAACGCTGAAGATCCTCCACCAAAACTATGATTAGCAGGCTTGGCACAATGGCCTAGTGGTTAAATCCTCGCCTTGTACACGCAGGCATCCCATATGGACACTGGTTCCTGTGCCAGCTGCTCCATTTCCCATCCAGCTCCCTGTTTGTGACCTGGGAAAGCAGTACAGGATGGCCATAAGCCTTGGGATCCTGTACCTGCATGAGAGACCAGGAGTGGACTCCTGGCTCCCAGCTTCGGATCAGCTTAGCATTGCTGCAGTTACTTGAGCAGTGAACCAACAAAAGGAAGCTCTTTGTCTGCCCTTCTCTCTGTATATAAATAAATTTTATGAAAAAAACCATGATTAGCAATGGTGCTCAAAACAATTTTTTAAAAAACAAAAAACAGCATCCTTTCAGACTTTAGCAGGAAAACAGGAAATTTTCTGTTATCAGATCCAGACCTACAGATGAAGATTTTCTGGTTTATTATTGGCATAATGCAAAGAGACAAAGCTGTAATAGGCAGGAGAGGGAGGGACAGACCCCTGGCTCCACAGTCATGAGATGGCATGGCAGGTGCTACTTACGGTCAACAGGAGGCCTCACATTATAGAAGTTGATATTCTTGGCAAACACCAAGCTCTCTGAGAGAGTGAAGACCTGGACAACAGCTACAACCAGAGCATGGCACAGGAGCAACATCTTGACCTCGTGTACTGGACTGGCCAAACTCTTATCTGCAAGGAAAACAAAACAAGACAACCAAAAACTCAGCTATAGTTTCTTTATTATCTTACACAACTGGAGTATGTTTTGCTTCTCTTTGGAAAGCTTCATTATTCAGATTCAACACCATTGTGCAGGACCATCACCTGTGAGCAACCTGCATTCTTTTTTTAACCAGGTAAAAGTTAAGTAATTATTGTCTTCTACACTTCATTGGGCTTTTGCACTAACTAGAGAGATTTGGCAGGATGACCAGTGGCCTTTCAGGTTCAGGAAGAATAAACAGTCAATACAGCCCGGTTGTACTTCTCTCTCCCTCCATCTGTGCCTAGCTGGATCTTGTGGAATCACTTATCTCTTAAACCATTATCTCCACACCATGCATGTTTGCCTGGACCACTTATTTGTAAGTTCCTGTTAAACATATAAGACACATAGGTTTGAGATATTTTTTGTCTTTCAAAATATCTAGGACACAGTACAGGTGGTTAACACCAGCAAAGACTGTGCAAACAGAGAAGCAATTTGAGAAAGTTTCTCCTGGACCCCAGAATATACACACTCTGAGATGTAAGACAGGAGTTGCTGTAAGGTACTGGCATTGTAGGTAAAGCCACTGCCTGCAACCCCAGTATTCCATACAGGCATCAGTTTCCATCCAGGCTGCTTTACTTCCAATCCAGCTCCACATTCATGCACTAGGGGAAGCAGCTGAAGATGGCCCAAGTACCTGGCCCCTGCCATCCACATGGGACAACCAGAGCAGGCTCCTGGCTCTTGGCTGCTGCCTGGTACACTGCTAGTCATTGTGGCCATCTGGGGAGTGACCCGGCTGATAGAAAGGTATTCTCTGTGTCTCTCTTCACTCTTTCAAACTAAATAAAAATGCTAAAACTCTAAAATGCCAACTCCACCTGTTCCTATCACAATGGATGCAAGGGGAATATGCTAGGAAGTTCCAGAAGAAACAGAAAACTTATTTGAAATGCTAAAAATCAAATCTAAGATTACTTCAAAAGGTTTCTGAAAAAATGAATTAAGAGGCAAGTATATTTTGGTGCGAACAATTTTCAAATCTATGCATAGTTTTCTTTTTCAAAATATGCATCTACATATGAAGTCCCCTTGTATGCATGGATTGTAATATTTTGTAGCAGTGAAACCCTTACTTTTTAATATAATGTCCCATAAACTTCTTACAGTACACTTATAATGTTAGCCCTGATCTACAAATATAGCTCATTGTTTTCACAAAGTTAACAGGACTGCAAAACATGAGACAAAAGACATGTACAAAGTACTGAGTAAAAAATATAGCATATTAAGCCCTAGAGATTCTACTTGTCACAAGCAGCTGGTGGTAAGAAATCTGTAACTTCCCCCCTGGCAGGTGCTTTGACAATGGAAAGATGTGAATAGCAAGAAAAGTGTGTAACAGGGAGGCTAGAGACTTTGGTCCAAGAACTGGCTCTACTGTTTAATAGCTTTCTGACCTTAGGCAAGCTCTTTAAATTCCATTAACCTCAATTTCCTCATCTGTAAAGTGGCTTAATGATCTTCATTCGGCCCACTCCCTTGGGTAATTGTGAGTATCAGATAGGATCACCTAAGACTGTGTACAAACAGAAATGCTTGTAATAACATTTCTGTGATAATGCTGGAGTATTAAAGCTCAACAACATTGGATGATGACACACTCATTTTCTTTTGCTGAATCAACTGGTCTCTGAGTTTATGGATTTTTTCCCCAGGGGAAAAAAAACCTTTTAATCTCTGAATTATATGCACAGTCATTCATATACAACGTGCTTGAAGCCATCATAGTAGTGCATGAACTCCACGGAGCTTTCTTCCCTCTGTTGTGAAAATATATGAGTTTTGTGTCTGTGGTTAACAGCACATGCTATAGAGAAGAAATTGAATATTAGGTAAAATGTAGCCATGACATCGCATCCTTCACATGATGGGGCCAAGTCTAAGAAAGTATTCAGTGTAAAGAAAAACAAAATCCCAGCTAGTATGTTGCAATGATAGTAGCATTAAACTTACACATTTTGCTTCTGCTGCGCACATAAACAGATCTAGTGACATTAAAAAAAAACACGCAAAGAAAACTTTGTTTACTACAGAAACTAAAGTTGATCTTTCTATCAGATTTCTAAATTATTTTTAAGATTTAGTTCTTTATTATTATGATTTTATTATTATTAAATTTACAGGGAAAAGGAAAGACATAGAAAATCTTCCATCTGATGATTCACTCCCCAAACAATTACAATGGTTGGAGCCAAGCCATCCCAATGTGGGAAGCCAGGAACTCCCTTCAGGTCCCCCACATGGGGTCAGGGGCCCAAGAACTTGAGCAATACTTCTCTGCTTTCATAGGCCATAGACAGGGAGCTGGATCAAAAGTTGAACAGCTAGGACCTGAACAAGCACCCATATGGGATGCTGCCTGAACCCACATGGGCAACCCAGAAGAAGCTCCTGCCTCCCATCTTCAGACTAGCCCAAGTCTGACCGTGGTAACCATTTGAAGAGTGAACCATTGGATGGAAGATCTGTCTCTCTGTCCCACTCCTTAATTCTGGCTTTCAAGTAAAAATATTTTTCAAAACTAATAATTTAAAAAATAATAAAAGGGGGATATAAGGATGGGGGAGTAAGTGGAGGAAAGAGGATCCCTATGCATCTAAATCTGTACCATGAAATAAATTTATGTTATATAAATTAAAAATTGAGATAGAAAAAATAATATTCATTCAATACATGCTTTCAAACCTATCTGTGAAGCTTCATGTCAGTGCCTTAATTTCCTTTACATCTATAAAATGAAATAACTTTTAATTCATGGGCTCATGGGGATTAAATTAATGTGTGTAAAGTATTTGTGCTACCTAACTGGCTTTGTGCCCAGAATTTTGGTAATTCCTTACCAAAGAATCACTTACTCTCATGAAACGGTTCTCAGCTTGGGGTCACAAGTCTAAAGTCCTAGTTTTCCTCATGCACTCCAAACGTGTGACAGAAGACCATTCATTCATTGAAAAGGCCATAATTAACATGGTATGTAGCAGCCATTATTACATTATCACTGACTCCCCCGCAAGGTCCTTTCTCTCATGCAAATCACATTTCAAAGGCAAAAGATACCTACATGGAAAAAGCATGATGCCAGCACCAAATTCCATGAGGGAAACATGATTATGCAGATGTGTGGAGTGTGTGGGAGGTGCTGCATATGTATGCTGTGGCCCCAGGATACCACTCTGAGTAGGTGAGATTTGAACAGGTAAACTGCAAGATGAGGGGAAATAGGCCAAATCAGCAACCAGAGGAAAAGCCACACAGGACCCAGGCTGGAAAGCCACCTGCTCCTAAGAGGGACTCAAGAGGAATGGGCAGGGAGGGACTGTCAGAATCACCTTTGCCAGACCATACACATGCAATTTCAGGTCATGGTAAAGATTTTAAATCCTACAAAATCAAAAAGTTGTTTGATATCATCTAAATAAAAAACAAAAAGACACCGAGCATACCGCACCTCTGTAGATTAATTGCTCCCAAATTCTTTCAAATTTTCTGAATGAATAAATGAATGGATAACTTGAAAACAAGATAATCAACACCAGCTGGGGTGAGACTCTGCTTTTGAATTCTCTGTCCCTCAGCACTGTAGGACTATGGTATCAATATCGTTGCACAATTTAGAAGACAGATTCAGAGAAAATATGAGCAAAGTTTCCAGTTCACTATTCCAACACAGCGCCACCCCTTTAGTTCAAAACCAGTTTCTAGATAGTACATTCTGACGAGCTAAACTTGAAAATTAGCATGATGATAACCAGAAGAACATTACCTCCATATGGACAAAATATATGTTCACTTCCAGCTTAAACTAATATAGCATAGCTTTAGTCTATCAACTTCTTCAAATATGAAAAGGTTTTAACCTGTCAAATGAAGACTAAATAAAAATATCCCCTCTCTCCAGAGCATGCTTTATAATTTGTTACCAAATACTGCTTCTCCAGCACTTACATCTATCTCAATCTCATTCTCAGTGTGGGTTTCTGTTAACATGACTATTTTTCACAACCAAAGGACATTAGGATAACGAAAAAGCAAATGACTGGCTATCCTATTTGAGGCTTGTTTTACATTTGGAAACTTTTCACAGAGACTCTCAACTAAAAATTATCTGCAAGACTGACTATGTTTTCACTGCAGTCTGTTGCAGAACAAGGTTACAGGAGAGTTTGGGTTTTGCTCCAAACAGAGGAGCAAATAACCATTCAAGTGATTTTCTCCTAGGCCATCACATTAGAACAGCATTACTTTCTCATCTAAGAGGAAGGGTGACCTGTGAGCCTTTTAAGGTTATTTGCAAAACTGGATGTCTAGACACATTTCCCTGTGGGCAGAATATCTCAAAGGAATCTGAGACTCATCATAATAGTCAGAATGGCTGGTTACTGCTGCAGGAGACAGCGTGTAATGGTTCAGCTTCCCGTGACTTAGATGCTAAATGTAACACTAGGTATCTGGTTGAAGCTTCTCATACTTGAGCATTGCTCAAAACATCTTTCCCATTCAATGCTTACTGTCTTTATTCACCTTTCCCAGATTGTAGAACCCCCTCACCTGAGGTGCTGGTATTCCTTTTGGAGATATGTTAACACCTGCTCCAAAATGCAGGCTGCTTCTTCGAGGGAAGGAAGGAGTTTTTACAAGGTATATTTGTAGGGTTACAGCACAGACAGACAGTTCTCAAACATTCTTGAGAATGGCAGATTTGTAAATATCAGAAACCCCACTTGAAACCTTGATCCAATATGAGTCAGAAGAAAAGACTTGAATCCTAACATCAGAATCATAGCCTTAAATGTTTTCCAGACCTGAACCCTGGAGTCATTTCACCCTACATGTGACAACACAGGGTGTGGGTGGAGGCCTGAAGAAGCAGTGTATCTACAACATCACACATGCCTTAGAGGGAGGAGCATGCCTACATGACTTTTTATTCTGCAAGTCCAAGCACAGTACACAGCACAGAGTCAATAAAAACTTACTGGAATCCTATCAGTCATCACCAACCATGACCCATAAGAAGCACCAGTCTCGGTGGCTACGACAGGGTTGTGAGCAAAAACAGGCCAGCAAGGGATCCAAGGAAGGGAAAGAATTCAAAAGGAAAATTGAAAAAGAAGAGACTAAACAAAGGTGGTACACACTGGTATTTCTTGCACAACTGCTAAAAATGAGTCAGCACGGGCACAACCCACTCCAAGTGTCAATAAAATAAACAAAATAGATAATTTAAGGGAGGGAGTTCCACTAAGTCCAGCACATCTATCAACACTCACATTCACAGCCCCCTGCAAGCACCACTTATCGGCAGTAAGACGCTCTAATGACAGTTTTTAATAGGTATGCTTCCCTCATAAAAAGAACACAAGGCAGAATGAAAATTCAACATGAATGCAGAAACATCACTCAGGATAAATGGAATATAAGGGAAAGCTCTTATCAATTAGATATTTACCAGAAATCCATCCACACCAAGGACTTGTTCCCAGCTGTCAGGCCAGGTTGGAAAGTGAACATATTCCGGCTCATTAAATTGAGGAAGAGTGCTTGTGGGGTCTAAGCTGAACCAGCATTCTAGTTCTGTTAGCTGGGGCACTGTGATTTTCCTTCTCAGCTTTCCCTGAGCATTGATAGACTAGTTCTGGATTCTCCCTTCTACCAGTTCTGTATTTCTGAGACATGGAAGGTTTTTGCTTCTCTCAACTTTAAATATAAATATCATAAATAGGTTCATAATCTTTCAGGTTCTTATTGCCCTGCTTTAGAATACAAAATTTAGAAACAGCAAACAGAATAAAAAAATTATTGTCTCATTTCTACTCATAAAGCTATCTGTTTTTGATGCCAAACACGTAAGTTTTTCCTACTACATGCAGTCCAATCAAAGGCAATACCTAAAACAGCGCCACTGTAAAAATAATCTCATTATGCAAATCCATTTTAAATCTAATCACGAATTAATACAAGGCTGATAAGTGTGTAATTTGAGAACAGAAATGACCTAATCAATTCTGAAAAACATCTTTCTATGATTCAAGTTTCTTTCTAAATGTGATTTAAATTTTTGAAAAAGGCTAAAAAGACATTTCTAAAGCAATAACTTTTCAGTTCTATCTTTGGAAAACATGATTTTAAATCTTTTTTGAAAAAGCTTTCATACCACCAGAAGAGAAAGATGGTAAGAAGTCTACATAGGCAAGACTTAAAAACCTTAGGCATTTGGAAATTAGAAATTGGTCCACTTAGAAATTATCAAGATTGGTGCTAAGCCTTTGCTAGAGTGTAAATCAAAATACATTATCTCGAAAGTTAGAGAGAGAGACAGAAACGGACATGGAGAAGGGATGGAGGACAGAAGAGGAAAATGTCTTTGTCTTTATATCCCGAATCACACCGTTACATTGCATTTGAAAACTAAAAGGAAAAAAAAAAAAACCTGATTTGTCATGGCTATTTGGATAAACAGCAGGAAACTAATTAAAAGGTGTTGACCAAATTTGAGAATATCGTTTATGCAGGTAGAATAATTTTTACTCTATATGCTTCTATCAGTAATACGTAGAAGAGCTGTGTTAAATGCCTTAAGTGTGGAGGCTCTAGAAAACACTAAGCAAAACCATATTGGCCGAGTCAAGGTCCCAAGCTCTTCTGGGCATTGCCTTTTGCTCTGAATTTCCTAGAAGCCAAAGGAGACAAAATGGAACTAGGGAGGAGAAAACTCTTTTCATAGTTCCTTCTCAAATTCAGTCTTCCTGTGGGTCACTGCACAGATGGCAGCAAATAACATGTGACTACCACCTGAAATCTGTTTCAGGGAGTTCTTTTTGGTAATTTCTTAAGGAAACCCAAGGACATATATTGAAAAATTACTGTATGTAGGTATTTCCACTACCAGGTAGGCAAATAAAGATTTTGTTTTCATTTCCTATGGTACCGGGGAAACTTTGAATTTAAGAGAAAACTAGCTAGACGGAAGTTCTGCAAGAGAGCTGCAGTCACACACAGATGTTAAGGGATATGGATGTGCAACTCCACTGGCAGCAGTAACAGGACACAAAGTGAGGAGCAACACAGGCTGGGCATGAACACACTGTTCTTATGTTACATATCCTTGCTTGCTTTATAGATCTCATTTCTTTCAATAAGCAGTTAAATCTTATAAACAGAAGTCAAGGCTGGAATGCCCACCAACCAGTTAATGCTCTATTACTCTACATTTGTTCAGTGGAAGAATATGTCATGTCTAGGACTCAGGACATACATAATTCAGACGAGGATATTTAGCATTTAGGGCCACTGAGCGTGGAAGGTGATAACCAGCATTTTGTACCTAACTTAGTCTTAGCTAACACAGAACAATGAACATAAAAATGTACATACAGATGGTTTCTCATTTGACTCTTTGCATATATTCTAACATGACATGACAATGTGCCAGCACAGCATTCTTGGATGATCATCAGTTCATTTGGATATGTGTATGTCTCCACATACCTAAATGCATATACACGTTTAGGCACAAATACATTTATGTTGAGTAGATTCATTGCTTAAACACTAAGTGTGCCAGCGTGTAACAGTCCCTAGAACTCTACTTCTCATACGGTGCTGCCAAGCATTTCTCTCACATGATTCTTTTTTTCAGTTAGGATGGAGGACTGTTACATGTATTTGTTCTACCTCTTTCTTTGTCTTAAATTACCAGCCCCCACTAGCTCAGCTTTGTTCTGGATTCCTTTGTACCTTAAGTATACAGAACATATCTACAGATTTGACTTTAAAACGGGGGAGCTTTTAAAAACCAACAAACTGCATGCTATGGCAAAAGGATAGTATGTTGACTTTCATACAGTCACAAAGTTCAGAAAAGATTATTCAAAGAACTCTCCAGAAGTTGACAAGCTTTTAAAGCAACCCTAATAAAAATACTGCAATCTGCATTTTTAACCAAGTTATAGCAGGCCACTTGCCCTGTAAATTATCAATATTACCACTTGGAGCAGAAGGAAATAAATATACATAAAGATATACAAAAACATCACTTCATATTCCCCAGGGAAACTGAAAAATTTTAAGCATTAAATGTTAATTGCAACATGAAAAACTACACTTAATGGTTCATGATCCCACAAGGATAAAGTGAAATGCTGCCTTCTATTATAGGTGGAAATGGCCTTTGGAGGCACTGATACCTAGGTACAAACTCCAATTCTCCCAATGCCTGATCTACTAACTCTAGTCAATTATTCAGTTGTTCCAAATCATGGAACCATTTGCAGAGGGTTACATGAACAAACTAAAGGGAGAATGAATGATACCTCTCTGTTGCAATTTTGTCAAATTATTAAATTACTTAGAATGCAAATAGCAGGGATATTTAACTCTACAGATTATCATTCCACCAGCATCATGAAGTTCATGCCATATTTGACAAGTTCTAAGCTTACAGCTTAATAAATCTATTCTCTTCTATCAGAAATAGGAGAAAGGGGTGTAAAAGTTCTCTGAAGACCAATTTTAAGAAAACTGGAATCTGTTTAGGGGTTTCTAGAGCATTCCCTTGACCAGTTATGTGAAAAACCTGCATCCCTGGCCTCTACTTGTCAACAGCATGCAGTAGCTTATTTCTTGAAAAGGCAGCAGGCTCTACAGCCTGAGGTGGATCATCATACCATGGCTCCACATATCTATCACACTCCCACCCTACTCTGAAAGCTCATTTTTCACTCACAAAGGCTTCCCATGCCTGCTTCAGACATGGGTCCTGAAGAATACTGAAGCCTGAAAAAGGCGTGAAGTTTGTTTGTGAACACAAGAATGTCCATTTTTTTTTGTTTTGACTAGGTTGGACAGAGCAAGTACCAGGGCATGCCTGCAGAACAACTGAAGGTCTCCAAATGATTGCAGACCTTATAAACTTTGCCAATTAGAAACAAAAAAACTTACCATCTTTTCTATTAACAAAATTTCTATATGCATTTTGGTTATGTATATAGATGAATAATTATTTACAATCCTTTGATTTTTTTTTTCAGTTACCCATGTGGAAATTATGAAAACCCCGCTTTCATCAATTGAAACTGTGTCCCACAAGAGTCCAAGGCATTGTTGTGTGGTTGAACACCCATTATGCTGGGTCCCCCATACTGTACAAGAAAGCTGCGTCAGCCAGGTGAAAAGAATATTAGCCACACAGGGCTCTCTTGCCGTTGCTTCCCTCACCCTACTAGACTCATGGCACATCCTTCCCTACCCTGCTTTGTGCTGGGAAGCTAAGTCACAAAAACCACTTACACTATTCCCTTCCCACTGGCTTCTGGTGTGGTTCGGCAAGCGGCAGGTACTACAGACTGGATAGAGTGAAGATAATGAGTTTGCTTATGTACTCTCACTCCCTCTTAGATGGGATCATGTCCCACAACAATCACCCTCTAGACTCAGGGGATGGTTTTCTCTTGTCTTTTAGGGGTAGCATCCAGTGGGAATGGCTGTTCTCTTGCTAACTCCCAGAGAATGGTCCTACTTCCAAATCTAACCCTCCTCTTAGTAAACAGGCCCTTATGTACTCCCTCAGATAACAGTTTGATGATCCTTTCTGGTTCCTTCCACAACCCTGGCTGAGCCTTGAATCCAATATAAAAATCTCAGGAAAGAAGGTTGGTTTACTTTCCCTGGACTTGGCTTATTGTTGCAGCAGAGTTACTACAGGATCAGATGTGGTGAGTAAACAGTGGTCTCCTTACAATCAAGGGAGAGAAAAGTTGCTATGATCTCTTCAGTTACAGCAAGCCAATGATTAGATTTGGGCCACAAGTCACTGAGGTTAAGAAGAAAGGCTCTAGTGAGAAAACAAGAACATTAATGAGCACCACACCAGAGGATAAATCTGGCTGAAAAATGTCCTATAATCAAACTCGGATACCACAGCCCCACCACTCAAACTGTACATTTTTGGTTTCTACCATCATTGATGTGCATCATTAAAGAAGTACAGAGAAGGGAAGGTGTAATAGTACTGCAGATTGATCCTTTGCCTGTAGCACCAGAACCCCATATGGGCACCAGTTTAGTACCGGCTGCTCTACTTCCCACCCAGCTCCCTAATCATGGCCTAGAAAGGCAGTGGATGATGGCCCAAGGCTTTGGGCCTCTACACCTGGAAGAAGCTCCTGGCTCATGGCTCAGCTCTCACTGTTTCGGCCATTTGAGAGGCAAATCAGCGTATGAAAGATTTTTGTCTCCCCTCTACCTGTAAAAATATGCTTTTAAAATAAAGAAACAGAGAAAATTAAAAGGAGAAAAGTATAGAAAAATGAGTGAGACTCTTGAACTTTAATAAAAGAAAAATGAACACACACAGACTTGGAGCTTTATCATTCCAGGAGGTGCCTCTTACTGCATAATATACTGTATATATTTTAAGTGTCTGTGCAGAGATACAAGTTTACTTGAACAGAATAAATTCACTGAAAACTAAAACTCTTATTAAAGTCATGGTGCTTTGCCTTTTAGTTTCTGTCCCAAGATCTTATAATTCAAGAGACAACAGATCTTTATCCCTAAATTAACAATCTTCTGAGCAAGCCGCCTGGGTTTTTCTCTGCTGATCTCTCATCTTCCCTTGTCCCAAACATTATCTCCGAGACACTACTGTCAGAGCCTCACTTGGCCAGGGAAGCCCTTGATTTCACCTTGCAAATTCCATGATACCCACCTTTCCTAATCAATTTTCTTCCCTCCTTCACCTCCCCCACTCTCTGCTATCTTCACTCAAGGACAATTCAAAGGAGAAAAAAATTTTTATGTACAGCTCAAAATGCACATTGCAACCTCATCCATATTCTGAACCCATTTCCAGACCATAAAACTTCTCATTGGCAGAGAAAGTGTTCTCTGATAATGCTGAAAATAGCCCCTTTTACCTTGTGCTTAAAATAAAGCACACCTTGAATGTACTTCGGAAAACAGCAGGATAGAACAACCAAAGGAGACTGAACCAAGGTGCTTTGCTTTTTTTTTTTTTCTTGGTTCATAGAGGTAAATATTCTCTTTCCTAAAAGGTGATAGGAGGGGTGACGAGCTGTACAGTTTGATAAGGAGAAGGAGAGTGGCATCAGGAATGTAGAGGACTGGCGATGCATCAGTGCCTCAACTCATTCATTGTGTACCTGATGGAGAGCCAACCGTCATTCATGCCCAGACCACATCTTTAGTGGCAAAAGAGGACTTTCAGTCCTGAGTTACACCCCTGGGCAACTCCCTGCCAACAAGAGCAGTAACCACTCCAACAGTGACCACAACCCTGCACTGTGGGGCTTAGCCTCCCCCCAAAACACACCCAACACCACTCATGACAGTGTGCACAGGATACTCAATTAGCAACACTGGAATAATGCACAAATAAAATGGACTGTGTTTTTTTTTTTTTAACAGTTTGCAATGCCACCACCAGGGCTTAACAAGCTAATCCTCCACCTGCAAGTGTCAGCCCTCCATATGGGTACCAGTTGTAGTCCGGGTTGCCCACATGAGAGACCTGAAAAACTCCTGGCTCTGAACAGGTTCGACTTTGGCCACTGAAACCACTCAACGAGCAGCTGAAAGATGTTACTGTCTCCATCTTTCTGGAAATCTAGCTTTCCAATTTTAACTAAAAAAGGTACACACACACGTAATATATTTAAATTCAGTTTGCAAGATCCTTGCCTCTGACTCTGAGGTGGGCGAACTTCTATTCACCCTTTAGTGGCTGGGAAACCACAAATTAGCACATATATAACATGATTCATCTTCAAAGAACTTTCCCATCCGAAACTAATTAATCTTCCCTTCATCACCGTGAGCTAAGTGTGGGGTGATCCTCTTCAGGGTAGGAGGAAGAAATTGGGGATGAGAAGGTTATAGGCTGAGCCAAAGGTTATTAAGGGTGTCTGTATGGGATGATGTCATTGAGCAGGTCTGGTTCTCCATCCACTCTGGAGTCCAGCCTTTTTCAGTGTGTGCTGATTGATTCAACATGCCCTGAGTTTTGGTAATGCTGACAAACACATATCAGCATTTCTAAGAGAAACCATTCACCATGCTAAGCACAATAGATGTCTCTCCTGCCATAACTCGATGTCAGATACATTATAACTTTCTTAGATCTTTGCCAGGAAAGGCATGTAGTTAGGTGGAATTGGAATCATTCTCTGGAAAAGTGTCTTCCTGGGAAGCATGGTAAGTGGGGCTCTTCTGAGACACCAAGCCATGCACAGGCAGCCCTGGGGTGTAGGGCTTGCCTTTTGAAGCTTGAGCATGATGATGGCACCTTCTCCCCCACACTGAGCTTTGCTGCTCTGAAGGACTCAGCAGGTCTCTGATCAGTGTTCCAGAATAGAGCACACAGCCAGGCTCTCCAGTATCCCTGCTGCAGGCCTTCCTGACTTTATGAAAGAAAAGCCATGATTGGTTATTCCCAAGAGAAAATCACACCTACCCACTCCCCCACCCAGCCCCCCAGCCATGTCTTTTTCCTTGATGGTCGCTCTTCCTTTTCCCTTATGTCCCAATTTCAGGCTTTTGATATTACTGCTGTTTAACCCTTCTGTTGTATGTTACATAAGCATGTTATCACTAATATTTTCCTTTAATGGTCATATTCACTCTCACATGTAGCTACCATTCTTACATCATGAACTTCTAAATCATCAGGCTTTTGTGGATTATAAACTAATTTGTCATTATTCTTAAACAGGAACAGGTTGAGCCAATGACTCACTGCATCATCTGGAGATTGACCTGTGTTGCAGATATTAAAAACAATAACTTTACAACAACTAAACTCATACAGAAATTATTTACTGTAGTTAAATGTATCAAATCTTAAAGTTATACTTAATGATTTTTGGTCATGGTTAGAAAAGCCCATCTTCATTTTAAGAAATTCATTCACATTATCTTCTGGTACCAAGGAAATTAGAGAGAATAACAGAATGGAGCTAACACATCCATCAAGTTTTAACAGAAAAATTTTCCACCTATTTTGAGAATATTTAAAACAAATTCCATGTCATACTATTTTCTTTATGTGTTCATAAATACATCCTGTAATAAGTCAGGACCATTTAGAATATATTTTCTGTTGTTATTACAGAGTAATTCTTTACTATTATCTAACAGGATTGTGTATTCAAATTTGCTCTTCTAAAATTTTATGACTTTGTTTTCTATATGCATAATATGAAATGTGTATCCAGCCTTACTTTTCTCCTGACCGCCCAGATGTCCCATCCCAATCCCATACAGTCTATTCTCATCTGGTTAGCTTAAGAAGCTACCATGGTCATTAAGCAAATTTACATATGCATTTGATTTTATTTCTGGACTTTTTTCTGTTCCATGTGTGTACTCATCTATTAATATTACATTATTTTTATTGTAAAGTTATTGTTTTTAATATCTGCAGCACTAGTCAATCTCCAGATGATACAGTAAGTCAACTGCTCAACTAAAAATTTGGCTGCAAAATTTTTTCAAATCCATAAGCAATTTTAATATAATGTGCATTTTCCATGAACTTTTAGTGACCCATTACATACCAAAATAGACTCAATAAGAAAATATAGGAAACTAATGAAGGTGATATGGATTGTAGGTACAGAGATAAGAGCAAAATCATGGTGTTAAAAGAACAAAAACAGAAAGAGACTTCATACAGCATAGTCCATTTCGTTGCTTTAATTTGTAATCTGGGTGAATGCATATTTTAATTAAAATTTAAAACAAAGCAATTCCATTGACTTCATGGTTTACAGTTACTCACCTACCATACAATTAAAGCTCCACAATACTCTTTAATGGGCCAGTGGCTTGGAAAATCCAAACAGCAAATGACACAAAGTAGCATTTTTGATTGACCTGGAAATGCATTGTTTGGGGGGTGATCATGGTGAACATCCTAACTACATGCTACAAAATTCTATTGGTAATGTTCTGAGTAAGAACACACTCAGGGCTGTGTGGGATGCACCAGACTGACAAGGGAAGCAAGGATGATCAGCAGCCAGTTTGCACTCTTCACTTAGAACAGAGCCATGCTTCCTTCCAGTCCTGTGACTTGCTAATAGCAGCACTTCTCACCTGCACTGAAGGACAATAGGTGCCAGTTTTGCTGTCTCTAAGTCTAGTTTTATTTTGCCCCTGTAGTGCACTTCATTCCCATGCTCAGGATTCATCTAACATATGGAAGACAATAGCTACCCATTTTTACTATTACAAACACATAATGACCATGAAAAGTAGCTGATGAACAAGAGATAAACTATTTCTGTGACATATAATTTTGAACAAATGCCCTAAAGAAACTTTTTACATATTCATTAACCCATGTGGCTTTATTGCCTTCTAACTGAATCATTCCTTTCAGACTCTGACATATTTGAAATCACTCACCATCTCCCATGACTACTGCTGAAGTTCCACAAGTCCAGGTTTCAGGCAAGAGGCAGTGGCCTGAGAATTATCTTTCAGCCCCTAGTATGAAGGCAAGGAGACTGTGCAGATAAAAGAGACTGCAGGGAACCCACTCCAGAGGAAAAGAGACAACAGTTCCTTGTGAACATTTATTAATGCGGGAAAATTCCTTTTACTTAGCTTTGTGAACCAGCTAAGCATTTTCCCATATCTAGGCTTTTTCTTGACATTTTAATTTTCTTACCTGTAGAATCAGGTTTTATGGGTTGGTGTGTAACAAAGTTCAAGTTACTCAACTTCTCCGTGCCTCCATTTCCTCATTGTAAATATGACATCATAATAAAAATAATGACACAAATAATTAACAAGTGACTCACAAGCACTTAAAGAAATGCCTGGAAGACAGGAAGGACTCAATAAATATTAGTACCCACATATACCATTTGAGAAGTACGTCTAAAATGATCTCTCTGCAGCCAGACTTCCAAAACTACCTCCTGAGAAGTTACCGAACATATCCTCTGTCACCATTTTCCTTACACTAATGAGCTGTGGCACAAATGGAAAATACTTTCATAACTGCAACTGTGGTAGTGTTGAATGATTTACATAATCCTGCACCCAGGAGGTCGAAGAGCTGCATTTCTTTCTTTGGCACATGTGTGCATCTCTCTCCAAAGGCAATATTTGTTCATCACAGCTTGTTTAATGGCTTTGGTCTCGGGGCAGAGAATGTCAATCTCTCACCCCACCCTCAGTACACAGAGTGGAGCACAGGCAGCAGAGAAGACATGTGTGTAGACAAGCACAGAACCACCCAAGCAGCTAGACCAGAGAATTTTAAAGAGATCCAGAATATGGTCTATTTGCAAATGGAAAAACAGTGCTTTCCCTTAGACTCTAGAATCCGACACATAGGAGCTTCTGCTTTTCATGGTAATGGGGGAGTAAATAAGAGAAAACAGCACTTTTAATCAGTAGAGAGTCTTTCAAAATTATTCATTTATTTATTTGAGAGGCAAAGCAATTTCCATTCACTGGTTTACTTTCCCAAATGCTTGCAACAGCTTGGGCTGGATCATGCTAAATATCAGAGCCAAAAGTGAGGATCTGCTTTGAGATGCAGGGACCTTAACCTGAATCTTAACTGCTAGGCCAAAGGCTCGCCCTTTGCCTCACTTGCTCAGTTACTAGAGGAAACCACCAGTCTCCCTCCCTCGTCGTCTCTTCTCTATACCAACCAAATTAAAAGGAACTGGAAATGCTTAATTTCAGAAGAAATAACATAGGACATGACATAAATGCTATCCCAAACCATGCGATTGTAGGTGAGCAAAGAGCACCAAACTCTGTCCATAATAGTGAGAAGAATAATACCTTCCCATCTAAAAATCCATAAAACGTACTTTGCTAAAACTCAATCTTCACCCATGATTTCCTTATTCAGCATTTTCTGTTTTCACAATGCACATTTTGATTGATTTCATAAGGTAATCCAGTGGCTACACACAGTGAACTAAATATAATTATCCAGTTACTCAGCCATTATTACTTTCATAAGGCAATACAGTGAATATACGCAGAGAACTAAATAATTTACCAAGCTACTCAGTCATTATTGAGGAAGCTCTTACTGTGTGCTAGGCATAATTTTATTCTATGCTATAGCTTTCACTCCTAAGGCAAAGTTATTCACCATGAATCTTACTTCCCACTAGTGATTCTTCAGTAGGCACCCTCATGTAGAATGACTTTTGTTTCTGAAAGATTTATTTATTTTGAGAGTTAGAATTACAGAGAAAGTGAGAGAGAAAGATTATCTTATATCTGCTGATTCATTCCCCCAGATGGCCCTAACAGCCAGCATTAGACCAGGGCCAAAGTCAGCAGCCAGAAGCTTCAGACTTCAGAAGTCACCCTACATGGGTGTCAGGTACCCAAATACTTGGCTCATCTTCTGCTGCTTTTTTCAGGCCATTAGCAGAAAGGTGGATTGGACATGATAAGCCATGTCACAAACAAGTGCCTACACGCTATGCTGGCATTGCAGGCAACAGCTTTAGCTCCTGTACCACAATGCTGATCCTAGTAACTTTGTCCTTCAATCAGCTTACCTTTACTGAGGGCTTACAGGTGTCAGATACCTAACACATAAATGCATCTAATTCTCACAATGATACCGTGAGGTGAATACTATTAGTGCCTCCACTTTACAGAGGAGAAATCTGAAGCTTACATATACAATAAAGTGACTTGCCCAAGGTGACAAAATTGGAAGATCATGGCTCAATGCCAATTCAGATCCAATTCTAAGCCCCTCCTTTTTTCATCCCTATTCCATCATGCCTCCTTAAATACAGTCTGCTAAGATGGATGTGTTCGGTTTTTAATACTCTCTTTTGCATTTTGCTTTTCCAGTGACTGTGACTTTCTTTCTCTAGCATCTAGGAAATGATCATTAGAAATAACTGCATCATGTACCAAGATCACAGCACAGCAGGCTAAGAAATGACAGGGATTTGTACTTAAACATTTAAATATATGCAAAATACTTATTAAAAAAAACATTGATTTTAATTCCAGAATGTCCCAGTAGTCCATCCAGCTACTCCAAGGATTAAGAGCAGGTTCTCCAATGGGAAGAAGAATATGTGAAGACAAGCCAGTCTCACTCCCCTCACGATGTTCCAGTTCCCTACCTGCTGTCCTGGCACAGGGCACATGCCTACATGCTTGCTGAACACAGTGAAATGAAGTGAAATATGAAAAAGTCAGTTTCTTTAAGAACATTTTCAGGAAAAGAAATTCAATAATATGAAATAAAGGGCTTGCATAAGGAATACACATATCACATGCCATACTTAAATAAGAACCCCCAGAAGACAAGGACTTATACATGGTCTAAGCTTGGCCAAAGCGCCCTATCGATTTCACAGCAATTGTTTTCTGGTTGCTCACTATTAACCATTATAGGTCTGCATGAGAGAGAAAAGTTGAAGTGCTAAAGAAAAATACTAAGGTGACATCCAATTAGAGAAGACAATTACAGCACTCAACGTTCTAACAATTCCATTTGGTTATGAACTCCTTCAAGGAAAATCCTACAATCTCAAGAAATTAATATCTCAATGAGGCCCACTAAGTGGTTATATATAAACACTAGGTTACCCCTGCTTAGGCTTGAGCTGTGCCTTAACTTTTGGCAGTGATATCCAGAAAAGGGGAATTGGGAACAGTTTCAAAAGTTCCTTTGTGCGCCTGAGTTTTCCGGACAGTGAGAAGGACAGATCCAAGAAAACTTGGCAGAATTCTGCAGCCTTTCTGTGTCTACATAATGCTGAATGGAGCTCATGGGCTTCCTGCTGGGTGGATAATTAGATTGTTTATTAGATTAGAAATATCATGTTTAGGCACCATTAGGATTTGTTTAAAGATTTATTTATTTAGAACGGCAGAGTTAACAGAAGGCTGGAGACACATATAAACAGAAAGGGGTGGGGGGAAGAATGAAAGAGAATCTTCCCTCTGCTGGTTCACTCCCCAAATAGCTACAATGGCCAGAGCTGAGCTGATCCAAAGCTGAGGGCCTGAAGCTTCTTTAGGATCTCTGAAGATCTTGGGTTCAGGGGTCCAACAACTTAGACCATGCTCCACTGCTTTCCCAGGCCATAGGCAAGGAGCTGGATCCAAGTGGAACGAGCCAGGACCCGAACTGGTGCCCACAAGTGATATTGGCAACTCAGGTGGAGGGTTAGTTGGTCATGTCACTGTTTGGCCTTTATTCTAGCATTATTTTTAGTGGTAAAAGCACTAATCAAACAAATTGAAAACATATGTCAATATAGCTACATATGCATGGGTAAGCATCTTTGTGACTGCATGTATATAAACATTCTTCAGCACCTAATATGGAACTATAAAAGAACTAGAAATAAAAATTTGAAAATGATGCACACCCTAGGGTGGTTTGAGCATAGTAATGCTGACAGTCCATGCAGAAATGACACATGAGTGAAGCTGTTATAGATGGAATGTGAAGCATATCCAACTCCAGCACATTCACTCTTCAAAAATCCTAGCAATTCCTATAGCTTTTGGTAGACAGAGAATCACATTATTTGTGCTGAAATCATTAACTATGTTTCCAGAAATTTGCAAATTTGCAAAGAACAAATCCACACACATTATAGATCAGCCAGAGAAAATTGCTCAAATAAAAAACATATTGAAAAAAAAACCATATTGGCTGATACTTTCCACAAATGACATCAGAATAAATTAGTAGATAAAGAGAAACACTAGAAGTTGTAGTACTGATAAGGTATCTTGCTGAGTTCAAACCACAAAGCCTCAACTAGGAATTGAGCCATCTCAAAATTAGAGCATTTTCAGTAAATCCTGTATGTAGTTCTCATGTCTACATTCTTGGTCCAGAATTTTCACCTTTCAAATAAAGTTCAATTCTGGCAGAAGCATATGGTAAACTAGATGCATCAAGCTTAGAGGGAAAAATACATCAGATTTTTTTTTAATTTTGATTTTACTTATTTGAAAGTCAGAAGTAGGGAGAGAGGGAAGAAGAGGTGGAGGAGGGAGGTGGAGAAGGAAGAGAGGAAGCGAGGGAGGGAGAGAGAGAAAGAGAGAGAGAGAGGTCTTCTATCCATTGGGTCACTCCCCAAATGGTTGCCAACAGATATGGTGAGACCAGATGCTTCTTCCAGGTTTCCTACATGGATGCAGAGACCCAAGCACTTGGGACATCCTCTACTGCTTTTCCAGGTGCATTATCAGGAAGCTGGAGTGAAAGCAGGTGAACCCTGTACACCAGGATGCTGGCCCCAAACAATCAGATTTTACTGATCACCATTTTGCCCCTTAAGAGTTCCCTGGGATCTAAAGTGAAATAATGTTCACTTACGTGAAATACTTTATAATGAACATACAAGAATGCACTCAGAGAACACATGTGACTAAGGCAAAGGTGAATGCAAAATCCCATGGGCTGTGAGACTACCACATTTCTTGAAGCCACCAAAGGGAGAGTTGGCTACTCATGAAACAGCAGTCTCTGGGTGAGAAGCAGTCCCATTCCAACAGTCTGAGCAGCTTTACATTTACCAGGACTTTTGCCTTGTTGGCAATGAGCATTCACATCAAAGACTACACTGACTCGATACAAAAGTTCATCTGGAATCACAAAAGACCACAAATAGCTAAAGCTATCCTGAAAAATAGAAATCAAATTGGAGGAATCACAACCCTAATATACTTTTAAGACCCTGTGCTACTCAGAAATGGGACGGGAGAGCAGAGAAATCTTCCATCTCCTTAGAAGGTGAGAGGAAGACATGAAGTACAACCTATCAGGAACATAACAGGTAGCTGATGGACAACAGACTCGAAACAGCATTAGACAATAGTAAAACTACAAAGATAAACAGGTGGAATCAAGAGCGATCCTGACAACCTCTTAACAGGAGATCATATGCACAAAGTACAGGGGAACCCAGGGTGGACAGGAGGAGGCTTGTATCCCAACCCTGGGGACTCCTGGATCCTGACCAGGAACTATTAGTATGGGCACCGAGGACTACATCCCAACTGCCAAGCAGACCACAGAGAACTGGAATGCCTTCGGAGGCCAAGAACTCTGAGGTCATCCACCCCGTTTGGATCTACCACATGGGATGAAAGAAGCCCAAACCCTTCCTTACAGGACCCAAGGTCATTGGAACAGTAAGCTTCCTTCAGGACTAGGGAGAGAGCTTTCTCTGGTGCTCACTGAGTTCCAACTTTGGATCCCCATCCTATTTTGCAATGACCATCAGGGTCGCTCTGAAGCTCCCCCACCCCAAAACACACACACACACACACAAATGGGAATAGATAGAGAACAACAAGGAAAGCTTGGAACCAGACAGGAAACAGTCAGCATGGACTCACACATACCTTACTAGGTAGGACACAAAGATTAGTTACTCCTCACTAAGGTATTGAAGATTTTTCTGCACACCCCTCCTAAAACTGTTCTGCACTTCAGCTGTTGACATATGCCTTGTTAGAGTTATAAGCCACTTTAGACTATCCCAAAATCTGCCAAATTCAGCAAAATTAAGCTTCAACACTATAAACTGCTGAATGCTAAAATGAAAATAGTCACGAGACAGCTGAATAGTAATCTGTAGCCATCTTAAGGTGTATAGAATCCAGTTGTATATAAACTAAAGTTGAAATCTGAATGAAGTAGTCACAGGATGTGGTTAAGAACTTGCATTTTTAACATATTTGTTACTCAATACCATGTCAATTAATTCCATAATGTTGTAAATTGTTGTTGATGTTATGTTGTGGCTTTTCATTGGATGTGATGATATTCTGCCAGCTCTGCCTTCAGACCAGAGATGGTCTCCCCAATAAACCGCTGAATTTATCTGGACAATAAGATGCTGGACTCTATGCTTGCAATGAAAGAATCTTGACTGAACTTGAACTGTAATACTACAACAAGGTGGAGGAATCCACCATAAGGGAAGGGTATGGGGAGGGGTTGCGGGAATCCCAGAGCCTATGAGACAGTGTCACATAATGCAATGTAATCAATAAAAAATAACAAGAGCAAAAAAAAAAAAAAAGGCTACACTGACTCAAGACACTGATTACTACCTTTATTCTTACTGATCCTAAAATTGAATTCTACCTTGATTTATTTTCCTAGAGATTATTCCATCCCCAACACCTCACTTATTCTGTTGCTTATGGCACTTCATGTCATTCTTAAATCTCTAGAATTTCAGTCCTGCTTTGAAAACATTTCAAGTGACCTTCTGATGAGTAAATGACCTCTTCTGCTATTTAAAAAAAAAAAACAGCAGGTACTTGGAGGTTATCAAAGATCAAATTCTATTACATAAATTCCATATGAAATGCCAATTACACTGTAGAGCGTGGTCAATACCATGAAAACTACCATGAGCTCTAAAATATCAGAAAAAAATGTAAAAAATGATGACACATGAAACAACTGAAGTAAATTTAGGACACAGTATGATTAAGAACTAAAGTGAATGTTACAGGGTACTTAAGTGATAATCACAATATCTCAAAATAGTGTTATTACTCAAGAACAAACATCAAAGAATGTAAAATACTTAAACTAGATTCAGGGCATGTATATAGACTGTATCTCTTTTGACTCTTACAACACAGTAAGGTAGGCTAGGGAGATATTATATAAGAGTACTTACTGATTTCAGAAATTTGTGCACCACCATAAACTTACTATTTTCACAATATTTCTGAAAGTATGCTTAAAAATTTTACCCCATGTTACAGATAAGGTAACTTTGGCCCACAAAATTCAAGGGATGTTGCCAAGGGTCTTTTGCACACTACTGATAGGACTGTAGGTTGTCTCCATGCTCTGTAATTTTGCTGCCACACTATGCTGTCTCCTGACAAGGTACCAAGAAAACAAAGGGAGGGGGGGATGATGGAACTGAAGGTTGAGCTGTGATAGATATTGATGGCCAGAAAAAAAATGCACTGTCTTCAAAAAGGAATGCAATGAGTGAGATGAACAAAGAGAATGACTACAAGTTTGAAGACCAGAGACCAGTAAGAGAATAAGTGGGAGGTATAATACAAGGAAGTAGAGATGAAGCTAACAGGAAACTAGAAGACATTAAAAACTAAATGATCACACAGAAAGCCAGGAGTTGAAGTTTTCATCTTTGAAGCACTGAGACTCTTTGTGCAAAGAAAAATGACATGTTCAATAAAGAGATGGAGGCTGGATCTGTGGCACAGCAAGGTATGCTGTTGCCTACAATCCCAGCATCCTATTTTGAAATGCCAGCTCAAGTTCAAGCTACTCTGCCTCTGATCCAGCTCCCTGCTGATGCATTTGGGAGGTAACAGAAGATGACCCAAATATTTGGACCCCTTCCATCCATGTGGGAGATCCAGATGGAATTCTGAGCTCCTGGCGATCCTAACAACATCTTAACAGAAGGTCATATGCACAGAGCAGGGGGCAGACCCCAGAGTGGAGCAGGTAGACAGGAGGAGGCTTGTGCCCCAACCCTGAAGACTCCCGGATCCTCACCAAGGACTATCAGTATGAGCACCAAGGACTACATCCTAACTGCCAAGGAGACCATGGGGAACTGGAGTGCCTTCAGAGGCCGAGAACTCTGAGGTCACCCTCCCCCATTTGGATCTACCACATGGGATGGAAGAAGCCCAAATCCTGCCTTGCACGATCCATCTGAACGACAACCAGGAGCACTGAGAGGTCCGCAGAAAAAGAAGAACAGTAAATTCCCTTCGGGACTAAGGAGAGGGGAGCTTTCTCTAGTCCTTGCCTGGTTCTGACTTTGGGTCCCCACCCTCTCTCATAATGACCATCAGGATCGCTCCAGAAACCCCTCAAAACAAACAAAAAACCTAGAATAGAAAGAGAGCAACAAGGAAAGCTTGGAAACAGGAAGCAGTCAGCAGGGATGCACTTATAACTCACTGGGTGGGACACAGAGATTAGTTACTCCTTACTAGGGCATTGAAGATTTCTCTGCACACCCCTCTTAAAACTGTTCACCTAAACTGTTGACATATGTCTTGTTAGAGTTATAGAGTTAGACTACCCGAAAAACAAGTTTGGCAAAATCATGCTTCAACACTATAAACTGCTAAATACTAAAATTAAAATAGACATGAGACAGCTGAATAGTAATCAGTAGCCATTTTAAGGTGTATAGAACCTGGTTGTATATAAACTAATAATTGAAATGTCAATGTAGATGTCACAGGATGTGGTTCACAACTTGCATTCTTTTTTTTTTTTCGCTCTTTTAACATATTGGTTACTCAATACTATGTCAACTAATTCCATAACATTATAAATTATTACTGAAGTAATGTTGGGCTTTTAATTGATCAGGATGATACTCTGCCGGCTCTACCATCAGACCAGAGATGGTCTCCCCAAGAAACCGTTGAACTTATCGAGACAATAAGATGCTGGACTTTAGGCTTGGTAGATGCTTGCAATGAAAGAATCTCAACTGAATATGAACTGTGGTAATGCAACAAGGTGGAGGAATCCACCATGGGGTTTTTGGGGAGGGGTGGGGGAATCCCAGTGCCTATAAAACTGTGTCACATAATGCAATGTAATCAATTAAAAAAAAACCACAATGGTAATATCTTGGTAGCTCAAAGCTGACAGAAAAATGTTGCCGTTTGTAATGAAGCCACTGCTATAAAAGTTGGAATTATATATTTTGTGTGCTTTCTATTTTTAAAAGTTGAATTCACTGTAAAAAAAAAAAAAAAAAAAAAGAATTCTGAGCTCCTGGCATCAGCCTGGACCCACCTTGGCCATTGCAGCTATCTGGGAAGTGAACCAGTGGATCGAAGATCCCCTCCTTTTTAAAGATTTATTTACTTTTATTGGAAAGGCAGATATACAGAGAGGAGGAGAGACAGAGAGGAAAATCTTCCATCCAATGGTTCACTCCCCAAATGACCGGAATGGCTGGATTTGAGCCAATCCGAAATCAGGAGCCCGGAGACTTTCCAGGTCTCCCACACTGGTGCAGGGTCCCAAGGCTTTGGGCTGTCCTCAACTGCTTTCCTAGGGTACGAGCAGGGAGCTGGATGGGAAACAGGGCCACCAAGATTAGAACCAGCAACCATATGGGATCCCAGCACGTGCAAGGTGAGGACTTTAACCACTATACTATCGCACCAGGCCCAAGATTCCTCCTCTTATAGCTAGGAAACAAAGTTGACTCAGTATTTATGCAGTAGAGTGGTTAGAGGCTATGGAGGAGTAGAGGGCACAGTTCGGTTGGCAGAGGGTCTGGGATAGTCTTCTGATGTAAAGTGGGCAAGCTGGCCAGATTTGTGTGTCCATCTGATATCACTGAGCAGTGATAAAGCTAAAGACTCAGTTACAAGGAATGACAAAAAAAAAAAAAAGAAAACAAATTTTAGGTAGATTCAGTCATTTTAGACTGGTTGATATAAAACTTGTAAGAGATGCAGGATTCAAGACTAACAAAGGTGATATCACCAGCACTTTCCAGCCTTGGTTTAGTCCTGTGGTCAGACAACCTGGTAAACTTCTAGGAAGGGAGGAGAGCCCTGTAGGCCAGCAGCTGGTATTTTAACAGATAAGCCTGATCTCAGTGGGTCCTCCATACTCTGGGTCTCTCCAATTCTACCTGAAAATTAGACCTGATTTTGAATTGCTTTTTACAAGATATTTCATTCAATGTCATTTGGTTAGAGAGTTCCATAGCTTAACACACGTGGAAAGCCACGGATCTGGTCTAGCCCCAGCTACAGAAAGATGAGGAAGCAGCACCAGGAGATACAGAGCCTGGGTCCAACATCATATTATAGGTGAAGCCAGTGGAGGGCCTTTACAAGCTTCGGGAAACAGGACCCCCAGAGCTCAGACAGCAATAATCATTTATGTTCTTCAACCCTAAAGGTCCAGGATTCCCTCTAGACCCTCTATTGTGCTTGTGGCAATGCTGGGGCCAGGGACAAGGAAGGACTCGGCTCCTGGGCACATTCAGCCAGGGGTGCTCAGGGTAGGGTACACAGCTAGGGTAAGTTTCAGGAGTTAAGTCTCCTGCCTCCAGACCGCATGGAGGTGTATCTATGAGCTAACACTCTCTGACTCATTTCTATTTCAACACTGCTATCTTCTTGTTTTTTCCATCAGTCTCCTTTTAGAGATAAAGACTGGAACTAAAACATCATCACCATCAGCGACAATGAAAACCATCTTAAGAAAAGAGCTGCGGGAGGAAGATAAAGAAGTGGCATTCTCATTGTTACCCAAGAATTGTGACCCAGGAGCAGAGAATCATTAAATCCAGTCACCTCAATAGTATAACAGCATCCAACACTGTACTGGCTCCCACACTGCTAGCCGAACCAGGAGGTTTAAGAAGCTTCGGTAAATCTGTCCTTTTGTATTCCAATCATAAAAATATGTTCCCTAAGCTTTTTTCATGCAAGGCCCACCATCACCTTAACTGTATTTATCAAGACAGACAAAGTAGCTTCAGAGAGCTTAGCACATTTCTCCTCTCTGATAGCCAACACTAATTAAATTTTTCTGAAAACTTCAGCAGGCCAGAATCCCCCTGCTTGCCAGTTCTAGAGGGACAGACTTTGCAATTCTAACATCTGCTTTCTCATCATTAGGAAAAATGAATACATGAGAGCACTAGAATGCTGTAGGAATTTTTTTCTGCACATACAGATGTTCACAAATTGCATTAGGTTGAAAGATTTCCTACTGGTTTGGGGAATTATCTAATCAAATTAACAGATATCCAAGATACAATTTTGATTCTTGGGATTCATTTAGAAACCCAGGAAGAAATCGGGTGCTGTTGAAACCAAATTACTCTGGCAGCACAGTAAACCCTATGTCGGATGGGGAATGCTGAGGCCACTGACTTTCCTTGTGATGACACAAGGGACAAGGAGCTACAAGAATTAGTGACTCCCTGCACTCTGATTAATTCCTGAATATCCAGAATGCTTCGCTGGCCAAGCAAAATTGATTTTCCGAAGTCAATATCAGAGTGTTGTTCAGGTCACAACAAGCCTACTTCCACTGCAGCTTCCTTCTAATTCACCTTGAAGGCAACAGAAGATGGCATAGCTGCTGAGGCTCTTACCACCCAGAACCTGTGGTAATTATGGACTGAACTACTGGGCGGAATTTCTCTTCCCTGTGTGTGTGTGTGCGTGTGTGTGTGTGTGTGTGTGTGTGTGTGTGTGGTGTATAAAGAGAGAGAGAGACTCTGCCTTCCACTTAAACAATTTTTAAATAACCTTTTTAGCCCTTGCCTACACTGCTAACAGAAATCCATTCTAGTTAGAAATGCACGGGAACAGTGCATTTGGCATAACAGGCTATTCCTCTGTCTGCAAGACATATGAGCACTGGTTCAAGTCCCAGCTGCTCCACTTATGATCTTACTTCCTTGGCTCTTGCACCCACATGAGAGAACCAGAAAGAAGTTCCTGGCTCCTGACATCAGTTCAGTTCAGTGCTGACTTGCAGCTATTTGGATAGTGAACCAGCAATGGAAGACCTCTCTCTCTCTCTTTTCTTCTTTTTCATCCTCTCTATAAAAATCTGCCTTACAAGTAAAAATAAACTTTTTTTATAATGTAAGGAAAAATTACATGTACGGTACATGTGCTGATTTTAGCAATAGGGCTTGCCTCTTTAAACACCCTAGTGGGAAATATAAAATCTGTTTAAAATAAGTCACACATTCCTTCATACTTCATGACAATTCACTGATATGAGAGCCCAGAATTCGACAAAAAGGTTGGGCATACCAGCAGCCACGGGGAGTTAAGCAGAAGAGTAGATTCTGTTTGAGAGGTAAAACCTTGTGTTGTTCCTCGACCTTACCTGCATAATCACAGAGCCTTCCAATTCCCAAAGGTCCATAATTACACCAGGAGAAACAGCTCTGGGATACCCAAGCTTCGCTGCAGAAGGGAGAGCAGCCTGCCAGCATGCACTTGAGTCTCCCCCGAGCCTGCACTTCTCTCTCCTGCCTGCCACTACTCAGTGGTTCTAAAATCACTACACACCAGCCACACCTTTGTTTCCTTCCTTGCAAACTTGGGAATTGGCTCCCTGGCTAGCGCAGAAACCTTAAGTCATCTCCTGACCACCATAGCAGCCAGACAAGTCTGAAAACGAATAGATGTATACTTTCATTCTTGAGCTAGATAAATAAAACTAATTTCCACCCTGCCAAGCTCTAAAGGGCTGCCTTTCAGCCCATCGGGAATGGGGGAAATAATGCTTTGTGCAGTCTGGCCTGGTCTTTGATGGATTTATTGGCAAGCTCTTCCAGTGAGAGTAAGTATGGGAATGCACCATTTGTTGAGAAAGAAAAGAATATATTCCACCAGCAGGTTCCTGGGAGTTCATAAAATAATCGTTAGGCTCAGAGGATTGTGTTGACAACATAGTAGTATCGGGAAGAAAGGCATTAATAGCATTTCTCAAGTTCAATACCAAACTTTGAGAAGCAAGGTGAGGCAGCCACCAGTGCCTGTCTGCAGTTGTAAACACAAAGCTCCTTAACTCTGATCCCCTCTGTTAGGTGAACAGGGACTGCCACAGCACGGCCTCTGTCACTCCTGTTGTTTCTTATGGAAGGAAAACATTCAGGCAGCAGTGTGCATTCTTACAACTGGGAGGGGCAAAGTGATAGAATCCTGACTTGTAGCTAACTGTACTTTGACCTTGAGATCATAGCAGTAGCAAGAGGCTCTCTTCATGGTATTTCAGATTTTGAAAAGATGACAAACACACATTGCAGCAGGGAGGGAAGAACGGTGACCCACTCTATATTATATTCCACATAAGAAGGTGGTGCTGAAAACCTCATTACATTTCAGACTAAGTATTTAAATCTTCAGTTCTTAAGGGAACACAGATTATTTTTAAGGTTTAGTGTTTTCTGCATCTCACTGCAGTTGGGGATTCTTGACTCCTATCATGCACTCAGATCCCTTTCTTAAGAACTGTATAACCTGAACCAATTTCTTAACTTCTTACAGTTTCCATTTCCTCACCTATAAGTCAGGGCAATAATACATCAAGTCTGTGGGGAGAGGTAAATTGTAAGAAACCATAAGAATTAAATGAATGCACTATGAAATAACATTTTACAATGCCTAGCACATAGTAAGTGCTCAGTAAACATTAATCCCTTTCCAGATATTTGCTGTTTTGTTTTCAAATCAGAGAAAATAAACACCTACAGAGAATGACACATTTTGAGTCATTTAGCCATCCTCGTCAATCCTTTGCAGATTCCATAACAAAGCAATGTGCTATTGACCACAAAACATCTGCCTTCTGAGGCATAAAACAATGCATAAGTTGTTTAATTGCTCCTGGTAATTTACATCACCCTCTTTACAAAAAGACTACTGGCTCTCCAATACACAAGGTGAAGGAGAGAAAGAGACAGGAGTAAATGGCCAGATGGAAAATGAGCTAAAGTAACCAAATACATTAACCACCTCTCTTGCTTGCCAGGACACTGAAAACAACAGCAAGCCAACATCGCAAGCTACCACATTAGCCAACTGGCTACATGTTTGGTGGAAACAGAGATCCAGCATTGAAAAAAATAAAAGTATCTCTCCACCAAATGAGGCACATTCAGGAATGTATGTGAAGAACAATGGCAACAATGGATTTGAGTTTTCTCTGTAAAATACTAATGGAAGTCACTCAGTTCACAGGCTTTTGGGACCACTTCTCTACCCATCAAAGCTGCTAATTCTACCAGCAAGCTAAAAAACCAAGCTGCACTTCTGGTTCCTCAGCTCTCCACGTGTAATAATTGAAATGCCATTTTTCTTTTTTTTTTTTTTAAGATTTATTTTTATTATTTTTTATTGGAAAGGCGGATATACAGAGAGGAGAGACAGAGAGGAAGATCTTCCGTCCGATGATTCACTCCCCAAGTGAGCGCAACGGGCCGATACTATGCCGATCCGAAGCCAGGAGCCTCTTCCGGGTCTCCCACGCGGGTGCAGGGTCCCAAAGCCTTGGGCCGTCCTCGACTGCTTTCCCGGGCCACAGGCAGGGAGCTGGAAGGGAAGAGGGGCTGCCGGGATTAGAACCGGCGCCCATATGGGATCCCGGGCGTGCAAGGCGAGGACTTAACCACTTGCGCCACCGCGCTGGGCCCGAAATGCCATTTTTCAAACTCTCCAAGATGCAAATTCAACTGTATTGTCAAGTCTTCCCAAACAACTGAGCTGAGAACAGAAGCAGTAAGACTTTTCAAAGGAATGATGGCTGCGTATCTTGGAACACAGGGAAGATGGGTGTGTGTGGGCAGAGGGGAAGGCATCTGTCTAATAGAGCTGTACCTGATTTAAAGCATAAATGCAACTCTAATTTTAGACATTGTCAGATATACACTTCTATTGTAGCTGGAAGCAATTTAGCTACAGTCCTGTTGCCTGCTGTAGATGGGAAGAGGTAGCAGCCATGGGATGACACAGGTAGCCATACCACTCAGCCTATTGGCTGCCTATACTCACCTGGTTAGTCCCAAAGCCCCATCGGATGAAAATATTAGACATAATTTGGAAGTAGGCGGGTTACAGGTCTAAGAAAAAGAGTGAGAAAGTCAAGAAATAACATGACAAGATACAAATCAAAGGTCTAGGGTCAGGAGGTCATGGGAGCAGGCAGACCAGAACTGGACTCTAGGCTCCAGGCAGTTTATCCCAGGGCACTTTGTTTCTTTTTTTGCCCTTCCCACTTCTTAAAGCTAAAGACTATCTCTTCATTTGGCAGAACCTAGCCTATGTTCTTCACTGCTGACTCCTGAGTCTACAAGGCAGGTAACTGCTCTCTTGGACACATCTTTACTAGGTGTCATTTTCTATATTAATAGAAGTCCATCTTTGTTCACAGGTACACAAACACACAAGTATGCATATTATCCACAGCATATTAAACCTACAGATCTCTTATGTTAACCAATAAGAAACTTTTGAAGGTAGAAGCCACATATCGTGTATTGAGTATTACAGTAGACACAAAGTGTCCCAAATTTGTTTATAAATAAGTGATTCCTTGCATTAATACATGAAGGGGCAAATTAATAAGTAGTATATTTGTGAACCGAAAAGACAAAAGTGATGAATTCAGTGTAGGAGAAATAAACTGAAGCATAATGGAGCTACACATCTTTGGTTCTCAGTGAAATAGCTACAGACTATTAAGTCAGTGGAATTCTATATGCATCCTGAATTTTAGCAAAGCAATCCATCAAATTCTTCATTCTTGGAGAAATAATGGCAAACTCATAGCCGCCAAATACTACTTCTTTTAATAGTTTCAACCTTAAATATTCTAGTAGTATGCCGTCTAATTGCCTTTCTTTACTCCGTTTAAAAATAACTACTTAAACGAAGAAAAAAAGATCACTTATCAAGCTAGTCATGGTACAAAGCCAGGAAAAGCAGCTGTTACATCTCATAATGAAGCCAAGATCTAAAAACAAGAACTGATAACCTAAAACATCAAGCTGAAACCAACACCATGACAAATGTAACATCATGCATTTGGTCCAAACAATCAACAAAACAGCCATAGGAATAACCAATACCTTGCTAAACACCAATCTGCTTGAATTCTAAACATAATTAAAAACAATGCAGTTTTCAAAAATAAGCACAGTAGAGCCTGGTATGATAGCCTAGTAGCTGAAATCCTCACCTTACAGAAGCTGAGATCTCATATGGGCGCCAGTTCAATCCCGGCAGCCCCATTTCCCGCAAAGGGACTTGGATAAGCAGTCGAAGATGGCACAAAGCCTTGGGATCCTGCACCCACATGGGAGACCTGGAAGAAGCTCATGGCTCCTGGCTTTGGATCAGCGCAGCATCAGCCATTGTGGCAACTTGGGAAGTGAACTAGCAGATAGAAGATCTTCCTCTCTGCATATCTGACTTTCCAATTAAAAAAAAAAAAACAGTAAGTATAGTAACAGTTCTGTGGCTTAAAGATACTATAGTATAACTACACCTCATCTTTAATTACAACGTATCAGTTAAACAAAATTCTTCTTTACAGAAACACCAGAGGCTTTTAGAGAAACAAAACAGAAGATGTGTCTATAGACAGATACAGACAGACCAACGTAGATATTTTTGTTTATACAAAAATAAGATAATGGCTCATGCAATCACAGAAATTGGGAACCAAGAATATGCCATTCACAAGCTGGAAACCCAGGAAACTATTGTGTAGTTCAAAGGCCAAACCCCCAGCAATCAACAGTGTAGATTACAACTGGAGCCTGAAAGCCTAAGACCCAGCAGCATGGAGAACCAAAATTCATTGTCCCAGCTGAACTCGTTGGCCAGAGGAAGGGCAAATCCAACATTGCTCTTATTGTTATATTCAGGGTCTCAAAGGACTGGGCAATGTCAACCTCGGGGAAGGTACATTGACCAATGAAAATGAGAATCTCTTTCCAAAACATATTTCACAGATACATCTACAAATCATATTTTACCAGCTACCTGGGAAAGCTAGACCATTATGATAATCTGACCACCTCTTAAATATCACAAACAGTCCTGATTAAAAAGAAGCATGTTGTACCCCGACTGACCTACTTGTGTGCTGCTTCAACTCGGACTTGAAATTCTCTATCAAGGATGAGCTTGGTCCTTAAAGAGCCATGCTCGTAGAGGAGCAGCTTTTGTGATTCATGATGACTGACTAATCTGAGCAAGTGTCTTGCTGTTGACACTTCAGTGTAAAAGGCATACAGAAAAATGAGTCAGAAATGAACCCAACAAGCAAATAGTAAAAACAATAAGCTTGGGAGCAATAAAGCTGGAAGACTGGGTTGAAGACACAGAATTCAGAATGTAGAGGGGTAACCACAGAGCCATGGACTCTCCCACAGATCATTGGCTTTTATTATAGACCCTGGGAAAGAAACCACAGAGCATATTTCAGTAGCAGAGCACTTTCTTCTTAAACCAACACAACTGCTTTTAAGCACCAATAAGCCCAACATTCTTATATCTCTCAATAGTACAGAGAAGCATTGTGAAACCTATTTTTTCTTATTCAAAACCTTTTCTTCTTTACTCACGTGTTACTGTAAACGTGTGCTTTTTCTTGAGTCTTCCTTTTCATATCCACCTACCTTTGTCAGCCCACCTCCTCCTTTCCACACACATAAAACAACAAAAATAGGCAGAGGATATAGTGGGAAAAAATCAGATCAAAAAAGAAAAAAATGAGCCTTAACATAAAAAATGAGCAAAACAGAATTTCTATCCATGAGTTATAAAAACTGAAAGGTAAGGGAAATTTTATAGACCCAGAAAGTGATGAAATGAAGAGAAAGACATCAAGTCTACCTAAAAGGTGATAAAATATTTTATTTGTTTTTTTGGTTGTGAAAGGAAAAATAAATCATTAAAATGACTGTCAGAATGCCTCAAGGATAAGAGCATCGAATAGGAGCTGGCCATAAATGTTGTAGAGAGTAATAAAAGAGTTGGTGTTGTTTCCTTAGCATTTGTCTGGGCTGAGTTTCCCTATTTCAACACAGGAATCATGGGCAACGGTAAAAGTCAACCCGCCCCAGGGCACACATTATTGCCTTTCCATGCAGTCCCTACTCAATGCTCCCAGCACAGCAGCTCTCACTGGAAGTGCAATTTCCATCTAACACTGACCCTATAGAACCTGCTGTTGTACTGGAAGGGCTTCTGGATCAGTATTTGTTTTCCTCTCAGAGCTACTAATTATTTCATATATACCTGCTTTTAAAAAACTTATTTACGGGCCCGGCGCGGTGGCGCAAGTGGTTAAAGATCCTCGCCTTGCACGCCTGGGATCCCATATGGGCGCCGGTTCTAATCCCGGCAGCCCCGCTTCCCTTCCAGCTCCCTGCTTGTGGCCTGGGAAGGCAGTCGAGGACGGCCCAAGGCTTTGGGACCCTGCACCCGTGTGGGAGACCCAGAAGAGGTTCCTGGCTTCGGATCGGCATAGTATCGGCCCGTTGCGCTCACTTGGGGAGTGAATCATCGGACGGAAGATCTTCCTCTCTGTCTCTCCTCTCTGTATATCCGCCTTTCCAATTGAAAAATAATAAAAATAAATCTTTAAAAAAAAAAAAAAAACTTATTTACTTAATTCTAGAAATGCAAATGAAGACAACAGGATTCCTGTCCCAAGGAACTCAGTCTACAGTCTAAAAGGCCTTGCACTAACTTTGATGCTGTTTAATGATGCTTTTCAAGTGCCTAAAGACAAAGAACAGTGACAGAGTAGCTATTATAACAGACTATTGATTTTAGCTAAATCCAGAAAGGATTAGTAAAGAATTCATAGAAGAGGCAGGATTTTCTACTAACCCACAGACTTGCATCCAGCATTCTGCCTTGAATAGTTTCTTCCTATTTTCCACATGTTAAGCTTTCCCAGCAGTAAAGGAAGGCTCAACTGAGACTCAAAACACAGATCCTGGTCAAGGCTAAGTGTCCCTAGATCTGTGGAGAATTTTGAGATCAAGTAGACACACACACATACCAATCAATATGGCTCTCTCTAACTCTCTAGATATCCAAAAAGGATCCAGGGAAATTGGATGGATCACCAAATCATACAGAACAGGACTAACACCTCAGATACCAGAGATGTGATAGGAGCTAGGTAATGTTGGTGAAGGGATAGGAGTGCAGCTTCCTGGCAGACCTCTGCATGTACTGTAGCACTTGTCAACTCTGACGACTCTCTGCACAGAACAGGCATCACACTGCCTTACAATGACCCCCACTGAGCACTCAATGGTCAGCCTATAGCACTGCTAAGAGCTAAAGCAAGAGTTGCCTGCAAATTGTCACCGGTTTTTTGTTTGGTTGTTTTGTTTTTCAACATTCTATTGAAATCCACTATACATGCCAACAAATGCATCTAAGTGTACAGATATATGAGGGGATTGTTTTGTCATGTGATCACACTAAGAACAAATCCTCAAGTTAAGGACAAAGCATCACTAGTATACTATGAGTCCTCTATTCTTTCATTTCCATCCTTTTTTAAAGAGTTATTTATTTATTTTACTTGAAAGTCAGTGTTAGAGAGAGAGACAGCAATTTCATCTGCTAGTACATTCCCCAAATGACTACAACAGCCAGAGCTGGGAACCAGCAGCTTCTCTTGGACCTCCCATGTGGGTGCAAGAGTCCAAGGACTTAAGCCATCTGCCACTGCTTTCCCAGGCCATTAGTAGGAAGCTGGAATGAAATGGAGCAGCCAGCACTGGAACTGACTCCTCCATATGGGGGTGCCAGCCCTGCAGATGGAGGACTAGCTTGCTACACCACCACTATATCAACCTGATTCCCAGGTCTTCAAAGGTATAAAATAACAGCATATTGTTATTTACTTGCTATAATTCAGTAAAGCATATTCATAACTGTATAACAAATGATGAGATAGTCACATAATTTTTATGCTCCATCTACATATTGAATTACCACAAATTTGAGAAAACATATTTATTTGTCTTCTGAGGGTCTGACTTATTTCACTCAACATGATATCCTCCCTGTCAGGATTTCATTTTTCTATTTTTATCACTGAGTAATACTCCATCAGTGGATATGTACCACAATCTTTTTGTCCAGCCCTCCAATCAATAGACATCTAGGTTGATTCTATATCATAGCTCTTGTGAACTGAGCTGCTATAAACATGGAAGTGCAGGTAACTCTTATTCGAAATCACCATCTATTCTAAGAGCTGTGTCTCTGCCCCTGAGATCAACACCAGTCAGGATGAATGCTCTGGTCATTCATGTGTGACTACTTTCAATGTTAATGAGCAATGGAATTAAAAGTTTATTTTGGTACAAAGACTGAAATTCATGCACAGCTTTTTCATAGTATGTACATTCTCTGACATTTTTTGAAAATCTCTTGTAAAATCTCAACGATTTGAAAATCTCTTCCACCAAAACAGGTATTTTAATTCTATTTTCCCCACAAACTTTTGAAGTCCTTCCATAATCATTCTACCCTGACCAATAAGAGGCCACATTCAACAGCACTGTCTAGCAGAACTTCTCCAATAGGCACAAGGCTAAAGATCCAGACTATGGAATGTCCTTGCATAATGAGCCATTACTGTATGTTCATGGCCCAATTACATAATTTATGTTACTAAACAGGAATGCTGAAATTAATCTTCCATTGCCTGGAGATTCTCATTCAGTGGAAGCCATTATGGGCTAACCTGCATGACTCAGAGGGAAGCATAATGAAGGGGTGAGTAACGTTCTCTTGAAGTCACCACTTAGGATCAGAGCAGTCATTCATTACCTGACAGGACAGGTTTCGCAGGCTGGCCAAGAACAGAACAAATAAATCAATGTCACTTCCTCCCTAACATCTTAAAACCTATATTTAAAGTCTCCATCTCAGCTCACAATTTAAGGAAAGCTGTCTTGAGAACTATCTACTATCAGGGGAACTATTGACTGAACAGAGTTGAGAAATGGCCAAGAAGACATCTGTAACTAACAGGAGAGCACCCGTATAGGAACATTAACTGGTTCTCTGATTTTAAAAAGATACTGCCTTGGTTATTTTAGGACTCTTTTGCATAGAATGAATACAACATATTACTGGAACAGAACCAAAAAACAGTGACAAGGGCAAGTAGAAACCTTGCCTTGTTTCAAAATCTTATCCCTTACAGAGTTATAACTAATCTCAAGAGCAGGTTATGAATCTGAACGTAGTAGGGATTCTCATTTCCTAATTCATGTGAGGTCCACCTCCTTGCAGTGCTTTTACATGTTGCAATATTCGAATTTACCCTTCTGAATAAATAAGTTATAATACAATTTAATTACAAAGAAGTGCTACCAAAATACATGAAAATAGACTGATTTCATACATGCCATGCAATTCTCTATGGAATCATTGCCTCATATTAGAATTCTATTGAGTAATATCAAATAGGCTCACACCATCGATGACTGACAACAACCTGTTTGGATATATTAGAGGCACCAAAGCAAACTTAAGTAAAAAAGACTTAATCACATGGCTGAAATTTTAATGCAAAAAGAGAAGCATGTATGAAATTTTAATGCAAAAGAAAAGGTAGGTCCCTATGGTCACAGTGTGTGCTGTACACTATGTCATCATCCAAACACTTTAACTCACCATTGATGTGGTAGTGCTTCACTAGGTGCTTGCACAAATCTGCCTACCAGGAGCTAACAACCCTCCATTTTTTTTAAATCAGCAAAGACCACACTTAAGAGGAGAATGGGGGATTGGTAGAACACAATTAATAAACAGGACTCAGTGCAGATTGAATATGGAACATGAAGACAGTGATCAGACTCAAAACAGGTAAATCATGCATGGACCTATCAAGTTCACCTACAGAGAACATTTCCATATCTTCTCTGGAAAAATTTTCTTAAGATGGATTTCAAGAGCAACAAATTGAACTCCAAAGCTAAATTTGGAGCACTGTGCTTTGGTTGGTCTACTGTTCACAACCTTTAAAGACAGAACTACTAAGACTACTAAGATCTCAAAGAGAGTTGTCAAAGGAGCTCCTGCCATGGGCTAGCACCAATGGACATGGGTACAGATGTATAAATATGCATAGTAACCATGAAAAGTGCCTATCAGCTCAACATTCCTCACCAAGTGCTAGCCTAAAGCAAAGTTCTTTTTTAAAAAAGAAACAAACAAAACTCCCTTTCTGTTTATTGTGAAGTAATCACAGTAGGGGAAAGGGAGGAGCTTTCACAAAATTTCACATTATTGTCTTCCTCCAACACTGGACATAAAAACAACAAAAAAGGGGAACAATTAACCAAGCAATACTAAGGTGAGTCAAACCACAATAAAACCAAGGAAATGCCATGCCTGAAGCATCTTCTCAGGGGGATGAGATATGTTAATGCCTCTCTTCAGGGGACAGGACTTTGACCTGTACACAAGGAGATTGTGGTGAGCCACAATTTCTTAAGCCACTTTATCAGGCCTAACCTACAGTCCCCTCCTACACTCACCTGTCCCCCAACATGCACGCGTACACACACACACACCCTTCTATCCTCCTCCCAAGCATCTTCCTCTCATCCCCAAATAGACAATGTCAGCAAAAGCCAAAAGCACACTATGTAAGCCAACCAAACGTACTGAAAAGAAGAGCTTGCTTTTGACCAAACAAGAAGGAGGGAAAGAGGTGCCAGTTTGTTTGCCAGATAGATCAGAGGAGGCAATTAAGTTTATGGCAGGGAAAGAACAGCCCCAAAGGGGTTCTACAACAAAAGCCCGCTTCCTGCCCATGGTCTATTCTAGGCCATTCTGTCACGAAGTGGGGCTGAGCTGCTCAGCTGCAATAGCAGGCAGCCAAGTGGTGTTTGCAGAGAGAACGAGCTAGCTCATTTCTGCTGTGAAGATCTGCCTGTCAGGTTTTAACTTCTGTGCTAGGGGATAAACTGTCCCAGTTGGTTTTAATAAGAAAAAAGGGAAGTCCGCACCCCCAAGAAAGAAGTACTTAATACAGGAGAGGATTAGCAACGCTTCAAGATTAGCTGATGGAAAAGATTAGGAAGAGAACAGTTTCCACCCGTACAGAGGAAAATATCTGTAGGATTTTGTACTTGACAATCAAATATACTTCAGAGACAATCAAATCAAACTTCTTCAGGAAAGTTCCTGGATGGGAAGGCAAGCTTGTGGAAGGGCGGAGCTATCAGCAGCACGGGTCTCCCCACCACTTACTCTCAGTTCTCTCCTTTTTTTCTACACCTAAATAAAATTCTAGCCTGAATCCATATGAGTGAAACATGCAAGTTCTCATGTATAAAAGAATTGTAGACGACACCTCCACACAAGGTAACAGTCATGGACACTGACCTGAGTCAACCTAAGAGGACAAGGAGGTTGGAAGAAGTCCAGTTGCTTAGTGGAGACAACAGTGGAAAAGATGTTAGATGGCTCCCATGAGTTCCCTGAAGCTTTAGACTGCATCTTCCCCAATCTGGGGCTAAATGCATAGTGAGGGATGGCCTCTGACACACAAGTGGAATCCCAGCTCCTTTGTATATTCTGCACTCCTTGCACTGAGAAAGAACTGAGACCTAGATCACTGCAGGCCATCCTTCAAGGAAGATCTCCTACATGTCAAGTTGAAATTCACCAGTTTCCTTAGGTAAATATGTGTACTACTTGGAGATTAACTGAATTTAGTTCTATAACTATTGCATAATTTTTTCATTATCTTTTTTTATGTAATTTTTTTTTACATTTTATTATTATTGCCATTATCTTTTTAAATTATTATTTTATGATACAGTTCCACAGGCTCTGGGATATCCCCTCCTCTCTCCCTAAAGCTCCTCCTACCACTGATTTCCCCTATATTATTACAATAACATAGTCCTTCATAAACAGTCATAAATCCATCATTCTGTTATTTAAGTGTATCTTGACATTGTAGGTATGGAAAACAGCAGAGAGTCTAGCATCCTATTGTCAAAATACATTTAACAATTTCATTGGGAGTCCATCTTTGATTTGGAAATAGAGAATCATACTGTATTAGATCTTTACTTCTGGATATGATAGTCTATATTACAGTTATTATACATCCCCTTAAATGAAAAACCATAAAATACAATCAACATGAAGAAAAACAGAAAATTTACAACATGAAGCTAAATAACATACTACTGAACAACCAATGTGTTGAAGAAATGGAAAAGAAAATCAAAAGTCTTCTTGAAGAAAATGATGCTACTGAATGACTTACAGGTCACTGAAGAAAATAAGAAAAAGCTTTTCTAAAGAAATGAAAATAGAAACAAAAATATCAAAACTCATGAGACATAGCAACAACAGTATTAGATGGACATTTATATCAAGAGGTGCTTATAGAAATTCAAAATATCTCAAATAAATGATCTAATAAGACATCTTTAGGACTTATGTAAAAAGAAAAAATAAACAGAAAGTAAGAAATTACAAAAATGATACGAAAAGGTCACTCAACCTATTCTTTCCCTGGGACAATCCTTAAATAAAAGCTCAAATGAACACACATTTTTTCCCCCTGGTACTGAGTGTATCTGATTATCTGAAAGGCCATGAAAGGAACTTTGAGATTTTCTCATTCTTCCAATGATTCCATATCACAAGAGAAGAATGACGCCCACCCACACTCCCAGGAGACAATGCTGGGCCCACATTTACTTCCTCTCTCATGTCAGAAGGGCCTTTATTATCCCCGGTGAGAGTCTTCTGCTGGGTGACTAAACACAGATTTGGTCACACTGATGTGCCCAGAATTGCTAGTGATCTTCTCTAAATTTCAATCTCTGAAACCCACGTGGTCAAACACAGAACTCTGCTAAGACTCAAAGAGCTTCACCTTTCATTCTCTTGAGAGGCACCTGGCATTGACACCCACATCTGGAGACTGACCACCAGCAAAGCCCTGGTTTGTTACTTAGTAGCTATGACTTACAGGGATATTACTCAACCTTTCTTTGCCGCTCAACTATAAAACTGGGATAAAAACAACACTTATTCACAGGATTTTGTAATCACAAAATGACTTATGCTATGTGAAGAACGTTTATACAATGCTTAGCATACAGTAACAATTATTATTGTTTGGTATTATAGTTCAGTGTTATATTCTAGAGTTTATTACAAAATGCCTCCTTCTTCCAGGTTCCTCTTAGATGGGCTGACAACCTCAATTTCAAGACTAGTGAAAAACAAAAATTTTTTAAGAAATCTTAAGACTGCTTTCAAGATTAGGAACCTGTGATGAATTAAACTGGCTACATATCCTTTGCATCTACTCCCATTAAAAGTTGAAATCTCTTTCCAATATCCTTCCCTTGGATTTAGGCTGACTGTAGGCCTCTCTCTAACCAATATAATGAAGTAGAATAGAGACCATGTGATTTTTGAATCCAGGCTACCACAGCTTACACTGCTGTCTTCTAGGCAGTTCTCTCTTGTGAAAGAGCCTATATACGATGACCTCTAGAGAAAGACAAAAATGAATCATCCCAGCTGAGGTAGCAGTGACCCCAGATGGGATTAGCTGAAGACACACCCAGCTGAACACAACTCAAATTGCTGACTCACAGAATTCTAGGCAATAAAATAGTTGTTGTTTTAAGCCATACTGCTTCTTAGGCAATAGGTAACTGGTGAATACCTCCACACAAATGAGGCTTTATTATCAATAGCATTTTAAACAAAAATATCCACACTGAAGAAGTCAAGTCATCTGTCTGTTTGCCAGCAGACTTACAAAGCGTAACATGGAACTTCTAAGTATTCCTCCTACACACCTAGGCCAGGGAGGGCATTGAGGTTGGCACATGAATGTGGGAAAAGCCAAGAACAATTATTGATCACATCTGGGGAGATGGATACAAACTTTCTGCACACAAGCGAGTGTTTGTAGAGGAATAAAATAGGAATGCAAGCTTTTGTGCTTTTTGGTCCATGATCAAATATATAGCTAAAAATGCCAAAATCGTGCCTTCCTTGAAGGAAAATATTGCATGATAGATCAGTAAAAAGCTACATATATTCCAGCTTATTTTTGTAAACTCAAGATTAACATCACTGGGTCGAAATCAATAGTATTGGTCAGAATCAAATAAAAATCCCCATAGTCTACACTATGTACTCTAAGAATGCAAAAAGGCCCAAGTTCCTCACTACTTGTCTTAAAAAACATAATTCCTGCTCAAAGTAATTTGGAGTAACTCAGATGAGTGCAAGCACAATTACTGCATCAACTGGAACTAAACAGGCTATGTATAACTAGAGTTTAAGACTGAAGTTTATAGCATTTCAGAGTTGAGTAGATAAAAATGGCCCAGCAACGAAGATGCTCAAATGAAGTAATGACAGTCACTGGGTTTGGTGCACAGTCAAACTGAGTCTCCTGGGGTCTAGGCCAGTAGGTCTCCAACCTCCTCCCTCAATATACCAGGTGTTAATAATTCTGTTAGGAAAACAGGAATCCCACATTTTCAAACCTGTTTCTGGTTTGAAAAAAAAAAAGAGAAATTAGCTATCAGATATGGTGAGCACAATCCATATGGCACATGGCAGTTTTCAAGAATACAACTTCTAGTGGAACAGACTTAAGAGAACAGTTCTTTACAATTGCATAAGTACTTTAAAAGTTGATGAAAAACATGGAATGAGAGGTACTGGGCATTGTCCATGACCTGCTGAAGACTCCTCATAGATTAAACAGAGTGCTCAGGATCCATTCAAGCAGGCTTATAAAAACAAAAGCACATAATTCAAAGGGAACTTTCAAAAGTTTGTGGAAAGGGAAATTAAAATTTTTATTTGAAGCAAAAAAAAAAAAAATGAAATCAGCATATATGTAAGGTCTTCAAAAAGTTCAGGCATTTCAATTTTTTTTTGAAAGTTAAACATATCTTTCCATTCTGCTTTTCCATGAAAATTCTGGGGTATCTTCAGATAATAGTTATGTGAAGAAACTACACAAAATACAGTGAACTGTTCATGACTGCAACTGGCCTCTTTCCAACTTGGGTGACCTTTATCTTAATTATTCCCATTATTCTCCATAAGTCAAATATTTATTGAAAAGTCTTAACTATTGATAGAATTTAATTTTTTGGAAACCTAAATTCAGAAAAGAGAAAATGTAGGGGTTAGGCAGCAGTCAAAAGGGAGAAGGGCAGGTGTGGAAGTCAACCAAGCACAAAGCCCTAAAGTGAGTTGGACCCTGCTCTGTACTGATGACTGGCTTACAACCAATTCTATGTTTCTCAGTTGAAAAACAGATGTTAATAGAACTTCCTCACCGGAATGCCATGCAGATTGAGAGAGATAATGTACATAAAATGGTGAGTCTGGCGCCTAGCAAAAGAGCCAATAAATGTTGGTTGTCATGATGGTAGTGATAGAGATGGTAAATATTAGAGTTTTATGTTTAAGCTCCACTGTTATTATTATCATTGCAATTCTCATGTTCTCAATACTGTGTTTAACCATGTTGCTAATGAGGAACTACCTTTTCTTGCCTGGGAAGATGACCCACTGTTCTCTGTCTCATAGCTGGATCATAACCCCTGATCTTCACATGCCTTGGTTTTTATTAATAGGAGACTCTTAAGCTAAGTAACAGCTTGCATACCACTTGATATGCCCTAGGGAAAACAGTGATGATAAAATACAGATTCCTACTTGTTTTCTGGGTATTAATTAGGGTAGTACAATGTCATCCATTTAGAAAGGCAAAGAGTGAGGTGTCTTAGTAGATATTTTACAGAAATTTGCTTTGTACTTGAAACAATTATCACTAATGAACACAAGTGCTAATAATGCAACTGCTTTTCATAAAAGCCCTAGCCCCAACAGCTCCCTCATCTCAGACAGTTTCCTTGGAATTCCTCCTCTCCCCCATCCCTCTACAGGGTGCAAGGTGGGAGGTCTGTCTGCAATGCAGAGAGTCCCTGAGCTGGGAGCTGAAAGCCCCGAGAGGCAGGAAGCAGATGACCCAGCTGACAAGGTTCAACCCTAGAAACCTCATTAAAGTCATGTGTGAGGTGTGCAGCCTGATCTCAGCAAACCACACCTCTGATTTGATCTATTCACCTGGAAAAATGCAGATAGCCCTAAAACTCCAACCTGAATTAAGCATCAACTATGGATTAAGCACCACACCTAGAACCAACAGATAAAATGGATGAAGTAAAAAAGCAGATGTCAGTAAAACACAGGCCTTTAGATGGGCCCCCAATCCATCCATCCTTTTGTCTCTTTTGTGGGGGTAATATTCTCACCACACTTTTCACACATTTCCCAAGCCTCAACATTAGGAGCACATGCCCTGAACTTGAAAATACCCAACACTACTTGCATACAGCTACCAACACACTTCACCTACCAAAGACTCTTGGGAGGCAGCATTCTCTATCCCACCTACTACCACCCAGTCACTGGGAAAGTTATTCTGAGTAGGTTCTCTTTTCCTTAGCAAATGTCCTTCAACCCACTAACCATTCCTTGGGCATGGAAGACTGACTCTCTCTTCTTTGAGTCCAAACATGTAACAAGTCCACACCTGTTTTTCAAGCACCAAGACCACAGTGAACAGTAAAAGGCTAGAAGAGATTAAAACCTGGCAAAGTGCAGAGGGATTTCCATGTGAATCCCCAGCATTCTAAGCAAGAGCTGCAAGGAAAGGGGTTGCAAGCAAAAGCAGGGTTTTCACAGCAGCTCCAACTCTTACCTTAACAAAGATTGTTGGCTGGGCACAGTTCTCCTTGGGATGTTTAGAGATTTACACCCAGTTGCCAGCCTAACAAAGGAAAATGGAAAGATAAGGTAAGAATCACCACAGTTGCATTCCAGAGCAACTGACATGTTTTCTAACAATAAGATCTCCAGAGGCTTGAAGACCTTTCAAAATAGACCAGCAACAATACAATTGATAAAAGAGTATCAAATGCATATCATCCCTGGAATCTAGACAAGGAAGTGCCAGTAATGCTATAGAAAGGATGAGCTAACATTTTTATTCACACACATCTGGCCCCTGTCTAATTGGGAATGGGAATAATTGGTGAAATCATATACCTCATCACGTCCCTCCACAAAAACGACTATTTACCAAAGAGCTGGCAGAACTTTATATAACACTGACATAAATCAGGGATATTTGGCACATTATACCATTCTCACATTCACCCATTCAATGTATCTACAATGAAGACTCTATGCCATTTAACCAACTGTGGTTTGGAAGACAGCCCTACCAGCTGATGAAATAATGACAACAGGAGTATTGAAGCTGGGGCGGGGGGGGGAGGATAGGGGGAGGAACTGGGACTTTTCCATACATGCACTCAAATAAATATTAAAGATTATCATGATGTCCGATTTAAAGGAAACTTCATTACACATATATCCTTATCTATGATGATCATTTTTCTACATAAACTTGGCTAGGCTACAATGTCCAATTGTTTGGTCAAAAATCTGCCAAGGTGCTGCAGAGAGAGTTTAAGATGTGATTAACATTTAAATTAACAGACTAAAGCAGATCAACTTTCATAATGTGATTACCCTCCCAATCAACTGGAGCTTTCAGAAAAATGATGGAGATTCCCCTTAGAAGGAATTCTGCCTCTGGACTACCTCTGGATTCAAGATGTAAGCATTATCTCTTCCATGGGCCTGCCCTGCAAATTTCAAACTAACTAGACCCCAAAATTCTAAATCAATTCCTTAAAGTGAATATCTCTTCATGTACACATATTTGTTGTACACATATACACCCCTCTTGGCTGGGCTTATCTGAAGAATCTTAATATACCATCTCCTCTCAAAAATTAGTATGTTGGGACCAGTGCTATGGCATAGTAGGTAAATGTGCCCCCTGCAATGCCAGCATTCTATATGGGCATGGATCCACACCTTGGCTGCTCTACCTCCAATCTGGCTTCCTGATAATGCTTCTGTGAAACCAACAAAGGACAGTCCCAGTGCTTGGGACAGACCCCACTCCTATGTGGGAGACCTGGATGAAGTTCATGGCTCCTGTCTTTGGCCTGGTCAGCCATGACTGTTGAGGCAATTTGGGGAGGGAACCAGCACATGGAAGAGTCTCTTCGCCTCTCTCTACCTCTCTGCCTTTCAAATGCATAAATATATTTTTTTAAAAACTAAGTTAATTTATAAAATACATAAACTATATAAAGTAGACAACACAGAGGCTAGAAGATCATGAGGAAAAATTACTTCACACAAATGTATGTTATAAAGTGATAAACTACTAATTCATATGCCTTTTAAGTCAAGCTCTGAGCATCCTAGTAGCCAATGCAAAGAAGAAAACAGAATACAAACACCATAAATCTAAGATAAAATACAGGACACACCCTTCTCTTTAAAAAATATAGTTATTTTTATTAGAAATGCAGATCTACAGAAAGAAAGAAAGATCTTCTATCCACTCCTCTACTCCTGAAGTAGCTGTAACTGCCAGATCTGAGCCAATTTGAAGCTAGGAGCCAGGAACCTCCTCTGGGTCTCCCATGCAAGTTCAGGGTCCCAAGGCTTTGGGTCACCCTCCATTACTCTCCCAGGTCATAGGCAGGGAGCTAGATGGGAAGTGGAGCAGCTGGGACAAAAAAAAAAAAAAGGTGCCCATATGAGATCCCACTGCATGTAAGCTGAGGATTTAGCTATTGCTGTGGGTCCTGGCCTTCTCATGTCTGCAGACATTCCTTGGGTTAAATGTTAAAGTAGTCTGTATTATCCATATTAGGGGAGGGAAAGACAGGAAACAATTAATAGTTCCATCACGTATAAACAATAAGATGCTTCTTTCTACAATGCAAGATAGGACGACAGAGCACAACTCACTGAAGGGATTTAACAAGAAAAAAGGTCAAGCACAGAAAAATCTGGTCATATGATGTGATGCACAAATGAAGATGAGAATTCCTGAGAGCATGAATGGATTCCATTTACTGGGAGACATTTCTTGTAAGTATCATTTCTTCCAACAAGCAATCGGGAAGGAATTGGGTTACACCTGTCTAAAGCTTCAGTGTTGGCAGTGCTCTGGAGTAAAAGTTCTCTTTATGGCTGATTATGGACACACCCACAAAAAAATCACCCTCAGGCCAGTTTATAAGCTCTGGTAATAGATCCCCCTAAAACATTAACTTTAACTGTATTTTCTCATTTACAGAAGTCTCAAATACTGTTTCTATACTGGATTTAATTTTTAATTTTTATCATAAAACATACATAACATTTCCTATTTTAATCATTTTAAAGCATACAATTCAGAGATCCTGAGGATATTCCTCACATTGTGCAATCATCACTATTATCCATTTCCAGAACTTTTCATCACCCCAAAAAGAAATTCTACATTCTCTCTCTCTTTTTTTAAGGTTTATTTATTTATTTATGTAGGAAAGGCAGATTTACAGAGAGAAGGAGAGACAGAAAGATTTTCCTTCCACTGATTCACTCCCAAAATGACTAACAGCTGGAACTGAGCCAATCCAAAGCCAGGAGCCAGAAGCTTCTTCCAACTTTCCCACATGGGTACAACTGCCATAAGCAGCAAGTTGGATGGAAAGTAGAGCAGCCTTGACATGAACTGGCACCCAGGGAAGATGCGAGAACTTGTAGGTAGAGAATTAGTCAATTGAGCCTGAAATTCCGTATTCTTTAATTCCCCCTCTCCCTTGCTTTAGAACCTTGTACCCTCAACTGAACCTTAATTCTACTTTCTGTCTGAGTCTGCCTATTCCAAGTGACTCATAAAAGTGGGCTCACTTTTCTGTCCTTTGTGTGCCTGGCTTACTTAACATGATGCTCTTCAGGCTCATCTAAGTCATAGCATTCATCAGAATTTATTACATTTTTATGCCTGAGTAATATCCCATTGCAAATATACATTACCTTTTGTTTATCCTGGAATCAATTTGAATGTTGGTTCGCCAAGTAATGATTGAACATTTACAATGTGAAAAGTCTGGATTCTTTTAAACATTAACATTATTCTAAGAACAATCCGTGTATAGAAGGCAGAGGAGCTGCTCCACCAGGAACCAATTAATTATACAAATCCTCTTTCAGAGTCAGTAGTGGTAGCAAGAAAACACACGTCTGTTAAATAGTTTTTCTTCCCTAAGGGTTTTGTAAATCCACATGCACAATTTTAATTAATGTTTTTCACATTTAAAGTCGAAGTGAGATTAGAATATCTCCCTCTATGTGGCTAGCGCATGCTGTAACTCTGAATATCTTGGTGCCTAAAGCTTACATGGTGTCATTCTTGACCCCAACCCAGTGATAATGAGCTTCCATCAATGCAATTGATGTCAACAAGTCAGAAGCCACAGTCCTAGGAAGCAGTGGTTTCCAGCTCTATATGTAAAACCCTGTAATACAATCAGCCAGAAAAGCACAGCATTCTCTTATCTGTCAATCATCCAAGAGCGCTTCATTTCTAGAACCACAACGGAGGATCCCGGCCTTCAGTAGGGAAACCTGGGCCCTCTGAAACAGCTCCCCAGTGAGAAGATATAATTGTTGAAGAAAAATCCCTCCATTCTATCATCACCTTCATAATGAAGAGAAGAGCAGATGGTCGTGCCAGGGGCGTGCCAAAGCACACCTGAATTCACAAAAGTGGCCGAGTGGGAGTCATCAAAAGATGTCCACAGGACTCTGACAGAAACTAACCACTTTTGCACACTGGGGAGGGAACTGCAAACAAAATCAAGAGCCATAAAGGATTCAGACCACTTTGTTCAGCACAAACTTCTCAGCTGGGAGGATCTGCTGTCAGCCTCGATTGTTAACACTTGGCTGAGTTGAAGTTCACGCACTGTTTCTGCATTCAGTAAGCTGCAAACTTTTCCTTTAAGCAACAAAAGCTGTTTTACAAAATCATAGGGAATTAAGCATTGGGTTCCCCTGTAGACTCACAAGCCTCACTTCTAAAGGAATATTTTTTTAAGATACATGCAAAATAAACATTACACAGATCCCCCTTCTAATATATGGGTAAGAAAGTTATTGTCACTAAACAGCAAACATTTCATGAGTTGTGGAAGGTGGTCCCCATCAGGCTAAAACTACAATGTTGGTACAAAGGACTTTAAATTAGGCTAATAGGAAACTCAGAATTAAAAAATACTTTTATCTCAAGTACTTCCTTAATCCCTCTCCAAAGACATAAATATTATAAACCTCAGAAATAGAGGAACCACTCAGTTTCAATACTAACATTTTAACTATGACAATCATTCTAATTCTAAGCTGTAATTTAAATTCTTCCTTCATTGATTCATTCATGTACAACCCCCTCTACTCACATACACACAAACTCAAAACACCCCCATCTCAAAGGTCCCTCTGACCGCAACCAATTCACAAAGATAAAAATCCAACAAAACAACCAGGGAGTTATCAACGGTTACTCAATTGAACTTAAATTTGGTAGAATGTCCAGTCCCTTCTGTTACAGGCTGAACTGTATCCTTCTCTCATCCTCCAACTTCACTATGTTGAAGTATTAACCCCCAATAACACAGAATGTAGCTATATTCAGAGGTAAATTCTTCAAGAAAGCAATTACGAAGAGACTATTATAGTGGGCCCTAACCCAACATGGCTGGTGACATTACAAGAAGAAATGAGAACATGAACAGGGACTGGCTGAAACATAGAAAGAGGGCTACCTCTACAAGCCAAAGGCACTAGCCTAAGAAAGCACCTTGACCTCCAACACTTGGATTAGATTCTTGAACTGACAGAATATAAATAAGATTTAAGCCACCCCAACCATGGTACTTTACTATTCTGTGCAAGTCAATCTATTTTCCCTTTGTCTTTCTCCTCTCATAGCCAAGCTTAGCAGGAAAAGAATCTCAGGGACACTATCTCCTATCCCTCACAAGGAACTCACTGTTAAGCATTACCTTATCCCCAACCTTGATAAACCACAGTAGGTGACAAACAGCAAATCCACAAAGACTTTGAAGACCCCTACTCTCACACAGGGGAAAATGGGCGTCCCAAGTTCTCCAACATCAATAGTATGTGACCTGGCTGCCTTTTGGGAACACTCTGTGGTAACTAGAAATAACATTGCAAACAAAATGTTTAGGATGCCAATATCAAACATTGTGTCTTCATTCCTCTTTCCTCCTCTACATAAGGTTGGCTCAAATTCCTAACTAACCTCAGCTTCTTCTATTCTAAGGAGAAATTAAAGAGCAAGAAAACAAGAAGCCTTGTTCCTTACAGAACTGAGCCCTAAAAAGAGATTATCAGGGACAAAAGGAGACCCCATCACCTTAAGACTTGATTTACAAATGACTACTTTTTTCTTTACTGGGAAAATTCATAAGGAGAGTTAGATGATATCAACTACCAGTGTTGGGAGTCACAATCATCATAGTTAACAACATTGGCCTGAGTCTTGGCTCCACGGCTCAGAGGAGACCACACCATATTCAGAAGGGGACCATAATGCAAGGGTGGTGGAGGATGGAGAGACCACAGCCTTCCTCATGTCCCATATCCATCAGGCTTAGGTCACCTCAATAGTCTCCTGTCCAAATCAATACAAGCCCAGCCCAGCTCTGCACAGAAGCACAGGAAAGGAAAGTGAAAGCCCTTTTCATTTTAAGAAGTAATGCCCTCAGGCTCTCCCCCAGTTCAGCAACACCGGCTCCCAGAACCTCTGCAGGCTGCTGGGCTGAGCCAGGCTTTCTTGTCCAGAGCAAATTTCAGCCTCTGGGGACTGCTGGCTCTCTCACTTGCCAACTCTCAGCAGTGGAAAATAAAATAGGAGAACCACTGATGCAATTAGCCAGGTGAGCAGGGAACCTGTCAAACTATTTGGATAAGACAGTTGTTAATGTTTCGGTTCCCATTCCCAAAGTTTCTACTGGCTGCTGATTCTGTGTCCTGAAAACAAAACAAAAAAAGTGATTTCACAGCTTACAAATTCCAGGGCTCTGCTGTTAAATCAGCAAGAATCATGCCTCAAGACCAGGGGCAATTTAACTTTAAGGGAACAAGGGACACATCCTGCTGAGTGACTCTGCCAAAGAATCTCAAACTTAATGATGATGCAAAAAATAAATAAATAAATAAAATAGAAGTACCCTATTAGATTATTTTACAATTAAGTAAGTTTCCTTAACCAGCTCAACATTCACTAGTGTCCTTACAAATTGATTATATATCAGCTTTACTGAATGGTTTTGTTTCCACGATTGAATTGTGAAACCAAGGATCCACAGGGATTCTTAGTGTCTTGTATCCCTCCCTCCCTTGGGCACAATATAAAAATTCAGTGACTGTTCAATTTGCTTTTGAAATGACGTTCCTAATAGGGAAGCAATTCTCTACCAGCCTCACTTTTTCACACCACCGCTGCCCTCCACCACTACCATCCCATGAGCAGCAGGATCTTCACAATGAATTTCCATCTTTCCACAGGACCATACAACACAAAAAAGTGAAAACTGGAGTTGGTTAATAAATTCTCATCTTCTTAGACTGACCTAAATTAATTTTCTTGGACTACTGTAACAGATTGCTAAAAATCTAGATGTTTGAAACCCATACAGGAAATTCATGATCCCATAGTTCTGAAGGTCAAAAATCCGAAACCTAGGGGCCAGCATGGTGGCATCACATGATAATCTTCTGCCTACAGCCCTAACATCCCATAGGAGTGCCATTTGGTGTCCTGGCTGTTCCACTTCTGATCCAGCTCCCTGCTTATGTTCTAGGACAGTAGCAGAAGATGACTCAAGTCATTGAGCAGGTGCACTCATGTGGGAAGGAGATCCGGCAGAAGTTTCTGGCTCCTGGCTTTAGATCAGGCCTGTTCTGGCCATGGCAGCCATTGGGGAGTGAATTAGCTGATACAAGACCTGTTTCTTCTTTTCTCAGAAATTCTTTCAAGTAAACAAACCTTTATAAAAGAAAAGTTCAAAGCAAAGTGAGTGCTGTCATCCACTGGTTCACTCCCTAAATGCCTCCAATATGTAGGGCTGGGTGGGCCAAGAGCCAGGAGAAGGAAACTTAATCTTCTTGTAGATGGGTAACAGGACCCCAATTTCTTCAGCCATCACTGCTGCTTCTCAGGGTCTGCACTGGCATGAAGCTGGAGTCAGGAGCTCTGCTGCAAATCAAACCCAGACCCACTGAGGCAGACCACAGCTATCATAATTGCCAACCCAACTCTGCCCTGTCACCTTTTCAACTTTCTTTCCCCTCTCTTATCAGAACCCTGGCCATTGGATCCAAGTGTCCACACAAAATCCAGGAAGAACTCATCCAAAGATGTTTAAGCTCATTATACCTGCAAAAATCATGGGGATCTGGCCTTGGATGTATCTTTTGAAATCTTAGTATAATCCATTTTAGTATATACAGAACATACCATTCATTTTAACACAAAACTCTATCCTCCAGACAGGAGTTGGCACAATTAAGAAGTCATTTATGACATTCACATTCCATATTAGAATACTGGGTTTGAGTTCCAGCTCACTTCTGAACCAAATAAAGCTGAACTTCCACATAGGTTAGCATTTTGGTCTACTGGAGCAGGTCTCAAATCCATCCTCCACCCCAATCTTATTTTCCACTTCTTCCCTCCGTGTGGTACGGGCTCCGAGGCAGATTAGGACTGTTCACACAGATCCCCAAGCTTCAAAATCTTTAAAGTTTCTCTGCCAGGCATGTGCTTATTTATCCCAGAGCAGCCTATGTGAATCTGTCTCCTTACTACACAGAAAGGCTTAGCTTGAAAGACCACAGCTATGTCATCAATGTCAATGGATTCCTCCTTCTTTTGGGATTAAACAGCATGTTGGACGGACCAAGGAGCCTGGTCCCATACCTACGGGGACTTAGTTTTCCTCGTAACACTTGTCATGAACCTTATAACAGTCCATGGATGGAACTCTGGACCATTCATGGGCATCTCCCCTAGGATTTAGCATTGTGGCTTGTATGTAACATATGCTCCTAAGGATTCAATCATTAAAAGATCTATACAGTATTTCAATAATTCAGCTTTTGCTCTCAAACAGCTTACACTAGAGAATGAGATGAGCACAAAAGTGGACAGTAGTCACCCGCAGTATAATATCCTAAGCATCATAAAAGATATAGAAATCTAACCTTGTGAGAAGCACTAAAAAGGATGCTTTTGAAAAGAGGTAAGTGTTGCAGAAGAAATCAAATTTGAGATAAAGCCTGCAGGTTGAACCTTATTCTCGTGAGCAAATGTTGGAGATGCAGAGACAAAGAATTAAAGACACAGAATCAAGTAAAAGTAAATGATATATTCTAAGTACAAGAATGATCAGAGTTTCCTGACTCATGGGCTGAAGAAATAGGAATAACGAAAGGCAAGTCTTAGGGAGTTGGATCAGCATCTGGAATGCCATGCTAAAAGATGTGAAATGGGCTCCATGGAAGATGGGAACAAGAGAGGACTTTACAATACAGATGTGAGGGGGCACATCTGCATTTTCAGATAATCACAGAAGGCAAGTTGGATATAACCAGAATTATCTAGACAGTCTCAAAATAATAGAGAGCATTCCACAAAGCTGCAGATACAATACAAACCTTATCCATTCATATTAAATCATGCTGATGCAATGCCATTTTTGCTTTAGGATTTTTGAGAAATAAACTCTACCCCTCTACTTAATGCCTCTCCCCTGCCCCCAAAAAACTACTTTGATTTAATGGTTATCTTTCCAGTAAATATTTGTATAGAGATACATGTATATATTCATAAGGTTGTATATTACTGCCCTATACTGTAAAAATTACATAAATATTTAGTTCACGTTGCTCTAATTTTGCTTTGTTTTCTGTGGAGCATTATTAAAAATTTAGATCCCTACATCCTACTTAGATTTAATTATAATCACTGAACTGGGTAAAAGTATCCAGAAATAGACCATTTTATAAAATTCTAGTTCATTTTGATATACTAGATCCATTTTGGGAGTCACTTTGGGAGAGAAAATAAACCAGTGAAGAAAGAGCAGTAAAAATGTTTTTGAAACAGCTTAAGCAAGAGATGATGAGGTTCTAAACAAGGGCACTGGTGATGTAAACCAATGGCTGGGGAAGATTCTGAGACAATATGGAAGCTCTCTAACTAATTAGATACTTTAAGATTTTATTTATTTTTTATTGGAAAGTCAGATATAAAGAAAGGAGGAGAGAAAGACAAGAAGATCTTCCATCTGATGGTTCACTCCCCAAGTGGCCGGAGCTGAGCCAATCTGAAGCCAGGAGCCAGGGACTTCTTCCAGGTCTCCCACGTGGGTGTAGGGTCCCAAGGCTTTGGGCCATTCTTGACTGCTTTTCCAGGCCACAAACAGGGAGCTGGATGGGAAGTGGGGTCACCGGGATTAGAACTGGCTCCTGTATGGGATCCCAGCACGTGCAAGGTAAGCACTTCAGCTGCTAGGCTACCATGTGAGGCCCCTAATTAGATTCTAAAACAAGAAAAAGTAGTAGCTAAGAAATGCCCCAAGGTAATTGACCTAAATAAACTGGAGGACAATGACTCCAAAACAAACAACTGAGGAAGAAGAAGAGGAGGCTGTGAGAAAGTAAACGGACTAGGTTTCAGACGTGTGGATTTCAGTTTCAGCAGGGGCTTTGTCTAAATATCTCAATTGGCATGTGTATTATTGGATTGTAGTAAGATAAAAGAGAGGTCAGAGTGCAGACTCAAGATCCTCTATTTAGAGGAAACAGTTCTTCACATACCTATTGATGTATCCCCAGAAGGGAGAGAAAGGAGACTGGAGCAGGTCTTTGGTAGGTCCAAAGATCTCACATGAGCCAAGCTCATGAAATGTAACAGCGCCACAGGTCGGAGAAAGGCAGCTGGGATGAGGGAGCCACAGGAAGATCAAGGTCAAGAATTTGCAGTGGCAACTTGTGAGGCTCCTGAAGAGGACTGAGGAAGATCACTGGAATGGAGGATGAGTGACCTTTAAAGAAAGGAGACAGAGTGTGACATGGTGACATGGGTCCAACACCACAGGAAGAGACAACTTTCAGTTACTCCTATGTGTTGAGAGAAGGGAAAATGTGAGAGCAGAAACAATGGTTCATGAAGAATTATTTTAGATTTTAGAAGAGGAGATCTGAATATATTTTTAGGAAGTTAAAAAAAAATGTAGAAGTGTTAAAAAAAACAGTAGAAATGTTTGAAGATGAGGTCAGAGAAATCTTTCACAAAGTAGAGTTTGTAAAGAGAAATGGTAAGAGGCACTGAAGGCCAGCACATGGAGTTTTGAAAGCAACCAAAGAGAAGAAAACACAGGAAAGAAATAAACAACAATTTTTTTTTTTAATTTCTATCACAGTGGCCAACATTGTGGCACAGAGGTTTAAGCCACGTCCTGAAAAAAGCTGACACCCTATGTGAGAGCTAGGTAAGCTACAGCTACTCTGCTTCTGATCCAGCTCCCTGCTAATGTGTTTGGGAAAGCAGAGGGAGCTGGTCCAAATACCTGGGAACCTGCAACCCACATAAAAGACCCTAGTAGAGCTTCAGGCTCCTAGCTCTGGTCTGGCCCAGCTCTGCTGTTGAGGTCACTGGGGGAGTGAACAACTGTCTCTTCTTCTCCCTCTGTAAGTCTACCTCTCAAAGAAATAAAATTGGGAAAAAAATTCCAGAACTAAATTTACACTTTTCTCCACAATGAAAAGGTTCAGAGAGGTCCCAATATGATAAATGCCTAAAAAGCACAACCTTATGAAATGTCACAGAAGAAAAAGAGAAGATTTGAAAAGTTTCCAAGAACAAGGGGAGGGGTGGAGGGAGAAAATCAGATAAAAAAGATCAGAACCATTTTCCCCAAAAAGCTTGGGAAATGCCTGCAAAATATTCAAGGAAAACTATTTCAATTTGTATTCTCCTCCCACACTTTAGAAATTACTTGTCTGGTATATAAATCAACAACATTTTTAGATACACACATCTCAAGAACTTATCTTCCTATTAAAGATGCATAGGAAGAAGTCAGAGGATGTGCACTAGGCAAAACAAAAAGGCAAAGGAACCAGAAAATCAAGGATCCAGGAATGAAGGTTCCAGCAAAATCCACAAAGGGAAACAGCAGGATAACGGTCCCACACCATGCATAGTGCAACCTGTGCACATTAAAGGGGACTGAGGACTCAGGACTACTTAAAGCAATTATTTTTACAGATGCTCAGTCAATTTACCCTCTTGACAAAATGAGAAATGAAGGGGTACATGATCATAGTATGTCACAGAATGAGCAGTGATAAAATTACAGAAATATAACCACATGAATTCTTACTATTAACCAGAGTCTTGAGTGCTTACTACTAACGCTAACTAATAACAATAACTTTTCGATGTAACAAAAGGCTGTGGACAACATTTAAGCATAATAAGATGAGAATGTTATTAGCAAATGCAGAGATTATACCAAACTTAAATGCTGCCACAACAGAGGGAAGTGGTGTCATTGAAGCAGGACTAGGGATGAAGATCTTACGGTTCTTATTATAAACACTGTATAGACAACAGGAGTTAAAAGGGGAGAAAGGACTGAATCAAGGAGAATGTAGGAAGGTAGAGTAAAATGAAAGAAGGTTAAACCTGCTCTCACATAATCAGGAGAAAAAGAGGTTACATTTGGCCAAGGAAGCCAAGTAGGGCACGAGTTAGAGAAGTTAGTTGAGAAGCACACTTTATGCTGTATATAATGCCTTCTAATTCCTTATCCAGAAGGCTTGCCTGGCCTCTTAAAAGAGTACAAACTCGGGAGCCTGGCACAATAGTGTAGAGGTTAAGGTCCTCGCCTTGAACACGCCCAGATCCCATATGGGCTCCGGTTCTAATCCCAGCAGCCCCACTCTCATCCAGCTCCCAGCCTGTGGCCTGGGAATGCAGTGGAGGACGGCCCAAAGCTTTAGGATCCTGCACCCACGTGGGAGATCTGGAGGAAGTCCCTGTCTCCTGGCTTCAGATTGGCTCAGCTCCAGCTGTTGCGGCCACTTGGGAAGTGAACCATTGGATGGAAGATCTTCCTCTGTCTCTCCTCCTCTCTGTATATCCAGCTTTCCAATAAAAATAAAATAAATCTTTAAAAAAAAAAAAGAGTACAAACTCTTCAGAGGCAGCTCCTTCATTTGCACCTCCTGTAGGCATTTTCATTCAATAATCATTTAAGAAATGTGAGCAGAATGTGTGAAAAAACAATTAAGATGAAATGGATCAGCAATAAGCATGTGGACATTGTGCACAGAACAGCTGTGAATGTATTGTGTGTACATGCATGTGTGAGTATGTGTGCAGGAACTGAACTAAGTGTAGAAGACTAACTCATGCTCAATAAACCAAGAATAAGAAAAATAGTACATAAAAAATAGAAATTTCATAGGCAACTCTTGTAGACCTTAATTTTGTTTTTCCCTGCAAAATGAAGACTATATAGAACTTTAAAAGTTCCTGCTTGTCATTCTTGGTATCTTTGAAGATCTGAAGTGTCCTTTGTTCATCAATCCTATTCATCACATTTCAGCCACTTTCTCTGAAGTCCTTCCATGTTCCCCACTGCTTAAACTATTCTCTGCTGATTCCCTATTCCAGCACCTGTGATTTCTCTGCAGATGTTTGATGACAGTGCTTCTGCTTGCTCACTAAGTCTGCAAAGGACCAGCAGCACCCTCCTGCCATCTTACCCTTCACAGACCAGTCAGGCCCTCTTGCCCTCTACACTAGCCACTGCGTCCAGTCTTCCTGAACACTACTTCACACAAAAGGAAGCAAACAGGCAAGTTAGAACCTAACTGCTCCCCAAAGGACTATAATCTGGCCAACACAGCATTCCTCCTTAATGGAAAAACTCATGGTAAAAACTACAGCCTTAGCTTCTCTTGAGAAAATCAGAAGATGTGTAAAATTCTGAAGATACAAAGATATTTGATCTCAAGATATGTTGATATTACATATTTGGAGACCAGAGGAGAAGAGACACAGGCTGAGAGGCAAAGAACTGGACATACACTGGTCTATTGAGAGGCTTCTGGGGCTAGGTTTTGTACAAGGACTTGTAAAAGGTCTATGACCCAAAAACAGGGTAGGAGACTTGAGACTGTCTCACTTCCTTACTCAACACCATATCACACTCAGAGAATTTTGCCCTCTGTCCCTCCTCTATCTGTAGTTTGGCAAAGATCCACATTCCACTTCTTTAATCTCTCCTCCATCATTCCCTCCAGTCCTTAATCTTGTTTATGACTCTTTTCTAAATGCTTCCAATTTGTCCAAATTCAAAGCAAAATCCCATCTCTCTCCTCCTCAGGAATATGCAACACACTTTAGAATTACTAAGGAAGGGTTTACATAAAGGCTTTTGTAAGGAATATCCCAGATGTGACATGTTAAGTCATTTTCACATGTAGCTGGCCAGCAGAGAAAGGAAAATGCAGACCACTCCAGGGAATGGCAGGCACTGAAATTACACACAAATAGTTCCCTCTTATTTTTCAGGCCTTGAAATGACCGAGGAAAATGGATCCGGAGAGATCTGTTCCTGCAGTAATCTTGAAATACCCTGGGAGAAGGACTGCAACTATAAAAAATGCATGACAATAAACATCCCTGACTATATACAAATACACACACCATACATATTAGCCCTGGCTCATCTGAATAAATGTGTAATCAGCCAAGCCTTCCCTAGCCAATCCCTGCAGTCACACTAATGCATCAGTGACACATAAATAAATTCTTAACAAATGAGAATTAGAAGCTTTGGGAGGGATTTCAGCTAAGACACAAGAATGAATGACCTGCAGAGGAACCTTCTCTCAGCCAACGACTTCAATGATTCTGTTGGTCACAAACCAAAGGTAAGTTGAGAGTTGGATTGATAAGAACTTTCCAAATTGTTTCTCTGTAGGGTTTTGGTTTTGATTTGGGTTTTGTTTGGAACATGTGGAGTTTTGGACCACTCACCTAGTTGCAAACCACCTGGAAGCAGAGTAAGTGCTGAAACCTTTAGTGTAGTAGGGCTCAGATAGAATTTGAGTCAATCCTCTGCTTTGGGAATCAGGGATTGCACATCCCCAAGGCTGATTTCCAGCTTGTCCCAGACTGTGTGGGAAAAGCACCACAGCTGAGGGTCTCACAGCAGTGCCATTGAGAAACTTATAAAGGTATTCTGTATTCACTTCTAGAATTTCCCATGTGAGTACCCTGTAAGTAGCTTGAGCTTTTTGTCTGAGTTTTTGTTTGTTTGTTTTTGTTTTTTCTTTCCTGACAGTGTTTCTAGGAAGCCAAGAGAGGGAGGAAGGGATGGAGAGAGAGGAGGAGGAAATGAGAGAGAATTAGTCTAGGGAAAACTCTGCAATACTTGCAAATGTTACTAGGGCTATAACATAAGAATGAGACTTCTTGTCCCCACATCTGCCAGCCCCAGTCTCTAACACCAATTGTTCATTACTGATTTTTCTTGACCTATATGGGGCCTTCAAAAGATTAATGGAAAATACAATTAAGAGAAGTTTATTTTGTATAAAACTACTAAAATCATGCATATAAGAAGTCTTCAAAGGATTATGGGAGGGGCTGGCACAGTGACACAGAAGGTTAAGCCACCGCCTGCAGCACCAGCATTTCATATGGATGCCAGTTGAAATCCTGGCTGCCCTACTTTCAATGCAGTCCCTCTGCTTGATCTTGCACTAATCTGAGTGTGCCATTGGAGCAGCAAGCTTTACATTTTTATCTAGCATTTTTTATTTGTGAACCCTCAATAACATAATTAGGAAATGTAGCTTATAATCAGGGGAAGATGAAAAAGGTGTGTGAGAGTGTGTGTGTGTGTGTGTGTGTTTGTTCAATTAACCTAAAAGATGGCAGAAAATAAGAAAAGGAGAGAGTCGATAGCACATTATACACAGCAAACACAAAAGTACAAAAAAGCATACGTTGAATTTTAGGAATGCAGTACTTCTTGTTTCTCCAATATTTAACTACCACCACCCCCTCTACTCCTTCTTCCTAATTTTTTTCACTCATATCTCAGATAGCTCATTAATAATCTATGAATCAGTCAACCAACATTTTATACAAACCACTGGTGTGAGACCTTCAGTAAGTGCTATGGAGCCACATGCCTAGAAAAGCATGGTGGCTGCCCACAAGGATCGCCTCTGGGTCTGTGACCTCAGGCCTAACACACAGCAACTGCAGCCCATATGTGTTTAATACACATTTGTTAGGTTATCTCCAGCAGTGGCTCTAGACCCTGGCAATGCGATGAAATAATCAGCTGGGAGATTTTAATAAATGCCAACGTAAAGAACCACACTAGAGAGAATCCAATTTAGCTGCATTGAGTGGGGGCAGCACACCAATATATTTACAGAGCTGCCTAGGAGTTTCCACCTGAAACAGGGGTTGGTTTATGGAAGGCTATGAGGGGAACCACAGCAGACAGTCTGAATATTAAGAAATCAATTTGCTATTACACCAGTCCATGTGTAGTGACTCCAAATCAACACTATTCTCTCCCAATTGAATGTGCAGACAAGATTAGAGGTAGGCAGCTGCAAAGGAAGAAAAACTAGACACTGCTGGCAAAATCTCAGCAACTGGGAACAGCAATGAAGAATTTCCCTGTAGGTTTTAGAGAGAGAGCCTGGCCCTGCCAATATCCTGATTTCAGAAATATAGACTCCAGAAATCTTAGAGAATAAAGTATCTGTTGTTCTAAGCCATCCTGCTTGTCTTAGCTTGTTTTAGTTGCCCCAGAAAATTAACACAGTTCCAACAAGGCACAAACAGCAGAGGATAAATCTTGACAATCCAACAGAAAGCACTAAATGTTTTAACAGCAGAAAAGAAAATTATTTTGTGAAAAATACAAATAACATGGAGGAAGTAAATTGAAATATGTAATTCAAAACTTATGGGCATATTCAATTCACCTATTAAAATGCAAAATGAGTGGATTTACAGATATGATTTATTGATACATGATTTTCAAACGACACTTCAGAATGACAGAACAACTGATACAAACACAAAGGGAAAATATACACTAAACACTAGCTTAAAAATAAAAAGCTGATGTAGCAATGTTAATATTAGAGACAAAAAGGAACAATTCAAAGATGGGTATTTGGTGCAGTGGTTAATAAGCTGTCTGTGATTGCCACATCCCTTACTGGAATGTCTTGGTTCACATCCCAGGCCTGCTCCTGATTTCATGTTCCCACTAACATGCCCCTTGGAAGCAGCCATCATGGTTCAAGTCCTTGGGTCCCTGCCACCTCATGGGGGAACCTGAATTATGTTCCTGCCTCTTGCTTTCACCTAGCCAAGCCCAAGTGTGTCTGTGTCTGTATCTGTCTCTATCTCTATCCTCCTCTCCTCCTCCCTCTTTTTCTCCCTTGTCTCCCTCCAACCTTCAAATGATGTGAACAGACAAAAATCTTAAAATAATTCTTGCTGACAATGCAACAAATAAATTACTATATCCCATAAAAGTATAGCTTATAAATCACCAAGTTTTCAGCTCTAAAAAACAACAGAAAACCCTACAACCACTAAGTGTGGAAGATATTCTTATGAAAGACACACACTGAGCAACAATGCAAACAAAAAGTCATGAGGGCCACAAATGATGAGAGCAACTTGACTAACAAGAGAGGGAAAGGGAAAGTGAGAGAAAGACAGGAAAGGAGGGGGGGCAGGGGTAAAAGAGAGGGAGGAAGAATGAGAGAGGGGACGAGGAAAAAGAAGGGAGAGTGGGAAGGGAAAGATGGGGGCGGGGAGAGAGGGAAAGAAAGGAAGGAAAAAAGGAGGAGGATGAGAAGGGGAAAAAGAAGTGAAAGAGGAAGAAAGAGAGGGAGACATGAAGGAAGGGAAAGGGAATGTGAGAGAGGGAGAGAGAGTGTGTGAGAGAGGAAAAGAGGAAGGGAGGGAGAGAGCGGAGAGGCAGAAAGACGAAAGGAAAGAGGAAGAAAGAGGGAGAGGAAAGGATGGAGAAAGAGGGAGAGGAGAGAAGAGGGGGAGAAAAGGGTAAAGTTGAAGAGAGAGGGAAGGAGAGAGGGCGAGAGAAAGAGAAAAATATTTTCCACTAGCTGCTTAAGTCCCCAAATGGCTATTAATAGCTATGGCCAGGCCAGATCAACTCCAGGAGTTGGAAGCTTCATCTGGGTCTCCCATATGGGTGCAGGGGTCCAAGCACTTGGGCCACCTCTGTCACTTTGCCAGGTATGTTAACAGAGAGCTGATTCAGCAGTGGAGCAGCTGTGACTCAAACCAGCCTCAAGCTAGTAGCTATGCCCACTACACCACATTAGCCTCTTTTAAAACTTATTTATGTAGAGAGACATACAGAGACCTCTCATATACTAGTTTACTCCCCAAATCTCCTCAACAGAAGGTGATAGGCTAGGTTGACAGGTTGATGCTAGGAGCCAGCCAAAAATCCAACTTGGATCTCTCACATGACCAGCATGGGCCATCACCTCCTGCTCTCAGGCACAATAACAGAACCAGAATCAGGACCACAGGCAAACTTGAACCATAGCAATTGTGATTCAGGATGCAGGCATCCCAGCTGCTGGACCAAATACTTATCTAATCCCAGAATTTATGGCTGATTATAGATACACAGAAATATTTGTAAAATTAACCATTTACAAAGATTCCAACAAGTCTTAGCAAATGTCAAAGAACTAGGTTCACACAGACAATATCCCTTAACCAAAATGCGATGCAAATTAAACTGCAGTGAAATGTCATTTTTCAGTTACATTGTAAATAGAAAAATAACAACCTTTGTTGGCTACAACAACCTGAGGTAAAAGGTCTTTGAGATTATCACAATACAAATTTATAACTTGCCAATATCTACCAAATTTTAAAATACACACTTAACCTTTTCCTCCAATCCATTCCTGAGAGTTTTTTCTACAGATAAACTTACAAACATGGAAAAACAAGAAAAAAATAAAAATAGAATGATACAGTGATTTTCTGAGTATTTCCTTTCTTAGCAAGACACACCTTAATGTGCAACAATGTGGGGACTGCATCTTTCAAATGTGGAGGATCTCCAAGACCTACAGACCCATTGGTGGAGTCACAATTACACCTTGATTGTTCGTAAGAGTGACTTTTTACTCTGGAAACATAGCCAAAGATCTACTAACAGTGTTTGCTTTTAGGGAAAAAAGTAAGTAAGTAAACTGAGAAACAAAGAAGATCTGCTTTCACTTAATATCTGCCCAGAATATTTATATTTTCACCATGTTCCCATGTCACCATTCAAATGCTAAATAAGTAAAAGCCTCCTATATCATTTATTCAGTTAAAATACAGGGATACTTTAAAAATTTGCTAAAGAGTAATTAAAAGATAGATACCTTTTCCTATAAACTTCTTGAAGTTCTCTTCCTAGGACATTGAACTCAAGTCAAGTCTCAGGTAATCTGCCTAATATCTTATTGCAGAAATTCCAAATTCCTTTGCACATTCCCTGTAAATTCCTTTATTGATGAACTGTCAGGACTAACATGTCTGTGCAACTAAACCAACAAATATGCTCAACAAAGCTTTCAAGAGCTTTATTACCTGACTCGCACATGAAAAGGCACTCAGAAACTGCAGGGCATGAACAAGACAAACGAAGTCAGGGACTGCTTCCTTTCTAAGTAAACAAACTTGGTGAACTGGGTCTGTCTCTCTGATTTCTCTCTCAGACGTGGCAAGCACATGTTGGTCCAAGCTCAGTACTACACTTCGTGTTGTAGGTTCCTGAAATGCTTTTACCCCTTCGCAGTTACACAGTGTATTCCCTGAATTCACTCAGCTCTCTACCCAAATGTTATTGAGTCTGAAAACATTCCCCTAATCAATTCATCTAAAATACTACTACTAAGGCAGTCATTTGGCCCAGCAATCAAGGCAACGTGAGCGATGCCAACATCCCATACTGGATCGACTGGGTACCAGTCTCAGCTTCATTATTGATTCTAGCTCAGTGCTAATGCTCACACCAGCATTAGCAGAGCTGACACCAGAACTGAGGTTCCTGCTACCCATGTAAGAGACCTAGATATAGTGCCTGGCGTTGGCTTCACCGACTCTGGCTGTTGCAGACCTTTTGGGAAATAAGCCAGTGAACACAAAATCAATCTGTCAGCAAAAAAAGATAATTTTTAACAATAAACAAAGAAAACAATACTGTGCTTCTGGTCTCTATCTCTGTACCCTCCATTATTCCCTTTTCATCACTTACCACAAGCTGACATGATCTGTGTTGCTTATTTGTTGACCTCTCTCATTAGAACGTAAGCCTAACCATAGCAAAGACTCCATTTACTGTTATCCACCAGTACTTAGCAATACACTGCAAGCACACAGTAAATGCTTCTTCAAAGACTCAGCACAAAATTTGTAGGTAGGAAAGTCAAAATACAGAAGTCGTTATGTGTTAGGCAAACCCCTTCTACAGTGTTTATTTTTGCCTACTGAAGCTTGTTCTCACCTTTCATGCCTAGTTAATCAAAGAACAAATGGAGAAAATTTCCTTTTGGAACAAGCATAGATTCAAAAATGGAGAAAGAATATATGCTGGACTTGTTAAAATTCCCCAGAAAAAGAAAAATGTTAAAAATTCTGACATGCCATTTATTTTCAATCCTAAAAGTGGGTGCAAACAACCAGTACGGAGTGGGGAAACACCAATGCCTGCAGAAGTCTTCTAAATGCAAGATAAGCTTAACGAGTCCACTGAATGTCAGTGTAGTGGGGATACTTTAGCCCTCACGGTTCAGAAGGTGTAAGTCAGATCTAGACAAATCGATGAGAGTAAAGGACCCTGACCCCTGAATGGATAGCCCTCAGCCCTATCAGATTCAGCCTTGCCCTTGGGCCACTTACCCTCACTAGGGATTACCAGTGTCACCTGTTCATGACTACAACAAAACACAGGAAGGGAGCGAATTTTACCAAGAGGACAGGTTCACTTAGCTCATAGTTTTAGAGGTTCAAGTCCAAGATCAGGCAGCTCCCTTGGCTGGGTACCTGATTGGCAAAGGTAGAGGGTAAGAGAAAGAGTAACATGCAAGTCAGAAAGCAGACTGGGTGTCTGGGCCCAATTTGGATTCGTAGCCAATATCCTTGTTTGATCTGCCTCTTGAGGACACTCCCCTGGTGACTCAAGGACCTCCTAGTATGACCACCTCCCAAAAAACATTGTTAGATTATGTGCCTGCCCTCTAAGTATCACAAGTTTGCATTGCATGCATGAGATGGGGAGCCACATCGTGTTCAATCCATAATGTGGCACTAATCCAGCTCAAAGAATTACAGGAAAAAGGAGAAATCTCATCACCATACTACATGTAAACAGCTCTGTTCTGAAGGCATCCCCTGAACTCTGGTTCTTTAAAGGAGCCCAACATTCTTCCAAGCACTGGGTGGCAAGGTTACCTAGTGGGTTAGTTCCCCCAGCTTGAAGCCCGGGAGATAGCAGAGTTAGGTATGGGCAGCACAACACCTTCAGAACTACCAGTACAATTCTTGACACATCCACATAAGCTGTTGTGAATTAGCATTTAATCTGATGCCAGACCAATAAATTGGTTCTGAAATTCAATTCCAGTTTAAAAAAAAAAAAACTACGTACTAAAATAGGTCAATAAATAAAAAATTTAAAAACCGGTACATCTTCTTCCCTTCCTCCCCATATGTTTTCCAGTCTTTAATCAGAAAGTTCTTACAGTTGGACCTAGTTCCTCCTTGTATCAATGTAAGACTTGTGGGTCTCCTATTCCCGTTTTCACCAGAAACAGAGAAGAATTCATGACTATTGTACATATTATACACCTTCATCTACTTTTCTGAAGTTCAAAGCACTCCTACAACTACTTTCATTGCCTACCCTCTTGATCTTGAAAACCCACACATTTGAATGAGATTTAAAATCCTCTGTCGCTGCAAGTTCTGCTCCTCTAATACTTTAATTTGCCCAATTGCTATACCTCTTGCTTGTTAAATCTTATGCAGAGCAGGGAGAGAGAAATCCATTGCCTTTCAGAGCATCTGTCGCAGCTGACCCTGGGTTACTTCTAAAGTGTATGCTTACAGCATTTATCTAAAATTATTAAGTGATCCAGGGACATTATTACAAGAGGGGCAGGAAGAGTGTCAAGCTAATGAGGCAGCAGATTACATCGCATGATCTCCATCTGAAAATCAGCAACAGGCCAGGCTGTGCTAATCAAGCCACGAAAGGCCCTTCACCCTCTGACAACAGCAGCCTTTGTCTACACACCTGAGAGGAAAATGAGCTCCCTGCTTTCCAGTGCTAATAAGTTTGGTGGAGAAGGGGCTATGATTCCTGGGAAACACTGGGCGTTCGCAGGGCAAACCTCCAAAGCCTGGGTCTCCAGAGGCAGTGCAACATTCTTTCTCACACTGGAACTTGAGCCACTTTGCGGGAAGGCTGATACTATGTCCTTGAGTGAAGTCTCATCGGCACTTTCAAGTATGACATGAAATGGGTCTTCATGTCTGCATACTGAATAAAGGCATGAGTGAGTTTTTAAAGATTTCTGTTGGTTCTGACCTTCTGGTACCCAGAACCAAAAGAGAAATGCATTGGTCTGCAGTTTACAGCAGTGCAGGAGAAAGAGGACAACATTACTTTAGCAGAAACAGTGCTACCATAATTGTATGGGACGATCTTGAACACACACTTCTGTCAAGTCTTAAAACTCCTCTGAATGCAAGTCCAGCACTCTTGGCTTTATTTGCTGGGTGAAAAGATCTCTTGCTCACATGTGGATTTTTTTTTTCACAAATGCTTTATTAGCAAAGACCAAGGTCAGCAACTTTTCTCCACATCTGTTAATAGCCAATATGAATCTACTACTGGGGACTCAGTCATAAAAACTAGCCAGCTGAGCTTGGAATAAGATCTCACGTGTTCCCAACACCTACAAAGGTCACATGTGGTTTAGCTATGTTTCTATAATTTCCAGCCACTTGTCCGATTGCACTAGTTAATGTTCTCAGCTGTTTCCAGGCTTATTTTTTCTAACTAGGCACATACTTACCAAATGACAAGAGAGATGTCTGCATATTCACAAAGGAATACAGAGTATACAAAAAGGACATCGTTTAAGTTGAAAACAACTCCGTTCATTGAATAATATCATATATAGCATCTCAACTCAGGATAAAAGAAACTACTCTATATTGTCCCAGACTCTAAGCAGGATACATCGAAACTTAGAGGGTTCAAAAAAGCTCCTGAATTTTGGAGTTTGATGTCAGCCAGGTTGAGGTAAAATAGATAATCTTATACACGGCTGGAGGCAGTGTCAGCAATATATTGTGCCACAGAGTCCAGGAAAGAATGTATCAAAACAGTAATATATATTCCTTTGACACAGCAAGTCTACTTCCAAGAATATATTATAATGAATTTCTGAAGTATTTCTTTATCAGGAGTAAAGCTGCATATATAGGAACTTATTTATACAATGTGTATACTGTTTAATAAAGAAAAATGAAAATCTACATGTTTCTATAGCATGCAATTAAATAAACCATAGCATTATTTAAAGATTATAATAATATCATTCTTGTATGCACAAAGATTTAGTGAACATCTGCTACATGAGCTGGTTCTGCATGTATGAGGTACATTACACAAAATGTGCAAACAAAATTCCTAGTTTCATTGGCTTCTATTCTAGGCATAATTTTTTTTTTAATTTGGGAGGTGGTGGTGCTGGTAAATCAAAAAATGGCTACATATTTTTGAAATAGAGACATATATTTGAGAGATAAATTTTACTAGATTTAGGTATCAGAAATGTCCTTAGCCAAATCTCTCGCAAAAGCTCAGAAGCCCCTCTAAGTTCTACGCAAATGAACAGACAATATAGCACTTTAAAAATAAAACATAGGGGCCAGCATCATGGCATAACAGATGAAGCTGCTGCCAGTGACATCAGCAAGTGATATGGATGCCAGTTAGTGTCCCAGCTGTTCCACATCTGATCCAGTTCCCTATAATGCAAGTAGGAAAGCAACAGAATATGGTTCAAGAGCTTAAATTTCTGTGAAGAATTGGAACAGCCTCCAGGCTTCAGTTGGACCCAGCTCCAGCTGTTGCTATTGCCATTTGGAGAATGAACCAGTGAATGGAAGAGCTCCAACTCAGCCTTTCAAATAAACAAATCTTTTGAAAAAAATAGTAAAACAATACCAGTCTTAGCTCTGGAACAAGCAAGTGAATCTCCTGGCTTTGGTAGATACACACCTACTACATACTCTTTTCTGTTTTACATTTGTTGTTTATTATTTGAAAAGCAGAGATAGGGAGGAAGAGATATAATGCTGACAAAAACGGGCTAAACCAAGCTGAGGCCAGGAACTAGGAACTCAGTCTACAGTCTTTCACATAAGTGGCAAGCAGTCATGCTCTTGAGCCATCATCAGCTGCTCCACCCCTAGGTGCACAGTAACAGGCAGCTAGATCAGAAACAGATGGTACACAATCCCTGGCACTCACACACAGGATATGGGAGATTCAAGCAGTAGCTTAACAGGCTGCATCACAAGATCCACCCTGTAACAGCATGATCACTTAACTCACTCATCAGGTTTCCTCTTCTTTGACTCACAAAACTAGCATAAGAGTTCAGGGAAAAGAAAAACATCGAAATTTTCTTACACTATGGCTTTAAAAATAGTAGATGTTCACAAAATCAGTTTCTTCCTTTTCCTCTTTTGGCTGTCTCAGGATTCAGGCCACTTAACCACTGTTTTTTGCTACTATTTTATTGTCCAGTTTAAAAGAAAGCACATCCAGGGCCCAGCATGATGGCTCAATAGCTAAATCCTCACCTTACATGCACCAAGATACCATGTAGGCACTGATTCATGTCCTGGCTACTCCATTTCCTCCCGTCCTGGCTACTCCATTTCCTCCCTGCCTATGGCCCGCGACAGCAGTAGAGGATGGACCAAAGCCTTGGGACTCTGCACCTACATGGGAGACCAAAAGAAGCTTCTGGCTCCTGGCTTTGGATGGACTCAGCTCTAGCCACTGCAGCTATATTGGAAGTGAGCCATTAGATGAAGATCTTTATCGCTCCTTCTCTCTGAAAATCTGCTCTGCATTTTCAATAAAAATTAACAAATCTTTAGAACACATTCAATAGAAACATCTAAGTAAAACAATTATTCTAGAGGTCAATATTGTGGCATAGTGGGTAGAGCTACCTCCTGCAGTACCAACATCTCATAAGGACACAGATTTGAATTTCAGATGCTCCTCTGATCTAGCTGCTTGCTATTATGCCTGGGAAAGCAGAGCATGACCCAAGGGACTTCTCCTATGTCTCTAACCAGGCAAGGTACTGTGATCTCTCCTCTGGCTTGTACAACTCTTATGAAGGTGACTTGGGGTGTGTGTGTGTGTGTGTGTGTGTGTGTGTGTGTGTGTGTGTGTGTGTGTGTGTGTGTGTGTGTAGAGAGCGTTTTTCCAGATGCTCTTTCTGATCCAGCTCCTTGCTAATATGCCTGGGTCTCCCTGCACCCACTTGGGAGAACCTGAAAAAACTCCAGGCCTGGATACTTCATCCATTTGGGGAGTGAATCAGCAAATGGAGTATTTATCTCTCTCTTAGATAAAAGGCTTTTTAATTTTGATCTGTCTTCTCTCTCCCTCTCTCTCCTCCTTTGCCTGCATAATCCATATACAGCAACAATCAATCCAGATTCCCCTTGTTAGCTTTATACCCTTCCATAGAAGACAGATAAAATTTGTTTTTAATGACACAATTATTCTTTAGCTTCCTTGCTATATTCACAATTCTCTCTACAAGATAATTGTTTTCTCATACAGACTGGAAGTCAGCAAAAGCAGTCAGTTCTACAGATGTGGAGGAGTCCCTGTCAACACAGGCTTGCAAGTCCTGAGCTGACTGCAGCACCTCTTAGGTTACTTTTCCTTAAAGTACACACTTCCCTTAATACCTCTCCTAGTGGGCACAATAAAATCTCAGTAGATGTCTATCAGAGAGTTGTAATCAGGAAGATAAAATTCAGTGGCATAAAATAAGACAGCTGCCATGACTGCCATCTGGGGAGAACTACTTGCAAAGTGAATCTCCTGGGGAGCTCAGGAAGAGTTGGAATCTCCAAACACTGCCACTGGCTTCCAGCCACAAGGCATGTTCATCCAGGGCAGTGGCAGCTTATGAAGTACCGTAAATAGCATTTCTTATACAACTCACCACCTTCATACTCTGTTGTTTCTGATAAATATTTTTAGGAAAGTAGCATCAAACAAAAGGAGAGGTAGTATCTTTGTAGTGATGTTCTATTTAGATTCACCTGCATAGGAGAACTGTGAAATCAATTTCATTTTCCTTTTTTTTTTTTGAAATTAAATAGAACTTTAAAAACTTATTTTTCTTTTAAAGATTTCTTTTTTTAGCAGAAAGGCAAATTGACAGAGAGGAGAGACAGAAAGATCTTCTATCCACTGGCTTACTCCCAAAATGGTCATAACAGCCAGAGCTGAGCCAATCTGAAGCCAGGAGCCAAATTCCTCTGGGCCTCCAACACAGGTGAGGGTCCCAAGGTTTTGGGTCATTCTCTACTGCTTTCCCAGGCCATTAGCAGTGAGCTGGATGGGAAGCGAATAGTCCGGACAGAAATCAACATCCATATGGAATCCCAACACTTGAAGGTAAAGGATCAGCCAGTTGAGCCAGCACACTGGACCCTCAAAACTTATTTTTTTTATAAAGATTTATTTTTATTATTTTCTCATTGGAAAGGCAGATATACAGAGAGGAGAGACAGAGAGGAAGATCTTCCATCCGATGATTCACTCCCCAAGTGAGCGCAAACAGGCCGATAGCTGAGCCGATCTGAAGCCAGGAGCCAATTCCTCTGGGCCTCCAACACAGGTGCAGGGTCCCAAGGCTTTGGGTCATTCTCGACTGCTTTCCCGGGCCACAGGCAGGGAGCTGGAAGGGAAGCGGGGCTGCCGGGATTAGAACCGGTGCCCATATGGGATCCCGGGCGTGCTAGGCGAGGACCTTAACCACTTGCGCCACCGCGCCGGGCCCCAAAACTTATTTTTAAAGTTGGCTTTCAGTAGGAATCATCACAAACCCAAGGGGAAAAAATCAGATGTAATTAGGAGCAATTTGTGAAGAGTTGATTATTGCCATGAACATTTTCCATAATTCCCAAACAGGTATGGTTTCAAAAGACTGTTTATTCATTTTACTTATTATTCCTTGTCTGTTGCACCAGTATTTCTTCTGACACACCAGTTGCAAAGACCTTGGTGGGGAAGCTTTGGCCTAGTAGAGAGTGACTGACAACTCAGTCTGACTAAATGGTTTCAAGACGCCTCAAGACTTACCTTCATATTTGGCTAATACAGAACCAGTGCATTCCTTTGCCTCCTCCCACATTAACTTCTCTCTTGGTCCTATCACATACTATGAGAGAATGGTATTGCTGGCACCATTTCAAGTTTTAGCATTGATTCAGACATATTCCTAAGCAAACCTTCTTTTATTTCAGTCAAATATTCCCTAGTGGTTTAAACTGCAGAGGCAGTAAAACAAGATTACATTTATTCATGCACTCCCTCTCCACCAAGGAATGCTTAGAAACCATCAAGTATTTGGAAGGCTGGAGTCTTTTCCTGTGGCTTCCTAAAAAATCAGAATTCATGTAAGAGGAATGTGACTAATCTGATGTTTAACAACAACTTCTGTAATAAAATACATTTTATGTATAATTCTCATTTAATAGCTACTGCTGCTTCAGAAATTCTGTTGATCCAGTAGTGATATATCTAGAACTATACTTTAAGTACAAATATTTAGATGGATTTTTGACTTAGTATTTCTGGCACTCGTGAAAGATACTCAGTCTGCATCATTCTCAAAAATGCCGTGCAGGAGTTTCTGCAAGGGAGGAGAAATCAACCACAACATCCAACTCTGATCTTTGAAATGAAGCACACTGAGTCTGGCTGTACTAACTTTCTTTCCAGCATCCATACTGAGAGAATGGAGCTAAGATGACAACTGAGTTAGGGATTCTGGTGACCAGATATAAAGGAGAATATCCTCACACAAAAAACAAGAAAATTTATTACCACCTCACCGGTGTTAAGAGATGCAAAGAGAAGTTTTCAAACTGAAAGAGAGACTAATAAGAAGAAAACAGAGGGTGTAACACTCACAAATTCATAATATTGCACACATGATGTACAATCATTTAGATGTTTACTGTCAAGACTACAAATATTACAACCAATACATTAAGGGATGGCAATATTTAAAGAGGCAAAATGTAATATTAAGAATTCAAAATGTGGAAAGAAATGGAGAACAAATGCATGCAGAGCTTTTTATTAGGATGTCATATATATTACATATATTATGTATATGGTAATATGTATTACATGTATATTACATGTATGTATGTGATATATACATATATATGATGTCTCTCCCTAGCTTCGTTATCAACTAAGCTTGTTATCATTTCAAGACAACTTGTTACAACCAAAATAAGTCTGTTGTAAATATAATGGTAACCACAAAGCAAGAACCTATCATGGATTAACCAAGAATAAGAAGCAAAAAATCCAAACACAGTATATAGAAATCACTTAACCACAAGTAAAGACTAAGAGAGAAAGGAACTACACTAAAAGCACAGAACAAGTATAAAAAAAATTATTAAAACCTTACTTATCAATAATTACCTAATATTTCAATTGACTAAATTCTCCATTTAAAGTCAGAAGGTGACACTGGATCAAACTACATGCGCTTATAAAATACTTCACCTCTAAGGACTTACATAGACTGAAAGGAAAAGGATAAGATATTCCATGCAAATGAACTTTAACAGAAAGCAAGAGTTGCCATACTTTTGTAAGATAGTAAGTTTTAAATCAAAAGTAGTAAAGAGACCTGTGGGATTACTATATAATGAAAAAAGCTCAACTCAGTGAGTAAAAACAGTATCTATAAATATGTATGAATCCAATATTGGGGTACCCAAATACATAAAGCAAATATTAATAGATCTAAGGAAGAGATGGATTCCAATGAAAAAATGCTAAGAGACTAACACTTCACTTTCAGAAATGGACACATCATCTAGAAAGAAAATTAATAGAGCTAAACCACACTATAGATCAAGTGGACCCAACAGACATCTCAGAACTTTCAAGAGCACATATTACTATCAACAGCACATGGGCCATTTACTATGCTGCTCACAGTAGGTCACAAAACAGGACTTAATAAAGTTAAAAGAATATAAGGCATGCTGAGTAAATATCTTTATTACCATAGTACAATAAAACAAGAAATCACTACGAGAAAAACTTTTAAAGCTACATAAATATACAGTACAAAGTAACTTACTCCTTAATCAGTGGATAAAGGAAGAAATTAAGGAGGAAATTAAAAATTTTCCTGAAATGAATATGAGCGGAAACAAGGCAAAAGCAATGGGATACAACAAATGCAATTACAAGAGGGAAATTCAGAGCAAGCAATGCCTGCATCCAAAAAAAAAAAAAAAAGAAAGAAAGAAAGAAAGCCCTACACAATAATCATAAATAAGCAACTTATCACTACACTTTAAGGAACTAGAAAGAGAGAAAAGAAAGAACAAAACTTAGAGCACAAATGACAAAAACACAAAAGAAAATCAATGAACTGAAGAGCTTGTTCTTTGTAAAGGTGTTAAAAATTGATAATGTCGTAGACTAAACAATAAAAAAGAACATTCAAATACATAGAATCAGAGATTAAAATAGAGGTATTATGACAGACACCACAGCAATGCAAAGGGTTGTTAGAGAGTGCTATTGACATATGACATTAATTCAGTAATCTCGAAGAAACAAATTTCTGGACATATTTACCTTACCTTTTAAACTTTTAAAGAATACCTCAGAATTTTTTAAAAAGATTTATTTTACCTTTTATTTTTATTGGAAAATCAGAGAAGAGGAGAGACAGAGAGGAAGATCTTGCATCTACTTGTTCACTCCACAGTGTCCACAACAGCTGGAGCTGGGCCAGTCAGAATCCAGGAGCCAGGAGCCTCTTCCAGATCTCCTACATGAGCATAGGATCCCAACGCTTTGGGCTGTCCTTGGCTGCTTTCCCAGGCCACAGCAGGGAGCTAGATCTGAATTGGAGCTGCCAGGATTATAACTGGCATCCATGCGGGATCCCCAGGGGCGTGTGCAAGGCGAGGACTTTAGCCGGTAGGCTACCATGCTGGGCCCAAGAATACCTTAACTTTTAAATAGTTATTATTAATCCTTCTTAAGTTATTTTAACAATAGAATGGAAGTAAATTCTTCAAAATTCATTCTACGATGAAAGAATTACCTTGATACTGATGCTAGGCAAGGACACAACACAAAAATATAACTGAAGACCAATGACTTAAATAACAAAATGCTAGCAAACTGAATCCAATGACTCATTCAGAAAATAATTAATCATGATCAGGTAGGATTCATCCCAAGAATGCAAGGATATTTCAACATACAAAAATGTGATACTCCTCATCATCAGAATGAACAAAAATCATATGATCATGTCAATATACGCATAGAAGGCATTTTACAAAATTCAGTATTTCTTCATGATTAAAAATTCTGCCCGGGGGCCAGAATGGTAGTATATCATGCTAATCCTCTGCTTGCTAGCACCAGAATACTGTATGGCTGCCAATTCATGTCTGATGGTCCTACTTCCAAATCCAGCTCCCTACTGATGGACTGGGAAAGTAATAAAGGATGACACAAGTTGTTGGACCCCTGCACCCAAATGGGAGACCTGGAAAAAACTCCTTGCTCCTAGCTTCAGACTGGCCCAGTTCTGGCATTGCAGAGGTTGGGGAATGAACTAGCAAATGGAAGATCCCCCTGTGTGTCTCTCCCTCACTCTAATAAATTTTTAAAAAATTTTGTTTCACCTGTGTATAGAAATGTTGTACTTCAACATAATAAAAGCCATATGTAACAAGACTACAGCTAATTATTATAATGAATGAGGGAAATTTGAAGGCTCTCTTCCTAAGTTCTGGAACAAGACAAGGTCACCTACTTTTACCTTTTATTCTACTTGCACTTTCTATTTCACTTTTTATTCTACTTGGTACTAGCAGGCCTAGCTAGACAATTAAGTAAGAGAAAGAAACAAAGACAAATTTGACAGGAGAAAGTCAAATTTCCACTGTTTACAGAAGACACGATATTACATACAGAAAACTCCCACAGTCCACCAATAAACTGTTACAATAATAAAGTCAAAAAAGTTGAACAATATAAAGTCAATGTAAAAAATAAGTAAAGCTGTGATATATCTATTATGCATGATCTGAAAAAAAAAAAAATCAAGCAGGCAACTCCTTTTCAAATAGCTACCAAAAACAATTCCTGGAAATCAGTAAAGCATAAAGGTCGAATCTTTACCACAAAAAGTTTAAACCATAGATGAAAGACATGTAAGAGAGCACATCAAACCAGAAAGATATTCCATGTTAATAGATTGTAAGCATCAACATCATTAAAATGTACATAGCACCCGAAGTGAGATACAGATTCAACACAATTCCTTCAAAATCCTAATGCTTTAAACAGAGTGAAAACCTACCAATATGTGTATGAAAGCATAGGACTCTAAATAGACAAGGCATTCATGAGCAAAAAGAATCAAGCAGGAATCATTAACATACAGTAATTAAAACTATAAGAAATCAGTGCAAAAACGCAACTACAACTAACTGATCTTTTACAAAGATGCCAAGAACCTGTTACTGGAAACAAAGCACAGTCTTTAACAAATGGTGTCAGAAAAATTCGATATCTACATGCAAAAGAATGAAAGCAGAGCCTTATTCCTCACCAGACAGAAAAAATCAACTCAAAAGTATTAAAAAAAAAATCTAAATGGGAGGCTTTAGGGTTTGAAAACACTGGAAGAAATCAGAATGGGCAAGAATTATTTAGATTACACTCAGAAAGCACAGACTATAGAAACAAAAACAAATGGGATTACCAAAGGAAGCCAACAAAGACATGACCTATGCAATGGAAGAAAATATTTGCAAGCTATACATCTGACAAGAGGTTAATATCCAGAAGTAATAAAGAACTTAAAGCAACTCAATCATCAAAAAAAAAAAAAACCTGCCAGTAGATCTAAATGGACATTTCCCTAAGGAAGATACAAATCGGTACACAGGCAGGTGAAAAATGCCCAGATGTTTCTCTTTCCTTTTTTCTTTATTATTCTTATACGTGTGCTTGCTCCCTTTCTCTATTCCTTTCCCCTACCTTCCCTCCCTCTCATCAGCCCTTGTCCCTCCTCCCCCTCTCTCTTTCTCTTTTTCCTCCCTTTTCCTCATCTCTTCTCACCTGGACCTGCCAACACAATCAAAGGGGTTACTTAGATACATTCGAGACTCACAGAAATAAAATAAGAAATAGCCGCTTATCTTCAGTGAACAGAATGACAAGATTAGGATTCAAAGTCCTCTGCAGCACTTTCAAGTTGGCAAAGTGAACAAGGCTGTAACATAAAAGCCTTTGAGATGAAGGGAGTCCTGGATCACAAATTAAGATCAACAACTACTTTCATGCAGAAACATTCTAACACATGGCTTTGTGTTGAAAGTTCTTCGGTACAAAGTTGACATGACGAGGGGAAGATACTGAAGCCATGGTATTTAACCAATGAACAAGCAGCATAATCTGAAGATTAATGGAACTGCAGGTCACAATCATTTCACATATTTCTGCTAGACAGGAGCAATTCGGGTGGTGAGGATTTGTAGTTCAATCAAAATATCTTCTCTATATCCACTTGTGAACATAATACTCACAACATCCATGTGATTAACAAAAGCTGCCTAGTCCAGGAGGGCTGCCAACGGCAGGCAGAAGTGTGGCATATCTAAACAAATGAACATGGAAAGGTATCATTATGCCTGATGTTGTAGACATTTGGGATAAAGGGGTTTTACATAAGTAGGAGGCTTTAGGCTGGAAACAATTCATAAAGAGGCTCTTAGGCTCAATAACCATTCCTAGCCACAAACCAGGGACAAGAAAGTCCTCGATTTTGCACATCATCCTCTTGTCCCCAAGTAGAAAGACTGTAGGAGGTAGAGCAGGTATAGACTGTTTGTATTAGCAGGACTGAGGAAGAACAGATCAGTCCAGCCTTCTTTCAGATGCAGAAAACTTCCATTTTGAGCAGGCACCTTGAGCTTTACCTTCTGACATAAATCATAACTTGACATTTTTCTGCGACGAATGGCTAACTTTCAGCCTTCCTTGATTATTCAGCAGGTGCTTGCCTATGTAAAGACTTTATAATCTGGTTACAGTACAAGAGCCAAACTACTCTGATGTCCAATTTAAAACATTAACTTTCCCCCTCCTCATCCTCCCCTTCACAAGACATTTAAAATGCTCTCTCCCAGAACAATATAAATATAACACATCTGGGAGCTTGCTACTGGAGAGTAAAAGTGGGAAGACAGAGCAACAGGGCAGCCTGGGCTGTTCTCAGCAAGAGTCTTGTGGTAGAATGGAACTTCACATTGTGTTTTGAGGATTTCTGAGGCCAACAAAGACAGATTTGCCTTGAAATGTACAGGGGAAGACAAGCTGCTAGTTAGAATCTTGGCCCTGTTCTGAGTATCAGGGGCAGCAAGGAAGAGAAGGATCCAGAGAACCAGGCCAGCAACACTTAGGCTCCTAGACAAAAGGTGGGGACCCAAACTACAGCAAAAACAGAAGTCTACATGGGGTAAAACACTAAAAATGCTTCCCTTTTTTAACAAAAGGAAAAGCAGAGTCCAGGACTGAGACAAGGATGGTGTTCATCACCCTAAACTCTCCAGGCCAAGGACTTTTCTAGATGCTTCTCTGTCCTTTGCAGATACTCTGGCTGCACAGACATGCTATGAGCTGACATCTGTTCAAACAGCCAGTACTTACACAGCTCCTACATTGAACCAGGTGAGGAGACAGAGAGGAGTGAGGCAGGAATGACTCAGATCATCACAGGCTCTCTGCACTGTGGACAAAGTCCCATCAAGAAGACCAGATCAAACCTCCAGAAGCCTCAGCTGTTTCATCATAAGCAGCCCCAGCTGGACATATGCTGACACTAAAAACTGCTTTGCATTCCCCACCATTACCTCAAAAGTAACTTCTTCCCACCTGGTAGATACATTTCCTATGAGGCTACCAGGGCTGCATTCCATGAACTTCAAGATTATCTCTAGATAAAAACACAGGAGGAGGACACCCACACAGCTCATTCGTCATTTCTACCTCTGCATGAGGGAGTTAACTACATCCTTTTCAAAGAGGAGATTTCCGGATAGACAATTCGAGGGTGGGCTCCCCAACAGTAGTGCAGGGTAGGAAGCATAAGCAGAGAGCAGTGCAGGTCTGGCATCTGTCCTGATCCCTTCAGGCTACACTCCAAAGTAGCACACTGCTTGCTATATTTTGTACACTATTCAGCTCAAGCTTTTAAACATTGTTTATATACCAAGTAATTTCACCTGCTACATAGCTCTTAGTTTTTTGTGTTGCTTTTTTTCATAGTTGGGGTTTAGAAGGCCAGAGAAGATGACTGCCTAAGAACCTTCTTAAACATAAGGATTTTGGTCACTCATGTCATACATGCTCCTGAAGAGAATGAGCAAAGCCCTTTTTGTGTTTGAGACATCTATATTCTGGGTTTCAATAAACCAGCAATTATTTCCTTTTAAACATGCCACATGTCCTTGTTATTCATACACGGGGCAAGACAATAACCAATCAGGAAATATTCAAGATCTTTCATGAAGAGCTATGATTCTGCAGGTGATCTCATCCTTTCTCTCATTGGTGAGGTTAAGGCAGGTGGCCCACAGAATTCTCATTGGACTTTGTTTTGGTGCATAATCAAGGAGATTAGAGCACCAGGCAAGACTAAAAACAGAGCAGCCTCTCAAAATAAGAGGCAAGTGACGTGTGCTTCACTGGCAGGTCCCCAGGCACCTGAGCAATTACATGCACTTACGTCACCTTCCACGAGGCATCCTGTTGCTGTTTTGTTGATACACAAGGCTATGTAATTGCCCTCAAATAGCTGACTTGTTTTGAAAGGTTATTTCTGAAAAGACAACATTTAGGAAATTTTATACATTCTAAGACCTTCTCTGGGAAACGCTGAGTGTCTCACACATTCAATAATCGCTATTCAGATGAGGCAAAACACAAAGACTGCCTTGATTAATGCCAAATAAACCCAGTTCTGGCTCCCCTTCCATCGTGAGACTTTCTCATGTAATTGCAGCAGCTGCACAACAGTGATCCATATGGATATGTGACACCAATGACAAGAACCAGGACAAAGCATTGGCTTATACCACACAGTGTAGGATGGTGGCTTAAACCAAACAGCTCATAAAAATTAGCATGGCAGGCTAATCCTCTCCTTGTAGTTCTGATATCCCGTATTGGTGCTGGTTCACATCCCAGCTGCTCCACTTGCCACCCAGCTCCCTGCTTATGGACTGGGAGAGCAGTAGAAGGCAGCTAAACTCCTTGGCCTTGCACCCACATGGGAAACCTGGAAGAAATTCCTAGCTTCATATGGGCTCAGCACTGGCCACTGCAGCTATTCATGGAGTGAAGTGTGAATCAGGGGGTGAAAGACCTTTCTCACTGTCTTCTTCTAAAATCTGCTTTTCAAATAAAAATAGGTAATAAAAAGCATGGGGAAAAAAAACAAAAAAAGGAGTAGAAATGTATAAGAAAAATAAGACTAAGCCTCATTTCCAATAAGTAAACAGTGGCGACAACATATCTAAGTAGGAAGAATAAAAAGTTTTAGAAGTAGTGAGTTGTAATTATTTCTTTTAAAGAAAGACTCTGGAGCTTGGCACAGTAGCCTAGTGGCTAAATCCTTACCTTGCAACCACCGGGATCCCATATAGGCACTGGTTCGTGTCCTAGCTGATCCACTTTCCAGGAAGTGGCCTAGGAAAGCAGTAGAGGACGGCCCAAAGCCTTGAGACTCTGCACCCATGTGGGAGACCCAGAAGAGGTTCCTGGCTTCACATGGCTTAGCTCCAGCCATTGCAGCCACTTTTGGGAGTGAATCAACAGATGGAAAGATCTTTCTCTCTGTATCTCGTTCTCTCTGTAAATCTGCTATTCCGATAAAAATAAGTCTTTAAAAAATTCTGAAGAACATATAGTAGATGGAAATACCATTTAATTTAATGCCCATGTGGGCCATCCTATTTCTATAGTAATTTACTGAAACAATACTATGTTTTGAAGACACAATTCTTGCCAATCACCTCAGAGTAATATGTCCAACATAAAGGGCCACAAAGTAGAAGGCAAAACACTGGGCTTTAGGGCCCCCACATATTCCTGTAAGTCAGCAACACGCTGGTTCTGGGACTCAGCCTACACTGACAGTGAACTGAGGTATTCTCTGAAGCGACCAGATTTTCTGTTTCTTGTGGCACATTCACAAAGGCCTTCCTGTTGCAATATGACACACAATAGGAAACCTTTTTAATACGTTTCCAAGCACCAAAACAAAACGTTCCAGATTACACACACACACACACTTATTTACACTCAATAGAGGGGAGGGAAGAGAAGAAATGTAAGATAAAATCAAAGTGTGAAGTGACAAGCTCATATCCAAATCAGAACTGCCTGAAGACCAGCTGATGCTAAGACTTCTGGAATCAGAGACTGAGTCCCACATGCCTCCCAAGGTGAACCAGCTGAGCCTCAGCACCTTGGAGGTTGCTAAAAGAGACCCAGCCCAGTTCCACCACCAAAATCCAGAACAAAAGAAAGGCAAATTTCTGCTGGAAAATTCTCAATTTAAACCTTCAGTATTTCTATAAATAAAATGTAATCCTGTCTAAATTCGCAAATGACACTTCACAAAACACAAAACAAACTGAAGTGGGAGTTGGCAGAATAATAAACAGTAGGCTCCCACCTTCAGTCTTCAAATACTCTACATCTCAAGAGGCTCATGCATAAGTTCCGGAATTTAAAACTTAGCAAATACGAAAGGCCAGGACAACTTGCAAACCACAAAGAGGACATTTAGGAATATAATAGATATAAATGGATTAAAATTAAAACATTGAATGAGTTCAGCCACAACTGTACATTACTGAAGAATCACTAATAATAGTTCTAAAAAGAAGCAAGCAGAATACAAGGAAGAGAATGTTAAAAAGCTATTTGGAGGAACAAGCACAAAATAAAGACTGAATGCAAGTCTAATAGAAGGCCTAGAAGGAGAGAATTGAGAATGAATAAAAAAAGAATTTGGAGGGCCCAGCATGGTAGCCTATCAGCTGAAGTCCTAGCCACGCATGCACCCTGGGGGATCCCATATGGGCACCAGTTCTAATCCCAGCAGCCCCACTTCCCATCCAGCTCTCTGCTTGTGGTCTGGGAAAGCAGTCCAGGATGGCCCAAGACCTTGGGACCCTGCACATGTGTGGGAGGCTGGGAGGTATCTCCTGGCTCCTGGCTTTGGATCAGCAAAGCTCCAGCCATTGCAGCCGCTTAAGGAGTGAATCAATGGATGGAAGATCTTCTGTCTCTCCTCCTCTCTGTATAACTGATTGTCCAATAAAAATTTTAAAATAAGCAAATCTTTAAAGAAAAAAGAATTTTGAGCCATAACTGCAAAGATTATTTCCAGAACTAATGAAAGACACTAATCCAAAGAAGCAGGAAACATAAATATCCCAAAGAGAAGAGCTGAAGTGTTCTTCTGGACATGCTAACGCAATACGGCATGACCTCAAAAGCAATTACAAAACAGTTGGTCCTGATTTGTACTGATTCAACTTTGGAATTTTCAACTTTATAAAAGTACACCTGTGCAACACAGGCAAATTCTTTAAAACAGAGCCTAATTACAGGCTAACGCAAGTATTTTCAACATGTCTAAGTTAAACTGGGTTATGCTAGGATTACCAGCAGATTCAGGGAATTAAGCACACTTTTGATTTTTGATTTTTTTTTTTTTTTACATTTTCAACTTACAATTGGAACATAAGCCATCATACTAGGAATGGGAGTATTATAAAAGCAGATAGAAAGATGCCAGTAACTAGACTGACAACAGATTTCTTAACAGTGATAACGCAGAAATCAGCTATTTCTAGGAAAAGATAGCTATTAACTAAGCAGTCTATAAGCTATTTTGGAAGAATCAGAATGAAATAATTTCTTAAAGACAAAAACAGAGTCTACCATCAGAATTTCACTGAAAGAATTTCTAAGTACTTTCCTTTAGGAAATAGGAACATGAACTCAAGCAATGTGTAGCCTGCAAGGAGCAGAACATTGGTTAATATGTACCAAACTATAAAGATCTTTTCAATTACTTCTGTAATATGAAACTAATATCTATAAGGTGATGGTATAAGAAGTCAGTTGGTCCTGATTTGCAGTGGTTCAACTTTGTATTTTTCAACTTTATAAAAGTACCCCTATGCAACACAGGCAAAATTATCTAGCACAGAGCCTAATTATAGGTTAATGCCAGTATTTTCAACACACTTGGGTCTAAAATAAACTTTATGTAAAAACTACAGACTTTTAAAATATTTTTTACATCCAAATATGCTGACCTTTTTATTCTCTTTTTCCTTCATCTTTTGTGATACACCCTTGTAAAATTCAGGAGAGGGTGCCAGTGACCATTTTTTAAGTACCCCACTGTGCTAGTGCTGTTTGGAAAGAGTATTGATTCTGCTCAACTTAATTCACTGTGAAGGAGATGGGAACAGGGTCATCATTAGTGTGGCCTTGCATCCTGATTCTCTGGCTACTTGGTTCCCATTCAAACCCATCCCATGTCCACTTTTCCTCGGCAAACAGGGAGGTCCTAACAAAAAAAAAAACTCCTCAGAGGAGTCTCAACTCCGGGAAGCAAGGAGACAAAGAGCAAACAGAAAGTCCTTGAACAAAGACATATTCCAGGTGGAGCAGAAACCCAGAGTAGGCTGTGTTTCCCAACCTGCGGGCTGAGTGTGGTTTCGTTTGTGGAGGGCTTTGCTGGGGTTGGGCATCGTTTGGCTTTTGCAACCAGGTTTCAATATCAGTGATATACAAATTTAACTGCACTGAAGGAGGACATGCTCAAGCTCCTGATTTGTCAAAGTGAGAGGCTTCAGATGGAGAGGATGAGGTGATGTGAACGTTTATATTTAGCAGGGAAAGCCCAACTGCCTTTTGGAACTCTTCTGTCAGATTCAGTCTCATCACACTAACCCCCACACCTATTCTCTTCTTATCAAAAATTAAGGCCAAAGCAAAATGGTCCTTCAGACATTTTCTTATAACCTGGACTGATTGTTTGAGGCTGCACCCCAAGACAATTACTCAAGTAAGCATCTTGGCACAATGAAAAGGAAGTGAGAAGAGCTGGGGAGAGGTAACTCTAATTGGACTCCTAAATCATGGGATTTGGGCTTCTTGTTATATATCCTAAAGCAAACAAGGAGAAGGGTAAGTTGGCAGGAGGGAAATTTTATAACACATTGAAATGCCAGTTCCAAATTATTTATAATTTCCACCTCTGACTAACTCCATCATAAAAATTAGTGAGCAGTGACCTTAATAAATAACTGTCCTGTTACTCCAATTTCAAAAGCATCAGAAGTAATTTAGTCTCATTGCTAAGGAGAAAGGTGTTGCCTAGAATGCCGGGATATATGCACACCTGTATATGACCTCTCAATTACGTAATGGGTTTTATAACTCCTGTGTAGGGTCTCAGGACGGGGCGTCTCATGCCTGGATTCCGGACGGCCGCCATGGGCACATGGTGAGCCGTCCTCCCCGGGCCTGCTGGGTTCCAGAGGCTGCTTCCTTTGGGGTGAGTAGACCGAGGGGGGAGGCCTCTGGGACCCGGCAGGTCCGGCACCCAGCCACCGCCCTCATTGGGCGGTGAAGGGGATTTGGGAGGGGCGCGACCTTGGGCCTGGGAATTTTAAACCTCCAGCAGCCTCCCGGCGGCTGGCGGGTCTCAGGACGGGGCGTCTCATGCCTGGATTCCGGACGGCCGCCATGGGCACATGGTGAGCCGTCCTCCCCGGGCCTGCTGGGTTCCAGAGGCTGCTTCCTTTGGGGTGAGTAGACCGAGGGGGGAGGCCTCTGGGACCCGGCAGGTCCGGCACCCAGCCACCGCCCTCATTGGGCGGTGAAGGGGATTTGGGAGGGGCGCGACCTTGGGCCTGGGAATTTTAAACCTCCAGCAGCCTCCCGGCGGCTGGCGGGTCTCAGGACGGGGCGTCTCATGCCTGGATTCCGGACGGCCGCCATGGGCACATGGTGAGCCGTCCTCCCCGGGCCTGCTGGGTTCCAGAGGCTGCTTCCTTTGGGGTGAGTAGACCGAGGGGGGAGGCCTCTGGGACCCGGCAGGTCCGGCACCCAGCCACCGCCCTCATTGGGCGGTGAAGGGGATTTGGGAGGGGCGCGACCTTGGGCCTGGGAATTTTAAACCTCCAGCAGCCTCCCGGCGGCTGGCGGGTCTCAGGACGGGGCGTCTCATGCCTGGATTCCGGACGGCCGCCATGGGCACATGGTGAGCCGTCCTCCCCGGGCCTGCTGGGTTCCAGAGGCTGCTTCCTTTGGGGTGAGTAGACCGAGGGGGGAGGCCTCTGGGACCCGGCAGGTCCGGCACCCAGCCACCGCCCTCATTGGGCGGTGAAGGGGATTTGGGAGGGGCGCGACCTTGGGCCTGGGAATTTTAAACCTCCAGCAGCCTCCCGGCGGCTGGCGGGTCTCAGGACGGGGCGTCTCATGCCTGGATTCCGGACGGCCGCCATGGGCACATGGTGAGCCGTCCTCCCCGGGCCTGCTGGGTTCCAGAGGCTGCTTCCTTTGGGGTGAGTAGACCGAGGGGGGAGGCCTCTGGGACCCGGCAGGTCCGGCACCCAGCCACCGCCCTCATTGGGCGGTGAAGGGGATTTGGGAGGGGCGCGACCTTGGGCCTGGGAATTTTAAACCTCCAGCAGCCTCCCGGCGGCTGGCGGGTCTCAGGACGGGGCGTCTCATGCCTGGATTCCGGACGGCCGCCATGGGCACATGGTGAGCCGTCCTCCCCGGGCCTGCTGGGTTCCAGAGGCTGCTTCCTTTGGGGTGAGTAGACCGAGGGGGGAGGCCTCTGGGACCCGGCAGGTCCGGCACCCAGCCACCGCCCTCATTGGGCGGTGAAGGGGATTTGGGAGGGGCGCGACCTTGGGCCTGGGAATTTTAAACCTCCAGCAGCCTCCCGGCGGCTGGCGGGTCTCAGGACGGGGCGTCTCATGCCTGGATTCCGGACGGCCGCCATGGGCACATGGTGAGCCGTCCTCCCCGGGCCTGCTGGGTTCCAGAGGCTGCTTCCTTTGGGGTGAGTAGACCGAGGGGGGAGGCCTCTGGGACCCGGCAGGTCCGGCACCCAGCCACCGCCCTCATTGGGCGGTGAAGGGGATTTGGGAGGGGCGCGACCTTGGGCCTGGGAATTTTAAACCTCCAGCAGCCTCCCGGCGGCTGGCGGGTCTCAGGACGGGGCGTCTCATGCCTGGATTCCGGACGGCCGCCATGGGCACATGGTGAGCCGTCCTCCCCGGGCCTGCTGGGTTCCAGAGGCTGCTTCCTTTGGGGTGAGTAGACCGAGGGGGGAGGCCTCTGGGACCCGGCAGGTCCGGCACCCAGCCACCGCCCTCATTGGGCGGTGAAGGGGATTTGGGAGGGGCGCGACCTTGGGCCTGGGAATTTTAAACCTCCAGCAGCCTCCCGGCGGCTGGCGGGTCTCAGGACGGGGCGTCTCATGCCTGGATTCCGGACGGCCGCCATGGGCACATGGTGAGCCGTCCTCCCCGGGCCTGCTGGGTTCCAGAGGCTGCTTCCTTTGGGGTGAGTAGACCGAGGGGGGAGGCCTCTGGGACCCGGCAGGTCCGGCACCCAGCCACCGCCCTCATTGGGCGGTGAAGGGGATTTGGGAGGGGCGCGACCTTGGGCCTGGGAATTTTAAACCTCCAGCAGCCTCCCGGCGGCTGGCGGGTCTCAGGACGGGGCGTCTCATGCCTGGATTCCGGACGGCCGCCATGGGCACATGGTGAGCCGTCCTCCCCGGGCCTGCTGGGTTCCAGAGGCTGCTTCCTTTGGGGTGAGTAGACCGAGGGGGGAGGCCTCTGGGACCCGGCAGGTCCGGCACCCAGCCACCGCCCTCATTGGGCGGTGAAGGGGATTTGGGAGGGGCGCGACCTTGGGCCTGGGAATTTTAAACCTCCAGCAGCCTCCCGGCGGCTGGCGGGTCTCAGGACGGGGCGTCTCATGCCTGGATTCCGGACGGCCGCCATGGGCACATGGTGAGCCGTCCTCCCCGGGCCTGCTGGGTTCCAGAGGCTGCTTCCTTTGGGGTGAGTAGACCGAGGGGGGAGGCCTCTGGGACCCGGCAGGTCCGGCACCCAGCCACCGCCCTCATTGGGCGGTGAAGGGGATTTGGGAGGGGCGCGACCTTGGGCCTGGGAATTTTAAACCTCCAGCAGCCTCCCGGCGGCTGGCGGGTCTCAGGACGGGGCGTCTCATGCCTGGATTCCGGACGGCCGCCATGGGCACATGGTGAGCCGTCCTCCCCGGGCCTGCTGGGTTCCAGAGGCTGCTTCCTTTGGGGTGAGTAGACCGAGGGGGGAGGCCTCTGGGACCCGGCAGGTCCGGCACCCAGCCACCGCCCTCATTGGGCGGTGAAGGGGATTTGGGAGGGGCGCGACCTTGGGCCTGGGAATTTTAAACCTCCAGCAGCCTCCCGGCGGCTGGCGGGTCTCAGGACGGGGCGTCTCATGCCTGGATTCCGGACGGCCGCCATGGGCACATGGTGAGCCGTCCTCCCCGGGCCTGCTGGGTTCCAGAGGCTGCTTCCTTTGGGGTGAGTAGACCGAGGGGGGAGGCCTCTGGGACCCGGCAGGTCCGGCACCCAGCCACCGCCCTCATTGGGCGGTGAAGGGGATTTGGGAGGGGCGCGACCTTGGGCCTGGGAATTTTAAACCTCCAGCAGCCTCCCGGCGGCTGGCGGGTCTCAGGACGGGGCGTCTCATGCCTGGATTCCGGACGGCCGCCATGGGCACATGGTGAGCCGTCCTCCCCGGGCCTGCTGGGTTCCAGAGGCTGCTTCCTTTGGGGTGAGTAGACCGAGGGGGGAGGCCTCTGGGACCCGGCAGGTCCGGCACCCAGCCACCGCCCTCATTGGGCGGTGAAGGGGATTTGGGAGGGGCGCGACCTTGGGCCTGGGAATTTTAAACCTCCAGCAGCCTCCCGGCGGCTGGCGGGTCTCAGGACGGGGCGTCTCATGCCTGGATTCCGGACGGCCGCCATGGGCACATGGTGAGCCGTCCTCCCCGGGCCTGCTGGGTTCCAGAGGCTGCTTCCTTTGGGGTGAGTAGACCGAGGGGGGAGGCCTCTGGGACCCGGCAGGTCCGGCACCCAGCCACCGCCCTCATTGGGCGGTGAAGGGGATTTGGGAGGGGCGCGACCTTGGGCCTGGGAATTTTAAACCTCCAGCAGCCTCCCGGCGGCTGGCGGGTCTCAGGACGGGGCGTCTCATGCCTGGATTCCGGACGGCCGCCATGGGCACATGGTGAGCCGTCCTCCCCGGGCCTGCTGGGTTCCAGAGGCTGCTTCCTTTGGGGTGAGTAGACCGAGGGGGGAGGCCTCTGGGACCCGGCAGGTCCGGCACCCAGCCACCGCCCTCATTGGGCGGTGAAGGGGATTTGGGAGGGGCGCGACCTTGGGCCTGGGAATTTTAAACCTCCAGCAGCCTCCCGGCGGCTGGCGGGTCTCAGGACGGGGCGTCTCATGCCTGGATTCCGGACGGCCGCCATGGGCACATGGTGAGCCGTCCTCCCCGGGCCTGCTGGGTTCCAGAGGCTGCTTCCTTTGGGGTGAGTAGACCGAGGGGGGAGGCCTCTGGGACCCGGCAGGTCCGGCACCCAGCCACCGCCCTCATTGGGCGGTGAAGGGGATTTGGGAGGGGCGCGACCTTGGGCCTGGGAATTTTAAACCTCCAGCAGCCTCCCGGCGGCTGGCGGGTCTCAGGACGGGGCGTCTCATGCCTGGATTCCGGACGGCCGCCATGGGCACATGGTGAGCCGTCCTCCCCGGGCCTGCTGGGTTCCAGAGGCTGCTTCCTTTGGGGTGAGTAGACCGAGGGGGGAGGCCTCTGGGACCCGGCAGGTCCGGCACCCAGCCACCGCCCTCATTGGGCGGTGAAGGGGATTTGGGAGGGGCGCGACCTTGGGCCTGGGAATTTTAAACCTCCAGCAGCCTCCCGGCGGCTGGCGGGTCTCAGGACGGGGCGTCTCATGCCTGGATTCCGGACGGCCGCCATGGGCACATGGTGAGCCGTCCTCCCCGGGCCTGCTGGGTTCCAGAGGCTGCTTCCTTTGGGGTGAGTAGACCGAGGGGGGAGGCCTCTGGGACCCGGCAGGTCCGGCACCCAGCCACCGCCCTCATTGGGCGGTGAAGGGGATTTGGGAGGGGCGCGACCTTGGGCCTGGGAATTTTAAACCTCCAGCAGCCTCCCGGCGGCTGGCGGGTCTCAGGACGGGGCGTCTCATGCCTGGATTCCGGACGGCCGCCATGGGCACATGGTGAGCCGTCCTCCCCGGGCCTGCTGGGTTCCAGAGGCTGCTTCCTTTGGGGTGAGTAGACCGAGGGGGGAGGCCTCTGGGACCCGGCAGGTCCGGCACCCAGCCACCGCCCTCATTGGGCGGTGAAGGGGATTTGGGAGGGGCGCGACCTTGGGCCTGGGAATTTTAAACCTCCAGCAGCCTCCCGGCGGCTGGCGGGTCTCAGGACGGGGCGTCTCATGCCTGGATTCCGGACGGCCGCCATGGGCACATGGTGAGCCGTCCTCCCCGGGCCTGCTGGGTTCCAGAGGCTGCTTCCTTTGGGGTGAGTAGACCGAGGGGGGAGGCCTCTGGGACCCGGCAGGTCCGGCACCCAGCCACCGCCCTCATTGGGCGGTGAAGGGGATTTGGGAGGGGCGCGACCTTGGGCCTGGGAATTTTAAACCTCCAGCAGCCTCCCGGCGGCTGGCGGGTCTCAGGACGGGGCGTCTCATGCCTGGATTCCGGACGGCCGCCATGGGCACATGGTGAGCCGTCCTCCCCGGGCCTGCTGGGTTCCAGAGGCTGCTTCCTTTGGGGTGAGTAGACCGAGGGGGGAGGCCTCTGGGACCCGGCAGGTCCGGCACCCAGCCACCGCCCTCATTGGGCGGTGAAGGGGATTTGGGAGGGGCGCGACCTTGGGCCTGGGAATTTTAAACCTCCAGCAGCCTCCCGGCGGCTGGCGGGTCTCAGGACGGGGCGTCTCATGCCTGGATTCCGGACGGCCGCCATGGGCACATGGTGAGCCGTCCTCCCCGGGCCTGCTGGGTTCCAGAGGCTGCTTCCTTTGGGGTGAGTAGACCGAGGGGGGAGGCCTCTGGGACCCGGCAGGTCCGGCACCCAGCCACCGCCCTCATTGGGCGGTGAAGGGGATTTGGGAGGGGCGCGACCTTGGGCCTGGGAATTTTAAACCTCCAGCAGCCTCCCGGCGGCTGGCGGGTCTCAGGACGGGGCGTCTCATGCCTGGATTCCGGACGGCCGCCATGGGCACATGGTGAGCCGTCCTCCCCGGGCCTGCTGGGTTCCAGAGGCTGCTTCCTTTGGGGTGAGTAGACCGAGGGGGGAGGCCTCTGGGACCCGGCAGGTCCGGCACCCAGCCACCGCCCTCATTGGGCGGTGAAGGGGATTTGGGAGGGGCGCGACCTTGGGCCTGGGAATTTTAAACCTCCAGCAGCCTCCCGGCGGCTGGCGGGTCTCAGGACGGGGCGTCTCATGCCTGGATTCCGGACGGCCGCCATGGGCACATGGTGAGCCGTCCTCCCCGGGCCTGCTGGGTTCCAGAGGCTGCTTCCTTTGGGGTGAGTAGACCGAGGGGGGAGGCCTCTGGGACCCGGCAGGTCCGGCACCCAGCCACCGCCCTCATTGGGCGGTGAAGGGGATTTGGGAGGGGCGCGACCTTGGGCCTGGGAATTTTAAACCTCCAGCAGCCTCCCGGCGGCTGGCGGGTCTCAGGACGGGGCGTCTCATGCCTGGATTCCGGACGGCCGCCATGGGCACATGGTGAGCCGTCCTCCCGGGCGGCCAGTGCGCCATTGGTGCCAGGCTCCGCCTGCTGGCCGCCCGGCTGGGGAGCTCTGGGGATTTGGTTCTTTGATTCGCTGCTTAATTAGCTCCAGGTTGAACCCATTGTGATTCTCGGACCTCAAACAGGCAGTAACTCTTTCCTTGTAAAAGTTGTAATCACTAATAATGCTGGGCACCAAATACCAGTCCATGCAGAAGCCTGGGCTTGGGGCTTGTCCTGCAAAAGTAGCTCCAACGGCTGGCTAATGTGTCAACTGGTAGGGAACAGAGCAGATCTGGTACGAATGAGCAAACCTTAGCCCACAAGTAAAACTAGAAACCAGGAGGGAGCAAAGGTCATGCCAGGCTAGGCTCTTGTACCTACTGGTCTGCAGGAGCCAGGGACACGAAGCCACAGTGTCTAAGGCAGAGGTCGGGACAGGTGAGGAGCTGTGCCAAGCTGAGTCAGAGCAACCACTGGCATGCGAGTGATCTATGGCTGGGAACAGACTCGGTTGGGGAGCAAAGGGGACAACCCTAGCTGGGCTGAGGTTCCCACAAAGAGGTGCATGGCCTGGAAGGGGGGCTGCGTTCTGATCTGGATACAGTTGTAGTCTCCCTTGGCACAAGTGTGGACTGGGATTGGATGCACCGAACCGGGCTGGACCCCGACTCCCCCTGGTGTTCTGGAGGACCAGGGCAGATGTGTGATAGACTAGGCAAGGTCTCAAACCCCTACTGAGCCATGTGTGAGCCATACGTAGGTATGGACAAACCATGGCTGGGCCGGAACATCCAACAGCAAGAACCAGATTGGGTGGAAGGCCAGTCAGGAAAAGCCACAGTTCCTGCTATGACAGGAGGTGGACTGAGTATGGTTGGCTCATGGACCCACTGGTAAGCGTGTAACCTGGCATTGGGAGAGGTTCTGATGGAGGAGCCTGGGCAACTCCTCTGGCAGGACACAGACCCGACAGGTCAGCGCAAGAAACATGATAGGAAACAGCCCAGAAAAGGCCATGGAAAGCTACCCACTGGCATACACTTGGCAGACGTGGGGGCAAGACCAGGCTGAATCTGTCCACGTCATCCACTGGCAAATCCAGGCACCAGTGTGGGTTGACCCAGGTTCGGTCGCAACAAAGACTAGTGCACAATATGGAATGCCGAGGTGAGGTTGCCTGTACCAGAGGGGACCGCAGCGTCCAACCAGCCTGAGAACAAGAAAGGAAGTAGGCAGAGCCAGCAGGGGAATAAGGGAGGGTTCCTTTGCAGGATAGCTACTTCCGCAGGAGAGCATGGGCTGGGATGGGGGCAGACCAGACTAGGCAGAGCTACCACACCTGCGTGCCTCATGTGGACTAGATCAGGGAAAAGCCGAGCTGGGCTGATTATTCCTACTGGTGCAAACAGAATTAAAGTGGGCGAGGTTTAGTTGGGCAGCAGTAACTGGAATCTGGGAGTGGGAGAGGCCTGGGAGGGTAATAGTGGGCTCATCCCTCTTGGGTTACCACTTCCACGGGAGGACATAAAACTAAACAGTGGCTGGGGTGGAATGGGGTGTGGGACAGACTGGATTACTGCTACACTTACTGGCAAACCAGGGTAGGGGCGGTCCTGGTGGGGGTTATTGTGGGTCGCTCCAACTAGGCTGCAGCTCCCACTGGTTTAGGTGAGGGCCAAATATGTGCGGGGCAGAACCAGGCTGGACCGCAACACCCATTGGTTCCAGTGGAAGTCGGGAGTGAAAACAGAACCAACCCAGCAATTACAACCACCAGCTGATTGGAGCGATGGACGGTGCCTGGCCCTGTACTTGTTAGCACATACAAGAAGTTTCTTTGGAGATCTTCCTAATCTAAATGCTGGACTCAGAACCCTAACGAAGAAAAGAGAGAAGACAGAACAGGTCAACCAACCATCTCAGCTATGATGGACTATGTGAATCAGTGGATTTTTCAAAGACCTCATAGTGCTTGGAGTGGCAAGATTGACAGCGATTCATAACTGTTGCAATATCAAAACCACTCGAGGAAGAACCTCAGAGCATGCCCTACACCCGGGACTTGGGGAGGGTGGGAAATTGGGTGGGCCTTCTCCCTTAATACCCCCCTTTTTAACATGAAGGTAACAATATGGAAAACATACTAGTATTATCCACTTTCCTGTAGCCCTTGAACCTTCTTACTCTAACTAAGTATGTGAAGAATGTCAAAATTAATTTTATTAATAAAAAAAAAAATAACTCCTGTGTAAAGGACAGACCCATACACACTGAGGACCAAATATTCTATTACACATGCATACATTCTATTATACATATTCTATTATTACCCTGAGTCTTGATATGTGTTATCTATTTTATATACACAGACATAATGTTCTCTGCTCAATGGAAAAATCACCTTTGGAAATTACAAGGTAGTTTGTCTCCAGCTCCAAAATATATTACACATTAGTGTCCCCAAAGTGTCAACTTCATAAGTTACACTCCATGAGTGGCAGCAAAGTGAGGATTTACAAGGAAGAGACTTTAAAAACTATTTTCAGGGCCCGGCGTGGTGGTGCAAGTGGTTAAGGTTCTCGCCTTGCACACCCGGGATCCCATATGGGTGCCGGTTCTATCCCAGCAGCCCTGCTTCCCTTCCGGCTCCCTGCCTGTGGCCTGGGAAAGCAGTCGAGGAAGGCCCAAGGCTTTGGGACCCTGCACCCGCGTGGGAGACCCGGAAGAGGCTCCTGGCTTCGGATCGACATAGCATTGGCCGTTGCACTCACTTGGGGAGTGAATCATCGGACGGAAGATCTTCCTCTCTGTCTCTCCTCTCTGTATATCTGCCTTTCCAATAAAAAAATAATAAAAATAAATCTTTTAAAAAAACTATTTTCAACAATAAATACATCAGAAAATTAAGGAGAAAGGTGCTGTGGCACAGCACGTTAAGCTACCACTTAGGACATCTGCATTCAATGCCAGAGTGCCTAGGATCAAGTCCTGCTTCAGGTTCCAGTCCAGTTACCTACCAATGACACTGGTGGCAGCTAATGGTGGTTCAAGCATTTGCGTTCCTGCCACTGATGTGGGAGATCAGATGGAGTTACTGGTTCCTGACTCCTGGCTTCTGACTCTAGCCTGGCCCACCCTATCTGTTGTGGGCATTTGAGAAGTACAAACTGCAAATGAACAGCAAGATCATCTCCCTCAAATATACAGATCTTGTTGATTATTTTTTTTTGTTATACAGAAGCTTTTTCCTTTGATATGATTCCATTTGTGAATTTTTACTTATGATACTTGTAATAGCAGCAATCCCGAAATTAACCACATTTACTTAACATGTTAATGACATTTTGCTGTCCAAGGAAGAGCGTGTGTGATAGTGATCAGGGTAGCATAGGTCCTCCTGGAAGTTTACTTCCAGGTTTAACATGATTATCAGGACTGAGTACAAGAGACCCCAGTACCCTGCCAAGTAGACACTCCATCCAAGAATGACTGGAACACAGTCTGCACAGACAGTCAACACCTGCCATGATGAGCTACCTGCCACCACAGAGGCATCCTCGAGAAACTCCTGATTAAGAAAAACTCAGATTGCACATTCCTGTGACCCTCAGGAAGATTTCAACCCACCTTTTCAAAAGGACTTCTGATAAGTAACCCCTTGCTCCATTCCTGTGTCATCCACTCAAATGCCAAAAAAAAAAAAAAAAAAAAAAACAACAACAAAAAAAAACAAGCTGCTGTTAACAAGCTTCTCTTGCAGGGCTAGGAGTGTCTCAGTTTCCCATTTCTCCCCCACCACCTTGAGATTCCTTACCTAGAGAACACTGAGCCCAAACTCAGCTAGAAGAAGCCATGGAGGAGAATGACATCCCTTTTCCTTTACATATAACAAAAGGGAGGAATTTGAGGAGTGACTCAAACATTGGCCCTGAAAGCATCAAATGGTCCCCACCATTTTGAACTCAGTACTATTTTAGAATATCTGCTTCCCCTGGGTCAGCTTCCTTAAGATTCACATGTCTTTCAGGTTAAGTTTTGTTGTCTGCCAGTCCACTGTATCTTTGTAACCCTGTTCCTATTATCCTCTGTAACCTCATGGCACCATACCTGACAACCCCACCCACCAATCCCTCACAGCCCCTCCCCCTAATCTCCCACCTACCAATCCCAGGAGGCTCTGACATTCCTATTCACCAAACACTCACAGCAGCCCTCCCATCCACTTCTTCTTCTTCCTCTCTCCCCCTGCATGTGCTGTGGCTTCCCTACCTGGCTCTCCCCATTCTCCGTCATCTTGACCCTATCCCCTGCCCTGGCAGCCCCCTCCTGCTATCATGGCAGGAGACATCTCTCTTCTCTCTCCCTCCTTCTGCCTCTGCTCCCATTCCTACCCTGCTGGAATAAAAGAACCTCCTAGGTACTTTGTGCTTCTAGTATTTTGGCTTACAGTGGCAAACTTACCCCAAAAAGAGGACGTGATTGCACCTAAGAGGTAACAATGACCATTGGATTATCCTACTACCAGCCCTCCTGCAGCTGCTATAAAACTCTTCTTCAGTCTGCTCAGCAGGCAAAGACCATGCTTTGGGATCAAAGTAAGGTCTCCCCAGTTTTTGCTGAAGAATGTTCCGCACTGAAAGATGTTATTGACACTATTGCACACATGAATCTAAATGCAGATGTACTGCCATTGGCATTGAAGCCACATCATAGTGCTCACTGAGGATATAGTGACTCCAGAATATGTCTAGGTTAAAATTGTATGCTCTCTAAATGAAAACAACATTTTAGCATGTGTATAGAAGACTCAAAGCATCAAAGCCCATAAATGTTCCAAGGCTCTCAGTCCTCAGTGGTGAACCAGTAGTGGGCTGACTGGTGCCTACATTCTTACACAAACAACCTACCTCACCTGTGCATTTGAAACTAGAACCATGCTTGGATCAAAACATTCAGGAATGAGTCACAGAACAAAGAGGGAAGGACTCACATTGGCAGGGAACGGATTCACTCTAGCTAAATTCAAAGAGGTGACCAACTACCAATATGCAGACAGAAACAGCATATGGCCAGACACCCAGTTAGTTATTCAGCAGGCTAGGCCTTTCACAATTTTGGGGCCTTGGGATGTTCTGAGGGATAGGGGAGTTTGGAGAATTGGGGGGAGACGAACCTGGCTAGAATAGCTTCTCATGGGCATTTTCAATCTTGATAGATCTTGCCCCCTAGGCAGTTGGAAGGAAATGCAGGAAGGCTAGATGGATCTTACTGAAATGCAGTGTTCAAAGTTTCTGGAAAGGCTGCATTTGTTCCCTGCTTTGGGGAAGTACAGTGGCTTCCAAGCCAAATGCAAAAGACTAAGCTTGCCTCACAGAAATGTGATACAGAGGTCCCAGAGGAGACTGCATTTGGGAATTCTTATGGTTGCAAGAGCAGACTTGTGTCCTTGTCCTGTCTGTGAAGTTAAGAACTGGAAAAGCAATATAACGGCTATTACAAGAAATGCAATCAGGGAATGGCCCTCTGCCCTGTGCTGGCATTCCATGTGGACACCCGTGTGTGTCCTTTTGGCTGCTCCACTTCCCATCCAGCTCCCTGTTTGTAACCTGGGAAAGCAGCAGCAGATGGCCCATAAAAAGCTCTGTATTCCCAGTCTCAGGTCAGATCAGCTACAGCCATTATGGCCATTGCAACAATGAACCAGCAGAGGATCATCTCTCTACCTCTCCTTCTCTAAGTCTTTCCAATAAAAAATGTAAATGACTATTTTTATTTAAATGCAATCAGAGTGGCCTGAGATGACAACAACTCTGCTAGTGAGCAGTCTCAGAAATCTTGGACAGGATCTCCTCCTGGCACTGCTTTAGCACCAGTCCCCTGCTCTCTCACTAGGGATTCATTCTCCTAAACCAGGAAATACAGTATCTGAGACCTTTCTGAGGGAGACATGTGATCCCAATTTTTGACATTCTACAAAGTGGGCCCCATCCTGCTTTTGAAGGGATTTGAGTTTGGAGTTTTGCCAATTGCTTCTTCCAACTCTCCCAGCCCTAGATCCACTGGCTTCCCCCACTTTATGTTCCAGGAGGGTGAACCCTGAAGACAGCGTTATCCAAGTTCTTGAGCCCTGGTGTTTGCAGTTGAATTCCCTGACAAAAGATTGGAAGGAAAGGGAAAATGAGGTTGAGTGTTCTTACCTACTCCCCACATTCTTAAATTCAGTCCCTGGTGGAGTCTGCAGTCCCTCTCGCCCCAGCTGCAGTAGGCTCTGCTTCCTCCAGGGCTGCAGCTGGAAGCGCTCACAAAACTCCATTTCCTTCCATTATCCTTGCAGCCCAGGGCTGGTCATGCCATCTCACTGCTGCAGTATTTGCTCTTTAGCCCTACACACATTTCTGTAGGTCACCCTTCTTTATATCCTCTTCATTTGAACCAATGAAGTGAATCATGTCCCACTGGGACCATTTCAGATCGAATCATCAATGTTGATTTGTCCAGTCAGTTCTACCTAAACTCTAAAATGCAGATTTGACACTTTAAAACATCAGCGATTTGAGAAAGAAGAATTAGCATTGGAGAAACAAAATAAAATGCTCAGGTAATAAAAACAGCTTGACCCTCTAAATCCACTAAAAAAAAAATACCTTAGGATATTTTTTAAAGCTATATTCTTGAAGAAGTTTATTATTATCCATAGCAGAGGAAAAATGTCTTAAGATTTATTCATTTATTTAAAAGAAGAATGATGAGACACAGAAACAGGTCCATTTACTCCCCAAATGCTGACAACAGTTGGGTCTGAGCCAGGCCATACACAGGAACCCAGAAATCCATCAGGATCACCCACGTGGTTCTTAGAGACCCAAGTACTAGGGACCTGATCTGCAGCCTTCCCAGGTATAGACACAGGAAGCTGGTTTGGAAGCAGAGTAGCTGAGGTTCAAACTGACACTTCAATGTGGCATCCCAAACCTGGGCTCAACCCACTGCACCACAACACCCATCCCACACAGTAAATTTGAGAAACAATCTAAGTGTCTAACAGAGAAGGAATAAATTATGACCTATCAATTGGATGCACTGTGATGCTACCATGAAATATTGACACTTGTAAATAGCAGAAATAATTTATATTAATGACAATAAGTAAAACATTCAAATATGTGTCCAAATTTATTTTTTGCACACACCTTAAAAGTTAGGAAAAGTCTCAGAACTAAATCCCATGTTGGGGAACTCAAACAAGAGCTATGTATTTTCCTTCTAGAATATCCTTGAAAACATAAGGAGAGACATAATAAAAGCCATAATACCCAGACATTTCCTGGTTATAGCTAGAGACAGCAGAGACACCTTCTCAAAGATTACAGCTCCTCAAGACTATTTTCTGCCTCCCAATCAATAACGAGCCATAAGCAGGATATTGAATTCAGTCTCTCGTACTTCTACAGGAAGATGAATACTGGTTCACTCTCAAAAAAATGTGAAGTTAATAAAATATAACAGGACTGTAAAATAGTTTCTTGCTTTCATAGATGTGCCTCACTGTGTATACTATTTATGCTGACCCGGCTGCAGCAATTTAGAATCCAAGCATTTTCAGACAATTTGAGCCAGGCCGTGCTTGTGAGCTCTGTTTCAGAGATCACACTCTTTCATTAGGAAGTGGTAAGATGAACATCGTCATTTTGGGGGCCTTCACTGGAGGTTTTAAATTATGTTTCATGTGCCTCCTTAAAGAGATGCTATCTAGCAGAGTGATAACAGATTGATGGCCATGACCTTCTTCACATTCTTCTAACTCCTTTTAAAATGAAATCAAGGCTCTTGCTGCTGGTGTCTATGGGCTGAGTGCCAAAGAAATGTAATGAGGGCTACACATCATCACTCACCCTCAAGATCGTCATCCAAGTTCATCATTAATGTGGTAACATGACCAAAGAAAACATCAGGAAAAGGGAAAAATCCAAAAGAAGCAGTGTTGTCCATTCCGAAGGTCTATTTGCTTTGAGATGCCATATTAACGTTACAACAAAACAGACACAAAGCTCTTTATGCTTTAATTTTAAATATGATCTGATACCTTCTTGAATTATACCTTTTATCAAAGTTTCATAATCTAAAACATGCATTGGTCTAGAATATATATTAACTTGAAATATGGATATTCCTATCGACCAGACAAGCAGAAGATAATTTTCTTTAATTACACATTACTTCAATGTATTATCTGGACAGGCAGTTAACTGTTTTAACAGGTCAACGATTAATGGACAAGTGTTCTGCCATAAACTGAAGGAACAGACTATACATGATCCACTTTCCTAAGCTGAATAAGATTAATAACAATGAGACTTGTGCATTTATAAGGTACTTTTCCATTTCAAACTGTTTTAATATATGAGACTACTTTTTCCTGCACCTTTTTACCTTCACCAAATCCTTCCAATATACAACTCTACAGATTTTCAACTTTCTGATATTCAAACAGTACATGCAAGTGTGTGTGTGTGCTTATATCAGTGGAACACAGAGAATTGCAGTGGATTAATCACAGCTTTTGGAGGCAGATAAATCCAGGTTGAATTCCCAGCCCACCATTTACTACATGCATTGTAGGAATTACTGTAAAAATCAATTTTTTCATATTTAAAATTTTGATAATGCTCTTTAGGACTAAATGAGATTTGACTGATAAAGAGAGGCCACTACATACTCAGCACATAGCAAAAGCACTCAACAATTACTGCCACTTCCTCAACACAAACACACACACACACACACACACACACACACACACACACACACACACTACAATAGACAGAGAACAACAAGGAAAGCTTAGAACCAGACAGGAAACAGTCAGCGTGGACTCACACATACCTTACTAGGTAGGACACAAAGATTAGTTACTCCTCACTAAGGTATTGAAGATTTTTCTGCACACCCCTCCTAAAACTATTCTACACTTCAACTGTTGACAACAGAGTTGAGTTATAAGTCAGTTTAGATTATCCTAAAATCTGCCAAGTTCAGCAAAATTAGGCTTCAACACTATAAACTGCTAAATACCAAAATGAAAATAGACACGAGACAGCTGAATAGTACCCTATAGCCATTTTAAGGTATATAGAATCCAGTTGTATATAAACTAAAGTTGAAATCTGAATGAAGTAGTCACAGGATGTGGATAAGAACTTGCATTTTTAACATACTGGTTACTCAATACCATGTCAATTAATTCCATAATGTTGTAAATTGTTGTTGATGTTATGTTGTGGCTTTTCATTGGATGGGATGATATTTTGCCAGCTCTGCCTTCAGACCAGAGATGGTGTCCCCAAGAAACCATTAATTATATCTGGACAATAAGATATTGGACTCTATGCCTGGTATATGCTTGCAATTAAAGAATCTTGACTGAATTTGAACTGTAATACTGCAACAAGGTGAGGGAATCCACCATAGGGGACGGGTACCGGGGGCGGGGGGGGGGGAATCTCAGAGCCTATAAAACTGTCACATAATGCAATGTAATCTAAAAAGAAAAATTATTGCCACTTAATTAGCAACTGTTTATAACTTGTTTTCAACATTTTGTTGCCCATTACCTAACAGGCTTTATTCAGAAAATTTGGATTCAGAGATAAATGGTCAAAGTAGAACACAAAAACAGCAAAGTTAATACCAGAAAGTATCCCTGGAGGCACTACCTCTGCACACCCAGTAAGACACCTGCAAAAACTCACCATTTCTTTCCATTGAGTCTAAGATCAAGGGTACGTGGAGCAAGTCTCAGTTTTCATCACTTGGCATTCCTATATCCTAAGATTAAAAATGTATGTCTAGTCCAAGAATACTTCTTAAACAATGTTTAAAATTTGGTGGCAGCCTAATTTTGGTAGTTACCCCTTGGGGAGCCAACTTGAACTCAACACACACTGAAGCAGTGTTGGTTTAGTAATAGGTGCGAAAATGATGTATAGCACTTAAAGCAAAGGTTCTTGGATTTGCTGATGGAGGAAAAGTCAAGTGCTGTAGTCTGAGGATACTCAAGCAGTCCTATGAAGATTCCAAAAGAGAGACAATCTTTCCAGTATCCTACTGAGTCACATTAGAAGTAAATCCTCCATATTGTAGTACTATTCACAAAAGTTAAGACATGGAAACAACTTAGGTGTCCATTGCTGTATGAATAGAGCAAGTGAAATGTCTTATGTGGGCAGGTATTTGGCATAGCCAATTAAGCCATGGCTTGGGGTGCCTAAGTCCCATATTAGAGTGCCTCAACTGGATAAAATCTTTGCTTTTAATTCAACTTCCTGGTAATGTGCCAGGGCACCAGTACTAATGGCCCAAGCACTTGGGCTCCTAATATCCATGTAGGAGACCCAGATAGAGTTTCTGGCTCACCCTGGCTGTGAGCAGCCAGGTAGAAAGCCAGCAAACCAAGATAGAGATATAGATGTACAGAGGTTTCTCTCCTTCCCTCCTGTCACTCTACCCTTCAAGTAAATAAATTTTTATGAAGAGAGAAAAATGTGATGCCCCCTGATGCACACACACACAATGTGATATTAAGCCATAAAACATTTGTGGAAAAACGAATAGAGCTGAAGACCAGCATGGTAACAAACAAGCTCCATCTTTTTTTTTTTTTTCTTATATGAAGTAGCTTAAAAAATAGTAACAGTCAATGTGAACTTAAATAGTGATTACTAGTGGCTCAGAAGGGTGAGAGGAGGAGGATGGAGGAAGTATGGTAATAGGAATTAACAAACAGATTGAAGTAACAAGTTGTAGTGCTACACAGCACCATGGACAACTAGAGTTCAGAGGAATGCATGGTATACCATATAAAGAACTGAAATACAGCTGGTGGGGTGCCAACACAGAGAAAAGATAAGCAAATGGGAAATCTGAGTCTCTAGTTTCACCAATATTTGCAGTACATCTCATTAAAAACACACAAGTATTTCATATTAATCAAAAAATTCATGGTGATAAGTCTTAAAAATTTGTTTAAATCAACAAGAAAAAAAAGGCATCAAGGTCCAGAAAAGCCTTGAGAAGATTACATCTGGGCAACATCCAACTACAAACTCAGAGAAGAGCTTGATCCAGAATTGCCCACCAAGCCATTTCTGAATTCCAGACCCACAGAAACCATGAGAGATAATAAATGATTATTGGTGTTTCATGCCATGAAGATTTGGAATGCTTTGCTGTATAACAGTAGATAACTGTTACAGAAAAATTGGGTAATTTGGCAAGAAAATTTATCAGAATAACCCCCCTCTTCACCATTACAACTACATAACTGAAAGAACATGGTAAAACAAGCAGGAACAGCACAGCCCTACTATGCAAAGCAAAGCAGTTTTCATACAGAGAAAACTCACAAACAAGCACAAACATATTGACAAATTCCCCAAGTCCCACTCTTGTACCAGAATTCTAACAAAAAAAAAATGGACAGCATATGATCACACAGAAGTGTGAAAAACAATAAATACAATAAAACAACAAAAAAAAATCTAACGGTAGATGAGGAAAGTGGTCAATCATGTAGGCTAGACAGAGGTTTACCATTCCACATAAACATGTAGATATCAATAAAAAATTCACTCAACAGCAAAATAGAAAGCCAACAAAGCTGAGAGACTGAAAGAGAAAAGGTGCCAAGGCTGCACTCTAGGACACGCTAGCATTGAAATACCAAGAGTAGGAGGTTTAAGCAAAGGGGGCCAAAGAGTGGTCACTGGGAAAGGAGAATTACTAAAATGTATGGGTTTTTTTTTTTAGATTTATTTTTTATTTTCTTTATTGGAAAGGCAGATATACAGAGAGGAGAGACAGAGAGGAAGATCTTCCGTCCGATGATTCACTCCCCAAGTGAGCGCAACGGGCCAATACTATGCCGATCTGAAGCCAGGAGCCTCTTCCGGGTCTCCTACGTGGGTGCAGGGTCCCAAAGCCTTGGGCCGTCCTCAACTGCTTTCCTGGGCTACAGGCAGGGAGCTGGAAGGGAATAGGAGCTGCCGGCATTAGAACCGGCGCTCATATGGGATCCCGGGTGTGCAAGGCGAGGACCTTAACCACTTGCACCACTGCGCCGGGCCCTAAAATTTATGTTTTAACTACCATTAGATTATACTGCTACCAAAGTTTACCTTTTCTTGTTAACACCCAATATTACATTTAAGATTCTTGGGAGGAAGAGAAGATGTGTAAAAAGTCAAAGTAATGATAGACTCAAATTCATTAAGCATGCAAGGAAATTAGTGGTAAATATTAGAAGAGAGCTAGGAGATACCTTGTAAATAATCACAGTCATAATTTTTTTTGACTTCTTTGTATCAGAGCAGTCTAGATAGATCTTGTGTTGCCATTACAGCCAACCATGGATCTAAATGATCTAAGCGATCTGAAAGCCTGGTCTATTTCTTATTTCCTCAAAGCCTTTTGTGGGTGTAGGCTGTCATGCCTCTTTGGAGTGACACCAAAATGATGAGGAATCTCGAGGGCCTGGAAAAACAGCACCACCACCGCAACTGGCACACACAACCGAAAGAATAGAAGAACACACACACAAATGAGCAAGTGAACAAAAAGCCGAACCAAAAAGAGGGTGAACAAAAGGGGAAGGCGAACGAAAAGGCAAACAAAAAGGTTTATTGCCGAAAGTGGACTGCTTATATACAGTTCTCCACCAATCACTTCTCCCCATGGGTCCACTGGGCACTACCTGATAGGCCAGTAGCAATGACATAATCGCAACAAGGGCATCAGTCTATCCCTGTGACTTCCTGTTTGCCTACTGGCGGGACCAACCCCACCTCCTGGCCCTCGGCCAGCTGCGATCTTGCAACCACCTATCATACATGTGGGTTCGGCCGCTCCCCACACTAGGCCCCAACTGCCAATAACTATTGTCTGTGTGTTATTGTAAAATCCCTGACAGTTCTAAAATATAAAAACGTATTTCTACCATCACCTTAGCAAAAAGATATTGCTAACGGCTCACACATTAGCACCTAAGCGGTCTGGCCCAGAAACGACTCATGTTAAACTACATCTCACTGGTCAGAAAGTCACATGACCCACCCCATTTTAACGAGAGTCAGAAAGCCAAATCTTCCTTTGTGATGAGAAATAAGCATTTTAAGACTCTACATAACCAGAATTCTAATTTTCTGAAAGTCATGACATCTGATCACCCACTTCACTGTAAAAGCATACCAATATGGCATAAAAGGTATTAGAAACTCCATTTAGAAATGTAGAAACTGAGATATCTAAAGTTTACACAATTTACCTAACCAGTGTTAATATCCAATTTAAATGTTGTAGTGAGAACTGCCTACCAGTTTCATGAGCTACTTTCTCCTAAATTTGTCAGTATTGACTGGGGGAAAAGTCATTAATATCATCATTATTTGTTGTCATAATGGCATATGTCTAACATGCCAAAAGGTAGAAAGCTGCACAATTTCTCTAGTTACATGATGCAAAAGAAGCTTTGGAAATGCTGGGATCAGTCCCTGCAGACATATTCTTGGCAATGACTGGCTGACGCTTATAAAGAAAGTCAAAGGGGCTTAGAACAGAAGAAAGCTTGGGTTTTCCTAATAACACTTGATTCTCCTGTCTCTGCATCTGTCAGTAAAGATTAACACTCAGAATAGTAGTGTGTGAACCCCCTTCACGTTAAAGATGAACTTTAAGTTTCAACATTCCTTACAGTTCTAATTTGCAGGTTGCTGACAGCCTAGCTTTAAAGGAGACCAGCCTTTACGACTTCTGTGTTAAGCCTGTAGGTACAATTTCCTACTCTGAGATATGTGGGGTCTTGAAACAGTTTTAGGACATCAGGAAAGACTTGCACTGGGGGATTTTCTTTATCCTGCATTAGTGAATTCAACAGCACAACCATTTCTCAATAGAAATATATATATCCAAACTCTGAATTCCTACATCAAAATGAAATATCACTTGGCACTGAGATAAAAGCATTACTTATAATGATAAGACTTTTCTTCAAAGATTACAATACTTTAAAAAAAGAGTTGAAAGTGATCATAAGCTCCTATTTTTCTCTTTCAGTCCTTAAATCCCATCCATAATTCTCAATTTAAGAGTTGGTATGTGAGTCATGCCCTGAGCAACAATCCCAACCAGAAATTGACACTGACTTTCCTAATCTCATTGATCCACTGTGTATCAGTCTGGATGCTGAATGTGTCCTGTGTTAAAGGTTTGGTTCTCAAACTCCCCCACTAATGGTGCCAAAGGGCGGAATCTTAATTCAATTACAGTGTTTAGAGGAGGTGGCTTTGAGGAGTAATTAGATTGTCAGGGTAAGAAGGGTATAGCTCAGTGGCAGAGCATTCAACAGCAGATTGTTAGGGTGAGTCCCTATGATTGAATCATAGTCACTTCATGAGATACAGACACCGTGTGTTCCTTCTTACTACATGAAGCTCGACACCATGCATTCCTTCTTCTACCATGCATTTCCATGCAGGAAAGCCTTGGCCAGATGCTCAAACAGTGGGTCTGCCTGGTCTTAAACGATGACTATCTAAAACTCTTAATGATGACTCAGATTTAAGTCTCTAGGACAGACATCTCTACATTCTAGACAGATAGGTTCAGTTACCTCCCACTGTCATAACGTCAGCATCAAAATGGAGCTATTGCATATCTTTTCCAAAGCTTTATCATACCAGTAAGTAGCACCCTTATTAAAGCCTTGAAACCCTGACACATCAGCAAATCCTGCTGACTCCTACTTCTAAACATGTCCTGAATCTGAATGCTTTCCCATTGCCCTCATAACATCCAACCCCACTGCCCCAGGTGATGACAACTGCACCTATTACCTTCCTCAAAACCTCCAAGTGGTTTCCATCCTTTCAATAAAACTAATTTCTTATCTCAAACATTAAAGTTTTATACGTCCTCAATCTTCCTGGAGCTTTTCCTACTGTTCCTTCCCTCAATGTCTTACTGTACCCCATCATGACTACCCTCCTTACTCTCCCTCACACATGCCAAAACCACTCTCCTTTTGTTTTTCCATTTCACTTAGTATTACATTCACTTAGACTGTCTCTTCTTTTTTTTTTTAAGATTTATTTTTTTATTATGTTTTTATTGGAAAGGCAGATATACAGAGAGGAGAGACAGAGAGGAAGATCTTCCATCCAATGATTCACTCCCCAAGTGAGTGCAACGGCCAATGCTATGCCGATCTGAAGCCAGGAGCCTCCCCCAGTTCTCCCACGCGGGTGCAGGGTCCCAAAGCCTTGGGCCGTCCTCGACTGCCTTCCCGGGCCACAGGCAGGGAGCTGGAAGGGAAGCGGGGCTGCTGGGACAGAACCGGCGTCCATATGGGATCCCGGGCGTGCAAGGAGAGGACCTTAACCACTTGCGCCACCGCGCCGGACCCTGGGCTGTCTCTTCTAACAGACACCTGGCACACTGCATCATCTAATTTAAGTCCCTGCTCAAATGTCACCTTTTCCAACCATTTTTCCTGGACACTCACACTGTTCTACCATATTCTATTCCTGCCATTCTGCCTTATTTTTCTGCAAAGGATGTATTACTACCTATTATGTAACTACTGACTTATTCTTATAAAATATAACCTTCTCAAGGGAAAAGGTTTTCTTTTATATTATTCAGGTATTCCGTATCTGATATCTATCCCATAGTTCACATTACAAAAGCAAGAATGGGAGAAAGTGATGAAAATATATCTGTATATATAGCTTTTAGATTAAAAGAGAATAAAATGTTCTAAATATTGCCATTTCCACATGTCAGACTGGAAAGTATGGGCAACAAATAGCACAGAACTTAGAAGTACCTACCCTGAATTGTGGGGGGACACTTAGCCCTATAAACTGCTATGGTCCTGAAAAGTGACAAATTGTTTTCAAGGATTTAATTGTATTGCACAAAGTCCAAGAATATAGGAAGAAAAAAAACCTAGTGTCCAACAAAGTAAACTTCACAATATCTGGCATAAAATCAAAGATTAATAGGTAACAAAAAGCAGAAAAACATCCATAATGAAGAGAAAAATCTATTAAGACCATCTAGAATAGAGTTAGCAGACGATAACTTTAAGACTGTAGTCATACTTTATTCAAATTTAAGTAGAGACATGAAAAATTTTGAAGCAAGCAAACTTACAAAATAAAACTGCAATTCCTGAGTAAACATTACACAACAAAGCATGATGCAACTTCACAATATTATAATAACTACTATTCAAAATGAAACAAAGAAATGGACTTTTAAATGAGAAGAGCAGAGGTGAATTAACGGCTAACTTCACACAACCTAAAATACACACAAATCAGAATCGCCCCAAGAATTAAGGATAGCCGGCCCAGCACAATGGTTATATGGTTAAATCTTTGCCTTGCACGTGCCAGGATCCCATATGGCTGCCAGTGTGTGTCCCCACTGCTCTACTTCCTCCCAGCTCCCTGATTGTGGCCTGGGAAAGCAGTAGCAGATGGTCCAAAGCCTTGGGACCCTGCACCCACATGGGAGACCCAGAAATGGGAGAACTGGAAGAGGCTCCTGGTTCCTGGCTTCAGATCAGCTCAGCTTTGGCTGTTGTGGTCACTTCGGGAGTGAACAAGTAGATGGAAGATCTTTCTGTCTTTCCTTCTCTTTGTAAATCTGACATTCCAATAAAAACAAACAAATCTTTTTAAAAAGAGGAAGAACTGAGGATAGGGAGCAGAAAACAGGTTAAGACACTCACATGCCCTGTCAGAATGCTGGGTCTGACGCCTGGCTTTGATTCCTGATTCTAGCTTCCTGCCAAAGCAGGTCCAGGGAGACAAAGACGATAGCTCAGACAGATGAGTCCCTGCCACTCTTCTAGGGAACATGGGCTGAAGCCTAGCTACTGCTTCTGATCTTGACCCATTAAAGGCATTTGGGAAATTCGGGGAGTTCACCAGTAGAAGCAAACACATTCTTTTTCTCTCAATATGTGTGTATGTATGTGTGTGTGCACATCTCAAGTAACTTTTGTATTTGAGCACTGAAAGAAAAAAATAAACCTAAAATTGTACAGGCTCTGTAAAATTGTACTGAGCCAAGGAAAAATGAAATTTGCAGAAAGGAATGAAAAAGCACCAGAAATGGTGATCAAGTGAGAAAATAACAAAAAATTATTTTTCCAACTATTAAATAGACAACTGACTTGTCAAACAAAATTGATCAATATATTGCAGGGTTTCTTATGTGAATAAAAGTACAACAAAATAACATAAAAGCGGGGGAGGGAGGGACTTAAAAAATAAACAACATAAAAGCTAGAAGAAATGACTAGAAATAAAAATATTGTACTATAAGCTGGCATATGGTAGAAGTAAAATATATCACTTTCAGGTAGACTGTAATAAGAATGCATATCATAAAGACTAAAACAATTATTAAAAGAAAATGTTTCCAGCTAATCACCCAATAAAATAGCAAGAATGAAATCATCTTAAAGCATCAATCCAAAAGAAGTCAAAGAAAACAAAGAAAAAAAGTATACTTAGAAAACAAATAGCAGGATGAAAATCAAACACTTCAACAGTCACATTCAATACAAATGATTTAACAACTCAAAGCTAAATTTAAAAAAAGTACTTAAGCAGGCTGGCACAGTGGTGGCAGCAACCTATATGGGCATGGGCCCATGTCCCAGCTGCTCCACTAATCCAGCTCTCTGATTATGGTCTGGGAAGGTAACCGAGGAATGTCCAAAGACCCTGGGCCCCTACACCCAAGTTGGAGACCCAGAAGCAGCTCCTGGCTCCCAACCTCAATCAACTCAGCTCTAGCCATTGTGCCATTTGGGAAGTGAACCAAAGGATGGAAGAGCTTCTCAGTCAAATATGCCTTCTGAACAACAACAACAAAAAATTTTAAAGACCTAACTAAATTCTGCCTATAGGAAGCACATTTAAATGGAACATAAATTTGACTAGAACAAAGCTATACCATGTTTTCACTCATAAAATACTAGACTGTTAACAACACAAATATTCAAGTTTTTGAAAAAAAAATTTCACACAATTACTCTTATAATTTCAACTTCCATTGAGCTCTTTGAAATATTGTCACATTAACATTAAATGGTATATAATTGAGAGCAGAATATATTTCCATGAATAAAAATTACCATTTCATAAAGGTGATGGGGTTGTTCCTCAAGATATTAAACCTAAATGTTTATAAACTCAATATACAGCTTCCAAATATATCAAAATTCCACTGAACTGCAAGAAGTTATATATAGGGCCAGACATGTATGTGAAAATGTAAGTAATCATACCTCAATAATTGTCAGGAAATCAACATATTATCAAGTAATTTGATTGAATCAGTAATTGTAGATTCCTCCAAATAGCCAAAGCAAAATATAAACCCTTTTCACAGGAACACTGAGTAGTTTCTAAGACAGATCATATGCTAGGTCCAAAACAAATCTAAATGATTTCTAAAAATTCAAGCCACATTAAGTATGTTCTTTGACTATAATTAAATTAAATTAAAAGCCAACTACAGAAAGATCTCTAGGAATTGGCCAAGTATTTGGAAACTAACCGCAGTTCTATATAAATCATGACTCAAAAAAAATAAAAATCAACTAGGAATTAACCCAAATTGAAAGGAAACAGTAACATGACACTTCAGAATTCTTCAGATGCTGTTGAAGCAGTATTTAGCAAGAAAGGTTTAATATGAATAGCCTAAACTGAAATAGAAGAAAATTTTCAAACCAATTACCTCATCTCCTTCTTTAATAAATCAGGGGGAAAAGGAAATTATTTACTACCCCATGATAAACAGACAAAAGGAAATAATGAGAGAAATAGCAGAAATTAAAGAAACAGAAAAACAATAGAGGAAGCAGACAAAAATCAAAAGATAAGTTGAATCTCATTCAAATTTAAAACACAAGTTCTTTAAGAGATACTTTGAGAACAACAAAAGACAAGGCACATACTATAATATTTGGAAAGTATATCAGTAATAATGGACTTGACTATAAAGCATGAAAGAATACTCAAAACAAATAATAATTTTACTGGTAGACAATACACAAATAACAGATAGCACTTAAAGGATGCTCAACAACAACCAGTTTGGGAAGGCACACTAGAACTACAAGCTACAACAGCAAACACACCTTGTGTTGGAGAGGCTGCTGGAACTGGATCATCAGTACACTGCTATGGAAACACAATGCAGTATATAACTCTTTATAAACTACACAGCTACCATTTGAGCTGGCCATTACTCTCCTATTTGCAATCCAAGAAAACAGATACCTATACAAAACTTGTACACAAATGTTCATAGCAGCTTTATTTCTAATAATCCAGAGCTAAAAATGGTCATAATGCCCATCAACAAACAAATGGATAAACAGACTAGGGAATGACATACAATGAACTGTTACTCAGCAATAAAGTGGACTGAATAATGCACAAAGCTCGTAATAATTTTGCTGAAAGAAGCGAGATAATGAGTATACACTCTTATCAACTTGTTATGACAACTAAAGCAAGGTAATTATGGAGGGAGGAGGTATTGCTGCTCACAGTTTTGGAGAGTCACAGTCCAAGATTAGATTGGCCCCACTGAGGCAAACAGCTGGCAATACTGAGAGTGGCTACAGCACAGCACGTGCAGAAGAACTACCACATGGAAGCCACAAGGCAGGAAAGCAGCCAGACCCAGTCAGAAGTCTGGGCACACCCTCAAGGACTCCAGGACCTCCCATTAGGTTCACCTCTGAAGCACCATGTTGAATTAAACCTCTGCCTAGTTTTGCAGCATTAACTTATAACTACATTTTAAACATTTGCCTCTTCAAACTCTCACAACCTTGTATTCCTAATGTAAAAATATTATCTCAAAAAACAAGAAAGGAAGGAAGAAAATATAAGGAGGTTGGTGGGAGAGTGGTGGTTTCATTGTATTCTTATAATTGGATCTACTACATGGAAACTCACATTAACATGAGTTGATGCTAATTATAATAATCATCATGCATTTGCTATAACCTTGAGAATCTAATGTATTAATAAATTCCATTAAAATAAAAAATTCAAGTAATGCATAATTTAAAATAAATTTATAACTCAAATCCAAAAAAAGTAAAATTCTAGAAAAATTCCAACAAATATGCAGTGGCAGAAAGCAATTTACCACACAAGGGGACAGAAAGGAGTGGGATGTAGATTTTCAAGGGCACAAGTAAACATTTAGGGGTGGTGCACATGTTCATTAGTTTGATTGCAGTGATGGGTTTAGAGATATATACATGTGTCCAAACTGGCAAATTGTACTTTAAATATGTGCAGTGTATTAAAGGTCAATTATATCTTCCCAAAAAAGCTGTCAAAAAAAATTAATGAGATGAGATGGCCTATTTGAGGTTGCCCTTTTGGCAACCTAGATTCTGGCCTCATTAGAAAAACATTCTTGAATTGCATTTAGGAACAGACTGACATTGTGAAGCTCAATGTTCTGTGAAATAGTCTAAACTAATTGTTCCAAAGGCCTGCTGCAGCAGTTTTCTGAGATTACGTCAGACAACACATTTTTTTTTCCTTTATGTAAACAGAAGCTGGTGTTACCCCTGGATACCACACAATAGTACCGAGAGCTGGATGTGTTATTTCACCTGAACAGGACTGAGAACAATGCTCTGAGTTTCCTTTGATACACCCATTCTTATACAGCGTTATTTCTGCAGGAAACGGTGTAATGGAGATGGCAGATGTGAATCATTATGGATTGGACGGTGCCTATAGGAATGCACCATGTGGGAAACAGAACGACAGAGTGGAGGAGAGGCACACTGACTGACAGAGAGGGACTTTGAGTCACATTTCAATTGGTAGAAGCATTCCCCTTCTGAAATTTTCTGGCTTTAATCCAGCATTTCTTCCCTACAGAAAAAAAAATGTAGAATCAATTGCTTCACTTCAAAATAGCTTCATCTGATACCTTCCCCTCCCACCCTCAGGAATCCAGAGTCCACAAGTCAATTTCTCAGCTTTCACTAGGGAACAAGTGCAAACAAACATGGCAAGAAGCATGTATACTTATGTATACTAACGAATCCCTCCATCAATAGCACAAAGGTCTTCTTCTATTCACTTCCTAACAGAAATCGCCAGAAACCTCTTTAACTATTGAAAGCCTCTCTCCCTGACCCTCAACAATGCCATCTTCCATGGGTTCTCTGGACATGAAATAAGGATTTCTGAAATTCAGTCTAGGCTGGTGATAATGTGTGTATCACTAAAACAGCAGCGCAAGCCCATCATTATTAATTATCTAGTTCTTAATTTTTTAAGTCTTATTTGAATGGTTACAGAGATGGAGAAGGCCGAGTGAGAGAGCCTCCATCCACAGGTTCACTCCACAAATGGCCACAATGGTTAGGGCTAGGCAAGGCTGAGGGCCGGAGCCAAGAACTTAGCATGGATCTCCCAAATGGGTGGCAGAGGCTCAAGAAGTTGGGCCATCTTTTGCTGTTTTCTCAAGTGCATTAGCAAGGAACTAGACCAGAAGCGGAGCAAACAGAACAAGAAAGGCACCTAAATGGCAGACAGAAGCTTAACTCACTACACCATGAAGCTAGCCCCTAGAGCAACTCAGTTCTTTTATATCTCCATGTTTTATCTATCCCTTCACTGCTTTAAGAAGGAAAACCATATCCCTTGACAAGGCAGAAGGTAATTCTGAAAAGAAATGCAATAAGCACCAATTCTGCAAGAAAAGGCCTGCAAAATCAACAGAAGCCTCCAGGTCCAAATTCAGCTCTCTTTTTTATGCTGCTGTGTCCATCAACAGCATCTCTAGCATTTGATCATTTTCTTTTTATAGCTGGCACTTCCTTCTTGAATACCGAGTAGGACTGAGAGTTAGGTAAAGAGGCATTAACTGGCTGCATTGATTCTCATGTGACATCTGTGTCTCAACATTTCCGCCAGCAGACTCCACTGGGAGCTTTTCCTTAAAGCTTTAGAGCTAAGCTGGAGCTGGAGTCCTGGCACCTACTCCGAACAGATGAGCCCTGCAGTGTGCATGACTTGGAGAGAGGGCACTGTCTATGCAAATATTTGAAAGGGGCCTCCTTTTCTCCAGGCCAACATTGCCTTCTGCCTGGCAGTACACGAATTGGATTGTGGCCCCACTTACCCTTTGGCTTGGTGCCCCTGTGCAATGAACAATGGACCCAACTATGGATGATGGTTTGCCAAGCATTACCTAAGCCTCAGCACTTCCACTAGTTGCTACTAATTTGTAACACAGTGGCTGACCTTTCAGGGCTACCTACCATGCACCCCTGCCATTCCACCCCAACTCCTTTTTAATTCCAGCTTTAGAGCTTGGCATTTACACAAGAGCACTTCCATGGGACACCCAAGGGGGAAAAGTGAATTAGAGAAAAGCTATTTGTGTGGTTACTTCAAACAGTTTACGGAAAATGGAGCTAAAAGATAAATTTATTTTGGTACCAAAAAAAGGGTTGAAATCTATGTATATGAAGTCTTCAGAAAATTCATGCATATTATGAAGAAAACTACACATGGATTCCATAGATTTGTACCAAGATAAACTTAGAATTTTTCCACTTTCCATGAACTTTCTTGAAGCATCTTCCTATGACTTAATTGGGGAAGAAAGAAGGTATTAACAATTTCTTCAAGAGCTGCAAATGTCTTCCAATTTGGATTCTCTATCAATAACCGTGCCCCTAGCACACATGACATTGAAGGCCAACTGATGAAGTAGCCCATCAAGGAGACAGCTAGGTTCCTTCCAGCCCTGCTGACAGGGAAGAGCTGAGTGATTAACTGAATTTGCAGGTATGCCTCTTGTTTGCAGCACACACTAATGAACACCAAGTTAAGGTAAGCTATTGAAATTAGCCAACTGACAACAAGAACATCTATTGTTTGAGAAGACAGATTTTGGCTGTCTAAAGACAACATTGCCCTGTAACCTTAGAACATCAATGAGAGTTGGTTCAAGCAACAAGAGAGTGGATGAAAAACATCACAGAGCTGATTAAATGAAAGCATACTTTCATTAGTTTGCCTTTCACAGTCTGAATGCTTGGTAACTCACAGCCCAGCCTGCATGGTAAGTTTCTAGAGAGGATTCTAAAATGTTAATAAGCTCAAAGAAGAAATAATTTAGCCTACTGCATTCCATGAAGTTACTATCTTTAAAAAGCTATTTCAATAAGACAATTGGTTAAGGAGCTGACTTGGAAGAATTAAATTTGTTGAGAACAAGATGTGCCTGCCAGTTAGCTTTTAAAGGGAAATCTTCTAAAAGGTCCTTACAAGTCAACACCACCTAATGGGCAGTGACTGCCTAGAGCGCTGAGCTGATGTCATCCCAAAGGAAAAGGGGTTATGTTAGAGAGCAACTTTAAAATACAATAGGATTCAGTTTATATTACAATGCTGCTCCCTGACCCATCCCTTACCAAGAGCCAGTATCCCTAGTCAGTCTCTTCCTAACTAGAAACAAATGGGTGTAAATGAATCTCTTTAGAACACAAATGTGAAACTGAACATAAGGAGGACAAATTGTTGATTCACAACAACTGCACAGAAACAAGGGCACGACCCCTTCTGCTACCGGGACAGCTCAAGGAGTCCATGTGACTCTAGGAATTCCAACCAAAACCCCTGGTGGCCTATTTATTTATTGTCATGGTGTTATGGGGGGAGGGAGGGAATCTTCAAGTGGATAATGTTGGACCATTAGGTGTTGTGTCAGTTTCACTAAGGGCTAACTCCATTTTGAGTCTTTGAGATACCATGGTTTAAAATACTTTGCTTCTATGTTTAAGAACTGCCTTCATGAAGATTCAGCGCACTGTGAAAGAAAGCCAAATCCTAGAGTATGCCTGTGGTTCACACAGGTTTCAGTAACTCTAGGAGGTCTGGGATTGGCCTAGCAATGTCCTGCTTATTAGGACTCACTTCATTGCACAGGGAATGTAGCATTACGAGTCTTAGGGTTTGACCAGGTTCCATGTTGGGGAAATCTTACAACATGATTTGTTTCCTGCTGGCCCTTATACGGTTCTCCTGGGGAAAGAGCCATTAGGTAGTTCACAGAAGAAACATTAGGTAGTTCTCTGAAGAAACAGAAGTGTGTCTGTCCCTCCCTGAAGAGAATCCCCTGCCCTCCAGTTCAATAGGCCCTGATAACAAAGCTTTTGTTCAGAGTTTATGAAGTATAGGTAGTAGACCTTCAAATTCTCAGCTCATAACCAGCTTATGTGGAGAATGTTAATGGCCATTGAACATCAGGAAACATTTACTTAAGCAATTGTTTTGGCAGCCAGTCAGGAATTCAGGAGGCATTCTAAGCTACTGATCATTGCTGTGACAGCTCAATATGTAAGAGAGGCATTTGGGAGCCTTGTAAAAGTGCAGTATGTGCCATGCATCAAAGTCGTGTCATCTTGCATTTGTCTTGAACTTGCCACTGTAAGGCAGTGTATGATAAAAAGCGAAGAAAAAATACCCATCCATCCACAGTCTGCAAAACAAAGTTCCAGTGGACTACTACAGTACATATTCTTAACTCAGAAGCAATGCAAGAAATAGAAACCCCATTTTTCAGACTCCCCTTGGTCACGTCCTTTGCAACTCATGCAGGTAATGTAGATTACAGATCAAAATCGGTCTGAGAATGTAAGATTTAAGTCTCAGAAAGTCAAAACTGAAATCAGAAGGTATGAACATTGGCACTTACTCACAAAGCTGTGCTGGCATAAAGCAGAGAAAGCATGGGGCCAGTTCCCTTCAGTCCTTGGATTTTTGTATCTGAAAAGCAAAGCAAGGCAAAGCTATAACAAGTGAATGGTTATTGACAACTTTTATTTGCAAGATCATTAAAAGATACTACTTTGAAGTAATCAAAAACTTATCCAACTCAACGATGTTTTTTATTTATTTGAACAATTTACAAAGAGCAATAGATAGAAAGAATTGATCTTCCATCTGCCGTTTCACTCTTTAAATGGCAAAAACAGCCTGCCTGGACCAGGAGGAAGCCATGAGACAGGAGCTTCTTTTGGGTTTCCTATATGGTTGCAGGACCCCAAGTACTTGGCCCATCTTCTGCTGCTTTTCTCAGGCACAAAAGCAGGATAAGAAGTGGAGCTGCCAGGACATGAACCAACACCCATACTGGATGCTGGTGTTCCAGGCTGTGGCTTAACCCTTAATCCATGACCCTGCACTATCTCCTGACTCTTTGTAACTGACACTATCTTGTTTCCTCATTGAATAAATCCGTGTATTAAATCACTCAGATACATAATGGGATACCAAATAGCCTTAAAAAATTAGAAATGGTTAGATTTAAGCATACTTTTATTTCTTACCAATAAATCAACACCACCGACTTTTCCTAAAGTTGATAAAATAATATTTAAGACACTTTATAAATTCCATATTCAGTAAGCAAACATTAGTCTCTGTCTATGTCCATACTAATAATTCTGCCTTCTTTTATAGTTATTCCCAATTACAATTACCCTGTTTCAAGAAGAAGGTCCAAGGATTCCAGAGCAGCCCCAGGAATTACAGGCTCAATTATTGCCTAGGTGAAATGATTCGGGCCTGGGCACCCCAAATGGAATAAACAAGTAAAAACCAAGATCTCTGTCACATCTGAATTTCAGGTAAACAAGTCATAATGATAGCGACTGTCCACTTAGATACAAGTCAAGTTGAACCAGAAGATACTCTTCTGACAACCCAGCTCCCCTCCATGTGTTGTCACACATACATCATATACAGGATACCTCTTTCCAGCCTGTTGTGGAGTTGATGAAAGTAGGAGCCTACACCTACGCCTCACTCCAGGGGTACTTTCCTCTTGAAGGGCTTTCAGTGTGGCTCTGCTTTGCACTGCCTGCAGAGGTCACTGTGGAGAACTGGTAAAAGACCTGCATGGAGCCTGTGAGTCTTTCAGACTCACTTCTGTAATGCACCTGGCCCTTCTTCATCAACTTCATCATCATCACATGTTCTCTCTTTGGAGCCACTGTTTACTAATTGCCAGCAACCAAGTTTGGCAAGCACATGGGTTGCCTCCCTTTGAAGACAGATTTACCTGCCATTTTTGGACCTGGTTCACATATACAAAAAACAAAACCCCACAACTCTATAATTATTTGGGGATCTTACTTCAAAATATTTCCCTGAAAACAACTAAAGCTTTTAAGGCTCTGTTCACTGTCTTTTTAAAAGAAAAACAACAACAATAAAACTCTTTCTCCCTCGGTACCAGGACAAAGCTGTTGATTTCTCTTTTTCCTCTTCTGTAGCTCTACAACACTGCATTCATCCCTTTCTCCTGATGGACCTACCTCAACTAACAAATCTCTCATTCATGACATCTTCTTCCACCTGCAGAAAATAAGCTTAGGAAAAGAATCTTTTGAAAAAAATCAACCACCCAGGGATCCTGAAAGGTTTAATTATTGCCTGGAAAGCAGCACCCTTTCACAGCATCTCTAAGTAATTACTTACTGATTGAAACTGGGACCTGCAACAGGGTAAGCTCATTTCCATATTAATATTAAGTAATGATTAATGGAGCTCAAGACTCGAATTTAGGATCTGAAAACATGGACTAAATAGAAATTAAAGAAACTTTACCCATGGGGGGACACTGGCTACCTGCTTTAAAATGGTTTTCCATGCATTAACCAGTTACTGATGCTTCTTGAAAACTCAGAAAGAGGCAGTCCGGGGCAGTGACCGAATGGCCAGAACAAACACAAGCCTTCACGCTGTTGACTCCTTGCCTCCCATTGCTGCCTCTCTTGCTGGACTTCCCTATGGCTTTAACTATGTCCTGTATGTGTCTACTGCGGGGAGATCTGTCTATAACTTGTCTCCTCTGGCATCTATGTCTGTCTTCTAGCTGTGTCTTGCTGTCTCCTCCTCTCTTCCACCAGTGTGCCCCTCTGTACCTCTAGGTCCCTGTGCCTCTGTAACATCCTGTCTAGCTCTAGCTCTTAGTTGTCTGTCTCCTCTCATTATCCCCTCCACTGATCACCCCCTCAGCCTCGAGCTGTCACCTGGCCCTCTCTCCTTTTCACCTACTTGAGAACTCTGATTCAGCCCTGCATCCTCCCATTTGTCCCATTCACTGCTCTCTCCCACCCCACAGAATCCAATGACTTGAACACCAAGCGTAGGCAGTAATTAACCAGAGTAGCTAGGAGTAAATAATTTTTATTGTTCAACCCAAGTGCACACAAATCATAAGGACTTCTGTGCTTAACCAAATTCCCTTGTGGAATAAAAGCATCCTATCCATAGACACACACACTAATTCTCACTGCAAGAATTAAATGCCTTCAACGACATTTATCTGAGCACATGCTATCACATTGGACTTGCAGGTTACCCTTTTCAAAAAAGGAAAATGTCCTTTGAACTTTGCCTTTTTTATCTGCTACAATTTTCTTGCCATACTCTTCTAAAACAAAAATTCTTAAAAAAAAAAAAAAAACGCTTGACAAGCCATCATTTCCTCTTCTTTTGACAGCTACTTTTTACAGTGTCCTGGATCGTTATTTTCATTAGCAGTTATTTAACAAATGGCAAAACAATGACACACAAGCCACACAACCTCTTCAAGGCAGACTGAAGCTCACTCACTGCCATCAACTAACAAGTTAGGCCATTCTATTGATCAGGATCAGAAATGAAATCAATGAATGTAAAAGATGTACATGTTTAGTTTCTACAAGTTTCCTTTTAACCGTTTTTAAAGGCGATCTATTTTTATTTATTCTTCTGACAGCTAACAATGCTCTCAGAATACCATTTTCAGGGTAGGTGCGTTAAACCACCTCTTACATCACCTGCATCTCACAGCAGGCCCAGTTCAAGTTCTGACTGTTCTGCTCCCTAGGATGACTCAAACGCTGGTTTCCTATCACCTCAGTGGGAGACAAGGATGGGGTTGCAGGCTCCTCCCTGGAACTGCCGCAGCCCCAGCTGCAGTAAGCATCGGAGATGTAAACCAGAGAATAGAAACTCTTTCTTGCTCTTGCTGTCACTCACTCTGCCTTTCAAGCAGTTGAAAAATAAAAACATTAAAAAATTATAAATTAAAAAGAATACCAGTCTGATGAGAATTTACTGCTGTAACAGGCTCCGTATCTAGAATCTAATCCCCACGTGGTTAACCACAGGGCAATAGTCTCCTCACTAACTATTCATTTCCACCAGCCTAAAGTTCAGGAGTATTTCCCAGACAATCCTTAGATATTTGGTTTAAGAAATCTAATTATGATCTTTATGTGCAAAATGTTTGCCAAGATTATTTCATGTCCCTGACATTCCAGTAGTTAAGTTATAAGTTTGACTCAATTTTTCCTTAAGGGAGCCAGAGTCCAATATTTCCTGTGTCAAACTTCACATGTAATCAGTAAAATTGCATGCAGATATTCAAACCATTTCTTGAAAACTTGAAAAGAAAAAAAAAACCAGGAACTTTCTATTTAATGCGTTATTCATTCTGCCTACTTATTTACACACAGTACCCCAAAACAAGTAAGTATGAAAAATTAAGTAGCTGATTATTTTACTTGGTGGTTGAAACCTTCTCATTCACTTTATGTATTTAATTATTTTTCTACTTTATATCAGCTCAATAATATTAAAATAATGTTCTATTTAAATATCTCAGAAACAAACAAAGTAAAGAACATTCTTTTTTGCTTTATAATCTGAAAATCAAAGTTGGCTGATAGACTCACTAAAAGGGCCCAGAGCAATAGCCGAATGGCTAAATCCTTGCCTTACACGCACCAGGGTCCCATATGGGTGCCAGTTCATGTCCCAGCTGCTCTACTTCCCTTCCATCTTCCTGCTTGTGGCCTGGAAAAGCAGCAGAGAACTGCCCAAAGCCATGGGATCCTGCACGGGTTTAGGAGACCCAGAGGAAGCTCCTGGCTCTTGGCTTCGGAGTTCCTCTGCTCCAGCCATTGTGGCCACTTGGGAAGTGAAACAGTGGATGGAAGATCTTTCTGTCTCTCCTTCTCTCTGTAGATCTGACATTCCAATAAAAAATACTTTTAAAAGATTCCAAAAAAGAAAAATATATCACTAAATTAGTGAAGTGGCTTAAAGTAAATAATATAAAGTAATAATGATGAACTCAAAAAATCAAATTACAGTGGTTAGTGCAGTGGCTCAACAGGCAAATCCATCTGCCAGCACCAGCATCTCATAAGGGTGCAGATTCTATCCCAGTTGCTCCACTTCCAATTCAGGTCCATGCTTATGGCTTGAGAAAACAGCTGACCAAAGCCTTGGGACCCTGCACCCATGTGGAAGACTCCAGAAACCTCCTCGCTTCAAATCACCTCAGCTCGGCCGTTGTGTTCACTTGGGCAATGAAGCAGCGGATGGAATATCTTTCTCTGCCTCACCTTCCCTCTGTAAATCTGTCTTTCCAATAAAAATAAAATCAGTCTTAAAAACAAATTGACAGAAGTGGAAGGAATGAAACAAAATGTAGATTCTTAACATATGCAGGAAACAGAAAATTCCCAGAAGAAACGAAGATGAGTAATAGCTCGGATTCACGAGGAAAATGTAATGAAAGGATGTGCCAGTACAAAGACAGAAGAAGGAAAACCAGACCTGTGCAGATAACCAGCAGTGAGCCATGGACAGCTGAAAACACCAAACCCAAGAGGAAAGCCCTGAAGGTGATCTACAAGAACAGGCCCACAAAATTATCACCAACCCCATGTGTTGTCCCAAAGCAATGGACAACATTTCCTTTATGAATATTGCTCCAGCTTATTCATATAAATTCTGATCAGATATCTGACAGTCTACCTTAATATCCCTTTAGACAAGGAACTATTAGTACCACCAGCTTCACCACTGACACACCATATTTCCACGTGTAAACTAATCAAGTTGCATCCTGATACAGACTCAAATGTCTTGGATCTCTGTTAACAACTTCTAAAACGCCTCTCATCTTGCACTTTGATCTCTGCAAAAAATGTAAATTGCTGACTACATGTTTCTGAACGCTCTTTTTCCTCTCTCTCCTGGGCATAATTGTTCAATCTTTGTATGTAATCTTTTCAATATTTTATATAATACTTACATATTTGTTGTACAGATGGTGACTATGCATATTTAAATAAGGGGGAAAGTTCTTCATTTCGTTTATGTGCATTATGTATCTACAAAAGCCAAACTTCACAAATGCAAGAACAAAACAGAATAAATGAACTCGCACACAAGAAAAAAGCTAAAGGTTTTATTTTATTGCCAGTCTCAGTAAAAATCAAGTTCCCCCAAACCACTTTACACTGTTATAATATATATATAAGGCATCAAGAACTGACACTTGCTCTATGCCACTTATAAGCACGTGGACTAGCACTCTAAGCAGGCCACCCACACATTTAGAAAGTGATTTGAGTGAATCCAAACCAAAGTAACATGTAAAAAAATCTCATGTGAATTCCTCAACTCATACAACTTATCAAGCCTGAACTATGAAGGAATAGGAAATCTGAAGAAAACAAAAGCACTAGAGACAGCAATAGAAAGTCTCCCATCACAGAAAGATTCCAAAAATCAGAAAAGGAAGTTCTTCCAAACTTATCCCCTACGGCAATTATTGTGATACCAAAACTATTCAGGGACACACAACCCCACAAGCTAATATTTCTAATGAACATTGATATAAACATTTTCTGTAAAATAACCAAAATCTAATTCAATGACACATTTAAAAGATACTTCATAATGATCAAATAAGATTTATTCCAAATATGCAAAGATGACTCAATATACCTAAACCAATAAACATATCACATAAAAACAAAACCATATAATCACTCCAGTAGAAGTAGAAAGGCAATTGAGAAAAATCCAACATTCCCTTTTAAAAATACCCCAAAAAATAAGCTATAAAAATGTAACACAGTAAAGGCCATACATGACAAACCCAAAACTAACCTCACACTGAGCACAGATAAGTTAAAAACATCCCTTGAAGACCCCAAACAAGAAGGCCCACTTCCACAACTTCGGTTCAACCTGTAACTAGCAATAAAAGACATCAATATTAGAAACAAAAATTAGTTACATTAATTTAATTAATTCACCTACAGTTAGAATAGGTGGTATCAGCAAAACAACGTAAGTTTTGACAAGAATGTGGAGAAAATGAAACCCATATATAGACTCTTGCCAGAAGTATAAATTCATATAGCCATATGGAAAACATTGTTGGGATTCATCCAAAAGACCAAAAACTAAAACTACTCTGTGACCCAGCTACTGGGTCTATGTATCCAAAGAAAATGAAACCAATCTAAGAAACACCTGCATTCCGATGTTACTGTAGCATTACTCAAACAGTCAAGAACAAAACTGACCTAAGCTCCCATCAACTGATGACTAAAGAAACGTGACATAAATGTCTATATATCTACATCACATACATAAACATATGCATCCACAGCAGACAGGCACTTAGTAGAAATGTTAAAAAAAAATAGATGAGCAAAGACAAAATTCATTGTTTTTGCATCAAATTTTTAAAGATTTAAGAACTTAGATTTGTAACCAGTATCTTTGAGCTCCCGGTTTGAGCTATCTCCCCTAATAGTCATAGATTGCTTTTTGAAGAAATGAGATTTTCCTTCCAAATACATAGGAAATACAGAAGTACTCCATTTATGTATTTCTACAAGCAGAATTTTGCTAAGTTTGGTTTAACAGGAACAAAATTACACAAAGAAGCTAGGAGTATTGAAAGTGTTAACAAAGATGGCTTGCCCTCTTAACATTGTATGAACACCTCTAATCTCTCTCCCTTAAGACAAAAGAATAGAGTCTAAATTGGGAGGGAGTGATCCAGAAAAGCTTATTAAATCATATTGTTTAAGTGCACATTGATTTCACTCTGTTCAGTACATCATTATGACTGCCTGCTCAGTTGAAAATTAAATCTGAACTATTTTTTGAAAAATTCATCTATGTGCCCAAAAACCAAGAAGAATGCATATAAATCTATTTATTAATGGATGCATTTATGCTCTTCAAAGGATGAATTCATGTTTTTTAAAAACTAAGCTTATTTGGGCCCGGCGCTATGGCCTAGCAGCTAAAGTCCTTGCTTTGCATGTGCCAGGATCCCATATGAGTGCCTGTTCTAATCCTGGCAGCACCACTTCGCATCCAGCTCCCTGATTGTGGCTGGGAAAGCAGTCAAGGATGGCCCAAAGCCTTGGGACCCTGCATCCACATGGGAGACCCGGAAAAGGCTGCGGGCTCCTGGTTTCGACTCAACACAACTCTGGCCATTGCAGCCACTTGAGGAGTAAATCAGACAGGAGATCTTCTTCTGTCTCTCCTGCTGTCTGTACATCTAACATTCCAATTAAAACAAATCTTTCAAAAAATGAAGGCTGTTTTAAAGGCCATCGCTATTATTATTAACTCAACATCTTACAAAGGCACAAAACCCTCATCACAACAATGCGATAGAATATAACACAGGGAACTATAACATTTCCTGACCTCTCCATTCTACAAATCAGTGCAAAGCCACAGACTCAAGGATCCCAAACCAAGTTGTTTCCATTGCCACAATTTCATACAGGAAGAAAATCAGATCAGATAGGAATACAAGGATCAAGATTTCTACCCCAGCTAAGAAAAATAGACATTTTGACTGCAACAACAATGTCCCAAACCTCACCCACTCAGCTTTTGCACAATAAGTGACTTGGTCTTCAATAAATTTTCTTAATGCTTTTTAAATTGAATTGCTTAATACTTTGAAATATTAAAAGCTGATAGCTACAGGATGGACAACACTGCACAACAATCAAAACTAACCCACAAACAGAAAAATGGGAGTAGTTAAGAGACAAAAGCAGCTGTCAGGAACCTACTTCCTCTATTGACTCAAAATGAATACTTTTCCTTTACTTTTCCACCATATCTATTGAGGCGTGTTTCCAAATTGTGAATACATAAAGTGTGATTGTCCAGGAAAATACAAAGATAAGAATGATGCATGTATTTCACAAGACAATTGGCCACATCAAGTATAGAAAGGAATGAAAGACAACAATACTAGATCAAAGAATTCAGTCATGAGTTAAAAAGACTGGCAAATATGTGGCATCCATCTTACAAGTGTTTACAGCCTAGCACACACACTTAATCTCAGTTGTTTCTGCCACATCTACATACAATCTCACCAACATGTCCAGTATGCCAATCAGCCTATTCCAACTGGAAATAAAGTATATTACACCACCCTGAATTGAACTCACAGATGCCTATACAACAGGTAACTGCCTCAAATGTTCTCTACCCATGTCTGTTACACTCCATGCCAAATGGCTCTCAGTACTTAAAAATAATATTCACCCAATTTAAAGCATGTACACTGATACACTTACAATATACCCACCACTATACTACAGATTTTACATGTAATGTAAAGCACAGCAGAGATTTTAGGAAGCTTCCTACTAATAATCTAAGTTACAAGTATACCAATGATTTTTAATAGTGAAAACAGTGTTTCTTGATCTCCTGCTATATTCTTAGTTGTATGCCCCCTACCCATCCCTCCCGCCAAATTCTGTTGAATTCCTAGCACTCAAACACTCAGTATAGGATTGTATATGAAACTAGAATGTTTAACTGGATTTCAGTTAAAATGAAGTCATTGAGGTAATCTTTATAAGAAAAGGTAATTTGAACACAGATGTTTAGAGACAAGAAAACGTAAAAATGCAGGGAGAAGACAGGCAGGCAGAGAAGACTAGAACAGACCCTTCCCTCACAGCCTTCAAAAACAGCCAACCCTACCTACACCTTGACTTCCGGCCTTTACAACTGTGAGAACATCAAACTCTGTTGTTGAGTCTTTTTGCTGTGGTATTATTTTATGGCAGCCCTAGCAAACTAATATTCACACATCTCCCTATATAAAGACAAGCGATCCCATAACAGTCAGACCTCTCTTAGGACAGCCTATGATTCCCTTCTTGTAGGGCTGCAGTGAAAGATGTCCAACATTCACAAAGCAGAAAGCCAACTCACTGTTCTTGCCTTTCTCATCAGGGAAAGGATAGAGGACTGCTTTCTATTGCCCAGTGATATCTGCTTCCTCATTACAACATGTGTGTGAATATGGGTCAGCGGCCGGCTGCTTTTGGCAGGGCCAGCTTCACATCAGAGAGGAATTTATGTGAATAATAAGTACATTCTGCAAACATTCAATTTTTGAAGAAGAATATGGGCCACGTTTTACCATGGCCAAACCACATCACCCCGGGGGTAGCCACACATTAAGAAAACAGAAGCTCTGCACCCAAGAACAGATTCTGGCAGCATCCTAGACTTTGATGAAAGTTACTTTCAATGGGCCTTTCTCCTGCTGTTTGCACTAGCCAAGAGGCAATGATGGCCTGACTTTGTCCTACAGAGAATCCCAGTCTTACTGATTAGCTTTCTGTGCAGATAACTTTCCCATCCACTCTCACTAGCCTTTCAGCATTCTCCTCCACACTAGTGACAGAAATATTAGAGAAAGGACAATGCTTCCAATAACAAGAAACTTGAAATGGGCATTGCGGGGCAGGAAGTGAAGTTGCTGCTTGAGACACCCAAATTCCATATTGCATTACCTAGTTCTAGACCTACGTACATTGCTTCTGATCTGGGGCAGACCCAGCTGCTGTGGTCATTTGTGGGACTTAAGCAGCTCTCACACTCTTTTGCCACTCTGCCTTTCAAACAATTTTTTAAAAGAAAAACTAGACTGAAAAGCGGTTGGGAAACAGCATATTTACACTTTGTCAAATAGAACCTATAAATTCCTAATTGCACACAAAAAAAAAAGGTGAAGGAGAGGTAGGGCACACATTTGGCTCAACAGTTAGGTGGCCACCTGGAGCATCTGTTCAAGTGCCTGGCTTCAAGTCTCAGTTCCATTTCTACTCCAGGTTCACACTAATGCCCTCCTTGGGAGTCAGCAAGTAATAGCTCAAGTTCTTAGATCGGTATGTGTGATACAGATTGAGTTCCAAGATCCTGAATTCAACCTGGTCCAGTCCCAGCTGCTGATGCTGAAACCAGGAATCTCTCTCCCTCCCTCCCTCCCTCCCTCCATCTTTCTCTCTGCCTTTCTCCCTCCTTCCTCCCATCCTCTGGTCCCATGCAACTCAATAAATATGCTTTTTAAAAGTATATGGGGAAGAGTTTGACTTCAGGCCTGGGTGGAGAGAACTCCAAGCCAGGCCGGACTCATGCTTGGGGCCCTGGCCACAGCCACCTCTGCCACATGGTGAGAGAGTCCTGGGCTTTGGGTGGCCAGCACGCCTATTAGAGCTGGGCTCCATCCACTGTCTGCCTGGTGGTGAACTCTGGGGTCCTTAGGGTATGGAATTGCTACCTAGGCACATTCATGAATGAGGCCACTGTGTGTGTTAGTGAGCAGTCAATGAGGGACTCCCAACAGCAGGGTCACTTTACCTGAAGGTAAGCGAGGGTACTGAGACCTGGTAGTTTAGAGGGGAGAGGCCAGACAATCTGTATGGGTCAAATTGATACACCAGCCTACATGTGAATCCTGTATAGGACTTGCTACCACTGAACAATGCTGACCACCACACGCCAGTCCATGTGAAAGCTAAGGCTGGGGCCCTGTCTAGCAGGGCTCGATCCTAGTACCTGACAGAATGTCGGAACAAGGGACGGGTCACATCAGGCAGGGCCATGACACTAAGCAATACACAAGAGAACCAGGTCTGGGGGTAGATTCTGTGCAAGACGTGTGTGCAACCCCATGGAAATACAAGTCCCACTGGTTATCTCAAGAGTTGGGGTGGTGACTGGCTGAACTAGGTATGACTATGGAACCTGCTATCACTCACTAGTACAGGGACTGAGAAACATCTGGGCAGGTCCACCCACATGTGCATTCTAAAACAGGGCGTGGAGCAGGCCAGGCTGCAACATTCGCCAGCTCATATAAGACCAAGATGGAAGGACAGCCTATGCCAGACACTGACCTAACACCTGCTAGCATCTATGAAATCTGGGTCTGGGAGTTGGTCAAGTGGAGGAAAACTCTCCTAGAGGGTCATAACTCTCACTGATGATCACATGGTCCAGGCCTGGGAGTCAGGCAAGCTGGGCAAAGTATCTCCAATTATTGGCTAATGTGTGGGCTGGTTATAGGAGGAGACAGACTGGGCAGAGCCAAGCAAATCTTAGCTTACCAGCAAGAATAGAAATCAGGCTGGAGCACAGGTCATGCCAAGTTAGGCTCTTACACCTACTGGTTTGTATTAGGCAGGGATGCCAGGCTACAACATCTAAGGTAATGGCTGAGACAGGTGAGAGACCATGCCAAGCCAGATCAGAGCAATCACTGGCACACACACAACCTATGGCTGGGAACAGACCTGGTTGGGGAGCTAAGGGGACACCCTGGTTGGGTTGGGGTTCCTACTGGTGAGAGCGGGGGTCAGAGTAGGAGCTCCATTCTGGTCTGGATATGGCTGCAGTGTACCTCGGCACAAATGTGGACTGAGGCTGGGCACACCAACTGGTGCTCTGGAGGACCAGGGTAGGTAGAGGACGGGCTAGGCTAGATCTCTGCCCCTAATGAGCCAGGTGTAAATTGTGTCTGGGTGTGGACCAGCATTGGCTGGGCTGAAACCTCCAACAGTAAGAACCAAAATGGACTGAAGGCCTGTCAGAAAAGGCCCATGTTCCTGCCAGGACAGGAGATAGAGTAAGTAGGGCTGGCCCATGAACCTACCCATGTGTGTGAGATCTGACATTGGGGGAGGTTCTGGTGGAGGAGCTTGGGAAACACCTCAGTTGGGACACAGTTCCTGCAGGTGAGCCCAAGAATCACAATAGGGAACAGCCCAGACCAGGCCAGGGAACGTTACCCAGTGGCATACATTTGGCACAGGGGCAGACCAGGCTGAACCAGTTCACATCACCCACTGGTGAATCTGAGCACCAGAACAGAGTATGGGTCCTGCAGGGTTCAGTCGCAAAACATACCAGTACACATTATGGCTAGGACTGGGTGTCAGCTAGGCTGGACTAGGCTATAACTCCCACCAGTGTGAGCTGGAATTGGGGGTGGGCCAGGCCCAAACAGGTTACACTATCCACTGGCAAATGCCAAGGCAAGGGGGGCCATGCCAGACTGGAACACAGCACCCAACCAGCACACGTGAGAACCAGGGGTGGTAGGAGGGAGAACAAAGCAGATAGGGTAAAGTGGAAGGTTCCCCTGCTGAACCACCATTCCCACTAAAGCATGAGTTGGGATGGGGTCACACCAGAACAGGCAGGGCTACAACACCGGCGGGTCTCGAGTGAGCTAGATCAGGAAAAAGCCAGGCTGGACTGACTGTTCCTACTGCTGCAAGCAAAAGTCAGAGTGAGTGAGGGTTGGTTGGGCTTTGACGCAGCATCAGCTGCAGTTGCTGGCACTGGGGGTTAATTATGTCAAGTTAAATGGCAGAACCACTTGGAGAGTACATGATCCAGGAGTGAAAGTGGGCCCAATAGGGAAATAGTGGGGATCTACAGCTCAGGTTACCACTCCCACTGGCAAGCATGAAAACCAGGACTGGGGCAGGTGTGGCTTGGCAGAACTGCACCCACCAACCAATATATGTGTGGGCTGGAGAGTGGGGCTGACTGGGTTGAACTAGATTCAATGCCCATTGACATGTATGAGAGTTGAATGGGATATGGAACACACTAGACCAGTCTAATGTACATACTGGCAAGCACAGGAACTTGGGAAAGGGGCGGGCCTGGTGTGGGTTATTGTGGGTTGCTCTGACTAGGCTGCAACTCCCACTGGTTTGCCTGAGGGCCAAATGAGTGGTGGGCAGAATCAGGCTGAACTGCAACACCCATTGGTTCATGTGGAAGACAAGGCTGGAAACAGAACTGACCCAGCAATTGCAACCACCAGCATATGCATAAGCTGATCAGGATGATGGACTGTGCTGGACCCTGTACTGGCAAGCACGCACAACAATCAGGTCTGGGATCACCTCAGATGACGTTTCTTTGAAGATGCCCTCAATTAAATCACTGGACTCAGAACCCCAATCATGGAGGGGAATTGCAGGTTTCATGGTCTGACTGTGGAGTACATGTGTCAGAGCCAGGCTTCCTCAGCAGCTTAGGTGGAGCGGTGGACACCATATACAGGTGCACATGGAGGATATGGCAGTACACTAGCATCTGTAGAGTATACCTGGTATCATAACAGAATATGGAAGACTGGAAATTGATCAACTACCCCAGCCAAGTGTTGGCAGTGAATATTCGGGCAAATGGAGACACTAAGGTAGACTGTATTAACTAGTGGATTCTGGAGAGATTTCATTGCGCTTGGAATGGCAAGATTGGCAGTAATTCAGAACTGCTGAACTACTGAAACCTCTTGAGCAGTGTCCTCAGAGCATGCCTCAGATCAGGGACCCTGGGCTGGTGTTAGGTGGCTAGATTCAGGGTGCAGAGCCGTTTGGGAGGCTGGGTATGGCTTCTCCTTATCTTCCCCTTTTCCCCAGATGCAGGAACGAAAAAAAGAGAATGTGGAAATGGTGATCTCACCCATCTTCCTGTAGCCCTTAACCCTTATCACCCTGACCAACTATGTAAAAAGCATCAAAAAAATTTTTTAATTCTTTCCAATAAAAATTAAAAGAAATCTTTAGAAAAATATACACTTTCCACAAACTTTCTGCATACCCTTCATATTCATGAATGCAAACATTTTTGCAGCAGAATAAACTTTTAATTCCATTTTCTGTATACTTTTTGAAGTGCTCTTGTATTACTACAGGAAAACGACCCAGCAATCATCACTTCAATATCAGCCTTAACACGACAGGAGGACATTATGTAATACCAAGCTGACAGTATCACCTATGAGGCAGCCAGGGCAGAGTCTAAAGCTACTCACACCTCTAAAACTAACTGCAGTTACAGAAGACACACAGAGTAGAAGCAGTAAAGAACATGAGGAACCCATGAAGAAACCCATAATAAGTGATATCACTGAGACAACCAGCCTTTATCCAAAAACAGCTTTAAAAAGTTAGGGAGGCTGTTACAGGTTAACCGAAATCAAAGGCACATGACAATCCTCTTATGCAATCCATAAGCCCTGATTGCATCCTAGAGTTAAGAGTTGTCACATGTTTTTTAAATAAGCAGAGAAGTTGAAAAATGCACTAAGTATTAGAGAGTAAGACAGAATCACTACTAATCTTCTTAGGTTAATACTAAATTATGCTAATGGGTGAAGGGGAGTCCTTACTCCTTAGGAGATGTAATGCTGATGTATTTGGGGGTGGAAAGCTGTCACATCTGAAACCTGAAGGAGCAAGGGAAAGATAGAGAGGAAAATACATCAGGATGTAGTTAGCCAAGGTGCTGCAGTCATTGTATGCCGGAAGCTCCGTGCTCCTTTAAGTAACTGCTCAGAAGTTATGCCTTACTGCACTGCTTTATTTCCACTTACGGGTCCTCTGTCTAGCATCTCCAGACTGTAGCTCAGCCACATGGGTCTCTGCACCTGCTTCTTTAGCTAACAGCAGGTATGTCTGCTTCCAGCAATCCCATTGGGTTTCCTTCACAGAGGCCAACCTAGTGGAGCCAGGCAGCCAATGAGAACACTGTTCCACACTCTGAATTCCTTATTTCCTACAGGCAATGGGGTAGAAAGGGAGGCTTGAATTATAGCCTTACCCAGCCAGGCTCAGATAACAAGTTTTTCCGGCTGCCATACTAGATGGTGATTACTAAACCACACAATGGGAATCCACCCAGCTTGGACATTCCACTGCGACTAGAAAAGGTACACATAATTTCAAGTAATAACAATGACAACCCAGCTCATGAGCACACACTGTGAGCCACACAGCATTCTAAGTGCCTTACATGGATCCTAAGCTTGTGAATTTTCTGAATTTCATATTTTCATTAAGTATTACTCTTAGGTATTGGATAAGACACTTATTTGGACTGAAAGACAAAAAAAAAAAAAATACTCAGAAAGCTACGTCCTTGCTTGAAAAAGCAAAATCAGTTCTGGGCTCGGAAGAAGTACATTAGTTCTCTCCTACACACCATTCATGCAAATTTCCACTCAGACCTCTCCTCATGTGTAGGCAACCATAACCATCTATCAGGAAAGCAATGTAAGGCAATCAAAATCACAGGTTTCCTCCTGTCTACACAGTAATCAAAGCAAGAGAATCAAAGACATATCACTTAAACCAAATCTGCCTTCCATTTAAGGAGTTAACCTACAGAGGAAAGATTTTTCTGTGTTTCTCCTGTCACTCTTCTTTGCCAAATTAATAGGATATAATATTTCAACACCAAAAACCTTATAAATTCCACTTCTGAAGCAATGCTATGCAGCAGGTATTTGGTGTAACAATTAAGCACCAGTTGGGTCACCTGCATCTCCTACCAGTCTCTGGTTCTCAAGTCCCAGCTATTTCACCTATGAGGCAGCGAATGTGCACACTGGGAGGTAGCCGATGATAGCTTAAGCTCCAGTGTTCCTATCCCCCATCCATATGGAAGACCCAGATTGAGTCAGGGGCTCCAGGCTTCAGCACAACCCAGCCCCACCCATTGTAGGCATTTGGAGAGTGAACAGCAAATCTCCCTCTCCCCTCTCCTTTTTATCATGCTGGGTAGAAGGCTCTTTATGTCAGGTCATTTGCATTCAAGTTGTCTCTCTCTCTCTGTCTTCCCCTCTGCTCCTGCTCCTTTCTCACCATCCCTCCTCCATCTACTTCAGTAAAATGAAAATAAATAAAAATTTCTAAGAAACAAACAACCTCATCAACAGTTTTATTACATAAAATCATCAACTTACAGACAGTGAAGTGCTCAAGGCTATTTAGGAGCCAACATCTACGTCACACATCTATAACGTGAAAGGAGACACAGTCCCTGCAACAGCAGTACAAATAACTCTGCAGGCATTAGCAAGAATTGCTAGGGGGAGAGTAATTACAAAGGCCTTTGATCCTCTGTTGTACCTGCTCTCTGGGATTGCAAAGTAACCAGTAAACAAACCCAGCACAGCAGTCCTCTGACAGAGCCACCTGCCTCCTCTTCTGTTTACAGCACCAGGCTCACATCCAGCCACCTCTGCTGAGTGTGCAGAAGGACCAAGAAGGTCCTGACAGTATGATACAAAAACATAACCGAAACCACAATCTCACACATGTACTGCATGCTCTACATATGAAGTATCCCAATGAGAGAGTAAATCTATGTGCCCCATGTTGACATCTCCTAATATTTTGGATTCTTCAAATCAAAAAAGAAAAGAGAAAGTGGCACAGGTTACTGCTAAGGGAAATTCTATGCAATCTTCCTGCCTACTATTTTGAATCTGTAACTTTCCCCCACACATACACACACACACCAAAATTCAGACTGCAGCACTAATTCCTAATTCTTCAAGATGTGACCTTATTTGGGAATAGGTACATTGCAGATATAGTTAGATAAAAATGAGGTTATCCTGGAATAGAGTGGGTACTAATCCAAAATGACTCGTATACTTCTAAGAATGTTAACCTTGAACAGACACACACACACACACACACACACACGACATCATGTAAAAGTCTGGAATTCTGCTGCCACAACCCAAGGAAAGACCAAAATCCCCCACCCCCACCAGAGGCCTGAAACAATTCCTTCCTTAGAGGCTTCTAAGACATGGCTCTGCCAACACCACGATTACAGTCTCACCTCCAGAATCATGAGACCACAAACTCCTGAAGTATAACACACCAGCTTGCAATCTGCTTTGCCATGTTGGAACACACAGCAGTGTGATCCTTATCTTGGAGATGAAGAAACAAGTACAAAGAGGTCATACAGATTAATTAAAATCACAAAAAATTCAAAGGTCCAGACAAAGTCTGCAGTAAAAATATTGTGAGAAGTAAAGCATGAAAGAAAACAGCAGTGGGGGGGTCTCAGGCCGGGGTATCTCATGCCCGGGTCCCAGACGCCAGCTACCACGTGCATGTAGTGAGCTCTCCTGGGGCCTGCCTGGGCTCCGGGGGCTGCTGCTCCCTTCTGGGTAAGTACATTGAGGGAGAGGTCTCTGAGGTCAGGGGCCCACCCACTGCCCTCATTGAGCAGTGGATGGGATGGGGGAGGGGCACGACCTTGGGCTTGGGGGTTTAAACTTGAGGCTGCTGGGCGGGGGGGAGTCAGGTCTCAGGCCGGGGCATCTCATGCCTGGGTCCAAGACTCCAGCTACCACGTGCACGTGATGAGCTGTCCCCTGACGACCAGCGCACCATTTAGCGCATGGCTCTGCCTGCTGGCCACCTGGCCTTGACCTCTGGGGTTTTGGTTCTTTGAATTGCTGCTTAGGTGCTTCTCGAATATGAATCAATCCTAAAGATTCCCAATGACAATGCTTACAACCAAACACCAGCCCATGCAAAAGCTAAGGCTCGGGGCTTTTCCAGCAAGATCATATCCTATTGCCTGACATGATGATGGATCAAGAAACAGGTCACATTAGGCAGGGCCATAACATTAACTAGCACTTGAGAGAACCATATCCGGGGGTAGATTCTGTGAGGAATATTTGGGCCAAACCCTGTGGAAATTCTAGCCCCACTGGTTAGCTCAAGAGCTAGGATGGTGATAGTCTAACCTAGATGTGACCCAGGAGCCTGCCATCACTCACAGGTAAAGGAACCCACAACAGTTTGGACTGCTCAAGGCAGCAGCACCCATATGTCCATCCTGAATGGGGTGTGGGGTGGGCCGGGCTACAACATTCACCAGCTCATACATGGCCAAATGGAAGGCAAGACTGCACTGGGCACTGGCCTAAAACCCAAGGCATGTATGAGAACTGGGTCTGGGAGTAGATCAAATTGAGGAACTAGGGAAACTCCCGTGGCGAGCCATAGTTCCCACTGGTGAACATGTGGTCCAGACCTGGGGGTCGGAAAAGCTGGGAAAAGTAACTGCTGGCCAATGTGTGAATTGGTAACAGGAGAGGCTGTACCGGGCAGGACTGAGCAAACCTTAGCCCACAAGCAAAACTAGAAACCAGGATGGAGCTCAGGTCAAGCCAAGCTAGGCTCTTGCACCTACTGGTCTGCATGAGCAAGGGACACTAAGCCACAGTGTCTAAGGCAGAGGCCGGTACAAGTGAGGGGCTGAGCCAAGCTGAGTCAGAGCAACCACTGGCATGCACATGATCTATGACTGGGAACAGGCCCAGTTGCGGGGTTAAGGGGACACCCTAACTGGGTTGAGGTTCCCACCAGGGGGCGCGTGGGTTGGAATGGGGGCTGCATTCCGATCAGGATATGGTTATAGTCTCCCTTGACACAAGTGTTGGACTGGGACTGGATGCACCAAGCCAGGCCAGACTCCAACACCGTCTTGTGCTCTGGAGGACTGGGGTAGATGTGGGATGGACTAGGCTAGGTCTCAAGCCCTACTGAACCATGTGTGAGCCATATGTGGGTATGAACAAGCCATGGCTGGGCTGAAACATCCAACAGCAAGAACCAGTTTGGGTTGAAGGTCAGTCAGGAAAAGCCACTGTTCCTGCAAGGACAGGAGGTGAACTGAGTAGGGCTGGCTCACGGACCCCCTGGTATGTGCGAAATCTGGCACTGGGAGAGGTTCTGATGGAGGAGCTGGGCAACTCCTCTGGCAGGACACAGACTCGGCAGGTAAACGCAAGAAGCATGATAGCAAACAGCCCAAAACAGGCCATGGAAAGTTTCCCACTGGCATGCATTAGGCATGGATCGAGGGCAGACCAGGCTGAATCAGTTCACGTCATCCACTAGCAAATCTGAGTACCAGAACAGGGTGTGGGTTGAGCCAGGTTCGGTCCGACAAAAACCAATCCACCATACAGAATGTCAAGGTGAGGTTGCCTGTACCAGATGTGAATGCAACGCCCAACCAGCACACGTGAGAACCAGGAAGGGAGAGGGCAGAGACGGCAGGGGGAATAAGGGGGTGGGGGCGGTTCCCTTGCTGGACGGCTACTCTCACTGGAGAGCATGAGCTGGGAAGGGGGCAGACCAGACTAAGCAGGGCTACAATACCTGTGTGCCTCATGTGGCCTAGATCAGGGAAAAGCCAGGCTGGACTGATTATTCCTACTGGTGCAAACAAAATTAGAGTGGGTGAGGGTTGTTTGGGCTTAGCCTCAGCATCAGCTGGCAGAAGCTGGCACTGGGGCTAATTCTGTCAAGTCAAACCACAGAAACACCTGAACAGAGCATAATCCAGGAGTGGGAGAGACCTGGGAGGGAAATAGCAGGCTCCTCCCTCTTGGGTTACCACTGCCATGGGAGGGCACAAAAACTAGAAGAGGGCTGGGGTGGCTAGACAGAGAGGCACCTAACAACATCCATGAGGGCTGGATAGTTGAGCTGGTTAGATGGAACTAAGCTTCAATACCCATCGACATGTACAAGAGCCAAATGGGATGTGGAACAGACTGGACTAGTCTGCTACACATACTGGCAAACAAGGGCAGGTGGCAGGCACGGTCAGGGTTATTGTGGGTCACTCTCACCAGGCTGCAGCTTCCACTTGTTAATGCAAGGGCCAAGTATGTGCTGGGCAGAACCAGGCTGGCCTGCAATACCCATTGCTTCCAGTGGAAGTCGGGGCTGAAAACAGAACCAATCCAGCAATTGCAAACACCAGCTGATCGGGGTGATGGACTGTGCTGGGCCCTGTACTTGCTAGTGCATAAAAGAATCTGGACTGGGAACACCTCAAAGTTGCTTTTGAGATTTCCCCAATCGAAATTCCGGACTCTGAACCTTAACCAAGAAAAGACAGAAGACAGAACAAGTCAATCAACCACCTCAGCTTTATGTTGGCAGCAAAATACTGGGTAAATGCAGACTCCAGGATGGACTATGTCAACCAATGGATTCTTCAACAACCTCATCGTGCTTGGAGTGGCGAGACTGGAAGCGATTCATAATCGGTGAAATGTCACAACACTTAAGCAAGTATCTCAGAGCATGCTCCACATCCAGGACCCGGGGTGGGTGGGAAACTGGGTGGGGCTTCTCCCTTAAAACCCCCTTTACCTCAGATACATGAAGGAAACAATCAATATGGAAATAGTAGTCTTACCACTTTTGTTCAGCCCTTGAACCTTCTTACCCTAATTAACTATAGAAAGATTGTCAAAAATACAATTACAAATTTTTTTAAAATTAAAAAAAGAAAAGAGCAAATTCCTGTCCTCTGCATGCCGGCTAACTCCTCTGTCTGGGTGGCTGATGATGCTTCTGCGGAAAGGGCAGTCTGAGAACACAGCTCATCCTTGAAGGTGTCTGCTAACCCCTATAGTTCCACGCCAACACTGCCTCACTTTACCCTCTAGGCTTGGACTGACTTTCCAGTGCAGGAAGCAACTGCTTTTCAAAAGCCTGAATCTGCTGAAAATTAAAATGTAGGAACTGAAGAAGCAAAGAAAAAAAATGATGAAAGAGAAAGAATATGAATGGAAATGGCATTTTAATAAGTAATCAGACTGCAAGGGTGGCTAGCATTCAGAATAACTTGTGAACTTTAATATAGAACTAATTTACATTGTCTTCAAAAAACGTCAAGCCAGCAAAAATTGTGCACAATGGTGTCCAATGCAAATGCAGCCACAGCAAATAAAAATGAATCTGTGAAAGCAATCAACATGAGCCAGAACTAAAATCTAAATTACATTAAACATCAATAACACCAAGATTAAATTTGATATTAGCTAAAACCCTATGGCCAGAGTTAAAACCTATGAAATAGAAATCCACTCACATAAGAAATACTAGTTGAGCACCTGTCACATGCTGGATACCAGTCCAAGCACTGAAACCCAGATCCAGTAATGAACAAAAGAAACCTTGGCCTTGGTAAGCCAAGTTGAGTTCACAGACTGCAACACAGAGGCAATTCCCATCATGGTCATATTTTATGGTTTCCAAAAGTGAAAACTTAGTGACAATAATCTTAGAAATTCCCTCCAAGTGTAAGGGTTAGCCAGACTTCCAAAACTGCCTTTGAATTGAGTACCAGAGATGGGGCTTTGAGCATCTCTTAAATATGTCATATGGAAAGAGTGTCCACCAAGAATTGGGTAGCAACTGCAAAAGCAAAATGAGTTTCAGCTGACAAGGCCAAAGCCACTGATTTAATCTGAAATGAACTGGGTACTCATTATCCTGACTGTGCTTTACTATCTAGTCCAAGTCATTGTCTCAAACAAAAGAAATGAGCCTTCCAAAATATGAAGAGGTTTCAACTGCTAGGCATTTCACACAGGGAGGGGAGCAAAAGCCAACAGGAACAAGAGAACACCCTCTGTAGCAGGTGACACTAGCCAATCCCAGAAAGAGGCAGGAGTACAAGGTGCCTGCAAGATGAACCTCAGTACTACAGGATGTCTCAAGCCTCTCCTTGTAGTGACACTGCAGCCTTGTGACCTGACATGGTCAGTCTATGCTGTTGACTGTCACAGTCCTTGCAGGAACCCCAGGGCTTCACTTTGCAACTGAGGACCAAGCAGTTCGCAAACAGCTTCCTTAACTAAGCCTGCTCTTTGGGAAGTGGCCGCAGTTGTTTCTAGCAGCAGGAACTCAAGTTTAACCCAAAGCTGCACATTAGGACTTAATGACATCCAACTCGCCTTCCGAATCAACATCACACCACCTGTCAAGCAACAAATTAGAATACCTGCCAGCATGATGAGCACTAGGTTTGACATTAACTTTACAATTTGTCCCTTAAAAAGATGCTACCATCTCACAGGATAAGAACTGTCACAAAGCTCTTGGAATTGATTTGTCACTGTGGCTAAGGTGAACACCCTCACACATGTTCATGTTAATAGGAACAATGAAAAAGGATGGAAACTTTCAAAGTCACTCCCTTCAGGTCTGAAGGCTGAAAACACACATCAAATTGCTGCCCTAGCACAGTCCTAGGGAACTTTTTTTTTAAAGATTTAGTTTAATTTGAAATGCATATTTTTATGAACAGGTCTTCCATCCACCGATACACTCCCCAAATGGCCACAATGGTCAGAGCTGAGCTGATTTGAAGCCAGGAGCCTCTCTCTTGTTATCCCATATAGGAATAAAATCCCAAGGACTCAAGCCATCCGCTGCTGCCTTCCCAGGTCATAAAGAGGCTTCTGGATCTAAAGTGAAAGAGTCAGGATACGAACCAGCATCCTTTCGGATGCTGGCACTACAAGAGGAGGATTAACCTGCTATATCACTGCACCTCACCCTAGGGAAAATTTTTTTAAGGATTTATTTTATTTCAATTGCAAAGTCAGATATACCGAGAGGAAGAAGATCTTCCATCTGATCCAAAACCAGGAGCCAGGAACTTCTTCCAGGTCTCCCACAAGGATGCAGGGTCCCAAGGCTTTGGGCCGTCCTCAACTGCTTTCCCAGGCCACAAGCAGAGAGCTGGATGGGAAGTAGGGCCGCGGGGATTACAACTGGTATTAGTATGGGATCCCAGTGCGTGCAAGGCAAGGATTTTTAACCTCTATGCTATCACGGCGAGCTATAGTTGCCACTCTTGACTACCCACCATGTTCTCATAAAAAATCAAATTGTATTAAACTATGACTTTACTATATTAAGTGTAAGTAGCTATGTGAGCCTTGGCAGACACCAAAGCACCCCTTCGCCAGAAACAAGTGTCACTGCCCTCGCAAGCTCTCTCCAAAGACACAAATGTGGGAGTGGTGCCGTCTGGGCTTTGGGCACACCCACGTCTGGCCTTTTGCCTTATCTTTTCAGAGTTGCAAAAGGCTTCCTAGAAATTCAAAGTGAGCATGTTCCCTGGCTTTTTACAGGACACCGGTTGCTAACTCATCCATGGCCGTGCATTCCAGCAAGGTAGCACACAGCTCTAGCCGGAGGCATGATTTCTCATCAGCACTAGCTACCAAGTCCAGGAGCACATGCCAGAGGGCGGGCGTGGACTGCCTGTTCCGCACATCCTAAGCTAGGAATATTTCCACTGAAAATTTCCTTCTCCTCTCCCCAACCGCTAATGATCAGTGCCAACCCCCACACAGCTGAACCCCAACACTACACAATAAAGAAATTTACCAAAATGCCTTGAACAGGCCACATTTAAACCATTTGTAATAATATCCTCCACTGAATAAGGGCAATCACGTGTTCTATCCATTTTCAATTGTGGGTCTTTTCTGTGCTCTTTGAAAACTTCCTCCTCCATGTTCTACAGTAACAAATCTTCATTGTAGTTCATTTATTGGACCTAGAATGCTTTTTCTAAAATCTCACAAAGCAACCCCTAACATTTCCCTTTTTCATACAATTTTTATTCAACTTTGTAATTTAAAATATAACCTAAATATTACATCATTTTAGCTGCAAAACAGTCCATTTGGCTGATGTACAATCTACTCACCAGTTTACTTTTGTCAGACAATGAACTTGCTTTCAACTTTCATTATAAATTAGACTTAAATAAATCCTTATATCAAATCTTTTTCTGTAAGCAAAGAACACCCTTGATAATATATTTCTAGAATTAGAATCACTCTAGATGTAAGAAATTTCTCAGAAGCACAGATTATATTAAAGCTTTCCAAGGGGTCAGTGCTGTGGCACAGCAAGTAAAGCTACCACCTGCAGTGCCAGCATCCCACAGGGGTACCATTTTAGGCAGCAAATCCGTCAGAATAACCAACATGGAGAAGGGGGACTCAACTTCCCAGCCTGTCTCTCCCTTTTCTTCTCTCCAGGCCGACCTCACAGACCTCCCACACCTGAGGCCAATGCCACACAGACAAGAAGGCAGCTTCTCCATGTGCTTCCTATGCCTCTAAATAACCTGCCAGCACACATAAGCTGATGCTGATGCGCAACGCCTGGGCAGGTCTGACATTCTATGTTCTGACAAGTGCTACTAGCCATGCGGGTCTGCGAGCCTGAGGCCCGGACTCTGAGTAGCCAACACATACACTGCAACATTTAGAAATCTGTACTCAGTGGATTTATTTTTTTTTTAAAGTGTCTCACTTGTAACTTTAAATGATTGGTTTGCCTACTTTGTTTTATAAAATCCAGTCATTCCTTGACTTCTAAGAGACCATACATCAGGACCCCACCCTGTCCCCCCAATTATTAGATAACAAAACCCATGATGTTTAAATCCTTTATGTAAAATGGTGACGCACTTACATACAAGCTAGGCAATCCTCCCGCATACTTCAAAGTCGCCTCCTGATTACTTATACCTAATATAATGAAATGCTATGCAAATAGTTGCTTTGCATATTACTTCAGAATTATGGCAAGATAAAAAGTGTTTGTGCATGTTCAGTACAGAGGCACTTTTTTTTTTTCAAATATTTTCCAGCCAGGGCTGAATGAATCTGTAGATGTGGAAACTGCAGATATAGAAGGCTAACAGTTTATGGTCCTTAAAAGGAGAAAAGACAGCCTGTTTTTCCTTAACAATTATTACCACTGATCCAGCAGAGAAAACTGTAGCTTAACTAAATAGATAACACTGGAATGACACGTTCCTATGAGGAGGGATGGCAGAGGGAAGGCTCGCTACAAATTCTTCCACAGGTTTTAAAGGTTTGGTCACATGAAAGAATGTCCTGTTCAGAAAATAAATTGCGTTTTAAAATTTTAAAGCATTTTGCACAATATTCGGGAAGTTTCATAAATGTTAACACAAATTAATGTTTCCCTGGAAAGTACTTAGTAGGCCCAGGGAGACCACTTACCTTAAACAAATTAGCATTTTTTTTCCAAGAGGGACTATCCCTTCATGTAGCCACCTTCCAGCGTCATGCCTTTCATCTGTTATTATCATAATAACATTTTCAGCTGAATGACTCGTCCCTGTGCCTGGAAGGGCCCAACAGCATCCCTAGATTCACAGGATATTGGAAAAAACCTCCACGTGTGCCAGCTAACAAGTCAGGCTTCCTTTGCTGGGAGCAGGGAGAACAGAGACGCCTCCACCTGTGCTCTGAGAGGTTGAAAAATCGAGCAGGTCTGCGCACTATTTGTTCCTATTAATGGCATTGGTGCTTTAGATCTCGACAGAAGTCAATGCAATTAAAATCAAAAGCCAAAGCAGGGACTAAGAATCACAGAGGTGACCCCATGGCTGACCCTTGCAAGTAAACATTAGCTCAACCATGTGACCTGAACCCATATTGACCCAACCCCACCTGCACATTCATAGACCTCCACAGCAGACACATTCTTCTTTGCATAACTTGGCCATGACTTGGTTAGACAACTCCCTGAAAGTCCTCATCGCATTTGCAACTGCTGAATTAACAGTGATCCTCAAATTCCAAAATGCTTGTCTGGGTTCTGAACCTGTATTGAGTCACCACAAGGTCAAGTGAACCATGTCTGCTGAGGTTTCCTTCCCCAGACCCCTTCCCTCTTTCCCCATTCTCCCTTCACACTGACACTGCCCTGGTTCAGTTCTTCAAGTCCTAACCTGCATTCAAGATCTCTCCCTTTCTCACACAGCCTGTACTCATGACTCGGAGCACTGGCATTACAGGCTGAAGGCGCAGGATCAGGCACAGTCAAATCCAGACTGAAGGAAAGGCAAATGTCCTTGCCCTGCCAGAGGACTTTTGACAATGGTCCAGCACATGTGCTCACAGAAGTGCAGTCAACACTGCCTACTTCATTCTTTGAGGCTGTTACACAAGGAGACAGAGGAGTGGTGGGGTAATAACCAAAGCCTCAGAGAGCAGAGAGGAGGCCTTGACAGCACAGGGAATCCCCTTACCTCTGCACTCAGTACACAGCCCAAACAGCTACACGACACAGCACAGAACCCACACTGACTTCCAGCAACACAGGAGTAGACTTGGACAAAGGGATGGCAAGAAGGCATGAGCCCAGCCAAAAGGGCTGCAGTTCAAACACAGGACTGTCAGTACCACGCAGAAAAATCAAGAGAAAACTGGAAAGCCAGCCCAAGACCACACTGCAAGGGTATAGGTAGAGGGGTTGGGGAGAGAAGGGGGTTATCATTCCCAGCATATGTCTGCTCTCACCCAAGGTTTGAACTGGTTCCCAAGCTGCCAGGGAATGGGCGTGAGGCTACCAAGGTTCTCTGCCCATATCAGCCATGAAGCTTGAGAGGTCCTGAGCCCAGTAAAGAGCCTGAAGAGCATTCTACTAACAGGGCCAGAGCAAGGAGCAACAGCTGCTGCCTGCCATTCTACCTTCTTAAAAAGCCTCAGGCCTTCCTCCTATCTCCCCCATTATCATCATCATTAAAGTGATTAGTGATGGGGTAGGATACAGACCCCTGAAGAGATCCCCTTCTCTGATCATTCTCCCTGCTCACTTTTCCCCAGTCACTCTGGCCTTTCTGATGTTCTCTGAACAAATGAGGTAAGCTGTCACCCCAAAGTCTACACCTGCTGTTCCCTCTGCCCTGAAGGTTCTGTCTACAGACCCCTTGACAGCATACCCTCTGCTCCTTCAAGCTGCCCTCAGTTGTTTCAACTTGCCTTTCCTGACAACCCTATTTAAAATGGCAAGGCCCTCCCCCACCACACCAACCATCTCCTTGTTCTTGTCCTGTATTCTTCTCATTTATCACACACTCCTTCTATATGCTTTCTTTACTTGTTTACTATCCCCTTTCACAAGAAGCACATGGGCTAACAAGTTAGAAAAGGTAAACCGCTTTCAAGAGTGAAAAATGATATCGCAGGTACCCTTTTCCCTCCTCCCACTGCACAGCCATTGGTTTCCCAAAGTCTTGAATCCCCAAACCATCAGACCCCCTTCTGAAAGTTTTATTTCATGATTCTCCTTTTCCCAAGCTCCCACAATTTTGTACTTCACATAAAACTTCACCAGTTAACCAGTAACACCTGCCTCATTTGGAGAATTAAAAGAGTGAATTCATGCTTAGAAAAGCACCGGGGTATGCTCAACCCTTTTTAAGTAACTATTAGGTAATACTTGTTAATTTTATTTAGTATAGGTCCCTTATATCACATATCCTGATTCCCATTTTATTTATAAAACAGGTAGATGACGAGCAAAATTAAGAGCTACGATCTTAGTATATATTTTAGAATCTCCCAGAGCAGTTAATATAGATTTTTCATAATTATCTGTCAACTGAAACAACAGATTTCAATTTTAAAGATTCATTTAGAAAACCTACAGAGACTCTATTTAAATAGTGACTCCAATCCTTTGGCTCTTCCAGGACTGCCCTAGTGTGCAAATACAGCAAATCCCCCAAAAATGGCATTTATAATGGGAACTTCACTAGAGCAGGAATAGCAAAACCAAAATACTTTATGAAAGATCAAACAAATATTGACTCAAAGAATTTTCCCCCACAGCAACTGTTATAGTCTTATCTTGAAGAGAATGTTTACACGGCTAATGAAGTATTGCCATGGACTCAGCACAACCCCGGGCAGACCCTGCTAAGCAGAGCTTTCCAACCCCACTGCCTTATCACTATTTACAAAGCCATGCACAAGCCCTTCTCCTCCCAGCCCCTCACCTTTTGGGAGTGCTAATGCCAGGTGTGGGATTAAATGATAAGTCAGTCATACACCTTTTATCCTTGGACAAAAGATAATGGAATCTCAGTGCCTACGATTCCATTTTACCTATCCCAGAGCAAATACACTCTGTCATCACCCTCCCCAATACCCATCAGGCTGCATCTGTTACTATCTGCTGACTTCCTGCAGATGCATGAAGCAGCAGACGGACGCAGAGAAGCAGTCACTGGAATATGCCTCACTATAGCACATCTTAGCGAGAATTTACTTCCTAGGGTTACTAATCACCGAACCAGCCAGAACACAGAAGCTTCCAAATGCACCTCAAAAGCACAGACTTTTATGCCATGAGTGGGCTTCCTGGTGGCAGATACCTGACTGTCTCACAGAGGAAGTCAGTCATCAGAGAGAGAAGCCAACAGGAGTTGCCCCAGCCCCTCTGCCTTGCCTCTTTCCTCAAGAGAGTTATATTCTGGGGGAAAAGAGGGGAGAAAAAGATCAACAAGATAAATGCATAATTCCCACTGTTTGATAGTGGCAAACGTTAAGCAGAAGAAGGGAAAACGAGGAAAGCAGAATAGACAAATATTCAGCAGTCACAAGCAGGGAAAAGTTATAGATGGTAGCCAATGATATTCTCAATGAGAAGCCAATCTGAGTCTGAAGGAAGTGAGAAGCCAGACCTGCAAGTAAGAGGGGCAGAGGATCCCAGCCAGAGAAGCCTCCAATACAAAGGTCCTGTGGTGTGATGGAACATTAGGTCAACCTGAGTGAGGCCAAGGTTTACAGGGAGAACTGTAGGAAATAAGACCCAAGAGGAATAGGAAGAGACAGTGCATAGAGCCTTACTCCTAAAACAGACTCATTATTATCAGTCCTGGAAAAGTCACCCACTGACCACATTTTCACTTACTCAAAGCTCTGCCAGTTATCTTTCCACATGTTTACAATCATATTTCAAGGGAGCAAGCTGAAAAAAAACTGCCCAAAACAAAACCAAATGTTACATACATCAAGTCAAGATATTTGGGAGGAAATCCTAAGCCTCTGCTACTAGGCATGAAAAGCATCATGACTTTGAGTAAAAAGTCTACAGGAGAAGACCAAGAGTCACAAAAAGCAACAGAACACCCAACAATGCAACAGAAAGACGTCATGCTAGGGTGGGCACAGAGGTTAACACAGCACATAGGATGCTCGCATTCCACAATGGACTGCTTAGGTTTGAGTTCCAGCCCCACACCTAATTTCTGCCTAACGCACACCCTGGGGGGTGGATGACAATGGCTCTGATGGTTGCGACACCTACATGCCACATTGGAAGACCTGGCTTTGAATTCTGGCTCTTCTCTCCATTTAAGCTTCTGCTGGTAAAGACCTTGGGAGGCAAAGTAGATGACTCAAAGAACTGGGTCCTTACCACCCATGTGACCTACATGGAGTTCCCAAATTCTGACTTCACTATAGATCAGCCCTGGTTATCATGGGCATTTAGGGAATGAATTAGTGGATGGGACTTCTGTTCCTCTTCTCTCTTTCTCTTTTGCTCTATCCCTTTCTCATAAAATAAAAATAATACATAAATAATTTTAAGAAGATGTGATTCTAACAAAAAAGAATCACACAAGAATTACAGGACTTTATAGCACTGGAATTAACCACACAGGCATTGTATTTTCAACGTGACAACGTCTCAAAGTCTGACAAATGTCAGTGCCAAGGTGGCTCATGCATTATCCACACCACACATCCTTCCTGCCCAACCAGCTGCTCTACTTAAACAAGATGCTATCAGCCCAGATCAGTGACAGAGAAGGGTTGAGGCCGGCACCTTAAGATCTGCTATCTTTCAGCTCATTTTTATTCACTCCTGATCAACTCAGTTAGATAACACCACATAAACAATTTTCAACTAGACAAGCATCCATAAACAGTGCTTTTCTAGCAACTCCACTGTTGCTAGATACACAGTCTGTGTCATGACGGTAACAAGTCAGGCTATACTTGTTACCGTCCTATAGCTTGTGTAACAAAGAATAATAGTAATAATGACTAAGTTGTCACAAGCCTTCTCCACCAAGTTCTCCTAAGGCCACTTTCACCACCCCACCCACTAAATGGACACATTTCTCTTACTGGATTCTTCCCTCAGTTGTGCTAGGCTATTGTTTTTGGAAGTAGTAAGGAAAACAACAACTAAAGGACGTCTGAGAGAGTGTTACAACAGATATAATGAAGAATTTAAGCAAGGTGTGGACTGAGGAATAAGAATAAACTTAAAGAAATTCAGAGAATAATAGATTTAAAGAAAGAAGGAAGGAAGTTTTTAGAGATGTTATTTAAATTTTCATAAAAATAAATGAGACCAGTAATTAAAACAGCTTGGTATTGACATAAAAACTGACAGGTCAATCGAGAAGAATAGAGATCCCAGAAATTAATACACATACATATACCCAACTGATTATTGTTCAGATCATGCAATCGGCTAAAGATAATCTCATCAAAAACTGGATATACATACATGTATATAATAAACACATACATTTATACATATAAATAAACATAGAAGGATGAAATTAGATCCATACCTCTCACCATATACAAAATCACCTCAAGATAGATCAAACATCTAAATTTAAGAAATGTAACTATGAAGGTGCTAGAAGAAAATATTCCAAAACATTGGTGTAGGTGGCAACTTCTTGACCAAGACCTCAAAGCACAGACAACAAAAGTGAAAATAAACAAATGAGCCTGTATCAAATCAGAAGCTTCTGTAGAGCAAAAGTCAACAGAGGGAAAAGACATCCAACAGAAAGGGGAAAAAATATCTGCAGGAAAGCTGCCCTTTCAAGGATTGCCATTAAAAAAAAGGAAAAGCAACTAATTCAGTAAAGAATTGTACAAAGGACTTGAACAGACTGTTCTCAAGAATAAATTAAAATGGCCAACAAATTGCTTAACATCACTTGTCATCAAGGAAATGCAAATCAAAACCACAATGACTCCCATAACTCTTATATTTGGCCTCTTAATAGTGTCTTTCAATTCTTGAATACTTTTTTTGGCCTGATTCAGCTCTGCTTCCAGCTTTTTGTTTGCTTCCCCTTGATGACAGGAAATATCTTCCAATTCTGCGATTCTTTCTTCTGCTTGCTTCATTCTATTTTGGAGACTCTCCATTGTACTTTTAATTTGCTCTACTGTGTTCTTAATTTCTGATATATCAGCCTTGATTTGCTTTATTGCTTCCCTAAATTCTTTGAACTCTTGCATGTATTTCTCGTTTTTGATCAGAAGCTTTAAAATGATTTTTATGAATTCTGTATGCCCCATTTTCTCAATGTCTTCCTCAGTTAACTCTGAGATTGGCATAGGTACAGAAAGAGAAGCTGAGTTTGCAAATGTATTTAATGAAATAATCAAGGAAAATTTCCCTCATCTAGAGAAAGAATTGGGAAACAATGTCCAGGAGGGGCACAGAACTCCCAGTAGGATTGACCAAAAATGATCTTCACCATGACCCATGATAATCAAGCTCTCTTCAATTGAACATAAGGAAAAGATCCTTAAATGTGCACGTGAAAAACATCAATTGACATATAAAGGAATGCCAATTAAACTCACAGGAGATCTCTCACAAGCAAGAAGAGAATGGAGTGACATATTCCAGATTCTAAAAGAAAAAAAATTGTAGGCCTAGGATAACATATCCAGCAAAGCTTTCTTTTGTCTTTGAAAATGAAATAAAAGTCTTCCACAGTAAAGAACAGTTAAAAGAATTTGCCTCTTTCAAACCTGCCCTACAAAGGATACTTCAAGATGTTCTCTTGACAGAGAAGAGGAATAGCACCTACCAAAACCAAAGGCAAACGGGAAGAACATCCCAGTAAAATGACAACAAAAGAATAAACCAATGAAAAACCCATTCCTAAAATGACAGGACCAAAGTACCACCCATACATATTAAACTCTGAATGTAAATGGCTTAAGCGCAATCAAACGTCATAGATTAGTAGACTGGATTAGAAAATAAAACCTGTCTATTTATTGTCTAGAAGAGACACACTTCACCAACAAAAATCAGTGGGAACTATATCGCATGGATGTTGTTGTTTTCTGTTAGTTTCATCTCTTCAAAACACTTTCTTCTGATTAAATCATTCAATGACTCGTAGATCATACAGTAGCATCATTTTCTTCAAGAAGGTTCTTGATTTTCATTTCTTCAGCTACACATTAGTCATTTAGTACCATGTTATTTAACTTCACGGTGTTCCCTGATATTGATTTTGTTTTGTGGCTTTTCATTTAAGGGGATGTATAGCAGCTGTATAATGGTGACTGTCATATCCAGTAATATGTCATTTAACTTCATGGCATTGTAAATTTCTATTTTTCTTTCTATTATTGATTTTGTATTATGACTTTTCATTTAAGGGGATGTACAGTAGCTGTGAAATGGAGACTAACATCCAGATGTGAGGATACAATGTAGTATGAATTTCTACTTCCAAAGATGTACTTATAATAAAACTGTTCACTATATCTTGACAATAGGATGCTGGACTCTCTGCCATTGTCCATGCCCGCAATGATGGACATATGACTGTGTATGAAGAACTAGATTTTAGTAATGATATAAAGGAACTAGGTGGGGGGGAGTTGGGGTGGGGATAAGGGAAATGCCAGGGGACTATGGAACTGTATCATAAAATGATAATAATAAGAAGAAAATGTTTAAAAAAAATTTTTAAAGCACAATGAGATGTCACCTCACCCTGTCAGAATGGCTAAAACTGAAAACAGAGAGAAGCAAATGTTAACAAGGAAGTGGAGAAAAGGGAACACTTCTACACCGCTGGCAGGAATATAAATTAGTGCAGCCACTGTGGAAAGCACTGTGGAGATTCCTTTAAAAAGTAGAAATAAACTTGCCATATGGCCCAGGATCCCACAACTAGCTATATACCCAAAAGACATGAACATATTCCATCAAAGAAATGCCTGCACCAACATACTTTACAGCAATATTGTAAAATGTGCCAAGATGTAGAATCAACCAATGCATCCATCATCAGATGAAAAGAAAAAGAAAATGTACCATAGAAACAGACAGTGGAATATTACTCAGCAATTAAAAATGATGAAATTTGCAGCAAAATGGACACAACTGGAGGAGAGTATGTTGAATGAAACAAATTAGGCACTGAAATACAAATAAAGCACAACCTCCCTTCTATGTGTAACCTAAAATATTTGAAAAAGAAATGCTGAATCAGTATAACTGCAAATATAGTATTATAAACTGTCTCATGCTTTTGTCAAACCAATGGCTAAGAACGTTACACTTACATACTTTTAATAATCTTCAATCACTTTAAAATGTACTGCACATAAATGAAACTGTCATTTTTTTCATTCAATTATTGTTTATGGTGATTGTCTATACTCCACTAAAATGGAATATTTCTGGTTTTTGCTTGTTAAACTTTTTAATTGGCTAATTATTAGGTTGTTTTACTGTAATATAAGTTTAAAATGTGTTATCTCAAAAATTAACAAATGATAGAAAAGAGGATGAGAGGAAGAAAGGAGGGTGGGAGAAAAGAAAGGAATATCATTGTGTTCCTGGAATTGTACCTACAAACCATAGTGAATATGTTTAAAATGAATTTGAAGACTGTAAAGACTAAATAAATAAGTAAAATCTTAAAAAATACCTACTTTGGGGCCCGGCGCGGTGGCGCAATGGTTAAGGTCCTCACCTTGCATGCCCGGGATCCCATATGGGCGCCGGTTCTATCCCGGCAGCCCCGCTTCCCTTCCGGCTCCCTGCCTGTGGCCCGGGAAAGCAGTGGAGGACGGCCCAAAGCTTTGGGAACCTGCACCCGCGTGGGAGACCCGGAAGAGGCTCCTGGCTTCGGATCGGCATAGCATTGGCCGTCGCGCTCACTTAGGGAGTGAATCATCAGACGGAAGATCTTCCTCTCTGTCTCTCCTCTCTGTCTATCCGCCTTTCCAATAAAAAAATAAATCTTAAAAAAAAAAAAAAAAGATACCTACTTTGTTAGTATTCCACTCCCCCACCTGGACATCCTGCAAAAATACAGTGACTCCTTTTTAATGCCCACTGAAAGATACAAAATGCTGGGTAGTTACTTTGGTTTTTCACCTGTGTTCCCCTGCAGGAAAAATTACATCCAATTCTCTTGAAATGCCTGAACCTGGGAAAGCATGTGGTCTGTGGCTATAAGGATGTACTAAATAAAAATTCTCTTGACTGGAAACACCTGCATTTTGAGCAAGCTCTCAGATGATAACACATGCTGCCAATCAACAGACCTCACTTCAGGTAGCCAGGTTTAACAACAGGAAGTGATTCAAGGTGACCTTGGCCTCTCCCAGAAAGCATGCCAGGCCTCTTCTAGACTGTGCAGAAAAGAAAGTGGAGTCAATTCCATCTTCTTTCAAAGCTCCAAAGCAGAAAAGCAGGTTTATTTCTCTCCAGTCAGTTCTTGGTGATTAAATACTTAGTCATGTCCTTACAAGGGGGGGGTCAATGAAATTAAGATAATCATGAGTCCAAGACTAATGAGCTTGTTAGAGCATCCAATGGAAGCAGCCTTTGGCTCCAACTTGGCAGGCTGCCTCCATCCTCCCTAGAATTCTCTACAAACATACCAAATCTCTTGACAGTCGTTTTCAAATGCATCATTTCCTACAACAATTTTGTTAGACGCCTAAGATAGGAGGCGGCCCACTGAATCTAGCACCTAAAGAGATGAAAGAAGACAAACGTGCACTCCGTGGGCTGAGTCAATATTTCCCAGAGACCACTAAGAACACCAGAACAGAGACAATGAAGGTGAATTTACTAAATAGTTGAGGCCATCCTTGCCCTTTCATTCCCAACCTCACCATTCCAAAATATAGCACAGTTCTCTAGGAGCTAACAACAAAAATCACACTCAGAAACCTCATAAAGGCCTAAGAAATGACTCAGGTTTACACCCGAGGTGCTCCACCAGGCAAGCCCATCAAAGCACCTGAGAATAACCATGTTGTTTCCTTTTATCTATATCTGGCAGAGAGAAAGTCAGAGGGTAAGCCACCTAATTAACCATTCAGAAGAGCACAAATTCCCACCAGCCCCAGCTCCCTAAATACCACATCTGCCATTTATTCCCTGTACTGTCATTTCCTGCCCGTAGTGAACTAATTACACACAGTGGGAATTCTGGAACTGCCAGTTCTAATGTTTATCTGCTGTTAACTTGTTGTGTGACCTCAAAGATACATCTCCAGTGCCTCCATTGCCTCTGCTATAAAAGCAAGATAAGGGAATGACACGCTTGACAAAATGCCCTAATAGAACATTACAGTCATTGGCATCCTAGAGATGCTCACGGGATGGTAATTAATGTGTCTCTTTCACTAAAGCCTTTAAAGATAACTGATGACATGTTATGAAAAGCGTGGGATCCCCAAGTGACACTTCCTCTTTTCCGAAAACAGGTTTCAGTGGCAAATACTGCCTATGAAATTGTTGATAAAAGCAGAATCAAGAGTGTTTCTTTGTAAATTACTCTATTTCACTCAACAGGATATCCATAACCACACCTCCAACAACCCACAGTGACTTCCTAAGTAGAAGAGACCTTAGACAAAAATCACACTAAATCAGATTTCCAGGGACAACTAAGTTAGATTTCAACATCCAGCGTTGAAAACCTAGTTAAGGGGGAAAACATTTGGCTTAGGGCTAAAACTCTGCTTGGGAGTGCTTGGGTTCAATCCCTGGCACCTGTCCCAATGTCAGCTTTCTGCTAATGCACACAGCAGGAGGCAGCAGGTGATGGATCAAGGACTTGGGTCCCTGCCACCTATGTGGGAGACTTGAATTAAATGCCCAGCTCCTAGCTTAGGTCCTAGTCCTGGCTGCTGGGGTTACTTGGGGAGTGAATCAGTTGATGAAAGATCACTGTCTTTATTTCTCCCTACCTTTCAAGCAAATACTTCAAAATCACAGAAAACTGTTTTAGAGGAATAGTGATGGAGCTGTGCTGTTCTGTGAGGAAAGTGAGTTACTAAATGTAATGTATACATATCAATCAGTATAATATGATTTTATAAATCTACACAGGCACAGAAAAATATGCAAGAAATGGCAGCTATATTACACATTTATTTGAAAGCACCCTAGCCCATCTTAGACATTTGAGTAATATATCCAAATTACAACACACATTAATCATTTATGTATCACAAATTTAATGCACATTTCCCCAGCCCTTGTCTCATCATTTGTATATGTTTTAAATTTTAAATATTTTTTTTGTTCATCTTCTCACAAGTTATTTCTCTTGCTTTAAACCATGACAACTGTCTTTTCCACAGACCTGTTTTCTGATGGTCTTTTAATAATTTGATTTGTAATATTCATCTCTCTGAAATTTGAGACACAGTATGCATCACATGATGGATTCTACATCGAAGTTTTACCATGTCCAAACCATTTATTAAATAATCTGTTACAGAACTTTTCATCTTCTTTTAAAACGTTAGCAAATTTGAAAAATACAAAGTTGAGAAATGAACCTAATTCACATTTTAATGTAAATATATATAAAAACTTCAAAGTAAAGCCCTAACATACATAGACATTTTTTAAGAAATCTGGGACAAATGACCAGTATTATAGTACAGCGAGTTAAGCCATTGCTTGTAACACCAGCGTCCCATACAAGTGTCTATTCAAGTCCCTGATGCTCTGCTTCCTATCCAATTCCCGGCTAACATGCCTGGGAAGGCAACGAAAAATGACTCAAGTGCTTGGACCCCTGCCACTCACATGAAAGATCTGATGGATTGCCAGGTCCCTGGCTCCAGCCTGGCCCAGTCCTAGCCACTGCTGTCATTTTGAGGGAGTGAACAAGCAAATGCATGCTCTCTCTCCACGTCTCTCTCTCTTTTTCTCTTTTTTTTCTCTCTGTAACTCTGCCTCTCAAATAAACAAACAAAAAAATTTGGCTTTTAAAAAAGAGATTATGAACAAATGGAAATCACCATCAAGTCATTTCAGCTTCAGTGAGGTTTCAGTGAGCAAAGCAATAATCCCTGTTCAAAATCAGTTCTTCCCATTCCAGGAAAGACTCTGGGAATGTAATTGTGGGGTATGCAAGCATTCAGCACCTGAGTCACCAGCAGTGTTTGAGTTTTCTGCTTATTTCATGGGAGGTGCTGCTTTGTGGGTGGCAATGTTATTCTAAGTCTGGAACAACTGGAAATTACACCCCTTGGTCTGAGCAAAATAAACGCAAAGAAGCTGAAGAATCCATTGCTTAATGTGGTCAAGATTTAGAACCATCATTTTTCCTGCATTGATTTTTTCCTGCAGATATATTAGAAACCTGCCATATACAATATGTACTATATAAATTTGCACTTGTTTTTAGGTTTAAATATCAAGATCTTGCCATTCCCATTAAAATATAAGTTCCTGGAAAGCAAAGGCTGTGATTTCAAGAATGAAGGAAGAGAAGCAGGGATCAAGGACGGAGAGACAGATGGATTCACCATGAACTTGAGGCCACCTCTTTGTTGGGGCTTGCCTAGAATGGGTATTTAAGAAAGACTGCCCATGGAAAAATTATGCTAGCATTTCAGCCATAAACGATTCTTAAGAGAGAGGGGAAAAGGACATATATCACAGAAAGCTTTCCTCTGAATTCATCTCCCTTACTGAGTAATATGGACAGATTTTTGCCATCAATTCACACACCCTGAAGCACAAGACATGATGATCTTTCTTTTCATTTGCATAGCTACTATTCGTCATTATCCAACCCTATTTTTTGCTCAACAAAATAGCATTGCACCATTAAGATTTCAGCATGTCTATTCTTGCAACAACTCTCTGGAATGGTGCCTTTTAGAAGCAACCACTTTAAGGGGGAAAAATCACTTCTAAGATATACACTTTTCTTAGTTTCAGAATCTAAGCTTTTCTGAGTTCATTTTCCTCCTGCTTTTTCCTGTAGGGATGGAATGACGGAGATCACTCAGCAGCAATGCAGTGCATGAATCCTCAACCTCAGAGTCCTGCTTTTAATAACCTCCCCAAGAAGTTGACTAGAAAAACCATTATCATCCTCATCATCACTAATGCCACAAGGCTTTCAAAAAGCTCATGGAAAATGCCTGTTATGGAAAACCTATGCATAGATTTAAGATGTCTTTGTGCCAAACAAACTTATCTCTCAATTCCATTTTCCACAAACTTTTTGAGGTATTGTCATGTAACACCTGCCACACAATTAAACTGCTAAACATTTCACATGCTATTTCCATCATTGTTTTTGTCACTAAGAAGATTCTGGAAGATATTTCCTTCCTATTCTTGAAAAAGAGTTGTTCAATTTAATGTTATATTTATTAAGTATAATCTTAGATATTCAATTTTTTCATCTAAGTGTCTAACATTATACAAAATCTGATGTCGACATCATAACATACTTATATTCTCATACATGAAACAGAAAACCCTACCTATAAAAATGTCCTGCCTATCCCTGCATCTCTCTTTTCTGTTGGAGAAGAATGCCTCCATTTGTCAGGTAGCATGAGAAGGCTGGGATAAGAGGAGGAGATTATCTTACCTGCTGGCAAAGGAATTACATCTGACTCCTCCCATCACTGTCCCCATCCCACTCCCAAGCCCCAAGGAGTCTAAGAGAATGGAGAGGTAGAGTTACACATTCATAAATGCTGAGCAGGCTGCCTCTCCCTGTTGCTCTCACCCAGCCATTTGCCTAGGGGTTTCAGCTGGAGAGCAGGCTCACAATATAAGGTAGAAAAAGCAAATGGCAAGAAGTCCAGAAAATCAGTGCAGTTCCTTTTGCCACAGTGGGACAGAGGCATTTCCAAATGTCTAGGTCTCCATCCATGTTGCGTTGCTATCACAAACACAAGGGGGAGGAACCTATAAAGCCAAGGTGGTCCTGCTGGCTGGGCAGTCCAACAGCTGGCACCTGGTAATGGCCCCTGGTTGCATCACAACATGGCAAACAAGCAGAAAGGAAAATGGATGCACACAGAGGAACCAAACACATGGGGTACTCCCTGTAAAACCACCCTCATTTTCAAGAGCTAACCTAGCTCTAAGAAAACTACATTAACACCTTCCAAGGAGGGTGGTACACCATGACCTTGAATTACCTTCTTCAGGACTTGCTTCTTACAGAGCCCACCACCTGTCAATACTGCTACCTTGAAGGGACGAACGATATCCAAATCATAGCAACATACAAACAGAAATGCACTTTATTACCCACTACAAACCATGCATGACGCTTTGCCTCCCGGCAAGTCTGAGAGCAAGGCTGCACAGCATTCCTGCCCAAACCCCTCTCTGTTCCTCTTCAAGCTTCTGTTAGACATTACTGCCAGGTATTATCATCCCCCTCTTATTCCACAGAGTCTACATTCAAACCTACGTCTGCTGTATTTATCCTCTAAAATGCACTCTCTTCCAAAGACACTGAAAAGCACCAGCAAACATGCATGTGCTTGGCCCACAGCTTAGTGTTAAGGCAAGTGTAGAAAGGTGACAATTCCAAGCCAAGCCCCAGAGTTCCAGGCTTTGCTTAGGTGAGTGCTGACTTGGCCCCTGCTGGAAGCTCCCTCTTGGAAGCTACAAAGCAGCAGATAGAGACAGATGCAGCCTGTGACCACATTGTTGGCCCCAGGCTTCTGCTCCTCCCTGCACTCATGCCTTTTGCCAAGTGAGTTTTTGCAGCTCCTCCCACTACAGGAAAGCAGGGAAACCTCTCTCCTGTCCTTTGATTCTGGGCTTTGACTGGTGGACCCAAGGCCTTAGGCAACCTTGAGGGTTCCTCCCACCCCTGACAATTCCACCATTCCCTTGGGAAGATCTGTCCCATGCCTGCTGCCCTCAGGGTGGGTCCTCTGGGGAGCAGATGTGAGCTCAAGCTGCATGCCCAGCCACGTCTCAGCCGAGCCCCAGGCTCCCTGCTGCAGCAGAAGCAATAATAAATCATCTGCATTGGAAGCCCCTACATTTCAGAATCTTTTATGTGGCATAGGATGCCAACAGTTAAATGATATACAGTCCAGTGTAACTGCTCATAGAAAATACACAAATTTTCCTGTTTCCCCCCCAAAAAAAACTAAATTTTAACAAGTGCTCATTATTATAAGAAGTTTGGGTGAACTAATTTACTTATTATTCCTCACAGCCACCTTATAAGGCTGATAAATTTTATCCTTAGTTTATTATTTTTATTTATTTGAGAGGCAGAGATACATGAAGAATGAGAGATGGAGGAAGAGAGAGAACAAACCTTGTGCCCACTGGTGCACCTCACAATTGCCTACAAGAGCCAAGGGCCAAAGTCAGGAGTTAGGAATTCAAGTATGTCTCCCATGTAGGTGACAGACATTCAATGTCTACAGGCATCACTGCTGATTTCCAGGAGGCACACCAGATTCTAGTGAGGACTGGGTACACCCTGGGTCACTGTGTGGGACACAGGCCCAGGCATGCCTGCTGCAGCAAGTGCTTCCTGTCCACTGCCAAGTGTACATAGCTGCCCTAAGTCTCCACACAGTGTCCTGGCCTTCCTGAAGACAGCACTGCCCACTCTCAGCTGTCACTGTCTACTTCATTCTTCCCTCAGCCACAGGGGCCTTGAAGGCAAGGCTATATCCTTTTTTGTTAGCTCACTGGTTAGCAGGGAGCCTCATCTCATCACAGGAATGCAATAAAAATTGTCCAAATTAAAAAGCAAGGGAGAGGAAGGCCAAGAGGATAAGGAAAAAGATACAGAGCAGGAGACTTAAAATTCCATTTTTAAATAGGCATGTCTTCACTTCTAATCAACCTTAATTAAAGTGCTCAACACCCTCGGGTCTCCAGCTACAGATTCTTCAATTAGAACAGTTTTGTTATGACCATTTCCTGCACAGTGCCTCTCCTCAAGGCTTGCAGGGTCACCAGGGTGTCCTGGGACAAATAACAAAAGTCACTGTGTTTGCTTGAAATAGCAGGAAACTCAGGGTCCCCTCCCTCAGAGTTCACTTCTGACAACAGTAAAGTACATGTACTGCACTTCCAAAGGGAACGGAGGACCACTGGCAGCACGGAAAGGCGCATTTCTAAGGAGTGAAAGGAAGAGCTGTTCCATGACAGGGAGCAGATAAAAACCTGACACAGGGCAGCCCAGGCTTACTTAACAGGAGCTGCAAAGCAACTCGGGGAGGCCTGGACCTCTCCATCCCAACACACGGCTGGCAGGTGGTTATTACTGTTTTCACCTCGCAGATCCCCATTACCGGGTCAGAGCTTGGCAGCCAACAGCTCCCAGAGAGGTCCATGGTGAAGGGCGCCAACGCTGCCTTCAAAATAGCACGTCTCCCAGGCTTGTTTCCAACAGCCAGGCCCCAGCCTTGCAGCAGCACAGAAACTATCCAGTCAGAGAGGAAGGGGCTGTCCTGGAGTCAGAGAAGGGGAGCCTGTAGACAGACTCCACATACTAACCTGTAGTTAGTGCTCACTGAGGCAGAGGGGGAGTCCCAGAGTAATGGGTACTTCCGATCCCTTTCACATTCCACTTGGAGCAGATGTCAGCATGACACCTGCAATGGCAGAACCTGGGGGACTGCCTAGGAGGCTACAAACACTTTCAACAAAAGCTTACAGAAGCATACATATGGAAGAACTGAGATTGCCTCCTTTGGGGGGCCAAGACAAAGGACCCCAGTTATTGGCTCAGAAACAACCCAGGAGATAGCTCACAAAATTTGGGAATTTGGTTTGGAAATCACATACATAATCCAAACCTATATTTTACAGTTCTTGAAACTGTGGTTCAGAAGGCATGAATGATTTACCCAAGGTGGACCAAGAACAGAACACTGGTTCCCAGCTTCCAGCCTACCAGCTCTTTCCTCTGCCCAGTGCCAGCCCCTTTTCCAGGAAGAATCCGTCAAACATGCCTTGCCTCCTTCCCCTTCAGTGTCAGAGCCCACTAGGGCTTGGGCTGACTTCAATAGCAACCAAGTGACAGTATGTTTTAGTAATGCATTTATCGCACATAACAGGGGAAGCTCAGCTATAACCACCAAACCATTTCCCTCCTCGACTGCCCCATGCCTCCCAACATGCTCAAGTCATCAGGAGCTTGTGATGACCCGGAATTTTCTCGGGACCCCCCCCCCTTCCCTCTTCTGGGGCAGCCTCAAAGGAAATGATTGACTGCCTGCAACACCATAATTCTTCAGTCAGCTGAGTTCACCCCTGCATTGGATTGCTGTTTGCTTTTAAAGTACTGTTTGCTCTACTTTTTAATTTCATTTTAGAAGGCTGCAAGGAGTAAAGCCAACGTTTAATCATAGCGATGGGAGGGGCTTTACAAATCGCTTACAAGGCACAAGTAAGAGTTCTGTTCCTATTTTCTTTTTGATTGAATTGGCTGCTGTATCATATGCAGTAAACAATGTGAACCAGAAAGGATTCTACATCTTTATCTCACTCTCTCACATAATCGAAAGGAAAAGGGCACTACCATAAGGAGGAAAAAAAAATGTAGAACCAGAACTACATATTTGTTGAAAAGTTAATTAAACTTGAAAGGTTTGTGGAGACAACTCATTTTCTTTTGTACCCTAAGACCATAGGGTTTGAATTCCATTTTACCAGTGGAACGATAAAAGTAACCTGTTAGTATTTCACCTTAATCATAAATAATATATAAAATGCTGGAACAAAGAGCATTTTTCTTTTTTAAATAAAAAAGTAAAATGGAAACACATGTACCAATCAGTTTTGATTTGACTTATAAAAAAAATCTATGTAAGCTTTTTAATGTGTGATTGGTCTTCTTAATTGCTTCTGTTAAAAGTACTTCTCCTTTATGGAAAGACAACTTTACAATAAGCACATGGGTATGATTTCGCATGCATCTTAGCAAGTCCTCTACATTGATGGGTTTAAAACAGAGGGAGGATTCTCTTTCCAAGGAAAGTTGAGTACACAATTAAACAGCAAGGAAGCCTCCCCAGCAGCTTTCTGGGTAACTCAGATTGAAGTCAGATATTGTCCCCTTTCCTGTCATGACCACATCATCAGCATCTATGAGAAGGACAATGCTGAGTAGCCTTCACAGGCAAGGCAAAGCACGAATCTTGATAGGTCACATGGAACATGAATGTGGTAGCTGGTGTTAGATTACCTAAACCAGACACAACAAATGGAGCCAGGAGTGGGCTGTAGCTGGAGTGCCTGCCTTCGGAGACTGTGATATGTGTGCATGAGTTGGGGATGGGGGTGGTGATTGTTTGTATTCAGACATCTCAGAGAATTCTTGAATAAAGTGAAAGGCTCTGCCTATTAAAAATATGGAGTTTGGATGAAACAACTTCCAATGATGATTGCACCTGGTTCAAGTCCTGGATATTCAGCTTCCAATGAGGCTGTCTGCTAACATGCACCCCAGAAGGCAGCAGATGAGGACTCTGGATGGAGCCTTACCCCCACGTGGGAGCTCTGCCTTGAGGTCTGGGCTCCCAGATTAAGCCTGGTCCAGACCCAGCTGCTGTTGCATTGGGGGAGGAAACTAGTAGATAAGAGATCTGTGTCTCTCTCTTCTTTTCAAATAGCAAAACTAAACAGATATAAATTTGAAATAATTCCCAAGGCTCCCATTCAAAACTTCCTTCATATTAACGGGATATACAGTGCATGTTCCCACAGAAAGCCAACGCCCTGAGAAAATGAAAAAGGCTCATGGGAAACAGAATTAAAAGATCAGTTTATGTTGCTACAATACTTATTTTTAAAGATGTATTTTATTTACTTGAATGTCAGAGTAAGAGGGAGGGACACAGACAGAGAGTGAGAGAGTGCAGGAAGGGTATGGGGAGAGAGAGCCTCTATATACTAGCTCACTTCCCAAATGGCCATAAAAGCCAGGAGTTTCATCTGGATCTCCCACATGGAAAGCCAGAGCTCAAGCACTTGAGCCATCTTCCACTAATTTCCCAAGCACATTAGCAGGGTACTGGATTGGAAGCAGAGCAGCTGAAACAACCTCAGGCTCATCTGAGATCCTAGCATCACAAGCAGCAGTTTATTTTTTTAAAGATTTATTTTATTTTTATCACAAAGTCAGATATACAGAGACAAGGACAGAGAGGAACATCTTCCATTCGTTGATTTACTTCCCAAGTGACCACAACAGCCGGTGCTGCACCAATCCAAAGCCAGGAACCAGGAGCTTCCTCCATGTTTCCCATGCGGGTGCAGGGTCCCAAGGCTTTGGGCCATCTTCTACTGCTTTCCCAGGCCACAAAAGGGAGCTGGATGGGAAGTGGGGCTGCCAGGATTAGAACTGGCATCCATATGGGATCCTGGCACTTTCAAGGTGAGTACTTTAGCTGCTAGGCCACTGTGCTGGGCCCTCAAGTAGCAGTTTAACCTACCATGTCACACTAGTCCCTAGTGCAAAAATTTTTGAAATTCACTCAGATTGGGCCTGGCGCGGTGGCGCAAGTGGTTAAAGGTCCTCGCCTTGCACGCCCGGGATCCCATATGGGCGCCGGTTCTAATCCCGGCAGCCCCGCTTCCCTTCCAGCTCCCTGCCTGTGGCCCGGGAAAGCAGTCGAGGACAGCCCAAAGCTTTGGGAACCTGCACCCGCGTGGGAGACCCGGAAGAGGCTCCTGGCTTCGGATCGGCATAGTATCGGCCCGTTGCGCTCACTTGGGGAGTGAATCATCGGACGGAAGATCTTCCTCTCTGTCTCTCCTCTCTGTATATCCGCCTTTCCAATGAAAAAATAATAAAAACAAATCTTTAAAAAAAAAAAAAGAAATTCACTCAGATGAGGATTTTTGAAATGTCCACAGTAATCATGTGTTAGAAGAAATCTCTGAATGAACTTCCATTTGTTTAAATTAAAAAAAAAAGTATCTATTTCCTTCAGACAGATTACCCTGTAATGGGAACTGCTGGCTTCTAATTTCTAATTCCTGTGTGTCTCCTTCAAAAGACTTCCCTGTGATGTGCTGAGGATGTAAATTGTGTTTAGCTCACCTCTATGATACCAGCACAGTACCTGGACTCATAGGGGACATGCAAAGAAGTAGAGGAGAAAAAGCACGAATATTTCAGTTTTAATTCTAAATGCTGAAAGCTCAAATATTAAATGTTAAGCTCCTATATATTTATATTAATTAATATTAATTGATCCTTCAGTTAAAGCCCTTCTTTCTAGCAGCCACTACACCAAGATGTCCAATGCTCAAGATTAAGGAAATTTTCTCCGTCACCTAGATTCTTCAAGTATAAAAATGGTGATAGGAAGGGGTCTTTAGTCACGTGGCCAAGATGTCCACATCGCAGAGAGCCATTCATTTTCTAGCTGCCGTTCCTGTCTCCAGCTTCTACCAAGCAGAGCTAGGAAGCAGTGGTGATGGCTCAGGTAACTGGATCCCTGCTTCAAAAGTTTCTAGGTCCCTTCTGGGTGGCCCAACTCCAACAAGCCATTGTGGGCATTTGGGGAGTGAGTCAGAAAACAGACACTGGATGCCACATGCTTCTCTCTCACTAGCTCATTCACTCTCCCCTCCTTTGCCTCCCCACCAATAAACAAATAACAGTTATTTTTAAATCATAAAACTAAATGCAATGAAAATGAAGAACCCAGAAGAGCTAAAGCAATCATAGGAACACAAGCAGAAGACTAACACTTCCCAGTTTCAAAAGTACTATAATGCAATAATCAGGAGTATTTGGAATTTGGTGTAAGAATAGACATAAAGAGATCAATGGAGTAGGACTGAATGTTTAGAAAGAAACCCGTATGTTTGTGACCAACTGACTTTTGACAGCAATGCCAATACAAGTCAATAGCAGAAATAATTTTTTTTCAAAAAATGGTACTAGAGTACCAAGATAATGGCAAATACAAGAATAATCATGGACCTCTAACTCACACCATCTACAAGAATTAACTCAAACCAGACTGAATATCTAAAAAGAAGAGCTAATATAATAAAATTCTTGGGGCCAGTGCTGTGGTACAGTGGGAAAAACCTGTGATGCCAGCATCCAATATGGGCATCTCTTTGAATCCCAGTTGCTCCACTTCCAACCCAGCTCCCTTGGGTTGGAATGCACCTTGGCTTAAATAATTTTTCCTTTTTAGATCTGACCCCAAAAACAAAAGTAAACAAGAAAAACGTAGACTGGACTCCATCAAAATTTAAAACTTTTCTGCTTCAAACAATATTATCAGTGAATAAAAAGACTAAACACCTACAGAATGCAAGAATACATTTGTAAGTCTTACCTCTGACGGGCCCATTACACAGAATATATAAAAAAAAAAATCTTTCAACTCTTCAACAAATTGACAAACAACTCAATTTTAACAGCTGATTAACATGAGAAGATGCTCAGCCTCACTTGCTATGAGGAAAATGCTCATTGAAACTATAGAAATAGCACTCCAACTGGAATGACCATAAGCAAAAACACAAACAAAAACAGAGAACGAACTTCCAACAAAAAGATAAACAAAAAGAGTTAAAACAAGATAAACAGATATTTAAACTCTCACATACTGCTGGTAGGAATGCTGAGAAACTGTACGCCAGTTCCTCAAAAGGTTAAATAGATTTATCACATGATCCAGCAATTCCACTCCTAGTTACATATCCGAGACAAATAAAAACATATGTCCACAAAAAGCTAGTACATTGATAGAGGAACAATTTAAAATAGTCAAAGGGTGGAAACAACCCAAATTTCATTAACTGATGAACAGATCAACAAAATGTGACATGTCCCTCAGGCACAAAAATATTACTCAGAATATTACTAGAATATTACTCAGCCACTTATGCTACAGCTTAGAAACCACTACAGCCTGTAAGTCTTGCGAACATTACGTTCTCAACTAAAAGAAATCAAGCAGAAACTCACAAATTGTAGGTTCCATGTATGCCCAAAACAGGCAAATCATCAACACAACAAAGTAGATTAATACTTAAGGAATTCAGGGGGAAAGTGGGAGAGGGGACTGATTATTAATGGGTTAGGGATTTCTCTGGTGAATGACAAAACTATCCTAGAATAGAGAAGTGACAATGATTGTACAACTCTGGTAAACTGCATTGTATGTATACTGCATCTCAGTTAAACACTAATGGTGAGGAGGCCGGCACTGTGGTGTAACAGAATAACCTTCGGCCCACTGCACTGCCATACCATATGGGTGCCAGTTCAAGTACTGGCTGCCCCATTTCTGATCCAGTTCCTTGCTTATAGTCTAGGAAGGAAGGAGAGAATGGTTCAAGTCTATGGGCCCCTACACTCATGTAGGAGAACCAGAAGAAGCTCCTGGCTCCCAACTATGGACCAGCCCAGCTCTGGCCATTGCAACCACTTGGAGGGTAACCCATCAGATGGAAGTTGTCTGTCTCTCCCTGTTTTTCTCTATAATTCTGCCTCTTTTTTTTTTCTTAAAGATTTTTTTTTTATTGGGAAGGCAGATATACAGAGAGAAGAAGAAACAGATCTTCTGTCTACTGGTTCATTTCCCAAGTAGCCACAACGGCCAGAGCTGAGCTGCTCCGAAGCCAGAAGTGAGGAGTTTCTTCAGTTCACCCATGCTGGTGCAGGGTCCCAAGGCTCCGTGAGCCACCCTCTACTGCTTTCCCAGGCCAAGCAGGGAGCTGATGGGAAGTGGAGCAGCCAAGAAACAAACCAGCACCCATAAGGGATCCCAGCGGTTGCAAGGTGAGGATTTAACCACTAGGTTATCACACCAGACCCGTAACTGCCTTTAAAGTAAAATAAATCTTTAATAGTAATAATAAATATGAGATACGTTCATATAACCCTGGTAAAAATGGCCTCTGGTAGAACTTTTTGGTTGAGAGATGTAGAAATGATCATCAAATTTAACCAAATGGCTTAAACTTTTAAAAATTATTTTTTGAAACTTATTTTTTACTTATTTAAAAGAAACAAACAATGACAAAGAGATGGTGACAGAGAAATGATTCATTGATTCACTCCCCAAATGCCTGCAGCAGTCAGGGCTACATCAGGCCGAAGTCAAGAGAAGAGGATTCAATCTAGATGTCTTACACTGTAAAGCAGGGCCCAAACTCTTGAACTACCACGTGTTATCTCCCAGGGTGTGCATGAAATAGAAGCTGGCATCAGAAACAGACCTGGGACTCAAGCCCTGGCACATGATACTGCCATGGGAATCTCAAGTGATATCTTAACTGTGTGCCAATGCCTTTTCCCAACTAGTTCCAATTCTCTGAATTTATTCTCTAAATAATGACGAAAATCCCAGCTTTACCTGTAAAGGTTGTCTATGCAAGATTATTTGTAACATCAAAATTTGGGAAATACATTCTGAAGGTACAGCAGTGACTCTGTTAAACTATTTATGATACATCAACCTAATTGATGCAATCTGGCCTGAAGGGCATGTTTATGATATACTGCTAACCAGAAAAGGAAGTATGCACCATACAATATGCAGTGTGATCCATTTTTTTTTTTGTTTTTACCGTAGGTATACACACATCCATGTTTCTAAATTGTAGAAATAACAGAACCAGTGACGAGGCAGTCACTAGTCACAGTGGATATTTAAATTTAAATTAATTTGGATTATTCAAAATTTATTATTCAGCTTCTAATTACACTGGCTAGATGTCAAGTACTCAGTGTCATACAAGGTTACTGCGACTCCCGTGCTGGGCAGAACTGAGCTGTGGGAAGTGCTAATGAAACAAGCCATCACAGAAGAATAAACACTAAGAGAGCTTTCAAGCCTTATAATTTCTACTCTTTATGTTTATTTCTCACTTTCTCTATATGGTAAACAAACATTTATAATTCAGGAACAGTTTGATTTTATTTTCCAAAGATTCAAGGTAAACTAAAACAGGAGGGAAGGGAACTGTGTTGGCGTCACCTCTCCCTCACCCCCATTCCCACTGCACACCAGTGAACCTGTTTGGTCTGGGAAGTCAAGGGGCTGGTGCTCAGGATCTCCTCCACCAGGCCACAGCTCTGCACCCACCAGACTGGGGACAGTGGGGAGATGGGAGTAGCCCCAGGCAAGGAGACACAAGCTTCCACTGTCCTCACAGGAAGTTCAACAGCTTTTCAAGCATCAACGCATCTCAGATTGTTACATGCCTTTGATGGATTGCCAGGCTGCTTCTGTTCACCTTGCCCAGATTTACAGCAGCCTTCCAGGAGACAGAGTTGGCCGACCTCTTCACATGATCACAGCCAGAAGTCCTGCGTTCTAATAGAGACTTTTTATTATGTTTTAAAAAATTTTTATAAAGGGAATAAATTTCAGGTACTTCGTTTTAAGAGCATAATGATACTTGTGCTCCTGGAGAAGGTATCAGGGAGGGGAGCCTCTCAAACTGCAGGTGATAATGTCCAGCACTTCTTGCTTTCTGGAAGGTGATGAGGAAATATATCCCTAAAGTCTTGAAACTGTTAGACTCCTTTCCCCAATTAAGTCACTTCTAGCAACTTACTCTTAAAAAGTAACATCATGCATGTGCTCAGAGATATCACTATCAGAATGTCCATGACAGTTTTTTACAATAATAAAAGGGTGAGCCCAACACGGATGGCTAAACCCTCACTTTGCATGTACAAGAATCCTACATGGACATCGGTTCATATCCTGGCTGCTCCACTACCTATCCAGCTCCCTGTTTGTGGCCTGGGAAAGTAGTAGAGCACGGTGGAAAGCCTTGGGACCCTACACCCACATGGGGGACCCAGAAGAGGATCCAAGCTCAAGGCTTCAGATCAGCTCAGCTCTGGCCATGGCAGCCACTTGGGTAGTGAACCATCAGATGGAAGATCTTTCTTTCTGTCTCTCCTCTCTCCATGAAGCTGGTTTAACTTTCCAATAAAAATAAATACATCTTTAAAAAAAGAACAAAGGGGTGAATTCAAACCAAAAGTTCTGCCATAAAATGTATCTTCACGATGAAATGTAGTTTCCATTAAAAATAAGGCTGTACAGCTGTATTTACTGGCATGGAAAGTTTTATAAATGCTAAGCTTTAGAAGTGTTTTAATTCAGTGTGAAACATATCATTTCATCTCTGTGAAGTGTATATATGCACGTATACACACATATATGCTTAAGAGAATGATGATGACTAAATTAATAGGTATGCAGAGGCTATGTCTGCATAGAGAAAAATTTTTGTGGTAAGAAAGCTATTACTTTCCATACTTCCTACAATGAATACATACAACCATGATGGTAGGGAAAAATAAAAGTTGTTTCTAAAGGGAGTGAAATCATATTAAGACAGATAATTTTCATACTCGGGACATAAAATAAAATTTATTTCTGAAATTTAATTTTTTATACTTAGCTCTAGGCTTTTGGCTATCAATGCATATAGAGAAACATAAAGAAATTATGTAAGATTCCACGTTTGATTTATAGGTTCTTCCCAGGAGATAAACTACTACATTCTAAAAGAAATTCATAATGTATATTTCTTAGTAATATCTACCCTGTTGTGTAGGCACAGTGGGTTACTTCCAGCCCTCAACTTTGTTCTAAATTCCTATAGCTGCTTAAGAAGGATGGTCCTTGCTAAGGATCAAATAACACACCCACGGTGCCTGTTTTCCTGCATAATATACTTCCCTTCTTCTCCTCTACCATTGTAAAATGGTCGCTAAATGAATGACCTATTTTTGATACAGCCCTGATGATGTAATATCTGGCTTTTACGCAATATTTTGATAGCAATGCTATTTGACCCTGAACAGGATTCTTCCAAATCCTATCACCTACAAATACCTTCCACTCCTTACATTTGATGTATACCTTCAAAGCCCAAATCAAGTCTTTCCTGACCACTTGGGTGACCTGTCACTCCTAAGAATCCAGCACATGACTCACCGACACTCATTAAGCCTGGCATTATCCCCAAACAGGCCAAGGCAATGAAATCCTGGGTTGCTCATTCAGTGTCTGCCTCAGTGCCCAGTGCATACAACTGGCCAGAAGAGTGAGGAAGCAGAAGATACTGCTTCCTCACATCACACCACACACAAGAACATTCAAAGCGGGGAAGCAATTGACTGGATGCCCACTTCCCAAGGTTCAAGTCCTGCCTCTGCTTCTGATTCCAGCTTCCTACTCACGTGCCCCCTGGAGGCAGCAGCGATGATTCAGGTAGCTGGGTCCCCACCATCAGCATGGAGATGCAGATTGAGTCCCAGGAACCTGGCCTTGGACAAGGTTCTGGCTCAACCCTTGCTACTGGGAGCATTTGAGGAGTGGTCCAGCATATGGGAGCTCTTTGTCTCTGTCTCTCTCCTTCTGCATCTTTAATACATGAAATAAGGAAAGAGAAAAGTGCTATACAGTGGAGGGAAACAGCAAGAAAAAAGGAAAGGAATGGGGGTGGAGGGAGGATGAGAGAAGATAGCTGGAAGGAACGGAGGGGAGGAGAGAGGGAGGGGGAAATTGGGGATGGGAGAAGGTAGTAAGTCAGCCTGTGGCCTCATTTATCTAATACATGCAAGAAAATTAGGACCTTGTGGTTGGTGTAAGTTTTATTAATTCTCTGCCTTCTGAGCAAAAATCAAAACCCGGTTCACACTTGTAAGCCCCTTTACTTCATGATCCTCACATAAAATCCTGTGTTGTATTCCTCTGTGCTTTATAAAATGTCCATTTACATATTTCATACACATAAGTCAGTGGTTCTCAGCCCTTATTTGAGGAGTTTTAAAACAAAATATGAATCTAGTGCCCTTGTACTTCAGCTGGCATTGATCAAGATGCAGGCATGGGTATCTCACATAAGGTCTCTTGGTGAGTCTTCTGTCCACCTGAATGATGAAAGCATCACTTATGCTGTTTCCATTCAGAGGCTCTGCTCCAATATAAATGGCCAAGTGAAATTCCAGACTTCATATACGGACCCTGCAGAATCTTCTCTCTTAACTATTCTTCAGTGGTAGAGAACTGTCTAGGAACCAGACTGTTTCATGAAATGAAAATGAAACTTTAAGTTCTTTTCATTCAACACTTTGGTACTTGCATGAACACTCTCCATGACAATCCATGGCTCAGGTGCTACTTGAAACTTTTCAGGGGTGGTAAATTCTGCCATTCACCAAAGCACACCCCACTGCGGGACAGTTTTACCTGCTCCACGTGTTTTCCTTCCATTTCATCAAGATGTGCTTTTCTGCAATCTACCAAATAATTTGTCTAACCTAGCAAATTATTTTGAAATCAAGATGTGATGTGCTGTGACCCAGTGCTCGTGCCTCTGTGTGCACCTGTTTGCATGCACCCACATACACACCCATATTCCCACCTATGACGTGCCTTTTTTGAAGACAATACTAATCTTATTGTAAGCTTCATACCCTGTCAGTAAATTGATTTCATGATCCATCAATGAATCCTGTAGCATTTTTTAAAAAATACTTTTCCTGTCAATCTTCCCCTGAACAATCTTTCAAAGCTTTCATAACTTTTATTACAAACTATTGAAGCCACAGGGGAACAAACTAGCCCAAAATATAAAGAGATTCAACACTCACAAGGAGAGGTAAGACACTTATTTACCTAAGGCAGACGCATTTGGATACCTGTTTAATAAGCATCAAACAACAGACAACCAATGACTACTGGGAGAGATGAAAAGCACAAGGACTACTCCGAGGCCCAGAGCAACAGGCATATCTAAGGCCGACAGCAGCACAGGCATTGAGAAGAGCCCTATGCCAACCAGCCCAACCTTAAACACAAGAAGACTTCACTGAAGTACTAAAGCTGGAGAGGCATTGGAGGTAACCATGGCAACAACAAACTTCAAATCCACCTCAACTTCTGACTTCACTGGTCAATCTTTACACTTACAGGCCCAGCAAAAACAGAAAACTAACCCATTTCCAGGCATAAAAACTATCTCAGTCCCTAATGGCCTACACAAGATACATAGTTCTTGTGAAAAAAAAATCACAAAGCACATAAAAAAAAACAAGAAAAACAGCACTGCCAGGAAACAAAGCAACTAACAAAACCAGACGTGGTCATGATATCAAAGCCAATAACAATAACAACCCATTGTAGAAGACGCTACTGGAAGAGGAGACAACATGACAGGTCAAACTGGTAATGTCGGCAAAGAGACAGAAACGATAGGAAAAGCTATCTGCAGTAAAACAGAGGAAGGCTAATTTCAAAAATTATCCTTCAGTACATTTAAAATATCTAAAAAGAATCAATGATCCTGAAAACAGTTCTACAAAAATCACCCAAAGTAAAAAAGAAGAGAAGAAGAAAATTGAAGCAAATACAAAAGGTTTCAGACCACACCAAAATTCCTAACCTAGATGTTAAGAAAAGTTAAAAAGAAAAAAAAAAAAAGGACAAATTTTTTTTTTAATTTTTAGTGAGATTTTCCCATGATTAATAACAAATATAGGGCCCAGTGTGGTAGCCCAGCAACTAAAGTCCTCGCCTTGCACGTGCTGAGATCAATACGGGTGCTGGTTCTAATCCTAGCAGCCTCACTTACCATCCAGCTCCCTGTTTGTGCCTTGGAAAGCAGTCAAGGATGGCCCAAAACCTTGGGACCCTACACCTGCAATGGGAGACCCAGAAGAGACTCCAGTCTCCTGGCTTCAGATAGGCGCAGCCACTTGGGGAGTGAGTCATCAGATGGAAGATCTTCCTCTCTGTCTCTCCTCCTTTCTGTATACCTGACTTACCGATAAAAATAAAAAAAAAAAAAAAAAAAAAAAGAACAGGTACAAATGACAGAGCCAAGGAGAACTAGAACACCAAATATTAAGCATGCATAAACACACACACACACACTTAACCGTGTCACATTCAACCAGTTCAAAGACAAAGACAAGAAAATGTGAACACAGGGAAAGAAAAATAAAACATTACATGCAAAGGACCCAAGATCAGAACTACAGAAAAGTTCTTGGCATCTACAAAAAAAAAAAAAAAAAAAAAGCCAGCCAGCAACATGCTTAATAGTAAACAACAGATTGGTTCCCCACATGATGAGAAACAAGGCAAGGATGTTCTCTCTCATCACCCATTCCTATTCAACAATATTCTAGAATTCTTAGCCAATGCTAAAACTAAATAAACAATAAATAAATAAAAGGCACTGTTGTAGTTAGGATATGGCTTAAATGTTTCCTCAAAAGTTCCTATGTTGGAGACTTGGTCCGCAGCCTGGTGATATCGAGAGATGCTATGAAACCTTTAAGAGGTAGGGCCTAACTGGAGGTCCTTAGGCCAATGGGGTGTGGGTCCTCAGAAGTGATTAAGGCATCTCTCATGCACGTCTGGTTGGTTCTCAGGAGGGATTGTTATAGCAACCTGCCTCTGAACCCTCAGTCTCTGACTTCCTGCCTGGTGATGGGATTGCTTGGCCCTGCACATGCTCCCTCACTGGGATCCAGCCAAGAGGGACCTGAGCAGAACTGGATCAATACAGGGAGCATGTCCTCAAACCTTCAGAACCAAGAAATAAGCCTCTGCCAAAGTTTCCTGCCTGGGTACTTTATTATGGTAGGAAACTGCTGACTAATGCAGGTATTTCACTTAAAAAGGAAGAAACAGAAATTTTTTCTATTCATACACAATGTACTGCTCTGTGTAGAAAACTTCCAAATAATGTACAAACTTCCTAGTACAAGCAAGTGATTTTAATAAGTGCACAAAATACAACATCAATATAAAAATTAATTGCATTTCTGTATAAAAACAATAAAATCAATCTTAAAAATTAAATACTTAAGTATAAACTAGCAAAATATGTACTATAATATTAATCTTGAAAACTACAAACTGCTGATGAATGAAACTAAAGATGATTTAAATCAATGGATGGATATACCATGTTCACTGATGGGAAGACTCAGCATGACAAATATGCCAATTTTGCCTAAATCAATCCACATTTTAAATGTACTTCCACTCAAAACCACAGAAGTGTTAGTAGATATTGACAAGCAACTGAAAGAACCAAATACTATATACTACCTGCTTTCAAAACTTACTAAAGGGCAAAGCAATAAAAACGCTATAATGTAGAGGACAGTAGTCATATCAGTCAATGGAATAGAGTTAAGAGTCCAAAATAAACCTCGACAATTACAGCTATTGGTTTTTGAGAAAAATGCCAGGAAATTAATTCAATGAAAAAAGGAGTTTTTACATGAAATGTTGGTACAACTGAAGAAGAAGGAGGAGAAAATAATATTTTGGCCTATGCTTTAGATCTTAAACAAAAATTAACCCAAAATGGATCATGAACATAATCTGTAAAACACAAAACTACAAACCTTCTTGGGAAAAAAACATAGAACTGTTTAAGAATTTTAGTTAAGGAAAGAATTCTTACATGCAACAACAGAGGTCTGATCTACCAAAACCAAAAATAAAAAACAGTCCTGAAGAAACAGAAAGATGCAGAATAGGGGATATCATCCACAAATCATATTTTTAAAATCCTGTCAGATCTTTTATACAGATTATGTAAGGAACTCTAAAAATTCAACAGTAGGAAAACAACCCTATAAAAATATATAGCCTGGGCCTGGTATAACAGCCTACTGGCTAAATCCTTGGCTTGCAATCAACAGGATCCCATGAGTGGACCAGTTCATGTTCCAGCTGCTCTACTTCCCATCTATCTCCTTGCTTATGGCCTGGGAAAGCAGTCAAGGAAGGCCTAAAGCCTTGGAACTCTACATCTACATGCAAGACCCAGAAGAAGCTCCTGGCTTGCAGCTTTGGATCAACTCAGCTTCGGCCGTTGGGGCCACTTGGAGAGTGAAACATCGAATGGAAGATCTTTCTTTCTGTCTCTCCTTCTGTGAATATATATATATATATATATATACAGTCAAAATCAACTCTGGGGTTGGTGTTGTGGTACAGTAGATTAAGCTGCCAGTTGTAGCATCCACATCCTATTTCAGAGTGCTGGTGCAAGTTTCAACTGCTCTTCTTCCAACCGAGCTTCCTGATAATGCATCTGGGAATGCAGCAGAAGATGGTTCAAGTATTTGAGGTCCTACTACCCACCTGGAACAATCAGATGGAGTTCCAGGCTCCTACTGGTTAGGTCCAACCCTGGCTGTATCAGTCATTTGAGGAATAAACCATCAACACACGAAAGATCTCTCTTCCTCTCTCTCACTCTCTCCTCCAAACTCTTCTCTACTACTTTGTTTTCTACATATATATACACACACATACATACTTTAAAAGATTTGGAAATCAGCTCTGCACAGCACTTCTGTGCTGTCATCCTTATTTGAATTCATTCGTTATGTAGAGTCAGGTATGGATCCAAATATAATCTTTCACCAATTTTTATTTGTACCATACTTTTGATCCTGGAATAAGACTTTTGGTCTGTTAACACTTGATTCACCCTACATTTATTTTTTTTAATTAGCTTTTGGGATCCATGTGGTAGCACAGCAGTCTAATAGTGTAGCACCAGCATCCTACAAGGCACCAGTTTGAGTTCCCGCTGCTCCACTTCCAATCCACTTCCTGCTTACGGTCTGGGAAACCAGCAGAGGATGGGCTAAGGTCTTGGGCCCCTGCACCCACAGGGGAAACACTGAAGAGCCTCAAGCCCATCTCTCCTTTCCTCTGTAAATCTGCCTTTCAAAGAAAAATAAATCTTCTGGTTTTTTGCTAAGCTCAGGAGATAAATTCCATTTCAATTTTTTGTGGGTTTTTTTTCTTCTTTTTTTTTTAATCTTTATTTTTTCATGGTATAGGTCCATGGGCTCAAGGATTTCCCATCCCCGCTCCCCAACATTCCTCTCCTCTACTGTTTTCCCTATATTATTACAAGAGGATAGTCCTTCAGGAGCAGTCACAAGTTCACCATTCTGCTATTTAAGTATATCATGACATTGTAGGTATAGACAAGTACAGAAAGTCCATTGATACAGAAAAGGCCTGCCTAAATACACAAAATAGTATAGCTTTTCTGAGGCAACACAATCCACGTAGTCACCTTTTAACTAAAATCTCCAAGTATGAGTCATTGCAGTTGGATCACTCTATTTCCTCCTTCCCCTGCTGCTCAAACTAAACCATTTTGGAACACGGTGATGAAAGCAGTGACCCTTTTTCTCCCTTTGCTCATATTTCTTTGCTTATTTCTCATCACCTGGTACATGTTCTTGTAGGTCACTGTAAATCGTGTTTAGGAACAACATGAAGGCTAGCAAACAAAAAGTTGCTGCATGAAAGAAATTTAGTAAGATCAAGTGAGTCAATATCAAGCATTCTCCTTCCAAGTGAACACCTGCTGCTTTGTTTTTTAACCAAATTGTACCTGTCCAGGCCACTATCTTCTGCTGGAAACAAAAAAGAGAAACAAACCTTGAATATTTCAGCACAAAGCCCGGTTTGTTTCCAACCATCTTACTCTTCTCAGGACCTATTCTTGTTTTTCATTACACTACTTGCTGCCACCTGACCTTTTAGACAAACCATAAGTGTTTCTTTCCAGATCTTAACCTCCATGGGAACAGAAGATGTTCAGGATCCCTGTATCCCCAGCACCTAGAATAGGGGCTGACACACAGTAGGTGCTCAGTACACCTGTGGGGCCTCAATGTCTGCCCAAAGCATCTTTCCCTGCCCCATTCCCTTCATTCATCCAGTGATCCCTGCTGGCCCAGAAGAGCACCACCCATGAACACAACAACCATGCCATCCTCCACCCACTCCTTTCTTCCAATATGACTGACCAAGCCTTCTTGCAAAACTTCAGTGCTGGCTGGATTTTGAGGAGAGAGGCCCACGAGAAGCAACATTGCAGTGGGCACCCAATCCAAGTGCCCACTGCATCCAATGGAAACAGAGCAGCACTCACTTCACACTTCACATGAAAACAGGCTGCATGGTGGAAAAAGTAGCAGAGTCAGCCCTCCACATCCATGACTTCCACATGCATGCTGCCAGCAACTGCAGACTGAGCTACACTGCAGCTGACCTGCACTATACCAGAGAAATGAACTGAATACCCACAGCTTTCTTTTCTTGTCATTATTATCCAAACAACCCAGCCTAACAAATATCTATATAGTACCAGCATTATGCAGGGTATCATAAATCATTTAGAGATTACCTAAAATATATGAGGAGGTGTATAGGTTATATGTAAATACTGCATTGTTTTATTCTATTCTGTTTCATTTTGTTTCAGAGGATTGTGAGGGGGCAGGAAAAATAGAAAGACAAAGAATTTGCATCAGCAGGTTCACTGCATAAACATCTGGGAGCCAGGAACTCAGTACAGGTATGCCACAGGGTGCCATGGACCCATGTACTAGAACTATATCTGCTACTTCCCAAAGTGTCAGTCAGTAGGAAGCTAGAACTGGGAGCAGAGCTAGGAAGTGAACCCAGGCATTCTAATGGAGCATGTAGGCACTCAAATGTTGTCGTCACTGTTTCATTAAATGCCCACCACACCACCATTTAAACAAGGAGCTAGAGTAACCCTGGATTTTGGTATCCCTGGGAGTCCTGGACTCAATACCAGGAGATTACTAAAGGATGGCTGTAGAAGCCCATAACTACTAGAGCAGTCACTCTTTGGACTTCATGTCAACAGCTCAGAGCTCCGGTCCGGGATCTAACACTAACTGCATGCTCATCAAGTCTCAGCCTGTTAGTCTGAAGACCAGGATAACAATACCGAAGCAAACACATGAGTGAGAACAAGTGAGCGCTCTCAAGGGAGGGCTCCACGGAGGGGCGGGAAGAAGGCTGGGCAATGGGAGAACAGCAGGACAGACCAACAAACCATGAGACTTCTCCAATGGGTCCATGACTCTACCTGAAATCCCTCCACCCACCCTATCCCTCAAGAAGGTAACCCACCCCAAGGAAGACAAAGAAGGACCGTTTCTGTCAATAAAAGGATATGAAAACTCAGATCAGCCTTTCCAGCTGCCAAGTAAAGTTCTTTGAATAACATACTAAGATTTTCGCTTGTTAGCCATCCCCACATGGAGTCTAACCCCAGTGACTGCCAACCTCAACTCCACTCCCCCCATACCCACATCCTGTACTTTGCCTGCTTTACTGAACTTCTCCTGGTTTCTCAGATATGACATGACTGTCATCACTGTGGAAGACATGGCAGGTTGCCCACCTAGCAGATCCTCACCTCAGGCAGGCTCAATCTCTCCCTGTTAACAGAACTGTGTTCTGATATAGACTATGGATCCTCTCAAGGACACTGAGTGCCACCCTCAGCTTCAGCAGACTGCGTGCCCCAACCGCCACAGACACACTCTTCTCCTTGGCTTTGCCACAAGGGCCTGGTTGTGGTGAGCATTCTGGCCACCTGGCCAATGGCATGTAGCCTTTGCAGTCTGGAGAAAAAGAAAAAACAAACTGAGAAGCAAGTCTAGTCCTTCCCTCTCTTTCTCTTCTGTTGTCCTATGAAAGCACAATAGAGTTTAAGTCACCCTGTGGAAGACAGGGAGAATCAGGAAAACTTTCTAGAAGTCAGTTAAGAGTTGGGACCACTTTGAACCACTGACTTGTACAGATGCATTCATGGAAACGTTAGAGTAAGCACAGTACCGCCCCGTTGTCCTCAGCACCCTGACTGCTAGCCTACTGCAGGCTCTGTAAAGTCCTTCCCTTCTTCTCCGCAGTCATGTCCTGCCACGAGTTCGATTCCTGCTGCCCTGTGGTGTCTTTGCTGCACCCCCAGACAAGACACACAGACCTAGACTCTGCTACCTGCACACGGGCCTCTCCAATAGACTGTGTGCGCCTCCAAAGCAAGCACTGTCATGCACAGAAGAGGCCTTGGTACAAGGCTGGGCAACCCTTAAGGTGAATGAAAGACCAATCAAGCAGAGGACAGATACATGCAGGATGTGTTCCACACCGTGGCTAAGGACTTGCCTGACAGAACAAGCACTTCCCAGGCAGCCACACTCTAGGGGGTCCTCCTTTACAGTGCTGGTGAGCAGAAGCGGAGAAGACAAGACTGTCCTGTTTCTGCCTGCCCAGAACTTACTGGAAACATATTCCTACACCCACTTCCCAGCAGCACAGGTGGGATGGTCGCTAGCCCCCAGGATGAGTTAATCCTCCCACTACTGTAGCCCCTGCATAATGTGCCCACTCGTGTCACAGGAACCCACTCCCTGTGTGCTGTGATGGTTCGGCCCTGCTTTGGTCCATAACATTTGCTATGAGAATAACAAAGAACAAATATTCTCCTCTCTCTAATATGTCCATGCTACTGACCTCTCCAGACTGAGGACCAGTCAACACACAGGGGATAAAAGCGGATACATGTATGAAGAACCAGTCCAGGAACCTTCTATGAACACCCTGGATCCAGCTATGCCTGAAGCTAACGCCTTGAGCAGATCCATTCAACCCTACACTGAGTAACACAATTTTTAAATGACCAAACTCCAACCCAAAAGAAAGAATTCTGGCCATAAATAGAATCAGTATGGATGAGCACAGGCTGACAATGTGGCTTCTACGTGCATGCCCTGTGCCCTGGCACCTCTCAATCTTAGCACCTGGAAGAGGCCTCTGCATGAGCTAGTTGCAAGGTAAGGAATGCTCACCTCTTCCCACAACTTGCCTGCTGGTAACCTGAGGCCCTACACCTGTCAGTCTGCCCTGCAGAGAAGTGTGGGGACCCATCCTAGCACAACACCTGGAGGGACCCCTCAGCAAGCATGGTGCTGTGCATTTCAAGAACATAACTCCGCTGTAATGATCACAATGCTTTTTTACCTTTGAAGAACCTGAAACCCAGAGATGGGAAGTCGCTTACTCTAGGTCACACAGCTAGTAACTGAATTGTGACTTTCCCACTTTATCCCCTCTCTGCGAGCCACGTTCTGGAAGGTGTGCAGCCCCTCTCTCCAATCCCCTCCCCCTTCCCACCAAGGGTCCAGGCGCACGGACCTGCAGCCTCACAGCCTAAGAACGCTGGAGTCCGGGCAGCCTCACAGCCAAAGCGCCCTGGAGTCAGGGCAGACTCGGAGCCCCAAGCTTTTCGCAAGTTGCGGGTAAGTAACCCGACGGGGAAGCCGGCTACTCAATTTCAGAAGTAGAGGCCAGGTAGAGGAGAAGAGCCGCACCCGGGCGGTGGGAAGCGCCGCAGAGCGAAGGCGGGAGCTCGCCGGCTCCGGGCCGCACCCCCCGGCCTTGACCGCCCGCCCTCAGCGCGCCGCGCTCGCCCCAGCAGCCGGACCCCAGCCTCCTGTGTCCTCCAACGCCGCAGAAGTCGCCGGTCCCGCAGCGTTCCGGGCACTGAGAGCGCACTCCCCGTCCCCGCCTGCTCACCGCTCCCCGCAGCCCGACCCCCGGCCGCCACCTCCTTCCCCGTTCCGCTGTTGGCAGCCGCGCGCCCCGAGGCGGCCCGGGTCCCCTTCCCCTGCACTGCGCTGCACTGCGCCGCTGTCCCTCACGCTCGTCGCCGCCGCCGCGCTCCGTGCAGGGCGCGCAGCTCAGTGCCCGCCGCAGGGCTGCCCCGCAGGGGTCCCCGAGGCGCCGCCAGCCGCGCGCTCCCCTCACCGAGTGCCCCCCTCAGCCCGCCGCGTCGGCCCGGCTCACCTGCGCCGCCCGCGCCCCTTGGTCTCTCGGCGCCCTCGCCCGGCTGCCGGCCTCAGCTCCGAGAGCGGCCGCCCGGGCCGGCGTCGGCTGCAGCCGCGCGGGGCGGGCCGGGGCGGGCCGGGGCGGGCCGGGGCGGGGCGGGCGCGGCTCCTCCCCGCCCCGAGCAACCTGCGGCGCCGCGGAGGGGGCCGGGCCCCCGTGGGTGAGTCCCGTCCGAGCTGCTGCAGCCCCGGGAATCACGGCGGTAGTCTGAGCAGCCCGAGTTAGGTGATAACCCGGGACGGTGAGTGCTTGGAAACTGCTCCGAGCCAGCTAGGCCCGCTCTGAAACGGGGATGCACAAGAGAGAGCCTGTGAGTGGACCTGACCCAACGCAAGGACAGGCAGTCCAGCCAGTGTCATTATGGGATTGTAGAAATGGAGAAACAGGTGGGAATAATTTGAGCCAGGAATGGAAGGTGACTTCGTTTAGAAGAATCCAGGTCTTTTTGGACTGTTAAATACTACTCCCATTCACACCTCACCCAGTGTGCAAATCAAATAATGGCAGAAACTACCACTGAGTTTCCTTCCTGCTTTTGGATTGTCAGCCTGCGAACAGGAACCTTGTCTCTCCGCTGTTGAATCACCAGAGCCTTGAACACACCAAGGGCACAGCAGGTGCACACTTCTGCTGCTGCCCACTCTTTCGGGTCCAGCCCAGAGTTGCTTCAGAATCGCTCCTCTCTAATCAGCTGAGAGCTCAGAGCCAAGCTGCCTGGCTTCTGAACAACCTCCTGCTGTGTCCTATTCACCTGCCCACCCACACTGCCAACATGGCACGAGTAGAAGATGTCAGGTCTGCTTCCTGCGTCAGAGTTTGGCAGCTGACATGAAGTCCCAACATTGATCTCCAAGTTGAGCCTGTGATGCTGTTCTGCAGTTTGAGGGAATGGACAGGCCTGGAGTCCCTGAGGTGTTATTGGAGTCTGCAACTGGAAAACCTTGGCCAGGTAGAGAACTAGTGCAGGTTGGGGGCTTGCATCCATCCCTTGTCCAAAACCAGCCCATAGTCCCTGCCAGGCCCCTCAAGCCCAGTGTGATCTGGGCCACGTGAGTTTACGGAGACACCTGACAGTTGTAGAAGTAAGGATGTGTTGAAATAAGATACGTGGAGTATGGCATAGCAGTTTTCTCCAATTCATTGAGCAAGCAGATGGCCACACACACACACACACACACACACACGGCACTCTGATGCTGCCACTCACGTGTTGATTTCAGGAGTCATTCAAGAAATGTACCCCAAATGCACAACAAAAAAAAACAGACCAATGTTAATGATGCACGAACATTCCTTTTTCTCGTTTTGTCAATACACTTCTCTGTCTTTATATTAAAATTCCAAGGGCAAAATGAAGGCTTTCTGTTAAGGTGAGGTCAGGGCCAGGTGGTCTGCTCCACCCCAATAGACCTTCTGTTCTTCCCACGCCTCAGAGGGTCCTGCCCAGATGCATGTCTACAATCCAGTGTTTCACACTCTGAGACACGTGTGTCGGCAAAAGCTTCTTGGAAAAGACACTAAAAAAAGCCAAAATAAACAAATGGAAATATATCAAACCAAGAAGCTTCTATATAGCAAAGGAAATAATCAACAAAATGAAGACATAATCAACAAAATGGGAGAAAATCTTTGCACATTATACAACAAAGAGGAGACTAATATCCAGGGACAGCCGAGCAAACACCACTGTGAAGAAATGGGTGAAGCAAATGAGCAGGCAATTTTCAAAAGAACAAATTCAAATGGCTGATAGACATATGAAAAAATGCTCAGATTCCCTAGCTTTCAGGGAAATACAAATCAAAACCACATTGAGATTCTACCTAATGCCAGTGAGAAGGCCCAAATTCACAAATCTATTGACAACACCTGCTGGTGTGGGTGTGGGGAGAAGGTTACCTTAATCCACTGCTAATGAGAGACTAGTACAACCACTATGGAAGTCAGTATGGAGACCACTTAGACAACTAAAAACTGCTCCACCATGTCTCTCAGCCATTCCACTCCTAGGAATATATCCAAAGGAAATGAAATCTGCATATAAGAGAACGACCTGCAGCCCTGTGTTTATAGCAGTGCTATTCACAATAGCAAAGACATGGAAACAGCCCAGATGTCAAAGAAACTGTGGTACATCTACTCCATGGGATACTACACAGCCATTAAAAAGAATGTAACATAATGGTCACAACTGAAGAATGTCTTGCTTAGTGAAATAATTCAGTCCAAAAAGGTCAAATATCAAATGTTCTCAGTATTTAGGCAAATTGCAAAATAAATAGGTGTAGGTAACCAAGTATATACATATATTCTCACAGATGAATGGTGTAATGGAGACTAGCATACTGAGAAGTAAAGTTGTCACCGTATACATCTGTCCTGAATATACTAGGACTCCCATTATGAAACATGTAAACATACCAGTACAGCATGATACTAGATAGTCTACTTCTACTCAAACCTAGCCTGTCATGATACAGCTAAACAGCAGAGAGCTAATCTTGCAACTGTTACTAAGGGACAATACTAGTGTAATCATTCAGGGAATAATAACCAGGGGAAGGGAGAATGGGAAGGGAGGAAGAGGATGAGGAGGGAAAATCCCCTATACCTACAAAACTGTATCATGGGGCCTGGCTCAGTAGCCTCATGGCTGGGGTCCTTGCCCTGCATCTCCAGGATCCCAGGTAGGTGCTGGTTCATGTACCAGCTGCTCCACTTCTCATCCAGTCCCCTGCTTGTGGCCTGGGAGAGCACTCAAGGATGGCCCAAAGCCTTGGGACCCTGCACCCCTGTGGGAGACATGGAGGAGGCTCCTAGCTGCTCGCTTTGGATTGGCTCAGCTCCAGCCATTGCAGTCACTTTGGGAGCAAACCACAAGGTGAAAGGAAGATCTTCCTGTGTCTCCTTCTCTCTGTACATCTGGTTTACCAATAAATAAATAAATAAAGCTTTTTTTTTTAAAAAGAACTATCATGGCAAATAATAAGTATTTATATATATTGAATCTGGTGTTTCAGAATCCAGTGGGTTAAACCACTGCTTCTACCATCCACATGACATACCTGGAAGTGTTCCTGGTTCCTGACTTTGGCCTGACCCAGCCTTGGTCATTGCAGGCATTTGGGTAATGAACTAGCAAATGGAAGATATGTGTGTGTGTGTGTGTGTGTCTCCCCCTTTCTCTTCCTCTATGCTTTTGAAATAAATCTTTTAAAAGTGTCCTTAGAAACAAACAAACAAACAAAAACGCTGGTGCTCCCCAGTTGTCCATGTCACACTGGGCAAGGGCGAAAGATGCAGGGAATGTTATACCTAGGTGTGCCCAGCCACAACTAGCTGCTACTTCCTCTGTGACAGGTGGGGAGGCTGGCGCCTCCAAGTGGTGCTGTGCTGGGCCCTGCCCTTTAGCACAGCGCCACTTGGAGCTAAGCAAGGGAGCCCTGTACCGCCTGGATCTCACCCATATAAAATGGGCCCAGCCTTGTTTTTCCATTGGTTACAGCCTGTGGATTATGTGAGCCCCCATGATTTAGGATCCTCTTGCTGTGTATATGACCTTGGCTGGGCCAACCTGCTGAATGATGCCACCCAGAAAAAAACAGAGAATCCCCAGGAGAATATAAGCATTGCCTTGGTTTGGTGCCTGCTATGGCATCCTTTATCAGCACATCAGTTCAAATTCAAGCTGCTATGCTTCCAATTCAACTCCCTGCTAATGCACCTAGGAAAGCAGCAAAAGATCGGCCAGGCCCCAGAGCCACTGCCACCCACATGGAAGACCGGGATGGAGTTCTTTGCTCCTGGTTTCACTCTAGTTAAGCCTTGACCATTATGAACAATTCGAGGAAGTGGACCAGTAGTTGAAAACTCTTTCTCTTTCCCCTTTTCTCTCTTTGTGACTCTGTGTTTCAAAATAAGTAAGTCTTTTTCTAAAAGAAGATACATTAATCTCTCTATGCTTGTTTCCTTATCTACAAACTGAGCTAATACTGATAAATTGGGCCCGGCACAGTAGTCTAGTGGCTAAGAGTCCTTGCCTTGCATGTGTTAGGATCCCATAGGGGCACCGGTTCACGTCTCAGTAGTTCCATTCCCTATCCAGCTCCCAACTTGTGGCCTGGGAAAGCAGTAGAATATGGCCACAAAGCCTTGGGATCCTGCACCTGCATGGGAGACCTGGAGGAAGCTCCGGGCTCCTGGCTCCTGGCTTTGCATCAGCTCAGCGCTGGCCATCACGGCGACTTGGGGAGTGAATCAATGAACAGAATTTCTTTCTTCTGTAAATCTGCCTTTCCAATAAAAAAAATCAATATTTTAAAATGCTGATAAACTGCAGAGACATGAATAGAATTATAACTAACCTTTGTTAAGTGACATCTTTGTTCCAAAGATGGTTCACATGCTTAAATTGTCTTTTCAGAGTTGACCTTAGGAGGGGATCTCTTTTTTTCTGCCCCCAAACTTCTGTATTTGCTTGAGAGGCATACACACACACACACACAATCTCACGTTCACTTCAGTGGTTCACTTCCCAAATACCCACAATAATTATGATTATACCAGATCAAGCCAGTGTCAAGAACACAGCCCAGGTGGAACATGCGGGTGGCGGGAACCTAATGCCTTCAGCCATTACCACTGCCTTTCCAGGTCTTCCCCAGCATGTAGCATGGAGAACAGACCTGGGACTCCAAGCAGGGAATTCCAATATGGAATGCAACCATCCACTGCAGCATCTTAACCTGCTCCGGAGTAGGAATTCTCCATCAAGAGCCCCAGATCCTACAGCTGGATTCAATATTCAGTGTCGACAGACATTTTCCCTAAAGACATTTTCCCTCATCATCCTCAGATTTGCAAAGAGGTTTAAGTCCCAAGAATAGTTGGAAATGCCTGCCTTCCAAGCCCAGTCAGAAGTTTTGAAGCTGGAGGATTTGTGTGAGAACAACCCAGTCACTGTCCCCCAGCATCCTTGAAGAGAAGGAATATCCAAGGTGCCCGTTCCTGGTACAGATCACTTCTGAGAATTCTGACCAGGAAAATGAGTGGCATGTGAGTGGGCACACAACCTCCCTCCCCATGCTGCTCATGTATAGGCAAGCCTGAGAAACTGGGTGCGTCCAACTTTCCCAGTATACAGGTGAGGAAACAGACTTGTAGCTCAGGGCAGCTTGGAACAGCTCCACCCTACCTCTACCAAGGCAACTTCCTTCCCTCTCAGCTAAGTCTTTACTCCACGGGAACAAGAGTAAAGGAATGACACTCCGTCATCCTGTAACCCCCCTGCACACAGGCATGGGTTTCCAACACAAGCAGGCCTCGTTGAAGAAAATTAAAGGCACAGCCAACTCTATGTTCACTCTAAAATTTCTTAAATCAATCTTTATTTATTTAGTTTTATTTTATTTGAAAGAGAAAGAGAAACAAATTTACTAGCCCCTCCCCCAAATGCCCACAACAGCCAGCCAGCGCTGGGTCAGACCCAAGCCAGGAACCTGGAACCCAACCCACGTCCCCAGGTGAAGGGCAGGGACCAATCCTTGAGTTATCACCTGCTGCCTCCTGGCACATACGTTAGTAGGAGGCTGGAACTAAAAGCAGAGCAGAGCCAGACATGAACCCTGGCACACTGATATGGGATGCTGGTATCCCAACTGTTGTTCTATCTGCTGGGACAACTGCCCACCCCACCCATAAAATTTTAAAGAGGGCTCAACTTTGGTGAGATGGCTGATGTTTCACTTTCGTGTGGGGCAAAGGAACTCCTGCACACATTCACTGTCATGGCACCTATTGCTGCTGTTTCCACAACTGTGTCCACTCAGCTAACACATTTAAGTGACATGCCAGGATCATGTAGACATTCTTCCCACTTCTTAAAGCCACAGGCTAATTAAGCGCTAACACAGAGCTGGCTGCCAGCTAGTTGTGTCTGCCCACACTGGGAACCACTTCTTTCTACGCAGATCACTTCAGGAGCTGGGTCTGCAACCAAAAGTAGGGTAGACAGCCACTGAGGCTGGTGGTCATCAAAGTAAAGCTTCAGGGATAGTCACAAATATCAGCTTCAGAATGGGGTGACAGGGCTCAGCATGGTAGCCTGGTGGCTAAAATCCTCACCTTGCACGTGCCAGGATCCCATATGGGCACCAGTTCTAATCCCAGCAGCTCCACTTCTCATCCAGATCCCTAATTGTGGACTGGGAAAGCAGTCAAGGATGGCCCAAAACCTTGGGACCCTGCACCTGTGTTGGAGACCCGAAGAGGCTCCTGGCTCCTGGCTTCGGATCAGTTCAGCTCTGGCCGATGCAGTTACTTGGGGAATGATCAACACATGGAATATCTTCCTCTACTTTCCAATAAAAATAAAATAAGTCTGTAAAAAAAAAAAAAAAGAATGTGATGACAAACATAGTCACCTCTTACTGATCAGGGCCATTCTCTTGCTTACCAAAGACAAACAAGGAGGTGTGTCCTTGGCTTTTATATTCATAATCATAAATAAAGTAAAAAGTTGACATAACCTTCCCAAAATGTTCTGGACACGCTTTCCCAGGTACCAGGCCCACAAGCAGAGACTTCCAGGGTGTTCCACAGTAAGCAGTTTTTGACAGTAGCTCCCAACCTATACACTTGGGGTAGAAAGGCAGAGATCTGTAATTGAAGGAATTTGAGTTCTAGATTCAAAACTCTAATGTGACAATGGATAAGTCACTTAGCCTCTTGGGATTTCTGTTTTCTCATGATTTATGGTCTGAAAAGTATGCCTAAAAGCCAGAGGCCATGATCACAGTCATCTCTTGCTTACAAGTGTGAGCCTCATGGGCAGAGGACAGGGAGTAACTTTTGAATACCTGCAGCAGTTGTTGAAACACAACCTTGTTTCCAAATCCTGGCAGAAGCTGGGTTTCCTACTGTGGTCTGGCTTGGATAAATGGTTCTTTGCACATCTTTAATCTCCTTTTGAGGAATTTGTTAAGCTCCTACCAAGATCCTGTTGGGATTTAGTCTCAGCATTAACTGTGATTACTGGGCTTGTGCCTGATGGATGGGAAACCGAATGGAATTAATTCAAGATCCAGAGTCAGGACTTTGAGTCCTGACATGCCCTTTAGTGTGAAGAGCCACAAGGTACAGAGAGTGGAAGCCAGCCTGGAGCTCCTATTTAGGGGATATGGCATATTCTCTACGTGTGAACTACTGTGACTTATGAATCTACCTCCTATCCCTCACCACTCCCAGAGGAACAGAGAGTGGAGAAGGGATACAGTGGACTGAATGCTTATGTCCCACTTAACTGCATAAGCTGAAATCCCAGTCTCCTCGTGATGATGATGGCACATCTTGCAATTGGGATGGTAATTAGGTCATGAGGGTGGGACCCCAAGGATGGGATTAGAGGAGTGGTCATTTGGTTTGGTGGTTAAAATGTCCACTAGGACACCTGCATCCCACATTAGATCATCCGAGTTCAATACCAGTTCCTGACTCTAGCTTCTTGCTAATGTACACCATGTGAGGGAGGAGGTAACGGCTCAGGTAACTGGGTCCCTGTCAACCAGGTAGGAGGTCTGGTTGAGTTGTCAGTTCCTGGCTTCCCCCTTGCCAAGCCCCAGCTGTTGTGGTCAACTGAGGAGGAGTGGTGAACCAGTGAACTGCAACTGTGTGCCTGGGGGAAAGAAACAGAGGGAGAGAAAGAGAATGAGAGATTGACAGAACTCCAGGAATCTCTCGCTTCCCTTGCACTAAGTGAGGACACTTCAGGAAGTCAGGAGTCTATAACCCACAAGGAGGCCCTCATGAGAACCCAAACACATATGGACACCTAGAACTTAAAACTTCTGCTCTCCAGAATTGAGAAAAATAAACCTATGTCATTTCTAAGCCACTGAGAATATCTGGTCCTAGGCCACCGTGCTGGGCCTTACATGTTTAAATAACAATTACTCCTCTTTTAGTAGTGCTATTACAGAATGCTTTCCTACAATTTCTCGTCTGGTTCCCATGACACTTTGTGATAAATAAAGGGCGGTGGGGTACATCTCTGTAATTCCAGGATCAAAATAGTTGATTGAGATTCAACATGTTTAGACCACTTGTCTATGAACCCCAAGCAGGCTAATGGAAGGTGAAATTCCAGAGTCCAGCAGTCTGTGCACCGCTGGGTGATGCTGTTGCTGATGGCCTGTGCTCCAGAGATGCATTGCTGTCGTGTGTGTGTCCAGAAGGGGTCGCTGCTGGGCAGCAAGAATGGAGTAGGCTAAATAAGTGGGCAAGGCAACATTTGCTGTCAGCCAGTGCTTCCCTGCTCTCCAGATCCCATCAAAAACACACTCAGGAGCAGGCCTGGTGGGTTAGGCTGTCACGTGTGACACCCACGTCCATTATCAGACAGTCTGAGTCCCCACTATCCCAATTTTCCAATTCAGCTTCTTGCTAATGTGCCCTGAAGGCACTGCCACCTTGACGGAGTTCTTGGCTACTGCTTTGGTTCAGCAGCCTCAGTTCTTCAGCAGGTAGACGCTATCTCTCACTTCCTCTTTCACTGCCACTCTGCTTTTCTAACAGGTAATTCTTCAAAAACAAACACCGTCAGATGGGCAATGGAAGCTTATGGGAGAGTGGGAGCTTATAAGGAAGCCCTACTTCTGTTCTACCCGCTCCTATAGTTTGGACTTGCATATGCATGTGTGGTATGATTGATATGTTTACTTTTCCTAAAATCCAAAGCCCTAAATTGAGATCCTATTAATTATTGCGACAAGGTGGGAGGTGAGATCAGGGACAGCTGTTCCGCAGAGGGCCCCCTGCCCAAGACATCACATCTGCCCTATAGGGGCACAGGACTGTGTCTTAAGCATCACAGGAAGACAGGCTGAGCATCGTAAAATGTTGCAGAGTGTGTCTGGAAGAGGAAACAAATCAATAGGAACCATCAGTTAACTGCTTAGGTCACACATTTAGCGAACTGCTCTTGTTAGTGGCCATTGTGCACACCAAGATTCAGAAAAGGGCAAGGGTGTAGTTCAAGGGCAGCACAGAAGCCCCTGAGCTCCACATTACCAGGCATCTTTGCTGTGAGGAATTGTTCTGCATCACTATTTTTATTTCGTTTCTTAGATGCATTCAACGGCTTAGAGTAATTCAAATAATGAGGTCTCATATTCCTATAAAAGGAGGAAATAACAGTACTAGTAAACAGGTTGACATAAATTCTTTATAAAAGGATTTTTGAGGCTGGCTTATATAAAGATAATAGATTCTATGCATAGATATAGAGGATCGGGGCTGGCACTGTGGTATAACAAGTAAAGTTGCCACTTGCCATGTTGACACACCAGATGGGCACTGGTTTGTGTCCTGGCAGCTCCACTTCCAATCAAGCTCCCCGATTATGACTTGGGAAAGCAGCAGAAGATGACTCAAATGCTTGGGGCCCTGCCACTCAGGTGGGAGAGCTGGATGAAGCTACGGGCTTCTGGCTTCAGCCTGGTTCAGCCCTGACTATTGTGGGCATCAGGGAAGATTCTCTCTCTCTCTCATTCTCTTGTAATTCTGATTTTCCAAATAAGCAAATCAAAAAGAAAGGAAGATCTCAATCACTGAGTGGTATTTCTAGCTATTGAGAACACAAACCTTAAAACCAAACCACTTGGGTTTCCATCCTGGCTCCTACTCTTGGTGGCTGTGAGACTTTGGGCAAACCATGTAACTTTCCTGTGCCTGCTTCCTTACTCTCAAAGGTAGATAGTGGCTGTCCATCTCATGGGGCTACAAGGATTGGTTGGATTGATTCATGCAAAGCACTTAAAGCAGTGTTTGACACACAGCCAGAATCATCTCCCACATTAACAGACCACTTGTTATCCAGTGTGTTAATCTCAAATTCATTTACACATTCTGAAGGAATAAAATCTTGTTGTAGGTCAATCTTTCTGAAATGCTGTGCTGTGGGAAGCATTTACAGCCTGTTCACAGGAAAGGATGAGGGTTTGGAAAGTGCTAAAAGAAATGTGGCAGTCCCCAGGGATTCTCAGACAAAAATTCCTGGTGGGGGAATTTCTGCTTTTGCCATTGAAAGCACTGTCAAGTGAACAGGTCTCCCATCCAGGTGACCTGCGAGTGGTTTTCTTACATTTAGCACAAGTAGCCACCCAGGGATTGGTGTTTTCCTTGCAGATTGAATGGAGAACCACCAAGTGCCAAAGTGAAAGTAAAAATCCCAGGTTCAGATTGTCCTTTTGTCATTTTCATTTGATGTGTCACCCCAGTGGTGCCTCCCCCTTCTGTTTCATGTATTATGCACACAAGATGCAACCTGTCACAAGTGCTAGAATTAGATCTGCCAACACACAGCAGCAGCAACTGCTTCTGTCAATCCCTGGCTGCGACTGGCTAGGATCCAGCGCTGGGGCCCATGGGAGTTTCATGGATATCCAAATACGCTTGGTAATCCAGTACAGAGGACAGCTTTCCCATCACAAACAACCAAGCTTCAGTCTGAATAATCACCTACCGTGTTCCAGGTGTCCTACGTAAGACACCTTTAACAGCTTCCTCCCTGGAAACTGCCTCTTCCAAGTCCTTTGGGGGAATAACAGTGTGGACGGAGGTGGAGAAGACATAATGAAGGCATGTAGTTCACAGTGCCCGTACACTACACTTCTTAACTATTCATTTAGCATCCATTCTTAGGCATGTGCCACTGATGGAAGCCAAGGTCTCCTACTGGGTGCTCATGCAGCATGAATCAAACCAAGGAGAACCATGTCTCACACACACAACACCATGCGTGTCACCTCATTCCAATTCCTTGTTCAGAGGGCAGGTGGAAGGACTGTGTGTCTTGCTGCTAGCTATTCCCCAAAGGTTTTGTGCTCTGGTGTCCTCCCACAAGGTCTCCGATATACTCACTGGCAGAAGGAATCAGGAAATGAAACAGGAGAACCACCACTCCAATCCCTCTCAAAAGGTGCCAATAAATCTTTCAACACATGCAGAGCTCCCATTCATAGACAGGACGCCAAGTCCCTAAAGCACAGGATTAGAGTAAGTGCCTTTCTTGGGCAAGAAGAAATTCATAAGTTGAGTGAGCATACTGATCTCTTGAGTTTTAATAAAATAAGATGCATTTTAAAATTAATTACTCTCAGGCCCGGCACAATGGCTCAGTGGCTAAATCCTTGCTTTGCATGTGCCAGGATCCCATACGGAAGCCAGTTCATGTCTTTGCTGCTCCACTTCCCTTCCAGCTCCCTGCTTGTGGCATAGGAAAGCAGTAGAAGACAGCCTAAACCCTTGAACCCTGCCCCTGTGTGGGAGATCCAGAAGAAGTTCCTGGCTTCAGATTGGTTCAGCTCCAGCCACTGTGGCTACTTGGGCAGTGAACCAGCGGATGAATATCTTTCTGTCTCCTCTCCGTAAATCTGTCTTTCCAATAAAAATAAATCATTTTTAAAAAATTAGTTGCTCTTCTTTCAGAGCTGGAGGGAACAATGTCAAGATTGCAGATATTCAAGTAATGTAATGGGATCAAAGGTGAAGGTTTTCTTTGCTTATGCTGCATGCTGAAGCAAAGCTTCACCTGAAGTACATCCCTGGTTGGGTGCAGTGGCACAGCATATAAGTCACTTCTTGGAACCCCTACACTGCATACCCTAGTGCCTGGGCACCAGGTCTGCTTCTGAGCTACATTCCTGCTGATGCGCATCTGGGGAGGTAGCAGGAGCTAGCTCAGGCACGTGGGTCCCTGCCAACACCTAGGGGACCAGGATGGAGCTCCTGGCTCCTGGTTTGAATCAGATCCAACCCAAGCCATTGTGGGTACTTAGGCAGTGAACTAGGAGATGGAAAATTTTGCATTCTCATCCTCATGCCGCTTTATAAATAAACAAAAAATGACAAACTTTAAAAAATTTGTGCTGATGCAAATATATGCTTTAAAAATGAAAAAAAAAAGTGCATTCTTTTGGGGCCAGGAAATGGCTTATCCTTAAATGGGCATTGGCAGCTTAACGGAGAGTGCCTAAGGATGGCTCAAATGAGGAAAAACAGACTAGTCAAAGTTTAATTCAGTTTTATTTTCCACTTTTAGTATTTTTAAAATTATACAACATGCAGTCTGCCAGAGTGTCCATACATCTTCATTTGAGAACCTAGAAGATAACCAGAATTTTGCAGGGGCCAGGGGAGGGTTGCTTCCAGCTCTTCTGTGACACATCCAACAGCACAGCACCATTACGCAATACAAACTGCTGTTCCCCCAAAACCACCACGTTTGTCCACACATCTTCATGAAAGCTACTGTACAGATACATAAATCCTAGAGAACACATACCCGCAGTACACACAACAGAGTGGACAAACTAGATACGGATAATTCTACAGAACGCCCTCATCCCCTTGTGTCTGTACACAATGAGAAGTGTTCAATGTGGATCAACAGTTTTTAAATTAGTAAGCAGACTTCATGGAGCAGAGCTTCTTAGGCAGTTACCTGGCCCTCATTCAATACTTTTTTTTTAAAGTCTAAGTTATTAGTGTTGAATGAAGCAATTTAGACTACGATGGGTCCTTTAGCTTGCTGTGATATTCTGGATGAGACTATGAAGTGCATCTTCCACTTGCCCCTGCCAATAAAAACCTTCCTGATGTACCCTCTGGCTGGAGTTCAGCTATCTCCTGCCCTAGTCAAAACACACAATTCCAAAGGAGATTGTTCGGAGCTCGAGTTTGCTTCCCACTGTTCTGTTAGGACAGCAGGACTATGCCCTTCCTAGTGATGCCTTGAATAGGAAGATCACTTCCTCATGGGAACTTTGGGACTTCAGGGTCTTTAAGTGCTACATTCTAAACAAATACTTTTATTCTTCATGTTGCCCTATAAATCCTGACTTCATTATGCCATTCTATTTCCTTCACAATCTTTAATCTACCTCTAATGTTCTGCCTACTACGTGCTGCTCAACAAAACACAGCTGTCCCACCTTTCAAGAGATGCCACGTGTCTACAGACTTCACTAGCAATGGACCTAAACACACTCGGTATCAATCATATATCCCAACCGTAAAATCTTGCCCCCTCAAGCAGCATTCCTCTAAGTTGGCACCACCATTTTGCAGGCAGAGATCATTTGTGGAAATCCCCTGGCTCCTCCCTTACAGCAGCCAAGGATCAACTCTCAAGAAGCAACATCAAACACCACAGAATCCACATGGCAATAAGACACACCCACACAGACACACTGGCAAAAAGCAGCAAACAACCGAAAACACGACGACGGCCTGCACTGTTCAGGCCTTTATAGAACAGAAGGAAGTGAAAATGGCAAAATGTAAAAAGGCAAAATGCATTTTTTAAAAGGCGGGGTGCAGAAGGTAGGGTCTGGCAAGAGAAATGGGCTTACTACGGTAAGCAACCTTCATGGAGCCATGTGAGCATGTGGCATCATCCAAGGCAAGCATGCGGCCACCTTTAGTCACAGCGGAGGAAGTTGGATGAGAAGTCCTATAAAGGGAGCTAGGTGAACTGACTGGCTGATCAGCAGCTAGCAGGATGATCTTTACAAGACATCAAAGCCAACTTTCTCTGCGAACAAAAGTGAAGGGCATTTTGTCAGTCCCTTGTACAGACCAAGTAATGAGGAACTAAAAGTGAGTGTTTCTTCTTGAAACATGAAACAGCCAGGGAAAGTCAGAAGTAGAAAAAGGGGCGCCCGGGGAAAAACCACTTTGGAATCTCAAATAATCTATAGATATTAGCAAAGCCCAGAATGAAGAGAAAAAAAGACTGACCTATCTTCACCTTCCAAACACAGAAGTGATGCAGCGGCATGGTGGACGAGCAGCGGGGTAGCAATTATTCACCAGTACCCTCTCAAAGACTAAGGTTTTAGCTTTAGCCATCAGAGGCCAACTAATGAACAGCAAGGTTACAATTGTGGCATATGTGACTGCCTGAGCAGGTTTGTGAAAGCCAGTCTCTGAGGACCCTTCCATCAGACCATGACCAGTGAGCAAGCAGTCCTATTGGGGCAGGCACTGGCAACAAAATTGGAATTAAAAAACAAGACCTGAATGTAAAATTGGCAAGTTTGTGAAATAAAATCTGCAGCATGCACTCCTTTCTTGTGCTCCACTCTCCCCCTCCCAAAAGAACACAAAACACAGAGAGAGGCAAAGTATAACACGCTGCAAATAAATTAGGTCAAAGTAGCTGCGTTTTGTTAGGGAGACTTTATGTAAGAGTTTGGAACATGGGACACAGCCCTTAACACACACACACACACACTTGAACTTCTTTGACCCACACAGCCACAAGAGAGCCCCATCATCTCCCTGGCATATACTTCATTCCAGTGGGGACAGCTATAGGAGGACATTGCCAAATCACGTGACCCTGGCATGCATGATGCCAGGATGGGGTGGCTCTCACTGAATCGGGTTGGGTTGTCATTAACCTCAAATTTGTCCCAACAAGGAGCAGCACAAAAGACCAACTTCTCTGAATCCTTGGTTCCACAGAAAACTTTGCTACTTGGAAACCAACCCTTCTATTATGCACGTCCAGAGTAAAAATGATTTCAACTTTAGATCCAGTATTGGAATAAAGCAGGTAGCCAAACGGCAAAAAAAAAAAAATTCCATCTGTATCTAATCTGTATCTAGGAAGATAAAACCTACTTGGTACCAAAGGGAGAATTCAAATAAACAGTCTGCGATTGTGGGTTTAAACAACTGATTCACAGTCAGGGAGAGCATTTTGTCAATTACTTTCCTCCCTGCTTCCTTTCTTGGTTGCTGGACCAATGCTGGGTTTCCTCAGTGGTACCTTCCTCCAGGATGGGGTGGGGTGGATGGGTTTGGAGGAAGAAGCCCTCTCTAGCTGCAAGCTTCAGTTGGATTAGGGTAGAAGAGGCAAGGGAGGCAGCAGCCCCATTTCCACCCATCAAACTTGGCCGCGCTTTCAACACTGAAAGCACACTGATCAACCCGGGCCGGCTGAGACTCGCCTCTGCAGGTTCAGTAGCAAGCAGTTTGCAGGTGAATTATCTGACTTTCTGCATCTACATGGATGTGTTTGAGTGAACAAATTCTCCATTGCTACTGTCAGATTGTTTTTCTGACTTGAAAATGTTTTGCTCTGTGTTTAAACTGGTGGCATACTTAAAAGTGCCCTTTTACAGAAACCCAAGATGCAGCTGGGATATTCAAGATGGTTCTTTGGGGTTAATTTGCTTTGTTCGGATAAGTGTTTGGAAGGAAAATTCTGAACCCTTTAGCAGCACATTGTTGTTGTTGTTGTTGTTCCCTAAAAATATAAAGTCATATGTTTATTTTACAGGAAACCAGACAAACAGTTGAGGCAGAGCATGACTTCCGTCTTCACGGCACTTGGTTGGTCCCCTCCAGGGAATGGCAGGTTGGGGTATCCCCGGCAGACGCTGCGCTCACAGGCGGCCCAGGGACCACCTGGGGCTTGGGGACTGAGTCAGTGACAATGGCTCTGAGCAGGAAGTGGATTTCCTGTAATCATCTCCTCCTGATGTCTCGGGAAAGAGAACCAGGCCAAGCACACATCTGCACACAGAGAAATTCTACATGGCTTGAGATACCTGGATCAGGTGCACTGCAGATGGCTGGGGTGAGCAAGTCGGGGCAAATGGAAAATTTGGAGGACAAGGGGGAACATAAAGGAATCGATGATTAAGGTAGTCCTTGACATGCTACGTGGCATCAGATCTGTGGAAAGAGAACCAAAGAGAACACAGGCGTTAGAGAACATAAATGACATTCGCCCCTCGGCACTATCATTTAAGTCCCAGACAGCAGCACCATCACAGTTACCCAACACAATGTAACGTGAGCCACATCCTTTGCTTTAACATTTTCCGAGGCCATGATTAAACAGTGAAAACCATAAAATTAGTTCAAATAATATTTTACGTAGCCCAAGGTATTCATAATATTATCATTTCAACATGCCATCAATAGTACACATGTTGAGCTATTTCACAATATTACTGCAGAGATAGTTTATTCTCCAGCATTTGACACTTCCTGCACATGGCAAGCAGGACTCGGCCGCACTCTAAGGGCTTGGTGGGCCCAGGTAACCAGTGCTTCCCACACTAGACAGCACTGGGCTTTTACTTCCTGGCTTTGCTTTCTGTGGGTGAAACTACCTCAGTGGTCTCTTCCCAAAGAGAAAGCACCTGGTGAGGCTGGGGACAATCCGCCTGACCACGCATGCCTTTGACGTGAGGGCCACTGAGCACTGCTCACTTAGCAGCACTTGACATGGCCAAGGCAGGGCAGGCACGGCCCACAACCCAGGCTCTTCCTGAACAGTGTTCCCCTGTCTAAGAGGTGTGTTTCACCTGCAGGGAGGTGATGCAGATTCTCAACAGAGTGGCCTCCCCTTTGAATTCACTGGCAGGTCTCCAGGACACGAGGTCTAGCCCAGTCCTGGGGCCTGAGCACTGCGAGCCTCAGCCCCCTCTGACAAGCAGATGGTGCGATGTTTCACTTCTCTGAGCAGGGGGCTCTGCTTCTGTCTATATTCTTGCCTTGGACTCTGTGCAGAGAATAAGGTGCTACAAAGACCACAGAGGCAGAGAGACCTTCACCTTGGGGAAGCTTGAACAGAACAGAGGACATTGAGAAGTGCCCAGGTGTTCTTCTGTGTAAAGAAGCAACCCACAGCTTGGCACATGGTGCTTCCAGCTGCCGTACCTCTACAGGTCTGCATCCTGAGATGGAACGAGGGTGAATTCCACAGATTCCTGCAGGCCACCTCTCTGCTTTACTCTCTGCTGTCCTGATCACAACGTTACAGCACTGCCTTTGCATATTTCGTATGAGTACACAGGATGGACACTACCATGTCGGTACAAGAACACAGGGTACGGGAAGGAGTTACAAAGACACATCAGAGCAAATTGGGTGCAAAAGACCAAGAGAGGAGAAATAGAAAACAGAAAAAAAGTGTGACATTCCTTTTTCAGAATGCCACTTCCTTTCTGATAGAAAGAATAAATCATCTCCTGCACTTTCAAAAAGTCACTAAAATCAACAGTGTTTCAATCACCAGACATGGCAATAGTGTTACCCATTCAGAAGTCACACAGAGAAAGATCTGTCTGTGAAAAGAGCAGGATCCCACCCAGCCTCTCTGATGAGACTGTGTGTTTATTGCTAGGACCAAAGGCACGAACCAAAAAAAAGCATGGTTTGAACTGACAAAGCAACAGCAATGCCACTGTGATACCCATTTCACTGTCTTACAGGGTCCCTCTTGCCCATACAGGATCCCGCAAGGGTCTTAGGGGACAATCTTCCTGCATGCCTGGGGGCAGGGAGCTGCTGGGCTCATACCTCACCTTATCAGGCTGCACTCGCTGCAGCTGACCTGTGTTGACACAGCAAGCGCTAGACACACAAACTCAACGGGTGGCCTGCGTCACGCCCGCAGACCATGAAGTGACATGATTTCCACCAGAAGGTTTTTCATTCATATCCCCCCATCAGCCCCAGGTGCAAGATCCAGCACGCCTGCACTAATGGTTTTGCAAAAAAACAGGGGGCCACGAAGGATACCCAGCCTGCGCACTTGACATCTCACGGAGGGTCAGAAGAAGGGAGTTTGTGCCACGCTGTTGTGAGGAAAAGCTGAGAAAGGATACCAGCAAGGATGCTTTACCCCAAACAAGCTCTACTTCTTCACGGGCCTCTAGGCCACAGAAATCTTCCCAGCAAACCCTAGAAAAAAAAAACTAAGCTTAAATAGGATACTCCCCTACTCTTATTTAACATTTCCTGCTGTAAATACAGAAGAAAATATGGATATAAACAATGCAAGTAAATGGTTAAACTCCAAGAAAATTTTCTAACTTTCTGATCCCAAGAGGTTGGAGGTAAAGAATATTTGAAAGCCAGTTTTGTTGACCCTCTTAAAAAAAAATGTAGTTTTACTAGAAAGGCAGATTTATAGAGAGAAAGAGAGACAGAGAGAGAAAAGAGAGATCTTCCATCCACTGTTTCACTCCCCAAATGGCCACAACAGCTGGAGCTAAGCTGATTTGAAGCTAAGAGCCTAGAGCTTCTTCCGGATCTCCCGTTTAGATGCAGGGGCCCAAGGATTTGTGCCACTGCCCAATGCTCTCCCAAGTCATGGACTGGAAGTGGAATAGTCAGGACTAGAACTGTTATCCATATGGGAATGCTGGTGTTACATGTGGAGGCTTAGGTTGCTATGCCACTGCACCACCCTCTATTTGATGCTCCAGTCACTCGTTCGCCTCAAGGCAGGGGACTGGGCCAAGGGACCTGCAATGGACTGCCCATGGGGCTCTGCCAAGCTGGAGATGGTAATTCAAAGTGGCAATGTGTGACCAGACTGAGAAGGAAATACAATCATCTTTCTTAAGAAGGGGTGGAGAAGGCTCAAGAAAAGAAGCTAATTATAGGAGGGTTTTGCAAAAAGTATTTAGAGATTCTTTTTCTTTTTTTTGTCCTTCCCAACTTTGGCTTTTGCAGTTGCTTGCAGAGGATTTACACTTAATCCAAACAGTACATAGTTCTATCTTTTCTTCCCCCTTTTTACAACTGAATCCGTACGTTCTAAGAATTACCAATCGTGCCTTCCTTATTGCTGCTGCCTGGAGGAGGACTTGCCTTGCTGGCGTGTCAGTGCGAACTGCGTGGAGGAGCACCGTGGCAGCACAGGGCCATGGGAGGCTCTGTAGCCTGGAAACACAGCAGCCTGTGGCACAGATGCCCCAAACCACCAACTCCTGCTTACCCAGTCACTGTCAGCCTGCACTCTGAACTGCGAAGGCAGGATGCAGATCCCCAAGCCCTGCAGGTGCCTTCCAGCTAGCATTCCTTCCCTCACTCCCTGCAGTCCTGCTTTGTGTATGAGGACTTCACAAAGCTCATGGCAAAATGAACTAAAAGATTGTTAAGCTGATAAAAAAAAAAAAAGAAAATGCACATTGTTCCCAACATGAATTTTCCGTAAACAATTTTTAAAGACACTAGAAGTATCCTTTGGCGGCCTGTCCTCATGACCAGAGCCAATCAGCTGGTCTTGGCGATGGCTGCTTGGTCTTGCCAGCAGCCTTCTCATCTCATCACGTTTCCAGACAGGTCTGTGACTCAAGCTCCATCGGCCTCACTTCACCAGGCCAAGAATCATGGGGAAGGACAAGGCTGGAGTGTGTTAAGCCTGACATCAAAGAGATGTGCAAAACTCAAAACACTGCCATTGTGCCAGGGTTTTATTTATTTATACACACACACACATATATATACACACACACATATATACACACACACATACTTTGAAAGCTGTTTTCCATTTAGAAGTGGCATTGATGGTAACATGAATAGGATTTTTATTCTTTAATGAGTCTGGAAGTCTTTTAATTTACAATATTATGCCTGTCAATGAGGATAATCCACAAACAGGAAAGCTCCTGTGACATGGATCCTTGGCCCTAAGGCCAAGAACTCTGAGAACTACCTCGTGGGAGATTGGTGTTCCTCACCTGGGACCCACCACTTAGCAGCAGCAGGCCCCGAGGGCTCCGCCCAGCACGGGAGATTAAATGAGGAGACGTGGAGTGAGGGGCACTCATTCAGTGTCGGGCAAAAGCCTGAGCCTTATGCACACGTAACTGTGCGCCATCCTCACGGTTAACCTGTAGGTGAATATTGCCCCTGAAGGGACTCTCCCTGGACCTGTGTCCCTGAGGAGGCTCCCTGAGGCAAACCAGCCCAGTGGCATCCAGGATACAAACCATGGCGATTGGCTTCCAGCACCCCTGGGCTCACCATCACCCCTGTACCCCGCCAGCAGCAGGCTGAAGGCACATCCTTGTGACTCAGTCAGGATCCACTCAGGCTTTCCAACAGGAGTAGCAAGTTCAGTGATCCCATGATTCAGACGCAGACAGAGGGCATGGCTGATAGGTGCTGCTGTACCCTGGGCTTCCCGTTAGCTTCCCGGTTTCACCCGAAAAGTCATCCTCCCTGTGGAGAGAAGCTGACACGGGCCTCTGAGTGTGTGTAAGAACATTCGTTTGTGACTGGGTGTCAAGGCCAGGCAAGAGGGCTGGGCATACGCAGCAACGGGGCGGGACAAGAGCCAGGTAATGAGTTCAGAGCTAACAGTAACAGGAAGGAAGAGGTGGGAAGGACAGGAGTGGGAATAAGTGAATGCTGGCTCAGGAGGCTCAAGCCTGCCCCTCACCTCCTGCCAGGACACAGCAAGATCCAATACTCTGCTGGGGTTCAATGAGGGAGGCAATGGAGGGAGAGGGTGGGGCAGAAGTTCCAGGGGGCCAGAAAGAGGAGATGGAGCTGGTGCTGTGGTACAGTGCGAAGTGCAAGTGCTGGCAACTCCTATGGGTGCCGGTTCAAGTCTTATTCCTGTACTTCTGTCCAGCAACCTACTAGTGTACCTGGGAAAGCAGCAAAAGATGGCTCCAGTGCTTGGGCCCTTGCACCCATGTGGGAGACTTGGAGAAACCTACCTACCTTGCCCAGCTATGGCTAATGTAGCCATCTAGGGAGTTAGCCAGCAAATACTTTTTCTCTGCAACTCTGCCTTTCTAGTAAGTAAATAAATGAAGAAGAAAAAGAAGGAGGAGGAGGAGGAGGAGAAGGAGAAGAAGAAAGAAGAAAGTAGAAGGAGGAAGAGGAAAGAAGGAAGGAAAGAAAACAAATGAAGAGGCAACAGCCTAAGAAAAGAAAGAAAAAGAAAAGAGGAGGCAACGGTCTAAGCGGACCAAAAGTTTAGGGATTCCGCAGAGGGTAGTGTATGTGGGGAAATGGCCGTGGACATTCAGAGTGGAACAATCAGGTGAGAAAATGCTGATTTCCATCTCCAAGGCACACCACCTGTGTGGATGATGCTTCCCAGATCAGCCTCATGGGCCAGGCCAACAGCTCTGACCGTGGGGAAGCTCTGACCCTGTGACAGCCACTGGGCCCAGGGTTCCAAGCCCCAGGTCGCAGGTGCCGTGGAGGCAGCACAAAGAAACCCTGGCCAGAGCGGGTAGGCCTTCATTCTGTGTCCGTCCTCATCCTACCACTCAGGAAGTTACCCATATGGCTTTTAATAACAACAAACATTTTCACAAGAAATGCTCTGAAGAAGACAAGAGTTGGTTCATAGGGGAGTAGTCCCTGATCTAGGGAGTGTCACACAGACCAGAGATGCACAGTCACCACTCAACACCTGAGCGCCTTGGAAGGCCCCGAGGAGCCACGTTCACCCAGGAGAGCCCACCATGAAGTGCCTGGAAATGTGGAAGAGGCAGGCATTTGGTGTAACCATTTAAGACACCAGCTTCACACGTGGGCTGTCTGGGTTGGATCCCAGCTTCATTTCCAATTCCAGCTTCCTGCTAATGCATACACTGCAGGGCAGCAGGTCACAGCTCAAGGGCTTAGGCCCGTCTCCCATGTGGGAGACCCAGACTGAGGTCCAAGTTCCCGGCTTCAGCCTGGCCCAGCCGACGGCTGTGGTGGGTGAACGCAGCGTGTGTCTATGTGGGTGTCTGGTTTTGTTTTTTTCTTTCCTTCCTTCAAACAAATAAATAAAAACATGAAGTGAAACTGGAAAAGCAATAAAGTGTTTTTTTTTTTTTTAGTGTATTTTAAGGGCTCTAAAATAGTCTCTTCCAGCGTTTCCACTGTGATTTGGGTTTTTTTTTTTTTAACCAAATCTCTATGAAATACAAGATTTCCAGGATTCATATATTAGAGGTCTTTAAAAAGTTCATAGAAAATTGGCCCAGCGGCGTGGCCTAGCGGCTAAAATCCTCGCCTTGCACACACTGGGATCCCATATGGGCGCTGGTTCTAATTCTGGCAGCTCCTGCTTGTGGCCAGGGAAAGCAGTCAAGGATGGCCCAAAGCCTTGGGACCCTGCACCCACGTGGGAGAAATGGAGGAAGTTCCTGGCTCCTGGCTTCAGACCAGAACAGCACTGGCCGTTGCGCTCACTTGGGGAGTGACTCATCGGACACAAGATCTTCCTCTCTGTCTCTTTTCTCTGTATATCTACCTTTGTTATAAATATATTATTTTTAAAGTTCATAGAAAATTCACACTATGACCAGACTCATGCAGGGATATAAAAAAATTTACATCCAAATAAACTTCTCATTCTAATTCTTCACAAACCTTTGAAAGAACCAGCACATTTACATTTGGATAAACTACAGTAGCTAAAATATCAAAGTCTTCATTGCCATAGACAGAGCAAGGGTAATCCACGCCTTGCTGCCCCATCTGAGCGCGCTCCTCTCTCCCCTGCGCACACACTAGCCCTTCCAGCAAGCGCCCTGGTCACTGATGCTCCCCACACCATCAGCTCCACACTCACCGGGGCTATGACCATGCATACAACTTGTCATGACTCTAATGATCATCACAAGCAAGAGGAACAGCTTTGGGCTTTGTCACAAAATGATACACTCTGGCCAGGCAGAGACAAAATGACAGCAAGGCATGTTGGGAGTCGGCAGTGACACAGAAAGCGAATGACGGCATGAAGTCCTGCCTTGACTCAGGAAATTCAGGGTCAAACTTTCCCTTGAAAAATGCCATCTACAGGAGACCCACTGCACTAAAGAGCATCTTTCACTAAGTTATGTTAAACTCAGTGCTTTGGGTTTTTGTGGGTTTGTGGTTTTATTTTAATCTCATTCCTGAATACATATTCTGGCTTTATGATGGTAGATTTAACATTTGCAAACTTGAGTATTGTAATGGAATAATTTAAATAAACTCTGGGTGATCTATAAAAATCATATTCCTTTAAAACTACTCTATTTACCACTTCAGTTCAAGACAGAAGGGTCTAAATATAGGAGGAACATTGCCTTACAACCCTCAGTTTCTTGAAGCAGAGGTTTTCACAACGCCTCACTGGCGCCATCTGGTGGAAGCAATTGAACATGTCCCCAGGGACTTGCCAAAGCCCTGCAAGAAAAGGGCACCAATATTTAAGTGGTGTCCACACCGACTGTGAGGTTTCAGGTGAAAAAACTCTGCGCACTGCCTGAGCTTCTTTGCACCTCCTGTTGTGAACCTGTGACCACACCTTCCTCTTTTCCTGTCAGCGGATACATGGCAGAGGCCAGCCTGCCCTCCCTACCACTCTCTGTATGCCACCAGCCCGCAAGCATCACAACCCCTCTCCCACGAGTGGAAAGCAACCCTGTGTTAACTACATGGCCTCCATTTCTCGGCTCTCCAAAGTGTGTACAGTTACACACTACATGCTCACCTCTCAATACAGTTAAGAGTCATCCATTGTTTCTCTCCCCAGATGACTCCAACAGCCAGCACTGCACCAAGCCAAAGCTAGGAGCCAAGAATGCCACATAGCTCTCCCACATGGATGGCAAAGACGCAAACATTTGGACCATCTTCAGCAGCTTTCCCAGACGCGTTAGCAGGAAGCTGGACTGAAAGCAGAGCAGCCAGGACTTCAAAGGATGCTCTGATATGAGGTGGCAGTGCCACAGGCAGCAGCTTAACCCACTGTAGCACAACGCTAGGCCCTCCTCTTACACCCTGCCACCCACTTAGACTTGCTGTGTGAGACTCACACTCTTGCTGTCCCTGTCCACAAAGCCTTTGTTTGCACTTCTACCACCTATATTCCTACGTCCCAGAACCAAGGGTTTGTCCTCACTCCCAAGACCCAGGTTCCACCTCCATTCTCTGACCTTCTCAGTCACCACTCGGCCTGTCTCTCCCTCCCTTCTGCCCACCCGTCTCCAGGTTCCCCACTCCAGACCATGGGCTTGAACACACACTTCAGATACTTGCTTTCAAAATCCTCTTGCCTTGGTCCCTCTCCTGGCTCCAGGCACAAGGATCCAGCTGCCTCTTCAACCACTCACGTGGCAGGAGAGCTCCATTCGGTGCCTAGAGGCATCCCACAACCCCATGCGAGTCCAACATTTTTCCACCAGACCTGCTCATTGCCCACCTTCCATCAAGGTTGAAAAGGGGACCAGTATTTATCCTGTTGTTAGTCTGAAGCTGGGACCTACTCTGGATTCCCTTCCTTCCCGTCGTCTTCCTCTCTTCCCTCACAGGTAAGCCCCGAGAGCTGAATCCAGCTCTAAGTCAAGGGCGGATTCTGACTGCTTCTCACCCCTTTGCTGCTCCATCTTGCTCAGTATCACATCCTCCCAGACAGACACCTGGCTCCCAGCCCTTCCTGTCCCCAGACTCCACCCTGGAGTAGCCTTGTCCAATCATGGACTAGTTCCACCCTCCCATCTTGTACCCCCCACAATTAAATTATTTCCAATCTCGAGCCACCTCTCACACTTAAATTACCATCCCATCTGTTCCCCTCAGTCTCAGGGGCTTCCTGATTTGGGCCCAGCCCTCTCACCAATAGGAGAAACCAAGAGGTCTCCCTCCCTGCTCACTGTCAGCCAGCCTTTTCAGCCTTCCCACCCTTCCGGGAACACTTTTTCATTCCCCACCTGCAGCCAGCATCACGGCCCTCTTCACCCCCAGGCGGTTGTCACATGACTGGTATTTTTCATCATTTAGTTCTCAACTCAAATGTCATCCCCTCTTCTAACATAGCACTCCCTGTCTCCGTCCCACTGACTGTTTTTCAGAGCATTCACCACTACTTGAAATTACCTTGTTTATTTTGTGTCTGTCCTCAAAAAGCATGTCACACACAGCACAAGGAACATATTCTAGCCTTGTTGGCTTGTTTTAATACCAAGTTCAGAACAGGCTGTTGATGCTACAGCTCACTGTGGAGATGGAGGAACTGAGGCTGAAAGAAAACAAACTGCTTGTTCAATATTGAGCAGAAGTCAAGAACCAAGGCCAGGGTTGGAACCCAGGTCTGACCAGTTCCAAATCCCATGTTTTCAGCTCGCTATATTGAATGCCCCATGCCCAGTCCTAGAGCTTGAAAAAGATAATCCTAAATCTCCCTTGGGCCACCCTCCTGGATTTGAGCTGGGTGAGATGAAAAGCCACAGTATCCTGGGTTCTTCCTATTTCAATATTTTGGCATCTTCAGTGACTCTGGAGCCAACACACTCACCATGACCATATTCCTTAGACCCTAAAGTAGCGTAGAGGGAAATCTCACAGGCATTCACATGCCACCCAGGTCAGAATGTGCTGCTCTGGGCATTAGGATACACGTGGGTCGTGTCCGGGTTCTTGTGACTCTAAGTGCATCTGCCACTGTAATTCTAATGAATAAGGCCGTGCTTCCCTCCCCGCTTAACCCTGACTGTAGAGTTTTCTAGTATCTGCTGTGAATCAGCCAATGTGCATCTACATGCTAATGAGAGAGTTGGGGTCTGGCATTTCCCTTTGAAGACGGACACCTGGAAGCTAAGCAAATGCATCTCCTCTAGGGCAACAGACACCAACGCCCTCACAAAAGGCCGTCTGAGACACACTGCACTGTGACTCCTCTCTCAGCTAGGGTTCGCCTCGCTGTCAGTCCTTTGACCTTTTCTGTTGCTGACCTGACCGCATCCAGAACCACAGAAAATCACACTAAAGTGGCTGCGAATTCCCAGCACCATTCGGAAATCGCAGGTACCTTGGGCTTCAAGAGTTTTGGGTTCATTCATAGCAATCTAAGCTTGAGTAATTTACTTTATCTTTGCCTACAGTTTCACATATCCCTTTCACTTATTTTTGCTTATTCTGCTTTTGTGTACATTGCAATAAACTGATTAATTTGGGAATTTATCTTGGTGTCATTTGACTTAGCATCTGACTATATGGTGATAGAGTCTCCACTTCCTGGGAAAATCATGACCCTGAGGTTGAAATGGCACCCAGACATTGAGGAACCCAGGACACCCTGGCTAGGGCAGCAGGATGGACCACACACTCACACACAGGCTGCGAAAAGGCAGGGTTTAGAATATGCCAACGCAGGGAAGACAATCTAGCATGAGGGTCCCCAGATCCAGCAATGATGACCCCAAAAAGATTCTGTGCTCATCTAAGCAACAGATTTTATATTTCCAAACTTATTCAAGACTTAGCACTGCCTCACTTTCAATTATATTTCCTCATTCTACCATTTAGTATTCCTTTCTTTAAAAAAAAATGTATTTACCTTCATTTTATTTGAAAAACAGGGACTGTTGGAAAAAAAAACAAAAAGACTCCTATTCCCTGGTTCGCTCCCAAAATACCCATAACAGCCAGCACTGGGCCAGGCTGAAGCTGGAAACCACAATTCCAATCTAGGGGGCAGATTCCCAAGTACTTGTATCCTCATCGGCTGCCTTCTGGAGTGTGCAAGAGCAGGAAGCTGGACTGGAATGCAGGTGGGACTCTGATTTGAGATGGAGGCATCCCAAGAGGAAATAAGGATGCTTCCCCAAACACCTGACCTATCCTTTGACTTAACTTCCACTGATGAATGCCCTGCACCCACGTGGGAGACCCAGAAGAGGCTTCAGGATCTTGGCTTCAGCCATTGTGGCCGCTTGCAGGGATAAATCAATGGACGGAAGATCTTCCCCTGTTTCTCTTCCTCTTTGTATATCAGACTTTCCAATATAAACAAACAAACAACTAGGACCTGGCATGATGCCTCAAGTAGCTAAATCTTTGCCTTGTACATTCCAGGATTCCATCTGGGCACTGGTTCCTATCCCAGCTGTTTCACTTCCCATCTAGCTCCCTGCTGTGGCCTGAAGTCGAGAATGGCCCAATGCCTTGGGACTCTACACCTATGTGCAAGACACAGAAAAAGCTCCTGGCTTCTGGTTTGGGATTGGCTTAACCGTGGCTGTTGCAGCCACTTGGGAGTGAACCAGTGGATAGAGGATCTTTCTTTCTGTAAATCTACCTTTCCAACAAAAATCAATAAACCTTTAATAAATTAATTAATAAAATATGACATTGTGATGTAATAAGGAAAGCATGTTTGGTCTCTGTCGCAGGTTCCTGGAACATAGCCTCTCACAACCTTGGACTCTCTGAAGGGGCAGAGTCTGTTTGCTAATGAGATAGCTGATGGCTATCTCTCCCACTCGTAGCCTCAGCATAAAGACTGGCTGGATGTACCATGTGATTAGAATTCTCAGTTCTGTTCTTCCCACTTCTGGGGGCTGAAGGCTGAGGTCACTAAGGACCAGTGAGGTGATCACCCACCACCATGTGAAGACAGCTCACTGGAATGAAAAGGGAGCTGCTGGCCAACTGAACACACAGGAACAACCTGTGGAAGGACTAGAAACTCCCAGTGCCCTGCGCTTTACACCTGCCACCTCTATGCACCTGCCACCCAGCTGTTCATCTCTATCCTTTCTAACAGCCTTTAAAACAATTGCATACATATAAACAAAGTGTTTGCCCGAGTTTCACGAGCCAGTGCAGCAGATGAATGGAACTTGAAGAGGGAATCATGGACACAGCAATGTACAGCCACTGGATCTGAGTGACAGGCTTCCTGGGACCACGGTGGAGGGCAGAGGTCTTCCCCTGTGGGATCTACACTAGGTAGACAGCATCCATATGGAATAAATCACAGGACACACAGCCGGTGAATCTGAAAAATCTATTGCTACAAGTGCAGGCACCAGCATCCCATTTCAGAGCACCAGTTCAAGTCCCGAAGAGTCCACCTCTAACCCCAGTCCCAGCTAAGACACCTTGGAAAGCAGTGAAGGACTGCCTGAGTGCTTGGGCCCCTGCCACCCATGGGAGAGGCCCCAGGCTTTGGCCTGGTCCAGCCTCAGCCATTGCAGTCATTTGGGAATAGAAGTGGACAGAAAACTGATCTCTTTCCCTCCGCCAAATAAATACATCTTCGAACAAAAAATGTTGAGTGCTATATGAAAGTAGGAAGAACACTTTCATCGTTCCTATTTCTAATTAATGAGAATATAAACCAATATGAGAATACTACCCATGAGGAGCCAAGTTCTGCTCTATACATCATTAGCTGCTAACACATTCATCGAGCCCAGGTTACATGCCAGGCAGCTTAGAAGCCTCAAATGGATGCCTGTGGCTCAGCAAAACATTCTCCCATTTCTCAGATAAGAGACTCTAAAGGCTCTTTTTCCTCTTTCTTGAGGAAAATCAACTTGAAGAAAGAGGAAAATACGGCACCAGAACCCTGTAATATTCTAAGAAATAGAATTCTAAGAACCTTGTAATATTCTAAGAAAAGCACCTACTGGACCTCGTGGCTAAAGTCCTCACCTCACATGCATGAGGATCCCATATGGGTGCCAGTTAGTATCCCAGCTGTTCTACTTCACATCCAGCTCCCTGCTTGTGCCCTGGGAAAGCAATCAAGCAAGCCTTGGGACCCTGAAATCACATGGGAGACCCAGAAGAAGCTCCTGGCTCCTGGCTCCTGGTTCCCAGCTTCAGATCGGCTTAGCTCTGGCCATGGCAGCCACTTGAGGAATGAACCAGTGGATGGAAAACTTTTTGTATCTCATTCTCTCTGTCAATCTGGCTTTCCAATAAAAACAAACATATCTTTAAAAAGAAAAAGAGAAAGAGAGAGAGAAAGAGAAGCACCTAGCTCCTGTAGGAGCTACACAGAATAATGAAGTATGTCGAGGCCCTTAAATTTTAGGTGAAAACAATCAACATCACTCTTAACATTGTAGCAAAACCGTAGGCTAAGCCACTTCCTGGGAAATGCACATCCACACTACAGTCCCAACTACTCTGCTTTCCATCCAGTTTTTTGTTAATGTGCATCCTGAAAGCAACAGATGATGGCTTAAATACTTGAGTGCCCCATCACCCACAAGGGAGACCCAGACTGAGTTTCAGGCTGCTGCTTGGACTCCAGACCTAGCCCCAGCTTATGCAGGCATGTGGGAAATGAACCAGAAGATATATCTGTCTGTGTCTTTCAAATAAAGAAATAAACATTAAAAAGAAGGAGAATGGGAAGGGAAAGAAAAGAAAGGGGTCAGAATTTGGCCTAGCTGGGTTAAAAAGCCCATGTCCCACACTGGAGTGTTTGGGCTCAATACTCAGCTCTGGATCCTGACTCCAGCTACCTGCTAACACTGACTTGAGAAACAGTTACAGCACTTTACAAGGTAACTAGCTGGGTCCCTGTCACATATGAGGGAGGCCTGGACAAAGCTCCCGGCATGTGTCAGCTTCAGGGCCCGGCAGGCCTTCATTGGATCCCATGAGGATGACGGCTGTCTGCTACACCATTTATGAACCCCAGCATCCCTGTTAAGGATCTGCTAGGAGCCCAGAATACAGTTCCTGGGCACTTCCATCAGTGGAGGCGACACAAGTATGGCATGTCTGACCCAGTCAGCTGTGTGGCGGGTGCTCACTAAGCGCATAGGGACGCTGGGCCACCCCAACACACAAACCCCTTTTTCTTCAGGAAAAATGAACACTTCTTTCTTGCGGGACAATGATGTGCTGCATAGAAAGCCGATCTTTCCCAGGATCCCTTGCAGCTAGGTGAGGCCAAACAGGTGCAGGCATCAGCATCACATGGGGCTTCTGGGAATGCTACACAGGGAAAGCTGGCTCATCCTCGGGTGTGGCTGATGTTGTATTTCTCTTGCTTCCTCTTTGGCTGCTGCTACCCTTGGCAGGATGGCTAAAACTGCAGATTTCCTTGTGGTAACTGATGAAGACAGGTACTTGCTGAGGGCAGTGAGTCTCAGGGAAGGAGGAACACACCACTCTCTCACAAACCACTGAGCCCTCAGATTCCTTTATATGACAGAAATAACCTTTCCAGCTGCCCAAACCACATAGACATCAAGATCACCGGGGCACTTGGCAAAAAGACAAGCCACTTCTGTCTGAAGGAACCCGGACCCTTAGGCACCAGGGATACTGCCATTGCCAACATTTGACATCCACTGCTTCAAGTATTTCTGTTCCAAGCTGCCCAATGACATCTTAGAGTTCCCTGCAGATATCAACTCAAAGACTGACATTAGGCAGTCACAGCCATTTCCTAGCACCCAATTTTATTTCATCTCAGATTGGCAGCAGAGGTGGGATCTGAGCAGTGATTGCCAATGCCCCTCCACACACGCAGCCCCGTAAGCTGCAGCAGACACAGGTGGACACACTGCCCACCTACCCATGGGCACGCTTCCCAGCAGGCAAGCCCACCTGTCCGATTGTCCCAGAAGGGCTAGGAGCCCAAAGCACTCCTTCTCCCAGCCGCATATTCAAAGTCCTCTCTCTGGCCACCGATCATTGGTCTGCCTGCCCAGCTGTGACCCCTTTTTTGAGTCACAAAGGACAGGCTTTTGCTCTGTCTTCCTCTCTCTTTCCAAAGCAAACTCTTTTCTTTCTCTTTTTGCTGGCTGAGGCATGTGGGTTATAGGCAGAGCTGCACGGAGACCATCATCTCGGAAGAAAAGGGAGGCTGGCGATCACAGTGCTTTCAAGCCCAGGGACTGAGTTCAAACAGTTAACAAAACCATGGCTTTGTCCTATCTGGCATCCTCACTGGCTACATTCTAGTTCCTGAGATTTAAATCAGCCCCGCTCCCCGCCATGTCTGTCTGTCTGTTTTGGGTAGATGCGGTTGGCAAACAGATGTTATCTCGGGGCTGCCATCTCCCACAGGGGTCCTTACTAACAAAAGAAAACCTAGGTGACTCATCCATCACAGCTCCTGCAGAGCCCTGGCAGCCTCCTTCTCACCCTCACCAGGTGGCCTCGGTGAGAAGACCCCAGGGCTCTGACATTGGGGTGGGCGCGGGTCCAGGCCTGATCACCTGGAACTCCCAAGGCCATTGCTGAAGTAGAGCTGGACTCCTTGCTACAGGAGGTCCCCACTGCTGGGGGAAGGAGGAAGGGGTTTTGGAAAGGCGCAAAGTTCAGCCTGCACAAACACCACACACCCCAGGCCTCCCACACCGAGCAAACAGCCCAGACACCAGGGACTCACTCTGTGTTTATTTGTGATAATGAGCAGAGCCTGAAGAGCCGCCGCCTCCCCCTCGGATGGCATGGACAGCCGTTGGAGATGAAGCTGGGTAGTGTCCAGGGCGGATGGGTTTGGCTGTATCAGGCAAGAGAAAGAGACAGAACATTCAGGAAGGACTTCCACAGCCATTGGAGGCCTGCAGGTCACAACTATCACCACTATCACAGTTCTCATCAACCAGACATTTTTGGAAATGGGTCGTGAGTCCTCCTGTCCCTCAGCGTGGTGAGAGACTCCAGGCGTCCAAGCGTATAGGAGGCCGAGCACCTACAAATCAACTGCTCATTTCTAATGTGGCTGAGAATGACGACAAACCCAACACTGTGTGCTTTTTCTGAGGCCGGTCCCTCTGGACACAACATTCTCTCTGGGTTCCCAACTTCCAGCAGATACTCAAGGAGATGAAATCCAAGGAATGCAATGAGCCATTCATCTAAGATTAGCTTTTAAGGCTAGAAACCTGAGGTCTCCAGTTGCAACTGATCTGCACAGCAACATCTGATGGGAAGTAATATTATCGAAGACGTTTCCACGAAAGGCAACAAGACTCTTCACAGAACATCTCCAAAAACTCCTTTAAGGCCTAAAGCTTCATCCCCTGGGAACTGCAACTCAGTAGCTACACCCTCATCTCCAGCCTGGGCAAAACGCCCAGATCCTGACAGGGCTGGGAGGCTCTGCAGCATTGGGCCCCTCCAAGCCCGGGGGGCCAGACTGTAACCACCACACCCTGCTCTCTGGTGCCAGCCGGGCCCTTTCCAGGGTATTTCCAAACCTGCACTTGCACATGGCCCTCTCTGAGGCTCCTGGCTACACGCAGACTCCTTTGTGGACCCACCTGGTACCTATACAAGAGGCCTCACTGTACACCACATCTGTTTATTCTAGAATTCTAGTGTCTACCTCTGTTTACTGCCAAAACTCTGACTGCTCCTGGGAGAACATGGCCCTACTCTGAGATACCCCACAACATCCTGGAGTGCTCAAAGTTTCAAGCTGAGCAGAAATGCCATATTAGGGTGCTGGCACACGTTTCTGGTGATGCACTGGGCACGGGATTTCAACGTTTTTGATAGAGCTGGCGTGGGTGGCACGGACCCCAGGGAATCCTAAGGGGCTCCTATGCATGTGCATGCTCACGCACCAATCTGGGCCGAATGGGCTCGCCGGGCCATGTTCTTGGCACGCACGGCCTCCTTGATGCGGTCCACCTCCTGTTGGTAGCGCTTGCGGTCACGCATGGCATTCTCCTTGGCCTCCTTCAGCGCGCTCTCCAGGGCCTTGACGCGCTCAGCAGTAGCACGCAGCCGCTTCTCCAGCTTGGGCAGCTCACAGCGCAGATCTGCATTGTCACGAACCAGCTGCAGGTGCAGAGATGGGGAGTTAGCAAGGAGGCAGGGGGCAGCTCAACTCCCACCCCCAACGGGCACTCTGGCAGGCCACAGGGCCATGGCTCCAGAAGCAGTGCTCATAAAAAAACCACTCCTGCCTCCGGACCCCCAGTGTGCCAAACACATCAGTTCCAGGTGCAAGGAAGCCAATTCCAGGGAGAGAAAACTTTCAACTTGGGGCAGGATTTACTCCCTCTTTTGTTCAGGTATGTGTTGGGGATGAGGGGCTAAGCTAGGGTGGGACAATTTACTACTAGGAGGTGAGAATGAGCAAGCTGAGAGATTTTCACTGCCTCAGAGTGCTTCTGGAGCTCGGAGGGCCTCCTTGCTTACAGGCTTCATTGTCCATCCTGACACCTGATCTGGACCCAAGCTGGCTACATATGCTGAGCAACACAAGTAAGGAACAGCAGGCTAGCCTGGAATGAAGAGTGGGCTTACAGGGCAGCCCTGTTCACTCCCTGACCATTTGACCACCGTGAGGCTCTGTTTCTCATCTATTACACATGGCTCCTGCATAATAGGGCCATTGTGGGCAGCCAAGTGGCTCAACTAGTTTTCAGAATCAGAAGGTACGGGAGGGCCAGCAGTAAGCGACTACTGGCTGGCCGCACCTGCTCTGTTATTCCAGTGCCAACTTCACTGTGTGGCGGACGGTGGCCTCTTGACAAGCAGTCACTGAATTCATGAATAGAATGCTAGGTTGCACAGCCCCATATCAAGTTGCCTGTCAGTTCCCACTTGCTTATTTCTCATCCATTATTTCCCTGAATGACTTCAGCCAGGCTGAAGCTGTCATCCTCCCTCTGGGGAAGATGCCACAGTCAGTGTTGCTGAAGATCTAACTAGCCAGAGAGAAATGGCATCCCCTCAGCCACTGAGCCAAACAGGTGGCCCGTTTCCTTTCCATCTTAAATTCTAACATGGGCCAAGCATCAAGGTCATGGCAGCCTACAGAGGGGGTGCAAGAAAAATGGCTTGCCTACAGCACCTGCTGGACTGGACACAGTTATCAGCTGTCCACTCTGGACACACGCAGGAATCCAAGAGAATACTCAAGATCACCGGAAATAGGGTGACAGAGCAGGGAGTGCCTGCTCCAGTCCCTTTTCAGCCACCATGGAACAAGGCAAGCCACATCTTCTCCCAATCTCTATCCTCCTCTGGAAAATCAGAGACCCGAATCAGCTCAGGGACCTGCAGTCTGTGGAGCCTGTGGTGTCATGGGAGATATAAAGACCAAGCGGGGTCCAAGGTCAGATGGTGGGGGCAGGATGAAAACATGCCATTCTGAAAACCCCTCTCTCCAACAGAGAACTCAAACTTGACTCTGCACTTGGCTTTGATCAAAACCCTGGGCTTTTCTAGATAAGGGAAGTCACTGAGGACTCCAGGATTTTGACACGGCCCTCCAGCACTTACTCTCCCAATACCAAGCCCACCCAGTCTTCTGGCCCATAGTATCAGAGCCTCCTCTCTGCACTGCAGCCAGACCGAGCAGCGTTTCCTTTCCTGAGCGGAAGCGAAGCAGAGGGGAGCTGGCCGGACTCGCCTACCTGCTTGTGCACCTTGGTGAGCTGCTCCAGGTTGTTCTCCAGAAAGGAAATTTTCTGCTTCTGGGCAGCACTGCCCCCTCCATCGTCGCTGTCCAGCTCCACACTCTGTGTCCAAACCCCAGCAGTCAGTGGTCAGCTCATCACACCGCCCACCCTCAGTCCCAGGACAATGCGGATGATGGATTTAAACCTGCTTTGAGGGGGGAAAAATCCCCCAATACTACTATTTTCAATGCAAAAACAAAAAGAAAGGCTAAAAGTTTAGACTCAACCAAATCCCAGTGAACTTCTGATTGGGGTCAGAAGTGCTATTTCTCACATTTTGGAGGGCTGGGCATGGGGACTAACTTCACCCCTGCTTTGAATATTGCAGGTTACCTGTCTTTAGTCAAATATCTCTCTGTGGTTGCAGGATGAGGCTTTTCAAAAGACAGCATCCAAAACTCTTCAAGAAGAACCAGGATGCAAACATCCACGCAAGCCCCAGATCTGATTTCAACCATCCCGATAACAAGTCACCAAGCTTGTGAACAAGGATCTAGGTCCCCACCGGGAAGTCACAGGGACCTCAGCTTTCTCCCACCAGCTGCCAATTCTACAAAATTGCTTCACCTCTCAGTTTCCAGCCAGTCCGAGCATTGGGAGAAAAAAAAACCTCCCAAAGTGGATCAGATCTTGAAATTGGCAGAAACACACATTCCTACCCAGCCAAGGTGCACAGGTTAAGGAGTTACAAGGGGCGCAGGCACATCAGCAGTTTGGAAATGACTGTGCAGGCTTCCTTCGCCTGATCAGAGAAGAGGCCAATCGGCTTCCTGAGAAGCAACGGCCATGCAAACATCTCACACCGCATCCCTTCCTTCCTAAAGCAGCATCCTCACACTTGAGCCTGCCTCCAAATATCCTCGAGGAGGTTTGGTTAAATCTCAAAGACAGTAGGGCCCCACCTCACCCTCTGATGGAGCAGATGTTCAGTGCATATCTGAACCAGCTCCCAGCTGCTGCTGGCATTGCTACTGACCCAAAGCATGTGTCCAGAGCCCCTGGCCACAAGTTTGGTCCTTCCTAGAGAGTTTTCACTAGTTAAATCAAGAAAGTCTGACCATAAGCTCTTAACTGGGCCACAGCCACCTCCCCCTCAGTCCTTATCACACTCTTGTCAGGTATTCCCATCCCCAGTCTTCTGGTCCATTACCACTGCTTTGGCCTCGCTCCCTAGGGTCCATGGTCATTAGAGCCTCCACCGTAACTGAGACAATTGAGACACTCCAAGGCATCAGAAGGAACACCCACATCGACTCATGTTAGCCTGCCATGCTGCTATCCTTCAATCCTACTTCTGGATCTTCTAAGTGCTGCCATGCTGAGTGGCTCATGGAACCTCTGAGCATATTTTGCATAGCTCTGAATAACAGAACTTCTGAGCTGCACACTTCCATGTGTGCTGGACAGAGCACAGAACACACAGGCTTCCTGATCTCTCGCCGATTGCCCTCACTGAGTCCCTCCTGGCTTGCCACAGCCCGACTTCTGTACCTGTGAGAATGATGCTGTCTGACCAGACTGCCCTGGCTGCATCCACAGCTCGAATTGTCACCCATGAGGGGCCAGAAAATAAATGTGCATGGGAAATGAAGGCCAGAGAAAAAAATGTTAGAATGCCCTGTTGTTAAGAAGGGAAACTCAGACGGGAAAATGTTCCTCAAGTTTTTTGTTGTTGTTGTTTTATTTTCTTTGCCTACAGCACATTTCTTTTAATAACATTCTTGGCATGAAGTAATTAAATTTAAGCAGAACAAGCCCCAGAGTTAAGCTGGTGATACTTCAACTGAAAATGATTCTCTTTAGCCATCTTTTGGTTGCTTCTCAGCCCCACATTCAGACAAGAGAGGACTTACTTTTTTCACGCGGGTGGTCAGATCCTGGACAAAGAGCTTCCGGAGATTGTGAAGAGTCTGCAGTTCTCGAGACTGGAAGACAGAGAGACCACTTGAGTGGCTGTTGACACACGTGATGCCAGATCATCAATCCTTCAGCAAGCCCACCATCAACGCCATGCTGCCATCACACTCCTTCTATCATGTCATGGTCACCCCTGTCATGGTCACCCCTGGATCAGGTGCCTCATTATCACCAGCGTCTCAAAGGGAAGGGATTGGGAACCCTCACCGGAATCTTTCTGAAGAAACATAGCCCACCTGTTTGTTATATTCTCAATAGAAACATTTTCTTTCTAATCATGGAAATTCTTGCAAAGCTTCCTAGAGGGCTACGTGTTCTTATCTGACTGCATTTGTTCTATTCTATCATGAAAGCACTTTGCACATGGTCGGCAGGGATCTTCCAAATGTTCATTGGGAAATGTGTATTATGGAAATAAATGCCTTGATTTCAAAATTTTTGCACCAAAACACACCTATATTTTGTAATTCCATTTTTGATAGACTTTTTGAAGATCCTTTGTATGATACCAACAAGTTTGGATTAAAGCTGACCACCATTCCCCTCTCCTCACTGATGGAGATTTCCCACGTTGCTTCACCTCCTTTGGCCAAATCCCTGGGGTGGCTGGCTTCACGACACAAGCCTGCGGGTGGGCATCTCACAGGCTTTCTGGCTGGGCGGCCCTGGGCAACTCCTCAGCCTTTCCAGGCTTCAGTTGTCTGATTTGTGACATGAGGATAAAGATAATGATGCCTCACAGTTGCTGTCGGGATTAAACAAGATGATACTCATAGCAAGTAGCCAATAAACAGGACTGGTATTAATTTATCAATGTGTCATCTTTCACATCATAACAATCATTTCTTCATTAGATTTTTACTGTGTTGTTGGTATAATTTTTATTGTAGTTAACTCTTGGGGACACTTCCAACTTGCACTCTAGGTTATTTCCTACAAATGAACTCCCAAGCTGCTTAGACAAAGGCCTGAGCCAGATCCGGTGATTATGGTTAAAAAGAACAGAATATATTTTCAGTAAGATCGGAAGGTATATTTCCTTCTGATCGAAGTTTCCTTGCATTTACTACAGAAGATGTGATTTGTTTCTTATAAGTTTCCCATAAAAGAAGAGCAGCTTTTCAGTGTAAATGTTTCCATGAATCTGAAGTGACCCACTCTGACATAGACTGCCAATAGATGCTGCTCACATACGTTCCCAAAAGGAAGAAACACGCAACAAAGCCACTGAGTGTCTGGGAAGAAAGGCTCTCTGCTGATTTAAGGTCTTACTACTGGGGCCAATGCTGTGGTGACTTAAGGAGCACCTAAAGTCAACTGTGTCCTTGAAGCAGATAAATTATTTTCTGCAGGAAGTCAAATAGATCACTTAGTGTGGATAACGTGTGCACAGTATCTGTTCAAGGCAGAGCCACCCGGACCAGGGAGCAGTATGGCACTGAATTACAGACACACCGTCCCCTGGCCCTGTCAGATGGAGCTGAGATCCGTGCTCTGCTCCCAGAGTGCCAACAAGGGCCCTGTAGGAATTCTCTCAGCTTTACCGACTATATCACCTGGTCATATTTTCCATGAAAACCATCACCACATCCAGGCATCATGGGAAGAAAAGACCTGGCATCTTATCAGGCCCAAGCAGCTCCTTGGGATGTCAGCTCTTATGACAGACTCCCGGGTCTGGCAACTTGCTCTCATTTTTGGCTGTTTTTCAGTGGACTCACCAACAAGCAGGAAGAATGAATGGTTTGGAGGAGCGATTCAGACAACTGGAGTAAGTTGCATTTACTGAGCACATTTATGTTCAGGAAACTATCGTGTGGCTTCTGGGGCATCACATGCAGTCTTTCCCTAACCTCCCGGCTGCTCTCAAATCTCTTCCTATCACAGGTTCCTGCCCTCCAAGTAAAAACCCAAGACAAGGCTTACCAACCCCAGAAACAGGGTAGGACCAGAGGGGCAAAAATTCTAGGCCTATCAACATAGCTGGAGGAAGGGTCCATCCCCAGAGCCCAAGATGCCCACCAGCTGGTCAGCCCTCCCCTGCGGTAGGCTCCCCAGACATCATTGCAGGCAGATTGCACTCCTCCTGGTCCACCCAAGCCAAACACTCAAGGGCCTTACACTAGAGGGGGCTCAAGAGGGATGCCATCGAGTGGCTGTTATGGAAGAGGCAAACTGAGAATCTGAAACAGCTCATTCTGTAGGGCTCAAGATCTGGATTTAAAGTGTGTGTGTGTGTGTGTGTGTGTGTGTGTGTGTGTGTGTGTGTGTGCCCACATGCACACGTGTGCATGTACATGCATGCATGTGTACAGAACAGGCTGTGCGTGCCTGGCCAGGGAGCACAGAACTGGAATAAGGGCAAGTGGGCAGATACTCATGAGGTGGCTGGTGGGAAGGCTGCGTCACTGAAAAGCCATTCTGACATCAAAGCAGGCAGGAAAACTGCTTAGACATCCTTTAATAACACACTCAGGAGTAGGAGAGAGTGAGCGGGAACCAGCAGGTATGTGGGGGGTGCATGATTTGTGGATGAGTGAATTAACAGTGTGTGTGAATGCCAGGGCTAGAGTTGTGGTGCAGTGACCTAAGTCTCTGCTTGCTGAAGCAGCGTCCCATACCAGAGTGCCAGTTCAAGTCCTGACTGCTCTGTTTCTGATCCATTTTCCTGTTAATGTTCCTGGAAAGGTACTGGATGATGGTCCAAGTCCTTGGGCCCCCGCAACAATATGGGAAACCAGCAAAGAGTTCCTGACTCCTGGCTTGGCTTAGCCCCAGAGCCATTTGGGGATCGAACCAACAGACAGGAGAACTTTTTTTCCTCTGTGTCTCTCCCTCTTTCTGTGTCACTCTGCCTATCAAATAAATATGTATCTAAACTTTTTAAAAGTATGTGAGCATGCCTGTGTGCTTGCACTGGAAACATATGCTCAGTGAGGACATTTGCAGCAGGGTCTATGAGTGACCATGGAGCAGCAGCAGGTGAAGATGAGCGTGAGAGTGAGTAGGTGCATTGTGACTGTGTGTTATGTAGCAGGAGTGAGTGTACATGCAGAAAGTGCAGGTGCGCACTAGTAAGCATGTGGCTGTGCACACATATGAATATGGACAGATACCTGCTAATGACATATGCAGGCGCGTGAACTGCATGTGTTGTAAGCACCCAGGTGCAGGTAGGAGCATGTGCACAGTAAGTACCAAGGTGCAGGTGGGAGCGTGCGCACAGTAAGTACCAAGGTGCAGGTGGGAGCGTGTGTACAGTATGTACCCAGGTGAGGATGGGAGTGTGTGCACAGTAAGCATCCATATGTGGATAGGAGTATGTGCACAGTAAGTACCCAGGTGCATGTAGGAGTGTGTGCATAGTAAGTACCCAGGCGTATGTGGAAGTGTGTGCACAATAAGTACCAGGCATGGATGGAAGTATGTACACAGTAAGCACCCATATGTGGATGGGATTGTGTGCACAGTAAGTACCCAGGTGTGGATGGGAGTGTGTAAACAGTAAGGACCCATATGTAGATAGGAGTGTGTGCACAATAAGCACCCAGGTGCATGTGGGAGTGTGTGCACAGTAAATACCCAGGTGTGAATTAGAGGTTTGCACAGTGAGTACCCAGGTGCAGGTGGGAGTACAGCAGTGTGAGTACATGAGCACGGGTGACAGATGGGAACGGTGAGGGATCAGCATGTTGAGCACGTGCTCAACCACATGAAGGAGTTGTGGTGCAAGTAACACAGAGAGATGGCATGAAAGGGCAGGGCCGGCAGGTAAGGGGGTACCCAGAGTTTATATGGAGAGAGGAAGAAATTGCCCTGAAATTATACATCCCTGTCTGCAGGGGAAAGAGTGAGGGTCTAATGTCAACACTGGCCTGAATATCTGTAATCACCCATTACAGTGGATGCCACTTCTCTGGTGAGACGAATGCAGATAGGGCAACTTGGTAGCTCCCTTCTCTATACATGCAAAGCTAGCTGATTTTGCTGCCCTGAATGGCTGCATGAGCATCCCCTCCATCTGGCTTTGAGGAGCAACAGTCCCTGGCCAGGGTACAAACGTAGCCTCAGGTGCAGATATGAGGATTCCTCTGTCTACACAAGCTCCCCAAGTTCTAGGTGGCAAGGCAGCCCCATAGGGGTGCACATGAGTGTGTCTGGTGCTGCTCTTGCCATTGTCAACATCTGAACGTGCTTCTCCACACACAGGGCTGGGGCCATTAGAAAGGTCTGTCTTTGACCAAAGACTGTGTGGCCTGGCCAGTGCTTGCCCTTGTGGGACTCAGAACCAGGCGGCCATCCTGCACAGCAGCCGAAATGGAAGCTAAGTGTGGGCTGAGCTAGCAGTTCCAGATGTGGCTCAGAGAAAAAGCAAAGACCAAACCCTTGTGAAAACAAGTTGGTTGCTCATGCCTCTGCCTCGAACTCTGCAGGTCTCCTCTCCCCTCTCTCATACACAGCTATACTCACCTCCTTCATGTGCCCAACAGACAGAAGCATCTAACGGAACACAGTGCCTACTCCAACTCCACACCCACAGTGGGTATATTCCAAGCCCTCAAAGAGTGCCCGAATCCTGGGACAGGACTGAATCCCATGTATTCTTGGTTTAGGTTTTCTATAGACTCCTACCTTGGATCAAATTAAATGGACAAATTAGGCATAGTAATAGAGGAACTTAAAAACTGAATAATAAAAGAACAATATTGTACAGTAAGTTATGTAAATGTACATTCTCTGTCACGTATCATTTCAAAATATCTGAATCCTTCATCATCTGGTAATGGCCTTGGTGATCACCTATGGGTAACCGTGACTGTGGAAGGTGATGCTACAGCAAGGGAGTTCAGCTTGCAAAACAAGCACTTGCCTCCTTGTGCTTCCCTGGGTCGGCCCCAGCCAAAGGGAAGCTGCACGAGGGCAGGGACCTGAGATCTGGTGTTCACTGCCAGATCGTAGCAGGTGTTCAGTAGATGTCTGCTGGCTGCTTCTGTGCAGGTGAAATCACCAAGTGTAAAGAATGGAGAACTCAAGATTTGCAGCTTAGCCTGAGACTTATTCTGGGGCTCTGTGGCCATAGCCCTAAAGGACTGGCTGACTGATTCTTCCAGGAGTTGCAGAATCATTCTACAAACCCCACGTATCACTAGGATATTTTATATCTAAAATGATGGAAAGGAACATGGTGCACAGATAAGAGTTGCAGATAAACAATTCGTGGATGGATCTGATCTCTGAGAGAGAAGGAGTCAGGGGACATTTGGACCTACCACCGTCTCCTCCAGCCCTTTCAGGTCTTCCCGGGCTTGTTCCCTTTTATCATTAAGCAACCTGGAAAAAAAAGGGACTCATAAACCACTGGAGAGGGGATCAGAGAACTAAGCAGATGTTAGCTCTCACTACACCTAAACCAGCAAAAACAGCCAGTGAGCACACAACCCACAACCAGTCATGGTCTACTATAAAAGTAGCTTACTGTGGACCCAGCAGTTAGCTGCAGCATCAAGACACCTACATTCCACACTGGAAAGCTTGGGTTCCATTCCCATCTCTGGCTCCTCACTCATACTTGCTAGAGACTGCAGAGTCTGCGGGGCATTGCTGATGACTCCAATGTCTGGGATCCTGCCCCTCCTCCCCTGCCCCAGCTGAGACCTGGGTTGAGTTCCCAGCTCCAGGCTCCAGGCTCCAGGCTCTAGCCTTCACTCAGCCCTGGCTGCAGCAGGCTTTGGGAAAGGAAACCAGCAGATGAGAGCTTAGTCTTCCCGTCTCTCAAATAAAAATGCAAAAACACAAACAGTAAATCAGTCCAATCTACTCCAACTATGTGGGGATCGGAATTGTCAAAGCTGAGGTTTTAAAAAACCTGGGAAATGTCTGAAGTGCACTCACAGGAGCTTTTCCAGTTTCATCTCTCTCTCTTGGTCTTCTATTTTCAGCTTGTTATAATCAGAGCTGAGCTGTTCCTGTTCCAGTTGCAGTTTCTGATTCAAACTGAAATGGAGAGGAAAACGCAATGGATTTCTGCATCAGGCTGAACCTCTGAGTCATCCGGCTAGAACCATGGTTCAGATCCAAGCCCATTAGCTCTGTGCAATAAACACGATGCTGGAGGATTTAGAGGGATCAGAGAGCAACCTCACAGTTTCTTCCCTGCCCACGAGAAAACTAATTTCTGGGAAGCTTTGCAGAGGCATGAAACAAGGGCTTTGGGGAGGTATTTATAGTCTGCCTGCGTGCAAGCGCTTCAGGGGAGAGTAATGAGCTAGGCACAGGGCTGCTATGTTCAGAGAGCAGTGAAGCACCAACACCACCGGCAGTCGCCCACCCAGGCTGCTTCTCTAGACTGTTTCCAACTCTCCCCATCCCTGCATGGTCAGATGCTGACACATGGACAGCCCCTGTTTGGCGTGCCCCCCAAAAAAGCATTCAAGAAGCTATGACCAAGGGCGGAGTCCAGCCTGTTACCTTGGCCTCCAGTGGGGGCGTCTGATCAAACTCATACCAGCCCAGTGTTGTGAAACCTTTCATATGGCTGCTTGTGGGCGACCGTAAAGGGACAAGATGGGAGAGGTGGGCATGATAGCACTGTGGATGAGGCCACCACTTGGGATGCCCTCATTCCCTGGTGGAGCGGCTAATTGGAGTCCCAGTGCAGTTCCCGGCCCCTGGCTTTGGCCTGGCCCAGCCCTGGCTGCTGTACCATCTGAGGAGTGAAGCAGTAGATGGATGATCTCTTTCTCTTTGACATTTACACATACATGCCAGTATCTACCACGTGAAGGAAGTTTAGAGTCCGTTTAAAAAAAATCAACGCCTAAGGAAGCTTCCCCACCTGCCAGCTTGCTCACCAATCCTCCCTCTTTTCCTCAATTTCCTTGCCCCATCCCCACCCCTTTCATGATAAAAACCCATCATGAGTGACAGCACCAGAGTGCACAGGAGAAGGGAAAAGAGATGCTAGGTGACCTCTTTGAGAGGGCTGTGTGCACCCAGCTCACCACACGCTCACTTTGGTAGTGTGCTAAGCAGGGGCAGTGGCTGTCCTTCCTGGGGTATTTATGGCCCTGGCAGAACTCCAAGGTCAGGACCAGGAGTTTGAGACTTTCATACAGACATCATCCCAACTCCTGGGGCTTGCGCGTGCCCAGCTAAATCACCAAAGTGACCTACCTCCCAGGATGAGAAAGCGCAGCTGGGCTCGCCTACCACCTGCCATGCTAGAGTCCTGGGCAGTTCAGCTCCAGATGGGAAAACAAGACCTTGGCAGTAGCAGCAACACAGCCTGGGACATTACCAGGGCAGAGCACAGAGCCCACAGCATGAGGACAGCTGGCCCTCAATGAAAATCCACGTCCTCCCCAGCTGGCCCGAGAGAACAGAGCCCTGCCCAACCCAGCCCTGGACTCTTCACACCCCACAGTCCCCGGGCCAACTCACTCCCGAATCTCATCAATGATTTTCTGCTTCTCTTCGATTTCATCTCGCAGTCTGGACAGCTGCTTCTGGTGAGCTTCCCGATGGCTCTCCATCTGCTGCTCCAGGGCCTTCTGCAACGCAGGCCAGAGCAATGGGTTATGCACCCCTTGGCACACAGCCCATGCTGTGACAAGTCCTAGATCTGCCTCGCACCCTGAGTCCCTTGCATGTCAGAGCCCAAAACTAGGGACATTCCTGGTTCTCGTATTCTCAGTACCTGGTTGTGCTTTATTGGGATAACAAGCCCATAGAGCCATTATAAAGCAGAGTGGGCCTTAGGAGCACAGTAGGTCTCTAATGAAACAGAAAACTTTCCCCTTCTCTCTCACCAAGGCAATTAGAGGGCACAGACTTGGACTACGCAGGTGACCCCAGCTAAGCCAGTCCACCTGTGGGGCCTGGCCCTCCTTCACCTGCATAAGTGGACAACAGGCTCCAGCCACAGCACAGCTTTCCCCCAACAGTCTCTGTAATAGAACGGGGACTCACGGGGGTGAGGCCTGATTCTGTTCTACTGCTTGCAGCACAGCCACATCATGGGCATTGCTTTAACTACATCCTCTCCGTGAGGCCCAGAGTTTGCCTAATCTCACAAAAATTCAACTTCTCCTTGTATCTCATTTTAATCACCTTAAGGTCTACAATGCAAACACAAGATCTCGATGCACCAGGCAGGAGCACAAGCCTGGGGTATTTCTACGCAGAGGTTGAAGAGAGAAATTTTCTCCCATTCAAAGGAGGGAGAGTGTTGGCTGGAACACTATCCTCTCCGTCCACACACATCCCGGGTTCTGGGATGTCCGTCAGCTCCTTTCTAACAGAGCCACACTCTGAGCAAATGGCTCCGAATGCCCAGCAGCTGTCCCTCCTCCACCCTGGTGTCAGAGCAGGAACATCTAGTGCCAAGTGTAGCAAATACATGTGGGGCCTGGCAGAGGGGTGGCTGGACACACCTTCATTTCCTCAGCATCCTGCAGCCGCGTCAGGTGTTCCTTCTCCTTGTCCTGGAAGCTGACTTCATGCATCTTTTCTGTTTTGAATTTAAATAACAAGAAGATTCGATGAGTGGGACCCAAGTGCAGAGACAAAAATAAAAATGGGAAATGGAGCAAAAGGGCAACAGAGTCAAACACCTGCATGGAGCGCCTGTCTCAACCACTGGCCTGTTGCTGGCTGGCGCCAAGCCTGACTACTTTGGCTGCGAAAGTCATCTGGACCACAACCCTCAGGGGACGGAGCCACTACACGGGGAAGGGTGCTTCCTGGGCACAGGCTGCCCCCAGCTGCACCCTGGCTTCCTAGCCAGCCGCTGCAAACTACCCCTGAGGTCACACACACACACACACACACACACACACTCTTTACATGATAAAGTGCTCTGTGACTGTGGTAGCAGCTGGATTCCTGCCACTGGGAGTGTTCCAGAGAGAGCTCATTTACCTCCCTGGGGGAAGCTGCTTATTCTCCAAGAATCTGGAGCGGGGGGAAAACACAATCAAAGGAGAACCGTGGAAACAGACACAACACGCAAGATTCAAAAGGCAGGGACCCTGCTGGGCGCAGGGCTGTACCTCACTCTGACTCAGTGGATTCTTGGTCACTGCGCTCCCTGAGCACACAGCACCCCGGGCAGCTGGAAAGGGGCAGAACCCAGGAGAGGAATGGGGGAAAGCAGTGGCCTTCAGCTCATGGTTTCTCCCTAATCTGTTCCCCTTTATTTCACATCTTCTCTCCCCTGTCTGGCTTCCACTCAGGCACCATGTAGAAACCATGTTAATACAGGAAAAGTCTTTCTCATCTCCAATTTTTGCAGGTACACCTGTTCCTAACTATTCACTCCTACAAAGTAAAAGTGTAGGAGGTCATTTTTCCTTGTTAAATTTACGTTGGCATTTGAATCAAAATGTAGTTACTGAGCAAGCAAATAACTTTTAAAAAGGGATAACACCAATACCAATCCTATCTTGCTATCAAAACTACATATTAAATATTAATTTGGGGGAAAATAATTTCCATCTGTTTTTAATAATGACCACATTAAAGAAAACATGAAAAAATATTCGCCATTGCAAAAACAATCATATTAAGCAACATATCCTAGTTAATTTAACTGTGTGACAGGTGACTTCCTTTTTACTCCTTTTTGCTGATTTAAGTTTCGACGAATATCTGCAATCTAAAGACCAAACAGAAGAAAAAAAAGTTACAATTATTGATATGCATCTTCAGATTGCTTTCCCAACAGATTCAACTTCCCTTGCTATCAGCAACATGTGTGTTGTCGGGTCCCACATAGCATAATACACAGCCGCTGTAGTCTCTGGGCTTTCTCCTTTTGTTTATCCGTATCTATTAAATGCTTCTTGTGCATCGGGCACTTCCCCCTCAGCAAGGGGAATGGAGAGGCTGCCTGGCAAAGGCAAGCGCTCACTTCAGGTGGAAGCATCCAAGGTAAGCCAGGTAGGAGCACAGACTTTACATGAAGTGCAATAGGTTGCCATGGAGGAGGCAGGTGCAAAGGTCAGGTGCAAGCTAGAACGGGAATTGAAAAGTCATCCTGTGGCCCACAGTACAATTTCTGGCCCTGCATAGACTGCAGATAGAATACCTCCCTGGATAGCTGTAGCCCTAACCCTCAACTATTCTTTCATTGGACAACTTTGGTGGGGCCAAGAGGCAGATGGGAAGACACGCAGACTCAAGGTGGGAGCCATCTTCCAGTGCAGTCCCCTTTCTTTTCTCCCCTCAGTGATGCTACAGTTTTCAGCAGACCTAGAAATGCATTATTGGAGCAAAATTAAACATCATGACTGCAGCCAACTACAGACTGGTTGATTTAAGCCAGGAGTCTGACACCTGCAGAATGGGCAAATATTTACCTTGGGCTCGGAGCTTGGCCAGCTCTTCACTGAGCGAGTCTTGGGACTCTTCCAGCTGCCGCCTCTTCTGTTCCATGTTCTGCATGTAGTCTGTCAGAGATTTGATCTTGGCTTCATGCTTCAAATGAGAACCCCATTAAGAACAGCAGTGAGCAAAGGACTAGCAAGGGATCATCAAGCTTGCCTGGGGCTACCCCCACTGGAGAAACAAACCAGAGGACAGGTTCCTGGTCCCTTTCTTGAGTGTCAGCCCTGATGCTGCAGTCTGCCCTGGGCCTGGGACTCAGGATCACTGACTGGAGTGGGCCTCTATTTCTTCCAGGTCCTTCTCTTCTTCATTCAGGTGCTGCTTGTGGCCCTGTCCCTCCTTGCCATCCACTTCACAGGAGATAAGCCCAAGCATAGGAAAGGGTGCTAGGATTGCAAGGCTGAAGGTTTCACTCTTGAACCATGGCCCCACAACTCCACCATAGTAACTCAAATATTAGTTCTTCCCACCTTCTGTCCATCAAGCACAGCCTCTCATATTTTGGGGACTTAACAGACTGTTTTTCTGTCCCTCAGATTCACCCCCACTGTCTTCCAATCACCTGTACCACACCGTCCTGCCTGGCTCCTGGTTGCCCAAGCCCCAGTATTTTCTTGCAGCACCATCTTGTACATAACTGATCTATTCTATTTCATGCTGAGGGTGTAAGGCAGGTGCTTATTAAATGCTAGCAGAATGAATGAATGGCTGTTCACTGGCAGAACAAGGACAGCTATGAATTCTAGGAAGATGGCAGTATGTAGAACACCCCCACACCCAGATCTGGGTGAGTCCGAGTTTAGGCAGGAAGATCCTAGATACTGATCTTCAGTCTAATGGATTTACATCTTCCCAAAACACCCATCACTGGAGTTACCATTTTGCAAACATTGCCTTCAGTGAAGAAGTTGATTATAAACAAGGTTAGTTTTTGGCTTGAACTATTTTTGTCATGTTGTATAGATCACCTCAAAAACTAGGGAGCCAAGATTTGTTATTTTGAGATCCATAACACAATGATTAAATCTTTGGCTTTCTGGGAATTGTTGCCTAGCATAAAACAACCCTAACAGAAAACCATGCTTGATGCTAATGTAGAAAGGACTTCTAACACAGGAGCTTCTTACCCAAGACATCCTAATAGTCTTCATTCTAACTTCATACATCACAACCACTGTCATGCTGAGAGCTGGGGCAACTTGCATCCCGTTCCCACACTTCACAGCACCCTACTAAGACCCTCCTTTGGCTGCACCCCAATCTACTGAGCAGAGTTCATCAGTGAAGGCAGTGTGCCCACTTGAATCCATGTCTCCTTCTGGACCATTCCCCAAGCAGTGAGGGCCCGGAAACTCCCCACTGCAACAACTCTGGGTTAGTCCCCAAGCCAGCCCTGCCTCATCCTCACCCATTTACATAAGGCAGCTGACTTGGCTCCATCAGTACCTGAAGGCAGCAGAAGGGACTGGAACACAGAGCCAGTCTGTCCAGTTAGAAAGGTAAAACAGGGTGAAAGGCTCCAGGGCCCCAATACCTTGGTCCCAAACATGAGGGGCACAGGTACCCAAAGCTTACGCTGTTGGCATCACAGATGATCTAGAAACCAGAGTTAAGATACACTGTTCCCTCATGCTTGTCATTTTTTCTTGATTTTTATACGTTACATACAAGTTTTTATATAAATAGTAATGCATATAATTATAAAGATTTGAAGTAATAAAGCAACTATGGGAAAAGTGCAAACTTCACCTGTAACTCACACTAAGCTAGGAACTATTCCCTTAGCATCCTCCAGGTCTCATCTACAGGGTAAATCTCTGACAAATTATAAAGCACAGTCTAGTTGTAGGATAGCATTTTCCTTTTCACTTCAATTCATATGATTGTGTTTACCCAAAGACCAGGTCCCAGAGATTCTAAGAGCAGCATGATATTCTTTCATGTATCTTTGTTACTGGTTAATCATTAGATATCTGGGCAATTTATCAAAATGTAAAGTAGCACTGTACTCCAAGTTTGTGTTAACATTTTTAAGTAGGGAAAGATAATACCACATGAAATAAAAATTTTTCACTTTATTACTAGTGAAAAAGAGAATAAGTGAAATTACTGGACCAAACTATGCTTATATTTAGACAGCTTTTTGGATTTCCAAATTACTTTGCAAAAGGACTGAGGACCGACCAACCGTACGTGTCAGTATCACTTTCACATACTAGCCCTGAAAAAAGCTTTTCAAGACACCTTTGCTTGTTATGGTAGTTACAAAACACAGCCTTGCAGTCCCTGTTAGACATGGAGATTGTCATTGCTTCCACCATCACATGTTAACCAGCACGAAGCATGCTTTCGTCTTTCCCTCTTATTTGACGCAATGACCCATGTTGGTGTCTCTTTCCCCCAAGCAACCCTGGCTGTTTGAACACCTGGCATAAAGCAGTGACAACACACAACTGGACCACACACAGAAACCTCAAACCCAAACACTGCTCGGCTACTAGAGAGAGGCTGGAACCTGGGCGCTGCTTGCTGGAACGACCTGGCTAAAATCAAAACACTCACTACCGTGGGAAGAAGCGTAGCATTCCTCAGGGAGCAAGTAAAACCTGGCATCAAACACACTGGTGGTGGGCTCATACCCAGCTGAGTTTGAATTCAGCTGTACCATGCACTGGCTGTAGGTGTGTGGGCAACACACACACATCATCTTGTTGAGTTTCCACACCTGAGTGCTGCTCACCAGGATTTTTAAGCTCAAGTGAGAAAACGCATGTCAAATACTTATCCCAGGGCATGACACACAGTAAACACTGCCTAAACTGCTACCTGCTGTGAAGAGGAGTAGGAGTTCCTTCTGTTTTACTATCACGTTAGACCTGCGAGAGATTTACAAATGAAAGGATGATGCCTTAGTTAATAGGAGCTTTAGAGATTCTGTCTAATCTTGTTCATTTATTATCTAATTTCTACCTTTCTACATGGGCACCCCATCCCTCATTCCTCCTTCCCTCCATCCATCCATCCATCCATCCATCCATCCATCCATCCATCCATCCAGATGCACAGATACATCCTTAAAAGAGAAAAGGGACTTGGGGGAATCTGCGCAGTTTACACAACAAAAATCTCACCTGAAGAATAAACCTGAGCTGTCCTTGCCAAGGGAAGCCGAGCTTACATAAAGCAAAAGACCCCAACTACCCCATTGGGCGCCATCAGTGCCAGTAAAGGCATGGAGGGGGCAGCTCTCAGGAGGAACTGAGGAGAGTGCCCGCTCACCTGCGAGATGAGCAGCTGGCAGGCGGCCAGCTCCCGCTCGCTGGCGTTCATCTTCCTGTTGGAGTCCATCTGGGCGCTCTCGAGCTGTTTGCTGCGGTTCACCAGGGACTTGACCTCGGACTTCATCTTGCTGATGTACAGACGAGCCATGGTGAACTCCTCCTCAATGACTCCATTCACATCTGCCAACTGAGCACAGGAGGGAAGGGGCTCGAATGCTGCCTGTGACTATCAGAGGCGCGGGGCTGGGGCAATGACCAGGGACCCTCAGCGGGTCCTGGGTTTCTGGAGAAGCACTCCTAACCTTACAGCAAGCTGGACACAATCTCTGAAAAGTGTTGTACACACAACCTCAAGTCCTCTGACACCTCACAGAGAACTTTAAATGCATTCCATATAATCCTCAAATAATCAGATTTTTTCATTGTGATTCATTTTTAGGATATAACAGATGAGATTAGAAGAAAAAAATACAGACAATGTTACAAGTTGCTAACCCCAAAGATACACTCCATTCATTGTTTGGTGCCATATGTCTCCTTCACAGCATTGAGGTCCAATATACCTAAATATGACCAGCAAATCCCATTTTAAAAACTCAATTAAAACTTCCATTATGTTCTCAATATCCTGCTTAATCATATTGAGAAGTAGTCGAATTCTATACAAGCAATAATAGAAAGAGCAAAGGACTTTCTACAAATTCCTCAATTAAAAAAAAATGCAAAGCCTAAGAACATATTGTTCAGGATACAAAGCCCCTCTCGACTCTCCCTGCATGACTTTTCATTATCATCAATCTCTCCTTGCCTTTTCAAAGCTGTCCTTCCAAGCAGTGACCCAGCTCACTGTTTAATATCACATGGAAACAACAGCCTAAATTCACCTTTAGAAGACAGGATTCTGACAGCTAACATTCCTGCATGATCTATACTTGGTTCTTGAAGTTCAGAACTCCACCATAAATAACATTTGAAGCAAATTATTTGCAACACAAACATCTCCTGAGATGTAAATACAGTTTGGAAGGGCGATGGACCAAAGGAGCCAGTAACTGTAAGTGAATTATTTAACCACCAGAGGGCAGCCTAGCACTTTCAGAGAAAACGGAATACAGTCCCTACAAGCTTCAACCGGTTCTAAAACGGTGATTCCAAGGATGTTTTTTGAACATCCCTCAGTACACTCTAGTTGCTTGCTTGTGTCCTTACTGGAGTCATTAACTCCTTACATAAACTATGCTTCTCCATAGCATTCATGAATTGAGGACATCAGACCAGATGAGCCCTGATGACAAGCAGCAAATACTCAGGCCAGCAGACAGTGCTGAGCGCCCATATTCGGCACCGCCTTCCTCTAAGAACTCAACAACCATACCTGTTACTTGACTCCAACAGCACTCACCCCAATGCAGGCCCTGTGTGATCAGCAAGAAAGGCTACAAGGATCAACTGCTGCCTCTAACCCAATGACAACTCTGGACCTGCCAAGGATGTGCCTGCCTATACCACTCCTCAGGCATCACACGGCTGTCAGAACCCAACAGCACGGTGACTTGGAGGAGGGGTAAGTACCCTGCAAGAGTCAAGTTTCTGTGGGCCACTGCTGTGGCTCAGTGTGGAATACAGAGGAAAAGCCCACATAGAGGAAGACAGCAAGGTCCATCTTTTCCATGTGGAACCCATGCCTGGTACAGAAACGCTGCTTCTCCTGCAGGAAGGACAAGCTGGCCGCCTTGCCTCCAGGGCCCAGGGCTCTCGAGGTTGGGGAAAGTGAAAACACAGATGTAATCATGGCTTCCTGGGCTTCCTCCCCAGGGATGCCTGTTCATTTCTTCCCTCAAGCCAGATACTGACTTGTAAACTCTCCTCCCCTCCTGGAAGAGTTTGAGTCTATACCAAATGGGACAAAAAAATAATACCCAAAATAAACGCCTTATAACTGTGAGGTTTCATACCACTGCAGAATTTATCTCTGGTGATCTCAGTTTAAAAGTTTCCCAATAATCCCTATAACTCTTCTTTAAAAAAAGAAGATCAGAATCTCCTGCCATAAAGTATTATTTACAACTCCCCCAGGCTGTGTGACAATGTCTTCAACAGTACCAACTAGACTAGGTGACTCAGCGCCAGTGAGTTGTCTGGGAGAAGAGTCTGGCCCCCAACACCCGTCACCAACGATAAAATCATACTGGCAGATGCACCTGCTCTTTACCTGTCTCCGTAGAAGTCCTCCCTCCGTATCACCCATGGCTATTGGACATGGAGTGCCTGTGCAAAGCGAGCTACTGTCATTTCTAGGGCAAGGAAAAGCAAAACAAGGTGAATGCTCCCGTGCTAAGGCCTGGAAGTCAGAATGGGAGTCAAAGAAGGTGGTGTGACCCAAAAGAAAACAAGGCAGCTGATTCAATCCACTCTAATTATTTACTCTACTTCAACGCTGACTCAGCTCGTGGCTGGATTCCTGGAAATCTTTGCTTTTAGGGAAGTCCAGCGACACGGGGACAGGGGAGAAGATAGGGACACTCACCAATAGCTCTGCAGACAGCTAGCCCAGGCTCTTGTCACAGGCTGGCCTCACTTTGGCTGAACCAAACAGGACCAGCACTCTGGAAATATTTAACTGGCCTGGGGAAAAGATATATTTCTCTGCCTCTGGCTGGTGACTTCTGACTATTCAGGAGCTGAGGACTGAAGCAGTCAAATTGAAAAGGCCACACTTTTTTCCCCTCCTACTAGAAGAGTCCTATCAGGCCAAATTGTGTGGGAACAGAAATGGCTTTCAGGACACAAACATAAGATCACCGAATTAGAGATTCCTGCTACACTCACCTTCTCATGGCAAAAGAATCTATCAACCACATGGCCACAACTGATAGGAAAGGCACCTGTTCCCTTTATGCCAGATCCAAGAAGCAGATGCAGAACTCCTGCTATTTCTGAGCCAACAACCTTTGAGATGACCCGGGTTCCTTCTCATTTCACAAATTAGGAAGATGAAGGATGGAGGCAAAACCCCCTCCCTTAGCTCTCATTGCCCTACCAATTAAACCTCAGTCATGAGCAAGGGGGGTGGGAAACAGAATGATTAAGAACCTAACGATCTATAAATGAATGCTATCAATGAAATAAGGTTTCCAATGCCAGGAATCCAAAAATAATCTCGAAAACAACCAATTGAGTATTTAAAAATAATCTCAATCATACTTCAGAGTCCCAAAGGTGAGGACTCTTTTTTCATGTGAAGCACCCAGACACTACTTGATTTCATTTGCATTTTCATCAGCTCTATTTTAGAACTTAGCATAAAAATACCTCCCTTTAGAGTTAGCAGCAGCAGGCGCCAACCTCCCATAAATCAACCTCGCCTTCCTATCGCGAGGGCCATTTCATCAACCCAGCCTCAGAATTGCATTGCTCAGCGCCAACGTGTGGCTCAGAAAATTAAATCCTCAAATATACAATCACCAAGCAGCAGCTTACTGAATTAACCCCATCGAACCTGAGCACTCCATACTGTAATTGGTTTCATTCACAAGGATCTGTGAAATACTGTCTCCCGTCAGAGAATCCAGAACACCCAGAGGCCCTCATCTCTAAGCCAGCACCTGTCACACCACCCAAAAGGGATTCTTAAGTTTTCTTTAAAAGGCCAAAAATGGAAACCCAACCCCTGCTGCCTTCCAGGGATTCAGCAACCTGGACTGCCACCGAGTCTAACACGGAGCTGCTAGATGCAGCTTCCAGAGGCAAAGGAGTTAAAAGAAAAAGTCAGGTTAGGGACTTGGGATATGGAAATTCAGCAAGGTGACACCGGCTGGATGAACCAACGTGCATTTATCAAGGAGTGCTCTGCGCGAGATACTGTCCTACTGTAAAGTTAGGATAATCAAAAACAGACAGACATGATAACACAATACGGTAAGGAAACAGCACAAGGGACCCAGAGCAGACCCCTGCACTATCCGGGGTATGTGTGACGTATCTGTGTGTGACCACAATAGTGGTTCTGGCTCCACAAATGGACAAAGTCAACATTTCTCTAACAGTTTACTTTAAAATCTACGTAGCTGATGTTACATAAACTAGACCTCACCAAGACAATTTTTTGCTGGTTCATAACAATAGCCTCCATTTTCTCACTCTTTTTTGATTTACTCTTTCGTCCTCTATTCCTGGCATGCAAGGCAATTTTACAGCATCCCAGTTCTCTCCAGCTCTCTCGCTTCCTTGCAGTCAAGAGTACGAGTGTGCACAGAACTAGGGGACTTGTCATGATTGGTTCAAACCCATTTACTTCCCAGCTTCTCTTGCAGTTCAAGGTGCTCATGTGACCCAATTCTGGCCAATCAGTACAAGGGCATGTCTTCCGGGGGCTTTGGGAATACATTTCACTCCCAAATAAAAAGAGCAGGGCTTTGCTACCCATCTAACTTGGTTGAGGCTGGATGACAATATGATAGTTAGGGCTGCGGCAGCTATGTTGTTACTGTTTGGCAAAATTCTAAGAACATTAAAAGGAAACAAACTAAGGATGGCAGAAAGGAGGTACTGAAAAAGCTTGGGTCCCTGATATTTTCAAGCCACTGTGCTAAACCAAATTCGCTTTTCAGAGTTACAAAACATTAATAACCCCCTTGGAGAATCTTGTTAAAATTCAGTTGTCTCAGTAGGTCTGAGATAGACCCTGACATTCTGTTGCTCCAGAACGCTACTAGACAATAGAAAGCATGCCCGGACAACAAGACGTAAAGATTTCTCATTCTGTGAACAAGTAAACGTGCTTTCACTTTGTCGGCCCTGGTTAGAAGGCTGTCACCTTCTGCTGAAAGCTTTTCCAAACTCATTGGTGAGTTCTAAACAATTGGTGAGAAGATGAAATCCACACACAAAACTTTTTACTCCTTTGAGTTCTAACAGAAAAGAAACACAATGTTCAAACTTGCTATCCAATCTCAAACATCAGTGACACTGAGTTTGAGGACTAAATCAATTTCCATAAAACAAGCCAAGATCTGAAGACATTCCCCTGATTTGAAAGGTAATTATTTTTCCTCCTCCTCCTCCATCTAATGATAATTCACTTAGCTACTCTGTCAGTTCTTCCCTATTGATTCCTGCATTCCCCAGCACTCGGAAGACACTAAGCACTGAGCACCAAGAGGGCCAAACTGCAGACCCGACCACCTCACAATCTTATGATGATCATGGCAAGAAGAGAGGGTAGAGGAAGGGCTGGCTTACAGTCTTCACATCGTTCGTGCCGATAATTCCACCAATTTCCCCCAGATCCTTCAATAGCAAATTCAGGATTTCTGTCGCCCTCTTTTTCTGGTGGTTGCTAAGCTCCTGTAGCTGGCTCAGCTCTCGCTGTGTCGTTGTTAATGTAGTCTGAAAAACAAATTTCACCAACACATTATAAGGGTTGCCCGTCCATTTCTCACACATAGCATGACCAAGAACCATAGCGCCAAAGACAGGCACAGGGTGCAGAGGCTAAGTTGCCGCTTGGCCTACCCATACCCCATCCTAGAGTCCCTTGGTTGGTGTCCCAGAGTCTAGCTTCCTGCTAACGTGCACCGAGAGGCAGCAGATGATGGCTAAAGTGCCTAGGTCCCTGCCACACCTCTGGAACACCTGAATTAAGTGCTTGGCCCAACCCTGGCTGTCGTGGACAGTTAAGGGGTGAGTCAGTGGACAGGAGCTCTCTGCCTCTTTATGTCTCAAACCGTCCCTCTCTCTTTCTGCCTCTCAAAGAAATAAAAGAATAACAGTTTCATGTAGGATGCAGTTCTTTGATCATTCCTCATGATCTCAACATGAAAGTCCTTTTCTGACAAATGTTGTAGCACAACAATTCTGATGCAAAGTTATGCTTTAGTATATGCACCGCTATCATCATATAGCAAGCCCGGGACCATGAAATGAGTCCATCAGAGACAAGCCAGACATGGCAAAGGCAAAAAAAAAAAAAAGACAAGCCAGAGATGGAACCAGCAGGTTCATCACACTTAGTCACATCTTTCTACCTAACACATGTTTTGCTTCAGTGCACTCAGTTTCAGCTCAGGGTCCAGACACATCTCCCCGGACCTCCACTGCCAACAAACCTATTCCCTGAGCCACTTCCAAACTCCCACCTAACTTCCCAACAGGAAATGGAAATGGATTACATAGCTCAAGAGAATATTAATGAGTTTAGAAAAGAAACTAATCCAGGGCTGGTGTTGTGGCACAGCCAAACGCAGCAAACTCATCTCTTTCCCATCCTTCATACATGTTACCCAAAAGTAAACATTCTTAACTAACTCAACATCAATAGATGAATCACCTTTGAGTGTCTCGGTACTAACTCAGCCCACAAAGGAAACAGCTCCTTTGCTGCTAAAGCTTTTGATCTTACAGAATCCTTTTTGCAGCTTACTCACTGACATTTGCTTTAGTGATCTGCTAGCTGTATCCAGGAGTGGGCATTTGGTGCAGTGGTTAAGATGATGCTGGGCACACCCACATCCTTTTCCAAGGTCCTTTGGTCTGAGTCCTGGTTTGCCTTCCAATCCAGCTTCCCACTTAGGCATGTCATGGAGGAGAGCAGCTGATGGCTCAAGGGATTGGACCTCTATATCCCATGTAGGAGACCCAGACTGAGGGCCAGGCTCCTGGCTTCAGTGTAGCCCAGTCCCAGCCATTTAAAAAAACAGTTCTCTAGGAGCCAGTGTGGTGATGTAATAGACTAATCTTCCATCTGCTGCTGCTGATACCCCATATAGGTGCCAATTCATGTCCTAGTTGCTCTACTTCTCAATCCAGTTCCCTGCTTAGGACTGGCAAAGCAACAGAGAATGGTCCAAAGTCTTGGGACCTTGCACCACAACAGAGACCCAGAAAAAGCTCTTGGCTTCAGGCTTTGGGCCAGCCCATCTCTGCCCATTTTGGCCTTTTGAGGAGTGAACCAGTGCATGGAAAATTCTGTTCTCTTTCTCTCTCTCTCTCGCTCTCCCCCTGACTTTCCACATAAAATAAATCAATCTTTTTTTTAAAAAATCCTCTAAACCATTTACCATATTATGGAAAACATCTCATTATTTTTGAAAAACAGATCAATAACAACAAGGACTGGTTAAAAAAAACCCTGGAGAAAACACTAAGAAGAGAAGAACTAAGTCTCCTGTCCTAAGCACTTCCGGATGGGTTTGTTTTGCCATGTTTCGTCTGGCACTGCCACCTGCTTATGTCATCATGTGTTTAGCGTCCCCAGAAGCAGCAGTCCCTGTCTTGGGAAGCCATTATACAGAAAGCGTCCTCCATACAGCTGAATGCATGAAGTGAGGAGCATTTTCTAGCAGCTCCACAGTTGGCGGATCAGCGCTTCCCCACACCATCTGCTGCCTCTCCTTGCCTGGGAGAACTGGATGTTTTCCACAAAGCAGACTGGGCACAATCCCTTGGTACCAGGCCATTGGGCAGAGGTGCCAAGGGCAGCAGATTACAGCCACTCAGCTTCTCCACCAACTCATTCCCCTGCCCCAAGTAGAAAAGGACACAGCCCAGCATCACCAGCTCCCTGGCCAAATGTTTGCTGGCTCTGCTGCCGCTCACTCCCTGTACCTGGAACAATCTAAAAATAAGAACATGGGCAGACTGAAGCACTGGCACCAAAAAGGACAGCATCATCCTGAGCTCCTGACGGCAACTGCCTGGACAGCAAGCCGAGGGGAAGGCTTAGATGCTGTAGGCAGGGTGTAAACAAGAAGAGAGAGTTTACATCTTCCAGGGCTCTGCCATGTTTGTTGGTTAATAAGGACTCTGAAATCCACGGACTGACATTGTTGCAACTTATCATGTATGCACTGAGTGCTTTATGTAAATCAGTCCCCATTCCATGCCAGGAATACATCATTATGGCCATTTTCCAGTTAAGGGAATGAATGCTTTGCTTGAAATGTCTTTTCTAAAACCCAAGAGTTGTGAAGTGAAGCTTTTCACAATGGTGTTTCTGGCTTCCACTCTTCCCTGTCTTCACTAGTTCTGCAAATTACCAGTTCCCTGGACAGAAAAGTGTGTCTCCCAGCTCCAAGATGCATGGACAAATGTCACTTCCACAAAATTATTTCAATTGTTGGAAGAATTCAGGGAGCACACCTGAGTGGAAATATCAAATAACCATTCGACCATGTGCTTTGTAAGCAGTGAGGATCAACAAATGACATGGCAGGCAAGGAAGTCCCACCCCCCTAAGTATAAAAGCTCCCACCGTTTTCTGGGCCAGCTCATCCGTCAGCTGCTCATTCGCCCTGGTCTTGTCCTCCACTTCCTGGGACTTCTGGTCGTAGTTGACGGCCAGCTCCTCCAGGGCCTGCAGAACTTCCTTCACTTCATCTTTGGCTGCCTCATTTTCAATCTGCAGACGTGTCAGCTCCTCCTGGATCTTCTCATAGTCTCGTCTTGTGGAAGCCAAAAGCTAGGGAGAAAAGAAGGCACAGAACTGGTGGATCTACTGTGCAATGCCAGGTGTGCTATCCAAACTAAAGTCATTTGAAAACCAGACACAAGATTAAAAGCTGGAAACGCATGGGATGACAGGAAATAACCCTGTATGGTCCAGACACTAAAGAAAAATATAACATGTAATTATTTCAGAAATCTGCTTCTTATTTCTTTTTATGCTAGACAGATTCAATTCAAAGGATAAATTATACATCAAAAATGATCACACTTTGTAGTTGGCTGGCTATTCCACATGCTTAAACAACGAACAAGGAACTCTAAGAACTGTAGTAATGCTTCGCTTTTTAAAAATATTATCATGATTATGTATTGTGAATGGCTGATTGCAGAGTCAACCAAAATGTCATACACAAGCACAGTTAGTCACATTTTCTTCAGCACATCCATCGGGAATGTATTGAAGGATGTACTGCGAACAGTATTCAAAATGATGCCTAGGCTTATGGGTAAGTTTCATTCTCTTGCTTCCCATTGCATTTTCTAGCTTTCCTATAATGATTAGGCATCACCTGTGTAGCATAGCAACAGAAAAATAATATGAGAGTTTTAATTCTAACAAAAAGGAAAAGTAGCTTCCAGGCAGCTGGACCAATATTGGGAGAGAGAGTAGGGGGTGGAGGGCCAGCAACACTAAGCAAATGGAAGGCCTCAATTAGAGAAATGGCAGAAGCTAATTACACGACTGCAGTTCATTGCATTACAGAGCCATGGATGACCTCCATTTGGGGAGAGGACTGCGGCAGAGGATCAAGTCACGGTCCTGCAAAGAGGAAGAGGAAGGAAGTGGCTCCTGAGGCAGTTGTGTCTGTGGGGGCTGGGGACACGAGCCCAAGCTACCTACTGTGTCACCTCACCATGGGATACAACCCATAGCATTTTACCAAGGAAGCAGAAAACACTTCAAAGTACAATAGAGGAAAATACGTGCACGTTTCTCAGCAAGGGGATTATTCATCATGTGTGTCTGATGGAGTCCTGCCTATCCGTTGCTTAGACTCTTGTTGGTAAAACCTCTGGCAAAACAGGCAATAAAGCCATTTACTGGCGAGTTGAACACCACCAAGAAGACAAGGCCACTTTGCCTCCTTTTTAGTGTCTCCAACCTCTGCTGGTGCCGCAGGGGGCCCCTTTCCTCCTTGCTTTCCTCTCCCCAGCACTTCTGTTATTTTTCCCCTGCAGGACAGCAGGAGGACATGGTCTGTAGCCCAGACAGGAGGCAGCTCATTTGCAAAGCTGAAACAGACTGGCGCAGCAGGACCCAGCAGTGCCTGGAATGGAGGGGACCCGAACAAGGTGGCTGCTCTCCCAGAACTCAGCATTACAATCTAGTTCTCACGCAAAAGGCAGACCCCTCATTTCTAAATTCTGTGAACATTACATCCTGAACAAGCATTCATAACTTTAAGGAAATCTACCAAGGAATTGACGCACACGATTCAGTGATTTATGAAAAAATCTTTTTTTTTTTATTCATTACATTGCGTTATGTGACAGTTTTATAGGCACTGGGATTCCCCCTCCCCTCCCCAAAACCAACCCCCCCATGGTGGATTCTAAAAAAAACTTTTAAAAATTAAATTTCTGCAACAAACATCAACAACAAAGAATAATAAAGGAACTTGGTTTAAAAAATTGAGAGAGAGAGAGAGACAGAGAGAGAGATGGCATTCTTTACCTCGTCCTGGTCCAGCATCTGCTGCTTCAGCTTTTCAGCCAGCTGGCTCTGCTGGTTGATCTCATCATCCTGAAAAGAAACACCGTGTTTAATCTGGGGCCAGTTGTGTCTTCTCTGATACTCTGGTCTCCTGACTGGTGGTCAGACTCAAGGATACAGACACCACCTGCTGGTTAAGCAGAGAGAATCACGATGGGCTGGGGCCTCGTGTTCTATCGTCACTCTTCATTGACTTTGTACATCAGGTGCAACATCACCCTCTGAGAATCACAGCATCCTGCTCACTCAGCCCGATTCCTGCTCATCTGGTAACGAGGCGTCCTTAGGCTTGAGGACTTGAAAGAAACTTGGTGCTACACTTCCCGCTCTGCCCACCGCCCTCCCTCCCTCCCCGCACCCCAGCCTCCATTCAAAGAAGGTAACAATTTAAAAAAAAATTTCTGAGTTTGTAACTGTGTACCTTATGATAGATTTACATCTCAAATCATATCAAACACATCAGTGATCAGGAATGTGACCCAGCAATAGGTGGGAAAGACCAGTATCACCACTTCTACTTGGACTAGGAAAACATTTACTAGAGAATTAATCTTTAGCATGGGAAGACCTCTTAACTGGAAGTTAATTTTCTTATCAGATTTTTTTCAAGCCTCTAGGCAGCTGGGCAGGAAGGGAGCAGCAGCAGTTCTGGTTTACACACCCAGCCTAATTTATCAGCTGTCAAACAGGGAAAGGCAGAAGAACAGCGCTTCGCTGGCATTTTTCTGCCTGTAGGTGTCGCTGCCACAAAAGCAAGGGGAGCCTGGCGGCCTGTGTGGAGACGCAGCCACCCCCAGGGCAGGGGAAGCAGCAGACAGGAAGGCCTGAGGGGCCGGAGAACGTCAACTTTCACTGCAACCTTATCCTGCTTTCAAGGGAGACGTTTTTTTAAACACACTTTTTTAAACAATCTGGCAGCCTGAGGCTCAAGTTAACCTGTCGCTTGGAAAGGGAAGAAAGTCCTATTTGATGACACAGCTGGGGTCTAACACCAAAGTGAGATTCAGTTTGAGTCATGCATCTGGTCCTAGCTAGGGGTGTGTGTGTGTGTGTGTGTATGTGTGTGTCTTTCTCCTTTAAGTAGCAGCCCATTAAACACAAACATCAGATGAACAAAAATCAGGCCTGATTTTTACCTTCCCAAGGGGTGACTTAAAAGGGTTAACTCATACATGGGGGTGGCAGGACTCCCAAGAGCCTATTGGAGGATGCATACAGACACTTGATTGAGGTTAACTCAGGGTCACAAGCCAGGGCTTCCCGTGGAGCTTGCCCTGCAGCCTTCTGTCACCAGTGTTTCATCACACACACACACACACACACACACCCACACACACACACCTTTCCCAAACTAGATTTCTGGCATGAGAATCAGGGAAACTACATCAGCATGAAACTTCCGAAAAGTGACACTTGTGTAGCTTGGAGACTACTTAGCATGCCAGCTACCAGGAACAATTCGGTGTTTATGCTTTTTGTCACATACATATTAAACAAGTTAACCTAAAATACCCGAGTGTTGACCACCAGGGAGCCACCCTGCCCTGGGACAAATAAACAACTGCTCTGAGTGAAGGAAATGAGAGAAGAAGCAGAGCAGTGAGTTCGTTGTACTACTCCATGCTCATTTCAGATCCAAAAGATGCAAGGGTGGGATGCACGCAGGAAAAACCAGGGCTGGCCCCACATGGGACATGAACCACGGTTGGAGAGGCACTACCCAGACCACACAGCCCTTTCCTAAGCACCTTCTGCAGGCCAGGGCAGAATCAAGCTGCAGCTCCGATTCTGGGATTTATGCTTCTCTATCTATTGGCTCTGCCTTGGGCGACCACCTGTCTGTACATCACAGCAGAGGCAGCGCCGAGGGACAGGGTCAGGCAGAAGGAAACTATAGTATTCTTCCCATCACACCTTAAGCAGATTCACTGGAGATAACCAGTTCCTGATTTAAAGGGCTAAGTACAAAGAGAATGAGCACAGGACAAACTCTCCAAAGATACAGGAGTTCATTCCAGCTCCATCACCACAAGTGGATAAATTTACAAAACCTCCCCAGGGGCTAATGCCTCAGCCACACCCAGACACCCACCATCCTACCTCTCAATAGCCTATGCAGACCTGTCACTGCAATGGGTGCATTCTCGAGTGTCAGACCACTCCATCCTCAGAAGGCTGCAAATGCTTTCCAGAACCCAAGAGGAAGACACAGAAGAATGAAAGCAGAGAAGAAGTCTCAGGCAGCCCACAGGTAGAGTTAAACTGAGACAAGGCACCACCTCTGGTGCCTCCTGAGCCTGGGGCTTGGGGCACCAGCTCTTCACCTTATTTCCTGCATCTGTGAAGGACCACAAATGCCAACTGCCAACTTCCTGGCGTTTCTGAGGTCTGTGGCATACGAAAATCAAGGAAGAAAAAGTGTCCCGGGTTGACGAGCAGGAGACAGGCTGCAGAGCCAGGCCCTCCTGGAGCTCCAGCCTCATTGCTACATTTAGAGATGGTTTGGAGATGGAGATCATGGCAGGCTTTTGTGCACAGGGATGGAGCACAGAATCAGGATCTCCACGTACACTTGAGATGCTCTGTGCTTTGCTAGATTGCACAGTAACATTCTTTACTATCTAAACAACTATGGTTCTTTGGAGCAATCAAACAATTGCATATGCTATGAGCTTTTATTCTTCATTTGTTTAGGATAAAATGTAAGATACTCAGGTAGATATGGAAGGAAAGATCTTATTAAATCTATCTTCAAAGGTGTTAGTGATACCACATCCTACCCCAAAATCAGAAACAGCTGGTGAAGGCAACAGCAGGTGGAGCTTTAACTAAAGAGTTAAGCCTACAAGACGGTGTTAGCATCACCAAGCTATTTCATTCACCCTAGAGGTGATCCTAAGCACTCCGAGCTGAGCCACAGCGAAAGGGATCAGACCGGACTAAGAATAACAGCAACCCTGATGAAATGATCTGAATGGATTTAGAATATTCCAAGGGCAATATGCCAAGATCACGAGAAACAGCAATTTAAATTTCCTCTGCCTCTGGGATCCCTAACCTGAGCTTAGAGGGGATAAATGGCACCGTGTTCTCCAAAGTCTCTTCTCCTCCGTCCAACTTATGCATTTGCATGACAACGGGAGTCCCAAAGTCAGTCATAAAATTGGACAGGTGAATTAGCATGTTGCACTTCACTGCACTTGAGGGTCTACCCTTGAATGGAGCTTCACTGATAAAGGGAAGTCTTAAGGCCACATTTCTATGGTTCCTTGTGTCAGGCTCTTAGAGCTACATGATTAAAGTACAGATGTTCCCTGACCTAGGATCGTCGGACCAAACAGTGACTTTACAATGATGCAATAGCAATTCGTGTTTTGTAGGAACCATGCTTTGAATTCTGATTTTTCCTGACCCAGTGATAAACAATGCAATGCTTGCTGCTGATGCTGGGCCACAGCAGCTAGCTCGGCCCCCAGTCAGCCATATGATTACCAGGGGACATAACTGAGGACAGTCCACAGTGGGCGGTGTTGCTGGGAGGTGACACACATTACATGCATTTCCAACTTGCAATATTTTCAGCACATGATGGGAATATCTGTACTGAACCCCAACATACATCAAAGAGTTTCTGTATACACACGAATGCTGGGAGTCGCCACACTTGCTCCCCATCTGGGGGTAACTATTAGAGCTGGTCTAAGAGGTGAAGAAGGCTGAGACCAGAGAAGCAGTGAAGGGAGAGTTGCACGAAGGTCCCATCACTCACTCATGCCTAGGTGCATACATGAACCAGCTCAGTCTGGTTCCAACAAGATTCCAAACAAGACCTGCCTGTCTCTCTAGGCTAGCCCCCAAGTTTCACATTACGGTTTCCAATCTGCAGCATTCAAGCCCACTGAGTTTGCACAATCAAGAGCAAGGGCTGGTGTTCAGGAGGCAGACAGGCACAGAGTCGGGGCTGTGGCCACTGCTGCCAGGCTGCAACCATCATTAGACTGTGGATCAAGGTGAGAACTCCCCCATCTCCGGCTGCGGACCTTATCGTCCAGCTGCCGGTAGAGACTGGAGATCTCCTCGTCGTATTTCTCCTTCTCTTCCATAGAGATGCCGGCGACCACGGGAGTGATGTTGTCCAGGATGGGGGTGTTGTCACACGGCTCCAGGTTCTTCTGGTCCTTAGCACTGATCTGTTCGTCCTCAGGCACAGCTTCGCCTGCAAAACACAGCCCAGGGACGTCTGGAGATTAAATAGGAATTGAGCTGGGGACATGGCCCGGACCCCAAAGACTTCTAAACAACGGCCACTCCCGCTGCAAAGCACAGAGGGCACAGCGAGCTCTGCTGTCTGCAGTTGCAGCTGGCGTTCTTTCATTGGCAAGGAAGGATGCAGTTAACTGACCCACAGCAGATAAATCAGTGCTAGCCAAATTTACATCACCTCCTCCCTAGCGATCCACCACCAAGTGCAGCGGCTTCTCACTAATGCAGCCCGCATCAAGGCCCCCCGTTTAGCACTCACACTTGGCTTTTGTGGAGGAATGTGCTGGGGCGTTATTAAAATCACCTTCTTCTCTCCAGTGTTTGATCTCTGAAGCTTCCTAATTACCAATTAATTATGCTACTGTTTCCTCACTAGGATGTTGAGTCAAGGGGCACGCGAACCATTATTTAGAACAACACTGTATTCATCCCTCTAAACTAGGTAAGCAATGTTTAAAATACAATAAAAACACTAGAGTTCTAACCCTTGAAGCCCAGGGGGTTCTGCATCTGAGAGAAAAAGTCAGGCTAGGACTGGACCCAGAGACAGACTAGCACTGCGCGCGCGCGCGCGCGCACACACACACACACACACACACACACACACACACAGCACTACCACTCTCTCCCCTAGGTAGTCAGAATTAATTGGCTCTGCTGGGAAGTTCAAATAGAATAATTTCCTGTGATGTCAGCTAGTTCCCGGGAAAAGCAGCAGCAGCTAAGCCAGAATTTCATCCCGACGTGTGACACTCCGGTTCTCAGTCCACACAGTAAAAATTTGCTATGGTTTCCAAAGGAGGAACTACCAAACATGACCATGTAAATAAAGGACCCAGGGACAAACTCCAAGCCACGCTGACCAATCACTATCCCAACACAAAAACCACCTTACAAAAACAGAGCACATAGAAAGGAGTCCACAAAAATCGTAGGGCTCAATATTTGAGTCTCCCGGGCCCGGTGTGATAGCCTAGTGGCTGAAGTCCTCGCCTTGCACGCACCAGGATCCCATATGGGCTCCTGGTGCTAATCCCAGCAGCCCTGCTTCCCATCCAGCTCCCTGCTTGTGGCCTGGGAAAGCAGTTGAGGATGGCCCAAAGCCTTGGGACCCTGCACCTGCATGGGAGAGACCCAGAAGAGGTTCCTGGCTCTCAGCTGCAGATGGGCTCAGCTCTGGCGGTTGCAGCCACTTGGGGAGTGATCTTCTCTCTATATATCTGACTTTCCAATAAAAAGAAAATAAATCTGAAAAAAAAGTTTTTTGAGTCTCTCAAATAGCTTCTTGGAAAGCAAACTAAAACCAAACACACTTCCCCATCACAATGTTTACTGTCACTTTCACATTCCTTCCTCTAGGCACTTAGTGCTTGCCACGTTCAGTTCTCAGCCTGTCAGATGCACTTTGTGAACGCTTCCCAGGAATGCTACCCTGAGCCAATGGTATATGCAAATCACACCTCAAGGACCCCTGTAAGCACTCTACATAACAAACCTGGCGCTCTGGGACGGCCTAGCTTTGCCGCTTTTGACTCCATTTCTTCGCTTAAGAATCAAAACATGGCATGGCCAGCCTCCATGTCATGTAAAAGTTAACACCCAAAGGTTTCGCATTTACATCACAGTTCTGTGTGAAGCAGCAACCTGAGGCAAAACTTTAGAACGAACTGTTCCTTTGTGGAATACAAAACTGGGTAGCCCTTTCTCCTCCTCTAACCAGACCGCATCACACCTCGGCCTTTTTCTAAAACGACTGACCTGAAACAAAACCAGAATTTCAGAGTAGCTTTTGAACGGAACCTGAGCCAAATCAATATTTCATTCAGTTCCAACTCCTGGCTTCAAGCATCCATCAACAATGTTAGCGTGAGGGCTGGATTTCATCCAGGTCTCTGCAGCCTGCTAAATCCAGGCACTCTGGAGGTAGTGCCATGCTCCTGTTTTTGCTGTCCTCATAAAAAGATTACAGAGTGAAAGTTACAGAGATGTTCTGACCACACAAATAATTCAGGACATACTCTCAACTCAACCAACCTTCATCATTCCCCTGAGACTTTCACATCCCCCCTCCCTCCTAACTCTATTCTCGCCTGAGAGAAGTCCACTGAGGCTTTGGTAAGCATCCCCCCTCCCCTGGGCTCATGACCGCTGCTCTGACTTCCCACTCCAGCTCCTGTGTTTGCGAGCAGGGCAGTCTGATGTGACATGACTCATGGAAAAATGGGATCCAAACATAAGCTCATGTTGGTACCTCCCTCAAATGGAAACCCACACATTTTTTTTCATAATACCCACTTTTTCATAGTCTTTGAAGATTGCCCTATAAGCCAACTTCAGTATTTTTACATGAAAATTAAATGTTTGTTTGAAAATCAACATGCACTTGAAAGGCAGCCAGAGAGAGAGAAAGACCGTCACGCATCCACTGGCTCACTCCTCACATTTCCACAACAGCCAAGTGGGCCAGGTCCAGAACTCAGCCCAGGTCTCCCACACAGGTAGTAGAGACCCCAGTACTGAGCCGTCACCTAGGAAGTGGAGCCAGTACCCAATACCAGGACTCTGACATGAGTTGCGCAAGTCCCATATGGTATCACAATCTTCAGGCCAAACACCTTCCCCTAAACTTACATTTTACTTCTCCATGAATGTTGTGAAATGCCATCATACGACGAAGGTGAAATTCTAAACTGAACAGACCAAAAACCAGCCAGAATATGTCTGTCATATACACCGATCATTATGAAAGAGGGAAGACACTAAAAAATGTAGAAGAAACTCTGTATTCTTTGATTCCAAATGGCCAGAGAGACCAGGATGCCATGAGGCTGGGGCGAGGGGAGGGGCTGCCCAGTGTGTGTTTTTAATCCACCTGGGTGGGAGGAGTCAGAGGCAAGAGCCTATAACCTTAGCAAGCAAGTGGCTGTGCCAATCAAAGTCACAGGTCTGACTCCTCTAGGCTGTCCCCTTCTCCCCATGCAGGAGGAAAGCATTGCCCAGAAGAGGAGCTGGCCCAGATTCCAGAGGTCCAACCAGCTAGCACCCTCAGCTGACTCACTGGCACCCCGGTGCTTCAGCAAGAGCTAACGCCACATCCACCTTCTGTGACAGGACTCCTTCAGACAAGCACTTTTCCTGCTCCCTTCTTGGTCTGTCTCGTGTAAAAACTCAGGACAGAAACACACATGCATCGCAGGAAAATGCACAGGAGGTGTTATTCTTCAAAGTCCACCAGCTATTCCATACTTTTCCTGACAAAACTCACACATTTTTAGGCTGGTCAGATATTTTTTTTAACTTCTGATAGTCATATTTTTGAGGGTTTTAAAATAACCTTTGTGGGGCCTGGCACAGTAGCCTTATAACAGCTAAAGTCCTTGCTTTGAACACGCCAGGATCCCATATGGGCGCCGGTTCTAATTCTGGCGGCCCCACTTCCCATCCAGCTCCCTGCTTGTGGCCTGGGAAAGCAGTCGAGGACGGCCCAAAGCCTTGGGACCCTGCACCTGTGTGGCAGACCCAAAAGAGGCTCCAGGCTCCTGGCTTCGGATCGGCTCAGCTCCAGCCTTTGCGGCCACTTGAGGAGTAAATCAGCAGATAGAAGATCTTCCTCTCTGTGTCTGCTCCTCTCTGTATATCTAATTTTCCAATAAAAATAAATCTTTTTGAAAAAAATAACCTTTGTGGTTGGAGCTCAATTCCCATAATATGACACAATGTAGCTATATAAGTCCCTTTCAGTTTATTATTATTATTAAAACAATATTTGCCACCTAGAGCAGACTTTCTGATTTTTCTGCAACAATTCCCTGAAGCGGAGCACCAACATGGACCCCACTAGGCGACATCTACACAGCAAGAGCTCCCCAGTTTGTATTGTAAAGACTATTCCCTGCAGCAGCCGTTCAGAGGGAGGGCCACAATGCAGAACGTGCACGAACAAAGCCCCGCGGCTGCTGCCCAGGCAGGAGCTGAGAGCCCGCTGCTCTCAAAGGGAAGAGAAAATGACTTCCAGAAGTGCTCTCGGACCTACCCCGGCCGCTTCCGAGAGCCAGGTGGGGACTATAAATGCCCAACACCGTGCAAGACCTGACACCAGACAATCTGTCTCCATGGCAATTTTCCCACTTTCCCCTCCTGGGATATTTCAGGCACAGAGGTGGTCTGGGTCCCTGGAGAAGCTTCCACCAGTTGAAGATAGGAAAATGGAGACAGGGAGGACAGCCGGAAAAAGGAACCCCAGTTGTAGACCACCCTGAGAGTGTCATGCGCACAGGAGGAGGAGGAGGACTGCAGGCTGAGAGTTTGCACCTGTTTTCATTCCTTTCTGCTTTAAAGGCAGACTGCTCCTAGCTTAGCCCTTCAGCCCTTGAGGCTCACACCTGCGCCAACAGGGAGAGTGCCTGTAACATGCAAAGCATTGATTTTCCAGACTGGGAGGCTCTCCCCTAGCCAGCCAACTTCCACCTTCTTTAAAAAAGCATCCTGGCATTTACCATTGTCAGATGTAATTACCTTTAAGGACTAAAAAGATTTGTGTTTACATGGGCACATTCACTCAGCTCCTACATAGCCCCTTGTAGAACGTTGTAATTATAAAAGGCAAACCCCCCAGAGAGCAGAAATGCCATTTCTATCAAAACCAGAAATCCATCCACTGCAGCAGACAGCAATGACAGACGATCAAAAATTCTCATTAGGTCTATTAGTTAAAAATTCTAAAATAAGGAGTTTTTTGGTTTTTTTTTTTTAAGAAAGAAAGAAAACCATTAGACTGCCAGTAATTCATTAAAATTTCACACATGAAATAGCAACAAGCTAGTTATCCTGTTCCTAAGCTGAGTCCCCGCAGGCTCGGGAGAACACAGAAAGGTAATTGCATTCTCCCAGACGCTGCGGGGCACACACTCGCTGGTCACTCACAGCATCCACCAGGAACCACAGCCGATCTGCCAAACGAGGGGCCTGCTCTTAATACCAATTAAACAGGCCCGGTGGCAGACCTAAAGGCAGTCAATTTCTCTGTCAAAGAAACCAAAAGGAAATCTTTAAATTACCAGATGGGTAAGAGCAGCTGGCTACAAGATGTCATTATATAAATGGAAAGTCACAAAAATAATCTTTTATGAGATTATTTTGCATGCAAATACCAGCTTTTGCCTAGTTCCTAAAAATACTGTAAGCAGCTTTTAAAAAAAAGTTCTTTAGGGGCCCGGCGCAGTGGCGCAAGTGGTTAAGTCCTCACCTTGCACGCCCGGGATCCCATATGGGCGCCGGTTCTAATCCCGGCAGCCCTGCTTCCCTTCCAGCTCCCTGCCTGTGGCCCGGGAAGGCAGTCGAGGACGGCCCAAAGCTTTGGGACCCTGCACCCGCGTGGGAGACCCGGAAGAGGCTCCTGGCTTCGGATCGGCATAGTATCGGCCCGTTGCGCTCACTTGGGGAGTGAATCATCGGACGGAAGATCTTCCTCTCTGTCTCTCCTCTCTGTATATCCGCCTTTCCAATGAAAAATAATAAAAATAAATCTTTAAAAAAAAAAAAAAAAGTTCTTTAATCCCTTGGAGAATAATATTCTAATAAGCTCATCACACAGGACCCTGCCTCCGCCGTATGCTCCTGGCCCAGCTGAGGAGGCCTCCTCATTCTCCTGGCTGTCAGTATTTCTGCTATGGTTTGGCTGTGCTCGGAGAAAATGGAAGATGGCCATGCAAATCAGATTTCCCAAAGAAAGCGCTAATTTCTGAGAGTCCACTATAATCAAGATCCTGAGAGGGGGCTGGCATCGACACATTTCAAGCCAAAAAAGCAAATTGCACTCCAAGCCCCGCGCCACCAAGCCCCAGATGACATAGAGGCTAGAGAACTGGCAGCTCTTTTTATCTGCAGAACCAGATCTTCCCTTGCATGGCTTTAGCAGATGTGGTCTATACACATCCACTTTTAATCTTGCGTCTAATCACTGAAGAAAAGAGATTCTATGGGTACCACCAGATTGCCAGGTCTTCTCTTTTCTCATTTACATATACACAAATAATTATTTTCTTAAGCTAAACCCAAGAACCTGGGTAGAGCTCCTGTCGAGTCAGACATTCTGACCCTAGCCTTCAGCTCTCTCGGTTGTTCTATCACGAGTTTTCTGGGTGGGCCAAGAGAGGTGGGCGTCACAACTCACTCCCAACCCAGCTGTCTACATCCATCTCCATGGTGGTGCTAGTCCCTTCCACACATACACAGGGTCAACCAGAAAGCCATTTTTGGACAAGTGCCCCTCTCTATTCCTTAACCAAGCAGGTGAGTACATTGTCATGAGAGAGAAGAAAGGTTGACAGTTGGTTCAGTCACTTGACATCCATTCAGATGGCAACATTTTGCCCTCCTTTTGAGGAATTTCACTCCTCAACTGTATTGTCTTCCTCAGGCCAGGTAGGGAGGTACCTCCCTCATCCCCAGCCATGGCATATCACCAAGCACTGTGCCCCCAGTTTTACCCTGGGTCCTTGAATCTCCAACAAAGCCAGGCAGGGATGGGAAGACCAGCTGCGGAGGAGTTCCAAGGTATGATCCTTGGAGCTGAGGCAATTTGTTCCAATTGCCCACATCCGTCCTGGGGTAAGCCCAGCTACTGGCCTTGGGAGCCTGTGTCACCAGCTCTTCTTCAGATCCGTAAATCTCTTGGATCTTTTCCATATATCTTTTTGTTGTTGTTGTTGAAGCTGGCTGGGGCCAACTCCGGTCATCTGCAACCTGCAGCATTCCCCCATTCTCTTCCCACCGCCCCCCACTCCCAGGTCTCAACTCGGGTGGGAGATTGAACCAGGACAGTGTGTGGCTCTCCTTTCCTTTGTAAGAACAAGGTGTGGCCTCTCCTTCAGACACCATGCACATGCCCAGAGCTATTCTGCCCCAAGGGTGGTGTCAGAAATGGACGCAGGCTGCATTGCACCAGCCTGGCATGTACTGGGGAACGATCCGCTGTTTAGTCACTGCAGTTTAGGCACTGAAGACTGTGGACTGCTGACCACTTGGTCATATTTCTAATAGCTCTGGAGACAGGCAAGCCCCACAGCAGGATGCCAGCATGGCCAGGGTGTGGTGAGGGCTCTCTTGAATCCTTGCAGAGGGCATCTTTGCAGAGCAAACGGCAAATAGAAACAAGCCTTCACACAGACCCCATCCCTGATCCTGAAGGCGCCAGGCTCAAGACCTAATCACCTCCCAAGGACCCATAAACATCTTCACACAAGGAAGACTTTGGCATATGAACTCTGCGAGATTAAGTCATCCACTCTGTAAGGGGTTGAAGTAGGTGCATGTGGAGGATGTGTGTATCTGTGTGCATGCTGCTTGTGGGGAGGGGCGGGATGAGCCTCCAAGGGTGTGTGTGTGTGCGGGGGGGGGGGTGTATTTCGTGGGGAAGGGAGGGCCTAGCGTCCATGCATGTGATAAGCAGTACTTCATTAATTTTGAATGATTTAGGACAGTCATGCCCCCTCCTGCAACACAGTCCCATCACTGTGAACTGGATCAGTCCTGTTGCTTCCCCCCCCCTTCACTTACGTATTTTATCTGCCAGCAGGTGACTTGCAAGTGACTTCCCAGTCCTATTCTATAGAACAGCACACACACTCACACTCACACTGACACTTCTCTGGGGCACCCCTTCCTCGCTCTGCCACAGCTGCAATCTAACGGCCAAATGATCATGTTATAAGCACACACTGCAAGGCAGAACTCCTTCCTCCAGGGACAGTGTACACAAACAACAAGGCTTTGCTAATTCACTCTGACCACAGCATGAAAAATCAGTATCAGGGAATACTGAGGGCACTTAAGAATCCACTTCCTACAAGAATAGAACCAATGCGCGCGCGCTTGCAAGCACACACACAAACACACTCACCGTGTGTGTGTCTAGCTTCAGAAGAAAGCCAGCAATATCCCGCCACTCCACCTTATCCCTGCTCCCCTTTCCAAACCTCAACTCCATAGCTTATGCCCACCAGCCATACCCTCATGCCTTGAACCTCAGGGAATTAGAACTCCCTCTCAGTGCTTCCAGACCCTTCCCCCAGAGGGAAGTATGTCCCATGCCCTCCTAACTGCCAGTACACAAATCACTAGTGCCAGCCCCGTGTCCAGCCATACAAACAACAGAAAAAGAAAAAAACATATGGTGGAGCCAGGCACCCTTGGCTCAGATCCCAAATCTCCCAGTGGTGGTCCCCTTGCGGGGACTCTTCTAGCCTGTAGACAAGGGCTACTTGAGGATGAAACACACAACTTGGGCGAGGAAATGGAAAGCCTGGCTCAGCTTTCTGCACCGTGACACACGATGGCATTTGTGGCTAATCCATGAGACAGCTCTGGACTCCTCACATCTCCACCCCTCCCTCCTCCCACCTGCAATTTCCATCACTTGAATTAGTCTTCTACATTTAACAACTAGGCCTCCAGAAGAAAAAAAAAAATCAGCTTTAATCTACAAATGTCAGCTGTGGGACGGGGGGAGTAGGAAAGACAGGAGTAGTCTTCCTGTCCTTCTCAACCTCTTGTCTTCTTCCGTCCCCAAAGTCCAAACAGGGCATCACCTTGTCTATACCCTCACCCCTAACTATATCCACCTGAGTACTGAGGGCCCTCAAATTCCCCTGCCCCTAGTTCAGACTGCTTCTCTGAGCTCCACATTCAGAACTAACTCCTTTGAAATCTTTCCCTGGATGCTCCACTGGCATCCTCAACTCCCTTCCCATCCCCTTCTTTCTCCCTCCTTCTCCTCCCCTCCATGGCACCTGGCTCTGGATCAGCATTTCTGATCTCAGAGGATGTCCTCTCTCCAGCCTGCTCAGCAACTCCAGAAAATCTGGAGCCCTCCTTGGCATTCTCCTCTGCCCACAGCCAGCTCTTTAGTGAACACCATTAATATCATCTAAATGCTCCCTAGCCCTATCAAATTCTCCCCCTCCATGAGCATTCCTCTTAATTCCACTGCCACCTTCCCAACCCTAGAAGACTGTCCCATCCTAGTCTTCCTCCTCCACTTTTTCAGTACATTCCCCAACACAACCATCAGCTCCACAAAAATGGAGTTCTCATTGTGCGACCTGCAGCTTAATTCTCTTGCATGGCACCATGGTTTATTTTAAGTGTCAAGTTGCCTGGATTAAAGAACTACCAGAGGGCTCAATGGACTCCATGGGATGCTTCCCCCTCCACATGAGCAGTACTGTCTCATGGGCAGGGGCTCATGGAGAACAAACACAGAAGGTGAATCAGCCTGTACTGGTTGCTGAGATGGCGTTCCAACTTCTGACCTGGGACAATGAAACTCCAGACACTCAGCCTCTGGACTCCAGGACTTACTCCAGCAGTCTCCAGGTTCTTGACCTGGGGCACATACTATCAATTCTGAGGCTTTCAGACTTGGGCAGAGTCATCCCACTGATATCTCAGGCTTCGGATAACCCATTGTGGGACTTTTTCTGGCCTCCACAATTGCTTAAACCAATTCCCCTCATATTTCACTTCTCACATAGCCTCTTGTTTCTGTCTTGCTGGAGAGTTCTAATACAAAAAGTGCATATTATATATTCCCTTGCTTTCACGGTACAAACCAAAATCCTGCAAAAGGACAGCCCTGTCTGGGACCACCGCACCTCCCCTTCCAGCTCATGTAGGCCAGTGCAGTCCTCCCCAATCTTCCGCCTCCCAGGGTCATCACACAGGCAACCCTCCACCTGCAACCCTCACCTCCTGCCTTCTACTTCCCTGGACAGCTGCTGTTCTACTCAGATTGGACTCTCCAGGCTGCTTCACTGATACAGTCCTCACTGGCTTCTTGGTCACAGCCAGAGTCCCTTCTGTGGTGACCAAAGGGGCCTGGCAGCTACCCTTCTTAGTGTGTAGCACGGACTGCCATTACTCCTGTTCCAATGGTAACATGAGCCCACCTCCCCACTTCCTGCTTGCTCATTCACCCCCAGCATTTGCTTGACTAACTACACTTATTGGGGTGTCAGAAACCAAGATTTGCTTTTCCCAAAAGATGGAACTGGATGGCTTATGTAGCAGCTCATACAGGAGGGTCCAGAAACAGCTTCTGAGTAGATTTCGAAGGGGGAGTGAAATGGAACAAACAGCCCAAGAGGCCAGCTAGAGGGCAGAGTTTGGGCAAACATGGCCAGAGGTGGTTCCCTTGGGGACAGCATCTGGGGGTGAGGGTGGATAATTGGAGGTTTGGCTAAGAGATGGGAATGAATACAAAAAAGAGCAAGGCTCCCTGTCCGCTCTGCAGTGTTCTCAAGGCCAGTCCTCTGTCCCTTCACCAGAAGGCCTTACTAAATGGCTCAGAAAAAGAGCAAAACTTCACAGGGCCACTCCGCACCTTGTCTTCCATCCCTCACCACTCTCCCATTCCTGGCAAACCTCAATGACTTGTCCACCAGCCCGAGGTGCTGAATTATTCAATTATTCCAGCAGCTTTCAGCGTGTATGTGCCGCTAGAAATCCTGTTCAAAATCCTGTTATTTAGGCTACTGGGTCATTTTGTGAATCTCTGGAATCTTCATTTGCCACATAATTGTTTTGCAATTAAACACAAATGTGTTGACACCCCACCCTTCCTAGCAAACAGAGGTGGCAAGTATGTCACCACGGGACAGCCTGCTGCTCACACTGCAGTTACAAACAGGCAGGAGCCTTCCCAACTGTGCCAGCAGCCCCAGACTCCTACTGCTCTGCACCCCAAATCCACATGGAGCAGGCAGCCCAGCTGCCAGCTGTCAGCTCCCTACACACACCACAACTGGTGTTACGTCAGCTGCATAGACACAAAGCCATGACTTCTCCCTCCCCACCTCCATTCTAGCGCTAAAATCACCAGAATAATTTGCCTGTGCTTGAGCCTGGAAACCCCTCTTTTCACCTCACCCACCATCCACCCACCCTGTGCACGTCAACTCTCTGAGATATTTTTTCCTCGCAGAACAAACTAAAGAAGAATATTTTGGGGAAGGAGGAAAATTGGTCACGAAATGAGCCTTTAACACTCCATTTTATCACTGGGACTGGGTTTCTTTTAGGAACCCTCTAGTTCTGCTCTAAAGAAACAGAGCCTGGTGATTAGTCAGGCAGAAAACAAACAACAACAACAACAACAACTTGCAGGAGAATGACATCCTTCAATTCAGTCAGAAACAATCTGACCCACAAAGGCCCCAGCAGTGCCCTCTAAATCCCAAATCGGGCACTGAGAAAGTGGACGACAGTGACAGGGGATAGCTCATGGGAAGCAGCTGCTTGCCCACTCACACCAACAGCATTGCCAGACAAAAGATGGCGCAGTGGTGGGACACTACTCTATGCAACAAGAAAGCATCACCTGTTCACCTAGGCTGTTCACCATAGGAGAGAGAAAGCAGCGAATGGACCCTCCGGCCATCTCTCCAGTCTGCTTACCATTCCGCCACCTGTGGAGCTCCATCTCCAGGTGTTGGATGACATTCTTCAAAGTCTTATTCTTCTCTTTCTCTTTCTCATACTTCTTCTTCCATTCTTCTGCTGTCAGTTCCAAGTTCACAGAGACTGTATTCTTGATGGTCTTAGCTCTGCAATTAAAAACACAGATTCTGAGTGCAGCTGCCAGCATTTGCTGCATTGATATAAAGGAGTCTCAGATCATGTTCTATCCAAGAGAGGGTCTGGGGAAGCAAGAGGGACCCTGTCTATCCGCTGTCCACACTCCAGGCTGGATTAATGGTATCGTTATTTCTTGAGGCTCAAAACTTTTCCTTTCCTTTTCTCCTTCACGTTTCACTCATCTCCAAATCTAATGGACTTTTATTCTAATTGTTACATGATCACTTCTTTCTCTAGTCCCTACGTCACAATCTTGTTTCTGTTCTCAGCCCTGGCTTGAGGTTTATGGCCTATATACCACTATCAGATTCTTTATCCTAAGGACAGTATAATTTCAATTCAATAAACATGTATAGGGCGGGGGGGGGGAGCTGGTGATGCGATGAAGCAGGTGAAGTCACTTCTGCAACATTCCAGACGAGTGCCAGTTCAAGTCTTGGCTGCCTCACTTTCAATCTAGCTCCCTACTGATGTGCCTGGGAGAACAACGGAAGATGACCTAAGTGCCTTGGCCTCTGCCAACCACACGGAAGACCCTTAGGAAATCAGGGGCTCCTAGCTGCAGTTTGGCCCAGCCCCAGCCATTGTTTCCATTTAGGGAATGAGCCAGATTACGGAAGATCTCTGTCTCTACCTGCCCCACACGTGTGTGTGAAATATACATTATACACATATCTATATATAAATATATATTATATAATGTGCATAACACATGTTATATATAATGCATATATCATAGAATGTGTGTTATATATACACATCATATGCTATATATTACATTTACATATATATTGCTCTGCCTTTTAAAAAATCTTTTTTAAGAAGATGATGTAAATGTACACTAAAAATGTACACAAGAATTCTAAAACCATTTTTGCACCAAAATAAATGTACCTACTCATTCCACTTTTCCATAAGCTTTTGGAAGCTTTTCCATGTATATTGTCTTATTTCATTTGCTATTTACTTTATTATTTAAACCACCAACAGTTCTTACACTGCCATGCTTGTCGGCACAACCCGACATGTGATCCAGGTTAATTATTGCTGTCACCAAATGACAATCTGGACATGGTTTCCATTTCACTGTGAGAAACTCAGCAGTAGAGCTCACCAGCACTACAAATGTCATCGCAAAAATTAATTGCTAAAGCATGCAACAAAATAACCCAACTACCCAGACAGAAATTAAATGACTTCAATGTGAGACTGCTAAAGATTTAGTATGAAGCTCTCTCATTTGCTGTAGCTTGAGGCTGCTGTTCCCACACGTGTTTCAAGTCTAATTTTCCAACCAGCGGCAATTTCATTACTTCTTGAAGTCTGCTCCAGTCTGACACTCCCAACCTCACCTTCCAACAGCCTCAGGTGGCACTACAGATGTTTCTCATACACAAGCACAAGCAGTGCGACATCCGGTATCAACTCAGCAAGGCAAAACGTGAAAAAGAACTCTTGGCAAATATGCTCATGGGACATTTCAGGAGACACCTTGAGGCTTTTAATCTTTCATCGTAGATCACAAAGAGTTCCTGGATGACCTCAAACGATGTGAGAAAGAGAAGGTTCAAGCCTCTATGCTCTACTGAGGCAGGTTTAGCCATAGGCACACGATGGGAGCAGAGCAGCAGGGTTGTCACTGCTGCCACTGGTCCTCATTCCTAAGGATCTTTCCAAATACTTATATCAATACTCCTGAAGTAACCATAATTAAAATTGATGAACCAGACTGGAATAGAAACATAATGTGCTGGCCAGAAATAGTCACCTGGTTCATGACAAAGGTGTTCCCCCAATAGGGGCAGGAAGGAGAGTCTTCTCAACCTATGGCATTGGGGTGAAGTGGGACTTGATCCTCCACAGTATATCACTAATTCTACTCCTGCTAGATCATAGGCTTAAGTGAGAAAAGTAAAACAACAAAGCTTTCTAGAAGAAAACACTAGACATTGTTTTCAAGACTTTGGGTAGGCAAACATTTCATCAAGATAAAAGGAAAGAAATGTTCAGCTTCATTGAAATCAAAAACCTCTCTTTGGGCCAACGCCGGGGCCTAAAGGCTAAAGTCCTCACCTTGAACATGCCGGGATCCCATATGGGTGCCAGTTCTAATCTCAGAAGCTCCACTTCCTGTCCAGCTCCCTGCTTGTGGCCTGGGAAAGCAGTTGAAGACAGCCCTAAACCTTGGGACCCTGCAGCTATGTGGGAGATCCGGAAGAGGATCTGGGCTCCTGGCTTTGGATCAGCACAGCAGCGGTCATTGCGGTCACTTGGGGAGTGAATCATTGGATGGATGATATTTCCCTCTGTCTTTCCTCCTCTCTATATATCTGACTTTGCAGTAAAAACAAACAAATCTTTAAAAACAAACAAACAAAAAAAACCCTCTCTTCATTAAAAGGCACCCTAGGAGATGAAAAAGGTAATCATAAAAGTACAGGAAGATACAGGAAATGTAAATCCATGACAAAGTGCTAACCTAGAATGATTCCTACTATAAATCAAGAAGAAAAAACTTGGCAAGGATCTAATGCCAATAAAACACTTCGGAAAAATAGATGCTTAACATCGTTAGCCATCAGGGAATTGCAAATTAAGACCATATTGAGATAGCTTTACACATTCCATAGAATCACAGAGAATTCTAATGTTCATAATGGCAACTGTTGGTGAGATTAAGGGGTGACTATAATACTTCATTGTGACTGGAGAAGGTATGAATTATTGCTATCACATCAGAAAAGTGCTTGCCAGTATCTCCACAGCTGAGTATTTCAAACCCCATGACCCAGTAATTCTACTCCCACCCACTAGAAATGGGACCATGTGTTCACCCAACGGCATGACAACCTGTCACAGTAATTTATGAGCACTGCACCACAATGAAAACTATCCAAATACTAATTAGTCAGTACTAGAACGATCTGAGTATGTGCTACAGTCATAGAATAGAATACCACAAGACTATGAAAAATCAACTACTACAATGTTGATGAATTTCACAGATAACATTTTAGAAGAAGCCAGATGGCAAACAGTACTATGTGAATTCATTTATATATCAAGTTCACAGATAGGCAACATTAATCCGCACTAATAGAAGTCAGGATGGTAATTATTCTTGAGAGTACTGATTAAGAGTGGCTTCCAAGATGGTGTGCAGTGGCTCTAGATGTGGAAACACTTGCAAAATTTATGGGTTGGAGACCTAAGTTTATATATTTCACTATGCGTATGGTATAATCAATAAAAATAAGAAAAGCAAATTTATGTGGAAAGAAACCAATTCAGTCAGACACAAGAATTTCCAAATTAAAGCTACAAGGGCCCACACCATGGCAGAACAAGTTAAGCAATTGCATGAGACTCCATCATTCCATATGAGTACTGGTTCGAGTCCTGGCTGCTCCATTTCTCTGCTCACACATCTGGGAAAGCAGTGAAATGAGGCTTAGGTGCCTCCATTTAGCAGACCCAGATGCAGTTCCAGGCTTCTGACCTCCTTGGCCATTATGGCCATTCTGAGAGCTGATCAAAATGGAAGCTCCTTCTCCTGCCTGTCTCTCCCTCTCTCTGTAACTCTGCCCTTTAAAACCTTTTTTTTTTTTAAATGTACTTTCCTCCTTTGTGAATATCCAGGTGGTTGTTTCCAGGAGAGGCTACATGGTTAGAGGGGATGCTGTTTTGCTTTGCTCTTCATCCTATCCACCTATCAAAAAGCTTCCATGCTCTTAGCCTTTTTGTGTGGGTATTTCCCACCTATGTTATCACACTAAACCCCGTCATATTCTGACTGTCAAACATGGCAAATCCACATGGATCCTGGGCAGAAGGCTGCACACGAAGGTAATGCGGGTGCTTGTGCTCACACCCACATGTGTGCATTTACTGTTTGGCCTGTTTTCCAGAAGACTTTCGGGCAGTTTCTGAGAGAATACAAAATCAACAACAGAGCAGAAAATAAATGCTCAAAAGGCAGGTTTTCTAATTTTGTCAAGCTGAAGATACACATTAACATCAATGCCATGCAGCCCTGCTGCTTTGGAACATAATGTTCCTTGCTATAGGAAAACAAGCCAGTGATCCATAGGGGTCCTCTCTTAGCCACCACCTGCTCATTTATCATCTTTAAAGGCCAAACTGACTGTGCTCCTTTGATAATCCAAAGCGACCTAATCATTTCCCAAGGAGCAAAAAGGGTCTTGGGACTTCTTTTCTAAAACTCCTAGGGTTTTAACAAGACCCTGTATTGTATATTCAGATATAAACACCTGTTCCACAAATAACAGTCAAATCCAGCTCCAAGGGCAATCTTAGCCAAGGGCTCCAGATCAACAGAACAATACAAACAGATACACAGAGTGACAGATAACCTACTGCTCAGCTATCCATACCTATATTGATATATGACCCTACTATATACATAAAATAGGCTTGCTTGCTTTATTTGTTTGTTTGTTTGTTTATTTATTTATGTGTGTTTTGGGGGGATGGGGGAAGAATTTGCCCCACAGCATTGTGTCAGGACTGGAAACTCAAGACAGCAGCTGCTGCCACAGCCTTGAATCTCTTGCTCTCTGGGAAACCCTGGTTTTTGCACTTAAGGTTTGCAACTATAGGTAAGGCCCTCTTTCATTGCCAAGAACCATCTGCTTTTCTTACAGTCAACTGCCTGCAGGTGCCACCAACATCTACAAAGTACCTTCACAGCATCATCTTCATCATGTAACTGTGCATCCTAGCCTGGCCAGGCTAACACATGGCACCAGACATCATACTTCTAACCAGCCCTCAATCCTAGTTCCCCTCTCAAACACTGTATCATTCTCCAGTAGACTTCCCTGCCTGATAATAGCTGGTCAGTTTCTGGGCAGGCCATTTCCCTCGCTTAGGAGACAGAAGGGGTGTGGACATTTTTTGAAGGACTCAGATCTCTTGAGAAACATTCCAGAAGTAACTTGAAAGAGGACTTGCCCCCAGTTAAATGTATGTCACCCTTAGATAGATCTCCCTCCAAGAGCAAACAGTAACTCTATTTTCACCACCCACCCAACCCTCCAGTAGGGACGAGTCTTTTTGGCTTCTATGTCAAAAGTGTAAACCAGTTGTCTATCTTGTTCTAAGTGCTCACTCTAACATGTAGGTAATTGGTTCTCACTCTGTGGTGACACGAATTTTATATGGACACTGTTTGAACTCTCCAGCACCTGATCCAGATACCACTGGCACAATTAGATGATGGCATAATTTAAGAAAAAATGCATATAAAGAAAAGAAGAAAAAATAGTACTTTCTCTAAGTTATCAATCCTCCTTCCACATTCAATATATAAATAAAATCTCTGAATTATTCATGCTGGATCAATCAGACTCTTGATGTCAAAGATGTGCTGACTCAGGACTTCCTAAGCCGGTCCAGCCCCTTGAGGCTCCCTCTTCCTTCGTTATCTCTGCACATCAAGGTGCATTAAATAAGTTTCCAGGATAACTAGGTTATTTGAGCTTACATTTCTAAAATTTGGAAATATCTTTTTTCAAATAGAACTATGGAAGTAATTTAATTAAAGCTAAAAAATGCTGGGAGTTACAAAACAAATCAACAAACATGCTCCTAATTTGACTCCAGCTTTTTGAGTCTGTACTGCTGGGGAATACAAGTGCCATCTCCTCAACTAAAGCTCTCAGAGCACATGAAAGCCAGAGCCTGAAGGAATGAAAGAGTCAACATTTATCAGTGAAATCATGGCACAGACTTGGTAACTTCCCCCTTACTCTTAAATTCCAGGACTCTTAAAACCCAGGACTCTTAAAATCCAGAATCCTGAAGGGTCCTGGCAGGATTCCGGGCCGGAGCCTTCAGGCAGCTAGTCTCTCAAGGTTACACTGCTTCAAAGCACATTGTGTTGTCTTCTTGGAGGGAAAGCACGTGCAAGCCTATCAACAAACCTAATTTTTTCACGTCCTTGAAAGAACCACATGGAAATAATTAAAGAGCCTGATGCTGTCCTACAGTTTGGTCACCCCTGCAACAAGAACATAATGAACATTCGTTACACTGCATTTGGGATGTGCCCTGCAGACTTTCCTGAGTTCAAAGTGCTTAATCTCATTAGCTATCAGATAGCATGTCTAATCCGATGAGCAGACTTATGTCTGCTGTATAATTAGGTTCAACGAGCATATTTGACAATCAAGCAGGTACCGGCCCCATAGAGAAGTTCTCTGTCCTTGAAGAATCTGTTAAGTAACTTAGGATAGAGGGGTAAGGATTAAAACCTCCTCCATTTCTCATTACAGTTTGGAAAGCCAATCAGAACCAAACTTCTGGTGGTAATTGGTATCATGGTTCAGCGGCGTCCCCAGAACTTCTACACAAGCTCTACGTCCAGCTGTTCACTCACCTAGGTGCATTTATTTACTGCCCACCTACTGTGCACTACTTTTGCTGAGTACTTCATGGTACATTGATCCTTATGAGAAATCAGTCCTCGCGGACATGAAGCTCAGAAGCTTGAGGACTCTAATACAAGAATGTGGCTCAACCTGTTTCATTTGAAAACATCCTGATATTACTTTTTATTTCCTGGAATCCCAAGTTATCAGCAGTATTTCCTTATTTGTTCAGTCTAGAAAAGCAATTTCAATTATATTTCATCCAATCGTGACCGTTTCATTATGGTGTTGCCCCATACGGCCCCTCACCCGCAATTCTTCCCATCCATGACCACGACCTACATGGGCCTCAATACCATCAGGTGGATAGGTCTTAATACCATCAGGTGGACAGGTCTTAATACCATCAGAGTAGTGGAAAGAAGGAGTTTGCATTCGCAATGAGAGTCTACACCATGCCATCCCTGTACTAACTCAAAACTGGGATAAATCATGGAAATCTTCCCAGGCTTGCCCATGGGCAGGCCTTATGATAGTTCCTACAGTGGAAAGATGAAGGCTCAGAGAGGAGAAAATGAGAAAGTGGGTCAGTAGAGGGACAGAGTTAACTAAGAGGGTCCTGCTAATCCATGTGCCACCCTCCTCCAGGTTCCTGATGGAGTAGCCCCTTGAGAACTGCTGTAGGCAAACAGTGTAGGCTGCAACCTTAGACATCCTGAGCGGTTAGTCATTTCCTGGCAGTGTGGTCTCCAATAGATGCCTGATGGCTTTGAGCCTAAGCTTCAATTTCCTCCTCCATTCAAAGTGAGATAATGCCTACCTGTTAGAGTTGCTAGGGGGATTTTTGAGAAAACAGACACATGTTAGGCACACACACACAAAAAAAGTAAATGATGCTGATGGTGGCTTGGGTCAGCAGAGTTACCAATAACTGATGCCTAAAACAATCCCTGTGGACAGCCACAAACACCCTGGAACAAATGCCACCTGCAGATGGGGAGCCGTCCTCTCCCAAGATGCAGAATAAACTCACTTTACAGGTGAAACTCATTTTGAAAGACACGGTTGTGTTATCGGTGCCTTGGGAGCCGGTTTACTCAAACATGCCTTCAGATGAAACCACTAAAGCTCAGTGTAAGGTGATGGGGCAATGCTGAGGGAGGCAGGATATTGGCTCTCTCTCCCAGAAGCAGAGGCTGCTTAGCACGTCCCTGGAGCCGGAGCTTTCCTACCACCATCCCACTGACCTGTCTCTCTAATCAAGGAAGTCATTTGTGAGGAAGGAAAGGCTTCAAATCCAGTTGAACAGATACATTACTTCTACAATTCAATGTAATTATTATTTATTTAGATATCCCACAGGTGCCACAAGTACATAATTTTATGTTCTGCTAAGGGCTCAGGAAATAACTAGGTTTTAATGCAGTTTAAATAAGCCATAATAATCTCCCATACACTGTGCCCACCCCCACCTGTCCTTTCACTCAGATGCCTGAAACTATTTCTCAGGCCTGACCACAGTGCACATGACATCTCTCCCCACTGTGCCATCAGCACCACCATCCAACAGAAGGCAACCCAGCACTGTGGGACTCCACCTACTAGTAGGCCCACAGAGAACAGGGAACTTGTCTGGAAATCACAGGATTCTCCACAACAGAATCCATGTCTTCCAACATCTCTTGGCTTGGCCCACTGAGCACTGAAGATACTGGAATCATACAAATCCACAGCCTCCCAAGCACTCAGGAACTGACATCAACATCGTTGTGTCTGGGAGAAACACAATGGCAGGTGGCTAGGCCTTGGGCAATAGGAAGAAGAAAAGGAAATAGGCAAGAGAGGAAAGGAAGGTATGAACCAACCCACACACGTCCAAGTGACGTTAGGATTATTAAGTGGTCAGTCTTGCCACCTACTCCCACTGCCCTAGACCTCGGGAGTCTCACTGGGACATGAGTGGAAAGACAGCTTCCACCTACCTCTTTCCTCACTGTATAGTGTGACTCCTACCCAAGGGGTTGCTGTGGATTCACGACGGTGCATACACTGAAGTTCCCAGTTGTTTTATCAGCAGTTCTGCAATGGCGCTCAAATAATGGAGTTCAAGGTGGTTAGCCATCTTAAGAGGCACACACTTGAACTCACAATAACCTACAAACTAAGACTTTACTTCCACAAAGCACAAAAGTCACAGGTCCACTGCCTTACCAACAATCCCATCTATAACAAGCTGCAGTGTATAAGCTCTTTTTTTTTAAACATCAGACCTCTGATAGACCACCCCTTTGGCCTGAATAAATTACGTCTCAAGAGCTTGACCCCTAGCTGGAAGCAGTGGTGACTGGTTCCTTGCCACCTAGCTTTGTTACTCCTTAACTCACTGCTCAGACCTGAGGCTCAGCACAGAGTATGAGTCTCTGGGGACCCCACACACCTCTGTCCAAACATCAGCGTGGACTTGGTCTCGGCCTCATTGAAGACAGAAGGAGAACAACAAATGACGATGGTGGTCCTACAGTTGCCACCCAGTGAGTCCTGGAGAATCCGCGTCATCTTGCTATCTCGGTACGGCACATGTGTCTTCTGTGTTGGAAAAGAAAAATAATGGTTTTGACGACCCATTCAAAGAAATAAACCCACAGGCAAGCAAGTCATGCAGGATCTCAGAAACCCATGGGAAATCAGAATTTGCTGTTGTACCTTTGGCTTGCATCTCATCTTTAATGATGAATGAATGCTGATTCTGAGGCCAGGGGCATAGGAAGTAAGTGTCAGCATTCATACTTTTCTGATGGTCTGTATTACCCCAGCAGGCAGGTGGTTACAGCCAGGATTCCCTGGTTACCTTCCAGTCAGGGGAACTGACGACTCAGGGGTACCCAAAGGCACCATCTCCCAGTACATCAACAGGGGCAGGATCACTTACTGTCCCTTCTGCCAAGGCAGAGATCACGTTTCCAAGAGCAGACAAAGATTTGTTAATATTTTTAGCTTCATCCAGAACAGCTCCCTCGGCACCAGTTTTGCTGACCTACGGGGGAGAAGAGAAAGCAATGAGGCCGCTCAGCATGGTAAAAAGTGTGAAGGAGAAAACTCACATTCATTTACAGGAGGACAGCTTCTGGACAGCGAGCAAAAAGCAAAAGTAAATAAGAACCACTTTGATGAAACTATCTCTCACGCCCCAGGCTGGGGATTTGGTTTCTCCTGCTTGTCATTTTCCTCTCAATTAGGTTTTAGTGTGATGGCGGAAATGCCTTGAGTGCTGGAGCTGCAGATGCTTCCCAGAGGGGCATCCATCCAGCGAAACAAGGCTCCAGGCGTGCTGTCACCACAGGCAGGCTCAGGTCTTCAGACCAATCCACCAAAGACATGCTGGAGGGGGGCTGGAGCAATCCCTGTCCCGGGGCATAACGAATGGACATGGCAAGGAGCCTGTCGATTGCAAGCTTCAGACTCCGACAAAGGATGGCAGCTGCTAGGGACACTCATCCAAGCTCTTCTCCCTCCATAACGACTCCCCTGCAGCAAAGTGGCACGAGCAACCAAAAGAGGCAAATATCTTTGAGAGGCAGGAAAAAATCACAGGGGTGCATGTTAGGCTGCAGATTTGTCTCTTTGCCCGCTGAAGCCAGAGGAGTGTGCAAGGTTCTTCTGTCATGTTATGCCTGCTAATGCCCTGTTTATAGTACCAGCTCTAGCTGGAAAGCAGTTCACAGATGCCGGGAGCAGGGTGGGGGAAGAAACTTAGCGGGATTCATGTCTCTGCTGACAGAACTAATGACACAGGTGAGCAACTGCTCTCCAAAGCAAGCCAGGAGAGAAACAATTGGAAACTATACCAAGATGGATTCCAACGACACATAAAGGAGAAAGGGTTCAGATGAAAGCTCGCTCAGGGGGAATGTGTGTGTGTGTACCTCCACACACTGACAGACAGCATGCGGCTGATGGGTCACAAATAATAACATCACATGCAAATTGAGCTTTTTTTTCAAAAGCTTTCATAGTTGAGCATCTTAACCCTGTAAGGTCCTATCCAGCATCTTCTATTTACAGGAAAGGAAAAAAAAAAAGCTGTAGCAACATCAAGTTGGCAGCCCTAGAGAAAGAAACCCTGGTGCGGGGGTGGGACCATAACCCCATGTTTTCTATGGCAAGATTGCACAGCTGTGTGGACACAGCTGGGCAAAGGACAAGACATAAGCAAAAAAAAAATCACATAAGGGCTGCCACATACACATGAAGAAGGGTCTACAGAAAGTTCCTAGAAAAATGCATGCCATGGGAAAAATATATTTTACATGAAAATAAAACTTAACCTCTTTCATCCACTCGTCTATGAATTTCTGAGTTCATATCATTAGCACTAACCAAACACTGTGCAGACCGGTCGGTACGGTCTGCCAGCGTGAGGCAGTTTTCAGGTGTGCTTCAACCCTGTGTACTCATCTCTGTGCTTGGCAAGAATGGAGATGCCATGTAGGCTCTCTACATAGACCCCCAGATGGCATAGTGAGGAGCAGCTATCCAGTTGTCAATGGTCAGTCGGTCAGTCTGGAACATAATGCCACTGCCCCATTATTTCCAAGTTATAAGCCCATACCAGCACAACAGACTAGGAGTAGCCAGATTTCCTGCTCCCAGCTCCACAAATGCACAGGAGAGGGCAACTCAGGGAACCATGACTTACGCAAACACTAGAGACCATAACTGGGAAAATGGGAATGCAGTGTTGTGGCACAGCAAGTGGGCAGCAGTGGCACAGTTAAGAGAGTCTGACCAAGACTCAAGGCTTGTTCTGATGAGGAAACAGGTGTGACAGCAGTGACAAAGGAGGGAAGGGGCACTGAGCAGGTGCACTTGCTCTGGGTTGTTGCTTGGCAACAAGGATTAGGCTTTTCCCAGACAGGGTGTGGTGCTGGGAGCCTCCACTGGGGGACAGAAATGAGGCTGGCAGGGGGGCAGGTGGGAAATTCTAGAAATCCTAACTTGGAAGGCGTGGCCCTTGGCAGACACGTGAAAACAGAGTCCTGACAAAATCAGAGACCAGTCAGGATTTTCAGCTAAAAGAATGAACGTGGAACTCAGAATCCAAGGTACCAAGGCCACCCATGGAAGATAGCATCAATCCGCACCCAGGACCAGGCAAACCAGGAGCAGGCCCATGTTACAGAGATGTTATCAGCAGAATACAGTAGCTGTGGAAGCATGGCTGCTGTCTTCCCGTGCCAGAGCCCATTCCTTGCACATACGGGCGTCTTCCCTTTGTTCCCACATGTTCAGACAAACACTTGGCCAGTGCTGTCACCATCAGTACTCAAAGCATTCTGCCTGTGATGCCAACAGGGCACTTCACCACCAGGAACAAGAGAGCCCAGAAACAAAGGCTAAATGTAATAACACCTTGGCATAACTTCAGAAACTTTTTAAAAAGCTTTTTTTTTTTTAATCAGGGAATGGAAAGGCATAAAAATTATACCAGTGCACACTGAAGCAAATAACAGGGGGAAATTATAGATAATACAAACAAAGAACCAATTACCTTTTCACTTCCAGCCAAATCAACCAAATAAAGCTTCCCACTGAGTTTTTTTTCAGTCTCTACATTCTCTTGTTTAATATTAATCAGGAAGATACTGTGACTTCTGGAGCTGTGTTCATTCATGTCTGAAAAGCAGGATAGTTTACTGCTCACCAAGAGCACATAAATTTAGATTGCAAACCATTCATCTAAAAAGCACAGCAAATCATGCTTTTCCAGCCAAATCATGCTTTTCCACCAAAAATGGTTCTTCTTAAAAACAACAACACTTAGGAAAAACTTAACAGGTCTTCAGGTAGCAGAGAAATTAATATGAAAATCTTAGTCAACACTTGGAGATTTTCTAGGCACTGCCCAAAGCTCATATCCTACCCCAGCCTGGCTCTCCATGAGCTTACAGCTGTTTCCCCTGCCCCACCTTAAATCTCTGCAAAGTTTTCATTTTGATTAACATACCTGATATATTCTAGCACAGGCATCTAGGAAAGCCTGGTCTTATCAGGAATAGCAAATTTCCTTAAGGAAGGATTAAGATTTTCTTAAGGAAAGATTAAGAGCTATACTTCTTCTACAACACATATCGAGTGCATGGAAGGTCTCAGAGATGAAATATACCTCATTAAGATGGAGTGCTGGGAATAAAGTTTCATGCATACCCTGGTCTGCCAACCAAGGAGACACAGAGACCCGTGACTCCACACTCATCAGCCTTTACTGCTCAAAACCACCTTACCACATTTTACCTAAGGAGTCCTAAAGAAATTGCCCTTAATAAATTGCTATGAGTAATCAACAAAGTTGCACTGTACAAAATCAATATATATAAATTACCCAAGTTTTACACAATAACAAAAAGAAAATCAAGAAAAATCCATTGATAATAGGAACAAAAAGAATGAAACATTTTTGGAATAAAGTTAACCAGGGAAGTCAAAGAAGACTTGTACACCTTGCACGCATGGGGATCTCCGATGGGTGCCAGTTCTAATCCCGGCAGCCCTGCTTCCCATCCAGCTCCCTGCTTGTGTCCTGGGAAAGCAGTCAAGGACAGCCCAAAGCCTTGGGACTCTGCACCCACGTGGGAAACCAAGAAGAGGCTCCAGGTTCCTGGCTTAGGATTGGCAGAGCTCCAGCCATTGCAGCTGCTTGGGGAGTGAATAAACGGACAGAGATCTTCCTCTCTGTCTCTCCTTCTCTATGTATATCTGACTTTCCAATAAAAATAAATAAATCTTTATAGAAAAAGCAAATAAATGGAAAGCCATTTCTTGCATACTGGAAGACCTATCCTGCTAAAATGTCAATACTAAAAGCCCACATTGTGGCACAGCACATTAGCACATTAGCAGCTGGTCACAAGGCCAGCTTTCCATATAACTTCCAGTTTGTGTTTCAGTTGCTCTATTTGCAATCCAGCTCCCTACAAATATGCCTGGAAAAGCAGCTGAAGGTGGCCCAAGTATTAGAGCCTCTGCCACTCTCATGGGAAACCCAGAAGCACCTGGTTCCTGACTTGAGCCTGACCCAGCTCTGGCTGTTGTGGTCAATCAGACCATGAAGATCTTCCTCACTCTCTGTCTCTGTCTTTTCCTCTCTCTCTAACTCTGCTTTTCAAATACATAAATAAAGCTTTAAAATGTTACCACCACCCCAAATAGCCTACAGATTCAGTGCATATCCTAGCACAATCTCATTGACAGTTTTCACAGAAACAAAATCCTAAGATTAATGCAGGGTCTCAGGAGACCCTGAACAGCCAAAAGAATTTTTGAAGAGTTAGAACAACATTAGAAACTTCAGTTACTGATTTCAAATGCTACTACAAAGCAACAGTGGTCAGAACAGTGTGGCAGTGGCAAAAGGCCAACATAGAGGAATGAGCTAGAATGAAGGGCCCTACAATAAACTCTGGGGTACCAAATAACCTTTGATATGAGTAACAAGAAGGTTCAACAGAGAAAAGACTGGCCTTTCCACCAAAACCTTAATATTAACATGTAAAAGTTTTAAGTGATACATAAAAATCCAGGGCTCGGCATGGCAGACTAGCGGCTAAAGTCCTCGCATTGTATGAGCCAGGATCCCATATGGATACCGGTTCTAATCCCAGCAGTCCCACTTTCCATCCAGCTCCCTTCTTGTGGCCTGGGAAAGCAGTTGAGCACAATCCAAAGACTTGGGACTCAGCACCCATGTGGTAGACCTGGAAGAGGCTACAGGCTCCTGGCTTCAGATTGGCACAGCTCCGGCTGTTGCAGCCGCTTGGGGAGTGACTAAATGGATGTAAGATCTTCCTCTCTGCTTCTCCTTTTCTCTGTATATCTGCTTTTCCAATTAAAAATAAATAAGTAAATAAAATCTTGGGCATGGCATGATAGCGCAGCGGCTAAAGTTCTTGCCTTGCACACGTTGGGATCTCATATGGGCGCCAGCTCTAATCCCAGCAGCCCCACTTCCCATCCAGCTCCCTGCTTGTGGCCTGGGAAAGCAGTTGAGGACAGCCCAAAGCCTTGGGACCCTGCACCCACGTGGGAGACCCGGAAGAGGCTCCAGGCTTCAAGCTTCAGATTGGCTCAGCTCCAGCCACTGTGGTCACTTGGGGAGTGAACCATCAGATGGAAGATGTTCCTCTCTGTCTATCCATCTCTATGTACATCTACCTTTCCAATAAAAATAAATAAATCTTTAAAAATAAATAAATAAACTCTTAAAAATTAATTCAAAAAAGAAAATCGAAGATTCTTTAAGGAAATCATGTGTTGGATTTGTCAATGATTTCTTGGATATGACACTAAATAAATAACAGAAGTATAGTTTTAGTTGGGAAGATGAGAAGGATCTCACACTACATGGATGAAAACAATGTTAACACGCAGTGTAGAATTACTCAATGCCACAGGGCTATTCATCCAAATTGGTCAATAAGGTACATTTATCAGGTATATTTTACTATAATAGAAAATGACCACTTTATTAGAATGATAACAGTAATGTTCTGAAGGAGCAGTTGTAAACCAAGTTACCAAATGTTACACTATAAATACTAAGCAGTCAAGAAAAATTTGTCACTAACAACAGCTTGTGAGACAGAATGAACCTCTTCTTTAATAAAACAGAGATGCTACCACTGTAAGCATATCAGTCTTGGGTGGCCATGTGGCACAAATGGTTAGCAGGGTTTGGGACAACCACACCCCTTAGTTGAGTGCCTACATTGGAGTCCCAGACTCTGCTCCCAATTCCAACTTCTAGCTGATACGAACCCATAAAACAACAGGTAATGGTTTCAGTAATTGGGTCTCCTCCATTCCTGTGGGAAGTTTGGACTGGGTTCTCAGCTCCCAACTCTGGCCTGACTCAGCCCTGACTATTGCAGGCATTTAGTGAATGAACTAGAAGATGTGAGAGTGCCCTGTCTACTTCTCTACCTTTCTGGTAAGTAAAATAAAGATTTTAAAAAAAAGAGCATCAGTCTTACGCTCTCTCCTGTGTATGCGTTTTAATCCAAAGACAGTTACACAAGCCCAAGCTCACGTATGACATTTGCCACACACAAATATCATCAGGTGTTGGGTAGAGAAAAGGCTAGATTACAGAATCAAAGAACCCCAGGTGGAAAAATCAAAGAGCTGAGATGAGTCTCTTTTATAACAGGGCGGGGAATTCACTTTAAGGAGCAGGCTTCACTTGGTACAGTTATAAGAACTAGAATTCTTATGACAAATGAAAATCTGCCTCCCTAACTGGCTAAGACATTGCTTCATGCTAATGTACACACCCCAAAGAAGCAGGTGATGGTTCAAGTACCTAGAATCCCGTCACCCACACAGCACACCTGGACTGCATGTCCAGCTGAGTCAAGCTTCAGCACGGTCTAATCTGGGCTACTAGGAGCATTTATGCAATGAGCCAGAAGATGGGAGTTCTTTGCCTGTCCCTGTCTGACTGTACCTCTCTCAAATAAATCAATAAAACTAATTAGTTGCTTTTTAGAAGCTATGCTTCCCAAGAGCCACAGCAATCCTGGTATTCTGCCCACTGAGACCAAACACAGCAAGCAGACTCTTTCTCAGTGTCAGCACAGGCAAAGTGTGTGTTAAGATGGATTGCTCACACATCCTCCTCAGATTTGCCTTTCTCCTCCAACCCCTTCCTCCTGTAAACTCACTTTCATTCGGCCACACCTCTCTAAGCCTGCCCAGCCTTTCCCTGGAACCTCTGATACCCTAGCTCGAGTACCATATGTGCCACTTCCCTAAGATACCCATGCCTGAAAAAGAACTGTGCAGCAAGTGAGTGGATCTGAATGCAACTACCGATAACACTGCATGGGAATGTTATCACAAAATTCCCAGCTCTACTTTCTGATCTCCTTTCCTTTCTTTTCCTGTGACACGTAGGGCAGAAATCCAACCTGGCATCTTTTCTCTTATATGAATGGTATGTAGAATTTGTTGGCTTGAATTATTTCTTTTAACCTAAACAAGAACATGATTAAAATAACCATGTTCAACCTCATACTGTTACTAAGGTCCACAGTCTCATTGTCTCATCCCATATTTCCATAACCTCAGAGCACTGTGGACAGCCAATAGAACCTTCTTGGACACACTGGGACTGTACGCACCCTGATGTCTAGGTGTAGATGCCCACTCACCACCCACCCTCAGGTATTGCTTCATTTCTACCTCACCATCCACCAGTGCTGGATGGGAGGCAGACACGGTATCCTAAGACACCTGACAAGAGACAGTCCTAGTGTGCTTACTTGTTACAGCCACGTGCCGGTTGGCTTTGCCTTCATCTATCACGTCCATGACTTCCTCAGGACTTGACACAAACCTCTCAGTGCACCCCTGGAAGAGTCAGGTCAGGGCACCATTAGAAAGTTGTAAAGCAACAATATTTTTGAAATAGCTCAATATTTTTCCTCATCTTTTCTATAAATGTAGATCATTGGAAAGGCCTTTAATGTTGAGCCAACAACTTTCTCTCCTGGCCTAGTGTTTTGAGTTCTGTTTCCTGAAAGTAAACCGTACAATAAACACAGAATTTTCTTAGATCCCTGAGTACAGATTCATACTTAATAACAACATTTCAAGGAGACAGACCATAAAAAAAATTAATGGGAAAATGACATGAACTTTCATTTTGCATTCCATCTTTCTTTGCTATTTTTGTCACCAAGATGTGAAACTCTGAAGTTTTAGACAAAATGCTCTGAGACACTCCTTAACTGCAACGTATCAACTATTTATTCAATACCAACACTTCTTTCAATGTGAATATATCAAATAATACTTACATCATAACAGTTTACATAAAGGAATGATACCATTGGAGAAATCCGACTGTCATTTTTAAGCAGATGAATATTAAATATAATGAGCATGAGTAAAGTCTCTATGCCCTTTATAGATAATTTTCTGGTCCCCTTGTGTAATCATTACTGCAACAGTTTGAACCAGGGAGAAACCAGACACATAACCAATCGAATATTTCTCATACCTTTACATATGGGACTCTGTTTTTATCTTCATGAACAGCCAAGTTGGTCTTAGACACTAGAGAGATGATGAAGAGATAAAAGTTAAAGATCCTATCTATATGGAGAGGAAAAACAGAAATTAAGAAGCTTGGTAAACCTACTCTCTTTGTAATACGCAAGCCTGGGCCTTAGCATAGGATGAGCAGGGAGCCTGGAGGTGAGAGAACACTTCTCTAGACTTTGAATAGCTTCTTAAGCAAAAGTTCTGTGAATCATTTCAACTTTCCTAGACTTCAGTTACAGAGCAAAGGAAGGACAAGCACTACGGCCACTCACCATCAAGTAAGTCCCTTATTTTGTCCAAGTAGATCTCAAAATAGGAAACCTGGTTAAAAAACAAATTGAATTTAGAACAGAAATGCCAACTGAATTTCAAAAATATCATTATTAGAGTCTATAGAAGCTTTGGTTGTGCATGGCTAGGAAGAGGAAAATAAAGGACACAAGGTGAAGATCGCGTGTCTTGAGGACAGGGCTCCAGACAGCTCTCCATTTCCTTCCTGCTACCCAAATCCTCTGCTTGCCCTTCCTGTTCCCACCAAGTGTTAACCACTTCCCAAGCCCCCATACATAACTCCATTCCCACCATGTGCCAGACTAGCCACTTACAGGAAAATTCCAGGGTTTGCTTTAAATGGACACCAAGACAATTTCTACATATGACAACAGAACAGAAAACATCCTCTGCAATCAGTAGACCTTGGATGATACTAATGGCCTCTGCATACCCAAGGACAGGTACAATCCAAACATGTGCCCAAATGTTCACCCAACGGGAGCAGGGAGGACTAAAGGCAGTGTGCTTGAACCCATACAAGCTCAGAAGGGTAGCCAGGACACAGCTGGTGGTGGAGGCGAGGCTGGAGGAGTCCAGCGAGGATTTTAACAAAATGTCAGGGAATAAGAGACAACTCATCTGTGAGTGAAGGGGAAACCTTCCAATGATTTATTATCAAGTCTCTGAACCAGCACCTGCTTCATCAGCATCACCTACAGAACTGGCTTAAATTGTTAGTGCCCTGATAGCCCCTCTGAATCTCAGAGAATGGGACCTCAGGGTCAGTTTGAAATTCCCCAGATGACTCTTAATGCTGACTGATGTCTGGGAACAGCTTTAACTACACAGTGGTCTTTGGGATTTCATTCACACATTAGCCAAAACCTTAGTTCTCAATTTTCCCATATGTCAAAGGAAGCATTAGACTTTATGATGTCAAAAATTGCTTATAGGACTCTGTACTCCCTTTATATCTGCCATCTGTTTCCAGATAAACTTTTCTTCCCTAATGTTCATGAGTGTTTTTAAAATCTAAACTGGGGAAGGAATCAAAAGCAAAATAAAGTCACACATTATATGACATTTCAATGATAGACCACATATACTTCAATAGTCTGATACACCTAGGGCTATTGAAGCTGTCTTAGTTGGTGTACGGACACTCCTTGAAGTCCACAAGACAAAAATTCACCTACAAATGCATCTCTCAGATCATGTCCTATACTTCAGCAATACATGACTTATAAAGTTGTGAGAGTGGACTGTGACTATACTGGTGAAACCTAAGCCCATACCCCATCTCTGCATCAGTCCTGCCTCCAATTAGGGGGGAAAAAAAAAGACAACTGCCTATCCTGGACTCAGCCCTGGTTCATTACCTTTCATGTGCTTTGTTCTTGACCCACCTAAGACTTAGGGTCTTGGTTTTAAACCCTGGAATCTATAGTGGGCGTCCTTGTAGCTTCATCTGGTTGGTTGCCACCCTAATAACATGTGCCTATTTGAACATCTGTCAAACTTCCCCATCATGAGCCCTGTTACTCATGGACATATCCTGGTGACATCCAAAAGGCTCACTGCCTGCAGCCCTCTCCATCCTTCCTGCGGCCACAGTCCCATCCTGACCACCTCAGATCCAGCCCTTCTGGGGCCAACTCAACACTGCGCCCAACCCATTTTATTTCTCTCAGAATTGTCTCAAGATTTATGTTATCTGAGCTCTTAAATACCTAGTCTTATTTGTATAGATTACAGAGAAAATTAATTATGTCTAAAAAGCTGTCAGGGTCTACATACTGGCCAATCTGACCATTAGAGTCCTGTTCACATTAAACAAGAGAACTTTCAGAAATAATGTTTCAAATCTCCATGGGGCTCATTTTAAGAAGATGTTCACTACTGCCTTAATCAGACCTTTTTTCTTGAGTCAGTCCGTCAGCGCTCAGTTCAAATATGAAATTCTCAACTGCTAACTTTTCCTCTCAACATTATTTATGAAACAAGTAAGCATAACTACAAGGCAAAACAGAGCCTGGACGGTAAAATTCAGCCTGGGAGACTTACAGAGTGTTGCTCCTCCCCCTCCCCTGCTTCCTGCTAGGGCTGTTTTTAACTTAATAAGATTCTAGCACAAGACTTTATTTTGAGGGCAGTAATTGGTTTAACATCTTATTCCAGGATTATCACATAAGAACCCTGCAGTAGTTGAAGGTATTTCAATGCAAGCAGTCTTAAAGAAGCACTAAGCTGCTAAATCTTGATCCCATCAAAGCAACAAGCTTCTGTATCCTTGGATATAAAAAGCCGCGGCAAGAAGGAGAAGCAGGCTTTCACTAACAAAGGGAACTAAAAGGCAGAGTGGTTTGTAGGATGTAATTTATAATGAGGCAAACAGTCATTACCTTCCCCCCTTTTTTTCTGTAATTTGGCAAAGGTATACAGCAGAAATAAATAAGGAAAGAAGTTTAATGCAATGAAAGATTCTGGACCTGGGGCTGGCCAGAACTAGGGTTTGTCTGCAAACCTTCTGGCACAGAATTTGAATCATCTAACTCAGTGTCTTTGAACTTTATCTTCCTCATTTTAAAACTGATGGGAAATCACTTTATTAAACCTCTACCCTGAGTCTTAGAACTGCTCCCCATGGGCCTGGTGCAACAGCCTAGTGGCTAAATCCTCACATTGCAAGTGCCAGTTCATATCCCTCTGTTCCATTTCCCATCCAGCTCCCTGCTTGTGGCCTGGGAAAGCAGTCAGGATGGCCCAAAGCCTTGGGACTCTGCACCCATGTGGGAGACCCAGAAGAAACTCCTGGCGCTTCTGGCTTCAGGTCAGTTCAGCTCTGGCCATTGAGGTTACTTAGGGAACGAATCAGCAGATGGATGATCTTTCTATCCTCTGTATATCTGCCTTTCAAATTAAAATAAATCTTTAAATTAAAAAAAACAACAACAGAACTGTCCCCCTTTTCTTCCCCATACTGTCAATCCCCTCCAACTTCACAGTGCCTGGGTCCTGGACCACACACAGACATAGCTAACTGGGGCAGGGGTACCAATTGTGCCAGTGAGTTCCTTGACACGGAGTGTGGGATGGGCAACAAGAGAACATGGAGCAGGAGCCCCTGTTTTGTCCATCTATCCCCCGACTAAAAGAGAGAGAGAGAGAGATGGGAAAAGAGAGGACGAAGCAAAGCAAGAGGACAGGGCAGCAGGGCCTGCAGGCAGCACCGAGCTTCTTTTGCAGGTGATGAGACTATTCTGGAATTAGCTCATGATTGTAACTGTGAAATGTGGGGAATATACTAAAAACCACCAAACTGTACATTTTAAACAGATGAATTTTATGGTATGTGAATAACATCTCAGCTTGTTATTTAAAAAATGTTTTAAAGAAGAAAAAGAAAAGCAGGGCTTGGCTTTTCGCTCTCTACCTGCCCTCTTGATTCTCCAGCTCACAACACTTCCTCCACGGCTGCAACCATGGCTTTCAGTCACTCCCAAGGAATTTTTGGAAATATTCTCCTAGTACCAAATTCTATGATATAATAGCTACAGTAAGAGTAAAAATGTCTCATTTCAAATTTAAGCCAGCATTGAGGTTTTGGCATAAAACAAAACAAGCAAGTCGAGAAAAATGAAGAGGAAAATGTTCTTCCTTACTGTTCTGTAGAAAATGTTCTTCCTTACTGTTCTATCCCCAGGGAAATGCACTCCAGTGCATGTCCCTTACACAGAGCAGACACACACCTGTGAGAAACCCAACACAGCTCAACAAAGCTTTATCCTAGCTCATATGACCACAGAACCCCTTCCTCTGGTGGTTGACCTACAAGACACTGTGTATGAGGGAACATACAGTGAGGACTGCTGTCCTAGCCCAAAGTCAGACACACTGCCATCAGAGAGCCATAGAGTAAGGGGTAGGACTCCAGCAACCATTGAGATGGTTCCTAAAGAGGGTCTTGATTTTCATTATCTTGACAGATACAATAATTTATTCAGATAGCTAAATACTAGCCCAAGTCACTAAACTATAAAGAGCACTCTGCTAGCCCAGGAATATCATTTAACTAGGATAAGCCTGAGAAATATGGTTGGGGGGCGGAGGGGGCTAGGGTTGGTAGTCTAATACATTCCCTTGTGGCTTGGCCAAGGGCACTTACCTTGATGTGAAACTCCAGGTTCTCATCCATGGAATAGATATGGTCGAAGATGTCATGCGCAATCCTGGGGATGATTCCCATGAGCTGAGGGTCATGCAGCTTTCCCTAGTAAGTGGACAATACAAACACAGACAGGGGCCATGGGTGAGAGAGAGAAGAGGTCAGGGTCATGCTTAGGCATGGGCTGCCAACTCCCTTGGGGGCCTATCTGTGGCGCCAAGAGACTACAAGTTGGCCAGACTAACCACGCTCCTTGCCTTTTTTATTTTATCCACAAGGGGAATCCTAGTCCTGTCTTATTCTGAGGTCCCACAGTTCTTCCTCTCACTGCCTCTCAGAGCAGCAAATCAATGTGTTCGGGAGGTTGTGCATTAAAAATGAGACCTTGTGGGGCAAGTTATGGATTGGCAGGAAGTACACACAAACTGCCTCCTCTAATGAAATCACCTTGAAAACAGACAGATATAACTTCATGAATGTCATCCCTCCTCAGGAATTTCTAAGAATTTTATTTTGAACACCTTCAGCATCATCTCATAGATGAATCAAGAAAATCTTTTATATTTGCTTCTTCTGAAAATCTGTCACTGTCATCTGAAATGTTCTGGGTAATTTTGTGACTGCTTCTAATATGGAAAAAGCTAGGCTCATATTACTTCCCCCTGCTTTTGGTACACATCTATTTCTTTTACCTAAAGAGTAAAAGCATGACTAAATTCAACTGTTACTAAACCCAGCTTGAAGGACAGAACCAGATGTCCCTGTGACCACCCCCCGCAAAAAAGAGGCCCTTTAGAAAAGCCCTAGGTCTATTGAGAATGGCTGCCTTACCACGGTTCTAAGGCCAGAGCTTCCAGAGCCTTCTAATCTCACAGTTACATGAACACTTGGGTTCTCTTCTGGTGCTAAACAACCCCTTCGTGCACACACATCTGCAGGTCTCAAGTGACAACTGTACACCCAGAGAATTGTCTAGACCTCTAAGATGTTATAAAACTTCAGGAATAATTGAAACTGAACTGTTTAGCCTTCCAAAACCACACAATAACCTTCTACAATCCTGTCCCAAACCCTTGTCCCAAGTCTGCCCAGCACCTGGAAGATGAGCTTTGCTTGTTTTTCAATGTGGCTGCAGCACACAGTACCTCTCTGTAAGTAACCTGCAAGCTAACATTTAAGTCAGCAAAGCAAGAACTCCCTTGAACCTCAGCACTACATACAAGCCTTAAGACACCTGGCATTACAAATCTTCCAGTGCATACCTGATCTGGACTTCCAACTCTGCTAAAAGCAAAAGACAAAGTGAATTCAGACACAACTGATCCCTGGCAAAGCTCTTACCTGGGAGCCCTCCCTGTCATCTATGGAGAATTCTGAACTATTTGGTGAGTTCCTGTTGCTTTTTTGTTTGATTGCGTACTCCCCAGACACAATGTGGTCAGTACCTACGTAATTCTTCCCCACTTAGGAGTCTTAAATACAGTACTCATTCACAGAATTATTGTCAACTTGAAATCAAATGGAATATACAAGGTGTTCAGTGACCTTAGAAGGGCTCAAATGCTAATGTTGTATCCTCAGTCCATGGTTGGCCCCCTTTAAGCAAGAGTTGGGAGCTTATTGGACCTGAAGAGCCTGAAATACATTTCTACCCCAGACCATCAGTATGTAGTGCAGAAAACAGCATTCAGTGACTGGGACTAATAGTATCAAACCCTAGTAAACTTTAAAACACACAGGCTGTCATAAACATGGAGCCAATCAGACAATGCCCAAACAGGGCAGGGCTCTTCAACCATTCTCCTATAACCATAACTCTTTAGCTTCTTCTCCTGGCCCATGGTCACAGAGCAACGGTTGGTAACACCTAACTCCTCCTCCATTGACTCAAATCTGCTCCTCTCATCCAAATAATCCCTGGCTTTTCCAAGCACTGACAGCCTCTAGTTTGCATCTGTCAGGCTCAGAAACCAGGCAGAAGCATGGAAGAACCTGGGCACCCCCTACTACATTCCCCTAAAGCCCTCATCCTCAAATCACAGGACAAGAGTAGGGAATGCTCTCATAATAATACTGCCATCTCCATGGTGATGGAAATGACACCCAAATCTACCACAGGTTGCAGGGCTGTGGTGCTTGATCTGACACAGATACCTGAGAAAAGTGCAGCCTTTATGGCCAGTAGCCTGAACCTGCTACAATCATCTGCAACTGGAAGCATGAGTGTCTGCGGCATGTGTGTGCTATGTTGGTGTGTATTTACTGTGCACATGATGTCTGCATGTGGTATGTGTGGGTCTATGTGGCATGTACGTGTGGGTCTATGTAGTATGTACAGTGTGGTGTGTGTGTGCGAGGGTTGTGTGAAATGTGTATTTGTGTGTTGAGAGAAACAAACAGAGAGCCCTGAGTCCTAAGGGTCTTCACAACTCTTCTGTCAATTGTTTTGTAAATTAGATGCACAGACAATACACCTTCTGCTCAGGGAATGAAAAGTGAAAAAGAAGCCAAAAGCTACAGAAATTTGGAGAGCAGGAAAGTCCCTTCCAACTAGGGTAAATAGAGTTGGCTTCCGAGAGGGTGACCCAATCCCAAACTGAGAGCAGAGAAGGTGAGCTGGGACAGAGGGAGCGCAGGAAATGGGGAGGAGCTGCTCATGCATGGAGGATGGGCAGAACCCATGGAACTGAGGAATGTACTCAGTGTCTTGTATATATCCTACAATTGTTGCTCAGTGTCTTGTATTCTGGAAAGTATATATCTTACAATTGCATCCTGTGTGCTCCTTTCAAAACCTATTCCTACTGCAAGGACCTAGGAGCAGGTACAAAGAAGAAGCAAGACCCTTTGTTCCAGTCACAGCTGCATCCTGGCCATCCCATAAAAGCTAGCCTCCAGAAACACTGCAGCCCTCAGCATGTGTGTGTCTGCACTCACACAAGCTTATTCCAAATCCCTCAGCAGAGAGGCTCATGTCAGGAAGCCTGCTGTGTTCACATGGCCTCTCACTGTCCCTCCAGGCATAAGGAAAAGCACAGGTGGTTTCCAAACACCGATGTCTGTCCAGAGGGCGCACAAAGCAAGGCCAAGGGCTAACAGAAGTCCTTCTCAGCATGCCACACCCACTGCAGGGACAGGCCTCCCACTTCCTGGCTGCAGCCAGAACCCCATCGTTCTCCCCAGTACCAATCCTGGGCAAGGACTGCAAGCCCAGAGCTCTGTGCATCATGGTCCCCATCAAGCTGAGCACCAATGCCACCTGCAGTGCTCCACTGTGAGAAGCTACCCTCACCCTAATGCTCTTGTTTCTCTTAAGAGTAGATTATGCAATTGCCACCGATGTCAGACCCAAAATGAGGAATTAAAAGGAAAACCAGCTTTAAAATGTGACAGCCTTGTCCACCGAGGAGTTACTGTGCCCTTCTGACAGCCACTGAAATGCATCATTCTGCATGCCCCAAATCCTCTTGCAAACAATGCACACCCATGGGGCTTTTCTGATGTCATTGCATTCCTGTGCCCTGGATTCCTTGGCCTCCTACAATCTCCCTGGCAGTAGCTGGGGACTCCTCCTTTTCTTGCTGTTTTCTTACAATATCTCCCGTCTTCTCTCCAGTCTACAATCACTAGCAGAAATAAGCAAGTGCAGCACAGAGGGTGGTGGGTGTAGGGAAGGAATCCCATTCCCATCAACCCCTTCCCTCCTAACCAGGAGCAGCAGCATGCGATCTCCTGATGTACCACAGAGGACAGCAACTCCTCACATCAAGTGGCAGACATGAAGACAAGAGAAAATTTAGGAGCCTGAAGATGAGACCAGTACAGAATCCAGGTCCCTGCAGGTCTTCATGAGTATTCTGGGGCAAACGATGGGACACAGAGCCTCAAATTTAGCCAAACACCTTCCACATAGCTTTAAAGAGCTGGCATTGTGTTGGGCATTAGGGTGCAGTAGGTTAAGCTGCCTAGGATGCCAGCATCCTTTATTAGAGTAATGGTTTGAGTCCCAACTACTCTGTTCTGCATCCAGCTAACTGCTAATGCACCTTGGAAGGTAGCAACAGAAGACCCAAGAGCTTGGGCTGCGCCATCCACAGGGGAAGCCTGCAGAAGTTTCTGATTCCTGTCTTCAGCCTAGCCCAGTCCCAGCTGTGGCAGTCATTCAGGAAGGGAACCAGCAGATGCAAGATATCTGCCACCTCCCACCCCATTCTATCTTTCAAATATACAACCACAAAGAAATCTTTTTAAAAAAAAAAAAAACTAAAACGCTGGCATTATTCTTTGTCATCATCTATTCTGCCCCAAAACAGGAATGGACTCGGACAATTGCAACTGTCTTGATGTCTCACAGGTTAAACTGCTGGCACCAGCAAATACCTTGTAATTCCTGAAGACACATTAATCCTTAAGCTTAGAGGGTCATCCCTGTGTGCATTCCCCAAGTGTCTGAGGATTTTAAACATGGAGTTTTTTTTTCTTTTGTCCTGCATATATTCTGAGACTTTTTCAAAAACCCAAAAACTGAATCATTCCCTCAAGAGACGTCACACTCCTTGCCCTCCCATGCCTTTCTGACTTATAAGGAGATTAGGGCCCTTGGGATGGAAGCAGGTGTGATTCAAGACATGTGCAGCTACAGCTTTTCTAGCACCTAAAGAGCCCAGGGCCTGGGGCCCAGGGTGAGACGCAGGTGAGGGGTCGGGACAGGAGCGAGGAGGGAGGCAGAAGTGCCCGTGTTTCTGAGAAGTCCTTCCTCATGTCCTGCCTTGGGGTGTGAGAGGCGGAGGTCTCTCAGGTGTCAAGAAGAGGTGGCAGAGGAACTCCACGCTTCCTTCATCTGTGCCATCTGTAAGCAACTCTGTCTCTGGAAACACGTCAAAATGAGCATCCCCACCCAAACTCCCCCAATGTGCTCAATGTGCAGAGGACCAAGCGCCTGGCCTTTGAAATCTCCCCCCTCCCACAGGCATGATGCACCAGCTGGCCCGACTCTACAGCTGCGGCTCTGTGACGCTCCCCACAGGGATGCTGAATGAACAAATCTCACTTGGAGAAGGGAGACCCCCATGCTTGTGAGCTGTGGGCCACAGGAGGGAGGCGTCCTCTGACCCTATATGCATGGGCCATTTCTCAACATCCTCTCTCCTTCTCCCTCACCCATCAGATGGGTCGAGCCTTCAGAAGCAGCAGCTAGCCCTAGCAGCCTTCAGGAAGATCCCTGGGGAGAAGACCAAGGGTGCCAACCTGCCTGCATAGTAGCCTGATTAGGAGTACAGCCCAAAGCCACACAGCTCTGCTACCCACTGTGGGAGCTGGGCTCACACCTGCCAGTGCCTCAAGGGACCCACCTGACAACAAGGATGCTGAGTACAAGTTCACATCCATGCATGGACTGGGTCCATAGAGAGCTAGCCACAGAAACACAGGCTGGTGGGCCACCACACCAGTAACATTTGAACATGAACCCCTGCTTGAGGCAGGCCTTTGGTGCAGCGATACAGTTCCTCCCTTGGGGACATCCACGTCCCCTATCAGCACCGGGATTCCGTTCCTCCCTCCTCTCTCTGTTCCCATTCCAGCTTCTTGCTAATGCACACCTGGAAGGCAATAGGTGACTGAAACTCTGACTCCTGATGTCAGCCTGGTCCAGAGCTGGCTGCTGGGCACTAGGGAAGTAACCAGGGGTTGGGCAAGCTCTCCTTGTCTCTCTGCCTTTGAAAAAATATTTTTCAAGATTGAAACTAAACACTTTGTTTAGTTTCACTAACTAAGCACCCTGCAAGACAGCCATGATCCCATGCATAAGAATGTTAATAAAGCAAATGAGAAAATAAAAAATAAAGGTTCCTGCTCTGGAAAATCTCATTTTGTTCGCAAGGGGAATTGGGAAAGCTTGTGGAAACAGAATTAAAGGTTATGTTTTATTTTGGTGTGAAAAAGTTTTGAAAAAGTCTTCAAAATGTGCATGGATAATGCATATCATTAAAAAAAAAACCTATGCAGTTGTTACAACATAAGCTTGCTTTTTAATTTCATTTTCTGCAAGCTTTTCAAAGTACCCTCCTATTATGGTGAGCTTCAGTCAGTGTTGCCAGATCTCTGGAATGCTCAATCCAAAATGGAAAATTAGAACTGAGTGAAATCATCCCATTTTAAACACTTGACAGCAACTTCTAAAAAAAACCGCTGTGCAAGTTGAACAGAAAATGTGTCTGTGAGCTGAATCAGGTCCACAAGCCAAGTTCTTGACATCACTCACACAGGTTCTTTGTTTTGTTTTGTTTAATCCTAGGAAGGCGTCCATCCTAGCGGCCCTTGGCAGGGTAGGTGTCCATCACAGCAGAGTCTCTCAGCAGGTTGGGGCTGTAATCTACAAGGACACTCCCATCACTCTTCAGCTTAGTGATGGCTATTGGGAATGGAATTTATTATCACTATCTTGATGGGGTCATCAACAGTGGTTTAGAAACATCGACCTCCTGGGACTTGATTACTCACTGCAATTATTAAAACTCCTCAAGGAGGTAACTAACTGACCAAACGTGACCACCTTTGGTGCCCTGTAAAAACTATCACATGCACCTGCAGTTTCAGTGGAAACACCAGCTTTGTGGAGTCACCTGAGACTGACGCAGCATGCTGCAGTCTTACCTCCATCGTGTGGGTTTTTCCTGATGAAGTCTGCCCATATGCAAAAATTGTCCCATTGTATCCTTCAAGGACATCTGTGAACAAGAAAATATATATATATATATATACATATATATATGTGTTTAATGAACTCACGACCCTAGACATTGGAGTTGGTTGCGAGATGTTTGAAAATTACATTTTCCAAACGGCCTGTCTCATGTTTCAGACAAATGATGTATTTTTACTGCATGTGCATTTTTAAATAAAACTGTGAGATAAGAGCAGAAACGAAGGCTTCCACTGTTCCACAAATAAAAAACAGACTCACATTTCTACGGGATGTGTGGTGGAAGGAGGGGGCAGACTCTCTTCCAACAACTTCAAAATTCAGACGGAGACATGGGCAGCAAACTTGGATTTGGCAGAAGGACAACTGAGTTTTATTCTTTAAGCAGATCTCTTGAGATTGGTCAGGGAGGGCCAGACATATTATCTGTACCTGAAGTGTCAGCAGTGAGGTCGCAAACAGAAATTCTTGCCTGAGGATTTGATCTGAGCCAGCTCCTTGGGGAGGTATCTCATGAAGACCCCCTACAGAGGCCAGAACACACTAGCCCCCAGCTGGGGCAGGAGCAAGGTCTCCGCTTTGTAAACTGAGCCCCACGGTAACCATCTAAGCAGCCAGAGATTCGCCCGGCCCTGACTGAGAATTCTAATGCATCTGTGTTTTCGGTGGCTGTGCTAGGAGTGGCATGGGCCTCTTAAGGACACAATAAACACACTATGTGAGCCCTCCACCACCGAGGCAGATGGACCTACATTTCCCACGGGGGAAGACATGGAGGAGGTTGAAGATTATCTGTGGGAATTCTTTCAAGGCAGCAGAGGTGATTAAAATATAGTCCCTCCTGCCTTCCTCCTTCATCCACATAAACATCACTGGAAGGAGAACAATGCATAATTAATATCGTTGACCTGCTCTTCTGCAGTGTGTGAGGGCAGGGAGCCTTCCCGTGCACAAGGACTGTGGACGGCAGGGCAAGGAGGAGGGCCTCCTGCCAAGGCCCTTCAGGGCCTGGAGAAACAGACTGGCGGGACTCTCTGTGTCTTGCAGGCCCTGAAACCCTGCAGTGGGGGTAGAAGGGGCAGGACCTTGAATTCTAGGATGCTGCTTTGTTTCTGTTTTGCTTTATTGAATTTTCTTTACAAAATTTTAACCATGCACTTTACAGATAGAAGGTTCCTAGAGCGCAGAACTAGCATAAGAGAAAAAAGTGGTGTTTTTCTTCAGAAAGCTTTAAAAAAAGAAAAAGAAAAATTTAATGATAAGATTTTGTTTTGTTAACATCTTACTAACCCTGAAGAATTTGCATCACAGGCGGGCATTTAGCCTACGGGCAATGGTAGTTCGGGCGTCTGTGTTCCTCATCCAGGATAGCTGACTCTGACTTCTGGATCCCACCGATGTGTACCCAGAGACACAATAGTGCTGGCTCAAGTGACTGGTTCCTGCCACCCATATGGGAGACCTGGATTGAGTCGCCAGGCCCTAGCACCCAGTCCCCAGCTCGACCCCAGACATTTCAGCCTCTTTTCTTTTTCCCTCTCTCTCTCTCTCTCTCCTGTAAATAAGCACTTTTAAAAAAAAAAGGCTCTTTATTTTTACCCTAAGTTTTAACTATTTGAAAGACAGGAGCAGAACAAAAGAGACAGAGACAAACAAAAAGAGATCCCTCACCTACTATTTCATTTTCCAAATGTTCCCAAGAGCCGAGGCTGGGTAAGGCCAAAACTGGGAGCCTGAACTCAACCCAGCTTTACCACATGAGTGGTAGGGACCCAAGTAACTGAACCATTGCCTACTGCTACCCAGGGTGTGCAGCAACATAAGGTGGGACTTAATCCCATGCACTCAGATATGGGATGTGGCTGCCCCAAGGAGCAAGGTAACTACTGCACAGAATGCCCAGCCCTAGGAAGAATTTTTAAAAGAATTTACATTAAGCTTTATGAGAGAATGAAACAGAGAAGTTCCAGAAATGTTTTCCTGGTAATAGAAAGAAGTAAAACGTAAGGCAATCAGTGTCCTGTAGGTTGAGGACTGGCTCACATGGCATTACTTTGGGGTAAAGACACTGAGAAGTACATAGGATCAACTTGTAGCATGCTGCTTTTCAGTGGTTCTTCAACGCTAAGCACAATGTCTTCTCTACTTTCTCTTTGAAACAAAAAGAGAATACCTAAAACCCCATGCACAAATTGCATGTGGCCTTTAAAGTATCTACAATAACATAACCATGAAATAATCTTGGGAGAACCTCTGCCAAGTTCAAGGTTAGACAGAGCTGAGGTTGCTCTCTGCAGACTCAAGGCTAAGCCAGGAGGAGGTAGTTTACAAAGAAAGATGAGGCTCTGTGAACCCACGGTTCTTTCTATTCTTCCAAACGGCAGCTTGGGGAGGTTTTCTGTTTGTGTGCTATCTCAGTGCATGTATTCTTTTCGGCAGGGAGGCGAGGCAGGGAGAGGAAGTTTAGCACAAAGGCGTGCGGGTATGGGCAAGAGGAGTGGGAGCTGCAGAGCTGGCTATGGGAGGAGCATAAGGAAACTACTTCACCCTCCTCCAGCCCTCACAAACCATAATGGCTCACAACAGCCACTTTTATCACTGAGTGACAGTTCCTGGGCCCAGGGAATGTGTCTGTTTTACACTGAAATGGTGATTGTCTTCCACCCGCTAGCCACACTCAGCCCGACAGAACCTTTCTTTGTGATAGGGTCTGGCGTGATGTGATCTCAACTCGCACCACCCCACAAACACAGCACAGGTCCATACCCAGCCCAGCAAGCCTCAGTCACAGCCTCCACTACGGTGCCAAGTGCCCTCTCAACTTCCTAGAGAAGAGGGCAGAGGAGGAACAACTTGGAAGCTTGCATTGCTGCCCTGCTGCAGCTTCCAAAGCCAAAGCCACCTCCTTGCTTCTACTCAGTTCTGAACCCAAGTCTTGCAGAAGAAGTGTTAGTTCCGTTATCAGGCAAGAACCTGATCTACACAAATCTACACATTAGTGATGCCACCAACCCATTAGACAAACTGGTGTCATCGGAGCCACCAGGGCTTCTGGCAATGATGCAGAAAGGCCACCCTCTTCTCTGACTACTGTGACTCTTGCCAGCCAGCCAAGCTATTCAAGTATGCCAAGACCATAAAAGGTAGAAGCAGTGCCACTGACTGTGGCTGGCCAGTGAGACAATCAAACTGCCCAGCCTGCAGGGCATTCACTGTGCCTAGACTCTCACAGCAGACCTTTAGGGTTTCTACCATGCTTTGGAACCTCTACTCTCTCTCCCCTCCTCTTTTCCCACACCTGCTCCTTGCCCTGTCTTTTTTTCTTTTTTTATAATACTTGGTGAATAATCCACACAGCCACAAGGGAAAAATGAACGACTCAAAAACTGTAACGCCTTAAATGTTCATCATCGGACTACAGAAGAGTGGAGAGGGTTGGCATAAAACAAGATCAGCCAGAGATGTGCCAGCTCAAGTCCCAGCACCACTGCCCCTAACTGACTAGCCCAAGCTACTTCATCTCCCTCTGCCTCTAGCTGCTCGTTAGTAGAACAGTCTGATAATATCATCCTGAGCTCAAAACTCTTGAATGGGCTCATTCTGCCTACAGAACAAAGTTCATTCATTTACAAAACACTCAGATCCAGCCTAATTATTTTTTTATATTTAAGGTTTATATGTTTGAACGGCAGAGCTACAGAGAGAGAAAAAGGGAGAAATGGCAAAGAGAGAAAAGGTAGACAGGGACAGGGAACGACAGACAGAGAGAGAGAGAGAAAGAGAGAGAGAGGTGTCTTCTTTCCTTGGTTTATTTCCCAAATAGCCACAATGGCTGGAGCTGAGCAGATCCAAAACCAGCAACCAGCAACTTCCTCTGGATCTCCCACACGGGTGCAGGGACCCAAGAAGTTGGGCCATTTTCCACTGCTTTCCCAAGTGCATTAGGAGGACACTATACTAGAAATTGAACCATCATCCATATAGGATGCTGGCAATACAGGCAGCAGCTTACCTGCTATGTTATATGCCAGCTCCTAGCCTAACTTACAGCCTCATGGCCATCAACCCATTCTGAATCCCAAGCTGCCCAAAGGTACCCTGTATTCTATGTCTCCATGTTTTTGTGATCCCTGCAGCTTGCACAGTTCTGCTGTCTTCTAAAGTCTTCAGCATCCAATTCTCCCAAGAAGCCTTCATTCCCCCACTCTCCCACTCACCAGAGTAAAGTGACACCCCTCCATGTTCCCACAGCAGCTCACACATGCCCACTTGAAGCACATGATGCCTAGGTGTGCAATAATTAAGCACGTGGCTATCACCCACCCTATATTCAAAGCTTCCTGCAGATGGTCTTAAATCTCTTGGTGACTCCTGTTCCCCAGGGCAGCTTATCACTTGATAAATACTTAAGAGCTCTTATGTAAATCAGTGCATGAAACTTGAAGATGCCACAATGCAAAGACAAGGATGAATGATCCACAGCTAATATAAATAGCCAATGGCCCCAAGTGGCTGCTGTCAGCTGGAACAAAGTTACTGGTACTTCAAGAATAGCACTCAGTAATGGTGGCTCTCAATTCCTAGACACCCATGGGAGCCTTTCTTCTGCTGACTGTACTGGCAGTCATGGGCCCTACACCTCTTCTCCAAGACATGGAGAATTAGACATTCTGAACAAACACACCAGACAAAAATGGGATCTTGGGTGAGGCTGAGACTGTGAGAATCTTTTTTTTTTTTTTAAGCCCAATGAAGTGGTCAGAAATGACAAAGCAGAAAGAATAAAGACATCTGGTCAGTGTCACACAACTCCCCCGAACCAGTGAGGGTTTAGACAGACTTGAAAGGAAAGCACGGCAGTCTCCCCATGACTGGTGACCTTCAGAAGTCTTCTGATTCAACTCCTTGCTTTACAGAAGACAAGACTCCCCCAACAGCACCTCCCGGTCCTGATTTCAATCTGTCTCCTCAGAGCAAGAGACCCCTTGCGTAGACTTGGCAATCCATTCCCAGGAGTTCCCCCTTCACTGCAGAAATAAGGAGCCACCCTCCTTCAAGCAGCAGTGGGTATTTTCAAAGGGTCAATCAGGCTATCCTCACTCCTCTCACAATCTCTCATCAAGGGAGGATCAGGCACTCTTTGCTGCTATCGAGTGAATATGCTCATAGTTTATTACAGTGTCCTGGCGATGTCTGTTCATCATTTTAGAACCTGACTTGGTCCATGCGGTTTCCTGTATGGCTCACCATACACTGGGTCTCAAGTTGTCCTAGGTCAGATCATCTCTGGCCAAGCCCTCCTCGGAGAGTGCCTATTGACACTTCACATGGCCAAACAATTTCAAACATTGAAATATGTCCCATCTTCTCTAGAAAAATGACAGTGCAAGGGCTTTTAGTGCTATTTGTTAACTGCAGGATCTTTAAAGGGACTACATCCACTTCTAATTGCACCAGCTTTGAGAGTGGGACAGCTTGTGCTTAGCACAGCAGGTGTTAAATACTATTTGCTTCTGATGGTGAAAAGGGAGCAAAAAGGAGATGCTAATGCAAATGTGATCAATCCCACTTTAATAAAAACACAAATAGGCTAATGATACAGGGAATCATGGATGAGTAGGAACAAACCAAAATAGAGAGAAAGAGCGAGACACACATTTAGATAGAAGAGAAGCACAGAAATAAATGCAGAGAAGACAAAAATCACTACCTCATAAAGGCCCACATTTTAACTCAAAACAAGCTCAAATTCAGGCATATTTTTTTTCCTCTTCAATTTTCTATAATGACCTCACTCTGAAGACCTTCAAAATTAATTGATGTCTGTGCGAGAATGTGAATAACCATATTCGCAAGAAACACTGCATACTGAGGCGAGCCTCCCACGCAGGTGTCCGGGGTGAGAATTCATCTAATGTACCCAAGACTGATTTTCATGAATTTCAAATAGTGAGGTTAGTCAGCTCAGCTTCTGAAAACAAGCAGCTCTACAATGACAAGGTATCTTTTTAGTTTTGTTTTTAACTTTATGCTTTTTCAAACCCAGAACTACCTAGGCAGGTGGCAAGCATCCAGCCACGAGAGAGCACAATTGCCACAGCACCAGGGTGTGAAAGCAAGCATTTCAAGATGAAAGTCAAAGTAGCAGGAGATGCCCCCAGCCCTGCCCAGATGGCAGCCTCGCCGAGCCAAGCTCCAACCTGCCCCTGCTTTGAAAGGGCAAGGCAGAATAACGTGTAAATTGCTTTCATCTCCCTGCTGTTATCCTGACACGAATCCTCTAGGGCCCAGGCCAGTGGCAGAGAAAAAGACTCATCTCTATGACACAAATACAGGCTTGAGGCTGCCTGTTTGGAGGAAGGTATGTCACGGTCTGGATGGGATGGTTCAAAGTGGGTTACATAAAAACATAATTTAGGAGCACGGAGGAGGAACAGCACTAACTCAAAGGGTAATGTGACATGACTGGATGGCAACAATGATCCACATTTAAGGCTTCTTTCTGAGAGACAGAAGCCAAAAAAAAGCAGACAGGTGCATGCATTTAATCAACCAAACATGTACAATGGGAGCGTAAGGATACATATTTTCTTCTTCTAAGGAAGCGAGTCTGTGTTTGTAAAACTATTACAGAAACAGTATGACCAAAGCTTACCTCCTCCCTGTTAAGCTTTTAGATGACAAAATAGCTCTGTCACAAAAGGTGGTAAAAGAAATAAAGAATTCTCCTTGGAAAGGAGCTAAAAGGAGACTAAGTGCCTCTCCTGACAACATAGCAAATCAAGGCCAGAGCCAAAGCTGTATGTAATTCAGTGTTTCCAATTAGCGAGCCTCAGCTTACAGTCAGGGCAACTGGTTCCTAGGCTGCAAATATCACTTAATGTTTTCAATTACTCTGAAAGGCTCAGGAGGAAAGAAAGAAAAAACACTTACCTTTGACAATTTGCTTCGCACAAGCATTGTAAACCTGCTCCTGGGTCGTATTGGGCGGCAGCACCCTGTCAAAGACATACGGCTTTCCTTGCTGAAAAAGACAGACAAAAGAAAGAAAAAAAGTGAGGAAAACACATTAGAAGCTTAGGCATCAAAAGCACCAGTATTAGTAGTTAGACCACAGCTACTGAATCTTCAGCTCTATTCTTTAATGTTGTTCCTTACCAAGACTAGGTGGGAGGTTTATAAGCGTCAATCACACATGCATTATGCAAATGTCATTGTATGTAGAGTCTGTGAGCCAATGTGAAACACTCTTCAAATGAAAAGTAGGCTGAATAAATAAATATTTATTGGGAGCTTACACAGAGTCAGGCATGAACTGTGTACTGAGCAAATCATAAAACAGTTCTTGGGAATCACCTAAATGAGTGAAACAGATGGTAGATAGGCAAGAAACTAAACATATATAAAAATGCAAAATGATGAGCCGATGTCATGGTATAGTAGGATACACCTCCTTCTGTAGCACAGGCATCCCATATGGGTGCTGGTTCTAATCCTGGCAACCCTGCTTCCCATCCAGCTACCTGCTTGTGGCCTAGGAAAGCAGTAGAGGATGGCCCAAAGCTTTGGGATCCTTCACCCATGTGAGAGACCTGGTAGAAGCTCCTGCCTCTTGGCTTTGGATCAGCTCAGCTCTAGCCATCGTGGCCATTTGGGGACTGAACAAGTGGGTAGAAAATCTCTGTCTCTCCTCTCTGTAGCTCTGCTTTTCAAATAAAAAATAAGACATTTTTTGGTTAATGAAAAATCAATAGGCATAAAAAGATGGGACAGAAAGGATGATACGGAGAGCAAGAATGGCTTTGCTGAAGAGGTGAATCTCTAAAGGATTCCAATGATCGTCGTGGAAGAACATTGCAGGCTGAGGGTCCAGCAGCTCACTGAAGGCCTGGAGTTCAAGCAACTGGTGTGGGGTGCAAGGCGAGCAATGCAAGAAAATCAGGGACAGTTCTTGGAAAACTCTGTTTGCCAAAGTACTGTGCTTGGATTCTATTTGGTGGAAAGGGGTCAGAACCAGAGCTCAGTGGTTGCTCTTAGCCTAAGTAGTGTCTTAACTAGGTTGAGGCTCTCAGGACAAAAAGGGCCACCTGCAGGAGAAATCAGGACATTATTCCATGTCTTGGGATTTGGCTTGGCCCTGTGCTATGTATGACTCCAGGAAACAACCGGCATAATAAAAGGGGAAATGTTGTAGCAGCCCATTTCATGATCTCAGGGACCCAACTGCTCAGTGCTCCACAAGGAGCTGCTGAGTTCTTCTGTGTTCACAGTGTGAACAGTGAGACAGGAGGCAAAAAGGAAAGAGAGACACAACTTCCCTCCCACCCTGGACGTCCTGCAGCTGGCTGGGGACGCAAGAAGCACTCAAGGACAGCCTGACTCCTCCGCAAGATAACCACTCCAGAGGACTCCATGAAAGGGCTGGGTAAATCCTGCAATCCGTCCCATTGGGTAACCATCTCTTGGCTTGTGACCTGAGCAGAGCCGGACTGCAGGTGGCATCCTGTGCTTTAGGCCTCACACTTGGGCTCTCCTCTTTGAAAATACATTTGAGCCAGCTAGGTAAATGAGCTACTTTCCAGTTAATCTCAGAAAAATATGACAATTTTCCTGTGCCGTGACATTTTGTTTTTATGCAAAAACAGTGAAACCAGAGTCATTTTGCTAAAATTACAGAAAATTATGAGAATTTTTCTGATGTTTTGTTCTCAGCAAATCTCCTCTAGCAAACCAAGGAATATTCTTCATCCCAATCTATTGGCTCTATGTTCTTACTAGCTTTGCCCATTGGTAAAATTCAACTCCATGTCAGTTTGTCAATGATAAGAACAAATGTTTTTAGAGTTTGTGTAGCATCCTTTGAATCTTCTGGAAAGATAATGCAGCTTCGCTTAATTTTATTTCTATCTCTCAAAACTTAATTAGAATCAGCAAAATATACTTAACAAAAAATGACCTATTAAATTGTAATGTATGGTACAAATAATTGGATTCTCCAACTTTGCATTTCAATTTATTTTAAATTTTTTAAAAATAAGTTTTGCTTTGTTTTGAGAGGCAGAGAGAGACACAGAGTACTCTCATCTGCTGCTTCACTCCCTAGGATCAGGCAGAGCCAACGTCAGGAGCCAGGAACTCAATCCAGGTGTCCCACATGGCTGTCCAGAATCCAATTACTGGAGCCTCCCAGCTGCCTCAGAGTACACACCTGCAAGCAGTGGAATCAGAGGGGAACCAAGACAGACCCAGGACTCTGGGGGCAGGTGTACCAAGTGGCTTCCTACCTAGCAGAATAAATGCTCACTGCTCTTCTTCAATGTCCATTGGCATAGATTATACTTCAATTTAAGAAAAGCATAGAGCAAGAAATCATAGAGCAAAATACTGTTTGCATCAAGTGACAAATAACAATAACTTTCCTAACTACAAGTTAACTCCCAAACCCACTGGAAGAATGGTTTGTTATGAGAGCTGCCTTGGCAGGATAAACACATTAAGTAGTTAAAAATGTAAACTGGGCAGACACTGAGGAAAGAGGTGTTAACCCACTACTTGGACTCGCTCAGCCTACATCAGAGTGCCAGCCTGGGTCCTGGACACTGCTTCCAATCCAGCTGCCTGCTCTTGCACCCAGGATGCAGTAGGTGATGGTCCAAGCAACGGAGTTCCTGCCTCCCAAGTAGGGGACAAGGATGGAATTCCTGCCCCCTGGCTTTGGTCTGGTTCAGCCTTTACTGTTAGAGGAATTTGGGGAGTGTACTAGATGATGAAAGACCTCTCTCCACCCCATACCCTCCTCTCTGCACACACACACACACACACACACCTCTCTAAATCTACATCACTCTACATTTCAAAATAAGTATGTAAATCCTTTTTTAAAATATTTATTTTTATTAGAAAATCGTATATACAGAAAGGAGGAGAGACAGAGAGGAAGATCTTCCATGCAATGATTCACCCGCTCCCCTGCCCAAGCAACCACAATGGCCAGAGCTGAGCCAATCCAAAGCCAGGAGCCAGGAGCCTCTTCCAGGTCTCCCATGCGGGTGCAGGGTCCCAAGGCCTTGGGCTGTCCTCTACTGCCTTCCCAGGCCACAAGCAGGGTGCTGGATAGGAAGTAAGGCTGCCAGGATTAGAACCAGCACCCATATGGGATCCCGGTGCATACAAGACAAAGACTTTAACCACTAGGCTACCGTGCCAAGCCCTGTAAATCGTTTGTTTGCTTGTTTGTTTGTTTAAAGTAAATATTTTACGTGTCTTTTAATGCACTGAATTAGTTGCAGACTTTTATTTTAGATGAAGCTTAACATCTTAGAAAAAGTCTGATTAAAATTTAGTTATGAAACATTTTCAAACTGACATAATGTAGCTGGTACAGCTGAATATACAACTGCCACTTTTCAAAACATCAATACAAATCACTCTTTGCTACTTTAGTAATAGGATGAAAATTTCACAAGCCCTTGCTGAGACTTGAACAAAGACCACTCCCTCTCCCAGCTCCCCTGCAGTTTCCAAGAAGATAAGCACTTCCCTAGATCCTGTTTCATGGTGGCCCAGGGGTTCTGTAGGCACCCATTGGGTGACCCTGGGTTCACAGCTTAAGGAGTAGACTTTTCAAATTACATTTTACTATGGGTGCTAGTTACCAACAGTTGGAACTGAACAACAAGATCATTGTTTACTCCGCCTGGAGATACTTTCTGCATCCAGCACACGGTTCGCCCCAACATCTCTAGCTGACTCCACCAGTGTCCTCTGAGACGCCTCAATGACACTGATTCAGGGTTCAGAATATGTGTGCATTTAGCAGTGTTGTGTGTGTGTGCAGGCTTCAAGACAAAACTTTTCTCTGTTGACACTCTTGAGCTCCAGGTAATTTACATGATTATTTCCAGCCTTCATCTTCACCAGGCCTCCAGATTCACAAGCTCACTAGATGGCTCCTCTTGGGTGACTACAGGCCATCTCAAAATCAGCTGACCAGAAGGGAAGCACCAAAAACCCACCAAACCTGATAACTGTGCCTCCAATTACATAGTTGCTCAGACTAACCATCCAAGAGGAATTCGCTAATTGTCCTATATTCTATATTTAAAACATGCCCCCAAATCCAGCATTTCTACCTGCTACACCACACTACCTCAATCCACCATTCCTCCAGCCACCTTTTCTATACAACAGCCTCCTGACTATTCTACCTGGGTCTATTCTTGCTTGAAATAATACAGTTTGCATTTGCTGGCCAGTCTGAGCTTCCTAAAAGGGCCATCACATGGAAACATCTCTCACTTAAACCCCTCCAGTTACGCTTAGACTCAACCGTCTTTTCCCTCAGCTCCCTGGACTTACTCCAGGACCAGCGTTTATGGTCCTGCTTGGAATCTTGGCTCCTAACCCTTCCTTCCCCTGAGCAGTCTCTCACTTCAGATCTTTCGGCTCTCTTCTTACCACCCTTCAGATCTAAACTCAAATTTCTCCTCCTCCGAGGGCTCCAACCCCACCCTGGCATCACTCTCTGCCACACTGCCCTCTTTGCTCCGCTCCATGACAATTAGCATGTGACCTATTTTCAGCATACTAATAACTAGTACAATGAACCCATCTAATGGACTGTAACAGAAACCATGCATAAATCCTAAGACATAACTACATGCAGGCAAACCTGCTGCAATTTATAAGTAGTATGTGTGTGCACATACTGCATAGGTATTCTTCCTGAAGATGAGGTACAGGTACACCAGCTTTGTCATGAAGCCTCCACACACAGAACACTGCTCACTACACAGGAGCAGTGACACTAAAATAACAGGACCACATACGAAAAAAAAATATATAGCAGATGGTTCTTACACTTCAGTAGTTTAAAAAATCGTTTTTAAAAAACAGAAATAATAACACCAGAAGTCCTATCAAGTTGTTGAGAGCAAAATGCCTATGAACCATATGGCCTACCTATTAATACATTTGACCTGGTACCCAACAGCTGTTCCCCACCTGAAAGGATAGCACCCTGGAGATGAAGGAAGGCAGGAGACTCTCCTAAACAGAGGATGAGCACTAGGAGTACGTTAAGCAAAAGAATATTAATTATCCCAAAGGGAGACAGTCAAGAGTTGACTTGACCTCCAAGGCAGGTCAAGAGTTGTGATCACAGTTTGTCAATGATTGGAATATTTATTCCATCTTTACTAAAAATGAAATGGGGTGAGGGAGGGGCTAGATTTCCAGAGAGAAATGTAAACTCCCTCTGGGGAATTATCGGGGGTGGGGGCTGGGGTAGCAGAGGGAGTATGGGGGGAGGAGGAGGGTGGTGGTACTCACAGAAAGTTCGTGGAGAGCAACTGATGACTAATGACAGCCATTAACCCTGCCAGGCATTTCTGTGACATCATTCTTGAAAGTGCAGAGAACACAAGTTCTTTTTTAGCCTAAACTACCCATCCACTTGCACTGTTCCCCAACACTGTCATCAACCATTACGACTCATGCCTTTTCAATTCCATCTCATTAAACACTCTCATTCACTCTTCGCATCGGGCATTATCATCCTTCCATTTCACAAATGAGAACAAGGCTGAGTCACATAGGCAGCTCTCTGACTTTGGGAAACGCTACTCGAAGGCCCTGATTTCAAGTGTTCTTCCTTTACACAGTGCCATTTTCCCAGAAAAGTTGCGACTTACTGGAAAAGTGGGAGTTATACAAAACAGCTTGTGAAATGCTGAGATAAGGAAGATTAAAACAAAGCAATGAGCCAGTCAAGACAGACAGAGATACCCCACCCCCACTACAGTCTGTATCAGTCAAGACAGTGTTAACCCTGAAGGTGGGACTGGCATGGAGACAATGAAAAAGGGCTTAGGATCTGGGAAGAAGGGCAGTATTGGTGACACAAATGGAGGGGTGCAGATGGCAAGCATTCTTTTCAACAGAAGGCCCAAAAACATGCGAAGGCTGTTCAGAGACCAAGAAAAGACAGATGTAAAGCTTGCCGTGAAAAGTTCAAGTTATTAAGAAAAACTCTAGAAAGTCTCAGAGCTCAAAGGTCCTTTCATGCCACTCCTACCCAACCCACGTTTCACAGAGTGAAGTCAAAACATGGCAGCTGACTGGCAGCCAGTGAGGGAGGAAGCAGCTGTGTCCCGGCCTTCGGACCTTGGCGCCCTTCCTTTTGGTGCAGGAATGCTGTTCTGAACACACCCAACGACTCCAAACAACAAGGAAATAGTTAGCATGAGCCCTTCCTCCTTTCTTCTTTCCTTGCTTTCTTCCCAATCTTCGCTAAGTTATTTCCACAGGCATAATAAATTAGTTAACAAGAAGCTGCTGCTTTGAGAGTTGTACAGCACACCAGCAAAGTGGAAACCACAGCCTCTTAGAGGCAATATGCACCTGAGAGTCATTCCGCTCAATCACCTCTTAATGCACAACACCCAGCTTTATGAGCCTACAGCAGGTACCATGAACCTGCTCGCAACTCAACCAGCTCTAATGGTTGCCAAGTCATGACCTTATACGGATTTAATATGAGGAAGACAGCACATGGCAGACAAGGCAGAAGTCCTGCCCAGGTCGCAGCTTTGCATCATCTTGGAAGCGCTGTGTTGGCCACCCAAATGCTTTCAGAAGGACTCTCTCCCTAACAGCTGCAGGGATGCATTCAGACTTGAAGGACTCTAAAGATGCTCAAGGTTAGAAAAGCATTACATTAGTGACACACTCACCATCAGTGCAGGGCTTTCAGAATAGCCTGAAAGAACATTTCTAAAGCATTCACTAAAAATCAGAAGTCTTAGGTGACTGATAAAACTCATTTTTATTAACACAAACATCCTACCAGAAGTTTTATTTATTAAAATATAACTGATAGGAGTGGCATTTCAGGGTAAGCTGCCACCTGCAGTGCCTGAATCTCATATGGACCCCAAGTCCAATTCCCAGCTGCCTCATTTCCCTCCTGCTCTGTAACTCTATCTTTCATAAAAAATATTTTTAAAAACATGACTGACATATCATAAAATACATCCTTTAATAAGAATATACCATTACCAATACCACTCTGTAGTTCCAGAACAGTCATCATCCCAAACAGAGACCCTATACTCCTTAGCAGTCACTTGTCAACCTCACAGGCTGGGTCAAGCATGGTAGCCTAGTGACTAAAGTCCTCGCCTTGCATGTGCCGGGATCCCATATGAGTGCTAGTTTGTGTCCCTGCCTCTCCACTTCCCTTCCAGCATCTTGCTTGTGGCCTGGGAAAGCAGTAGAGGATTACCCAAAGCCTTGGGACCCTGCACTGCATGGGAGAGACCCAGAAGAGGCTCTGGGTTCCTGGCTTCAGATTGGCTCAGCTCTGGCCATTACGGCCACTTGGGGAGTGAGCCAGTGGATGGAAGATCTTTCTGTCTCTCCTCTCTGTAAACTTGACTTTTTCAATTAAAATAAATACTTTTTTTTTTTTTTAAATTTCACATGCTGTGGCCTTGGGACATTATGCTGAAAAGGGAGATACCTCTACCTTCCTAAATGGGTGCTGGTTACTGACAAAGTCTGATCCACTACGTCTTCTCTACAGAGTTGATTAGCAATTCCCAATCTACACTAAGAAGCACTGCAGGCTCATGAAGGACTGCTCACCAAGCATCCTGTGTGTAATGGCCCAGGGCAGGTGCTCAGCCAGCTGCTGCTGGTGACAATGATGACTCAAGCCTGCTACCGGGAGGAGCGAGGCAGGGGAACAGAGCATGGCCAGACAATGCAGGGCTGGGAGATATGCACTGTCTCTCCCCCACCTGTGAGAAACTTGGCTTGCTGCTTCTCATTCTCACCCCAAGACCAGCATCAACAGCCCTGGATCGCTCTGTCTCTGCAGGCCTTCACCCCATCACCTCTCTTTCCATTATCCAGATCTGACTTTCCAAGTCCCATGGCAGAAAAAACAATCTGCACTGTGCATGTTGATGCAAACCATCCCACACCTGCCTGTGGCCATCAGCTCTTTTTCATCAGTGTCACACCCTCTGTCAAGTCCAGCAATCTGCAAAAGCAGCTCTACAAGGAGGCCCAAAGCCATGCTCAGCTCACTCCAGTACCTCACCGCCCATGTCCTTTCACACTGGGACGATGCCCTGACTGAAGATCTAAACACAAAGCCAGAATGAGTCCCAGGTCTTCCCTCTCCCTCCCCACTAGCTCTGTGCCCAAGAAAGAAGGCGGCTGGTGCCAGCTCCGGTCAAAGCCAAGGCTGCTCCCTGGAGAGTCTGCATTGAGGCAGACATCCCCAAAGCAGCAACCAGCTTCTGATGGAGTTGCCAAGGCAATGCCAACTGCTTCGTGCACTGCCAATGAACAAAAGCAGCAAACACAAGAACTGAGCCTTGCAAGCCTTCTTCCTGCAGGAAACCAGGCTAGAATTCTTTCCTTTCTGCCAGAATTCCCACTGTGTGGATACACAGGCACTGTCAAGATTGCAGACGGCTGTTGGAGAAACCTTCTGGTAAGGCAGGATGCCCAGGCGATAATGAAGAAATTCAGAACCGCTGCCTGGCTAATGGACATAATAAAGACAGAAGCATCACTTCTGTGAAACAGAACAATGGAACCTGTATCTCAAAAAGCAGGTTTTAATTTGGATGTAACTGACATTTTACATCAAGATTAAATGAGTTCCTTCCTCCTGCCAGTACAACAGAGTCCTGCCCCTGGCTGGTCCGCATCTGAATCACCCAGTCCCCACAGGGTTTAGTGGGAAAAGTCAGACCGATGGCTTTTCTTCCCAGGACCTCATGGATCTGGAACCTTCAGCAATGTTCTGGGTGTCTTGCTCCCTCTGTAAAGTGGCTGACAGATTCTCTTCAGCTCTCATATGCCACAATGGCTAGGAGCAGCAGAGGGATTCTGGGACTTTCCTACAAGATAGCTGCTGTTTTGACTACTGATAGCTGACAGCCCATAAACTTGAAGCCCCAGATACTATACCTCACAGAAAGAAATACAAATGATTATTTCAGCAGACCTGGTTTTCTGCCAGGTTAGGCTAGGGGGAAAAAAAATCTGTCTTCTCTCACTGAAAAGAGGTGAAAAGCTCAACTTCGCTGCAGGTAGAATGAGAATTTGTGTTATCAAAGACAAGATAACAAGGACAGCACAGAGCCTCCTCCAGGGGCCAGGCTGCCCTGGTGGCAGCTTCCCCATTGCAGCTCTGTGTCATCTGGTCAAGCTGTCATGTAAGAAACGCTGCCAGTTCATGATGACACTGCTGGCACGGAAGCCACACGGTGACCCAAGCAACGATCTCTTTTTTTCAGCAGACAAATAAGCGGTGAGAGCGTTTGCCCAAACCTTGACCTGGCTAGGCCTGGTGCACACTGAGGCATCTGATAAATACACCTTCAAGAATTTAGGGCAGACAGACTTAGAGTCTATTAACTGCCATTCACTTTTCAGTAACAGCTTATGCAACTGTAACTACCCTACGTACTGGATGGAAGTTTGGCTTTTACGTTGTGTTCAGCTTCCTTATCTCCCTTGCTGCCTTACGGTTTGGCAGGGGACCAACACGAGTGTTACCTTCCCTGTCTGGCAATGGAGAGTATTTTTCCATGGCCATGAGGAAGCCAATAATCTGAGTCCAGACTAAGGTCCAGGACTTTTAGCTCCTAGCCACACCTTCTTGCTATAATGGCATGTCACATCTCATATTTGCTCCTCCAAGAAAATATTAGCATACAGATTTTCTAAGAATTCCACGTTTGAATGCCTTTGACTAAACAACACACCTATCTTTTCTAGGTCTTTTCCTCTATAAATTAAAAGATAGTCTTTCTGACTCTAACATGCTATAATATGAAGGGGCTTCAAAAATTTCATGGAAAATAGCACAAAAAGATAATGTGAATTTTCCATAAACTTTATGAAGCCCTATTGTAATACCACAGGCCATGTTTAGGACATGATATATTATAATTGTAAGCATAAAGCTTACATCTATTGCTACCAATAAAATGATACCTATAGGGCCCAATGTAATGGCTCAGTGGCTAACATCCTTGCCTGCATGAGCCAGGATCCCATATGGGTGCCACTTCATGTCCCAGTTGTTCCACTTCCCATCCAGCTCCCAGTGTATGGCACGGGAAAGCAGTAGAGGATGGCCCAAAGCCCTGGGATCCTACACCCATGTGGGAGACCCAAAAGAAGCCCCTGGCTCCTGGTTTTGGAAGAGCTGAGCTCTCGCCATTGCAGCTACCTGGGAGTGAACGAGTGAATGGAAGATCTTTATCTCCGTCTCCCCTTCGCTCTGTAAATTTACCTTTCGAATAAAAAATAAATAAATCTTTTTTTTAAAAAATGATACCTATAAATGACAGAAAAGAATCCCATTGAAGAGAATAATCACATTAACCAAAACTAGCAATAGTCATTAAGATCAGGTGGCTATTCAATCCGTATCTAACATATAATCCTATTCAATTATAGTGCTTTGACTGCCACTCTCAAAAGGAAGTTAGCTTCAACTACTCATTGCTCCTAGAATGGGATGAGCTAGAACTGGCACTGCAAGTGGCTCATGATGCGGTCCAAGCCAGTAAGACTCGGTCCTCACCCAGAGGGAGAGAAATGTGACCTACAGAGGCAACGGTGGATCACCCAACTGGACAAAATATGCAAGTCACTATCTGAGTTGACTCACAATTTCATACTCAGAAAATTCAGAACAAGAGTAACTGACACATAAGCTTTGTATCTCATAAACTATGTTTTAAATTTCACTTGGAGAATCGGACACCATCTTTTTAAGGTACTGAAAGGGCTGGGTAGAGCTGGAAGACCAGACTCCCCAACACTTTCCTCTGCCTGCCTGCTGCTCCCCATCCTGCCTAACTCAAAGTTCCAACAAATGAATCACTAATGGATTAGACAACAAAATTCGAAAAAAAAGTTCCAAAAAGCTCTTCTCAAAAACAGCTATTTAGTCTTCACCTAAGAACAGCAACTAGTTTATCAGATTCACTATTTAACAGAACCAAGATAGGTCAGTTGTCCATTTCTGAGCAGTGAGGTAAGGATGGGAGAGTGTCCAAAGCCAAGCATGGAAAATGGGTCCAATTCAGGTGATGGCACTGAAGGGCAATGCCACCCGCTTCACAAGTGCCCAAGAATGAGCCAGCACGTAACTGTTCCACATGTTTTTCAAGCAGCTTTGGCTCAACTGCCTAGGGTAATAACTGTTTAACATACACCCTGATGAGTTGCCCCAGGCCAGCTTCCTGGCATCTTCTCCCTTGGGAAGGAACCTTGTACTCCCCTTCACATTTCGTTCAGTATCTTCCTCTTCCCGTGTGCTTTTCTTTTAGCCTAAAATGTGCTTTTTATTCTTTTCTATTAATTGCTTCTCTGTGCTCTCTCCAACGCACTCTGTTTCTCCATTGTCAATCTGGAAAGGCAGCCTTCTCTTGCCTCCGCTTCACATTCTGCCTTCCAATTTTTCGCTCTCACTTAGCAGCTTTCTTAAAAGACTTCAAGGCCTCCTGATCCACTATTCTGAGCCCCATTGATAGCTTCTGGAATAGCCTTAAAATGGAGGCCATTTGAGATTGTGCCCCAGCCTAGGCTTCCTGAACTGCTGCTTTGCTGCATTCCTGGATGCCACACACATGGGTGCAGGGTCCCAAGGCTTTGGGCCATCCTCCACTGCTTTCCCAGGCCACAAGCAGGGAGCTGGATGGGAAATGCAGCAGCTGAGATATGAACCAGTCCGCATCTGGGATCCCAGTGCATGCAAGCCAAGGACTTTAGCTACTAGGCTAATGCACCAGATCCTGACACCTGACTCCAAACATTACAGCCACTTGGGGAGTGAACCAGCAAATAGATCTTTCTGTCTGTCTCTCCTTCTCTCTGTAAATCTGTCTTTACAATAAAACCTCTAAAAAAAAAATCACTCCATGAATGTAGTTGTTCAGCAGGTCCATTTGCCAGGCATAGACTATCTGGAGGCTCCACCGTGATGTTTCGTAGCTGGTACTATAATCCCCATTTTACAAATGGAGAAGTCAGAGTTCACAGAGAATGCTTAATAGTCATGCGGAAGTAAGTAGTAAGGCAGGAGGCTCATATCTCCAACCTTCCAGACCCTTCCATCTATAATGATACAATGTACCAGCCCCCATCTCAACACAACATTTTCACATCACAGGTAACTGCAATAATCACTGGTGAACAGGGTAACATGTATTTCCCTTCTTTGAGCCAGAGCACTGAGAGCCCCCCTCAAACCCCACTCGATGTCACTGCAGCTTCCCAAACCACCAGGCGGGCAGCCTCCTGCACATGCAGGGAAACTTATAGGCTGCAGTTCCTCTTTATGCTGTTTCATTCAACCAGTATTGATTGTAAACCTTCCCTGTGCCACGGACTGTCCTAGGAGCTGGAAAAGCATCAGAGGTGACACAGGAGAGTTTCGTGGTCCCTTTGGTTCTAATGGAGTGGGAGGAGACAGGCAACATACAACCACATCACAACCATTTCCATGATGATTTGATGCAAGAGTCAGAGGGGATGGCTCGCTAGGACCTCATAGCGGCGGTCCAGACACTTGTTGACCACAGGAGGTGAGGGGCAGAACTCTCCAGAGGAACAACCAGAAAAGTATAGCTCTGAGCATTCAGTGCATTGGAAAGAAGTGACCATTATGCTTAGAGAACAAGAGACAGCACTGTGCAAGAAGATGGCAGAACTGGCAGAGGCCTGGGCTGGAAAGACTTTGGTCAGTCCATTTGCAAGGAATGGCCTGATTCTGGCTGCTGTGCAGACAGGTGTTTCCTGAGGGGATTGTGATGCAGATAAAACATGGAGACCAATGAGGAGGCCACTGTAGAAGCCAAGATAGAAATGAAGCAGTCCAGATTACGGAGGGGAGCAACGGAGACTTGAAACAGGTCTGGGGATCCGGGACTAAAAGTAGGCTCCTGGCACAAACAGAAGAACAGAGCCCCCACAATCATCCCAGAAAATGTCCAAGAATGTCTTGAGAATGTGAGCCCCAGGCAACGCATCATTGACCAAAGACAGCCCAACAAAGTCAACCAGGCCAGGAAGAGCCAGTTCATCCTTATTCTCCTAACACATTTTAGAGATGGCCTGTCCTCCTCAAGCTCCGTCGAATCATCACAGAGAACCCATAAGTGCCTCACGTCAAAACTTTTCATTCCCACAACACAACTGCACAATCACTGCCATCACCTCAAACAAGAAGGAAAACACTTGGATTCCCCAATATCACTCAACTGGCAGGCAGCAGATCCACAATGGAGCTGCACTCTGCAGACTGCCACGGTCATGTTCCTTCAACCACAGGATGTGCAAAGCGTAAAGAGACTTCACTGTCGGGAGAGTTAAGCTCACAGAGCTAAAATGACCCTGACTTGATCACAACATTCACTGAACCACCCTGGCTTCCATCACTGCAGTGCAGTCTCTACCACTAAAAATGTCTTTGTTTGTGTAATGTATAGGTACTGAGGCTCCCTGGGTCAGGCACCCTGTTTGATTCTAGGCAGCCAGCAGTGAGGAAACAGTCCCCAAGTATCAAGGGTCCAGGGTCTAACAGGAGAGCCAAAAGAGAGAAAAGAAGGTGGCTTTTCTTTCTAAGGTACTTAAAAGCCTTATACACACTCAGGTGACAGTCTGGCTGGCATATTCGGTAACTTCACTGCTTTTATGTACAGTGGCCTCATTATGTAGATAACTTCACAGGTTCACTCTGCTGTATTGTTCTGTAAGAATACGGTCTAATAGAAAGTACCGTCAGCTTCAAAAATGCCAAGTCTCATGCAAACCGACTCCTATTTTAAACCAAAACTCCAAAGGACAGTAGTGCTCATCAGTGCCTCACAAAGTGGTCAGGGCCAAGTCCAGCACAAAGCGGGAAGGCGAATCTCACAGAACACTGGCAGCTGGAACCAGGCAGGGAGGGCCGGAGCTGCAGGTGACTCCAGGGAGTAGGTAATATGAAACAGCCCATTTTACAGCTGGAAAACTGAGACAAGGCATAGTTAATGGACTTGTACAAGCTCATCCAGTTCACATGTGGGATGACACAAGAGCCCCTGTGTTTAACCTCTTTTCTACTCCTGCTAAGGCCAAGATGGGCCATGAAGATGGCTAAGGGACCAGAAATACAACTCAGGATCAACGGCCCTGGCTTTGCTCATCTGGAAAAGAATTAAAGCATTTCACAATTAATTTAAAAAAATAGACAGCTGCACTTCTTTGTCCCAGACAGTGGGAGAAAAGGCCTTCACTTTCGGCCTGCACATGAAGGCAAATGAAGAAATGTCCACACAGCAGGGTCCCTGCAGGCATAATGGGAGCTGCAACATCTCTGCATGTCAAACCTCAAAAACCTGTGCTTCCTTCAAGGACAACTTCAAAGCCCACCCACTGCAGAGTCCTTTTTATGGTTCTTTTTGTTTGTCCAAGAGCTCATATCTGATCCCCAGCTGAACGACAGCTCGCTGGAGGGAAGGAGCCAGGACCTACCAGGTGTGCCTCTGATGCAGTTCTTTGGAGCGTGCATATGCACAGTGCTCCCAAATGCAATCAGGTTAGCACTGGGATGCAGCAGGTTAAAGCACTGCTTGCGGCACCAGCACCCCATATAAGAGTACCATCCAAGTTTCAGCTAATTCCCTTCTAGTCCCTTAATACACCGAGAAGGAAGCAGAAAATAGCCCCTACACTTGACCGCAGCCACCCAGAATGGAATCCCTGAGTCTTGGCTTAAGCCTGGCTCAGTCCTAGTTGTTACAGCCAACTGAGGAGTGAACCAATGGATTTGGAGAAGTTGGGTTCCCTTCTCGCTCTCACTCCCTGCTTTTCAAATAAATAAATCCTGCAAGGGAGGTGGGGAGTAACCGTATGAGCAGCTTGGCAAAGCCTATTTTCCTCCAATAGCTTTGTTTTCATTAGTTCCACATCTGCAACTGGGGGTGCTACTGAAATAAAGGAAAAGACAATTAGCAGAGACTCTTCATGCAAATGGTGACAACCACACCTGAGAAGACTTGCCATGGCAACAGCCAGGTGACTTCACAGGGATACCCAGCTAGGAGACTGTAGGACAGATCTTCAGACAAGCAAGTGATGGGGAGTGGCTCTTAGCCTCAGAACAGACTGCTGAGCAGTCCACAGAGGGTGCCCTTCAGGGCTGTTAATCACTTTGACTGTCCCTGAGCCCCAGAGGACATGAGGTAGGGGAATACCCAAGTACCTTCCTCCTTCAGGACCCCCAAGAGCCAACTCCTCCAGACAGCTCTCTCCTCACCACCTTCTCCTCACCCTTCTGCTGGTGGATACGAATTTGATAAACACTGGGTTCAGAGCTATCCATAGAAAATGACTTTGCTTTGCTTGCCAGATTAGATTAGTTCCCAGCAACTGTGCTGCCATGTGCTCCATGACCCAGCTCACCCATAAAGAGAGACAAGGAATATGTGGGAACAACGAGCTAGACACGCAAAGACCTCAACCTCCTGGATTAATGGACAAAGCCCAGGGTTCCTCATGCAGCGAGTGGTTCCTTTTCCCTGGGCTAACTCCACACCTGGCTGCGTTGTGGTATGTCTAAAGCCCCCGACCTTCACCAGAGTGGGAGGATGCCTCTGCTGAAGCAATGGCAGGCAGCTTTTCACCAGCCATGTCTTTGAAAAAAGGGTGGTCTCTGTGACACAGGTGGAGGTGACCCCACTCCCCTCTGGAGGGCTTAACAGCTTTCTCCACTGCATTTCCTAAAAGAAGTCACACAGGACAGCAGCTGAAGTCCCACAGAATGTGGCTTTGCCCCACTCCCCACTGAATGTCTGAAAAGCAGCCACCACTACCAGGGTTCCTCTCAGTTTCCCAGTAGTGTTGTACCTGAGTGTGTCAACAACGAGCACCCTCTCCTTGAGAAAGTCCATCTCTGCCTAGATTCCTCAGTTTCCAACCTGACAGCCATTTGTTTCCCTCTAGGCATTCATACTTGCTCCATACACTCCTTTTCCACTAAATTATTTAAGTATCAAGAATGGGGCCCTGCACGATGGCGTAGTGCTTAAGGTCCTCACCTTGAACGCACCAGGATCCCATATGGGCGCCGGTTCTAATTCTGGCAGCCCCGCTTCCCATCCAGCTCCCTGCTTGTGGCCTGGGAAAGCAGTCAAGGACGGCCCAACACTTTGGGACCCTGCACCTGCTCCTGGCTCCTGGCTTTGGATAGGCTCAGCTCCAGCCATTGTGGTCACTTGGGGAGTGACCCATCGGACGGAAAATCTTTTCTGTATCTCCTCCTCTCTGTATATCTGCCTTTCAATAAAAATAAATAAATCTTTAAAAAAAAGAATTGACGGGTCCAGCGCGGTGGCGCAAGTGGTTAAGGTCCTCGCCTTGCACGCCCGGGATCCCATATGGGCGCCGGTTCTATCCCAGCAGCCCCGCTTCCCTTCCAGCTCCCTGCCTGTGGCCCGGGAAAGCAGTCGAGGATCACCCAAAGCTTTGGGAACCTGCACCCGCGTGGGAGACCCGGAAGAGGCTCCTGGCTTCGGACTGGCATAGCATCGGCCCGTTGTGCTCACTTGGGGAGTGAATCAATGGACGGAAGATCTTCCTCTCTGTCTCTCCTCTCTGTATATCAGCCTTTCCAATGAAAAAAATAATAAAAAAATAAATCTTTAAAAAAAAGAATTGACTAAATGACTCGCAGAATGTCAGAATGTGCTGGCAGAAGATGCAACGTCCCTCCTTCTGCTTTCCTTCTCCTCTGTCCCCAGGGAAGACTTGCACCCTCTCCCTTCCACCCAAAGTAAATGCATCCTCCTGCACCCTTGACCTTGCTCCAGCTGGCCCCTCCCACATGCACTGTGGCTGTCTCCTTCTCCAGGAGTGAAAAGCAAATAGCCCACCTCATTACTGTCCTAGAAAAGCTGAATACCTCCCATCATGCTACCTTGACACATTGTGCCTTCTTCAATACCAAGCTTCTTGGTAAGAAGCTAACATACTTCTGCACCTTTCCACTGACCAAGCCCTCACGAGGCTGCAGCTTTGGGGACACTGGCACCAGTGATGGCCTCTGGAGCTGTCCCATCAGCATACCCAATGGCCTCTCCTCTGTCATCGTTTTATCATCCTCCCCAGAGTATCTGCCCCTGTGGCCTCTCCTCCCCCTTCTGCAATGATTTCCCCTGTGGCCCTGCATTCTCTAGGCACTCCTTTAACTTTTGTGATGTCTCTTCTCTTTATACACTGGCCTTCCCTTGCATTAAGTCTTTTCATCTTTTCTTCTTTCTAAGCCAGTGTTTGGTCACCCAGGAATGTGTGTGGCACCAAAAGGAGTTTTGGGTTTGACATATATTGCTCAATTGAGTATTTTTCTCCACGTCACTGTATTTTTTCTTAAATATATTTTCAATGTTTATATTAAAATGACAAATGGAAAATTACCACATTGTGCTTTAAATAAACAGCAATAAAAAATGGATGCAATGAATGCTAGCTAGATACCATTGTCCACCTAGGACTCTAAGCCTAAGACCTGTTCTTTCCTTTTGTTAAGAGGAAAATTCCAAAGTATTGGAGATTGACAACTAGCATCAAACTGGAGCTTTCTCTTGGATAGAATAAGGACTTTGGCAGGAATGAAAAGAAGGCAATTTTTTCACTATATGACTCAGTGTTGCCCAAGTACATCTGTGTACTGCCTCAAGTGATCCACTACCAAGATTATTTCCCGTCAAATAATGGGAAGGACTAGCTTCCATTCCCCTGTGGCTGGCTTCAGAAAACAAGTAACTTCTTCAACGGTTGGTCATAGTCTTAGCTCTGTCGTGCATGCTGACAGAAAATGAGATTATAGACAGAAAACAGAAACAGGACAGAATGTAAAGGCCCTGGGCGTCTGAGTTAGGACTGGAGAGCAGCATTGCACCCAGGCCAAGGGACTCTACAGCAGGACTGCAGCCTTGAAAGGGTCCAGCGGCTGTCATCACGAACATTAACGAGAAACACCATGAAGGCCTGCAAGGTCTACATGCCAAGCGTTACCTCCAACGGAGCCTTCAGACTTCCAGGGGTCCCCTGGGGCTGAGGCCATTATCACACCCACGGTGACGGACCAACCCGGAGAAAAACCTAGGAGCTGGCCAAGGAGTCCTCACAGGGGCAGATTCAGGATTTATACCCAAGATGCCAAGTCAGCTTGATTCCAGAACATGTGCTCCTAACACTTCTGCCTTCCCCAATGCCAGGACACAGAGCAATTTTTTTTTTTTTTAAAGATTGTTTCTTTTTATTGGGAAGTCAGATTTACAGAGAGAAGGAGATACAGAGAGAAAGATCTTCCATCCTCTGGTTCACTCCCCAAGTGGCTACAACAGCCAGCACTGAACCCATCCAAAGCCAAGAGCTAGGAGCTTCTTCCAGATCCCCCAAATGGGTGCAGGGTCCCAAGGCTTTGGGCCATCTTCTACTGTCTTCCAGGCCATAAACAGGGAGCTGGATGGGAAGTGGAGCAGCTAGGACACGACCTGGCAGCCATACGGGATCCCAGTGCATCCAAAGCAAAAACTTTAGCCACTAGGCTACTACACCGGGCCTACAAAGCAATTTTAAATTTCACAAACCTCAAAATAATAGCCTGCTGCTCTGAAGTACAATTAAGACAATGGCTTGACACAACAGGAAAACCATTCAATATGTAATTAAGCATAATTACTGGTGTCCTCTAATTGTTTGGGGGAAATAAGTCTCTTGCTGTTGACAAGCTGTAATTCTGGTGTGTGCTGAGAAGGCTCAAGGCTTTACCTCGACTTATGCATCTCCAATACAGACATACATTAGGAATCAGATTTCATGGAAAGCGCTGGGGAATCCAAAGGTATCTTCAGTTTGCAACTTTGAGTTAAGCTGTTGTGAAAAGGGTTAAGTCACTGCCAGAGATGCTGGCATCCGATACGAGTTTCAGCTCAAGTCTCAGCTACTCCATTTCCTATCCAGTTCCCTGCTAACGAGCCTGGGGAAGCAGCAGAAGAGGGCCCAAATGCTTGGGTTCCTGCACCCATATGCACAACTCAGATGGAGTTCCAGGCTCCTGGCAGCAGCCTGGCCCAGCTCTAGCCTTTGCTGCCTTTTTGGGGAGTGAATCAGCAATGTGACATGTCTCTGTTTTTTCCTAATTTTTCATTTAAAAACACCAAATTAAATGCTAGATAAACTTGTCTGACTACTTTATTTTGCTACTAATTTTTAAAAAGTAAGTTAAGACTTGGGGAGAATTAAGACATTCTGCCCAATCCTTCATCTTATAGCTAGGGAAATGGCGGAGGGGGGGGATGGAATGCTAACTTCTCAAAATCATGTACGGTTCTATCTCTTGGTCAAGTGCTCAGGGCAGCCTGTAGACTAGACACAGACTGTTCCACTTACCAGCAACTGAAAACCTGGCCTCCCCAATTCAGCAGTCGTAGGACCTTGGGGCAAGTTCCCTAACCTCTCTGAGACCATGTCAGGACAACAAGAACAACTACCCTATCATACATGCTTCTGTAAGGATCAAATCTTGATGCCCATAAAGCAGCTGGTCTAGTTCTAGTAGCTGGGTATATGGCATCTGACATCACTACAAGCCAGCAATCCCACTGGATGATGAAATGGTGAGCCACACCTGGATGTTAGCCTTTGGTTCTCACGGAGGCTGTGAAAGACCATGACTAGGGTGTGCCACGATCTGCCCAGGAGCAGCTGGAGAACAGCCCCCGTATCCATCCACTGTGTAGAGCTCAAAACTATGGCACGAGGCTCCCTCGTGGAGGGACAAAGGCATGGAAATCAGTGGTGTCTCACATTGCTCCTCACACTTTGCCGGAGACACCTCTGGTGTCAGTAGTCACACTTCTTTATATGGATAAACCTGCTCGCAGAAGAGCAAACTCAGAAGAAGCCACATGGGTACAAGAGAGTTAATGAGCATGCACTTAGCAAAAAGCCCTGATAAAAAAGAGTAGGGTAGGACCGTGTAAGCAAATAGAGCCCTTGAACCTGTGGCAGACATCAGTCATCAGGCACAGCTCCCCTGCCCACAGAGCCCAAGGACAGGTCAAGGACAGACTTCAAAGCTTCAGGAAGCCACTGCCAGCCCCCAGGTATCACAACTTAGGGACTGAAGGCAGAAGCGGGCATGAAACTAACCCCTAGGTCTTTGGCTCAGACAATAGAATTGCAAGCAGCTAAGAATACAATACGTAGGATATCTTGCCTGTGTTGTAGGGGGAGGGTCCAAAGGTAGAGGGATAATATACATAACAGATGTGCAAGGCTCTTTCTAGACTACACCAGCACAACAGAACATCCTCAGGATCCCCAGGAACCAGCAACACCTTCCTGTGAAAGAAATGTGAAGGAATGGGAAAGGCAAGCATTAATTACAGGTGTTTCTGGCGCACAGACACTCTCTTGACCTAGGCCCCTACAGGACCCCTCAGGAGGATCCCAGGACTTGGAAAAATGAAACACAACAGCAGGACAGTCCAGGGTATTTGGTGGCATTGCTGGCAGATGAGGACACCAACAGCATTGCTCAGCCACTGCATTAAAATGAGGTTAAAGCAAAGCAGGATTTCAGTTCTGTTATTGGCCTGGCAAGAAAACGCTGATGAGCTCAGCAGAGAAGTCCATGCCCCACCCCTCTTCAGGAGAGGCAGAAGTAACAGATTCTATTTTAAACCAATTTAAACTCTTGTTTTAAAAGTTTAGATGTCTTTCATGTGTTTCAGGTAGCTTGGCTTCTGGCTAGCTAACTGATCTTTTAAGAAGAGGCTATAAAGCAGTCCCAAGGTACAGTGAGTCAGGCTGTCTGTGACCTGCAACGCTGGCATCGCAACACTGGCACCACTTCTGGTCTGCTTCCCTGCCAGTGCACCTGGGAAAGTAGCAGTAATGGTCCCTAACATCCATGGGGGAGATCAAAACAGAGTTCCAGGTTCCTGGTTTCAACCTTACCTAGAGTGTTTCAGCTATCTGGGGAGGGGGCCTGCAGATGGAAGATAGATCTCTCTTGCACCCCCACCTTTCCTCCCTCTATCACTCTTGAAAAGGAGAGAAAAAGAAGGGGAGAGGAGGTGAAGGGGAGGGCAGGGGAGGACAGGGGAGGGGAGGGGAGAGAAGAAAAGGCTATGTCCAGGAGCAAGTATTCTGCCTGGCAGCCAAGACACCCACCTCCCCCACGGATGGGCCTGGGCTCAATTCGTGCCTCCAGTTTCTGACTCCAGCTTCCCGCTAATGGAGACTCTGGCAGACAACAGTAGTGGCGCAAGTTGGGTTCCTCCTAGCCACATGGGAAATCTGGATTCTGGCAGATATTCTGCCCACTTCTTTGCTTCATTGCTTCTAGAAACTCCTAGGGGGTAGAGGTGGTTCACACTGTGGTGCAGCACGTTAAGCCTTGGGACACCTGCATTCCATTTCCAAGGCCCAGTGCAAATCCTGGCCGCTCCACTTCCAATCCAGGTTACTGCTGATGTACACCTGAGAGGCAGAAGGTGCTGGCTTAAGCTTTTGGGTCTTCGCCACTCAAGTGGGAGATGTGGATGAAGTTTCAGAGTTCTGGCTCTGGCAGCCCCAACTCCAACTTCTGTGTGCATTTGGGGAGTTAATCAACACATGGCAAACCTGTCTCTCTGGCTCTCTTCACCTTTCAGGTAAATAAAAACAATAAGTGAGATAACTGAAAACAAGTGAACTATTTTGGTATTAAAATAATTCAGGAAAGGTCTGCAGCTGAGTGGATACAAAGGCCTGCGTGCAGATTCCTCCAGCACATCATGGTTTCTCTGCAGCGCCAGAGATTGACTGGGCGCTTCCAGGAGTGAGGCGAAGAGCAGGCTGGGCAGCTGGAGGCCACCAGAGTGATGCCAGCTGCCATGAGGGCACCCAGCAGGGTTGCCGGAGCACTGCTGAGAGAAGCAGCTTCAAAACATGCCATCTGTAAATAGTCACTCCCAAACAACCACCGAGACCACTATCTATGTCAGCATACAGCCAGAGTTCTGTTTCAGGAGGGTTTTTTAAATTATTATTATTTGAAAGAAAAATGGGTTTGCAGTATTCAAACATGAAAAAATAAAAAAGTACTGCTAAAAAGATACAAAGCATGAAAGTAAGAAATCTCCCTTATGCCCCTTCCCTCAGCTGCTTGCCACCTGCCACACCATCCGCTGCCCACACTCCCCACTGGTCTTTCCCATGTGTGTGGCCGCAGGATGGGGGCTCCACTTGTACAGAAAGCAGTCACGCACAGGCTCACAATCAACCCCTACTTGTCATCAAGGGGACCTGTTACACACACCTGTCTTCACTTGGACATAGTGTATCTGGAAGATTCTTTGAGGTACTGCTATGGATTCAACTATCCATGGCTCAAAAAGATTCAAAAAGAGCCTGACATGTGGCTCAGTGGCTAAATTCTCACCTTGCAAGCGCTGATTTGTGTCCCGGCTGCTCCACTTCCCTTCCAGCTCCCTGCTTATGGCCTGGGAAAGTGGCAGAGGACAGCCCAAGGCCTTGGGACCCTGCACCCATGTGGAAGACCCTGAAGAAGCTCCTGGCTCCTGGCTTCAGATGGGTTCAGCTCTGGCCTTTGCAGCCATTTGAGGAGTGAACCAGTGGATGGAAGATCTTCCTCTGTCTCTCTTCTCTGTAAATCGTTCTCTCTAATAAAAAACAGATTTTTAAGAAAATATATTTGAGGGGGCCTGGCGGCATGGCCTAGCAGCTAAATTCTTCGCCTTGAACACACCGGGAGCCCATATGGGCTGCCGGTTCTAATCCCAGCAGCTCCACTTCCTATCCAGCTCCCTGCTTGTGGCCTGGGGAAGCAGTTGAGGACGGCCCAAAGCTTTGAGACCCTGCACCGGTGTGGGAGACCCGGAAGAAGTTCCTGGCTCCTGGCTTCAGATCAGCATAGCATCAGCCATTGCGCTCACTTGGGGAATGAATCATCGGCCGGAAGATCTTCCTCTCTGTCTCTCCTCCTTCTCTCTGTATATCTGACTTTGTAATAAAAATAAATAAAATCTTTAAAATAAATAAATATATATATATATTTGAGGGGTACACTTAAATAAGCGACTGATAGAATTATGATTCCTTATGAAGGACTACATTATTGTTACAAAATGGAAATAATCTGATGGGGCGTGGGAGTTTGGGGGGAATCCCAGCCCATATGAAATTGTACCACGCAATTCAAAATTCAAAATAAAAACATAGTAAAACTGAAAAAATATACATTTCGAGAAGAATCATGTATATAAGCACACCTTTTTGTCTTTGTTCCTTAAACAATGCAGCGTAACAATTATGTACAGAGCATTACACTGCACTGAGTAATGTAAGTCATTGAGAAATGATTTAAGGCCCTCAATGGGGTGTGCATAATGTACATGCAAGTGCGGCACAACTTTTTATAAGGGACTTAAATGTCCTCAGATTCGGGTGTCCTTGGGGTTGTTCTGGGGGCACATATCTCACACACACCCAGAGACAGCTGTGTTAGTGCCCACAAAAGCTTTTCTATATCACTTGCATTTGTGTCAAATAAATGCAAAGACCTGAAGTTTTCCACTTTTTTTAAATGATGGTGTGACCATCATAGACTCACGTGTCACCAAGAACCTGAGAGACTAAATACCATGTTAAAAAAAAAAAGATTTATTTATTTTTTATTGAAAAGGCAGATTTACAGAAAGAAGGACAGATCTTCCTTCCACTGGTACACTCCCCAAGCGGCTGCAACGGCCAGAGCTGAGCCCACCTGAAGCCAGGAGCCAGGAACTTCTTTTGGGTCTCCCACATGGGTGCAGGGTTTCAAGGCTTTGGGGCTGTCCTCTGCCACTTTCCCAGGCCACAAGCAGGGAGCTGGAAGGGAAGTGGAGCAGCTGGCACACAAACCAGCACTGATATAGCACCCCAGCACTTCCAAGGAGATCTAGGCACTCGGCTACCGCACGGGGCCCTAAATAGCCACATTTGTATGGTGCTCCTTGCAGAAAGCCCCGTCTCAGCAACGCCGTTTCTATTTTCTGTCATGGCATTGCAGCGTGCGTCCTTCGCATTTCATAATGATGTCAAGCCATTCTGTTCCCACTAGATACCAGCAAAAAATATTCATGAGCTGTGTCCCCTCTCCACAGCTGTCTCCTGCCCTCCATCCACATGTGGCCCTTCCTGACCCTCCCTGTGGCTCTACTTCTGTCCAGTCCTCCAACACTCAATAAAACTGCCTGCCCCTCTGGTGTTATCTCCCCCTGCCTAGAAGCTCAAACTCCACTTGTTATCCATGTATTTCTAGTACCAGAGAAAACACCACCTACACATTTGCAAAGCCCTTTTTAAAAGGCAATTTATAATCGAACAGAAAAGGGGTAAATTCCCTGTCTCACATTGTTATGGAAGTGACTAAAAGCAAACTTCCCTTTCACAATGAACCTGTCAGGGAGGAGACAAAAAGCTTGTAGGGTGGGTAGTGTCTGCTGTCTGCCTTTGCTGGCAGAAGGGAAAGACAAGGAACTGAGGACATCCTTGGGCCTGATACGAAGCTGTCAGAGATAAGGCTATTCCTGTATGACCACACCACTGGGCTACAAGCTTTCAACAGAAGATGGCCAGGCTAGGTGGGTATGTGACAAAGACGTCTACCATGATTTGGGTTTAAGAATGAGGGGACTCCCACTCTCTTGCTATCTCTCTCCCCTTCCAATAACTAAAGTTTAAACGAACAGGCATTTGGCTTGGAGGTTAAGAAGACACAGAGTGGGGAGGCACCGCGGAACAACACATCGAGCATTCAGCCCCACTGTATCAGCACAGTTCAAGTTCCAGCTCATCTGCTTCCATCCAGCTCTTTGCTAGCTTGCCCGGGAAGATGATTAATGATGGCCCAAGTATTTGGGTCCCTGCCATCCACCCACAAGCTCTGTATCGAGTCCCTAGTTCCTGGCTTCAGCCTGGTCCAACTTTGGCTGTTGTGTTTGGGAAGTCGAATATCAGATGGGAGATCTCCCTCTCCCTATCTCCCGGCACTTTTCAAACAATAATGATTTAAAAAATGAAGCACGAAGGGAAATCAGTGATCAGAAAAACCATCTGCTTTGAGGTCTGAGAAGCAGAAGGCACTGGTGAAATCAAAACATCTTTGGGGAACACTGAAATCTGAACCGTAAAGGAAGCAAATGGAGTGGGAGGAGAAAGGTCCAGAATTAGCAGAACAGATTTCCAAGGAGGCAACATTGTACCTGAAAAGGAGAAAAATGGTTCAATAAAGCAGACGGAGCAGTAAGGCTCCAGAGCAGCTCCCAGCCATCATTGTCTCTATACCGGTTGGGACTAGACCTAAAGCAGGATAGGATGGAGTGGCTGTGACTTCCACAGTTTTCCATAGGATCCAGGATCATCGTGCTACCTTGCTGAGCCAGGAACATCCCACAGTCATCAAAGCAAGGGCTCCAAGTACCAAGGGAACTGGAGAACAGAGGCCCAGCCTCACAGAAATCAGGGGGAAGAAGTGCCATGACTTAGTAAGAAACCTGGTAGACCAGATTTTAATGAGTAATGAGCCTATAGGTAAGTGGGAGGATAAACTCTCCAACTTCTTTCCTTATGCCAAGCACATGCAAGTTGAGGATGGCCTCACAGAAGAGAACAAGCTACATCCCTTTAATTTGTTTCAGTGCACATGGTTTCCATTTTATACTAGAGTTGAAATTACCAAGAGAATTTAACAATAAAACAGCAACTAGTCTTGAAACACAAATGAAATTAAAAGCAGCAGTGGGATATGGCTTTGTGTTTTGAATCGTTTTAAACAATAGATTAGATGATCTTGCCTAGCAAAAGAAGTATAAAGGTCAATGATTCTGAATTTTAAAAAACACCATCCAATTAATATTTCACATAACTAGCATCTGATACACTCCTTTTATTTCAAAAACAGACTATATACATGTATAATGACTCCCTATCATAACAAAGATTCCTTCTGAATGTTGGATATATATTTGTAAATGTGAAAAATAGGCCATTCAAAACAGGATGGTTTTTCTCGCATCCATTTCTGGTAGACACATAGATCTGTACTTCGTAAAAATTTAAACATTGAGCCAGTGCCCTGGCATAACAGGATAACCCTTTGCCTGCAGAGCTGGCATCCCACATAGGCACTAATTTGAATCCCTGCTGCTCCACTTCCAATCACTTCCAACCCAGCTCCATGATAATGGCTGAAAGCATCAGAAGAGGGCCCAAGTGTTTGCAAGGGCCCCTGGACCCATGCGAGAGACCTGGAAGAGGCTCCTGGCTCTTAGGTTTGAAGCAGCCCAGCTCAGGCTATTGTGGTCATTTGGAGAGTAAACCAGCGGATGGAAGATCTCTCTATATCACCTTTCTCTGTTGTAACTCTGCCTTTCCAATAATTGTACAAAGTTGCAGAGTGGTGTATGGGTTTCCTACTGTTGCTATAACAAAGCACAAATGAAGTGGCTTAAATTCCATGAAGACATGGTCATATAGCTCTGCAGGTCAGAAGCCCTCCCTGGATCTCACCGGGCCAACATCAAGGTGATGTTCACCACCTCCTGGAGGCCACCCATAAGCTGGGCTCACAGAGCCCCTTTTGTCCTCATCTGGTGACTGAGTGGAATCTTCTTTCCCACAGTGTCCTTCCCCTTTCCTATTTAAGAATTCCCAAGATTGCATGAGGCCCACCTAGTAAGCCAGGATGCTGTCATCTTGCTTGAAGTCCACTAACTAGCAATCTTAGTCCAATCTGCAGCCTAACTCCTGCTAGTCCTGTAACACAGCATGTGCAGGACCTGGGGTTAGGAAGCAGACACTTGTGGGGGATGTTATTCTTCCTGCACCAGGTGGGGAAGAGAACCATCTCAGCAGATACTCCATTCAGTGACTTGGGACCTCACACATCTGCTCAACGCTTTGGTGCCACATGTTCAAGGTCAACCTGCCTGTTCAACCACAGGGGAACTGGCATAACTTAGTGTTTTCAGCCCAGAAAAGAGCTGCTCAGTTGAGCACCTTCCTTATCCTAGATGCCTTGGAGGTTTTGAATCCTGTGTGAACTGGACAGGACATGTGGCAGGAAGACAGAGCTATAAGACAGACAGGACTTCACCTCAGTCTGCATGCCTAGTACTGGGGCACAGGTGGGGAGGGACAGGGAGGGTCCTATACTCTTTTGAAGTATGTCAGATTTCAGTTAAAAAATGATGATTTTTGGAGTATGTGTTTTTGATTGGCAGTTAAGACGCTTGTACATCCCACATCAGAATACCCCGATGTAATTCCTGGCCTTTTCCTGATTCTGGCTTCCTACGAATGCAGACACTAGAGGCAGTAAAAGCTCAAGTAACAGCACTGCCTCCCACCTGGAAGGCCTGGCTTGGCTTCCCAGTGCCCAGATTCAGCTATTGTGAGCATCTGGGGAGAAAAAATCATCAGACAGGAGCTCACTCTCTCTGATTCTAACTCACAAATAAATAATTTTTTATAAATCAGCATGGCAGGGTAAGCACTTGGCCTAGTGTTTTGGGTGCCCCCATCCCAAGTTCAAGCATATGGCTCTGAGTCTGATCCAGCTCCTGACTCCAGCTTCCTGCTAATGCAGACCCTAGGGGGTAGAAGCAATGGATTAAGTAAATTGGGCTTCCGCACCTCCATAGGAGACCTGGACTCAGGAGACCTGCTTTCCAGATTCAGCCCCTGGACCAACCCAAATATTGTAGGTATTTGCAAGGGAGCAGGGGCAATAGATGAGAATTCTCTCTCTGTGTGTCCCTCATGCCATCAAATAAATGCTCAAAGTAAATAATTTTTAAAAATTAACTGCCAACTTTCAGCTGTAGTCTATGTGCTCCTAACAAACAAGCCACATATGTGGATAATGCATGTTGCTTTTGTGTAGCCCAGAGCTGAGAGCTTTAAAATTTGTGCATAAATAGGGCCCGATTTTAATAAAATCACTATTTCAGATGGATGCCCTTTGTGTCTGTGTGCTAAATTGGGGTGTAAAACAGATTTCTTGGATGGCCTGGTAAAATGGGTCATGGCATCATGTTCAAAAAGACTAAAACATGCTGCTTCAGCCAAAAGAACAAAATGTTTTCATGGCAGAATGCTGGTATAGGTCAGACTTTCCTAGGATGATGGTTAACAACAGTTCACTCCCAGTGGCTCCTAATTTTTAGCTATTATCATCTGTCCCAGACAGCTCCCACAAGGCAAGCTACAGAACGATGCAAAGAAAGAACTGCTTTTCTATTGTTCTCCCTCCAGGGCACTCTGAATCCCTTACCAAACATTTATCTGCAATTCTCTTTTGTCACTGAATAAAATGAGAGATGTCAGCATCACCATGTTCCAAAAAAGGAGGGAGTCTGTAAAAAATGCTCTGACTGCCACAAGTCCTTTTTAGGCAGCCATCTACCCCATCTTTCCATTCCCCAAGATTCCAAGTCCAGTGACAACCACCCCACTGGAGAAGGCTGAAGGGTGGCTTATGTGGCCCCTTCGCCCCCTGGTTGGCAGGTTCAGCTCTAGGGCTGGCTTTCACTACTCACACAAGGCACCCCAGGGGTGGGAAGGGGGTTGTGCTCACAGACAGCTGCTCTCTGGGGAATCTTGGTCTTGTTGTTAGGAATAAGTCGGGAAGCCAAGATGAGCTGGAAACTGTAGGGTCTGAGTGTTAAAATCTCATAGCAGCTTATAAGGACCTTAGGTCATACTACCTGCTAGGAACTGAGCTGTGTCTGCCCCCAAATTTCCTATGCTGAAGCCCCTAGAGTGACTACATTTGGAGACACGGCCTTCACAGTAATTGGTCAATGAGGGTGATGTGAATGAGGGTGAGGCCCTAACTGCACAGGATGTATGTGCCCTTTGGAGAAGAAGGGACCTGGAATCACCTCACCTGTAACATGCCTACATTCCACGCCAGGGTGTCTAGGTTGGATGCCCAGCTTGGATTCCTGGCTCCAGCTTCTCGCCAATTCAGACCCAAGGAATCCATTACAATGACAACAAAATGAGTTCCGACTGCCCACGTAGGGGATCGCAATTATGTTCCTGGTTCCTGGCTGTGGTCCTGCCACGGGTTCAGACATTGAATTTAGGGACTGAATCGGTGAAGCATGATGCATTCACCTGTCTCAGCTGGCTCGCTCACTCTCACCTTTTTTTAACCTTGTTCTTTTAAAGATGAGGAAGAGACACCAGAGATTTCCTTCTCTGTTACACAAAATAGAAGTTGAATGGACGTTTGGCTGCCAGATTCATCAAAAACGAATTGTGGCCCCCTTACCTTGGGCTTCCAGCTTCTAGAACTAGAATGAAATGTAATTTTGGCGTATGGACTCCCTAATGTGTGGTATTTCGGTTTGGCAGCCCAAACACACTGAAACACAAATCTACTGAACTAGATTGGAGTTGGCTATGATTTTGACATCAGAATTCATAGTAACTTTCAACAGCTATATTAAAATCTCGATGTTAAGAAAGAAGAGTGCACCTGGCGCAACAGCCTACTGTCTAAATCTTTGCATACACTAAGATCCCATATGGGTGCCAACTCATATCCTGGCTGCTCCACTTCCCATCCAGCCTCCTGCTTTTGGCCTGGAAAGCAGTTGAGGACGACCCTGCAGCCACGTGGGAGACCCAGAAGAAGCTCTTCTGGCTATTTTGACCATTTGGAGAGGCAACCAGCAGATGAGAGATCTTTCTCTCTGTCTCTCTTTCTCCCTGTAAATTTGTCTTTCTAATAGAAATAAACACATCTAAATTTAAAAAGAGCACAGGATAATAATATCTTTTATAAATGTTTTATAGATTCAAGACTAAGAAAAATTAAGCAATACATAACTTACAGCTTAAAAAGATATTGTGGGAAAATTGCATAGGACATCCAAGGAAAGCACACTCCTGAAGAATGTTGGTTTGTGGCACAATAAAACTCCTGGGACAGGAGGTCGGACACTGATAAAGTGCTGCGAAGTGGATGGTGGCCTCTCAGGTGCTAATTTCATTGGAATGTCTTCTTACACTGTTTTATTATATATCATCTCATATGTTAAATAGTCTTCCTTTTTAAAAAGATTTTATTTATTTATTTTTATTAGAAAATCAGATATACAGAGAGAAGGAAAGACAGAGAAAAAGATCTTCAGTCTGCTGATTCACTCCCCAAATGACCATAATGGTCAAGGCTGAGCCAATCCTAAGCCAGGAGCCAGAAGCTTCTTCCAGGTCTCCCAATGGGTGCAGGGTCTCAAGGCTTTGGGCCGTTCTCAACTGCCTTCCCAGGCCACAAGCAGGGAGTTGCATGGGAAGAGGGGCTGCCGGGATTAGAACTGGCACCCATATAGGAACCTGCTACATGCAAGGCAAGGACTTTAATTGCTAGGTTGTCATACTGGGTCCTCATATGTTAAATATTTTTAACATTGATTTTATAAAAATTAAAGGGATAGGAATAACACATATATACTAGTCTAATGAGGAGGGGTTATGTAACATTTTTACTTTCAAAATTCTACATTCTTAATGTTTTTAATCATCTCAAAACATATAGGTAAGATTTATGCTTAGAATGAAAAGTGAACAAAAATAAAGTTAAGAGAAGTTACTGAACACTGCGATTACTTGCATACCTTCTTTAATCGTCCTGCTCCCAACCTCACTTCCATCTTCTGAATAATAAGCTAGGATGAACAACTGACTACCCTTTTCTAAAAGCGCATTGGTTGAACTAAAATTATTTCAACCAACAATTCTATCACTCAGTATTGGTTTATTATATAGGTTACACACGACCTAGCTTGAAATGTAAGCCTTGGCTGAAATCAGCCCATACTCTTTTGAAATGAAAATAATAGCTTGGAGTTAATTCAATTGCTCTATAGCCCGGTTATTAAGAAAACACTAGGGAACAGACATACAAAGAAGGAAGTTGCTTATTTCTTTTCATCTCAAGTCAATTTAGGGGAATTATAGACATTTCCTTTTCAGGACTGAGAACTATCAATAGAATTTTAAGTGTAGTTCATTTATATTAATGTCTTCAATCCAGAACTTCCCAGACCTTTCTTTATGATGCCAGCTTTCCATTCAAATTAAAATAATTTTTTAAGACTAGTTAGCAGCAAATCAAGAGAAGGGTGTTTTGTGTGTGGCCTCTACATTTTGGTAGAAGAAAAAATCATTTCAAAGCAATCATTTTCTGAACATAATAAATCTGTAATTTCTTTCTTTTTGGCTCTGCAAGCTGAATCACTAAATAGAACAAAGCAGAGTTTGGATATTTCATACAAAACATTTTTTATTATCTGGAAAAATCAATGTATGCTGCAAAGCATGCCTCATGCTTAAAGGAGTTGGATACACAATAAACAGTGTGTGTGTGTGTGTGTGTGTGTGTGTGTGTGTGTGTGTGTGTGTGTGTGCTTGCAGTACACTATCTCTCCCACAGTTAGGATACTAGTTTGGATGTTCATTCAAAGCTCACAAGGTAAAAGCATGACCCCCAAAGTTTCATATAAATGGTACTAAGAGGGGGAAAAGTTCATCCACTTACAGTGTTTGGGATCCATCTGAGTGACTCAGTCAAGTGGAATTACTAGGGTGGGATACTCCTGATCCAATCACAATGTCTTTATCAGGAGAGACATATACAGTACATGTCCTCCTGCCATACGGTGCTTTGCACTGCTTTGGGATTCTGCAGTGAGAAGGTTACCAACAGATGCTAAGCCAATGAGTCTAGGCTTGACTTACAACTCTTGGTAACAAAAAGGTTAGGTTGACCAGGTCCAGGGGTAGATTCTTGGGGGGGAATATGTGGAATTACAATTCCCACTGGTTAGCTTAAGAGTTGGGGTGACTGAGCTAGGCATGACTGTGGAACCAGCCGACACTCATGGGTACTGGGGCTGGGAACAGGCTGGACAGGTCCAGGCTGCAGCATCCACAAGGGTACCCTCAAACAGGGTATGGGGCCCGCTAGGCCACAATATCCACCAGCCCATACAAAGGCTACAATGGGTGGTACGGCTTGCTGGAAGGAGGCCAGGCACTGCTGCTGTCCTTTATCAACTCTTTTGTTAGCAGTATTCCAAACTGAAATATGGAAAGCAGCTCCACAGAACCACAAAGAGGATGAAGGCAAAAAGCAAATTTCACATTTACAAAGCAGATTCCTACCGAAGCTTCAGGGTAGGGATGCCTGAGGTCTCTCAAAACGGACCTGGTCACAGTGCTTTCATGTATCTAATCCCAACAAGGTTTGTACTCTTGGGAGACTGGGTGATAATTTGATTTCTTTTTCTTTTTTTAATTTGCCATCCCAGCTAGATCTCATGGTGGTCAATGGGAGGGGTTGTGTGTTACCACAGCAAATCCACAATACACAGTTCTTAGCACACAGTAGGCCTTCAATACACCAAAGAGGAAGGGAATTAAACAGTACAAAAAATCAGAATGTTACATCTAAAGTTAAAGCAGCACTGTCCAAGCGTGAGATGTGGACCTGCGCTGTGTTATGCTGGCATCCCATACGGGTCCCAGTTGAAGTCCCAGCTGTTCCACTTTTAATACAGCTCCTTGCTACTGTGCCTGGGAAAGCAGTGGAGCAGCAGAAGGTGGCACAAGTGTTTGGGCCACTCACCCATGTGGGAGACCAGGATGTAGCTCCTGACTTCAGCCTTGCTATAAAGCCATCTGGAGAATGAACCAATGAATGGAAGATCTATCTCTCCCTTTCCTTCTGTAGCTCTTTCAAATCAGTGAATAAATCTTTATACAAAAGAAAAAAGAAGAAGAAAAGAAAAGATTCAGGCACTCAGATATAGACATTCTATATCCAAGTGTCTGGGTTGCAGTTCCAAATATGCTTCTGCTTCCAGCTTCCTACTAATACAGCTCCTAGGAGGCAGCAGGTGTTGGCCCTGCCACCTATGTGGGAGCCCCCAAGAATTCCGGCCTCTGGTTTTAGCCTGGCCCTCTGTCATCTTACTCTCTACCTCTCTTTGTCTCTTCTCTTTTCCCTCCCTCTCTCTCTCCCTCTCCATCCTCTCTCCCTGTGCCTTTCAAATACAGTTTTTTAATTCATTAAAAAAAAAAAACAGATCCTCAAATAAGTCTTTACCAAGAGCCATATTTATTACGGAAAACTTAACAACAAATTGAACAAGCAAATTTTGTAACTGGGATGTGTACTTGGAGTATTTTTTCCCCACTTGGTTGAACAGATAATTAGTAGGCTGTGTTGTTTCATGGAGTAATTATTACTCAAGAGCTAAACACTTCCCTTCTAAAGTCTACTTTTCACAAACATTATATAAACAAACTATTAGTAGTTAGAAGTAAGTGTTGCAGGCCTGGTGCAGTGGCCTAGCAGCTACAGTCTTCACCTTGCATGCGCCAGGATCCCATATGGTCACTGGTTCTGATCCCGGTGGCTCTGCTTCCCTTCCAGCTCCCTGCCTGTGGCCTGGGAAAGCAGTGGGGGACAGCCCAAAGCTTTGAGACCCTGCACCCACGTGGGAGACCTGGAAGAGCTCCTGGTTTGGGATAGGCTCAGCTCCAGCCATTGTGGTCACTTGGGGAGTGGATCATTGGATGGAAGATCTTCCTAACTGTGTCTCCTCCTCTCTGTATATCTGACTTTGCAATAAAAATAAATAAATCTTTTAAAAAAAAAGAAACAAGTAGGTGTTGCTGCCACGATTGATATTAATAGTAGGGACCCAGGAGTGTCATAAGCCTCCTCTGGCAGTCAGTCGTTTCTCTTCCAACTGGATGGACAGGTCAGTTCTCCATGGGAACAGTGACATACCAGGATAGTAGATACCCATCACACCAATGCCCAGTCTAGCCAAAGTCAGGTGAGAAGGCTCCTCCCCACCACCACTCTGCAGCCCAACCTGCCGAGAGCCGAGAGGCCAGCTCAGGCATGCCTGGGCTTCTCCATTCCACAACAGGCAGAAAACACAGCTCTTGGGAGCCAGCCCAAGACCAGAGCCACATTTTTCAGGAGGAAGGCCCTGGTAGCTTCACCCAGGACCCTGCCCACAGCAAACCACCATTCTAACCAATCCCACTGGCATTCATCCCTTTGTGAGCAGAAGTCCCCTCACCCAAGGCTGCCCCAAGTTTCTGATGCCAGACAGCGTTGTTATTGCCCCAGCCTCCCAGGTGCAAATCAGTAAGCTCAGAGGAGCCAGGTGGCAGACAGGTCATCCAGGGGAGGGCAACGACAGCACCTCCCCAGAGACAGAAACCAACTGCTCTGTGTTCCCTCAGAAGGCAAAATGAGAGCTGGAAATGGGAGTGATCAGCAGGAGACAGCAGAGGAGGGAAGAGCTCCTGAGATTTGGCACAAGTGTGTGGCCAAGACCTTGAATTAAAACACCTCTCAAATAATAGCACTGGTCGACTGTTCATAAGAACATACCCTGCCACCAAGGAAGCCAAAATTATTAGGATTTGCTTTCTTTTTGAGATTTTTTTTCCCAGCTATGTGCCCTTGAAATGTTACTTAGGGGTCGTTAATGCACTTGCACCCCACCTCTCTGTGCCAGGGTTTGATTCCCAGGTCTGGTTCCTGACTCTAGCTCCCTGGGATGCAGCAAGGATGACGGTTCAACTAGTCAGGTTCCTGTTCCTCATCTGGGAGACCTGAATTGAGTCCCCAGTTCTCAGTTTGGGCTTGGCCCAGTCCCAGCTGGCTGCTGCAAGTGGGGAGTGAACTGGTGAATGGGATTCTCTCATATGAATGAATGAATACATAAATGAATTTTTAAAAATTAAGTTCTTCTTAAAATAAGAAAATGAATATGAGAGAGAGAGAACCACCAAATTTTTTCCCTAAAGTGTTACGTGGTAATGAACTCTCCTCTCACATACAGGCTTTCGCTTTGGCTCTGTGGATGTGCCTTCTGGGAATCGAGTCATAGAATTAAAGGACTGGAAAGAAAATGTGAAACACACTTCGATAGGGCTGACAGATTTACTCCAAGTATATTTGGCACCCATCTAAGAAGTGGGGAACAAAAGCAGGAAGACAAATGAGACATGAAGATACACCAAAACGTGTATGGAAAAGTGGACTTGAAGGGTAAGGTCAATTTGGTGCAAAAATACCTCATAAACCATGCACAGCTTTTTCATAACATGTATCTTCCATGAGCATTTTGAAAAACACTTAGGTGCATACATTTCAAAATAAACAAATCTTCAAACTCCATTTTCCCCATGTGCCCATTACTCTGACACTCACAGAGTTGATTAAAGCAAGGAAAAGAGGTATCTAGGACAGTCAAGAGTGAGGAGCCCTTTCAACAGTTTTCCAGGCCTTGCAGGCCTGGCTTTGGCTGATTGGCAAGGGCAACTAGGATGTGACCAGTGGTAAGGTAGCTGGTCCAGGAACCTGGATTTGCTTTGATTCCTCAGTGCATGTCTCCAGGGCCACCCCGCTCTCTGAGACAGCAAGCCTCTCACAGCGAGGACCTCCTCTCCCTGCATCAAGGTCGGCACTGCAGTGCAGTGGTTCCTCCTCACTGGAGTGCCTGGCATCTCGATGTGAACAATCCAACCTAATTAGAACTGGCAAGCAATGGGTGGAATATATCTAGACATTTGACAGGAAAGAATTACTGCTTATATTTTAGTTGTAATAATGTTATGGTTTTCTTGAGAGTTTTGGCACTTTAGAAACACATACTGAAGCTCTGGGATCAAATAAAGATGTGAAATTTTGCTGTTTAATAACCTGGTAATGTTTGTGAAAGAATTTAAGAAGAGAGTCTAGAGAAATCAAGAATAGCCATTTGACGATGATGGTTAAAACTGGTTGATGGGTGCTGGCACTGTGGTATATCAGATTAAGCTGCTGTCTGTTGGCGTCCCAGTTGTCCCACTCCTAATCCAACTCTCCATTAATGCTCCTGGAAAAGTAGGAGACGATGCCCAAGTGCTTGCAGCCCCTGTATCCACATAGGAGACCCCTAGTTGCTGGCTCCTGGCTTCGGCCTGGCCCACGCCAGCTGTAGCAGCCATCTGGTGAGCGAAGCAGGAGATAGAAGTTCTCTCTCTCATGTCTCAGCCTCTCACTGTAACTGTGTCTTTCAAATAAATAAAACTAAATCTTAAAAAAAAAAAGAAAATCATGGTTGATGGGGATTGACACTGTTACTTAGTGGGTTAGGCACCTGCAACATCAGCACCCAATATAAGCTCAGGTTCAAGACCTTGCTGCTCCATTGCCAACCCAGCTCCCTGCTAATGCACCCTGAAAGAAGCTTCTGACTCCTGGCTTTGGCCTGGTCCAGTCTTGACTGTTTTGGCCACCTGGGATATAAACTATGTATATATATTTGACTCTGCCTTTCAGATAAATCTTTAAAAGAAAATGGTTGATGAACATACAATGGTATATTCTTTATAGTTTGTAATATTTGAAGTTGCACATATATGTTGACATTATATACAGCCATGTACATGTAAATATATAGATAGATATACAGGGAAGGACCCTATATATAGGGAAGAAAAAAGAATTCACTGAGAAATTGGTTGTATCTCTCCCCAGCTCACCACTGCCTGGCAGACATCACAGGCCACTGAACACCAAGAAGAGAGGCTGCAACTGTCCTATTTTGCCTTAATACTGCAATCTTGGCAGCTATAACTGCAGTCTCAAGAGAGAGATTCAGTTTCTGATCACCTCCAAGAAACAACATCCTTTAGCATATTGAAAGTGACAAGAGACAACCGACAAAATCCCACGGTTTACATTAGAAGTCTGAAGGCACTGCCATGTTCTGGATCAGGGAGTTAACGGTGCATGACGAAGGGCAAACTCAGGAAGAATTTAATTTAGCTCAGGTATGAAAGGATGCCTTTTAAGACAAATCAGCAGTTATGCCATGGGGTAAGCAGAGAAGTGACAGCATAAAACAAGACAAAACTGCAGGCATCTGAAAAATATCCACTGTGTATCTTTTTACTCAGCACCAATTCTAGGAATGTGTTTGCTACCAGCAAAGCTCAGTGGGTTCTTTCCTCAGCTTGTTATAGAAATAAAAATCCAAGGGATCAGTTGCACACAGAAAAGTTATATTTGGGAAGTGATCGGGTGAATGTGGAAACAAGGAAGGGGAAAGCACCTCCTGGCAGAGCTGGGAGATGGGGTGTATTCTGAAAGGAGAGAGGGAGAGACACCAAAGGTTGAGAAAGGGTTTTGGGAATTTAAAGCTTCCCCAACTCTTTGCGCAGGAACCTGTGGGGAAGACGTTCTCCATTGGTTTCTTAACAGCTAGAAATGGCTGAACAATCCCTGTACCACCCACTTGAAGCTGTGGCCAAGATTTTAGCAGGTTTGGATGATCTCAGTATTCTAACAACATAATTAGCTAAGTGCCCAAAGAGGTATGTACAATGATGCTAGCCACCCCTTTATCATTTATACTAAAAGGACTGAGGCGGCAGGGGGTTGGCGCTTTGCCACAGCAGTTAAGGTGCCACATCCCATACTGGAGGACATGGGGTCAAGTCCCAGGTTTGCTCCCAGTCCAGCTTCCCACTCAGGCTCACACTGGGAGGCAGCAGCTGATGCCTTAAGTGGTTGGGTCTCTGCCATCCAGCTTCCTGCAGAACCTATCCCAACACCAAGCACGGCAGGGATTTGAGGAGCAACTCAATAAACAGGAGCATATTCTTTCCTTCTCTCTCTCAAATAACTTTTGAAGCAAAAAAAGACAAAACACCAAATGTCCATCACTAGAAAACAGTTAAACTACTGATTGGACATATAGTGAAAACATATACAACCTCAAAATGCTGATGCCTGAAATACACTTTAAATAAAACAGTGGGTTTTTCAAATTTCTGGACTTTTATTTTTATTGAAAATGCAGATTTGCAGACAGGAGGAGAAACAGACAGAAAGATCTTCCATCTGCTGGTTCACTCCCCAAGTAGCTACAATGACCAGAGGTGAGCCAATTCAAAGTCAGGAGCCAAGAGCTTCTTCTGGGTCTCCAATGCAGGTGCAGGGTCCCAAGACTTTGGGTCATCCTTTACTGCTTTCTCAGGCAACAAGTAAGGAGCTAGATGGAAATTGGAACATCTGGGGCAGGAACTGGTGTCCATATGGGATCCCGGTGCAGGGAAGACAAGGATAAAGCCATTGAGCCATTGCGCCAAGCTAAAACTGAACCATTTACACCAAACTTTAAAACAAATCTTATACAGCCATATTTTGACAATTTTTATTGGAAAGGCAGATCAAATTTACTGAGAGACAGAGAGACAGAAGGATCTTCCATTCACTGGTTTACTCCCCAAATGGTTGCAATAGTCACAGTGGAGCCAGTCCAAAGCCAGAAGCCAAGAACTTCTTTTGGGTCTCCAATGCAGGTACAGGATCCCAAAGTCTTGGGCCACCCGATAGTGCTTTCCCAGGCCACAAGTAGGGAGCTAGATGAGAAGTGGAGCAGCCAGGACTCAAACTGGTGTTCATATGTGACTCCAGTGTTTGCACAGTGAGGAGTCAGCCATTGAGCTGCTACACTGAACCCAAAATCATATTTTTGTTTTAAAGCAAAGCATGTGATGCAAAAATGAAAATGAAGGTCCAGCACGGTAGCCTAGTGGCTAACGTCCTCACCTTACATGTGCCAGGATCTTATATGGCCTCTGGTCCTAATCCCGGCAGCCCCACTTCCCATCCAGCTCCCTGCTTGTGGCCTGGGAAAGCAGTCAAGGATGGCCCAAACCCTTAGGACTCTGCATTTGTATGGGATACCCAAAGGAGGCTCCAAGCTCCTGGCTTTGGATCGGCGCCCCTTCAGCCATTGTGGCTGCTTGGGGAGTGAATCATCTTAAGAGATATTTCTGTCTGTTCTCCTCTCTGTATATCTGACTTTCCAATAAAAATAAAATAAATCTTTGAAAAAAGACTGAAGATGAGCTGGACTGCATTAATAAAATACAAACTGTGGTGTTTTCTGCTTAGTAAAATTAAAAGTGGTTCTGGCCCTCTTTGAATGATTTTCTGCTTGGCTGGAACCACTTTCAGTAGCAAACAATACCCTGCAACTCTCCCCAGGGAGGGGTGCAAGGGGAGCACGGAACGAGGTTCTTTCTTTTAAGAAGACAACAACAATACTCTGAGTATGCCCACAGTCAGGAGACAAGTTTCAGAGCTGGAGAGAGGTGACACTCTAAGCACATAATCCCAGACAGCCATGGTGGGTCAGCTCATTCATTACTTTCAAGGGACATCTTGTACTGAACAGTTCTCTGTTCCCCACACAGTTCCAGCCCTTCCAGATGAAATGACTGGGACACAACTGCCTGCCCTCAAGGGGTTTTTGCCTAATGGAAGGGGAGAACATATTTATCCAAGTCAATGGAAAGCACTCTGGGAGGGTAGTAGAAGGGCAAAGTGTAGCCTGAGCACAGGGAAAAGACAGACTCTATCTGGCTGGCAGAAGGGGAAGAGAAGAGCTGGTCAGAAAAACCTTAGGGTGAACCCATATGGGTCATGCAGAGGAGCTTTGAGAATGGTCACCCCAGCACATGAACAGATGCAGGTAGTTGGGGGCAGAGGTGGACTGAGTAACTTACACTTTTGGGGAAAGGAAATACAGGTGTAACATGGAGTAATGGATCTGGTGAGGCAGGTGAATGAGGGCAGAGGATGGAGGGCCCAAGTGCCCGACTGAAGCACTCAGGGTCCTCCCTGAGGCCACTGGGACTTCTGAAGGGTCTGGGATTTCCCTGTGATGGGGTCCTCCAGACAACAATGCAGGGCAACACCTGCAAGTGGATGTTCAAGTGCACTTTGTGAAGGGGTGGGGTGGGTGGAGGGCAGTTGGAGGGAACCAACCCCTGTGCTCAGCACTCTACCTGCATTACCTGCATTAGCCAGGTAAACCTCACAAGGTTAGGCAGTGGAGAGCAGTGCTGGCCCAGTTTCACCAGTGAGGAGTCTGGGACGGAGCGCCGTGCAGCAACTTGCCCTGGGCTCACACAGCTAGCAAGCAGCAGAGCCAGCAGTGCACCTTGGGCTGCGAAACTCACACCGAGACCTGGTGCTGGAGCCAAGCCATGATGGTCTTGAAACACCCTTTTCTTCTAAACACTCTATGATATTTCCAAATCATTACAAACTCAAGCAACTCAAACCCTACTACAAGGAACTTGAGGACGTGTGGCTTTTCAGGGAGAGGGGAGATTTCTCAGCTATAAAAACAAGGTTTAATGAAAAATAATCTGGGAGAAATAGGGTGAAATTGGATCTGTCTAGGGACTATATTTTAACTCAAGAGAAACCACTAGGGAACAGGTGGTTTTGTTGTTTGCTTTTTTAATAGGTAGATGCAGGTAAGAAATCTAAAGGGATCAAAGAGTGACCAGAGGTGGGGGCAGATTATCAGCTCTAAACAGAGAAGAGCTGAGGATGGAAAGCAGCACCATGAAGCTGGGCAGGTGGACCAGGCCAGCACAAGGAGGCAGAGGAAATCCACAGTGAAACTCAAGTCTGTGAAAGAAAGGAGATTTTGCATTCAGGGACAGACTGAATGCCAAGCAGGGGAAACAGGAATGCTCAACCACTGCAAGCAACCATACAACAACAGTAAGGAGACAAGCAGAAAAGGCAGCCGACCAAGAAGCCCGTCATTTATATGGGGAGCACACAAACACACACACACAATCTTCCACAGAGCAGGAACAACTAACATACTCTACAACTAAAGAGAAGGCCAGCTCTGCCTTCAGTGCCACACACCAGGTAAAAAGAGTTTCTTCTCCCAGCAGGAGAAGGGATAAACAAATGGCTCAGAAATGGGAAAGGTTTCAAGGGGGTTAGCCAGGAAAAGGTAGAGGGTTTTGAAAATGAAGGACATTGTAAGGCGGTTAGGCGACCTCGGGAGATAATTCACATCCATTGAGCATCTTCTCTCTTCTAGACACTATCCAACCACTTCATTCCACTTCAGCCTAATGAGTCCACCCTTACTGCCAGTTTGAAATGTGAGCAAACTGAGGTCCAGACACCCCAAAGAGGCTCACTCACTGCTGCCTAGCAAAACCACAATCAGTTTGGTCTGCCTCTTCCAGCTGCATCCACCTACCCTGAGCACTAACTGTGTGTTCACTGTGGATAGACAGTGGCCCCCAAAGATACTAGTGACACTATTACTCCCAATCATTCCAGGATTTCAAGCAGTATGGGTATGGTGCCAGCATTGTGATGGAGCATGCTAAGCCACTGCTTGCAATGCCAACATTCCATATCAGAGTGCAGTTGCTCAAGCCCCAGCTGCTCTGCTTCCCATCAGGCTTCCTACTACTGCTACCTGGGAAGGCATCAAAGGCCGAAGCGCTAGGGCCCTTGCCAGTTATATAGGAGACCAGGCTGAAGTTCCTTGCTGCTGATTTTAGTCTGGCCCACATATGGCTGCTGTGACCATTTGGGAAGTGAACAAGCAAAAAGATCATGCTCTCCCCGTCCCTTCAAATAAATATGTAATCTGAAAAAAAGAAAACATGTACTTAGAGAAACCATTAATCCAATTTCAGGGATAAACATCTCTGAATTCAGAGTACACAGGAGTGAAAGATTGTTGCATCTCAGCATATCTAGATTAGAATGCACTTAGACAAAGTAACCAACTGAACTTTTTTTCTTAAGATTGATATATTTGGGCCCAGCACAATGTCTAAGTGGCTAAATCCTTGCCTTGCATGCACAAGGATCCCATATGGGCATCAGTTTGTGTCTCAGCTGCTCCACTTCCCATCCAGTTCCCTGTTTGTGGCCTGGGAAAGCAGTTGAGGACGGCCCAACGCCTTGGGATTCTGCACCCATGTGGAGACTTGGAGGAAGCTCCTGGCTCCTGGCTTTGGGTTGGCTCAGCTCCAGCCATTGCAGCCACTTGGGGAATGAACAAGTGGACTGACAATCTTTTTGTCTCTCTGTAAATCTGCCTTTACAATAAAAATAAACACTTTCTTTAAGATTTATTTTTAATGGAAAGGCAGATATACAGAGAGGAGAGACACAAAGATCTTGCATCTGTTAGTTCATTCCCCAACTAGCCACAATGGTCAGATCTAAGCCAATCCAAAGCCAAGAGGCAGGAACTTCGGCCCTGTCTCCCACACGGGTGCAGGGTCCCAAGGCTTTGGGCCGTCCTTGACTGCTTTCTCGAGCCACAAGCAGGGAGCTAGATGGGAAGTGAATCCAGGACACAAACCAGTGCCCATATGGAATCCAGGTGCATGCAAGGCAAGGATTTAGCCACTGAGCCATTGTGCTGGGCCTCAATTGAACTATTCAAAACCCAAGTTTAAAACGTTGCTGCTCTGGGGAGCCAGTACAATGGCATATCAGGCTAATCCTCTGTCTGCAGCACCAGCATCCTATATGGGCACTGGGTTATGTCCTGGCTGCTCCACTTCCAATCTAGCTCCCTGCTTACGGCCTGAGAAAGCAGTGTAGGATAGCTCAAACCTTTGGAAGACCTGGAAGAAGTTCCTGGCTCCTGGCTTCAAATTGACTTGGTTCTGGCTATTGTGGCCATTTGGGGAGTAAACCACAGAATGGAAGATTGTTTCTCTCTCTGTCTCTCCTCTCTCTGTAAATATGCCTTTCAAAAAAAAGCATATAAATCTTTAAAATGCTACTGCTTTTATGTAGGATTGAAACTACAGTTTGGAAAACAATTTGGCACTTTCTTCTGGAATTAAACCTATTGTTACTATATAATCCAGCCAACCTATTTCAGGAGGTTTACTCAAGAGAAAGAAAAACTTTTCAAAATCCTACATGCAAAGGTTCAGACAACCTTATTCATAATAACCTCAAGTAGGAAACAACCCAAATGTCCTTCACCAAGGGAAAAGACAAAAGACAAAATAAAAAAAAAAAAAAACTAGGGCATGCAAACAATGGAATACTGTTAAGCAAAAAACAAAACAAAACAAAAATACACTATGGGATATATACAACATATTTAATCTGAAAGAATTAAGTCAAAGAACCTGGATTCAAAGAAGGTGCTTAACAGATTATTTTATTTCATGACAATGTTGGGAGAAAAAAGCTAAATAATAGAAAGAACAGAGAAGTGGTTGCCAGAGGGGTGACAAGAGAACTTTGGTAATTTCTTGGAGTACCTTGATTAGCAACTATGTGTCAGGCAGAGCATGGCCCCAAAAGATGGCCACAGCCTAACATCTAGAATCTGTGAATATGCAAGAGTGACTTGGCAGATGGAATAGTTGCTAATCGGCTCATCTTAATATAGAGAGACTATTCCAGATTATCCAGGGAGGCTCAGCAGAACCACAGATACCTTTCTAAGTGTTACAGGCAGAAAGGTTGGAAGCACGAATGGGCCTTGAGCCACCCTTGCTGGTTTTGAAGATGAAGGGCTCCAGCTGTTGGGGACCCAAGAGCAGCCTTTAAAATTAGAGGACAATCGCCAATGACAGCACAGAACAAGGACTTCAGTGCCAGGAACTGAGTTCTGTCTCCAATCTGAATGAAAAAAAGAAAAATGGACTTCCCCATGCTTCCAGAATGAAGTTCTCTCCAGAAAAGAACACAAGCTGACCAACACTCTCATTTTTGGCCTTGTGGCCCTTTGAACAGAAAAACCAACCATCCTGCAGGGCTTCTTTCCGGCCTATAGGATCTGTGAGATCACAAATTTGAGCTTTTGTAAGTCTTACCCTTCATGGAAATTTGTTATGACAGCAACAGAAAACTAACCAAGCATAGTCAGAAAACTCCACATTTGCCAAAACGATGGCCTACACAGCAAAAAGATGCGATTACTGTCTATCAATTTTAAACAAGTTTTTAAGTGTTCTTCCTTTGAAAGGCTGTAACTACTGGGGACAAAAAGGAAATTCCAGGATGTAGCTCTACATTCTCACTTCTTCAGACCTCAACCTCAAAAACATCAAGGCAAACTTACATTTGGTCTCCATCCCAGTCCCTGCCTTCCTTGCCATCTTCTGTAGACCCCTAGTACAATCCAAGCCAAGGATACTTTCCAGCACCTGAGATGCTCAGAATCTATGGCTGAAGTTTTATCTCTGGCTCTGACAGGTCTGAACTATCACTGTATTGGCAGGAAGCACAAGTCTTTACAATACCTGCCTTCCTAGCACTGCAAACCAGAGAAAAGCTCAACAAAGGGAAAGTGAAGTGTGAAAGTTTCCCTCAAAGAACTTTGTTGGGAACCGGCCAAGTCAGGCAGTTTCCATCCATACAGATGCTTCAACACCAACTGCAGGGCCCACGGTAATGGATGACTCGCCAGGATTCCAGCAGCTAATGGAATAATCTCCAGGAAATGTCATAAATCCAGTTGTTATCTCTGAAGAACCAATGTGCAGCAGGAGGCAGCCCATCTTGGACTCACGAGCTCATCCCCCTCTCACTTCTAGCTCAGCACCAGTAACGTTAGCTCAGCTGAATGCAGATCTTTCCCAATTCTCCTATGCCATGCTAAGCACAGTGCATGATAGATTTCCAGGCCTGTTCTCAAAAGAATAGTGCTCCTCTCTAAAAAAAAAAAAAAGAAAAAAATTAACTACCCCCCCCACATAAGCCAAGTAATAGGTTAAATACGGCAAGTAAAAAGGTCACGAATTAACAAAGAGATCAAATCAGTTCTTTCTAAGTGCCTTCCACAGACAAGGTCCTAGAATGTACAAAGGAGTAAACAATGGGTGCTCCTTGTCTCTATACCTGGATGGCAATGGCATTAAGTACAAAACCCAAACCAATGACAGTGTAAGGCCAAACAATTACAAGATCACATACAGGACAAATGTTAAGCAGTTGCTAGGGTAGTCAGGGAAAGAAGGCATGGGAGCTGAGGGGAAAAAAAACAAACAAAAACAAAACAAAACAAACAAAAAAACCAGAAGGGGTCCTTGTAGTAGCACGGCAGGTTAATTTGCCATTTGTAATAGTGGCAGCCCTACTGAAGCACCGTTCAAGCCCCAGCTACCCTGCAACAGATCAAACATCCTGCTAAAGCAGTGGAAGATGGAGTTCTCGGGCCTCTGCAATTCACAAGGCAGACGATCACACAGTTCTTGACTCCTGGCTTTGGCCTGGCTCAGACCTGGCAGTTGTGGTCATTTGGGGAATGAAATAGTGGATGAAAGATCTCTTTCTCTCAGCCTCTCCCTGTGTCTCAGTTACTCCTGCTTTTCAAAGAAATACATGCTTTTCAAAAGTTCCGGAATGGTGAAGATGATGCCTCACAGACATTCCTTTAAAAGAGAAGCTTCCCTATAAAATCTCTCTCAACCTAGACTTCGTAAGAATTAAACTATACTTTAAAGAAAATAGGACCTTCACTCCAAACACACAATTTCTGAATTTGGACTAGCAACTCTACTGCAATACACTCTTATTACTATTTGCTTATTTATTTATTTATTTGAAAGGCAAAGTGAAAGGGAAAGAAAAAGAGGAAAAGAGAGATCTTCCTTCCATCTGGCTCACTCCCCAAATGTCCACAACAGCCAGGTCTGGGACCAGGCAAAAGCCAGTAATCAGGAACTCCATCCAGATCCCCCATATGCCCGTGGACCATCTGCTGCTGCTTTCCCAGGTGCATCAGCAGGGAGCTGGATCAGAAGCACAGAAGCTGAACTCCAATCAGCAACTCAGTATGCAGTGCCTGCATAACCCTTGCACTGTAGTACTACATCCATGAAATTCATTCTTGACTGGTCTTGGCTGTGAGTGAAGGTGACTGGCATTTCTGGATAGTTCTGAGCTTCTCCAGTCTGTGAACCATGAATAAAACCTGACCTGGGTTACCAGGCAACAGTTCTGCATTTGCCCTAGTACTTGACAATCCAAGTTCCATTACCTTTTCACATCTCAGTCTTCTGCTCTGTGCACACACTCACCAAAAGATGCGCAACAGCATGTCCATAGCCACACTATTCCTATTAGTCCCAAGCTGGAAACTCTCCAAATATCCAGCAACAGTTAACAGACACATGAATTGTAATACAGTCTAATAATGCAACATGGTGCAACAATGGGGCTGACCCCCACACATACAGCTTGTGCATCACAAGAAACACACAAAAGAGAGCATGCTGTATATGTTCATACATAGAAAGTTAAACAAACAAAAAAAACAAGCAAAGTCAAAATAATAGTTACCCTTGATGGGAGGTGGTTAGCGAGCGGAAGGAACACTAGTGGGACTTCTGAAGTGCTGAAAATGTTACAAGGAGCAGCCACTTTGGGAAGTCCTAACACCATATATTTTGTAACTTTCTTCCATATGAATACTTAATTTCAATGAAAAGTTGACCTTAAAAAAATCCTGAGATCTGCCTGTTGTATTCAAACAGCATAGCAGGGATGAGAAAGACCACTTCACAGTTGGAGAGTAACGCATGTATTTTATATGTTGTCTTGGTTTTATCAATAGCATATACATTTAGATGGAGAAATCATATTTGTAGTACTACAGCACTTGAGAAAGAGAACTAGAAATTAGAATCTCTGTTTTGTACACAGATTAAAGATGACATATTATTTCACTTTGTTGGTCCTGGGGATGGTGCGGGGAGAGAGTTGCTAAAGGGAAAAAGGAATAACCAGAAGAGGAAAGGGGTTTGGGAGAGGAAGTAGAAAAAGAACTTCAAGTTCTGCTTTGAAACATCTAGGGGGGGAAAACAGGGTCACCAGAATTTATTCTAGTGCTACACAGACATTTGTTAGAAAATTGTTACAAGCCAGGGGGGCAGGGACTAGCTGTCCCCAGGAACTCCCACTATCTAGCCCACAGGCTAGCTTAAGAACAACAGATAAGGCTGCAGGGAGGTCCTGGCAGAGAGCTGGACCCCAAGCAAGCCACACTGGGACTGCACACAGACATGCCATCAGTCCACGCTGCCTCTGACTGTATGGTCTCCCTTCTCATCAACAACTGTACCACACATCGCCTGCGCAAGTCAACAGGAGCAGAACAAAACCTTCACAGGTCGGCTGTCAGAAGGAACCCAGCCTTTGGAGGTCACTGTCTCCTGATAAATGTGAAAATCCAGAGAATGTGTCCTAACGGGAGCTACCTTTATACTGAGATACTGGCTACCCCTTGCACCTGCCATTCCCCAAAGACCCTGCTCAGGGATTGCATCAGGGACAACCTTGACACAGATGCTGGGCGTTGGCTTCTGAAGCTGGATTGGAGAAACACTGGGAGGACCCTGGAGATACCTTCGGAAAAGTCACCTGTCAATCACTTGACCTAAATACACCAGCCACTGGGAGAATGGGGGGGAAGGGGGCTGGTCGGAGCATGCTCAGTGATTGGGATGACATCACTTAATCAATGCTGAGGAGGGAAGGCTGCAGGAGCAGCCTAGAGCTGGCTGCCAAGAACGTGTCAGCGGGACGGAGGCTTCCATTAATGGGTCCCTCCCTACGCCGCCTGCATACAAAGGGCACCATCAGCCCCACTCGCCAGCGGACTGGGGGCAGGGCTGGCCGATTTCACGGACAGAGCCCTTTAAGAACTGAAACCCACTGGAGCTCCCTCCCCCACCCACTGCAGCTGAGAGGGAGCAGAGAGGGGAGAGGAGAAAGTGGGGATGGGGGATCCAGAAGGAGGGAGCCCCAAGCCACAAAAAAGTAACTTCTGCTCTGCGCACAGAGGGGCTTCTTGGCCGTAATCTGAAGCCCCCCCCCCCCCCCCCCCGCGCGTGCCCCATGGATGCGGCCGCAGTTTCCTCCCCAAGCCCCGTGAAGCACATCCCAGGGTCTGAGGTTACCAGGTGGGGGACATGTCCCAGGGGTCAGGGGGGCCAATCCCGGCTCCACAAGCGGGACAGCCTGGGTGACAGCAAGGTGGAGACGTACCAGGCCTCCTCCAGGGAACACCTCAGCCACCAGTGCCACCCTCCCACCCCCGCCCCGGTCCCCAACTCCAGCGGATGAGTGAGGAGCAAGGTGAAACCCACGGAGGGAGAGGCCGAACCAGGGATGTATCTTCCGAAGCATTTTTCCCCCTCGCCTGAGGGCGAGAGAAGAGGCCAAGTGCCCCACGAATTGTACTGCAGCCTAAACGCCTCCGCAGGGCTCACAGCTTTGGAGAAGGAAGGGGAACCCTGAACACCTATTCACGCGGCATGGAGAGTGTAGGAAACAATAAGCCCACCTGGGCCCCCACCCCACGAACAATGGCGACGCCGAGCTCTGTCTCGCTCCCACCTCCACCCCCGCTGGCCGAGGCCCGCCCCACCACCCGAGGGGTAACGCCAGGGCGCGGGGTGAGGGGTCCCCATCCTGCCCACCGGGAGGACGGACCCAGCGGCGGCTGAACCCCTCGGCCTTGTCCAAACTGTCGGGGTGCCAGGCAAGCCAGCGAGAAGCAGGAGTGGGGGGCCAGACGCTCTGCTACTTACCCCTATCACCACGGTCTCGTCGCCTTTGAATTTGGGGATGAATTTGTCCCCGCGGAGGATCTCTGCCTCGTTGAGGGGCCGGAACCGGCACATCACTTTGATGCTGCATTCGGCTGGATCCGCCATCGCGGCCGACTGCAGGGAGGGGACACGGGGATGGGTGGGGGGCCGGCTGGGCGCTGCTGGGTGGGAGGAGGCCGCGACCGCACCGCCCGCAGCTCGGCCGCCTCCTGCAGCCTCGCACGGCGCCTCTCAGCAGGTCATCGCGAACTCGGCCGGCCGGCCAGCTCCAGCCGCTCCGAGCCCGGGAAGGTGGGCAGCCCCCCACCCGGCCTCCGGCCCCGCCGGCTGCAGACCGCGCTCTGCCAGGCCCTGCACCCCCGGCCCACCTGCCCACGAACGCGGCGGGCCACAGAGGCGAAGCGCGAGGAGCGAGCCTCGCCCGGCTCAGAGCTGCCCGGCTCCTGCGCGCCCAGCCATCCTGCATCAGCACCAGCGCGCTCCGCCGCCCCGGCCGCCCCTCCTCTCCGCCCCGCGGCCCGCCCCGGGGCCGTGACGTCAGGGTGGGAGGCAGTGCGTGCCGGGACTTGTAGTCACTTCAGCTGCAGGTGGAAAGACCCAAGATGCTTGGAACTTGGCTTTCCTCGGGTCACTGGGAAGAACTTCCAACAGCCTACAAGCCTGCTTGGGGTTCCTAAGCCGAAAAAGGATGGAAATCATATCCAGTATTTCGGGTCCAAATCTCTAGATTTGGACCATCTCCTGATATGTTTTCCTGATCCCAAAGGAGAATTGCATCTTATTATAGATTCTGGGTGTTTTTCCCAGTGTGTAAGAGTTGCGAGGAAAGTCAAGGTTAGGGAAGGTAAAATCCACAGGATTAAATGCCTATGCATAGGTAACAGTTTGTAGCATCTTTTGGGTCAAGGACCTCTTTACAATCTGAGAAATACCAACTTGCAGGGACATGTAGCTTCCATGTCCACCTCTTTTTTTTTTTTAAGATTTATTTATTTCTATTGTAAAGGAAAATATATAGAGAGGAGGACAGACAGAGAGGAAGATCTTCCATCCGATGACTCATGCCCCAAGTGACTGCAACGGCCAGAGCTGGGCCAATCCGAAGCCAGGAGCCAGGAGCTTCCTCCAGGTCTCCCATGTGGGTACAAGATCCCAAGGCTTTGGGCCATCCTCATCTGCTTTCCCATGCCACAAGCAGGGAGCTAGATAGGAAGCGGGGCTGCCCAGATTAGAACTGCTGTCCATATGGGATCCTGGTGCGTTCAAGGTGAGGATTTTAGGCAACAGGCTACTGCGCCGGGCCCTGGTCCACCTCTTGACCCATCACTTTCTACTCCATGGAGCCTATTTGCTCTCCTGGACTCACCATCACCCTTGTCTAATAGATAAGTATCAGGGCTGTTAGAGTAAGAAGTGATAGAAGGCCAACGGGAGCCACTGGGACAAAGAATCTATGAGGGGAATTCAGATTGATCTTGCTTATTCGAAAAGTGATGGAATGACTGAGCCAGGGAAATGGCTGGCTACCAAGACACCGTTCACTCTCCCTGGAAGCCTCTTTGCATTTTGGCCACATTTTTTCCCTAGGCCATTCCTCCACCCATCAAGACTCCCAGCTTGCCAACAACCCCTAGGTGCCATTCTCCAATGTCTACCAACTGATAAGGATAAATGCTCACAGGTGTTGGTTTGATGAACCCTAGGGAAAGTCCATGGTTGGCCTGGGGCAGGTTAGTGTCTACCCCTACACTAATCACCCACACCCAGAGACTGTAGGACCAAGGAGGCATTCCTTGTTGGAAAAATTCCCTAATGAAGAGGAACGAATGCTATTTCCAAAAGAAGGTGACTGGGCTGTGCTGGCAGAGCAGTTAGAGTCCCCTTTTCCTCGAAGGCTTAGTTCAACTAACCAAAGTCTTCTACCTCAGGAAGACTTTCCCAACTCAAAGATTTATTTATTTTTTATTGGAAAGAAAGATATACAGAGAGGAAGACAGAGAAGATCTTCCATCCAAATGATTCACTCTCCAAGTGACTGCAACAGCTGGTGCTGTGCCAATCCGAAGCCAGGAGCCAGGAACCTCCTCCAGGTCTCCCATATGGGTGCAGGGTCCCAAGGTTTTGGGCCGTCCTCCGCTGCTTTCCCATGCCACAAGCAGGGTGCTGGATGGGAAGTGGGGCTGCCAGGATTAGAAACGGCACCCATATGGGATCCTGGCGTGTTCAAGGCAAGGACTTTAGTTGCTAGGCCACCATGCCGGGCTCTCCCGACTCATTTATACACCCAAGGCCACTGGCCCTCCTTGAAGTGCCCAGAATGCACTGTGCCTGTCTCTGTCACTGCATGTGGGCAGTGATATATGCCTATCTTTTATGCTGCCAGCATGTAATACATCCTAGCTAGCATACTGACTGGCTATGAGTTCCACCCCAGGCAGAAGCTGGACCTGTAGATGAATGCAAGTTTTGCCACTTACTAAATACATGATCTGTAGCAAGGTTTATAATTTCCTTAAGATTCCATTTTCCTTTTTCTGTCATTGAAATAACACTCTCATTTCAGAGGTTTTGAGGCAATCAAAATAAATAATGCTTTGAAAACACTACACATGATGCTCTGCATATACATGGCCTAAGTTCTTCAGTGGTAGGTAGCATTACTAAATGCTAAACAAATGATCATACACAACTTTTGTTAATATGAGGAACATATGTGTTGCCTAAATCTAGGCATAACTGGAGATGCAATTTCCCTGCCCAGGTGAGAATATAGACCTTTCAAAATTCACTTTTGTGAGCCACTGACAGCATTGTCAGTTTGATGTCCTCTCCTGAGATACAAGGAAAGCATGGGAAGGGAGGCCAAAGTACCATTTTCATATCTGTTTTTACATTAAATACACCTATTTCCCTCTGGCCATCATGATCATTCTCATAATACTGAAAAGGACAAGGGCAGCCTCTGCTTCGCAGTGCCTGGAGTCACTGCTATAGGACAGGCCTAGAACCTCACACACATCAGCAGCGTATCTGAAGAGTTCAGAGCCATGGACAATCACCATGTGCAGAGAACTCCCTATGGATCAATGATCTTCATTGTTCCGTCTGTCCGTCAACCACTGACTAAGCAGATGACATTTGCTCTCACTCTACGAATTTAGATTGGGTGAACCTTTTTCTGGAGGCTGACCATACCCTCCTCCCTACATTCAGGCAAATGTGCAGAATTACTTGCTACTTTCAAATGACTTAGAAACAAGCCAGAGTACAGTAAGTGCTCAGGGTTCAAAAAAAGCTTTAAAGGGACACCTAAGATAGGCAACAAAAGAAAAAGCAGATCAACCTAACTGCATTAAGATGTATAACTTCGGGCCTGGCATGGTGGCCTAGTGGCTAAAGTCCTTGCCTTGAACGCCCCGGGATCCCATATGGGCACCGGTTCTAATCCTGCCAGCTCCACTGCCCATCCAGCTCCCTGCCTGTGGCCCGGGAAAGCAGTGGAGGACAGCCCAAAGCTTTTGGGACCCTGCACCTGAGTGGGATACCCAGAAGTTCCTGGTTCCCGGCTTTGGATCAGCATAGCATCGGCCGTTGCACTCACTTGGGGAGTGAATCATCGGCTGGAAGATCTTCCTCTCTGTCTCTCCTCCTCTCTGTATATTTGACTTTCCAATAAATAAATAAAATCTTAAAAAAAAAAAAAAGACGTACAACTTCTCTTTATTAAAGGATGCTGTTAAGAAGTAGAAAGAATGGGAGAAAAAATTTCTCAATTATATTTCTCATCAGGCATTGGTATACAGAAAATATACAAAGAACTCCTGCAATTCATAACACCACCAAAAAAAGCAACCTTATTTTTAAAAAATGGGTGAAGAATTTGAATAGATGTCTTTCCAAAGAAGATAAACAAACAAACAAACAAAAAATGGCCAATAAGCACATGACAAGATTGCCAAAATCCCTAACCTTTAAGGAAATGTGAGTCAAAATTAGAGAGAAATACCATTGGATGGCCACTATGAAGGAGAAAAAAAGCAAAAATAAACAGACAACATACATGAGATAACGAGTGTGAAAAAGAATTTGAAAAATTGAAACAATTGTGAACCATTTATGGGAACTTAAAGGTGATGTAGCTACATGGGAAAAATGTATGAGTTCTTAAAAAAAAATGTTTTTTTAAATGCCATACAACCTAGCAGTTCCACATCTAGTTGTACACCCCCAAGAACTAAGGTCAGGTACTCAAACAAACTTGCACCCAGTGTTGACAGCAGTAACTCAAATGCCCATCAGCTGATACACACATGCACAGTAGGGGCCTGGTACATTGGCCTAACTGGATAATCTGCCACCTCCAAGTGCCAGGATCCCATTTGAGTGGCAGCTTGTGCCCCAGTTGCTCCACTCCCCATCCAGCTCCCTGACTGTGGCCTGGGAAAGCAGTGGATAGAAAATCTTTCTCTCTGTCTCTCCTTCTCTCTGTAAATCTATCTTTCCAATGAAAATAAGTAAATCTTTCTATTAAAAAAAAAGTACAATGTACAGACAATGAAGTTTTACTTCGCTTTAAAAAGAAAAGTGATTTTGACATATTAACACATGGATCAAGCTTGAGGACATTATGCACTGTGAAATAAGTCAACAAATGACAAACACCACGAGTTCCCACTGATATGGATACCATTGTTGGGATATGGATTATGTTCCCCAGCAATTCGTGCATTGAAAGCTTGGTTCTCAGTGTGATGATGTTAAGAGCTGATTGCGGGGAAGAGGGGTCAGCAAAATTACTCAATTGGCCAATCCTCCGCCTGTAAGCATCAGCATCATGTAAGGGCACTGTCATGACCCCGGCTGCTCCACTTCCCATCAAGCTCTCTGTTTGTGGTGTGGGAACACAGCAAAGGATGCAAACGATGATCCAAAGCCTTGAAACCTACATGGGAGACATGGAAAAACCTCCTGACTCCTAGTTTCAGATGGGTTCAACATCGGCCATTGTAGCTATTTGGCAAGTGAACCAGAAGATGTAAGATTTTTGTCTCTGTAAATCTGCTTTTCCAATAAAAAGAGGGATGTTACAGAAGAAGTGATGAGACTGACTCCTCTGCTCCCTCTGATTTCTGTTGTGCCATGTGACTGCTCCCTACCGCATTCACTCCCTCTCTGATGAATCCATTGCAGTATGGTGTGGCCATGGCCCTCATGAGAGCCAAGGATACGCTTTTACCCTCCAAAGCTGTGTGCTTAACTTCTTTTCTATATACATTATCCAGGCTTCAACATTTTCTCTATAATATGCAAAATAGTTTAATACAACAGGGTACCTAGAGTACTCAAGTTCATAGACATGGGGAGTAGAACAGTGGTTGCCACGGACCTGTATGGGGACCAGTTCACATCCAGCTGCTCCACTTCCCATCCAGCTTCCTGCTTGTGATCTGAGAAAGTAGTAGAAGATGGCCAGGGTCCTTGGGACCCTGTACCTGTTTGGGAGACCTACAGGGCCTTCTGGATCCTGGCTTTAGATCAGCTCAGCTCTGGCTGTTGAGGTCATTAGGACAGTGAGCCTGTGAGTAGAAGATTGTCCTCTCTGTTGCTCCTCCTCTCTGTAAATATGCCTTTCCAATGAAAAGAAATTGCTTTTTGGGCCTGCACGGTGACCCAGTGGCTAAAGTCCTCGCCTTGAATGCAGTGGGATCCCATAAGGGCATGGGTTCTAATTCCGGCAGTCCCAGTTTCCATCCAGCTCCCTGCTTGTGGCCTGGGAAAGCAGTCAAGGACAGCCCAAATCCTTGGGACTCTGCACATGTGTGAAAGACCCAGAAGAGGCTCCAGATTCCTGGCTTTGGATTGGTGCAGTTCCAGCCATTGCAGCTGCTTGGGGAGTGAATCATTGGACGGAAGATCTTCCTCTCTGTCTGTCCTCCTCTCTGTATATCTCCCTTTCCAATAAAAATAAATGTTTTTCTTAAAGTAAATAAATAGATAGATCTTTAAAAAGTAAATAAAAATTATAAAATGAAATATTATCACCCATCTTCTCCCTCCCTGACTTAGAGATGACAGTCAACTTTTGATGGAGATACAAATTTTAGGCTGAACTTGAAGCTGAGGGCCACAAAGCCCAGAGCCTGGAAACCTGGGGCCTTACATGATGGAGCCCTGGGATCCAGCAAATTCAAAGCCTGCCTTCTTCTGGGCTTCTTTTCCAGGAGCCAACAATGAGCTATTCTGACTTTCTGTCCCTTCTACCTGGGGAGTCCTAATTGTGGCAAGAGGATATTTACAAAGCAGGACAGCAAGAGCCATAGAATGGAGTCGCAGATGAATTTTTTATGTCCAAGGACAGTAAGGAAATCTAAGTGAGCATAGCAAAGTTAGAGATTGCATGAAAAGGCCACTAGGAAGGGCAGGTGTCTGGCACGGTGGGGAAGACACCGCTTGGGATGCTCACATCCTCTAATGGGAGTGCCTGGGTTCAAGTCTGAGTTTCACTTTCTGTTCCAACCCTCTGCTATTGTGTGATATAAGAAATGGCAAGTGATGTCACAAGTGGGAGAACTGGATGGAGTGCTAAGCCTATGACCTTGACACGGGCTGGTCGCAGTTATTGCAGGCATTTGAGGAATTCATCAGTGGATGATGGGTTCGCTTTCTCTCCTTCTCTCTGCATTTCAAATAAAATTAATAGAAATGGCTAGAACAGGAAACTCTATGTTAATGTGCATTTTACCACTATAAAAACAGTAGAGAAGCAGGCATTTCACTTAATGGTTAAGCAACTATCCAGGTCCCATATGGGAGTCCCTAAGTTCGAGTCCAGTCGCTAGCTCCCAAGTCTGTTCCCTGCTAATGCAAAGCCTAGGAGACAGCAGGTGATCTTCAAGTACTTGGGCCTCTGCTATACATATGGAAGCCATGGACTGAGTTTCCAGCTCGTAGCTTCATCCTGGCGCAGTCCTGGCCATTACAAGCAGACACATCAGTGAATGGAAGCTCTCTGTCTATCTCTGTATGTGCCTTTCTGCCTCTCAAAGCAAAATAGAGTTTTTATAAAAGTCTTCCTAAACAGCCTACCCCGTGGCATTCTCTCCCTTCTCCAGTTGTAGGTCCCTCCAATTTGGTACAAAATCTTGTGCAGCTTAAAGTAGCGTTCATATTGTTGTTTCTATTAGTTTCTAGTTCTCACTTGACAGTATTTTTCTTTATGCTAAATATTTTCTGAGGATGTCATGTCCCTTTTTCTATGTCATAGAAACATGTATCACTTGTGTGTCTAATAAATATTTTCTGACCTATTTCATCCATGCCCATCACTATCAAGGACAGATTAATGAATGCTTTAAACTGAAAGGAGTAAGTTGGCATTCTTCATGGGTGGAAAGAACACTGGGTTTAGGATCCTTTGTTTTGCATTCCAGAGCTGCTGTTAACAAACTCTGCAGCTTTGGGAAGTGTATTCAACTTCTCTCAATATTATTTTGCCTCATCTGTTGAAATGAGGCCAAAAACAGTATCTGGTCTGGATCTATGGGAAATGTAAGAGAAACATTTGAGAAACTTCTTTGGAAATAAAGTCAAGAAGAGGCAGAGCAGTGATTAGGGAAATCGCCCCAAAAATTATGCAGAGAAGAAAAGACCTGTTGTTCATACAAGTTGCATTATTATTTCATGGTTACTATAATGCCAAGCACAACATCACACCTCAATAAATGCCTTTCATGCTTGCATTCATCGTCCTTTTCTTCCAATGAACATGGATTTTCATGTCATTGAAAAAGTCCCTCTATTCTGACGTTTGCTCTGCCTCCCAATGCCTTCCTACACCTCTCCTTCCTGACCCAACAAGGCCTCTGTGCCTCAAGGGCTTGCAGGTCATTGAGAGTGGTTCATCACCGACCCTGGTGAAGATCTAGATGCCAAGGACCTCAGCAACTAGTGCTGGGTGGCGGCCTGTGACAGACTGGAGTTGCTGGTCACAGGGTCCTCCTACCAGCTACTCTCAGGTGGCTCTGGCCTCCACTGTGGAAATGAAACTGAAAAAGGAGAGCGGGGCCCACTCTGGTGACAATCAAGTCTCATTTGGACCTACTTGAGCCTGGTAGAAATCAAGACCAAAGCCCAGGAATTTTTTTTCATCAGAATCATTTTCCCAGCACTCTGTGTCCCTTTATTCAGCCCACTCCTAGAGAGCGGTTTCAGTCTCTACCACTGGTAAGAAGTGTAAATTGAAGCAATTATCTGGATTGTTCAAGGAAAAAAGCCTCAGAAATTCTTCTGCCTGAGTGATCTAGGTAATTGCTCCAATTTTCACATCAGCTCCCCATCTCTTCTCTCTTCAGCAGTCACTGGGGGTAGCCATTTAACTCGAATCCTGGGGTCTGCAGGTTACTGGTGCAGGTCTAATCATTCCTGATTGCCCAGGCTCAGCTCCATCCTTATGGGCGCGCGCACACACACACACACACACACACACACACACACACACGAAAGAAACAAAGAAAGAGAGAGAGAGAGAGAGAGAGAGAGAGAAACTGACCCCAGTAAAGATTAAAAACCAAATGAACAGATGAAATTATTTCAAAGATGTGGAAAAAAAAATAACCGGTTGCCATGGCATAGAGCGTCTGTGTGTCTTTGAGAATTTGTCGCATGGTTCAAGATGTACAGGGAAGCAACGCAGTGGGGATGCAGCAAAGTCTCTTCAGAGTGGTATTAGCAGCTAGCAGGAGAAAGTCCCTCTCTTCCAGGACAGCTTTAGTATTGACTGAGAGTCATTTGATTAGATAAAACCCCGAACAAAACCTGCAGGAAAATCATTCATAGCTCTGGATGAGGAAAACAACGAACTGCTGAAGCTTAAGCAGTAAGGGAAAGGAGAGAGGAAAGCCAGGCTCTGCGTGCTGGGGGAGCACAAGGGAAACCTGCAACTAAGCCGTGGCAGTCATGGCATCAGGCCTGCTGAGGAGCTGAGAAGAAAAAAGCAAATGTGACTGGGACCCCTGTCCATCTCAGGGCTGACCTAGTCCAAACCCAGGTACCCTGCCTGTCTCTGTTTCCTTGTCTTGCAGAAACTGTGTCTGTAAGAAATTGTGCTCACCAATCACAGTTGTCAAAAGTATTCCCCTTAACTAAGTGGATGAGGAAGGGGATGGCCAGGTCCCAGGAAAAGTCCCAGGAAAGGATGGAGGAAGCCCTGGGAAAACCACTGCACTACTCTTGGTGAAACTTGGGGAGTTGTGCAGGCCCTGAGGGGCCCTGATCCTTCCCTCTGTGGAACTGCCAGGACAGCAATATTCACTACTTCAGATTCAGTTCCCTTTTGAGTCAAGTGCCTTCACTTTCTGTTCCACCCTGCCAACTTTCCCACCCCTCCTCCCTCTACCCCACACACAAATTATTTAATGTTCAGACCCAGCCAGCCTGCCACCAGCAGAAGCTTCTGCTGCAGAGGCCAGCCACTCTGTGCACAGCTCAGGACTCTGAGTGTGGCTCTGTTGTTTCCTTATATTGCCTGTTTTCTTTGGAGGAGACAGAACAATTGAATCACCATGCCATTAACTGGATAAGACACTCTGACCCAGAAGAGATAGATTTGGGCTGATACTTACAAAAAGCTAACCCTGTCATCAGGACTGAAGCTTCCAGACTCTGCTGGCCTAAGCACATAGTTGTGGGCAGGGTGACAGCTTGAGCCCATTTGGTGAATGATTCCCCAGCCCAATCTGAAGAACTTCTTACTCCTACAAAACACACATTGGCAACGTTTGCCTTCCTAATTCTGATTAATGAAAGCTAACAGTTGTGCTGTTTCTTTGTCTACTTTTACTGGCACTTATTTGGCTACCTTAACAAAATGAATGCTAGCAGTAGCCTCCAAACATAAATCCTAGGTTCTGCTTTACTCTCATTAATCTGTACTATAAACACTTAGATCTTTTTAAGACTTTTTTTATTTTTATTTGAAATACTGAGTTATAAGGGGGAGGTGGGGAGACACAAAAGAGAGAGGGAGAAATACAGAAAGAGATCTTCTCTCTATAGATATACATATATATACACATATATATCTGATTATAAATGGATACACATAGCTATGTAGCAAATATATTAATTAGTGCCCAGCAAGGTGGCCTAGCAGCTAAAGTCCTCACCTTGAATGCACCGGGATCCCATATGGGAGCCAGTTCTAATCCCAGCAGCCACAGTTCCCATCCGGCTCCCTGCTTGTGGCCAGGGAAAGCAGTTGAGGACAGCCCAAAGTCTTGGGACTCTGCATCCGCGTGGGAGACCTGGAAGAAGCTCCTGGCTCCTGGCTTCAGATTGGCACAGCATCGGCCATTGTAGTCACTTAGGGAGTGAATCAATGGACAGAAGATCTTCCTCTCTGTCCTCCTCTCTGTATATCTGACTTTACAGTAAAAATAAATAAGTCTTTAAAAAAGAAATTATATTAACTAGATAGCATTATTCCAGTTTCAAAAAATGCCTTTAGGTGATTATTCATTTGTTCCGTATGTGTCTATAAAATGTCTACTAGGTGCTGGACACTCTCCTAGGTGCTAGGAATGCCACAATAAGACAGATGTGGTCTATCCAAGCCCTCATGGGGCTTGCATTCCTCTTGAGAGGTGAACAATAAGCAAATATGTATATACCATAAAATGCCAAGCAGCAATAAGTGCCATGAAAAAAAAGGAAAAAAAATCTAAAAAGTTTGAGAAGGATGAGGGGGTCCAGTTCTATTCAAGAGATCAAGAATTAAAACGAATTTAGAGAATGCTTCAGTCCTTAAACTTGGGCAGAAGAAATTTAAGATAAAATATACACATACATACACTAATAAATAAATAAATAAAAAGAAAACAGAAAAGGAGAAAGGATTTTAGGAGTATAATAAATAATCTAAAACTCAGTGGTCTCAAACAATTGGTACATATTATTTCTTACCAGTTCATGGCTCAGCTGAGCAGTCCTGCTAAGAGGCCAAGTCTAGCTGACGTTGACTGCTCACACTACTTCTGGCTGGTCATGGCCCTTCTCCCCATGTCGTAACCTCATCACTCTGTGAGTCTAGCCCAGGCACGTACTCACAGTGAAGCAGAGGTACGAGAGTGAGCAAGCCCAGTGGTCAGAGACCAAGTGGAAATGTATGTATGCCCTTCACAGTTCTGCTCACCTTGAGTCTAACCCTGACCAAATAAACTAGTATGGCTGAGTGCAGTCAGTGGGAACTGGAGAGTCTGGCTATGGCTGAGTGCAGCTCTGAAGATGGCCTAGCCCCCACTCAACAACCAGCCCCAGTTTACAGTCTGGAAGCTCTCATCCTCATTATGTGTGAATGTGGAGATTGAGTCTCTTGGAGATAACTCGGGCTAAATGCATTCATAAGGTGAAGCCCTAATTCGCTAGGATTGTGACTTTATGAAAAGATGAACGATATCCCACCACTGTCACTACATGAGAAGATGGCCATTCATGAACGTAAGAGAGCTCCCCTCAGAAACTGTACTGACGCCTTGATCTTGGACTCGCAGCTTCCAGAACAGGCAGAAAATAGATTTGTGCTGTCGAAACCCACAGAATCAGAAGCATTTTGTTATGGCAAATTGAGCAGCCTGGGACAGGAGTGGACACATGAAGCCCATGGCTGGAGGCATTTGTGTCACTGTCACCACACAAAGGAAAGAGGACTGAGGAAGGGAATGGGGGAAGGAGGAGGGAAACAAGGAAGAAAGGGAGAGAAGCAAGGACTGGGGTAAGGGGAGAGTTGAATTGATTTTTAAAAGGTGACTAGTTAAAGAGATGAGTAAATTCCACCTGGTTTTATCTGAAAGTAGGCCATGTGCTGTGTGACTTACCTGCAGCCTCCATCTGTGACGAGAGGCAGCCAGAAGCAGGACACTGGGGTGAGGGAGAAAGCACGTGCCTGGGACTGGCTCACTTTAGGCTAAAAGCCAATAGAAGTGATGTGGAGATTTTCCATGCATGGCATAAACCAAGCCATGTGGAAGGCTCTGGGTCAGCCTGGAGAAGGCTCATTATAACCTACTGTCTTCCTATCTCAAAATGTCAGGACAGCCTAAGGAAGAGACTTGAGACATTGTAAAGAGACCTGCCTCTTCAACCGAGTGTGAGGTCATCTGTAAGCCCCACCCCCTGCCCTGTAATGCAAACCTAAATGGACTCCAATAAGCAAACACACCTTAGTAGATTTTAGTTTCAGTTATTGTAAGATCCCATTCAAAAGAAAATTTTCATTCACTCACTTGATAAAAATGCATGTATCCCAGAAAATTGTGCCTGGATCTCTAAAGACTAATCTAACAGAAAAACAAACAAATTATTTCTTGGTACCATGGGAACCCACTAGGATAAGCAGGATGCAGTTCCAGCATTCCTATGAAGTATAAGAACAAAGAAATACCTGAATGTATGCATTGGAGGTACATTGGGGACTTTTCTTCGTACATTCCAGAAGGTGGACCCGAGCAGACACAAGTGCTGGCACAATTGCACAGCGAGTAAAGCAACTGCCTACAGTGCAAGCATTTTATGAGAGCATTGGTTCCTGTCCCAGCTGCTCCTCTTTCCCTCCAGCTTCCTGCTAATATGCCTGGGAAAGCAGTGGATGATGCTCCTAGTCCTTGGATCCCTGCACCTACTTGGAACACCTGGCTTTGGCCTGGTCCTGACTTGGTCATTGCAGCCATTTTGGAATGAACTGGCAGGTGGAAAATTCCTCTCTCTCTCTCCCTGTCTATAATTCTGCTTTTCAAATAAATAAATTACATTTAAAAATGGAGACATTTTGCTCATATTCCCATTCATTTTTATGACCTTGGCCATCATCCTAGATAAGTCTTGATGACATCACACCTATCTTACTGCCACAACTCCTTAACTGCCTTATTTTGCCCCCTTGTCTTTCTGGTCTCAAGTTTACCCTTCCAATAACTACTTGACAACTCAATTTAATTCTTGTTACCCCATAAATTACAGCTGATATTAGGAGGCAACTGGCAGAAATGGGAGGGCAAGCTTTAGAAAAGAGTAGGAGCAAGATTATACATAATAGCAGGAAAGATGATTTCCTCCATAACCATTTGAGAAGATAAGACCTTTAGCTAAAAACAAGAATAGAGCTAATGAGAGGTCAGTAACGTGACACATGGAAAATAAATGACAGTCATTCACTTTTCCGATTTTCAGGAATGCTCAGTCGCACAAGGGAGATGAATGGCCACTGATAAGAGCTGTCAGCCCTTCATACTACTGTTGGCATGCCCGTGCCCCCCAAAATGCATATTCAGGGCCCGGCGCGGTGGCGCAAGTGGTTAAAGGTCCTCGCCTTGCACGCCCGGGATCCCATATGGGCGCCGGTTCTAATCCCGGCAGCCCCGCTTCCCTTCCAGCTCCCTGCGTGTGGCCTGGGAAAGCAGTCGAGGACAGCCCAAAGCTTTGGGAACCTGCACCCGCGCGGGAGACCCAGAAGAGGCTCCTGGCTTCGGATCGGCATAGTATCGGCCCGTTGCGCTCACTTGGGGAGTGAATCATCGGACGGAAGATCTTCCTCTCTGTCTCTCCTCTCTGTATATCCGCCTTTCCAATAAAAAAATAATAAAAATAAATCTTTAAAAAATAATAATAATAATAAAAAAAATGCATATTCAAAGCTTCACCACCCAAGTGACTATATCAGGAGATGGAGTTATTAGATGGTAATTAAGACATGAATGCAATTCCTGTGCTTATGAATAAGTCCAAGAGCACTCTTTTGTCCTCTCACCATGTGAGGATGTAGACAGGGGCTGGCATTGTGCTGCAACACGTGAGGCAGCTGCCTGCAATGCTGGCATCCCATGTTAGAGCATCAGTTTAAATTGCAACTCTTCTGCTTCCATTCCAAAGCCCTTCTAAAATACATGGGAAGTCAGCAGAAGGTGGTTCAAGTGCTTGGTCCCTTGCCACCCATATGGGAGACCCTGAGAGAGGTGCATGCTCTTAGCATCAGTCTGGCCCAGTCCTGGCTGTTGTAGCCTTCTGGGGAGTGAGCAACAAGACGGAAGATGTCTCTCCATCCCTCTGTGTGTGTGTGTGTCCCCTTCTCTTTCTGTACTCTGTCTTTCAAATAAATAAAATACATAAAATTTTTTTTAAAGTTCACAGACAGATTATGCATATAAGTGGACCCTCTCCAGACACCAAATTTGATGATACCTTGATCTTGAACTACCCAGCTTCTGGCACTGTGAGAAATAAATGCCTGGTGTTTATAAGCTAATTGGTTGATAATATTTTGTCTTAGGGTTCCAATCTAAGCCCCTCAGGGTCTCGGACAGAGGTGGGGAGGAATGGTCATTTTCCTCATCTTGGCAGTGAGAAGAGGCAAGGCTCCATGGAGGGAACTAGACTGCAGACTCTTTGAGTCAGCTCCACCGCACAGCTGAGCAGGCCTAGCCCAGGGACCTAACCTCTCTGATGATTCACTTTCCTCAGTAATAAAATGGAGATCCTAATTGTTCTCTCTGCCGAGATAAGTGAGGTGACAGAACAATGTTAGAGACTCTCAGCCGTCTCTGGCACCTGCCCTGAGGCTTAGCCTCAAGGTCCAAGCCTCAAGTTCTTCCAGGAATGCCGTCCCATGACCTCCTAACTTGGATCCCTTAGAATGCTATAGGAGCTCATGAAGGTCCAAGTTTTGGGCATTGTGCTGGCTCTTCTGTCATTATTGTCCACTCCTTGTTTTTTTTTTTTTTTTAAGATTTATTTTATTACAAAGTCAGATATACCGAGAGGAGGAGAGACAGAGAGGAAGATCTTCTGGCCGATGATTCACTCCCCAAGTGAGTGCAATGGCCAGTGCTGCGCCGATCCGAAGCTGGGAACCAGGAAACTCTTCCGGGTCTCCCACATGGGTGCAAGGTCCCAAGACTCTGGGCCATCCTCTATTGCTTTCCCAGGCCACACGCAGGGAGCTGGATGGGAAGTACAGCTGCCAGGATTAGAACCGGTGCCCATTTGGGATCCTGGCGCATTCAAGGCAAGGACCTTAGCCACTAGGCCATGCTGCCGGGCCCTGTCCACTCCTTGTTAAGGGCTTTTTCTCCATAAACAGTCTAGGCCTACAAGAAGGCAAGTCAGCATCCAGCAAGGAAAACATTTTACAAGCTTAAATTCTGTGAAGGATTTGCTCCAAAAATATGGTCTCTAACATTTTAATTTAGAAGGGAATCCTTGTATGTGTGCAACTAAGATTTTTCACCTGAGAGTCATATCAGGACCAAAAGAATAACCTTTACAGGAGAGACTTCAAATGACCCGGCATTTTTTTTTTTTTAAATTATGTTCTTAACTGTAAATCTTGCAGAAACACAAGGACCCAAATTTCAGCTTGGGCATGCCAGTCATCCACTATCTTCATATTCCAAAGACTTTTAGACAACGTAATGTAGTACATCTGGGCAGGTTTTCCACTGGAATAGAAAGATGACAAAGGTCTGAAAGTGCCTGAAATCTGGAACAAAAAAAATATTCAGCAAAAACCCCAAAGGATGCCTGCCTCGTAGGACAGATTACCTAATGTTATTCTATAATTTGTGTTTATGACCCCTCTGTGGCCCTGAGCTTCCATTGGACAACCTCTTCAAAATTCTTCTAGGCTGTTCTCAACTGTAGAATCAAGCAAAGCAATGTATGCCCTTAAATATTGAAGCAGAATCCTCCAAAGCTCAGCAGAGGTCCCCGAGGGCAGCCTGCAGGTGGAAGAGCAATTAGTGGAGCAGCCCCGGAAGGAAAGTGAATTTCAGGGCAGGAGTCGGAGCCTTTGAGGTTCAGCTAGCACTCCCTACTTGGTGATTCCTCCCCACAGCCAGTGTTAGAGCATCTGGGCTAGATTGTTTATTAGGTCAGCCATCTGGCTTCCTTACAGCATAAACCCAAATAGCATTAATAAAAGGGATAATGTTATGCTATGAATCAGTAGCATGGGGGAGTTAAAGGTGAGGGTTATGAAAATTCACAGGAAACAGAAGCCATTTCTAGCTGTCAAGGGATGAGGCAAGACAGTCTGGTGAAGGTGACATTTGAGGAAGAAATCATGGCTTATGCAAACAAGGATTTATGTTCTTTAGAAGGCAATCCAGAACTGATGTGGTAGCTTCAGGAGGTTACATAGGACCTAGTAATAAAACAAAGAGGCTTTGTAGATATGCATGCCTCACACACTTGCCATGTGCCCATGGTGGCTGCGATGACGGTGGGGGGACCCAGCTGGTATATGCCCACGGTGGCATAGTGGGTACTCTGTCCTGTTTCTCTTAGATCTTAAAAAAAATAGAATAGGTAACTAACTATACTGGCACACTGGTATAGTTAACACAGAGTTGACATTAACCAGGCCTTGAATACCCGCCAGCTATTGGCTGCTTTTCTTGCAGCAGCATAATATTGCTTAGGTACAAGGCGACCTAGGCAACTACCTGCAGCTGGGGGCAAAAAAGCTTGCTATGTCTGTACTGTTATTCACTCAGCATGATGACTGGTGACTTCCACTCTGTGGAAGTTGTTGCTTGGTCTGGGATCCATGTGATGCTCCAGTGGCTAAATCCTTCCCTTTCATGTGCTGGGATCCCACATAGGTGCTGGTTCATGTCCTGTCTGCTCTACTTCTCATCCAGCTCCCTTCTGGTAGCCTGGAAAAGCAGGCACGGACGACCCAGAGCCTTGGGACGCTATACCTGTGTGGGAAACCTGGAAGAAGCTCCTGATTCCTGGCTTCAGATCAGCTCAGCTTTGACCGTTGAGGCCAGTTGGTGAGTAAATCAGTGGATGGAAGATCTTTCTCTCTTTTTCCTTCTCTCTGTAAATCTGCCTTTCCAATAAAAATAAATAAATCTCTCAAAAAGAAGTTGTTTTGTGGTCTAAGATGACTGCTAGTCATCAAACCACACTGTGGGCTACAAGAAAGGCATAGTGTCACAATCCTGTCTGAACAGCTTCATTTAAGCCACCTCCCTCCAAAATGCCAGAAACACTTCCACTTAGAGCTCTCCAATCAGAAGTGGCTCACATAGGCACAGCCAGCTCCTGCAGTTCTTCAGCTCCCAATGACACTGACATTCACTGCTTACAGAGGAGGGTTGAACTGAATGGCAAATCTCAAAGCAGGATCGCTAGCACAGGAATTCTTATAGTTTCTGAGCAATAATATTAATTAAAATGCCCTTCTCCTAAAGAAAGCCACCTTGTCATTAAGGGAGAAAACAAGATTGGCCAGGAATTCCACTTTCAGTTTGGAAGGATGAGGTGCTCTGTAGTCCCATTCTACAACAGAACAAGCAAAGCTGGTGAAGGCTATTCAACAAAACAAATAAAAACATCTGAAGAAAGAAAGAAAGAAAGAAAGAAAGAAAGAAAGAAAGAAAGAAAGAAAGAAAGAAAGAAAGAAAGAAAGAAAGAAAGAAAGAAAGAAAGAAAGAAAGAAAGAAAAAAGCAAGCAACCTGTGAAACTTGGTAAGAACACCAAGCATTTGGCATTTGAGCCATAATCCACTTCCCTCTTTCTCCATTTCAGTTGAAGGAAGGAAGTTCTGCTCCAATAAGATGTGATCAAAAAATAGGTCTGCCTCTCCCTTACCTCCCAAGCAACAGTTACACCATCTCCCTGGGAAAGTCTGACTACCTGCATTTCCCATTTTCTCTAAGCTAAGGAGGCCAAACTCTCCTCTCCCTTGGTCTTAAACCACAAGAGGAATGGTCTATCCCAGGCATGGCAATCTGGGAACACCAGTCCCTCAGCAACCCTCTCCTGCCATCAGTGAACTAGCTCATTGATTCGGTAGAGACAAACCAAGAGAAATAAAGGTGGCTGTGTCACCCACCACTCAGCTGTGGCTCCGAGAATTTACCCAGGGGAAGAGGGAATCCATAAGAAAAGAAATCTTCAAAGCTCTCACTTGAGTTACATGATGGTGTAGATTAAGCCTAAGAATGCTCTAGAATAGAATGTTCCATTTTAAGTAAGAGCAATAAGCAACAAACCATAGGGTTAGCTGATTCACGGGAGAGAACTAAAGGATGAAGCTTGAAGAATTCTCTTGGGTCAAAACAAACCATAAAAAACGGCTTCTAGAACTCACCTTGACACAGTAGGGAGCATCGTAACCTTACTCCATGCCTGATAACATCACATTCATAGAACTGGCTGAGGTTTTGTATGGAAGTGTAGAGTCTACTGAAGGCTTACAACTCCCAAAGGAAGGCTTAGAATGGAAACTGCAGCTGATTTTGGTCCATTTCAGCTGTTAGCACTTTGAGAGACCCAGCCAGCATTCAGCCCTGAGGCAGGCTGTTCAATCCCGGTTCCTGGAAGTTTTCCCGGAGCTCAGAGGATCTGGAGCAGTCCAAATGATCACTGCCACTGATCCCAGGGATGCCAAGAAGCAGTGGCCTTACTTGTCACAACTTCTTCTTCCTCCAGGGTGGTAAGTCTCTCTTCCTCTGGTCCAAGTGACTTCCAAGAGATGTACAGGGTGATTTCTCCCACACTGCATTTATTCGTTTTCCGTACAGCAAAGATTAGAACATCCAAAATCAGCTGCACAAAATGGAAAACATTTAAGTTATGCATGTCCAGGGGAAGGTGTGACACAGAAAACACTCAAGCAGATTTTTATGTGTGCACTTTAGCATGACCATGGGCACAGGGACAAAGATGCCACTTGGAACACACACAACCTGTATCAGAGCGCCTGGGTAGATGTCTGGGTCACTTGAAATGCCAGCTTCCTGCTAGCGGACACCCTAAGAGGCGTCAGTGATGATGGCTCCAGGGTGAATTCTGGGCTCTTGGCTTTGGCCTGGCACAACCATCACAGTTTTGGGTGTTTAGGGGGAGTAAACAAGCAAACAGAAGATTTTTTCTCATTTTCCATGTCCATTAAATAAGTGAAAGTAAATTTTAAAAAACACTTTAATTGTAAGAAAGATATCAACAAAGATATAGACACAGATGCTAAAACCTGTTACTATAAGTACATGCTATTGTAATTATTTTGAGGATTATCATTATGTTAGACTGCACTACATTTTAAAAAAAAATGATTTACAAGTGGATAGTTAACCTAGTGGTTAAAAGATCAGTGAAGATGCCCACATTCCATCCTGGGGTATTCGAATTTAATCTCCAGCTTCAACCCCAATTCCAGTTCCTGACTCTAGAGTCCCACTGCTGCAGACCCGGGGAGGCAATGGGGATGGCCTACCTGCTTACAGGACCTGACTTCCCAGCTTGGCCCTGACCTGAACCCAGCCATTTTGGGCATTTTTGGTGTAAACAAAAGAATGGGAGCTCTCTCTCTCCCACACCATTCTGCTTCCCAAATATGTAGCATGACTCAAGCACTTGACTTACCTGCTACTGCCTTCCAGGGGACACATTCACAAGAAGCTGGAGCAGAAGCAGAAGAACCAACTCTTCACCAAGGAGCTTGGATATGGAGTGCAGGTACATCATATAGTATTTTAATCGCTGTATCAAATGCCTAAATGCCTAAACACATACAAGTTTAATGTGAAAAGGTGGGACGGGACTGGCATGATGGCATAGGAAGCTAATCCTTTACCTGTAGTGCCGGTAACCATATGGCACCAGTTCATGTCCTCTGGCTGCTCCACTTCCCATCCAGCTCCCTGCTTATGGCCTGGGAAAGCAATAGAAGATGGCTCAAGTTCTTGGACCCCCACACCTATGGGAGAAGACTTAAAAGAAGCTCCTGAATTTGGATCAGTTCACTTCCAACCATTGTGGCTATTTGGGGAATGAGCCAGAAGATAGAAGATACCTCCCTCCCTTTCCCTCTCCTTCTCTCTCTCTTTCTGACTCTTCTTCTCTCTGTTAATCTGTCCTTCAAATAAATTAGTAAATAATTTTATTTTTTAATATATATTTTAAAGATTTATTTATTGGAAAGTCAGATATACAGAGTGGAGGAGAGACAGAGAGGAAGATCTTCCGGCTGATGATTCACTCCCCAAGTGACTGCAACAGCTGGTGCTGTGCTGATCCGAAGCCAGGATCCAGGAACTTCTTCCAGGTTTCCCACATGGGTGCAGGGTCCCAAGGCTTTGAGCTGTCCTCGACTGCTTTCCCAGGCTACAAGCAGGGAGCTGGATGGGAAGTGTGGCTGCTGGGATTAGAACCGGTGCCCATATGGGATCCCGGGGCGTGCAAGGCAAGGACTTTAGTCACTAGGCCATGCCTCTGGGCCCAATAATTTTATTTTTTTAAGATTATTTATTTATTTATTTGGGAAGTTAGATTTACAGAGAGAAGAAAAGACAGAGAGAAAGATCCTCCATCTGCTGGTTCACTCCCCAAATGGCTGCACCTGCCAGAACCAAGCTGATCTGAAGCTAGGAGCCAAGAGCTTCCTCCAAATCCCCCATATAGTTGCAGGGTTGCAAGGCTCTGGGTTGTTCTCAACTGCTTTCCCAGGCCACAAGCAGGGAGTTGGATGGGGCCAATAGGGCAAGAACTGGTGCCAGCATGGGATCCTGGTGCATGCAACATGAGGACTTTAGCTACTAGGTTGCTATGCCAGGCCCATATCTTTTTATTTTAAAGGGAAATGATGGAAGAGGACTTTCCATGCTACCAATAACCAAAGCAGAGCAGGAGTGGCTATAGTAATGTCAGACAGAATAGGGCTTAAAGAAGGAAGGTTATGAGTCATTTTATCATAATAAAAATATAACAAATATAAATATGTATCTATTATTACCAATCATCAAGGAAAAAAATTAGCTAGCTTTGGATGAATGGATAGTTTGACAATAATAATTGGAGACATCAACAGCTAACTCCAGATGATAAATTTGACAGGCACAATGAAACAACTGAGTCTGACAGACATGGGGCAGTCCATCCACCAGCAGCATGCCCATTGTGGTGAAGGCACATGGCATGTTTTCCAGAACTAACCATATGCTAGGCTTCAAATTTATTCACCATAGATTTAAAAGGTATCAAATAGAATATCTGATAAGAGGAAGGTGAAGCTAGAAATAAATAACAGAAGGAAATTAGAAATTTCTGGATCTGTGGAAACTAAACAATGCATTATTAAATAGCCATTTGTTAAAAATATATGTATTTATGTATTTGAAAGTCAGAGTTATAGGAAGCTGGGGAATGGAGAGAGAGAGTGTGTGTATGTGTGTGTGTGTGTTTAAGATTATTTGGGGGCCGGCACAGTAGCCTAGTGGCTAAAGTCCTTGCCTTGCAATGTGCTGGAATCCCATATGGGCACTGGTTCACGTCCTAGCAGCCAGCTCCCTGCTTGTGGCTGGGGAAAATAGTAGAGGACGGTCCAAAGCCTTGGGACCCTGCACCGCATGGGAGACCCTGAGGAAATTCCTGGCTCCTGGCTTCAGATCGGCTCAGCTCTAGCCATTGAGGCCACTTGGGAAGTGAATCAGCAGATGGAAGATCTTCCTCTCTGTCTTTCCTCCTCTCTGTATATCCGGGCCTGAGAAATCTTTCATCTACTGATTTACTCCCCAAATAACCAAAAAGATGGCGGTGTGGCCAGGTCAGGAGCTTATTCTGGATCTCCTATGTGAGTGCAAGGGCCAGCCTTTGCTGCCTGTCTAGGCACATTAGAAGGGAGCTGCATAGGAAGTGGAGCAGCATGTACTCAAACTGGTGCTCACTTAGGCTACTGACGTCACAGGAGGTTGTTTATCTCACCACATGATTAACATCGACCTAGTATAAGAAAATTCTTCAATGAAGTACACTATAATAAAAGAATGATGGGCAAAAATCATATCATTCCAATGATGCATAAGTATTTGACAAAATTCAATGTGATCTTAGGATAAAGAAAGTTCCAGCAATTATGAAAGATGAAAACTACATCACATTATAAAAGCCACATATAAAAAACACCTGCATTGTCAAGGAGCAAAGATCATGTTTAACGGTGAAGGACTAAATGATTTTACTCTAAGAGCAGAAACAAGGCAATGATGTTCACTTTTGTTACCTCTATTTGACATGCTACTGGAAGTTCTTTGCAGAAAAATTAGGAAAGAAAAAGAAACAAAGATCATCAAAATTGTAAAGGAAAATTATCTTCATTTACAGATAAGATGAATTTAAATGCACTAAAACCTACCGAAGAGTCTACATGAGAGCTTTTATACTCAATAAATTAATTCAACAAAGTAGCAGCATACAAGGTCACACATACCAAAAAAGCTTCATTTTTAAAAAAAAAGATATATTTATTTTTATTGGAAGGTTATATTTACAGAAAGGAGCGGCAGAGAGAAAGATCTTCCATCCATTGGTTCATTTCCCAAGTGGCCACAACAGCCAGAGCTGAGCCGATCTGAAGCCAGGAACTTCTTCTGGGTCTCCCACACAGGTGCGGGGTCCCAAGGCTTTGGGCCATTCTCTACTGCCTTCCTGGGCCACAAGTGGGGAGCTGGATGAGAAGCAGAGTAGCTGGGACACCAACTGGTGCCCATATGGGATCCCAGTGAATGCAAGGCAAGGATTTAGCAATCAGACCTTTGTGCCAGGTTCTAAGACATTGCCTTATAATACAGAACATCAATAGAAAGACAAAAATTATTTTTTAAAAGGTGAAAGTCCTGGAGTTGCACTGTGCAACAATCAACACACACAAAAATTCTTTCAAAGGTCACAGCAGAAAAGTTGGAGCTGTGGCAGAAACAATCAGTGGACTTGAAGTCACCTGATTACGCAATGCAAAGAGATTACACAATGCAAAGAAAAAAGTGAACATACAATGAAGAAAACACTGAGGAATGCCTCAGGGAAATCAGAGGCCTCGTCTGCAAGCATACTGATATGTATAATCGCAGTACAGAGGAAGAGAAGAAAGAGACAGAAGCACATAAAGTACTCAAGAAACTTTCCAAGGTTACAGGAAAATACAAATCCACACACCCAATAAGCCCAAAGAACTCTACGCGGAGATCCACATCCAAACACGATATTTAAATAGTCTAGAAAGTCAAAGATAAAGACAAAAGATTGAGGGCAACAAGAGACAAACAACTCGCATGCCCAGGACCCCAGTGAAATTAACAACTTGGCTCTCCCACAGAAACAAGAAGGCCAGATGGCAGTGGGATGATATTTTTCAACATATTGAGGGGGAAAAATCTATCAGTGAAGACTGTACAAGAATAAAACTTCCTTTCAAAAACACAGGCAAAATAAATTCCAGACAAGCAAATAATAAGAGAGTATTGCCAGCATATCTGCCTTTTTTAAAGGATTTATTTGTTTTTATTGGAAAGGCAGATGAGAATTACAGAGAAAAGGAGAGACAGAAAGATCTTCCATCCACTGATTCATGCCCCCAGTAGCCACAATGGCTAGAGCTGAGCTGATTCAAAGCTAAGAGCAAGGAGCTTTTCTAGATCTCCCACGTGGGTGCAGGGTCACAAGGCTTTGGGTCGTCTTCATCCTTTCCAGGCCACAAGCAGGGATCTAGAAGGGAAGTGGAGCAGCCGGGACATGAACTGGCACCTGTATGAGATCCCAGTGCTTGCAAGGCAAGGAGTTAGCCGCTGAACCATTGTACCAGGCCAGTATATGTGGCAGCATATGGGGCTGGCATTGTGGCACATCAGGCTAAGCCACTGCCTATAATAACAGCGTCCATATAACAGCACCTCTTCATATCCCAGCTGCTCCACTTAAATTCTTTGCTACTGTGGCTGGGAAAGCAGAAGATTGTTCAAGCACCCATGCCCCTATTGCCCAAGTGGGAGGCACAGATGGCATGGCTCCTGGCTTTGGCATGGCCCATACCTGTGGTCATTGGGAGAATAAACCAAAGATTACTCTTCCTCTCTTTGTCACTCTGGTTTTCTAATAAATGTTTTTAAACCCAAATATAATATGGTACTATGTATATGAGGTGCTTTAGAGCATGAAGAAAAATTATTAGGAGAACAGAGAAATATTTATTTCTCTTAAGGGAAGAGCTTGGCTTTGAGGCCAACTCTATGGTAGAGTGGGTTAAGCTGTCACTTGCAAAGTAGGCTAGCAATCTATGTCAAAGTACTGGTTTAAGATCCAGCTGTTCTGCTTTCAATCTGACCTCCTGCTAATATACCTGGAAAAACCTGGAAAATGGCCCATGTACCCGGATCCCTGCCAGGATCAAGTTTCTGGCTCCTGACTTTGATCTTTAATTTAAGCCATAACGGCAATTTGGGGAGTGACCTAATGGATGGAAAATTCATCTCTCTCTCTCTCTTTATGTATGTAATTCTGCCTTTCAAATAAATACAATTTAAAAAATATGACCTCATGTCCAAGGTTCTTCAGTCAGAGGAATCTGAGTGGTGGAGTTGCTGCAGTGGTCCAGAGACTGAAGTGCTGACAAAAATCAACAGGAGGAGACAGACGTTAACTCTGGGTAGGTAACAGATGAGTAAGTAATAATGATCACAGAATTTAAAAATTGACCTCTTGTAGAATTCTTGAAGGTCAACAAACTTGATTGAAAACTGCTTTAAAAAAACACCTTTTTGAAAGTACAAGAAAACATCTATTGAAGTGCACACACACACACACACACACACACACACACACACACACATCCTACATTTATAGTCATTTATTACTTGGCTAATTGGTGCTAGGCTAAAATAGAAAGAGGTGGTGAATCACAAGGGATAGTAATACGGCTGTGGTGAGGAAAACATGACATTTGAACAGGTGAGAGGGAGTATTTGTTAATTCATTCACCATGTTCTGAGCATCTGGATGCATTCGCATTCTGAATATAGCCACTGGAGAGCCACCTTCAGTGAGCCTCACAGCTAGTGGGAGAAGACAACAAACAGATGCACAGAGATGCAGTACAGCATCCCGTAGTGGCAAGTACTGTGGAGAAAAGAAGGCCAGATATGAAACTGGACCAGAGGGATCGCATACACAGAGGGACACAGAGGGACACAGAGGGACTTCCCCCATGCCAAGGGTGTTCCTTGTGAATGGTGCTCACTGTGATTGTGCGGTGACAGCATCCTACACAGATAGCCCAAGAGCTTGAAAGATAACAAGACTGGCAAGATGATCTTTGAAGCACAGGAAGCCTGTTTTAGAAAAAGATGGGGAGAAAATGAGGCGGTTCTAGGAAAGCTGGGGGAAGATGGGAGGCAGACTGTGTTTGGAAGCAGTTCTTTGTAGCTTTGACCAAATTCAAAGGAGGCCACAAAAGTCAACTCTCTTCCAACTTGATTTGCGTCCTTGTAAGAAGAGGGAAGTGCATCCGGAGATGGATACACAGATAAGACATAGATGGAAGTTGGTCATGTTGGCCATGTGGAGAGGGAGGCAGATATGCTGCTTCCATCCAAAAGTAGGCTGGGCCTGCCTGAATCTGGAAGAGGCAAGGAAGACTCCTGCCCCAACTGCTGTCAGAAGTAGCAGTCTGTTGACACCTTCATCTTGAGCTGTGACAGACAACTTGCAGTGTTGAAGGCATTCAGTTGGTGGTGCTGTGCTAGGGCAGCCCATGGAAACCAAGGCTCGGGCAACCCGGTAGCTTCCTCTTGCAGAGTCCTAGAGAAGTAGACAGGGAGGCAGCAAGACACATCTGATGGAACTGGTGTGGTGGCATTAATAATTGAAACCACCCCCAGCCATGCTTGGCTGCTCCACTTCTGACCAGCTCTCACGTTAATGTGCCTGGGGAGGCAGTGGAAGATGACCCAAGTGTTTCAACCTCTGTACCTATGTTGGAGACTAGGAGGAAGCTCCCAGCTCCTGCTTTGGTCTAGCTCAACCCTAGCCATTGCAGTCACTTGGGGAAGCGAAATAAGATTAAACATCTTTCTCATTTTCTCTGTCTCTCGTCTCTCTATATATCTTCCTTTCAAAGAAATCAAATAAATCTTGGGGGAAAAAAAAAACTAAGATCTGATTCCCAAACTGAACAAGGCTGTTGATTTGTTGAGTCTTACAGGCAAATGCAAAACAGGAATCAGCTAGCTAGGGACATGCTTGAGAACACTCTGTGAGGGACACCACAACGGCAAAGAAGGCTGTGCATTTCTCGTAGCAAAGGGAAGAGATCCAGCAGTGGAGTTATGGAGAACTGGAGCATACACTCAGGAGTAAACAAGGCTGCATGACTAAGGTCTCCAACATTCTGCCTCTGTGTCTGTGGGAGCAACATTAAGACACTGGGCAGGCTAGCGTGTGTTCCAGCCAACTGACAATTTAGCCCCTGGTCCTTCACTGCATGAGATGTTCCTGCCTCATGAGATCTTTAGAAGAAGGCCAGGGGGAGGGGGAGGGAATGCGGGGGGAAGAAGGCCAGCAGTGCAGGAGAGAACTGTAATCCTGCATGGGTGTCGTGGCAGTCATGCCTCAGTCACTGCTACAGTGGGGACGTTGGATCCAAAGGTGCTTAGGGCAGATTCTGCTCATCTACAGCAGCCCCCAGGATGCAAAACCTCTGCTTGGGTACCCAGCCAAAGTAACTTTCCCCAGGATACCCAAGATCTTAATGGAGACTCTTTAAATTATGAAAGCAATTGTGTAGGTGTAGAGAGTATTCTGTAAGTTGGAGCAGGCAGAGCTGGTTGGTTGCTGAGTAGTTGCTGCAGGTTAACACTACTCCAGCTGTTATACAAACCTCATCAAATTGATCCCTCACCAAGGACAGTAGACAAGGAAACTAAGACACCATGAAGTGAAAAGAACCTGTACAAGATCATGCAGTAGCAGCCCAGGACTTCAAACCCAGGATTAGCATTTGAAAGCCATGGACCCTTGCATGAAATCCGATGAATAAAACTAAAACTGAAGGGCTAGAGCCTGGCATAGTAGCCTAGTGGCTAAAATCCTCACCCTGAACATGTCAGAATCCCATATATGTACCGGTTCATATCCTGGTGGCTCTACTTCTCATCCAGCTCCCTGCTTGTATCCTGGGAAAGCAGACAAGGACAGCCCAAAGCCTTGGGACTCTGTACCTGTGTGGGAAACCTAGAACAAGCTCCTGGCTCCTGGCTTCTGATCAGGTCAGCTCTAGCTTCTCTGGCCACTTGCGGAGTGAATCAACAGATGGAAGATCTTCCTCTCTGTCTCTCCTCCTCTCCGTATATCTGACTTTCCAACAAAAATTAAAAATAAATCTTTAAATAAAACCAAAGGGCTAAACAGAAAACAAAATGTCGACATTTGCCTGGGGCCATAACACTTTGATTCATTTCCCTTTAAAACTTATTACCAAGGCTCAAACTGCTTCGGCAGCTCTTGGGCTTTTCCAAATTCTCTCTCTGGAGTGCTGTAGACAGTCTGCCAGCACTTCACTTTGTTGCATTGACCCATCTCTTCAATACCATGATTGTGGAGGAAGCCGCCAAGGCCCCTTGATTCTGGGTGCTAATGGACGCTGGGCAGCGGAGTGGCAAAGCATCAGCAAAAACACTCTCTGGAGCACAGTCGGCCTTGGCATCCAGCCCTCACTACCCTCTGCCTTCCCCCTGGGCCTGGCTTCCACCTGCTGCATGCACCTGCCAGCTGCCTTCCTGTAAAGCCTTGCCCTCCCCCAGAGAGAACTGTGGCCAGAAGACCATGAGTCACCTGGAAGCTGCTCCATCCTCGTGAGGTCTCACAGAGTAACGGTCAAGCCAAGGTGACTGAGCATAAAGAGCCAGGCAGACCAAACAGCCTCATGCCCAGCCCTCTCTCCTTCAGCTGCGTCAAGAATGTCCCCCAAGTTCAACCTGTGGCTGCAGGCACGAGCCTAACCGTCCTCCCTGCTCCCATAAAGGAGGGAAGGGGTCCCTTCCCCAGGCCTGGTGTGTTCAGCCTATTGTTCATCTGTTTGTGCTTGCCTCTCTCTAGGGTGGGTCCAGATTGTGAATTCAACGCTGGCTGCAACCCTTGGGGTCTTTTGTTGTCTCCATTTTGGTCCCAGACTCTGAATTCAGCCTCCAGGACTTATAAAACTTTGTATAGTCAACTCACAATCACAGGTTCTGTATGCCTGGATTCAGCCAATCACAGGCTGAAAATAGTCTGAAAAAGTTGCACTTGTCCTCAATGTATACAGACTTATCTTTATTTCCTAGGCCATATAGTATACCAACTCCTTATGTAGGATACACATTGTACTAGTATTGTAAATAGTCTAGAAATGATTCAAGGTATAAGGAGGATGTGTACAGATTATAGGCAGATACTGAATCATTTCATGTGAAGGACTCCAGCATCCATGGATTTTGGTATTCTAAGCAAGACAAAGCCTGGAACCAATCCTCTGGAGACACTAAATGATGAGAACCACTGTACATTGGTTCTCCAAGCTTCTGGACTTTCTCACAGCAATTCCATATTGCTTAGCCACCTAAGCACCCATCTGTCCAAGCTGTCCAAGATCAATAGACAGAAGCATTCATACCCGTTCATCTTTTTGCCCATTGGCCATGATGCAGGCTATCATCACATACACATACACACATTTGCTGATTCACCTGAAGCTGCTAAATAGTCACGTCTTGAAAAACTAAGCAAGACATAGTTATGAGTGGTCCATCTCATACCACAAATTCTTTGTTGCATAAAAACAGCCCTTCTTGGGCCCAGCGCAATGGTGCAGTGGTTAAGTTCCTTGCCTTGCACGCCTAGGATCCCATATGGGCACCGGTTCTAATCCCCACAGCCCCACTTCCCATCCAGCTCCCTGCCTGTGGCCTGGGAAGGTAGTCGAGAATGGCCCCAAAGCTTTGGGACCCTGAACCTGCATGGGAGACCCGGAAGAAGTTCCTGGATCCTGGCTTCGGATCGGCATAGCATGGGCCACTGCGCTCACTTGGGAGTGAATCATCGGACAGAAGATCTTCCTCTCTGTCTCTCCTCTCTGTATATCCACCTTTCTAATAAAAATTAAAAAATAAATCTTTAAAAAAAAACAGCCCTTCTGGACTTCACCTCTGTCCACTCATTGACCAACCTGGACAAGGACCATCATCAAGATTCCTTCCTATGACCTTCCTGATGGATGCGTAGAAAAGGCTCTAATCTCTAAGGATGTGAGTCCCAAAACAGTTAGGTGAGCAAAGGCCAGTTGACTAAGAGCCATCAGACCAACATCCTTGGCTAGTGAGATTTGACTCCTTGGACGGCAGGGGAGGGAGGGGCAGTGTGAACCAGTCTCCAGACTGTTGACAGAGGAGGCTGTGGGAGCTTTGTGTGCAGCCTGACTTAGGGGAAAGGAAGCTGCCAACCCCTCTTTTTATTTGAAGCTCAATAGCAAATTGCATACCCCAGGTGGAATATTGGAAATTGTTTCCTGGAGATGATACAGCCTGGCTAAGGCAGAATACGGACAAGGGGTCCTTCAGTCATATGACACCATCTTCAGAAGACTCCATGGGAAACTGGAAAGGTAGACCTGGGAAGCAAGAGGGCTGATGTCAAGCAAACAACAAGGAGTAAGGACCAGGAGAAAGTTCATCAAGAGGAAGGTATGGAATGCAACCAATCAAGAGGAGCAAGACACAACATTGCTCCCGAGTATAGCCCAGAGAGCATGCAGAGGAATGAAATTGCTATCAGATATGGTCTGACTTAAGCACACTGCCTGAGTGGTGGATCTTGGTGGTACACCTGACTAGCGGGGCAACCTTGGACACATTATCACATCACTCTGAGCCTTATGTGTGTCATCTAGGAATTGCTGCTGACTGTCCTGGAGGCTATGCATGCTTGCTCACAGCCTGCAGCCTGCCTTTAGTGTTGGACAGTTGTAGCTAGGCTCCCACACCAGCTGACCCTCTGCCCCTGAGCCTCAGGCCTGATGCTCCTGAGAAAAGAGGACCGACTGCTAAGGAAATGCTGGGACATGATTGCCCATTGGCAACTCTGTCCACCAGGGAATGGGAGCTGTGGGTCGCTGTGGGGGATAGTGACCTCCTTAGCTTGGGCGGGAGATCTGAGCTGTTTGATGTTTGCCTTAGGCTGCCCAGGGGCTCAGGCCTCCCTCGCCTACAGTTGAACCCTCCATGACGCTCTCTGGATTGACTCTCCTTCCTTCTCTGTCTTGGTGCTCCCCACTCTGCTGCCTGGGCCCAGCTGTCCATAGAAAAACCCCAAGCACACATTTGTTGCAGGCTGTCCACTCCAGGAAGCCCAAAGGAAGTCAAATGCCTTTCTTATCCAGTGGTTGAAAGGACTAAATGAGATCTCTTGGGAGAGAAAGAAAGCAAGTGACTGAAAGGCAAAGAGGCAGCTCCCAACAGCCCTTCTCTGTCACAGCTGGGCTGTGTTGGTCTCCCCTTGCATATCAATAACCTCACAGGGCGCCAGAATCAAATTGGGTCCCTCTGAGACCAAGACAGAGAGGCAAAGACCAGTTCCTGTGCAAGGTGTAATCTACCAGAGCAATAGCTTGCTCTTGCGAGATTTTTTCCCAATTGCAACATTAGCCTCTGTTCCATGGAAAAGATTGGGAGATCTCAGGCATAGAACTGCTTCACTTCCTGAAACACTCAGTCTACAGCACAGTGCCACAGCCTTGTCCTGGCTGGAATGACAAAACCAAAGCCTCCACATTACTCCAGTCTGCTCTCCATTCTATCCAAAAGGCCCCTGCCAGCAGAGATGTACCTGACAGCCCAGAGAAGACAGCCCAAGGGACAGGCCCTCCTGTGTTCCAGATTATTAGCTAAGCCCCTGTTTGGTTATTTAACATGTATACATTGAGCGCCCATCATGTGCAGATTTCTAAGAAGCCTAGGTTTGGTGCTTAGAGGCAACAAGATTATGGATGGCGAGATAGAATTGCTTCCTGGAGGATTTTTGACCTATCAGGAAAAACAACAGTTAACAAATAGCTGGGCTTCGGCACGATGACCTAGCAGTTGAAGTCCTCACCTTGAACGCACAGGGATCCCATATGGGCGCCGGTTCTAATCCCAGCAGCTCTGCTTCCCATCCTTGGGATCCTGCACTCACATGGGAGACCTGGAGGAAGTTCTGGCTCCTGACTTCGGATCAGTGCAGCACCGGCCGTTGTGGTCACTTGGGGAGTGAATCATTGGAAGGAAGATCTTCCTCTCTCTTTTTCCTCCTCTGTATATCTGACTTCGCAATAAAAATAAAATAAATCTTAAAAAAAACCCAAAGAAATAGTGGGTTTGATTTGTGTGGAATAAGGCGTACACCTCCTACCTGTTTTTGCTAAGCCACAAAACATCTGTAACTACATCATACTCAGTGGAAAGTTTCTTGTTCATCTTTGCGATGTGGTTTTAAAGAAAGACACTATACACTATTGGCAAATATATTTAAGCTTCTCTGCTGGAATCATGAGGGGGTTTCAAAAGAGCAATGGAAATATTGGAATTTAAACATAATGCAGGTGTTTGCTAGTGCTGCACTGCATTGAGTTAAGTGTAAGCTGGCATCACCAGCATCCAACATTGGAGGGGAGCTTGAGAACTGGCTGCTCCACTTCTGATTCAGCTCCCTATCAATGTGCCTGGGAAAAGGAGATGGTGGCCTAAGAACTTGGGCCACTCTAACCCATGTGAGAGACTCGGATGGAGTTCCCAGCTCTTGGATTGGGTCTATCCAGGCCCTGGCCATTGCAGCCATTTTGGAGAGCGAATCAGAAGATGGAACATTATTCTGTCTCTCCATCACCCACCTCTGTTATTCTGCCTTTCAAATAAAGGAATATTTCTGTTGAAAAAATAGTGCAGATTTTCCATGAGCTTTAAAAAATGGTTCTTTATGTTCATCTCCTTGAAAAACAGAGAGAGAGAGAAAGAGAGAGAGAGAGAGAGAGAGAGAGAGAGAGAGAGAGAGAGAGAGAGACAGGTCTTTTAGCCTTAGATTACTCTTCAAATGCTTGCAACAAGCAGGACTAGGCTAGACCAAAGCCAGAAGCCTAACATTCTTTTGGAGTTTCCCATGTGGTTGCAAAGGGCTTAATTACTTGAGCCATTACCTGCCGCCTGCCAGGATGGCAGGAAGGTCTTGGAAGCATAGGTGAGCCAGAATCCCAGGCACTTCACTATGGGATACAAGTGTCACATGTAGCGGCTTAACCCACTGTATTATATCCCCGACTCTGCGAAGCCTTTGCAGACCCTCATATGATCTGGGAAGTTTTTAAGTTTTAGCTACTTCATTCTTTAAAAAAAATTATTTATTTATTGAAAAGCAGACTTACAGAGAGAAAGACAGAGAAAGAGAAATATCTTTCATCTGCTGTTCACTCCTTATGAACAATGTAAGATATTCTGTTTCTTGGTGCCAGTGCCCTGGCAAAGCAGGCTAATCCTTACTTACAGCTCTGGCATCCCATATGGATGCTGATTCAAGTCCTGGCTGCTCTACTTTTGATCCAGCTCCCTGCCTTGCAGCAGTGGATGATGGCTCAAGCCCTTGAGTTCCTATATCCACATGGGAGAGCTGGAAGAAGCTCCTGGCTTCTGATCTGTTCAACCATTTGGAGAGGGAACTGGTGGATGGAAGATCTCTCACTCAGATAAAAATAAATCTTAGAAAAGATGATGTCTCTTTTTGGTGAACAAAAGGGAATATTCATTTATCATTCAGCCTCTTGCCCAATCAGCTGATGTGTGTAAATGATACACAAATGAAAGCAGTGTTTGAGGGAAGGAAAGAGAATCTCACACAGCAGTCTCAGTGGTTGGATACATAAAATGTGGACCAGAAGATGGGTGGCTGCTTGGATGCCCAGTTCACCATAGCTCTGGACATGTCTGTGCCTGACGGGAGGCAAAACACCTACGTATGGGTAAAGTGAATCAAGACAGTGCCTCTGACAAGGAGAATAAGTGCTCTCTCTCATGGAGTCCTTCTGGCAGGCGTGACAGCTTTCCATTATCAGAAGTTTGTACAAGTAAAATTTTTAGACAGAACCAGACCAGTCACCTTTTGGCTATATGAATGAATGAGCAAGTTAATACTTGAGCAAATGGGGGGAATTGGAGTAAATGTTAGCAGAAAAGTTCCAGAATAAGGATGAGGGGTGGGGAGCTGGCTCAATTGTTAAATTCTCACCTTGCATGCACCAGGTTTCCATATGGGCACTGGTTTGTGTCCCAGATGCTCCATTTTCCATCCAGTTTCCTGGTTGTAGCCTGGGAAAGCAGTAGAGGATGGCCCAAAGTCTTGGGGTCCTAAACTCATATGGGAGTCCCAGAAGATGCTCCTGACTCCTGGCTTCAGATTGACTTAGTTCTGGCCATTGTGGCCACTTGGAGAGTGAACCACTGGATGAAAGATGTATCTCTCCATCTCTCCTTTTCTCTTTATATGTGCCTTTCCAAGAAAAATTAATAAATTAAAAAATAAATCTTTAAAAAAAACAAAAGGATGAGAGGGAGCCGCTGAGCACAGGTGAAAGTACTCAAACAGAACAGGTTGATGTGTTGTGGAAACTGGAGGGGACATGAACACTATCACAAATACTTCCTGCTGTGTAAAGTGAAGCTAGGACCACACTGTGGGTTTGATGAGGAAAACATCCATCTTACACATTCATTTATACTCAGTCATGTGGTTAATGCACAATATCTGTTTTAGTCACATTGTCTCTATTGTTAGACTTAGCACAATTGTTTGTGTTATCAGTAGATGCTAAACCAACTGCCTGGGTCCTCAGAACACGTACAAGATGGTGGCATTTGATCAAGAAGTAGTGGAGATGAATGAGAACAGCCAAAGATGAGGCTTTAAAAAGGTGGGAAGGGGGATTTACTCAGTTTTATTGGAAAGGCAGATCAGATTTACAGAGTTAAAGAGAGACAGAGAGAAGCATCTTTCATTGATGGCTCACTCCCTGAGTGGCCACAATGACCAGAACTGAGCCAACCCAAAGCCAGGAGTCAGGAGTCTCTTCCAGGTCTTCCATTCAGTACATGATCCCAAGCTCTTAGGCCATCCTCCACTGCTTTAACAACCTACAATCAGGGAGCTGCAAGAGAAGAGGAGCAGCTGGGACACAAACTGGCACCCATATGGGATCCCAGAGCCTGCAAGAACAGAATTTAGCCATTGAGCCATTGCACCAGACCCAGAATGAGTCATTTTATTTTTTAAAAAGCAACTTATTAAAAAGATTTATTTACTTTTATTGCACAGTCAGATATACAGAGAGGAGAGACAGAGAAGAAGATCTTTCATCTGATGATCCACTCCCTAAGTGACCACAACGGCTGGTGCTGTGCCAATCTGAAGCCAGGATCCAGGAACTTCTTCCAGCTCTCCCACATGGGTGCAGGGTCCCAAGGCTTTGGGCTGTCCTCAGCTGATTTCCCAGGCCACAAGCAGGGAGCTGAATGGGAAGTGGAGCTGCCGGGATTAGAACTGGCACCCATACGGGATCCCAGTGTGTGCAAGGCAAGGACTTTAACCACTACACTATCGTGCAGGGCCCGGATGAGTCATTTTAAATAAAGCCTCAAGACAGAGTCTGCAAACCACAGGCCCCAGCAAGGAGTAGGTCATCCCATTCCCAGCCCAAGACACTTGCTGTGAAGGAACATCCCTCTGGCGTATTGAGGGAATGGCAGACGCTGGTTATATGTTGAGGTGTAACCAACAGTTCAGAAAAAGACATGGCTCCCCTCATTCTACCCTTCATCATCAGTCTCTAAAGCTCAGTGGGACAAAACCAAATTTCTGACTCTGCATCATTCTTTCAATCCTTGAATTTATTAATATTACAGGCCAAGGGAGAGGTTTTGGCCCAGGAACTAAAATCCTTGCATTTTATATCTGAGTACTTGCATTTGAGTCCCAGCACTAGCTCATAACTCCAACTTACTGTCAAAGACATTGAGAGGCAGCAGATGCTGGCCCACGTAATTGAGTTCCTGTCCCCCGAGTGTGATACCTGGATAGAGTTCCAACCCAGATTTGGCAGGGTCTAGTCCTGGGTGCTGCAAGCAAGTAGGGGAGTGAACCAGTAAATGGAAATTCTCTGTCTCTTCATGCCTCAAAATTCATTGATTAATTATTAAACTTTTAATTAAATTTACAGAATACAGAGATTTGCTATGGAGGAAAAAAGATCATGGAAACTTTGATGATTTCTCTAATTTGGAATTTGAGGCTCAGACCCCTTAGATGACCGATTCTATATTTTCTCAAAATAAGTTCATGAAACTTTATGATGGTTAATTTTGTGGGATTGTGGACTTTTGAGAAGTTGACTTCACAGAGATGAACTCACATCAAATTGAGGCTATGAAGTTGTTAATATGAGTTACCACTGATGAAGTTCAACTTAATTATTACAAGTGTTCTAAACACCATACAAAACTGCCCAAATTGGGGCTACCACTGTGACTCGACAAGCTAATCCTCCACCTTCAAGAGCTGGGATCCCATAAGAGTGCCAGTTCAAGTCCTAGCTGCCCCACTTCCCCCTCTATCTCACTGCTTGTGGACTCAGAAAACAGAAAAGGACATGCCAAGTCCTTGGGACCCTGCACCCTTGAGGGGACCAGGAAGAAGCTCCTGGCTCCTGAGGCTTTGATTCAGCTTAGCTTTGATCATCGCAGCCGCTTAGGGGATGTTGGTATTCCTGTGGAAGCCTAACCCTCTGCATCACAATGCTGGCCCAAGGAGTGCTTTTAAAGATTTATTTATTTTTATTTGAAAGGCAGAGTTTACAGAGAGAAGCAGAGGCAGCAGTGTTCCATCTTCTGGTTCACTCCCTAAATGACTACAATGGCCAGAGCTGGGCTGGTCTGGAACTGGGAACAAGAAGCTATTCCCACATGGGTGCAGGGTCCCAAAGATTTGGACCATCCTTCATTGTTTTCTTGGGTACATTAGCAGGGAACTGGCTTAGAAGTGGGAGAGCTGAAACCCCAAACCAAGACTTATGTGTGTGCTGGTACCATAGGTGGTATCTTACCTATTATGTGCCACAGCACCAGCCCCTTCTCCATATCTACATTCCGGGGTCCTCTGTCAATCGTTAACTGAAGCTCAAATAGAATGCACCATTTATTGAGCATTCGCTCTTGGTCAGCCCTAAGCTCTCTATACTCACGGGCCTCCCCTGATACTCAGCACAGTCCTGAGAGGCAAACAACCTCCACCATAAGAAACCAATGACGAAACAGAAGCTAAACAGCTTTCCTAGCATCACTGGCCTGACATTTGAGCTACCCAGAGGGCAGGTGGGATAACAAATTACTGATACCAAGGCCTTCATCTCAGGGATCCTGATTAACCTGTCTGGGAGCATGTCTTAAGACGCATGCGCTGTTGGGACATGATGATTGTGCATGTTGGTTGGGTTCACTGTAATATTTTGACATGTATGGGGATCTTAGGAAGGTTCATGAAAAATCTGTATACAAATCCCCCTCCAAAACAAAAACAAAAAAAAAAAACCCTGTGCCTGGATTTCAAAATGTGCACCAAATTAAATGTATCTGTTAATTCCATTTTCCACAAGCTGTTTGAAGAGCCCTCCTAGATACACAGTGTGTAATGAGCAGATCAGACTTACTGACAGCCAGCTCTTGCAACGTTTGGGGTTTCTTTGTGCTGGGAGCTCTCAAAATCCTCTCTTCCAATTGCTTTGAAACATGTAATTAATTGTCATTCTCCATAGTCACCCGACGAAGCAGGGGTATTTTTAACAAGATCCTTCGCTGATTGTAATGATCCATATGTTAGTTTCTAAAGGTGCTCTGGGCCTCCCACTGCAGTGCTCATGGGTCAGCTCCTGGCAATGGATGGCCCTGAGAGCCCTGGCTGCCGGTGCCCAAAGAGTTAAAGGACAGGCCATCCCAGAGGCTTGCTCTAGGCAGTACTTCTAGGCAAAGCGCAAAGAAAGCCTCGGACTGACGCACTTCTCACTGTACCCAGACGCTTTTGGGTTTTCAGCTAAATCTGCTCTCTCCTACACCCCCTTCTTCCCAGGAGGCAGCCTACCCAGACGTCAGCTCACGCAACCAGGTCCAATTTTGGAGGCGGCAGCAGCCTGGGGAACCATCCAAGGTGTCCTTGCAGACAGGCAGTCACAACTCGGAGCTGACGACTGCACAGGGGTTTCAATGGTGCATGCAAATTGCCTCTTTGGCTGGCAATTTTTGACTCGCTGTGGTTTAATGAGGCGTTCTTGCTCTCCCAGGAATGCTGGTACTGGGTGGGGGAGGGCTTGCAGTCTTTTTTTTTTTTTCTTTCCCCATTTCCACAGACATTACCCTGACTGGCTGAAGCTGAGTCGGGGTTCCTGAAAAGCTAGCAGCATCTCTATCAGGTGGGGATGGAGAAAGGCAGGCAGAGGCTGCTTTCTCTGCAGAGAGACCTTCCTTGATTCTCTTCCCTGTAACACCTAAAGCTTGTAGCTGCAAGGCCAGAAGAGCCTTGTTTGTTCTGGAATCAGAACCCTGGCCTCACTCAGTGGAGGGCAGAGGAGAAGAGGAACTTAATAAAAGCCTCTGCAGTGATCTGAAAATAATCATCATCACCTGAGTGTCAAAAACACACAGAATGTGCAAAACAACACTGGGTATCCTTTCTTGGCCAGCAAGCTTTCGCAGAGCAATATAAGAAAAGCAAAATGGCCTACATCAGGGGAGAGCATCTCTCTCCAGAAAGCTCAGGTGCTTTACTTTGCAGGACAAGGAATAGAGATGGGGGTTGGGGAGCCTCAGAGAGCGGCTTAGGGCTACAGCACTGCATCTGGAGTGGTGCTTCTCAAAGTGTGGTCCCTGGGCCAGCAGGTCAGTATCAATGGGCCACAGCAGACACATAGATTTACAGGCCCTAACCCAGACCTACATGCCCTCCACATAATCATCACGTACCTTAAGATCTGGGGTTCATGGATGGTACCTAAGTTCTGGAATCACTCCAGGAGAAGCTGAGTTGTGTACTGAACTACAGGTAAGAAGGGTCAGAGTCAAGCTATTTTCAATTACTTCCTCCCTAGTGTAAGTGGGGTTAGGAGTGCGATTAGATGACGCCAAGGGGGAACTTCATCTAGAAGCAGAGAGGCTGAGGAGCACGTCTTCCAGGCTGTTTTCCTTTTGCTTCCTCCTGCAGAGGAAAGATATATTCTGGCACAGTTACAAAACAGCCACATCAGGCCTGGCACGGTACCAATCCTTGCCTTGCATCTGCCAAGATCCGTGTGGTACTGGTTCATGTCCTGGCTGTTCCACTTCCTATCCAGCTCCCTGCTGGTGGCTTGGGAAAGCAGTAGAGGATGGCCCAAAACCTTGGGACCCTGCACCTGTGTGCAAGACTCAGAAGAAGCTCCTGGCTTCAGATCGGCTCAACTCTGGCCATTACTGCCACTTGGGAAGTGAACCAGTGGACAGGTTTATTTTATTTTTTATTGCAAAGTTAGATACACAGAGAGGAGGAGAGACAGAGAGGAAGATCTTCCATCTGTTGATTCACTCCCCAAGTGACCACAATGGCTGGTGCTGTGCCAATTCGAAGCTAGGATCCAGGAACTTCTTCCAGGTCTCCCACACAGGTGCAGAGTCCCAAGGTGTTGGGCCGTCCTTGATTGCTTTCCCAGTCCGCAAGCAGGGAGCTGGATGGAAAGTGGGACCACTGGGGTTAGAACAGGAGGGGTGGGGGGAATCCCCAGCACCTATAAAACTGTACTACATAATACAATGTAAGCAACAATAAAAAAAAAAAAAAAAAAGAACAGGCACCCCTATGGGATCCTGGCACATGCAAGATGAGGACTTCAGCTGCTAGGCCATCACGCCGGGCCCTCACCTTCTCTTTTTAGATCTGCCTTTCCAATTAAAATCTTAATTAGAAAGACAAAAGAATGAACAAACAAACAACAAAAACAATAATAAACAGCCCCAGCAAGAGACTCTACTTTCTGTGTGGAAGGCACCAGGTTACACACACTTCTCGAAGGGCCACGTGGGAATGGGACAGTGAGGAGGAGCATCTCGGGAAGCAGCTTCCCACTCATAGATGTGGTGCCTCCCTGCCCAGCCCAGTGCAGGTAGATTTTAACCTTCCTGACTGTTGCCCACAACCTGCAAATTGTATCTGGTGGCCCTGCCCAGGGCATAGGCACTTAACCTGACAATAAAGCAAAGAGATGATAGGGTGGGTATCTGGCCTTGCAGTTAAGAAAAATTTCTGAGTCTACGTCCTGGTTCTGCACCTGACCTAGTTCTCTCCTTGAGGGCACTCGGGGAGCCAGCCAGTGGTGCCTGAAATAATTAAATTTCCTGCTACCCACTTGGGAGTCCTGGATTCAATTTTAGTTCTGGCTTTGGCCTGACCCAACCGCAATGATCTCAGGCATCAGAGGAGTGAACCAGTAGGCATTAGGCATTGTCTTTCTCTCTCTTCCTTTTGAATTCAATCAATCATTGCGGAAACACGTTTTCCGTGGAGCAGTTCTTTAAAATCTACTGCAAGATTTGAGTGCTAACAAAGCAGAGCAGCGTCCATGCTTACTTTGTGGTGCAGGCTGACATTCCTTCTACTGAGGGTTGGCACGAGTGATGGAATGGGCAGATGAAGCTGGCAAAGTTGAAAAGCAAATTTGTATTCTCACAATTTTCTATGAGAGAAATGAAGCTTAATTATTACAACCCAGCAATGGTTATGAGACCATTGAAGCCATGTTGTTGCTGGTACATCCTGGATGCTTCTCAAAGGCTTGTGGAGGACCTCTGCCTGTGGAGACAAAGCCCAGCCTAGTGCAGGCAGCACCTGAGGCTTTCTCCTGGCCCAGTGCGCCTGAGCTAAGTGCCTGTTCCCATTGCTTAGTCCCTGTGCTGCGTGTTCCAGTGTGCCTGCCAGGCTGCAAAATGTGCATGACTCACAGACATCCTCAAGGTTAGACTTTTTGGCCCTTGTAGTTCTAAATGAGGACAAGAGGGTTCTTGGCATGGGATTCAGGAACCCTGGCCCGGTGTCAGTGCGAGAAAGCTTCTCAGCTAATGGAGGCAGAGGTGGAGGCAGAGAGTGCGGGGGAAGCAAGGCTGTTGCATGAAGGACAGATGCAAAGTTGTCGCCAGGCTCACCAATGGAAGCTCTGAGGCTGGGCTGGGCTGAGGCAGGGCTCCAAGGCAGAAGGAGTGACCAGGCAGAGAGCAGCAGAGGGTGAGGTGCCTAGGGCCTGTGGTAGGGGTGAGGGCAGCACTGGACTGTGAGCAGAGAGGATCTGTTAGCTTGGGTCAGTTTGCAGCAGAGGGACTCAGGATGGGAAAGAGAACCTATTTCAGAGCCGAAAGAGGAACCATCTAGATAAAAAAGACAACAACACTCTCCATCCTCTTGGCCAAGGCAGTCTCACTTGTTCTGTCCAGCAGATTATACTTTGTGTCAGGCACTGGTGCGCCAGGCACCTAAGGTTTTTTCTTTCTACCCTCAAGTTGCTTAGAGGCCTACAAGATCACTGTGTAACGAACTGAAGCATGAGTGTTGAGAAAGGCAAGCAAAGAGAATGCAGCTACCTTGAAAAGAGATGTTAGCAACCAAGAGGTGGCCGAGGGCAGAGGCCAGTGTTTCTAGCTTACGGGGTGGTGTGGTGTGGTGGTGATGGTTGGTAGTTGGTGTACAAAGAGCCAGCCAGTGCCTGGAGGGAGAGCATGGAGGTGTAGTCGATAAAATCACTGCTGAAAACATCTACATCCCATATCAGAGTGTCAATTCACGTCCTGCCTGCTCTGCTTCCCATCCAACTTCCTGCTAATTGGGAGGCAGCAGGGAATGGCTTCTGCATTTAAGTCCCTGCCAGCAACATGGAAGACCCTGATGAATTCCCAAAACTCCTAGACTCAGCCTGGCCCAATCCCAGCTAATGTGGGCAACTGAGGCATGAACAAACAAATGGAAGATCTCTCTTTTTTTCCCATCTCTCCCTGTCTGTCATTCTGCCTTTCAAATAAATAAATGCATCTTAAAAAGCCAACAAAAAACACAACAAAAAACAACATAGCTGGCTCACCATGAAGCCAACATAGTTCGTAATAATAATGTGCAGATTTATTAACCATATTCGTGTCACATTTGTTTAGTGTATGCTTTTAACATCCTGACCTACTCTAGAGACAGCAAACACAGTTCCACACAGTGTTCATGGGCAAGTTCAGTGCTGAGCTCATCGTTAGCAGGCAGTAGACAACCAGGGAACCCAAGGCATGGTGGGACAGTACTAGTAGAATTATCTCCCTAAGATCAAGAACATGACCCTGACTTTTGCAACAAAATTTTATTTTTTACCATTCTAGAAAAAACAGGCAAGAAAAAGTTCTTTCAATTAGAAAGGCAGAAGTAAAAACTTTGTCATTTTACAAATGATAGGACCACACATGGAAAGCTGCAAAGGATTCACAAAAATAACTGTTAGACCTAATAAATTCAGCAACATTACAGGAAACAAGATCAACATACAAAAAAAAAAAAACCCAGTTGTACAAAGAACGATCCATAAAAGAAATTAAAACAATTTCAGGAGAGGGTGTTGTGGTTCAACTGACTAAGCCTCAGCTTGAAACATCAGCATCACAGATCACAGTGCTGGTTCTAGTTCCAGCTGCTCTAGTTCCAATCCAGTTTCTTGTTAAAGCACCTGGGAGGGCAGCAAAAGATGGCTCAAGCCCTTGGGCCCCCACCACTCATGCGTGAGACAAGGATGGAATTTCTAACAAACCCTGGGAAGCAGTGAAGATGGCTCAAGGCATTGGGCTCCTGCTCTGCACAATAGGGCGTGGGGTGGCAAGTGTCTAGATTCAATTTGCAGCTCCCAGCATTGGATTGGCCTAGTCTCCGTTGTTGTGGGCATTTGGTGATTAACTGGCAAATGGGAGGGCTCTGTACTTCGGTTTCTCAAAATAAGTAATTATATTTTCTTAAAAAAATACTAGCGTCATGAAGGCGACATTCAAGAACGGTTCCTAACCCACATAGTGTGTCTCATAAACCATTTAAATGTTAGTTAGCAGCAATAATGAGTAATGTAGGCTCACCTCTCTACTTCATTGGTAGAGTTCTTCTTAGTTATGAAAAGCTTATGGCATCTGTTCCCGCAGACAAAACAGAGACAGGCAAAAGCCTGAAGAGAACCATTCCTCATTCGTAATCACGGAAACAGATTTCAGTTGCAGCGATGGAATGGGGGAGAACAGCACCCCTTAAAAGCATTCGGGATATTACTGAGCTTGTTGAAGGAAAATCCACTCTGGCTTGGCCAGATCTGGAAAAGAAATGGAGTCTAGCTCAACAGCCAGGGACCAATATTATATACATTTTTTGGCAAATTATCTGGTATGATTATCTGGTATAATTTTGGTGTGAGCAAAGCATCCTCCCTTCAGAAATGGCTTAATTGGGAGGCTTTCATAAGCCATTAAATTCCAGATGAATGCATTGACTCAGGACAAAAACACACTCTGACAACAAGCACAACGCATAGCTACAGCCACCATCAAGGATGACGCATCTCCAGCTCACAGACCCCGTGACAAAACCAGCTGCACGCCAACCTGCTTTTTCTTACGTTCAAGTACAATGGCTAATTCCATAAAAAGATGAGCAGAAAAATAGCATTTGGGAATCTTAAAGCCTATTTTCTGCCACTGTCCACCCACATCCATCTGCCAGATGATGGCTGTAAGCCATGTGGAATTGATGGAAATCACACAAGGAAGCCTCACAAAGAAAGGGTTTTGTAAAACTAGAGGTCAGGCATTTTCAAAGTAACTTTTTTTTTAAGATTTATTTTATTTTTATTGGAAAGGCGGATATACAGAGAGGAAGATCTTCCGTCCGATGATTCACTCCCCAAGTGAGCACAACGGCCCATGCTATGATGATCCCAAAGCCAGGAGCCTCTTCCGGGTCTCCCACGTGGGTGCAGGGTCCCAAAGCTTTGGGCCGTCCTTGACTGCTTTCCCGGACCACAGGCAGGGAGCTGGATGGGAAGCGGGGCTGCTGGGATTAGAACCGGCGCCCATATGAGACCCGGGGCGTGCAAGGCGAGGACCTTGACCAATGCGCCACCGCGCCGGGCCCCAAAGTAACTTTTTAAAGCTTTGTTATTGAGTTAGTTGAAATGTACAGTCACAGAGAGAGAATTTTTCAACTGTTGGTTCATTCCCCGAATGGCTGTCACAGATGGGGAGTAAGCCAGGCTCCAGGAACTACATTCAGATCTCCCAGGTGGGTGGACAACTTCTGCTGCCTCCTTAAGTGCATCAGCAGGGAGTTGGATCAAAAGTTGAACAGATGGGATTCAAATTGGTGCTTGAATATGGGATGTTGCTGTTGTCAGCAGCAGCTAAACTTGTTGCACCACAATGCCAGCCCCAAATAGCAAGTATTATAGATTTCAAACCTGTTCAACTGATGCCTTTGGTGGTCACCAATTTTAAAATGCTGAAAAAAAAAATGAAAATCAAGGGAATCTTGTAGTCAATGTTTAAAACATTTCCAGGTGCCAGGCTCTGTCTGGTGGATACAGTACAGAAGTTCCTTTCATGGTGAGGTACAGGGGGCAGATGGAGGGCGGTAAACGTACAAAGGCCATCACTGTTTCCTTCACAGATGAGCCTTGGCAGAGATAACTACACCATCCATCAGGGGAAGAGGGGCAGGGACAGCTCTTTAAAGGAGGACCCTCTGGCCCAAGAGGCAAGAAAGCAAAAAGAGGGGCCCGGCGCGGTGGCGCAAGTGGTTAAGGTCCTCGCCTTGCATGCCCAGGATCCCATATGGGCGCCGGTTCTAATCCCAGCAGCCCCGCTTCCCACACAGCTCCCTGCCTGTGGTCCGGGAAAGCAGTCAAGGACGGCCCAAAGCTTTGGGACCCTGCACCCGCGCGGGAGACCCGGAAGAGGCTCCTGGCTTCGGATCAGCATAGCATGGGCCGTTGTGCTCACTTGGGGAGTGAATCATCGGACGGAAGATCTTCCTCTCTGTCTCTCCTTTCTGTATATCCACCTTTCCAATAAATAAATAATAAAAATAAATCTTAAAAAAAAAAAAAGAAAGCAAAAAGAGGAGTGCTCTAGGCAGAACGAAGGTCCTTATTCCAAGGCACTGAGGCAGTGAGTGGTGTGTTGGTCAACTTTTCCCATGATTGCAGTGACATACCTAGAACAACTAGTTAAGATGTAGCTACCTTCCAAGGACCTGCTCCCAGGGACCCGAGGACATACTAGCACGCCTCTCTGCCAGACACCATCATTGAACCATCTTATGGTAGCATCACCTTATGACTGCAGGATGTGACTATAAGAGCCACATCCTACTCAAACCACAGTAGTTTGCTCATGTCAGGAGCCAGATAACACCAGTGAGGCTTGAGTGTCGGAAGTAGGGTGGGGAGAAGAAGCCGTATGACAAAATGTGGTCAGGAAAGGAAGGCAGGGCAAGATCATGGCGGATCTTTGTCAAAGAGGAATTTAGATTTTGATTTTAAGTGTAACAGGAAGCAAGAGGTGGGGAGTGGGAAGGGTTTCTAGACGCTAACAGATAACTCTGATTGTTAAAGATCACATTTGCTACCATGGAAATTGATTTGAAATGGAAGAGAATAGCAGTGGTGAGAAGTGTTGTGAACTGCTGCAGTGGAGAGGGCAATGGTGTGGACAAGGTGGTGACCATTATCCTAAGAAGGAGGAGAATGAAGGGATTCAGGATATTGGGGAATGTCTATGAAAAGAATGTTTGGGGTAAGTTTTTGGCTTGGTGGCTAAGGTGTTGATTAAGAAGACCTCATCCTGCATCGGAGCCCGAGTTAAATGCCTGGCCCCTGATTCCTGATTGCAGCTTTCTGCTCATGCGCACCCTGCAGGGCAGTGGTGATGGCTCATACAATACTACAGCCACCTGCATGGGAGACCTGGAATGTTGTCCTGCCTCCCAGTGTAGAGTTGGAAACCTCAAGCACTGGCAAAGTGCTCATGAAAAGTGGCTCTCAGACAAGCACAGAGTGAGGACTCTTAGGATGATGTGTCTAAAGATCATTTGGGAGATTTGAAGGCTTGAAACGGAAACTGCAGAGGTACACTTAGGAATTGCTGCAGATAAATGAAACAAGTGACACACTTTTAATCTGCAAGGAACTGCCAAGATGGAACTGTTTATTTTTAAATTATTGATTATGCTTATATTTGATAATTCTTACACAGTTGTTTAGGGTGATTAGGGTCAAAGGCTACAGGAAGGTGGGTAAGATCACCATTTCCATTTTTTTTCCCTTCCTGTATCTGGGGGAAGGGAGAGACACGGAGAGAAGCCACACTCAGCCTCCCAAACGCCTCTGCACCCTGGGACGGAGGACAACCACCTGATACCACCCCAGGGTCCCCAGTGTGGGGCATGCTCTGAGGGTCCTGCTCATGAGGCTTCGAGAGTTCAACAGTTTCAAATTACTGGCACTCCAACACAATTAAATCTCTCCAGAGTCCAGTGATTGACATAGTTTACCTTAGAGTCTCCGTTTGCCCAGTTATTTACTGCCAACACCTGGCGGGGGTAGTTGATCAATTTGTTCTGTCCTCTGTCCTGTTGTGGTACCAGGTGTCCTCTGCAGACTCGAGTGTACTGCCACATCCTTCATGTGCACCCGGATATGCTGTCCACTGCTCTGTCCTAGCCACTGAGGAGGCCCAGCTCTGACACACACACTCCATGGTCAGACCATGGAACCTGCAATTCTCTCCATGGTTGGGGCTCCAGAACTACTGTTTTTAAAGTGCACAGTCTCAACCATGTGGAAATGGCAGGGAACAACCTTTGCTACAAGTTCTTCATAATTGGTGCTGGGTTCTAGCGGTCCCGGAGCCTTCATAGTGAGAAGCATTCTTGGTATTTTCCTGCAGCGAACGACACTGGGGAAATGATTTACTTGATGGGTGAGGAAGTCAATTCTGAACTGTTCAGTCAAGCCATGGGTTCGCAGTCACATCGTGCAGCCCGGTGTCATTTCCAACCTCTAGGGCAATCTTCACCTAGTGAGCATACAGCAAACAAAGACCAGTGACCCCAGCAAACCAAAGAACAAACAAAAAGTCCAAGTACTAGGCACCTGACTCACCTCTGGAGATCCTGATCCCGTCTGTAGTTCTTGGTGGTCCTGATGGTCCTGGGCAGGGTAGGTCCTTCACTGTTCCTGCTGCTGTCCTCCACGCTCTGCCTTTTACCTGGTTACTGCTAAGCTCTCAGCACCATGTCTCCTGACAAGATACCTGCCTGGACCTCATGTGACTCCTCTGAAGGCAGCGAGCACCCCACGGGACCCGCCCCTCCCACCTGGCGACAGATGCCATCCCCAACCCCAGCCCCAGCAAGATGCCAAGGCTCTTCTGTTTGCTGTTCCTTCCCCCAGTCCCATCCCCCTTCTCCAGATTTCATCCATCCCAGCAGCCACAGAAGTTTTGGGACTGCTGCTGTCATTCGTTCTTCAGTCCTGACCAGGCATCCTGCCTACCATTCACAACAGCAGAATGTTTGCATTAGAGTTCTCTAAATTGTGCATGTCTGTGTGTGTGTGTGTGTTTTAAGGTAACCATAGATTTGGATATAGGACAGATGAAACTAGGAGGTTATGATGAGGTAAAGTTTAGTAGATTCAGGAACATTTTTTAAAAGATTTATTTCTTGAAAGGCACATTGTTTTTCTTCAGAGAGATGAGCTTGAAGGGGCCTTCCACGCACTCGTTCATTCTCCCCCAACATGGCCACCATGGCCAGAGCTAATTTACTCCGAAAGTGGAAACTGGCTTCCTTCCTGGTCTCCCACCTGGGTGCAGGTTCCCAAGAATTTGGGCCGTCTTCTGCTGCTCTCTCAGGCAATAAGCAGGCAGCTGCATGTCAGTGGAGCAGCTGGCCTGTGAACCAATGCCTCCATGGGATGTTGGCGCTTGCAGGCTGATGGGTAATGTGCTACACCACTGCGCTAGCACCTCTAAAATGTTTAATTAGCAAATAAAAACCATTGAGGTCTACTGAAGCAGTTAACCCATGATCCTGAGATGGGGGAGACAGGATGAGTGGTAGTGGAATGGAGTTAATCCAATCATATAAATATTGCAGATTTAGGGGAACCCTGGGATTCCTTCCTCCTGATGTCTATGCCTCTATGTAGTTCCTTTCTCAAGTGGGCAAGACTGGTGATCTGCATCCAAACAACAGAAATTGGCAAAGGTGAAATTTTTGCAGGTGGTCTCTCCTCAGTTGACTGAATTTCCCAGACTAGGCATCATAGGCCTGGTCAGAGAGCCTAGGTTTTCCGTCAAGTCAGAGCTTCAAAATCGCAGAATTACTGGCTTCAAAGCAATTGTTGAGTTTTACCGACGTAAAATAAAGAATTGGGTTGAGGGAGAGGTGTCTGGCATTGTGGAATAGTGCATTAAACCTCTGTCTGCAGTATCGGCATCCCATGTGGGTACTGGCTCGAGTCTCGCTTGCTCCACTTCCAGCTTCTCTGCTAATGAACCTGGGAAAGAGAGGAAGATGGGCTGGGAGCTTGGGGCCTTGCACCCAGGTGGCAGACGTAGATAAAGTTCTAGCTCTTGGCTTTGGATTAGCCCAGTCCTGGGCTGCCAAAGCCATTTAGGGGAAGTAAACCAGTGGATGGGAGACTTATCTTGACCTTTGTCTCTCACATTTCAAAGTAGTAAATTCTAAAAAATAAAATTCTGTCCCAATTAAGGAGCTTGAACGGGGCCTGTCCCCACTTGAGCTGCCAGGTGAGTATGATTTCCTGGTATCACCCTGATGGCAGCCTTGTCCTAAATTCCCACCCCACATGCGTGTGCTGGCACCTTAGTTTTGCAGTATTTTTATTCAGCAATAGATAGCTAACACAAACATCAAGTCTGAAAATTGAAATTCTGCATGATGATGATCCTTAACATGAGCTCATGTGAGTCAGTGACCAAATCCACTTCTGGATTTGAACAGCATGTAAGACAGGCATTAGTAAAACGAAAGATCTGTGTGCCCTTGAGCTCCGGTGGCCTTGGGACTAAGCACAGGAACACTGTTCTGTTGGATACTAATGATGAGACATTTCCAACATTGCTAAATGGCAAGTTATCACTGCCCTGGAATGTGCTAATTTGGGGATTGAATGATTTGTGTGTATGGCTGGAGTCAATCTCATTATGGAAGAAAAAAGTAACTGCTGAATCCTAGGCCTGCCGGTGGATACCAGGGGTTCTCTAACACAAGGTCGATGCTCAGGAAGATTTGGTCATCACCTTGGCCCACAGCATTACTCTAATGAGTCAGCCAGGGTAGTACACATTTTGTTAAATACGTAATGACATGACGAAGGCCGTTTCATGACACTACAAGGAAGACACTGTTAAGTACACACAGGATTGGGGACTCATTGCGAGTAGTCTAAGTCTAAATTCTCTATCAAATAACTGCTGAGAAGTGTGTGGCTTAGTTTATTGTCCTCTGTTAAAACCTACAGCTTTACAGTGTTGTAGTAAAAACCAAAGTCCATGGTTTTGAGACAAGTAGTCTCTCTTCAGACAACAGGGAAACTAAAAGGAGTGTAGCAAGGTATCTAGAATTGCTCTGTCACCGATTCTTTTGAATGAGGTTAGTCAACAGAAACTGACAATAGTTATGGAAGGTGACTTTCTGGAAAGGAATAAAAGAGCCACTTCAGGAGGCAGGGGTAGAGATTAGATATCTGTTATTGAAGCCTTTGGGGTTACAGGTTATCTAATGCCATCTATTCATCATGTGGACACAAGTTCAGATACACAGATGAAGAGATCACCAGCTACTTAAATGGCAGTGAAGGGATTTAAACTCAGTGTAACAAATTCTCTTGATATTCTACTACTCTGCATTTTCTCATGTTCCCTCAAGAAATTACCATTTATTCTTGTCTTCCCTTTTGAAACCTGAAGTCACTGGTTGCAATAATTAGTTCTGCAAAGTGAGGCTACATTACATGATGTAATACTAATGTAATCAGCCTTAAGGACATTAGTGACTCACTAAATATTTCTGGGACCTGGTTCGAAGGCTCTGCGGCTAAATCCTTATCTTGCATGTGCTGGGATCCCTTATGGGTGCTTGCTTGTGTCCTGGGTGCTCCACTTTCCACCCAGCTCACAGCTTATGGTCTGGGAAAGCAGTAGGAAATGTCCCAAAGCTTTGAGACTCCGTGCCTGTGTGGGAGACCCACAAGAAACTCCTGGCTTAAGATTGCCTCAGCTCTGGCTGTTGCAGCCACTTGAGTGAACTAGTGGATGGAAGATGTTTCTATATCTCCTTTGCTCTGAATTTTGCTTTCCAAAAAATACGTCTTAAAAAAATTTCTGGAATAACTAAATGCCCAGCCTTACATCTCAATTTATTTTCTGCCTTTATCAGCAACAATGACATTAGGGCCCTATACATCCCCACCATGCTTCAGTGGACTTCTTTTATGCAGTTCAAGGAACCTGCCCTCTTACATACAAGGAAATTGAGGTCAGCTCAATTCCTAGCCACGAACCAGCTTCCAACTCTCTTGTTTTGGTTTGTTTTGTTTGGATTCAAGACACCGAGATGTGTCTTCTAAGACACATTTAAAACTCTGCTAGGGATGCTAAGAAGTGGGCTGAGAAGCACAGGAAGTAACCACGTGAAGAGGAATTCCTTCTTAAAGATGGGAGGCACTGGTTATAAGTGCAGTGACTTTCCAGGTTTTGTCATCTTTAAATTGTATTAACAGAAAGAAAACAGCTTTCATGCATCCCTTATGTGCAGTTTGAAGAAAACCACACTGCCCTGTCTCCCTCTCCTTCCCCATCATCTTATAAAAATTGAACCCATACACTCTGGTGGGAGATGTGGTCATTTTTTTACATATTTTATTGGAAAAGCAGGTTAGATTTACAAAGAGAAGGAGAGAAAAAGATCTTCTGTCTGCTGGTTAATGCCCTAACTGGCCACAACAGCCAGAGCTGAGCTAATCTGAAACCAAGAGCCAGGAGTTTCTTCTAGGTCCCAAGACTTTGGGTCATCCTCAACTGCTTTCCTAGTCCACAAGCAGGGAGCTGGATGAGAAGTGGAGCAGCCGGCACATGAACCAGTGCCCATATGGGATCCTGGTGCAAGGCCACTGAGCTATTTGTGCAAGGCTCATCACCCATCCCCCCCCCCCATCTTCATCTTAATTTTATTTTTCTGATCTGTAAGTTGGACAAATCTTGTAGTGGTGAAGGGCAGGCATCTGCTACACTGGTTAAGATGCTGCTTGGGATGCTAGCATCCTGTCACCAGAGTGACAATGGCATACCCTAACAGGCCACAGTTGTTGGCTCACATATTTTGGTGTCAGCCTGAATTCTTGGCTCCCAGTGTCAGCCTAGCTTAACCTCGACTGTTCCTGGACATTCAGGGAATGAGTCAGGGGCTTGGTCTCCTTTTGTCCCTATCAAATAAAGTGAAACAAATAAATCGGAAACTTAAAAATGACAGTGATTAAAACTTAGAATTATTGTTCAGGCTACAACCATAAAGTCACTAAGAGAATCTTGCCTGTTCCATGATGCTCATTATTATTATTCTGTTACTATTAGTAATGAGAAACATCTGTCTCACAGGCTATAATATTCAGAATCACTTGAAATATGCTTACATTGTAAAATTTTGTAGTTTTTCAAGGGACAAAAGCCACTGCAGTCTAAGTGTATTACAGATCAGTAGTGTTTGTTGCAAATGATCGCAGGATACTCAAGTACAGGGAGTACTGTGCATGAAAGAAATACATGAGGTGTTAGTTCTCCTTACTGTTCTCCCCCACCCAACCCTCCAACACCCTAAGGGATGTGAGAAGGAACACTAGGGACACTGGGCACTACTGTGCTCCCTTTAAAAAGAACGGCGGGATGTATGTGCATGTATGTGTATCTTAAAACATCTGTATTCCAGGTATTTTTGTGTTTCCTTTGATTTGCACAAGATTATGCAACATACTGAAAAAACATGTTTGCAAGTGCTTGAAATGCCATCCATGAAACAGTTACAACCACCAAGATAAGGAAGGCTTCTTTTTTCTATTTTACTTCAAATGGAACAAACTGGTTATCAGTTTTTGATAAGTTCTGGATTTGCCAACGTCTCCAGAAACTGTACACATGGATACTTCTTTTGTTTTACTCATTTATAACATATCACATAAGGCAAATTCACGTCATGCTTTACTTGAGGAAAATGGGAAAGAAAGCTTTCTCTGAAATTGGCACTACAGTTTTAAGTTCTTAATAGAAAGGACACACATCCATCTATAAGCAGAATGAACACAATCATAATACATCAAATAAAAAACACGTCCTTTATATATTAGCAATGAGAACTCCAGAGGTAGTATGGCAAAGACGAGCATGGATCTATCAGGTCACAACCCGTGAAGAAATTAAATTTATTTTTTTTTTCCTATGGTTTTGACGATCAACTGCGTTACACATTTAGGACCCGAATAAAAACCACTCTCAGCAGAAATCCTGGTCCATTAATTCAACTGACATAGCAATTTACAACGTTCATGACTGCAGGTATAAAAAAGTGAAGTATAAAATTATGTAAGTTTGAAATGGTTTTCATCTCATTCATTAAAAATATGTACATTTCCCAGTACTTGCTTCACAAACCCCCCTTGCAATAAATTCTATTCTAAACTTTTTATTTATAAAATGAGGCTCATTTATGAGATTTCAACGACTGCTATACTGCAAAGTACTTACATTCTGTAAAATATTTTAAGAACTTTTCACCAAAGGTAGTTTATATTGGATTATCTGAAACCCAATAACGCCCACAGATGAGCTTCATATACTTCTTTTCATTAATGCTTGGAAAGCACTGTGAAAATGCAAAGTGCTGTTCAGTGCGATCACCTCCCTTGAATCTTTACTTCCACTGTGTGCACATTGTGAAATAAACACATATGCAGCATGTCCATGTTTGATATGTATTTTTTTATTTCCCTGCAGTTTTCACTTATCAAGAACAAGTAACAGGGAAAGTTGTCTGAACTAGTGCATAAACAAACATTCTGAAACACCACTACACGTATCTAATTTACAAGAACCGTATAAAAAAAGTCACTAAAACACTACACTATGAAGGTGTCCAACACTTACAGTCAGACTTTTTCCAACCCGTTACTTGCCTTGTAGCCACAGGAAAACTCTCCAAAATTGAAAAGACAATCTTGCCACAACCCTCCCCCCTCCCAACACCTGGGATGGCTCGATAGCTAGACTTCCAATAATTATTGCAATGATATAATGCAATACATACCTGGTAAAATATTTTTTATGTGATGTGTTACAGTTTTAAAGCCAGTTAAAATATGTAGTTTCAGAGAAAATGTAATCCTTGAAAAATTTTCATATCTGCACAGTAAATGTGCTAGATGCATAATTTTTCCTAGTCCATTTTTCTGTGTAATTATTTTTTATAAACTGGTATTATAAATAGAAATATACATTCAAAATATATGGAAAAGTGAGTTACTACATTAAATTTGCATGTATCGATCCATCCCTTTCCCCTGCACAGTAATAGAAAATACTATTTTGCCTTGAACTTCATATTTGACAGTGAAATGCCACTAAAGTATTTACCAAAAAGTCCATCTAGTCAAAGTGTGAAACAAAATGAACCAAGTGAAAACTTTACAGTTCCTTTAGAAAAAAATTACAAGAATTTCATTTTCTAGCTATGAATCTTTAACTTTTTAGACACAAAGTTGGATTTATTTTTACAAGATACAAAATGTAAACATGGCAAAATAAATAGTTAAAACAAGTGATGCAGGATCCCATTTCATGCTCATGATCCCATTAAAGAATTATTTTTTAAAATCCATTCAGTTGCAAATTCAAGTGCAAAAGCATGATGATGAATATCTACTATTCAAGTAACAGAAATAATATTGATGATACAAATAAACTATTTTACAAGGTAGTGATTTTCCCAATTTTACAAAATATACATCATATATCGATTTAACATCCGATATACTGTAGTCCATTTAGGTCCATTGTTACACTCTGTGACCCAGAGTGTCGCCTTTTGTATTCAGCTGGAATAGGAATGACTGCACACCATCAGCACAGGTCAAAGCCACATGTTTTAGGTTATGTCACTTCCATAGCTACTGTTGTCTCTGCTATTCCATTTAAACCCAATCTTTCTGGTTCATGGTTCTCTCTATAATAAGGCAAAGAGTGAAATAAACATTAATAGTCTCTACAATATTATGCCATCACTTAGTATTTACAGACACATTTTTAATATAAGTAAATATGATTTCTGAAGACATTTCTCATTTCTAGAAAGGAGGTCTTCACTAATTCCTAATTACTTACTTGATTACCACTACTTAATTGAGGAAAGATTATAATTTAACACAGTATTTCAGTTGAAACCAGTGATAAATTATGTATGAAATACTAATACAAAGGACAATCCAGGTTTTTAACAATACATGGAACATATAACACTTAAGGAGAATAATCATCATTAGGATCACAACATAATCTTCACAATAGCTTAATGCTACTGTCTTAAGGTCATTTTTAAATCCTTACTTGTGATTCACTGTTAGCCTTGTATTAGACTTAGAAATATAAAAACACTCCCTGCAACTCATGACTATAGATTTGGTTAATTCTAGAACATTTTCCATTTTAACATATTACCACAGTAATTTGTTTCCACCTTGCGTGTAAGGAAATTGAAGAAAACATTAATTTTGATTTTAAATCTAAACTCTGGTATGGAATAATAACAAATTCAATTTTTCAAACTACATAAACTTGCCAGAAAGACAACAAAAGAGTAACTGCTGCTGCTCCTAAAATATTTTCTGATGTATTTGCCATTTTGCCTTTGTTTTTAGAATCCTAGTGGGCATTTAAGCATCTGACCAGGGACCTCTAGTAAATAATCTAAATCAGAGCATTCTTCTAAACATCCTCAACATCTATAGGAAAGCAAGTCTGTCAATGCACTCTTTTGTCTGAGCTGTAAAAACAGTCTTCCTCCCACAGGAAAGCCAGCAGCAAATGGGGGCGGACAACACCTTTCAAACTCACCCACACATGAACACACACCTTGTTATGGTGCTGATGGCACTGCTGGGAGTAACCTTTGGCACTCTGTCCATACTGGCAGCAACTGTGGCGAGTTTTAAGGCTGTTGGCGAGGGTGCTGAAGTCCGTGTGTTGATATGCACATTGACTGGAGAAACAACACTGACATTATTGAGGTGCACTGCATTTGTCAGGCAGGAATTGTTCATGGGAAGTGTTTGAGGACTGCTTGTGCACAATGCTGGGATTAAGTGGTTTGTAGTGGTGTGGCCAACTGTCCTTACAAGCTGTACAGCTGAAATCCCTGGACTAGATGATAAAGCCATATTGGTAGAGTATAACGCTTTAGAGGTTCCTGGAAGAGAAAAAAAATTACCGTCATAGGACAGTAATATAACTCTTGAAGAAAAAATTAGGAGTTAAATTAATGCAAACGTGTATATTACAATTAAATACCAGATTAACTTTCTACATTCAGCTCTCTTCAAACAGTTTCTGATCAGTAAGTACAATGCACTAACCTGTTTCAACTCCAAACACCGTCTTTCTGTTGCTTTGCTTATAAAAGACTTTTGCAAGATGTTTTGGTGCCTTTATACGTAGACTTTGAATGACAGTGTAATATGACAGATGGAAATGACAGCTGAGCTTCCTTAAAAATTTACACAAGCATGGACACTGGTAAAGATGGACAATCAGGTTCAAAGCAACCAGAAAGCCCTAGGGTCTGTGAGGCAGTTGGAGTAGGATGGGACAGCAAGGGTTTGAGGACTCAGTAGTGTGAGAAGTGCATGGTAACACAATATTCTCAACAGGAGTCAGATAAAGTATGCTTATGCACATGTAAGAGTGGGAAGGTCAGTCAACTTTCATGGATTAAATATCATCTACTTAGTTAATACATGGATAATTCAACAGTAACTAATTTGGTGAATTTCCTAAACTGACAAGCAACCGCCAGTTTCTGCGTGAAAATAAGAAGGGGCTTTATAGGCAGATATTGTGTACAGAGGAAACAGGGAATGCATTCGATGTGAATTCTAGAAATACCTAGCACATTCTTCTTTATATTTCCAAAGAAATTCTAAAGCGCACTAATTGCTGGGACACATTTTTCCTGAGAATATGAAAACAAAGACCATACCACAACTCAGTGAGTTCCAACTTCAAGTGAGTTTATATTATGTGAAATCTCAGCCATACCTGAAGGCTGGACAACACCATTCATGTTGTTGTGGCCAGGGTTCTGTTCCTTGGCCACCTCACTGCGGCTAGGAACAGGAGCACTGACCACTGCAGAGGCAGCAAAGTGGGCGCTGGCTGAGTCAAGTGTTTTAGACATGCAGTCAGAGGTGCTTGAGCCCTAGAAAACAAAGTTGCATTTTCAATTTTTTTTAAAGGTTTATTTATTTTTACTGGAAAGTCAGATATACAGAGAGGAGGACAGACAGAGAGAAAGATCTGTCCAAGGATTACTCCCCAAGTGACTGCAATGGCTGGAGCAGAACCGATCCGAAGCCAGGAGCCAGGAGCCTCTTCCGGGTCTCCCATGCGGTACAAAGTCCCAAGGCTTTGGGCCATTCTTGACTGCTTTCCCAGGCTGCAAGCAGGGCGCTGGATGAGAAGCCGAGCTGCCAGGATTAGAATGTGTGTCTGTCCATGTGGGATCCCGGTGCATGCAAGGTAGGACTTTAGCTGCTAGGACACTATATTGAGCCCTAAATTTTCAATTTTTATTTTTATTGCAATTTCATAAACATATTAAACAGTGAGCCAAGTCCAAAAAGCTGCCGATTACCTAGTCTTCAACAGGTACAAGTGTTTACGCACTGTAAGCAATAGGACTGTGTAGATTTATTTTGGGCATAAGGGACAGCCAAGTGACTAAATACAGGCAAGGAATTATTTCTGAGAGAGTATGGGATCAAAAAACTGTAATTTTAAATGTTTTATTAATTTTTCTCAAAGATATTATTTATTTATTTGAAAGGCAGAATTACTGCGAGAGAGAGGAAGAGACAGATCTTCCACTTGCTCTCTCATTCCCTAGATGGCCATAAGAGCCAGGACAGGGTCAAGCCTACACTAAGAGACTGGATATGTATCTGGGTCTCACATATGGGCAGCAGGGGCCCAAGTCTTCAGGTCATCTTTTGTTGTTTTCCTGGAGCAGTAGTTGGGAGCTGGATCAGAGGAGGAGCAGCCTGGTCTTGAACTGGCACTCAGAAGAGATGCCAGCATTGTAGCCATCAGCTTACTCTCTGTGCTACATTGTTGACCCGTTATCAAGCATTTATCTTATTTTATTATTTTTTTAAGATTTGTTTTTTTTGATTTGGAAAGTCAGATTTACAGAGAGAAGGAGAGACACAGAGAAAGATCTTCCATCTGCTGGCTCACTCCCAAGTGGCCACGAAGGCCAGAGCTGAGCTGATCCAAAGTCAAGAGCCAGGAGCTTCTTCTAGGTCTCCAACACGCCTGCAGGGTCCCAAGGCTTTGCGACATTTGCCTCTGCTGCTTTCCCAGGCCACAAGTAGGGAGCTGGATGGGAAACAGGGCTGCAGGAATATAAACTGGCACCTATTTGGGATCCAGGCACATCCAAGGTGAGGACTTGAGCCACTACGTTACTGCACAGGGCCTATAAAGCATTTTTAAAGGCACCCCATGTGGGCCTGCTGCTGAGGCATGTAGTATATATTAAACCTCCATCTGTGGTGCTGGCATCCCATAATCCCATATGGGTGTTGGTTAGTCCCAGCTACTCCATTCCAGATTCAGCTCACTGCGAATCTGCTTAGGAAAGCAGGGGAGAAAGACTCAAGTCTGTGGGCCCCTGCATTCAAATGGGAGACTTGGAGAAAGCGTCTGGCTTCAGATTGGCCCAGATCTGGCCATTTGGCGGGTAAATCAGCAGTTTGAAGACCTCACTCTGCCTCTCCTCTCTGTGTAAAATCTGCCTTTCAAACAGAAATTAACAATTTTTTAAAAGCACTCCTGGGGATGAAGGAACCGACAATGTCTATGGACTAGATGTTTATCACAAACCAAGAACACCTGGTATCTTGGAGCAATCAGGTCCAATGCCATCTCTTCTTCATGTCTCCCTCCTGTTGTAAATGGGTAATAAATTACGGATGATGATCCCCAACCTCAAGGCTATCTCCCTTTGTTCAAGTTGGCTATGTTGCTCTTCCTTTTTGGTTTTCTTCAATAATTAACATAGGAAAACCATCCAAGATCATGATTAACAAAAGTCTGCATATCCTAGCCTTTGTTCCAAGAGCTTTGTCACCCTGGCATTTTGGAATATAAAAGTGTTCTTAGACAAGGTGCTTTATCTTAAAAGCATGGATGATGGCCACAGTGTAGTTTAATAAAATCAATTTTGTTTAAAAAAAAAAAGAAGCACTCCTGGGGCCAGCACAATGGTGTAGCTGGTTAAGTCGTTGCAAGTGATACTAATATCCCACAAGAGAAAGCAGATGGAATTCCAGCTGTTCTACTTCCGATCTGGCTTCCTAATAATGTGTCTAGGAAAGCACCGTAAGGGACTGCATTCACACTACCCATATGGGAGACACGGATGCAGTTCCTGGCTTCAGCCTTTTCTACCTCCAACCATAATGGCCACATGTGGAGAGAACCAGAAGATAAAAGATCTCTCTTTCTCCCTGTGGTTCTTTACACTTCACCTTTGAAATAAGAAAAATGAAACCTAAAAACAACAACAACAACAAAGCATGACCAACTGGCTTATATAGGTAACATGAAACTAAGAATGGCTCATCATTTTTGTCAGAGTAAAACCCTGAGTTGGCCTAACCTTGAGCAGGCTAAAAATGGTTTATGTTGCTTGTTCAAGAGACTCAGCAAAAGCTAAGACAGGCAAGTTTAATGGGCAGTTTTCCTTTATTCATTAAAAGCCAGTATTATCTTTTACTAAAGCCAATGGCACTACTCTGTATGTGTCACAGAATGACTGAGATGTCACGGGCAGGACTCAGTATCTTCTAGGGAGATATATTCACTCTTTGAGAATGAACTGGCCTAGGCTCACAGAATATTGTAAGATTTAGTTCTGGGTCACCGGGCCCAGGTTCTGGGGACTGCCTGCAAAGGGGGTGCTGGTTTTGTGAGCCCTAGAAGTGGGGGATCTGACAGGGCTTGGGTCGCCTGGCCCACGTCCTGAGGCCTGCCTGAGCAGTAGGTGCTGGGTTCATGAGTCATAGGCCAGAGAATCTAGTGAGGATTGGGTCGCCTGACATGGGTCCTAAAGTTCACATGCAAGGTAAATGCCAGGTTCGTGAGCCCTGGGGGCAGGGGATCCGGAGGGGCTCAGGTACTTGATCCTGGTTCTTTGACCTGCCCGTGAGTGAAAAAGGTGGAGCAGTGGACACAGACCCTGATGCACATGATGAATAAAGCAACCTGTCTGGTATTGTCACATAGGAAAGAGAACAGAGAAAATTGGACAATTATCCCAGCAAACAATGATAGCAAAAGTCTGGGTGAATGGAGACCTGAGTTCAACTATGTCAGCCAGTGGACACTGGGAGGGTTGCCTTACCCTTGGATTGGCAAAATCAACAGCATTTCAGAATATCCAAAACACTTGGTCAGAACCCTCAGAACATGCACCACATTGAGACCCTGGGTTGATACTGGGTGATAGCTCCCCATCCCTGGGTATTGGGACATCTGCAAGGCTGAGTGTGTCTTCCCCTTTTATCTTTACCCTTCCCCCAGAGACAAGAAGAAATAGAGAATTTGGAAACGATTTCACCCACTTTTCCATAACCCTCCATCCTTCCCACACTAGTCAACTGTCATTTAAAAAAGAAGTTTAGTTAATCTTAGGAATTATAAACTTTTCCATTATTATAGAGAAATAAAATAGTACACTGGAAAAGGGTTTGTGTGTCTTTTTCAGGTGACTCAAGTCTAAAATATACTGTTTTACTTTGGAGGGCTTTCCAGAATAGCAATTTATTCTCATACAGCTCTCTAGAGGTCCAAGCCCATGGTGAGCCTTACAGGACTAATTTCAAGGTGGTGGCAGAGCTGGGTCCTTCTGGAAACCAGGGTGCTATGCAGTGTTTGTATACCCATCCCTAGTATTGGGTCTTCATTTAACAGTGCCTATGGACACCTTCCCTTAGAGGCAATTATTTTCTATGGGATATGGCCAGAGCTGAGCTGATATGAAGCTAGGAATTCTTCTGGGTCTCCCATGTGGTTGCAGGGGCCCAAAGACTTGTACAATCCTCTGTTGCTTTCCTAGGTCATAAGCAGGGAGTTAGATTGGGAAGTGGAGCATCTGAGACTCAAACCAGCAGCTACTATGCCACTCTGCCGGCCCCAAGAGATGATGCACTTGATAATGCATAATTAGATAACTTTCTCAATAACTTTCCCCTCAAAAGTAGTAATAAATATTCAAAGACTAGCCTTTAAAGTTGGTCACTTAAAATTATGTAAATCAGGAGTCTGGTATGGAAACCTAGTGGCTAACGTCCTCACCTTGCATGTGCTGGGATCCCATATGGGTGCTAGTCCCTGTCCTGGCTGCTCCACTTCCTATCCAGCTCCCTGTCTGTGTCCTGGGAAAGCAGTTGAGGACAGCCCAAAGCCTTGGGACACTGCACCCAGGTGGCAGACCAGGAAGAAGCTCCTGGCTCCCTGGATCAGCTTAGCTCCAGCCACTGCAGCCACTTGGGGACTGAACCAGTGGATGGAAGATGACCTTTCTCTCTGTCTCTGCTTCTCTTTGTGTATCTGTCTTTCCAATTAAAAAACTGAAAAAAAAAAGTAGCTCTTTAAAAATTATGTAAAGCAAAGAAGTTCAGGTAAGAATCCCCCAAATTTTCTTCTCAACTAAAACTAAATCAACAAAATTATCACAAAAGACAGGAACAAAAGTCATGACTCAAAAAACAGGCTTACCTGTGCTTTTGGATGTGTCTGTTGTGAGGAATGCTGAGATTGCTGTTTCTGCTGAAGCTGGGCAAGTTGCTGCCTTTGCATTTGAACTAATTGCTGCTGATGTGTCTGAAACTGCTCTTCTGTGATACCCCCTGATACTGGCAAAGACAGTAATTTCAAAAATAAATATGTTTAAGTATTTTTAGTAATAAGCAGAATGTGATAACATTGCATAATTAAGATGAGAGACAATTATACATAAAATACACATCCATCAGCAAAGAACCCAACAGAAGTGACAAATCCCATTGGTCATAAGTATTCATACACTGATATCCATGAATCTTTAACATCACACGCTTTCGGCCAATTGTGTCTTCATTTAACAGTATCTATGGACACCTTTTCCTAGTGGCAATTATTTTCTGTAGGATATAGAAAAATATGTCACTGGGGACAGTGCTGTGGTGTAGTGGGCTGAGTTAGTTCTGTGGCATCACATATGAGCTCCAGTTCAAGTCCTTGCCATTCCCCTTCTGGTCCAGCACCCTGCTAATGTATCTGGGAAAACAGCAGAAGATGGCTCAAGTACATGGAAACTTCCACTCATGTAGGAGACTCAGGTGAAGTTCCAGGCTCCTGAATTAAGCCTGCTAGGCTTGGACCTGGCTGTTGTGGTCATTTGAAGAATGAGCTGGCAGATGAAAAATACTTTTGCCTTTCAAATCAATAAATGCAATCTTTTAAAATATCACCTGCTTAAGAAGTTATATATAGTTTTATTATACCATATATTACTAACATGAGAATACTGTTATTCATTCAGACTTGGTATCTTTGAAATCACTCTGAATTCCCTACATTATATTGATCAGGTAATGAGGAAAAACTTGGATTAGTAATAATAATAATCATGACAATAATAATAGTAGGTTACAGTCTTGATAAGAAAACAAGACTGCTGTTTTTCATGATATTGAAAATACTCTTACAAATTAGAAAGCAAAGATGTTCACCTAACATAATCACAGAATATAGTTTAGGCAACTCAATGCCTAAAACAAATCCTATTTGTAAAAAAAAAATTCTAAATGGATAAAGTATTCCTAAAATTAAACATATAAAAGCATTCTTGGATATAATCAATTATGCTGTTACCTAAGTTAATGGGAAGTGAAGGTTAGGTGTTCAAACCTGCAGTTAAAAAGGTGGGTTAGGACACCCACGTCCTACATATGAAAGTGCCAGTGTTCAACATCCAGCTCCCCTCCTGACTCTAGCTTCCTACTAATGGTCCCTGGCAGGCAACAGTGATGCTCAAAGGACAGGGTTCCTTCCACCCTGGGGGGCACATCTGTACTGAATCTATGCCTCAAGGATTCAGTTACAGCTGGAGCATTAGCAATCATTTGAGGGGTAAACCAACTTTATCGTCCTCTCAAATAAATTAAAAAAAAAGGGGGGGGGGAGTTTCAACACAATTAAAATTTCAATTATCAGGATATTTATAACAGGGATAACTTTTCTTAAACAAAAATTTATTCATCTGTATTTGTAAGTAGTTCGCCAACAGCTATTTCCTCAGAAGTGCTATTATTAGAGTTGAGCTCTATTAACTCACTACAGAATATATGCACTCCACAGTTAACTCTGCTTTGGTTTTCTTTGTTTCTTCCTTTCTGCTCTCCCAGCTACTTCACCTAAGACGTAAGTGTTTACTGCTGACTTGATGTACTGGGCTGTGCTAAGAATCCCGATGACTGTGGAACAAAATAAATGAAGAGGAAAGTACTGTAGCGTAGTTGGGAAGCAAAGACACAACAACCTTTACATAAAATGGAAGAATCCAATCAATCTCATGTGAGGGAATTTATTTTGGAGTCTATGCTCGACCCAAGCTTCTTAATTCCCCTAGTTTTCTACTTTCTGGAATCATAAATGAAAGAATAAAAAAAGAAAAAAAGGTGATAAATTTGGGATATTGCCTAGTATAGACCATTTTCTATAAAGTGGGGCTTAGCCCCCCATACACGAATAAGGCTTTATATAAACTTTTATCTTCTGTTGTGAAGACAAAACAGCTCATATGTATTTTCAGAAGCAACAAGGATACAGTGTTCATGCTAAAACTTTAGTTCAGAATCTGTGTTTTTGAAATACACATTATTTTATTGTGTTATCAACAAGATCGACTGCTTTTCTCTGCATATACTAAATTCATAGCATACTTGTTCCTAAATGAAAAATACTTTTAATTCCAAATTATAATCTTCAAAATCAAGTAAAAAGATGAAGTGCCCATGAACTCAAAGTTTTGAGTGATCAGATGAAAAATGGTTTGTCAGAGACCAAGGTAGGAAGGGGAAATCTGAAACCGATCTGTTTAGGATCTATGTACATAAGGAATGCACCAATTCAAAAGAAATGGAAATGGAACCTGGCATTTTTAGGACAGCCCAGAGTTGGTCCAGAGTTGAGCTTAATGCTGTGGTGAAAAGGTCGGAGTAACAGGGATTAACTTGAATTGCAGAAAAAACCAAAGAAGTAGTATTTCAGGGGCTATTTCAGAACTAAGAAGTATGAATCTTTTCTCCAAATCTTTGAAAAACATAGCTATTTTTGGAATGGTTAAAGAAACTGTGGTACATCTATTCCATGGAATTCTACTCAGCCACTAAAAAGAATGAAATTATACCATCTGCAACAAGATGGTCCCAACCAGACCACTGTGCTCAGTGAAATAAGTCAATCCCAAAAGGACAAATACCATATGTTCTTTCTGATATAAAGTAAGCTTCACACAAGACCAATGACCCTTTCCATACTGTTTTTGCTACAACCCATGTATTTTGATGTTTTTTAAATTTTTGTTTCTTCCAAATAGTTTATTTTCGCTTACCAAATTCTTCACCAACTTGTAGATCACACAGTAGCATCCTTTTACCTAAAAAGCTTTTTTTTGTGTTTTCTTTTACATTTCTTTATTGATACATTGGTTAGCACATTGTTTAACTCCATAGTGCTGCAGATATTTTCTTTAAGCTTATTTCCTATTGTTGAATTTGTCTCATGGCTTCTCATTTGAGGGAAAAGCATAGTGATGCATAATGGAAATTGTTATATCCAGATGTGAAGATACAATACAGTATGCATCTGTACTTTCAAATCAATGATGGACTTCAAATGAAACTGCTAGATTATCTGGAATTGTCTGTACCAGCAATGTCAGGACACTCTTAAAGGACAGACTAATGGACAAATGATTGTTTATAAAGGACTATAAATCAGTCAGGGAGTGGGAATTAGGGAAGGAAGTAGGGAAGTCTCTGACCCTATGCAATTGTACCATAAAATTAAAAAAATAGTAAAATTAAAAATATATAGCTACTTTTTCATTTATCTACATTTATTGCCTTTTCTTATTGAAGCCACAAATTTGCTCAGGAATCCCTTGCCTTTCTTTTTATATAACATTCAAAAGAACCTAATACACTTTTAAATTGTTCAGTTTCAGTGGTTAGTGTTTCTCAACCTTTGTAAACTTAGGTTGGCTTTGATATCAAAAATTTAATCTCAAATCCCACTTTTGGTGGAGAACCAGTGATGTGAACTTAATTCTCTAACATGGATATATTTTTAAAAATCATTTCCTATCTTCTTTAACAGTTCAATCTCAGCATGTTAAACATTCATTTGTAACATTTTAAGTCTCTCTAATACTAAACGTATTCTTTGTTGGAAACAAGAATTTTCTAGAGAACCGTTAACATTATTTCAACTCCTTAGACAAAAATAGCAAGTAATAATCATAGCACCAACTTGGAATGCAGAGAGAACACTCTTTTGCCTCCTTTATCACTGTGAGATGAGAAAAAGTATGTATGGTTTTACTGAACTGCTGTCTCAAGGCTAACCTTGTGGTGGGTGGGGGGCGGAAATCTGATGGAAAGTACATTCTGTATTATTTTTCCCCTCAAAAGTTACTGAAATAGTTCCATAAGAGATTTCTTACATTGGTTTGGGTCATAAAAAAGGCACAAAGAGGAAGTCGCAAAATGAACAAATCTGCTTAGGAATGAGATGCAAGGAGGGACTGGGAATGGGATGGGAAGGTGGTAATAAAGGGGATGTGGAGATGTGCACAAGAGAGATCTTTGCTTTTCTTGCTTATGTCTAAGCCAAGTTTTCTTAACAAATAAATCTGAATGTATCCCATCTTCTGCCTCAGAACTGTCCTATCAGTTGCAAAGTAATCATATATTTGATTGCTTTGTAAAGGTAACAATATTTTACTACTTTAGTTAGATGGGTAGTAACATTCTAACATACCGCATAGTTATTATAGAATAGTATAGTTATTGCACAATTTTCTCTTCTATGTATTCAACTATGTCATTCTGTACTAGGGCACATTCAAATGCTTTTAGAGACACAGTGTATATATACATAACAGGCTATTTTTCACTAAAGTCCCTGATCTTTCTGGGTCTCTAGATACTTGACAACTGAAATAATGCTAATGTTTTCGAGGTTTTTTGCTTGTTAGTTTTAAAGGACAGACTTGGGGCTACTGGACTAGGGAGTGGAGGGCAGTGAATTCTAATCCAAATATTCCAGGTTACAGTAGAAAGCAAGGTGCAAAGTTTGCATAAACCAGTGAAGTTAAAGATAAATGTTCTAATAGAGAATGACTGAGACCACCTGACTGGAACTACACATATCCCACAACTCTAACCCTTACCAGATGAAGGCAAAAACGAAAGAATAAACTACAAAACTGCCAGGGTGGGGAGTGGGAAGGTAAGAAGAGCCAGGACGGAAAAAACAACTTTATGTTGAGATAAAAAAACAAGCTAAAAATCCATTTAAACTCTTGACATTCAAGCTAAACAGTCACAACTGGAACTTCATCACAATTTCTTTTAGTAATTAAACTGAAGCTTTCTTATCTCTTTGATTTGAATTTCTCTTCTTTGAAAGCAACCCTCATCTGCCCAAATAAATCCTATGAGTACATTAGCTGCTCATTAAAGCAGTTTTAACCATTCTAACATTTTATGCTTGCAAATATTTTATGGCAAAAAAAAGAAACAGGAAGAGAAAGCAAATTAAAAATCAGGAATTTCTCTGGAAATGCTGAACAGACTGTCCATGATTTTACAAACAACTGGAGTTGATTTTTAAAAAAGGCTATTATCAATCCAGTGTATTGACATAGGTGAGAAAGCAGAGAAAGCAAATCATGCTAATTTGCAACTGTGAGTTAGTGAATGCCAGATCAAATATCTATTACTCTGGTCCTGCTCATCTGAACAGCAAATAATTTTTAGTCATGAACTCTGACTTATTTTCTTGGGCTTTGTAGTTAGGAACATTATCTCAAAGAACAGTTAAAAGATACAGTAGTTTGGAAGGACTAAAGATTTTAAAGAATATAGTATTAGCTATGTACTTTAAACTCCTTGAAGCTAAAGATTTCTATCTAAAATTTAGCAAGTTTCATATTAACACAGTGCTTTGTATATAATCAATCCTAAATAATTTTATATAAACTCAATTTTCCTTGGTTGTACATTTGCTGGTTAGAACAATTTTTCTTATCTGTTCTTTTATTTTTGAAATACCTTTATTTTACCTAGTAGTTAATAAAACACATCTTTTCACTTCAAAATGATTAGCTTAAGACAGGTTTTTCCTTTAAGTAAATAATAAACACAATGTAACTGAGATATAAGGTTCACAACTTAGCAAACATTCAGGATTATTTAACAGTGACAGTAAGCAAACTCTTAATCAGCCCTCAAGTTTACAAACGATGCAACCTTTTTTTTTTTTTAATTGTTTCTCAAAAAAGAAATTAAGGAACTGTGTATAAGCAAACTATTATTGAGTATTTTAGGTTTTTATTTCTACTTAAAGCCTTTGTTAGGATTTCCTAGTTCTAAAAAAAAACATTCAGCAAGAATAATTTGTATAGTTCAGTGATACTTTCCCAGGTAAGAACATGGTCCGGTGTCAGGTCTGTTAGTCTTAAACATACATGCTTTCATAACCAAGCATGCTAAATTAACAGAAGGTCAAAGCATTAAAGATAGCTAGTTTAGGGGTCTAGCACTGTACCCTAGTGGCTCAAAGTGCTTGTCTTGCAAGCACCAGGTTCACGTCCTGGCTGTTCTACTTCCCATCCAGCTCCCTGTTGTGGCCTGGGAAAGCAGTTGAGGATGGCCTAAATGCTTGGGACCCTGCACACGCATGGGACACCCAGAAGAAGCTCCTGGCTTTGAATCAGCTAAGTTCTGATGGCTGATTCTACTTGGGGAGTGAGCCAGCAGATGGAAGATCTTTGCCTCTGTGTCTCCTCCTCTCTGTAAATCTGACTTTCCAATGAAAACAATAATATATTTTAAAAAAATAGCTAGATTAAAAGAAACCAAATATGCAAAGATTCCATTCTTCTGTTTATGTACACCAAAAGTAACAACACAACTTTATTAAAACAAAACAAACAACCTTCTTAATCTTTCTCTTTATGTACATCAGGAATTTATACCGGGATTTACCAATTCATAACAAAACTCATTCAAATTTATTTAAGAAAACTAGGTAATGATTATAACTGGTAAAAATGAATACTTAAAAATTAGTTTTTATCATGCATTTAGACTCATGCATAATATTTTCAAATAGATTTGTTAAAAATAAAAATCCTGTGGCTACAATGACTAGCAGGGCCACAGTACATAGAAAAAAAAAAAAAACCCTTTAAATCAAACTCTGTATTCTAGTATCAAATGATTAAATATGAAAGACCTGCTTTCAAAATACAGACTTCAAGTTGACCTCAGTTGTTTCTTAAACTTACACCTTAGTGAAGGAAATCTGTTCAAAAAGGCAAGAAAGCGTAAATAGACCAAGACGACTTTTTTGATGACATAGGAAAGGTAAACATGCAAAAAGCCCTTTCTGGTAATATCTTAACACTACGCATGTATGCTTCAAGTTCATTTGAGAAGCGCATGAATGACTCAGATAATATCTTAAATAATATTTTATGTTGATATAGAAGAGTATCATAGAATTGTAGAGCTGATTATCTTGGGATTATTTGCTATATTAAATTATATTTTACATCAATACAGATACAATATCAATGATATGTTAACATGTATACATTGGTACATTTTGTAGAAAAAAATCAAGCCAAGCCTAGGGTTCATCTGGAATGTATAGTAGAAAGCTACAAATATTTGGCCATGTTCAAACTGAGAAGGAACACACCAAGCACTTTCAAAATAGGATACACACCAATAGGGAAGAAATTGCAGCTCTGTTCAAATATAACCACAAATGTATCTACTTCTTTTGAATGATATTTGGTACAGGAATTCTCGTTTACTTAAATAATTTGAGCTATGCTTTAGAGTTGACTGAATAAAGATTTGACCCTTTATCTGTCAACTTTGTACCATCTTTAGGTTCCTAAAAGTTTTTTTTTCCTCAATTTATATTAGGTATATATTTCAGGTTCAAAATCTCATTAAACTTCATGGGCTCATGAACTTTATATAATGTGATGCCATTTTCTCCTTACCTAAATTCATTTAGGAGAAAATAAGCCAACTAATATGGTGAAATGACATGCCAACTTCCAACCATTCAAACAAATCCAATTTTCCATTATAACCTTTAAACAGATAAATGTCTAAGTTTGAAAATAGGCAGTTCAGTAACTGAAAATGATGGAAAGTTACTGACACTAGATTTCAAGTTAAAAAGCTGTAAAATCATTGTATAAATGCATTTAAAGTAATTTTGCATCCTGAAGTGCATCATCCAGGAAATAATTCTGAAAACTTATTTTTACATAGAAAGAACATCAGCAGTTTAAGTCAAATCATATTACCTTTGTTTCTTGATACACTATTTGTAATGTATTATGAGAACATTTAAGATTTACATACATATGATAAACAATATAAAAGCAAATCAAATCTACCTTTTAAATTACTTGATACTACACATTATTTACAATGTAAATAATATAAAAATATAAATGTTCCTACGTTTTCATGGACTCCAAATCCATAAGCTCAAACAACAACAAGATATTTGATAAAAAGAAAGCTGAGTTTGTACTGAGCACATATTGGCCATTTTTAAGTCATTATTCCAGGAACAATTTAATGAGTATTTTACAAAACATTCATATTATGTTAGGTATTACATGTAATCTAGCCATGATTTAAAGTATATCCAAGGATCAGATGCAAAAACTACCTGTTTTATATGAGGGACATCAATGGATTTTGACATTTTCCTGGAACTAATCTCTCAAAAATACCATAGCATGGCTGCCTGATATTTGAGTGGAATGTCCCTTAAATTGAGGGTGGGGGGTGTGTGGGTGAGGAAGGAAGGGAGAGGATGACTGGGGAAAAAAAAAAAAAAAAGAAAAAGCTTTCTGATCTAATAGAAGTAATGTTTCAGATAAAATTTATATCTACTCACAAAAGGGAGCCTCCTAAAAATAATTTTCTTTGGTCAGAAAGGAAGTTTTCAATGGTACGTTCAAGGAGAAATTCTTACATTTCAGCAAGTTAATTTACAAAAGGGAAAATTTTATGCTGTAATGGATCTGGGGGCAAATTATTAGCAGTTTACTCATAAGGAACTCCCTAAGCATTCTACCTGCAACACCACTCAATGCACACACCTTTCAACTACAGATGGAGTCTTGACTTATGTCAGGGTTACATCTCAATGAACTTCTCATGAAGTTGAACTGCATTTAAAACAGCAACATGCTGCCCAAACAGGACTCTTTATAGAGTACTGGCTATTTATCCCTGTGCTTGGATAAACATCCTCTTTGTGTGAACCAATCTACAGATTTGGCCCAACATTTCACAATAGCTTATCTGATCACATGCTTCTGCTCTGGGCCCAAAATTTAGGGGCGTTACGGCAAAGTAGGTAGAGTCATTGCCTGTGAAGTTGGTGTCCTAAATGGCTATCCCCATTACCCCCACTTCTGATCCAGCTCCCTGCTAAGGGTCTAGAAAAAGCAGCAGAAGACAGCTCCAAGTGTTTGGACCCCCTACAGCACGCCGAAGGACCAGATGATTCTCCTAGGTTTGGACTGGCCAGAACCGGCTATTGTGGCCCTCTGGGGAGTGAAGATCTCTGTGCCTCTCCCTCTTCCTCTGCAATGCTTTCAAATACACAAATCTTTAAAGTATAGCTTCTGACGAATGCATATTGCTTTATTGTACCCCATCCTAAAGTTGAAATAGTGTTAAATCAATCCATCATAACATATCAGTGGCTTCACAGACATCAGCATATTCTGGTAAAAAAGTGATCCACAATAGGATTATTTTTAGACTGAAAGAGCATGCACTAAGGTAAAATTTGTTTTCTGAGTGAAATCAGGAAAATAAACCTTTCAAAACTTACCAGGATAGTTTATTTTGTACAAATGAAAAATACAGAGAAAATATACTGATAAACACTTGAGACAGAGATAGCTTACCTGATATGCCGTTCTTGCTGGTGTTCAAAAAAGCTACAGATGCTGCAGAAACTCTTTTACTGTTCACAGTCTGCCCTGGTTTTCTTGAGGTACATTCATCATTATCACTGTCCTGTAAATTCAGTAGCCTTGGCTGGAAACACTGTAGTCGACATGATCTAATATTGCTTAATATTTCAGAAAGAGACAGTCTATTTTCGCAATGTTTACTGGAAGCATTGGTCCGGGAGAAATTAGAAGAAGAGTCTATAATTTGGGAAGAGCTTGCGAAACCATTCAGCATCTCAGGGTCTATTTGTTTCAAGACAGGATCATGTTCTGTGGATATTCGGTCCATTATGATCCTGATAAAGAATATAAAACCAGATGTAAATTGGGATAGACTAACATTTTTTTTTTACATTCCCTACCAGCTTGCAAACCAAAAACCACATTAGAACAAATGGTTTACCTTCCACCTCTGCCAATGCGCCTTCTTGCAAATCCTATACATCTTCTTGGGACCGTAAGTGTTGTAAGGCAATGCCTATACCTCAACTTAGCCAATTCTGCCAATTCTGGGTTTTCACATGAATGGTCACCATGATCCAAACGAGGCTGTAAAATGGGAAAAGAAGGAAAAAAAATAGAAAACCCAGGAAGTAAATTTCAAATAGACACAGTGGGTTATGATAAAAAGTAAGCTATCAGCTGGTTGAAAAATTTATAGATAGAAGTAAAACTGTAAATCTGCAGTTTAAATTATTTTGATTGAATTTTATAAAGTTGAGCCAAAGTTCACTTATCAAAATTACCTAAACTAAATTACTTTACCAAATATATCTAGGGGATGTTTTATAAGGCATATGTCTTTAAAGAATAATATTCTTTTAATATCACTGTGAAGAGTTAGATTAATCAGTAGTTTGTAGGTTTCCTATTTAAGCAAATCAGAAGAAAATTTTCTGCGGACCAGAAATTGCGCTATAAACATACATAGGTCAAACTGAAGCTGCCTTGTTTACAAGAAACATTCGGCCTATTTCTTTGCTCATGCTTTTCTTTCATCATTCTGTTTTTCTTTCCGTATCACTTCCCTTTCATAATTCGTTTCATCAGTGTAATTTGTAAAGAAATCTCTTTATCTCCAACTCTAAATACATAGACCCAGCTAAAATAGTCAGTGTATATGTCCACATAATGTAACAAACAAATGGTCTCCATAACCTATGCAAGAAAGCTAATGCCATCCTTTATAACTCTACAGTTGTAGCTTATTTGAAAATCACAACATCAGAGTCATCTCTTCATATAATGTTGTACAGAAGCTTAATATCACAGAGCAATTTGTAAATGTACCAGAGTTAAGAATATAACTGTTAGACAAAATATTGTTGTGAGAGAAGTTAAAAAATTATTGCTGTGTCTGACATTTGCTGAGAATGTGCACACAAGGATGGGCTTGCACAATGTCCTCAAAGGTTCCAAAGCATGCTTAGTGATTCCAGATTTAGCTCTCACTCTAGCAAGCACACACCAAGCAATCTCTGCACACTGCTGAAGCTATAATTAAAACCCAAAGTGAAATTACATTTCTGAACTATAAGGAATTGCCAATTTTCAAGTAAAGAACACAGTATCTTTCAGCATCTTTCACTGACATCCACTTAGAGGAGGTTAATAAAAAATGCTGGTGCACTTCCCATATTTAGATCAAGACTAAGTCACCTGATAAGAGTTTCCTGTTAATTCCAGTTCATAAAAGCACCACACTACACACGCACACAGACATCAAATTCTTACAGCATAATACTGGCATCCTGCCCGTCTTCTGAAAGCACAGGGGCCATCAGGATCATTTTCTTCTTCAGGCTCTGATACTGGAGATGGTACCTAGCCAGAGGAGGGATTCCATTTAGAAGGTTACCACAAGTCAACAGATCAATGTGCACAGTGATCTAAAAACAAAGGCTGAGTGCAGACAGTAAATCATTCTTGTATTACTTATGGCAGGCAAGCAATAAATGCCCCCAGATATTTAATGACTATAATTTTTTACAGTCTAAAGTTCTTATTTTAAATGCAGTTTGTAACAGTTAAGGGCACCTAGCATTGTTCAACTGTCTTGAACATTAAGTGGTACAAAGTGGTACAAGTTTTAAAAAGAATTAGTGTATTTTTTATATATATATATCCCACCAAAATTCTGTAAATAATGTATGTGAGCGTATACATATATATGCTGAAACATCAATTAGGCTTCTTTTGCCCATTAACTTCACTTGCTTTCAATAAAACCAAAAGCTGGGAAGTTAAAAAAAAATGGCTATCAATTCCACCTCCCATAAAGGTCTAGCCGAAAGGTGACTTTTATTTCCTCCCTTAAAGATTTTATTGAAATATGTATTTTTGAAGCAGAGAGGTAAATAGACAACTCTTATCCACTTGTTCACTCCCCAGATTCCCATAGCACTGGAGGACGGGCCAGGGTAAGCTGAAGGCCAGGAGCTGTCTCAATCCCATATTGAGTGGGAGCAATCCGACTGCTTCAGCCGTTTCAGGAGCTGGAATCACTCATCAAATTCCAGCACAGTGATAGGAAACTCAGGCGTATTAACACCAGGTTCACTACGCACTGCTCCCCACTTACTTTTTCAAAAATTATTTTTTAAATCTGACAGGTCAGATGCACAAAATCAGGAAAGAAACAAAGATTTGCTGAAGGTAAGAAGACTGGCTGCAGAGAACAAAAGGAACAAAGATGTTCAAAACTGTCATATAATGAAAAAGCATTCTGCCTAGGCCAAGGGATATTAGGTCATGCAGCCCTCTACAGTCTGAGTGGATTGCTGGGGCATCGCAGCAGATTTCATAAATATATTATACCATCACAGCAGATTTAATAAATATCAAACAGGTTAAGGACTGGTGTAGTGGCAGAGCAAATAAAGCACCTGCCTGTGATACCTGCATTCCATACAGCAACCAGTTCAAGTCCCGACTACTTCCCATCCAGCTCTCTGCTGATGGCATGAGAAAAGCAGCAGAAGATGGTGTAAGTATTTGGGCTTCTATTATCAACGTGAGAGACTTGGATTACGCTCTCTCTTGTAATCCTTTGCAAAAAACAAGTAAAGTTTTAAAAGTAAATCAGCTGAAGCCAGCATTGTGGCATGGCAACTTAAGCCTCCACTTGTGACGGCAGCAGCCTTTTAGGGGTGCTGGTTCCTGGCTGCTCCACTTTCAATCCAACTCCCTGCTAATGTAGTGTAAGATGGCCCAAGTGCTGGGACCCCTGCACCCACATGGCAGATCTGGAAGAATCTCTGCACTTTGCCCCAGTCCAGTCCCAGTGAGTTAAGGTCATCTGGAGGAGTAAGATGATTCTCTATTTCTCCCCCTCTTTCTGTAATTCTTTCAAATAGATAAAAAATAACTCTAAAGTAAATACAAATTAAGTGCTAGAAAATGTTAAATTCAGTATTTTAGATTATATATTCCCATAATAGTCAAGCATTTAAAAAAATTGGTACTTTAAATTTCAGTTTCCTTATAATTTTACTTTGCAGTTAACATTCTCTTTCTGCAAAATGCTGGAATTTTTGACTCTCATAAGTCCTTGTCTTCTTATTTTGAGGGGGGGAAATGAACTTTCTCCACATTTCCAAACTGTGGTAATCCCCATGGCAGGATCATCGAGGAGGAAAAAAGTATCTGAGGTTCCAATGTACCTCACCAACACTATGTAGGGGGATCCAGAAGCAGTGAGTTGGGGGTGACTCACTCCTGCGGAAATAAGCCCAAAACTTGAAATTTGCAAGGAAATCCAAATGTGAATTCTGTACTTGGGTTCCTTTGCCAATTACCCACCTTTTTAAAGATATACACGGAACGTATCACAAAGTTTCAGAAATTCTTAATATCATCACTTCTACTATTTGACTACAATTCCCCAGGGGTGGGTTCCTGGGAACATTAAAAATGTGAGACACTCCTTCCACCCCCCCAAAATTGTTCTCTCTCACACGCACACACAGCCCAAAAGATGATGGCGTGCGTGCGTGCGCACACACACACACACACACATACACCCTGAAAGATGATGTCAGGAGAATCAGAAAAAAAGAACGGTTTCACTTTTCAGTTCTGCTCTGCTGCAAACCAGTTGGCTACGCCTGGTTAAACGTTCTCTTGGGGCTCCCTACTCCCTGTTCACTAGACAGTGAAACAGTACCTCATTACTTAATCTTTTTAGCAATACATTCTTAGTGAGAGTTAATTCTTAGCTGCCTCACTAATGATTCTAACTACTGGTAAATACTTACTCTTCAGCAACAGGAGAAAACCACAGAAACTAATGCGTGTTGTCTAAAACCTAGTCAAAGACTCACAGGAACTTCTAAGCTTAAAATTCAACTTTCACGTAAAAGACAAGGTTTGAGGGCTACATATGTATGAATGAGTAAAAAAAACTGCAGCAGAAACATGCTCTTTTAATGCATGAGGAATACATGACTAGTAAAATCTGAGTGAGCCCTTACTCTCAGGATGAATGAGTACATTCTAGAATTCTAGAAGAGATTCTATGGGTCCTAGTATTTCAAGAGCTGGGGATGTAGAGCAAAATGTTCTAGGTTGGCATTAATCTCACCAATTTTCTCTATACTTTATCTAATCATGCAATGATTTTACAATTTAAAATAATTTCCCCTATGTTTAATGTAGAGAGGCCATTTGCCATTTCTTTTATACATTCCTTCTCTTCTGTTATTTTGTGTCCTAGGAATGCTACACTGCTTGCAGTTCCTTTTAATAACACTGTTTTCTCTGCCTGATGTCCTACCTTATACTATCTGGCAAACTACTTTGTGTTAGGGCATCACATCCCTAATTCCTTCTAAAAGACCATCTGATCAATGTTCCATTGTTATTCAAACCCCAGCCTGAGTTTAACTGGGTGATTCTCTGGCAAAGTAATCATCTTATTAAGTACTGTCCGCCCATCAACTTTGTGCACTTGTTACAATGCACATGATCACCACAATATTATCTAGGGCAGGAAAACTAAATCAGTATGAGTAAAAAGTAACACAAGCTAGCCAAAGGAGCACATTCTATGCAAGCTCTAGATTTCATCTAGATTTTAAAGAATTATACCAATAAAGGATTCTATAAAGTATTACTTCCAAACATTATTTTTATGCTGGTTTTTGAAAAAAAATTTCCTTTGGGTGGACATTTTGTCTACTAAATGATGCCTGTGTCCTGCTTAAGTACCTGGTTTGGCACTTGGCTCCAGTGTTCTAGCATACTGCTAATACAGACCCTGGAAGGCAACAGGGAGGGCTCAAGAATTTGAGTTCCAGATATCTGTAAGAGTAGGAATGAGCTCTTGGCTCCCAGCTTGGCCCCACTTCGGGCTGCTCTATACACTCAGGGAGTGAACCAGGGAAAAGATCTCCTTCTCTCAAATAAGTAAATAAATAAATATTTTAAAAATATTTAAAGCAGAAAATTTCTTTTAACAAAAATGTAAAAATATTGATATATAAAAAAGCTCAAAGTAGTTTCAAGTTTTTTTAAAGGAGTATTTTTAAAATTCTAATACCACAGAGGAAAAAAATTGAAGCCAGCCAGTTGATAAACAATTATTCAAAAAACATTCATATTTTATCAGACAAAAGCTTATTTTAAAAATAGCATCCATGAAAATAAAGTTTAAAAAGTTAACAAAATTCTTTGAAAGGCAGAATAATGGAAAGAGAGAAAAGGGACACAGACAAAGATGTTCTACCCGGTGGGTCGCCCCTTCACTCCCTGCCAACAACCATCAGCGGGTCAGACTGAAACCAGGAGACTGGAATTTCATCAAATTCTCCCTTGTGGGTGCGCAAGTACTTGAACCATCTTCTGTTGCTTTCCTAGGTACACGAGGGAGCTAGATTGGAAGTGGAGCAGCCGGAACTGCTTTGTTAAGCATTACCAGTGTCACCAATGTTGGCTTAAACCAACGCATCTCAGTGCTGGTCACAACTAGAAAATTTCAAATTGTAAGCATTTATGCTGAAAAACTGTTGGAATATGAATCAAAGGCTTATTCCCATGAATTAAAACCAATCAATTTAAAATCAATTTTAACTCTTTAGGATCAAATACTTAACGAAACAGTCACATTTGTTAAAACATTGGTAGAATAATAGGGGATTTCTGACAGTCACTATTTACAATTATGATTAAAGGTCTTTGGTGTAGCAATTGCATTTCCATCTTAAATACTGGAAAAAAATGCAAATGGGGAAATTCGGTGAAAAATTGAAAACCACCCAAGTATTGTACAATAGAAAAATTCCATCTACAAGATGGAAAGTAATAGAAAATGTCATTTCAGAGCTATATATATGTGTGTGTATATATATATATATAATGTGGAAAATGTGTATAACATTAAATGAATAAAGAATCAAAACTCTTAAGATGTCAATTATGTTTTAAAAATATAACAATATAAAAAAGTAGGAGGAAATGTTTTGAAAATAGTTTTAAAACCAGCACCTGTGGAAATTCATCTTCATCTGAGCTGTGAAAGTCATATTGCTTAATGTCACTCTTATTGATCACAGGCAATGTCTCAGGAGTGGGCTGCTGAGATGTTACCAAAGCCTCTGCTTTAGGCTTCTTTGGGTACTTCTTCTTTTGACGAACCACATCAGAAGCCTCTTCTTTCAAAGACAAATGATGAGAGTGCTGTTTACATGAGGATTTTTCCCCCAAAAGGAAGAAATGAAAATCATTTTAGAAATCATAAAAACTATACTGTTCTTTTAAAAAGCATACATTCTTATCCAGGAGGTGAATTTTGTTTATTGCTTTTAATATGAAAAAATTATTCTATAATCATAAAACGAAACACGTTTTACTTTGTGCCAAGTTACAATGAAAAATTATTTAAATTTGCTTTTTATACCATTAATAATACTTAAGCCATTTTCTAGATTGCTCTATTACTATGCAATCCAATATTTAAATATATTTAAACTCTTATTTAAATCCATTGTATTAATATTAAAATTAGCAATTTATTGTTAAGATAATTTAACTTAGATCATGAATTCATCAATTTATTTCAATGCTTATTTTCAAATTTAAAAAATGTCTGTAGGTAGTCATTTTCTAACAAAAATAAGCTTACTAACCAGGAAAAAAATAAACTCTACTTTTTAGATTGCACTACCTCCCCTGAACAACCACCAAACTGTCTCCAAGTACTCTGGGGATCCATGGAGATCCTTAAGAAGTCACCAAGCAAGGGGACTTTTTGAAGGGGTAGGCTCCAGTGCCCACCTGCACTCCACAAACAAAGCAGCTCTGTTTTTGTTTGAACACACCAGCAATTACTTCAACAAAGAGAAATCTACCACTTGAAAAGATTTGAAATGACTGTTTTGGATGCCAATGTACTAACACTATGAAAAACATAAAAGTATTTAATAAGTTACACATTTCTACATGTAGTCCCATGTTAAAAATACAAAATCGGTCAAAAGCAGCACATACTATAATATGCTGCTTTAAAGGAAAATCATATTTTAGTGAGATATAAATTTTTTATGAGTTTTGTCGTGTTATAAAGAAGACTCCAACTTCAGAAACTTTCCACATTTTAAGATAGGATGTATGACAAAGCTAATAATCAACTCTATGTAATGAAGCAGGACAAACAGATCCTATCCTGTCTCTAAAATTATTTAAATAGGCTGATAACTCCTAGAGAAAATCTAAAGTAACAATTAGCTTGGACAATAAAATCTGACTGTATCACTAACTGTGGATTAAAATATCCATATCCTTATGCTTCACACAGAATATTATAAAAAGGATTTTTACAACAAAATAACATTGCAAAGTTTTTGGCTGTAGAAGCAAGTGTGATTTTAAGGGAAATCATGTAGGTGGGCTAGATGCCTGTGATTAATAAGAACTCTGGTGTTTAAATTGACATAAGTTAAAAAGAGGAGTCTTCCTGCTCCATACTCTTCCTTGACATTTAAGAACAAACCCATGAAAAAGAAATATTCTGTACATTTTTAAAAGATGAATTTTCCACAAACACCTTAAGTTACTTTCTAAAACTTTCTACAGAGTTAGGCTACCTTATCTAGATGCGTTTCTTATTTATAGATAAATTCCTCAAAATTAGAAGTTTTATTAATTTTCATATATCCAAATGAAATACTTTAATGTACCAAAGAGTACTAAATAATTATTATTTAGTCCAAGAAATTAAAATAACCACTGGGTCAGGTTTTCTCATTTTTGAAGCTCTCGCTCGTTTTTGAAGCTTTAAGTGTGTGTATACAGCACTCAGGGAGGATGGATTAGCAGACTGCACGCACCAGTACTATTCTAAGAACAAATTCTGGATAACCACTGCCAGAATTTCAGAGTTCCCCCCACTTTTTTTTTTTTTTTTATCAATTCTTAAGAAATCTGTTTTATCAGAAAGAAATAGTGATGCAGAAGTTAGAGGATTTCTCAAGTGAGTCAAAGGAGGTAACAGCATATAATTGCCAACCTGCCAATGATGACTATGACGATAACTTTGAATAATCTCAATGAACAAAATTTTAATATTAGAGATCGATGCCTGTGGCTACGATGCAGGATTTGCTAAGGCTAGCGATAACTAAGCTTAATTTATCCTTATTCACCAGGAAAGCAGAAAGCATATTGGAAGGGAATGTGCTGTGGTGTTACACCTGGATTCAAATCTTGAAGGTGCCACTAACTACCTATGACACAGAAGTCACACAGAGGTAAAAGCAACTTTCAAGGAGTGTTGCGAAGATTAATGAGTTGGTATGTACATAGTAGAGACCTTTAGGAGACCATTAGACCAAAGTACTTGGCAAATAGTAAGAACTAAATGCATCTTAATTAGTTTCTTCCTTAACCAAATTTTGTTCAGACATATGCAAAAATAAGTAACCCACTGATCAATATTACCACACGTGTCTCTCCAGAGGATATTCACCTTAGGTTTACATTCTTGGACTTTGTGATGGTTTCCATTATGAAGAGTTGCTGGAGTGGCATATAACTCTTTTTCTGATCTGCTTATTTTTACTTCATTAAGGATCTCGCCACCATAATCTCCCAAATGGTATCTTAAAAAGGTAACAAAATAGAAAAAAAATCACATTAACAATAATGGGAAAAAGGGCATCTCAATGAATTAGAAAACACCTAATCAAATAAAGGCAAATACCTATTAGATTATTTTCAAAAGGCAAACATGTGATAAAGCACATTTATTTGGGATGCAATAAAAATATTTTTAAAAAAAAACCTTAAAAAATGTCTAAGGTGCAGAGAAAATCAAATACTGAGAAATGATGTTTAGACTGTTTACCTTGGAAATCATATAGAATCTTGTTAAGATTTAATTATGAAGGAAATGCCACATTTCAAAGAAAAAAAAAGCTGAAACAAAGAGCTTTGTCCACCTAATCAGAATAAAATCAAGCCTTCATTTATCTGATGTGTTCTTTAACAGTAACGTTTAACACAGAGCACTGGACAAAAAGTTCTCTGGATTCTTGTCGAATTAGTATGTAATGATACTTTAAAAATATTTTAGAAGTCTATACTAAACTCTTAAAGCATTTCAAATCAATAATTTCATCACAAATCTTAAAACCTTTGATTATATTTGATATCTGGGCCCTCATTTGGCTAATTTTTCTACTAGTATGTAACAGTAGCAATGTTACCTTTTTTCCACAACTTCTAAGGTTAAGTGCAACAATTCTCGTTTTGTTTTTTCTCTTCTCTTAATCATTTCCAAAATTGTTATGGCTCTGCTAAACTCTCGTCTCAGTTTCAACATCTTTTCATAAGAGGCTTCATCGTTCTTACGGTTCTATTAAAAACAGTTACAATTTTGGAATAAACAACCCATTTATCCACATTTTCAACTCCATTCAGCAAAACATTATCCAAACCAAATTATAGCCAATAAGAAGGAAATGTTAAACGCAAAAACATCAAATAAATCATTTAAACACAACTATGTAAGGGAACCTATTTATTCTGAAAAGAGAAGTGTAATTAAGTAACTTTCAATAAATATTCTGAAAAAACACAACATCAGCTATTGAAAGACGCAATCGCATGGAAGATAATTCTAAGGGAAAGGTGTTTTAGATATCCACTTGGGGAAGGAGGGAGAAGTGGGGAGGGAAGAATCTTTATGCCTACAAAACTGTATTACGGAAAATGATAACAATAAAAAAGAAAGAAGAAAAAATATACACTTGGAAAAAACCTGAATTCCACTTATATCGAGATCAAAGTACCCCAAAATAACCATCTCCTTCTACAAGTGGGGAATGAAGCAGTAAACATCCTACAATGTAAACAAGAACAGTGCAAGCAAAGGCTTATGTCAGAAACTGATCTAAAGCCAAGAGCAGGTTAGCAAGCATCTCCAGAAATGGGATTATCAAGCTCTAACATAATAATAATACCTCACTGCAGAGCAGAAGGCATATAGCAAAACTTACACACTTCAGAATACTATTAATTAGTTTTTAACTTCAAGAATAAATATTTTAACATGCTTAGAAAGTCATCCAAGAGTAAGTCAATCCAAAAGTAAGTTCATTCTTCCCCTCTCAGTCAATACTATGTGAAATTAGGCAAACTCAAAAGCTTGGTTGTAAACAATCTGGTTTTGTCAAACAGGCAGTAACAATATCTTCTAAGATGATTCCACATTATTACTGACAACAAATATTAAGGTGGCTAATCTGTTCAGGGTACTGCTCACAACTTCCCTCCTCTTAAAAGGTATACAGTCTACTAAGAAAAAATGAACTGAAAATGAGTTTATTTTTCTGCCAAAAAGGTTATGAACTATACAACTAGGTTTTCTGTAATATAAATTAAACATACCCCTGGGTGTCACTGGTTCTACAGCTCTTCAGTGAAAAGAGTTAGGAAGTAAATGTGTAATATATACATTCATACATACACAGACAGATCTATATTTCTAGCTATATTAATATTTAAAACTGTAAGTTCATACTTTCATTCTTTTAAGATGACCTTAATTTTCTTTATTTTTATTTATCTTTATTGTAAAGTCAGATATATATAAAGGAGGGGAGAGAGAGAGAGAGGAAGATCTTCTGTCTAATGATTTACTCCCCAAGTAACCACAATGGTTGGTGCTGCGCCAATCCAAAGTTGGGAGCCAGGAACCTCCTCCAGGTCACCTATGTGGGGACAAGGTCCCAAGGCTTTGGGCCGTCCTTGACTGCTTTCCCAGGCCACAGGCAGGGAGCTGGATGGGAAGTAGAGCTGCCAGGATTAGAACTGGCGCCCATATGGGATCCCAGTGTGTTCAAGGCAAGGACTTCAGCTGCTAGGCCACTGTGCTGGGCCCGAGATGACCTTAATTGTCTGTATTCAAGCTTTTTAGCCCTTTTCATAACAGTCTCTGTTTCAAGCCAACTCCTTTCTTCCTATGCCAGCTACCTCTTATAATTGTTACCTATCACTGGTTCTCAAACTGATGCACTTTAGAGGTAGGTGTGGTGGTATAGCATAATAATCTGCCCTGTGGTAATGGCATCCCATCTGGATGCTGGTTCATGTCCCAGCTGCTCCACTTTCAATCCAGGTCTTTGCTTATGGCCAAGAAAGGCAGTGGAGAATGGCCCAAGTCCTTGGGACCCTGTACCCACTTGAGAGGTCTGGAAGAGGCTCCTGGCTCCCAGCTTTAGAAAGCTCAGCTCTGGCCTTTGTGTCCATTTAGGGAGTGAACTAGTAGATGAAGGACTTTCTCTCCCTGCAAGAATCTGCCATTCAAATAAAATAAATGAAAAAAAAAATGCTGCATGTTACAACCTACTATAGATCTTTTCATATCAAAGGATGACTCACAGGTGACTGTTAGAGCCAGAATTGAGTACCACTGAGCCAGGAAGCTCTTCTATCTTACTTGTAGGCCACACAGAGGAAGGGGAGAAGGCACAGATACGAGAAGTTGTATTTATGTAGTTAAATAAGGTAGACAAAGTTAAATATAATAAACATATATACATGCTGATTTAGGGATTCCCAATCAGTGTATCCAGACACACTGAACATTTAAGCATGTCCAAGATACTGTTAAAATAAAAATTTCTTGGTCATGGAGCAGTAGTCTAGTGGCTAAAGTCCTTGCCTTGCATACACCAGGATCCCATATGAGCAATGGGTCAAATCCCAGTTGCTCCACTTCACATCTAGCTCCTTGATTGTGGTCTGGGAAAAGCAGTAGAGGATGGCCAAAGCCATCCCAGAAAAAGCTCCTGGATTCTGGCTTTGGATCAGCTCAGATCTGGTCATTTTGTCCACTTGGTGAATGAACCAGTGGATAGAATATCTTTCTGTCTCTCTTAAAGCCCATCTTGCTAGAAATCTGACTTTCTAAGGAAATAATCTTTAAAAAAATTCTAAAAACAAAAAATTCTTACACCAATTAAATTTAGTAGTTTATCTGAGCAAAGCAAAACAAAAGTGAATCGAGCAGTTTCCAAACCCAGAATAGTTCCTGAGAACGCTGCCAACATGATCAGATAACTTTATGGGAAAATGGAAGTCAGGCACAGAAAACAACCTAATACACCATAGCTGAATAGTTAACTTACAGTTGCTGTTAAGTCAAACAACTTACACAGTCAAATGACTTACTGGCTACATGGCCCTTAGTTACCACGATTTAACTCTATATTGGTCTGTTGGGCTCAGTGCAAATTTATGACTCCTTACAAATTTTACTCAACAGTGCTTATGCACTTGCAAGTTAAAAATTAGTCTAGTGAACTAAATTCTAGACTACCATTCAAGTGTTTCAGGTGTTCTAGTTAAGCCTCTGAATCTGTGGGAAGAGAAAAGCAAAGACTGACTTTGTTAGCTGCATTCAGTTTTGCATACTCTTCCACTTCCTGAACACCTAGGGGTTATTCATTATTGCTGAGTGCTTTTCCACCTTTTTCCCTTTTGTAACATATAAACATTTCTTATTAGTAATAATAAGTACACAAATAAAAGTACAGAGTATTGAAAAAGAAAATGTAGCACTCTGCAAAGGAATAAGAAACTAACAAAGAAGTCAAGAAGAACTCACTAATGATCATGCAATATTGAAGAATCACTTAATGCAATTCTCAGTAGACACTGATTAGAAAAAAATAAGGCCTATTTTAACATTAAGAATATTAATATGTCATTAGTAAACAAGGCTGGCTTGTAAGTAATTCATATCCATTCACTAAAGGAACCATAACAGTGCTTTTCCTTTAAAACGCATTAGTAATGGCCTATGGTTTGAAATGGATCTGAATCAAACAGAGCTTCTAAACAAGTAACTGGTAGATCTGACTGCCCATTGGTTCAGATAAACCTTTCCTTTCTCATGTTCAACAGTCTTTAGTTATTGTATTTACAGTTGCATCTCTTCTCTAGGCCAGGTGCTAAATCATCACAAACTGTACTAGACTGTCTCAGCTAAGAATTAGAACACAGAATCAAAAACTCAGTCTGGTTTAGCGAATGCCATCTATGGTTGGGAAATTAATTTTAAGACATTTAAGAAAATCACATTAATGGAAAATGTTAAGAAAATTTTGACTATTAACCAGTAACAGAGATTCTCCTAAACTACATTCACCCTGGTAACTGTAATGCTCCACAGTTATTATATTAACAGCTTGCCAGAACAAGTTTTCAACATTGCTGTTTCAAAGAATGTACAGAAAATGTTTTGCCTTCAATTGTTAATTCTTCACAGTTCTCACGTTTATATATTCCTGTTGCTTTTCCCACGTGTGGTGTTTACTGTTAGCTAGTAGAAATGGAAGACAAGGGCCACCTCCCTGTAAGGAAGCTTTTCTTCAAACTGCAGCATTCTAAAGCATGAGATTTTTTTTCTTTTACTTAAAATGCTAGTCCATATCGCTTCTGAAAGCCAGATGGGGACAAGTTCATCAACTTAAATCTAATATAACTGACAACAAAATGGAGATTTTCTGGCAGGTCCTGCGCTGCATGGCCCGGGTCCTTGTGCCAGCCTGTGTGGTGGCTGCTGGGTCTGTGAGCCCCAGAGGCGAGGTTCTTGCTGGGTTTGGTCTGTCTGGACCTGGTGCTTGGACCCACCTGCATGGTGGGTGCTGGATTTGTGAGTCCTGGGGGCATGGGTACTGAGGGCCCTGGTCGGATAGCTTGGGGTACCAATGGCACTGGGAAAACTCACTGGCTACTCAGGAACACACTTGTGGAGATTTGATGTATGGGTTTGTAGGGGTCTGGTGATGACACAGGTCGGGGCATGTGAGGGATCTGGGGTCTCACATCCAAGATTGGTGGTCTGACCATGGAGTTCATCTATCAGAGCTGGACCTCCCCAGCGGAAAAGACAGAGCAGTGGACAGCTGGCCCAAATGATATGGCAGCCCACTGCAACCTGCAGAGGACATCTGGTATCATAGCAGAAGAAGGAAGAAAGAACAAACTGGAGAGATACTGCAGCCAAATGATGCCAGCAAATATTTGTGCGAATGGAGATTCAAAGCTCAATTATGTTAACCAATGGACACTGGAAGGGGATCCTTACCCTTGGATCAGCAAGATTGACAGCATTTCAAAACTAGCTAAGGCACTTGGGCAGAACCCTCACAGAATGAGCCATATCAGGAACCCTGGGTTGATATTGGATGGCTGTTCCCCATCACTGGGTACTGGAGTGCTTTGGAAGGCTGGTTATGGTTTCTTCCTTTAACATACACTATTCCCTAACCTCAGATCCTTCCCACTCTGATCAACTACGAAATTGTCATCAAAAATAAAAATTTAAAAATTAAAAAAAAAAAAAAAAAGATTTTACTGTTATTTCTGACTGCTGCCAGATTGGCCTGAAAAATGAACCTTCTCTTATTTTTCAAGACTCCAAAGTAACTACCTGCAAGATCATTTTTACTTACAAATATCAGAATAGAATTTCAAACAACCTTTAAGTTCCTAAGTGATCACTAAGGAAAAGCAGTATTATTTTAAATTCTCAGTTTTCCAAACAGAGGATATTTAGGATAAAACATATGGTTCATTGAAGAGATCCAAAACATCAAAGTGCATAAGGACAATACAATTTCATTCACTTACAAACAGCTTCCATAGCAGGTACACACTGTAAGCAGCTGGCCCATTGAAGTTACAGAAGAACAAAATTCACAAAATTCATCATTGTCACTAGTGTTCATCACGTTCAAGTTATTCTAACTTTATTCAAGTTATATGAAAAAGGAAAATTATTGATCTTAAGACACTACCAAAGCTATAGTCTAATTTGTACATTACCTTTCGAGTTTGCATTTTCTCTGTTCTTCTCCGAAATGCAACATACGGGTCATTGTTGGTAGAGCCATCTCTTTTCTCTTGCTTTATCTGAGGAATGAGGGATGGCCCCCTGCAGTTTTTACGTTTTCTCACCCAGTAGTCATATACAGCTTTAATAAGGTAATCATCTTCGTTTAGCAGCAATTTTGCTTCTTGAAGTGTTACAAGCTAAATTAAAAACATAAAATGTCATCTATTAAAAACATTTAAAAAGAGAAATCAAAGTTAAACAACTGCTATAGGGTAAAATAATATGATTAACTTTAACAATGATTAGATATTATGCCATTTGGGGATATAATTCAATCCAAGAAAGGATTCATTAAATTCATTCCCCAATTAGTACTTTGCCCCAAGAGTTTGTGAGTGAGTACCACTGCTTAAAATACTTGAGGCTAGGTAAGCCAAAGTTGGAAAGACACAAGTAAATCTTGGACTACAAGACATCTATGTTCTTCAAAATTCTGATACTGTTTCTATAGATTTTTAATTGAAACTAAAAGATATATAAATTTCACCTGCCTCCAAACTAAAAGATAGGCATTCTCTAATATGTTGTATCTTACTAAGTTATGTTGTTTTGTTACTGACAAAAGCAATCAACAGTACCATGTCTCTAACATGTTTCAATTATGGCAGTTTAAGTTGCTTGTATCAGTTACATATAAAAGCAATTTCTCTATCCAAGCTGGTTAAGTACTAGAAAATCCTTTTCTTAACACTCATTCTGCCAATGACGTTGTCATGCTGGGAGTAAGAGCTCCAAGCATTGTTCTTTTGGGAGCGTTAACATGTTATCTCAGGGACCTACTCTCTTTTCACAAAGCAGCCAATTGGCATGATACCAACACAGCTGAAACTAAGGTTCATAAAGATTTGCTCATATTTGCTGCCTTGTTCCTTCAGAGGATCAAGTAAGCCAATGAGCATTATCAAGACAGAATGAGGGTTATACAACTGTTCACACTCAACTTTGGAGAAAGATATTATTTTATGGCTGAGAAGTGATACAATCCCAATTCCTTGTCATTTTGGAGATAGACTCATTTTCATAACAAGTAGTCATATTTCCTAAAAATATTTCCCTAGAACTTGGAAATGAAAAGGAAATTTTTCTCATCAAAATTTTAACATCAATATAAAACTGATCTGGCACATTATGAGAAATCATCTGAATAAGTCTTGACACATCAAATAAATTTCTCATTATGATTACTACTCCTGTTGGTGCAATGCCATTGAATAAGTAAACTGTTCTCCAGACTGAAAGCTCTATGACAATGACTTCTAGAATTAATTGATTATAATTTGGATGCAAGACAGCTTGACCATTGGAACAGAATACACTGACTACGTCGACACAAGTATGCTAGCACATGTGATAATTACATAAACTGCTGTAAAATAGTAAGTTGCATTCTTTGGTTATCAGCATCTCAGTAGATGAAAGCTTAAACACGTCTGAGAAGGTGAATAACTTTTGTCTTCAAAGTGGAAGGGCAGTGTTTGGAATATGAAATTAAACCAAAATAATCAGCATTTCCCCAAATCACATTTAGATGGATGCCTTCCTTTTGTTAGCTGAAATTTGCTGGAATGGTGATGTACACTCCAATGTCTAACAGGACAGTAAAACTTTTCTGGATCTCAAAATCCTACCTCATTCTGACAGCAGTACAGCATCAGTGGCAGCTCTGAGGTATTCTGGAGATCAAAGGAAACAATGCTGTGATATGCTACAAGGGCTTCCACTCTTTGTCATGATGCTTCTAATAAATTTTTTTATAATTGTGGGCGGGGCATGATAGCACAATTGGCTAATTCTCCACTTCCAAGCACCAGGATCCCATATAGGCACCAGTTGGTGTCCCGACTGCTCCCCTTCCCTTCCTGCTCCCTGCTTATGGCCTGGGAAAACAGCAGAGGCTGGCCTAAAGTCTTCAGTTCCTGCACCTCGAAGAAGATCCTTGCTTCTGGCTTTGAACTGGCTCAGTTCCAGCTGTTGTGGCCATTTGGGGAGTGAACCAGTGGATGCAAGATCTTTTTCTCTCTCTCTCTTCCTCTCAGTAAATCTAACTTCCCAATAAACACAAATAAACCCTAAAACAAACAAACAATAACAACAAAAACAAAAGAAAAGAGATATGAGGGGGAGGAAAACAAAGCAATTCACTGATGTTATGAATGATGTAATTCACGAATGATGTAATTTGCAGTGTTAGAAGAAACACTGTCATAGAAGGTGGGGAGTAAATACAGTCTAGACAGCCTTTCATGGGGAATGTGTGGTAAGTGGAGAGCAGTATTAAACACATGAACACAGGGCACCAGATGGCTTAGGAAGGTAATAGTAAGGGCTTATAAGTGAAAATGTGGATGGTTTTACAAAACATTTTAAAACTTCTACTTAAGACAATGTTTTCTTAAAAAAATATTTGAGAGGAAGTTATATGAAAGAATGTCACTTAAAGTGGCTTGTGATTAAAATCAAACTTTTGATTCAGAATCTTCAAATACACACAGAAATTGCAGGAATACAATTGGATATGCTGTAGACTCACACTCACCTATTGTGAGCTTTTATGTATTTTTCCTTAAACATTTTTGCTTTCTCTGCCTTTACACACACACAGAACCAACCATCCACAGTATGATTTTCAATCAATGACATACCTGCACAATAGCGGATCCTTCCTAAGACTGTGATGAAGCTAAAAAACTCTTGTCATGTGGTATTTTTATTATACTTTTCTATTTTTAGATATGTTTGAATACACAAATACCATTACACCACAACTGCCTATATGAGGTTGCAACAGACTACCAAACAGCTTACATGTGTATTGGGCTATTCCATCTAGTTTGTCTAAGTATATTCATAACGATATTCACAGAACAAAAATCACACAAGAGGCATTATCACAATGTATTACCATTACTGAGTGACATACCTAAAAATATTTTAAAGATTAGCTCAAAACAAACTAGAAGAGATGATTCTGAGTCTGGGGAGTTACTAGAAAGAGAAGAAATTTGAGTAAGAGGATACATTCAGTTTTGGAAAGCTTAAACTTGATGGGCCTCCCTCTTGGTGGAGTTGTCAGAGGCAACACCAAAGAAAGCGGGCAGCGGCGGAGGAGAGGACCGGGAGCTTGAGAAGGCACATGACTAGTCTAACTACAAAAATGCTCACTAGGTGATACTACCCAGAGACAGAGTTCTTAAAGAACTGAATTTCAAGAAACTCAGGTTTCCAGGAACTGAATGAAAAGGAGCCAGCAAAAGAAAGCAAAGGCGTAAGAAACAGTCAAAACAGCAAAAAAAACTCCTTTTGATACAATTTGTATCTTAAATCCACCACAAAGATGAAGAGCATTTTAACACACAAAGAGCACAAATCAAATAAGCAGATGGAGACTAAAAATAATCACAGCATTTGGCAACAGGGGCTTTCAATGACAACTTCACCGAAGCAGTCTCCCATAATGATGGAGGCAGAAGGTTTGCCTCAGTCCATTTCTCATGTCTTTCTCTACCAACATAATAAATACAGTTTAATCACAAACTGGATTTCTTTTTTAAAAAAATATTTATTATTTTTATTGCAAAGTCAGATATATACAGAGAGAAGGAGAGACAAAGAGGAAAATCTTCCGTCCAATGATTCACTCCCCAGCTGACCACAACGGCCGGTGCTGCACCCATCCAGAGCCAGCAGTCCAGATCCTGTTCTGGGTCTCCCACGGGGGTGCAGGAACCCAAGGCTTTGGGCCATCCTTGACTGCCTTCCCAGGCCACAAGTGGAGAGCTGGATGGGAAGCGGGGCTGCTGGGATTAGGACCAGAGGCCATATGGGATCCCAGTGCGTTCATGGCAAGGACTTTAGCTGTTAGGCCATGGTGCCAGGTCCCCCACAAACTGGATTTCTTATTTTGGGATCTGGTACTATGCTAGCCCAAAAGGGAAAAATAAAGACATCCATGAAGACAGAGAGAACTATAACAAAGATAGCCCCTGCAGCGTCTTTAATCCTTGCTTCCAACAGGACCACCATCTTTTCCCATGGCAGAACCTGCACTTCTGAAAGTGGTTATTATGCTATATGCCTAATTAGTTGCTTATTTTAGGGCAAGAGCATGTCCCTGAGCAAGACAGTGCTGATCATACATGAACAATAAACTATACTATATTTGCTTTTGTGTTTTGGGGCCATAACAGATAACAAACTTGGATAACAAACTCCATAAGGAAGAACTTTTCTCACCTGCCTTTTTCAACACATCACTGTTCTTATTTACGTGGATATTAAATAAATATTACCAAAAGATAGTAAGTTACAGAACAGGGAGCTGAAGGCTTTTGATGACACAATCTTAGCAACTGTGAATAATTTCTCAGTAATCAGAGAGAATAGCCGAAAGCCCAAAAGACTGATCCGGGCAAAAACTGCTACGAAAATCTGTAATCAGTGAGTGGCATTACAGCTCAGTAAGTTAAATCAGAGCTTGTGATGCTGCCATTCCCTATCAGAGTGCAGGTTCAAGTTCCCACTGCTCAGCTAATCCAGTTTCCTGCTGTAGTGCCTGGGAAAGCAGTGGAAGATGGCCCAAGTACTTGAGTCCCTGTCACGCATGGCTACGGGCTGTGGCCTGACCGAGATCTGGCTTATAGCCACTTGGGGAGTGAACCCCTTCCTTGTAATTTCTTTCAAACAAATGAGCCTTAAGAAAATCTGCAAGCTTTGTAATCATAATAATATGAAAACTGTGAGTACTAATTACAGCATAAACTAGAAAATCTTTTTAATTCTCAAAAACAAACAAAAACAAACAAACAAAAACAAACAAAAAAAACACCCAAACAATAATCTCCCAGCAAGAAGTTGAATTTTAGAAAATTCAGGTTTCAAAGTGTCTTTGGGTAACACCTTAGACATTTTTCCTATCAAAACATGGGATGAGGGATGGGTGGGGAGGGAACTGGTAGAAAATCTAGCAAGGTGATTGCCCAATGAAAAGGTTTGAAAACTGCTATTAAAATCTGTATGTTTTAAGGATTTAAGGGACTTAAACCTTTCCACTAGTGTTCCTGTACAAATTTATTATTCTCCCTCATCCATATTACCATATAACAGTTGCTATAAAGGATTTATTATAACTCTAACAATTGGAAACTTCTGTGGTATCAACAATTAGCATATTAATATGCCATACAAGTTACATCAAAAATCATTTTTATGTTTTTAACGATTTAACTCTGGGTCTAGTGTGATGGCCTACTGGTTAAAATCCTTGCCTTGTATGCACTGGGATCCTATGTAGGCACTGGTTCGTGTCTTGGCTGCTACACTTCGCATCCAGCTCCTTGCTTGAGGCCTGAGAAAGCAGTTAAAGATGACCAAAAGCCTAGAGACCCTGCACCCACATAGAAGACATGGAAAAAGCAACTGGCTCCTGGCTTCAGATCAGGTCAGCTCCAGCCACTGTGACCATTTGGGGAGCGAACCAGCAGACGGAAGCTCTTTCTGTCTGTCTCTCCTCTGTGTAAATCTTTGTAAGACAAATAAATAAATCTTTTAAAAGAATTATTTTAATTTTGAAAGCCAGAGCTACAGAGAGTTGTTAGAGAGCTATTTCTCTTACATACTTCAATTCCCCAAAGGCCACGAGGGCTGAGGCAGGGCCAGTCTGAAGCCAGGAGTTTCTTTGGAATCTCCCATGTGGGTGCAACGGCCCAAGAATTTGGACCATCATTTGCTGCTTTCCCAGCAACATTAGAAACCCTCTCAATCAGAAGTGGAATAGCTGGAACTCAAACCAGGATGCTGACAATGTAAGCAGAGACTTAATGCACTATGCCACATCACCAGGCCCCAGAAATAATTTTCAAAATGATTTATTTTTGGAATACAATTATAATCACTACATGCAAATTATAACAAATTTGGAAAACATAGCAGAGCTAAGACAACAATCACCAATAATTTCAGCCTTCAGATCTGACCATTGTTGTCACTTTGTTCTAGTTATTTTAGCATGCCTACGTATAAAATGTTTTAACAAATTTCAGAATTTTCCATACACACAATTATATCTTGTTTCTCAAATGTAGCATTATGTAATGAACCATTTTCTGTGGCATTAGGATAATGTTTAAATCATGATTTTGAGGCCTGGAGTGATGGCTCAACTGGCTAATCCTTTATCTTGCAGCACCTGCATTCCATAGGGGTGCTGGCTCATGTCCTAGCTGCCCCATTTCCCGTCCAGCTCCCTGCTTGTGGCCTGGGAAACCAGCAGCAGATGGCCCAATGTCTTAGGACTCTACAACTACATGGGAGACCCCAAGGGAGATCCTGGCTCCTGGTTCGGATGGCTCGGCTTTGGCGGCTGCAGTAATTTGGAGAGTGAGCCCGCAGATGGAAGATCTTTCTGTCTGTCTCTCCTCTGTAAATTTGCCTTTCCAATAAAAATATTTTTAAAGCTAGCATTCTGTCTTATCCAACTTAATATTATTTTGACTGTAAGTGTTCAAAAATCTGTTAATTTTTCAGTAATTATACTTCTTACGAATGCTTTCTAGAGACGGGGTTATCAACTTAGGGGCTTGATGCATTTTAAGTGTCCTGACATACACTGCCCAATCACTTCTACAGAAACGTTACCATAGCAACCCCTTTGTATCATATATAAAATACCTCACTGAAGAAAATTTTTACTTTATCAATAATTTTTACACATTTAAAACACTGAAATAGGGCCTGGCGCCGTGTTCTAGTGGCTAAAATCCTTGTCTTGAACGCGCTGGGATCCCATATGGGAGCTGGTCCTAATCCCAGCGACCCTGCTTCCCATCCAGCTCCCTGCTTGTTGCCTGGGAAAGCAGTCGAGGATGGCCCAAAGCTTTGGGACCCTGCAACCGTGTGGGAGACCCAGAGGAGCTCCTGGTTCCCGGCTTCGGATCGGCGTGGTACCGGCCGTTGTGCTCCCTTGGGGAGTGGATCATTGGATGGAGGATCTTCCTTTCTGTCTCTCCTCTCTGTATATCTGGCTTTCCAATAAAAATAAATAAATCTTTTACAAATAAATAAATAAACACTGAAATGTTAGTAGTAAACCACTACCATTTGAAAATAATCTTGACATAAACTTGAGTAACTGAGGAATCTTGCTCAGCAATCTTAATATGACTGCGTTCCTGACTCAATCAACCAAATTTATTACCAGAACATTCAAAGTCATATAAAAAAGGTCCCAGAAAATACTGTAGCATTGAAACTAGTATGATTTCTATCCAAAAAGGAAAAAACAGTATTTCTTGCATTCTTACTCAAGATGTATTACACACAAGTATTCTGTTCAATGAATATTATAAATAGAAATTTTAGCAAATTCAAGATTAAAAAAAAGAGCATAGTTATAAAGAAAATACAAAATAAAGGTACAAATTTATTAACTGTAAGCTAAGACACACTTTTACACAGTACTGTACCTGATTAGAACTGGCTTTTTCAAGTCTGTCAATCATAATTTCAAACTGCAAAGGCTTAATTTCCATCTTTCTGTTAAGTCTATTTAATAAGGTCTCATCTTCTGAATCCATATCATAATCTGGTTGCTCGTTGTCTAGATTAAAAGCTAGAAAAGGAAAAGAAAAATACTTCAAACTGAGGAGCTATGAATTTGTACAGTGTTTATCATATCTGATTACAGGCTACTTCTCAACTCATATGCACTGATCAATGAGGAGTTCATTAACAAGTACCTACAGATTAGTTTCAGAGGCTATACAACAATAGAAAAAAAAAGTGATGTAAAGTTTAATAGGAAATAAGAAATATTAACTAAGAAATTAATGTATTTTAAAACAAGCATTGCGGACACATCAAATATAAAATCGCAATTGTAAAAAATTACGACATATGGAGATATCAATGTTAGTCTGGTAGCATAGTGAGAAGCTATGAAACAGAATGAAGAATTCAGAAATAAAACTACAATGCACAGCCTGTGATAGAAATGTTGTTTCAATTCAGTAAGGATTAAACTTTTTTTTGGAAGGTGATAGAGATGAGCATTTGGCACAATAGTTGAGGAACTGTTTGGCATGCCTGCATCATGTGTCAGAGCACCCTGCAGTCCCAGATCACTTCCTTCTTTTCCCTTTAAAATAAACAGAAAGACAAACAAGAAAGGAAAAATTACAGAGAAAGAGCAAGTGAGTGAGTGAGAAAGAGAGCTCCTCTATCCAATGGTTCACTTCCCAAATGGCTGCAATGGTAGGAGAGGTAGGCTGATTTGAAACCAGGAACCAGGAGCTTCTTCCAGGTTTCCTACAAGGGTGTCCTGATCCAAGCTCTTGGGCCATCTTCTGTTGCTTTGAAGTACATTAGGAAGAAACTAGATCTGAAGTGGGGCAACCAGAAAATAGAATGGTGCTCATATGGGATGCCAATGTTGCTGGTGGAAGCTTTACTGCTATCCCATAATACTTGCGCCCTAGATCAGTTCTGATTCCAGCTTCTCACTAATAAGCACCCTGTGAGGCAACAGGTATGTAAGTGTATTGGGGGTGCTCAAGCAGTTGGGTTTCTGTTACCCAAATGAGAGGTCTGGATTGAATTCCCGGCTCCTGGCATTGGCCTGGTCTAACTGTGGCTATTGCAGGCACTTGGAGAATGAAGTGGCAGACTGAAGATAGCTATCTTTCTTTCTCTCTCCCTCTATTTGAAATAAACATAAATGTATAAACAATGTTTTCAGAATAGCAAACTAGTTAGCTTAGAAATTGGTATTTCCATGAAGAATAACTATCAAAAGCAAAAACAATAAGTTTCACTAATTAAATAGGCTTGATCTAAAACCTGATAATATATACCATGAGGATGAAATTACAAAATGATATTTCTTTAAAAATACACCCTCTTGAACTTGGAAATTGTATTTCTAGGCACTAATGCTATGGACAAATTTGAATTACACAGAAGCAAGATATGTATATATGTGTGTGTGTGTACACAAGTTTTCTACTTGCTATCTTTATAAACTTTTAGGTGAAAAGTCAAAAGTAGAACAATAAATACATGCATTAAAATACATATTTTTAAAAAGCTAAGGACTCATACATATACAGGCATTTGTAAAGGTACTGAATATTTTTTGAAAGGAAACACAGGAAATTAGTAATAGCGTTTCTACTTCTGGATAAGGGAGCTATGAGAAAAGGTATGGTAGAGGGAATTAAAATTTTCTCTTTATTCTCTTTTGTATTATTCAGCATTTAAGCAAGTGTGTGTGTGTGTGTGTGTGTGTTAGAGAGAGAGAGTGTGGGTCATTCACTAAAATATAAAGGTGGGGAAACTAAGCTGCCACAAATCTCATGTTGAAATTAAAGCAAGGCAATAGAAGAGAAACTAATCACGCATTTCAGCATGCAAGTGAATATTTTACATTCATTTAATGTGTCTCAGATTCTTAATGTAGTACACTGCACAGAAATCAAGCTAGATTTGTGTATTTTTATCATTTTGGCAAAATCAGCTTTGTTCTATAGGCAGTACTGATGTATCTAAAATATTTACAAGCATTTGTTTCCTAGTTAATGACTACATTTCATAAAACCGAACTCAATGTTTAAAAACTATTCATCATTAGATTAACAACAACATGAACAAAAATAAATGTTAGCACTTGTAAAGTATATAAGACTTATTAGGGACTAAGTAATGTTAAAAGTGTTTTTGAATATTACATACCATTTTAAACATCACTGTATTTAACTTCTATTAAATACTGTACAATGAAGCTGATAAATCAAAGCAGTATATTACTAGTGAACTAATGACAAACATTATTTTGTAAATATAATTCATCTAAAATGCTAATTAAAATAAGACATACTTTCCTTATTTCTTATATATTGTTTTAATCACATGGCTATCAGTAATTCAAAAGTATTCCTTTAACACGTCAATATTCTCTACATCAAACTGATTATGTGGAATCCATGAATGATATATTACTAGAAATTACTCTTCTTTCCACAGAGATTGTATTTTTAAATGTACAAAATGACAGTCCAATTTTGTGCATTTAGCCAGCAGACTAACAGCATATAGTCAATAAAATCAGATGCTTGATACAACTAGACAACATTTTAGAGACAGATTTTTAAAGTATTAAGCAGAGCTAATCCAACTAAATTTCTAGTTAAACAGATGTCCTTGTAAGATCAAGGGCAATGCTATACATATAAATTTTGCATGACCATCTTTTATACACCTACCTAATCTTACTCACCTCTTGTTCCTCCACCTCCTATCTGCTCTATCTTCTTATTCTATTCTTACAAAAGCCAGCACCCCAGCTTGTGAGGCACAGGAAAGGACAAGAAAAGCTGGGAAATAGTTTAGAAAAATTAATAGTGAGAATTGATAGGAGATCTGACAATGACCTCATACTATATTCATTATCCACTCTAACAAACAAAAAAGTTTTTTCAAAAAACCCCCAAACCAGTGATTACTTTAGTAATTTCCGTATACCCCCCCTACATAGAATTTAGCAGGAAAAAAAAGATCATGTTCTGAAAGTCACTGAATAAAAACAGCATTTCTTAAATATATAAGTTTAAGAAGTTTCTTTTGAATTCCAAGTATACTGTCTCCTGTAAGTTTATTACTTTCTAATTTTTTTCAGAATCAGAGAGCTTTTTTCTGCTTAAAAAAATAAACAGATAATCTTGGAATCAGTTTCACAGAGCAGTCATCCAAACAAAAGAACCTTAGTCTGCATTAAAGGAAGGCAGGGGGGTTTAAAATTTATGATGCAGTGGATCAATATAGAATTCAGATAACAACAAGATTAACAGGGCACGTATCTGTGTGTGCATACCAGACCTCCCAGAGTGAGGTTAACTCAGCAGTAAACAAAGAAAAATAAAGGAGGTTAACAGTGTGCAAGTTCACTCTGACAAAGCAAAGTGGGAAGAAACCAAGTTGCTTGCAGTAGCCATCAGGCCGTGCTCACAGCTGAGGAAAAACTGCTCTCCAGAAGCGACAACTAATTCTATTCAATCACACCTCTACTGTTTGAATAAGAAAGTATTCACAAAATTAATCCTTATAATTTAGAGAATATGTAGTTATTCTAAAATCAGCTGGTAAAGCAAACATTATTTCTAAATTAAAGTGCCTTTCAAAGACCCTCAATACTTCTATGGAGGTTTCTAACAAGCATAGCTGTTCTAGTGAAATTGACAGAAACCAGCAGAAGAAATAATACACCCCCCCAAAAAAAATCAGAGCCAAATGATAGCAAAATGATTTCAGACTAAAAGGACTTACCAATTGTGGCACAAAATGAATAGCAGTCAATAAAATGCAGTATACAGGTTAGAGCCAATTACTGCTCAGTATTGTCTTATTATTATGGATATGAGTTACTTCTGCTGTTACATAGTACTATGCCTATTACATATTGTATATTAAGGGGAAACACTTATTTGCCACATTTCACTCAAACTTCCAGGAGGAAAAAGCATAGAAATGATACTTTGAGTCTTCTCTGTCCCTTCACTCCATCAGCCAATGAACAAATGTCTTAAACTGAAGACTGTACCAGGGAGAAGGATCTAAACAGTCAATCACCTTCTGAGGACACATTTTCTTTGCTTCATCCTTCATTTACAGAGACCTAATTTTCATCAGTGCTCTATGACATGGGAGGAATAGTGGCTGACCCTGAATCTGGAAGGGGAAGGCTTGAGGTCAGTGAGTAATTACTGATGGGGCGAGTTCATCTAGTTCAGGGGATAAATATTAGAAAAGTCCACTGAGGCCATAACTATATCTTACCTTCCAAGCTGATTTCATTAATAATAGAGCTGACAGTTTACGTACCTATGCATGTTTCTCAGTTCCAAAGTGAAATGAACGTTCTTGCCTTCCTGAAACACCAATATTATGACTACACTTCGTCATTTATTTTCTAAGTGGCTACACTCTATTTTTACTCCAGAACAATCTATAATTCAGTTTCCAAGATATGTACTCTGGACAATATTTCCCTACAGTCAGAATTTATTTCACTCATCTTTTTTCTAGTTATTTATACAGCTAGAGAAATAGCACATGCATGCAAACCAATCAAATCACTTTAAATTTAAGATTTTTTGCAATAACAACAGCAAAGACACACTGGTGATTTCCCTATCGTATTTGTGTGAATTTAGAAACCACATAAACAGAAATCCACATCTACAGACATGACTGCATCTGCTGATTCCTGGAAACTCCTCGGCCATGTTTGATACTATGTGACCTCCCATTCCATAAGAGATTACCCTGGGGCCAGAACTAAGCCTGCAGTGCAGCATCTAATATTAACATGGGTTTAAGTCCCAGCTACTTCACTTGTGATCCAACTCCTTGCTAACATGCCTGGGAAAGCAGTGCTCCTGTAAACACACTGGTGACCTGGAAAAAGCTCCTGGCTTCTGCCTTCAGCCGGGCTCAGCTCTGTTCTTACGGCCATTATGGGGAGTGAAATCAGTGGATGGAAGGTATCTCTTTCACTCTGCAAATATGTCTTTCAAATAAATAAATCTTTAAAATCCTCAGAAGACAAGAATTAAGTAAAAAAATTTTCAAATTTATAGAAGTTATGACCTAGCAGACAAGAGTATAGTAAGATATAAAATGGGTGAGCAGGGGAAGGGACCAACAACACAAAGCAGAACATTTCTCCTCATCTAAGAAGTGGTGTCAATGGTTACTCTCTGAAAGAGAGGTAGGGCTACTTCCGAAATAAGGAGTATGAGCTGCAAATTTTCCTCTCTGTCTCTCTCCTTCTCTGTATATCTGCCTTCCCAACAAAAATAAATAAATCTTAAAACAAACAAACAAACCAGAAAAACCATTGTCAGACACTCAGAAATAAGACAAAATAATTCCTTTATAGGAAAAAGCAGTCAGTATTCTAAAAGAATCCTAAAACTCTCATTCAAATATAAAGTTAAATAAATAAATAAAAATAAATCTTACTAAAAAAAAGAACAAATAATAAGATAGTTGTTGAAGCAAAGAGGTTAAAAAGAAACAGCATTTCTTAAAATATGGGTCATAGAAACCTCTTCTGAAAGTAGAAGAAAAACATGTAAAATATTAAGAATTCTAGTTTCAGATCACAGGTATTTCCCTCTTATACTTTACCTTACCTGAAACAATATATTTGTATCTTTCCCTAGTTTTTTATTATTCAAACTTTAGCACTAACCAGAAGAAATCAGAAGATTTGTTGAAACAGATTTCTAGACATACTTATCAGTTTGTAAACCAAATTGTTGGATGTTGGGATGCTAGAACAGGTTTTAAGAAGACTGCTCTAAACTCATTATCTGCTACAAAACAGTATAAATATTACTTGTGCCTAGTAGAAAACACAATGAACTTTAAAATTTTATAAATCTTTAAGATTCACAGGCTTCAAATAACTTTGAAAGATTACTGAAAAGTCTGAGAATCTCAAGTTCAGAAAGCAATAAGGAGCTCTCCAAGGTTCTGATAAACAAGTCTAGCCTGCAGATGCCGCACCAAGACATTCTCAAAGTTGGTAATTCTCCCAGACTTTCCAGAATTGTAAAACATGGCCACAGCATTCACAGTCCTCATCTCCAGCAAAACAAGGAAAGTGCAGAAAAATTCTAAATTACACAAGTAACTACACAGTCACACAGTGATTAAACTTCTATCAACTGACAATCTGATCTTTAAATGGCTCCAGATTCTGGCTGGCGCAGGGTTCGGCAAGCTAACAATCCTCTACCTGCAAATGACAGCATCCCATATATATACTGGTTCATGTCCTGGCTGCCCCAATTTCCATCCAGCTCCCTGCTATGGCCTGGGAAAGCAACAGAGGATATCCCAAGTTCTTGACCCCCGGTACCTACGTGGGGACCTGGAAGAAGCTCTTGGCACTGGCTTTACATTGGCCTAGCTCCAGCCATTGTGGCCATTTGGGGAGTGTACCAGTTGGTGGAAGATCTCTGTTTTTCCTCTCTGTAACCCTGACTTTCCAATAAAAATAAAGAATTTTTTTTAAAGATTTATTTATTTTTATTGGGAAGATAGGTGTACAGAGAGGAGAAACAGAGAGGAACCGGCACCCATATGGGATCCCAGTGCATTGAAGGCGAGGACCTTAACCGCTACACTATCGCCCTGGGCCCAAATAAATAAATCTTACAACATACAAACAAAAACAAAAAACAAATTGAGGTTATACACACATTGTGGGCCAACTACTATTGATTAAAATAAGCTGCAGTAAAATATTCTCTAATTTTTAAACTAATGTCCTAAAACTTTATGTTTCAGAACATAACATAAAGTGAAATTTTAATTTCATTAAAATTAAAAGAAAAACTGAAAGGTAAAATTAAGTGGCAGGCCAACAGTGGGTGCTTAATTTAGGTCACCACTTGAGAAGCCTACATTCCCATGTCAGAGAGCCTGATTGGAGAGACCGTTCTACTCCTGATTCCAGCTCCCGCTGACATGCACTCTGGGAGGCAGTGGATGATGACTCAGGTGTGTGGGCCCCTGCCATTCATGTGGGAGCACTGGTTCAGTTCCAGTTCAACTTCAGTTGTTGTGGGCATTTGGGAAAATAAATCAGCTGACAGAAAATTTCTGTCTGCCCTTTAAGTTGGAAATGAACTACTAATCAACACTTTTTAAAAACCAAAATGTTACATTTGGCTCTTAATGGATTTTCTAAAATTTAATGAAGTCTATTGTATCAAAAGGTAAATATTTATTACTACAAAAGATACTTAGGATATAGTCATAAAAGTTCTCCAAGAATAAATGTTTTCAAAAGTAAAATTATTATAGTCCCTCCAAAAATTAAAAACCTCATTTCAATTAGTAGAAATCTGTCATTACTATGTATTGATCCTTGAAAATATGCAACATAAAAAATTATTAAGTCAGTTACTGAAAAACAAGTGAGCATTAAATTGTTATTAGAATTGTTTTGTGGAACTTTTCATTTCCAGTCAGTAAGCAGAGACCTTAGAAGTTGGTGCTCTAGCTTACCAACATGTAAAAATCTGAGTAAGTTGAAAAATTAAAAAGTTTCAGCTCAATTAGAAAATTGAGGCCACTCAGTAAACCACTATCTCTAAACTGGACAGAGACAGGTGAGCACAGAGAATCACAACTCATAAGAGCAGAAACCCACTAGCAGAAACTTACTTGTGATCCAATGGGGAAAAGAGGGTGCTGGGAAAACAAATGGCAACGAACAAACTGCTGGTGTTTCAAGTACAGACATGTCTGAGACAAAAAAATTCCAGTCACAGGGAGCCCTCACAGTTCTGAGTTTTACCTTCAGAAAAATGTTATCAGATTCTCACAGTTAATACTGAAAGAAAAAAATTAGATGGTGTTCCAAGCAGGGAGAAATGAAAGGTAAGTATTTTGAATTATGCTAGCGATCCTCTGTTCTAAATAAAGGCAGCTCTCCAAACACTTTTACCACAGCCTACCTTACCTGGAAGAAAACTGAACTCCCAACGCCTTTAGTCTTCCCTGGGGGTGAGAGAGGAGGAGGACTGTGAACGAGACACTGCCTCAGCAAAGACAGACTTAACCAAAGACAATAGGAATGCCCTTCTCCCTACACACACCTCAGTACTGCATCATTTACTGTCTGCCAATGTAATTCCTCACTACTTTTCAAGGAAAAAACCATGAGACAAAACAGTATGACAAAACTAAACACCAAAACCAGAATCAGATGTAACGTAAAAGTTATACTTTGCCAACAAGGAATTCTTAAAAGTACAATATGCTAAAGCTTCCAAAAAAAAGCAACCATGTCAACAGAGCAATTTAAGCAAAACTATGGGAATTCTAAAAAATTAAATGAAATGACAGGAATCAAAATTACTATGACTGAAAAATTCTTCTGATGGACTCATTAGACAGGACAGAGCTTAGACAAACATCACTAAGCTTGAGGTTATGACAATAGGGAATCTTAAAAAAGAAAAGCAAAGAAAGGATATTGGGGTTAAAAACAGAATATCCAACAACAGACAAGTGCAAAAGGCATAAGCACGCATAATGGGAATATCAGAAACAGAAAAGAACAGAAGCAATATTCAAAGCAACAAAATTATGCGAGAAAGCAAATCACAGAGCCAGGAAGTTCAAAACCATCAAACAGGATAAAGTCTGTTACAAAAAAAAAAAAAAAAAAAGGGAAAGAAAAAACTACATATAGGCATATCATATTCAAACATCAAAGACTAAAAACCAAAGATTAAGAAAAAAGGAGAGAGATGATGAAAAAACAGCTTTAATCCAGGAGGAAACAAATTTGGGGAAAAATTTTTTTTATTTATTTGAAAGGCAGAGTAGAGGACAGAGATCTTTCATCTCCTGGTTCACTTCCCAAATGGCTGAAATGGCCATGACGGAGCTAGACCAACTCAGGAACTTCATTCATGTTTGTCATCTAACTGCAGGCGCCCAAAGACTTGTCCCATCTTTTTGCGAATTTCCCAGGCAGGTCAGTGGTTGATGCAAGTGAAGCGTCCGACTTGAACCAGTCCCCATTGGGATGCTGGCATTGCAGGCAATGGCTGAACTTGTTAAGGCACAATGTCAACACTGGCATAATCTTAAACACACACACACACCTGAAACATGTGTCCTACCCACCTTCCTCCACACCTGAACCTCCCCACCCTAAACAGAGGCCCATACGCACATGTACCCCTCTCAACCATGTAAACAATATTAAAAATAAATTTTCTAAAAAAAATTTTTACCCACACTGAAGCAAAGGTTCTTTAAGAATTACAAGTGATTTTCCTCCTATGTTTTTCTCATAATCAAGTAAAACATATGAAGTACTATGAGAAAAAAGACTACCACTGGTAATTTTCTTTCTTTCTTTCTTTTTTTTAAAGATTTACTTATTTTATTGGAAAGGCAGATATACAGAGAGGAGACAGAGAAAGAGCTCCCACTCGTTGATTCACTCCCCAAATGGCTGCAATGGTCAGAGCCAAGCTGATCTGAAACCAAGAGCCAGGAGCCTCTTTCTCTGGGTCTCCCACGTGGATGCAGGGTCCCTAGGCTTGGGCCGTCCTCCACTGCTTTCCTAGGCCATAAGCAGGGAGCTGGATGGGAAGTAGCAGCTAGGACATGAACCAGCATCCATAAGGGATCCTTTCACATGCAAAGTGAGGAGTTTAGCCACTAGGCTATTGGGCCAGGCTCTGTACTCATCTTCTAAGAAACAAATATTAATAAACTCTAACTCCTGCCAGAGAACAAAAGACCTGCTGCAAGCATTTTTTAACTCATTCTGATGTCAGAATTACCCTAATGTCAAAAGCAGAGACATTACAACACAGAATCAATACAAATCAATGACTCTTATAATCAGATGAAAAACTTTAGACAAACCGTTAGCAAGCTGAATTTTAAAATGAATTATGCAATAAGACCAAACTGTACTTTTTCCAGGGATATAAAACTCATTTAACAATTGAAAATCAATTAATCCATCACCAGGCTAAAAAATGAAAAATCATATGAAAACATCAATAGAAAGAAAAAGCATTTAACAAATCTAATGATCTTTTTAATCAAAAAGTTTCAATCAATTGGGAACAATTTTTCTCAAGCACTTCTATAAAAAACCTATATCAAGTATTGCAACAGTAATAAACTAGAGGCTATCCTGATGAGCAGAGGAATCAACAACTAGAGTTTGAATATTCATACATGAAAAATGAAATCTAGACATAAGGCTTTAAATTTTTCCAAAAACTAACTAAAAATGGACTAGCAAACAGGTAAATTTAATTATTTTTTTCAAAAAGATTTATTTTGGCTCATTTCACTGGCAAGGCGAGACTCCCAATGGGCTGCAGCTGTCTGCCCAGGCACTGTCCTCCAAGGGAACACCAGCCAGCAGCCCCACTAAGGCCTTCTTGCCCCATCTCACACTCTCAATTTGCTGGATGGCACAGCAGAGCCCCATTGGTGGAAGTCCCTACACAGCCACATAAAGATGCTGTTGATGGGGAAGAGCAAGTCAGTAAAGACCAGCATGTACTCTGTCATCTTTGAGGAATTACACTGCCCGTGACATCTGGCACCAGGGCACCACCATAAAACCATCGAAAACGCCACATCCCCTTCCTGAGGAACCTGATGCTGAACCTGTGGGACTGAGGCAGCAAGTGAGACATCTTTGGTAACACTGAGGTTGTGATCTATGTTTGATGTGGAGAGCTATGAGCTAGCAAAGGACATGTATTATTACCAGTCTTGTCTGGAGGTCGGTAGCCTAGCAGCTGAAGTCCTCGCTTTGCACACGCTGGGATCCCAGATGGGCACTGGTTCTAATCCTGGTGGCCCTGCTTCCCATCCAGCTAACTGTTCATGGCCTGAGAAAGCAGTGGAGGACAGCCCAAAGCCTTGGGACCCTGTACCCATGTGGGAGACCTGGAAGAGACTCTTGGTTCCTGGCTTTGGATCAGCTCAGCTCTGGCCATTGTGGCCACTTGGGGAGTGAATCAACGAACAAAAAATCTTCCTCTCTATATATCTGACTTTCCAATTAAAAAATAAGTAAATCTATAAATTCCCTGTGTGTGAATTTTTCTTGTCTAACATATCATAATACAGAGAGGAAATCCAACCTATGATTTTCCCCAAACTCAACTTAGCTGATGAGGCAGTCCACTAATCTGTATAGGTGTAAGGGAATGACAGATGAGTGAGTATTTATTTAAAAAAAAAAAAAAAAAAGGACAGAGTCCTGCTATGTAGAACCATCTGAAGTCAAAACTAGATATAAAGCCTGGCTAAAGATGGGCTAAAGGTCCTCTACACGTGCTGGGATCCCAGATGGGTCTTGGTTCGTGTCTTGGAATCTCCACCTTCCTTCCAGTTCCTGTTTTTGGTCTGGGAAAACAATAGAAGATGGCCCAAAGCCCTGGGACCCAGGTCCAGCATGAGAGACCCGGAAGAAGCTGCTAGCTCCTGGCTTCGGATCAGTTTAGTTCTGGCCGTTGCAGCCACTTAGGGATTGAACCAGCAGATGGAAGATCTTTCTCTGTCTCTCCTTCTCTCTATAAATCACAATGAAAACAAATAAATCTTATTTTTTTACAAAATACTAGATACAAATTAACTTTAGAACACTTGTGAAATTGGACGTTATGCCAGCATTCATTCCACTCATCTCAAAGTCCCTCTTTTTGTAGAATTCTAAGATACTCAAACTTTGAGATATTAAGTTAAAAAGGTAGAGAAAAATTAAATAACTTTTTCAAATATAGGCAAAGTCATGTCCTTGGGAATAAAGCTTGGATTGTCAAACATTGAGTACACAGACACAGTGTGTTCCTCAGCATATCAACAGGGTAATCAGGGAAATGTGGAGACACAATGAAGAGAGAAACAAAAATGTGTGCCTCATATCCTTATGATTCAGGCGGAGATGGTCCAAGTGATGGGCCCTGCACCCATGTGGGAGACCCAAAAAGAGTTCTGTGCTCCTGGCTTTTGGCCTGGCCCAGCCTCAGCTGTTGAAGCCATTTAGGGAGTGAACCAGAGGACAGAAGGCATTTTCTTTCCCTTTCCCCCTACCCTTAAAATAAATCTTTAAAAAAAAGTTAAGTCTAATAGAGTATTCCTTTATAAATCTACATTACAAAAGTTATCTCTTCAGTGTAATATTAAAAAATAAGTGTACCATGCAGAAAGAGACAGCAAAAATCATTTTCCCCATGAGATGCAAACTCCCAGGTGCTGCCTGAATTAAAGCTATTGTTATGATCCAAAAATAAATGAATGGGGCCTGACAGTGTAGCCTAGCGGCTTAAGTCTTCGCTTTGAATGCGCCGGGATCCCAAGCTCCACTTCCCATCCAGCTCCCTGCTTGTGGCCTGGGAAAGTGGTTGAGGACAGCCCCAAAGCCTTGAAACCCTGCACCCATGTGGGAGACCCGGAAGAAGCTCCTGGATCCTGGCTTAGGATCGGCATAGCATCGGGCGTTGCGCTCACTTGGGGAGTGAATCATTGAACGGAAGAGCTTCCTCTCTGCCTCTCCTCCTCTCTGTATATCTGACTTTGTAATAAAAATAAATAAATCTTAAAAAAAACAAATGAATGATACAAAACTAAATAAACAAATGAAGACTTTTAAGTGATCTCAGGTTGGTCCTCAGATGCCCACAACAAACACATCCTTCTCAGATAAACAACTTCAATAATAGACAGGAACAATTTAAGATGTAACCTCATTTCAAAGACAAAAAAAATATGTATCATATAATCAGTGAAAACATTCCATCTTAGGAGTTTGTTTTAAATCTCATTTCAGAATCACCTAGGAAACTTTCAAAAAATTTACATAGCAAGTCTATTTAGACAGAAAATCTCAGAGAGGCAGAATGTGAAACAGAACCCCTAGAATCTATTTTCATAAGATATTCAATTTATCTATCCATTCATCCATCATAGACAGCATACCAAGACACTAGCTTTTATATGCACAGTTGAAATCTTCTACTTTGCATAGACAATAAAAAACAGTGGAATTTCAATCAAGATAAGATTAATAATTTTTATTTGACCAGGATGACATTCAGTAAGACTACTTGGGTATAGGTAAGCTTGTGGAGAAGACATATTAGCACACTAGGATGGAAGATAGAGGGAAGTAAATATAACAGATTAATGAAGCAGTTTCAAGGATTTAAGATTATTGAAATAGTATTAAGAGAAAACGAGTGGTTAAGTAGTTAACAATCGGAGGGAAATAATATGAAAGAGAGACAGAATTTTTAAAAAAAAAAAAAAAAGGAGATGAAGACAGTTATAGGATCTAATGAAAAAATATCAAGACTCCTTATTCCTGGGCTTTACCACTACTGGGTCTCTGAAAGTAGCCTTCATTTGAATATGCCAACCCACATTTTGGCTATTGTATAATAAATGTAAGTTCTACACTAAATCCCAAACTACATAAATATCAAATATACCAAATATGCTACTGAAAATTAAATGAGCTACACATTCAGATGTAAAGATAAAAAGATGTCACACTTTAATGTTTAACATTAACACTTTAATTTATAAACTAGGCTGTGCAAAAGAAAACAAAGGATTCACAAATTCACTGATTCACAAATTTATGCAACAGAAAAAAACAATGAATTAACAAACTTACGCTGAATATGAATGAACTGCTTGGGCTGTTTAAATTCTCCTTTGTATAAGCGGTTGTAATAGTTGACGTTGCTCTCTGCCTCAGGAACAGGGATGACCATGCTCTCTTTTTTTTCTCTAAACACTTGCTGTGCTGAAATTGCTCGCTGTAAATGATGTTCCTGCAAAATGCAAAGCGGTCAACATAAGTTGCTTTAATGATATTAACTCAATTCATAATTCTTCAAAAGTTACTTTGCTTAATAACTCCAACTTGCTTTAAGAATCAATTATAACCAGTCCCTTTATCACAGACCTATAGAAAAAAAAATTACTCTCCCTTTAAATTTATAATTCAGACTAACATCATTTTAGACTATCACAACTTTCATAACCAGAAATTTTTCAGGGTTTAACATACACATTTACAAACCAAAATTAAAAATTCAAATAAAGAAAACTGATGTCTCATTTGCTAAATTTAGTCTTTGTCACCATTGCCAAGTTGAGAAAAACATGCAAGTCATGAAAAATGAATTTAATTCACAGATTTTAACTACTTTCTGTATGTATATACTTGAAACTTCATCAGTACAGAATGCTGAACAGTTCAAATACAGGTAAAGTCATATTAAAATTTTTAGTACTCACAGGACAGGAATAAAAATTGACTAAAATGTGCTTACAAAATACATCCAGGTTCTAATTATCTTTCATTATTTTCACAATTTATTACAATAGGCTCCTAAATATTTTCCCTACTTCCTCCCTTGGAATCTAGCCAATTCTCAACAAAGCACTTTTACCTTTTGGAAAGCACACCAAGTAATGTTACAGCCTCTACGGATCCCAATCATCTTCAGTGTAAGATTAAAAATCACCAATGACCTACAAAACATTATCTTTGACCTCATCCCCCAACCCTCAACTTTCCCACCCTGTACCATAATTGCACAGCTTCGATTTGCTATTCTCAACTAGCCTAATAGCATGTTTCTGAAATCCCTTTACAACAGGGGGGGTCTTCCATTGCTTATCAAAAACGATATCTTATCTCCAGTACCCTTGACTGCTTTTTGTTTCTCCATATACTTAGCAACATCTGATATGACATATTAAAAACCTCATGTATTTTTTGCTCCCCCTAGCATAAAGTTACAAGATGCTAATTATTTTGCTCATTGTAGTTAACTTCCATATTCCTAATGCTTCAATAAAGTGACTGCTACAAAGATGCTGCTCAATACATATTAACAAAATTAATAAATGAGATATTTACTGGGTATCCACTGTAAATAAAAATTATGCAAAAACAATGTACATACAACAGAACTGAGGGAAAGGCACTGGGCTTAATGAGTGGGATGCTGGTTACAGAGCACACATTCCCACTTAAAAGTGCATTGGTTGAAACCTGCCTCCACTCAGGTGATGCACAACTGCTCCACTTAGCTACTCACGTAGTTTGAGTCCATCTACCCACACACAGGAAACCTGCCCTGAATTTCTGGCTCCTAGCTTTACCCCAGCCTAGTCCATGTCATACCAGGCATTGGGGAAAAGAATCAAAAGATGGGAGCTCTGTCTTGCCTCTCCTCACCTTTAAAGGGGGTGGGGGGAAGGAAAGAGGTTGAGAAGAGAAGGCAACAAAGGGGAAGAGAGACAAGAGACAAAGGAAGGAAACTCAATCAAGGCACACAGCCCTAAGTGACAAAAATAAAGATAACAAATGTAGGAGTTATCTCTTTCTTGCAATATACACACATACACATTATCATAAACATGTATCATATATTAGACACATCATATATTATGTATTTTGGATATGCTTAATTTTAAATTTTAATTTTAATTTTAGGGCCCAATGTGGTGTCCTAGCGGAAAAGTCCTTGCCTTGAATGTGCCAGGATCACATATGGCGCTGGTTCTAATCTGGCAACCCTGATTCCCATCCAGCTCCCTGCCTGGGAAAGCAGTCAAGGATAACCCAAAGCTTTGGGACCCTGCACCCATATGAGAGACCTAGAAGAGGCTCTCAGCTCCTGGCTTCGGATTGGCTCAACTCCAGCTGTTGTGGTCACTTGGGGAGTAATTCATTGTATGGAAGATATTCTCTGTCTCTTTCTCTCCATATATATTTGACTTTGCAATTAAAAAAGAAATCTTAAAAAATTTTTTAAATTTTATATTACTCCAACCTTTTTAAGTTCTACACAGTCTAATAAATTTGATTATTTTAATTTCATTCAAGCCTTAGTGTATGTAAGATGCTACTACTCAAAAGAACTACTGTAGTGACTCAAGAAGAAAAGTTTATATACAGTAAAACACATACAAAATTAAACTGAGCATCCATTATATGTAAAAATATGCAATTGATTATAATCATCAGCATAGTAATTTAAAAGAAGGTAGTAGACTCGCTTTTGGACCAGCAACTAAGTTGCTGATTTGGGGGGGTACCTTTACCCCTATCAGAATGCCAGATTTTAGTTCCTCCACTTTTGATCCAGTCTCCTGCACCCTGGAAGGCAGCAGATGATGGCTCAAGTACTTGGGTTCCTGTCATCACATGGGAGATCCAGATTAAGTATCAAGCTCCTGGTTTCAGTGTGGCCCAGACCGGCTGCTATGGGAACTGAGGGAGACAAGTACCAGATGAAGATTTCTGTCTGTCCTTCTCTGTCTCTTCACCTTTCAATTAAAACAAAAACATTTTTAAAGATATAGAAAGTTAGAGGAAGGTAGGATGATGGAAGATAGACATCAAATAATGACAACCAAAGAATAACATTAATTCCATGATTTGCTGCCCATTACTAGTAAGGCAAGCAGAGAAGCAGAGGATACAAAGACAAAAACAAAACACATCATGAGAAAGCGGGGAAATGAGTTTCTTAAGCCTAATGAACATATAGGCAGGATAGCTACTGAGACTCATAACAGCAGCAAACCTCATTAGAGTCCATCAAATCATACTGGCTTTCCCCCAAAATAAATCTTATACTACCTCAAACAGCATCTTTTTGACATCTTGCATATTTAAATCAAGAAAATACAAGCACAGTAAAGGAAAAGCCTATGCAATCGAAATGGAGGAATAAAAGTCTAGGACTAGGTTAAGTCAAGCTTTAAAAAGGAAGCATGACAGTTCTCTGTGGCCAAATGGGCCCAACTAGAAACCATAATGCTAAGGGAAATGAGCCAATCCCAAAAGGTTAGATACCACGTTTGCCTTAATTTAAGATGAAATTATGTCAATATGAAAAACAGTACCTGTAAAATGTAATATTATCTCAACCTCAAACAGCCTATTTCACATGCAATAAGATATGGTGAAGTAACCAATGAACCAACAATCAATGCGAGTCAGACTGCTTAAGACCTACATCAAAGAATTGTAAAACCTAATATACTTTTAATACCCTATGTTATTCCATAATGGGGCAGGAGAGCAGAGAAATCTTCCATCTCCCTAGAATGTGTGAGGAAGACGTGAAATACAACCTACCAGGATCATAACTCGTAACTCATAGACAACAGACTCAAATCAGCATTAGACAATAGTTAAGCCACAAAGACACTTAGGGGCAATCAAGAGTGATCCTGTCAACCTCTTAACAGGAGGCCATATGCACAGAGCAGGGAGGGACCCCAGAGTGGAACAGGGGGACAGGAGGAGGCTTGTATCCCAATCCTGCAGACTCCCAGATCCTCACCAAGGACTATCAGTATGAGCACCAACAACTACATCCCAACTGCCAAGGAGACCAGGGGGAATTGGAGTGCCTCCGGAGGCCAAGACCTCTGAGGTCATCCACCCCCATTTGGATCTACCACATGGGATGGAAGAAGTCTAAATCCTTCCTCACAGGATTCAAGAGCATCAGAACAACAGCCAAGAGCCCTGAGCAGTCTGCAGAAACAGAAGAACAGTAAATTCCCTTCGGAACTATGGAGAGGAGTTCTCTCTGGTCCTTGCTTGGTTCCAACTTGGGGTCCCCACCCTCTCTTGCAATGACCATCAGGATCGCTCTGGATACCCCGTAAAACAAACAAATAACCAACCAAACAAAAAATCTAGAATAGATAGACAGAGAACAACAAGGAAAGCCTAGAAACAGACAGGAAAAGGTCAGCGTGGATTCACTTATACCTTACTAGGTGGTACACAAAGATTAGTTACTCCTCACTAGGGTATTGAAGATTTCTTTGCACACCCCTTCTAAAACTGTTCTGCACCTAAACTGTTGACATATGTCTTGTTAGAGTTATAAGCCAATCTAGACTACCCAAAAAAAGCCAGGTTCAGCAAAGTTATGCTTCAATGCTATAAAATGCCAAATATTATAATGAAAATAGACATGAGACAGCTGAACAGTAATCTATAGCCACTTTAAGATATATAGAACCCGGTTGTATATAAACTAAAATTGAAATGTCAATGAAGTAGTCACAGGATGTGGTTAAGAACTTGCATTTATTTTTAACATATTGGTTACTCAATACTATGTCAATTAATTCCATAATGTTATAAATTGTTGCTCATGTTATGTTGGGGCTTTTAATTGATCGGGATGATACTCTGCCGGCTCTACCTTCAGACTAGAGATGGTCTCCCCAAGAAACCGTTGAACTTATCTGGACAATAAGATGCTGGACTCTATGCTTGGTAGATGCTTGTAATGAAAGAATCTCAACTGAACTTGCACAGTGGTTATGCAACAAGGTGGAGGAATCCACCATGGGGTTTTTGGGGAGGGGTGTGGGGGAATACCAGTGCCTATAAAGCTGTGTCACATAATGCAATGTAATTAATAAAATAAAAAAAGTGTTTAGAAAGGAAGCATGAAAAATGGTACAAAAGGGTTAACTTGCCCAATAGTAACTACAAGAGCCACAGTAACAAATAAGCATATCCAAAAAGAAATAGTTTACACATACTGATGTCTTAGCAAACATTATGTAACAATTATTATCCAAAAGCACTACTCTGAAAGCCTTAACTTGGGACACACTATAGGTCCAGCAACTTCAGACATCACTCGGGACATCACTCGACCTCTTGGCTCGCCTCCCAGCTCCAGTGCTTCTGCTTTAGCTTGTATCCTGTCAATCCCAGGGGAGACCTGCACTGAGATCTGAGCTTCTGGCTGAAGTTCTGGCAGTTAGTCATTTTAACAGCAACTGGTAGTTGGAACATCTCTCCTTGTCTTTCAAATAAAACTTACTTAATCTTGTTAATAATCTCATGAGATAGGTAACATCATTTATATTTCTTACATAAGAAAACTGAGGTAAGGGCCCGGCGTGATGGCATAATGGTTAAAGGCCTCGCCTTGAACATGCCAGGATCCCATATGGGCGCCGGTTCTAATCCAGGCGGCTCCACTTCCCATCCAGCTCCCGGCTTGTGGCCTGCAAAAGCAGTTGAGGATGGCCCAAAGCCTTGGGACCCTGCACCCACTATTGCCTCTAAACCCTGAACACAGTAGAACCTCAAACTTCTACTTCATACTGCACTAAAAGACGGGCAGGTTTATATCACATACAAAATAAAGTCTCATTCCCTGAGTGTGAGAAACAGATCCCCTCTCAGGTAGTCTGATCTACCACTTCAGCACAACATGTCTGCCAGGCAAGCTGCTTTAGAACAAACTTGGCGGTTAAATCCAATAACAGGATAGGTTTCATACTTTCTCTCTAGAGGCTAGTTCTCTGTTGCATACAGCTTCATTCTTTTCCTGAGCTCACATCCATCTTCCCACCAATTAAGCTTGTTCTTCCATCTCATGAAAATCTCTACAGGGGGTCGACTTTTCCATTTATTTCCTTTACCTTTTGTTGCCCTCACTTCTTTATTCAAGTCAGCAACATATCTGTCTGGGTTGATATGACTCATCTCTTTTCAAGTGCCCTCAATCTGTGTTAACTGTGATCAATCTGACTGCACAAATACTTCTTGTCCTTTAGCACCAAGGAAGCCTTGTAGGTGAACATTTATTGGTCCTCAAAAGAAATAAATATTTGGTCTTGAGACACAAAAATGCACCAGAGTTGGGGACAATGTGGTGGCCTACCACCTGCTGGACCCAGCATCCTATATGGGCACTGGTTTGTGTCCCAGCTACTAATTCCAATCCAGCTTCCTGATTATGGTCTGGAAAGCAGCAGAGGATGGTTCAAAGCCTTGGGACTCTGCACTGGCATGTTAGACCTTCAGATTGGCTCAGGTAAGGCCACTGTAGCCATTTTGGGAGTGAACCAAAGATGGAAGATCTTCCTTTCTGTCTCTCCCTCTCTCTGTAAATTTGCTTTGCCAATAAAAATAAATAAATAAACTTCACAAGTTTTAAAAAATGCATCAGAGTAAAACAAAAAAATAGCTGATTATGCTAGTATCAGCAGTCATCCTCTCAACATATTTTAGAACACCTGTGAGACACCAAATATTATCCTGTCACTCAGAGCTGTAACAGAGCATGAGAGTCAGTCCCGGCTATTAAAGAACTTACCTCGCACAAGAGGAAATACCCAAGTGTGCAATCATGTTTGAACTTGACAAGCAAGTCCCTTCTCAATTAGACCAATCATCTTGAAAGGTCAGGAACAGATGCCCAAAGAAAGTAAAAATTTAATTGCGAGTTTGATGATGACTAGGATTTAGTGGTAAAAAAAAAAAAAAAACCCAAATGGACAAAGCCTCATTCAATACAAGCAAATAACAGAGGAAATGACTTTGATTCAAAAGTTTCCCCATGTGTAGGTTTTTTTTTTAAATAGGACAAGGTTACAAGTTGGAACATCAAATACATTTTCCACAAACAGAAAAGCTTTCAAGCTAAGAAATTATGAAGATCACATAGAAACAACACACAAAAAGCATCAAGAAGGTAAGAAACTAGACCTTGAATGAGTAACTTCCAGCATTAAGCCCATGCTTCTTTTTATCATTTGGTGGTATTCCTTGCTAGTTACAGAAAATGTTACCATATATAATTCTACCTTGCAGATATTTAATAACAGAGTTCTCAGGGCACATTTACAATCACATGCTTATTACCTTCTCAAAATTTTTTTAACCCTCTCATATTCTTGGCGTGTGTGTAGACATATATTATAAATTATACTGAAGAGGTAATATACTCTTATTTGTGGCATAATTATGAGAATCAAACTTCAGATATATCAATTTGATCAGTTATTCACATCCCAAACACCCCTGCAAGAGCTAAGGAAGCCAAGTTTGAGGAGACTACAATGGTGGTATAAGTGTAGAAAAAAATACATCAAAAAAGACAGGAAGGAAAAGGTTGCCCCTTTTTAAAGATTTATTTTTACAGTAAATGCAGATTTAGGATGAGAGGGAGATATGGAGATAAAGATCTTCTATTCACTGGTTCACTCCCCAAATGGCTACAATGGCCATTGCTGAGCCAATCCAAAGCCAGGAGCCAGAAGCTTATTCTGGGTCTCCCAACCAGGCTGCAGGGTCCCAAGGCTTTGGGCTGTTCTCGACTGCTTTCGCAGGCCACAAGCAGGGAGCTGGATGGGAAGTGGAGCAGGTAGGACATGAACTGGTACCTATATGGGATACTGGTGCTCGGAAGTAGAGGATTAACCAGTTCGGCCAACGTGCCATCCTCTAAATTAATTTTTAAAAACAGAATTGCACACCATGTAACAATGTTTTTGTCAACAATTCACTACATGTGTGAGGGCCTCAAAGATTTATACAAAAAAGATTTTAGAGTTTTAAGGTAATGTCCATTCCATGAAATCTCTGAAGACCCTTCATTTAATGGCAGACCCCCATAAAATTTCATTGCCTGGGAACATCACAGCAATTTCTGTTTGTGTGAGTACATTCTATGGTATTCCCATGATGGTGAAATTGTCTAATAATGTATTTCCCAAAATTTATCTCAGTTATTAAGCGATTTATGAATATATACTCAGAAGAGACATTCGAGGATATGAAAAATCACTTACAACAAGAAACTCAAAATAAGAACAGAAAACAGAAAAGATCCAGAGAGAAATGTGGGAAAATACTGAAGAAAGAAATAAAAAGAAAAATTAAATTACAGATACAGACTAAAGTTATGTGATATCTGATTTAAAAAAATAAACTCATAAAAAAACTCCTCGGGTGAGGGGTTTGGTGGGGCCCAGGCCGCCTGGCCCAGGTCCTTGGGCTTGCCTATATGGTATGTGCTGTGTCTAACAACCCCATGGGTGGGGAATCCGACAGAGCTTTTATTGCCTGGTCCAGGTTCTGGGGCCCATCAACATGGTGGGTGTCAGGTCCATCAGCCCCAAGGGCAGGGGATCCAGCAGGGGGTTGGCAAGATCAACAGCACTCTTCAGAACTACTGCATCCACCTGGAAAGAATCCTCAGAGAATGTGCCACATTGGGACCCTGGGTTGATATCAGGTGGCCATTCCCCATCCCCGGATACAGGGTTGGTTGGGAGGCTGGGTATGGCCTCTCCCCTTATAACTCTTCCCTCCCCTCAGAAATGGGAAGAAGCAGAAAGTTTGGAAACAAGATCACACCCACTTCTCCCTAACCCTGAATCCTTCCCACCCTGATCAACTACACATACATCAAAAAAAAAAAAAAAAAAAAAAGATAAAAGAAGAAATTGGATACTACACAGGGGAAAAAACACATTCCTCATGTGTTGCATAAATGTGGTCAAACAAAAAAATAAAGAGAATTAGAAAGGTGGCAGAATATGAAACAGACAAGGAAGCAATGACATCTGTATAATTAGAACCCCTGAAAAAATAAGATAACAAAAATAATACATAAAACCATACATAATATTTTTAAAAATTCTGAGAATATAAGTCTGTATGAAATTATATACCAAAATGGGCCACCAGGGAGCAAGGTGGGAGGAATGTAAGCTCCAGATTTCATTTTCCCAGTCACCCAGACTTCAGACAAGGCAGACCTAAAAACTGAGAAATTCAGAAACCAGAAGCTGTAGCTTTTCTGGTAAGCTCAAAATTAAGAACAGCTACATTAAAATGATAAGAAAAATCACTTCTGTCATGATGGTACTTCCACCTAGTCAGCATAGGTCAACTTATTTAGGAAGAAAGGCCTAATTCAAAGCTTCTTCTTTGGCAGGTAAACAAAAGTAGAACACAGTGCCAATGTTCCTGGCTTTCCAAAGGTTTGCCTGAGGGAGTGAGGATACTTAGATTCCTGGATTTGCTGAAAGCAGAAGAAAGTTTCTTGCAGCAAAGAATTTGCAATACTACGGACAGAAGCTGGCACAACTTGCTGCAACTAGGAGAAAGTGCACAACTTGTGGTTTTTTCCTTTTGAAGAAAATGGGAGAACAGCACGGACACCTCACATTCTTTGGGCATTGCAAGAGAGTGCCCCAAAGGACCAATTATGCTTAATTATGTTGAAGCACCGAATTAACCAACATACTTGCATACCTGGCAGCAATAGAAAACAAACTTGCTGTAGCACCAAAGAACTGCAGACACACAGCAGGAAGGGCAACAGAATACAAGCACTGGGGAATCAAATATGACACCAGCATCTCACATCAGCTCAAGTTTGAGACCCAGCTGGTCTATTTCCTACCCAGTTCCTTTGTTATGGCTCAAGCCCGTAGGTCCATGCACCCATGTGGGAGATGTGCAGGAAATTTCTGGCTCCTGGATTTGGAGCTCCTGATCAGCTCTGGCCACTACAATTTGGAAAGTGAACCAGTAGATGGATAATCTCTTTGTCTCTCATCCTCTCTGTGACTCTGCCTTTAAAATAAAAATAAATCTTCAGGGGCTGGTGCAGTAGCTAGTGGCTAAAGCCCTCGCCTTGCACATGCCTGGATCCCATATGGGTGCCAGTTTGTGTCCCAGTTGCTCCACTTTCCATCCTGCTCTCTGCTTGCGGCCTGGGAGAGCAGTAGAGGTCAGCCCAAACTCTTGGGACCCTGCAGCCTGGTGTGAAGACCCAGAAGAAGCTCCTGGCTCCTGGCTTTAGACCAGCTCAGCTTTGGCAGTTACAGCTATTTTGGGAATGAACTAGCGGATGCAAGATTTTTCTGTCTTCCTTCTCTCCATAAATCTGATCTGCCTTTCCAATAAAGTTAAATAAATCTTAAAAAAAAAAAAAGGGTAACACCACCACAAAAGTTTAAAGTTTTGAAAATGAGGGGGAAAAAAACTCTCTTTGAACACTTATAATAAAAAATGCAGAGAGGAACAAAAACTTCCTGAACCCAAAAAAGGACCGGCAGCATGAAAAAAACTAAAGCTAACATATTTAAGGGCCAAAGACAGAATGTTTTCATCCTAAGATAAAGAATAAGCCAAAGATGCCTATTCTTACCTCAGACAATATTTTACTTGAGGTTACAGCCAGTACAATAATAAAATCAAAAGAAGTCAAATTGCATGCAGAATTTTAAAAGAAGTAGTGTTAATTGATTTCTGTAGCTAAAGGATCACACAGAAGTAAATCCTGAGGAATTTCAACAAAGCTACCAGAGTGAATATAATAAGACTGCAGATCAATATTCAAAACCCAATTCTCTTTCTATATTTTATCAACTATAAACAGTTGGAGATAGATAAAGGAAATATACCCAGAACCTCTTCATCAATACCAAGCTAACAAGCTTATGGACTCAGACCGAAAAGTTTCAAATGTCAATTTTCCTGAAGACTGAGAAGCAACACAGTTCTAATCAAAATCACAGGAGATGGGGGGGGGGGGGAAGCAGTGTGGTGCTGCAGGCTGCATTTCACAAGTGAGTGCCTGAGTCTGATACTCTACTTCTGGTTTAACTTCCTGCTAGTGCACCTGGGAGGCTCAAGTGTTCAGACTGCTACTTATATTCCAGGCTCCTGGCTTCAGATGTGGGGTAATCAGCAAAACATGGTACTCCAATGTATTTTTTTCTTGTTTGTTTAGGATTTATTTCATTATTTGAAAGTAAGGGAGGGGCAAAGAGAGACAAAGAGATCTTTTAACTGCTGTGGTATTTTGCAAATGTCAGTGACAGCTGAAGCTAATCCAGGCTGAGGCTAAAAGCCTAGAACTCCATTTGGCTCTCCCATATGGGTGGTGACAGAGACTCGAGTATTTAACCCATCTTCTACTGCCTTCCCATGCTTATTAGCAAGGAGGTGGACTGGCAGCATAGCAGGGAGGTCACCAATTGGTACTCTGATACAGGACTCTGGCCTCCCAAGAGGTGGCACAGCCCGGCTGCACCATAACACAAATCCCATGTCACTCTGCCTTTCAAAATAAATCTTTTTTTAACCCTTTATAGTTTTACTTTGTATGATACAGTTTCATTGGCTTAGGGATTTCCCCTCCCAACCTCCCCATATTCCCTCCCTCCATAGACTTCCCCTGTATCAGTACAATAGTACAGTCCTTCAAAAACACAAGTCCAAGATTCTGCTATTTAAGTGCATCCTGACATTGTTAAGAAAATCTACAAAATCGATAAACTTCTAGCCAGATCAAGGAGGGAAACAAAATAGACAATTTCAATTATGTGCTATACGTGAAAATATTAAGCAATGTTCCATACATCATGACAACAAACCTTTTCCTTTAAAATTTTCAAAGATTTAATTATTTGAAAGGCAGAATTAAAGAGAGAGGGAGGGAGGAAGAGAGGGAGGAAGGAGGAGTGGGGGAGAGGGAGAGGCGGGGAGAGAGAGAGAGACACAGAAAAGAGATAGCTTCCATCCACAGATCCACTCCCCAAATGAAGCTGAACCAGTCTGGAGCTTCTGCCAGGCCTTCCATGTGGGTGCAGAAAGGGACTCAGGCACTTGGGCCATTCCCATGGTTTTCTCAGGCTCATTAGCACGGAGCTAGAACAGAGGTAGAGCAGCTGGGTCTTGAACCAGTGCCATATAAAATACCAGCATAGCAAGCAGTGGCTTTTACTGACAACACCATAACACCACCCCTTATGCCAATAAATTTAACACCATTAGCTGAAGAACAACATCCTGAAAGAAACAAACTACCAAAATTCACTCAGAAAGAATTTAATAACTGGAATAGCTTTGTACTTATTAAAGAAGCGAGCTGGAAACTTTCTGCAACCTCCTGGCTGCTGGTAGGTGTCAGGCCAGAGCGTCTCCATGCTCGGATCCCTAACTCCAGCCACCTCGTGCACGTGGTAAGCTGTCCCCGGGTCTGCCTGAACTCCAGAGGTTGCTCCCTTTGGGGTGAGTACACCAAGGGGTAAGTCTTGGGGGCTGGGCAGGTCCAGAGCCCACCCACCACCCTCACTGAGCAGTGGATGGGATTGGGGAAGGGCGCGACCTTGGACCTGGGGGTTGAAACTTGGGTGCCAGGCCAGGGTGTCTCCATGCTCTGATGCCTGACTCCAGCCACCATGTGCACGTGGTGAGCTGTCCCCAGTGGCCAGTGCGCCATTTGGTGCCAGGCTCCGCTTGCTGGCCGCCTAGCAGGAGCTCTGGGGTTTTGATTCTTTGAATCGCTGCTTAGGAAGTTCCACGTTGAACCCACTGTGCTTCTAGGATGTGAATCAATCCTAAAGATTCCCAACGACATAGTAACTTTTCCTTTGAAGAACTTGTAATCACTGAACATTGCTGACCACCAAACACCAGTCCATGCAAAAGCTAAAGTTCGGACCTTGTCTAGCAGGATCATATCCTATTACCTGACATGATGATGGATCAGGAGATGGGTCACATTATCCAGGGCCATGACATTATCTAGCACTTGAGAGAACCTTATCCGGGGGTAGATTGTGTGTGTGTGTGGGGGGGGGGGGGGGACAAACCCTGTGGAATTAATAGCCCCATTGGTTAGCTCAAGAGTTGGGGTGGTGATGGACTAAGCTAGGTGTGACCAAGGAGCCTGCCATCACTCACAGGTAAAGGAACCCACAACATTCTAGACTGCTCAAGGCAGCAGCACCCGATTGTGCATCCTGAATAGGGTGTGGGGTGGGCCAGTCTGCAACATTCACCAGCTCATACAAGGCCAAATGGAAGGCCAGACTACGTTGGCACCTGGCCTAAAACCCAATGGCATGTATGAGAACTGGGTCTGGGAGTGGATCAAGTGGAAGAATTTGGGAAACTCCCCTGGCAAGTCATAGCTCCTGCCAGTGAACATGTGGTCCAGACCTGGGGGTCGGAAAAGCTGGGAAAAGTAGCTCCAATGCCCAATGTGTGAATTGGCAATGGAACAGGGTGTACCAGGCAGGACTGAGCAAACCTTAGCCCACAAGCAAAACTAGAAACCAGGATGGAGCACAGGTCATGCCGAGCTAGGCTCTTGAACCTACTGATCTGCATGAGCCAGGGATGCTAAGCCACAGTGTCTAAGGCAGGGGTTGGGACAGGTGAGGGGCTGAGCCAAGCTGAGTCAGAGCAACCACTGACATGCAAATGATCTATGGCTAGGAACAGGACTGGTTGGGGAGCTAAGGGGAGAGCCTAGCTGGGTTGACGTTCCTACCAAGGGGCACGTAGGCTGGAATGGGGGCTGCGTTTTGATCAGGTTACCGTTGTAGTTTCCCTTGGCACAAGTGTGGACTGAGACTGGATGTACCAAGCCAGGCCAGACTCCAACACCATCTGGGGTTCTGAAGGACCAGGGTAGATATGGGATGGACTAGGCTAGGTCTCAACCCCTACTGAGCCATGAGTGAGCTATATGTGAGTATGGATGAATTGTGGCTGAGCTGAAACATCCAACAGCAAGAAACAGATTGGGTTGAAGGCCAGCCAAGAAAAACCACTGTTCCTACTAGGACAGGAGGTGAACTGAGTAGGGCTGGCTCATGGACCCCCTGGTACGTGCGAAATCTGGCATTGGGAGAGGTTCTGATGGAGAAGCCTGGGCAACTCCTCTGGCAAGACACAGACACGGCAGGTAAGCACAAAAAACGTGATAGGAAACAGCCCAGAACAGGCCAGGGAAAGTTTCCCACTGGCATATATTTGGCATGGGTCGGGGGCAGACCAGGCTGAATCAGTTCACGGAATGCCAATGTGAGGCTGCCTGTACCAGATATGACCACAGCGCCCAACCAGCACACGTGAGAACCAGGAAGGGAGGGGGCAGAGCCGGCAGGGGGAATATGGAATGGTTCCCTTGCTGGACAGCTACTCTCACTGGAGAGCATGAGCTGGGATGGGGGAAGAGCAGACTAAGCAGGGCTGCAAAACCTGTGCGCCTCATGTGGACCACATCAGGGAAAAGCCGGGCTGGGCTGATTATTCCTACTGGTGCAAACAAAATTAGAGTGGGAGAGGGTTGTTTGGGCTTAGCCGCAGCATCAGCTGGCAGAAGCTGGCACTGGGGGCTAATTCTGTCAAGTCAAACCACAGAACCACCTGGAGAGTGCATAATCCAGGAGTAGGAGAGACCTGGGAGAGAAACAGTGGGCTCATCCCTCATGGGTTACCACTCCCATGGGAGGGCACACAAAGTAGGACAGGGGCTAGGGTGGCTAGACAGAGAGGCACTGAACAACATCTGTGAGGCCTGGATAGTTGAGCTGTTTAGATGAAACTAGGCTCTGATACCCACTGACATGTCTGAGAGCCGAATGGGATGTGGGACAGACTGGACTAGTCTGCTACACATACTGTCAAACCACGGTAGGGGGCGGGCCTGGTGGGGGTTATTGTGGGTCGCTCCAACTAGGCTATAGCTCCCACTGGTTTATGTGAGGGTCGAGTGTGTGCTGGGCAGAACTAGGCTGGACTGCAACATCCATAGATTCCAGTGGAAGTCGAGTCTGAAGACAAAACCAATCCAGCAATTGCAACTACCAGCTGATCAGGGTGATGGACTGTGCTGGGCCCTGTACTTGCTAGTACATACAAGAATCTGGTCTGGGAACACTTCAGACAAAGTTTCTTTGAGGATCTCCCCAATGAAAATGTTGAACTTAGAACCCTAACCATGAAAAGACAGAACAAGTCAATCAACCACCTCAGCTGTATACTGGTAGTGGAAAACTGGGCAAACAGAGACTTTATGATGGACCATGTTAATTAGTAGATTTTTCACCGACCTCATCGTGCTTAGAGTGGCAAGACTGGCAGCAATTCATAACTGGTGAACTATCAAAACCACTTGGGCAAGAAATCTCAGAGCATGCCCCGTATCTGAGACCTGGGATGGGTGGGAGACTGGGTGGGGCTTCTCCCTCAATATCCCCCTTTACCTCTGATATATGAACGAAACAATATGGAAATAATAGTCTTACCCCCTTTCCTGTAGCCCTGAACCTTTTTACCCTAATTAACTATGTAAAGATTATAAAAAATATAATGAAAAAGGGAAAAAAAAAAAAACAAAGAAGCAAGTTATATTATGAAATTTCACAAACAGAAAAAACTGCTTTGCTGGTTAACTTAACCAAATGTTGTAAGAAGAAGTATGTCCCAACTTAATCTATTAGGCCAGTGTTACTCTGATCTTAAAGCCAGAAAAAGACATTTAGAGAAAGAAAACCAAATATCCCTTCTGAATACACATGCAATCATTCTAAACAAAAAGCAAACAAAATTCAGCATTAAAAGACTACATGACAAAATGGAGTTTATCTTAAGAATCCACAAATTAGCTTACATTGAAATCAATAATTTACCATATTAATGCATTTTTAAAAAGAAAAACTGAAACAGATCCAGAAATGGCATCTGAAAAAAGCCAACATCCATACTAACAATTTCCAGAAAACTAAAAGGTTATTTCTTTAATTGATAAAGGGCATCTGCCAAAATTAAGCCACAGTTAATATCAAACTTGAGTGAAATACTAAATATTTCTCTCCTAAAATTAGAAACTAAACAGAAATGTCAGCTCTGAAAACTACAATATTGTATGAAGGTTCTATCAGTAGAACCATCATACAAAACAGAGGGAGGGGAGGGGTAGACAAAAACCACTCCACAGAAAACATCTTGGTAGGGAAAAAAGTAAAAAGTATTCTTTTCTTCTTCTTCTTTATTTACTTATTTTGCAGATCACATGATTCTCTATGGTAGAAAATCGATGGACTCTACAAAAAGAAAATAAAAACCCTCTAGAATGAATTCAGCTATTTTGCAGGAAACAAATATACAAAAATAAAGAAAATGAACTACATCCCTATGTACTAGCTACAAGAAGTATATTAAACAAAAGAATCATCAAGACAAACCCCTGAAACCTTCAATTTGAAACATAACAGTGTGTTAATTTCTTATATGCTGCTACAACCTCCCACACATCCAACTTAGATCTGATTCAGTGGCTGTGGGAGTCCTGATGTCTCACAGCTAGAGTTTTGACCTAGAAATCTTCATTTATCTGGGAAAAAGCAAAATCAGATTTCTTCACTCTTACAAGCATATTTTTAAATTATATGACCAATACTCATGCTATCTAAAACATTAGAATCTTCCTTTTCATTTAGTACATGCTTCTACTACATCCACCCTTAATTAGATATTACTTCCTATTTAAAGAAACTGTGGGAGAGCTAACTTTATAACCACACTTTTGTTTTAGTCTTTTAAATACATAGTTGATGCTCCAAGAAAGCTTAGGCTTGGTAAGTGTCTGATAAAAGCAAAAGCAAGTTACTTTTAAAAGCTTGATTAGGGCTAGCGTTACAGGGCAACAGGTTAAGTTGATGCCTTCAACCCCAGCATCTCATACAGGCTGTTCCTGCTGCTCCTGCTAATGCACCTGTAAGAGCAGTGGAAGATGGCTCAGTGCTGCCCCAGTGGGAGACCAGATGGAATTCCAGGCTCCTGATTTCAGCCTGCCCCAGTTATGATAGTCATTTTGGGAATGAACAAGCTGGTTAAGATTTCTGTCTCTCTCTCACTCAGTGTAACTCTGCCATCTCAAATAAATATTTAAAATCGTTTTTAAATAAATAAATAACCCAGATAATCAGCATTTAAAATCCAACAGCATCTCTCAAAATTTAGGGCATCTCAGTATTTCTTAAAGTCTTGATTCAACAAATTGCTGAGCCAACTCATTCAGCAGTTTGGAATGAAACTAAACAATCTGTAATTCTAACAAGTTCTCATGGGATAATGATGCTGTGAAATGGGAACTGTACTTTCAGAACACAGTTTAAAATATACTTTAGGGCAACACTATTAATACTGTGGACCAAAAAGTGTAGAAAGTGACCACAAGCATTAGAAAGCCAAACTAATTTGAGAGCAATTTTATCTGTTTATACTAATGACAAAAAATGTTTTCCTTATTTTCATTTAATTTTTCCTAATGTGTTTTTATTACACTTGACAAAAGTATTGGTATTCACTAAATTTAGTATTTTATTTTTATTCATTTTATTATTAGAAAGACAGAAGAAAGCCTGAGTTTCCAAATACTGACTCACTTTCCAAATGCTGACAAGGGCCAGGACTCAGAGCGGCCAAAGCTAGGAACTGGCACGCACTTTATGGGTAGAAGGGACTCAACAGCATCATCTGCTGTCTCCCAGAGTACAACCCAGAACGAAGCTGGAACCAGGAAGACAGGACCTGAACCAAGTACTCCAATACGAAAGATGGGCATCCCAAGTGTTATCTTAACCATTATACCAAGTAACATCCCTAAAAGTTGTTTTTTAAGATTTATTATTTTTTTTTTTTACTGCAAAGTCATATACAAAGAGCAGGAGAGATGGAGGGGATGATCTTCTGTCCACTGGTTGGTTCACTTGCCAAGTGGCCACAAACACCAGAGCTGAGTCGATCCAAAGCTAGAAGACAGGAACTTCCTCTGAGTCTCTCACACGGGTGCAGGGTCCCAAGGTTTGGGTCATCTTCGACTGCTTTCCCGGACCACAAGTAGGGAGCTGGATGGGAAGATGGGTGAGGCTGCTGGGATCAGAACCGATGCCCGCATGGCATTCCAATGTGTGCAATGCAAGGACTTTAGCAACTAAGCTACATTGCCTGGTCCCCTAAAAGTTTTTTAAAAATTGTTTTTTTTCACCACAATTTGAGAAACACTAGCCTAAGGAACATCTTTCTCCCAAATATTTTATTTTAAGTATATGATTGCTATTGTAGATAATGTATATGATTTAACTAACTTTGCATTCCCAAAAAAGCACATTTGTGGCTTTAGTTAAAAATTACTAAAATAGGGCACAGCGTGGTAGCCTAGTGGGTGAAGTCCTCGCCTGCATTTGCTGGGATCACAAATGGTGCCAGTTCTTATCCCAGCTGCTCCACTTTCCATCCAGCACCTTGCCAGTGGTCTGAGAAAGCAGTCAAGGATGGCACAAAGCCTTGGGACCCTGCACCCAGGTGATAGAACCAGAAGATGTCCCTGGCTCCTGGCTCAGGATTGGCTCAGCTCCAGTTGCTGCAGCCACCTGGGGAGTTAATCAGCAGATGGAGGATCTTTGTTTCTCCTTCTCTCTGTAAATTTGACTTTCCAAAAAAAAAGAAACAACTGTTTTTTAAAAAATCACTAAAATAAACACATCATTAAAGTTTCTGGGCTTTTTTTTTCCTATAAAACTGTCTTTAAAGACATTTTTCAACTAAACTAAGTGGCTATTTGCCATAAATTCTCTCTAGAATTTACAGTAGGGTACTGCTGGCTGATATAAAGGAATAGCTATGTCAATCTGCAAATGACTAAGACTAAATCATCCATGGTTTCACTATCTTAACTACCCGTAAGAGGAGAATGCAGAAAAGGTGAGTGTGGGAGGCTTTGGACTGCTTAACTAACACTGAAGTGGAAATATAAAAATGAAAGCAACTATTTGTGTAGAAAATATTTAATCAAATCCACTGTAACTGTAGAATTTTCAATCAGTTTTGAGAATCAACTAAAAATTGTAAAACACTTGTTCCACAATTTTTACCCTCCTGTCCACACATTCATCTGCTGAGTCTGAGACCTCACTTCAATCAGAGAATTTCCTAATGCTGACTAACATGATCTTCAAACACCTAGACTAATTCAGGAAAGTGTCACTAACAACATCAAGTTTGCTCTTAAATATTCACTCAACAACAAAAATGAGCAGTAACACTGAGAATTCAAAACAGGCAAACAGTTACTGACATTTCAGTTTAACTTTATACACTATTTAAAAAAATTTTATCTCTTTTTATTATCATTTTATGCTACAGTCCCATAGGCCCTAGGGTTTCGCTTATCCCCTCCTTCCCCAATTGCTCCCCTCATCACTGAGTTTGCCTATATAATTGCTATAGTATACTTCTTCATACACAGTCATATGTCCATTATTGTGGGCACAGACAATGGCAGAGTCCAGCATGCTATTATCAAGACATACAAAACAGTTTCATTGGGAGTTCATCTTTGGTCTGGAAATAGAGATGCATGCCACATTGCAGCCTCACATTTGGATCTGATAGTCTCCAATTACACAGTTACTATATATCCCCTTAAATGAAAAGACACAAAACTAAATCAACAACAAGAAGAAAAATAGAAGTTTACACTGCCATGAAGTTAAATAACATGATGCTAGATTTGATAGACTCCTTTACAGTTACTGTACATCCTCTTACAAGAAAAGTCACACACAAAATCAACAGGAAGAAAAATAAAATCAACAACAAAATGAAATTAAATAACATGCTACTGACTGACTGATGTTTCACTGAAGAAATGAAAAACGAAATCAGGAACCTTCTTGAAGAAAATTAGCCTACTGTATATTCTTTGCATCAAGAATTTAATCAGAAGAAAATGTTTTGAGAACTATAGAAATGATCCCAGAAAGTATAGTCTTAGAAGAAAATCTTTTAAAGATGAAATTAACAACAAAAAAATCAAAATCGATGAGATATAGTTTCCGCTGATCTTTGTTGGTGAGATATATCTCTTGTAGGCAACAAATAGATGGGTTTTGTTGTTTAATCCAGTCTACTAATCTATGATGTTTGATTGATGAGCTTAACCCGTTTACATTCAGGCTTAATACAAATGGGTGGTTTAATACAAATTTGGTTCTGTCATTTTAGCAATGGGTTGTTCACTGAACTAGTCTTCTGTTGTTATTTTACTGGGATGTTCTTTATGTTTGCCTTTGGGTTTGGTGGGCACTATTCCTCTTCTCTGTCAAGAGAACACCTTTAAGCATCATTTGTAGGGCAGGTTTGGAAGAGACATACTCTTTCAACTTTTCTTTACTGTGGAAGAATTTTATTTCATTTTCAAAGACAAAAAAAAGTTTTGCTGGGTACGTTATCCTGGGCCGACAATTTCTTGCTTTTAGAATCTGGAGTATGTCGCTCCATTCTCTTCTGGCCTGTAGAGTTTCCTGGGAGAGGTCTCCTGTCGGTTTAACTGGCATTCCTTTATATGTCAGTTGATTTTTTTCACGTGCACATTTAAAGATCTTTTCCTTATGTTCAACTGAAGTGAGCTTGATTACCACGTGTCTTGGTGAAGATCGCTTTTGGTCAAGCCTGTTGGGAGTTCTGTGCCCCTCCTGGATCTTGTTTCCCACTTCTTTCTCTACATTAGGGAAATTTTCCCTTACTACTTCATTGAATACACCTTTAATCCCAGTTTCTCTTTCTGCACCTTCTGTGACTCCCAAAACTCTTATATAAGACGTCTTAATAGTGTCTTTCAATTGTTGAATACTTTTGTTGGCCTGGTCCAGCTCTGCTTCAAGCTTTCTGTTTGTTTCCCCTGGTGACAGGAAATACTTTCTAATTGTGAGATTCTTTCTTCTGCCTCCTTCATTCTAGTTTGGAGACTCTCCACTGTACTTTTCATTTGCTCCACTGTACTCTTCTTTTCTGATATATCAGCTTTCATTTGATTCATTTGATTTCATTTGATTCATTTCCAGTGCAACATATTCCTTAAATTCCTTGACCACTTGTTTTAGGTGCTTCTCATTCTTCAGAAGAAAGTTATATAGCAAGTGTTTTGAATTCTGTATCCTCCATTTTCTCGATGTCTTCCTCAGTTAACTCTGAAGTTGACAAAGGGTTTTGCTCCTTTGCAGAGGAGTCTTCAGTAATATTCACTGTGCCTCTTTTTTTTTTTTCTCTTGATCATTGTACTTCTGGTTATCAGAGTCTTCTCCTTGGGGCAGGTTTCTAAGCTCTGTCACCCACAGGTCTACAGTTTGATTTCACTTCTTGCAGTTGGTACATAGCTCTTTGTTTGCAGTCACTTGTGCCATTCCCTCTAGCGAGTGCCAGGTCTGGGTTCTTATGTTAGATTTCTACCATGGTCTCCATAGCCCCAGCTCCTGGCTCACCAGTCTCCACCTCCTGTGATCCCGTGCTGAGGCTGCACAGTTGTCTCTGCAACCTTTCTCCCACTTCCGGTTGGAGCAGCTCCCAGGATTAGAGAGGCAGACGCCAGGAAGGTGTCCTCTACAGCCAGGTTGTTGGTGGTGCTGACCTTGCCGGAACTTGTTGGCCGCTAGATCTGAGGGCCACACAGACCTATTTTGATCCATACGATGCCATACTAGGTATCATTTTCCTGCAGGACCAGTGCAATGCACTGAGCTCAGTGAGTCTCGCCAAGCTCAGCTCATGTGCAGCTCACTGTTGTCCCCTGCAACTGTAGAGCCTTTGCCATACTACAAAATGGCCTGATGTACCACTACTAGAGTTCTTAATCTGCTGGCCTTCAGGTCTGAGGGGTACCTAGACCTGTCTTGAGTGGAACCTGTAGGATGCCACATTGTTGCAGTTCACTGAGTCACAAATGAGTTCACTCCCAGCTCAGTGCATGTGCAGTCCTGCCCCATAGCCCATGCCCCCTTAAAAAATGGCATCTAACTGTCTCTGCTCCTGGTCAAATCAAACAGACCAGCAGGACAGGCAGTTCTGTCTGGGTTCACCTCTGGAGCTCCCTGTAAACATCCCTTCCCACTTTGTTGCTGGTGGAGTCCTTGCTGCCAGTGCAATTCATATTGCCACTTGCTAAATGCCACTGGGGTTTCCCTCACTGCCACAGCACACCATTGTTTTCACTGATTTCCTATGTCTGTCAGACTCCTGGTACCCTTCTGCTGTTAATCTATCCTCTCCTATTTTTTGGAATGTGCCTTCTATGCTTCACATTGGCTAATATTTCCCTGTCTATTTAAATGTGTCCTTAACCTATTCGGTCATCTTGATTCTCTCTCCATCTTTATGAATTTTTTCAAAAGTAACTTCTGAAATTACATGGCATTCCTTGAATACTAAGAGTTGATAGATGACCCATGCAGATAATTTCAAGAAAGTCATATGAAAACAGTCACAAATCAGGGTTCCTGGTTTTTTGTTTGTTTTGATTTTTTTGTTTTAAGATTTATTTTACTTTTTACTGGAATGTCAGAATTAGACAGGTGGATCTCTCATCTGATGATTCATCACCAAGTGACCACAATTGCTGGAGTTGCACTGATTCGAAGCCAGGAGCCAGGAGCTTCTTCTAGGTCTCCCACAAGGGTGCAGGATCCCAAGGCTTTAGGGCATCTTCTACTGCCTGGGCAGTTTCATCCTGAAGCCAGGAGCCAGTAACCTCTTCTGGGTCTCCCATGTGGGTGGAGGGTCCCAAGGCTTTGTCCCATCCTCTACTATTTTCCCAGGACATAAGCAGGGAGCTGGATGGGAAGTGCAGCCGCCACCAGGAGTAGAACCAATGCTCATATGTGTTCCCAGGGCATACAAGGCAAGGACTTTACCCACTAAGCTACCTCAGCAGGTTCCAGTGTCTGGTATTGAAAGAGACTAAAAACATGAGAAATGCATAGCTAGAAACACTCATTGTAACAGAAGTTGCAGAGACATGCAGATGGGTATGTTTTGCCCACAAGAAATTATTTGTTAGGCTCCAGAGTTCCAGGTTGCTATATTGGAGAGCTAAGAGGACACCACAGCTGGGTTGTGGTTTCTACTGGTGAGTGTAAGAGCCAGAATGGGCGTGGCAATCTGGGCTGGACATGACTGTAGTGTTCCTCGGGATGGAGATGGACTGGGTCTGAGATATGTCAGACTGGGCTAGACTCCAGCACCCACTGGTGCTCATGAGAACCAAGGACAGTGTAGGGCAGGCTGGGCTAATAATTGGTACCTGCTGCATCACCTGAGAGCTAGATCTGGGTGTGGACCAGGTATGGCTGCGCTACATAGCACCCACCAGTAAGAAATGGAATGTGTATGGGCCAGTTGGGCAAGGCCACTGTTACTGCCAGGACAGGAGGTAGATTAAGTCAGTCTGGGCCAAGCACCATGGTGGATGCAAGATCTGCCATGGGGAAGAGACCTGATAGAGGAGCTTAGGGAACTTCTCTGTCAGGATGCAGTCCCTGTATGTGAGTACAAGAACCAAGGCAGGGAGCAGCCCAAACCAAGCCAGGTTACAGTACCAGCTGGCATATGTATGGGTTATGTCTGGGAACAGGCCAGGGTTGGACAGTTCATAACACCCATTGACAGATTTGAGAACCAGGATGGGGTACAGGACAGGTTGGGTCAGGCCACAACACCAGCCAGTTCACATTAGGGTTGAGACTTTGGACTGGGTGGGCTGGGATTTGCTGCTGCACCCTGTGGTAAATGACAAAGTGAGGCAGGCCATGTCAGACTGGGCTGTAGCACCCACCAGTATATGTGAAACCCCTGCAGGGGAAGGAAGGGAGAAAGAAGGTATGAGCCTGGTAGGGTAACTGTGGAGGGCATCCTTGCTGAGCCACTGCTTCCATTAGTGAGTGTGAGAGCTGGGATTGGGGGCAGACCAGCCTGAAGAGGGTTACAACACCTGTTGGCCTGCATTTGAACTGGGTTCGGGGAGAGCCAGGCTGGGCTGATTGTACTCATTGCATGTGCAAGCCAGAGTAAGTGCAGGCTGGCTAAGCTTTGCTTCAGCATCAGATGGCTTAGTGCTGGGACTGAGGGCAAATCCTGCCAAGCCAGACTGCAGAATTACCTGGAGAGTGCAAGATCTGGGAGCGGACACAGTATAGAAACTGGGCGAGGGGTGGGCCTGGCTAGATAGGTGGTAGCAACCCCCAGCATGAGTGTGGGCTGGATAGTGCGGTTGGTTGCTCTGAGCTAGGTTTCAACCTCATTGACATCTATGAGAGCTGAAGAGCATATGAGACAGACTGGACCTGTCTCCTGTACATACTGGCAAGCATAGGAACCAGACTGGGGGTGGGCCTAGTGAGAGTTTCTGGGATGGCTCTAACTAAGCTGCAGCTCCCACTGCTGTATGTGAGGGCGCAGTGTGGTGGGCAGGGTTAGGCAGGGCCACAGCATCCACTGATTTACGTAAGAGACAGGGTTGGAGACAGAACTGACAGAGCAACTTCAACTACCAGAGTGTGCGTAGGCTGACAGGGGGTGATGAACTGAGCCGCCCCCGTACTTGCAAGCATACATGAGTCAGGGTTGGGAATCACTTCACACAGGTTTCTTTGAGAATCCTCCCAACTGAAATGCTCATGTGGAGAATCTCAGGATCTGTGGTTTGACTGTGAAATGCATGTCAGAATTCGGCCTTCTCAGGGACTTAGATGGAGCAGGTAGACGGCATGACCAGATGTACATGGAGGATATGCAGTCCATTGGAGCTTGCAGAGGACATATAGTACCATAGCAAAGGAAGGAGGGCAGAACAAATTGGTCAACTACCCATTCAAGCATTGACAGCAAATATCTGGTCAAATGGAGACTCCACGGTGCACTATGTCAGCCAATGGACACTGGAAGGGATTTGCTCATCCTTGGATGGGTGAGAGCAACAGCATTTCATCTGAGCAGAACCCTTGAAGCATGTTCCACACTGGGAACCCTGGGATGGCACTGAGTGGCTATCTGTCCATCCACGAGTGCTGATACAGTTGAGAGGCTGGGTGTGGCTTCTCCACTTATCTCCCACCACTTCCCAGATACAGGAAGTAGAAAAAGAAATAGAAGATCTCTTGCTCTGTCTTGCCTTTTCTCTGTAACTTGCCTTTCACATATTTTTTTTTAAAGTATAGGTATACTCACTAATACTCCTGTGGGCTCAGCATCAGTTCTAATATGTTGTTGCTGTAACTGGATGTTGGTCTAATGTACATTTTCACTACTTACTCTAATGAATCCCATATTGATATTTCAGTCCTTATTTTAAAATGTTGCTGGGTTGTGAATCCAAGTTAAAGTAAGTCCCTCCTTGATCAAGTTACCAGATTTTTCCCTGCATTTTTTCACATGGGGGGGGGGAATCTAATATTCAGTAAGGAAAACTTCATTATCCATCAGTAAACTGAAACTAAAACTTTAAATACCCAATTAAGCCTACCTAGATATCAGAGACCTCAGTTAAAAACCCTGACACAGGCTCAGTGCGGGAGAGGCTAAAGTCCTTGCCTTGCACACAACAGGATCCAATATGGACATTGGTTCTAATCCTGACAGCTGTGCTTCCAATCCAGCTCTCTGGCCTAAGAAGGCAGCCAAGGATGGTCCAGAGCCTTGAAACCCTGCACCCGCATGGGACACCTGGAAGAAACTCCTGGCTTGGATCAGCACAGCTCCAGCTGCTGCTGTCGCTTGGGGAGTGAATCATCAGACAGAAGATCTTCCTCTCCGTCTCTCCTCCTCTCTGTATATCTGATTTTCCAATAAAAATTTTAAAAGTCCTGCCACAAAAAGAGAACTTGAAAGAAATTCATCAATCCACAAGATATCCAAATTGTTTTTACTGTCATAAATATGTGGAAAACATATAGATAGAAATCACACTTCCAGTGCACTTGTAACTAGCTTTTTGTCTCTAGCCTTCTGCCATCACCACCATACTACACAATCCACCCAAGACAAGTCTGATGCTCTATCTTAAAAACTCTAGCTCCTCAGTAAGATTAAATGCTACATATTAATAAATGAATGAGGGAAAATACACACACATCACATAGTTTAATGTAACTTACCACATATTAGTAGCAAATAAGCATATAACCTATGATGCTAAATCAGTGTCTTTCAAACAGTGGTTGGACCAATAGTAAATCATGAAACCAATGCAGTAGCTTATGACCAAAATTACTCTTAACAAAACAGAACTAAAATGGGAAAATTGTGTGATCTTTGTTATCTAAAAATTCACCTTGTTAAATTTTACTTTTTGACACCAAAATTAATACAAGCAGCATCTTCGTGGCTACTTATAGACACACATAGCACAGGAAAAAAAAGTTTTAAAAATGTAATCACTTGTTTCCAGCAGAGGTGAAATTAGGATTATACTCTGATTTCTTATTTCAGTGGTTAACGTAAACAAGAAGCCTCTTCACATTTTATCGCATGTTTTCCTATTTTTGTGCCTTTTGTGTTGTGATTTCACTGTTCATAGGGACCATCAAACACAGTGAAGTGCAGTGAAGTGTTCCAATGTACAAGAAGACTGTCATTTGTCAGAGAAAATGTTACATAAGCCTCATTCAGACATGAGTTTCAGTGCTGTTGGGTCTGAGGTCAATGTCAATGAATCAACAACATATAATTTTTAAACAGAAACATACATAAAGTAATGCATTAATCAGCTGAATAAACTGTTGGGACCAGAGGCTCACAGAAATCTAACTCTGTATTTCCCCCAGGAGCAGTGCCTTAGTAATTCTGTGCCCATGGTGACTTCACAGACCATAACTACCTCAGATAGTGCAAAATGACTGTCTTGTATATGTGGGAGTATCTCAACATGCACTTAATTTTGTTTATGCACATACACACACAAATTACAGTAAAAAAAATAAAAAAATCTTAAAGTCAATTAATAGCACAAGGAAAGAAACCTGTAAAGGATGAGTAAAATGGTAAAAACACAAAGTATGAGCACATACACCAATCCTTTTCTTCTACCTACCTAGACAAATCATTCCTACTGAATTAAAATGACCCATAAATTGTAATGTGGTTGGTATACCAGGATAATGCCTACATCTATACTAAATAAAAGCATCCCAGATATTCTGATGTGTGGCCAAGAATCATTACTCTATTTCTTAAATTGGCAGTTTTCAAAATTAAGTCCCTAGACAAGATGTATCACCATCATCTGAGCACTGAAAAATAGGACCTGCTGAATAACACTTGCAGACCCAGTGACCTGTGTTTTAAACAAGCTCTTCAAGGCTGAGTCTGATGCACGCTAACGTTTAAAAACCCTGACCTAAATCTTTTTTGATATTTCTTTTAGTGATATTTTGAAAGCCTGATGAATTCTACTGATTGGGCTGAGTTGTTTCAAACAAAACTGAAGGGTATTTCCTATTGACCTACTATAGACAACCGTCTTCCAAGTACCTTCCAAATGCATGGAAAATGTCCCCTGTATTATAAAGTAAGTAAAAATCTACATATAGCTTGCATAAAACTCTAGCAACACTGTTTTTCAGGCCATCTTCCAAAAGAGTTTCTTCTCAGAACTCTTAACAGGCACTGTTTATAATTTTGCATGTCCAGAAAGACAAATCTACATTAAATTTTTAAAAGATTTCAATTATCTAACTGGGTACTACACCTTTCTGGCTGTGAAAGTAATGAGATGGCTCTAAAAACTCATGACATTCTGGTATACAGAAATCATGTTAAGACCAAATTGTAAAAATTAATTCAGCACCATATTACAGTAATCCCTGAATTCATATGTACTCTAGTTTAACTCATGTCCATCACAACATAAATTCCACACCATTATGACTTCCACATGACTATGTTACACTTCATACAAAGTTGCTCTGTTTAATTCTTTCTTCTATGGACTAGAAGTTGCTCTCTAAAGCATATAGCAGGTATTGCTCACGCAGCCAACAAATATTTAATGAGCAGCTACCATACACCCTTCCCTACATCAGATGACAGGGAAAATAAAGAAACACTGACATAATCCCTATGTTTATGAAGCTATCATTAATTAAAATTAGAAACAATAGTACAGGATAGAAAGTGAAGTCTGTGTGGATATCTGGCTTGCCACCATAAAACCCAAAATTAGACAGCTGTCTTCAGAACAGAACCTTGTGGTTGCTCTTCCTCTTTAAGTTACTACTTCAGGCTATAAATGAGTACTGGTGAAACTAAATGACAAATTTCTTAACAGTTAATCTGACTTTGTTTACACTATATATACATATATGTATTATATATAATATGTATTTAATATATATAAGATATATAAAATAAACAAAAAGTCCTATGCATAATTCAAGGCTTTACTGATAACCCAATTTCAACACAGGAATTACACATTAAAGTTAGCTATCCAAACCCAAAACAACAGTCAGCTATAACCTGTCAATTCCCAATTTCTTAGAGATTTTAAAGATAAGAAATTAAAAATCAGAATTGACTGACTTTATGACTCCAGACTCAGAAGCTAACTGAAGACCATACATTGCTCACTTGCAGAGTACAAGAAAGGTATCAGCTACTTCACCAAGCACAAAGCAACATCCACTATCTCCTAAGTGCTTTAACAGGAAGCTACGATGGAAACAGAGACAGACTCAAATCCTCAAACTCACATGTGGATATAGTCTAAGATGCAGTCATCCTATAAAGCAGCCTTATCCATAGTATCACAAAGCCCAAGCTAATAACCACCACAATAATTAGCTCATCTGATTTTTATTTCATATATGTGAATCATTCTGAGAAGTTTCACTAAACCCTCTAAAGACTGCAGGATACTCACATACACACAATGTTGAGAAACAACAGGCCCCTGGGGAAGGTGTCCTGACTCAGTGAGTCAAGCCACTATTTGCATTTTCTCTGCTTCCCATTCAGTTTTCTGCCAAAGCATCTTGGGAAACAGCAGACGATGGGCCAAGTACTTGGATTCTGCATCTACCATCTATTTCTCTCTATTGCTCTCTCTCTCAACTTCGGTTTTTTTTTTTTTCAGATAAATAACTTTAAAAAAACTTTAGAAAGGTAAACAGCTCCCATTTTAATTAAGAAAGGAAGCGTTTTTGCACTATCACAACAGGAATGCTACTAAAAATGCAAGGTGAAACATGAAATAAACTGCCTATTTTGCCCAATACAGTCATTGACAAACAACTACAAATAGGATGCTAATTTTGTCCCAGTTGACAAACATCTCAAGAACCAATTAAATGCAATAATAGCTACATTCTCATCAGTACCATACTTTGCAAAGCTTTCAAAGCTAAGTGCTCACTCCAGAGTTCATTGATAAATTAAATCTCCTTTTCCAATCACTTCTCCAGTACCACCTATTGAACAGATTTTTTTTTTCTTTTTAAGATTTTTTTTCCTTTTTTTTAATATATTTTTTTTTATTTTGACAATTCTTACAAATTTAATTGGGGTAAAAAAGGTTCAAGGCCTAAAGGGGGATATAGAGGAAGAAGCCCCACCCAGTTTCCCACCCACCCTAAGTCCCGGATGTGGGGCATGCTCTGAGATACTCGATCAAGTGGTTCCAATAGTTCACCATTCATGGGTCGCTGCCAGTCTCACCACTCCAAGCACGATGTGGTCGTTGAAGAGTCCATTGATTGACACAGTCCCTTCTAGAGTCTCCATTTGCCCAGTGTTTTGCTGCCAACAGATAGCTGAGGTTGTTGCTTGACTTGTTCTGTCTATCCTTGGTTAGGACTCTGAGTCCGGTGTCTCGAATGGGGAGATCCTCGAAGAAATTTTGAGGTATTCCCAGTCCAGATTCCTGCATGTTCTAGTAGCACAGGGCCCGGCACAGTCCATTGCCCCATCAGCTGGTGGTTGTAGTTGCTGGGTCGGTTCTGTCTCCACCCGTGTCCTCTTGCAGTCCCGCCTGGTTCCGCCCTGGACGCACTTGTCCCTCGCATGTACCAGTAGGAGTTGCAGCCCAGTCAGGGCGGCCCACAGCAACCCCAACCAGGCCCACCCCCTACCCTGGCTTGCCAGTATGTATGGCATACTAGCCCAGTCTGACCCAAATACCCTTCTGTTCATATACTTGCCAACAGGTGTTGCAACCTACTTCCATCCAACCATCTCCTACCATCCCTAACGGATATTGTTGGGTGTCTGTCTAGTCACCCCAGCCCCTGTCCTAGCTCCCATGCCCTCCCGTGGAAGGTGATGACCCACGAGGGAGGAGCCCACTATTTCCCTCCCAGGTCGCTCCCATTCCAGTTGTGCCCTCTCCAGTTGGCCCTGTGGTTCAACTCAACGTGTCTAACCCTTTGTACCAGCTTCCACCAGCTGGTGCTACAACTAAGCCCCAACAATCCTCCCCAACTCTGATTGTAGCTTGCACCAGTGGGAATAGTCAGCCCAGCCTGGTTTTCACCCAATCTGGTCCACGTGAGGTACACAGGTGCTATGTCCCTGCCTGGTCTGGTCTACCCCCTACCCAGCTCTCGCTCCTCAGTGTAAGTTGCTGTTCAGCTAGGGAACCTCCCCTTATTCCCATCAGCTCTGCCTCCTCCTTTCCTGGTTCTCACGTGTGTTGGTTGGGTGCTGCGGCTGCATCCGGCTCAGGCTACCTCACCTTGGCATTCCAACTTGTGTGTTGCTTTTGTCACGACCGGACCTGGTTCGACCCACATTCTGTTCTGGCGATCAGATTTACCAGTGGATGACATGAACAGATTCAGCCTGGTCTGCCCCCGACCCATGCCAAATGCATGCCAGTGGGACACTTTCTATGACCTCTTGGCTGTTACCTTCCATGTTCCTTGCGCTGACCTCCAGGGTCTGCGTCCTGCCAGAGGAGTTGCCTGAGCTCCTCCATCAGATCCCCTCCATGTGCCAGGTTTCGCGCATATCAGTGGGTCCATGTGCCAGTTCGCCTCTTGTCCTAGCAGGAACAGTGGCCTTTCCTAACTGGCCATCATCCCGTTCTGGTTCTTGCTGTAGAGTGTTTCAGCCCAGCCATGGTCGTCCATGCCCCCATATAGCTTGTATATGGCTCAGTTGAGGTTGGGACCTAGCCTAGTCCGTCCCACATCCACGCTGGTACTCCAAAGCACTAGAAGGTGCTGAATAGATTTTTATCACTAAAATCTATGTCCTTCCCATGACTAACATGTCTAACCTTAAAAAGAACTCTGAAAAACAAATAGAATATTCACTTATCAATTATTGAGGATCCAATTATTATTCTCAGGATTAGCCAAAGATTTCGCTTCTTAGCCACTAATTTTCAGTCTTTAATTGATTAACTGCTCTTTCAGAAAACAGAAGGAAGGAAAGAAAAAAATGTGTAGTTTGACAGCTAAAAATACTGACTGGAGAAAACTGGAAGGAAAAAAATGTGAAACTATATCTTAGAATAATTTTTTTCCAAACTCCATATTTGTTATCCATTATAAGAGAACTATGACTAATAATAAAAAATAGCAATTGTCTGTACAAGGCACTGGCAAGGCTTTTAAGTTATTTAAATCTCTAAAAGTACCTTTTGAAATGCTTCTCATGAAACAGATAAGAAATAGGACTAAATGAACTCAAGTAATTTACCTTGCCCACTGGGAAAATGGCAGAAGCCCAAAATCTGACCCTTAGACAACATTTCAAAACTCTACGAACCTCATCAAATAAGCAGCACAATAAACTGTTGCTTGATTTCTCAGGTCATTTGCTCACCAAAGTTTAAACAAAACAAAACAAAAGCATTCAAGAACCAAAAACATAAACTAGTGAGTTAGCCAAACAGGCTAACTCTTCTACTCTGCATTCTGGGAACTTCACAGCAATACTTGCTGCCAGGAAAAAAGCAGCCTAAAAGGTAACAGACACAAGGTAATGGTACTGCAGAGAATCTGGAAATGACTGCCATGTTGACCAACATGAATCCCATGCACAACAATCTTGAATGATGGGGTGGGTAAATTTCAAATTCTGCTCCATTAAAAATTATAGACAAGGCAAATTGATTATTTGATCAGCATAAGATTAAAACCAAATAATTCAGACAGACCTTCTGCTATCTATACTGGGCTCCTTGACAGTTTTTTCCTATTAGTCTTTCGCATGTTGTCCTCTATGCATTAACCTTTTCCTACTCAGATTCTGTCGAATAATCAAAATAAATACAACCGTAATTGCTATGTGGTCAGGTGAACACCTTATCACAAATTATCCTGACTAGCACTAGGTATGATATTTCCCTTATGGTACTCAGTTCTCTCAGCATTCTCTCTCTTTCTCTCTCAGATGAATAAATACATGCACACACCCCCCCAACACATACCTTCCATGCATGAGGCATGAGAAAATTAAACTCAAGTCGTATGAAATAAAAGCAATACAAATGTTCACTTTCAACACTGCTATTCAATATAATTCTAGAAGTTTTATCCAGAGCCATGTGGCAAGAAAAAGAAATCACAGAGACACAAATTTAAAAGGAGGATCTCAAATTATTCACATTTACAGATGACATGATCCTGTACAAAGGGGAACCTAAAGACTCCAGTATTAGAATACTATAACTCAAAGGAAAGTTTGGTAAAGCTGCAGCATATAAAATCAACAGGCAAAACCCGGTAACCTTTGTATGCATAAACAATGTTATGGCTGAGAAAAAAAACGTGTAAGATCCATACCATTCACCATAATCTCAAAAAACTTTAAATACTCTGGAATAAATGTAACGAAGGACTGTGAAAGATTCCTACAATGGTAATTACAAAACATTAAAGAATCAGAAAGCACTCCCCCAAAAAGAAAAAAAAATCCATATTCTTAAATTAAATAATATCAAAATATCTGTATTGTTCAAGGCAATTCATACAATCAATGCATCCCAATCAAAACGCTTACAACATTCTTATCAGATCTAGAAAAAAAAAAACCATGACAGAATTCATTTGGAAATACAAGAGACCCTGAATAGCTAGAGCAATCTTACAAAACATAACAAAGCCAAGGGCATCAAAACAGATTTCAAGACAAAATACAGGGCCAATATAATCACAACAGCCTGGCACTGACAAAAATACACATGTAGATCAATCGAACACATCAGAAATCCCAAAAATTAAAGTATAAATCTACAACAACTACTCTCTTATAAATGAGCTAAAACCAATCTCTGGAGAATGGACAGTTTTTCAACAAATGATGCTGAGAAATGGTTTTAAGACCTGTACCTTATGCTTCGTACAAAAATATCAACTGCAAATGGTTCAAGGACCTAAATTTACAACCAAATTGTGTCAAACTGCAGGATGAAAACATTCGGGAAACTGTAAAGCACTGGCATAAGCAAAAGACTTCTTGGGAAATACCACAGGAGCAGAGGCAATAAAAGCAAGAACAGACAAACAGGATTACATCACACTAAGCTTCTGTACTGCAAAGGAAACTTTCAATAAAGTGAAGAGAAAACCAACAGAATGGGAGAAAAACATGTCACTGATAACAAATTAATATGAGGAACTACAAAGAATTTAAGAAACTCTACAACAATGCAATTCAGTTAAGAAATGGGCAAAGAGGGGCCCAGCGGTGTGGCCTAGCGGCTAAAGTCCTCGCCTTGAACAAGCCCGGGATCCCATATGGGCACCGGTTCTAATCCCAGCAGCTCCACTTCCCATCCAGCTCCCTGCTTGTGGCCTAGGAAAGCAGTCAAGGACGGCCCAAAGCCTTGGGACCCTGCATCCACATGGGAGATGTGGAAGAGGTTCCTGGCTCCGGGCTTCAGATTGGCTCAGCTCCAGCCATTGCAGCCACTCGGGTAGTGAGTCACCGGACAAAAGATTTTCCTCTCTGTCTCTCCTCCTCACTGTATATCTGACTTTGCAATAAAAATAAATAAATATATCTTTAAAGAAAAAGATCACAATGCTTCATCTTACTCCAATTAGACTGGCAATCATCCAAAAACCAAAACAACAAACGCTCATGAGAATGTGGGGAAGAAGGTATCCTAATACAATATTCATGGGAATGTAAACTAGTACAACTATGATGGAATACAGTATGGAGAGATTCCTCAGAAATCTGAAAATAGATTAACATGATTCTGCCATTCCACTCCTGGGAATTCACCCAAATGAAATGAAGTCAACATATGAAAGAGTATTCTGTATCCCTGTACATATTGCAACTCAATTCATAATAGCTAAAATACCAAATAAACCCAGATGTCATCAACTAATGACTGGATAAAGAAAATGTGGGATATAAACAGTGGACTACTATTCAACCAGAATTTTAAAAAAATGGAATCTCATCTTTTGCAACAAAGTGGATACAACAGAAAATTATGGACACTGGAAACTATGCTTAGTGAAATAAGCCAGCCCCAAAAGACAAATACCATACGTGTTTTGGTGTGGCAGTTAATACAGACTATAAAACGCTGCAAAAAATGAAAGAAACATCTTTTTTGTTAAATTTTTATACTGAATTTTTAAATTTTATGGTACAACTTCGTAGAGACTGGGATTCCCTCCCCAAAACTCCTAACTGCCCCCCACGACAGATTTTCCCCATGTTGCTACAATAGTATATTCCTTCATAAGGAATCATAATTCCATAATTTAAACAGACAGCTTGTGACATCTCACTGCTTTTAGTCCTTGTTTATACTCCTGTGAAATTTCAGTCTTCCTACATTTACCAAAATTCCTGGCACGTACGTAATACACCAACGCAGATCAATAAATGTCAGCTGTGATGGTAGTAATAAACAAGGAGGCAACCTCCCAAATTAAACTGGACGACTGCTGAAAGAACCATACTGTCTGGGAACAGAGACATCACACTCCTATCTAAGTGATATTTCTTCTACTTCACTCAAAACTCCTGTACCTAACATTCCAAATGATAATTCTACCATTTTTCCAATACAACCTTCATAATTTTTTATTTATTCATTCTGTAAATGTTTCCTGCCTTTTATCCTTTAAACCATGTTTGAGCTGTAGATATAGCAGGTTAACAAAGGAGAAGAAAAAAAAAAGGTGTGTCCAAAAGAAATCCTCCTGAAGTCCTCCTCCAAAAGGGAAGAAGGATCGTAGCATACCCATAACACAATGAACTCTCCTTTAGTTGACTTGACATCCACAAAACCGTTTTTGAAATATTCCCTTACTCAATCAAGTACCTACTTCAGCATACACCTGTCAATCAATTCTGAAAGCCCAAGTTGTTACTCTTGCCAGGACTACTACACCAGTCCACGCCAGTAAGTGTTCTCTCCTCTTAATCATGACACTTAACTCTTTTGATGTCCATCAAGTTGACTTAGCCCAACAGTTTCTGCTAACTTTCCACATACTGCACGTTTTTATAACTGAATGACTCACATAAGTTTCATGAAATCAAAGGCTCTATCTTCTTTTAGTCCTGGCCCTTTAGTCATAGTCTTATGTATGTTTTTGACAGATCCCTTTAAATTGTCTCCCAGTATCTAATTTAGATGGCACTTGGCATTAAATACCTGACATGTCCTCTACTTCTGTTCAGAGAAATACATCATATTTTTACAGTAACAATTTACCAAGCTACATTTTATATATTTTCTAAGAACCTCTTTATTTTGAAACATGAAATTTTTGTGTGCAGAAAGTAACATTTTTAAGTCTTAAGACTGAATATATTCCTCCCCATCCTATCATTCAAATTGCTGAAATACCAGTGGTGAAACCCACACTGCACATCACGGTAACCGCCATCATCCTCTGTTCTGGTCTCAGCTCCTGATTCAGCTTCTGGCTATCGTTCACTCTACAAGGTAGCACTGATGGTTCAAGGGCTGGATCCCTACTGCCCACTTCAGAAAGCTGGACTGAATCCCCAATTTCTGGCTTTCTCACTTGCCCCACAACTTCCTCATCCTTACCTCTAACATCCCACCTCTCCTGCAGCCCCGCAGCCACCAACGCAGCCACTGGGGAAAGGCGGGGACAGCGTGGGGTGGAGAAGGGAGAGAAACCAGAAAATGGCACCTTTGCCTCTCTCTGCTTTCAAAAATATAAAAGATAATGAGGAAAAAATTCGGCAATGCCTGACGTGAAAAGGTGACAATTCAAAAGATTCATGGTCATTTCCTACAAATAAGTTGGATGACATAAAAACAGTTGTTCATTCTGGTATAAAGAAATATCCCAAGGGGCCGGTGAGGTGACAGAATGGGCTAATGCTCCATTATAAATAGAGCCTACATCCCATTTGGGTGCCAGTTCATGTCCTGGATGCTCCTTTTCCTATCCAGCTCCCTACTGGGAAGGCAGCAGAGGAGGATCTAAGTCCTCGGGCACCAGAATCTATGTGGGACGCCTGGAAGACGCTCCTGGCTCCCAGCTTTGATCAACCAGCTGTGGCAGTTGCAGCCATTTGGGGAATACACCAGAGGATGGAAGACCTCACTGTATCTCCTCTCCTCTCAAATAAAAACAAATAAATCTTAAGAAAAAAAAAAAGAGGAAAGAAGAAACAAAAGGAGAAAGAAAAGAAAGATTTCTATAAGAATAACATAAGGATTAATACTGCAGCCTCCTTCTGTGTTAAAAGAATTCCTCTGTTTAAAAAGGGGTCTGGGGCCCAGTGGCGTGGCGCAGCGGCTAAAGTCCTTGCCTTGAACACATATGGGCCTGTTCTAACCCCGGCAGCTCTACTTCCCATCCAGCTCCCTGCTTGTGGCCTGGGAAAGCAGTTGAGGACAGCCCAAAGCCTTGGGACCCTGCACCCTTGTGGGAGACCCGGAAGAAGTTCCTGGCTTCGGATCGGCACAGTACCGTCCATTGTGGCTCACTTGGGGAGTGATTCATCGGACAGAAGATCTTGCTCTCTGTCTCTCCTCCTCTCTGTACATCTGACTTTGTAATAAAATAAATAAATCTTAAAAAAAAAAAGGGGGGGGGTTGACTTGGCCCTGGTGCAATAGCCTAGTGGCTGAAGTCTTCACCTTACAACCGCCAGGATCCCATATGGACACTGGTTCGTGTCCCAGCTGCTCCGCTGCTTTTCCAGCTCCCTGTTTATAGCCCAGGAAAGCATTGAGGATGGCCCCGGGCCTTAGGACCCCGCACTTGCACAGGAAACCCAGAGGAAGCTCCTGGCTCCTGGCTTCAGACTGGCCGAGTTCTGGCCGTTGCAGTCACTTGGGAAGCGAACAGGCGGATGGAAGATCCTTCTGTCTCTCCTTCTGCCTGTAAATTTGACTTTTCAATAAAAATACATCTTTTTTTTTTAAAAAAAAAAAGGTCTCTGACTCAGCAGTAGAAAAAAAAAAGCATTTAATACTTAATCATAAACGGTACCAAAGTAAGCAACCAGAGAATTCTTGGAAGAGTTTACCAAATCCTGCTAATGAGTCACAGACAGACACAAACCTACAGCAGGTATTATGTTGGCTTTCCTTTTCTTTCTTTTTTTTTTAATTTAAAGATTTTATTTCATTTTTATTACAAAGTCAGATATACAGAGAGGAGGAAAGACAGAGAGGAAGATCTTCTGTCCGACAATTCACTCCCCAAGTGAGCCGCAATGGACGGTACTGCGCCTATCCGAAGCCAGGATCCAGGAACCTCTTCCGGGTCTCCCACAAGGGTGCACAGGGTCCCAAGGCTTTGGGCCGTCCTCGACTGCTTTCCCAGGCCACAACAGCTTCCTTCTTGTGTTCACTTGGAGAGTAAATCATTGGACGGAAGGTCTTCCTTTCTATCTCTCCTCCTCTCTGTATCTCTGGCTATGTAATAAAAATAAAATAAATCTTAAAAAGAAAAAAGACAAACCACTGGAATATTATTGAGCAATAAAAAGGAATTGACAGGCCTGGCACATCAGCTCAGTGGCTATATGATTGCCTTGCATGTGTCAGGATCCCTTTTGGGCACCCATTCTGTCCTGGTTGCTCCACTTCCCATTAAGCTCCCTGACTGTGGTCTCAGAAAGGAGTCATGGACGGCCCAAAGCCTTGGGACCCTGCACTTGCCTGCAACACCGGAAAAGCCTCCAGGCACCTGGCTTCAGATCATTTCAGTTCCAGAGTGAACCAGTGGACAGAAGATCTTCCTTTCTCCTCTTTGTAATAATAAACATTATTTTTAAGAAAAAGAATTGAGACACTACATCACTGATGAATCTTAAATGTGTATCACGCTAACACAAAAACAGTTTAAAAAAGAGAGTAAGTCCGATTTAATTTATATGGGGTTCTAGAAAAGAGAAACTGATTTACAGTAAAAGTTGCTTGGGACTAGCAATGGGGAGATTGCGAAGGAGGACACAAGATCTATCCCAGCTTTGGAAAAATTCTGTATCTTCATTTCCATGGGCACAGACCTTTATCTAAACCCATTAAACTCTGTTGTAAAGGGTTGCACTTAATTGTCCAGAAGTTACACTTCAAAAAGTTGATATTTGGGGACATAAGAACTATCAATAAACGAGGGGTATTATTAGAAACATCAAAGGTGGATATACAACACTTGTGGAGAGGTGACAGGATCACAGATGACATAATTTTTCTGGTTCAGTCTAAACACAAATGTTTATAGTATCTGACATATTCCAAGCGCCTTGAGGAACACTACAGAGACAAAGCAGACCTTATGAAGATGACGACGAAAACAAGGAAAGAGCACAAGTAAACCACGTGGACGTGTCCAAAAGGGCTTATGATACTCAGCAACGAAAGCAAGGACAACACCTACAACACCAGGCACTGCGTGAAACATAACTCAAAACTGAGTCAACGACTGACTGCACAGTCTTAATTATTGTCCAGCAGCTACACGGAGGAAGAGTCTTTAGTTTTTATGGGGGAGGGGTCCATAATTGTATTGTGGACAGGATCCATCTACAAAGGCTTAGGCTTCAAAATGAAATCACTACAAATGTTTAGGCTTCAAAACAAAGTCAAAGGATTTTTGTCAACCAAGCATGAAAGGATGGTCCCGAAACAACAAGCAAAAATTACCAATCCTATGTGATTGCCAAAAAAAAAAAAAAAAACTTACAGAAGAAAACCCAGATACCGCAAACTGAACTGAAGTATGATTGAAGAGAAGTGCAAAAGTATTTGTGAAATTTATGATGCTTTACTGCACCTCAGAACTGTTTTATCAAGGCCGTCACAAGAGCTCAAGTATTTCAATGCATGTGGTATGGTTAAGAAGAAAAATAAAAAGTAAGACCTATCTAATTACATTCTAGAAATGTCTATAAAACTGGGTTAAGATTAGTTCATTTTTCTTTTGGCTTTAAAAGAAACCTTCACTTGAAACATTAAAACAAGGCAAAAGAACAGTGAGCAGAATCCTCCATTTCAACTCCAGTTCCATCAACACTGGATTTCGTCTTCCTTAGCACTGGCCAGTAGAAGCAGATTTCTGAGACGATCTGAGACAAACACAGGCACTTAAGCGTTGGATTGAGAAAAGCACACGTTTTATTGAAAGTTAATGGCCAAATTGTGGCAAGGCTTGTTAAGTGCATATTTTTAAATAAAACATTAAAAAAAAATCCTCCAACTTTCTTCCTAAATTAAAACAAAATAATACATATGTAACAAAACTCAGAAGTGGTGTAAGGACTGACTGCAAAAAGGCAATGTCCCAGGGATTAACTGTTCATCCCAGAGGATGAGCTGACTCTGGTTCTGAAATAATAGAAGTAATTCTACACACTATCAGTTAAGTCTCAGGGGTTGCTTTTATTTTTGAGCCAAAATCCATGAAAGAAAATTTAACAGAAATTCCCAAATTTTATTTTTACAATTCAATTCAATTAACTAACATATTATCCTTTCATTTTAATTACTGTACCCATGGAAAACTAAGTTTAATTAGGAACAAAACTTATTTTTAAAAATAAAATTCCCACGATTCAGCTCTAAATCTTAAGCTTAAATGTTGAGTTTTTAAAAATATCATTTACTTTTTAATTTTAAAAAGTGAATATCCCTCCTGAAGTCACAGCCAGATTCATCTTCTACTTTCAGTAGACTTTCAGGTGAGCAAACACAAGAGAGAAATGTGATTAAATCACAGAGGGAAGTAGTAATGACAGGACAGCGTAATGAGGTCAGAACTCAAACAGCCAATCAAAGGCATAAAAGCATTTCCTGTAATCTTAACAGTCAAAAGAGAAAGCCAATCACGAAAATCTGGAGCTTTCTTTTGACAGTCACCGAAGCATGAGAACCAATCCACACACACCCGAGGTTGACAATAAGGCGGGACCGTCGGTTCATTGAAGAAATTCTGAGATGCAGTTACTATGAACTTCGCAGGCAAGTAATACCACTCCGGAGTCTTAAGCACTTGTCAGCCCAGCAGAAAACACAACCTTAGGCAAAAATTAACCTCTAGGCCGGGGGAACGGAGGCTTTACGCCCGGAGGCACGATACTGTCAAAAACACAACTGTCACCCTGGATGCACTAGATCCTCTACTTGTACAGGGAGCACCCTCCTCCGGTGCCATCTCTCGCTCGAGGCGGACTCCGAGCACCCCCGGCTCTCCTGGGCTGCAGCGCGCCGTGCCTCGACGATGCCGCCCGAGCCCGCCCGCTTGGCGCCCCGCGTCCGTCCCGCTCCGTCCGGCCCTGCACCGCCTCACGCCGCCGCGCCAACCCCCGGTTACCTCCCCGGGGTCGGGAGGTGGAAGGGGAACAGTGGTTTGTTTTTCAAAGCGCTTTTACTTTTCCCTAAATCATTTCAAAAAGAACCCGATGCTAAGCCAAACTTAAAACTGCAAATATACATACATGCATACAAACATACATATACATATATATAATGTCCTCGCCGAAGACACTTTCCCTCCCTCCTCCCCTGCTCCAAGCTATTAACTAATCCCAAATCACGCACAAACAAAAACGTTTTTGAAGGTAAACAGAGGCCGTACGCCAAGTGCGCCCAGCGCATCCCCTGCGCCATTCCCGGCCGCCGCTTACGCCAAGGCCCCCTTACGGCAGCGTAAGCGGCGCCGCGAGCTAATCACAACACTGGGACGCAACAACATGGCGGCGGCGGGCGGGCGCTGCGCCGGCCGAGAGGGTTTACGCTACTCCGCCAGCGTAAGGGCCCGTGCGTTGGAGCGACAGCGGCGCCCTCCAGCGAGCGTAAAGCGCTCTGTGAATGGCGAGGCCCGACTGACAAAGGGGAGGGGGGAGGAGGGAGGGGGGGTAATAAACACTCGAGTCCCTACCGATTCCTCCTCCTTCTCCATCCCGGTGGGCATCTGGGGCACGGCCCGGTTGATGGAGACGCAGTCGTTGAGATCAGGCATGTCCTTGCCGCGGTAGATAGGCAGCGGTTTGGCGGCGTCCAGCGCCCGCGCTCGGAAGGAGAGTTTACTCATTGTCTCCCCGCCTCACAGGAACAGCCCGGGCGGCGGCGGCGGGGCGGGCGGGGAGGGGGGGGGAGCACTCCCGCCGCCTCCTCCACCTCCTTCCTCAGTGCAGCGCGGCCGGCCCGCTCCTCCTCCTCCTTCTCAAGGCCCCCGGCCACAGCATGGGCGCCCACCCCACCCGAAAACAGCCCCCCGCCGCCCGCGGCCGCTTCCACACACTAGATCCGCCGCTCGCCCGCCCGATCCGCTCCCTGCGCCATGGCCAACATGGCGGACATTACCACAGCGGCGGCGAGCGATCCCGGCAGCCCGCGCGAGAGCGCGCCCCCGCCGCGGGCACGCGCCTCGCCCTCTCCCTCCCTCCTTCCTCTCCCTTCCCCTCCCTCGCCTGCCCACCCACTCTCTCCGCGGCGCCGCCGGCCCGCGGGAACGTGCTCGGCCTCGGGCCGCTCCGGGGAGAGGGGGCGGCGGCGCTGGGCCCCCCTCGGCTGGCCGGCCGGCGCTCCCGCGCTGTGGCAGGTGCCAGGTGCGCGACTTGACCCGCGCCTCGGAGCGTGCGTCTCTGCCTCCGCGGCGCCGGCAGTCGGCTCGCCCCGTGCCCCTGAGGAAGGAGCCGGGCGGCAGGGACGGCCGCGCCGAGCTGTGCGTACGGGCACAAGTCTGTGAGTCCCGGAAAAAAAAAAAAAAAGATGTCGACCAGAGCCCCTAACAGGCACCACCGGAGCCTGTACTTGTACGGGGCTTATCTCTGTGCGCCTCGTACACGGGTGCTTTGCCTTTCGCAGCCGCGCAACTCCGGGTGATGCGGAAGGTCGGTGCTCTCAGCAGGCTCCGAAAAGCCTAGCCCTTGACCCTGTCTCGCCGCCTCCGAAAAGCGCTTAGGCGTCCCAGCCCCTGTCCCCTGCATCCGCCCCTCAGTACCTGTCCGGAAGAGCTCTCCAAGGTAGGGCATCTTCGCTGGTCCTCGCCTGCTCCCGGCCGCCGTGAGGGCGCTGGATGCAGCTGCGGGATGCAACAAGTTTCGAACTTGAACCTGTCCCTCAAACTTCAGCTAAGTTATTTAGTGGATGATAGATAGTTCTCCGAAATCAAAAAATGGTAAAGGGCCTTAAAAGTGCAGCTTAAGACGTCTAACTAAAGCAACCCATGTTTCCAAAGTGGCAGGTGTATGTAAAAAGGTATGGCAACTCTAGAAGGTTCTTGCCCTCATGAAGTTTTCACATTAGAGTAGATGGAAAGACGAGTGATGAGTAAGCGACAGAAAAGATTGAATAAAAGAGCAGTTGGTGGGGGGCGCTGAGTCAACCGAATAAAGTGTAAACACTTGCAAACTGCCCAGGAGTTGACACACACAATAGTTGGTGATTAATTATCAAATGACATCTACAACCAGAAATTGCTGTGAAACCTCAGAGAACGAAGACATTAACTTGAACAGGTTAAATGAAAATCTCAGGCAGAAAGACAAATTGACTAAAGTAAATACCAGCTATTGGAGTCAGCAATCTCTTAACCAAGGATTTCCAGGTTACTCTTCAAGCATTATGGATTCCTCACACAATCCTGAGGCATGGAGCCAGTGTCCCATTTTCCAATCATCAAAACCCTAGTTGGAGAAACATGAACGACTTACTGATGTCCAACAGTGAAAACACTGACTGCTACATTCATTTTTATAGGACAGCTAAACTCGCTGCATTCATTTTTATAGAACATCGAAACTCGCTCTTCCTCCCTTCCCTGCTGCCCCTTTTCTCTCCCTTTCCTTTGAGGGCATAGTGGTGAGTGGGACTTGATGGCGGGTGTCTTTAATAGTCCAGCCAGTTTGGCTCAGCACAGCTTGGAGCACTGCTTCATAGGGGTTGAGTGTTTTACCACCACTTGGTAGATGTGACGCACTTCTTGTGAGCAGTACCTGCATGCAGCTTAGGCAGGCGTTCTGCCCTAAGTGTTATATGCTCTGGAGCAGTGCCAGTCCGCCACAAGGAGGAAAAAGAAGCTCTTGCTAGGGGGTTAGCATTGGGTTTAAGTCTGATGGGGCGGGGGGGGGGGGGGGGGGGGAGGCAGTGATTGGAGAAATGAATCATCCGGGCTTTTCTCTGGATGCCCAGCAAGGATAGCTTTCATCTAGTTCCTGCACTTCCTGTTTTGGTTACCATAGACAAGAAAAGAACAACTGATCCATGTCAGCCCTTATACTAGCTTCTAGGTACCAGCTCAATTAAATGAATCCTACTGAACTCCTTCTATAATACTATGAAGAAAATGTTTTAATTGCATCAATAAGGAAACAGACCCAGACATCTGATTCATACTCCATTATTAATGTCAAGTTTCATTACTGATATACTAATATTACTAATAATTTCTAGGTTCAAATACAGTGACTGATCCAAAGTTCATTTCTGAAACCTCTCAACCACTAGAGGTATAACCCAGAGCTCCAAGGAAGGCAGGCGCAGCATCTGCTTTGCTTGTCTCTTTGCTGAAGGCCTATGCCTCATGATATAGCAAGCTTTGAATACTACATTTGTTGACTGACCCTCAAAAAAATACAATGATACCTGACCCCATTCCACTCCAGTGTGGACTTCATATACTTTGCTGACCTAGCTATTGCTACCCCTATTTGCTGTTATGGCCTACCTTGTTCTCTAAATTCCTGCCTTTGGCTGTAGGAATTTTAGGACAAATGAACACAGTGGAAAGAAGAAAATGTTTGAACCCTGAAATTCAACTATAGGGACTCTTTTTTGCTGTAGTCATAATTTTGTTCTTTTACAGTGACTGTGCCACAAATGCCTTCCCCAAATCTCCATTTTGTTCTTGCCCTGTAGACAATGATTATAGAGCTGGGAATAAAACCAGTTAGAGGCAAATAACACAATTTTCTTTTCAACCAAGCCCAGACCTGTGTTTTCTTCACTTCTAATTCAGTGCCCAAGTCCAAATTACCTCTGTTTCATATTCAGAAAGTAGCTTTTATTTGTACATAAGTACTGTTTTACATAAACTTTATAATCTACTTGTTGAATGCCTGTGTAATTGTGTTAGAAACAGAAAATATATCTTCAACTTTTAAAGTATAAAATGTAGTTATTAAAATCTGTTTCAAGCAGTTGTTCAGTCTAATAGCCTATTTTAATTTCCATGTACAATGCGCTGAGTATAATCATTTTTAAATCAATCCACTTCAAATATGTTCAGCACCAATTCCAAATGGTATACATTTAGCCCATCAAATGTGATATATACACACCCCAAAATTAGAACCAGCTTTCAAACCATATCAAAAAATAAAAAGAAGTATCTGAATGTAGTCTAAATTAGAACAAATGTCAAGTAACTATAAGGAAACTAGGATTATATTCCAGTTTCCATTTCCCAATACTACAGTCAGGGCAGGCAGCTTCCAAATAATGGGTAAATTGCTTTTTGAAAGAAACCTTAAAACTAGTAAACACAGTTGCTATTCAACTATTTCAGAGTTTTGTAAATGTCACGTTCTTTCTAATTGGCTCCCTAGTTCTGTAAACCCAATTGAAAGTTAATTGGGTTAGTGTGTTCCCTTCATCTCCACCCCTCCCCCCTGTGTTCCCTGGAATGAGCCTCCTACCAATAAAATGTCCTTGTTTTCCATATGTAATCTGTCTGTGGAGGTCTGTATTCATCACCATCAACTGGAATCAGTCCTACGTTTCCGGTGCTCTTTACAGAGATAGCTCTGTTCTTGGAGATTTGGGGACGAAGATGGCACAGAAAGGTGACTTGCCAAATACTGCCAAACACCGACTTCCACCTTTACATCCAGCACAGTGGGAATACCAGATGGTAACTAAAAATGTGTATCTGTGGCTCTGTTTTAGCAGCATCTCTCTTCCTAGAGCCGGTTGGAATCACAGGGTGCCACCTTGTGTATAAGCTGACAATTTACTTCTCAGTTCCACAAACCATTCAGAGAGACTCAAAAATAATCAGAGCCAAACCTCTGCATTTTATTAACCAAGGGAAAACTGAGACAGATGTAATTGAAGGAAACAGATTTGAAAACACACAGTTCCAGAGGGTCCACTACACTCAATTTTGAATCACATGACAGCCTGTCTTGTTTGTTACCCGACCCCTGACAGGAAAACAAAACCCAAAGCCTACCATGTGGAATAGATAGTTCTTTAGATGAGAATACCAGAGAGAAGTGTATCTCCTGTGATGGAGCTAAAGAAGCTGATGGGCAAATTGTCCCAAAGGGTAGGTAAGTTCCACAGAGTCAGTTTCAGGACTTCTTGAGAGCCATGGAGTTTCACTGAGGTGAGGAATATGATCTTATTTGAGTCAAATGCATGATAGGGAGATTTTGAAGTGGCTGGGTCTGAAATTGTTAGAGCAAAGCTGTGAGAGGTAAAATAGAATCCTTTCGAATCCAGCTACCTTGCCCTCGAGAAATTCCAGAGTTGGAGGAAACCAGTTCTCAACACAGCTGCCCTTCAGCCACAGGCGCTGTCAGCTTCATGCCACGAGCTGGACCTCTGATGTTTCAGTGGGGACTTGCTGAGCAGATCCCTGAGGTTTGGGTGCTATGAATGCCTAACCAGTTTAGTCTTGTGTGACGTATATGAAAGAACTTCAAAATGCTTATGGAAATGGAATTAAAGGATCATTCAAGCCAAAATACTTTTGAAAAACCGTACATGTTTTTTTTTTTCAGGGTGCACATATTCATGAATGTTTGAAGGGTCTCATATTTTCTCAGCTGCCGTCGCTGGCCTGCTCCACACCTTTATCCTTTCCTCCTGAAGCATCTCTTAAAGGTGACTGGGAAGGTAATTCCTCCCCCTCTCTCTGAAAGCAATCTCACCTCACTGATTTGCTGGCACATCTAAGACACACACAGGTTCAGAGCCCTGAGCTTGCAGGGTCCAAAGTGTTAGCTGAAAGAAGACTATTGCTAGGAAACCAAGATGCTGCCATTCCCCTTACCTGCTTTTTTTCTCTCTCTCCCACCCACAAAAGCCTAAAAGTGATAAGTGCAGATTTGTGAATGGAATATGCAGCTGGGATCCTGAATTAAAGAACAAGGGTGAATTGTTTCAGGAAGAGTCATGCAGTATTGATCCTATCTTTGTTGTTCCCCAGAATGAAATAGACCATTTCCTAAGAGAAGGTTCTGGTATTAGCATATTGAGAGTGCCCTGAATTCCAGAGTGACTTTGTTAGGAAGCAAGAGAGAAAGCAACTCTGTGTCTCCAAGTTAGAAAACAGGTTTACTTCTCTGGTCAGCTATTAAAGGTGACTTTGGCAGGAGAAGAAACAAATTGTTGGAATAAAAAACACAGCCATTACCTAGATACTCACTAGTTCATCGGCAGGGCTTACCTTGTCTCAAAGAACTTCAAGTAACTTGTGAGAGTGCTACAGTGTTTTAAATTGGCCTTTGATCTACAAATTTTCTAGCAGCATGAAATTAAAAAACAAAAAACCTTGTCAACTTCAAAGTTCATATTGTCCATTGAATAACACGGTTATTGTCATCTGTCATTGTTCCTAGTCCTCAGTGTAATGTGCATGAGTCTTCATGAACCAAACAACTAGGTAATGTTAACAGGTTTTGCCGTACTGTCCTTAAAAAAGACACAGATGGGGCTTCCCAGGGCTGTTGTCTTGCAACTGTCCTCCGTCTAAACCAGTGGCAGCAGAGGCAGCCCAGCACAAATACTCTTGTGGAAATTAGAATGAGTCTGGATGGTCAAGGCTGGAGCCCCACCCCCTGCAAAGCTGAGCATGTGAATGGACGTTGTGTCCTTTAGGCAGTCCTCCCTGAATAATCTCCGGACTGTCTCCACATAAGCTGTGCAGCTGAGAGCTCAAAATTGTGCTCTGTTACAATGGCCTGAAGTGTGGCTCTTCTAAGTGCCCAATTAAGGGCACAGCCATATGCCTTAAATGACCACATGCCTTTAATGACCATGCTGTAGAGGATGGAGTTAACAGTCTTTTCTGGAAGGAAAGGAACTTAACAAGGACCAATGTCTGGAAAGAAAGCTGTCCCTCCCTGCCCCTGCAGTGAGCTAACAGGGTAGCCATAGGCAGGGCCAAGAGGTAATTTGACCTTTGCGTAAACAAGGTCTGCATTGCTTTCTCAGGTGAAATGGCACTAAGGGGTTTGGGTGGAGGGGAGTGAGTGTTCTGGTATATATTGTCCTGCATTTGATGGCAGTTCCTATTATTTGCTGGCTTTGATTTCTAGCTGTGACTTGCTCCTGGTGCATTCATTGGTCCTATCCTTGACTGTTCCTTGCTCTGGACAGCTTTTGTATCCAAGTTGGTTGTACCTAGGCTGGTTTTGAATGATGCTGAATTTCAGGAAATCCACTTAAAATTTTTTTTAAAATTTTATTTGGAAGGAAGAGTTATAGAAAGAAGGAAAGACAGAAAAAGAGGACTTTCATCCGCTGGTGCAAGAGGTCTTCCATCCATGGCTGCAACAGCCAGAGCTGAGCCAATCGGAAGCCAGGGTCCAGGAACATCCTGTGAGTCCTCCATGTGGGTGCAGAAGTTCCAGGACTTGAGCCATCCTTCACTGCTTTCCTGGGCCTTCGAAAGGGAGCTGGATTGCAAGCAGAACAGCAAGTAAATGAGCCAGTATATAGGATGCCGGTATATGGGATGCCAGTGCCATAGGCAGAGGATTAACCTACTATACCATGACGCTGGCGCCCAGAAAAATCTACTTTTAAAGGACAATAACCACTGCCCCTCTGCCCTGCCACTTAGAGTAATTCAGGAAATGTTATATACCTAATCATAATGTTGGTGTGTACTTACCCAGCCTTACACATTGGTCCTTTAAAAGGGCTGGAACATAAACCAGGACATATAGCTCGCCCAGCCAGCTGGTTGAGATAACTGCAGTGGAGTTGGTTTGAGGGTCAGTTTTTGCCATTGTATTGATTGATGCTCTCTACTGCGTTTGGGGCCACTGTAGCTTGCTGTTTGAAGGCCCAAGTGCCTTTGAGAACTCTTTCTGCTATTATTTTTCTATCTCATCAGTAGAAAATGGCCTAAATAATGTCTCAGCCCAGGTATGAAATAGCCCCAGTCATTTGAAATGCACCTGAGTGGTTAATCAAAGAAAACAACATTGAAAACCTATTTGAGACATAGGAACAACTCTGGAATATCTTACTAATATATTCTGCTTAGGAAGAGAAATGATATTTCAAGTGGAAAGGACAGGAATAAGCAAACTACTTATTTTTTACCTTAAAAACAACTATGATTTGATTAAATAATAGTCCTATATACAGGATTAAAAAAATCTGTCATGGGCGTGGTGTGATAGCCTAGTGGCTAAATCTTTGCCTTGTATCTGCCGTGATCCCATATGGGTGCTGGTTCCTATCCCAGCTGTTCCACTTCCCACCCAACTCCCTGCTGGTGGCCTGGGAGGGCAGCAGAGCATGGCCCAAAGCCTTGGGACTCTGCAGCTGTGTCGGAGACTCAGAAGAAGCTCCTAACTCCTGGCTTCAGATCGAATCTGCTCTGGAGTGAACCAGCAGAAGGAAGATCTTTCTTTCGTTCTCTCTTGTAGATCTGCTTTTCCAATAAAAAAATAATAATAATAAAATAAATCTTTTAAAAAATCTGTCATGTAGGGCCCGGCACCGTGGCCTAGCAGCTAAAGTCCTCGCCTTGAACATGCCCAGGATTCCATATGGGTGCCGGTTCTGATCCCGGCTGCTCCACTTCCCATCCAGCTCCCTGCTTGTGGCCTAGGAAAGCAATCAAGGACGGCCCAAAGCTTTGGGACCCTGCACCCGTTTGGGAGACCCGGAAGAAGTTCCTGGATCCTGGCTTCGGATAGGCATAGCATCGGCCATTGCGGCTCACTTGGGGAGTGAATCATCAGATGGAAGATATTCCTCTCTGTCTCTCCTCCTCTCTGGATATCTGACTTTGCAATAAAAATAAATAAATCTTAAAAAAAAAAATCTGTTGTGAAGTTTTAAGGACTATCTGACAATGGAGCAATCCAAGAAACAAAGCTGGACTTGCAGTGTTCCACGCCCCTTGTTCTGATGCTTCATCGCTGTGGACCTCTGTGGCTTGGTACAGTGGCTGCCTATATCACAAGCTCCTTTGGAGAAGCCAATGAGATAACATCATCCTAATCGGCTCACAGAATCCCTGGCAAATTAGATAGACTCAATAAGCATTAAAACTACTGTGGCTGCTGCTTTTTGTTCTGCCTTCTTGTTTACGTGGCTCAGGGTGATTAAAATTAGATAAAATTAGAACTATGGCACATAGATGAGGAAACCCCTGAGTTTCCATTCTTCTTTACAGTTCATTTAAATTTTTTATAATTTAAAAAATAAACTAAATGGTTAATCCTCTCCCTTCAAAGCACCAGTGTCCCATGTGGGTGCTGGTTAGTGTCCTAGCTGTTCCACTTCCCGTCCAACTCCCTGCTTGTGGCCTGCAAAAGCAGCACAGGATGACACAAAGGCTTAGAACCCTGTACCTGCATGAGAGACCCAGAGAAAGCTCCTGGCTCCTGGCTTTGGACCAGCTCAGCTCAGCTACTGCAGTCATTTAGGGAGTGAGCTAGTGGATGGAAGATGTTTCGTAGTCCTTCTCTCTGTAAATCTGCCTTCCCAATAAAAATAAATGAATCTTAGAGAATAATAAGTCTTTTTAAAAAGGCATTTTGGAGTGTCTCCACCAACACTATCCCTCCCTACCATCCTGAGTGAATACCCCAAGCCCTGGCCAAACACCCACAGTTTTGAGTGGAACTGTTACTCAAATCATCATGCCCAGAGGGCTATACCAAAGAGAGGACAGTAGATCTCCAAAAATGGGAAGATCTCTTTTTTTTTTAATCTATTTATTTATTCTAGAGACAGAGAACTCCCATCCTCTAGTTCGTTTCTCAGATGCTCACAGTGGCTAGTGAAGTGAGGCACAGCATGAAAGCTAGGAACCAGGTTTCGCCTATGGGTAGCTGGAACCTAGTCAACCTGTCTCATACCTGCTGTCTCCCTGGCTGTGCAATAGCAGAAGGCCAAAGTCAGGGGCTGGATCCAGGAACAGAAGGCAGTTCAGTTCTGCTACAATGTGAGACATAACTCTTCATCCCATGTCTTGACTGCTAGGTCAGATACAGGTCATAGTTATATTAAGGAGAAACATATCCAAAATATTAAGCAGGATCTCTGAAAAGTCACCTGTATTGCTTATTTTCCAAGTTCTCATCAATAACTTAGATGAGAAAAAATCATATGACCTAAAAGGAAGCTTTCTTTCCTCTCCCCCTCCCACTCTCCTTCCTTTTCTCCTCCATTCTTCTGATTTTAGAAAATTGTACAGCTAATTTAAAAATCTTCAGCTTTATCTGAAAAACAACATGGTTAGCTCCTGTTAAAAATCAGAAATGCATGGGCTATCACCATGTAAAGCCCCATCACCATCCATGCACTGGCTGTGTCTGAGTTGTGTTCTAATGAAGCTTCTTTCTGTTTTGTAAGTGAGAGCATAAAGGATATACCAAGAGTTGTAACACAGCATCTGTAACCCGCAGGGAGGTCTTAGGAAAAGATGTACAAATGATTAAAAATGTTTGAGTGATTGCTTTCAACAAATCATTGCTGTGCTCCCTTCTGCACATCCACCTTGGTTTTATAACAAGCCAGACATCAACCCACCAAGCCTGCTGACTAACATGAGTGAATCACCTGAGTCAAGGCGCTCCTTCTTTTGGAAGAGTCATAAAGAAAGGAGGTATTCTACTGACTTTCTTCTTGCCTGATTTCCCAAATACCAGAAGCCTGCCCACATCTCTACTTCAAAGATGATTTGGATATGTGTATTTGGTATGCTTTTTAAGCCAGGCCCATCACCTAATGACCTTCCTATTTGTTATCCATTGATATTTTTGATATTTCTGTGGAAATTTAAGACAGGTGATCTTGGTCTTATCAATCTTTTCTAACTTCTAAGAAATAATAAAATTCAATACAGAGTAAGAGTAAAAATGTGCGTTTGTTTTATTTGTGTTTGTTTTGGTATAATATTTAACTATAAAGAGACTAATGTCCCTTGAGAAATCATTTCAACTCTGTTAGGTTTCTGTTTCAGAATTTATCATGATATACCATCAGTTATTTTACAGTTAAGATTATAAACCTTATCGTAAAAGTGTCTTCCTGCAAAAAATAAAGAATTGAGAAGTCAGATTTTTAAAAAGAAGAAGAAATAAAGAAAGGAGAAAATTCTCCAAACAAGGGTTTACTGGGAAGAAAAAAGTATCCTGGATCTTCTGACAAGATATTCATTCTTTATTAACTTGTCAATGTTTGAACAGTTCTGAAGACATTCTATTTCAGCAAGTTTGAATCAAGCTTTGTTTCATTTGTTAATTTTAAGAAACTTTTCAAGTCTGTATAGAATTCATCATTTTTGGTGTCACTTTATCATAGTTAATAAATTAATTGCCACCACACCAAATAAAAGAAAGGAAATGGTGGGGACAGCATAATGGCATAGTAGGCCGATCCTCCTCTTGCAAGAACTGGCATACCATATGGGCACTGGTTTATGCGCTGGTCGCACTGCTTCTGATCCAGCTCTCTACTTCTGGACTGGTAAAGCAGTGGAGGATGGCACAAACCCCTGACCCTCTGGCACCCATGGGGCAGGCTAGGAGGAATTTCTTAGCACTCAGATTCAGATCAACTCAGCTGTGGCTGTTGTGGCTACTTGCGGAGTGAGCCAGCAGTTAGAAGATCTTTCTGTTTCTCCTTCTTTCTGTGTAAAAATCTGCCTTTCAAATAATAAAAAAAAAAAACCAAAAAAAAACAAATTTTAAGGGAGAGAACTGGCCCCCAAATACTTAGAATTGAAAATGTCAACTTCATTTCCATCTCTTAACAAAGATTTGTTTCCCACCACAGCAATGGAAGCTTCCTCCCCACAGTCCAGCTAATGGCCCTGAGTAAGAACAATTATTGGCTTCTTCTCTGCCATGTTACCTGATCTGTATCAATAAATTCCCAGGGTAGAGATGCAATTACACACAATGTGATCGCTATCACAGCAAGCCAGCTAGAATGGATACACAACATGATCACTTACCCAGTGGAACACTATTCAGTGAGGTTAGACAACATGATCAGTACACAGCAGGATCTTTTCAATGTGGATTGCTAACCTGGCCATGACTAACTCACCAGGCAACTTGCACTCCTCCAAACGGCAGCCACCATCCCTGCAGGAAATGCCAGCTGGGGACACGTTATGTAATACCTACCTTCACATGTACACTCAGATGCAGTCATCGCAAGGCTGGTTGTTTAGGCACAGCCAGTTCTGCCATAGAGAAATGTGACCACAGACAATGTGGGAACAGATTTAGCCCTACAGGGGAGAAGTGATAGGACCTCTCAAAAGGACTGCTAGCATGGCAGGTAGTAGTCTAAGTCTTACCAAGCTCCCGAAGAAAAATCCTAACAATCAAAGAAAGAGCTGTACCTGTGAAAAACATCCTAACAAAAGCACCTGAAGGAAAAGCCAAGTACCCTGTCTTGTGTGGAGTGTGGGTTTTCCTGCATCCACACCACTGTGCCTGAGGCAGGAGAGAACACATTTGACATTAGCCTGCTACTCTCATTAGAGCAGATCCTTTTGATGGAAAGTGCGATGTCTCAGCTGCTTTGATGTGTGTGAAAATACGCCCACTTTTCTGTGTAAAGTAACGCCATCAATGCTATCAACCGTTGTGTAGGAAAAAAAATAAGAAAAAGCCTTTTAGGCAAAAACAGTATTTTCTTTTCTTTTCTTTTTCCTTCCTTTCTTTTCTTTCTTTCTTTCTTTCTTTCTTTCTTTCTTTCTTTCTTTCTTTCTTTTCTTTCTTTCTTTCTTTCTTTCTTTCTTTCTTTCTTTCTTTCTTTCTTTCTTTCTTTCTTTCCTTCTTTCCTTCTTTCCTTCTTTCCTTCTTTCTTTCTTTATCCCACCCTTAAACATACCACTGCCTTTGCACATTTGAAATAAAAATCACAGATTTGGAAATCATATTAACACAAAGGGGAGTACTCATCTTCTTTAAAACCCTTTTATTTACTGTTAAATGATGCTACTCTCATAGATGCCAATTGGGTGGATCTGGAATGTGGCCCATGAATGGACATTCAACAGAATGCCAGAAGCTGTTTAACACAGCTTCTTCCTGTCAGTTCTTCTTTCTTCCCCATCTTTTTTTACATTTTATCTTCCTCTTGCTCTCTGTGTCTCTTGCCTCCTCTCTTCTTAAGGTCTATTTCCCTCTTCCTCTTCCTCCTCCTTCTTCATATGAGCAGGAAGATGCTGGGAGAAGGATGCCAGCAGGGATGAGGAGGTTAGTTGGAGACTTATGAAAAAAAGAAAAGGAGAAGAAAGAAAATTCTGCCAATTTCATGAGCCTCAAGTTGTGATTCAAAAACAGTAAGAGGTCTCACTTATTCCCTGTGCCCCTTTACCTGCAGCACACAGATCATGCCACCTAATTTCCAATAGTTATTTTTAATAGAGGTCATTGGAACCAAAAAAGGGTGGGCAGACATCCTAGAGTGACAGTGCAAAAGTCCAAGTGTTGTATAACAACTAAAAGATATTGTAGTTTAAAATATTTATAGCGGGCCTGGCACAGTAGCCTAGTGGCTAAAGTCCTTACCTTGCACACGCAGGTATCCCATATGGTCACCGATTGTAATCCCAGCGGCCCTGCTTCCCTGCCTGGGAAAGCAGTCGAGGACGGCACAAAGCCTTGGGACCCTGCACCTATGCATAGGAGACCCAGAAGAAGCTCCTGTTCTTGGCTTTGGGTCAGCTCATCTCTGGCCTTTGCAGCCACTTGGGTCATGAACCAGTGATGGAAGATCTTTCTGTATCTCCTTCTCTCTGGATATCTGACTTTGCAATAAAAATAAATAAATCTTTTTTAAAAAAATCAGTCGGCAGGTGTTTGGTGCAGTGAGTAAGTTGCCTCTTAGAAGGCCCGTGTCCTGTGTCTAAGTGCCTAGGCTTGAATCCATATTCCTCTTGCAAGTCCAGCTTCCTGCTAATGTACTCCCTGGGGGCAGCAGGTGATGGTTCAAGTCCTTGGATCCCTGGCACCCAAGAACACCTGTATTGGGCTCCTGGCTCACTGCTCCCTGTCCTAGTTGTCACGAGCATTTGGAAAATGAAACAGTGGATGGAAGTCCTCTCTCTTTCTCTCTCTCTGCCTTTCAAGTAAAATCAAAACAGTTTAAAAATAAAAAATATAGATATTTAAAATGCTACAAAGAAGTCCTTAGTCTTTTACCATATTTCAAGATAAAAATGACCAGTTTTTAGCATCCAGAATATGTGACTTTTGCCCTTAAAAATATTGAAACTCGGACTGTATTTTCTAGAGCCAGAATTAAAGAACTGACAAATTTCCTTCTATTTTGGTTAGACTAATAACAAAGGTGGTATGAATGGCCAAATATTAACTTAAAAGAGGTTAATGTTTTACATTAAACTACCAGTTTCTTAAATTTTTAAAAAAGAGTTATTTATTTTTATTGCAAAGTTAGATATTCAGAGAAGAGGAGAGACAGAAAGGAAGATCTTCTGTCTGATCATTCACTCACCAAGTGGCTGCAACAGCTGGAGCTGAGCCCACAAAGGCAGGGGCCTGGAGCCTTTTCTGAGTTTCTCACTTGTCTGTAAGTTCAAGGCCTTGTACTATCAGTATGGGCACCAAGGACTACATCCCAACTGCCAAGGAGACCACAGGGAATTGGAGTGCCTTTGGAGGCTAAGTACTCTGAGGTCATCCACTCCCACATGGGATAGAAGAAGTCCAAATCCATCCTCGCAGAGCCCAATGTCACTGAAAAACAGCCAGGAGCCCTGAGCGGTCTACAGAAACAGAAGGACAATAAACTCCCTCCGAGACCAGGGAGAGGAGCTTTCTCTGGTCCTTGTTTGGTTCCAGTACTGGATCCCCACCCTCTCTTGCAGTGACCATCAGGGTCGCCCTGGAGCCCTTCCCCAAAACAAAACAAAACAAAACAAAACAAACAAAAAACAACAAAAAAATTAAAATAGAGAACAACAAGGAAAGCTTAGAATTAGACAGGAAGCTATCAGAAGGAACTCACACATACCTTACAAGGTAGGACATGAAAATAAACTACTCCTAACAAGGGTATGGAGGATTTCTCTGCACACCCCTCCCAACAGTGTTCTATGCCTCAACTGGTGTCACATGCCTTGCTAAAGGTATAAGCCAGTTAGACTATCCTAAAATCTGCCAAGTTCAGTAAAAATTATGCTTCAACACAACAAACTGCTAAATACTAAAATGAAAATAGACATGAGATAGCTGAATGGTATCCTATAGCCAATTTAAGGTAGATAGAAGCCAGTTGTATACAAACTACAATTGAAACGTTAATGAAGTAGTCTCAGAATGCGGTTAAGAACTCGCATTTTCTAACATATCAGTCACTCAATACAATGTTAATTAACCCCATAATGTTGAAAGCTGTTGTTGATGATATGTTATGGCATTTAATTGGTTGGAACGATATTCTGCCAGCTATGTCTTCAGATCAGAGTTGGTCTCCCCAAGAAACTCTTGAATTCAGGTAGGCAATATGATACTGGACTCTATGCATGGTACATGCTTGCATTGAAAGAAACAAGACTGGATTTGAAATGTAATACTGCAGGCCCGGCGCGGTGGCGCAAGTGGTTAAAGGTCCTCGCCTTGCACGCCCGGGATCCCATATGGGCGCCGGTTCTAATCCCGGCAGCCCCGCTTCCCTTCCAGCTCCCTGCCTGTGGCCTGGGAAAGCAGTCGAGGACGGCCCAAAGCTTTGGGAACCTGCACCCGCGTGGGAGACCCGGAAGAGGCTCCTGGCTTCAGATCGGCATAGTATAGGCCCGTTGCGCTCACTTGGGGAGTGAATCATCGGACGGAAGATCTTCCTCTCTGTCTCTCCTCTCTGTATATCTGCCTTTCCAACGAGAAAATAATAAAAATGAATCTTTACAAAAAAAAAAAGAAATGTAATACTGCAATAAGGTGGAGCAATCCACCATGGGGGGAGGGCATGGGGAGGGGATCATCAGAGCCTGAGAAACGTTGTTATAAAATGAAATGCAATAAAAAATATATGTAAATAAATAAAAAAAAAAACATTTCAAGGCCTTGGGATGTCCTCGACTGCTTTCCCAGGCTTTGGGCCGTCCTCGACTGCTTTCCCAGGCCACAGGCAGGGAGCTGGAAGGGAAGCGGGGCTGCCAGGATTAGAACCGGCGCCCATATGGGATCCCAGCATGTGTTAGGTGAGGACTTACCTGCTAGGCCACTGCACCAGGCCACCCTAATTTTTAAACATTTAGACTATGTGTTTTATTATACTCTTTTAAAGTAAATACTAGAGAATCAAGATGGCTGAATAGGGTAAGGACACATTAAACAGACGGGGAAATATTAGCCAGTGTGAAGCAAAGGGGACACATTGGAGGAAATATGAGAGGACGGAACAACAGCAGATGCGTACCTGGGGACTGACAGATACAGGAAAGCAGTGAAAACAACGGTGTGCTGTTGCAGTGATAGATACCCAAGCATCATTGAGCCACCAGCGCTCTGAACTCCACCAGCAACAAAGTGGAAAGGAACGTTTACGGGGAGCTCCAGAGGTGAACCCAGACAAAGAACTGCCTGTCCTGCCGGTCTGTTTGATTTGACCAGGATCAGAGACAGAGTTAGATGCCATTTTGTTAAGGAGGCAAGGGCTATGGGGCAGGACTGCACATGCACTGAGCTGGGAGTGAACTCATTTGTGACTCAGTGAACTGCAACAATGTGGCATCCTACAGGTTCCACTCAAGACAGGTCTAGGTACCCCTCAGACCTGACAGCCAGCAGATCAAGAACTCTAGTGGTGGCACATCAGGCCATTTTGTAGTGTGGCAAAGGCTCTACAATTGCAGGGGACAACAGTGAGCTGCACATGAGCTGAGCTTGGCGAGACTCACTGAGCTCAGTGCATTGCACTGGTCCTGCAGGAAAATGATACCTAGTATGGCATCGTATGGATCAAAATAGGTCTGTGTGGCCCTCAGATCTAACGGCCAACAAATTCCAGCAAGGTCAGCACCACCAACAACCTGGCTGTAGAGGACACCTTCCTGGCGTCTGCCTCTCTAATCCTGGGAGCTGCTCCAACCGGAAGTGGGAGAAAGGTTGCAGAGACAACTGTGCAGCCTCAGCACGGGATCACAGGAGGTGGAGACTGGTGAGCCAGGAGCTGGGGCTATGGAGACCATGGTGGAAATCTAACATAAGAACCCAGACCTGGCACTCGCTAGAGGGAGTGGCACAAGTGACTGCAAACAAAGAGCTATGTACCAACTGCAAGAAGTGAAATCAAACTGTAGACCTGTGGGTGACAGAGCTTAGAAACCTGCCCCAAGGAGAAGACTCTGATAACCAGAAGTACAATGATCAAGAGAAAAAAAAAAGAGGCACAGTGAATATTACTGAAGACTCCTCTGCAAAGGAGCAAAACCCTTTGTCAACTTCAGAGTTAACTGAGGAAGACATCGAGAAAATGGAGGATACAGAATTCAAAACACTTGCTATATAACTTTCTTCTGAAGAATGAGAAGCACCTAAAACAAGTGGTCAAGGAATTTAAGGAATATGTTGCACTGGAAATGAATCAAATGAAAGCTGATATATCAGAAAAGAAGAGTACAGTGGAGCAAATGAAAAGTACAGTGGAGAGTCTCCAAACTAGAATGGAGGAGGCAGAAGAAAGAATCTCACAATTAGAAAGTATTTCTGTCACCAGGGGAAACAAACAGAAAGCTGGAGGCAGAGCTGGACCAGGCCAACAAAAGTATTCAACAATTGAAAGACACTATTAAGACGTCTTATGTAAAGTTTCGGGAGTCGCAGAAGGTGCAGAAAGAGAAACTGGGATTAAAGGTGTATTCAATGAAGTAGTAAGGGAAAATTTCCCTAATGTAGAGAAAGAAGTGGGAAACAAGATCCAGGAGGGGCACAGAACTCCCAACAGGCTTGACCAAAAGCGATCTTCACCAAGACACGTGGTAATCAAGCTCACTTCAATTGAACATAAGGAAAAGATCTTTAAATGTGCACGTGAAAAAAATCAACTGACATATAAAGGAATGCCAGTTAAACCGACAGGAGACCTCTCCCAGGAAACTCTACAGGCCAGAAGAGAATGGAGCGACATACTCCAGATTCTAAAAGCAAGAAATTGTCGGCCCAGGATAACGTACCCAGCAAAACTTTTTTTTTTGTCTTTGAAAATGAAATAAAATTCTTCCACAGTAAAGAAAAGTTGAAAGAGTATGTCTCTTCCAAACCTGCCCTACAAATGATGCTTAAAGGTGTTCTCTTGACAGAGAAGAGGAATAGCGCCCACCAAACCCAAAGGCAAACATAAAAAACATCACAGTAAAATAACAACAGAAGGCTAGTTCAGTGAGCAACCCATTGCTAAAATGATAGAACCAAATTTGTATTAAACCACCCATTTGTATTAAACCTGAAATTAAACGGGTTAAGCTCATCAATCAAGCATCATAGATTAGTAGACTGGATTAAAAAAACAAAACCCATCTATTTGTTGCCTACAAGACACATATCTCACCAACAAAGATCAGCGGAAACTATATCTCATGAATTTTGACATTTTTTGTTATTAATTTCATCTCTTCAAAACACTTTCTTCTGATTAAATTCTTCTTGATGCATATACAGTGGGATAATTTTCTTCAAGAAGGTTCTTGATTTCTTTTTTTATTTCTTCAGTGACACATCAGTCATTTGGTAGCATGTTCTTTAAATTCATGCTGGTGTTTATTTTGTGTTTCTTCCTGTTGATTTTGTGTGTGGCTTTTCGTTTAAGGAGATTTATAGGAACTGCAATGGGGAATATCAAATCTAGCATCATGTTATTTAACTTCATGGCAGTGTAAACTTCTATTTTTCTTCCTGTTGTTCATTTTTTAAAAGATTTATTTATTTTTATTGGACAGGCAGATATATATAGAGGAAGAGAGACAGAGAGGAAAATCTTTCATCTAATGGTTCACTCCCCAAGCTGCCGGAATGGCTGGAGTTGAGTCAGTCTGAACCCAGGAAGCATGAGCTTCTTCTCAGTTCCCCACACAGGTGCACGTGCCAAAGCTTTTTAAATTTCTTCAAAATTTAAATTTAAAATGTCTTGAATATTAAAAATTATAAAATATGAAAAAGTATTAATACACACAGAGTTCTTAGGGCAGAAAATATTTCTTCATGTTTACAAAGCACTAGCCTCTGGTTACAGTACACGGAAGAAATGAAGAAAAAGGGAAGCTACAGCCAGGGAGGTCGATGGGAGAAAATAACACTAGGGAATGATCTCATTACAGGTGCCATCTGGGCATTTTAAATGGGCATTTTAAATGGATTTGAAGCCCTCGCCACCCACGTGGGAGACCTGGAGGAAGTTCCTGGCTCCTAGCTTTCGTCTGGCCTAGTCTGGCCTAGTCTGGCCATTGAGGCTACCTGGGGAGTGAACCGGTGGATAGCAGTTCTCTCTCTGTCTCTTAGTCTCTCTCACACACACCGTCTCCCTCAGTAACTTTTTAAATAAATGAATAAATCTTTTTAGAAAGTGAAGACCTTCTAAGCCTTGCCATTGATCTGCACATGGAACCGTGAGAAACAACATGCCTTTGCCCTCATTTATCCAGCAACAATATCTACATGTCCAGCTATATTCTTTTTTTTAAAGATTTTTTTTTTTTTTTTTTTTTTTTACTGGAAAGGCAGATTTGCAGAGAGGAGGGGAGACAGAGAGGAAGATATTCTGTCCACTGGCTCATTCCCCAAGTGGCCACAACGCCCGGTGCTGAGCCAATCCGAAGCCAGGAGCCAGGAGCTCTTCTGGATCTCCCACGTGGATACAGGGTCCCAACGCTTTGGTCCATTCTCAACTGCTTTCCCAGGCCACAGGCAGGGAGCTGGACGGGTAGCAGGGCTGCCGGGATTAGAATGGGCACCCATATGGGATCCCTGCGTATGTGTTCAAAGCAAGGACTATGCTATGCTATCGCGACGAACCCTACATGTGATTCTGATGTTTTTAAAGTTTATTTATCTATTCAAGAGTTCCATCAGTTGGTTCACTCCCCAGATTCCCGCAACTGCCCCAGTCTGGAATAAGGCTGAAGCCGGGAGCTAGTAACACAATCCAGGTCTCCATGTGAGTTGTAGGAACCCAATTACTTGAGCAAGCACAGCGAATTCCAGGGATCTGTATTAGTAGGAAGCTAGTCAGAAGCCATGGTCAGGCTTTATACCCAGGTACTTCATACAGGACACAGGTGCCTTTGTTTTTGGAAGATTTATTTATTGTTATTAATTATAAGGCAGAGTTAGGAAGAGAAGAGATAAATAAATAGAATTCAAAAGAGGAAAGGAGAGAAAAGCTCTTCCATTTAGTGATTCACTCCCCCAGATAGCCAAACTGATTCAGAGCCAAGAGCCAGGAGATCATTCGGATCTCCCCTGTGGGTTCAGGGCCATGCTGCACTGCTTCCCCAGGTGAATCAGCAGAGAGCTGGATCGGTAGAGGAACAGCCAGGACTCACACTGGCACCCATATAGGGATGCTGGCACTGAAGACAGCAGCTTAAGCTGCTGAGCCATAGTGCCAGCCATCTGAAGATGGCTACAACACACAGGGCCAGGCCAAAGTCAGCAGCAAATCCGTCTTGCTCTTCCACACAAGAGGCCAGGGCCCACGTACCTGGGCCATCTCGCGGGTGTTTTCACCGCTAAGCTAAATGCTACCCTCACAATTCATATTTTTGACCTATGCTCTTTGCAGTGATCACCTGTTTTTTTTGTTTGTTTGTCTTGTTTTTTGGTTATTCATGAGGTTAAAAAGAATTCCTCTCACTTCTCACAGGACATAAGCATACCTTTCCTTTTCTAGCTACATGTGATCTTGGTGATGATTAAGCATTAACTAGTAGAGAGCTATTCAGAATTACAAAGCAGTGGTATTCCCTTGCAGTAAGTAGAGGAAAACAAATTTCCTGGTGTTTGGGGGACCTAATCCCAATTTTCATGCCTCACTGCACTGTACACATTTGCTTTTTTTCAGGTATCAGAAACAGAAAGATGTTGTCAATGGGGATCTTTCCTTCCAGGCTATAAGATAGTCATCCTCATAGATCTTACACCTGCATGCTGAGAAAGGTGAAAATAGGAAGCAGTAGAGAAAAAAAAAAAAAAGGAACACTGGAAAAATGTCATCACACTTTCCTCATCATGGTCTCACAGTCATTATTCTTTTTTGTTTTTGTTTGAAATTCAGAGTGAGGAAGAGATGTGAAGAGTGTCTATTCCTTCCATTGGTCCATTATTCACATGTATGTGCGACAGCCAGAGCTGGCCAGGCCAAACAGGGAGCAAGGATCTCAGTCCATCTCTCCCTCGTCAGTGGTAGAAGACCAGGTACTTGAGCTATCCTCTGCTACCTTTCAGGGTATGCATTAGCTGGAAGCTGGATCAACATGTACATCGTTGCACTTTTTTTTTTTCTGGTAGCAACTCCAGAATAAAGAAAAATTACTGTGGAGAGAAGAATGAGTTAGAAACATTTCTTTTCCAAGGACTATGTTCCTGAAACTTTCACTTTCCTCACTTCATTCATTTGAACATTCAATAATACCTACCATGGTCTCCATTTAAAAAGGCTCTATTAACAACTCTGTCAGGACATAGTCCCTGCAGGTGAGCGCAAGAACCAAGGCTGGGAGCAGTTCAGACTATGCCAGTTTATAGTACTGCCCAGCAGAAATATGGGTCAGGTTTGGGGGCGGGCAAGTTGTGCTGGTTTATAGCACCCACTGGCAGATATTAAGAACCAGGATGGGATGCAGGACAAGCCAGGTTGGGTCACAACACCAGCCAGTTCACATTAGGGCTGGGACTGAAGCTGGCTGGGCTGGGCTAGGCTATAGCACCTGCCAGCATGAGCTGGAACTGGGAGCAGACCAGGCTGAACCAGGCTGCAGCACCCACTGGTGAATGCTGAGGTGAGGTGAACCGTGACAGTCTGAGCCCCAGTTCCCACCAGCACACATAAAACCCAGGATGGTTGAGCCCAGTAAGGTGGTTACAGAGGCTCCTGTGCTGAGCTACTGCTCCCACTGATGAGCATGAGAGCTGGGACTAGGGGCATGTCAGCTGAGTTAGGGAGAGAGCCAGGCTGGGCTAAGTGACCTTATGCACTGGTACATGCATGAGCCAGAGTAAGGGTAGGCTGGTTGGGCTTTGCCACAGCATTGGCTAGCAGGTTCTGGGATCATGGGCAAGTCCTGTTATGGTAGACCACAGAACCACCTGGATAGTGCAAGATCTGGTAGTGGCTTGGTAAGGAATCTTTGGGTACCCCTCTGATGGGTTGCAACTCCACTGGCAAGCATGAAAACCAGGGCTGGGGGTGGGCCTGGCTGGACAGGCTATGGCACCCAACAGCATAACTATGGACAGGATAGTGAGGTTAGTTGGGTTGAATTAGGCTGCAGCACCCTTGAATGGGATGTAGGACAGAATGACTGGACCAGTCTCCTGTACATATTAGCATGTACAGGAACCAGGGTGGGAGGCAGGCCTGGGAGGGGATGGTTATTGGGAGTCACTCCAACTAGACTGTAGTTCCCACTGGTGTGTGTGAGGGTCGAGTGTGTAGTGGGCAGGGTTAGGCTGGGCCATAGCATCCATTGATTTGTATATGAGATGGAGCTATGGGGACAGAACTGACCAGGTGACTGCAACCACCAACATGTATATAGCTTGATATGGGTCATGGACTGAGCTGGATCTCACACTGCCTGGCACACAGAGTTGTCAACTCAGGGTCACCTTAAGCAAGGTTTCTTTGGGGGACCCACAACCCAATGGATCACTGGACTCAGAGCTCCAACCATGGTGAAAATCACAGGATATGTGGTCTGACCATGAGTGCATGTATCAAAACTGGGTCTCTATGGTTGCTGAGGCCTGTGCTGTGGACAGCATGCCCAGATGCTCATGGGGACATGAGAACCAGTTCATTGATGTCTGTAGAGGACATCTAGTACCATGGAGGGCAGAACAAATTGGATGACTCTCCCACTCAAGCTCTGATAGTGAGTATGTGGGCAAGTGGAGACTCTAAGGTGGACTATGTCAGCCAATGGACCTTGAAATGATTTCCTAACCTTGGAGCAATGAAATCAACAGCATCTCACAACTATCAAAACCACTTCAGCCATATGCTTAGAAAATGCTCCACACTGGGGAACCTGGGATGACACTGGAATCAACTCCCATTCCCAGTACTGCTGCGGATGAGCTGCTAGGACCAGCCCTCTCCCCATCTTCTCTAGATACAGCAAGAAAGAGATTGGAGGCAGTTGTCTCATCCACTTTCGCCCACTCCTCAACCCTCCACACTGTAATCAGTGGTCCACATGAGTATGTATCCCTCTCAACTATGTAAACATCATAAAAAATAAAATGAATTTATTATTTTTTAAGGCTCTTTACTAAATGCTTTGAAGATTCAAAGATGGGAAATGTATTGGTTTACTTTGTAATCACTTTAACTAACATACCTGGGAGGAACTTCTTTTGAAAGAAAAGATTTCCGCTTGCAGATGAAGGTTACAGGATCAGGTGGAAGCAATGTCAGTTGGAGGCTAGTCATCAGCGGGTACAGAGGCATGATCACACAGTGGAAGAGAAAGAGCAGCTAATCATACTTCTTCAAGAATCACTCTCTAACCTCCAATAAGACCCTGCTCTCAAACGCTGCATTAGATCAAGTCTCCATCCTTAATCAATTGACCATGAACATTAAAATGTTAGAGTTTAAGCAGCCTCATGAGTTTTGGGGCAACAAATCCTCCTGTACCCATGACAAGAAAGCACCTTTCCTATGTGCTTACTGTCCAGTAGAGGAACCAGGATGTGTACATCATAACAATCTATAAAGTGATAGTTACCTAAAGAGAAGCCCAGAAAAAAATGCTATAGAGAGATGGATGGCTCTGGCTGATCACTTGGGGAGTGTGGCAGAGAAAGCTTTAGAGAGGAAGTGCTACTGAGCCCTGAGAAAGATGTGAACAGGTGGGAATGTAGCAAATCCTTGGCAGAAAGAAAAGTGTGAGCAAACACGGAGGAAAGAAGGAAGGAAAGAAGGATAGGATGCATTCCACTACCAAGAATCCAAAGGCTGCATCATAGTGAGTACAAATCTGGAAAATAAATGCACAAAGTGTTCAGTCCTAGTGCTACCTGTTAATGGTTGTTTGGTCAGAGGTTTTTTCATTCTCAGTTGCTTTTTTTTTTTTAATTGTTGCAGATGGCAGAATAGCCACCCGACAGTCCCATTGGATTCTTGTGACTATAAAACAGGATGTGCAAAGGTGCTGTGTATGTCACAGAAAGTTGTACAGACATGTTGATATTTAATTATTAATGTGATAGTATTAAGAAGTAGAGCCTTTAGTGAGTAATTACATTGGGATATGGGGTCTTCATGGGTGGAATTAGAACTGTTGCACTGTGTGAGGCCACAGCATTTGTCCCTTCTGGAGGTTACAGCCACAAAATGCCATCTGGAAACAGAGAGGCCCTCACCAGACGGCAAACCAGTAGGCCCTTGAGCTTGGACTTCCTGGCATAAGCACTGAGAGAAAGGGAACTTGCAATGTTTTATAAACTACTCAATCTCGGTTATAGTAGCACAAATAGACTAAGATCCAAGTAAAAGGAATTTTTAATCAGTAGGTTGTGGCTGATGATAGAAAGCTTTGAACATCAGGTCCAGGGATTTGCCTGACCCTCCTGCATCAGACCCAAGCAAGATTCTTCACCAACAATCTCCAATTCCTAGGGAAAGTCCAGTTACTTCTGTTATACAATGGGTTATAACCTGGTATACCAGCTGCATACACATTTGACATACTCATCACTGATTTGATTAAACCAGATTGCTTCAGATTCAGTCCTAGCACAAACTTTCAGATTTCTTCTGTTTTCTCCTATAGGCCGATAGGTATGTCCTATGGTCTGCACATTGTGGTACCATTTCAGTTTTCTACTCTCAGATCTCACTAGGTCATCCCAAGCACCGTAAATGCCTAAAGTTTCTGCCCACAGTTTGCTCACTGCTTACCTTGACTTACCATGCATGTCCCCTTCACACAGGGAAAAAAACAATTTACAATGATTAAGGGCGAGTATCTTTATACGAGACAGTATCTTAAAGGATCCTCAATAGGAGTTTAACTCCCATTAGCTCTAGATTTTTGGTGGTTCGTATTTTATACTTAGCTTTCAGGCTGTCATTACCAATAGATTATTTGCAAAATTAAAACCATTCAAGATGAAGGTAAACTAAATTCCTTGTGTCTGTTAAAATACATGCTGCTTCATTCCTCTGGCCTACCCACTCACAGCTGCATCTCGCAGTACTGGTTTCGTATGTTCAGGCATTTTTACCTATACTCCTGCTGCTGTCCTCAATACATGGCTCCTCATACCAGACACTCATGCCCCAGGCTTGCCTCCCTTCCATCCAGTGTCCACAACAGTGTCAGAATAGTCATCGGGACATGCAGATCTTGGCTTCCTTGGCAGGCACAAAGCACTTCATGCCTCAACCTTGTGATCCTCCTCCCTCACGCCCAAACTGCCAGTGACCACATGCTTTGTGTCATTCCACACACCTGCTCTCCTCCAAGTGGGCCATGTTATTTCACAATTTCCTTCCCTTTTCACATTATGTTCCCTAGAACGTCTGCTCAGTATCCTTATATTCTACCTGTGAGTCTCAGATTTATCAACCCCTTTTCTGTGACAGTGATTCTTTCTCATCCTCCACAGCAGTCATCATTGGTTCATTCCTATTCTCAGTATTTCTTTCAGAATTCACTCAACTGAGGCACTATCCATATTGTACTATCCCCGTTTGTTTGCTCATGTGTCTCTTTGCTTCATCCTGTGTTTTCACTTTTCCAAGCCTTGACATTGAGGACAATATTGGGTATTGTTTTAAAAATATATTCATTTGAAAGGCAGAATGATATAGGAAGGAGAGAACTTTTATCAGATTTATTTATTTATTTGTTTGTTTGTTTATTAGAAAGGAAGATTTAGAGAGAGAAGGAGAAACAGGGAAAGATCTTCCATCCACTGGCTCACTTCTCAAGTGGCTTCAATGGCCGGAGCTGAGCTGAACCAAAGCCAGGAGTCAGAAGCTTCTTCCAGGTCTCCCAAGTGGGTGCAGGGTCCCAAGGCTTTGGGCTGTCCTCGACTGCTTTCTCAGGCCACAAGCAGGGAGCTGGATGGGAAGTGGAGCCGTATGGGATTTCATATAGCATTCTGGTGTGAGCAATGTGAAGATTTAGCCACTGAGCCATCATGCTGTAGAAGGGAGAGACCTTCTACTTGATGCCTTACTCTCCAAATGGCTGCAACATCTGGGCCTTGACTAGGCTGAAGCTAGGATCTATCCAAGTCTCTCATATGAGTGGCAGGGACCTAAATACTTGGGTCATTTTGTTCTTCTTTCCCAGGTGTATTTGCAGGGAACTGATTCAGAAGTGGGACAGAACAAGACTCAAATTTGCATTCTGATATGGGATGCCAGCATTAAAGTAGGAGCTTAATCTGTTATGCCACAGTGCTGGCACAACCTCCCTCCACCCTATAGATATTTGCTAAATGAAGGAATGATATACCCATGGTTCTTAACTTGAAAATACTCTATACATTTTAGCTCACTTTGACTGCTTACCCTGTTCTATTTGGTCCCTAAAAATCATTATTTCCATTTCAGCTCAACCCAGGTCACCATAGTGGAATCTAACCACAAATGTTCACTTTCAGGAACTCACAATACCAGTGGAGATGACATTGCCATTTTCTGTTTTCAAGCAACACAAGTCTAGAATGAAAGGAAAATTTTTCATATCAATCAACTATGTTTCACTCTTTTGCTTGAGTCAAGCTTTCAGTTATATATACATTTTGGAGAGAAATGGCATTGTCATATTCATTCCTCCCTGTCTTGTAAAAGAGAAGTTCACCCAAAGAAGTAATAACAGAGGACCAAAACTAAAGCTGATGTCACAAACAATTTAAACCAGAATTTCACTTCTATATTGGCTGCCTCCTCTGTGCCACACTAGGCACAAGCCTAGGTCTCTGCATGTGCTCTCCCTCGCTGGAATCATCTACCTGTTTCATGTTGCTCAGCCTTGGCACCACTGACATTTGCAGCCAGGTCATCTGTTGTGGGCAGCTTTCCAGCACATCTCTAGAATTTTCCAAAGCATCCCTTACCTCTACCTACCAGATGGCAGCAGTATCCCTATATAACCAAAAAAAAAAATGTCTGCAGGTTTTACCAAATGTCTTTTGGGGAACAAAACCACCCCTGGATGGCTATCCTTCAAATGTTAGCTGGTTATGTCACTGCATCTTGAGGAAATTTTCCTTGAGCTTAGAGTGTAAACTACATAGCCTGTGCCATGTTTGATTTTTAAATTTTTTTAAGATTTATTCTTTATTTTTATTGGAAAGTCAGATTTACAGAGAGAAGAAGGAGAGACAGAAAGATCTTCCATCCACTGGTTCACTCCTCAAGTGGCTACAGTGAATGGAGCTGAGCTGATCCAAAGACAGGAGCCAGGATGCAGAGTCCCAAGGCTTTGGGCCATCCTCAACTGCTTTTCCAAGCCATAAGCAGGGGGAGCTGGATGGGAAGTGGAGCACCCAGGATACAAACCAGCACCCATGTGGGATTCTAGGAGCATGCAAGGCGAGTACTTTAGCCATTAGGCTATTGTGCCAGGCCCAGCTGTGCATGTTCTTACAACATTGTAAACTTTTCCTTCATGGTGTGCATCAAGGTTTACTGATCTGTTATTTGTGTATTGAGATTCTTTAGAAAGAGAGAATCAGTAAGCGATGTAAATGTAAACTCGGGTAGACTCCCTCACAGAAGCTGAGGGAGTCATTCTCAGCCTGATACAGAGGTCCTGATGAGCTGGGTGTACGGCTACTGGCTGAAGTCCTGGAATCTGAAGGCCAGAGAGTCTGGAGTTGGGATGTCCAAGGGCCAGAGGAAGAGATGGCATCCTAGTTGCAGGAGAGGGAGAGAAAATCCTTTAGTCTGCGTTTTTTTTTTTTTTTCCTTCTCCCATTGATGGGGTGGAGCCTGCGCATAAGGAGTATGGATCTTCCCCACTCAGTTCACTGACTCCCAAGCCAGGCTGCACTGCCAACTCCTTAACAAGACACACCCTGTCAGAACACCTCACCAACTGAATTGAGCTACATTGACACCTAAAGGTAGCCATTTTACTATGCTTGTTTTTTTTATTCCTAGGCTTAGTAACCTGTGCAAGTAGCACCTGGGTCTGTTTAGCTCACTGTTATATGCCTTGCACTTTGTACATCTGGCTGATGCTATATGCCCCATAAACACTATAATCTCTGCCTTTGAGAAGAACATTGTAAAAAAAAAAAAAAAAGCAATGCAATGTAGTGGGAGAGATTTTAATGATCTTTCTCTATTAATTGTAGGTCAGTAGAGAGCAACCAAATAAGTCATGTGAAAGGACCCTAAAGGGGGAGGAGGCAAGATCAAAGGGATGGACAGAAAGACTGTGCATCTGCAAGAATTGTTCCAGAGGGGCTAAAAACCAGCAGGCGCTTGTCCCAGATGCCCTGCAACCCAGGAGCATACTTGGCCTGTTCAGACAGGACACAAGCTGCAAGGGAGGCAGTAACAGCAGCAGCTGTGGTCCCTAGGAGATCCCAGGACAAGCGAAGGCACCTGGGGAATGCACCCCTGGCTTCGGATACATTTCTGTGTCCAGGACTAAGTTTGAAGCAAAGTCAACATTTGTTTCTGTCCTTTAAAAGAGTGAAAAACAGATCATTTTCCCTCAAGTAGATGTAAACAAAGTAGGAACTAACCTATTTCTCCTTATCTGTCTGCTGCCAACACCATTTCCAAACAGAGTGTCTTACATTGTTCTTTTCTTGCTCTAAATTGTTTATATTTGGATTTGTTTATTGTTTGTTTGAGGAGTGGTCAGAGTCTTTTCAGGAAAAAGGTGGAGCAGATAAGGAATTGTTTACAGAGTGCAGTGGGAAACCACAGGGATGGTGCCGTATCTGGGATCCGATAAGAGGAAAGCCCTTTTGTCACCTCTGAGTCTGAAGGGAGAAGAGCTTATATGGGGGGTGGGAGAGAGTCAGAGAGAGAGAGCATGCCTTCAAAGAGACTGAGTGACCAGGCAACAAGGGAGCACAGAAAAACAGTGAGCGGGTAACTTCTCCCTCTGTCCATGCCACACCTTACAGCTGCCACAGCTCTGCCTTGGTTATCATCAGACCCTAAGCTGGCTCAGCCTACAATTGTGAGAACCCAGGCAGGAAGGAGGGTGCAACTAGGATGAGAAAGGGAGGCACAAGCACCCAACCCTGAGTGCCATAGGGCCCCATGTTCAGAGGGTGAACTGTAAGCTTATTGTAGATGTTAACAGCAATACACTGATTTTGCACTGTTGTTTAAGTGGAAGATGGTGTGTAAGAGCCATGTAAGTCAGAGTCAACACAGAATAATTATGTGGGGCTATCTCAGAGACTTGGTCACTTTGATAGTCGTTAAAGTGGCCCAGACTAAAATCTAGGACAGAACTCACTCCTAAGCCAGCCACTACACTTTCAAGCATGGCTACTGAAAGAGATGGAATGCATGAGTGTTAACTGACCTCCGCCTCTCTTTTGTAGGGATGTGAGCGGGTCACGCAATACTGCTTCAAGCCTACTCCTTATAGAAGGAAGTCCAAGAGGCAGAACTGAGAACAATCATTGTGGTCTGAGGTAGGAGCAAGAGTTTGAGGCACTGTGTGTGTGTGTGTGTGTGTGTGTGTGTGTGTGTTGAAGGGGAGTAGGGGGCTGGGGTAGAAGCAGCTGCTGCTCTTGGGATGAGAGAGAACTTTAAGCATAGAGTAAGTAAAAAAGAATACTGGGGGCCCAGCGCGGTGGCACAGTGGTCAAGGTCCTCACCTTGCACACCCGGGATCCCATATGGGCGCCGGTTCTATCCCAGCAGCCCCGCTTCCCTTCCAGCTCCCTGCCTGTGGCCCGGGAAAGCAGTTGAGGACGGCCCAAAGCTTTGGGACCCTGCACCCGCATGGGAGACCCGGAAGAGGCTCCTGGCTTCAGATCGGCATAGCATGGGCCGTTGCGCTCACTTGGGGAGTGAATCATCGGACGGAAGATCTTCCTCTCTGTCTCTCCTCTCTGTATATCCGCTTAAAAAAAAAAAAAAGAATGTAATATTGCCTGTGTGCCATGCAGTATCATACCTCTCCTTTGGAACTCTTTGAAACACCCAAGACAAGATTTTGGTTGCTTCCTAATATCTATTTTAATACGAAACTGCTTGGATAAAGACCCCAAATCATCCCAAACTTTGCATAGGCTACAAAAGCACAGATGGCTGCCATCTGGGCAGTGACCCTGTTCTAACAGCAAAGTTTAAGCAGCATGGTCCCTCTGAGGTGCCAACCTTTAACTTCCATTTGCTGGGAAAGGACAGCACTGCTTGCATTGCTGTACACTGACATTTAATAAATGTGTTGACAGCCACATTTACAAATAGACTGTATCAGTCAGCTTTTATCACTATAACAAAATACCCAAAGCAAGTTATTTATAAAAGAATGAGAGGTTCATTTTGTTTCACGGCCCTGGAAATCAGGTAGCTCAACGGTTTGGTCTCTGTTGAAGGTAACAGAGGTAGTGTGGAGTTCTCAAAGAACAAGCATTCTACTGGAGCCAGGACACAGAGCAACCAGCTTTATAAACCAATTCTTACTAGGAATTCTTACTAGGAAGTACCAGCAGTGGTGCTATCCACTGTGACCCAAGGGCTTCCCATTAAGCTCACTTTCCAAGCACCATAATTGAATTAAAGTTTCTACTCTTCTAGTACCAGTAACTTACAACTTTAGCATCTGAAGTTCTGCATTTTTTAGGAGCTAAATTGTGTTCCAACAAACACCTCCTTCAAAACAACAAAACCTGTTGGGGATTCCAATGCTGAGATAAAGCCTGCGCTTCTGCCTATCCAATGCCTCCATGCTGACAATGGCTGTTGCCCATGTTCCCATTTGTATTATACATGTTTACTCCTCTAGTGTCTGTCTTATGGTCTAGAGCTGGGCCTGGTTTGTTGCTTTGTACCACATCAGATCAGCAATTGACCCCCCTTGGCCCTCAGTCAGCATCTTTCTACTGCAAAAATAAATAAATAAATAAATGCAGAGATTTCCTTTTAGCATTCTTTCATTTCAAAACCTTTCAAAGTTCCTACATTACCTAAATTATTGAGTCGATGGCAAATGGTCCTGTGCTTGCTTTCTGCTGAAAAAGCAAATCTTCTGCCTTTGAGGGTAGATTTTATTGTCAGACACAAACAACTTTTCAGGTCAGTTTTGTGTTGAGCTTGTTATCATACTTTGTCTCAAAATGCCTTATGATTACAAAGTGATAAGATTGTGAGTATGTGTCCTAGGAAGCTGTAGCAATGGGATTTTCATGGGTGCCCAATGACAGTAGTCCTAAGGAATGTCCAACTTACCAGGACCAACAGCATTTGTTTGGTTTTGTAGGTTCTACTACATCTGATCAAGATTAGCTTTATTGCTTCTAATTTTTATCTCTAATGTGTGTAGTTGAACCTATGTCCTCAAATGTTTTAGACTTATGACTATTGTATATTCTTTTTTTTTTTTTTAATGTAAAAGGCACACAGAGAGGTAGTTAGGCAGTTTGGCTGCTGTCAGGGTCAGGACATTTTTCAGTGCTTTTGGCATCCACTCTGACTTTGAACACAGTGCAGGCAGAGCCCTCCAAGTCAGAGCACCCACTACCCTGGAATTAGGCTCACACCAAAATCCCACGCTAGCAGGAAGCCAATGAATCTGACGCAGTGAAAGGTGCTGCTGACTGTGAGTGTTGCCTGGAGACTGTGTTAGGAGAGCTTTGGGGTAGACATTGAGGTGAAATCCCAGAAAAAAAATCCTCTTAGCCTGCCCTTTTGGTGATGTCATGAGCCTTGCTGAAAGCCCTGGTGGGTAGGATGGAATTGAGGGAACGTTCTCCACCTGCCATACCAATGGCTAAGAGGGAAACAATTATGAAACTTGACCCAAAGCAGCAGGAAGTGGAAAAAGGAACCAGAAGGTTTTTCCTCTCCTGGGGAAAGACATGTTGAAGAAAGCTGACCCCACCCACAGCTGCTGGTTATTGCCAACACCACTGTCCTGTTCCAGGGCAACTTCTCCTTTGGTATTTGTGAGAATTGCTCCTCTGAGCAGCCAACTGAGGGAAAAGCCAGCACCGGCTCTTGCAGAAATGCTGGGGGCGTCCTTTTAGAACAAGGAAGTGTACAGGTTGTAAAAGCTGCCCACACGGCTGTCCCTTGGTATAAAGCTGCAAGTAGGAATGAATACGAATGTGGGCAGATTTAGAAAATTTTCTTTTTGATGTCAGAGAAAACAAGAAGGAGCTAACCTTCCTTTCAAATGTAGAACACTCACCAAGAGAACAGAAGATATTCTGTTTTGGATGTTCTGATGAGATTTTTACATTTTTTTTTCTTTTCTTTTTTCTTTCCTTCAAAACAAAGATGAAGGCTTCTGGTGACTTTCAGTTTGCCTTAGTCTCCGTCACTCCAAGGGCAGCAGGGGTTGACAGTACACCAGACTCCAGTAATCCCTATCTGTTGGATGCTGGGGTAGAACTGATGGCATCTGGGCCAGTTCAGCCATAAGGTGCCTCAAGCCTCCTGTGTGTCCCCAGAGCCAGAAGAACTGGGCTGTCATCTATAACAACCAAGAAGAGATTCAACCCCTTTGAGCCCAGACTTGCCCACCCCATCTGCAAATTGTAACAGTGTCTATTTCATTAAATTTTCATTTATTTGAGGTGTGTAAGTGCTAGGTCAAAAGAAATACCAGATAAAAATGTAGAGGTTAATTACCTGGCATATTAGTATAGGTTGAGCATCCCTAACTCAAAAATCCAATGTGGGAAATGATCCCAAATCCAAAACTTCTCGAGTGCTAACATGATGCCACAGTGGAAGATTCCTTGCCATGGAATTGTTTCATACATAAATGAGCTATTTAAGATATTGTATATAAATTTATATTCAGCCTAAACATAAATCAATTTCATGGTTGGACTTAGGGCCCATCCCATTTCATTATGCATATGCACATATTCCATAATTAAGAAAAAAAATTCTGAAATCTGAAACACTTCTGGTTCCAAGTTTTGAGTAAGGACCTGCCTATACAAAGCAGATGCATTTAGTCCTTACTGGTGTTGATTAGTAGCAGTTCGTAAGACCTGACTATTATATTTTCAGAAATTTTGCTAGCTAGTCATGTTAAAGCATTGGTAGCTTGGTGGGTGTGTCCACATCACAGAAATCAGTAACCATAAATCGGGGTTGTCCCTGAGCTAATTACCAAAAATTTGTATCACACTATTTGCTCATAATAATTAGGTGTTGTTTATATGGTTTTCAATTATCTATTTGGTACTCTTTTTAAAAATGTTGTTGTGTATTAATGTCTTGAAAATGTGATAAATTTCCTTTCGCTTGGGCAGTGCTTCTGTCAGGTTAAAACATCAGTGAAGAAATTGTGGGATTATGTTCTGCCTTAGCAGTTATAAAAGGTACTTTGCCTACTCAACTAAGAACAACAGTCCTTCTCCCCGTCCCGCCTCTGTTTTCCCTCAAGGAATTTGATTTCTCGCTATTTCACAGCCCCAGGGATAGGTCATTGCTCTGGTTAGTCACAGTGACCAGATATTGGTCTAGCATTGGGCATGTCACTGAGATCTGACTTCTATTCTCAGACATACAAAGTCTCCTCTTAGGGAAAAAAAAAAAGCCCTTGGGGTAAGGGAAAGCATTTGGTCTAGTGGCTAAGCTGTTGATCCAGACATCTGTATCATTGACAAAATACCTGCCTGGAGTCTTTGTTTCCCTTCCAACTGTAGCTACTTCCTAATGCCCTGGGAGGCAGCAAGTAATGGCTCATGTTGTTGGGTCCGTGCTCTGGCATCTATTGGGAGACCTTGATTGAGTTCCTGGCTCCCAGCTTTAGGTTGGCCCAGTCCCAGCCATTGTGTGTATTTGAGGAGTGAACCAGCAATGGAACTTTTCTCTTTCTCAAATGAAAATATAAACTGAGTTAAAACATTTTTTGAAGAAAAAGGTTTTGGGCCTGGCACAATAGCCTCATGCTAAAATCCTTGCCTTGCAACTGCCAGGATCCTGGTTCGTGTCCCAGGTGCCCCACTTCCTATCCAGCTCCCTGCTTGTGGCCTGGGAAAGCAGTAGAGCATGGTCGCAAGCCTTGAGATCTTGAGATCCTCTCTCTCTCTCTATATATATATAAATATATATATATTTTTTTTTTAAGATTTATTTTTATTTTTTATTGGAAAGGCAGATATATGGAGAGGAGGAGAGACAGAGAGGAAGATCTTCCATCCGATGGTTCACTCGCCAAGTGACCACAGTGGCTGGAGCTGAGCCGATCTGAAGCCAGGAGCCAGGAGCTCTTCTGGGTTTCCCATGTGGGTGCAGGGTCCCAAGGCTTTGAGGCATTCTCAGCTGCTTTCCCAGGCCACAAGTAGGGAGCTAGATGGGAAGCAGGAATGCCAGGATTAGAACCAGTGACCAAATGGGATACCAGTGTGTGCAAGGCAAGGACTTTAACCACTACGCTATTGCGCTGGGCTCTGGGATCCTGTACTTTTGTGGGAGACTAAGAAGCTCTTGGTTCCTGGCTTGGGGTTGACTTGGCTCCAGCCATTGCAGCCACTTGGAGAGTAAACCAGTGGATGGAAGATCTTTCTCGCTGTCTTTCCTTCTCTCTGTGTTGTAAAATATTTTTTTTAAAAAAAAAAACAAAAGAAATAAAGAAAGAAATTCCTAATACTGTTTTCTGTGCATTCACTTTGATTTGAGACTATGATACACATGGCCATTAGACAACAGGCAGGCAGGCAGGCAGAGGAGTGAACTCCTGTGACTGGTTGAGCAGAAGCGCCAAGAGTGTTTATTTCTGTGACATCATTGAACTTTTTTAAAAAAATTAATTAATTTATTTACTTATTTATTTATTTTAATTTTTATTGGAAAGGTGGATATACAGAGAGGAAAGACAGAGAGGAAGATCTTCCGTCTGATGATTCACTACCCAAGTGGCCGCAACAGCCAGTGCTATGCCTATCCGAAGCCAGGAGCCTCTTCCGGGTCTCCCACGCGGGTGCAGGGTCCCAAAGCTTTGGGCCGTCCTCAACTGCTTTCCCGGGCCACAGGCAGGGAGCTGGAAGGGAAGCGGGGCTGCTGGGATAGAACCAGTGCCCATATGGGATCCCGGGTGTGCAAGGCGAGGACCTTGACCACTGCTATGCCATCGAGCTGGGCCCCATCATTGAGCTTTTGATTGGACCCCGGACCTTGCTTTCTCCAATAAAAATTAGTCTACACCATCCTGTTATCTTTCTGTTCTTTGCAACCAAAATCATTCTTGCCTAAAATAGGGAAGGCAACCTATTGCTGGATAAGTTACCTTCTCAAAGACCTCTAGATTACTATTTATATTTGATTCCTATTTATAAAGTCCATTGTGGCTCCAAGCCCGCAAGGCTCAGCATGAAAGGAATATATCATGGGAAGAAGCTAGGTAAGGCCCGGGGACCTCTCCCTACACTTGTGAAGATTTGTTTACCAATTAGAACCAAGTCAAGCATGGATGCATCACTTTAAAACTCTTCAAGATCCATGCATTGTTATCTTCAGATCACACTCTTAGAATATTCCTCTTGATAGGTCATCAAGAATAATTTTATGTTTTTCCCAGAAATTTATTCCTGAGTTATTTTGAATGCTTAAGCAGAAAGGGTAACTAGGAAATTCAATCACAGCACTCAATATAATAAAAGATGATTTTAAAAAGGAGAGATGATGGTGAGACGCTCTAAAAACTTTTCCTGTCACCATTTTTTTAAAGATTTATTTTTGTCACAAAGTCAGATATACAGAGAAGAGGAGAGACAGAGACAAAGATCTTCCATCTGATGATTCACTCCCCAAAGGACTGCAACGGCTGGTACTGCGCTGATCTGAAGCTAGGAGCCTATACCCTCCTCTAGGTCTCCCATGTGGGTACAAGGTCCCAAGGCTTTGGGCCGTCCTTGACTGCTTTCCCAGACCACAGGCAGGAAGCCGGACAGGAAGTGGAGCTGCAGGGATTAGAACTGGCGCCTGTTGCATTCAAGGTGAGGACTTTAGCTGCTAGGCCACCACGCTGGGCCCTCCTGTCACCATTTAAAAGAGAGAAAAGAACACAGTATCACAGACATAAGGTAATAATACCCCAATGAAGATGAGCTATTTCCAGCCAAGGAAGTAGGAAATGAAGGCTTGGGGTACCAGCTTGTGACAGAGTTAGCTCCTACTTCCCCAAAAGACTGGTGATTGTTGCAATCATGTCCCGGGATGCCAGCAGCAATGGGGAAGAGGAGGGCATACTGGAGAAGGAGGCAATGTAGGAGGCAGAAAGACTCCTATCCATCTGGATGCTACCACAGCAGGGATTTTTCTGGATTTGCTTGCAGAGCAGTGGGCACAGGAGGCAGGAAATGGGCCTCAGGAGGCTGTGAAAAGAGCCCCAGGATCGGCATCTCTCCCTGCTGGGGCCCATCTCCTCTGCGTCTCCTACGATCCTGTCTGTCGGTCACTCCTTCCCTGACCCCAAAGGCTGGCTGCTTCAGAGGGCTCAGCTGCCAGGCTGGTGCCCAAGAGGGACAATGATGACAGTGAGAAGCCATGCCCGGCCTCGGCACTGGGAAATGGCAGAGAATGTGAGGAAGTCTCTGAATGGCCCTCCAAGGCTGCTGAGTGCTTATCAAGTCCTCCTTTCTGCTTGTGCTGAAAACTTGCAGGAAAGTGAAAGGAGCCTCTGTCTGCTTTAGTTCAAAGAGGGGCTTGTGAGAAAAAAAAAAAAAAGAAAGAAAAAATACTGCTCATTATCCAAGTAGTGCCTAATTTTCAGAGCTAAATATCTCAACTGCTTCCAAACATTTCTTTTTCATATTACTCAGAAGCACCGGGGCCGCAGGCTGACATCAGATGCATTTTTTCATTTATCCATTCTGTTTCTCTCTGTTTAGGGAGGTAGCCAGTGCTTAAGACCTTTTAAAACTATTTTTGGGAAACAACTCTTTCTAATGAGACTTAGCCAGCATAACATCAACGTCAGGAAGGAGAAGAGTAAAGGCACAGGACGGTCGTTGTGTGAACTCCACATCTTGCAGCCGTAGACCCACAAAACAGTCTGGCTGCTGGATCACTTCACAGGTAGAAAAGTGAGAAAGAGAGTGTGGCCAGGTCAGGCTGCCCGGCCTTCATTCCTGGGATGTGAATGGAATTTCAGAAGTGATGTACACGTGATTAAATATGATGTGGCCACATTTCCCTCTCATCTAGGAAGCAGGCACAAAAGTGTGTGTGTGTTTAAGCTATATTCATTGCTACGATGAAATCATTTAAAAGGAGACTATATCCGCCCCGGGCCTAGCAGTTAAAGTCCTCTCCTTGAAGGCACCGGGATCCCATATGGGCGCTGGTTCTAATCCCTGCAGCTCCACTTCCTCATCTGGCTCCCTGCTTGTGGCTTGGGAAAGCAGTCGAGGCGGCCCAAAGCCTTGGGACCCTGCACCCGTGTGGGAGACCTGGAGGAGGGTCTAGGCTCCTGGCTTCGGATCGGCACAGCACCGGCCGTTGCAGTCACTTGGGGAGTGAATCATCAGATGGAGGATATTTCTCTGACTTTGCTATAAAAATAAATAAATCTTTTTAAAAAAATGTTTTGAAAAAAGGAGACTGTATCTTTAGTGTAAGAGATACTTTGAAGTTATCTTAAAAACAATCCACATGTGTATAGGGAGAACTGCTTCTCTAATTCCTGCTGCTCATGGTTTTTATGTTTACTTTTGTTTAAAAAATTACTTATTTTTATTTGAAAGGCAGATTTACAGAGAGAAAGGAGAGACTGAGAACTCCTTTATCTGCTGGTTCTCTTTCCAAAAGGCTGCAAGGATCAGAGGAGCCAATCTAAAATCTCCCATGTGGGTTCGAGAGCCAAATGACTTGAGCTCTGTTCTGCGGCTGCCCCAGGCCTAAGCAGGGAGCGAGTTTGGAAGTGGAGCAGTCAGTTCTCAAATCAGCACCTATTTTGGATGCTGGCACCTCAGGTGGAAGCCCAACCTATTTTGCCAAGGCTTCAGCCCCATAGGGATTTTTAAAATTTGGGAGTCTATGCCATGGCACCTGCAATACTGGCATCACACATCAAAATTCCAGTTTGTGTCCTGGCTGCTTCACTTCTGATCCAGCTTCCTGTTAATACGTCTAGGAAGGCAGCAGAAGATGGCTTAAGTGCTTGGATCCCTGCTACCCACATGGGACACCTGGCTGGAATTACTGGCTCCTGGCTTTGACTCGGCCATATCCTGACAACTGTGGTCATTTGGGGTATGAACCAGCAGATGGAAAATTATCTCTCTGTCTGCTTTTCAAAAAAAAAAAAAAATAGAATCTTTTGGGAAAAAGATGTTTAAAAAAAAAGCTCCCTCCCTCCACACACAATTTCAGAGCCCAGGAAAGACCTCCTGCTCTAATTATAGGAAGACCAGGCAATGCGTTGGACTCAGGGGGGTTTGCCTGACATGGAGTTCCTCTTTATGGACTCATGCCATTACCACCTGATCTCTGCTTTCTTGTGGTTTTTGCTTTCTTATCCCGGTATCAGTTTCTATTTTCCCTTAACTTCTCTGGTCATGTGGGTGCAAGTGTACCTCACAGTTTTTCTCAGTGCTCTGGTGCCAGAACTGGCTTCTCCTAGCCTCGGTCATCAACTAGTTCCTCATTGTCATTTCTGGGAAGGAAATGGGTGGTAGCCAGTCCATCTTTTCCCAAACAGCAGTTCTTTCTTATCTGTGCTTTCACTTTACATAATTTCAGTTTCCCGTGTTTAACCACAGTCTGAAAATATTAAATGGAAAAGTTCCAGTAATATACAATACATATGTTTTTTTTAACGATTTATTTTTTTATTATTTTTTATTGGAAAGGCGGATACACAGAGAGGAGAGACAGAGAGGAAGATCTTCCGTCCGATGATTCACTCCCCAAGTGAGCGCAACGGCCAATACTATGCCGATCCGAAGCCAGGAGCCTCTTCCGGGTCTCCCATGCGGGTGCAGGGTCCCAAAGCTTTGGGCCGTCCTTGACTGCTTTCCCAGGCCACAGACAGGGAGCTGGATGGGAAGCGGGGCTGCTGGGATAGAACCGGCGCCCATATGGGATCCCGGGCATGCAAGGCAAGGACCTTTAACCACTGCGCCACCGCGCCGGGCCCCCAATACATATGTTTTAAATGTTATGGTGTCTGAGTAACTTAGTGAAATCTTGTACCATGCTGCTCCATCTCTTCTGGATGGGAATCATAGCTTTGTCCAATGTATCTATGCTATATACACTACTCACCTCTTAGTCCTTTAGCAGCTGTCTCAGTCATCAGTTTGATTGTTGTAGCATGCAGTGCCTAGGTTTGAGCAGCTCTTATTTACCTAATGAGGTGCAAAGTGTAAGAATTGTAATGTTGAGAATTCAGATATGCCAAAAGAAAAGCTACAAAGTGCTTTTCAGTGAAACAGTAAATTCTTGCTGCCTACCTGCACTGTGGGTGCTGGATCCATGAGCTCCAGGAGTGGGGTCCTAACAGGGGTCTGGCAGGGCCTGGGTTACCTGGCCTGGGTCCTTGGACCTGCCTGTATGGTGGGTGCCAGGCCCGGGAGCCCCAGAGGTGGTGGGTCTAGCTGATCTTGGATTGTCTGGCTGGGTTGGCCTACCTGCGAGGTAGGTGCTAGATCTGTGAACCTGAGGGGTGAGGGTCCAGCAGGGTTCAGGTCACCAGACCTGGGTCCATGAGCCTACCTGCATGGTGAGTATTTGGTCTATGAGCCCCAGAGTTGGGGGCCTAGTGGGGCCTGAGTCACCTGACCCATGGGCCCACCTGTGAGAACTGGTCTTCCTCAGTGTAATGGATGGATTGCTGGATGGCAGGCCATGGTACACTTAGAGGATGTGGCAGCCCATTGGGGCCTGCAGAAGACAGCTGGTATCATTGCAGAGAATGGAGAACAGAACATATGGACAATTACTCCAGCCAAACGATGACATCAAATATCTGGATGAATGGCAATGCTAAGGTTGACTGGTGTCAGCCAATGGACAGTGGAAGGGTTTCTTCATCCATAGATCAGCAAGACTGACAGCATTTCAGAATTATCGCATCCACCTGGGAAGAAAACTCAACAGCATGTGCCACATTGTGACCCTGGGTTGAATCCGCATCACCAAGTGCTGGGGTTGTTGAGACACTGGATATGGATTCTCCCCTTAATTCTTCCCTATCTCCAGAAATAGAAAAAAATAAATATGAAGTTGGGAAATAAGTATTACATCTACTTTTTCCTAACCCTGGATCCTTCCCACCATGATTAACTATGGAAACATCATCTAAAATAAAATTTTAAAAGAAACAGAAAGAAATTCAACAAAATTTGCTATGAGCTATAGTAAGAATGAATCTTCTATTTATGAAATTTTGGGGCCCGGCAGCGTGGCCTAGTGGCTAAAGTCCTTGCCTTGAATGCGCCGGGATCCCATATGGGCACCAGTTCTAATCCCAAGCTCCACTTCCTATCCAGCTTCCTGCTTGTGGCCTGGGAGAGCAGTCGAGGATGGTCCAAAGCCTTGGGACCTTGCATCCATGTGGGATACCCGGAAGAAGTTCCTGGATCCTGGCTTTGGATCGGCATAGCATCGGCCGTTGAGCTCACTTGGGGAGTGAATCATCGGACAGAAGATCTTCCTCTCTGTCTCTTCTCCTCTCTGTATATCTGACTTTGTAATAAAAATAAATAAATCTTAAAAAAAAAGAAATTATGAAAAAGAAAAAAATAAATTCTTGCTAGCTTTGCTGCCACACTTTAAACTGCACAGGTGTATGATAAGTGCTTAGTTCAGATGGGAAAGGCCTTAAATTACAGGGTTTGTACAGACGCATGGCTTCAGGAATCCATTGGTAGACTTGAAACATATGTTTGTGCATAACAGGTAACTCCTGGACTGCTGGCAATCTTGAGGGCTTTTTGCCTTTGGATACAGTTAGTTGTAACCTAGCAATACAGTGGTCCAAAACATGGTGGTCTTAAACAGTCTGTTGCTTAGGTTTAATGGGTTGGCTCCATGGTTGACATTCCTAATAAAAAAGCTGTAATTTTACAATTAAAACATTTTTCTAACTAAACTGATATTAAAGATTTTTTCACTTGGTTTGTTTAACAGGACTGAAGCCATATATATATGTGTGTGTGTGTGTGTGTGTGTGTGTGTGTATCTATATACATATCTTGAATATGAATAAAACAAATATCATAGAGCAAGCATCTCATTAGAAATTTACCTCTTTGTTGTGCCTTTTTTTGACCACTCAACATAAACAGTTGCCTCCAACCCCAACTGTCCATTGCTTGACATCACCATTCATATTGTGAAGTTGCACTATTTGCTTTATAGTTTATTGCCTCTCTTTGCCTCTATGTCTCAAGAAAGCTGCAGTGGCAAACACTCAGCTGATCGTATTCATTACTTCATTCCACAATACCTCAAACAATAATAGATACAAATAAATACTAGCTAAATAAATGAGTTTATAAATTGAGTCAATGGAGCTAGTGCAATGGTTCAACTGGTTAATCCTCCCCCTACAAGTGTGGCATCCCATATGAACATTAGTTCATGTTCCAGCTACTCTATCTCCCATCCAGCTCCCTGCTTAGGACCTGGGAAAGCAGTTGAGGATGGCCCAAAGCCTTGTGACCTTGTACCTGTTTAGGAGACCTGGATGAAAATCCTGGTTCCTGGCTTCAAATCAGCTCAGTTCTGGTCGTTGCGACCATTTGGGTGAGTGAACCAGTAGATGGAAGATCTCTTTTTCTGTCTTTCCTGTTTGCTGTAGATGTGACTTTCCAATATAAATAAATAAATAAGTAAATACATAAATAAAATGTATGTCCTTGTTCAGTTGAAAGATAGTCAGACATCCCTCTAGCCTAAGGGTCAGGAGCTGCTCTTGTTTATGAACTGGCTTCTGTTAGTGAGGTTTTACTTGACTTTATATTGTTTCTTGGCCTTACTTTGGCCCTACTTACATTTACCTTGCTGCTCAAGTAAAAAGTTTGGTAAATAAATTTCATTCTTACCATGAATAAATAAATAAACAAATACTCAAAAGGAAAAAATAAAAAGTTAACCCTAACCGGGATGTTCTGGCTATCTGAACCAATGATCCTCTTAAGACTGTAGGACTGTGCTGTCTACCTTTTGGCAGTTAAAGGACTGCTAAGACCTACCTCAAGAACATTTTTGTTTCCTTTTTAAGATACAGATTCATTTTGTCTTATAAATTGATTTTTCTATGCCATATTGAAATCTTGAATCGAGATTTTTAGAATATCTATAGTGTTATGATTGGCACAATGTAACTATGATAGGCAAATAGGAACATCCCTCTTAGCTTCAGGCCCTCTCCTGTCTCCACGTCTGTCATCAAACCAATGGTTTTATACCCTGATTTTCCTTCTGAGTGTGGTTTTTTTCTTGCTTGAGGAAGTTATAGAGAAACAGAATTTAGTTTTTGTTTGTTGATGTCTTGTTTTCTTTTGGTCTAGATCATGCTTTGATTAAATTTTACAGGCTTCAACAGTTGTACTTGAATTATTAGCCACAGAGAAAATGGAGTTGCTACTTTTGTAGATTAGTTCTGTTTTTAAATCCTTTGATGTGCATTTGTGATCATTTCAGGGCTTCAACAAATGCCCTGGTGGGTTTATACCCTCCCCCAGCTGTGCTCTATCCCTTGCTGCCTTACTCTGCGCCCCTGGAGTAAGGGGCATTTCCCTAGACATGGCTTTCTGGAGCTCTTTCGTCCTGTAACTTCCTAGTGGAACGCATCAACACAAGGTAAGGGAGTGAAAAGAACACAAGAGTTGGGTGGTTCCTTACTGTGTGTCCTCCATGCCTTTGATATTGTCTTGATACTTTTTTTTTTTTTTATCCCTGAAGAGCATCAGTCTGATAGTGCTAGTTTGACTTTCACTGTTCCCCTTCCTTGGACTTAAGGTCAAACTTAGGGTGATATTAGCTTCCCATTGTTGCTAGTCCTTGTATTCCTCAGTGTGGTAGATTGCATTTTTCAAAAACGAACGCTGCTATACATATCATCTTACATGGCTGTTTCAGAACCTTGCCGTACCAAGAAATAATGTCTACATACCCTTCTCTTAAACCCAGGTTAGTGTTTATGTCTGCCTTGACAAATAAAACACAATAGGAAACAAATACACTTCCCAGATCAGGTCATAAAGGGAAATGCCTTGGTCTTGCTTTAGTACATCTTCCCAAAAGTTCGTGCATTGAAAACCTAATCCCTAAATTTAATATATTAGTGGCATTTGGATATGAGTCTTTGGGGCTGGAAGAGCTCATGAGGTGTTAGTAACTTCAAACGAAGAGAAGCAAAGAGAAAGAACATTGGCGCAATTTCTGTGTCTCTGTGGGATGCCCTCAGCATGTCATCATGCAACAGGATGGCATCATTCTCTTAGACTTTTAGAATTTATTTATTTTCTTATTGGAAAAGCAGATCAGATTTATAGAGAGAACTTGAGACAGAGAGAAAGATCTTCTATTTACTGGTTCACTCCCCAAGCGGCTGCAATGGCTGGGGCTGAGCCAATCCAAGCCAGGAGCCTCTTCTTGGTCTCCCACACGGGTGTAGGATTCCAAGACTTGGGCCTGGGCTGTCCTTGACTGCTTTCCCAGGCCACAAGCAGGGGGCTGCATGGGAAGTGCAGCAGCTGGGATATGAACTGGTTCCCCTATGGGATCCCAGCAGTTGCAAGGCAGGGATTTAGCCACTAGGCTATTGCACCGTGCCCAAACTTTCCTCACTTTCCTCTGCTTTTCTTTCCTCTTGTTTTTCCTTCTTTTAATCTTGCTTTTCTTGAAACATGTGTTTTGTTTTGTTTATGTTTTTTTTGAGCCTGGACCCTAAAGTAAAGCATGGCTGCCATGGTGGAGAGATCATGTGATAGAGGCCCTTGCTCAGGAACCCTAGTTGTCCTGACACCTAGCTGGTTGAATTTCCCCCACCAGGTACAGACATGTGAATGGCTGACTACCAGATGATTCAATCAGACCACAGCTGCATGAAACATCCTGATGAGAACCTGCTAGCCGAGCCCATCCAACCTCCGGAGCCACGAGGAAAAATAAGAAAATGACTACTGTACCACTGAGTTGGTTAGCTTGCTATAGATAACCGACACCCTCAAGAAGTCTTGCTAGTTCTTTGACTTTACCCACATCTCTCCAAATTCCTAGCTGAACCTGTCTTCTATTTTCATAGGCGATTCACTGACATGCTGAGAAATGTCACCAGGTGGTATAATAAACTTCAGTGACAATGGAAAAGGACCACAGTTATCCTGGGGTGAAACTTACTCCTTTACAGAGGAGGAAACTGAAGACTAAAATGAGTCAAAAATCAAATAGAACTTGATATGTAGAGAACTGGGGTCTGATCTAGTGCAAAGATTATCTAAGGGTGCACAGCTCCTTGGGCGTGGAATTAAAATCCAAATTCCATTCATAGTGTTCCTTTCCTTAGAGCTTCGTGATTGCAGATTATCTTGCGAATATGTTTTGCAAGTTAGCTTGTGTCTTGATGCAGACTTTTAGCCCACCAATCCCCTGCCTCTTTGCTACCATTAGAGCCCTGCTATTTTTTTTCTAAGTGGAATACATGCTAGCATGTTTGTTCCTGAATGTCCTGGCTCCAAAACTGAGCAGTATGCTGTGGTCTGAAAAGATTTTGGCTTCTGAACTGATGCAGATCTCAAAGTCATAAATTAATGCTACCAAGAGGGCAGAGACTTCATCTAACTATAATGTTAAGGACATGAGCCTGTTGGGAGGTCCTTGAGGCATGCCTGACAAAGTAGTTCTTAACAAGCAGTTGGTTATGAAAGCTTGGTTCTGGCCCAGCCACTCCTCCTCTACTTCCTGACTCATGATGGGATCTTTCCTCCACACATGTTCAACCACTGTCACCCCAGACAGATGTCCAATCAACAGGATCATCCCAACTTGGACTTAAACCTCCAGAACTTTGAGACCAAATAACTTTTTCTCTTTACAAATTTAGCTTCTCTTAGGTATTTTGCTTCAGTAACAAAGCACATTGTTACTACACTGTTTCTGATAAGGACAGGCATTTTCATTTGAAGAGTGGCAGGAATATCTAACTGACCATTGCTAGGCTTGTCTCTCATCCTACACTTTGACCTTGAATTTGCTGTCTCCTTGACAGCCTATCTCATCTTTGAGGCCCAGGAGACAAGCAGAAAGTTATGCATACTTCACTTGATGTTGAAGCCAGAACATTATCTTAGATGTGTCTAGACACCAACTCAAGACTTTTTAACAAAAAGGATTCAATAATTTCCTTCATTAATTCAATAATTTCCTTCATTTATTCTTTTATTATAGTGGAGTATGATAGTTCGTGTGTGTGTGTATGTGTGCATGTGTGTGTTTATCTGTTTACCACATGTGTTATTTGCTGATTAACCAACCCATGCTAAAATAATAGTTGATATTTTATTTTTAAATATAATTACATTTCAAGAAGTGCCTCCTAAAGAGATAATGTTTAAAAAGGCAATGTATGAATGTGGAAGTATGATGAGATTTCTGGTAGTACATTAGGTCTCTTTTCACCTTTAGAAGACCACAACCCATCTCAAATCAGCAGGAAAGAACATTTATGGTTTGAACTGAGATGTTGAAAGACTGTCATCAAGAATGTATGTCTTTCAGTGTCTCCAGCATACGTTCATTACCACTGGCTTCAGTCTTGGGTGGGCCCCCCAAGCAGGATGGAAGAATGACCAGTAATTCCAGACAGCATCACTCCAGTGGGGAACTAACATCTCTTTCCTTGCAGTTCCTGAACAAAAACCAAGAATGGCTTCCATTGCCACTCCCCATTGTGGCTATGGAGACTATAATCTATCAGTTAGTCAGGGTGGGGCTATGAGCCTATTCCTGACACAGAAAGAACTGACAGTAGGAGCAGAAGGTTTCCAAGAGGAAAACTGGATTCCTTTAGATAGGAATGGAAGCTGCATAAACATAAACAACAATGTCTATTAATTATTGTCAAGATAAGCATGGCTCTCAAGCCCATGGTGTCTGACACATTCCATGATCTGATCTTTGCTGACTCACCCAGCCACACCTCTTACTTCTTAGTATTTAATAGCAGTAGGGAGGCTACTAACAGTTTCCCCTAGGCTATCATGTTTTTTGGTCACTTTCTGGTAGTAGTGTATCATTATGGCCAGTTTACCAACTGTCTCTTGAGGGGAAGAAATAAAAACAAAAGCCTAGATAGTGATTGCTAATTCCTGTTTTATAAATGCTGTTACTGTGACTGATTTAAAAATATTGACATGCCAGTGGAACAAGGGAGGACAAGGACTTGCTCATCTCTTCCAGCCAGCGCAGGCAGATGCCAGCACACTATTGCTGTCAGGTCTTCAAACTTCCTGTTGCTGCCGCCTAAAACAATCTCCTTGATTACCCTCCACTTGCCCACAAACACTTCAGCTTATTTCTTACATTTCTTCAGTCCATAGCCCAGCTGTTTTCATCTCTCCTGAAAGCACTGCTCCTGTTTCCAAGTCCCCTGCATTTATTTGCCTCAAGTAGAGACACTCATGAGCATCTCTCATTAGATGACAAATGCTAGTGTCTGTACACTTGGCATAGTACCTGGCACACAGTAAGCACTCGTGTCTATCAAGTGAGCACATGTACTTGTGACTCATGAAATCTCTTCATGTGGCAGCTGTCCACATGACCTGGTGTGAGACCAGGCAGCAAGCATTTACTAAAGATCTAATAATGCTGCTTGGAAATGACTTTGCAATAATAGACTTGTTGCTCATTTTCACTTCAGTTGGATGTTGGTGCCCAGGTGATCAGTCCTTCACTTTTTGGCCACATCCCTGCTTTTGCTTCACTACCTGTGAATCCCCAGGCATTCGTTCGTTAGTAAATAAGAAACTCATACAGCAATGGATGGTGTCTGTGTAAACACAGCGCACAGCTGATTCTGTGAGAAATGCTCATCAGAAGGACAGCAAAGCCATTGGGACGGTGTGACCAGGCAGGGGATGCTGGGGTCGTCAGGAGAGTCAGTGAAATGGAAGTAAGGAGCATTGAGGAGGAAGACAGAGAGATATTCATTTATTCCCAACATTTTTTTTCTGAATTTGGAGAGTGAACATTTGAAGGTTGATATAATTCTTTATCTTTTTTTCTTGGAAATTATAGAATAATAGATCAATCTGATTTTGAGAAGAAAAACAAAACAAAATAAAATCAGCCATTGACAATGACCAGCATCTCACAAATGGCATCAGCTTCCACTTATACAGGAAAAAAACAGTAGAGTTTTTCTGCCTCCTGGCTACCCCAGAAAGATACCCAGATGGACTTGTCCCTGTCTTCCCTTGTGCCTGCACCCACAGGGACAGTTAGGATGGGCATGCATGCATCAGAGCACATTCCTGTGCACAATGGCTCTGCTAGCAATACAGACAAGAGACAGCTACTGCCTTGAGAGTTGACCCTGTTATACAGGTTCTCTGTTGAAAGGAAAGGGAACAATTACTTCCTGAGCCTTAATATGCTTCACTGCATCATTGTCATTGGAGGGCTTTCTTTTCTCAGCTTCACTGACAACTCGCAACTCTCTGACAGTTTCTAAAGCAAATGTACATGTGAACAAATACTTTCAGAGCGCTATCACAGATGAGCTACACAGTTAGATGGAGACAGAAAACAGAAGTCTTGAATGTGGTCTTTAAAAACTGTCCAGCCCAAAGAAGTAGCTCTTTACTTCAAGCGTCTTATGATGTCACAACACTTTTTTTTTGAAAAATTATTTATTTGAAAGGCAGAGAGAGTGTGTGTGGCAGAGACAGACTTTCCATTCATTGGTTTACTCCCCCAGTGGATGCACAGCCAGGGCCGGGCCAGCTAAAGCCAGGAGCTAGGAGCTTCATTTAAGTCTCCCATTTGGGTTCTAGGGACTCAAGCACTGAACATCTTCTACTTCTTTCCCACAGGCATTAGCAGGGAGCTGGATTAGGAGTAGAGCAGCTAAGATTCAAACTAGCACCCATATGTGATGTCAGCATTGCTGGTTGTGACTTAACTTACTGTACCAGCACATGCTCCCATTCCTTAATGTTGAATGAAAAACTTCAGTTGTCCAGGGAGAAGATCCACAGCTTTAACTGCTATGTAAAAAAGTTCCAAAGCCCTCAATCTCAACAGATGGCCCAATGCTTGATAGCTTTAGGTTACAGTAAGGAAATCACTGTGGTCTTCCAACAGCCTAGGGTAGTGGTCACAGCTCATAGGGGATGCCCTGAAGGATGAACAGGTAAACTTGGCCTCAGATGAGTGAAGTTCATTTTTTAATGAATCAATTAGTTTGAGAGGCAGGAAGAAAGGGTTCACTTTCCAAATCCCCACAACAGTTGTGATTGTGCCATAGCCAAAGCTGGAGCCAGGAATGCAATCCAAGTCTTCCACCTGAAAGCCAATTATCCGAGCCATCATCTGCTGTGTTAGCAGCAAGCTGAGTCTGGACATAGAACCAAAACCTGAACCCAGGTACTCTGATGTGGGACATGAGCAGCTTAACCCTTAAACTGAATGCCTGCTCACAGTCAGGTAAAGTTTCAATTCAGGCTGCCACTGAGGCACTGGGAGACTTGAGCAATTTATATAACTTCTCTGACCTCGGTGGACTTCATTTGTTTCAAGAATTAAATCAATAATACACATGGTATCTGAAAGGTTGGGCTACATGAAATGAAATATTTTTTTTAGTTTTTAAATTTTATTATTTATTTGAAGGGGACACACACACACACACGAGAGAGAGAGAGAGAGAGAGAGAGAGAGAGAGAAAGAGAGAAAGCTCTTATCTGTTGACCCACTCTCCAGATTGCTTCAGTGGCTCCCAGGAATCAATGGGTGTTGCAGTCCAGCCTAGTTCTGCCCAGCACACACTCGACCCTCACATAAACCAGTGGGAGCTGCAGCCTAGTCAGAGCAACCCACAACAACCCCCACCAGGCCCGCACCCTACCGTGGTTTGCCAGTATGTGTAGCAGTAGTCCAGTCTGTCCCATATCCCATTTGGCTCTCGTACATGTTGATGGGTATTGAAGCTTAGTTCCATCCAACCAGGCTCAACTATCCAGGCCTCACAGATGTTGTTGAGTGCCTCTCCAGACAAAGATGGACTTATAATGAAACTGTTTACTGTATCTTGGCAATAGAATGCTGGACTCTCTGCCACTTTCCATGCCCACAATGATGGACATATGGCTGTATATGAAGAACTATACTTTAGTAATGATATAGAAGAACTAGGCGAGGGATAATTGAAGAGGGGATAAGGGAAATCCCAGAAGCCTATGGAACTATATCATAAAACCTACTACTAATAAATTTTTAAAAGATTAAAAAAAGATGGGATAGGGCCCAATGACATGGCCTAGCGACTAAAGTCCTCGCCTTGAACGTGCCCAGATCCCATATGGGCTCCAGTTCTAATCCCAGCAGCCCCGCTTTCCATCTAGCTCCCTGCTTGTGGCCTGGGAAAGCAGTCAAGAACAGCCCAAAGCTTTGGGATCCTGCACCCGTGTGAAATACCCAGAAGAAGTTCCTGGATCCTGGCTTCGGATCGGCATAGCATCGGCTGTTGCACTCACTTGGGGAGTGAATCATCGGATGGAAGATCTTTCTCTGTCTCTCCTCCTCTCTGTATATCTGACTTTCCAATAAAAATAAATAAATCTTTTTAAAAAAAGATGGGATAAAAAAGTCTCAATGACAAAACAATATGGAGAAGTGACTGTTTTACCTGGGTTAAGACATTGCCTGGCACATGTGCCATCCATTTCAGAACACCTAGATTTGATTCCGACCTCTGCTCCTGACTCCAGCTTCCTCCTAATGTAGACTTGGACGGTGTAATAGCTGATTGCTCAAGCGATTGGATTCTGCTCCAACTCAGTAGACCTGAACAGAATTCCTAGCTTCCAACTTTGGCTTGGCTCAGCTCTAGTCACTGTGGTTATTTGGGGGAATGAGCCAGTGGATGGTAGTTTTCTCTCTCCATCTATTGCTTTTTCTCAAAAAGAAACAAAATAATAAAACATAATAAAAAATAACAGGAAAAAGGAGAGAGCATTAATAGAGCAAAACAGAAATCAGCCCAGCTGCTGCCCTGTGTGGGACAGAACTGTATGAATAAATACAGGGCAGCTTCTAGATGTCACATTGATTGGTGGATGCTCTTGGTAGTTTAGTATGAGTAGTACAGCATTGGAACAATATTGGGACAGGTATAGTAACTTCCTTGCAGTGTCTGGGACAGTCGTAGAGCCCCCACAAAGAAACACTTGGCTAGACAGAGAAGGCATGTGGATCAGCACACATTTCCAGTGCATGCCCTAACCCATTAGCGCTGAATGTTAACCTCTGCAGCCTCAGAAAGCCCAGATGCCAAAGTGCCTATTTATGTCATCTTCCCTTTGATAAGATAAAAGGAACACAATGCGGATGTCAGGGCAACCAAGCTGAGGCAGGCTTCCTTGCTGGAACTGGCTCTTTCCAAAAAGGCAGACTAGTGATCTGGGCACACAGCAGGTGGGCCCTGGTGCTGTGGCTTGGGACAGCCCTGACTATGAAGGCTGCAACTGTGGAGTCCAGGCCTTGCTCTGCCTGTCATTTCTTGTATTGGTTTCCTGTGGTGCTGGGATTTGTTCCCCAAAGTTGGAAGGTACCATGGCTAGTTCCAAAGGGACTTCAGAAGATTGCTTTTGTCAGAGGGTACCAAATCCTTGGAGGTAGAGCCTGCCATGATGGTGGTAGCTACAATGACAGCAGTAAAAATGTATCATTCTAGAAGGTCTGTCTAACTTAGCATGCTTGAATGTGAGAAGCATGAGGGGTGAATAGGAATTAGTTGAGCAAATAGCAACAAGGGAGAAATGGAGAGCAAGAGATTCTGGACTGAAGGGTAGAAAAAGGAAGGGGGAGGGAAACAGAAGGAAGGGGTTTGACCCTGACTGAAAAGCCACACAGGGAGATGATTGCAAGATCTTCTGACCACAGTCAACTCTGAGTAAGATGTGTCCTTTTAGGAGCTAGATTGAGCCTGTGTGCTTCCCAGCCAATGCAGTGCACTGTTAGGAGATGCAGGAAACCTTGCAGGGTGTAACATAAGGGAACTGATTTGCATGTGTGTCTCACAGAACTATTCTTACTCCCTTTCAGTCATAGCATTTCTTTTCTGTTTCCTCCTCATTTTCTTGACATCCAAATGCTGGAGAGCCTCTTCTTGTCATCTTTATGTACACATAGTGCCTTGGTGAGTCTATCCCAATTTGAATTTGTAAATGTCACCTATTTACAGAAAACTCCCAACTTTATCTAATACAGACATCTCTAAACTCAAGTCTTTCCTATTCAACTGTACACTCAAAATTTCTACTTTGGGGCCCGGTGCGGTGGCGCAGTGGTTGAGGTTCTTGCCTTGCAAGCCCAGAATCCCATATGGGCGCCAGTTCTAATCCCGGCAGCCCCGCTTCCCATCCAGCTCCCTGCCTGTGGCCTGGGGAAGCAGTCGAGGATGGCCCAATGCTTTGGGACCCTGCACCCACGTGGGAGACCCGGAAGAAGTTCCTGGCTTTGGATTGGCATAGCATCAGCCGTTGCAGCTCACTTGGGGAGTGAATCATCAGACGGAAGATCTTCTTCTCTGTCTCTCCTCTCTGTATATCCACCTTTCCAATAAAAAAAATAAATAAAAATAAATCTTTAAAAAAAAATTTCTACTTTGGGGCCCAAAGTGATGGCTCAGTGGCTAAAGTACTGAGATCCCATTTGGGTACGAGTTTGTGTTCCAGCTGCTCCACTTCCCATCGAACTCCCTGCTTGTGGCCTTGGAAAGCAGCAGAGGATGGCTCAAGATTTTGGGACCCTGCACTCATTTGGGAGGTCCAAAAGGAGTTCCTGGATTCAGATCAGCTCAGCTGTGGTCATTATGGCCACTTGGGGAATGAACCAGTGGAGAGAAGATCTTTCTGTTTCTCCTTTCTGTAAATCTGCCTTTCCAATAAAAACAAACATATCTTTAATTTTTTCTACTTTGAAGTCCATTAGACATTTTAGATTGAACATACCTAAGATTGTATTAATCTTCCATGTTAAACTTGCTTCTACTCCTGTGTTCCCCATCTCAGTAAATGATGCTCTATTCATTTATCATTAGATGATTTAGATGACAGGATTCTGAACTGGAACCAATCCTGTGATGGTATAAGACTGCAAGGAGGGTCTGGGAGAGACAGAGTATCTCTGTGCGGGTCAGGGGACCCACTGTAGCAGTGATCCTCCAACGTGACCATCATGATCTCTGTCCCCTGGTAATTCCTACTCTTGTTTGTTTTTTTCTCACAATTGAATATGGCTGTCTGCATAACTAGTAGTATTTGCATAATAATAGAAACGATGGCATGTGAATCTGAGACCAGCTCTTACAGGATGTAGCTATTCCCACCTTGGTGGTTTTGGAGAGTTTGCTCTGAGGAAAGGCAGCTGTCACTGCCCAGAGATTCTTAGTCTGCCTTGTGCTCACATGACCAGGAAGTGAGGCCCTTGCTAACAACCAGCACCAGCTAACTAGGGTGAGATCTCCCATTCCCAGGCAAACTTTTAGGTGAGCATAGTCCTGGCGTATATCTGGACTGCAGCCCCTTGACTGAACCATCCTCTTAAGTCACTTCTGAATTCATGACCCACAGAAAATGTATGTGACAGTACACATTTATTGTTTTTAAGCTGCTGAGATTGTGGGTAACTTGTTTATGAAGAAATAGAGAATTAATACCCTTAGTTGTACACTTTAGTTGTACACTGAACACCTCTTCTCCCTGCCCCCCTCAGATTCTGTGTGTAAGCCATCAGAAAATCGTATTGGTCCTGTCTTGAACCTTATCCAGCAGCCACACACCTTTTCCCACCTCCACTGTTATCACTTGGACCATGATCTCACAAGAGAATCTTGATAGCCAACCTCCTTTCTGCTCTTCCTGCTGCCCTTTCTGCTTTACCTCAGTCTTAAAGGAACATTTGTGATTCCAATAAGTCATTTGTTAGATCCCGTCACTGTCCTGCCCAAAATGCTACAATCTGCTCATGTCACTCCTTTGATGAAAGGCCAGATCCTGACCGTGGCACTATACGGTACCAGCTTTCCCCTCCCCTCCTGAGCGCATGCCACTCTGATCTCACCAACTATTCTCTTCTCCCACACTTGCTTCTTTATCTTTGTTTAAATTTGCCCCCATTCCTGCCATCCTTAACATTCATCTCCATCTGACACTGTTTAGGGCCAGGTCGTTGGGGCCTCACATAACCCTTCTCTCTGATAGGCAATTTTACTCCAGAGTTAGTAGGTTAGCAAGGTTTTGATCAGATCTGTATCATAAAGACTTTACTAGCCCAATATTCCTTCCTCTTTGCTTTTATTATTGATGAGTATATTCCCCAATACTCTTCAGTACTTCTAATTCTATCCCAGTGACTGTTTCCCCAGAGGCTAAAGCTAACAGAATTATTGCTGTAAGCCCTTTATATACATTAATTAACTGGAATGCTTGGCTCTCCCCACCCTTTTGTTTCTGCTGATAGAAATTTCACAATTTTTTATAACTAAAGTCTCTTGAGAATCAACTAAGTGTCCTAAACTCTACTCATATGAGCAACATCACTGTAGGTTGTTAGCCTTAAATCATGCCAAAATTCCCTGGTTTTTTCCTTTTCTGAAATTAAACAATGGTGAAGATATAGAACCTGATGAATATACTGAAATCACCAAATTGTGCATTTTAAAATGCTTAATTTCAAAGAATGTGATTTATAGTTTTATCATTAAGAATTTAAAAAACAAACAAAAGAAGTTGTCAATAAACTTGGGAACAGATGTCAAGCTCACTAGTAATCCCAGACGGATGAAAACAACAAAAGATTCATTTCACCATCGTGTGATTAGCAAAGATATAATGTTCATGATACACAACCTTTCATGGTTGTAGAGAAACTGTTAAATCCAGTTAGGGGAAACCTGATGTACTGTGTTTATGCCTCTGAAAAACAACCTCTCTTCCAGGAATTCATCCTATGCGTCTACCTGTTCATCAGTGTCAAAGACAAACGTTCAAAGCTCTTGACAGTAATGCTGTATTAGGAGTATGAAAACTGGAAACAATTTAATTGTATAGTCACACAATGCAGAGTCAAGCCACTGCTGAAACAGTAAGGTAGGTTTATGTGAAGATATGCCCACAACACATCATAATACAGTTATAACAATTACATGTATAATAGCTATAAAAATAAATTCCATATGTGTTATGGCATAAAATAGCATGCATATAAAGTATAATCATAACCTTTCTAAAAAATAAGCTGGATTTAGTGCAAAAATTTTGAAATCGATGCAAAGTTTTATCATTTTCTTCTTTTAAAGATCTCTTATAAAGTTCAGATTTTTTTTTGCACCAAAGTGAATGTATCATTCAATTCTATTTTTCACAAATGTTTTGAAGTACATTCAACTATACTTTAAATAGATCTTATTTTGTCCAAAGTATGTGTATGTGTGCATCAAGATGTAAAGATAAAGATTAGAGAAGCACAGGCTGAAATGTTAGCATGACTGGTAGGGATGTAGACAGAATGAGATTTGGGGAATTTTTTAGTTTGTATTTATTTTCACTATTTACAGTGTTTAAATTACTGTTTAAATTTTCTGGAAAAAGTATCTAACCACTTTTACTAAAAATATCTTACCAGCTCAAAATATATATGTAAATGAGGGAATATATGTAAATATTTTATACAAAATTTTAAGGATTTATTTACTGATTTGAAATGCAGAGAGAGAGAGTATGCTTCATCACCGGTTCACTCCATCATTGGTTCACTCCACACACTCAATGTGCACAGTAACCTGGGCTAGGCCAAACTGAAGCCAAGCACTCAGAATTATATTGAGTCTCTCACATGGGTGCAGGGGCCCAAGTGCTTGAGTATCTCCCGCTGCTTTCCCAGAGACATTAGCAAGGAACTGGATTAGAAGTGAAACAGCTGAGATTCAAACTGGTTCACAGATGGGATACTGGTGATGCAGGCACTGGCTTAATTTTCTGGACCACAACATCGTCACAGGAATGTTTTGAAATATTTTAAAGAGACTCCATCAGAGAGGAAAGTAAGATTTCTTAGACTCCACTATTGAACGTATCCTGGAAATGTTTTTATTTCTGTTGGCAAGGTGGTTTTTGTTGGTGGTGGTTATTTATTTTAATTAATACATGTACTTATTGGGAGAAAGAGAGAGAGGACAAGGAAAGGATGGTGTTGAAGGTGCAGCCAGTACTAAAATCTTCACTCTGATATGGATGCTAGAGTAATAAGAAGTACCTTAACTCACTGAGCCACTCTCCTGGTCCCCAAACCTTTTTATTTGGTACTACTTTGTAATTGTCTATCGTGAGTTAATTAATTAGTTAATTATTTTAATTCTGTATCATGTAGTTAGAAAAATTTACATCTTGATGCAAGCGGTATAATGGGCAAATTTGTTGCTTGTAACTCTGACATCCCATATGAAAACAGGGAAAACAGACAGGAGATGCATCTAGCCATTAGTACACTAGTTAAGGCAGCCATATTCCGTATTGGAGTGCCTGGGTTTGAGTCCCAGCTCTGCTGTTGATTCCAGCTTCCTGTTAATCTCGGAGGTAGCAGGTGAAGAACCAAGCGGTTGGATCCCTGTTACACATATGGGAGACTTAGACTGAGCTCCAAGCTCTGGCTTTGGCTTAGCCCAGAGCTAGCTTTGTGGTTATTTAGAAAATAAACAAGCAGATGGGGAAACCCTCCCCAAATCTCAACTAAATAAACAATAAAAATAATTTTAAAATAAAATATGCAGACACATGAAATTTGTTAATGAGATTTTAAATTGTTCTTTTCCTGCTTCTCACATCCCACCTGTGCAATATAGATAGAAATGCAGAAACTGGAAGACCAGAGGAGAGTGACAAAACAAATGGAAAATGGCAGGCAGGTTTCATCTAGTCCTAACCCTTGAAGAATAGGAGAAGGTCCTCTGCTGCCAAGCATTCAGTTTTTTGTCCTTCAGTCACACTAAACTACATAAAAATAAGGAAATGAAGCCAAGCATGATCCAGCCTATTTTAATATTTAGCTAACTAATACCAGGAGGTTACTATTTACAATTGTCACACTTTTCAAATACCTCAGCTGGTGACCAACATGGCTATCACGCAAGTGGTCCAAAGCTTTCTCAAAGCTGCCAAACAGGAGGTTTCAGGCCAGGACTTGCTGACACTTGAAATTCTCACATGGGTCTGATTTCTGTTCAGTTCACGGGAAATGCAGGCATCACACATCGAGAAAGACAGGGAGCCATGTGAAATTCTCTGTAACACCTGGTGCCAGGCAGGTTGAGGCTGGCAGTCCTGTCAAACCACCCTTGACAGGTTTGTGATAGCATCTTTTGTTGGCCCTTATGTTATTTACTGGCAAATTTCAAGCAACTCCAGCATTGATGAATATAAAACAGCCACTGGGACAATTGTACCACTACTACCAATTCCACCCCTTCCCCGAGAACACAAACTTCGATTGGCAGGGGTGTTAACTCACTGTATGGTCACAATTCAGAGGATCATAATAGCATTTTGAAACAAAATTATTTATGAGAAAATTAAAAATTAGAGTTTAATGGAAAATGCAAGAAATGTTTTATAAAAATTATATAAGCAAGGACACTTCAGAAAATTTGTGGAAGATGGAATTAAAAGATAAGTTTATTTAGGTACAAACATTTTTGAAATTCATATGTAGATTTTTTCCATAATATGGACTGTCGACACAGTTTTTTTTAAAGATCCTATATACATGTAAGTGTGTTAAGGTATGTTCTATTTTTAAGGATTTATTTATTTGAAAGGTAGAGTTTCAGAGAGAGAAAAAGATCATCTATCTGCTGGCTTACTCTCCAAATGGCTGCTAAGGCGGACAGGAGGAGGCTTGTATCCCAACCCTGAAGACTCCCAGATCCTCACCAAGGACTATCAGTACGAGCACCAAGGACTACCAAGTGCCAAGGAGACCACGGGGAATTGGAGTGCCTCCGGAGGCTGAGAACTCTGAGGTCACCCACCCCCATTTGGATCTACCACATGGGATGGAAGAAGTCCAAATCCTTCCTCACAGGATTCAAGAGCATCAGAATGACAGCCAAGAGCCCTGAGACGTCCGCAGAAACAGAACAGTAAACTTCCTTCGGGACTATGGAGGGGAGCTTTCTCTGGTCCTTGCCTGGTTCTGACTTTGGGTCCCCACCCTCTCTTGTAATGACCATCAGGATTGCTCCAGAAACCCCGCAAAACAAATAACCAACCAACCAAACAAAAAATCTAGAATAGATAGACAGAGAACAACAAGGAAAGCCTAGAAACAGACAGGAAACAGCAGGGAGGCACTTATAACTCACTGGATGGGACACAAAGATTAGTTACTCCTCACTAAGTTATTGAAGATTTCTCTGCACACCCCTCCTAAAACTGTTCACCTAAACTGTTGACATATGTCTTCTTAGAGCTATAGAGTTAGACTACCCGAAAAACAGCCAGGTTCAGCAAAATTATGTTTCAACGCTATAAACTGCTAAATACTAAAATTAAAATAGACATGAGACAGCTGAATAGTAATCAGTAGCCATTTTAAGGTGTATAGAACCTGGTTGTATATAAACTAATAATTGAAATGTCAATGTAGATGTCACAGGATGTGGTTCACAACTTGCATTCTTTTTCTTTTTTTTTCTCTCTTTTAACACATTGGTTACTCAATACCATGTCAACTAATTCCATAACGTTACAAATTGTTACTGAAGTAATGTCGGGCTTTTAATTGATCAGGATGATACTCTGCCGGCTCTACCTTCAGACCAGAGATGGCCTCCCCAAGAAACCGTTGAACTTATCGGGACAATAAGATGCTGGACTTTAGGCTTGGTAGATGCTTGCAATGAAAGAATCTCAACTGAACTTGAACTGTGGTAATGCAACAAGGTGGAGGAAACCACCATGGGGTTTTTGGGGAGGGGTGTGGAGGTATTCTAGTGCCTATAAAACTGTGACACATAATGCAATGTAATCAATAAAACAAACAAACAAACAAATGGCTGCTAGGCCAGACTGAAGCTAGGAGCTAGAGTCTTCTCCAGCCTCCCATGTACTTGCAGGCATGCAAGCACTCAGACCATCCTCCATTTCTTTGCTTATTTATTTATTTTTTAAGATTTATTTATTTTTATTGGAAAGGCAGATATACTGAGAGAAGCAGAGACAGAGAAGAAGATCTTCTGCCTGTTGGTTCATGGCCCAAGAGGCTGCAATGACCAGAGCAGAGCCAATCTGAAGCCAGGAGCCAGAAGCTTCCTCTGGATCTCTCACGTGGGTGCAGGGTCCCGAGGCTTTGAGCCTTCCTTGACTGCTTTCCCAGGCCACAAGCAGGAATCTGTATGAGAAGTGGGTCACTGGGACATGAATTAATTGGCATCCATATGAGGTCCCAGTGCATGCAAGGCAAGGACTTTAGCCACTAGGCTATTGTGCTGGACCCCCTTCAATACTTTCTTAGATGTATAGGGAGAGGAGTTAATTGTGTGTGCAGTTAGGGTATTCTGGGTCCCTGAGTCATCATTTTTTCCCTCACATATAAAAGGGTATTTTCCCCACCATGTCTTGGATTTACCAGAGCACGCTTCTCCCGAGACAAGTGCATATTAACGTATCAAGAACATGCTTCCCCAAGAGACAAGGGTTACATTAATACACCAATTCCCCACTTGAAGTGTCAGCCTGATTCTGTCTCTGGCCGTTGCCAAAGGGGAGGACCTCAGACTGGCCTCTTTATCATTAGAAAGGGAGGGAGGAAGTTGGCTAGTGACAGCTTTCTGGCCTTTTGTCCCAGGCCAGGTACTATGGAAACTAGGAATTCTCCTTTGTTTATGGAGAAACATCTTTGAGGTGAAAAGATGCTTTCCCTACCATTAATACGGCTTTTTCTTTTCCACTTTCCTCCTTCTGCCACTATGGCAGGAAGTACGGGTCTTCCTATCTCAACCCCCTCCCGCTACTAGTTCAGGAGCTCCTTTTCTCAGCTTTTCTAATAAATCTTGCTTTCATGTCTGCATGAAAAATTCTTCTTTCCTGCGAGACAAGAATTGAGGTTACTGCCTGATAGCTACCCAGGGCACTGGAGGCGAGGGGCTGGATCGGCATGTCTCCCAGGTTTCAGCCCAGAACAGGAGGGGCCACAGGAGCCAGTTACGTCACCGGCCTGGTGGGATTCCAGCTGACCAATAGCACACCTGAATGGACATTCCTTACATAATTGGGGCATAGACAGCCCCTTTGCCAGCCCATGTATCTAGAGGAGTATAAAACTCCCCAACAGGTATCTCAGGTGCTCTTTTTGCCTCCATCTTCCTTCTGCTCTGCGTGAAGGGGGCCCAGGAACAGATTTTCCTATAAAGCTTTTATTACAGCTATGGATAACTTGCTGATATTATTCCACCAGTGGGTGGGCAGTTGGCGGTCATCATCTATCACTGCCGTATCTGTATTCTGGGTTGAAAACTCTACAACAATATCAGCAGGGAGTGGGATCAGAAGTGCAGCAGCCAGGACATACACCAGCACTATTTATTTTTTAAGGGAGAGGAAGCAAGAGAGCTTCCATCTGCTGATTCTCTCCTTTACTTACTTGCAATAGCTGGGGTTGGACTACAGCTGGAACTCAGAGATGGGTCTCCCAGTTAGCAGGGCCACAACTGTTTGAGACTTCATCTGCTGCTGCCCAGTGTGGACATTAGCAGGTAACTGGAACCAGGAGAGGAGTTGGAAACGGAACCCAGGTACTTTGTTGTAGCATAGAGGCATCAACAAGCATTCTCACCAGTGTCTTAATGGATAGGCTAAATGCCTACAGACTTCATATGGAATTCAATGCCTTTCTGATAATCACTCCCTAAAAAGTCATAAATGAATTGATATAGAGTCAAAATGGGTAAGCTACAGTCTACAGGCCAAACCCACCCCACTGCTCACAGTCTGCTTGGCCTGCAGCTGAGTCTTTTGCATTTTACATTTGGAGAAAAATTCATAAGAATAATATTTCAAGTCACAAGAAAATTATGTGAATTTTGGATTATGGTGACCATGAAACATTCCTGGAATGTAGCCATGCCCACTTGCGTGTTGTCTGTGCTTGCACTGACAGAGCCCAGGCCATAGCAATAGACACTGGCCTACGAAGCTTTACAGAGAAGTTGCCAGTTGGTCAATCCCTGGTCTACACATCTCATTTTTATCATGTCATTTTCTGTAGGCCCTATGTCTATTTGGTTGTTAGAAGAAATAGGGAAAGGATATGACAGAAGAGCCGACTAAATATGGTATTTGGGTGTGCCATGGATACTGCTCCCCATATCTGTGTGACCCTCTTCTGTTCTTTGTGATATTCCCTGGCATCTGTGTCTTCTATGGCCTGCCCTTGGGCTCCCAAAACTGCAGGAGGCAGTAACTCTTTTACCTCAAGTCATGAGAACAAAACATGGAAATGTCCCTTCCATGTGTGAGGTTCCCCATGGGCTCAGGCTGGAATGCTCATGAATAACATCATTGCTCGATTTCTCTGCTCTCCTCGCTCTCTTTTGAGTTTTCAGTAGCGTTTTCCTAACCCTCAGCAGCACAGCAATCCTTGCTTTGGGGTCCTCTCCTAAGAAGCTGGCCTAAGCAAGAGGGAGCCAGGGAGAGAGCTTCATAACAGGAAAGCCTGTTTGATTCACCAACAACTCTGGCTTAGTGGGCACCATGGCTCACATCTTGCTGAAACTGGAAAGGGGGAAAAGATGATTATCTCATTTAAGATGAATTTGCCATGCCTTGTGATTTCAAATTGCTCTGGAATCAGTCAAGACAATTGGATTCTAATTCCAGTTGATTTACTGGCTGAATAATAATCATCATGAGACTCATTTTGCACCCCTGTTAAGAGTTAGATTAGCTACTTTTAAGGTTTCCTCGGACTTTCTGAGTCTCCTTGTGATGTGGGTAGGTAAAATCGTCTTGTAGATGCTGACTAATCTGCATCAGGTCCCCTAGCCCACAGACCTGGCTGGGGTCCAAAATCCAGAGCTAAACATATCACCCACAAAGCAGAGGTGGTAGACCCATTCTTGGTGGGGCGGAATTGGAGAGGCAGCATCATATTCCTCAACTGCAAGCCGACACATCAGTGGCCAACCAGCAGTGCTTGCAGACCTTGCTTTCCTAATAGGAAACCTCACAGAATGATGTCAGGCTTTAAAGCCTGAGCTCTTTCCCACATCTCAGTCCTAGCCAGAACTGTGCTATTTTAAGATTCCTACTTGGTATCCACTCCGCCGTGCCTTACTATTTGCCCTTAAAAAAATTATTGCAAAGGCAGATCAGATTTATGGACAGAAGGAGAGACAGAAAGCTAGCCCTTCTGTCTACTGGTTCACTCCCCAAATGGTCACAACCAGAACTGAACTGAACTGAAGCCAGGAGCCAAGAGCTTGTTTCAGGTCCCATGTGAGTGCACAGTCCCAAGGCTTTGAGCCATCCTCCACTGCTTTCCCAAGCCATCAACAGGGAGCTGGATGGGAAGTAGAGCAGTCAGAACATGAACTAATGCCCATATGGGACTCCAGTGCTTGCAAGGTGAGGATTTAACCAATGAGCCATCATGCCAGGCTCTGTTTGCCCTTTCTGCACCTATTCTGTTAGGACATCAAAACATCTCTCTGTGTGACAAGGACATGTCACAGATCACCAGCAGAGGATGTAGATAGGCATACCCAGGGTTGGAAAGCCCATAAACAGAAGCGTATGTGATGAAAAGACTGGTAACTGAAAGATGGTACTACTTTATTTTTGTCTTATTATATTTTAAAGATTCATTTATTTTTATTGGAAAGTCAGATATATATAGAGATAGATCTGCCCATTGATTCATTCCCCACATGACTGACAGTTGGAGCTAAGCCAATCTGAACCCAGGAGCCAGGAGCTTCCTCTGGGTCTCCCATGTGGGTGCAGGCTCCCAAGGCTCAGAACTGTTCTCGACTGCTCTCCCAGGCCACAAGCAGGGAGCTGGATGGCAGGTGGGACCTCCAGAATTAGAATGGCATCCATATGGAATCCCAGTGCATGCAAGGTCAGCTCTTAAGCCTCTAGGATATCACTCTAGACCCTTTTTTTTTTTAATTAATTTTGAAGGCATAGAGAAACAGAGATTTTTGAATCCCTTGATTCACTCTGCAGATGCCTGCAATAGCCAGGGCTGGGACTGGCTGAATCCAGGAGACTGGAGCTCAATGTCGGTTTCCCAACTGGGTGACAGGGACCCAAATACTTGAGCCTTCACCTGCTATCTCCCAGAGTATGCATTAAGAGGCAACTAGAATTGGAAATGCAGGTGGATTTGAACCCAGGACCTCTTGTGGGCAACCCATGTGAATCTTAATCACTATATTCAACACTTGCCCCATAAACATTTTCAAATAGCACAGAAGGATAGAAAGTATTTTTAAAGATTCACTTATTTTTTTATTTGAAAGGCACAGTTACAGAGAAAGAAGGAGAGAAAAAAAGAGAATGCCCTCCATCCACTAGTTCACTCCTCAAATGGCTGCAACAGCTGGAGTTGGGCTGGTTCAAAGCTGGGTGCCAGGGATTTCTTTGGGTCTTCCACATGGCACAGGCCATCTTCCACTTATATTCCAGGCACATCAACGGATAGCTGGATAGGAAGTGGAGCAGCTGGGACTTGAATGGGTGCCCACATGAGATGCTGGCACCGCCAGGCAGAAACACAGCTTACTCTACGATGGCGCTGGCCCCTAAAAGTACTTTTTAATCAGGTACATGGACTCCTAGGGATTTTGAACATATTGTTTGAGAACCACAAGTTCTTTATATCAATTATTTTTATCTGTTCATTAAGATAGATATTCAATCAATTACAAAAACTATTAGGAAAAAATATTCAAATAAAAAATTGAATATTCACATTCCAGAAAATGACCACATCCAACTGAAGATGAGGTTTCAACTTAATCACCCTAGCTTTTGTTTGTATTGATAATCTTTGGGAATGAGGGATAACTTAAATGATAGCATTTTTGTCTTTTTATTTTTCTACTCTCTGATTAGCTCTATTGTTTACTTTCAAGTTTACATCAATAAACATGGTCATTTAAAAAATTTTAAATAACATGAAAGAACAGGGGAAAGTAAAAATCACCCCAGTTTTTACTCTTCATACCAAAAACACGTTGGCTATTCTCCTCTGGGTTTTGACCTCTTCTGAGCAAGGGAGTAGATCTGACTGCTGATGCTGTCACGCTCATGGCGACGCCTTCACTAGCTGCCCAGAAAAACTTCCTCGGGCGGGACTGGCATTGTGGCACAGGGGCTAAATAACTGCCTGCAACACAGTTATCGTATGAGCACTGATTTGAGTCCCGACTGCTCTGCTTCTGATCCAGTTCTCTGCCATTGCACCTGCACCTGAGACTGCAGCAAGCCATGTCCTAAAGTGCTTTGGCCACTGCCATGCACATGGGAGACCTAGATAGCTCCAGGCTCCTGACTTGTCGTGGTCCAGCCCTGGCAGTTGCCATTATTTGGGGATTGAACCAGCAGATGAAAGATCTCTTTTTCTGTAACTCTGCCTTTCAAATAAATAAGTAAAGCTTTAAATAAAAAAGAAATAAAAAAGAAAAAACTTTTATTTGGCTGGATTAATTTGCATTTCAGTGTCATTTTCACATGTAAAGACTTAGGATTTTGAAATTATTTAATAAATTAAAAATTCAAGTTGACATTCTGATTATTCACATCATTAAAATGAGTAATGCACTATTTTAGTTAATGAGGAATAATGAGAAAGGACCAAAAGCAGATTTAATATGAAGATGATTCATTGGAACCACAGGACATCATGGTAGTAGTTGTTGGAATATTTCAGTAACAGACAAAATAGAAACAATGAAAAAGTTGAATTATAGTGGTTTCCTAAATGATATAAATGATTCATTTCCAGTTTTAAATCATTTACTTTCCAAACCTGGACTGTCAACTCTCTATAAAAACATGTTTTCAATATCTGCAAAAAAGCAAAGCGGATTCAGATGTTTCCTCTTCCATAAAATATTTCAAGCCCCCCCAAAAACAATCATAATGTACCAACCTTAATTTTAAAGTAATCAAGACAAAGTAGAGCTATCAAATGCCGTAACATTGAAATTGCTGCATAATTCTGGCTAAGTGTTGTCTGGTTCCCCTGAATTTCAAACATAAACTTGAAATTGTTTGACACTTTTGTACCATAATAGCAATACATAGAATGTGATCAAAGTTAAAGGCAAGTGGTTTAGTATAGACTTGCATTGAGGTTATATCTTTCTACAATTATGACTTCATCAGCAACATCATTTTAGTACAATATCATGTGTCAACTTAACCTTTATTACATGGATTTTGCACCATGCCCTACAAGGTAAAACCATCACCTGCAGCACTCGGATTCAATACAGGTGTCAGTTTGTATTCTGGCTGTTCCACTTCCAATCCAGCTCCTGCAAATGTGCCTGTGAAAGTAGCGGAAAATGGTCCAAGTGCTTGGGCTGCTGTACCGATATGGGAGACCCAGAGCAAGTTCTAGGCTCCCAGCTTCAGACCAGCTCAGCCCCAGCCATTGAGACCATTTAGGGAGTGAATCAGCAGATGGAAGATCTCTCTCTGTCTCTCTTTCTTTTTGTAACTCTTCCTTTCAAATTAATAATCTTAAAAAAATACTACCCCAGAACTTATAAATCTTTGACATTATTATTGAACAGCAAGAATTGAGTGTGAGCTAAGTAAATGCTCTTCTGTGTTTCATGTGGATCTAGCTGCTATGACTTTTGAAATGCAGTCATTTAAAAGTGCTATTGCCTTCACCTAATCTATTTATCATTTATAAATGAACAGCTACTTAAACTACTATCATGTAAAATTTTATGATTTGCTTTCTTTGAAAAATTGGGGGTAGTCATGCCTTAAAATCATCTGGAAGCTTGCAGTTACTTTGGGGCTCTTTCTGGCATAAGAATACATCCAGTGTAACATGGCCCCCAGAAAACGGCAGAGCAGAAACTGGGATGTTGCCCTTGCCCTCCCTCTGTACTCACTCAGCTACCACACCTGTTGTCCCTGGATTCAAAGGAGTCCCAAGGAAAGACCAAATGGCTTTCTGAAAGTTGTTTTTCTGTTTTTCCTTAAATGAGGAATAAAGGTATATATTTTTGCCTTTTGGTGTCCAAGCTTCAGGTTCTGAATTCCCACTGTTGTAGGATTAGTATGCATAGATAATACCTTAAGCAAACAAAATGCAGTGTAGTCTGTTTATTCCAATGACAGAGAACACAAGCTCAGGTAACTAGCAGTTTCATTTTAGAGTTGCATTTTTTAAAGAGAGTTTGTACTCATCTTCTGAAATAGCATTTTCTCACCAGGTCCATGGAGAGGCTAAAGAGAAGCACCTTCCCAGTAAAATGATTTCTCTGAAGGCTAATGTCCAATTAGGAATGTGAATCAGGAAATTACTAGAAAGGAAGGCACCCTGCACAGGTTTGCAATGCATACCAGGATACTTCCTGCTCACTCATTTGTCCATGTGTCAGGCATTCTGCCAGGCATGGGGTGTGAGGGAGGATGCAAGGAGGGATTGGGCATGTAGTTGACTGTCAAAGACCCTCAAGCACAATGGAACAACTGAGCTTGTGTTCTCTGTCATCTGAGTAAATAGACTACACTGCATTTTGTTTGCTTAAGGTATTGTCTATGTATACTAATCCTGCAACTAGATGGTCTCAACTAGAGACCATTATGCTCAGTGAAATAAGTCAATCCCAAAGAAACAAATACCATATGTTCTCTCTAATATAAGGAAACCATCATGCACATTGGAATGTATAGTGATGGAGTAATAGAGACTACTGTATCCAGATGTGAAGACGCAACACAACTTCCAAATCAAAAATGGACTCCCAATGAAAATGGTGGACATATCTAGACAATGGAATGCTGGGCTGTCTGACATTGTCTGTGCCAGCAATGTCAGGGTACACTTAAATAACAGACTGATGGAATTATAACTCCTTATAAAGGACTATATTATTGTAACAATATGGGGAAAATTAGTCAGGGGGTGGGAACTGGGGAGGAGGAACCCCGACTCTACAGAAATGTATAATAAAATTCAAAATTTTAAATAAAAGTTTTTTTAAAAGACCACTATGTGACCCTGGCAGATGAGGACTAAGACCTGACCACTCTCATGTCTGAACATCAGCCCAAACACTGACATTGTCCAAAACACAGAAGTGACTGAATGTTCCCTTACCCTGCTATTTCCCTATCAAACCTACCCTTAGCTTACTGTCTCAGAACCTTCTAGATGAGACTTACTGAAACATTAAACCACAGAATCACCTCTGCTTCCTGACAGCATCTAATCTAGAGCAAAGACCACTCCTCACACCTTCCTCAGAATCATGTACTATATAGTCCAAACACTGTATGAGTCCTTTCTAGCACTCTGCTAAGATGTCTCATAGTTCTCCTTTACGAACTCAGTAAGAAGCCCGCTTGTTCATTTGCTAGTGGGTTACTGTGGGGGTCCGTGGCTAGAAGACATTGACAGAGGAATAAGCAATTTCAGAAGAGTTTGATAGGGTTCCTGCCTGAAACCATTTTATCCACCTATCTGCCTGCCTGCCACAATTATTCAATCTGTAATTCGATCATAAAATATTATTTCTGGGAGTGGCATTGTATAATGGGTTAAGCAGTCACTTGCAAAGCTAGCATCCCATTTTGGAGTCCCAGCAACTTTGATCCCCAGCTGCTGTTTCTCATCCAGCTCCCTGCTAATGTGTGGGAAAGCAGCAGAGAATGGTCCCCTGAAATACACATGGGAGAACTGGATGAAGCTCCAGTTCTGGCCCAGCCTTGGCCACTGCAGGCATTTGGGGAGTGAAGCACGGATAGAAGATTCTTTCTCTCTCTCTCTTCCTCCCTCTTCCCTCCCTCCGTGTGTGTGTGTGTGTTTCTCCTTCTTCATTATACTGCCTCTCAAGATAAATATACTTTTAAACAATTAAAAATGAAACACATATATGGTTACAAAAATTTCTACAACGTTTGTTTGTATTCCTCCCGAAACTTTATCATCTAGCCCCAGTGGCTTGGATGACATGAATCTGATTCCTGTATCCCTTAGCTCCTGCGATGGTGTTTCTGGGACTGTAAGTCACACCACCGTGGTTTTTCCACTGAAGTTCAAAATCTAAGGATCATGGTGGTCATGGACAAACGGAAGTACACCCAGTGCTAAACATATTTTTAACACAAAATAGATCCTGTTAGCTATTCCTCTGGTTTTTAAATACAGATAACTGTATTGCTGTGTGGAAGCATGACATTTAATACGCTACCACTGGCAAAAAGTATCAAAGTGTTGGTACTTGGAAACATCCATGAAGGATTTCAGATACGTTCCTTGTTCCAAATACATTGTTAGAAATTTTCTTGGGGAGGCCTGGCACTATAGGCTAGTGGCTAAATCCTTGCCTTGCATGTGCCAGATCCCATGTGGGCCCCAATTCATATCCCAGCTGCTCTACTTCCCATCCAGCTCCCTGCTTGTGTCCTGGGATAGCAGTCAAGGATGGCCCAAAGCATTGGGACACTGCACCTGTGTGGGAGACTTAGAAGAAGCTTCTGGCTCTTGGCTTTGGATTGCCTCAGCTCTGGCTGTTGTAGGTACTTTGGGAGTGAACCAGTAGATGGAAGATCTTTCTTTCTATCTTTCATTCTCTCTGTGTATAAGCCTTTCCAATACAAATAAAAATAATTCTTAAAAAAAAAAAGAATTTGGGGGGGAGGGAAACAAGGAATACAAATGTACTCTGATTAACCAAGCAAGAACAGATTTTAGAAATGGCATTGCCTCTTCCCTTTGCTGCCTCCAACCACAGGGTTCTCTGAACCTCTGACTCAAAGGATTGTGGGCAGACACTGGGCAAATCTGTTAACCAGTGCTCAGGTCCTGGTGACCTCTCTGATGACTTGGAATCTGCAGTTTTCCTGATTCCCAAGTGCAAACATAAGTTTACAAAGTAATACTATGAGCCACCCAGGCCTACATGGCTATGGCTTACCTAAAAACAGTTTGCAGATATGCCCTGTGATCTCTTGGGTTGATTGAAAACGTTAGGTTTTCGTGTTTCCCCTCCACCATCTTTGAGGGACACCCAATTGCACAAACAACTCAGAAACCAAGTTTCTTTTAAGAACTTGGCAGAGGAAGAATAAGCACTAAGATTAAAAAAAATTTTTTTTAATAAAAAAAAAAAAAAAAGAAAACCCTCCAAACCATAATTTAGTGTCCTTTAGCTAACTGAAGGACCAAGGCTAAGATTAAAGTAGCACTGATTTTTTTCCCTTCTTCCCACCAGATCCCTGCCATTTCCTCCCTCTGTACTTGATGGCCTGAAAACACATGTGTCCCATGTTATGGGACTGCAAAATTCTACATAAAGTGATATATGTTTGGGTGCATTTACTCACATGAAAAACTCAATGTAGGCCTGGTGTGATGGCTCAATTGGTTAGTCCTCTACCTCCAAGCATCAGCATCCCTTACGGATGCTGGTTCTAATCCCGGCTGCTCCACTTCCCATCCAGCTCCCTGTTTGTGGCCTGGGAAGCAGTCGAGAACAGCTCAAAGCCTTGGGACCCTGCACCTACATCTGTGTGGCATACCCAGAAAAATCTGCTGTCACAATCCATCTAATTTCTTGCTATCGTAGGATATACTTAAGTTGTATTAGCTTATATTTTTACCATAGTATTATCCTACCACCATATGATCTTTTATTAGTGAGATTTCAAAATACTGGGGATCCACTTGTTACGGGTAGGCTGTAATATTAAGAAAGATGGGGTTTGGCCTGAGAATCCTCTTTGGTGGATGCTAGTCTCTTCTTCCATTATCAGCATGTTAAAGAAGTCACCTCTAGTTGGCATTATTTGTGCAGCTGGTGTGCAAGGGCCCTGGCAGGGTACTATGGGAAGATGCTACCTGACGTAGTAATTACACTTCTCAAGCATCTCACCTGGAAAGACAGCACTCAAAGGGAAGCATCCTCTGTCTTAGAGCGACATACACAGAAACAAGAATAAGCCATGGGCTTACACATGAAGGAGCCCAATTTGTTAGTTAGAATCCTGGGGGCCCAGTTGTACCCAGATCTATCCTGTGATGCAGAAATGAGGACACGACACAGCAAGAGGGTTCGCTGCATTCCCAGGGCATATGTACAAGAGAATTCTCAGAATGAATTAGTCTCCTCCTCTCTTGGTCCCTCTCTCACTGTTTCTCTTTCAGACCTTCTCTTTGTGATCCTTATTACATTTTGAAAACACACTTCATTTCTAGAATGAGGACATAAAGTACAAATCTGTATCTATGCTGTACAACATGTAAAGAAGCAGCTCTAAACATCTCCTCTTTTTGTTACTTCACCCCGTTTCACCTGCAACTGAATTCCCTCCTTCTCAACATCCTTCTTTTCCCTTGTTTCTTCCTCATGTGGTTTTGCAGATTTTTTCTTACTGTTCTAACACCTCCAAAATTTTCAACTACTCAGTTATCAAACCAACTCTTTCCCTCTAAGAATATTTAACGTGTAGAGAATAATAATGGTAAGGAAAATTAGATGAGGTGCCAACTATATTACCTTCATTTTCTTTTTTAAAAATAAAAAAGGATTAATTTTGTTTATATGAAAGGCAGAATGAGAGAGAGAGAAAGAGAGAGAGAGCTTCTATCTGCTGCTTCACAGGGTCACATCAGCCAGTGCTGGGCTAAGCTGAAGCCAGGAGCTTCTTCTGGATCTCCCACACAGATGGAAGGACCCAAGGCCTTGGGTCATCCTCCGCTACTTTCCATGGCAGAGAGCTAGATCTAAAGTATAGCAGCCAAGACTTGATCCCTCAAGAAATGTCAGTCCCTCATAGTGTTGCAAGCAGTGGCTTAACTTGCTGCACCACAGCCCTGCTGTCCCCCACGCCCCCTCACTTTCTTGATACAAAATGTTCTTAAGCATTTGTGGATAAAAGATTGACTGCATTGTCCAGAGTTGGATATACTTTTCCCTTTCATAGTCCTCAAGTTCTAAGTATCCTTGCTGAAAGAAAATGATCACAATCACCCCAGGAATATCAGAGATCTTTACAAAGTTCACACACAATGCATGTTATGAAAAACGACACATGAACCTTTCCCCACCAAATGTATCTTTTGATTTCATTTTGCTACAACCCTTCTGAAGCGCCTCCAGTGTCTGAGATTGAGAGTTGGACATCAGAAGAGATATAATAGTTTTCTAAGGCTGTTTCAACAAAGTACTACAAACTGAGAGTTTAAACCAATAGGTTTTTATTGTTTCACAGTTTTGGAGGCTACAAGCTCAAGATCAAGGCAGCATCTGATTTGGTTCTATTATGCGGTGCAAGTGAGATCACACCAGACATGTCTAAAATTTGTTAAGGAGACTTTATTAACCAAGCTTGATGATAACAGGGCCCAATAGAAATAGCAAATCACAAGTCCATATGGCAATCCAATCAATCGTAAGCCCAAGAGGAACAAATGGTCACTACTTTGAAGTCCATCCATTAAGCTGAAGACGTATGTCCCAGCTTCCCCAACAATATAAGCTATCATAAGAGACATGTAACAAATAACCTGGACATACTTATAAAGCTGTAGACATTCAGCTTTCCCTGGCTTCTCTGCCCACATTCCACTACTGTAGTCCTGCCTCTCCTGGAACTCCAGATAGTACACAAAGGAGAAATACAAAGCATCTTAGCATTGCTATCTTCATTGTCCTGCCCAAGCAGTAAACAGAGGGAGAGGAATACAGACACACAGGGGCCATGCTCAGGGGATACCTGTCCTCAGAGGTGTTGGGGAGGCCAAGAGCTGGAGTGCCAGAGCAACAGGAGCACAGGACCAAGAGAGTGAGCCCTTCCTTATCATGAACCTTTATGGGGTCTTGTGAGGGAAGTGGTTACACAGCAATGCAGTATTGCCCCCCTCAGGTGATAGGTGAGAGTCACAGGTGGGCAGGAGGGAACACCTAGGTGGTGGGGGGAATGGCTTTCAAGTTCGTGACCCTGAACTAGCTGCCTACCTCACCACAGTTCCTTCTAAGGGCTGTAAAAGAGAACATGTCGATGTCTTTCCCTGTGGTTGGCCAGCCTTAGGATTCTGTAATAGCATCAACCTGACTTCTGCTTTTATCTTCACACAGTGTTCTCCTAACATGTGCTTTTAATCTCTAAATTTTCTCTTTTTGCAAGGGCACAGTCGTATTAAACTAGAGCCCTCACTAATGCTTTTATTTTAACTGGATTATCTCTTTAATCCAAGTAAGATTACATTTGGAAGTACTGGGGCCTAGAACTTCATAACTGAAGTTATGAAAACAGGTAAAACAGGTGCCGTGTGTGGCTGAACTGAGTTGTGTTTTGATTGCCCAGCAACTGTCTTGACAAGACAATGGGTAGCTCCTCCCAGGTTCATTCTGCTCTTTGAGTACTTGACATTGGTCCTGACTTAGTATCCTCACATTCAAAGGGACTAGTCACTGCTGGAGAGAGTGGAAATTGTGACTGGGTTTCAAAGAACCTGCCCATTATCACGGTGGGAGAGCAAACCCCCCCCCCACCCCACAGCCTCCATGTCTTTGTTCCTGTCTTCCTTCCTCCCTCAACACTCCTCCACCCCACCCCTTCTATGAAGCTGTCACTTCCTCTGACATTTCTTTCTGACCTGTCTCAGAAGGCACTCAGGCTTAAGTCATTCCCTGCTGCTTTGCAGAATGCGAAAGCAGCAGCGGATCTGGGTCTCTTTCTCAAACACTTAGGGTGCTGAGTCTTCCTGCTGTGAGCTCTTTGTCCTTCTGGCAAGCCTTACTGTGGAAGACATTCACTGATTCCCCAGCAGGTTTACCTGTGAGTTAAGAGGTCAGTGGGATGGGCTGAAAATGCCATGCCTAGGGGAAACACGTTGCAGTGAGGTGAAAAACAAATGGACAACTCACTGTAGCCACCTAGAAAACCCTCTTGAAGTGATGGTCCATTCTTCCAACCTACCCATGACGTCTCTTATTGGCTTCTTTGCCACAAACAGCACCCACCCCCACCTACCTTACAGACAGGAGACAAAGCTGCCAAGCTGAGTGGTGGTTGAGAAAATTCTTTTGATTTTTCCGGCCCTAGCGATGCACTCAGAACTCTGAACAATCATGCGTTCTCCTGGTGCTCTGGCATATAACCAATACAAAAGTTAATGTTGCCTTAGGGAAACTTCTGTAAGCTAATACTGAGAATAAGCAAAGCTTACTGAAAATCATCTCCCCAAACATCCTGAGTATTAGACCTTCCTAAAGGATGATTACAAGGGGAATCACAGAGTCGAAGAATGGATCAAGGGGGAAAAATGCACTTGTTTGAGAAGATTCTGCTAAATAACAATTAGTATGATGGAGAGGGCACTCATTTTGAATGGCCGGAGTTGAGGTGATTGAGGCAAAAGCTTCTTCTGGGTCTGCCACAAGGGTGCATTGCCCCAAGGCTTTGGGCCATCTTCTATTGCTTTCCCAGGCTACAAGGAAGGATCTGAATGGGAAGTGGCACAGCCTGGATACAAATCAGTACCCATATGGGATCCTGGCGCTTACAAGGTGAGGATTTAGCCACTGAGCCATTGCACTGGGCCCATCATTTCCAACAGTTTGTAGCATAGGGAGAATAATTCCTGCCTCCAAGGTGAATTCTAAATGAGATATATGGAATTCCAACCTTTTTGCCCTTAAAAGTTATTTGGAGGCAAATTCTGATCATTTCAACAGAAGTATCCCAATAATGCCAGTGCAGAAAAGGAAGAGACAGGAAATGAGGAAGAATCCAGGTGAGAAGAGGAAATCGCTTAATGTGGGAGGATCTCTGTTCCTGCATGGGGTTGGCCACAGCAAGTTGAGGTCTTAGGCAGGCCCTTGCCTGTGACTTCCGGGACCTCCTACTCTCTAATCCAGATCCTGTGCAGAGACACACCCACCTGTGTGAAAGTACAAACTTCTTGTCACATGTGAAGGACTAGCTGCAGGGGCAGGTGTTAGAGGAGATTACCCTGAAGTACATGCAGCAAGGTATTGAGAAAATCAGATCTCTTACTGTTGGCCCAGAAACTACAAGCTAAGTGCAAGACAAAACAGAGAGGCAGGAGATAACTCCTGAACATAATGGCTCACGGAATGACAGTCAGCTGCAAGAATGGCCCTGCTGAGAACTAAGCAGCAAGAAGGACTGGTTGACATGCCTAAGAATCATGAGGACTTAGCTCCACTGGTGACTGACTGTAATTGCCAACTGTGATATAAGGACAGGCAGATGAAGATGAAAGCAGCCCAAGTGACCGAAACTTGCAGACTCTCTCACCTGGAGACTGAGTGCCTAGAACCACATTGTTAACTTTGGAATGTGTGGGTGGCCAACCCAGCCTGCAGAAAGAACAGTAAGCCTCCTGCCTAGAGGGAAAATGCACTGCCAAGAACCAGGAACTAGGTGCTGCCAGGTAATGGCCAACAAGGTTCGGGATACCAATTGCTTCCACATAGACAATGAGAGTGATTCTAGCAGGCAGCAAATGCTATTTACAGAAGCAACAAAGGAATAGGATGTTAATGAAGTCATTGTGGGTGAAACCTCTGACCTCAAGGAGGAGAGTTCTCCCCTGAGAGTCATCAGTAGAGCAACCGTGAGATGTGTGCTCCCCTCCTGTCCAGTTTCCCAGGAAGATGTGGGCACTCACATTGATTTTGGTTAACAAGTGAGGTTAACTACTACTGCCTTCAGTGTTTTGGATACACATGACTGGTGGGTCAACACCTGCCATCAGTCCTGGGCTCTCAGTTAATGGCCAAGGGTAGCATGGATCTAATGGTCAAGTTTGGGAAGTATTTGAGAACTAATGTGAGTCCAAGGGTTCCCCACCTGGCAGTAACTCCAGAATTCCAAGCATTGCATTTGATTGTGCTAGAGCTTAATGTCTTCACAGTAGCTTCCAGTAATTTTGCAAGGTGACGCCAGACTGTGAGAGATTATCAGTTACCACACACATTATAGGACAGGCTGGAAAGCATTCTCTATTGCTTTTCTGGGGCACATAAAGTGAGGATTGTCTTGGGGAGTCCCTGCTGGCCCCTCAGATCCTGGCCTTTGCATAGCAGAGTCTGCATAAAAGACAGCTTTTACAGGATTCAGCTGTAATGATCCTGTCTGTATAGAGCAATGTATAATGAGTGTAATTTGACAACACATTCAGTTCTCATTTCTGGTCAGTGGATGTATTCTGAAAGATAGAGCTGTGGGGAAAGGATACTACTCAGAATTAAATATGGACAAAATTGCACTCTTGAGCTGCTTCTAAGTTCATCAGTCTACAGGTCAATCTGACATTTGTCAGAGACTTGGTGGATTCAGTAAATTCGATCAGTACAGCTCTGATCAGACCAGTATCGTCTTCAGCACCAGACCTGCAGTGTGCTCTTGGAGCATGGAAAAGGTTCTTTCAGAGTGATGCAGCTCATCCATTCACAGGTAGGTGTAGTCCTCCAGCTTGCCTGTGGTCAGTAGAACAAAGGCAGTGAAACACTGCTGTCCCAGCATCACTGACCGGCATCTTCAGAAACAGCATGGAGGCTCCTGAAGTTGTGTCCTGGCATGTGAAGCTCTGACCTCCCAGGGAGGAGCTCAAGTTCTACATTTTGGTGCCTTTCTTCCAACAGGACTTCTAAGAGTTTTGATCACTTTCCAGTAGTCTGATGGAATTACACTGAAGCAGCCTCATGCTGCAGGCATTTAGTGGAGGTTCCTATTCATCCCTTGATTTGGATGGGAAATACTATCCTCTGATCTTTCACACCTCATGGGGGAGAACAAGACCCTGCTCATCTTTTCACTGGACAGCAATCTCCCAGACACCCTTCACATACAGCATGAGAAGCCCACTAAAATCCTAGCCAGGAAGCCACACTTCCAAGTGGACAGCATACAAATTGCCCAGCACACACTTCCAAGTAGACAGCACACAAATTACTTTCTGATTGGCTGATAGACCACCAATGGGGAATGTCTTCCAATAGGTTTTTGCCCAGACAAGGAAGGTTCAGGCAGTTCTTAATAACCCCAACACCTTTGGAAAACCTTGGGGGTCTCTCCCTCTCTCTTTTTAGGAGAAGCCTCATGTGCCATGTCCCACCTCTCCTGAAAAGTGCTTTCTCCTTCCCTCTTTTTTTCTGTGTTCACTTATTCACTTTACAAATAAAACTTCTCCATCTGCAACAGATTCCTGGCTTTTTATTTTTATACTTATGCTTTGGAAAGAATCTATAGAACTTTGCAGTTGACGGAGAAGGCATTTTACAGTGACTAAGACACCCCATGGGACACCCGGTTCCCATTCACAGTGTCTGGTTTCAATAATGGATCCTGTGCTTTTGATTCCAGCTTCCGCTCAAAGATCTTTCTACTTTATAGGCTTAGCTTTTCTAAAGTGTCATATGGTCATAGAAATAGCATTTTCAGATTGGCTTCTTTCACTCAGTAACCTGCCTTTATGTTCCCCCCATGTCTTCTAGTGGCTTGATAATTTTCTTTTAGGGCTGAATCTTATTCAATCATTTGGATGCACCAATATGCATATCCATTAATCTGTACAATGATATTTGGTAGTTTCTAAGCTTAGGCAATGGTGACTAAACCTGCATCCAGCTGACATTTTTTTTTTCAATGATTGATTTCCTTTTCTTTCATCTACTGATTCACTCCCCAGATGGTCACAACTGCCAGGGCCATGCAAGGCTGAAGCTAGCAGTCCGGAACTCCATCCAGGTCTCTAACATGGACCCACGCACTTGGGCCATCTTCTGCTACTTTCCCAACTGCATTACAGAGAAGAGAATAGAAAGTAGAGCAGCCAGTACTTGCCAAACTGGCTCTGCAATATGGGATGGCAGAATTGCAAGTGGTATTTTAACTAGCGGTGCCACAATACTAATCCTCCTAACCTCGCCCCCAACCAGATGGCTTGCTGTTTGGAAACAAATCTTTCTGGGCTTGGCCAGGTCAAAGGAGACCTGGCCAAAAACCCCAAAGAATATCAACATCATTGAATACTGTTGAGTGAAGGCTGTGTTTGAGTAAGCTACTTGGCACCCACACCTAGGAATGGGCTGCATTAGGAAATCAAAGTCTCGGCACTTTTAGGAGACACCACTCAGTGGCCTCCTTAAGTACCAGCTGAGTGTGTTTCAAGTGCATGAGAAGGTGACTGTAATGGCTACTTGTCTTCAGGAAGGATGGGGAGGAGCAGAGGGGACCTGTCGCTTCCTATAACCGTGAATGGTTATGATCAACAATAAATGCCAGTCTCTGTGCCTGGGGTTTCATATTCATACAGTGGCCCTGCAAAGATATTTTTCAGAGTAGGGAACCAGTTCTCATGCAGGACAAAGAAAAGTCCTCCCCTCGGCAAACTGCAGAGACTTGAAGTATGTATAGAGTGACGTGTAGCTTCACCTGTCCACTTAGTAGATTCGTCAATTTGTAGACAATCCTTGAACCATAAAACCTGAAATTATGGTCTGTACTACTTTTTTTAGGGGGGAAAACATTTATTTTTATTGGAAAGGCAGATCTACAGAGAGAAGGAGAAACAGAGCGAAGGATCTTCCATCCACTGATTCATTCTCTAAGTGGCCGCAATGACTGGAGCTGAGCTGATCCGAAGCCAGGAGCCAGATACGTCCTCTGGGTCTCCTGTGCAGGTACAGAGTCCAAGGCTTCAGGCTGTCCTTCACTGCTTTTCCAGAGCACAAGCAGGGAGCTGGATGAAAAGTGGAGCAGGTCCAGCACAATAGCGTAGTGGTTAAAGTCCTCACCTTGAACACACTGGGATCCCATATGGGCAGTGGTTCTAATCCCTGCAGCTCCACTTCCCATCCAGCACCCTGCTTGTGGCCTGGGAAGGCAGTCGAGGATGGTCCAAAGCCTTGGGACCCTGCATCTGCATGGGAGACATGGAAGAAGCTCCTGGTTCCTGCCTTCAGATCGGCTCTGCTCTGGCCATTGAAGCCAATTGGGGAGTGAGCCAGTGGGTGGAAAATCTTCCTCTCTGTCTCTCCTCCTTTCAGTTTGTGTCAGTGATTCCTCATGATTTGAATGGGTACATATTCTGTGTTTTGATTTGTCATTCTGGCCTGCAGGGCCTACTGTCCAAGAGCTTCCAGACTCTCTCATCTACTGATGTAGATTCTTGCCTTGTTTCACAAAGGATCAAGGGCTCTGTAGGGCTAGAGAGGCGTACCCAGAGACCCACTGATTCTATTCCCCTCACTTTGCCCACAGAAAGGAGCATTCTATTTGTATTAGGGATAACTCAATGCCAAAGTGCCAGCTTAAGAAATGGCACCATTTTCCAAGGTGTATTATGCGTCCTACAACAATGCTAACACAGGGCTGTGTTCCAAGTAGGTGAACCCTCAAGATCAGGAGTCAAGGTATGGGGGGGGGGCAGAAAGAGGGTAGCCAGGCTGGCCAAAGCACCTGAGGGTCTGCTGGGGAACTCATGTTTATATGGCACTTGCCAAAAATCTTGGTCTACAAATTTCAGGTCCTGGTTCCCAGAGGGAAAATGTTCCCCACTAGAAGTCACTGTAAAATTCTTGTTCAATGTGAATGTGTTCACTTTGGGCTCCATGAGCAGAGATCAGCAGATGAAAAGAGGAGGGTAATTGGCCCTGACCAGCAGGAATAGGTGATCTTACTGTTGTCACGCCATGAATCGGGGAGGGTTGTGTTTTGCACAACTAGCTGTTGTAATAAATTAACACGTAGAACAAATCTTTTTTTAAAAAGATTTATCTTTATTGGAAAGACATATTTTACAGAAAGAAGGAAAGACAGTTCTTTTGTCTGCTGGTTCACTTCCCAAATGTTTGCAATGGCCAGAGTGGAGCAAATCCAAAGCTAGGAACCAGGAGCTTCTTCCAGGTCTCCCATGCACATGTAGGGTCCCAAGGCTTTGTCCCACTGCTTTCCCAGACCACAGGCACTAAGCCGGATGACAAGTGAAGCAGCTAGCAGCTAGAACACGAACAAACACCCATATAGGATCCTGGCTTATTATAAGGCAGGGATTTAGCTACTGAACCATTAGGCAGGGACCAGAGCAAGTCTTCTGAGTGGGACTCAGAAAGCCAGGATGAAGATCCTGATTTATTCTTTGCCCCAACAGAAGAATGACAAACTAAACTAGCACATGTGCTGGCTGGGGTCGAGAAGAACCCAGAATGGCTAATAGACAATGAGCACCAGGGCTAGCATTATCAGTTGTGATGGGGAGGTGGAGAAGGGGCATTGCTAATGTCATTTTTCTCAGGAAACCAAAGCAATTAGAGCTGGTTCCTAAAGTTAGTTGTGAATGGCCAAGGGGCTCACTTGAGTGGCACTGAGCAGCACTGCCTTAAGTCCTTTCTGAGGGTTGAGGCCCTTTTTGCTTCTGCAATTGTTAGAGAAGTAATGCTTGCTGGTGGCTCAGTTCTCAAATGAGCCATGCCCCTTGCTGAGTCAGCCAAGATCTGGTGGCCAGGCGAGACCAAAGGGGCGACTTCCTTACTTAGATCTGAGTCGTCTGTGAGGGTCATCCCCACACTGGAGCCAAGACCACTTTGGCTACTGCATGGCAGTTCCCACTGTTGTTTTTTTTTTTTTTTTTTTTGCTGCCTTACAGAGCCATTCCTGAGAGTGCGGCCCATCAACCCGCCTGCTCACCAGCTTCCATCTCAGGGTCCCCGTTTCCTGGGAAACGTAAATCACAATAGTGGCTTTTAAACTACTGCTGATTGCACCTGCTTCTTTGTGGATACCAAAACCAGTGCAGCCTTGAGAAGCAAAAAGGGATCCTGAGGGCACAGGAGGGCATGGGCTGACAGAGCAATCTCAGAAACACGCCCTCGCCTCCTCAGCTAATGATGGGCTCTTAGGGCAATAGCAGCAGTGGGAGTGAAGGTGGGAGACCCAGAGTTTGGACACTCGCTTCTCTCAGGGACTCTCACAGAGCCCGAAGACAGCAGAGCCTTCCTCTCACGGCCTTGGTGCACTGGTCTGAATTCTGGCAGCTTGTTTAAAAGACCTGTTAAACCATCAGTCAAAGAGCTAACTACTGCCAGGAATGAAAACAGAAATGCTCCTGCCACTCAGCTCCCAAAGGTCACCCCGCCCCTGAGAAATGGAGGGACATTTCCTAGGCAGGATATGGCTTGACAGCTACCTCGTAAAATATACTTCAGCAGCCTACAGGAAAGGTAGCCTTACCCAAAAGAAAGATTTACCAATCTCAAAAATCATTTCTTCACATTCTAACTCTCTTTGCTTACTTGAGTGTATCTTGATCAAGATCATTAGTCCTCAAAAGGACACTGAGAGCGGACCAGAGACAAAATGAGAGAGATAATGAATGAATTAGATGATGTCTCCTGGGATTCTGGAGCCCAGAACAATTACTTAGGAAATGTTTTAGCCAGATTTTCCACTGTGGCAAATATAGAAACCTGCATGATTTCAACGTCAGCATCAGAGAGGGAAAGCGAGCAGGTAGAATGTGCGTGTGAGAGAGAAACGAAGGCTTGAAGGATGGCAGTTGTTTCTTCCTCATCAATCTACAGTCGGGCCAATGCAGTGAAAAGAACGGGTAAGTTCAAGGCAGGTTCAAGGTCTCAGCTGCTGGTCCACTCTGCCACTCTTCCTGTCAAACCCTTCTCTGCTAGTCAATTCCCAGGCAAGGAAATGACATCATTCAGTCTGTGCTTGCTGCCACCCTTAGCCTGGCAAATCTCAGGCCAAAAACTAGGGCACTGTGAGTGCCAAGTGGGGCATAGAGGGATGGCTGGAGGCACTTCACTCCTGCCTGGAATTCCAGGCTGCTTATCACACACAGGCAAGGCTGACCTGGCAGATGGAAGCTGCCTGGGTTGCCTGAGAATGTTCAAGTGGCTAAAGGGCCAGGCGACCACAGGATGCGTCCGTGTGGTGGTCCATCGGCTGCATGGTCAGTTTCATGAGAATTAGACTGTCCCATTCTCTCTTCCCTGCTGGTTCAGTGGCTGTACCATTCAGTGTGCTTATCCTTCTCTTGTATGCAACTTTACATCTCAGGTCTGGAACAAGCAAGCAGAGCACAGCCCTGCACAGTTCTCTATGTCCTTTCTGCTCGCTCTCCCAGACATCACTCTCAGTTTCCTTTCCTAAGTGCTCACGGGATGGCATTTGCAGATGGCTAGGAGCCTCTTTGGATTATGCCAGCCCCATGGAGGTACCATGTTATCCTGTGCAGCCAGGATGTGGTGGCGTGGAGTAACCTACACATGCCATCAAGGTACCCAGGCAGTGTGCAGCCACTGACCCAATCACATACTCACACTGTTGTCAGCAGCTCACTCCCAGATTGGGGCCCCATTGGCCTCACTGAGGACATTTTCAGTAGCAGCTCATGGCTAGGAATTATCACAACCAAAGAAGACAAACATGTCTACATTCAGGCTCAGGAAGCACCCTGGTTGAACCAAAGGACAGCAGAAACTATGCTCTGTCATGGGCATGGGTATTTTTTTCTGGAATATTTTGCTCTGCCTTTACCTCATTTGCCCTGTCCTTCCAGTGGAAGCTGTTCCATCTGCAAGCCCAGTGATCTCTTTTCATCCCCGCTGCAGTGGGAGGAGGGGCTGGTGCTACCCTGAGATGAACAGTTTCTGGGAAGATGTCCCGGATACACTTTTGTGTCACTGAGCCTTAGACTCGGCAGATGGCCGAGACGGCATCATCTTGAAATCCCCCCCATTAGAAAGTGGTACAGGCAATAATAAGAGTAGCTAAGGAAACAGCATAGAGGAAAAATCAATTTTCTGTTTTCCCTCTTCCTCTTTTAAGAGTGACTCTCTTCTCAGCATAATAGCTTAATGGCTAAAGTCCTCACCTTGAATGCACCGGGATCCCATATGGCTGCCGATTCATGTCCCAGCTCCTCTACTTCCCTTCCAGCTCTCTGCTGGTGGCCAGGGAAAGCAGAGATGACCCTGTACCTGCATGGGAGACCGAGAAGAAGCTCCTGGCTCCTGGCTTCAAATAGGCTCAGTTGTGGTCATTGAAGCCACTTGGGGAGTGAACCAGTGGATGGAAGATCTTTTTTTCTGTCCTTCTCTCTGCAAATCTGCCTTTCCAATAAAATAAATAAGTAAGTAAATCTTTTGAAAAAATGATTATCTTTATGGAAAGATGATGTGGAAATCCCACCTCAGAGTAGACACCCATTGTGGGATGTGTGAGAATGGCTTTGAAATGCTGTGATCAGATTGTGGAAGAATACCTGGAACCCACTGCAATGGGCCCAGAAGGCTAGATGTGGATGACGTCCAGATGACATGTGTGCAAGGAATTGTAGAGCTCACCAGCCTGGGCCTTGTGTGTCCTGAAACACTGAGGTCAAATCCTTTTCCTTTTTTTTTTTAAAGGAAAAAAAAATTACTTGGAAGGCTGAGAGACAGAGAGAAAGGGAACTGACAAAGAGAGAGAGAGAGATAGCTTCCACCCCTCTGGGCCACTCCCACAAATGGTTGTAATGGCTGGGGCCGGGCTAGGGCAAAGCCAGGAGCCTGGAACTTCATCAGGGTTTTTCATGGGGGTGCCAAGAACTCGAGTACTTAGAACATAATATTCTGCCTTCCCAAGTACTAGGAGCCAGGAATTCAATCCTGGTCTCCCAAGAATGTGGCAGGGACACAAGTACTTGATACAGCTTCTAATCCCTCCCAAGGCATATCATCAGGGAGCTGGATTGGAGGTGTAATGGCCAAGGCTCAAATTAGTATTGTTGCTGGTAATATTGGATGGTTGGAGTGGATGACTGGGATTCAGAGACAAGCAGGGGGGATCCCTTTCTTCATAGGAGGGCAGCTGCTAGATGCACAGTGGGGAGTGCGTGGAATGGGAGTGGAGTGGAATGCAGGAAAGCCTGCTTCCAGACCTAATTGACTCTTATCTGCTATTTCATGTATCTTTGCCACCTCTCCTTTTCTCTAGAGTGAGAATACTGAAAGACACCCAGAGGTAGAATAAACAACCAGCATTTTACCAAGTGTTTCCTTTGTGACTTCTTTGGATGGTTCAGTTCTTTACATTTTTTATTATCTCATTTGAGTTTGAAGAGATTAAGCAATTTACTAAAAACCCTCCAATTGATGAATGAATTGCAGAACTGATATCCCTCTAGGAGAATAAGGGGAACATCCAGGAAGAGAGAACAGATTCTGTCATTCCCATCTGTGACTGCGGGAAGATAAGCTGATAGGGCACTCTTGGCAGCTTTAGTGACACCTGCAGGTATTTCACACTGATGCTCCACTTTCTAACCTCAGATAATGCTCAGAATTTCCATAGTAGCAGTGAGGGCAGGCAGCAGCTCTCTGATCGGTCAGCTCACAGACATTTGTTGGGCATCACAATGAGTGAGTCACAACTCACAGGGACGTGTTCTTGGAGGTGCCCGTCCCAAGGAGGGTACAGTTTGCTGCAGTGAGTGCCAAGTGATGCCTGAAGGTTGTGAACTGCCTTCCTTGAGACCCCAGTTCTTAGTGCCTCTCAAAGGGCGCAATGATTTTGCCCCATAGGGCACATTTGGCAATGGTCTGGGGAGGTTTTGAGAGAGAGAGTATAGCGGTGAAGGCCCCAAATCCTAAGCACTAGGCCACCGGGAAGAGGGGGAGGTTTTGGAGCAGGAATGAGTATGTTGCTGGCAGCAGCGGGCAGGCCTGCTGTCCCACCCACCCTGTGATGTGCAGACCTGACCCAGAACAGAGAGCAATCCAGCCCAACACGCCCACAGGGCTAGATGAAGAAAATGCCCGAGGGTGATACACGCATAGTTACTGGATTTGAGTTTTGTTTCTTAAGTCACACCTTAAAAAAAAAAAATAGGTGCAAAGAGATTCGTGCAGTGACATAGAAGCCTAATTCTCCACCTGTGACACTGACATCCCATATGGGCACCGGTTTGAGTCCCAGCTACTTCCCTTCTGAGCCAGCTCCCTTCTAATGGCCTGGGAAAGCAGCAGAGGATGGTTCAAGTCCTTAGGCCCCTGCAACCACGTGGAGAGCCAAAAGAAGCTCCTGGCTTCAGACCAGCAGTTCTGCCAGTTAGGGGGTAAACTAGATAGAATCAGAAGTTTTCTCTCTGTTTCTCTCTGTCTGTAACACTTTCAAGTGAAAAAAAAATCACAACAGCTTTACTTAAAATCACTATGTACTATATTTAACATATTGTACTCACCAAAGGATTGAATGGTGCTTTGCAGCCCATTTAGTTTTGTGGAAAATTTGGCCTACATTTACCTGGCACAGTGATTGTAAAAGAGAATAATTTCTAGTAAGATTACCCACTATGAAGAATGTCCAGGTGAGTCAGTTTTTTTTTTTTTTTAATCTAACCATTTGTGAGGTCAGCACTGTGGCACAGCATGTGAAGCCACCACTTGCAATGATGCTTTTCTACATGGGAAAACTGATTGAAGTTCTGGCTTTTCCACTCCTGATGCAGCTCTCTGCTCCTGCCACTGCACCTGGGAAAAGCAGTGGAAGATGGCCCAAGTTTTGGGGCTTCTGCCAGCACCCAAATGTGGACCTAGGTGGAATTCTGGGCTCCCAGTCTTGATCTGGCCCAGCCCTGGCATTTGTGGGCATTTGGGGAGTGAGCCAACAGATAGAAGCCTTTCTCTTTCTCTCTGGTTTTTAATTAACTAAATAAATAAAATTTAAATTATCATAGACATTTTCAGTTCATCTTGGTGTATCAAGATTTTTCTCAGTAACACAGAAAGAAATTTAGAAATGAAGCTACCATAAGAGTGCAATCACTTGTGTCACTCCGTGCACTTGTGTCACTCCGTGTCTCATGTAAGTTACCATTTTACTAGTGGAAGGTGAGTTTGAACTTAGCCATTTGAATAAACCAACTACTGCTTTCGTTCAGTTGTTAAAACAAATGCATGCCTGTGCTACCCAAATAAAATTTGAGGAGCCCCGAGCAGGGTATGCAAGCCCTTGGCCATCCCTCAGACCAGCAGCATCCATGCTGTGCTCCAAAGGCAGAATCCCAGCCCCCAGCACAGCCTTTCTGAATAGGGATCTGCAACCAAGTCCTGCAGCCTTGGAGTTTGCTGTGTGCAGGTCTGCAGGCCTGCACAGAAAGAAAACCAGATAGGACCACTATTAGTGAGGAGCACAAAGTAGGATCTTTGCGGGCATGTGCATCAAATAAATCTGGGAAGCACTTAGGAGTAGACATTCCTGATGAGGCAAGGAACCAGCATGAAGGCTCCAGGAATAGACCACCCTGGCCAGAGAATTCTAGAAACAGCACTTGGGAAGAACTGAGCGGCACAGGGGAATTTGGACAGGCAGAGCCCAGCAGCCAGCTTTCAGGTGGGGCTGCTGCCTCATTGGGCCTGTCAGGCCAGGGACTGCTTACCTTGTGGCCAGAGCTGCCCAGATGCCAGACCCGGATTGCCAGCTGCTGCACCCCCAAGAGTCAATTACGCCATCAATAGCTCCAACAAGTTGCCGCTCATTATCTCCAATTTCTAGATGGGGAGCCAACCACTTCCGAAGCTGCAATTACTGGAGGTCAGAGGGCACCGGAGGCAGGAAGTCTGGTTTGTAGCAGCACATTCTCAGCCCTCCCATGTCTGCCTCCTGAGGGGCACTGAGGAGGAGTTGCTCTCGGCTGCCCGGGTGCCTGCATCGCAAAGGGGTCCCCCCGACAGCAGCCTGGGCTGGAACACAGGGGCCACGGCTGACTCCTCTGGAGCCCGGCTCCCGGAGAAAGCAGAACAGGGCTCACTCTATCCTCAGGCAGGGCTAGGGCAGGCTGCTGGGCGTGCTAGTTGGAGAGAAGCTGGTGGACTGCCTGACCCACAGCTGCAGGAGCGGCCCCTCCAGGGGAGGCCTGAGACAGGAGGCTCCCTCTACTCCCCACTGAGGTTGGAACTGCAAAACCAGCGCAATCAAGCAGCAAGGGAGCTTCCACTTGTCAAGAAATCACCTGGTTTTGCTAAGGCTAAGAGGCCTAATTGAAGCTACATGAGTCTGCCCAGGTTTTTCTAGGCCAGCATGGAAGTTCCCAGCAACAGGCTTTGCTGCCCAGTCACCAGCCTGAAGCATCAGCCTCAACTTCCCCAGAAGCCTGTGTGGCCTCAGCTGGCTCTTGACCTCTTGGGGGCCTGTGAGTTTCTAAGTTCAAGGCATTGGCATCCTTTCTAGTAGAAGGACAAGTGCTCCCGGCAGTTAAGGGGACATACAGAAACAGCAGTGTCATCCCTCACCTTCCCAACGTAATCCTGATGCTCCACCTGGGACCACCCCACCAGGCCCAGCCTTGCCCAGATCCTGTGTTAACCACAGCTGGGGTCCCTTAGCTCTGCTCTGGGGCAGATCCATCAACTCCTGGAGGCCAAGTGTGAGGTTTCTGGGCCAGCTTGAGGCCCTGCCTCCGCTACGAGGCTGCCCTTTGCTTTCTGGTTAATGACTCCCAGCTGTGCAGGGTCCTGAGCTTGTTCGAATTTTCTGGGAAGCAGGCTGGAAACCTGAGCCCTTTGCCAGGGTGTGGGTAGGGGTGGGGCTGTGGAAGTCTCTGGGTACACAGTCAGTGCTGCTGGTCTTGGAAAGGGTGGACGATACATGTGGCCTGGGCATCTCCCTGAGGGACAGAGAGGCTGGGGTTGCCTGTGGGGAGCTCAGGGAGACCGGCTTCTGTTCTTGACTGCCTTGGCCTCCCAGGCAGGCCTCGGGTATGGAATCAGCACCCGGAAGTTCAAGGAATGACGTTTGGGGGTGATTTCAGCACAAAGATCCTGGGACTTCACCAGGGCAGACAGTTATAGGTTTCTTGTTTTTATTTTTATTTTTTATTTACTGGAAAGGCAGAGCTACAGAAAGAGGAGGAGAGACGGAGAGAATTTTAAGTCTGCGGGTTGACTGTCACGATGGCTGCAACAGTCAAATTAAAGCCAGGAGCATTAGAGCTTCTTCCAGGTCTCCCTCATGGGTGCAGGGACCCAAGACTTTGGGCCATCCTCTATTGCTTTCCCAGGTGATTAGCAGGGAGCTGGATCAGAAGTGGAGCAACTGGAATTCAAATGGCATCCATATGCATGCTTGCATCACAGGTAGAAGTTTGGTGTGCTATGCTGTAACACTGGCTTTAGGACATAAGTTTCTTGCTTCTCCCCTCGATTCTTAAAATCACTTTTAAAAACTTCCTAACAGTAGCAAAAACCTAGGAAGGAGACCACATTAAGCTGAGAAACATGAATACAGGAGGCACATTTGGGACATTCTGGGTCCCAAATTAGTTCTTACATTGTCACTCAGTCAGCAGGTAGTAAGGACATTCTAGAATCCTTCGGAGGCAGGAAAGCAGAAAGGTAGACCGTGATGCTCAAGCCTCACAGATTAGCTCAAATTAAACCCAAACACCTGCTCCTGGTTCCTTTGGAGAGGCTACCAAAACCAGGGAGCAAACAGGATGGGGGCGCTGCCAGCTTGACCTTTTCACGGGTCAGAGGCACAGGAGGGCCTGACAACCTAGACAAGTATGTTACAGCCATATGACAGAATGCTAGGCAGCCATTCAAAATCACGTTCCAAGAATATTTAAGTGTGGGCCTGGCATGCTGGCTCAATGGCTGAATCCTCCCCATGCAAGTGTCAGGATCCCATATGGATGCCAATTCCTTTCCTGGCTGCTCCAACTCTCATCCAGCTCCCTGTTTATAGCCTGGAAAAGCAACAGAGGATGGCCCAAAGCCTTGGGACCCCTGCACCCACATGGGAGGCCTAAAGGAAGCTCCTGGCTTTGAATCTGCTCAGCTCTGGCTGTTGCAGCCACTTGGGGAGTGAACCAGTAGATGGAAGATCTTTGTCTTTGCTTCTCTCTGTAAATCTGCCTTTCTGATAAAAATTTTAAAAATGGAAGAATATTCAAGTACATATGAAAAGCCTCATGATATATTTGTTTTGTCTTTTAAGATTTATTTTATTTAGTTGAAAGGTGGAGTTACAGAGAGAGAGTGAGCTTTCATCCACTGTTCATTTGTAGATGTTTGCAGTGGCTGGGGGTGAAGCCAGGAACCAGGAGCTAATTTTGGGTCTCCCATGTAGGTGCAGAGTCCAAAGGACTTGGGCCATCCTCTCCTGATCTCCCAGCATCTCAAATGGGATGCTGGCATTGTAGCTGGCAGCTTAACTGGCTATGCTGCACACCAACCCTACCGTACATTTGCAACTGAAAAACAAACCGCTAGCATCCCAAACAATTGACCCGGTCAGTTCTATTGCTGCTCACACACACACTTTTACAGGCCACTGGGCAGAGCCCTGCACACCAGCACTGATTTCCTGCAGCAGTAGCACTGTCCATAGCGTCTGTTCACTTCCCATTTCCTCTGTGTTCCCAGTATTGTATAGTCACTTGTCTGGCTTTTGCAAACAGAGAGGACAACTGTAACGCTAGTTCTGTTTCAAATGATGGTTCTGGTAAGCTGGGAGTTTTGTGTGACATCTCCTAGAGTCAGGGAGCTGAATGGACAGGTGAGAAGGGGGCTCGGTGGGTTCTGTCACTTGCCTGCCGGCGTCCATTCCCCACTCTTTCTTCCTAGGAGAGCTCAGTGGCGTGCTCTGGGTCTGCCACTGCCCCCGCCCCCACTCCACTTCTGTCTTCCTCACTCTGGTCTGGAAGGAAGGCTGACTTCTCCAGGGAACATCAAAAGTACAGGCTGGGTTTTGTAGCAAGAGAAGGCAGCAGAAGATCAAAGCATGAGGCCAGGGTATTGATCCCTGCGGCTTCCTCCCATCAGGCCAGCAGTGTTTCTCCTTTGAAGGCTGTGGTTCCACCAGGAAGCCCTCTCCACAAAGCCAGCTCTGTCTCTGGTCCCCTCCCCAGACCTTGAGGGCGACCGAATGGTAGCACCTGAGAGACACCTCCACGCCCTGATCTCCAATGCCTGGGAATGGGAGGTTATTTGTCAAAAGGGTCTCTGCAGGTGTAATTGAGCTAAGGATTTTAAGACGAAGAGGTCATGTTGGATTATCCAGGTAAGTCCTAAGCTCAATAAGGACAAATGTCCCTATAAGACTGGTGGAGGGAAGGGCCAGCGTGATAGCTCACCAGGCTAATCCTCTGCTTACAAGCACCAGTATCCCATATGGATGCTGGTTTGTGTCCCAGCTACTCCACTTCCCATCCAGTTCCCTGCTTGTGACCTGGGAAAACCGTGAAGCATGGTCCAAAGCCTTGGGACCCAGCACCCACGTGGGAGATCCCAACAGTCTCCTGGCTTCAGATCAGCTCAATTCCAGCTTTTAAAGCCACTCGGGGAATAATCCAGTGGATATAGGATGTTTTTCTCTCCTTCTTTCTTCATAAGTCTGCCTTTCCAACAAAAATAAATACATTTTAAAAGAGAGAAAGAGGGCCCGGTATGGTAGCCTAGCAGCTAAAGTTCTCACCTTGCACACTCCAGGATCCCATATGGATGCCAGTTCTAATCCCAGTGGCTCCGCTCCGCTTTCCATCCACTCCCTGCTTGAGGCCTGGGAAAGCAGTTGAGGATAGCCCAAGGCACTGGGACACTGCACCTGCGTGGGAAACCTGGAAGAAGCTCTGGGCTATTGGCTCCTGGCTTCAGATCAGCGCAGCTCTAGCTATTGCAACCATTGGGGAATGAATCAGCGGACAGAAGATATTTCTCTCTCTCTTTCCTCCTCACTGTACATCTGACTTTCCAATAAAAATAAATAAATCTTTAAAAAGAGAGAGCGAAGTGGAGGGAAATTGTCATACAAAGGGGAGGCATTGTAAGTATGGCCATAGAGATTGATGTGGCCACAAGTCAAGGGGGCTGGAAAAGATAGGAATGATTCTGCCCAGGGCCTCCAGAGCGGTGTGACCCCTTGTGTGTCTGGATGCAATTCCGGAACCCCAGCCTCCTATGTGTGGGAGAAACAGTGTGTGTAGCTGTGAGCCACCTGATCTGTGGTCATTGGGCACAGCAGTCACAGGAAGTCGGTGCAGCCGGGAACAATACATCTCATTCTGTTAGCTTTGTGGGATGCCTGGTGGCTTTCGTGTTTTCTCTATACTGCACTCACATCTTTATAAATAGACTCACTAGTAAACTCTCCTCATGTTGCCTTGACTTTGTGGGCCACCTGTTTCCTGCCAGGAGCCTGCTACAGGTGTTTCTCCACCCACATGTACATGTGTTCCAGATCAAGTTGACCCACCCCTCACATCCAAGACTCCCTCCTCATTGGAGATCTTAGGAAGTGACAGGTGATTGAAGAAGTGAGCTGGTGATGGATTAGACTGTTCTTAGGACTCGGCAGTGGGATGCAGTAGTCAGGCAGGCTCTTCTGAATTGAGACCTACCCAGTGAGACCAAGGGAGCCCCATGCTGCACTGAGGCAGCTAAATCCAGGCAGATGGTACAATCAGAGCTAAGGCCCTTCCCAAGAATACAAACTTGAGAATGGAGAAGGCCGGTGCAGCTAAAGCTCAGGAAGCGAGGACACTCTCAGAGAGACAGGGTAGGGCCAGATCCTGTGCACCAAGCAGTGGGTCTTAGCCTCAGGGTTTTTGCTTCCGTAACTCTGAGGGGGAACCCCAAAATGCGCATTTCTCATCTTCAGTGATCTTTTCCTCCACTACTTCACCACAAGCTCATAGCCTTGGTCTTGGCACCACCAGCACCAGAAATTTGCTGCTGCAAGACTAGAGGCCCACTGCCTTTTCCAGCATCCTGCTCCTGTTGCGTGCTCAAGCATCCACTGTGGCAACTCTTTGGCTCTGCTCACATCTCCCTCCCACTGCCTCTGGAATCCATTAGCTGCCCCCAAGCTCACCTTCTTCTCCAAGCCAGAGCTCATTGTTTATCATTCTACAGAATGCGCTGCAAGGATTGTCTCCTGCAAAGCTCCAAGGGAAGTGGGCACTCTGTGTCTCCTGGCCCTCACTCAAGCAGGTCAGTGTGTCATTATGGAAAAGTCGAGCAAGCAGACTGTCTCCCACTTAAGCTCACGGTCATAGACCACAAAGGGGTTCTCAAAACTGCTAGGTGGGAGCCAGCCTAGTGGCTCAACAGGTTAATCCTCCACCTTCAAGCACCAGCATCCCAGTTTGTGTCTTGGCTGCTCCACTTCCCATTCAGCTCTCTACTTATGGCCTGGAAAAGCAGCAGAGAATGGCCTAAAGCCTTGGGATCCCACACCCATGTGGGAGTCCTGAAAGAAACTCCTAGGTTCTGATCTGTTCAGCTCTGGCCGTTGTGACCATTTGGGGAGTAAACCAATGGAAGGAAGATCTTCCCATCTCTGTCTTTCCTTCTGTATGTAAATTTGCTTTTCAGATTAAAAAATAAACATATATAAAACCTGTTAGATAAGTACATCATGTTTCTGTTAAAACTAGCATTCTTTTTATTTCATATAAATTTATATATATATAAATTCATACATCTACAACAACCCTTCTCTGCTTAAAAGACACACTGTTAGATTTGAACTCCCTCTCTGAAGTCTGCAAGCAGGTTCACACTTGCTGGTTCTCCCCTCTGCTCCAGTGTGTCCACCTGTTATTGATGATCCATCCTGCCCCTGCGCTGCTGAGCAGCCTCCTCTCATTCATGACTTACTCCTCATCAGCTTCTCTCTCTTCATTGGGTCATTCACAGGGCATCCCCATGTTTTAGCACCTCCCATGTGTATATTCTGTAGTTTGTATCTGTAGTTTATATAATCCATGGCCCCTTTAATTGTAGAAGCTTTGCATTGCTTTCCTGCAGCCCCCTCATGCACATTTCTCTCCTCTCCATCTTCCCAGTGTTGTTTCATAACCACATGTAGCTATATGAATGCTTTGTGTTAACTTTACTGTAAGCACCCCCAGTTGACCTAGATAGGCTGCTATTCCATTAGGAGTCATTTTTGGTTTTCTTGGCTATCTCATTTCTCCATTGCTTGCTTTTCTAAGAACAGATTATTAATTTTTAAATAAACATTCCAATGAAATTTTAAAGCTCTTCTCCTGAGTCACAGATCACCAATCAAGATAACTCCTTCACTGTCAAGTCTGGCACTTGGGCGGTTAGGGCTAACAAGCAGCTTCACTGGAGGTGTGGACCGTGATGTCTCCAGTGTCGTGGCTGTAGGTTACATAACTACTCAGGACTCCAAGAGGGAGTGTTCCAGCAATGCTCATGGCCTTTTACAACCTTGCCACATGTCACTTGGGCACATCCGTCACTTCCGCTGTCCTGAAACAGTTGAAGGACTCAGCAGCCCATCCAGACTCCGGAGGAGGCAGCACACATGTCTGCTCTCCGTGGGAGGCATGCCATAAAAGAGTGGCAGTCGTACTTTAAAACTGCCACTGAGGTGTTCTCCTTGACACCTGCATTTGAGAGGAGGTTCTTTGGAGAGAGTTACAGGAAATCAGGAAGGGGGGAAACTGAGTGATCTACAACAGAGGCCAGAAAGAGACTTCTCTCCATAAATCACTCTGTATGTTTTGATTGTGCCATGTACTTAAATTACTTTTTTTTTGAAAAAAAAAAAAAAAACTTAGTAATTCTTATCGGAAAGGTAGATTTACAGAGAGAAAGAGAGATAGAAAGATCTCCCATCTTCTGGTTCACTCCCCAGATGGCTGCAATGGCTAGAGCTGAGCTGAACTCAAGCCAGGCGTTTCTTCTGAATCTCCCACATGGGTTCAGGAGTCCAAAACTTTGGGCCATCCTCTGCTGCTTTACCAGGCCACAAGCAGGGAGCTGGATCTGAAGTGGAACAGCTTGAACATGAACCAGAGCCTACATGGGATTCTGGTGCCCACAGGTGGAGGACTAGCCAGTTGAGCCATCACACTGGCCCTTAAACTACCTCTTTTCAAATATTATATAATGACAGGGCTGGTGTGGTGGCAAATAAAGGTAATTCTCCACCCACAGTCCTAACATCCCATATGGGTGCCAGTTCTAGTGTCCTGGATGCTCTACTTTCCTTTTAGCTCCCTGCTAATGGCCTGGAAAAGCAGCAGAGGATGGCCCAAGGCTGTGAGCCCCCCACACTCACATGGGAGACTTGGAAGAAGCTCTTGGTTCCTAGCTTTGGACCAGCCCATTTCTGGTTTTGCAACCATTTGGGGAATAGCTGATGGAAGTCTCTCTCTCTCTCTCTCTTTCTCTCTCTCTCTCTCTCTCTTCCCCCCCCTTCTCTCTGTCTCTCTCTTTGTAAAACTTCCAAGTAAAACAAAATATTTTAAAAATAAATTAGATAACTCCAGCTATAGACAACATCCTAGCTTGTATTGTACTCAGACAAGTGTCCACAGTTGGGGGGAAAAGCAGCTGAGAGCTGGAGGGCATCCTGGGCCTGTTAATGCCAAATTTGTATTAACTATACCAGTGTGCCAGGATAGTTGCTTGTTCTGTTCTTTTAAAAGACATGTGGGGGCAGATGCTGGCATGCCAACAGACAGGTTCTGGAGACCCATGTGAAAATGTATGGGCCCAGGGTAGGTAGTCAGGGACCCAGGCTGGCACAGTGCACTACCACACGACTGGGCATGGGGGCCTGTGGATTGCTCAGGAAAGTGGGTCTGGGGATATGTTGGAGGGAGGACTGCTGAGGGAAAATGCATCGGGTGAGGAGTGACTTCTAGGGAACTTCCAACAAGCTGGCTACTGCACTTGCAGGTAAACAAGGGAGCTGAGAGTGGGTGGTTTAGAAGAGGGAAACCTGGGCCTGGCACCGTGGCCTAGCGGCTAAAGTCCTCGCCTTGAACGCACCAGGATCCCATATGGGCGCCGGTTCTAATCCTGGCAGCTCTACTTCCCATCCAGCTCCCTGCTTGTGGCCTGGGAAAGCAGTCGAGGACGGCCCAAAACTTTGGGACCCTGTACCCACATGGGATACCCGGAAGAGGTTCCTGGATCCTGGCTTCGGATTGGAACAGCGCCGGCCGCTGCAGTCACTTAGGGTGAGGGCTTAGCATTGGCTGGCATGCATGAGAACCAAGGTAAGGAGCAGCCCAGACCAAAACAGGTTACAGTACTGGCCTGTGGGTCAATTATGGCCAGGTGGGTCAAGGAGCAGGCCAGGGTGGGCTAGTTCATAACACTCACTGTCAGATGTGAGAACCAGAATGGGGTGTGGGATGGACTGGGTTGGGCCACAATACCGGCCAGTTCATATTAGGGGCTAGGACTGAGGCTGGCTGGGCTGGGCTGGGCTGGGCTGGGCTGGGCTAGGCTGTAGCACTTGCTGGTAGATGCTGAGGTGAGGCAAGCCATGCCAGTCTGATCCCCAGCTCCTGCCAGCACATGAAGACCTGGGATGGGGAGGGAAGGAGTACAGTAGAGGGAGCTGCTGGGGCTCACCACTGCTCCCACTGGAACTGGGTACACACCAGGCCAGCAAGGCCATAATACCTGTTGGGCTGCATGTGAGCTGGATTAAGGGGAGAGCCAGGCTGGGCTAAGTGACCTTATCCACTGGTGCATGCATGAGCCAGAGTAAGGGTATGCTGGTTGGGCTTTGACAAGCATCAACTGGCAAGTGCTGGGGCTGGGGCAAGTCCTGTCAGATTCAACCATAGAACCACCTGGAAAATGCAAGATCTGGGGCTTGGAGTGGGCGCAGGAGGGAAATTATGGGCACCTCTCTGATGGGCTGTAACTCCCGCTGGTGAGCATGAGAACCAGGGCTGGGGGAGGGCCTGGCTAGGGAGGCGGTAGCACCCACCAGAATGAGTGTGGGCTGAATAGTGGGGTCAGTTGGGTTGAGCTAAGCTTCAACGTCCACTGATGTGTAAGAGAGCTGCATGGGATGCAGGCCAGACTAGATCAGTTTCTTGCACATACTGGCACGCACAGGAACTACGGGTAGGGGCAGGCATAGTGGGGATTATTGGGAGTCACTCCAACTAGGCTACAGCTCCCACTGGTGTATTTGGAGTTGTATCTCAGGCCATGGGGAAGCTTAGGCCATGCCTACCAGGTATCAGGGCAGGGACCTGGGGTGATCCACCCACAGTGTATGTGAGGGCTGAGTGTGTGGTGCGCAGGGTTAGGCTGGGACAGAGCATCCATTGGTTTGCCTATGAGATGGACTGGGGACAGTACAGACAAGGTGATTATAATCACCAGTGTGTGTGTAGGCTGATGTTGGTGATGGACTGAGCCAGATCCCACACTGGCAGGCGCACGCAGGAGTTGGGGTCATCTCTGGCGAGGTTTCTTTAGGGGACCACCTCCAACTGGATCACTGGACTCAGAACTCCAACCATAAGGAAAATTATAGGATATGTGGTCTGACCACAGAGTACATGTGTCAGAACTGGGTCTCCACAGTTTCTGGGGCCTGTGTGGTAGACAGCATGCCCAGATGGTCACGGAGGACATGATAGCCAGTTCACTGAGACCTGTACAGGACATCTAGTATCATGAAGGGCAGAACAAATTGGACAGTTCTCCTGGACAAGTATCTAGGCAACTTGAAACTCTAAGGTGGACTATATCAGCCAATGGACCTTGAAATGATTTCCTCACCCTTGGAACAATGAAATCAACAGCATCTTACAACTATCAAAACCACTCCAGCAGTATCCTTGGAACATGCTCTATACTGGGGAACCTGGGATGACATTTGGTGACCAGCCCCCATCTCTGATGTTGTTAGGCTGCTGGAAGTGGCCTGCTCCCCTTTTCTCTCCACTTTGCCCAAGTACCAGAAGAAAAAAGGAGCTTGGACGCAGTTGTCTCATCCACTTTCCCCTATTCCTTGATCCTTGCATCCTAAATGGTGGTCTAATGAGTCTGTATCCCTCTCAGTTATGTAAACATCATCAAAAATAAAATGAATTTATTATTTTTTTAAAGAAAGAAATTAGGTCATGAGGGCTCAGCATGATGGCCTAAGTGGCTAAATCCTTGCCTCGCATTGCACTGGGATCCCATGTGTATGGGGGGGTTCATATCCCAGTTGGTCCGCTTCCTATCCAGCTCCCTGCTAGAGGCCTGGGAAAGCAGTAGAAGATGGCTCAAAGTCTTGGGATGCTGCACCCATGTGGGATACCTGGAAGAAGCTCCTTGCTCCTGGCTTCAGATTGGTTCAACTTTGGCCATTGCACTGCTTGGGGAGTGAACCAGTGGACAGAAGATCTGTCTCTATCTCCTCTCTGTAGATCTGCCTTTCCAATAAAAATATAAATCTTTAACCAAAAAAATTAGGTAATGAAATAATTTTGAGTATGTTATAGTTTCTGCTAGAACTATGCCTGTCTTCAAGGCCATGTAAGTTCCCAGGATACTCTAGAACTTTCTGTGCTGATGAAATCCTTTGGAACTGATCTGCAGATTTTGCAGCCAGTAGCCTCACATGGCTGCTTAGCACTTGAAAGATGTTTCATGTGATTAAGGAACTGAACTTCTCACTTGGCTGACATGTCTAATAGTTTCTTACTGTCCAATGCAGTTCCAGAAGACAGAGCTTAAAAGAATGGGACTTGAGGGGGGAACCGAGATCCCTTGAGCAGGGGTCCCCACTTTGGACCATGTGCATCCCCAAATAGTTGTGAACAACTGTATACTCCCTTGTATAAAGCCAAGTTGGCATCTAAAGGCCCCACCCATCTTTCCAAAGTTTATTTGTGTTTGGAGTTATGAAAGATTAAACATTTCATGAGATGAAATAAGATGAGGCCTAGTTATAATTAGAATAAATATTTCATGAGCTGGTTTGATAAAGTAAGTTTTAATTACTGAATAATGCAGACTGATTCTGAAAGAAACCGAGTGGAAGAGCCCCTCCTTACTAACCCATCGTGTTTTAGTGGTTCTAAATTTAGATCATCTCACTGTGGGCCACACGTCACCCTTGACAGTCATACATATGAGACAGGGAAAGACAGGAAGCCCAGGGGGTGGGAGAAGCCTTGATGAATCATTCAAGAAGCCCCCAGAAACCAATCCATCAATGTGCCCTCTTTGGGTTGCAGGGAGTGAGCTCCACAGAGAGCTCAGGGTGGGTGAGGGGTGGGGAGACGCTGGGAGAATCAGAACTTCAGAAATGAAGGCCGTGGCACCCGTTTCCTTTTCAGTCACTCGTGTCAAGTCCAGCCATGTCTGGACCTAACTGTTAGAAGGTGACTACCGCAGGGAACAAAGCTGGCCTTGGCATTCAAGTTCCACTGGTGGTGGCGTCTGCAGCTTTAAGTGAGACTTACCCAGGAGGGAAAATGGGCCTGCTTCCTGGAGTCCGGAGCTGGGACAGGGTGGCCCTGCCAGTGTCACTGCCACAGGCCCCCGGCCTTTTCCGTGAGGCTTGCTTGCTTGTCCTGCCTGAGGTTTTCTGGTCTGTTCGGGGAGGAAGCAGGCAAATGTTGGGTGACCTTCTTGCAGGACTTGGAAAGAATCAGCCAGACAGATCAGCTGATGGCTCCCCTTCTTCTCCCTCTCTCCCCTCCCTCTTCATCCCCTTTGTCAGGTCAATGAGAGAACAGAGGTGGGGCCGGAGGATCACTGGTCACTAGACAGAGAAATGGGCTGGCTCGGGACAGTGGTCTGTCACCAAGGGCTGATGAGAGTACCCTCCAGATGTGGCTGCCTGTGTCTCACTTGGGGCTCCTTATAATAGGAAACCTGCACGTGGTCCAAAGTACTCTTGGGGCCCGCCATGCAGTGTAGCAAGTATAACCTCTGCCTGCAACACCGGCATCCCACGTGGCCACGGGTTTGCATTGCAGCTCTTCCACTTCAGATCCAGTTCCTTGCTAATATTTCTGGGGAAGCAGCAGGGGGTGACCTAAGTGCCTGTATTCAGTTGTATTTGCACGTGAGTTTGCATCTGCATGGGACCTGTCTAGCCATCTCAGGCAGACTGATGTTGATGGACTCCATGCCATGAACTGTGCCAAGCACATCCGACAGGCAGGAGTTAACACAAGAATCCCTCCACTGTACCACACTCCCATTAAAACACCCTTCCGCTCACCCACTGTCTACCCATAGAGCATTTTCAAAGACCCCTCTGGCCGACATCCTCAAAACGGAGGGATGAATACTGCCAGGAAGGGAACAAAGTGGCAGTCATTAAGCAACCAGTCAGTGGATAAATACAGAAGTGAGGGAAGGCAGCAGGGTCCCAGCACTACACAGTGGCTGGATAAGTTGCCTTGGCAAGGACGATGGATGAGTTCAGTCTGGGAAAACAGAGGTGTTTCCTTCAACAAGCTCTTAGTGACACCGCTGGTGGGGAGAGGGTGGGAGAGCCGGGAGATGCTGCAGGCAGCTATGCAGTCACTTGAATTTTCTACCTGGAGATCACGTCCAGAACATCCATTAATAACTTCTGCAGAATGCTATCAATTTGCCTGTAATTGTCATTATAAAGAAAAGCATTGCCTGCTGTGAGCGTGGCTGGCTTAATCTCTCACTCTTTTTTTTTTTTTTAAGATTTATTCATTTTACTTGAAAGGCAGTTTCAGAGAAAGGGAAAGGAAGATGAAGAAAGAGAGACAGAAAGTTTACATCTGCTGGTTCACTCCCCAGTTGGCCACATGGCCAAAGCTGAGCTGGTCTGGAGCTGGAGCTAGTAGCTTGTTCTGGGTCTCCCACATGGGTGCAGGGACCCAAGATCTTCAATCATGTTCCCCTGCTTTCCCAGGCCACAAGCAGGAAGCTGGATCAGAAGTGGAGTAGCTGGGATGTGAACTAGCAGCCTTAGGGATGCCAATGCCACAGGGCTGAGGATTAGCTCACTGTGCCACTATGCCCCCCCCCCCCCCACTTCTTGTTTTCAATGATTTATCTAAGTAGACTGGTGTTTCTGGCTTTAACTCATAACCCAACATTCTGTTCCCTTTCTTGGCATCAGGGCCACGCTTGTTCCCAGGTGAGTGTGCCTCAATGTGCCTCCCTGTGATCTTTATGGCTTTACTAACTGGCCGAGCCGTGCTCTGCTCCGGCATGGGCAGTGCTGTCTTCTAAGCGTGTTCCCACACTCAAGCTTTTGCTCACAGTTTTCCCGTGAGATGCCCTCCCCCATCTCTTCTTCACTCAGGGCCTCAGTCTGGGTCCCTTGACCTCCACCCACCACCCACTCTCCTCTTTCTCTTTCTCTGAACTCAAAAAGCCACACACCTTCCAGGCTGCCCCCTTCCATGGCAACTGCTTCTGCCTTGGAGTTGTTACTCCATGGGTAAGTTCTGGCCATGGCTTTTTCTCAGAACATGCTCAGCCTCCAAACATGTCTCCCCATCCCAGGTCTGGGCTCACCAACGCGGCTCTTGTGGACCCCATGCTGATTGCGCTTGGCCAGCGGGGAACTTGAGAACTTGACCTCCTCAACAGAGAAGTTGACCTCACAGCACAGAAAAGAGCCAGGGTGGGTCCTGCCATCACTCGGTCTTTCACCTGCTTCCTCAGACAAGGGAAAGCTGACAGGTTCTCAGCCTCCATCCCTTGACCGCCCGATTCACTGTCTCCTGCCCCTCCCCCGCCCTGCCAGACCAGAGGAGTTTTAGCGCCCCCATGTGGGCAAGAGTGGAAAGGGCCTCAGTTATTCAGCGGAAGTTGACAGAAACAGACAGAACCTTGTCTACCATCAGCTTAGGTGCTGGAGAAGAGGACACAGGCGCCGACAACGTCCACGTGCGCTAGCGAAGCTGCCACGGGCTGATTGAGTCCCACAAAAAATGACACCTGCGCTGGAGGAAAACAGAGATGCACAGGGATGGGGCAGCCAACTACTCAAAGCTTCCATGAGTCACACAGGCCAAATCCCTAGAGAGCCTTCACTTCTGGAAACATCACCTTTATCAGAGGCAGGGAGAAGGTTTTCTGATGGGAACCGGAGTCCAGGTAAATGCTGGTGATGGAAGAGCCTTTCAGAAGCAAAAGTCCCGGCTCTATCCAACGGCATAGATAGACTGCTAGCTAGCAGGACTGACACTGTAACGTCCCAGTACGCTCAGAACGACAGAAATTCTTCGTCTCACAGACTCAAAGTCCACAGGGTGGGCATTTGGGGCAGTGGTTAAGCCACCGCTTGGCATGCCCACATCCCACATCAGAGCGACCAGGCTTGAGCCCTGGTCCTGCTCTCCACCCCCAGCTTCCTGCCAGTACCCGCTCTGGGAGGCAGTGGATGCTGGCAGGAGCACGTGTGCCTCTACAGCCACATGGGAGAGCTGAACGGAGCCCCTGGCTCCTGGCTGTAGGCTGGCCCAGCTCCAGCTGTTCCAGGCATTTGGGCAGTGAGCCAGCGGATGTGAGCTCTCTGTTTTGTTTTTTAAATCCAAGATCAAGTTGTCAGCAGGTTCATGTCCCTCTGAAAGCTGAAGGGAAGGACCTGTAGGAGGTCCATCTATGGCATTTCCTTGGCTTGAATGTCTGCCTTCCCCTTCCCATGCGGATCTCTCAGTGTGTCTGCATCTTTACAGGGCTGCCTCCTTAGGAGGACATGCGTCCTACTGAATTAGGGGTCTACTCTACTCCAGGGTGACTTCACCTCTGTTACATGGTGACACCCGTGGAGATCCTTTCATCCCAATAGCATTTCACTTGAGGTACTGGGATGAGGACAACAGCATATCTGCCTTAGGGAAACAATTTGGTCACAATGCCGTTGGATCTGGAAGAAGTTGGTTGTGCCAAGGATGGTTGTGCCCCGGGGATTGGCTGTGTAACAAGAAAGAGACCCAGCGAAAGCCACAGAAATCCTTTGATGGTGGAATAGCTTTTCAGAAAGTGGGTAGACCGTGGTGATCAAAGATGGGCTAGGAAGGAAATAGGAGTCTTCAGAAGAAGCAACAGGGAGGAGAAGAGGGCCAAAATGATGAGCTAGGAGACTGAGGGAGACAGCGTTCCCTAGAACCCAGGCAGGCAATGGGGCAGGGAGCGGTGGGGGACCCGAGGGCATGGAGCATGCCTAGAGACAGGAGCCATCAACCCCAGGGAGGAGATCCACGCATGGGTGCTTTGTTTGGGAGTGTGTGAAGGCCTGTTTAAGACTGGCAAGACAAGAGGTGTTCTGCCTGGCACAGCGATGACTCTGGCTTCATTTAAGATATGAGAGCACATGGCGGGAACCTGTGGCTGTGGCATTTTGAGCCAAGTACCTTGAGCTGTGGACCCAAGACCAGGCTTACAGCTGGCAGAACTTCTCGGGGTGGGGGCAGAGCTGCTTCAGTTGGGGCTTAGCTACACACTGCCCACCCACCTTGACCCTACAAGGTACCAGGCAAGAAGGGAAGCCAAGTGAGATGCTGCCAGCCAGCTACTCTGCCCTGAGCCATCTTGCTGCTTCCTGCTCCAGTTGTGCATGGAAGGCGCAGGCCATGGTGGAGAGAGTAGATTTCTGCATCTGCGGCACCATGTGAATCCTCCTTACCGACAAGCTGCTGTGCTCTTATGCAAATCTTTTATGAAACTCTGATTCATTATTCAGGGTCATCCCCCAGCATCCTTGGAAAGGAAATGAGAGTTTCCTGTCACCTCCAGTGCCCCAGCCTTGTGGGGTCACACACCAGACCTCTAGATCCTGCTGTTGGGTCCACAGCTCTGAGCCGCTTGGGCCACCAGTAGGGTTTGCACAGGAGGGTAGTGCGCCCACCCTTGCTGCATTAGATTGCTTGGGATATTGATGGCATCTTTCCTTGCAGGAACATTGTGGGATTTTTTTCTTTTCTCAAAAATGATTTATTTATCTTTATTGGGAAAGAAGATTTACACAGAGAGGGAGGGACAGAGAGAAAGATCTTCCATCTGCTGGTTCACTCCCCAAGTGGCCACAATGGCCAGAACTGGATGGGAAGTAGAGCAGCCGGGACATGACCTGGCACCCATATGGGATCCTGGCATTTGCAAGGGGAGGATTAGTTAATTGAGCCATCATGCCAGGCCTAAAGGAGCACCTTTTTTAAAGGGCATTGGAAAGGAGCTGAGAGAGGCCATTAGCAGGGGAGGGGGTTGGGCTATGGCTTTGCCCTTAGGTTAGGAGTTCCATAGCAATGGCATGATGCATTCTGCTGAGGAGTCTAGCTTATCTCATGCACCGGAATTGGAATTTCTGGTCTCCCACCTTATTTGAGTCTCCCTCTTGCAATCCAGCAGATGGTGCCCTGGAATTGAGCGTAAATAAGACTGAGCTGCTCATAGAGCAGACAGCTTCCCCTTAGCTTTCCAGAAACTATAGTTGCTGTTGAACATTGCAGCAAGCCACTAGGATGTAACTTTGGGGAGGATGGGCAGGGTTGTTCTGGCTCTTCTGTCTCCCACATGCACCCGAGCCCTTCCGTCTCCCATGTGCACTCGAGTGCCAGTCTTTCCCCCATAGTTGCCTTGGTCTCAGACTCAGTCACCTTCCCCTTGTCACCTTCTCTGCCTCCCCCAACTCACCCTCCGTGGGTGCAAGTCTGCCCCATCTCTGACCTGGGCAGTCACAGTCCTCGAGTCTATCCCGGCAGGTCTCTGCCTCCACATCAGCCATGACGACCCCTCCCAAATGCAGGCCTCACAGAGTCACTTCCTTTCCTGGGATTCATCTCTTGCCTCTCACTGTCTATGATGTTTCTGACTCCTTTGCCTGCCTTCCTTCCTTTTAAAATTTTATTCATTTTTATTGGAAAGCCAGATCAGATTTGCGGAGAGAAGGAGAAACAAAGAGAAAGCTCTTGCATCTGCTGATTCACTCCTAACAGGCCGCAATGGCCAGATTTGAGCCAATCTGAAGCCAGAAGCCAGGAGCTCTTTTGGATCTCCCATGCGGGTGCAAGGTCTCATGGCTTTGGGGTGTCCTCAGCTGCTTTCCCAGGCCACAAGCAGGGAGCTGGATGGGAAATGGAGCAGCCAGGACATGAACTCAGGTCACCTGGAGAAGAGTGACCATGTCCCATTTGCTCATCCAAGGCTCCTGCTGGAGCCTAGCCCTCAGTGTGGAGCTGTCTGCTCCCCATCCTTCCCCACATTTCCATGCTGCTAATTCCTCTCTGACGGGATTGCAAGCATCACTTTCCCAGGGAGGTTTTAGACACTGCCTCCCAGTGACACCCTTTTGGTGAGCACCTGCCATGTCTTACCCAGCTCCAGCAAATGCTCGATATCATTGGAAACTGCTGCTTCATGGAAGGCACCTTGTAACTTTCTTCCTCATTAGATTTGAAGGGAGTGGAGATTTTGTCCATGCTGCTCCTCACCCCATTCCAAGGAAGCAGTACCTGCTAGGGCAGCCCGAAGTGCAGCCCCAGTTATCACCTGGAGATCCTAGCTGGCTGTAACTGTCATGCTGAAAAGGAAAAAACAGGGAGAAGAATGTAGACCAACACTGGGGTCCAATCCAGCACCTAGAAGCACTTCTGTGGCCTTGCAGAGAGAAACTGGCTCGCTAGGATTTAGGGCATTCCCCTCGTCTGCAGGCTTATTTCTTATCATTTGTTGAAAACTGTTTGTGTGACTCAAAAGACAAAGACTACAGACCTGAAACAGAAAGCAAGGCGCAGGGGAACCAGGCTGGGGCTACTTCCTGTTTCCCAACAGCACACTCTGGTGGCAAGAGCGCCCTGGACTGCCTCCTACTTTGCGGTAGAGGCTTTCCAAGTCCTCAAGGCAGCAGAGGAAGCCACAGCTCTGACGCCCAGCGGCTGGAGACCACGTGAAGCCCTTGGGTGAGCACTGCTTCTTCCCATCCCCAGCGGGGAAGACCTGGGTATTTGGAGCTAAGTGCCTACTGTAAGATATGGTCGCCTTTTGGGAAGATCAAGTGTGAAGATGTGGCCACAGGGGACTGCCCCCTCCCGCACAGGTCTGTGGGACCACGGCTCTGTGAAGCTGCAGGAGCCTCAGATGTACCCCTGGCTTGAGAACAGCCTTTTCTCTCCAGAATCAGCTACAACACCTGCACTCCCTCGCATGGGTCTCTCTGGAGAAACCATGGGTCATGGTAGGCTGGAGTTAGATGTGTCTGAAGATGTTCTGCTTGAAATTGGTTCCCTCCACCACTGAGCTAGGTTCCAACAGCGTGCAGTCTAGAATTGAGAGGACTCTGACCAGGTGGCCGAGCCAACATTCACTGCCTCCTCCAGGTGAGCCTGGTCGCTGGGGCTCAGAGGTCTTCCGTATGGGAGATGGGATAATCTAGGGCACAGGCTTGGGAGGGTCCGTTGGCGGAGGGAAGGGCAGCAGCATGGAGGACAGGGAGTGTGACCAAGCTCTCCAGCTCTCTGAGGCCGCTTCAGATCCGGTTGTGGACCTGGTTTCGTGGATCTGGTTGTGGGGAGCCAACAAGGCAGCAAGGGGTTCCCCAGCACGCAGAAGGCCTGGTATCGAGAGGCGGCTGCTAAAGCCGTCAGCGGTGCTTGTTTCCCCTCGGCCTCGCGGCCTGCGAAGCGGCTTCTCTCATGCTGTCAGTCCTCTGCCAGAAGCTCCCAGCGACTCCCCGAGGGCCCGTCAGAACTTCTCAGGCTTTTCTGCTGAAGTATCCCTAACAAGAGTGAATGCATGCCCTGCGGCCCCAGATAGGAAATTTCTTTTTAAGTCCCTTGCTCTGTCTTAAAAATTCATGAGACTTTTGCATCTTGCTCCATCATCTATTCATGCTTGTTTTAATATGAATATATTCTCTCCCTCCAATATTCAAACAGAACCCAACAGTTCTGCTGGGAAGCTCCTGGGAGATGAGGGCTGGAGGGAGGTGAGGAAGCAGCCGCAAAGCCTGCCCCTCCCAGCTGAGGCTTTAGTTCACTCAACCGACAGCTCTGTGAGCTACAGACTGTTTGTAGTGGAAGCAATCTTTATTGTAAAAGATTGAAACCTTTTCAACTTCAGGAGCAGGCAATTCATTCCCTTGGTAAGATGTTGGCTGGGACACCCATATCCAGTCTTGAGTTTGAGTCCTACAGCTCCACTCCCAAATCCAACTTTTTCCCAGTGAACACCCTGGGATGCTAGCAGTAACAACCCAAGTGCTCGGGTCCCTGACAACCATGTGGGAGACTGGCCTGAGTTTCTGACTTTGCCCTGGACCAACCTTGATCACGTCAAGCATTTGGCAAGTGAACCAGCAGATACCTGTCTTTGTGTCTCTCAAACAAACAAATAAAAGTTTTAAAAAGCACAAAAAGCTTGGGGCCAAAATTGTCATAGCTGGTTAAGCTGCCGTCTGTGATGCCAGTATTTCATAAAAGCACTGGTTCAAATCCCAGCTGTTCCACTTCTAGTCAAGCTCCCCTGTTCATGTGCCTGAGAATGAGGCGAAAGTTGCCTCAAGTTCTTGGTCCTCTGTGCTCATTGGGAGACCAGGCTGAAGCTCCTGCCCCAGCACTGGGGAGAAACACCAGCGAAAGGAAGAGCTCTCTTTCTGTCTCTCCCTCTGTGATCATGGCTTTCAAAGCAATAAGTGAACGAATGAATAAATCTTTAAAAAACAAACAAAAACCATGAAAGGCTTTATAAGGTGGACTGGGAACGGCCCTTACAATCTCTCTGAGAGCCACATTGGTAAGCAGTGGCTGTTGTGTCTCTATTTCCAGCAGTCTTGTCAAATTCTTGAGCATCTCTGCATCTGCAGCTGGGCACAGACAACCTCCTGCCCGACCCCATTCTATTAACTCAATGTAAGGTTTGGCCTGGAGCCAGTGCTATCAGAAACAGGAGCCAGTGCTATCAAAGACAGGTGCTAGGACGGCATCTAACTTCCTAAGGCCCCTGCCTGGTCTTTGTGTTGTAAATAGCTGAGGTCCTGGTTACAGCTGACAGGGGATTCATCACCTAGGGTGGCCCCAGGCTGGGCCCCTGGCACTCAGGGACCTATGTGCATAGAGACAAGAGGCCAGGAGGCCTTGGACTCAGATGGGAAGCAAGCTTGGAGCAGCCATTGTGGCCATGCCTGGGAAGAGGGGTGGATTATAAAGCAATTAAAAAGATATTTATTTTATTTTTATTGGAAAGTCAGATATACATAGAAGAGGAGAGACAGAGAGGAAGATCTTCCGCCCATTGATTCACTCCTCAAGCGGCTGCAATAGACGGAGCTGAGCCAATCCAAAGATAGAAGCCCAAAGCCTCTTCCAGGTCTCCCACATGGGTGCAGGGTTTCAAGGCTTTGGGCTGTCCTTGACTGCTTTCCCAGGCCACAAGCAGGGAGCTGGATGGGAAGTGGGGCTGACGGGATAAGAACCAGTGCCCACATGGGATCCTGGAGTTTCACGGCGAGGACTTTAGCTGTTAAGTTACCCTGTATAAAGCAATTGTCATCACACACCAGGACAGTGAGCCCCTTGCAGTAAGTGTGACAGCGAAGAAATGTGGCTTAGAGCTTCAAGCTCCTGCCTTCCCAAGAGGAGCTCATCCCCCATTGAGCACAGGCTGCTCCATCCAGCTTCAAGCCTTCCAGGGGCCATGCGTATCCACACACTTCCCACGGCATACACACACACCTGAAGTAGCCCAGTGCAACCTATGTGTGATCTCCCAGGGTAAGCCATCTTGCGATGCTAAGCATGTCATATGGAAGAGGAAAAACAGCACCTGTGTGGAAGGCTGGATTGGGTGCAAAGTGAGGTGTCATGGGTTAAGGGGTGCTGCCACATATCCCAGCTGGATACAGTTCCTGCCGGCTCCTCTCATTAAGCCAGTCAGAGGGAGCTCTCCCCACTATGCTGCCTCCCTTCTACCCTAGCCGAAGTCTACCCATAAACCTTGTCTGGGATGCACATCGTCTTCAAAGGGTTTTAAAGCGCCCCAGGTTGGGGTCAGAAGCACTTGGGAGATTCAGGTCTAGAGGTTGAAGTACAGTCTGGGTCTGGGTTGCAGGTGCTTCTCCCATGTCTGCATAGTCAGCAGGGGCATGGGGCAGCCACAAGACAGGGATCCTGGCCCGTAGGGTCCCAGGGCCTTCACGGCTAGGGTCGGGGGCAGGGGAGGATGCAGAGGATTGCGAGCGAGCAGCCTGTTTCCCACTCACAGGAGACCCCAGAGCTACCCAGCAGAGGGCTCCAAGCTGATGCTGGGGCGGAGGCCGTGAGCGAGCGTGCTTCATGCTGACACACATGCACCCCAACAACGATCTGCATCCAGCGAATGGCTTGAGGAAACACAATTTGGAGGAAAATTCCATCAACCAAGCCTGTCATCTTTTTTGTTTGTTTCTAAAGCTAAAAACACATTGCGAGTTATACCTTTTATCAAATAAGCCCTTCAAAGTGACATTTTGGGAGCCTGCACAGGCGTGCCAAGACACCTGTGATATTTTCAGAAAACATCTTTGGAGACTGACTGTGGAGCCGTTCGCTGAGTCATCCGATAGAGTCACCCGGTTTGATCAGCCAACTCTCTTCAGCTTTGCCTTTGCATACTTTGTTTGATTCCAAAAATAAAACCCTCTGTCGAATAATTATTCTTTTTTCACCAAGCCCACTTCTCTAGAGACGATAAATTTCCTGAGCTAGTGGAGCATACCTGGTTCATCTATGGCCAGCCGGCCAGGAACATCAGACTTGCCTAATGAATATTCACCTCTATTGTGGCCACTAAATACTGTAGGTTCCGTTTCTGTGCTGTCTCATGGTCATTTGCACATCCCAGACATCACAAACTTTGCCTCCCTTTCCCAGGTGAGCTTTTTTTTTTTTTTTTTTTTGGTATCAAATGTCTAACAATTGCTCCGAAATGGAAGGGTTATTCTGTCTTGACACCCATCAGAACCCATGGTAGAAATGCCTTCTGGAGCATGAATCCACGACTTAGCGTTCCTCTTTCGCTCACATCACAAAGAACAGGCTGCCAACATTTTTCCCTACATCACTTTTCTTTTGGAGGCAGAGAAAAAGAGATGAAAAGCACCGTTCTGGGAGCACACATCCCAGAGAGCTGGCACTCTGGGACTGATTATGTATTCACTTATTTATTACAATTTTCAAAAAAAATTTTTTTAAATGGCCCAGCTGCTTCAGCTTACACAAGCTGGGCTGAGATATTTCACTCATGGTACTCTCATTTGTTGGTTACAATACTGAGGGAATTCATGCAGCAGAATGTTTTTAACCTTAAAAGAAGAAAATAAAAATTAAGTACAAAGATAATTTCCATGCCTAATAAGGGAACTGAGACATTCAAGTGTCTCCTTGGGCTGCCCACACTCTGCCTCTAGCAGCCACGCTTGCTGGAGCCATGCCTGAGACCCAGACCAGCCGAAGATGCGTGCCAAGTGCCCACACATGTCCCTCATGCCACCCAGAGGGCCTGGGCCTGGACCTGGTCCCCTATATCCCACCCAGCTTCCTGGAGGCTGTACATGGCTGGTAATCCTCTGACTCCTGCTGTCATGTGGTTTCTTTCCTTTGGTCATTCCTGTGTTTTGATGTTAGAACACCCCAGCTCCAACTGTCCTGGACAGAAGGCAGAATGTGTGGGCTCCAGGAACTGGGAAGGTTGATGGGGTAGGTTTCGCACATGCTGTGGCTTGGTCCAGCTATGCAAATGGAGTCAAGATGGGCTTCTGTCATCTCTTGCTGTGGCCCTTGTCATGTTGGCTTTTGTCTCTGACGGGCTCTCCTGGGAAGGTGAAATGACCACCAGCTGCTCTGGTCTGCCAAAATGGTAAACCCATCAGAAAAGCAGTCTTTATATCCCAGCAGTCTGAAGTTCTGCAACCTCACTGTCCTGGCTCCGGATTGGATCCCCAATGCCCACCTTGGCTGTCCCAGGTGGGTTTCGGGGGGCTCGCACAATCATTGGATGCTTTGGAGAAGTGATGCTGGTGGACTTTTCAGCAGTAACTGAGCTTAGTAGAGTTGATATGCTGTGAAGAACTGGACTGCTCGAACACGTGGCAAGGGGGTGGGGGCCCAGCAGGCTGCCATGGGAACAGCGGAGGTTCAGGATCCTGTGCCAGGAAGCTCATGACCCTGTTGCTGCTGCCACCACACTGCTTCTCAAACCCAAGATGCAGATGAGCATGTACTGGACTGGTGGTGGAGTCTGTGTACCCCGGAAAATGCTGAGGTCACAGGGAAGCCATCTCGGGCTGGCTTATCTGAGTGGACATTCTGGACAATAGTCAGTATTTGGATGATTGCCTAGGAAAGAGTTAAAGAGAATTTGTAGCTGGACAGCGCTGACAAACACTGCTGCATGGGGTAACGTGCTGCTGCAGGGGTTCTGGCAGTGATTGTAAGAGCTAGTTCCCTTATGTGGTTAAGAACTTGCATTTATTTTTAACATATTGGTTACTCAATACTATGTCAATTAATTCCATAACGTTATAAATTGTTGCTGATGTCATGTTGGAGCTTTTAATTGAACGGGATGATACTCTGCTGGCTCTACCTTCAGACCAGAGAAGGTCTCCCCAACAAGCCGTTGACCTTATCTGGACAATAAGATGCTGGACTCTATACTTGGTATATGCTTGCAATGAAGGAATCTCAACTGAACTTGTACTGTGGTTATGCACCAAGGTGGAGGAATCCGCCATGGGAGGATGGTTAAGGGAGGGGAGGGGGGAATGCAAGTGCCTATAAAACTGTGTCATATAATGCAATGTAATTAATTAAATAAATAAAACAAAAAAGAGCCAGTTCTCCTGCAGAAGAGACAAGGATGCTCTGAGGTGTTCTCTGCCACCCCCCCAGTTCCTGGGCCAGGAGAGGGGTTCAGGCCACCTGTAGCCCCAGTGATCAATAGTGGGTTCAGGCGGACTTTAGGTTATAGGATAGCCATCACACTGTGTCTAGAAGTACAGGTGAAAAGCTTCTGGATGATAAAAGCAAAGAGTATCCCCTGTGAGACTATATGATGCACTGTCTCTTGATCTCTCCCCCTCTATCTTTTTTTTAGGGTTTTCTTTTTATTTGAAAGGCTGAATTACAGAGAGTATGTCCTATCCACTGGTTCACTCCTGAAATGGCCACAACAGCCAGAGCTGAGTCAACCTGAAGCCAGGATCCAGGAGCTTCTTCTGGGTCTTCCACATGAATGAGGGGCCCAAGCATTTGAGTCATCCTCCACTGTTTTTCCAGGTCCTCAGTAGGGTGCTGAATCAGAAGTGGAGCAGCTAGGACCGAAGTGGGGCTGCCGGATTAGAACCAGTGCCCATATGGGATCCTGGTGCATGTAAGGCGAGGATTTTAACCACTACACTATTGCGCTGGGCCCTCCTATAGGGTTTTTAAACCCTGGTGGGGGCCCGGCACCATAGCCTAGTGGCTAAAGTTCTCGCCTTGAACACACTGGGATCCCATATGGGCGCCGGTTCTAATCCCAGCAGTCCCGCTTCCCATCCAGCTCCCTGCTTGTGGCCTGGGAAAGCAGTTGAGGATGACCCAAAGCCTTGGGATCCTGCACCCGCATGGGAGACCTGGAAGAGGCTCCTGGTTCCCGGCATCAGATCGGCGCAGCACCGGCTGTTGAGGCTCATTTGGGGAGTGAATCAATGGGCGGAAGATCTTCCTCTCTGTCTCTCCTCCTCTCTGTATATCTGACTTTGTAATAAAAATGAATAAATCTTAAAAAAATAAAACCCTGGTGGATGGCACATCCTACTCTATGAAATAGAAATGTTGATGTATTACAGTAGATTGAATTATTGGTAGGTGGGTAAAAGTGACACTCTGATGATGTGTCATGTCTCTTGTGGCTTCCAATGCCTGTGGCCCATTACCGTGTCCCTGCAGGAGTCTACACACCCTGAGGGATTAGCAAAGGTGTCGCCCAAGGTGGTGTAAGTCTGTTTACCTTGTAGGGAGAAAGAGTGTGCCTCATGCATGCAAGCTAATGCTACCATTTTAGGGTATATTAGGCTTTATATTATTACTATGCTAGATAGTATAGTGTGTAATTTAGAACATGCATTTACATATTACTAAGTGAACATCTGCATCTACAGGTACCTGTCCAGTATATTCTCACCTGAGGATTGTCACTGTCAGATTTGATGATACCAGCCAGTCTGAGTGTCTGCAGCCGGCATTGGGCTTAAAAGGTCTGAGCTAAAAGTATGAGCTTAAGTGGGGAACCCTTCACTCCCATCCTCCCTTCTTTCTCTCATCTCTCCCTTCCTTCCTTTCTTCCACCCTGCCCTTCTTTGCTGCCTTCCCCTCCTCTCTCTCCATGCTTCCTGTTTCACTCGTTCCATTCCATGCTGGTGAGCTGGGAGAGACTACAGCAGACAGGTGCAGGGAATCCTGTGACTACCCAGAATTCAGAGGGGCTGCTGCTTTCCTGTTGAGGAAGTCTTCAGGAGTGGACCCTCAGAAAGAGTTGCTCCTGTTGCCTTTCAGCCCTCAGTGAGCCTGGGTTTAGGTCTTGTGGCCCTTCCAGACCCTGCCCCTGCCACCTGGACCACTGGGAGGTAGCCTGAAGGTTCTCCCATGCTGGCAAATCAGGGTGTCTCACTCCCTCCGGGGGCAGAGCTGCTGCTCGTGGCGAGCATGTAGGCTGAGAATGCGCTTTGGTGTTAGAGAGTTCTAGTTCAAGTCTTGCCTTCCAGAGAGCTGGTGCGTGCTTAGCCAGTTGCTGGCACAGTGCCTGTCAGAGTCATCTCTCCTTCCTGTGAAGCAGGTGTGAGCTGGTACCCCGGACCTGAGACACGGGACTGTCAGCTCGGCTGCTCACTCGCTGGCCTTGCCACAGCACCTGCTGCCTTGGGCGTCTGAGGCCTCTCATGAGATGCAGCACACCACGTACTTAGTTCAGTCTCTGGCATAGGGACTCTCCCAGGGTCACTGTCATCTCTACTCCTGAGGGTGCCCACCAAGAGCCTGGCACACAGCCGTGAGCTGGATGGGTCCCAGGTTTGGGGCGCTCAGGAGGAGCCTCAGTGTCTGTGCTGGACAATTAGGTTCCCAGGCAAGCCAGGCAGCAGGGGCCCATTTCTTCCATGCTGTTCCTTTTAGGGGCTCAGAAGCTGAGGGGAGCGAGGGGAGGGCACTGGATATTTTCTCAACAGGTAGGACTATCTCTCTTCAAAGACACCAGGGCATGGCTCCCCGTAACAGGGGTAGCCTCAGAGCCAAGGCCGAGTGGCCTTTCCAGGACAAGCTCAGTATCATTCCTTCAGGCCTTTCCCATGGGCCTCGCATGAGGGGTAAATGCACCATTTAGAAGGGGCCCAGTGCAGCACCTGACACAGCCCTGCCCTTTGCTGGTTTAGACCGAACTCTACCCAAATGCTGGTTCTGCAGCCTCTACTCAATTTTTGCTCTTGTCTGACTTGGCATGGGGTCCCTGGGGCCTCAGACAGCTGCAGGCCACCACCCTTTGCAATCTGCACAACTCATATCCAGCCACATGCAGCGGGGCCCTGAATTTCCTGATGGTTTCCCAGGAGACAGAGCAAAACCCCCTTCTGCCATCCCCCTCCCCATTGCTTCCTCCTGTTCCCCAGCTTTCCCAAGACCCTCTAGGTGCTCCACCTCCGCGAAGCCCACGTTCTGCCCTTACCTGGCTCCTGAGATGTGTGATCCAGCTTCCTCATGGATGCACCATCCTCATCGCTGCTGTTGCTTTGGGAGGGAGGCACCTTGCTTTGTCTGCCTGCGGTGTTGCCGCCTAAAGCTCCCACAGCTGATGCTCCTGCAGGAGCTGCCTTGTATGGAAGGAGCTGCCTCACTTCACAGCGTATCCTAGATCCTTCAGCTTCTCTCAGTGGAAGTCAAGGACAAAGCCTCATCTTCCGGTCTCTGCTGGGACTACCCCAAGGGCTGTCCCAGCTGAAATCCCCCTCTCAGGTAATGGCTGACATGTCTGCAGCTTCTCCCTGCTCAGTCCTGCTGCACCAGGCATCGCAGTACTAACTCCGAGAGTATCCTCAAACATCCCAGTCCTCAGCTTAGCCTGTCTCTGGAAAACCAGACTTAAGACATGAAGTCTCGCAGCCACAGGAGTACAGGAGTGCAGGGGTCGCAGGCAGCCCCTCATCCTGATCTCCGTTCCCCCAGGCTCCTCAGAGTCCTGGTAAATCAAGTTCTCAATCTTACATCATTATTCCCAGTGAGAAGAAGCCAAGGGATAGGAAGAGGTGGGACAGGTGCAATGTTACCAATACCTCCAGTAGCTGAGCCAGCCAGAAAGGCCCAACCAGCAGATAATGTGTAACTGTCCCTGGCTTGGTGAGGTGACTTCAAAAATAAGCCAGAAAGGCCCACCTATGGGACAAGGATGATCTCCCCATCCCCGCTAGAGCCATCCTACTTAACTTCCTTTGGGGCGGCCTGTGCCAGCTGTGGGCTCTTTCTCTCAAACATCTTCAGTCTTTCCCACTCAGAGAGTAAACCTTATCTGGTTTCCTTGGGCTCTCAGAACTGGAAACCCATTTGGGATAATGAGTTCAGGCGAGCTCAGGAAAACTCAATGAAACTAATGGAAGGGCCTGAGCTGGGTGAGGGTTGGATCCCAGCTGTCTCCAGGGTGTGCATTTTCTCTCATGCCCTTGGAGAGGCAGGGAAGCAGAGACTTGCAGTCCGCCTGCTGAGTTTACATCACAGCTTTGCGTCCTCATCTGTGAACTGAGGGTGATCACAGCCTCCACCTCCCAGGCTGGCTAGGAGAAAAGGAACTGAGGGACACTGGAGCACAGAGTCTGTACGGGGTGGTTGTTGTCATCTCTTCCTCGCGGCTTCTCCACTTTCTCCTTGAGTCTGTTCTCTCTCTTCCAACCACTTCTCGACAGCCTCATGGCTAAGCCATGTGTACAACCCAGTAACCACCAAGGATCCTCATCCATCCATTTGATTTTCAGTTCAAGAGTCTATTTCCGGAGGCATCTTTTATTTGTGCCTCTTGGTTGGAAATTCCTACAAAAAGGAATCTGATACTTCCCTGTCTTGTTGAAGTCAATCAGTCCAGGAAATTTGGGTTGCCCTCCCCAAATCAGGTGCCAACCATCTGAGGCTGGAAGGATGGAAGGCAGCCAATTCTCTTTGCACTTAGCAGGCCCTCTGTGTGGTTAGGCTCTGTGAAGGGAGTCAAGAGAGGCAGACAGCTCTGTTCCCATGGCACCATTTTAGAAAAAGCTCCAATCTATTGACTTTCTCAACCTTGGAACCCTACACCCCTGTGCGAGACTCAAAAGAGGCTCCAGGCTCCTGGCTTCAGATCTGTTCTGCTTGGATCACTGCAGGCAGTTAGGGAGTGAACCAGAAGATGGAAGATCTTTTTCTCCATCTCTCCTTCTCTCTGTAAATCTACCTTTCTGATAAGAATAAATAAATAAGGATAAATAAACCTTTAAAGGTACGGTGCAGGAGGTGTCGTGGAATTCACAAGTCCTGACAGGGAGAGATTGTGTTAAGTGGTCACTCTCATCCAAATGTAACCGACTCTTTGCTGGAGGGAAGCTTAGATAGAAAATTTGAGTTTGTAGGCAAATCAACACTTTTCCCAGAACCAAACAATAAACCTAATATGCCTTGTTAGTTACTGGATTTTTCAGGCATTATTTCCTTCACCATTTCATTAGAACTGAGTATACAACATTGGATAAGAAAACACGCATTTGGGGTAGCAGTTAAGCTGCCAGCTGGAAGCCTGCGTCCCATATCAGGACCCCTGGACACAAGTCCCAGCTGTGCTCCCAAGCCCAGCTTTCTGTTCCTATGCCCCCTGGAGGGAGCAGGTGGTGCCTGCAATGTCAGGTCCTCACCATCCATCCACATGGGAGACCCGCATTCCTGGCCCTGAGCTTCAGCTTGGTTCAGGTCGGGTGTGCTGAAGGCATTTGGAAAGTGAATCAGTTAGATAGGAAAAATTACCATCTCTTTCTGTATTTACCACTGAAATTAAAAAGAACAAGAGAGAGAGAACGAACAAACGAACTCTGGGTGCTTCAAGGTGCTCCCTCTGATCTCATCCGTCACTACCTTTGCTCCGTGGAGCCACTTTACGTGACCCCCCAGGATTTTGTCTCTTAAGTAGGGAAAGAAATGCAGAAACATGTGTCAGTGCATATCATTGTCACCTGGTACATATTATTACACATACTAATTCCACATACGGACAGATATGTCTTCAATGTTATTTTACTTGTCAGAACTTCTGATTTTAAAAAGAAGTAGGAAGCATTGCCCCTGATAAAGAAAAGCTGTTCGTGGAGACAGGCACCACTCTGTAGTTCTCCACTCATTGAGAGCTAGGGCCCCTCATGAGGGCAGTTGCCTTGGCCTGGTCTCCTTGGGTTGACCTGGGTGCCTTAAAAGCCACAGTGCACATACACTTGTTGTGCTCCCAGGATGCCTCATCTCTGCATGATTTCCTGGGCCTGGGGGGGGGGGGATCCAATAAGCCTAGAGAAAGAAGAGGAAACGGCTTCTCCCTGGCTCTGATGGCCTTCAGAGAGGCAGCTGTTGGTCCAGGCAGCGCTTTTTTTCTTCATTCTGATGCATTTCCCTATTTCTGGTGATTTTTCGTTTTCCATTCTTGGCCAAAGCAAGCAGGCCTGCGAGGATCGGCCTAAAGTCACAGGCCCCTCACATCCTTGCTTATCTGGAAATCTGAAGGAACTGTCCCATGATAAATAATCCTTGCTTGATTGGAATAGCGGGGACAGAACCTGTGAAAGGTCAAAGGAGCTTACCAAGACCATCTTTGGCGAAAGCTGCTTAAAATGAACTTGGCAGGGAGGGCCAGGTACTGCGGAGACTTACCACCATCTGGGGGCCAAGGCTTGAGGCATCCAGTGCTGTTGGCCACGTCTCCGCAGGTGTGTTGCACACAATCAACATGGACTTGGCAGAGGCTCTGCCCCTGCAGGCTGCACCTGCCCCTCCAATTGGGGATGAACACATGCTGCCCTGTGTCTAAGCAAGAAGTCTGGAGGAGTCTAGGCTATTGCTCTGGGCCCTCTGTGGCTCTTTCAAATAGTAAGTAAATAAAACTTTTTTTTTTTTAAAGAGCTTGATCTGCACCATCTCATTCAACTTCTTATTAAGTTCATGACAGAAGTGCTATCATCATTCCTCTCTTGTATGTAAAGCTGAGCACAGAAAGGTTATATGACTTACCCAAAGTAACACAAAACAAAATGAAACTCATGGTGACGCAGTCTAGATTTGAACAGATTTACACTGGGACCCTTCAGGGTCCAGTTTGTCATAAAAAGCAGCCTTCCCCTTCCCAGGAAGCGTCTATTTCCTGTGGCCAGGTCCCTGTGGCCAGGTGAAGGACTACTTGCTTGGACCATCAGCATGCATGCTTCTCATGTCATTGCCTCTGGTCGTTTTTAGGCCATAATTACCTTTACAAACCCTCAAGTTCACTGTTTCCAGAGTGTAGGAGACTAATGATTGTGGTGGAGGATATTGTGGAGAGCCTGGAAATAATCACAGGCTAGGAGGGATGTGGAAAGGCCACTGTGCTGTCCCCTGCTGTGAGGCAGCGGTTCCTGTGGCCAGATGGCCCTGTTCTGTGCCCAGACCCTGTATGGACCAGATTCTCTGAACTCTGCAATCCTCCATGCTGCCTGACCTCACTGCCCTGCAGCTCTTTGTGTAGGCAGAAGTGATCGTGCCGAAGGCTCAAGGCCAGCCTCCACTTACCTGTGCATTCCAGCAAGGAGGCCCGTACTTCTTATGGACTCTAGCAAAATGTCCCTGGATTTAAACTTTCCCAATCTTTGATTAGCAAAGTAGAAACATGACTGCTTTCTCACTGGTATAGAAAAGATAGACAGTAATATTGTTGGCAGACACAAGTGTACTGAATAGGATTTCTTTCAGACTACAGGTTGGGTATCCTTGATACGAAATTGTTGACATCAGAAGGATCTGAGGTTTCCGATTTTTACAGATGTGGGGATATTTGCATATACATTATAAGTCATCTTGAAGACAGGATCCAAGTCTAGACATGAAATTCACTTGTCTTTCATATACGTGGTTATACTCACAGCTTGAAGGTTAATTTTCTAGTTTTTTTTAATGTGCATTTTGACTGGTCTGCTACATAAGGCCAGGTGTTGTGTCAGTGCATAAAAGGTTTCCAGATTTTTGGGCATTTTGGATTTCCAGACCAACAATGTTCAACCTATATTCAAGTGAATTTGCATATTAACAAACACAGAACTTTCTCAACAATCTATTACAAAGAATTATAATATTCTTTGGATTTGGATTTTTTTTTTTGAGGAAGTACATGCTTTTTTCTTAATGCTGTAACTAGAATAATCTTTCTGAAACACAAACCTGCTTGTATCATCCTAACTTACCTTAAAACCCTACAATAATTTTTCCATTCCTGAGCGTTAAGTGCGAGGTCTTCAGAAGACTTGCCCAGCCCGGTGACCTGCAGCTGTTCTTTGATGGTCCCTCTCCCCTCCAAGCCTTTGCAATGGTTGGTTCACTCTGTCCGTAACATACTCTTGTCCCTCTCCTACCCCATATCACAAACATTGCCTTTGTCTAGCTCGTTTGCAGCCTTCTTTCTCTGATCCTCTGTCATGTTCCATCCCCACTGAACTGGGTCAGTAGCGCTGTAACGTGCTTCCACAGCCTGCCCTTACTGCTGATCACACTATATGGTCACTGGGCTGTCTCCTCCATCAGCCCAACAAGGGCACAGGATGGGCCTGTCTCATTCACCTGGGTATCATCACTGGCGTGTCATTCAGTCAATATTTACTCAAGGGATAAATATAACAGAAATACCTCCAACATCTCCTGACAATGCTTCTCTGAAGACTTAGATACTCACTGATACAGACTGCTGCTGATAGTTCTCAGAATATTCACTTCACACAGGCTCTCAGGCCAAAATTGTCATCCTGGCTCAGGGGAGCCAGGTACACCATCATCTGGAAGTTTTTCCATTACCTGCAGCTTCCTTTGGAACCCAAAGTAGGCTAATAGTTTTCTTTCAAACTCTGACCAACATTCACATACTCGTGGGATACTCTTAAGTCGCTGCCTGGGAGTTCTCAAAACATGATTGTCCCAAGTCTTCCGAGCAAATGTGTCACTTAAGTTCAAGGAGAAGCTGATGCTATGTATTTATGTCCTGAACTTTGCGCTGTGACTATACTCCCTTGGCATAGACTTTGGCCACTTGTAGGCATAAGTTTCTTGTCGCTGACAGCATAGAAACATGGCTGGACTTCACACAGACATATGTTCCTTCACTAGCTCTGGTGTTTTCAAATCCTGTTTGATACTCTGTCTCCACCCCTCACTCTAGAGGCGATGTGCAGCATCGTGAGTCATTTTTGACCATCATCATTTGGGAGAAGGTGCTACTGGCACCCAGTGGTTTGAGCCAAAGCTGCTGCCAAACATCCTCTGATGCACAGGATGACCTCTACAACAAAATGCTCCGACCCCAAATGTCAGAGTGCCACGGTTGGGAAGCTCTGACTGAAGTGATGCTATAAAGTCATACAACGACACCCTATTTCTCAGATTCCCTGACATGTGGAATCAAAGTAGGAAGAAAGAAGTCAAAAGGGAGAAAGAATGCTGGGGCTCTTCCAAGCGTAGATAGAAAGCTAGGCAGCTTGGCTCGCTAGGACAACTTAGTCTGGGGAGTTTTCCTAAGCAGAACCCCAGCACAGATCAATAAATCTGCTTTGGAAGTCTGACACGGACAGGCACTGTGCACATGCTAGGACAGATTTTACAGTGTGCAGGGAGCTCGGGCGAAATTAAAGCCATATTTGTTTTTCACATTGAGAACATTCAGGTCATCTTCTATTTCTAACAGTACAACCATTTGGATGAAAATAACTATTTGAACAAAAATATCCATTTGAAATACGGGTGAGATGTAAACTGCTACTCTTCTAAGCAGACAATGCAGTGTATTTGTACTTAATCCATAAAGGCATGATGTTACAAAACACATTTGAATATTACGAAGCCATCTGGCATCAAATTTTCCAATTTATAGACAACTTTGTATTTATATAACAAATGATTAAATCAACCATTTTTCTGGTTTATAAAAGGTCACGGAGGTACACACACAGTGTGTATAAAAGCGGATAAGGCTGATAACACATATTTGCAGCAGATACAAATTAATCTTTCATATTTGAAGAAAATGCTCTTTATATATTTTTTCTATACCACACTCCTCATTGCTAACAGGATTCTCATGCTTGAGTTATTTATTGCTTTTGGCTCACTGATTTAATATTCACTCTGGGTTGTTTATACATATGAACAACTAATGTTCTTATCTCTTTGGCTAATGCAAACATGATAGAGTGAATGAAAGAAAAATAAACAAACTCAACATGACAGTTGTGATTGACTGATACTTTTTGACTACAGCCCCAAATGAATTAAGCAACGCCCGACTCAACTTATACACTATGTTGGAAAGTCTTGAGTCTTGCATTACACCACTTGGACATTAGTAGGCAAACTTAAAAAGATACTGTAGATTTTCAATAAGGTCTGGAATCTTGGCTCTCTTTCCAAAAGTAGCAATGCCACCAACATCTCAAGCATCTTACAGTTTAAAATCTTGATGCCACAGTGCTTGTGACCTGCTAGACAACACTGCAAGTTATGTGGCAGGTGACCCAAGTTAATGACAACGTGCTGTCTTTTCGGAAATATCAAAGAATCTTCCCTTTTGACACAGAATTTTCATCAAACTTACAGAAAATAGGATAACCACCCTTTGCTTTCCTTGTGTGATATTCAACTGAGAAAACCTGGTTCATTTAAAACATAGACACAGCAGAAACTAAAGTCAGGATCCAAATAAAGACCAAAGTGGGCCAGGCTATTACGAGGGCTGAAGGTTTTCCTGAAAGCATTTCCATTCAAAATGGGACAGAAAAGTACAAACCAAAACCGTTTCTTTCGATGAATAATAATCCTAGATTGCTGTTAGTGCTACAAACAAGACAAGCTACACAGAAGCGGCTTTGTTAGTTGCACATATTTGAAATATTTAGAAACTGCACAGGGATGTCGTTGATTTTACTGGTGCTTCCCAGGATGGTTAGGGACACAAAATAAAATTAGATTTCCTTTTCCAGCAGGGACATTACATCCTTTAAAACAGCAAATTTTTTTTCATTGTTTCCATTCTTAGATTTTTTTTTGGGGGGGAGATAAAAAAACTTGCTCACATAGAAGTGCTAGACTTGATTTTTTAAAAAAAGAGTTAGGTAATACAATGACAAAGAAATAGCTCTAGGGGCAAAAATGAAGTGTGAGTGACTACTCTTTTAATTGTAAAGTCGGTGCAACATTTAAAAAAAATGTTACAGCACTGTATGACCTGTAATGCTGACAATATTTACATTAACTGCTTACATGAAACCATAAAAACTGTAAGGTGGGGGGAACCCCATATAGACTGCAACAACTACACCTACCACCCACATCAAAGGCATAAGCAATCAGAGACTTCATGGGCACATACCTTACATGGTCTACTGAAGTAGGGTATACAATGGGAGAGCAGCACAAACCAGATTCACTCAGGTGATCAAAAATGAAGGCTTGGTTGACATAAACTTGGCCTACAGACAAAGGCTAAAGATGTCTTCTAGATATCAACACACACACACACTCACACCCCAAGCACAAACACATATGTAAATTTATCTGTGAATAAATGCATTGTAAAAACAAAACAATAGAAGAGTAGGTGAAAAAAAAAGATATTAATGGTTTAAAGCTAACAAGTGCAATTGACTTAAATTAAAATGTAACGACTAAAAATACCCAAAAGATTCCTTCATGGAATGGCATAAAGGACTGGACAGACACCCTCTCTGCGACATGAAATGTGCACACACCAACCCATCCTTGGAAGGAAGCGTTCCTGCTCCAGGGATGGGCCCAGCACAGCCAGCCACACTTCTTCAGTCTTGGCGGTAGGTGTGAGCGTGGGCACCGGAACAGAAAGACAGGGGAACTCAAGGAAGAACGAAGAAGGAGCTGTGGCTATCAAAAGGGAGCCTGGCGGCGCGTTTTGTGCTGTGACCCCAGGAAACCAACCTGAGGAATGAATAACCTTGGTCCTCTCTCTCTCTCTTTTTTGTTTTTCCTGAGTTGCTAGAACTCTGCTACATGACGAGATGGAGGAGTTAGGGCAGATGGGAGATGAGGAAAAGGGGTGGTGGTTTTCAGAAGGAGTAGGATTTAGAACCTACTATTGGAAAGACCCCTAGCAGCCTGAAGCTTAGGCTTTTGAGAGAGTCCCCTGCTGAGCGTCAAGGCAGTGCTTGCTCCCCAGGCAGCACTTGGGGCTGGGAGGACAATGGATCTTTTGACAATCGCTGGTGGAAGACAGGCTCAAGACCTGAAACTTCACTAACTGTCCAGGAGATAGGGTTACACCACGACCAACACCAAAACTGTGAACAAAAGACTTGAAATAGTATGTTGTGCTACATTTCTTATTAATTACCTTGTACTTTACAATGGCTCACAGTTTTAGGATTGTATAGTTGTAGTATTTTTCTTTCTACATGTGTTTCACATTTTTTTTCTTAATAGAATATAAATAATTTGGTTGATAGATTTAACCTGCACATTTCAGCCACATTAATATATATAAGAATCTGTAAATGGTATAAATAATTCTTTAAATAAAATAAATCTGATATATTACATAATACTGATAAAAAATTACAGTTGCTAGTAATTTTGTTAAGCCACCTTCATTTCTGGGTTAAATAACATGGATTAATGGATTTGAAACTTGCTTTGATGTTTTGTATTTGTTTTTGCCACTATGGAAAAAAAGTGAACTAGAATTCATCCTGCTGCTGATAATGGTTTTAAAGACGGGGGGAGGGAGCTTCTGCCTCCTGGTATGGGAATGGAAAGTATTCCCTTGTCAGATACCATCTGCAAGAAAGCCCCTGTCAGCTCTGACTCCCAGGGGTGAGGAGCTATCCAGTCCAACAGGTGGCTGTCAAATAACTAGAGAAATGGCTGAGTAAAATATTCCATCTCAGATTTTTTTTAATATAAAACCTATTCCATTTTAAAACTTAGGTAAAAAAAATATGCAACCAATGGTTGCAGCTTCGGCATTCTTGATTTAGACCTGTGAGCTCTGATCTGTATCAGAAATCTGCAGGCTACAGTTTCCCAGACACCCACAATTGAGTCCAGTGCCTCCACATCAGGGTCATTTCGAACAGATGATATAAACGGACACGCAGTGATGTGCAGTGTGTGTCATCATGTGAGTATTACATCATCATGCCTTTTCTCTGCTGTTAAATACAAAATCAGCATTTTTTTACATTATCATAGAAAAGCATTTAGGTTGTATTTTTATTTATCACTTTACACTGTAGTCTCTGGTAGGTGTACTCCATAGAAACCAAAGAATTTTGTACACTATTTCTTTGTACAATAAAAGATAAAGTGTGCATTAGGTACGCTTGTACATGACAATATTATACAATATGTACATTTCTGATATCACCATGAAATTCTGTACTGTCTATATACAACATCGAAAATTCTTCAGAAACATCTGGGCTATTTCTCATAATCACAATTTTAGCATTATAGAAAAAGTTTCTTAGTAATCTCGTGACCATGTCTCACTCTCATCAGACAGGGGTGTTGATTGGTTTTCCAGCATTCATTAGCCTTCCTGATCAAAAACAAAAAATCTGTATCACTTTTTCTTTTAGCACCCTGTGGTAGTGGTTGCTATCTGCCATAGTTTTTGATATTGATATAACACGGGCCATATCAATACTATATACAGATACACCTGTGCCTGTTCCTTCGATCAACACTGTGCATTAGTGGACTAGTCTCTGTTATCTGGAGATCTTCCTCCGCTTGGGTTTGGGGGGTCTCATCTGTCTGTCTCCCTGTGGGATTTGGTGAACCTGCAAATTAAAAAGGTAGAAAAATGTGACAGAAGTTGACATCACAATGATCATCTAATTTCTTCCCGACCAACAAGGGCAGGGAACAGAGTCAAGCTTCCACTACTGGTCACTGGTATCCTGAGGCATGTAAAATTTTCCTTAAGACCTTGCTGAGCCCACAGTCACTTCAAAGACCTAGACACTGATAGGCTGCGATCCCTAGATCACCAATTCCCTAGCCTTGAAAAGTGGGTAGACACGCGCACATGTGTTGCCCTTTTCACGGTGTCCCTCTCTTTCCAACTATGAAGAAGGGTCGGTGGCAGTAAGAACCAGCGCATGTGCAACTCAGCCTGAGGATGATGTTCACGTACCAGAAAAACCAGGTGGGAAAACAGAATGCTGCTTCCATCTGTTGGCAGATCTGTGTATGTGTATTCTGGGTCGACTTTATATACCAAAGTAGGAATCAGCAGCCCTGGGCAGGGCTCTGAAAGGAGGGGAGCAGGTGCCTTCCGTTGCAATGTGGCCAGTAATGGAGTGAGCAATGTCAAGACCCATGCAAGGTGGATGGGTCCAAGGCACTGGTGTAGCATATGCTTGCCAGTCAGGACTTAGAAACAAGCCCACCATAGCATTTGCCAGTTTCTGTGGTGTAAACATTTCCGCTAGGATCAGCCTTCCTGCATTAGTTAGGAAAAGTTACGTGCACAACCAGCTCTTGAGATTCACTGTCAGTTGACTCAGTTATGTATTTTAAAAGTAATGCCTAGACAACAGTAAAGGCCATCAAACGCAGAAGGCTTTAAATAAAGAAAGACAAAAAAGCTGGGGGCTTGCGCTGTGGTGTAGCGAGTTGGGCTGCTGCCTGTGGCACCGACATCGCACACAGTCATCAATTTGAGTCTCAGCTGCTCCATTTTTGATCCGGCTCCCTGCTAATGCACCTGGGAAACCAGGGAAAGATGACTCAAGTGTTTGGGTCCCTGCACTCACACGGACCTGGAAGAAGTTCCTGGCTCCTGGCTATGGCCTGGCCCAGTTTTAGCTTTTGTGACCATCAGGGGAGTGAACCAGCAGATGGAATATCTCTCTGTCTCTCCCTGTCTGTAACTCGGCTTTTAAAACAAATATTTTTAAAAAATAGCTGAAAATTTTAAGTAATGCTTATGAGCTTCTCAAACTGCCTCTTCTAATCCACTCTGTATAAATCAGAAAAAAAAATCAACTACTGGTTTCTGGTAAAAAGCTATAATTGAGAACTTTTTATAATTGAGTCGACTAAGAAGTCTTAGTCCAAGGTAGTAAAAAGGTTTCTTAACATGCATGCAAGGCACAGGGCATTTTATTATTGTTAAAACAGTTGCAAAATGAGAAATCTGACTTCCTCGGGTTCTAACTTCTCATGAAGAATGAGGAGATCTGACAACAGCAGACCAATTTCCTCTGCAGCGAAGATCTGCCGAAGCACGGACGGCACTCCTGGCAGCAGCCAGGCCCACACGCTGGCCCCATCCTCCCCACTCGCAACTGCCTGTTGGCCATGAGGGCCAAGCGTGCTGAAGCAGAGACATTGAGGTAGAGATCAGTGAGATCACAGCCAGCCCCACTTGCCAGTTTCCTTGGCAGGTGCACTAGTTAAGATGACTATACGAGGGGTCAAGTCAGTGAGAAAGTTGCTAGAAGTGGTAAGATTAGAAGCAAGTGCAGGGGGGTTCTACAACTAATGCCAGCAGTGTGACATACTCTTTCATTTGCTAGGCTAGAGGCTAAGGACATGCAGAATATTCTACAGCTGTAAACAACAGTGGCCACCGTCTATGGAAAGATTCTGGACCTGTCAGTCAGCACCAGGCTCAGGTTAGCAATGGCCTCTGCTGCGGTGAGTCTCCAAGACTGGGATTGGGTGAGCAGTACATCTTATTGGCATTTAACGGTTCACTCCAATAAATGTCTTCTTTGATAAGCAACCCACTCATGGAGGAGAGTTACCCGGCCCAAGAAGATGCTCAAGCTCCTGATTTTTACTTTGGACCTTTCTGATAATTCTAATGGTAAAATATTATACCCCAGGTTTCCGTGTATTCATTTGGGAAATGATGGGTTGGATTACATAATCCCCATCCCAATCCCAACATTCTGGGCATGCTCAGTAGCCACTGGATGAGTTATTTGAGGTCAGCACTGTTTAACTGACCACAAAATGATGTGTAAATGAAATCACTTTTCATTGCCTTAGGTAATTTCATTTTTTAAAGACTACTGAAATTATATTTTGCATATTTACATCAGTGACTATGTAAATACAGACTAATGATTAAATTTCTCACTATTCAATACTATATTTTAATCAAAATGTTAAGAAAAAGTAGGCGCTATTTCTCTAAAACTAGAACGTTTAGTGTCAAATAATTTAGCAACAGAATTTTGTGCCAAATATTTTTGAGGCAACAGGAAAAAGAAAATGAGAGGTGCCTTAATCCTGACCCTACTGTTCAATTTCACTGTTTTGTTCAATAGACAGAGTGAAATTTGCATTACTGAATATGCAGGCCACAGTAATTGCCACTGCTATTCACAGAATCAAATGCAGAAAACCATGTCCTGAACATTTCGCTCTTCACATTTTAAAAGAATATTATATGAGAAAACTAAAGTTATACTAATCCAAGAAAACAATTCATACTGCTAGATTATTTTTTTCTTAAATGACTTTCAATCTTTTATGAAATCATCTTTTCTCCCCCCAGCCTAGTAATTTAGCAAGTTGCTTGGCAATATTCAAGAGACTTAAAAAGTATAATACAATTTATTTTCAAAGACACATAGTATAATGGAAAAATAAATTAACTTACAGTCCCAGACATTTTGTCCAGTTCGCTCATGGCCTCATGAATAGCAGCTTCTAAATGGTTATTTAGCTTTCCACTTCTGGAATTAATGAAACAACACACCAGATTAATAAATTAAAGAAACAAAAATCTCAATTTAATTCCCTAATCAGAAAACGAAAGTACCAGTTCCAACAGAGAAAGTCAATTTGTATTCACATTTGGAAAATTTAGATGACAAAACATCACTCTGGGATTCCTACCACTGAATACAAATAATTATTGTGACAAAAGATTGAAAAAAAAATTGAACACACTGGGTTGGGGGTGGGATTTGTTCCTTTATACATGCTTGCTCCTCGTCTGCTGCTTTTGGACCCAGGGTCTCTTTTTGCTCCCGTGCCATTGTTTTTTGTTTTTTTTTTTTTTTCCCTTATTCCAGCTAGTCTGCCTCTGCTTCTTGTCTGGCTGGCCGGGTGCCTGAACTGCCGGCTCAGGCCACTAGGGAGCGACCTCTGCTCTCTGTGGAGCATCCTAGATACTGGAGCCAATGCTTGGTGAATTTTGCAGGTTCGAAAAGGTTTAGAGGATTCTACCTGTGGCTCCAAGCCTGCTTGTTACACTTCCCAGAGACCAAAAGGATGCAATTACTAGAGCAAACAATGACAGTTTCAGGGTACCCTGCTCTCTCCTGAGCCTTTTCTCTCCTCCCAGCCTTCCACGGCCCATATTTGGCTACCTCTGCCATTGGAAATTTGCCCCACTGTTGGACTAAAGCCACACAAATCCACACTCTCCATCTCTGTGGGTAGACCCTCTGCGCATCCTGCCTGTTCACTTGGTTTTCCTCCTTTAAGCATAGGAACAATTATCCAATTGTACGAGCAGTCAGGTGATTCATTTCCTTTATCCTGTCACAATGACTAGAAATGCATCCGATTTACTAGAAACTTTCCATTTCAGGCTATCCGTGTGGCTTTCCAGGAGTTAATCCCACCAGCGGCTACATATAGATGGAAATGTGCAGTCGTGGGAGGACTTGGAACACAGTCCCATTTGGTTTGGACAGCACTGTGTTTAAAAACATTCTTGAACTTTAGCAGAATTCTTTGAAATGCAGTTTTGTTTTTGGTTTATGAAAGTCTTCAGTAGGTTTATCCTCATATGCCAGGACTGGACATTGTTCCGTGGAATGTCTGCACCTGAGGCGACTGAGTTTTCCACTCCTAAAAACTGTCTGTAGGCACACTATAAATATTCCATGCATTTGCTAAACAGAAATTTTTGTCTAAAGCTAGCATGGGTGGTCCTATGTTTTAGAAAATAAGTATGTAGAAAACATATTTCAGTTTGAAAGATCATCAGTGTATTAGCTTCAATAAAATTATAGGGGCACTGAGGGGCCAGTTCTCTTCCTTCTACAAGTCTGTATGCAAGCTTCTAGTTGTAATGTTCCCATTCCCTTCCACAAACTTACCTTTGAGAAACACACAGAATAAAGCCCCCAACACACCAACTTCCCTGAACAAACTGTTGCTGGATTTTCTATTTCATGTCTTTTTATTAAGCAAATAAGGCAGGACTTTCCATTTGTCAGCAACTCCTAGTCACACACTCTCCCACTCTCCTCATCAATTTCTAGATTAAAAACTTTTTAAAAATCATACAGGCTCTACCCATGGGCAGTTTTGTTCAGGTGTTTTTGTGTCTACACAGAAGGTGCCATCAGCACATACATCTCTCTTCCCATCGCCCATTGCTTCTGGACACTGTTTAGGATGAGAGAATGGATCCGTTCCTTCTCACTTCGTCCTGTGTGGACTGTCACTTCTCTGCCGTCGTTAGTTGTAAGGGAACCTGGTCGTTTTGTGGTGTCAGTTTGAGTTGTTTTCCTAGAGAGGGGGGTGCTAGGCACGTACTGTCTAGTGAGACCCCTGGGCCATCTACCTGAGACCCTCAGCGCAATCTAGCTGAGGTCCCTTGAGACCATCCACCTGAGACTACCTGGGGCTGTTTTCACTTGCCTGAGGCTGGGCTGGGGCGCCTTTTGGGGGCTGCGTGCTGAAAGTGAGGGAAATACCACACATGGCCAAGTTGCCCAACAGGTCATACTTCACGTGACACATTTGACAGATTTATCCCTAATATTTCTTTTGCACTCAGATGTAGAACCATTCATTTTAAAAAGGCACTTATTCATTATATGTTTTGATTTTAAGGTCTTATGGGTTTCGATATGATTTCATGTATCATGGTTTAAGAATCTTAAAAAGGGTGAAATGTTGCAATGGGAGAACCATCAGAGAACATTGGTTCACTTCCCTTTAATCTTTATAACAAAGAGTTCCTTTGGAGGAGACATGTAACCTAGGGGTTAAGATGCCCGTGTCCTGCATCAGGGTACCCGAGGTCCACTCCCCATCCTGGCACCTGACACCAGCCTTCTGCTAATGCAACCTTGGGAGACAGTAGTGATGGCTCAAGAAATTAGGCCCCTGCTGCCCACATGGGGGACCCACAGTGCAACCCTGGCCATTACAGGTGTTTGAGGGGGTGAAGCAGCAGACTTGATCTATCTGCCTGTGTGTCCATCAGGCTCGCCGGTTTAAAAAAAAAAAGAGTTTTACTCATTGAAAAATTTCTATGTGCCAAGAATTGTGTTAAGTCCTTAAATACATGATCACATTTAATCCTTAGAATGACCTCACGAAGTAGATATTACAACAACTGTTTGTATGTCATATTTCCTATTTAGTCAGAATTGGCAAAATCAATTCTAATTTTGAAAGGAAGAAACTGTGTTTCTCTATCAATCGCTTTAACAGGCTTTGTTCATAAAAATCTTTACCTATGATCCTTGCAGGAAAGCTACCGTCAAAGAATCGAAAAGGGCCAACAACGTTACCTGCTGAATGAAGGCAGAATTTTTGAGTTTTTTAAAAAATCCTCACTCTGTACCAACATATTTAATTTTTAAACTCCTTACATTAATCTAAACAAAATTGGTATTATGTTCTGCTATAAAAAACTAAGCAGTTAATAGAGGGAGAAACACTACTTTTGGAATTGAGAAAAAAAAATACCCAGATGTGGATATACCATTGATTATATTGTGAATCAAGAGGGACAGAGAGAGCCCCGGCCACGCATCTGCTGGGCGGTGTTTCCCCCAACTGGCTGGGTCAAGGTGGAATGAACTTGGCAGAGGAAGAGAAAGCCCCGTGAGTTCACGAAGTAAACAATTAGAAGCCAGCACGCAGGCCGAGAACCTCCCTGCAGAGTGCCCTCGGGTAGTTACCGTTCCCCGCTGGCATTTATTAATAAACATTTTTACTAATGGACACTCTAAAAACCTACTTGATTAAGCCATAAATGTTCATATAATCACATTTCTAATTATTAATGGAGATAATTGCCACTTCTCATCGTCACTGTCTATATTGTCACACATTACCCTCATCTTTATTAATTAGAAAAAAAACCCAAGTACACACCTGTGACTGATACAAGAAATAAGAGGGGAAAAAAAAACCTGTTGCCTTACACTGTCAGCTCAGAATTTAACTGGCTCACTTTGTGTAGAAGGGAGAAATTTCAGAAAGGTCTAAATAAGGCAAGGACCCTAGATTTCAAATACAGGGTCCTGATCCACAGGAAACTATGCAGAGCGAAGATACTGAGGGACCAGTGTTGTAGCACAGTAGGTTAAGCTGCAGTTCGCAACTCTGGCATCTCATTTTGGAGTGCTGGTTTGAGTCCCAGCTACTCTACTTCTGATCAGCTCCCTGCTAACGCTCCTGAGAAAGAAACTTAGCTTTAAATGTACTTTCTACAGAACTTTTGAATCCCACAGAATTTTTAATTTAATTCCCACAAAATTTCTTTGGTAACCTTGTACTTTTTTTGAGGTTGGAAAATGACAAAATGATAAATTACACTTTTACTTTAAAACCAAGATGCGCTATCTAGCATATTAAATTTCCTTAAAAATTCTATTTATTCATTTATTTGAAATGCAGATCATGCATGAGAGAGAGACAGACACGAGAGACAGCGAGCGAATGAGGGATATTTTCTATGTGCTAATGTATTCTCTGAATGGCCACAATAGTTGGGAAAAGCCTCCATGAAAGCCAGGAGTCAGACTTCATCCAGGTCTCCCACATGGGTTCAGGGGTCCTGGTGACTTCCTTTTTCTTCTTCTTTTTTAAAGATTTATTTACTTTTATTACAAAGTCAGATACACAGAGAGGAGGCGAGACAAAGAGGAAGATCTTATGTCTGCTGATTCACTCCTCAAGTGATCACAATAGTTGGAGCTGAGTCTATCTGAAGCCAGGAGCCTCTTCTGGGTCTTCCATGCAGGTGCAGGGTCCCAAAACCTTGGGCTGTCCTCGACTGCTTTCCCAGGCCACAAGTAGGGAGCTGGATTAGAACCGGCACCCATATGGGACCCTGGCATGTTCAAAGTGAGGACTTCAGCCACTAGGCTACCTTGCTGGGACCCTATTTCCTTATTCTCATTCACTTCTCAATCCATAGCCATTTTGTACCCCTACCACTCTACTTGGCCAACTGGTCTCCCTAGAGTTACCGCTGAACTCCACATGCTCGATGCACTGGAGACTTTTCCAGTTCTTACTGAACTTCTCTTGATCAATTTATCACCCTGAAAAAGTTCAGTCTTTGGCTTCTCAGGTCCTATCCCCTTTGCCCTGATTCTCCTTCCCCTTCCTGATCATCCCTTCCACCTTTTTCATTCTATTAAACACTAAGTTGTTCCTAGCCCATTGTTCTCTGAATCGGATAAAGCATCACTGTGTGACAGCAGCCACTTTTATATTGTCAAATGCCTCTTCTCAGTTGCAGAGCAACATGTCCACCCTATCCTACAGGTCCTCCAAACTACACCTGTTTCCCCTTTCGTCCTCCACTTCAATCAGTGTCTCCATCACCCACCAAGTTGTCAGACATAAAAACCTGGGTGTTACCCTCAACTGTCGGCTCCCCCTCACATTCTGTTCTGTCCTTTTTGCCTTCTAGGTATCCCTGCCCACATCCAGTCCCTCCTGTCCTCAGTTCCTGCTTCTTGGTTTGAATGCTTATCCTTCCTGTCCTCTGGCACAGTCTTTTTCTCCAAGATCACAAATGCAGAAGTCTATATACATGGGGTCTTCACGAAGCTCAAGGGAAACGTGTATTTCAATTTTGGTTTCACCAAGGTGAACACATATTAATTCCATTTTCCCCATGAACTTGCTGGAGCTCCCTTCTACTGCTGTCATTTCACTTTTTTTTTTTAAAGATTTATTTTATTTTTATTGGAAAGGCGGATATACAGAGAGGAGAGACAGAGAGGAAGACTTTCCGTCCCATGATTCACTCCCCAAGTGAGCGCAACGGCCGATGCTATGCCAATCCAAAGCCAGGAGCCTCTTCCGGGTCTCCCACACGGGTGCAGGGTCCCTAAGCTTTCCCGGGCCACAGGCAGGGAGCTGGATGGGAAGCGGGGCTGCCGGGATTAGAACCGGCGCCCATATGGGATCCCGGGAGTGCAAGGCGAGGACCTTAACCACTGTGCCACCGCGCCGGGCCCATGTCATTTCACATTTTACACACTTATTTGTGGGTCACTTTCTCTAAACAGTGAGCTCCAGGGACTGTATCCTATGCCTGACACAGATCTTTATTTTGTCAAATCACCTTCCTTAAACTGGGAATAATAATAATAAAAAATGCTCAGATTCAACACATCCTTTACCAGTCATGTTAATTTCAACTGATCACTGAGGCTCCTGGGGCCTGAGCATTTTCATTTGTAAATAGGTTTGGTATTGCTGGCACATCTTGTGTGACTGGTTGGGAGAAAAAAATAATGGGCTTGACATTATATGCACAAAATAGAAGCATTCTACTAGACACCTCTAAGGCAGGTCAGTCGACTCAGACACTACCAGACACAAAGCTGTTGTCGCTACCTCTTGCTGCCTGCTTCTTTTGCCTCTTCAATTTGTACTGTAAAAGAGAACACCTATAGGGAGCAGTCCTATTATGTCGCCAAGAACAGTAATCTCCCTTCAAAGGAAGAATTTTTACATTGCAGTTTGCTACTCACTACCATTCCAAAACTGCCAAACAATAAACACAAGGAAGGGGATTGGAATCCAGTTCATTTCATGGCAGTGGGTTTAATTACTTAGAGGAGTAATTTCATTTCTGTGTTATCAATGCTATTTTGCACAAAATCTGAGCGATTAGAATACTTTGCCAGAAAAAACACTCTAGAGATCTTTTACATAAAAAAAGAATGCAGTTGAATATTCTATAGCAAAAAGCTCGCTGCAGAGCTGTGATGCAGGTAATTTCTAACATCCTTCCTTACGATTTATTTATTTATTTATTTATTTATTTGAAAGGCAAAGTTGAGAGAGAGGGGGACAGAAAGAGAAGTCTTCTAACCACTGGTTCATTCCCCAAATAGCCGTGCCAGGCTGAAGCCAGAAGCTTGGAGATTTTTCCAGGCCTCTCAGGTAGGCACAGAAACCCAAGCACTTGGCCCTTCTTCCACTGCTTTCCTGGGCCTACCAGAAGTTGCCTGGACTTCTGGTGCCCAAATAGGATGTGGTGATACAGGCCGTGGCTTTCCTGCTACATCACCGTGCTGGCCCAAATGTTTCTCCTTTTCTTCATACTTTCTGCTAATTCACTGGCCTTCTCGCCTTCCCTTACAACTAGCCCCTGCAAAGGAAGCGTCTCTTCAGTCGGAGGAGAGGGGACCTGGGGTACTGTGCTCCATGTTCAAGGTGTGTGTAATTCACCGGGCCCTCATCACAGGCCCCGGGGACATGAGAGTTGCTCTTTGTGTAACTTATCTTGTCATGAGATATTTTATTACTGTGAAGAGAGTCTCTCCAAGATCTGGTGCCTTCTAAAACTTAGGGTGAAAACGCCATAAGGGAAAAAAAGGAGTCCTTTAGCATAAGCTCTTTATGTAAGACCTGCTATTAGCCAGTCTGGGTTCTATATTATAAATCTTGGTGCACAGACATAAGTTAAAGTGTTATTTTTTTAAAAAGATTATTAGACACAAAAGCACTAAGCCTAGGTGTGGATGTTGGTAGGGGACAATGTGAGGATAATTTTACAACTGAATAAAAGTCAATATAAATTTTGATTGTTTAATCATGTGGAGGTAGCCACTGAACTATGAATGAAATCGTTTTCAATAACTGTATATTTACAGAAGCATATTTGTAGTTTTCTAATAGGAAATAATAGTTATGATATATGAAGCTAGATTTTATTACAGCTAAAACTGTTTCTAATAGTGTCTGCTTATGTACACTACCTTTACAGAGAAAATTTTACAAACTCATGAATAGTAATGGCCCAAAGTTCAACTTACTGTTATAACTCCAAAGAGAACCCATTTTTAAAATCTATATGCCTGCTGCAACAAAAAGTCATTGGTTAGCATCACTTTGACTAATAGTAAATCAGCCAAAATTATTTATATGTGTACAACTGGGTGTATTTTCCTTCCAAATTATCTGAATTGTAAATGGATGGGTTCATCACATTTCTAGAGCTAGGTAGCTGCTGCACGTAGAAAATGTTAACTGTGTTTTCCTTCTCACTGAATGAGAGCGATAGAAAGGGAAAGAATGTAGAAGAAGCTGTTGAAGAAGCAAATCCCCACAGAATGTAAGCATAATGTAAATAAGAACAAAAAAGAATTTGGCTAATTTGGCTTGTCTAATGGTCCTTTTTGGTGACAACTCTTAAACAGTACCAGGGCAGGCTACAATGTGGACAAAACCAATGAGGCTTCACGGTTCCTTTTAAGGAAAACCAGTAAATCTACAACCTTGAAAAGGAAAGTGGGAGGGGAGAAGTGCTTACTTTCTGTTTCTTTTCCGGGCTCGGCTGTAGGCTTCCAAACCTTCTGTTAGTGTCTTCAACTTCTCGGGCTCCACCTGAGTGAAGGTATGAAGACCAAACCACATTACCCAGACCTGCAATTACCAGGCACGGTTTTCACTTGCCTGCTCAACAGGCAGGAGCTGTGTTGGAGGAGAGCTGCCTGGATCTTCCCCGCCCTGTCAGATGCTCTCTCCTGGCTCCAGACAGCTGGTGGCTTCCACGGCTCCACGTGGCAGCAATACCCATGGGAAGGAAAGACCATTTGGCCTGGAAATTGTCGACATTTAAAAAAGAATGCTGGGAACAAAACCTGGAATTTGAATAAGCTTCAATAGTCAGATTCATAGAAATCAGAGTTCCCGGCTCACTCTCCACGGCTGACGACCGACCACTGCACATGCGCACCACCTCTGAGGAAGACAAGAGTTCCGGTTAGTGAAGGAGGGGGGCATTTGGAGCTAGCGGAATTTAAACCCCAACGTCTCACGTCTGAGCATGAGTCAAGCACTTGAAAGTTCTGCGAAGTCTCAGTTACTCTATTTTCAAAACCATTACACCCACCTTTCCACTAGAATTGCTTGGACATCCAAATGCTACGAGTCCCCGCGAACACAGCCTATTCTAGAGCAAGACAAGCGTGCTCACTGGCCACGCTCAGCCACACTCACGTGGGCAGAGGGTGGCTCCACCTCCAGGTCCAATCTCCTGTCCTGTGTCGTGACTGCCAGCCTGTCACCTGCACGGAGCTTGGATATTTGAGCTTGTTTGTGTGAGTGGCTGAAGGACCAGTGCAAGCACTCTCATGATGTCTACCTCAGTTCTGGAAGCCATGTGCTTCAAAAAAGGTCAGCGGGAAAATCTGCATGTGACATGTAAGTAAAAACACTTCTAAAAAAAGCCACTGCTATTGTCACCAATACGTAAACAAACCAGCAAAAGTGAGCCCAGTGGTGCTGGCCATGGAAACACAGAGTACTCAAAACAAGTACCCCAGTTGTCCCCAGTTTGCCCCTTGTCCCAGTTTCAAAGCCATTTCTATAAAAAAATTTTACTCAAGGTTCCCCTAAATCACTTTTATATGAAAATTCAGAGATTGGCTAAATGCCTCATGGATAAGAAAATACACATTAAATGAGCAAAAAACTTACTAATCTTGTCTTCAAATCTTCATGACTGATTTGTGTGTGACATTTAGGATTGCTTAAAATCCTGAACACACTCTGATGAACAAAGGGGTTCCATTAGGAAATCTAAAAACAAGCATTTCTAATTATTCAATGAGAAAACAGGCAAACAGAAGTGTCTTCCTTCTCACATCATTATATTTTGTCTTGAAGAATCCAACTACCTTAAACACACACATTCAATGGGGACACCTGTTCCACTGTGTGCCAGACCATGAAACAACTGTGTTGCAATGGTATGCTACGTAAGGAAAAGTGTCCCGGCTGTGATGACCAGGAAGGCCTAAGCAAGCAGACTGTATCCATGGACTGTTGAAAACAAGGTGTCTTAAAATATTTTCATATTTTATGTTGGAAATGAAATTCCATCTTGTATTCACTTACATGATAGACTATAAGAAAATTTTGCATGTTACATGTATGTAATCAATCATTAATTCTGCGTGCATTTAAAGCATCCTCTTGCTAATAGGAAGGAAACTCTCCTTTCATATAAGGGCTGGTTAGACACAAATGAACTAACAGCAGTGGGAGATCTCAGGATGCCTCAGCTTCAGGTGCCAGAACACAGATTCCCACTGAAACAAAGTATGGCACAGCAGTGACGAATTTGCCCAGTGGTATCCTGAATTTAAAAGCTAAGTTACCCTTGTGGGTGGGGGCAGTATAAAATTAGTAAAGCCATAATGGAGAATAGCATAAAAGTGCCTCAAAAAACTAAAAATAGAATTCCCATACAAACCAGATATCCCACTTTTGGATTTATATCCAAAGGAAATAAACTATACATACAATATAAAAGATTATAAAAATATATAATATATATAATATGAAACTGCCAATATATGGAGCTAAGATCTCCAGTAGTGGAAGAATGGGTAAAGAAAATGTGGTAGATACACACATGGATATTACTCAGTTATTAAAAGGAAAAAAATCCTACCACTGTGATAACATGGATCCACCTGGAGATTATGACATTATGTGAAATAATAGGCACAAAATGACAAACTGTCAGTTTCATGGAAGTAGCGAGTAGAACTGTGGTCATCAGAAGTAGGTGGGGCAGAAGGAGGGGACACAACAGGTGTCACATACACTTACACAGGAGGAATAATTTATAATGTTCTACAGCCCAGAAGGACTACAGTTCACAATAATCTATTGTGTATCTTAAAAAGAACTAGGAGAGAAGAATTCAGAGGTTCTTAACACAAAGAGATAAGTATCTAAGAAGATAGAAATATTAATTTTTCTGATATAATCACCACACTAAAAATAGATTAGAGAAAACTATTTTATCTTCAGTGTGAATTTTAAAGTAAATAAGAAATAATGGGGCAGCAAAAGCATTTCCTATGCATTTATTATACTTTATTGATTAATACACTTTTATTTGTATTAAATTATATTAAATGGCAAACTAAGCCCTGATTTTATTATTTTACAGATGTTAATGAGTCAGAAATGAAGCTCAATGAATGCAAGATGGCAAAATAGGGCGAGGACATGTCAAAACGAATGAAGGATTAGCCAAAAAGAAGCAGAGAGGGTGCAACTTCAGAAAATAGGAGAGACTGGCTGACAGCAGAGGGACACCTGCAGACCTGTGGGCACAGGGAAGCAGCAGCGAAGGCACAGTGGTGCTCTAGTGAACAGACATCCCAGCAGTGGCCAGAGCTCCACTGGCAGCCAGGTGGAAAGCAGCGTTCACTAGGAACGCAGCAGGTGAATTCAGCCCAAGAACTGTGGGTCCTGCAGATTTTCTAATCCGATTATATGCAGAAGCAGAAGGTCAGAGCCCTAGTGGTAGGATGTAAAACCATGGGGGTGGTGTTTATGGCCAAGATCAGATGGCCACATTAGATGCCATTTTGACTAAAAAAAATAATCTATTTTATATCTTTTACTGGAAAGGCAGTATACAGAGAAAAAGATCCACCATCCTCTGTTTCACTTTCCAAATGGCCACAATGAGCAGTGCTGAGTCTATCTGAAGCAAGAACCCAGGAGCTTCTTCTGGATCTCCCATGCAGGTGCAGGGTCCCAAGGCTCTAGGTCATCCTCTACTGCTTTCCCAGGTCACAAGCAGGGAGCTGGATGGAAAGTGAAGCAGCTGGGACATGAACTGGTACCCATATGAGATTGTGGCAGATGCAAGGCAAGAATTTAACCACTAGGCTATTGCACCAGATTCCCATTTTGACTTCTGTGGCAAAGGCTCTGGGGATGGAAGTGGAGGAACAACAGTGAGCTGTGCATGCACTCGGCCATGAGAGAACTCACTTACAGCTCAACATACTGCACAGGTCCCATCAGGAAAAGAATACTGACTTGGTATCCCATGGGTTTCAGGCCAAAGAAGTCTTGGTTGCTTAAGAAGAAAGAAAGAAAGGAAGGAAGGAAGGAAGGAAGGAAGGAAGGAAGGAAGGAAGGAAGGAAGGAAGGAAGGAAGGAAGGAAGGAAGGAAGAAAGAAAGAAAGAAAGAAAGAAAGAAAGAAAGAAAGAAAGAAAGAAAGAAAGAAAGAAAGAAAGAAAGAAAGAAAGAAAGAAAAAGAAAGAAAGGAAGAAAGAAAGAAAGAAAGAGAGAGAGAGAAAGGAAGGAAGGAAGGAAGGAAGGAAGGAAGGAAGAAAGAAAGAAAGAAAGAAAGAAAGAAAGAAAGAAAGAAAGAAAGAAAGAAAGAAAGAAAGAAAGGAAGGAAGAAAGTAAAAAAACTGGTACCACTGATGGCCCTTAGGTTAAGGTCACAGCTGGTGTCTCCTTAATCCTGGTAGTGCTGAAACAAGGAGTGGGAGAAAAGGCTGGGTAGACAACAGTGTGGTCATTACAGGGGATCACAGGGGGGCAGAGAGTGGCGACCCAGGAGCTGGGGCTGTGGAGGCTGTGGCAAAAACATTGCTCAGGAGCCTGTGTCTGAAACTAATTGGAGAGAGTGGCACCAGTGATGGGAAACAGAGGATTGGAACTGAATGGCATCAGTCAAGTCGAACCATTTATTGATTCAGTAACTAAATCTCTCCCAACCAAGGAAAGCCCTGGATTGCATTGCTTCACTGGTGAATTCTACCAAATGCTTCAAGAAAAACTCACCCCAATCCTCCATAAGCTAATCAAAACAATATGAAGGGGAGGCAATCCAAAACTCTGTGAAGTCAGCATCATCTTAATACCAGAGCCAGAGACACAACAGAGAAAGAGAACTACAGACCAACATCTCTGATGAACACAGATGCAAAAGCCAACAGGATCCAACAATACATCAAACAGATCACTCACCCAGGTGGGATTTATCCCTGGCATGCAGGGATGGTTTAACATACACAAATCAATAAATGTAATTCACCATATCAGCAGATTGAAGAATAAAAACCATGTAATCATCTGAATAGATGCAGAGAATGCATTTGATAAAATCCAACACTATTTCATGCTAAAAACCCTAAGCAAGATAGGCATAGAAGGAACATTCTACAACACAATCAACGCAATACATAAAAGACCCTGTTCAGTTCCCATGTTATTGAAAAGGCAAAGATTGGAAGCTTTTCTACTTAGATATGGAACTAGACAAGGATGTACAGTTTCACCACTGCTATTCAACATAGTATTGGAAGTCCTTGCTAGAGCTATTAGGCAAGAGAAAGAAATTATAGGAATTCAAATTAGAAATGAGGAATTAAAATTATCACTGTTCACAGATGACATGATTTTCTACACAGGAGGACCAAAAGACTCAATAAAAAGACTACTGGAACCCAAAAAAGAATTTGGCAGTACGTCAATGGCCCTAGTATACATAAATAAGTCCACTGGAAAGAACTTGTAAGTATAGTTCCCTTTAAAATAGTGGAGGAGAATCTTAGATACCTTGGATTAAAGCTAGCCAAAGATGCAGAGGATCTCTATGAGGAAGATTGTAAAACTTTCAATAAAGAAATAGGAGAAGACATTAAAAAATGAGGAAATTCACCATATTCCTGGGTTGGTAGAATCAACATCATCACCATCTAAACATCATCATCTAAATGCCCATATTACTTAAAAGTAATACACATATTCACTGCAACCTCAATAAAAATCCCAAAGAAATAGAAAAGATGATACAAAAATCCATCTGGAAACCCAAGACCAAATGACCAAATGATCAAAGCAATCTGAAGGATAAAAATAAAGCCGGCAGAATCACAATTCCAGACCTTAAGACATATTAAGACATAAACAGTCTGGTACTGGTATAGAAACTGTGGTATATCCACTTCATGGAATATTACTCAGCAATGAAAAAGAATGAAACTCTACTATTTGCAACAAAATTACCCCAATTAGAGACCCTTATGCTCAGTGAAGTAAACCAATCCAAAAAAGACAAATATCATATGTTCTCTCTGCTATAAGGCAGTGTTCATGCAAAATACAAAACAAATAGATATATAGGTAAACATGTATATTCATATATTTTTACAGATAAACTGTAGAATAGAGACTAGCATACTGGGAAGTGACGCAGTATGCATCTCTATTCCAGAATAAAAAGAGGACTCCCGATGAACCTGTTAAATACACCATGACAATAGAATGCCATGTACCATTGTCTATACCTACAATGACATGATACACTTAAATATCAAAATGCTGGACTTTTGACTGTTGCTGAAAGATTATGTTATTGTAATAATATGGGGGTAAATGGTATTGGGGAAGGGGGAGGGTGGATAGAGGAATCCCTATGCCTATGGAACCATATTAAGGAAAAAAAATACTAAATCAAGGAGGGAAGGAAGGAAGGAAGGAAGGAAGGAAGGAAAGAAGGAATGAAGGAAGGAAGGAAGGAAGGAAGGAAGGAAGGAAGGAAGAGAAAGAAAGAAAGAAAGAGAAAGAAAGAAAAAAAGAAAAAAGAAAGAAAGAAAAACAAATGCAAACTCTTAGGGCTGGTGTTGTGGTGCAGTGGGGAAAACTGCTGCTTGCCACATCAGCATCATGTGTTAGAGTGGAAGCTCCCATCCTGGATGCTCCATTTCCAATCCAGCTTCCTGCTAATATTCAGGGGGGAGGCAGAGGAAGACATTCAAGTGTTCAGATGCTGCCATCCATGTCAGAGACCAGAACGGAGGTCATGGCTTCTGCTTGAAAAAAATTGGCTGTCACAGTGATTTAGGGAGCGAACCAGCAAATGGAAGATCTTTGTCCCTGTCATTCTTCTTTTCATATAAATATATAAATTGTTTAAGGAAAAAAAAAACCTGAAGCTCAGCTTTGACTTCAAAAGTCTTAACTTCTCTCCACCACATCTGTTCTGCAATATATTGAAATGCACATTTTAAACACATAAGATTTATAATCGCATACACATAAATGTACACATTAAAAATTGGGCCAAACACTTTTAAAATTAAGGTCCATTTTTAGAGAGCAGTTACATGATAATTAACACAAATTTATCTTCAAAATCTTAATGCTTAGATAATTCCCTAGTGATTTTCTTTTCTGGACTAATTCTCTATTATGCATTATTCATTTAAATCTTCCTTAAGGTTTTAAGGTACTTTCATAATAAAATGTGTTATTTAGGAAATATTCAATGACCTTGAAAGAGAAAGTAATGATGGTGCTTTCTGAAAATAACTGTAAATAGGACACACACCACTGTGTATTTCTAGCATAACAACATTACACCTACCCAGAGGGAAACACTTCTTTTGTTTCAGAATTTTCACACTTCACAGTAAAATATGTATGATAGTGTGTTGTTTTGAGAAAATATTCATATATTGAACAATATTCAGGCAATTCTTTAAAGATAACTCCCCAAATGATATCATGAAATGGAAAACAAACTAAGTTTTTAGTCAAACAGAAATTGTTAGCTGATTTTTAAAAATTCCCTTGTAAATTACTTAGCTAATATGTAAATCAAAAAGTACAAATTTAGCAATAAAAAGGTTAAACATAAGTCTTGTAAAGAAATTTACACCAAAAGAGCAAGTAGTTTAAGATATGTAATACTTTCATAATTATAATCTTGGATTATTGCATATTCATAAGCTAGTAATTCCAGAAATTATTTAGTTACTATTTTTGTGAGAAACCAGTAGAGAAATTTATCTTTACTCATAATTTGCCCAGTTAGTCGCATCCTAACACTGATGATGCTGATCAGTCCAGCCATCATGGTATATATATTTTTACACATGTTCTATTTAAGAATTATAAAAAGATGTCTAAAAATTCTGTGCATTGATAGTTCAAATATGCCTCTAATAAAGATACATACATATATTTTGTTTTTTTAACTTTTAAAATTCTTCTTTTATTAAACCTTTTCAGATTCTCTAGCTGCAAGATTCTTTGACAGTAACAATCACCTAGTCTGATTAATGAGGTTAGAAATGTAACAACAGATTCTGTTATGTGCTGGAAGATTCATCATTGACCTAAAGAAGGCCAAGTCTCTTGTTTGCTTATTTTGCCCACAAGGTACATACTAAACATTTGGTAACTTAATTTTTACATGGAGTCCACACCATGATTTGTAGTGTGTATCAGCAGTAACTTAAAGTCTATGACAAACACAAAGCTCGCAGAGCCAAACCATCCCTCTAAAGTGAGCATATATGTGAAAGTCCTGGATGCTAGATGACTCTTGCATGGAGCCAGTCAACTGCAGAGGATGTCACAATTCCCGGCAGGCTTTAATCGTAATGACACCTCCTTTTGTGCATTCTTTGCTGCTATTTAGTGCTGAGGCAAGGCTGTCACCTAAAGGTCAAAGGATGGAGCAAAAGCCACATCACAGCTTTCATAACAGAAAAGCTGAATGCCTTCAAGTTCCCCTTTTCATTTTTCACTTCTCCATTCCATTTCTACAAGGCCCTGTTGTTGGGGAAATTGTATTATGCAAAGAGCACCAAGCCCAGAGTTAGAGGACAGAGTTGAAACTAGTCAAGCTGCCTGTGATTTGAGTTCTTAGGAATGCCACTTAACTGAACTTCTGTTCTCTCATCTGTAATGGGGATAATTATTCACATCATTACGGGTCACTGACAGGACCTAAGAAAGCCATGAACATGAAGGCTGTCTCTAGACACCAAAGTGGTCAGCTCTCCAAAGTGCCAGTAGTGGAAGTGAAATTATCTTTGGCGGAACATGAGGAATGTTAAAACATTTGAAAGAATAGTTACATCTTCACAGACATTCTTATTAGAAAAAATATAAATAATATATCTAAAATTTCACATACAGTATTTTAAGAGAAGTCTTAAGATGCCATTTAAATTATAAAAGTGGTTTGAAGTGTGTATAGAACATATGTTAACTGAAAGAAAACGTTAGGTAAGTAATAGCATATATAATATACAGTGAAGCTGAAGCCTGGGAAATACCAATAAGCCAATATGAGCCCTTTACTAGATTAGTAGGGAACACATATTAAATAGTAAATCTTTTCAAAAATGTCTTCGAACTGCAAGATCCTTCCACCTTAAGTGCACTATTTCAATATGTTTGAAAGAGGAAATGGATAAGCAATTTGAAGTAAAAAGTTGCTTTCACCTACAACAGAAAGGGTGAGCCTACTTTTCTAACAATACTGTAATAAAATACTCATGGAGAAGTCCCTTAAAGAAAAACTAGACTTCAAGTGAACCAGCCAAGTCTAAGCCTCACAGAGCTGGTGGCCTAGCTGACGTGTTTCCTGGTGTTTTGTTTTTTGTTTGTGCTGGTGCTCCCATTCTCTTCACTTTGGAAGGCAATACTTGTATGCAGCAGAAAACTGTATTCAAGCATGAAGGCAAATATGATTGCAAATCTCATATCAATCCACAACAAAATGAAATGTTTTGGACAAACTCATATTTCTAGAAGTTCATGGATAAGCCTGTATTTGTCACACACCTGACATTCCACTTGTCACTATGAAGACTGTACAGACAAGATCACGAACTCTGGGCTGCGTCTCAGTAAACTGTGTGAAGATATGTGAACCTCCTCGTCCTCTTTAATCTTGCTTCAAACAACAACAACAACAAAATGATCACAATATGCTACAGCTCACTACAGTAAAGTTTATAGTCTCATCCAAGCTTTTTACTAAGCTTCGTCTTTTTCTTGACATTCATATTTTTAAAGAATGATCTTCTATTTTTTATTAAGAATTGATAGTGTTAGCTGGAATCTTATCCATCTTCTTTTAAAAAACCTGTTTGTCTCCCTTTTCTAGAAGATTCTGGTGTCTACTGAGCACCAAGCCAAAAGGTAGCCCAAATACTGTGACTACCGATTGGGTACAAAGAAAGGGATTTGTTCTCAATGGTAGTTAGGAAAAGTCTAAAGTAAAATAAGTACACGAAGAAAACATCCTACAGAGGACTTACAGCACCAAACAACACAAGCAGCTGCCTCTGGTAGTGAAGCACAAAAAGGCTATTCTGCAAAGCAAAGCGTTTCAGCAACACATGAAGGCACACCTCTCCAGGCTCATCTGAGCCTTGGATTACGCCTGCCCAGAATGCAGGGGAAGCTGTCTTTGCTTGTGTGCCATGCAGTCAACAGGTGCATGCCAATGGTGCTAAACTGACACACAGAACATGGATGGCCCCCAAATAATTATGATTCTGATTTTTTAGACAATGACAACTTCAGTCCATTATGAATGACTCTCCATTCTTATCCTTACCTGCTAAACATTACAGTGTGGGAAATAAAAATGTGATACCTATGAGGGAGTCCCCTACCCACTGGCACTTGGAAACGCAAGTCTCCATTTGGACTCAACAATCAGGAGTGTCTCTCTATTTGTCCAACAGCAAATGTTACACTGAAAAAATTTTTTGATACCAAACCAATAATAAATTCTCTCTTAGGTTTCCTTTGGGTGCAAAGACACATCCACTGGGATAATCAAAGATCAGTGGGATAACGTTCAAAGGAATAAAAATGATCTACATAGGAAAATAAAACTTTTAGCTTTGATTAGTTGATGTTTTAGGTTAGTTAATGTGAGAGCAGAGGTAATGGTTATATAATATGCTTTAGAAAATGAACATTTTCAAAAATTTTCAATAATCATTTACATAAGTACATAAAACTATTTTCGTTCATGCTTGTATATGTTTAACCATGTCTGTGCAATGTGGCATGTCGGTGTAATTTGAGGGGTACATAAATCCTTCCCAAGATTGCCCTAACATGATGTCAAGATCTGAAAGTGCAGGTTTTTAAAATCTTATTGTTGGCTACTGAACCACAAAAACAAACAAACACCAACAAAATAAAAAATCAAGATTCATGGCTCAGAGGGATGCGTACGCCAATTATGCACAACAAATATAGCTACCTCCCAGCTTGTGTTCCATTATAAACTGATAATGAAGAGAGAAAGCCCAAGAGGAAGGAGATACCACTTCCCAAACACTATCATGAAAGACACATAACATCCTCACATACGCCACAGACCTTCACTGTTAGGACAGTAATATACACCTGACTCAGCACAACTTTTCAGACTGTTCACAATTTCTACTAACTAGTAGAGTGTGTGTGTGCTTCGGGGGAGTGGGAGAATAGAAAGGCAGAGGAACGTGACCATCTTTAGAAACAATGAGGTAAGAGAGACTTTCAAGTTCATTCAGTTGTCTGAGTGCTTTGAATGCTTGTAAATAACACATGTCTGGGATTAACGGCTAATAATAATATCTAATCAGCGATGCCAATCTATATGATACGTGGCAGCTCATAAAAACAGTTATGAACTAATTCATTCATACAATATTAGCCATTACAATCTGTCCATTCTCAAACTGGTTAATAAGACCTTGATGTAAGGATAATGCATTGGTAAAAAAAAGAATTAATGTCAAATGATGGTAATGGCATAATGGTGGCATCCAAATTCATAATACAAATAGAATAAGGGGAGGAAGAAAAAGGGAGAGAGAGGGAAAGAAGGAGAAAGTGAGAGAAGGAGTGAGGGAGAGAGCGGGGCAAAAGGAAGAGAGAGGGGAGAAAGATAAAGAGAGAGAGAGTGAGAGAGAGAATCTTCCATCAACTGATTCACTTCCCAATTGCCTACAACAGCTGGGGCTGAGCCAGGTCAAAGCGAGGAGCCCAGAACTCACTCTGAATTTCCCATTTGGGTGGGAGTTCAAGTACTTGAGCCATCACCTGCTACCTCTCAGGGTACACATTATCAGGAAGCTAGAATCAGAATTGGAATTAACACTCCAGATGCGGCAAATGGGCATTTCCATGCAGCTTTCTTAAGACTAATTTTTACCAAACCTCTTTTGTGTGCTGAGTAATCTCATTTCATTTAAGTATTACAACATCATTTTGAGTAGGAATGAACAGCTCCACATGAAAAATAAGGACCCTACAGTTACTGGGAGGGTACTATACCTATGAAGAACCACTCGGGTAACTGGCAGAACTGGGGTTCAGCTCTCATCAGAATGCCTAAAGTTGGTGTGTCTGTTTGCCATAACCTGCTAATTCTGTGAGGCATGTGTTCATGCAGAATTTGCTGCTGTGAGGCACATCTCAGAAACTGCCCACCATTTCTAATGCAGTATCAGTGGTTCTGCTACATATAATTTCCACATCAAGGAGTGCCAACAGAGCCTGCTAAAAAGTGAACATCCAAGCAACACGAAGGGCTCAGTCTTTGATTGGACACAGTGCCTGGATCACAGTGCTGCTGTCTTGGGCCAGAGACCCACTTGTTCAACCTGAAAACATGCAAAGCTGCTCCATTTGCTTTGGAACCATAAATCTGTAATTATGTTGATGAACTGGATTTTCTACTTCAACTACCTCCAAAAGCAACACAAAACAAATTGGGGCTGGGGGTGGGAATGAGGTGGTCTTGCTCAGAGACTGAAAGATAAAAGGCTGTTGGATGGAGGCAGGTAATAAATGCAGTCTAAAACTTGAGGTAGCACAGACTTTGCTTAGCGGGATAACAGGAGTTTGAATTAATTTAATTTGATGGCCACAGGAATAGGTCGAAAATTCAGAGGCTAAAAATGGCTTAAAAACAATAAAACATAAAGAAATAGTTTGGTAAATTTTTTTTTCTGAGAAATTACAAGGACATAATAAACACTAGGGGAAATGACCCCACATCCTGCATTAATAGGGTAAAATGAAGGAGGTTTCACTGTGATAAACAAATTGTTTATGGAGTCAGTACCTTTTTTTTCCAGGCTTTATTAAAATGTCGCACCTGCCACAGTGTATATAAGAGAACCTAAGGCACTGCTTGCCTTCTTGAAAGCAGAAGTCTGGCTATTAACATACAAGGACTTATTTATCCATCGCTGTGCGCACATCAAGGGTTCTATGCCAATGACATTTGCATCCTAATTGATTTAATAATCCTTGCTGTCTTACACCCATACCAAACACAGTTACATCTTTCCTCGATGAACCAGGGACAGAAACATGGTAGGCAAAGAAGACTAGGCTTGAAGTCAGACCTGTGTTTGACACTGCCTTTTCTAAAATGCTATAAAATGAGACCACCACTGGACTCAGAGGCTGTCACTACAGAGGGGATGAAGAAGTCTCTCTTTTGATTGGTGAACTACAGAGGAAACGAGTGTCTGTGAAATAGCACTTGGGGTTATTTATGTGCAAAAGTGGGGAAGCTCCTGAAGAGACCAGAGGATTGTCAGAATTTGAAGCTGACTAGGGTTTTTAAGGCTGTTAAACCTAGCTTTCTAACGATAATTAAATATTTTATGTATCATCCTTAATACTTTACTGTATGCTTTCAGTTTTTTATTTTTAAAATGTATTTTAAGTTCCGTTTCATGAATTACTAGAGATACTACGTATCTCAAAAGCAATGCTTTTTATCGGAGAATGCAAGATTAGGATGTCAGTCAAAGGACGGAGGAGTAAATGAGTTTACAGATGCAATCTAATGCTCCCTATTAGGCATTCTTCATTGCTACAATAAGGAAAATGATTCTGGATTTTAAAATCACTTGCTTTCATTTTATAGTGAGTGGAAAATCACTGCCCACATAAATGAAGCAAAACAAATGTCCCTTGGACTCTTGGATAATATATATGTTTTTTAATTCATCTCCCTTAACAATACTGAATAACTCAGTCTCTGGAGTTTTCCAACAAATTAAGCAGAAGATGCAGACTAATTTTTAGTGCGAAATGCATTTCAAGTACACATCTTAATTTGCCTGATAAACAAAATACTGGTATTTGGACAAGCCACACAGGACAGAGAGAATATGTCCAAGGAAGGGAAGCCATAATCTTTACTTAGACATTTTTGTAAAACAAACCACAAGAAAAATCCGGTGTGCTTACATATAAGTGTTGTAAAATTGCACAGTGTCTACATCTAGTATTGACAGCAGTTGCATTCATATCATAAAAGACCACTTTTCTAGTTATTTCTTGAATAAATTATCAAAAATATTTAGGTTTATCAGTCTTAAGAATGTTTGCTCTCAGTGAGTACAGAGAGCAAAATGTTTGGTGAATAGAAGTATGGAATTAATTTTCTTATCAAATGTAGGAGCATTCTGCCCAGTCTATATCCTGACAAGTATACATTAGGCACTGTAAGCAAGGGTTTACAGACCTCCTTGGTCATCTGGAGAAAAACAATCCTTTTATTGTGCTGGCAAAAATGCTTTTGGTTTCCTGTCATTAAATCCAAGTGCCAGAGAAAATCTGAGCAGAGTCAGAATAGCTTTGCACAATATACTCTTTAAGAGAATATTGTATACCTGCAAGAGTAATTTTTACTATCTAACCAGATGAAAAACTAAAACATTTTCCCTCCACCTAGAAAGAGAATGTACATGATAGTGTCCTGGCAAGATATAACATTTTCTATCTATTTCAAACATTCTGTGTATTTCTTACTTAGTGAGTCAATTTTACCATTTGTAAGAGACAGAAAACAAGCCCAAAAATCCCTCTCTAATTTCTTCTAAATTGAATGGTAGTTTCATGGAGAAGTTTTCATTTAATTTATAAGATCAGATTGAGTTAAGTAGAACCAGACCACAGGGTTAAACATTTCCATATGTTATAAGGGCCCAGAACTTTTCCTGAAATGAGACACCATTCTGAACTTAGACCTTACCTGTCGATTCCAGAAACAGCTGCAACCCCACCTACATCTCAGCCACATGGTCAGCCCTCGGTGTCACATTTAAGCACGTGGAGGAGATGCTGTCCCTTGTTACCTTTTGTTGTGTGGGAAAATTCCTCTCTCTGCCACACTCCTAGACCACCAACAGCTATCACATTCCACCTCCCATCCTCCCCCCCCCCCCCCCCATTCATCAACACTGCTTTCCTCCTTTATGCCTGGCAGGAAGAATTCATAAATGCAGGAGAGGAAAGCAGCTTTGACAAAATTCTGGAAACCCAACTGTAGTTCTGGAGCCCCCCACTGGGGTCTGTACTTTCACAACTCACCCCTGCTCCATAGGACATTTTGGTGACCATAATCAACACTCCCCTTCATTTTATGCTCAGTGAGTCATGAAGAATGTTAATTTCAAATCCAAAGCCTCCAACGTGATGATGATAAGCAATGCACAAGAACCAATATCTGAACAAGGGTTAGTTATTTGACAATGGATAAAGAGTGGTATACCTTCCCTTCCTCGGGGCTTTGTTGACATGAATTGTGAACGTCGTCTTCTCTTACTAATTTTCCAGGCCAGGAAGTCAGTCCCTTAATTTGGCCCCAGACCAAGTCACCAACATTGAACGTCCTTGGTCTGTAATGTATCAACTCATTGGAAGAGGGGGAGTCTGGATTCCTTAGGTCATCTTCACTACTAATGCTTTTAGCGTCTGAAGGGCTAGGCACACACCCATTAATGCTTTTGGCATTAAAGTCTCCATTGTAATGGATGTAGTCTTTGACCAGAGAACTTTCCAAACTATTTGAAGAACTCGGAGACTGCTCCTCCAGGATCAGGTCTTGTTTTGCAGTGCTGAGCAGATCCCCGAATCCTCGACTCGGTCGCGTTCTGTTCCCATTAATGTGTGCACATCTTTCCACAGTGTTCTCCAGTCTCTCCTTAAAACTCATCATAGTCCTTTTGTAGTTATTATACCTGAAATTTTCCTCCAGAAGTTTATCCCCTTGACAGTTTCTTGGTGGTAACAGTATTGGATGTTGTTCCCCAGGCAGAAATGGCAGTGTGGAGACATTGTTGGACCTTTCGTGACAAGGACTACTATGGATATGGCCTGGATGATCTAAAAATTCCTCACATTTCCACCTGTTTCGCTCTCCTCTGGGGCTCTGCTCCCCATCCCACTGTTTTTTGGATGCGTGGCAGCTTGCTGACTTGAAATACTCAAATCCATCTCCTTCATTTGTGTTTTTCCCATGGTCGAGATTCTTGGGCAGCCGAGCCCCTCTCGTGTTCCTCAGCCTACCATCGGGATCAAGGCCTCCCATGTTCCGTCCGTGAATGACAGCACTGACGGCACTGGAGAGATTCAGTGGGTCACCAATCGAGGCAGTGAAGGCACTCATGGCACTCAGGGCGGGGATGGGGCTGATTTGAGTGGTACTGTTGACCGCAGTGGTGATGACGACCTGCATGCCTTTGCTGGCTGCATCCACAACGGCTTTGTAAATTGCATCTACAGAAGCATCACCTTGGCCACCCACAACTAGGCCATCCTTTACCTGATGACCAAGGGATGGGTCCATCCTGGGCTGCAACTCACAAGGTGTCTCTTGGAAAGGTGGAAGCGTAGTGTTTGGATTCTCCGGAAGTGCTGTGAGCCCCGGCTGAGTGCTAATTCTTTTGTTTAGGAGAGCCGCGTCTTCTTGCATTCTCACCTTAAAGAAACAGCGGGCAGTGAGAGGAAGAGAAAAAAGTAGAGGGGCCTTAATGAAAAAGACAGTTTTGAGATTTATTGAAAGATAAATATAGGCAGGAAATATAAAGAACAAATTTCAAAAAATGAAATAAAAGTCAGTTGGCTTAGAAGAGCTTCTATCTTGATTGCATCTTCCTACTGTTTCTTTGGACATAGTCATTCATTAGACTTATTTTGTCCCCATCACTGCCTCACATTCTGCAGAAAAGTGAAATTGAAAGGGGCTGGACACAATATTTTCAGGGGATGATTTCAGGTATTTAGTGTCATTATAGGACTTTGTAACTTGAGATTCAAAGACAGAGTCAAGTCACAGATAACTGAACACAAGGAACTTGATTTGGAAGAGTATTTCTAATTCACTGATGCTTTACCTAACCAAGTGAATATAATTTAAAAAAACCTTATGTTTCAACAATGAAATATTTCCACATGAGGCTACGCTTTCTTTGAAGTATTTAGATGGGACAGTAATACCTATTCCTCAAATCCATCAGGTGCGTGGCCAAGGGGCAGCCCAACAATGACAGTGGCTACCTAGGAAGTGATTCCCAACTGGGAAGAGGTAAAGGCAGGCAATGAATGCCCACCAGTGGAGTATGTTAAGATCTTAGTATGGAAAGGTTGAGCACAGTCTGAAAACATCCTTGAGCTTATTCTGACTTTGTTAAAACCTACCTAAGAATGATTGCTGCAGACCCTGGATAATTTGAATTTTCCTTAATTATTATTTTCTTCCTGTCCTTACAACCTTCATTACTAATGAAGAACCTAAGATCCATCAGCAAATCAAACACTCCTGTGCTTTTTTCCCTCTCTGCTTACATGTACCAGATGAAATGCCTGCCTTGGATTGAATTAACTGCCTGTCGTATTTATACCTACAGTGACGGTGCCGAGTGTCTGTCTATAGGAACTATTGGTTTTTAATCTCAGCTGGGGGCTTCCATTGCTGCTCATCGATCCTGGGGTCCTCTAGTTAGAGATCACTCTCATCCTCCACGACTATTCAAATCTTCATCCATTTCTTGAAGCCGGTTACCATGCCATTTCTGTCTCTACTATTAGTGGATGACCTTACTTAACAGAGAAAATGGAGCTTGTCAGAAAAGAATTCTCATAATTTCTATGTTATGACAGCACACTTTTCCGAAAAATGGACTTGTCCCAAATGCAGTCTTGATTCCCAATGTAAGGGCCCCCGTGTTCTCTGAGGATAAAGCCTACATTTATGTTCTGGATCTCAAGTTCATCCTTAGGGCTTTTGCTTCACCTGTTATCACTTCTTTATATTCAACCATGTCCATACTGTTTGGTTCTTTCCAATAGCATAATGATTATGTGTGTGACTTTCACAGATGAAAAAATTCACATTCAAGCTGATAATCTTTTCTTATTTCTGTTATGTTCATCACAGTAAAGCTAAAGAAAGAGACAGACAATCTACTGTTTTTAATTCCTATAGCCTTCATTCACCATTCCATCCACTGCAATTTGGCTCCTGTTCCTACTGCTCCACCACTTCTCCAAAACCACATTCTGCCAAGTCACTTATGATGCCTTCATTGTTAAGTCCAATTGATTCTCTTTAGGTTTTACCTTTTTGGTCTCTCTCTCTCTCTCTCTTTTAAAGAGTTATTTATTTTTATTGGAAGGGCAGATATTCAGGGAGAAAGATCTTTCATCCCTGATTCACCCCTCAAGTGGCCACAATGGCCAGAGATGAGCTGATTTGAAGCCAGGAACCAGGAATCTCCTCCAGGTCTCCCACATGGGTGCAGGATCCCAAGGCTTTGGATCATCCTCTGCTGCTTTCCCAGGCCACAAGCAAGGAGCTGGATGGGAAGTGGAGCAGCCGGGATATGAACCAGAGCCCATATGGGATCCTGAGCATGCGAAGGCAAGGATTTTATCCTCTAGGATATTGTGTCAGGTCCCTTTCGGTCTCTTTTGTGCCTGGTTGAATGTTTCCTCATCCTTTTTAAAGTGGTTTTACATTTTAGCTTTGTCAAAAAAGAAAAATCATTTTTAGCACGATTCCTTATTCAAAGTCACATTTTTATAATCCACCAATACCCCTTCTTATCTCAGAGGTATTCAGTGCTGGAGGACATCTTTCAGGAACTTTCCAACACTGAAATGTATGCATGTATATCTAGTGTGTTTCCTTTCTTCTTTCCTTCCTCTCTTTGTCCCTTCCTCCTTCCTTCTAATCAACAGGCTTTTCTACTACAGTACTATTATCCAATACTACAGCATTAGAGTCTTGTGATCTTACACATCTTTCATACGAGATTATGTACACTTGTCTAATTTTTTCAACTCCTGGATGGATATACCATAACATATTTAACTATGTCCCTATTGATGATAAGTGGTTCAATTTTTTCACACCACAGACCACGTTATAATGCAATTCAGTTCTGTACTCTTTTTTTTGTTTGTTTTTCTAATTTTTTTTTAACCTATCAACAGGGAACAAATTTCATGTACTTTTATCTGCTGGTTCACTCCTCACATGGCTAAAGCCAGGGTGTAGGGATTTTTCTGGGTCTCCCATGTGAGTGCAGGGGTCCAGGGACTTTGAGCCATCTTTTGCTGCCTTCCCCGGCACATTTGCAGTTAGCTGGATTGAAAGTGGAACAACAGGGACTTGAATCATATATGGAATGCTGGCATCACAGAAAAAGGCTTAACCTACTAAGCCACTGTGCCAGTCTCATGTATTTCATATAGACAATTTTAAGACCATAAAGATACTTCCTAACCTGTTCCTTACCTGCTCCCACCATGGAAATTTTTGTTTATATTTGAAGATTTATCAGAAATAGACAAAGAAGTTGAGTTGGGTGAAAGGACAGGTTTGTTTTATCCAATTACCTTTTAAAAATGATGGCAGCATCCAACTCGACCAATAATATATCAAAATAGTAGCAGACAGCCTCAGCGTGATGTACACATTAGTATTATGATTTGTATAATTGATAATTGTTTTCATATGTTCCTTAACAGTTTATTTTGATCTTCTGTGAATTGTGTGTTCATGCAGATTGCTCTTTTTTTTTTATTATGCAATTGCCTTTCATTTTCCTGATTTGAAGGAAGTCTTTTTATGTTGTAGATGTAACTTATTTGGTATGTATTATGCCAACGCTTTGTGTACCTTGTCTTTAACTTTGTTTGAAATATCCTTGATCCTTCCAGGTATTCAATTCTATTAATTTGACATTTTGGAATTGTGGTTTTGTGTCTTGCTTAGAGAATCTTCTCTACATCAGGACTGCATTTCTTTTTAAACTTCTGTGTTTTATTACTTTTACTCAGTGCCATTTCCATCTAGCTCCCTAATTTGTCAGAAATTTATTCATTTTGTAGAACTCAGCAAAACCGTGGGGTTTTGAATCAGGAGGACAGTGGCAAGAGTCGTGGCTAGAGAGGTAGTGGAGGGTGTGCTAAGTATGATGAGAAACTACATAAGGGTTTCAGAGGACAAAATAATCAGTTTTTCCTAACAACTCAAAAAGGACTACTCAGATGCATCAGACAAAATGGAATAGCTTTCACACCCAAACCCGAAATCTTTAACAATATTCATGATAGAAAAGTAACAGTAAGTAGAGGTAAATGGACATATCATCGCTTGTGTCTTGCCCTCCACTTAAGCAATTAAACAAATAGTGCCATTGTTTTCTACTGAAGTGACCCTGAAAAGGAGAGTACCTGAAAGTTCTGAAACAGACAAGCCATGGGGTTATTGTTAGATGGGCAAGGCATTGTGGTCTGTCCTTGGAATGCCTGGAGACTCTGGTACCCCTGGAGAAGCTGCTGCTGTTGCTGCTGTTGCTGATTTGGAGGAAACATCTGATTGTTGTTTAACAGCGACTGCAGGTGAGTCAGTTGGTGGTTATTCAAAGTACTGTTTATTGATGACATATCACCTACAGTTCGAAAACATAAAACTTAAGTCAGTATGATTTTTTAGAAGTCTTACACCTGTCTTTGCACTTGAAAATTCCTGAAATAAAATCTAAAAGCTAGACTTACATGGGTAATACTTTTTCTTTTCTCAACATCTTATTAAATGGTAAGGAAAGAATAGTTTTATTAACTAGTTATTAAATTTTGTATAATGGAAAACTATTTATTCTTCATGCTAGCCATTATCCAGTCCTTTGAAATGAAGCTTCAATATTTGATTCCTTATTACAGAAAGAGAATACTTAGACTTGAGGCTGAAATTATTCTTAAAGTATTCTAAAAATCATAAATATTTGATTAGAAAGTTAGACTTTGTTTATGAAGTTTAGTTCTCAAGCCACAGTCATCAATAAATACTACCAAATAAATTGAGAGATTTGTTTATAAATATGCATTTTGTTCTGGAGTAATAAGTTGATCGCCTGAAACTAAACTTATAAAGAAACCTAGCAATTAAAATTATGTTGTAATAATAATTAAAAGCAAGAAGTCTATAGCCATCATCACAAATAACTAAATTTATGTTAAAAATTATTGTGAAATTGTTTTAAGGACAACCTCATAGAAATTGTTCTGTAACATGAAATATATAAGCTTGCAATGCCTTTTGGACTATTCCACTGCAGTGTTCTTAATGTCAAATAGAATTAATTCTGCTATATTTTAAAGCAGAAAATCTGGAAATGTAAGAATTAAAAGGTTTTCTCTTTTTCTTTTTAGCATACTGAAGAAACCCTTTACAACATCACATATATTTGTCTGTTCATAGACTTTATGAACAACATCCCTATACTTTATATCCTTGCTATCTGTATCCATCAAATATATCTGTTACATTTTTATAGCTGTGTTATGACAATATAAGTTAATAATTTAGTCTTTAAGCCACAAAAGTATAACACGTTAATACTATCTCAAAAAATCCAGCAGCAGCTAGAGGGGCTATTTTGTTGAACTTGGGCAAGCTTTAATTTTGAGGGTTTTTATGCGTTGTTTCTCGTTTGGCTGGACAAGCATTCAGTTCTGTTTTTTAGGATTCACCTGGAGAACAGTTCCTTAAGCTGTTTCCATCCACTGTGCAGCTGCTCATACTAACCCTGTGATGCCACATCAACTAAAATTCAAATAAAAGTTAGCTTTTAAGATGTACCTCTGTTTCATTATTTGGAAAATAAGAATCAGCTTCAGACACTGATGGGGTAGGTTAAGTTTAGGTGGCATCAGAATTAGAAGGTAAGAAAAAGCAGATTAAAATGACAGTATTGCTAGAATTAGAAGAAAAGGGAAAAGTCATTCTCATGTTTGTAGAACTAAGGTTGTGTGTGGGTGTTGTCATATTTAGATCCTTAAGCAATCTGTGACATAACGAAAACATTTTAAAAAATAGTGTGACAAAATGGAGTTTTTTTTAAAAAAAGAGAAAATAGAATTAGAAAAACGTTTCTTTTGTAAAAATTTGTGAAAAAATTTAACTTACCAAGCAGACCTGTCCCCAGTAGAGGGTTAAGTAGCTGTGGCACCATAGAGTTACTGTTGAGTTTAGCTGGACCAGGTGTGTTCCCAGCATTATTAGATATATTCAGCAATGTTTCTGCCATTGACACCACTGCTGTCCCACCAAGTGTTGAGACAGTCAGTGCTGCCACTGCTGATGATGTAGTGGTTGTGGTAGTGGTTGCCTGGGAGGAGGTTGCTATGGAAACCTCTGGATGAATAGCGGTGTTGGCCGATACCGAGTTCAAGACACCTCCCAACAGCTGGGGATTCAGAGCCATTAATCCCGAGGCCCCAGTGACAGCTGGGAGGAACAGGGGGTTAAAAGTAGTGTCACTGCCTGCAAAGTTTGGTAAAGGGTTCCCCATGGGGCTGGTTAAAAGGGTCTCAGCTCGGCTGTTGTCTGACTGATTGCTTGGCAAATGGTCTGGCGGGACTGACATCTGTGTTAATGAGGGTAAAGGGGTATTTTGCTGTTGCAAGAGATCTGAGATGGTCAGATTGAAAGGTGGCAGGGGAAGCATGGCAGCTGCTTGGGCTTGGTTCTGAAGCAGGGCTGCTAAGAGCTGAAAGTGAACAGGCTGTAGTACCTGCCCATCCATGTCACCGGAGAGAAAAGCTAAAGCAGCGTTTACACTTGGATTGAGAAAACCTAAAGGGTGGAGGTTGATCTCAGACTTGCCTTCTCCTGCTGAAGGCTGGAGGATATTTAATAGATTCTGGTTTAGGAGATGCTGTTGATTCACTGGCAAAGAGATAGGTAGAGAACTGAGGAGGCTGGGGTTCAAGGGGTGTGGAAGATGGTTGTTTGAAGTGCTGTTGGATGGAAAATGAAGTGCGTGCTCCTGGCCAACAAAAGGAAAATCACTCCCAATGGGCAGCTGACTCTGCATTGGGTTTCCAGCTGCGGTGGTAACTATGACGCCATCCTGAAGAACAGATGTTGTCTTTGTGATGGCAGGGTGGTTGGTGCCAGCTATGGCTATGGAGGAGGATGGTCCTGAACCGCCTAAAAAGAACAAACACAGAAAACAAAACACCAAAACACATTATTCATTATGATATTAACCAAGGTTACTAATAAAAATGCCTTAAGATAAAATATAATTTATTTGTTACATGGCACCCTCATAGTTTAACTAAATTAACTATAATCAGAGATGACTTAACGTTTACCAATGGGCTAGGATTTAGGTTTAAATCTACCCTCCTTAACTTCCATTGAAAAGAAATACATTGAAGAAGTCAAGTGTGGTAAGACACAGTGGTAACTACCAAATAGCTTGTTTTCCATAGCTGGATACAGTGGCCACAGGAGAATGCATGTTGAAGTTGATTCCGTTGGTTACGTGAATGTAACAAAGCATAATTAAAAATGCAGATGCAATTTTTTTTTCATTTAAGATGTTTGAGATCTTGACTTATCAATCTAGTATTTGCTTTTAGTGACTCCCAAAACTTATAGAAACACAAACTAGAATGTGCATGAAAGCACAACAAAACATAAAATCACCTATGAAGAAAACACTTAATATTTTAGTGTTTGACATTTTAGGCTTTTCCCATTTGTATGTATATACATATGGAGACACCTATTTATCTAAAGGTACATATAAGTACAAGTATAACAAGTTATATAAAATACATATATAGGATATATATAAATTCATATATAAGCAAGTTCCATATATATGTATATCAGAATACATAACATGTATTTTAATCAAATACAATATTATATGTATTTCAAAACCATAGTGTAATTTTGTAACTCTTCACTTATCCATATACCATAAATATCTTCCCACATTAACTTCTATGTAATTATATAACTAGTAGTATGTATGGATCTATCACAAGTTAATCAATCAACAATCACATTTTGATGGTTTCCAATATCCAATCATTCAGTATTGTAAGCAGCATTTACTGCTATTATCAGCACTATGATAGCATTTTCATTAACATGGCACTTCTGGTTTGTTTATTTTTCACGAGTAAATTCTTAAAAGAGACATTTTGAAATTCCAGAGATAAAAGGGTTGCAATTTTAAATACTTTGAATATACACTGTCAAACTAGTCTCCAGGAAGTGTCCAAACATGGTCAATTTACATTGTTATAAACAACGCATGTTAATTTCTTACCAGTACTCCTACTAAATTCAATGGCGGATAAAATTAACAATTAAGAATCGTTACCATTCTGATAGTATACACTTTGTACTTATGATTCCTTCAATTAGACATCTCATCCAAATAGCATTCTTATGCTTGAAAGTCTTAGAGGTGAACATTTCAGAGATTTAGTATTTGAAAATATAAAATTTCAGGTGTTACTAATAGTAGTTCTCTGTCTGCACAACAGAATTACATAGGGAAATAAAACAAACAAACAAAGCAAACCTGGTCCTAATCCAGATCACCAAAAATTCAAATCTGGGGTTACAGCTTAGACAGTACATTCTTTTGAAATCACTCCTAGTGACAGATGAACACAGGGTTGGATGGAGATGGTAAGAATCATATTATAATACTTTCTTTTTGGTAAAAGGAGATGCATTGCTTTACGTTGTACATTGATAAATACATTATTAGCAGTTTATGCACTTAAATATTAGACATGTATAACAAACGCCAACATCAATGAAAAGCTCCAGTGATTCAAACACTTTACTGCCGTGCTTTGCCAGCATCACATTTACTTTTGACTGTGTTACTGCAGAAGTCTTGTCAAAATGCACAGAAGTGTGGACACAGTGGTAATAGGCCAATATAATTTCATATTTTCCTCGTCTTTACCTAATAGGATAACATAGGATTTTCCTTTTTTAATAATAACTAATATTTTCCCTTAAAATATAATTGTAATATATTTTATAATTTAGTAACATTAATAAACATTGATATTAATGTTTTAAGTGTGTAGTGTAGGAATTGACCATATTGACTCAATTGATATTGTATACTGACTTTTTATCATTACATACAATATCAAAGTGAACATTTTTACACTAATTTTGTGCAACTCAATAGAAAAACTATGTCAAAATCTACATGAATAAAAGAGGTTATCATTATTATTTTTTCTGATATTAGCTTTCACGGCTTGTGGTTCTGTCAACATAGTAATAAGGAGACATTAGAACACCTAGCATACCTTGTTGAATATCTCAACAGCAAGGATTGCAATCATTCTATGGTCTTTTTTTAAAGACTTCATTTAAAGAGTGAGACTTTTTAAACAAAAACCTTTTCTTTGAAAACAAAACATTCATAATATATTAGCATAAATGATTACTATGTTTACCATGTACAGCAGGGTGAGACATATCTAGTGCTGAAGTAGTTTTTTAAAGATGAATTCTGATATGTTACAAAATAATCAACACCATAAACATTCCATTGTTTCCCAAATCTTGCTATTTCCATACATATGTACAATATGTACCAAGTCTTATTTGCATTTGGAAATCATCTTTAAAATGAGTATTTACTAGTAATTTGTTTCAGTGGTGATTTTTCCTCTGCTGAATAATAAGGGCACATTTCAATGCAGAGACCACCATTCCTCTAATGACATTTTCAAAACACACTAGCATGTATATGGCAAGACTTTGTAGAATGAAAGCTTTCCTTAGAGGTTATTAGTATGTTTTATAAATTTTAATTTGCAACAGACAAGCAACTGTATCTATGATTCAAGGAAGCAGCCATTTTGGGATAACATTACTTTAATCTCAATATTCTTAAGAAATTGCGATGATGAGACTGTAGCTGCTCTGAGAGAATTTTTGATTTAGCAATAGCAAAGTGGAAAACATCCCAAGCATCTTAAAGGTATTACAAATATGTGGGTCGAGATGTATTTCTTATTTTCCCTAGTTTTTGGCAAATGAATTCTACAAAGTTGTATTCTCCTTGCTAGATAACAGGACAGACAGGGTAACAATAACAACAAGAAAAAGTGCTGTTCTTTCCCACAGGAAATTCAAAGTTTTTACACAACGATAACCATGGAAATTTTCGTTATATACTTATTGTCCATTTATTACAAAGCAAGAAATTTTAAAGTGCTCTCCACACATTAGCTAGCATATGTACAATGCAATATGCAAACAGCTGTGACAGATATGTTACAAGGGACAGCTGTGACAGATATCTTACAAGGGACAATCATAAACTGAAGGTGCCAGGAAAATTACACAAGTGGCAATATTTGGTCTAGGACATAAATACAGTTTCTAAGTAAAGACAGTTTTTTTTTAAAGACAAGGAAATAAAAAAGTAGACACAGGATAATGAATGATCTTGTTTCTCCAACATAGAGGAATATAAGTGCAGATATTTTTTTTGCCCATACCTGCAGCTCCTTCTAGCCAGAATGAAGTTCGTTGCCTTGAACACATATTGAGGAGATTTGAAATCGTTTTTTTAAATCGTCCATTTTCCTATGTATTTCCAAGACCTAACACCGTCTCTAATACATGGTTGGCATTCAGAAAATGTGTGTAGAATGAACTGTGGAGGTCATAAAACTTGCAGCAAATTTTAGAAGTCAGGTAAACTGATGCTTGGTGTATGTGGGTGCATGCAAGACAAAATGAAGACTTCCTCACTGGTGCACTGGACAGGTCTATTAGCAAGACAAGGGCCACTGGACAGCAGACAGCTGGAGGGTGCTTCGTTTCTTTAGAAGGCTTTCAGGTAAACAACCCCCCCCCCCCCCGTCCTCCGCCAATTTAAATTATTTGCTGAGGAAAAGATTTACCTCAAGGTACCCTGGATTTGTATGAATTTGAATCCATGTTTCCAAATTACTTAATCTTGATTATAGTTATGCAGAAAACCTTTACAGCTTGTTGAAACATAGGAAGAAAAATATTTTGTGAAAAGCTGTTTTATTCTTTTTTGAGTCAAGATTTTTATTTCAGTTAAGATTTTTTTTTAAAAAGCACACTGTTCACCAAACATTTAGCTATTAAATAATCAAAAGGTAGCTGGGGTCCTAGATCATGTTAGCAAATTGGAAAAGCCCGTTTATTGGAAACACTGATTATTTCACACCAGTCAGCAGCACCATGAACTGGTGCACTTTCTTTAAAAAGGAAGACAGCAGACTGGAAAGTCACCCACAAAAACTGAACTGGTGGGGGCTCACATAACTGCATCCACACCCAGCCTGAGCTCGTCCAGCCCAGTGAAGAACTAGGCAGCCAGTTGGCAGGATTCCAGTGTATAAATAGAACTCTGCACACATTTGTAATTTAATGTATTTATTTAAGTAAGCCTGTTTTTGTATTTTAGGTCTGTGTGTTTATATATAGAAATGTCACCAGTAAGTGTTATTTAAGGATATTTTCCCAATACAAAATTTTTGGGGGTTTCACTTGTTTCATTTTAGAACTTGCTTTGCAACAAACATAATGTGTACTGCTTCAGATTTATTTCCCTTCTGTTGGGTTGCCAATATTCTTTGAGAAAAGTCACTGGTCATAATGTACTAAACTCTTACATATTAATAATATTATTACACATAACTTCACTTGTCTTTAAGAAAGGGTATGAAGTTCAGATCAGTGGAGGGTCTTAATGAAGGGTTTTATCAACTCAAATTAATTTCCAGTGTGGAATAAATGCTACTTTATGCCTGGAAACTTTTTACATATGAGTATGATCAAATACTTATTTTTTTAATCCATAAAATTCAAGAACCAAAGGTGTGTCATGTAGGTTTCCCTTCACCATTTGACCTTTATTATTTGCTTTGGTAAAGTGTACTTGCATTGCATACAGAGTTCAGGTTAATCCTTATGATAAACAAATGTTTTTAGAGACAGAGAAGGCCTAGGAAGGTTAATAAATCTAATTCAAATTTTGATTCTGTTGAAATAGTGAAAATTTCTACTCTCTGAAGTACTAACTTCTAGCAACAATAATAACCTGAAAGATAATGTTTATGACAAGTTTGGCTCTCCCAGGCTGATCTTCCCAGCGTTTGTAACAGGCATGGTAATGCATATTTATAAAAATGGACTGATTTGTTATCTTTGTTCTTTGGACCCGGGCACGCATTCCCAAAACCTCTTGACTAGCAGAGGAAAGGAAGCCCTAGGACCAGTGGATCTTGTTTTGTACAAGGGAGGGAGGCAGGAATCCCAAACCTACAGCAACAGGAGGTTGAAGGTGAAGGGTACAAAGGCAGAACCAGAAGAAATGCTCTCTTTCCTGGAAAGGGCCAAGCAGTGGGGTAGACGCAGCTCCAACCTTGGGTATGGTGTCTGTGAGGTTCTCACTGTGTCCAGGTGGTCAGTCGTGTTAGGTTGGTGATGGTAATGGAGGCAGAAAAAGACTTTTTTTTTTTGGTGGTTACTTATCACCTCTGGTTTGTTAATATGGAATTATTCTGAATACTACTAAGATGTAAAACTGCTCCAGATTTTTCAGTTTACTCAAGTTATGAAGGCTTTTCTTTTTAAAAGCAAATGCCTCCTGTTTAAATTTCATGTTATTTATTGTGAGGAAACAAATATTGAAGAATTTTTGCTTGGTAGGATTTGTTTTTTGAATATGAGCCAGAATACACAATGATTAAAATGGTTCATCAATGTTTCATTTGGAAGTTTATCTCATTTTAACGCCTGGGACTAGCTGAGTTTCCATATTAATATCCTTAAATTTGTACCCTTCTTCTGTACCTAGGGTTGACCTGCAGCACTAAAACAGTATTTGGTACTGCTAGGTGCTCAGTAAATACTAGCTCAAATGATTTCATCTTGAAAAATCTCAAATGGTAATGAGACCTACAAGAGGGTTGCAGAATAAATTTAGTAGCTCTGAGCATTATCTTCACAAGTGAAATAAAACAAGAGAGAACACTGCAAATGTTGGGTATTATTTTACTGAAAATCTGTTTTTGGTTATCTTATTTGAGTGCTGGGTCATGTCTTTTAGTGGGAGATTAAAAATTATTTCAGTGGGCCACTACTATCATTTTTTTTTCTTTAAAAAAAAAAAAAGGAATGTTAGAATTAAAATACCAGAGTACATCACATGTAATAAGGATTTTTTTCATTAGTTTATTGTTATACATTAAAAATGTGGACCTAATGAATTATAATGCAAGCTAGTTAATTTTTGTGGGAAGCAAAACAAAACAAACAAACAAAAACTTTGAAAAACACTGTTAGACTCAGGTCTGAGTTGCTCAGTTTGGGGGGTGGTCAATGAAACTTGGCACCAAGAAGCCATTTGATGAGACTGTAGAATGCAGGGTGCTGGGGGTCCCCTTGCAGCTGTGCAGTACAATGGCTCAGCTCCGGTTCCCATGAGGAATGCCCTGGCCTCTGTGCCCACGGGTCTTCAACAGGTCCTCTGTATTTCTCCCCTGAACTAGTTGCCACCCCAGGAGTAACCTAGCCACTCCTTCAGATCGCAGTTGTCTATTCCACTTTTTTAATCTGTGCAAAGGTGAATTGCCACTTTGGATTTGTATGGTGTAGATCTTAAAACTGCTCAAACTGTTTTCAGATCAAGTATTTTTTGTTTGTTTGTTTAGTGAATAGCAGCCTAGGCATCTCCTAGAAAACCAAAGAATTTCTCTTATAAATAAGCTTAATGTATTGCGATGGAATAAATTTCTCCCAATTTTCACACTGGGACAATTTATTTCTTGAAAGGTACAAAATAGATCATTGAATCAGCAAACACACCACAGCACTCTGAGTTCTGTTATCATCTTTGATTACACAGACTCAATTTCTGAAGTCAAACAATCTTAACTCTTTTTGTACACAAAGAAACAGTAACCCTAGAATATGTAAACACAGCAAGTGGTGTAACCCTGATATTAGGAGACCTTCTTAAACAGCAAGACATTGTCTGTAGTCAAAATATCTTACAGCAAAGAAGAAATGGCTCATTTTGCGATAATTTCAGATAGGCACATATTTTTATCAGACAGTCCAGAATTCAGTATAGTTTTGTTTGGTTAGAAAACAAGAACAGAGGGCAGCTTTTAGTCTATATGTCTTATGTTTCAGATACGGCCTAAAATTAGGCAAACTTTGGGTGGAAATATTTCTAAAAAGCAACTATTATTCAGTCATAACCTTCAATAAGCTTCTGCTTTTTCCCTCCCAGTTTAGTCTATTAAGATGAGAAGCTCACTTGTATACAAATGCTCTGTATGTTGAGAATGTACATAGTACGATTCACCCTTGAGCATTTTCACTTTGTAATTTTCTCACACATGAAGTATCAATTTGAAATTAGATGGTGACATTCCCCATTTATTTTCTTAACTGGCAAGTTCTGAGGATAAATGAACACACATAAAGCAAAAAATTCCCTCAACTCAGTACATTGTAGTCTTACCCAAAGTGTTCTTTCATGAACTATTTCATTGTCTTATACCTACCATTTCAATGGTTGTCCTGAGTTTCAGTCAAAAGCATTTTGTGCTGAAGGACAAAATTTTCTCTTGTAGAGTAAAAAAATATTATACATACATATATATATATATATAAATACTGATGAACATATATTTTTTGTAGGTTGATTTATATTCTTGTTAGTCAAGGTATATCTTTAAGAGTTAAGGCAAATAAATGTTTAAAGTATTTTATCTTAGCACTTACCCATACTTTGCCTCCTCACATGACATTTTCATTTGTTTAGAAGAGTTGATTAAATTTTTTAATAGAAAAAAATATAAAAAGTATTTTGAGCAAAATTATATTGCTAACAACGACTACCATATTAAAAAGAGGTAGGGTTTTCATTCAGTATGCTAGCAAAAATAATCTAAATATTTTCTTCTTTGAAAATTGTGAAAAGGTACAAGTCCATGAGAGGAAAGGATTGGAAAGATATCTGTGGGGCTGAGTGCTCAACATTGGACAGTGATGCTGGCAAAGGCCTTTTTGTTCTATGGTAAGCACCTGCAGTAACAGATGCCCCAGTAGACATGGGCCTTTTGAAATCTGCCAGTCATGGGTATTTGATGTTGGATTCCTCTCTGAACCAGAAAACCATAAGGCATGTGCTAGAGTCACTTACAGACAGAAAGTTATCACTCTGAGAACTGAAAGTACTTGGTGGGAGTCTAGCACATATCTGTATTTGAGTGATTGGACCCAGCACCTGGAATTTTGGGGTTTGGCTGCCAGATCCACCAGAGCTTTGGTTTACACTTTGATGTTAATATCACCAAGTATCCTATTGGTCAGATTCCAAATCTGTTACACAAAGTATTAAAAGTATACTTGTAACTTGATTTTCAAAGAGTTAACAGAAACCTATAAAGTCTGCAAGACAAAATATTTAGAAGCTTTAGTGAAAAGGTCATTTTTACATTGTATTCTTAAGTTCCAGAAATATTTTTCTAATTTGTCATCTGATTCAGATATGCTCTCAAATCAATATTTGGATGAAGAGAGAAAAAACTCTAAAAGTCGTTTTGAAAATAAATGATCTAATTAAGGATTTTCAAAGCAGATTATTTCTTGTCCTTCTACAATATTTTTTAAATTGTTGCTTAGGGGTAGTAAAAGAAATAGGATTGAGAGGCACGCCACCCGAGTTACACCCGGAGTTAACAGACCATGTTACCCGTGGTTCTCTTTCACCCTTGGCATGATTAGCATCTCTGCACAGTCACCCTTCAAAAGTGTTGTGACATGTCACCATGAAGAATACAAATAATGGGCAGTTCTCTGGATATTTTGGACATTTCATTTGCACTGACGCAAACATGCTAATCACAGCATGCTACAAATCCAGAACCTAAACAGGGAAAACGACAAAGCTCACTTTTGTCTAAAAGTACATCAGAAGTTTACAAATGTGACTTCCAACATGCATGAATGTGCCTTAATTCTCTATCCGTCTAACAATTGAAAAGATTTCTACAGGCAAAACAATACTTTTCAGGGTTTCCAATTAGCAGTATTTCAGATGAAGAGCTTAACGCAACTGGGAAGAAAAATGGATTTCAGAAACCAGTGAACCCGAGTTCAGATTCTAATTCAATTATGGATGATTCTGGATAGCTATTCAGATTCTCCAAGGTTCAACTTCCTCATTTGTCTAATGGAGACAAGAATACTTAGGCCAAAAAAAAAATTGCACAAATTAGAAATAATGTAGGCAAACCCTTTGGCACATAGTAAGTAGTCAGCAATAACAAAATACAAAACTTTAAGAAAAAAATGTGTTTTTCTTTTAACGTCTTTCTGGCATGCTGGAAATCCTTACTTTTCCATGGATAGCAGTGACTATCACCTGTTGTCTCATCTGAATGCCCATCCTCCCGTGCTCATGATCAGCTAAAGGGTGAATAAATGTCAGCATAAACAGATATTTAGACTAGGGAATGAGTACATCAATTGACACAGTTCACTATGTAGCAAAGAGAAACAGGGCATTAGAGACCTCTTCAATATTTACTTTCATGAAAAAGAATAACATTAATTAGTAAATCAATCCATTTTTTAAACCGGCTGCAATTCAGAACCTATGCACATTAATTAGATTACGTTTAATATTTAAAAAATTTTTGCTGACCTACATTTATATTAAGTATACACTTCCTATTAACTGATACATAATTGGTCATATTCCTATCATCACCAGACATTTATTCTTGCCCCCATTTAGCTATTAATATGCCATCACATTTTACATATTAATACATTTTTAACCTGTGAGCTCTGACACCTCCAGCACCAGCAACCCAATCATACATCTCACAGAGATACATTTAACAAGAAAATAAATGATCAGCACTATATAAAATAAGTCTAAACTTGAAAGTTGGAAGAACATAAATAAACGTTGGTCTGTGCCATTAAAGATGAATTGAAATGTATCATTACTAAAAATGCATCCACTTTGCTCCTATGAACTTACACCTGCAATGAAATAAACTGAGGTAAGGGGTAACATAATTATATAATGCAATGAAATGACACTAATAATATAACATCAAGAGGACTGACAATATGCTCAATAAATATGGTGTATTTAAATAGTTGCAGACTTTATGTAACTTTGTGAAATGCACAAGATGAAATTTTTATTTGTGTCTAATTATTAAAAAAGGAATGTGAGTCAGTGAAAAGCTGGAAGCCCCTCTGTTAAAAATCCTGTTAAATACATAAAAAATAAGTCTTGTGAGATCCCTTAAATTAAATTGTTAAGAAGGCACTAAGTATTTCAAATGTCTTAAAAACCTTATATTCTTTTTAGCAGGAGTTCACTGAACAGTTCATGAAGTACTAACGTCAGAACATAACATGTAACACAAGTGGTGAAGGATGGTATAAGTTGGCCACACCAGGAAGGAACACACTTGATTTTACCATCAGCAATAGACATGTAGGATTATAATGCTTTTTTGGCACAAACGCATAATACAAGCTATACATATCTATACAATGGCTTATTTGTGGAAGCCTCAGCAGTTTTCTCATTTCCAGTAGCGATCCGGGTTTTAAAGCCTACCATTTTCATAGATAAATAATAACATTTCCACAATCATCTTTTATTTCCTTCCTGACATTTCCCACAAATCTGAAATCATTAGTGTTGAGTTTTGAGCATTTTCCCCTAATGTTTTCAAGGTCAAATTTTCTTACACCTCAGTGAATTCACCTCTTTAGTGTTTCTGTAGTTTTCAACAACAATTTTCGAGGAGTCTCTTGCAAAAAACATAGTTCTTTTTCCAAGGTGTCTAGTTTTAAAACAGACTTGTCTTATCATTAATAACTAAGACTGAAGGATTACAATAAATTTGGATTCAAAACCTTAACATAAAGGATAAAAACGATTTTGTTCTAGAAGAAATTTGTAAAACAATTTCAAGATCAGAAATTCTAGAAATCAGGTTGACAATCCTTTTTTTTTATTAGAAAACTTAAATTATTACCTTTTTTTTAAAAAAGGGAGTAGCCAATAACCATTTTAAAATTTTCTCAAACAAATAATAATAAAGGATAGCAAACTAAGATAAAAGAACACATTAGAAACAGTTTTCTACTTCATACAACTTCTAGTTACCTTTTCCCATCCATTTACCTATGTTTGTTCAGCAGCAAGAAAAAAAATACTCATTTAGTTTTGCTTTTTTGGGTTTTCCAAGATGAGCTTCCTCTACCTGAATACAAACAAAAGCTAGGGGAAACGGCTTCATTACTGGCATAAACCCAGGAGTGTCTCACGAGCCAGGAGACCCTGCCTTCTATGGCTTCTCTTGTAATCTAGAGTCCAATGGTTACACAACCAACTGAAAGTCGAACAACATTCAAAATGACACAGATTGATGACAAATAATGGAAACACTGAATCTCCTTAGCTGTTATTCTAACAGACAAAACCCTAGCATTCTGTAAATAAAATCATAAATACTAAAGAAATGAAGAGAATTTCACAAAGGGGAAAGGATCACTTCTCATCATAATAAATATTTTGGTACAAATTTTAAAAAAAGTAGAAAAGCCTAGTACCTTTGGGTACTTTTTTCTAATAAAACCATACCTGCTTCAGAACTTGTTTGATTATAGCTGCTAACAATGCTGTTTGGTATCACTGGAGTGGAGGACGTTGAAATCCTTGACTGAGGTGGATTGGGATGTAATGAATTTCCTAACGCCATGCCCGACTGACTGAGCATCCCACAGTTCCCGCTAGCCTGAATCTGATTGATTAAACCTGCAAGATGGTGGTTAGGGACAGGACTGTTACTGTGGACAAAGTTAGTGTTTGCATTGTGGCAGTGCACGGCTTCCCCTCTTAAAGGTATGTTCTGTGTCAGTGAATTCTGAAGAACACTGGAGTTCATATTGGGATCTGGAAAATGCAGCTGGTTAGTAGAGCAAGGCAAAGCAGTATTTGAACCCCCACAACCCGGGGTACTATTGCTACTCAAGTGAGAGCTTTGACAACTCATAGACTGTAGTAACTGAGACATTGAACTGATGGGAAATGAACCCTGACCCTGCTTCCTTAGCAAGTCGGGTGCAGGTTTAGGAACTGCAGAACTATCCACTTGAGGCTGTCTGAGCAAACTCAACACTGTGGTAGGTGGCTGTTTTCTTTTCCGTAACGAGTCTTTTTGCTGAGACATCAGCTTATCTCTTAGTGCTGCTCGACCACTTTGCCCTTCACCTGTTGGGAGAAGCATGTTGGCAGTAGGAGGGAACATGGTGTTTAAAGTGCTATGTCCTTCAGTGTTGCCACTGCCGGCAACAGCTCCAGAATTGCTACTGCTGCTACTGTTGTTACCAGCAAGTTTGTTTTGATTTGCTAGCTGTGCTTTGGCTGCTGCTGAGAGTAAACTACTTGCTGGAAAGGAGGCAGCATTGTGCTGGTTCAAGATCTGATTTAAAGGCATTCCCAGCAAACCAGGCTGACTCTTTACAGAACCACTTCCAGCAGATGCAGTAGGAAAAGCTGCACTGCTCGGGGTATTTAGTACATTACTCATTCCAGCAATTAATGGATTAGGGATATCCTTGTACTGATGATGTCCATCGGACTTGGTAGAAGGGCTTGATGGCATTGATGGCCTTGGGGACCCTATTGTTGACCTTGGTGACCTGGGTGGAACCTTATTACCACTACAAGTGGCCTGGGGTCCTACAGGTGGCATCATGAAATTTCCATGATCGGATGATGTGGAAGATGAGCGTGATCTTTGGGGCGATGCCTCAATCCTTCCAATTCCAGTCCCCATCATGTGCACTGGGGATGTCACTGGAGAAGGGGACAGGGAGGTTGAAGCTGAATGCTGAACTCTTTGTACATGACTCCCATGATTCATGTGGCCAGGTTTTACGGTTGGCAAAGGGAGATTACTTGGCAAAGGAACAACAGCAGGAGGCATGCTTACATTCATCACAGGTACCTGAGAGTGGACATTTGAATGGAAACTTGTTGGATTAATGATAACAGGGTTCTGATTCACTGGTTTACTAGGAATCGGGTCAAGAATGCCAAGTGGATCTTTCTCAGATGTTAATGGCTTTTTCTGAAGAGCACAAGAAGGTGGAGGTGGGGGGGGTGGGCCTTGGGGTGGTTTGTGGTGGAACATTGCTCGTGGTATTTCCATATTAGTCGAAAAATTACACATTGGTTTTTTCATTACTGGACTCTTTGCAGTCAAGGTTGGGGAAAGAGGTATATTAGTCCTTCCAGCCATTGCACAGGATGACTGTATAGGAGAACCGTGTAGCATTACTGAAGGTGGAGAAAGAGGAGTCCTACTCAGGTGAATAGGACTAGAATTGGGAGCTCCATGAAAACCAGGATTATTCCTTGTAAAAACATCAGGGCTTCCAAGCGGGTCAGTCCTTGGAGAGATTGAGCCATCTCCATATATCTGGGAACCTGATGATGCAGGGCTGGGCAGGCCTCCATGGCTGCCACGGAATGGAGATTTCTGTCCGTGTTCACTGCTGCCCAATCTCTGCCGGGGGTAGACAGGGTGGAGTTCTTGTTGCTGGCTTCCAGGCAGTTCTTGTACATATAACCTTCCCATGGCATTCGATGATCCAATCATTAACTTGAAAGGATTCTTACATTCCGGCATTACAGAATTTGTAATTCCTTCATGAGACTTATTTCTTACTGATCTTGGAGTTGCTGCCCGTGAAGGTACTACTGGAGTTGCATCTAATGTGAAAGAGGAGAAAAAAAATCTGTTACTTAGTCTTCTTCTGTGTCAGGGGAGGAAGGAGAAGAAGCAAGAAGGAAAAGAATGGAGAAGGGCTTCTGGAAATAGAAATTCCTTAAGCGGTGACTCTATCCTATTAAACAAAGTTCTGCATTCTATCTAAATGAACATTGGTCTCCTTTAGATGGCTCACGGTTCTCAATAAATGCACATTATTCTTGTTTATCTGTTGAGAAATCATAGGCATTAAAATCAACACATAGTGAATTACCCATTTAATAACTCTTACAATATGAACATATCAAGATGGACAGTTCAGGAGAAAATGGAGATGTTACTATTTTGCTGGATTTGGAAATTCTAAGGAGAGTTTCAACAGGAAATTGTAGTCTGTGTGACATGTTTTTTGGATGCTTTGTATTAATTACTATTACTATAGTTTGTTACCTTATAAATATTTGTTACCTCATTGAAACCCTTGTAGGCAGCTACAAATAATCATCCCAACATTTTCACTTCAGTTTACTCTCATTGTGACAGTAAGACTTAATTTTTTCTGAATTAATGGGAATCCAAAACTTCCAGAGTGGTAATAAGAACAAATGCAGTGATGCTGCAATCATGCTTAGCTTCATACCATGTGTATAACACTGTAATTTATTTTCTCTTAATTAGTCATTATTGTAAAAACACCCTTAGTCAAGCAACTTAGGTAAAAGACAGCAATTCTTCTATTAGGATGAAATTTTCATGTAAAATTCAGCTGGAGTGGTAAAACCTGCAGTACTGAATTCTAATTGAGTATTCTCTTTTTACATGAGAGCATCTTTCCCTGTCTGGTTTTACAGGAATCCTGTCAGTTCTTTTGGAGATCAGACAGAATATAGGCAACAAAAGCAAGCTGGCTTATCATACAGAATTTTCACTCTATCATATCGGAACTCTAGGTTTAAGTTCTTTTTAACGCCTCAAGGATATTTAACTATTTTTATAAAGTTACACCTTCATTAACAGAGATGGCAAATAAAATTTATTTCAGATGCAAAGTATGATCTATTGGTGTTGGCTACTTAAAGAGCTGTGAGGAAAAAGATGCTGAGTTCTAGGTGGGCTCCATGTGAAGAGGCTGATGAGCCCACGCCAGGAGCTGGCCCAGGCAGCAGCACCATTCATACTATATATTTGCACCACTCAGACTATATACTTTGTGTAACTTTTTTTGAGAGTTATAACACATCAGCAAGCACATAACTAGAATCATTTGTAAGTAGAAGTCCACTTCCTTACATGCATAATTGCACATTTAAGATAAACTTCTACCTTCTGGATGGTACACAAGTCAAATAATAATTTCTACGGCATTCTCAACTTGGGGTACACTGGAGTCTAGTTAGGGGGTATTGAAGGAGTAAGAAAATAAACTGAATATTGTGTTAATTGGGAAACACAGTTTCTCTGATATTAGCATGGCTGAGTTTCTTTGTCAAGGTGACTTCTGGCTATACTAAACAAAAAGAATTTACGACATAGGAGAATATAGCAGTTACACGCAACTTAAGCTTACATTTTGCTGAAGAGAGATTTTAGAGGTTTGTACTTAAAGAAGAAATGTGTGAAAAACATGTAACATGTAGGACATTGCGCTTTGCATAGCGTGAGGGCACTGTCACACACAGTAACTACGCGGTATCACTGGACTCATCATAGCACTGTGTTCTCTTCACTAATAATAATTCAGTGATTTAAAAAGACATTAGCATTTCCATGTTCATCTAACAGAATTTAGATAAAGGACTTCTTCCAAACCAGCTTGCACCTTTAAAAAAGCAGTACTGAATAAACAAACAAAAATGAGCTGAAGCGCAGGAGATGGAAATGTAAGTAGTAGAAATGTCTGCTTTTGTGTAAATTTAAGTAGATGCTCCAAAGCATACACAGAAAGAAAACTTGTGTGCTTTAAATGAAGAGGAATAAAAACTGCTATGTGGACTTCTAAATTCAAATTATTTAAAGCTCAACTTTATAATAACATAGTTTAGAATTAGGAGATGGAATTGAACACTATGTCTGCAACTGATAAAAGAAGTTTTAAGGCCCCAGCACAAACGCTCAGCAGCTAAATCTTTGACTTGCATGTGCCGGGACCTCATATGGGTGTTGGTTTGTGTCCCAGCTGCTCCACTTTCCTTGAAGCTCCGTGCTTGTGGCCTGGAAGGGGCAGTCAAGGATGGCCCAAAGCCTTGGGACTTTTCACTCATGTGAAAGACCTGAAAGAGGCTCCTGGCTTTGGATCAGCTCAGCGCTGGCCATTGCTGCCACTTGGGACATGAACCAATGAGTGGATCTTTCTGTTTCCCCTTCTCTCTGTAACTCTGCCTTTCCAATAAAACTAAGGTAAATCTTTTAAAAAAGGAGTAATTAGTTCAATAAAGTAATTATACATTATTATCTGTACTAGGTATATATTACATTTTAGTAATTGAACTTGTATGAATAGACATGGCAAAGGACCTTGATTAAGATTCTTCTAGACTTCAGACAGGCAACAAGAGGAGGTCAGTATTGTGGATCAGTGGATTAAGGGCCATCTGCAATGCTGGCATCTCAAATGGGCACTGGTTCAAGTTCTGGCTGCTCTACTTCTGATCCAAGTTCCTGCTAACATACCGAATAAATCAACAAAAGATGAACAAAGTGCTTGGGCCTCAGTCCCCATGTGGGGACTGATCCGACCTGGACGGAGTTTCAGGCTCTTGGATTTGGCCTGGTCTAACCTCAGCTCTTGTGGCAAACTGGGAAGCGAATCAGCAGGCCTCTCTCTCTCTTTGTAATGCTAGTTTTTAGATACATAAATAAATGTTTAAAGAAAAGGGGAAAAGAAGCAACAAAGCAGATTTGCAGACAGATTTGAGATTGTGTGATATGAGAAGAGCAGCAGATTAGATTATGTAGAGACAGAAGAAAGGTAAATTGGAAAAATGAAAGCTTGGTTTAGCAAGGTGGTAGAATAATGGTGATTCAAAATAATTTACAGAGATGAAATACATCTTTAAATTTTTGCAATATATTTTAATTTTAAAAACAGTCACTGGAAGGAAAAAGTTTTCTAGAAGATTTTTTTTTCTTACATACCTTTTTCAGATATTCCTGTTAAAGTTTAAACGTTAAGAGAGTTAATTGGAAATGAGCTCTATGTTAGTAACTCCAAAATTGTTCTCCCTGGTCTTCTCCCAGGACTTCTAAGTGTGCCTCTTTAACCACTACTATTACCTGTATGAGGTGGGCGTGGTTCCACAGCACTCAACAATCTGACCTAATGTTATCTCCACAGGTTTACTCCTCCACGGAAGTCAGCTTAGTTTCCACATCATCCTTAATTATGTTACATACACTCTGGTGAGGCATTTTCCTCAGCTGTCTGAATCCTGTTGTTGCTATAGCTGGTCCAAATCTGCATTCTGCTGCAAAGCAGAACACTCCCCATCCCTAGCTACAGTGGTTTGCAGGATAGGGTCACAGCGCTTCCTGAACAAATGCTTTGTGGCTTAAACATACTGTATTCCATTATTCAAATAAGCTCATAGTAGCATTTTGGAGCAAGTTCAAGCTCTAGCTTTCAAAGTACAATTTCAAAGGATAAAAGGTAAGTTAACACTGGAAAACTCACATGGACACAACCTTATCCAAGCCAACTTAATGTTATGTATGTGGATTAACCTGTGCAGTATTTCTAAGAACATGTGTTTAATCTGAGCACAAATATGGGCAAATTAACATTTGGGAACATCCTACAAAGCTAGCCCACACTCTTCAAAAAGAAATCTGGGTGTCATGAAAGACTAATTAGGGGGAAATTGACATAAAAGGGTAAGACCTAATGGAGTGCACAACCTCTGACTGCATCCTGAATTTAAAAACAAATAAAAGAGACACTTTAGGATAGGTGAAGAAATTAAAATACATTCTGTATATTTCATATTAATGTTCTATCAGTGTTGAATTTCCTGAATGCGATGATTGTGGTTACGCAAGCATATGTCCATGCTCACTAAATTATTTAGGGGTGAATTTTCACAGCAAGTCACAAAATGTTAATTGGTGAATCTAGGTGGAAGGTATATAGGTATAAAAAGGAAACATTGTATGTGTGCGCATGCATGCGTGTGTGTGTATGTGTGTGTGTGTGTGTGTAGCTACAGACTCTAGCAAGGAAATTTCTGTTAAGTAGGTGTTCACTGAGTAAATAGCTATTAAGTGAATGACAGAATAAGAATTCCTAGAAGAAGGCCACATTAGTTTCCTTAAAAAAAAAACCTCCGGTACTTTTTCTCTTGTTTGCCCAGCCCTACACACCTGGGCAGCATTTGTATGTGTTACTGTTTATCCTAATTGTTTAACTAAATGATCTGGATAAGAGATTTGGGGAAATGGGCACATAATAATTTTTTAGAGCTAATTTTCTGTTTGTAGTAAAGTGACGGAACATTTAGAACTTTAAAGCATTGTGTATGTTTGAAAAGTGGGATGTGAAAATGTCTGGCGATATGGTGACTCCTTGGACTGCAGAGTGGGGGAGTGGAGTCCTAAGCCCTTCACCATGCTACATACTTGTTCCTCCTCCAGGACTGGTGAGCACCAGAGAAGGCTGTGGGGCTTCCATGCTTTTATGAAGTGTGGCCACTGCAATGATTTTTCTTTTATGTATGCATAGCTTTGTGACATCTTCATCTGCCTTAACATCTTCAGCAGTTCTTTGTTTCACAGCAGCTCCGGGATCAAAATTAAACACCTGCAAAAAGCACAGCCTTTGTTTAGAATGTATCTGTGAGAACATTTAACAAAAAGATCCTCTTGTTTAAAAAGAAAAACGCCACACTATTAGGTCATAAATCTCAATACAACTATCTCATGTGTTTAAATGTATGAAATGTTACTTTATATAACTTAATAAAAACTTCTGCTGAACTCATGGGTTTTAGTGTTAAAGTACATGACGAAAATTATCCTCTAAGGTAGCCAAGATAAATATATGGAGAAGCACATTATCTGACAATGTTCCTAACTTTAGATATCTCCTGATGTTAAAACAGTACAAAAACAGATGAGGTACACTTAAAAAAACAAAACAAAAAATGCTAACATTTCTACATGCTAGCAAACTTTGGTTTCATTTTATAATGATGTTTATATTACCTTTTCACTGATAAAAAAAAAACTAGTATGCTATTTAATAGTGAACTTATGTTATAAATCCTTCCTTTTGGAATGCAGTGACATACAAATAAAATGGAAAACATGCCTATTAATCTTTAGTTTTAAACTTAGCACTATGGCAGATATTCAGAGAGTATTTCTATAGCAATTATTTAACCATTTTAAATGATTTTACTGTAAGGGCTCAGCGTTGTGGTTTTAGGAATAATTGTGGCAGCTTTATCAATGCCAGTCCTAAAATTAACTTTGCAGATTTGAGCGGTTATAGCAGTAAAAGAAAATATTGCTCTAGTAAATGCTGAGCATGGCATAGCCCTAATAAAAAGGTGCAATGGCAGTTTTTATGAAATATTGAATATGAATATAATTTTGTTACCTTTTAAAATGATTCTTGAATTTAACTGTTATCCACTATTCTTAAGCATTCACAAATGCATATGAAAGAGTTTAATTAGATAAATAATACAATGCATATGTGATTGGAGAAGTAATGCAAAAATGAAATTCCAAATGAGAAAAGTCAATATATAAAATACTTCAAAATAAAAAAAAATGCTGTAGCTCTATTGTGAAATGGTTACCTTGGGAAGAACAAGAGGACATTCCAAGCCACACTTGCATGTTCCATCAGTAAGCAGGTATGTTTTAACCTGCTCCAAGCAAGATAACAAAGACCCACTGGGACTGTAAAATAGTTTAAAAAAACATCAGGAAATAATTTTGACGGCACATATCATATGAAAAAGGCATAATTTATAGTCTTACTGTCCTTCACAGTATACTATTTTCCCACTAGGGAAGAGCTTTTTCTTTGTTAAATTATGTTAGCTACTAAATTATAGCCTTTAACACTACCATTCATTCTTGAAGACCAAACTATTTCTCAGGAAAATACAGATCTCCACAGAAAATCTAGCCAAAGTATTTTGAAGCCAAAGGTGGAGTAAACAAGGGAAAAATTCTATTAAGAAAGAACAGGAATTTGGCAAGATAAGAACAGGGAACAAAAGAAAAAACTACATAAAAGAAATCACTGTCATTTTAAACCAAAAGATCTACGTTTGAAGCTCTTTAGGGAGAAATGGAAATTGGGGTTCAAATCAGAAGGTTGGCAATCCTATACAAGTCGGTGCTAATAATTATTTTGAAGTCCAAAACCAAGCCATCCCCAAGTAAAAGCATGTTTCTTTCTTCCCTCCTCTTTCGTGTTCCTTTGACGATAGAGCAGTGTGGTTTAATTTAATTATATGCAAGTACCAAATAGTGTAAAGGAGAGGAAGTTTCAGGCAGAGCTGAAAAACGGGTAACTTGAAGAAACAAGGCTTTAGGAGGCAGAAACACAGCTAATAGGTTTTGGGTTGCTAACTGGGTGGATATTTTGATGTCATCACTCTAAACATCACAAAAGTAGTATGATGTGTTAGCACTGGTCAATGTTAATTCCACAGCTGAACTACATCATTAGTTTATTGCTTTTATGTTCAGTGGCGATTAATTAGAAATTGATAATGTGCTTTTTAGGATTTTTATTATTTTTATGTTGAATTTACAACTTAAATGCATTTTATGCTGTGAAATTTTTATACTTTTCATTTGAGATTACCTTCTGTTTATGATGATTTACCAGAACCTTCACTTAAGCCTGCTTGCCAAATGTATCCAGAGACAACATTTTCCATTTCATATACCAAGAACTACACTACTGGACATAGACCATTCTGCCTTTGTGAAAACAGGGTAAGGGTAGCTTTCTATGTACATATGAATCACTTGAAAAATACAATTCTTTATATCATGACTTAGGCAAGTAAAAAATATAAATGAATATCCTCAACTTGGGTCAACAAGCTTATTGTGCCATTTTTGTGCAAAGATGAGTAATTTTCCCTTTACGGACCAGAGTTTCATCATAGCATAAAAGGGACAAAAAATTGTTTCCAAAGTGGTAACTGTAATGAACAAAGTCACCAAAAGTGTTCTACTAATTTTTCAAAGTGTTCATGAATTTGGTGGGAAAAAACCCACCTATTCAACATTTTACTTAATGAATCCTTAGAGGAATTTAACTGTAACATTAAACTTGAAGACAAAAATTCCTAAATTCCATTAGAATACTCTACTCTAGGTATTTTGAAAGCATCTTCTTAATCAACCTCTTAATGAGTCTTTTGGATTCTTCTCTTCTGTGGTAGCTCTTTAATTAACTTTTGGGAGTATTAATTAATGTAAAGAATAGTTAGAAGTCTTCACACATGAAGCTTAGAAGATTAGAAGCAGGTGGAAACTGTAATGTGTAGCCTCAATGCTACTGGGAGGGAAGAGCAGCTGCAGAATAACCTAAATATTACAACTAAACTATAGTGTGAGGGAAGCACCAGAAGCAGGGCTTGCTTCCTCTCAAAATTATAGATAAACAGATTAAATCATGCTCATTTAATTTAATTTGTGTTTTACCTTATCTGAGAAAGGTAGTTTCTATTTTTTTTTTTTGTAGACAGGTTTGCATTTGGAGAACTCAGACTAACAGTTATCAGATAGTGAATTGTCATCAGACTTGGAAAATCATGACTATAGTAACTGACAGATTCTTAGACCTTAACTTGGCTTTTAATTCCTAGGTTTAATTTGGGTTTTTCTCTTAGCAATTTAAAGCGCAGACTCATCTTTCATAGGATACAGATGAAGTTAAAAATAGAATATTTTAGAATCAGTGCTTTATGCTAGATTTACATTTGTTTTTTTTTTTACCCCTGGAACAATCATAAATACAAATATAACATTGATTTCTTTGTCACTTAACAACCATTTTTGGTTTTGTTAACGTCACCAGCAATAAAAGTCTTCAAGGAAGCTATTCTGAGAGCCCCTTTCTCTGCTTTTTTATTCTTCTCCATCAATACAGTTTTTTTTTTAAACATTACAGAAACACAAAACTTAGCAAAATTTCAGCTGTTAAATGAATTTACCTCATGACATGTCTTATATAAAAGCAAGCAACCAACCAACTGATCAACCAATCAATGTCCAAGGATAAAATCTGAATTGACTCTGTGAGTTTTTATTGGATGATGTTGTATTTGTGTAACCTAATTTGTGCAAATATGTCTTTGTAGAACTGAGGAGTTCTATTGAACTTGAGACACAGAGAGCTACATGAAAAGTAGTAACATCAACTTAATGGCAATGTAATATCTTTTTAAAAGTTTGAAGTCTACCTACTTCTAAAAGTCTTTTATTATACTGCAAAGAAAGATTGATGGCATACTGACCTGCAACATATTTACTGGAAAACTACAAAGTAAGAAATGTATTTGCCAACTTTTTAAATAAACAAGGCTCAAAACTCTTGCCAGCAGTATTGTTATGCCATTTAACTTGTTTATAACAGTTATACACCATCAAAATGTAAAAGAGCAGACATTTGCATTTTGTTTGATTTTTACTTTTAAGATAAAGATCCATCTCCATCATGATTTATTCATTTTTAGTTTTGCACAGAATGAGATAGATTAAAAACTGTGCAGCAAAAATAGGACATTATTCTTGGTTAATATCAGGCATAAAGAAGCCTAATATTTGAAACTGAATACTGATGGAAACACTCTGAAAGAGACAGTACTGTGAAGTGATACAGATCTCTTTCCATGATTTTACATTCTCTTCTTAATACGGCAATGATGCTTGTATGTTTCTTTTAGAAATCTAGATTTTTCTTTATCCTTGTTATAGAGATAAGCAGAATAACATCTAAAGCAAACACAATCTGCACACGAATTCTCTCTGTTCATCCAAAATACTTGAGGTTGTGAAAAGGAACAAAGAGTACTAATACAGTTCTAGCACAGCGGTCATTAGTTCAAATTTATTCCAGCTGCTGTCAGTCACAGTTTTTTGTTCTCTCAAAGGGACAGACAGTATTTCCTTAATCCTGGGACTGACTTTGGGAAGTAACATGGGCAATGAGAGCTCACCTGACATAATGCACTCCATTCTGATCCACACGACGCTGCCAACCCACCGGAACTTGGATAGCTGGAATACCTCCTTCCTTGTCCCCTCCGTCACACTCTTTGCCTCCATTCATTTTCTGTGTCTGCTTGGGAGTCTCCAAAGATATCAGCAATAAGATGATATCCTTCTGTTGCAGAGCATGATGGCCTTCACAAGCGGGCCAGTGCAGCACAGTTTTCACCAGACCACACACGATGCATTGGGAAGCTTCGGCTCAGTTTGGAACCAAGTCCTTTAACTCTGCCATCGTGAGAAATCAGTTTCCCATTATAATCTACATTAAATAACCAATATTTACCTTCTAAGGATGGCCTACATGGGTAAAAATGAGTGCTTCCAACTAAGGAAAATCATAATTCACCAAGGCTGGTACCTGTCTAAAGTTGGGGAGAGAGGAGTGTAAAGTTTTTAGTTGAACATTTTGTCTTGAACCTTGATGTTGGATTAAAATAAACTCTGTTGTTTGGAAATGAGCCTCATTTTTACAGTGTGATTCGGTTAATATTTCCAGGTACTACCCGCCTTTATAGGCCACATTCTTTATACTTTCTCTTTATCTTCCAATCAGAATCCAAGGTATTGCAGGTTGGTTCATCTGATGTTTTCATGACTTCAAAAAATCCCAATAACAGCCTGAAACATACGTAAACACACATACTGTACACTTAATGCTGAACAACTGGGAAGCTACACAAGTTTAAAACAGAATAAACTACAAAGTATACCTAACCAATTGCATGTTCTCTGCCGTGAACATCATGTCAAACAGCATTTGTTTTCTCTTTTACTTGCTTCATTTACACAGTTAAACGTATTTATTTGCAACTTTCTAATCACTTGAGATGGATCTGTAATCACTATATATCACACATATAAAACCTCATTCAAACTTGAAGTAAAAATGTTACTTTCAATAACCAGCTAACAGAAAAAAAAAATGTGTTAACCCAATCCCAATCACACTTCTGGGTTGTGCCTTAATACTATATATACCAGTGATTACGTTTTCTAATTGTTATTTAGGCTAAAGAAAAAAAAGGCATTTTGTAGTTGTTGTTGCTTTTCCATAATAGTTAAAAGAAAATGAACTTACAGTAAATTCCCAAATGCAGGTTTTTCCTTATAGTTACTTAACATTAAGAGTTTGTTGCACAGTTAGAATTTTACAAAATAACGAATAATGGGGGTGTTCCCTTAATTTCTCTATCTTGAAGCAGCACTACTCAATGCTAACATGATAAACTTACAGAGGTAATCTTAATGGAGCTGTTAAAAAAAAAAACTACACTAAAGAATAAATGAAAAAATTATTCTAGTGTTTCACAAGTTGGACTTGTGGTTTGTGATGAAAATTTCCATTGAGAGCATCATCTACACATTAAAAACCAAAAAGTGTAGAAGTTTCCCAACCAACTTAATGGAAAGTAAAGATGGTGAACTCTAGAAAGTTTTTAAAAATGACATGACTCATGTGGAATTAGCGAAAGTTTCATAAAATTTAAATAAAGATAACATTATTTCAGATGTGCTTCAAATATGCATGCATAATTTAATTGATTAACAAATTGATCAGTATAAAAAGGCGTGTAACTAATCTACAATATTAAAACCCACATATCTAAGTTGTTCTGAAATCTTGTCTTGGATCTTCTCAGAACTACAACAGGAGGCGGCCTTAAAGGCCATAATGTAGCCAGGAATACAGCACAGCTGCAGCCCTGGTCCTGACAAAGGGTAAGAGTATTGTCACAAAGCAAACACTCATTTAATCCAAAAGTTGAGGAAGTGAAGGGAGAGTAGGACAAACACTGGCAGCCAATGTGAAAAGTAGCAGAAATGTATTGGGTAAAATTTAGGATGAAAAAGAAATGCATAAAGTGGTGACAGTCTCAGTGGCTCTCAGGATGATAATTTGCATCATCGGGCTCACTCCAGTGACTGTGTGCAGTACGTCTCAAAGAAATGATCCGCTTGCTGGCATAACCTCTCTTTTCTATTTTTCATTCACTGTATCCTTGATTGTGACTTACTATTTGTGTGTGGGTCTATGTGTCATTCACTAGCGGGCTCTACTATGTTCTAGGCACTGTGCTAACTGCAGGAGTACAAAGATCCTAGGTGCTGGTCTGAGTGCTGTTCCCCTCACATTCACAGACTGAAATTTTAACAACCTTCCCCACCTGTGACGGCTTCAATCTTTACTTTTTTTTTTTTTTTGGCTTGTTCTTGAATGTGGCTCCAACCTTTACGAGACTGGCTGGCTCTCTTCATTAAGTAATTTAAGGATCTGCTAGACAACACTAGAGTTATACCTTCCAAATGTCTCCTTCATGTTTTAGTCACTAAAAATTACAAATATCTGGTTGCTGGATTTCGCTTAAATCTTGGTGGTTCTCAACCATGGTTCTGGGGCAAGTATCACTATTATCAGGAACACCTGAGAACCTGGAGGAACCACAGATTTACAGTGGCAGCCTCAGGTTTAGAGAATCAGAAGCTATGCAGGCAATTAAAAAAAAAATCTAGGTGATTCTGATTCAAGTTTGACTCTCTAATGACCCTCACATTTTAACATTTCATGGGAAACCAGTTCTCCACTTTCTTTGGGGCGTGGAGGTTAAGATGAGACGTGCAGCCATTCCTTTCTGCTGGCAGCACAGGAGCTTTCCAGAGGCAGCTCAGGTGTTAGCAGGACCTGCCCACTGAGCAAAAGTCCTTTCACTACACAATTATGATTAATCTGTAAGTTTGCACTGTTTTTCCCCAGCATTCATTTTGTAAATTTGGAAAACATAAGTGTGAAGATAGAAATAATTGAATCTTGCTGCTGAGTAAAAACCATTGCAAACACTGCCACATTTTCTTTCAAATCACTTGCTTTTAGAACATTTGCAAAGGATGCATAAAAATGAGTTAAATATGATAAACAACCATGTTCCAGCATTCTAAATTCACAATGGAAGGATTGTGTCATTGTTTTGCTAATTTTTAAAAATAAGAACATAGAATATTTAACAAAATGAAGTTCTATACCATTCTCTGCTCTGTCCCTATCGCCTCTCCTTTAACCCAGAGGCAGCCAACATTGACTTTGGTTTGCATATTTTTTACACCAAAATAAGCATCTTTGAATTCAATTTTCCACAGTGTTTTTGAAATCCCCTCCGATATATGATGTATCTACTTTCCTTATAAAGGCATAGCTTTTTTCCCCAAACTTCTACAGGCACGAATATATCACAGAGGGATATTCCTGTATGTACAAGCCAGCATCAGTTCTGAGAACCTGAAAACTACTGAAAATTATTTGCTAAAATAGATTTGCATAATTTAAGGGTCCTTAACACACTTCCCAAAGTGACAGAAGAGGTTTCAGAGCAAATTTGAGGCCATATCTCTAGAACTGTGAGACGCAAGTATGCTTTCTCTTGCTGAACATGTATATTAAAATCTGTCCTACACACTTCTAAGGGTCTGATAACTTTGTCTTCTTTTTAGGCTCATCATCTAGGATGCAGTCTAGGTTTATTCACCCCCCAAGTGGCCACAATGGCCAGAGCTAAGCCGATCCCAAGCCAGGAGCCAGGAGTTTCTTCTGGGTCTCCCATGCAAACACAGGTCTCAAAGATTTGGGTCATCTTCTACTGCTTTCCTGGGCCACAAGCAGGAAGATGGATGGGAAGTGGAGCAGCCAAGACATGAATTGGTGCCCATATGGGATCCTGACATGTGCCAGGCAAGGATTTGGCCACTAGGCTACTGTGCTGGGCTCCAGTTTCACTCCTGAATACAGCTTCCTGCTAAAGCATCCTCTGGGAGGCAGCAGTGATAGCTCAAACAGTTCTGCCAGGACCTGCATTGTGTCATTATCAGTTAATCTACTGTCAGCAATGCTGGCATTCCATACGGGCATTGGTTTGAATCCCAGATCCTCCACTTTCTATCCACCTCCCTGCGAATAAACCCAGAAAAAATGTGAAAGATGACCCAAGCTCTTTCATTGGAGATTTGGCTGTTGCTCCTGGCTCTTGGCTTCGGCCTCGTCCAGCCCTGGCCTTTTTGGCCATTTTGGGAATTAACCATTGATGGAAAATGTCTGTCTTTCTGACTCCTCCTCCCCATACTCCATAAATAAGTACGCTGTAAAAAAGAAACGTAGTTGTGGGGGGAGACCCCAACAGGGCTCCTGGCTACCTGCCTACAATGTAATCCTGGGGACTTTCCAATAATTGGCTAATTTACTGATATCTTTTATTATCTGACGATCATTCCATTGCTTATTGACTTCCTCCAAAGGAATGTAGAATGTAGATGCCCAGAGCACAGACCTTGTCTCTCTAAGTTTCTGTTACATTCGAAACTCCTGGAATAGTCTCCCGCATACAGTAAGTGCATAAGTATTTCCTGATGATTGTGCATGTTCCAATTTTTCAAGGTAATTTTATATTTTGACTTTTTTTGCCATTACAAAATTTTAGCGACACATGATGTCTAAAATGGGAAGTTTTAGAAAGAAGCCACTAAATATGCTTACTGAAAAATATAAAAAGGATCTTTACTCTAGATGTGTACTTAATGAGCTCACTACCTCTTAGTGATCATTTCTGGATAGGAAAGTGTGATAAGGCTTCTGAGGGAATCTGTGATAATGTTAAATTTTTTTTAATTGCATTACAATTTTATTTACTATGTGGTTTACATAAACATTTTAATAGGATTAATAATGGAATCACTAAATTAAATAAATGCAATAATATAAAAATGAATCATATTTTAATTGCTAATTAACATAATAGCTTTTTCTCAGTATGCTTTCTTGGCATTTTAGTCAATGAGAATAAAGTCACTACTTTTTATTGCGTTAAATGTATATTTTAGAAGTTATCTCCAAACACCATCAAGACTAAATATAACAGAATAACATAAAAACATATAAATAGTATTTGTAGGTTTGGTATGGCAGCCTAGGGGTTAAAGTACTTGCCTTGCATGAGCCAGAATCCCATATGGATACTAGTTCATGCTCTGCCTGCTCCACTTCCCATCCAGCTCCCTGCTTGTGGCCTGGGAAAGCAGTAGAGGACAGCCCAAAGCTTTGTGATCCTGCAGCTGCATGGGAGACCAAGAAAGCTCCTGGCTCCTGGCTTCAGATCAGCTCATCTCTGGTCATTGTAGCCACTTGCGGAGTGAACCAGTTGATACAAATTCTTTGTCTCTCTTTCTCTTTGTAAATTTGACTTTCTAAAGTCTACTGTGGGCCTGGCGCAATAGCGTAGTAATTAAAGTCCTAGCCTTGCATGCCCGGGATACCATATGGGCTCTGGTTCTAATCCTGGCAGCCCTGCTTTTCTCCTTGTGACCTGGGAAGGCAGTTGAGGATGGCCCAAAGCCTTGGGACCCTGCACCCACGTGGGAGACCCAGAAGAGCTCCTGGCTCCTGCCTTCAGATTGGCTCTGCTCTAGCCATTGTGGTCACTTGGGGAGTGAACCATGGGATGGAAGATCTTCCTCTCTGTCTCTCCTCCTCTTTGTATCTGCCTTTCCAATAAAAATAAATAAATCTTTAAAGTCTAATGCATCCTCTGTCTCTCTTTCTCTCTGTAAATCCGACTTTACAATAAAAATAAATCTTAAACAGTTATTTGCCATAAACTTTTATGAATAAAATTGAAGACTGAAATTCTAACACATTTGATTAATGGTAAAACATGTGATATTATGAGTAAACTCTGCTAAACATAAAGTTTATAATGATATCACACAATTATCTTTTAAAAACACTTATTTTAGTTTTACTGGAAAATCAGATATACAGAAAAGAAAATCTTTCGTGCTTTGGTTCACTCCCCAAGTGGCTGCAAAGGCTGGAGCTGCACAGATCTGAAGGCAGGAACCAGGAGCTTCCTCCAGGTTTCCCACATGGGTGCAGGGTTCTAAGGTCTTTGGGCCATCCTTGACTGCTTTCCCAGGCCACAAGCAGGGAGCTGGATGGGAAGCGGGGCTGCCAGGATTAGAACCAGCACCCAAATGGGATCCTGATGCGTGCATGGTGAGGACTTTATCTGCTAGGCCACTGTACCAGGCCCTTGCATCACATAATTATCTTTTTCTCAGTAGGGAACACCTGGATGCATGGTGCGAGAGAATTAACATCAATGAATCAAGATGAGGCATGTCAATTAGGTAAAACATGGATATTCCATATGTTATAAAAGTCTAAATCATTATGTATACTTTTTGTACTATGATTATAAAACTTAGCTCATGAAATAACTACAGATAAGGAAGCATTCCACTATATCTTATATTTCCAAGAGTGAATACATTGAATTTTGAAAAGGAAAACAAATTCTACAAAAAAAAAAATCAGACTCTAACTTAAATTCTAAAGAATATACACTCACAACAATAGACATCATAGAATCAAAAATAACATTACCATTAGTACTTCCGAGAGTAAAATTTGAATATCTACAACATAACGATCATTTGATTAGATAAAAATGAATACACTAACATGCTTTCTGTCATAATTGCTTAAATGATGGTTGTGAGAGTAACCCTGGATAACGTGTTTCCCTTTCTAGGCATCCTTCATCCACGAAGCTCCTTAACAATACCCAGCCAGTCCACCATCCAATCTTCCTTCAAATCTTTCACACTTTATCTATTAATTCAAGCTATATATTTTTTATTTATGAACATATTTTTTTGCAGTGATGTCTTTCTTTACTCGGTAATAGGTTAATCCTATTTTTACTGTTCTCCCTCCCACCCCAATTTTTCTTCACCAAGCAGCCCTTACCTCCAAACCACATCTCTGAGATGTATCCTTTGTACGAGATCCATCAGTGCTGCCCATCTTCCCGTACAGCACTAAGCCAGCCCCAGCACATGTATATTCGTTTCAGGTGGGATTCCCTAGCTAATGACCTCTTCTCTCGATAACTGCAGTTCTTTAGTTTCACGTGTTTTTGACCCTTCACTGCAGAAGGCTGCAAAAACTAACAACCTGCAAATGTGGAATCCCCTTTATGTAACAAAGATACGTGTTTCACACACGACATAATCAAGACTATAATGTGAGTAGCTGATAGGAATTATTCAGTTCCATTACATGTTTCTTTAAAAAGTTTTATTTATTTGAACAAGTGATAGAGAGGGCTAAACAGAGGACATGGTCTTCCGTCTGCTGGCTTAGCACCCAGATGGCTGTAGCAACACTGCAGGCCTGAAGTCAGCAGCCTGGAATTCCCCCTTGGTCTACCAGGTGGTAGGGATCCAACTAGTTGGACTAGCATCTACTGTTTTCCTAAGCTCATTACCAGGAAGCTCGGTCAGAAGTGTCCCAAGAAGTGGTTTAACCTGTGTACCACAATGCCCATCTCATTATTACACTTTTAAGGAACAATTATTGTATGCATGATCCATTCTTGACTAATCCACTAGTATGCAGCACATGATTTTATGGGAACAACTAATATTTATATATTCTTAGCCTAGCATTCTCCAATTCATCCAGTGGAACACATGTGTTCTTATTTGAAGAAATCAGTGACAAACACAGGCAATGTGTTCCCCTTAGAAACTGAAAATTATAATACTATGAGCATTTGATTTTTAAAATTTTTTCCTTTAATTTTTCATTGAGAGAGAGAGAAATTTCCATCTGCTGATTCACTCACCAAATCCCACAATGGTCAGATGGGCCCCACTAAAGACAAGGGCCCAGAACTCAATCTAGGTCAGTCACAACACGGCAGGGACTTGGCGTGCACTGTAGCACGAAGCTGGATTGGGAGCTGAGTAGCTGGAAATCAAACCACGCACAAGGATGAATGACACAGGCATTCCAAGCAGAGAACTGAGCACCGCCTTGAATGTCCACCCCTCAGCAAGTTCCAAACATTTATTTATCTAATAAGACTTATTTAGCTTTATTTGAGAGGAAGATTTGGGTTTTTTTTTTTAAAGGTTTATTTATTTGTATTGGAAAGGCAGATTTACGGAGAGAAAGAAAAATCTTCCATTCACTGGTTCTCTCTTTAAGTGGTCACAATGGCTGGAGCTGAGCTGATCTGAAGTAAGGAGCCAGCTTATTCCGGGTCTTCCCTGGCTTTTGGGGCATCCTTTGCTGCTTTTTCAGGCTACAGAAAGGGATCTGGATGGAAACTGGAGCAGCTGGGACACGAATCAGAGGCCATATGGGATCCCGGTGCTTAAAGGGGGCGGGATTAACCAATGTTGCCATTGGCCTGGGCCCAAAAGGCAGATCTATACAGAGAGAGAAGGAAAGACAGAGGGGTTTGCCATTCACTGGTTCATTCTCCAAATGGCTGCAACTGCCAGAGCCGAGCTGATCCAAATCCAGGAGCTTCTTCCAGGTCTCCCATGTGAATGCACAGTACCAAGGACTTGAGCCATCCTCTGCAGCTTTCCCAGGCCATAGGCAGAGAGCTGGATTGGAAGCAGAGCATCCAGTACACAAACTGCTGCCCATAGGGGATACCAGTTCCACAGGGTGGAGGATTAGCTTGATATGCCACTGTGCTGGCCCCCCAAATTTATTTAAGTTGACCGATAAGACTATATGTTTTTATATTATACACTATCATGAAGTACATATACATTGTGGAATGATTAGATTTAAGTAACAATAACTTGACAGCTATATTGGGGATTAGATAGTATCCAACAATCTTTACATATTTTTGTTACAAATATTTCCATTAACTGTAATAACCTTGCTGTACAACAGATCTACTGATATGTATTCCTCCTATGTATTTGGTCATTATATATCCTTTGGCCAATTTCTCCCTATTCTACCTTCCATCTTATCAATCCAGTTTCTGGTAGCCACCATTTTATTTTCTCTACTTCTATAAGATCAATGGTTTAAGGTTCCACATATGCCTTATTGAATTTAAGCTGATGCTACTAAAGTTCATCTGTCTTGTCACAAATGGCATAATTTCATTTTTTGTTTTAACGGCTGAATAGTGTTCTATTGTGTAAACATATCCCATTTTCTTTTTTTTTCCCTCAAGATTTATCTGTCTATATGAAAGGCAGAGTTACAGATAGAGAGAGAGAGAGAGAGATCTTTCATTCACTGATTCACTTCCTAAATGGTGACAATTGCCAGAGCTGGGCCAGCTGGATCGCAAAAGTCAGCAGCTACTTTGGCTGGCGCCAAGCACTTGGGCTATCCTCTGCAGCCGGGACTTGAACTAGTGAGCAAATGGGATGCTGGCATCACGGGTGGCAACTTTACCAGCTCTGCCTCAGAGTCAGCTCCTATTCCATTTTCTTTATCCATTCATCAACTGATGGATGTTCAGACTGATTTCATTTCTTGGTCATTCTGAACAGTGCTGCAATGCACAGGTGGGTGCAGCTGTCTGCTTGATTTTCTTGGAAATGTATACCCTGAGGCAGGATTGCCGGATCTTGTGGAAGTTGTATTTTCAGTTTTCTGATGCATCTTTAGTTTGTTCCATAATGGAAACACTGATTCACATTTCCATCAATTGTGTATAAGGATTCTTTTTTTTTCCCCCACATCCTCAGTAACACATTTTCTCTTTTCTTTCTGATAACTGCCAGCTAACTTGGGTGAGATGACATCTAACTGTGATTTTGATTTCAATTTCCCTGATTATTAGCGATGCTGAGCATTTTTTGAATATGCTGCAGGCCATTAGTATGTCTTTTGAGAAATGTCTATTCAAGTCTATCGCTCATTTTAAGGTTGGGTTACATGTTTTTATCCGACTGAGCTGAACTCAGACTTACATAGTCTGGATATTAATCCCTTATCAGATGTATAGTTTTCACATATTTTCAACCATTTGTAAGTTGTCTTCTCATTCTGTTGGTTGCTTTCTCAGTTGTCAGTGCTTTTGAGGTCTTATCCAAAGAACACTTTCCCAAACCAATGTCAACAGGCATTTCCTCTTTTCTTCTGATAGTTTCATACTCTTGGGCCTTGTATTTAAATGTTTAACTTATGTTAAATAAAAATCAGACTACTCTCAAAGTGAAAGTAGGATAACTTTTTGGTCTGAAGAACCACATCCTGAGCATGAACAAATGTGTAGAGATTCTCAGGTCTAGCCAGAGTCTGTGTGGGTTCTAGAAAAGGACGCCTGCAGAGCCCCAGGAAATAACCCATAAACCAGGAACAAAAGGAATAAATGGCTAAAGGCATCATAAGTCAAATGTCTCAAGGAGACTTTATGTAGCATTTGACTGTTTTCTGCAATGCTGAGGGTGGCAGAGAAAACATCATAACTAAAGAACACCTAGGCAAGGAAAGGGAGAGTTTCAAAATCATAAAACAAGGCATAACGTATTTTAGCAGAAACACTGAAGAAAAGCAAAACCTGTAGAAAACAAGGTCTATAATTTAACATATTGATAAGCATGATGTCAGCTATAAATAAAGACGTTGGACCAAATCCCACCTCCAGAAGTGGCTTGGCTTACATGTGGTTTGAAAATAATGTGAATTAATTGACGTTAGTTAAATCAAAAGACAACACATAAAAACGTGCATTTCCTGCTTTACCTGAGAAACCGCAGACCGTGATGACACTAGGTCAACATTCCTGCCTTGCCACAATTATCTGGAACAGAGCAGCAGCTGCTCCTCCAGCAAGGACGTGGCTCTCCAGTTCACTGTAGTGGCGTCTTGCTCCGTGCCCATCAGCCTGGCCTCTGGAGGCATTTGCATTTCCAACTTCTGGAACAGAAAGGACCTTGAGATAAGGGTTGAAGGACATGCTGTGATCCTGGACAAGAGGTACAGCCTGTGTTTTTGTTTTGTTTTGAACAATCATTCAACTTATGCTTCACAGCTTCTTCAAAAGTGTGGTGGATCAACTCTTGTTATATCATTGCCTGTAAGTCAGCTCAGGTACCTCAGTAATCCTGAGTTGACCCAGGGGCTGGTGATTCTTAAGTTATAGGAGAAGGCAAACTGTATAGAAAAGTCTCATCTGATTTCAGCACACTCGTTTATCCTTTTCTTAGAACCATCAATGACATTACATTATTATTATCATCACAGGAATTAAATTTGGAATCAATTAATTATGGAACCAAACTGTACAATCATTCATTATTAACATATGAACAATGCCTTTGATTTTTTCTGTATTTAAATTATTTCCTTGTAACAAATAAGAGAAGCATTTCTGAGAGTCTTGCAAAGCTGTACCTGAGATTTAATCCCCCCTTATTCCCTTTTTCTCCTTATCTTCAGGGTAACTTTGCTATACTCCATTGTGTTATAAGTTTCCTCCTTGGCCAAAATAACCCTTGGGACAGTCTATTTTATATCGTTCGCCTGGCTACTGAACACACTCCTGATTATCCGATGGGTTTTATGGCTATTCTGACATTACAAAGTTAGTGACCTGGATAGTAGTTACAAGTATTTCAGTTACTGAAAACAAATACATAGAAACAAACATATCATTGTGTACTTTTTCTTTTCCTTTTTTTTCTTAAGGATAGAGGGTCTGTGTTAGACTCCAGGACCTCCAGAGGTCCCCCACCCCACTGCTGCTTGGAAGGTCTACAGACCACATACGCTGGATCAGAGTTGCACCACAGATACTCGCTCCCCTTTAAGTTCTTCTTGATAACCAGTCTAGTGTTGTGGGCTCTTTGCTGTTTTCTGTGCTACCTTCCTCTGAAGACAACATTATTTGAACACTAGGAGTTATATGAGGCCAGAGCAGACAGGTGAATGTGTGGGATGGGATGCAGCAGCATGCTCAAGCAGAGGCATTTCTCAGGAAGTAGCCAAGAGAGACAAAGGAAAAATGAAAGGAAGTGCCAGCAAGGTGAAGTATCCCAGGCATTATATTTAACGTTTCGGTTACTTCCTGGGAACCAACTATGTGTGAAGCAATATGATGGATACATGCAAAAAACAAAACAAGCAAATCACCCGAAGAACCACAGCTCCCATGGAAAGAAGCTTTACTGTCTGAGGGATGGAGGAGGGGAAGCTGGGCAGTCAGCCAGAGATTTACAACACTGAATGGGACTGGCTATGATAGGCCATATGTGAAATGTGAAATGAGCTCAAAGAAACATGGAAACTCATTTTTAAGATAAGGGCCAAGGGAAGAAAGATAAATGACATCTTGAAAAATTCCTTGGAAAATGCACATTAATCAACTTTTTGAAATAGTCTGATTTATTTAAGAACGTAAATAGATTACATGGGCAAAGGAAAGTCAGTTATTAAGAGGGTTGACACTTCACCTAATCCATGCAAATGGTCATAGTTCCAAAAGATTCCGACTAGAGTTTATAGTTCTGTCTGTGAATAACTTCTCTAACATTTCAGTCATTTTTAGCTGGTAAGCAAATAAAAATGTCTCTTTTGTCAGATCTTTTATCCTTGATATAGGATAAATGATGAAGCATTAGTGAATATTTTCCACAGGAAAATGGATGCCTGCCTGGTGCCTGAAATAGAACATGATGACTGAACAAACAGATAAGCAAATATTGTTTTCTCGAAAAAGAATAAAAGAATGATGATTCACTTAAACAAGAAGTGAATATGAGGTGGAGTGTATTAGAAGCTGAGGACAGAATGAGGATGACATGTGTGAGAGATCACTAGCCTTAGATAAAGTGTTTAAAGAACTGTTGGAAAGCACATCCTTTAAGATAAGTCCACCAGCGTTGAGAAAGCAGTGGCTATGTTGCCAAAGTGATGCCAGCCAAATGCATAAACAATATTAACCAACATTCATCTTGTCATCTTCTAGGAACATTATGGAATAGTTCATGTGTTCATGAACACAACATTTAGTCATCACAACCCTGCAAATTAGGTACTTCTATTTTTTTCTATTACAGAATTGAGGAAACTGCTTTACAAGAGAATTTGAACAATGGCAAGAAAAATTAAGTAACTTTATCTTCTATTTTCCTCTTGAATAATTTGTATCCCCTTACTTTTCTACTATAGTATTATTAGTATCAACATACCTGACAGTGTTTAGTGTTTATAACTATTTGTAACTATTTGTATTCTCTGAAAAGAATGCAGGCTCCAAGAGCACATGGGATATAACAGTCACCATGACAGCCAAGAATCCCTGCTTATTTTTGCTATGGGTTCAACAGCCGCTTGCAGGCTTTGCGTTGCATCTTATTTTTGTTTCCCAAAACATGAAGAACAGAAACTTGTACATGTTGGGTGCAAAAACATTTGCTGAGTGAAAGATGTAGCATAATTCATCAGTAAGCACAAACGAAGCCTTTGCCATGCTTCACAATGTTTGTATCATAAGACAAGGAAGTATAAAATATAAGACTTTATTTCCAAAAGACCTTAAAACACACACACACACACACACACACACACACACACACACACACACACACACACATAGAAGTAAGGCAGAAAAGGAATTCCTAGGGCATTAGATAAGAAGTCTTCACAAGTCATTACTTCAATCATTCTAAGTCTAAAAATGCCTACTCATCACATCTCCTAAGACAGCAGAGTGTTCACTCTCTACCATAAACTCATCTGGAAATGTCGGTAAATGCTCACAACTCTATGCCTATGTATGTGTTGGTTCCTGGGCAGAGGAAGATTTCTTCCTACTCCTTCCTTTAAAAATATATTTGGGTTATTTTTTGTAAAAAAAAAAAAAGTCATCACTCAAGTAATTCACTCATTTATATGAAAGGCAGTGACACACACACACACTCATGGGAGAAAGGGGGGGGGTTTGCTGTCTAGAGATACCACTTATCTGCCAGGCAGAGAGGGAGAGAAAGAAAAAGAGAGACAGAGAGGGCCTGTTAGATCACTCCCGTAATGACCGTGAGAACTAGAGCTGGGTCAAGCCAAATTCAGGGCCAGGAATGAATCCAGGTCTCTCATGTAGGTGGCAGAGTTTAAAGCAACACATAAAAGTAGTAGGAGTAGAGTCTTCAGGCAGTAGTCTATAAAAACATAAACAGCAATTTTAGAGGTTCTTAAGTGTTACAGTTTGGTTGAACACATACTAGCATGCATGCGATTTTCATTATAATTTTAAAACACTAAATATGTTTAAAAAATTAAACGTTGTACCTAACACTTGAAAAAATCTTGAAGAACCTTCTATAAAGTTTCTGGTTCTTCCAACGGATCATTTCTACGTAACCCAGAAAAATAAGACTTCATAAAACTGACTTCTATTTTTTCAATTCAATCTTGTACATGTTTATTGATATTAAGATGTGCATGGGGCTTGAGGCTAATCAGATTAATTCCATCTGGAGCTTGTGTTATAAAGTATAAAGAAATGCAGATTTAAAAAATAATATTGTAAGAGACTTATTTTTATTTGAAAGGCAGATTTACAGAGAGATGGAATACCACACGAAGAAAGTCTTCCATGTTCTGATTTATTCTCCAAAGGGCCGCAATGGCTGGAACAGCGTTATTCTGAAGCCAGGTGCTTGCAGCTTCTTACAAGTGTAGGGGCCCAAGAACCTGGGTCGTCTTGCTGCTTTCCCAGGCACATTAACAAGGAGCTGGATTGGAAATGCAGCAGCCAAGACTCTTTCCAGCACCGATGTGGAATGCTGGCATTGCAGGCAGGAGGCTTAGTTTACTATGCTACAATGCTGACCCCTAAAAAAGTATTATTGTAAAACTGTCTAGCATGCTTACTGCTAAGAAATTATTTTTATAGTTAAAAAAAAACCTATCTATCTCCCTAGTGCCAAGTGAGTTCTGATGCACGTGTCCCAAAAATTCCATCATGGATTTATGTCTGATATAAATATCTTATAATTACAGTTTCACTCCTTTGTAGTTACTTGTGGGCAATTGCATATGAGAGACATAAACCTATAATCTTTATTTATATTTACTTGAAGAGCATATTGTCATGTAAACTCTTTTTTATTTTTTATTTTATTTTGTTAAATTTTATTGCACAGTCAGATATACAGAGAGGAAGATCTTCTGTGTGATGATCTGCTCCCCAAGTGACCACAAAGGCCAAAGCTGAACCGAAGCCAGGAGCCAGGAGCCAGGAGCCAGGAGCTTCTTCTGGGTCTCCCATGTGGCTTCAGGGTCCCAAGATCTTGGGCTCTCCTTGACTGCTTCCCCAGGGCACAAGCAGGGAGCTGGATAGAAGCAGGGCTGTTGGGATTAGAGCCAGGGCCCATATGGGATACCAGCACGTTCAAGGTGAGGACTGTAGCCACTAGGCTACCGCGCCGAACCCTGATTATTTCCTTTTAAACACATTTTAAAATATATAACATAGAGAATCTCAATTAATCAAATTAAAGACAATTTTCTGTGTTTATTATAATGGGTTTGGGTATTTCACAGCAAAAGAGCCTAAGACATTAAATAAAAGCATTTGACTTTCTACCTTTATTTTTATTATGCAAATGTCCTTGGAATTCTTTGCCTTATAATTCAAAATTTTTCCTTGATGTATTCTTAAAAAATTTTTTTGCACCAATATGGAATAAAAACATGACAGTGACCTTGATACTAACATTGAACACATCAAAGTATTATATTTCAGCTTCAAGAACACTCAGCATGGCAGAAACTCTTGGGAATCTGGAATGACTTGGAGGTTAAAACACTATAAAGTTGGCTTAGGAGGCTTTAGGAACATTAGGAGATGAAATGATGCAAGCAATTTTATCTCTGGGCAAATCAATCTAATGTTAATGAAAAAATTTCCATGGCAACTCAACACAGAAGCAAAAGTGCAGAATAAAGCAATAGAAATGTCTTCATTTTTAATGGTGGCAACTACTTAAAAACTTCCTCTAAATTACAACTTTATGTTTTAAAACTTGGATTGGGATAGATCTTCATTTTTAATGTTTCTTGTTCTCTAAATACCGATGAGTCAGACTAACCATCCTTAGCTGGTAAATCAAACTCTAATGACCTGCAACCAATGTCTTTGTGACAGGTACCTAATATTCAAGATGATTTTATTAATTCTAGTTCATGGCTAAGCAGCATTATTAGCTTTTGATTCATTATTTTTGTCAAAAAAGTATAACAAAGCTGATGCCAAATGGAATCAGAAAACAGATGTTGACATATAAATCACGTATTAAACACAACTACAATTATAAAATATAACAAATTTTACAGTAAACATAAGAATGACAAATGAAAGAAATCTGGCAAATTAATAAAATGATTCTGAAACACTCAAATCACTTTTAATTTAAAACAATAATGATGTTATTAGTAATCAATAAATCCAAAGATGGTCTACAACGATAGTTCTAATGTCAGAAGCATCATCGTTGCAACATATAACTGCATTGTCGGTTGTATACTTTAAGCACGAACACTTTGACAGACAATATCATTTTTGAAAAAAAGTTAGGATAATGCAATAAGTGCTGTGCTGTAACACTATTATGATACTAATACTATTTTTCTGTAATCTGTCCTGGCATGCTCCCAAATGATACCAGTATCATCAGGAACAATGACAACCCATTTCCGGACTCTACTATTTTCCACCTGCTGTGCCCAGTTTAACATTATTGCCATTATAGCGATTAACAACAGTTTTGACAAACACAGTATAGTCCTACTCTATTTCAGACTTTTGTTTTTGCAGCTACCATCTTCCTGCTGTCTGTGTTAAAAAGTCCCCAACCAACAACGACCACAAAAGTGGTCATGGAGCAAGAAATTTCATTTTCTTTTTTATATGCTTAGTCATTCACCCATTCAAAAATACAATTTAAGTATAAAATCAAATTAAATTATGTCAATATTTCATTACAGCCTATTAAATATCAGTTACAGTGCAAGGCACTGGGGATGCTGTAATAAACAACAGAAAGCTGGATCCTGCTTTTTTGCAGTTATTGTAGTGATGGACATAGGTTAGAAACCAACAAACAAATACAAAAAATGAAATAATTACAGATCACGTAAAGAACAAGGGCCTAAAGTACAGTAAAAGTGAGGGTTAGAAAACTCACCCCTCAAGAAATGAAGAAATTTTTCCTAAGAGAGATAGGAAGCCTGAGAGATGACTTGATGGATTGGAAAGAAGCTGGTCATGAGAAGACACTCAGAGGAAGAGTATTCTAGGCAAAGGAAACAGCACATAAAATCGTGTGCTGTAGAAACTGAAGGAAGAGATTCAGTGTTATAAGGAAGGGGAGAGTGGCATGAGATGAGGTGAAAGAAACAGGCAGAGAAGATATGTAGGGCCTCATTAACCATAATTATGCTATTTTAATTTTATCACAATCAGAAGCCATCAAAATTATAAACAGAGGAGTGACAAAACTGTATAGGACTCTGGAATGAAGGTCTATTTCAAACATTCAAATGTATATCACTAGCATCTGTCACACAAAGGCAAAGAGGATTTGAGGTTAAGCAAAGCAAGGAAGAGAAATGGACGCTGTGAACTGAATAAGCATCACGCTCAACAACAAAGAAACCACAGATTGCTATATGGTTCAAGTGGTTGTACAGGCAGTTTTCTAAATGGCCCAGGTATAAGAAGCCAAAATTCAAAAAATAAAAAGAAAGGTAAATATGCTAAAAGGCCCTCCTTTCAGGCCTGAAGTGACTTGCTGTCTGAATCCTTGTCTGAACTCACTAGGCACTAGTAACTTCACAGATGACTGTCTCCCTCCAATCACAGTGTCCTTTTCCTTTTGAACATGTCAAAATTAATCTTGACTAGTAGCTCACCGTTGCTGGAACATTCTTGCAGTTTTTCTCATGGCTGCTTTGTTCGTTGCTCCTTAATTCACAGAGTATAGTGTATAGGACTGCACAGTACCTTGCTCAGTAGTGAGGAATAAGTTGGCTTAGACTAAAGACTGTTCTGGTATTTGTTACTAAAACAGGCTCAACTGTCTCCTTAATTCATACAGCTTTTGCTCACAGCATATATTTTATGTATATTGCTTTGTATCACTAGAATTTAAGCAAAAGATGAAGGAATTTGTCTACTCTTGTGGCACTACTTTTTTTAGGGTTTAACATAGTATCTGACACATTATGTGCGCTCACAATTTATTAAATGGGAAGAAAGCTAAAAGGTTAAAAATATATCACAAGATACATGAGAAAAATATTAAAACGTCCAGAATGAGGTTAGAGAAACTTAGGGGTTGGCATTGTGGCACAGTGGGTTGGGCTACCAGCTGTGATTCTGGATCCCATAAAATTGCTTGTTTGAGTCCTGGCTGCTCTGCTTCTTATGCTGCTTCTTAATGTGCATGGGAAGGTGGCAGCAGCTGGAACTCAGCAACCCATGTGGGAGACCAGGCTAAAGTTCCTGGATCCTGGCTTTGGCCTGGCCTAGTGCTGGTTGTTGCAACCATTTGTGTGGTGAACCAACGAAAGGATGATCTCTCTCTGCAATATTGCTTTTAAAATAAAATATAAAACAACCATGAAAAAAGGAGATCCTAAAGACACAAAAGGAAACTTTAAAGCTATAACTGAAATAGTAAGAGAAAAATTTTCCTGTAATAATAAAATGACAGTAAGAGAGAATCATAGCTTACGTCAAAAGTATAAAAATGAATTTTGTTAAGACTATGTCACAGAAGACTTTGGCTTCTAGTCAAGATGTAGGAACATATGTCAGGTTTTCTCTGTTACCTGAAGAATCCCCCCACCCAAATAAAAATATGTGAAACATGATTTTTTCCCCCCAAATACAACTGAGGAACAACTAATAGATTAAGTGAATCCTAAATCTTCTAGCTTATCATCTTGAGAGAATTCCCAGGCTATGTGAAGACAGAGGGAACCCAGTCAGGCCTCAGGAGATTCCCTAGATTGAGCAAATACACATGAACACTCAGGGGAGACAATGACAGTGTAGATTTGCAGAAAAGAGTCTGACAAGAGATAGCCACACAAAGAGAAACAGAGACCACTGAGGTTATTTTTGAGTATTGATTAATGCATGCATGTACAAGGAAATAATTCAGGATGAAGTCATAGGGAATAGTACTGGGAAATTAAACACTCATCGTAACACGTGGTAATAGGACAGGACACTCAGAAGTAGACCTAGAGTAAAACAATGTTCTGGTGTCAACTAACAGGTCTTAAAAGAATTGAAAAAGTCCAGTAATTTTTTCTTTGTAATTTAAGTGCGCTCCAGGGCGAAGATTAAGAACATTTAAAGCCATAAATACACAGGACTCAATAAAGAAAAACAATTAACAATGAATAGCATTATAAAAATAATTCACATTTACAAAGTAGTAGGGAAATATATCACATATGGAGGAGAATCAATTACTTTTGGATGAGTAATGAGTAACCAGGAAATAATGATGAATGAAAAAAAAAATCAATCCCACAACGTTACATATGCTGTTTGCATCATATAACAGTTTTGATACGACAACCTTTTAGAAATTGAGAGCAGATGAGTTGTTTAGGTGGTTAGGGAAAGAGGTTGAGATGGGGCAAGAAAGAGATGCGTGTACGCACAGCAGAGCAACGTGAGAGAATGTCTGGGTAATGCAACAAATTGTCACCCATGACTATGGAGCTAGGCATGTGAACTAGTCAGGGCGTACAGCTGTATTGAACTAGACACACAGACAAGTAAAACTGGAGAAAACTGAATATAAAAAACATACTGTGATCTTTCACTGCAGTTTTTAGGATGGTGTCAACGAGATAAATCTGATAAAGTTACACAGTGTATCTTTACAGTACTGCTTACAATTGCATAAAAATCTATAAGTCAATATAAACATGAAAAAATTGCTGAAAAGATAACAGAGCAAACACAGATTTGATATTTAGCAGACAAGAACAGTAACAGCAATCACAACTGTATTTCATGTTAGAAAAAAAGTACAGTATCTAAGAAAAAATACTTTAGATGGAATAGATTAGATACTTCTGAAAATAAGATTAGTGAGTTTGAGAACATAAAAAAAGAAATTACTTAAATGAAATAGGTGAAAAAAAGGAACTGAAAACAAATTTACAGAATGACACATGGCCTACTACCTGAATTCCAAAAACATGCAAGTTAATATTTAGTGATACACAATTTTCACATACAGCTGCTTAAGAACAGGAAAAGAAACAAACAGAAGTGAAGTGAGGGATTATGTATATATTCATATTCATTATCTTGGCTGTGTTAATGGCTTTATCAATATTAAAAACAGCCCAATGTACTCTTAAATATGTGTTGTTCATTGTATATCAGTCATCTCAACAAAGCTGTAAAACAGGTAAGTAAGCAAAAGCAGGAACAAATCTTTCTGACAGAAAAACTTAAGTTAATAAATATAAATGGAATAAGGAGTATAGAAAATCATTATTATAATACCACATTAATAACTCTAGTGGATCCATCAACGGTTGCTTAAAACAACTGATGAAAGTTTAAGAAGAAAGAGTATTTGCATAGTCTACAAGTATTTCCTTCCAAATACTTATTAATTATGAGGTGGAAAACAGTAATTTTGCAGTACAGAATATGATAGATATCCCCCTAAAATAATGATCTGGACTAATATTTCTAATATTGAGATTATCAACATCATGTGCCATCTGCAACAATGCACTTAATACCATTTATCACTTCCAAACATTCATCCCCAAACTACATAGTCTCAAACTAATCAGCAGAAAACATTAGATGAACCCAAAATGTAATATGAAATCAAATTGAGGGACATTCTACAAAATACATGAATAATATTGAAAATATTCGTAATATTGCTAAAGTAAGGAGACACTAAGTAATTCTAACACATTAGAGAAGGTAAGGAGACATGAAAACTAAGTATGATATGTGACAGTGCAATGAGTTAGTCTGCATTTCATAGCTACTGTACATCCCCTCAAATGAAAAATCATAATACAAAATCAACAATAGGAAGAAAAATAGAAATTTACAATGCCACGAAGTTAAATAACATGTTACTAGACATGACAGACTCCATTACACAGCTACTATACATCCTCTTAAATGGTATCTAGATTGCTTAGCTAACAGCTGCTCCTCTTTTTCCTCCAAAAGGAAAAGAATATGGAGCACTCGAATTATAAACCAGCCATGTTATTAAACTTTGTAATATTTCTAGAAGGAACACACTTTTATTTCTTCTAGAAATATTTACATCTTCTAGAAGGTAGTTTTACACATATTTAGAAAGAAAGGGAACAATAATTAGGAGCTAGTTTGACTTCATCAAGAATACATGATGTCAGACCAATCTAACCATTTGAAATATTACTTGGCTGGAAGTTTTAAAAATGCTCTAGACAGTGTAAATTTAGTTTCACATTCACAACGGCATCTGGCAAAATAATTCAAAATCTTCTCATGGACAGATGGCAAAATAAGAACTAGGTAGCATCTCAAAAATAAGATGTTTTTTATTGACTGAATGTGACCATTCACAGATTTTTGAGTCAATGCCCAAGCTCAACTTTCTATTCGTGTAAGTTCTCTATTAGTAGATAAAAAGGTTTTCTCTACAGTTTTATACAAATAAGCATGATTTTCTATTAACTAGGATGAAGACAACATCACCCTTGCAGATACACTGAGATGAAACAGATGCAGAAGAAACTCAAAATCTAAATATCCATGAATGGATAGAAAATAAGTCACCTAAAACATGGAAGGGCCAGAGCTATGACACACCTGATGTTGGTATTCCACGTGAGCATGTGAGAAAGTAACAGAGGATGACCCAACTGCTTAGGTCCTTGTCACCCAACCATGGTCATTGTAGCCATTTGGAAAGAGAACCAGCCAACAGGATAGCTAACTATATTTCAAACAGATATGTAAAATACCTTTTTTCTTTTTAAAAGATTTATTTTTATTATTTTTTTATTGGAAAGGCAGATATACAGAGAGGAGAGACAGAGAGGAAGATCTTCTGTCCGATGATTCACTCCCCAAGTGAGCGCAACGGCTGATGCTATGCCGGTCCGAAGCCAGGAGCCTCTTCCGGGTCTCCCACGTGGGTGCAGGGTCCAAAGCTTTGGGCCATCCTCGACTGCTTTCCCGGGCCACAGGCAGGGAGCTGGAAGGGAAGCGGGGCTGCTGGGATAGAACTGGCGCACATATGGGATCCCGGGTGTGCAAGGCGAGGACCTTAAGCACTGCACCACTGCGCTGGGCCCATAAAATATCTTTTAAAAATAGAAAGGAATGGCCATGAGGAAATGTAAAAAGGACTTTTTTTGGTCTAACTGCCAAGTTTGGTGAATCTAGTCATATAATGCAGTTGATAAATGTACTAAGAGAATCATACTTATTGAGGAGTGATATTTAGCTACATTAACTTGAGGGATTCATTTGATGAACTGGAAGCGTTCCCACATCCCATTCATGAAATATAAGTCATAGATTAGAAACAAAAACAAACCTCATGATAGATGGAAATCTGAAATGCTTTTGAGACAAGAAACTTTCTTGAAATGCCAACTTGCATTTGCCCAAATGAAACAAGAATCCAGATCTTATTTCAACCAATATATGATTAAGTCCATGAATGTGAGTGGGATAAAGTCTTTTTTTTTTTTTTTTTTTAGTAAAACAGAACATATCAGACTATTATGCTAAGGAGCAATATGGCAATGGAGGAGTTAAGAGCTGGGGAAAGCAAGTGACCTTAGACTAGTACTTCTCAAGTACTGTCAATAGATGCTGAAAAGTCATTTTCCTGTTGTATCTTGGGTGCTAACTTTGGTTGGCATGAAAGTTCTAGAAGAAACCAAGATGTTAAATCAAAGTGAGTAGTCTGCAGAAAAACTTTATCTATAAAAATAGATGAAAGTATTAGGTGAACTGACTAGAGCTGAAAATTCAGAAGTGCTATTATCAAATATAAGCCAGAAAAGAGGCTTTGGGTATTCTCAAGAATTGTGCCTTTCAGTAAAATTGATGGAGTCAATCTGTGGGAGACCTATAGGAGCACCCCAATCTTGCTGTCCTTCCACTTTCTGATTTCCTAATGACATCTGATTGTGTTTCCACTAGGCCAAACATAATCAGATGTCAAATGGCAAGAAATCTGTTTCATGAAATGACTACAAAGAGCAAGGTATATAAGAATGGTCGGGTTCTCTGTTTACGGCCTGGGAAAGCAGTGAAGGATGATTCAAGTCCTTGGCCCCTGCACCCACATGAGAGACCCAGAAGAAGCTCCTGGCTCCTGTCTTTGGGTCCACTCAGCTCTGGGTGTTGGGGTCATTTGGAATTGAACCAGTGGATGGAAGACCTCTCTGTCTCTCCTTTTCTGTCAAAATTTGCCTTTCAAATAAATATTTAAAAAAAATTTGAAATAGAAAAGGAATAAGGGTGGTATGAATCCCAACTGACAATGACTGCCTACAAATGAAATAGCAACAACAACAATGAACATTCCAGAAGTTATGTAAGTGGCATAATTGAAGTGTGGATTCAGAAGAAACATAAAAGTACAATATTTGTAGAGGAATGTTGCTTTGAATATTAGAAATTAAAAAGGCAATGAAATAACAACTGGAAAACATTTACTGAATATGCCCATTAGAAGACATTGGTATCCTTTTTGAGAACAGTTCCAGGAATGTAACAGAAGAGAAACCCCAATTTTAATAAAATGAGAAAGTAATGAGGGATGAAGACTTATGAATACAACAAACACTACTGATGAAGTAAAAAGGACAATGAGTTGTTAGTAGCTAAACAAATGATAGGGTTTCAGTATTAGCTTGTGTTAAAGGCTTGATTCTTAGGGTGTTAGGACTGGGAAGTGGGGCCTACTGCAAAGTCCTTAGGTCCCTGGACATATTTCTTCAAAAGGCAGCTCTCATGTGCCCTCATGAGGCTGTGATAAAAGGCTCATCTGGGCCAACCACTGTCTCTGCCTTCTGGCTCTCCATGGGATTCTGCCCCTGCACATCACTACCCACCATCTGCATCAGGGGCCAAACCTATATGCCTGTTGAACCTCCAAAAGGGTAAATTTAATATATTTTTCTTTATAAGGACAGTTGTCTAAGCTATTTCATCATAATAATGAAAAATTGTCAATCACCCAAAATTAGGATGAAGAGAGATTTCTGTCTTTTCGAGTAACCACCCACATGAAATTGAAAGGTAAGGTGAAGGCATGAATGGAGTGAATTGTATTGGACTGAGAAGGTAATCAGAGATGCCTGGAGCCTGGTCTCTACGTAAGCCTCTAAGGCCTGCAGCTCTGGTCTACTATTGCAGACTTACATGCTGACTCCTCAGCCGGCATTACAGATGGCTAATAGTAGGCACAGAAGCTGGCTAGTGACAGGTTATTTACTACAAAAAGTTGAGTTAAATCAATCAGATTCTCTGTGTTAGGAGTACAAACTAAAAAACGTGGAAAGAATGGGCTGGTTAGTGATGGACACTCAGATGACAGGGTATGATATGAAAAGAACGGATCATGTCACAGTGGTGAGCAAAGCTGAAAGTTAGAGAAAACAAAGGCCACGAGTGGTTAAAGGAAGTAAATGTAAGCAAGCACATGGAAAAGCTAGTCTTTAGAGCAAAGTCGGGAACCTCCAGGCAGTGGGCCACATAGAGGCCTGCTAAATAACTCAGTCTGGTTCTGTCAAGGCAACCTCAGGTAGCACTCAAAATTCAGGCTAATTTTCTAAGTTGTATTTACTTATTTAAAAGTCAGAGTTACAGTGATGGAAGAAGGGAGGGAGGGAGGGAGAGAGAGATGGGAAGAGAGTGGGAATAAGAGAGAGCAAGTGAGAGAGAGATCTGTCCACAGGTTTGCTAGGACAGGCCAAAGCCAGGAGCAAAGAGCTTCCTGCAGGTCTCCCATGTGGGTGGCAGGGGTTCAAGCGCGTGGTCCATCTTCTACTACTTTTCCCAGCCATTAGCAGGGAGGTTGACTGGAAGGAGAACAGGTGGTACTTTAATTGGTAACCATATAAAGTGCTGGTATTGTAGGTGTAGCTTCACCAGCTATGCCATGATGCTGGCTATCAGCAGGCTGATTTTTTAAGTTAATAGTTTTGTATGGCTTGTGAATGATGTTATAAATATTCAAGTAACTCTTGGCAGCAGAAAAATTCCTCACACCAATTAGAAGCATCAGAAGACTGAGGTATGTAGCCCAAAGTAGAAACTGCAGGAGAGACCACGTTCTTTAAGTGGAGAAAGGGACAGTACAGCCTTCACACTGATAGTCTTACCTTTATGGTCTATTGGCATCCTTTAATTAATGCTGCTTTGTCCTCAGCATGATTGGGCTTTTCACTCCTTATATTTCAAAAGCAAACATTAAGACAGACTAACAACAAGATCATGGAACAGGAAAAGGGAAAAAGTAGAGAAGCTTGGTTTCAAATGGGAATAGAAATCAGATGTTTACTGATCTTGGAAAAGGAAGCAAGGGCAGGCATCAACACAGGATTTGAGAGAAAATTCATATCCTCACCCCAACCTCCTGCAATTGTATGTAAAGTTAAAATGAAACAAATTAAGCACGCACTTGAAGAAGCTGAAAATATATGGAACAAGGTCAAAGAACCAAAGAGGAAAAACAATAGTAAACATAAAGACAGTATGGCCATAGCAACATTAGCCCGAACCAGAATAAGACGCAAGAAATAAGAATCCTAAAGCAAAAGCTGATTGTTTGAAAGGATTAATAACATAAGCAGACTTCTGTGAAGACTGAAAAAGGACAAGAGAGAAAGTACAAATAAATTCCAAAAAGAAAAAGGGGTGGATAACTATTGGACTCCACAGGAATAAAGAAATGTAAGATGGTCATTACGAGCATATTAAAATATATATTAATTATATTATATATATTAAAATATTAGAAAACACAGATGAAGTGGATAAATTCTCAGAAAAATGTTAACTATCAAAGATGTTACAAGAAGAACTAGAGAACTTGAATAAATAAGACAAATTGAAGAGCATTTAAGACTAGCCATCTCAAGAAACAGCTGGATCAAACGGTTTTGACTGTGGGTTTAAGCAAATTTTCAAAGTACAGTTAATTCCTGTCTCAAAAGATTATTTCAAAAGATTATTTTATAGAATATATAAAGAGTAAAAGCCTTTCAAGTTGATTTTAAAACTAAGATGTAAAAATGCACTAGTTATTTTAACATCTAACATTTGGAGATTCCTAGCAAAGGGCAGTAAAAAGTATGGCATAAAAGACAGCAATAAACGGATACTACCTAAATGTTCATTTTAAAAAGCATAAACTTTTCCTTTAAATTCAAAATTGCCATGTATGTTTTAATTCCCAACGTCTTTTGTCCCCGATTTGCAAAGCTCTGCTCTCTTGCAGAGAGTCCTGTGTCACTAATGCTGATCCCGCAGAGTGTGAGGGCTGAAGTGAACACCAGGTCTGTAGTCCGCCCGAGAGGACTCCAAACTTTACTGCTGTTACTTCTACTAGCGAGAACAGAGGAGTAAGGTACTGCTTCGTCTATTTCAGACGTGGATTCAGAGGTAATTTATTTCTTCACATTACTGTCTAAGGGGGTTGAAGAAGTGATTTTGAACCCATGGAAAACAAATTACTGAATATAAATTCAAAAGATTACATGTGAATACTTTCCCACAGGGGTGCAAGCTTCCCAATCCCCCCACCCCCGTTTACTCAGAAATTCTCACAGTAGTGAGAGCTGAATAAATTTTTTTTTAAATTTATTTTTATTGCAAAGTCAGAGAGAGAGGAGGAGAGACAAAGGGAAAGATCTTCCCACCCAATGATTCACTCCCCAAGCGGCTGCAATGGCTGGAGCTGAGTGAATCCCAAACCAGGAGCCAGGAGCTTCCTCTGGGTCTCCCACGTGGGTGCAGGGTCCCAAGCTTTGGGCCGTCCTCGACTGCTTTCCCAGGCCACAAGCAGGGAGCTGGATGGGAAGCAGGGATGCTGGGATTAGAACAGGTGTCCATATGGGATCCTAGTGCATGCAAGACGAGGATTTTAGCTGCTAGGCTATCGCTCTGGGCCCCAAGAGCTAACTAATTTGTTTGAAGTCTTTATCTTTAGTTTTTTTTTTTTGGGTTCTGAATAACAAAAACAACAAAATACCCAAAATCCCGTGGCCTATAGTGTTTCTGGAACTAACTCAATTCCCAAAATGCAAAAAAGAATGAACTGTAAATACTAGCAGAGAATTACAGGTTGTATTTAAGAGGCTGAAGTACAAAGCATTTTTTGTTTTGAACTTCTCCAAATTGTGATTATGTTGAACAAAGGAATAAAAGTGAATCTTTCAGTGTAACCATTATCATGTAAGTTAATATTGAACTAAAATATTTATCTGCATTCATTAGGAGATCATTTCTAAACTCAGTGTAATAGGAAAGAGTGGGTCAGAGTTTATGAATGCTGTCTATATGAAGGGCTAGAGAAGACAAATCCTGGCGGCCACATGCTGCAGAGGAAGGAGAGAAGGTTCTTAATGAAACCAGTGAGGAAGACCCTTAGCCACAGAGCCAGGGCTAAGGCTGTTAAACTGAAACCAAGGCCTAGAAGAACCATAGACAAAATACCTCTCAGCTATAATCTGAAGCAAAAACCACACCAAGGGAGGCAAGGACAGAACTCCTACCACACCCAGTCTATTGCATACAGCAGTGATGTCTCACTGTCGAGTGCTTAACGACTTCCAGGATGGCTTCTTAAAGTGCAGAATCCTAGGCCATAGTGAAGAAATTGTAGCTATGAAGATCTGAGGTAGTACTTAGGCATCTATATTTTAAACAAGTATTTTCAGGTAATTTTGATGTAAGTGGAAGTTTAGATAGAACACACTGAAAAGCACGGGTCTATAGTGGAGTCTCTTGGCAGTTTCCCAGTTAACTGTGTTAACAAAAACTCATCTCAAATCGCATAATGAAGCTTTTGCATTTAGACTCATGCTGTAGAATTGCATCTTCTCCACATTGTTATTACAGATATAACTATGGCAATAAAAGCACGTGACATATTCTCTGAAAAACCTATTCTAATATGACGTTTGTCTACTTTATTAGAAAAAGGCATTTAACATTCAGGAAAAAAATAAGTACTTCCCTGTTTGTGAAAAACAAAAATAAAATAAATTCGCATAATAAACCACACAAAACTAAATGCCCCATTTGTTTGCTTTTCAGTAACTCTGTAATAGAGAAAGAGAAAAAAAGGGGCTATCTAAATGTGAAGGCCTATATGAGCACTCTTTTACAGAATCCATGTTATATATCTATATCCTTTGAGAAAACATGCAAGACCTAAGACAAGGAATATTATCTCTTCCTAGAGCAATATTTATAAAAATTCACTTTTATCTGATAACTTTATCAATACATCTTTTAATTGTCAGGCTTTTAAGCTTTGATAGAATATTGAATAATTGAAGAAATATGTTTATTATAAAAATTCATGGAATCTTGATTCTTACTAAATAATTTCCAAAATTAAAGATGAATATATGTATATTAGTTGATAATGCTCTCTGCTGATAAGAAGCTCATTACTTGTTTTATATGACCTCCAAAATATATTACTTGAGAAACACATAATATTGAGAGAAAAACATTATAAAGTGTAATTTTACATTTGGGCAGGAAAAAAGATTTAAACAGCATATATTACATGAAACTATCGATATTTGTTTAAAGCTCCAGAATTCAATGCAAAGAAGTATTAAGTCACAGAATAATTTTGTATGGAAAAAGCATGAAAATGTCAGAAATACAGCTAGGCTGCAAATGAAACTTGCAAATGTTTTTGTTTCTGTGCCAGAATATAAATTCATGTAATGAAACTATTTTTTTTCAGATATGGACTTTTCCCTAGTATGTGCTTTTCTCTAAAATTGCTTTCTAAAACCTAAAAAATAATCAACATTTTTAAGCCCACTGTACAAGAAAAAAAAGGGACATATAACTTGAGAGATTAAATAAAATGTTCAGAAACTTCAGTATAATTCTTTCTCTTATCTGTTTCATTACCGGGATTGTTAAAAAGCTTTAGGAGTTTCAGTACACTAATTTGAAATGTAGACTTTTCAAATTTATGCTGAGTGATTTGTTAATGTGCCTTGTAAAGGATATAGCCATTCTTATCCTATATTGGCATTTTAATTGCTTTTGCTGGAGAAATATAAAAATAAATTCCAAAAGAGATTAGTATTAAGAATTTCTGCACACCAAAAAAGGGTGGGTGGGGGTACCTGCTCTATTTTAAACTTTTTAATTAAAAAAAAAATTAGTGTCACAGACCAAAATGAATTCTCCCCAAATTCTCCCTCAAGATGACTGTATTTGGAGACAGGCTCTGCTAAAAGGACAGGAAGGCTAACTGGACGGCTAAGGGTAGAGTGATAGATTCCTGACTTGGCTATCTTGATAAAAACAAGAGGAAACAACACAGCTTCCCACAGAGACAGGCTGAGGGAGACTTAGGGTTAAAATGGCGTACCATTTGCACATACCACACATATATCCTCCCTTTGAATTAGATTATCTCTGTAACTATTTTTAAAGATTTATTTATTTATTTTTTAAATTGGAAAGTCTGATTTGCAGAGAGAAGTAGAAACAGAGAGAAAGATCTTCTATCCACCGGTTCAGTCTCCATCTTATTGCAAGGGCCAGAGCTGAGCAGATCCAAAGCTGGGAGCCCAGAGCTTATTCTGGGTCTCCTATGTGGATGCAGAATTCCAAGGCTTTGGGCCAACCTCTACTGCTTTTTCAGGCCACAAGCAGGGAGCTGGAAGGGAAGTGGGGCAGCTAGGACACAAACTGGCATCCATATGGGATACCAGCACAGGCAAGGTGAGAACTTCAGCCACCAGGCTATTGCACTGGGCCCCTCTGTATTTCTTATAAATCTTAACACAACTGTTGTGTTAGAATCATTACACTGGGTATTAAGGAGTAATAGCAACAACAACAACAATGGCAACAGAAAAGCCTGTGGCTGTTTACTGCAGTGCAGTTTTTTTCCCTTAAGTATTTCCAACCTGTTGTCAGTTCAACTGGTAAGTGCAAAAGTCATGGATCTGGAGGGCTGATGGTGCAGTTACATCATTTATGTAATAAGTACATAACATGTATGCCATGCATAAATAACATTAATGCTCACAAACCTATGGTAGCTGCAAGATTTCCTCCACCATTTCTATACTTCCACTCTACAGCTGTATAACACATCTTGCTATCTGATACAACAAACACATCCAAGTTACTGTTGTTAAGTAGTATCTGGGCTACTCGTGGATTTCAGCTATTCCAGTGGAGCTCTAAGTCAGGGGGCTCACAAATCCTGACAAGTCGCACATTCTCCATTCACATCTTTAATGGTGTTGAATAAAGTTTAGGGGTTTTCCACAGGGATCTTGCCCAATTCTGTTGCTTTAATTCTATGTATGTTAAATCTTGGTGGCTATAGTGAATAGCTATCTTTTCTAAACTTTTTCTCTAAATTAAAAATTAAACTTCTGTAGGCACTGGCACAGCTGTGCAATGGGTAAAGCTGCTACTTGGGATGGCCACATCTCACCTCTGAGTGCCAGCTCAAGTCCCAGCTCCTTCTTTCTGATCCAGCTTCCCACTATGACATGCCTCTCTCGATGTGCCTCTATCAAATAAGTAAATACAAAACTTTGTATATTGATTTTATAATCAATCACCTTCCTAAGTTGTATTTCCTAAAATTGGCCTATAAATTAGTTCTCTGAATCAAACAGTCATGCCATATATAAATGAAAATCATTTTATATATTCCTTTATTACGCATATCCATTTTTTAATTTATTTTCCATTCTTGAACTGACACTGTTAAAATTCATTCAGTATTTCATGGGAAAAAGATATCAGTTGCATGTTCTTTATTTATTATCACAAACATGAAATCTCTTAATTAAATTACATACACATAAAATTAGATATTCTATGAGTAGTTATTCTTGCACAGAAGCACACATATACACAAAAAAGCCTGGAACAATACACACAAATTGCTAAAGGGTAAGAACGCCTCTAGGAAAGTATGATGGAGAGGCAAAGGGCAAGGAAAACCTCAGCTTTAACTACATTTTAAAAATAAGATTCATTTTGTTTTAAAAGCAAAATGACAGAGACATTTTTTCCACCAAAATTACCTATAGTAGCCAGGGTTATGCCAGGCCAAAGGCAGGAATCAGAAAATCTAACCAGCTTTCCCAGAGGATGGCAGGAACCCAGTACGTAGGCCACCATTCACTGGGTCATACGGTCAAGTTAGCAGTAAGCTGGAATGGAAGTGGAGTTGCTAAGTACTACAGTCTTGGATCCAAGGATCCCAAACAGCAGCTTAATAAATTGTGTCTCTGAGTCTCCTATCTTTTGCATATTTTTATTTTTTTGTAAGGAATGCATTTGTTTTCCTCACATAATTTCCCAAACAGATCTAACCTAACAATATTACTTTAACAGAACATGGCATATTGTTTTAGATTTTAAATTTGTATAGTGTAGAATTTTACAGTACAGTAAAATTATATTATGAAATGTTCATCTCATTAATTTTCCTTATTCTGCTTCACTGAATAAAAATAATGCAAAAACACATTAGGGCTTTGAGCGAACAAAACAAGAGTTTAATATTAACCTTTACAACGTAAGATAGGAATTTGGCGTATGTTATGATAGTTCCTGGCATGCCCATATCCTACATCAGGGTACCTGGCTTTGGATCCTGGTTCACTCCTGCCTCCAGCACCCTGCTAAAGCAGACCCTCTCTAGCAGGCAACAGTAATGGCTCAAGCAGTTGGAGTCTTGCCACCCACATGGCAGAACTCAACTGTGTTTCTGGGTCCTTGTTTCAGCTCAGCCTGGGCCCAGATATTGTATATGTTTGGGGAGTTACTAGTGGTTGAGAACTCTAGCACTGTGTGTCTCTGTCACATTTATTTGAATTTATTATATATTAATATATTATATGTTGAATTATCACACTGTATTTAATATACTACTGTATTAATATATTATACATATATTACTGTATTAATGTGTTATGTTGTATTACTATATCAATATATATTGTATTAATATATTATATGCTGTGTATATTCTGGAGTCCCTTGGGATTACATGTTGATATATTAACATATAAAAATGTTCCCGATTAATGACTTGTTTATTTGGTGCCAAATAAGTGACACAGTTAGTTAAGTCATCACCAGCAGTACTCATCCTGTATGGGCATTGGTTTGTGTCCCAGCTGCTCTATTTTCTATTAATTTATATTCAAGGCTGCAATGACCGACCAAAGACAGGAGATTCTCACAGACAAAGTGCTTGGACCGTCCTCCAATACGTTCCCAGATCATTAGTAGGGAGCAAGATTGGAAGTGCAGCAGCTAGGACTTGAACTGGCGCTCATATGGGATGCTGGAACTACAGGTCATGGCTTAATCTGGCAGATCATAGCATAGGCCCATACTCTTCATCAAGTCATTTTAAAAGTTCTTTTTTAAATGTAATTTTATTTATTTTATAATACAGTTTAATAGGCACCGGAGTCTCCATTTCCCCAAGCTCCTCCCCTCCCCATCATTTCCCCTTCCAGTCTTACAATGGGTGTTTTTCGTGAGTTTTCTCATGTTTATCATGTTGCCTCTGAGGTTTCTCCCAATAATATGGGAGATTTATCAGCTGTTTCTCTGAGTCCATCCCTGCATTGTATGCACAGGGACACACCTCTCTCTGTTTCCATCTATGAACCTATTTATTTCCACAATACTTCCACTATGCATCCCTTATGTATAGTCTACCATGGGAAGAAAACTAGTTAATCTTCATCCCCATGAAATTAATGTACTTGTAACAAAGGTATCAATGTGACATGAGGACGGTGAAAGAGTGTCCAATATCTTCCTTTATGACTAAGTGCCAGCTTGTATCTTGCGCATTTGTAATGAAAGCACAATAAGAACTAGACTATCATTACTTATGGCCAGCAGCAATAACAGTGCTAAGAGGGACACTGACTATCTCAGCTGACTATAAGCAATCAGTCCCATACGGGTGATTGATTCACAGGTTATATCACAAGAAAGGTACAAATAATTAGGAGGTGTGGTAGGGTTAAATTTACAGGTAAAATCCTTAGATCTAACAACATATTATCTTATATTAGAGCAAACATATGATAACTGACCTTTGGGGATTGGCCCATCTCCCTAAGGGTAATGGTCTCCAGTTTGGCCTGTTTGGCCACAAACAATTGTATTTCTTTTTTTTTTTTTTTTTAATAACTGAGTAGTATTCCATAGAGTAGATGAACCACAGTTTCTTTATCCAGTCCTCTGTTGATGTGCATTTAGGGTGCTTCCATGTTTTTATGATTATTGATTGTGCTGCAATGAACATAGGTGTGTACCTTACTTTCTTACATAACAAGTCTTTTGGATAAATTCCTAGGAGTTGTTTTGCTGGGTCATATGGTATGTGGGTTTTTCAGTTGGTTAAGTATTCTCCCTACTGATTTCCATAGTGGTTGCACCAGCCTGCAATCCCACCAAGCAGTGGAGTAGGGTTCCTTTTTCCCTGCAACCTTGCCAGCAAGTGTTGTTGGTAGTTGTTGGTATATGTGGTCATTCTTACTGGAGGTAAGTGGGACCTCAGTGTTGTCTTTATTTGAATTTCCCTTCATGTCAGGGAGCTTGAGCATTTTTTCATATGCCTGTAGGCCATTTGGATTTTTTCCTTTGAAAACTGCCCATTTACCTTGCCCAGTTCGTGACTGGTTTGTTTCATTGTTATGGTTGTTCTGGAGTGCTGTGTATATTCTGGAGATTAGCCACTTGTTTCCTGTAGAGTGTGAAAAGATTTTCTCCCATTCTGTTGGTTGCTTTTTTACTTTGTCGATTGTTTCCTTTGCTGTGCAGAAACTTCCTTTGCTCGGAAGTCCCATTTGTTTATTTTGTCTAGACTTCCTTTGCTTTTGGTGATTTTTCTGGGAAGTCAGTGCCTATACCTATATCTTGCAGAGTATGTCCAACTTTTCCTCATAGAGGTCTTCTACATCTTTATGTTTTATATATTTATGTTTATATTTTATGTTCTTCTCTGTTGCTTTGAAAGGTACCATGCTGGTTAGTTAGTTCTTTTTTAGCATTGAAGTTGTGTACTCTATGGCTGTAGATTTCTGTTCCTGCCACTTTACCAAACTCTCATAAAAGTTCTAGCAGTCTCTTTATTGGGTCTCTTGGTTCTACATTTAGAATCGTGTCATATGCAAATAGAGATAGCTTGACTTCCTTTTATTTCAATTTGAATCCCTTTCATTTTTTTTTTCTTGTCTTATAGCATTTATGAGTATTTCCAGTATACTATGTTGAATAGTGATGGTGATAGTGGATATCCTTGTCTGGTTCCAGATCTTAGTGGGAAGCCTTCTAATCTTTCCCCATTCAGTATCATGCTGGCATTGGGGTTTTCATATATTTCTTTGATTATGTTATGGCTTGTTCCTTCTACTCCTATCTTATTTAGAGTTTTTAGCATTAAGTGATGTTGGATTTTATCAAAAGCTTTTTCTGCATCTATTGAAGCTATCATATGATTCTTATTCTTCAATTTTTTTATGTGATGTATCATGTTTGTCGATTTCCCAATATAAAACCATCCCTGCATCCAGGAACGAATCCAACCAGGTCCGGATGAATAATCTGATGCATTTTTGTGTTCTGTTGGCTAGCATTTTGTTGAGGATCTTAGTGTCGACATATAGGGTTATCAGTTTGTAGTTTCATTTTTCCGTTGGTTCTTTGTGTTAAGGTGATACAGGCCTCATAGAACGAGTTTAGAAGCATTGTCTCCCTTTCTACTGTTTCGAAGTTTATGGAGGATTGGGGTCAGCTCTGGAATGCTTTGTAGAATTCAGGAATGAAACCATCTTGACCGAGTCCCTGCTTACCCTGGATGGTGTCTGCCTTCACCCTCTCAGGCTGTGGATTACAGTCTTGAGTGTCCTTCGCGGCTTTTTCTCTCTCACGTGGTGCCTGCTTTGGTCCTGCCGACTCCAGGGAGTCTCCAAACCTTTTCCAGAAATTCTCTTTCTCTTGCTCTCTGCTCCACTGATGTCCCTTTCTCTTCGCACTGTTACATCTTCCTCCACAGTATCCCCTCTTCATCATGTTATGGACACGTCTCTCCTACTTCAATTTTGCTAAGTTTTTGTTTTCTTTACACCTTTAACCTCCCATACACACTCCTCCCCTCTCTTTTCTTCAGTATGTTATTATGCTGAATAACAGGAGCTGTCATCACCACAGCCACTCCCACATGTGTGCTAGTTCCAGTCCCAGCTGCTTGCTTTTGGTACAGCTCCCTGCAAATGCACCTGGGAAGATAATTCAGGTACTTGGGCCTTTGCAGCCATGTGGGAGACCTGGAAGAAGGTTCTGGATTCTGGCTTTGGTCTGGCTCAAGACAGGCTGTTGTGAATTTGGGGGGCGATGCAGTGGATGGAAAATCTCTGTCTGCCTATCCCTCACTCTCTGTCATTCTATAACTCTCTGTAACTTATAAAGCTAAAAAGATTTTTTTTAAAAAATAAGAACATCCTAAAAAAACAGATTTTCCGGAATCCTCAACAACCTCTAGTGATAAACTATATTTTAGATGTCCTATTTGGTCATAATATAATTCCCTTTTTCTTTTTAAATACATTGTTGTATTTTGCTTGTTAATTCTTAGTTTAGTACTGTGTGTTAATGTTCATGAGTAAAATTTATTGTATTTTTAATTTCTCTTGCTTTCTGTCTGGTCTGGATATTGAGAATGTAACATAGATACACAGGAGTTTGGAAACATTTTCTCTTGTTCTATTTTCCAGAAGTATATGTAGGTACAAAATGGCCTTTACTTGAAAGATGAGAGGTTAGCTCTACCTGCTGCATATTATTTTTGTGTTTTTTTTCCTCCTTTTTTAAAATGAGAAGTTGTAAGTTAAATATTGGATGTTTTAGTCATGCTAGTAACTATTTTGGCCCTCAGTATTTGCTTGAATCATTTCTGCTATGCTTAGAAGTTGGTCCATTTCAGCTAACATTACACAATTAAGTGATATAAAGCTGTCCATAGTAACTTCTCTATTTGAAATCTCCACCTGACCTTTAGGCAGGAAACGATTTGATTCACCTTTACTCATGACTTTATTTATTTTTGCATTTTTTCTTCAATTATTAATGGATAAAACTTTCAAAGATTTATATGCATTTATAGATCTTTAAAGAACTAATTTCAGGTTTTGCTTATCTCACTTGTTGAAATATATGTTTCATTCATTACTGTTCTTTATGATCTTATCTTTTAAAAAACTGCTGTTGATTTTTAAAATAATTACTTTGATAGTCTAGGTTATTTAGTTTTAGTCTCTTTTTCCCAAATATAAGCAGTAAAGCTGGAGCATCCCATACATTTTATATTTTCAATTTTTTTAAAGTAAATCTATGGCAAAAAATCTTTATGAAAATCACTAGAAAAGAATGCATAATCTCATTTATGGGTATACAAATAAATGTTAAAATGTATTGATACAGAATTTGTCAATATCCTTCTTTATGTTTTTTGAATATTTTGAGGCCACATTAAGGGTATAACATTTAATGTTGTTTTATCCTTCTAGTAAGTTGAAACTTAAATTTAAGCAGCAACCTTTTTTTTCCTCTAATCTTGCTTATTACTAAAATTGATGTCCTAGATTTTATTTTTTGTCTTTTGTAACTTTTTCCTAACCTTTCATTTTCAACTGATTCATAGCTCTGTGTTTCAGAGTAATACTGATTATAATTGCTAACGAATTTGAACGTATTTCAAGCATTTTTAACTCCTTGCTTTCTATTTTATCCCACTTTTCTATGCTTAAAGAAACTGTGCTGGTAGACAGGAGAGCAGGCAATGTTGTAACAGAGTAGATAAAGCTGCTGGGGTGCAGTGGACAGCCTGAGTGCTTGGGCCTCTGCCTGCCATATGGCAGATGCAGATGGAATTTCTGGCTTTTGGCTTTAGGCTAGGCCAAGCCTGGCTGTTACAGGTATTGGGGGAGTAAGCTGATGGCCAGAAAATATTTGTCTCACTTTTACTGCTTTTCAAATAAATAATGAACACTTAAAAAAAAACTTCTTTGCTATCTTGAAACTGGTAAAAATTGCTATTATTTATCTGAAGCATCTCCTTTTCTTTCTTTTTTTCAACAACCCACTATGGCGGGTACATTGGAAATTTTATAATGCGTACTTTTGACCCCTGCTGTATTCTTCCTTTGGTTCTCATACTATTCTTGTGTAATCTGTCAGCCTCAGAAAATAGACAAACAATACCAATATTAACAGTAATAGCAGTAATAGTAATGGCATTTTATATAATTCTTCTTGCAAACACAGTTGCCGAACTTGTATTTACTACCTCAAGACTTTCCTTTTGGAATATTTCTTGAAAATGTTTTCTTAATCACCTCCTTTTACAAAGTTTTAGTTATAACTGTTGGTGGTAAACTCTGCAGTTAAAATTCTTTTCACCCTTGGCTTGAAAGAAAGTTTGCCTAGCCAATCAATTTCAGGTTGATATACAACCTGTCTTAATGGTCTGAAAATATTCTCACCCCCCCAGCCTCCATTGTTGCTATTAAGAAATCTGTCCATTTCATTGCTTTATTTCAGGATATAGTTTTACTCCTACAGCTCCTTCAGTATCTTGACTTTCATGGTTTGCATTTTCCACATTATCTTAAGGTATAGATTTGTTTTTTATTCCTCTAACTTGTTAGATACTGTTTTTTCACTATCTCTGTACTTTCATTATTTACAATTTCTTGGTAATTACTACTCAGTGGTTCTTTGTAAGTCTTTGTCCTCAGAATTTCACATTTGGATGTACAATGTCTACTTCTGTCATTTTTTTTTACACTGTTTTGGTTTCTTAAACATCTTTCAATTCACTAAGCCCCCCTTCAGTAGTATCTAAACTGTTGGATATTTCATTTTATCAATAGTCACTGATTCTTAAAGCCCCCATTTTCATTTGTTAATTGTGTGCTATATTTTACATGGGGATGTAAATGTAAAGTCTGCAAATGCCTGGCTCTACTGACAAATTTAGTATTCAATTTTTTCAATTTAAAGACACTGGTAGAGATGAAAAGGAAGGACTGACTACTCTAAACTTAGGGATAGGAATAGGGTAATTCTGGAAGGTAGTATCTTGGGAAGGGGGAGCAGCTTTTTGAAAATTCTTGTCTTTGTAGAGGTGACAGCATCTTGCTTAATCCAAAATGGACTAAAACAGCAATTCAGTGGCTTTAGGCTTGTAGGCTCCAACCAAAGAATGTTACTAGCTTTTGAGCTCTGGATTTTGTTTCTTTATCCCTTTTGCTTGTCCTGATACTTTCGGACTCTTAGATTTCTATTCCTTTCTAGTAATTTTTGTTGTGGACCTGGCGCCATGGCTCAGTGGCTAAATTCCTCACCCTGATTCACCAGGATCCCATATGGGTGCCAGTTCATGTTCCAGTTAACCTGCTTCACATCCAGGTCTCTGCTTGTGACCTGGGAAAGCAGTGTAGGATGGCCCAAACCCTTAGGAATCTGTACTCACGTGGGAGACACGGAAGAAGGTCCTGTTTTTTAGCTACGAATCAGCTCAGCAATGGCCACTGTGGCCATTTCGGGAATAAACCAGTAGAGCCAGTAGATGGAAGATCTTTCTCTGTTACTCCTTCTCTCTGTAAATCTGACTTTCCAATAAAAGCAAATACATCTTTAAAAACAAATATTTGTTGTCAACTACCTGTATTAAATACCCTTTTTTTTTAAAAGATTTATTTTTATTATTTTTTTTATTGAAAAGGCGGATATATACAGAGAGGAGAGACAGAGAGGAAGATCTTCCATCCGATGATTCACTCCCCAAGTGAGCGCAACAGGCCAATACTATGCCGATCCGAAGCCAGGAGCCTCTTCTGGGTCTCCCACACAGGTTCAGGGTCCCAAAGCTTTGGGCCGTCCTCCACTGCTTTCCCGGGCCACAGGCAGGGAGCTGGAAGGGAAGCGGGACTGCCGGGATAGAACCGGCGCCCATATGGGATCCCGGGTGTGCAAGGCGAGGATCTTAACCACTGTGCCACCGCGCCGGGCCCTAAATACTCTTTTTAAAAAATAACCAGAGTAGGTTGAGTTCAGGTGAGGAATGAATCTTGAGGGACACCCAATGCCAGGGCCACTTTACTTGCAAGTAAGCAAGGGGACTGAGACCTGAAGATCATTATGGGTCAGACTGATGCACCAGCCCACATGGGAGTTCTAGGTTGGGTCTGTTAGCATGGAACATGGCTGACCACCACACACCTGTGCACATGCAAGCTATGGCTGGGGGCCTGCCTGGTAGAACTGGGTTGGGATTAGGGAATGGGTCACAATAGACTTGGCCATGACACCAAGCAGCACACAAGAGAACCAGGTCTGGGGGTAGAATCTGTGGAGGACATTTGGGTCCAATGCTATAGAATTTCACGACCTGCTGGTTAGCTTGAGAGTTGGGATGATGGGCTAAGCTAGGCATGATGATGAACTCACTGATTTGCTCAACAGTACTGGGGCTGGGAACAAGTTGACCAGGTCCAGGCTGTAGCACCTGCATGAACACCCTAAAATAGGATGTGGGGGCAGGTCAGGCCACAACATCCACCAGCTCATAAGAAGGCCGGGACAGAGAGGGCAGGCCATTCTGGGTAAGGGCCTAGCAAACACTGGCATGCGTGAGATCTGGGTCTGGGAGTGAGGGTTGGTTTTAGAAGGGTGCAGACCAGGCAGGGCCAAGCACTGGACTGTGCCAGACCCTGCATTGGCATGCACACACAAGATACGACTGTGGAATGCATGTGTCAGAGCTGGGCCTCCTCAGGGGCTTAGACAGAGTAGTGGATAGCACATTCAGAAGCAGTACACTAACCTGCTGAGGACACCAGGTACCATAACAGAGGATGGAGGACAGAACAAATTGACCAACTACCTCAGCCAAGAGTTGGCAGTGAATACCTGGGCAAATGGAGACTCTAAGGTAGACTATGCCAGCCAGTGGAGCCTGGAGAGATTTCATCGTTACTGGAGTGGCAAGAGTGGCAGCAATACAGAGCTGTTGAACTATCAAAATCCCTTGAATAGGACCCTCGAAGCATGTCCCACCCTGGGGACCCTGGGATGGTTGGGAAGCTGGGTGTGTGACTTCTCCCCATATCTCTCCCCTCTCCCCAGATACAGGAAGGAAAAAAGAGAATGTGCAAACAATGATCCCCACTCATTTTCCTCTAGCCCTTGACCCTTAGCATCCTAATCAAATATCAAAAACAAAATTATCAAAAACAAAATTTATACAATTAAAGCTAAATAAATAAAAGAGAAAAATAGCACTTTTTATTTTCTTGACTACAAATAAATAAATTTATCCACTAAGAATTAGTCTTCCAATTCCACAATTACATCTTCTACTTTTGTATGTACATTTTTAAACATGCCACATTTATACATTTTATGTAAGTTAATTCTAATGTCCTGAGTTCTGAATCTGTAATTTATCATTTTCATTCTGAATCATGGTAGCTAACATGTTTTTGATCTTTGTGACTGTCTGATATAATCTGTAAACGAAACCAAACCATATCAAATCCACATAGAGGCTTAAAGTCAAAGTTTTTTTTTTCTAGTGCTTCATTTTGCTATTGGCTTTTAAATTTTTTTTCTTTTTAAAGATTTATTTATTTTTATTGAAAAGGCAGATATACAGAGAGGAGGAGAGACAGAGAGGAAGATCTTCCATCCCATGGTTCACTCCTCAAGAGGCCACAACGGCCAGAGCTGAGCCAATCTGAAGCCAGGAACGTCTCCCGGGTCTCCCACATGGGTGCAGAGCCCCAAAGCTTTAGGCCATTCCTGACTGCTTTCCCAGGCCACAAGCAGGGAGCTGGATGGAAAATGGAGCCACTAGGATTAGAACCAGCGCCCATATGGGATCCCAGTGCGTTCAAGGAGAGGACTTTAACTGCTACGCTATCATGCCAGGCCCTGCTATTGGCTTTTTAGATCACCTCACCTGCAGGATGGATGTCTCAGTGATTTTCTACTTGAAAAAAAAAATCTATCTTTGTAGTATTACAATGTTTTAAAAATAAGCAACATGATTTTTATAATAAAAATCCTATTCTAAAATATTTAATACAGTAATAGACAATAGAAAGACTGTATGATGAAATTTTCTTTCTAAATAACTCCTTTAATTTTAATAAAGACTAAATTGTTAATATCAACTTCTTAGGCTTAATTATAAAATCTTCAAGTGATGTAGTTCAGACATTTCAAACTCCATCCACTTGGTGCAATTACATGTGAAATTTAAATTGGACATCATTAAAGATGGGAAAATTTAAGCCACAAAATTTAGTTTTCAAATAAGTCAACAGAAAACCATTGACTTATTTTTGCAATCACCTCATCAGAAATTTGTAAATAAATTTTTCTACTTATGCTACTTAAATTTATCTAAATGGTGTCAGAATTTACTTGAATTTAAATTAGAATAATATTGGATGTAATGGAGATACATTAAAACCAGAGTGAATAGTTTATTAAATGTATTGATCAGATTTAGTGATTAGTTATAGGAAAAAAATGAAACAAACTTGTTTTTCTGTCTTCTCTCTAGAAAATTATTCAGTATTTCTGGTATTGAAAAAGTTCTAACAAAGCTGATGAGCTATTTATCATATGAAATAAAAACTGAAAGAGCCCTAAAAGAAGCAGATTTATTTATTTTACTTAAAAGCAAGAGGAAAAAATTCAATCATGCACTCACTCTTGTAAAACCATAACTTACTAGGCAGTAACAGAATCGCCTAAAGTAAATATGATTAATCCTCTTCAATTTTGCAAAGGCATACTCTAAAACTCTTAAAACAGTTTAGCAGTTTTGGAGGTTAATGTAAAAAAGTAGTAGTACAATTCAGGTCAACCTGGAAATTTATCAGGAGACAATTGTCATTAAAATTATTTTTCCACTACTTCAACTTTGCTTAGACTAGCTAAGAACTGACATGCAAAATCATTTTACTTACATATGCTATCTTTTTAAAACTGGTGAAATATATTCAAATTAATGAATATTGCAGAATGTATCAAAAGAAAAAGGCAATTTATATGGCTTATCTACAATTTCCTGCATACACTCTGAATTACAAAAGGAAATACAGAAGGTTATTTAAGAAGAGTTCCCAGGCTCAATTTCAATTCTGGACTACATAATAAGCTAATTTCTGTACAGAGGAATATCCTTTTCAGTAAAATTAGTGTAATGATGAAATGGAACTTCTGTTTCCTTTATTCCCATTATTAACCTTAAGAAATATATGGTCACTCAATTCACCACATTTCAGAAGGACAAAGTAAAAACTAACTCTTTTCCCCTTCCTTTCTTTGGTTTCTGACTAGGAAGTCCATCCGTGAAAATGGAGAGGATGTGACCATTTATACATACATGATGGGCAGAGGACAAAGGGGAGTTTTTACAGCAAGTGGTGTGAATTATTGGAGGTCTCCAGAAAAGAGATAATCTAGGAAAAACAGTATGAGAGACATTACAACACAAGATACGGTAAGAGTGGTTATAGGGAAGGGCATACAGAGGAAGCTGACCAAAGTGGCATCTGTTTGCCATCTTAGCTGCCCACTAAGAAAGACTTATATCTAAGTAAATTTTTCAGGAAGCAGATTTTGTTCTCCAAAGAACACTTATCAATGTTTGAAGACATTTCTTAGTAAGTGCATTTTGTTTAAGATGTGCCACAATATTTAAAAGTGTTCAAATCATATGCTCAGAACTTTGTTTTCTTATACAAAGTGAATACATCCATGTGACAAACAATGGACTAAGTACAATGAAGGCAAGTTTGGTTTTATGTGCAGGTTTGTGCTGCTGGCATCTGGTGAGGGAGGCCAAAGAAGTTGCAATCCTGTGTCAATGCACAAGGTGGCCCCCAATGATCAAGAATAATTTGGCCAATAGTACCAAGGTTGAAAATTTGTCATACGACACTTTATGCTTGTCTCTTTCAGTACAAGCATGAATGATTGTTGCTACAAGAGCTAACATTTGATGGAAACGCTGCACTGAGAAAACAACTTGGGGTATTACTGAAGGAAAAATAGCAACATTTTTTATCCCAAACATTTTAATTGTCTAAATTTTATTTTTGATAATTTTTACATATTTGATTAGGGTGCGAAGGGTCAAGGGCTAGAGGAAAATGGGTAAGACCATTTTAAAAAATGATACAAAGAAGACGTAAGGTGAGATTTATTCTAGTGCATCGCTATCTATTTATTGCATTTGTCATCTGTGCTCACTCTGCACAAGTCTAGCTTCTTAGATTATTCCTTCTTCTGCATCTGCTGGGTGTTGAGGCAGCATGAACCTACATTCAGATTATGGAAACGGCAAGAATAAGCTTCCCTCTTTCAATATGGTGCAATAAAAAATCTGGCTCCATATCTTGGTATAATAGTTATTTCTCTATAGAAATCTAAACTGAAAAGACAATTAGGTCAGATTCTTTCTGTTGTAAATAAATACTTGAAGATTTAGTCCTATAGAATGATTTTACATGTTGACATGTGAGCATTTTTTCGTAAGAATTATATAGTCATTAAAAGACCAAGAATATTAAGATGTTTCATTCTGAATGCATTTTGAATGCAGACTATAAAATTGTTGATTTTAAAAATCAGGATACACTGAAATATAAAAACAATTTATTTGCTGCATTGTTATGCATTTGTCTTTCTTTAGACAGGTATTAAATTTTCTATGAAGAAACAGCTGTTTCTCTTAACATCTGCAGTGTTAGGAATACTATGTCTTAGACAAAACATCAAAACAGTTCTGAAATCCTGATCCATGTATATGGATATATTTGCAAATTATTTGCCCTTTAGTTTACCATTCTAACCTACTAGATTCTTACATTAAAGAATTATATCAGGTGATGTCCGAATCTATTTCTTATTCTCTTGACTGTAAATCAAATCAAGGCTAACTATCTTTAAAAAAACTAAGCAATACAACAAGTTATTCATTTGGATTTTACTTAGATTTAGCAAATCTCATGATGAAAACAACCAAAAGTAGTATTGGAGTTTTGTGCTGAAAAATATAACAACTTATTTTGGACTAGAGACTGAATAGCTCATAAGTAGAAAGAATGCAAGATGTAGACTTTGAGAAATGTAAAAAAGCTAAACATAACAAACATATCTACAGGTTTTAAAAATTAGATGCATTTAAAAATCCAGGTTTCAAACAATCATAATGCATTAAAAATGATATGAGAATATTTTAATTATCCCACTAAAAGTATTATTTATTTATTTATTTATTTATTTATTTATTTGGAAGGCAAAGTTACAGGCAATAAGGGAGAGGGCGAGGGCAAGTGAAGGACCGAGTGAGAGAGATCTTTCATCTGCAGGCTCACTCCTCAAGTGGCTGCCACACCCAGAGCTGGGCCAGCTTGAAGCCTGCAGCCAGTAGGATCAGAGCTATCTTGCTTGGGCTATCTTCTGCTAGCAATAGAAGGGAGTAGAGGCCAGATAAGAAGCAGAGCAGCTAGGACTTGAACTAGCACCCTTAGAGAATGCCATTGTAGAAGGCTATCTCTTACAACATAGCACCAGACCCAATAGTTAACTCATCTTAAAAGTAAGATTATGATATGGCAATTTATAAAACAAAGTATAAAAAACTAGGTAATTTCTTATACAAAGTCTCTCTTTTTACAAAGTGTATTTCCTAAAAAAACTATTTTGCAATTTAATGCAAAATCTGTTACCATTCTCCAGTGGTGATGACTCAGAATAACAGAGGTAAACTAGAAGATGAACCATGACTAAATGTATGTGGGGCCAGTGTTGTGGCACAGTGGGTTAGGGTACTAGCTGTAATGCACACATTCCATGAGAGTCAGTTAAAGTATAGGCTGCTCCACTATGGATCCAGCTTTCTGCTTATGCATTTGGGAAGAAGCAGAAAATGGCTCAAGTGTTTGGGTCCCTACCATCCCTGTCTGGAAACCTGGATGGAGTTCTGGGTTCGTGACTTGGGTCTGACCTGGCCCCATCCAAGTTGTTGTGGCCACTTGGTGGGGGAACAGCAGGGGTCCCCAGTGGGTAGAAGACTGCTCTTTATACTTCCTCTCTCTCAGTAACATTACCTCTGCAGAGTGGGGCTTGAGAGAGAATGGATGCTCTAGTTTTATGCTGTCATTGAAACAGCTGTCTACTTAAACTCTTAATTGCATTCACTTAAAATATTACTGCTCTGACATCACACAATATTTTTAATGTAAAAAATTTAATATGGTTAACAAGTGCAGTATATAAGACCTTTCCTTGAGGGATGAAGACAATCAGCCATTCTAGTAATTTGCTTCATAATTTTATCAATGTGGAAAAGAAATAAGTTTCCAAATGGAGGCCTTTAACAGGAATGTTCTTTACTTACATAGCTCTAACAATTTGGTCCACCACAGCAAAAATAACTTGATTTATCAAATTCAAGTTTAAAAAGTATTAAAATTTTAAAAATTCTGTCATAAATTCAAGCTTACAGAAACATTACAAGAAGAGCGTGAGGAAGGCTCAGAATCCTTTATTCAGATTTCTCAACAGTTGATTTGTTCCATTTCTTTGTCATCTGAGTCTGTCTACCTAATTTGTTCTTTTGGAGTCTTTGAGAATAAACGTGAGCAGCATGCCAATTTCCCTCCTGATACTTCAGTGTGCTTTTCCTGAGAATATGCAATTCTCTTATGTAACCACAATGCAATTATCAAAATCCTGAAATGCACTATTTCTAATCCACAGTCTATATTCAATTTTTATTATTGTCCCTAAAATATCTTCTGTGGCATTTTGCATATTTCTGAAATTTTCAGACTAGATACTAATCCATTATCATGCATTATACTTAGTTGTCAAGTTTCTTTAAATTCCTTTAGAATGGAACCAATACTTAGCTTTGTTTTTCTTGACCTTGAAATTTTTGTAGAACATAGGCCAGTTATTCTGCTAAAAATTATGCTACCCTTTTTCTTGTCATATTAAGAGGAACATGAAGTGCCAGTTTAATCCAGAGCTGGTGGTGTTAAATGTGATCAATTTATTAACACAATTATTACTGTTTTTGATGCTGTCAAATTGCTGTTTCTTTTCTAATTAATAAATAATCTGTGGAGAAATGCTATGCTATCATTTATGAAAATATATCAATAATTATTAGTATATTTTAAATATGAATTGTTATTACATATTTTTAGTAGTTGAATTTTAAAAAGACTTATTTCATTCTTGTTGGAAAGACAGATTTACAGAGAGAAGGAGGGATAGAGAGAAAGATCCTTCATTCACTGGTTCACTTTCCAAATGTCCACAACAGCTGCAGCTGAGATGATTCAAAGCCAGGAGCCAGGACCTTCTTCCAGGCATCCCATGTGGGTATAGGGTTTTCAGGCTTTAGGCTGTCCTCCACAGCTTTCCTGGGCCACAAGCAGGGAGTTGGACAGGAACTGGAACAGCTAGAACAGGAACTGGTGCCCATATGGGATTCTGGTGCTTATAAGGTGAGAATTTGGTTATTTGAGTCATCCCGTCAGACCCTAATTATTGCTTCTTATTAGCTGGCATTCTAATGAAGAGTCTTTCTATTTGTATTTATTTGTACATTGCTTCTCGGCCTTTTGGCCAAGATCAAGTATATTTATTTGTATTTATTTATATTGATATAAATTGATGTGTGTTTACTTTATTCAGTACATTACAATTCACAATTAATATTATTTTGATGCTCAAATTGTTCTAGATTTGAACATTAGGATACTATTTTTAAAAGTGGAATACTTTGAAATGACTATTGTCCACAATTATTTTTCACTGCTAATCTTTCCTTAACAAGCAAACAAAAGCTAATTTACATTCTACTGTACTGAGAGAAACAAAATGTACTTCCAGTATTTGTATTTTTATAGCAGAAAGTTACTGTATGCCAACTTAAAAATTTTTTTGTTTGCCAGAAGTATAACTTCACTTAATCCTAAATAAGTGATGAAACACAACACCATTACTATTTTGGAAAAACCATTTCTCCTTTAGTATTTTATTTTACTATATTTCACTTTTTGAAAGATAGTATATGTATAATTTTAGAGTATTTAATCTAGAAATCTAAGGATTAAGACTATATAATGACTTTAATAGCCTTTAAATATTCTTAAATAACATGCATTATTTTTAATCACTGAAGAAGACTTAATTCAATGTGGAGTTGTTTTGAGATAATGCTGTAATCTGAGGTATTTTTCCTCACAAGTAATCCAGTGATGTTCTTTGGTTATAAATATGTATATATCTCTCTCTCACGTTTTGAAGGAGAAAAATGCAAATGGGTAATTTAAAATCACCGAACTGTAACATTCCACAATGAGGAGGAAGTCTGCAGCATATGCAGCCCTTTATTTCTCAAACTATGTTCTAAGGATCACATAATATAAGTGGGTACTGATACAGGGCAACATAGGTGCCTTTAATATCATATTCATCTTTTGGAAATTCACAATGAACATTAATACTGGGTATGGAAACTTGAAGCAAGAATTTCCAAAATCTGACTATGAAACTTAAAATGTTCAAGAAGTTTATTATTAATATCTTGGTGTGAAACACTAATTTCCTTTTCCAGAGAAGAATTACCTTGTCAAACATGTTGTTGGCAGCTGATGCTGGTTCCGAAACAGAAGTCAATGTCCTGGCTACTGGTAGTTCTGTGTGCCTTCTTACAATCTTTCCCAAATCAACACAAGGTCATTTTTCAATCTTCTCAGCTGAAGTTCTCTCTAGCAAGAACTATTAAGTATAGAATATACTTATTGGAAATATTCTTATTCATGTCTGGTGATTTCTAGCCAAACTATGGGGTCTATAACATGTCTTTACAACCAAATCACTATGACAAAATTCCTATTTGATTTTAAAAATAATGTGAGCCCTTCTGTGTTACTTTAAATCCTTTATAAAGACGTAAAAGCCCTATTAGTAAGTACTGTAAAAATACATTCACTCAGTGATTTAACGTATGTCCTATCTTTAAAAAAATGGCTTTGTTATTCTATATTCTCACATGATAGACAGGGAACACTTTTCCAAACTGGTGTTCTTTGATGTACTGCAAAAACAGTGCTTAATGATCAAGAAAGTTTGGGAAATACTGATAGTGAAGATTTATTTTCTCCAGGATTGTCCGGAATCTTTCACATAAGGGGGTTATGAATTTTCAAGAAAATTATAATTTGTGTGTGTGTGTGTATGAGTAGTGTGTATGCGTGTACATACTTGAATTAACACACTGTTTATCTTTCCTTCACAATTCAAAATTTACAAGAGAGAAGAATCACCAATTTAGGAATGCTTGGAAGATAGGAAGCACAGTCAGTGAGGAACTGGAGACACATTAGAGCTAGCTTTCCTCCTGACTCATGATATTTCTAGTCTCAGAAAGCTTCTATGCCCTCTTCCCCAAGGTGTTATCAGAAGCTCTGCCCCACACTTTCTGTTTGGAATTCTACTTCTGCCATTCCTATGCATTTGTTTATCACATCTGATTCTTTCCAGCTTCTATAGCATCCAGTTGCATTCCTGACTTATTTTTGTCTCTCCTTGAGATTCAGATTTGATTCAAGGGATGTCAGTTTGCATCTTATGGTTGTAACCGTCTCAATACTGATTTGATCATCATCCCTGGGATTTTGTAGTTCTAGTTGGCTATATAAAAATATCACTTTGTCTCATCAAAAGCTACAAAGCTGATCTTTAACATGTATGTTTTAATTTCTTTGGCCAACAGCTGTGATGTAATCTTTCTTCTAATTTCCCTGCAATGATTACAGATAAAGCACATCAGATTGTTTTAGTACATACACGATTCTCTACCTAAAAGCCACCTATATTTGTAGATGCTATAATCCAATCAATGCTTTGCTTTCTGTGTTTTGTTTTTCACACAGAAGTATTAAAGGAAGAAACAGCTCTGCACACTGGGAGAATATGGCTTCCTAAATGTAAAAGCTGATTTTCTGGAAGAGATGCTTTATATCAAGATGACACATGATAAAATTCTCTTGAAGAACAAATTTTTATAATGCAGACTTCAGATATTTTGTTTTTAAATAATTTAACAGAGCTCACTCCAAATTAGGATACAGCAACAGATTAATTGTATATTACTGGAGTTTAGCTTCCTAAATTTAGCAATTGCTATAATTCTAACTATAAGAAAATAATGGGTGAAAAACTCATAATGAATTTTATCTACCACTATCTAAAATTTAAAAACAAACATTGATTATATGTGCATTGAGGCAGAATATTAAAGCACATTTTTTTCTCTCTGATCATTTTCGAATTTTATGCCAGTTTGAAAAACGGTTGCACAGATGATCCAAGACCTTTTGAAATACCAGCAATATTAAACAGTATGCACTTTGTAATTCTAGTACGTGAAACCAGAATGTTTCTGAGGTTTCATGGTAAATATCAGCAATGCAGCACACTCTACCTTGAGTTTCAATATCTAGGTCACATGAACTACTTTAAATACTGTGAATAGGGAAAAAAAAAAGGACACGACTTCTGTACAGCTACCAGAAAATTATAACTTTCAAATTGTGAGAAAAAAGTCTAGTTTAACATTATTTTAAAAATAAAAACTGTTACATAAAATAAAAGTGCTCTAAAAATGAACTTCTCATCTATCTTGCATAGACTGAAAAAATCCTCAGAGGAGTGTTATTTACTTAATAAAATGTTTTGTTTTTACTGCTCTCTTAGATAATGTATGTGTGTGAGCAGTTAGAAGTACATAAGAAGGATATTTACTGAAAAGAAAATGTATTGCTAATCAAAAAGCATGTGCAGTTTTGGGAAAAATCCTGCAGCACTTAGCAATAATCAGAAGCTATAGTGTCTACTTATAACAAAGGCAGAGATATGATAATAATAATATCTGAAATAACTATCTTTCTATTTATGTGCTAAGAAGGATTCCCATGTTTTAATTTATTAAAAACCACACATTCAGTTTACAAATTTTAGCCACAAGATCTGATATTTGATCTAGTATTTACCATACATTTATGATTTTCACTGAAATCTGAATTCTCTTAGGTTATAGATTTAGAATTTATTCTTGTCCTTTCTGCAAGGTTTTATGAAAATAGGTAGTAATATGATTCTCAACAGAGCAAGATGCTCCAATATCTAACTAATACTTGCAAGAAGATGACCATGACATAATTTTTCTACATGGATAGCTACTTTTAAAGGACACAGAAGTGAAGATGCTTTACCTAAGTGCATATTGCTTCTATGAAAATAATAAAGTCAGTAGTAACATTAATATGGGTAGTATTCAAAACAAATTTGTAGAGACAAACCTCAATAAAGAAATTGTCCATATTTTCACAAAAATCAACAGAACTGGATTTAATCTGAGTATGTTTCTTTAATGGTATTAAAGTTTCAACGCTTTTAAAAAGCTGTCTTCTAATCAGGTGGACAAAGCAGCTGCTTAAGACTCTAAGAAGGTTGGCAGATACTTTTACATGCATGTATCACTGGCTAGCAACTCCAAAATTTTCACAGATACACAAGTTGGGGGATTAAAATAAAGAATTTGCTCTCAGGTGTTGGTGTTCTGGTACAGTAGTTTAAACCGCAGCCTGCAACACCAGCGTCGCATGCAGGAATGAGTGTAATATCCCACTGCTCCATTTCTGGTCCAGCTCCCTGTTTACGTGCATGGGAAGGAAGTGGAGGATGGCTACGTGCTTGGATTGCTAACACATATGCACACAACCAGAATGAAACTCCCACCTCCTGGCCTTTGACCTTGGTCTGGTCCAGCCTAGCCCATGGTAGTCATTGCAGAACTGAATACGTGGATGCACAGTTTTTCTGCGTTTCCCTCTTCCTGTAACTCATAACTCAAAGAATTTGCTGCCATTATGGAGCTATTCTAGAGGTGGTTTTAAAGTGGGTATGTAATACAAAGGAAGAAGGACAAAAATAAATGATATATATTCTACCTGTTTTTAGTTGTTATTTCTTTCTTACGAGGTAGCAGTTTAGTCCTCAATGTCGTTAACTGCAAACAAACCTCTAAAGGCTCTTAAAGTCTAACCTTTCTTTTCCTATAGAAGCTAACATTCTATTTAAGGATATAAAATGGGGTAAAATCAAGTGATACAGGAAAACCACTGCAGCAGTAAGTAGAGATTAGACTATTTCTGAAGACAGTCACTTTAGTTTTGGCCTGAGAATAATTATGTTTATTCAGAATAGGAGAAAAAATTTCAACTTACATTTAGAACACTGCATTACTTTACATGTCATAATACATGACTTATGTCATTATTTTTTAAAGATTTATTTTATTTTTACTGGAAAGGCAGATATATAGAGAAGAGAGACAGAGAGGAAGATCTTCCGTCCGATGATCCACTCCCCAAGTGAGTGCAACGGCCGATACTATGCCGATCCGAAGCCAGGAGCCTCTCCCGTGTCTCCCACATGGGGGCAGGGTCCCAAAGCTTTGGGCCATCCTCAACTGCTTTCCCGGGCTACAGGCAGGGAGCTGGATGGGAAGCGGGGCTGCTGGGATAGAACCGGCGCCCATTTGGGATCCTGGGCGTGCAAGGCGAGGACCTTTAACCACTGCGCCATCGTGCCGGGCCTGACTTATGTCATTATTTTAACAAGTACTTTTATCATCTATATCTTGTATTGAGTCATATGCATGACTTAATCACATTTAGGGAAACCTAATCCCTTACTTTGAGCTGCTATAATTCAAACTCCTTCTAGAGTCATCTTTGCAAATTGCCATTTCATGTGGTCATTCTTCTGCTTACAAAGTTTAAATGAGTTCTAGTTAAAGATGGCATATATACCACACATGTATTTACTTCTTTGAAGGCCCACTAAAATGACAGGGCAGCAATAAGAAGTAGTTAACATCAAGCCAGCTAGAAGACAAGCTGTTACTAGATGAAAGATTAAGAAATAAATGTGAACTAGAAAGAGAGGAAGCTGAGCTGGACACAGGACATCTCTGTTCATAGCAGTTGGGACCTACTGTCCTGTAAACCTGGGAGGTTCATGGGCTCAGTGATGCCTAATACGAGGGCAGCAGTGAGTGGGAGTTAGAGCAGGGGATGAAATTGGGGAAACTGAAAGTTTGTACAAAGTGCAGCATCCATATCCACTGAGTTGAGGTTTTTAATGCCTAAGAAAAAATGAAGGGGGCTCCTCTGGGGGAAAAAATCCTAGAATAAAGATTAGCTTTGGAGTATCACTCCCACAGCATTATCCACTGTGAAGGCTGGTTCTCCTGTCCAAGTCCCCTAATGCTCCTGAAATCAGGAAAGACAAAGCTTCCCATCATCTGATTACTGTCAAATAAGAACCCGGGACTGAATTCAGAAAACTTTTGCCATTAGAAAAAAAAGCTGAACTGAAGGAAAAGGTTTGCTTAGAAGAAATAAAGTAAACTTTGATCTGAAAATAGGTGGTATCTTAGCGACACTAAGAAAATATCATCTGTAAAACAGTAGTAATGATATTAATCATAAACACATATAAGGACTACTACATTCTAGGAAACTGTTCTTAGCATTTCAAATACCAACTTACTTAATTCTCAGAATGCTGAGGTAGATATACTTTAATCCCCCTTTCTGATTAGAACAGAGACACACAGATTTTAAATTGATCAAGGTCACAGAGTTATTAAATTGCGAAAGAAGAGGATCCAAACTTTGACAATTTGTCTCCAGACACTGGCCTGTTAGTCAAAATCTTCTTCTACTTAAAACAACACAAAACCCAGGGAATCTTAAGGACTTTTGGAAAATAACAGCTTAGAATCTTTTGATGAATTGTTTTGTTTTGGGAACACTGCCAAATGAATAACAAAAGGAAAATACAACATCATTGCAAGACATTAGATGGTCAGTCCATGTGGTCCATCTTAGAGTAACAGAAGTTACAGAAGGAAAGAGCAAAAACAGAAGAAAAGAAATTAGACGGGAAACAATCCAAGATGGTTTTCTAACGATGAAAGAAACAAGGCTCAAAGAGAACATCATTAGATACAACATAATGGCAGACACCTGTGCCAACACACATACTAGGCACTGAAAAACAACAAGAAACAAGAGTAAACCTTAATGAATAAAAGATTCTTATAAGGACTAACTCAACCTGCTAGATATGGTATTCCCTTTATGCCCTCCTATAGCCAATTATCAATTATCAATTATCAGGGTCCAGGAATCAAGGATTGGAAATGGGAATACCACCACTCACCACTACTCATAGTAAAATTGCTTCCTGTCCCTAAGACTTTTCTCTGTTAGCCTACAAGTCTTAGTTTCCAAGGAAGCTGTTCTTCCACTAGGAGACAAAATAGTGATCCCATTGTACTAGTAATTAAGACTGCTTATTGATTGCTGAGAAAATCATGCCTCTGAATGAACAGTCTATCAGAGTTGCAATGGCTGGAGACTGAACTCGACTACCAAGTGGAAATGGTTCAGCTATTCCATTGTAGAAAAATGGAAGAGGTTGGGAAAAAAGGAGAATTCTTAGGGTCTCTTTCAGTATTATTAAACCCTATGGTTCAGGCCCATAGTAAATCACAGCCACCCCATCAGGGAGGCAGATGAGTAGCCCACCATATTCTTTAGGAATGAAGACTTGGTTTACTCTGGATGGTAATGAAGCACAATCAGCTTAGGAGCTTGCTGAAGTTAAAGGGAATACAGAATGGGTAATAGAGGAAGGTAGTTACAAATGCTAGCTATGACCCCATCACCAGTTAAAGAAATGAGGATTGAAATTGTCTTGAGTATTTTTCCCCTATTTTGTTTTGAATAATTTTTGTGTATATAAACATTTGAGGGTACTTCAAAAGGTTTTTGCAAAAACAGGTAAAGCACAAGCTTATTTTGGTTCAAAAGATTTTTGGAATGTACACATGTAAGTTGTCTTTAACACTTTTATTCAAAATATATATTATGAAAAAGAGTATGGTGGGGCTGGTACTGTGGTGCAGTGAATATAGTCGCAGTGTGCAAAGCCAGCATCCCATGTGAGTGTAGCTTAAGTAAGCTTCCCATCCAGTTCCCTGTAAATGTGCATGGGAAACTGGCAGGAGATGGCTCAAATACTTGGTCCTTGTCACCCATACGGGCAAGCAGGATAGTGTTCTGGGCCCTGAGTTCTGGCCTAACCAGCTTCTGCCACTGAAGCCATTTGGGGAACAGACAGGCAGGTAGAAGATCTCTCTCCTTCTCTCTTTTTCTCTGTTGAATTTTGCCTTTCCAATGAATATATCTTAAAAATGCATTAAAATGAATTTTAATAACCAGCAATATCTAATATTAATATGGCATATAAATATACAAATTAGCATATCTAAAACAACATGTTAAATAAATAAAATATATTAAGAGGGAAAAGATTATGCAAGGATTAAATTTTTTCTGCATTAAAATTTGCATATCTTTTAATTCCATTTTTCCACAAACTTTTAAGAAGCCATCACTTTCTGCCTCTTGGGATACACATGCTCAGGGGTCTAGGCCTTTGGCTTTGCAGTCAGAATTAACATGATCTGCTTTCCTGGTTCTTAGGTTTTACACTTGGACTGAATTATGCCACCAATATTCTAGAGACCCAAGTTGTACCACCACTTTCTGTGGCACTTCTCAGGCTCCCTAACTGTATCAGCCAATTCCTCTGACAAATCTTTCCCCCAAATCTCTTTATTTCTCTCTCCACCTTATATACAGGTTTAATCTTACTGGGGAAATCTGATCAATATATGCTGGTATTAGTTTCAGACCCGGGAACACTGCCTTCCAAGTTCAAAGGTAAAAGGGGGGCAGAACAGAATGATCAACTACCCTGGTAAAGTCTGACAGCAAATATCTGGGCTAATGAAGACTCGGAGGTGGACTATGCCAATCAATCAATCTTGGAAAGATTTTCTCATCTGTGGAGCAGTTACCATCAGCATCTCAGAACTATCAAAACCACAGGAGCAGAACCCTCACAAAGTGCTCCACAATGGGGATGACATCGGGTGGCAGCTCCCCAAACCCAGGTAATGCTGCATGAGGAAGGGTAGGCATGGTTTCTGCCCTTGTGTCACCCTCACCTCTATATATAAGAAGAAAAAAATGTGTAAACAATGGTCTCACTCACTATGCCCTGATCAACAATAAGTAAAATTGAATTGTAGACCTGTGGGTGACATAGCTTAGAAACCTGCCTTAAGGGCAACAATCTACTAACCTGAAATGCAATGACTAAGAGCAAAAGAAGAGACAGAGGCACAATGAATATTACTGAAGAGTGCCCTGAAAAGGAGCAAAAGTCTTTGCCAACCTCAGAGTTAATTGAGGAAGACATCAAGCAAATGGGGGATACAGAATTCAAAACACTTGTTATAAAGCTTCTTATCAACAACGGGAAGCACATGCAGGAATTTAAGGAATATATCCAACAGGAAGTAGCAATACTGAAACAAAATCAACCGAATTATTGGAAATGAAGGACGTAATAGAGCAAATTAAAAATTCAGTGGAAAGTCTCCAAAATAGAATGAATGAGGCAGAAGAAAGAATCTCAGAATTGGAAGATATTTCCTGTCACCAGGGAGAAGCAATTGAAAAGCTGGAAGCAGAGCAGGATCAAGGTAAAACAAGTATTCAAGAATCAAGAGACACTGTTAAAAGGACAAAGGTAAGAGTTATGGGAGTTCCAGAATGTGCAGAAAGAGAGGCTGGATTTAAAGATATATTCAAAGAAATAATAAACAAAAAGTTCCCTAATATGGAAAGAGAATTGGGAAACAGAATACAGGAGGGACAAAGAACTCCTATTAGAGTTGATCAAAAGCAAACTTCACCACGGCATATGATAATCAAACTCTCTTCAACTGAACATAAGGAAAAGATGCTTTAATGTGTTCATGAAAAAAAAATCAATTGTCATATAGAGGAATGCCAATTAAACTAGTAGGAGATCTCACACAGGAAACTCTATAGGCCAGAAGAGATTGGAATGACATCTTCCAGATTCTAAAAGCAAAAAATTGTTGGTCCAGAATAACGAATCCTGCAAAGCTTTCCTTTGTTTTTGAAAATGAAATAAAATTCTTCCATAGTAAATAAAAACTCAAAGAATATGCCTCTTCCAGACCTACCCTACAAATGATACTTAAAGATGTTCTCTCGACAGACAAAAGGATAGACAAAACCAAAGGCAAACGTGAAGAACATCCCAGTGAAATGACAACAGAAGCCTGAATCAAACAACAAACCCATGGTTAAAAAAAACAGGACCACACTGCCACTGATCCATATTAACCACGAATGTAAATGGATTAAACTCATTAATCAAATGTCATAGATCAGTGGACTGGGTCAAAACATAAACCCATCTATTTGTTGCCTACAGAAGACACATGTCACCAACAAAGATCAGCAGATACTATAACTCATGGATTTTGATGTTTTTCTTTTTATTTTTACTTTCATTGCATTGGAACAGTTTATTTTCTCATACTGAATTCTTCACTGACTCATGGAACATACAGCATAATCATTTTCTTCAAGAAATCTTGATTTTCTTTTTCACCTCTTCAGTGATACATTTAGTCATTAAGAAGCATGTTATTTAACTTCATGGCATTGTAAATTTCTATTTTTCTTACCATTGTTGACTTTAACTTGTGACTTTTTCATTTAAGGGGATGTATACTAACTGTGTAATGGAGAATATCATATCCTGATGTGAGGATACAATGCAGTATGCATTTGTACTTCCGGACAAGATGGAAACCCAATGAAAATGCTAAATTTATCCTGACAATAAGATGCTGGACTTTGCCATTGTCCATGCCCACAATCTCAGCAGACACTTAAATAGCAGAATAATGGACTTATGTCTGTCTGTGAAGAACTATACTAATGTAAAATAGACAGGAAATCAGTGGGGGAAGGGTGGGGATTTGGAAAGGGCATAGGGAAGATCAAGGAGCCTATGGAATTATATCATAAAATGGTAAAAAATAAAAAATGTGTATTATGCACATTGTTTCCATTTTTTTTTTTGCAAGAAAATAAACTTATCTTTAAACTTCACTCCCCAGAAGCTTTTTGAAGATTCCTCATATTATATTCAGCACACAGGCACTCTGAATAGTCAGGCGTTGATGGGATTTATGCTGTCGCACAGCAAGCAAAGCTGTTGTCTGCAGCTCCAGCATCCTATACAGGTGTCAGTTTGTTTGGCTTCTCTAGTTAAAATCCAGCTCTCTGCTATGGGCTTGGGAAAAGTAGTGAAAGATGGCCCAAACATTTGTCCTGCTGCCACCTATGTAGGAGACAGGGATGAGGCATGTTGGACTTGGGTAATTTCTCAAAGGACACACATTGTGAACCTGGAGGGGAGAACGGAGAGGAGGGGAGGGGGAGGGGGAAAGCAGAGCCCAGTGCAACTAAAATGTGTCAAAAATACAATTAATAGTAAAAAAAAAAAAGAAAAACATAAAGAAATAAATAATCTTTCCTTTCTTCCTTTGTACAGATGCTCAATAACGTTGTACACAATTTTCAACAGTGATTCATTCTTGGTGTATAAGTTTTACACATAATCTTTTATTGCAGCTCAATAAAAATGTATATCCCTAAACAGTAAAAATAAAATACCACCACATGAGAAACCTATTTGATACATATATATATATAGTTTGTTTTTGGTAACCATGTATCTTATCATTAAACCTTCAGACTCTTGAGATGATTTTTGGAATAAAGTGCCATTCTCAGGTTTGCTTCCCTCTGGTATTTCAAACTGTATCTTATAACTAAAGGAGCATTTTTTTTTTTTTGAGGATGGAATACTGGTTAGGCGCTCCAAGGCCCTGGGGGCTTACCTGAGGCCTGCATTCTCACCTAATCATGATTCACAGTCTCCCAGGAAAAAAACCCTAATCTGAAATTGTGATTGCTATTTAGAGGGAACCTTGCAAATGCATTTTTGAACACTCATTCTTTTCCTCTCATTACTTCATGTTTTGATTAATTCATGCGCACTTTCAGATAGCAACCACAAGCATTAAAACCTAGGACAACATCCAATCTGTTTTGAGTAATGGCTGTCTATTCTCACTTATTAAAAAAGATATGCTAATAATAAAAATGCTTAAGCACTATATTACATAATGCATGCAAGTAGACATACAAGGACCTTAAAGTGCATAAGAAAAATAGCAATAATGGAGAAAAATTTGGCTAAGTTAGAATTTCATAATACATCTTTCATAAACTAGCTTTTATTTTAAAAATCAAAATAACATAAATGCAAAAGTCAATTTAGGTAAGGACGTAACAGTCTCAAAATCAGGGAAAACTATGTCATAAATTAATTAAGTCTTTATTTTTCTTATGTCAAACATAAGATGCATTAGTTTTTGACTCTTATCCTACTAAAAGTTTCCATTCTTCTATTCCTAGGATTGACCAAGGCAATCCTTTCTGTTGTCTGCCAGTAACACATGCTTCACTGAACAGTGAAGTAAAACTTGATGATCACATTTAAGAATCTCTTCTCAAATTAGAGTGAGATGCTGCTTTCAGACCAGAGATGGTCTCCCCAAGAAACTGCTGAATTTATCTGGACAATAAGATGCTGGACTCTATGTATGGTACATGCTTGCAATGAAGGAATCATGACTGGATTTGAACTGTAATACTGCAACATGGGGGAGGAATCCACCATGGGGCATTGGGGTGGGGGTTGGGGGGATCCCAAAGCCTATGAAACTGCCATAAAATGAAATGAAATTTTAAAAAAATTACAGTGAGCAGTTATCTCATAGCTACAAGGATGACAATTAAAAACAGACAAAAGTGTTGGTGAGAATGTAGAGAAATGAGAACATTTGTACATTGTTAGTAGGAATGTAAATTAGTATGGACATTTAGAAAAGAAGTGCAGAGAGTCCTAAAAAACAATTAAAATGAAAACAGAATTATCCTGTGACCTAGTAATGCCACCAGTGAAAGAAAATGAAGACAATATTTTCAAGAGATACCCTCATTCAAGTTCCCAATTGCCAACATATGGAATCAAGCTATCTATCAATGAGAAGAATGGGAAAGACAATGTGGTACATATATGAATATGTTCAATGGAATACTATGCAACATTACAAAAGAAGTCAATCCAGTCATCTGCAACAGCATGGATGAAGTTAACAGACATTATGCTTAGTGAGATGAACTAGGCACAGAGAGACAAATACTTCATGCTTTCACTTATACATGAGAGTACAGTGGTATCTGTTAGGAAAGAGAGAGTGGACATGAGTAAAATTTTATTCAAGGTACAATCTGAATTAGACACTATGCATAAGTCTTAAAAGACTTGGTATGGCATGGTGATGGTGATGAATAACATCAAGAATATATCTTAAACTTTCATAAGAAAAAATAAGTATACGAGGCAATAAACATGGTAATTTGTTTGCTTTAGTCATTTCACAAGATACACATACATTAAAACATCATGCTCTGCATTACATATACACACATATGTGTATATGGCTCAAATCTGTGGATTATACTTTAGTACATGTACGGCAACAGCTTTCTGATGAAGAGAAGGCTGTTCTAGCAACAGATTCCTTTTGCCTGCTCCTGTTTGCTGTCTCATTGCTGTTCACCTTGCCCAAGGACCATGTTGGTCAGGAGGGTGCACAGCAGCCAGGGCTTTGAAAGATACTGTAACCAGAGGTAGGATCACCCTGCCCAGATGAAATGCCAAGTGTGCTATCTTGCTCAGAGGAGCAAACAAAAATAATCTGAATACAAAATGACCAGTTCAGATGCTTGTCGAGACACCTATAAGGAAAACACCTGTGGTGAAGGTTCCAAGACATGACATCCATTTCAGATGAGAATCCACAAGTGGCTCACTGACTTGCACAGTGATATTAGGCAGATTATTTCCATCAGCACTGAGCCAGGAGAAATGGAAGTTATCACTCTAGACACTTAAGCCAACTATTTTGATAAATTGACTACCAGAAGTAAAAAAACAAATGAAATAATCTCCCTCAAGAATCAAAGTGAGAATTTTTATGTCTCAGGCTTCCAGGGACACAGTCAGATTTATTACCTCCGTAAGTTAGATAACAAAAGTTATGCAATATCATGGAGATGTTATCAGGGTTGAGACAAGTGATGATAAATATTTAGTAGGTTATACATCATGAACACTCAATAATCATCAATTATCAACTTGTAGAATGTTTTATTTACTTTCCAAACATGTTCAGTGAGTATTGAAAAAAAATTTTGACTGTGGGTAAAAATGTTAAACTTTCTGTTCTTTAATTTTCTGTTTTTTATAACAATGCCAATTCTATTTCTACTTGAGACTAATTTGGGTTTTGCATCCTTTGAAAAAGGACAAAATCTGTGTTTTATTCTGGCATTAATTATCATGGATATTTCCTTAATTTTCTGATTAGTACTACATTCACAATCAAGTTCTACAGAAGACCTTAAGAAGATAATGTCTTTGAACTGACACAAAATTTTTAAGATATGCAATTTTGTCTTTGATGTTATCAATTGTTATATAAACCCGATGTTTCTGGAAAAGGCACATGTAAAATTTTATTCTAACAAATTTAGAAACTCCATGTCCGTAACATAACAAAATTTACAATTTAGGATACTATTTTATAGGATAGGAAAATGAAGCACATAATGGTGTAAAGATTTATACATTTCAGTGAGACATAAATTCAGTATAAAAGAAATGAGATTTTTGTTCATATTCAACATTTTTGTCCGTGTTCAATATTCTGTTTTCAATATATGACATATAAGCAATATTTTCCCTTGCTTATCTCCTTTACACTTTAAAGGAGTTAGGTAAAAATAGTAACTTGTTACATTAATCTTAATGCTGATGTTTGATAGAACATTATAAATATGTTGTAATGGAAGTTAGGGATTTCAGCCAAACTATAGCAGACATAAATTATGGGTTTAGGTGAATTGTAGCTGAAGTCAGAATACACACTGAAGTAATAAAAGATGAAATGATGGAAAGAATATCTGAGTTTTGCTTCAAAATGATAATAGGAAACAAAAATAAGATTAGTCATGAGTTCTTAATTAGTTAGGCCAAACATGTCCTAGGCAGTTATTTACCTCTTCTATGATTATAACATTCCATACTACATAGTAGAAAGAAAAAAGCCAAGTTACAAACAACAAAACCAGAAACCATGGAGAAAATGATAGTATTAATCTCATAAAAATGCTAACTTTTTATGGCAAAAATAAGACCACATAAACTGTCAAAAACGCCAACACAAAATACAAAATGAAAATCTAAACATGTAAGGGATAAGTGCAATATTTATGATTAATACATTTAATAGTCTTAATGATTCTTCAATTTATCAATAATAAAAAATAAACACCATGGCACATATCCTAGTGACTAAAGTTCTCACCTTGCATGTACCAGTTTATATCCTGGCTGCTCCACTTTACTTCCAGCTCCCTGCTTGTGACCTGGAAAAGCAATGGAGGATGGCCTAAAGCCTTGGGACCCTACACCTGCCGGGAAGACCCAGAAGAAGCTTCTGGCTCCTGGCTTCAGCTCAGCTCTGGCTGTTGCAACCACTTGAGGAGTGAACAAGCCGACAGAAGTTGCTTGTTTCTCCTTCTCTCTGTAAATCTGATTTTCTAATGAAAAATAAAATAAATCTTTAAAAAATAAAAACACCACAAAGGCTCCATGAAGTTTGGCACGGGACATAAGTAGAATATTTATACAAGAACTCAAAACTAAAATAAAAAGATACTTCTCATTGGTAATGCAAATGAAAATTTAAAATGCCATGTATTTTTCTCTCATCAGCTTTAATTAAAATAATAACAGTATAAAACATTAACGAAACTTCAGAGAAAGTGGCACTGTTGCATTACCACTCAGTTCTGTTGAGAATATAAATTGGTAGAGTGTCTCAATTTCCTTAGTCTTTGAACCACAAATTTGATTGCTTTAAAATGATGGGCTTACTTATTTGAAAAGCTAAAACAACATAAGACCAGAGGCAGAAAGAAGAAGAAGAAGAAGAGGAGAGAGAGAAACAAAGAGATTTTCTTTCTGCTGGTTCATTCCCCAAATGGCTACAACAGTCAGGGGCTAGGTCAGGCTGAATCTGGGAGCCAGGAACTCCTGTCCCATGTGGGTAGCAGCAATGTAAGTACTAGAACCATCACTTATTGCTTGCCAGGCATATAAGCAGGAAGGCAAAATGGAAGAGGAGGTAGGATTTGGTTCAGGCATCCTGATACAGGATACAGGTGTTTCAAGCAGTGAAATGCCTACCACTATAAGTCTCAGGCTCTTGGTGAAACTGAATGTAAAGCGCAGGGATTTCACATATATTCCTTAACCTCAGACTAATTCACCATTATTAATATCCTGCAGACATTATGGTTTTATAAAAGTATCAAGCACAGATACAACGATGTTCACCTGAGCAATGTTTGCAAGAGAGACATCCCAAATATAACAAAGTGGTTCCCTGGTTTATGCTGTATCCTAAACTGGAATACTACAGATGATGTGGATGATACTTGCCAACAGGAAAAATGCTACAATAAATTGCTAAATAAAAAAAACTAGGGCATACAGAGAGGATTTCTATTCTATGCTTTTGAGTAACAATTATGGTTATATAAATGCATGTTATTTCCAACCTCCTCCATTAATACATATTTGAATTCATTCCAAAAGAATGAATCTGAAGAGCAGTCACGTCAAGGTTTTAGGACTACCATATTTTTTCAGCTTTTCTTTCATAAAAGGAAACAGCTTTTCGAGGCAACACGTTCAACCCTCGTAATGATTTGGAGACACCTGTCTTGTTAACCTACAAACATCAGATGGTTTGTGTGTTGAGCAAATGAAGACCAGGGTAAGAAAGAAAAGTGTACTTGTATGAAGCACCTGTGGGGAATTAACATAATCCCTACCTTCTGGAGAGAAAGTGGTGACCACATAACCAACACAGTGAGATCCAGCAGTGGAAGGGGTGCAGCAGCTCTCCAGGTGCTCTACGCCTTCAGGGGCCCCTGGAAGGGAGGACCTCTTCTCTCTGGGACAAAAATGAATTCACATTTGTTAATTCAAAGGCTGAGTTTCAAAATAATTTAATGACATTATTTTCTACTGTAGCATTTCCAAACATTAATAAATCCCCAGTAAAGACCCAAAGAGATAATCCACATGTGAATAACTTTGTCCTTCAGAACAGTAAGAGAAACATTAACGAAAAATTCTTATTTTCATAAATCTGTTAATCTGTCCTGAAGATATATAACAATATTTCTTTTTAAGACTTACTTATTTTTTATTTGAAAGGCAGAGTTAGAGGGACAGAGAGATCGTTCATCCACTAGTTCATTCCCCGAATGGCCAGTTAGAGCTGGGTCAGCCTGAAGCCTGGAGCTGCTGCTTGGTCTCCCATGTGGGTGAAGGCGCCCACATACTTGGACCATCTTCTGCTGCTTCTCAGGTTGCTAGCAGGAAGCTGAATGCAAGTGCAGTAGCTGGGGTACACGAGGCACAAACCGACGCCTATATGGGATGCTGGCAATGCAGGTGGAGGCTTTACCCGCTACACCGCAGCACTGGCCCTATCTAATAATATTTTATCACTGAAAACAGTAATGTAATATTTAATGTCAATTATGTGGCAGAGTGCTAAAGCCTTTACATCTCATTTAATGCTCTCAATATCTTTAGCATTCAGTGTTTGTTCAGTACTCTTTACTACTCATGAACCTGGGAGTCAGGTACTGTGTGAGGCGCTAGAGATACAATAGAGATCACAGCCATGATATAAAGCAGTCATTTTTATTCTTTTAAATGGGGCAGTTGAGGCTCTGGGATTTGATACTAAGTAACTTAACTTGAAAGCTACTCTATCATACTCAACACTCACCTGATACCATAATACAGCTGTTAGTAGTACCACTGATCATGTGTGGGAGATGTCTGGCCCGTGACTGAATAAGGTCTGCAAAATTAACTGGTCTGGCCCTGCCAAGGCAATAGCAGTTGGAACTTCCAATTCAATAAATCAGAGCAGACTGCTTTTTAAGTTGATCACTTTCACCCATGAATGACGTTTAAGTTCCCAAATTGCCCTTATTAGAGAAAAGGGCCACCTTTGGTTTAGATGATAACATTTTGGCTTATAGGGGATAATGGCATAGTAAGTTTAAATCTCGGTCTTTTGAATTCATGCTTAAAGTATCAAAAGGAAACATCAGAAAAAAAGTGATTATAAACAATACTCTTTTAAACAATCTAATAAACGCACTAAAAATATACAAATACAGGGACAGGTGTGATGGTATATTGGGCTAAGTCTCAGCCTTTGGTGCCAGCATCCTATATAGGTGTTGGTTCATGTCCTGTCTATTCCACTTCCATGCTAACAGCCTGGGGAGCAGCAAAGGATGGCCCAAGTACTTGGGCCCCTTCACCCACATGGGAGACCAAGAAGCAGCTATTGGTTCCTGGCTTCAGACTGGCCCAGTTCTAGTCAATGTGGCCATTCAGGGAGTGAACCAATGGATGAATATTGGTTTCTTTCAGTCTCTCCTTTTCTTTGTGACTTTGCTTTTCAAAATAATAAAATAAATCTTTAATAAAAAAAAATCTATACAACAGAAACAAGTCATACTCCTGCCTGGTATTAATAGGGGAGAGGACCTAGGGAAGAGAAACAGAATAAAAACATCTTCAAGTATAGCTTGTAGCTCTATAGGCTGTCTGCTTTCGTGGGAGGTCTCTCAGAGAAACAGCAGGAAATATTACGACTTGTATGATTGTGGGAAAGTTATTTACATTCTGTGAGTCTCAGCTTCCACGAAACCGAACTAGCAGGTTTTATAAAGAATATATTCCCCAAACACTTACACCAGATACACTTGTAAATACAATCTATCTGTGTCTTTTTTTTTTTTTTTTGATAAATGCCCAGATGGGATAAATTACATTAACCCACAGAGTATATTACCATCAGTCAGATTTTATCTTTTGACATCCTAAGTAATCCTCACTGCAATCCTATAAGGTAGATATCGTTACACAGGTCTTCACTTCTCCAAAATACTAAAAACAAACTTACAGAAACTTAAAAAAGACCACTACTTACTGATATCAAGTCTATTTTAAGAAATAAAGCCACTATCTGAATAGTACAGTATTAAAACAAAGAAAACCACAAACTCAAGCTGTACCTTTCATTGATTTATGACTTGTCAACTAGGTTAAGAATTATTTCTTACACTTGAAATGACAAGGCATCAGCAATGTAATGTTCATGCCAAGCATAATTAACCTGAATTTAATAATTAAAAAATGAAAAAAATCTGGGCCCAGCGGCATGGCCTAGCAGATAAAGTTTTTGCCTTGAACGCGCCGGGATCCCATACGGGTACTGGTTCTAATCCTGCCAGCTCCACTTCCCACCCAGCTCCCTGCCTGTGGCCTAGGAAAGCAGTCGAGGATGGCCCAAAGCTTTAGGACCTTGCACCCACATGGAAGACCTGGAAGAGATTCCTGGTTCCTGGCTTTGGATTGGCATAGCACCGGCTGTTGTGGTCACTTAGGGAGTGAATCATGGGACGGAAGATCTTCCTATCTCTCCTCCTCTCTGTATATCTGACTTTGTAAAGAAAATAAAGAAGTCTTAAAAAAAAAATCTAAATAGGGATCATTTTTTTTGCTACCAATTGGATCACTCATTAAAAATGACTTGAACAGCCATGTTAGCATGGAGGCCAAGAGGTTGATGTCTCCCATCATAGTGCCAGGGTTGGATTCCTGGTTCTGGTTCCTGACTTGGTTTTCCAGTTGGTGTAAATTTGGGGAGGAAGAAGTGATGACTCCAGTAATTGGATGCCACTCTTGAGAGAGACGTGGATCATGTTTCTGGCTCAGGAATCCAGCCCTGGCTCAGTGTCAGCCACTGTGGCATTTAGGGAATGAAGCAGGATAGGAGTTTGCTATCTGTGTGTCTGTGACTTCCTTGGTCTAACTTCTAAAGGCATCAATAAAATTTTAAGAACATGTCAATTTCACGAAACAAAATGACTAGGGCTTTTTTTGAGATTAAAGGAAATTAAATCAATATGAAAATGAAATACAATGCATAACTGGTGACTGGAAGCTGAATCAGGAAGTCAAACTATACCTGTAATTACTGGACAACGAGGAAATTTTAAACACAGATTTTTAGATTCTTGAGCAGCAGAGTATTTAAAACTATGTTAGGTGATCAATTCCACCCAGTAAAAATTAGTTTAAATGTTCACACATTTACAATTGTCACTATTTAGTAAAGCGCTATACATTGTGAAAAACCTGCAGACAAAAAATTCTTGTAAGTAAGAGACCTGAAAACACAGACTTCAATTGGCAAATGGGGTCAGGTGAGGAGAGAGAGGATCCTGTTTTCAGTCCAGCACATGAACAAAACAGCTACACTATCATCTGTAGTATTTTGGGACTCAGATTGGAGCAGGTTGGTCGCTTTGTGCAGCCTTCAGTAAAGAGCTGCAAGCAAGACTGGAGGTCAAGGAAGGAAGGAAAGGGAGAAAAAGATGGCTTTGCTAACAGAGCTACTTTCTGTCTGAGGCTAAGAACCAGAGAGCATGGTGGAATTGAAGAAGACAAATTATAAACTCTTACTACCTTGTATTTGGTTTTAAATTAGTTATTTATATGACAGAGAATTTGAAAGACTCAGTGAAAAATCTCTTTCCCAGTCTTGTCCCCCAGCCATGTTTTCCTCCCCCAGAGGTAAACCCCTGCTCCCAATTCCATGTGTCCTTCCAGAGACGTTCAAGGCACTGCCATGATTACACACGCATTTCATGAAAGGGAACAGTTGGTATAAAGTGTTCTATACCTTGTTTTCTTCAAGGCAACTGATTATTCTAACGTGTAGAGAGCTATCTTAGTTTAAGAGATGCACTATATAACACTACTATGATTAAAAAATCAGAATAGACAAGAAGATAAGGGGAAGCTTATATTCTCAAACGAGAGAGAGAGAGAGAGAGAGAGAGAACCCAAGAATGTAAGATATAACATGTTTTTCCATGCAAAGGAGGTAAGATGCTGGTCATCAAATAAGGGACCGAAGGGACTGATATATTCATTGTATGGTACCAAACAGTGACTGAGGAAGTACTTGGGAGGATTTGTCTACTGACATCTTGGAACTGAACACTGCAGTACGTTGTGACAGAGTGCATGAAAAGTTACCGTAGCCTCTGCCACAGAAGGGAGCCAAAGTGGCTGAGACTGCATTGGAAGACATGGTTTGAAGAAAAAGAATGAAGAATGCACAGTCTTCCCAATTAGACAGAATAGAACAGACCACGACAGGAGACCCAGTATATAGAGTTCAGAGGGCAGGAGAGATTAACTACACTTAGAGAGATGCTGGCGTATGGTGCTAAAAGGTCATGGGCCACGCAATAACTCAGAGGGGGCAACAAACAGTGAGTGTGAAACCCTTATTCATTCATTGGTACCTGATATGTCAAGCTCCCCAGGAATGTGAGGGGGAGAAGGAAAGGGAAGAAGAAAAAATGGATAGAATCCTGTTTAAAGCCTAAAATTACTTCTTATTTTTTATAATTTTGCTTTTTGTGGTACAGTTCCATAAGCTCAGGGATTTCCTCTTCCACCCAAACCAATCCCCTCCCAACACACTGATTTTCCCCATATTACTACAATAGTATAGTCTTTGGGCAACAGTCCCAAGTTGCATGGGATGGTGTAATGGTCAGCACTCTGGACTCTGAATGCAGCAACAGTCCCAAGTCCATCATTCTGCTAGTTAAGTGCATAAAGACACTGTAGATATAGACAATGGTAAAAAGTCCAGCATCCTATTGTTAAGATATATTTAGCAGTTTCACTGGGAGTTCATCTTTTGTTTGGGAGTAAAGGTGCATACTGTAATGTATCTTCAAACTGACTCTTAACTAAAAAATGAACAAGTAACTTGAAAAATACATGATGAAGTTTTCTTTTATCTGTGGGAACAGAGGTGAGGTACCAGGAAAAGAGCTTGGTAAGGCAAGTAATTTTAAGATATAACTAAATAATGTTTTATGTTCTTGAGAATAGTAACTATAAAATTTAAATATATATTGACAGTTGGGATGTTATAGGGACTCAATAAAATGGGTATGTGGAAATACCTAAATGATGAAAAGATGTGATAGTCTGATTATAGTTTCTGCCAGTAATCTTGCTTCGACTTCTCTCCAAACTTTGGAAATGTTTACTGTATCCCCATATACAGGAAACAAAACGTTGTGGCTTTTCTAAAACAGGGTCACTTCCAAAGACTGTTAGCTGTAAAGTAAGTGAATCCTGAGTTTAAATTCTATCTTTGTCTCCCAATTAGTCATAAAATTTGGGGAAGTCTCCAAGTTTCTAGTCAAAAAAATTTAAAAAACCAAAGTAAAAATTATTTTTGTGTGTGTTATGTGAGGTAATTAAATACATGTAACACAATGTGTGGCCTGTGGCTTGCATACTTACTTTCTTATATTTTAAATTACGCTGTCCACTTTTCGATTTGGAAAATAAGAAATGACTTGTGTAATATATGAATGCTGGCTATTGTTGCCAGGTTTGCTGAGAAGGAAGTAGGTTGTGTCAAGACAAAAGCACTTAATTACAACTTTATGACACGTAAACAGTAATCTCTCTAAATCTTACTGAAGACTGAGAATAAGGGTTGGAAACGATAATTTCCTGCTTTATCCACATAGAAATTATCTTTCACACAGCATTCAACTCAACTCTAACTAAGACGCACATGTGTGCAGTAAGTCGAGTTGCTGCTTATGATACCCACGTCCCATCTTGGAGTGCCTGGGAAGTGGAGGACGATGATCTGCACACTTGGGCTTCTGTTACCAACTCACTGCCAACCACGCATTGGCAATAGATGTCCAACACTGCACCCTTTCCTTATGCATTGCTTCTCTGTTAAGGCAGTCTAGAATAGGATTTCTTAGTAAAAGATCTGAGTTTGTATAAGTCACTCAGCCTCTCTAAATATCCATTTTTCTCATCTACAAATCGAAATTAATAATTCCTGCTAGAGCAGACATTCTTTATTTGCCTCCTCAGTACTCTTTGCTGTGATTGCATTCAGATTTTCGTTTGGACAACCCAGCTTCAGACATGGACCTTACTGCCAAAACCAATTAGTATATTGTCTTTCGCTTCTGTACTAACAAATCTAGGGATGAGCAATCAACAAAATCATAATCAGTGATGCTCAAAACAGGACCACAAAGTGTGGAATTAACAATGGCATAGAATCAAGTCAAGGGAAAAATAACAGAGCCTCAAGATATTTATCTTAAACACACTGCATCTTATGAGCCCAGGTATCCTGCTTTGGTACAAACTGGTATATCTGTGTGTGTGTGTGTGTGTGTGTGTGTGTGTGTGAGGAAGAAGACAAGAGGAAGTGGTTGTGGAAGAATGTTCTCTGCAATCAATGCAATCTTAACTCCTAGCTATCTTATAGACATTATCTGCAATGATTCTAGTATCAACTGTATAATAAATACAAAACTACCTGGCAAGCTTAAAGCAATAAGCAAATGTTAGCTATGATTGTTATTAAAAATTCTAACAACTAAGCAAAATTTCTTCACAAAGCAAGCTGTAAATAATTTTTATAAATATAAAAGAACTTCATTACTAAGTCTGGGTATTATTTATAAAAATGTTTCATATACAAATACAAAAGATGGGTGCTTAAATCATTGGTGGTTATGTAACAGACAGCAGCTGCTTTGGAATTCCTTATCTGTAAAATAGAAAATGTTAGACTAGTACCCCCCCCATCTCTTTTTTTCAAAGATTTATTTTTTTTTTAATTGGAAGTCAGATATACAGAGAGATGGAGAGACAGAAAGATGTTCCATCATGTGGTTCACTCCCCAGGTGGCTATAATGGCCAGAGCTGAGCTGATCCAAAGCTGGGAGCCAGGAGCCAATAGCTTCTTCTGGGTCTCCCACATGGGTGAAGGGTTTCAAGGTTTTGGGTCATCCTCTACTGCTTTCCCAGGACACAAGCAGGGAACTGGGTGGGAAGTGGAGCAGCTGGCACTTGAACCAGCACCCATATAGGATTCTGTCTCAGGCAAGGTCAGGATTTTAGCCCCTAGGCTATTGTGCTGGGCTCTCTTCTTTTTTTTTTTGTTTAAGATAATTTATACTCCTTTATTTGAAAGGCAGAGAGGGAGAGATGGAGAGAGAGATACCTTCCATCTGCTGATTTACTTCCAAAATGTCAGCAAAACCAGGGTTGGGCCAGGCCAAAGCCAAGAGCCAGGAACTACATTTGGTACTTGAACAAGGGTGGTGAGAATCTAATTACTTGGTTCACTACCTGCAGCCTCTCAGGCATTTTAGCAGGAAGCTGAAGGGGAAGCAGGGACTCTCCGGGACTCTCCTGGAACAAAGGATTCCATGTGGTGGTTTAACCAGCCCACCACCATACTGTTCCTCCTAATTTACCTTTTGATGTTAATGTTCCACAGGTATGCTTGACTCTTAAATAATTTGTATGCTATACCAACTACTCTCAAATGAACTGTGTCAGGCTTAATTAGCAAATTCTGGGAAGCACAATTATACTCAGCCCATATAAAAGGTCATCTCACAAACTTGCAAATAAAATTCTTTAAACTTATAAAACAGAATTGAAAGTAAATGGATGTTCTGATTGAGCTCACAGACTTTAAAAAGGCAATGGTCTTCTTAAATAGATTGTTCTTCATCTCATTTAAATAGTATTCATCTGACTGGCAAGTCTTTTCTTTCTAGTTCAACTTCAGTTTCATTTGTCAGAAGTTGAATGTACACAGCTAAAATGAATGTACAGCACCAATTCTGTCTTATATGTCCTAGGTCTCATTGTTAGACTATGATCCATTATAGAAAGGATCAGATAACCAGATAATGAGGTTGATTTTTGTCATGAATATAATAAAGTGGAAGTCATCATGAGCATGAAAAAATGAAAAAAAATGAGACAAAGGCATTCCTTTCAAAAATAATAATATACAAATATTATGTAATTAAAAACAAGCTATGGTTGCTGGAAAAAGTTCAATGCCAGTTCAAAATAGTATTAGATTATTAGTTAAGAAAGTCAAAATGTTTAAGCTCATTAAACCAATTCATTAAAACTAAGTAGCCTAGCAGATTCCAACATAGCCAAATTTTGCTCACTTTCTCCTCACAGAAGAACCAAAGTGATGGTGAATTACTGCATTTCAAGAGGCCAGGCTGCTGTAGCTTGGTGCCATGTTGAAAAGGAGCAGAGAATTAATGTTGCCCAAAGAGACAGAAACCTCTGCATACTCCTATTCTTGGTTCCCAGACATTCCACTAGCATGGGAGGCTGCAGCTAGACTTTCCTGTGTGTATTAGTCACCTTTTTGCTACTATAAATAAATCCTTAAGCTACTGAGGAATGAAGGAGGTTTACTTTGGCACACAGTTTTGGAGGTTCACAGCCCAACACTGAATGGGCCTCATAGGTTTGGCCAACTCGTGAGTCCAGAAGATGGCAGTGACAGAGTGAAGGAATGATCACAGATGGGTGATGGAGCAAAGACTGAAGGGCCCAACTCAGTTTTCGTACCCAGTTCTCCTGGTAGGGTATATCCTAATGACTTAAGGTCTCCAAGTGGGGTCCTTTCCTGACATCATAGCTGATTACTTTTCTATCCTCTCAGGACCATCAACTTAGGACTCTGAGAATTAATTGTCTGCTTGATTCAATTCAATTCAAATTCAAATTCAATTCAATTCAATTCAAAACATAGCAAAGCACAGTTGTGATCCTTGCATTTATGCCCATGTATTGCTCTGCACTACAGGGACAGTATTCAGGTTGGTGGTAGGTATCACACCTGGACCTCAAAAATCAAGGTATTTCCTTTTAGAACTGGGACTTCTCCGTCTCTGCTTAGTGCTGCTCCTGTCACCACAGCCAGCTGCCTATCAGCTTGTGCCACAACTGCATCTAAGTGAATGTATTGTAGACCTAAAACTAGTGATGGTACATGCATCATCCTAGTAATGCTGGAGCTGCCTTTGTTGGAGGACCATACCAGGAGTGGAGCTCCCACTGGTGGAGTTTGAGAAAACATCCACCAGGTTCCTCACTGGTATTGCCATTACTCTGATGGAATGGCTACACAGGAGGCATCACATTCCCATTGCTGTGGACACGATGCCCACCTAGACTGCTAGAGTGGCCTTGCTCTCACAGATCCCTTGTAGACAAATGGGCTTTCCAACATGACAGCTGCACATCATACTCAAGGTCAAGGATTGTAAGAAGAGATTACACAACAGTGCACAAGTAGAACCAAAGCTAATACAGCCTACTAAACCAATAACCTGAAACATCCTTAAGAGAAAGTCTTTCTATGAAAGCTATCTTACAAAATTCGTAAGCAGACCTAACCTGCCAGATGTTCAAGTCTAACATAGGAACATAAGAGGTATGAAAAAGCACACAAACATTACACTTTCAAAGGAATGTGGTTAATTCTCTAGCAATAGGCCTCAAAGAAAAAGACTGATAAAATGCTTGATGAAAATGCAAAAGAATGCGATATAAGAAAATACAGACACAGGGAAACAATTCATAAAAAGAATGGTAAATTCAACTGAGATAATGAAAAAGAACTGAATAAAACTGTTAGAAATGAACATTTCAATAAAAAAAATACAGTTCAGGACCTCCTGTAGATTAGAATAAGCATAAGATAGAATCCCTGCATCTTAAAACAGATGAGACAACTGCAAACAGAACAAGAGAAAAGCACATATTTAAAGTATCCTCTATTAGACTAACAGCAGATTTTATAGCAGAGATATTACAGCCAGACTAGATTAGACTAAACTAGACTAGATTAGAATAGAATAGCTATCACACTCATAAGAATGTAAATACAGGAAATGAAACAGACATTTGAGAAAGGGATATACAACGCTGTAATTACAGCAGCACACCCTACAATAGGAAAGACATGGAAACATTCCAGATGCCCGTCCAAAGAGGACTGGTTAAAGAAGCTGTGGTACATCTACCCTATGGAATATTACTCAGCCATTAAAAGGAATGAAATTATACCATTTGCAAGTAGATGGTCCCAACTAAAGTGTTCAGGACCAGTAGCCATCATGGAAATGCAACTAAAAAACCTCACTGAAATAACTTCACACTAGTTAGAATGGTTATTATCCAAAGATTTTAAAAAAATGCTGGTGAAGATGTAGAGAAAAAGATCATCTTAACATACTCTTGGTAGGGAAAGAAATTGATGTGTTTATGGAGGATAATATGAGGATTCCTCGGAAATCTAAAAGTAGATCTTCCCATTCTCTGTTCACTACCATGCATGAATTATCTGTGTAGTTTTTGAAAAGTCAGCAATTCCAGATTTAAATAGGAAACTTTCAGTTTCTACATGCTATTATCCATATGCGTTTTTTTTAACCAATGTGATTTTTTTCCTCTGTTCAGCTATAAATGCTGAGATCCATATAAAGTTTTATACGCTTCTCTCTGTGGTTTTTCTTTTGTCTCATGATTTTTTTTGTTTGTATGGAAATGTTATTGCGATATTAATACATTTTGATTTAGTTCTGTAATAATAGAAAAAAAAATTTTAAGCAGATGGGTTGGACAAAAAAAGCTCAGCCGTCCCACTCCTGGAATTATACCTACAGGAAATGAAATCCACATATAACAAAGGTACCTGTACCCCTATGTTTATAGGAGCTCAATTCACAATAGCTATGATAAGGAATCCACTGTGATCTCTTTCAACTGATGATCAGATACAGAAAATGCAGTAAATATTTATACAGTAGAATAATAATCAGCCATAAGAATGAAATTGCTCTTTTTTTAAAAAAAAATGGATGCAAATAGACACCACTACGATTAGTGCAATGAGCCAGACCAAAAATAACACTTTTTTCCCCCTGAATAGTGGTAGATCTTTATTTCTGAATTATGGCAGCACACGAAAATTTTTTTTGTATATGAATAAAATTCACATCTTAGGATTTGATTATTGTTTATAGTCCTTGCCCATTCTCTTGCAGAACAGTAGTCTTTCTACTAGTTCTCTTTTTTTGTGGTGAATTAAGCATTTGATTGTAAAGTAAATTTAAAATGTTACTTCAAAAATTAAAATGAGCTACATAAAATCTATTCTCTTTAATAAAAATAAATAAAAATAAACCACACTAAACAAAAAATGAATATAACCAACATTTTACAGAACATTTCATGTGCTAGTTGTAAAATAGACATTTTTTTCATTACTACATAGAGCATCCTTTAGGTAGGATATATCTTGACAGATTCAGGAAGTCAATATCATTTCATGTATCTTTTTGGATCCCAACTAAATAAAATTAAAGATACAGTATATATAAATAAGACCAATGAAATAAAGAGTTATTTTTTTGGAAAAGAAAAAAGCAAGAAACCTTTACCAAGACTAATCAAGAAAAAACAGGGAAGACCCAAACAATGAAAATCAGAGATGAAGAGATATTGTAACTGTTACTACAGAAATACGAATGAGTATGTAATTATGCTTTCGCATTCTTTACTCAGATTGACACTGTTTTCTGGATGTTAAAGCTACTACAGAAAAGTATATATAAGACACAGTTATACAAATTGAAGAAACATGACCTGTTTTGTAACGAGCATCAAATCTTCTATTAATTTACAATGCTGATGAAGCAGACATTAAAATCTCAGTTTTGAAATAGCACTTCATGAGAAATGAGAGATATTGGTACTATAGTAGGGACAAAAGACAAAAGGAAAGATGCATGGTTGGTACACAGCACAAGACGTTTTTTCTAAGGCAGTTCCTAATTCATATGGAGTAAAACATTTTTGAATGAGTGGATAGGCAGGTTTATCAGAGGATCAATGCAGGAAAACATCAAGTTGTAACAACTGAGTGAGAGTTGAGTGAATAATCTAAGTGATTCTCCTACTTAGAACATTTCTTAATATTAAACTAAACATGTGCTTTGAAATGCTAGCCAAGTATTCTGTGGATTTTTTTTTAAAGATAAAATTGAGACTTTAAGGAAATATTAAGGTTGTGTGAGGAGCTTTCAACCATGCCATCAGATCCTAGTGCATGCCAGTTTATATCCCTTGCTTCAAGTGCAGAGGTAAATCCAGGACACAAATTAGAGGGAGACAGTAGCAGGATTCAAGTGATGATTTGACTAAATTAACCCAGCAGCATGACACAGGTTGGCCTACAACAGGAAGATAATAAATCTGTATCCCAACTAGGAACTAAAAGAATTATTTCCTTTAACCAAATTTTAATCAGGTTTTTCCAAGTCTTTGTTCAAGTTTTGTCCTTGGAGTGCATCTTTAGTCCAATTTCAGCAAAAATACTACTGTTTAAGCAATCCAGTGAAAACTGCTCATCTCTAATATCTGATCAGTTTCTCATTCCCCATCTTTAATATTTATCTCCGTGGCTTTATTTTTTCCTAATTCTATCACTTCAGTCAGCACAGCCAGAATTTTCCTTATTCCTAATATTTCATCTGAGTAAGTTTTCATCTCTCGTGACCACACCCTCCTCTTTGGGGTACATTCCTATTTGTCCCATGGGAGATCTTATTGAGTCCAATATTTGTACAACTTTAAGTTCCTGCTGCAGCAACCTTTTGCATAAGACTTCTTTATTGTGTTTAATACACGTCACGAAAAGATTTTCTTTAAAATGGTCAGGTATGGCAGCTATCAGACTGGAAAGAAGCTTTATAATCTCCACTGTGGAAGAAAGTATTTGAATTTTGTTCCCAGAAGATGCTAGAATAAATTGAACAATGCTAGGCCTTCTTAGCACAGAGGAACACCTCAGTAATGATATGTACTGTCTCATGTCCCAGATGCTGGGGCTCAAATTTCGGCCCCGGCACTTACCCAGTGGTTGACTTATGCACAGTTTACCTAACTGTTCCCTGCCCCCATTTCTTCATCTGTGTAATGGGGGTGATAATATTATTATTTTCTTCAATGGACTGCTGTGAATATTAAATGAGTTAACATACAGAATGCACTAAAAATAGTGCTTGGAACAGGAAGTACTATTTATGCGTTGTCATTATTGCTAGTGCTAATAGTATTATTTACAATGACTCTCTTATTTCCTGAGATTTTAAGCCCCCAGAAATCATAGATGTTTACAGTATGAATCTATGTCTACCAATAATCTCATAATATCAGCTAAAGTATTGATAAGGGCATTGAAAATCCTATAGGATGGGTCAGTTCCTCAGCTTTGTGCCTTAAGTTCATTTATACCCTATTGTCTGTTCATTATTATTAAAAATGTTTCTTTTGAGTTAAATAGTCCATTTTCTGCTACAAACAACAATTATTAATGAAGAAAAGGGAGAAAAATTCAATGATTAACACTATGTGTTATGCAATATTACAATGTACTGGAAGGTTTTAATAGGCTTAATCACACCATATTTAATTTTTTTGACAACCAACTGTGATAATTTCATATGGTCTAACTTAAGACAAAGAATATATGCTTATATTTTTCTTAATTGATTTTTATACTTTGCCCATTAAAAATAATCAAGAAATTCTGTGATAGATAAGGTCAACAATGGCAGACAATGACTCTTACATAAACGGACATTCTGGAGCTGGGGGAAACCCTCTTTGTCTCTACTTCTGATTGTTCTTGCCCCTGCTGTGCTGCCTTGGTGAGCAGGCTGGCCTGACTGGTGCTCACACAGACTCTGTCCTATCAACTTCGCATATATTACCCCACCAAATGCTGTGCCTTTGTTTGGGACATCACTGTTTTCAAGGATGCTTGGAAAGGTTTCCTGGCATAATAACATTTTTCTTCAATACTCCAATGCTTTTGACTAATACATGAAACACCAAATTGTTTGCGTTATTGCTCAATGTCTTTTGTAATGATTTGGGGGATTTGCTAAATTTCAAATGGTTGTGCTTATTAAAATCAGTGGCAGCTCCAATTATTCTGTTGGCCATCTGTAATCATTATTTCATTCTCTGACACCAACTAAAACACAAAAATACCTTCAAAATTTACTTTTAATAGCTCTTTAAATAAAGACAATACTGTACAACATATGAGAATAGAACCACATCATGCATATATTTTAATATAGCATATCCTTTTCCTTTTGCTTTCAAAGAGTAAGATATTAGCACCCTCTCTCCAAAAAACAACAAAAAATACAAATGCTTTAACATCTGAATGACAAGATAATCAAATTTCAGTTATCCAACTGTATGAAAGTGAATGGGCTTCACCTCTTTAATTAGTAATAATTATTAATAATAGCATGAAGTATGGAGGAAATTTTGGCTTGGCAATGTCCTATTTCTTGGGTAGCTTTAATGGTTAAAATGCTGCTTGGTAGGAAAGGGAAATCTTCTTTCTGCATTGTTCTAAAAAGGAAAAATCAAGCATTAGTAGAACAACATGGCCAGAAGGCAGGGATAAACTTAGAATAACACAGAACCTCTTAACACTATGAGTAAATATCAAATCCAGGCAGAAAAATCACCAGTATTTCTCAACTCTATTCTCATGCAGCAATGGAAAAATTGTTTTTAAACACAAACCTGGAAACAGGTGGGCTGTTAAGCCACTGCTTCTGTCATCCACATTCCATCTCCTAGTGCCTGGTTTGAGTCCTAGCTACTGGGCTCCTAATCCATCTTGCTTGTAATGTACATTCTGAGAAGATAGCAGATGAAGGCTCAGATGCTTGGGTCCTGTTAGCTATGTGGGAGCCTGGATAGAGTCTTGTGAATCCCACCTTTAGCCTACCTCAGCTCTGGTAGTTGTGGACAGTTGGGGGAGTGATCAAGAGGATAGAAGATATTTCTCCCTAACTGGTCCAATCATTTTGCCTTTCAAAAAAAATTAAGTCTTCAAAAAATACAAATTTGAGCTAAACATTTGGCAGTTATAAGGCCTCAACAGCAATAAAAATGTGTCCACAAGGTTTTGCAGAGCTGGTATGATCCAAGTTGTTTAATTCCTCCATCAAATTATGATGAGAATTTTGACAGCCTTCACCAGTTAGTTCACTTTATCTTCTGGAAGCACGATTCTTTCTGTCCCTCTACGTTCCACCTAGCGATGTGGCTTCCTGCTACACCTTCTGTGTAGACTGCTTTTATCTTCTTTCTTGATTTAGTTAGCTCATATTCTACTGGAACTTTACTATAAGATAAAATTGCCTACTGCTACATTGGACTGTGCAAAAAATGTTATGTACACAGACAGAGAGGTGTTTGTTTTATTTGGTGCCTTTTGTCTTAGATTGAGCCAGCAATAGAAAACAACTCATTAGAAAATTTCTGTAATTTCAGCAGAAAATAAATGTATTAAGGGATAGGAAGCAGCTATGGCATATGCTAGAGCGTAGAGTACAGAATCAGCTCTGGGGGACCACTCAAACAGGAAGGGAGGCTAAAGTGCACACTGCTGCTACTGTCAGGAAGCCACAGGACAGCTATTGCTACTAGAGTGATTGTTTCTGCTATGCCTGGAAAGCAGAAACGGCTGTGGCCATAACATTAAAATGAAGACCAAAGAAATGGATTCTCTAGTTTCTGTTTTTTCATGTCTGTATTTTTTCCTTTAGTGTCCATGTTGGGTATGTCTAACTGTTGGTGTCTTATTTACAGACTCATGGTCAGTGTGTAAAAGAGGCTGGGAATGAACATCGTCATTTTGAGCCTCTAAGGCAGAAAACAGCACGAAATCAGATAAGGCAGGATATCACTAAACACAGAGAAGGAGAAGTGATATCACTTAGCCCTAAATAATAACAAGTATCTACTAGACTGGGAAGAAAGAGGATTGAGAAAAAAATTTTTATAGAGTTAATGTTTCAGCTCATCTAGTTATTTTTGTTAAGGATGGATTTATCAGATAAAGTAAAAGTATCTGACTAGACAACACTGTAGGTAGAGAAAAGGGAATGGGGATGGTTCTTATGTAGTTTTAGACCCAAGTGAAGAGGCACCCCAAATATCAAGTTAGGTGTGGATTAGGTTCCTAGCCCCCAGAACAGTGAGAATATTCTGTATTAATCACTTGGTAACATATAAATGTAAAAGTATCAATATATAAAATAAGTGGCATGTTTGGGTAAAGCAATAAGTTGTTGGTTTAGTATAAGTAGGAGACAGAGGCAAAAAAATAGACTGAACAAACTGGGAAAGTCACGACTAGATTTTTTAATTTAAATATACAGAATATCATGAATCAGAGAAACATATTTTTCTTTTGGGGTTTGGCTTATTCTACCTAACATAAGGAATGAGGAAAAAAGGACAATCAAATCTCAAATCAGTACAATAAAAGAAAAAATGAATCTCCTAGTACAGATAAAGATATGGAGAGGAAAAAAATCCAAATCAGTGAAATAATAAGCTAGACCTAGGAAGAGAGACAGTATTGGCAAACTGTAAGCTAGACAAAGAAAAATAGAAAGAAGGATCAAATACATAAAATATCAGATAGTCTGATATTTCAGAAATACAAAGGACTGTTGGAGATTACTTTAAATAATTATACAGTAACGAGTTCAACAAGCTAAAAAAAATGGAAAAATTCCTAGACTTTTCAGCTTTTCAAGATTGCATCCTAAAGGTACAATATCTAAACAGACCAACAATGAGCAGTGATACTGAATCAGTAATAAGATTTCTCATTGAAGAAAATTACTGTTGAATTACACCAAACATTTAAAGAATCCTTAAATTATCCAGATATAAAAGAAGTAATCCTTCCAAACTGATTCTTTGTAGTCTTATCAAGTAGTATTATTTTGACACCAAAATCCATCCATCCTTATTTCTAATTTTAAGAAGCAGGTTTTGGGAACAGTGTTTTGATGTAATGGATTAAGGTGATGCTTGGGATGTGTGACCCATATGTTTTGCCTGTAATTCAGTTCCAGCAACTCCATTTTTTATGGGTGAACCAAAGGATAAAAGATCCCTTCTGTCTCTCCCACCTTCTCTATTACTCTGCTTTTCAAATAATTAAGTATATCTCAACAACAAAAGTATTTGGCTGGCATTGTGGTGTAGCAGGTGAAGCTGTTTCTGTGATACCAGTGTCCCATTATGGGAGCTCTTCAATATCCAGCTGCTCCACTTCTAATCCAGTTTCTGATTAATGGCCTAGAAAAACAGTTGAAAATGGATCAAGTGTTTGGTCAACCCAAGTGGGAGACTTAGATAAAGTTCCTGTGTTCTGGCTTTGACCTGGCCCAGTCAAGGTCATTGCAGCTAACTGGGAGTGAATCAGTTGATGGAAGATCTCATTCATTCTCTCTGTAGCTGTGATTTTCAAATAAATAAATCATGAAAAAATATATATAACAAATAATGGGTTCTAAACATTCATGATATATGTTTGTTAATTCTTTTCAAGTTATCGGAGGGTGCATATGTATGAGGGTACTTCAAAATGTTTGTCGGAAAATGGAGTTAAAATGTAAGTTTATAACTCCTTTTTGTGGCATGTGGGCTAAGATACCACTTGGGATGCTGGCATCTAATATCAGAGTGCTGGTTAAAGTCCCACTAAACTGCTTCTGCTCCAGTGGCTTACTAATGAGCCTTGAAAGGCAGCAGAGAGTGAGCCAAATGTTTGGGTCCCTACAACTTATGTGAGGAAACAGGACAGAGTCCTGGCTTCTGGCATACAACTATCCCAGACCTGACTTCTGCAGCCGTTTGGGGAGTGAGTCAGTGGATGAAGGATCCTTCTCATTTTCTTTCCATCACTCAGCCTTCCAAATGAAAAACAAAAACAAAACAAAAACAGCAAAAACAAAACAAAACAAACAAACACACACAAAACCCACGCACACACACCAAAAGATTCAGGCTTATTTTGGTATAAAACAATTTTGAAATGCATGTATAGCATTTTAAAAGTATGTATTTTTTTAATGAACTTTTTAAACAATTCTCACATGCATGGACTGTACATTTTTTGCACCAAAAATAAACTGACCTTGTAATTTTATTTTCCTGAACTGTTAAAGAATTCCTCTATGAGTCGCAGTGCAGTGACCCAGGGTCTAAAGCCCTGCTTTACATGCACCTGGATCTCATATGGTGCCAGTTATGTCCTGGCTGCTCCACTTTCTATCCAGCTCCCTGCTTATGGCCTGGGAAAACAGTGGAGGACGACACAAAGCCTTGGGATCATGTAGCTGTATGGGAGACCCAGAAGAAGCTCCTGGCTCCTGGCTTTGGATCGGCTCAGCTCTGGCTGTTCCAGCTGTTTGGGGAGTGAACAAGTAGATGGAAGATCTTTCTATCTTTCCATCTCTCTGTATATAAGCCTTTCCAATAAAAATGAATAAATCTAAAAAATAATACTCTTCTATACATTCTCTTGGGATACAATTAATACTTTTAAGTAATGTAATACAACATGATTCAAAGTCAATAGTGACAAAGAAATGTGGTATCATGAAGAAAATGAAAGTGATATGTGAACTCAATTCATACATAGCAACCAAACACTGAAATACAGAACATCAATGAGGATGATGCTTAAAGGAGAATAATTTGAATAATTTGAATATCAAAAGGTTGGAGGGAGAGTAAGAAAAACTGAAAAAATTTATGGTTAATTTTGCCAAAAAGGAAACTCTTCAAGATCATGTTAGGATGTTAAATATTAAGGACAGAATATCATTAACTAAAAGTTACAAAAAAGGAAACAAAAATATCATTCATCCTTTTGTGGCTTTCATTTTTCCCATAGCTAAACTTTTTATCAGCATTTAGGCAGACTTTTTTCCATAATTTTCATAATTATGCTTCCTGTATTTTTCATGCTTCCTGTATTTACTAGGAATCTTTTATTTGCATTTCATTGTGACTTTTTTTCTGGTAGCAATTATTCTTAGACAACAACCAGAAAAATAAAGGAAGACTCATAAAAAGAATCTAGATTTGTATAAAATGAGTACAACCAGATCAAGTGAATGCCCTTTTGACAGAGATATAAACTTTAATAGGCTCATAAAGAAAACACCCATTACTCTCATATTCCAAAGAATTGTTCTTTATCTGTAATCTGTGTTTATAGCATGATAGATTTCAATGCAGAGCATGAAAGGATTAGGGGAAACAAGTGATTAAAGCTCACCTAAATCAACAGGGATCTGTAAAATCTAGAAGATTAAAATCAATGAGAAGCTATAAGGTAAGTCAACTCATCAGCTCAGAGATCAAAACGCAGAAGACATATGCTCATAACTGATTAACCTTGCTGCAACAATTTTTAGCAATGGAATTTTTTTGCAGATGTGCAACAAAACTCACATGACACAGACATGAAATAATCAACATATCAGGTAAAAAAATAAGAAGTATTTTGGAAGTGATAAAAATCAATAACAATTTCCCAAGAAGTTAAAAAAAATTCATCTAAAAAAAGGAAAGAGCTCCACATTATATTAAGTAGTCCAACAACTAAAACAAGTAACAGATTTCAGATTTGTATGAACACTTTAATCATGATTATAATTTATAAGCAAAAAATTTTAATTATTACATATGCATCTCAAGACAATGAGATTATGTATGGCAAGTGTTAATAATAAAACTTATAAACACGTTGGCTAAATTACATAATATTTGAGAGACTTAGAGGACAAAAATTATGCAGTCTGATATAAAAATGTATTATCAGAATAGAATACACACCCCTTTCAAAAGCTGCTGTGACATTAAGGGAATCTATGGCCAAATATTCTCATCATTCAAGAAAAGTTAGAGATTTGGATTTTAATGTATTATATCTCAACTTTGGAAGATTATGTAAAGCTCATGATACAAACCTGTTGGCTGAATTTGGCCCATAGGTTAGTGGTTTTGAAATCTGGCATATAAGAATGTTATATTGGTATGGCCTTTTTACACACACTAGAAGGATAGAAGATGACCATTTTGCCCAGTTTTTCATGTCAATTCCATTAATACTATTCTTTCATTTAGTAAATTTACAAATGGAAATATACAAGTATAAGAACATTCCAATCAGCCTTTATTTCCAAATGTTTTGATACTAGTTGGGAAGCAGAAGAGAAAAGTTATATGTGCAGGAGAACCTGTGAACTACTAATAAAGGACAGTTAAATTTCTCCATTTCTACCACAGTGGAGACTACTTTTCTGCTTTCCTTTGGTTCTGTCTTAGTTATTCAGAATGACAGAATGCTGTAAACTAAGCTGTCTATTTGTTCCAGGAGCAGATGGGGAAAGTAGCTGCTACAAAGTGTGATTAAAATATGAAGCCTCTGTTTAGTATTTATTTTTCTTTTTAAGCTTCAGATTTTAGGCTTAAGCAACTTTAATCAAGGGAAGAAGAGCCAGACAGCTGCTGCAGCCCTCATCCACTGCTTATGTTAATGCATGCAGAATAATATGACAACAAACACACAGCAAACAAATAACCAACTCTATCTTCTGCCAAGGCTGTGAGGAAAAAGCCACTCGTTATTATTGAGGGAATGCAGATAGCAGATACAACCTATGTGGAGGGTAACTACCCACCATGCATCAAAATAAAAAATGCGTGTATTAACTATTTTGCTTTCTGATTATGATGTGGTTACAGAAGTCTATGTGCACATTACATTTCCAGAACACAGGACAAGTAGCAAGTGCTGCTGTGAAGACGCTACTTGGGATGCTCACATCCTAACCCCGAGAGACTGACTTCCAGTCCTGGCTCACCTTCTGATTCCAGCTTCCTTCCAGCGAGCATCTCTGGAGGCAGCAGGTGATGGCCCACGTACTTGGGACCCCAACACCAATGTGGCAGAAAGGATGTAGTTCAAAGCTCACATTTCAAGTTGGGTTGGTCCTGGCCCTGGTTCTTCATGGCATGTGGACAGCAAACTACTGGATGAGAAATCCCTGTTTTGATTGACTCGGGCATTTAAAATACATAAAGAAATAAAAATTATAGTAAATTGGAATAAAAAGAAATAAAAGGGCATGAAATTAAAAAAAGAAAGAAAATGAACAAAGCACATGGGCATCAAGTGTGTGTTGGTCATTTACAAGTTAATCGTCTCAAAAAAATTTCTACCTATGATACAATCTAATTTTATAATCATTCAATTGAGATTAGGCATTCACCTTCATTCTTTCCAGTGGGAGATATATGGGAGCTCACTGACAGGTGAGGTGACTTGCTCAAAGTCACATGTCGAGAATGATGTAGTCCAAACTAGCTCCAGGTCTGACTACGTAACTCCATGAATAGGTTCCTCCTCTGATGTCACTACTATCTGTTGTTTTGAGATGAGTGAAACAATAAGAAAATGAAAAAAAAAAAAGCATTTACTCTAATATTCAGTAATCCAATCTCTGGAAATTTATTCTGTGAATAGCTTGCATGTGTATAAAACGACAGCACTCAAATATATTCACCAAACCAATGTTTAACTCAAGTGTTCCTCCATTTGTGGCTACTTAAATAAACCATGGCATATACTTGTAATGAGGTACTATGGAGCTTAAGGGGGAATGAGGCTCTAATGTACTGAGATTCAGCCATACTTCTGCATAACTTATCTTTATAATGCAAGTATAATACATGAAAACTGTTTTGTTAAAAAAAGTGAAAAATAACATTTTCAGTTAATGTTATCATTTGTACAAGATGAGGGAAGAATATGTGGGTATTTATATTGCTATATTGTTTCATTAACAAATACCAGAAGAATTTGAAGGAAACTAGTAAGCACCAGTGATCAAAAGGGGAGAGTGGCTGAGCCTGATAGGAACAGGATGGAAGCAAGATACACACTGTAACCTTTTTGCTTTGAATTTTGAATTATGAGAGGAAATGTAAGAAGGTAGTTAAGAGAGAAAGGGGCTAAGAAGCAGCTGAGTGACGCTCCAAGTTTATCCACTGAACTTTGTACTTGGCTCACAAAAGCAGCAATTTTAGTTTTTTCTCAGCCATTTTAGTTTAACATTTGTCCTACCCTTCCAAGAAGAAAGCATGATTGATGTAGAAGACTTTCTTCCACATTTCACTGTAGGGAAGGAGGAGAGGAACTGAATTGTGGACTCTATTGGAGAACACTTTTTTCGTAACTAAAAACAGAGCCATCAGCTAAGGATGCACAGCTGAATTCTTGCACTTGAGCAAGGTAGCTCACCACAAGTATGTAAAATCTGATGTGAATCAGGAAGGAAATGCTGGATCAGCATACTTCAGGAATAAACGTTTCGTTTGTTTCTGCTTCAAACTGCTAAAAGCCAAGTATTATATAATGTGGCCAAAATACTGAAAAACTCTAATATTTTGGTTTCAGTAGTTAAGTTCTCAATCACAAATACCAGATAATGTGTCTCTACTTCACTGTCATTCCCAAAGAGCCATTTGTCACAGAACTCAAATGGAAAGTTTTTCCTTACAACAAAAGGTGCAGGACAGCCTGGAGACGCCCCTGATCTTTCGGGCTAATGGATACATCCTTTTCCTAACAGTTCTATAAAGTTGCTATGATGAAGACTGCAAATCACAACTCATACACCCAGTGATTTTCAATTTACAGAGAGCATTCTTGGACCTCATTTCATTTAATCTTTTTCAGATACTCTGGTATGTGTGTGCTGTCATTTCTCTTTTACGAATGAAAACACCAGTGTCTGAATAGGTGAAGACACTGGAAGTAATCCCTTTCCATGAATGACAGAGGCCAGATCTGCCCCCAAAATAATGACTCTAAGTGAAAATGAATTTTGATCATGTCACAGCTTTATATTATTGTCATATGCCTGACATAAAAGTATACTTGAATGATAGTTAATATAATGATAGTTACATCTGATGACAAAATAAGTCCAAAAAGTTATTCTATAAAGAAAAATTATCCATGAGTAGAAACTACCTTTGAACATTTTAAAAATCACTCACAAATTATAGATCATGTGAGGGAATTAAAAAAAATCTCAGCTCTATTTCACTTAAAAGTAACACTTCATGTAACATATAACAGGACCTATATGAAAAAAATGATTTATTCTACATATATTTCACAAGAGAGAATGACTATAGGTGAATTCATATATGAACCAGGCAGATCTTGTAACTTCACTGTACAAATAATGAATAACAGTCTTTGAAGGCTCACCATGAGTTGTACACTATGCTAATGATTTATATATTTCCTTATTCATTTCCTTAAAGACAATCATGAGATAAATACAGATAAAGAAACAAAGACTTATAAAGATTTAGGCACACAGGAAGGAAATGTCGATGTCACGATTTTGACAAATCCAACTTGAGTTTAGAAGTCATGTCTTCAGGATCGGAAGTTGCATTTGTATTTGTGTTTGATGTACCATGTCTGTGCCCTAATGAGGAGAGAAGAATGACTCTTACACATGCCAGATGATGGATCTGAGAAAGATTCACATCCTATTTCCAAATTCTTTTTTTAAAGTTTTTTTTAAAGATTTACTTTATTTTTATTGGAAAGTCAGATATACAGAGAGGAGGAGAGACAGAGAGGAAGATCTTCTGTCTGATGATTCACTCCCCAAGTGACTGCAACTGCTGGTGCTATGGCGATCCAAAGCCAGGAGCCAGGAACTTCTTCCTGGTCTCCCATGTGGGTGGAGTCCCAAGGCCCTGGGCCAGCCTTGACTGCTTTCCCAGGCCACAGGCAGGGAGCTGGATGGAAGTAGAGCTGCCGGGATTAGAACTGGCGCCCATATGGGATCCTGGTGCATTCAAGGCGAGGACTTTAGCCAATAGGCCATGCTGCCAGGCCCCTATTTCCAAATTCTTACGAAAAACTCCACTGATAGGACTTTTGGTCAAGATGGAAATGAAAGTAGATATATTAGACTACCATTTCTAATATTCAGCAACAATAAATGAAATGTAAGAAAAAAATAACTAATAAAGAGAGAAATGCAAGAGACAGAACTGTACTAAAGATAAATCTCACCATGTTATGTAGTAAGCAAGACCGACACTGTGCTCGTGCTAACTTCAGGTCTGCTAGCAGTTACATTAAAAAGAAACAGAACAAAACAGAGACTTGCAAAACACCTGATCCAGTCTCAGAGAATGAAATCTGCATGAAGATGTGACTACTGAAACTGTCAAAATAGGCCAAAAAAGAGGTTAGGATCCACTATCAAATAAAGTAAGATATAACATTTATATAAAAGACCCAAATTTTTTTAAACAAAATCAACAAGAAAAAAAGAAAGTTCATGCTAAAAACACAACAAAAATTCTTGCAGAGGAAAAAATCTAATTATAAAGCTCTAGTAGACACTGTCAATTCTACACAGGATATAGTAGAAAAGGTAGTGAATTGTAAACTACCTGAAACTAAGGAATTTGTTGAGAATAAGATGATGAGATAGAAACAAATGAAAACTAAAACAGACATTAAAAATCATTGAGGCTAGAGGCCTTACCATATATACAAACAAAGTTTACAAATACAACATAGAAGGCAAGGCAGATGACTAATGCTTCGAAAGATAATATCTAAGATACACCAGTAGCAAAAATCAATAGACCTTAAGCTTAAAGCATTATCATCATCAAATTCAAAGGGCATAAAAATAAATCAGCTTCACAAACCATCTTAATCAAGTGCAATCACTTTTCACATGTATTTTTCATATATTAATTCTATCAGTTTATTTCTGTGGAGAATTCTGACTATGCACAAAGTGAATCAGAACAAATAAGCATTGGAAGAGAAAGAATACAATATTAAAAATAAATGAATAAATAAAAACGTTAAAGTATCATCTAGGTATAGTAAAACAACAGATATTAATCAAAGACACGGAAAAATTCCCAAACACAGCAAGATGTTTCTACACACAGACACCCACACACACCCATCAAGAACTAATAGACTAGATAAGTAAAAATAGTAAAGAAATACATCTGTAGAACACAATTAGCTAGACTTTCTAATACCTCCATGCATATAATACTATGCATATTAAAAAGGGAATTCATTTTATGCACATAGACACTGACCGTTCATGAACAAACGCTAAACCTCTAAAATAAGCCCCACTGAGTACAAATAACAAAATTGGAATTATATAAACCAGACCTCTGGTCATAACGACCATTGATTCACAAGAACACAAGTGAATATCAAATGCACTATGACAAGTGAATGAAGATAGAACCAAAGGCCACATAATGATTATGATTTATACGACATCCTGGAAAAGGTGAAATTTTTAGAACAGAAAACAAAGAACTGGTTGCTAGGAGTTGCGGAAAGGTTAACAGAGCATGAGGAAGTTTCTGTGTGGAACGGAAGCTCTACGTCCTCGGCGTGGTGCTGGTTAAACTCATGTGTACACATGCCAGAACTCAGAACTATAGACTAAGAAGGTGAGTTTACTGTAAGTAAACTACACATTGCCAATTCCAAAGCCCCCATTCAATTAATTAAAACAGGAATAATTTACTGTCTCAAATGCATTTATTCCATTGGAAAAAATAGTATAGCACTATCAATTAAGTGTTCTACATAAAGAAATGAGGAAAAATGAGAGTTAATGAAAGAGAAGAAAGGAATAACTATTATAGACCAGTCTCTAACCAAATGGCTGAAGAAAATGTAGACAAATGACATTGTGATAGAAAAAGGGATAAAATTATAAAGTAGATATTTTTTCTTCTTCTAAGTTTTAAAAGTGACTGCCATTTAAATCAGTATACTCTGAGTAAAGTAGATGTTACACACTAGTTGATGTTACCAGTCTGAAGGTCCTCACTACAGATTTCAGATTTGCCTACACCATGACCATCTGACATAATCCCTTAATATCTTTCTCTCTGGAAGATGACATGAGACTTGGCTCATAGAATCATATGTAGTATAAGATAATGGAGCTCAATTAAAAACCCAAAAAGTTTCTGTCAGATATTTCTAAGTTTACCCAGTATAACATTAGTTTTCAAAGATACAAAAGCATATCCTAGTTTCACAAGGACTGAAGAACTTTATCATCCTTCCTGAATAATGTAACTTAAAGAAAGGCAAATCATTTTTACTATGAGGATAAATTAGCAAAAAATTCAGAAAAACCTTGGATTATACCTAATTTAGCATGGTTCTGACACGCAACTGCTATACAAATGTGTCCAAAGCACAGGCAAGATACCACAAGGTTCCAGCCTTCCACCCTTACCACAAGGTGTCCTTTCCTTTTCCTTAGGGGAGCTAATTAATCACTTATGAAAAGAAACTCATGAAACACAAGGAGTGGTGCAACTGGTCAAGAAAATTCACCAGTAATTAATACCAAATGGTCAGTGTCTTATCCTTAGGTCTCCCTAATTTCATGGATTCTGACCCAGGGTAGGAAGCAACTACCATCAGTATAGAGGCCCACTTGTTATCATAAAAATCCCTGAAAAATGTGGCACTGTAACTCCTCAAAGGAAGGTCATGACTACTATCAACCGGCTGGAAATTTGGACTCAACCTGAGCATGCAACTCTCAGCTCCAATTATAATCTCTAAAGCAAGTCACCTGTAACCCCACAGCTGACAATTAACAAATAGCTTTTTTTTCCCTCCTTGCTATGTGCTTTGCAATATTTACCAATTTTTTTCCTTCATCATGATGCCAGTGATTTTCTTTCTGTGCAGCTCACGAGCAGACCCAGGTGTGGGGATTTAGAGCAACAGATCCAACTAGTTAGGAGATTGTTCTACAACAGTGATGAATTAAATAATAATTTGATGAAATGATTTAGTATAACAAAGTAACACAATCTAAAGCTAAAAGACGATTATTTTAATACAAAAGGTAAGAACAACAATGATAAGAATGGTAGAAAACAAAGTTGTGTTCAATTTCTGTTTACACATTGGGGAAACTTACATAATTTTACTCATGACAATGAAAGAGAAATGAAGTGTTTTAAGAAAAACATGATACAAAACTTCCAAACATAAAACAATCATATAAAGATTAAGAAAAATACAAAAGGGAAATATTTTTCTTAAAAGAATTATACAAATTTGGAGTTGGCATTGATCAACAGTTTAATCCTCTCCCGACAGTGCTGGCATTTTATACAGGTACTTGTTTGTGTCCCAGCTGCTCCATTTCCGACCCAGATCTCAGCCTATGGCCTGGAAAAGCAGCACCAGTTAGGATAATCACATCCCATATTAAACTGTCCTAGCAAGAAAGCTGGCTCTAGCTCCTTACTCCATCACCCAAGCAGGAGAGCTGGACTAAAATTCATAGTTTTGCCTTGTAACTGGCATTTAGTGATTAAACAGTAGCTATGAGCTCTCTCTCTCTCTCTCTCACTCGCTCTCTTGCTCTCCCCCGACCCCGCTCTTTCTGTTTCCCAAATACACAGAGAACATTTTTTTTTTGTAAAGATTACAGATCCACCATGAAGTTGTATGCTTTATGAACCTCAAAAGTTTTTTTTTCCCTAAAGGTTTATTTATTTATCTGGAAAGTCAGAGCAGTGAGAGAGATAAGGAGAGGTTTTCCATCTGCTGGTTGATGCTCCAGCTGGCCTCAGTGGCACCTTTACTCACCACGTCACACTGTTGGCCTCTGTTTTATGAATTTTTATACTATAAAAGACATAGCACTGAAACATGAACCAAGATATCTGAAATTCAAGGGTAACAGGAAAAGATGGAAATGACTGTTTTGGGAAAATAACTTCTTTCACATACTCATTTACCAATCAGGCATATAAAAGTAAATTACAGAATTAACCAATATGATAGATGTATATAACTTTGAGCATAACAGAGCACATAATTATTTCCAAACATTCATGAAATGCTTACCAAAACTGATTACATTCCATACTATAAAAGAAACTTCATGGTGCTCCAGAAATTAAAATTTTATAGGCCAGTCACTAATCATAAGGCAATAAAACTAGAAATTACTGACTAAAGATAAGAAGAATAAATGAAACTACCTAGAGACTAGAAATCATTCTCCAAGAGGAAATCAAAACATCAATTACAGATTCCATGTTTAAGAAATAACAGTAAAGGCCATCATGGCTGTTAAGATGGGTTTCTGTTACAAGACGATAAGTTGAGCTTATATTTCTATCTCTTCTCTCTTGAGAGCTCATTAAAACAACAGTGAAGAAATACATTTTTAAAGGGAAGACAAACAATAAATAAAAGGGTTGAGGGATCATATATCAGTGGAAAAGGGGGTGTAACAATCCAGAAAGAAGGAAATTAGAAGGGGTAGTGAGTGATAAAGCAGAGCAGTTCAGGAGGGGATGGCAGAAGTGAGAGACCAACCCTCTGGAGGAACCCTAAAAAAGTAGGAAAATCAGAAACAAAGTATTATGGATTTGAGTGGAAATGTGTAGTGTCAGAAACAGGAAATAACAAAAAGAGAAAGAAAAAGGTATGGATGGACTTCAGACCTGCTCAGTGTTCCAGTATATTCAGAAGACAAGCAGTCCCACCATTAAAAGCAAAAGCAAATAGCTTTCATTTAATTGAAAGGTAGAGAGAGAAAGAGAAGGTGAGGGAAAAGAGAGAGAGAGAGAGAGAAAGAGAGAGAGATAAAGTAAGAGAAAAAGGAGAGAGAGAGAGAGATTCATCCATTCATTCATTCTCCAAATGCCTGCAACAGCTAAGCCTGGGTCACCCGAAGACCAGTAGCCAAGAATTCCACCCAGGTTTCTCATGTGGTGGGCTGAGACCCAAAAAATCTGAGCTATCATATGCTGTCTTCCAGGATGGAGTAGGAGAAAACAGGATGGAAAACGGAGAAGCTGAGACTTGAATTGACATTCTGATGAGATGTGGGTTTCCCACCTTGCAACTTAATTGCTGCATGACAACACCTGCCCCTCCATCCTAATCCCAAGCCAAAAGGGGGAGACTTTTTTCTCCAAAGCAAATGAACACACTGCTAATAACTAAGTCTAGAATGAGAGGCAATTCTCTGCCTATCAAAAACATTAGTATCTTATAAAGCATAACGGCTAGCATCTTTCATCCAAGGGAGGCCAGCTAATACTTTAGACTGCACAGGAACACAGAATTCAGAGCTTACATGTTAATCTATTTAAAAAGTAAAAATGGTCAAGAACCACCACAGAGTTTGAGTTCTGTATCACAAGAAAGAGAAAAAGAAAGATAAGAAAAAGAGGAGAAATTGACCATTGAGTAAAGGGAGATTATTAACAGAACACCAAGTTTATAATCCATGAAACAAGAGAAAAGAAAGAGTTCATGGAAATTATGCAACAAAGTGTAGGCTTTGAAACAGTAATTTGATTGAAAAAATCCTCAAAAAGTAGAATAAAAACTTAAGTCAGGTAAAATGTGACAATAAGTTAGGAAACAAAGAGGACAGACTCTACACAGTTAAAATAAAAGAGGCCAAAAAACAAGGGAAAATAATCATGACAATAGCAGAAATTTTCAGAAATAAAAAAAGTCACTGTCAGTTGATTAACAACACTAAGGAAATAGAGCAAAATCATAAATTGTGAGGAAAATGACATTGAATTCCAGTATCTAGCAAAAGCTGTTCTCATACATGAAAGTCACATAGATTTTTTGGGGGTGGGGAGGCAGGGAATGCATACAAGGACTTACAGTTTCCCTTCTAGAAAGCTCTTCTCTTCTAGAAAGCTTTTCTCTTCTAGATAGCTCTTCCTGGAGAGAAATTTCCCTCATGCCTGAGCATTCTTTCAACAACAGAAGAAATCAAGAAAGAGGATGACTAGAGCATCATCTGTCATTCAGGAGCACTGGTTAGGTACCTAAATGTTTCCGTGGCAGTCTGACATTTACTGTGTGCAAATGGGGAAAACAGAAATAATAAAAAGGCATGATAAGAAATAAAAGAAAATTGAGCACAATTTACCAGTTAATCTAACTGTTGATGTACACAGCCAAAAGAAAATTTGGTAATAACCTATAATGGCAATAGGCAGAGAAATGTGAGAGAAATCCAAACACCCAGTTTTTGCTTTATTATGATTGGTAATATAAGTACTAGTCATGCAGGTTTTAATAGAAAACAGAGGTTTACATATATGTGTAGCTGGTAAAAATTACAGCAGGACAAAATATGGAAATCATTAGAATAAAAATCAGTTAACAAAAAATAGAAATACAATGGATAAATACACAAGAAAGCAATGAGCAAAAACACCAAAACACTGTATGATTCAATGTATATACATCCACTGTCTTCTTACTAATGAATTTTATCCCTCCATTAAAAGACAAAATCTCCACCAAAAAAGAACTTGAGTGACGTAATTTAAAAATGATACAATCAACATGATGGAGAGGTGCTAAAAATTGAAGTAATGTAAACACATAACAAAAAAAATAGCTCAAACTATATTCTCTTTTAACTTAAAGGAAAGCATTTTCCTAAATAATACCTGTATAACATAGGAAATTAAAAAGTAAATGGCCAGAAGAAAACTTGGAGCTTCAAGCTCATTCACTAAAATGCATGAATAAATACAGGGTTAAAGAGGCCCATGTCTGATATCATTGTGCCTGGCATGTCTTCAGCTCCCTCTCCCAACTCTGACTTCCTACCAATACTGATTCTTCAAGGTGGTGGTAATGCCCCACGTAATTGAGTTCATGCCAACCGCATGGAGTCCTGAATTCAATGACCTACTCCTGGCGTGGCCCAGCACAATCCAGCCAGACCACTGTGGGCGTTTGGGAAGTGAACCAGATGATGGATGTTTTCTCTCCCTCCCTTTCTATCAGCCCTCTCCTATCACTTTCTCTCTCTCTGCTCCTGTCTCTTTAATGAATACATTAAAAAAAATTCGAAATACAGGCTCTAAATCTTAAAGGAAACAGAAAAAGGATAACTTAAATATGAAAACAGAAAAAAAAGAGGCAAAAATAAAAAGTACAAACCCAAAATGTAGATGTGGACAAACATTAAAAAATTGCCTCTTTTTAAAAATTAGTAAAATAGGTGATGGTAGGTGACCTTTTAATATTTGCAAGGATCTTAAGAATAGAAGAATCTCAAACTTATCAAAGTAGGGTAGTTTTCTACAAAGCATGGCAAAACTGGAATTGAAATTTAAAATAAATTTCACATACTCTTCTGTAAATATTTAGTGTACTCTAAGCACTATAACACAAAGTGAATACAAAACAATAATCAGAAAGACATATTCCTGCATAACCTTTACCAAGATGAGATTTTAAATAGTATTTACTTATTTATTTGAAAGGCAGAATTATGGAGGCGGTGGGGAAGAGATGCTGCATGTGCTGTTCTACCCTCAAATGACTGCCACAGAAAGGGCTGGGCAACGAGGAAACCAGGAGCCAGGGGCTTCATTCGCATCTCCCATGTGGGTATGGGGGTTATCACCCACTGCCTTTCCCAGATGCATTAGTAGGGAGCTGGATCAGAAGTAGAGCACCTGGTACTGGAACTGGCACCCATATGGAATGCCAGCATTACTGGCAGCAGCTTATTCCTTTATACTGTATTACAAGCCTGAAGATGGCCAAATAGAATATAAGAAAGAATATGAAATGTCCATGATAGGAAATTTAATAAAACATATCATCATATCAGTAAGTCAAAAAAGAAAACCATAGAACTACTTGAGTCTTACATGAAGGATAAATCATTTCAAAAGGATTTATGTTTTTTTATGTTAGCTTTTTGGGGGGACCTCAGGCTTGGGATCACATAAAACTCTGCAAGTTTTTTTTTTACTAGGTATGATCCTTGTGGTATGAAACTCAGTAGCAAACTCGAATGGCAGCTCTTCCTTATGAATGATCAAGGAGATGCTAATGGTTGGTGTCAAGATTTTGTTTTAGAGCACTGCGGAAAGTAATAGGCTGATCTTATTCTGCTTCTTTATAACAAATGACTAGAGATGTGGAGACTTGAGTACTGCTACTTTACTTTGGATGAAGCCTGGATTTCACTTCCCATTCCTCTTTCAACAGGAGGTCACAAAAACAGCAAATCAAGTGCTTACCTGTTCCAGCAATATCCTCAAGGCTCATCTTTCTAAACACTACTTTTATCCAGGATTTTTGTTTGTCTGTTGAAGCCTCTTAACGTTCTCTATAGTTTCTGTTCATAGTTGCACTTAAACACTAGTTTTATAACTTTCATATTATTATTAGTTGCATACCATGAGACATCAGTATACCTGGCTCATTATTCCAACAATAAGAGGTTAGAATTATTTATGCCTTTCAATTTTATCCATAACCTCATTTCTCTTAATGTCCATTCTTCTAATGTCCAGTCAGCATCATCGGAAAGCAGCCAGCAAGGAATGAGTGCCCCATCTCCCTATCAGCTTGACAAAGGACATAATCCCCAGTCCTTCTAGTTCTTTAGTCATTAGACCTCAAAGACTTCCCAACATTGGAACCCACTTAGTAACTCTTGCTCATGTCCTTCAAAAAAATAATAATAAACAAAGAAAGAAAGAAAGAAAGAAAAGTTGGGCAGAGTTGTGGTGCTGAGCGAGTTAAAGTCGCTCATTATGAAGTCAGTATCCCATATCAGAACTCCGATTTGAGCCTTACCTGCTCTGCTTCTCATCCAGCTACCTGTTAATGCACCTAGGAAAGCAGAGGCCTGAGGATCTGGGTCTCTCATATCCATGTGGGAGACCTGGCTGGAGTCAGAATAGCCTTGGCTTCTGTGGTCATCTGGGGAGTAAACCCAGCAAACAGAAGATTTCTTTCTCTACAATCTCATCCCTGTTACCCTGCCTTTCAAGAATTTTTTCTCTTAATGAATGTTTCTAGAGATTCATTTATTTTTATTGAAAAGGCAGATCAGATTTAAAAACAGAAGGAGACAGAGAAAACAATCCTTCATCATCTGGTTCACTCTCCGAATGGCTGCAGTGGCTAGAGCTGAGCCTATCTGAAGCCAGCAGCCTCCTATGGGTGTCCAACATACATGCACGGTCTCAAGGCTTTGGCCTATCCTCTGCTGCTTCCCCAGGTCACAACAGAGAGCTGGATGAGAAGTGGAGCAGCCAGTACAGAAACTGGTACCCAAATGAGATCACAGCATCTGCAATGTGAGGATTTAGCCCTTGAGCCATCACACTAAGCCTCAAGTAATAAATCTTCTAAAAGAAATATATACAAAATGAATTAAACATTTACATTCCAGTACATGAATCTACAATAACAAAATTTATGAATCGACTAGAGCAAAACCACGAAAAATGACACTGAAATGAGCAAAGTATTTTAAAATATGTTTTTATATTTATTTGGGAGGTAGAATGACAGAAAGTGACATAAAGAGAGTGAAGGAAGGAGAGAAGGAAGGAGAGAGAGAAGGGAAGAGAGAGAAGAGAGGGATGGAGGGAGGGTGAAATGAATGGAAGAGAGGGAAAAAGAGGGAGCAAGTGAGAAAGCATTTGTACAGCCTGGAACTCCAGCCAGGTCTCCCGCATTGGGGGCAGGGGTTAACTACTTGAATGGTCATCTGCCGCTTTCCAGGCTATTCATTAACAAAAAGCTGGATTATAAACTGAGGTAGGACTTGATCTCAGGCATCCTAGGAGTGAATATGAGTGTCCCAAGCAGCAGTTAGATTAGCTGTGCTACAAAAAACATTGGTGGTTCAGGGCCTTTATTTCTGTTTTCAGAAGATCTTAAGGGCACAACAACAAAAGCAAAAATTTGCAAATGAAATTATTTTGAACTAAAAGCTTTTTTCACAGTAAAGAAAAAGTCAACAGTAAAGACACAACCTACAGAATAGCAGAAAATATTCACAAACTATTACCTTCTTCAGACAAGAATCTAAAACTCAGAATCTAAAAAGGACAGAAACAAATAATATTATTAAAAGTTGGCAAAAAGAACATCATGGACATATTTCACAAGATATGCAAATGGCTAGTAGGTATATGAAAGAAGGCGCAATACCTCAATTATCAAAAAATGCAAATCAGAACAATCACAAGATGTCACCTCACACCTGTTAGAGTGATGATGCCAAAAAATGAGAGATAAAAAGCGCTGGTGAATATGCGGAACATAAAGAACACATACTATTGGTCAGGATCTAAATCAGTACAGCCATTAGAAAAAGCACTATGGAAACTCCTCAGAGAAGCAAAACAGGATGAGATCAGCACGAAAGATGAAATGGTGAGAAAATCGGATGAGCAGATACATTTATTTTGTTTAAAAATTTAAAAAATCCATTCATAGTTACTTCATAATATTCACTTTCCATGAAAAGTGGAGTCCTTGAACACAGTAGAGTATTATTCAGCCAAAAAGGATGAACTGCTGTCCTCTGAGACAACATGAATGAATATAAAAGAAATGATTTTAAGAGATATACTATATCATTTCACACATATATAAAATGTAAAAAAAGATGCTGATCTCACAGGCATTGAGAAAACAACAGTGGTTACCAGAGGCTGAGGAGGTCGGGTGGATGCAACCATTGCATTTTGTTCTTTATCAGATCATACTGATCACTACAATTTTGCACACTTCTTATTATATGTCAACTGATAAACAACTTGTTCCATTTCACATAATCAGTTAACAGGAAAACAGAGAAAATAAGGACCTTAGCCATTCGAGGTTTATAAAAAAAAATGTTTTCACCAACATACTTCTTTCACTAAATTGGTAATCAGGTGATTAATGGTTTTCTAACACTCCAAATATAAGAAGAAACTTATTTTTAAACTTATGGTTAAATACTGAAAATAAGCTACATTTACTCCTAGTCACCTGTTTTCTGAGCTTAACTCTTTATTTGTGCCTAAATTTTCAAAATTTTGTAAAGCACATTACAAAATTTATTTTTCCCTTAAGATGATGGAGGAGAATACACAACTATATAAGAGGGGGTTTAAAAAACTTTATGCAAGATGCTATCATTAAAAAAACTATGCAGATTTCAAAGCTTTATTGTGTTAAAATAAGTTATTTTCAAATTCTACTGTTCCATTAACATTTTGAAGTCTCCCTTATGTAACTTCCAGGAGTGTGGGCTATGGAACTTTTCGAACCTTCTATCTGATCTGGTTGTTTCATAAAGTCAGACTTGCAAATTATTTATTCACAGTTGTTTCACTGTGCCACCACAATGTAGGACATACGGTAGACACTGAGTAAATATTTGTTGAATTTACAGATAAATGAGTAAAACAGAAAATAATAATTCTTAAGTTCTTATTCGTGTTTTCATTTTACAATGAAAGGGACCAAGTACAAAGTTTGATAGTTAATTTACAACTCATGGTGTATTTTTTCCATATAAAATCAAGTAATTTTAGAATACATGACAAGTCAGTGTTAGGACATGGCTTAATTATTTTTTTAAAAAGATTTATTTGTTTGGGCCCAGCACCATAGCCTAGCAGCTAAAGTCCTTGCCTTGAATGCACCAGGATCCCATATGGGTGCCAGTTCTAATCCCGGCAGCTCCACTTCCCATCCAGCTCCCTTTTTGTGGCCTGGGAAAGCAGTCGAGGACAGCCCAAAGCCTTGGGACCCTGCACCCCTATGGGAGACCAGGAAGAAGTTCCTGGCTCCTGGCTTCGGATCGGCATTGCATCAGCTGTTGTGCTCATTTGGGGAGTGAATCAATGGACAGAAGATCTTCCTCTCTGTCTTTCCCCCTCTCTGTATATCTGACTTTGTAATAAAAATAAATAAATCTTAAAAAAAAAGATTTATTTGTTTCACTTGAAGAACAGAGTCATAGAGCAAGGGAGGGAGAGACAGAGATAGAGATTGCTTCCATCTGCTGGTTCACTCTCCAAATGGCTGCAACAGTCAGAGACTGGCCAGTATGAAACTGGGAGCCAGGAGCTTCTTCCGGATCTCGACCCACATGCATATATGGGTCCAAGGTCTTGGGCCGTATTTCACTGCTTTTTTTTTAAGGCCATCAGCATTGAGCTGGAATGGAAGTGGAGCTGCCAGAACTGAAACCAGTGCCCACAAGAGATAGTGGTGCCACCAGTGAAGCATCTGCTTGCTATACCACCATGCTACCCAAAGTATTACGGTTTGATTATTAGTGCTTTATATTAAGTTACTTTCATTAATCTCTTATTGATAATAAAAAGGACTACAATGGTAATGATAGCAACTTTGTGAACCTAACCACTCTAATATAGACTTTACATACATTATCTCATTTACGCTTTACAGCAAACTTAGAGAGTATCATATTTTACAGATAAGGAAACGGGCTTAAAAAATGGCCTAATTCTAAATTAACTAGTTATCTGCAGAAATAGTTAATACATACGTACAACTCACACTATAGTTAATGAAACAGAATTTTCATCCATTCTTTTTTTTTTTTTTTTAAAGATTTATTTTTTATTATTTTTTCATTGGAAAGGCGGATATACAGAGAGGAGAGACAGAGAGGAAGATCTTCCGTCCAATGATTCACTCCCCAAGTGAGCGCAACGGGCCGATACTATGCCGATCCGAAGCCAGGAGCCTCTTCCGGGTCTCCCACGCGGGTGCAGGGTCCCAAAGCTTTGGGCCGTCCTCGACTGCTTTCCTGGGCCACAGGCAGGGAGCTGGAAGGGAAGCGGGGCTGCCGGGATTAGAACCGGCGCCCATATGGGATCCCGGGCGAGCAAGGCGAGGACCTTAACCACTTGCGCCACCGCGCCGGGCCCCATCCATTCTTTAATCAACACAGCAAACACCTTTTATGCCCCAGGCACTATACTACTCTCCTATAAAGATATCCTGGGATTCTAGAATACAACGAAAGAGTAGCACATAATAACTTTTCTCTGCAGTCTTAAAGGAAGCAATGGATTCTCTAGTTTATAGATTCCTCGATATGCTATGTATAATTTTGTTTGTTCCACTGAACTAAATACTTCTTCGAAGTGCAGTGATATAGTCATTCTTTGTATCTCCCAAGCTGATTAATTTAATGCTTTGCTTATAAGTGTTAAAAAAATGCTGCTTAAAAAACAGCTTTAATAGATTGAACTAATTTTTTCTAGTTGAAAAAATATTAAATATTTTACCTTTTTGCCATTTATAATTTGAAAAAGACACTTAAATTCTCAAACAAGACTGCTTTAATTTTAAGTATTTTACTTTGTTGCTGTTTTTGTTTTATTGTTTTCAGCTTTGATAAACTTGCTGAATTTCAGGGAAACAAACATAAAATGTGTTCTGATGAGTTTCATCTTTTATGTTAAATAGGTTTTGCTTGCTTTTCAGTAATTTTAACCTTATGTAACGTTCTTTTTATAGCATGGCCTTCTAGTATAATCCATATTAAGTGTATATGGATGTCCCAAGATAAAATACTTCATTTCAAAAACCATAAATAACAATGCTTCTTTTCTCTTTTAGAGTTATTATTATGATTAAAGAAACACAGGAAGATTTGCTTCTGAAAGTAACATTTATTAAAAAAAGAAACCACATCCTGACATGAATTATTTTATTTCCTCATCTGACACTGCATTTTGCTTTCTAGTTAGATAAAAATAAAATCAATTTGAAAGGACAGATTTTAATCTTAGATGGTACTTCTTTTTTTTTGTGGCAAAAAGATACACGGCAATTCATGCTATGTATTAGAGATCAGAATCTGGCTCCAAGTTTACATGATGGATGGATTTGTATTTGAACAGGAATAAATGTGAATAGCAGCTATAATAATGCTTGCCAAAGAGAAAGAGAGTTAATGCAACCTCAGCGGTTCCCCTTTTATCTTCAGTATTAAATTGCTTCCACTACAGCAAAATGCGTCTGAAAAGTCACACACCAATCCTATGCATTTCTTTCATAAAACACAAAACATATGAGCACATATTCATAACATAATTCCAGCAAACATGTCAGACACCAATGTTAACTAGCCACAGAAAAGCGCATTCAACAACCAATTTCAGAAATTACATGTATTCCCAGGATACAAATATTTCATTTTTGAGTTTGCAAGAAATATCTGATGACAGAACAATGTCTGATGTCATCATATAGTTCTATAGATTTATTACACTATATATAGTGACCAAAAACCCAAATGCCATTTATTTTGCTTGGCCTGAGTTTTACCACTAAATGTTTCATTTGGCACTATAGTCAGGAACTTCTTTGGAGGAAAAAAAAATTCTGAGTTTTAAAAACACACCCATAAGAGAGAATAATATTGCCTAGATCATTAAGCATACTATGACTATCCTTGTTTGGCTATTCCTGGTGTGAATTGCTATCAAACAGTAATGGTATAATACTGAAACTGGATCCTCTTGGAAACACAAATTCATTTCACAGATGTTAATCTAATTACACCATAGACTTGGTAGCCAGTAGTAACACCCATGTGGCAATATTTAGCCTTCTAATCTTTTGCAATAACTAAGGCAATAAAGTGCCACATGATTTAAAAATATTGTAACATTTAATAAACAAAAGCAATTCTTTGATCATTTCTACTTTATACATTGGGACAGAGAAGTATAATGGTAATAAACAGAGACTGAAATCAAACTGAGGTATAAGTAGTTATACTAGTCATGAAGTGAAATATCAATCTTAGAATGTGAACAATGAGTTCAACAGGTAAATATAAAAGTAAAGAGCTAGGAGTTTCAGTTCTGGTTGAAAGTGGATCGCCTAGCATAATGGCTCAATAGCTCAACCCTTACCTTGCAAGCACTGGGATTTCACATGGGCACCAGTTTTTGTCCCAGCTGTTCCACTTCCCATCCAGATCCCTGCGTGTGGCCTGGGAAAGTAGTAGAGGACGGCTCAAAGACTTCAGACTCTGCACCAGAGTAGCAGACCTGAGGAAGCTTCTGGCTTCTGGTTTTGGATTGACTCAGCTTTGGCCATAGAAGGCTCTCGGGAGTGAATCAGCAAGATGAAAGATCCTTCTCTTTAAATCTGATTTACCTTTCTCATAAAAAAAAATCCTTTTTAAAAAGGAAGCGGAATGACTTAAATCATATTCAATAATAAATTATGGAAAACATGCCAAAACAAAATGAAGTATCTGGATATATACTGGAGACTGACCAATAGTACACAAGAAGTGGAAGGGAAAGATCATTGCTGTTTAAACAAAATATCACTGGGCAAAATTTTACACTTATATGTCTTTTCTCTCAGGTCTAAAGTTTTGATTTCCGGTAGAATTTCAGCAAAAAGCTACTACTCTCCTTCCACCTGACTCCTCAAAAAAAAAAAAAAAAACAAATCCACTCAGAATTACTGAATGGAGAGGCACCACAGGCTAGAATTCAGGGTTGAATGACCAGCTGAAAATTGAAGGTAGAAGTAGGGAATTCCAGAAAGGAAGAAAACATGGAGGTAGACTTACAAATTGTTCACATCAATGCCTTCCTAATCTGACCTCTGAAAGAAGACTCCAAGGGACCCAGTGCAGGAAAAAACTGGCTAGCACAGTGATTTCAGCAGCATTCATTACATGAGATAATTCACGGAATAGTATAAGGGCCACACTTTGGAAATACTGATTATATCACTAGGATGATGGGAATACTCCAGGGTTAAGGGCAGAACCAAACAGATCCACTCTAAGACAACATAAAGCCAGGCCTATTGTGATTTTTTAACTAGAAGTCAGAAAACTTTCACAGAGGAGAGAAATGCTTAAAGTGTATCACCCACATTCAGCATAAATAAAATATTCCTAGATCTGAAGAGGTAGGAAAAATATAACTCCCAGTCCTTACAGAAAAAAGTAAGCACCCGCTTTACCATTGAATCACCATCATTTGTACACATTGGGAATTTCAGGAGAGAAATGGAAACAATGAAAAGAATCGAGTGGAATTAGAATGATTTAATTGGAAAATGTAATGTTTATGTATATTTTATCACAGTGATTTTTTTTTCAAGCAAACTGAAAGATTATAGAGCTAAGTAGAACAATATAAAAAAAAAATTCACTGGATAGATTTAACAACATGGTGGAGATGGCATAGAAGCCAGCCAATGAATTGAGAACATTGTAGAAATCTCTAAAGAACACTGAGAAAAATGCTCAGAGGAAAAAAGCATCTCAGGCACTCACATACCCAGGTCATTATAACAAAATCAGAAGCCCCAGAAGCAGAATAAAGAGAAAAAAATGGTAGAGGAGGAATATCTGAAGACGTAATGGCCAATCATTCCAATGTTTGGTAAAAACACACACACACACACACACAAATACAAAAATGTACAAAAACAAGATATTGAGAAAACCTGAAGGAGGAAATATAAACAGAATACTACAGCTAGGCACATCATGTCAAACTTGTGAAGATTATGGGCAAACAGCAAATCATAAAGTAGACAGAAACAAGATGGGGATTTTTTTGTCATATAATTCATGTAACTACGAAGTTAGTAATACAGCTGCATTACATATTTTTCAGAATCTTACACTTTATATATACCATTTTTTCCTTCACTTAGAGCAATAGAAATTATAATGTTATCTAAAATCAGTGGTGATAAAAGTATTTATAGGCTTCCACAAAGTAAAAATAATTGTATTGAATATAATTCTAAATATACTAGCTAATTAGATACAAAAGAGGTAGAGAATATAAATACTACAAAAGAAGAGTCATTTATATTCTTGCTTCTATAAGGAAATGAATGTGTGCCTGAGAAAGCCATGAGTTTTCCTAAAAAAAAAAAAAATCAGTAAAAATAAAAATTTTGGAAAGGTAGTTAGTTATAAAATTGGAAGTACTCCTATATACGTCATACCCAATTAGAAAATAAATACTATAAATAAACCAAATTTATGTGGAAAACACAAAGCTAAAATAAACCAAACTGCATGTTTAGAAGACATGGACATTGTTTTCAGGATGTATATATGTGTGTCTGTGTACATATATATATACATACATATATACACAGACACACATATACATATATATGCATATATATATACACACACAATATCCTTAGTTAATTCCACCTAGATTAATGTTATTTTAATAAGATTTGTAGCTGTAGTATCAATAGAAGTTTTTTTTTAGAACTTGATAGGCAATACTAAAGTCAATCTGATCAAAAGCATGTCATATGAGTATTTTGCAAAAACAAGTAAGCAGTAGAGTAACCCTTTTAGATAACAAACAGATTGCGAAAATACTGCAATTAAACATGTTAGTCCTAAAGAGGCAAGGACAGACACGAGCCATATTGAAGAATCCTGAAAAATATGTCTATGTATTTTTTACTTATATATGATAGATAATTTAAAAATATATATATTTAATGATCTGAGAGAAAGATGGAGGCAAGATAGGTTGGAGAAAGTGAGCGAGAATTTGTCTACTGGTTGACTTTCCAGGTGCTTGCAGTTGTTAAATATTTTATAATATTGGACCAAACACTCTGGAAGTCATCAAGAAAAAATAATGTGATTAGGCCAAAATACAAAAATTTCAGTGTGGGGAAAGAAGCCACCACAATCCAAGGATAATAACAAATTAAGGATAAGAACAGAAAAAATATTTCAAACCTGAAAAAGGCCACTTTATTAGTATACAAAGAGAATAAAAAGACAGAATAAAAAGACAAACAGAAGAAAATACACTAGGAAAGAACAATATATCAGCAATGTTTCTTTTTAAACAGGTTATGAAGGTATATATATGCATATGAATGTCACACTTCGTACCTATGTGCGCACATGCACTTTCAAGTGGATAAATGATTTTTCAAGTGATACAGGATTGTTAGAAAAATTTTACTTTTCATTGAACGTTCTTCCCTGTTATTTTAAATGCCATGGATTTGTACTGCTTTTACGACTCAAAACCAAAATTAACACCAAATATCCCAATTGTTTGAACTTTCTATAACATCTCTTTTCCTGCTGACAGTATGCCAATATGGGGTAAAACTATTTTTTAAAAAAGGAGTGATTTACTACAATCTATCAAAACAAAGGCATTAACTCCAGAGTAAAGAAAGGTAAGTAATTAAAAATAGCTCAGTTTAATTTGTGAACTTACTTTCCTATCCATAGCTTGTTTCTGATGCATACAGTGAAAAAGTGAAGTAATGCCTACTATTTTTACTTTGCTTCTATGAAGTTTAGAACTAGAGAGCTTTCTTTAGGAATGCATTTGCCTTTATTACCTTTGGGACTTCCATCCTCCATGGCTCATCACACTCAGACTTATCTCTGCCCACAGCAGGTTCCCCTCACCCCTGTGAAAAAGTGACCCTTACACCAAGATTCCAGCTATTAATAAACAAAAGCTGCTTCAAAAGCTATGCTCTGCAGTGCTGGAGCCAATAGGCAAGGAACAATGAATTAATGTTCTGATTTGAGTTTCACTCGTTGATAAATATTATACAAGATTGTATAAAGATTTGATTATTTTATTTGAAAGGCAGAGTTCCAGAGAGGGAGAGATGGAGGTCTTCCATCTACTGGTTCACTCAGGTGGCTGCAAAGGTCTGGGCTGGGGCCAGACAGGATTCAGGAGCCAGGAGCTTCAATGAGGTCTTTGTGAGTGGCAGTGACCCAAATACTTGGGTCATCTTGCACTGCTTTTCCCAGGCCATTAGCAAAGAGCTGAATCGGAAGTGGAGCCAGGATAAAAACTGGAACCCTGTACATTGCCAGCACTGCAAGCTACAGCTTTGCTTGCTGTATTACAATGCCAACGCCATCAACATCTGCTGCATTTCCCAGGTCATTAGCTGTTCCCAGAAGTGGAACAGCTGGCATTGGAAACGGCACCCACTTGAGATGTTAGTGTTGTAGGTTGTGGCTTTACCCTCTGTGCTACAATGCCTGTCCAGCATAAAAAGTTTCAAAAGCATATAGACAAATAAATGAATGAATGGACTGACAATTACTGAGAAATACTGCATAGCAGAATTGGAAGAAAATGTAAAAGTTTTCAAGTCTGTAAGAATTCCATAAATGATCACTGTCATCATACTGTTTGCAAATGGTTACTCAGTTTCCTTGGGAAAATCTTACCAATTTTTAATCCTGTTCTTAAAGCAGCCTAATCCAATTTTAGACACATTGCCAGTGTTGGAATATAGACGTTTGAGGACAGAAACACAACTCATAACATTTTCTCAGATATTTTTATTACTAATCCAGGGTTATTTATTTTGTTGTTTCTGATATTCTCCATACAAATTTCAACTTCTCTATTTGCTTATTTATCTTCTTGAATTCCTCCTGAAAGTTTCTAGTCTGTTGTTCTCCAAGTTAGGTCAGTGTATCTGTATCAAAATTTTATATTTTCAGTTGCTGTGCAACATTCTCCTATGCAAAAGTCTACTATTCCAGTGCAATGCCCACTTAAAAAAATTCAGTCTATGGGGGCCCGGCGCGGGGGCGCAGTGGTTAAGGTCCTCGCCTTGCACGCCCAGGATCCCATAGGGGCGCCGGTTCTAATCCCGGCAGCCCCGCTTCCCTTCCAGCTCCCTGCCTGTGGCCCGGGAAAGCAGCAGAGTACAGCCCAAAGCTTTGGGACCCTGCACCCGTGTGGGAGACCCAGAAGAGGCTCCTGGCTTCAGATCGGCTTAGGATCGGCATAGTATTGGCCGACCGTTGCGCCCACTTGGGGAGTAAATCATCGGACGGAAGATCTTCCTCTCTGTCTTTCCTCTCTGTATATCCGCCTTTCCAATAAAAAAAATAATAAAAATAAATCTTTTAAAAAAAATTCAGTCTATGAATTAAAGATTACTCAAAGCGACATAGTTGAGGCCATCTACTACAGTTAAGTAGAAGCATAGTCTGCAAGTTAAACAGAAGTATAGTCCAGACTGATAGTGTAGTATTTTAACCTGTAGCTAGAAAGTCAACCCTACTCCTAAAGTAATACTCATCTGCTTATTTATTCATACCCTTCATAGTGTTCAGCAGAGTTTTAGCCTTCACTTGAAAAATAAGATACAATTACAAACTAAAGCCTAAAGTTCTATAGTTCACTAAAATGTTTCAGAAAATAAAGCAGCCATCTCCATTATCCAGCCACACACTCTCTCCAGTACTTATCCCTGTTTATTTTTTATCCCAAATTCAAGGAAAATATTTAACATGAAAGACATGTAATTGGGTTTGTTTCAAAACAGCCATGTTTTTCAAGAGATCTGCTTCTGGATGCTTCAGCAAGCAGAAGTGCTTATAATTTTGTTTTTTTAATTCATGAAGATTTATTTATTGAGTATATACTACATGCACACAGTAATTTGAGGCAGTTGTTACTTGCAGAAAAGAAATTTTCTCGAAATCCTGTATGTTTTATTAGACATTGGAAACCCATAGGATCCCAAGAGGATGGTGTAATACTTCACAGTCTTTGTCACTCAGAGGCTCAAAGACGAGAAAATACACGTAAAATTCTTTTCTTGGAATGCTGCAATAATAGTATGCCTCTGTGTCAATCTTAGTATATGAAAAATCTTTGGACAGTTTTTTACAGTTATGGCAGATGACTTTAAAAAATCTGATAAAAGTGTACTGATGACGTATATTCCAGATATTAAGCCATATATAAGAGAAGTATCTTCACTCGAATAAGCTTTTCTAGAACAAGCAGAAGAGTTAATGTTAATGAGATAAAATTATATGAACATGTTCATTTAGAAAGGTCGGCAACTGTTCTCAATTTCAACTTAAAGTGAGCAGTGAATTTCTTGGTCACGAAAATAAAAACTAGCCCCAGGTTAAGCAAATTTAACATACAAATATTACCTCAATTCATTTACAAAGTGCCACTATTTATTCAATTATAAGTGTAAATGTTATGTCATCTCTAAAATCTTGGAGAAATGTCAGTTAAAGATGCATATAATATGTAGCCTTAGGTCACAAGTCTAAAGCCTAGTATTTGAGTTCTTAAATAAATAAGTAAAATAATAACACTGTTTACAAGTAAAAGAACAGAACTTTGAATAGATGGGAAACTAATTAAGAAACTAAGCTGAAGATACAATGCTACCAAATACTTTTAAGCAAAACAATTATACCTATTCAGAGACTATGTCATATCTTCAAGTAACAGCCTTTTTCCAGAGGTTGAACAGCAGCAAATTCTCTACTTCCAAAATCCATTTTTCTTCTCTAAATTTACAGCTTTAAGAAATAAGACAGGGCTTATGAGTTGAATTATATTCCCATAAAAGTTATCTTCAAGTCCTAGCATCATAACCTGTGAATGAGATCATATTTGGAAATCCTGGACTGCCTATGCAGTTATAATCAAGATGAGGTCAAACTGAAATAAGGAAGGTCCTACTCTAATAAGATTAGGTCCTCAGATGCAGAGAAGAGACAAAGACACTCCAGTGGTGGGGACTGATGTGATCTGTTTATCAGCGAAAAATGCCAAAGGATTATCATCAACACCAACAAGCTAAGCCAAAGGCATGGGAAAGAGACTCACTTCCAGACTTTCAACAGCACTGCTGTACTAAAAGCTTAGTTTTGCATTTATATACCCTCCTGAACTGAGAGAAAAAAAATTCTCTTTATTTTAATCTATCAGTTTGTGGTTGTTTACAGCCGACCCAGGAAACCAATAAAGATGAGACTGTTGAGTAAGTCTTGATAATAGAATGGTGGATTTTCTACCATTGTCTATACCTACAATGTCAGGATACACTTAAGTAGCAGAATGGAGCACTATGCTATTGTTATAGCGGAAATCAGTGGGGAGCAGTGCTGAGGAGAAATCCCCAAGGCTATGGAACAGTATTACAAAAAATAAAGAGTTTAAAAAAATACAGAGAATAAAATGATCTGTTTACTTTTATTTTCCTAGTGGAAACAACAGATTTTTTTCAGACTGAGTAAACATCTGATTAATATGTATATAAAAGACATTTAACCCCGAGTAGAAGACTTTTCAAGTCACTTTGCTCTGTAAATGGACTATTTCTCTAAATAATAGTGGTTAACACAGGAGGAGGGCAAGTGTGGAATGTGGGAAGGAGAGAGTGTAAGCCAGAAGAATACCTATGTTCTGAAATCTTTGTTGTGAAATATGAGACATTTGTTCAGGGGTGTGTGTGTGTGGCAAGCTATAAAAAAATAAACCTTCAATGACCCCATGATAGCCTAACACTTTTTTCAAAATTTGGACTGTTCATAGTTTCCATGTAAGCCAGGTTAAGAACCATTGGTACAATGTTTTTAACAATGATATCTGCATCATTTTAATATTTTAAACATGAATTTTGCATTGTTGATTGGGATGCTTCATGTGAACCAGACTTGGTAGCACCACAACAGATTTAATGGCATAAAAACATCTGACATGAATATGATGGAGAAGCTGACAAGGAGTTCAGCTTGTTCTGGGAAAACTGGTTTCCAATCTTTTTGCTAAAGTAAGAATAGCTATATTCTATTTAATCCTTACAATGAATTTACTATTAGCACCCAAACTTTAAAACTGTACAAACTGGGGTACAAGGAGAGTCAGTAACTGACTGTAGGTAGATGACGGGCACAGTTGTGGTTAATCAGTGGGTTTCAAGTTAATCAAGTGATGTTTACAAATCATAACTATTGTATGTCTTTGCCACCTCTAAAGAACATGGAAAATAAAATGAAACAAAAACAGGAGTCTGGGTCAGAAGTCTAGATATTACTGGCTTATTAATATCATGGTGGTAAATAGAATGAATGAATATAGAATAAAAGACTGGGTTTTAATGTTGAATACACAGAAATTAAAGCTATCTGACCAGTACATTGCAGTGGTTGAAGAATAACTGAGTTGAAGGCAAGAGAAGCTATGTAGGTGAGTTAAAGGAAATATTAGAGAAAGCATGGTTTATGGGAACTATTTCCACTAATTAAGCAGTGGTCAATTTCTAGCACCTCTCAAAAAGAAAAAAAACAGTTATATCAAACTAAGAGAAGATTTAGATGTTTAATGTATAAATCTTGGAATGGAAGCTTTAGAAACAACCACCTAATGAAAGATGTAAAAGGTTGTAGGAAGGAACTTCCTTCTCCCAACAGCTGTTTTACTGAATTGACTTGTTGAAGACATTTCTTTGAACATCTATAGAAGCAGACGGCATACATCACCAGCAGTCCAGAAAGATTCAGGTGTGCCTATGCCAGGCGGCAGCTGCTGGACAGCTACACTTCATGGCTTCCTTTCAAGCCCAGTGACTACATAATCAGACCATTGTTGGGACTCTGAGCCAAGAGCAGCACAGCTGCTTTTTCTTTGGTGATCAGGACTTGCTGTCCAAAATTTGCAGAATAAATTGACTGTAATTAGATGAAATTTTGTCCAAAAGAAAGCAAGAATTTTTAATTCTAGTTACTGAAAGAAAACTCAGAAGCTCTACACTGGGCTTTTTAAACATTGATGATCTCCTTTACATTTAGAAAGCTTTCTTCTATGTGCAACTTGAAAAGCAGACATGTTTACAGAACAACCTTACTCTATGAGTTGAATTAACATGACACAAGAAATTCTGAGCAGATCTGTAGTTTCTGTTTATTTAAAATTTGTTAGGAAATTCAATTTTAATGCATGCTACAGAATTTCTTACGAGCTCATTTTCATATAAACTTTATTTTTATCTACTTGAGTCTTTTTTTCCCTAGTTAAATATTTTTATGTGTGTGGAGAGGAATACATATTCCTTACACCTATTTTTCCTTTTAAATAAGGTAAGTTTCTTTTTAGGCAAATATTCCTTTTAAAAGGTAATGCAATTAATTTCAATTTTGAAGGAAGTAGTTCTGCCCAGGACCAGGGCCTGATGGCTTTTCTAGGAGCAGCCATGAAATGAAGTACAAGTTTAATGTAATATTTTAATATACATATCTCATAAAATTTAGCATGTAGAGATATAAAGATATGGCTTTACAAGATTTTGGAGCCCTTTAACATGGTTATTAAATATAAGCAACCAAAAAAAGATTGGAATCACTTTTTAAAATGTCATTAAAGGAACAGAGAATTCTAAAGTTAATAGCAAACATTCTAAGTTTCAATCTATTTAGTTTCTGAAGTTACATATGTTCAAGACAGATTAGAAAGAGTATTGCTCTATAACATTGGTATTTAATTTCTGTTATTTCTATTCTTATTTTGTATGGAAGGACTTAATGCCAACTTATCCAATGTAATATCTCAAATAAGGGCAAAATCATTTTAATGCAATTCTGACAAAAAGTAATGCTTTAAAGAAGAAAAGAAATAGCTACGTATTATAAAACATATATCTTGAAGTAAGCTTTTAGTTAATTATACTTTTTCTACAACAGCTAATGAGAGAAAGCTCATAGTATAAATATTTTATTGCTTGCCTCCAAAAAACAGTTGACATCCTCTGTGGCCATCTGCCAAGGTGATCATTTCTCTGAATCTGATGAAACTAGAGAAGTATCAGGGTTCTATGGAGTGATGAAGAAAATACTTTGTGCTCTTTGTTTCTGGTATTCGTTTCCTTGGTCCTGTTAAGAAGGAAAGAAGGGAAAATTTACTACTCAAGAAACAGATACCCAGTGAGTCTGTAATTTTTTTTTTTTACATTTATATTTAAAGATACGCTAATGTTTACATTAGGTCTTATCTAGAATCCTATAATTTTAGAATCTAACATAAAGGGCTGTGAACTTAAGACTGCAAGGGAAAGAGGCTTTATCAATTATGTAATTCAATCTCCATATTTTACACTATAGGAAGCTGAAGTCCAGAGGTTAAACCCAATCAGCGTTAGTACCACCAGTAAGTGGCAGGGCCAGTGTGTGAAACCAGTTCTTCAATCTTTTCTCCAGTTATTTCTCAGCAGGTAAAAGAGAATCACTTCTTAAAAACAATTGGAATAACAAAGATAACATAATAATATTTAGTTTATTAACTTATAGCATTGTAGTTGCTTATTGGATATATTAAAGACATTATATAATTAAGATACTATTTTATTAAAAAACATGGCCAGTCACCATGAAACTTTTGAATTTTATCCAGACTGATAACCACCTACTTTTGCAAAACTTTCAGTCCTGTAAGAAAGCTATCCACAGAGTAAAAATGATATCTTTTTAAAAAAGCTGGGTTTAGGATAACTTTTAATATCAAATCTCCCAAGACTTCATATCAGATGCATGGTAAAATCCTTAAGTTACTGAGCTCTTTGTTAATCTGACAGTCTCTCTTACCATTCTTCCCCTTGCTTGGTAGTTCACAGTGTTAGAGGTCTTCATATTCTTCTTCAAACACACCAAACTCACTCTTGCTTTAGGTCTTTGAACTTGGTCATCCATCAGTATGGAGCAGTTTTCTAGATAGGTACTGATCTATCCCCAGTGACTAAAATAGTTTCTTCCCCGAGAGTTCCACGGCACGGCTACAGGATCTGATTAAATGTCATCTTCAGAGAGAGGCTTCACCCACCACTTGGATTAAATGATCTCCCCCACTGGTTCTCTCCTTCCTGCCCATTGCCCCTCACTCTCTTTAGACACATCTGGCTCATTTCTGTCAATAATATTTGTGTCTCCCCAAATCATAGTTGTGCAGAATCATAGTCCCTTTGAAGGCCAGAAACATTTTAGGATTGAGTATTTTTTGAGCTTTTAAATATGATATGTACTGTAATTATGAAATGTGCTTTTTATCCGCATCTAAGAAGTCTGTACCAGCATCCAAAAATCAACTGTTACTACACCTGCAGCAAAACATATACTCAGTCTAACTGAGATGTAAAAAGATTACAAATAGTACAAAACCATTTTTACGATTAAATAAGTTAAGATCAGGTCAGTATTGCAAAAGTTGTTTTCAGAGATTGTTGACTTTGGAATTGCACATAAAAGAGTGTGAAATATTAGTCTGTTCATTTATCTTCCCCATACACTATACACAAGAACAAAGAATTCTCTTTTCTTTTTCCATGATATCGTTCCATAGGCACAAGGATTACACTTCTACCCTCCCCACTCATTGTTATCCCCCATATTACTATAGTCCTTCAGCAGTCACAAGTCCACCATTCTACTAAGTGTATCATGCCATTGCAGGTATAGACAATGGTAGAAAGTCTAGCATCCTGTTGTCAAAATATAATTAACTGTTTTATTGGGAGTCCTCATTTTATTTGGGAGTAGAAATGCATACTGCAAAGTATCTTCACTTCCCAGAATGCTATTCTCTACTATACAGTTCCTCTATGAGAATATGTATATACTTTTTACCTATGTATCTATTTGGTTTGTATTTGGCATGGAGGTTTCTTTATGTCAGAGAGAATATATGATATTTGTCCTTTTGGGATTGCCTGTTTTATCTAGTTCTTTTACTTAAGTGGACAAATGAAGGCCCTGTAACAATTAGATTATTTGTTTATTTATTTATTTTACATTTTAAGTAATTTTAAGAATATTTTAATTAAAGGGATTTTAATTGCTCCTTAAAATTATTTCTGTGTTTAAGCCTAATGGAAAGGCAGGAAGAAAGAAAGAAAAATATGATAAACAGTATTTGTATGAAGCTAAAAAAATCATGTGAAAAGATGGGCCATGTGAAAACATCAAGATTCTCAACTACAATTCTAGACACTTTGGTTTTTTTGCAGTTACTTTTTTCTATTTGATTATCTAGTTATCATTCCTCTATCTGCCATGAAGAGTTACAGAGAAACAGAGAGAGAGACAGAGAGACAGTGAAACAGCAGCAGCAGGAGGAGGAGGAGAAGAGAGAAAGAGATCTTCCTTCTGTTGTTTCACTCCTCAAATGGCTGCAGCTAAATCTCCATTCAGGTCTTGTGTGTGTAGAGACCCAAGGACATGGCAAAGTTCCATCGCCTCCACAGGAACATTATCACAGATTAGGTTGAAAGGAGAGCAGGAGGGACTGTTTCTTAAACTTTTTAAAACAGGAGATTATTCCAAAAATCTCACGGAAGAAGGAACTAAAACAGATGGTGTGGCATAGCATCTGAAGTTACCACCTGCAATGCTAGCATCCCATATTGGTGCTGGTTGTTGTCCCACATACTTCCCTTTCTCTGCTAATGTCTGGATCAAAACAAGGGTAGACAGCCAAGGAAGCCCATACCACCTACATTGGGAGCCTGGATGAAACTCATGGCTCCTGCCTTTGACCTGGCCCACTCTTGGCAGTTGTGGCCATTTGGGGAGTAAGACAGTGGATGGCAGTTCATTCTAATTATATCTTTGTAACTGACTTCAAATAAATATGGGCTTTTATAAAAGATAATGTTCATTTCCTATGAAGATTTCAAGGACCTTGCATATGAACCTTATGACAATTCTATTAGGTATGTACTAAAATTATCTTGTGGTAAATGAGATTTCTTCTCTCTTTCCCACAACATACCTCAATGGAAAAACAGCTATGTTTCTATACTTGGACACTGCATCTCTCTGTGATTTCCTTTGGCCAAAGGACCAATTGCCGCCAAAATACAATGAGAGCCTTGAAATATACTTGTGCAGTTGGGCCTGCCTCCTTGAAATCCCATGTTTCATGATAAGAAAAAATGTCTCAGCAAATGAGACAAATTCAAAGCGAGACAAGTGGTACAGACTTGCATCCATTCTTAACCTACAGCAAAGTCCACCTAAGCACAGCCAGGAATAGACCTAATGCAGTCCACATGCAAATGACCTAGGTAAGAACGAAATATTTATTATGGTATGCTAGTCACAGGCCAGAACTGCACTTCAGTGAAGTTAGTCTTCCTTGCAATACTATGCATTGCATCTTATGAATTAAAACCACATTGTTTATTATTAGCTTTCTAGAATTCTTGCAAGGCAAGTGAACATTTGGGATTATTTGTTGTCAGTGACTTACCAACTATTTATGAGACTTAAATATATTCAGATCTTGTTATGGGTGCTGGGGTTACAGTGTTAGAGGTCTTCATATTCTTCTTCAAACACACCAAACTCACTCTTGCTTTAGGTCTTTGAACTTGGTCATCCATCAGTATGGAGCAGTTTTCTAGATAGGTACTGATCTATCCCCAGTGACTAAAATAGTTTCTTCCCCAAGAGTTCCACGGCACGGCTACGGGACTAACTAAATGAAGTGTACCCTAATACAGCAGTTAACAAGAAATAATATGTGGGCTTTAATTTGAAAATTTCATAGTACTGCTAGTAATAAACCTGGTACATCCATAACAGTGAGGAACAGGTGAGCAGGTTAAAATGTAAGGAAAATTAAAAAAAAAATGCCTGGAAAAATGTATGTGTATGTGTAACTTATAGCCTTCAAGAGGGATATATCAGGAGAGAAGGGTGCTTTAAAAAGTTGATGGGGCATGGAATGAAGAGATAATAATATTTTAGGTACAAACTATTTAGAAAGAAATGTATAGCTCTTTTCCATAATAGCATTTTCTATAAACTTTTTGATAACCCCCTCTCTGTAGCGAGCCTGTTAGAAGTAATACATAAGAGCAATAATAAAGTACAACGTTGCAAAGGCAATAACAACAAATGTAAGCTAAAAGTGAAGATGTTATGTCTATTACTATAGTAATATAATCTCTTAATACTCTTTTACAATTATCAGGTAAGAAAATGAAGCCCTCAAAATCTGAAAAACTTTGTGACTTTGAATAATGGTAGAGCTAAAGCTATTGCCTGGTTTTGAAATCTCCCAGTTTTATTTCCACTGTACCACACTTTATTATAACCATTGACAAATAGGCAGCATGTAGTGTTAAGACAACGAAGCAATACTACTGAGGGCACACAATCCAAGCAACAACTGCAACAGCTTTTGCTATCAGGTTTAGAACAGCATGACCTTCAGGATGTGGGGTATGAGTGAGTGGTACTAGAGGAATTGAAGAATGCATTACTAAGGCAGATCTTTCCAATCAGTGGATTTAACAATTAAGATCAGAAGTTGGCCAATTTTAGTCCACAGAGCAAATCCAGTCCATTTGCCATCTGTTTTAGTATGACGGTTAGCACAAGATGAATTTTATATTATAAAATGGCTCAAAAGTGTCAAGAGGAAAAAATATTTCATGGTGCCTAAAAATCAAATTAAAATTTCAGTGTCTATGAATGAAGTTGGAATACAGCCACATTTGGTTACTTATACATTACCTATTGGCACATCATAGTACAGCAAAAAGTTGAGGAGCTCCACAGATACTCTCTGGCCCTCTAAGCCCCAAATACTGATTATATGTTCTATACAGGTGACCTCTTAGAAGGTCACATAAGTGTTACAGGCAATAATGATATTTGTTCATAATTTTTTAAAAATAAGTAACTCCACTGTTGTTTAAATATTTCTTTTTAAAGTGGAATAATTGGAGTGCAATTGAAGCACAGGAGTGACTAATTCCCCCAGGGTCTAGAGAAGTAGTTTCTTTTTAATTTTTTTTAATTTACTTTATTTTTATTGAAAAGCAGACATACACAGATACAAAGCTTCTTTTTTTTTTTTTGCCTCCTCCATTAGAAAGTCAGATATACAGAGAGAAGGAGAGACAGGGAGAAAGATCTTCCCTCTGATGATTCACTCCCCAAGTGACCATAATGGCCGGTGGTGCACCAATCCGAAGCCAGGAGCCAGGAACCTCTTCCGGGTCTCCCACATGGGTGCAGGGTCCCAAGGCTCTGGGCCGTCCTCGACTGCTTTCTCAGGTCACAAGCAGGGAGCTGGATGAAAAGTGGAGCTGCCAGGATTAGAACTGGTACCCATATGGGATCCCGGCATGTTCAAGGCGAGGACTTTAGCCACTAGGCCATGTAGACAGGCCCGAGAAGTAGTTTCGTATCTCAGCTAGTCAGTCAACTGATCTCCTACACACCTCAGTAGGTTCTGCTATCATACAGATTTAATTATGTAATTGAGAGTCCTACAATTTAAACCGGATCACACAGGTGGTGGATTAAAAACAAAAAGAACTATTACTGATAACGAATATACTGTGTAAAGTCTGCAAATTTGTCTTAAAATGACAACTGGCATGTCTTTAAGTTGCATTTATGGAACTAAAAGGAAGTCTGAAACACCTTAAATTATGCTAATGTTACCTAAAACTTCTTATTTAGAAATCCTAATGAGCTTATTTAGGAAGCACAAAGTACAAATGATTCAAAAGTTCACATTATAAAAGCAATTTTGCACTTACTTTTGATGCTGTAAATGTATTCAATTAAATACTCAATTTGGCTTTAAAATCAATGGAATACTGTTTAAAATATTATATAACATTTTGTTTGCATTTTTTAAGAAGCAGAGAGACTGAATTACAGAGCTAGAGCTCTTATCTATTTTTTTAAACTTATTTATTTTTAATCATGATTACATGGTTGATCAGGGTGGGAATGATCGTGCTTTAGGAAAAATTTGGTGACTTCATTGCTTCCAAATTTGCTATTTCTACTCATTGTTCACAGGGATGGTGAGAAACAAAGAGATAAACCACTCACGACTTTCCACACGTCCCAGTATATTCTCCACATTTGCGCAAAAGGCAGTTTTAAGCCAGAAAGAAATTGGGAGCTGGAAAGTTAACTGAGGTCTCCCTCACAGGTGAGCAGGAAGCTGGATTGAAAGCAGAGCTGTCGAAACTGAAACCATGTTTGTTAGCCTTCTAAAGGTCCTCAACAGAATTTTAGTTGAAACTGAAGAGTGCTGAAAAGTCAATGTTCTTATTAGAATAATAGTTTTGATTTGTGTTAGCACTGTCTTAGTATATTTAGCTGTTAGTAACATGTGTCTTAGACTAGGTAATTTATAAATACAAATATATTGTTCTCGTTCTGGTAGGTGGCATGTTCAAGATCAAGGCATGGGAAGCTTTGTGAGCTGGTCAAAACCTGTTCCTCATGGGTAGCACCTGCTGTAAGTCTTCATTTGGCACAAAGTTTGAAGAGATACTTTGATATTCCTTATAAAGACACTCATCAGCCTGTGACGAGGGCTTGTCCTCATAATACAATTCCTGAAGACTGCACCTCTTGATATGATTTCATTGGAGTTTTTTTCTTTTTAAGACTTATTTATTTATATGGGAAAGTCAGATACACAGAGAGGAGAGACAAAGAGAAAGATTTTCCATCCACTGGTTCACTGCCCGAGAGGCCATAATGGCCAGAGCTGAGTCAATCCAAAGCCCGGAGCCAGGGACCTCCTCTGGGTCGCTCATGAGCGTGCTGGATCACGAGGCCTTAGGCCATCCTCAACTGCTTTCCCAGGCCACAAGCAGGGAGCTGGATGGGAAGTGAGGCTGCTGGGACACGAACCGGCACACATACGGGATCCTGGCATGTGCAAGGTGAGGGCTTTGGCCAGTGGGCTACTGCACTGGGCCTTTTTTATTCCTAATAAAAATTTTTGTAAGACATAAATAATCAGGTCATAATACTAAGTAATACACAAAACTAAAATCTAAAAAAATAAGGATATATAACCAAAACAGTCTTCAGTTACATGGGCTACTCCTACGTTGACATTCTAGTTTTACAATGTAATGAAAAATATGTATTCATGTAAGTCAAGTAAGAAGTTATAGTATGCCAATGCTGTGAAAAGATAAATGCTATAAAGGTTAAAAGTCACATTTGGATATGCAAAATTTTCTATTAAATATAAAGAGGTTTAACAAATCTCATGCAGGAACATAACTGAAGACACTGAATTAAAACTTAATTAGCTTTAAATAAATCCATTTTATTATAACTTATGGAACAGCTGAACTTGGTGACCCTAATTTTATTAACTTTCTACTTCTTGCAAATATTTGCTTTGCTATTATAAGTTTAGCTTAAAAATTCTTAAAAAAATATATATGTAATATATATATAAAAAATAAAGAAAAATGGGAATAGAGTCCATATAATTAGGGAATCCATGTACAATAAGCAAAAGTAATTTATCAAAATAACTTGAATAGTAAAGTGATATTTACAGTTTATTTTGAAAAAAATCCAGAGACCTAAAAATTTGTAATCAGGGTATGTAGCAAGATTACAAAATTGCTTCTAGTCACACTTTTCATCTAAAAGACATGAGCAATCATTTAATTAAAGACCTATTAAAGAAAGCATAATCAGGAAGGAAAAACAAAGTAAAATGCCCCTGGAGTACCTCATATCTTTTACATTGTATGGCACACTGATCACATCAACTAACGTGCTGGGCCCAGCACGGTGAACATGGAAGACAGACATTCGCAAGCTTTAACTACTGTTGTCAATCCACATGTTGCAATGCTTCCACGTAGATCCCATATTGCCTCTTTGCTAATTACTAAAGGCTATTAGCTATGGGATGGCACAATGGTGTAATAGGTTAAGAATATGCCCATCATGCTGGCATGCTGGGTGGGCACTAGTTAGGATCCACTGTTTCCCTTCCCATTCAGCTCCCTGAAAATGATCTGGGAAAGCAGCAGAACATGACCCAAGTTCTTGGTCCTCTGCATCCACGTGGGAGACCTGGACAAATCTCCTGGCTTCAAACCAGTGCTGCTACAGTCATTGTGGCCATTTGGGGAGTGAACCAACAAATGGAAGATCTCTATTGTTCCTTCTTTTCTTGTATATTTGCTTTCAAATAAAAAGAATTAAGTCTTTTTAAAAGTTACTAATAATTTACTTCTTTAACATATGTCTGATTAATCTGTGGGCCAGACTGATGAAAGCAGCCAGGAACTCTACCCAGGTTTCCAATGTGGGCGGTGGAGCTTCAAGTGCTGAGCCATCATCTGCCACACCTGACGTGCATTAGCAGCAAGCTGGACTAGAAGCAGAACAGTGAGAAATGGAAACATCACTTGACTGCGGTATGTTGGCGACCTGATGGCTACGATGCCCAGCCCTTTGACCTTATACAATAAAATTTTTAAGCCTTTTCAGTATTCAAATATTCAAAAACACATAAAATTCAGATATGCAATGTTATAGATTGTGTTAGTATAAAGTAAGTGTATCTTTAGTTTTCAAAGACTGAACAATCTGAGATGATTTTAGAAAGAATACATAGGCAGACACAAATGTACCTCTATCTTAAAAATATTCACTATGTATGTGCCTAACACCTCATTTTGTAATTGATACCTCATCTTATATTTGCAGTTTGTTCAGAATCATTACTGCCTAAAATGATCATAGGAAAACCATGTTCTGCTAAGCCTAAAATAGACACAGCAGCAGTTTACAGGAAATGCAAGTAAGCATATATATACCGCCTTTAAAATATTCAAATGGGACCACTCTCTTTCATTATATATATTTATATATACATGTGTACTTTTTGAAATTTTTTTATATTAGTTGTTGTTTACAAAATCGACTACGGTTAGAAGTATCTAGGGTTGGGGAGAAGTGGATATGATCATTGGTTCCAAGCTTTTAATTTCTTCTTCCCATTTCTAGGGGGAGACAGGGATAAAGCACATCTAGTCTCCCAACCATCCCAGGACCTAAGAAGCGGGAAGGGCTACCCACTATCAAGTTATCTGCCAGAGTCATGATGGCACATGTTTCGAAGGACTAGATCATTGTAGCAAAATTGAGAAAATCTGTCGGGGGCGTGGAATCCCAGTCTATGCGAAATTGTACCACATAATTCAAAAATTCAAAATAAAAAATATTTTTAAAAAAGTCAGCGAGACACCTATGTTACTGACTCTTCTAATTAGCAAGGGTACATTTCCTATTACAATTCATTTAGTTTTCTTTGAAAAGCAGACAGAAATTAAGGTATCTTCCATCTGCCGGTTAACTTCCCAAACAGTTGCTACACTGGGACCTAGGTCAGTCACTCAGTCTAAGTCTCCCCTTGGGTGGCAGGAACACACCTGCTTGGGCCATTCCCTGCTGTTAGGGCACACATTAACAAGGAGCTAGAACTGGAGGCAGAAAAAGGTCTCTGTTCTAGGTATTCCCATAAATGATGGGGTATTCCAAGTAGCATCTCAAGTGCTGTACCCCATGTTCACCTTTATCTTCTGAACTTCACCATGTAGTTCTACCTCTTTAGCACTGGTGAGGTCTACATAATGTGTGTGGGTGTATCTGGAGGAAACAATGAAACCACCACCTGGCCCCCCATTCTGAATGAAACATAATTTGTTGTCCCTGCATGCATATTAATTTGCATTTAAACTTTGTTAAACATTTAGAAAAACACTTCACACAGGAGTGAGGATATCTTCAGGATAAATAGCTAGATAAATGGAAAAATCTTTTTCTAGTTTTGATATTTACTGCCAATTATTACCCATAGCACCGTGCCAATTTATACTTCCCTTAAGAATGTAAAAGAATGAGTGTTTCCTCCAGTCCCACCAAGAGCATTACACAACAATTTAGGGTATTTAGAAATTCTTCACAAATTTTTGTTTATTTGAGAGAAAGATGGAAAAGAGAGCACACATGATAGAAACACAGAAAGAGAGGGAGAACAGGGATATTTCCACTCACCGGTTTGCACTCCAGGCTGGGGCAGGATTAAAGTTGGGAGCTGGAGATTCCAATCCAGGTCTCCAGTGGGGGTGGCAGAAGCCCAGTTATCTAAGCTATCATCACTGGCTCCAGATATGCAGTAGCAGAAAGCTGCAATTCAGAGCCAGAGCTGGGAATCTTACCCAGGTTGTCTCTTATGAAATATGGGATTCTTAGCTGCAATGCCAATCTTTAGCTCCCTGGAAATCCTGAAGGTGAAAGTCTGTATTTTGTTACAGCTTAAATATGTTTAGCTCTTATTAGGAGTGTGGATGAAAATGTCATTTGTTTAAATCATTTGTGTCTCTTTAATAGAAGTTGTTTGTATTCTTTACCTATTTTTTTTTTTTTATAGCACTGCTAGTTTCTTACTGCTTTGTATTTTTATATTTCGGTAAACTCAGCCTTTTCTGTAAGAATCACTTTGAACTTTGTTTAGAAGACTTTTTTCTTCTTCTTGAGATTGTAAGGCAAAAATGCTTTCCCAAATTGTTTCATAACTACATATTTTACTCTTACATATTTGTGCTACAGTATGTATTCAACATTAGGTACTTAATAGGTCATCTTTTCTCACTGCCATATGATGTCTACCTTATCATTTACAACATTTCTATGTTAATTAGTCTTTTTGAGTTTGTAGTTTTGTACATTCCACCAGTTCAAGTAACCACACAATTAGCAGGGTTCGGTGAGAGAATTACACTTCAAACAAGATGATGTCTAACTGTTATCACCCATAGTGCTGTGCCTGGCATACCTTCCTGATTTTCCCAATGATGGTACATGGATAGCATTAATATGTATAATGGACAGGAAGTTAATATACTGCACTAGGCTGCATGATAGCCAAAGGTATCATACACTGGTTCTAGGAAACTGTATTGTTACTGAGTATGAAAAAAACGGTCTTTCCTTGTGTGATTAAAGATTTGGGCATGAAGAGATTATCCTAGATTATCCAGGTGGGGCTTTAGATGCAAACATAAGGGTGATTATTAGAGACAGATATACACAAAAGGAAAGAGGCAATGTTGCCAGGGTGACTGAGACCCAAGTGATGTGTCTGTATGTGAAGGAATGCCAGCACTGTTCAGAAGGCAGAACAGGTGATGAAAAGACTCTTGTGGCCTCTAAAAATGTGCGAGAATCGATATCCTTTACATTGCCACTAATTTTGGCTCATTTGTTATAGAAGCTATTGGAAACAAATACATACAATATACAATAGGGTTGCCTCTCAGGGTGCAAATTAGCAGAAAAGGATGCACGAATTTCACTCTGTATCTTAAATGTTGCACCAAACAGCAAATCCCTTTGTCATATATGTTAATGAACCTTTTAATTAACTGTGATAGTTATTCAATTGATTTCATTCTGGGTGGTGAGTTAAGGTATACTGCAACTGGAGATTTCATTTTTTAAAATATTAAAATATTTTCTCTTGATTTGTTCGACTCAATACAATACTAAATCTAAGCTCATTTTTGCAGTGTCCATGACAGTGCTCATTTGTGCAGTGTTCCTGAACTTGGTGCAAATGCTATTGCTTGTATCTCCTTATTTCTCCAATACCCTAAATCCTGACTGATCTATTCTGCAGTGAGAGGAAAATAAATTTACCATGTCTAGCTGTATTTCTAAATATTTTCTATTGTAACCAGAAATCTATTTTTGAAGATCAATATGCCATTTAACTCTACTGTTACTAATGTTATTTTTGGCTGATTTCCCTAACTGTTAAATGATAATTGGGATACTGAGCATCTGAAAGATAGAGTTGGTCTTGATTCTGTTATTCTTTTTATATATTTTTTCCATTAAGTAAGTCACTCTGTTGTATTTATGTATAGTTTCCCTGTATCTTTGTTCCAAAGGCTTAAGCTATTTTTGATTACAATAAAAAATATTTAGAAATTCAGCTATACGTGGTAAGTTGCTTTCCTCTCACTGCAGAACAGTCAAGATTTAGCAGTGCAGAGGCCAGAACACACACCGGTGCCTATATTTGATGCTGGTGCTGCTTGCAGAGTCTTAACCTATTATGCCACTCCACTAGCAGCAGCTTCGTTTTTCTAAATTAACTTATGTGATTTATATATTTATTCTTGATTTTAGTAGTAAAGATATATTAGTTCATTTCTATATGCAATAGTGATATTGATATATTTTCAGTTAAAAATAATTTAGCCTTTCTTGAAGTAATGTTAAATTATGCTTGTTCCTCAGAATTTGTCATGTGTAATTGACAAGATTTGACTTCCAAGTACTAAAAATGAAAAACAAAACAGATGGACCAATTTAGAAAAAGGGGAGAATACTGGTCGAGGTGGTATATTTTTATGTTTAGGGAATGCAGAGTTCACGTTTTGTTCTTTAGCTCTGTTTCTCACATTTCTGTCTTTATTTTGCGGTTCAATTTTAAAAATGCTGCTGCTAGTCCTTCTATGATCATTTTTCTGTTTATTTCCTTCTGATTGGTAGTAGTTCATTTTCTAGGAATTTTTTCAAGGGTACATTTGAATAACATTGTTTGAGTTCAAAAGTTGCAATTATTATGCTTCAAAACAATTTAGTTGAATTTAAATTATAAGATATCTTATTTTTCCTAAGATCCTGAAGATGTTACTTTACTGCCAACTGGCATTAAATGTTGATGTGCGGCTATCAGAGACAAGCCTGATTTTCCTCCTACTTTTAACAGTGAATTGATTATTTTTTTTGGTCATGTTTAAAGTTTAGTAGCTTTCTGATGATATGCCTCAGTACAAATAGCTTTCAGTCAATTTTCACTGATGTGATCTTTGAGTATGTTGATTCAAATTTTTCTGTATTTTATAACACTGCTCGATTTTAACTTAAATATCCCTTCGTTTCTATTGCTTTACGTCATTATATTTTTCCTTATCTCCATATCAACACATTCTGTACCTTCCTTGATGTGTTTTACTTAATTCCCATATTATTTCATATGCTTTCTGTGATGTGTAACCTCTCTTATGCTAGCGTCCAGTTTCATTTTTGAAATAAACATTTATTTGCTAAGGTAAGCCTGTCATATATGTGATGCACCCCATGTGGGTGCCAGTTCACATCCTGGCTGCTCCACTTCTAAACTAGCTCCCTGCTTATGGCCTGGAAAAACAGCGGTGATGTCCCAGAGCCTTGGGTCCCTGTACCTCTGTGGAAGACCTGGAGGAAACTCTTGGCTCCTGGCTTCAGCTCACCTTAGCTCTGGCTGCTGCAAAAACTTGGGGAGTGATATGATAGATGGAAGATCTTTCTTTTTCTTTTTTTCCTTCTCTCTGTTGTTTGTGAATCTGCCTTCTAAATAATAAATAAATAAATCTTCAAAGAAAAGTGAAAACCAAAACAATACCAAATTAAAGAAATAGTAATCAAACACTAGAAAAATGTTATTAGAGGACAAATAAGATGCTGGAAATGAGTACAGAAAAAACTAAGTAATCTACTATTTTTAAGGCTTTTAAGAGTTGCTTTTAAAATATTTCAGTTATCATGTAATTTAGTCACATGAAACACCAAAGATGTGTCCCAAAAATGTTCTAAATGCAAAAGGCATATGAATTCCATCTGTAAAAATTACTGAGAGCTTCTTTTCATAGTTAAATGAAATTCCCATTTATAATTTACTTAATGTGATCTATAAGGACGTTATAATTGTTTAGCCTTATTTCAAAATGTTGTTTTCTCATGTCATTCACATGAGAGCAGATTTCTCACAGTACTTCAAAACACTAGTTTGCACTGACAACAGTCTTTTCATTTGCTGGGACATTTTGCTGCCAGAAGAGTTCTTCTTTAGCCAAGAGCCAAGGGCCAGGAGTTTCTTCTGGGTCTGTCCTCCACTGCTTTCCCAGGTCATAAGCAAGGAGCTGGATCAGAAGTGGAGCAGCAGGGACACAAACCAGTGCTCATACGGGATCCTGGTGCCAAGTAAGAATTTAGTTACTTAGCCAGCACATGGGACCCCCAAATATACATTTTAAAGACATTTTCAATGCTTAATGTAACATTAGCCTTTAAAAAAGTTTATTAAAAATTTTTTTCCTCCACAAATGAAAAGAGAGGTGATCATTTAGATCAGAAGATTCTTTGTTACTCCTTTTATGAAAAATTTACCTTAATAATGTGCCCACTATTCTTAGCCCTTAGAAGTATATAAATATTATACCATTTCTTCTGTGATAAAAGCAGATTATAAATGTTTGTGAACAATTTAAGCTACAAAATATTTAGGAGAGTATCTATATTGTATTAACAAGAAACAAAACAAAAAACAAGAAGCCATGTTTCAACTCTCTTAATATGGGCAGATGGTAAGCATGTAGATTATATAAAGTGCTATAAACTGCAAGTTATAAAAGAAAAGGAAAGCAACGTGTGGAGAGAATAGAATCATCAATGCTACTGAAAAGCTGACAATTGAACAAATGTTTAAACATTACAGCACTTCTGTTGGGAGGTGCCCACAGAAACCTAATCTGAAACAATCCCACATCTGACACTTGAGTGCTTGCCAGTATGGGTTATGGCTCTGTCCTTCATGCACATCAGTTTATATGTATGGTAGTAGTAGCACTGGCTGTCACTTTTGTCTCCAGCCCTGTCATTTACGTAAACCAATGGGTGTTGAGGTCCAGCCCAACCCTGCCCCTCTCGCTCTCCACCCTCATGTATACCAGCAGGAGCTGCAGCTTAGTTGGAGTGACCTCCAATAACCCCCACTAGGCCCACAGATGACATGCTTATAGAGTGCATACTCTTACAGCCATGGGGGTGTGTAGTATAGGCTATGAAATAGTGAAATCTTCTTTTTCTAATCTTTCACTACTATTTTTTTTCAAGGATATCCATAAACAGAATTCTCTGGTCCCAATTAACTATTGCTACCTAACAAATAACACCTACTTAGCTACAAATTTAGGTGGAGTTCAGGTAGGAAAGCATGTCTCCATCCCACGTGGTGTTAACTTGGGCAACATGGAGGTTATGGACTGGGATAATCTGAAAACTCACTCAGCCATATGCCTAGGTGTACGTATGGACCTTTATGTGGCCTGGCCTGGGCAGCATCAGAAATACTATGGTGGTCAGTTGTAGCAAATATTTGCCACATACTTTTCCAATGACATCCATAATTTCCCAGTTTTGATAATGCTGATAATGACACATGGAATGCTTCTATATTTCTTAAATATTCAATATTTTCACACACACTTTACTTACAGAAAAGTCATCCTTGACATAGTAAGAGACATAAAAACTGTGAACGAATTAGGCACTCTTCATTACAATTTATATGAAACAACCATAGGAACCAAAGCTTTTTTTAGGCCCCAGATGGTCCACCAACCACTTAAGTTAACAAACTCCACACATACTTAAGTTTGATACAACACAACGAGTTTCCAAAGACCAAGTCTTACCAATATTAGTGATGATAAAGAAAATCTTACCTTGAAATAGAGAAAATGTATACAAATTGATATGCCCATTTTGTTAAATACAATTCAGGAAAAACTAAACTTTATGTAAAGAGATTGATTCTTTTTACAGCAATATCTTCTAAATTTTCTTCCTTATAAATGAAATTCTTTCATGTTTCCCTCATGTAGTTGGAAGCATTAATACAGGGAAAAAGCATTTTAATGTTGGCATGAAATATTTTTAAATAACTACTTTTAATTACCTTCCCAACACCTAACAGTTAAGGTAATATAAATGAAACCCAAGTGGAAAGACCTACCATCTATGAAATTTAAAGCTTAGTGAGAATTGAAAGTACTAGCAAAAAAATTACCTCTTACATATCTTTTCTCAAGAACCTGCTGGGAAACTGGTTCTGTAAAATGTGAAAGCAGAGAGAGAGAAAGCAAATTTAGGAAATAGTTGTTTCAACATAGAAGAGACAAAGGGAATTGTGATGACAGTGAGGTCTCAGGACTGTCTGGACACTGAAGAGCTGGCATCCAGACCTCAGGACAGTCCTGTGATTCAACATCTTGAGGACCCTCATCGTCAAGACTCCCACAGCTATGTAGATGGATCTTCCCTTCTCTTTACTTGTGATCAGCGTTTTATCAACTGCACTGATTTCAAAGAACTACCTCTTGGTTTCACTTGCTTCCCCATTTGTTGAGTTTAGTTCCAATTTCACTGATTTCTGGTTTTTTTGTTTGTTTGTTTTTCTCTTGCTTGTTGTTACTTTGTGTTTAATTTGTTTTTCTTTTTAAAGTTACCTATTTCTCTCTAGGCACTAGTTTACAAATTTGTCCCACAAATTTTGGGATGTTGTGCTCTCATTAACATACCAGTTCAAAGCATTTTCTCATTTTCCTTATGATTTCTTTTTGACTCGCAGGCTTGAAGTGTAGCTTTTAATTTCCAAACACCTGGGGGTGAGGATCCTACTTTGTTGTTGTTGTTAGTGGTTCATAACTTAATTCTGTGTTGTAAAGAAAACAAAAACCTATTGACATTTTTTTTTGGCTCAGACCAACCTATCATTGTGAATGCTCCATGCACAGAGGGAAAACAAGCCTGTATATTCTGTTGTTATGGGTTACATGCTCTATAAATGCAAACTAGGTCAGTTTAGTTTTTCGTGTTGTCCAAACTTCTATTTATCTATTGGCTTGTAAATATTTGTTCTAACAATAATTCAGAGGGGAAACCTGAAATATCTAATAATAATCCTGGATTTATCTCCTTTTGACTCATTAACAGTTTTTTTCCCCCAATATTTATTAAGATATACTGTTAAATAAACATATATTTAGGATGGCAGGTCCTCCCAATAAACTGTCTCATAACTGTAAAATTTCCTCTTTAACTCTGTTAAAACTTTGCCTAGACATTTTTTGTTTAACATTAATTTAATTTTTATAAAAATGTTCTGATTTTTTTTTTCTGGTACATTTCCCCCATCCTTTTAACATACCTGTGTTTTTATATGTAAAATGTACTTTTTCTATCCAATATACTAGGAGTTGGTACACTATAAACAGGTCAGCTGCTGGCTCAGATGAACATGGAGGATATGGCAGCCCACTGAGCCCTGCAGGGGACATCTGTACGATCCCAGAAGGAGGACAGAACAAATTGGACAACTATCCCAGTCAAATGATGACAGCAAATATTTGAGTTCATGGAGAATCTGTGGTCAACTATGTCAGTCAATGGACATTCAAAGGGTTCCCTCATGCTTGAATCAGTGAGATCCACAGCATTTCAGAACTGTCGAAATCCCTTTGGCTGAACCCATAATGGGCCACATTGGAACCCTGGTTTGATATCAAGTGGCCATTCTCCATCGCTGGGTATTGGAGCAATTGGGAGGCTGAGTATGGCTTCTCCCCTTATCTTTGCCTGCCTCCTTCATTCCTGCCCCCTCACCAAAACAAAAAAGAGAAACAGAAAATTTAGAAATAATGATTACACTCATTTTTCCCTAACCCTTTATCCATCCTACTCTCATCAACTATGTTAACATCATCTAAAATTAAAAGAAAAAGATCAGCTGCATTTTTCTAAACATATTTAAAATTTGAAAGGTAGAGCAACACACACACATATATACACAGATTCTTGGATAAACTACTTGATTTCCCCAAAGGTTGCAATAGCTGGGGCTGGACCAATCAGAGGCCAAGAAATCCATCCATCTTTTGTGTTGGTGGCAAGGACTCAGTTTTTGAACCATGATCTACTGCCTGCCCGTCTCTTGGGAGTATCAGCAAGCAGCTGAATCGGAAGCACAGGTAGAGGCAAGGTTTATTTATTTTTATTTGAAAGGCAGATTTGACAAAGAGAGGTCTTTCAAATGTTGGTTAACTCCCCGAATGTCCAGGAGTATAATATGGGGTGTGAGTGCACAATCTGCTGTGCCAAAATGTGTAGCATACAAAAAAAGTTTTATTGAGAACACAGATACACTTACTACATTTGTGTATGATTAATTTTGAATTCCAACAGCAGTTCTGTAGCTATCAACAGAAACCAAATGCCCCTTTAAGCTTAGCATGTGTCCTTATAATAAAAAGTTTTCCAGATCTTTGGAGTCTATGAGTGTACTTCAAAAATTTCAAATAAAATTGAATTAAAAGATAATTTCAGTTTGTTGCAAAAAATGGAAAAAAGTTCATGCGCTGATTATGTCTCCTATGTTGCTATTTGTTATACAGCTATCCCATTTGTTTTTTCATTCTGTCGATTCCTGCCCCCTTTTGAATTAGCTAAATATTCAGTATTCCATTTCATCTACTCTACTGAGTTATCTGCTATATCTCTGTTTAATATCTTTGGTGGTTTCCCAATGATTTAAATATTAACATTAATAATATAGCTTTGCATGAACAATGTAATAATCTTAAGACATTAAATTCCATTTTTCCCCCTTTTAAAGGTTTATTTATTTCTATTTCAAAAGCAGATTTTACAGAGAGAAGTTGCAAGAGAGAGATCTTCCATCTGTAGCTTCACTCCCAAAATGGCCACAATGGACAGAGCTGAAAGCTGGAAGTTAGGAGCTTCTACTAGCTTTTCCATGTAGGTGCAGAATCCCAAGTACTTGGGCAATCCTCTGCAAATTTCCCAGGCTACAAGCATAGAGTTGGACATGAACTGGCATCCATATGGGATGCAGCACAAGAGGGTGGAAGATTGGCCTGATGTAGCACTGAACTAGCTCCTCTCCTTCCCTTGTTTGCACTATCATCATAAGTTTTATTCTGCATATATTACAAACACAATATTAGCTCTTATTCTTGTTGTTTTTTTATTCAAAGTCAGTGGTCTGAAAAAAATCTAAAAAAGAGAAAACAGCACTTTTTAATGTCTATCCTTTCATTCATCATATCTGAGGCTCTTTATTTGTGCAGGTAATTTTTTTTATCTAGTACAATTTTTCTTCTAGCATAAAGCAATACTACTTGTAACACAGGTCTGCTAGTGCTGAGTTTCATTAGTTTCTTCATTTTTATCTGAAAACATCTTTACTTAGATTATTTTTCTGAATATAGAATTTTAGGTTCCTCTCTCAATGCTAACCTCATTCTGTATCTTCTGATTTGCATTGTTTCTGATGAGAAGTTGGCTCACTTTTACTTTTTACGTCATACATATAGGTGTCACATATATGTTGCATCATTTATATACACATATACATTAGATACACACTGTTTTTTAGTTGCTTTATGACTTTTTCACTAGTTTGAGAAATGATGTGTTTTTGGTGTGGCTTTTTTTTCCTCTGGAGTTGGGTGTGTCTTAGATTGAGGAGTTTCTGTTTTACACTAACTATGGAAAATAGTGGCCATTATAACATTTTTTTTTTTCCTGCTCTGGGAAAAGTTCCCACTACAGGGAAAATTCCAATTATACATCCCTTAGATCACACAGCACCAAAACACTGAGGGGATGTTTGTTTTGTGGGTTCAGTTTTCATGTCCTCTTCTTCAGTTTGAATGATTCTTTTATTGTGCTGGTCTTTTCATCTGTGCTACCTAATGCACTAATAACCATATCCAGTTGATTTCATTTCAGATGAGGTTATTTTCATGCTTTCTCATCATTTTTTATGCTTTTTCCTTTAAATTCTTGAAGATGTGCACCACACCTCCGGCTGCTTGATAGAGTGCTATTTTTGTTACTATGATCAATTCTTGGTGTGCTTGTACCAACTGTCCTATTTCTTTATTTTTAATATACATTTTATCACCTTTCAGTATATCTCAAGGCTTGTGATTAGGATGACACTATGAAGGTTGTATTAAATTTCCAGAATTATTTATCTTCCCATCTGGCTCTTTCTGCCTATTCTTAATTTGATTAAAAAACTGTATGGAAACAAAAGATGACTAATTTTTCCCAAGCCACCACAATAAAATATTCTTCTATTTAATAATAAAATACATTCATTTACATTTTAATTTGTTTAGTTCTCTTTACACTTTTGAGAGAGATTGCATTTCATTGATGTTTGAGGCCTTACAGCTTTTTCTTCATAATGTTGCAGCTACTCTTTTGTTGACAAACTACATAAAGGGATTTTGTTGTTTTTCTCTTTCTTTATCTCCTCTCTCTCTGTAGTACTAAACTGCAATTAAATCAATGTTGTAAACGGCATCTCCAATTGTGACCTTTCTAGTCATAATATTTTAAGAGGCACTGAGTACATATGAAGACACAAGTTCCAGTAGGCATATAATGTCTTCCTATGAATTTAACTGTGGAGAAAAGGAGATAAAGTTTGAAAAGTACTTTAGAGATATTTAAATGATGCTAAATATATATAAAGACTATCCCACGTAAGACCATCTAGGCAAGAAAAATAAAAACATTAAAAAAATACAATGTGGCTCAAAAATACAAGGAAAGACAGTCAACAGACACAGACCAAGAAGTGACAGCAATAGCACAGCTTGTAAGATTTAGAAATAGGTAACTGCACATAAAATGAAGTATTTATATCCTGAGCAGATTGGCACAGTATGTTCTAGTTCCAGCTACTCCACTTTTGATCCACTTTCCCCATAATGCACCTGGGAAAGTACCTGGTCTCGTACACCATCTAGGATATGCCTATCTATTTCTTTTCTTTTTTTAAAAAATTTCATTTCATTTCATTTCATTTTATGACACAGTTTCATAGGCTTTGGGATTCCCCACCCCCTCTCCACGCCCTCGCCCCATGGTGGATTCCTCCACCTTATTGCAGTATTACAGTTCACATCCAGTCATGATTCTTTCATTGCAAGCATATACCATGTATAGAGTCTAGCATTTAGGCTCCAGAATTCCACTGTGCTGCATTAGTTCCTTAAGAGCTGATCTAACCCACTATGTATGAGGAATTTTCAAAATATTTGTGGAAGAAGCTTATCATGGAAAAACTATGTATACATTTCAAAACATGAACTAAAATCCCCTGAACTTTTAATTCCAATTTTCTAAGAACTTTTTGAAATCTAAGAGTAGAATTGAACTACAATCAAGTTACATCACTTTTCTTTCAAATACAAGTTATTCTAACCATATTTATCACAGAAGCTGAAAAAATCACTAAGCTCTCACCATATATTAACAAGAAGGAAAAAAAAAACATACAGAGGAAAAAACAACCAAAAAATCTCATACAGCAGAATTTGTCAACTTTTTTCACTTGGCTCACAATGGAAAAAATGTATTTTTTTTCCAAAGGTAAGAGTGTAGGCTGATAATTGAAACAGAGTTTTCCCAAGTCTTACCAACTTCAAAAAGACAGAAATCATATCATGCATCTTTTCAGACCATTATGCAGAGAAACTAGAAATCAATAAATCAAAATATCCCAGGAAATTTGTAAACTCTTGGAAGATGAACATGCTTCTGAAATGAACAATGGGTCATAGAAGAAATTAAAGAAGAAATAAAAAATTTCTTGAACCAACGAAGACTCAAGCACAACATACCAAAACTTGTGGGTTAGCACCAAGGCAGTATTAAAAGACAACTTTATTGCAATTGGTACCCATGTCAAGTAACAAGAAAGCATTCCAAGCAGAGCTGACCCCAATCCTCCATACAGCCTTCAAAACAATAGAAGGGGAGCAACTCTTCCAAATTCGTTCTATAACACCTATATCACATTAATACCAAAACCAGATAGAGATTCAACAGAGAAAGAAAACTACAGACTGATATCCCTGATGAATATTGATGCTAAGATCCTCAACAAAACACTAAACAACAGAATACAAGAATACCTCAGACAGATTATTCATCCGGACCAAATGAGATTTACCCTAGGCATGCAGCAAAGTTCAACATTCGTAAATATATAAATGTGATACATCACATAAAAAAACTGAAGAACAAGAAAGACATGATAGTTTCAATAGATGCAGAAAATCTTTTCACAAAATTCAACACGACTTCATGCTAAAAATGCTAAATAAGGTAGGCTTGGAAGGAACAATCCACAATATAATCAAAGCAATATTTGAAAAGCCCAACACCACCATTATATTGAGTGGGGAAAGATTATAAACTTTCCTGATCAGATCAGTAACTAGACAAAGATGTCCACTATCACCACTGCTATTTAACATAGTATTGAAAGTACTCTTAAATGCTATCAGACAAGAAAAACAAATCAACGAATTCAAACTGGAAACGAGGAAGTCAAGTTATATTATGTTTGCAGATGACATGATTCTATACATAGGAGACCAAATACAGGGACTTAGAACTTATATGAGAGTTCAAAAAAATGGCAGGGCACAAGATGAATAAAATGAAATAAACAGCCATAATGTATGCAAACAACCCCAAGGCTGAAGAATAACTAACCAGCACGGTACCCTTTAAAATAACAGAGAAGACAATGAAATACACGGGAATAAACCTAACAAGGGATGTTGAAGATTACTATGAGGAAAACTACTAAACATTAGGAAAAGAAATAGAAAATTTCAAAAAGTAGAGGAAAATACCATGCTTCTGGATGGGCAAAGTCAAAAAATCATCAAAATGTCCGTATTACCAAAAGCAACATATATATTCAACATGATTCCAATCAAAATACCAAGAATACTCTTCATAGAGCTGAATAAATGATACAAAGGTTCATCTGAAAACACAAAAATCCATGAATAGCCAGAACTATCTTGAAGAATAAGAACCTAGAAGGAGGGATCACAATCCCAGACCTTCAGATATATTACATAGTGGTAGTTATCAAAACATGCTGGTACTGGTACAGAAACAGAGAGGTAGATGAATGGAGTAGAATAGAAATATCAGAAGGGAACCCCCTTGCACAACCATCTAATCTTAAACAACAACAACAACAAGAACAACAAGAACAACAACAAAACGGAAAAAAACCAGGAAAAAAGGAAGGTCTCTTCAATAAATGCTGTTGGGACAACTAATAGCCTGCAGAAATAAGGATACGCATACCTTTCGCCATACACAAAGATCAAACCTAAGTGGATAAAAGATCTAAAGCTACATGCAGAAAGCATCAATGTTTGGAACAAAAAGTTGGAAATACTCTGCAAGATATAAGTAGGTGTAGGCACTGACTTCCTAGAAAAATTATCAAAAGCAAAGGAAGTCAAGACCAAAATAAACAAATGGGACTACATAAAGCTAAGAAGCTTCTGAACAGCAAAGGAAACAATCAACAAAGTAAAAAGGCAACCAACAGAATGGGAGAACATCGCACACTACACGGGAGAAAAAGGGCTAATTTCCAGAACATACAAAGAACTCCAGAACAACCATGCATCAAAACAAACAAAGCAGTCAAGAAATGGGCACAGGAAATGGACAGACACTTTACAAAGGAATAAACTTAAATGGCTAACAGACAAATGAAAAAATGCTCAAGCTCCCTAGTATCAAGGGAAATTCAAATAAAAACAATGCTGAGGTTCCACTTACCTCCAGTAAGAATGGCCTACATACAGTAAACTATCAACAACACCTGCAGTAAGGCTACTTGGAAAATGAAATCCCACTCTACTGCTGGTGGGATTGCAGGCTGGTGCAACCACCATGGAAGTCAGTATGGAGAACACATAGGCAATTAAAAATCCACCTACCATATGATCCAGCAGTATCACTTCTAGGAATATATCTAAAAGATTTGTTACACAAGAAAGCAACATGCACCCCAATGTTCACTGCAGCACAATCAACAATTGCAAGAACACAGAAGCAGCTTAAATGAGGACTGGATAAAGAAACTATGGTTCATCCACTCCATGGAATACTACTTGGCGATTAAAAAAAAAAAAGGAATTCTTACTTTTTGGCCAAATGGGCCAAACTAGAGATCATTATCTAAGGGAAATGAGCCAATCCCAAAAGGTCAGATATCATATGTTTGCTCTAATATAAGATAATATGACGTCAAACCTAGGGATATTACATGTGAGTCTTATATCACTTCCTTCTTACCTGAATCTTTTGTAATAAGATTTTGTGATGTAACTCATTAATTTTTTTTCCCATATTGTTTCCTTCATGTTTAAAGGGGGGTATTAAGGGAGAAGGCCCACCCACTTTCCCACCCTCCCCAGGTCCCGGATATAACTCATTAATTAACCATCCATAAGAGACTGATTGTTTATAATTACCTGAGACGGTCAATGTCCCTTTTATCACTGTTATTGGTACTGCCCATAAATAACAAAGATCTAGTTTTCACTGTATCCTTAATATGGCTCTGGATACAAGAATGAATGCACAATGAAATGACTGACAATCTCTTACACGGTTGGGATATACTCCAGTGATAGCATGATGAAAATTCACAAATGACATCCACTGTGAAACTAGAGGGGAGAACAAAGGGGAAGGGATGGAAATTGGGAAAGGGGAAGGGAGACCCCAGCAACAACTAAACTATATCAAAAAACAATAATAAAACAAGAAACTGATGTTGAAAAAAAATAAGGAAAATGGGTTTTCCAAATATTTATTTCTTGTTTCTTCAGAATAAAATTCCAAGATATGACAATACTGTCTCTCATTCTACTTAGTTAAGACCATAGAGAAAAACAGGAGTAATTAATTTAATAGGTAATGTATTCTCAAGGCTTCTATTGTCTTATCTGTTGGGTAGCATTGCCTAAAATAGACCTGATTCTATTAATTGAAATTATATCAAAATACAGTCACAATTTTTTTAAGGTTATGTAAGCAGCTATAGGAAGCAGACACAAATTTGTTAGCTGGAGGCTATGTTTGGTCAGATTTTTTTGGCAAGTTACAAATCAATGAAGAGCTTTGGGTTCAGTGGTATTAAGATTCACATATAAGCATAAGTTTCACATATAAATTATGCATATGTGAAACCCCTGACAGGGAGTTTTGGAGCAGGTAAAGAAAAAATAACATGCTTAAAGAAATTGATTCATTAAATGTAATGCAGTGCAGTAGATGAAGGACTTTTATTTAATTATTTATCAAAATCAATTTTGCTGAGTAGTACTCACAGATGTGATGGAAGCCTATTTATTTTACAGTTTTTCAGTTGGTCGGCCTTCTGCATAATATTATATCATTTTTAAAAATCAGATGTCTGTTACAGATTTCAGATTCTTCTTTTCAAAATGTTAGTGGACCAAAAAGTTGTACCTAAATGTGAATGAATGTGGCTGCGATGTCCCTTACACAGGTTGACTTAAAAAAAAAAAAGCTTAGTAAGGAAAAAAGAATAATAATTTCACAACTTGAGTCATTTAAATGAAATTATGAGGTTACAGTTATAACTTACCTGGAGTTTCTAATTTCTAAAGATCTTGTGTGTAAACCATAAAGCTTCAATATTTAGTTCCCATATGCAGAAACTGTCATTTTCAATGTTCATCTAAAAAACAAAAAGGGAAAAAAAACATGAAGTTGAGGTTATAGATATAAATTTCATTTATTGACACATAATTTATAAAAACATACGTGGTCATTTTCATGACCTTCATTAATATATTTGGACAAAGAAAGGTATGCATCACAGGACAAGTGCAGAGTAAACATACAGCAAAAATACCGCAATTTTCCCTTTAGAAGAATCTGGACAGTCAGTGGAATAGAGATTGTGATAAACGTCATAAAGTTGAAGACTATATAGTATGAATATTAACTGGCTATGTAAGTTTCCATGCAAAATGCTTGGGAGGTATACTTTTAATACAATGATTCTGATGTCATACATAGACACAGTCCAACATTATTACAAAAACATATTCTTGATTACACTTAAGTTGCCTAGAAAACCCAAAAGCAGAGAAATCAACTATCTCAGCATTCTGCTGATTAAAGGGTAACTATCTCTTAGACTTCCCAATCAATACTTAATCCCAACCTGATAAAGGCAAGGAGGCAGTTAGCAAGGAAGACTTGAGGCCAGCACATAATTTTCATAATCTTGGTCTACTTCAACCCAACATCTCTCCACAGCTTCAATAAAACCATCACTCAGAACAGGCATTGACTAAAAAGAATCAATATGGCTGCACCCTGTGTCCCTGTAATGACCTATAATTAAATGTACTATGATTACAATATAATTACCATGCCAACACTCCCACTATAAACCTGACACTACCAAACTTCTGAGACTTCCCCAAAAACTCCCTCAACTTTCATATCATCCTCTGATTTGAGTTCTAAAAGATACAAAAGAGCAGCCATATGGATGACCCCTAATAAGTGGTTCTGCACGACCTAGGCTGCAATCACTTCACTTTTCTCCTTGCCAAAAACATCATCAGGAGCAATGAGACCTTTACCTTTTCCTCATGCCCCAATTTTCTTTCACTTATCCAACTGCCTTAACCCTACAACACAATATGCACCCCAACCCCACACTGGTGTATGGCCCAGTCAGAAGCAATCTCAGTGGGGCCTCCTGTCATTCAGGTCCAAGTTAGCTTTATTATACAAATCAGGGGATCAAACAGGTGCAGTGTCAATTAGAGTACATATTCCCTTTTCCATGACAGATTCAAATAATTATTAGCAAATGCTAGGGAGGTTTGCACAAGATACTTTTAAATTCATCCAGGGATGTTAGTCTCTTATCTGATCTTCAAATTAACTTGGAATGATACTATTCGTTCCATTTGTTGCACTCCTGAAATAAAACAATGCATCTGGGCAATGCCCACACCCTGTTGACTTCTTGGCAGCCCAGTAGTCTGCTCTCCAAACTCATACATGAAATTTTACAGAGTCCTGATGCTGACCCACTTGAATGGACAGGAAAACAACACAGCTTTAAAAGATGAAAGGTCAGCTGGCTGACAGCAATCCCTGAGTTGGGATTTCCAATTGAGACAAGCCCTTCATTCTGTTGGTATCTGAAAAACCAACAAGCAATACAAACATCCTTCCCTGACTTGGGCTCTACTTTTCTTCTGGGTCTTTCTTTCCCCTTGATCCTTCCTTCTCTCTCCCTCCCTTTCTCATTCTCTTTCCTAGCTTCCACCTTCCTTCCCTTCCATTTCCTCTCCTTTCCACTTTTCTTTTTTTTTAATGTAGATTTATGCATTTTTATTCAGAATTCAGATAAGGAGAGACAGATTTTTTTTGTCCGCTGGTTCACTCCGTAAGTGGTCGCAATGGCCGGAGCTATGCTGATCTGAAATCAGGAGCCAGAAACCTCTCCTGGGTCTCTTATGAAGGTGTCAGGTCCCAAAGCTTTGGTCCATCCTCTACTGCTCTCCCAGGCCACAAGTAGGGAGCTGAAGTAGAAGTGGAACAAGCAGGGCACAAGCCAGTGCCCATACTTGATCCTGATGCATCCAAGGTGAGGATTTACCATTTACTGCCTTGGAGACAAAGTCAGGCCATAGAGCAACTTTAGGATTTTTTTTTTTTTAAATCCCTACGTAAAGTGGTCACAGATAGCTGATCTATGCTGCCAACCAGCTGAACAGGAAGGAATATGTTCAACGAGTACGAACACATGCTGTATTTAATTAACAACAGTGTGCTTATGGAAGAAGATAGTAAAAGGGTTTATGATCCAGTCAGCGGATCAAAGATTTTGTTAAAGACAGTCCAACTGCTTCCACTTGCACTTTCAGCATCCTATTTGGGTGCTGGTGTGTGTTCCAGCTGCCCCTTCTGATCCAGCTCCCTGCTAATGACCTGGGGAAGCAATGGAGGATACTCAAGTCCTTGAGCCTCAATACCCACTTGAGAGAACCAGAGGAAACTGCTACCTCCTGGTTGTCCATCAGCTCAGATCGGTGATTGTGGATACCTGGGCAGTGAACCAGCAGGTAGAGGATCTCTGTCTTCCCCTCTCTATATAAACCTGTCTTTCAAATAAAAATAAATAAATCTTAAAAATAACTTTCAAAAAAGGTATTCAAGGTATTATCAGTACAAGGTACTTTGAAAGCTTCATGGAAAGTTAGAATTACAGCTAAATTTCTTTCATATAAAAGATTGAAATTCACATATAGGCACAATCTTCAACACATTCATGGAAATTGTGCATTATGAAAAAAATGCGTAGATATAAAATTTTTATGTAAATAAACTTGTCTTCATTCCAGTTGTCCACAGAAGTATTAATGTAGCCTTTTCCTTAGGAAAAGGAAAGACATGCTTTTTTATATTCTCTCATCTATTCTCTCACTGTCATCTTCTAAACTGTCCACTTAATCTAGACCTGGTACCTCCTCTGCTGGAATGATACTCCTTTTGATTCTACGATTAATCTTAGCCAAAAGGCCAAGAAGCAATTCATTTTGGTTCTAATATTTTAATTTCATTACATGCATAACTTTGGTAATGCTAGTAAGTGGTTTTTCTGCACACTTATTAGAGAATATCTTAAGAGCTTTTACCAAGAAAAGATCACAACTTAGTGTCATGGTATAAATAACATGGATATTAGCATCCTAGTGATAATAAATTCAATGTTAGCTTCATTATTTTATTGGGATCATTAACAAGAAGTCAATTATGTTCGAATAGATTTGCCATCCAGTGAATGTGCTGGCAGGATCATTCATTACTTTAATTTTACATAGCAGCTCTCTGACCTGAAAGCCAAGGTTCTTGAAGTCTAAGAATTGTGACCTGAAGGTCAGAAAATGAATATAATGTAGAGACAGTTGAAAGAATGATGGGGATCTTGTGTTAAGTTTACATTTACTAAAACACAAATTTAATAAGACAGCAAGTGAAAAATCTGATCAATGATAATCCATGTATTTTAAGTTTACTAACCATTTCCATTTATTCTTTCATGTTTGCTACAACCTTTCAGGAATTTCTGTTACAATGTCATTAAATACTATATATGTATCCTAATTTTACTAATTACACATGTTTATTTAGGCAGACAGATATTAGTAACTAACAGATGAATAAGTGGCTTTGCTGCCTTTATTCAAATACTGGCCTCTTTAGACCTGGGAGGGGGAAGAGTTGTTGATTCCCCACACTTTTAAAGCTGTATCAAGGACAAAATATAAAAACATGTTTAAAAAATAGTATAATTAGGATTATGTTTATGTTATCTCCCTTACAACATTTATAGTAGCATGTCCTTCCTCAGTGAAGCATAGCTTCAAATTCCAAGTTTACTTCTCCACAGTAGCAATCTTAGCTCTTTGATGGCTTCCCTATACCCTCATCACCAATCCACTTTCATTTTCTTTTCTCAAACATCATATTCTTCTTTTAATCATTATGATCACCAACAAGGACTTATCTATACTTCCAGACTATTAGAGGAATGAAATACTTTTCAATGCCGCAAAGTTCTAAACAGAGGAAAAGGGAAGGGATGAAAAACAATATGAACTGTTGATTTCATTGTTCAGAATTATGTTCAAAATATAGACAGAATTACTAGGTAAGAGACTGGGATGACAAACGAAAACTAGGCAAATTCCCACTGAATCATGATACAGCCCTTCTAATCCCAGTTGATGAGTTTATTCATAGAAAAATCTATGAGCAAAGAACAGTGTTTTTTTAAAAACAGCATTCACCCAAGCTGTACTGCCTTCTTTTTGGAGGCAGACAAAAGAGATTCATAAGGAGGTAATAGAATAGCATGAATGCTTCAAATTTAAATCAATATAGCAAATTGCAGAATCCAATTGTTCCAATAGTCAATCTATTAGGTAACATTTTAATATAACACGAATTGGTGTTGGACTAACACTGTGCACAGGAACATAAAAATAAACACATTTCCAAATAAAAATGCAAAATATTTAGGATTTACATAAACAACAACAAACAATGATGTTCCTTCTCAAGAGAAAATAGAAAACGGGCCATGACATTATGATGGGAGAAAAAGCAAGACCAATACTGTTGTTCTAATAAAGAAAAATTAGAACATCCTAAAGTAGTTGTAAGAGTGTTATGATACCATTTCTGAACTCCAGACAGTTATTGGAAATAACTGCCACTTGAAAAAAAAAAACCCTCTTCCAAAGGTAAACTGCATTAGGCTAGGATAAATCTTCAATGGCTGAAAAGATATCCAGAACACAAATTATCAGGTTTTACACAGTAATAGTAAGGCTAATCATAGGTCTAAAATTCACTCTATTGTGTTGAACTGACCAAATTAGTACTGTGTTGCATTAACTACAGCAGAAATTCTAACTTAGGAAACATCTTCTGAGAAGACGTTCTCTGTATAAAAGCAAAAAATCATGTGAATTAAAAATATTAATAAGCTTTGGTAGGTTGATTAATTAGTATTTGTTAATTAAGACTATATTTGTGAAACTAATGACAGAAGAAATGTTTAAAATTAAGTTTTATAGACAATTTTAAAATAAATAGCATTTGTAAAAGCATGCATGACAGACTAAAACCCCTTTCTCGCAGATATTTAAAATGCAGTTATGTATTTAATACACAAAATATGAGTATGTTTTAAATACAGTTATTTATCATTGAAATTATCATACAAACTGCTTATGTGTAAAGATCATGTTGCACTATAATATTTTGTATTATGTAAACATCCTCTTAATATTTATGACAGTGACAATGAAAGGTAAAACCAGTTATATAAGATATACATCTGCAAAATTAGTTTTAAGAAAATACTTTTAAGAAATACATATTACTTTAAATTTAAAAAACAGAGCAACAGAGAGGGAGAGATCTTCACTTGCTCATTCACTTCCCAAATGGCTGAAATATTCAGCAGTGGCCAAGCTCAGGCCAGGAACCAAGACCTTGCCCTGGTCTCCCATGAGGGTGGGTCTTCTCAGGGGCATTTGTAGGAAGCTAGATCAGAAGCAAAATTAAAAGCAAAACTACAAGAAAGGGAATATATGAAACTCTGAAGCTTTTGCATAGCAAATGAAATGATGACTCGAGTGAAGAGACTACAAAGAGATTGGAAAAAAAATGTTTGCAAGCTACCTATCTCACAAAGGATTAAATTAAAAAAAAAAAAAAGAATCAGTAAATTAAAAATCTCAACAATAGAGTCCAGAGCAGTAGCCTAGTTCCTAAAATCCTTGACTTGCACATGCCGGGATCCCATATGGGCACAGGTTCTAATCCCAGCAGCCCCACTTCCCATCCAGCTCCCTCTTTGTGGCCTAGAGTCATTTTGCTTTGTATTTGTTATAATTCTTATTTGGTGAAACATTAAGCTTTTAAACAATATAAATTTAAAAGATGCTATCTTGAAAATTTTAAACAAGGAGGACAGAGGGGTAGGGAGAAAGACAAGGTCATATTTAGAACTGTATCTATGAACTACTTTGAGTCTGTTAAAAATAATAAATTTAATATAAACAAAAATAAATTTAAAAAAGTAAAAACAAAGAAAGAATCATAGTAGGTGGCACATGAACTGGTTTACTGAAATGGGATGCCTATGCCAGATGGCAGTTTAATTCACCCCTAAAATATATTTTTAAGATCATCAAAAAACAAAAACAAAATCCTTTAAAATGAACAGTATAGTTATTGGAAATAAAGCCTCAGGTAAGAGACTTTAGTTGGCATAGCTGTCAAATAGGCAACATATAAATTCATCCTGCAAAATACTAAAGAATTACCAAAGAGTGAAATGTAGTGAAACCCAAATCAGAATGAAACCACAGCCAAAACAAACTGTACAATAATTTCCAATCGGCACAAAAGAATTGCAGGGAGAGGTGTTGGAACTTTGTGTAAGAAATGAGAGAACTCCTACATGTCTCCCCAGAGAGAATCAAATAAGCAGCACAGGAAGTGCGAATGCACAGGAACAGGAGCATCAGTCTCGGCATCCTCAATCACGTTGCAAAGGAGGCAGGTTAAAGTGACCACAGCCCTAGTGCAGTTGGTGCCTTGGGGAAATGCTAGACTCAGAGTTTCTGCAGAATTTCAGTGCAGGCTCTCATAAACAGCAAAGGAAGCCACTTAATGGGAGCAATCCTGTGAGAAAGCAGTAATTCCGGATTTATCATGTCTGGAAACAGCTATCCATATCAACAGAGAATATTTTAAATCACACCAAGAATAGCTCAACATTACACGAAACTGCCAAACAGTCCTGATAGAGAAAATAACACATTCATTGATTCAATGATACAGAAAATCCTTATCAGCAACAAAAATGTCTGGATGACACCAATTACCTAAAAGAGTAAACAAAGATGGGGGCCATTACTGACTCACTGGCAGATAATTGGACAATCAAAAAATGAAATCTGAATACAAAACAGTACAGTGATAAAGGGCATCTGAGTCACTCACATTTTTAGAGACCTTTTCAGGTTTAGAAAACATTCCTATCATTTAAAAAATATACAGAAAATAGATGGAGTATCATCTTAGATTTCAGAGAAGACAATTTAAAAGTAATATAGAAAATGTATGAAGAATTTCCACACTTCTTCAGTCTTCTCTGAGCCTATAGCCAAAATGACTGTGCAGAAAAATAATGACCCAATGTTTCCATCAAAACATTATCAGGCACTTGCTCTACGTTAAATCTTGACAGTACCTTCCACATATACCTTGAAATAATAATTACCATAAATATATTAATAGAAATTAAATAAATTGGTAATTTCAATGCTATGATTTCCAGATTCTTTACTGCAACTGTTTTAGCTATAAACACCATAATAAAATGTACCACATAACTATATATCATACAGATTTTAAACTTGGTACTGAAAACTGCAAATCAGTATGTAGCAGCAAAACACAGCATAGTGGATTCATTTCAGCAAAAATATCAAATATATAAAAATACTATTATATTGGCTGTCTGAAGCACAATGGAAATATACTCAGTAGCAATGAAATATTCAGCTCAAACGCTGAGGAAATAGTAAAACAAATGGTCTCACATCAGTCAATGCATTGGTAATATATGATATATCCTCAATGGGTGGAACCAGTTGAAATTTCTCTTTTCCTTATTAAAATGTCAAATATTGATAATGTTATATGGTTCAATCTAAACTGTTAGAATTAACATATTTACTTAACCCAATTCTATAACACACAGCAATACCAAAAAAAAAAAATATTCACTGGTTAAAACCTGTAATTGACATAATTTTCTACAACATAAAAATGAAGGAGGATTAAATACCAATAATTGTTGCTGCTTCTATTTTATGAATACAGATGTTTAGATAAAATAATCACTTTTTATTCTTATTCATAGCAAGAGGAAAATTATAATTGAAAGAAAACTCACATTTGAAACAGGGAAAATCCCAAAGTCCTTTATGGAATATGCTGTGGCCGATATTTTAATAACAGTTTGATAATGTATCAACTTATTTCTCCAAATTATGACAAATTCACAACTTGTAAAAAAAGACTATAAAGACTATGATTTAAAATATTATCTGTTGATCAATGTTAACTGACAATTGATCAAACATTCAATCAATTGATCAGTGCAACTGCAACTGAACCACACAATTTTGTAATAATAGTTTAGCATAAAATGGTGGAAAATGAAATTTCTCACCATAACAATGTCATTAAACATATATGGATAAAAACAAAATAGGGCCAGTGCAGTAACCTAACAGCTGAAGTCCTCACCTGGCATATGTCAGGATCCCATATGAGACCGGTTCTAACCCAGGTGGACCCACTTCCTATCCAGATCCCTGCTTGTGGCCTAAGAAAGCAGTCAAGGACGACCCAAAGTCTTGGGACCAAGCACCCATGCGGGAGGCTGGGAAGAGGCTCCTGGCTCCTGGCTCCAGACTGGCTCAGCTCTGGCCTTTGAGGATGCTTGGGGAATGAATCAGTGGACAGATCCTCCTTTCTGTCATTCCTCCTCTCTGTATATCTGATTTTCCAATAAAAATTAAATAAATCTAAAAAAAAAAACTAAAATAATGCAGCATCTAGTTTTGGTACACCACAATTACCTAATTATGTTATGGTTGACAGTTGATTAGCACTAACGGTACGATTGTACTTGTTAAAATACTAAATAGTAAGTGACATTGTGTGGTTGGAAAATTGTCATTGCTCTAACCCTTTTCTGTGGAACTCTCTCTGACTCCCATCTTATGAAAAGGTTAGCTAGCACATGGTACAGCAAGGCGCTTTTGGCACTCTGCGTATACTCTGATTGAAGGGTGATGCAAGATCCTAGTTAATGGCATACTTCAAACTTCTGACCTGACAGCACCTGAGATCCAGGCAGAAGCTTTGGGCTTGGTCACACACAGGCTACATTATAGCAGGTCGACTATCTGTGCAAATCACTAAGCCTTTCTGAAACTGCCTACTCTTCTGAAGAGGAGCTATTATTGCTAACTGACAGGACTATTTGTGGATTACTAGCACTGTGTACATGAACATTCACCATTGCTTTATCTTACCGGAAACATAGTAAATAGTTGAAGGAAAAATAAGTTGGTAAATACAATCTATTTTCCTCCAAATTATAATGCTATAAAAAGTCATTATTTAAACAATTTGATACATCCAATTTTACCTATAATGTACAATTCTCATAACTAAAAACACATTTTTCAGCATCAATTTATGCAAAGTATTTTTTAAAAATTTTAAACATTGTTTATTTTAGTAATCTATACACACTATTTACTTTTTAATAAAGATTTATTATTTTTTATTGGAAAGGCAGATATATAGAGAGGAGAGACAGAGAGGAAGAGCTTCCATCTGATGATTCACTCCCCAAGTCGCTGCAACAGCTGGAGCTCAACTGATCCAAAACCAGTAGCCAAGAGCCTCCTCTGGGTCTCCCAAGCAGGTGCAGGGTCCCAAAGCTTTGTGCTGTCCACAACTGTTTTCCCAGGGCACAAGCAGGGAGCTGGATGGGAAGCTGGGTGGCTGGAACAAGAACCTGTGCCCATATAGGATCTAGGCGAGTACAAGGGGAAGATGTGAGCTGCTAGGCTACTAGGCTGGGCCCTGGGAAAGTACTACTCAACAGATGAAGAAACCAAGAAAAGGAGATAAAGAGTGAAGTGTTTTAGGTATGATGGTTAAGAAGACCTGAACAGCCAGGATGGAACAGATGAACTGAAGCCTTTAGGTCTATGTGAATGATTAATATATTATATTGTCTTTGAAATTGTTTGAATCCTAAGACATAATTATTTTTAAAAATTAAAACATTAAAAAAGTACATGACAACTTCTCTGTGATACAAAGAGGAACAAGAGAAATCTTGGAAACAGGTTTAATGCTAGTGGCTTGAGAAGTAGGCTGATGCTGGCGCAATGCATACAGTGCAGACTGACTGCTGGCAAAGGCTGTGATCTTCTCAGTGGTTCCTCACAGCAAGCATTTCAGAGAGCAGTGTTTTCCTTTTCTTTTTCTTTTCTCATTTACATATTTATCAGTGCATTTTATGAGAACTGATTTACAGTTAGGAAATGCAACAAGAAGTCCAGTTTGGCTTTGAAAGCTTAAACTTTTTAAAATTGTCTTGGTGTGCTAAAATGGTTTCCATTTTAATATTCTTGGTATTTTTAGATTTATCTTAGTACTTTCATTTGGCCATTTTATGAAATCTTGGTGTCTACATCATTGTTAAGTATTTTATTAGAACTCTTATTCATATTTGTTAATTTTTTACTAATATTTTAAGTTTTAGGTCACACACACAGGAGGGAAAGGGATGTACCATACTACAAATATTAAGTCCCAGATAAAGCTATATACATTATTGTTATAATTATCATGTTTTGAAAATAATTTACCTTAACATTATAAATTAAATAACATCACCCGAAATGTTAAGTACCACAATCCTTGAGTTTATGAAGCAAACGTTTTGGTGGAATTCCCCCAGAAGCAGATCCTGACACTGGCAGGAGTTGGGGGGAGCATATCAGAAGGGCGGGCAGCTAACCTGAGACAAATGATCAAACTAGCTCTGACAGAGGCTAGCTGAAGTTTAATCCTATGGGGGAAAACTCTGGAGAATGTAATAAAACACATTCATTGGAACCACCTAAACCACAGAAGCTGGAGTATTTATTTGCTGACATCTGTTAATGACTGTGTGCAGTCTTCCTCAGTTGGCTTACAGCAACCCAAAGGCAATCTTATATGTTAGATCAGAAGCTGTTATTTGCAAGGCTGATTCATACACAAAAGCAAAGAGCTCATACAACAGTATGGGTAGAAGACTCACATCGTTCATTACATTTGCAAATCTATTATACCATCAGCAACATGAAATCAAAAGATCTGAACAGCCTATCTAGCCCTGAATGTTGATGAGACTTTGGCAAACCACTTTTACCTGAAAGCTGAACATATGCTAATACTACTACTACTCATAATAAATACTATTCATAATAAAGTGATTTGTAACTTCTCAATTCTAAGTGGCTCACGTGATCAGTGCTGATCTCAAGTCTCAGAACCACAATGCTAGAATTTCTTTTGTCAATAAGATATCAAGTCTGATAGAATCTGGACCTTCACTTTGTTCGCGCTCTCATGCTGGACAACAGCTTGCAGCTGAACCAACGGTTGTAAGAGATTGGCTGGCTAAGCCTTGAGCCCTGTGGTTTGGAAAGAAATGCCTCTTGTCACATGACAGCCACTGATGTTATTGTACTGCAGAGTACCAAGAAAGTTCAGAGAAAAACAGAATTATAAGATTAGTTTAATTTGGTGCCAGAAATTTAAAAATCCTTGCATATGTGAGGTCTTCGAATGCAATGGAAAGCACATAGAATTTAAAAACTGCATGGATTTAAACTATAATTCGTAGCAAAATAAATTTATTTTAAAATTCCAATTTTATGGATTTTCAATGTACATTCATAGTAATCTTTGGAAGTTACATGTATCAATAAAAAAGTTAAGTGTATGGGGAGGGGTGCTGTGGCTTAACAGGCTAATCTTCATCCTTCAGGAGCTAGCTTCCCATAGGGGCAATGATTTCTGTCCAGGCTGCTGCACTTCTGATCTAGCTCACTGCTTGCAGCTGGGAAGCAATTGGAGGATGGCTCAACTCCTTGAGACCCTGCACCCATGAGGAAGACCTAGAAAAAGCTCCTGGCTCCTGATTTTGGATCAGCTCAGCTCAGGTCATTGTGGCCATTTGGGGAGTGAACCAGGGATGGAAGATCTTTCTCTCCTCTCTCTCCTTTCTGCAAATCTGTCTGTCAAATAAAAGTAATCTTAAAAATAGTAAATGTATATGAATCATTTTTCTAATGAAGTCTAATATTTGTAGTTGTCAAACTGATGTTATTTACTTTGGCAGATAATGTTGGAAAAATAGTGGAATGCAGGGGTATGTATATGTGAAAAATGAAATGTAATATTCTAGAAATTGCTCTTTTTGAGTCAGTTACACGTATTTATTTCCAGTGAATTGTATTTTCAACACATTGTTGCCATGCATGTGTCCACTGCTCCTGCAGAGAATGGTGTACCTAACAACTTATCAGAGTTACATGTACTATTACTCTACGGGTTTCATGGGTTACTAGAATTACTTTAAAACTCTGGGGATGGTAAAAGGGGTTGGGGATAATTTGGGGGAAGCATGAGGTAAGCAAACAAGTAACAGAATATTAGAATGAAAGATTTGCTTAAGGCATTTCTAAAAATGAATAAGTTTGGAAAAGCAATACAGTGCATTAAGCAGTAAACATCAAAAGCGATAAAATCTGATTTTTATACATTCTAAAAATAGCACTCTGCAACAGAAATTTGCATTATTAATAATTCCTTAGTAACAAATATTTTATGGCAAATACAGTTAATCTTTTGTTACCTCAAATTTTAATAACAAGAAAAGGGATTTATAGCAAAACAGAACCTTAGCAATGCTGGAAATTTTACTTTCTTTTTAAGATAAATAAAGCATAAAGCTGAAAGGCTGACTTCATGCAGGTGATACTCAGAACCAGCAGAAGGTCTCCTCATTCAGTCTCAAATGTCCTTTTCCACATATAATTTAAAACTAGCATTAGTACAGCTTTTTTTTTAAAGATTTATTTTTATTATTTTTTTATTGGAAAGGCGGATGTACAGAGAGGAGAGACAGAGAGGAAGATCTTCCGTCCGATGATTCACTCCCCAAGTGAGCCGCAACGGGCCGATACTATGCCGATCCGAAGCCAGGAGCCTCTTCCGGGTCTCCCACGCGGGTGCAGGTTCCCAAAGCTTTGGGCTGTCCTCGACTGCTTTCCCGGGCCACAGGCAGGGAGCTGGAAGGGAAGTGGGGCTGCCGGGATTAGAACCAGCGCCCATATGGGATCCCGGGCGTGCAAGGCGAGGACCTTTAACCACTTGCGCCACCACGCCGGGCCCAGTACAGCTTTTTGAAGGATGTTTTTCTCCGAAATTTTCATTTGAGAGCCCCAACTAATACCTTCAACATAAATAATACCTCCAGAAGTTTTACTAGCACTGCATTGCCTCCTAACATGAACACATGTGAAATCTCTGTATCTCTAGCTTCAATTCACTTCCCTGGTAAGAGAATACCTGTAAGAAAATTGAGGAAAACAAGGGAAGTGAACATAATACATGTGCAAAAGAGTTTTCAAAGCACTCTAACCTTTTGTGTTCTCTGCTTTTCTGGTCTACTGTTTTTATTAAGTCTTCATTCCTCTTCCAAACTACACACAAATACGAAAAAGTTCTTTGATGGTTCTTTATTAGCCCATAAAAGGTTTGAAAGCAACTACATACTTACACATCCCTACTTCATTAGCAAATACTCTAGGTGTATGGCTTATTGGTTTGCATGTGAAACAGGCTGCAGGAAGATCTGATTGCCAAAAAGCAAGTTCAGAAGGAAGCCCAGGAAGAATAGTACAAGTCAGCTTAATTCCAGCAGGTGGAAAGACCCATTTGACACTGGAGATGGGAGAAGCACACTTGTTTAATTATGTTGAGTGAAATAGATTTGACAAAAAAAAAAAAAACCCACGAGAAAGTAACCTGATTTTTAGTGCAGTTTGTATAGGAAGATGTGTTTTATGTTACTGCTTTTGAGGCTGGTAAAATATCTTCAATTCTGTAGAAACTGTCTACTGGCAGAGGCAACATGGAGACTCAGAGACTCATCCTTCTGATGCACAGGGAGACCTACAGGCACAGCATAAATGAGGCATTCCTTAAAAATCAGTGCTCAGAATGTAGAATGTCTTGTCTTATTCTAATGAGAGAGAAAAAATTGTAGCGATTCAACCACAGGAATTAAAGCTTGAAGATTCAAGGTTTTTTTTTTCTAATTTGTGAAGATTTGATCCAGATTTAATTACCATTTGGTAGATTCCTAGTTTATCTCATCTACTTCCCCAAAGTTATTTAATCCCCATTAAAGCCTTAAAAACTGGGGCTGGTACTGTGGCACGATGGGTTAAGGCATTGTTCATGATACCAAATCTATTATCTGAAAGCCAGTTCCAGTCCTGGTTACTCTGCTTCTGATTCAGTTCCCTGTGCCTGGGAAAGCAACAGAAGACGGCCTGGGTATTTGGGCCGCAGCTACCCACCTGCAAGACCAGGATGGAGTTCCTGGGTCCATATTCAGGCTGTTCCAGCCATGGCTGTTCCAGTCACTACGGAGTGAACAAGAAGATTCAAGATTCTTTTTTTTCCCCTCTGTCACTCTCCCTTTTCAATAAACAAATCAATCTCTAAAAGCAGGGTTACAGAGAGAGGGAAGTAAAGTGAGAGCAGATCTTTCATCTGCTAGTTCACTCCCCAAATGGACACAATGATTGATGCTAAGTAAGGCCAAGGCTGAAGAGAGGATCCAGAGCTTCCTTTGGAGCTCCTGTGTGTTTGCCCAAGCCCAAGACTTGGGTCATCTTTCTATGCTTTCACAGGGAGCTGGAGCAGAACTAGAGCATCTGGGACTGGAAATAACACCCAGTTGGGATGTTGGCACCATAGGTGGCCAGTGAACCTCCTATGACATATTGATGGCTCCTTAAACTCTATTCTATCTTTCCACATTTTCTGCGCTTCTCCTATAGATGGCTTACAACTGTGCCAAAGTTAAGACTTAACCCTGCTTTTGCCTAAACAGAGCTTTGTTCAAGGATTATTAATAAAACAGAAACTGTATGATAAGCAACAATGTGGTAAAGTGTGATGTCCTTCAAATTCTCTTCTCTATGTGTTTCTTTGATTTTAGTGATGTAGTGTCAATAATTCAAAACCCTGTAATGTCTCCGTTACCTCAAATAATGGGCAGGACCGGAAATCTAGGAATAATTTCCTAGACACCTAGTTCCATTTATTACATATTTTTAATAAGTATATAGTATAAATCAATTCCAAAATAGTAAACCACACACAAAAAACCTTAAAAACTAAAAAACCTACAATACCAAGAACACCTACATAGATGTTTCTAGTACCTAATATATTTATGCCCAGACACATTAAATCAAACTGATTATATTAACAGCCCTTTTTGACCAGATTACATATGAAACACAGAAAGAAAAAGTCATGTTAGTCTTCTATGAGTTATTAGTTCTTTCTAAAACAACACCTGTAAAATTAATTTTGAACACAATTCTTTTCCTTTAAATACTTACTAACTATAATTCAAAAGCGAGGTTGTTCAAAGGCAGACTGTATTCATCTAACCTGGTACAAAAACAGTGTACATTAACATGATTTACTATAATCTTGACTTTTATCCTCCAAATAAGTGCTGTTGCTATTCTGATGGAAGGGGTCGCTCACTACTGTGAAGAAAGCTGACACCCCTTCAACGAAGCCAAACGATGAGGTCACCAGCCTAGCTGTCAATACTTAAGTTGCTTGCCTGTAATGTGATTAACGTCCTGGAAAATGTGCACAGTAACAGTACCTCAACTTTCAAGCCCTCCACTTCTAGGCAGCAACACACTGCAAGATCTCACCAATGGACAAAATTACAGACAGCATTTGTCTAAAATTTTCTCTGCCTTCTACTCTGTTTCTTCTCTTCCCTAGCTAGCTTAATTCAAATAGAGGTATTGCTTGGCTCTTCAAAGAGAGTACAGGAAATAAACAGACTCATTAGTTTAAGAATAAAACCTAAATATTATGAACAAAACATATCTATGAAGGAGTAATACATGTTTACATGCCAAAACATTTTCCTGTGTTAGTATTGCCAGTCTCTTGAAGTTGAAAATAACTTATGATCTCCATGGTCTCATTTCTAAACATATCTAAAAATCTGTTTATATTTGTTATTTAGACTCACATGCTGCTGGAATTACATAAACATCATGGTTTATTTATTTCACATTAATGATGAATAATCTGCTTTCTTATGGATTTTACAACACTGTGCATCCAGAAGTAAGTGAAAGGCAGGTTTTATTGCTCTTGGATGTTTTGAGTAGAGCAAAGAACTGGATGTATCAAACAAACATGGAAGTACAAACACTATGAAAGCTAAGAATGGGAAAGATGAGTAATTCTAATTCAGAAAGAACTAACATGAAGCAGTTTAAACATTGGCATATCAAGATTAAAAATCCAAAACAAGACCATGCACACTGACATGCAAGACCATTTCCAATCATAATTTTCAACCAAAATACTTGTAACACCTCCTGCTTATCCTTCTAAAGGTATTTCCTACAATACATTCTAGCTTTTGGAATGATCCCACACAATAGCTTCCTATCACACTTCACACTATCTCTGGAAATGATGTCATCTTTCAGCAGCTCCCTGCAGGAAGCCTGGGAACTGTATTCTCTCTGTCATAGCCACCTCAGCCAAACTGTTTACTGTGACATCAGTGCACATTTGCACATTTACATAACAACTCTGTATATGACATCAGAATCAGCTATGTGCATTTCATCAGTAATATCCACATTTGGGGTTGGCTGTGTTCTGTATGTTCAGAAAGCTCATTTTATTGGAAAGGCAGATGTACAGAGAGGAGAAGAGGCAGAGAGGAAGATCATCCGTCCTATAGTTCACTCTAGAAGCGGCCCCAACAGCCGGTGCTGTGCTGATCTGAACCAGGAGCTTCCTTCCGGGTCTCCCTCATGGGAGCAGGGTCCCAAGGCTTTGGGCTGTGCTCGACTGCTTTCCCAGGCCACAAGCAGGGATCTGGATGGGAAGTAGAGCTGCCAGGATTAGAACCGGCGCCCATATGGGATCCCGGCATGTTCAAGGCGAGGACCTTAACCATTATGCTATCGTGCCAGGCCCACATGTGTTATTTTTTATGAACAAACAGTAATGGACACATTGTGCCAGATAAACTTTTAAAATAAATTTTAAATAGCAACTAGATTTCCTTTGAGTGATAATTTTCACTTTTCAATAGTGGATGCTGGGAACATCATGTTAAGAATACTTAAAGGGAGCCCGGCGTGGTGGCGCAGTGGTTAAGGTCCTCGCCTTGCACACCCGGGATCCCATATGGGTGCCGGTTCTAATCCTGGCAGCCCCGCTTCCCTTCCAGCTCCCTGCCTGTGTCCTGGGAAAGCAGTCGAGGACGGCCCAAAGCTTTGGGACCCTGCACCTGTGTGGGAGACCAGGAAGAGGCTCCTGGCTTCGGATTGGCTCAGCTCCAGCCGTTGCGGCCGCCTGGGGAGTGAATCATCAGATGGAAAATCTTCCTCTCTGTCTCTCCTCTCTGTATATCTGCCTTTGCAATAAAAAAAAAAAGGAATACTTAAAGGTAGTGAAGCTCAGATATCCTAGATTCAGACTAGCTTCAGTATAAATAACCTGATTATTTTTATTTCAATTTCCTTATGTGGAAACAGAGTTAATTTTAGTATATAAGTGAGGTTGAGGTTTGAAAAAGGTTGCTACACGGAAAATTTAGAAAGGTGCCTGGCAAATGGAATACTTGAAAAATATTAGCAACTGTCATGGAATGGCATTATGAGTACTGGATATCTACCAGTGCAGATGTGAGAAACACTTGTGGTATTTCTGAATCACTATGACATTATATCTATGAGAAAAGGTACTAATTATATACATTAATTCAGAATCACATGACCTAACTTATTTGTAAAGTGAGGACTGTTCTGAGTCTTAGTATGTGGTATAGTTAAACAATAGCTATGTAGAACAGGAAGAAACAGGATGTTTTTGAAAATACAACCTTTGTCATATAACTCAGAGTACGTCACTGGACCTTGTTTTCCCCACTGTACAGGACACACAAAGTGTTTTACAGTGTTTACAATCTGTGAAGATGACAGGATAGTAGATGTAACACCATTCAGTATGTGGTCAGAGACATAGCTAAGTGGCAAATCAACATTATTCTCCGAAGCAGTCCCCCCAAATCTTATTTAACCCATAGTTAAAAATGATAGAATAAACTGACAAGTATAATTTTTCAATTTAGTATACAAATAATCTTTTTTCTTGTCATGACTCCTTAACATGAGGATAAAGAAGCCAGAAATGATAAGCAAACCACTGACAAAATCAGAGCCTCAACGGCTGGAAGTAAAAAACAAAACTCCATAAGAATAGAATAGAAATTCTGCCCTTTAAGCCTGCCCGACCAGGGCATCATGTATTAAGAGCTCAAAGGATATTGGTAATTTTTGTCCAGTCTTTTTCCATAGATACGTATCTTATAAAACTGTATGACTGTAACTAGTATTTTTCAAATGGTATTTTCTCCCGAGCATTTCCTCATATTAATAAAAATCCATCAAATATTATTTTCAGTGGTTCTGTGGGTTTCAGCAGAGGGATGAAGCTTACATAATTGCCCCTTTTATGCTAAACATTGATGTTTAAAATTTGTTATTATGAATAATATTGAACTAGGTGCTGGTGCTGGGTGTAGTACATTATGCAGGCTTGCAATGCTGACATTCCATATGGAGTTCAGATTGAATTCTGGCTGCTGCACCTCTGATCCATCTCTCTGATGTACTTGGAAAGCAGCGAAAGATGACCCAAGTCCTTGAGCCCTCTTTGTAGGAGACCTGGAAGAAACTCACGTCTCTTGGCTTTGGACCAGCTCTGGCCATTGTGGTTATTTGGGGAATGAACCAGCTCATGGAAGACCTTTCTCTATTACTTCTTCTAACTCTGTAAATCTGCCTTTCAAATAAAACAAATAAATCTTCAAAACATAATATTGAACTGACTGTATTTATTAATATTTGCATGTTGTTTCCTTAGGATACATATCACACAAAGTAATATATAAAGGTAAAACTCAGATAAAACTAATCCTCTTTTAAAAGTTTAAATTTTTCTTTAAAAATAATTCAAACACATTAACTATATTCACAATGTTGCACAAGTATCACCTATACCTACTTTTGAAAAATGTCTGTCAGAATAAATATAGTTGAAAGTGAAAATCTAATTTTTACTTTCGCCAAGGGCAACTATGAGAGTCATTTTATAGAACACTTATTTCTATGTGTATTATTAGTATAAAAACAGTTTTAAAGAGAGAAGCAGAGACAGAGAGAGATCTTTCATCTGTTGGCTTATTCCCCAAATGGCCGCAAGGGGTGGAGCTGAGCCGATACAAAGTCAGGAGCCAGGCGCTTCCTCTATGTCTTGCATAGGGTTCAGATGCCCAAGGACTTGAACCACTTACTGGGGCAGCTGGGACTAGAACCAGTGCCCATAAAGGAAGCTGGTGCCATGGGTGGGGGATTAGCTCGTAACACCACCACACCAACCTATGAAAAAGGTTTTAAAAACTCCAATCTCTCCTCAGTTTCACTGAATACTAATATAGTTTTAACTTTAAAGTAGTTATTCACCATCTGTGTTACTCTTTTTCAGCAATGTCCACAGTGAGTATTCAAAATGACACACTCTAAAGCATTTGCAGTAGTTTTGCTGGTGGATGCGTTAAAAAGCTATGAAAGAGAAATCTGAACTTGGCTGCATTAGAGACGCTGTTCTAAGGCCTCAGTAAGTGGCCGGAAGGCTACTTTTGTGCTTTCAGGAACTTAAATAACTACTCTGTGGAAATCATTCTGCTGACTATGGTAAAACATTTACTATGCTTTTAAAAGATGACAACCAGAAGTGGAAAATTATAACATTAAAGTAGAAATGAATGTATACATTCGTACAAATAACATTAATTATTTAACAGTGTCCCTGTCACTCCCTGTGACAAAGTAAAACAATCCTCCAAATTATATAATCAATAATAATAAAACAAGTATAGGAACACATACTTCACGATCACCCTCTCACATGCGAGAAACTGTGTGAGGTCTAGAGATGGAGCAGTTAGCTTTGTAAATATGTGTTTGTTCTCATGTAGTTAACATTGTAATATGATTGACAGTTATCCTTAAGCAAGAAGTACACTGGCATTATCACAATATTGTGATTGAAGCCAGCTATCAGTTCACATTTATTATTTCCTATAAATTACTGTCACTGTTCAGTCAAAATTAACCAAGCCTTCCTTTATAGCAATGAAGCTCACTGTTAAGTATAGCGAATCCCCTATGTTCGGAACTAATGTATATGCACACACACAAAGAAAAACCAAAATAAAATAAAAACCCAGATCCTCCAAGAGCTCACAGAGTTTAACGCATAAACCATCATGATCCAATGGCAGATCACACAGAGAAGAGGAAATGAAGACCTATATTTTGTATTTACCGGCCAAGATTCTTGCAGTAGTTAACATCTGAGACTAATTCTGAAGGACTAGTGCAAATTCACAAAGTTAGCAAGGGTCAAAGGACATGTGGAGATTTTTCCAGGGCCTAGAGATCTTAAATCTCTCTTTGAGGGTGGAGAAGGAACAGGTAATTACAAACTGTTCATTACTGTTAGTGAACAAATGTTAAGAATGGGATATGTGAGAACTAACACTAAAGAGGCATAAGGCAGATTAAAGCAGTTTATGAGTTATTTTGTAGTTTGAATTAAAGCCAGTAAGGAATAATTGCAGGGTTTAATCATTCCTTTGGTGGCACATGGATTCAGCACTTAAGTGGGGTCTGCTGATGTCATGGAAGGCTGAAGTTCCTATGTATTCTTGAGCTTGACTCTAAGCCACTCTCTCCTGTTCTCTTCTCTGGGGCAACGCTGACTGCTTGTTCATTTTCTATTCATTTGTGCATGTTGGCTCTTTGCTTGAAAACTGTTTTCTCTTTCAGGAGCGAACTCCCACTTACATTTTACATATCAATAGTGGTTTTTTTTTTTCCATTTTTGCACTAACCCTCACGTTTTTGAGTAGGAATATGGGACTGCTTTTTTCTAAGGTTGGTTATTACACTGTCATGTCACTAACTGTTACAATTTTTCTGTCCAATTACTAATTTGTAAGAACAACATTTATTTCTAGTTTGATGCTATTTTATGCATAATATCTGGTTCAGGGCGTGAAACAGGGTATTCAACAAAATCGCTTAAACAGGACTGCATATGGGGTGTTCGTCTGGTAGCATGGCAGCATGGCAGCTGGGGAAGCTAAGGGCCTAACGCAAGGCAGAAGTACTGAGAATGAACAGGATTGGCAGCAACTGGGGAAGAGGATGAGGAATACAAGTCAAAACCAATAAAATATGGTGACTTACGAGATGGCAGAGGAGGAAGAAAAACAGGAGAATGAGAAAAATTAAAGAGTGAAGGGTAATTTCCATTTTTTAATGGTTGACAGAATCAATGCATTTCATGTTTCTTATCGCCTCTCTGAACTCTTTCCTTCTGCTCTTTCTCCTCACACAAGCGCTGTTTCGGTGCTTTCCCCCAAGTGCAGGTACAGGTCTCCCACTCCTGTCTCACAACCTGCTATTTGTTCATCCCAAAACAACCTTCTCTCAGAAGTGCACATGGCTCACTCCATTGTATCCTTAGATATTTATTCATCTTTCATGATTTTGGTGGTAACCATCTCAAATATCTCACAATTGTAACCTCAATCACAATTTTAGAATCCTTGGCAATCTTCCCTGCTTTGTTTTCTCCACAGGATTAATTGTATCACAGATACAACATATTTTATTTTTCCTCTTTCCCAGAAAAATGAATGCCCTAAATGTTGTTTCATTTACTTCATCACTATATTCTCAGTGCCCCAAAACTTGTGCACCTTCTAAGTGCTAAATTAATTAACGAATGAAGGAACAGTATTGCCATCGTGGGCATGAAAACAGAAAAATAAATGAGAAAGATGATGACATGTTCATTTTAAAACAAGCTCAATTGGGCTATGTATTTGGAACTCCCAACTGGTGCATAGAGTAAAAGTTCTAGTTGATGCCATCAAGCCTAAAATATCCAGAGATAACATACGGGGAGGGAGAAGTCACAAACCTAAATATACCAGGAAAAACCAAATGCTTAAGAAATGGGCTAGGAATGATCAAACAGGAAAACATTGAAAGAAATGATCAGTTAGGAAGAATTTTAAAGAAAAACTGAGAATTTTAGGATATCCAGAAATATCAAATGTACCAGAAACTTAAGTAAAGAAACAGAACACCTAGAGGGCTTCCAATTAGGCGACTGCTAACTTCAGGAAATGCAGCTTTGGAGGATTGCAAAAGACATCATTTACTAAGCATGCACTTATATTCTATATAATGGGATTTAAGGTTAAAATATTTGACGCCTCTAATTCTTGCAATCATATTGTCAAGTAGCCATATAATTATCTAAATTTTATGGATGAAATTTTGCTCAAAGAGTATCTTGGTTACTTAGATGGCTAACAAATGAGAGTAAAGATTAATAATAATAATACCACAATACAGTACTTTAAATAATTTGTTCTATTTTATATGGAATGGAGTTTGACTAACTTGACTAATTTTATATGAATTTGTTTTTCATATATAAAAAGCTTGCTGCCATTAGCACTTACGTATTTTAAAAATGTACAGGAGAAAATTTAACATATATTATATTTGGTAATGTCATTATGAATTGTTGTGTTTGTGCCCATGGGTACTCCTAAGCTGTCTAGTATTGATGCTTTCAATTTATTTTTGGCAGCCTGTAGTTCATCAAAATGTTACGATTTCAGTTTTCTCCTGAAGATAAATAAATAAATAAATAAATAAATAAAAATTAAAAAGGCACATAGAGGTTAAATAACTTACCCAATGTCTTAGAGTCAGTCAACCTTCACTCTCAAAGCTTATACTCCAAATGCTAAAAAACAGGGCTATTGTGATGGCTCAACTGACTAATCCTCTACCTGCAAACACTGGTATCTCATTTGGACAATGTTTTGTGTCACTCCACTTTCCATCTAGATCCATGCTTGTGTTCTGGGAAAGCATTGGGGATGGTCCAGAGACTTGAGACACTGCACATTGGGAGACCAGAAAGAGGCTCCTGGCTTCTAGCTCCCGGCTTTGGAATAATTCTTCTATGGCCATTGAGGCCATTTGGAGAGTGAACCAACAGATGGAAGATCTTTCTTACTACCTCTTTCTCTCTGTAAAAGTGCCTTTCCAATAAAAATAAATGAATCCTAATTGTAAAAAACAGCTTACCATGACAAAATTCTCATGAAAGTTTTACAAACTTTGTAATAGTTCAGGTAAATTAATTTATATATAAGAAAGGCATTGAAATGAAACATCAGGGCCTGCTGCAGTGGCTCAGTGCTAAATCCTCTCCTTGGTTTCACCAGGATCCTGTATGGGCGCTTATTCATGTCCCAGCTGCTCCCCTTTCCTTCCAGATCCCTGCTTGTGGCCTGGGGAAGCACTGGAGGAAGGTCCAAAGCCTTGGGACCCTGAACCTGTGTGGGAGACACGGAAGGAAGTTCCTGGCTCCTGGTTCCTGGCTTCTGGCTTCAGATCCACTCAGCTCTGGTCATTGCAGCCACTTACACAGTGAACCAGTGGACAGAAGATCTTTCTGTCTGTAAATTTGAATTTCTAATAAAAAGAAATCTTAAAAAACAAACAAACAAATGAGAGATGAGAAATGTAACGCAGACTGAAAAGAAGAGAAAAAAAGAATCCTTTAAAATTTTTAATGATGAGGAGAAAATGGAAGCACATAGCATACTAAGCATAACTTCATGTGCCTGTTAACTGTTTTCAACATTTGTAAAAAAAATGTGCATCAATGGTTTACTTATCACATTTATTTTCTACTTGCTGCAAAACAAAATAACAAAGTTATTTGGATCTTGCTGCTCAAACCAATATGTTGATCTAAAGGTTTGTTCCGTAAGTTTCTTAAGTTCCAAGATTAGAATCTGGTTTTCTTTAAGGAGTCCTTAAAGTTACTGCCATAGCAACAGAGAAAATGTTATCTATAGCATATAAGAAGATTCCACATATTAATGGAAATGAATGTATGCAAACATCAGCAACATCACCCTTGCAATTTATTACAAATATTAATTCTCAGGCCCTGTTCAAACTTCAAGAATCAGAACCTCCCTGGGTAAGGCCCAATACACTAAGAGGGGACTTCAAAGTTCATAGAAAGAAGGAACTAAAAGACAAAATTTCTTTTTCTTTTAGTAACTTGAATTATTTCCACATTAATGAAAAGGCAGAGAGACAGAATGATCGATCTGTAGCTGGTTCACTCCCAGCATGTGTGCAGCAGCACGAGTTGGGCCAGGATAAAACAAGCCGCCAGCAACTCAATCTAAGTAGCAGGGCCCTCACTCGCAGCCTTCCAGAATACGCAAAGGAAGCTGGATCAAAGGAGAGGAACCAGGATTTGAACCAGGCACTCTTCAACACATTGTGAGCATCTTGTACAGGTAGGAACTGCTGACTGAACTACTGTGCCAAACACTCATCCATAAAAGACAAATTTGGAAACCCAATCATTTAAACGAACTTTCTGTAGAACTCTTGCATGTTTTCAAAAGTCTTCCACATTCTTGTTGATGTAAGCAAAAATTTGAAACCTAGTGATTTATAATTTCAACAAAAGTAACAAAAGAAATGACTTCCACATAAGGGAAACAGAACTGAACAAAATTATTCCAAAGGTCAGATGGAAAAATAAACATTAACATTTTGGCACTGGAAATGGAAGTAGTTAGCAGACATTAAAAGAAAGGATTGAGAGTTTAGAAATATTCTCTTTACCGAAAAGAATTTACTACATGATAAGAGCAGAGACAAGAGGTTAGTACAACTATACAATGGACCAACCAACCAAATCAATCAGTACATAGAACATTAGGTTGCTAGAGGAAATTGTGAAGAAATATGTACAAACTGAGAAGAAACAAAAGCCCAAGAAGGATAAAAGGCCACTGGGAAAAATGATTAATTGGAGAAATAAATGCTTGCAATACTCAAACCAGGCAAAAAGACCAGTTGCCCTAACAAACAGGAGTTATTCCAAATCTAACACTCATATTAAAAATTGAATGAAGCATACAAATGGGCAGCCTTCCTTGTAGTGTGCATGGTTAGTAAAGGACAGCACACAAATATGTGAAAAAGAAAGGTGTTTCATTTAGAATTAAATAAGACAAAATCTTAAAAAACAATGAGATATTTAACCATGTTTAAATCAGTGGTACAAATCAAAGGAAATATGATATTTATTCCATCCTAACAGCACACTAGTCCTAAGGTTTGTTACTATAGCATATATAAATTATGTAATACACATCCTTGAAATAAACCACCACTAAAAACAAAACTTTTGTGAACAATGTTCTCGCCCACTTTCCCCTGATCCTTGACCCTTCCTACCTAGATCAACTATGTAAACTGTTGATCAAAAATAAATTGTTCATGAAAAATAAAATTTTAAAAATACCAATGAAACCAACACACACAAAATTTAGACATCACTATGTGTTACATTGGTCAAGAACTCTTAGCAAGCCACAAACAAAAAATGGTGATGAATATCTAACATTCTCTTATATGCATAAATATATACATATTTTCTCTATAAACATGATTCTTTAGGCAAATATTTATGATGAGTGCACAGTAAGCGGTCACAATAGCTAATTTTCTGGTTAGGATCAAAGAGACAAGATGTTCAAGGTAGCAATCTTGCTCTTAATACACTTTTTTGTTCAATTTTACTGTTTGGATTACTATTTTAAACATAACCCAATTTTTGAATGGTGGGGTAAAGATTTTCAAAAATCTGCTTCAGCATAAAACCAAATGACAACACGGCAAAAATGGTCTTAAATCATCTTTGACAGAACTCTGGAAATTAACTAAAGTCTTCCAACAATCCAAGGACTGTTTATTCAAGAAAAATGGTGGAATCTTTGTAAAAGGAGCATATCCTGTGGCATTTTAATTTTTCCTAATCCCATTTCCCATTCCAGTGATGGAATACTCTTGAATGCTGACAGCTTCACTACTGTAGTAGCAGTGTAAACTATCAGTTTAGCAGTTACTGAGAAGCTGGAACAGTTCTAACACTTCTACTTTTAGAAATAGTTTTAAGAGTTCCCAAATGTCCACACTCAGAGAAATGTTGACCCATCTGGCAGCTCACTAAGCCTTTCTCAGGGGTGGTCTTTTTTTCAGCTGAATCAGAACTGCTGTTTCAAACAGTTGTACCTCACAAGTATTGTCAAAAATAATCATTGGCAGTTGCTTAACAAAGCATTCACTGGAGATGGTTTTAACAGTTGAAGCTAACAAGAGCTAGGTCAAAGAAATAATAGGAAAAACTGAAGGGTGGGATGTACACAATGACCAATGAAAAACTCAACATCCTTCTGGAGTCTATCTAGAGAAACATACACATGCAGAATGCTTTGTGCATGACCACAAAATACCTGAGAAAACCAGCCTTTCACATCTGGTCAACCTGAGGCTCCTTACAACAGAAAGTCAGGGCCAAGGCTAGGGCAGAGTTATAAACCATCTACCACAGAACTAAAAGAATGTCCCTAGACACCAAGCTCTTTGGTAAAGGATAGGTTTACTGGCTTAACACACATCAGTCATTAACTGGTCATGAGAAACACACAGTAAAAACGTTAGTGGTCACACACAACAAAGAAGGACTTAATGAGAAAAAAATCACCCCCCCCCGCAAAATAAACAAAACACCACAAAACAAACAAAAATCCCAAAGCAGCAACACTAAAGGGATCAAGCATATAATTAACAGAATTGAAAATTCCATGAATTAAATGTCAAGTTTCAACAGCAGACTGAGTTATGCATAATATCTGTGGAAGTTCAAATCTTGGACTTTTTAGAGAAAGACATTAGCTCTCTTAGAAGGAGGTCTTCAGTGAACAAAAGAGGTCATATCTAAGAACTGAAGTATATAAATAATGTTTAATTAAATACAAGAATCCTAACAAAAATTGCTTTTTTCTAAAAAAAGAAAATGTGTACTTAAAAAGTAGAAGAGCTGAGAAAGAAAAATCCACTAAACAACCCTAAAAGCTTATTTGAGTTTGCAGAAGATTCAGTACACTTAAAGATCAGTTGAGGTTATCCTGTATGAGAAGAAAAGTAGAAATAAAGAATAAATAAAAATTGCCATACCCTTAAATACTTGTGGGATACTGTGCAGTATACAAAAACATATGCAATGGGTTTCCCTGAAGGAGATAAGAGGAAAAAAGGAACAGAAAGAATATCCAAGAAATAATGAAGCTACCCAAAAATAAACTTAAAAAGAATAGTAATCTAAACATCCAAGCAGCTCCACATTCAAGTGGTGTAAACTCAAAAAAGATTCATACCCAAACACATCACAGTCAAAATGTCAAAAGCCTTATCATGTGCAAGACATTTACAATAAATTGAGTGATGCCTTCTCATCAGCAAACATGTAGACCAAAAGGCACTGGGCCAACAGTTTCGGACCGATGAAATGAAAAGGCTGTTATGCACACCCAGGAAAACTACTCATCAAAAATAAGGGAAAATCTAGATGTTTCCAAAAAAACCCAAACGCATTATCTGCAGTTTTGTCAATAAACTAAACAGCAGAATCTTTTAGGCTCATATGAGGGTTATTAGACAGTTATTCTACAAAAAGAAATAAGGAGCACCAGTAAAGACCACTACATGGGTCATTAAAGATCTCAGTAAAATAGACAAAAATGATCAGAGTATACACTGTCTGTAACAGATTAACTTTGCTCCAAATTTATTAGAAAATCGAAACTTTCTGGTTAAGATATTAAAATTGCAAAATAGGGCCTGACACAGTAGCCTAGAGGCTAAATCCTCCCCTTGCATGACTGAGGTTCCATATGGGTGACTGTTAATGCCCTGGCTGCTCCACTTCTCATCCAGCTCCCTGCTTGTGATCTGAGAAAGCAGAAGAGAATGGACCAAAATCTTGGAACCCTGTACCTACATGGAATACCTGGAAAAAGCTCCTGGCTCCTTACATTTGATCAGATAGGTTCGGGCCCTTGTGGCCACTTGGGGAGTGAACCAGTGGATAGAAGATTTTTCTCTCTCTCTCCTAAAAGCCCTATTTTGCTTTAAACTTCTATTTTTCACAATACAATTCTATAGGCTCAGAGGGTTCTCCTTCTACCATCCTCATTCTCTCTCTACCTCCATTGTTTCCCCCTATATTATTACAATAGTACAATCCTTTAGCAACAATCACAAGTCCATAATTCTACTCTTTACGTGTATCGGGACATTGTAAGCACAGACGATGGTGGCAAGGCTAGTGTCTTATTGCAAAGATACATTTAAGATTTTCATTGGGAGTCCTTCTTTTATTTGGGAGTAGAGATGCATACTGCAATGTATCTTCATTTCTTGGTATGCTAGTCTCCGTTATGCAGTTCATCTAGATGAATATATATACAGGCATATTTACCTATATATCCATTGCCTGTATTTTGCATGAAGACTGCCTTACATCAGAGAGAGCATGGGATATTTGTCCTTTAGAAACTAGCTTATCTCACTGGACATAATGGTCCCTAGTTGAAACCATTTTGTTGCAAATGGTAGAATTTCATTTTTTTAAAGAGCTGAGTTGTAGTCCAGGAAGTAGATGTATGTACCGTAGTTTATCTATTCATCTATCGATGAACATCTGGATTGTTTCCACATCTCCACCATTGTAGATTGTGCTGCTGTAACTATAGAAGTACAGGTCACGTTCTAATATGTAGATTTCACTTCCTTTAGATATATTCCAGAAGTGAGATAGCTGGTTATGTGGTAGATCAATTTTCAGTTCTCTTATAACTCACAAACTGATTCCTGTTGTATAGTGTGCAAAGATTCTCTCCCATTCTATTGCTTGCTTCTTCACTTTCTTGACCATTTACTTTGCTTTATAGAAACTTCTTACTTTGATGTAATCCCATTTGCTTATTTTGTTCTGACTGCCTGTGTTTTTGGTGACACAGGCAGAAAACTTTACCAATGCCTGTATCGTGAAGAGTGCTTCCTATGTTTTCCTCTAATAGTTTGATGGTTTCTGGGTGCAGATTTAAGTCCTTGATCATTTAGAGCTGATTTTGTATAAGGTGAGAGTAGAGGTCTTAAATCTTACCTCTGCAGGCTGCCATCCAAGTGTCAAAACAGTTTGTTGAAGAGACCATGTTTACCCCTGGATTATTTTCAGTTCTCTTGTTGAAGATTAGTTGGCTATATGTGTATAGATTCCCTTCTGCAGTTTTTATTCTGTTCCATTGATCTTATATTTCTTTCTGTAGCAGTACCATAATGTTTTGATAGCCACTGTTTTGTAGTATATCTTGAAATCTGGAACTGAGATTCTACCAGAGATTTATTTTTGTTCCGCACAAGAGCTTTGGTTCTTTATGAGCTCTTGCATTTCCAGATGAATTTTTCTATTTTCATTTCCATTTCTGAGAATGTTGTTGGGATTTTGATTTATTACATTGAATCTGCATATTACTTTTGGTAATATGAACATTTTGATCATATTATATCTTTATATTATGTTACTTTGCCTTTGTCCTTTCACTCCATCTGCCATGTCAGGATACCTTCAAATAACAGAAAGTTCAGCTTATAACTGTGAAAAGAATGATAACTTGGGGATAAATAAAAGGGGATATGGAGAGGGATGAGAAGGAGGCTCTCCTATGCTTCCAAATATGTATCATGAAAAAAATGATTTAAAAATACATTAGAAAAGAAAGACTTTTCATGACACAATATTTTAAAATTCAAGTCTTCTATAACTGATTTCGATAAATGCCCAGATATATTATCTTAGGTTGTAGGAAACAGGCCTTGGGCATCTTCCTCGTGAGATTACTAAGTAGGAGGATTGTGATGAGTTAATTACTTTCACTAGAGTATGAAAAATGTAAATAAACTAAACGAAAAAAGTGTTCAAGAATTTCAAATTAGTGTATAACACAACGTTCTTAGCTTTCTTATTATAAACAATCTATCCTTTAATTCTTTGGGTGTCAGTTCACTGTAGCACTCAAAAATGGCACTCAAAAAAAAGTAGAACAGTTAATCTCTAATGGTTTCCCTAGCACTGAATGTTTCACTACTTCCATGTAATAATTTATATTTATAAATTCATGATTTATGTGATTCAGTTAGCTATATAATTTTGAAGCTTGGGTTTTTATCAAAATCACTTATTTCTTAGCAGCAACTTAACTATGAATGAATCGGAAACTGAACTGCATCAGGGAAGAGAGAACTGAATTCCATAGGTGTGCAAGCATACAGTAAAGTCCAGTGACCTCATTGAGAGGTGTCTGAAGCACAATCTAATATAAAAGAAACTATCCTGCAAAGAAAAGTCAAAGTTTGAGGAGTTTTTTACTTCTTGTTGTCTGGGGAGAGTGAACATTAAGGACAGATATATAATTTATTTTGTCTACATACACTAAATTCTAGCTTGCACAGATTTTCTGTTTTTTGCATCACAGACTGAAGAAATATCCCATCCATATTTTACCTTAGAAGAAGGATTTTAAATCACTTTGGGACATAAATTCAAGAAATCAACCACTTACCCTACACCAATTAGCTTCACTGCTAATTTTATAAATTATAATCAATACCATATCAGATTAGCTTCAAAACTTGCTAAAATCATGATCTTCAAACAACAGGAGAGATCTTTTAAAAATTACATTAATGGTCATGAAGCATGGACTTGAATGTTAAAAGAAACAACACCAGAAACTATGTTTTCTGAGGTTTGCAGTTCCTAAGGAACGAGGCATGTAGTTGGATTGTGCCTAAACATGAAAGTCATCAGTTGTTTAATATTCTTTCAAAGTAAATACTTTTTGAAATCTCAAATCCAATGTTTCAAAGATTCTTTCTAAAAGGTTTATTTTGTGAAGTTTAGCATGCAAAAATCTTGGCAGGCTGAGTTATCTGAGTACTTTCTTTTCCCATGGTTTCAATACCTAATCAAATGTCAGGAAATGTATATTCAATATATTTTTATCTCAAGTATAAAATTCGCCTTTATACTGCCACTTCCTCAACTACTTCCCAATGATAACTCCTATGGGTTACATTAGTACAGCAGCTCCCTAACTTGTCTGGTTTTTGGTTTCATAATTAAACCTTAAATAGAATTTTTTCCATTATATTATCTTAGACAATATTTTTCTACAAGAATAAGTTGCCATACGCTACATATTACATTCTAAGAAATATGTCTATATTGCTATTTTAAGAGTTGTTATTATGAATTAAGACAAGTTACTTAATAAATACATTTTCTACAATCTTACAGAAATTTAAGCATGAATGTAGCAACACTGAAATTGAATATGATTATATACAATTTCATATGTTTCAAGTGCTTAATTTTTCACTTTTTAAAATGAGGAAAAATATCTGGATTAACGGATAAATTATGTAAAAACATGCAAGTCTTAAATCTCAAATGAAGCCTTTGCAAAATTACCTGTCATATAGTTACTGCTGGTGAAACTATGTTTTATTAAAGGTTTTTTTTGCTTTGTTTTTTATTTCCCTGTTATGAAAGATACAAAAAATCTGCTCTTTTCTAAAGCAGAAAGGCTTGGTTGGTTCAATCCTCTATGCACTCATGGACTGTGTCTGCCTTAAATTATCTTCTTTTTGAAAAAATATATTTATTTTATATATTTATTTGAAAGGCAAAGAGTGACATAAAGAAGGAAAAACAAAGAAACTTCCCATTTGCGGAGGTTTCGTCCGAAATGCTGATTCACTTCAAGCATCACTTCCAACGGCCAGGCTATGTCAGGCTGAAGCCAGGAAATCCAACCTGCTTTCACATATGGATGGCAGGGACTCAAGTACTTGGAACTCTGTCACCTTCCTAGCGAACTGGACTGGACATACAGCATTGGACACTGAACGCAGCCACAATGTTTGTCCCAGTAATCTGTTGTTCATCTATCTATTCAGCTAGCTACACACATACACACACACACACACACACACACACACACACACACACACACACACAACTAGACAAGATTTTAAGACAAAAATGGAAAAGGAGAATGCTCTTGAATGCTCTCAAAGGAAACAAAAAAATGAGGTTCATACTAAGTTCTAAATTCATTGATAAAAATAAGGCAGGTAAACTTGGCATTTTGGTAGAATTTATATATGGCAATAATTTAGAAGAACTCTTACAAAGTTCCAAAGGAATAGGTCATTTACAAAAGAAAAATGATCATATTTGCATTGTATAATAACCTCTTACTAATCGAAGCTAGAAGATGCTAGAATATTGAGGACAGAGAGAAAACCAGTGCTAACAAAATGGCCACAGAAGTTACTGTTGTCTTGCAGCTGAAAGAAAAACAACAGTGGATACTCAAAGGTTAAGAGATAATACTACCCTTACATCTCACCTGAGGAAAATATGCAAGAAAAGTAACTGAATAAAAGAACATAAAAATCAGAATATAAATCTCAAAATAGAAGAAGATAAAGAAAGCACTATGCAGTAAGTCTTAAAAATTACATGTTCAAGCCAAAACAATAATCAATGGATATTTCTAATAAAAGGGTTAGCTATTTGTAAAAACAGAAGAGATATATAAAAAAGATACTAATTCCATAATAAATTTTGAAATATGTCAGCAAACTCAAAAGTTAAAAGAGGTAGAGCAAAACAAGTGTCCTAAAAGTTCATCTTGGAGTGAGAAAGTCATGGTGAATTAAAACATTTTCAAGCTCTCAGATGGAAAGAGCACACTAATAAGAGGTTATTTGTTTTCTGGTTTTCATATAATGTCACATAATTGTAGAGAAGTATGTATTAGGTAATGAATGTTAGAATAAAAAAGGATTTTTCACCTTACCAGGGCACAAAAGGGAATAAAGTACATTTACATTCTGGGAGTTTCATGTAGTGTTAAAAACTAAAATGCATCAATGGGCTGCTTTGCCGACATAACATGAAGTACGGACTAGCTTCCTTGCTTTAGTGCCAAGAATCTGAATGCATTGCAGAGAGGTCCTCTATCTACTTAGCAAACCTCCAGGATATATGCCACGTACCTCTGAAGTTTTAAGAACTGAGTTTGATCAATAGTCACCAAATCCAAATTTAGTTCAGATCAGCTGATACTTAGCCATGAACATCTGGGATATTCTGGAGGGAATACTTTCTTTTGGGAATGTCTATGAAATTTATAGCCATAGGATATCTGCCCTCATTATCCTTGCTTTGGAAATTTTTCTAGTGAATGTTAGGTTTTCCAGCAGTCATTTTCCCATTTTCAAAATGTCAAAAATAATACTTTTCCTGAAAATAGTGTGGTTTTATTTAAATATACAAGTTTCCTTATTTGACAACCAAAACAAGAAAAATAAAGAAAACAAAGACAGAAATGATAAGCTAGGAATTTTTTTTGAAAATTGAAATCATGTCTCAATATGCTACCCAAAATAATTTATTTGGAATGATTTCATCTACAAATCAAAAGACTATAAATTATATGCAATATACAAAATCTTCTGACATATGTCAAAATGGTATTTTATAGCCTCAAGAAAAAAATTATACAAAGTTGTCCTAAAAAAGAATGTATTTTCTTTCATAAAGCTAAGAAACAAGATGTTACTTAACTTACTTTTTAAGCTTAAGGGGTAAAAGACTTAATAAACTTGCTGTTATCATTTGTAAGTGATTCCACAATGTCTCTAAACTATATGGGTTCTAAGATACAAAATTTGTAATTTTTTATGGAAAGTAACACCCCATTTAACTACTATCAATATCCCTGTGTTCCAACCAAAGCCAGATGCCTCAAACGCGAGCCTTCTAATTATTTTTAGGTGTCACGGACAGTATATGAACACACAAGATCCAAGTTAGACTACTAAATTATTCTTCAGAAAATGTCTCATTAACAAATGCTGAATGTTATAGAAGTATTCTTATGAAAATAATTGTTTCTACCTATAAAGAAAAAATTCACAGTAGCTATAGTCTACAAATTTTAACAAACTTCAATATTTCAACAAAACCAAAAACATCTAAAAATAATATATAATTAACCTTTGATTTAAAAAGTATGCCAGTCTATCTTCTCTTAAAAAAATCCAGTTTACATGACTGATTACAGCTAAGAAACCACTTCTTCTCCTGCATGACTTTCTCAAAGTTTTGTTTGGGAACTGTCTCATGCTTAGTCACCCTCCAAATATGATTTTTATGAGCAAAGCAGTTAGCTATTTTTGCTTTGTGCAAGATGAGAAAAGATGTGTGAGTATTCCTTTTTAAGCAACATAATTTGATTTTTATGTGTATTCAATATTAAAAAAGCAGTTCATTTTAACATTTCAGAACTGCCATATGGATGTGTTTCACTGAAGATTCATTCCTGCTGAAAGTCTGGAGAATTTCTGTTTACAATAAAAGTCAAAAGAAAAGGAATAATATATGTATAATCTCCATTTATTTCATTTCTGGTCCAGTTTTTTTTGAGAGTAGACTTAAGATATCTAGAAAAATAAAACCATGAAAGAACAGCTCCCAAAAGACAAAATATATTATTCTCCTTTAGGAAATTAGCATACTGGGAAAATAGTGGATGTATACAACACATGTTTTTACTACCAAGTAAAAGGATTTCCATTTTTATATTTAATTATATTTTTTACATTGTCAGTTTATTTTCTTTCTTTTCTTATATCTGCCGTATCACAATACATTTATGTAATAGGGAGTTAAGCTTGTGATGGTAAATGAATGATTGTTACTATAATAACTTGGGAACAAATAACAATAGGGAGGGAGGAGGGGTAGGAAGATTCATGAAGCTTCTACATCTGTGTTGTGAGAATAAGTGGCACACACGTATACATATAAATATGTATAGGCACATATTAAAATAATAATTATATGTGAAGATAAAAATGCATTTATTGAGAACTTTCAATGTGCCAAACATTGTGCTCAGATTATTAAATCATTTGATCCTTGTTACATTATCTACTCAGGAAGCTCAGTAATTCAATTTTGTGAATGAGGAAACACAACATAGTGCAAATTAGAGTTCAAAACAGACTTCCAACTACTCTAAAATGATGGAAAGGCATTTCTTAAAAACATTCAACTCCAGTCTGCCTATATCTCAATCAGTCATTAGTGGCTGGCATACATAAAAAAACAAAAACAAAAACATGAGCATGCACACACACGCACGCAAACACAAACACATTTCAGTTGATAAGGCATTCATGCTGAAAGGAGAGTGACATCTCACTCATCTGTAACCATCAAGGAATTAGGAATTTTAACTAAAAAATTATTTCCAGATAACCAAAACAGCACTTTATTCATTAGTTAATAAATGCTTAAGAAAAATTTTCTAAATGCATGTATTAATTTCCTCGTTTTTGAAAAAAATAGAGTGAAGCCAATATTACCTTTCCTGATAATGCAAGTTACTTTTTATAAATATTGGAAACCGTTCTGGCTGGCACATTCTGTCCATACTGTGATTGTAGTGGTGACCTGAGGAGAGTGTACTGCTACTAGCAGTAACAGGACACAGATGATCTTTCTTAAATATTTTCTAAAAATTTCCTATTAGTTATTATTTGGCTACTGTAAACATGTCTACTTTTGGTGGTAGTCATGTCACTCCATCAAAAAAAAATTGTTAAGCAAATGCAGAATAGAAAAGAGGTAAAACAAGTTGATAAATCAACATTTTTATGTTGTCTTTTCTTCTGCCTATATAAGAAATATTGTTTATGCATTTTAGGTGCTAGACACTAGCAACAAATATATCTCATAATAACTAAAAGTGACTCATAGGGCCCGACGGCGTGGCCTAGCAGTTAAAGTTCTCCCCCTTGAACACGCTGGGATCCCATACGGGTGCTGGTTCTTATGCTGGCAGCTCCACTTCCATCCAGCTCCCTGCTTGTGGCCTGGGAAAGCAGTCAAGGACGGCCCAAAGCTTTGGGACCCTGCACCCGTGTGGGAGACCTGGAAGAGATTCCTGGTTCCTGCCTTCGGATCGGCATAATATCGGCCCGTTGCAGCTCACTTAGGGAGTGAATGATTGGATGGAAGATCTTCCTCTCTGTCTCTCCTCATCTCTGTATATCTGACTTTGTAATAAAACAAATCTTTAAAAAAAGTGACTCATAAACAATATTCTAAAATGTTCTTTAGTCTTTATGAAGATTTTAATGGTAAGATGAATTTACACCCCACACTTAGTGATTTATTTCTTAAGTGGAAGATGATATCTCTTTCAAGACAAAAAGAATGACAGTAGTGATGTAAAAGGACAAGACATACAAGTTGCCTTTCAAAGAGGAGTTCAAAAGTGATGTGAGAAAAGCTGAAAGGCTGCATCCATCAATTACAGATTTACAGAACACTCCTTACGCGTCACACAGTATAGCTGGATTTTGGTAACATAACAATGATTGAGCTATTCCTTGAACTGAAAAGCTTACTGTGGGCACACAGATCTACTAGCTAAGAAACCTGTATCCCATGTCAAAGGGCAGGGATTGACTTCCCTCCTCTGCTCTCAGTGCAGCTTCCTGCTAGTGCTCACCTTAGAAGGGCAATAAACAATGGCTTAAGTTCTTGGAAGGACTGCTACCTGTATGGGAAAGCTGAATTAACTTTCTGGTTGTATCAGCCTAGCCCAGATCTGGCTGTTGAGGACATCTGAGAAGTGACCCAGCAAATGAGAGCTCTCACTAAAACTAAAAGCAACTATGCAGAATCTAATGTTTACAAAAACAGTAAAAAGAGCAATGCTTTATATTAAAAACCACCTACTAATTTCAACTCTGGAATATGGACAAATCATACTGAAATCAGTCAGTAATATAATCTGAACCATAAGACTTCTTCATAAAAACATTACATATACTGTATTTGGTGACATTCATTCATAGTTCATTTTTACAGGAAATGAAGTGTTACGGATTAACACAGTTTTCAGGTAACTGAAACTTCACTTAAGTCAGTGCCCAAACTACTTTGATTCCAATTACCTTTGCTGAACTTTATAAAGTTTTCTACATCCTAGCAGTTCGCCCCACCTTGCCAGCGAGAACCATTTTCCATCCTTAACGGAAAATTCTTGCTGTTGCTCACCCTGGTGTTTGCTAAATCAGAAGGAATAAGATGACAAATCAAAGCATTCAATTTGGCAGGTTCTTGCTTCAGATTTCTGATTGGAGACTAACATTTAACATAATTTCTCCCCTTCTGTGTCTAAAAATATATGGATGTCTCTTCTGTCCAGAAATCCTAACATGTTTTTGTAAGATAATCTGTTTTCTGAGTTGGCTTCTTATGGTTCCCAGAATGATTTGTCTTTATTTCAGATAGCTTGTATCCTGTCAGATCATCTCAAAAACAAAAACAAAAAAATTCAAAACTTGGTAAAAATTTCCATGAGTCTAACAGAAATATTCCCATCACAATAAACATGTCAAAAAATAATTGTGCATGCTTCCAGTGATGAGTTCATCAGTCACTGAACTATTCTATAAAAGAATGAGCCTCTAGAGGTATCTGAAGGATGCAGACTGCTGTACTACGTCATCTGCTAGAAGTATTACAATTCCAATTGATGTGTGGAAATTGAAAGCTATCAGGATAAACCAAAAGGTGAAGTTATTTACTCAATGAAGCTAAAATTCACATAAACCATTTTTTTTTTTCAAAACAGCAATGGTGGCTATAGCCCTCTTTTAGGAAAGCACGAATGGGTTAGAGGATATTATGCCCCTAAACTTTCAGAGAACACACTTTTAAATTTGCTTAAGATTTTTAAATATGGTTGTACATAAAATAAGAAGAGCCTCCCAAAATATTGCATTTGTAGTAGCCAACTTCACTGTTATTTATAGTTTAATCAATGAAATATATCTATAATATTGGAAAAACAATATTTGATTGAAGAATGTCAAAAAGCAAGGAGACAGTGTGTTCAAATTCCAAAATTTTCACCAAACTATATATTATCAAAATATATACCATGCTTTAATGACCACTGACAAATTCAATACTGTGGCAACCTTCTTTGCACAACACATCAGCTAGATGTTTACTCAGCCTGTACATGTTTAGACACGTCACTATGATATAAATCAACACTTCGGTTGACAAGTTTCCAAAGATATCCACAGCCAACTATATCTTCCATTTTCCAGGGCTGGAATGGTAATGGTTCTCTGCTAGAATGTGAAGTACTTAAAACTGGATGGATTTTAGAAACCATTTTAAAAGTGAAAAAAAAAAAACAATGGGAAATTCATATCTTGAAAGTAAATTCACATCTTAAAAATAAATCTTAAAAATAAATTTAAAAAACCCCAGAAATGAAAACTTTAAGCTAAATCTTATGCTGGAAGAACCTTTCAATCAGATGCTGTAATATCTTCTTTTAAACCCAGGGATTAATGGTATGTTGAATAAAATGCAAAATTTAATGTACAAGGAATCCATTAAGCACTTAATGTTTTCATAGAATATAATAATGGTAGTATCTTAGATACTTGCTAATGAAGTAGCTCTCCAATATTCAAGTAATATATGCATACACATGGATATGTATTATACGTATGCACATATATGCATGTATGTATGAGTGTATATGATTGAAAATTTCTGAACTGCTTCTTTGCATGGCTGTCATTTTCAGCCTATGATACGAAAATGTGGTAGGAAGGAAAAAGAAATATCCTACAAAACAGGAAGCTTGGCACTCAGTTTTTGTTCTACAGTTACGGAATGTGTAACCTTATAGAATTGTTTGTTATTGGTAGTCAGGGTTTCAGGATCTATTTTGTCAAAGCTACACAACTATCAGAAAGATAAATAATAAATATATTGTACACACGCAAGCAAAGTAATACATGAAGATAGAATTTTAAAGCGTTTCAACTGGGAGTTTTAGTAATTTATAATGTATAATTAAGTACCAAAGTTTTTATTTCAATATATTTTCTTCAGTAAGAAGTGTTATTCAAGCTTCTTCAAAAGTTCCAGCAAAAAGAAAATGAAATTCTTATCTTGATGCTTAGAAATTTTAAATTGGTTGTGCATTTGTTTTCAAAATGTACATGTCCATATACTTTTTGAAGCCCCTAGGACATGTGAAACCTTTTCAGCATGAAGTCATATTGGATAAAGCACTGAAAACATTTAGTAATCAAAACTGGAGGAAGGGAAAGTACTATCACTATCATTGCTTCAATTAGTAAAACAACCCAAGTTTGGAGGTTTCTTCTTAATATTGTAATGCAGGTTTCCACCTGAAAAATACAGAGGGAATTTCAAAACATAAACGGAAAAACCAAAAAAGTAAGGTGCAACATGTTTTTAACCTGAAGTTTACAAAATAATACTCATTTCACATGAACTTGTTAAAGATGCTCACAAAAAGAACTGCTCTGTCTATTGGTGTTTGAGGCAAGCGAGAAGGGCAAGGACCTGGGAGAAATCATTCAGTATGTATAATGAGAGCTAGCAGAGATACTTTGGCTACTGTATGGAAGGCAGTGCTAGCCATCTAGTAACTGCAACTATACTTCCTCATCAAAAAGTTCTAGTGACTTTTCCTTAATAAAGATGCCTACTTCTTGACATATAATTTTCAACTTGTTTTTATTTATTTTAACTATTGCTTATTTTTGGGTGGCCTGAGAAGAAAAACATACATCTATTTCACCAACATAATTTTAACTTTCTTCTAAGCTAATCATGTTTTCATAAAAATAATCCCTCTTTTTACTTTTTTTTTAAAGATTTATTTATTTTTATTGGAAAGTCAGATATACAGAGAGGAGGAGAAACAGACAGGAAGACCTTTTGTCTGTTGATTCATTCCCTAAGTGGCCGCAATGGCTGGAGCTGAGCTGATTGGAAGCCAAAAGACAGGAGCCTCCTCCGGGTCTCCCATATAAGTGCAGGGTCCCAAGGCTTTGGGTCATTCTGGACTGCTTTCCCATGCCACAAGCAGGGAGCTGAATGGGAAGTGTGGCTTCTGGGACAGGAAGAAGTGCCCATACGTGGTCCCAGCATGTGCAAGGCAAGGACTTCGCCTCTAGCCTACCATGCCAGGCCCACATCTTCTTACTTTTTAGAAGGGCATAAAATTAACTTCTCATAGCCCAACTTTTAAAAAAAATATTTAGAAACATAATATTCTATACCATTATTCACTCTTTCACAGTCCTTGTGTTAGCCACCTGTTTTTAGACCTCAAGTTAGCCTGGCATTAGGATAATACCAAAGATATCAGCGGTACAATGAGCTAAGTATGTAATCAAGTTAAATATGGTTACCAGGCTATACTGTGGAAACCTCTGAGGTTGAATAGAGTTTTTCAAGAAGACACTAAAGCTGAGTCTAAAGCAAACAATCTCAAAGGGTATTTGGAGCACAAGGGTTATCATAAAGATTTATATACTACATTGCATAATTGCCATAGCTACATTTATCTTTCAGAAAGATGATCTAGGTAACAATCAATAAAACTTGTGACACTTATAAAATTAAAGACACACAACATCTAAGGCAGAAAAAAAGTGTATGAAACCATCTTTTCTAATAATAAAGGAAAACAAAAAAACCCATGACATAAAATTAAAAATAAAAAAATATACTAATAAAATCTTTAGCCCTTAAATAGAGCAGTATTTAAAAAAAATCTACCAAAGACAAGCAGAGGAATACACAGCAAAGACAGAGAAACAATTACTTTATTTTCTCTAAATTCAAGATGTTAGCAATGGTCAAATGTGGTCTGGATTGAAAGATGTTAAAATATCAAACAGTATCTCTTAATCATGAAGAAATAAGGAATTTGAGATTTCGGTATTTCAAACAACCCTCATGCTTATAAGCATGCTCTACAATTATATATCTGTATCTAGATATAGATATATATTCACACATATATTTTCTGATCCTAACTAGTTACAAAAAGAAATATATGTATCTCTGTGTGTGTATACATATATATGTGTGTGTGTATACCACTGGTATAAATGTATATACATACCACTTGTATTTATTAACAGTTGTCTCCTTGGTATCCATGCAGGATTGCTTCCAGGTCCCCAAGGAGACACTGAGATGCTTATATAAATTTTTTTAATCTTTATATGAAATTGGTATACAACCTACTTACTAACGTATATATTTTATATCCTTTACAGACAATTCACAATGTAACCGCACTGTAAACAATTGTTATATTGTATTGTATGGACAATAAAATCAAGAAAACAATCTGCACATGTTAAGTACATAGAGAATTTTTAAAAAATATTCTTGCGAGTTGCCAGAATCTGTGGTGGTAGAATTTGAGATATGAGGTGAAAGCTGTATTGTATTTTCTTGATTTGAAACATAAATGCATTTATTTATATTTTGATTCTCAACCAGTATTAGTATCAGTATTACTAACAAATTCTTTAACATTAACATACAAATCAATTGTACTTACAAGAACTCCTAATTTTAGAAATATTAATTTTTTTAAGCTGACACTCATAGTTTAAAAACCTGAAAAGCTCCCAACTATAACAAAAGAATAGAACAGAACTTGCTGAGACCAAAATGTTCTATCTGATTAGCTCTTACTACTTCCTCCCAAAACTGTTCATTGGTCACCATAATCTGGTTATCCTTAGTTGAAAACGCCTTTGCTGAAGTCATTTAGTCTCATATATGCCTCTAAAATATGCTTTAAAGAAAACAAAAAACCAGCAGTAACAACAACAAAAAAAAAAATGGAAAAGAGTAAAATAAAAACAGATAAGATCTGTATCCTCACCTAGCATTTAAGTTTACAAAAGGCTGTTTTCACATTTTTAATCTTTAACACAGCAATTGACTATTTGCTACTGTGAGTCTGCATAGGATAGTTTATTCAATGCATTCAGAAGACTTAACCTAATAAATGGCAAGTGGTAGTTGTTAAGTTTCATCAAACCATCCTGAGTTAAATGTTACAAAAAGGAAATATTTCATTAATAGTGTTTACAAAATGAACTGTTGGATACAACTAATTTTCTAGGTAACTGCATCACTTCAAATGTCAAAATGTTACAAAATGAATGAAACCACTTTTGAAAGTCAGTATCCTAAACTCATGCAAGGCCCAGAAGTACAAAGGCAGAGCATAATTTTAACTTCCCTTGATAACTCCAGCCCATCTATCATAACACTGTCATAAAATCACATTTTATCTCTTGTTCTATGATTCTTCTTCTCAGGATGTATCTTTCGTTCACCAGAATAATTTCACAAATATCTATATTCAGCAAATGCTCCTAAAGTTTTTCATGGTGGGACAATTAACAAACTGTGTCCTCAACCAATAAAGTAGGTAAGGCTAAAAGAGAAAGGGAATTGACTCAATAAAAAATTTTTGTGATAACTACTTACAGTGCTCTATATCTTTAGATCATTTTACCTTTGCATATGGCTAGTTGTGTTCAACAGCCACCTGCAAAAAGTTTTTTCAATCAAAATTGGGGGTGGTTCTCAGTTTGAATCTACAATTCTAAAAGAATGATTTGAAAACAGTCAGGCTCATGGACTACACAGTGGCATCATTTTTCCCAAGAGACTTCTGCGTTCCCTTTTTGTCACTCATGTGTTGGTTCCTCAGTGGCACATTTTTTTCATGGTTGTATAAATTGTTATTGATGTTGTTGTGGCTGTTCTAACTCATACCAGTTGTTGACCTTGTTTCATGGCTTCTTATTTATGGCAATGTATAGTGATGGAGTATTGGGGTCTACCTTAAACAGACATGGGGGCATAATGGAACATGCATCCCTGCATCCAGACGAAAGATGGAATCCCAATGAAACTGTTGGACATGTGTAGACAATGGAATGCTGGACTCTCTGACATTGTACATGTACATGTACATTGTACATGTCGGGGTACACTTAAATAAGAGACTGATAGAATTATTATTCCTTATGAAAGACTACACTATTGTAACAAAATGGGAAAAATCTGACAGGGGTGGGAGTTTGAGCGGGAATCCCCGCCTACACAAAATTGTACCACACAATTCAAAATTCAAAATAAAAATATACTTTAAAAAATTAGTTCAAAAGAACTGAACTTGTATGTCATGCAGTGTTTATCATATAATATTCAAGTTAACTTCAGATTTCTCAAAGAGAAGAAAATTAGAGTATATAAATAAAGTAATGGTCAGTTCATTATTCCATCCTAACTTTTCCTAGTCACTACTTCTATGGAAAAAACATGTTGTGCATAACAAAGAAAAGTACATTGAGGCCACACCCATTCCTCTCCATGGAAAATTAAAAAAAAAAAAACACTTTTGTCTATACATGCAATTGTAAGCTCCTTAGCACCACTTAAATTTGGAATGTCAACAATATATAACTTACAGATTGCAGGGTGATCACATAAATGCTAAAATTCATCACACAAATTGGCAAGTAGGCATAATAAGCAAGAAAATTTTCCACAGAGTAGTATCCCAGTATGTGAAACATAATGCACATGACACAATGTAATAAACATTCAGGGCAAAAAAGCAGCAGCATTTATCAGATCTTTGAATTTCTAAACATAGGGAGAAGCTGTAGGTCTTATCATGCATTCCTCAACCTCAAAGCAATCTCAAAGTTAAGAATTTGTGTGATAAAAGAAACAAGCCATGGCTTTGGTTGAAAGTGAGTAGCTACAAGAAGGTACATGAATGAAGGCGGATACATTAACTCCACTGAATGTTAAAGTAATACTTGGCACTATTACCTGGGTATCCTATCTAATGAGATTTTTACATGAGTTCTACAGCTAGTTAGTAGTAGAACTGTATCTCCCAGGATTTTAGTTCAAATGAAAAGATTACTTTTTTTTCAAGCTCAGCAATACAGTAGATTACATGAAACTGACGATTCAGAAACAGACCATAACGGAAGACTGAAATAGAAATTATACATAAATGGGTTTCAAAGTAGAGAATGAACATAATGATTACTTAAAAAACTAAATTTGTTGAGAATTGTACTGAAAACTACTTTCATTAAGTACCACAAATCATGAATTCTAAAGAGGTAAATATTCACTTTTCACTACGTAGAAAGTACTTGAGACAAAGGTTTATTAGGCCATTTTAGGAAAGCATTCCAAAAAGAGGTAACAGTACAGAATTTTCGTAAAAGGAAAGACCATTTTGCTCAGGATATTTATGACACAGCAGAAACGCTAATAAAAAACAGGCATTCCACAAAGTTGCCTTGGAGAATAGGGTTTCAGCAGAGAGACCAAGGAATCTCACAAGTGCTATGTACACACACACACACACATATACACACATCCTTTTATAGGATGAAAAATGCTAACTAAACGTAAAAATACTACTAGTAAGGAGATAAAATTTTCAGTATCAGAGCAGTTTTATCATATTACAATTTAGAATTACAAAAATATTTCTATTTCTTTGAAAATTTCAAATTTAAGCAAAGTTTCAAGTAATACCTAATTGAATATTCATTAATGCTTCCCTAGTTAACCCAGTCTCTAGCTTCTTGCCACATATGTCCTGTCTTCTGAGCATTTATTTCTAATCGGAACCATTTGATAGTTATATACATTCTGAAGACATATACTTCATTCATATATATAATTTCCTAAGAACAACAGTCTACTATAATTACAATAGGCATGACAGTTAAAATGTATATTAGAATGTTATTTTTAAGCATAATTTGTATTTTGCTATTGGTTTCAATTTATCCACAATAACAATGTATTCTGGGGGTATAATTTTTAAAATTCACAATTCATTCTTTATGCTTATTAAAGTCTACCTTAGTTTTTCACATCATTGTCATTTTGACAGAGTTCAAGTCAACTGTTTTGTAGGCTGGCTCTCAACCTGAACATCCTGGATATTCCTTGAGATTCTAAGTTAAACATTACTGGCAGGAATATAAGAATAAGAAAGTGCCATCTTTTCTTTCTGAATGGATCTCCTGGCACAAGTGGTCAGACTGCCCTTTATTGATGCCACAAAGTTCAGTAATGAGAATATCAAAGAGATATGTGCATGTAAAAGGCACTTTCTCCTTTCTAATGTGTAAATAATCAATGAGAAGATACTTTGAATCCATGGGACTATCTGTCCCAAATTCTTTCATTAATAATTTGCAACTCAAATAGTGTTTCATATTGTCAATAACTACTGTTGTAAAAACAAAGGTGTTTTACTGTTTACCACTATTATTTCACCATGTATTATTTTAATATCTATTTTTTTCTCATATAGTTGAAAGATCAAAAGCACATATGTGTGAGAGAGATCTGTTATCCAATGACAGAGGGATGGAGGAGGAAAAGAAAAGGAAAAAGAGAGATCTTTATTTATCTATCCACCTACCTATCCACTTACATGTCTACTGCCTCACTCCCCAGATGCCAGCAAGAGGAACAGCTGGGCAAAGATCCAAGATCCAGGAACTTGGTCTGATGTCCCATTACAAATAACAGGCCCAAGGAATTGAAGTAATACCTGTGGCTTTTCAATATTCTTATGACTAGGAAGCTCAACAGGAACCAAGTAGCAGGAACACAAATCAGTAGTCTGCTAGGAGATGTGGTCCTCCAAACAGTGCCTTGATCTACTCTGCCACAAATGTCCAATCCTTAACATTTTAAATGGACATTTAGGTGATGAAGAGCGTTCTCTTCTCTCCTTTTATATTGCTTCCAAGAATCAGCATCAATGCAGAGAATACTAATTTTCATTCACTATAACACATTATTATACTTCTTTCTTTGAAAATTTCAATTCTCTAAACTTGTCCAGATGGAAAAATTTTCAAGTTCAGTTTTTAGTCTTCTCGCATGTCTCCTCAATTTATGAGGCTGGTTCTACATTTAAAAAAGTGATTACTTATTTCAAAACAACAAAGTTTTACTAGAAGCAATTTGCTGCAAATTCAGGAATAAAATAAGAATATTAAGTATACTGCTAATACACAAAACAACACAGAGGGCCTGGCGGCGTGGCCTAGTGGCTGAAGTCCTCACCTTGAACATGCCGGGATCCCATATGGGCGCCAGTTCTAATCCCGGAAGTACCACTTCCCATCCAGCTCCCTGCTTGTGGCCTGGGAAAGCAGTCGAGGACAAACAAAAGCCTTGGGACCCTGAACCCCTGTTGGATACCCAGAAGAAGTTCCTGGATCCTGGCTTCGGATCGGCATAGCACCAACCATTGTGCTCACTTGGGGAGTGAATCATTGGATGGAAGATCTTCCTCTCTGTCTCTCCTCCTCTCTGTGTATCTGACTTTCCAATAAATAAATAAATAAATAAATCTTTAAAAAAAACCCCACAGAAACACAATGAAGTATTATTAGAAAAAGGCAAAACATTATTTTGACAAAATTATCCTATGGTATGAAATTTGGAAGAATCAGCTTGAGAAATTATGGAACAAACTGGTTTCATAAGTATTTCCAATATGCTACGTGTATTAAAACAATATCAAGTAAAAATATAAGAAAAAATAATTTCAGTTAACAAAGGAAAACTGCATTATTCAAACAAATTGAATGAAACAGTGAACCTTTATGAAGTCCATCAAACACCAAACAGTTTGAATTAGGGGAATTTTTTAAATCTTAAGTTGAAAAAATGGAATATAAAGGTTGGATTCTTCAGTGTGTGGCATATTATTTTAAAATCCAGTTTTCCATTAAATAGAGTGGATTAAACCTGCTCATCTCCACTTCTCTTCAAACGGCATTTAAACAAAAGTAATCACATTTCTCTTTTAAAATTTTTTAGCACTGTCAGAAGAAAAGCAGCAGTAAACAAAACAAGATTGAACACATAAAACTAGAGAGGTGAACCAGCAATGAGAGGAATTTAGGAAAGTGAGGGAGTAAGATGCCAGGAAGGAAAGAAGGATGGAAGGAAGGGAAAACATAAGCAGAGGGATAGGGCAAAGGGCTGGGCAAGCAAGGGCCAGGAAGACAGTCAGGAGGAAGGAAAGAGAGTAATAAACTGCCTACTCCAGAAGCCCAGAAAACCTTAGACCTTTTACCTCTAGATACCTGATTATGAAAGGTTTTCAGGGCTACTGCTAAGGTGTAATGGGTAGGGCTGAGGCCTGTGGTAACTGCATCCCACAGGGAACAGTTTCTGGTCCCAGTTACTTCACATCTGATACAATTCCCAGGCCATGGCCAGGAGAAAACAGCAGAATGTGGCCCATCTGTTTGGGCTCCTGCACCCACATGGCTTCTGGCTCCAGGCTGACCCATAACCAGCAATTTGAGATGAAAGATTTCTGTGAATGCCTGCCTTTCTCCCCACCTCTCTCAGAAACTGTGCATTTCAACCTTTCCAATAAACAATAAGAGGACGTTATATAGCAGGATTTGTTTTAAAACTGCTCCAGAAGATGTAAAAGACACAGATCTTGTTCTCCACTCTGGAGCCAAGTGATTAGGCCTGTGGGTTGGTAGAGGATTTGGCCTCTAGAAGGCTGAACTAGAGATCTTGCATCCAGAAACATTACAAAGTGAAATTATGGAGAGCAGCCTTGCTACTACAGGAGGACGAAGAAAAGATGTATGATACTGCCACTCCCTTGCCACTGACTGCCTCCCAGAATGTTGACATTCAGGCTTCAACTCCAGAAGCAAGAAACAGGAAAATTCCTCTTTGAGTAATCCATCGCAACTGCCCAAGAATAAATGCTTCAAATACCGATATTTGTTGATCTTCCAAGAGATCACTGCTTATTCAATTTTGTGTGAGGCTGCACAGTCGACAAGCTCTTCTCATGGCACAGAGAAAGGATCCAAAATAAAGAATTGGAAAAACAATGAACTTAGAGAAATTTATGACGTAAATTTCATAAATGTATTTCATAAATGTATTTAACATGAACACCTCACAGATTTAAGAATATAATGTATAAACAAAAATTACAGAGAAGAAACTCAGCAAACAGAAAAGAATTAACAGAAATGATAAAAATAGCCTAAGTTTGTAAGAAATTTAGCAGATAAAATCTTATTCTTACAAGTATGCAGACTTGGAAAACAAGGAGAAGAAAAGAACCCAGGACCAGTCTTAAGAAGTTCAACATCAGAACAAGACAAATGGGTGAGACAATATTACTGCCAAAAAAAAAAAAAAAACCCAAAAAACAAAAACAGAATTAAAAGCACAGATAAATTAATAAGAACAACTTTTAAGTGGAATATGTTTATCTAACACCTAGCCAAATAATAAAAACAACAAGCAACAGGTATATCATGAAGTATGGACCACCAAGGAGAGAGATGATAGTAAATGCATCTAAGGATTGAACAGAGGATTTCATATGCATAAAATGATAATCTGAAAAATACTGGTCTTAGCAACAACATTGGAAACGCAAAAGAAAATGGTATTAAACATTTTTAAGGATGGGAACTAGAAAACAGAATTTGAGTAAACTAATTTTCATTCCTGTGACCATTCATAGAACAGCTTCTCAAAGACAACACACAAATGAAAAAAAAAAAAAAGACAAACCAGAAAAAGTTTTATTTATCTTCTAACATTCAGTTACTTAGCTTTTTAGAATTTCAACTTCCTCATTTTACATTTGATCTTAGCCAAAAGCCCGAGAAAGAATCAACTTCATAAGTTTAATACAAGTAAATAAAGTTTAACTCACACAATTATAAATATTAAATGTGACTAATGCTGGGAAGCAACGAAAATGGTCATTTTTATTATTTTGATCGATGTGTTGCCCATAATAAATAAATGCTTAAAAAGCAAATATTTAAGCAACTGGTGAGGACATTTTAAACTTTAACATCTTAAGGAAAGAGATCACAATTTTCATCAAATTGATCATTATAACCCATAAAGAAACATAAGAAATTTAAAAATAAACCTAAGAAAAAAGCTAAGCTATTGAATGTATGCACAGAGGGGCAAGTGTTGTGGTATAGTGGGTTAAGTTACTGCTTATAATGTTGAAATTCCATAAATGGGAGCTAATTTTAGTCTAGGTGGCTCAGCTTGTGATTCAGATCCCTGAGAATGTATATGGGAAAGCAAGGGAAGATGGCTCAAATCCTTGGAGTGCTCCCACTCACGTGGGAGACCCAGATGGAGCTCTGGCAAACTAGCTGGACCTGCCTTATTCGTGTGATTATTTGAGGGCAAACCAGTGTTAGAAGACCTTTCTCACACATGCTCTCTTTCAAGAGATTAAATAAAACCTACACAAAAAGAACAACTTTTTAAAAAAGATTTATATACTTTTATTGGAAAGGCAAAACTTACAGAGGAGAGACAGAGAAAAAGATCTTACATCCACTGGTTCATTCCCCAAATGGCCACAATAATTGGAACTGAGATGATCTGAAACCAGGAAGCAGGACCTTCTTCCTTGTTACCCATGAGGGTGCAATGTCCCAACACTTTAGGTCATCCATCACTGCTTTCCCAGGCCATAAGCAGGGAGCTGGATGGGAGTAGAGTGGCCAGGAGATGGCCCAACACTCACATGGCATCCTGGTGCTTAGAGGGGGAGGATTAGCCAATTGAGCCATTGAACCTGGCATATTTGTAGACAATTTTAATCACATAAGAATATATGTGACTAGATTAGAATTAGAAGGATAATATTAAAAAAATAGCTATGTTTGACTACTGGTACTACAAATCGTGTTTCTCATTTAGAAATGAAAAGATATGTTACTATTTAAAAAAAATAATGTTCACATCATGACAGAAAATGCAAGAAAGTAAAACCAAATGTTTTGAAAATCAAAAATTATCTTTCCTGGGTGACACTACTTTCTTTTGTAATTTTACTTTAAAGAGAGAGAAATAATGTGTGCATGCTTTTTTGCTTCATTTCCACAATGTTGAAAACAGCCAGGGCTGGGAGTGGTCAAAGCCAGGAACCTAAAACCCATTCTGGGTCTACCTTTATACTGGAGCCATCCATCACCTGCTATTTCTCAGGTGGTACACTGGCAGGCACTCTGATAGCAGATACAGGCATTGCAAATAATACCTTAACAATCACAATCACAGGCCTGCCCCAAGAGATGTTATTTTTAACATGTTTTAAAAAAACCCACAAATTCAAAGCTATCGTGAGATATAACTGAATTACAAAAAAACTGCATATTTTTAATGTATATAGTCTGGTAAATTTCAATACGTTTAACCCTTTGAGATTGAAGATGGCTACATATATACCATTACTTAAATTTTTCTGATTTTCTATTTTAGCTTGCAATATTTTTTCCCAATCAAGATATCAAGAACTTATTTCAAAGACATAAATATATTTCAAATCATCATCCATAACTGCTCTTTAGCATTCATTACATAGACATTGCACATTCATGCTATTCTATCATCATGAGGTAATGACAGATTTCTAAGATTACAAGTTTATATAAACTGATGATGAAACTGCAAAGTCAGTTAAATTAAAAAAAATATTTTTACTACTTATATACATTATTGGAAGTAAATTTATACCACACAAATATAAATATTTCAATAATTTCAACATACATTTCTAAAAATCCATACACAGGAGTCATGGCAATTAGCATTCCTGCCAAATATATTAGTAAATCTGACTGCCTATTAGAACACTAAGATTCAAATTTTGTTTCTTTTCTTCCTTTTTTAATTAGATAAGAAAAATGGTATTTTATTAGCATTATTAATGTCTTCCCTTATGAAACAGTTCTTTAGTGCCTGTTTTTGTTCTATGTCTAGTTATTCCTGAAAGTCCATGCTCAAAATCAATTTGGGATTTAGTCTTGGCTTCGGCATTTACTAGTTGTATAAAGGACTCCTATTTCCTGTAACATGAATACCACTTACAAACAACTAAAATACCAGCGAGAGTACAGACACATACACACACATACCTGTTACAATATATCCATGAACTGACCAAAAAGTGTAAGGACTATTGAGGAGACGATTAAGTAAAGGTTGATAGTCACGAAGATGGGGGAAAGCACCAAAACGTTTTTTTATTTTCAGAATATCTGATGAAACATGAATTGGGCATTAGTTTGTGTTGCCTCAGAGGATGGGAAATGCAATAGCACATGTTCACAATGCTAAGACCACAAATCACTCTGCATTACTGATGAATAAATTAGGCATAAATGTTAATTGTGGCAATAGTAAATACTTCCAGAGCTTATTATGTCTAAAGTGCTCAAAGACATAAACTACAAAATCCTAAAACAGATACAATAAGATCCATTTAAAAAAAGGGGGGAGCAACATACAGTAATTTTCATTTTAGAGAGCAAGTCAGTGAAGTGTAGAATGGTTATGCAATGTGTGCTAGGTTGGTATTAGAGCCAAAATTTAATCTTTGGCAGCCTGTGTCTGAAATTATGTTTTTACGGAATATATCATACTACCCGTTCCCTTCAACATCACCTCCCCTGCCCTCGCCACCTCCAAATCCTTTATGCTCTAAAGAAAATAAAGAGAAAATTCATCTGAATATAATGTTGGCACTAGGTGAACAGGGAAAACAAATCATTTCTGAGAATGGGGAGAGAAAAAGAGAAAGAGGAAGAGAGAGAGAGAGAGAGAGAGAGAGAGAGAGAGAGAGAAAGAGAAAGTATTCATAGTATTGTATTCATTTCCCAATACCTGCTGCAGCTGGAACTAGGCAAGATCAGTGCTGGTACATCGGGACTTAATCCAAGTCTCCCAAAGTGAGCAGGATAAGGACCCAGCAACTTGAACCATCATCATTGCTTCTCATGGCTCCCATTATTAGCAAGTTAGAAGCTGGAGCTGATATTAGAGTCAGGACTCTAATCCTGGTACTCTGACATGGGATGCAAGCATTGTAAGAAGCAGTTTACAATGTAAGAGGCAGGCCCGGCGCAGTGGCGCAAGTGGTTAAGGTCCTCGCCTTGCACGCACCGGGATCCCATATGGGCGCAGGTTCTATCCCGGCAGCCCCGCTTCCCTTCCAGCTCCCTGCCTGTGGCCCGGGAAAGCAGTCGAGGACAGCCCAAAGCCTTGGGACCCTGCACCCGCGTGGGAGACCCGGAAGAGGCTCCTGGCTTCGGATGGGCATAGCATCGGCTGTTGGGCTCACTTAGGGAGTGAATCATCGGACGGAAGATCTTCCTTTCTGTCTCTCTCTGTATATCCGCCTTTCCAATAAAAATAAAATAAATCTTTACAATGTAAGAGGCAAAAACACAGATCATCTCTGAGAATATTAAACTACAATATATTCCTTTTTAAAGTTTGTGTTCTGAACCTTTACTACTTATTTGATATATAAAATCTCAAGTGAAAAATTTCAGCTGATTCAATTTCAATAGTGTTACATTCTTCATGGTATCTGCTAGAAACAAATACAAATATTGTCTTGACAAACTCATATTCTACTTTCAGATGGAAAGTTAAATAAAAATGAGTAGTTAAGCATAATAAAAAAGTTATTTAAATTCATTATAAAAAGACACTATATTTGAAATAAAAAATATTTAGGAGAATTACTTCTTGGAAGACAGTGAAAATTAGATTAACTACAACTATATGCTAAAGCTGTATAATATGTTTTTAAAATGCAAAGACTCAACAACATGAAGAAAGAACAGGAACTGTGAAGAAACAGAAATCAATTTTAACAATACAAAGCACAATACTCAAAGCACAAATAAGAGTGAATAGGTTACACCTGAATTTTAAATATAGTTGAATATTAGAGAGCTGGAATGAGAGGTTAATACATTATGCTACATGTAGCCTGGAGAGGCGAAGAGGGATGAAAACATTACAAAATTTAATACATAGATGAATCAGAATTCTAGCAAACAAAGGAGGCATAGTGTATATTAGAAGATAGAATATCTTTAAAATTTCTGGTTGATGTAAAAGACCAGTTTAAACATCCAAGAATCCCAAGAGGAGCAACTAGAATAATAATAATAATAATAAAGAATCTACACTGTTTATATTATACAGGAACTTGAGAAAATCAAAGAAAAAGAAAAGATTTCAGAAGTAAGCAATCAAAAGTCTGAAGATTACATTCAAATTACTGATTCACAAATAACCGAGTAGTCCCAATAAATAAAGAGAGCAGTTATGACTAGCAGTTCTGATGCTGGCATCACACCCTGGAAGTATCTAGTTCAGCTCCTGGCTCTAGCTCCTAATTCTGACTCCCCATCAGGGCACAACCTGTAGGCAGTGTTGATGGATCAAATACCTGGAACCTTGAAACCTGGATTGAGACCCAGCTCCCAGATTTGGTCCCAATTTAGCATGGACCAGCCTAGGAGAGTGTGGGCTTTTGGTCTACGAACCAATAGTAGGGAGTTTGCTCTCTCTCTCTCTCTCTTGCTCTTTCTCTCTCTCTCTGGCTTTGGCTTTCTGCCTCTCAAATAAGTAAAATTTTTAAAGATTAGTAGGTTCGAGAAGAAAGTGAGGTAAAATATTTTATGTACTAAAGGTAGTTTGCTCATATTCTAAAATCCCATACCCAGAAAAAAAAATAGCATCTAAGAATGATAGGGAAGTACTCTCATTCAGAGTTAAATAAAAAGTCAGGTCATTATCACTCTAATATCCTCACTGAATGTATATTCAGGGAAAAAAAAACCCAACAGATTGAAAACTACAAATGTCAGGGGAATGATCAGAAACGGGTTGATAAAAATAAGTAACATATCATATAAAGCAATTATAGGTATTTCTTACATAATTAAATATAACAGGGTCAAATAAATACAACAAATACATAAAATGAAGAGAAAAATTTAAAAACATGAACTGTAGTCAACACAGAAGAAAAAGAAATGTGGCACAAATAAAAAGATAATAAACAGTAAAAACTTGACGAGAGCTAACCAACAAATGGAAGATTTTTAACAATGCTTAATAATTAGAAAGTAGGTAGACAATCTAACATAAAACTTGAACAACTGACTTATCTAATGGACCTAGTTATATAAATAACTGGACCATAGTTATATAAATATAAATATAAATATAAATATAAATATAAATATAAATATAAATATAAATATAAATATAACTATGCCAACAGCTGGAAAATACATGTTGATTTCAAGTACATTTCCAGAATGGAACATATCAAAAATCTGAACAAGCACTAAGTCAAAACACTAAGCCTCAACAATTTTCAAAATCATTCATATCACAGAAGAACATATTTTTTAAAGAACTATTATTTAATTTTTAATTTATTTACAATAAAGAATATTCACATTTGCTGTTTCACTTCCTAAATGACTGCAATTGGGCCAAGCCAACTCAGGAACTCAATCCAGGTAATTAACTGTTGGCAGGGACCCAACCACTTGAGCCATCATCTGCTGCCTCCCACTGTGCATGTTAACAGGAAGTTGGAATTGGGACTGGTGGGATGTGAGAATTTCAACTTGCAGTTTAACAGCAATGTCAAATGCCTACCCTACAAAGTAAATTTTCTAGCAACAATGAGATTAAGAATTAATTAAGCAACAACATTTTGAAAATTAGATGCATTCCTATCAATAACAAAATAAAAATTCAGAAATAAAAAACAATCCAAATGTAAACACGGTTTTGTGATAAAAACAAAAGCATTATTTAAGGAGAATTTAACACAAATGACTAGTCTGAAACAAAGGATGAAAATCAGTGATCCAATAAAGTAAGTTTGATTAGAGTATAAAATGAACTTAAAGCAAAGAAAATAATTATGTTCAGAGAAATTAATAACATAGAAAAAGCCAAAAAGAATGGACTATGGAGGTGGGTTCACACAATTGCTAACATCTAAAAACTGTGTAACTAGAAATGCAGCCTGACACCAATAGGAAGAAGATATTTAAACAGATTCATACCAACTTGGTTGATACAGATAAAATGAACATATTTACAGAAAAATATAAGTTACTTATAGTGAAACAAAACAAAAGAGAAAAACAATATTATTAATGAAAAGAAACTGACTTAATAGTAAAATGCTTTCCATTAAAAAATGTATGCATAGCTGTAAATTTAGTTTTATTTAAACTCTATGAGTAAGTATACTTGTTCATGAAGTAGTATTCACTTACAGTACATCATAAACAAAATAGGCATTATTTTACAAGTATTTGATTCAAAGATTATACAAAAAAGTATACAAGGGCAATTTGTAAATTTGACAATTATCACATCACAACTGTAAATATTAGCCACTGCAATTTAGATTACATCAGAAAACCTATAATTCTAAATACAGACACACTGTTAAAGAGTTTACCAAAAAGTTAACTCTTCACTATAGAACAAATCTTTCTTAGCCACTTATACCATTGCTAAAAAGAGTAGCATTAATTAAGAAGAAAACTTGCTGCAAAATAGAATAATTGTAAATCAAGAGTGTAGAAAGATTTTTGATTACAAATTTTTAAACATTTAGTCCAGTTTATTAAATATTTCTGGCAAAGTTATAGACTTTGTTGTTTTCTTCTTCAATAGCTTAAAGATTTTAAATATATAAATATAAATGTATATTAAAAGATTTATATATAAATATAAATATATATGAATATATATTTCACATTGCAGAAAAACAACATAGGAAAAGACACTGGCTCAAGGTTTCATGGGAAATGAATTCAGGTTTGTTTCCTATAAACAAATATCCTTGAATGTGTGTATTATATATTACTAGTATAAAAAGCTATAAATATTTATTTTTATTTTCAGATATTCATTCATCCAATAAAGATGTTAGTGCCTACTAAATACCAGGTAGAGATTAGTAAGTGAGGATACATAGATGAAAAACAGTAAAAGTTTTCCATTAGGGAGGCAATCCTTCCAAGGTATTTCTATGGAGCCAGTATCACCTTAATACCAAAGGCAGATGGAAATAGAATGGAAAAAGAGAAAACCAAGATCCCAGACAAACATAGATACAAAGATTCTCAACAAAATACTAGCCAACAGTACATGAGGCAGATCTTTCACCTGAACCAGGTGGGATTCATCCCTGACATGTAGAGATGGTTCAACATTCACAAATCAACAAATGTGATACACCAAATACCATATCAACAAATTGAAAAACAAAAAACATATGATCATCTCAATAGATGCAGAGAAGGCGTTTGATAAAATCCAACACCACTTCATTCTAAAAACTCTAAATAGGATAGGCACAGAAGAAACATTCTATAACACATCTATAACACAATCAAAACAACATACAAAAAAAAAAAAAAACCCAATGCCAGAATCATACTAAATGGGGAAAGACTGTTAGCTTTTCCACTAAGAATGTCCACTCTCACCACCACTCTTCAATATATTACTGGAAGCTCTAGCCAGAACTATTAGACAAGAAAAACAAATTAAAGGAATTCTAATTGGAAATGAGGAACTGAAATTATCCTTATTTGCAAAGACATGATTCTCTACTTAGAAGAACCAAAAGACGCAATCAAGAAACTACTGGAACTCATAAGAGACTTGGACAGCATAGCAGGATATAAAATTAATGAACATAAGTCTATGGTGCTAGTATACACAAATAACTACACAGCTGATAAAGAAATTGTATGTACAGTCCCCTTTAAAACAGTGAAGAGGAATCTTAAATAACTAGGAATTAATCTAGCCAAATACATGGAAAACCTCTATAATGAAAACTATAAAACATTAAAAAAAGAAATAGAAGAAAACATTTAAAAATGGAGAAACTTAACATGTTCCTGGATCAGGAGGATGAATATCATCAAAATGTCCATATTACCAATAGCAATATACAGATTCAATGCATTACCAATCAAAATTTCACCAACATTCTTCTCAGAAATAGAAGATTCAAAAGACCATGTGGAAACAGGAGAAACTACATTTAGCCAAAACTATCCTAAAGATAAAAATCAGGCTGGAAGAATCACAATTCCAGACCTCAAGACATATTATAGGGCAGTGGTCATCAAAACAGTCTGGTACTGGTACAAAAACAGAGAAGATCAATGGAACAGAAAAGAAACACAACAGTGGAGCCCACACATGTATAGCCAACTAATCTTTGACAAGAAAACTGAAAAAAAATCCAGGGAAAAAGCCTGGTCTATTCAACAAATGGTGTTGGGACAACTGGATAGCAGCTTGCAGAATTAAGAAGAAAGACCCCCCCCCCCAACATGTCATCTTAGACAAAAATCAACTCTAAATGGATCAATGACCTAAGTCTATACCCGGAAACCATCAAACTATTAGAAGAAAACATAGGAAGCTATTTCCAAGATCGAGAATTAGGGAAAGATTTCTTGGAAAAGACACCAAAAGCACAGGCAGTAAAAGCCAAAATAAACAAATGGGACTACATTCAAGATGAGAAGTTTCTGTACAGCAAAGGAAATGATCAACAAGGTGAAGAAGCAACCAATGGAATGAAAAAAAGTTGCTGCACACTACACAACTGGGGACTAACAGGATATACAAAGAGCTTCAGAAACCCAGGGACAGAAACAAACAACAACAAAAACCTGTGAAGAAATGGGCTAAGGAAATAAAGACAGACTTTTCAAAAGAACAAATTCAAATGGCTAATAGACACATGAAAAGATGCTCATGCTCCATAGCCAACAGGGAGATACAAATGAAAACCAGACTGAGATTCCATCTAACTCCAGTGTGGTTGGCCTACGTTCAGAACTCTACCAATGACACCTGTTGGCATGGACCTGTGGAGAAAGGTACCCTCCTTCATGGTTGGTAGGAATGTAGGCTAGTACAACCACTAAGGAAATCAGTATGGAGAGTGCTTAGAAAATTGCAAATAAACTTACCATATGACCCCGTTACCCTACTCCTATGAATGTATATACAAGAAATGAAATAGACATTTGAGAAAGTGACACATACCCTATATTTACAGCAGCACAATCTACAATAGAAATGACAAGGAAACAACCCAGATGTGAGTACAAAGAGGAGTGGTTAAAGAAACTATGGTACATCTATTTCAAGGAATATGACTCACACCTTAAAAAGAATGAACTTCTACAATTTGGAACCAAATAGTGCCAACTAGAGACCATTATGCTCAGTAAAATAAATCAATTCCAAAAGGAAAAATACCATATATTCTCTGATATAAGGTAACCTTTATGTAAATTATAGGATCAATAACCATTTCCATATTGTTTTTGCTGCAAAACATAGGTTTTGATATTTTTGCATTTCTTTTCATTTCTTCAAAATTCTTTCTTTTCTCTTATTAAATTCTTCACTGGTTCATAGACCACACAGTAGCATAATTTTCTCCAAGAAGCATTTGTGTTTTCTTTTATATTTCTTCATCGACACCCTAGTTAGTCAGTAGCATGATACTTAACTCTGTGGTGCTATAAATATTTTTTAACGTTGTTCCTGCTGCTGATTTTGTTTTATGGCTTTTCATTTAAGGAAATGTATAGTAACTGCGCAACTATCATATCCAAATGTTAAGATACAAGGTAGTACGCATCCCTGCTTCCAAATCAAAGATGGACTCCCAATGAGACTATTGGATGTATCTCGACAATAGGATGCTGGATTGTCTGCCACTGTCTGTACCAGCAATGTCAGGATACATTTAAATAGCAGACTGAGGGACTTCTGACTGCTTAAGGAGGACTATACTGTTGTATAATATTGGGGAAATTAATTGGGGTAAGGAAATTTTGGGAGACGATAAGGAAAATCCCAGAGCCTATGAACTGCACCATAAAATTAAAAATAAAATAGAAGGGGAAAAAAAAACAGTAAAGGTTATATTTATTACACAGTTCAGTAAAGAATAGAAAGACAGAAACATACCATTACAGAAGTAGGTCCTGCATGTTACAGGTGTTTACAGACAGTCCTGCCCCAAAATGAAAGGACTAGAGAATAGCTCCTGAAGAGACGACATCTAAATCATACATTTTGTTTTGAGATCAAACTTCAAAGATTGAATGTCTAGCTGAAATGTAATAAAGATTTAAAAACTCAGGCCCTTATAGTTTCTGTTTCTCATGTTCTGGAAAACCAGACACTGTAAGAACAAAGCCAGGGGACCTACGATGAGATGGGAACATTAGGCATATAGGCATATCTCTGGTCCAGAGCAAAGGCACTTTACTAAATTCTGAGGCTGAATTTCCAATAGCTCCACTCACTAACAACATGTTACAGGGTAGCATGTTTCAGGACTTGTATGGTTTCCTGAAAAGGTTCCAGATGCTAGGATTACTGTTCTGGATCTCCCTCTTTCAGTGACTGGTTTCAGGGAGAATTTCTAACACCATTGCTTCTATTCATATTTCTCATGAGTCACTACCAAGCTGCATTGTTTTCAATTACACTAATTTTGATCTCTGTAAGAAATGCAACCCATGATTAAAGATACACTACCAGAAGATGAAAGATAGCCACTGACAGAAAACAAGACACAGACCTAGCAGCAAGCAGCAGCACTTTTGGAGTTATATTTGGTTTTTGCGCAATGAAGAAAAAACAATACAAGCAAAAAGTATGCATTTTGTTTTCTTCATATCATCTGAGGAATCTGTTTTAGGACAATAAAAGATTTATCAGAAATTTAGTTAGTTACATTTTCTTATATACAACTTACAATTAGTTTAGATTTCCTATCTTCTTTTTGTCCAGGCATAATGCTTGGTTCTTCTGTGACTGATAATAAATTTTTTTAAAAAATTTGCATCTATTACTTGAAAGCCAGAGTGACAGCAGAATGCAAAGAGATCTTCCATCCACTGGTTCACTCATGAAATGCCCCAACAGTCAGGACTGAGCCAGGCTGAAGCTCAGAACGCAGAACTCCATCTAGGTACCCAACATGGGAGCAAGTTGCCCAGGCACTGGGAACATTATGTGTTGCTTTGCAGGATACATTTTTAAGTACTTCTTGATTGGCAACAGAAAGGGATATTCAATGATATCAGTATATGAGGATTTTCTGTAGAGTTATCAGTTAGTTTGATTTTGATTTGGCATTTATAAGAATGGTCAGAATTAAATAGATTGATTTCTTTTGCTCATTTTTTATTTCTTGTCTGGATTGTTTGTATAGCGGATTTATAGGGCTACCAGAAGACTTCCCAAACCAAAACACTGGAACGAGTTAAAGCTTACAGTCTGTTCATATCCAGGCATGCCAATATGAGATGTGGGCATCCCAAGCAGTGGCTAAATGCAAGCAGCCACTTAACTTGCTGTGTCAAAATGTCCACACCCTCATAGTTTCCTTTGTATGCTTTTCTGGCAATCATACAGACCTTTAAAGAAAATCAATACACAAACTCATGTAAAACATTCACTATACCAATGAAGAGACCGTAAACTTATACTAGCGCAAGTGTTTAGGTTTGGTAAGTCTTACAGCAATCCTACAAATCCCCTATCTAAACAATCCAGACATATATACATCTACTTGACTAAAAGTAGTAAGGCAATTTAATTCTGACCACTCATATAAAGGCTAAATCAAAATCAATAAATGAAAGTCTCAGAGAAAACCCTCAAATATTGAATAGCACTGAAAGAACAGAAATTTGGAAATAAGTAAATTTGGCATAGAATTTTCCTGTCACTAATCACACTGTCACAACTGGTGATAGACAAACTACTTAATTTATTCTAGCCTTAGCTTTCTCCTCTGTGAATCAGAGAGAATATCATGTAATATTAATATCTGTGAGGATCAGATGAGTTTAAAAAATAATGGACATGATTATCTTTTTCATCCAGGTTTTGATTATTCCAGGATGTATTTTCCAGGCCAGTGACTCTGTGATTTGGCACAGGTAGATGAAATCAACATGTTGCTTAATTATCAGTTCAGTTCAAACAAGTGACCAGAATATTTCTGGAGGCTAGAGAAGGAAGACAGATGGACTAAAGGGCATATGGTGTACTGGCACTGTGGTTCAGTGGGTTAAGCAACCATGTACAAGTGTACCATCCCATATGGTTACAAGTTTGAGTTCTGACTGCCTCACTTCTGATCCAGCTAGTAATGGCCAAAATAGGGCAGCCCAAGTAACTGAATCACCATATCCCACATAGGAGACCACATAGAGGCCCAGGAACCAGTCGTGAATCAGTCCTGCTTATTGCATCCATTTGTACAGTAAATCAGAGAATGAACAATCTCAATCTCTTTATCACTTTGCTTTTGAAATCGTTAAGTATTAAAGACAAAATAAGAGTAAGTGAAAAAAGAAATGTCTTCTCAGATCTATTGCTAAGTGTACACGAATATTACTCAAAGTACTTGTGTGCATGTATAGTCATGTATGCTAATGGGGACATACAAGTGCATCTCATATAAACAGATAAAAACAATTCTGTGCACAAGAAATTCAGGGACAAACAAACAAATAATAATAACAACAACAAAACCCAAATGTGAAAACTTGTACTACTAACTTAATCACCATGCTGAAAGAACACAATTTTTATTATTTAATATTCTGTTTACATCATTTCTGAAATTAGGGAACAAAGTACAATGAAGTGAATTCAAAAGAAAAACAGTAACAAAAACGTTTTTTACATAGATGGTTTTATAAAAATAAAAAACGGTACTGGGCTTCCTGTACTGGCAATCATCAAGTTTTAAGGGATGTTAACTTCAGTCCAGTTGTAAGTCTAAACTGATGACAAATAGGCAATAATTATATTTTATTACCTTTTTAACTCAAATATTTCTTGATTTCAAATGGATTCAGTTTATTTTTCTCACACTATCTTTAGCCTTTGTCTGCTTTTGTACATAATAGACACATGCAGATATTAAAATTTATATCATGACCCAAAAAGTAGTATTACAGACATCATGGATAAATAACCAGCAAAACAAGATAAAACTCAAAACTAGAGAACCAAGATGGTGGAATAGGGCAAGGACACATTTAAGCAGATGGAGAAACATTAGCCAGGGTAATTCAGAGAGGGCACATTACAGGAACTAGGAGAGGATAGAAAGACAGCAGAGGGGTACCAGGAGACTGACAGACACAGGAAAGCAGTGGACACAATAGTATGGTGTTGCAGTGAAAGATACCCCAGCAGCATTCAGTGAGCAATGATCTAACTACACCAGCAGCAAAGTAGGAAGGAGTGGTTCACTGGGAGCTCAGGAGGTAAACCCGAAGAACTGCCCATCCTGCAGATCTTTTTGATTTGGTGAAGAGCCGAAACAGAGTGACAAGTCCCAGGTGGGCAATGTAGGAACAGGGAGGACTTCCCAGTCTGGTCCACCCCCTAGAGCTGAATTGGGTGCCATTCTGTGTAGGGAGCAAATAGATATGGGACAGAACTGTATATGCACTGATCTGGGAGTGAAATCATTTCTGGTTCAGCGAACTGCAACAATGTGGCATCCTACAGTTTCCACCCAGGATAGGTCAGGGTAACCCCTAATCAGACGTGACAGGCAGCATGTAAGGACTCCATGAAGCACTATTTAGTACAGTGTGGCAAAGGATTCAAGATTGCAGGGACAACAATAAGCTGCACATAAAAAAAATGGGAGATACAGAATTCAAAACACTTGTTATAAGTTTCTTATCAACAATGAGAAGAATGTAAAGCAGGCATTCAAAGAATTTAAGGATTATGTCACACTGGAAATGAATCAAATGAAAGCTGATATATCAGAAATGAAGAATACAGAGAAGCAAATTAAAAGTACAGTAGAGAGTTTCCAAAATAGAATGAAGGAGGTAGAAGAAAGAATCTGAAAATTAGAAGATATTTCCTGTCACCAGGGGGAAACGAAGAAAAAAAAAAAAGCAGGAAGCAGAGCTGAGTCAAGCTAAAAAAAAGTATTCAACAATTAAGAGACACTATTAAAAGACCAAATATAAGAGTTATGGGAGTTGCAGAAAGTGCAGAAAGAGAAGCTGGGTTTGAAAATATATTCAATGAAAAAATAAAGGAAAACTTCCTTAATCTGGAGAAAGAATTGAGAAGCGACATCCAGGAGGGGCATAGAATTCCACCAAGTTTGAAGAAAAGCAATTTTCTCCATGACACATGATAATCAAGCTCCTTTCAATCGAACATAAGGAAAAGATCCTTAAATGTGCACGTGTAAAAAATCAACTGACATATAAAGAAATGCCAGTTAAACTCAGAAAAGACTTCTCTCAGGAAACTCTACAGGGAAGAACAGAATGGAGCAACATATTCCAGATTCTAAAAGCAAAAAATTATTGGCCCAGGAATATATACACAGCAAAGCTTTCCTTAGTCTGAAAATGAAATAAAATTCTTCCACAGTAAAGAAAAGTTAAAAGATATGCCTCTTCCAAGCCTGCCCTACAAAGGATACTTAAAAATGTTCTCTTGACAGAGAAAAGGAATAGACAAAACCCAAGGCAAATGTGAACAACATCCCAGTAAAATAGCAACAGAAGACTAAATCAATGAAAAACCCATTGCTGAAATGACAGAACCAAATTACCACCTATTTGTCTTAACCCTGAATGTAAATGGCTTAAACTCATCAATCAAACATCATAGATTAGTAGTCTGGATTAAAAAAAAAACTATTTTTTGCCTACAGTAGACATATCTCACCAACAAATATCAGTAGAAACTCTATCTTATGAATTTTGATGTTTTTAGTTTTAGTTTCATTTCTTCAAAATACTTTCTTCTGATTAAATCCTTCAGTGACTCATGGATCATATAGTAGCATCATTTTCGTCAAGAAGGCTCTTGATTTTCATTTCTTCAGCAAACATTATTCATTCAGTAACATATTATTTAACTTAATGGTATTTTAATTTCTTCTTTTCTTTTTGTGACTGTTTTGTGGCTTTTCATTTAGGGGCATATAAAGTAACTGGGTAATAGAGATCTTTGATCACCATCCAGTTCAATCAAAGAATTCCATGGACATATCCTGGATGTCATTATTGCTATATCCTTAAAATAATACATTTAGATTCATACCACCTACCCATGACCTTCCAACTTTCCAGTATTCTCATTTAATTACAGTACAATGTAAGGTTTGTGGAGGCAAGTCATCCTCAATAGGATATACACACTAATCCAACAGACTAGAAAAACAAACCTTGAAACCTTTGATTTTTTTTACTCTAAAAAATTCAGTATGTTTTTAAAATTGTTTTATGAATGTTAGAGACCATAGGCTGTTTTCTCCATCCCTTCTTACTCACTTCCCTGTTCTGTTTCTGTCTCTTTGTACACCATTAGAATTACCTGGCTATCAGTATTTTCCATTCTCCTACGCCACTGTTCTTTTACTGGTTCCACAATACTTCAAATGAAAAGCAACATATAACTGTGCAAATTGTGGCCACAGTAAATCTCTGAACAATATTCCCAGTGTAGGCCTCAAGAATGGGGCCCGGCGCGGTGGCGCAAAGCGGTTAAAGGTCCTCGCCTTGCACGCCCAGGATCCCATATGGGCGCCGGTTCTAATCCCGGCAGCCCCGCTTCCCTTCCAGCTCCCTGCCTGTGGCCTGGGAAAGCAGTGGAGGACAGCCCAAAGCTTTGGGAACCTGCACCCGCGTGGGAGACCCGGAAGAGGCTCCTGGCTTCGGATCGGCATAGTATCGGCCCGTTGCGGCTCACTTGGGTAGTGAATCATCGGACGGAAGATCTTCCTCTCTGTCTCTCCTCTCTGTATATCCGCCTTTCCAATGAAAAAATAATAAAAATAAAATCTTAAAAAAAAAAAAAAGAATGCCTAGCAATCTGTTAGTTTTCCCAATCTAGCTTTCTTTCAATTTCCATAGTGATTGTTTCACAATTAATCATGACTACAATTTCCAACATTCCCAGCTACACTATTGTTGTACTAGAAAGATATTGCTCAAATTATATCTTCTGGCTATTAGTGTTAAATTCTCTTACTTTCTATTCTTTCCATTGCCGCTTTGTTTATTCTTTGTTCTGTCCTTGGACATTATAACAAATTCAAATTACTCCTGTTACACATTAAGCCCTCCTCCAATCTCCTTTCTCTGCTTTTTCTTCTCTTTGAAAAAAGAACTACAGGAAAGAGAGGAGACATGGTTATCCTCTTTAACTCCCATTTACTACTCAATTAACAGCAACCATGTGTTCATGAACGAACTTTGGTCACTAATGTTTACTTTTAAGCATCTTTCACTGCTTACCAGCATCTTTTGACTCAGCTAAACACACACCTATATCTAAATATTCAGTTTAAATCTTTGTTATTATCTGAGAAACTCCTCCATTCAACTCCTCAGTTTCAACAAAAACACTTTGCTTCTTGAATGTGTCAAACTGAACACGTAGTTAGGAGCCAGAGTTTCAAATTAAACCAAGATTTTCAATGATAAATGTGCATGTCTTTATTATTATTATTATTAGGAAGACAGACATACAGAGAAGAGACAGAGTGGGTGATCTTTTGTTCGTTGATTCACTCCCCAAGCAGATACAATGGCTGAAGCTGCACCAATCCAAAGCCAGGAGCCAGTACCTCCTCTGGGTCTCCCACACGAGTGCAGAATCCCAAGCCTTTGGGCCATCCTAAACTGCTTTCCCAGGCCACAAGCAGAGAGCTGGATTGGAAGCGGGGCTGCCGGATGGGAAGCAGGGGTCCAGGGATTAGAACCAGTGTCTATATGGGATCCCTGTGCCTGCAAGGTGAGGACTTTCCAGGCCTTGAATATGTATGTATTAATTACCAAATTAATGCATGTTTTATGAGCCATTCCTGTTCTTACTATCTGCCTAAAGGACTACTAAAGTGATGCAACAATTACATGTCTTAAATATCTTTCTAATCTATTTGCAAATGGTTGTCAAAAAATCTGAAGAAAATGTGTATTAATTAAAAAGAAGTAGGCATGGATTTCAAAATCTTTATATCAAAATAAACTTACATTTTAATTCTGTACTCCATGAACATTTGAAATTACCCTTGCATTTCTTTTTATTCCCTATCTTTACACAGACTGGTTAGCTTAGCCGGACTGCTGCAGAGCTCTGAAATCAGCTTTCCAGCTTCACTCTTATGCTTTCCCCAATCCATATGCTTCACAGCAACTAGAAGGAACTTTCTAAAATCCACACTTTAACACATTTCTGTTCTCTTGCCACCCAACCTTATTACACTTGATGCCTTCAGGTGAACCCCAATGTGTTTCAAATAATTTCTAAATGCCTAACACAGCTCACAGAGTCCTCCATGACTGAACCTCTGCTTGCTAAACTTTCATTTTCTTGAACAGGCCACTGCTACTCTTCCTAAAGTTATTGGCCTACGTGTATTGTTTCCTGAAACAATCTTTCCATCTACTACTTTCTTGGTTAGCTAACTATTTTCTATAAGGACCAAATTTCAATGTTTCAGTGTCTGGAAAAGCTTTCCTGAATTGCTCAATCTCTGGTAAAAACCAGAGGCAGAACAGTCAAATGCATCTCCTTCACATTCTCTAGGCTGCCTTTCGGTTAGGCTAGGGAATGAGATTTGTAATCAGTGACAAGGCTGGTCTTTTAAAACGTCCAGTAGGATCCTCAGAGTTCTCTTTTTTCTTTGCAACCGAAAAAGCCACATGCATTTATAAGCTGGAGCAAAGTCACCTAAAACAAACTGGATTTTGCTTAATTTCTGGGTTAGGTGGTTACCACAAATAGTCTAGCCTACACTTGCTAATAATAACATAAGGCTTCACCTACCCATTGCCACAGGATTCTCTTATTACATAGCACAATTGCCTGTTCCTGTCTTCCCTGCAGGACTTGAAGCACACTATGAATTCCTAAATTCTGTGTCTCTAAGGCTCACTGCTGCGTTCCTAGACTATAGCTAAGTGAGCAAAACAGAAGCTACTCAGAAGATATATTTGCTGCATGAATGAATGGTCCATTATAATCTACACTGTTTAGACCAGAGTTAACACTACTTTAAACTTGTAACTATTACTACACACCAGATAATCTTACTGATAGTCTTATGTTTTCACATTTAGCTAAAAGTAGCCACGAATTTTTACATTTTTAAAAATTTTATGACATATTTCATTAATACTGAGTATATAACATTCCTTTATATATAAATCTCTTTATACCCAATATTTTCTGTTCTTGCACATTAGGTTAGCTTCTTTCAAAAATCTATTTAAATGCAAGATTGTTTCTATCCCTGATAAGCTTCTTTAAAATAATTATTACATGTAGCTTAAGGGTTTCATCTTGTTTGTATTCTAATGTTTCCTAGAATCCTTGAATTTTGCTTTAATATTCTTAAATCTCAATGGTATGCCTTGATAGATACTGTGAAATAAGTGCCAATAATAGCTATTGATTAAATTTTAATAAAGGTATCAATTTCAAAGCAAACTGTACTTCTGGATATTATGTTAATTAGACCATTGAACCCCCAAATAAAACACAAATGTACAATTAAGAGGAACAAAATGAAAATGACATATTCTAGTGTTTAATAATTCTCTCTTAACACTGCAAAGATAACTGAGGCTGTGATTCACAGAACAAAGAAAACACACAATGTAACACAGCTTAGTTTCAGGAAAAGGAGGCTGAAGTTCTGGACATGTTTCAGGAGAAGGAGGCTGAAGTTCTGGCTCAGTACTGCACAGCCTTCAAGTATATTGTTCAGTATTTTCTTATGTGCATAATGGTTTTTAACATGGAACTGTGAAATTTATTTTTATTAGGCTGAGAAAGAGAGAAAGCAAGAGAGGAGAGGGAAAAAAAAGAGAGAGACATTCATTCTCCGTAGTGAATGGTAAGGACGAAGGTACTTGAGCCATCACCGAATATATGTCACACATTTTTTTTTTAACTTTTGAAATGAGAGATGCCATTTTCTAAAGCAAGAGTTTTGAACTTCGCATCACTGACATTTTGAACTAAATGATCTTTGCTGTAATGGGTACAATGTTTAGTGTCATGCATTTAAGCTGTTTAATGGCATTATGAACTCCACACACCAGATGCCAGCAGCAATGTCCTGACTACCTCAAGCCTGGTCAGTCAAATCTGCCCCGAGGCAATCACTCTCACTGGAGAACTTATACTTTAAGACAGGGAACTACAATACAGTATAATTCTACAGCTTTGTGATTTTATAAATTATCCCCCAACTTCTTTCCAGAATGCCTAACAAATTACCAGGTTACATGCTTATACTTTGTCTGTATCACTTCCTTTTCCTTCTCTGATTTCTTGTAATTTACTCTTAAATGGTCAAAAGTATAGTAAAGAAAGAAAATGCAAAACTGCAAATGCTAAACTGATTATACAAAGTCACCTCATTTGCCCTTGTCTAATTAAAAATGGGTAATATCATGCTTTTAACACTTAACAGTATTTGAATTAGTTTTTTTTCAAAATGAAATTAGCTTTCTTTTAAAAGTAAAAGGCTTTCTTATGTTTTCTTGTTGGATACATACCAATATTTGAGCTGAATTTACAGCTTAGAGATCCCATTTAATATTTAACATTCCAGCAGGGTTTCTTCCTTCCTTTTCTTTTCTTCCTTTCCTACCTTTTTTAACATCTGAATCTGATAAAGGTTTCAGCAAGGATTCGATAAAGAATAAAATTCACAGTATTGGAATTCGTTTTTAAAAAATGGGTATTGTAGGGCCCAGCTACAACCGCTCAAGTCTTCACCTTGCATGTGCCAGGATCCTAAATGGGTGCTGGTTCCTATTTCAGCTGCTCCTCTTCCCTCCAGCTCTCTATTTGAGGCCTGGAAAAGCAGTAGAGGACAGGCCAAAGCCTTTGGACTCAGCGCTGGCTCCTGGCTTTGGATTGGCTCAGCTCTTGCCATTGTGGTCACTTGAGGAGTGAACCAGCAGATGGAATATCTTTGTCTCTCGTTCTCTCTGTAAATCTTTCCAATGAAAAATAAAATAAATATTTTTAAAAATGGGTATTGTGCAGATAAATACTGTTGATAAATTATATTATACACTTGCGAAATGTTGAATATAATAATTAACTGGTTCTACTTTTCATGAGAGAGGAATTAGTTTGAGTATAAATTCCTCAGAATACTTCTTGTGTTACTAAAGACCTTGAATAATATGAAAGCTTAGTGTACTTTTTACTTAAACAGAATATGTAAGGGGATTAAATAAAGCAATCAATATAATAAGGCATGAAATGGTTAGCAACAAATCATTTTCTCAGCACTCAGATTTATAGTTTTATTCCCACAGCTTATAGCACAGACATAGCTTGTTTTGTGCCTTTTACCTAGGTGATTCTTTCTCACTTCTTCCAACTGATTATTGTGGCATCCGTTTCTATCTCAGTAGTTAGAATCAATTCACTTCTGCCTCATAAAATTCTCTGACATCAAATTAGATTCCACCTTCTCTATTTTGAAGATGAAACAGATGCTATAATTACACAATGGCTTTTCCCCAAGATTCCAGGGTGATATACTTTCAACTCCAGTTGTTTTATTTTGTGTTGTTTTGTAAATATGAGGAGAGCAAATATAATCAAATTTGAGTAATTGTCACAGGCACAAGGCATTTATATATGGAAAATTACTTAGCCATAATAAAAATAAGCAGCACCATGTTTTCTTTCTGAGATAAAGACCTTAATAAACTCAAATTTCCACTGAAAGATCAATTTTCACAATGCTGGAAAATCTACACAGAAGTAATGACTCAGAAGTCAACACTGCATTGACGAATTATTAAAATTAGCTTTTAATAGACAGACACTTAAAATATTATATTTCTTCAACAGCTATACTAACATAATATGCTTTATGTGCACTTGTTTAAGAATACTTTTACTACTGGTTGGTTAAAATTCTGAAAATTCTGTGAAGACAGATCTTCTAGCTAGACATATCAGAAGGAATTGGTGACATTTCTATGTAAGAATTGAAGCATGGAAAAGTAAGAGTCTATCAAATATTAATGCTGACAAAAGTCTTAGTATTTTATTTCAAGTTCAAAGCTTACAAGTGTATATGTTTTACAAAATGGAACTGAAACAGTTAATATAGATTTTTTTCTTTTTTTCTTTTTTAAAGATTTATTTTTATTATTTTTTATTGGAAAGGCGGATATACAGAGAGGAGAGACAGAGAGGAAGATCTTCCGTCCGATGATTCACTCCCCAAGTGAGCCGCAACGGCCGATACTATGCCGATCCGAAGCCAGGAGCCTCTTCCGGGTCTCCCACGCGGGTGCAGGGTCCCAAAGCCTTGGGCCGTCCTCCACTGCTTTCCCGGGCCACAGGCAGGGAGCTGGAAGGGAAGCGGGGCTGCCAGGATTAGAACCGGCGCCCATATGGGATCCCAGGCGTGCAAGGCGAGGACTTAACCACTTGTGCCACTGCGCTGGGCCCCAGTTAATATAGATTTTAAAAATTATAATATATGCCCTATGTCAGGTTTTCAGACGTTTTTGATTAACATCTGTGTTGAAGGAAAAGCCTCTTGGTACTACAAGGTGAAGAATACATTTTTTACAGAGTAGAAAAATACAACCAATGAATTTAAAAGGAACTGCTTGAATAACAGCAGAGCATAATGCATGGCCTTGACCGATGTGCTCTGTTAAATAAACATGTCAAATTACTGTGTTTTTAAAAAAGATTTATTATTTTATTTTTATTTGAAAGTCAGATATACAAAGAGGAGGAAAGACAGAGAGAAAGTTCTTCTGTCTGCTGATTCACTCTCCAAGTGGCCACAATGGCCAATCTGAAGACAGGAGCTCCTTCCTGGTATCCCATGTGGGTGCAGGGTCCCAAGGCTTTAGGCCATCCTGGACTGCTCTCCCACGCCACAAGCAGGGAGCTGGACGGGAAGCAGGGCCACAAGGACACAAACCAGTGCCCACATGGGATTCTGGTGCATGTAAGGTGAAGACGTTAGTCATTAGGCTACTACAATGGGCCTTTAAGAAAACTCAATTTTTAACAAAAAAAAAATTTGTTAATTCCCAATTAAGAGGGTTATGATTTAAAATAATAATTACCCAATGCAATAAATCCTCAAAATATTTTCCAGTTGATAGTAAACATGTCCCTGTGTTTCAAGTCATATTTCAAAAGCAAAATTAACTGACCAACTATAGTGTTATAAATGTTATGTTATGTTATGTTATAAATGTTATATCTTGATACTGTTTTAGAACTAAGATTCTTTACCTTACAAAGCAGAAACACCAGTAGTTAGTAAGAGCAAAGAGCTAACAAAAAAAATATACAAACATAGATTTAACTTTCAATTAATATAACTAGTGATAGAAACTTGTAATCCTGTTAGCAAGACTCATGTTCTGTGAGTGAGTTAGCAGATTTAAGGTTCAAAATTCCACACGATCTGCACGTGGATGATTTTGGACAAATGACAACCACTTTTTTTTCACATTCCCTCATTAGTTCATTGTTTATATAAGGTCATGTTTATACAGGGCAAGAAACATAATACCTAATAAATCTTTGTTATAATTACTAGTATGTCTTTTACAGAGGATAACCTATTGATTTTATTGGAAACACACCAAATTGTTTTGAAACTGTGCCAACATCATCAGTAAAAAGCTAACATTATTGTATTCCTTTTTTAGGTTATAAAAACACAATCAAATTTTGTAATAAAAGCTATTTTCTCCAGATAGCACATGCAGAATATCTGCTGCAAGTCTAATTGAGTTGTAGATACATAAAGCCAGCCCTTGATACGACAAAGTGACCCTCACAAGCCTCACCCACCTCTAATTCTAACACTTTAGGGAGTGCTGGAACACTGTACTGACTCAATATATATCTGTTGAATAACTGAATGATGAAGCTTGGGTCAACTGGATAAAGTACAGAGGGCAAGAAGATGAATAATGGGAGTTAGCATATCTTATATATGAAATAAGCCAGAATGAGATGCTGGTCTTTTGGGAAAATGGCAAAGACCTGGCAAGTTCAACAAGTTTTCAGAGCCAAAATGACTGAAAGATCTTGGAGAAAGTTTGGTGGGAAAATGACTGTGTTCAAGAAAACAGAGTATGTCATAGAAAACTATTAATGATAAGAATTGGAAATTTTAAGGAACGGAAAGACCCTGTTGTATTAAAATGGTTCTAGAGAGAGCAGAATCAGGCTAAAATCAGACAGGTAGGAGGCAAAAGGAAAAAGTTCAGCATTCCCATCATCTAAAGGATCCGCAAGAAATGGGCCTCTGGTTTTGCACATGAAACAGTTTCTCAAAGAGAAAAAGTTATAGAGGGTGGCAGCAACCAAAAAGATGAGACTTCAGAATATACTGGAAAAGAATAATTCCAACAATTTTAAATGATTCCTAAAGAATCACAGTGAAGTGAACAGAAGGGAATTTGGTGACTGTGGGAAGCAAAAAATTACTTATCCATTAAAGTCACTTTCAAGATGAGTAGTGACTGCTGTTTGGTATCATTTCTATTCTAAGATATGCAGAATTTACTGCCCAGAGCAGGAGCTGCAATGCAGTATATTCTACATAGAAAAAAAAAAAAAAAAAAAGAAGAACTGAAGTCAAAGAAGGGTACATCCTCATGGGATTTAAGCAAGTTCAGGACCATCTGGGAAGCCACAAGAATGGGTTCCACCTTGTATTGTGCTGCAGTACATGGCAGCAGCCTGGGCAATGTGAGATACTCCTACTACTGCTCTGGCCTATGTTCTTTATATTCTCTCCTTTATCATCACAGCCAGAGTATTTTGTAATAAGTAATGGTGATATAGTTAATTAAGAAAGTTGGTTTTATGGTTTTTTTTTTTTTTTGGTTCCAACTTGTTTTCATGGTAGTTCAAAGAAAGTTTAATGCTTATAATAAGACTAAGGTTGCTTTCGTTTTATAGTCTAAGTCAACAGTGATAGTAGGAGAATGTAAGTAATTCACATTAGGAATAATTTCTACATTTATTATAAGGTGTTAATTGCCTATCTCCTTCATCTGTTTTTATTTGCTCATTCAACAGACACTTCCTAAGCTTTTGCTTCGTACCAAGAATTACCCTAAATACTAGGACACAATTTAAAAAGACATACAAGGTCACCCTTATAAAGTTTTTACTCAAGTGTTTGCTTCACAGAATGAGGAAGCTTGGAGAAGACAATAAACAAAACACGTGTAAACCCCTTTTTACCCAAAAAATTATTACACATTGATGGTGAAACCTGCCCGGTTCCCGATAGTTCTGAGTTGCCTATGATGCTGTCATACATTTCAAAGGAATTACATTCTTTGGGTACATGGATTATCTTTGTATTTTATATAAGTGCCTTTGAAATACTTCCTATAATTAGAAACAGAAAATGCTTTTCTGTATTTAATTGTAGCTCCCTATGCTAAAATAAACGTATTTTTCTCATCAACAGTCAAAAGCATATTATTGAAAATCCAAAATCTGTAAGAAAAGCATGCCCTAATCTAGTACCTTTTTGAAGCAATTTAGCATTCCTACATATTTCCTTCTAATATTTTTAGATGTTTATACAATTGCAAATTCATGCAGTCACAATAATAAAACTGATTTTAATAAAAATTTTAGTATATTTCAGCTCATTGTAAGCATTTTTTCATTACTTCAAAATTTTATTTTTAAATTTTGGATTCAGACCAGGAGCCAGTAGCTCTTGCAGATCTCCCATGTGGGTGCAGAGTCCCAAGGCTCTGGGCCATCCTAGGCTGCTTTTCCATTCCACAAGCAGGGAATTCAATGGGAAGTGAAGCAGCCAGGTCATGAACTGGCACCCATACAGGATCCCAGTGGTTGTAGGTGAAGGTTATTTATGAGTTTGACCCAAATGATTAAAATATGTGCTACTAGTTAAAATTAAATAATGTAAAATGTCTTTTCACCTTGTAAGGCAATAGGAAGAGATAAAATATGCAATATACTTTAAGTTCTCATATGTCTGCAAAGAAAAGGAAAATATCTAAATTTATTTCTATATAGTTAATAAAGAGAAGAATGTTTTAAAAAAATTTGATTCAGAAACTAGGAATACAGCAGGGACAAGTATTTTCCTTTTGCCAGGTCATTTACTTCATCTTTCCCTTTTTTAAAGATCTATTTATTTTTATTAGAAAGTCAGATCCACAGAAAGAAGGGATACAGAGAGAAAGATCCTCCATCTGCTGATTCACAAGTGTCCACAATGGCCCGACCTGAGCTGATCTGAGGCTAGAAGTTAGAAGCCTCCTCCTGGTATCCCAAATGGGTGCAGGGTCCCAAGGATTTGGTCTGTCCTCTACTGCTTTCTCAGGCCACAAGCAGGGAGCTTGACAGGAAGCGGAGCATCAAGGATTAGAACCAGCACCCATATGGAATCCTAGTGTACGCAAGCCAGGCTACCACCAAGGCTACCACCAAGGCTACCACGTTGGGCTCCTTTTACTTATTTTCTAAAAAGGTCTATTTGTTTATTTGAAAATCAGAGTGAACAAGGGAGGTAGAGAATGAGGGAAAGATAGAGGGAAAGGAAGAGAGAAATATATTACAAATTAGTTCACTGCCACAAAGCTGGGCCAGATTGAGTTCATGAGTCAAGAACTCAATGCCGATCTCCCACATGAGATGTCACTTGAGACATCATCCACTCCCTTTCCAGGCACATGAACAGAGGCCAGATCAGAAGCCAAGCACCTGGTTCCCAGAAATGTAACAGAGTAGGTTAAAGTGATGCTTGAATCTTATATGGGTGCTAGCTTAGGCCAAATTCCTCCACTTCTGATCCAACTCCCTACTAATGTGCCCGGAAAAGCAGGAGTGGGGATGGCCCAAGTGCTTGGGTCCCTGCACCCACTTAGTAGACCTGGATGAAACTCCAAGCACCCACTTCCTGCTTAGCTCAGCCCTGATTACAGCCATCTGGAGAGTGAACCAGCAGGTGGAAGTTTTCTTTCTCTCTCAGCGTATGTGTGTGTCTGTGTATGTGCACGTGTGTGTCCCTCTCTGTGCAACTCTCTCAAATAAAATAAATAAATCTTAAGAATGAAAGAAAAAAGGAAAGGAAGACAAGAAAGAAAGGAGGAACAAGCGAGCCAGGCAACTGAAAATGTTTAATGAGATTTGGGGACACTGATGCAGAAAGTGGTACGCTAACCTGCAAAACTACAAAGCCTTCTTCTTCTTTGGCTCATTTAAAACAAGAATGGGAGGAAATAATCTATTTTAAGTTTATCAAGTCTCTAAATTGGACTTGATGTTAGGTTTGAAATTTGACACCACATTTTGAAATAAATATTATAAACAGCAAACGATTGCATTCATAATACCTCAAATTTATGCTCCAGGTTTATTGTTGCATAAGATTAATGGTAAAATTTTTGAGATTTGTTTTTTGTTAAACATTTAACTTGCATCTAGTATGATGCTAGGTTCCAAAAATATAAATCAAGTCCAGAAAACTAAAGGAATTGGAGTGGTGCTGTGGCATAGCAGGTAAAGCAGATGCCTGTAACACCAGCATCTCATATGGGTACTCATTTGAGTCCCAGATGCTGCTCTTTGATTCAGCTTCCTACTAATGGTGTAAAAAAAGCAGTGGAAGATGGCCCAATGCTTGAGTCCATGTCACTCCTGTGGGAGCACTGCTTGAAGCTCTAGGCTCCAGGATTCAACCTCACCCAGCACTGTCCACTGTGGCCAAAACTGCATGGAAGATCTCTGCCTTTCTATGTAGCTCTTTTAAAAATAAATTTTAAAAACTTTTTTTAAAAAAAGAAAATTAAACAATAACATTAATTAAAGAAAAGAATATGTATTCAAGCTAAATGCCTGCTTCTCTTTCAATTCATTATTCTTGGATCACCTTTTGAACTTATCTGAAACCAGCTGTGGGCAGGACACTACAAAATACACTGAAACTTACAGATACTGTTTTTGTTGAAATATTATGACCTTAATACATCCCTTGGTTTGTGAGCTGGAAAAAGTTCTGTTGGCCTACAGTTTGCTTATAATTCTATTATGTGGAAATTTGCCTGTCATAACTGATGGGAAAATAAACCACCTGCCCCCAATTCCAGGCAACCAGATACCACTTGAACTTAATCCTAAACATCCTTTAAACAATAATTTTTTTGCGGGGGGGGGGGGGAGGAGGGCTTCTTTGGATTTTGTTTTAGTGGCAATAATTCCAAAAAGTTCACTAACTTATGCAATGGCTTTATCTGATAAAATATTACCAATTAATCCAACAGAGTTTACTAACTGGCTCTAGGAGTTTGGACCCCAAGGAAAATGAGAGAAAGGCAAGTTTTAAGCAGAATGAGAACAAATGAACTAAGACTGGGATGCAGAGTGTGGGCAAGAACCGCCTCTCTGCTTCAGACATACAGAATGTCATTTTTTCTGTATATGCCCCTAGTCAGGATTCTAAGAAGCTTCCCTCTGTCTTCTTCATATTATCAAAACTGATTATACTTCCCTAAATACAAAAAATATCTTCAGAGACTTGTGATTGCTGCTAACATTGCAATCATCTAAAGTATCTGAATATTACCGACTGATATAAGACCAGATTGGATGGGGCTAGGTCAGACCTAATTCTTATGATACTGTCAGTTCAAAGGCAGTGGCTTTAACACTGGATGATCAAGTTGAAGTACTTATAATTCTTCTAAGACCCTAGGACAGCATTTCCCAAATTAGAACTAGCTTAGGTGTTAGTGAATAATTTCAGATTTTTGATCATTTCAATTTTGCTTTAAAAGATGGACTCCCAATTAAACTGTTAAAGATATCTTGACAACAGGATGCTGGACTTTGGCACTGTTCATACTTACAATGTCAAGATACTCATAAACAACAGAAAGATGGATTTATGATTGTTTATTAAGGACTATAATATCGAAATAATATAGGGGAAATCAATGGTGGAAGAGGAGGGGAGAGAGGAAATCCCAGAGCCTATGCTATAGTATCATAAAATAAATAATTTTTTTTTTAAAAAGCTTTAAACATGTTTAAACATGTTTCAATGGGCAGGCAAAAGGAATATAGAAACATTATAAAATCACATTACGAAGATCCCTAACATAAGAGATATGAATCAACAACATTAAGCATTCTCCTGTAAATGTGTCTTGCAAAATTTTGGTATGGGGTCATTTGTTCCAATCTATGTGGTTGGTATTCGCTCCCATGAACAATGAAAATATTAGTAAAATGACTTGATAAAATATTCTTTTGTGACATCAAATTTTCCAAACTAAGATTATTGGCTAGCCAAAATTACTCCATGTTTACAACACCCAGTTAAATTTATAATCAGCATAGGCAAAAAGAAGGTCACAATTACCACTAAAAATATTATTAATACAGACATCAGAGATCTGAAAGGCTAACTTAAATATTACAAGTATCAGTGGAAAGTTGTATTTACACTCATCTCTTTTAACTACTGTAGAAAATATAGTCAGTCATACGACTTTGTCAAACAATGGCATATATGCAGTACGACTGTTCATTTTACCAAAGTTAACAATAAGGCAACTATGCCAGGACAAGGAAATTGTAAATGATCCCAGAATTATATATCATTGTAATCAAAATCCACAGGAAACAGATTATACATAATCCACAATAAACTTTGGAACATTTGCTATGCACAGAGCAATCCACTATGCTCCAAACAGTGATAATTAATGTGACAATTTGATATACAGGTAAATAAGCCTTGACATGTTACTTAGGACATCAGGTGTAAAAAGGTCAGAGTGGAGTTAAACTTAATAGCATCACAAATCCAAGGCCATGATTGTCATCCTGTTATAATCTGTCTAGAATTCAGAATTCACCTGGAAAACTACCCTTGTTCACTGATTAAAAAACACGCTAATGCTTCCAACAGTTAAAAAGTGACAGTTCAGGTTTAAAGCTAAAGATCTGAAAAAGGATTCTTCTCAAATCTTTAAAAATCTAGTTTCTTTCAAGCAACTGAAACAGACAGATGATCTTGACCAAGATTAGAAAGCAAGTCTACAAGACAGCAGATAACCTTGACGGAGGTAGGAATTCTGCAGACTGATGTTAAACAGATATTTTGAGAACTGACAATCTACATTCTGAAAAAAAAAAAAAAACTTGATCTCAAAATTCATGTGGAATCTAGCAGTCATTTAATACATGCCTCTCGAAAGTGGAGATCTAACTAAACAGATTTTGATGGACCACATAAGCTCATGAAATCTTCTCTCATTAGTCACCGTATTTTTCAATTATAAAAGTGACATATTTTGCTGACATTTCCTTTACATTGCTTTGGAACAAAATAGGCTTGTTTATCATTTAATATGTGTAAATGCTTCTTAGGGATCTGATCATCTCCTAACTACCTATCAAATCCAACAAGCACTCCATGATGCCAAGGTAAAAACAAAACACCCAGTAAAACAAGACAACACAGTGTCAATGAGATTGCAATTCTAATAATACAAGAAAAGATGCATATTTCCTTAAAAATGTAGTATTAGACTGAACACAAGATACACTATTGAGAGCGTGGAACAATGTTGTATGTTTTAACTTGTAATCAACTTTATGAATATTAAATACATATAGTATTAGAAGCAATAGTGAACTTCTTAAAGGGTTAGATGGTAAATATTTTAAGCTGTTTAGGTCACGGACAGTTTTTGTTGTATGTTATTTTTTTGTTCATTTCTCATCACAACTTCTAAAAAATTTAAGGCAGTTAGCTCCAGGGTCAAAAAAAAAAAAAAGTCTGTGTGCCGTATTTGGCATGCAAGAGTTTGCCAATTCAGTATACACACAAAATCGTGACTTTTGCCCCTACTACATTGTGAAAATGTAAAGATGAAAGATGAAATGTTTTATTCACTTTAAAGATTGTACTGACTACTACAGTAACATATAAAAAAGCTACTCAATAAGTGATAAGCAATTAATGCATCTAATAGTACTCACTACCAAATTATTACTTGGTACATTAGTACAACTATGAGTGTTAATTATCATATCAACAGGTATCTGGAGACTGACTTCCCAACTCCCTGTGGTTATTAGTGTTTCCTTGGTTTGGAATGTGTAATTGCAGATCTGGGACCTCCCAAGGTTCATCGGTTTCTTTCTTTTCCTGCATGGTGATGAGTAAGGTTTGAAGTGCCAGCTGCTCCCTAAGGTCCTGAAGTGACTGTAGGGAGCAGCGATCCCCTGCTGGCCATGACTGACAAACAAAGGCAGCAACAAGTTAAACCTGCTGCCAACTACTGCTATCTTGTGGTTGTTTCTCACTACCTCATTACTTAGTCTATCCTGACTGATACATACTACTAATGATAACATCGTTGGTGAACACGTGACTTCATTTAGAACTACAACTGCTGTTAAAATAAAACCAAAAACAAAAACTGCCTTCAGTTTTCAAAGTAGATCCTATTGGTAATCCAGGATAAACTGCCAATAATAACTTGTTTTCTTTTTATAGTATTCATTTTTAGGTTTTTGTTTTATTATTAGCTTTTTACAGATTTAATACAACTCCTAGATACAATCTCCCCCCTCATCCCTTTATGGTTGAACAATTGTAGACTTTCTCTAAATTGAACCATTCATGTTTGAAACATTTCACTGTGTTTATTGAAGTGTTTTTTAAAAGGATATATATGTTTTTATTTGAAAGTAAAGAAGACACAGAGAAACTGAGAGGTCCTCTATTCACTGGTTTGGCTCCCAAATGATTCCAATGGCCAGAGCTTAGCGAATTCAATCTGAAACCAGGAGTTTCAGAATAAGTGTCAGGAAATAGTGGACAAGAATCTTGCTTCAAACAGTAATTCCATTTGTAAGTTAGCCTCGCATTACAAAAAAAAAAAAAAAAAAAAAAGGAAAACAAACCTGGTTGAAAGTCTTATTTTATCTCAAGATGTGTGTGATAGCCTTTCCATCTTTGGTCACATCCAGGCATATAAGCCCCCCTTCTATGGTCATCAACAGTCTTCCTCTGTTTCCTTAACTCTATGTGGGCTGCCTTCCCTAGGATCAATCTCTGCCCAGAAAAACTTTCTACTGCATCTCTATTACTGTTCCTACAATTACGAATTCCTGGTTGATAACCCCCTATACCTTACTGTCTTCACAAAATGCTACCTCTAAAGATCTCTTCAATAGAAACACAGAGGACAGGTTTCACTGGTGGCACTCTCTAGAGAAACTTTGTTCCCCCAAGTTCCAAACAGAATCTAAAGAAGAAGAGATCTAAAGAAGAAGAAGATTCCAAATCACTAGTGTCATATCCTCACATGAAAGGCACATTCTTTGGAAACTGACTACTTTCTTTTTTGGATCCACAGCTCCTTATCTAAGGAAACAGGGACAGGCTTTTGGCATGGCAGTCAAGGTGCTGCTTGAAGGCCTGCATCCCACCCCTGTGTGCCTGGGTTTTGAGTTCTGGCTCAGCTTCCCATTTAGATACCAGATCCCAGCAGGCAGCAAGTGATGCCTCAGATAGTTATGTCCCTACAACTCACAGAAAGCACCCAGTAGTTTTGTGCCCCTGGCTTTGGCATCATATATCTCTGGCAACTGTGGCATCTGGGCAGAGGACCACTTACAGGAAGATTTCTTTGCACTCTCACTGACTTCCACGAAAATGAAAATATGTACAAAAAGGAACAGTATTCCCTGTAAACCTACTTAGCCAGAATGCTCACTTAAGTTTCTTTTCCCTCATTGATGATATTACAATCCAACAAAGAGAAGCTAAGTGATATAGAATTTTATGAAGATAAGAAAGCATCCAAGGATTTAAAATAAAATAAAGATAAATTATAAATTTGAAAAGTTTTTCTAACACTGAGACAGTTCCTGAAAATAAACAGATAAAACAGTGATACTGAAGAAGTTAACAACTCAAGATTAATGGGGAGGGACCAAGAGATGGCTAGATTAAATAATGCTCCACCTATGAGGGTTGGAAACTCACATGGGTGACACTTACAGTTGCCACCTTTTGTCCCCAGAAAACAGTAGAGGACAGCTCAAAGCCTTGTGATCCTGCACCTGCGTGGGAGGACTAGAAGAAGCTCCTGGCTCCTGGCTTCCAATCAGCTCAGCTCCAACCACTGTGGCCATTTAGGGAGTGAACCAGTAGATGGAAGATCTTTCTGTCTCTTCTTTCCGGAAATCTTCCTTTCCAATAAAAATAAACTTTGAAAAACAGATTACTAAGTAAAGGGCAGAAATTTTAAACAGAGAGAAATGGTAAAAAAAAAAAAAAAATGTTCTTTGCAGTGATTTAGTACTGTTAAAATAATACAAAACTTTTGTTTTTTTTTAACTAGAAAAAAATCACAATTACTCAATCTAAAAAAATTCATAGACAGAAACAAAAAGATTGTACGGAATATAGTAAGTCAAAGAATATGATGTTCAGTGGTGCATTAAGTCTATGCTTACAAAGTGAACTGAAATCATGGCTTTGTAATAACTGAAGGAAAGAAGGGAAGGATGCAGGGGCATTGATGGGGAGAACACAGTTATCTTCTTAGAATTACACCTTTGCAATACATGAAATCTTCATATTTAGAACAAGTGAAAAAAAAGTTTGTTTTATGAAAACAGAAACATGCTATTTTATGCTATTTTCATCTGCTGTTTTATAAATGTAACATTTCCATTACAGCAATGTGTTTCTACATAACACAGCATTTAATAGCATTTAATCCATACAGTCTAGGTCAGACAGCATAGATCCAGGATCGAGCTCTTCTTTTTGATATCTATGTGACAATTTTTTTTTCATGTAAACCATTTCTAAAATCAGGATGAGTAAGAATAGTGTCTATCTTGCAGAACTTTAAGGAAAATTCACTGAGGGACAACATGTTACTGCCTTAGAATATTATCTAGCATATGTATTCTGCTCAACAAACAGTAATAATTTTTACTTCTATATTCATAGAAACCATTTGGCTACACAGTGTGTCATTATAAGGAATTCCTATACATATTTAGATATTTCCCTATTGATGCACATATACAAGGTTTCCACTCAAGCAATGCCTTTAACTGTGAGAGCAAGAAGGAAGAGTGGTTAGAAAGCTGTTTACAGTTTTAATTCGATTCATGAAAGCCAGCTATGACACTGAATTTTAAGACGGACTTCAGAATCATTTTATGTGTCTATCCCTTAACTCCAAGTTTCATAAGCAGTTGGACTCATACATTACCAACCCTCTTGGCCTTTGTAAAACTGTAAGTAAAATTAAGACAACAGTGATTTTTTTTTTAATATTTATTTATTTTTATTGGAATGGCAGATATACAGAGAGGAGGAGATACAGAGAGGAAGATGTTCCATCCGATGGTTCACTTGCCAAGTGATCACAACGGCTGGTGCTGAGTCAACCTGAAGCCAGGAGCCAGGAGCTCTTTCCGGGTCTTGCATGTGGGTGCAGGGTCCCAAGGCTTTGGGCCGTCCTCGACTGCTTTCCCAGGCCACAAGCAGGGAGCTGGATGGGAAGCGGGGCTGCTGGGATTAGAACCGGTGCCCATATGGGATCCCGGTGCGTGCAAGGCAAGGACCTTAACAACTATGCTATCATTCCGGGCCCTTTTTTTCTCTTCTATACTGACTTCATCAGCACAGGGGTCTTGATCTGATGATTTTCTTGGCACACAGAAAACAGAAAATCATGATTGAGAATCTCCCATTTCCAAGAAGGGGAGACTATTTACCTTAAGTCAGGGAGGAGGACAAGGAAATATTTCTAGGAAGAATGCAGCAGGTTCTGTAGCAGGGGCCTAGCCCACTGGGTTTGCAAAGAAGCCTAGATGATATTCACTCAAAGTGTTCCTTACTATATGTTATCATTTTTTAAAAAACGGTACACTTTATACCTACACAGCATACTCCAGAACACTGAAACAAACAAAAAACAAATCTAAGACCCTTGACATTTTTGTTGTTAACTACATCTTAGTGTGAGAGATTAACATTTACCACTGTTGAAAGAAAATAATACTCCCATTAAAAATCAATGGATGTAGTTTTAAAGGCACAGAAAAAATTTGAATAATAAAATGTAAGTCCACAAATTTTATGCATTCATAATAAAAGGGTTTTGTACAGAAAAAAAGGTGAGTCAAGGAATTCAAATATATTTTAAATATCTGACTCCTGATAAAACAGGAATTTATTTAGCATATAAAAGCATATTATCCTAATGAATGACACACTGCGGGGTAGTAAAATTCACTAAATTTATTTTAAGCTATTAAAGATTTACTTTTCCTGTGCAGTTGTTACATAATTGTATAAGTTTATGCAGGTCAATTATCAAAATACATTTCTTATGTAAATTTCAATTAATGTCAAGACACTATCTATTACAAAAAATGCTATTATTATCATATTTGTTATTATTAGCAGCAGAGACCCTATCTTCAAATTATAATATTAAATTCTCTCAGTAAATAAATACTAGTATATTAAAGCTTATAGGCACATGACTATTTAGCTACAATGTGTTTCCCCTAGACGCTAAGAATGCCAAACCATCTAAGACTTTTTTTAAAAAAGCATAATGCCAGAGGGGACTTTGGGGAATCGGAAGAGCAACGAAAGTGTGGATTCTTCTTGGAACTGTACTATGGAATGCCTAAAATTTTTCTTCATATTAAAACAATCAAAAATATATAATATCCAATGACCTGCTAAAATTTTACCTAATTATATTTCAAATTTGGTTTTGCAACTCCTTAGAAAAAATTTTAAAATACTACAGTTACATTAAGCGTTAAAATATATAATGTAATTTTAAATACATTTTCAACTACAAATGGAACCATCCAATACACCATCCTCTATTAAACACTTTAAAGATAAAACAGTCAAATTATCTCTTTAAAAATATTTTTAAAACGGAATGCATTTTAAAAAAAGAAGGTAGTCCAAGAACTCAGGAGGGAACTGTGTAGTGCTTAAGTGTCTGAAGAATATACACTTTTAACAATCTGGATCCTCCATCAGGTAAAGATACTGGGCCTCTTGGCTATAATACTGTTAGGAAATGAAATTAATCTGAGCCCCCAAATTATTATTTAAATATCGCAAAAACACTAAAGAAGTTATCAGTCTGTGTAACCCTCAACAGGATGTTTCCTGATCTCCCCAAATGAGTTAAAGGATAATACTTGTATCATTGCATCACAAGGTGATTTAATGAGAATACAAACTGACTCAGCATGAGTATGAACAGTGCTCACACTACTGAAAATTAATCTGCCATATGACCTTATCCCACTCCTTGGAATATAAACATGCATATGAGGCACCCTATATTTATTGCAATGTAATCCTCAGTAGTGAAGACAGGCAAACAACCCAGATGCCTGTTCAAAAAATGAATGGATAGAGAAACTGTGGTACATCTTTCCAATGAATACTACCTAACCACTAAAAAGAATGAAATTCTACCCCTTTATGCTCAGTTCTAAAAGGACAAATGCCATATATTCTCTCAGATATCCTTCATGCAAAATACAGAAGAGACAGATGTATATGTACATGGGTGCAGGGTCCGAAGGCTTTGAGTCATCTTCGACAGCTTTCCTAGGCACAAGCAGGGAGCTGGATGGGAAGCAGGGCCTCTGGGATTAGAACTGGCACCCATATGGGATCCAGGCAAGCAAGGCAAGGACTTTATCCACTAGGCTACCGCACTGGGCCCCTTAAGTAATTTTCTTCTAACATGATTTTAAAAAAAAAAGCTAGCTAATTTGCCTAAAGATTTTTTAGTTTATTTTTAAGAGACCCTCATAATGATTTATGATTTCACAACTGTGGTGATATATTAGAAAAAGCTGCTGGGGTCCATTATGTGGGTATGTAAGACATGAAGGTGTGAAGAGTTCCATTGCAGGCAGGGTCACAAGCGATTTCCTGCTGCACGGCAGGGCCCGATAGATGCCTCTGCATCCACCTGAAGGCAGTTCCACATCCCTAAGCATGGATACCCAGACAACCCGGCTGGGATTTCTATAATCTATTTAGCCATTGTCTGCCTCTGAGGAGTTGGTTTTTACTATGAATGTGAGCTTGAAAGTTCATGTTGCTGATATTATTTTAGCTAAAGGGCCTTTTATTATTGCTGTCCCATGGACCTTATGCTAATCAAGGGTGTTAAGTACCCAGGTGTAGTGGGAATCTATTCCTCCCTCTTTACTTGATCTTTAACTCCCTCCTTCTGTGATACATTTCCTTCCTTAACTGATTCAAGATTAAGTTATAAGATGAGGATTATAGTAGGAATGTGTTACTGATTGATATGCACCATCTACTGAAAACTTCCTGACCACAAGGTCAGGATGGATAACATCCTGTTTTAAGGTGAAACAAATGGAAGAATTATCCTTGGAAACACCTACTTGATGATGATGTAAAAAGTCGGAGCCAGAGTTTGACTGCTTCTGTATAAATAAAGCAGACAGCCTTCTCGTATTGTCCATTATGATCCTGGAATTGTAGTGGTTCATTTCGTTCCTCTTTGTGCCTCATCCACGCACCCTTCTCGAGTTCCAAACGCAACTGGAGCTGGACTCTGGCAATTAGGATTTTGTTGAATAATGTATTATATTAACTACTTCAAATCATTCAATTGTATATTACATGGACATCAGAGTATAAATACAGATATACACTGTGTATATCTGAGTATTATTATTTTACAGAGGCATTACTGGCTTAGCAACCTTAGCCTTCAGAACAGAGTGCATTGTTAATGGGCACAAGGGCTTCAGAGAGTGCTACACCCCCTTTTCTTTTGATCTCACTCATTATTTTAGTATTTAACTGATAAAGACACTGAAAAGATGAGGAAAAACTGGTTTTGCAGTGCTTTGTATAAACAGAAAGCTGTGTAATTTAGTTGCTTACAGTTCCTTAAAAGCAAGTACTGTGACACGGCGCTAAACACAGTAACGCACGGCAAGATGACATTTATATAAATGGTAAAGGCAGAACAAGCACTGGCTACGTAATCTCTTACTCTGAGACCTTAAGCAAGCATCTTGCATTAAGAAAACACAACTAAATGCCAACAATAACGCACTGGTCAAATTATGTTATTCCATTTTGTAGAACTCTATTCTGTATTTTAAAATTATGTTGATAAATATGCATTGATGGGGAAATATATTCATGATGTATCAAGGTAAAGAACTGCATAACACTATGCACATTGAAATTCCATTTAAAAATGGGATAAATCTTTGTACTAACATGTTTTTCATTTCTCCTCTCCCCTCTTATTTTTTCTATTTTTACATGCCTAGAGCAATAAGAGGTCTAGAATGAAAATCATGCATGCTAACAGGGAGTATTTCTAATAATATTAAATAATCATTTCTAATAATGTAATTGTTATTTTTTAATTTTTCTTTCATTATTCTCTATATTATAACCTTTCAGGAGAGAATAGTGTATCTACACTACACAAATGCAAAATTTACATGAATGAATTTAGCACTGTTGAAAACCTAACTTTTGGTTTAAGTTCTTTTTTCCAATTACCAAAAAATTATTATGTATTCTCTCACCTATACACATCCCATCAGTTAAAATCATAAATTATAAATACATATAAAGTAATAATACAAGAATAACTCTACTAGTGAAATTAAATAACCCATAAGCATGACACAAAGACAAGCAATATAGCAAAAAAATGAAATACAGCTCCCACAAAATGCTCATTAGTTAGTAACTAGTCATTTCATTTCTTAAAACAAACAGAAGGAAAACAAAAAGAAACTACAAACATGTGATTAGGAGAAATATTTCATGAGTGAAATATTACATTCCACAGCCACATAAAACTTTCTTCAACAGAAGATTATGCTAGAAACATTTTTCCTACAACCATACCATAGAAAGAACTCTTAGGACTAAACGGATATGGGTTCTGTGATCACAAATACTATCACTGCATAATGCCTACTTCAAGGTATTAGCTTTGGTATTTTGGATACCATCCCCTTTGTCAGATCCAGAAACCAACGGCAGCCAATTTGCCATGACCACTAAGGAGTCTTTCTAGGTTTAACTGAACATGCAATTTCATAAGGGCAACCATAGGTCTATCTGGGCACCCATCTAACCAGAGGTAACAGGCTAAGAATGAAGACGTGCAAACAGGACACCGTTGGGTATCTCTCTTCTGCATCAGTCTCTGAGGAAGTCTATGTAATGACTCAAAAATTCACCTGGGAGTGTTCTTTTTGTCCTTCTAGATCATGGCTTGGGTGCCACATATGATTCACATCTAGCAGATGAGGGTGCTGCACTAACTCAGGGACCTCATGCCCTGTCAGACCTAATATCTCTTGTAACAATTCCATAAGCAGGGCTTCCAGAAAACCTTCAAGGGACAGGTCCACTTATCAGTTATCATGTGTAGAGAAGCCCAAAGATATGGCTTCCTGCCAAGTATTTACAACACTCCTAGTCAAAATGAGGTTTACCAATTAGGAGGTCATTTTTACCATAAGCAATGTTGCCTAGTAACATAACTGACATCCTTATCAGATTACCAAGAAAACTGAGTTAGACAATCAACAGGCGAAACTGCCATGCTGACTAGCAAAAGGCTCAGTGACACTCTGGCCCACACAAGGCAACATACTTCCTTATAGAACTGCTGAGAGATGAGAGTAAGAATGACCATTCTGTCACATGAGATTTAACCAGTCAGCTCAAGCAGCAAGGCTGGGAAGGAACTGGAGGACAGAGTAGTATAAGAAAGTCAAAAAGAGTCAGATGAGACTTTCTTTTCTCCTTGAACAGCAGATTACTTCCATTAGTTTTCATTCTAGATGACAAACAGGTGATTAAAAATACTCTAAATTCATTTTTTTCTATTTTGTAGGCAATGAAGTAGAGTGAGTTCCTAGACTAAATCTATTTAAGATGCAATTCATCCACATGAATTTATAAAGCACAGATTCATCTCGGGGTTAGGGGATGGTTTAAAAGTCCAAGAATCTAAGAAAACTTAATGGGGCCATTGTTGTGGTGCAGCACCTTAAGCTGCTACTTGCAAATGCCTGCATCCCAAAAGAAGCATTGGTTTGGGCCTAGGCTAATGTTTACAATCTATGCCCTGCTAAAGCACATGGGAAGGCAACAGATGCTGATCCAATTTTGTGGGTGCCTGCCACACATGAAGGAGAGCTGGAAGAAGATCCTGGTTCTTGGGTTCAAGTAGGATCCCAGAACCAGTTGTTGAGGTCATTTAGGTAGTAAACCAATGGACAGAAGATCTTGCTTTGCTGCCTGGCCTCTGCCCTTCAACTAAATAAATGAAAAACTTTACATCTTGACAAATACTATGTTTGCCAAAACCTTGCCAAAAATATTGAGATTTTTCTTCCCCTAAAGGCTATTAATAATTTCTAAAGAAAATCAAACACATGGGTATTATTGGGAAGATGAAATTAAAAGATACGTTTACTTTTGTGGCCTAAGGAAATCTATGTTAAATTTTTACAGGATATAATCTCCATGAACTGTATGAAAAATCCTTGTATGTACAACATTAAAACATTTTCCAAATAAAATGTGATTTTTTTTTTTTTTTCGTTTTTGAGAGGCACAAAGAAACAAGCAGAGAGAAGGGAACATTTCCCATCTGTTACTTCCCTCTTCAAATGCTCACAGCAATTCAATCCAGGTCTTACACGTGGATGGTAGGGTACCACGGACAGGAGCCATGACATGCAGCATCACAGTGTGTTCATTAGCGGGAAACTCAAAAAGGCAGCCAAGCCAGGACTTGAACCACACATTCTGATAGGGAACGCAGGCTCCCCACGTGGCACCTTCATTGCTGTGTCAAATGCTTGCCCCTAAACTTGCCTTTTAATTTTCTTTTCCATTAACTCTCTGAAATATTCTAACAAAAATGCTATACTTTTTACTATTACAAACAATGCTGAGAGGCTTTTAATTCAGAGATCAAAATTTTTGGATGTGAATACATTGCAAATTTATATACATAATCTAATCTATAGCTTATATCTCATTCACAATGGGTGCTCAATAAATGTACCAAATCAAGCAATACTAAGAGGAAGTACTTTTCACATTCTGTTTTCTACCTTTTGTGAATATAGTCAAAATCTAAATCAATCAGTAGGTCCAACAAGTAACAAGAATAGCTGCTGCAATTCTTATTTTTCTTTAATTATACATATATATATATATTTTAAATTCTTGAAATTTACCATACAATACTGTATAGTCTGGGATTCCCCTCACCCCATTTCCCACCCCCATGACTGATTTTTTCCCACACTGTCATACTCTTCATAAGGAGTTACAATTCCATCAAGTCTGCTATTTAAGTGTACCCAACAATACTGGTACAGACAATGTCAAACAATCCATCATCCCATTGTCTAGATAAATCCAACACTTTCGTTGGGAGTCCACTTTTGTTTGGAAGCAGAGATGCATGTTGCATTGAGTCTTAAATTACAACCAGTGCAGCACACATTTACTGAAAGCCTCTCTGCTTTGCTCTGTAGTATACACTGGGAATAACACTAGTGCTTTCCAGGTATTTCCCCAAAATTCTAATAAGATGACAGAGTAACAAACTGGATGTGTGACATACATGCCCTGAAGAAGGACGAAGGAAGTCTTTGGAACAGGATGTCTAAGATAAATCTTCAATAAGAATGAGACAAGCACTGATAAGGTGAGGACATTCTACATAGAAAAAATAGCTTTGGCAAAGATCTATAGGTGAGAAAAAGCATAATATATGTGGTGGATCTAGAAATAGTTTAGTACTACTGAAGAAAATATTAAATGCTAAGAATAGAAAGTAACAGTTGAGACCTCATCATAAGATAAATGCATCTATTAATATAATGGACTTTAACAAGTTGTTCTGAATCTATTCAGTGAAAATAGTGTTGTGAATATTCCTTGTCTTCTTCCCACCTCTAAAACTTTAACATTGCAATATGTTTAATTTTGAAATATACAAACTGAAGACATCCATAAATTGAATGTCAATTAAATGCCTCTTTGTATATATTCCAGGTAATGTACATGAATAAACAAAAACTTTCACCTTGAAGAAAGCTCGCACAAAACATACAGTGCTTTTTGTTGAAAACTCCATAATCCACAGAATACTCAAATTTAGCATTTTATTTTATAATCTTCCTATTGCCCAATTTTTATGCCATTCTTGGTTTACGTTAAATGCAGTCATCAACTTTTAATAAATTCAACATTGAAACAATCATAATTTCTTATATTTTTCAGTAAGTGATAGCCCACATCACTTTACCTTTTTCAGGAGAGGATTTCTAGATTTTACTGAAAGATGATCTCAACCTGTTCATGATACTGCTTCTGTCACAGCTACTTCTGCTTAGGGGCCACAGGGTTTCCACCAAGGAACAGAGAATGCTCACAGGCCAAAGAAAAAAGAAGCACCTTACAAATTCACAGGTTTGCTTCTTTCAACAGGTGACAGTGCTCCAACTGCATTCAATCTCAAATTTGTTACCACTACGCTTTTGTGTCTCTTCTGCCCTGACAGCACTAGGAAATACTAGGTCATCTCAAGAAAGGAGAACATCAGTATGAAGTCTAGAAAGAAAACTGTGAGGCCATTCTCATTACATATCCACAAGAGATCAATGATATTTTATCCTGTCCCTCCTAATACTCCAAGCAGGTGGGTTTTGGCTATTTGAAGACTGCGAATGAAGGTGCGACTATGAAACACAAGAGCTTCCTTTCATAAAGGTGAAATGCTTAATGTGTTCTCCCTGATACTGGAGGTACCACTTCATCTCTCCTAGGCTCTAAAGCAGGGAAAATTCTTCATCTGCCTGGTGGCCTGTAGGGTCTGAAAGCAGTAAGACAAATAGAAGCCATAATTTCAGAAATCATGAGGAACCTTAGAATGTAACTTCAGCTCTCAGGCATGTTATCAGAAATATTTTAATACAAAAGTAGTGAGCTCTGCATATAAAGGGACTGCCAATATTGCAAGCATTCAGCTTGTCATACAGCCATCAAAAAAGAAATAAAGAAGGAAGGAAATAAGAAGAGGAAGGGAAGATGAGCTAAGGTAAAGCTTCCATTTATTTTTTCAGGTGCATACCTCAGTTATATTTCTATAATCTGTTACTGCATAAGAGAAGCAGGGAAAATTTAGCTGTAGATTTGTAGACTCCACATTAAATAACTGGGGCTAAGAAAAAGGAGTGTTCTAGGCTAGTTTTCCTTATAAAAATATAAGTAGCATTCAAATTAAGAGTATCCATATGAAAAATAATATAGATTGGATCCAGGTAAGAACCAGTTTCTAAATGATGTCATCTGGTAGCAGGAGCAATATTGAACGAATGATTGTACAGCAGTGGCACCTGAAGAATAGTGGCAGGACTAGTAAGTGTCCTAGAGATGTACTCTGAAAACAGCCAGGGAATATGGATTCTTTGAGCAGAAGAGATTACAGCCCCACCAGACCTCAGGAAAAGAAATGACATAGGTATCAGACAGGTTAAACTCACAAACTGAGTGAACAGAGTGGGAGAAAGCTACTGGTGTACTTACAGACTCAAGGAAGGCAGTTGAATACTGGGCTAAAAATTAGAAATGATTAACCTCTACGTAAGAATGAGATTATTAATATCTTGATTCAGAAATAGGTTGGGTAGAGCATGTAAATAGAAAATCTCATATCCATACTGCATTAGCACATGAATCACTAAGCCCACCGCTTATTTTTGCTTTTTAAAAAAGTTTTGGCATGAACACAAGCCAGCTGATTCACTTTTGTATTGTCAATAGCCACTTTTCCACTCTAATAGTAGAGTTCAGTTCAGTTCCTAAAGCATAAATATTTACTACCTGGATCTTTATATAAAAAGGTGCTGTCCCTACATTACATGACCTGGAAAGAATATTAAGAATTTGTAAGTTTCATTCTGGTCATTATTTTAATTATATTTCTCAGGCAGATTAAAATCTAGACGCTTTTCAAAGACACAATTCACACCAAAATACAAATGAAAAATGAATAAAGGTATTGAATCAGGAAAAATAGATTCAAAACTCATGAAGAGTACATTAATTCCAAAAAAGCAATCCATCTATAATCTCTAAAATATTCAACAGCTAAGATGCATTTCAAATTAGTTTTAAAACATTGTAGTTTTTATCTACATGAATAGCAAAACTGTGGTACATTTACTCCTACTCCATGGAATATTATTCAGCTATTGAGAAGAATGAAATTATTCTATTTACAACCAGGTGATTCCCAACTAGAGACCATTATGCTCAGTGAAATGAGTCAATCACAAAAGATCAAATACTATATGTTCTCTTATATAAGGAAACCAACATGGAAAGTATAACTTCTATAATCCAATCCATACTGTTTTTTGTTTGCTTGCTTGCTTTTTTGGCTGTATCCCATGTGTTTTGACTTTTTTTAAAAATTTCTGTTTGGTTTATTCCAAATAATTTCTCTTGTTGAATTCATCACATGCTCATGGATTATACGATGGCATAATTTTTCCCAAAAGACTTTTGTGTTCCCTTTTTGTCACCCACGTGTTGGTCACTCAGTGGCGCATTTTTTCATGGTGATGTAATTTGTTGTTGTTGTTGTGGCTGTTCTAACTCATACCAGTTGTTAACCTTGTTTCGTGGCTTCCCCCTTATGGTAATGTACAGTGATGGAGTACTGGAGTCTATTATATACAGACATGGGGTATAATGGAACATGCATCCCTGCTTCCAGACAAAAGATGGATTCCCAATGAAACTGTTGGACATGTGTAGACAAAGGGATGCTGGACTAACATTGCCTGTACCAACAATGTCGGGGTACACTTAAATAAGAGACTAAAAGAATTATGATTCCTTTTGAAGGACTATACTATTGTAAAGAAATGGAAAAAATCTGACAAGGGACCAGCCTATACAAAATTGTACCACATAATTTAAAATTCAAAATAAAAATATATTTAAAAAATAATAATAAAATAAAATTTGTCATATTTTTACTCTATAATTTCATTTTGAGAATTTAAGTCTTAAAGAGATGTCAAAAAAGTCTTATAAAAAACTTGCTGTGGTACAACAGGCAAATATTCAAAACATGCTAAATACTAATAACTAGTGAAGCACTCATACAAAAGAAAATTACATTCAAGAGTTCTTACTACTATGAAATATATTTACAGTAGATTATATTTATCCTTTTCTTTGAATAAGAAAAACTAGATACACAATATGAACTTAAAAGAAAAGGGTACAGCAAAAAACAAATATGTCAGTCATAATGCTTGATCTTTATGTATGTACTTCTGGATTTGTTAAGAGTGAGAGTGAAACAGAATAGGGCTCTTAGAGGAAAAATAAACAAAAAGAAAGGCCACCGTACTGTTCATTAATCATTTAACTAATATTACCAGCTAGTTATAAAGGACGATAATCATATAACTGTAGACCACTGCAACTTGCTTGCATCCTTAAGAGACAAGAAAGGATACAGCAAAGGGAAAGAACTGTATGTGAGCTTAAAAGAATGAGGAATTGGTAGAAATTATGTGTATCTGATTGTGACACACCCTAGAAACATCAAACTTCAAAAACAACTTAAAAGTGAAGCTGATGTTATGGTTATACAGGTTGTCACTGTCTACAATGCTGAAATTCCGTTTGAGTGCTGTTTCAAATCCTAGATACTCCACTTCTAATCCAGCTCCCTGTTAATGCACCTGGCAAAAGCAGAGGAAGATGGCCTAAGTATTCAAACCCCTGAAACGCACACAGGACATTCAGATTAAATTCCTGGATCCAGGCTTAGGCCTATCCCAGCACCAAAGTTTTTGTCGCTTGGCAATGAACCAACTAACAGAACATCTCATATTCTCTGTTTCTCTCTCTCTCTAATTCAATCAAAAAAATTAAATCTGTAAAAAGCAATTGAGAGGGCCCGGTGCGGTGGCGCAGTGGTTAAGGTCCTTGCCTTGCACACCCGGGATCCCATATGGGCGCCGGTTCTAATCCCGGCAGCCCCGCTTCCCATCCAGCTCCCTGCCTGTGGCCTGGGAAAGCAGTCGAGGACAGCCCAAAGCTTTGGGACCCTGCACCCACGTGGGAGACCCAGAAGAGGCTCCTGGCTTCGGATTGGCATAGCATCGACCATTGCGCTCACTTGGGTAGTGAATCATCAGACAGAAGATCTTCCTCTCTGTCTCTGCTCTCTGTATATCCACCTTTCCAATAAAAATAAAATAAATCTTTAAAAAAGAGGAAAAAAGCAATTGAGAAAAAAAAAGCAATTGAGTTATTCTTGGTTTGAGGAAGTCTTTTGCAATGGAAAAAAAACAAAACAGAAAAGATAAAAGGGAATAAGTAATATTAATATCACAACTAGTCTTAATTAACTTTTTCACAATCTTAATGAAAACATACATACCCTCTGGCTAGCTGATGAACAGACAGTAAAATGGCAAGGTGATAAGCTAAATAGAACAACCATCTCTTATGCTATGAAAGCTTCATAAAAATAAGGACACTAAAGCCACCTCTTGTGACACCAGATTTAATATGAGTGTTGTTTGAAATTGTGGCTGCACCATTTCTATTCAATCTCCCTGCTAATAAGCCAGTGAAAGCAGAGGAAGATGGTCCAAGAGCTTGAGTCCCTACATCCATGATGTCCACCTGGAAGAAGGTCTTGGATCCTAGCTTTGGACTGACCTAGCTCTATCCATTGCCGCCATCTGGGGAGTTAATGGGCAAATGGAAAATCTCTGTCTATCTTCCTCTCTATATATAACCTGTCATTCAATTAAATAAATGATTATGTTTAAAAAAAACTAAAAATGTAGATAAAAATTGGCACAATAGGGGCTGGTATTATGGTGCACCAGGGTAGACTGCAGCTTGCAAAACTAGCATCATCATTGCTATTTAGGGAATGCTTTTATCTCTTTCATCTCCTTCTTTCTGTCACTTTCTCTCTCTCTCTCTCTCTCTCTCTCTCTCTCTCTCTCTCTCACTCTATCTCTCTTACAGATTTATTTGCTTTTATTGAGAAAGCAGATTTACAGAGGAGATACAGGAAGTTGTCTGGTTCACTCCCCAAGTGGATGCAATGCCAGGAGCCAGGAGCTTATTTCTGATCTCCCACATGGGTACAGGGTCCCAAGACTCTGGCCCATCCTCCACTGCTTTCCCAGGTCATAAGCAAGGAGCTGGATGGAAAGTGGAACAACTAGGACATGAACTGGTGCACATATGAAATCCTAGAACTTCCAATGTGCAGATTGAGCCATTGAGACATTGCACTGGGCCCTGTCATTTCTCTTTTCAAGTAAATAAATAAAAATGGCACTAACAATGTGATTAAAGTAAGTTATTTGGGAAAATATATACCTAGAGAACAATAAGCATATTCTATCAGTCATTATAAGAAACACAGACTTAGAAATAATTTTTTCCCATCCTCAATGAATTCCTCTGTTTTACATTACAATAAAATCCTGGATATCATTAACAAAGATACCAAAAACAAATATATTTTATCTTAAAACAGCAAATTTTAAAATGCTTGTGAATACAGTTTGCAAATGTATACAACATGTAAGCTAACACAGTAAAATCTCATTACTCTTGCATAAAAGTTTATCTAGTGTCCTAAGGATGGGTGACTAAATTCAGTTTTGCAAAAATTGTATAATTAAAGATCTGTACAGTGCACTTCTCCAGTGGGACATTTTAATTGCATGGCTCCATGGATTTGAAATCTCACAAAAGTATCTCATGGGCCACCAAAAAACAACAGACCCTCTGGTTCTTTGTTATAGAAATCCTTTAAGGAGCTAGGAACTAGAAGAAATTTCTACAATATCTCTACAATGAAATAATTTTCTATTTAAATTCAGCCTATTAAATAATATTTTAATTATGTTAGTACATTTACATAGCTAACCTAACAGTAATTAAGTTTCCACTAATATTAAGGTAGAACTATTTTACTAAATATGTATTTCCAGTAACAATGGTAATGCCAACAGGGTAGAAAAGGTATTTAGTGGGCAATACATTATTAAATGTATTAATTTATGATTTATATGGAAACCAAGTAGTATACATTCCATCAGTTGTGAAAACAAACTTTAATGCATGTAAAAGTATAATACTAAGGGCCTAACACAATGGCTCAGTGGCTAAAATCCTCACCTTGAACGCATAGGGATCTCATACAGGTCCTGGTTTCTATTCTGGCTGTTCCACTTCCCTTGCAGCCGCTTGCCTGTGCCCTGGGAAAGCAGTAGGAGAAGTAGGAGACAGCCCGAAGTCTTGGAAACCTACACCTGTATGGCAGACCTGGATAAAGCTCCTGAGTCTTGGCTTTGAATCTAATGTGGACACTTAGGCAGTGAATCAGTGGATGGAAGATCTTTTGGTACCTCCTTCTCTCTGACAATCTAACTTTCTAACAAAATCAAATAAATCTCTAAAGAAAAAAATAGATAATCATTTTACAGTACCCACTGAAACCTTTTGCTAAATATGCATGTAAAATTGATGACAGGATGTACATATTATGCAAACTATGGAAAGATATGTAACTTTTATATAAGCATATAATGTAACAATAAATGATTTATCAAAAGTTCTTGCCAGGTTTCTTCAAAAAAGAATCTTCATTAAATTTCACAGAAAACTCAAACTTGCAAAACCTATATTAAAAATTTATTTACTGATTCATTCACTATACTTCCATCATCCATGTATCCAGCATACTTCATAAAATTCTTCCACTGTATCCATCTTCCCAATTTACAGACCAAAATAGCCAGTAGAAACTCTCGTCAATCTCATACAAGGTCACTATATTCTTCTAAAATGGTGTTTAATGTGAAAAAGTGTTTTATTGCAGGAATATTTAAACTAATAACTCAAGCATAGTTTTTGCCTTATTTATTTCACTAAATATTTTAAAAGCAGACAGAAATAAGTTTAAAAAATCTATTTGAACATAACAGCAAGAATCGTATCTATAACTATTTTCCCTATGTATAATAGGGAAAAATAATAAAAGCATATGTAAAAAGACTGCATCAAAGTTTAAGAAAACACTGCTAAATTACTTTTAATAATGCAATAAAATGAAGAAATGATAGTGAAAAATATTAAGTATAAATAAGTTGTATTCTCTGAAAAAACTTACAAACTATAATGCAAATAAAGGTAATCAGAATAAATAGAAACATTGACACATCAGAACATTTCAGTTCACTAATGCTCTCATCTTGCTTTTCTACTGCACACTACAAAATTTCTACAGAAATAAAAAAGGTACATAAAAATGAAGCCAGCAGCACAGGGACAATAAAAGTTTCACATATGGCTTTTCCCGCTCAGTCATGGTTTCATTACCTGGATAATCCTTACATTACCAAATATTTTAGGGTTTCTAGTAATATCCAAGAAGCAGTGCAAGAGAAAGCAGTTCCCCAACAGTGTAAGTATTATCTAATAATAAATATATATATGATAAGAAGAAAACGAGAGATAGGGAGGAAAACAAAGACAAAAATATTGAGCCAAACCAAAGTAAATGGTTTTAAAAAGAGGGCCTCCGTTGAGGCATTGACAGGTAAAGATGCAGCTTGTGATAAAGAAATCCCATTGGACATTGATTCTTGTCCCAGCTGTTCTGCTTATGATCTAGTTGCCTGTTAAAGGCCTAGGAAACCAGAGAAGATTACACAAGTGGTTGGGCCACTGCTTCCCTTTTGGGAGAATTGAATAAAGCTCCTGGCTCCACCTCAGAATCAAAAAAGGTGATTTAAGATACTCTCACACACACAGTAGGAGTTGTGAGTGTGCGGGTGCTTCACTGTAGCTCTAGCTCTGACTTTTAAAATTAATAAATAAATCTACATAAAAGCAGTATAAGAAAGTTACGTCTTCAAGAGTTGAAAATATTTAAAAGTTTAGAATGGAGAGCATCACCCTTGAAATAATACCTTCTGGAAAGGACTGTGGATCATATTAAAGATGTTCACAATTGGTTTTTAAATCAATAAACCTGCACATGGTTATACTAGTGCTTACTGTAGGGCTCAGAAAATATTACCAAACAAATCAGACAAATGACAATTCAATATAGAATCTAATCCTATTATAAGCTTTTCTTAGCTATGAAAACAATTTTGTGAATTCTCTTCACCCAACTTGGTAATGGCTAGAATGAAAGATTGAAGGAAGCAACAGCAGGAGCTGTGGCATTCTGGACACTCACAACTCATGTCATAGTGCTAGCTCCAGTCTTGGCCCCTCTGTTTATGAGCCAGCTTCCTCCTATTATATCACAGGAGGCTACACCTGATGGCTCAAGCGACTGGGCCAATGTCACACACGTGGTTTGTGCTGGCTATTGAAGACATCCGTGGTGTGAGAGAGTGGATGGAAACTCTCTGTCCCTCTTTCTCTGTCATTCTGCATTTCAAATAAATGAAAATGAATAAACACTAAAAAGATTCAAAGGAGAAACTCACATAATGCCAGCACTGCAAGTGCATTTAATTCAATTATAAGGCTATATATAAAGCACACCTATAAATAAATACAAATGTATCTATATTCTAAGAATTATAAATCTTCATATAGCCCATCTTTTATGACTGCCATGTCCTTAGAGATACACAAAAAACAGTAATAACAACAAAAAGTACCCACACAGATTGGGGAAAAATCAAAAACACAAATTCTGAAGAGCACTTCCAAAGAATACAGGAACCAATGGAGATATCATAACAGAAATTACAAAACACCCAGATTAGAGTAACATTAAAACATTACATGTATGAGTTCTGATAACAGAGCTAAAACAACACTAGAGAACATGGAATTGTCTCAAATGTTTAAGTTTAACAAGTGGCTCTTATCAACTCCTGGGACGCCTACATTTCATATATTGTAGTTTCTGGATTTCCACTTCTGGCTTCTGATTCCAGGTCCCTATAACATGCTTTCTAAGAGGTAGCCTGGGACCCTGTAGTGTTCTTGCACCAACAAAGAAGATCCAGATGAAATTCCTAGTTCTTAACTTTCCAAGTTTAGCCCTGGTCATCACAAGCATTTGGGGAATGACCCAGGATGGGAGCTTTCTGATGCTCTGTCTCTCTGTCCCTCAGATTAAAAAATTAAAAATAATTAAAGTCTTCAATAATTAGAGCGAGTGACTAATACAGTATATGAAAAAAATTAAGTAGTAAAACATTTAAAAATGCAACTCTTAAGCCATGTTAAAAGCTGATTCTTCAAAAAGATGAGTAGAATTAGAAATCCTACTAAAGGTTAATTAAAAATATGCATAAGTAAAAAATGTGAGATGTGAAAAATAAAACATAAGAAAAAATAAGTTAGACAAATAACAACACATTAGGAAAAGCTTAACCCGAGTACCTGTGAAAATGCACAAGACATTAATTTCTAGAAAAGTACAATGTATATTATCCAAACTACATGCTGAGACTCTAAGTAATCCTATATAAGGACTGCTGTGAGAGGGAACTTAAAAAACTTCATGAAAGTTATTAGAAAGTAAGTTTATGTGGTACAAAAAATTCTGAAATCCACACAGAAGTTTTTTCATTTTCCATGAACTTTTCTTGAAATTTACTAAACCCATTTTCCATGTACTTTTTCAAGCCCACTTGGGAAAAAAAAAATGTAAACTCCCTGACTCACTGTATTAGAAGAACAACTGCAGTTTAGTCTAACATCATAAACAGAGCTGCAAGAGGGCAATACAAAAAAGCATATTTAAGCTTAACCACCAAAGTATAAAGACATAAGATACATAGAGTGAATCTTATTGTGAAAAACTGCATAAATATAATTTACTGGAATAATAAAAGAGGAAGAAAAGCCCTGCCAATAAATGTATTTCATGTAATTCAATATTTTGTTTGTAGTATGAATTATGATACCATGGAAATAGAAAGTTTTTTTAATCTTGTTAAGACATCCACAAGCAAAGCACCATGTTTAAAGTTTATATGTTGAAAGCTTTTTTTTTTTTATGAACAACATTCCAAGAATGTAATTAGCACAGGAGATTCTAATACACATAGAAAGCCAAAAGAAGAAATGCAATCTTTAACGATTCAGCAAGAAATAAACATAGTATTATTTGCTGAAGTCAGTCATCTATTTTAAAAATAGCCAAGATCCCAAATAAATTATTGGAATTAAAAGAGAATGTTTCCTAAACTTTCTAAACAAATGTATGACAACTCTATTTTTTACACAAATAAGAGGTATGATGTCCATTTCAGAGTACCTAGTGTATATCCAAAAAAACATACAAAGAAATTTCCAAAACTCTGAGACATGTTACAGATTAAAAATTAGGAGCAGTCTTAATACAATTCTGAAAGCAAATTCAATCAAGATCTCCTGGAGGTTCCTTGTATATCATGACAAACTGATTATGAGAGTTCAAAGGAAAAAAATCCAATGGTAAATTTCACATATTATATGTTTAGACTTACATTAAAGTTACACAAATTGAGATCAGATAAACTAACTGATGGAATACAACAGAGTCCAGAGGCTTGACTCATTCATATAGAAAAAACAATGTAAGAGGACAATGGATTTGAAAAACAAGGATAAAGGAGAATGTACTCAGTAAATAAAGATAAGGTTGCTAATCACAGAGGGTAAAAAAAGTTTTTAAATCTCATATCAAACTTGCAAACAATGAAATCTAAAGCGGTGGTAGAGGGCTTAGCATGATGGCTCAGTGTCTAAATCTTCACCTTGCAAATGCTAACGTCCCATATGGGTTCTAGGTCATGTCCCAGCTGCTCCACTTCCCATCTAGCTCTCTACCTATGGCCTGGGAAATCAGTTGAGGTTGGCCCAAAAACTTGGGACCCTGCGCTTGTGTGGGAAACTCAGAAGAGGTTCCTGGCTCCTGGCCTTAGATGGACTCAGCTCAGGCTGTTGTAGCCATCTGGGGAGTGAACTAGCCAATGGAAGACCCTTTTCTCTGTCTCCCCTCTCAGTAAATCTGATCTGCCTTTGCATTAAAAATAAAAAATTTTGTTTTAAAATGTTGATTGATAAAAAGCTTTCTGTAAAAAAAAAAAACTTAATTTAAATTTGAAATAAAACAAAAAACCCTCTTAAATGTGATAGGAAAATCATAAGATAGTTTCTTACAAAGTTAAAAACTTGTGCTCATCAATATCGCAGCCAAAAAAAATCACCAATTAGAATTCATTTTTATGACACAGATGCAAGAAGGCCTCATTAGCAGGAACATATGAAGATTGCCTAAGACTCCAATGGAGAATCACAAATACAGCACACAAACATGAAAACACATTTAACCTCACCAGAAATTTGGAAAATGCAAATTAAAACTGCAAGATTCTATTTCACACCTACCACACAGCGAAAATTAAATAAGAGGGTGATGGTGTGCAATAACAAGGAACCGAAAAAAACAGAACAACAGAAACTCTTACATTGGTAAGATGGAAATATAGACTGAAAGAGTAAAATTGTTGTGAAAAACAACCTGACCTTTGCTTGTTAAGCTAGACATGTGTATAGACTGCAATCTTACAATTTTATGTCAACAAACCCTACAATATTTCCTAAATTATTCATGCAGAATATGTTGTATTTTTTTTATTTCAAATTAACATTTATGTATGATAAAATGAAATACTGGAGCAGGTGTTTGGCACTGTAGTTAAGATACTGCTATGGAAAACCACATATCATATCACAGTGCCTGTCAAATTCCAACTCTTCCTTATTTCAGCTCTGGGCCATTGTACACCCTGGGAGGCATGAAGGGATGGCTCAAGTGCTTGGGTCCCTGCCATTCATCTGAGAAACCTGGACTGAGTTCCAGATTCCTTTTTTGGTTTGGCTGAGCCCCAGCTGCTTCGGGTATTTGGGCAGTGAAACAGCAGATGCAAGGTCTTTCTCTCTCTTTTTCATTTCTTCAAATGAAGAAAAATGAAGAAATCTTATTTCTTTCAAATAAATACAAATATATCTATTGAATGCATTTTTCAATTATTCAAAAAGTGAATTACTTAGTTTTAAAATTATTAATTTACTAAAATGAATTAATACAGACGTAATCAGGTGCTTGATTGTTTCAGTAGAGGCAAGGATCCAAAAAGTTACTGACAAGTCTCAATATTTATATTTATCTTTTTACAAACCAGCGACAATTTGCATGCCAGCATGATTCCATGGAACAAATTCTTAAAAGCAACATGTCAATACAGTATTGTCTTTTAAAACTTATAAAATGTCCCACATGGCAGCCATCAACACTAACTAAAGAAAAGGAAGACGAATAATTATCATTGAAAGCTTGATTTACATCAAAAATACTCAAATGTAAACAATGATATATGGCTAGTGGCTACTATATTGGATAGTGCAGACTAAAAGATGAACAGTATTTCAAAATACTTGAAATAGGTGAAATACCTACTAGTAGTAAAATGGGTAAATAAATTATAAAATATTTCAGAATAGAATGATTGACATCAATGAACATGAACAAACTACAGCTACGTAAACCAGAATATGTACATGAATTTTGAAAAATATAACAATCAGTAAAATTAATGTGTATAATCAGGTATCACACAACTTTTCAGGTAGGGATGAAGAACTACATGTGACAGTGGTACCATAAGATTATAACACCTAATGACATTGTACCCATCCTAATTTTAGTAAGTATACACTCTACATTATTAATACAAGAATGAAAATTCTACAATGAGACATTCTACAGAAAACACTGCTGTCACTACAGTATACAATATGAGACAGTGTGAGTTCCAATACGCAAACTTGATAAGTAGGCAAAACTAAATACATTGTTTATGTAAATGCATTAAATTTTAAAGTTTTTTTTTTAACATAAGGTAAAGAGAAAATTGGCGTTAGAAGTTACTGTTAGAAAAAGGCAAGATATTGACATAATAGAGAAATAAAAGCTGAATGTTTACAGGTTTATATTTTCATTATTAAGTAATACTGGGAATTCAGAGGTACTCATTTTATTACTATAATATATAAAAATATACCTTGCTACAATGTATTAACCACTAAGCTATCTTGTAAATCTAATGGTACAATGAAAAATTGTTATGTGCAGAAAGGACATCACATAATGAAAACCAGATCAACCCATCAAGATGATACAATTTTAACAGATGTATGCCTAACAACAGAGCTCTAAGATATGAACATTTTAAAGCACAAACAGAACTGCAGGAGAAATAGAAAATACAATGACAGAGGAGACTTCCACATTCTCCTCTTACTCATGGACAGGGACAGCTAAATAGAATATGAGCAAGGAAACAGAAACTTGAATAATATTATAAGACAACATTACTTTGTAATACTATTCAAGTAGATTCAACGTCCTTAGAAGATTTAAGCCAAAACAGCAGAATACACATTCTGCAAAAGTGAACACAGAACATTTTTCTGAGAAGATCATAAATGCACCCAGAAAACAAATCTTAATGAATTTTTAAAAATGCTAAATCAGGCAAAGTGTTTCCCTGACCACGATGGAATTCAATTAGGTTTTAATAGAAGAAAACTTGGAAAATCAAAAGAATATGTAGAAATTAAATAAAACAATCCAGAATAATCAATGGGTCAAAGAATAACTCACAAGGAAAATTAGACATCTAGATGGGTAGAACTGAAAACATAACATAGGAAAACTTATGCTATATAGCAAAAGCAATGTTAAGGGGAAAAAATCGTATTTATCAATGCCTACATAAATGAAAGACCACAGGGTGAGCTTTGTGATAAAGAGGGTTAAGCTATCACTTGGGATGGCCACATATGAAGTTTCTGATTCTTATCCTGGCTACTCTGCACTTCGGGTCCAGGTTCCTGCTAATGTGCCCACAGTCAGTAGATTATGGCCCAGGTAATCAGGCCCATGCACCCATTTAGGAGATGAGTGAATACATGGAAGATCCCTCTGTTTCCATCTCTCTCCATCTGCTATATGGTTTTTCAAAGAAATAAACGAATCATAAGAAAAAAAAGGTAAAAATAAGAAATTGAAAATATTTCATATCAGACACAATCTCCCATAAAGAGAAGCGCAATCTAATTTCAAAAGAAAATGAAACTAACAAGGGTTATACTAGAGATGTAAAATAATAGAGCAAAAGAGAATAATCGATGAAACAAAAAAAAAATCTTTGAAATGATCCATAAAATTGACAAACATGAAGCTATACTGATGATCCTCCCCTCTGAAAAACAAGGGGAGACTCAAGTTAATGAAAGGTGGTACATTACTACTGACATTAAAATATCTAAAAGAATTAAATAAATGTGGGTAAACTAGTATATGCCAAAATTATATAATCTAAATTAAACAGATTTGTAAAAACACATATACATCCAAAATTAATAGAAATTGAAATTCTGAATGTAACTATATTGTGAGGAAACAAAATCAATAATCAAAACATTTTTAATAATGTTTTAGTCTAATAAAGCCCAGGACCAAATTGTTTCACTGGTGATTTATATCATTCATTGAAAAATTAATGCTGAGCCTGGAGCCGTGGCCTAGCAGCTGAAGTCCTCGCCTTGAACCACGCCTGGATTCCCACATGGGTGCCGGTTCTAATCCTGGTGGCCCTGCTTCCCATCCAGCTCCCTGCTTGTGGCCTGGGAAAGCAGTTGAGGATGGCCCAATGCTTTGGGACCCTGCACCTGCGTGGGAGACCCAGAGGAGGTTCCTGGTTCCTGGCTTCGGATTGGCGCAGTAGCGGCTGTTGTGCTCACTTGGGGAGTGAATCGTTGGATGGAAGATCTTTCTCTCTGTCTCTCCTCCTCTCTGTATATCTGACTTTGTGATAAAAATGAATAAATCTATTAATAACAAAAAAATTAATGCTAAAATGTTTGAAGCTCTTCTCAGAATCAAAAGAGAATACTAAAAAAAAAAATCGCTAAAAAAATCACAACAAAACTACAGACCTATATATATACAAATCTTAGCATGTTATGAATATAAATTCAATAATCTTCAGCAGAACACTACTAGAAACAAAAAGTATATATGCAAATGATGGCAAGTGGAATTTTCCCCAGAAATGCAAGGTTTCTACAATATATGAAAATCAGTGAATGCAACCACATTAAAAAAAGGAAAAAGAAAACCATAGGTTCACATTAATAATGAAGAAAATCACGTGACAAAATACAATATACTTTCAAGATTATAAATGCATGCAGAATGAAAACAACAGATCTCAACAGTCTCATAGAAGGAAACCTCTTTAATAGACCTTCAACCTAAACAAACTGTGATGAAAACGCGCAACTAACACATTTAAGGTACTCTAAGTTTCCCGCCAAATCTGGAACAAGCAAAAGACCTTTGCTGAAACCTCTTCTATTCAATATGGTGCAGAGCAGCCAGGGCAAAAAGAAATGAAGAAGAAAGAAAAAGCACCCATATTAGAGAGGAAGGGATAAAAACTATATGTGCAGCTGAAATCATGCTATTAATAAGAGACACTGAAGAATTTACTGAAAAATGAGCTGTAGATCAAGACTCAAACAGCAATTTTACTTCTAAATGCTGACAGTGAGCAAACCAAAGACAAAATTAAGTAAACAATTCCATGTACAATAATCAAAATTAATAAAATATTGGGGAATTTTAAAAAATACATATTCATTTCCTTGAAAGTGTCTGACCTTTCACAGAACTATTTGTTCTTATTATTTTCCATGATGAAGTTTTGTAGGTATAGGGATTCCTTCCTTACCTCTTCTCCCTCCTTCCCTCTTTTTCCATCCCACCATTTCCTCCTTCCCCATATTATCACAGTGGTGTAGTCCTTTAGTAACAGGTACAAGTTTAATATTCTGCTATTTCAATGTATCTTGACATTATAGTTACAGGTAAAGGGAGAATATCTAGTATTATATTGTCAAGGTGTATTTAACTATTTTATTGGGAGTCTTCCTTTAATTTGGAAGTAGAGATGTATATTGAAATAGATGAACTGTAATGACCTAGTTTTCAATCTTAGAAAACAAACTTCCAGGGGCCTGGCCCTGTAGCCTAGCGCATAAGGTCCTCACCTTGCATGTGTCGGCATCCCATGTATGGGTACCAATTCTAATTCCAGCAACCCCACTTCCCATCCAGCCCCCTGCTTTTGGCTGGGAAAGCATTCAAGGATGGCCCAAAGCCTTGGAACTCTGCACCAGCGTGGGAGACCCAGAAGAGGCTCCAGGCTCCTGGCTTCAGATCGGCACAGCTCCTGCCATCGCAGCTACTTGGAGTGTAAATCAAAGGATGAAAGATCTTCTCTGTATCTCCTTCTCTCTGTAAATCTGTTTCCAATAAAAATAAATAAATAAATCTTAAAAAAAATCCAGGGACCAAAACTAAGGCATATTAGGTTAAGGTTCTGCCTGCAGAGTTGTCATTCTCTATAGCATCCTGGCTGCAGCACTTCCCATCCAGATACCAACTTTGCAGCCGGGCAAGGCAGCAGACAGACAGACCACGTCCTTGGACCCTTGCACCACTTGAGAGCCCTGGAAGAAGCTTCAGGCTCCTGGCTTTAGACTATTCCAGCTCCTGCTGCTGAGGCCACCTGCGGAGTGAACAAGGAGATGGAAGATTGCTCCATGTCTCGCCTTCTATTTGTAATTTTGTGTTTAAATCAAAATAAACTGGATCTTGACCAAAAAACAAAAAAACAAAAAAAACAAAAAGCAAGATTGCCTAGCACAATGATTCAACTGGCTAATCCTCAGCTTTGCAGTGCTAGTACAGTTCATGTTCTGGATGTTCCACTTAACATGTAGATCCCGTTTTGTGGCCTGGGAAAGCAGTGGATGGTTGATTACCCAAAACCTTGGGACCCTGTATCTATGTGAGACTCAGAAAAAGCCCCTGGCTTTTGCCTTCAATTGGTTCAACCACTTCAGCCACTTGGGGAGTGAACCAAAGGATGAAAGATATTTGTCTCTCCTTCTCTATGTAAACCTGCCTTTTCAACCAAAATAAACAAATCTTTGGAACAATCAGCCAAAGAAAAATAGAGCAACTTACATTCCCTGTGAAGTGATGTAAGGGGAAAAAGCAATGAGCAAGGAGGCTGGAAGTCTAAATTGAAAACTAAGAACTCTGCAGGCTAGACTGAAATTGGGATTTTATGTAAACCAGTAATAATACATATTCTTGAAAGATTTTAATTATGGAAGTGACATGATTAGATTTATGTTTGGGAACAAGTAACTGAAAAATGACAATAGACAAAACAGAAGAAAAAGGTAGACTCAGATTAGTTAGCTTAGGAGACTAGCTCCTAGCATTTTCTAGTCACGAAATGGATTACAGAGGTAGTAATATGCATAAATAGAAATATAACTAAACAAACATACAGGTTACAAAATAGATATATTCTACAAGATTAAGGCTGACTAGTAAAATAAAGCAAGCCGTAAGGGACTGAGACAATTACAAATGCAGAATTACTGCAAACAAGGAATGATATTACCCAAAACAAGTGAGGTACGAATTGTTACTGAATGTAATTATAAAAATGCTAAGTTTAAAGGACCCTTGGGATTTACTACTACCTAGAGACTCAAGGAAATAATCATATGCTTAAGCATCAAATTATTTTGATGTGCTTATGTGGACTTCTCAAACAATGATAAAATCTTGGAAGATCTTGTGGTTCCTTTAAATTGCAGCCACTAACATATAGAGAGACCTTATTAAAACAACAAGCTCTGGTGAACTGATTTGATTCGTATTGACTATGATTGTACAGATAAATTAAGATACAACTTTATTATACAATGTAGGAGAATTAGTCAAAATTTCTATGTAGAATAAATCTGAATATACTTTAACAGCATACAAGTAACAAAGACAAACAAAACCTGAGGAATGACCTTGAGAAAGTCAAAAGAGGCTGTTAACTTAATCATATGTAGAAAAGGATATCACATGTGTCACAGAGAGAAAGATGAAATGTTATGCACAGTGCCTTACTACAATGGGCACAAAGTAAGTGGTTAGATCATTATCTTTCTTTCCTTCACGATGGCTTTCAGGGGGTGGGTTGGGATGTATGCATTCTCCTAACTATTCATTTTCAATTCTGCTTTTGATGTGAACACATTGGACATTGTATTTTATATTAATATTCAAAATTAGTAAAGTAGGGTGGTCCAGAATTCAGGTACTGAAACTAAATCTAGTTTAAAACGTATTAGTTGTATAATTATGAATCATTTTACCTAAATAAGTTTTGTCAATTAGAAAAAGGGGACAAAACACACTGCATTAAATCAGAAGCAGACTGTTTGAATTAAATGACAAATTACATTTGTAAAGTATGTTATTTATTAAGTATCTTGAATGGTTAAAAAAAAAAAGCTGCTATTATAACTAATACGCTTCATTTTGTCAAGTGTGTAAATATACAGTGCCTCTTACCAAAAAAGTTGAACAGAAGACTTGTGTGTGCATTTAGATGAATGTGTGTAACTTTTAGGAAACATGAGGGTAAATTCAAAAGGAATCAAGAAATCATGGAACAGAAACCCAAAAGTGTACCCCCAATATAGTATCATCTTCTAGAAAAACAATTTTTTAAAAAATAAAAGACAGTGGTAAATTTTAATCTGTGTAAGGTAACTTCTAAATCATGTTTTTCAGATAAAGTTAGATGACTACAAAAAAAATAAACATAAAACACAAAGTATTTTTTCCCAGATGCAATAGCCTTACGGATAACCTACTTAATGTGATAACTTTTCTCAGCTCATTTTAACTTGCTTCTAAGAAAGAAATGCACAGACAAATATTAATACACATCTTATTGTAAAAATGAACAATATAACGATGGCAAGTATTTTCCCGCACAGAAACAGTACTGATGACTTACGCACTGACTGCCTTATAATTATTTATTTCCCCTTAGCAATAAATGTCCTTTATTGAGCCAGCCACATCATTTTATCTAATCTCTGGTTCCCAAAATCATGATGAAGAAAAATGTGCCTAAAAGAGCTGGAATAATTCTTAAATAAACAATTCTCTTGGCTGTGCATAAAAACAATTTGTAAGAAGACTGGATTTATAACCAGTCTCTCAGTCCCACTGTACAAAAGATCTGATTATTTCCATTTGAAAAGCAGATATAAAGAGAAGCAGAGATACAGAGTGAAGTTTTCCACCCACTGATTATCTCTCCAGTCACAACCACCAAAGCTAGATTGATCTGATGCAAGAAGCTTCTTCTAGGACCTACATATAAGTTCAGCAGCCCAATACTTGAGTCACTTTTCCACTGTCTTCCCAGGCCAAAGCAGGGAACTCGATGGGAAATGCAGGATCCAGGTCACAAATTAGTGCCCACATGGGATGTTGGTGTTGCACGTAGATTAGACCACTATGTCACTGTGCTGACTCCATTACTCTTAATATTAAATTATTTACCTAAATAGGCATACTATCATAATACATTTCAATAATTTGATATTATGTGATGACATATTCCTGCTTAACTTAAATTTAATCCTGAAATACCTAAAAGTAAGTTAAGTAAGTTAGCAAAAATAAATTGACTATTTCAAATTTTTCACTGCCAATATCCATCAGTATGTGTTAGCTGGGACTGGGAGCAGGCCGGATTGGGCCAGTCCGTAGCACAGAGTGGTATGAGCAAAACACTGAATGGGTGCAGGCCAGGCTAGGATGAACTGCAACTCCCACCAATTCATATGAGAGCTGGGGGTGGGTCAAGTCAGGCAGGCTTTTGCTCCCTCCAGTGAGAGCTAGGACTGAAGGTGGGTCTGGCTGAGCTAGAGTGCAACACGAGCTGAAAATGCCAAGATGGGGTAGGCCATCTCATACTAGGCCACAGCATCCACTGGTACAAACAAGATCCAGGGCTGAGAGTGGGCCTGGTAGGGGAAGTTTGGGGACTTTCTCGCTGGTCCCATGCTTACAATGGTGAACAAGAAAGCTGGGACTACAGGTAGGTGAGTCTAGAGGCAGTGCTGGCAAGTGCTGGGACTGGGTGGGAATAATGTCTGGCTAGACTGCAGGACTTCTTGGTAGGCGCAAGATCTAGGGCTGGGAGCAAACCTAGCTGGGCTGCAGCTCCCTGTAATGAGCATGAGAGCCAAGAGTGTGGGTGAGGCAGGTTGGTCAAGGCAGCAGCACCCGCAAGTCAAGCTGCAGAGATGGTCTGGTGGTGGGTTAGGCTGAGCTAAGCTGAAGCACCCACAGGAGTGCATGAGATCCAGATGGGATGCAGGACAGACTGAGCTAGGCTGCAGCCAAGTCTAGCATGTGTAAAAACCAAAGCTGTGTGAGGACCAGGTGGGATTATTGGTGGTTGTCCCCACTAGGCAGTGACACCCACTGATAAATGTAAAGACTAGGCCTGTGGTGGGCTGGGCTGAACTAGGACACAGCAAATCAGTGCACATGAGAGATGGGGCTGGGCTGGGGGCTTAACTGACCAGGCAGCTGCATCCACCAGTATGTGCACTGACTGGTACATGTGAAGGACAACCCTGACCCTGCACTGGCTGGTGCACACAAGAGTCAAGTCTGAAGTCACTCCCAGCAAGGTTTCTTCAGAAAAAACTCTAACCCAACTAGAATGCTGGACTCAGGCAGTAGGAAAAAAATCACAGCATATGTGGTCTGACCTTGGAATGCATGCATGGATTGGGATTGGGTCTCCTCAGTGGCTGATGTTTGTGCAGTGGACAGCATGCCCAGATGCACATAGGGACATGACAGCTTGTTCATCTAAGTCAGCAAGGAATGTCAGCTGCTTCATTAGAGGACAGAAAGCAGAACAGGTTGGACCACTCTGCTGGCCAAGGTTTGCAGCACGTTCATGGGCCTTGGGGTATTAAAGTACAACCCTTGAAAAATGAAACCAACACCTTTTAAAATTATCAAAACCACTCAAGTAATATACTTGGAACACTCTTCCCCACATAGGGGTCTCTAAAACATTATCAAATGACTTTCCCAAAATACCAGGTGACATAGTTTGATAGCAAGGAGTGGATGTCTGCCCTGCCCCCTCTATAGACTCAGGGGGAAAAAAAGCCTGAAACATTTGTCCCCCTCCCCCCCGACTTTCTGCCATACCTGACCCTCTCTACCCTAACTGGAAACCCAAATGGTGCCTAATTCTTCTTAACTAAGTAAACAGTATCTAAAAAAAAAAAAAAGGATAAAACATTTGCTCAAATTTAAATACTATTTTCAAGCAATTTTTGAAAATCTATTTTAATTTTACTTAAAAGGCAGAAAGAGTGAGGATGTGAGGATGAGAGAAAAAGAGGAGTGGAAAAGATGGAGGGAGAAGAAGAGGGAGAGAGGGAGGGAGACACAGAGAGAGAGAGAGAGAGAGAGAGAGAAAATGAACTATTTTCCATCTTTCATTTACTCCCCAAAGGCAAGACTAGGCCAAGCCAAAGCCAAGAGCTAGAATACAACCTGGTATCTATCACCCCATGGGTGGTAGAAACCAAGTATTTGAGCCATCATCCGCTGCCTCTTACTGTATGCATTAGCGGGAAGCTTTATCTGAAGCAGAGTACCCAGTACTTGAACAAGTGATTCAAACCAGAAATGTGAGTACCCAAGGTACAACTTATACCCAGTGCCAAACATCTGCACCTCAAGCAAATTTTAGTCCAATCTTTCTAAGTTAATTTATATAGCACCCCTTAATACAGCAATGATCGTCTTGGAGGCAGCTCAAAGTACTCTGTACATTTGAAATACAGCAGAACACGTTTTAAAACAATTGTGTAAACTGTGCCTTTCTATTCACATTTGATTTGACCTCAATTATTCTGAGTTAGCAGAACTTTCAAGTAATTTCAAGCAGTTGTCATTGGAACTGCCAGTTTGATGTCTATTACATTTTTGAATATCTGAAGATACATTTTTAGAGTAAATAAGGATGCTTTCTGTAAGACTAGAAATAACTTAAACATTTCCAATTTCATATATATATCTATTAACAGCTGCAGGTTCTAAAATACTTATTTTTCAAACCTTATTTAATTAAAATGGTAATCCAGCATCAATAACTGTATTTCTTTACAATCTTAGTGATTACTAGCATCAGTGGCACAAACTCAACTCTGTGGCACACAGGGTTAAACTGTAGCCTGCAACACCTGCATCCCTAATAGGCACCATTTCGAGCCCTGGCTGCTGCACTTCCATACCAACTTCTCTGCTAACGTGTCTGAGAAAGTAGTGATGGATGGTGTAAGCACCAGGACCCTAAACCTACTTAGAAGACCCAAATGAAGCTCCTGGCCTTCACCTGTTCCAACCTCAGCTGTCGTGGCCACTGAACCAGGGGATGGAAGATCTCACCTCCTCCCTCTCTGTACCTCTTCCTTTCAAATAAATAAATAAATATATAAACTAAAACTAAAAAAGACACATAAGCAAGCAAAACATCAGTAGTACTCTGCTAACATTTTGTGGGTTGGTAAGAAAGTGTTACAGTGTGTCAAGTATTACTGAGTTTAGAATTAGAAAATATTTCCTAGGGCAAGAGCAGAATGGTATAATGTATAAAGCACTACAGAGCAGTGATTCTCAAACTTCAGTAATGAACGAGAATGAACAATAATCATTTAAAAAGGAAATTCCTGGGCCCGGTGTGGTGGCGCAGTGGTTAAGGTCCTCGCCTTGCACGCCTGGGATCCCATATGGGCACCGGTTCTAATCCCGGCAGCCCCGCTTCCCTTCCAGCTCCCTGCCTGTGATCTGGGAAAGCAGTCGAGGACGGCCCAAAGCTTTGGGACCCTGCACCCCCCGTGGGAGACCCAGAAGAGGCTCCTGGCTTTGGGATCAGCATAGCATCAGCCGTTGTGCTCACTTGGGGAGTGAATCATCGGATGGAAGATCTTCCTCTCTGTCTCTCCTCTCTGTATATCTGCCTTTCCAATAAAAAAATAATAAACAAGTAAATCTTTAAAAAAAAATAAAAAGGAAATTCCTGAGCCTAGGTCACAAGAAGCTCTAATATAGTTAGTTTGGAACTTAGCCCAGTTTCTGTATATTTCCGGCAACTCAAATGATTCTGATGTAGGTGGTTAGAGAATTTCCAGAAAGCTCACCAACTCACAAAACACATAACAAAGAGTTCACAACATTGTTGTTATCCCAAGGGTCCAACGATTTCATCAGATTTTCAAATGTGGCAAAGACCTAGAAAAGGGTCAAGTCCCTACAGCCTCAGGAGATTCAAAGTCCATGTAAAAATAATCCTGAGAAGCAACCAGATACCCACGAATTATAAAATTACATTTAGCACCATTGGTTTGGTGTCTTTTTCTTTCTTTTAGCAGATGTGTTCACCTTGCAGCTCTTATAAAATTATTAAATATTAGTGAGAAAACAATACTAGCTGTCGTTCTCAAATCATATAATTTTTTTAAGGCAGAGAGTTAGAGAGATAAATGGAGATCAAGATGTCCCATTCACTGGTTCTTTCATCAAATACAGTATCCCTGACATGAACAGATCACAACTAGAACAATCTGAGGCTCCATGCAAGGTAGCAGATACAGCTTCTTGAGCTATCACCACCCTGCTCAGGATGGACATCAGCAAAGAGCAGATGTGGTAATGGGGCTGGAACCCAAACCCAAGCAATCTTAATGTGGGACACGGACACCCAAGTGAAGTTTTAACCAAATGCTACCCCAACAGTGTTCTGAGAGATTTTGAGATACGTAAATGCTTTGTCTAACATATTGCAGCTTGTTTGTTTCTCATTCCTACTTCATCTTCCCAGGTTTGTTAAACTTTCTTAGTATTCCTTTAATATACATTGTAGATGATCTGCAGAGTTGCCTTCTCTTTCCAAAAACAATAATGCAATGAACTCCTTGTAATGCAATGAACTTCTTGATTTTGAAGGTTGGAAGAAATATCTATAGGTATTCAGGGGAATTATTTAAATATTTTTTTTTTAAAAGGCTCTTTGGCCTTTAGTTTAAGGTCCTTTAAATGCTACCAATAGCCATGGAAAATACTGTATCTAGATAGTTATAAACCCTTTTCTTCCTCACAGAGAGGATGCTTCTTACCAGTCATATAACACGAGGTGACACTTGAAAATGTTACATAGGCACTAAAGATAAATAACAGAAAAACTGCCAAGAGAAGATGGAGCAAGGAACTCTCTGAAGTTACAGAGCAACAAGTGCCTTCTCACCAGGGTCTTCATGGCTGCTTTGGTGACTAAGTAGAAGAGAGAAAGTGAAACAAGCTTATCTCTTCTGAACAATGGCAGCAAGGACCTAACCTTTGTGGTTCTATTAGTGCTCTATTTCCATCCACACAGTTTTTGTAAGAGAAATTCTCCATCTTGAGAGCAGGAGTTTTGTATATGCCAGTCATTTTTCTGCAACTAAAACAGCTCACCAGAGGTTCAGTAGATTACATGTACTTTTATGTATCTTTTCTTTTTTTCTGTTCAGGAACCAAGAAGTGGAAGACAATTTCCTCTAGAATGGCAGAGTTTTTCTATCCATGACCATCTTCTTCAGATGAAAACACAAATACCGGTACAGAGACATTTAACTTGCTAAAAGACTATACAGTGCTAAGACAATTTCAATAATTGCATTAAGGTTTTCATCTCAAAGGAACTGTTACATGAATTTCAGACACAAGGAAACACAAATTAAAGTTTGTGTTCATGCTTTTGGAAAACACAGACAGGCAATGCAGACAAGGCAGAATCTCCTGTTGCTCTAGCAATCAACCTCTGCACCAGGTATGTGTGCCTTTCTTTGCAGTAGATTAACTGGGGGATAATATATGTGAAATCAAGGTGTATGCCTGAAGGTGAAGGCGTGTGCAGGCTGTGCAGGTACAAGGGTGAGTGAAGTTACATGGACGACCTCTGACTACTTGGTCCTCATCGACTACCAGGTACTCTAGTGATGTTTTCTTCCTTGTGTCCATTCTACAGCACTACAGGATATAAACGGCTATAGTGGAAGAACCTGCTACTTAAAAATGTTGCTTTTCTGACAAATTCTAAACCCTTCAATTTCATCCAACCAGTCAGGAGGCTCTTCTCTTTCTTTCCTGGATTGGGCTGAGATGCAGTATTTGCTCGTCTATCTCAATGGAAATCTCAGAAGCACCTCACAGGGAGCCCAGTGCAGTAGCCTAGAGGCTGAAGTCCTCACCAGGCACACACGAGGATATCATATGGGCGCTGGATCCTATCCCAGCTGATCCACTTCCCTTCCAGCTTCCTCTTTATAGACTGGGAAAGCAGTAGAGGGCAGGCCCATGTGGGAGACACAGAAGAAGCTCCTTACTCCTGGCTTCAGATCACCTCAGCTCCAGCTGTTGCGGCCACTTGGGAAGTGAATCAACAGACAGAAGATCTTCCGCTCTGTCTCTCCTTCTCTCTGTAACTCTGACTTTCCAATTTAAAAAAAAGAAAGAAAGAAAAAGAAACACCTCACAGGAAGTTCTCATCACATTGAGTAGAATTCTCAAAACAAGCTGAATACAGACCCTACCACACCGGGATGCTGACCTTAGGAGATCCCTCCAACGTAAACTTTAAGAATGTTAGCACAGATTTTAGGCCTTCAACATTAATCCTCAACATGGTCTCACATTGAGTATCACTTGACAAGATTTTAAAAATAAAAATAACAGAGGACCCACCCTTAGAAATTTTGACTTGTAAGTTAAGTGGGAGGAGATCAGCACTGTGGCACAGCAAGTGAAGTGATCATTTCAGAAGGCCACGTGCATGGCGTATTAGGGTGATTCAGGTTTAGGCTACAACGCACCTGACCCAGATGTTGTTGCTGGGAGAGCCGCAGATTTCCCAGTAACTGAATCCCCCACATCACCCATATGAAGACGCACACTGACTTCCTGATTCCTGGCTCTGACCTGGCCTGGTCATTTAGGGAGTGCAAGCACACGAATCTCTTGTCTTGCTCACTTTCCCTCCTTCCTACCTCCCTCCCAAAGCTCTATTACTCTGCCTGTCAAATAAAAAATGAACAAAGCTTCACAAAGGAAGCAAACAGATATTAGAGTTTTTCCTGCATAATCTTAACATGCATCTAGAACTGCCATTCTACAACTAGGAGAGATAAAAGGCACATTAAAAAAAAAAACCAAAAAGTATTACTTTAACATGAAGTATGCAACTAATAAGTAATGAAGATAGAATTGTATTGCCAAAACCAATGCTGAAATTTGAAAAGAAAAAAAAAAGCAAAATGGCCAGTTGTAATTTAAAAAGCTATCATCGTCATTTACAGCAATGATCATATTTGTTGTGAATTTCAGTAACTATTATGAATGTTGAGAAATCAACAACAGTTTCATCTAATTAGATCACAGAAATATAGAATTAGAGCTGGATATTCCACATTGTCCATGTAATATCCATGCTTAGAATCAATGGATATGATTTGCTTATACTTTTAAAGAACAAAATATCTGGCATGCCAGGTAACATGAAACCAGGTCACCCGCATCCTGAATCAGAGGGCCTGGCTTTATGTTCCAGCTCTGTACCTGCTGTATATTCCAGGAGTTGCACATGATGAATCAACCAGTTAAATACCTGCTTCCATGTAGCAGTTCCCATCTATTGGTTCCCGGTTTAGCCCTAGCAATTACAGAAATCTGGGTTACGAATGAGTGGATATGTTATCTTTCCCAAATTTCTTTACCTTTCAAGTAAAAGGAAATGTTTTTGAAGTCTATTTCACATATAAATAAAAACTAAATTAGCAATTACCTGTGAACAGGATATTCTGAATATTAAACATTAATGTAGATAAAACTGTACTGTTATAAACCAGTGCATTAACAAAGTCATTTTTTCTCAACAAAACAACAGGTTTTTAATATTAGTAGAAATGCAAGTGACAGTCCAGTACTCTTACACTTGATACCCATAATTAATGCCATTGTAACATAAAATTCTTATACCAGAGTAACTCTATACACTATTTTCATAGATAAGGTTCAAACAAGTCTCAAAACTGGTAGCATTAAACTACATACAGTGGTAATTCACTTAATAAGATGGATATATTCAGAAGTAAGACATAAATAAAATTTCTTACTATAAAATAATTTATCTTTATAATCATACCATTAATTATTTGTTCATATTTTCAATTACTCTTCAAGTAGAAGTGATCTCTGAAATGTTCACATAGCTTTGAAGATGTATTTATAGTTCAAGATCAGAAGTGATTTCTAACCAAACAATTTTCCAACAAAAACTTATTTTATAAACTTTGTATGTTCTATGTTCATATACCAAATTTCTTTTTAATAGACACCATGATAGGGCCCATTGTGGTAGCCTAGCAGCTGAAGTCTTTGCCTCGCACGCACCAGGATTCCATATGGGTACTGGTTCTAATCCTGCCAGCCCACTTCCCATCCAGCTCCCTGCTTGTGGCCTGGGAAAGCAGTCAAGGATGACCCAAAGCCTTGTCACCCTGCACCCACGTGAGAGACCCAGAATAGGCTCCTGGCTTCAGATTGGCTCAGCTCTGGCCCTTGAGGCCACCTGGGGAGTGAATCAGCAGACAAAAGATCTTCCTCTCTGTATATCTGACTTTCCAATAAAAATAAAATAAATCTTAAAAAAAAAAGACACCACGGTAAAGTGAAAATCATATATTTTCCTGGGAGACAAAAATCACATATATATGAGGGAAAAATAAAGTTTATAACATACAGGAGAAATTATAGTATAACTACAATACAAAATCATGAAGCAGGATACTTACAGATCTTTCTTGTAAATTACAATGTTTCTATCACCATATTACATCAGGAAGATAATTTTTTAAGACAACAGTTTCTAAGGTTGTAAAGTGGAATCCTCAGTTTTTAACTACTAGCTATTATTTTTATCTGCAGTCTGCTGCACTGTCTTCTCCTTTGCCATATGCAATGTAGGAGGGACGCTTCCTGTCGTTACTATGTCTAGCTTTGCACACTCAACTTCCATACAGTTTATTTACTTCTCAAATTACGATCTTAGAATTGCACTTTGCTGCCCCCAAGACAAAGCAAGTAGCTAGGATGAGTAACTAGTTTTACTATTTAATATCCTATTTTTTGGAAACAAGAATCTAAACTTCTGTTAATCTAGATAAAAATAACATCAAAAGCCAAAGGAATGGAATAACGGGAAGACAGATGGACCTCAACCTTTATCTCTAACCACAAGTTTAGTCAAAACCTTAAACAGAGCAATTTATTAGGGACTCTTTTCTTGTCTGACCACATCCAGGATTGTTCTACAGTAACAGAATTTTTTAAACATGTTAGATCAAAATCACACTAGGAAAAAGCATGCCCTTGGTGCACTGGATTTCTGATTTTACTTTTCTCTAGCAACAGAAAAATAGTTAACCGAGTAAATGCATGATCATTAAAGGAAGCACCACTCATCTTAGGGGAAAAAGACCAAAACAAAATAAAAACTTATAATCTGGAAAAGTTTAGTAGAGATGAAATTTAGGAGTCCTGACAGCAGCATCCCCGGCTTCCAAAGACACTCTTCTACAGTTTTGTATACAAACATGGACTTGGCAAAAATCACGAAAAACACAGTGAATGCCAAAGCAGAAAGAAAAAAAATGTGAGGAATTCAAGTAAAACAGATAAAGTTTAGAAAGTGTGATTTCTCATGTGATCATTAAGTACATTCAAGTTCAAAGTTCATAGGTATCTTGCTTGACTTTCCTAAGATCTTAGCATCACTTCACATGGTAAATATAAGGAGATTAGGAAGTTAGAAAGTAGGTCAATAATTGATTTTATTAGATCTTACTGTCTTGTCCATAAAATTGACAAAATGAAAATTTACATGCTTTTGCTTTATTATTATTATCATTGAGATATGTCTTGCAACTAAACTTACACATCTCCACTTTTTTTTTTTTGGCAGCTATAAGAACTGTTCATTGTTTGGTAATGCATATCACTAGTAAAAGTATTTCTATTTTACTGTCTTTACTGTAGAGATCCTAAACTGCAAGACTCTTCCCTGTTTTATTCACTTTGCTGAATACGTGGCATATAGCAGGTATTTAATTTTTGTTGACTGAGTAACTCGATAAATATTTATATTTTTATCACTATCAAAAATCTTCAGGTTGCTTCTCAAGTCCTAGAACTTTCTTTTCCTAATGGTATTTATAATGTGAATATATCTAGAACATGCATACATTTTCACTTGGAGAAAAATTTCTGACTATGTAAAAATTACTATTTCCTTACATCTGCTAAGCAGACTTTTATGGTTATTGTTAATAGTTTAAAATGTCTATAACTCTTTTTGAGAATAATCCTTTCCGCAAGCCAAAACTTTAAAAAGTCATACATAAACACAACTTGATATCTTTAAGCAGAAATTTAAAGAGGTTTAATCATATCCAAATTTAGAAAATAATTTTAAACTGGAATTTTGAGTGATTAGCCTCCCTGAATCTATGCACCTAATCAGCAAAAATATTTTCAATACCAAAAAGGAGATTTTCAAAATTTGGAATAATGATTTTATAACATTTACACAATATTTCATGTGAAAAAATAGCAGGGACACTGTAAATGTGAAACCAGTTAATACCTTGTTTGCTTTGAACAATTAGTCATTTTTTGCTTTGTTTTCTAGGTTAAGCGGGACCTCTATACAAAGATCTATATAAATAACAATAATTAGAATTGAATATAAAATTTTGTTTATTTTTAATTAGAAAATTCAGTCCGCCTTTGCATCAGAGCCTTATTTTCCTTATGAGTATTAATTATAAATTTTAAATTAGACACTCAGTATTTAAGCAACCATTTACAATTCTTCTTAAAGAAATGATTCTGACTCTGAGTCTCTTGGTTACATTTATTTGTCAGTTTCTGAATTCTAACCAGTGACAAGAAGTTAATCATTTTCTTAAACTAATAAGTTATGGATATTATGCAATATTCTAAATAGTAAACACCTATTTACTATGCTCTTTTAGACATCTCCATAAAACCATAGATACTGTTCACTGTATAAAGCCAGTGCATTTCAAACTTCATTGTACCTTTCATTCTTCCGTATGTGAAAGCACGTTTAGAGAAACAAAACATAAAGAACTACTGTTTCTGGAAGCTTATAAAAGCAAACTGAACCCAAATATATAACATTAAAGGACTAATGACATGAGAAATGCAGAAGGAATTTTTACAATGTTTATCAAGCAGTAGTAAAAGCTGATTGATAGTTCACAAAAGCTTTTCAATTCTGAAATGTTTTGGGGCATACATAGCTTAACATTTGACTTTATTTTGTTTAATTACATGGAAAATAGATTATTTTCCATATGATATGGAGGAAATAACAATGTTAAGACAACGAACCCAAAGAAACCATAAGTATGTACAAATTTAGAAGAACCAGAATAGTGTGTGTGTGTGTGTGTGTGTGTGTGTGTGTGTGTGTGTGTGTGCGCGCTCATTTATCTTGTTCATCATAGGTTTGTCTATTGAATTCGGAAGAGAAAGTAGAGACAGCTAGGCTCACTAATCCTGGCACACAGAATATTTTGGATCTTAATTTTTAGCTTTTTACTGACTTTTGTATTGTTCTACTTTAACTTTTAATTTATTTGTTTGAAGGCAGAGAGAGAACGAGACAAGGGGAGAGCTGCACCCAGTGGTTCACTCCCCAGTCACAATGGCCAGGACACTGCTATGCTGAAGCCAATAGCCAGAAAGTCAATTGAGGTCACGCGTACAGGCAGCAGAAACCCAACTGGCTGAGCCAGCAGCCCTAACTTCCAGGATGAGCGGACAACTGAAGTCAAGGCCTAGAGCCCAGTACTGAATGAAAGGAGACACAAGTCTTCATTGGCTTCTTAAATTCCAGGCAAACTGCCAAGGCCTCCCATATTTAATATTTAATAGGTCCTAAACTTTCTGCATTTCTAGTTTCTTTATGAGAAACAAGAATGCTCTTTCATTTCCCTCAATATGTAAGATTTAAGTTTTCAAAAATTATGTAAATTAGCTGGCAAATATAAAAACTACATAAAAGTCTGACATACTTTTCAAAGAACAGCAAGCAAATGCATTTTATTCTACCAAGTGAAAAAAAAACTATTAAACATTAGAGACTTACGAAAACATACTAGTCTCAGTTTTCTCTCTGCATTACAAGTAATATAAAGATAATACATGGGCACAGCACAATAGTCTAGTAGCTAAAGTCCTCGCCTTGAATGCACTGGGATCCCATATGGTCCCTGGTTCTAATCCTGGCAGATCCGCTTCCCATCCAGCTGCCTGCTTGTGGCCTGAGAAAGCAGTCAAGACAGCTCAAAAATTTGGGATCCTGCACCCACATGGGGGCCCAGAAGAGGCTCCAAGCTTGTGGCTTCAGATTGACTCAGTTCTGGCCACTGTGGCCACTTGCAGAGTGAATCAGCAAATGGAAGATCGCCCTGTCTCTCCTCCTCTGACTTTGCAATAAAAATAAATACATCCTAAAAAATACATAAAATTATTCTAATAGTTAACACCTGCATTTCACTTATCATGTGCTAGGTATTTTTAAAGACATCGCAAACATCTAAACTCATTAAATAATCCTGGGGTGGGCACAATGATCACCTCCTTTTACAAACGAGAAGACTGAGGCACAGAAGTGCTGGAGTAGGAATGTGAATCCAGACAGTCCGGCTCTGAAGTCCATGCTCCTAACTTTTATGCAACAACTTTCATTTAGTATGAGGACATTAAGGCAAAGAAAAAAAAAAGTTTGCAGATTTGCTCACTAAGTGGTAACAACCTCTGAAAGCAAAAAGCTTTGAGTGGAATACTTAGGTTAAACAAGTGTGATCATTTATATAATTGCTTTTTAATCTGAGTTCCACAACATACACAGGTATTAATTTTATTAGTGAAATGCAGGACAGCACAAAGATAAAATGGATTAGGTCTCATTAACCATAGGAGTTCAATAAATTTTAAGTGGGCTTGAAGATTGGTATAAAAGTCTTCATGTCCCATTTTGTAAAGATTCTGAAATAAGTGCTAATAGAAAACACACTGAAGAAAAACAAAACAAAAAAAACCCAGTCTTCAGGAAATACCCTCAAAACACTTGGTGTCTATAAAAATGCTACCAAGTATTAGTTCAAGTAACTTCAAGATACTCACCACTCTATTGATTTTACAGACTTAAAACACACACACACACACACACACACATACACACACACACCTTAGAGCATTAACAGCTCACCCAAGGTTGCATAACAGAATCCAGCTTAGGGGCAGGTGTTCAAACTTTCTGAAAGCTAACATTGTCACTTAGTAACAAAAGGACTACAATGCTTATCATTGATCATCTGTGAATATTCTTGACTAGAATATGTAGAAACATACAGATCAGTTCAGCATTCAAAATTAAGGATAAATTACATGAGCATCCCCCCTCCACACACAAGATGCCAGGATGTAACAAAAGAAAATATTTACCCTACTATTACATTCTTTTACAGAAGTATGCAGATAATTGTTTATAGGTACTCAAATATAAAAAGTCCTTCAAAAATTTCATGGAAAATGGAACTATCTCACCAAGTAGATCTTTCTCCATAAAAACCCTCTTGATCCTGAACTTCTATCGCACTCAACTGTTTAACATTAGGAACCCTGTTCCTTCTAGTCTCAGAATCTTCATACATATTGTTCCTCATTTGCAGAAAACTCTCTTCTCCATCTAGATCAAGTTACCACTTACTCATTAAGTTATCAGCCAAATAAACACTTAAAGTTTCCCTTGATTTCACTGAAAGGCTAAATTCTTCCAGGCCACTCTGAATTTTCATTGTATGACTTTTTGATACAATACAAGTATCCTTTTCCATCTCTATGCCCAACTTCCAGAACACCAAGTCCCATGTCTTTTTGCTCCTTATCCCAGTGAGAACCAGTGATCATAACACTCATCCTTGTTGAAGAAAGACACTGGAAAATGATTAGCAAGAGATTTAACTGAGTAAAAAAGAGGCAACTACACTGTTTTAAAAATTTTAAAAAATCACTGTTTTAGGGCACCGGCGCGGTGGCGCAAGTGGTTAAAGGTCCTCGCCTTGCACACCCGGGATCCCATATGGGCGCCGGTTCTAATCCTGGCAGCCCCGCTTCCCTTCCAGCTCCCTGCCTGTGGCCTGGGAAAGCAGTCGAGGACGGCCCAAGGCTTTGGGAACCTGCACCCTCGTGGGAGACCCGGAAGAGGCTCCTGGCTTCGGATCGGCATAGTATCGGCCCGTTGCACTCACTTGGGGAGTGAATCATCGGACAGAAGATCTTCCTCTCTGTCTCTCCTCTCTGTATATCTGCCTTTCCAATGAAAAAATAATAAAAATAAATCTTTAAAAAATCACTGTTTTAAAGAGAAAAAAACAAAACACAGAACCACAGTTGGTAGAGCTGCTTAAACTCACCAGTTTTCAGAAGAAAAATAATGCTCAAGGGGTAGATGAAATGGTGCTTTACATGACAGGTGTAACAGGAAACAATAAGATGAAAACTTATAAAGTAAATGCAGAAACTATCTATAACCTATACTATTGCTACTTTTAGTATTTATTTATATGATTTATAGTTTTAATTGTATATATTCTCTACTACTGAACTCAGGTACGAACCTGCAGTTGAATTTTAATTGTGAAAGGACAAACAACCTCAGCTATTACTCTTGCATAACATTTTTGCTATTTTAACCACAGTAGTTTCATTTGTGATTTGGCTTACTTCAGACTTCACTGGAGTATTCATTTCCTAACATTTTGTACGAGTTATTTATCCTTTTTTTCTAGTTACATTTTGGATCTACATGCTGAGAAATAATTTCTTATAAACACAAAGGCATATGTACCTAACCATTTCCCTAACTTACCAAGTTATACTGAATTTTAATTCTAGCTTTCAGCGTAGTGAAAACAAGATTTCCAATTCCTTCATCCCATTGAAAGCTTTATCTTTACCTGAGTGCCATGTTCTGCAATAATCTAGTATCTCTCCTCTACCCCAACCCTGATTAACTACAAAATTCTAATTGCTTCTTTACTAGGCAAATTTACACATATAGTTTGACATTACTTTATAAAGATTTCCTAAAACATTTTTTTCAAGTCCATGTTTTAGTCACACAAAGAAAGTACTTAGTCTTCAACTAAGTTTTATTTTTGTTCTCCACCTAAACCAGTACCTGAATATAGAAAACATTACAGAAATGTTAAGTGACTATACCATCTGTACTTCAAGTGAACATATAATCTGGATCACTGATTAAAATGGCAAAAGTTCACTCTAGACCCATATATTACACCTCAAGTCATACTGAAGCTGATTTTCTATCTTTTCACAACTGACATCCATCGCCATCATTAGCAGCCTAGTGTGTATTTTTCCAGGCTAATGTTTTTCATTAAGAAGCAAAACTACTTAAAAAGTCAGTATAGATTACATTCATTGTTCCTTCCTGAACTGACTAGGTTTTCTACCCTGTTAGATTAGATCATTCTGTCTTTATTATTAAGTTATAGTAATTGTTAGCAAATACTAAGGTCTATTAAATATATTAAGGAATACATGCATGTGACTATTTGGCTAGGACTGTAATTTTCCTGATCACTTTTTCCCTCATTCCCTTAATAGGTATTTTTCATTGCAAAATTACTACATGAATATAAGCCTTTGGTTAAAAAAGAAACACTAGTATATACAGCAATCAGTTATACATGAATTATTATTGAAGTGATACATGTTCTTTTTTTAAAAAAATTTTATTTGTATTAGAAAGGCAATTTTACAGAGAACAATTATGTACCCTACTAGCAACCCACATATACATTTTCTGTATATCAATGATACAATCAGATGCATATATTTCAGATATTTTCTTAATATATTCATACATTCCTGAGTGCATTTTTAAAAGTTGAAGGAAACACACTGAGAGAAAAATTTACTCTGCTGAAAAAGTTGTAAAATTCATGCATTTTTTCCATGAACTTTCCTAAGACTTCATGTATGTATAGATTTCAATTTATATGTAAATCAACTTAAGAATAATCTATCTTTTCAAGAGCTTTTTGAAGTTTTTTCATATGATATAGTTAATGCAAGATGGTATAGATAGTAAAAATACATATTATATGCAAAAGATACAGGGTTTTCAAAGTATTCATAGAAAACAAATATTGTGAAAAAACTACATGGATGGGCTCAGCACGGTAGCCTAGTTGTTAAACTCCTCTCCTTGCATGTGCCAGGGTCCCATTTGGGCCCCGCTTTCCATCCAGCTGCCTGCTTGTGGCCTGGGAAGGCAGTGGAAGATGCTCAAGGTTTGGGACCATGCACCAGCCTGGGAGACCCAGAAGAAGCTCCAGGCTCCTGACTTCAGATATACTCAGCTCTGGCCATTGCAACCACGTGGAGAGAAAATCAGCAAATGGAAGATCTTTCTGTCTATCCTCCTCTCTGTATATCTGACTTTCAAATAAAAATAATAAATAAGTCTTTAAGATTTAAGACTTCATGGATTTTACATTTTTGGAAAGTGTATAGAAAATAGAATTAATGAGTAATTTTTTTTTTCTTTTGGTATAAACATTTGAAAATACGGGGGCAGGTGCATTTGGACTAGCAAGTAAAGCTTTGGCCTCTAATGGTTGTCCATCCCAGTCCCAGCTGGTCCACTTCTGATCATTTCCCTATTAACGCTCCTTGCAGAGTAGTGGAAGATGACTCAAATCCTTGAGCCCCTGCACCCATGTAGGAGACCAGGAAGAAGCTCCTGGCTCCAAACTGGCCCAGTCCATGCCATTGCAGTCATGTCGGATACGGACCACAAGAAAAAAGCTATCTGTCTCTGTCTTTCTCTATAACTCTGCCTTTCTAACAAATAAGCATTTTCAAATAAATTTTATTTTTTATAATGATTACCTGGTGGATCAGGGTAGGAAGGATTGAGACTTAGGGAAAACTGAGTATACTCATTGCTTCCAAATTTGCTATTTCTTCTTGTTGTTTCTGAGGGAAGGGGAAATACACAGGGAAATCACTCATGACTTTCCACACGTCCCGGTACCCAGGGATGAGTAACCGCCACCTCCTATGAACCCTGAATCTCAATGTGTACATATCCTGAGGGTTCTGTCCAAGTGGTTTGGGTAGTTCTGAAATGCTGCCGATTTCACCAATCCGAGGATGATGTCACCCTCCCAATGTCCAAAAGCTCCATTTTTTAAACATTTTTTAAACATGAAATCTATGTATACTATGTCACATACACATTTCATTTAGTGGTTTCATACTATATATGTTATTCTGTTATTTTCAACTTCTTGTGTTTAACTTAAAAATTTAAATCATGCATAGTTATTTTTAGTTTATATCGTCACATATCATGGTTGTTAATTTTCTTATATTGCTCCTAAATCAATGGATGTTTCTTTCAGTGGCCAGGAAAATGAATCTTGTAAATTTCCCCACTTTATTATTTTTAATTAAATGTGTGCTAGTAACAATTCATTTTATTCAGTAAGATTTTCCACCTTATTCTAAATGATGCTTATATTTGCCATAAACTATCATTCAATGAAGATAAGTATTACATAAGGGATATACGCATTTAGCCAATCTAGATCTAAGGTTCAATAAATTAGGTTTTACAAAAAAGAAATACATATGTATAAACATTTGGGAACATTTACATATATATAAAATCTGCCCGTGAATTAAAAAAATTAAACACATATACAATGCAAATAAATTTTTTTGCTGGAAATGGTTATTAGTGAAAAACAAAAAGTACTGCAGAAATATTTTAAAGAAGTCTTAATAACTTTTAGGACAACTGTACTGCATGTTTAAAAATTTTTTTTAAAGAAATCAAAATAGTAAGCCAGAAAAATGATAAAAGATTAAATTTAAATCAGTGTTATCTGGATCTAGATTCCTTATACACCTGAGAATAATGTGCCTGTTAGTTTTATTTTTTAATAGAAACATATTGCTATGTTTTTAAGCTGGAGTTTTCCAATCATCTGGATAGTAAAGTAACACTTAGTATAGAATATATTAACTTAAAAACAACCAAGTTGGATCATTTAAACTGAAATAAGTAATAACACACTACTAGACTTTTATTGCCTAAAGACATTGTTAAAGGAAAATACCATACTACTTGTGGCAGAAAAACAAGCCTTCTTTTACATGTATATGAAAGAATTAATGTTAATATTTCATATGTGAAATACTCTCAAGGAGTGGGAAGGCCTACCAGTGATGCTTGCAGCTAGTATGAGCTTTCTGATAAATGCTAAGCTGAATACTGCAGCTTTAATTGAAGTTTGAATGTTGTAAACAGACGTCTGGCTCTGGCCTGCATTCTAATACCATCAGCAGAATAGGGATAGGAAGCATAAACAAACCTTTTAACTAGATTACAGTCTCTAAAATGGCCAAGAAATCCTTCAGCACAAACTCCAGTGTGATAAATGTGGAAGCAAGAAAATGACTTCAGGATAATGATTTAAAAATAGATTTCTGGGCCCAGCGCGATAGCCTAGTGGCTAAAGCCCTCACCTTGAGTGCTCCAGGATACCAAATAGGTCTCAGTTCTCATCTCGGGTGCCCCACTTCCCATTCAGCTCCCTGCTTGTAGCCTGGGAAAGCAATCTAGGATGGCACCAAGCCTTGGCACCCTGCACCCACATGGGAAACCTGAAGGAAACTCCTGGCTCTCTGGATTGGCTCAGCTCCGGTCTTTGCGGCCACTTGGGGAGTGAATTAGTGGACAGATCTTCCTCTCTCTCTCCTCTCTGTATTTCTGACTTTCCAATTAAAAAATATCTATATAAAAAAAAAAAGAGCCTTCCAGTTTCTTTCATTAAGGGATGATTTTCTACATATTTTGATGTCATTGAATATTAATGATAAATTTTACATTTAACTTTTTTCTTACACAGTAGCTACTGTTTAGATTACTACATCCTAAGGAATCTATCTAAAATCAACATTTCCTTCTGCTGAATGTGGTATGCTACCCATCCTCAAATTCGATGAATATATACATACAGTTTGAATTGTTGTTTTTAGATGTTAATATTAAGAATACATGGATTAAATTGAAGGCCAACAGATTAGTAGAGAATTCATAAGGCATAATTTTTTAAAAAACTAGCTGTGAATGTAACAGTGAGACAAAATGAACGTTACACTCAATCTTAAAAAACATTTTAAACTTACTTCTAACTTCTAAGATAGTTATTCAAGTTAAAAAAAGAAAAGATAGTACAGGGATGTAAGTATTAACATTAGCACATAGCAGAAAAAAAAAATTCTTTTTAGTGCTGTACTCTTGGTTAATTGGAAAAAAAAACAACTCAATAAAACATGGATATATAAAAATATTTCCCCACTGCAGAGTAGAGAAGAACTGACATAACTCATCTGAGTCTTTCAAAACAGTAAATCCTAACAATCTACTTAATAATACAGAATGTAATTGTACATTCTCTTAGAATGTTTTATAGATCAACTGAAATAAAGACTCAGAACCTATCACACACACAACACTGCTGAAGTGTTAAGCTTCGTACCAGGATCAGTACCATGAGCAACTTCTTTTCCAAGAAGACCAGCTGCATTATGAGATATATCTGTCAACCTTGGATCCTCCTTGTTTGTTTCAGACTGAAATCCACACATTCTAACTTATCAGATCTTGCCAATGAAAATGCTGAGAAAGCAGAATCTTTAATTTTTAACTGAGTTATCTTTAGACAATCTAAAGCAAATTATTTCAGATTGCAGACAAACTCTATCCCACTGGCTACTCAGATTGTTCTGGTAAGCTAGAAACTATTTATAAAAAAAATTTTTTCTGAAGTATAATAGTATAATTTATAAAAGTATAGATTCTTCAGAGTTTGCAACTATTTCCAAAATATGTAGGCACTAATGTTTATATGGTAACAAACATAAACATACATAAAACAATGATCATCAAAGGTAATATCAAAGGATAATTGTAATTATCAGTGGGTTCACGGATTCAATAAAAATTTTAATTAATTTTTTGAGAGAGAGAGAAAAAAAAAAGCTCTTCCATTCATTGGTTCCCTCCCCAGATGGCCCTAATAGCTGGGACTGGGTAAAGACAGGCAGAGCCGGAAGCTTCTTCCAAGTCACCCACATGAGTGACAGGAGCACTGAGTCATTTTCTGCTGCTTTTTGCAATCCACTAGCAGGAAGTTGGGCTGAAAGTGGAGCAGGTGAGACATGAACCTGGGCACATGTGGGATGCTATGATGGGGAGGGTGGCTTTACCTGTCATACAATACTGGACCCTATGTAAAAGGTTTAAGGAACAACTAATTATGGGCACTTAGTTATCTAGATAATTCAAAAGTTGTCTATTCTTCAACTATTTCTAGAGGCAATCATTTAGCACTGTGGCCTCCGTGCTGGTTAAGACATCTGTGGTCTGGCGCCTGCTTTGTGGCATTGGCAAAGCCATTACCTGTGATGCCCACATCCTATATGGCCACTGTTTGCTTTCCAGCTGCTCCAATGCTGACCCAGCTTCCTGCTAATGGCCTGGAAGAGGCAGCAGCAGGTGGCTTAAATATTTGAGCTCCTGACACCCATGCGTGAGACCTGAAAGAAGCTGCTGGCTTTTGGTTGCAGCCTGGTCCAGCCCTGGCTATTGCAGTTACCTGGGAAGTGAACCAGAGAATGGAAGATCTCTATTGCTCCCTTTCTCTCTTAATCATTCTCTCAGGGCCCAGCGCGATAGCATAATGGTTGAAGTCCTCGCCTTGAACACAGCAGGATCCCATATGGGTGCTTCTAATTCCGGAAACCCTGCTTCCCATCCAGCTCCCTGCCTGTGGCCTGGGAAAGCAGTCGAGGACGGCCCAAAGCTTTGGGACCCTGCACCCACATGGGAGACCCAGAAGCTCCTGGGCTCCTGGCTTCGGATTGGCTCAGGTCCAGCCATTTGGCTGCTTGGGAGTGAACCATTGGCTCCCCAATGGATGGGAGATCTTCCTCTCTGTCTCTTCTCTCTGTGTATATCTGCCTTTCCAATAAAAAATAAATAAATCTTTAAGAAAAAATAATTCTCTCAAAAATTGAAAAATTTTTAAATTTTAATTTAAAATTTTTTTTAAAATTTAAAAAATTTTTAATTTCTTTTAAATTTTAATTTTTTAAAATTTGAAAATTGAAAAAATTTTAAAGAGTCTATGTTTTCTGAATACTTGAGTATGATATCTGAGATCTAGACTCTGTCTTCCTACAGTAATGACCCTAATTACTTAAGTTCTACTACTGCTAAGGGACACCTTGATTGAGTTCCTGGATCTTGGCTTCTGCCTGGACTAGTCTCCAGCCATAATGAGCACTAAGGAGTGATTCAGCCACAGTCTTTATTTCCTCTTCCTCTCAAATAATTTAAACAAATTTTTTAAAAAAAGATTCTTTCTGGAGTACAAAAAAAAAAGTGTTAACCTTAATAGTATGCATGAAATGAACATGAGAATGCTCTGTGACAGACTAGAAGGTGATATTTGTACATATACTAATGCATTAAACAGATTACATTTCTTTTTGTTCAGTGGTTTTCTTCTTATAGTATAATTACATTAAAAATTTACAATAATTGCTCAATGGGTCATATATTGCTGAATCCTCCAAACATTATGTAACAAAATGCTAAATCCAAATCCTTGCAAGTTAAAATTTAATCTTGAGAAGCCTACTTGACTGCACTAACATTCCTTATAGAAACCTGGATTGCTGCTTGTTCTCTGTCCCTGTCAACGAGTAGAGATTTTCTATCACTCTATCAATAAGCTACTGATGCCATAACTCCATAGCTTCATTCATGTTTACTGGAGTACAGGCTAATAATAGTTCTTCATTGTGACCATGTTTTCCATTATTAAGTGTCATGAAGTTAACATGCTAGGGTGCTTTGCTGCTATATAATGATAAAATGAGGTGGTTAGCAATTGATTTCCAAATTTTTAACATGAGGAACATGATGAAAAGTTCACAAAGAACATACTGAGGACAACAGGAATTAATGTATTTATCACAATGCCAGGTATACATATAAGTAAAAACTATGGTTATTTACAAAACAAAAATTTAAGAAAGAATGTGGAAGAGATCAGAATTTATCATTTACAAATCTGTTTTTCTTTCCAGTACACCATACTGGCATGGACATTCCTATCTTTTCAAAAACTATGCATCAATAGTACCCTACATGACTTTAAGGAAGACAAACTCAGATTAGTACTTCATTCTCTTAATAAATGGTTCTATTACTTGTAAAAACTATGACAAAGAATGACATGATGCTTTCGAATACCCATCTACTGAAGAAACTTCCAAGTTAAATACCAAAGTTATAAAAACAGTATCAAGCAATAAGTTTAGAACTAATACTGGGAAGTTCTTTGTAAGGATCTTGGAATAATATTTCTAAAGTATTTCACATATCCCAAAGCTTCTACGTACTGCACACTAATTACAACACAATAATTTAATAATTGTTATATTTGCATGAAATGTGAAAATATTTTAAAAGTCCAAATGAAACTATATAATATCCTCCAAATAATCAGGTTATGACAACCTGGTAAATGAAATATAAAATTTAGTTCTGAGAAGAAAGTTCATGTGTGGAGAATATGCATTTCTTGTTTTGGAAAAAAAGTAATGACGTAATGTAATAACTGGTATTGATCATCTTCGAATTTAAGAGTTTTGTCTTGTAATAAAAATTGAGCAATGGTAGTCACATGGGCCTTATCATTGTCTAAAATGAATGAAGTGCACAAAGAATAAACTTTTTAGAATATAGCAGTAAATTGAAAAAAATTTTAATATTTTTCTATTTTAACACAATTAACCTATTTAAACACATATTTTCACACCTAACAATATCCACTTAGTTAATATAACATTTATTCATGTAGAACGCCAAGGTAAAAATATGACAAATACACTTGAAGAATACAATTATGATATCTTTTCACATCAAACTGTAAGGATGATCCTCGTTTTCAAAAGCCTAACACAATGCCTGATAGACATCAACAGACACGGAATGAATAGCTAAACATAATTTGTTTTGTAACATACATTCAAAATCCACATAGCTTTACAAAGATACAAAGGTTGGACATAGGTTTTCTGGCTGACTTCATGGGGGTCCCAATGATGACTAGGAGTAAATCTTCAGAAAACTGGAAAGCTGTTAACTGTCTGGGTAGGGATCAAAAAAACAAAGTCAGGGAAATGTGTCACCTAAATAACAGTTGCTTTAGAGAGCTGGTAACACTAGCCTAATTTTTCAATAACCTATTGTCCAGGATGTCAATGAAATGAAATTTCTGTGCATCCTGAACAATTACATGTATATTTTTAAATGACTTTTTAAAATCATTGTTTATAGAAAACAAAACACTTGTTAAAAATTATATTCTGTACAAGGATTAGAAAGGAGTATGAAATTTACTTATTACAAGTACTACATTGTTAAGAATATATAATTTGGTTGTTAATCAGGAAGAGACCACCACAGCAGAGACTAAAAAGTTTCTTGAGAAAAATTTTCACATTAGCGAAACTACAGCCAGGAGAGAAAAGGAATCTCACATATAGCGATGTAGAAATACAAGGCAGTCCAGTATCGACATGTTTGGTGAGAAACAACCAGTAAGGCCTATCATGTTTTAGGCATTGTCCCATGTCAAGAGTCACAAATAAATGTTTTAAATGCACCTTGAATTCTATTCATATACATTATACACACACACACACACACCCTTAATAAGACTAGCAAGTATATTGAGTAAATGGAAATGCAGGGAGGAACATTAATATCAGAGAAAGTTGAAATAATTTCTAAGGGAATCACCCAGAAGAAGTGAAGTTAGTAGCCTTGAAAATTAGCAAAGAATTATTGACTTACAAACATAGCTTTAAATCTATTTACTTTATTCCTACATTCTTAGAATACAAGAATATTCTTACATTCTTAGAAGAATATACGTCCACACAAAGCCCATAGGTGCTATATACAGAAATCACACATGGTAGTTTTAAGCCTGACAAAGCAGAACGAGATAATACAGCATGGTGAGTCAAGAGACTTGAGTCATGTAGGCCTTCTCTGCCCATCTGCAGACTTATAAGCTCGGGCAAGTTCTTCAAAGTCCCTGAACTTCAACCTTACCCAAAACAAGGCTGGATAGGAGTAGTCTTGGGCACAGCAGTTAGGATTTCATTTGGGATAATTGCATCCCATACTGGAATGCCTAGGTTCCAGGCCTGACTCCACTTCAGATTCCAGCTTCCTGTTAAGGCACACCCTGGGAGGCAGCCAGCAATGCTTAGAAAATAGGATCCATGTCACCCACATGGGAGACTGAGACTGAGTTACAGCTCCCTGACTGTACTCTGGTCTGGCCCTGGTTCTTAGGGGACATCTCAGGAGTGAATCTACACATACAAGACATCTCCCTACTGGCTCTGTCCCTCCGTCATCCAAAGATAATGAAATAAGTAAAAGTTTAAAAATCAGCTGGATCCGTTGACCTCCAAGATATTACCTAGATGGAAAAAAAAAAATCACCATCCCAAAATATCAATTGTTCTTACTATTTTTAAAAATAAGCTGCAATAAAAATACAATAAAAGGGTTCAAACATAAGTCATTATTTCATTTAGAGAAAGTCTAGAATCTTCCAGCCATAAAGGATTGGGGAGAGGAATGGAGGGGAGGTAAGAAATGTTTTCAAAGGAAAACAGAAACACAATAAATAAAGGTATTAGAGTAAATTTTTTATTCAGCTGCCTGTTAGGCAACTACCATTTCAATTAGCTACACAATTCACTTTAAGTTAAAATTTATTCTTCACTAAATTATGTTAATGTTAAGGTAGCTGAGGGTTTTTTCTTTTCTTTTTTTTTTTTTTTTTTTGCAGGAGGGTGAGGGCGGGGAGGAGGTGAAGGCTAAGAAATGTTACGTGGCCTGGAATTGGTATTAATGTTGGGAGAAAAATTTGAATTTGCCAGTTTTCTGCTTAAGCACACCAATTACACCTCAGAGAAAGATAAGAAACGGTTCAAATTTATAACAGAAAAATAAGACCACAGTATTTACTGCTACCAGCTCCCCCCATGTATAAATACCTAGTTTTGCACACTGTTTGTAATTAAAATTTTCCAGAACACATTTCCACATATGAAATGGTTTTCTGACATTACAATATGAGTAAATGTTTTCTTGGCTTTACCATGAGGAAAATAAAAATCTTCAAGTATTATGTGTTTATCATATTTGTATCAAATATCCTTCTAGACATCTATTTCTTCAATCCTTTCTTGCTGGTGAAATTGCTGTTTTCCATTTGCAAGGCTGATCACAAAATTGCTGCTTTACAGAGGAATATTTTTTTGCTGACATAAATTATGGGATCAGAGATACCAATGCAGTTACAAAAAAGGAGGGAGAGGGAGAGGAGGAGGAAGAGAAAGAAGAAACGGGAGGGGGGAAGAAGGGGAGAGGGAGAGAGGGAGAGAAAATGCGCATCCATCTTCACAGAAAGGATAAAGGAATGTATATATGTAACAAAATGACACTTTGCACCATAAGCCCTGGCCAAAGGCCTACCCCAGAAAAAACACTTTCCAGCATTTCTGAAATGAAACACAGCACTGAACGAAACTCTGCTAAGAACATACCAAGTGAAAATGGAGAACAGCGATTTTTATCAAAACTGCTATCTTAGAATATGTAGACTCACCCTTCAATTTCTGTCTAACTACCATTACTGTACCACCTGCAACTTCATGGTATTGTGACCCATACAAACATCTTGAAAATCTGTCTCCTTTCCCATAGAGTGAGCAATTTGGTTCAGTATCCTGAGAGATGAAAAACTCATCTCAATTTACAACAGTAAAATAAATAATTCAGTTAAAACTGAAAGTGGTACCAACCCAGCAAACTATTGATGGAGAGATCTGGCCGTCCATGAAGGCAGAGCAACATGAAGTTTTCAATGAGGATTACTTGCTCAGACAAGTTACACACATGATAAAAATGCCCAGATGAATTATGAAATAGCTAGCCTCCTCATTTTATGGAAAATAAGTATCAAGAACCTACATGGGCAAAGACAGTTCCAGTGGCATTTCAACTTTAAGCATTCTGAGCTCTTAACTTTATAGACTGAAACATCAAACAACCATTTACCCAAAAAAGCCATAACACAAGTCAAAACCTGACCAAAGGCCTCTATCAACTAAAAATTGGCAATTTTTCTACGCAAGTCCGACTACATTACAAGAAAAACGGAACATTCAAACCCTAAAGGCAAAACCAATCGAGTCTTCCAATCCTGACGCCAATATCCAAATCTCACACAGGACCCAACGGGGGAAACCCTCAGGGCTACAGATAGAGAAGCAGTTCCCAAGCAATCCAGACCCCGACATTTTCCCACTCAGAAACAAACGCAGTGGAGCTTTTGCTAGGAAAAAGAGAGGAAAAAATAATAATAAAACAGCTCTCCGAATGAATTTTGTCAGTGACATCCAGAAAGTGTGCCTCTTTCCGTGGCGCCTCATTGGAGGAAGGAGGGGGTTGTTTTTGTATTCTCCCCCACTGGAGCAAGACACAATCAGATGTGAGCTGGAGCAGAGAGACCACTTTGGACAACAGCAAATAAAAATAAAAGTGCCCTTCCTCCCCTGACAGGATGGACACCCCACCTCACACGCCCCTCCCCACTCCAACCCCTCCTTCCCTCACCTCCCACCCCCCAGGACCACCCCCTCCTCACCCCGGAGCTCCACTGCGTCTGTGGTTTGGTGCTACTGTTGCCCCGGAGTGAAAGTCAGAGCCAGAGGAAGGCAATGAAGCCCCCCCACACACACTTACCTTTCCTGCCCCCCACTTTGGAGTGCCTTCCCTGGAGCTGTGGAGGATGACACAAAGGGTAATAAAGGGGGGGAGTGGAGGAGGAGGCGCAGGAGGAGGAGGCGAGCTGGGTGTAGTGAGATGTCTCCAGCCAGGGCCAAGCAGCAGCAGTAGCAGCAGCAGTAGCAGCAGCAGTAGCAGCAGCAGCAGCAGCAGTAACAGCAGCAGCAGCAGCAGCAGAGGAGGGTCTGTGTTGCTAAGAGGCTTTTGGTCTTTCTCTCCTCCTCTCACGGCCAAAGAGGAGGGGGGTGGAGGGGGCTCGAGAGGGAGGCGAGTGGAGGGGTGAGGGGGTAGGAGTCGTGGATGGGGGTTTTCGAAGAAGAAGAAACTCCTTCTTCTCTCTCTGGCTCAATCCCCCTTCTTAGGGCTCGGGGCTGGAGGGTGGGGGAAGGAACTCAGTCGCCTTTTCCCCCCACCCCCCCTCAATTCAAGGTTGAAGTGGGGTGAAATGAGTGTCCTGTCCCTTTAAAAATAGAAATAAAAGGTGCCCCCCCCTCTGCCACTGCCTCTCTCTTCATCATCAGCTGCTGCTGCTGCTGGGGTCTCTCTGCTTGGGGGGGAGGGGGGGCTCGGGTAGAAGAGCCTGGAGGCACTCACTGCGCATGTCCCTCTCTGACGGGAGGCTGGTTGGTGGACGGCAGGCGGAGGGGGAGGGGAGGAAATGAGATGTTTTCCCAGAAGGCTCTGAGGCGCTGGCGACCCGGAAGCCATTGTGGCGGGGGGTAGAGGGGCGGGGGCGGGGAGGAGGAGGAAGTTGCTACTCTTCCACACCACCCTCCCACCCCGCCCTCCCTGCTAAGGGAAAGTGGAGGGACGGAAGTGGGCGGGGCAGAGCCCGATGCGGGTCACGTGGTCGGACGGGGGCGTGCGGGGCGGCTTGCGCGCGGGGCATGCCGGGAAGGGCTGTGGACCAGTGGCAGCTGCAGGTGAAGCCGAGGAGAGGACGCGGCGAGGGCTGCTGCGGAGCAGTGTCTGCAGTCGCTGGGTCGCCGCTTTGTCTTGTTGAAGACCTCGCTTTTCTGCGCGAGGTATCACGGGGTGCGCAAGCTTCCAACAGGGAAGCCGGTGGATAGAGGCTCCCCGCATCGGGGAGGATGGCGGGCTGGAGGGAGCTGCTGTCGGGGAGTGGGCAGGCTTGCGTAGGCCGTTCTCTGCCGTGACCTCCCCGGATTCTGTCCACAAGGCGAGAACAGTGGGCCGTGTGTGGGCCCGAGCACGGGGACAGCCGGGACCGGGTGTGCGGCACGGAGCAGGTCGGGGCGCCTGGAGTGCAGTTTCCCTCGGTGTTGGAGTGGTTGCTGCATCTGAAAGCTTAGGCGTGTTTTTGCAAGACGGGTGTGCAGTGCTGTCGCTGCTAATACTGTTTTGCGGTTGTTGGAGAAGGGACATCAGCAGATTTTTCCGACCGTCAGCGTGGAGGATAGACTTTTTTTAAGGGTTTGTTCGTCTTGTTTCTGTGGATGTGTGCAGCATTTTAAGCTTTAGGCTTCTCATTTAAGTGTTACTTGTTCTACTTGAAATAATGTATCAACCTGATCAAAACTAAAGTCATGTAAGAAAGGATTCATAGTATTTACTTTCATAAGGACTTATTAGTAACAGTTTATCTCATGGACTCTTAACTTTGAAAAATCCTAATCTTTATAGCCGTGCTTTGAAGAATCATCGCATATATGTATGTGTATATACATGTTCAAACGAAGAACTTGAAACGCCTGCTGTTCGTTGTCTTGTGTTTATTAGTGCTGTCATATGAGCTTTTTAAGGTACACTGTTGAAGTCCTGGTTTACATACTGTTTCCTGAAGATTTGGGCAGTGAATCCCATTTGTGCAGTGTGGTTTAGAGCATACTGCTTTGTGTTGGCCCAGTGTCATGTCAGAGGGATTCAAAACTAGACCCCCATACTGCATATTTTCTTTACCTTGACAGAAAAAAAATGCAAGGCACATAATGTGCCATAGATAGGATTCTTTGTCATAAAATATTAGATATACAAGAAGGTGCCTCAAACGTATGTAATATAATCTGTGAGTCAGGTGAACTCTGTAATCACAACCAATGTCAGGAAGGAGCCCCCCAGTGGCTCCAGGAGAGCACCCCTCCCCCAACCACTCCCAACAAGGATGCTGCACATCCTAGCTGGACGCCGTCTTTGCTGCTTTGGTAATAATCACAGATCTCACCGTTAATACACGGAATGAACTTTCCCTGATCAGATAGTTTCCTTGCTATGTAGTGATGTTAATAGTATAACAAGTGTTACAGTTCTTTTTAGGAATCAAGTAAGTAGAGACAATTAGTGTGGTGATTGGTAGACATTTGGGTGATGTTCAATTTTAGACTGATAAGAACGATGCCACAAGGAAAGTCGTTATACTTGCTTGCCTACAGTTATAATACAGTTATAATCCTCTATTTTTGTATGTTCACCTTCAGCATCACTTTTTTTTGTCGAACTTCCTCTAAAACTGGATGTAACAATTTATTACCCCCACAACGGTATATGATAGATCTCCTTATGTCTGCTGGCTCACTAACAGTTTATTTTTCGTTTTTACCATTCTGATAAACATAGCTGTGTCTTGTTTTAATTTGTACTGCTGTGGTTACTAATGACATTCAAACCTTTCTCAAAAACTCTGGGGGCTATTTGGATGTCCTGTTTCTGTATTTACTGTCTTTTGAAGAGCCTCACAGTTTTTTTTCTATGGAGTTATCTGTTGTATTCAAACATGTGTGGCAATGTGACAAGTACCTTTTCCTTGCTTTGAGCATCCTTGTTTTCCTAGATCATAGCTGTATCTCCATTTAGTCCCTTGCTGGCTTATATACTGCTGCTGTTAATGGAGCTCTGTGTGTAGCCGTGATGTCATGGGAGCAAGTTCTATGATTCCAATACCCTTTCCAGTGCAACTGGCACCATCTGGCTTTGAAGCATTTGAAATGCATGGTATATCTGTTGGCTGACACTATTTGTTGCCATCATGTTATTAGTTTTCTTACTATCCCTTTGTTCTTAATTCCTTCCTGCATTCTGAACTTTTATTTGGGATCTTGCCATTTTCATGTAAATATAGACTTTAGAAATATAGTTTTGAGGCTCATTTTGATTCATTTTTTGCTTCTAGTGTCTTTGCTTTCATATCTAGAGGAATATATTTGGGGTTTGAATTATGCATTTGTGGTTATTGCTTTTTTACTACTCTAATGAAAGCTCCCTACCTTCCCATGGTCATTGTTTTGGCTTCCATCATTTGTTTTGAAAAGTCACCTGTCAGGTAGGTTCTTACTGTTTTGAAGAGATTTTTTAATGTAGTTTTTCTTCCATTTCTAGGAGGTATCTTTTTTCCTTTTAAATTCTTTTTCCTGCTTTAAGTTTATTGAGTTTCTTAAATCGTTGATCAGTGTCTTTTAAAAAATTGATCATGTCCATCCTTATATTTCTAGTTATCTGCTGGAAATACTGGCTTTTACTGATGTATCTGTAGTTGGCTTATTGTGTATACCCGACAGTTGCAGTTTTTGAAGAGTCTGCAGAGCCTGTGCTGGCTCGTGATATTTGTATGTGTGTACGCCTTATGCTTGTGGACCAGTCTCCATCAGACTGTATGATTCGTAAAAAGGTGCACTTTTCTAAAAAAGATTCCCGGGGATACTACCAATCTCAGTGCTTTCTGGATTTTCTAAGACATGGGATTCCTTCTGTTAATACACATGACATCAAGCAGACTTCAAGTTCATACAAATCCTGCCTTACTTCTAATTTTTTTTTTTTTTTATCCTGCTGTTGTCCTTGAAGACTCAAAGCGGGTGATGTTTTATCAGTCTCCAGCTGTACTGGGTGGGTCCTGTGCTTTAACTTCTTATGGTATCCTAGCAGAACCTCTAACAACTCAGCCTTATTTATCAACTTTTTCTTCTGTGTAGACAAACATTATTGGAACAAAAGTAGCAGTGTGGCTAATTTTTGGTTTACCTTCCAGACTTGAGTATATAGTTCCACACTGCCTCCCTACTTTCATCTTTAACGGGACTGTTGGTCAAGTATTACATTACCACAAATAGGACACTTATAACTTTTTTTTTCTCAGGTTTCATTTTAAGTTCTTTGTGATTCTAGCCAAAGCTTAATGTTTAAACTTATTTATTAGTCTTTTTAGTCATGTTTTTCTGTGCAGTTTAAGAGGTGAAGTAAGTGAAAAACTAATAGTTTCAAGGATAACTATTTGTTGGAGGTTGAATTCTGAAGAGTATTTCCTGTTGCATTTGCTTTGTGGTAGGCAGAATATTTGAGGCTTTATCCTTGTATTTTGCTTAGTCCTGGGAAGAATAAGATGTTGGATGAAGTAGCTTCCATGAGGTTCATGGGCATCCATGCCCCCCCCACACACACTGAGGCAAACACTTAAAAATTGGGGGCTGATTGTTTTGATCTTAAGGCTTCAAATCTCTAAATAGCATCTTATTGTGCTGTTTCTTTTTTTCCAATTGTAGGTGTTATCTGTTGAATTGATACTATGGATGGTGCACAAATTGATTATTTCTTCCATATTCCCTTATCTTACCAATGATGACATGGTTTCGTTAGGTGACTTTTCTGTATTTGTGCAGTTTACAAATAGCATTAGTTAGGTCCTAGACTGTTAACTGCTTTTCAGCCTGTCGTCTCCATTTGCTCAGAAGTATCAAATCCACCATTGAACTGTCATGAATTTTTTTGCTAGAAACTTTTCTTGATTTGTTTCCACTTTTAGCCCTTTGCCAGATACCATGGCTATTGTGCGGTCTTCCATTGCATATCCTGTGTCATGCATTTTGTATAATCCTTTGTCTTGTATACTCTTTCATTTGGATCCTTCAACCTTTAAGTGGATTTTTATCTCAGAGTAGTTGTTTGGCCAGATGTAGAATTTTAAGTTAGAAGTGTTTTTCTTTGGAATTATGAAAGAATTCTTAGCATTTGTTTGAAGCTTATGGAATATGCTTTTCTGTACTGAAGTTCTAAAATGTAATATGTCTTATATGTTTGCCGAGCATTTAATGAGTCTTTTCAGTCTACCAACTTAATCTGTCAACTCAGATAGCTCCTGATTTTTAAAAATTAATATTTATTTGTCTGTTTATTTATTTTGCCTGTAATTTTCTTCTGTGAATTTGATTTTTAAACTTTTAAGTAACTGTTTTACTTCCTGGGCCTTTTTCTTTTCTACTATTTTTCTCTCTACTTCCTAGAAGTTTTACTCTACTTTTTCAGTGCAAAGTGCCAACTTGAAATGAATTTTAAAACAGTTTATTAGTAGCTAGTATTTTCCTTGAATTACCTCTCATTCTTTTGCTAACATTGCTACATTGCATCTGCTAAGGCATATTTTTCCCATAGTGGGATTTGTGCTTCATTGTATGTATTTATTTATATTTACTTATTTATTTGAAAGTAGAGAGAGATCAAGGGAGATATAGCTATTCCATCTGCTGGTTCTCTCTGGATGGCCGCAGCAGTCAGCCTTGAGTTGGCTGTGTTTCCTACATGGGTGGTAGGGATTGAGTTCCTTGAGACATCATCTACTGACTGCAGGAAGCATTAGCAGAAAACTGGATTTGAAATGGAAATGCTGGGATTTAAGCAGAGAAAATGGGCCTCAAACCAGCTATCCAACATTTCATACAGATGTTGGAGACAGATTCACCCTCTATGACACTAGGCCTCACTCCTTCTGTGCCGTTATTTAATTGCATTCTTTCCCTTCAGATCTTTTAATATTTACTTCATAAATCATGGCACACTGATATTTGGTACTTACATATTTACATGTATTTTCTCCTCATGAATCAACAGTTATTCTTATACATTGACCTTCTTTACCTGGGTTTTTGACTGCAAGTCTGCTTCCACAATGTATAGCTAGCCTCAATTTCTTTGTGTTTCCATTCAGAGGCAGAATCTTTAATTCTTTCGCTGTAAGTGTGTGTATGTCCTTAAAAAGTGAAGAGCGTTTCTCTATACAGAGCTGAGTCTTACTTTTTAGGTGTATGTCTGCTCCAACTTTTGGTTGAACAATGTTTCATTTACCTTCAAGATAATTATCAACAGAATGAGAAGATACTGCTGAGGTTTTATTCATTGTGTTCATAGATCCTTTGTTCCTTGTGTTTTGTGTTGCTTCCTTTCTGATTTGATGATTTTCTGTAGAAATTCCTTTATCTTTTGTATGTCTAATAGAGTTTTGTTATATGGTAACCGTAAGATGTAGATGAAACATTTTTCTAGTTAATCATTTTATATTAAGCTAACAACATCTTAACTCATCATGTACAAAAACTCTACACTTTCACTGCCTCCACATTTTGAATTTGATGACTCAGTTTACATTTGTTTCAACATTTCATTTTTCTGACTGGTTAGTTTTAACAATGCTTATTTTGGATGGACTTGATTTTAACCTTATCCTAGGAAATAAGGGATTTACACACCACCAAAACAATAGTAAGGGTAGTCTAAATTTGACTATTTTATTTTGCCATTTTTTCAACTTCAAATTTTTATTGTATTGATTAGCATTATTGCCAACTTGAAGGTAATCCTCGTGTTGTTGGAATGTCTTTTTATCACTTTAATTTCTTCTGGGATAGTGCTCTGGCAGTATTTTTCTGTCAATATTCTGACTACATCATCACCTTTCTTTCTAACTTGGGATATTTTCTGCTTAGAAGCCCTCTAATAGCTTATGTGTTTTAGACTGCATGTATGTGATATTTATGTTCCTCTCAAAATCTGGAATTAAAAAAATTGTTTATTTATATGTTTATGATGCAGTTCCATAGACTAAAGGATTTCCTACCCCATCCCAATTCTCTTTGCCTTACTGATTGCCCTCATAGTATTATAATAGTATAGTCCTTCAAAAGCAGTCGTAAACCTAGCATTCTGCCATTTAAATGTATTGTGACATTGTATGTATAGTTAATGGCAGAAAGCCCAGCACCTTATTATCAAAGTATGCTTAACAGTTTCATTTGGAATGCATCTCTGATTCAGGAGTATAGATGTATACTGCAATATATCTTCACTTCTCGATATGATAGTCTCTATTGTACAGTTCCTCTAGGTGAAAAAATATATATATATGTGTGTGTGTGTGTGTGTGTGTGTGTGTGTGTGTGTGTGTGTGTGTGTTTACCTATACAGCTGTTGATCTTGTATTTAGTATGAAAGTTGCCTTATATCAAAACATATGATAAATGTCCTTTTAGGATTGGCTAATTTCACTCATTGTAATAGGCTGTAGTTGGAAGCATTCTGTTGCAAGTTCTTTTCTCATTTTACTGGGACGTTCTCCATGTTTGCCTTTGTTTTGGGTTTTGGCTTTTCTAATAATAGGACATCTTTAAGTAACATTTGTAGGCCATATCTGGAAGAGGTGAATTCTTTGAAATTTTCTTTACTGTGGAAGATTTTTTTCTTATTTTCAAAGACGAGGAAAAGCTTTGCTGGGTAGGTTATTATGGGTTGACAGTTTTTCCCTTTTAGAATATGGAATACATTACTACGTTCTCTTCTAAACTGTAGAATTTTCTGTGAGAGGTCAGCTGTGAGTCCAGTTGGGGTTCCTCTGTAAAGTAGTCGATTTTTTTTTCATATACATATGTATGGATCTTTATGCTCAACTGAAGTGAGCTTGATTATGCTGTGTTGTGACGAAGATTGGTTTTGATCAACTTTATTGGGAGTTCTGTGTCCCTTCTGTATTATGTGTTTCTCGGTTCTTTTTCCTTGGATTAGGGAGATACAAGCTGTCCTAAATCACGGGATTGTCAGTGGTGCTAGTTTGCCAGAACGTGCTCGAAGTTAGGTCTGGGGACCACCTGGACCTATTTTAGATGGGCTTGTAGGATGCCAAGTTGGTACTGTTTTCCCTGTGGTGTCAGGGCAAGTGAGTTCTCTCCTGGCTTAACACATGCATAATTTGTTGTAGTCCCACCAGCCACCACAGTGTTTTCCTCAGTTTACAAAATGGCACCTTGAGTGGCACTGGTGGGGGTCTAGGCTGAGAAATCCACCCTGTTCCTGCACCTGCCTATTTGAGCTCTGCCATGCTACTTCTATTCATGGTCAAATCAAGTAAATCAGCAGGGCAGGCAGTGTCATGCCTGGATTCACCTCCTGAGTTCCTGGTGAACTCCCCTTCCCACTTGGCAGCTGGTAGAGCTGCAATCACAAATCATCTTGGGGTTTCTGATCACTGCAACACCAGTCTGCTATCTCTGCTGTTTCCCCGTGTCCAGGTTTCCCTTTGCCATTGGCCTGTCCTCTCCTATTTCCTGGAATCTTATCCTCTCAGTATCATCCTAATTCTTTTCCATCTGTTTAAAGCTGTCCTAACCCTCTTGTACCATCTTTGCCCTTGATAAAGTATAGTATTTTTTTTTCTGTCACTTTCTTCTTTCTGCAACTCCCAAAATTTACATATTCCAATGAATTCATGTGTCCTAGAATGCCATTTGTTTTTCCACTTTTCTCATTCTTTGTTCTTGTAATTGGCTCATTACAAATGACAGGGAAAAGGAGGAGTAGTTGCAAGAAAGATGAAGTTTAGTATGGGCATGCCACATTAAGACCAGTTGTACAAACAGGACCCAATGAGGATTTTTTTAAAGCTTGCTAACTAAACTTTTTCACACTTAAAAATTTATACTTGTTTTAACTGTAGATCGCTAAACCCTTAAATATCTTCATGAAGCCAATAGTATGTATTATATTCACACTAAATTTTCTTCTTTAAGGGTTGGACTTGCTGAAATGAGTGGTCGTAAATCAAAGAGTAACAACTTAAGGCATGCGGAGTGCCTTTCACAGGTTAGTACATGTTAAAATTTCAAAGTCATTTACCATATAGAGGTGACCAGAAAACCATGATCTTATTAAGCTGAATTTGTTACTTAGCACTTAGGAAGATCACTCTTTCCGTTTTTAAGGAGATAACCCATGCAGGAACCTAAAAGAGTCATCTAGAATCAAACCTTTTTAAACTATTTGTTAAAATTAATTTTTGCACCCACAAATTTTATTGTTTTCAACCCCTTTCAATGAATATTATTTGTGGTTTATTAATGCTACTAGTTAATTTATCCTAAGTCTTTGGCTAGTTCATAAGCTAACTTTGTTTTCCTAAAAGCAGCTTAATTCCGATTTAGTTAAATATTGTCTGGATATAAATTTCACAGTTCTTTTTAATAAATTTCTATTTATTAGTGTTTTATTCCTTGTAATACAGTTGTAAACAGGATTGTTTTCTTAATTTCATTTTCTGTTGGTTCATTGCTGCTGCATTGATTTCTGTTGTTTATATTGAGTCTCACAACTTTGATAAGCTAACAACTAATAATTTTTTAGTTTATTCTAGGTTGGGTTGTTTTACTTTTTTTTTCCTAAGGAACAGATTGAAGTTTGTCTTTTGATTTCTAGTCTGTGTAGAGGAACACATTGATTAATCAAGTCCATGTGTATGTGTGAATAATTTAAAGCGTGGGTATTAGCTACTACCTGTACAATTTCTTTTCCTTTTTTTTTTTTTAATGTTTATTTTATGTGAAAGGCAGTGTTATTGAGAGGTGAGACAGAAAGATCTTCCATCCACTGCTTCATTCCCCAGATAGCCGATGCCTGAAGTCTACAGCCAGGAACCAAGGATTTTTTCTGAGTCTCCCACATGGGTGCAGGGGCCCAAGCACTTGTGTCCTCTGGTGCCTTCCCCAGCATATTAGCAAAAAGCTGGGTGGGGAGTGGAGCAACCTACACTTGAACTGGGGCCTTTCTGGGATGCTGAAACTCTAGACATAAACTTAAGCCTCCTGTGCCACAGCACTGACCCCTACCGTTTATTCTGTTAAAAATCATTTTAATATTTAAGAATCTAAAAGGTGCTGTTGCCATTTTGTAATAAAGAAATTGAGTATTAGAAAAAAACTTAACCTTCTTAAGTTCATAAATTTGTCTCTTGTATCACCAACCCTTAATCTTCCCCTGCCTTTATAATGATAAATGTGAATTGTCTTGTTCCAAGTGAATTGGGTTTATTTGGTTGATTATTTTGGGGTTTTTTGTTTGTTTTATTTTGGTTGGTTGGTTGATTTTTTTGGTTCGTTGGTTGACTTTTGTTTTTTTTACCCTCTGCTACATGTATAGAAAAATGTAAGATTCATCTCTTAGGATCCTCATATTACCAGTCTGCAGAAGCAGATAATTTTGGAGTTTCTTTCATTCCATGTGGTCAAATATGAAAAAGTCCTGCCCCTTTCAGAGACACATAAAATGTATTTGCAGGAGGTCCAGAACATATGAATTTAATGATTCCTATCTGACATAATTCTTTACAGATAAGTAAGGATCATATTCCAAAGTGAATTCAGAATACAGGTCTGTTTCAAAAAGTTATTTGGAAAAGTATGAGAGACCCAGATAAACTAGTGACTCTAGGCTTTGATGTGGCCCAGCCCTGACCATAATGGCCACCGAGGGGTGAACCTACTGATAGAAAATTTCTGTTTCTTCTCTCTGTGTGTATAAGTCTTTTAAAGATAAAATAGTGGGAAATGTAATTAAAAATGAATTTTGATGAAAAAAATTGAAATTCACACATAGGTTTTTCATAATACACATTTCTGTGAACTTTTTAAAGACTTTTCGTGGGCACAGATTTCAATTTTTTTTCACTAAAATGAACTTGTTTTTATCTTGTAAAAAATATTTGAAGACAGCACATGAGAGAACACATACCAGGGAGGGAGAAGGAAAGGTAAGGAAAGAGAGAGAATTTTCTGTCCCTTATTTCATGCTCAGAATGGCCCGGATGATCCCAGGAGCCAGGTACTCTGATTGGGTAGGAAAGGCCCCAAGCCCTTAAGCAATCACCTGCTGCTTTCTAAGCACGTTGGCAGGAAGCTGGATCAGAAACAGTGCAGCTGGTACTTGACCCAGCACTCAGATGCAGGATTCAGCTGGTAACCAGTAGCTTTACCTGCTGCTCTGTAATACCAGCCTCTAAACGTGTTAGTTGTCTGGTTTTCCATGAGCTTTTTTTTTATATATAGATATTCCTTGTATGTTCCTTTAAGTCAATTTTTTCTTAGTTCATGTTAATAATTTTCTGCTCTGTATCATAGTTAATTGTGATAATTTTATCATGTATTTGCTTGTATACATGACTGCTACATTTTTGTGATTTGTTCCTTGAATTTGACCTTTTTCTGTAAATGTTATCTATTTGAGAGACAAGGAGGGAGAGAGTGTACACACTCTGAAGCACTGGTTAACTTCCAGATCTCCAAGCCATGAGCTGGGATCTCAATCCAGATTTCCCGTGTGGGTGGCAGGAACCCAGTTCTGTCAGCCATCACTGCTGCCAGAAGGTAGTGTTTGGAGTCAGAGGCAGGACTCAGTCTCCATCCAGGGCACTCTGTTTTAGGAACATTCAGATTCAAAATTTCTTTTCTATTGTTTTGAATTTAACAAGTCCTTAAGTACTATATGAACTTTAAATTTATTTTCATCAATCAAAAGATTGACAGGGATTGATCTAAGTCCATTTATATGTGGTACTCTCTAGAGATTGATGATGCAGTTCATTACTATTTTAACAATGCAGCAAACTATTAGATATTATTCTTTGGCCTTTAGCTGAGAAGTTATATATTTGCATGTATTAAAACAGTCGTAAAATTGCTTATGTTCAGATCAATAATTCACTATGTTTTTGAGATGTTCACAGAAGTATTCTCATCCTCATCTGGACCTTCAGTTTTAGACTATGTATCATTAATTTTATAATGCATCAAAATGGTGCCCACATTCTTAGGGAGTAATTTTTAAAGAGGATTCAAATTGATACCAATTGCTGTAAATGTACCGTCTCTTGATTTTAGAGTACATGTCTAATATTTATATTTATTGATTTTAATTTTGTCAGGTACAAAGAATTTTACGTGCAAGATTTTGTCATCAGAGTCCACATGGTAACCTGTTTGGATTACAAGTACAATACAAGTGAGTCTTTGGTTCTTTTACTTATTTATTTTAATTTTATTTTTGATGATATTTACATAGTTGATTAGGGTAGGAAGAGTGGAAGATTAGGGGAAAGCGGGTGAAATAATTGTTTCCAATTTTTCTTTTTCTTCTTCCTACATCTGCGAAATGAGGAAAGATAACAGGAGAAGGCATACCCAACAGCCCAGCCACCTCAGTACCCAGGGATTAGGAATAGCTACCCACCATCATCCCATGGTCCCCAATGTGGAGCACGCTCCCAGGGTTTGGCTCAGTTGGTTTCAATAGTTCTGAAATGCTGTCTCACCTATCCAAGGATGAGGAAATCCTTCCAAGGTCCATTGGCTGACATAGTCCACCTGTGCTTTGAATATATACACTAAATATATTGATGCACGAATAGATAAAGGTATTTTCCTAATAAGAAGGTCTTCGAACCCTTTATCTTATTTTGTTTCTGTTGTCTGATTTTGGAGAAAATTCTTAAATTTGAGCCCTGAATCCATGGCAGCCAGCTACGAGATAAAAGCCAGAGTGTCAGTAGAAAAGGGGATATGAATACAAAGGTTGTAAAAGTGCCACTCTTGTCCATTACCATCATAAAATGCAATATAATCCTAGCTTAGTAGATTTTCTCTTTGGTTTCCAGAAAATCAATGTGTTTTCCAGTGTCAGACTATTTGGAGTATAATTCACGTGCCCAAAAGGGAAAGAAAACAAAGAAAGGAATTTGTACATATTCATAATCAGTTCTTAAAATTCAATTTTTCTGACTTTTTTTTTCCTGCTTATGTCATTTTAGGCACTTGATTGAGCTGCTAAAAAGAACTGCTATCCATGGAGAAAGTAACTCTGTGCTCATTATTGGACCTCGAGGGTCAGGAAAGACCATGGTAAAAGTCGTTGATTTCCAACATTTCTTTGTGTTGGTAGAAAAATGATGAATCTTGTTTCCTGCAACTGTGACAGTGTTTTCATTTCATTGTTTTGTTGTCCATTTGTTCTTTAATCACTGAAAACATGGGGGGAAAAAAGTTAGCAGATTTGAGTGAGCATGCCTTTGGTTTTTACCATTTTTCCTCCACAACAACAAACTTTCTTCCATCATCATTTTTGTCCTAATGGAATTAGAGATTTATCTGTTTGTTTGAAAGAGGGAGAGAGAAAAATCTTGTAACTGTTTGTTAACTCCCTAAATACCTGCAACAGTCTGTGCTAGGCCAGGCTAAAGCCAGAATCCACTTCCTCCCAGGCACATTAGCAGGAAGCTGCTTTGGAAGTTTGGAGAAGCTGGGAAGCAATAGGCACTACCTGATCAGAGGCAGGCATCCCTAATGGAAGTTAAACTCACTGTACTACAACATCTGCCTCATCCACTTTTTATAGGTCTACAGGCTATCATAGCATGCATTTTTTGACCTTTCAAATCTAATCTTTAGTAATGTTCTCATAAATACACTCACCTATTTAACTCATACTTTTCCTTTTTTTTATTTATTTGAAAGATAGAGACGTCTTTTGTCAAGTTTACTCCCCAAATGGCTGTAAACAGCTGGAGCTGGCCCAGGCCATAGCCACCTGTTATAGAGAGCCAAGGACTTGATATATCCTCTGCTGCTTCCCAGGCCATAAACAGGGAGCAGCTGGTGTTTGAACGGCACCCAAATGGCACGTTATTGTCTCAGGCAGCAGGCTTCTTTATCACATTTGCTTAGTTACAATCAAAAATCTATTTCCGCCCTCATTCATTCTTTCTCAGATCTTTACTGAACATAGGAAACAAATAACTGAATGTTAACATTTCAGAGTATTGTGTAGTTGGATAGATTATGCAAAATCTAACATTCTGTGCAATAAACTTAAGTTTCTGATAGGCCTTTTAAAATGTTTAATGTAAGTGAAGTTATCTGTTACATTTTAAGCAAGGTGTGTTGATTCTGCTGTAACGTAAAATTTGGATTTTACTGATATCACCCATATCTAGTTATTTTAAAATACACAAATTTGAAATTTAGCTGATTTTAAAATTCAAAAGTTTTTCTCATTTATGTTAATTATATTTAAAATAAATTTGGGGTTTTGATTTTATTGTGCCCTACTTAGAACAAGTCTGTACATTGAATTCTTGGGTCAGTTTTCTTTCTTTGGAATTACATAGATTTTACTCAGCTCGTGAATTGTGAAGGAACTCGAAAGAGAACATTTCAGTGACTTGGCACAAAGGACAACTCAAGATGAGGTTACCTCAGTGTGGGATTCCACAGGTGGCCCTCTGGGGGAAGGAAGCACAGCCAGTCATGGAAATGCTCTTAAAGTTTTTACCAGTGTTTCTGGAAGTGACCAGTTTTTCTCTTCACAGTTGAATAGCTAGAGTGAGTTACCTGGTCATGTCTAACTTCAAGAGAGCAGGTACCTGGAGAAGAGGTCAATCGAGTGTTTGGGAAATTAGTAATAACTGCCATCACTAACATTCTAGATTTGTATGTGATTGTTCCCTTTTTGGGATGCTTATAGAATTACTCTAACAAATGTGAAAGTTTTAAGAGCTGTATCTTAAGAATTAATGTAATAGTTCTTTAATATTTCAGTAAACTCCATAATGAGAATATTGAATATTTCTTCCTTTATTTAGGTATTTCATACCTTCCTTTATTTAGGTATTTCATACCTAAATAAAGTTTTGTTGTAGTAATTTTTGTGATACAGAGCTTATTTTTTTAAGATACATGCACGTTTACATTTTTGGATACTAATATGAAGCATACTGTTTTTTATTTTCTTTTCCCAAGGTCTGTACCTGTATGTAGGCATGTAATTGGCTTTTGTATATTGCCTTATTTCTTCCAACTTTGTTTGCTATAATTGTTGGTCAGGTCCAGCTAATTATCTGATTCATTCTTTTGGATTTTCCTAAGTAGGTGATCAGTTATCTGTGTTTGAAAAAAAAAAAGAAAAAGAAAACAAGGAAACAAAAGAAAAATGCAATTTTATTTAATCATATCCTGTATGTTTACCTTTCGTTCCTTTTCCTGTGTTATGTGTTAGTTGTTTATAAGCTTTGTATGAGAGTTGATCATAAAATTAACTAATACTCAAGAAGCCTTGGACATTGTGGTACAGTGTGAACTTAGCTGAAGTTTGGGGAGTCTGCCTGTGAATCAATACTGGGTCTGGTTCTCACTCTTCTGCTTCTGATTGACTTTCCTGTCAATGTATCACAAGAGGCAGAAGATGATGGCTTAGTTCCTGCCAGCCTGGCTCAACCTTGACTGTTATAGACCTATGGGGAGTAGGCAAGTGGCTTATATCTGACTCTATTAGTTTGTATGTATTGCTCTCACTTTCAACTAAATAAAATGAGTAAATATTTTAAATTAGCTGATATAACAGCTGGAAAGAATTAGTTTTTTCTTACTGAAGAATATTCTTTCGAGTATTTGCTTTCATTTTTACCCCATCAGACAGTTTCCAGTTATCAAACTTTTGTTTTCATTTTTCTGTGCCTACTATTTCTTTGTCCTTTTGGCATTCTATGATTTGACTAACATGATTTTCTTCTGATGGTCTGTTTGCTGCTGCTTTTTTAAAAAAAAAAAAAACTTTTTTATTTGTGTAATGTAATACTGCATTTAAGTATTCTGACAGTTCTTTTTTTTTAGATAGTTCCTTGTCTTGAGTTTTCTAGTCTTGCTTTTTCTTGTCTGTTCTAAGGTTTCCTTATTGCTCTCTGTCTGTCTATCTGATCTAATTTTTTGGGCTCCAGAGCGACCCTGATGGTCATTGTAAGAGAGGGGCGAGAGCCAAAGTTGGAGCTAAGTAAGGACCAGAGAAATCTCCTCTCCTGAGTCCCGAAGGAAGTTTACTGTTCTGTTTCTGAGGACTGCTCAGGGCTCCTGCCTGTTGTTCTGATGACATTAGATCCTGTGAGGAAGGATCTGGGCTTCTTCCATCCTGTGTGGAGATCCAGTAGGGAATGGGTGACCTCAGAGTTCTCGGCCGACAAGGGCACTCCAATTCCCTGTGATCTTGGCAGTTGGGATATAGTCCTTGGTGCCCATACTGATAGTCTTTGGTGAGGATCCCGGAGTCTCCAGAGTTAGGATACAAGCCTCCTCCTGTCTTCCTGTTCCACTTTGGGGGTCCCCTCCTGCTCTATACATATGACCTTCTGTTAAGAGACTGTCAGGATTGCTCTTGGATCCCACCATATGTCTTTGTAGTTTTTTGCTGATGTCTAATGCTGATTCGAGTCTGCTGTCTATAAGTTACCTGTTATAATCTTGATAGAAGGTGGAAGATTTCTCTGCTCTCCCAACCCATTGAGGGTATTAAAAGCATAGTAGGCTTTTCAGTTCTTTGTTGTAGTTCATAAGCAGTCTTTCTCTCATTGATTATTGGTTCATTTTCATAGGTGATTGAGAGAATATGGTAACAATACTTGCTCTGATATCTTAAGGAAACATATATTAATGTTATTCAATGCTTTATCTATAAAGAAAAAAAGTAGACAATTCTACTTATTACTTAAAAGGAATAATTTGTCTATGTTGTGTTTCAACCATTGACAGTTTTTTAAAGAATCTTTATCTTTTACCTATTGAATGTTCAATGAACTTTTCTTATTTAGTTAATAAATCATGCTTTAAAAGAACTCATGGAAATAGAAGAAGTGAGTGAAAATGTATTACAAGTTCATTTAAATGGTAAGTATATCTTTTTGCCATTGAAAATGATGCAAATTACATGGGATTCTTACATTTTGAAACTAAAATTCATTTGGATGTTTTATATGTCATAATATTTGGCTTTTAAAACGTACAATCATGTTTTAACAACCTTTAGAATATGGGTTGTTAAATTTAGAGGTTAAAATCATATTAGTGGTAGACGTCTGATCTGTTTGTTGAGACTCCAGTTAGAACAACCAGGCCTCATATTGGAGTGCCTAGGTTCAACTCCAGTTTTCAACTAGTGGAGCCCTTGGCAGGCAGAGGTGATGGCTCAGGTGATTTGCTCCCTGCCATCTACGTGGGAGGCCTGCGTCAAGTTCCATATTCCTGGCTTCTGCTTATCCTATCCTCAGCCTTGGCTCCAACCTTTGCAGGTGTTTGACTTAGTGATTCAGTTGAATGGAGTTCTTCAGCCTCTGTGTTTCTTTCAGTCTCTCTCTACTCTCAAACTATAAAAATAACAATTTAAAAGTGAGACACATATGAATTCTTGATTTTGGGTTTTTTCCCTTTAAAATAATACCACCGCAAGGAAGATTTTCTTTTTGGTCTCTATGAGATGTGTCTTTATTGTTAGATTAGAAGTTCTGTGAACAGGTTTTAATAAATCTTTTCAGTTAAATTTTACAAAACATTAGAAAGTAGGCTTAGCTGCAAAGAAATCAGCTATGTCAAATGCGTGTTTCATTTAAATTAAATACTCCTAAATGGCTTTTATTTTAGGACTCTTGCAGATCAATGATAAAATTGCCCTAAAAGAAATCACAAGGCAATTAAATCTGGAAAATGCAGTTGGAGATAAAGTGTTTGTAAGTATCTTTGCAGTTATTTTATTACATAAATTTCAAATTAAAGTCTATATAACAGATATCTTAGATAAGAGTTCTGAGATTATGAACTCAAATTTACCAGATTCTTTTCATTGAAAATATCTAATGTATTGGGATACAGTCACCTGTATCTTGTGTTTGAATTTTTCTTAGTCACGCAACATCTGAGAACTCCAAGTTTAAGTTGGATTCTCTCTGAGTCTGCTTATTTATAGAATACTCTGATTCTCTATCCTGTGCTTTCTGATTGAAAATGTGGATAGCAGAGCATAGGGAATAAATGAATTTAGGTTTTTTTTGCCTTACTGTGTATACCGGCTGACTTCTTGATAGTCCTGGATTAATGGATGTCTCTAAGTTTTAGCTTCTTCCCATGTTAAATGCTCATTGTGTTACTATACTTACTTTACAGGACTATAAGAATAAAGGAAACATGAAGCATGATTCAAGCTTTCTAAAGCAGTTCTTTGGGTAGTAATATGCTGTGAAATTACCATTTTTCTGTTACTACGATGTTTTTATGAACTTCCCCATCTTGCTGTAACAGATTCAAGTCTTAGCACAATGGACATGAATAAATTAAAAGAAGAGAGATTTAGCTATTTTATAAGCTTTATTAAACTTCTTATCCTGTCACTTCGTTTATGAAGTCTAAGGGAACCATTACTATAGCTGCCCTGATTCTCACAGTGAGGTTACCTCTTACAGGTTTTGCCGTAGTCGTTACAAGTTCATTTTGTGGTCATTGGTAATCATGTAGGTCGCCATTATAATATTGCAGCATTGTGCCCTCTCTGCAGTGCCCCAGCCATACTGTGCAAGCTTCACAGAATTTAGAAATCTTATTCTCTAACGTGCATAAAATTTGAGTGAACCATTTGTTCTCATTCCATAGTTTACAAGTCCTTGAAGTACAAGCTCAGATTTTCCCTTCTATAAATCTAATAGTCCATCTCTTATTTTGAAAGCAGTTTTGAACTTAATGCTGTGTGAAATCACAGGGAGTTCCTGTACAAGGAAATGATTTTGGAAATGATTTTGGCTTTTGGTGTCCATGTACTCTGGACAACTTTTTCTGACATTCATAAATAAGCGTGAGGAACTTTAGAAATAAAGTCCTATCCTACCCTAATCATCCTGTACTAGTTCTGTTCTCCTCCTTCATGAATTTTAGTTGACCCTTCATAGCTACAGCTAATGGGACTGCAAGTGCAACGTAACTGCAGGTTAAAAATATGTAGGAAATAAATGTATGTGTACTCTCTTGCTTTGCCATTATTACCTAAACAGTACAGTATGAATAATACAGCTGTTTATAAAACGTTTACATTTCACTAGGCATTTTAAGTAATCAAGAGGTGATTTATAGTGTACCAGAGAATTTCCCTAGGCCATTTTATATGAAGGATAAAATAAAATATTCCCAGAAAATGCATTTGATAAAAAAGTACTGATTTAAATTTTTTTCACCAAAATAAATTGGAAAATTTAATTTTTCCATAAACTTTATAAAATGCCTTCATGTGTGAACTTCAGAAGTCAATATATTCTTAGTATTTTTAAATAAAAAGCATCTACCTCTTGAGTAACTTTGACCATTGATTTCCCAACAGATTGAGCCTTTATGATATTATTGTAAACTATGGCAGTACCCCTTGTACTATCAACATGAAAGCAAACAGTCATCATAATATATGAAAATTCTTACTCTACTTTTAGTCTACAACATTTCAATAATTGTATCTGCTACTTTGTTACATTAAATTAGAATATTTAAGTTGTATTCTGAAGTCCTGTATTGGTATCTAAGTAAAGTTATAAAATGATATACATTGCCATTTTTGATGCTGTGTCATCTCTACTTTTAAGCTTCAGATTGTATTATACATTCTCAGTTTAAAGTCTGAGCATTAATCCATTGCTAGGGAAAAGTGCTGCATAGTATCTCCATAAAGTCAAAGAGTCAGATATCCCTCACTTAACAGCCAGTCATATATATATATATTTTTTTGCTACTCAGGGAAGTTTTGCTGAAAATCTTTCATTCCTTCTGGAAGCCTTAAAAAAAGGTAAAGTATTCACAGGTTTGGGTGTCAAAATATACTTGTTTTCAACTTTATTTTTCTCCTAATAATAAAGGTAATATATATGTTTAGGGAAAATAATTCAAATATACAGATACTTTAAAAATAACAGTACTGTTATCCTATTTCTGTAATGGTGATTGTCTCAATTAACAGTTTTTAATTTTTGTTTACCTACATCTTAACACTGATACATATATGCATGTATAGATACACATGCATTTTCTGTTTGTTTAAATTTTATATGATTTTTATACAGTTGATTCAGATGGGAAGGAGTGAGGGTAAGGGAAAAGTGAATATGGGCATTGTTTCCAAATTTTCTGTTTGTCCTTCCTGTTTCTGGGAAAGGTGGGAGATAATGGGAGAAGCAATACCCAGCTTCCAGCCACCCCAACACCCTGGGATGGGAAATGGCCACCTGATATCAATCCGGAGTTCTGATGGTCCCAGTATGGTGCAAGCTCCAAGCGTTCTGCCCAAGTGGTTTGTATAGTTTTGAAATGCTATGCATCTTGCCAATGCAAGGATGAAGAAACCCTTCCAATGTCTGTTGGATGACATAGCCGACTTTAGAATCTCTTTTCGCCCAGATATTTGCTGTCATTGTATGACTGGAGTAATTGTCCAACTTTTTCTGTTCTACTTTCTCTGCTGCTACCAGATGTGTTCTGCAGACCCCAATGTGCTGCCATATCCTCCATGTGCATCAGGATCTGATGTCCACTGCTTTGAGTTTTCTACTAAGGAGGGCTAATTCTCTCAGATGGGCTTACATATCTGGGATAGGTGACCTGGGACCCCCTGGACACCCCCACCCCCAGAGCTTACGGTCCCTGCACCCACCATGCATGTGGGCCCAGGGACCCAAGCCAGGTGACCCAGGGCTTATGGACTCAGCACCCACCACACCCAGACTCCCCTGGCTTGCCTCAGCTTGGCATCCACCAGTGGGTGCTGCAGCCTGGCTGTCAATCCTGCCTCTAGTTCCAGATCCTGCTGGTGGTTGTTGCAACATAGGCCAGCCCAGCTGTCCCCCAGTCCCAGTACTAATGTGAACTGGCTGGTGTTGTGGCCCAATCCATCCCCTCCTGTAACTCATCTTGGTTCTCAGATCTGAAAGTGGGTATTGTGAACTGACCCAGCCTGGCCTGCACCCAGACCTGGCCCAAACATATGCCAGCTAATACTGTAACCTGCCTTGATCTGGACTTTTCCCAGCCTTGGCTCCTGTACTTACCTGCAGGGATTGTGTCCTGACAAAGGCGTTTTCCAAGTGCCTGTATGAGAATCCTCCCAGTGGCAGATCTCATGCACACTAGTGTGTCCTTGGGCCAGTGACTGCCCACTTCCTGTCATGGCAGGAACAGTGTACTTGCCCATCTGGCCCACACACATTCCAGTTCTTACTGTTGGGTGTTACAACCAGCCACACCTGGTTCAGTGGGAACCAACACCTAGCCCATTCTACACCCACTCTGGCTCTCACGGGTATCAGACTCACTGGAGTATAGCCCAGTCTGGTGCTTCCAAAACCCACTCCATACCCATGCCAAGGGAGACTGCAACCATGTCCAGCCCGGCCTGATCCTCCCATTCTGGCTCTAGCACTCACCAGTGGGAACTCCAATCCAGCCAAGGCATTCCCATAGCTCCCCAACCAGTCCTGCTCCCAACCATAGATTTGAGCATACCAACGGAGGTTGAGTTCCACAGGGATGGGTTCACATATACCACTACAGATTCTTCCGCCAGCCCTGATTCTCTCATGTGCTGACACATTTCCCACCCTCTGTTCCTACTCTCACTGGTGGGTACTGTGCTCTAGCCTTGCCAGGTAGGCCCCCAGCCCTAGATTTAGTGTGTGCCACCGAGTGGTATTTGGTGATGGCGAATGATAACTAGCCTAGCTTAGGTCTCCCACATGTGCTGGTACTTCAGTTTGACCCTTAAAGGTCCTCCAGTTTCCCCCTGCAAACCGCTCAGTCTCAGCTCCCTCACTTACCCGTAAGTACACCTGTCCATGGAAGTTCCTCAGTAGTCATTCATCACCTGGACGTAAACCCTCATGTCCCTGCTCACCCCCATCTGTGCCATCCCTAGAGTTCCTGTAAGTGCATACCAAGTCCCCAGAGCTTGCCACCATGCAGCCCAGGGCCTTACCCAGTGCCACTGATACCTGATCCACCTAACTCAATGTAGCTGCCAAGCCAAATGTGTCAGAGTTCCCCAAACCAAGCCTGACTTGGGACCTTCTGCCATGACTGCCAGGCCAGTAGTTCAGAGGTCCCCAAGCTAGGCCTGACTTGGGGTTTATGGTTTTATATATATTCTATGTAATAATTATACATTAATTTTTTAAGTTACAGATTTTTCTTTATGATTTTTAACTAAAGAACAAATACTTGAATAATGATGCAAATACTTTATGAACTTTAACAAGAAGAATTTTTAGTCATAGGCGTGTTATTTAGGAGAAGCAGTACTTCCCAGCTCTGCCTCAGAAGGTTCATTGTGTAAACATATTTCACTATATCGATTTTCTTACAGGATCAAAAATATTTTATTGTCATGTTTACCTCTGATAGAAAAATTAATCTTATTTGATTTGCATAATTCCTAATGTAATATGCAACTTTTTTTTAATATTTCCTTTTCTTAGAAAGATAGATTTACAGAGAGAAAGATCTTCCATCTGCTGGTTCACTCTTCCAGTGGCTTCAATGGCTGGAACTGAGCTGATACAAAGCTAGGAGCCAGGAACTTCTTCCAGGTTTCTTAGGTGGATGCAGAGTCCCAAGGCTTTGGCCATACCCCACTGCTTTTCCATGCCCTCGCAGGGAACTGGATGGGAAATGGAGCAGCAGGGACATGAACCAGTGCCCATAGGGTATCTCAGAGTCTGCAGGATGAAGATTTAGCCATTGAGCCATCATGCTGGGCCCTATAATATTCAACATTTCATTTTTTTAGTACTATTCATATCTCCTTGGTTGTGTATTGATCTTGATTTTTCAGAATGTGTATTTTTTACTTAAAAGGGTAATTCTTATGCCTAGTAGCTTCCCTTAAATATGGCTTGGATATGTCAACTAAACAACTTTAATAATAACATTTCTAGATAACATTTACATAGAAAATTTCTGTCCTTTAGATTATGTAAACATTGAAACATACTCTCATTATTTGGTTTCTAGACTTTCGAGTAGTTGGTTTTGTGCCAGTTAAGCCATTGTAAGCTTTTGTTCTAGTTTAACTATTCTGTGGACTAAGTCTCCTTTCACCAGATATTCATTGTATCTTTTATTCTACTGAAGTTCTTTCTGTGTAGTAATTAAGGAAAATGTAATGTGTCTTATTAAATTTCTCTCTGTGTTTAAAATGTTGAAAACTATCCTTAAGAAGTGGGTTTTGTTTTGCTTTGTTTTGTTTTTTAGGGGATTTTAGTTCATTGTGCAATAAAAGAGGCTCAGTTTTTGGCAGCTACTTAGCACTTTTCTCACAGAAGCCAGGATGCTTCTCAGTTCTGCTTCCTGTTAGTGTAGTATGTGATGAACCAGAGCACTTGTCCTTAACACCCTTGATGAGCTCCGTCATGCAGCACAACTGCACACTTTCTGCATCTGGTCCTGTGGGAAAGTGAGTGTGCTCAGTGAGACACCCATACTCACATTCCTGGCCCTCAACCTCAACAAAGACTGCTGGTTTTCAGTGACGACCGAATGAAAAGACTAGGAATGGACATTTGGCATAGCAGTTAGGTCCCCAGTGGGTTGCCCACATCTCATATCAGTGTCGAAGTTCACGTCCCAGCTGCATGGGCAGTTACAGGTTCCTGATGTTTACCTATGGAGGCAGCAGTGTTGGCCCAAGGAGCTGGGCCCTTTCCACCTTCGTGGAGGCCTGGTTTGAGTTCCTGGCTACTGGCTTCAATCTGACCCAGCCTCAACCATTGTTGGGCACTTAGGGAATAAACCAGCAAGCAGGGGATCCCTATATCTGTGCCTCTCTTCATTTTGTATCAGTTAAATAAAAAGCAAGTTAAAAATGTTATGGTTAGAAGAAGGAAAACTGCTTAAACCTCATTATTATTTGTAAAGTTTTTTCTAAATGAGAATATTTAAATGAACATCAATTTTTAAAATTCTGGTTAAGAGAAGTTGAACTTTACCATTATTTATTAAAAACATTTTCTGGGCCTGTCATAGTGGCTTAGCGGCTAAAGTCCTCACCTTGAACAAGCTGGGATCCCATATGGGCGCTGGTTCTAATCCCAGCAGCTCCACTTCTCATCCAGCTCCCTGCTTATGGCCTGCGAGGGCAGTAGAAGACAGCCCAAAGCCTTGGGTCCCTGCACCCACATGGGAGACCAGGAGGAAGCTCCTGGCTCCTGGCTTCAGATCATGTAGCACCAGTCGTGGCAGTCACTTGGGGAGTGAACCATCGAATGGAAGATCTTCCTGTCTGTCTATCCTCCTCTGTATATCTGACTTTCTAATAAAAATAAAGAAATCTTTTAAAATTTTTTTTCTATATGAAAATATTTTGAATTTTTATTGACTAAGCAATTTTCTTTTGAAGCAGAAAAGTAATCCCGTGAGTTTCAAGTCTATATGAGTTGAAAAGCCTTTGCTAATTTTGTGATTTCTGAAGAGTTACATTTGCGTAGTCAGTCCCTGAAAGTATTTTAAAGTTTTTTTTTTTTTTTAACTCACAAACTGGATTCTAGTTATTGGACTGTAAATGACGGACAGAATAGTTGTTTATATTTCATGAGTGTTAAGTATCCTACCTAAAGTGAGTTTTCAATGTGTGTTTCTGGTCTTGAGGTTTAAAAGTTGAAATGTAGTAAATAGCTTGAAACTTGAAAAAAGTTAATATAAAAGTTGATGTGAAGATTTTCTTTTATTTCAGGTGACCGAACTAGCAGTTGCCCTGTGATCTTCATATTAGATGAATTTGATCTTTTTGCACATCATAAAAACCAAACACTCCTTTATAATCTTTTTGATATTTCTCAGACTGCACAGACTCCAGTAGCTGTTATTGGTCTTACGTGTAGATTGGTAAGTCTTTCTACTTAAAAATTTACAGAATCCCAACTTAACTGATCATAAAATTAGTCTTTTTTTTTTTTGCTATATGTTAGTCATTATATTGGGATGTTCAACATCTTGTTCCAACAGTACCTGGTGCATTGATCCTACCTTTCAACTAAAGTAGAAAATAAGAAAATAGTTACATGTGAACTAATAACTCCCTCTTTCTAATTAACTAAAGGAAAAAAATGTAGTAAAATTATGCTAATAAGTACACTTTCTGCATTGGGAAGTAAAAAAACAGTTAAGTGATCTCACTGATACATCAGAATTAATAATATTAAGGTTCTTTTAATTTTTTTGAAAGCGCTTGAAACCAGCTCAAAGAGCAACTGCCCTAACTTCTTAATCACACATCCCCAGAAATGGTAAGGATTCTTACCATGCAACAGTCAGCAGAGTGGCTTTGTTCTTTGGAACTTTAGAATTGTTTTAAACATAGTCTGAATCATTGTCACTTTGTTCAATATATTGAAGCTTGTGTGTCTTTGGATAAGTAGACTGGTCCTTTCGTGGTACCTCTTAACCTCTCTCTGAGTTCAGGTAAAACTTTTTCTCATACTGTCACTATGGTGTCTCCATAGCTCTTTCAGTTTTTTCACTCTGTTGCTGGCAGGCAAGCTGTATCAGCTCTTTCCCACAATTATTTGTCTTTATTAGGGAAGCAGGAATCACCTTTCAGTAACCCTGTGAGTGCATTCATCTGCAGAGGGAGTGTCTGCACCTCCCGCCCTTGCACTCAGAATTGATGATGTAAACCTCAGAACGAGCCTACCTCAGTGAACGTCTGCCTGTGCTCCGCCTGGTCTTCATTTCCTCTGGCCTTAAAAATCACAAGACAAAGGAGTCCCTGGCTTTCATGCTAGACAGAGTCCTCCTTCAGGTGGAGGACTCAGTCAGAAGTGTTACAGACTCAGAGTAACTTACACTGGTATCAGCAGTTTTTCATTTTTTTGTTTACTTGTATGTATATAATTCTCCAAGTGCGTAGTTCTCTTTAGGGTGATTGTGTTTGCATTTATACACAGAGAACAGATTTGTAGGTGGAGTAGTAGTTGCCTATGAGAAAACAATCTATTCCCCTGGAAGGAATTCCTTTTTTTATTGTTGTTAGCTTATTTAAGGCATAGACACAGACAGACACACATTTTCTCTGTAGTGGCTTTCCCCAAAATGGCCGCAAAATCTTGGGCTGGTCTAGTTCAATGCCAGGAACTAGAAATGCCATCCTGGTGCCCCCCCATGGGTAGGTAGCAGGAGTCTGAGTCCCAGGCCATCACCTGCTGCCTTCCAAGTACACCAGCCGGGACATGGATCGGAAGCAGAGCAGCCGATGCTGGAACTGACACTCCAACATGAGTTCTTGTGCCGCAAGTGGGAGCCAAACTCAGTGCAGTATAATACTGCACTATCCCTCCCACCTCCGCTTTTTTAAACTGTTCTCTATATCCCTAAATCTCCAACTGTGTCATTACTGCTGCCCACCACTAAATCACATTTTACTTCTGCTTTCATTATATTCCTGTTGGGGCTGTTACTTATTGGCTGCATAGAATATCACTTTTGCTACCTTTTTACCATCTATGCATATGGTAAATTCAAAAATATTTTATGTACAATATTCCTATCTCTGATAGGAGTATCTTAATTCTATTTCAGGTTTTCCATTTCTCCTTCCCCTAATTCCTACCCTAAGCTACTCATCCTCCTAGCTTTTCTTTACAAATTTACCACGATCCCTTTTGATCATTTCAGTTTTTGTGTGTTTGTGCCTGGTTTATTTACCTCATTATTATTATAAAAATTCCCTAGAATTGTTATAATTTAGAAATTTTTTTTCATTTGGAAATTTTAATTCCAGACTTTACTACACCCCCTTTTAAAACAATTCATTGTGCAAAATTTCAGCAGTATACATTCAAGAGAATAATGTAGCAATCCCTGATTCACATAGCTTCAGCAGTAAAAAGAATCAAATTCCTTTTGTCTTGTAGTGTTTTCTGCCCATCCCTTTATTATTTTGAGTATAAAACCAGTCATAATATCATTTCATGAGTGATTTAGGAGATAAGGTGTTTTTGACTGGCTTCTTCACTTATCATTAAGTGGAAGATTTACCATATTGCTGCATTTATCAGTTCTTCATTCTTGTGCTGCTAAGTAGTCATAGTCTGCTGTACAGTTACTCTACATTTTGTTTATCCATTCGTCAGTTGATGCACATTTGGGGTCTTCATATGTTTCAAGTTATTATGAATAATGGTATTGTAAATATTCTTGTATATGATTCTGATGGATTTACTTATACATTTCTCTTGGTTATATATGTAGGAAGGAATAGTATTATTAAGTGATATAATTATTGGATGATAAAAGCAGTGTGCCTTAAAATATCTTGGAAGATTGCTCAGGTTCAGTATTATCAATATTCTTATCCCTCTATTAGGAGACTTCGTTAAGTTCATGGGAAATGCATATTAGCTTTTAGTTGCATTTTTCCCTCAGTGAAGTTTTTTCATATTCGACAAAGAGAATTCATGCCTGAAAGTGTTCTATTTAGTTTCGTTGAAGTTTTTTTTTAAATGCTTAATCATATGTTATAAAAGAAATTACTAATTAATTTGAGGTGGTAGTCAATTGTTTTTAACATTTCTCTTATAAGGATTTCTGTTTGTTTTTAAGGATATTTTGGAACTCTTAGAAAAAAGAGTGAAGTCACGATTTTCTCACCGGCAGATACACTTAATGAATTCCTTTGGTTTTCCACAGTATGTTAAAATATTTAAAGAACAATTATCTCTGCCTACAGAATTTCCAGACAAGCTCTTTGTTGAGAAATGGAATGAAAATGTTCAGGTAACCCAAAAGCTTAGTGACTTGTGTCTTTTGCATACAAAAAAATTAAAGTTACAGATTTAAAAAAAATTTTTTTTATTAATTACATTGCTTTATGTGACACAGTTTCATAGGCTCTGGGATTCCCCCAACCCCTCCCCATGTCCTCCCTCCATGGTGGATTCCTCCACTTGTTGCAGTATTACAGATCAAATTCAGTCAGGATTGTTTCATTGTAAGCATATATCAAGCAAAGAGTCCAGCATCTAACTGTCCAGATACATTCAACGGTTTCTTGGGGAGACCATCGCTGGTCTGAAGGTAGAGCTGGCAGAATATCATCCCAATCAATTAAAAACCCCAGCATAACATCAACAACAATTTACAACATTATGGAATTAATTGACATGGTATTGAGTAACCAGTATGTTAAAAAATGCAAGTTCTTAACCGCATCCTTTGACTACTTCATTGACATTTCAATTTTAGTTTATATGCAACCACCTTCTATACACTTTAAAAATAGATATAGGGTACTATTCAGCTGTCTCGTGTCTATCCTCATTTTAGTATTTAGCAGTCTATAGCGTTGAAGCATAATTCTACTGAACTTGGCAGATTTTAGGATAGTCTAAACTGGCTTATAACTCTAGCAAGGCATATGTCAACAGTTGAGATGTAGAACTGTTTTAGGAGGGGTGTGCAGAGAAATCCTCCATTCCCCAGTGAGGAGTAACTAACTCTGTACTACCTAATAAGGTATATGTCAATCTACGCTGACCGTTTCCTGTCTAGTTCTAAGCTTTCCTTGTTGTTCTCTGTCTATTCTAATTTTGTTTGTTTGGGGGGATGGGGCTCTGGAGCAACCCTGATGGTCATTGCAAGAGAGGATGGGGATCCAAAGTAGGAACTAAGTAAGGACCAGAGAAAGCTCCTCTCCCTAGTCCCAAAGAAAGTTTACTGTTCTTCTGTTTCTGCGGTCTGCTCAGGACTCCTGGCTGTTACAGATTTTTAAAGTTTGAGTCTTGGCATAAACTTTCTATTGTTACTATGGTTTTAAAAAAAATAACTTCAGGAATATACTATGCAACTATGTTGTTGTTTTCCTCTGTAAAATATAAGTAGAGTATCTTCTAAGTTAACACTTGGAAATGTCAGTAACTTCAAGTACATTTGTGTATTATCTGTATCTGCTTTATGCTGTAGATCATTTTATTAATGATTTTGGAAATTATTTTCTATGATTTGCAGCTTTAGCAAGTTACTCTGTTGTGAATATATACCCAATGTGGTTTTTTCCTTCAGTTTTTTATAAGTAACTTCAATGGTTTTTAAAATAAGATTTATTTATTTGAAAAACAAAATTAACAGCAGGAGGAGAGACACAAAGTGAGGTCTTCCATCCACTGATTCACTTCCCAAATGTCTAGTAGGGTTGAAACTTGGCCTGGTCAGAGCCGAAAGGCAGGAGCTTCTTCTAGGTCTGTCAAGAAGGTGTAAGGGCACAAGCACCTGCACTTTCTTCCATTTCTGCCCCAGGTTCATGAGCAGGTAGCTAAATCAAAAGTCCAGCACCCCAGACTCGAATTGGTGTTCATATGGGATGCTGGGATTTCAGAATGCAGCTTAACCCAGTATACCACAGTGCCAGCCCCCACCTTTTTTTTTTTTAAGTCCTTTTTGTTTTAAATATTTATTTATTTATTTATTGGAAAGCAGAGTTAGAGGGCAGGTGGGAGTACTAAAAGAGCAGGATCTTCCATACCCAGATTACAGTCAGGAGCTTGGCACTTGGGTCATTTTCTGCTGATTATCAGGGAGTTGGATCGCAGCAGAGCAGCCAGGTGCTCTATGGAATGCAACACTACTCAACCCATTGCACAACTGGCCCCACAACTTCAGCTTTTGTCTTCCTGGATTTTAAAAAGGCAGTTCGAAGTCTGGTGCTCATCTGCCTGGGTGTTCCCATCTTGGAGTCCCTAGAGCCCTGAGAGTTATATATACAAAGGAAAATTAGATGTTGTTTCAAGATTTACCAAAGCTAGTGGACTCTCGAGTTTACAAGTGCTTAAGTTGAACAGCCTGGCTTGCTCAGTCTGTTGATGTATCAACACAGCAAACTAGTATCAGTCCCATTCTGCACTGACAGTTTCAGTTGGTGGGGAGGACAGAAGTATATTTTTCAGATTGTGTTTAGTAATATAATTGATAAGTATTGTTCCTACGCAAGAACCTCATGGTAATGTCTTTCAAAAATACGAGTCTTGGGTCCAGCACTGTGCAGCAGGAAAGCTACCCCATATTAGAGTACTAACTTCAAGCCTAGCCACTCTACTGCCTTCTGGTTTCTAGCTTGTGTCCCTAGACAGGCAATGGAAGATGGTCCAACTACTTGGCTCCTGACACCTTTGCAGGAGATGCATTTGGAGTTCCTGCCTCTGATGTCATCCAGGCCCAACCATGGCTGTTTGCATGCTCTTAGGTCGTAACCCAGCAGATGGAGGATCTCTCTGTCTTGCTCTATTTTTTCAATAAAATCTTAGAATAGATAAATAAAATGAGGCTTCTTAGAGTGGAAAATAACATGTAGAGGTTGTGGTTTTTCAAGAATTACTTGAAAGCCCTTAGACCTTATTTCTCTGCTTTCCCAGGCACATGAGCAGGGAGCTGAATCAGAAGTGGTACGGCCAGATCTCTAGCCACCGTCACAGCAACTTTAACTTCTATGCCATAATGCCACTTATTTTTCTAAAGTGATTCTTGTTTTATTATAAAATACTAATAGTATTCTCATTTGAGCAATATTAATGTAGATGTTTTATTCTTTTAAATATAGAAATTTATTGTACAAATATGATTGTAAAACAACTGCATGGTAAACAGTTGAAGTTTTCCTTTTCTCTATTCATTTTCCTTTTAGTATACGATAATTATTTATAACATTTCAGCTTGACATACATACTGAATTGGTTGATTTTCTGTAAAGGATTCAAATTTTACATTTTTGTTATGCTTTTGTTTTGATTCATACTTCTCTGTTTTTCCTAATGAAACTATATATAATTCAAATGATCCTTAAAATTTTGATACTATGCCTTCATGGGTTGAGGTGTGACTCTTCCCCTGGCAACCACTTTCGTCCCTAAATTAATCTTGCTTGAAGACACAGGTCTTGCCATTAGCTCAGACAAATGTGCTTTCATAACTCTGTAGAGTTGGGATTCCATTCCCTGGAAACAGGGTCTCCCAATACCCTCACATTATCCCTCTCTTATTTAGGCTTGGAATCGTGCTCAACTCTGCATCTTTAACCTCTACTTTTCCATGCCTCATGGACTGTGATTTGCTACAACTTGTTGTCTTCTTCCATTATGTTTGTCTGATTGGTAGAGACTCAAACAGAACCCTTTTGAAATGTTTAACCTCTCCCAAGGCTTTAACTTTTATCCCTGCTTACTCTCTTGTTCTGCATTTACTACACAGCATTACATTTTGTAGCAATGGAGAGGTGATTTAAAGCTTATGGATGGAACACGTGTTATGTGTAAATACTGCATTTTATATAAGGGTTGGAACATTCACGGATTTTTTTTGGGGGGGTGGGGAACTAGTGCTCTTTCTCCCCTTTCTGCCAGGATACCAAGTAATGACTGTTTATATAATGGAATAAAGAGGGCTTACTGGTGAAGCACAACTGGATAACTTACAAAATAGTTACCCTACACTTAGGATGGCTCAGCATTCATTTTCTGGGTCATTGTTACAGGCAGTATCCCCCTAAACTTGGAAGATGCTGGGAATGAAAGTGAGGACTGTCCTGTTCTTTCTGTTTGTTTCAGTCATGTAATCCGGTTTCATAAAGTAGGACTAGCACCCCTGAAGCTTCTTTCTCTTCCTTCTAAGATGGCTTCTTTTTGTGAGGCGAACATGATAACCATTACACTACGGAAATGGAGATAGATGGTCTCTTTTTGTAGTCTGATCACCTTGTGCTACCTTAATCTCAAAAGTGTGTCAGCACCATGGCCAGTGTCCTTGCTGTGTGATTAACCACTGCGCTGCAGGAGCTGTCCTTCTCTCAGTGCTGATTATCCAGCAGTTGTTTTTAACAACAACGTTAAATAGTTGTACATATTACACATCATCCAGGAAGTCTCATCCAATAAAAATATTCCATGTAAGATTGAATCTAAATGTCCTCTAATTTCAAGATTTATTTCACCCTCAGATGAGTCAAATAGGTAGAATAGGCAGTATCCCAGTATGGTAAAATAATAACAATAGAACTCCTTGAAAAGATCATTTTAGAAAATTATAGCTAAGTCTCTTTAAAGGAAATCTACCGAAGTACTCAAGCTTAATTCAGATGATGATTAACAATAACCCTTTTCTCCGATAGTTTATAAAGTGTTTCAATACAGAAGGGATTTTAAAAAAAAGTGAAAGAAACCAGGCAGTTTTATTTTTCTTAGTAGTAGTTTGCATTTAGATGACATGAAATGTGTATTCTAAACAGAGTAAGTAATTGTGGCACCAAGGTAATACCTTCTAGAAAAGTAGTTGTAGGCAGAGAGCTGAAAGTGTAGAAGTAGGAACATGAGAAGGGCTCAGATTTGACATCAGCCTTACAGGGGACTTGATGTGAACCGGTGACTACAAGAGCTAGGAATATAGTTTGTCCATGATATTTGGTTACATATTTCTTTAGTTTCGTACATATTAAAACTGAAAGTTAGTTTGAAAAGGTAGGAATTTGTATTTCTAAAAAGCTTTTTAAACTTTTTTTTTTAATTAATTCATTTTAAACTCAGGGAAGAAGAGATTCTTCTCTCCTCTGACTCCCCACAGTGGCCACAGTGGTCACTGCTGATTCACAAAGAAGCCAAGAGCTTTATCCAGATCTCCCACATGAATGGTAGGGTTCTGAGCACGTGGGCCATCTTCCAGTGCTTTCCCATGCCACTAGCAGGTAACGGGGCCACAAGTGGAACAGCGAGGATACAAACCAGCATCCCTGTGGTGCCTGCCTTACTAGGACCTGCTGTGCTGCAACGCTCATCCCTTCTTTCCTTATTTTTTTTTTAAATATATATTTTTGTAAGATTTATTTCTTTTTATTGTAAAGGCAGATATAACACGGAGAAGAAATAGAGATAGTTTTCCATCCATTGTTTTACTCCAGCTGGCCGCAGCAGTCAGTGCTGAGCCGATCTGAAGCCAGTAATCAGGAGCCTCTTCTGGATCTCCCACGCAGGTACAGGATCCCAAGGCTTTGGGCCATCCTCGTCTGCTTTCCCAGGCCACAAGCAGGGAGCTGAATGGGAAATGGAGCAGCTAGGACATGACCTCGCACCCATAAAGAATGCTGATGCCACCAGGCTGAGGATTAGCCTGACGAGCCATCTGACTCCACTTTTAAGATGTTTTTATTTTCTTTTTATTGTTTTATGTTCATCCTGTGTACTTTCAAAAGATATTTACCTTTATTTATGTTAGAAATGATGAGTCACCTTAAAATGTAAACAATAATAAGAAATATTAACAACTTTAACCTAGAATAAGAACTATAATTATGAACTAGAATTGATCTTGGATAATGTATTTACTGAGAGCATGAAATTTTGTGCAAATGAGGACTGGAATTTATTGCTGAATCCATTCTGTCTTATAGTGGAAAAGGTAAAGCCATATAGTCATAGCTATAGAAAATACAGAAGTGCTCAGGTTTCTAGGCTTTAAAAAAAATAAGGAAATGCAATCCTTATTTCCTTATTCCATGCAGATAAGGTTTGGAAATTTACATGACACTTTCCCCTGCCCTTCTGTTTTTGCCACTCGGCAAGTCACTCTGCTTTCATCTCATTTGTCCCTCATTGCCAGTGTTCCTCACTCTCACTCAGCCTTGAGTCCCTGCCGATGCCAGGCTGCTGTAGAGGCGGCTTTCTCTGGGAACCTCATGCTGGCTGAATTGCTAAGGCCTCTTTCTCAAACACACCTGTATTCAGAGCAGCTTACGTTGTTCGCAGTATGTTGTGGTGTTCCGCATGACTGTTCTCTGGGATTCTCTTGCAGTCATCTTTGCTCTTTTCTCCGTGTGCACCACACGTATTGATCTTCCAGAATCCGCTCTTTAGCTCCAGTGCATGGTTCATCTTGCACCAATACCACCGACTTTTTGCTTTCCCCTTCAGACTTTCCCTTCTCCTCTCACAACCAGTTGATTTTCTGTCAGAGATGTCTTCTACAATGTCTTAGCTCTCCCTTGTCTTTCTACCACCCTTAGTTCAGACCATCGTTCATCACGTACAGAAAATTGTGGCTGCTTCCAGTTAGGTTTTCCTACCTTCTTTCCACATTGTTACTTTGCAAAACTTTCAACTCAGAAGTATGTATGGGTCAGTACCGAGGATCGTGCCACGTTGTTGATGTAGTTCCTATAACTGTGTGTTCTTGCATTTTCTCCTATTGACTCCTACAGCTTGAGCTTTCTGGTCAGACGCTTCCTTGTTTTCTCAGGTGCAGCCACTTTGTGCTGCAGTTTGTTCACCTCATTAGTATGACTGTAGTTTCCCAGGTTACACTAGAAGTTCTGGAGTAGCAGGTTCATGTTAACATGAGGAAAATCAGTGGGCTTGAAACTTGATTTTAGAGTTACATTAATAAAACCAGCATATATAAAAATTGAGTAAATATCAGATATAGTTAATAAGTATAGCAACCAATGAAGTACAAGCTTATGTTTAGTGGGATTTATTTTTATTTTTGGGGGACGAAGAGAAAGAATGCAGTTGTGTGCAGGTTCACTGTTGAATTGCATTAAACCCTTGGGGCTTTGCTGAGCCAAGGCTAGGAACTCATTCTGGATGTCCCATGTGGTGAGTGGCGGGACCTGTCACAGGCGCCTCCAGGGTCTACGTTAGCAGGAAGCTGAGATCAGGAACCAGAACTGGGTTAACAAATGCAGATGCTGTGTATTAGTCATAGAACCTTAACTGCTAAGCTAAATGCCATCCCATATGCTTAGATTTTAAAACACACTGTTCCATTATTATTTTTTTTTCTTTAGAGTCTCTCAGAAGATAAAAGTGTGCGAGAAGTACTACAGAAGCATTTTAATGTCAGCAAAAACCTGCGGTCATTGCACATGCTATTGGTTAGTATGGTTTGACTTATCACTCACTGTCTTGCTCCACGTAGTTAAATAGAGAGATTTTCCATCAGCTAGTTCACTCCCCAGATGGCCACAGCAGCAGGCCTGGGACAGGTCAAAGCCAGGAGCTTTTGGGCTTTCATAGGGGTGCAGGGCTCTAAGCACTTCAGCCATCTCCTACCACTTCCCCCGATGCATGGAAGCCTGATCGGAAGTTGAGCAGCTGAGATTCAAACCAGCACCCATGGAAGATGTCAGTGTCGCAAGTGGCCGCCCCAGTGACACTGGGTTTCATCTGCTAACTTTAAATGAAATATACACACACACACACACACACACACACACACACACACCCAAAAGAAAAAAAAAAAAAAAACCTAGGTATCTTTGCGACAATGCTGGTTCCAGGAGCTGTTTCATGTTTAAGAAACGAAAATGAAAGAGACTGCTTTCAAGCAGCTGTTTGTCACTATGTACCTTTTGTTTCTTGTACCATCAAGTGGAAAATAACTGACTTCTAACTAATTATATTAATATTTAGCTTTCTCTTAAACACTCAGAATTTTTCTTCAGTCATATGTCCCAAATGAACCAGGCAATAAGTAATCCTTTCTCTGCTCCACATTTGCTAGATGCTTGCTTTAAATCGACTGACAGCGTCTCACCCGTTTGTGACTGCAGCAGATCTCATGGAGGCCACCCTGCTGTTTAGCATGGATTCTAAAGCCAATATTGTACATGGTGAGAAGCCAGCTTTAGAGTTATTTTCTAAATAATTTTTTTTTAAAGATTTTATTTTTATTATTTTTTTATTGGAAAGGCGGATATACAGAGAGGAGAGACAGAGAGGAAGATCTTCCATCCGATGATTCACTCCCCAAGTGAGCTCAACGGCCGATGCTATGCCGATCCGAAGCCAGGAGCCTCTTCTGGGCCTCCCACGCGGGTGCAGGGTCCCAAAGCTTTGGGCCGTCCTTGACTGCTTTCCCGGGCCACAGGCAGGGAGCTGGAAGGAAAGCAGGGCTGCTGGGATAGAACTGGCGCCCATATGGGATCCCGGACGTGCAAGGCGAGGACCTTAACCACTGCGCCACCGTGCCGGGCCCCTAAATAATTTTTAAAAGCTTAAATTTAGACGATATTTTTCAAAGTTTTAATGAACAATGGCCATCATGCTTTTTGAAAAGAATCCTTTTGCATTCATGTGGAACCTTGAGCTCAGTTCTTTAAAGGACAGTACTACTGTTTAAAGTAAAAGCAGCTTGGCTCTGCCCTGCCGCTTGGGGAATCCATGTAAGATGGTATGGCTGATGTTCTAGTGATACCAGCACCACTGAAGAGCATTCACTGGCTTTTCACATTGGGGTTTACGATCCCTTTGAGACTCTGACAAGCCTTTTGTCTGCTGGGTACTATTAGACAATTTGCGGTATAATTTATAGAAGTAAGAAATTTTCTTAAAATCCAACCCCAGGTCCTTTGTGGTGTAACATCATAATTGCAGTTCCAGTGCAATTTACTGTAGACTACTTGAAGATTGCTAGGGAATTTTGTCTCTAAGCCTTTTAATTTCTCTGTAAGTTTAGAAAGTGCCTTATTTGGTAGATTATGAAAATTTTAATCCAGAGCCATTAAAGCTTCTTAAGTTTGTATCAGTAGTAGTGATTGAAAGTATTTGAAAGAACCCATGAAACTCATCTTTCACCTCTGTATACTCTTAGAAGACAGTTTGATTTAATCTTAATGTCTCTTTAAACTACAGTTCAAAGTTTGGTTTCCTTTAACTGTAGGTCTCTCAGTCTTGGAAATCTGTCTCATAATAGCAATGAAACATTTAAATGACATCTATGAAGAGGAGCCTTTTAATTTTCAAATGGTCTATAATGGTAAGCTGAGACTGACAGTTTTTTTCTCTCTTCTGTTGGTACTTTGAAGATTCTGATTTTTTCATTGCTTTCTCTATCCAGAGTTTCAAAAGTTTGTTCAAAGGAAGGCCCATTCTGTTTATAATTTTGAGAAACCTGTTGTCATGAAGGTAAGACTGATTTACCATTTTCTAGAGAAAAGTATAGGTTTTGCATCTAGTTTAATCGTGTGTATCAGAGTTGCACTTTCATTATTTTTAAATATTAAGTACTTGATATTTTTAAAACAAAGTATTTTAAAATGTGATGTCTCAATAATTCTTATGGCAGTTAGTCCTGTTTCAGTTTATAGTGTTATACTGCCCTCTGCTGTCTATTCACAGCACTTGCATCCTGAGAAGGAGCTACTCATTACAATAGCTGTAACCGTAACCCATCCCAACCCAAGGATTGGTTTGTCATCACACCAGTAAAAGAAAATAAAGTGCACACAACGGCCAGTAATAAAAGACATAATCTCACTGGTTGGTGCAGGATTACATAAAGAGTTCTTTAGGATAAAAGAACAGCCATGAAACTTAAAACTTGAAAGCTTTAATTTCTTCGAAAGAGATTTCTCCGGCCAGTTATTCACTGCACAGACACCCACAATAGCCAAGGCTTTAGCACATCAGGTTTCCTACCTGGGTGCCAGGGGCCCGGCTCCTGGGCCTTCACCCTGCCTCCCAGGGTGAGCAGGGACAGGATGCTCGGTGTGAATAGAGGTGCAGCTGCGACTCCAGCACTGGAGCGTAGGTATCCTAATGGCTGCTTCAGAAAGATACTGTGAGCTAGATCCCCCAGTAGCTGTAAGACTGGGGGAGATTAACTTGAATTCAGTATGTAAAAAATAACTTAAAATCTATAGTCAGTATGAGAAGTTATTACTGAGCTATTTAGTTTTACTTTGATACTAAATCTTTGAAAGTTGGTTATATTTACATTTATAGTACATCTCAAGCCTCTGTTCATTGAAAATGCTGGCTGTACAGAAGCAAAAGGTTTACATATTTCATTTCAGACATACTATTTTCTAATTGAGCCAAGTGGTGGTTTTTAAATTTAGTGACTATTCTATCAATTTTAAAAATGAGTTCTTCATTTCAAGAGATTACAATGAACAGTAGTATTTAGAGAATTTTATACAAAGGAGTGCTTTTAAAAAAGAGAGAGATCTGAAAGGCACAGAGGGAGGGAGTCAGAGAGAGAGACAAATAGTGTGCCACCCACCAGTCATTGCCCGGGTGCCCGCAGCAGCCGCTGGGGCTGGGCCACCTAAAACCTGCAGTCAGAAACCAAGTCTCCCACACGGGTGGTGGGGACCCCGGTCCTGGAGCCATCAGCTGCTGCTGCCCTCCAACACCTGGGGAGGAAACTGAGTCAGAAACAGATGCATGGACTTCACACAGCCCTCTAACATAGACAGTAGTAATCAGAACTTCGTTGTTTGTGCCATGAAGAAATGTGAGTACACAGAACCTTGCCATTTATTCCAAACAAGGATGAATTTAGCATAATATCAATTGTTTTTTCCAAACTCCGTATCTGTCACAGTTTATGGGAGTTGTTAAAGTGTAAAATTTACCTATATAAACAAAAATACAATGATTAGGGAAGGTTTGAAGCAGAGAGATCTTTATTTGATTCATTCTGCAAGTATTCTGAACCTTCTGAGTTACGGCAGGCTGACTGGGAGCCAGGAACTCCACCTACATCTCCTATGTAGGTGGCAGGAGTGCAGGTGCTTGGGCCCTCTTGCACCACCTTCCATGGTGTGTACAGAAGCAAGAAGCCGAATTGGAAGCACACAGTAGCTGGGGCCCAGAACCAGCACTGGACAGGGAACTCTGACACAGGATGGAGGCATTGTTGGCAGAAGCTTAAATCACTGAGCTACCTGCCCCCTCAATTCTAAATTTTAAATAAGGCAAATATTTTTGCTATCTAGGGATAGTTTGAAATCCTGCTTTTATTCAGCTCCAATATCTGAAGCCTCCAGTATTTTCTCCACTCTTTGAATGAATGTTATCTGAGCTGTTTTTTCTCTGCAGGAGCATTGTATGATAGAGAATATATTTCAACTGCATTTTTTTTAATATAGTGAGTTATTAGAATTGACTGCTTCGGAATCTGTTTCATTGTATCACTAGTGGTTAGTATGTTGTAATAGTCGAGGTTAGGAACCACCTGAGACATGACTGTTAGAGTAATAGTGCAGACAGTGAACAGTACTAAGATGAGCTTGGTGAAAGGAAGGGATGTTTGGACCAAATGTTACAAGGTGAACTTGGTTTTAGAGCATCAGCAGTCTGTTAGCTCTCATCCATATGGACCTTAACAATGCTGCAGAAGTTACTTTCACGACTAGCTGAACAGGCCTGGCTTTCCTGCCTCCCTTGTGGCACTTTTACCCACACTCTCATCAAGGTAGAAACAAAATATAAACGCAGATTTGAGCAGTGTCAGTGATCAGAATGTCTTTTCAGATTGTTGAATTCTTAAAGAGAACTAGAAAAGCTGTGAACGTACTAGAAGTAACTGATTTAGAATGCAATCAGGAACAAAACCATACTATGCAGACTGAATGGGTTTGTCCTATTTACACTTAAGGACTAGACACAGAAACTGCACTAATGATTTTGCCACATGTGAAGAAACTTTCATGGGATTAAGGAGAATTGTTTTTAAACATAGTTGATTTCCGCTGATTTTTATTTCCCAGTACTCTATTCAGTAAGTGCCCAAAGCATAAATGTTCCCCAGGTTATATTTCTTACTTTCTGCCTTTATTCAGTCTAAACTATTTCTTTTCATCTTTCAGGCTTTTGAACATTTGCAACAATTAGAATTAATAAAGCCCATTGAAAGAACTTCAGTAAATTCGCAGAGAGAATACCAGCTAATGAAACTACTTTTGGACAATACTCAAATTATGAATGCTCTGCAGAAATACCCCAACTGTCCTACAGATGTTAGGCAGTGGGCAACGTCCTCACTGAGTTGGCTATGAATGTAACTTCAATCCTTGGCATTTTGAATTGTACTTTAACAAGATATGTTACAACATTTTCTTGTAAACATTTTTTTATTTATTGGACTGTTGGACATCTAAATGGATTGCCTTTTTCTTACCTCCAAATCCTGTGCAATTGTATGATTTATAATTTGAGTGATTTTAGCTTATGCTGTGACATTTTACTCAAAAGATAAAATAGGGGATTGTGTTCTAGGGATTATACATAAATATATATATGTGTGTGTATATATATGTATGTACACACTTATATAAGTGTATATAATACATACATGTTATATGTATTGTATATATTATATATACACACTTATATATATAAGTAACACTTGTGTTTATTTAGTCCATTTGAAGAATTCATTTCAAACTGGTAGCCAGATAAAGGTGTAGAACTGAGCTGTCAGAAGTAACATTGTGGTGTTGCAGGAATTGCTGTAACTTTTTCTTTCCACTTTGAAATCATGGATTCTAACCCTGAGCAGGTCTTTAGTTTAGGAGACTAGCCAGCTAAGCCCAAAAGTGATTCACATTAAGGAAACAACTCCAGAAAGTTTGAGCACTTTTATGTGTTCATATCATGCGCATTTGAATCCTTTATAGACTTTCTTCGTATGTTCTTGAGCCTCCCACGAACCAGAGGATCACTGTTTGCCTTATGAGATTTCTAGAAAACTACTCCTATGATTAATACAAAGTGTGGGCAATTAGCTGACTGGTAAATCACTAGGATGAATGTGGAAGTACAAATCAAAGCATGATTTTTAAAATTCTGGGATCTAAGCACTAACACGTTTATGTTAAAAATTAAGTTTAATGAGCATGAAATTTTGGCAATTTAATTTGTTCAAGAGTACTTGATTGCATATCATGTTCGCACAGGCTGGAAGTGACTGACAGACCACGGTATGCAACTTGAAATTGGCTGATTCCAGATCCTGTAGCCTTACGACCTGAAATCAAGAATAGGGTCCCTACCCAATTTTTTTTGAGTATAAGATGGACATAATCTGAATTTAAAACATGTTTTCTATGTAAAAATTGAGATATGTAAGAATTACAACTTGGCACGCATAGACATTCCTTCCCCACAGAAAGTTCTTGGTCTTCAAATCACTGTTACTTTCCAGTATTATCTCATTAAAGCTAAGGCTTGCATAGTGCTTCAATGCCATAGTCTACACATTTTTAGGGGGATAGTTTTCCAAAATATTTAACCACAGTAGCATCAATATTTCTAAAAGAATCTATTTAGAAAAGTACTATCTGCCTTAAAAGGTTAACAGTCTGATGGCAAAAGTTTATGAACATAAAATCCCACTTAGAAGCTGAGAGCCATTTTGTGCCTCCTTGGCAATAGGAGATACAGATCACTCAGAAACAGGTATCTAGGGCCTGGTGTGGTGGTGCAGTGGTTAAGGTCCTCGCCTTGCATGCGCGGGATCCCATAGGGGTGCCGGTTCTAATCCCGGCAGCCCTGCTTCCCATCCAGCTCCCTGCCTGTGGCCTGGGAAAGCAGTCGAGGGCAGCCCAAAGCTTTGGGATCCTGCACCCGCATGGGAGACCCGGAAGTGGCTCCTGGCTTTGGATTGGCTCAGCTCCAGCCATTGCGGCTGCCTGGGGAGTGAATCATTAGACAGAAGATCTTCCTCTCTGTCTCTCCTCTCTGTATATCTGCCTTTCCGATAAAAATAAAAGGGCATCTATAAAATAAAAGGGCATCTATAAAAAAAAACCAACAGGTTGCTGCAGTGGTGTAGCAAGCTAACCTGTGTGGTGCCAGCATCCCATGTGGGCGTCAGTTTGTGTCCCAACTGTCCCACTGCCCATCCAGCTTTCTGCTTATGGCCTGAGAAGATAGCAGAGGACGGTTCAAGTCCTTGGGCCCCCGTACCCACGGAGAAGATCTGGAAGAAGCTCTTGACTCCCAGCTCCAGCTGTTGCAGCCATTTGGAGAGTGAACCAGCAGAAGGAAGATCTGCCTGTCCCTCTCTGACTTTCAAGTAAAAATAAATAAATCTGTAGGGGGGGAAAAAACAGGAGAGGTTTCATTTTCATTGAATTCAGTTTCCAGATTCAAAAGCAGGTGTTTTACCTTAAGGCAGGATTTCCTCCTGTGTCCCTTCCAAGGGGCATGTCAAGCATCTGGTCTTCCGGTCCTCCGGTGCACATGCTCTGAGAAATTCAATTCTGTGTGGTCCAAACGTACAATATGCCATATATGTTGAAAACAGTTCCTAAAGATTTTTTTTAAAACACATTGTGGGGAATAATTCCATCTTTCCCATAGAAGGTCCATTCAGATTTCACCATGGCTTTACATTTTCACTTCTTAGAATGCAGTGTGGATTTTCAAGTCATCGTCAATCTGAGGACCATCCCTTCACCTGTAGCCTTAAACATCTGAGACTCCAAGGGTTTTAGCTGTGACACAGTACCCACAAGTGTTGGCTTCCGGCATACACACTTGGGTGGAAATGTGCCACCCACAACAAAGGAGAGAAAAACACCAGACTTTGCAAAACTCTCCTCATTTACCACTAGCCCCACTCATGCAAGTCTCAAGGTGTCTCACTGAAGTACAAGGTTACTGTACCCTTCTATAAGAATATACAGCTAAAGAAAAACTGCATATGCAAATCATACCATATTCATTTTTTTATTTAACTTGGGGTGGAATGGGGACAGCATACATTTTATTTGTACAGTATTTAACAATCACTTAACCAAGGTGGGGTTCGTGGTTTTTTTTTTTTTTTTTTTTTTTAGATTTCTGTTAAATACTTGCAGAAAAAAATAGCAAGTACGATTTGACAGTAGTACAACAACCTGTGCCCAAAAACACTGACAGGAAATACAGAGTAAAGCTAAAGTAAGTGCTTACCAATATCTGAGAGGTAACAAATAGGACATGGGTTGAGACTGCATAAAAAACGTACTGCTGGTTGAATATCTGAGGTAAATGATGTTCAATCAAAATGCTACTTGTATCATTTTGCCCATAGATTGGTAATATTTTACGCACGTTATACCAAATGTTTCTAAAAAGTAATTTTTTCAAAAAGTAAAAAAGAGAAACTTGAAATTATCTATGGTGAAGCTTAAAAAAAAAAAACCTAATCAGTTTATCCCACCTATCATCTGGCCATGGCCTTCTGCTTTTACTTGGTGTAGCTACGTAGGAAGGGGACAGAAGAGATTCACTTCTTAATTTCATGATACAGGATTCTTAGTTTCTAAGTTTTAAACTTTTTTTCTTCCTGATTGTATTTTCAAAACATCAGCATGAGAGTGCAAGTTCATGGGACCAACAATTGTGAGGCACAGTCTCTGTTCTGGACTTGACACGGTACCTGTAATAAACATTCAAACAAGAATCACGTATCACATGCTGAAAACTTCCTAGCATCTAAAATACATACAAGAGCTGCGCAGGGCATAGACTTCAGATAAAGCCGAACACTGGTTACCCCATCGGTCCTATGGCAGTTGATCATAAAGCATTCCCCACAAGGTCTGGGCAAGGTAAAGAGTTAAGAGCAGCAGTTCCAAAAGAGATCAGAAAGGCAAAACACAGGACGAATCATGAGGAGCACCATACACATGAGGAAAAGTTCATGGGGGTCTCAGTTTGCCCCAAACAAATCACCATTTTTCTCATTCTTTGATCTTTTTTTTCCCAGTATCCCTAGTTCAAACTTGCTAATAACTTGCTCACTTGGTACTAACTGTAAACCAAACACTGAATGCCCTGCAAAAGAAAGTTTTAACAAGACTAGGTATCAGGACAGGTAGTCACTGGAACATTCTTATTTTACTGCTTATAAAACGGTTTCTATTCATACAGTTCTCAAAAGGATACAAGTTTCAAAATTGATTAGCTATAAGACTTAAGCATAATACCCAGGATTTCTAAAACCTGTTCCTAACATGAAGAGAAAGCATTTTATGTTCTGAGTAACTGATTTTGTAAAATTTCTCTAGTGCTCACGTACGCCAAACATTCACTATAATACCCCTTGTTGTTTAATTTTTTTACTTTTAAAAAGAGCATCAAATGTTTATAATAGGTAGAAAAGTTGCCACCAGGAGATTAACAATTTTGCATGCTCAATCTTTCCCTTCCTTGATTAATTTTAAAGTGGAAATAACCAAATCAGGAAATTGAGAGGCCAAGTGCTTTTTGAACTGAAGACCTGAATTCATCACTGAAATGAGGGTTCTTAGGAACACAGTAAGAACTTGGGTACATCTGTGACCAGGAACACAGTTCTCTAGGCTGTGTGGCACACCAACCAGAATGTTATTCTTTCCTTCCCTGCTTACAGTCTGTCGACCTATGTGTTGTATATAAATACTGTAATTTATTATTCCCAGAGACTAAGTGCATATTAATATGTAAAATGTAGTGTACTGTGTGGCTAAATAACCATTTGGAAATAACACATTCACAGTGAGATCCTGATAGTGACTTGTAAAAAATTCTTTCATAAAATTAAACTGTGGATTTTTTAGATGTCCTGACAATAGCACATAATACTGGATATTTGTCGGTTGTTGGTGAGCAAGCTAGATGTTTAGGAAATAGCTTTACTTTGGCCTTGTGTAAATTTTAGGAAGAATCCAATTATATATTCTAAATTGACTTCACAACCACTTTGGCACCTGCCTACCATCCACTCCACTTTGTTAGCAAGGATAAGGCAAAAACTACCCTAACGTCAGTTACCGATGAAAGCAGTTCTGGGCAGGAGGCTAGACTGTTACCTATACATTGGTTGCCTGTAAATGTCATTGCATATTTTAAGTTACAGATTTAACTTGTTATCCCTGATTTGTTTCAAAGCAGTAACATCTGAAATCTGTGCTTAAAGTTTAATATCTCTATACTAGATAATTTTTTACATACCACAGACATCAAATATTACTCTGACAAGATGGCACCAAGCAGGAGTATAATGATAAGTTACAAGTCTCACAGCAGAAAGTGAGAGATTTGGGGTAATGACACTTCCTGAGGTGATCCTAAAACAGTGATTAAGAATGTCCCACACACTGTTCAGTGAAAAGAAATACACTACAATTTTACATATATAAATAGGGAAAAATCTATTTTAAAAACAAAAATGAAGAGCTTTCCAGTGTCATAGCTCATGTAAAAAAAATTAAATCATGCCTTAAATTTTCAAAGACTCCCCAAACACAGCAAATTTTTAAAAATACTTAGGAAATAATGCATTCTTTCGGGATCTGGATATAAGATGGAACTTTTAAACTTGAGAGGAAGGGGGAGATGACACCATTTTTTCCTTTCAAAGTACATTACTATTTGCCCCTAAATTACAAGCCAGCACAAGAAAAAGCTAAAACACTGTTTTTACGAATGGCCACATAACATTGGCACTAAGCATAGCTTACCTGTTTTGCTTAAATAACACAGTGAATTTGTAATACCTTGTTACAAAACATGGATTGGTTTATTATTCAAATTTTGTTAGTGTTTTCAATTTTATAATTTAGCAACCGTGGAACTGAGGTATACCTTGTTGAGGGAGGTTAAAGTAATGCGTGGAAGCCTCTTCACTGTACCCCACTTGCTGACTTTGTTTATGTACACAGAACAGCAGCACACTCAACATTCACAAGCTGTGTCATATTGGCATTACAATAGTCATTGATAGAAACAACAACAGCAAATGCAATAAAAACAAGTTACCCTTTTTAAAATCTGAAATGAAGTTTTTGATTTAAAAAAAAAAATAGCAGTAGTTCATTTAAGGAATTAGTGTCTTCTGACAGACATTAAGAAATCTGATGTCAGTTTTCACTCAATTAGCCAGGTCCAAAAGATACTTGATTTGGAGAGGGCCACACTCTTCGCGTGAGCTTTCTCAGAAGCTTTTTTAGAGTTTGCAACTTGTCTTAGTCTCATGTCCTTCACATCTGTGCTGTAGGCAATGCAACATCTCCCAGAACCACATCTTCCAACAAGGGTCTTCTTTATGTTTCCAGGATCCATCCTACTTCGATTCACACAGAAAATAAACTGTAAGCAGTTTCATTAGCTTAGCAGCTCCAGTTCAGAGTCCCATTTCTCAGTGTGTACAGATGGTGTAACCATCATAGACTAGATTCTTTGGGAGGAAAGTCAACATTTGTCACCATCGTGACCACTGTTACAATGTCCTCTGTGGTAATGATATTTGTTAGTCTTTGCATCTGAGTAATTCTTTCACCTACACATCCAGCTGATAACCTGGCTTCTGCATCATGATCCCAACATTCTTCTATCGTTTCACAGAGCATCGCCATTCCCTAAAAGGAGACAGACACTGTCAAACACGACAGCAATTTGTTTTGGGAAAGTAAAGAATTTTGTCAAGAGGCTCAAAAGTTAAAGTTTCAAGACTTAAAACACTGACTTTTCTTGAGTACCATGTACAGGACAATGAAGAAAAACAAAAGGCTCTGGGAACTATCCTAACAAACATTTCTGACCTCTGAAATCCGCAGCAGTCTGTGCAGACACTGCATCATTTGAGTGCCATGCCTTGAACTGAATCCAAAAACAAGGTTAAAAGAAATCTTCCCTTTTACCATTTTCTTAGCTTAACATCAGCTTTTCTATCCTGGATATAAAAGCAATCGTGGAAGGCCATCCTTGAGAATTTTCTATGCATTTTTATCTGTGTTTCTAGTTTTATTTAGAGCAAACTGGCCCAAGTGATTCTGTGCCGTTTCATCCTTCATCTAGTCTAGTTTTAAAGCATGCCTAAGCACTTGAATGTCTTCCACGCCCAAATCAGAGGTGAGGGAAACCAAGTGCTGCATGAGCTTACTTAAACGGCAGTTACTGGAAGGTGGCGATTGGGCAGCCAGGGTGCCCGGCGACCGGGACCAACTGCACAGTCCTTGCACACATGCCTAACTGCTGCACCTAGAACTCCAGCAGAGAAGAGCCTGGCTGAACATCACCCTCTCAGAAACTCCTCCCGGAAGAGAAACATGCAGAGAGAAAAATCATTCCTCTGAAAAATGTTTGATTGGAATTTCAAATAGAAAGCTAGCTCTGTAACTTACAGCATGTTTCTGCCAATAATCTCTTAAAACAGGCCTCTTTTTTTTATGCACAACAACTTCCTGCATGTCTTCAAGAGAAGGATGCTGGCCAATTTCCTCCTCAAATGGCAACATGTACTCATCTACAGGTCCTGAAATGTAAAAAGGAAAAATCATTAAAATCCTCCTGCCTTCCAAAGTAGTACAAACTTTCTAAAATGCACTCTTTCACCTTTTCTAAAGGTGTTCAGATGGCCTAATGACAGAAGGCTGTTTTTACATTGTATTTTCACCAAATTTACGTGACTTTGCATAATGCCCTGAGAGGAAGGCACCCATTCCTTCACTGTAAACAGTGGCGGCTCCAGCTCTGGAGACTTGGGGCCCACCCCTCAAGTCACGTCGACTCTGTGGCATAATTACACCGTGCAGGCCCCACACGAGGCTCTGCTCTCACATCTCCACTGCCCTGCCTCACAAGAGCTGTCCAACACACTTTTTTTAAATCATTCTCTCCAACAGGAGTTTCCAACACATCAGAATGTGCCTTCACAGATACGATTTATTCAACAACAGGATCTTTTCCTTTGGCCTACCTGGATAAGTAAGCAAAAAATATTTAAGGAGTAATAATGTTTGATAGGCACTTTTCCCAACCAGTAATTAGCATATCCTCCAAAGACAATGGTGACATTACCTCTGCTTATAGATTTAACAGCTCAGGAAACATCAGAGCATGGTTAGTGTGGAGTCTGAACCTCTTTCTGGAGTCTGCAATCTCTGCCTTGTTCCTTCTTGACAGACTCAAGTCATCACTAAGCAACATCTGTGACCAGAAGGATTGTATGTGTGCACACAAACTTTGTGCAATACTCTTGATTAAAACAATGAATCCTGAAAGCGTTGTCTAAGTCAACTCTACAGCCTCTGCCAGCCCCTCCAACGACATAGAACACTGGCAAGTCAGGGCACTCAGCCATTGCGTAGTTCACAGGGCAGCTGCACTGGCATTAAGAGGCAGCTTACACAGATCTGCCTCTACACAGATCTGAGTCAATGCTACCAACATTCCAGAAGCCTGGTATGTACCACAAGGCTTGAAAGTTATCAAATGTAACCATTAACAAATGTTAAAACACTAACTTTAGCAATATTATCATACCATCCTAGTACCCCGAGTTTTGACTTAAACAGAAACACCTGACTGCATAAATAAAAATTCCATAATATATGCAAGATATTCAAGAAAAGCCAGCATCTACTCTTGTTCCATAAAACTTCCCTACTGGAGCTGGTGCTGTGGCAGAGCCCTGCAGTGCTACCATATTTGTGCCATTTTGAGTCCTAGCTGCTCCACTCACAATCCAGTCCTTGCTAATGCATGCAAGAAAGCAAAAAAAAGAAAAAGGTCGAAATTCTTTGGGCCCTGTACCCACACAGGAGACCGGGAGGAAACTCTTGCCTCCTGTCTTCATGTTGAACCATCCTTAGCCACTGTCATTGTCTGGGGGAGTAACCATGTATCTATCTCAGCTATTGCTTTCATCCAAAACTATATGGTGAATGCTTCCATATTGGGCACTGACCTTACTCCATAGTTAATTGTCCAGAACGTATTTTATCACCTTAAATAAACAGTATTACTTGAAGGTATCTGTATCCCTAATGACCTGATATAACACAAGTATATTTTAAAGTTCTTTCATTTCCTATTCATCTGCCACCTGGCCTACTTCTAGAAATGTATATAATGAATGTAATGCCTTTTCCACTTTGAGTCAAAACCCCACTCAGGCTATTCCTGCGCTGCTGCAGCGGGACTTCGATGCTGGATCCACTTCTAAGCCACACACCCACTCATGGACGAATCAATGAGTTTCTCAGTATTACACTAAGCAGTTTCTTTAAATATAACCTAACTCAAATTTCATCTTCCAGAGGTAGACTGTGCTAGAAGCTACTGCAGAGCCCAGAAAGTAACATTCTTAGGAACACAGATTATGTCCACTATGCCACTGTAAAAATTCCACACAGTTGGCCCAGTGTGGTAGCCTAGCAAGCCGTCGCCTTGCACACGCCAGCATCCCGTATGGCCGCTGCTTCTAATCCCAGCAGCCCCACTTGCCATCCAGCTCCCTACTTGTGGTCTGGGAAAGCAGTCAAGGATGGCCCAAAGCCTTGGGACCCTGCACCCATGCAGGAGAACCAGAAGAGGCTCTTGGCTTCAGATTGGCTCAGCTCCAGCCACTGCGGCCACCTGGGGAATGATTACTGGAAGGAAGATCTTCCTCTCTATATATCTGATTTTCCAATAAAAAACAAATCTTTTTTTAAAAATTCTACACAGCTTGTTCCTTGGACTTTGACAACTGCAGGAAGCCTTTAGGAAGTTCTATAAAATTATAAAACATATGTCAAGATCATTTACATCTGTTTGAAAGTTCAGTGGTCAGGAAGTTTGCCTTATGATTTTCCCAAGCAGTGCTACATCGCATCAGAGGAAAGAGTAGAGCCTCAAAGCAATAACTAGAGTAACTAGAACACTAGTTGGTCAATGATAAGAACACAGTTTGTGGGTCTACAAGACTGTAATAAACAGCAAATGTTTCTAGGACTTAATCAGGACGTTCACAGAACAAAAACTAGGAACTCTATAACCAAGGTGCTGTGGTAGAGAGCACACTGTGATTTAGGTCAGACCTTCGAAGCTTGAGGAAAGTGGAATGTAACCTGCAGCGTATCCACAAGCATGCTGCCAGTGCTGTGTCTTAGATGACAGCATGTAAATTAACCATAGGTGGATGCCGGCATCGCTGAGTGTGCCAAGGACCACGTCACAGGTCCTTCTCACCATGAGCTCTAGTGGAGAACTGAGAAGACAGGAGCTACACTTGATCCAAAGTATCAGCCCTTTTCTTAGATCTGGATCAGAGTTGAAAATGAGGTTTTCCACCATTTACCAGATGGAAATCAAAGCAACTAAGCTATTTCATTTCTGAGCCTCAATTTCCTCATCTCTTAAATAACCACTGACTACCACCAAAGCTATTGCAGCATGAAGCTGACGAGTATGTGAGGTATCCAGCGAAACACCTGGCAAGGTAAACAATCAAGATACAGGAGTTCTTTTTTTTTCCCCTGTCCCAGCCTCGCTTCCCTGCTGGTAGAATTCTCTACTTCCTTTTGGCATTTTAAAAATTCTTTTTCAAAATTTGGAAATACTATCTTGAAGTGTAATCATTCCTTCTCATACATGAATAGTAGGTACATGTACCTTTTTAAAAATAGATTTTTGCCCTTACCATCTGCAGCAGTACAGCGAGAAGCCAGTTCCCACAGGACTAATCCCATGGCGTACATATCTATCCTCAAAAATGCATCCCTTTGGAAGTTTATAGCACCCTCTAATACCTCTGGAGCCATGTACCTCCGGGTACCAACCTGGAAAAGATGTTGAAAGCAAACAGTACTTATTCATTAGCTTTACAGACTAACATTTAATGATTTTGTAACAGAATCAAAACTAAATGTGGTCTAGTATCAGTGTAAAGTAACTTAAATCATGATTACTAGAACTTAAATCATGACCATGAAATTAACAGTAAGATCTTATCTGGGCATACTTAAAAAATCTGAAATATAGCAGATAACAGATAATATGCTGATACAGCTTGGAACTTTTTTTCTCCTCTTACTGAAAGTCATTGCAAGAACTGAATCATGATTACCTCCTGGGACAAGGATGCAACAGAAGAAAGCTGAATCCTTCAACTGTACCTCTGGAAACTGCTTGAAACATATCATTACAAAAATAAAACCTGTTCTCAGGGAGTCTTGTTCTCTGTTAAAACTAAATATTATAAAATGTTGACAGTGAATGAACCAAGTAAGAGATGGATAAACTTTTAAAATTAAAGAGCTCTATTTGTACAAAATCAGTGTATCTATTTATTCACGAATTCTTCTTAGAGTCCTTTATTTATATCTGTCCTTAACAATTTGGTATTTCTTAGTACTGTAACCATGGTTACTAAGCCAGCACAGCTTTTGGTTGGTGCTTAACAACAGTCATATCTGAAATGTTCTAAATTAAAAAAAAAGTCTTTGTGAGGGAGCTGGGTAAACCAAATCTAACTGAACTTGAGTAAATTTAAGGAACAGTTCAGACAGTGGTACCTCCCAAAAGCTCCATCCATGGGCAGCTGCAATCAAATGCCTCTCTCTAATATATATATATAATAAATATTATACATGTGTGTATGTATATACACATATATATATATACACATACATACACAAACACACACATAGAACAGAACTTTTTAAAATAAGGACAAATCATTAAGACCATACAGTTCAAGTTTAACTCAGATCACTTTAAAGATAGAAAAACAAGCTCTTGCCAGCCTACTTTAACTGCACTAAAACAATTTTTTCTCAAATACTATGGTATGGCTTATCATTTTAGTGTAAAAAAAACACTTTTTTGTTTTTTATAAATCAACAGTAGGCAAGATTTGAATTTCTTCCCCAATATTATAAAAGGTGCAGTATGTAACTCCATTCCTACAGCTGTGGAACTTTGTCGCCCAGAAAATCTAACATAAGGGCCACTGCTACAAGCAATTAGTTCCTCTGACCTCTTCAGGTAACTCAGTCCTGAGAAGTTAAAAGACACATGGATGGAATCCCAAACTTTTTCCCAAATAACAGGAGGTCTCATGAAATATCAAAGGACTAAACAGTCCCCTAAATTTAGCACCATGATGTATTAACCATCATGTGTTCCTAGGCTTCCTACCTCATCTCCATTTCAGCAGTATTTCTCTACAAAGCAATCTCTATTCCCAGATGTCTTACATCATGTTCACTGTCAACTTTTCTACAGCTATAAAAACCACTAACCGGGCCTGGCGCGGTGGCACAGTGGTTAAGGTCCTCACCTTGCACGCCCGGGATGCCATATGGGCCCCGGTTCTATCCCAGCAACCCCGCTTCCCATTCCAGCTCCCTGCCTGTGGCCCGGGAAAGCAGTCGAGGACAGCCCAAAGCTTTGGGACCCTGCACCCCCGTGTGGGAGACCCGGAAGAGGCTCCTGGCTTCTGATCGGCATAGCATTGGCCGTTGCGCTGCGCTCACTTGGGGAGTGAATCATCGGACAGAAGATCTTCCTCTCTGTCTCTCCTCTCTGTATATCCGCCTTTCCAATAAAAAATAATAAAAATAAATCTTTAAAAAAAAAAACACTAACCATTGTTCCAAATTTAAGGAAAAAAAGGAAAATGCACAGAATTAGCTAACCAAATAATATACATGATTCAATTTTGTAGAAATGTCACTTTTCTGGTCAAACTGGTTTAATTTCTTTTTTAAGATTTCTTTATTTTTAATTGGAAAGGCAGATCAGATTTATGAAGAGGAGAGACAGAAAGATCTTCCCTTTGCTGGTTCACTCCCCAAACTGCTGCAATGGCTGGAGCTGAGCTGATCCAAAACCAGGAGCCAGAAGCTTGTTCTGAGTCTCCCATGTGGGTGCAGGGTCCCAAGGCTTTGGACCATCCTCCACTGCTTTCCAAGGGTACAAGCAGGGAGCCGGATGGGAAGCAGGGCCGCCAGGATTAGAAGCGGCAGTCATACGGGATCCTGGCATGTGCAAGGCAAGGCCTTACTCAAGCCATAAGCAAGGACTAGGATAGGAAGTGAAAGCAGCTGGGAATGAACTGCCACATGGGGCCAAGGAGCTTGCAAGGTGACGATCTGGTCACTGAGCCAGGTCAATGACCACACCAAACTGATTTTCTTGAATAAAAGGTGATCTATGCACCTAGTTTCTAAGAATAAATAAACGGATGGTGTTTGTATTGCCTCTCTGACCTTCCTGAAGTTTTCACATCTGAGATCTTTTTGTAGAGTCACTTTTAACTAGTATCAGACACCTCAACCATGGAGTTGTAAAACTCCTATGAAAAACTGAAAGAACTTGAAAAACCACTGCACCTGGGACATTGGTTTAATTGGCTAATCATCCCCCTGCAAATGCCAGGATCCTATATGCACACAGGTTTGTGTCCCAGCTGCTCCACTTCCCATTCAGCTCCCTGTTTATGGCCTGAGAAAGTAGCAGAGGATGGCACAAGGCCTTGGGACCCTGCATCGGCATGAGAAACCTAGAAGTTCAGCTCAGCTCTTGGCCACTGCAGCCATTGAGGAGTGAAGAAGCAACTGAACATCTTTCAGTTTCCTTCTCTCTTTAAATCTGCTTTTCCAATTAAAAACAAATACACAAATCCTTAAAAGAAAAGAAAAAAAGAAAGAAAGAAAAGCCATCAAGCTCATTTAAGAGTTAAGGAATCAAAAGCAAGAAGAGTTGTATGGAAAACTGGGCAAAGGATCTTAAAACACTTCAGCAAGAACAGTAATGGAATAGTCTTTCACTCCTCTTAAAGACATTGAAAGAATCAACAGTTAAAACCACAGAGTACTAAGGACTCCCTAAGAAAGAGGTATATTAAGGGGTTCTGTTTTCTTGTTTGATCAGCATTTTTAAAAAGCATCTCATGGCATTCGTGTGAAGATTGTTTTACCAAGCACTCAATTCCCCCTTAGCTTCCACCACCATGTACAATTCCCTTCATATTTAACACACAACTCCGTCAGACATTATTTAATCACCGCTTCCACAATTTTAGACTATCTCAATTCTGCTATGTCACTCTAAGAAAATGTGAAACTGCTTATTTCTTCTGAAATTTCCCATCACAATCCTTACCTGTCCATGGGTATCACCTGCAGATTTGCCAGCCTCAAACTTTAATGCCAAGCCAAAGTCAGCAATGCACGCTGTCAGATTGTTTTTTAACAGCACATTTTTACTTTTGATGTCCCTTACAAAAGAGAAAAAGTATTCAAATTAAGCTTTTAAATGTTACCTTTTGAAACTTTTTTATTGAAAATGTGAAAATACACATGCTGCAAAGAGCTACTTAAAAGCATAAACCACTGCAAAAGGGTCAGAAGAAGCATGCGAGTCCCACAGAAGCTGAAGCACGAACGCTGCCCACCACAGGGCAGCAGGAGGGAATCCTCCCCATAAGGCAGTTTTCTAAAGACCATGTCATTTGTACGACTCCACCTACCAACCATAAAACTGAATTTTGTTAAAACAATAACAATATTTTGGACTTAACAGTTAAAAACTTCAGCAGGATCAGAAATAAAAAGCCAAAGAATTTTCAAAAACATACCTCAAATTGAGCCTTTTGCCTACTGGCAGACACCTATAGCTTAGAATGGTCCCTTACTATCTTTGCTTTTATATTCATACACCTGGTTGTAAACAGGCATCTCTAGGAATATTAATGAATAGGAAAATTTTTACCATATGCACATACTGCTCTAACTAGATCCTGGGGATCCAAAAACGGTAACTAAAGCAATTAAGCCTCTTTCTCTACATATTCTTGAGGTTACAATTAAAAGCATGTAGTTAAATTCGTGCATACACAAATACCTACACCAAAAATGAGACAGAGGGCCCAGCACGGTAGCCTAGTGGCTAAATCCTCACCTTGCACCCACTGGGATCCCATATGGGCACGGGTTTATGTAGCAGCTGGTCCACTTCCCATCAAGCTGCCTGATCATGGCCTAAGAAAGCAATTGATGACAGCCCAAAGCCTTGCGACCCTACACCCACAAGCCAGAAGACCTGGAGGAAGCTCCTGGCTCCTGGCTCCTGGCTCCTGGCTCCTGGCTCCTGGCTCCTGGCTTCGGATTGGCTCTGCTCCGGCCATTGTGGCCACTTAATGGAGTAAACCATCGGATAGAACATCTTTCTGTATCTCCCTCTCTCTATAAACCTTTTTAGTTTAAAAAAAAAAAATGAGATAGAGGGACAGATTCTAAAAAAAACTCTTGATAAATTTTGTACAAATCAGTTTTAAACTCAAAAGATTTCCAGGGTCTCTCTTCTCTTTCCAAAAGCTATTCAAGGGATCGAAAGGATAGCGTTCCCTTTATGGCTATGGTAGGACAAGAAACAGCCAGCGAAAGTGATTAGACTGTATATTGGAAGATGAAAACAATGGTGGGTGCTTGCTGAGAAATAAGTTATTAAAAGCTTGGATGATCAGAACCCACGTATTAGAAGTGTATTTAAGCAATGCCTCTCAGCAACATCAAACACCACCTGGTGGCATTTATTACACATCTGCTAAGTCACTGCAGTTAGAGCTGACTCTGAAACCAACTATCTTTAAACTGCAGATAACATGCCGAATCCAATGTTCAAGGAATCTATCACTGGTAAATGGAATCCCATATTTAACACAATTGAGCCTAGCACAATTTCTTCACTGAACAACTGTTAAAATGATGTCTCCCTTTACATTATTAGCTCAAGGTGAAAATCATGTATCATTAAAACCACAAGCAAAGATCAAGTCTCTTTTACTTATATCCCCTGATCCCACTGCCATTTTTAAAGTAAATCATGTTTTAAAGCAAAATAAAAATTCTCCCCTGAGATACAGAAAATACACTTTTTTAGAATCCTGCTTTCAAAATGGAGACAAACCCCAAGGACATAAACAACTTCAGTTAAAAGGAATTAAGTTTAAAATGTATTTGTAGAGTATTTTTCATAATGCACATTTGAAAAATTTCTAGAGATCCTTCATACATATATTAAAATAAAACTTCTGCACCAAAATTAATTTCTTTTTTAAAGCCATTTTTCACCAGCTTCTTGTAGCACCCTCACAATTCTTGGCCAGTCTTGAGGTCAATAAAAAAAAAAAAAAAAAGAGAGAGAGAGAAAGAAAATCTGCCTTGATAGTATGACTGAATAACTAGGGAAAAGTAATTTTCACTCCAAAAGTTTAAAATTAACATAACATACCTATGCTAAATTACATTAGAAAACAACAAAAACAACATAAATACAGCTCTACCTGTGAGATATGGCGGGTTTGTGGCCATCTTTTAGGCCAGGTATGTCCTCGTGTAAATATGCCAGTCCTCTTGCCATTGTCTCTGCAATATGACACAATTCGTTCCAAGAGACCACATTAGCCTTGAGGAAGTCTGACAGTGAACCCTAAAAAAAGGAGGGGGAAAAACAAAACAAGCAAGTTAAGCTCTTGACAAAGTTACAGGGATAAGCTAGCTATAAGATCCTGGAAAATGGAATTGCTTTAAAAAAAAAAACATATCTATGCATTTGTCTCATAATACATATTTGAAGAACTTCTTCAAACATAAATAATACACAAATTAACCTTAGTTATGTATGCTTTTTAAAAATTTCTGTACAAAATTGTGTTTTAATTACATTTTCCATAAGCCTTTTTAAGTATACACACGTTTTAGTAATAATCACCTTCTAAGCTAGAGAAAGATCAAAGACTGTGTACATTTCCCGACTTCTTTTCCCATCAGTCTAGATTGATGTTAGGGTTGTGAGACAGAAATATGAAGTTGAAAGAACAGTTTATATAATCAAAACAGATTATGAATCATATGAAAATTATCAAGCATTATCTATACAAAAAATAAGTATTTATAAAAGAGGTAAATTCCTGCACAAGAAACCAGGAAGAAAAGTCAGTATCAATTATATCAGCAGACTGCTCTTGGCCTTTTGGCTAAGATCAAGAGTAATAATATTGGCAGACAGGTTAAAATGGCATCATCTTTGCTCTTCAACTAAGTCATTCTGAAAGAATGACTTACATATTCAAGTTAAATACTAACTGACTATAATAATGTGGTATCTCCAAACTTAAGACTCGAGGTTTGTGTTTCAGCACCAGTTAGGCGGGGCGACTCCGATTTTACTAAAATAAATTAGTAAGCGGCCTCACCTTCTCATGAAACGCAGTGATCAGCCAGAGATCCACATCGACACTGGTGCCCCGTTTTTCGGCACCAATGAACTGAAGTATATTCTCGTGCTTCATCCCTGGCAAACTGTAGACCTCGTATTCATTTTGCCATGACTGTTTATCCTGGAGTTTAAAAAAAGAAAAAACAGTGAGAAGGCAAAGAATAAAGGTTAATAAACCATGTTTGGGAGATTACTCAAATTCCAAAGTAAAACAAAAACCCACGTATTAAAAGACTGTTTAGTCATGCCCTACTTTTTAATGAGCAAAAACTCTTGACAACAGGTGAAAGCTCCATGTTAAATGTCTGTGCTGCTCCAATCCCTCAGAACGGCTTTCTCTGTGTTGGTAGTTTATAAACACAGGAGAATCACAAGTGCTGCGCCGCTCCTCCTGACAACAGCAACATACCACTACTACAAGTTTCAGATTTGAAGTGTCTTGTATTATTATTGAGGATACTATTCCTGAAAAATGGAATTCAGATGGAAGGACTTCACCTAAATCCAAGCAATTTTTTCAAACACACTTTCAAAAATGTGTAACATGCCTTGTTAAGTCAAGGAGAGAGCAAGGAGCATAAACACAATATGACAATGTAGGCACCACATGCTTTAAGCCTACAAGTGGTCAATGTCAGCTACATATCAACTCAGGAGAAATAACGTATTCACTAAGAAAGCCACAAATGCTAAAGAATAGGAATGAGGGACCCAAACTAAGTTTAAATCCTAGCTCTCCCATGAACCTTTAGCAAGTTACATAAACATTATCACGTTTTCTCTTAAAAACCAGGATTTGTAGTGTCTGTCTCAGAAGGCTGTTGTATTACATATATAAAAGGGCAATATAAGTGAGCGAGAATTCCCACAGGTCAAACACATCAACCTAACACAGAAAGCACTCAGTAAAATGTGAGCTGCAATTACTATCACTCTTAAATTAACATTATCCCAAATGTCCATCTACAATGTTAAGATATTGCAGGTACTGAAATAATTCTGCCCTGATCTCATTTACAAATCCTGGCAAAACAAAATAAACTCTTTCAGAGCTATACTGAATTTACTATACTGTACTTTGGAGTTATCTGCATTGCTAACCAAAAAGAAAGGCAATACACCTGCTTCACAGATTCTGTGAGAGAAGCTTCATGGAACGTAAGGATGCTAAAATCTAAGCAGATTTAAGGCAGAAATGGCTTAAATCTTTGGAATACATGACAGTCACAGTCCAGGTGGAGTGCTAGAACCTGCATCAGCTAATCCAGGCACCACCTCAATCGTTAGGAGCTAACATGTGTCTACGCATCAGGGAACAAGAGAAAAGGCACTTCAGAGGAGCACTGGATCAGAATTTATGAGAGCAACAGCCACCTTTGAAAGAAAAGCAATCCAATCCCAAATCAAGTATTTTGAGTCTAGATTGTATGCCTCTGAAATTTTACCAAATAACAACAACAACAAATTACCTATTCAAAGTGCAATGAAAACAAGGCAATCTGGTAATATACCTCTAAATATTATTTCTAAACAAAAACATACTACTCTTTGCTCTTATGTTTACTTCTGCTGAAAATGTAAAGGGGATATTAAAATTTAACCATTAAGAAAATTAGGTTTAACTTAATTGGAATCCTCATCTTGATTCAGCATATCTGTGGATTTCCTACTGGCAAAAGATATCCGTACATGTTCACTCTATGTAATTCCAACACTTCAAACAAGCATAATGATTGGTTTATTAATAATTCCATTTCTCACAAAGAAAGGCAAACCCAAAAGCCAAATGCTTTTCCCAAGTCTAAAAAGAACCACGGTAGAAGATCAGGTCTGTATTTACAGGCTTTCTGATTTAAAAATAATATATCCAGTTCTGTATTTTAGAAACATATATGCAGTTAGGAAAACTGTAGGAAACATACCTGTATTGGAAATATCTTGACAGCCACATATTCATTGAGCAACTGGGCTTTCCAAACACAACCAAATCTTCCCCTTGCCTTTACTTCTAGTAACTGCAGTGGCTTCAAACCTAGTAATGGAGAAGGTGGGGGTGGTCCTGGGTCCTAGAGATAAACAACGATAATTCTGTAAGTAAGCAGAATGTACCACCTATCAATTCTGCAAATGAGGAAGAAAGTCGAGTTACTGAATAATCAACTGACAGAAACAGCAAGCACATGGAAGACATAAGCGTCAGTCTTTCCAGAAGTGAGCTCTCTCCAGCATCACTAAATACCAATTGCAATCACAAGGCAGGCAGCTTGATTTTTTCATAATTACTCTTTTGGTACTACTGCTATATCCTTACAGCAGGAGAAAAGATTCAAAAGGTTTTTGGTTCAGTCTCACTATTTTTTCCTAATATTATTGTCTGAGAACTTTAGAACAGCCCTACTAGTATTTCACTGGTTTGTACTAGTTATAATTCCTTGGAGGACAAGGATTTGAAAATCACCAGAAACAGCAGATCACAGCTGTGATTCAAAGCAGACAAGCTTCAAATTTCAAACTCACTACCTTCTCTAGTGACTATTTCAGTTTGTTTTTCCTTCATTAAACTCAGAAATACGAATAACATTTTTAATCATTCTGCAGCAATGTATAACAAGTACAAAATGCTTCAAAGAAATACACGGTGATAGCCAAACCGCTTTGTTTATTCTAACTATTCAACACAATGACAATTCACCCCTTTTCTCATAATGGTTTCCCAAAATTGCTCTGACATGAAAGTGACTTCTGTTTCTGGGGCTGATGGGCAAATAAAGTACAAATAAAATCCCGAAAAAGAAGTGGTCATCACAGTAGAGAAGAAGATTTGGTGAGTGAAAGAGAAGTAAACTGCTAATGGTTTTCAGGAGCACACATACAGCATGTCAGTAAGAGAACTGAGCACTGCAGGTACAGTCGCAAGGGAGAACTCGCCATGTAAGGCAGAATGGCAATACTTCATTGAGAGCATTCCATCAGTTCATTATCTGCAATTAACGCAAGAAGCCTTTTGGAAGTCTTCCAGTACAGGCCTTGGGAACATCTCAAGAGTTGTTCAGCGAGTACCGTGAGGAGAACTGCAATTTCTGTAGCAAGAACGACAGTGATGAAGAGACTAGCTGGCACCTCAATCGCTTGGGAATGGTATGTGTCACCCTGGATCAACATACCTCCCCAGGCTCACCCCAAGGACCAGTAAGACTTTCTGTGGGCATAATTCAGTCCATGGTGCCACTCTGGAGTTTAAAAAGTTTATGTCTACATTAAGAAGGTCAACAATGACACAATCATTATAAGATACTAAATGATGGGGGAGGGAGTAGTAGTCCCCAGGAGACGGGGGGATGGCGGCAGAAACAACTGTAATTTCTCCTGAACTAGATCTTCAGAAAATGGCAGGAAATTCCCATTTTAAAGCAGTAAGATAAATTTTAAGAATTACTGTGACTCATTTCAGAGATATTTATTTTAAAATCTATGCAAAGTTATTTTCCTTTCAATTGAAAATAAGGAGTCAGTAAAGCTAACATGTTTTCATTTAGCAGACAAGTCAAATAGCAATCTTTTAATTCTTGGTGGGAGAGGGACATAAGAATCTCTGTAGAGTTTTGTTTGTTTTGTTTTAATAAAAAAACACTCTATCTCATTCTTCAATGGATCAGTCCTACCTGTTCTAAGAGACTACTGATTCAGAAATACTGCTTCAAGGAAAGTGGAGATGGGAGAGAGGATTAAAAATCACTTTTCCAGAAGGAAAGAAAACCATTCAGTACTCATGTAAAAATGCAATTACATAACAGCCTTAAGGAATCTTTAGGCTACACATTAAAAGAAAGACTTTTCAAAGCAGGGAGGCCAAAAATTAAATCATACAGGTATGGCCTGAAAGCCGAAGACAAAAATAACCAACAGGTATTACAGCTCTAAACTGAAACACTGTGATGTTTAGTAACTTGTGTATAAATTGATATTCTCTAGATCACACACACACACACTACCTATCCTGTTATTCTACAAGTGCTAACAACATGGATTGATTCAATCTATAAAAATAGGATGTGTCTTAATCCCAATCTCTAAGAAAATGTCAGCTACTGGGCCCAGCGCGGTGGTGCAGTGGTTAAGGACCTCGCCTTGCACGCCCGGGATCCCATATGGGCCCCGGTTCTATCCCAGCAGCCCCGCTTCCCTTCCAGCTCCCTGCTTGTGGCCTGGGAAAGCAGTCGAGGACAGCCCAAAGCTTTGGGACCCTGCACCCGCATGGGAGACCCGGAAGAGGCTCCTGGCTTCGGATGGGCATAGTATCGGCCGTTGCACTCACTTGGGGAGTGAATCATCGGATGGAAGATCTTCCTCTCTGTCTCTCCTCTCTGTATATCCACCTTTCCAATAAAAATAATAATAATAAAAATAAATCTTTAAAAAAAAGAAAATGTCAGCTACTAAAAGTATAATTTCATAAAAAACAACAAAGTTACCATAAGTTTTCAAGGCTCTATTCAGCAAATTCCTAAGCCATCACTGTTTCAGAAACAACTCCTGGATTACCCTCTCAATATAGCAACTATATTCAATATTGTATTGTAGTAATTAAAAGATAGTATTGTCAAAAATTACTTTAAATTCGTAAGCTTTATCAAAAAACAATACTGGCCAATTTTCCAAGAATGAGAGAAAGATCTATCTACAAAAGCACATTCATGCAGAGTGTCAAAGCCTTTAGAAACACACAGTGTTTTTAATGTAATTTGAAGAGGTATTTAGAGGTAACACTTCAATGTCATCTGAGAAACATGTCTTTGCTCTGCTACCCAGAAACTGTTTTTACTGGGATAGTTAGAAGGACTCCAGAATTTCTAAGACCTATACTCAGGCCTCCAGTTCCTTGGCAATATCTCAGTTGCTTTGCAACATTAAAGCAACAGGTATTAGAACATGACCCTGGTTACATTTATTTCTTATTTGCATGTGAAGACCACAGCATTAGAGGATTTTGTGTTGAGAAAACATTTTGGAATGAAAGTGACAGGAAAACAGAGCCTTCACTCCAATGCTACCATCCCATATTGTTACTCTAATCAATAAGGAAGATACGATTCAAGGTGGGGGGCCACTGCAAAGTTACCAGTGACCATTCTACCTCTTCCACAAGCTCCACCTGAAGGCTGAATTCTGCTCTAACTATAGCCTGGAGCCTCCAGAGAGCTCATCAGCGCTCAGTTGCACCTCTGCACCCACTTCCTCCGCCGAAGACAGCAGCAACAGAACTAACCTAAAATACGGAGTTCACATTAAAAGAAAATGCAATGGATCACAAAGCCAACCCATGTTTAAAATCAGTATATACTGGCCTTTAAGTTAATTGCACATTATAAAAATTAGCCAATATGAGCTTTTTAAAGGCTAACAGAGCAATTAGGCATCAATTTCTAATCCTGTAAGATAGCTGTTTGTATCTTCCACCTCAGATAAGTATAAATAATGTTAATAATTCTTTGAAACAAAAAGCTGTTACTATGTCAAATCAATCCTATTTTTAATACTAAAGAGAAGAAAAAAACTTTTATAACACAAATTTGTTAAGTGATATCGGATGCACAGAAAAGTAATAATAACAACAAAAATCTAAGGACAAGATGATTATAAGGCATCCACAAAAGTTCCACAACCATGAGCAAACATCAATGCATCTTACCTCTATCATTATATGAAAGGCATGCTTGTGAAGAAAAAACACAGGCAAAAGAAATTATGATTTATATCCAGAATGAAATGAAAAATGACACATAAGTTACAAAAGTGAAGAAAGAGAATAATGATTTAGCTCTTTAAGATCTTGGTTGTGATCAAATGTATTGTACTTTTAAATATGGATTTGGACAACTTCCCTTAAAAACATAGGAAAGTAGCATAAGAAATCTTGGTTATTACCTACTAGATTAGGGAATAATAAATAAATTCTTGACTCTAACATAACCCAAGTTATATGATCCTATAGACTTGAAGTCAACACATGAACTTACTTATTTTCTGAGAGATGATCTATGTATTTTTTCTCAGATCTAGAGTCTAGAAAATTCAAAAGGCAATTTAACCAAAGACGTGTGTTACATCAGGCTTCTGGTCAGCAGAGGGCAGCATTGCCTTTGATAAAATCAGCTCTGCGCTGAAGAAATTCACAGAAAGCTAGAATAAATCTTTAAGACCACACTTTCTGATAGCTGTTTTTAAGACTGAAACTCTGTAATTTGCTACTTCCTGACCTGCCTCATTCTCTTTTCATGGAGGACAGCAGAATTCTACTGCTGACAAAAATGTTCTTAGTGGCTATTTCATTGTGTACAACATAAATAATGCACCATGGGAAGAAAATAAGATGAGGGAAGAACAAGATCATCAGATTTAAACAGTGACAGACAAGACTTATTTTTAACCTATATACTCAGCCACATCAAGTAAAAAAATGTGTTCAGTGATGATCCTGGGAATGGGCATACATATTCATCATAACTTAAGGCCACTTCAACACTATTAGAGAATAAGATTTTCATTTTCAGTCATCACAAAACAGGTAAAAGCCAAAGCTGAAGATTAACAGAAATCCTGTCACTAGAGTGAAGAAGGCAGGCTAAGAACCCCTCCAACACATGACTTTATTCTCCAGTTTGCAACATTTCTAGAGAACATATAGCACTGACAAGAACTGCCGACTCATTTATCATGCCCCTTGCGCCTTGGTTATTTTTCCTTCCTGATATTTTCCTGTGAGAATGATTCAGGGCTGGGGTAATTCATCCGAATGGCTGAGATGTTCCTACTAGCCAAACTTCAGTACTCCAGAGCAGAATTCATCCCTTAAAACAAATGCAAGCCAACCGAGTGACTAAGGCTTCCCAAGGCTCAAGAATCTCTTTGATCTTGTGAAAATACAGGTGTTTTTGGAGATCAAGATGCCATGGACTAACATCCTGCAAGGAAGTACACCCAAACAGATAAATGCATTACAAGTTTAAAAAAAAATCCTCACTCAATACACTTCTCAGCAAACCAACATTAGAGTAAGCTACCAAGAGAACCGGGATAATCTAGAAGCATCAAAAACAGAGGCCAGTATGCAAACCAAGCAACAAAATAAGCAAGGTCAAGATAAAAAATTTTTTTAAAAAGCACTCACTGAAATAAACACAGTTTTAAAAGTCCAAGCGTATCTCCAGTTAATTTATTTCTCAATATAAACATGAAAATTAGCAAAATGGTCCAATAAAATAAGAGACACCAACAACACTCATCAACAATGAGTAGAATGTGACAAAATAAAGGTCAAAACAAAAACCCAAGAAAAATAAAAATCACAGTCACAGGACAGAATACAAACAACACAGTTTGAATTCACTACATGAAAAATATAACTGAATATTATATACTTTAAATATAGCTAACAATAAAAAGCATTAATGTCATTAGGATTTCAGATAGAAAAATACTTGCTGTTTACCACTAAGGTAGGAAAGAAATTATTGCAAAACATCAGAAAAGAATGGACAGAGGTTCTCATTCATTCATTCATTCATTCATTCACTCATTCGTTCTACTCAGCATATGTTTCCTGCTTGCCTGGTCTATGTTAGGCATTATCTACCTACCTGAGCTCTAATGAAGCTTACAGTTTTGGGAGACCCAACCAATCAATGACTTACAATGATGACTGTATCATAAGTAAGAGTAATTTGGGACCTTGACTATTTGGAAGAGAAACCCGCCTTCTCAAGGGAAGAGGCTCGGGAGAAGAACTAGAAGCCAGCAGAGAAGGTTGGACAAACAGTACTGGCACGTGTTCAGGATTTCTGGCCTACGTGGCCAAGTGGGAAAGTGATTCTGCCTACTGAGAGAAAAGTTTGAGAGACACAATATGGTCCTTGAACAGTAACTGTTTAGAGGCAGGAAAGTGGAGGAATTTAATAGATAAATATAATATTATCTATACTGCAGATCATTCGGGTTTTGTTTACATACTATAAGTAAATACGTACATGCGATATGCATTAAAATTTTCTTTTATTTACTACTTAAACTATGAACGACAGATGGAGTAGCTGACCTTTTATTGCATACTTCATTCAATAGTCTCTTAAGGCCATGAAAAACTAAGGTCTTCAACTGAAGGCTCAAGAAACTGACAAATTCTGAATTTCCTCTTGGTCATCTAATTATATTACCTTCTAAAATATTTTAGAAACGCACATTTTTAAAAACATTATTGCTGGGCCCAGAGCAGTAGCCTAATGGTGGTTGCCTTGCATGCCAGGATCCCACATGGGCACCAGTTTGTGTTCCAGCTGCTCCATGTCCCATCCAGCTCCCTGCTTGTGGCCTGGGAAAGTAGCAGAGGATGGCCCAAAGCCTTGGGACCCTCACCACCTGGGAGACCCGGAAGAAGCTCCTGGCTCCTGGCCTTGGATGAGCTCATCTCCAGCCACTGAGGCCACTTGGGGAGTGAGCCAGTGGATGGAAGATCACTGTCTCTATTTCTCTCTCTCTGTAACTCTGACTTTTCAATAAAAATAAATACTTCTAAAACATTATTGCCAAAGAGAACAGAAATAGAATCCATAAAGAAATAATACAATGTATGTTCAAGGACAAATGTACATGACGTACCAAAGGCAAGATACATAATGGTACTTGAAAAAACAATTAAGGAATAATATGCATCATGAAAAATCTTTTATAAAGAGCTTAAACTTTCTCCACCATAAAAACTTACCCTTGAGTTCCATTTCCTATAAACTGTTTGGAATACCCTAGTACATAAATAAGCTCAATAGCACTGAGAGTATCCTGTCAAAGGCACAGTCAAGATCTACACAATTTTGTTTTCATTCATTTCTGCTTGCTACAACTTCTCCTGTCTTCCTCCTCCTAAAAGCAAAACAAAGACCAAGGCAGTTTAACAATGCTTCTGCACAAGTTACTTAGGTGGTTACTGGCATCTCAGGATAGCCAGCCCTGGAGTAGTAAGTCTAAAGGCATGCCTAATTCTCCTGTCGGCCCAGTGCTCAAGAGCAAGCAGGCTTAGGAAGAGCTATAGAAGAAATTTTAAAATTTACTTGAGCATTTGAATCCTGCAAACCAAGAAGGAAATAAGGGAAAGACCATGTCATATACAAAGCATGATACTACAAAGCTATACATATTTAATATGATTTATATATTTGATCCTCTTATTATATTTTACCTTTTTGTGTATGAATTTTTAAAACTTTGTTTCAGAACTAATTATTAATTAAATAATTTAGTCGGTGGACAATAATCCTTGGCTATGAATGCCCAAGCTTCACGACTCACTAGGAAACTCTAACTTTAGCGATATGGACTTCAATTTTCTTATCCACCAACTGGACTTGATAAAGCAGAAGCTACTACATACAGGTATAAAGCATTTTGTGCATTGTTTGATCCAGTACTCAAAATGAAATAGCTTCTTTCCCTATACTAATTTCAAAGTACTAATTTTAAAAGAATATCAATACAACAGTCTTCATAAAAGTCTTGTTTTTGTGTTTAATTCTGAAGTTGTTGATCTGTTAGCAATAGTGGCTAACACTTCACTGACCAATACTAAACAAGGCCCACACAGCGGGTTCTGTTCCAATCATCCTCTCCCTCCACTCTGCCCAAAACTGTTGAAGCAACTCCTTCCCTCTTTAGCAGCTGCAAAGTCAACCAACCCACCTGGTTTTAGCCTGTTTTAACTGAAGACTAGAAAGTTCCTGTGCCACTATCATGTCCTGTCTAGTGGGAATCAGGTACAAAGCAGGCACTCCACGGCATTAATAAGTAGGTAAGCACAAAAAAATAACAAAACCATTGCAGCCCTTCAACTATAAATAAGCAGCTTTCGTATAGAAATTGACTTTTTCATTCCATTATCTTAAGTTAACGGAAAAAAGAAAACTTAACAGTAATGAAGGAACCAATCTAGGTTAAGATCCAGGAAATAAAGAAAATACAAAAAAAAAAAATAAAATCAAAAATAAAAATCAAACTTACTTCCTCCTATCTACCCTCTCCTTGGTAGAGAAACAAGACAAATTATATTTTCTGATCTTTACACATCAATTCCATTAGCAAATTGGCAGTGCTGGTCCAGTACAGGTCAAACAAAAACTAAAATCAAGATTTAAAATTTTAAACAGAAGTCACTTGTAGAAATAAGATATGTCCATTAATCGAATATATAGCTTTTATTTGTTATCAGTTGTTGACATGGCTCACATTTTCACTTACAACCTTACTCCTTTTCATTTTTGATATGAAATGTTAGCCAATTTCCAAATAGCCATGTCTGAGGTTCTGTATTTCTATTTTAAATATTTGTTTACTTTTGTTGGAAAGGTAGATTTACAGAAAAAAGAAATGACAGAAAAAGATCTTCCATCCACTGGTTCACCCCAGTGGCCACAATGGCTAGAGCCAAGCCAAGCCGAAGGCAATAACCAGGAGTCTGCTCTAGGCCTTTCATGTGGGTGCAGGGTCCCAAGGCTTTGGGCCATCCTCTACTGCTTTTCCAGGGCACAAACAGGGAGCTGGATGGGACATGGAGCAGCCAGGACAAGAACCAGCACCCATATGGGATCCTGGCACTTGCAGGGGGAGGATTAGTCAATTCAGTTATTGTCCCAGGCCCTGAGGCTATTGTATTTGTAAGCAGAATAAATTACCTATGTTCAATGAAGGTAATTTCTAAGGGTAATTTATGACGCTTCTCCCTACAGTTTAGAAGTATTAAGAAAGTTGTAATGTAAATTACTGATACAAAAATAATATACTGCTAGAATAGTACATTCATAGGAGCCTTGTATTATTATTAGGCATGCATCTACCAAAAAAATTGTTCAAGAGTAAGACAGTAGCATTATTTTTTTCCACTTTTTTCTTAAGACAACAGGACTACATCACCACAGTTTAAACATGATAAAATAAAAATTAAAAAACTGTAAACTGTGGGTTCTACCTCTTATAACAAAACCGCCATAAACTTTAAGCTATTAAAATCCTACACTGCACATGTTCATGTGTACTATTTCTACCCAAATTAAAAATCTTTTGGTATTTCATGTGTTTACAAGAGATCCTTCAAATTCAACTGAAAAACATCACCGAGGTAATGAAACAGATTAAAAAACACACTGAGTTTAAAAAACTGTTCTCCAAATACTGTTAAATTAAAAGGAACTAGCTGTACAAATTTTTACAAGGTTATAAAAAAGAAACATTCACATACTCAAACAATGGAGACTGGAGAAAGCGGCCTACGATACATACCAATGTGTAAAAATTTATTTTCAGAAAGTGATAAAGGCATATCAGCAAATCATTCTTCATGCACTTTCAAAAAAATTTGTCTCCATATAAAAAGCATGTGTTTATATCTAGTGGTTTAAGGAGAGTTTTTAAAGAAAGGGAGAAACCAAGAGAAAAATGAGAGTAAGACAAAGTGTTTAAAACTCCAACTACTTAGATCTATAATGTAACTCTCCTGGTATTGTAGTCAGTCTATTTCTATTGTTTCTACGAATCTCAGACTTAGTCTGCAACTATATTTTACCATTACCTTTCTAAATATCCTGCATCACGTCCAGATGAGGAAGCAGCATGTTTTCTTAAACTGCCTTGGGTAAATAATGCTATGCTACATTTTCAGTATCATCTTCATTTTAAATGGGCACAAATACGGACCCTTACAGGGAAACTCCCACAGAGCATTTAGAGGAGGCTTAGATTCTCAGAAGATAGTAATCTGGCACAGCATGAATTAACAACCTATTATTACTTTAATATCAAGGTCAACAGGATCATTTCATATGCCCAACTCAGGTATCCTAAACATCTGAAAGTCTTCAGGCCTTATCAAACCAACACCTAGGTAAAATGTCATGAAGTAACGACCAAAGATGCTGATGTCATTTTTAACAGCATTAATGTTGTAGTACTTAAGGGCTATTTCTATAGCCTTTAAGAATGAACAAGAAGTCAACTTCGTACCTAGTTAAAGGCTGGTCATATCTTTCTCCTAAAATTTAATTTCTAATCAAGTGTTTATTTTTTAATCAGGACAAATATAGATTTTATAAGCAGGAAACTTGACCTCACATGTGGTTATAAAAGCAATGCAAACAGTTTTACTGAAACCACATTAACTCTAACCACAATAAAACTTTTTAATAATAGAGGCCATCAATTCCCTCATATTCATGACTCACTGCCACTGGAAAAACCAGTTTGTATTCAGTTTACTCAGTGGTATTATAAAAGCATCTTCTTACATGTGAAAAGACAGTGTCAGTACAGGCAAAGAAAAGTAATCGAGGTAACACAAATTGATAGAATGCTTCAATCTGCAATTACTGAAAGAACTGAATAATGTCATTATTCTATAAAGCCTCAAATTCTTCAACTTACTTCACATCCTTTAAAAATACGGCCTCTAGTTATCTCCAAGCAAAGTCCTAAAGCAATTAAATGATTTTAAAGGAATCACTGGCCTTGTTATCACCAACTCAAAATCTAACTCCAAGTGCAAAAACCCAACTCAGTAATTCAGCACTTTACAAAATAGCCATTAAATACATATATTACATAAAATATAATAAAAATATGATATAGACCACGTCTTCAAGGGATAAGTTTGGAGAGAGAATGGAACATAGACAAAAATCACAACGAGCCCTTCTCAAATGGAGTTGCTCATCTGAATCACAGCTGGAAATGATTTAAGTACTGTTTCTTCAATTGCTTCAGGACTAGCACTAACACAACCCTGAGTGCATAGGATGAATGGCTTACATTGTGATGGGAAGAAAGAGCTAGAAGACAAAGTATGGAGAAACATTTGCCATGCTACAACCAATGGTTCTTTGCAGTGGATCACAGTTTGGTTCCACGTATTTTGAAGCACGGAAATTCCATTTTTACAAAGTAAAATTGCTGTTCTAGTAACAGCTCAGATGAATAAAGAGAACTAGCAGAAAGAAGATCAACCAGGAAACGCCAGCACCATGGCATAAAGAGTTAAGCCACCACCTGCAATCCTATAATTAGATCCCCACTGATTCACTTTTGATCCAGCTTCCAACTAATGTGTCTGGGGCCAGCATGATGATTCAACTGGCAATCCTCTATCTTCAAGTGCCAGCATCCCATATAGGCACTGGGTTGTATCCCAACTGCTCCACTTCCCATCCAGCTGCTTGCTTATGGTCTGGGAAAGCAACTGGAGGACGGCCCAAAATCTTGGGACTCTGCACCCATGTGGGAGACCAGGAAGGAGTTCCTGGCTTCATATCAGCTCAGCTCAGCTCCAGCTATTGCGGCCATTTGGGAAGAGATGTAGTGGATGGCCATTTGAGGAGTTAACTAGTGGATTGAAAATCAATCTCTTTCTCTCCCTCTCCTCCCACCCCTCCGCCTTTCTCTCTCTCTTATTGTACACAAATCTTAAAAAATAAAATAAAAACATGGTCCTAATACTTGGCCCTCTGTGAAAGACGTGAGAGAGCAGGGTAGAGTTTTTTTACCCTTGGCTTGAGCCTGACCCAGATCTGACTGTTGCAGCCATTTGCGGAATGAACCAAAGGATGGAAGATCCCTCACACTCTTTCTAACTCTGTCTGTCAAATAAAAATAAAAATCATTAAAACAAACAAACAAATCTTAAGGGATGGGGAGGCAGCTAGCAACACTGTGGTAGAGAGCAAGTAAAATTGCTTCAAGTCCCGATGCTCCATTTTGATTCATCTCCCTGCTGAAAACCTGGGAAAACAGCAAAAGAGAGTCCAAGTGGCTGGATCACCATTGGAGACTCGGAAGAAGCTCCTTGCTCTGGGGCCTCAGACCAGCCCAGCTCCATGATCCATTGTGGCCCTTTAGGGGCTGAGTCAGCAGATGGAAGTTCTCTGTCTTTCTCTTCCTATCTCTTCCTTTCTCTCTAACTCAGCCTGTCAAATAAATAAAATTTTTTAAAATAAGGATCATAAAGGCAATCTCATCTTCAAGTATAACAATGCCCTGAATTACAATAGGTATCAATCAGGATGAAAATGTAAGTGATCACAACTTGGTAAATGACAGAGCTAAAAATAGCTGTCACCAAGATACACAAAATGGGGAGAAACTGAAAGCACGTAACAATGGTAGAAGCACAGCAGTTAAGGGTTACAAGGAAATATGAATGGTTTTGATTAAAAAGAAAAAAAAAACTTTTTTCTATACCTTTTACTGTGTGAGATTTATTTTAAGTAAATGTTTTTGATGACTAAGAACCATAAACACAAGATTTCAAAGTACTAATATCTATTATTTCTTCCAGATAAATTAGCAAAATCTGAAAAATTTTAAGCCACTCATTGTCTCAGAGATGCAGAAAACCATCATTTAATAGCCAGAAGCAGCCTAATGATCATGAGACCAATATTCTACAAGCCAACTAATTCAACCAGCCTTTAACCAAAGCTCTAATGAAAAGTTTCCTGAAGAAAAGACAGGACAAATTTTATGTTGCTGTCTGAAAATATTTAAAGCAGGTGGAAGGAAAACATTCTAGAAACCCCTAGCAACAACAGAAGATCTTTTGCTACCAGGGCTTGCAGTATGCAATATTAAGGTGAGAATATGAACAAGTGGTGAAATAGGAACTCACTGTAACTTCAACGTACAACATGTCTCTCCTAACTTCTGCCCTTCAAAAATTCTTGAACAACTTAGCAGGCACTGGCAGCAGCAACCCAGGAATGTTTATCTATAAGTCAATCATATGTTCATAGACCCTATTACTAAATGTACTGTAACAATCTTTCAAACAAAAACTGTATTATGTATTATGTATATGTCCTTCAATCTATGACTTGCTTTTGTCCCATTTAGAACAACGCTAACTTGAAATGATGTGGTTGTTCATTTTACTAGCCACACAAACTATCTAATACTGAAAGGCAGGAAAATAAATGAGCCTACAGAATTGAGACTGCAAAGAAGTGTAATAAATGAGATAAAACACAGAAGCATCTGCTCTCTGAAAGGCACAACAACATAACCAGGAAGAGTGGAAGCCCAGCAGCCAGCGGGCCTTGGTTCGAATCTCAGCTCTGACACTCAGAAGTTCTTCTATGTCTCAACTTCTTTATCTCTGAAATGGGGATTCACAGCCCTATGAGGTGATATTAAATCAATGTTGTGCAGGCCTGCACCTGAGAAGCTTCCAATAGCATGCCAGGCCCTGTTCTACATTTTCAGGCTGGAGTGCAGCCTGAAGTGTACAAGCATACACATACATGTCAGTATATGCCAGGACTGATCTTCATGGCCAATCTCACACCCTGGAAATGCTTCATCAATAAATGTAACTATAGACTGTTATTTTCAAATGAAAGATAAAACTACACCACTTATAACTGGATGGTCACTAAACAGCCATGCAAAGCTTCAGTTTGCATTAATGTCTCATCAGAAAGTGAGATAAAAACACATGATATTGTAATTTTTAGAGACAGCATTCTAAGGTGATAAAAATGGAGCTCCACATTGACTGTAACACTCATTTTCCACAACATAGGCAAAGGGAAAGCAAAAAGGCAAATTTGTCATATTTCTCACAATAAAGCTTCACTATGCCAAGTCACTGAATACAAAATCCATAAACATAGCCCTTATTTTTTCAACAAATACACAGTTCATGTATGCTCATGACAGATGAGTGCAAGTATCAAGTAAATGTGAACAATAATATTAACAACAACAAATATCTAAAACCCACAGAGGTGATGCTCATGGGAGAGGTCTGGTTCTTATTTACAGTAATAAAAGTATCCTTCCTTTTTTGAAAGGCTAAATCCTTGAATTAACTAGCATTTCTAAATAACATGGCCTCGTATATAAGAAATCAAAGCCTTTTGAAAAATGTTTTAGCTTGGCTTTCATTAGTGCAAACCACATAAGGTGACACTGTTATTTTAAAACTCCTTTTTAAAAACTTTAAACGTATTCATAAACATGGTTTCTAGGGCCCAACGTGGTAGCCTACTGACTAAAGGCCTCTCCTTGAATGCACTGAGATCCCATTGGGCGCTGGTTCTAATCCCAGCAGCCCAGCTTCCCATCCAGCTCCCTGCTTGTGGACTGAGAAAGCAGTCAAGGATGGCCCATAGCCTTGGGTGGGGGGACGACCCACAGCCTTGGATCCTGAACCTGCATGAGAGACCTAGAAAAACTCCTGGTTCCTAGCTTTGGATTGCCTTAGCTCTGGCTGTTGTGGCCACTTGAGGAGTGAATCATCGGACGGAAGATCTTCCTCTCTGTCTCTCCTCCTCTCTGTATATCTGACTTTCCAATAAAAATAAAACAAATCTTAAAAAAAAAAAAACATCGTTTCTAGCTATTTTGTATCATATCACAAAACTAGGGTAAGTCAGTACTGAATACTTTCTTTCTCTTCTAAACTTATATATTAAAATATTTTTAAAGTTACCACTGACAGAGGGAAATTGCTATCTAGTCTATGCACATTTGAGACAAACTATACAGGTTTTTCTATGTTAGAATACTTTTCACATATGATGTTTAATAAATCCAAATGTAATTACTAATGTTGCAAGAGTATAAAATATCTGACACAAATATTCAGTGCAGTGTTTAAGACATCACTTGGGCTACTTGCATTCCACATTGGAGTGTCTGGGATCCAGTCCCTTGCAGCTCCACTTCTAATTTCAGGGAACCCTGTGGAAGCCACTCTGACTTGATTACCTGGATCCCTGTCTCCCTAAAGGGAGGCCTTGATTGAGTCCCTGGCTCCCAGATGTCCCGGCCCAGCCCCAGCTGTTGTAATTATTTGTCCAACACCAGTACATGGGAGATTTCATTCTCTGCCCTTTTCTTTCTCTTCCTCCCCCACCCCCTGTTAATGAATAATTTTTTAAGTTAAAAATATTTAACTTCTGCAAAATACAAAGTATATTTAACTAATTTACAGTGCAAGGTGTTCTACCTTTGGGTTTATTTCTCCATATACACATCTTAGAAAGATTAAGGGGATCAATGATTTAATGCTACCAGATTGCTGCAAGTACTAAAAAAAGGTATGTTATGTAAATAAAGCTTAGAGAGAAAGAGTTGTTTTTGTCATTAAATTATAGGACTTCACCATTTTTTTCTGTCAAGTTTTAACCATTAATCCTACTGGTATTAAAGAAACAAAGTTAAACCAAGAGATCCTCAAGGCCAAGGTAATCTGATATTAAAAAGTTAAACACAGTAAAAACTAGAAATTAGACATGACTCAAGCTAGCAAAACCCAAATTTATCAGCTTTCTGCGCATGCAGAATATCAACTACTTCCACGAAAAGGCATTGTTAAACACAGACCAATTATCTACGATGGCCTAGGAGGAAAATTCAATGAATATAATCTATCTTCAGAAATATCTGTGGTAGAACACAGGACAATCAAGTACACTAAAAAAAGTTCAGTCTTCAGTACATATGTGATGGGTGAAGATAAAAAATATAATCCAACTACCAACAACATATGGTAAGAAATGCTGCTCCTCTACTTTTCTTTCCTAAAACAACATTTTGGTTGTATATCTTTCTTAAGGCTTTACCAAATCCCTTTTTTCACTCTTTATTTGGATACCTTTTGGGCCCAACTCTACACGTAAAAGGGGATTTATAGATGGAGGAAAAAAACAAAAAGGGAAGAAACACTTATGCCATCACTTTTTCTCTATCATCAACTACTTTCCAAGAAGTGCAAGTGAGTATTCCACAGTTGTATTAAAATAAAAACTCCCAAAAGCACAGGAATGGGAAACTCCTCATTCTACTAGACTTCACTCCTTAAGAAGTTTGCGATGCAGCAAATTCACAAGTTTACCAAATTAGCTGTTATCCCCGTGACACTAAACATTCAAAAATTTAGTTCAAAAGAAACCGATTTGTATTAATCTAGTTTGTTTCATGAAAATATTATTTCCTAAAAATATAAAGTTTAAAAGGGAACAAAATGCAGGACAATCACTTACTTGAGTTGGAACAAGCACAGGAGGGTAGGCCATTTTGTGACGCCTATACAACCAAAACACGCAAATGACAATGCCCACAATTAACATAAGCGGCACCAAGAAATAGAGCAGGATGCTGTAGTAGGGTGGCTTAGGCGTAACTGGATTTGAAGTGGCTGTAGAAAAAGGAGGGAGAAAACAACTGAGATTTTTTCCTCCAAAATTCTATTTCAGAAGAGAAAACAGAATGAACCAGTTGGAGTAACACATTCTATCATTAATTTTCTACCATTTTTCATTTCCAAACTACAAACTGAACAAAACTACATATTTTCTCTATGAACTTACGCTGAGTCACTTCCATCTCCGGAAAATAAGAAAACTTTTCGTTACACATGTTGCCCTCGCAGCAACAAAAATACACTTCAGGGCTGTCTTTTTTTTCTATACAGTCAGTCCTACAAACAAACAGAGGAATAATAGTTAAATTCCCACTGTGTTGCCCCTATAACAGGTTTTTTCTTCACAGAGATAAAATGAGTTGTTAATATTCAACACTAAAATTTCTATTAATAACCCATGATCAATTTTTTTATATTTCTTTTTACAATTTTATAGGTATAGGGCTTCCTCCCTTCCCCCTTCTGTGCCCCTTCTCTCCATGCACAGTGTCTCCTGTGTTTTGCAGTAAAATAGTCTATCAGGTGTAGTCTTGATTACAACTTTCTGCTATAGAAAGCTTAATATTTTGTTATCCAGGTATATTTAAAACGCCAAAATTGCTTCTAAATCTGTTACTATCATCAAACAAACAAAAAAATGCATCAGTTGATTTTATCACAATCACACTGACTCTTGGAGAGTATAGCTTTAATTTTGTTTTTAATGGAATTCTAAAGTAATCATCATTTTTGTTTCCTTAAGAATTAGGAAAGTTTGAAGAGTAACCTATAAAGCCAATGAAGCAATTTAGTCTAAGATTGCTTTGCTCACAGGAAATACAGCTTTCTCATTTCATGAATGCAGGAACTGAAAACCACACATAAAACTATCTGTCTGGATAACACACATATTTAAATGTGCACACTAAGTGCTACAAGCTCACATTTCTTGGGCAGAAAACATTTCAACACCCGAGCCCCAACCTAGGTTTGGGAATTAATAGTGCTACCAACAGCAGATTTAAATTCCCTGGATGCAATGAGCATAACTGAGACACAGAACAAAGACAAAATAAAAATGTAACAACAATATATAGGATCAATAACCCAAATAAATTAGAATTAGGTCCATTTGAAAAAAAAGGGAGGGGGGGACAGCCTTCTAAATAGAAGTCTCAAAACATAAATGTAAGCTCTAGAACTAGCTCTGCTCAAAAAGCAAGAAAGAGCTATGCCAAATTTTTAATCAACCTTTTAAACATTACAAATAAATATCAGGTGCACGTAAAGATACATCTTACCAATAAAGCAAATTTTTGATGAATATTAGGATAATAAGGTTGAATTCAACTCCCAAGTGAGAAGCTCAAGAAACATGAGGGAGACAGTAGTTGTTAACAGAACGAAATTTTAAAATATAATCTATGACTATACCAATATCTAGTTACCAGAAGATAAAAAGACAAAATGAATGCTAACTGTTAATTTAGAAACAAAAATGCACAAGTTTAAAAACTAATACTTAGAATCACACCTCAAACTGTAGAAAATCAATATAGTTACATACACTAAATCAAGGAAACTACTTGTCACCACCCAATTTCATTATTTTATTATTATCTTTCATATGCTGACTTTTCTTGCAATTTTTGCTTTTTTTATTCTCTTAATAAATTATTTTTCAGCCAAAATCAGAGCATAAAAGCAAAACTTCACATACTTTCAAATTGGCCTTCAACCCCAAAGAAAGCTGCTAAAGTGATTATCACTCCAAGAGAAAGCATCTGCACTACTAATGTACCCCCAGATCTCTAATGCTTTAGCACTGCTTGAATTCCATATAATGAAAATACTGGTTTTACTTCGTTTTCGGTACAGAACAGAAGAGTTCTTTATTTGATCTCAAGCTGACAGCTTTGGTCAAAGATGCCCCTTCAAACTTCATCTCCCCTCTTCCTGAATTTGTTCTATCTCTCATAATATCACGTATCACTTGATAACTACTTCTGCTAGTAAACAGGTTAATCAGAAATGCGGCTAAAATATATAGCCAAACAGGAATAATCCCTGGAAAACTCACAGACTTAGAACTATACGCTCAATACTAAATACATATACCTAAATGACCATTCTCAAGAATAATGTAAATTGTTGTTGGTGTTGTGTTGTGAGTTTTCATCGGAGGGAATGATATTCTGCCAGCTCTATTTTCAGACCAGGGATGGTCTCCCAATGAAACTGTTGAACTTATCTGAACAATAAGAGGCTGGATTCTACGCACGGTACATGCTTGCAATGAGGGAATCATGACTTGTTATGAACTGTACTACTGCAACAATGTGGAGGAATCCAACATGGGGGGAGGGCATGGGGAGTCGTTGGGGGAATCCCAGAGCCTATGAAACTGTATCACAAAATGAAATAAAATACTATTATTAATAATAATAATAATAATAATAATAAATAATTTCTCAACAAAATGGAACTAACTCTCAGGTTTAGTCAATGTATCAGTCACACACAGGTGAAAATAATCAATTGAGGGGCTTGACAAGAGGACCCGCAGGTATCTACAGGTCAGTATATACCACAGCACTTACAGGCCACAAAATGCCCCAGCACCCACCCTAGTGAAAATCTTGTGGCCCAAGCAGTTAAAGTGGGTAGCCCAGTGTTTATGGCTCTCTTCACAAACAGAACCCAGGTAGTCAATAACATGGCCACTGCATTTTATTTCTGAATACAGCAATTTCAACAATGTTTTTTAAATAGAATGTAGCTTTCTATAAGGACTCTGTTCAGATGCAGTTTCCAATGTTAAATTAAAACATTTCTGGAGGTAAAGAGCAAAGGCTTACTATTCTGCAAGAAAAAAAAGGGGGAGGGGAGGGTAAAGAGAAGGTAACAGGATTAATAACTTCTACATATATACAACAAATTTAACAAAAATTAAATACTATGATTTAAGTTTTATTCCACAAGGGCAGAATTTTTAAAAATCAATACTAAAAAATCGTTTGTTCTTTCTCAAAATTGGTATTAAAAAGTATAATCCTAACAACATGGGGAAAGAAGTGATTTTTTTTCTAAAAGTTCTCACTTCTTAGTAGGTTATTTAAAGATATCAACGGTAAATATAAATATGCCATATTTGGGGCCAGTGCAGTGGTGTAACAGTCTAATCCTCCAACTACCAATGCCAGAATCCCATTTGGATGCCAGTTAGTTCATACCCCAGCTGTTCCACTTCCCAACCTGGCTCCCTGCTTATAGCCTAGGAAAGCAGAAGAGCATAGCCCAAGTTCTTGGGTTCCTGTATGCACATGGGAGATCCAGAAGAAGCTCCTGGCTTCTGGCTCCTGGCTCCAGACCAGCCAGCTCTTGCTGTTGTAGCCATGTATGTAGTAAACTAGCATATGGAAGGTTTTCTCTCTTTCTATCTCTCTTTTCCCCCCCTCTCTTTCTGCGTGTGTGTGTGTATTCCTCCCTCTATGTAATTTTGACTTTCAAGGTAAAATAAATTAATCTTTAATATATATTCCATGGGATATATTACAGTGTTCTTCATACTCATTTAAAAAATTTATGTGAAAATCAAGGTATTAATTTTTCTGCTTTAAAAGTAAGAAATGAGATTCACTTAAGATTTTCATAACAAGTAAAATGCATCCTTACCTGTCATAGCAGTTGATATCATCCAGCCAACAACCTTGTTTCACTATTTCAATGGAACCAGAAATATTCTTCCAGGTAGCAAAACAATGCCGCCGCTTATCTTTGTCACCGTAACAGGGTTCAACACCAGTCTGATTAGTTTTGTCTCTCTCCCAATTAGCGTTAAAGAAAAGACACTCCTGAGTTTCTGATCTACCAAGAATAGCACCTATAAGACAAATGACAATACAATATAACTTTATTAGCTCTAAAGTAACAGATTGTCTTATAACACAGCAACTTTAGATATTTCTAAAAACATTTTCAGGTTAAGCTCTGAGTTTTAAGCAGCAGAATAATCCTAATTTTGGGAAGTGACAAAATATTTCCAAAGATTTATCCGCACAACGCCAGTTTCATTTAAGAATATCCTTGATTTAAAAAGCAGGGGGATGTGTTAACTTTATTAAAACACTGAAGTAGACTATTTTCAATATTCTGTAGGAAAAAAGTAGGGACTAAGCAAATGAATCCTGCAGAGTAAAACACAATGACTGCCTCAAGAAAAAGTTCTTATGTAATCAAGCTGTACACTCACAAACCACACTATTTAGACTTAGAGATCTAGCAAACATGTTCTGACAAGTGAACCAAGCGGACCTGTTACTTCAGGTAAAGCAAGAAATAGCATGAACTAGTAATTAATGATAATATGAGAGACTTAAAGCATCAATAAGTATTATGGAAGACATGCCTACAACCAGTATGATACCTTCCTAATATTTAAGAACCCTTTATGAAGTTAGTGAAGATATTAACTATATGATTTTTATAACAATGAAATATGCAAATATTTAGAAGCTCTATATATTTCAGAGAATTAATATTTACCAATTGAACTATGTGTGATGTTACAAAAGCATTCATTGCAAACAAAAAATCAATTCAATCAATGTGTTAATGGATCGATAAATTTCAATGTTACAAAGGACAGAAGTTCATTAAAGGGTTCAGCTGGAGCCGGAGCTGCTGGCGGCTTCCTTCCACCTCTGCAGAGCTAGCTTCACTCTCTTCCATGAGCCCTGGGTTATGCAGACTTGTGCTGGGGCTGTCTGAGCAGACTTAATATCGTGCATGTGTTTCGGTCCAAGGGCAGGTAGGGAGAGGGATTGAGGGCAAGGCCTCTGGCTAGTGTGGTATGCCTGTGGGCAGGACCTGGAATCTTATGCGTGTGATTGTATTCGAGGAAGATGGAGAGGTAAGGTCTCAGACTTGGATGCATGCCAGAGGAGTGGGTCTGAGAACCCATCTATGATCTTGGGTCAAAGGTGTGTAGGCAGAGCTCCAGGCCAGCATGCCACCATACCAGAAGACTGGGCTTGGAAAGACCAGCCTGGGGTGGCAATGTGCTACCATGTGCAGGGAGTATATAATGCTCACAGAAGGGAGTACAGAGATGTGAGGGAGGTAGGGAGGGAGGACTACTAAGGAAGTAGGGTGCAGGTGAGGAATGACTTCTGGGGGATTTTCACTGATGATGCCACTGTATTTGCAGGTAAGCAAGAGAGATGAAACTGAGCAGTTTGAAAGGGGGAAGCCCAAGGACCTTTCTGGGTCAGACTAGTGTACCCATCCAAGTGGGAGACCTGAGTCTGGGCTAGTTCGTATTGACCATCACTAACCACCACCCACCAGTACACACAAAAACTAGGTATGGAGGCCCACCTGGCAGGGCTAGATCACAGTACCTGCCAGTGAGTGTCGAACAGAGGATAGGTCAAGTTAGGCTGGGCCATGACACTGATCTGCATATGAGAGAACAAGGTCTGGGGGCAGATTCTGTCAGGGATATGTGGGTCCACGCCTAAGGAACTGCAATGTCCACTGGTTTGCTTAGGAGCAGGGGATAGTGATGAGCTGAACTAGGCATGGCCATGGAAGCCTCTAACACTCATGGGTACCAGGGTTGGGAATAGGCCAGGCTGGTCCAGGCTACTACACCCACAGGTGCACCCAAGAATAGGGTGCAGGACAGGACTGAACATCCACCAGCTCATACAAAGGTCAGAACAGAGATGACACATTATGCCAGGTAAGGGTCTAGTACCTGCTGGCACATGTGAGATCTGGGTCTGGGAACGAGACTGGTAGGGACCTTGGGGAACTCTCCCGGAGGAACATAGCTCTGCAGGTAAGCATGTGAGTCAGGCCTGGATGTTGGTCAAGCCAAACAAGGTAGCTCCACTCAAAGACAAGCATGTGGGCTGGCTCTGTAGGGGTCAGACCAGGCCGGGCCAAGCCAGTATCAGCCCACTGGCATGTGCAGGAGCCAGGCTGTAGTGCAGGACACCATGGGCTAGGCTATTACACCTACCATTTTGCATGAGCCAAAGATAGGGCAGACTGGGCAGGGCTAGGTTGCAGTACCCACCAGCAAGAGTTGGGACTTAGAGCAGCCTGGGACAGACCAGGCTGCAGCATCCGATGGCAAAGGCCAAGACAGGGAGTGAGCTATGCTGAACTGGTTTGGGGCAACCACTGGCAAGCTCAAGACACTTGGGTGTGAACAGTCCTGGTTGAGGAGCTAAGGGGACACCTAGGCTGGGTTGGGGTCCCATGGTGAGCACAAGAACCGGAATGGGGGTGGCAATCTGGGCTGCGAAGTCCCTCAGCATGGGGTGGACTGGGTCTGGGGTATGCCAGACTGGGCTAGACTCCAGCACTTACTGGTGCTCATGTGAGTCAGGGTGAGGGTAGGATGGGCTGAGCTTAGTCTCAGTACCCAATGAACCATGCAAGAGTTTTGTCAGGATGTGGACCAGGTATGGCCGGGCTGCAGCATCCAAGAGTAAGATCTGGAATGATCTGGGCCAGCTGGATGAAGCTACTGTTCCTGCCATGGCAGGGGGTAGACTAAGTCAGTCTGGGCCTAGGACCCATCTATGTGTGTGAGAGATGGATCCTGCCATTGGGAGGAGACCTGACAGAGAGGAGCTTGGGGAACTCCTCTGTTAGGATACAGTCCTTGCAGATGAGTGCAAGAACCAAGGGAGAGAGCAGCCCAGACCAGGCCAGGTTACAGTATCAACTGGCAAATATGTGGGTCAGGCCTCATGGCAGGCCAGGCAGGGCAAGTTTATAACACCCACTGGCAGATCTGAGAATTAGGACGAGGTGCAGGACAGGCCAGGTCAGGCTTTAACACTAGCCATTTCACATGAGGGCTAGGACTGGGGGCTAGCTAGGCTGCAGCACCCACCAGTACAAGCTGGCACTGAAGACAGACTGGGCTGAGCAAGGATACAACACCCAACGGCTAATGCCAAGGTGAGGCAGGCCATGCTAGACTGAACCACAGCATTCACCAGCACATGTGAGTCTGGCAATGGTGGGGGGCAGGAGGAAGTCTAGCAAGCCCAATCGATGGTGCTGTGGGTGAACACCTAGCTGAGCCACCACCCCCACTGGTGAGCATGAGAACTGGAAGTGGGGCAGACCAGGCTAGGCAAGTCACAATACCTGTTGGCTTACATATGAACTGGATTAAGTGGAGAACCAGGGTGGGCTAAATAAATGTATCCACTGGTACATGCATAAGTCAGAGTACGTGCAGGCTGGTTGGGCTTTGCCGCAGCATCATCTAGCAAGTGCTGGGTCTGGGGGCAAATCCTGCCAAGTTAGTCTGTAGAACCACCTGGAGAGTGCAAGATCCAGGACTGGGAGTGGTCCCAGTAGGGAAACTGTGCACTTCTCTGATGGGTTGTAATTTCTACTGGTAAGCCTGAGAACCAAGGCAGGGAGCCGGCCTAGTTAGACAGGCGATGGTGGCCACCATACAAGTGTGGGCTAAAAGGTGGGGTTACTTGGGCTGAACTAGGCTTCAATGTCCATGGCTACATAGAAGAGCTGAATGGGATATTGAACAGACTGGATAAGTCTGCTACACACACTGACAAACACAGAAACCAGGGCTTAAAGCAGGCCTAGTTTGGGTTACTGGAGGTTGCTCCAACTAGGCTACATGTGCGGTGGGCAGTGCTGGGTGGGCTGCAGCACCCATTGGTTTATATAGGAGACGGGGCTGGAAACAGAACTCACCCAGCAATTATAATTACCAATGTGTGCGTAGGCTGATGTGAGTGATGGACTGAGCTGAACCCTATTGTAAAGCACACACAAGAGTCAGGTCTAGGATTATTTCAGATGAGGTTTCTTTGCGGATCCCCCAACTGAACTGCTGGACTTAGAACTCCAACCATGGGGAGAACTGCAGTATCTGTAATCTGACTGGGGAGTGCATATGTTAGAATTGGACCTCCTCAGTGGCTTAGAAGGAGTAGTGGACGGGTATCCAGATGCACATGGAGGATATGGAAGTCCACTGGGGCCAGCAGAAGACATGTAGTAAAATAGCAGAGGAAGGAGGACAGAACAAATTGGACAACTACCCCAGCTAACCTTTGACGGCAAATATCTGGGCGAATGGAGACTCTAAGGTGGACTATGTCAGCCAAAGCACCTTGGAAAGATTTTCTCATCCTTGGATTGATGAGCTAGACAGCCTTTCAGAACTACCAAAACCACTTCAGCCTAATCCTAGGATCATGTTCCACACTGGGGACCCTGGGATGACATAGTTGTCCGTTCCCCATCCCTGGATACTGAGGCAGTTGAGAGGCTGGGTGTGGCTTCTCCCATTATTTCCCCCCATTCCCCAGGCTCAGGAAAGAAAAAAAATTTTTGGAAACAGTAGTCTGACCCACTTTTCCCTAACCCTCCGCCCTTCCCACCCTGATCAACTTCATAAACATCATCCGAAATAGTTAGAAAGAAACAAAGGTTTCAGATCCTGCACTGAACCTAACTTTCAGGAAATTATATCTTATTTGGAAAAGCAAGAGAGCTAGAATACTCAAAACAATTCTGAAGAAGTAGTAAAAATAATTAACACTCCCAAAATTTAAAGCTCATTATAAAACTGTAGCAATGACACTGTGGTCTTAGCAAGCAGACAGACACTTAAATTGAACACAGAATCAAACACGTAAAAGCCGACTATATTTATAGTCAATTCATATTTTTTAAAAAATGATAGTGTTTAAAAAAAAAAGGTAAATTTATTTCAGAGTGTTGAAGACAGCCTTCAATCCTCTGGTTCACTCCCTCAATGTTTGCAACAGTCAGGGCTGTTGCCAGCTGAAGTCAGGAGCTTGATTCAGGTCTCCTATGTGAATGGTAGGAGCCTACATACTTGGTCCATCTTTCTCTGCTTTCCCAGGCCAATGACCAATGTGCTGCATCAGAAGTAGAGCAGCCAGGACACAACCCAACAAGCAAGCCCCATTCACAGTCTTTTCAACAACTAATGCTAGGAAAACTAGATATTGACATTCAAAATAGGGGCAAAGGGACCAACATTATCCTATTCATGCTATATGTAAAGAAAAAAATGTAAACGTATCACAGAATTAAAAATAAAATCCAACTATTAAACCTCCAAAAGAAAACATGAAAAATTCACGCAACCTTAATTACAAAAAATTTCTGCAAATACCAGCCATATAAATGATAAAGAACTGATAAACTGAACCTCATTAAAATGAAAACTTCTACACTTTTTAAGTGAAAAGGGGAAAGAAGTCACAGACTACAAAAAGATAATCACAGGCTTCCAGAAAATAGCATATTTCAAATATACAAAGACCTCTCAAAATAACAGCACAATATCAAACATTCTTTTTTTTAATTTATTTACTTATTTATTTACTTTATTGGAAAGGCAGATGTACAAAGAGGAGGAGAGACAGAAAGGAAGATCTTCCACCCAATGATTCACTCCCCAAGTGGCCACAACAGCCAGTGCTGCACTGATCCGGAGCCAGGAGCCAGGAACTTCTTTCCGGGTCTCCCACATGGCTGCAGGGTCCCAAGGCTTTGGGCCATACTCTACTGCTTTTCCAGACCACAAACAAGAAGCTGGATGGGAAGTGGAGCTGCCAGGATCAGAACCGGTGCCCATATGGGATCCCGGGCGTTCAAGGAAAGGACCTTAAACATTATGTTATCGCACCGGGCCTATTTATTTATTTGTTTATTTATAATGGGAAGAAGATTCGAACAGATGTTTTGCTGAAGCAGAGCTAAGAACAGAAAAATTCTACATGAAAAGCTACCAGGGAGTAGGGGGGAGTGTTGGAGGGCAGTTACTGTTGTGGCACAGAGGTCTAAGCCACTACTTTCAATACTGGCATCCCATGCAGATTCAGTTTTTCTGCTCCCACAGCTCCACTTCTGTTTCAGCTGCTTACACATGCACTTGGTAATCCAATGAGAGACAGTTCAAGTGCTTGGCTGTTACCTCCATGTGGAAGACTTGATGGAGTCCCTGGCTCCTGGCTTTGCCCTCATCCTACCCTGACATTTGCAGCCATTTGGGCATTGAACCACCAGATGAAGATCTCTCTCCATTTGTCTCTCTGTAACTCTGCCTTTCAAATACATAAATAAATCTCAGGAAAGTTACTTGGGGAAAGCACTGTGCTCTAATGGGTTAACTTGGTACTTGAGACACCAGCATCCCTTTTGGCCTAATTGTTCTACTTCCAATCTTAATTGTTTCACTTCCAATCCAGCTCCCTGCTTTAAAGGTGCCTAGGAAAGCAAAAGACAGACTAATATTTGGGTCCCTACACCCACACAGAAGATACCAAAGCAGGTCCTAGCTCCTGGCTTTGGTTTGGCCCAGGTCTTACTGTTGTGGCCATGTGGAGACTGAACCAGCAGATGGAAGCTCTCCATCTCTTCCTCTTTCTGTGTGTATCTCTGCCTTTCAAATAAATAAATCCATCTTTTAAAACAAAGCTGCTCATCATCATCAAGCATTAGGGAAATACAAACTAAAACTAAAACAAAATACTTATTAGAATGTCTAACAGTGGTCTGGTGTTTGGCACCATGAGTAAATTGCCTAATCACATCCTGGAGTGCCCAATCTGAATTCCACCTGCTCCACTATTGATTCAACAGATTGGTGACTCACGCCCTGGAAGGCATCAGCTAATGGCGCTAACACCTGGATCCCTGTCACACCTGCCACCCACATGGGAAACTCAGACTGAGTTTCTAGGTTGTGGCTTCAGCCCAGCCAAATCCTGGCTGGTGTGGGCATTTGAGGAGCAAATCAGCAAACGGAGGAACTCTTTCTATCCATATCTATGCCTTCTTCTCTCCTTTCCTCCCTCTCCCATTCCTTTCAAACACAATGAATTAAAAAAAAAAAAAAGAAGAGAAGCAAATTACAAATGATATCAAGTGTTGCTAAAAATCCAGACAACACACTTTCATTCTTTGGTGGTGGGGATGCAGAACAGTCCAGCTACCTAAAAAGAAGTCATAATTTGTTATAGTTAAATGTACACCTGACATAATACTCAGCACTCACATTTCTAGATATTCAATAAACAAATGAAAACATAGGCCCATGCAAATATCTGCACAAAGATGTTTACAGTGGCCTTATTTATTAATCCCAAAATTAGAAACAACCCATTGTCCATTACTGATGAATGGATAAGCAAACATCCATGCACTAAGAAAGCATGAAGTACCAGGACTTTCAACAACGCGGATATATCTCAAACCTATTAAGTGAAAAAGAGAGTCAAATGCTGATACACTGATGTTTGCATTTATACGATCCTGGAAAAGGCAAAACTGCAGATACAGAAATATCAGATGTTGCTAGAAGCTGAGGGTGATGGGAAGAGAAGTAAATACAATCAGCATGAGGAATTTTTTGAGATGATGAAAATATGCCACACAAGTTGAGCTGGTTTTATATGACTGCACAAGGTACTTTAAAAAGTTTGTAGACAAATAAAATTTGAAAATAAACACTTCATTGCAAAAATACTTTGAAATTCGTTCACCCATATCCAACTACAATGAGAAGAGGATGCAGAATCTAGCTATCTTCTACTACAATATTCATTAAAGAGAACTTGTAAACATTTCACTAATTCCATTTTGGAAAATATTTTTCATAGAAATCTGATTTACTAACATACAATGGATTTGTTATTGCTATTATAACACAAATTAATATTTTAAGTGTTCTGTCTTCATTTCTAACACAAATGTCAACAGCTACAACCCACATAAGGAAAAGTAAAGCTCTTCTAGGTTCTAAAATCTTAGAATTTATGAAAGTCTGAGAACAACTGTTCCACTAGCAGACCTAATTGTTAGATATTGGTGTCTGTGACCAGTAATGGTGCCATGAAGTCTCTCCCAGCTCTGGAAGAAACAGAATAAAATAATATATAAAAAGCATGCTGGTAATGATGTCAACTATATCCTGAGAGTTGACTCCACATCAACTGTATTCCTAAACTATCTGTATGTGACATTTTCCAAATTTTTCCTTTTTAGAAACCTGTTGAAATTACAAGCAAGCTGTTTCCTCTCCCATTATTAATAAACCCAAAACCAATCACTCACTTCCCCTATTGTAATCTTAAAACAGGGATGGCAAGCTTTCCTCTCCTTAAGACCAGACTGCAAATTTTATAGGCATTGTAAGCGACAGTCTTTTGCAATTCCCCAACTCCTCATGATTATATTTCAATCAAATTTTAATAATGGACACCAAAAAATTGAATTTCATACAACTTTTATATCTTATACCCGTATCATGTTTCTTAAAAAATTTTAACTATTGAAAAATACAAATATCACTCTTAGATCTAGGCTTAGAGTTTCTGTTGTATTTGTTACCCAAAGCTCAAATATTGTACAGTATGATCCCAAGTATGGTAGTACTGTAATAGCAGACCACCCAGAAGTAGGGCCTGGGGGAAGTGATTAGGTCAAGTTCCATCCTCATGAAGGAATTAATGCAAGTATTACAGATGAGAATTTCTCCCCGAGAATGGACTGGTACTCAGCTGAATTCATTTTCTACCACTGTGACACCCTCTGCAATGAGGCTCTGACCAGAGCCAAGGAGATGCCAGCATCACATTCTTCAATCCTTCCAACTGTGAACTAAGTAAACTTCTTTTCTGTATATATAAGCCACACTCAGGTACAATGGAACACCAACACAAGAAAGACTAACACAGTCAGTTCTGGCCCCACAGCTTACATACATGGCCTGCCACGCCCATGTTAAACAACACTCTCACTTCCAACAATCTGGAAAAGTTGACTTTTTCTTTTGGTTATATATCACTGGGCAAGGGAATCTTGTAAATTAATATCCACTTAATTCATGTTTGAAAATTATGTTCAACTTGGAAAAGAAGAGTCCACTGAAGCATCACAACAGCCTTTAAACTAAACAAAACCTGAAACAAAACTGAACTTTGCCTAGAATAGAAGTGCCAAAGAGGTTTCACTTTGGTGTCAACTTACGTACAGTGGCTACCTGGAGCACCATACTAAAAAGAATTTTCAGAATTTTTACAGAAAAGATTTTGTAGAACAGGAGGGAGAGAAACATCAGCATCTTAAATTCATCTCATGTAATACACACAAAAAGATAAACTAGTAGCATTTATTTATGAAAAATATTTCCCAATAATTATTTTTTAATCGTGAACACAAAAAAACTCAACTGCATTTGTATTTGCTGACAATAAAAAAAATCACACTGAATTTATACTATCAGTTACATATAAACTGAAAGTTATATCAGTTACAATTGTCCCAAATATATAACACTCTAATATACACATACAGAATCCATATTATGAAGATTACAAAATTTTGAGGAGGAATTCTAAAGCCTAAATAGTCTGAGAGGCATGCCATTTAATGGACTGGAAGACAATATAATAAAGAAGTCCATTCTTAGGGTCAGAGCTGTGGCATAGCACATTAAAAGTCAGCCCACAATGCCAGCATCCCACACGGGTATGGGTTCAAGTCCTGGGTTGTACCCTTCCAATTCAGCTCCCTGTTAATGGCCTGAGAAAACAGCAGAGGATGGCACAAGTGCTTGGGACTCTGCACCCACACGGGATGACCAAGAAACTGTTCCTGGCTCTCAGCTCTGTGTGTTTGAGTCCCCTTGTCTCCCAAACAAAAATTAAATCTTTTTAAAAGAGATTTATGTATTCTTATTGGAAAGGCAGATTTATTGAGAGAAGGAGAGACATAGAGAAAGATCATCCATCCATTGGTTCACTTCCCAAGTGGCTGCAACAGCTGAGCTGAACTGATCTGAAGCCAGGAGCCAGAAGCTTCTTATGACTCTACCACACAGGCTTTAGCACGTCCTCAACCGCTTTCCCAGGCTACAAGGAGGGAGCTGGAAGGGAGGTGGAACATGTGGGATATGAACCAGCATCCATATAGGATCCTGGTGCATGCAAGGCGAGGATTTAGTCAGTAGGCTACCATGTTGGGCCCAAAAATTTAATATTAGAAATGAAAAATATATCAGTAATCCCCTAAATTGGTAAATAGGTTTGGTGCAGTTCATGTCAAAATCTCAGCAAATTTCTTTGCTGATACAAACAAGATCAAGATTTTCAGATTTTCAAGAAAGAGAAAAAAATTCAGAGATTAAAGAGAGAGACATCACTCTCACTTTCCTGATGTTAAGTTTAAAATGTAGCTGCGGTCATCAGCATGCTAGTAAAGACACTCAAAAGTCAGTAAACCTAATAAAGAATTATGAAACGGATTCACATGAGTCAGCCCAACTGACTACTGATAAATAAGCAAAAGCAAATTCAATAGAAGGCAACTAGCTTTTAAGAACATGGTGGATAAAGGCAGTTCTATCTCCTGTGACACTGCCATTCCATACAGGCATCGGTTCCTTTCCCAGCTGCTCCACTTCCAATCTAGCTCCCTGCTAATGCACCTGGGAAAGCAGCAGAAGATGGTCCAAGTATTTGAGTCCCTGTTACATAAGAGACCCAGGCTGAGTTCCTGGATTTTGGCTTTATCCTGGACCAGACCCAGCCATTGTGGCCATTTGGGGAGTGAATCAGCACATCAAAGACCTTTCTGTCTTTAAAAATGGTGCTGAAGCAACTAAGACATGAATCAAGCAAATACTTCCTGAGCATCCACTCCCTTGTTATATTCCTTGAAAACACCTTCCAAAATAAACAGTATATACATGTACGGGACAAGTGTCAAGCTCTCCCAAAGTACAAGTAAAACCCTAAAAACCCTTTCATCAGAATTCCTCCTTCTCCCAGTTCTCATTACTTGAAAACTTACATCACATAAAATAATATTTTTTAAGGTGTCATTTCTTTTTTACTGAGAGACACAGGGAGCTCCTATCTGCCTACTCACTCCCCAGATCCCTGTAATGACCAGGGCTAGGTCAAGGTCAAAGCCAGGAACCAGGAATGCTATGTGGCAATAACTCAATAAAGTAAATCGCCAGTGTTGTTGAGGAGTCTTCCTTACCAGGAAGCCAGAAATGAATCGAATCTAAGCACTTTAATCTAAACTGGTAGCTTCACCACTGGCTGAATACCTGCCCCCACAGTAAATATATTCATTGCTGCTAACTAGTTGTCTATACCGGGGTACCTCAAAAATTCACAGAAGGGTAGGGAGATGGTATAGAGGTTAAGTCATCGCTTGAGATACCTCCACCACATTATCACAGTACCTGGTTTTGGTCACACTACTCTGCTACCAACCCCAGCTTCCTGCTAATGTATGCCATGGGAGGCAGCAGGTGATGGCTAACAAACCTGGCTCCCAGCTACCCACGAAGCTGGCCTTGGTATGGCCCAGCCTTGGCTGCTAATGGGTAATTGAGGAATGAACCATCAATAGAAGATTTGCTCTTGCTCTAACTTTCAAATACATTTTTTTTAAGTTCGTAGGAGCAAATTAAGAAACAAGTTTGTTATGTGTAAAAATTTTTTAAATCAACCTTTTTTTTTCATGCTATGCCTTTAACCATCAACTTTCTGAAGAGCTGTTATAAGCATAGGTGTGAGATTCTTTTTGCACCAAAACAATATTTAGGGGAAAAGATTATATTTATTTGAAAGGCTATATGTAGAGAGAGAGGCATAGACAAAAAGAGATCTTATATCTGCTGGTTCACTTCTCAAATGTATGCAACAATCAGATGTGGGACAGGCTGAAGCCTGGAACCAGGAACTTAATCCAGGTATCCAAGGCTCCAAGTACTTGAGACAGCACCTGCTATTTCCCCAGGCATATTTTAGTAGGGAGCTGGATCAATGTGGAGCAGACAAGACTCAAACCAACACTCAGATATGGGATGCCCAGAACACAAGCACCAACAGAACCCATTCTGCAACAACACTGCCCCCAAATTAACCTTTTAAGTCCATTTCCCACTCACCCTTTGGAATGCCCATATGCCTTTTTACATGTGAAAATGTAACTAAGTGTTCTCACCAAAAAACATATGTATGTATGATACATTATATACTTCAAAACATATTATATATGCCAAATATACATAATGTTGATTTTTCAATTAAAATTCAAAAAAAAGCAATTAATACCTGCTATACCCACAAGAAACTGAACAAGTAGCAAAGGACTGATCTGATATCTATTCATGTAGGCAAAGGTAACAGGTGATGATAGACTGATGGGCATGCCCTCCATCACACTGTCAGTTTCTTGCTGACAAATGTGTTTTATTTACACTTCAATCACTAATATCTAGCATAATACTTAAAACTCAGAAAGCACTCAATATTTGGTGAATTAAGTAACAAATACCTATTGTCAACCACAGAATCTCTGGATCTAGCTTAATTTAAAACTAACAATTTTTTTTTTTATAATTCTTGCATATGTTACATTCTCTAATAACATTTCCAATAATTTCTCTCTTAGATATCATTTGTCTTCTGGGGAAACATAGGCAGTGGTGGCTGGGTTATGTAACTCTTGCTATGATGGAAACATCTGATCACTAGCATTATGAAGCATACACACATAACCTGCAGCTCTGAATCAAATAAATGCAATACAAATATTCCCAAAAATAACATTAGGTTTAAGACCATCAGTTTTATTTGCACTGCAAACACAAACATTACTTAATGAATGTTAAAATGCAAAAACACAGTGAAAAAACAGCTGAATAAAAACACATCAACTACTAAACTGATCAATGAAATTAAAGGATCACTCACAATTCTGAGTCACTTTATATTTTTTCCGATTAGCTGACAAAGACGTGCGATGAATCTTTCACCTCACAATATCCTTAGGTATGTAACAAACAATAAACAGCAAAAAAAGGAAAAAGACTTGTTTGGGCAATTTCAAAATCTGAGAGTCACTTACTAGAAAAATAATGATACTTGAGACTATCAATAAGCCAGAAAATAAAATGATAGTAGAAGTAGTTCTGCAACTGAATGCTTTCCCCACACTTGCACCTCCCACAGACAACTTTGCCCTCTAAATTAATTAATAAGTTCTGATAATAATAAACTCAACTTTGGTAGAAAATCAAGACTGCTGTGTGGTATTCCAACCACCCAGAAACTTACAAGCTATTACAAATGAATGAGCTACAGGCAATACTCTACATGAGGAATCCACAATTTTCCTCAGTAAGATTTTTTTTAATTCTGACCAAGTTGCAACATACAAACCTTTTAAATAGTTATGTATCACTGAACGACAGGGCTGTGTTCTAAGAAAAGTGTCCGGTGATTTCAACCTTGCACAAATACCGCCCAGGGCACTTGGTATGTACCCTTGTATACAGAGTCTGTGTTATGTAACACATGACTGTATACCTACATGACAATCCAATGGATACTTATTTTTATTGATTGTATGAATATTAAGCACAAGGCAATTTTATTCAAACTTATCATTCACGTTAAACACTATCTTGCTACTCATCCAAGTCCAATTAAAAATTTCTCTAAAACAAATTATTGCAATAAACTATTTGTAATATTTTTTAAAGTTATCATTTAAGACTATTTTTAGAACACAATATCTAAGTAACTCTTTGCCACTGAGTAACATCTAATCTAGTTAAGCTGTTGGTCACCTCCCTTGTCCTCAAAGCCTAGAATGATAAGGAAAGAAAAAGGCTGACGGCAGCAATGGAACCAGAGTATGAGAGACAGAGAAGGAGACGAGCAAAGTATCACACTGACAAACTGCCCTTAGTGGACAGATGTGTCATATTTTCTAAGCATTTTTTGTTTGAAAGGCAGAGTTAAAGAGAGACAGAGAAAAGAAAAAAAAGAAAGGGAACATGGGAGTTGAACCAAAGGTGGAGCAGCAGGACTCAAACTAGCACCTATTTAAAACGGCAGCATCACAGGTGGAAGCTTTACCCACTATACCACAACACTGGCCCCAAAAATGTTATATTCTCTTTTTTTAAGTTTTTTTTTTTTATTGGAAAGGCAGACATACAGAGGGAAGGAGATAAAGAAAGATCTTCCATCTGTTAGTTCACTTCCCAAGTGGCCACAACAGCCAGAGCTGAGCTGAGCTGTAGTCAAGAGCCAGGAGTTTCTTCTGGGTCTCCCGCGTGGGTACAGGGTCCCAAGACTTTGGGCCATGTTCCACTGCTTTCCTAGGCTACAAGCAAGGAGCTGGAAGGGAAGCAGAGCAGCAATGACACAAACCGATGCTCACATGGGATCCTGGGCATGCAAGGCGAGGATTTAACCACTACGCTATCACATCCACCCCAAGAAGCTATATTCGCTAGTACTGGATAAATCAGAATAGATTTGGAAGACATTAAAAGACCACAGTGGGGACAGCTCAGTGGCAGTGCACAGTAATCACTGGTTTGTGTCCCTGCTGCTCCACTGCCGACCCAGCTCACTACTTATGGCCTTGGAAGGCAGCAGAAAATGGACCAAGTCCTTTGGCACCAGCATCTACCTGGGAGACCTGGAAGAAATTCTAGCTCCAGAATTCAGATTGGCTTAGCTTTGGTCATTGCAGCGTATCTGGAGAATGAACCAGCAGATGGAAGATCCTTCTGTCTCTCCTTTGCTCTGCTAATCTGGCTTTAAAATAAAAAATAAATCTTTACACAAAATGTCAAAAAGAGTTTAAGTGATATTTTCAAGATTTATCAGAAACAGTGAGCTGTTTGGAAATGGAAAGAAATTCAGGAAGCCATAATGAGTAAAAACCAGTATGCTCTATAATACACATGCTGACTACAGGCCACAGGTTTCAAAAGCATTGGCAAATTAAAATACAGAGATTAAGTTTTGCTTACTATAATCTCTTATTTCCTCTGAATATAGTAAGAGGCAAAAGTTATTAGCTCTATCAGGTTGAGTGGCTATTTGTAAATGATGATCTTTCTTTCGCCTCCTGACAAAACCATATGGCTTCCTCACATATTCATCCTGTTTTTATGTGGCTCTCTTCTTGATAGTGAGTCTCACTGTCATGAAAAATAAGCTGTCCAGGAGAAGTTAGGTATCTTCAAAGACACAGGAGAAAACTGGTTTTGCCCACAGCCACAAAAACGTGTGAGGTATCTATAAATGCCCAGACCTTAAGATTAAAATTGTTCTACACAGTTCTCTGGCACTCATTCAAAAGACAATTTACATCAAAACAGGTACAAGTAGATACAAGTTTTCTGTTGGTAGATGTTCATCTTTGGAGGGCCAGGAATGGGGGAGGGAGTGGGGTAGGTCACTGAAACTATGGCGAGAGGCCAATCAATGCATCTATCAGAATTAATGAGCTATTTTTAAAAACATGCAAAAGTAAAAAATTACACATAAAATACAGAAGAGTAGGAGATGAAAGGTAAACTACTAAAATCAGAACAAAGCTCCTAACAGATGAAGGAAACACACACACACACACACACACACACACACACACACACACACACACACGTCTTCTAAAAACAACTTACAAGTTTCATTTTAACTAGACAAAAAAAAATTACCCTCATTAGAGATTTTAGTGTCTTATTTGCTGAAGAAGATATGGGCCAGCTTTTTTTAGTCAATCATCAATCTCCAACATATAAGGAGTATAAATGAATCACTTCTGCTTCCTACTATGTGAAATAGCATCCTTGAGGAACTAGCAACATCTAGCGGAAAACTTAAACCAAGGCGGCGGGGAGGGGGGAGGGCATGGTGGGGGGGTGGATGCAAATAACCTCATCAAAGCAATCTCATAAACTAGCCATGGTAGAAAGTTAAATAGCAATATCACTAGATTACAGTTAAAAATGCAAGCTGATAAGTCACCAGGGTATTAGTCACCAACTAACAGAATCACTAAACTATCTCTAATTTCTTTTAAAGATTTATTTCTTTGCTTATTTATTTTAAAAGATTTATTTACAGATTTACAGAGAAAAGGAGAGACAAAGAAAGATCATCCATCACTGGTTCACTTCCCAAATGGCCACAACAGCTAGAGCTGAGCTGATCCGAAGCCAGGAACCAGAAGCTTCTTCCAGATCTGCCATGTGGGTGCAGGGGTTCCAAGGTTTTGGGCCATCCTCTACTGCTTTCCCAGGCCACAGGCAGGGAGCTGGAAGGGAAGTGGAGCAGCTGGGACATGAAGTGGATCCCATACTGGATCCCGCATTTGCAAGGTGAGGAACAACATCTTTTTTTTTCATACTGACAATTATGTTGTTTTAACTAAAACGAAGTATTAAATAAACAAATCAAAACTTATTTATCATTTTTGTGTTACATACTTTCCCACATAGGGGCAGGGACCAAGGACTCGGGCCCACCTCCTTAACTTTCCCAGCTATTATCAAGGAGTTGGTTCAGAAGTGGAAGTGCCAGAACTTGAAATGGTGCCCAGACAAGATGCTGGCACCACAGGCTGAGGTTTAGCTTGCTAGGCCATTGTGCCAGCCCTCAAATATGCTTACATGAAAACTGTAACTCCAGGTAAATATAGAAAGGTACGTTTCTATTAACAAAATTTTTAAAGTTCATTCCTTAAGCTCTTCTCTAAATACAGGTGTTCCACATTAAGGTTTGTGCAATAAAAAATACCAAACTTCATTCAATTACTGAATAAAAAGACATTCATTAGGTTTGCTAAAAAAAAAAAGCCTAAAATAACAAAAAAAAATTTCTTTAAAAAACACAGAAGCCATATGAAGGCATTTGGTCACAGGGCTAACAACTTCAAAGGTAACTAACTACCCATACTCTGAAGGAATAAACCGACATCTGGGTGGGCAAAAACACACTTCTTCAAGTTTGTATTATTTGGTTTGTAGCCCACAACAAAGCACTGACTTCATCATTAGAAACCAAAGAACCCCACTGTGCTAAGTACAAAACGTATGTACAAAGCACCAGGACCCAGGAAAAGCACAAACCATGCACGCTCTGCATGTAGTATCCAAGTGAGTGCCACTTGGGACCACATCAAGATTGCTTTGCTATAATAGGCCAAGAAAGGCTAACAAATTTCCAAACCTTAAACTCCTGTGCCTTTTTGATCATTTAAAAAGCGGAGGTGATCCTAAAAGAAAATCTGCTTTCTTAAACAGATGTAAAATCTACTTATATTTTTTAATCAATGTAAGTAGGCTTCTTTACATTACAGCAGAGAGCTCTTCAATAACTAGAACAAAGCAAAAAAAAAAAAAAAAAAGACTGCAGTACTTTCCCCTTTCCCCACCCCCACCCCTAGCTGTTGATGCACTATGTGGCCAGTACTTTAACACCCAAGTTCTAAACAGAAATAACAAAAAAAAAAAAAAAATCATTTCAAACTATAACCTCAAATCTCCAACCTACAATCAGGGAAAGATGGGGGGGAAAGACAAAAAAAAAATATGATTTCCAAAACAAAACACAGAAGGTAAGAGAGAAGCTCACAAATCTTCAGGTACATCTGAACCTCCGTGAAAGCCTAAAGTTGTCCTGTGAATCAGGAAGGCAACAATGATAACCACATCACACAAGCCCAGGGAAGTTCAAGAACTTATTATCAATGCAGTTAAAACAAAAAAATCAGGAAAAGCCAACTTTTATACTGGAACCGCATTTGGAAGGTAAAATATTAATGAAAATATAAAAACTAAGTGAGATATCCTAAATCGCCATAGGGAAATGCCTACCAGCTGCCACAGCCTGACAGTAACCAAGCAGCAGCCACATCAACGCGTTACTGGTAGACAGCAAGGACACCTTAAAATGTAAACAAACACTATAAAAGCATACATACCAGCCATAAAGAAAACACCGGTTTATACTAGTACTTAATAAAACAATAAAAACCAAGCCTGTCAGATAAAGTTGTATAATTGAAACCAAAAAGAACAGATTAAAAAATTAAAGTCATGAGCAACAAAATCAAAAAATATAAGCTAATTTTTTAAAGGAAGTAGGTGTCATTAGAACAGAAAGATAAACTCATTACTTAAGGCACCTCTTTCTCTTCCCAGGCTGCTAACAGTAAATGGACGCTTTAACTGGTTTCCCAGTGCTTACTTTATCCCATCCAATCAGCTTGTCATGTACAAGTCTGACAAATCCCTAATTAAAGCAAACAAAATCAAGTCACTCCCAACTCAAAAGACATTCAAAGTCTCCCACTGCGCTTAGCTTTAAAATTCAAACTTGCTAATAAATCTTTTAAGGCTTTCTACAATTTGGCTCCTCCTTAGCCTCAACTCATCTAACAAATGAACTCGATTCTCTGAAGACAAACTCTCCCACTCCCTTTTTATTCAGTGTGACAACACAACGGAGTAAAACATTGAGAAAAGTTATGCTATGGTTGAAACACCTGTCTTTCACAAAACCTGTTGAAACAGAACTGGCAATTTAACAGTACTAACAGGTGAGGCTAGATGACCAAGCCATGAACGGCTGCTATTACAGACAGCGCTTTTCGAAGCAGCACTTCCTCTCTCCTGCCCTCCCACCATGTGAGGACCCAAGACCCAAATCAGGTGTTTCACCTTCACCTTGGGCTTTCCAGCCTCACTGACTCACAGGGGGAACAAATTTCTGTTCTTTATACATTACCCAGCCCAACAGCTGCATAAAATCAACAAAGCTGGGGAAAAATATGATTAGTTTATGATATGAGGAAAAAAAGCTGCAGAATATAATTTTTAACTTGCAAGTAGTTCTTAAACCACTAAGAACAAAATTTGATTGCATTAGTAAGTTTTTGAGAGATGATTTGCTCTCTTACTTGCCCAACAACACTGAACCCTACAATAGCATCTTCTCTTGTTAATGCATCTCCATACCTTAAAGAAATATAATCCTCAGAATAATTTTTTAAATGACAAATGCAGCTAACAATTACAGATCCCTAGCATAGTCTATGTAAGAAAGAACAGTCCACACAGCAGCTTCCTTTAAAAAGCTTTCATGCAAGCACTGGCATAGTACTCACATTGGAGGAGTTCACAGTTTTTATTAACTTCACTGACACAACTTTGATTTGAAATGTGACATTTACTTCAATATAAATAATCTGACATTTTACTTTGTCTGAATAACTTTCCTATTTTTTATCATGCTATCATCTATACAAAAAGAAAACCAGGAAGATTCCTGTTTACTAAGCTAAGAGAGAGGAAAATGTTTTGTTTTCAGATATTTGAAAACCTTGGAAAAATAGAAATGAGTAGTAACAGCAAACTGGTTTAAACCCAGTAATGGACTAGAGTTAACAAACTACTATGCCCTTGTTTATGTTCTGTCCAACTGCACAACAGCACACCTGCCCAGGGGTCCAACGTCAGGATGTGTGCCACTGGAGCAGGCACCCAGCCTCTTTTCTAATGTAATATGTGTCTTGAGAAGGGATTTGTGACTTTTGTTAGCCAATCTTGCACAGCATCCCATCATTTCTTCCACATCTTCCCACACAGAAATGTTTACATTTGTCATTCTAAAAGAAAAAAAAAATTCTGTGGAGCTATAACAATTATCTGGGACAATGCCAATCTTGTATATATGAAATATTCATTTGAACCAGAGGAAAAATATTCCTACTACTAGGCCACTGGTAAGTAATAAAACAAAATTCAAAGAAGTTCAAATAATATGGGACTTTACTCCAAATTAGTAGTTACCTTCACAACACAGGAAACTAAGTAAAGCCACAGCTGTTTAGCTTCAGATCCACCCTCAGCATGGATGTCTAGAATAATCCATGTGCGTAGAAGAAAGACTTCAGACACTGCAGCTTAATAGTAATGCTCCTCCCCTTCCTCACTCTCACAGAACTATTGGTGCACTCAAGAGGTTGGAAAGAAGGAACCGATGGAGACCAACGCTGTGGAAAGGACCAGGACAAAAGCAATTGCGTCCATCAGAGCTGTTCTCAGTCAAGCAGCTGGCTGACAAGCAATTTGGATCAACAATTCTCACCGATGGCCTTCGTATCACTGCATCTCCACTGCCAGGTAAGTATTAATCCCTGGCCTTCCACAAAGCCTGAAGACCAACTCCTAATGGCAGTCACACACCCTCTTCCCGTTTATCATTTATACCAGCAAAAACAAGCTTTGCTTTTTGAAAACAAGGAGGCGGGAACAAAGGCAATAAAAGCTAGAGCCCAAAAGGAATTCAGCATTCTACAGCTCTTTAAAATCTCATAAGTCTGATAAAGACCGTAACTGTGATAACAGGTGACAATCATGTCCCTAAGTACCATAAAGTCTTCAGCCATCAATATCAGCATTTTTAAAAAAGAAATAATCAACTTATGGCTATACCTAACACTTAGGAGAGGATCTGATATGCAAATATCTAAGAGAAAAGGAAACAGCACTGGTATAAAGAAAATGAGTTTTATCAAACCAAAGGCTTTTGTTTTTTTTTTGGGGGGGGGAGGTGCTTACTTTGGAAAAAATTATTTTAAACACTTATTCAGCTGGTAATTTCACTATACAATAAAGCAGAAAGTTGAAAAAATTAGAACAATCACAGGAAGAATAGAGATAACTAAACTGAATGAGAAACAGTTAAAAAAAAAACGAACAACAACCAAAAGATCTGTCAACAGGAGTGGAGGCAAGGCCAACATCGTTTCATCGTTTACAAGGTGAGCACCAGTGCCACACAGATGCTTACAGGCAAACAGTACCAGGCACACAATAAAGCTCAACAGTTTTCCTTCACAAGGACACAAAACAATGCCTGTGTATGCCTGTTCTGTCACCCTCACCCTATTTGCCTACAACATAATCTTAAATTTTCTCTAAAGGATGAGGGGTTTCTAGGTCCTAAAACTAATCTAAAAGGGAAGGCTAAGAAGAACACATTGAGAGCCAGCCACCTCCTCTCCTTTTCCATTTGATAAAAATGTTTTGTCAGCTATGATCTGCCAAAAGCAGCTCTGTCACTTCATCTGACATCTCTTTGTATCAGCTTGACTTCCTATGGAAAACACACAAAAACCTATGGAGTTCTGATGCACACTTCTAGAGCCATTTTCAAGCTGGAAGCCTAACGTTCCCAATTTACCAAATAGTCACTATCACTACTTAACAATTCATGCTTCTGGAAGCAACAAGAAACAGACATGTTTTTCCAAAGTGTAGGTCCTGAACTCTCTCTGTTCAAAAATCATCAAAACGCTGATTTGGAGGCCCATTCCACACCTTTTACCAAATTCTCTGGAAGTTTTATTCTTTGTTCAGAACTGCACATTTCATGGGTTGCTTCCCACGATCCCCCTCCACTCCTGGCCATTTCCAGTGAGAAATACAAAAGGACTGTACTAATTTATATGTAGGAATTACATGAAAGTGTTTTGAGCATGAAACATATCTTAATACATGAGTAGATATAAACTAATAGTCTTTTCTCTTTGGAAATGGAGAAAATGGGAGGATGATACTTTGTCTCCAGAACAGTAAATTAATAATTGGGTGGGGCTGTTAGCTCTGAATTGGTAGTTGTATTTGTTGAGGGCAACAGGGATTAACCAATGGAAAACGAGTACTGAAGGAGGCTGATAAACCTTAAAATTAGACCAGATATTAGCTTGTATTCAAAATTACATACAGCTATCCTTAAAGAACCTCAGAGAACTCGTTCCAAAATACCCACATTTGCAGATGCTCAGCCAACTGACTCAGCTGTTAAGTGATTCTTAGGATGACCATATCCCACATCAGGATACTTACATTCAAATCCTGGTTCCATTTCCAATTCAACTTACGCTGATGCCCATGCTAGAAGGCAGCAAATGATAGCTAGAAAACTTGGGTCCCTGCCACTCATTTGGGTGTTCGAGGTTCCCTGCTTCAGCCTGGCCCAGCCCTAGCAGTTGTGGACATTTGGAGTGAACTGGCCAATGAAAATATATATATTTTTCTCTCTCTCTCTGCCCTTAAAACATGAATTTTAAAAAGGTTTAAAGACTTTTAAGTAAATAGAATGATTAAGTGCTTGTAAAAGGATCTAAAAAACATCCCACACATTTTAACTCATCTCTAGACTACTTGCATCTTATAAAGTGTAATTTTAATTGAAATGCTAATTATGCTGTATTGTTTTAGGAATAAAGAAAAAGATTTGCACATATAGAAACCTTTTTTTTTAATATTTCAATCCATGACTAGTTGGAATCTAAAGATGTAGAACACATTTGTGGCTGTGAAGGGCTGACTGTTTTCATCTGGTTTGACAGTCTATAATCCTGTTTAGCTGCCATGCAACTAATAAAAGCAAAAAATGTGAATGGAGATAGGCAAGATAAAAACAAATTGCAATAACTAACACAAAAAAAATCTGGAGCCAAAAACTACTTAAAAGCTGCAATTCACTGAAATTCATCTACCACAAAAATTATTACACATAAGAATCACTGCCCATTAAATACTACAATTTATATCAGTCTGAAGCTTGTTATCTTCCTCTTAAACCTATCTTCACAAAGCTAAAAATATCTCACTTGATCTTTACAGCAGTCCTACAACATGTGAAGGAATAAAAATGGTTATCTCCAGCAACTCCTACTCCAGCGTTGCAATACAATGAGTAGATTTACACTTGAATCAAATCTTAGTCAACCTTTCTAATGGTTTTTCCATTAGATGCAATGCAATATACTTGCTATATACCTGAGCTATAAATAAAACTTCCTTGGCTTTCCCATCCATCAGAGACTGAGCAGGTCTAAGTCACAGCACAAGAGCTAGTACTTTTATGCAGTCCTCAGTGACTACTTTAATCCTGCAAATTCTCAAACAGGGCCTTGAGAAATAATCCAACTCCAAACTAAGTAACAGAAAGACGAAATCATTAGTCCATTATATGGACACCTGTTCTCATTTTCACTATGAATAGCATTCACAAAACAAGACAGAAACTTTTTTTTACCTAATAAGAATTGTGCGAAAGGTTTTCCTCAACTACTAAATCAAGGGGTTGCACCAACCTGAACTCTGAAAATTGTTTTAAGGATAACAGCTCACCCATAGTTGGAACTGCTAAATATATCTTAAAAACAGGATACGATTTCTACCACCACCACCTATACCTACAATGCCATAATACACTGAAACAACAGTATGATGGACTTGTGGCTGTTGCTGAAGTATTGTAATAACACAGGGGAAACAGTGGAGGGAGGAAGGGATAGAGAATGAAGGGGAAATCATGTGCCTATGGAAACCTATGTATCATGAAAAATAATAATAAAAAAGAAAAAAATTCCAATAACAAAAAAGAAAACACATATACATTCTATGTTTTAAAATGACATTCTATGAAAGCAAAGGGTAACTTGTTCCTACCTCTGGACATCCCACACTTATAAACTCCAGCAAGATCACTATATCCAACCCATATAATTTTAAGAAGTACATACTGTTTCTGCCCATTTTATAGATGAAAAAAAATGAGGCTTGGTAGTTCTAACACAGCAATGAATACCACTTTAAGTAATCAGGCCAAGACCGGACTAAAGTTAAAAGCTGAGCTCTTTCCTACACACACATCCTGTGACCAATGTCCTCTTATTCACTGCCTAAGCAATAAATTACGATATGTGGTATTTTGCATAATCTTTCATTTGCTCTTAGGTCACCAAGAACTTTGTCCGGTTTTTGCTTCATAAAAATCAATGATTTACCTGGGACTCTTCCTCTCTACTGGATTAGCATAAATCACCCTCTGAACTCCCTGCTACTGACATTATTTCTCTGCAGTCAATTTTATCTGATGATCTCAATGTTTTCTCCTGGGTGTCATTATGAGTAACTACCTCGCTCTACCAAACTAATGACAGCCTAAGCTAAATAGCCCCTGGTTGGGAAAGATGTTTTTCTTAAAATAATAATCAATTAGTTGACTCTTTCTGCATACTATTAGCCGTCATCAAGTTCTGCCATTTCCCATTCACTGTGGTACTTCTTCTGAATCTGCTGTTCCAGAAATTTCCATCACCTTCTATCAAAGCTGTTGCACAGCAGCTTCTGACTCTTCCCTAGAACTATACACACACCATTTCAAACAGAATCCTTCCTACAAAGCCTACCTTTAAAATTAATGGCTGCTCTTCCTAAGTCTTCACCCATTTTCTTTCTAACAGTTACATTCTACCAAATGCTTTCTCTAGACTTGAGCTTCCCTACAAACTGGCCACTAACCACGCGTGTCTACTGATTCTTAGGAAGAGGACTAACCCAAATTGAGATGTGTCACAAGTATAAAGCATACAATGTATTTCGAAGTTTGTTTAAAAAAAATGTGAGGTAGGTTACATGTTGAATTATTTTGAATATACTGTATTAAACACAGTGTGAAAATTAACTTTTTTGAACTTCTAAGAATGCCACCATTGCAAAAACCAAAAATTCCATTTTATGGCTCAAATTTATAATTTGCTCTTATCTGCTTTGAAGCAATACTCTTGATGCTCCATAACACTTAACTGGCTCAATATCCTTATTAAGATGCTTAGCGAGAGAGGCCTTTTTGGAACATGCCTACTCAACTTGTTTAATCATCCCCACAAAGTTATAACAATTAGTTCATCTGACTGGAAATTTGCAAAACAACGCCTTATCACAAAAAATGTTACATGTGTGCATTTCAAGAAACACATGTTACAATCAAGCTAACATAAATATCTCCAAAGTTAGAAATCTAAGTGAGGTATCAAATAAATGAGCTATTCAAAGTCACATAATCCAACTTGACTACAACTAGTCTTTTATTACACCTGCAAATTATTTTCTGGAACTTTTCTTGTTGCTGTATCTCTAGAGTACTTGAAAGGTACTAGGAGTTATAAAACATGTTATTAAGTCGGGGGCTGGGATAGAACCACTGTAATTTTCAGGAAGATTCATTCAATAGCATCTGCCATAAACCCTGTTTAACCAGGTGACCAGGGGAGAGTGGCAAGTGATTCAGCCTCTTCCTACCACAGTCATCTAGTGATTTTTCTGTTGAAGCAAAATGTCAAACCAAGATTCCTTTAATCATGTGATCCACAAAATGCATCAAGGACAACTTTCCTGAATTTGAAGCAGTGGCCAATAAGTAAAACATTAGAAGTAAATAATTATAATTTGATGCTGTAAGACTGGAAAAGGAGCAGGAGAGAGAGTTGTTGAGAAATGACATTAAGTAGAAAGTGCAGTACAATGCAAACTATCAGGGCTTTAAATCAACTGCAAAACCTGTTTGGTTATCCATGGAGTCAACCTTCTACTTAGATAATAAGAACCTTTTTACATTGAGGCATGTTTTACTTAAAGACTTTACATGGTACATTTAACGTGGAAAAAATACTGCACAACTTCTTGCTCGATGAGAAAAATTGGTAGGTAAGACATGTTTGAGAATTATCCAGATTTTACTGTGGTAGAATACATAAATATCAAAGCATGAGCTCCATGTTTCCCACCCAATTCGGAAAAGGAACTGGGAGGCATGTGATCAGATCTGTCACTACCAGCATCAGAAACAAGCCATCTTCACAAATAAGAGTGGACACTCAGCAAGTTGCTTTTCTCCTACTCATGGAGAAAGACCAATGAACAAATAAAGTTCTAATGAATGTAAATGGGAAGAAGAAACAAAAGAATAAAAAGTTAACAAAATGTCAATTTGAAGAATAAGAAGATAGCAATTTAAGCAACTCTCTTAGTGACCCCAAAAAGCAGGAGGCAAGTTTGCCCTTAAAATGAAATCATACCAGATGGTTAAGATGAGACTTAGTCCTTAGAATATTTATATAATGAGTTTTTCGATGTATATTTCTGCTCAATTCCACGGAAACTGAAAAGATAGTACAAGGCAGAAGAACAGCTGTTCTACACTTTTGCTTGCTAGAACTTACCCAAGACAGACAGCACTGCTTTATACTTCTTTTTTTCACAAAATATTGGTATGTTCAAATTACTTATAATTAGATAGATTACAAAAGTGCAGAGGCACCCAAACGATATAGTCTGTAAATTTTCTTAGCTAAATAAAATCCTGACTTGTGACGTATACCAATATGTCCCTCAGGTGCTTGAAACTTAAGTATTAAAATACAAGGACAATGATTAGCAAGGAGCAAGTTCAGAGCATAGATAATGTAACAATAAATTCAGCACTGAGATTCTAAACTCACTGACATCTAGCCAGCACTGACCAGAAGAAAGGGGAAATTTTGCCTTCCTATCAAATGTTTAATAACATAAGAAACAGCAAGCATTAGGCCCCAGGACTTCTGGCACATGAGGGGAGACACGTCTCCATGCATAAGCTGGGGACACAGGAGAGGACATGGGGGTTTAGGCGACAGCCATACCCAATTGTTCATAGTAAGCAAAACACTAGGCAAACACATACAGGACAGGAGTCTTTCCCACCCTGGAGGAATCCTCTATCCACTCTGAATATCAAACACATCAAAAATTCAGAAATAATTTAAAATAATGTATGTACTCACAGATAAGCAAAGTATGTGAGGGATACGAAGACAGACTAAAAGGGATAAAAAGGATTAATTAGAAAAGCTTCATAGAAGCAGTATATGAAAAAGATTCTAGCTATATTTAGGAAGTATAAAAAGAAGTAGATAAAGAAGGAAAAGGGTACTCAGGGAAAAGAATGGCACATATGCAGAAAGCAGTCTGTACTGAGAAGTAATGAAAAAAGAAACTCATTAAAAGGAAAGAAGGAAAAACCAGGTCTCCTTGAGGAGCCAGTCAGTGGATTAAACTGGAGAATGAAATGAGATAAATCAGGGAAAACAGTTTTTGCAACTAGAAGACTCAGGATAATTATCTGTAACAGAGTCACCGCCTAGTTACTTTATAGCTTTTTAAGCCTACAGGTATAAGGGTGAAGCATAAATCTCCACTATTTAATGGCAACCTCAACCTGGGTGGCCCACAGTGTGCTAGTCAGAGCAAAGAAACGCACAAAGTGTGACCTCAGCTCTGAAGCGGCAAACACTGTAACAAAGAAAACGTTAGAGATGACACATTCAATTCAGCATCCCAGGAAGGTATATTTTACTCAAAGATATCATATAAAAAGGGGGTAGACATACAGAATTCTTTGAGAGTCAAAGGAAATTTTTGATTAAAACACGACCACACAGACTATCAAAGGGAAGAAAGTCAACACTGAATTTGATGCTACAGAATCACTGCTATGACCAAGAGCTGTTGCTGAATGCTGAAAGTTTTCTTACACCTAAGACTTTTCTTCCCTCTACTGAAGCTTTTTTTTTCTTGCTTTAAAACAGACACTTTTTCTCACCCCGCCACACATCCTTCTCTCACACACCTCACACATTTCTCCCTACATTTTCCTCTTACATATCCCATGTATCTTCACATTTCCCACAGACCTTCACACCCCCACACACCCTCCCATACACCCCCAACCATTTCATCAAGTAAAGGCTTGAACATTGAAGCCTTAACTTGCAAATTTGCCATCTCAACCTTATCTTCCAAGCCAGTTCCAATTTCCACAAGGCATTCTCATTGTCCTGCTCTATCTTAATTGATTCCCCCCCCCTCTTGCTTTTCCTTCCCAATTCTTCCCTAAATCACTTTCCCATCTATTTACATGTTAACTTAAGGCTCACTGAAGTTCCATTTGCTTAGTGAAGCTTTCCAGGCTACTGTGTCTTCATTTTCTATGTCCTGGATTCCTTAGTAACTCAGCTGGTATTCAGCTGGTTTCTCATTGCAACTCAGCATTTAAATATAAACTATATTATAACATTTACTGTTGATCTATATATAGATTTCTCTCTTCAACAAGAGCACAAAACACAGGCCGCAGCTTTCTGTTTTCTCTACATTCAGCTGCACAATCAAAGGCACCTCCTTTTGAACGACTGCCACCTTATACACAACTTTCCTTTTGGACGAAATCAGGCCTAATAGTTTTCCACTTACATTCAATCCCTGAATTTCCTTCTCCAACTTCACAATATCATGCTTAAACGCTCCCACTACACACAACACTGAGAGGGTCTTGGGATCATCAACTGGATATTGGCTTAAGGGAATAAGCCAAAGACAAAAATGGACAGCCAGTCCTTCACAAATGATAAACATCAATTTTAACATTTTTATCAATAACCTGGAAAAGCACTGAACAGTAAAACCTTCAGATTTACAAATGTCGACAAGAAGTCCTAAGTAGCAAGTTACCTGGCCAAAGGGGGCAACTTCTCTGGTATATATTTTCTAATATATATAAATACATATTCTCATATATATATGTTAAGAGGTGATTATTAGAGTATTTTTTTAATATTAAAGAAAAATGTCACAAAATCTCAATTAAATGAGAAAACATCTAAATGCCATCAAGGATTGTTTTGATACCTAATAGAAACCACATTTCATAATCTATAGTAAGAAAATCAGGGGTAAAAAAGCATAAACTACTACTAAAAAGTCACACACAAATAAAGACAGGATTATCCACATCTGATACTTCCAAGGATAGAGACCCATTCCTCAAAATTCAAGAACTGAGTCATGAATCTGTAAAGAACTGTCTGTTGCTATGGTCGTCAACCTTCGGGTTGCTCTTCATTCTATCTAATTGACTGAATACCTGTACATTGACTGCTGAATACTCAAACCTCTCCAGTTTAGATCTGCATCTACGACTTACTTGATCTCTCAGAGACAGTACTTTAAACTCACGCTGATGGGGGGGGGGGGACCTGATGTATCTCTTAATCCTACAGTAATCTGAAAGCACTCTTCACTTAAAATGTCTCCTCGGCAGCCTTCAGCATGAAACTAACACTCCTCAGGAAGTTAAGCCCTTCACAATCTGATTCCCAACCCTACAGACCCATCCTCCAGCACTGTTGCATGCCCATAGGTTTCCTGAACTAATTCTAGCTCCTCAACTATGTAACAATTATTCAGCCCCACCCCCTTATAAACTGTTTCTTTCAGCTACTGGTCTCTTTTTATCTCTTTCTACTCAAAGTATGATCCCTGAGCCAATGCCATGACATCTATAGGAGCGTTAGAAATGCAGAACTTCAGGCCCCACTTCAGACTTATCAAATAAAAATCTGCATTACAACATCTCCAAGTGACCCACATGCACATTAAAGTCTGAAAAGCACTGCTTTAATCTCTCATGACCACTACTGATACACAACAGGTACCAGAGAACAGGCCAAATCCAGCACACACCAGTTTCAGAGTTCTTTTGAAATCATTCCCTTAGTGAGTAGAGATCTGTTATTAATTCCTGTTTCACAATCACTTCTCTCCCTCTAGAAGTAATGCTTAATACCATTTTGCTGGCTATGACATTGGATGCATGGACTATACTTCTTACTCCTTGCCTGAGGCCATATAGCTTAAGGCTTTACAGAATTAATTTGTTTATACAGAGCTATCTCAGCACAACGGGGCAAAAACCTTACCTCCACTGCATTCACCTGGTGAACTAATCATCTTTCATGGCCACCTGATGTGTTGCTGCAGGAAACCAGTACCCGATTCCCACCAAATTGAATAAGGCCACCTTTTGCTGTAATCCCAAGACACTCCAAAGTAGATATGAAGTGCTGCCTAATTGCTAGCTTCTCCTCCATCCAGGCTGTGAATTCTCCAGGTAAATACCACAGCTCATTCATCACCACAGTCCCAGAGATGACATATACCTAATGTTTACTGGATGACTAATAAATAAGTCTGGGGCTCAAGAGGGAGATCAAAGTCAAGAGACATACTACTGGACATCTCCTACAGTTAATTAATACTAAAGATGAGAGATAGGATTACTTCAGCAGGAAAGGAGATACAGGGTAAAAAGTCCTAAAGAAAGATTAAACTCAGAAAAGCCACAGAAAAAGGATAAGCAGATGAATATTCAGTTGAAGAGGGAATATAAGCAGAACTGAGATAGTAAGTAGATAAAAGAATTTTAAAAATAAACAACCAGACAATAGCATCAAATTCACAGGAAAGTCAAATTATAACCAAATATAGATAACAAGAACCCTTTAGAAAAGGCAAGTAGAAAACCATTAATCTTTAAGGGAACTGTTTCACTTACTTAAGGCTAACAATGAGTTAAGGAGAGGACAAAAGATAGAGATGTGGAGCCAGATACACAAATGGAGCTCTTTCAAGAGACTGCTCAGTCAGAGGGAGACTCCTTCTTGCTAATCTGTTCAACAAATATTTATTGATTTCTGGCCACCAGGAATGTGGTGATCACATGAGAATCACGATAACTATCCTCTTAGTGTATTTAGCAGCAATAAATTCAAGAAGAAATGAGGCCAAGAAGTATTCAAAAATGATCAATGAAACAAAACATGAAATGCACCCACTGAAATTTTAAAAGACAACCAAAGCCTTAAAAAAAAACTTGGTGTCATTTGGTGCCAGATGCCACTAACTTTAATGACATGTCAAAAAGTTTTATATTACAGTTTTGGAATATGTATTATGTGTAGTGTAAGGTTTTTCTTTCCAACATACCTAGCATGTTAGACACTGACACACTAAGAAGTGTCAATTGTTAGTTAAATTTTAACTAGATGGATTATGGACATATTAGTTTTTCCACAATTCAGTTCCTTTCATTCAAATCAACTACTTGTGGATTTATTATTTGCTTCTACTACTGAAACACAAGTTGTCATCTATAATTCATACTCTTAAAAACACAAAAATAAGAGATTTCTTTTTCTTCCTACTCAGTTTCTACAAGCCAGTTAAAACCTTAATGAAAGTTACAGAAACAAAAAAATGTAAGGCTTGGGAATCAGAAAACGAAAAGTGTGTGTTATCCCACTTTATCATCTGTGTTAATATGAGGATGGGGAAGGAAGCTACAGTCTAAATAAGGCAAATGCTCATACTTACCAAGCTTGTTCTTCCTCATACACCCAGAATGGGCAATAACACTTAGTGAGTAATTAATGACCAGTACATCATTTTCCTGAATGAAAAAGAACATGAATTTCCCTTCTTCTATGTGAGTAAATTTCAATTCAACTTTTCTGAATCAAGGCATACCATTTTAAGATGAATTTACTTTGAACACTGTATTCACTATTCAAATAGTGATTAAAGCAAATGAATTCTGACCTAGTTCTTACTCCAACTCACTGTATAACCTAAAGGAACAGGCTCTGCTTCTCGGTATTCCAACAGCTGTGCACAATTACTTTCATCTCCAAGCTACAACAACCACAAAAAACACAGCAGATCTGCAACACCTCAATTTGATAGCTCAGAATTTTTTACTACATCATACATTTCAAGGGTTGTCAGCAACAGCAGCAGCTGCCATTGGAATAAGGGAAGGGAATCTTAGTAGGTGGAGTTCAAAGAAAGTCACACTACCCTTATCACTGCTAACTCAACAATTTAATATACATTTCAGAACATTCAAGTTATTAAAGAACAGACCTAAACCCTGAAGACCATGATGAGAAACTGGAGCTTTACTTAGTTGTGCAGCCTTAGGCAAATCATTGAGTCTCAGTTTCCTCATCTATAAAATGGGATAGTATTTATCCTGTACAGTGAGTCATGCACTTTATCACTACAACTTAAAAGCACTTAGCCCAAAGCATGCCATAAGTGGTGGTTGCTAATAATGTCAGTTTTAACAAATCGCAATCATTAGTAATATCATTGTTATTCATAATGGTTAGACCAAGACATAACCTGCCAGTTCCAATTCTGACCAAATAAATGTAATAAGGTAAAAATAATATAAAATTCTGGCACATGTGTAATGAGACTGACCTAATTAAGGCTCATTATGAAGACAATTTTAAGCATTCCTAATCAAAAAGCAAAAGTGACTAAGAAAAGCACTTCTGCAGCAATCAAGAGCAGGATTTACCTGCAAATTTCCTTCAGGCAACAATGAACACATGTGGATTTACAGTTGCCATCAGGTTAGCCAAGAAAGAGAAAAGTAACATCTGCCTTAGAATTAAAGCCTACCCTGGTGCTTCCGGTTGTTATATTGCTCCTTCCTGCTCCCTGGGCTCCAACCATGGGTTATTCCAAACTGAGTACACAGAGTTCCTACTGAGTAACCGCCTTTATAAATCACTGTAAACATTCCCTCCACTGAGGGGTGGGTGGTGGCAAAAGAGTTCTCTAAAAGCTGGCAAGACTTTCACAAAGAGCCCTGAACTTAGAAACTTCAGAGTTTTAACTCTAGCTTCACTGACTGGCGATTTCAGGCAACTAATATTAACTCAGGCTATGAATTACCAACCAACCAACCACACACACACACACACACACACACACAAATAATGTCACAAAGGATTGAATGGCAACATACAAGATAACTTAGAAACTTTATGATGCACTAATAAATGGAAGCTATTCTCCCAGAAATGCTGATATCCAGATAAAAAAAGGCAAGATATACTTTAAGAAATTTCACTAATTCCCATAACATATTTATTTCCCTTTACCTTTACCTCAATTTGGAAAGAAGATTCTAAGACCTCCTTATTTTTGAATAAATTCCTGAATGACATGCTATTCCACTCTTTCTGATAGCTGAATCTACTGTAATGTTGAGTTTTAGGTTCACTACATTTTACCTTCCTGAGTCACTTAACAGTTCAAAGCCAGACACTGCTACATAATGGCAAATGGCATTAGCAATTAATATTTGCTGTTTAGAATGCTACACATAAGAAATTCTTCAAAGGCTTTATGTATCAACTCACTGACACAAGTGTATAAGATGGATACCATTATTATCTCCACTTTTCCACATGAGGACCAGGCAGTGTGGTACTAATGCTCTAAACTTACACTGAACATGTAAAAATTAGAGTTAACATGTGAATAGATCCACATAGCAATTATAATACAGAATGGAAATCAATGCCCTGAAAATAACCAATGGACTGGAATATATTAATGTATCTTCAAATGTCACAAATTGAAACTCTTTCCACATGAATGAGTCCCAACCAAGGCTGCGAGACATGGACACATTTGGTTAAGGTTTTTTCATCCTCCCAACCAATTAATCAGGTATCTGCTGTGGTTTTGTCACTACTCTAAGTAAAGAGTAAAAGCACTTCTATCAATCTTCTTTCCAAGACTAATCCAAATCAAGTCAGACAGTATACACAGCATAAAAAAAATCTACCATACTTGTGAATATATGAGAAACAAAGATATTTTTAAAGATAAATATCATGCTTTTTAAGTATTTGGGTAACTAGGGACTAATCCAGTACTGCTTCGGAGGAGCTTTCTCTTAACACAACTTTAAAAAGAATTACTTTCAATTAATGTCTCCAAAGCCCAAGTCATCTACATCTGAAACGCCCAGCAGCAGGCCGTGGGTATGATCAGCCGGGACAGCCTACCCACTGCGGTGACCAGGTGCTCTTTGCCACTTGGCTTTCTCTCCATGTGCCCTATCAGCTAAACACCTGTTCCACTCTTTCTCACTTCCTTGCCATTCCTAGCAGGAGTTAAAAGCCCACTTAGCGGTGAGACATAAAGGAGTAGAAATTGCAGTCCAGAGGGAAACAGGGGAAAGATGAAATCCTTCCTCTCCTACACTCTCCTCCCTCACGCCAGGCCAGTGGCCACAGCCTACCAAGGCAGCTAATGCTCTGGCTCAAGAAAATTAAGAACCTGTCATCCAAGTAGAAGACCTAGACCAAGTTCCTGGCTCTTAGTTTCTGGCCACTGTAGGCAGCTGGTGAGTAAGCCAGCAGGTGGAAGTAGTATTTATTTTTCTCTCTCTGCCTCAAATTGTCACTCAGTGCATATAATCACACACATACATAACTGAAACTTCACAAGAATGGCATCATTTACTGTGTGTGATTCATTCTGGCATTTTCTTTTCTTTTTTTTCTTATTTTGTTAGCTGTAACCAGTAGTTTTAAAAGAAACTACTTTGCCCTCTTCTCTCTTCCTGCCTTTTTCCTTCTAAGTCTTCCTCCCTGACCACATGTGCAAAACTCTTTTTAAGTCGTTACCATTCCAAACGACAAGAGTCCCTAAAACCAGGGTACTGCCTCAGAACAAGACTCGGGAAGTAGAAGAGATCAAGGTAGGAAATCCTTCCAGCCTGGGAAAGAGTTAGTGTTACTTCTCAAAAAGAACACTAAGTCCATTTTCCCTCATTGCCACTGCTATTCCTGGGAAAAAGTTGTATAGTATTGCTGAACTACAATACAAGGAATAAAACAACCTGCGAGTCCTACATACACACACACACACACACACACACACATATGGTCTGAGAACTCATTCAAAGACTGATGGACTGGCTTATTTGAAAAACTAAGCAACAGGGGTAGAAACAAAACTTCCGTCCATTGGTTCACTCCCCAAATTGTTGGAAGAGCCAGAGATGAGCCAGGACAAATCAAGGAACCCACCACTCCATTCACGCCTCCCTGATGTGTGGCAGGGGCCCAAGCCCTTCAGCTATCATCTGCTGCCTGTCCAAGTACCTTGTCAGGAGTGAAAGTAGGGTAGCCAGGACTTTAGCCTGCAGTTTAACCAATGGTGTGGTAAGAGCCCTCGTCTGAAAAATAAGCACATATGACAATGATTCTATGAAAGAATGCCTCCCATGGGGCCAGACATTTTGGCACAGCATGTAAATGGGCACCAGCCTGAGTCCCCGGTGCTCCACTTGATCCAGCTCCCTATTAACAAATCCAGAAAAGCAGCTAAGGATGGTTCAAGTGCTTGGGCCTCTGCACCCTCCAAGGAGGACTGGATGAATCTCCCAGCTTTGACCTGGTCTAGCTCCAGCAGTTGTGGCCATGCTAAGAATGAATGAGAGGCTGGAAGAACTCACCACCCACTTCCCACCCCACCACTCTCAGTAACTCTGCCTTTCAAATAAATAAATTTTAATAATGCCTCCTACATTCCAAAATTTCTTGAGTGCATTTCTCAGTTGGGGGAGGGTGCCACATATATAATGCCCAGGTACCTAGCAGGTCACATCTGGTCTGCAGCCTGGTTTTACATCCCCTGAAAAATGTTTTCTACAAGCTAAACGCCTGAGGGAAAAAAAACAGAAGAATTTTTTGTACCACATGAAAAATTATATGAAATGTAAATTTCAGTGTTCACAAAGTTTTTCTGGAACATTGTAATATTGATTCATTTACATTTTGTGTATAACACTATACACACACACACACACACACACAAAATACTTTACAAAAAAGTTTGCACATCCCTGTACTCAGTGTTTCAAAGTATTCAACATCCATTTCAACTATTTTCTAATATTATGTGCCAGGCCCTAGGGTAGCCACAGTCAGTCACATACAGTCCCTCCCAAAACTACTGATGGAAAGGAAGTTGAAATAAACAAGCAAAAAAGCTCAGAAATATAAAATAATTCGCTTGTTGTAGGAATTAACCAAGGACCCATGTGGCAAAAGATGAGATTAAAGAGGGGCTCTACCATGTGGTATTTTTAGGATCATCATAAGGAATAAACATTCCTCTAATATTTTATATTCACACGATTAGGGAATTTATCCCTTTATTGAGACAAAAAATAAATGGTAGTCATTTAAAAGTAAAAAAAATCCAATTAGCAGTGTTACAGTTTACTTGAAACCTTCCTGCTGTTACCTACTCCTTGAAAAATTTTACTGTATGAATCACAAGTACCTGATTTTACAAAGTTGTAAAAGTTGTATGCGGACTGTGCATTAGACCTGGCAGTTAAGACACTTGCACACCTGCAGCCCGGATCAGGTTCCACTTTTCTGCTCATTTAGCTTGCAGATGCTGAGACGCAGCAGTGACAGCTCAGCTAACCGGGCTCCTGCCACCCACAGCAGAGGTCTGGACTATGCTCCTACTGCAAGCATTTGGGGAGTAAACCAGGGAATGGAACAACTTGTTCTTGCTCTCACTCCTAACTCTCTCTGCCTCTCAAATAAATTAAAATATGCAAACATTCTGTGTGCATGCATGTACGTACAAATGTTGTGTGTATTGACGTTCATTCTCGCTATAAACTTGTAAGGCTGGCAATATAAATTGTACTTCACAGATGAAAACCTAAGGCTATGGAATTTCCCCCAAATTCTCATGGTATATGATGACACAGATTGGCTCAACACCCAAGTTTAATCCCCAGATAAAGTACAGCTGTTTCTATTACACAGTCCAAGAATGAATAACTTTTACTGAATTTGAAGATAAAAGTCCTCAGGTCTGCTTTCTAGAGAAAACCATTCTTGCAAACGATCAGCTACATTTCTACCAACATTAGATTTTATTTCTATTAACTAGCACTTACTGGCAGGCCACAGATGCTTCAGTGGTAGAAAATGTATAATCCGTAACAGACTCAGCGTCTACTGTTCTGTCCTCTGGCTTAGGGGACTAGCTAATTTCCTTCCACATCATGGATAAAAGGCTAGATATCAATTATTAAAATGCTGCTACATCATTGAATAAATACATTGCCAGGCTCAGAAGAAATTACAATTATTGATACAATGCTTAGGCTATGGCAGTAAAAGATCAGATTGATCAAAACCTATCCTGTGATTCAATGGAAAAAAGGTAGGGGACACACCTCACGCCTCTGACCTTAGCCTTTATTTTAACTTCATGCTTCAAAAGTGAAGATCTGCTTGGGTAGTTTATATTCTCACAAGAACAGTTCCCACAGAAGTATGGACAAGAGAAAGCAGCAACTGAGAGCTAGTTAGGCCTTCTCAGCAAACAAATCAGCTCTGTGACCATTTTAACAACAAACAAAAAAATTAGAAATTAATTTATTAGTTCTCTACTCAAATTGGGGGGTGGGGGAAAGCAAGTAAATAAATGTTGCCAGGTAAGACCTGTTATCTAATATCTACATATTTATACAGAACAAAAATGATGGTCAGTGATATTCAATTACTTTTTCTGCTCCTTTTGAAAGGCATTTTACTCTACTCCTGAATGCCTGGTAATCAAATTTCTTTACTACCATTCCCTTTTGTGGAAGTCATTTTCTTAAAACTGCTCTTACTCATTATTTATCAACATTCTCCTAATAATCTTTGCCCTTTTTCCCCAACCCACATCATTGGAAACTGTTCATAAGCAATTTCATGGCAAGTCTTATTTTAAATAAAAAATAATTAGCAAATTCTATTCACTACTCCTAAAGGACGAATTCCCTAACAAGACACACAAAACCTAATAACCAGCCCTTTTGCTTTAAAGATTTATTTATTCTTTTATTTATTTATTGGAAAGGTAGGTCAGATTTACTGAGAGACAGAAAGATCTTCCATCTGCTGGTTTGCTCCTCAAGTGGCCGCAATGGCTGAAGCTGAGCCAATCTGAAGCCAGGAAGCAGGAATTTCTTTCAGGTCTTCAACATGGGTGCAGGAGCTCAAGACTTTTCTCTGCTGCTTTCCAGGACCATAAGTAGGGACCTAGATGGGAAGTGGAGCAGGTAGGATCCCAGCAGTTGCATGGATTTAGCCACTGAGCCAACATGCCAAGGCCAAACAGCTCTTTCTCTAAAACTACTCTAACATAATAATAAAATGGCCTACACTATTTGCAGGGTGAACCGCACGTTTATAGAAGATAGCTTCTGAAATACAGCTACGGTTCCAAAATGGAGGCAAAAGAAAATAGGCAGCCACCATCATTTTTTTTTAACTCAGTATCCATGGTTTCACCTATGTGTTAAAATGCAGTTTTTCCTGGCCAAAGATGCAACTACCAAACTTCTGATGTAAGATCCAGCTGACTGACATGTGCCAAGCATAACTTCCCCACCAATACTACAGAATTGAAATCTTTCCAAAACGATTCAAGCTGAGAGTGGCACAGTGGCAAAACAGACTGATCCTTCACCCGCAGTGCCCACATCCCACATGCATGCCAGTTCACTTCTCAGCTGCTCCACTTTTGATCCAGCTGCCTGCTTATGGCCTGGGAAAGCAGCAGACAACAACTCAAGTCCTTGGGACCCTGACCTCAGACAGCTCAGCTCTGGCCATTGCGGCCTTTCAGAGAGTGAAGCAGCAAGTGGAAGATCTCTCTGTTTCTCCTTCTCTCTATAAATCTGCCCTTCAAATGAAAGAAAAATTGCAAGCTGGCTACCTAGAGTTAGACACTGTACCCCTGAATAAAAGTAATACTTCAAAGTAATAACTATTTGTCCTTTCAGACTTTAAGATCTTAGTAACAACATCCAAATTAAAAAAAAAAAGAAAAAGAAACATCAAATTGCTAAACATTAAGACACAAATAGTTTAAGTTCAACTTCTGAATCATCAACCACACTAATATTACATTTTGCAAACAATATATAAAAAAATAGGTATCTGAAAAGGAATGAAGGTACAATTTCAGAAACAGGGATGCTTAAGAATATAAATTAGCAGACGGACAAAACCTAAAAGTTCAGTAACTTATATGTTTTACATATACTTCAGAGATTTTTGGGGGGTGGAGGACATTATATCCACAGTTCTTATATTTGTAAGCAGCACATTTTTTAAAAACATTGGTGACCAGGAAAAAAAAAATGCTGCAATGGAAAAAACATAATAAGACCAATACATGCAGGCAAGCTTCAAAACACAAAAAAAGTGCAAGCTAGAAGGGATCTGGGACATTCGCTTTAGTTTATATTGATGTAACAGGCTGCTACCCATGGCCTTACCTCTTCAGTCCTGCTATGCTCTGGTGGTGCTACAATGAACAAATCAGAAACATCCTCTTACGTTAGCTTACAATATAGTGGCAAGGACAAGTCACAAGCAGGTAGATAAAGAAAGCAAATAGTTCAGAGATTGTTAATACATGATGTGAGGCAGTTATCCACTCAGCACTCTTACTTCTATCGTAACATATGTCACAATTTGCAATTATTTTATTCATTTCATCCTAACCTTATGACTTCATTCTCCATAAGGGCATAATCATGTCAGCTTGTTCAATGTTGCATTCCAAGCACTTAGAACAAGGACCCAGCAAATGGTTCGATATTTATTTGTTGAATGAATACCTATTTCATCCACATTAATTTAAGTGAAGAGAGGTCTTAATGGTTGTCAAAGCTCAAAGAACAGCCAGTAGGAAAGCAGAAATTTGAATGACCAACTCACTCAAGGTTTAGTCCAAATTGTATCACATTCAAAATACTGATGTCAAACATGAACAATTACACTGAAAAGTTCAAGGGCTTGATACCTAAAAACAGATTTCTCTTTCAAAAGTTTAGTCCTACATGACAAGTTTTAAAACACTCAAGTGAAACTTTCTAAGAAAATCGGCAAATTTGCCAAAAGATAAAATTTATATTACAATATTTCTTTTTCATGCACACTAGAACGAGACTTTCAAGAACTCCTTGTAAAGAATCATCATATCTGGACTTGGCGCAATAATGCAGCAGCTAAAGTCCTCGCCTTGCATACACCAGTATCCCATATGGGCGCAGGTTCTAATCCCGGTAGTCCCGCTTCCCACCCAGCTCCCTGCTTGTGGCCTAGGAAAGCAGTTGAGGATGGCCCAAAGACTTGGGACCCTGCAGCCATGTGGGAGACCCGGAAGAAGCCCCTGGCTCCTTGCTTTGGATTGGCTCAGGTCCAGCCATAGCGGTCACTTGGGGAGCGAACCATCAGAAGAAAGATCTTCCTCTCTGTCTCTCCTCCTCTCTGTATATCTGCCTTTCCAACAAAAATAAATAAATCTTTTTAAAAATCATTATATCTGCATGTTGTAAATATCCCCTGATATCTCTCTGGCATCCTATATTGATATTTCCTTTGTCTGGGTCATGTGATCAGAATATCATTTCACATTAACTGACAAATAATTTAACTGCAAATTTAAAATCTCTGGGCCCGGCGGCATGGCCTAGCGGCTGGCTAAAGTCCTCGCCTCAAACACGCTGGGATCCCATATGGGCGCCAGTTCTAATCCCAGCAGCCCCGCTTCCCATCCAGCTCCCTGCTTGTGGCCTGGGAAAGCAGTTGAGGATGGCCCAAAGCTTTGGGACCATTCACCCGTGTGAGAGACCCGGAAGAAGTTCCTGGATCCTGGCTTCGGACTGGCATAGCATCGACCGTTGCGCTCACTTGGGGAGTGAATCACCGGATGGAAGATCTTCCTCTCTGCCTCTCCTCTTCTCTTTATATCTGACTTTCCAATAAATAAATAAATCTTTAAAAAAAAATTAAAATCTCCCATGAACTGAATCTATACTCAAATTTCTAACATGCTATATCTTATGAAACGAAGCTTTCTCAAGAACTGAATTTTTATTTTTCAAATGTTTTACATTCCACATCTTCTTAAATGAACTTAGATTAAAAACTAACAAATATCCATAACATCTTCTCTGGCATAACTACTGTATTATGTGACAAATTGTTCCATTTAATACATCTTGCTTTACAGATTTAAAAAATTAATCTCAGAGAATCAGCAAGTTGGCAAGGTCTAATAACTTGCCACACCCCTTTCACTTGAATGACTTGGAACAAGCTAGATTTAACACAGTCGTAAAGATGAAAAGAACAGATATCTTACTGTGACCTCATTTACATAAAAGGCAAATTTTAGAATTAGTAATTATAACTAGGAAGAGCTCTCTCTCCACACTTTATAAACAGGCTAACTTACTTTTATTACTATACATATATTTGATTACTATATATATTTGATTACTATATATATATATATATTTGATTATAATCTCTTAGAAGTCAAACATTCTCCCCATGTGTGGCCAGACCTTCCAATCAATACTTTCTCGCTTCACATTTATTTTTTTCAGCAACATTAGGCAATAAAATGACTTCCAGATTGACTACAGGAAACCAAAGAAAAAACTGCTATTATCTAAACCAAAGAAAGGTTTAGGCTCCTCCATGATGAGTACTTACTAAGTCCATAAACGTATCTCAACCTACTTCTACAGAGCAGTATAATTCATGTTAAAGCAAGTACTTCACCCAGATTTCAAAGAGTATAAGCTGGATGATCCCAATATGAATGATTTCTGGAATTACTAGAATGACTATTATTTAAGCACAAATAATGTACTCAGCCACTAATGCTTAAAATTTTTTAACTAGACAGCACAATGGAGACACAGCCATCACACAGAATATCTGCCCCTGTAAGATAGTACTAATATGCTCAAATACACGTTGATTTTTCCAAATCCGTGACTGTGCCATCATTCATGCTTCTCTTCTAAATCTATCTCTATCTGTGAATCTCTTCAGACCTCTATTTTCATCAGGTCCATTATCTCTTAACCATCCTATCCTTCATCTTCAAAGTGTGTTTATGTCCATATCTATGTTTCTCCATCAAGATCTGCAACATCCACTCCTATCCTCCCCTGGTTTAAATTACTTTTCAAGTTCCTTTTCAACTGAACTGATCCCTCTCAACTCTCCTAAATCTTCAAGCAATTATAAAGATCTCTTCAACGAATAAGCTATTCTATAGATTTAGCCAAAATTTCTCCAACCCAATCTTCCTTAGATCATGGTGAAGTTTATTCTCAAATGCTTTCTGCATTCCTGATGATATTTTGTGCTTTCTTCCTTCAAATTAACATAAATATCCTTCTTAGCCACCTAACAGCACTTTTCCCCCTAATTTCAAAATCTGCCTCCTCCATTAAATTTTTCCTAAATGAAAAAAAAAATCCAAACTCCCCCAAATCCAATTTTGTTTCAGTGTCTTCATGTGTGCTTAATTTACCCAGCTAGACCAGCACAGAGAAGACCTCACTCAGGTCAAGTCCACGTTCTCTCCCAGAGCCCTATTTTATCTACATCCTATACCAAGCACACATTTTCTTTTTTGGATTAACTAGTAATCCTATTATTTTTCAGTGCAGTTTTTTAATGCATGTAGTTTTTATTGTACATTTTTACTTAGGATGTTTCTGAAAAACAATCAAGCAGCACTGAGGAAGAACACACAAAGGTGCCACACTGATACACAACACAGGCAGCATCATTCCGGACACTGCAAGTGCTGGCTAGAATAGAGCAGGCAGGCTCCCCATGTGCAGAGGTGAGTACCAAGCGCGTATATGCCATTTAATCTTCCAACTACTCTCCAAGGCAAGCACTAGTAATATGCCCAAGTGCAGATAAGAAAACTGAGGCCCAAAAGTGAAGCAATTTGACCAAGGCTAAGTTATAAAGCCAGAACTTAAACCAAGGAAGTCTATCTCCAGAGTACACATTCTTAACCACATGACAAGAGGCTCGAAAAAACAGGCAAGAACTAAATGATGGACACTGCCCAGCATTCTAAAGCTTTTGATTCAGTCAGTGAAAAGTTTTAAGCAAGAATGGCATATTCAGATTTATTTTTTAATGAGGTCACTCTGGCAGCTGTGTGGATGGATTAGAAAACAGAGGAAGTAGTGACCGGGAACTAGCTCGCCTTAGCTAAAAATGTTAGTATATAACTGAGGTAAGCAAAGTCATACAGAATCCAGACAGTGGCAGCACACGCCAGGCCACCACACACCATGACCACATTCTTGGTCACTATGCATGAACATTTCCTTATTTTCTCCCCTTAAGCCCACCAGTCCAACAACTCATGAACAATATATCTCTTTAGATCCCTTCCTTCAATAAAACCTAACCAACAGATGCACTGAATTTTTGAAAGAGACTAACAGAAATCTTGTTGGAAAATGATGGAAAGTCAATTTCTATCTCTAAGAGTTTTCTTGCCTTCTTTCTCCATACACTATTCCTGGAACTTTCATGTTCAATAATCAATTTGAAATCAATGTTCTGTCTAGACATGACTGTTATAACCTAACAGAATTAAATCTGCCACAGAGGAAGTCTAATGAGGTCCTATCAGTAGCAATAAATATACTCTCAGGTCTGGTTAAATTTTTTGGCCTAAAACAGATGATAAATGAATAATAATAAGGGATACACTTTTAGAGCAATGAAAACTTAAACCTAAATATTAAGAGTGGAATAAGAGCTATTTAAAATTCAAGCTAACAGATTCCAAGAAAGCAACACAATTTGTGTGTGTGTGAACACACGTGTGTGTGTTAAAAAGAGTACAGAGAGTCAGCCCAGAAACCAGCAGATTTTAAAAATATAATAAATAAGGAAAAGCCTATTCACTTAACTATCAAGCACCCTAAATCCACTCAATTCACATTTAAACTACAGGTGAACATCCTTATTAAGCTATCTTGAAACTAAGCAATGACCAGGTTTCCTAGCAGTCTATATTATTTAGAAATCCAACAGGGGTGGGGCATAGAATAAAAACGGGAGACAAATCAAAAAGGAACTAAAATGAAAAAGAACAAAACTATGGTATATTCCAGGACATATAGTAATAAGCAAAGGCATGCCCCAGTACTGACCCCGTTATTATACCTTGCCAAGACTATCTATGATCTTACTGACACTAGGGACAAGTGGCGACAGAAGAGAACTTGAAGAATCACATTTAAATCATTTAAATCAGTTACAAGACACATCAAAGATCAGGGGAAAAAAGGGAACTTAGCAAAACTGCAACAAATAAAACTTAGAATCTGGAGCAGCTTAGACATTACTAAAATCTCAGCCCACTGCACAATGCGTCACCGCACAGGAACAGGGAGTCTGGTGGACTGAAAGGTGACAGTGTCAGTAGTATCACAGGCAGCTCTGAGGAGGTGTGCTACAGCGACCACGTGAGGCTCATTTGCATAGTTTTGTGGGCGTGACTTGAGAATTCTTTTTCTCAATGGTGCAGTGCTGCTTATATTGCTAAAAGTTTTACTGTAATTCTTATCATGGCTGGTTGAGCTAATTTCCAGAAAACTACATTTCAAAACAAACCAGGCACACATTATGGTCAAGATTTAACCTTCAAAAGGATAAAAGTCTTATAACAGACCACAGATTATCACTTAGTATATCCTAAATCAGCTGAGTAGGAACCAAATCCAGCACCTGAATCCCAAGAGATTCATTTAACTAAGAAATCTCTGTAAAAGTTCCTTAAAATTAAAGTTAACTTGACAAAGGAAATAATCATGTTTTTTTAAAAACAAAAAAATCAAACTGATACCCTGAAACCACGCAGGGAATATACTAACAGTGAATACATTCTTCCATGATACTAGGAAAACTTTCAACCACCAAATCTCTCTCTCTCACACACACCATACAGTCCATTGATATCAACAAGGATTAAAAAATACATATCCTTAAAATTATTATGACACAAAGAATACTGGATCAAAAGTAAACACTAAATTTGATACACTGGTATCACTCATCATATCCAAGAATATGTAATTTTCCTGAGTATTCTATCAAGACGACTGGAGGGTTTATACCTAAGTCATAAAGAATATTTTTATTAATATATAACCATATAAATAAGCCACACACCTACTGTGTTTGCCTATCCTAATCATATTCTAATTTCAAAAGATAATAAAAACTTTCAACTCAAGGTCACGTGGAGATCATCGAAATCTCGATGACTGGCAGGGGCTCAGGAGGGGCTCGGAGCTGCTCTCCCCACCACCTCCACACTGCAGACTTCCTCAGCCCAGAGCTCCCGGGTTGGGGCAGACTGTCCTGAGAACTGTAGGACACTTGGCAGAAGCCCTGCTATTATATCTGAATTTAAAACAGTCTGCCTTTAGAAAAAAATATCGTTTACCATCTACCACTTGTTAGCTTGTTCAGAGAGTCTGTACTGCCAACTCTTCCTCCAGCCACACACACTCACTGACAGACACACACAGTATTGCCTGGTTGAATTGAAGAAGATGTAATAGAATCACTCCATTTCCATCTTATTTCAACAAACACAATGACCGTGACTCCACCAGCTCCCATACAATCCAAAGGAATCAGAATTTTTAGCTTACTTCAATGCAACTCAAATGCCATAGCAGCTACATCACACTAGGTAGGATAAATCCAAGTACCAGGACAAGTATTCAACTCATCTTCACATTTTAACAATCTGTGAGAAAAGATACAAATTAACCATGATACTTTCAGAAGAAAAAAAAAACTGAGAAGGAGATTATGTGTTTGGAAATACAATCTGAGGGGGATAAAAGAAATGAAAAAAAAAAAAAAACAATCAAAATCAAAGGGACTCTGAAAGCATGCCAGGATGAGAGCATAACTCTGAATGTTTCCCGTGAACTGCGAGAAGGACATGACACAGTTGGCCACAGGCTGTAAGAACAATCGCCATAATCACGCTCCACAATACATGCCATGAGATAAACTAAAACAAAAAATCAACCTGCACACAGCAAGCACCCACCCTATGTACCTGCGCTAAACTGTGCTTTCTTGCTAGGACCACTTGAGTTGGAATCAAATATCCACAGACGGAAAGCAGGCAACTTGATAAATTTTTTAATTCTCATAAAAATAGCCACCCTCGTGCTTCCAGCATGCCAAATTACAAATTACAAAGAAAAATCAATTAGAACAAACACAATTATCCATTTTTTTGAAAGTGCACTTGATTCATAACAAAGTCCTTATAAAAAGAGACCAAATACTAACAATGTTCATGTAGAGATTCAACCTTTTAAGATAAGTACAACTGTTTTTTCTATAGAAACACAGATTTTAGTTCAAGCAAGGTTATTTCTATTAAAAAAAAAAACCTAGGACAATACTTACATTAGCTTAATATAAATGAAATGGCTACCTACATGCTGTATAGCAGCAATATCATTATCGCCCAAATTCTAATTACTAACCTCCTGACCTGGGGAAAATAACCCTAACAAGAAATTCAGATCTTTTTACTCCCAGACCCAGCAGAGGAAGCAGTTTAGATCTGTAGCTACAACCTGCTTTTCCAGAAGTAATACCTTGCAACTGCTCAAGAATAACCTCCTTTCACCAATTAGTGTGGCTCAGGAGGCTTTGGGAGGAAATCAGGTCCACAATTCCTTGGTCAGTGGCCATGATGCCCCTCTTCCTCAAGGGCAACAGATCAGAAAAGGGAACCTGAGCAAGCCTTCGCCAGCGAGAACCAGAGAGACGGCGGAGCAAGATGAAAAAAGTACAAGGCCAAGTCATCCCACAAAACCAAGAGATTTAATGCTAGCAAGGCCTTCATTCATTTCAGACACACCATTGTTTCGTGTCCTCCGCAAACCATGCACAGAAAGAATCCTTAAGCGTGTTTCTTCTTCCATTTAAACAGACATGATTCTTTTGGTTAATCTCTGGCAATGATCGCCATTTCACAACACATTCAGCCCACCCGGAACTGATCAATACCACTACAGACATAAGACTAGACTCTATCCATTTAATAACCACAAGGAAATGTACCATTCAGCAAAATTCTATACATTACAACAGATTCTATTAGAGGGGGAGGGGTTGGGAAGACACACACACACACACACACACACACACACACACACACACACACCAGAGGTACACAAAGAAAAGACTACCACCCCTCTAATTTCCCTATGGCAAAGGAGATAAAGACATAGCTAGGCAACCTGTCAATTCTTCCTTCCTCCCTTCAGACACACACACACACCACACACACACACACACACACACACACACACGATTCTACTTCACAACCTAGCAAGTGGATATTGAATATTAAGCTGAACAGATTCGCTGTGACTTTGCATCGTTTCATCTGTGGAACTCTCTCTTCTGCCATGTCTGTCTGCACACCTTTGAGCTAGATGCTGCTGCACCCATGTATGGGATTTCAAATACAAAAGACCACTTTCTTCAACCACTGGTTGCAACCATCCAACGTCCTCGCAATACCCACATTTCAAAGGTAACAAGGCCAGGAGAGTCCTGAGCTAAAACCTAGTTTCCTGAGTCTCACACATTTAGTAGCAAATTAAAAAAAAAAAAAAAAAAATTCACACGGGCCGTGCTATACCGAAAACAATGCTTCAATACAAAGCGCATCAGAGAAGTATTCCGTAGGTAAGCAAAATGTGTGCACGCACGCAGCACACAAATGGTGGTCGAAAGCCAGCAGCACATTACCAACGACCCATCCGCTCCAGTCCTGGGTCACAGTCGAGGCTCCAACAACAACAACTACAACTATTTTTAACACCGCTGAACAGCCAAGTTGGAGAAAACGTGAGGGCAGCCCCAGATTACAATGTGGCAGGGTGCATTGTTTCTCGCCAGCGAACATGTAAGCAAGCCACGGGCTAGATCGTGCCAGTCCTCGCTGTAGCCCCAGAGAAAAGACGAAACCCCCCCCCCCCAAAAAAAAACACAGTAAACCACCCCTGTTTAAGGGTTGGCGGGGAGCCTTGCAGTCAGCGGCATTTCGGCATGCTGAAGCTTTGCAGAAATTGTCCCCTTGTGGTATCTGCGGCTTCACTTGCAAGTCAGCCAGCGCTGTCATCCAGCGTTATGGCCACAGACCATGACTTTCTCACTTTCACAACAACACAACACTCCACTGTTATCAGCTGGCCGAGCCGACTCCACACGCAGCAGGATTTCATGGAGGTTTTTCCGGATCCCCAATCAGACCTGGGGGTGGCAGCCGAGGGACTCGGGGGGGTGCGGGCGAGCCTCCCCGCGGCTCGGCGGGAGCTCTCCCACCCGACCACGATCGCGCCGCGCCGCCAACACCTACCTGAAGAACAAGAGATAAGAAAGACGGCGAACGCCAACTTTGCAGCAGCTCCCATTTTCCCGAGGCGCTGGGGAGAGCCGTAGCAAGTTCTCGCTAGATAGCCAGTCCCCTGGGTCTTCCTCGGAGACAAACCTCCTGGTGTAAAATCAACCGTCATAAAACATAGTCGGAAGCCCCGAGCAGGAAAAAAAAAAATAATAATGATAATGTTCACGGTTTAAAAAAAAAAAAGAGAGAGAGAGGAAAAAAGAGCACAACAATAATAATAAAAAAAAATGCACCACGGGAGGGGGGAAAAACCGCCACACACACGCACAGCACACAAAATCAAACAACGAAAAGCAACAACAACAAAAGCGGGTTTAAATCACTGTCAAAATCACTGTCAGCTGCGCTCGCCTCTCGGGTCTCTCGGAACAAAACGCCAGGCTGAGGCTACGAGAAGGCGGCGGCGGCGGCGGCGGCGTCCACTGCCGCCCGGACAGTCCGGCAACCGAGCTGGGTCCGACGTCCGGACCGACCTTCAACCCGGACACCTAAAGTCCGCGGACCACTGGCGACCGGGCTCGTGGTGGCGGCGGCGACCGAGGCAGCAGCGGCGCGGCTCGGGGCGGCAGGAGGCGGCGGCGGCGGCGGCGGCTGCGCTGCAGGCGGCGGCCAAGTTCTGGTCCAGGCTCTGGCTCCGGCTCCGGGCTCCGGGGCCCGGCCGCGTTTTCGGTCTCCTGGCCTCCGCCGGCCCCGCCCCCCAGACTTCCGGTTCCGGCCCGAAGCTGGAAGCCAGGCAGCGGAGGAACGCTCGGCGGCGGCTGTGGCGGCTGTGGCGGCGGCGGCGGTGGCGGCGGCCGGGCGCAGCGCGCGTGCCGGGCCGGGAGCGCGAGGAGATTGTCGGGGAAGCGCGGCGGGCTCGGGGGTGGGAGGGCCGAGAGTGAGGGCGGGGCCGGAGGGATGGCGAGGAGGCGGGGCGGACGGAGGCTCGACGCCGCGAGGCCTCGGCGTCCGGCCTGCTCGGGCGAGGGAAGCCCTCGACAAAGGGGCGCGAGCGGCCTCGCGGTGTCCCCGAAGCTGGGGACGACTGGATGGCACCGGGCACGCACGCGTCCGGCTTCCCGATCGCGGGGGGCCTGAAGAGACAGGGCGGGAGTCCGGCAGGACGCGGACCCGGGCACTGCTCCCTGGGATCCCGCCCAGGGGCGACGCCTCGTCGGCTCCGAGCTTGCCGAGAGCCGGCTCGGCGGAGCCCGCGGATGGCAGCCGGTCCGCCGGGCGCGCGAGCTGCTGTCGGCGCTCCCAGCCCTCGCGCGGCGTGCCACCAATGAGGCTCGCACAGAAGCGTTTTGTCTTTTGAGCTAAAACAGAGAGAGAAAAAAAAAACTCCCGGAGGCAGGGCTGACCACCCGGTCTGGATACCTACGCCAATTATCGCCGTGTGCGATTTCACTCCCTTCCCACCCTGCCTTTCTGCACAAAGCATTGTGCTTGAAACTGTTCTGCACGTAATAGGTTCGTAAATATTCGCCACACGTTGAAGGGGGGGAGAAAAAAAAAACCTGGGGGTTTCGATCGACAGATCTGATAGACCAGTGTTTACGGTTTCAAATTTTAGCTCGTTTAGGGCCTATTTTTACCCCTTAATCCTTGTTGATTGCTTACAAGGTGCTGTCCTAGGCACGGAATGGGATCCAAACTATAAAAATAGGATCCCTACCTCAAGGAGCCCAAGCCCAGGGTATTTACTATATTTGAAGTTGGCTGCAGAACGTAAACGAAAGGCTATTAAAGGTACCAGCTGTGGTGAGCTCCGCGGAGCTTAGATATGTCCTTCCCCCCCCCTTTCTTTCCCATATTCTATCCCAGTACCCAGAAGCATCTAGTACATGATTAATAAATAATTAAACAAATTATTTTAAGGGGTGACTGCCTTTTTTCTTAAATACAGCGCCTTTGCATTTCATGCAGAAATGTTTGGTTTTTAAGTAAGAAACTAATCATGTGGCTAATGCACTTTTTGCTTATGATTTACTGATTCCCACATTTTTTTTTCATAAACCCAAGCCTTCTCACTGGCATTTGGAGTATTTTGCTCTTTTCTTTCTTTAAATGGCTATCTCTGCCTATTAAGTTCATCCTGTAACTATCTGCCCTTTTCTACAACTTGTCAGGGTTATTAATAATCACTGGAGCTCTTTAAGCTCTCTCCAAGATTTCCATTCTCACCTACTGGTACTCAGAATTTGATATGGTGCACAATGCTCTGTAGTTTTCCTGGCTGTGTCAGCTTATCAGAGGAATATATGGGAATTGAGAGTTGTCACTTGTGGTTGTGGACTGAAAGAATGCATTTTAATTTGAAACCACTGAACATTTCAGTTCATTCAGGAGTTTCATGGTGGTTGTACCCTAGATGGGGCCCCACTGTCTTATCTCTGCATCATTGCAATATTTGTGGAATTCCGAAAGCAGTGTAAGTGGAATAACTGGAATAACAAGTAATAGAATTGAAAATATATTCCTTATCTTACCACCCAGATTTGCTGGTGTAAGAATAGAGAACGTGAATATTGTTTCTCTGCGGTATTGGCAGAAAGCTAACAAGTCAAAGTCTCCACTGGAGAGTGTTTCTCCTAGCAGAGTTAATCTCGTGGAAGTTATTAACACCCAGGAACATTAGCGACCCTGTCCCTAAATCTGTTCACCCCACCCTGCGTGTTTTAAGAATTTAAAAGTCAAAAAAGAATGTGTGACTAACTCTCACTGGAGTTCCAAATTTAAAAAAAAAAGAAGTATCTGCAGCTAAACCTGCTAACCAGCTTTCCTCCCTTTTCTCTGGAATGGCCCTTGATTCACAAGCGCAACACCTTCGTAACAATGCAAACTATACAAACTGGGGAACTGAGGAAGGACAAAAGGAGAAATAAAGAGCTAAACAACTTGAGCTAGCACCACTCATTACTCCAACCCAAGACCTAGCCAATGCTGGAATGCCAAGCCAAGAACTTCAATTGAACCTCAAGTTATTCCCAGGTGGAAGAATCTTGCAAAGCCAGTTCCGTCTCCAGATTCAAGTCATGTGTGGGCTGGATGAGGAGACAGGTAAATAAATGACACAAACTGTTTCTGGACTAAAGAAAGATTATCTTTCTGTGCTGCAAACTCAAATAGTGGAAGGCAGGGTGGGCGTTTGGTATGGCAGTTAAGAAATGGCTTAGGATGGCCCTACTCATCAGAACACGCTCAGGGCTTGCACTCTGGAGTCCAACTTCCTGTAGACCTCAGGGGGCGGCAGCTGATGGCCCAGGGAATTGAGTTCTCAAGGAGCAAGATCTGTGCTGAATTCCAGGCTTCTGGCTTTGTCCTGGCTCAGCACTGGCTATTACAGGCTTGAGTCATGAAACAGCAGATAGGAGCGCTCTTGCTAACTGTCTGCCCATAACTTTTTTTAGGAAAATTTAAGCTCAGGCCTGGCAGCATGACTCAATGGCTAAATCATCACCTTGCACGAATTGGGATTCCCTATGAGTGCTGGTTCCTGTCTTGGCTGCTCCACTTCCCATCCAGCTCTCTGCCTGTGACCTGGGAAAGCAATAGAGAGTAGTCTTGGGACCTTGGGACCCAACACCCACGTGAGAAATCCAGAAGAAGCTCCTGGCTCCTGACTTTGGACCACTTCATCTGCACCCATTGCAGCCACTTAGGGTAAATCAGCAGATAAAAGATGTTTCTGTATCTCTCTCTAAATCTGTATTTCCAATAAAAAATAAATAATTCTTAAATGTCTTAACTTGCAGCTCAAAAAAAATTTTTTTAATTTACTTTTTAAGTCAGAAGTAGGCCTAGAAATGGGGCATATGATTGAACTTACCTTTGAAATGGGGTAGTGTGCCATACAATCTGAGGAAATCTGCCTTCGGATAATTTGCTTGCTTTGGTACACATCAACATCCCCATATAAGTAAAATATCAGATCTGGGCCTTCATCTAGAGGAAGAGACTGAGAAGATCATCTATATAAGGGACAGGTTTAAAAAAAAATAGAAACAAAGATTAAAAAGCGGATAGGTTTCACTTAGAACAACAATTTGAAAAATTTTCTTCTTCTCTCCCCTCGCCTTTTTAAAAAAAGATCTGTTTACTTGAAGGGCAGAGTTAGAGAGGGTAGGTGGGGGAAAAGAGAAATTTTCATTCTTCAAGTGGTTGAAGCAGACAGGGCAGGAGCCAGAAGCATCATCCAGAAGCAGCACCCACATGGGTGCATATGCCCAAGAACTTGGGCCTTCTTCCATTGCTTTCCCAGGCACAAAAGAGAAAACTGGACCAAAAGTAGAGCAGTTAAGCCTTGAACCACTGTCCATAGGGAACTCCAGCACTTCAGGCATCAGCTTAACCCGTGTGCTGCAATGCTGGCCCCACAAATTATTTCTACTACCTTCTAGCTGCCACAAAAATCTGTGTTCAGGAGCCATTGTGGTAACATAACAGGCTAATTCTCCGTCCCATATGGGCATCAACATGGCATCTCATGTAGGCCCCAATTCTAGACCACCTGCTCCAATTCTCAGCCAACTCCCTGCTTATTAACTGGGAAAGCAGCAGAAAATGACCCAAGTGCCTGGGAGGCTGCACTACATGGGAGACCTAGAAAGAAGCTCCTGGCTCTGAGCTTCAGCTCTGGATATTGCAGTTATTTGAGGAGTGAACCAGCAGATGGAAGCCTCTTTCTGTCTTTCTCTATAAAATTCTACCCTTTAAATAAATAATACATCTTTTAAAATAAAATTATATTAAGATAGCATAAGTCTTCCTGAAGTGGCATAAGTAATAAATTTATTGTGCCAGTACTTTAATACATATATGGGAAAAGATTTTCCATGTCAAGGAAGGCAGATAAAGATCTACATATCTTTTTACGAATATCCTCCTCTCCCAAAATGCACATGGTGGAAAGAAAACCCTACTTCCTAGCTTTTGCTGCTATTTATTCCTCTCCTGCTTACGTCCAGCCTTTGCACTGTGCTGTGCCAATGGTCACCAAAAGACACATGCTGAGAAGAATAAGGATGTGGGAGTGGATGAAGGGGAAAGCACTAGGGCAAGATATTTTAGAACAGGAGAAAGAAAAGAGATCAGAGAAGCTAGCATGATGTATCCAGCACTTTATGAAAGCTACACCAACTCAGCTAGTAATGTGAATCTCAACACCCAACTGGTTTCTCTGTAATATCTCAGAGGTAACTTTTTCTCCCAGTTACCATCCCCTTCAAAAATTAGATGAAAAAAAAAAAAATAGAATTCCCTCCCCAACCCCACTCTGCAATCCATGTTTATAATCATAAATGTTTAGTCTTCCTGAACAGACTCAAGTCCTCCCCAGACTGAATAGCACCTTCTCAACACTGCTGGCAGAACACCTACTTGGCCCTCAGTAGTTTGGAATTCTGTTGCCCATGACCTGCCCTCCAGCAGCTGGAAATGTGTATGAGGTGGGGAAGAGGAAGTGTTAACTAGAATTAATTATGCTTATGTTTTGTTTGCTTTTAGTAATTCTGCTAAATTGTACTTTCACTTTACCCAAGTCCCATAGATTGGAAGTTCACCATAGAGAATTTGAGAGGTGTTAGACTACAGGAACAGGTATGTAGCTGATTCGTTCGCAGAAACAATGCCTTTCTTCCATTTTGATAAATGTTCAAAATGTTAAGCAAAGCTTTTTGTTACAATCCTGAAACATTCGATAATAAAGATTAATCATTTTCATTACATTGTCCCTGTTTATTTATGGTATTTATTTGCCCAACAATTCTTAGGTACAGGATTTGGACTAGGGTTTTTTCCATTTTTTAATATTATTATTTTCCATGGTACAGTTTTATAGATATAGGAATTCCTCCCTCCCTTGCCCCTTTCTCCCTCTTCATCTTCTTCCTCCCTCCCCATTTTTGCCTTCCACCATTCCTCCCCCCCATATTATCACAGTACTATAGTTTTTTAATAACAGTCACAAGCTTAACATTCTACTATTTAAATTTTGGTTGTATAAGTGATGCATGAAATGGATATAGTCTCTGCCCCCATTGAATTCACAACACCTGATAACGTCAGGAACATGGTGGTAAACAAACAATTCGTAAATGAGAAGGGCTGTATATAAGAGAGATAAAGAGTAGTGGGATTGGAGAAATGGGAAGACCTATTTAGACAGAATGATTCAGGAAAGAATAACAAAGCAAGAAGCATTTAAACTGAAACCTGAAAGGTGGAAATGAGATAGCTTGGGAAAATACAGCGACAAATAAATCATATATACAAAAGCTGTGATATATTTTAAAAATTGAAAATGTTGGTGAGGATGTGGAGAAAGAACATTTATACACTGTTCGTGAACATGTAAATTAGCCACTGTGGAAAACTGTGCAGATATCTTAAAAAAACAAACAAACCTAGAAAAGACTTGTCATGTGATTCAGCAATCCCACTACTAGATATATACCTAGAAAACATGAATAAAATTAATCAAAGAGATGCCTGCATTATTGTGTGTGTGTTTTTTTTTTTTTTACAGCACTGGTTTCCACCATCATGTGCATGGATGAATAAGGAAAATGTGTTATGTGTATATATGTGTATATATGACACTATAGCAAGTGAAACAATCCAGAATTAAAAAGTCAAATACCACATGTTCTTCCTTATATGTGGGAGCTAAAATGAAAACAACCAAAAAGTAAGGAAAAAAAAGATGTCCATGTGTACCAATATCACTGCAAATATTGTTTTATGAAACTTTTTTTTATATCTTTGCCAAGCCAATAGTCAAGAATATTATACTAGTATAGTTTTAATGACATGTGATTATAATTTACCATGTATGGATGAAATGATTTTTGTAGTCATTGTCTGTATTCCCATTAAACTAGGTCTTTTTGCTTTTTACATGTTAATCTTTTTATGCAGTGAAGTATGAAGCATTTTACCGTAGTATAAATCTAACTTGTTACCTGAGAAGTTAAAAGAAAAAAAAAAAAAAAGAGGAGGCAGGGATGGGAAGGAGAAGGGGAATGTCATAGAATCCTTAGAATTGTATCTAATCTGTTAAATATTAATTAAAATAAAATATAAAAACTACCAAAATTTTAAAAAAGAAGTTGAAAGAAGACACAGGAGAGAGGAAAATAAACCATAGATCATGCAAGATCTTTTATACCAAAATAAGGAACTTGGATTTTATTCCAAGTGAAGCATCAAGTCATTGAAAGGCTTTTAAGTTAGGGAATTAGGTGGTCTGGTTTATATTTGAAAGATCACCTTGTGTTATAATAGAGATGGTTGCAACAAAGAGACAGATTGAAAGAGGGCTATAGTAAGTCAGTGTGACCTGATAGGGAAAGAAATGGGCATATTCACAACGTGCTCTTGAGGTGAAGTCCAAGGGTGTGGTGCTAGCATTGCAGCGCAGCGAGTAAACACACAGTCTGTGATGTTGACATACTGTATGTGCACTGGTTTGAGTCCCAGATGCTCCACTTCTAATCCAGACCCCTACTAACAGCCTGGGAAAAACAGCAGAAGATGGACCAAGAACTTGAGCCCCTGCATCCACATAGGAGGCTTTGATTCTGGCTTCAGCCTGGCCCAGTCCTAGGAAGATGGAATATAATTATTTGCTTTATGTCTATGCAAATCAAGCAATATTGGTACCTAGTTTAAGAAACAGACAAAAAAACTAGTGAGACTGTTTTTGTTTGGAATTTTGCCTTGACTGGTGCTGTTATATCTTGAATTCAAACAATTAGATTGTCACTCTTATGACAAATGATAGGTTCAACTTTCTACTTTTTTAAAGGAAATCATAAATTTGGAAAATATTAGAGAATGAAATAATCTATTCAACATTTCAAAAAAAGGTGGAAACATCATAAACTTAGGGTGTGAATGCCCAGTAAGATATTGAGCCAAACCAGAAATCTGGGGAGTCAGTAAAAGAAAAAAAAAATCACAGTACACTATGTAGTATTGTAAGTATGTTATTTTCTGTTTATAATCAAAGGAGAGTGGTGGTAATATTTCAAACTGAGGAAATCCAAGGCTCACAGTACACAGGACTTTAGAAGCTATCCCCTTGGAGCTCCTTCCCAGCACCCACAAGGGGGACCAGACACAGCCCTGGCACTGTCGAGCCATTCCTGTCCCCATCTGTCACATCACGCCACGTGAACTTTCTTCTGCTCAGCAGAGGATCCCACACTCACCGATGCCACGTACTTGTGATCAGATCCGTAACCATTTGTAAGTAAATGTAGCATATACCTCAAGGAATGAGTCCCTGTAACAGTTTTGGAAAACTTTATTATTTTGCATTTTTACTTCAAATATAAATTAAACACTGAAGATTACTGACAAAAGAAAGATATTTAACTGTAAAATTCAAACAAATGAGGCAGCAGCAGAACGGAAATGTGGGATTATAAATGGGTTTTTTTTCTTTCATTTTTGTTTTCCAAAAACTCACAATACACTATATTTGTAAAATGGGGTGGTACAATAGAAGGAAAGATCAAAAATATACTCGAAAGAAATCCGTCTAAATGGGCACAACGCTTAATGAGGAGGAGCTTCAGAGCACAAGATAATTGGGGACTTTTAAGAGGAAGGTGACTGTTCCTTTCCAGTTTATTTTTTAGCAGGAAGAAAAAGGAAACGGAAGCAGAAGGAGGTGTGTTTATAGACTTGAACACTGGAGCATAATGGTAGTCTTAGCTGAGCACTCTTAATTTCTCTGAAATATAAGGCAAAAGTGTTCATCTTAAAGTGAAAGGGGCATGATGAAAATGTGTAGGATAGTCCTGAAATCAGAGAGAGTTTGTAGTGGAATTTTAAAGTTGAGTGTCCAGTAGAAACATGTGTTTTTCTGCTCCTTGTGCTGTGTAGTTATTTTCTACAACACAAAGGCATTGCCCGGCACAAAAATCAGATGATTGCGTTGTTGTGTAGCTGACTTCATTAAGTTAGTGACTTTGAGAAAGACAGGAAAAAGGAAGTTATGGGAATTGTATCAGAGTTATTGGAAGCATGACTCATGGAGTTCGAGTTTGATAATAAGCAAACATGGTCTAGAAGAAACTACTAAAGGTAAAAAAAAAAAAAAAAGTTAATAAGAGCCATGGATTAAGAGACGGATATCGTTACTAGCACCCATTGCATGGGGGCAGATATTTAAGCCAGTGAGCTAAAAGGATCAGAGCCATGGCTGGAGAACAAAAATTAACCAGACTTTGAAGGGGATCTGTGCCAGGCGATGACAGTGATCGCTGATTTATCATGGTGGTGACGGAAGAAATGGTCAGTGGTGATGAGAAGGGCCAGGAATCAGGATATTGAACTATCCAGAGAGTTGAATAGGTCATTCGCAGTACAACGAAATAACCTGTAATGTGAAAGTGCCTAACACTGAGCTGGTAAATAAAAACAATGACTTCCCTACTGTGAAGATATTACTAGAAGGTTATCACTGATATTTCCCAATGTTGACCATAACAAGACAAATTATTTTCAGTGTTTTCTTATACATTCTTTCTAGGCGTTCAACACAATTTTGTGAGGCAGGTAGTTTGACAATGCTATTGCCATTTTGTAGAGAAGAAAAAAATTTTGACTTCCCGAGAAACTGCAAATATGCTAGGAGCATTTATAAGGAGACATACGGTAAAGATAGTCCATTTATTGTACCACATTTTAAATCAAACTCATGTTTGTGAGATAAATTTTGTGTCTTTTATTAAATATTGAAAAGCATTCATTTTAATGTTCTCTTCGAATGGCATCTTTCCTATGTATAAGTAAATTTTAAATTTCTCTGCATGTAAAAAAATTCAATCTTTATTTTCATTCAGAAGTATGTATTGTACAAAGTAAGAAAAGATGCCAGATAAAAGAATGATCTGAATATTTGCTCTTTTTATACAATGGAGACAGCATTTTCTGAGCCAGTATTGAGAAACAATTACTACAAAATTTTAAGATAATTATTATTTAAAAGACTATTTCTAAAGAATGATGAGTAAAGAAAGGAATAGAATAAATGTGAGCTTCACACATTAATGACAGAGAGTAGCATGTGTACATAGTATTTAATGCTCTTTGCATTTAAAAAAATGTTTTTAAAGATTTATTTTTTATTTTTATTACAAAGGCAGATATACAGAGAAGAGAGACAGAGAGGAAGATCTTCCGTCGGATTCACTCCCCAAGTGAGCACAACGGGCCAATACTATGCCGATCCGAAGCCAGGAGCCTCTTCCGGGTCTCCCCCACGGGTGCAGGTTCCCAAAGCTTTGGGCTGTCCTCGACTGCTTTCCCGGGCCACAGGCAGGGAGCTGGAAGGGAAGCGGGGCTGCCGGGATAGAACCGGCGCCCATATGGGATTCCGGAGGTGCAAGGCGAGGACCCTAACCACTGCGTCACCGCGCTGGGCCCGGGAGATTTTAAAACAAAAGCTAGGATAGGTGTTAGGATACGGTAGATAAAGACACCGCATCAGAGCAATGATCTGAGTCCTGGTTCCTCTGCTTCTGATCCAGCTTCCTAACACATGCTGAGACACAGCTTGCCTCCCTGCCATCCGCAGGCCAGCAGGTTGGAGCTCTGGGCTCCTGGCTTTGGCCTAGGAGCCTTGAATTTTGTGACCATTAGTAAGCGGACCAATAGATAAATCAATCTCTCTTTCTTTCTTCCCTTTGTCCTCAGTCTCTTGCTCTGTATTTCAAGTAGATGAAAATAAACTTTTTTTTTTTAAAGCTAATGGGGGAAGAAAGGTGTTTTTCCTACATATTTTTTATTCTTGTTTCTGTTTTCTCAGGCTTAACTATACTGGATTTTCCCACCTGTTTAAGCATGCAAATTTTAAAAAAAGCCACTTAACTACACTTTGTTGTTCTCCATTTTAACTTAGATTTAAGAATTTTAATCAAAGAAGTACTAAGGCTTTAGGGAAAAAATGAATTGTTGAAATGTTTATGGTAAATTTAAGTGGTCATAATATATTTTATTTCTTTATATTCAAATTCAGCTAATATCAGCTGCTCTTACAAATAAATGATAAATTCATCCTATTTTTCAGGTAAGCAAATACAACAATTAAGTGGATTGCCCAAGGTGCACAAATTGAATCGGCAGCACAAGTGGGACTCTACCTTCAAGCTACTGACTCAAACCTCAGTCCAATGATCCATGCTGTTGCTTAAGTAGTAAGTGTATCAATTGTCCCTTCAAGCAGGGAACAGAGCTTGAAATGGAGCATGTCTCATTTGGAGACCCTTGCAACACAGTAAAGAGACCTACTTCTTCTACTTAGTTAGAAACACATGCAAAGCTGTCAAACTTGTCTTTCTGATAACAGGAAACCCGTTACACATTCAAAGAAGTGACTCAAAAATGTATGTCACAAAAAGGCACCAAAATCTATAGTTGTAAACTCAGGAAGATGCTTTGATTTTGGTTTTCAATACTGGCAATAGATCTGGGATATAATCAGCAGTGAATTTGCTCAACCAGATGAGTAATGAGAGACTTTAGCAATCCACGTGTTCTTAGATATTTGGAATAATAAGAGGACAATTGTAATTGTATAAATTTGAGTTAATACTTGACCAAAATGTTTTCCTGCCTCTGTTATTGCATGTTCATCCAGGCGTGCGCACACACACACACACACACACACATTTTAACTCTTCTCTCATGAACTCACCTAAATTATTTAAATTACCTAATCATCTCTCAAAGAACCCACCTCCAAACAATATCACACCAACTATTACAGTTTCAACATCTGAATTTGGGGGGCACAGAAACATTCATTCACAATAGAGAGTACATTATGTTAAGGTGTTGTAAATTTCCTATATGTATCCAAGAAGTGGTGAATGTGCTAATGTAAGGTTTTCCTTGATCTTTCTGTGCTGAACAAGCAGTCGTAGATCGGGGAAGCAGCTTCCCAAACTCAGGACATGGCAACTTAATAATACAAAGAAACATGTTGGAATCTATTAATCAAGGCAACCAATAAAATAAAAATACAGAACTCACAATCCAATAGATGAGACAAGTGAAATAATAAGTATTTGACCCAATAGAAAGAAAGAGACACAAACAGCAACAACAACAAAGACAGATGGCAAGACAGGAAGCATAGCATGCTGTTAAATTTGAATCCAAGCAGATCAATAATTACATTACATTTGTTGAGTTAGTACTCCAATTAAATAACAAGAATGACCAGCGTGAATGAGGAAAACAATGCCCAACCATATGTCATAAGACATGCACTTGAAGTGTGATGACTCTTGGTCGTTGAAAGTAGTATGAAAAATCGGGCCAGTGCTGTAGAGTAGCAAGTTAAGTTTCCATCTGTGCCTGAACATACCATACAGTTGCCAATTCGAGTCCTATCTGCTCTGACTGCAATCCAATTTCCTGGTAATGTACCTGATAAAGCTGTAGAGAATGTTTCAAGTCGTTGGGCCCCCTGCACTTACATGGTAGACCCAGAAGAAGCCCCTACTTCCTGGTTTTGAATTGGCCCAGCTTGGGCCACTGTAGCTATTTTGAGAGCAAACCAGCAGGTGAAAGATTACTGTCTTTCTCTCTTTCCTTTTGTAGCTCTACTGTCAAATAAACCTAAAAAAAAAAAAAAAAAAAAAGATCATAACCAATATCAAATGGAATAGCTTTATTTAATGGTAAGAGATGTTACTAGAGGGGCCCAGTGTGGTGGCGCAGTGGTTAAGGTCCTTGCCTTGCACGCCCGGGATCCCATATGGGCGCCAGTTCTAATCCCGGCTGCCCCACTTCCCATCCAGCTCCCTGCCTGTGGCCTGCATCGACCGTTGTGCTCACTTGGGGAGTGAATCATCGGACGGAAGATCTTACTCTCTGTCTCTCCTCTCTGTATATCCACCTTTCCAATAAAAATAAATCTTAAAAAAAAAGAGATGTTACTAGAGAAAAATCATTGTATTTCATAAAGGATCAATAAGATTTTAAACTTAAATGTAAAGGTACTTAATAATGTAGCATGAAAACATAAAGAAAGATATTAAGGAAACAAAGGAATACACAGCCTAAGCGCCATAGTGGGATACTATTTTAACACTTATTCCCATAATTTATGGTAAAGAACACTATAGCTAACAGCAAGAGAACATGAACATTCTTCAAATTCGCATGGAACATTACCCCAGTTATGGAACATTAACCCAAATCAACCACATTCTGGACCATAAAACAAGTATCAATAAATCCATATTCCTATGATCAGAAAGGAATTAAGGTAAAGTTAACTGAACAATAAACGAAAAAATCTCTAGTGTTAGGAAATTATCCATAAACTTAGATGGTCCTAATCATGGTAGAAATTTGAATAGGAGTTCCAAGTCATTTTGAATTCTATGATAGCAAGAAATGTGAAAAATTTAAGCTAGTGTTTACAATTCACTCACACAGCGGAAAATGTATGATAATACGTGAAGTTAGCATATACTGTTGACAGTCAATACAGTTTTCATATCAAGATTCCATGAAAGAAAAACCAAGAGATTAAATTTAAGGAAAATAGAGGAAATTAAAAGATAGGGGAAAAAGTCAGAATCAGTGAAATTCAGTATACAATAGAAAAAATTTTAAAACTTTCTTTTCTTAATTGATCAATAAAATCGACACTATCCTAGCCAATTTGGTGAAGAAAACAATCAACATTATCAATAAAGGTAAAACGTGACAATGGTCACCTAGAGAATTTTAAGGTTTGAACACTTCTCTTTTCATTTCAGTTCATAAGATTAGTTAATCCTTGATAAAAAATCTGACAGACATGCCAAGAAAAGAATATTAAACCCATAAACCACCAGAGTGTAGTAAACCAACCCCAGTGGCTTTTAGTTTTAGACTAAGAAAGAACAATAATTTTTACTATCAATGCTGTTATTCAACTTATGCTAGCTGCATTTTTAAGTTTCCTAATAAAGATTAGAGAAGAAGAAATAAAACTACTCTTATTCAGACATCCTAACTGTAACACATCAAGAATTTGAAAAAATACTCAAATTGCTGGAGTTGAAAAAAAGTAAGTTTAGCAAAGTCCATGGATTAAAAAGCAATTTTTAATTTAATTTATTTTTAAAATATGTATCTTCTTATTGGAAAGGCAGATTTACACAGAGAAGGAGAGACAAAGATCTTCCATCTGCTATTTCACTTTACAACTCTTACAGAATTTGTTTACCAGTCCTAACAGGTTTTTTTAATGTAATCTCCAGGATTTTTTTTTTCATTTAAGATTAATTGATTTTTATTGGAAAGTTAGATATACAGAGAGGAGGAGAGACAGAGAGGAAGATCTTCTATCCAGCCCTGTCCTCCCCATCCCCTCAAGTGCTGCACATTGGAGCACCTGCAACTACTGTTCGAATGAGCACTTAGAACAGCTGCTATTTGCTTTCAAATTGTTTATGCTAGTATATTAAAACACAGTTTATTTTTTATGTTGACTATATCTTATACTCAAACTCATTTTTTGTATTAGTATTGAGAAATTGTGTGTTGGGGGAGGTGCAAAACCTCACATTCTTTGTGATTTTCTGTATGAGAACAGGCTACTTGCAGCCAAAAATTCTTCTTCTTTCCCTATAATCCTTTTGTATTCTAACATTTTTTTCTTGCCCAGGCGCTTTGATTAGACTCTCCAACAAATGTGAAAAAAATTGGGAGGAAAGAGAAGTTTACCTTACTCCTGATACCGGTGAGGAAACAGTCTTTCACAATTTTCACACACCCTTTATCAGGTGGAGGAAGTTTCATTCTCTGCCGGTCCTTTAGAGTATTTTTTTCATGAAGGAATATTGAATTTTCTCAATGCTCTTCTAGCATTTAAAAAATAATAGTGGTTTTTGTCCTTTATTCTATTAATTTGATATATTGTATTATTTGATTTTGTTTCTTTTTAAAAAACTTGCTTTTTATGTATTCCTATATGAAGATGCCTAGCATCACCACTGGCATCACATTGATACCTTTGTTATATGTTTGTTAACTTCACGTGAATGAAAGTTCACTAATTTTTTTCCTTTTCTCCCCGTGGTGGTCTGTACTCAAGGGGATGCATTATGGAAATGTAGCAAAACTTAATATATTCATAGGTGGAAACAGAAGTAAGTTCTCATGCATGCACTATAAGGATGGACTCAAAATGAAATGACTGATAATCTCCTACATTGTTGGGAGTCGCCTCAGTGACAGCATGATGGACTTGTGAAAATTCACGAAAGAGACCCATTGTAAGACTGGAGGGGAGGAAACAGGGGAGGGGAGAAAATCTAAGGAGGGGGAAGGGTGACCCCAGTGCCTATTAAATTGTATCATAAAACATTAAAAAAAAAAGCAGGTCTGGTAATACAGCCAAACCTACAAAAGAGAAATAAATTTCTGGCTTGAAATAAGTTTCATCTCCATGTAGGAAGACATATTCTATGATCATTTGGATCACATTTAGAATCATCAATCAGTTCTAGCTCTGCAAATAACTAAAAATGTTGGAGTTTGGTAATTTTCTTCTGTTAGCACTTTTGTAATTTACTGGCTAATAAAATGTGTAACTTAAAAAAAATTTTGCTTATTATATTTATGTGAAATACAGACAGAAAAAAAGAGATCTCCCATCCCCAAAAGGCCACATTGGCTGAGGTGGGTGAGACCAAAGCATGGAGCCTGGAATCTGCAACATAGCTGGCAGAGGTCTCAGCACTGGGCCATTGTTTTCAGGCACGATAGTAGTAGGGAACTGGATCAGAAGTAGAGCAACTGAGACAAGGATCAACATGCCAACATCCAGGTGGCAGCTTAATGTGCTGTACCATAATGCTAGTGATGCACTGATTTTTTTGAGTGTCAATCAGGGATAAACCTGATTTGGTTATGGTATGTAATCATGTTTATATGTTACAGAATTTGATTTACTAATTTTTTGAGGATTTTTGCATCTATGTTTTACAATAGTATTAACCTGTGGTTTGGTGTCAGATTAGTACTGGCCTTGTAGAATGATTTCATAAGTTTTGAATTTTCAGAAGAGCTTGTGTGAAACTGGTATTAATTCTTAGTCGGCATCATAGATTTCACTAGTGAGACATATAAATCTGAATTGGTGGGAAGTTCGTAACTCCGAATTCAGTCTTTTGTTACAGGCCTATTGGCACTTTCTGTTTCATTTTGAATCAGAGTCAGTAATTTGTCTTTCTAGCAATTTGTCCACTTTCTCTTCTGTATTTAATATGATGGCATACAATGATCCAAACATTGGTATAACTGTTTTTATTTTTGTAAAATGTTAGTTATGGGTTATTTCCTGCTCCTCTGATTTTAGTAATTTGAATCTTACAGGTTTGTTTCATTTTGTTTTCTGGCAAAAGGATCACTGATTTTGTTGAGATTTTTAGAGAGCCAGCTTCTGATTTTGCGTTGTCTTTGTTTTTCTGTTTTGTTTCAGTTATTTCCCCTCCAATGTCTTTGATTTTCTTTCTGCTCACTTCAGATTTAATTTTCTTTTTTTCTTCTAATTTCCTAAAGTAGAAAGTTAGATTGCTGGTATAATATCATCATTCTTCTTTTCAAAGATATACTAACTTGCAGTTGTAAGTTTCTTTCTGAATACTGCTTTTATTACATGGTATAAGTTGTTTATGAATTTCCAAATTTTCCTTCAGTCTTCATTGCTCCTTTCAATTTGTGTGGCTGAAAGAGAGTATTTGTCTGATTTTAATCACTTACAATATATTAAGTCTTGTTCTCTGGACAACACAGTTTAGGAAGAAAACTTACTCTGTATGTGCTCGAGAAGAATGGGAATTGCACAGTTTTGGGTGAAATGCTCTATATTCACCTGTGAGGTCTAACTTGACCTACCCTATTCTGGTTCTTTGTTTCCTTGTTAGTTTTCTCTTTTTGTTATATCTGTTATTTATTATGGGCTATTGATATTTACAACTACTATTTTTGAACTATTTATTTCAATCCTTTATGCTTTTATTTCATGTATTTTGGAACTCTAAATGTCTGGCTATTCTGATGGATTTATCCATTTAATGTTATGAAATGCCCTTCTTTGCTTTGAGTAGTCATTTTTGAGTGAAAGTATGTACAAATACAATGTTTGTGCACCTATCTAGATACCATTTGGTTGCCAGTCCTCAAGTTATAGTAACCCAAGATACTTCTACCAATCTTTTATTTTTAACCTCTTTGTTATTGAGGTTATATAAATTTCCTATGTACAACATTTCATTGATCATATTTGCTAAAATTCGTTTTGTTAACTATTGTTCCTTGATAGAAACACTTTATCGATTCACACTTAATGGCATCTGATAAAGTATGATTTGCATCTGCCATGTTTTGCTCTCTGCATGTCTCATGATTTTGTTCCTCCATCATACCTGCTTGTATATTGTATGTATTCTAGTATACAATTTAGATTTGCTTATTCTTTCCTATGTCGTATTATTTTAAATTATGTTCACAGTGGTTACCTTGGAGATTGCAACTAAAAGGTTAACTTGAAATAAGCTGGTTCAGGTTAATTCTAACTTAATTTCAATTACATGCAAAAATCTTTGCTCTAATATAGCTACTTCCATCTTCCCTCTTTTATGGTATGGTTACTACACAAACTAGTTTTATACATTAACTTATATCAACACAGTTTTATGATTATTGTTTTATGCAGATAGCTTTTGAATCATAGAGGGAAAATATTAAAAAAAATCAATTTTCACTGTCTCATGACAGATTATCTAAGTTTGATTCTTTTTTTTTTTTTTAAAGATTTATTTATTTTTATTACAAAGTCAAATATACAGAGAGGAGGAGAGACAGAGGAAGATTTTCCGTCCGGTGATTCACTCCTCAAGTGACCGCAATGGCCGGTGCTGAACCGATCCGAACCCAAGATCCGGGTACTTCATTCCAGGTCTCCCACACGGGTGCAGGGTCCCAAAGCTTTGGACCATCCTCAACTGCTTTCCCGGGCCACAAGCAGGGAGCTGGATGGGAAGCGGGGCTGCCGGGATTAGAACCGGCGCCCATATGGGACCCTGGGCGTTCAAGGCAAGGACTTTAGCCACTAGATCACGCTGCCGCCGCCGGGCCCCTAAGTTTGATTCTATATTCATTATACTTTGGGATTAATTTGGTAGATCTATAGATTATCTATTTTTTCAAATTAACAAGTATTTTACCAAGTTCTTTTTTTTTCAGATAATTTTTGAGTACCTTTCTTTTCTTTCTGAGCTTTCATTTTGCATATGTTCATTCTCTTGATGGTGTGTCATCGGTCTCTGAGATTCTGCTTATCTGACTTCACTTTTGTCAGAATGAAACAATTTCAGTTAAGCATTCTGCAAGTTTGCCTAATCTTTTGCCAACTCGGATCTATATGTTGTGCTTCTTGGGTGAATTTTTCATTTCACTTACATTTTCAAACTATGAATTTTCTTTTTTAAAAAGGAATTATTTATTTTTATTGAAATGGCAGATTTGCAGAGAGAAAAAAGTCTTCCATCCACAGATTCGCTCCCCAGGTGGCAGCAATCAGCAGAGCTGGATCTTTTGGGTTTCCCACACGGGTGCAGGGTCCCAAGCTCTAGGTTATCCTCCACTGCTTTCCCAGACCATAAGTAAGGAGCTGGATGGGAACTGGAAGAGCTGGGCCAGGAATTGGCACCATATGGGATGCTGGTGCATGCAGGTAGAGGATTAGTCTGTTGAGCCATCATGCCAACCTTATGAATTTTTAATACAGTTCTTAAAAAAATACCTTTTACCTTGTGGACATTCTCCATCTGCTGAGCTGGCTTTCTCATCCTTTCTTTTAATTCCTTAGTAACGATTTTCTTTAATTTTTTTTTAGGAGCTTGTTTATGGTCTCTGTGTACCAACCTCCACATCTGGGATCCTGCAGGGGAAGTTTTTGTTAACTACTGGCTCACACTTTCACTTCACTCAACCCCCATTCCACTGTTGGGCTATATTTCCCATGTTTTATAAGTTTCCATTGTTGTTGGAAATTTTCGTATAACATTCTGTGGCAATTTCAGAAATCAGAAAATCGGAATTTCTTCCTGCAGGGTTTAATATTGTTGTTAGTCTTTTTTTTTTCTTTTTTGTATTGTAACTTTTTTTTGTTCCAGTTTTCTGACATTTCTATTTTTAATTCCATGTGACCCCTAAAATCTCTGGTTGTAATAGTGCCCAGCTAATGATTGCTGAAAGATTTCCTTAAATGCCTTGAAACTGTAAATTTCCCAGGTTTTGCCCCAGAGGCTGTGTTTGTGTTGTTGTTTGGGCATGTTTTCAGTGCTCTGGCATTTTATTACCCTGCCTTAACCTTCACTTCCTGCTAGCACAGTGCCTCAAGTTGTGCTAGAGGTGAAAGAATAGAGCATTCCAGCTCCCAGAAGGAATGTGTTGGAGCTTTTCCAGGTATAAGGTGCACCTCTCTCTCCGTCTCTAGATTTTTTTTTTATGTTGTTTTGGCCTATCTCTGAATTGTCTCAAAGGCTATTCAGCCTTATACAGGTAGGATGTTAAGCAATTGCTACCGGGTGCTTTTAACAAACGCCCTGGGTATAGAGCTCTCCTGACTCGGTGAATGGTAAGTCAGTGAAGGTGAACAGTTTTGTGAGTGGAGCTTTGTCCCTGAGTTGTCAGATAGAGCATTAGTGACAACTCACTGAGCAGTTCTGGGGAACTCCAAGTGTGTCCTGCTCTACTCCAGTGCTTGCTTGTTTCTTGGGTGTTTCTCACACACCGTGGTGCCTGCAAGGCTGTTGATTTCATGCCTAACACGTCATTGGATCGAAATAGGGCAAATGAAAGTGTTGTAAAGTTCACTGTGCTTACTAAAACTGAGATGTTATTTAATTAGTGTTGTTGACATTGCTACAAATCTGGTTTAATTCCAGACTTTTGAAAAAGTTAACTTTGACCATTTTTCCTAGTTTTCCTACTGCTTTTCTGCAGTAAAGATTTTCAGAAATCTTTAGTCTGCAACCCAGAAATGCTATTTTGATATTTTCTTAAGGTGAAATAATAGTCGGTAAACAACAAAAATAATAAACAATTGCTTTCTGCAACACCATTGATGAATTTAGGAAAATATATCAAGCCACAGAAGCCAATGACAAAATAATAGACTATGTGATTTCATTTATGTGAACTTCCTAAATAGTAGTCGGAAGAGAATGCTAACTGGGGTGGGGCATGACAGAATGTTCTACGATGTGGGTAATTCTCCATATTGACCTGAATGGCTTTTACAGGTATATTGGCACATTAAAATTGCTTGAGCAATATATACACTTTGTCGACTTTACTATGTCAATATGTAGTATCATACAAAACTTCAAAATCAAATAAAAATACATGGTCACCTTTAAGGCCTGTCTTTCATTCTTGGATTTGTTCTATGGCAAATCTTTTGGGCAATGAGCAAAATATATATATTTTAAGATCTGTTTCGTTTTTGAAGGAGAGACAGAGAGAAAGATCTCATGTTGGCTCACTTCCAAAATACCCATGATGGTCAGAGCTGAGCTGGTCCAATGCCAGGAGCTGGAACCTTCTGGGTTTCCCACATGGATGCAGGGTTTCAAGGCTTTGGGCCATCCTCTACTGCTTTCCTGGGTTATAAGCAGGAGCGGGATGGAAGTGGAGCAGCTGGGACACGAACTGACACCCATATGGGAAGCTAGCACTTGGAGATGGAGGTTAAGCCGCAGCATCGGTCCCACGATCTCGTATTTTGTAAGAGGTTCATGTGTGCCACTGAAGCATAAGAATGTTTTGTTTCTAATAGTAGTATTACTAATAGGAAAAACTTACACATGTACAGTGGTATATAGTTTTTAAACTATTATAATATTATCATACCATCTGTACAATTCTTGAAGTTGGATTTTAAATGTTGCATTTTGCAAATGGGGGTGTCATATGTACAGTTACCGAATCTGTGAGAATTAGAGTCAGGATTTTCTTAGAGTCATGCTTTCCTACCATACCTCACTTTATGTCAGTATATTCAGAATGTTGCTAGTCACTAACATCAAAATTAAACGTATAAAGTTTCTCAATTCTCTACCAATCACTTCTTTTTATTCAAATGATTTGTTTCTTTGAAAGGTAGGACTATAGAGAGAAAAGTTATATGTATATATACATATATATAAAAAGTTATATATATATATATATATATATATAGAGAGAGAGAGAGAGAGAGAGAGAGAGAGAATCTTACACTCACTGGTTCATTCAAAAAATGGCTGCAATGGCCAGGGCTGGACCAGGGTTGAAACCAGAAACTTGGAACTCAATCCTGATATGGTACGTAGGTGCAGGGTCCCAAATATTTGATTCATCTTTTATTACTATCCCAGGACATAAGCAGAGAGCTGGATCAGAACTGTAGCATCAGGGACTTGAACCAGTGTTTACATGGAATGTCGATCTCACAGGCAGTAGCTTAACTTGCTGCTCCACAACACTGGCTCCATTTCAACTAATTCTTAGATAATATTAATCCTTGATTCTAAAGACTCTCTCAATATTCTAGGAATAGAAAGAATCTTAAACTACTTTAAATCCCCATTGGAAATAGAAAAATTATTTATCATTATTTATACACATCATTTTCCCCCTAAGTTTGTTTATTTGAAAGGCAGAACAGTACACACACACACACACACACATGCACGAGACAAAGAGAGAGAATGTGAGAGTTTCAATTCCCTGGTTTAGTTGTCAACTACCCACAACAATACATGGATGAGTCAGGCTTAAGCCAGGAGCCAGGAACTTCATCACACTACATCCAAATCTCCAATGTGGATGTCAAGGATGTATTTGAGCCATCGTCTGCTGTTTCCCAGGATGTACTTCATTAAGAAGCTGAATAAGAAATGGAGATGATCCTGTATCCTAGGCCACTGTGGTAGGAGATGCAGGTTTCACAAATGGGGGCCTAACTCACTGGGAGACAATGCTTACCTCTCACATACCTTTCTATGACATCTTGCAATGATCATTCATTACAATGTCACACATGTTTTATGATACAGAAGTCATTCCATGACTATACTAGGTATTTCTGCAGTTCACTCTTTCCCTGTTTTCTACTCAGATGCAGACTGGCTGATCATAAATCTGTGATTCCTTTCTAGATATTTAGAGAATATTAGAACCTGCCCTTACTTTAGTGATATATTTCCTATCTTGTCATTTCATTGATTCTGAACTGCCTTTGAAAAACAGCACTATGATTAAGACCTAATCAATGGTTAATATAAAGGCTTTCTTATTGTTTTGTTTCTGGCATATCATGACCATTCTTTCATGTTTATTTATATTTCTAACTTCTATTTCTTTTCTTTAAGAGATTTACTCTGCATTTGTGAAAATGAACTTGAAAATGATGCTTCTTTTTAAAAACTGTTTATTGATCTGTTTATTTGAAAGAGTTACAGGAAACAAGAGAGACAGAGAAAAAATATTCCTTCCATCCATCCATCCATCCATCCATCCAGCCATCCAGCCATCCAGCCATCATGTGGCTTCACTCCCGAGATGGCTGCAATGAACAGGGCTAGGGCAGACTGAAGCCAGGAGCCAGAAGCTTCCTCCAGGTTTTCCACATTGGTGTCTGGAGTCTAAGCACTTAGACCAACCTCTGCTGCTTCTTTCAGGTCATTAGCAGGGAGCTGGATCAGAAGTGGAGCAGCTGGAACGCCAACTGTTGCCTATTTGGATTGACCATATGGCTTAACTTAATATGCTACAACATCCATTTCTAAAGTAGTAAGCATGTGGATAGTGTTCCATCTTTGCTAGACAATAAGAATATTCTCAATTACAAATGATGAAATTCCATTTGGGGATAATAAATACAGCAGGACTCACGAACCGATTATGTCTTTGTGGACTACTACTAGAAAGCCTCCATTTCTTTCCAGGCAAGTAAAGTGTAATGCACGGATGAGAAAGTGCTGTTGATAAAGAGAATAAGGGGCCTGGGAAACGTATTTACAAGTTTGCAACAAAATTCTAAATAACTGACAAAACACTGCTTTAACAGAAAGGAATTCTAGCTGGCTTGTTGCTGCCTTTCATCTGGAGTGAAAACAGTAAGCTTCCTGATCACTTCCACATTCCAGAGGAATGAGATTGTTCCTCCAAACAGCACTGACACCCTCTGCCCTCTCTCAACACACCTTTCCCACTCTAGTCGCGAAAACGCAGTACCCAACGCCTCCTCAATCCCACCAGCGAGAACACTTTTCTCTCTGGCAGTTTCAGCAACACACCTGGCTCCGAGAGCTGAGTTGTTGTGGTGTCTTGCTTCATTGGGCACACGCAGCCTGAACACAGCAAACCATGTCACCCGAGCTAGTCTGTCTTTTCCTTGGTGCTCTCTCCTTCAATCCAAATCCTTGGAGTTATTCTTTTCTTTCTGTTTAACTCTGCTTCCATTTGCAAGCCAGAGGCAGACAAAACTTTTTAACAAAGATTGTGTCTTTGAAGATTCAGAGCCCTTTTCTGGTTAGATAAACTGCAGGTCAAAATTGCAGGCTTTGTAGCCCTCTGAGTTTTCAGGCTGTCTGGATCATTGGGATGGAATCCACAGAAGTTGCATGAAGTCTCTTCTTCCGTCTGTTTTGAATAAGTGAGGACAAGCAGAGCTCTCCTGAGCTCAGCACTTGGAGATTAAAGCCCTTCCTGCATGAATGTGTTCCCTTCTTCTCTCATGTTGTTTACCAGCTGGACCTTCAAACTCTGCTTCCCCATGTGACCTTTTGTAATTCCACACTGTGTTCTTCCCTTCCCACCTCTAAACACAATCACCAACAACCAATCTGAATGGCTCTCAGGGAACATTTGTCATCTTGCTATTAACATCTTTAGTTTTTCCACTACATTATCAAATACTACATTATATCTCAGCCATAGTTTAATCCATGTCTCTTGGAGGATAGTTAATAAAATGCTCACAGCCAAAGAGACTGAGTTATCTACTTTAAGGGAAACTTTAAACATATACAAAAGGAGGGAACTGTTGAATTAAACCCTCCAGGCATATAGCACCTAGCTGCTACAATTATCATAGCTAGTTTGTGTTTACTTTTAAAAAGAAAGACTTTGGGTCAATCTATTGTATTAACAGTGTTTTCTTAAGAATTATTATCCCCCAAGAGCCGTCTGCTTTTTATTTCTCAATCAAGTCTTGAAACCAAACTAAAATACCAAGCAAAAATATTGGTGACAGAGGGGAAAAAATAAAATCAAATTGAACAGAGGGTTTTTTAATCCCTGGGGTAGCTCTTTCGTATTACCTTGACTACATAAGGCAAGTTACAACACAAAGTGTGTTATAAATTCTCATCTGAAACAATGGCTGAAGGGAATTCTGGATGATGAGAGTTTACTTTCCTTTCATCACACTGCTGTTGTCATAGTTACCCTGCACTGTGTCCCTCAGTGAAATCTCTGGACAGAGATTGGTTCAGTTTCAATCTAAGCAGGTGAAGGTCTAGGGATGGCTATTGAGCATGAAATATTAGCAGCCAAAGCAACTGCAAGATGAGGGAAGAGGCTTTCAAAGAGCCACAGCTGTACAGTCTGACCCATCCCACTGTTCAGTAGTAGGACAATGTGGCCAAGTTGCCTTAGAAGTGTCAGGAGCCAGGGCTGGGCTTGTGAAGAGGACTCTACAGTACTTGGTTGAAAGTTGCAATGGGAAGGTTCTCGTCATAGTTTTACTGATGTTTTGATGAAAGCATTTATAGCACATTACCAGTCTTAGAGGGAGCCAAATTAGGTAGTGTGTTAATATCTTAGAGAGAGCAGAAATGACCTTGATAAGTTGGAAAATGTTAGTCTCAAGCCATGGTGACAAGCAGAAGGTCCAACTTAAGTGCCAAAGAAACCGCATCTATTATTTGAGGTGTAATACCTCCACTACCTTTTTCATTTGACAGATTGTACTCTCTACATGTCAGTCTTGGCCAAGAAGCCTTTACATTTTATGTGCAAATGGGAGGAATTTGCAACAGTAATGGCAAATTCAAAAAAAGTCGAGTGAATTCCAGAGCTCTAAATAATATTAAAATATATGAAAAATCACTATGAGTGATTTAAAAAAATGCATTTAAGATTTTAAATAGAAATATTTAAGAGCAAATTATGTTTGAGCATCCTTTCCTTTGTTTCATGTGAAATAATAAAAATAAGCAGAAAATTTGCTTAAGGAAGATTTGCCCCTGTGGGTGGGGGAGGTCCAGTCACTGTAGCCAGCACCTCCGGTCTTCCGGGGCATGCATCAGCATAGGAAGCTGCAATTGAGAGTGGAGTCCTGTGGGTGTCCCAAATCGCAGATTAACTGGTAGGCTAAATGCTGGCCTTACTGGCATATCTTTTTAATAGAAGTCTTCTCTCAATGAACAAGATTTTTTTTTTTAAATGAACTGTTGCCTCACCCTAACAGCAAATGACTTGCTTCTGATGAAGACTGCAAGGGCACAGCTTCTCTGCTTCCCCTCAGTTTCCCATCTCCTTTCCTTGAAATGCCATACACTCATGTTATTAAAAAGTCAAAGGCCATGGTGAAAATTTCGTTTTATCCAGTTCCCCATTTACTTCACTCATATATCTACTGATATATAAAGCCATATTCACTGTTAATATTTTCAGAAAATATGAATATAAAATTTTATTCCCACCCACAACAAGTAATATACAATATACAGTATTTTATACATTGTGGATTTGTTGTTTTGTTTTCCTTTAAGAAATGCTCATACATGTTGGTGATCAAAACTAGCTTTTGTACATGTTTTTGAAAAACAGTTTTTAACCATTCTCCTCTAAGCACTTAGCTATTTCCAGTTTTCAAATTTGAAACAATATTGGTGTGGATAGCATAGTATCATCTTACTTGCAGACAAAATATATCTATCTTATGAATTCCAGAAGGGCAATGCAGTTTTGGTTTTGACAAATGCATTAAGCTTGACTGCATTTCAACTCTCCCTAATAGAGGAGAAGGCCTGTTTTCTACAGGTAGTAAAATATGTTAGCAGGCTCCTAGATGAGGATGCTATAAGTATATAATTTTTAAGATATAAATTTTCAAAGTGGATTTGATAATATACCTATGTTTATAAGCCATTTCTGTTTTCTTTTCATTACTTGAAAGCGTATTTTGCCCATTTTAAAATTATGTGATTGATCTTTTTATGGGTTTCTGGCAGTAGCTCATGTTTCAGGGACATTAGAAATTACCCATGATTAGAGTTTCTCAATTTGTCATTTGCCTTTCACATTTTTATACACATTTATGTTGTTAAATTTATTATTTCTTTTTACATTATGGATGCTAAATATTTAGTTATGTAATGCCTTTTCCATGACAATGTTTTCAAGGAATTCTTTTATAGCGAATACTTACATGGTCTCAGCATTCCATAGATAAATTTTGATTCATTTGAAATTCATTTGAAATTACTGGCGTATGCCCCAGACAGCATCCATTAGGATTCTTCCTGCCGGGTATTGTAATTACATGAGGAGGCTTCAAACAGTTCATGGGAAAATGGTATTAATACACATTTTCCACAAACCTTTTGAAGCTCCTCATCTACCTGAAGAACTCAAGAAACTTGACTGAATAAAAACAGGACAAAACAAAACAAAAGCATGTCTCACACAGTGGTGAGGCAAAAGTGGATAAGTGAAAGTCAAATAATAAGCAGCATAACCCTGTGGTGGAAGGAAGCAGCCATGTGATTGCATTGTTTCCTTTGCTAGAAGGAAGTAGTCATGTGACAGCAAAGAAAGGCATTGTTTCCTTCCAATAGACTAGGTATCCTTTATTGAATTGTTTATCTCTTCCCCAGTGATTTAAAATGCTGTCTTTACCCCTTATTGTATTTTAGTATTTATCATTTGTATATATGTAGTAGTTATTGTTGTGATTCAGTATTTAGTATTGTAATTCTTGTTGAACTTTCTGTAATGTTCTGATTTGTCTGCTTATTGAAGGACCACTGCCAAGGTAAGCACTCTTCATATTTGAATATCTGGTGATAGACATTCCCTCTCATTGCCATTTATTTTCCAGAGTAGTCTATTTTGGGGGGGGGGGGTTTAATTGTTTATGTAAATGTTATGATCAGTTTGACTACTTAAATCCATTATCAGTATTTTTCGATTAAGATTTTTGAAATGATATATAAGTTCAGAAGGAATTAGCCATTATATTAATTCTACTAACTCTCATGTTCAAATATTTTTGAATGTCTTCTATATTGTTTTACGTTCTGAGGTTTAATCATTTTTAATTGTTTTAAATTTTTTTTAAAAAGATTTATCTGTGTATTTGAAAACTGAGGGAGACACTGAGTATTTAGGTTGAGGGAGACACTGAGGAAGTGAGACCTTTCATCTGTTGGTTCAGTCCCCAGGGGGGCACAACAGCCAGGACTTGGACAAGCTGTAACAAGGAGCTAGGAGCTTCTTCTAGGCCTCTTAGGTGGCGCAGGGACCTAAACATTTGCGCCACATTCCACTGTTTTCCCCAGGCCATTGCAGGAGTCTGGATAGGAGTAGGACAACTAAGACACAAACCATGGCCCCCATGAGATGGAAGCACTGCTGATGGCAGCTTTACCTGCTGTGCCATAACACTGGCTCCATTTTTAAACTTTTTAAATTGTTTATTCCTGTGTATTTCTCATATTTAAAATAGAGTTTCTTTCCCTTACACATCTAAACTGATTTGTATGTCTAATTGTGGGCCCTACCACTTGCCTAACTATTTTTTTCACTCGAGTCTCTTGAATTTTCTGGGTAAATAAATAATTCTTCCTGCTAGCAAGAATGCTAGGGGTGCCAGAAAGGAAAAGAAATTGTGGTTTTCAAGGTTTAGCGAATGCATTTTCCCTTTATCAAGTCTCTGGAAAGGCATTGTTGAATTATGAGTTCTCCTTGATGCCAGTGTTCAGTGTGCAATCCTTGGGAGGGCTATTCCAGAATGTGAGGTTGAATTAACACAGACTATTCCCCAGTTATCCTAATCTCAGTCCTTACGCTTGCCGCAACAGTTGATAATTGTATGTCACCTTCTCTTTATTTCAGAGAAGATAGCTAATACAAAGCTGCCTATCTGTTGTAACTTGTTGCAAAAATTTCAAAAACGTTATTGAGATACCCATGTAGGTTGCAATGGAGTTTAACCTCAGTTCAGAATGATATAGAAAAGAAAAAAATCTGGTTTAATACAACTACCCTTCAGTTCCTATTGTAGGATTGTGCTTAAATGACATATATGAGTTGCTTTGTGTTTGTGATGGCCATACATTTCTTTCTTGCTGAAGTTTTTGAGCCCCTTCCTCCCAACAGTGGTCTCCATTGTTGATTTTTAGGGATGGTGTCTCATCTGTTTAGTTTGGCCTTTTATTTGCTTCTCATTGACTCTGTGGCCAAGCCTGTTTTCTTTGTTTTATATGTTAGCTCATATGCATAGCTGAGATTAGTCTTTTAGTGATGAGCATAGAGGTTTTCTAAATGCCATACACTGGATTTGTTGAGAAAATATATAGTTTCCTAGCAAATGGGTAGACAAATATTTGATTTTTGAGGAAAACCTTTATACTTTTTGAAGGAGTTGTCTGACTCTTTTTTGCTAAGAGACACAGCCTGCTGGTGCTTTTTTCTATATACAGTGCTCTAAATTGGATTGTAACCACTTGTCTTCTTGAAAGTGCATTCCAGGACGTTAGCATCCTTCAGTTTCTGCAGAATTGCAGCTGTCATACGAGTCCTAATACTGAGCTAGCCATTATTATAATGTGAAATTTGATGTGTTGAATCTTTTCATTTGAGGTATATTTCAAGTTGCATCTTATTTCTAACTCTCAGAAATAATATAAATACGTATATCTGGGATTGTGTCAATAATAAAAAAAGATGTGTAACGGAGAAACTAAAAAATGTGACTACATAGGTTTTCACTTATTGGCACTGAAATATAGATTTCACTCTAATAAATTCAACTTTATTGCATTGTTTTGGGTGTGCTTATATTTTTAGTATTTTATTTCTCTTCTATGAATTTCTCCAAAGAAAATCAAGATGTAAAATGCCTAACATTTATATGTTATTCGGCTTTCTCTGCAACATTGTTTCTGAAATAAAACCAGTGAAACCAGACCAAATTACAAGAAGAATTGAAACCTTAGGGCTTTGCATATTCTTTCCGTGTTAGCCAGCAGGCATGGGTGATTGGAAGAGCCCCACCAATGGGAAGTGTTTGATGCCTTCAAATGAGAATTCCTTATATAAATTTTCCTTTGAAATCTCTGCTTGTGGCTAGACCTGAGAGCATGTTAGAAAGGGAATTGTCTTATTTTATAGGTGTCCTTGTTTTCCAGCATACTTGAAGTTTCAATACTCAGAAGTCATTCTGGTTGCTTCTTAAAAATGTGGTTTAAAAACGTCTCAGATACTTAGTTGCAAATATTTCCTCTTAGAAATATCTGGAATACACTATGGCTTTTACCCTTGTTTTCTTTCCTGTGTTACTGATTTAAAAACAATGATTGTCCAATGTAGTGTATCTTTCATAGGAAAGAGGACTTGATTAAGACCAGAATGAGTGCCAAGCCCAGGTCTCTTTTTGTGGCAGCAGAAGGCAAAGGAAGACTCTTCTTACCACTGTAAAATTGATCAAGACAGGAAAAGTTTTGGCTAAACAGGTTTTAATTTTATTCTTGTAACTCTTTGACTATGTTAATGTTAACAAATTGATATCAAATCAGTAAGCAAGAACTTGAAATACTGTCTCATATTTTGCATAGTGGTAGTGTGGGGCATTCCATGGGCCACAAAATGAGGCTGAATAGTTGGTTTTTATTTTTTAAATTTATCAGTTTTTAATGAGAAATGCATGTATACAAAATGACTTTTTTCAACTTCTTCTAAGTTGCTTCTTCCTTGTGCTTGCCCTTTCCTCTCAAGCTTGGGGAAATCTGGTTTTGGATTCAACAACCTTCTTGTGGTTTGGGAAAGTGTATTGAAACATATCTCATGGTTCTGCCTTTGTCAGAAGTCACGAAGGGATTGGATTGCATTTGATGGCTAGTGCATCAGTGACATCCACAAAAGGCAGGAGCAGATAGGTTTTTCAGAGGAGTTTCTCCAGTCAACCTTTTGGCCTACCTGATTGTGCAAGTCTTCCATTCTTATCAGCACTCAGCCTTTTGCCTGGTTGACTAATTCAATGTTTTTTTAGTTCTAAATGCTAGGATTTGTAATTTTTGCATGCTTGGAGTCTCAGTCAGGCATTGAGCTGGACTCTTCAACATCGTTTTCATTGTTGTTGCTGATGGTGCCTTTTTTTTTTTTTGGTTTGTTTTAATTTCAAAGGGTTATATTGTAATCATATTCAAAAGAGAATGAACTCTGCAGGTGACATATCAGGATTTGAACCCTTTTTCACTTAAACTAGTTACACAGCATTTCATTTATAATTTGTTATACATAGACCAATTTTGAACATTCCTAGAAATCATATTAATAAAGTGCTACCCAAAGCCTAACATATGGTTGGTGCTCTATACCTGTGAGTTCCTTTTAGACTTATCTGTTATATTACCATGCCTGGGTGTTTCTGACGTAAGAACTTATGTTAGGAAATACATATTTTCATTCATTCACCAAAAATTTTGTTTGTGAGAGGTACAGGTACAAGAGCTGAGAATACAATGCAAGTACATCTGAGAATTTTTAGTATTAAATTTGTATAAGAATTGGTATTCTTATAGATAAGACAAACAATAAATGAAATAAATATATGAAACCTATGCTATGTCAAATGACAATCACAACTATGGGAAAGGGGAATGAATTGTATTAGGAGAAGGCGGTGTAGACTTGCAGGGTTCAGAAATTGACCCAATGATTTATTTGGGGAAGAGGCAACATGGGGTACATTACAGTGAAGCTAAGAGGCTCGTTTGTATGGAGAGGGGCAGGAAATGCAGCCAAGTCACAGAGGTTGCAACCTGTGAGAGCTGGTAAGCAACTAAGGACCTGGATATGACTCTGAATAAAAGCTGAGTGAGTGGTAAAGTCTGAATAGAGACAACGGGAGCTGGCTATAGTTTAAGAAGCAAGTAGGCTTGCTGCTGTGTTGGGAGCGGGGCATTCCTGGCACCAGAACAGAAGTGTGGAAAGCAATGAAGAAAGAGGCCACTGCAGTGATCCACAGGGGCAGTGAGAGTGGCTTGACCAGAGTGGCAAGTAGCAAAAAAGCGATTGGAATCCTAATACCTTCTTCCTTTAGGGTGGAAGATTTTGTAGACTGTGAAACTGAGGCAAGTGAAAGGTGACTCATGAGTTTTCGGTCTGAGAAACCAAGTTGCTGTTTATCTGAAAGAGAAAGAGAAACATTGATATAATTGGAGGGAAGGCGAGGAGATAAGAAGTTTGGATTTAGCCATGCTAACGTTGATTTTAAAATGTTTATTGCATTTAAAAATGAAATGTTCACTGGGCTATTGAGCCATGAAAGTTCCTGAGTACTACTAGGGCAAGAGTATAGGCAGGCAAGAGACTAAGCCCTCAGGCCCAACAACATTAAGAGGAACTAATGACCAGGAGGAATTATCTGATTTACAAATATGTTGCTTTTGCTCAAAGTATAGACTATGGAGCTGCCCAGGTGCCTCCTGGGCTGCTTCTGCTCCAGGTTTTAGATAAGAAAGAAATTGGTATTTACTTGTTGTACCATTACCTTTTTTTTTTTTTTCTTTGCCTACGTGACAGTAGCCAGATTCGCATCCCCGTGCATCCATGGGCCTCATAAAAGAGGTAGGTGCGCTAAAATATAATGGTAACTTTATTTTATTATCTGTTGATAGAGAAAGCCCACAATGACAGAAAAATATGATAAATGCAGGCATTTTTTAAAAAAATACAGCTACATAGATTTGAAAAGTAATAGTACTGATTTAGGTGTGCTACATTCCTATTCCTGCTTTTGAAAATGTGTTGGGTTGGCTTGTCCTTTTAAAACCCAAACTGCAAAACTCCTTTCTGAAATCAATGTACTTAGGCCTTAGAGCTAAAGACGGGGTTGAATGATACAAAAACCAGCGTAGATAATGTAATAGAAGTGTACTCCAAGAAGTTTGTGTAAAATGGAATTAAAGGATACATTTATTTAGAGGCAAAAAAGGAAAAAACCCAAAAAACAAAAAACAAAAACACTTGACATCTGTCCATACAGAGAGTTCTCAAATGATTCATGGAAAATGTTTTTATAAATAAACTATATATGTTTAAATTATTTTTTGTACCAAAATGCAGATAAATTTATCTTTGGTTCTATTTTTTTATGAACACTTTGAAATACCGACATAAAATCTGAAATGCTAGTAAACTAGAAAACTGTTGACTAACTTAGTAAATGAAAAGAACTAAGACCCAGGATTTGGCTGGACATTGAAATGACTTCCCTAATGTCACTTGGCGACTTTCCCACTGCATAGCAGTCATTCCACTTGGATAGGTGTTTTCCTCATTTGTGTCAATCCAGGGCCTCAGAATGCAACCTTATTTGGAAACAGAATCTTTGCATGTACAATCAAATTCAGATGAGATCATATTTGACCAGGGTAGGACTTAGCCAGAGACTGGTGCTCTTATAAGAGTAGGGAAACTTAGACACACACGAGAAGGACAGCCATACTCTGACAGAGGCAGACATTAGTTAGGCTGCCACTTGCCAGCAAACAGCAGGGAATGTGGCCACAACCAAAAGTGAGGAGAAAGGCAAAAATCTTGCCTTGATCCTGGCCCAACCAACATCTACGTTTTGGACTTTCTGCCTCCAGAACGATGGGAGAATAGATTTCTGTTGTTTGCAACTGTCTGGTTTTTGTTGTTTCATTACAGATGCCCTAGGGAACTAATACATTGTAATTGATCCTGCCCTCAGCTACAGCCTGGAATGGCATTCAAGTGTTTAACAAGCAGTAGAGGATTCATTCAAATAGAAGCAATGTCTGCTGTATGGCTGAGCTTTTCCGGTGTTAACGTTTTAGTTGCTGGAAAGTGGACAATTCAGGGTCATTCCAGGCTGGTTGCTGATGTGGTGAAGAATGTTACAAAAAAGGGAAGACTAAAAGCATTGGCTACTTATCCTGTGGTCTAGGAGATATTCAATATTTTGAGAACCTATAGGGTTCTTTCTGTGTGTGCTAGGCCAGTGCCCTGCATAGTCTAAACCAGTGTCTTTCCTTATTGCCTCTAGAAATGATTCAAGAGTGCCTCAAACCGAGCCAATCAGGACAAAGCTCAGGACTTGGATTTCTTTGTCTTGTGGAGAAGATGTCCTTTCTTGAGAGAAATGAATAAGAAAAAACATGGCTAAGGTTGTTGCTACCTGATACTGCAAACTGGTAAGAAGCTAGCTTAAGGGCTGGATCAAAGTTGAGAGGAATGAGACTAGTCAAAGGGATCCAGAATGCTGATGATTTGCGTCACTCTCTCCTAGCCTCTGTGTTGTTAGTTAAGCATGAGTCAATCATTCTTTCTTGTTTGTTCCAACTTCAGTAAGTTTTCTGTTGTTTGTAACTAGGAGCATCCTAACTGGTACAGTCCCTGTGATTTTGTTATTAGGTATTTATTAGGTTGACACCTTTTATTATGCTGTCTGATGGTGTAATTGTTTTTTTTTTCTTTAAACATTTATTTATTTGAAAGGCAGAGTTACAAAGGGGGTCGGAGAGAAATTTTCCATTTGCCGGGTCACTTTTCAAATGAATACAATTAATAGGGTTGGGCCAGGCTGAAGGTAGGAGCTCAGGAGAAATGAGGGTGTGGGAAGACTGTGGGAGTTGGGGGAGATCTTTCATCCACTGATTTACTCCCTAAATGGCTTCAATAACTGGGGCTGGTCCATGATGAAGTCAAAAACCAAGAGTTCTTCTGGATCTCCCATGTGAGGGCAGGGGTGCAAAGACTTGAATCATTTTCCATTGTTTCCCCAAAATACATTAGCAAGGAGCTGGATTGAAAGTGGAGCAGGTGGGACTCCAGGTGCCTACATGAGATGACAGTGTTGTAGGCCAAGGCTGAACTTACTATGTCACCATGCTGGTCTTGTATAATTATTTTTATGATTAACTTTCACCTTTCTGTTCAGTTAATGAAAACATGAGATATGAGCCAGACTTAAGCCAAGTAAGACATTACTGAAAGACTAATATGGATCAAGTTTATACTAAATTCTTTTTTTTGAAGATTTACTTATTTTTAGTGGAAAAGCAGATTTACAGAGAAAAGGAGACATAGAGAGAAGGATTTTCCATCCACTGGTTCTCTCCCAAAGTGGCTGCAATTGCCAGAGTTGAGCCAATCCAAAGTCAGGAACCAGGAACATCTTCTAGGTCTACCACATGGGTGTAGGGTCCCAAGATCCTGAGCCATCCTCTACTGCTTTCCCAGGTCACAAGCCGGGTGTTGGATAGGAAGTGGAGCAACCAGGACATAAATGGGTGCCCATATAGGATGCTGCCGTGTGAAAGGCGAGGATCCAGCCAGTGAGTCATCATGTTGGACCCTGTACTAAATTCTTAGAATATAACTAAAAAATAAACAGATGAGTGTACGTGTACACACACGCACACACACATGAAATTTCCCCTACTGCACTTTTTACCTTGTATGATAAGAATTAAGATGGGCAGAATAATACAAATAAAAGAGAATCCGTAATCTAATATGGAGGGTAGTAGAAAATAAAAGAGGCATTCATCCAAAGATATATGGTTTCCTAAATGGAATTTCCTTTAAAAATTGAATGAAATTTTAGTGTAAAGGCCAATTTAAATACGGAGGATTAGCTTAGGAATGAAGATGGAGAGAGATAAAACAGTTGACTAGGGAAAAATCATGAAGTAAATTCCTTTGCTCTATGTCATTCTCCGAAATATATCTTTTGCGTTTCTCAATTTTATTTCAAAAACAGGACTACAGCGGGGGCAGAAACAAAGTGCCAGTGTGCTCTGTGCCTCACTCGAAGTGAAAATTTTGAGTTGACTCAGTTGCTTTAGACTGTCTTTAATTACTTCCATGTATTTGCATTTTGGGTTTTAGGCGTCTGCTTTATATTCATCACAGCAGCAACCGTCTATTTTATACAATGTCAACAATAAATATTAAAAAGATGCAGTTCCAGATTTAGCCAACATTTCAAGCCCGTTTGATCAATTTGAAAGTAGCATGTTGCAGTTAATAATACAGAATAAGAATTTCAGAAATGAAGTTGTGAAAATGATGAACCAGCTTGCCCCAGCATGCAACTCATGCTAAATCACTGGTGTCTGAAGAATACTGAGCTGAGATTTTGTCAATACATGCAGTGCCACACATTTCCTATTTTAGTTGCTAATTAGTATTCAGGTGTGCAGTGGAATACATGAAATTAAATGCTAATACTGTTTCATTTGTGTTTTAACATGTACAAGTTGTTACTAAATGCAACATTACCCTGCCTATGCACATGAATAATTGTTGGTTTTTTTCTTTGCAATGATAATGTCTTCATGTATTCATTTGATTTGATCTTCCAAGGGCATGATATGAATACATCTGCTTGGATTGCAAAATTGTTGCCTTCTCTAGGTTAGAAGTAAAAAGTGGACCTGAAAATCACTTTTTAATGGCTTCAAAAGAAGATTTAGTTTAATTGGCCCACAATGCAAAGATTTTATCTTTTGTTTCTATTTTCTGTCACTTAATTTGTGATTAAGAATTAAATAGTTGAGCACCTAATGGAGGTAGTTTCATACATATTGCACATCATTTTATGTTCTTCATTCTGTACTACCCTTATCCAATATTTTCTTGTTAAAAAATTTCAAAGTTAATGTGTGAGTAAGTGACTAGCTACTTTAGTTAGTTAGATTTCTCTTCCGTGAAGAAAATTACGATAATGGTTACTTTTGCTAAAATGCAATTACTGTCACTGTAACAATCAATCATATTTTTATATAAGAACTTTAACAACTTTTGAATGCATTAAGAAAAGTAAATGAAAAAGACTCAGTGTGAAATAAGACTAGACACTCAACCCTCCCCTCCTTCCTGACATCTGATGATGAGAAAACTCAACTACCTACTTTATAATACATTTTAATGCCTTATCTAAGATCACTGTGAAATTTATAATACAGTAGTAAGCTCATTTATGAGAACATCATTGGATGATGTTATGTGTATTCAACAACTAGTAGCTATTATTGTTTCTGGTGAATACACTTTAACCCTATCCTAACAGAATCCATAGCCTTCAAATTTTTCCAGTTAACCCAAAAGATGCCATTTTAAAAGGCTTAACATGTGTTATAAAGATGAAAACATCTCCATATGAGAAAGAGTTTGGGAAATATAATCTGTTTCAGTTCTCAGCTTAATAAAGACATGGCAAGTTGAGGCCAGGAAAAAAATTGGACATCTACATGCTTACAGGTAGTATTTCTGAAGCTACCATCCAGTATCTGTAATAAATAGATTATTCATGATGATAGAATACCAAAAATGACATGAAATTGCTGTTAATCCTTAAATAGAGTCAGGAGTCATTTAGCTGATTCTTTCCATATTATTACTTTATAAGTCAACACATTTGTAAGTAATATTATTCAAAATTTATCAAATAATAGTGTATTATGAGTATGACATTATTTTAAGTATTGCACTAAAACATGACGTTAATAACTGGTAGCATGGACAGTCACAGCTAATTCTCTCTTATTCATCCTTGCCTTGCCCTCAATCCCCATGTTTGTTTGCTCCAAGTTTTCCTAACACTGTGAAGGATAATCACATTCAACTAATCTCATCAGCCGGACACATGAGAGGTACTTTGGTTCTTTCTTCTTCCTTAACATCTTTGTTCAATCCATTACCTAGTTTCCATTCTAATACAAAGTAGCTTCTTTAAACTGCCACTGTCATAGTTCAGGCCCATGGTTAGGCTTCTGTATTAACTCAAAATGGTTTTAATGTAATCATCCCCTCCTATCTCTGACCGACCCTTTCCCCTGATTCCAGTGTTTTCTTTCCAGCCTCCTGACATAACAAACTACTCCCAGCTCATTCCATCTGCTCTCTCTGTTAGCTTTCCAACGGTTCTGCCTACTGTCCCCTGTTCTGTCAGTGACCTGAATAATCCACCAAGTTCTGCAACAGTGAATTCTGCCTTTCCAACCTGGAATATCCTTTTCTAGACCCTTGACTAGAACATTCTTATTTCTCCACCAAGACTTTCATATAAGAGATATCTGACAACCCCAGGCATGAGTAAATGTCTGCTCTCTGTGCTGTCGAGGTAGTTGGACATAGGTAGGTTATAGCACTTTCTGTTTCTTGAATGTTCTCCCTCTACACTGTGCGTGTATTCCAGAGAAAAATATTTTTTAGTATCTAGAGCTTAGCTCGAAACATGACATAATCTATTATCTTTTTTAAAAAGATTTATTATGTATTTTTTAAAGATTTATTTTTATTATTTTTTCATTGGAAAGGCGGATATACAGAGAGGAGAGACAGAGAGGAAGATCTTCCGTCCGATGATTCACTCCCCAAGTGAGCGCAACGGGCCGATACTATGCCGATCCGAAGCCAGGAGCCTCTTCCGGGTCTCCCACGCGGGTGCAGGTTCCCAAAGCGTTGGGCCGTCCTCGACTGCTTTCCCAGGCCACAGGCAGGGAGCTGGAAGGGAAGCGGGGCTGCCGAGATTAGAACCGGCACCCATATGGGATCCCGGGCGTGCAAGGCGAGGACCTTTAACTACTTGCGCCACCGCGCTGGGCCCGATTTATTATGTATTTTTTATTACAAAGTCAGCTATATAGAGAGGAGGAGAGACAGAGAGGAAGATCTTCCAATGGCCGGTGCTGTGCTGATCCGAAGCCAGGAGCCAGGAACTTCCTCCAGGTCTCCCACGCGGGTGCAGGGTCCCAAAGCATCAGGCTGTCCTGGACTGCTTTCCTAGGCCGCAGGCAAGGAGCTGGATGGGAAGTGGAGCTTCTGAGATTAGAACTGGCACCCATATGGGTTCCTGGTGCGTTCAAGGAGACGACTTTAGCCGCTAGGCCATGGCGCCGGGCCCGACATAATCTATGATCAATCCAGAGCGAAGGAATAAATGAATGAGAATATGTTTTACTGCTTTCATTTATGAGCCAGTTTCAGTTTTGTTATTTAAAGATTCACATTCTCTCTGGAAACAAAGCCATTGAAAATCATCCTTTAGGTCATACTGTAAAAATTAGCTTTTGCCAATTTACCTGGGAGCAAAATCCATTATAAAAAAATATCTCTCATGTATGTGTGTATATGTGTGTGTGTATCCTGTGTGAAAGATCAATAAGTAATAGCTGTTATTCTTAAAAATATCCCAGACAGAGGCAAAGCATTTCAGGATACATGTTGGACATTAGATTTCTTCATTTCTCCCAAAGCTAAAACTGTTCATTTGGTGGCATTTTTTTTTAGTGTATTTTAAATTGAGAGAGTAGCGGGCCAATGCTATCTGCAGAAAATTGCATTTGGTTCTATTGCCAATATGCGCTGCTCCTGCCCCCTACATTCTGTCTGTTATCAGACAACTAATAAAGGTGCTTCCATGCCACTGTTGTGCTTTCTAGAAAAGAAAAGAAAAAAAAAAAGATAAACTTCAGCCTTGTCTCTTCATATTCATGTTAGATCTTAGGAGTCTTTGATTTAAACTACAAGTCAATTGGATAGCAGTCATTTGAGCAGAACCCCCATGTTCTTTGATGTGTTGTTCTCCACTCACACCAGGAGTTTGGGTGGAAGGATCGATCTCAGCTTGGATTGCTAGTTGCCTGTGTGATTTGGTCCGATTAATGGGTGTATGGTCCAGACAGGACCACTCAGAGTCCTGTGAGAACAGTCCCTGTGTGCATGTTGAAGTGGGCAATGGGGAAGCATGTGGGCAGAAACTGTCTTTGAAGAAATCCTAGCGCTAAAGTTATCTGCTATGTGGAGACGATTGGCTTGGACACAGAAAGTATGAACCTCAGATACCCAGAGCAGCATAGACCAACAGAATTGAGAAATATTTAGTAAGTCCTAATGTGTGCCTGAGCCAAGGTATGCCTGGAGTCGATCTTTGAATTTCCAGATATGAATCAGTATGTCCCCTCTTTCCTGCTTAAGCTAGCTTGAGTTGGATTTCTATCATTTGAAACCAAAATTATATAGTGTGAGACACTGAGGAATAAGCTTCTGGAAAGAAACCTTTTGATACCACTCAGTATTTTCCACTCTATGGCTATTGAAAGTTCTAGCCAATTATTTTATTTTGTATTTTCTTACTTTGATTAATTCATAGTAGAAATTCTAAAAGAATGTGATGGCTTTCTACTTTGTCAAATTCCCTAAATTCTCTTTCTATGGGGATTCAAGTAAGGTTTGGTCATGAGAATTCATTTTTCTTTTTTTGAAGATTTATGTATTTATTTAAAAGATTTATAAGACGGAAAGACAGGAAAAGAAAGAGAGAGATAGAGAGATAGAGAGATAGATATCTATTACTGCTGGCTCATTCTTCAAATGGTCTCACTTGGCCATGATTCACAGAAACATCATTCAGGTCTTGGTGTTGGTGCAGGGCCCAAGCACTTGGGCCATACTATACATATTTTCCTAGACAAAGCGGGGTGGTGGATATGAAGTGTGGTAGCCAAGGCAAGAATCTGCACATCAGCATGCTGGCTCCAAGGCTGTGAGAGTTATTTTGCAGGATTTTAAATTGAAGGACAGGCAGATTTAGTCTTTGAAAATTTGAAAAGCAGAAACTGTTAGAGTTTGTGTATATCATCAGGGATCTTCCACTGGCTAGAGGAAACTCCCCGAGTGACCCCAGCTCTCATGAGACTCTGCCAGCTGTGCAGAGCCCTGGAAACATCTACAGCCCAGTGGAAAGGATGCTGGCTTAGCTTACAGGTCACCCAAATCATTGGGACTGAAGGTTAGCTTTCAGTTTTATGGGAATTTACCATTCTCACTTGGTCTCCCACATTCATGCTCATTGTTGCTTCCACACTATTGATTATGGGACTCAAAAGGTACTACACCTGTCTGAAGAATTTCAAAAGGTTTATTTTAAAAAGGAAAAGAAAAGATAAGCTTATTTTAGTGCCGAAAAGGTTTGAAACCCGCACATTGTTCATAAAATACTGACTACAAAAACATTATGGTTTCAAAATCTGATGCATAAAAATAAACTTATCTTTTAATTGTTTTCCATATTTTTTCAAATGTTGATTTGAGCAGGGGTAGGGTGGAAAGACAGAAGAACAAAGCTGTCATCCAGTGGTTCACTCCCCCAAAGCTCCCAACAACTGGTTTTTAGCTGGGCTGAATCCCATGAACTCAATACATGTCTTTCATATGTGTGAGAGGAGCCATCACCACTACCATCTAAAATGAATGTTAGTGGGAATCTGAGTCAGAAATCAGAGCTGGGAGTTGAACCTACATGCTCCGATGTAGAATATGGTATCTTAATTGGAATTGCAACTATTAGGGTAACTGACTGCTTTTGCATGAACTTCTTGAAGTATATTCATGTAAGAATCCATCCCTGTAGAAACAAATTCCTCATCCTTTGCTATTCCTGCTAAGTCTGCTTGTCTTGTCAAACCACTCACATTATCTACTTTTTTTTTTAATCTGTGAAGCCATATGAGAGCCTAAATAAAATTGTTGAGAGTGAAGGAATTTAGACTTTATATTCAGTCTGATTGGTGATTATTTCTCCCATTGTTATTATCACTCTGACTTTGAACCAAGTTATTTGATCTTGATGCCTCACTTTCTTGAGGTACAAAATTAAGAAACATATCTGCCAGTAAGATTGTCACTAGTGCTCATAATGAAATAAAATAATTTTTTCCACTAGACAATTTTTCATTACTGTTGACTTATCTACCAAAATTGTTAAATTGTACCTACTCTACATAGTATTTTCTAAATTGATGAATAAATTGGTATGTGACTAATAACATTACTCTTCTCATCTGTTTTATTTGAGCCGTTATAAATTATTGTTCAGACAAAATCTAGTCTTTCCCCTCTCTCAAACACCTCCAGAGGAGAGGCATTTTTTTTTATCCCATAGCTGTTGATGTTGGCCAGTGGTGTCTGACTTGGGTCTTTTGATATGGGGTGCTGGCATCTCAACCAATGTCTAACTGTTAAACATTTACTTATTTACTTGAAAGGCAGAGTTACAGAGTTAGGGGTGAAAGAGAGAGCTTCCTTCTGCTGGTTTCTCCCCAAATGGCCGCAATGGTCGGGGCTGAGCCTGTCTGAAGCCGGGTGCTAGGAACTTTGTCTGGGTCTTCCCCTGCTTTCTCAGGTAGATCAACAGGGAGCTGGAACAGAAGTGGAGAAGCTGGAACTCAAACCAGTGCCCATGTGGGATGCTGACTGTGGAGGTGGTGATTTTACTTACAATAACACAGCACTGGTCCCATGTCATAATTTTTTTTAAAAAGACTTATTTATTTTCATTTTGAAGACATATTTATAAGAAGGAGAGACAAAAAGATCTTCCATCTATTGGTTCACTCCCCAGATGGCCTCAGTGGCCAGGAAGGAGTTAATCTGAAACCAGGAGCCAGGAGCTTCTTCTGATCTCCCACGTGGTTGCAGGGTCCCAAACATTTGTGCCATTCTCCACTGCTTTTCCAGGCCACAGTCTGGAGCTGGAAGGGAAGTCGAGTGGTTAGGACATGAACTTGTGCCCATATGGGATAGTGGCCCTTGGAAGTAGGAGGTTAGCCTGTTGAGCCATTGTACCACCTCCAACCCCTGGATCATAATTTTTAAAATAACTATTCCTATAGTCTGTTAGATCAGATTTCAAATATCCCTTCCTTAGGCTAAAGAATCTGAATACTTTTGGTTATCTTTGTTCTTGCTCACTAATATATTTTTTGCATTCTCATTTTTTTAAACAATACGAATCAAGGGAGTTATGTTATGAATCAACTACATTGGACAAAGAATAGTCAGTCTGGTATAGAGTATTTACTTTATGACTTGGTGTTTGGATAATAATGTGTATTTCTAATCTTGTCTCCCTCTGTTCTTAGGCAGTGCTTAGAAGGTGGGGTTGATGTTATCTGGGTCTTGACTTGTTTGTCCATGTTGTGTCCCTCTGACCCTCATGATTGGTTCAGTTCCTCATGTGATCCAATCTGGACCAAGAGATCTTGAACTCAAGATGAGTGTTTTGCTCTTGAAGTCCTTTTTTTTTTTTTTCCTTGACTGTGGTGGTATGACAATGTCATCCCTGCTGCTGCTGTCGATGAGGCCACAGGGGAAAAATGTGTGGGACTGCAGGATAAAATCTACAGCACAAGAGGCACAATGTGGAAAACAGGGAATGAGCTGACTCACTGGTAAGATCAAGGCAGCTTCTAAATCCAGTCTTACCTGAAGTAATTTAACTTCTCAAGCCTAATAAATTTCATTCATTAATTAAGCTAGTTTGGTTTGGGTTTTCTGCCACATACAACATACAGAGTAATGTACTATGTGCCACATCCCTGTTTCTATGCCTAATGTTCAGCCAATGAAGGATGGCGATGACAGCTTTTTCTTTTTTGTTTCATTTTTAAGGATACAGTCCTGTTATACCATTGTGACACATTCAGTTGACTATTCATTTCTTATTACTTTCTCTTCCTTTTAAATTTTGGGATTGGTAGCAGAATAGGGTTCTTTTGTTAGGTTTCAAGTCTCTTTCCTAAGAAAATACCACTTTGCTTGTATGATAAAAATAGGATAAAAAATTCTAAATGCATGCATATTCATATATTGGTATACAGACAACGCAATATTAGCTGTGTAGACACATATAGGAACATGTTACTTTCCTGATAAAAGCACAAACACTATTAAATGGTCCCCTTCCTACCATGTGCTGCTCAAGCAGGGTGTTGCCCCTCCTAGGCAGGAAATGCTCTCTCCCTATCTAAATCTTCCTGGTGACATTTAACCTTATGCTCATTTGCCACATAATTATCTCACATAACAACCAGGTTGTGATCAGGCATTGGTGCGTGTTAATTCCCTTCAGTCTAAGGCTCTCCCAACTGAGCTATTTCGGTCACTGCTGTGTGTTAATTCCCTAATGGGACAATTACAATATAGTGTGCTCTGCTGTTTTGTCACATTTTTCCTCTGTTTATTTCGACTGTCTTTTAATATCACCAAATTTGCTACTTTGTCAAAATGATTGACTCCTGAATTAGAAGACCTGATGGTCAGACTCTGTATTATGAATTGGAGAGTTTTGCTAGAGATTTCCAAGTTATTGTGAGTGGTGTTGCTACCTACACTGGCCTTATGTAACCCCTGGGTTAGGTATGAGATGTCTTCACTCTGGAACCTGTAGCTGAGAGACAAAGGGAAAGTGAAAGAGAAATCCTTCCCTCTCAAAGGTAAGTGTGAAATGTTCTAATGATTTTCTAGGCACTATCTAATTGTTATTAAATGTTATTGTTCCTATCATGACATATACCTATAAATAGTTAATTATCTTTCTGACAAAGTGAAGGAAATGAGTTATTCAAAGTGGAGAGCTAATCAGACCGGCGTTAGTCTAATAAAAAGTTCAAAATACCATTGGCATGGTTACTTTGTGAGCTTGTTTTTCGTTGTCATCAGAGGATATTTATATCTCCAGTAATGCAGATGTGATGGAACTGGTGCTGGGAGTAGGGCGAACGAGTAACAAGGGAGTGTAACACACATATCTCCCCGGTTTGTGATATTATAGCCATCATGTTTTTATACTTGAGATTTTCCCCAGTGTCTTTGATCATACTTGGCTTCTCAGGGCTAGTGTTATTGCTTGGGACTTTGGGGTGGGAGCAGAAAGAAGTAGAATAAGGTCTTAGGATTTTGGCTCAACAAGCAGGTGGGAATTCTGTAGCTTTTTTGAAAGATGACATTTAAAACATTGATGATATAATGGAGGCACTGTTGTAACACTGGTGACAGACTTAAAGCTTATTTTCAACATTTAGCTTTTTCCTACGTTTTCTGAAAGAGATATGCAAGGTCAGTAGTTGAACTGAAGTATAAATCTAATTTATAGTAAAATGAAACAACTTATTGCAAGATGATAACTATACTTGGAATCAGCCTAGATGTTGTCATGTGTCTTGGTACATTAAATCATAGTAAATGAGCATTTCTTGTTCTATCAAGATATTTGCAATAATGTACTCAATTATAGATAAGATGCTAGACGGATTTGAAAAAATTCCTTTTCCTTGCCAAAAATTCATAATAGAAGCGCAATTGATTCCATGTATGCACAGAACGCTTGTTCGCTGATCGTTTACTGAACTTACTGTGTTATTTGGAATGCTGTATATTAACCCTCATTAGGTTTGGGTTCTAATATGAGAGTTTTATTCTGCTTACAACATACACACACACACACACACACACACATGCTTACACCCCTTTAGGTACTTTACATAACTGCTGAAAATTTTTACATATGGTATTTTTTTCCTACTCAGTGTTAGATTTAACAGTTGTTTTAAAGTTATTAACAGATAAACTGACAAATTAAAAATTCATAAATTTAAGTGTGGTTAGTGTCAGAGAATTTTTTTAAAGATATGTGCATTTAAAATAATTATCAAGCATTAAAGTCATCTTGAAAAATATGTAATCTCTCAGTTTCTACAAATCTGAAATGGTGCCAGCACTTTAGTTCATTTTCTATATTCACAAATAAGCATGTTGAAGACTTCCCAGGTGTCTGGATAGCTTGTGTCCTAATAACTGGTCGTGAGTCTTCTTTAACTTATAATCTTTTTATAAAGTTACTCTTAGTTGTGGATTTAACACTACACTATAAAGCATAAGGGCAAGTATTCTGGCACATGGGGTCCTAAGGGACATGAGCTATGCAACTTCTTGTTCGAGATCATTAGCCTCTTTCCCCTCTATTTCCTCATCTCTGAAATGGGGACACATAATTATACTCCATTATGGGGCTGTTGTCAGGATTAAATGAGCTGATAAATATAAACTTCTTAGTACTGTGTCTGGCATAGAGGAGACTTGATAAATGTTAGTAATTTTTATTATTGTTGGTGATTATGTAAATCCTTTCTCAATGGTTGAGTTAAAACAATTCAATTAATATTATTTTATTATGCTTTCAAATCACATCTGTCATGCCAAAGATACTTTAAGAGTTCAAGGCCTACATTATTCCATTTAAATGAAAATTTCAGAGTATCTAACCGATACTTTCAATAATACTTTCTATTGCATCACATTAAAAAGACAATTATTTGGTGAAAATGAGATTTTCTTCATCCATGTCACTAACAATCTGAAGAACTCAAAATAAAGTATTTAATATACATGTTACAGAAAGCATATAATTGTAATATAATAACTTTCTTTCTTATTCCCAAGGTGCTTGTGATGTTTAATTAGTTAACATTTGAAAAGTGCTTTGTGGATTAAAAGTGCTACATAAATGCTAACTCTTCATTGTTAATAACAAAAGATCAAGTTTGAAAGAACACATCAAGCACATTGTACAAAGGAATCATATTTTATTATAATTCTTGCTTTTCAACTCTGTAGAAAACTGCCATTAAAGTGTATTCTCTTAAGAGATAAAAGCAGAGCACGCTCCCTGGAAATCGCAGTTAACCCAGTGATAAATGGTGGGACTTTGACTAAGTCACCTAAAACCAATGCCTTTCATTTTCATTATCAGCAAAGTGAAGATACTCATACTTAACCCTGATCTACCTAATCCAGATATGAAAAGAAATACTCCTGTAAGGTAATGCTGGCTTTGAGCTCTTTGCAGGACAGCAGTATTTATAGCTGTAGTTATCATTGCTCAGCAGCACCACATTATTTGTACACATGACAGGTGCAAGAGCGGGTTGCAGAGCCAGGCCATTCTCTCTCCATCACCCACCACCTTCTCATAAATAGAAACAGTGGATATGCACTGCAAGTCAGAGCCTCTCTCTCTCTCGCAACAACTGCTTTAGAGAGATCATCAAACTCTGAGTTTCCAGAGTTTCCATATCAAGGTAAAATCCTCTTTGAAAAGACAACTGTAATTGCACAGGTCAAGTGGATGAACTGTATGGTAGGTGCATGACATTGAAATAAAAATGTGCATTTTTAAAAAATAGTCAACATGAGAAAGTTTGTGTGTATGTGTGTGTAAATAACCACTTCTCTGCTCAGTCCCTAAACCAAGTGGCAAATCTACTTCTTCAGTAACCCAGTTTCTCATTGCATTTGTGGTCTTTGATGGGTTATAGGAAGTAGAGATGTTGGTTAGACAAGGGCCTTAGGTGAGCTCTTTTTTTTTCTTAAGAGCTAATGGCAGACAGTGAAGAAAAGTTTCTTAGGCTTTTCTTTCTTTCAAACGCCATTAACTTTTCAGGAATCCTGATAACATAAGTTCATTTTTTCCCCCATCTTAAGCTGTAGGTTTTCACCTTGTGCCTTGGCACTTTTTCCCTCTAGGTCAGTGGTTCTTAATGGAGAGTTCCTTATGGGGCACTTGGGAATAAGAGGAGGCATTTAGAAATCATTACAGATGGGAGAGGGCAGCATGGTGATAGAGGTGTTGTAAGAGCACTCAGTTGCACACGACCAAAAATTTTTTTCATTCGAAATGCCAGTTGTGTCTGTTGTGAGAGACACCAATAGAATCTGGCCCAATATTCTGATCCCTTTTAACATGTAAGCATCAGAATTGTAATTGTCATTCAGAACTTACCATACATTCTAGATTTTTCCCTTGGAGCTATTTTTGATGTATGAAATGGTGCTGGCAACAGCACATGAGCTCTCTGAAGGAAAAGATGGCCATGAGAACAAAGAAGAACGGGAAAGAGGCCTCTGTGGCACACTGTGGATTGACTGCAGCCATTAAAGTGGATGGAAAACTCAGTTGATGTTTTCCCTTCACTTCGTAAAAATCTGCTTCGGGTGGGAAAAGGGCCTGCTGGAAAAGCTTTCCATTCATGGTCAAAAAGGTGGCTGATGTTATCACTTCTCTTTCTTCCTGTCTTGAGTATGAACAGGATGTTTAGAGTCATTGCTCAAACAGACACAAATCATGAAGTGGCGAAGCCAATAGGTTGAGGATGCTGAAGGGGAAGATAGATGGTACCTGGGTCCTCAATACGTGTTTGAGCAACTTAACTAACCCGACAACTGTCATCCTTGATCTTGCTTTTGAGAAAAATGAAACTCTTTATTGCTTTGAACCAGGTGTTTCAGATTTCTCTGACTTATAGCTAAAGACAATCCTAACAATACAGTAATAGGGGAAATTGCATATATAGGCATGATATTGCATATATCCACAGCTGCCCACTTCCCATAATATTCTGTTGATCAGGACTATACTTTTTTCATGCTAAAGAGCAGGGAAACATCAGAATCTTTGGTATCATCTATGTGGAAAGCCTAGAGCCTGATTGGAAGTGGGATAGATTGGACACAGAAAGACCAGGTAGAAAGTTCAGTTGTCATTGAGATTCGGACTGTGTCCACAGCACAGTGAGGCTCTCAAGATGCCATGGTTCTGTGTCTGAATGTGTGACGTAAGGCAGAGCTTCTGTGTTGTCAAGGATACTCTTCCTTTTATTGAATGACTGGCCTTTCAAATGCATTCCCACATTTTCATGACCTTGCCTGTTGAAAGCTCCCGTTCCCTATCAACAATTTATTAAATATCTGTGGTGTGTTTAGTGGGCAGAAAAGGTTGCTCAGCGGTCAGCAGTGCTTTGGATTCTGGCTCTTCTACTTACAAAAGTGTACTCTGACAAGTGGCTGAACATCTCGACATCTTAACTTCATCCGCTGTGAAATGACAATAAAACTGACATCTATTTCATGGTGTTTTTTGAAAGGAATGAAAGCAATAATATATGCTAAGTGGATAGAACAGCGACCGGCATATAGTAAATTCTCAGTAAATATTAACTATTGTGAGTAAGGTCATTGGGAATACAAAGTGGAATGCCAAGAGAGTTGAGGTCATAGTCCTGTCTCCCAGGGAGTTAGCAGTGCTGGGGAAAGGGCACAAAGGGGACCATTCAGTTTGTTGTTATTACCTGGAGTTAAGAACAGAATTGAGATAGAGCTCACCAAAGCACCACTAAGTGCGTTTCTGGCTTTGTTTTCAACCCAAGCCAGATTTTCTACAGGGAGAGAATTTTCAGAATTGTCTTAAATTGGAAAAAGAAAACTGAAATAATTCAGTTTTAAATTGACAAAGGATTAAGACATTTTACATGAATGGTTGGTCTTTGTCTTCACTTTTTTTCCCATAAAGGTGGCAATGTTTTTTCTCTGCCAACAATGACTGTAGTTTTATATAAATTCATTGTTTATCTCGGTGCTCAGGAATGCATATATCCCCACATCAATTTGTTAATGTATGAGTATTCTGAGATAGGATTACATCATTACACCCACATAAATATGTAAACTTCATGCTGCATTTATTTAACACAACAAAACTCAGCTACTAAAACATCCTTTGTTCCTTTCTCTTTCCACCACATGATACTGTTTAGAGAAGTATTTTGGTTCTAAGCACATAAGACATTTTAAAAATACACGAAAATTTGTTTGCCTTGAGAGCAAGTAGGTTTCTACTTGAAGCTTTAGAAAAGTCACTCTATGGGGCTTAACACTTTCATTTGAACAAGCATCAACAGTTAATGCAGTAAGTTGTTGAAAAGGATTGCTTAGCATCTTTAAGAATTCAAATAGCTGAAGCTGGAGAAATCCTATCCTTGTATTTTCTCCCCTTTTCCTGCAGCCCCACATTTATACAGGCCACACATACAGACCCCATTGACTCAGCCTGAGTAGGGGCAGCTGGATCCGTGACAGCTCCCTACCTGTTTCTACCACCTCCATTTGTGGGCGTACATTCCAAGACAGAGAATACAGAACATGAAGAAGGGAGAGCTGACTCATCTCCCATTCAGAGATGGAGCTGCACAACTTCATTCTTCTCATCTCGAAACTCACGCAGGCGTGCTGCCTTGAGATTTTACATCTTCTGAGGTTAGGTGCAGGACAGATAAAAGTGCTGATGAGGAATTGTGCAAAAACATTGTCATTGCTGCAGCGAAATTCTGTTGCAATGCATTGAAGAATGATCATGAGACAGCAGGGCTTGCTGTTTAGACTGTTGTCGTTTGCACTAAGATTTCAGATTACCTTTTCTTGGTAACACAATGGAGATTTTTTGGAAGATGAGTTTCTGATAACAGAAAGACTAATAAAGACACTTTGTCTCTGTGGGGTTTTGCTTGTCCATCTATAAGATTCATAAATTAATACTGGTTATGTTTTTAAAATGGAACATAAAGGAAATAGTTTTCTCTAATTTTGCATCAACAAGAAAATATAGCAAATAATCAGTATGCCACTTTTGTTCTGTAATTAATACAATCGATATTTTTGAAGTATCTATAAATGGATAGATATCTTCCAGAAAGAAAGGAAGGAAACAGCTAATTCTCCTTAAAACAAAATCTTAATTTATTTCAAAATCAAAGTTACAGAGAGAGAGGGAGAGACAGAAAGAGCTTCCACCTGCTAGTTCATTCCCCAAATGGATGCAACAGCCATTGCTGGGGCGAGCTGAAACCAGGAGTGGGGAACTGCATTCAGGTCTTCCACTTGGGTGTAGAGATCCAAGCACGTATTTCATTTGCTGCTTTTCCAGGTGAATTAGCAGGAGCTGTGTCAGAAGTGGAACAGCTGGGACTCAGACAGGTGCTCTGGTGCTCTTACGGGATGCTGGCATCACAGGTAGCAGCTTAATCATCTATGCTATAATGCTGACCCTGTTTATTTTATTTTGTTTCTATTTTTTTTTTAATTTACTTTTTTTTTTTTTTTGGAAAAGTAGATTTACAGAGAGAAGGAGAGACAGAAAGATCTTTTATTCATTGGTTCACTCCCCAAATGGCTGCAACACTTGGAGCTGGGCCAATCCAAAGCTAGGAGCTAGATATTTCTTCTGGGTCTTCCATAAAGATATAGAGTCCCAAGGCTTCAGATCGTCTGCTACTCCTTTCCTAGGCCACAAGTAGGGAGGTATATGGGTAATGGAGCAACTGGGACATGACCCAGTACTCATATGGGTTCTGGTGCCCATATGGGAGGTGGAGAATTAGCCATTTGAGTCAATGTGCTGGCCCTTGCTTCTTTCATCTTGATGTTACATAATAAAAATCCTTAAACTATTTTTATTTGAAGAATAAATTAAAAATGAGACTTAATTTACTTATGAACATATATATGTGTATAGACACACACATGATAGCGGCAGAGAAAAATCTTTTAGTTTTTGTCTTTTTGCTCTTTGAGTTGGTCTCACTCATACTGCAAACTAGTGATTATAATGTTCATGCTAATCTTTCTTAGTGTACTTATATAGGTTTGTAGTTAAAAAGGAAAAAATGAATGATTTTCTTTTTTCCCCCCAGAAATCAAGGAACCATTGAAATTAGAACAATTTTATGTCACCATGTTCTCATCCATGACCTGTCTTATGATTATTCCCTGGAGTTCTCCAGGTACTTTGCTCCATCTCACTCTGAATCATTTGACTGATTGAGTTTCTTATAATTGGTATAATAAAATATTTTATGATGAAGTTAGGGGAGGACTTCTCAGCTACTAAGAAGTCAAATGGTATGGGAATGTTTGAGTGTAGGTGGAATTTCCTTTCTTCTTCCTGAGCTTCATAAACAAAGATGAAAAGATTTCTGATGTTAGTATTAGAGAATGTTTGGGTGTCAAAAACCTACATGGGACAGCGGAAGAGTGTGCTGAGAAAAACAACGGACAATGGTCCAGGTACATGAGCCTCATTCATTGCCAGCTTTCTCAGAAGTGGTCAGAACCTGACAGATCTGTTTCTATTTCAGAAATATTGGTATTGACTACTTCTCTGACCCTGCCAACCACCAAACTGCAGAGAAAAACAGTTGTTTTCATGCCTAAACCAAGTTATTGCTTTTCTGCTGGACCATTTTACTATCAAAGATGCTTTTTTCTAGGGGCCAGTGTTGCGGCGTGGTGGGTAAAGCTGCTGTCTGCTATGCCAGCATCCCACACAGATTCTGGTTCATGTCCCAGCAGCTCCCTTTCTGACCCAACTCCCTGAAAATGGCCTGGGAAAAGCAGTGAAAGGTGGTCATACCAAAGTGGATTTAAGAAGCCAAAGAAGCTTAAAAATACAAAATGTACTTTATTCTAAGTCCATTGGGCATAAAAAAAGTTATGTAAGGCATCAAAGTACAATATGGCAAAATAATATGTAACTAATAAGCTCAGATAGTTGGACACAGAGGTAGGCTGAAAAATTTAGGGAAACTCCACGAAGGAGGATATATGGATAAGAGACCCGTGGAATTGGTTGACTTAAGATAAACAAAGAGGAAAGACGCTGATGTTCCAAGAACAAGAAAGGCACAAACAAAAACAATCAAAAAATGTCTTTTTCTGCCCTATAGATTTGTGGCAATAGCAGAACATTTTAAGTTGAGCAATCCCAATGAAAAGCGTTCATGTGTGGCAGCGTCTCCTCAGTCTCTTGGGACATTTACACTGTGTGTTGATGTTACAGAACTAATGACACACACATTATTTGAAATAACAATGTGTCTTTCACTTACAGTTTAGTATCCTGCTCACCCCATATGATCTGTCAAAACTGCACCAGAGATCGAAGCCAAGGGTATGTGAGATGACTGTTTTATTATGAGTACTGCCTGGCAAGCACTATATAGATATATAACTATTTTTAATACATATGACTTTGTTACTGATTACAGGACTTAGGCAAGTCAATTTCTCTGCAACTCTACTTGCTGTCAAGAGAGGACAATAATATCATTACAACATAGATGCTGGAGATAAATATTTACATGATGAATTTTTGAGGGGACACATTTCAGCCAAAACAAACAATCTATTAAAAGGGACATAAACAGCCCCCAAGCGCTTGATATGTATTGATGATGACATGAGCTAGAAATTTATACTGTTTAATTCACTGAGGTTTCTGTGTTTCTAGAGCAGCTTTAATATCTTGGCCGATATAGACTTCATGACAAGATTCGGGTAGCACAAGTTTATAATAAAATCTGTGGCACTGGCGTACCAGTGTGTATAAATGGGGGGGTGGGGAGATAGCAAGTGGCAAAGAGTATATTAGCAGCAAGAAAATGGTAATCTATGTTATATAAGTGAGAAATGGCTTGGACAAACTGCCATCTCTTTTATTGTGGGAGGTGGTGATATTCTTACTAAGCAAATCACGCTGGAGGAAAAGGCTGAAAAGAAGCAAAGTGTTAATATACATTGACTGTTATTAGCTGCATTTTCAAAATAAATACGATTAGGAAAGCATTGGCCACTTAACAGGATGAGCCTAGATATTTTAGACCTGGAAGGCTTGGCAAAGGTGATTCTTTCTAAATCCCAATCTTTAGGATATACTGAAAAAAAAAATCCTAAAACCCATTAATATCCAAACAATTGGCAAAGATTAGATTAAGGATATGACTTTCCAATCAAGCTTGATGACCTTAAGGTCCCTGTCATGAAACTGAGACAGCAAGACTCAACTTGGGGAAGGAAAGAAATAAAATGCATTTGAGAATTATGTGTAGAAAAGAACTTTGGGATGGCTACATGGCTGACGGAGCAAGTGCCAGTAAAGTAGATCAGAATCATCCTATGCTTTTGAGGGAACTGCCATTCTCTATTAACTGAAACCCTGGGTGAAAACAATCCTTGCTGGTCAAGCAGTAAGACACTCTTGGCTTCCCCAAGTTGTTCTGATAGAAAACAGCCTGTAGGGCCTTGGGTGATAGGCTAGTGACTAAATCCTTGCCTTGTACATATTGCCATCCCATGTGGGTACCAGCTCATGTCCTGGCTGCTCTGCTTCCTATCCAGCTCCCTGCTTGTGGCCTGGGAAAGCAGTTGAGCACAGCCCAAAGTCTTGGGACCCTGAACCTGTGTGGGAGACTTGAAAGAATCTCCTGGCTCTTGGCTCCTGGCTTCAGATCAGTTCAGCAGCAACTGTTGCAGCCACTTGGAGAGTAGCTCAGCAGACAAGATCTTTTTCTCTGTCTCTCCTTTTCTTTGTAAATCTGACTTTCCAATAAAAATAAATCTTGAAAAAGAGAAAGAATGAAAGCAGCCTGTACTAGCTGTGTAACTTGCAATATTTCCTAAAGTCCTTTTGAAGATACAGCCAAAGAAGTTAGACAAGAAAGAATCTTCCAGAGGGTAGAGTAGTGGCCATGGATAAAATGGCCAAGGGAGATTCCCAAAACACAAAACCAGGGCCTGCACAATTAAAACTTTCCATACCCCCTTTCCTGGATAGAAAGCCCTCACAGTGCCTTTCCAGTAATTACTTGAAATCACATCTGCTTTCTTTTCCCAAATGGGAGTGCTATCAGTCTTGTCTGTCCCTTCACCCCCGAGATCTGAGAGTCCATACTGAGAGGTGATTATTTGGAGCCCTCTGGTTTATCAAGAGCTTAAGAACTTCTACATGGACACTGATCATTAGTGAGAGATCTTGGGTTTGTGCTGACGCAGTGACTGAATGGACTCTTGGCTTGTCTGCCCCGAGGAGCCTGTGATTTTGTCCTGTGTATGGGAAGAGCAGATTTAAACGAGTATATGGCAACCAGGAAGGAAAAATGTGGCAGAGACACTTTCATGGGCTCACCAGCTTTGTGTTCTTTTCCAAATACATGTATTGTAAAATTTCCTGGCATCTCTTGCAGTTAAGCAAAGCCATGTAACTGAGTCCTGACCAGTGTCCTGAGGGTAGAAGTGACACGTACTTCTTTCAAGTCTGGCCTCTGTAGTGCCTTATTATAAATCCCCCCACAAGCCTCTTTCCCATTGCCATGTTGGGAGGATGCAAGGGTGATTTGGACAATGCTGCTGGCGAGTGAAGAGCCCCCGGGTTTCTGAATGAGTGTGTGGAGTAGAAATGAGTTTCATGGACCAGGCTCCTGTGCTCTCCCCGTGCTGCCCTCCAGTCCTAGTTGAACTGTGACATAGAGGAGAAAGATGCTATTCCTGTGTGAAGTTACTGATATTTGGGGGCTATCTGTAAGTGCAGCCAACAGAGCCTGCCTGGCACAGCCTTTGTTGCTCTGGCGGAACCTATACCTCCCTAGTTCACTGCTTCCCACATTCCCCCCAAGAGCCCCTTGTGCAGGCTCACAGGTGTGATGCAGTCACAGAGGGTGCCATGAGCACACCCTCAGGTTGAAAGGCCCAGCTGATTCCAGTTTCCTTACAGTCTCTATGTTCCACTTCCTGAGAAGTAGACTCTTGAACTCTGTTGCTTAGTACCTTTATGTAGACTACTCTCATTGCATCTCTTCAGGTGGTTGTTGTTGTTTTTAATCTCTTCCCTAAGTCTTAAAGTGCATTTCAACTGGCTACTGAATGTCTGAAGCCTGTTTCAGGTTGACTTAGAAGTTGGGAATACATTACAGAGGTCATCACCCCTCCTCCTGTTTCACCCCAGGGAGCCTACAGTACCCCTAATCAAGGTTGAGATTTGAAAGTTGTTTGCAGCCTCCCCACCATGTGACCATTCATTTGTACATTTAGCTCTCATTCCTGACCTTTCTCTTCGCTGTGTTGTATTTCTTCCTTCCTTTCCCTTCTTCATTAACAATGCCATTCTGTCTCATTTCTGACTCTAATGAAAACCCCAGAAACTCTATCCTTGTAGTGTGTTCAGATTTATATATATAAATTTTGTATAAATGTATATATATTCTTTTTAAAATTATTTTTTGATATGGTTTAGTTGGCACTGGGGTCTCCCTCCCCCCACCCCCAGTTACCTCCTCTCCCCTCTGTTCTCCTCTCTAGTCTTACAATAGGTATCTTTTATGAATTTTCACAAGCTCATCATGCTGCCACTGGAGTGTCTCCCAATAATGTAGGAGATTGTCAGTCACTTCGTTGTGAGTCCATCCTTGTGGTGCGTGCATGCACGAGGACTTATTTCTCCTTGTTTCTGCTTATGAACATATTAATTTCTGTTGCATTTCCATGATGTATCCCCTTGAGTACTGATCATCATGGGAAGGAGAAGCAGAAAAAAAAAGGATATTAAACCTTCATCCATATGAGGTTAGCATGCATATAACAAAGGTATCATGTGGCACTAGGGTGATGCAAAGGAGTGTCCAGCAGTTTCATGTAGGCAGAGTTATATATTTTAAACTGCAACTGTATCATGACTCTCTTATTTTTCTAGAAGGTTTATTATTTGGAAGAGAAAGAAAGAAAAAAAGAGATACGAAAGAAGACGTGAGAGAAAGAAAGAGAGAGTGAGAGATCTTCCATCCATTGGTTGGCTGCCCAGATGGCCACAATGGCAAGGATTAGGCCATGCCGAAACTAGGAATGAGGAATTCCATCTAAGTGTCCAAGAATGGCAGGAGCCCAAGATATGAATCATATTTCACTGTTTCTTTTTTTGCTTTTTTTTCCAGGTGTATTAACAGGGAGCTGGATTGAGAGGCGAGCAGCTGGGTCTGGTATTTGGCACTCCAACACGCGATGTTGACATTACAAGTGGTGGCTTAACTCACTATGCCACAACACCTTCCCTATGACACTCCTTTTCAAAGAAGTGTTGGCAGTACTTCACCATCTCTAGAATAAATCTGTACTTTTAAACATCATATTCAGTGATCTTATCCATTTAACTCAATCTGTCCTCTTAGTCTTTTCCTGCTTGCCTTAGCCACCTAACTCCTTCCTGCAGGAGCAGCCCACTTTAGCATCTTCTGTCCTTCATTAACACTGCAGGTTGAATGGTCCCAATCTGAAGATCCAAAATCCTGTATACTTTAAAATCCAGGGCTTTGTGAACATCCAGTGCTGTAAGTGGAAATTCCACACTTGAGCTTACATAATATGTCACAATCGAAGTGTAGGAAGCTAAAAACATCATGCAAAATTATCTTAGTCTATATTTATAAATAAGGTGAATTTGAAATAACAAATTTTATCAATTTTTAAAAAGTTCTTTTATTATGTATTCAAAAGGCAGATTTATGGCAGTCAGGGAGAAGATTTCCATCTGTGAGTTCATTCCCCCAGAAAGATCTGAAACCAGGAGCCAGAAATCTCTTGCTTGTTTTCCACATAGCTGCAGGGACCTTAGTATTGCAGCCATTCTCTGCTTCTTTTCCAGGTGTGTTAGCAGGGAACTAGTTCATAAGTGGAGCAACTGAGACTCGAACCAGCACCGACATAGGAAGCCAGTGCTGTAGTCAGTGGCTTTGCTTGCTATACAGTGCTAGCTCTAATTTTAATAAATTAATTTTATTTAAATATGAGTTTAGGAAAACTATTTTAAAGAACTGTTGTGTTTAGGCTTGGATTGTGTTCCTAAGATGTGTTACCGGGTGCATGTAAATATTGTAAAATCTGAGAAAGTCCAAAATCCTGAGCATCTCTGGTCCCTGATGTTTTGGCTAAGGATTGGACTATTCAGTCTCCCCAGATCAGCAGTAAAGATCCATCATTGGCAAGTGCATCGTCTATCTCAGACTCAGTATGAATCTTTATAAAAATTGTATTTTTAGGTCACACCCTCCTATTGATGGTGGTCCTCTTCATCTATTTCACACTGAGTATACTATGCAAATAATCTCTTTTTGTGGGTGTGATGGAGAGTTAGAAAACAATGTAATAGCATTAAATCAATACAGATTCCTGACTGTTTCAGAAACCAATCAGAATCTGTAGGGATTGGCTTTTACAATGTATTTCTGGTATGCAACAGGGTTGGAAATCAGATAGTCGAATGAAGACTAAAAAGTTATAGAGTAAGGTAGTAAATATGTACTGCAAATAATACTGCTAACAGAAGGGAAAAGGAACTATCACATGAAATTAAGGAAGGTTTTCTTTCTTTTTGCTTTTTTTTGAATCACTATGTTCACCAAAAATTAAATGCACTTGGATCTGAACTTTGAAAAAAAAATTTCTTTTTATTCATGCAGAATCCTCACCATTGTGAAGAATATGAATTATGGGTAAGTGACTTCCTTAAAGTAGATGCATTGTTAAAATATACATTAAACTTAAACTACACTATGATAAATGTCATAGCTAGCAACGGAGAGAGCATATGTGCTCAGGAAAACTATCCTCTCAGCAGACAAGAGACAAAAGCACATTGGCAAGTGATTAAAGTGGGAAGATGAGGAGGCGCGCAGACAAAGGCACTTGTGTCCAATGGGCTGAGCAAGCCAACTGGCCGTTCTGTCGAGTGGGGCAGGCAAAGAGAAACGAGCCATTAAGGCCTGCACTCTCCCTCTCCAGCATGGACCTTCTGCTTCTGCCCTGAATGAAGACAGAAAAGCAACAATCAGATAGTTCATAATAACAAATGAACAAAGTGATAGTACAAGGGACTCTGACTTGTTAACGACTGTGATGAGTCAGCTTCTCTAGTCTGTCCTCAGCATATGAATAAGACAATTATATCTACTTCTCTTTTGTTCTTGGCTGCAGCAGTGGGTAAACCAGTAAATGCCATGCGGTAAGTAATGTCAGGCCGGATGCAGTCGCCATGCAAATGCTGTGTTTGGAGATATGAGCAAGTATTGGGATCCAAATAATTTCCTGTGATTTTTTTTTTCTTTTCAACTATGTGTGTTCATTATCTATCATTTCAAGGAATCCCACATCTTGAAAAGGGTTAACAACAGTGTTTTGAAACCAGATCTGGTCTGTTTTTCAAGCTGTGCCATATTTAGAGATATATTTAGTTCTGCAGATGTCTTGAGTCTGTCATTGGAATTGGACTTTCCCATCAAAACCAGACGCGGTTTCTCAAAGAGCCAGAACAGGGTGCACAGAACTGTTTGATAGGACCATTTCCATTTTGTCTTCCACTGTGAAACAGACAGGATGCAAAAGAGTTTTGAGTTAGCTATTCCTCTTTGGTTTGGTCCTACCAGGCCATCTCCCACTGGTTGAACAATGCAGGTGACATATAGGAATTGCCTTGAATAAGTAAAGTCCTCAGTGGTTATGTAGCTTAGTTTAAAAGTTTCAAAGAGACGCAGACATAGAACTTTAAAAACATAAAAGGAAGATTTATTATATCCTTTACAGCACAGGGTTATTTGAAGTGAGTGGGGATGTGGGGGTACGTGAGAGAAAACAATGCCTAAAATTCATACAGGGAGCTTCTAGCCTCAGGAGATAGGGCCCCAAGACTTGAAGAACTTCATAGTATATCTAAGGCTGACATAAGCAAAAACAGTGTATCACATTTTTAAAACATTGGGATTGAATTTTTAAATGCTCTAGGAAATGAGTATGGTCAAATGTTTATTTTACTGAATAGAGGAAAAAAAATCATTCAAGGGAAAATTGTTTTCTATGGCTATTGTGTTATTTTGTCCAATCCCTACACCCCTCCAAGGTGCGATTTACATAACAAAGTTAGCAAAAAAATTTTTTCCAGGCCTAATTATCACTTTCAAAATAGAAGCTGGAAATCAATGATTGGTAACTGAAGATTACAGATTGTTTCTTTAAAAAGGAAATCTTGAATTGAGCTCAAATGTTACCTTCGAAACTGGATTGTATTATTTTGCCACATCAAATCAAATGCTTCTTTGGCATCAAAGCAAGCATCTCCCAAGCTAATTCATTATTGAAGTGCTGTCAATCTAGGCTATGCTAAAGCTTCAGCTTTTTAAAGTTAATAACATAAAATATACTTATGTCTATATTGTTTCTAATGACAATTTGTCCATGTGGTCTGCTGCACAGCCTCTTGCACTTTGTTAAAACTAAAACAGTAGCTGGAAACCAAAAAAAAAAATGTATTTTTTTCTTCAATGTGTGTTTTAATGTAAAACAACAGTGGCATTAATAGCATAGGCCCTGAGTTCAACTGTATAAAGTTATACCCTCGCTCTCTTGCTACCTAATCATGCATCCTTGTACGACTTTTTGTTTTAATTACTTATGCATTTGAAAGAGGGAAAGAGAGAGAGAGAGAGAGAGAGAGAGCAAACTCTTCATTTCAGTGCACTGGTTCACTTCAACACACTTCAACATACTGCTTCACTACACAAATGACTCTAATGGCAAGGGTGGGAGTGGGAATTCCGCTCAGGTCTCCCAGGTGGGTGGCAGGAAGCTAACTGCTTGAACCACTCCTGCTGTCTCCGGCGATTTGTATTAGCAGGATGCTGGAGTCAGGAGCCAAAAGTTGGAGTACAACCCTGGCACCCTGATGCAGGAAGTGTGTGTCTTAACCAATGAACCAACAGGCCAAACTTAGGTTTGTGTTGCAGCTATTTCATATGTGAGAAAGAATAATAAGCCTTCACTTACAGGGTTTGTTGAAAGGATTATACAAGTCAATCCACAGAAAGCACTTAGCTCAGTGCTCACAAATAGAAAGCAATCAGTTAAGTACAGATGTCCCTCAGCCGAGGATGGAGTTACAGCCTGGCAAACCCATTGTAGATTGAAAATACCATAAATTGGAAACATACTGAATACACCTGTTGGACATCATAGCTTGGCTGGACTATGTTGGCTCTTTCCCCTTGTTATTACCTGGCTGATGGGAGGAGATCTCACAGCTGCTGCCCAGCTTCATGAATAGCCTATGGCATGTTGCTAGTCCAGGACAAGACCAAAATTCGAAACTTGAAATACAGTTTCTACAAAATTCATATCACATCTGTACCATTACGAAGTTGAGAAATCATCAGTTGCATTCTCAGGCAGGGACCTTCTGTGTTTGTTATATTCTAACATCCTCCTGATAGGACTATTCACTCTGGAAAATTTGGAACTCTATCCAGCAAAGAATACTTATCACTTCTCATCAGACACACACAAAGCTAGCTGAGAATTTTTACATGTTGGGGTACTGGATATAAGTACAAAAAGATCTGTTAAGTGTGGATGTAATTTCAGTAATTTTCTTACAAAGCTAACCAATTTAAGCAAGATTAGCAGATATGAGCTTTTAAAGCAACCTTTCTTTAATAAAGGGATTTCCTCCCAAATATTTGGATAAGAGCCTAACTTAACGATGCACTTTGGTTAGTAACTAGTGTTTTCTGAATTCTTGCACGAGGCAAGATGTTGTGCTACTATCTGTGAACAATGGGATGGTGGTGACTTAAAAAGTCACACACATAAATATATATTCCACTCCTCCAATTCTGCCATTTAAGAACCTGGACTTTTTTTTTTTTCCCCAGCTTTTCCTTCTTCACAAGCCATTGAGTAACCAACAAGCTTTAGATTGAACTATGAGTAAGAGGTAAATTTGCTGTGTTGAACTGTTGTAGTTGATAGTCGTCAACGGTGATTACTGACCTGAAGTCATAAAGTTGGCTTCTGAAATCTCCGGAGGACCAAGGTAGCAGATTTGGAAGTGCTTTAAGTTTGAAACTGCTGTTGGAGGGTCCCTGCTAGCCCTATCTCAAGAGCAGAGAAAATAAGACTCCCTGGTTCACATTTTGAAATTTTGTTGAACAGCTGCTGCATGAACAGATGCTGTATAAGAAGAACAAGATAGAGTTTTGTCCGTAAGTGGTTTGGGAATTTACAGCAGCAAGCAGTAATGATACAGCTAACATTTACCAATGATTACTATCTGACTTGCATTATTTATTTTCTTTAATCCTCGTGAAAATTCTAAATAAATGATTATATATGTCCACTTTAAAGAGGAGGAAAATGAGAACTACATACATTAGGGACTTGGAAGTATTTGGAAAAGAATATTAACCTTGCTATAAAAAAACTTATGCAAATAAAATGTAATAGGATCTAGGGAATGTCTGCAATGTCCATGGTATGGTCAGCATTATGTTTATGTATATAAATGTTTATGTTTCTCCGTGCCCATATACATAAATTAAATTTAATCCACATAATTTTATTCCATGCTAGAGCCAAACTCGCCCATTGTCCTAGGCTCCTGGGCTGAACACGGCTGCAATCTCCCTTGGCACAGGTGTGGCCTGGGTCTGGGGAGGGCCAGGTTGGGCTAGATTCCAGCACCTACTGGTACTTGTGAGAGTCAGTGTGGGTATAGAACAGGCTGGGCTAGGTCTTGGTTCCCGCTGAACCATGTGATAGCTGTGTCTTGGCATGGACCAGGTGTGGATGGGCTGCAATACCCACTAGTATGAACCAGTAAGGATATGGGCTGATTGTGTAAGAACAACAGGTTCCTGCCAGGACAATAGATGGGCAAAGTTAACCTGGGCCAGGGAGCCATCAGTATGCACCAGATCTGCCACTAGAAAGAGACCAGATAGAGGAGCTTGGTGAACGCCTTTGTAGGGTTGCAGTCCCTGCAGGTAAATGCAAGAACCAAGATAAAGAGTGGCCCAAACCTGACCAGGTTTATCTGCTGGCATACATATGGGTCAGGTCAAGGGCTAGGCCAGGCCGAGCTAGTCCATAACATCCACTGACAGATCTGAGAATCAGGATGGGGTGTGGAAGGGACCAAGTTGGGCTGTATCATCAGCCAGTTCACACTCGAGCTGGAACTGGGGGTGGTTGAAGCACCCACTGGTGGATGCTATGCAAAGATGAACCATGTCACTCTGGGTAGGTGGGTGTCAGGTCCGTGAACTCTAGGGACAGAGGAGACCTTGGGTCTGCCAGCTAGGTGGATGGATCCAAGAGCTCCATGGGTGGGGGATCAGTGGATCCAGGGTTGCATAGCCTGGGGCCCTGGGCTCACTGATGCTGGATCAATGAGCTCCAAAGATAGGGGGGAGGGGGTCCCCAGGGGCCCGGATCTTCTGGCCTAAGTTCCTGAACCCATCTTTGTGATGTGTATTGGATCTGTAAATCCTAAGGGTAGGAATTGGGTGGGTCCTGGGTTTCATGGACCGGGGCCTTGGGCTTGCCTGCATAGGGGGTACTAGATCTGTGAGCCTCAGGTGTCAGGGGTCTGGAAGGCCCTGAAATTCCTGGCCCAGGTCCTAGGGTCCACATGCGTGGTGTGCACTGGGTCTGTGAGCCCCAGCAGTGTAGGGGGTTTTGGCAGGTTCTAGGTTGCATGGCCCAGGGCTGACCTGTGTAGTGGACTGATCTGTGTATTGAGTGCTGAGCCCCAGGGTTGTGGTGTCTGGTGATGCCTAGGTCTCATTGCCCAGGTCACTGTGCCTGCCTGTTGGTGGGTGCTGGGTCCATGAGCTCTGGGGTTGAGAGGTCCAGCAGGTCCTGGGTTGCATGGCCTGAGGCCTTGGGCCTTGGGCCTGCCTATGTGGTAGGTTCTGGATCCATGAGCCCTCAGGGGTGGGGACTCCGGCTTGGTCCAGGTTGCCTGGCTGAGCACCATGAGCCCACCTATGAGATATGATACTCTTCAGTGTGATGGATGGAGTGCTGTACAGCATACCATGGTGCACATAGAGGACATGGCAGCCCATTGAGGTCTGCAGAGGATATCCAATATCATAGCATAGAATGGAGAACAGAACATATGGACAATTACTCCAACCATTGACAGCAAATATCTGGGTGAATGGAGACTATTAAGTGGAGATTGTGTTAGCCAATGGACATTGGAAGTGATTCCTCACCCATAAATCGGTGAGATTGACAGCATTTCAAAACTACCGCATCCACCTGGTAGAACCTTCAGTGCATGCGGCACATTGTGACCCTGGGTTGATGCATTGTGACCTTTCCCCATCCTTAGGTACTGGGATGGTTGGAGGCTGGATATGTCTTATAACTCTATTTCACTCTTACTCCAGAAATGGGAAGAAGCAGAAAGCTTGGAAACAATGATCACACTCACTTCTGCCTAACCCTAGATTCTTCCCACCTTGATCACCTATGTAAACATCTAAAACAACAACAACAGCAAGAATAATGTTATTCCAAATGTGTGCATAATGGCTCGGTGAGATGGCTCGGTGATTAAATCCTTGCCTTGAATCCGCCAGGATCCCATATGGGTGCCAATTCTTATTCCGGCTGCCCCACTTCCCATCCAGCTCCCAGCTTCTGGCCTGGGAAAGCAGTAGAGGATGGCCCAAGGCTTTGGGACTCTGCCATCCACTTGGGAAACCCAGAAAAAGCTGCTGACACTTGACTTGGGATTGGCTTAGCTTTGGCTGTTGCAACCACTTGGAGAATGAACCAATGGATGAGGGACCTTTCTCTCTGTCTCTCCTTCTCTCTGTTAATCTGTGCTTCCAATAAAAATAAATAAATCCTTTAAAAAGTATGTATAATTATTCCCAGATTACAGAGAAGGTATGTAAGATCCAGGGAGGTTAAATGAATTCCCTATCACTCAGCAGTCCTTGAAATTGTAGTTTTCATCTTTCTGGTTTCGAAGTTCAAGTTCTCCCTGTTACATGAAGTAGTTCTGGTAACCCTGAGGGTGGTGAGCAGTCATAATGGGATTTGGGTAAAGGAATGTCAAATCTGTAGTTAAGAAAGATTAATCTGGTAGCATTTAGGAAGAATGCTCCTATGTAAGTTTATGAATTACAGTTATTCTTGTACTTTACTGACTGGAGAACATCATCAAGATGAAGATCTTGAATAAAACATTTCATCATCCCCTTCCTGTTTGGGAACTTGGATTTTACTTCTTCCCCTTTCTCTCGAGACAGATGACTAATACTCTTGTCTCAGCCAATCTTGAATTTAGATTTTGTGAGCGTGCCCTGTTCAGACCTCACCCTTGACCATGTGCCCTCATGCCATGTATATAATGTCCCCTGTGATAGTCACCTGGATATGACTCTAGATGATATTCTCAAATCAGTGTGGTACTAGAGGTATCCCTTGTATGCCATTATAACATAATAAGGTGGAACATGTGTTGGTTTGATGGAATTATCCATGCTATATTGTTTATCTAGCAGGATATGGGGCTGATTAAGAGCTAGGACTCTAGATAAGAATTTCTTGGATAAGAATCCTGCTGTGCTACTTGCTAGCTGTTAAGCACTTTGCTCAAGGTCGTTTAGCTAAATACATAATTGAAACATGGTGAGGCACTTGCTGCAATAGACAAACAGAAGATACAGTGGGAATGAACGTTAATCGAATGCTTACAGTGCAAACAGTGTGCTAGGCATTATGCTGCATGCCTCATTTGTAGCATTGTGTTTAATAAGAACATGGCAGGCCTTGTGTAGCTACATGCTTTCCGTAGATACTCCTGCACTTAATGAGAACATGGCAAACTTGGAAAGTGAGTATTATTCTCTGAGGTTGACCTTCTTTGCATGAGTTTCCTTATCTTTATAAGACAATAGTAATAGATATCCCTTAGCATTTTAAAAAGAAGAAATGAGCTCATCAGCTAGCTACTATGTGCTTAGCATATAGTAAGCTCTCAATCAGCATTAACTATTACTTGATGAATCAATAAATGATTCAGAATAAAAGTGTGTAGCATTTCAGACAAAATGATAAAATATGGAAAGACTGTATGGATACAGGAAAAAAAATTGAACCCAGCAGTGAGCAAACAGAATCCTTTTTCCAGCTGGTTTATTAGATTAAAGTAGAGCAAACTGACGAGCTGCAAAGATTGTGCTGTGTATCTATGACCACAAGCACAAAAATAGCACCAGTTTCCAGATTAAACAGCCTCGATAATTTATTGAAAAATCTCATAAAATGAATACTTTAAGCAATTATATGTTCACTGATTAAGCCACAGAAACCAAACTTTAATGAAAGAAAATCAGCTTAACTCTTAAGTATACCAATCTAATGAAATCCGTCAGAATATACTAAATTTAAATTCTACAAAACTGAAAAATAAGTAGATGAAATTGCCTGTAAATATCAATTGAATGTCATTTTGATTTCTTAACCAGCTTTATACATGTAAATAACATTGATTTGCATAAAGAGAATTTAGTCAGATGAAAATGAAATCTTGTCAAGAAAACCTTACAGGAAAATAACCTGTGGAAAGAAACAGGGACAGAGCTGAAAACATGAGTGCCCTGCTCTCTCAAAGGTACGATTCCTTTAATTAAATAGTAGAAGACATTAATGGGATCCTTGACAAATCAGAAAGACCACATTGGTCTATTTCACAGGCTATTTCACATTGGTCTATTTCATTGGTCTAAGGTGGGTTGTATTAAAACTGGCCTTTTTCTCCTATAATGGCCGGCCAGGTTAAAAACACAAATCTTTCGGCCTTCACTCTTCTTCAACAGCCATTCAACAGATTATATAGTGGTAACTTTAATTTCTTTATGAAATTGGGTGTCAGTTCAAGGAGGAAATTTCACAGGTGAATTTCAAAGTCCTCAGTACTGAGGAAAATTTGGGTAATTTTCTTATTTCAAATCATTTTCTTCATGTGGCTGAATCTCAATGCTGCTTTTAAGCTTAAAGCTGTTCCTCAAATGTAGGTAGTCAATTTGGGGAAGGATGAACTCACAGCACTTTGGAACTAAAATGGAGGGTTACAGGTTGTAAACATGAAGACAGTTCTAACAGTTAGTACTGAAACCTACCATAAAAAGTCGAAACGGATCCAGGCGACTCATCAAGGAGGGATTTATGTACGTGTCAGCTAAGCAACATACAGGAACCAACAAAAACTACACACCCACGGTTTATATATATATATATATGCATATTATATTATATATTATGTATTATATATAATATATATATATTATAAATCCAGCATTAACATCCATCTATATGGTAGGTGTTGATAGAGAGATCACTTGTATAAGAGAGAGTATGCCAAAGTCAAAGTTGGGGAAGGCAAGGACACTCCTTTGCAAAGTTTTAATTCTTTTTTTTTAAGATTCTATTTTATTTTTATTGGAAAGTCAGATATACAGAGAGGAGACACAGAGAGGAAGATCTTCTGTCTGTTGATTCACCCCCTAAGCAGCTGCAACAGTCAGAGCTGAGCAGAGCCAATCTGAAGCCAGGATCCAGGCACCTCTTCCAGATCTCCCATGTGGTTGCAGGGTCCCAAGGCTTTGGGCTGTCCTTGACTGCTTTCTCAGGCCATAAGCAGGGAGTTGGATGGGTAGCAGAGATGCTGGGATAAGAACTGGCACTCACATGGGATCCGGGTGCGTGCAAGGTGAGGACTTTAGCCAATAGCCTATCACGCCAGGCCCTAAAGTTTAAAGTTTTAATTTTTTTTAAATTTGAGAGGCTGGCCCAACCAGCTAGTCAGCCAGACAGAAACAGATTTCTCAATCATTCATTCACTTCCTACATGCCTACAAGTGCTGAGGTTGGCTAGGGCCAAAGCCAGGAGCCATAACCCCAATTCAGGTTTCCTAAATGGATGTCAAGAATCATCTTATCATATCATCTGCTGCCTGAAGGGTCTCCATTGACAGGAACCTTGAATCAGAACTGGAGTCAGGGTTTGGACTTTGGGGTTGGGAGCAACTGTAGCTCCCTGCAGTGTGGCGGCTGTGGGGCGTGCCCCTGCCGGGTCAGACCCAATGCTGGGGACTCAAGCCAAAGACACTGCTGGAAGGCAGTGAACGAGTCCTCGGTCTTGGGCGGCCAGTGCACCACGTGGTGCCAGGCTTTGCCTGTTGGCTGCCCGATGGCGAACTCTGAGGTTTTTAAGATATGTAGTTGCTACCTGGGGACACCCATGACTAAGGCCAGTTTTAGTGTAGGTGAGAAATGAATTTTGGGTGATTTCAGTGACAGGGTCATGAAAGTTTCAGGCATGCATGGGGATTGAGACCTGGTTGTTTGGAGGGAAGTATCCAGAAGATAATTTGGGTTAGACAGATTCACCAGCCCAATTAGGAATCCAGAGATGGGCTGTTAGCATAGAACATCATACCAGCCCACACCAAAGCTATGGATGGGGGCCTCTTTGGCAGTGTTAGGTACCATTACCCGACTGGGTGGTGGAGTGGTGGAGTTGTCACATTTGGCAGGGTCAAGACACTATCCAGCATGCGAGAGAACTTGGTCTGGGGGTAGACTCTGTGGGGTTGTGTGGGCCCAACCCTCTGGAAATACAAGTCCCCCTGCTTAGCTTGCAAGCTGGGGTTATGATGGACTAAGCTAGGTGTGACCATGCCACCTGCCATCACTCACAGGTGAAAGAACTGATGGCAATCTAGTCAGGTCAAGGCAGCAGCACCTGAATGTGCATCCTAAAGCAGGATGTGGGGTGAACCGGACTGCCACAGGAAGGGGACAGAATGGGCAGGGCTGAAAAAACCTTAACTCACAAGAAAAAACAGAAATCAGGTTGGAGCACAGCTCATGTCAAATAGGTCCTTGCACCTACCGATCTGCGTGAGACAGGGATGCTAAGCCACAGCATCTAAGAGGCCAGGACAAGTGAGGGGCTCTGCCAAACTGAGTCAGAGCAACCACTGGCCTGCATGTGATTTAAGGCTGGGAATAGGCCCGGTTGGGGAGCTAAGGGGACAACCCTAGCTGGGTTGAGTTTCCCATCAAGGAGCACATGGGCTGGAATTGGGGCTGCTTTCTTTTTTCTTTTTTACGATTTATTTTTATTATTTTTTTTATTGGAAAGGCGGATATACAGAGAGGAGAGGCAGAGAGGAAGATCTTCCGTCCAATGATTCACTCCCCAAGTGAGCGCAACGGGCCGATGCTATGCCAATCCAAAGCCAGGAACCTCTTCAGGGTCTCCCACGTGGCTGCAGGGTCCCAAAGCTTTGGGCCATCCTCGACTGCCTTCCCGGGCCACAGGCAGGGAGCTGGATGGGAAGCGGGGCTGCCGGGATTAGAACCGGCGCCCATATGGGATCCCGGGCGTGCAAGGCGAGGACCTTAACCACTGCGCCACCACGCCGGGCCCTGGGGCTGCTTTCTAATCAGGATACAATTGTAATCTCACTTGGCACAGGTGTGGACTGGGACTAGAAGCACCAAGCTGGGCCAGACTCCAATACCATCTGGTGCTCTGGAAGACCAAGGAAGATGTGTGACAGACTAGGCTAGGTCTTAGCATTTACTGAACCATGTGTGAGCTATATGGGGATATGAAATAGCCATGGCTGGGTTGAACCATCCAACAGTAAGAACCAGATTGGGTTGAAGGCCAGTCAGGAAAAGCCACTGTTCCTGCTAGGACAGGAGGTGAACTGAGTAAGGCTGGCTCATGGACCCACTGGTATGCGCAAAATCTGGCACTGGGAGAGTTTCTGATGGAGGAGCCTGGACAACTTCTCTGGCAGGACACAGTCCCTGCAGGTAAGTGCAAGAAGTACAATAGGAAACAGCCCAGAACAGGCAATGGAAATTATCCCACTGGCATACACATGGCATGGGTTGGGGGCAGACCAGGCTGAACCTGTTCACATCACCCACTGGCGAATCCGAGCCCCAGAACAGAGTGTGGGTTGAGCCAGGTTCAGTTGCAACACATACCAGTACACATTAAGGAATGCCAAGGTGAGATGAGCCATACCAGATGTGGTTGCAGTGCCCAAACAGCATATGTGATAATGGGGGGGGGGGGAGGCAAAGCCGGCAGGGGAATGTGGGCTCCCCTGCTGGACAACTACTTCCATTGGTAAGTGTGAGTCGGGATGGGGACATATCAGACTAGGCAGGGATATAAAACCTGTGGGCCTCATATGAGCTAGATAAGGGAAGGGCCACAGTGGACTGACTGTTCTGACTGGTGCAAGCAAAAATTAGAGTGGGTGAGGGTTGGTTGGGCTTAGCCGCAGCGTTAGCTGCCAGAGGCTGCACTGGGATCTAATTCTGTCAAGTCAAATGCCAGAACCACCTGGAGAGTGCATAATCTGGGAGTGGGTGTGACCTAGAAGGGAAATAGTGGGCACCTCCCTGGGGGTTACCACTCTCACTGGACAGCACGAAAACCTGGATGGGGGCAGGGGTGGCTAGACAGAATGGCACCTGCCAGTAGGTGTATGGGTTGGATAGTAGGTTGGTTGGGTTGAACTAGGCTTCGATGCCCATTGACATGTGCAAGTGCTAAATGGGATGTAGGACAGACTGGACAAGCCTGCGGTACATGTTGGCAAGCATGGGAACCAGTGTAGGGGGCAGAACTGATAGGGTTAATGGGGAGTCACCCCAACTAGGCTGTAGCTCCAACTGGTTTGCGTGAGGACCAAGTGTGAATTGGGTAGGATTGAGCTGGACTACAACACCCGTTGGTTCACGAGGAGGATAGGGCTGGAAAGAGAACTGATCCAGCAATTGCAATGACCAGCATGTGCATAAGCTGACTGGTGTGACGGATGGTGTTGGAGTCCGTACTAGCAAACTCACGCAAGAATCAGGTCTGGGATCATCTCACAAGAAGTTTCTTTGGAGATCCCTCCAACTGAACTGCTGTTAGAACCCCAACTATAAAGAGACTGTCAGCCAGTGGTCTCTGAATATCAGGTTTCATTGCGATTGGAACGGCGAGATTAGCAGCAATCCAGAACTGATGAACTATCAAAACTGCTTGAGCAGGACCCTTGGAGTGCGCCTCATGTTGGGGATCTGGGGTGGCTGGGAGGTTGGGTTGGGCTTTTCCCTTTGTTACTCCCCTAGCCCCAGATAAAGGAAAAATGATAATACTAGTGTGGAAACAATAGTATTACCCACTTTCACCCTTAAGATTATTAAAAAATAATTAAAAAAAAAAAAGAACTGGAGTCAGAACTTGAGCTCAGGTACATATGGGGTGCAGCTGCCCAACCTGCATCTGAACTGCTCTGCCAAATGCCTGTCCTGTGAAGGCTGAATTCTTGAGAGGTGTCTGTAAAGTGCATTTGATGCTCAAGGAGAAAGGTCACAGTCCTGAAATTTTTGTGCGTATCTTTCTTGTTTTTAGGCCCTTCTAAATTTGTATCTTTAAAAAAAAAGATTTATTTTTATTGGAAACACAGATGTATAGAAAGAGGAGAGACAGAAAGATCTTTCATCCGTAGTCCTGGATCTTGGGTAGGGTACACAAGGAGAGCCCCTAAGAGAAATCAACACAGAAGATGTGACTTTTGGAGAGGACCGGGGTCAGAGTAGACTGACTACACTCAGGTGATAAAGCACACCATTGTCCTGAGGAGAAAGTGGGCTCTAGCGAATACCCAGCTTCCTCCTGAATGCAAACCATTCCACTGCTGGTTCCACATCCCCATTTCCACATCTGCTTCTTGGGACACAGCTCACCCTCCACTTTCATAGTTCTGGAGTCTTCTGCATTCATGTAGAGATAGTATTGTTTTGTGGTTCAAAGAGGTTATTTGAAATTGGTGGTGGTAGGGCTAATGGGGAGGGTGGGAGGAGAAATCCCTGTGCCTTCAGAACTGTATCATCAAAAATAGAAAAATAAATATTACAAAAAAGTTACTTGGAAATGTCACCTGCCCATCCTCACTTATTCAGCAAGACCGCTGGATACCTCTTGTCTCCTTATTCCCTTCCAGCTTCCTTGATTTATTTCCTTCCTAGTGATTACCATTATTCTTAAAAATATTATGTTCTCCTTATTGATCTTTCCCTTAACAGAAAGTGCCATGATTTTATGTTTTTCTGTTCACTACCATGTATCTCTAATTTCTCGTGACAAGTGATGCTTCACTGAATATTTGAGGGACACTAATGTGGATGACAAATGAAGGCCCCCTGTTCACTTATCCTATGCTCTGAGCGTGTTGACATGTCCTGGTCTCACAAGGACAGCTCTTACTGAGAGCTGGATTCAGCCATTCACTTTATTTGTGACTTTTGTGTTGTTCAGCTTTGTTCCCCTAGTTGTCTCCTCTTGCAAACTCTGACTCATAAATTACTTTGGTGTCTTCATTCTCCCAGAATCTTCTGAGATGCTTAAATGCCCTGCTGTTTGCTGAAGATCATGTGTTTGTACAGAAAGAGTAATTATTTGGGACTTCCTTTCTGTTGGTCTTAGGGGTGCAACTCCAATAATCATAGGTGTTTTTTTGGTTTTCCTGTTTTTGCTGATTTTCCTGGAGCTATTTCTTGTAGCTGTCTCCAGTATTGCCTCCATCATTTTCTCTGCCCTTAGCCTCTTCACACCCTTAACAGAAGCAGTGAATATTTCTCAGATGTTGATTTGGGGAAAAAATGAAACAACCCCAAGAAACACACTCTCCCTTGAAGGGCATGTTGCTGGTCCTGTTAGCTCCTCCTCATGTTGAGAAAACAACCTAATTGGTCAGAGCCATGAACAGTTCCTTGCCTCCTGGGTGATTAGTACCTGGAACACCATTAAGAGCTTTCTGCTTCAGCTTGTCATTGCATTCTGTATCTCAATCCACTTGCTTTTTGCCTTCCATTTCCTTCCTTCCTTCCTTCCTTCCTTCCTTCCTTCCTTCCTTCCTTCCTTCCTTCCTTCCTTCCTTCCTTCCTTCCTTCCTTCCCTCCTTCCTTCCGTCTTTCTCTCTCTTTCTTTCTTTCTTTTGCGGGTTATAGCTATTTCGGTTTTCTGCTTGAACCTTAGGCTTCATGTGTATTGGATCATCTGGTACAAGACCAGGACTTTGAGCCCATTTTGGACACAGCCTCAAGCTAGCTGTGTTCATTTTATAAATGTATAATTCCTTGTAGCTTGCAGGTTGAAACCAAAGGTTCATTCTTTTGGGTTCAGCCTTTTTCAGTCCCTATTAATGATCTTTGTTATCAATCAGGGTGGGAGAAGAATGAATAACACGTTGAATACCATAACTGAGGTGCCCTTAATCTGCACTTACTCTGTGAATGGCAGGTACCCAACTGACTCCAAGAACATTTAGATGAGCACTCTGTAGACTAATGAAATTCATCAGCATCATGCCAGTACTGCCTCAGACCAACTTGTCAAAGCTGGGACCCTTTTCCAGTCAGGCCTAGGCCATGGGACTATCATTCTAAAGTACATGCACATTGTGTTAGGGACACTGCATTTTCCTGTCCTGGGCATCATTAGGCTTTCTCTGCCTAATCTGGGGGAAATCTAGAAGGATTTCACCAGGGCCATATATGGCTTTGGAATAAGATGTTGCACACCACTAGCTCTCCTTACACGGGCTCTCAACCTTGGAACATATGACACGTTTTGGGTTGGCATCAAGAATGGCCTCGGGGGTGAGATGGAGTGTTACATTATTCACTCTAACAGCAGCTCCAGCCAGGTCGAGGAAAGGTGTCAGCGGGTAAAGAATGCTCACACACCATCTGCCTACTTGGAAGTCTTGCTGTTGTCAGGGTTGAAATGCCAACAGTAGTTCTGTTTTTGTATACAGAAACTAGAACATCTCCTGCACATTTATCAATTAAAGTTTTAGCATTTATAATAAAATACTTATTGAATACACATAAGGTGCAAATTATTGGGTTGGAAAATGAATGTTCTGAAGCTTATAGTCAATAATACTTCTTTCTGACTTTCCAAGGGGGCTTACTGCCTTGTTGGGGGATGGAGAAGTGCAGCTATCACACAAAAGAGCATAAAGGAAGCAGGGCAAGTGATGAGTTGGAGGTTGAGAATAGAAGTAGCCAGTATGAAATCTCTAATATGAGCACTTAATAGCACAGTAAATGCATCGTCTATTTCTTTTGCAAAAGGAAGAATAAAAATTCCTAGATTTTTTTATGACTATTAAGCTAAACTATTTCCAACAACTTAGAGAAATTTGGTTATTCATGAGAATAACACCTTTTCTAAAAGAAATAAAGTTAATTTTCTACTCTTCTGCAAAGGAGGTCATTAATTATACATGTTAGATTTCATCAATTTCTGTGAGATGAGACTAACATTTTAACTAGATGTCAAGGAAGACATAAGATATTAAGTTAAATACACTAGATGACAATAAATGGTTATAAGAAACATAATTCTGTTATTCTCATAATCTTCTCACTTGGGTGTCTAATTGGAGACCCAAGTTTTACATTTAGTCAGTAAAGTCGATGTATAGCAACCCTGTGAGCTTTAAACAAAAGCTTCTAAATTACTGAGTCATTTCCAGTTTCCAGATGAAGGACAGATGGATGGCTTTTTTTTTATGAGCATTTAAAAAATAACTAACCCAACAAAAACACTGGCACCCACAGTAGTAACCATCTATCTGCAAAATAATCAACATCCTCTCACTCTGCTCCCACTAGGAGCTTAACTATTTTTGACAGAGGAACTTGTCTTGAAAAAGTTGTTTGCACATGATCCTGTGTTTTTGGTGGATCTGATTGCCAACAAATATAGAAAAAAAAAAAAAAGAAGGAAAGTTAAGAGCCTTAGCTGTTGGCGAGCTTGGTGAGTTATCCTAGGTTGCTGTTCTGTGCTCATATTTTACTGTTTTTCACAAAATGCCCTCTTTTTGGACAGCCCCCCATGGGGAGAAGCAGGAGATGTGACACGATGCTCTCCCCAGTGCTCCGTGGGGTGGCCGGAGCCAGCTTTCATTTTTCACAGTCTTCTGCTTACTTGGCTCAGATTCACAGATGGAGAAACTTTGCTGTCTCAAATGCTTTTTTTTTTCTTCAGGAATCCAACGACAAATATTCATTAATTTGGATTGTTTTTGTTAAATCAGAAGGGTTGGGGAGCATTCACTTTCCAATGAAGATTTAAGCTGATGAATTTCTAAAATCGAGTTCTGAGATAAAAAAGTTTCCTGAGATCCTCTTAATTCACACATACGGAATGAACTTGGAATAGGTTAGACAACTGCATCAAAGACAGTTGACACATGTGAGCTACTTTTGTTTATTCTGTTTGCTTGTTGTAGGTTCTACCTTGGGAGCTCAACGAAGCTCTGCAGAATAAGACAGCAGGTAGGGCGGTCTGTGCCACAAAGTCAAGAATCTAAACACTCTGATTTCGGTTATCCATAGGCTAGTTAGTCTACTATTCTGCTAGTCCCCACTCTGCCATGATGCTTCATTTGCCATTACTTTTGTATTTGTACTCTCCCTGCTGGATTTTGAGTTATTCAAGAGGAATGGTTGCTACCTCCTGCTTCCTCTTCCTCCACTACAGAATCTATTCCCTGTACTGGACACATGATGGCTGTTGAATAGATAATTTCTCACATACTGATCTTTTCCCTCCTAGTTACTAATTGAAATTTGTGTTTATTCTGTTTGCCTTTTCTTTTTTCTTTCTCCTTTCACATTGCTCTGTGTTAAATCGGTGACAATCTGCAGTGTGGTACGTAAGGAAAAGAGATGGCGAGGGTTGGCGTAAATTTGAAAAAGCAAAGAAATGGGTCACCCAGACTAAAACCAACAAATGTAGTGACTTTTGAGCAAAGAAAGCCTGTGCTTTGCCAGTAGTCACCTACTACTGCCGGCTGTCATTGGTTTCTTTATTTCTTGTTACCAACTGTTATGCACTTGAGCTTCTTCAGAGCGGCTCTGAAAGCTCTCTAACCACACATTTATCATTTCAAAATGCCGTTTAGGGTTTTCCACACTCTTTTCAATGTGATCAACAGGCACTAAACTGCAAGATTTCTGTTAGGTGGGCCTGGTGCTGTGGCCTAATGGCTAAAATTTTTGCCTTGCATGTACCAGGATCCCATATGGATGCCAGTTCCCATCCAGCTCCCTGCTTGTGACCTGGGACAGCAGTAGAGGATGGCATGGCCCCAAACTTCAGTATCCTGCATCCACAGGAGAGACCTGGAAGAAGCTCCAGGCTTCTGGCTTAAGATCAGCTCAGCTCTGGCTGCTGGGACTACTTGGGGAGTGAACCAGGGGATGTAAGATCTTTATCTGTCTCTCCTTCTCTCAGTAAATCTTCCTTTCTGATAAAAATAAATAAATCTCTTTAGAAAGACTCATGTTAAGTGTGGTAGAAGCTGAGGAGCTAAGTAACTGATGTATCAAGGGGCAAGAAATGACCCTTTTGTATTCTTTAAGAAGCAGCAATTATGATTTTGTAGGTCTTGGAGTGCTTCCCCTCTTTTTTTCTTTTTCATTCTGTTACCAATTTTGCTTTATTAGAAAACAAGCACCCATCTGTTTTTCATACGAAAAGAAAGTATTTCTTAATTGTGTTTATATTGCAAGCCGACAATGCCAAGTAACACGATTAGTCTGAGGCAATAAATAAATTACTTCAAGAAAGTGTGTGCAAAGGCCATGATCCACCAAGTCTTCAGTTTTTCTTACCTTCTCAAGTTTTTTGGATAAAAAAATCGTTCTTGGTTTCTCTGCTGCTATTAATTTTTCTTAAACATTCTTATTAAAAAAGTAAGGTCAGGAGGAGAAGAATGAAATCACGGCAGGAAAGAGAGATTGTGTAGCAGCTACCTAAATTGTGGTTTATCTCCCAGATGGGCAGTTGGAAAGCTTAGGCTCAAAGAAACCATTGTGTGAAAGTCCATTTATCCATGTCCTCACAAGGACAGACTATGTTTGATAGCAAGGAAAGTAGAAAAGTCAGACTTTTCAATTTAAAAAGAGACTTTCCACATAATTGTACTGGAATATGAAGACTAGAAAAATACTGACTCTATATAAAAATAGTGAAGAAAGTCCTAGTGATTTTACTGGTAAAAAGCTTTAGTTCAGCTCTTGGTTAGATGGTCGCTTTTGACTATTCTTACCTGAACATGAATTAGCCATTTCTAATCCACATAATTGCTGATATAAGCAGAGTCATAGGGTTTCCAAAAAAGATATTCAGTTAAGGCAATTTGGAAACTTAGGATGAATTTCTTTTCATCCCCTTTGTTCTAAAGTAAATAATAAAAATAAATTTCAGGAAAAAAATGCTCATTGAGAATATAGTTGCTTTTGGGACCACAGCTTGTCTCCAATTCACTGGGAATGTGAGACTAGTTATGGTATATTTTCATGTACACCCAATAAACTGATCAGTGACAACCCAGCACTAAAACATAATCAAATCAGTACTTTTTGGTAGACGTGGTACAAGCATGAGTTGGGAGCTGTATGCTCTCAGTAAGTATTCAAAGTATACAGCCTTGGTGCATCTTCAGCCAGGTATCCTAGGAGAGTATCTAGAGCTGTGCTGGGCTTTGGACACACAAGGTTGTTTTCTAGGGTGGTTTTAAGTTCTGCAGCTAGAGAGAAAAGTGACTCTTGTGGTTGGGGCGAGCATTCAAGAGCTTAGTCCTCTGTTAGTGTTTGTTCTAGTGAGTAACAGACACCTTGAACAGAGTGCTTCTGAGAATCAGCAGGGGTGAGCTTCTTCTTGTTTAAGGGAAATAGACAGGAAGTCCTCGGTGCCCTTGTTCTTGGATTAAGTAAGAGAAAACTCTGTTTCTCCATCTATTGAGTTGAAAAAATGGACAGGAGACCAGAAAAACAAAAGGACTCAGACTCAACCATGTGTATGAGTTGAGGGAGACAAGAAAATTGGACTAGAAAAAAGAAAATTACATATATATTCATCTCTACATTTCTGTACTGAAACCTAGCAATCTGAAGGGCAACTTTTTTTCTTTTTAAACTTCAGTGGTGTTTGGGAATGGGAATCTAATAGTCCAAATCATAAATTTCAGCTCTATCCAATTTGGAAAACATGGTCCCTTTTAGCTTATTGATATGGCTAGAACATGCACTAAAATATGTAGGTACTGTGGTGAATGGTGTAGCTGAGAGAAGTAAGTAATTTAGCAACACATTTGTTGTCTAATTCTTGGATTAATAATTATATGTGGAAATTTAATTTGTGTCTGAGTACACCTATCCTTGAATCTCCCTCACGTAAAAGGATGGCTAATATTAACAAGAATAGAAAAAAGCAAATTAACAAATTCACACATTTTCTCCATCGCACATATTTAATGAAGCAACTGAGAGATCAGAGTTGTGGGCTATGAAAATATATTTGCTTTTGGCACCAGGGTGCCAAGTTTACCAGAGCTTGAGGAATTCAAACAGAAACTTTGCTTAGTAGCCAGAGGCATGATAAGGGCATAATTAAATACATATCTAGTGAAGATAAGCTTACACAATACTGGTCCGCATTGTTTTATTGCCTATAGCCCCGGTTTCCATCCTTTGTTTATGAATTGTTGAAGGTTTTTACTTGCAAATCACAGAATCTGTTCTGGATTGTTCAAAGAGAAAGTGATTTATTAAAGTAGCTCAGCTCATAGAAACTACTGGGCTTGAATACAGTACATCCTCCAAAAATACATTGCAGAACTTCCCCCATCCTATGCCAAAGGATTGTTATCACTCAGACACCACTTCGGTCATGCTTCACTGATGGTACTTGCTGCCACCTCAAGAGTTAAACTCCTCCACTGCTCCATTGCCAGAAGCTCAATGTCCTCACCTGTGGCCACAGGTTTGTGGTGCTACCTCCTACATGTGTCACTACTTGAATCTCTTATGTGTGCATTTGCTTGGTGTAATGCAGGACTGATACTGTAGCTGCAAGTGAGTCTGGAAGGAGTACTTTTTTTTTGTTGTTGTTCATTTGCCCATTTTGGTTTTGTCCTGCTTAATGTTATTTTAGAATGGCTAGATATGAGAATTTATCAAAATATTAAGTGTTTACAAGACACTAGATAGCTTTAAATGATGAATTTCCAAGGGTTCTGATCAAATCATCTCAGTGAGAACACATTTAACCCAGGATGGATTAATGAAATATTAATAGGGTGTACCACCTGAAAGTTGGGAGAGCAAGATTATTTTGAGATTGGTGAGTAGGATGTGGCCAAAATATAATTTCCAAGTTGAAAACATCCAAAATGTTGAGATATAAACTTAGCATGAAATATGCATGATCCATAATTAAAGTGATAAAATTGGGTTGTGAGGCATAAAACAAGAGAAGAAATGGAAAAATGTCTTTTTTTTTTTTTCCTGACCAGGCTCATCCATTATATACACAGGTGAGTGATTTCAAACTGAGTCTGGATGAGAATGATCGTACTTTAGTTCCCAACTGAGTTTTTGGCTTTTGAGGGGAAACTTGACTAACGGATTCTAAACATAGTCCTGGAGCATAAAAATGGCCAAAAATGTTCTCAAAATACATAACAGCCAATCAATGTAACAATTAGTAATATTCTGAAAAAAATGATGGGGAATAGGTAGAGGTACATGGTTCTTTGGTATAGGAATTGACAGAAGGATGAGGTACTAGAGTGACCCCAAAGAGAGACAGATGTTAGTAAGGGAACAAAATATATGGCAAAGGTGGAAATGCAATATAGATAGATAGATAAATAGATAGAAAGATATGATGAGTAGTGTTAGGGAATAAAGTTTGGAAAATAGAGTTAGTAATTAGAAATAAAAGACAAATACTGACTTCAATCAGTAAGTTAACATATAAGTGCCAAATGGAGCAAGGATATAATATAAAAACTAAACTATAGAATTAAAAGAAAAAAAAAAAAACAAGATGGCATGCTCACTTCCATTGTGAGCCAAGGCTTTCTTCACCATGACCATATCTACACACACATCCATGCAAAACACACAAAGTACACTCACATACACTTTTATAGACAGACCTTAAAGGAAAATAGTGAAATAGTTAAATACTGCAGTTCAGCATTTTAGTATAGTAAAAAAAATTTAAGAAAGAAGGACCTTCAAAAGAGAAGGACCTAGGGTCATCAGCCTGTGACACAGGCATCCCGCGTGAGAGCTGGTTTAAGTGAGCAGATTCATTTCTGATCCATCTCCCTGCCGAAGTACCTGGGAAAGTAATGAACAAGGGAGACCTGAGTGGATTTCCAGGCTCCTGGCTTCAGTCTTGCCTAGCTCCAGCTGTTGCAGCCACTTGGTGGACCAGATGGAAGATATCTCTTCATAACTCTTGGTCTGTTTCTCCCTCTCTCTTTGTCGCTGTGCCTTTCAAACAAAGCTGGATTAGGTCAAAGTCAAAGCCAAGAGCAGACAACTCCATCTAGGTTTCCATGGGAATAGCAGCAAGTGCGTGAATCTGTTGCTTGAGCCGTTTCTTCTACCTTCTACGGTTTGCATTAGCGCAAAGCAGGAGTCAGGAGCCAGAGCTCGATGTTGAGTTTAAGCATTTTAATGTGAGATGTGGATATATTAATTGATGTTTTAATGGCAAGGCTAAAATTTATCTTTTAATTCCATTCTCTTATCAATTTCTGAAGTACCCTTATATTTAGAATGATATCTGTCTCTTCCATAATTTAGTTCCTTCACAGAATTTTTATTGGTCATGTTTCTTATAGCATTTGGAAAAATTATACTGAAAAATCAAGATTTGATAAATCCATTTGTTTTTTTAATTTAAAGAACTATTTCTTTCTCTAAAGGAATTCTTTTATCTACTGTATGAAGTCAACAGTTTTTTTGTACTGAATGTATTTCCTTTGATTTGCTTTCTGCAAAAAGTAATGAAAGTTTGCTAGGATTATGCAGGCTTTTCTAGCTTCTTTTACTTCTCTAGACCCAACGAAGAAAAGGCAGGGTTTTTTAAAACAGGGGATTGTGTTCCCTTCAGATTGTTATTCTAAATCTGACTTGATAGAGGAATCCAAAGTACATCATATCCCAGATAAAGCTAGCTGCTTGCCAGACTGCACTGTTACAATTGAACTGTGAATGGCTCACATCAGCACATGCTGTCAACTTTATATAAACCCCACTTTATGTAACATGATTATAGATCCCCTGAACTGCTCTCTACCTGCAGTCTACATGCTGATTCTCCTGATGTCAAAAGCAGCATGGGCTGCTGTGCAGGACACCGGTGAAGGCAGCTGATTGTTAGTGCCTGGTCATTATCCCACGTGCAAAAGAGTACGTGAGCTATGTTCTTTCTCACTGCCCCTCCTCCTCTGTAAATCTTGGGCTTACCATGTCCAGGAATGTATTGGGATTGGGCAACTGTGGCATGATCCTGAACAGCCCACATGAAGAACATGTGATTTCAGGTGTCAACACATCCTACCGGGCAATGCAGTTTATCCAGGAGAGTTCATTCTCCATCGCATTGACAGTATCATTTCCTCTTGTGTAGTGTCAGGTTGACCTACTGATTTGAAGAGTTTCTGGAGCATCCAGTGCAGGTTAACAAGCACATATGCTGGGTGCAAGTCACAAGTGAAGCACTAGGCTTTCCATCCCCAATGATGTGAGGATCCCTGCTTTGTGCAGGTGACAGTCCATTAGGAGAGACAGAAAAAAAAAATCAAAATTTCAATGTAACATAATCCATCCCAAAGTAAGATTTCTGGCTACTGATGGAACAACAAAGGAAGGTGCCTGATTTGTCCTGGCATCTGAGAATGGCTTCCCAAAGAGATACTATCTGAAATCAATCATGAAAGAGGACAAAGAATTGCTTAGGTGGGAAGGGAAATCTATTCAAACAGAACAGCTTGAGAAATGTCACAGAGATGGGAAGCAGCATAGGCACAAGGACAGAGCAACTCCATGAATTCAGAATTACTTCAGTGAATGCTTTAAGGCATAGAGGGGTGGGAAATGAGACAGAACGAAGAAGCATGAGTCAGATTAGAAACGACTTGGATGCCATGCTTGCATTCGCCTGAAGACCATGCCCAGTCTTTCATTCCTGGCTTGCTTTCATAACTGTATTTTATCCTTAAGCAGATCCTCTGGGCCAGATACCTCAAATGAGACCACCATCACCAGTCAAGTCTAAGTGACCATCACCTGCACCAGGGCCACCACAATAGCCACTGTCAGTGGGGGACTCAGATCTGCTAGTGTCCACTTATGCCCCTCTGAAACTAATGCTCTGCACAGAGATGAGAGTGTTTCTTCAGTGCTCAAGCCTCTAATAACTTTTTCACATCTAGAGTAACACCTGAAGACATGCCAAAGTCAAGCCCTTGCTTATAGTGGTTCTGGCACTCCTCTTCACCTATCATGGAGAGCTCTCCTCTTCATTCTCTTGTGCTGAGAAAGGATTCTCCTGGAAATCAATACTCAAACTCATTCCCACTTGCTATCTTTCCTTCTCGTGGCTTTCTGAGTATATGTTTTTGTGTACCTGTCTGCTTATGGTCAGTTACCTACATGAGTGTAAGGTTCAAGAAAGCATAGATATGTCTGTTTTATTTGCAATTGGAGCATTGGGGATTTGTTGAAGGAAAGGGAATCAATGAATAAATCTGGGAACATTCAAAATTTGAGAGTGAAATGATCAGCAGATCACCACATTTCCAGTGCAGAGAATATATGTTACGGGGTCAATTTGGGTTGAGGGAAGTGGATAGGAAGGAGTTAGAGTCACCAGTTGGAAGCTTTGGTGCTAGTCCTGGTCATGGTTATGAAGGATTGAGCTAAGATGTTGGTATTTGGTATTAAGAAAGAGGACACAGATTTGAAAAATGTCTCAGTGGTAAACTTGGCCAAGCATGATCAAATTATCCCTGGACCTCTCTTTAGAGTGTTGGCTGCAAAAGAGGATGATAAAGGATGCTGAAACTGGAAGCTGTCCAGCATCACAGTGGGTGGAGCTATGTTGCCTGAATGCCCTCTGGGATGAGGCCTTTTCCACTTCAGCACTTCTCTGGGTTAAACTGGCAGCGCATTCATGTGCCCCTGTGAAGTACGCAGGCATTGTATTCCTGTGGCTCTGAATGGCTACAATTGGTTGCATGTATTTTTGGCACCAGATAGATGTTCAGTAATAGTTTTAATGATAGTTTCTACAACAACTGGGTTTACCCTGGAGGCTTCTCATCTTTCTAATGACTAGGGACAAGGCTGTTTAGTTTGTAGGTCCTGACAAAATTACAGTGTGGACTGGTAATGCTGTGGGCTGTTGTACAAATTATAACAGGTCTGTCTCTTATATAGCCCTGAGAAATTCATCTTAGTCCAGTGCCTCTAGTACCTTTGAGATCACTGACTTCAAAGGAGAAGCTGTGCTATTGTAAATCCCACAATTCATAAACCTACTAAGACAGGAAAGGTGCCCATTGTGCCTGACTTGGGGAAGTGTTTGATCTGCTTGAAATTTTTGAAAAACTTTGATGTGATGGAATTGACACTTAGTAAAATGTCACAATTCTGTTTTAAACATGGTTTGGAAAGGTTCTTTTTAGTTTGGGAAAATTTATTCTCTTAGCCAAAGGAAGAGTCATGTGGGCCTCGAATCTAAAACACTCTTAAACAGAGAGGTTATGAAATTACTTTGGATGATTAGGGCAGAGGTCGTTCCAAAAAAGAGGTTTATCACATGGGTAATTTGAAACGTTATTAAAATTGCCTCTCCGAGCAATGACCTAGAAATCTGACAATGTGATAATGAATTCTCAAACAAATAAAACAAACAAACACAAAAATCACAGTGGAACATCTCACAATTGGCAGGATAAAAACTGGCAACAATAACTTCTGGGAAAATAGTTGGATCTTATAGCATTAAAATGAGTTTGGGGACCATACATGGAGTCAACACTTTCGTGAGAATTTTGGAATGCTTGATTTCCCACAATCTCATCATTTCTCTGCCTGACAATGGTAATTATTCTTCATCAACTTGACAGTCAAATTTGCTTCCTGTAGCGATAATCTACCTGCTATTCTGACCATACTGAGGAAATAGTTTTTTTCTTTAATAGGTTTGTTCATTTTAAAGGTAACTTTCTCTGTTACTCTAACCACTCTATTACATTATTCATTGATCAGTCATCATTTGTGCTTTTAACAGTACTTTGTAATTATGAAAAAAGTGAGAAGAACTACAATGTTCTCTCTGATCCTAAAGCTAAGACTACTTCCCTTATTTTGCAAATTAAATTTAATTAATTACTTGGTCAAGACATGACATACTGCTCAAGAAAATGTTGGACTCCATTCTATGCTTCCAAAGGGTGTAAGATCACTAAGCAATCAGGGACTAAACAAATGAGATAATATGAATCTACTGCTGTTGAGGCTGAGACAATATGCACGGGACAATAAAGCCAGGTCACACTTCAAAAAAAAAAAAAAAAGAAGGAACCACATTAGAGAACACAAAATAATTATAAAGCAAAAGGTGCCTGGCAGTTATAAAAGATATTTATATGAATTAAATTTTCTTATTTTTAAAATCTAATATGTTTTTACTCACCCCTGAAAGGGCGATATTTGAAAAAGACTTAAAGGAATGATGTAGTGAAACTTGCAGGTATCACAAGAAAATAACTTGCTGATTTTGAAAAGACTTGGTCCTTCTTGGTGTTGAGAGGAGAAGACAGGTTTGGGCAGTCGCTAAGAGGTGAGTTCAGGCTGCTGACTTGAATAGTGGCAGCAGTGGAGGTGCGTAGCAGTGGGCAAACTTTGTGTGAAAGTAGCGCTGTTGGCTGCATTGGTCTTTAAAGAAAGATGCAAGTTATGGATGATTCTATGACAAGAAAGGGTTGGCCATTTGTATCTGAGCTTTAGCCTTTCTTTAACAAGTCACCACACATGTGGTAGCTAAAATGATAGAAGTATATTCTTCACAGCTTTGGAGGACAGAGTTTAACGTCAGGTTACCAGCAAGGCTGCACATCTCCTGGAGGTCTGAGGTAAGAATCTATTTTTTAATCTCTTTCTGCTTCTGCTGACTGTTGACTCTCATTGGCACTCCTTGGTGGCAACACCCCAATCTTTATCACTGTGATCACATTACTGGTCACTCTTCTGTCTCTTCGGATGCTTGTCGTAGAATTCAGCATTTGCTAGGGTAATTCATGATGGTTCTATCACAAAAACATGGCTATAATGTTGTTTTTTTAAAGATTTATTTATTTTTTTTTTATTGGAAAGGCGGATATACAGAGAGGAGAGACAGAGAGGAAGATCTTCCGTCCGATGATTCACTCCCCAAGTGAGCGCAACGGCCGATACTATGCCAATCCAAAGCCAGGAACCTCTTCAGGGTCTCCCACGCGGGTGCAGGGTCCCAAAGCTTTGGGCTGTCCTCGACTGCTTTCCCGGGCCACAGGCAGGGAGCTGGAAGGGAAGCGGGGCTGCCAGGATAGAACCGGCGCCCATATGGGATCCCTGGCGTGCAAGGCCAGGAGGACCTTAACCACTGCGCCACCGCGCAGGGCCCAACATGGCTATAATGTTTACAAAGTCTCTGTCTCCAAACAAGGTGATATTTGCAGGTCCTAGGAACTTGCACATGTCTTTCTGGGAGCTGTCTTTCAAATCACTACACTATTCATTGAAGTGGGTTGGTTGGGGGTAAACAGGTAGAGTAAAGGGGAGCAATGCTTACAGTTTTTCATTTAATAGAAAGAACACCAGATAAGCACCTGAGTTGTTGAGTTAAATGACCAGGCATCTATATTTGATATTGAATGCAATCTCCGTGTTGATCCTATGAAAAAGCAGAGGAAAAAATCTCCATAAAAATTCAGTGTTCTGTTCAAATTTAACCACTCTCCTCCCTCATGAGATACTTAAACTGTTAAAATAAGCAAATTCTTCACATTTAAATTTTTGCTTCCTTTCCTTTCCACCAACCTATGGTTTGTTAAGAAAGCGTTTATTTATCTATTTATCCAACATCTATTTATTCAGTGTCTAGAGTGTGCAGGCAATTCTGAGACACAAAAATAATTAAGATGTAATTTCTATCATTAAAGAACTTATGTATAATAATTTGGCTCAAACTAGTGTTTATTCTCCCACATTCTGCCCAACTGTAGCTTGTTAAGCATAAAGCTTAATTTCAGTAGGTGTTTTGTGAGTGGAGACATAGGCAACTAAGTCTGTTCATGTTAAAATGGACATTATCTTGCCTGTTGTTTCTCCAGCCCTGCCCCCATTCCTACGCTGACAAAGTTGAAGCAATTATAGATGGTGAGCTTCAGGTTCCAAGAGTGCTTCAAAATGCAGGAACAAGACACCAGAATGAATACACAGTGGGCGGAATCAGTTTATTTGGAGGAGTTTTTCCTAGAAATAAACCATCCTACACTCTGATTTGAAGTGAGAGTTTACTGAAGAGACAGAAGTGCCGGGAAACAAGGACCACAAAATGTAACTGAAGTAAAAGAAACTATAATCTTGGAAATGGAAATGTGCTAGTGACAAATGGTCCTTCTGGGGTTCAGGAAAGTGAAAGTGGTGAGAGAACTTTTTTGGCGTTCATCTGTGACTACCCAACAGGAGGAAGAGAGTAGACCCATTACCACAATGTTTCTGATCACTTTAAAGCTAATGTATTCCCTGATCTCTCAGACAGCTCTATTCAGGTGGTTCACAGGAATTCCCAGTCTTCTTTCCCAGTTAATGGAGGCTATAACGCTACAGAGTGTAATGACTGCTTTTGGTGCATAATGTAATCTCTACTAGGGTCAGCAATCATCATAAAGAATCATTGTATTTTCCTTGCTGCCTTGTCATTTTTTCCAGAGTGATGACGCTGCTGGAGTGACACAGATAAAACTGAGTTGGTAAACCTTGACCTGGTCCAGACTGATGTTCTGGTCAAGCGGCTGTCAGTAACTTAACTTATTGGTCCTGAAACAAGTCTACTGGTTTTCCCCTTTTGTTACAGCAGTGTTCCTGACACTTAGAGACTGCTTGCTGGTGAATGCCATGTGCCATCACTCATTACTTATTTCTGCTTATTCACACTAAAACATTGCTCTTTTTCAGACATTTTTAAAGTAGGTGTATGGTGCCTATGGAGCAGTCCAGCCATCTGAAAGAAGTGTTTAAAACAAGCAGATTACCGCTTGATTCCAATCTGATGACAATCTTTTTTCCCACTACCCACCATATTTTTTTCTAGGTTATTAATCACCGTAATAGATTATTAATCATCCTTTATAAAACATGTGTTCTGTTAGCTCAGTGCCTTTATGCATGTGCCTGAAAGGATTCATCTGTGAGAATCCTTGCCATCACTCCAGAGGATCAACCATCTCCTCCATTATCATTTCTGGTCAGAAATGAGCACTACAGTAAACCTGCATCTCTTTAGCATGTTTTGTGACACTTACCATATCACAGTGACTTGTCTATTTATGGCAATGTGGTATCACACAAAAGAATTAGAACTCTTTGTAGGCACACAGACAAGCCTTGTTTACTAGTTTTCTAATCTTGAATTATTCACTCAAATTTTGTGAACTTAATTTCTCACCTATAAAATATGATTACTCATATCTACCATATAGTATTAATATAAGGATTAAATGAGCTTCTATATTTTATACAGATCTCTTAGTATAATCGCTGGCACATTATGAGTTGTCTCATGTACTATTTTCATTAAATTTTTTTTGAAAGGCAGAAGAGATGGAGAGTGAGAGAGTGCATTTTTCATCCACTGGTTTACTTCCCAAAGTCCTGCAACAGGCAGGTTGAGGTAGGCAGAAGAAGGGGGCCAGGATCTCCATATGGGAGTTCCCACTTGGGTGGCAGGGCTCCAAATCCTATAGCAGCATCCATTGAATGTCAGGGTGTGAATTAGCAGAACACTGCATCAGATGTGGAGGTGAAACTCAGTAAGAAGCCCTGACATCCAAGAGGCAGCTTAACCTGTTGCCACACAATGCTCACCATGTACACATTTTAAATTATTATTTTTTTCTTTTATTATACCTTCACCTATTTACACGTTTGTAGTTATCTTGAGGCCTAGGACAATGCGTGTCTTGCTCTTCTTTATATTCTCCTTAGCATAGTGTCTGGTGTACATTTGTTTGATGTGTTTGTGAGTGTACATTGTATTAGCTTTGCATCTTTAACTGTCCAATAAGTTTCTGGCAATCAGAGGCAACTGCCTCTTTTAGTTAAAGGCCGATAGAATGTAAATATATCCTGGAAGGAGTACACATTGTTTAGACAGTTCTGCTAGGAAAACTTCTCACCTGAGTCAAATTGAGCAACTGAATCTTTTTTTTTTTTTTCATTTTACAACACAGTTCCATAGGCTCTGGAGTTCCCCCAACCCATCCACCCATATTGATTTCCTTCATATTGTTACAGCAGTACAGCTCATAACCAGTCATCATTCCATCATTGCAGGCATGGACCATGCAGGGAGTCCAGCATCTTATTGTCCAGATAAATTCAACAGTCTCATTGGGAGACCATCTTTGATCTGAAAGCAGAGCTGGCAGAATATCATCTCCTCCAATGAAAAGCCACATCACAACTTCAACAACAGGAAGAAACGTGGAAATCTAAAACATCATGAAGTCAATTGACATGGTACTGAGTGACCAATGTGTTAGAAAATCAAGTTCTTAACCACATCCTGTAACTATTTCATTGACATCTCAATTTTAGTTTATACATAACCAACTGCTATAAACCTTAAAATGGTTATAGGGTACTATTCAACTGCCTCGTGTCTTCTTTTATTCATAATTATATTTAGCAGCTTATATTGTTCAAGCATGAGTTTTACTGAACTTCATGAATTTTAGGATAGTCCAAGCAGGCTTATAACTCTAACAAGCCATATGTTAACGATTGAGGAGCAGAATAGTTGTAGGAGGGGTGTGCAGAGAAAGCTGCAATACCTTAGTGAGGAGTAACTGACCTTTGTGTCCTACCTCGTAAGGTATGTGGGAGTCCAAGCTGACGTTTTCCTGTCTGTTCTAAGCTTTCCTTACTGGTCTCTCTCTGTCTATCTGATCTAATTTGGGTGGCTCTGGCGTGACCCTGACGGTCATTGCAAGAGAGGGTGGGGAGCCAAAGTTGGAGCTAAGTAAGGACCAGAGAAGGAGTAGGGTCTGGGGGTGGCACTATAGACGATTCAAAGTTGGTAGTGTTTTCAGTGGAACTTTAGTGCCTCCTATTTCTAGGCCTTTTTGGGAAATCTTGGTGGTGTCCTGGCATCTGGTGCCTGATGAGGAAGGGTGTGTTGATTGTAGTAATTTTATTACAGTGACCTAGAGGTCATTGTCGTTGTAGCCATAGTGGATATTTCTAGCCAGAACCCCTTCTTAGGTGGTGAAATTCTGGCAACTGCAGAGAGCACATCACAGGGTGAGATGTGGGCAGTGCATGGGGGCTGTAGTGCAAATGGGTTGTACAGTAGATGCTAGGCTTCCTCAGTTCCTCTACACTAGCTACCTTCCTGTCTATGTCAGTTGCAAAAATGACCAAGAGGATTTCTTGACCTCCCCCAACCCATTTTAGTTAGAAGAGGATTACTCTTTGCAAGGATGACTGCAACTTGATTTTTGCAGAATTTTTGATCTGCTCTGTGTTGAGCAACTGCAGATAACTAAATGTATTTTCATGGCTTTTTGACATAAGGCAGCAGTGACTGGTTGGATCTTACTTGAAATATAATCCCCTGTTGTATTGAAATCATTTTAGTGGCTTCCCAGTGTGTCACTGTGGAATTTTCTATGTCTATCCCTAATTTTAAAAGTATAAGCATTGCTTGCATTACAGGATGCTATTACAGTCTCTATAGGCACTGAGTAAATTCCAAGTTTATGTTTTTATTCTTAAGTGGATAAGCTGTCTGCATCCCATAACAGGATTCTTAAATAGTAACTATGTAAGTTCACAGTGTTTTGTGACAGTCATGCAACCTACATGTCATTCTGAGAAAATGAGGCTTAGGTAATTATATAAGGCTATGAAAATGGAAATATTACCAACTACTTGTATTACACCTGGCCATGATAATATTTCTCTAGTTCGAAGGAGTAAATTCTTAGTGGAAGATGAGAAAATGGGAATACATTAATAAGAAATTTGAAGTCATTTAAACTTTTCCTCTGGTGGGTGGTTCCCCAATGTCTTTGTTAATTCTTCATCAGTCACGTGACATATTTTACACATGGTTTGCAGCCGTAGGATCATATCTCCTATAGACACTGGGCTCCTTTTCAAGCAACGAAGCTGACATTTTCAATTGTAAAAGATAATTTCTGAAAGAGAAGGGGAGGTTATAATTCAATCATCTTTTCACAGTTGGGTAAAAATTAATTTTAGCTGATGTTAGAAAAATAAAGATCTGTAACATTTCTTTTGTTTTGAATAAATGGAATATTGACTTTAGTAATGAGTCTTTAATCCTCTTATTGCGTTTTAACAAATGGAGGAATCTGAGAAATACTGAAAGCAAGGGTCAAGGAACAAGGAATTGTAACAAATCAAGGGTCATGACCTCTCATCCTGGGTCATTTATATGACACAATTTCTTCAGGAAAGGCTAATCTTAGAGACTGAACGTCTGTGTCTCCCTACAATTGTTATTTTGGAGTCCTAACCTTCAGAGTGTCGGCATTTGCAGATAGGGCCTTTGCAGAGGTCATCAGGGTTAAGTCAGGGGGGCATCGCCTTCCCTAAAGCAAGAGATACTAGAAGGCTTGCCAGCCGCCTCTCCACCATGTGGGGGCACGATGAGAAGGTGGCCGTGTGCAAGCTAAGAGAGTCCTCACACAAAACTGGCCATGCTGGCATGCTGATCTTGGACTTCCAGACTGTGGAGCTGTGAGAGGACACATTTCTATGGTTTACGTCAGGCAGTCTGTGCCGTTTTATTACGTCTACTGAGCAGATCAACAGGACAGTACTTTAAAAAAATTCCAAGGGTCCAGTGTGGTAGCCTAGTGGCTAAAGTCTCACCTTGCACACGCCAGAATCCCATATGGGCATCAGTTCTAATCCCGATGGCCCTGCTTCTCATCCAGTTCTCTGCCTGTGACCTGGGAAAATGGTAAAGGATGGCCCAAAGCCTTGGGACCCTGCACCTGCATAGGAGACCCGGAAGAAGCTCCTGGTTCCTGGCTTTGAATTGGCTCAGCTCCGTCCAATGTGGTTACTTGGGGAGTGAATCATCCGAGGGAAGATCTTCCTCTCTGTCTCTCCTCTCTGTATATCTTTCTCTCTCTTTTTTAAAGATTAATTTATTTTTATTACAAAGTCAGATATACAGACAGGGGGAGAAACAGAGAGGACATCTTCCCTCTGGTGATTCACTCCCCAAGTGACTGCAATAACCGGTGCTGTGCTGATCTGAAGCCAGGAGCCAGGAGCTTCTTCTGGGTCTCCCACGCAGGTGCAGGGTCCCTAGGCTTTGGACCATCCTCGACTGCTTCCCCAGGCCACAAGCAGGGAGCTGGATGGGAACTGGAGCCGCCGGGATTAGAACTGGCACCCATATGGGATCCTGGCGCGTTCAAGGTGAGGACTTTAGCCACTGGGCCACACTGCCGGGGCCTATATCTGACTTTCAAATATAAATAAATAAATCTTGGAAAAAAATCCCAGAAAATGAAATTAAAAGATGTTAATCACGCTGCAAAAAATTTAAAAAACAAACACAGCTTTCGCATAACAAACATTTCCCATGCACTTCTGAAGACACCTTGTACAACCAGAATAAAGAATGCTTTTGGTCAATTTGCTTGTTTTCCCAAGGATCTCGTGTTGCTGCAAGTATTGACGTTGCAATTAGAAGGTTAGAAGGAAGGCAGACATAGTTTTATCCTTCAAGTGCATGCTAGGTTTCTGTGACTTGTGAACTTCCATTGGTAGACAGGCATATTGCATGATTTATGGGCAAATTCTGTTCTTTTGCCTGCCCTAGAGATGGGTCTGCATGTGCAAACAAACATTAATTTGATTAAAAAATATTCATTACATCTTAAATTTTCTCTTTCAAGTGGAAATACGCTATTCACTCCTGAGTGTTCAGGACTAAATGAGGTGACTTCTAATTATCTTGGTCAAAGGAGTTAGTGGCAGAGGGTTTTGCAATTCCTGTTCTATAGGCATCAGTTCTATTCCATCAGTTTCCAGTGAGGTAAGACCTCTTGGGTAGGATAAAAGTAGGTGCAGCAATTTCAACTCAATCCAGAAATCTAGCGTTTTGAAAGGAACGAATATATCGACTGATTTTTATTGACGTTTTAAAGCTTAATTTGAATTGTAAAGTCAGATATACAGAGAGGAAGAGAGACAGACAGGAACATCTTCTGTCTGTTGATTCACTTCCCAAGTGGCTGCAACGGCCAGAGCTGAGCCGATCCGAAACCAGGAGCTAGGAACTGTTTCCAGATCTCCCACTCAAGTGTAGGGTTCCAAACCTTTGGGCTGTCCTTTACTGCTTTACCAGGCCACAAGCAGGGAGCTAGATGAGAAACGGAGCCACCAGAATATGAACCGATGTCCGTATGGGATCCTGGCGCATCCAAGGCAACGATTTTAGCCACTAGGCTACGGTGTTGGACCCCCTCTTAATTTCTTACTATTGTGGGGTGCGGGGCGGTCGTAACTGGGGTGGGGGGAGGTGGCAACATTGTTTCAAGCTGGAAAACTGACAGGACCGAACGATACCGGTGTTTCATCATGACCCCGGCCTGAGTGCTGGGTCGGGTTCACTGCCTCTTATCCGGCAAGAGCGCGGTCTGCTTTCTTCAGGGTTCCCAGGCGCCCTACGCCAGTTCCTCAGCCGGGGCTAACCTGGCTTGCTTAGCACGTCATGGGGAATTCTCAAAAGGTGGTAAGGACCAGAAAGGGCACATACAGTGTGGTGTCCAAAGCCAAGAACAAGCTGATGGGGGAAGTAGTGACGCTCAAGAAAATCTGGCTGGACTCTGAGACAAGGGTGAACCTAGCAGCACCTTCCGCAAGATTCCCCTGCTGAAGGAGCTTAACCATCCTAGCTAGACACCATCCACACCAAAAACAGACTGTTCCTCGTGTTTGAATTTGTGCATCAAGACCTCAAGGAATTTGTGGATGTCTCGGCTCTCACTGGCATTCCTCGTCCCCTCTTCTCATCAAGAGCTATGTGTTCCAGCTGCCGCAAGGCCTGGCTTTCTGCCATTCCCACCTGATCCTGCAACAAGACCTAAGCCGCAGAATCTCCTCATCAACGCAGAGAGGTCCATCACATTGGCTAATTTTGGACTAGCCAGAGCCTTTGGAGTGCCTGTTTGTACTTACATCCACGAGATGGTGACCCTTTGGTACCCAGCACCTGGAAACCTCCTGGGCTGCAAATACTACTATACCGCTATGAACCTTTGGAGCCTGGGCTGCATCTTCGCTGAAATGGTGACCCGCAGGGCCTTGTTCTCCAGTGACTCTGAGACCAGCTGTTCAGCATCTTTCGGATGCTGCGGACCCCAGATGAGGTGGTCTAGCTGTTATTCACTTCCATGCTTGATTACAGGCCGAGCTTCGGGCAGGATTTCGGCAAAGTGGCTCCTCTCCTGGATGTGGATGGATGGAGCCTATTATCACAAATGTTACACTAGGACCCCAACAAGCAGATTTCAGTCAAGGCAGCTCTGGCTCATCCCTTCCTCCAGGACGTGTGCAGGCCAGTGCCTCACCTCCGACTCTGAGACATCGTTGCCCAAGTTTTTACTCCTCCAAAGCCCGCAGTATCACCCTGTCCTCTGATATCAACTTGACCCAGCTGGGCCCTCCCTGGCTGTCTGGACTCCATTAGCCCTCCAATCTTGTTTGATAATCTTCATCTTCCACACTTGGACCGCCAACCGGGCAGAAAAGGGGTGAGGGGAGGAAGAGGTGAGAATAAAAGCAAGGTGCAGTATTACATGAACTTCGGCAATGCCCACCACTCTCTGCCCTCCTGGTAGTCATCCCTGGGAAAACGGATGGTGTAAGGAATTATTCGACTATCCCACCCTGGACCCGCCGTCTTTTCCTCTTCCTCACAGCTCACAAAATTCTCCAGTCGAGCCTACCACCAATCAGATGTAACCCGCATTTCACCTGAGAATCCCACCCCCAATCTTCCAGCCCCTTCCCCAGCTCCGCCCACTGACCAATCATCCTTAGGCAATCACCTGTGGCAGTCTCAGGCACCAATCCCCTGCGGCCTGCCCTCAGTCCCGCCCAGTCCCCGCCCCCACGCCTTGCAGGCTTCACCCGAGCGGCAAAAGGCCTTCAGGTGCGCTGGCTCTCCCTCTTTCCGGCTTCCCCTTTATCTCTTCCTCCCCTTCGCCCTTGCCGTCCCACCACCCTGTCCTGCTCCTGCCCGGCTGGAATAAACCTCCGAAGATACCTCGTTGCCTCTGGTGTTTTCAGCTCACGGTAAAGAACCAGGTTGTGGGAATTAGCTGTGCGTATTAATATCTTAACAATATTGTAATAAGTATGAACTAGAACTCTGTTTTAAATAACTAACAGATGAAAAAAACTGCCTGTCCCCCTCCCACAGCAAGTTTACCATCAAAAAATCTCTGAAGGCGCGGTATTTTGAATTCCTGAATTTGGGGTGACAGGGAACCACTAGCTTCCTGCTGTTTTCCTTCCTGTATTTTTATGAAAGTTCCCACGAATAGGGGGTTGCATTGGAACTTTGGAGAACCAAACAAAAGGAAACCATGGGGAGGGATGAGTTCTAAAGAAGTCAGGTAGAAACATTTACAGGTCTGTGGGGCTCAGGGGCAAAGACAACGACAAGACGACTAACAGTCAAGGTCACTGGGTTACCTGTGGTGAGCAAGATGGCGGCCAAGGACAGAGCCCTGGGTGAACGGGGCAGGGGTCGAGTTGTTTCAAAGAAAGACTTGGCCTATGGCAGGTGGCTTCCGCAGCCATGCTCCTAGTAATTGGCTCCTAGTTTCTCCCCTCCTGGAATTCCTGGCCTGAAGCTATCCGTTATCCTATATAAAAAGCTGTACTTCCCAAATAAATTAGAACTGTTGGACAGAACCCCTGTCTGTCTCTCATGCGCCAGGAGGCTGGGTGGCGGGCAGCAGGCTCACCCTCTCCGGCAACGGGGTACTAAGAGGAACCTGTGGGGGAGACCCTGCACAGGTACAATCAGTTATACCCTTATCATGTATCGCTTTACCTACCTGAGAGGTTGGAAGACTCAGGACTGGGGCCCAGCGTGGGGCTGCAGAAGAAATGACTGCCCAATCCCTTGTCCCTCCGCTCCTCCTTTCCATAGGTCGGAGCAATTCGGAAGGTTCTAACACAGGACTATGCCCCATTGCCATCCACTGCTTCATCACAGCCTGCTGAGGCCCGTGGGCTTTTCTCTTCCCTTTAGAATTCCTAGCTGACTTAGTTGCCCTGCTCCCTTCCTCCTTCAAAAACCTGCTTCACAGCCCACCCCACCGGAGAGAGTCAGGTTTAGACACCCTTCTGAGAATGTGGGCACTTTCAGGGCTGTGGCTGAGGAGGAACCTTGGGAAAGTATGTGTCTTTAACAAGAAGGAAAAACAATTGTATTTATATTTCAGGTTACTGTAGTTTTTAAATAAGAGCAGGCGGATTTTTTTTTTCTTTTGCTGTGTGCACCTTGTAGTTTTGTAATGTGGATGTTAAAAATGGTTTTCTTTTTCACGATTTTATCTCTTTTTTTTCTCCCACCTCTTGTCCTTGAGTGCCTTTACTATTAACATTATTGGTGATTCAGTATTTCATTAAAAAGAAAAACAAAGAAGTAAAAAAAATGCTAATGGGTAACATTTGTTTGGAGACAGGGATACTGTTGGTAATGTGATTCTAGATTAAGAAGTGTCAGGATAGGTCAGTGTGTTTTTTCTTTTAATCCAAAGTACTCTGACATTGTCCATGTCTACAATGTCAGGAAATACTTCAATAGCGGGATTATGGAATAAAGACTGTTCATGAAGGCTTACCCGTTTGCGTAATAGTAGAGAGGAAATCAGTAGTGAGGGGGAGGGGACTTAAGAAACCCCAGAGCCTATGGAACTGTATCATAAAATAATTAAAAAATTCCACAGTAAATGCACAGAAGGATATTTACTGCATTGTTTATTCTAATAGATAAATGTCTGGAAAGATTGTTTAAAATGTACCATTCACCAGTGTGTATTTCAGGAAATAGGGCAGTTGTGATAGTCCCTTTTTCATACTTAAAATATCTCTGTATTATCACAATATTTTTAAAGCAAAGATAGCCAAGAGGATTTTAAAAGTGTTGTGTTAAGCTATGGTTTTAAAATCAATGGATTTTAAGTCAGAAATAAAATACATTTGCATTTGGAAAAAAGAGACATTTAAGAAATTAGCAACAGAGCCACACTTACAATATAATGTAGGTTTCGTTGTAAAAATGGACCAGTAAGGAAAAAAATCACATCTCAAACTCTCTAAAATGCTTCTCATTAAATTTCTTTTGTTGTACAACAGTGGTTGGATACTAACAACGATAATGGAGTGTCTCGACTAACGGAGCTGCATATTTAACCAGTTCTAGTATTTGCTCTCCTTTGAGCCCAACATGAATGCTCTCTGGTAGGTAGAGCAAATGTGGCTTTCTTCACCTTGCTCAGGAAGCAATTGTGGCTCATAGAAATGAAGTGAACTGTCTAGTCTGAAAGGGTAAGAAATGCCTGGCTGGGAGATGGACAGTACATGGACTACTTCTCTTTACTGTTCATTCTCTCTTGAATAGCCATGCGAGCCCGCCTCCCTGCCATTCTGTTGCGTTTGCTCTTACCAAAGCCACCAAGGACCTCCAGCATATCTTAACAATGGCTAATTTTCAGACTTGAAAAGAAGTCGACCTCTTGGTAGCATTTTTAATTTCTTAAATACTTTTTGGGTAGGTAAAGCTTGTATATGGTATAACATCCAAAAGACATTAAAGGATAACAGCTGAGTTATTCAGATTCTTTTGTGTCTTTTCAGAGATAATCTAAGTTAGTCATTTACTTTTATTTTTGTATATAAGAAATCAGTAATATACTGAAAACATTAATTTAAATCTGACTTCTTTAGGAAGTGATATGTGTAGACATGCCACCTTATGTTTAATAGCTGAAAAGTATCCACTTTCTAGCTGAAGCATAGTTTAACAAATTTCCTGGTCATATATACTCAAGTTGTAAAATTCCAACATTTTGCTATGCACTACAATTTTTCAGTGATATCCTATACAATTGTCATTTTGCATATGTCTAAATTTACTATACAATCAATTCCTAGAAGTAGAATTGCTTGGTCAAAGGGTATATGTGCTCTTGAAAGTCAATACTGCTAAATTGGTCTCCAGTGGAACTATAGCAATGTATACAGTTTCCCACCCCAGTGTCTGAGACTGTTTCCTGTAGCCTCACTAGAAGTCATACCATCTGCTGCTGTAGTACAGTACCACAGAAGGGGCAGTACGACACATGGTTCTGTCCCACAACAGGGTGCCAAAAACTGTGTGTGTCTGGCTGAAGTCATCCTCTTATCAGGAGGCCACTCCCATGATAACAGTTCTCTTCCTGCAATAGTGATCTTATTCAGTGGCTTTTTTCCTACTTAGAACAATTCCAATTTGAAACCCCTGTGCACTGGTAGTGGGAAAGTAAAACGATGCAGTTGCTATGGAAGGCAGTATGGCAGTTCCTGGAAAAATTAGAAATAGAATTACCATATTATCTGGCAATTCCACTTCTGAGTGTATGCCCCGGAGAATGTGAAGCAGGTTCTCAAAGAGATATTTGTTCATCCTTGTTCACAGTGGCATTATTCACAATAGTCAAAAGGTGTAAGCGATCTGAATGTTCACTGACAGATGTGCGGGTAAACAAGATGTGGTGTGCATGCTTGAGCAAGTTCACACACACACACTACTGTGGTATTCAGCCTTAAAATGGAAAGAAGTCCTGTTGCATTCCAGGATGTAGGAACCTTAAGGACATTAGACTACATGAGATAAGCCAGTTATTAGAAGATGTTCTGTATACATCCACAGCGGTCAAATTCGGAGACAGAAAGAATGGCAGTTATTGTTGGGAGGTGGAAATGAATAGTTGTTATTTAATAGAAATGGAGTTTCAGGATTGCAAGATGAAAAGTTCTGCAGATTGGATGCACAAGCATATATCTAACACTGAGCAGTAGATTTCAAAACAAGTAAAATGATAAATTTCATGTTTGCAGATTTATCATGATTAAAAAAAGTTGTTCTTCCAAATGCAAACTGGATTGAAATATTCCATAGTGCTGTGTTATGTCCGATGTTCACAGTTTTGCTACTAAGTAGTGTTAATAAGGAGATTGGTCAACTTTTCACACAATGCAATTGCTATAAATTCTGGATTTAAAAGATTTCTATGTAAGGACACACACTAAAACATTTTCTATAAAGGTCATATTGGTGTTGAACAGCTGCTAAGGAAAATTGCTGAAAATTCAAGACATTGTATCATTTCCCCAAAGGTGGATTGGAGGTGCTTTTTTTTTTCCCTTGGGGGTACATATACAAAGATACCATGTTCATGCAGAGTCAGAGCTAGCCCCACGTGCTCTGGCCCTTAACTTTCTCTGAAAATATGTGTGGTGATTAAAGAGCTAGTGCATTCCCTTGAGACAACTGTGCTTGTCTACACTTTCCTTTTTTATATCTGTATTACATTTAGGGTGCCAAATACCATGTCAGATTTAACTGCTGCTACTTTTAAAGTATGCAGTTGTCCTTCCTCACCTCTGTCTTGACCTCCTACTCTTTTGGTCACTCTTGGTAAATAATGGTCTGAAAGTATTAAAGGGAAAAGTCCATATTGTGAGAGAGATGGTGTTTACATAACTTTATTACAGCCTATTGTTGTCTTATTATTACTGCTGGTAATCTCTTACAATGTCTAACTTTAAAATTGGATTTTATTTCAGGTATGTATGTACAGGAAATAAACATGTGTCTACCTATATATGTTTGGTATTTTCATGCTTTGAACATCCATTTGGGGTCCTAGAACATATCTTCCACAGTTAGAGATGGACTATTATGTATTATATTGCATTTGAAAGAGTATCTTCTTTATCTTATGTTCTGTATTAAAACATAGATAATATTTGAATTATAAATAGAAGGCACCTTTTGTTTCATAGATTCTGGTATATAAAATAGGTAATTCAATCTTCTATTTCATGGTTTTGATTTTGATATTGCAATGTACAATTTTTAAATACTATTTATTTTATTTGAAAGAGGGAGAAGGGAACATCTTCTACCTGTTAGTACTTTTCCCAAGAAGCTGAAATGAGCCAGGGCTGGGTGAGGCTTAATCCTGGATCCTGGAACTCCATTTGGGGTGCCCATGTGGGTGGCAGAGCTCAAGCATTTAGACCATTGTCTGCTGCTTTCCTAAACATGTTAGCAGGAAATTGGATTGGAATTGGAGCAGCTGGGACTTGAACTGATACTAATTTGAGTTGCTGGTCTTGCAGGTGGTTGGTTGGTACACCCCAGTGCACCATTGTCATGTTTTATTACTGAGTCTTAAAATTCAAAATTTCAAAATGCTTTTGACTGATAGTATAAATAAGCACCTGTAAGACTGATGGAAAGTAGGGACATTTCTCTGTGTAAAGATAGAGGCCAAGCATGATTCATTGTTTTTTTGCTAAACTTTTTTCATTTAAATTGCTCTTGTCTAAACTGCAAATGCTGTAGCGAGGTAGGTATAGCATATTGAGTAATTCACACCTTATTATTAAAGAACTAATTGTATAGTTTTTAAAGCTTTATTTTTATTGGAAAGGCAGATTTACAGAGAGGATTTACAAAGCTCTTCCATTGCTGGTTCACTCCCCAAGTGGCCACAACTGCTGGAGTTCAGCTATCTGTAGCCTAGAGCCGGGTGCCTCCCACATGTGTGCCTGGTTTCAAAGCTTTGGGCCATCCTCTACTACATTCCCAGGCAACAAGTAGGGAGCTGGATGGGAAGTGGAGCACCCAGGAGACGAACCAGTGCCCATATGGCATCCTGGTGCATGTAAGGTAAGGATTTAGCCATTGAGCCATCACACAGAGGTCATGATTGTATTTTTTTTTAAGCAGCAGACTAGAGGAGAAGTAATGCTGGAAGGTTCATGAAAGAAACCAGCTATGAATGATCCTGATTGAATAGAGGTGTGGCTGCCTGAGAGTCCCTCTTCTACAAAAGCCAAATTCTTTTTCCTTTTAAAACCTAGCTTCTTTCTTACAAATTGAAGCTTTGTTAACACCTATAAAGAGAAATGAAAATCTGGGAAAATTATCCATCAGAAAGAACTTCATTAATGCGAAAGAGGGACTTTTTGCTGAAATTATTCAATAGGACCAAGTACATTAAAATGATCTGAAATTGTCATGCCTCTACCAGCCCAGCCTAGCTTCTTACCTTACCTGTTTAGAGAGACACCTTACACTGTAACTGCCTTACCCTTTATGGATTGATTTGGGCGTAAGCTATTCAGTTCTTTTTACTGAGTGTGATCTCAGCATTGAGTAAAAAAAACAAGAAAAAAAAAGCAGCTGTTTTTGTGCTACCCTGACACACTGTAGAGTCTTGGACAGTCTGAACCAAAGTCATTTAAGGATCTCAGTTGAGCTTATTCACTACATTGTTGGTATGGGCTCTCACTGGTAGCTTTTTTTTTTTTTTTTTTTTTTTTTTATTTTGTTGCCCTCAAAAGCTGCTTTGCTTTGAGACCATCAGCAATGCTGGCTCAGGGAGAAGCAAAGAAATGCACATTGAGCTAATACGTTGCTAGTTAACATCTCCCATGTGCTTAACACCAGCTGGATATTTACTGTCTCGTACATCTGGGGCTAATTGCCGGTGGTGCTGTGGCTTCAAGCCTTGGCAGGTTTGGTGCTCTTTGTGTTTCAGTGTAGCTCCAAGCTGAAAGAGATCATGCTGGCCAAGAGTGAGCGCTTATAGAGCAGAGGCCTTAGTTCCCCCTCTGTGAGATGTATTTACATTTCCTGTCTCATAGCGTTGTTGGGAAGGCACTTCAAAAGCTGCAGATAAATGAAATTGAAAGCTATAGTTATTTATTTTTTAAAAGATGGTTTTTATTTACTTGAAAGAGTTACAGATAGAGAGGGAGAAAGAGCGATCTTCTGTTGGTTCACTTACCAAATGGCCACAATGGCTAGGAGTTGATTAGTCCAAGGTTGAGTTCCAGGAGCTTCACCTGGGTCTTATACATGCAGGAGCCCCAGAATTTGGAGCGTCTTCCACTACTTTCCCAGTTGTGTTATCAGGGAGCTGTATTAGAGCTGGAATAGTGGAGGCTTAACCTGTTATGTCACAGTGGCGTTTATTTTGATGCTCATGTTTTGAAATGTGTGTGTAATATGCATCCTCCACAAACTTCCTGAAGGTCCCACATACATGAAAATACTTCTGGCACAGAGGAAATTGCTTCATACATGCTGTCCATCACCTCCATGTTATAAGCCTTGTATTGCTAGAGTCCCTATAATCATCCAAGCAATGCTTCCTCAAGGCATTTGGTCATTGAATTTATTTCTTCTCTCATCTTGCTTTAAAAATTTGTTTAGGTATCTATTTGTAAGGCAAAGAGATAAAAGTCACTGTGGAGGGGATATGAAAGCGAGAACTGCTATCCATTTGTTTGTTTTCTGAATGCTGATAAGGGCTGGGGCAGAGCTAGGCCCAAGTTGGGAACTGCGAATTCAGTGCAGGTCTCCCACATGAACAGTAGAGACTAAACCAGTGGAACCACTCTAGCTGCCTCCCAGGGTCCTTCTAGGTAGAAAGCAGAAGTCAGGAGCTAGGGCAGCCTAGTTGTACCCCAATGCGGATGTGGGCTTTCCATTGGTATCTTATATTGCTCTTAAAGCCTGTTTTGCTTTGAGACCATCAGAAGCACTGGTTCATAAAGAGGCAAAGAAAAGCACATTGAGCCAACATGTTGTTAGCTAACATCTCCACTGTACTTACTGCATTCTGGGGATTTACTATAGTATTCATCTAGGGTAATTGTCAATGCTGCCACTTGAAGCTTTGGCTGAAGTTGGGCACTCTGATTTGACATGCAGGATTTTCTTTGTTTTTTCTTTTTCTTCTTCTGTTTCTTCTTTTTTTTTTTCAGATTTATTTACTTTTATTGGAAAGGCAGATTTACAGAGAGAAGATACAGAGAGAAAGGTTTTCCATTCTCTGGGTCTCCCACACTGGTGGAGGATCCCAGGGCTTTGGGCCATCCTCGAATTCTTTCCCAGGCCATAAGCAGGGAGCCGGTTGGCAAATGGAGCAGCTGGGACATGAACTGGTACCCATATGGGATCCTGGCACATGCAAGACTAGGATTTAGCTACTGAACCATTGTGTCGGGGCCAGGATACAGGCTTCTTAACCAGCGTCTTAACTGCAAATGTTTGTCCTCTTCCCTAGTCTTTGGTTTCTTCTGTACTACCTCCATTTATCCACCATAAACATTCTTAAAAGTTGAGATTGACTTTGGGACAATAAATTTTGGCAGTTGAAATAAATTACGATCTAATGAGTTATTTTTGTGTAAGTGATGTCACAGGCTTCTTCCTTCATCTTTTTTTTTTTTTTAACTTACGAAGCATCATAAATGCCAGCAGGATAATTATGTTGCATTTTGTAGTGGTGACATACTTTGATAGTTATTTTATCTGATATAGCAAATTTGAGTAAAAGACTGTCGATGTGACTTCTGGCAATAGAAGTGGAAGTGCTGAGCAGTTAAATAATTGGCAGTAAGATCTGTTACATTTGGAGTAGGTGCTGGTATAACACCCCAGAGCCCAGGGACAAGTAGAAGCTGAGAGCAGGGGTAGGAGAAACATTTAGAATTACCCTGGAAGCTTGGAGTTGAGAGCTGCTGATGTCAGCCCTGGAGGAAATGGACAGAGGGGCCAGCAAAAAGAAACAAACAGAAAAGGAAAGAGAAAAGGAAAAAAAGCCAACAAAGAGGCTGATTAACTGGTAAGAACACTGCATGCCCACAGCAGGTGCTTCAAGGTTGCTGGAGATTCGCATCTAGAAACACATGTTCCTTGATGATAGGGTGTTTACTGGGTCCATATTTCCCCTCATGGTACTTAGTGTGGTGTTGTTGAGTGCTTAATGAATTGTTCTCTCTTGCACAAAGAACTTCCACCACGGTAGGCACTGTGAGCCTAACTGATGGAAAATGGTTCATTTGTGCCATGGAGCAGACAGGAAGACCTCCTATGAAGTCAAGGAATTGGATGAGAATGATGGGTATACTCTGGGGTGTTTGAAATTAGAGCTCTGTGGCCCAGAAAATAAACTGCGCCTCAGTACAGATACATTTATGGAAACATCAATAAACACAGTGATTAAATTGCAGATAGGATTCCATCAGAGAGAACAATTCAAATACTATGTAAAGCTTTTTTTTTTTTCTTTTTAAATCTCTGCTCATGCTTGCAGGTAAAAATTTTATTTTAACCAGTCAGATGAGATAGTCAGATCGTTTTGATAAACTCTAATAATGTTACAGTAAAAACTTAGGGCCTCAAAGTGCAAAAATATACTTCTTACCTTCTTTGCTCTGTTATCTCTTCTTTGTAAATAAGTTTCCCAACATGAGAAGTTTCTGGCACGGGTTTGAACTTTATTTTCCCATTCAAGAAGCAGTAGCTGTGTTGGTGCTGTGGCACAGCAGTTTAAATTGCTGCCTGCTATTTTGGAAACCCATAGGAGATCCAGTTTGAGTCCCAGCTGTTCGATTTCCAATCCAACTTCCTGCTAATGCACTGGAAGAAGCAGCAGAAGATGGCACAGGTGCTTGTGTCTCTGTACCCATTTGGGAGACCTGGATGTAGTTCCAGCCTGTTGGCATCAGTATGGCCCAGCCCTGGCCATTAAAGCCATTTTGTCAGTGAACTATTACATGGAAGATCTGTTTTTCTGTTTGTCTCTCTCTCTGTAACTCTGTTTTTCAAACACATCTTTTAAAGAAGAAAGAAGCAATAGCTTTGTGTGGGGGCACATCAGACTAATACTAAGAGTATGCTGACAGAATTTTGGTCCTGAAAAGACGAAAATTCTTTTGGAAATGCAAAGATTGTGACAATGATAGAGGCTGTGGGAAAGACAAGCCCAAGGGGCTCTGGGAAGTCAGAAGAGGGGCAATGGGGAGAGGGTTCAATCTGTGCCAAGTTCTATAACTGATCTCTCTCTGATAGATGAAGTTGAGTAATTCCCTGTATATGTAACTTCATTAAAATGATCTGAAATTGCCTTGCACTCAATTTCACCACCAGAGCTGAGAAACTGAAGGAGGGCCAGAGGAGGAGTTGATGAAGAGTTGATGAGAGTGATGAGCCAATCCACACGGGGGTTGCATATGAGCAAAGCTAGAGAAACGGGAAACTCCTGGGGTGAGCGTGCTTAGCAGGAGTCTAGATGGGGTCTGGTAGGGGACATGAGATAAGAGATGGGAGAGATGGGTAGAGCGTGATTGTAAATGTTCTTGTCTATTGTTCTAAGCATCTGAAGTTTATTTAGAGTGCCATGGGGGAGCCACTGAGGATTTCGCCTCATGTTGGCATTTGGGGCAGCAGGAAGGGGGGCAAAAAGAAGTAAATGGAGTGTGTGCAGACTCAAATAGGTGATGTGTGTCTTAGATAACCCCCTTCTGGCTGTTGGGAAAGGAAGGGCTTATGGGGAGGTGTAACTGAGGGCTGTAGGGCGTGTCTCAAGAAGTCTGTATGGCTGATGCTATCAGGAAAGGCTGGGAGAAGAGAGGTGTGAGTAAAGTGGAAGCCTTCATGGAAATGGCTGACTGAATCAGTGCAGATACAAGAAAGAAAGCAGTTTTCTTTTTTTAAAGATTTATTTATTTTTTTATTGGAAAGGTGGATATATAGAGAGGAGACAGAAGATGATCTTCCATCCAATGGTTCACTCCCCAAGAGTCCGCAACGGCTGGAGCTGAGCCAATCCGAAGCCAGGAGCCTCCTGTGGGTCTCCCACATGTGTGCAGGGTCCCAAAGTCTTGGGTCGTCCTCAACTGCATTCCCAGGCCATAGGCAGGGAGCTGGATGGGAGGTGAGGCTGCCGGGATTAGAACCGGAGCCTACATGGAATCCTGGTGCGTTCAAGGCGAGGACCTTTAACCATTATGCTATCGTGTCGGGCCCAAGAAAGCAGTTTTTAGAACCCATTGGTTTTTTTGTCTAAGAGAGTCTGTGATGGGGGAGGAGAAATTGTGAGGTATTTCAGCCGTTAGGATTAGCATGAACATCATGGTAAACATTGTGTTTTTTGCTCTCTGGAAAATGCCAGAGAGTTTTCATTTTGACTGTCCTGCCCTGTATCCCCCTTGTATCCTCCCGTTGCTGTTTTCTGCCATCCATCCATGGTTCTGCATGCTTCCTTCCCTGTTCTCCATACCCCTCCTCCACTAGTGCATCCCCCACAGAGACTCCGCAAACACAGTTACAACAGAGAGAACAAATACTGAACCAACATTTTTGTTAAAGAGCTTGACTGCCTTGTGGACAGGGATTTGTCAACACATCTGTTCTAAAGGCTTTTCTTTTAATAGATTTTTTTTTTCTTTTGTCAAAACCAGATCAGCAAAGCACTGTTACTATGGCCTGTCCTTGGAGACCTGGAAATCGCTGTGTTAAGCAGAACTGATTCCATGATAGTTTACCTGTTTGGAATGAAACTAACAATCTGTTCCTGAAAATTGTTGCTAGTATTGGGCTAGAGGCAAATGGGGAGAAGAGACAAATATCCTTTCTTAGTCTCTAAGGGCTGAGATTTGTGATCTTTGTCTACTGCCACTGGGGCTCCCTCTTCAGTCAGATACATGCACCCTGTGAAGGTTGAAGGGTGCGCCCTTTAGGACAGATGGAGCTGTAAGGGAATACCGAGGCCAACCATCAGTGCAACTGAGGACACTTCTGATATGGAACTAGGGCACAGAGCATGCAAACGACACCTATACCCACCAGGGATGAGCTACTGTTACCCAGTATGCTTCATGTGAGGTAGTGTAAGGCTCATTCCTACACATCTAAGAAAACAGAGATATTGGAGCACCTGGTAACATGTAAGTTCAGAAGCAGTTTGATTCAGAACAGAGGTTATCCTGCCTCAGGAAGGTCATGGGGTAAGGAGATTGCCAGCTGTATCATCCCACAGTGGAAAAGATGCAGGGGTCTGCCTGGTTTTTGCCCAGAATATAGACACATATTGGAGGTAGTGCTCTAGGGAATTATATGTTGTCTATCCAGGTAGTGTGACACTGTGATTAAGAGCAGAGATTCTGGTCAGACAGGATCTGGCTTGGCCCTGTACCCACTCCTTGCTTTCTAGCAGCATAACTTGTGCAAGAGACTTAACTGCTCCATGCTCTGCTTCTCTGTCTGTTTAAGGAAAGTAACATCATTGGGTTGCTGTGAGGAGTAACTGAGCTAGCATACTGCAGTGCTTTGCACCTTGCCTGGCAGGTAATGAGGGCTCACTGTATAGTAGTTAGTATTAAATAGAGAAGGGACAGTTGGAGTCCTAGAGCAGACGCTGCAACAAAGAGTGCTGTAAGATAAAGCTGTTTTCTCGCCATTACAAAATTGGCCTTTACTGATTTACTATTGGGAGTAACTTGAGATGCCAGCAACATTCTTAGGTTTGTATAAGTCTTTCTGGTTTCGTTTCTCTCGCTGTTGCCATGATAGATATTATACTGTAAACTTCTCTCATGTAAAGGTGATTACCAGTGACCAGGTTGCCTAGCTATCACTTTTGTGATGGATGCTGCAAGAATTTTGCCACAAAAGCAAAAATTTTGACTGTAATTTTATCCATTTATGCTCTCTTCCTTCTTTCTGACCCTGCCCTGCCCTGCCAGAGAAATTTACCAATTTCTGGACAAGAGTAGTGGTTCTCAGTTCTGGCTGCACCAGGGTCTGTGGTAGAGCTGTGGGTACACAGGTGCTTGGCATGGAACCCACGGAGGATTTCTTAGCTAATTCTGCATTAGGTACTCATTGATATTCTTGTCCAACCAGAAGCCTATGGCTTCTTGCAGTTAGAGTAAGCAATCAAGAGAATTGCAGATTGCCACTGAAGTTACGGGGACTGTGTGTGCCTCTTAGGGTCAGTGGGATCCTGAAGGAAATTGGTACTTTTGGACTATTCTCCAGTCCAAGCGTTTTCTCTCTCTCTCTCTCTCTCTCTTTTTCCTTTATTTTTGACATTCTTTACATAGTTAATTAGGGCAAAAAGGTTCAAAGGCTACAGCAAAGTGGGTAAGACTATTATTTCCACATTGTTTTTGTCATGTATCTGGGGTAAAGGGGGAGTCTCCCACCCATCCCAGGTCCCTGATGTGGGGCATGCTTTGGAGGTCTTGCTCAAGTAGTTTTGATAGATCAAAAGTTATGAATTGCTGCCAGTCTCACCATTCCAAGCATGATGAGGTCGCTGCAGAATCGACTGACTGACATAGTCCATCATAGAGTCTCCATTTGCGCAGTTTTTTACTGCCAACATATAGCTGAGGTGGTTGATTGACTTGTTCTGTCCTCTGTCTTTTCATGGTTAGGGTTCTGAGTCTGGCTGTTCAATTGGGGCGATCCCTAAAGAAACTTTGTCTGAGGTGTTCCCAGACCAGATTCTTGTGTAAGTACAGTCCATTGCCCCAATCAGCTGTTGGCTGCAATTGCTGGGTTGGTTTTGTTTCCAGCCTTGTCTTCCACTGGAACCAATGGGTGTTGCACTCCAGCCTGGTTCTGCCCAGCACACATTCAGCCCTCATATTAACCAGTGGGAGCTGTAGCCTAGTCGGGTGACCCACTATAACCCCCACCAGGCCTGCTCCCATCCTGGTTTGCCATTATGTGCAGCAGACTAGTCCAATCTGTTCCACATCCCATTTAGCTCTCATATATGTCAGTGGGTATTGAAAGCTAGTTCAAACCAACCAGCCCGTCTATCCAGCCCACACACATGCTGTTAGATGCCTTTCTGTCTAGCCACCCAGCCCTTGTCCTGGTTTTCGTGCCCTCCAGTGGGAGTGGTAACCCAAGAGGGAGGAGCCCACTACAAGTGCTTTCTCTTTTACACAGGAACCCCCATCTATTATAATTGCCTTTGACTCAGACTTTTCAGGTTATTCTTGTGAAAATGCATCGAATGGGGTGAATTTATTATTTTTTTAATTTATTTTTTATTGCAAAGTCAGATATACAGAGAGGAGGAGAGACAGAGAGGAAGATCTTCCGTTTGATGATTCACTCCCCAAGTGACTGCAACGGCCGGTGCTGAGCCAATCCGAAGCCGGGAATCAGGAACCTCTTCCAGGTTTCCCACACAGGTGCAGGGTCCCAAAGCCTTGGGCCATCCTCGATTGCTTTCCCAGGCCACAAGCAGGGAGCCGGATGGGAAGTGGAGCTGCCAGGATTAGAACCGGCACCCATATGGGATCCCAGAGTGTTCAAGGAGAGGACTTTAGCCGCTAGGCCATGGCACCCGGCCTGAATTTAAAATGTGTGCATTTCCTCCAATGTGGATAAATGTTTAAACAGCTTTTAAGCAGGATAAAGTTCTCTTCCATGTCTGAGATGGATGTGAGAATAGCTACCAGGTCAGGAAGAAGATGATCCTCTAGTGATGTGTTTCTTGGCAAGATTTTTCCCTCCTTATCAGGAGTCCTTTCTTAAACAGTTTACTGTTTAAATCTGTCAGGTGTACACTCTCTATTCTCAAACTTGGCTGAAATAGCAGAGGTTTCAGACTGTTCTGTGAAGGAGGTGTGCCTCAACATACCTAATGTGTTTTTTTTTTTTTCCCCAAAACCTAAACATTTATCTTATGGGGTGGGGGTGGAAGGGAGATAGGAAAAAGAGAGAGAGAGAAAGAGTGCTGATTCGAATGATTACAGTGGCTGGCACAGGGCCAGCCTGAAGCCAGGAGCTGGGAATGCAGCACAGGTCTCTCCTGTTAGGGTTACAGGAACCCAGTTATTTGAGCTATCACCACTGCTTTCCAGAGTCTGCATTGGCATAAAGCTGGTCAGGTATGGAACCCATACAGTCCATGTGGAATGCAGGTGACCTAACTGCTGCCATCCTAACCACCAGGCTATTGCCTTGCCTTTGATCTCCATTTTAGTAGTTTATTGCCAGCATCCATCAATGCTGGAGTTGTCTCCTCACTATGAAGTTTGCTCAAAAGGGAAAATTTTAAGATGAGCACGTCTTTATCAGTATGACATTAAATATTATTTTTTGTTTTTCAAAGATTTGGTTGTATTTCTTTTTCCTCCTCCAATTAAAGTAAGCTCAGGGGCATTTCTCAAATGTGTTCTTCATTCCCTGAGTGTTTGTGTTTCCGGAAAAAAATAAAATATTCCCTTGTGGAAAGATTGGGAAAATGCTGGAAAAACAGGTAGGTTTCTTTTCTAAAGTACTTTCTCGAACTTTTAACAAGGTTATTGTTCATATTTTGGCAATATTTCCTTAAATCTCTTCTTCCCAAAGCTGTTTGCTGCTCATATTCACAGAAAATCTGAGGACTAGGTTTTTGGGTGAAATGATGTCCTAAAGAACATAAGCAAGCAGAGAAAGAAGGCGATATAGAACCAGAAACAAAACATTATATTTGAAAGGTAGAGTTACAGAGATAGGGCCTGCACACACACAATACCCCTTCCATTTGGTGGTTCAATCCCCAAATGGCCACAATGACCACAGCTGGACCAAGCCAAAGCCAGGAGCCTGGAGCTCTATGCAGGTCTCCCAAGTTGGTGGCAAGAACTCAAACACTTGGATTATCTCCTGTTGCTTTCTAAGGTGTATTAACAGGGAGGTGGATTACAAATGGAGCAGATACTGGTCCCATATGTTTTCTTACAGTAGATAATTTAACATATAATATGCATCAACGAATACAGGACTTTTGATCAATGTTTGTCTCAGCCCAGAGGTGATGGAAGATGAATCATTCCTGTACACTTTGCCTGGCCCCCCCAATCTGAAAACAGTCTTTGCTCCCCAGCTGGCAAAATTATTCTTAGCAGTTGGCAGCATCACGTGAGTGCACAACACTGAAAATGGAGAGAATCAACCCAATCCTATCTTCCCTCCAGTTCTGATCTCTTATCATCTGCTCCATAGAAAGCTGGTTTGAAGAGGTAAGAGACAGCAGAGCAGAGATGTAATTCTCATACAGTGGCGTTGCTGCTGCCCTAACTCAGCTGGAACTTGACACCGTCAATTCAAGCAGCTAACTGAAAATCTAAAAAGCAGCAATGGTGTAAGGACTGTGTCAAAGAATATTTAACAGGGTAAAAGGGGAAGGGACCCCCATTAACTGAGAAGGATGAGAGAAATGGTCTCAGAAGTCTTGCTGGCATCTTGTCGGATTATACAAGTGCAGTGGATGTGCTCCAATTTAAGTTTGGCCAGACGCTGGGTGATTAAGTTTCATGACACAAGGGGTTAGTATTGCAACCTCTCTGAGCTCTCCAGGAGAAGATGGAATTCATATATGTCATTACATGTAGGGAAAAAATGTAAGGATCATATATTACTGTTACAAGCAGTATTTAAAATCGGTGTTTCATTTTCCCTGATTGCAACATGAAGTCCAGGAATGTCAGCAAGAAAATGTGCTTTCTGGACTGCAGGGAGCTGGGTGAGAAAGTTTGATTTGCTGAACATATATCAAAGCATACAAAGCAAACAGAACAGTTTCACATTCCGATCTGCTAAAATATTTGCATTATCTGAATGAATTACTTAATTGAAATGGAAGTGTTAAAGGTAGAATTCATGACTATCAATCCAAAACATGTTAAAAATATACTATATGCCTACCACCAATGGTTGATAGGAACTGTAAAGATGAACAAAATCCTCATCCCTGTCTTTTAAAAACTGTGTATATTTAGACACAAAAATGTCTTAAGTGAGATTTCAATTTTCATTAAAGAAGCATGACATGTTTGGCAGAACAAAATATTTCTCACTGTAGGGTATATAATAAAAGTAGTTGCCCAACAACTATCACATTCAAATATTGTGTCTTAAACTGATTAGAGCTGTACTTTTGAACTGTTAAAGAATATCCCCAAATGATACATTTTGGAAACTGAATTTGGTGTGGATAGAAGACTCCAAGTGCTGTTTGCAGCATGATCTATAATAATGCTGGTTATTTTTTGAGATGATGTTATATTGGCGTCGATCCTTCTGAAGTCGGTCCTGACATTTGTAAGGGAGCAGTTAGCTCCTTTGCAGACAGCAAGCTCACCATCCTTGCATACTTGTATCTAAAATAGTCCTAAAATTCTCTTTATCGCCTCTACACTGTTTCCCAAAATGAAGCATGAGATCATGGTAGTATTTAGTTATTGGTTTAGTTTCCTGTCTTCTCAGACCTTTTTAAAGTGCCTATGTCCTAACAAAATGACCTCCCAGCTTAATGTCTGATCATGTGATCAGCTATTTACAATGTGCTGCTGTTCTAATTTGATTCCTCTTGATAACATAAGATTTAGTTGTATGACCTGTAATTTATTTCATACTGCCAGAGTCTTCTAAGACTATGCAGAGTCGCAAAGCAACCAGCTAAACAGTGACATCGGCTAAGAAATGAAGTCAACCTCTCTGTAAATGAATTTCCTCCAACTTTCTTTCCTTGTTGATAAATCTGTTCTAAATCAAAGAGTTGAAGAAAATCTGTCTGTGAATGTTCCAAGTCATGCTTGGTCAGCTTTCTTGTAAAAATTTTAAGTGTGTGTATGACATAAGCCCTATTATATTTGCAATAGAATGTGTGTATTTACAAAGAAAAATGCTTGATTTTTCCTTATAGTATAAGTGACTTAAATTCTTTTCTTAAAGCTGATGCTGAAGGCTCCTTTAAGACAAACTTGTTACACACCAATCCTCAACTTTACTATGAATCTATTATGCATACATAATGCATTTCAGACTCTCACAAGATGCAAGTCACTGCACCCCAATAGCAACATTCTTGCGCAGAACATTATTTTCTTTCTTTGTAGGAATGAACTACCCTCTTAGTTACTTTATCTTGTTTTGTGAAAAGCTGTGTGGATTTTACCTTATGACCTTGGGAAATTGGTTCGGATTTTGCTGAAAAAATGTAGCAGGTTCTTGGGTAGTTCTCCACAAGCGACTATTTTGGTTCATACTTCTCAACAGGAACACGTAAATACTGAAGTATGAGTTATTTTAAAATGTTTTTTTAAATAGCATGTGTTATTTCAAGATATTAACAAGTGAAGTCTTCTTAGAAAAACGCTGGTCATTCGTGTTTATTGCTTTATGTCAACACGCTTGTCATTTTGAGAAAGTGTCACAATCCTAGAAGATGGTTTGCACTCCTTAAGTCACATTCTAATCTGAGAAGTTTCCTTGCAACCCTGTGATCTCTCACAAGATCTGTGGCTGCACTGCCCAAGCATTGTGTTTCTCATAGCATTAGTGCAGGCCTGTGGGCAAGGGTTAGAGTCTTTTCTTTAGCAATGTAATGTAACATGAGAGAGTGGAAGGATCCTTACCTGTAATTTTCTTATTATCTTTCATCACCTATCTTAAACCTGTATGTACTGATTTTCATTTGAAAGGCAGATTTACAGAGAAGGATATAGGTAGGAAGTAGATAGATAAATAGATGATAGGAGAGAGAGAGAGAGAGAGAGAGAGAGAGAGAAAGAATCTTCTATCTCCACTGGGAGGGAGGGAGGGAGAGAGAGAGAGAATCTTCTATCTCCACTGGTTCACTCCCCAAATGGCCCTTCACAGCCAGAGCTGGTTTCTGAAGCCTGAAGCCAGGAGTTTCTTTTGGGTCTCCCATGTGGGTGTAGGATCCCAAGGATTTGAGCCATCATCTGTTGCTTTCTAAGGCCGTAGGTAGGGATCTGGATCAGAACTGGAGCAGCTGGGACACAATCTGCCTCCCATAAGGGATGCTGAGATAGAGGATTAGAGTACTATGCCACCACACTGGCCCCTCATCATCTTTCTATTGTTGACATATTGAGCAAAAACTCGTTACTGAAGGGTATGGATATAAAACAGAGCCGACCTCAGGAAACCGGGATTTGTTTACAAAAAGCTATGTGATCTTAAATTTAAGCTCATTGAACCTCAGTGTCTTTCTTTTGTGAAAAGAGAGGTTTGCAAATGGTGACTTAATTTGAATGTGCACTGATATTTCATTTAGGAAGGAAAGCTTTACTTTTACATTTTTACTTTTAAAAGCCAGGAAATTTTACATAACACCTCTAGCATCTATTTAAAAATGGGAAGATCTAGCAACAGGGCACCTGTGTTCTTGAATAGCAGCAATTTCCTGGATCTCCTAGGTTTCATAGGTTGTCATCCTTGGATTTGGTGGGACTTTGTTGACCTTGGCTTTTGGAAATTGAGTAACTCTTTAGGTTTTGTTTCAAGGAACATAATGGGAAAAGTTTAAGCTACTTTTAAATTTACTTACTTTTAAATTTGCAAGTAGATATGTTTATTATTATTATTATTATTATTTTACTTGAAAGAGTTATAGAGAAGGAAAGACAGAGAAAGAGATCTTCCATTCACTGGTTCACTCCCCAAATGGGCACAATAGCTGGAGGTGAGCTGATATGAAGCCAAGAGTCAGGAGCCTTCTCTGGGTCTCCCATGTGGGTGCAGGGTCCCAAGGCTTTGGATCATCTTCCACTTCTTTCCCAGGCCACAAGCAGGGAGCTGTACAAGAAGTGAAGCAGCTGGGACACTGAACCAGCTTCCCGATGGGATGTTGGAATTGCATAGAGGGTTAGCCTAATATGCCAGCATGCTAGTCTTAATGTGTTGCTTTTCTTTTTCTGCCTGAAATGATTTTAGATTTTCTGTGGTTCTTTTCTCACCATCTGTCTGCGTAAGAACCATTTTACTCTCCCACTGACTTATGGGCACAAATTGAGAGGGAATAACCTTGTTTATAATCTTCATATCTTCATTTAGTGTTTCTGCTTTCCAGTTTTACTTCTAGATAGATTATATTTTTTTTTCTGTGAAAATCAGAGAAATAATGGCATCCTACTCATGAAATCTACAAAGTATGTGGAGTTGGGAATAGCATAGTTGATTTTGGTGTCTGAAGTTGTACTGTGCTTGTTCACATTTTTGGTTACCACACTGTATCTAATCAGATTCCTGCCAGGCAAAGCTGTGTATGCAATAATTGTCCTTAACTCTTTTTTGAGACAGAATCCAGCTGCTGTGGTGAGTTAGCTGCTTCTTGAGGCTTAGGATCATCTTTCGTTAAAATCACAGATGGTAGTCTAGCCTGATAGAAGAACTGATAGAAGCTTTGGTCAGACAGAGGGAATGTATGACCCTGAGAAGCTTCGTAAAGCACATTATTCCTGAATCATGTCCAATGATTTGGCATCTTCCTTTGAACCCTCACTGCTGATTCTTAGACAGACTGGGTAGAATCAGCAAAAACCTTGAATTGGTAAGTAGGAATGATCAATGAAGGCAATTCATTCCTCATCAGTTAATTAAAAATTAAATTTGTGTAGTAGAAAGTGCAAGTCGTAACAGAGATGGTTTAGAGGAAGACAGTACTGAGTTGCTGAAATAAAACATGGATTTCTTAGGTTGTTCCAACACAGGTAGTCTAAGAACCTTTAAAATGAAGGAGACACCTGTTATGATCAAATGTAATCCTGGAAAATTCTGGCTATCTAAAGTGAAATGCCATCTAAATGTGTCTTTTTCAACATGGTTCTCTTTTATTAGATGGTTAAGCTGTGAGGTAGCTGTGAACCTAAACACACATTTCTCAGCTTCTGTTTTCTTGCATGAGCTCCTAGGACTATACTGTGTCTACTGTAGATTAGACCATCTCCACCAACTTAGGGAAATAGCTAGTTTGAGATATAAACTTTTCAACATGGAAATCCTGCAGAGAAACACAAAAATAGGAGCTTTGACTCACTTCTGCAACATAAGAAACACCAGAGTTCCTTATGGTAACATCATTACTCAATGTAGGGAGCAGATTGTCCGGTTTCTCAATTTGTGAATTTATTTTCTCTTTTTCTTCTCATCTCTTGTCTGATTTCTCATTGATGAACACTGACTTTGCTCCAAGTGAGAGAGACCATCCTGGGTACGCCCTCTACCTGAATGCTTTTGCACTATTCATTGCCCCAAATCTCTTACTGGGGTTGAAGAAGGTTGGATGAATCAAAGGGTACATTTTGTGAGCCACACAGGCAGTGAATAACTTGGGTAGAAAAGGCTGGTGAATTGATCCCGTTTCTCATCTGACTAAACCTTTTAGCAATTCCATGGAAAGTGGGTGGAATATTTTGAATATTTTGTGATGAAATCCTAGACACAATTCCACATACATAAAAATGTCTGGAAGAAAGCATTTTTGTGGTTATTAACTTTAAGCTCTTTTATAGCCAGTCATGACTGGGCCCTAGGAGTTTCTTAATACTATAAATAATTGGTAAATTTTTGTAACAAGTTGTTCTCTGGAGCCCTCAGAGCCTGCCAGATTGTTGAAAGAGGGTCACAATTAGGAAAGGATTTTGAAAATGATTTCTCAATTAGCAGTGAACATAATCGAGTTTAGATAGTGAGCATCTATAGGCTTCCTTGATTTTGAAGTTTAAGATAGGATTTGAGGTCAGATATACTAATGCCTTCATTTTACAGATGAGAAAACTGAGGTCCAAAGAATACAAAAGCCACGTATTAGGTTACATAACTTTAGCAGTGGAACCAGAATGAATTCTTGATTCCCAGCCCAGGGTTTTGCTGTTAGAGCCTGCTGCCTTAGATTTTCCCACCAGATCAAGCTGCTGGCTTGGGTAGAATTTTAATAATTGATATTTCAGCTTTGATAAAAGTTTGTTTTGTGAAGCCTGCATCACATTATGTGCTTTCAGCACTGTAAAAAAGGAGCTTCATTTGAATGTCCTGGTAGCATACTGCACCAACTCAGTGTACCAGCTTAGCCAGCACAGTACCATCACTAGGCTCCAAGAACACCATGTAACTTGCCCCACCTGATGCTAGCCCCTAGCTGTCATGTTCAGCTTCAGTTTGGAAAGGCTGTCTAATTTGCCCTGTGTCTAACTAATTTTACATGAAGATGCTGCCTTTAGTGTCTGGTGATTTTCAAGGATTGCTTCCTCCCAAACCTGCTTCAAATCAATGCACAGAAATAAATGAAGTTCATTTTTTCCCCATAGAAAATATCAGAAGAAATAAGAGCATGTTGCACATGAGTTGACCATTATGTTAAGATACTTACATTTATATAAGAAGTGCTATTGTACTAAATTGTGGTACCAAAGCCAAGTGTATAGGCCTCTTATCCTTTGAGTGTCTTAAGTTGTATTTGGAGTGCTAAACATCTGGAAATTGTAGTGATTTTTAATTTGTCTCTTTTTTTGTTTGTGTTTGTGAAGATTTTATGAGGTCAGAGTACCCAATTGGAAGAGAATCTCAATCTCTCTCTCTCTTTTAAAAAAGAAAAGGGAAAGATCTGAACAGGCAAGTCCATCTCAGAATTTGACTGAAAGACAATAGGATCTTCTCTAACTTGGAAAATTATTTCCAGATCTGAGCAAACTCTATAGTTACCATAGGAATCATGGTGTGGAAGAAGCAGCAGATGATGATGAAAGGGGAAGGAAAAGGAGATGAAGAAAAAGGGAAAGGAACTAGACACTGGGAATAGCAGATATTTCCACTTTTGCCCTGTGCTGAGGTCTTTCCCTTCTGGGTTATATTTAAACAGACTTAGTGATTTATAATTATCTTCTACAAAATTTTCCTACAAGAAGCGTATAGTTCAGTGGTTTTTACTATTTTATAATTTTACTGCTTTTGGCTTTCATAATTTCTGAAAAGAAGTTAGCAATGAATTGCTTTGTTGTTCAGTGGGTACAGATGAGTTGCTTCTTGATGCTTTTCATGCAGCAGCTTGACCCTCTGTTTGCATTTGTCATGCTTGGGCCTCATTGAGCTTTCTGAATCTGCAGATCAGTGTGTGTGTGTCTGTGTGTTTTGAATAATCGAATTTGGGATTTGGGCTTTTTTAAAAATCAAATGTGAATTTATCCTTTTTGTTTCTTCTCTTTTTGAAACTGCCTTTACCTCTGTATTGATAATGTTACCCCTTGAGTCTCTGGAGGCACTGCTTAGTTTACTTCACTCTTTTTAAAATCAATGTTATTCTGATTTGATAATTTTTATCAATGTTTGAATATCCATATTTTATTCCATACTGTATTTTCCATGAAGCTCCCTAATGAATACTTTGTGTTAATTATTGTGTTTTTTCACTCCAGAATTTTCATTTGTATTTCTTTACTGAGATTATCTTTTGCTGAAACATTGTCACTATATTTTCATTTAACTTTTTAAACGTGATTTTCTTTAGTTCTGGACACAGATTTACATGAACTGATTACAGGTGTTTGCTAAATCTAACATCTGTGTTCTTCCAGTGAGTTTCTATTGATGGCTATCTCCTGAGTATGTGACGTATTTGCTTGTTTCTTTGCATATCTTGTAATTTGTTTCTTATTTGAATAGTAGATATTTTAGATAATCTGTGAGTGATGCTGGATTCTTATTCCCTCTGAGCTATTTATTTTTGTTTATTCAATAACTTGCAAAGGGCAAATCCATGAAGTTTGTGTCCCCTACAATTTATGGTCCTGGATGTCTCCACTCAGTATTTTTTCCTTGTTTTTATGTTCAAACATGGTTTCCCAGGGCTTCTTTCTTTGTATATATGACTTAGTGTTAACTGTTGTTCAAAGATTGTGCCTAATCCCCAGATCCTCAGCAACCTCAAGCGACTGCTAGTGGATTTGTGACTAGGCCAGGGTTGTGTTTGGTCTTCCAGTTGGCATCAGCTTTTACTTTCTGCAGGGCTTTCTTGGGTCTCTTCTTTGTGTGCCCAGATCTAGTTCTACCAAACAGGAGTGTGTGGATGGCTGTGCATGTGCATAACCTCTGGTTAATCCAGATTATCTGAAGAGTTTTCAAGTTTTCCGGTCTCTGAATGCCTCATTTTTGGCAACTCAGTGCTAGAACTCTGGCTAGTCTGTAGCTCACTGTCCCAAACAGGCCAGCAATTTTAGACTAAAGAGAACTGGCTCTTCTTTGCCACCAAGATCTGCATTCTTAGCCAGCACTGTTCTAAATCAATAGAGTCCTCTAAAGTCACAGCAAATTTGTTCTCCTTGCTTACCCCACTCTGGATAAACTACTGGACTGAGAGTTGAAAGGAGTGATCAGTGAGATGCATGCCATAAGTTTCTATGTGTCTTACTCAAAGTTAAATAGTTTCCATGAGTAAATGCTTCTCTGTTTATTGTGTTCTCAGTCAACTTTCAAACTGTGAAGAGGGCTGTATTTGTTAGTCTTGGTTTATTATTTTAAGGGGAGAAGGAATTCTTCTAATCCCCTATTTTGATAAGACCCTCAAACTTAGTTTAATGACAATACCTGCATTGGAGATGACCTGTCCATACTGTTTGCCTGTGGGTATAAGGCTTGGTCCATGTTCTGAATGCCATGCACTGTATTTGACAGCATGTTCAAAAATGGGAAATACTTCACCAATTACTCATCCTTCCTGAAACAAACAGCCTGCAAGCTCTGCCTATGCCTCTTCTGTTTTCTTGTAAACACTCACTGTTCTCACTTCTCAGCACTAATACACAATGTGTAGAGTATTATTTTTCCGTGGCAATAGCAGTAATCATTTAGTTTTCAGGTTGGAAGATCAGCAATGGAAAGACATCATCTTTCTGTTTTCTTAGTAGTAAATATTTTTAAAATTAAGTCTGTCTAATCGTCTAGGGAGTGCTTACTATGTATGAAATACCTGGTTGAGTATTTCATAGAGATTTTATATTGGTATCTCCATTATTGATTATTACAGAAATAAGGTAACTTGCTCATTAAGGTCTCTTAACCAATAAGTCATGAAGAAGGGATTCCAGTGCAGGCTGGATACCTGATTCCATGCTATGGACAGCCATATTGCACTCCTCCAGAGTACCAGTGGCACTATACACACAACAAGCTCACAAATCACTCTCTGCTTAATAGTAACTCTGGCTTCCAAAGTAACATGGTACGATGATGCACCACAGTGATTCTTGTCTGTTTCAAAGGAAATCTTCCTTCTCTGACATTTCTTCACTAGCTCATAGAATTTAGTTGTAAATTGGGTGTTGGAGAAAGGGGGTCAGGCAATTATACTTTTCAAATATTTTGTGTTTCTAAATGTTTAATTTATTCAGCTGAAGTGCACACTAGTCACAGATTGGCTCCTTAGGGAAGCAGGCTATGGAATGAAGTTGAGTGAACAGGAAGTTTACTTGGGAGAGCCTTCCTATCAATGCTTTTAAAGAAAAGGAAAGAGTCAGGATTGAATAGAGGTAGCTGGCATTGTGGTATAGTGAGTTAAGTGTGTGTGATGCTGGGCACCATTTTGTGTTTTGACTGCTCCATTTAGGCAGCTGTCTGCTAATGGCCTGGGAAGGACAGTGTACAATGGCCCAGGTCGTAGGGCCTTTCCTGCCCATGTGGAAGTTCTGGATGGAACTCCTGGATCCTGGCTTCAGAAAGGTGCAGCCCTGGCCATTGTGCAGCTTCTGAAGTGGACCAGCAGATGGAACAATGATTTCTCTCTTTTCGTAACCAATTTTCAGATATAGATAGATAAATCTTTGAAAAAAAAGTGAGGCAAATTTTTTCAGAGGTTAGGTGGAGAGGCTGTACATGGAGAGGCTGTAGATGGTGAATAGCTACGACCGTGGGTAAGGTGGTGCTGCCTCCCCAGTGCAGTTCCGAGTCTGCCCTCTTGAGCTTTCAGTCTCCAGCTCCTGCCCCACAGGAGCATTAGGGCAAGCCAATGACACACCCAACATTACTGCTCATGTTTATACACCTTCCCCCCAGTAATCCTTTATTCTTTCACTACTTAACATACTTTTAAGAGAGAAATATTTGCCACATATTGTGAGATAGACTGGGAATATGATGATGATGAAAATATGTACTGGTTCCTATTCTCACAGGTTATTGCCTGCATGAAACTATTTGTGTTTAATCGCCTTTCTTGAAGTCTGTTTCATTAGAAATTGGTTCTAGGTCAGTAGCTCAGTGTGGCCTAATTTAAGCCAGTTTTAATCTCTCATCCAAGCCTTTAGCACATGAGAGCTATTTCTCAGATCCTTTTAAATTAGTGGATATCTTTGTTAGGTGAAATTAGTAAGATATGGTTAGATTTTACCATTTATAAAGTGACAATTGCCAGTTTAATGGACTGTGAGCTAAGGCAGTGGAAATCCTGTATTTAAAAAAAATATTTAAAATTAGCCATAAGCTTTGATAGAAAGGGGTGATGGCATTAGTTAAATCTGTTACTTGAGATTACCTTGGCTTCTGCATATTTTCCTTTTAGAAAGAAACAGGGTATGTTTTAATTGTAATTACTTTTGATAGTTTTTATCCTAGGAGATAAATTATTAATTAGTGTATGCATTATAAATAACTTTTTATTAGGTGATTTCTATCTGACGATAATTTCTAGTTTTTTTAAATTAAATTATATCTCTTGGACTTATTACTAACAGTCTTGGGCTTATCTGTTAAGTATGTTTGGGGCATGGATTTGGAATAGAGGTTAAGATGCTGATAAACAGGCACATGCTCTACGTTGGAGTGCCTGGGTTCAATTCTTGTCTCTTGCTCCTTTCTGTAGCTTGCTGTCAAATGCAGACGCTTGGGGTACAGGGGCGAGGACTCGGGTAACTGAGTTTTGTCACTCCCATGGAAAACCTGGATTGAGTTCTTCATTCCTCGTTTTGGCCTGACCCAATCTTGAATTTTTTAGGTATTTGGGAAGTAAACCAGAGTATAGGACTATTCTCTCCTCTCTTGAAATAAATAAACAAAACTAAAAATAAAGAGGGAGACTAATCTCATTTTCACCTTATGCAACTGGAGGAGTGATTCAATCATTGAGATAACTCGGGAAATCTCTGGGTTAAGAGCCATTGCTGCCAGAGCTTCATTTTCACGTTTTCTTTACCCAGTAGTTTGCTATAGATTTTATTAGTTTATCTCACTATTACATATGTGCTGGGAGGAAAAGAATCTGGTCATTGACAGATGCAAAATAGCAGCTAGAGAGGGTTTTGAACGTTTCCATTGCAAAGAAACGGTAAATGCTGAGGCAGTAGATATGCTAACCATGCTATTCTGATAGTTACACACGATATACATGGTATTGAAATGCCACAATGGATCCCACAAATATATACAGTTACTTTGTATCACCTAAAAATAAGCATACAGATTAAAAAAGGAAAAAAAAAAAGGAATGTAGCCATGAATAAAGCCACAAAGAGGATAAGAAAACCCAGTGAAATTAACTCCAAGTGATAAAACAACTATATGAATGTATCATCAACACTACTTCTGGGTAAATGGGTTACCCTGGCTACAATTGATTCTTTAGACTTACTTTCTTTTTTTTTTTTTTAACTTTATGAATAAAAGCTTGCTACCACCAACCTACTTTAACACATGATTATTTACAAGTGGAAATCAGTGTTCTGCAGTTCACCTTTTGGGTGAAACTGAAAAATTCCTTGGAAGAAAGATGTTTTGGAGGAGTACGTATGTCATATGTTATAATGAATACCCAGGAAGGTGAGCTTCCCATATTCAAAGCCTATTAGCTCCCCAGTGAAGCCGATGGCAGAGAAATGAAGGCCTAATGTTTACATTGTTTACACTAAGTAGATAAATAAATAGCTGCAATCAGTTGATCAGCTTGGCCATCCAAAGACTCAGCCCCAAACTTGAAAAGTAACATTGGGTTTGTAGAGTTGTTTGGATTTCAGAAGTTTCAGAATTTACACAGGAGATTGTGCACCTGAACCAATGGTGTCTGCTTCTCACCCTACCCCCTACCACTGTGAATTGGCTTCTATTTCTAGGAACCCAAGGAATCGTTTGTTCCTGGAAAATATCCAGAGACGTGCTCTCTTACATCATGGAGTTAACCCTTGGGGCCAGGTTCTGACTCACGGGAGGGCACTGCTGCCACAGAGAAGCTGAGGTGGTGCAGGGAGTTCAGCCCAAGAATTGGCTTCTTACTCCACAAATCAAGGCTGCTAGCTTGTGTTTTACAGACAGCCACATAGGTTCTCTGTTAGATTTCTGACTCAAGAGACTCTTTCAATGGGGCTTATGTATCAGCAGTTTCGGCCTCTTTCCCCTTTTCTTTGGTGTGACAGGTTGATCAAAAAGCATGAAGTAAAAGAATGCTGGCAAAGAATGGGGGCCTGTTTTGTGGTGCCAGTTAATGACCAAGCCATTCCACTTCCCATCTAGCTTCCTACTAATGTACCTGGGAAAGCAGTACAAATTCTTGGGCTCTTTCCACTTCTTTATGAGACCCACATGGAGTTCCAGGCTTCTAGCTTCAGTGTGACCAAGTCTTGGCCTTTTGGGAGGTGAACCAGGGAAAGAAATATATCCATCACCCTCTCCTTCTCCCCTTTCCTCCCCTCTCTGTTTCTATCTCTCCCTTTCTCCAACTCCACCTTTCAAATACATAATCCTTTAAAAAATAAAATTCAAGATAAACATAAAAAGGAAAACAAATTCATTTAGGAAACAATACAATTAAAACAAATAATGACTATTTGGGCTTAGTTGCATGGTAGGTACAGCCACTGCCTGCAAATCTGGCAACCCATATAGGCATGGATTCCTGTTCTGACTGTTCCATTTCTGATCCTGCTCCTGACCAATGGCCTAGGAAAAACAACACAAGAGGCCCAAGTGTTTGGATCCTTACCACCCACCTGAGAGACCCAGATAATGTTCCTGGCTCCTGGTTGTGGTCAATGGTAGAGTGAATCAGTATATGGGCAATCTCTCTCTAATTCTGACTTTCATAAAATGAGATAAATCTTAAAAAAAAACACTTCAGAGGATGTCAAGGAAAATATTACATAAAATAAGAGCCATCAGAAAAGCTACAGATCTTAAGGAATAAAACTATTATTGCCAATATAAAAATAATTCAGTGCAAGAGTTGAAAAATGAAGTAGAGGAAGTCTCCCAGACTATAAAAGCACAACAAGAAGTAGAAATATGTGAAAACTTATGAGGTAAGAAAACTAAGCCAGGAGGTGCAGCATCTCTTCACTCTTGTAGCCAAAAACAAAACAAAAGCAAGCAGAGAAAATGAAGGGGAGGAGATAATCAAAGCTGTAAGAGGAAACTGTTTCCTGGAGTGGAAACCTGTGAATGATCAGCCTACAAGAGCCCACCTGCTAAACCCATGGAGCCTCTGCTCTGAGCACTGAGAAAGACTGGGACCTGGTCCCTGCCTGTAAACACTCCAGGCAGGGAAGGAACTGTTGCCACCTTTGTTGCATTGTTCTGAGTTCCCTGTGTGGAGTAAATCATGATTATTTACTGCATAAAGAGGTTGCATCGTTCTAACCAGATGTTGGTGGCGATGGGGAGATAAGAGTATGCGGCACCAATTTTTTTATCAGAAAAAGACAAAATGTGATTCATCTTCCAGTATCCTTTATGAGGGCAGTTTAAAAAAGAGCTGTTACTGTCTTTATAGGCTCAGTAGTAAGTGGAAAACAGCTTGTAACATGGCATAGAGGCATGGTTTGACATGTATGGTGCACAAACTTTGAAATCCATGCCTAATTTTCCCATAAGATACATTTTTCATGAACTTTTAGAGGATGTGCATGTAATAATCTATAAGGAGATAGCCTATCATTTAGTGGTATAAAGATGAATTTCTCCTCTGTATTCTATGTCTTACAAGAGAGTGTATTTTTATAAGTAAAAGCAATAAAGCAATTTCGTATCTGGAGTGTGTACCCTTTTGCCTTTTAAATGCATGTGCTTATGGGAGGACAAGATCCTGACAGCCTGGGAGTTGAGGAGTGAGAGGGAAGGAGGGAATCCAGCACTGGCAGTGAAGAGATTGGAGCGTGGCTCACAGAAGACATCAGTGGTCTCTTGAATTTAGTTAAACAATGGGTGCTCACTTTGCCAACCATCCCAGCAGCCTTGAGGAACATTTCTCTTGCTCCTGTCTCATTGTCATGATGAGATATATTGCTTCTGAACAGATCTGTATGGAGGGATATCTTAGGCACTTTGCAAGGCAGACAAAACGTTGAAATGGTTCCTTCTCTTCTAAGAGCTGATAGGTTACTGAAGATAATAAGTTGGATGTGTACTTTGTATAAATAGGATTGATAAAATGTAGCTCCTTGCAATAAAACCCTGGATGGCTACACAATGATATATATCTCTATATCTATCTATCTATCTATCTATCTATCTATCTATCTATCTATCTATCTATCTCTATCTCTAAAGTCGTCCATAATGAAATTCAGGATGCTAGGCCTTTTCTGGAATGAGAGAAAGTCTCTGGGTCTCACCTAGTCCCCAGTGTACCACTGTTAATTATACAACATCTCAAATAGCAACAACAGAGACTCATCATAGAATCATCCACTCAGGTTAAACTTTCTTTCCTTTTCTAAAAAGCTGTTGTGTTTATAAGATTAAAAAATAAATAATTCAAGCCCTAAAAGTTACTTTTCCCTATGAAATGCTATTGTGGATTTTTTATTTGAAGGCACAGTATAACAAAAGCAGGGGGAAGGTAGAAAAGGCATGGAAAAGTCGATTTCAGAGATAATGTATTGCATTTAAGGAATTCAAATCCATTACTTTTGATCACTTAACTTTTCAAAGAACACTTTCAGCTTCCTTATTTGCATGTTTCATTGTTTTCCAGCCTTTATCCTGTATGCTTAAAATGCAAATGGAATAATATAAGAATAATGAGAAGTAATACTTGAAAATGTTCTGAGGAAATGTTTGAAAAAGGGCCTGGTTTCCATCTGATGAAAGGAGGTGAGACTTGGGAGAGCAGTCAGACTAGACCAATTTTGTCTGACTGGAGGCACACTTCCATCTTTGTTCTTTGTAGCATTGGAAGCCAGTTAATATGCCTCTTTCGTGATTCCCTTTGCCTTACTCATGTCTCTTGCTGTATCTTTTTTTTCCTTCACTTTAGCTATCCATCAGTTGACCTCAATTCAATGAAAAGGACACTTATTAGCTAGTTGTTGTCACATCTGAAATGTAGAATAGATAGTCCTTTACCAGGACATGTAGGGCTTGGTGGAAGCACAAACATAGAGAAATGTCAGTCATTTGCTCTGTCTTTGATTTTTAGTCCTCATTTAATAGATTTGGAGAAGCTTACAGGATTCCAACCCCAGCCCTGCCATTACTTAAACATGTAACTTAGCTTCTTTGGGCCCTACTTTCCTCATCTGTAAAATTGAATGATAGTGCCTTTCTCACTGGGTGGCTGTGAGAAGCACTTCTTACATACCTGTAGTGTGAGCCTGTGCGCAGGTTATCACATGCCACACTGTGTAAGACTCCAGAAGATCAGGATACTGTGCTATTGAGTTGTGACCCTGCAAAGGAGAGATAGTTCCAAGTGCCATAGTGCATCTGGGACTGATGGCTTTCTTGTGGTTCTTTTGGTGGTCTTGACAGTGTCAGCCACATCTGGTTGAGTTCCCCAGCCTAGAACTGGCAGAAATCTCCAACTGAGCACATCAAGTGGCATTCCAGAGGCACAAGGTTATATTGAGGCATAGGGTCAGGCATGCATGGTCCTTCAGAGAGAAAATGGGGAAAAAAAATATGTCATGGCCTGAGGGTGTTCAGCAGTGGAGGTGAGAAGCACCTGGGCTGCTAAGGTGGCCTGAAGTAGTTAGGGTGGGGGGCATAAGTGTGTATGAGAGTGGAAAAAGTTAAAGATTTCAGTGATGTGGAATGGACACTGTTGAAGGTCGTGTCTTGCTCAAAACTGGGGATATGTCTAGAAGTAATGGGTATAAGTGGCTATAGCTGAAGTATGGCATGTTTATCTCAAACCTTATTTAGACCCTTTTTTTTCCAATGAGAGTGTGTGTAGCTCTTTGAAATAGGTCAAAATTAACAATTGGACATTTGCTTTCATTTTAATGTTAAGTAACCACATTATTTTCATGTATCAAATGTTTGCAGTGCCTTCTTTATCTGATAAAGAAGGGGCAAAGTAGGTCTTATTACTTCCAGGTTCAAACTTGGGACATCTTTGACCCTCTTAACTAATCTGTATGTTGACTTTTATGTTCCCAGTCACATTTTCTTCTCTGTATTCCCAAACTCCACTCAAGACACATTTTTAAATGATTCTTCCTCCCAACTTCACTATGCTCTAAGCCATCCTACAATTTTGTGCCCAATTAATCTTGCTAAACAGCATTTTTGTTGTGTCATGTTCCTATTCCAGAACCTGTTATGGCTCCCTATTAACACCTGGATCTGGGCCACTCTTGTCAGCCTTCTTCACGATTTCTCCATCAATGGGTTCCTCCCTATAGCAGTGCAGGTTTTTGCCACATCATTTCTCAGAAACCATTTGTGCTACTAGACTCACCTTTCTGTCTTTAACTTTAGGAATCCAGTCCTTTCATCTGTGTCAAGATGCCCCTGACACATAGAATCAAGTTCTGCTTTCTTCTCTCTTCCTGTTTAAATCCATATTAAATTCCAGGAAAACGTTTTTTTGAAAATATTTATTTGAAAGTGTGAGTTACACAGAGAGGGAAAGACAGAAATTTTCTATTCACTGATTCACTCCCTAGATGGCCAAAATGACCAAGGAGAGGCCAGGTCAAAGCTAAGAACCAGGAGGTTCAGCTGGGTTTGCAATGTAGGTAGTTGGGCCCCAAAGGCTTGTGGCATCCTTCACTGTTTTTCTGAGGCCATTACCAGCTGGCTGTATTGGAAGTGGAGTAGTTGGGATGCAAGCCAGCACCATGGTTGAGAGCTGTGCTCACTATGCCACAATGTCACCACTGCCCATGACAGACTCTATGTAAATCTCAGAGTTTATGAACAAGCAGGTGTTCAATCAGTGGATCAGGCACTGCTGTTCTCTTTTGTAGTGCTCTCCAGCTTCGTCTTATGTGTGGAGAGGATTTTCTCATTCACAGTGCTCAGCCAGGAGCGGCCTCCTAGCGGACCCTTAATGCAGCCCTGGAGGGTAGATAAGTAGATGCTCTTCTGTTTGGTTTTCACATGAAGAGTCAGATGATGGCTGCGGTGCTTGCCCATGGGGATGCAACTAGAAAATAACAAAGCTGCTTCTGGAACGTGAGCACTCTGGTTCCCACTAGAGTGATCATCTCCTGTTTCTTGCTGCTCTGATTCTTGACTCTGCAACAGAGCGAAAGCTCCTTGAGAGAAGGGGCTGTTGCTTGGAATTGTCTTCAGCTCCCTTTGCATGTAGCTGAGTTTTGGTTGCAATGATTCTCTTTGTTAGCTGCTTTGTGAGCATACTGATAATTTTCTGGACTATGATCTCTATTGTTTTGTGCTTCCTTCTCTGTGACACAGATGTTTAGTTCTTAATCCTCCCACTTGAGAGAAGTCATAGGGCAAGTTCTGGCCACAGTTGTGGGTGGTGGCTCTCCAAGTTCTTTATCTCTGCCTTCATGGAAGAGCCATGGAACAGCATTTGGTTCCCAGGATCTGAATAGTAGGGATTCCTACCTCAAGGCTGGGAGCAAGCACAGCTGCCTGGGAGAGTTGCCACAATCTTCCATGACCTTTGTATGAGCTCAGTGATTGTTCAGTCTGAGATTTTAGTTTGTTGTTGTTGAGCAAAGCGTAGTTCACCCTATCCTGATAATACACAAGAAAAGTGTTTAAAGACCACACATCAGCGAGTCCTGGGAAAACATTTGGGGTTGTTCTTCCTGTTTTATAGCTGGAGCAAACAAAGGGCCAAAGGGGTTTAAGGAATGACCATAAACTACTCCCCAAAGAAATCTCAGTCCAGATTGCATGATCTTTACCACATATTTAGGGAATAGAAGAAAGAATGAGATTGCATGCAGAAAAATGGAAACTAATATCACACTCTAATCCTCTTTGTGTTTACAATAGTATCCTCCACTCAGCTCTCTGCCTTACCTTGCAGACAACCATATTCTTTTTTGTATCTGGTTTCCTCCCTCTTTTATCTTCAGCTGGAACATTTTCCAATGTAGACTTCATTAGAAAAGACATCATTTATCAAAATGTGGTCCAAAGAACAGCAGCCTGTTTTAGTGGCAGAACTGAAATGGATGCAGAGAGAGAATGGGAAAGAGGAAGAGAGAGAGAGAAAAGAGAAAGAGAGAAAAAGAGAGAGAGAAACTAAATAATCTCAGTGATTTTCAGTTTAATGATAATGATTTTTTCTGTTACTTCTGTTTAAATTCTTACATCAATTCCCATCAGTGACTCCATTGCTAATTATTCATTGAAATTTTCCCAAAGAACTGAGAACTGTCTTTCCATCTCATTCCCGGATTTTGTTGAAATTCAGGCTTTGGAATGTATTTATTTTCCTAATATATTTCTTTATAACATATAAACTTTATATGTGAGTTATATTTTTTCTTTTTCAAGGGACGTTTAGGTGGATGGAGGACGGGAGATACTGAGATATGGAGACTCTGTGTGTTTAAACCAGCACAGTTTACCAAAAGTTACTGTTTCTTCGTAGCATTAAGTAAAACATATTATTAAATCTCTTTTGTAACCTGATAGTTTCAATTATTAGGAAAAAGTTGACAGGGGAGCTAAAATATATCCTTTAGGGGGAATTTTAGTTGCTGAAATAAAAGATAGCAATAGACTTCTAAAATGTTCCATGAAATTTGGGAAGCTGCAGCCATCTGGTTATGGTCAAAAAAGCTGCTTCTGATGCCCTTCAATGGTACAAATTATTGGCAGATCTCAAAACCCAGTACCAGATTCCATTTTGAGATCTGATTCCTTTTTCTTCAAGACTTGTGTACAGAGAAGTCATGATCAGAGGAAACAGAAGAGAAACTTAAGTGTGGAGAGAGTATGCAATCTACAGAGTGACTGAATCTGGCCAACGTTTAACATGAGCAGCGCTTGGGTGAGAGGACAGGTCCCAACCCAAGGCATTCATTTGAATTTATTTTACTTATTTTACTGTAGCTGCCAGCACCCTTGGTTTGCTACTGCGTGCTTGTTAGTGACATAAATGCTATGCTCCCACTGGCAACAACAAGCTGCTTTCATGAATAGCATGAGCGCCACCCATAGAAGACTCCACAGGTGACCAAGGATCATGCCTTTAGAGACTCCTACAAGTAATGTCAGGGTAAGTATGTTGAAGGGGTTTGGATTGGAGGCTGAGATCTAGGTTTGTAGGGAGTGCCATGGGATTTCAGCACTAAATGCTTATAGGAAAAGGAGAAGGGAAAGAGGCTGGCGGGGATAGGAGGGAAGGATCACATTAGAACTGTAATCTGTGAAATTCAATTATTTATATGAATAAAAGAACATGGAAAAGTAAATATACTCTGAATTTGTAATTTATAGGCCAATGAAAACTAAGAGCAATAATTGCATTACTGAGTAGCTTCAAACAGATTATGAAAGAATTGTTCGTGACCCACTGTCTGTCCCCTTCAGTCACTGCATGACTAAGTGCTAGTCTACCTCAATTCCATGTTCCCTGTCTTTTGGATTTAGTACTTTATTTCCCTTATCTTAGACTTCTCTCCCTTCACATCTTCTCTTCTGCCTTTTTCCAAATTTCCCTCCCTGGTATCCAGCACTGACCGTTATTCAGGCCCCTATTCTGATTTCCTGACCTAGCAATCTGAAGTCTGAAACCAGGAACCAGACAACTTCCTTGAAATTCATGGTTTCAGTAATTGAGAAGGGAGAGGGAATGATCTTGTATGTGAAAAATGATTTGAAAGCTTCGGTAGACATATTCTGCGTGTTATTTATACAGATTCGATATTTGAAATCCACAGTTACAGAAAGAGACAGGAATTGAGAGAAAGAAAGAGATCTTCACCTGTTGATTCATTCCACAAATAATGACAGGCTGCTGGAGCTGGGCCAGATGGAAACCAGGAGCCAGGAAATTCTTTTGGGTCTCCCATGTGTATGTGGGAGCCCAAGCACTTGGATTATGTTCTGTTGCTTTCCCAGGTGCATTAGCAGGGAGCTGAATTGAAAGTGGTGCTGTGGGATTTTAATGGTCACCCATGTAGGAAGTAGGTGTTGTTGATGCTGGCTTTACCAGCTATGCCATGGTACTGGCCCCTATTTATGTAGATTGAAAGTAATTTTAAAGTGTTTGAAAATCCACTTTAAATGCTCCTGAGCAATTCTATAAAACATTAAAAAAAAAAAAAAACAACCCCTCAGCATTTACTTTGCACTGATTTTAGGCACTGTTTTTTGGTTGATCCTCAGTTCCTCAGTTGTCAAAAAAGTATATATTAAAAATTTCCTCGAAGCTTCAAGCTTCAATATGAGACCAGAATTCAAGTATAATTTGTACATAGCCAGTAATCTTACTTAAAGGATTACTATTTGGCATCCCACAAATGCACTTGTGAAGTTGCTGGGGGCCACTTCAAAGACAGGGGTTCTTACTCTCTAGAAAGGTAGAAATTGAGATATCATCAGATGTTCTTGGTTTGGGATATGGAAAAGATACTGTGTCCATGTCAAGGCTCCCATTATAGAGAAAACCAGCCATTGTTTCAAAATTCCTTATAAGTTTATAGTTCTATGGGCAGATTTTTGTTGATCAGCTGTAAGATTTCTTCTCACAGGGACAACTCCACATGGTTGGTGCTCCTCCTGAGTAATCCCAAGAGGTCAATCAAGATTGAAATGATTTTAATAAAGTCAGAACTGATTTTTAACTGAAAAATATGCCTGCATTATTAACAGACTAATAGCCCCAAGAATGACCCATCAAATAGATATTATGGGATAAACAGAACAGAGTTTATTTCTGGCTCACATGATGAGTTGGAGCAGGTGAACAAGTCAGCAGGGAGGCCCTCTTCATGCATTCACCGAGGGACATAGGCCAGTGGAGGCTGTGACATCTTTGACCCGTGGCTTCCAGGGTTGCCAGCTGATAGAAGGAAAGGCTATCAAGGAGTACACACCTGGCTATTGTGGGCCAGGCCTGGGAGTGACACCTGTCACTGCTGCTCTTCTTGGCTATTTCGCCACAACCAACAGCAGAAGAGGCAGGAAATACTGTGTACCTGTTCTCCCAGGAGGAAGAGGGGTACATGGGTGGGTGGTTGTTTTCAATGGTTTTTGTCAGTGTGTACTTATTAATCAGTGGCTGTTGTGATCTGCAGCAAGAGATACACTTCATTCAAAGGTTACATGTTGTCAAGAATTCAAAGGAAGCTGTGGTTTCTAAGATATCCAGAGGACTGTGACTTCATCCAAAGAGGAGTACTTATCTTAATATACAAGGTTGCAAAACTTCGGCACTCCATGCTGCCCTAGCTTTGCCTGCTCTGCTCTCAGATCAAACCAGAATAACCTTCTGTCTTTATTCTCCAAGGCAGTTATTTAACAGCCCAAGGCAATTACTCACTTAAAAAAAAAAGAATTTAACATGCTTTACTTAATTCAAAATATAATCAAGGGAAAACTTCTTTTAGTGTGTGTATTTTCCAGGAAATTACCAAACTGTGTGTCTAAATCACTTGTGAGTTAACCCCTTTAAGATTCACTTATTATTTCCTTATTAAGGTGAGCATGATATCCTTCTTTGGATTTTTCTGGCATTTGAAAATGAATAAACACATTCTGGTTGGGTAGGTAGTAGGTGTAAGAAGCCTTAAAATGACTTAATGATCTTATTCATTACTGGTCTTACCTTGCATTTAATCTAGGGGTGTGACCTTATTGCCTTATGACTTGTAGAACCAGTTGCATTTCATACAGAATGACTTTGTTCATCCAAAATCAGAAATGAAGTCTTTGTCTAGGCTAATGAAGCAGGTAAAAGAGCAAAGCAAACAAAACTGCCTTGGAGCCAATGTGACTAGGTAGGTTTAGCAAGAGCAGTGAATATGCTTGATAGCTGAAGCATACAGATAATCCCTAAATCTCACCCTACCCATGAGTTTTTAATACTTGCACAGGGTTTGGTACCTGTGAGTATCAAGTTCAGTGCTCTCTGTCTCCCTATTCCTTTGCCCTTTATCCCTGCCAATTCATGCTTATGGAGGAGGGTGAAATGGGGAGCTTGGAAGAGACTACTGAGCGGCTGGAGCAACCCTTGGCAGTGTTAGGGTACCTGGACCACTGAGGGCCAGCAGCCAATGATTCTTTCTTGTCACAGGGTTTGTGGCCAAAAGCAGATTACAGAGAGGGAGTGTGGTCTCTGAAATCAGACACAACTTGGTACAGTTACCGCCTCTGTCACCTACATGATTTCAAGCAATCATTTAACTTCTCCAAGCCTGTAAAAAAAAAATGGAAATTTTCATTTTTGATAGAGTTGTTGTAAGAATTTGATGCAATCTTACACATCATGTTCATAGCTGAGTGGCTTGTAGTATACTCACCAAAAGGTGCCAATAGTGATTATTTACAAAAAAATTGTGTGTCGCTTTCTTACACATCCCATACATGTCTGTCTGCCTGGGAAGAATGAAAGGGACATGTCCTGCTGATGTTCCCAAGCCAGCCTTGTTACAGCTTGCTCCTGAGGCTGATCTCAGTGCCTCTCTGACCCGAGGGATGAAAGAGCATGGCCGTTCAGATCAGCTCTTTCCTCTCAGCTCTATTTTGTTCTTGATATAGCTGTTCTGTTCACACACCTTACAATCTGTGAAGTTAAAATTAACCTATTTGCCAACCTGCGTCTCAGTGAGAAACTGAAAAATTACACCTTCTCTACGCACTAGACAGTGTTTTCTAGTGCATCTTTGATGAGGAATATGTTAACGCAAGAGATGGCTTAAAGGGAGAAGGCTGAGTTTGCTCTGTGCTTCGTTTATTCCCTTGGAAGAGTCCTCTGCAAATGTCAAAGCTGGGTTGAGAGAACAGGATGTGACATGGAAGTTGCTGGTTGCGTATCCACACACGTTTTTGAAATAGGGAATCAAAGTGTGCCAGTGTAACTGTCACATTTGGGCATATGGAACAATCTAAGGAATCAGACTCTTTCCAGTAACAAGTTTAGCAACTTCCTTTAAAGAGGAAATTAAAAAAAAAAAAACCTTGCTGCAATTCCAATCAATGGTTATTGCCTGTTACCAGTTCAAAGGAGTCCACTGTTCCATCTGATTTTGGAGTTGATGTTTCTGTGGAGGTTGTGCAGCTGCTTAGATGTGGCTACTCTTTGATCTCAGGTGTCCGAGATTGACCCCATTGTCTTCTGTCTCCTTGTTATTTCAGAGCCATGGTAGGTGGCCAAGGCTGAATGTGTTTGCCTTGACCTTGACCTTGTCCTGGAGGGCAGCTGAGTGTTATCTTCTGTCTCCGGGACAGCTTGGACCATAACGTCAGACTGTGCAGATGAACACTCTTCCCAGTTTTTTTTCCCCTGCTGTCTTTTTCAATAGGCCATTGTGGATAGTCCTGTTTTCTCAGCATTTATCTTCTTTCTTCATTCCTCCCCAGTAAGTCTTAGAAACTATGAAGTTCCAGGTTCTACAGCTAGAATCAGGAGGGGATGGGAAACAAACTACATGACTGATTCAAGGCCTGAGCCAGAGGATTCTCAACACCAGATCTTGGAAAGGTGTTGCGGGGAGACCAAGGGCTGTCTGGTCGGTGAACTCACCATCAGGCTGAGTAGATGCTTGCAGCTGGGATTGCTGGAGGATACTAGGCATAACTGTGCCCTGAAATATCCTATTAATATCTGCAAGCTTACCACTGAGGACTCATTATTTTTGCATATAGACATGATTTTAGTTTTTGAGAGGTCTCCATCTCAATTGTCAGGAGATAAAATATTAAAGTGCTTTTACCTAGTTTAACTCAGTCCTCAAATACAACTTTGTAGGTAAGCATTATTCCCACTTCATAGATGACACAATTGAAGCACAGAGGCACTTTTCACCTAAGATTCTACAGCTGGGAAGTAGTGGAGAAAGATTTTGAACTCAGGCACTCTAACTCCAGAATCCCAACTATTAGCATCAGGCCCTGGTGGCCTGCACTTACAGAAACAATTCTTACTTTGTTTGCCAAAACTCCAGTCTCCAGGAGAACTCTGTGTGTCCCCATCTTTGATTATTTCAGGGAGCTCCCAGAGAATATCTGATAGATGTAGACCAGTGAATATTGATTTTTTGTTTGATCTTTACTGAATCCTTCCCCTCAGCTTGAGTATCCCCTCTGCATTGTCTTGCAACCTTCATGTTACAGTTAGCTCTAACCAAGAAGGCTTTGTTCTTTGAAGTACCCAATGAGCTGAAGGCATGTGGTGTTCCTTATTGAAGGAATAAAGGGTTTTCTGCCAACATGAGATGCTAGGGCTTAAGCAGCTCTGTGCTGTACTCAGATGTAGAGGACACCTGGCACCTGGGATGCTCTGCCAGGATCCCTTGGCTTAAGAACTCCCTCTCCCTTTCCCCTTTTGTTGTATCAATGCGGGAATGAACACTTGCGTACACTTTTCTGTCTCCATTTTTTTGGTCTACCTGACAAGTGCACCATGGAAACCATCAGTCCTCACAACCGCTCAAGATTGGTTAGCTGGGGACTCATACCTTAGCTGGACTGGAAGCCAGAGAGAAACTGAGGGTCACCTCTGCCTAGAGGCTTGGGTCTGCAAGTGTTGTAAAGACCTAACTTAGAAACTGGCAAGGGCCACATATCCTCTCATTTGATCAGCAACGAATGGGGGTGAAACACACAGGGAGAGAAGTAGAAACAAAGAACAGAAGGGAAGTCTTCTGTGGATTTGAGTCTTTGATTCCAGTGTTTCAGCAATGTCCCTGCCCAGTGCATGTCTTACTGTTCTTGGCTTTCATGAATAGTATGGACCAGCAAAGCCCCATATTTTTTTTTAAGCTAACTTAAATTATGTTGTTGTCATTTGCCACTGAAAGAAATGTATGTATGTATATACATATATACACATACACATATATATATATATATGTATGTATCTCAGGAGATTTATGATGAGTTTGGCTCACATAATTATGGAGGACAATGAGTCCCATGTGCTGCCATCTACAGGCTGGAGAAACAAGAGATACAGGGGTGTAATTCATGTAGCATTTGAAGTCAAGAATCAGGAGTGATGAAATCCAATGGCAGAAGAAGTGTTGGATGATGTGGCTCAAACACAGAGAATGAATTCACATGTGCACAGCCACCTTTGGGTGTTTTCCTTGAGCCCTCAATGGGTTAGATTTTGCCTACTGCCTTTGGAGAGGATGATTTTCTGTCCTCAGTCTGTAGACCCAATGCTAATGTCTCTCAGAAGCACCCTCATTGTTGTACTCAGCTATAAAAATTTACTGGCTATCTGGTATCATCGAACACAGTCAAGATGACCCATAAAATTGTCACATTTTTTTCTTTTGAATCCATGCCCCCAAAATGACAAAAGGATCAATCGGGCATGTCTACTTTCCTCATTATAGTTTAACACTTACTGATCTGGGACAATGTCTGGGTTTTAGGAATAGTATAAACAAACACCATTGCTTTATCCTGTGCTGCCTGTTAGCTCACCTAGAATCATATCTTAAATGCTTTCTCTTAAAGATGGAAGAGAGAAGAGGATTTTGTTCTCCAGATTTTTGCTTGCTTGATACCTTTTCCTACCTTCCCCATTTCTAGTCTTGTTTTAAGGAACACTTTTTTCTTTTTACTAGAAAACTTATGTGCTCAGTTTCTGGTCCACTCAGTTTGTGTAATGGTATAATCTTAGATTTGGAAAGGATTGGAGAGGTTGAGTGATCCAAATGTTTTGACCACAGATTTCAGAAAATGTTGCTGCATGATTGGGGTCCTTCAGCTGTTTAGGAATCTTACAACTCCTAGAACAGTGCTATTTTTAACAATGAGATGCAGTTTTTCCAAATTATTTTTTGAACAAATAGAAAAGCCAAAATGGATGCTCATTCTGCATTTGTTTCCCTTTCCCTATCTCTCAAAGCAGAGTTAACCGATCATACAAAGGGCTTAACCAGGGCTGATAGTACTCGGCATGTCAGGAAATGTTGAGTAAGTAGGATTAGCTCCCTGACTGAATCAAAGAGCTCTGATGAGAGTCCAGTGTTCGGGACAAATTGATGTTTCTGTTTGTGGGCACTGTAGTGGTGGAAACCAGTAAGACAGGCATGGGGTGTTAGAAGGAAACCAGTGAGAAGCAGGAGGCTGCAGAGGTGACTCTTGAAAGCAGAGTCAGAGGACAAGCCTAAATCTTTAGAGCATTCTCTGGACCTTCCTTTGAGCTCCCTTTGCTTCAGCCCTTCTGGAGAGTGGTGGTGGGAGACACCAATCCTTATGCCAAGGGCTTTAAGTGATTACATAAGAATAAAGTCTCAGGAAAAAATGTAATTGATGCTAGTATTTTAGAAGAATATTTATCAATTGTGATTGGAAAATCAGGAATCGGGGTGACAAAGCCATGCTTGAAAAACCTTCTTAAGTCTTTTTAAGTCAAGCATCTGTTGATGCCATTGATGTTACATATCAAAGAGCTCAGAGGTATAGAAAGCAATTTGTGTATATATTTCAAGGCATGTATATTTTTGTGGCAAATTCTTAATGTGCTTCCATGTGAATAACTTATGATTAATTCTTCCGCCCTTCAGTCTGACAAATTTGCGTTGGAATTAATACGATAAGCCCCTTGATAAACACACTAGGGAGCAATTTTGTAAATGTAGATTTTTGTGTTGATGTCAAACTAATTTCTCTTTGTGTGTGTGTGTAAGTATGAATAGAGAAGAGTATGAATGAAGAAAACTCTACAAGATCCTTAGAAAACTAATTTCTTCTTATCCCAATCCTGATTCTTCATTTTTGTCTTCCTTCATTTTACCTGAGCTCAGTTTTAAAATTTTCAGAAGCCATGAATCGTGTATATTTTTAAGAATGATGTAATTCACAAATATATGAAAGAGTTTTAAACTTTTGTGGTATGTGATAAAAGTGCATAGAGAAGGCATATGAGATTGCTCTTGTACAATTGGTGAGAATGAAGGTATGGCAATCATTTGGTTCAAGTGAGCAGGCAGTTCTATGCACTTGGTCAGTTCCTCTTTGCTGGTGGTACAGCACCAAGCACGTGTTGTGCTGCCAGTGCATTTCATTGTATTACTGATCTCATGGTATCACTTCCTCTTTTCTAGGCACACATGAAAATTCAGTGCTTTTCCTGCGCTTTATAAGACCGAACACAAATGAGTAGGAGATTGGGAAGGGGTTCTGAGGAAGGACTGAAGAAGAGTACCCAAGGGAGTAGTTTCTTGCTAGGAAAAGCTGGGTCCCAGAACCAATACCTATGATCTGGATGATCCATTTCTTTCCACATCATGGTGTTTTTGATCACAGTTATTGTCATGGGATTTCCTGCTGGGGTCCCATCCCAGATGCCCCTAGGGCTCCAAGCTGCTTTGTATGAATTTATCCCCTCAATACAGGGAGTCCAGGAGCCTCTCCCACTGTATGACATACCTTCAGACTAAGAAGAATGAACCCAAGTTCCAGGAAAACAAGGTTTTATCAATGTTTTTCTGTTTTTTCCCCCTAGAACAGTTTCTTGTCCTTTCTTTTTTGTCTTGATGGGATGATGGGTAAAGGTTCTGTGACTGCAACAATAACTGCACTGTAGCATTTTGGTGTTTCCCAGCATTGTATTTTGTGCTTCATGGTTCTTCCCTTTGATGTGCGTGAGTACTCTGTAAAGAGAATTTGGAGGGCAAAACTCTGGGTAGCGTCCGTGACTTGGTGAGGATAGCCATTAACCACACTTCCTCTGTCTGCTGCCTATTTACTCTCTTTATATTGGTTTGCTGTTGGTTAGGGCACCTCAAGGTCACCAGGGAGCTTCCATAGCTCCTGGTAGTATGTCCAGATTGTAGGAGAGTATGTATCTTGTGTTAATCTATTCTCTATGTTTAGATGGACTAATAGGTAGTCAGAAAGATATTTGAGAGCACTAGTTTAACAAAAATGGAATTAAAGATAAACTTATTTTGATGCAAAATTTCTTGATCTGGGTGGCATTGTGGCATATTGGGTTAAGCATCTGTTCACAACACTGGCATCCCAGATTTTAGCTAGTTTGAATTGTAGCTATTCTGTTTACAATCCAGTTATCTTTTTGTTTTGCCCCAAACCACAGTTCTCATAGAGTGGAGGAAGCAGTGCATGGCTGCTGAGGGGACAGTCAACAGTGTTTCACACACTCTCCAACCCCATCAACAGTCATGTGTGTGACTCACTCATGCTGGTGGCCTAGTTTCCCAGTCCTGGAGAGTCGGTTACAATCAGGAGTGATTGAAGACAACTCCCTGTCCCGATTCCTTTTGTCAGTGGCTGGATTAAGCCTGGATTGTGTGACACCATTTGACCAATGAGATGAGAAGGACATTGCGCAGGACACTTTTGGGAAATGATTGCTCTGAATGAAAGATACAGATTGGTGAAGATGACTATCTTCCAGGTAGACATTGGCCTGTATGGTTGTGGTGGCCAGTGGTGTTGCTGTCCTGGGAGAAGCCACAACCTGCTGAGATAGACAAAGCCTAATGGGCTTGACAAGATATCACTGATTGAATTAAACATCTCTGGAGACCCTTAATGAAGAATTCATTTGAAAGAGAATTTTCTTTTTCTTTTCACCTATTGCCTTTTTTTCATTTTTTATTATATTTTTGACATTCTTTCCATAATTAATTAGGGCAAAAAGGTTCAAAGGCTACAGCAAAGTGGATAAGACTATTATTTCCACATTGTTTTTGTCATGTATCTGGGGTAAAGGGAAATATTAAGGAAGACCCTACCCAGTCTCCCACCCATCCCAGGTCCCTGATGTGGGGCATGCTTCGGAGGTCTCGCTCAAGTAGTTTTGATAGATCAAAAGTTATGAATTGCTGCCAGTCTCACCATTCCAAGCATGATGAGGTCATTAAATAATCCACTGACTGACATAGTCCATCATAGAGTCTCCATTTGCGCAGTTTTTTACTGCCAACATATAGCTGAGGTGGTTGATTGACTTGTCCTGTCCTCTGTCTTTTCATGGTTAGGGTTCTGAGTCTGGCTGTTCAGTTGGGGAGATCCCCAAAGAAACTTTGTCTGAGGTGTTCCCAGACCAGATTCTTGTGTAAGTACAGTCCATTGCCCCAATCAGCTGTTGGCTGCAATTGCTGGGTTGGTTTTGTTTCCAGCCTTGTCTTCCACTGGAACCAATGGGTGTTGCACTCCAGCCTGGTTCTGCCCAGCACACACTCGGCCCTTACATAAACCAGTGGAAGCTGCAGCCTAGTTGGAGCGACCCACAATAATCCCCACCAGGCCTGCCCCTTATCCTGGTTTGCCATTATGTGCAGCAGACTAATTCAATCTGTTCCACATCCCATTCAGCTCTCATGTATGTCAATGAGCATTTAAAAAAAAAAAAGAATTTTCTTATTTTCAAGTAATTTTGAATAATTTTTCTCTTACTCTCAGTCAAAAGAATCTCACAGTAAGAGGCAAGGGTAACCACTTAGTTCAAGTTTCCAAAATATAGAGCTCAAAATAATATTCTGTAGATATGCTCTCTAAAGTGGAATAATCCACGATCGAAAAAAGCACAGGAAATTTGAAAACTATATATGGTCATAGAAGTCAATGATTGAATTAGAAGGCTCCAAGAGAAATTATTCCAAAAGCATTTTTGCCTCTGCTTTTGATTCTACAGCTCTTAAGAAAGGGGTAGGTGAGAAAAGATGGTTTTGAGTAAAAGGCATTTTATATAGGAAGCCACCATCCTCAAATAACAAATTCACAACCTTGGCTATTTTGTCTACCTCTTGTGCTTGAATCTATCCTTGGCATTGGATATCAACCAAATGGGTTCTTTTGCTTTTTCGGCAATTTGATAAGACTCCCTTGTCTTCCCTTACCAACCAGCTTTCAGTAAAGGCTGCACAAGCCAGCTGTGCTGGCCTGCAGAATGATCATAAAGTGTTTTTCTGTTGGTCAACAAGTATTGATTATTGATCAGTAGCTGTGATCTCAGTAGCTGAGAAATCTAAAGAGATACAATTGTAAGACATGGATGATGTAATACTTTCCTAAAGTGGTTGCAACAAATCACCCTAACCTTGCTGTCTTTGAAGCCATGGTTCTAGAGGCTAAGATTCTGAAATCAGGGAGTGGACAGAACCATTGTCCTTCTGAAAGCTCTAGGGAAGACACCTCTCTTGCCGTTCCATGCTTCTGATGGTTACAGTTGTTGTGCCCCTGGATTGTGGAAGCACAACCTTCCATCTATGTCTTTCTTCTTATAATATCATCCCTAATTAGAATTGGGCCCACCCATATCCACTATTCTCTCATCTTAACTAAATATCTATTTCTGTATAAGGTCACAACTGAATATCAAGACGGATGTGCATTTTGGGATGGACATTATCCAATCCAGCATAGTCTGTAACTAAAAAGCATTTCCTCTGGTTGGAATGTCCCCAAATCCTAAGGGTTTTCCCAACGCTGAGAGTTATTTGCACCAGAGAGAAGTCTGCTTGGAACAGGGAATATGTAGGTGTATGGAGTGAAACTTGGATGGAACCTTGCAGTGTTGATGGTGTTTGTCCTGATAGTGGGTGTGAGTAGAGAGTTCTAGATCATGGAGCTGAGGAGGATTCATGAGCAAAGACTACAAATGAGTGAATCATTAGTTCTATCTTGAAAAAAGTGAGTTAATTGATCTCTTATTCACTCAGACTGAATCCTGAGGACATACGAGGTTAGGGGCAGTGCAGGAGTATTTCTTCCAAGTTCCAGGCTCTCCTGCATAGCTGCAGAGTGGTTGTGTGGAAAGACATATTTGCATGCACATAGATGTATGTATGTGTGTGTGTGTGTGTTGGGTGAGGCAAATAGGAGTCTCCTTATATATTGACTGCTTCCTTGCCAAGAGAGAAGTAGAGTATAATAGTGAGAGAGGATTATGTGCTTTAGTACTAAAATATTACAACAGAAAATGGATAATGCCCATTTAAAACAGATATACAAAAATAAAAAAATACAGATTATTTTGGCCATAAATCCAAAGGAGAAGTAAAAAATCTTTTTGTTTAGTTTTTTTTAATAATTATTTCATCACAGAGGGAGCTAGAGACATTGCAAGGAATATCATCTGTTGATTCTCTCCCCCAATGCAAGAAACTGCCACTGTTAACCAGGCCAACAACCTGGAAATGGAAGCCCGAATCAGATATCCCCCATGGGGGACAGGAACCCAATTACTGTCATCACTGCTACCTCCTACCTGCCAGAATCTGTATTAGCAGGAAGCTAGGATCAAATACTAAGATCTCCACACATTGGACATGGAGTCTTGACCACTAGGCTAAATGCTGATCCCAAGAGAAATTCAAGCTGCCAATCATTATCTACAGTATTTTTTCCCATTGGTATTCCTCTGTTTGCTAGCATAGTTTTCCATTTTTTAAAGTCATCATTAAGATTTGTACACCTGTTTAAACTTACCCCTAAATGTCGAAATAACTTCTGATTTACAGCTTTCTGAAACCTCTAACACTATCTGGCTGCTCTCATGATTAACTGCAATCATTTTGAATAAACTGCAACACGGCTGCAAATGCAGAAAATTGCTGGAGAAGCCTCTGCTCAGCTTCATATAGAAGCAGCCTAGTACAGCCCTTCCTTTTATGCCACTTCTTTCCCCTATATATAGATCAAACAGTTTCTAAAAGTGTCTCTAATTCCTGGTCTTCGAGGTCTGTGAGAGAAGCTCTGAAAATTGTCTCCAAAAATAATTAAGTTTCTATTCAGCCTACTAATTTAAATCAGCCATCCCCAAATTTATGAATGTTGTTTGCTCTAAAATGATATCCTTTCGCTTTGCTATTGACTACAACTGTACTTTTGACCACTGCTGCCATTCACCCTGCTTCTGGGGAGCCACTGACAACTTCATCTGGAAACTTCTGCACTTATAAAGCAATAAGCCTCCTGTCTATTATTACATATCATCAGCTTTTGCTGGCAAACTTGTGTTCAATCATGAAATTGTCTTCTACTTCCAATCTTCAGCAGGCTTAGATGAAGACATAAGACTGGTGTTTGAGTTGACAACATTCAGTGAGTAAAAAGATACTCAGCAATTTAAGGGAAAAGAGAAACATTTGCACTTAGGGGTAACCTGAGCAGAAACTATCAGAATGGAGGAAGGATGGGAAGAGCTGGGAAAGCTGTCCTAGTGCTTATTATATACATGGCCATGTCTAGACTGTTCTTCCTGTTAAAATTAGCCCAAAGTAGGGGTTGGCTGATCTGCTACTCATTCCTGCATGGGGTTCTGGAAAGAGATGTGTCCTGCTTCCGCAAGTGCTGAATAACTTTCCTGTTTGAAGAAAGCTGCTTGGAGGGTCATCTCTTCTTCCATAAAGGCTGAGGAGGAAAAGGCAACAGAAATCACAGCTAGACAATACATGTTAGCTAATATTAGTACAAAAATACAGGGAGTTTTGGGACTTTACTTAACAAAGAGTATTTGAAATGTCTTGGCCATGCATTCAATGTTTTTTTTTTTCTTCTGTGAAGCAAGATCAAGAGAATTGCGTGTGGTAAATTTTGTGAGGCCAGGTTATAGGCCTGTGGAGAGGGCTTATACACGTCTAGCACCTGGTTCAGAGACTAGCATAACGAGTCCTCATACCTATTTAGTGAATGAATGAATGAATGAGTGAGTGAATGAATGATACAACAAATGCCTACAAGATCCGTGTTTAGTTGGATCTGAGCATAGTTATATTTCATAATGGAAATTCATTTCCTTGTTTTAACTGTTGACCTTTCCTTCTTGTACTTTTCTCACGACACAAATACTTCTAAGTGGAATGATACACTAAACCTCCAATATCTCTGATGTTTTAGTATAATTGATTTTATCAAATCTTGATGCCATGTAACATTTATGAAGGGGAGAGTTGGTAAGTGGAGGTAAATTGTTAAAGAAAGGGAGGGCAGAACATGGGAGAGCAATTTGGCTAATTCAAGTATTTTTCCAAGGACTAGCCTTGTGAGAAGAACTCTGCCCCAGCTGCTGTAATCATTCCTAAGTGCACCTGCAGCTTTTGGAAAGCAGCACAAATTAGGAAAAGAGGAGAAAGTAGTTGGAGAATACATTTTAAAATTCTTACCTAGCTTCCTATTAATAAAATGTATTTATTACTTAAGCAACCTTTTTCCCAGCAGGTAAAGTATAACTAACAATATAGAATTTTAAGCTAACATTCTGTTTGCTATAGACATCCATCATAGCAGATGTTATTAAGGTAATAAGCAGTTCAAGAATAAGAGAGAACAATTCTTTTATTGGAACATTTGTGCAAGGACCTGTCAGCATAGTTATGAATTATGTCTAGTGCCTTATTTTCCAGATCTTGGGGAAGGCTATGATTCATAAATGATCTTCTCATGTTTGGGAATGATGAATTCTGATAGACACTGGCCATGGTTGGTCCTGAGGATGGTCTGCCCTTGAAGGTAATGGCACTGAGCTTAAAGAAAATGGATAAGTACATGAAGGAACTGATGCAAACACTATGTGTTTGAGCTGTGATACTGTACACAGTGTATTCTCTGTTAAAAACAAAGTGTGTGGAAGAGGAGAGTGGAGTACAGAGGCCAGGTCTCCCTGGGACCCTGCACCAGCTCCTACCAGAAGGTTCTTGTAGCCATTGTATTTTTACGTTTTTGTTGATTTTTCTTTCATTGTGGGCCCATGTTTGGGTTTCTAGTGTTCATGGCCTTGCAAGAGGGGTGGGTTGACTTGCTTCTTGTGTCTGCTATGTCCAACACTTATAGTCTAAAGAGTACAGGATTATTTTAATTGTCATTTATCATAGGGCAATGTATTGGCTTCAAAAATAGATACTCATTATGTAAGTTAGTAACAAAGGCTCTCCTTTAGACTTAAGTGCCTTGCAGTCTTGCTAACAACAAATTTAACATTGATACCAGATGGTTGCCAATGGTTTCTGTAGAGCATACACTCTTCTGTCAGGTGTGTCTGCAGTTATGAGCCACACCAAAGGGGTCTCTGTGCCGTGTCTAGAGCTGATTTTATGCTTGCATGTGTGCATAGGATACATCCTAAAACAACGAAGATAAAGAGAAGATATTTGAGAAATAGTTTCTTTGGAGAAGCTCTCTATGTAGTCTGAGAGACGATTACATCAGTATAAACTTACATAAATACACCAATATGGTATCATTACCTTTAGGAGCTCTGTAGCTCTCTACCTGATACAGTTTGCTCTGTTAAGGGGGTGCTTCAGGAAGAAACTCTTGGAAGTAAGTTTAGGTATGGAAATTTATTCTTTCTATCCCCTGCATCTTTCCAAGTATGTCACTATAAAAATTAGTGTTTTGATGATATTCTGTAATACAAGAGGAAAGCAATTATCACTGTGGCCAGTCCTTCCATTTCCCAGGCCTCTGCTCAGATAGGTCTCTTAGCGTGACCTTTGATTCACCAGATCATTAGCCAGACTTCCTCGTCCTCCAGTTAGTATTTTATCTCCTTGGCTTATCCTAATGTGTTGACAAATAAGATCAAGTAAGAGAAATACACAGATAATCATAAAAAGAAGGCAGAGGGTATACAAATGGTATTATGCAGTGTGAGTGAAAAAAAAAAAGGTTCTTTATCTTTTTTATTTTGTATTTTTAAAGAATTCTGTCCTTGGAGAGACTAGACCCTTTATATACATTTATATATATATAAATCTTTGAATCACTGGACAAGAAAATAAAGGTCCTGCAATGTTAACAAGATTTATGGATGCAGGAACAAGGTCTTATAGAGACGATTGAAATATGTGACAAGCATTAGCATTTCAGAGTGGTGATGAGCTACTTGTACAGATTGATGTGGCTAAAAATTAGACAAGGCATATTAAAAGCTGAGATCATTCAGGCTTAGGAGCAGCTGAATATGAGCAATTATGAAGCAGTTAAGCCATTAAATAAAACTGAAGATCTTGTGAACCGCCAGAGCAAAAAGGCACCTCAGTGTGACCAAGGGCCTTATCAACAAATTCTCTTCTCAAAAACACAAACATTGGGAGATAGTGGTGCCAAGGGTGGTAGAGAGGGTCTTTGGAGGCAGCAAAATGCAGATGTTGCATAGGACTGCAATCACAGGCTGAGGCAGCCAGCTCTAACTGTGCATATCAATTATGTGAGCAGAATGTGGGATGAAGCAACAAAGGCTGGCCTTTCTGTGTGGGGCCCACATGAAATGGCAGCATGATGGAGCCCCGTGGAGAACAGCTTACCTGACTCCTGTCTTGTTCCTAGCATTGTGCATGCAGACCAGCTGCTGGTACCATTCATGCCTTGTGCAAAAATAATTTAAAACATGGGCACATTGGTGGGAAAATATTTATGCTCTTCCCAATTTGCTTGGGTGCTAAGAGCTAGAGCATAACAGAGCTTCGTGAAAGTACAACAGGAGAGGAAATGACTCTAAGTACGTCTGCTCTTCTAGCCACTGTGACTCGCTATGTCCCTTGGCAGCAGATAAGGTTATTCAATGAAGAGGCTGAAGCAGCTTTAGTGTGAGTCTGGCCTAGGCAGCAGTGCTGCGTCTGTGTGCACAAACAATTCTGAATGGCTTAATTGGTTCTCAATAGAAGCATATATTATTTGTTAAGAATCTGTCATGTGTTTGGCATTGCAGAGGAACATGTATGTATTTATCTAGGAGAAGCAGGATGCTGGAGGAGAAGCAGCAGCACAGTAGGATCTTTAGTATTGGTGTGGTCACTAATGAGCAGTGCAAATGATGCAAGTCATTTAAAAACTCAGCTAATACAGGAAGGAAAGCAAAATCTCTAGGCCTATATTTAATGTTTAAAACTGTGTGTGTGTGTGTCTAAAGAAACTGACTTTGAAAATCGTTCCAACTCTAAAGCTTGATGTGTGTGTGTGTGCATATGTATACATATAATATATATAATTATTTATATTTGACCCTCTTGCTATTTTTTGTGTAATATACCAGCACTCACTTGCACACTGAATTATCTTTTTTCAAAAGATTTTTATTTGAAAAGTACAGTTACAGGGAGGAGAGAGAGAGAAAAAGAGATAGAGAGATCTTCCATCCACTCCCCCTATATCTACAATAGCTAGAGCTAGGCCAAAGTCAGAAGCCAGAATTGAACATCTTCATTTGGGTAACTCATGTGGGTTGCCAGGGTCTAAGGACGTAAGCCACTCTCTGCAGCTTTCCCAGGTCATAAGCAGGGAGCTAGATCAAAAGGGAAGCAGCCTAGACCCAATCCAGTATCTATAATCGATGCTGGCACCACAGGCAGAGGCTTAGTCTACTATGCCCTAGTGCCAGGTCTGGATTATCTTTATTTCACATTCAAGTCACCCATCAAATTTTGGTGATTCTTTTTTTTAAATAACATTGTATTATGTGACACAGTTTTATAGGTACTGGGATTCCTGCCATCCCTCCCATAACCCTCCCCCCATGGTGGATTCCTCCGCCTTGTTGTGTGACCACAGTTCAAGTTCAGTTGAGATTCCTTCATTGCAAGCATATACCAAGCATAGAGTCCAGCATCTTATTGTCCAGATAAGTTCAACGGCTTTTTGGGGAGATCTTCTCTGGTCTGAAGATACAGCCAACAGAGTAAAAACCCAATCAATCAAAAGCCCCAACATAACATCAGCAACAATATACAATGTTATGGTATTAACATAGTATTGATTAAACAATCTATTAAAAATAATGCAAATTTGGGCCCAGCGTGATGGTGCAGTGGTTAAGGTCCTCCTCGCCTTGCACGCCCGGGATCCCATAGGGGCACTGGTTCTAATCCCGGCAGCCCCGCTTCCCATCCAGCTCCCTGCCTGTGGCCCGGGAAAGCAGTTGAGGACAGCGCATGACTTTGGGACCCTGCACCCATGTGGGAGATCCGGAAGAGGCTCCTGGCTTCTGATTGGCATAGCATCAGCCGTTGAGCTCACTTGGGGAGTGAATCATTGGACGGAAGATCTTCCTCTCTGTCTCTTCTCTGTATATCTGCCTTTCCAATAAAAATAAAATAAATCTTAAAAAAAAATAATGCAAATTCTTAACCACATCCTCTGACTACTCCATTGACATTTCAACAATTGAGGTGCATGACAGTTATAGGAGGGGTGTAGCACAAGGTTTTGAAAGTATAATAGGTTTTACAATTTTTCAAAACACATAGGTTGAGACAGTATTAACTACAGGTTCAAAAAGAAGAAAAAAAATAACAGGTTAAATTAAGGCAAACACGTGGTATCTAACCTTTTGGGATTGACTCATTTCCCTTAGCATGATGGTTTCCAGTTGGGCCCGTTTGGCCACAAAGAACTGCATTTTGATTTTTTTTTTTTTAAATAGCTGGGTAGTATTCCATGGAGTAGATGAACCATAGCTTTCTTATCCAGTCTTCTGCTGATGGGCATTTCAGTTGCTTCCATGTTTTTGCGATTACTGATTGTGCTGCTATGAACATAGGGGTGCATGTTGGTTTCTCGTGAAACAGGTGTTTTGGATATATTCCTAGGAGTGCTATTGCTGGATCAAATGGTGGTGATTCTTATTAAAGGTATTTCTCTAATTTAATCCTCTCAACTAATCTTTTTTTTTTTTCTTTTAAATCAAGAAACCCGGCTATGCCAGCCCAAAGTTAGAAGCAAAGCTGCCCTCCCAAGCACATTACCAGGGAGCTGGATTTGAAATGGAGCAACTGGGACTCCAACCAAGGGCATATGGGATGCTGACACCAAATGCATGGCAACTATAATTGCTATCTCACAGTGGCGGCCCCTGTCAGAGCATCTCTACAGTAAGAAAGTAATAAAGTAAGTGAAATAAATAATTAAATATATGGTAGACTTTTGGTTTCATTTTGGATGGTTTTTATTGCTGCATATGTAGGCTCCTCATTTTTTCCTTCTGCTGTGTTTAATCTGCTTTTAATAGGGTTCAGTGTGTGAGTGTTTCTTACATAAGACATAGTACTTTTAATCTATGTAACTTTAAGTTTTTGTTATTATCCATTCTCTCCTTAACAACCTCATACTTTCTCTACCTTAAGGATTCTGGTCAGAGGGGGTTTCATTCCCCTCCAATGACATTTGGCAGTGTCTCGAGGTAGTTGTTGTGACAGCAGATGTGGGGAGGTTGCTTTCGGAATGTACTCTGTAGAGAGAGGTCAGAGATGCAACTAAACATCCTGTAATGTAGAGAATGCCTTCCTCAACAAAGAGTTACCCCAGAATGTGGCATCCTGTGATGGTGAGGGTAGGAGGAATGTTAGAACAAATGCTCTACTTTCATGACTCTATGGGCTCTAGTCACAGTAAACATTTTCATGTTGTTGTCGTCCACTTGTCCTAATATACGTACAATTTCTGTGTTGCTTTCCATTCATTACTTTTTTTCTCTTCACCAGGTTTCTTTGCATACTTGGTCGTGTTTTACTAAATTCCTGTAATTGTGAACTTTATCCCACTGAGTGCTGGGTATTTTTATATTTTTAAAAATATTCTTGTGCTTTGTTCCATATTTATGTAAGTTGCTTGGAAACAGTGTGATCCTGTAGGCTTGCTGTTGAACTTTCTTAGATGGGATCAGAGTTAACTTTTTGTATTAGGGATCGTTTTTCCATGTTATGAAGGCAATGGACTGCAGAGAGCTCTACCTGCTGCTGAGTTAAGTATGACGTTTTCCCACTCCTATACAGGAAACATGAGCTATTTCCAGACCTGTATGAACTGTGTGGATTTCTTCTGTAGGTCTTCACCACCTCCCCCACCACCCACCCATTTTGCACACTTGTGCTGCTCAGCAAACAACTGAAGACCAGGAAGAACCAGGAGATGTCCTGAGTTGGTATATGCAGCTTTCCTCTCTTCTGTGTTCCTGTGGGCCCTGAGTTCCAGTGCCTGTGTCCACCTCCCCAAATGGTCAACTCCATTTCCTCACTAGAGGAAAACGCCAGGCTCTGTTTGAGCTTCCTCATTTAGACACAACCTAGAATCCCCCTGCAGGCTGTGAAAAGGCAGTGAGAGAGGTGGAACTCATCGAGTTTATTTCCCTACACTGTTGACTCACTATCCCATGTTCCCTGTTCAATATGTAAAAACTGTTGTTTTATATGTTTTGTCTGTTTTTAGGTTATTTATGGCATGCACATGCACATGCCGGTGTGTGTGTGTGTGAGGGCAGTAAATCTGGTCTTTGCTACTCTATCCAGAAACGGAAGCCCACCACAGCCTTTTCAAGCAAGGAACATAAGCAGTGTCATGCATCACTCTCAAAACAAGAATCCCTTTTGTTCGTGCAGCAAAACTTCCTTTCTAGAAACATATTTTGCCTTCAGAAGTAAGTTGGCATCAGTGCTGGGATCTAAATCACAATGTGTCCATTGACCAGAAAATAATGCCTGCTCCCTTTGGTGTTATCTTCCTCTGCTCTTGTCTTCATTTTGGGATTCTTCCCTGGATACAGTAAGCTTAAATACTTCAGCTGTTCCATTTGTAACCCTTCTGGATCCTATTACTTGTTCAATTAATTTGGACCTTTTGTTGTTTGCCTCTTGGCCTTTTCTTCCATCAGGTCCCAAAGTTTATATAGGGCCCAATAATTCATATATCTGTTTGTTGGTTACAAAGCAATTTAACAGTACATTTATATCACTGTATTTATTAGCTTTGAAACGCAGAACAGAGGTATTCTTTTTCTGCCCTTGGGACATGCTTTCATTTTAATGATCATTTATATATTAAAATATTTCTTTACATGTTCCTAATAACTTTTTTCCCCAAAGTTTTCATTAACAGACATTTATTGAAAAAGAGGGGGACAGGAAACTTAATGAGAACAGGGAAATAAAAGCAAAATAAAAAAGAACCAAGTCCCAAGTTTCAGTGCTTGCCAGCTGTCCCATTATTATTTCTTTAGGTAGTATGGCAGTTTCAAATTTTCCCAAGTTAGGGAAATTTTAATTCGTTGTGACATTGGGTCACTAGCCCAGAGATTCAAGATCCTCTTGTTGTTATACTGTTGTTTTGGTAAGCTTGACATGGTTAGGGTTTTATTATATTGCCCCTTGTAGTATGATGTTTGATAATAAAACCCTGGATTTACATCGAGGGGCTCATGAGATTAGAGATGAGAAATGTGGAGTCTTTCATCTTTTGATTACATTAAGGGCTGACCAAGAAGTCATTGGGTTTTATGACCTTCAGTTAAAGAATCCTGGGAAATAAGCTGTTGCTGTCCATCTTACTTTTAAAGAAACAAGAAACTCAATAACTCAGTGCCACGTGGTATTCTTAGTTTCATAGGATTGACAAACAGGCCTTGAATAAAATGGATTTTGGAAACAATTTATACACAATTTCTTCCTTTGTCTTTAAGAGCCCAGACAATTTGATAGGGTAAATTATGAGAGAAATGTAAAGAACCTTCATTGCAGATGTGAATATCTTATATTATATATCTTATATATGTGAATATCTTATAGGAGGATTGTGGGCTTACATGGAGAGTGGGGCCATCTTGGGGAAAAAGAACTCTGAGAATGAAACAAGCTGAGGTCTACCTCTGGCATGATAACCTTAAGAGCACTGTGGAAAATAGCCAGCAGTCTTCCAATCAGAGAACACACCACTCATTGTGGAGTTCAGCAGGTGGTCAGAACCAAGGCCTGGGCATCAAGAACAGGAAGATGAGAAAACACTGAAAAGCAGACTTAAGATACTCCTAAAAGAATTTGAAATTGAAGAGCCTCTCTTAACAAAATGGCAACTACCATTTTCTTTTCAGTGGCTAAAATCTATCAACTTAAGAAAATACAATGTAGATGAAGCAAGATAATGCAAAACTGAGGGCAGATCAGCACAAATAGCATGAGGTTGCATGTGCTTGGATTTAAATGGCTGATTAAACTTGATCTACTTGAAAGCAAGAAGGAGCAAGAAAATTGTATAAATGGGGTGCGTGATTCTGCTGAACTCTCCACTAACTGAGTGAGCAGGAGATGGGAGATAAGAAACCAAGGTGCTCCCTGAGTTGATCTCAGTTCTTATGTTCCTTTCATATTGCTCCGTTTTTGCACTGTGAGTGCTTCCAGTGTTTAGTGAGACAATTTTCATCCATAGCCACTAAAAGCAAGCTAACAACTATAGCTGGTGTTCAGTTAAAGAAAGAACTGAGGGAAACAGAATTATAAGTTTTCCTAATAAATTTTTTTCCCAAGGCTAATTTCTATTCTGTATGATTTTTGCTTGCAATACTGATCTCAGAACCCAATTTTTCACAAAAGATTGAAATGGCATTGTGCCTAGCACAAATTTGGGTTAAATTAATGATTATGTGGATTTTAGAGCAGAATAACAGAGGATTCTGTTTCTAGCATGTTCAATATAGCTTCTCTAGAAGTGTCTCTGAGGATTGTTCTATTTTCCCATTGATCTATTTAGGCATTCCTTCTTGTATTAAACCTTAAACATACCTGTTTCATTTTGTAGTTGCTTTTGAATTAAGAATTCTGTTTTTTTTTTTTTTTTAAGACTTGAAAGGGAGGGAAAGAGTGGGTGGTGGTAAACATGGAGAGAGTGAGGAAGGGAGAGAGTGTGGGTGGAGGTCGGGGGAAGAGAGAGGGGGGGGGAAAGAGAGAGAGAGAGAGAGGGAGAGAAAGAAAGAAGAAAGAGAGAGAATGCTTTCATTGTAGATTTACTTCTGAATGTGCACAACAGCCAGGGCTGGCTCAGGCTGAATCCAGGAGCCAGAAATTACACCCTGGTGGTCCCTCTGGATGGTGAGGAGCTGATAACCTGGGCTAGCTTCTGCTCCCTTCCCAGTTCCATTAGCAGCAATGTATCTCAGAAGCAGTGTATCTGAGACTTGAGCTGATGTGGGTGCTGCTTTCTCAAGTGATGAAGTTACCCACTGTATCAAAGCACCTGTCCCCTCCTCAAAATTCACATGTTATAAAATGTTGAAGTTTTAATTAATATCAGAGGTGGTTTTATTCAGCCCTTTGCTTTTTAGTTGGATTAGAATTAAATAAAAATGAAAAATGTGTTCGATAATTGGGATAGTCTAAAAATCTTTTTAGAAGAAGACTTTGAAGTGATTTGGGTGTAAACAAAATCTAGACAAAGCATACAGACAGTTCACGGCAAAGAATTTTCTACTCAAGGATCCTCATGGAGTCATTATTTTTCTTGCACTGTATTTTTTTTAAAAGTAAAAATGTTCAGCGGGAAAATAGAAAAGGATTATAAAAGATACTCGGCTTCACTTACATTTTAAAATAGTAAAACATCATTGGAACTATGGTAGTGTACAGCTCCTATTAAGTTGTTCATCTTTAGAAATAAGCAGTCATTTGAGAGGGAGATAGGTAAAAGGCAGGTAATAAAACGTGCTCTAGGGGGTTGGTAGAGTTGTAGATGGTACCACACAAGTGGGAAAGGAAAGTGTTGGGAACAAGTATAAAATTTATTAGTCCTTGTGTTTGGTTAAAGTCTCTAGGTAGCTAGAGTCTAGGCCTCAGCTTATAGATTATGTCTAATGATCTGGGAAATTTTTTTGAAGATTTATTTATTTTTTATTTGAAAGACAGATTTATAGAGAAGGAATGGCAGAGACATTTTCATTCTCTGATTCACTACTGAAGGTGGCTGCCAATGGCCAGAGCTGATCCAATCCAAAGCCAGGAGCCAGGAGCTTCTTCACATGCTCTGCTGCTTTCCCAGTTCATGAGCAGGGAGCTGAATCGGAAGTGCAACAACCAGGACTAGAGAATGCAGGCATGCACTGCAAGCTGAGGATTAGAGTGCTGCACTACTTGTATGACGCTTGAGAATTACGTTTAAGGTCAGCTGAGCCTTATGACTAGTGCTTCGTAGGGGTGGGAGGGTGAGGTGATAATTGAGCAGAAGAGCCTGCCAATTCTCTTTGTCCAAGGCACGCGTGGGTATGACCCTAAACATTATTTGGCTTCCATATCATCCTTCTGTAAGGGAGATCCTTTCCAGCATTCACCATCTTACAGAAGTTAGCCAGATGTATGGCTGTTGTAGCATCACAGGGCAATGATGGGCACTGAAGTCCTCCTTCTCACTCCTCTATCCTGCTGTTGCCAATCAACTTCATGGCAAATTCACTTTCACTGCTCAGTTTGATTTTCCACACTGATGTGTAATTTAACAATGTAGCATAACATGGCAATGGATGAAGCTAGAACTGGAATTGGGAGCTCTGCTTAGCAAAAAGAGCAGAGAGGGGTCAGATCAGGATATCCAAGGTTGCTAAAAGTAAGTTTCAGTGTTGACAGTGTCTTGGGTTTGTGTTTTCAAAAAAAACATTTATCACCTCTCTTTTTATGTTATGAGGCAAAATTACATTCCTTATCAAAAAATTTATTGAAGCACAATTAAGAGAGCCCTAAAAAGCAACACCTTTGCTGGTTTGTTAAACACTGTGTGTGAAGTCATTAAGTTGATCCTTTGCTCTGTAGCTCAGCGCTTCACTCAGAATTTACCCTCGTGATAGTGTGTCCTCATAAGATACTACTGGATTTTAGGATTTGTATTGAATGAAACAAAACAATCTGCATAAATAACTTCTGAAATAGACAAGTTTCCTCAGACCCCTTGTTCTTCAAGTAAGTGAAAAGTTTTTGAATTTTAATATTGAAAGGTATAAAGAAAAAGTAGTAATATAGATTTAGGAAATAAATACTGAAGGAAAGTCCCTATTTCTTCACTTCCTTTTTCTGCATAAATTCAGTGGCCTTGGGCCTAGTGTAATGGCTGAATTAGCCAAACTTCTGTCTTATAAGCACCAGCATCCTATACAGGGACTTGTTTGGGTCTCAGCTGCTCTACTTCCCATCCAGCTCTCTGCTTATGGCCTGGGAAAGCAATGGAGGATGGCCATAACCCTTGGGGCCCTGCACTCATGTGGGAGACCCGAAAGAAGCTCCAAGCTGCTGGCTTTGGATTGGCTCAGCTGAGAGTGAACCAGCAGGTACAAGATGTTTCTGTCTCTCCTTGTCTCTGTAAAAAAAAAAAAATCTGGATTTTCAATGAAAATAGAATAAATCTTAAAACAAGCAAATTCAGTGGCCTCAGATTCAATCAGAAACTTTGGAAATTTTTCCAAAATTTCTGATGTCTGTTGAAATCTTGTGTTCCCTACCTGTGTGCCTACATTTTCTCACAGATAGCTTTGTTACAACTCCTACTGCAAACATAAGAAAATATCGCAAGAAGATGGGCAAGCGTGCAAACTGAAACCCAAATGGGGAAAATCCAAATGCATAGTACTTACCCTCTGTGTGACTTGAAGTTAATAGCTTAGAAGCAGTTTCTTCATCTGTCACGTGAGAGCATCACTATTTATAGAAAGTATTGCCATTAACCTGTGGATAGGAACACCCATTCCTTTGGGCTGGAATCAGGATTTGATGACGGATAACCTATGTAATGCCCCTTGCAGCACTGCCTGGTGCATACTGACTACTCATGAAAAGTTAACTGGCTGTAATCATGAATTGCCTGGCTCCTCTTCTACACTGTGAAACCCCATAGGATCCAATGCATATGTCAACATTCATGTCTGTTTCTTTAGTTCCTGGCACATGTTCAATACACAGTAGATGTTGAATGAATAAATGCTTTACTCTTGGTGACAGTGTGAAATCCAGCTTGCAAAACAAAATTAAACAAAATACAAAACTGCCTCAAAGCTAATATGGAATGTCTGTACCAAGAACACAACCAATTCATCTTCTTCCCAACAACATTACCTGGAGTGTGACAGGAGAAGCAATGGAGGTTACATGGCACTGCCTTTACCCCTTATTCTGTACTTTGACGACTTACTAAGCATGTACTGAACTTTGGCATTTGCAAAGAGATTTGCAGCATAGCAGGCTGACAAATGACTGCAGTGGGGTTGTGGAATTTGTTGACTTGAGGGCTCTAGTCCCTTTATTTTGTAGATAGGACTTTTTCATTAGCTTGATCTAGAGACAGGCAAACTGTCACAGGTAGGTAGGCCCCAATTTATTACTTAGGATACCTGTTTTCCTGACTGAATCTTTTGACTCCCCAAATTCCCACAACAGCCTGAGATGCAACAGGCGAAGGCCAGGAATCAAACTCCATCTTTGTCTCCCACATTAGAGTCAGTGGCTTCAGTCCTTGGGTCATCTTCCACTGCCTTCCCAGGTACATTAACAAGAATGTTGAATTGAATGTAGAACACTTGAGACTTAAAAGAGCAATGATATGGGATGCTGGTGTTGTGAGCAGCGGATTTATTTGCTATATCATAGTACTTTCTCTTGCTAAGACGTGGGGATTACATTAGAGCTTCCTAAAGTCATCGCTTGAAGTCTGAGGGAGAAGTCTATGGTTGAAGTCATGACTTGAAGTCTATGGTTCTCAGTGTCAAGACTTTGAGCTATCATGGTTTGTCAGAGAACTTCATCTTTGAGTAGGGACAGTGCTGCTGAGTTGCTGTGAGTCCTGGTTGTAAAGCTAGAAGTATCTGGGTTCTAACTCTAGCTCATTGTTTACTAGCTCTGATTACCTGGGAAATACATCCAGCTCTCTAAACCTCTGCTAATTCAACTTTATAATGTAGATAGTTATCCATACTTTAAAAAAATTTATTTTTAATTTTGTGATACAATTCTGTAGGCTCTGGGATTTCCCTTACTCCCTCCCTAAATTCTGCTCCCTCCTCCACTGATTTCCCTTAAATTATTACAATAGTATGGTCCTTCAAAAACAGTCATAAGTCCATCATTCTGCTATTTAAGTTTATCCTGACATTTTGGGTGTGGACAATGGCAGAGAGTCCACCATCTTATTGTCAAGATATATCTAACTGTTTCATTGGGAGACCATCATTGATTTGGAAGTAGAGATGCATACTGCATTGTATCTTCACAACTGGATATGATAATCTGTATCACACAGTTACTATACATTCCCTTAAATAAAAAGCCATAAAATAAAATCAACAGGAAAAAAGTTAAAAATATTTACATGCTATTTTTAATTTAAAGTTTTTTTCATTTTTCGTGATACAGTTCCATAGACTCAGGGATTTCCATTGCCACCCCTTTAATCCGCCTCCTTCCACTGTTTTTCCCTATATTATCATTTTTTAATAGTCCCTCAACAGTGGTTACAAGTCCATCCTTCTTTTATTTATATGTAACTTGACACTGTAGGTATAGACAATAGTAGGAAATTCAGCATCTTGTTAAGATATATTTAACAGTTTTTATTGGGAATCTGTTGTTATTCAGGAGTAGAGATGCATAGTGCAAATCATCTTCACTTCTCAGTATCATAGTCTCCATTATACAGATCCTCTAATGAATATATATTTATGTTTTCCTGTATAGTTATTGATCTTGTATTTTGTATGCAGGTGGCTTGATAACAGACAGAACATATGATATTTGTCCTTTTGGGACTGGCTTATTTCATTGAGCATCATGCTTTCCAGTTGGAACCATTTTGTTGCAAATGGTAGAATTTTGTTATTTTTAATGGCTGAGTAATATTCCACAGAATAGATTTACCACAGTCCCTGCATAATTTATAAAATTACTGTGGGGATTTCATAAACACAAGCAAACAAACCTAACAGATTAAATAACAGATAAGTCGTGTGGTCTTTGGAAACATCATTAGATTCTCTGTACTTCAATTTTGATAGCTATATATTGCTTCTGTGTAACTATCCATGATCATACATGGATTCAATAATCTGTAATTTTAACACAATTGTAAGGATTAAGCAAGATAGATTTTTAACAGTGTTCTTTTGAAATACCTACAGTGGTCTGGACGGTTTGGACTCTTCCCATGCTTCGTTTATTTCTATTGTCGCTTCTCTCTGTGTTTTCACTTCTCTTCCTATATCCAAGAATGTTGGATCTTAAATTTCCCTCTTGAGATTAAAACTCTTCATTGTGGTACCAATTCAGTCTTGACCTTTTTGTCACTGCCTGGTGCTTCTAGTCATAGACTATTCCATTTTAAATTATTATTTCTAAAATTTTTGATGATATTTACATAGTTGATCAGGGTGGGAAGGATTGAAGATTAGGAAAAGTGGGTGTGATAATTGTTTCCAAATTTTCTATTTCTTCTTCCTGTATCTGGGGGAAGTGGGTCGATAAGGGAAGAAATCATACCCAGCCTCGCATTCATCTCAGTATCTGGGGAATGGGGAATGGCGACTCAATATCAACCCAGGGTCCCTGATGTGGTATGTGCTCCAAGCATTCTGCCCAAGTGGTTTTGATAGTTCTAAAATACTATCACTTTCGCTGATCCAAGGATGAAGAACCCCTTCTCATGTCCATTGGTTGACATAGTTGACCTTAGAGTCTCCGTTCACCCAGATATTTCCTGTCATTATTTGGCTGGGGTAGTTGTCCAATTTGTTTTGTCTTCCTTTCTCTGCTATAGTACCAGATGTCCTCTTCAGGCCCCAATGGGCCATATCTTCCATGTGCATTTAGGTCAGCTGTCTATTGCTCCATCTGTTCTACTGAGGAGGCCCAACTCTGACACATGAACTTCCTAGTTAGACTACCAATCCTGGACATGAGCTCCAAGGCTCCCACATGCTCCCACTTGTGCCATTTCCAGATCCCTGCAAGCCCACATACCAACTCCCTACAAGTGTGCCCCTAGGCCCCTAGTGAGCTTGCCCTGATACCATTGGCATCCTGGACTGCCCAAACCTTCAGAAGCTTCTCAGGGCCTTCAGCCCAAGGGCACAGAGACCCAGCACATACCATGTGGGTGGGCCCAGGGACCCAGGCTAGACAACCTAGGCTCCACTAGACCTCCTGCCCTGGGGCTAATATACAGGACCTCACATCCCTAGGGTTCATGGTCCCAGCGTCCCAGCACCCACCAACCCAGATTGGCATGGCTTGCCTCATCTCAGCATCCATCAGTGGGTGCTGCAGTCTTGCTTAGCCCAGCCTGCCCCACTTTCCATTTACTACTGGTGGGTGCTGTAGCCTAGCAGGACTAGCTCGCACCTAGTCCCCGTGCTAATGTGAACTGGCCACAACTGGTGTTGTGGCCTGACCCAGCCCATCCTGCAACCTGTCCTGGTTCTTAGATCTGCCAGTAGATATGAATGTAGACTATTCCTCCAGGAAACCATTGACTCTCTGTGTTCACCTTATATGAGTATCAGTAAGGAAAGCAATCTGAGTAAAACAATTTACAGTAAGATTTAGATAAATGGATAAATTGACTTAAAGATGATCGCATTTTTATAGTCCATGTAAAGACAAATTACTTGTTTGAAAAAGGAATCCATAGAATATATTAAATAGGTCAGCAACATTGGTTTGGAAGATCAAGATAAGAAGGAAGTATTGTTTGAGCAATGCACCTTTCCTTCTCTGGTGACAAATTTCTTCATCATATGCCAAAGAAGGAAACGAGGTAGCATTTTTACTTCTGCCAACAAAGTTGATTTAGATATTTGTATTTGGGTCTCTCATAGGCCTAACTGGCCCCCATTGGTATGTTTTTATTTTTTAAAAAGGGGGGAATGATGTTCTTTAATAAAGTAGATGGGCTCAGACTCAATCCCTCCCTTTCTATTTTTTTTAAGAAGTTTTAATTTACTTTTATTGAAAAGGAAGCTCTACAGAAAGAAAGAGACAAAGATCTTCCATCCACTGGTTCACTCTCCAATGGCTGCAACAACTGCAGCTGAATTAATCTGTTGTCAGAGCCTGTAGCTTCTTTTAGGTCTCTCAGGTGGGTGCAGGGTCCCAAGGTGTTGGGCCATCTTCTACTGCTTTCCCAGGCCAGAAACGGGGAGCTGGATGAGAAGTGGAACAGCTGGAACATGAACCTGCATCCATACAGGAAGATGGTACATGTAAGGTATAGGATTAGCCAGTTGAGATGCTACACCAGCTCCTGGCATGTCTCCTACAGAGATGTACTTTATTAGATTTCATATTTTTGAGACAGCCTCCAGGACCAAGTACATAGATTTCCACGTCTCCCTTCCCCCAGAAGAACACAATAGGACCCTCTATTTTTGTCTTGGCTGGAAATAAAAGAGAATGGTTCCAAATGTTTGAAATCTTCAGATGTCTTTAGTTCGGATGGAAAAATTCGGAAAATGAAGACTGGCAGGCATGAATGAAGTCCATTAAGTCACATGAAGTGTCTGAGATGTGTGAATACAGACTGGTTCACCAAATATCTGAAAGCTAAAAGCCATCGTTAAAGCTAAGGCCTGATTCATTTCACTTGGCTGCAGCTTAAAAAAAAAATTAGAGATATAAAGACAGTACTACAGAAGTCTAAGAGGCTGAATAACAAATTCGTGGATGTTTATCTTAAGTGCCAATAGGTGGACATATGATTTAAATTCCACATTGATTATGCAATTGAAAGGCTTGGCATAGAATACTTCCATTGTTGATATTCTGTAGTTCTGATTATACATAATGGAAGTTATGGGATTTAGAAGGGCATATTCCCACAGATGTTCAAATGCTATGAGAAGAAACCTCTTAGTGTCAAACTTGGGGACTGCCTATTAGATCCAATGAGCTCAGCTTTAGGTCATCCTCCTTATGAGAAAACCCGGTAAACTCATGTATGACTCCTTAATTGACCATGATGTCATGTGAAGAAAACAGGAGAATGTTCTGAACAATTGCCTCCTATTTCAAGGTGTTGTTGATTTCTTCAAATCCTAGAGATTTATCAGTTGCTTCTAAGACATCAAATTATCTAAAACAATAGAGATATCTATATATATTTGTTTCAATACTTATTTTTTTGACCTGTAATGATTTTGTTTTTTAAAAAAACATAGTGCCCAATTCAAAATGGATTGTGTGCTTGTTATAGTGAATGTATATTGATTCGATTAAAAATGCATTAATTTACTCAAATTTCAATAACAGTGGATTCATTTTCAGAAATGTAGGGCTAGCAATGTGCACCCATGTAACTTGATAATTTCAGATAAGTGGTATTTAATGTTTCTCAACAGGAAATTTTCTGTTATATTTTTAAAGCAAAAATGTCCAATATTAAGAACTGTACATAGTGCATATGAAACACTTAGAAGAACAGAAAGCTCTCTAATTTAACTCAAGGTCACATGCACACTGTAAGAGCAGAGGGAGTTGCAAAATTATTCAGGGGACTCGAAACAGTCTAGACAGTCAATCCAGATGATTTAAAAAGATATGTTAAGGATGCTCATATGAACAGGAGAGTTATCTACCATTATGAAGATACAGGTTGGGGACAAATCAAATTTAGTGGTAAGAGCCTTGAGGTCTTTGCTTGAAATACACTTTATTAGAAACATACACACTTAAAACATTCTCATACGCAGGAAATTATTTATCAAATTAATGTTTTATTCATTTATTATTCACACATACAGCCATACAAATATTTTTCAAAGTAACCTAATGTGTGTGAATATTTATTTGTTAGTTTTTCAGGTTAAATAGATGAAATTGAACAAAGCCTATGAAATTCAGTGCACTATGTAAAATAAACCCCAGAAGAAACACTTGCCTGGGCATAAGAACTCAAGATTCTTTCATCAGAGTTTGCACTGAGTACTCCAATCATTTATTCTTTGCCTTTTTTTTTCACTTTTACAATGATGAATTGGAGCTTCAAGGTCATCTAGAATAGATAACCTCTAAATAAACAATCACCTGTACACTCTTATTTAGACAATAGAAGCACATTAATTATTTCTGTATCTGGTAGAAAAATTAGCAAATTAACACATTATACCTTTGTTCACTCTTTTTTCTGAGGATAATTTTTTGTTAGCTCAAATTTCCTATTAGTAGGAACTCATTTATTGGTGGTTGAACTGCATTGACTGTAACCTATAGCATATAAAAATAGGTTTCAGTTCTACTAACTATGTTTAGTTTCATAAATCTTTTGCTTCACACTAAGAGCCAGCCTCTGAAAATATTTTCACTATTTTCGTGGCTAAGATAAGGGTGGTAAATTTCCCTAACAAATAGTTATATTTGGGAACAGAAATATGAACAACATCACAGCTTGCATGTGAACCAGTTCTCTTTTCCAGTGCAGACTGAAGGCCAAATGTGTAAATATACATTACCAGTGCGAAGGCTCTCTCTTGAATAAGCTGACACACTAGTTCTGCCAGTGGAATGTCATGCACTTTCCTCTCTCCATTCTCAATGCTGTCATCGTGTTTGTCAGTATTACTGTCCTGGAGTAGTCCCAGCTGATTTCTTTGCCTCTAGAGCTACACTGTTCAATATGGTAGTCCTAGCCATCATGGCTATCAAGTCCTGAAAATACAGCTATTCAAACTGAAAATGTGCTTTAAGTATAAGACACACACTGGGTTCCAAAAATGAGGTATGAAGAAAATGTGTATATGTAAAATAGCTCATTACAGATTATTTATATTTATTACAGGTAGGAATGGTAATGCTTTGGATAAAGCATGCCATAGCAGCAAATTTTATCTGTTTAATTGTTTTTAAACATGGCTTCTAGAAAATGTAAAATTACATTAGTGGGGCCACAATTGTGGCTTGGATTATATTGCTCCTGGACAGCACTGGCCAGGGTTTCTGCAGAAGACTCATCTTTCCTATATGCTTGTTTTCAGAAACTTTGGGTGGTGCTCAGTTCACATCCACAGTTTACATGTTCATTTTAGCTTTCAGGGCTTCTTTAATTCGCACCATTCCTGTGTGAATACTTTGGGGAGCAAACTACTCTTTTCCTTCTTAAATGCCTTGCTGGTTGTGCCTTTCTCTGCCTTTTTCCCTGCTCCAGCCCCATCTGTGCCAAGGTGCTAAGCAGTTCCATTCATGGGATGTTTGTTGATTTTAATGCTCTGAGCAAGGGGCTATGCTAGGTTTTCTTGGAACATACAGCTAGATAAATAGCAAATGACAACATGGGATTGCAAGTGCCTTCCACAGGCTGCTGGAGGGCACATAGACAGGCTCCTATCTCAGGTTCAAGATTTTTAAAAAGATTTGCCAAAGGAATCAAAAGGCAAGTTGAAGCATGAGGAATGATTGGTTCACTGAGCAAATGTTGGGTGAGATGAGAAGGAAAAGACCTTCCAAGTGGAGAGAAATGGACTGATGCCAGGAAGAGAGAACACACAGATCATGTAATGAGACAAAGAAAGTGGTAACAGGGCAATCTGTGCAGGAAAAGAGCTGAGAAAATGAAAACCCAGGACAGGCTGGCCAGATCATGAAGACCATGCTATGGAGATTGGTTGTATTTTTTTTTTCTTCTGCAATTTCCCCCTAGCTACTTGGACAAATGAATTCTGTTCTATTCACACTCATTAACCCATTTCTCACAACCTTCTCCATCTTTTCCCTTGGTTATTTGTGGCATCACTCTCTCACTAAATTCAATCTATTCTCCCTATTAGAATCTGGGTTTGGGGCTGTGGCTTTTCTAACAAGAGGCCAGAAGCTTTTCTTTAAAAACTCTTGTGTATTTTGCCTATGTATTTTTTTCACACTGCTGCTATCACGAGAAGCACATGCCCAGGCTAGCCTGCTGGTCCCAGAATGAGAATGAAAAACATGTTAGGGAACCAAGCTACCCTGGTCAACCTAACTAAGTGCATACTAGAGGAGCCCACAGTTAGCTGTGTGAGAGAACCTAGTCATGATCACCAGACCCAGCCATTCCAGCCATCTGAGCAAGCATGGCTTATTTTGCATGAGATATTTATTATGAGTATAATTGTAAGAATGTATGCTCAACCACCATCTTCCCAAATAGATGATGTATTCTTTGAGGGCAGGGCCATGCCTTTTCTACCTTTCATCAATGCTCAGTAAACCATTAGCAATTGATAGATGCAGGATTTGGATCATCAAAGATTTCAATGCTTCATTTGAAGTCATGAAAAATGGGAACTTTTCTGAACCAATGTTGATGACCTTCCTGAACCTTTCCAGCCAGGAGGAAGAAAGCTTCCATTCTTCTCCCTTCACTCGTTTGAAAGGCTTCTCTACGTAGCCACTGAAAGGGAAAAGATGAGGCAGGTAAATGAATTGTCAGGTGACTTTTTGACTAAAGAGAATCATCCTGCCTCCCCTCAGTCCTCAGGCTCTGGTGGGCTTCAGGATAGTTTAGGGGCTAGCTAGCACATGTGCTCCACACAGAAGCTGACATAGGAGGAGTGCCCAGTGTGTCTGCTGGCATCTAAATCTTATTTGACAGCTTTTCTGGAAAGCCTGTCCCTCCCAGTCAAACTTGGCTCTGACAGATGCTAAGTAGGCTGCCAGAGGAAGTCACTGAGTTCCATGCACTGCGGTCAGGTAGGTCAGAGTTGATGGCTTGTGTCGTAGTCATTTTCCATCATGAGAGAAGTGAGAAAGGGCTGCTTCAGAAGATTTGGCCTCACTCTCATGCAGCTTTACTCAGAGAGCCACAAGAAATCTAACAATTGCTGCTGGTCTCTGCCTCAGATCTCTTGGGATGTTCTGAACATTTTGGTGGTTATTGAAAATCTAAAGCTTTTTTGTAAAAATAATGATCCAGGGTGATGTGGAGTTTCTGAGAAAAGTACACTAAGTAGTTACGACTGCCTTTTGCAGCAACACAGGCCATATCTCAGGAATGAAGTCCCATACCAATGCTTCCCTATGGGAATCTGCTCCTCAGGCTAGGCGTCTTCCTTGCTGAATCAGAGGTGTGATGTGGTTTTAGAGTCACACTGCCTGGGTTTGAAGTGGATGTTTTCAGCAGGCTGCTGCATGATCGAGAGTGGGGAATAAAACAGTCCATAGGCTCAGTTTCCCCTTCATAAGATGGAGATGAGACTAGTGATAGTGGTCAAGGATGAAATGATATAAAGTTGAAAGATTCTTGATGGAAGTGCTAGACACACAGTGAGTTCTCAAAAACAAAAATAGAAAAAGTTGGTTATTATTCATGATTTCCTCAGTCTCTGGATTCTTGAGAGCTATGTAGTAGGTGGCGATAGTTCAGTTTATCCTTTAAGGGAATGGCTGGTTGAGTCCTGCATTGAGAAGAGCTGAATCTTTAGCAGGGAGATTAAGCTTCAAGCTAACAGTTCATTCCTTTTTCCACTCTCAGGCTTTTATGGACCAAAGGTCATGCTGGAGCAAAACCAAATTGTCCTGGGTCTTTTACGCTCACTACCCATACCCCTTCAAGAATGGGCCTCAGTCTCGACAAAAGAAAATTTGTTCAACCATCCAAGCTACTTGCCATAGTCATTGCTTATGGAGATCATTCCAAGTAGTTAGAGTCTGGGTATGATGGTAACCCCAGACAATGCCAGATAATTTAATGGCTGGATATTCCAATAGGCCAGTAATGACAGGAGTATTGTCACGGTTGTTATAATTGCAAGTTGTGTGTCTAAATTATGGATATGTGTGCATAAAAGGGGTATCATTTACTTGTTCAATTTTTCAATGAGTGTTTACTGGTTGTCTACTCAATGGTAGCCACGTACTATAGGTATAGGTCTAGTAGACATGCTTCTGTTAAGCTGCTTACGAGTGGATTTGATTCCTGGTCTTCTGCAAACTGAAGTTTGCAAATTCTCCCGCCAAGTTGCTTCTCACTGGATTCAGCCAAGCAGAGATGCTATTTGGGAAGAAAGGAGCAAGAATGAGAGCAGAAGTTCTAGTCTTTCTCATTGTGTCCTTAGCTTCTCACTTTAGGAAATGTCCGCATTAGTGTTCTACCTCTTGTGAGGAGTTTTTACCAAGAGTTCAGCTTCTGCCTGGCGAGTCAGATCTAGGGATGATCATGCGATACTCCCTTCTTTGTCCTTTCAGGTTTTACGGTTGGTAACAGTGTCTTGCTGTTGTCTATTTTTTTTTCTCCTGCTCTCAATGTCTCCAATAACTTTGTAACGAGTTTTCTACATGCTATTCCTTCTGTTAGGATACCTGGTGTGGTCTTTGTTTACCCAAGTGTATGCAATAGAATCTCAGTACTTCATATTTTTTGTTGGTGAAGATGGATATAGTAATTTAGCTGCACAAACATGTAATGACACACTGTGATCTGCTCTGTAGTACAGGTGCAATGAGTGTGTGTAGCTGTGTGAGAGGCTCTGTTGATCTAGTCTAAGTCTTGCTATGCCAAGTGAAGACCATCCCCTGAGGCATCTAGCTCCAACTGATGCATCTCATACCCACTGTGGTTACAGCTGATGCAGAATGCACATTTTAACAAGCTCCCGAGCTCAGACCAAGTCATGATATAATCTACATTTAATCTGGTCACTGTGCCTCAGGGCTGCTTACTCATATCTGCTGGTATACTGAACTACTGTAGGGCGTAAATTACAACTCCATTTAAATAAGGAGAGTTGGCAATGCCTGATCCTCAGTCCTTACTGGGTAAACACGGCAGGTCAGATAATATGGGCAGTGCAAAAGTGAGATTGGGTGATAGCTGAGAATTCAAAAAGAAGAGCCAGAAAACTACTTCTCTGTTGGTTATTTTGGTGGTAGCTGTAAGCTGAGCTCTACAAAAATAGGCCTTTGCAATACATTGAAGTATGTTGTAGGACAACAAATATCTTTCCCAAAGTGACTATCTTATATCCTCCAATGCGGAATTTGTGATCACTCCACAGAAATAAGCCTCAGCCTGAGACTCACGTGTATTGTTGTGTGGATTATAAAATAAGAAACTGTCAGTGGGGCAGAAATGGTGTGTTTGAAACAAAGACAAGGGCCCAGCGTGATAGCACAGTGGTTAAAGTCCTCACCTTGAATGTGCTGGGATCCCATTTGGTTGCTGGTTCTAATCCCAGCAGCCCTACTTCCCATGCAGCTCCCTACTTGTGGCCTGGGAAAGCAGTCAAGGGTGGCCCAAAGCCTTGCGACCCTGCACCCGTGTGGGAGACCTGGATGAAGCTCCTGGCTCCTGGCTTCAGACTGGCTCAGCTTCAGCCATTGTGGCCACTTGGGTAGTGAATCATTGGAAAGAAGATCTTCCTCTCTGTCTCTCCTCCTCTCTGTAGATCTGACTTTGCAATAAAACTAAATAAATCCTAAAAAAAAAAAAAAAGAAACAAAGACAAGGTAAATATTATATTCAGATTTTAAATGATGATCTCCTGGAACTTTTCATAGATTCTTTTGATCCCTGGAGTGATCATTGATTTAGAATGTGATTTCTGTAGGGGAAACAATCATGCCTAGTCACATTTGGCATATTCTGGAATGTTTTCATCTTTGTCACCAGCTCCTATCTTTCACAGAGCTCTTAAGATCTGGAATTTCCCAACAGGAGTGATTCCACATGTTTATCCTACACTTTGTCCTATCCACCCTTTGCAGTGTGCTATGTAATAAACTGGTGATTATACTTTCCAAGCTTTTTTGAGCTCTTTGAATAAATCAGTTGACTCAAAAGAGGAATTAAGGACAGGCATTGTATTGCACTGCATTAAGCTGCTACTTGAGGTGTCTGCATCCCATTGCTGAACAGCTGGGATGCAATCTAGTCTCTGCTTTAGATCTAGTTTCTTGCTAGAATGAGCACTCTGGGAAGCATCCAATGATGGCTCAATTACTTGAGTCCATGCCATTCATGTGAAGGACCCAGATGCAGTTCCCGGTTTCCAATTTTGGCCTTACAGAGTTGTGCTCATTTGGAGAATTCACCAATGTATGAGAGATCTCTATCTATGTTGCCTGCGTTTCAAATAAAAATAGCTAAACCTAAACTGTAAATAAGATGAACTCTGTATAACTTAGTTTTTAAAAAAAAGATTTATTTATTTTTATTGCAAAGTCAGGTATACATAGAGGAGGAGAGACAGAGAGGAAGATCTTTCGTCCATTGATTCACTCCCCAAGTGACGGCAACAGCCAGTCTGCGCCGATCCGAAGCCAGGAGGCAGAACCTCCTCCAGGTCTCCTATGTGGGTATAGGGTCCCAAGGCTTTGGGCCATCCTAGACTGCTTTCCCAGGCCACAGGCAGGGAGTTGGATAGGAAGTGGAGCTGCTGGGATAAAAACCGGTGCCCATATGGGATCCTGGCACATTCAAGGTGAGTCTCCGTGTCAAGCCCTCAATTTAGTTTTTAAAAAGAAAAAAAAATAGTGAAAACCTTGATCTATAGCAACCTACTATTTGTAATCAGTGTATGAACTGGGAAGCAGTCTAGGGGCCTCAACCTTTAACCTTGGGGGTCCAACACTCTCCAGATAAATAGAATTGAGTTTAATTTTGGGAAATTCAGCTATGTCTACTTGACAATTAATTTGTACCTTTCAGGGAAACCCCACATTTCTTATTGCAAGAATATTCTGTGTTAAGTATAAGTAATGAGGGCAAAAAGTCCCCCAGCTTTACATCTGTAGCCCTAAATGCCATCATGTGAACCATGTTAACTTGGACAAGTACATCAATACTTCTGATGTTAATTTTATCAGGTTGCACATAGGATTGGAAACATATAAACTCACTGGTTTGTGATGTGGTTCAGATGATCTAATACTGTGCCCTACAAAGTGAAAGGAACTAACTGGTGTTTAAAAAAATAAAGGCAAAATGAACTGGTGAAAAATGTCCAAAGTATGACTGCAAGTTGGCACTATGACATAGCAACTAAAACCTGCCTAACAATACCAGCATCACATATGGATGCTGGCTTGAGCTGTAGCCACATTATTTCCCACCCCACTCTCTGCTAATGCACCTTGGAAAGGAGTGGAATATAGTCCATGTGCTTGGACCCCTGTATCCACATGGGAGACACAAAAGAAGCTACAGTTTCCTGGTTTGGTTTGGCCCAGTCCTGGCCATGCAGCCATTTATGGAGTGAACCAGTATATGCAAGATCTCTCTATTTCTCCCTCTATATTTCTGCCTTTAGAATAAAATAAAATAAATCTTTTAAAAAGGTATGATTGAATGAGCCCCTCTGTAGTTTTTGTAATTGTAGTAAACACACACACACAAAAACTAGCAAGAGCATGGTGTCCTCAGGACACAGATCTGAACAACACAATGAATATTGCTGTTTTTATAAAGCAGCACCTTTAGTAGGGAGGACAATGGACACAATTACATCATTTTTACCTCTTGAACAACACTATAAAGCCACCAGTGAAGGCAAGAAAAAACTCTAACATGGTTATAGGAATAGCTTGGTTTGTTCATTTGAAGAAGTGGCATTAAAACTTAGTTCTGGAGCACAGAATGGCATTGACCAGGTTAGGGAAAGACGTAGAATACTTTGTGTGAAGGTTTGGAAGCAGAAAAATTACTTGGCATATTTGAGGAACTGAAGGTTGTAAGACCAGATCACAGTGAGCAAGTGAAATTGGCAAATAGGACCAGTTGAAGAAAAATGTAGCCTTGTAGGCTATGTAAAGAATTGGAGTGTTTGTGCTGAAAGTAACAGAAAGATATTGAGTTTTAAGTGGAGGTGTGATATATGATCTCATCTATGTTTCCAAGTAAACATGTTGCCACCCTAACAATGGAATGGACATGTGGTGAGAATGGAGGTGGAGAGACCAGTTGGCAAGTTATTTCTGCTGGCTAGGCAAGATTAGAAGGTAGCTTGGATTAGGATGTTGGTTTGGATGTGGAGAAGAACAGAAAGATTCAGTGGGCATTACAGAGTAAAAGCTGGCAGAAACTGGTGAGTGAGTGGGTACGGCTACTAAGGAAACTGGTAAACTAAGATTGATAACCTAGATATTGGTATTAAAGTCTGTGAATGATAGTGTTGATCACCAAGGTAAGATTTATTGGAGGAGGACTATGTTTTCAGGGAAAAATAACTTTAGTTTTGCACATTTGGATTTGTGTTACCTTCAAAATGTCTAAGATGTTGAGCAGGTAGTTGGAAATTCAAGTCTTGGAGGTGGGGTAACGTTTGGCCTGGAAATTGCTGCAAGAAACCACCTCAGTCATGGTGAGTGGGTATAGACTTCATGTGCTAAAACAGGTACCTCAGATCATAACTGATGGCAAAAGCGCACAACGAGGTCTCTTCATGAAACACACTTTCCAGTTAGTACTATTTTTAATGTCTTCTGAAAGATCCCTAGATTTTTTCAGTGCCTCCGTATTAACCCTCAGACTTCAGGTGCAGGACAGCACAGGGGTCTATAGGTCATCCACCTATAATAAGTTATGCTAAAGTAAAAACAAATAAATAAAAATCAAATCAAATCAAAATCCTATATGTTGAACACACTGCTAGTTATTTCTTAAAATCCACTCACCTTTTGTCCTTACTGAACCTAGGCTACATTTCCTATCCTCTTACAAGTGACATGTAGTACTCTGACTAAAGTGTTTGTCAATGTTATCGTGTGTGTGTGTGTGAGTTATTACTAGAAGGAAAGTAAAAGTGAGAAGAAGCTTATTTCCTTATTGTATGGCTTGGAATACAGATGTGATGGCTGGAAATGCAGCTGCCGTCTTGGACACAGGGGCCTGGTCCTTGATGACTTTGTGGAGCCCCAACATTAGCCTTAGGTTTGTTTTCCTTTGTTTTAAGTCCATTTCCAAGGAACCATTTGTGGAACTCTTGAGTATCATCTTTTACCTGTACGAGAGGAAGGAATTTAAGGGTTTTAAGTTTTAGTTGGATCTCTATTATTAGTAATTGAGTTCAATTCTTTTATTCCACATACAACCATTTCCTGAGCACTTTGCTATAATGAAACTTACCATAGTATGAAATGCAGTATAAAGAAAATAGGGTCTTATCCAAAAATGTTTATTACAGGAGTGCTAGGGGGATGCAATTTAATACTGTTTATTTTTTATACAATCTTTGATCAAGAGCAATGTAAAGGCAGGGATCAGGAAGTCTAGCAAATGGGAATTCAATGGTAAAAAATTTAAGCATAAGACAAAGGAATTGATCCATTAATAACTAAGGGAAAATGCTTGTGGTTTCTATCAGCATATCTTTGCTACATAATAAGCTACTCTAAACTTTGTTGACTGCTATAGACTGAAAGTTGGGCCCCAAGTTCACATGCTGATCCCTTATTCTGTGTGATGGTATTTGGAAGTGGGATCTTTGGGAAGTAATGTGGTAATCCCATCTATGATATGATTAGTGTTATATTAGGGAGAAATGAGAGCTGTCTCTCAGCCACAGTGGATGCAATAAGAAGGCAGCTATATGACAGCCACGAACAGACCCTCACCAGACTCTGGGTCACTGGTACCTTGATCTTGGGCTTCTCAGCTTGTAGAACGATGAAACATGTATGTTATTTAATGCACTGAAGGCTTTTTGTTTTAACAGACTAAGCTGATTAGCACAATGACTCAAAGTATGGCTCTTCATTTAAATGATGGGTAATTTTTGGTGGGCTGTTCTGGGCCATTTTGGTAATTTCAGTCAGTGTGGCTGTTCTTGGCTAATGCTCATTCATGTGTCTGTAGTTGGGCTCCAGGTTAGACAAGGTTGACTGTCTTTTGACTGGGGTGCTCCAACTTTTATGTAGCCTCTTATTTTCCAGGACTTGTTCAAACAGGTATGATGGTAGAGGGTCCTTAAAGGGTCAGTAGGACTGTGTGAGACTTGCTGAAGTCTATACTTAGAACCAGAGTGAGACTGCAGTTACACCCATATTAGCTAAAGCAAGTCATTAGACCAGCGCAGATGTATAATGTATTTCTTGATTAGTTTAAAGAGCATGTGGGAGAATTTGCATCTGTTTTTACAAATTAAATACCTGTATATCTAATGGAAAGAAGAAATGAGGAGTAACATGTCTGAATACCATCTATAGGAAAGTGGACACCAGAGTTTTGGAGTGTGACTGTGCAAGCAGATAGACACTTGGATTCAAATCCTGACTGTGCTGTTGATTTACTATTGTTGACTTATTTATAACGGCTGTCTCATGGACATGTGAGGATTACACATGTATAAATCTCTCAGCACAATCCCAGCATGTGGCTAAACAATACTAAAAGGCAGTTGTTATTGTAGTTATCGGAATGTACTGCTATGGTATAGGGTCTCGATTACAGATATACTAGCACCAAGGGTGGAGGCTTGGTGATAGAGAGGATGATGGTTCAGAAGACAAGAGTGATCACAGCATTTTATTGTGGGACAGGGCAACACAGGCCTGGAGACAGGTGGGCTAGAGAATGCCAGAGCTAGAGGTCTTTAGTTTAGCACAGTCTTCTGATGACAGCATCAGTAGTTAGCACTTAGCAAAACTCAAGGCACTGACCTAAGCTCTTGCAAGTTATTACACTTCTGGCTGGGCATGATTGTTATTCTCATACAAGAAGAAACTGAGGCATAAAGAGATTTCTTTACATCATTTTTGCCAAGTGATGCAGCCTTTGTGTGGTAGAGCCAGGATGCCAACCAGATCTCTCATTCTCAACTCAAAGCTCCCTCGCTGTACAGAAGGAAGAGCCAAAGTGCAAACCAATATCAGGTAGTGAAAGTCAGTGGTTTCCGGAAAGCAAAGGAAGATTCAGATAGGCATTTGGGGTATCTGAAGAATCAGTGGCTTGGCATGGCCACCGCCAATAGACCCTGTTCGGTTCTCGATGGTGTGAAGAACCATATTTAGTTACTGAGGTGTTTTCCTGCCTGCTCAGATAACCTCAGCTGGGGGAAGACGGCACCCGTTAGCAAGCACACTTTCAGGCCACCTACTTTCAGATGATTTTCTCCTGCTCCTTTGATGGATATGAACATAAATGCTTCAGCAGTCTTTGAACTGTAATCTAAAAAAATATTTACTTATTTTTATTCCAAAGTCAGATATACAGAGAAGAGGAGAGACAGAGAAGAAGATCTTTTGTCCAATGATTCACTCTCCAAGTAACCACAATGACCGGTGCTGTGCCAATCCGAACCCAGGAGCCAGGAGCTTCATCCAGGTCTCCCACACGGGTGCAGGGTCGCAAGGCTTTGGGCCACCCTTGACTGCTTTCCCAGGTCACAAGCAGGGATCTGGATGGGAAGCAGGGCTGCTGGGATTAGAACTAGCAGCCACATGGGATCCCGGTGCGTTCAAGTTGAGGACTTTAGCCACTAGGCCAAGGCACTGGGCCGCTGACTTGTAATCTTGAGCATGGGAATGTGAAACAGGACATTTGTACTGTCATCTTCTAAACCCACACTGTGGGACATTGTATAGAAATCCATTTTCACTACATTAAGTCTATCAGATAAGTAGTGCAGATTTTATTATACACATATGGAACTTGAGGTTCAGAGAGGAACTTGGCACACAGCATGCAGATAAGGAGCTAAGATCGAAACAGAGATCCTTGGAGATCCAGTTTGTTCTGACAACAGTGTGATTTTTTTTCAAAGATTTATTTATTTTTATTGAAAAGGCAGATTAGATTTATGGAGAGAAGGATACAGAAAAAGACTTTCTATCTGCTGGTTCGTTCCCCAGATGGCTGCAATGGCGGCAGCTGAGCCAGTCAGAAGCCAGGAGCCAGGAGCCATGAGCTTCCTTCAGGTCTCTCATGTGGGTGCAGGGTCCCAAGGCTTTGGTCCATGCTCTACTGTTTTTCTAGGCCACAGTCAGGATGGGACATGAAGCGGTCAGGTCATGAACCGACAGCCGTATGGGATGCTGGCCATTGAGCCATCATGCCAGGCCCAGGCAGAGCCTCTTTTCCTACTGTCTCAAGATTGCCTCTCATATTTCACAAGCTGTGTACCTAGGATCAGTGGCATTGTGAGCACCAACACGAGTCTTTCATTCATTTGTTTGTTGTTAATTTATTATGTATTTACTATCTCTGCCTTTGGGGTGCAGCAGGGCTCAGGTGAGTGATTAAGGAGAATTACTTGGTTCTTATTTGTTAAGGGTGTGAAAGGACATAGTTCTGTATTCTATTTGGATGCCTGAGTGCCTCTTTTTCTATAATTTATAGCCAGACTTCATCCTTAATTAGAATGTCCCTGGGATATTAGGAGGGGAAAATGCACTGGTGAGATTACAGATCAATAGCTCTTCCACAAGCACTAGTCAAAAGATTAGAAATTGCAATCCAGGCATGAAGGCACCTTGGAAAAACACATATTTTATCCCACTCCCCTTTGGGATCATCAAGTGTCAACGAAGCCAATAAGTTAAAACTTAATATGTAAAGCTTAATGTGCAAAGCAGAATATTAGCAGAGGAAAACGAGAGGTATTTCTTGACCTGGTAATTTGGAAGGAGAGTAGTGAAGTGTGTAAATTACAGAAAATTTGAAGGTAAGTCATTTTGGAAAGGTATTGTAGGTATATATCATACCAACTGCAGCTCAGAATTGTGACTCTCACCCTGAAATCCATTAAAGCAGGGTTTTCTAGCATTTTTACCATTTCAACATTTGCATTGTTGTTTGCTTGATTTTGTCATCTGTGGTCTATGTTTATTTAAAACTGCAAATGGATTAAACTGATTCTTTCTCTGAAGTTTTAATGCTGTTCCCTTGGAGTAATTAGAGGCATTTCATGGTGGGAAGCATTCAAGAGCTAGAAATTATGGCATTATGTACATGAAATCTACATGCTACCTCCTTTTATTTCTAATTTGGAAGGAACAACTGGGCATCATGCTTAAGAGCTGAGACAGGAAAGAGAGGAAAGTCAATGTTGGAATGCACTGGTTTGAAATGAGAAGTGGAAGGAGTGGTGAGCTTTGACTGCCTTGCCCAAATCAAACTAGGAATTAGTATTGTCAGTGCATGAAAGGAGCAAAGTAGAGCCCCCATTCTCACAGGAATTTATATCCTGTCCATGTGTTGGGATTCACTTAACAACTATTTATTATGCCAGATTTGTGGTACAGAGCAAGCATTCTGTAATGAATCTGAGTCCTTATTCTCATGAAAGTGCTGTTTTGATGAGCACAAGGGTGGGGAATTTTTAATTGTGTTAAGGCCCATTTGGGTATTTATGACATCATTCATGAGCCATCCAAAGATATTAATTTAAAACTTAGTCGGCTATGGCCCAAATGCTTGGGTCCCTCTACCCACACAGGAGATCTGGGAAAAGCTACTGGACCCTGGCTTAAGTCTCACCAGCCCTGGCCATTGCAGTTATCTGGGAGAAATGAACCAATAGAGGGAAGTTCACTTTCTCCCCCAAACCACTGGCTTCATAATTCTGACTTTCCAACAAATAAATAAATCTTAACAAAATAGTCTGCTACAGATTTATTGAATTTCTAGTTCTGTCTGTATTGCCTTCCAAGGGACAGACCAAATAGTTTCAGGGCATTCCTTAACCCTAATTGATGATCACCAGTTAATCTGAGACTCCATCAGGTGATGCTGATTACAATAACAAAACAGAAGGATAGAAAAAATGCATTTTGATGGAAAAAATGTTTTGTTTTACGCAAAATGTTTAGAGCAGGAAAATTGGAGATCATATTCTTTGAACAAAGAACGAGTCTGTACAGCAACTCTGTGGAATGAAAAGTAGCAAGTACAATGTCATTGTAAGCTTGGGTTTCAGGATAGCTATGACAGTTCATATGATTTCCTCTTGAACACCATAAGGCGTTGATGGTACTATCAGATGGATACTGTGGAAAGGGCCTTGAGTTTTCACAGAATCTCACTGCCAGAAGGTTATTATACCCTGGACTTGCAATTCTGTAGTGTTTCATGGCTTTTCTAACACTATGAATCTGAAAAATGCCCATGTGGGCACTGCTTTAGTTTATCATTGTACCTGGCCCCCAGTGACGACAGGAACAAGCAGGGGCAATTATCCAACCTCGGTAAAACACAATGCACAACAGTCATTCTTCTTGACAGGTTGTCATGATGTGTTAAACAAAATTTTCCATCTAACGTCTGAGGGGAAGAAATAATGTAGCACAGAAACTTTAGCAAGGAGAGAACTGGCTGTTTGGAGGATGTTTTATCTTCAAGAAAAAATATCACTTGTTTGTTCAAGCAAGTCATTATTCACCTGCTTTCCCATGCCCAAGTCTTCTTTAATGTATCAGGATTTCGACTTTGTTAGGAATTTTTTGCCTGTGAGGAAGATAACCCATTGAAACAAGCTTAGGGAAAAACAAATTATTGTGAAGATACAAGGCAATAGTGTGGAACCCAAGGACAGCAAATTGATTGGAGCTCATGGAATACTGCAGTTTTAATGAGAAATCATAAAATAAGAATTAGTCCCTACAGCCTTTTGGACTTTGGTCTTTTTTTTTACTTTTCTAAAGATTCATTTATTATTATTTGAAAGGCAGATTTTTATACATAGAGAAGGTCTTTCACTCTGGTTCACTTCCCAAATGACTGCAAAGGCCAGAGCTGAGCTGATCTGAACTGGGTGACAGGAGTTTCCTCTGAGTCCCACATGTGTGCAGGGTCCCAAAGATCTGGGCCAGCCCTTACTTCTTTCCCAGGTCGCGAATGTGATGGATCAGAAGTGGAGCAGCTGGGACATGAACTGGCACCCATGTGGGATGCCAGCGTCACAGGGTGGAGGATCAGCTTGTTGCTGGTCATCTTGTTCCTGCCTGCCTCTGCTCATCTTCTTCATCTGTGTCTCTGCAAGGAGTGAAGACAGCTGCTCTTTCTTCTGCACTTCACTTCCTTGTTTATTCTTTAAAAAGAAACCCACCAGAACTAGATCTACTCAGTGAGTTTATATAGATATATATAAAGCAAGCCATATGTAAATGAACATAGTATAATAATCTATAAAGTGGGGAGCACAGAGAATAAACTGGAAAGAACCACCAAAATTTCTTAATCATTATTTCTAAGTGATGGGATTGTTTTTCTATGAGTCTATATGTACTTTAGGATATATCATTTTTTCATTAGTGAAAATATTGTTAGAGACAAAGCTAAGGTGAAACACATGTAGTAAGTTCAAGTGATCTAGGACTAAGCCCAAGAGTGGAGCTAGAGCTAGGATACAAGCAGAGAAGACTTAATAAAGGTGATGTTCAATTACAGGAGGCAGGAAAAGACTTGAAGCAAAGAGAAGGAGTGATTTTATTTCTAAAGTTTTCTCAGTTATTTTGAAGAGAACACCTTCAGATAGTGGTCATGATCATCACAGGAACAAAATATATGAGCGATGATTACCAGTTTGTCAGATCTCAGAATCTTCTGTTTTCTCTCCTTCTTGCTTTACTCATCCAGTATCAACCACATTATTGGAGGATGAGTCTGTCCTACAGTAGTCCCTCTATGGCAGTCCATGTGCTTAAGTACAGGTTTTTTGGTGGCATCCAAGTGATAAAGTTGAGAATCTCAGGCCCATCCATTCCCTGACTGGTTCCCTTCTTGGAAGTGCAGAGTGAAATGCAGGTTCTTCTCACTTTACAAGACACCATCTGAAGGAGCTTTGTATGGATGGCCTTTCCCTGGCTCCTGTCATTTACAGGATCATGTCCACACCAGCCAGCATAGCAGAGAAAGCTCCCAGTGCTTTGTTTCCTGCCTCATTATCTCATCCACTGCCAATGTCCCTTCTCCCCTCATGCCACAATAACACCGAAATGTTTTCAGTTTAGCACACGAAGGCATTTCACACTTCCTTGCATTAGAACATGCTGTTCCTCCTTTTTGGTATGTGCTTCTCCCCCCTTGTCAGCTGGCAGATCTTGTCTTCCTTTTGCCTGCTTAGCTGTCCATCTTTGGGGGATAAATTTTCTTGACACCTCAAACAGAAACTGAATTCTGTGTGCACTTCTTCTCCTTCACATATCTCCAACTTTGCTTCTCCCAGGCTGTGCAGTAGTTTGTTTCTGTGCCTAGCAGGGGCAGAATCAGAGAGCAAGAGCCATGGTCTCCTTGGGGACAAGAGCCATCCCATTGTTTCTGGATCCTCTCTTTTTGTTACCTCACAGGCTCTTAATCAGTGTTTCTCAAGTTGAATAAGTAAGTGACTTGTACTAGGGACTCATGCAAATGTTATGTATTGTAAAGCACATTGAATTAAAGCACAGAGAAAGCAGAGCGTAGTCTATAATAGAGGCTTCACAGCCATTATCTCCTTTAATCTCCTCAACAGTCCCATGAGGGTTTTATTGTCTGTCCACTTTATACACAAGGAATTGTAACTCAGGTTAAGAAACCTGCCCAATGCCATGCTTCTAGAAAGTAGCAGAAGAGTTGAACCTGACTCTCTGAAGCTTGTACTTTTTCAAGCAAAGAATCTGTGTGACTCTAAACCTTTGCCTGCTACTGATGAACTATGTGATGTAAAGCAGTTCATTTAAGCAATTAAGGTCAGATTTTCACACCTGTAAAGCAAACTAAACTGTAAGGGAGTAGTTCTCAATACCTTGGTTACACATTATAATCACCTGCAAAGCCTGCATGAAGTACTGATGTGTATCTTCATCATCCTGAGGGTTTGATGCCATTGGTGTGGGATGTGCTTGGACTTTGTGTATTTTTTCCCCAAATCTCCCAGGAGAGATGTGCAACCAGAATGAAGAAGCAATGCTTAGCTTAGCACTTGTCAAATTTTAATGTGCATGTCAGTCATCTGGAAGTCTTGATAACTGAAGATTCTCATTGAGTAGGTATAAGGAGGGGCTCTGGGTTCTACATTTCTAACAGTTGGGCTGATGCTACTGGTTTTCATATTTTATTTTTATTGAAAGATATAGGGTAGGGGGCCTACATCCTAAATGATCAAAACTCCCCAAACCAAATTTCCCCTTAAATAAATTTAGCTTCCTTTGTCTATTCGATTTAGCTTCTGAGGACCTGCAATGTTTGGCTCTGAGTAGCTTCCACTGTCATCTCTACTGTAAAGTCTGACAAACCTTGTCTCACCTCTTGATAGCTTTGTGTAGAGAAAAGGAAGCCAGATAGGAGAAGATATTGGTTGTGGTGCAATTGAAAAAGGACCTTGGAAAGGCTGTTAGGGCAGTGGGTACACCAATCAAGATAGTAGGCAATCTAACCTGGACCATAACAGAGGGTGTGGCAAGCTTGGTTTTTCTTTGATGCTAAACTAGTTGGTTGGTTTGGATCCAAAGACTGGAGTAGTAAGGGGTAAAGGTGAATGAGGACAAGGAATAGGAAACTGTTAAATAAAGTTTATCTAAGGGCTTAGAAAGAGCCAAGAAAGCTTCCTTTAAGACCAAGTGGTCAATATTATTAATCCATCAACTGGCAGCTATTCGCCTTCTATCAGCTATCTATCAACAGTGAGTTGTGTTGGGCATGTGTGGAGTGGAAAAATTAGTAGGGGAATGAATGAGTTGTGTGAAAGCTTGTGAATTACCCAAGTAATCCGTTTGAAAGGTTCTACTGCTATTGAAGAACTGGTTATGAATTTCTCAGAAAATGCATGCAATCACTTTACTCCAAATGTCTATAAGCAATTTAGATTGATCTTTCTTACATGTCACTTGGACAACCTGTTGGTGTCTATCTTCACACTATGGCATGAATGTAGATGCAGTTCATTATGGTGTGTTCATGCTACCAGTGACTACAGGAAGCACACAGAGTGCTAGCTGAAGTAAATTAGACACTAGTGAGCCTTTTCTTTCCAAATCTGGGAATCCTCTGGAGTGTTCACTTAGGAAAGAACTTCAGAGCTAATTATATATGTCCAAGTTTTCTTTTAGATATGAATACTGCTCTGCATAGAAGGAGGAAAGGACTCAGGTCTTCTGGTCTAGTCTTCTAGCCCCAAGTCTGGTTTTGTGTCTGTGGACTGCACCTCAACTGCTCAGATCACCTAGACACTCAGCACTTCAACTGGTCAGATCACCTAGACACTGATTTTTTTTTTTTAAGATTTGGTAGATTTTACTTTTTTGTTGTCCTTTGTTTGGCCATTTGAAAAGGGGGATTAAAGGGAAAAAAAAAAGATACTAGCCATGAATAGATGAAATGGAACTTATTTTGTATACCAGAGTTTCTATATTTTGCCCATATTTCTTATGGAAACTGGAGGCAAAGCCAAGTTTGCTTTGTCCAAATTCAGCTGTACCAGGACCCTTTGGCTGAATGCCACACCGCCCCTGGCTGGGATGGTGTTTATGCAGTCTTACTTGGGGAGGCCTTGATTTCTCCCAAGGAACAAACAGGGTGGAAATTCCTGATCTACCTCAGTATCACCAGTAATCTGACCTGCAAGGTTTTTCCTGAATACTGAAACCTTGGGGTTCACTGCTCAAATATAATGTGTGGGGAAAGAAGACAAGCAGTAAGGAGACTCTTCTTAACCTTTGTGAATGTCACACATTGTTTATATAACATTTACCACCTTTTTTTTCCACAGCCCAGGGTTTTGTGAGGATAAGAGGGCAGGCACCTTAAACTAAACTGCATTCTTACAGGTTTTAAATGATAGGCTCTCCTCCCCGAGGACCAAGCTCATTGTATAGACATCATTCCTCAGGGGCTCATTGCTCCATAAAATACTTGAGTTCTCTTTCCTGGATATTTCACGAAACTGGAGTTCTAATAGCATTAGGAGATTAAAAAAAAAGTCTCCCCAAAATTAAATGAATAAGCAACCCTGAAAGACATGTTGCTATCTGTTATCTGAGAACTGCGGGATTCTTCCAGTCTAGGTTACAAGAAATGCCATAGGTTTTCATTTTCTAATCTCACCTTATTACACACAATTTCACTTTTAGGAGACTGGACACTGTTATCTTGCCTGTATAACCACTTGAGCCCTGAACTTGACTGAATGAATTGTCATGTGAAGGCTGGTAGGTGTTTTATAAATGCCAAAACAGAAGAAGCCACAGTGTCTCATTTTGACAACCATCCCTACTGGAGGTATATAATAAAAATAAACACAAGTTAATGCCACCCAGGGATAAAGGGAACAGCAACCTCAATGAAATGTCACAGAGAAGCTTGTAAGTGCTGTGGTCTGGGGAAGGCATTCATTTTAAGTATAATACAAGTCTCATTTATTTGCTCCTTTAATAAAAACAGATGGACACTTTTAGATCACAGACTTCTAAGGAGCTCAAGTCAAGAACATTTTAGAAGTAATACACTGGATTTTTTTCAAAATGGCTGTCATGACTAATATTGGAGCATGTTCACTGGCTGTGCTAAGGTCACTTTTGACTTGGAAGTGTTTTTTTGTTTGTTTGTTTTGTTGAAAAACAAGTTAGCTGTACCATGTTAACAAGAGGATTTTCAGATTTAAACAAGAGAGACATATTCCTAGACTCTCTTGAATGGTTGGCGGGTTCTAACTTCTAGTGCTTCACTGGCCCACTTGGTCCCAACAGATTGGGATTGTCTAGAGCTGTCCCACATGCGGAGTGGGAGCGTTCCAGTTGGCCAAAGGTTGGTTCATGTGTGTTGCCCCTTGGGTCCCTGCCAGCCTTCACTTCCTTGTAGCACAGTGATGGCAGACTGTGAGGGCACCAAGGCCCATGGCTTCCACTCTCTGGCATAGGTATTACTTCTTTTCTGGTGGAGGCACTGCAGCCTGGAAGGAAAAGGTAGGTACTAGTGTATAGTCCTTTGTTACAACAGAATGAGTTCAAGAAAGCAACTTGATCTTGTGTGGTCTGTTTCTTCCTCTGGAAAATGGAAGGTTCATGTGCTCTTTGGTTCATTAACAAATGAGACACACCTTTTCTGTTCCACAGATCTGAGAATACATCAATGAACTCAATTACAAAATGACATGGACGTTATGTAGGCAGTTTCTGTGCTGATTTCCAGTATCTTTGAAACAATTTTTATTAAAGAAGTATGCGCACACACTCTCATACACACAGTCAGGGGAGGGGAGAGAGAAGGAAGGGAAAGAAGAGAGAGAGTATGGGTGAGAATGAGAGAGCACGCACAAATGTCGGCTCCCATACACTAGTTCATGCCTGCAGTGGTCAAGGAAGATAAAGACAAATCCAGGCCTCCCACAGGAGTGGCAGATGTCCATTTACTTGAGCCTTCACCATGGTCTTCCAGGGTTAGAGAGCAGAAGTCAGGAGCTGGATCCAGGGATGAAACTTACACACTTGTTTATGGGATGTGGATATTTTAACCTGTATCTTGATTATTGGGTAGACGTTGCTCCCAGCATCTTTCTAGAGAGTGAATCTGAATGCCTTTAGAGTCCTTCATAGCCAAGATGGCATCTCCAGTACCTTCCTGACCTGTCAATCACCTGAGTTCATGAACAACCTTTGACCTCTGCATGTCTCTTCCACTCCGACATCCTGTGTTTCCTCTCTGCCTTCCAACATAGGCCTCTTTCTCCATCTTCCCTCATTCTTTTTTTCTCTTCCTGTTTCCTTCTTCCAAGCCTAAGGCTTGCCAAGGGCTTGGCTTTGAATGTCTGCCCTGCAGTTTCTAGCGAGAGAATTCTTTGGCTTTGTCCCTTTGTTGCTTTTCATCCTCACCTTGACAATAAGGACGTGATTCTCGGTTTTTTCTCAGTGGCTTGGTTTACTGTTAGCAGCACTTTCCCTCCCTTCTTTGCAGCAGCTGCTCTCATTCTTCTAACCAGTTTTTCAGAGGCCTGAATTTGGAAGTACGGTCGCTGTGTGCCTCTTCAGAGATTCATCCATAACTGTCAGAGCCTTTTCATTCCTTGTCTTTTGTATAGGTTTCTTTTATGAGCAGAGTCATTTGCATTTGTCTTTAATTCTTAATTTGTCTTTGCATTTACTGTGGATGTAACATGCAAGCTGAATTTGCATTTTCTTTTCACTTCCATTCTCATGGACTGGGGCTGTCTGAGGTGTAAACTGTGGAGAAATTCAGGAGTATGTTTGCTGAGCCGTAAACTTGGCAGAGCTGGCTCTATTTTATTCCTGCCTCCCTTTACTATAAGGAGTTGTCTCCTTATAGTTAGATGCTCTCAGCTGCCATCAAGCAGCCTATACTTTCCAACCCATTGGTTACTTAATCCCATTAACTGATTATTAGGCCTTTGAACAACAGCAGAAGAAACCCTATTTAAGAGGATACTGTTAGATTCTTGGGATTTATTTTGTCACTACGACTGACTACTTGGGTACCTACCATGCAACTCTGTGGCCCTCAGTTTGTTTACCTGGAAAAAGGGACAGCTGACAATACTTCTGGCTGTTTCACAGTTTGTGGAAATGCAAATGGGAATGACAGATGTGGAATGCTTTGAGCAGTTTGGTTTTTCTGACCCTACTGAACAGGGTCTGGAAACATACAGTGAAGTACAGTGTCCTTAAAGGCCCATGGGGCACACCATTCAGCTTCTGTTCAGCTATTGAAGTTTTACCCACAATGACCACTCTGTTTTGAATCACATCAAAGCTTTCTATTAGTACTGGCGCGGGGATGGGTGGGGTGTGCAGGATGAGGGGGGAGACCAGGCTGAAGCCTACCCCAGCCTCACTCCAGGGTTTTCTCTTGAGTGCTTGGAGTAGTATTTAAACAGAAGGTTAATGTCTGACACTGCAGCTGGAGTCCTGAGTTGCCTCCTAAAAGCATTAGATCTGATTACTTTTTCCAGAATGGTGGAGGCTAGAAGTGGCCCTATAGATTCCAACACTCAATTACAAGGCTGTTCTTGAGACACAAGTCTTTTTTTCCTGTGTTGTTGAATGTTGAGAAAATTGTTGGTTACATCTATAGCCTGTTCTGCAGTGATATGTAATTTTTTTGACTCCAGTAGGAGAAGAATTTCAAGTCAGTGTGAACTAATTGTAGGGTGCAGGGAGGTAGTTTTGCATGGAGTCCAGTGGTTCCTCCTCACTGCTTCCATTCATTAGAGCTTCATCATCAGAAGGGCTCTTGTGGCAGTGGAGGGGCCTGTGAAATCTACCATCTGCAGGAGAAAGGTCCAGAATCGTTAAGACAGACTGTGCAAGGCCCTCTATCCCACCATTCCTTCTTGGGTTTCAACATTTTCTGACTTGGAAATGGGCCTTGAGACACGTGAAATACATGGATCTAGCTGAAGCACGGGATCAATATAACAATTGTCTGAGGGAGCAACCTGTTCCCTTGTAAGGACCCCTTTTACCCTGATGCTGCTTCTTATCCTTTTCCATTCAATAGGCTCCTGTATCCTGATGTAGAAGGGAGGAAAATCTGATTACTTTGCAAAGATCTATGACTTAAACTGTTTCAAGTGCGGATAATTAAGACTAATGGGAATTTAAACCCATTACACTTGACCTTTATCCCCAAACTCCAAGGGAAGAAAATAGGAAAAGGACTCAGCCTAAGAGGCCAGGAAAGGTGCAGAGGATTTCACAAGGCAGTGACAAAGCAAATGAATAAAACACAGTGTGGTGGCTCAGTTGGCTATCCTTTGCCTAGCAAGTGCTGGCATCGCATTTGGGGACTGGTTTGTGTCCAGACAGCTCCATTTCACATATAACTTCCTGCTTGTGTCCTGGAAAAGCAATGGAGGATGGATCAAATCCTTGGGATCCTACACCTGCATGGGAGAGCCAGAGGGCGCTCCTCGTTTCTGGTTTTAGATCTGTTGAGCTCTGGGCATTGCAGCCATTTGGGGAGTAAACTAGTAGATGGGATATTTTCTATCTCTCCTTCTCTCTGTAAATCTGTCTTTCAAATTAAAAAAAATGCTTTTTAAAAGGAATTAAGCACAATAATGTTAGATAAATTGAAGAAAACAGTTATTTTCCCCATCTTGGAGATCTAGAATGAAGTGGATGAGTTCAGTAGGTTGCATTTTGTTTTATAACATATGAGCAATATTTCGTTGTAGCAGGGAGCAGCAGTCTTCGTAAATGCAAAGACATTGCTGTTTCCTTGGCACTTACCAGAACTTTTTGACACTATTAACTATGAATCAGAGCTTCGGAAATGAATTTACGTCTCTGTTTACCCTCGTCTGCACAGATGAAATGCAGATTTTGCATCTACTGGTTTCTTTGGAAGCAGCTGCCTGAATTCTGTAGACAGGAGGACAGGCCATTGTTCTTTTAAAACTTGATGGGCTTCAAGTGGGCAAGTACAAGCTCTCTTCTGACCCAATCTCTCACTTAGGGGAGGGTCTTGTCTTTGCAGATTGCTGACGGAGTGCCATCCCACTGTGCTGGAAAGCCTTGTTCAAAGATCTCAAAGACTGGCTGCAGTTCTTTCCTAATGAAGCACCCTTAGCTCGAAGCTGGGGGAGAAGGCCCATCTGGCTTCTGCCATATGTGTGTGTGCTGTCAGACCAGTAAACACGGCAGAGTTTGCTGACAGTGAGGAGTTTCAGTTAGTCAGTCATAAATTAGAGATGCGATATGCTGTGTTCCTGCTGCTGCGAGTTTTCACACTCCGGAAAGGAATGTCTCCTTACCTATTGTACAGCTGAAGAAAGTGTGCGTGGAGAGGGAACCTGTGACAGGCCTCCACGCCAAGCCAAATGCAGATACTCTGCGGGGACGGTCGGAGCGGGCTTGGTGTTCAGAAACCCAAATCACTTCCTATGAACCTGATTTGTACCTGTTTGTTCTTTTAGTTGGTACGTTAACTCCTCTGTGTCAACATGGATGTATCAAGTCAATGGCGTGTCCTTCCTCTTAGCCCTGGGTATTGGGGAACATCTCCAAAAAGTTTTTCAAAAAAATTCGTGTGCTGGCTCAGCCTGTGTGTATTTTCCTCCCCAAATGTGTTTTCTGTTATCAGGGAGGGAGATAATAATTAACATTTTTAATGCTTTGTCTTTTTAAGGAGAAAAGTACTTTTGGACTCCTAATGGCACAATTTAATTCTTTTAATTTTAATGCTTGCAGACTAAGGGAGAGTTTATATTTGGGTTACGAGAAGTATGGCAAAAACAGCTTTGTTTCATTCATGGATTTGGATTGAGGTATATGCAAAGGTCTCACAATTAAAGCAGGACATGATACAGTGAGATATTTAAACATTTTAAGACAGAATAGCTGTGCATAATATTCACTGATCCCTTTATTTACAGATATTTTCCAAGGTCGCAATTTCTCTTATTTTCAGATGGCCTTTGTCGAATTCTCATTTAAGAAGCTCTTTTACCCACTCCCCAAGTCTTCAAATTCTTTTGCTTTATAAAGAGCAAGGTGTGAAACTATTTTAAACATGAGAAGTGGAAAATGATTACAATGCATTTATCTGATACATTTAGAAATGGGCAGATGACCCTAACTCCAGCTGTGTTTGGTTTCATTGAGGGTGGGAAGGAAAATGATGGGTGAATGGGGTGAGAAGTTATGTTTCTAATTCATAAAAAAGGATGAAGTGAAGGAAGAGCTGGGTGGGGGTGGCTTGTATAAGTTCCAGGGGCAAACACTCTAGGCCTGTGAAATCTTCTGTTGGATCTCTGGTCCAAAAGGGAATGACAGATATGCATGTGTAGTTGGTTTTAGACATTCGTTTGGTAGCACCAAACTTGAGGATACGTTTGCTGCCCTAGGAGACTGAAGAACTTTTCCCTTAAAACTCATGTCCTTTTGGAACCTCAGAATCTGCCTGTCTTTGGAAATTGTATCTTTGTATTGATCATACTGGATTAGCGTGAACCCCAATCCACAATTGATGTCCATGTAAGAAGAGGAGGGGATCCAGAGAAGGACATTAAGGGTCAGACTTTTTTGGCCATCACCTGAAGTGAATACAGGGCTTGGATGAGATCCTCCCTCTGAATGAATCTCCAGAGGAAACAACACAACTGGTACCTTGATTTTGTACTTTCAACCTCCAGAATCTTGAGCAAATAATTTGTGCTAATTTGTCCTCCTCCAAGTTTTGTGGCAACTTGTTAGGACAGTCCTAGAAATGAATAGAGTTGCTTAACCATTTCCTTCTAATAGTAACCAGAGCCCAGGTGCAACTTTAAAAAGAATTTTGCAAAACCGGTACCTGGTACTTATAGGCCTTTTGTAGTCATGCCAGAGCAAGGTCCCAACCATAGCACCCTGTTAGGAGCAACTTCTTTGTCACCACTAATGGAGAAGAATGATAAAGCTAGTGGGGATGACCTTTTTCTCTGTGTTTACAGGGCCCATGCCCCTTATTCATGACAGCTTGTAGAGCATGTGGGTAGAGGACTGCTCTGAGTTGAAAGAGCTCTGTGGTTATGCGATGGAAGCTAGGGTAGGTGATGTGGTATGTAGGTGAGTCATGTGACTGCACGTCTCATAGCAACACTTGGTAGTGAAAGCATCCTGTTACCACGGATGCCTGGCTGTGCTCTAGGAGTCTCTCAGGTTGTTCTCAAGCAGAACCACAGCTTGATAATCAGAGACAAGAAGGCAAATTTTGGGTTTCCAAGGACATAGCTAGTTAATCCATCTGCCTTCTACGCAAACACATATACCCTTTATTTATCTGGCTTATCAGTACTTGCTCATCATCTGCTAGGACTTTTTCAGTGTCTGGTGAAATCCAGCTGTGTATTCATCTGCTTTGGATAACCCAGGTGCAACCTTCTTGGAAGAGAGGGCTTTCTGAAGGACTGTGGATTCTCATTTCAGTGGGTAGAGTTCCAATCCACCCTGCTATTCAAACAAGACCCAGGAAGTCTTGAGTCTTGGTTTTCCATCATTGCTCAAATCCAGTCATTCCCATATCCTTTTGAATTTTTTTTTTTTGTGCAGATGGATCAAATCTCTGCATCTCTCTCCATTTCTTTGGTCAGCATCCTAGACCAAGCTGTCATTTTATGCCTGGATTGTTCCAACAGCCTGTTAATGAGGTATTTTTTTTTTTAAATTGCAGTGAACATACTAATGTGAGTCAAATCATATTCCTTTTCTCAGAGTCCCGTGACTTTAAGTCAGTATGAACTCTTTAGCACAGCTTACATGATTTGTTCTCATTTCATCTCATATATTCTCATCTGCAGTCAATCCTTTCAATCTCTTAAACGTCCCTTCCCTTTTCTTTCTTCCCATCTCTTCCCCCCTCCTTTTCCTCTCCTTTTTCTCCTTATACTTACTTCAGAGACAGAGAGAGAGAGAGAGAGAGAGAGAGAGAGAGAGAGAGAGAGAGAGAGAGAGAGTCTTCTACTCATTGGCCCATTCCTCAAGAGCCTGCAACCACCAGGGGTAGGACCAGGCCAAATGTGAGAGCCAAGAATTCAATCCTGATATCTCCTGTGAATGTAGGAACCCAAACACTTGTATCATCATTGCTACCTCTGTGGGTGCTCATGAGCAGGAAGTTGGAAACTCAGGCTCAGGTACTCTGATATGGAATGTAGGCTTACTGAATAGCATCCTAATCACTCACCGAGTGTGCATTCTAGGGAAGCTCTCTTTCTAAACCCCTGTCCTCCACCCCCTTAGCTGCATGTTAAAACTACCAGGGGAACTTCAGAAATTACTGAAATTTGGACTTCCCCTCTAGAGATTATTATTCGTCTTGTGTGGTACATGGCTGGGAGTTTGAAAATCTTCCCAGGTGATGTCTGTCCTAGACTGCGACAGATATAAGCTCCCTAAACCTCTCTCAGTGACCTTTGACAAGGTTGGTTTCTCCATTTTTGTGTTCCTGTAGCATCTCCTACTTCCTTATCAAACTGTTCCTCATATTTAATTATAATTACTTCCTTCAACCTTTGCCTTCCCCATTAGAACGTAAGTTCTAACAGGGTGTGGACTGTATCAGAATTTCTCACTATTCTATCCCCAACACCTGAGTTTTTGCCAGGTATTTGATCATGAATACATATTAAGTGCAGAACAAGTACAAACATGTCAGTGTATACATGGATTTGTCTCAGGCATTCCCATTTGGGATATTGGTTCCCAGTGCAGTCAGTATGGTCTGGTGTTCCCAGCCTGTGTCCACAGGGACTACTTTTCAGTAACTGTGATGCCTCCTTGTCAGGAACGTGCCCTCTGGTGCTGTTGTTGGGTCTTATTCTTCACAGCTGCTCCATTTCTTCAGTTATCTGGTCTTCAGAACAGCTCTTTCCCAGCTCTAATCATGGCCTCCATCCCATCTAACCTCCAGTAGCTATTAGATAAGAGCTTGTCTCAGACTTTTTGGGGAGCGTGTTTAAGCCTGTTTAAGCCTCTATTTCTTTCTAGACTCTGACTTTATAAAATTGTAGTGAAACTTATGATGCGTATTTTGTAGAAGTTTCAGAAATGAATCTGATGTATTATTTGTTTTCATGCTTTCTAAATGGGTGGAGTAGCTGCTGAGAAATCCAAGAGAGTAGTTAAAACTCACTGAGTCTAGAAGTTAAGTGGGAGAAGGCCAGTAGGGGGAAAACGGTGGTCCACTATGATTTATGTTTTGTTCTTAAACTACATTTGGGCATTCTTAAGTGTCCTTCCAGGAATTATGATTCATCGTTTATTGTCTAATATGGAGATATCGTATGATTCTGTCAAGAGGTTGGTGAGTGTATGCTTAGCAAATCAAGGTAGGAAATAATAAGGGATGATACTATTTTAGGGATCTTCAGACGATAAACAAGACTGGCCTCTTTTGGGTTTCCTATCTCAAGGCAGTGCTCTTCCCAGGTGGCAGGGAAGGGGACCTTGCACTTAGCAGTGGTGTCACTCCTTGACTTTATCTAACACTGACTTTAGAACATTGTTCTTAAATGTGTGTTAGAGATGGGCTATTAAAAACTCAAGACTCATGCTCTGAGATGTGCAGCACAACTCTCCAGCATAGTTTGAGATCATGCAAATTGTGTTTTCTCAGTTGCTGCAAGAAGCTTTATTTTGTGATATTGGCCTTGGGCCAATCAGGTAACATGATTTGAGCAGGCAGCCCCTTTGAGGGAAAGGCTCCAGCCAGTGCTATCTCAAACATCCAAATAGAGCAGTGACAAGTCTGATGCTGACGTGGGTGAGTGTAACCAGCACTGGACTGGAAGGTGGCAAACCTGAATTCATCCCACACGTGGCTTTCATACTTCTCTAAGTCAAATCCTCCACTAAGTTCAAGAGAAGAGCTAACAGAGTCTTCTTTTCCAAACCTCAAATTTTGTTTAATAACTTTAAGATTTGAGTACAGGCATCAACAGACATCACATAGCTACATCCTTCTGTCAACCCAGTCCCCTTTTCCCTCAGCGATTTGGTCTAATTAGGTTGGATCTTAGTCCTAAGATATAGAAAGTTCAGAAATCTCAGAGGGTCTATAATTTCCACAGTTCATCAACTCATCTGGTTCATCCCACTAATCTTTCTGAGAGCAAACTTAGCTCAGTTTCCATAACAAATCCATACACTCCTAGCATGGAGTTACAGATACATTCCACTTGAGTGAATTTTTTTTTTTTTTTTTTTTTTTGGTAAATGGTGAGGGGCAGAAAAAGTAACATCTCTCTCTGCTTGGGCAAATGCTACCTGCTGCTCAATTCTCCTTTTCACCTCCTACCACATCCCACATTCTCTGCCTTCTATGTCAACTCCAGATTACTCCTACAGTGCAAAGTAGCTTGGTTCCTGAGGTCAGTGAAGTGAAGCTGGACTCACCCTGGATTCCTTATCTTACAAGTGCAAGTACAAATCCCTTACTGCTATGGCAACTCACCCTTTGTGGAGAAAAGTCTTTGTGATGGATAATTTTTCCCCTGTTGCATATTTGATGTCTTACTATGTGCTCAGATTTATCATGTGCATGGATGCAATGGCCACTGCAAACATTTTAATATGTACAGGTGGGTTCTCCTGCAAATAAATTGTGTGATATTAGTAGTCCTGAGCTATTTAAAAGCCATGAAGATGAAAAGTTTGAACCTGCACTGTTTTGATGCAAAAAAGAGTGATATTGAGGAAGAATGAGAGAAGGATTGCAGTGTTTACATACATATATGCAACTTCCAAAGTGAAAAGTGGAAAAACACATAAACCACCCTATGAATATTAATAAGACTACTTTGCAAAGCACTCTGAGTTCTCAGAAGACGCTACATAAGCACAAACTTTTACCTCATTAATCCTGACAGCTTCCTTGTGAGAGGGGAGCCAAGGAAGATCATACCAGTTTAAAGACAGGGAAATGGAGAAATAAAGAGCCATAACCTGTCCCTGAAGTCATCATTAGCTTTGTTGCCAAGGTCCTGTGAAGCCCTGTTTGGTAAAATGTCTTCCCTTGGCAGTCACCACCCGACTTTGCTGCAATTCTGTACTGTTGGCTGCTGTTGACCACGTCACAGTCAGCCAGACTGTGAGCTCCCTGCAGGAAGAGGCTGGGTCCTCCATCTCTTTTGAATCTCTCCTTCTCACTTCATTCAACAGAACTTTGGGGATTAACCAGGACTCAATAAATGCTTGTTGATTCTTGACCAGTCAATGTGGTGTGAAAGTGACTAGTTTACTCAGCTTTATTTTCACTTTCCAGTCATTCTGTTTTCTTCCTGTGGTCATTTAAAATTATTTATTTAATTGAAACAAAAGGACAGAGAGAAAGAGATGGGGGGCAGAGAGAGAGTGAGTGAGCAAACAAGAAAGAATATTCCAACCCAAGTAGTCGAGGTAGGGCCAGGCAGAAGCCAAGAGTCAAGTGCTCCATCTGGGTCGCCCATGCTGGTGCCAGAGACTCAAGTACTTGAGCCAGCTCTGCTGCTTTTCAGGCATAATGGCAGAATGTTGCATGGTGAACAGTGAAACCAGATCTCAATGTGTAAAAATTTAGGTGTCTCAAGCAACAGCTTAGCTCACTTTGCTAAGATGCCAGTCCTTATTTTTATACAAAATTTCTAATACTTAGAAATTACATAGTTATCTTGCTTTGTGAAAAAAAAAATGAAGGGTTTTTAGGTTTCCTCTGCCTGTTCACATCTTCCCAGACTTAATTACTCATTGTGATAGAATTAAGCTGAGATTGTTTTGATAATTAATTTTTGGAAAAATTACATTAGCATAGTATAAAATTCAGCAGAAATTACAAGAGAGTCCTCCATGAAGACTGAGTATCCCTGAATCTTTTCCCAGGGCCTTCCCTGAGCTGGTTGCTATTCCCAGGCTCCTATGTCCATCTGGGCAGGGACGGGGAGTTTCATTGTCATAAGCATGTGGATGTTTATGACTTGTAATTTCAAATGGTAGTATATCACACACATTGCTTTGCACCTTGCTCATGTTTGTTAATGATACATTTTGGAGAATTTTGCTGTCAGTATTTGTAGTCGCATCTCACTTACACTATTCCTGTATATGAATATCTCATTATTTGTTAAGCTGTTTTCCTTCCAGTAAATAGGAAATCATTTTCCATCTTTTGCTGTTGGAAGTAAGGTCCCAATTTTTCTGCATATTGTGTATATGGTAAAATGTCAATGCAATAAGCTGGCAGCAGAATTGCTGTCTCAAAGAATTTGTACATTTAAAATTGGGATGGACATTGTTACATTGCTCTCCATAGGAAAGAGTTGTACCAGTTTAGATTTGTAGTCACAAGGTAAGAGAGCATGATATGTTGTAGAAAATCCGTAGGGACAGATGTAAATCTGGTGAAGGCATGCTAATCATATTGTAGATTGGTGACATGTCCCATTGTAGCTATGGAGAGTCATATCTATGCAGAGGACGTATGTTCCAGACCCTGTGATGGACTCTGGCAGACATGAAGGAAAATTCACTCTAGGATTATTGTATGATTTTATATGATGGGATTTAAATTGGCACCTTGCTTAACAATTAAAAAAGTTGTTAGGAAAAAATAATCTATAGAATATCTTTACAAGCTGGAAACAGATCAACATTTTCTGTGTTCATCACTTAATCTTTTGAAGTAGTATTATCCTCAGTTTTTGGAAGATAACGCTGAAATTCAGGTTAAGTAACTGTCCTAAGACATTCTATGGACTTAAATAAAACCTCCCTGACTTTTTTGGCCATGTCACCTTAGCTTCCCATTGTACCTTTGTGATTTAGAAGATTAAGTCAGCTGCAACTGCATTTTGTTTGAGGAGAAGAGTTATGAGTCTGACAGTATTTTAGCAGGCAAAAAGACTGAATACATGTCCTTTGAACTTGTCAGAAGACTGAGAAAGCAGCTGGCAACCAAAGGATGTTTTCTGATGGAAACATCTCAACAATATCCCAGTTCTGTCTCATATTGTGAAGGTCTCAGCGACAGTTCTGTCATCACACCTGATGACCCTGCTTGAGAAGAGCAGATTTTAATCACAGCATCATTTTATGATTTGGCAGCTATAGGAAAGGGAGCATAAGGGAGTGGAACACGCTTCATTTTCACACTGAGACACAGCTGAGCTGAGATACTACCAACAACCAAAATTCAAGCCCTGTGGTTACTGCTGTGATGAAATTCTGTGGAAAGCGGAGTTTCATTTCCAGAGACAGACTGACCACCAACAGAACCAAGAAAGCCCATGCAATCATCTGCTGATTTTTCCGTACCAAAAAAAAAAAAAAAAAAAAAAAACCCTGGCAGAAGCCTTGTGCAGGAAGCCAGGGATAGCAATGTGGTCTGTTTTGAGATTGTGTTCAAAAGATAGTGGTGCCAGGGCTCTGAAAGTACCTTTTTAATGGGGGTATTTTGCACATTGCACCTGGGTGTGAGTCTCAAGATGACTAATTGGCTTAGTTCAAAAATTATTTTTGTGTTCCTGCCAATACCTGGATATCTCCATGATGAGTCAGTTGAAAGGTACATGCAACATAAATTCTTGTCTTTATGTACTAAATGTAGAGAAATATCCAGTCTAATTGTATAGATAAAAACAAATATGCATGAAAATCTACAAGATCATCCAATAAATGTTGGTTTCAAATCTGCTGTGTGATAGACATGGAGTTAGAGTCTCAAAATATAACAAAGTAGAACATAGAGCTAGTCTCTTCCCTCCTTATTTACAATTAGACTAGGAGACAGATAATTCAACAGTTAGGGTGAGTGACATTGCAGTAGTAAGTCCTGAAGAAGTATATAGGAATGTTACATTAGGCTGGTGTGTTAGAGGAAAGTGCTAGTAGAAAGGGAGGGTGGAAGGTAAAGATACCCGTGGTCAAGTATTTCCTTTGTTCTTTGGCTGTAAGAAATCTGGCAATAGAAAATAAGAGTGGAAACAAGCGTTCCATCTTTTCTTCTTTTGGATGTATACTGAATCATACTTTCCCGCCCTCTTTAAAGTTATGCCCGGTCATGTAACTTTGGCTAAAGCAAGTAAAAGTCAGGTGCTTCACTTTTCGGCTGGCAACCTTAAGATCTGCATGCAACTAACCACACCTTGACCTTGACTTTCCACAGGTGTGTTTATTCTCAAAGACACACACGTTACCTGCAAGCTGTCAGTCACTCTTGAAGGATCATGGAAAGCCAAGGCCCCAAGACAGACATCATCATGGTGCTATCCCATTGAAATCGTGGAGCTGTATTACTCCACAGCCCACACTTACTCACAGGCAGACTTCCCATTCATGTAACTCCTGACAAAAATGTTTATTATGACCTACTAAGCATTATTCCTTGGTATGAGGAATAAATCATAGAAAAACGAATGTTATATTCATGTAGAGCCTCTGTTTTAGTTATGGGGATGTTAGGTGATGCAGCTATAGAGAAGAAAACAAACAAAAGCATGGTAATATTTTAGACTGAGATAGCTTTTATCAAGATGACAGGACAGAAAGTACATTTTAATAGGGGGCATATTATTGCCTCTGGGAAGGTGACATTTTGTAGCTAAAATCTGAGGAATGAAGAAGGACCAATGAACTAAATTCAAGCAGGGTAAGTTCCTGAGAGAGGATAGCAAAAGCATAGAGACAACAATGCATGGCTAGGAGTAAGCATTGCAGCACAGAGGTTAAGCTGCTATTTGGGATGCCTTTATTCCATGTAAGCTCCTCCACTAACGTGCCTGTGAAGGTAGTAGATAATGGCCCAAGTCCTTGAGTTCTTGCCACTTACACGGGGCATAAGGATGGAGTTCCTGCCTCCTGGCCTATCCCTGCACACGTTTGGGGACATGAACCAGCTCTCTGTCTCAACATACTCTGCCTTTCAAATAAATAAATACATAAATATTTTTCAAAAGGAAAAAAAAAATCCAATGTGTGTCATGTGTAAGAAATGAAAGATGATGATGAGAGTGGCCAGAATCAAGTGTTTACAGAAAGATAACAGTGGGATTGCCTGAAATCAGAGATGCAACTGTGGTACTGTGGGCTGTTTTAGGAAAAACAGGCCATTGCTATGTCTTAAACAGGGGAGGGGCCCGGCACCATGGCCTAGTGGCTGATGTCCTCACCTCGAGTGCGCTGGGATCCCATATGGGCGCCGGTTTTAATCCCAGCAGCTCCACTTCCCATCCAGCTCCCTGCTTGTAGCCTTGGAAAGCAGTTGAGGACAGCCCAAGGCTTTGGAAGACCGCATGAGATACCCGAAAGAGGTTCCTGGTTCCTGGTTTCAGATTGGCACAGCACCGGCCGTTGCAGTCACTTGGGGAGTGAATCATCGGACGGAAAATCTTCCTCTCTGTCTCTCCTCCTCTCTGTATATGATGGCTTTGTAATAAAAAAAAAAATAACAAATCTTTTTAAAAAAAAGAAACGGGAGTTATGTGACATGGTTTATGCTTTTTGTTGAAGATTTGTTTGATTATTTCAAAGGCCTGATTAGAGAGCAGGGAAAGTCACAGAGAAATATTTCATCTACTGGGTCACTCCCCATATGGCTGCAATAACCCAAGCAGATGGAAGCCAGGAGCCAACGTGGGTGCCGGGACCCAAATAGTTGATCATCTTCCACTGCTTTCTGAAGCACATTAGCAGACAGTCGGATCAGAAGGGGAACATCTGGGATTGGATCCAGTGCCCATATGGGACACTGGTGTTGCAGGCAGCAGTTTTATCTACCATACCACAACACTAGCCCATACAGATCATTGTGCTCAGTGAAATAAGTCAATCCCCAAAGGACAAATACCATATAATAATAATGTAATAATAATATAAGGAAACCATCATGCAAATTGTAACTTTAATAAACCGTTCCTTTTTTTTTTTTTGCTGCACTTCATGTGTTTTGAGTTTTTGATCCAATTTTCATTTCTTTCAAATACTTTCTTTTCTCTTGTTGGATTCATCACTGGTTCCTGGATTACACAGTGGCATCACTTTACCCAAGAGACTTTTGTGGTTTCTTTTTGTCACCCATGCATTAGTTTTTCAGTGGCACATTTGTTTTCAACTGCGTGGTGCTGCAATTTTGCTGCTGCTGTTGTTTTTGTTATCCTAATTCATACTGGTTGTTGACCTTATTTTGTGGCTTCTCATTTATGGGAATATGTAGTGATGGAGTAACAGAGAATACCATATTCAGATGTGAGTATACAATGCAATCTACATCCCTGCTTCCAAATCAGAGATGGACTCCTGATGGAATTGTTAGAAATGTGTAGACAATGGGATGATGGACTGACATTGTACCAGCAAATAAAATTTTAACAATAAAAAACGAAAGTCTGTTATTAAAGGGCAAACATGAACACGGGAAGATATCTTAGTAACTTCCATGTAATAGAAGACCTGAGATTGGGTAATTTACAATGGCAAGAAATTTGTTTGGGTAACACAGTATTGGAGTCAAGATGCCTAAGAGTCTGGAACCATTGTCTGGTGAGTGCTTTCATGCTGTGTTACATCATGGAAGAAGTTGGAATGGACAAGAGAGAGAGAATGCACGAGGAAGCTGAACTCATTTTGATAGTAACGGTCCTGTCACGTAATAGTTGACCCATACCTGCGGTGCAACAGTGCTGGCAGGTGATACTTCAGACAAGGTGATGAGGTTGTGAGGTCTACTATCATAAAGCACCACCTGCCAGCACTGTTGCACTGGGGATTTAGTTTCCAAAGATGAATTTGGTGGTACACATTCAAACCAGAGCAGAAAGTCATTGAAGGGGCTACAGCAACATTCTAGGACACAAACTAGGATGGCAGAAGTAGAAATGGAGAGAATTGGAGATAGTCAAAATATATTTCATGGTTACAACATAAATGAACGATTTGCTTTTAGATTGAATGTGATTGAATATGAAGATGATGTCTGCATTTTTGGCCTGAGCTAAACAGATGATATCATTTCCTGAGTAGGGAGAAATGCAGTACAATCAAGAGAGTTACTGGGAGGTGAACTCAGAGTTCTGTTTAGATAAATTTAATGTTTGTATTAGACACCAAAATTAAGAGGTCAGAGTCTTGATGACCTGCTGATAGAACTAGGAGTTCTCGGTGACTGGACGACATGTAAATCTGTGAAAGTAGATGAGGTCTTGTGGAGATTGCATATAAATAGTAAGAAGGAGTCTGGACTGAATTCCTAGGCAATCTGAATAGAAATTATGGCAGAAAAGAGAATCAACGAATTATGAAAAAAGTAGAATAATGTGGAGTACTGCAGGCCAAGAGGACAAAGTGTTAAGAAACAGGGGTAAACATGTTAACTGTTGGGGGAGAAAATTTCAAGATGGATGTTTACATTGATGAGTGCACAGAGGAGATTGTTGGTAAACTGACAAGAGCAAATTAGTGGAGCCGGAAGTTGTGTTGAAAAAAACATTAAAGAAATGAAAGCAGAGTGGAAAAGCTATGTGTAGAGCAGTTATAAAAGCAAAAATAAAAGCAAACCAAAGGATGGACTGAATGATAGAAGGTGGGCAGGTAGTAGTTAACTTGGTCAGTGGAGAATTTTGGATTGGTTTTAAACCATGTTGGATGATGATAAAGGTAGTCTGGCAACAAAAAGTAGGAGGGAGTAGGGAGGAGGGAGGAGGAGACAAAGAACAGGAAGAGGAGAAATATGAAGGTGAAGATGGTAAAAGAAAGTGCTTGAGAGCCATGGGCAGAAAGGAAGGTGAATACCATTATTAAAGTATATATGTGACACTTAAGGATATATCTGGTAAAAAAAATTCATAGGATGGATTAGTTGAAGTCCTGAATTGTTTACAATTATTTCATTATTTTATTTACATATTTCATTTATTTCATTGCACTAAAGATGGAAGTAATGATAAATTTGTTCAGACAGAGGGAAGCCTGCTCATTGCAGGACTTAGTTCTACTGTTGATATTAAAAGATGTCCTTCCAGCCACTATTCAAAAGTGAGGTGGGATTGCAAAGACCCTAATATGGAAGGTGGAGATCTCAGGATCTAAGTGCTGTGGGAGCTCCTTATTTAGCCCATGGGAACTATGGTGTTTTCTAGTGTGGAGTAACTTGATGGAACAGTATTTGAAACAGCTGAAAAAGAAAGAAGCCGTTAAAAGGACTGGAGCATGAAGTGTCTTAAAGTAGAGAGGTTGGGTGGGAGGCTCTGGGGCCAGAATAGGCACAGGTGGTAACATTGGGATCACAGTGGTAGGATGGCAATGTGACAGATAACATCGAAGGCCATATATGGAAGCATTTGGGACAATTGATAACAAGAGAGTTAGGGTAAAATTACCAATATTTTCTTACTTTGAAAAGTTTACAAAAAATGGAGCTAAAATCTAAACTTATTTTGCTGCATATTTTTGAAACACATGCATTTTCATTCATGATATTCATTGTCTAAGAATGTTTTGAAGCATGCTCATATATATATTTCAGACCAGAAAGATGATGGTGCTTTTAGCAGAACCTTAGAAGTTGTGAACTACGCAGGCTAAGGTGGAGATAGGTGGTAAGCTTTGGGGATGATTTTCATATAACTATTCTTTGGTGCAGTGGCATGAGAAATTTGTAAAGGGAAAATGTGGAAAGAGGAGGGTACAGAAGAGGAAGAATGAGTGAGGAAGACATAGAAGGGTAACAGTAGAAAGCAGAAGAGTGTGGTCCTTGACATCAAACGATATGAACTCAGGAAAGTAGGATATGATTAAAGATCAAGAGGCCAGTGTTGTGTCACATTTGGCTAAGCTGTGGCTTGTGAGGCTAGCATCCTATATTGGGTATAGCATTGAGTCCTGGCTGCTCTGCTTCTGATCCAGCTTCTTGCTAACATGCCTGAGAAGGCAGAAGATGGCCCATGTGCTTGCTTGCGTCTGGTCAAACAGGTTAGAGATCCAGATGGAGTTCCTATCACGGGCCTCACTGAGCCCTGACTGTTAAGGCTATTTTGAGAGTCCATCAGTTGATCTCTCTTTCTCTCTCTCTCTCTCTCTCTCTCTCTCTCTCTCTCTCTCTGTTTCTCTCTCATGCACACACATACCTCAATGATTTACTTTTCAAATAAATGTATAAGCTTTAAAAATTGAAGATCATCGAAGCTGAATCTATAATTTGCAAAATGATTTAACTGTTTCATGTTACTTACCAGCTTTAGGTCCTTTCAATAGTTCTCTACTGCAGGGAGAGAGTATCTAATACTTTCTTGTTACAACTTGTTCAAGATCATGTCTGTTCAGGATCCTCAGGGCAGTGGTTCTCAAAGTGAGGTTGTAGGACAACAACCTGATGTGGGACTTTGTTGGAAATGCAAATTCTGAGACTTTATCCCCAGACTTGGGGTGGACACCAGTAATTTGTGTTCTAATAAGCCCTCTAGGTGACCCTACTGAACACTGAATTTGAGGACCACCAACTACCAGAAAACAAGCATAGGGCAGAAGGAAACTAGACACTACAGAGTTAATGAGTGAATAGGAAGTAAGAAATGAATGATCTCTTTTCTGAGTTAATTCTGACCTAATTTCCTGGGGTTGTGGTTAGAGGATACATATTTAGAACCTCAAAATTCTGCTTAATTTGTAATATCTTGACTCTGTTTGTCCCATATATTATTTTGTTAGTGTATTTGTTAAATGTTGCTCTATTTGTAGTGGTATAAGCTCTTTAATTAGCAGATTTTATTAGGGGAAGAAAGGACCTCATCTTTTAAAAGCATTCTTATATCCCTTAAAATGGTGATCAGCGCTCCATAACTTTCATAAATAAAGACTCATTAACTTACTGATGTATCCAGAAATTGTAATGTCCAGGCATAGTCCTGCCAGAGCTATTTAGGAGAAACATGAAAGAAGATTGACAGAACTGCCTGAAGCAATAAAGGCTGAACCAAGCTTGGGAGCTGGTTACGGGCGTATTTTGTGGTCCTAAGACTCTTCGGGAAGCATGGAAAAGTAGAACTGACAGAGATGGCTGATGAGAGAGGAGAACTAATTCGGCACAGTTTAGCAAATTAACATGGTGCCAATTCAAGGAGTAGAATGTGAACAAATGTCTTTCCTTTCAACATTTTGTGGTGACTATTGAAGAGGACAAATATGTTAAACACTAATGTTTTCCATTGTTGCCGTTTATCAACAAGACTTTGCTTGCTCCACTGTCAACACAGGAAATCAAATTTTTGATGTAGGTTATCAACCACAGATCTATTCAAACCTAAGCCCTTAGCCCTCTCCTCCCCTCCTTGTCATCAATCTGATTTTTGTTTTAGCATTCTGGGCTCCAGTCTGCTACTGTGAAGCCTTCTACTTCCTTTAGCATCTAAGATATAGGCTTCTTATCCAAAGGACATCATTCTCCATCACTTAGGCTGTATCAATGTGTGTGTGTTGGTAGGGGATTGGCAGTGAGTTAATGGAAGGAAGGCACAGCATCTACAGGTACCACTTCTGTGCATCCGTTGTTTTCTTACTATTTTGTCAGATGTATCTCATCTGGTCAGACTCAGGTCATGATAGGAACCACTATATTTCCTAGTCCTCAAATAACTTCTGCCTGAGAGAATTTTTGACTAACTTTATGGGGAAAAAAAAATCTTCCAACACACACACACACACACACACACACACACACACACACACACACACACACACTCACACACACTCTGCTTTTGGCAGTCTTCAATAGGACAGATGGAAATGTGCCTGGCAGGGTTTGATGTTCTAGGATGAAGTTTTCATCATCTTTTGTCTAGTCACAGAAGGTACTTTGGAGTAAGAAAAGTAAAACTGAGTTTCATGTGGGCTCATTTGGCTGGATATCTGCTAGTCGGACATGAAATCTTCTGGCATAAGTGTCTCAAGTTTTCTGTAGTAAATGGGGATTTCAGTGAGCATTTGATGAAGAAAACAGGAGACCTCAACAATTGCAGCAATTACGAGAAAACATTTTAAAAAGGAAATGAAATCTATACAAGTCTCTATAAGTATCTGTGCATGCAGATGAAAGCTTGCCTACAGTCCTGATTTGTGGGTGACAACTTAAGGAGAGATCTGAATCTGATTGTCTGAGGAATGAGTGCCCCTAGATTTACTGTGTTCAGAGACGGCACAAAGGTATTCTGCAGCTTGTATTTTTGATGAGTTGTTAATTAATTAAACACATGCAGCCTTCCTGTGAAGTGAGTCAGTGTTCCTCATTTCACATATGAGGAAACAAGGGCAGAAAGGATAAATGACTTGCCACTTTTGCCAGCCAGCAGCATCACCCCAGCTGCATCGCTGACATCTCCAGTGAGATTTCAAGCCATGACTTTCATTTCAGATTTAGTCTGGGTTCATGCAAGGTCATGGAGGTGAACTTTCCAGGCCTCTCAAGTCACTCACCTGGTCCAGCCCATGAGGCAGATAATGGCCAAGAAGTATCTATCTACTTGGACACAGTAGCAAATTTAAGAGCTTCTCATAGTAACTTAAATTAACACTGTCTTGCTTCCTTACTATAAACTTTCCATCTCTGGATGCCACTTACTTGCTAAACAGAACAAAGAGTAGGTTTGCTGGAAAAATTAATTAATTCAGTAATTAGTGGTAAAGGAACTTGAAAGCTGATCAGACCAGTGGTGCAGTATGATTTGTAAGCCAGCAGAATGGAAAAATTCCAAGGAATCAGTTTCATGTTTATTTTGGGGGTACTGTAATAATTGAAAAGAAGGGAAGGGAACAGGGAGAGCAAACACCATGGATTCAATTTTTGTCTTGATCTTTCTGTGTGGAATAGCCTCTACACGTGGTGGAGCACTCCAAATTGGTTGATGAAAGAGGAAGGTGAGCAGGTTTTATGGAAGTGCTATCTGTGCTTTGGGAGGCTAGATGAATCCACAGAACTTGGAAAAAGGGATTTGAATCAGTAACAGTGTGTAGAAGATGCAGAAGCCACAGATGTTTAGATGCAGCGATGGTTAATTTTAAGTTTTCACCTGACTAGGCCACAAGGTGCCTTGATATTTCAATATATGGGATTCTGAGTGTGTAGGGGAGGGGATTTCTGCACGAAACAGACAATCGAGAGAAACTGACAAAGGAGAGAAGGGGTAAAGTAGTTTGCCTTTCCTCATGTGAGTGGCCTCATCTCGTCTGTTGAGGAAAAGGGACATGCCACCCATTAGACAACTTGAGATGGAACAATTTCCTGCCTTTGGCCTCAAATGGAAACATTTGTTTCTTCTCAGTCTTGAGCCTGTCAGCTTTATGAATGGTGTTTATACATTGGCCCTTAGGTTCTTCAGTTTTCTAGCTGCCAAATGAAGCCCTTGAGACTTCACATGAACTAATTCTTTATAAGCTCTTCCGTCCTTCCAGGATCTTCACTTGGTAAGACACTGGGATCGATATCAAGAAGTCATAGTAAATAAGAAGAGAGAGAGAGAGAAAGAGAAAGAGAGGTAATACACACTCATAAATATCTCCTATTAATGTTCTTTATCAAGAGAACCCTAACAAAGATGGGCACAGGGCATTAGGAAACATTTAAGAACTTGAAAGAGAATATAGACATTGTCATCTCAGGGCAGTGGTGGTGGGTGCCAGTAAAGGAAGTCAATTAGAGTACAGTGTTATGTTAGAGAAAAACCTTGAAGATTGGACAACTTAAGCAGTGTGCAGTGGAGAATTCCAATGTGTGATCAACTGTACAACTGTAAGTATAGTGTTCATCACCATTACTGTTACCCACAGGAAAGGGAACTAATTAATTAGAGGAAAGGAGAATCTTTATGGTATTGGGAAATTTTGAATTTCGATGAAGAAGTTACCAGAATGTTTCAGAATGAGTCAGAAGGAGCTCAGTGTTTAGGGGTACATGGTTTGTGATCTTATGATTCATGGGGAAATTTCATGTGCTAAAAATGTCATCGAGTAAGTGGATTTTCTTGGCTTTTGTTTTTAAAGTCCAAATTTGTCTTATTTGCAGCAAAGTTCTAATATGAATTCAGGGGAACTACTTTTTGTTTTCTGGAGAGATAGAGGGAGAGCAAGTGGGGAGGGAGGGAGAGAGGAACACAGAGAGAAAGAGGGGAGAAAAGAAGAAACCCTGCTTATTGGTTCACTCCCCCAATTCTTGTGTCAGCTGGGGCTGGATGGATCTGCACCCAGGAGCTAGGAATTTCAGCTGAGTCTCCCACATGAATAGCAGGAAACAAACCATGTGGGTCATCAGCTGCTGCTTGCCAGGTTCTGACTTGGTAGGAAGCTGGAATTGGGAGTCAGAGCCAGGAATTGAGCCCTAGGGCCCCTGACATGGAACATAAGCATCTTAACTTCTGAGCTGGTGTCTTAATCACTTAGCCAAATACTCAACCCTCACTAATGTTTCATTGATCTGTTTTTAAAAGAGTTTTGAACAGTGTCTGTTATTTTTTCTGTTTTAATTTTTGTTTATTTGAAGAGTGGGGAGACAGAGATATGGAGAGACAAAGAGAGATCTTTCATCCACTAGTTCACTCCCTAAATGCCTGTAGCAGCCAGGCCTGGGGCAGGCCAGAGCCAGGAGCACAGGTTCCAGTCAGCATCTCCCAATGAGTTTGAGCAGGAATTGGAGGATTTAAGTCACTACCTGCTGCTTTCCAGGGTGTTTATCAGCAGGAAGCTGGATCTGGACCCCCAGACATTCCATATGGGCTGTGAGTATCTTTACTGCTGTGTCCAAAACCTAACCTCCTTTTGGGAATATTTAAAGACACAAAACTCAAATAATGTTACAGATGAATTCTAACAGTTTGCATGACCTTTCTTAAGTGGCCTCTGAGGACAAAAAATCAGCATGTGCAGAACCTGAGAAACAGCAGCTGTCCAGTTTTGATGTGCATTCAGTTAGGAATAGGTGAAAATAGATTCATAATCTGAAATTCTACTTTGAGGTTGCATCCAAATATAGAAACTTAGTTAAATGGAAAGAGAATCAAGTAATAACTAATAATTATTTAGCGCCTAATAGTAACTATCCCTACTTTGTGTTCTTTACATATTTCAGTTTGCTTAATTATCACATTCTTCAAAGGTTGTTCTTATTTTCATCAATTTTGAAAATGAGGGAACTGAGAGAGGGAGAAAGGTGAAATTATTTCTCCAGGCTTCCATACTAGAAAGGAATAGGGTCCAGGATTGGAATACAGAACATCTGGCCCCAGAGTCATGATAAAAAATTGTATCACTGTATAATAAAAACCACTCTTATGAAGAGAGAGTGTATACTGATATTTGAAAGTGAAAACACTTCTGACGTAGTCATGTTTCTGCAAGGTAATTTTCTTTTATGGTCCTCTACTTAATTAGCCAACAAAATACACTCCTTGTCAGGCCTGGAAGTACTGATGGACTTTGCAGTTCCTTTAGGAGGCATATACACTTGCTTTTCTCGTATGGGTCATCTTCAGGGGGTTTAACTGCTGCTCACCACTTGGTATCTCTTTGGTGAATCTACTTTAATAGAGTTGGAGACCAAAGAACATGGCTGACATTGGAATAGAGAGATCTAAAGAAACTTTGCAAGTTGATATGACCCTTTGGAAGCTTTGTGGAGCTTAAACTTTAGACTCACATGAGATAATTTTATAATAGTTTTAGCTGATTGTTATTCAAGGTCCTAAATCATTTTTGTCATATTCCTGGCTCTGCACTGAAAGCATATCTTTGCATATGAAGTTCATAGATCCTTTGAACTGCAAACTTCTTTCAGATGAAGATATTATACCTTGTGTATGTATTTTTCCTATCTAATCTATAAAGATACTTCAAAAAGTTTATGAAAGTAGAATTAAAAGATAAGTTCATATGATGCAAGACTGTTAAAATCTATTCAAGTGTCTTTTTATAATACACATTTCCACAAACTTTTTAAAAAGACCCCTCTTAGGTATAGAGTTTAAATTGTGGGCTCTAAAATAAACTTATATTTTAATTCATTCTTTTCTGCAAACTTTTTGAAGTGCCCTTTATGTATTTACCTAACCTCTTCCTAGCAAATTGCTCCTCACTTAATAATGTGTCATGTACTTCTCTCGGATTGACTCATTCTGTTAATAGTCACATGACAATTTGCACCTCTCTCCAACCTTTTCACCTCTTGTGAACACATAGGTTGTTTAAAGTTTTTGCTATTACTAACACAACTGCAATAAACATCCTTGTTATGGATGCCCTTATGTACTCTAATTTTTACAGGATTGATTCCCAGAAGTAAAATTGCTGAGTAAAAGGATACGTGCTTTTAAAATTTTAATATATCATGTCAGATTCCTCTCCAAAAGGCTGGATCAAAGACTCGCCCACTGACAATGTAAGAAAGTGCCTGTTGGTCTGCCTCCTCACCCGCACTGAAGGTTGTCGCTTGTAAATTTATTCCAGTTTCTTACAGAATGAACCTTGTTATTCTCATATTTAATCTAGGTCTCTATCTTTTTTGAACAGAGATTTGGAACAAAATTTTTTTTCTGACATGATTGTCTTTAGGAGATTTTATTCACATTCTAATAGGCTTGGACTCTGTTAAGAAGAATTTTTGGCCTCAGCTGCTGCTTTGTGTACACATAACATATCAATAAATAATAACCATGATGGTTGAACATTAGAGTTGACAGTGTAGTAAGTTATGAACAAATCTCCTCATTAGCAGCACTATTATTTTGGTGTTTACAGCAATCTAGTATTCACAGCTTAGTTGCAACAAGAGCCATTATGTTTGTAAGACATTTTTAGCTCATTTACTCTGAACCCACTTAGCATACAAGAGCACTTGGCCCATACCATATGGTGTAATGTCAGGACAAGATGCAAATTGAAGTGAAGAGGAATAAGACCTCTTTGACACGAGAGCATATTATCATGTGCTTGGAAGCTCATGACTTTAGAACTGAGTTAACAATTGTTTCTGAATAGATTCAGATTTTCATTTCCATCTGAGTGACCCACATATTTTCCTGTTGAATTGAAAGGGCTCTGTTCTAATATATTCATGTATGTATGCCTGTGTTGGCTGATTAGTCAAGAGTTGAAATTGTGACATTATATCACTGTGCTTAATTTTCCTTCAAAAAGAAATTCCTGTCAATATTTTACAGGCTTCACTTGGGAGGTTAATTCATTTACGAGCTGGATTGTGCATCTTTAAGCTTGTATGGCGTCTATTTCCTCTTTTCTGGCAATGATGACTTGATTTTACTTTGGAAAAGTATTCATACCCAGCTATGTTAGTCTGTGATGTTTAGGTGAAGCTTCCTGTAGCACCCCTCTTCACCCCTGTTTTCATATGATACCATATATCATGTTTCATTGGAACATAAGGGACAGCAATACTCACGGGATGCTGATTAGAACAGTAGGAAAGACAGGATGCCCTTCCCCAATTCTCGCTAACTTCAAGCTGAGGGGAGTCCAAGTGCAAGGTCTTCAGGAACATGGAGTATGGTGAGAATCATGCCAATCAGTGTGTAGAGCCAAGAAGGGGAGGAAAACTGAATTCAAGAAAGTGATATCTAGTTTCCTTAGATTTTACTATTTTGTGAGCCAGTAATCCCCACCCTCTGCTCTATTCCTTCCTTTCTTTTCCTTCCTTCTTTTTTCTGTCTCTCTCTCTCTTTACTTTACCAATTCTGAATTGAGCTGCTTTTGCTTGCAATTGAATCATGATCGATTTAAGTTTTACAATGTTTTGCTTTTTCTATTGCATTATTGCTTGTGTGACTTTTCAGTGCCTTAATAGTTTCAGTAAAGAAACTGAAGTTATTTAAAGACAATTTCTAATGCAAAGTATTGATTGGGTTTAACAAAAAATCATAGGAGCCAAGGAATGGGGTTTTCTTTGGCAGTTCTACAAATACAAATACAAAATGTTACTTTCTCTTGCTTTTTCAGTGAGTTTATTTAGCACATTTTTAGGTCAAATCTTGGCATCAGAATTTCTTTTCTCTTTGGTCAGAGTTAACAACTTTATGGGATTTTTAGAAATCTTTAGTTCTTTAGATAATAGCATATGGAAGCTTATTATCTCGGTGCATTAAATATTGCTCTGGGGCCCAAGATTATGGCAAAAGCTACCAAGAGCACTCGCTGAAGCCAGGTTCCTTCCTGGAGGAACAGTTTGTGTGAATCATGAGTAATTCTTCAGCTTGCCCTTTAATGTGTCCTGTTGCAGGCATCTAAAATAAACTCTGGAAATTAATTTTCAGTTCTTTGAACTGAGATAGAACATGTGCTAAATAAGTCTTTTAGGAGAGTCAATAAGGATGTTGATTTGCTACAGTAATAAAGTGCAAGGCATGAAGCAGGAATGAAGCACATATTCCCCTAAACAGAAGTGGTGGAGGGCAGGTCATTCTCTGCCTACAGTTTAATCTGAAAAATCTCTTTGTCATCAAAATGAATCTAAAGTAAGTAGACATTCTCCAGTGACCTCAGGGTGACTAAACCTGGAACAGAACCAGGAAATTCCCCTGCCTCAAGGAGCAGCAGCACTGTGAGACCAGGCACATGGGAAAAGGCAATTGTCTTGGATTGAGGCACTGTGAAGCACGCTGGAGGAAGTAAGCATTCTTAGACATGTTACCTGAGAAGCTCTGTATGTGAATCATATGCTGCACAACGGCAAAAGCAGATGAAGTTGTCTCAGCTTTGTACTTTGAACATTTACACGGGGAAATGATATTTCTAAGCATAGAACTCAGGCATGGAGGGAGAGTGTGGAGTGCACAGCGTGATGGGCCATCCTAGACAGGAACTTGAGAGCAGGATCATTGCCCTCAGCCACACCTGGCTGAGTCTGTTCCAGTCCTTTAATGGGTAGTGTTGAGGTGAAAGGAAAATATTTGCCAAGTGAGTACTGCTGGCCACATAGTATGTTAAGTAGTCTAAGATCAGATGAAGTTTGTACTTCCTTCATCATGGCTTTTGCTTACATTAAATGCACAGAAAACTGCTCTGAGTTCTTAATGCATTGGAAGAAATGCATCATTGCAGTTAATCATCAGTGGCCTCCATGAAATCTTCAACTGAGTGGATTGTATGAGGTCAAAAGAGCAGATATTCTAGCTCCCAGGGTGAATAGACAAAAGGAGCAAAACCTGACATAGAATGATGTTCTTGTTGGGATTTTCATGTGATTGTTTTATATGGGACATTTTCCCAAGCGGCCTATTAAATGGTGGTCCTACTTTTTAGGTTCTATGTTGTAACTCCAAAGCCCTAGATCTTGGAATGTACTATGCCAACCCTGTGGTTATATATAGATATAGTAAATAGTTAATGTTATTGGTGCAGCAGCATTTCCCTAATGGTAACTCAGCATCTCCTCTATTCATGTGGATTCTACATTTCAGGTGTTTTTGTTTATTTCAAAGGGTGGGGGGTGGGGAGAGAGAGAGAGAGACAGATACTGACTTTAATAAGAGATAAGGATGCTCTAAGAAGTTTCCCAGCTAGTTGCCAAAATTCCCACCCTTGTCTGGGCCTCTTTTTGATAACATAATAACTATCTAGGGAGCCTGAGAGCCAGTGTGTTTGTGCATGTCAGGAGCTGCAACAAGGACGGGTAGGGCTGTACTCTGCCAAGAACTTCAGATTCATCTGACTTTTCACAAATTCCTTAGCAGCTGTCATCTCAGTCTCTTCATTTGGAAAAATGGAGATGAGAATAGTATCTTCTACATAATATTTTTATGAGTAAGAAATGAATTAATGTGTGTAACATTCACAAACTCATACTTGTTTCATATTGTAAATACTAAATAAATGTTAGTGGTAGTAATGAGAATGAAAAGAGTTTCTCATCAAGGTGGCTGAGCAAGCTTCACTCAGCCCATTCAAGTAGGAAATGAAGCTGTAAGCTGACACAACCATACCAGGGTGGCAAAGGTCTAGAAATTCAGTGATGAAGATGATTTGCTTCTTCCAATGGCCTATGTACTAGGTCTTGTTCATGTTAACTTGTTCACACTGCAGATTTGTAATGTTATTTTTTAAAGAAAGTAATACAACAATGTGAAGGGCACCAATAAACCAACACTTTTCATGTGGAAAGACCTATAAAATGTCTATCATTCAGCATGTTTGTGGTCATACCATTGACCGGAAAACGTCACTATTACCTCGGAAAGTATGGTAGAAATTTGGCATCTTGCCACAACAACATCTCTTGCTTCTTATAATTTGGGCTTTTACATAGCTCAAGAGATAATATGGTTTGAGATTTTTAAAGAGGCCAAACTAAGCATGTGCTTACATGTTCAACTCATGCTTTACAGATAATGATTAGGACATCTTTTAATTCCATTCCTACATAGATGTTGCTATTTGTTTCCATGACAATGGTTCTGGGAATGGCACTGAGCACATCCAGTCATTACAAGTGAAGAATTAGATAGTAATTGATGTGTGTTATGAAACTCACATCTGGGCCTTCCACCAACTGAGATTCACTTTGATTTGATCTGGCAAAAAGAATATCAAAGTGTTTGGTTTTTAAATTACATGATTTATAGAAAACTGCCTCTGAAGATGACTATCAGCTGGTAGCAGGTTGAATTCCCAGAAAAAGTATGCTTTTATTGTGCTGATTTTTCCAAAGGGCAAACTTGCCAAACTATTCCTCTTTAACATAACCCTCCCCAGGATTATTTCTTCCTGTTGTTAGATGCACTGATAAGAAATGTGACTACTGACGCAAAGACTGTAGTTCACTGGGCTGTACATTTATTGTGGATTATTGGATAATAAATTATTTATAAAAACCATAGAAATGAAATACTTTGATGAATTTAGCAATTAAGAAATCTTCAGAAACTTTCACAGGAAAGAAGACATTTTCATTCAATTTAAAATAGAGCTAGCCCTACAGAAATTGTCATGACCTTCAATTCTATTTTTCTGGATTCTCCATTCTCTTTCTGTCATTTTTTTTATTGAATAACCTAAAGACACTGAATGTCCTCTTCCTCTCTATCATTCTTTCCCAGAAATCTTGTCAAAATCTGATTTTGGTTTTTTACTCTCAGTGTTCGATTTCCTGCAGAATGATGAGGTTTCTGTTCATATTTTAACTTTTCTGGGTATTTGCACCATAGACATATATATATGTATATATACACACATATTTATATATACATAACCTATACACAAATAATCTATATTTATATTTAATATATCATATATAACATATTCATATATTACTATATAATATATAGCATATTAAATATATATAATATATTTCTATAAGAATATATATTTGGTTGGGAAATAAAAGGCTTTTCTAGAGCAGAGAAATCTTTCACCTACTTGGAGTGTGTGACGAAGATGTTAAGTATAAACTATCAAGATTGTAACACGTAGCTTATAGACAGCAGACTCAAATCTGCATTAGTTATTAGCAAAAACTATAAAAACATACAGTGGGATCCAAGAGTGATCCTGACAGCCTCTTAACAGGAGGTCATATTCACTGAGCAGCAGGGGATCCCAGAGTGGAGCAGGAGGACAGGAGGAGGCTTGTATCCCAACCCCGGAGACTCCTGGATCCTCACCAAGGACTATCAGTATGGGCACAAAGGACTATATCCAACTGCCAAGGAGAACACTGGGAATTGGAGTGTCCTCATAGGCCAAGAACTCTGAGGATATCCATTCCATATCCGGACCTCCTACATAGGACGGAAGAAGCCCAGAACCCCCCTCACAGGGTCTGATGACATTGGAACAACAACCAGGAGCCCCAAGCAGTCATCAGAAAGAGATGAACAGTCAACTTCCTTCAAGACTCAGGAGAGGAGCCTTCTCTGGTCCTTACTTAGCTCCAACTTTGGCTCCCCACCCTCTCTTGCAATGATCATCAGGGTCGCTCCCAAAATTAGATCAGATAGACAGAGAGAGAGACCAGTAAGGAAAGCTTAGAACAGACAGGAAAACGTCAGCTTGGACTCCCACATACCTTATGAGGTAGGACACAAAGGTCAGTTACTCCTCACTAAGGTATTGCAGCTTTCTCTGCACACCCCTCCTACAACTATTCTGCTCCTCAATCGTTAACATATGGCTTGTTAGAGTTATAAGCCTGCTTGGACTATCCTAAAATTCACGAAGTTCAGTAAAACTCATGCTTGAACAATATAAGCTGCTAAATATAAATATGAATAAAAGAAGACACGAGGCAGTTGAATAGTACCCTATAACCATTTTAAGGTTTATAGCAGTTGGTTATGTATAAACTAAAATTGAGATGTCAATGAAGAAATTACAGGATGTGGTTAAGAACTTGATTTTCTAACACATTGGTCACTCAGTACCATGTCAATTGACTTCATGATGTTTTAGATTTCCATGTTTCTTCCTGTTGTTGAAGTTGTGATGTGGCTTTTCATTGGAGGAGATGATATTCTGCCAGCTCTGCTTTCAGATCAAAGATGGTCTCCCAATGAGACTGTTGAATTTATCTGGACAATAAGATGCTGGATTCCCTGCATGGTCCATGCCTGCAATGATGGAATGATGACTGGTTATGAGCTGTACTGCTGTAACAATAATATGAAGGAAATTAATATGGGTAGATGGGTTGGGGGAATTCCAGAGCCTATGGAACTGTGTCATAAAATGAAATAATTTTTAAAAACTTTATTCAAAAGGTGAGAGGGAGCAAGAGAGTGAAAATACAGAGGAGAGTGAGAGTGAGAGAGAGTGAGAGCGAGCGAGCGAGAGCTGAAACAAACGAAGAATTCAATCAGGGTATAGCATGTACTGGAGGGCACCCATGGGTGGCAGATGCTCATCTGGCTAAGCTGTCATGTGGGCTCCCATTAGGGAGCTGGGATCAACAGAGCCCAGATACTGCGGGGTGGGGTGCTGGGGTCCCATGTGGTGTCTGAGCTGTTGGGTCAAAAGCCACTCCTGTTTACACAAAGGTTAAACCATAGAGTATTAGTGCTGTTGGTTTCAAAATTATAACATTTTGGAGGCTTCCATAGTTCTTGTGATTGTCTGCATGAAAGCATTTGTTTACTGAAAAAGTTTCATAAGAAGAGTTTTAAAAAACCATCTTTTCAGAATCACAGCTTTTTGTATACAGCAAGGACCTATATGTTTTTGTGAAGTAAGATATTTTGTGTGTCTTTAAATTAAAAAAAAAAGTGAACAAAAAAGGCTTTTCTTCCAATAGGAGGGAGTTCATGCATCTCCAAGCAGACCAGGAGCCTTTCTGGGACTGAGTAAAACTATCATCAGCTAACATTCTAGATCTTATAACACTTGGGAGGTGATGTTGATCTAACTACCCTGGAGGGATCTGAATGAGAATCTTGAGGAATATTCTTCTACTCAGTATGGCTATTTGTGCCAGGACAAAAAAGGCATGCTTTGTGTCTTCCACCAAATATAGGCCTTCTATATTTGTCCCTGTGGTAGTACCTCTCAAATTTAAAGTGCTTTGGGGTCCGCTGGCTGCTTGTTAAGCTGCTGATTCTGATTCATGAGATTTTGAGCAAGGTGTGATATTTGACAGCCTGCTTTGTTACATTAATGCTCCTGGTCCATAGTCCATACCATTTGAGCAGCAGATCTAGAAATTTCTGTTCTTCCAAATCTTCTTGTCTTTTCTCTCCCTTCTCCCCCATGTGTTTTTATTAACTTTTTTACTTCAGTGGCAGGAAGATAAAGATAGACCTTCTGTCTTCTTGTTTATTCCTCATAATATTTGACTTTGTAAATGAGATGTACATTGATTAGTATTGGTCTCCTGAGGAGTAAACCACTCGCCACCTAATGGTGTAGTATTTTCTGGTCTGTAAAGGTAACTAAGTAGTATAGTATCCATTAAGTTCTAAATAGCCCAGAATTTTCATGATCTCTGCAAAGAATCATCAATTGTTCTCAAACAAGGTTTGAAAATATCAACCACCAAGTTAGTCACTTGCTTACTTCACTATGTATTTAGAGATTTTCGTATGACTTTCAGTATTCATAACCAGATATACCACCTCATTTATAGGCAAATGTACAAAGGTTTAAAGGATGGAAGCTTACTGGTCAGTGCTCCGTGGGTGGTAGAAAGAAAGCTGGCACCAGAAAGATGATGTATCTCCAAATTGCAGCACTGGCACAGAACGTAGTAGCTTTCAGATCTCTTCATTTTGCAGTATTTCCCTGACATACAGTCCTTTAACAGATAGAACTGAGTAGAATTTAAAACACAAGGTCTTTAAATCTTTTAGGGAAAAGAGTATGCAAGTGTGGTAATTCAGATCTGCTTTTTCTCTGCAAACGCATAGGTCGGTGTGACCTGACAGAATGGCCTTCTAGGGTTAGAGTATTTGAGTTAAACATCTGCACTTGGCTTGGGGAGAATTTGCTAATAAATAAATATCAACACAACCAACTAGCATCTTTCCAATAAACCAATCTCTCTCTTTTTTAAGATTTATTTTTATTATTTTTTTTATTGGAAAGGCGGATATACAGAGAGGAGAGACAGAGAGGAAGATCTTCCGTCCGATGATTCACTCCTTAAGTGAGTGCAATGGCTGATGCTATGCCAATCCGAAGCCAGGAGTCTCTTCAGGGTCTCCCACGCGGGTGCAGGGTCCCAAAGCTTTGGGCTGTCCTGGACTGCTTTCCCAGACCACAGGCAGGGAGCTGGAAGGGAAGTGGGGCTGCCTGGATAGAACCGGCGCCCATATGGGATCCTGGGCGTGCAAGGTGAGGTCCTTAACCACTTGCGCCACCGCGCTGGGCCCACCAATCTCTTCTTTAAAAAAGATAATTGAGGACTATGTTGTATAGCTAGTGTATTCCAGTAAAAACAGAATCAAAACCATGAAAACTAGTAACCATTTCTTCAGGCTAGCATTTTACATGAGCACTGGTTCAAGTCTTTCCGCTTCAGATCCAGTTCCCTGGTTAAACATGTGGAAAAGCAGTGGAAGACATCTTAAGTGCTTGGGCCCCTGCCATCCACATGGGAGAGCAGGATGAAGTTTCTGGCCAGGCCTGGCCATTACTGCCGCTGGGGAGTGAACCAACAGATGGAAGATCTTCAACTCTCTTTCTCTGTATTCTACTCAAATAAATCATTTTAAAAAAAATTCTTTTAGAAAAAAACAGCTGGTGCTACAAAATGCACCTCTGAAAGAGAAAATGAATGAAGTAACTTCTAAACAAGAGTGCCAGATTTGTGTCATTACTTTGAAAACCAAGAATGTTTGTTTACATTAAAAAAAAAATTGAGGAGTGCTGTGTCCAATAAGCTCTGTGGGTGGCAGGTTTGTGGAATGGATGCCTTAGTGAAACTCTAGCAGCCTCATTCCCAGGCTTCTTAGCCCCTGGGCTGTCAACCTGCACTTGCAAATCACATGGGTTAGGTAAGAAGAAAACAAAACCATTAGAGCAATGTCTTCTTAAGATTGGTTTTTGTTTACTTTGTAATTCTAACCTCCAGTTTCACTGCTCCTGCATCCTTCAACAGAGGAACTGGAATTTGTCCTTATTTGGAGTCTGCGTGCACACAACAAAGAAAACTAAGATAGTAAGCATTTCCTCTATTGCTGGAGGAATTTATTTATTTTAAATCTGCAGATTCCTGTTTCTATCACTGATCATTTGGGGGTCGTAATTCCTTCTGAAAGACACAATTTTTAGATTTTGCTAATTGAAGTATTCAGTGTAAAAACAGATTCCTTCAAATGCAGCAAATTATTGGTTCATTTACTAAACCATGTTTGTTTCATGTATCTGCATTTGCCAAACACTGAGAATATATATTTTAATTTTATTGCAGAACCACCACTTTCAAGGCATACCATGAAATTATAATTTATGTTTCTGAGATTTTTGTAGTTTTAGAATGATCGTTTCAATTTAGCCCTGAGCATCTTATATCATTATGTTAGGAACATTTCCAGTTTAAACATACATCATTATTTTTTATGGATTTCGCTTGGGGTACATAAGTGAAACGTAACAGTCATTGAAAGACTCGTATTTCGTTTACCAAACACCAATCCATGTCCTCAGTTTCCCTTATTCTGCACGTGACTGCATGACTTACCTCCTGAAATGCCTTTTGCAAAAGGTGGTGGGTTGGGGGTGATGGCAGTCTGGCAAATGGCACTAATATGTGTCATGCAAATACTCTGTATTACTAGAGTTACTTCTGAAAAACTTACTTCTAACTGGGTTCTTCTTCCACTCCCAGCCCCTTCCTATATGGAGCCCTACTCTTCAGAATTTCCAAACAGCCTTGATCTTGAGATCATTTCATTTTGGGAGATGACAGTTTCAGCTTTTGAAGTTATTTTACCTTCACTGAGAAAAAAGTTACTCAAAACTCGACTTCTAATTAGAGTCCTCATTTCTCTCCCAAATAGAACAGATCAAAGAAGCCAAGGTGGAGATTCTGCATACCAGAGCCTCCTGGGTTTTCAGTAGAAACCCCCAGTATCGTGGCTGTAAATTAAGATATGAAAAAATATTTTGTGTTAGGTTTTGTCTCGAACCTTACACAGCAAGTTTTGGCTCCCCAATATTTAGATGGAGTTTTAATATCTTTGCATGCTCAGACTTGGGGGTCTGCCGAGCTCAGTACAGACAAAACACCCCCTCTTTTCTGTACATAGAACGATGTGTAAAGAAGGTCTTGACTCCAGCAGAGGCAGATTTTATGCTGTTTGAAACTGGAATTAGAGCAATTATCAACAGAGTAGCAGAGATTGAATTTAGCAAATAGGCGGGGCTGAGAAGTTTAGTGATGTATTCACTGCTGATGAAAACCAAAGGATTAAGGGAGCAAGCAAGCCTTTGCAGAGTTGTATACATTGTGTACTGAGTTTTCATAAGGTGCAGTAAGGAGAAGTGTAACCTCCCTGGCAGAAGCTGAAAAATCAAGATGCGACGACGTGGAGTACTATGGCTTGTTTTTAGGTGACTTTGCCTGAGGCCATCAAATAAAAAATGGCACATGCCATTATCCCTACAAAGACAGGATTTTAAGCATCTTTGTTGAAAATGATGTCCTCTTTAGATTTATGCAGCCGCCCTTTTGCTTTATCTCACGCTTATGAAGGATGCCTGTGACAGGAGTGCCCATGGGACCATCCATGCCTTAACGTGCAGTGTGGCTTATGCAGAATCCATGGCTTGTTTGTTTTTGATATTGGACACTTTTCAAGCGTTGAATTAATTTTGGTGTTAAGACCCCTCCTCCCAGAGAAAGAAGAGAAAGGAAAGGAAAGGGAAGGGAGAAGGGAGAGAAAGAGAGAGAGAGAAAGAGAAAGAGAGAGAGAGAGAAAGAAAGCAAAAGAAAGGAAACCAGCAAAATAGTTCTTTTGAGACATCAGTTAAGGGCCAAAGTAAAAAAAAAAGGCAAAATTACTTAGTTCTCCAGGAATGACTTTGGTCCTTCGCTGGGTGACACTTTATTGTCTCCGTCAGGACCCCGAGTCCCCACTCACTCTCTGTGATACTCATTCCTCTGAGAAGAGAGACAGTTTTTCACAGAGGCAAAGCGGAAGCAGCTTCAGGGATAGCTAGGGCTCGTCTGCTCTGGGTACTTAGAGGTGGGCAGGGCACGATGAAAAGATCAAATTCAGCTGAGATGAATGAGGCACATCATCTCAGCTGATTCATCAACCTCCTTGTGAGTGTAACCACTATCAGCCAGGAGACTCAGGAGAAGTGGAGATCACATCCCATTCCAGCTTGTAGGCCATTGAAGGAAGAAAACCTGTGGGGATACAAGTGTGCAGCAGGGATTTTTCTGGAACATTATAAAAGTCTGCTGTATTGATGGAAATAGGATAATTTTACGTATATGAGCAGTATGAAACAAAAGCAAAGAGCAAATGCATCATAGCACCATGGCCACATTTTTCACAGCTATCCTGCAAAACTCCAGCCTTTGAAGAGGCATTTATATGAAGGAGGTACATTCCTTTTTTATATAGTACCTAACTTGCAGGTTGTCCAAATGAATGCTGGAGAACAGAGTGTGAGCAAGTTCTGACTAGCATGAAGTCTTCGCCATGGCTTCCAGCTGAGCACAGCTACATATTGCATGCTGACATTTCTAGAATGAGGAGAGGCACATCTTGAAGAGTCTTATACCCCCATCTTCCTACCAGCTCCTCCAAGTGTAAGTCTAGATAAGTACAGTCTACACAACAAAAGCATCCAAACAGGCTCGTTTGATGAAATGACTTTTCTGTCCAGGAATTATAGAGACAGGATGTTTTATTTGATCTTGGGCTATAATATTACCGAGTTTTTGCTAAGGTTAATAAAAACAAAGTTCAGTAGATACATTACAATGTCCCAAGTAGGCTCATGAGTTAGAACTCTGAGCTTACTGCACTTAAAGCTTGAAAGTAGGAATTCTCTCGCCACACAACGCCACGCCACAGTGAGAGAATGAGATTGTGTCTGCATATGAATGTGTGTGTCTATGTGGGCAAAAGTGTGTGTATGTGTGTCTGTGAAATGAGGAAATTGCTGTAGAAACAACATTGCTTTGTTTGGCTCAGTATTTTAGAGCAGGTTGCTCCGCAGCAGCACCCTTAAGTGGCATTTACATTCTTCTCTTAATACTAGTTGATATGAGTGTGACAATTTCCTTTTCTGGAGACCAGCTACCTTCAAGTCTCATCAATATTTAACTCCTGGGAAGCAGGGGATCTCCATTAGGGTATCTTAAGGGGTTGATTCATATTCTAAGATAATTTGAATGAAAACTCACTCTGGGCAAACTTGGAGAACCTGTCTGACTGGAAAGCTTTTCTCTTCTCCTCTCTACCTCCCTCCCTTTTTAAAAAAAGTTCTGATTTGTGAGCCCAGGGCAAGTTTAATTATAATTAGTTAATGTTAGTTAATTAGGTAATGTTCATATAGTGCTTTGAAGATGAAGAGTGTTTTAGAAATGCTAAGTGCTATCATTATTAATATCAGCAAAGGGGAAAAATTAAGCATGCACTTTTAGAAACAGCAGAATCTGAGCGTGAAGTGCTTGGTGCCACGTGACACATCAGTTCCACCATCTCCACTCTCCTTGAGGAGTCCTGCAGCTGCATTTTGTCTTCCTTGTGTGGGTGTCTAGAGCTCTCTTGCTCTTTTGCTGTCACTTGCTCAAAGAGGTGAATGAGTTAGTCCATCTCTGTCTAAATGCTCCCCAAGTCTGTCCTGGAGAACACACACACACACACACACACACACACACACACACACACACTCACTCACTCACTCACTCACTCACTCACTCACTCACTCATCCGCACAGAGTGCATGAGCTTTTAATGTGAGGCCATGTTCATATGAGTTTCTGGACTCTAACATTCCACAGGCTTCCTAGTTTCGTGAATTCTTGTGCTGAAGAAAACATTTGAAAATGAACAAAGAACAAAAAAGAACCCAGTGGATTATCTAATTTATTTAAGAAAATGAACTTGCCAGGTAAAAATAGAATCTCTTGCAAACGCCTGGAATTCTGTTAGTTGTGATGAAACTTTGGAGGCATATGGCTCCTAAATTTTCAAATGTGTGGCTGTCCCATGCCACTCGCAGAACATAAAGCATTTATGGGCTATATTATATCTGAACAGTGCTTCACACAACTTTTTAATAGCTACACTGAGGAAAGTAGGTCAGTGCAACTTCTGATTTACGGAGGAGGAAAGGGGGCCCTGGCAAGAGCTGAGTCCAGGTGAAGATGGAGTTGGCTCTTTGGAAAGGAATGCTAATTGGAGGCCATACCTTCCTCCACCTGTCTTCCACAGAGAATTACATTCCTCACAGACTCAGTTTCAAAGATGCTTGTGAGGAACAACAGGTTAAAGCTTGGGATCTTGGCATGAAATAAATCAGTGCATCGTGAGGTAGAGACAAAGGGGCCAAGGGTACATGGAAGCCGACACTACCATCTGGCACTGGGTTGGTGCAGAGGAAATGCAGATGATGCCCGAGGGAACCAATGCCATGGGAAAACAGGAAGGGAACTCTCGCCTCATGTGCCCCCTGCTTCTTTGCTTAGCCTGTGGGTGCCTTGCTGCCTTTCCTTCTCTTGAAGTGCTTAGGTGGGAGGAACACCAGGGAAGTGTCTTGGAATGGAGTTAAATTGTTCCCAAGTGTCCAAATTGTTTCTGACTATTTGGTGGGGGTAATTTGTGCATCTCAGTGAAGGGCTAATGAGCACTTCACTTTGGCACTTGGAAATAGACACATTCAGATCATGTTAATCAAACATAATTAACTTTCAAGGAAGGAGGCTGGAAGAGCGGGCCAAAACAAATATTCTGAAATAGAGTAGGAATGAATGTGAAGTCCTGCAGTTAAAAAAAATTAACTGCATATCCATAGAATAACCACTCGGTATTAAGGAAAAAAAGAGCAAGAGAGATCAAAATAGGGACAGCGTGGTGGCTTAGCAGTTAGTCCTCTGCCTTCAGTACTGGTATCCGATGTGGGTGCCAGTTTGAGTCCTGGCTACCCACTTCCAATCTGTCTTCCTGCTAATGGCCCTGGAAGGCATTGGAGCATGGCTGAAAGCTTTGGGACACTGCGTGCATGTGGGAGATGAAGAAGCTCCTGGCTTCGAAGTGGCTCAGCTCTGGCTATTGAGGCCATCTGGGGGGTGAACCAGCAGATGGAAGATTTTTCTCTTTCTGTCTATCCTTCTCTCTATAAATCAGCCTCTCAGATATAAGTAAATAATTCTTTAAAAAAAATCAAAGGGACGATTAAAATAGTATCCCCTCAACCTCAAGCTCAGTGACTGTCACAAATCTTGGGGTACATGCAGTGACGTGGCTGAATGCAAAGGACTCATGCACCCCACTTCTCCATGGTGACTGTCCAGCAGCAAGGCTAACTGAGGCTTGTGGAGACTATCTGGTGAAGACTTTCTGGCCTTTGAATCTGAATCAAACTTGAAACATTAAAAGGAGTGTGTGAATGGTGAGGGATTTAGTTTAGGAGAGTGGGCATAGGCATTCTAGAAACAGTTGTTTCAAAGCATTTTGAATGTCTAAAAATTAAAAAACAATTAACATCAGGAGAAGTTAGGCTCAGAATGGCTTTGGCCACGGAAAAATTAATCAGCTCAGCTGTGGTTTTAGACTTTTGGAACCTCCACATGTAGGCCCAACCCTCTTCCCTGCTGTTCATCACTGCTCTTATACCTGGGTCCTCTGCCCACCCAGCCTTGGTCAGTTTGTTCTGCAAACACACTTGCAAGTCACCTCGCAGACCCCTTCACATTTGTGCCTCTCCCCATTGCTTTTCTGTCCAGTTGGCTCCTCCTGCTAAGACTTGTCCTCTGGTCTTCATCCCTGGCTGCATATCAGAATTCCTCAGGGAGCTTTTAAAAGCTACTGGGCCTGGGCTCCACTTTCAGAAGTTCTGCATTAATTAGTCTTGGCATAGTGCCCAGGCATCAGCTTTATTTCAAAAGCTTTCTGGGAGATTTTAATAGGTCTGGACCACTGGTTTAGTATCAATGCAACTCTGGCCATTCTTGCTTCAATTTCATTTATTCCTCTGACCTCCTGCTGGAATATTCAATTGTAATTAATATCTGCTTCAACTCTTTCAGCAAGACACAACCATGGGTTCTATCCTGTAAAATGTCTTTCAGGGTGCATAACTCTAATCTCCTTGGATGCATCCTAAGTTCTTTGGATATGTTTTATATTGCTTTCCTTTCAACACATTCAATACCTAATCTATAGAATTGTGCATATGAGTTTTTTTTTAAAACTAAATTGTCATAGAAAAATCAATGAAGATTTCTTAACTGGTAATTGTGAAATTTGATAGCTGCTACTAAACTTATGCATAGATGTATATTAAAAGAGAAGGGGTCATGGGAGTTGGCCCAAATGAGTGAGAAAATAAGTTAAAATATAAGAATATTTGTATGCAATTCATTTTGGTAGCAGGTAATTGTAAGGGTTCATCAGGGTGGCTTCTAAAATAGGAAGATGTGGTTTGGTTCACCCTGGGAGTAGCTTGTTATGACTTTGATCACAGGTAGTTGAGGCTTAAGTATGCAATGGCATACAAGGTTCACTAACTATTTCTGGTTAGTGAGGATCTGTTTGCTTTCTGTATTGTCTGAGGGTAAATGGCTCCTTCGACCACTGGACTGGAAATTCTGTTTTAGCCCTACAGGTGGATTTTTACATGCCAGAACAAAAGTTGTGTCCCCCCAAAAATGACGGAATAACTAAACTGGTAATAAATTCCAGTACCACCTAATAATAATACTTTATATTTATACAACGTCTTTCTTGGAGGAGCTCAAAGCAATTTATAGGCTCTGAAATTTAATCAAGTTGGGAATTTTTCAACCATTGTGGGAATGAGGTCCGGGCTACACACCTCCACGTTGTAAAGCTGGTGTTCCTTATTTACACATGTGTGCCCTGTTAATCCAGGCACTTCAAAAAGTTCATTGGCCTGGGAGCCATTGTAACAGAGTGAACTGAAATGGATTTCTGGCCAGATGGCTTATGGAACCAAACAATGCTTTAAATATTTTAACAAATGAAAATTTTAAAAAATGAAAATTAAAAAAAATCATAAGCAGCTGCCTGCATTATTTTGTCACCATGACAATTGCTGAAATGTAATGATTCCTGTGTTGTGTTTCTGGCTATTATAGGGACAGTGGGAAGAAAAGAGAGTAAATTTTACTTTGGCTTGTTGACTTTTTTGCTTCTCTTTAAAATGCATAATCTTTGAGTAATGAAAGGGACTGGCATTTCTATAACATAAAGATAAGAGGTTAACAATAAATATCTTGTCATAAACATGCTAAGTGATAGCTTGATTATTTTCTTGCAATTAGTAGGTTATTTCAATAACAGCCTTCAAATATGAGCAATAAAAGTGCCTGGTGATGGCATTTTAGAATTTTGGTGAAAAGGGGGAATGATCCCTTCCAGCAAAGACTGGTTAGTTCATTGTGTGAACTAATCCTGCAGTCTGCCTCTTCCCTTGCTTGGGAACTCCTTTCTTACCTCTTGGTTGGTAAAGCTTTAACTATTTACAGTGAAAACTGGGTTCTGTCTAGGCAACCACTTTCTTTTTCTGGGGTCCTACGAATGAGAAATGTGTTACATGTTGCAAGGTTTTATGTATCCTCCAAAGAGGCAGATGGAATTGACTTTGAGCATCTGCCATATTGTAGTGGTGTGGGTCTTCCAAAATTAGACTATCAGCTCTTCATTCAAAGAGACTTTGTAATTCCAAGTACAGTGCAATGAAAATTACTGGGCTCTGTGAGAATTTGATGATGGGGTTTTTAATCACAGGATTTCCCACGGTGACAAGAGTAGCTTTAGGGATGGTCAAGATAGTTTTAGATGGGGGTGAAGACCCAGCTGAATCACATTGAAAGTTACTCTTTTCCAATTGTGTTCCAATTTTTTCTCATATAAAAAACAGGAGAGTTGGATACTGATACAGCTTTTGCTTTAAAAAAATTTTTTTTGGATTAAATGACAAAGATTGTCCATTTTTAGCAATATAATAGACCTAGGAAGAAAAACTGAAGATATCTATAGAAAAGGTCACCAGTAGTGTAAGTGCTGTATAAATGTCAAAAAGCTGGCTTATGAGAATGACAGATTTTTTTAATGGTTTGTGCTTATTTCTAAATCTATTTTCACTCTTATGCTTTTAATTGAAAATACCTACACTCTGTTTCATGTGAGTTTGATTTCTTACTATTCCTAGGCCCTATGTTTTTGAGTGTCAAAAACCATTGTTTTATAGTAATTTCTTACTATTTGGGTACAGAGGCTTCTCTTTGTGTAGTAGTGTTCTTCAGTAGAGTTAAATGTTGACTGTAGGCAATGAGTTCCCAAGCATCCATTTAGGATAATATGATATGGGTCAAGCACAGTAAGTCAGTGGCTAAATCCTTGTCTTGCAAGCATCAGAATCCCATATGGGCACCAAATTATGTCCTCACTGTTCCACACCCCATCTAGCTCCTTGTGTGTGGCTTGGGAAAGCAATGAAAGATAGCACAAAGCCTAGGGAACCTGCATCTGCATGGAAGGCCCTGATGAAGCTCTTGGCTTCAGATCAGCTCAATTCTGGCCATTGTGGCCATTTGGGGAGTGAACCAGTGAACAGCTTTTATCTTTATCTCTCCTTCTCTCTGTAAATCTGCCTTTACAATAAAAATAAATAAAACTGTAAAAGCAAAGAATAATATTACTTATATACCTTTTTTGGGAGACTTAGCAAAATGACTCCTTTATATTCTGTTTGGTTCAGCTAAGGAACCTTGGTTGGGACAGGTTTTTGACGTTGGTTTTGTAAAATGGAACCAATTATCTTATCTTTGTGTAGAGAATGGTCTCTTTCATAAAGAGCATAAATATCAGGAAGGGGCAAGAAAGGAAAGGGCAGAGGGTAGAATTATGGAGTGGTTTTTGGAAATGGCAGAGAGAAGAAAGAGAAAAGAAGAGTTGTCCAGTAAGAGGCAGAATCACAACAATAGAAAAACACACTGTGTGTGGGTCTGTTTGTGAAGCTATTTTTAAGTATGTTGAGATAAAGATAGGTTTGAATTCTGATAAAATATTTCAAAAATACTGGTGTAGCTCGCTTCCAGTTCTGATATATTCCATTAACTTTGTGACTTTGGGCATACTTGAAATTTTGCTAAGCCTTAGTTTACCTAACCTTAAAAAAATGTGTGTGTATCAAAACCACTTGAGCAAGAACCTCAGAGCATGCCCTACATCTGGGACCTGGGGAGGGTGGGAAATTGGATGGGCCTTATGTAAAGATTGTCAAAATAAAAATAAAATAAAATAAAATTTTTAAAAATGTGTGTTTATATATAATTTATTTAAATATGTGTGTATGTATATATAAACATGCATATGCATATATTTGTCTAGAGGAACTGTGTAACAAAGATTAGCATAAAGAGAAATTAACATATAGTGCAGTATGCATTTCTATTCCCAAATAAAAGATGGAACTGTTCAATGAAGCTGTTAAATATATCTTGACACTAGGATGTTGGACTGTCTACCATTGCCTATACCTACAATGCCACAGTACATTTAAATAGCAAAATTTTCAACTTGTTACTATTGCTGAAAGACTATACTGTTGTAATAATATAGGCGAAAACAGTGGGAGGGGAGGGGAAATAGGGAGTGTGAAAGGGGAAATCTCTGAGCCTATGGAACTGTAGTGTGGAAAACAAATACATAAAATGCAATGGCAGTGGCAGGTATGCAGATGATTAGTGGAGACGACCAATTTCTGTATTGGAGTGCCTAAGATTTGATTCCTAGCTCTGACTTCTGATTCCAGTTTCCTGATAACGCAGACCTTAGGAAGCATCAATCATGGCTGGAAGACCTGGATTGACTTTCTAGGTCCTAGCTTGGTGCCAGAGGGACAACAGTGGGCATTTGGGGAATAAAACAGTAGAAGGCAGTGCTCTCTCCCTCTTTCCGTATGTCTTTCTGCTTTATGGAAAGTTTTTAAATAAACAAAATGCAGTAATAATACCTTCCCCAGCGAATAGCTGAGAGGATTAAAGGATTCTTGGCTATTATGAGAAAATAGGAATTCTATTACAGCCTAAGTAGTAAGAACATTGGGGAGCTGGGAATATACAAACCAATAACCAAACAGGAAAAAGTGTCTCTTAAAAATACAAAACTAACCTATTTTCTAGACAACGCTGACTTTCTCCTTCTTTTCCTTGCAATACAGTCACTTCGCTTTGCTTCTCACATTCATGGTACTTTTCCCTTGTTGGACAGACAAACCTGATATTATGCTATAAGCTCTTGACACCAGGCTCTGAAATTTGATTTTATCCACTAGTAGGACCTTGACCTCTAGACTGTCACCCTGGAGTAGGATCCTTAAGAAAATCATGCTGTTCTAGTCATTTCTGCAAGACCATGTGAAGCCAGGCAAAGAAAAGAAGTTCTTCTTGGGCTATGTTGCAGCATAAGTGAAGTTTGTTTCAGAAATCCCTTTTGTCTCCACAGGACAAGTTCTTTCCAGGAATTTAAAGTCCTTGTGCTTGTCTTGTCTCTTCCCTCTCCCACTCAGTTCTCACCTGCCAATTGCTCCCCCTCAAGAAAGCAGCTGTTCAGACACATGTGAAATGAAATTAACATTATTACCTCCTTCAGGTGTATTTGCAGTTTGGGATTTTATTGCCAATTGTGGAAGTCCCTGTTAAAGGGGTGGCAGACAGCTCCAGAATTTTCTGTGACAGAGCCCTGAGATGGTGGTTGGGAACAGGAGCAGGATCTTGAAAGCAGAATCCTGGCAGCAAGTGTGCTCCTCTGGCTACCCAGGCTCCATGGGCCTGTCCCCAGTGACCTCAAAGCAGGTGTTTCAATGACAGTCCTCAATGCAAATATTCTCCCCTGGATATTGAGCTATTTTGTGTTTTGGCTTCCTGGGCTTGGCTTGGGGAAACTAATTATGTCTGGTATATCTTAGACACTTGCTGTATCAATGAATTTGTTAAAAGGCGGTGGACATGAATGTCTCAACTGGTGGGTTCTAAGCTTGATCCTCTTTAGGCCTGCCTGATTGGAGAGTCCTGTGGTTTGTGAAGCAAGTTTGCAGCCGACTCAACCTCACCTGGTAATTCTTATCTGTCATCTGTCCATCCATCCATCTACCTATGTATCTGTTTCTCCTTCTGGCTACCTGCTTGTCTGTTCAGGTATCTTTCACATATCATTTCTATTAATCTATCTATTCACTTACTCCCTCCCCGTCTACCTTCTATTTGTCCATTAAGTAGAGGATAGAAGGGTGGGATTAGAGGATGTCAGGCATGGCATTGTCTTCAGTTCAAGATTTTACACAGCTGTGTTTGAGAGGCTGCACCTAATAGCTTTTAGGATAAAGTGTGAAATTCTGCCTTTTCCAACAGGGCTGCATGGTGGAAGGGCCTCTTGAGATTTGCTGATGTAAGCTGCAAGCATTTCATTTTGATATTATTGCTGCTGTTCTGGCTTTTAAATATTTTAATGACAATTTTTTATTGTGTTTGTGGACTGGCTTTTAGTAAAGACTGCAATTTTAAGCATTCTAATAAATGAATGGGAAATGTATATAAAGAGCATTAGAAATGGAGCTTCGCTGACTCACACTTCACAGAGTATTTCTTAAAAGACAACAGAGTCCCCTGTTGTTTCAGAAGGTGAAGGGAATGAGGAACTGCTGAAGAGGTGGCGCATGCTTCCCTTTTACAACCAGACCCCTCGGCATGTTGCACGATGTGCACAGGTTTTGGAAGTGTTTGCCTCCTCCTTTCTAGCAAATTGCTGCTGTTGCTATTCCAGTGGAGTCACCATGTTTCCCAGCTGTGCCTACTTAGCCTGAGAACAAAGATGAAGAAAATGAAGATTCTGAGAACAAAGAAGATGAAGAAAATGACGATTTACTTAGAAAACACTTGTGTAGCTGTTATACCTCTCACAAATCAGTACCAAAACCTTATCCACAAGAGAGAGCTGTTTCTAAATTTTACAGATAGAGGCCTAAGCACATAGACCCAAGTGTGAAACACCCCCATGAATGTTATAGTTCATTCTTTGATTGAAGTCTTTTCCATGTCCTGGGGTTTAATGCTTTGGGTCATTCTGGGGGGGAAAGGGGGAGAAGGAACTTATGAAATTTGAGTAGGTGGTTTTTCACGTGCTTTGAAAATGCATCCTCTTTCGGGTGTAGTGGTGTTAGGAACACTGCAGGAGAGTGTGGGCTTCTCTGTGCTCCCAAAGATGAAGAGGTGAAGTGGGGTGTCTTATAAAGATCAATGTGGACAGTCGCTCCCGTGTTGGCCTGCTACCTGGTGGGCGTGTCCTAGGGCTCACCTGCCTGTGACTTGAAGCACAGCCTCCAGGCCTACATGTGGAACGCGACCGCTGACATGACTAGAAAGTCAAGGGAAATAGACATGTTGTATAGCCAATCACAGTGTCTTTGGTGAGTAGCGGGCCTGCCGGAACACACCCTCCTGCCCTCCCCTTTCTTAACCTTTAAAAACAGTGAACTTGTGCATAATAAAGTGGACATTGCTCACCAGCTTGTCTCCGGTGGTTGTTACGGCAAAAGAACACCAGTCTGCTTTACCCTGGTGACCTAGGGGCCTGCTGGAAGTTTTAAACCCCAGCAAAGCAAGAGTGATAGTAATTTTTGTGCTCAGAAAGATTCTTGGCCATTCTCAGGCTCTGCTCACCTTTGTTCAGGAAATTAAGGGCTGTGGGCAGGAAATTAGAGGGAAAAGGGAAGGGAAAACCTGGCTATTCTGTCTTCTCTGCGTCTCCTGTAACATCTCCAGCTGTGAAATGACCCCACCTTTATGGTCTCGGTTTCCCTCCTCTGAAAGCCTGCTCAGATCCAGCTAGGTCTGGGATGTGATACCATCGCTCTCCCGAATCTCCACCCATTAATAATAGAGAGAAACCCTGACACATTTTCCTGGTTACACATAAGTCAAGGCCATCGTAAAAAATAGGGAAGCAATGTAAAACTATACCTGAAATCACACCAGGTACCAATAACCACACGTTATATTTATTTCCTGTATTTTTCTGCTATTCACAAACTGGAAATGATTTTGAAAACATCTACTAGATTCTGCTAGTGACATCTCAGGACTATAATTTGTGGATAAGTTTCTTCAATAATAGTTTATGCTATCTGAATTACCATTCCATTTCCTAGGATGATGGATGCAAATGCCCAAATGCAACAAACTGGAGCAGCTATTTAAGCTGGCAGTGTAGATACTGCCTGGGGGCATACTCATCCTGTGCAAGAGAGCCTGGGTTTGAGTTTGAGTCCTGGCTTTGCTCTGGAGTCCCGTTTTCTTGCTAATGAAGCAAGAAGTGATGGGCCAAGTAGCTGGGGCTCTGCTCTGCTCTCTCCTTTGGGAGAGCTGGATTGTATTCCCAGTCAGCCCTATTTGTTGTGGGCATTTGGGGGAATGAATTAGCTGATGGAAGCTCTTTTACTGTATGTCTCTATCTCAAATGAAATGAATAAATAAGAATTAAAAATGATAAAATACAGCTAACCTGTTCCTACACACACGTAGATGTAGTTGTCTTGAATACCACTTCTGTTGGAAATGTCCTTGGAACGTCTATGGCCATACCACCCTGAACGCGTCCGATCTTGTTGGATCTCGGAAGCTAAGCAGGGTCGGGCCTGGTTAGTACTTGGATGGGAGAAATGTCGTTGGAAGAAGCCTCACTCTTCATATTGTCCATTGCATGATCCTCCCCAGCTTCAAAGGTTTCTTTAAAATCAACTTCTACAGCAATTCAGAGTCTGCAAATAAGATGTTGGGTGTTCCTTGAGTAGCACAGCTGCAGACCTTGTGTTTATAGGGTATTTTCTTCTGTTGAGCTCAAGGTGTCTGGCAGTATCTCATGTTTCTACCTCCTCAGGAGGTTGAACTACAGCTGAGGAATCTGGGACCGGTGAAGTAATAGTGTGACCATAACCACTGATCTAATATCTTCCGGCACATTCTGACTGAGAGTTTATGATTCCAAAACTGCAGTCCTGTACCTCATTCCCAGAGATTCTGATTTCATAGTTTACGGGGTGAGGCCAAATGATCTAAATCTTCCTAAAGTTCCTGAGGTGTGAAGGTACAGGTAGGTTTGTGAACAGTTGTTCTAAAACCTTGTAATATTCACTCTGACTAGTGTAATTGTTTAAACCCAAATGGTATGTGCCAAATGCTGATCTATAGGAAATGTTTGAGTTTTTTTGAACTGCCTGTCTTAAGGTAGTTGAAATAGGTCTCCTTAAGCCTTTTTGGGTCATGAATGGGCTTCTTCCATTGTCTACTTTTCTGTGAATGAATGTGATTTTCTGTGCCTGTTGCTTTGCTCCACTGAGTGTAAGTAACCCTCTTTGCTAGCAGAGATGGGCGCAGTTTTGTGATGACCCTGAGACAAGTACTAGGAAACATGAGAAAAGAGCAAAGTTTCTTTCAGAATCCTTTTTATCTCCTATTGGATCCTACAGGCTCAGGCCTAGGGCCATATGTTTTCCCACCATTTTTATCCTCACTCGTCTTCTTGGTCAATGTGAATTAAATATAAAAGATTGTAAAAATATCTGGCTGTTTTCTTTAGAAAGACTTTAATCCCAGGCCTAATTTCCTCAGTGGCTGCATTGTTAGCTTATTTTAGCTAATGTGTTTCTAGAGGAAAATGGATGCATTAGGATGTATCTACTGTTGCAAAACAGATTAACCCAATACTGAGTGTCGTAAAACAGCAAGTTTTCGGCCTGGAACAGTGAATGCCTCAGGGACTAAATCCCTGTTTTTGCAAGTACCAGGATCCTGTATGGGCATCAGTTCATGACCCGGCTGCTTCACTTCCCCAGCTCCCTGCTTGTGGCCTGGGAAAGCAGTCGAGGATGGCCCAAAGCCCTGGGATCCTGCACCCATGTGAGAAACTGGGAAGAAGCTCCTGGTTCCTGGCCTTGGATCATGTGAGCTATGGCCATTACAGCCACCTAGGGAGTGAATCAGCAGTTGGAGGATCTTTCTATATTTCCTTCTATCTGAGTATTTGCCTTTTCAAAAAGAATAAATAAATACATAAATAAGTATGTATTTTCTAAAACCAAGCTTTAAAATCTCATAGTCAGGTGTGTGGATGGAGTCTAGCAAGATGGTTTTGAATCAGGGAGTGGTCACCGTAGTCAAGATACATTTTGAAACTTCAGCAATGCTCAAGGCCAAACAGCAGCTGGAGGCCCAGCTTATAAGGAGACTTTCTCACCTGGCTCTTGGTCAGAGGTCCCAGCTCCTGCTAGGCAGTGACTGTGAGGTCTCAGTTCTTTTCCTTGTCAAGTGTCTCCACCCAGCTGCTTGAGTGTGCTCATGGCATGGCTGCCCCTAGAAAGTGTGATATAGGGCCCGGCGCGGTGGCGCAAGTGGTTAAAGGTCCTCGCCTTGCACGCCCGGGATCCCATATGGGCGCTGGTTCTAATCCCGGCAGCCCCGCTTCCCTTCCAGCTCCCTGCCTGTGGCCTGGGAAAGCAGTCGAGGACAGCCCAAAGCTTTGGGACCCTGCACCCGCGTGGGAGACCCGGAAGAGGCTCCTGGCTTCGGATCGGCATAGTATCGGCCCGTTGCGCTCACTTGGGGAGTGAATCATCGGACGGAAGATCTTCCTCTCTGTCTCTCCTCTCTGTATATCCGCCTTTCCAATGAAAAAATAATAAAAATAAATCTTTAAAAAAAAAAAAAAGAAAGTGTGATATAAAACAGAATGTAAGACAGGAACCATTTGGCCTCTTATGTCTTAATTTTTGACAGTGTTACTGTCACTAAACCACATTTTAAAAATACGCGAGTTACCAAATGTAGTCACACTTAAGGGAAGATGTGCTGTGCTCTGCTTTTGGAAGGAAGGAATAATAAAGCTTTTGTGGGTGTATTAAGAATGACCCTGGGAGGAGGGGGTTTGAGCCAGTGGTTCAGTTGCCTGTTGAGAGGCCATGTCCCATATCGGAGAGCCTGTGTTCAAGTACTGGTTCCACTTCAGATGGCTCCCGATTCTAGCTTCCTGCTAATGTACACTTCAGGAGTTGTCAGGTAATGGGTCAAACACTTTGAGTTCTTGCCACTCACATGGGAGATTTGAATTGAGTTTCTGGCTCTTGTCTTTGTACCTATTTTAGGGATGAAATAGTGGATTGAAAACCTTTCCCTGCTTTTCTCTGCTCTGTTTTTCTTTTCCTCTGATTCTCAAACAAATAAAACAAATATTTTAAAAAATGCACATGCCCGGCGATGTAGCCTAGTGGCTAAAGTCCTTGCCTTGAATGTGTCGTGATACCATATGAGGGTTAGTTTGTGTCCTGGCAGCCTCACTTCCCATTCAGCTCCCTGCTTGTGGCCTGGGAAAGCGTGGAGTCCTGGAAGAGGCTCCAGGTTCCTGACTTCAGATCAGCATAGCTCCAGCTGTTGCAGCCACTTGAGGAGTGAACCAACGAATGGAAGATATTCCTCTCTGTGTCTTCTCCTCTCTGTATATCTGACTTCGCAATGACAAATTAATAAATCTTTAAAAAAGTGCACATTCTTGTACTAGACTTCACATGCCGTATTGACATATTAATAGAATCTCAGACTGCTTAGTGCCTAAAGATTCCAAGCAAGATCTCGTCTCTGGCTTTAGATAGGGAAGAATGGAGACATTAGGTCTTTGGCTGATTTTAACTGCCTGTTGTGATTGTGTTGTGCATGTGCACACCCACACATGTGCATCCCTTTCCAGGTGCTAGATCTGCTCCTCCTAATCCTTTCCTGGTGATTGTCACAACCAAACTTCCTGTACCACAGGGTCTTCTTCATCTCTATTCCTAGTTGAGCTCTGTTCCATCTGGTTTCTGACTTATGTTTTGAATATGCTATCCTGATGATTCCATCTTTGTCCTTATTTTAGCCTTAAGGAAAAGCAGAGTAAGAATTGGAACGACTATTGTTCATAGGAGGAAATGTATTCAGGAATGTGATGTCCCCTGTATTCCAGCAATTGTGTTATAGATGCTTTATGAGACTAGACGTAGACCTGGTTTTAGGATCAGGACCTTTGAAAAGACTTTTGAGTTTGATCCAAAATTTTCCTTAAGGGAATCCCATTTGCTTGAGTTTGGATAACGACAGGAAGGGAGGAATAAGGACAGCCCAAGTCATGAGGCAGTTCCTTTTGACAGAGAATGATGTATTTCCCAGGTTAGGTGACGGAAATGTAATGGGTGTGCAAACCAAAGGTTATGGCTCTGTCAGGCTGTCAGGACATCCTGAATTAAAGGCTTGTAAATCTTCAATGAGATACGCCACTGGTCAGCAGCAAAGAGGAATACAAACAGCTTCTTTGGGTGGGTCAAAAATGACCAAGTGAACTGCTGTGGAAAGAGACTCATTTTCCTAACTCTTTGCTGCTAGTCTAAGCAAGATCTGCTTCTGCAAACTGCTTTGAACTTCCTTATGACAAGAGAAAAGAGATATATTCTTATGTCTTCCTCAGGACATCGATGGGATTTTGCTTGGTTTGTTATTTCATTTGGGTGTGTTAATGAGGGGTGTTAATTAGGAAGAACAGGTGGTGCTGTGTACTTTTGATATAAAGCATCATTTTCTGAGTGGTTATTGAGTGACATGTGTCAAAGCAAGACCCGTCACTTGCACGGTTTTATTTAACCATCTTAGCAATCCAGAATGATAGCTTCCTATTAGCTCTATTTATACTGGCAAAACTTTTGGTTTCAAGGGGATTACGTACTTTGCCCAAACAACTAACAAGAGGCAGAACTAGAACTCGAACTAGAGTTCAGCTGTTGGCTCTCTGTGGCCTGTGTGCTTTGCTTTCTTCCTCATTTCTATAAATATTGAAGTGAGAGGGTTAAAAAAATTTTGTACATTGGAATGGTTATATACCTCTATGAAGAGTGGCAAAATGACTTTTTGCTTTTTTCTCAGCATTTTTTTAACATAAAAATGGGTTAATGGCTAGATTAATGTGGGAATCAAATGAAATGTGTTGGGTAACATTTCTTGCACTTGGAAGTACAATTGCAATGCCAGACATGGTATTCTCACCATATGTTGAACTTGCCTCAAGGGCAGTGCTTTGATCTGAAAGTTTGCATCCCCAAATTCCTGTGGGGTTAGGAGGTGGGGCCTTTAGCAGGTGGTTAGATTGGGTGGGCTCTGGCTCTGTAACAAGGATTAGAACCCTTGCAAAAGAGGCTGGAGGGAGCTTATTCAGCCCTCCTGCAACAACAAGAGAACGAGATATGTCAGATGCAGCCTCTCCCAGACACTGACTGAACATGCTGGTTCCTTGTGCTTGAACTTCCCAGGGCCCAGTGGTGTGAACAGTAAATTTTTATTGCTGATAAGCCACGCAGGCTAAGGCATTTTGTGATAGCAGTCTACACAGACAGACATCTGCTTGGATGAGATAATTAGTGTGTAGTGAGTGCTCGCTGTGTTTGATGTGTTCCACTCAGAGTGAATGCTTGCAGAGAGGAAGTGGTGGTGGAGTTTCCACTGAGTGTCATTGCCCTGTGTTATTTCTTGAAACCTGGAGACTAAGAAATATTGGAGTTGGCTGAAATTGGTATAGCAAAGCTTATGTCACTGTCTCAGCACTCTGCTCACTTATACTTTGGGAGTTGAACTACAAGAGCAGTAACTCACCACCTCACCAGAAGATAAGCCTTTTTTATCATTAAAATATTAAAATCTCAGGGAGACAAAGGGAAATGGGGTAAGAAGAGTGCTTAGTGTATAATGCAGGAATGACCTCAGTTGTCAAGTACAAAAGGAAAAAAAACATCTAGGCTCTTTCACCATATAAATTCAGGTGGGAGAGATCAGTGTACAATGAAGTAATTGAATAAATAACATAAGATATTTATAAGATGAAATTTCTCTTTGTAGAGAGAGGTCTTGAATGTAAAATGTGAACTATCCATCTTCTTGCTATTCACCATTGTCTATTTTAAATAAGGTTGTCTAGTTCATTAATAATGAAGAAGACAGCAGCATACCATCATTCACAAGATGAGTGTACAAATTTATCATTTCTAGGTGTTTCCTCTAATCATTTTTCTGTGCATCACAATGTCTAAAATGGAGGTTTTCAAAAGTTATTGTTATTTAATACATTCATGAATTCTATAGTACACACAAGTGAACTTTCTAGAATGCTATTTGTAGGAGCGGGTAAAAGCACTAGGATGTAAGGTTTGGTTTGGTGTCAAACATGAAAAACCTCCTTAGGGCGTTGCCTTGCACCACCTACTTTTTCAAAGTAGAAAACTCAGCCTACATTAACAATGGTGGCTGAAGCAGTAGTAGCTGTGAGTCAGATCCAGATAGCCTGCTTCTTGGAGCTCAGTTTCCTTTAACTGTAATGCCTCACAATGAACCGCTCCAAACGATGCCTGTGCGGGAAGCTGCCCTCCCTATCTCTGCTTCGCTTTCTGAATGGAAGAGGAACATGATAGAGCATGGGATAGAAACCAGTACCCCATTAAAATCAGCATGCTGAGAGACTCTTAAACTCCAGAAGCATTTATTTCAGCCCACAACATTTGCATTGGCTTCATTCCCTGCCACCTAATCATCACTTACTTCCCAGTCAGACAATGTATATAAATGCCGGCACCTAACAGCCTCAATTTTCCCAAAGCCATCAGTTCTCATACATTCCAAGGGAAACCAAGTGTGGGGATGGGTATGCTGGCTCAGTTTCATCTTGGAATATGGCCTGCAGATTTCTTCTCTTTCCTCCAGATTGCTTGTAGTCTCCAGTCACCTGAACTTATTTTTGAAACTGCTACGGATGGTAGAACACAGAACCATGTGTTCATATGCAACTACAGGGGCCAAGATGATGATGTAAGAGCTGGGTGCTGCTTGAACCAGCAAAAGTTATCAGTAAGATGAACACTAAGAGGCTAAGAAAGGCTTCAGGCAGGACAAAGCATGATATTGATGAAGCCCGGAATCAACGGGATCTCCAATTCCATCTCAGGGCCCCCACTGTAATCAAATTCCATATTGATTTTCCCCGGAGAGTGCTGGCTGCTTTGCTGTCAGATCATCAAATGTGTTTGAGGACTGTGGTTGGTGCTGGAGAAAACACTAAAGGGTAAGACCCATGCTCCTGTACAAAGGAACCATCATCTTCCTCAGCATCACCTAGACTTAAGAGAAATCCAGACTCCTGAACCCTAATCCAAGCCTACTCATCAACTCTGGGGCACAGATTTGGAGATCTGCTATTGAAATATGCTTCACAGGCTAATCTTTTCCAAATGTGGGAGAAGGTAGATGACAGGACGGTGGATGGGTCCCAGTTAGAAGGGAAGGGGCACTTGTGTGTCATTGGCTGGATAATTCCTGGTACCTAAAGGGACAGATTCTTTTGTTTTGGGAGTTACTAGTGTATATGCACAATTGTCTGGGATTCTTCAGGCCACTTAGAAAAATTTCTTGGGGTCTGAGTACCAAAATCAAGCCAAAATCTAAAAAAGATCTACTGATTATAATGATCATAACTGGGGGATGAGAAGTCTAAGCCAAATGTTGCCTTTCCGTTTGCAGTGGGCATACAACTTAGAGATGTAATCAAAAGGATGAGATATAAAATGAAGAAGCCTTAGAGAGTGTCTTCCCATGCGGAGGGGAGATCATGGGAAATATCACCATATATGGGGGGTTTTAAATGTGCAACTGAGAATCCTTGGGCCTTAGCAAACAGAGGTCACAAGGATTCCCACTGATTGGGGAAATAATCATTTTGAAGACTCATTTAATAAAATGAGTTATGTTCTCTAATAAGTAACAGTATGATTTATTGTACTCTCCAGCAGCTTGTAAGAATTTCCTTTTGTCTCCACAGCAGCACAACCATTTAGGTATTGTTATTCTTTCCATTTGCCAGGTGAGGAAATTGAAGCATGGGGAAGTTAAGTGTCCAATGTCACACAAGAAATAAGCAGTGGACTCAGGATTTGAACTTTGAAAATATATCTCTGGGCTGTTTCTCTGTCGTGTTATCCCTCATCTTAGTTTGTAGGAGGGGTGTTCTCTTTCTACACTTCTGCAGAAGCAGTTCACACTGGTGTCCGGAGGTAGGGGAAGTAAAAGCTATAGCCTCGGGAGAGTCCAGCACTGGAAAGAGAGGCTGAGAAAAGGCTTGGGAAGCTGGGACGGCATGAGACCTTTCTGGGGACAATGAATGAAATGAAAGCAGCACAGCACATGGGGACATTTAGTCTGTCCATAGCAGAAGGGCAGTCTGTGGCCTGTCTTGATGACATTCAGGTGTGTATTTATGAAGGCGTCAGTTAGCTCTGGCAGCCAGATGTTCTTGCCAGTGCCAGCAGTTCTGAGTAAGAGTTGAGAGATATGGTACACTTTATCTAGGGTTATGAAGGAGCTGACAATCTGAATTCTGTAGGTGAAAGAGGTAAGCATTTTTAGAAGTCTCAGGATCCTGGCGAAAATGAACCTGCAATGCTTGATCTTGGTGTTGGAAGAGGGGAAAAATAAAGATGATAGAAGAGGAGAGAGATGCAGGGCTTTGTCAGATGGGGGAGGAAATACCCAAAATGATGAGTTTGAAAGCTGAAAGGCTTCACCTGAAAGAGGCTCAGGTGAAATGTTTGGGGCTCATCATTAAGGTGCTGTGACACAAGGATGTTGCAAGGAATCATTGTGCAGGGAATTCTTATTCAAGATCTGGAAGTGTCCTTGAATGGGTAGAGGGCAGAGTAGTTTGAGAACTTCTAAAGCTCACAACATTCATAGAGTGAGCTATGATTGATGGTCAACTATTAAGAGGCAGGAGAGATGATAGGTTAGGGAAGAATTTGTTGAAGATGTGGTGCTTGAGCTGAGCCTGCAAGGAGAGATTTTGATGGACTGGACTAAGATGAGTGTCCTGAAGTTTTAGGACCAGAAGAATTGGTGATACAAGGCCCAAGCCATGGAGGGCTGTGCTGAGTGTCTTCCTAAGTAATGGTTGCACTGAATTATGGAATATGGAAGTGTGTTTATGACTTATTAAGGTCAGAAGCATTGAGGAGCTTGCTTTGATGATATTCAGGCCTTGACCCCCCCCCCCCCGCTTACCTACCCCCACCACCCACTACCTGCACTCTCACCCTGAGCCCTTAAAGAACAGAACAGAACATTTTTTGAGCACAAGCACTGTGATTGCAAAAAGGAGCTACTTTTCTGGAAAATCTACCTCTGAATTTTCAAGGCAGACAAATGATTCAAATATGGACCTTGAAGATTAATGGTTCAAAGGGTGGCATTTTATATCCAGATCAATAGCGTTGGAGAAACACCTCCATCTTAGAATAGACTGGGGCCATTGTGGGTGTATCTAGAATTTGGGTGTATGAAGAATTATATGGATTAGGGATCTTCCTATTTCTATTTTTTTAAAGATGCATTTATTTGTATTGGAAAGGCAAATTTTACAGAGAGGAAAGACAGAAAGATCTTCTATCTGTTAGTTCACTCTGCAAGTGGACACAACGGCCATATTTGAGCCAATCTGAAGCCAGGAGCCAGGAGCCTCCTCCTAGTCTCCCAGATGGGTATAGGATTCCAAGGCTTTGGGCCATTCTTTATTGCTTTCCCAGGCCAGAGAGGAAACAGAGAAGCCAGGACACAACCTGGCAACCATATGGGATCCCAGAGCTTTCAAGGCAAGGAGTTAGCCACTAGGCCATTGGGCTGGGTTCTTTCTTCTTTCTTGAAATAGTTATCTTTCATAAGGCATTTCTGATGAATCTGTAGTAGATTATTTTAACTGCTATTTTGAGCATTTTTTGAAATTTGAGTTGTGTTTATGTGGAAGACAGAGCAGATACCCACAGTTGAACTTCTGGTCCCATTCTCCTAGAGATGGTCCTGGCCCTGCTCAGATGCTACTTATCTTAGTCCATCCCAGCTGCTGTAACAAAATACCATTAGTTGGGTAGTTTATATACACCAGAAGATTACTTCTCACAGTTCTGAGGCTGGAAAATCCAGGATCAAGATACCAATAGCTTTGGCATCTAGTGAGGCCCACTTTATTATTCTCAGATGGGTTTCTCACTGTGTTGTCAGATGATGGAAGGGGTGACGTGTCTCTCTGGGATCTAATGCTATTTCTGAGGGCTCCAACAATCTCTCCAAGGTCCTATCTCCTAGTGCTGTTCTCTTGGGGATTAAGATTTCAACTTATGAATGTTGTGGGAACGTAAACATTCGGACCCTAACACTGTTTTCTCGTTCTTTAATGAGGGAGTGAAATAAATTACCGGGTATTACAACCACTATTGAATCCAAAAATCTGAGTCTTATTTTCTATGACGTTTGGACTAGAAAGCTGTCTTAGAGAGCTTGCTTTTGGAAATTTTATTTATTTATTTTCATTTGAAAGCAGACAGTCATTATTTTCCACACATTGGTTCATCCCAGAAATGTCCACAACAGCCAGGGCTGGGCCTGGCCAATACTCAACGCAGATGTTTCATGTGGGTGGCAGGAACCCCGATACTTGAGTCATCATTTACTGCCCCCTAGGATGTGTATTAGCAGGAGCTGGGTTGGATGCTGGCTAACCAGGACTCACACCAAGCAGTACTACATGAGACTCAGATGCTCCCAGAACAAATGGAGTTTTTAAAAACAGAACAAAAAGACTTTCATGTTTTTGGGCAGAAAAGAAAAGGTAACTTTTATGTGTGTGTGTGTGTGTGTGTTTTTCTAAATGCAATTGTACAGGTTTGAATGTGCAAATTATACAGCTCAAGAAGATTAAGAAATTAAAGATCTTGATGCTTAAAATAGATATACTGTTTTTTCTACTTTAAGCAAAGCAATCTGCCAGGCAGGTGAGATTTCTGTAATGGTGACAATGAAATATCCAAAAGGCTGTGATGCTACTCCTTTGCCAGTAAATATTTCCTAATGCATTTTGATGAATATTTTAAATTTTCTCCTAGCAGCATCCAGATAAGCAGAACTGGGAAAACGATCTTTTGATGCCCTTCCCTGGTGAGGTGCCCATTGCACATTAAGTATAAGGAACTGTGATATGTTCTGTCATTTTTCTTAATCTCCTACGAAATCAAATTGGCACCCGATTCTGTGTTTTCCCCCTAAGTTACAGATCTTATTTTTGTTTTTGAGATCAGTGACAGCTGGAAAGAAAAAAAAAATCATCCTGGGTATTTTCACAACCTACATAATCATTTGTCTTCTCTCATCAGGTTACTTTTTCTTCCAGTTGCTATTACTGGCATGAAGCTACAAACAGAGAAAGGGCCTATGCTTAGTTGAAATGCCGTGAAACTCATACACATTGTTGGAAAAAGTATGACCCGACATGAAATATCATGTAGGAAACTGAAATTAAATGTATGCAGATATTCTATTTATTAGGAAGCAGCAGTGGTCAGTTAGCTACCACACTGTATACTCAATAAAGGCAACAGCTCTCCATCATCACAGTCTCTTAGACGTCCCTCACTAATAGCAGTGGCTGTTAAAGATTTCTTTAATGATTAAAGACATAAAAGAAAAAATTATGTAGTCCTGCCCTACTAATAAAATACATGGTCTGATTTGAAAGGAACAAACACCACTTAATTTTCTCCAGTTAGGAATGTCTTTATTTCATTTCCACTGCTTTACGGGCAGTAACTTTTTTCTAGAAAGCATCTAGTAAAGTAGAGTTTTACTTGAGAATAGTCCTGAGAGCATGAGTCACAGGCAGGAATTGCATTTTGAATGGGGAGGACTAGTGGCCAGAATACATGGTTGGATGCCCCTGGAAGGGAGAGTCCTTGGCTGAGGACATTAAGGGGAAGTAGCTGCTGAAAGGCAGGCAGCTTGGATCAAAAGATAGGTATTTTGCATTTTTTCGAAGGATTCTCAGCATGAGATATGGAGATTTTGAAAACATCAGGCAACTAGAAAATTCTGCCTGTTTGGTTTTCTAGCGCAGCCCAAGGTCTGCATTCAGAACTGCAAATGCAAACCACAGACTACTAAATGCTCACCTACTCCAGTGCCCAACCTTAATGACTGCACTCAACAAAGCTGTAGGAACTTGCCAGGGGGGTGGTACCATGTGAGAGCATCCATCCTCTTCCTGACCAACAAGAGATCATGCTGTACATACAGGGCATTTCTAAAAGCCTTTACACGTCTTTTACAGTCCTCCAAAAGTCTTCTACAAGATGTAAACCCATAATTCATCATGCCAAGGTGATCCCAAGGCACGGTAACAAATATGGAATTCTCTTAAGAGGGAGGAAGTTTGGCAGCAGTCAGGAGCAATGTATCCCAAGATAATGCATCTCCATGGTGTCCCCCACCCACTCTTGCCATTTTTTAGAACCCCTTCCACAGCTAGCAAGATACTCAGAGAGTTGGCAGTTACTGCTTCTGGTTTTGCCTTTCAAAAATCTCTAATTGGGAGTGTCTAGAGTCACACAAAGTAGGCGACTTAGATAACAACTTGTTCCAGGACAGACATGTCAATCAAAGACAAGGATTTCTGGCAAATATATAATAATATTTTTATGAATTTTTCTGTTATAAGGCATGATTTTCTTTGAGTTCTAAAATCAAAGGCTGTCTTTAAAAAAGCAGTTTCTTCTTGCTGGTAGAAATGGGAACAGCAATGGGACAGGTGAGGCAGAGTGGGAAAGAGAGGAAGAAGGGCAGGAATTCCTAGGTGCAGCTGCTATACTTCAGGGTGTCTCTGTATTTCCTTTTTAGAAACCCTAGGGAACTATAATTTAATGTAACTATAAACATTTACCCTCTGAATTGAAAGGTATCACTCGTAACTTGTTTTTGCTGATTTTTTTTTTTTGAAGGAGAATGATGTATTTTCTCCCTATGTTAAAATGGGAAGAGAAATAGAAACATTGCTTGCTTCATTTGACTATTTTTGGGAGACTTTTGAAGAAAGACAATCTAATATGGGCTTGGACTTAAAGCTTTATATATTTCCACAGCTAACTCTTATCTTAAAATATTGTCATAACCTACATTCCCTGCTCTGCCTTCCAGAGTGTGTGTGTGTGTGTGTGTGTGTGCCTGTGTGTAACATCACATCGTTCCTTACATCAGTGTTTTCTTTTCCTCTTCTCCACTAAACAAACTTTTGCTCTGATTTGCTGTGCTTTGGCCTCAGAAAAACAAAGAAGAATAAAATATTTTCTGCCCTTAATAATAAGATTCCTTTCTCTTGAAGGTACATTTGGTTTATTTTCTTTTTCTTAGACTTTTAACTTCTTTGAGGCTAAAAGCTGGCATCGTATAAATAAATATCCTTAAGTACAAAACGCAGTGTGTGATAAAAATTTGTGTTTTAAAAATGGTGTCTTTCTTTGGTATCATGAATTCTCTCCCCTGAGAGAGACAGCTAGAAAGAGATCTTCCATCTACTAGTTTACTCCCCAGATGACTGCAATAGTCAGGGCTTGACCAGGCCAAAGTTATGATCCTGTACTGAGTCTCCCACATGAACGGTAGCTATGCAAGTACTTGGACTATCTTCCACTGCCTTGTCATGTGCATTAGTGGAATAAGTGATTTAAATCATCATTCTAGCCATAAAGCTTGGTTCACAAAGCACCCTGTATTAACGCATGGTTGGCTGATAGTGGTTCTCCAAAGATGGCCACATTCTCATTCTTGGAACTGATAAATGTATTCCCTCACCAGGTAAAAGGAGGCAAAGGCTGTAGAGAGAATTAAGACTGCTGATAATCTGACCTAATAATAGGAAATGATCCTGTGCTTTCATGGGTAGGCCTTTGTCATCAGAAGTGTTCTTAAAAGTGGAAGAGGGAGGTAAAGGAGGAGCTCAGAGAGAGGGAACATGAGGACACAGGCTCAATGAAGGAAGATACCAGGGGGTAAAGAAAGCAGCAGCTTCTAGAAGCCATAAGGGGCAAGGAAATGTGTCCTCCCCTGCAGCCTCCAGAAAGGAGCAGGTTCTAGCTTTCATTTTGCTTTAAGACGAGTGGTACTCATTGTGGGTTCCATTTGTATTCTAACCCACAGAATTTATGGTACTAGATTACAGCAGCCATGGGAAAGTGAAACACTGGGGAGAAAGAGCAGCTTACCCTAACATGCTGCCCAGTCAGTTCCCTTCCTACTTCCAAGAGCCTTTAGATTGTCTGAAATTCCTGACATACGTTCCATTCTAGTCCTTATTTGTGTCCTATCCATCTCAAGCTCCATGCTGTAAATATTAAATTTCTCCAAGTGTCCTAATTTCCTTTCTCAAACTTACCTATTTTGTATCTCATTGTTTAGAGCTTTAGTAAAAAGAATAATTTTATTTCTTTATTTGAAGGTCAGAGCTATCTATCTATCTATCTATCTATCTATCTATCTATCTATCTATCTATCCACCCACCCACCCACCCACCCACCCACCCACCCACCTATACAGAGATCTTCCAAGTGCTGGCTTACTCTCCAGATGCTGCCACCTACCACCAGGATGGAGCCTGGCCAAAGCTAGTAGCCAGGAGCCAGGAACTTTCTAGGTCTCCTAAATGAATAACAGGGGCCCAAACATCTGGGTCAGTTTCAGTTCTTTTCCCAGACTGTTAGGCAGGAGCTGGATGCTAACACTGCAAGAGGCAGCTTAACTCATTATGCCACAACAGTGGTCCTGTTTAGAGACTTTTCTTTTTAATATACATTGAAAATCTCAGATAATAAATATTATAGATTGCATTTAGGAAGTGGGAGAATGCTGCTTTTGCTTATATGTCTGTGTTAGTCACAATCCAATTGGGAGACACACACAAAGTTATTTGAACAAGGAAAGAAATTTTTGAGGAATTACCAACACTGACAAGAGGCTGCAGTTTTGAGGTACTTGGTAGGAAGCACTAAAACAATCCTTAAGGAATAGAGAAAGAGCAGGAATCAAGATCAGTCTTATACTTGGCCTCAGCTGGAACACACAGGGAAGGGTCTCCCCATCCCAGGCTGAGATTTGTGGTTGAGGTTCACTGGGCTGTGAACTCACTGTAGTGCACTGCTAGTAGAACTAGAGTGTGTCAGAAATGCACCTGCTATGATGCCAGGGTGAACCCTTCCCAGGAAGGTGTTTTGCTGGAGGCTCTTGTTGGAAACACCCCCTACCCTGTGGGTGATAGCTGGGCCCTGGCAGCTGTTGGCCTCCATACAGTATGAGCCAGATACTGGAGAAGGCTTATGGACCTCAGAAGCTCGAGATTGGAGGAGTCATATGTGCTGGGTTCAGGCCCGGGAGGAAGTCTCCTTCAACCTGCAGTAACCACAAAGCTTGACACTGCCATGTGGCACAGGAACTCTTTTGGCAGGGTTCAATTCCACTCTCATAGCAGGCAGTGAAGGGTGAATGTGGAGTTAAAAGACAATAAATTGAGAACTGGCAAATGGCCTCCCAGGCATATAGTATGAACTATTCCCAAAGTGTGATGTGCTGATGACCTTGGTTCCCTGGGGCCCTTCCAGGGGATCAGTATGACAAAACCATTTTCATGACAATATTACAATCGATTGTATAGACATAAGTATTCATGAAACAAAAAGCATTGGTGGTACAACTTCCTGCATCTCAGTAGGAAGCAAAGAAGTGACACCAAACTGCCAGTCATCTTTGTATTCTCACTTCTGCAGAGGCAAAAAACAGTTTCTCTCTAGAATCACTGGATGGGGCCAACATTTTGGCACCTGTAATCAGGTATCCCATACAGGTGCTAGTTTGTGTCCTGGATGTTCCATCTCTGAGTCAGATTCCTGATAATATGCATGAGAGAACAGTTGAAGATGGCCCTAATATGTGGGCTCCTGCTTCTCATGTAGGAGACCCCAAGGAGTCTTCTGGCTTTGCTCCAGCCCAGGCCTGGCCATTACAGCCATTTGGCGAAAGAACCGGCAGATGGAAGAGTGATTTCTCTCTTTCTGTCTCTCCCTCTTGCTCTGTAACTACCTTTCAAGCAAATACATACATACATTCACCTGGTTTTGAAAAAAAAATTCCCAATGAAGAATTAAAGAATTAAACAGAGAATTAAGGTTCTTAATTTCATGACATTTCAAGGCCTGAATATATATCTCTTAAATATTTGGTGACAAAATGAGAATGCAAGAAATAATTCTGAATAGCCAAATAGGATTGTTTTGAGGAAAAGCAAGTGTACAATTATTTGAATTGCAAGCTGAGCTGGCTGCATTTTTCATAGGGTGGCATTTTAAATTGTGAATGACAGACTATGGTTATGCAAACTTGGGTATTTGGTAGACGTTTTCTAAAAAATTAGCAACAAAATGAGCCTGTCACTCCAAGGAAAAACTGAGCATTTGTTGCCAGTGATAAAATTCAATTTTCAAGTGGAGGTTAAGCTTTTGGGAAACTTGTATCTGCCTCTACAAGCTTGACAGCTTGCTGATCCTTAAAGATTTTACTAATAAGATTCGTAGTAATATTATGAATGTGACATTTTGATATTATATGAAATATGTGTCAACATTTGGAAGATCTGTTAACTCAATGCATTGATATTTTCTAAGTGACCGGTATTGCTTTCATAGAAAAAATTCACATACTCAAATATTTTCGGTATACCAATAATTTTTGGAAGATTATGAAGGAAAATCAAGGGCAAAAGGTTGAGTATTGCTGACCAAAGAAATGGCAAAAAGTGCAGATTTTGGTGTAACATAGGGAAGTGCTATCTGAAATTACAGCTGTCACAATCCTTCAAGTAATCAGAAAAGTGGAAGTTAAATACCAGATCAAGCAGTTTCTTATCTCTTACATTAGCAAAACATTGAAAATTCTGATCTTGTTCAGATAGATGAGAATGGATAAAAATAAGAGCTTCCATATATTGTTGAGAAGTTTTGAGTATGATCCTGGTAGTAGCAAATTGATAATCTCTTGTTTAATTGAATATTTTACTATAGTCCAAAGATTCCACTTCTTAATATATGTTCTTGATACTTTCTCACACATTTGATGAAGGATAAATAGCCAAGAATATCTAACATGACCCTTCTTTATAAGGGGCAAGCAAATAAACCAGGCCCCACGAATGGATGAAAGACATCCCCATTGTATAAAGGGACCAATCTAGCTGATGAAGTAAATGCAGTGGCTCTCCAAATATGCACAAAGACCTCAATGGCTTAATATTGGTGAAAATGGAAAAGTGCTGAGTTGTGTGTGGTATGATATCGTATTAATGTAAATTTTGACAGCCTCATCATGAGACATGTTAGGTTGAGCTATATAAAATCACATTCTTCAGGTTTCAGAGTATCAACAAATTGAATATCAACAAATTCATCTCATTCAAAGTAAATCTAGCGAAGTACTTAGCTATTTACTTTACTATTATACATTAAAGATTGTTTCAAATTTGGAATGGCCCAAAAGAGGTGAAATAGCCTACACGATGGTATTTTCCCTTTTCTTGCAGTGTGTAGAGTCCTGGAGGGAAAAGTGAGCGAGCCCAGGGAGGACTTCCAGCTTTCTGTGATATGGCAGGGAAATGGGAATTGTGGATTTCCTTAGAGCTTCTGCAAACTCCAGGACATAATCGGGTCTGTAAGGCTGATTTCTGGGATTTGGTGAAGAAAGAGTTTAATTCAGCAGCATTGTTACTTCAACGGAGCTGAAAATCCCAACCTCCATCCAGCCCCTCAAAAGGTTCCATCTGAATTTTTTTTTATCAGCACTATGGAAAGTTAGAATGGTCAACTAGGAAAGTTAAGTAGGTCCAAAATGCATAAACTTCAGCCAAAAGGCAATGTGTGAGCTAATGTATAACAAGCATCTTTTTAGAGTTGCATTTCCAATTTTTTCTTTTGGGGTCTTTGTTTCTAAGGTAGAAACAGGGAGATCCTCAGAAGACAGAAAATGAATGACATCATCCCTAAGCATTTTGATCTTGTAAAAAGGTGTAATTTGCAGAGCTCATGTGTGAGCAGGTTAAGATAATCCTTGACTATGTGTTAGTCTGAGTCCATACCCACACAATTCCAAAGAAATCGACAATAGGAAGTGACAAAACTAGCCTTGGCAGCAGTGTCTGCAGAGAATATAAAAGTCACTGTGGAAAAAAATGGAAGATGTTGTTGGGAGCTAGTGAGACATGTTGGGTTGGCTTCCCCAGGGAGACATGTCCCCCAGAGTTGTGAGAATGGAGATGGTCCAAGTTTACCCAAGTGAGAGATGACTTTCCCTGGGACTTGTGATTTTCTGTTGAGTCTGGAGGTTAATTCTGGAAGAATGGATTAAGAAAGTAGCAGAGGGTGATTCACAGGAGAGGGCTGACTCTTGCAAATGAGTTAGGAAATATGAGGAGTGTGAAATACAGCAGGCAATGGCTAAGTAGTTGAGGGGTGGTTATTGTTATTAGAATGTGTGAGGCAGCCGCCTTCTATTTATAGTGCTGTTCTGAGCATTGGCTGAACTTCCATCTCCACCCAAAGAACTCAGTGTGACATCAGGCTAAAGAACTGCTCATCTAGGTGAAATTACTTACAGGATTCCAGTGGTGCTTCAAATTATTCACATTTCAATGACATTTCCTCATGAAAGATATAGGACTGCTTACAGCCAGCTGTCAGATAGTGACATAGAAATGTGCTTTCAGCAGAGCGTTAAATACTTCAGAGTTTTATTTCTCTAGGTTATGACGAGGCCAAAGTGGAATCTTCAACAAGCCTGCACCCTATGCCAAATTGACCCAAGTGGATGGCCTGCCATAATAGATCCATAGGACCTTTCTTCTTAATTAATCTGTTTTCTTGGCTTAGAATTGAGCTGGTTTACTTGTTCTTTAATTAATTCAGCCATTCATTTGCTTATTATGTATTGAGTAGTGGACTAGGCACAGTTAAAAATAGACCTAGTCTTTAAGAAATGTTTCATTTTGGGAAGAAAGAAAGGTATCCCAGACAAAGGAAGTGAGATGTACTAAGTAAGCCAACAGGATAATGTGTTCAGAGTGGGTAGACACTGGGTGGATACTTATTCAGGAGGAAAAGAGCGAGGGGCAGTGAAGGAGGTATAGGAACACCTTGCAACAGACTCAGGGCACAGGTCTGAGTGCTATGGCCTGGTTTATAACTTGTAGATTTTTGGACTGATGGTTTTACACATTTGCTCTGCATTTGTGTATTACATGGAGTAAACCACATGTCTTCTTTTTTGCCCCTAGTCATTCAGCTTTGGTTGCAAGACTAAATAATCTATTTAGCAGGACGAAAGCGTTGTGGTTACCTGGACCCACTCTCCTTGGAAGGCCAGCTAAATATCTACCATCTGTGGTTATTCACACCTACTTCTGCCAATCCTCCCCTCCCCTAGGTGGCTTTATTAAATTATTCCTTTCTAACACCTACAGCACTGTTTATGAATGGAGTTCTAGTAAACACAGTTTGCTCCACTTCATTACATCCGTGAGCATTGCTGGAGTAGTTGCCATCTGGCCCTGTCTTTCCTCTAACTCTGGGAAGAAGCAACAGCCAGAGCAAAGGTTCAGAGGCTGAGCGCTAGAGGGTAACATCCCAGAACTGGAGGTGCCACCCACCGAAGAGAAGCTAGAGGAATGCTGAAAGTCAAGGCTAACAGCTTAGAGAGGCCTCCAGGGAGAGCCTGAGGTAAGAGAATTGGCATCCATTCACTAAGGCACAGCAAGGCAACTGAAGGGTGATGAGCCAGGATTATAACTTGCATAATCAGATTTGAATTCTAAAAATCCTTTATTTCTGGTTTCTAAAAGCAAGTAGTGGGTTGGAATACATATGAAAGTTACACATTTTCATACTTTTTCCTTATAGATTTCTTCTTTTGCAAAAAATTCCTGTAATTGCTTAATCATAATCTTGTTAATATTTTGATGTATTTCTGCCCTGTTTCATATATGAGTGTGTTTACATGCTTGACATCATGCTATTGGGCACAATTTATCTTCAGTTTTTAAACATGATGTAACAAGAATAAGACCCTTCAAAGGCATAGTTTTTATTGGGTGTACAATATTGTGTAAAAATACTAATATTTCCTGAGCCACTTTCCTATTGTTGAACATTTGGAGTAACATGTTATATAGCACAAATAACGAATGATTAGAATGAATCCGTTAATGAGCAAATGAATACTAGGTGTGCTGCTGCTCTTATCAGGGACCATCACATCACATCTGTTCCACATAACACTCCTATGTGTATAACCCTTGAAGGAAAATTTTATGTTTATTTAAAGATTTATTTATGCTTATTGGAAAGGCATGTCAGATTTACAGACAGAATGAGAGACAGAAAAATCTTTTATCTGTTGGCTCATTCCCCAAATCTCTCTCTCTGTAACGCTATCTTTAAAATAAATAATATATCCCTAAGAATATAAAGAAACTTAAACATTTCTACAAAGTAACCAGAACTATGTTTAGTAAGATTTGGACAGTAAGGTGTCTGTTCTGACTTATAAAACAATTTAGTTTGGACATGTAACAAAAACTGAGAAGCAGTTGTAAAAAGAGTGGTATTGGAGTTGGCTTTTAGTTAAAGATGTAAGAATAAAAGAATTGGATAGACAATAGCAAGCATAATAGCAGACAAGGTCAGTTTTATGAACTAAGTTGAATTTATAACAGTGGTGAGATTGTTGTCTGGTGTCTAACTGGCCGTGTTGTGAATGTTTCCTTACTTCCCTATGGCAAATGGGTATCTGTAAACTCATTTAACTGGTGAATGCCCACTGCGTTTATGGCTGAAGTCTAACCTAAGCACACAACCTCAGAACAGACTGATATGCCCCAAAGACCGGCTATAATACATGCAAATAATCAATATTTTCTACTGTGATGATTTTACTCTGGGAAATAATGCTTATGAGCTAATTGAGCTAATGAGAATTTATTAGCTATTGATTTAGTGAAAGGCATGGCAGAATAATCTAATTCCTACTGGCTCCTGGATAACCTTCAACTTAAAGGTAACAACATTAACATTAAACTGAATATGTTCAAGTGTACACAGCACATACCCATTAGATAGGACAAAGGTTCATCCTAAAGACATAGTAATTCTTTAGAGTAAGATTCCTTATTTGGCCTCGATGAAGGCAATTTAAGAATTCTAGGGAACTGGATTAAAAAGATATAATGCCTTCCAATGGTATTTAGCATTTTATTTCATTGTGAGTGCAGGCAACTATTTATAGTCATATTTGCAGCACCTGTGATTTAGTCAGTCATTAATAGAAAAAACAACTTTTGTGTGTGTGTCATATTACAGTCATTTTCTATATCATGGGATATTGTTAATGTTCAACAATACTGAGCAAATATTATAATTGGACTTGCAACTAGAAATTGTTATTTAGTATATAAATGAAGAACAGGCATATTTTTACCTCACTAATTTGTTTTTTAATGTTTTGATACTACTTTTTAAATATTTTCTTCTTTTGCATGCCTATGTGTTTTATTTTTTATGTGAGTGTGTGAGAAGGCATCATAAACTTCTCTATTAAGGGACCTATGCACAAAGAATTAAAGACCCTTTCATAAAAAAGAAGAGTCTTTTTCCTCCTTGGAAACCTTGCTATTTGCAATACAAATTCTTTCTGTTTTTCTGACACAAGGGGATCCCAACAGTCCTTCTATGGGGGAGAACTTGGAGTGGTTCTGCTGTCAGTTTACACAGTGAGATCTTCACCATATGTAACTCTCGAGGCTGAAGAGATGACACGCAGCCAGCATGGTTGGGAAACACGGAGTGGCAGAGAGCTGGTGACTGGACCACACTGCAGGAGGAAGTGATTTCCACGAAACTGTACCCCTCTCCCTTCATTATGTGGCTTCCTGACACCCACATAGTATTAACATCATTCGAAGTAAATAAGCTAAGAAAACACAGGGAGGCATGAGCCAGCCCTCCTTCTAGCTAGTGAGCTTGGTGGAGGGGTAGTTGGTAGGAATGAAAAGGAAAAACACATAGTATGGCAACATGGGACGGTCACTTCCCAGTGTGGGCTCCACAAGCAGTGTGTCCTTGGGTTTACTACATCCTCCCTAAGCTGAAGGTCCTTCACTTCTCCAGTGTGAGGCCAGTTCTGCTCTGATGATGCCCTGAGGGCTGGGGTAGATGGCAACAATTCTTCAGGGCTCACATTTTGCCCCTGTTACTCTAAACTTACCATCCAGTACTGTGAGAGGTGGAGAAATAGAATTTAGTTTCCCAGCAGCCCTCTGCTGGTAGACATATAATTTTACTGTGTCTGTAGTGAGAGAGTACAGAGGCATTCTTGGCACTGGCTTTCTTGAGTTTTGCAGGTGAAACTGGCACATGTCACCTAGGAGTCAATGCAGGTTACATAAATCAACACCTTTGGCAAGGTTGCTGTTAAGGATTGCATTTGGGAAGGCTTACTGTCAGAGTGTAGGGGTGGTTATTTGGGCACTCAAACAAGCCTTGTTCAATGGTCAGAATTTTCCCTGCGGCTTGCTTTCCTTTCAATGACTCCCTCCTTTTGTATTTTATTTTTTTCTTGTTGCATTATTTCTGCTTATTTTAAAAGTTATTTGCTCTTTAAAGAAAGTTATTTGCTATTATACGTACAGCTCTGAGAATGAAAATAAGCCTATCACATAAGACTTTTGTGGTGTACATTGGGAATATGGACAGAGTGGAAAGAAAAAACATCTGACATTTGAAGTGTAAGCCTCCTTTTTTTTCTATAATGGTGAAAATATGTAGCTTCTCAAGTTATGTATCAGTTTATTACAAGTTAGCTTACAGTAAAATGCCTCACTGAGATTCAGCAAACATAGATCACAGAGTTAGCAAATGACATCTGAACTCCTCAGAACCTAAAGCCCACCCCTGTTTTTGTAAACAACGGTATCCTTCTTCAGATTCTAAGAGAAAACTGCATGAGAACTTGTGGACTTGTGTGAAGATATTAAAAGATTGCTCTGTCGGAACCGAAGTGGTACAGGATTGTAGTGGCAGCTTCCCACATGAGCACAGGTTAATGTTCTGGCTGGTCTATTTCCAATCTAGCTCACTGCTCATAGAATGGGCAGGATGGCTCAAGTCCTTAGGCCCCTGCATCCACATGGGAGATCCAAAATAAGTTACTGGTTCCTGGTTTTGGATCGGCTCAGCTCTGGCCGTTGTGACCATTTGGGGATTGAGCCAGTGGATGGGAGAACTCTCTCTCTCTGTAAATCTACCTTTCAAATAAAAATTTGAAATAAAAAAATGATTGCTTTATTAGAAATTTGCTAGTTTTATAGGAATTCTATGGGGGGAAGTTTTGATTGTTTGTTTATAAATATGAAGTCTTTAATTTAGCAAAATATGTATTGCTTGCCATTTTGGTATGTCCTATTTTTAGGAAAAAAGGTAAATGCCAATTATATACTGAATGTTACTCTCTTTTTTTTTGCAGTCCCCCCACTACCACAAATTATGCAGTTGAGTTTCCTACATTTGGGGAAATCGCAGGGATCAGCGCATCTGGAGTGCAATGAATGAGTCTTGGCCTGGGAACACCACCTTCGTGATCATGGTTTCTCACCTGCCAGGTAAGCATTTGAATGGTACTTTGTTGAAGAAACCAAATTTCTTGATATGGTCTATGATTAGCAGAAAACCTGTTTAATCTCTTACACCTGCTATATTATATTTATTCCTTAGCCTTAATATCCAGAAATGATCTAAAATATAACAAAACCTTTTTAATTTTGTTTCTTTTAATTTTTTTAATTTTAATTAAAAATTTTTTTTTTCTTTTTTAAATTAAAAATTTTTTTTTTAATTTTTAATTTTCTTTCAAATACTTTGCATAAGAGGGATTCATGCTTGTGTGGGCCTCTGATTAAGGTGGGGAGGGTTGGGTATGGAGGAAGGTGAGTGGGACAAATGTTTTAGACATTTTTTTAGGGTTTTTTTTTTCCTCCTGTGTCTTCAGGAGCTCCTGTCAAATTACGTTAACACCCCAGGGATGAGAGATGGTCATTTGATGACACCTAGAGAACTCAATGCAGGGAAGAATGTTCTGAGGATGTTACTTGAGTGGTTTTGATAGTTCTGAGAAGTTGTTGATTTCATTGTTGCGGGATTGGGAAAATGTTTTCTAAGTCTATTGGTTGACAGTCTGCTGTAATGCATTCACAGACCCAAGAACATGCTGCAAAGCTTGGTCAGGAGAGTTATCCAACCTGCTCTGCTTTCTATCCTCTGATATGGCAGTTAATGTCCAGTGCTGGTATAGATGAGGTGGCTACCATGTCCCCCAAATACAACAAACCTTAAACCATAAAATAACAAACCAGAAAATGTTGAGAATAGCAAAGTCTGAAATTCAATATTTTTTTGCTTAATTGTCAATATCAAATCTCTTATGGAATGCTCTGATTAATTTAGGTTTTCTTTCCCTCTTAGTAATATAGAGAAATTATGCTAAACTACTTGCCTGAGTGGGATGTCAAACCTCCCATTTAGCATGGGAGACAATATATTTAAGCTTTATGTATAACTAAGGAATTACTATCCATTTTATTCTGAATATCTTTGGTTTGAATACACTTTAGTAAATAAGAAAATTTTGTTTATGAACTATTCACAACCAGCCAAAGGAAGAAACTTAAGTACATTTTTTTTTCTTTTTTCTCTTTCTTTTAGAATGGTAAAATTTATGATAAGGTGGTAAAGGAAGTGAAGCAAACTTTTTATGATCTTTAGGATCTGACATTCTTCTAGGGACAGCAGTGGTTGGGGTTGGGCGAGCTGAGAGCACTCTATTGCAGCTGTTAGTGCAAGCATTTCTAATGAACAGTGATAGAATTTCTGAAATACAACTTTTTGTTTGTTTTAAACAGCTCTTTTATTTTGGCTTTTAAGAAGTCACCTATTACTTTTTACAAGGAAACGTAAGTTCGTTAAGATTTTTCTGTAATATCTTCATGTTCTGAGCGTACTAAGTCAACGTGATTTCACGTTGCCAGGGTTCATGCCTTTCCGTGCGTGGGTTTTCATCCTCCAACCCACTGAAGTGATGGTGATGCAATGTTTTTCTACAAGAATAAGCAACTGTTTTTTGTCTATTTTCTACAAGGCTCCTACAATCATTCTTCAGATTTTAAATGGTGATGCCTTCCTGACTTGTAAGTCCATGCCAGGTTTTCAATTCACCCTCAGGACAAATCCTGAGCTTGTTGATTTATGAAAATACCAGGAAGTCACAGCACACTCTGACTCCCTTGTGGTTGGTTGTACTGTCAGACACATCTCTAGTTTAGAGATGTTAAAATGCAGAAATAAGATACGTATTGGAATTGCTACGTTGAAACCTCCCTTTCATGGCTGTGAAATTTAAATGAGAGAAAGTTTACAGCTATTCATGTGATTATGGCTCAATAAACAAGTTTATTTTAAACTGTAAAAGAAACTGCTATGGTCCAGATAAGCCAAAATAATCTTTTAAAATTAATGCTGAAATAGAGACCAATATTTAAAGCTACCCCAAGTCAATATGGTATGGCACTGGTACACAGAAAGATAGAAAAAAGAGATTAACAGCACAAAATAGTCCTAAAGTAGAATCATATTAAGATAATTGATAAAGCTGAAGTAAATCACTTGTCAAGTTTCAGAGACTTGTACACCTAAGACTCATGCATCTCACGAAATACAGTCATACCCCAAAAGAGGATAAAAATATGAAATATAACATTTTAACCACTATATCTGGTCCAGGAGTGATGTGGGATTTGTTTATTATTTCATGTTACTTGAGAATCTCCAGGAATATTCTTTACAGCCCAGGACTTTTTTTGCTCTATCTTTGTAGCATTGCCTTTTCCATTTACATGAAATCCAATATAATAATGTTCCTGTTTATACCTTTGAAGAGGGAAAGCTGTGTACAGCTCAGTGTTATGAAACATTCAGTCTCATTCTTTTGTGTGAAATGCGTGAGAATATATATTTGTAAATGCTTGCAAAAGTTTATACATCACACTTGAAACACTTCATCTGGTTGCTTAAAGGAGACTTTAAGCTCATGAACAATATGAAGAGAGGCACAAGGTGCAGAAATTAAATAGAATGTTTGCAAATGTAATTAATAGAACTTATGATGATCCTAATCAGGTCTGATATCACATTCTGACCACTTCCTTCTGTACTGGTTACCAAGAAAATCAAGCTAGGATTATATTGCATGGTTTCCTAGCCATGTCCTTTTTCTGTGTATTTTTGTTCTATTTCTTCAGGCAGATAGTTCTTTTTGACACTTTTGGAGATAAACAATTTCTTATGCTCTTTCAATCAGATGAGGACAGGCAAATATGACAAAATATTAATTTGTCATTCATTTAACAAATACCTATCAGTGGGCCAGATTCTGATGTACATGTTGAGAATACAGCAGTAAGAAATAAACATAATTCTTGTCATCAGAGACTTACTGCCTACTTGGGAAAGAAGTACTCATTCAGTGAAAGATTACATAATTCAAAATTGGAAAAATATAATATGCACTCAAAGATTAAAATTGAAGTTGTTTTGGGAATTCAAGAATGATCTTGAAGGCTGAATGATATATTTAGCCAAGGATTGATTTGGAGACACTATTCCTTAGGCATTTAACAGCACAAGCATGTGGAATCTGGCATGGGGAAGAACTAGGAACATTGGAGGAACAGGAAAGTAGCCACTGCAGCTGGGGCATGGTGTGTGTGTGTGTGTGTGTGTGTGTATGAAAAAGTCTAAAGTTATTATCGGGGGAGTCATGAAAGACTTGTGGTCTATTTGAAGGATTTTAGATTTTATGCTGGGGACAATGACAAGTGAAATGATTAATTTTCTGCACCAACTTGATTGGGGTAGAGAATACTCAGCAAAGGAAACGTTACTTCTAGGTATGACTGTTGAGGGTTTTTCTAGAAGAGATAACATTTTTACTCATAGAATTAATTGCAAATAGCACACTTACCAATGTAGGTGGGCATAACCTAATCTACTGATGGTCCATATGAATAAAAATGGCAAAGAAGGGCTAGATTTTCTCTCTTTCTTGAGCTGGGACATATATCTTCTGCTATCAGACATCAAGCACGCAGTTACTTGAACTTTTGATGTCATACCAACTCTTATAGCATCAGCCACCTTTGTTCTCAGGCCCTTAGACTTGAAGTGAATTTCACCACGGGCTTTCCTGGTTCTCAAGCTTACAGATCTTGGATCTTCTTAGCCTCCAAGTTACTTGCATCATTCTTCATAATATCCCTCTACACACACACACACACACACACACACACACTCAAACACACTCTGGAGAATTCCAATACAGCAAGCCACTGCAAACTTATATGCATGAGAATAATGCAACTGGATTTAAGTATCCAATAACCACTGTAGTCATATGGAAATTCAACTGAAAGGCGAGGCACATATGAACAATGGAGTATTGCAAGATTGCTTAAACCACACAAAGATGAGCAGGGGTTAATAGATTTCAAATATGTTTTGTTGGTAAAATGTCCAGGACTTGTAAGCAACTTGAATAAGGAGATGAGAAAGAAGGAAGAAAGAAGTTTGGTTTCCCAACTTTTGATTAATGCAATTTGACAGATAGAGATGGTGCTACTTACTGACATAAGGTCTGCAGTTGGAAAAAATTGGAGAAAAAAGTGGAGAGTCAATGTTGAATGTCATATGGTTGAAAAGTTTTTGAGACTTTAAATTCTTAAATATATTGTTGGGATTATGGTTTCTGGTTAGAGATATAAGTTGAGAATTCATGGTTCAATGATACCTTTGAAAGTCATGTGAGTCTCCCAGATTATATTGAAAAATAGGACATGGTAATAAAAGAGCTCCAATGTAAGCCCAGGGAAAGTCACAAGATTGCAAATAAAATAAAAATCTTACAAAGGAGACTAAGCAAGTAGTAATACAAGAAATATGAACATTTTCAGGAAAGGAAGTTTCAACAAGGAGAATGTGATTGAGTTTGTTGAATGGGCATGGTGGCTTGGTAAAAATGAGGACTTAATAACTTAGGGGACATTGGTGGCTTTAGAGATCACATATCGCTTTATAAAGAATCAAAGAGGGGGAAAGGATAAGTATTTGTCAAAGTGTTATTTCAACGATATGTAAGATTTGATCCAGATAAGAATGGCAATAAGAATGTGATGGACTTAATGAATAAGGAGAAGTTGAAGACTTATGACAACATATTACTACTATGAAGACATAAGAAAGAGCATTCTCACATTAGACATTGTCTTCATTCATGCATATTAAAATTCTTGAGGATTTTTAAGTGCTGTCTGCATCTCTCAAATTTTGTATTGAAAATTTACCTAGAAGTTATTCCCAAAAGTTCTAATTATCAACTAAAGCAAAAGGTTAAAACAAGTCAGCCTATCTTAGATTTCACTTAGCCTAATATTTACAACCAACTTTTATTTTATTCACTATTCCATGATACAGTTCCATAGGCTCTGGGATTTCTTTTACTCCCCGCCCGCCATCTCCTCCCGCAGTCTTATTTTCCCATATTATTATAATGGTATAGTCCTTTACAATCAGTCATAAGTCCATCATTCTGTTATTTAAGTTTATCCTGACATCTTAGGCATGGACAATAGCAGAGTATCCAGTATCCTGTTATCAAGATACATTCAACAGCTTCATTGGGAGTCCATCTTTGATTTGTAAATAGAGATACACACTGTATTAAATCTTCACATCAGTATGTGATAATCTCTACTACACAGTTACTATATATCTCCTTAAATAAAGAGCCATAAAACAAAATCAGCAACAGAGACAAAAATAGAAAATTTATGATAACATGAAGTTAAATAACATGTGCTGAATGACCAATATTTTAAAACTCTTAATAAATTTCTTTTGGCCTGAGGAATATTTAGTTTATATGGCTTCTTCACCAAGTGTTTGACGAGACCTGATTAAGCAGGTTTAATTTTATGGTTTAGTAAGCTGCCTTGTAGTGCTTTACTCTGGATTCCTTGTCAAAGAGTTGGCATCTTTGGCCTCTGTCATCTAAGACTTTTTTGCAATTTAAGAACCAAGATGAAAATGCCATGCATGTTTATTGGGAAAAAATGAGCACTGGAAAGTCAGGATCTGTTCACTTAATTCCCCTTTTAGTTGGGTGCTCACCCACTTGCCCCATGTAAAAATCACATTTGTATGTTTTTATTACAAACCCACTGCACCTCAAATGTATTTCCTGGCTGGGACTGAACTGTGTCTTAATTATTGAAGGATTTTTGTTGTTGTTGGTTCCTGTCCAAACTAAATTCTTGACCCCCATGCTTTCACTTAATTATTTGTTGATTGCCCATCAACTGACCAGCATTCCATTAAGAAGTCAGAAATCAGAAAATGAGAGAATTAATTTGCCCTAGGTTAGGCATGTAAATCACCATTGTATGTGATAAGTGTTCTCAATAGATCATTACTAAGGACCAGGGATGCACAGAGATGGGAACAACTGATTCTGCCTTCATAGAAAAGTTAAAAGAGGGTACACAAGAAAGCCTTAGAGAGGAGCAGAAGTAGGCTGTAAAGGCACAAACATGCATGATAATGTTTGCCACCTGGAGAGAAGTCTGTTATGGTTTGAAACTGTGTGGATCTTGCCTCGGGGTTTCGGTTTGGAAAGTTTAGCTTGGCTAAATTCAGAAGGAATTTATGGGCCTTTTGAACAATTTGCTCATTGTTCCTTTGAATAGAATGCTATTGAAGATCTTAAATTTGAGGGCTAATTTGATCAGGTCTGTTTTTCTTGTTCTGTTGCTGTTTTCCTTCTATTTGCAATGTGTTACTGTTAAGCAATTGCTTTTCACCTTAGCTGAAATGATGCCTTGGAATTGATAACAGTGTACTGCAAGTCACATTTTTGTACTGCCAATCTGGTTGTCCGCACTGGCATGCCTCAGAAGTCCTCTTTTGCTACTTGCCACTGGAATGCTACTTCACCAGTATTTCTGCTTCTTTGAGGCAAAATCCTGAGTGGTGAGTGATGGCCACATATTGATCCTGTGAGTGTATCTTAACTGCAAAGGAGCCTAGGAGGACAAATGACCCAAATCCTGTTTTAATCATTGAAATATAGTTCTGTCTTTTGCCAAGTTTCTTTAAACACAAGCCTGAGTGGGCTTTAAATTATGATCAGCTACAAACATTATCAGCAAAATACTCAGTAGATCAGTTTGGTGGATGAGAATGTAGCATAGAGAGATGAAGTAACTTGTCCGAGGCCACTGCAGTGTGAAGTGGTGAAAGCAGGACCTTAACCCAGAAAGTCTGATTGTAATGATTATACCCGGAGCCATTACCTCCTGATATTAAACTGTAGGATGAAATGGACTAGGGTGATGTGTGTGCACAAATGATAGTGATGCACTAGAGAAGAGTGAGGATGCTTCAGGCTGTGAAACCGAGTGACAGTAACTCGCCTGTATGACTGTCAAGCTCATTGATGTAATAGGCATCCTGGCATTGGTTGGGATTTAACCACATTGTACCAGAGTCAGGCACAGCACAAGAAACTATATGCTAAACTCAGAGGCCTAAGCCCAGCCAACTTCACACCCACACCTACGGCCAACATCTCTGTAACGGACTCATTGGCACTCATGGACTGTGCTACACCATTTATCCTCAATCATTTTCCCTTTCAGCCTTGCTGTTGGCCTCTAGCTCCTTTTTCTGCCTTACACTGACTTTCTTTTTTGTAATGTTCTTCCTGTATTTGATGTGACAAACACACTCACATTAGCCACGTGCATACACCAGATGCAAAACAAGAATGACAGAAGTGTGTAATTTTAGCAAAAGCCCAAAGATGGAGATTAGATGCTTCTACGAGGTCATCATGTCCTTTCAAGTAAATTTTGAATGTTTTGGCAACTTGTAAACACTAAACCAAATAGTTGCAAAAAGTCATCTCCAAAGCTACACAAACATCAAGATGCAATTATGTACTTTCTCAAGTTTTCTACCTTGAAAAATAAGACAAAGCAAAAAGGAGAATCTTATGATTATGCTATGTATTGCATCTATTTATATCTAAAATGTTGGCTTATTGGTAATTCTGTAAGGTCCACAGCATGCGACTCCTACCCCTGTGGCTTGGAAGAAGACTTCCAAAACATCTTCTTCTTTCCTCCACTCCTCGGGGATGATCCAGATACCAAGATCAACATTTATTATAATTTTCTTCATCTACCTAGAAACCGTTAACTTCTGAACATAATAGATTTTCTGGTTACATTTTTATAAAGCAAGGTCATTACAAAAATGCTTTGTAGTTACAAATATTTCTTATTCCTAAGCACTTGTGCTTGTGGTTGTCAAAAGGCTGCTGGCCCTTAAGGAGAATCCATAGCTAGACATCACATCCTCATGAGATCTCGGGGCTTCACAGCACAGTATGTAGTGTTTCTTCCCGAGGTGAATATAGTCTTTTCGTTTTCTTTCAGACACTGCCAGCATTTATCTCTCATTTCTTCTGCTTCCCACAATTATCTACCTCTAAACATTATCAGAATTGTCCCCAGGCATCTAAACTTTAAATGAGATTGTAGCTTTTCCATTTGAGCCTTGTTTCATTAAACAAATATATGGGTGCTACATGATTTTGCAGCAGATAGTGTTCATGTGGGAGTTGGATTTGTGCTTTGTTTACAGCTAAAAAGGAAAAAAATAATCACTTTATTGGACATGTACGAGCATGTGGGTGAGGATGAAGAACATAACTGAGTGTTGAAATCAAATACGGGCCTGGGAAAATATTCCTTTCTGATGGGGTGAACAGGAAAGGCCAACTACTGTTGCAAAGAGGAACAATCTCTCTGGGTTAGCCTGCTGTGTTAGAACCCTCCTTCAGAAGCACAGCGTCCTACCTGAAACTTATCAATCTGAAGAATTCAAGAGAAAATGATCTATAATCTATATCGAGTAGTAAAGATTTTTTTTAAAAAACCACAAAACAAAAGCCATATGTCTTTACTCCTTTATACATGACCTCTCCTACACCTCTCAAAGTCTCTCCTGGAAGTGAATTCTTGCTATTAATGGGTGCAATATTCTGTATGGTTACTGTGAACAATGAATTTGTGAATAGTGAGCCATTGCTCTTAGGAGAAATACAGAATGAGGATACCGTTAGCTTCTGTGTACTGAGTGTTCATAATTTTGTTACTCTGTTATTGATTTTTTAAAAATATGTTTGGTTTTCCCACAGCCTGAGGCACATCTCAGTAGCCCTTGACATAGTTTGCTATTCCATACCACACCCACGTGGCTTGAGCAGGTGTCCAGAGATAAGAACCTAGAAAATTATCTCCTAGCAGGCCCGGCTTCTCATTTTCCCACAGTTTCCTTCAAAGGGACCATTCAAGTATTTACCCTTGAATTTAAAGTGACCACATATTACTCTCTCTGAACTCACACCTGCTTGTTTTCAACCTTTCTAAATCTGTTTGACAATGCTCCAAATTCAATAGCATCGGCCTATGGATCCTTTGTCTCTCCCCAAACTTCTGTACTGCTGTTGTGTCATTGAGGCTGGACCCCCACAATCCAGCCCTTATCAGGGAGCCCTCATCCCTTGCAGACTCTTGCAGGTAGATTTCCAGATACTGGTTCTCCTCTTTCCAGGTCTCTCTGGGCTTCTGGGGACAACTTCTGTTAACAGAGCCATGTTAACAGAGAAACTAAAAAATATATATATCATCCAAAACACATGGTCATGATACCATTGTCAAGTGGGCAATAAATGATCTGGTTATATGAGAACTTCTGCTTCAGGAAGCATTATTTGATAAAACATGTTGAACTCGTTACCAATAATATTCCTGATACCTGAACAAAATCTATCTAAAACAGCATTTTCTTTTTTAATTTTTTGCTTCTTTATTTGCATATACAGTGAAAAATTTTCACGTATTTCATGATACAGATTTCTCCAGAAGGCATACCATAGCCTTCTTGTGTTCAGGAACATTAGGCAACAATTCAGCACTACACCTGGGGATTAACTTAATGCAATCAACAACATAAGACACATAAGTATTTTAAATATGCCACTGAATGGACCAACAGAAGCACATTGGCGTACACCATGAAAATTGGAATAAGAAAGTAGAATGTCACATTGTTTGAACTCAGCTGGGAACCTGTGCATCCGGTGCTCTGTGCATTTCTGAGAGTGATTATGAAAGCAACCTAAGTATTAATATTGGGTTTAGGAATGTATTTTAGTGAGTGAACATGTCTTGAAAGAATCTGCAAATAATGAGGATTGATTTATGCATACCTGCGTACATCCACCCATCCAATTATTCAGCGATTCAGTTGTTTGTTTTCAGGACATGGAGCATACTGGAAATTTGTAATTACTTTCTTTGGCATAGTCTATGTTGCAAATGTGGTATATGCTATGCTTTTAGCTTTATGGCTGTAAAAGCTAGGTAGTCATGAGATCAAGGACTTGAAGGTCTTGTTTACTCCTATATTCCCAGCCCTAGTTCTCAGCAGGACACAAAGCACATTCTCAATAAATATTTATTGGATGAGTCAGTGAATGATGTACAAGTGGCACCCAGCGCGTCCACACAATAGCTTTGCTTTTGTGCTTTCTCCCATATGAACCTCAAGTAGATACATCTAAGCAACCTGAAAATCTCTCCGTCACGTGGTTATCGTCGCACATAATCTTCAAAGAAGGGAATTACAGGAGATTAAGTGAATAATTGCATCCTGTGGAATCAGATGAATGCCATCTTTAGCCAACAGTTTAGACAGATGGAAACCTGTTGCCAAATTTTCTCTCCATTTCCTGCCCCCAACCCCAATTAAGTAAAATCCACAACTTTTCCAAAGTATTTGTCAGTGTTAGAATATTATCACCTGGAAAATTTTATTTTTTATTTCTTGGGAACTTGTTATTTTGCTGAATTGTAAGTGTACCTCTTCCCCCAGGTCCTACCTCTGTGTTTTCTTTCATGTAAGTGTCAGAGAAAGAACAGCTGTGTATCATAAAACCTCTTAGACTAACAGTCAATAACCTTCATATTCCTAAGCTACACCATGTACCTTCTTTTGGTATCTTTTAACTGAACATTAATTTGCAACTGTTGAAATTGTTTGTATCCATTGCAGTGAATTACAGGTTAGATATGTTATGTTAGGGAGAGGACATGGAGATTTCTGCATGCAGAGAAAATTGTATAACTCAACACAGGCGCAAAATTGTGTGAAGAGCAAATAAAGCTCCTAATATAAACAGGGATGCGGGAGAGTATGGTTTCAGCCTGGAGATCAAGTTTATGGCTCATAAAGTTAATCTGATAGAGTATGGGAGTGTAAGATATTGTGCAACTCAACAAAAGAGGTAGGCTGTAACAGCAGTGACTCTGAAACTCTTCAGATCTGGAGGGAAGTAATTGCGGGGCTGGGGTGAATTGACAGGGAAGCTGCTGGGACTTAATTGTATGAACCATGTGGTTCCGAGTAGTTTTCTTTCCTAATCCAGGGCTGAGTCCCTTTTAACCCTGGAGGTAGTGCTCTGCCAGGCAGAAGATGCTAATTTAACATCATTATACACCTCATCTCTGAAGCCTGCCCGCATGCATCTGGGGAGGGGAGCATGTATGTAGTGGGATCAGACAGAGCTATGGAACCAGTAGCCCACAGTGGGCATTTATTGGATCTATGGACAATTGCAAGGGACTATGCTAACAGTTTTATTTTTAAATTCTTACCCAAACTCTGCAAGCACTTAAGGTGGTATTATGAACATTTTACATAGGAAGAAAATTACTTTGGAGAAGAAAGATAATATGCACAAATCCTAGCATAAGAAGCAAAACAGGAGTTCAGTGAAAAAATTGTATGATCCCAAAATTGAAGCCATGAATGTCTGTCTTAAATAAAAAATAGTCTAATGTAAAGGAAAAGGATTATAGGTTAGTTATAAGAAACTTAAATAGTTCATATTAAAAGACAAAATAAAAATTACCCACAGTTTGATGGGGTTCCATTCATTTTTGTTTTTCCTAGGTACCTAAATTATAGCTGTATGAACACATATGAGTGCATTTCTGTGAATGAATCTGTATGAATACATATCTTTCCATTATATAGCACATAATTGTGATTAGATGCAATCAAGATTTTATGGCCTATATTAACAGATAACTGCTCCAAACTCTTTTTTTTTTGTTTACACTAAAATAAACTTCTAATTTTTCTTTTGTATACTTTCTGAAACAGCACTATATCAGGATAATAGTAGCACTCTCTGCCTGTAAATCCTTTGCTAATGTCACTAAAATGACATTGATATGTCACGGTGTCAATAACTTAGGCATTTAAAAAAATATTTTCAACCTCATGCAATCATGGTACTGTGTCCATTATTTCGCTTGTTTTAGTTGGCTTATGACTAAATTTTTACTCTTTTCTCAATGTCTTTGTCTTTTACTTCATTATTGTGTGCTTGTAAAATCACCAGGCCAGCATACATATCAGTCTTTGTAATATGTGGATGGTGGATGTCAGTAATTTATAGGAGCAGCTCTGGATCAGTTGGATCAGTTTTTTGCCTATCCCAACCCACCCCAGATTATCCAGGCAGGTTCAGCTCTCCCGGGTCTGGAACACATAGGCACAAAATGGATATGGTGTATTAACCACATCCTCAGTAGTAACAGGGTTGTAAACAGTATGTGACTGCCCCAGTGTCTGGAGGCTGTTGTAAGTTGTGGTTTAGTGGCAAACTCACACTAAAGCATGCATGACCCAACTCTGTGTGCCCTGCTACTTTCAGTGCATTTTCTAACTGAAGTCCCAACCTCTGTTTTCTGTTCCTCATTGTTTGTCCATGGAGGATGAGTGCAAACCAGGATCCCAGGGTTTACTTGGGTCTCATGTCAGTAGGAAGTGAGCCTCTCCTTAATTTGGTTTCTATCTCTCTGTACTTGAGAACTCTTCTAGGCAAGAACTACCATGTGGAAAAAGCTACCTATCTCTCTCAAGAACCAATTACTTGCTCGAAATATTATTGGGTTTAACTCTTTTCCTTTAAACTTGTGACTTTGGACTTCAACTGTTCCCCTCCACAACTATAGACTCCCAATGGAGTTTCTCTATTTTTCTCTATTTTTTCTCTGTTTTTTTTCCCTCTATTTTTACCTCCTTTTCTACAATTCTCTCTCCTCATTGAATAATTAGATGTGGATTTGTGCTATCTGCACTTCAGGGAGCTGTGCTAGTGAGAATAGGGACTCAGGGAGGAGGAAGTTAGAGGAGGAAGTTAGCTTCTAAAACTGTGATCTTATTAAGATATTTAAACTTTCTGAATCATAATATATTAGCCTATAAACTCATGTATCTCTAAAGCCAATGTTTATTGTGGAAATACATGAAGAAAGTGACTTCTGTCCTTCAATTTAGAGGACTGTTGTTGATGTCAGCAAATTCTTTCTAAACAATGTCTATCCATCTATTTCACTTATTCCATTTTATTTATAGCCTATTCCATATGTTCAAGAATATTCCAACATATGTCAGGATTACGATCTATTTTACTAATAGTGGTGAAATTTCAATTGAGGAGAGAATGTCTGTAATTCACTATTGTTATCTAATCCTTTGCCAATTCCTCCTTCAACTTTTTCCCCAATGACAGTCTATTACCTGAATATTTCCTGAAACTTCTTTCTAATTAAACCAACTTAAAAAAATAATCAAACAGTAACTGTTAGAATATAAACCTGATTTTGGTTATAAATTCCATGTGTCTTCTGTATAGTCTCTTAAACATACTTAATAATGTTAAATACTTCTTGATCCAAGCTATGAATAATTTCTGACCTATGTCCTGCTTAAGCACAAATGTTTGTGTTTTAATAAAATTCTAACATCACAGCATGCTTATAATTAGTCTCATTCCCATAGTACCAATATAATGTGCTACACTCTTTGTAGGGAAACAATACAAGTATGTGAAACTAGGGGATTAAGTGGAATCAATTCGTGCTTATTTTGGTGTAAGAGTTGTGAAATATACACACATGAAGGGTCTTCAGAATGTTCATACAATTGGGTATCATGAAAAAATCTACTTACAAGTTTCAAAAGTTTTTTTTTGCAGCAAAAAACTTATGCAGTAAAATAAACTTATGTTTTAATTTAACTTCCCATGAACTTCAAAAAGTAGCCTCCTAAGTATATATGTCTCCATGTGAGTATGTGTAAGCTACACTATGTATACACTGTTGTTTTTTTTATTCCAGAGCAGCTTACCTCTATAAAGATGACAGGATCATATCTTGTATGTTTTTCAAGTGATTGAGCAAAACAAGACTGATTCATAAACCTGCTGATATCGTTGTATCTGAACATGCCATATTCTAATCTGTTGGTGGATGACTCTTCAAAGTGAGTCAATATATATTGCCCTGTTCAATTTTTGTTTTAGAACATAAAATAAGAACCTAGCTGTTCTTTTTTTAACCAGTACTGTTTTTCTACCTGTTTATGGGATTCCTATATTGATTTGCATTTTTTAATGTTTTCCTTATCTGAATCTCCTGATGCTCTGAGAAATTCCAACGATCTTACTGATTTGGGTGGAAACCTTGGTGAGATTTGAAGAAATCATTTTTTATATACAAATCTTAAACAAAGCATAATTTACAATAATGAACATTGAGTCCTAATAGTGCATTAAAGCATTATTTTTTTTTTTAATGCTTTTCCAGGCGATTTAGTCAGAGCTAAAAAAGATTGTGAAATCTGAGCTAGATTATATATGGTCCCACACACTGAGTCCTCCTCCATCAGGGTCCCCATCACCCCCTCACCATCCTCTCCGCGTGGTTCCTCCTGGGTGTGGGTTATGGATCCAATGACATTAGAGCAGGAGAGGCAAGAAGTGCAGTGATGGGGAGGGACAGAGACAGAAAAGCCAGTCAGTGGACCAGCGATTCTTTACTGCTGTAAGCCAGGCACTCCTCTAGGAGCTAGAGTCATTAGTGAGTAAACGAAGTGACTCCTGTCCTCCAGCAACTGGGAGATCTGTAACAACTATTTTTCTGCTCTTATCATTATTTTACTTTTAAATGGTACAGAAAGATGATAGTAATAATTTATTTTGTGCTTTTCTAGAAATTTGGACTGCATTCAATTTTTTTAAAACCTCAACTATGTAGAAAAAATGGATCCCTCTGTTTGAGGGAATCTGGTTTCTCAAGGAATAGTGACGCTAGTGTACTCATGTAACATTAACATTTTGCTGTATGTTTTTAAAACTTCTTCTGGAGGAAACATATCTTATACTTTAGCCGTGTGTTTCTCAAGACATTCATAAATTTATTCCCTCGTCCTAACAAAATACCTTTTCTAAAATAAAAATGACTGATTGTGCTGTTAGTACTTAGCATTATCATGAATGTTGGTGAGATTTGGTTTGCTAATAACTAGGTTATTGTAAAGTTGCATATGTGTTTCTCTTTGTTTTACCTTTTTAACATGCAATTGAGTACCTATTATATGTGCAAAATGGACTGGGATCTTCTGATAATAAATTTAATCTGAGTGGATTATTTCAACCAGCGTAAATGCTAAAAATGATCTGTTCATCATATGTGTAGCAGTTAATATTTATAAAAGAGTAGTAAGATGGATTTTACTGGTAATCTCTACCCTGAAACAGTATGTACATACTGACTAGTAGGCAAATCATCACTTGGTTGTAGGTCCTTTGAGTTAAAAATGATTTGAAGTCAAGTAAGGAAATAATTTATTAAAATAGGAAATAAAATTGAAACTGTTTTCTTTGTCAATTTTAGAGATGGAATGTTGAATTTGTTAGCTATAGTGCATGATAAATAAACCCTTATTTCTTTGGAGAAGTGGTGAGGGTACTGCTTATAATTCATGAATTTTATGGAGACATTCTATGATCTTCTCCAACTAGATGGCTCTTCCTACTCAGCTGTGAATCTGATATGAGAACAATAAGAAAGTAATCTAAAGATAATAGTGATACTATGGTTTCTTGACTTCTGAAATAACTTTTCTATCATAACCTTACAATAGAATCATCTGATGATAAAACAGATGTTGTGCAATAAACTTGATTTTGTAACATTTGAATTGGAAGCTAATATAAGGTTCACTTTGATGGGAGAATTTATCATGTTGTAGATCTTTAGAGGAGTAATATTTTAACTCCATTACTACAAATGTTCATTAAACGTATTTTGAAATTGTAACATTATATGATTGTGAGATTCTCAGATTCCCTGTTGCCTTGCACTGAATTTGTGAGTTTTTATAACTTTGCATTTATTGTTCATGAACATTTTCTTTTTTTAATATTTATTTATTTTTATTGCAAAGTCAGATATGCAGAGAAGAGGAGAGACAGAGAGGAAGATCTTCTGTCTGATGATTCACTCCCCAAATGACCACGATGGCTGGTACTGCGCCGATCCAGAGCCAGGAGCCAGGCACATCCTTCAGGTCTCCCATGCAGGGTCTCCATGTGCAGGGTCCCAAGGCTTTTGGCTATCCTTGACTGCTTTCCCAGACCACAGGCAGGGAGGTGGATTGGAAGTAGAGCTGCCAGGATTAGAACCGGTGTCTGTATGGGATCCCGGTGCATTCAAGGTGAGGACTGTAGCCACTAGGCCACTGCGCTGGGCCCAACATGAACATTTTCTAACAGAGCTTGAACTGGCAGCTCACATTGGGAAGATTTAACACTTTGCCACTAGTAGGTGTTCAGTAAGTGATTTTTCCTCAAACAATTCACCAAAAACAGAAAAGTTTAAGATAAATCTCTTCTGAAAAACATCTATAGTGTAGGTGAAAAGTTCAAACAAGAACTTCCTTAAGAACAAATCACAAGCCACTGAACCACTAGAAGGAAGATGATGCGGAATATTTGGACTCAGCCCATGGAACTACAACAGAGGATATATTTATTTGATCCAAGAGACTGGACCATCATTGAGCATAATAAGAAGGCGCTCAAATATGTAGAAAGGAAGTGGAATATCAACTAACATATTTTAAAATTTATTTTGTGTTTAGTCCTGGCTAGCTACTCTACAGTCATTGTATTCAATTCTTACAATAATTTTATAAATACAATTGTTGGCCTGTTATACAGATGAGCACATTGAGGCCTACAGAAGTTATTGTCACATATCAAATAGCCAGTGCGTGTTAAGAATGGACTTTGATGTGTTGTTTATTCTGGGCTAATATGCTATCATGTTTTTTTTCTTTAGGCTTTATGAGCTGTTTACAAATGTGCTGGGAATCAGAATGAAGGATAGTTAAGGATTCTTGCCAGTCAAATGCATATCCTGTGAGAAAGAGTAATAGGCATGTTCGCAAATCCCATGAGGTCTAAGAACTACAACTACAGCTACTGGGCTGTTGGGGGCTGTTTGGTTTGGTTTCTTTTTACTTTAACTCCAGATCGTAACATCATGACAGGCCCCAGGAGCTGCATAAGCTGTGGAAGAGGAGCAGAGCAATGACAAAGACATATCCTGTCATTCTATTACACAATGGATTTGGCAAGTAGATCTTTTAAAAACTTATTTAACTGAACATTGGTTGAGGTTTAATTATCATTGTCCTAGGCACCAAAGGAATCCAGTTCATCTTTCCTTCTATTAAAAATCAGGTTAAGGGTTGGGCATTCGATCAGTGGTTAAGATGCCTGTGACCCATATTGGAGTCCCTTGGTTCCATGCCTACCTCCAGCTCCGGGCACCAGCTTTGTGCTATTTCACTCCTGTGAAGGCAGCACTAATGGCTCACGTAGTTGTATCCCTGCCATCCATGCTGAAGACCCAGAATCACTGGCTCCCAGCTTCAGCTCCTCTTTGTCCTGCTTCATTTGGACATTTGCAGAGTGAACTAGTGGATAGAAGTGCTTTTCCTCTTACTTTCTTATTTTGTCTGTCAACTAAGTTTTTAAGAATTTTTCTAAATGGGGTTAGAAGGCAGAGGGAAATTGGAATAAGATTCTCAAGCATATTTAGGAAAATTTTGGAAACATAAATACTGCTTTGACCACTTGTGTCTCTTTTATAACAGATGCTACACAAAGTCAGTAAAATCCTTTCAATAATTGGTGATTATCAAAATGTAGTTTTTGAATAATTCTGAGTGCCATGAGAGAACTTCTAAAATATACTTATTTTTCGCCCAATGTGCTTCGTAGTGGTTGGTGCTGATGATTGCAAGGGAGTTTCCACCGTCAAAGTCTCTCTGACAGGTTTCATAGGTGGAGACCGAGGCTAAGATTCCATTTTCTTAATAACGCATACACTCTGCTGACAGCTAAGGAAAGTGGTCATTATTCTTTGCATGGTTGTGGCTGCTGAGAATCAAAGTTCATTTCAAGCTAGTCTTTTATCTCAGCTGGACTTTACCAACTTGACATGCTAAACTTGGAAAGTTAATGGGAAAAAAAAAAAGCAGAAGGTGGGGGAAATACTAGAATTATGTCAGGTTTCATTGAAGAATATATAATAACTGCATACACATTTGTATTTTAAAAAAAAGTCAAGGACTTGAGGACCTATCTTAATAAGAAGGCAGTCCTGTTCCTTTTTAAACACTGTAAGAATATTTCCACTTAAAATAATAATAATAATTTGCTCCCAGCAGCTCCTTTCATATATTAACCTCTATCAATGTTACCTTTGAATAGTGCTACAACCTCCCATGGTGCAAAAGTCTCTGTTTAACTAACACTCTTTATTTTATTACATTCAAAACGTACTTGTGAAAATGAAAGTGCTTTCTATTGCTATTATAGCTCCAACAATGTGATTATTTAGCACTTTTCAGAGACTGATTTCCTCGTTAGTATTTATACAGCTTGATGTACCCACTCTGAGCATTGGAAAGGTGCAAACAGTACTCGAAGGCTGGAATTATTTAACATGCTTTGGAGCAAAAAAAAAAAAAAAAGGACAAAGAGTAACAGTAAGAGGGGAGCAAAAAGGAATGTTTCTAACAAGTGACATTTTTAGGTTCCCGTTGACAAAAACCCTCCGAACATATGTGGAACGTAGTCAAAATAACCACCCACTATATCTGAAAACCAAATTCTTGTTGAACAAAGTTGAGGCCTATCCATTCTGAAATACTCAATGAAGGCCCAATGTTGCCTAATGTTTTAGAAGATGAGAAAAGCTTTGTTCAAAATACTCAGACGCTCACAGAATGTCAAGCAGAAGAGGCATATTATTTTAGGTGGGGACATATTTCCTCGATCCTTAAAAATTCCCAGCTCCAAAGCCTGTGAGTTTACTTCCAATTTACATACTTTTAAAAGAAGACATTACTTCCCAATTGAGTCACTTCTTTGGATATTTCTGACTTAGATTTTCCTGGAAAGCAGAATTGAAGATATCCAAGAATGACTCAGATCTAGCAGTGTCTGAGACTTGGGAACTTCAGTCCAAATCTGATAGGACTGTGAAGGTTAATACTTCCTATTTTTCCTTTCTTTGCAGTTCAGGGTATGCTGAGAAGTCTGTGTGGCATACATTTTGCATTGCACTTGCCATATGTATTTTCCAGCCTTAAGAGCATCAGACAAGGTCCTGTGTTCCATGGGCGGAGTGCTCATGTGAGCCAAGCGAAGTGTTTTAGTCGCTCATGGGTAGACCTTGACAAAACCCATGAGCCACCTCTGGCCATCGTGGCTGTGAACTTTTCTTTCTGCTTGATCTGTCACTGATGCTCTTACCGGCAGGAAATGGTTCATTAGCATTCGCCAACACAGTGAGATAATTAGTACGTTTTACCAATTAAAGCCAGGGCTACCAGGCAGAAATCAATGAGCTATTCCCAATGAGCTATTGTAGATTGGTATGAACACCATGGCAACAGCTATGTACTCTACACTATCAGAAGCAAAAGGTCAGATGCAAAAATTAACATATAAGTAAAGTTGGTTTATTTGGGGATTATTTTTTTTTCTTTTCAAGAAGTTATTCAGTGTGCATTCACCATCTCTTAGCCATGTAGTTTTGAAACAAATAGCCCACCGATGCTTAGTGTAATTTAGGAAATTAAAGATGGTTTATACAATGTATCTGCTCTGGAATAGTGTTGAAACTTAAAAAAAAAATCTTGAGTTAGGTCAAACTAATAAAGTTACTTTGCTTGAAGAGTTTATATTTTATGTTAATGTATATGACAAATAATTTTCAAAAACTGCTTATTTGAAAGAAAGCGTCAAAGACAAGAAGGAAGAAAACTAGAATCAAGGAAGGCAGATCTAATTCAACTTCTAGATGGCCACAATACTTGGGGCTGGGCTAGGCCAAGACAAGAAACAGGAACTCGGAATCCGTGTCCCAGGTGGGTGGCAGGGCTCCAGGCAGTTGAATTAGTACCTGTTACCTCTCAGGGTCTGCTTTAGGAAGCAGCAGGCATCAGGAGTTGGATCCAAGTCCCAAACCCTGGTGTACCAATGATGGCTGCAAGCCTCATAACTGGTGCCTTGATGCTAGGATAACTGTCCATCCAAACATTTTTTTTTAAAAGATTTATTGATTTTTATTTGAAAGCAAAAGTTACAGAAAAAAGGAGAGACAGAGAGATCTTCTACCTACTGATTCACTCCCCAAATAGCTGCAATGGCCAGAACTAGACTGAACAATAACCAGGGTCCAAGAGCCAGGAGCTTTTTCTGGTTCTTCCAGGAGGGTGCAGAGGCACAAACACTTTACCCTGCTGCTTTTCCAGGACTGGAAATGGGGCAGTTGGTATTCAAACCAGCACCCATATGGTATGACAGTGCTGTAGGCAGAAGTCTAAGCTAGCTATGGCACTAGTCCCCAGATATATTTTAAAGTTTGTTTCAAAGCAAGAGCAAGAACCAGAGCAAAAGTGAGAGACACAGAGAGAGAGAGAGAGAGAGAGGGAGATCGAATGTATTTGTTGGTTCATGCTCCAAATGCCTAAAGCATTTAGGGGTTGGGCCAGGCCAAAGCCAGGAGCCTGGAATTCCATTCAGGTATCCCGTGCAAGTAGCAAAAACTCCAATTGTAGATCCGCTGTCTGCTATCTCTTACGTACATTACCAGGAAGATAGATCTGAAATAGAGGCAGACTTTTAGGCACTGGGATGTAAAATGTGGTTGTCCCAAAGAGCAACTTAATCTACTACATTGCAATGTCCTCCCCATAGAATCATTTTTGGTGATCTTTCTATAACCAGGCACTTCTCCTGTGGGACTTTGCATAACAAGAGAGGAAGTACTGAAAAATGCTAATAATGTTCAGCCAACAGCTTGCAAGTGAGTAAACTGGCAAAAAGTGCTTTTTCTAGAGAACAATTCAGAGGACTACAATTGAATTAGAACATTCACGGTGAGCTTTATGATTGAAACAAACTACCACAGTCACAAAGACCACTTATGCAAATGGCTTCACAAATTCTGGAATCCCAGTGGAACCCGGAAATGGGAATCAGGGTCGAATCAAACTGCTCTTGTTGCTCCATGGGCTGATAGCCACTGAGCTGATATCTTCCTCTTGAGGCTGTTTTCTAACACCTGACCCATTGTGTTCCTGTTGGTTTCTTACATAATCCAAACTGCACTGAGCTCATTTCTAGATAAGAAACTGAGTTTTGGGCATGGTGGCCTAGTGGCTAGAATCCTCCCCTAACATGCACTGGGATATGGGCACAGGTTCGCATCCCAGCTGCTTCACTTTCCGTCTAGCTTCCTGCTCGTGGCCTGGGAAAGCAGTAGAGGATGGGAAGCAGGGCCACTGGGATTAGAACTGGCATCCATATGGGATCCCAGTGCATGCAAGGCAAGGACTTTAGCTGCTAGGCTACCATGCTGGGCCTTCACGATCTTATCTTAAAGTACTTGTATCATTTTGTCTGCTGTTTCAGAGGTAAAAGAGAGTACGATGCACACATACACCAAAATCTTTTAGGGAAAAAAAGAAACTACAAAGGGATGGAAACCAGAGAGTAAAGAAAAAACTGGAAAGTCAGTGCTTAGCAACCAAGACCACAATGTTTCTGGCTTGACCACAAGAATTAAGTTCTTTTTTAAAACACTGATAAGAGCTGAAGACTGTCCTGTGGTCTGTTAGTGACTCCCACGCAGTGTTTAGAATCATCTTGTTCGACAGGCAGCTTTCAACTTTTCTTTTCCTTCACTTCTGGCAAGAGAGATCAGTTAGGACCCCACAACGAGGCTCTTCTTGGACCATCACATAACTGTGGACCCTGAGTTGTGCACAGTTGTCTTGGAGAGAAGAAACCTCTAATTGATGGGCCTCTTAGGTTGAGAATGATGGGTTGGTGACTGTCAGAAGACACTTTGGCTGGGTAGATGCAAAAATAGTGTGAAAAGGAATAGATATTGAAGTCATTTTGGAGGGGTGGGATAAAGGAGAGGCACTCCCTCATTCTGCTGATGGGAAAATAATACTTTTATACTCTGCTGCAAATAGTCATTGACAAGTTTTCTGTGTAAGTAAAATGAAAGCCAGTATTGTGAAAGCCAGAAGGATCTCAAAGCACACAAATTTGTTTCTGTGGACTACTGATGGCAATGATGAAAAATTCTCTTCAAAATAGTTATACTAGCTCAGGTAGAATTTTTAAATTGCTTCAGACAGCAAACAAACAAACAACAAAACAGTTAAACTTCTCCATAGTCTTTTGAGTCCTGACAATTCCTTGTCTGTTTGTGACTGTTGTCCAGGTTTATTTACATGCTTGATCATCTGACTGCCCATGCTCTGTTAGAGCAGACGAAATCTTCATCCTCTGATGTCCTCATAGGATTTCAAATACACTAATGAATTCTGGGAAGGAAGTGGCCATTCTATCGTCGAAAGTCAAACAGGAAATAGTCTTTGAGTGCCTGGAAAAAGGTGTGGAAAATGGTTATGAAAATGTAAATTTCTCAATTTCCTGTCTTCTTCTCTTCCTTTGGCCAGCCTTGTACACCCCAGAGCTGCAGGTCCCATGATCTGTCCCTCTCCTAGGTCATTTGGAGGGGCCCCTGTGTGTCATGGTACCCACAGAGCCCCACATCCTCCTGGCAGTGTGCGGAGTTGTCACCCTTCAGTTATTTGGCTTCTTGGCTCGTCTTTGTATATGGGGGTGTGTTTTTCCTGTTTTCTAACTCACATTTTGTTTGGTGGGGTGGGAATATTTTTGTCCAGATGGTCCCCATCGCAGGACTTTTTGCAGCAGATCTGTGAGCCAGCAACCACCAGGGGATTTCTTTCTTTTTCTTTTCTTTTGACTCAAGAAGGTCCCTCAGTCTGCTCCTTGTTGCCAAGTCTTCTTGTAAATCTCAAGGCATGCTCCCTTTGCAAAACAACTCCCTGAAAACACACACACACATGCAGCTTTACTGGTTAAAAATCAGTCTCTGGCAAATTTCTTGTGCAGGTGAACTGCTAAAGGGATAGTTTTCAAAGCCTTCCAAGAGGCTGTCAAACCTTTTCCCTATTGTGACTTTGATTTTGATGCAAAATCCTTTCACCTCAGATAAGTTCTTGGAGCCAATAGACAATCCCACAGAAGGACCCAGCATCGCCTGACCACTTCCCACCCCTCTAGCCCAGAACAAACCTGAGTCTTTCAGAAATAAATCACTTGGCACATGCCAGATTGCAAATGAAAGCCCTGCGATCTAGTAGAAGCAGCACAATTTGCGTTTATTATGCTCTTTCAAGCAATGCTGTATCCCTCTTTGTCTCATTTTCTTATTGCACGGTAGACATCTGCTCATGATTGAAATGTCTTAGAACTTGATCCCTGTGGGCTAGGAGAGGTGAAGAAGGGACAGGGGCTACTACTCCATCTAAATATTGTTTTTATTTCACCTTCAGTCATGTAACTTTTCTCCAAATGATTTTTATTCACCTTTTCTTCCGTAGCAAAACACACACAATCCTCCATCCCATTGTCTTGCAATGTGCAGCATCTATCTAAGCAAAGGTTGTTGTGTTGAATGACTACTCCGTTGGAGGGCTTTTAAATGCTTTCACATGTGGCATCATTGTTATAGCTGTCATTGCTGTCTTGGAATTTGTTCTCAGCTCTGAGAAAGGCTTTTAGCCATGTGTCAAGCAGCACATCAGCAGAAATTGCCAAGAAGCATGATTTATATTCAACCTTTTAAGGCTGGGGGAGTACTGCCTCAGGCTGCTTCAGGTCAGAAAGAGATGAGAGCTGCTTCTTGGCAGTCTGTGACCTATATCTTCCTTTGGTCAGGCAAATCATTTATTTGAAGGACAACAGGTATTTTCAGTGGTCTATTCTTGAATTTCTTTTCTTTGATGATAGTGAGGTTAGAAAAGTAGTCTTCTGTTTCTTCTTTATCATCTTCACCTCGCAGTTGCACTTGCTTTCTCCCCAGAATGCAAGGTAGAATAGGGCTGGTCTCCTTCTGGCTGCTCAGATCTCATATAAAGGGAGATGGAGTTGCTAAGCTATGTCTGGTAGGGTACCTATTGGCAGTTTGTGACTAGGGAGGGTGGATTAAGACAGTGCTTCTCAGCACAGTGAGTCTTCTTGTTCAATGCAATATTCTGGAGGCATTAATGTAATGTTAAAGAGCACTTCTATGTTGATTAAAATTCGATGAGTAAAAAGCAACATACTAACCCAAATGTCCATCAACTGATGAATGGATGGATAAAACATGTATACTCAAACCATAGAATATTATTTTGCCTTCAAAAGGACTAAAGTACATGCTACAGCATAGTTGCTTAAAACATGTCACAAAAAAGAAGGCAACCCAAAAGTGTCATATATTACATTGTTTCATTCATGCAGAGCATCTAGTATAGTCCTGCTAGACAGAGACAAAATCCACCCAGACAGAGACTGAAAGCAGGCTAATGGCTATTAAAAGAGGGAATGTGGAGTGACTGCTTGTGTATACTAGCTTTCTTTTTGGCGTGACAAAAAAGTTGTGGAATTAGATTGGCTGATTGCAAGCTATCAATATGTAGAATATTATACTATAGAGTGTATTGTGAAAGGGTGACTTTCATGTTATGTAAATTACATCTCAAGCTTTTGTATATATCAGCTTTATTAACATATATATATGTGTGTGTGTTTAATAAGGCTAAAAATAGCAACAAAACAAGTTACCTAACTTATTTACAGATGACCATTTTATTTATTTTTTAAGTAACAAAATCAGCATGTATGAATAGAAAAGACTGGATTGATATCTTGCCATCGATGATATTATGAGAGATTTTTGCATTTTCTCCTTTGGTCTTTATATTACTTTCTAACCACAAGAAGTCATGTTGGCTTATTTTATAACATTTTGGATATAAGAGTAATGTTCAAATTTCAGAAAAAGAAGGGTAAGTGATGGATGCTGTAAGTATAATGTGAAAGAGAGGAGGTGTGGTGCTTGGAAGTGTGTACCATGTGGGAACAATGAGCTGGGAGAGTCAGTTGCTTCTCTTTGCTTCAGTTTTCTAACTCAAGAAACAGTATCGCATTAAATATATTGCTTTGAGTACAAAACTGAGATTAAATGGGGTAGAGAGAAATTTGACAGGCACTCTAAAACAGAATTGCTCAAATACGTTAACAAATGTTTTGTCTGGCTGAAGGTGGTACCTGTGACACTTCCATTCATATTCTGGAAGAGAGAGTGTAGTCATCCAGTCATATCTAGCTGTAAGACAGACAAAAAAAATGTAGTTTCTAACTATGTGCACATGTATCCTGCAGAAACTGATAGTTGGATGATGACAAGAGCAGAGTTGGAAAAATTAGTAGGCCATCATAATAACATTCAGCAGTTATTTTTCAAATGCAGCAAAATATTTTTTATACAGAAAAATACCTTGAGCCAAAAGATAATAGTGAATTACCAAGGAAAGTTGGAATAACTCTGGTTGGAGCTCTTTAAAAATGTGAAAGTAATGCTGTGATTCAGATTTTTAGGAAGATGTATCTCTTTTTATTTGAAAGGTAAATTATATACAGAGAGAAGAGATATAGAGAAGTCTTTCATCTGCAGGTTCACTCCCCAAATGGCCACAATGGCTAGAACTGAGCTGATCTGAAGTTGGGAGCCAGCAGCTTCTTCCTGCTCTCCTACATGGGTGCAGGGGCCCAAGGACTTGAGCCATCCTCTGCTGCTTTTCCAGGCCATAATCAGAGAGCTAGATCAGAAGTGGAATTTTTGGGACACACCCGGGTGCCTATATGGGATTCTGGTGCAGTAGGCAGAGGATTAGCGTGCTATGTGATCATACTAGCATCTTGTTTTGGATGTTTGGTACTTACCTGTTCATATTTATTGAGTCAGACCATTTGTAGAAGTCATTATAATCTAGATGATCAGTAGTTTTCTTGATCTTTGTTCTTTTATTGCCAAATAGTGTGACATCAGGGTGGGTTTGCTCTATAAAGGATTCAATACATTGTCTTCAGTCCTGTAATAATTCCTCTAGTAGTTAAGATAATACTAGCCATTGTAATGAATAAATCCTCCCAATTTCAATGTCATGTTGAAATACAAGTTTGTTTCCCGTTCAAAGGCCAGTGTGAGTCTTCAACAGGCTTTCCATGTCAATATCAGGGAATCAGGCACCTTACTTCTTTTGACTCTACTAATGTTTATATCATTATGATTGTTAACTTTTGGTTGGTTGAGTGGGAAGAAAGAAAGAGTGGAGGATGATGATATGAGGTATTTTTATTGCCCAAGCATAGAAATAGAAGATAAAACTTGCACCCATAACCCATTGACCAGACCAATCACATGTTCATGCATAACCAAAGAGAAGCTGGGAAATGTTGTCTGGGAGCAGTCTTTCATTTTGTTTTTAATTTTTATTGCAAAGGCAGAACTACAGAGAGGAGAGACAGAGAGAGCAAGATCTCACATTCAACTCAGGCCATTTGGGTTCATTTCCCAAATTGCGATAGCTGGAGCTGAGCCAATTTGAAGCCAGGAGCCAGGAGCCATTCTCCTTTGCTTTTCCAGGCTATTAGCAGAGAACTGAATGAGAAGTGGATGAGAAGTGGAGCAACTGGAACATGAACTGTTGCCCATCTGGGAGACTGGTGCTTGCAGGTGGAGGATTAACAAGTTGAGTCATTGCACTGACCCAAAGAAGCAGTCTTCTAACAGAGTAGAAAAGAAACAGAATTAGAAAACAAGCATCCAGTCTCTATAAGAGCTCTTCATCTTAAAGCAGGTGAAAGTCTGAACTGTTCATCCAGGACCATGAGACTCCCTCATGATTAGTTCCTATTTACCCCTAGAACTCCATCTTGCCTGCTGAACTTTATTCTTTTTCTTTTTCTTATTCTTTTTCAGATCACAAACTCAGAGATTCCTGAGGTGTTGATAGTTCATGTAATGATATTGTCTGCCAGGAGAACAAGGACTAGCAATTATTCAAATCTTTTGATCTCCTTATCTTCAGTCCCATGGGGCCAACCAGCTTTTCTTAACACCTTTTCCCACCAAACGAAAAAGAGTATTGTGAGCACTGTTGCCTCACTACTGTTTAATGTTCTGTGAGATAACATGCATTCATTTTGCCTCCTAACAAAACTTTAAGACTAGGAGAGAAGGCATTTCCATTTATGCACCTGGGACAAATTATTCCTTTCCTGAAGGACTCTTTCATCCCCTTATTCACTTGTGTAGAGAATGATTTAAGTGGAGGTACCCACAATACTGATGATTAAATATTGACATAATTTGGAGTCAGTTACGGAATCTGAGAAAGATCTTAAGAGTTCCACCAGGGAATAGACTCTCTGATTCAGTCCCATGAGAGAAGCTGATCCAAAACGTCTAATGTGACATCTAAGGATATATCTAATACAATATATTAGAATTTGAGAAGGACAACTTTAGCCAGTCCTAAGTAGTGAATAAGAACATTACTCAGACATATTTATTCATCTGCCATCCTGGACAGGTTTCTTAAACTTTTGGGTGGTTGGGTGGGGACCAATAAAATGTTACTAGAAGCTCATGTAGTGTCCTTCAGACTTTCCTTCTAGTTGTCAGTCTCTGCACCCTTGAGTAATGTTGACTAACCACTATATCTGGATGCCCACTCTGGCCAACTACAGGATATTTTTGAAGAAGAGGGTTATGCCACCATATATGAGGACTGGAAATTTTGCTTTAGAAACACGAAAGAGTTTAAACTCAGTGAAAGAAGCGGGCAGGAACCTATTGTCTTCAAGCAAGCTTGGAACATAGAGGGGGCCAGAGTTATCATCTATCTGCTGAAAATGTACCGTAATCATGGATGTCACTGAAGAGATGCTAGCAATCCTAGCAGCAGAGTGGAAGATCTGTAGTAGTTGTAGCATATCTGGAATAGTGCTGCCTAATGGTATTCTACCTATACAAAACTTTGACATCCTAGAGCCCTTCCAGAGGCAAAAGAACCAAAGGCACAGGTCTGGAAAACCATGAGAGAACTTGAACCGATTTGGTAGTAGCTCAACATGTTAAGTATCTTGACCTTAAAGATTAATTTAAAATACTGAAGGAAATAAAAATTGTAAGGGACTTAGACTCTTGATTTCCTCCCTTAAAGGACAGAATGATGAAGAATGCTGACACTGGTAGGTAAGAGATTAAAGGGGGAGTTGTTGATATTCTCAGAAATTTCCATCTGTGATTGAGCAGAGTCTAGTGACCTAGTCCTGAGGTGGATACAAGCAGTATTTCTCTGCAAAGAGCTAGTTAAATCATGTGATCTCTGAAGTCCTCACTCTAAGATTTTGTGACTGGGTAACTTTCCAGGATGCTTCATGTCCCATCTGGTTCTGCTGATTCTATTGTCAGGTTACTTGGGACCTATAACTATCTGGATTTTCATTTATTCTATGGCAACAGTGCTGTAAAAATCAAAGTAACAAGGTGCTGTTGAGAGCAAACTTCTAAACAAAGTGGCTTACAAAAAAGATTTATTTATGTATTTTGAAAGAGTTACAGAGAGAGACAGAGAGAATATCTTCCACCCACTGTTTCACTCCCCTTATAGCCACTATAGCCAAGCCTGAAACAGGCTGAAAAAGGAGCCAGCTGTTTCATTAGGGTTTCCCATGTAGCCAATTGGAGCCCAACCAGTTGGGTCATCTTCTGTTGTCTTCCAGGCACATTGGGAGAGAGATGCAACTGAAGCAGAGCAGCCAGGATATGAAACAGTACTTATATGGGATACTGGCTTTGCAGGTAGTGGACTTATCCACTATGCCTTAAAAGTGGCATTATTAAAGCATTGACTTTTACCTCCCCATATATGTTTTGCCGTTGTCCTTTGACTTAATTGAGCCATGCTATCTTTACATTATTATAATTTCTTCTTTTATATTGGAAAGTCAGCTATACAGAGAGAAGAAGGGAGAAAAATCTTTCGGCCACTGGTTTATTTCTTAAGTGGCCACAACAACTGGAGCTGAGCCAATTCTAATCTGGGAGCTTCTGGGCTTTCCACGTGGGTGCTGGATCCCAAGGCTTTGGGCCATCCTCTACTGTTTTCCCAGGCCACAAGCAGGATGCTGGATGGGAAGTGGAGCAATCAGGGCATGAATTGGCACCCATATGGGATCTTGGAGCATGCAAGGTGAAGATTTATCCAACAGGCTGTTGTACCCTGTATTATTTTTATTTTGAAGCTTTTTCCAGGAGCAGAAGGAGAAGAGAATGAATAAAACTTTGGAGAAAACTTGTTATTAAGAGCAGAAAAAGTGGAATGTCTATAGCTTGTGATGGTTGGTTCAAGCATTCTTTTCCTTATAATATGTTGAGGCAGAAAATATATACCAATAGGAGTAGAAGATAGGAAACAGTCCCAGTAATTCTGATAAATCACTTCAAAGATCACTAACAGAAATTGTTAGTGTGCTAGGAATTGGATTGCCATCTTGTTGGTACTATGGCTTACCATATAGCCAGAGAATCTAAGAATATAAAAAATTTTGTTTTGCTTCAGTCTTTTAAAAGGCGATATATTTCCCAGGAAGCTCAACCCATGAGTGAAGATGACATTGGAGGAACCAGCCTTGTGGTACAGTGAGTTAAGCCACTTCTTGTGATGCCACATCCCATTTTAAAGCAGGAATTTGAGTTCTAGCCTCTGTTCTTGTGTTCTGGTCCAGCTTCCTACTTATCATGCTGGGAAAGCAGCAATGATGGCCCAGATACTTGTGATTTTACCACTCATGTGGGAAACCAATGCACACCAAGGCTCCTAACTTTGACCTGGAGTAGCCCTAGGCATTATGGTCATATGGGAAGTGAATCAGCAGATAAGGAATTTTTCTGTCACTTGCCTTTCAAATAAATAAAACTTTAAAACAAAAATGACTTGGGAAACCAGGTTTATAGTTCATTAGCTGTGGAGAGAACTTCACTAATGTAGGACTCTCCACTGCAAATTAGGCTGGCACAGATGGCCCAGCCACTTCAGTCCCAAGCCTCGGACCTCTGAATCTAAACCCCTTTTGAACAAGCCACTCGATACGGAGACATGTGCAGTGCATTTACATTCAAGTGTGAGAAGAGAAAAGAACCTTAGCTTCTGAATATCTTGGGGACACCCAAGTCCCATGGACAAGAGAAGGCAAGGTGATCTATCTCCTTTGGTGAGGATTTATGACTCTTTCAGGCCTGAGAATCATGAATGGAAGCTGTTTACAGCTGAGTGATGTTCAAATGCATTGTGTTTCCACCCATTGGCATATGGATCCATCACTGCTGGTCTAGAGCCTTGTACAGTCAAACTCATTGAACGGTGAGTGTGGCAAAGAACATAGACTGGGTGGTGCTGAGATAGATCCTGGCTTGTTTATGTGTCCACTGCAGCATACAGAAAGCAATGGGCAGTCAGCAAGATGGCCAAGCTCTTGGATGGTCTAGTTCATCTGACAAGGACAATCATATGATATAACACACCAATAAAGATCAAGATGACCAGGTCAGTTCAGGTAGTAAATCAACAGAAGACATGGCAGCTAGAAGTTGGAAGAAGTGCATTTCCCGGAGTGGGATTTTTTTAATGTGCAATAATGTTGTCTACTGTGGTCCTGGAAGCTTCCTGAAATATACTCAATGATATTAGTAACCTTTTCTCTAGGTAAGTGTAGAAAGGACTTAGGATCTTCCCATCCCCTACTAAAATATTCATGCTCCATGGAATGGGCTAATTTCTGAAATGTTTCTTGGAACATTATAGGTTTAGAAAAATTGACTTCTGGGCTGTTGAGAGCCTGTGATTTTGTTGTTGGATCTCGAGAGAACTTCCTTTTTATGTTATATTAACACACAACCTTTATAGGAAAGATCAATCCAGCTTGTTGTGAGTATATACAGCCCCCTTCCTCTAAGAACAAAGTGCTTCTTCATTGGAATCATTGTTGTCTTCATGGTATCATGGGGTTTGAAAATGATTTAATAGAGTTAGAAGCATCTGGAATTCAGAACTAAACTCAGTGTATGTTCTCAATTTTTTTTTAAATTGAATTTTGGTAATATACTTGAGGTAAGAAGAAGAATACTGTTGACTAGGAGGCCTGTTGCTAGAATCTATAAGCACTTTTGTATGGCCCTATCATCCATTATGAGCTTGTACAGTATTTGGGCCCCACAGTAATTTGTAGTTAGCATTGTATAGATCTTGGGGCTGAACTTACAAGCAGTTTTGTTGGTTACCCTGGACCGCAGAACCAGAGAAAAGAAAGGGGTGACAAGCTGCAGCTGACTCTGAATGCATAAGCTTGCTTTTAGGAGAGATGTTTCAAAGAGCCTAATCTTTCTTATTTTGCACAGGTCTGGAATAGTTGTGGCAAAGTTTCTGTCTTATTTCTCATGACTGTGCTTGAAATTATCCATTCTAAATTCCAGAAACAAGCAAACCAAATTCTAGGAATCTTAGTATTTAGAATCACAGGATGTTAAAATTTGCAGAGCCTAAAATTTATCTTGCCCTAAAAAACAAACAAACAAACAAACAAACAAAAAAACAAAAACTGAATTCCAAAGGGCCCAAGTAACTTGTCAAAGGTCATATAGTTCCTGGAATAATCGAGAATGTAGAGCAGTTTACAACACATTGGTTAAGATTGGTTAAAACACAGGTTCTACAGACATTATAGCCACATTAAAGCTGTCAGGAACAACTCTTTTCCAAATTTGGACCTTTGGAAAGTGATTAAATTTGCTATGTTGCTATATTCCTATTTAATCTGCATGTCATAAGGTCCCCACCTTATGAGGTTTACATCAGGTGAGACATACAGGGGATTTTTAAAAAATGCCTAATATTTAGTATAACACTCAATAGCAAAGATTCTTGTCATGAATTTTGATCATGACTCTTTCTGCATTAGGTTTTATGCAACCATGCATATCCATAGCCATAAGCTTCTTCTATGTAAAATCACCTTGTGACTTACTAATTTTTAAATATTTAAAAAAAGTTTTCATGATACAGTTCCTTAGGTTCAAGGATTTCCCCATCCAGATCTTACTAACTCTCTTCCTCTTCACTGACAGCCCACTAGACCTCATGGTCTTTCATGCAGATTTCTGCAATAGCCTCCTCCTCAAAGGTTCTTCTGCTTCTCTGTTTGTTCCTCTTGTCATTTTCCACTTACTGAGTATTAAAAAACTGCAGCAAAACATACATACCTAACATTTTAGCAAAAAATAAAAAAGCACAGAAATATGGCTTGTGTCTACTACTTGCACTGCCATCTAGGGCAGCTTAAATGAGGCAGAAGGAGCCTTCCCAAGGTCGTCCACTCATCTGACTAGCAGGTTGGTGCTGCCTTGGCTATGGTCTTAGCCAGTGTTGCTATCTAGGAGCTTTAATTTCTCTTGAGCTACCTGGCTCCCTCAAAGGAAGCAGCTAGAACACATGGGTGATCTAAGACATTGAAAGTGGAAGCTGGCAGCTTTTTAAGACCTAGGCTTGAAAAACTGGCTAAGAATCACGTTCATGTTCATTGGAAAAAAAATCACAGAACCTGCTTTAATTTAAAGGAAATAACTGCCCTCAATAATAAATAATAACCTGGGAAAGAAGCTGAGGACGGCCCAAAGCCATAGGTTCCTGCACCCAAGTGTGAGATCAGGATAAGGCTCTTGGCTCCTTGCTTCAATTGGTTCAGCTCTGGCCATTGCAGTCACTTAGGGAGTGAATCAGTAGACAGAAGATCTTCCTGTCTGTCTCTCCTCCTCTCTGTATATATGACTTTGCAATAAAAATAAAATAAATCTTTAAAAAGCAATAAATAATAAACTCCTCAATGAGAATTAAATCAAGATATTTGTGACTTCAATTTCCCATGTTCCTGTATAAATCAATTGCTGGTTTTATATAACACAATTCAAGCTACCACTGACATCCTATATAAGTGCTGGTTCAAGCTAGACCTGCTATAGTGCTGATACAGATACCCACTAATATGCCTGGAAAAGCAGCAAAAGATACCCAAGGATTTGGGTTCTTGCTACCTATGTGGAAACACATACGGAGTTTCATGTTCATGTTTGGCCTAGCTCTACTATGGCCATTGTGACCATTTAGGGCATGAGCTAATAAATGAAAGATTCATTCATTCTCTCTCTCTCTCTCTTTCTCTCTCTCTGCAACCCTGCCTTTCAAATGAGTAAATATATCTTACAAAGAAAAACACCAATCATACATATCATTCACTAGTGTTTAACAACTATTGTGTCTACTTGGCATAATCAGGGTAGCATTAAAACTCTCAACTATGGCAGGATGATGATGCATACCATAGTCATGATCAACTTTCTGACTCATTTTCCTTGTTAACCCCCCTTTTCTTTTCATTGTATTTTCTGACATTCTATCTAAAGTAGTGCCTTTTTGCTTTCTGTCTCATTGCCCTACAATATTTATCTCCATGGAGCTTATCACTACCTGTTATTATGTAGTATTTTTATCTATAATTAACACATGTCAGCCCCAGTATTAGGGCAAGAATATTGCATACCTTCATTGCTTATAACAGTGTTGTTACAGGTGCTTTGTCAATATTTGTTGATATAGTGAATGAATGGTTGTGTTTATATAATTTTTCTGTCATTGGAATAGAGACCACTTGTTTTGGTGCACTTGACTCTTTGCTGTACCTTCTCTGTTTCCCTAGAGAAGTAGTCTTGGCATTAGTCAAGTGCATTTGCTTATGCAGTATAAGCAAAATATGAAAGAGAAAAGAAGGGGTGCAAACTATTTGACCAATATTATAAGAAGTCTCACTATTAGTTTAGGCTTCGGACCATGTATATGTAATTAAAAAAAAGACACCATCTATGCTGTTGGAATATTTGAGATTGTAGAGTGTCAATGTGATTATGACTCAAGGGGACCAGAAAGTTTGAATGAAAATTTCAGTAGTATTGAAATGAGAAAAACCTGAACTCCCTTCCCTAGGTGTGAGGTTTACTAGTAATTTTTGCTTAATATCTTTGAGCCTCTGTCTTCCTCATCTGTGAAGGAGAAATACCAATGTTCTGTAAACAAGTATCTGATAGTTTAGAATATGGTTCACACTATGGTAGATTTAAAATGTAATTGCAAAATCATCGTCACCATTTCCATTGTGGGGGTAGACTGTGGGTATCCCCCTTTGAATTTGCACTGATTGTTTGAGCCAAAAGTGGACAGCAGAAGTGATGCCAAATGTCCTCCAAGGCTAGGTGAATGAATGGACAGAATTCTGAGTTTTGTAACTCTGAGCTATTATTTAATGTTATTATTTCACATTATTTAATACTATACTGCTGGTGTGGCCACATGTGGACATTCTGGTTAAGTGTTTCCAGAGCAGTTCTTCGGTTATTTCAGCTTCAGTGACAGGTATGTGAAAGATGACTTCTGGGGCCTGGGACCTTCCAAACCAAACTCTTCCAGCCCTCCTTTGAGCCATTCCCAACCACAAAAGTTACATTTCCTCTGTAGGAGAAGAAATAAAAATGTAGCTTGTGCCACTTTCTCACACTTTGATGAGTTGTGGGCACCACTTCCCCAGAGGCCATGCTTGTGAGTGTCTGTTTATATGCTCTTGCCATTCACGCTCACCATTATTTGGGAGGGGGAATGTATATTACAAACAGTATTAGACAGCAGGCTTTTCAGGAGTGTGGATGGATTGTGCTTAGGACAGTCCTCGAATAGATTTGCATTGCACTGAATAAATAATGAATTACCTTGGAAGAATTAAATTCCTTATATGGAAGAAATCACTTCCACTTCAGTGGGACAGCAGTGTTGCCAGGAGAGCAGTTGTCCTCACTTTAGGCTTGGTTCTGAAGCTAGCTTAAGCAACCAATTCTTTCTTTTCCCCTTTCAAATCAAGAGTCTTAGATGTCCATTGGAGCAGGATTCAAATCTACCCTGATGGCAGAATTTTTGTGTCCAGCCTGATTAGTCACTATATTAAGTCAGTTTCAAGACTCCTCAACTAACAGGAACATAATTTTTCTTACTTCGTTCTAACCTGATGGATTCTCTCTAGAAACTGGAAAGGATTAACTTCATTCATGTATTTGATGATCAGCTTTATTTATTTGAAAGAAAGGACAGAGAACTCCCATCTTCTGGGTCAGTCCTCAAATGCTGCAATAGCAGAGCTGGAGTAGGCCAAAGGTGGAAGCCAGGAACTCATTCTGACTCTCCTATGAATGGTGGGGACCTATGTACTTGAGCTGTCATCACATAGTGCTTCTCGTAATAGGCATTAGAAGGAAACTGGAGTTACGAGTGTGATCAGAACTTGAACCCAGACATTCTGATATGAAATAAAAGCGCCCCAAGTAGTATCGTAACTTCTAGCCAAACACCTACTCCCTCACCATCATAGGGGGTCATTCTACTTCATGCCGATGGCACTACTCCTATGGATGGATTTAACTTTAGGGGGTGTGCCTTGAGAGGAAGGCAAGAAGATAGAGAAGGTCTTATGTGACTGGGGCCTTGTGGATGAGGGGAGTGATGGCAGCTGACTTGTAGACAGCCCAGGGTTGTTAGTGCTCAACTGCCTCCCTGTCCCACAGCAGCCCATTGCTGAGGGTTTTGCACCTGCTGTGCTCCATCACAAATGAGGTATATTCTGGCTGGCTGCCACTGCTGCTTTCCTCAGCACTGGGATTCTAGTGATTTATCTCCTTTTCCCTCCAGGGTTCTCGTGTTAGTTTTCTATTAGTATAAAACAAATTACTTCAGCCTTACTAGCTCCTAACAAGTGCATGTATTGTCTCCCAACTCCTGGGCTGGGGCGGGGGAGCAGAAGGCCAGGCTGAAGTGCAATTGATGGCCTGTGCTGTGACTTCATTTGAGGTATGGAATTCGTTTCCAATCTCACCTGGCTGCTGGGAAAATGTATCTGCTTATAGTGATGTCTTCCAGGTGAATAAGACACTCATCTGACATTGTGCCTTCTTTTAAAGGCTCCCTGAATTGGGTCAAGACATCTTGGGGAACCTCTCCTTTGATCAACTTAAAGTTGACCAATGAGAAGCCTAATCAGAGAGTGTCTGTTGTCTCACCATATTCACAGATCTCACCCTGTGGCAGTGATTACACAAGGGAACTGGTAATACAGAATAGGAGAGAAACCAGAACTGTTAGGGACATTTTATCACTCCTGGGATGGGGCCCTGAGATCTCCTGTGCTGCTGCCATTTCTTTTATGGGTGCCCATGTCTAAGGCTCTTTCAGAAAAAAATGCGATTGCTCTCTAGTTCCCATTCTCTACTCTTCTTCTACTGGTTCCTTAAGCCACCTGTTTCTTCTGTTTCCCAAATATGGCCTAATTTCTATTTACTCAATAAGGAGATTATAGTTCTCTAAGTAATCTGTCTCTTAGTATGGAGAGATAGCCTCACTAAATTAAGTCATTTATTACCCATGATCGGCTAAGAGGACAGTGTCACAGAACAGCTTGAGAACAACAGCTGGTGTTCTTTTTTGAAGATTTATTTGTTTTAATTGTAAAGGTGGATTTACCAAGAGAAGGATAAACAGAGAGAAAGATTTTGTACCCACTGGTTCACTCCTCAAATGGTTGGAGCTGAGCTGATCTGAAGCCAGGAGCCAGGAGCTTCTTCTGGGTCTCCCATACAAGTGCAGTGTTATAAAGTATTGAGCCGTCCTCCACTGCTCTTCCAGGCCACAAGCAGGGAACAGAACGAGAAGTGGAGCAGTTGGAACATGAGCTGTCACCCACATGAAATCCCAGCACTTACTAGGGGAGGATTACCCAGTTGAGCCGTTGTGCTAGGCCAGAGAACATCTGCTTCGTAAATTCTGCTCTGACTTTGGTATCTCATTTTGAACTTTGACTCAGGTAAAATTGAGTATAGAACAGTTTCATAAGGATTGCATTGGATCTTTATTGCTATCAAATTTATGTTTTTTAATTTATCTGAAAGGCAAAGGAAGTGAGAGAGAGAAAAAGAGAGGGAGAGAGAGAGACTGGACTCATGATCCACTGACTCACTTCCCCGATGCCTACAGCAGTTGTGCCTAAGCAGTCAAAGTCAGGAGCTCCAACTGGATCTCCCATATAGGTGGCAGGGGCCTAAGTACTTGAGCCATAATTTGCTGCTTACAAGATGTGTCAGTCACAGGGTGGAACACCCAGGATTTGGACTGGAATGGGACTGTAGCAGCTTAATCTGCTGTACCACCACACTGCCTTCTATTGCTCACCTCTTACTCTGTGGTCCTTGCCACTGAGCACATAATACAGGGAAACTGAGGCTTGGAGGTTAAATTACTTTGTCAGTGTCACACAATTGATAAACAGTTGAGCTGTGATTTGAATATAGCTCTTACCCCATATCCCATGTCTCTCCCACTATCTTCTATCCTAATACCTTAGTTCCTAACATTGACTACCCGAATAACCTAACTTAAGTCACATGGCATTGTGTTGCTTGATGAAATTATACTACTAAATTTCTTGCCATACTAGTTCCATTTCAACTTGTTTGTGTTATGTGTTTATAGGGGGAAAAAATCCCCATGATATTTTATAGTTCATGCTTCTTTTCTCCTGCTTGAGGATCTCCAACTTTGTGATCAATTTATTTCAAACGACTGATAAAATGCATATCAGATTCTTTGTCAACTACCAGGGCAGAAAAAATGTTTATCAAATTCAGAGTCTAAGAAGAAAAATTAAGATAGTGGAAAAAGTGAACCAAAGGAGCATGCTCTGGATTCTCAGTGAGCATTCTTCTAAGGGTCTGGGTTTACATGGCAGTCTTAGATGGGTCATAAGTGAACATCTGGAGAAATTCCATTCCAAGAATAGAGAACTGATTCTGCGCTGCAGATTTGTTTGTGTTCCCTCTGTCAGAACTGCACAAATAAACATTAACTGGATATGGATATTTATTGAATGTATTTCATAATTTCCTTTTCCTAAGTATCTGGTTGCCTTATGTTGACTCAGAATGCTCATCACCCTGCAACTGTTTTTGGTCACAGAGTCCACCCTCTAAACAGAGCCAAGTCTCAGGACTGCCAGAGCCATTCTTCAGGCTGAAACGTGTCTTGGGAATAGTAAGCCACCTTGAAGCAGTGGACGTGGCCAGCTCTCCTTGGCTTGGGTAAGCATGGCAGTGAGTAGTGCAATGATTGCATCTATCATGTGCCAGGATTTCTGAAGTTAACTTTAGTCCAATGGGGATGGAAAGTTTGGGACTAGTACCAGGATAATAATTAAGACCAAATGTGTAGGCAGGAAAGCACATCCTAATAAGCTCTTGGTTGCTCAACAAGACACTCATCTGTCTCTAAGATAGTTTTGACATCTTAGGTCTGTATCAAAGATGTATTGTTACTGATTAGCCACACAATGTCTTCTAAGGCTTAATCATAGTGAGAATTTAATCTTGGGGTGCCTACCATTGCTATCAAATGGAATGTGCTTATGGAATGGAAATTAAATTCAATGGTTGCCTAAATAAAATCCAATTAAGAAGACAAATTTGCTCCCAGGAGAACATGTGCCATATTTTCTAAACAATGCAAAAATGACTTATTTTTTGATGGTTTGGCTTTATTGGTTAAGTTGCCTTCTTCACATTTCTGCCCTCTCATTAGGGATAATGCCCAGAGGAGACTTTTAAGGACAGAATGGATTGCTTCTTGTAAGCTTTAAAAGGTCATGGTAGACTCATGTGTTTCGGTCCATGGACAGAGAAAAGTGGTAGAGAGACTCAGAGCTGGGATGGGATTTTGCGGTTAGGTGTGATGCAACCAAGAGGCAGTGTTAGCAGTTATGTTGTCCAGATGGCTTCGTGTCTCATAGCAGGCCAGGGATATCACTCAATTCCCTTGAGCCACTTGTGTTAAATATGTCCAGTATACAAAGCACGCCTAAGTAAGGAGTTTGTGGAGCAAAGAGCCAAGTTCTGGGAAATTTCTTTCTAAGCAGCTGGACCCAGGCTCTGGGAAAGATTTCTTTGGGCTCATGAGGAATAAATGATCATCTATCTTATTATATGAGTGCCTTTGTTGGGACACAATGGGCAAAAGAGAGAGGGAATCATCTTTGTCAATCATTTTTGTTGAGCTGGAACTCAAACCCAGGCACTTAGATATACAGGCTGTGGCATCCAAAGCAGTGTCTTAATTGGTAGTTTAAAACCCAACCTTGATTAGCACTTTACATGCTCTACTTCTTCATCTGAATAAGGTAAGAAAAAGACAGGATATGAAGAATTTAGATGATTTGCACAAAAACACACAGATATCTAAAGTCAGAATGAGAGCCCAAACCCGTGAATCTGCTTAAGACTTCCGGCATTATCCTTCAATTCTCACCTCATTTGGATACTATGAAGATGAGCCACCCAAGTTGTCATGGTGCTGCCTTGCAGCTTCTTGTCTCAGCATTTACTTAATTTAGGATTGAGGCCAGGACTGTCCTTGAGGGAAATGTGGAGGTGGACACAATGGAAGCTATATCCAGAAGGCAACTCCTCACACGCTAACAGGAAGTGTTTGAAGCGTTGGGAACACGATTTCCATCTTGGGCTCAGAACTTCCTGGATGACTTTGTGCCCAATACCTTTGTTTATCTCTGGATTTACCAGGCTGTCCTTAGATTCATGGCCATGCTGAGTCTAGAATAAACAGGGATGTCCTTACCTTATCAAAGTCCTAGTTAAGACAGTCTAGAATAAGAAATCTTCTGGATCAATGCCTCATGTTGGCTATTTTGTCTGTCATTTTCCCTAAAATTATTTTTTAGACATACATCTAAACAACAAAAAAGAAAGACTGATTTGTGCTTAACACTGCCTGATTATAAAAGTACATAGCCTATCCCCTGTATTAATCTGGTTTCAATATGCAGCAATATTTGTTTATTTGAAATGCTCTTGAATACTGCCAAGAGTTTTATGGGCTTGCACATGCTATTCTGTTGGTGTAAAATTGTGAGGGACCTTTGAAATTCTCAAGGGCAGTATTTGCATTTTTAGGGAATTTGAAAATAGATGGGATAGAGGAAGAGGTTTTGTATCTAAATTTCTCCTCTTTGTATGGAGAAAAGTCTCATTGGATTTCAAAGCGATGGCAGCAAGAATGGTACTGACTGTGCATCTTTACATTCAAAACAATTTCACCACATAAATAATCACTGTGAATTGCTGCAGCAGATTAGGTCACTTCATTCTTAAGAGTGAATCTATTGACTTTAGAGCTCATGAAAGAGAGAATTTCATCTGCAATGTATTAAGAATAAATACAAAGACACCTGGGTTACTGGCTGCGATAATACTCACCTGATCAGAAGCTGTTAAGTACTGGGATTAAAAAGCAATAATTGTTTTATATATGAGTAGCCGAATTTGTACCTTTATGGAAAAGAAGTGGGGAAACTGACCTTTTCAAAGACTGAATCCAAATGATGCTACTGTATGGTTGCTTTTATAGGGCTTGCCTGCTGTCCATGGCTCTGAAGGCTGTATGCATTTCTTTTAGCATTCATTTGCAGCACACAGAATTGATATATATTCTGAAATCTGAACTCTGTGTGTGCATGAAGGTGGGGGGTGCGGAGGAGAAATGTTGTATTTCTTTTATCTTGTAAAGTCTCTTACATTCATGTTAGGTTTTTGGTTTTGTAGGACAAAGTTTGGGCCCTAGCTTGCATGTTCTTTTCCAGCATTCCATCCCTCTCATGGCCTTACTGTGTAACAGAGAGTCATTTTCTGTGGGTGCTCCTCATAATGTGCTGGAATCCAGGTAGAGTAAGACGATCTCTGCAGCATTTGCTTGGGGCAGCAGCATCTGAGCAAAGTCATCCATTTTAGACCATACTTCCTGGCTTTTTTGGAGTTGTAAAAACCAAATACTTTATGTCACTTTCCTATACTCTTGAAAAAGTGCTGTGTGGCACTTTTGAAATTGAAGAGAATTGGCACTGTTTGTTTTCAGAATTTGGGGCGGTACAAAGCTGCGGCTGAACTCATTGCTTCAAATGACTTGAGAAGGTAATTGCAGCTTAGGTGGATTGAACCCTTCCCTTTGCGCTTGGCCCTGGGGCACAGTGATTTAGTGTGTCCTGATGGCTCCCACAGTCCTGTGCAGCTGGTCTTTTTGTGAACACTGTTTTAGAGATGATAAACTTCTGGTGGAGAGAAGTGAGCCATGGCCAGGGTTACACAGCAGGAGGTGGTCATATAGGTCAAACTTGAGCATGGTGAGGATGAATCTGGCCCTGCCTTAGTCCAGAGGGAGAAATGCTCTCCACATTTGAGGCCCAAGGGAGAGGTCATATGCATGATTTCTTGCGGTGGCTCTTTGATAGGCTACCATCCCTTCTCTTATTTTTTTTTAAAGAGTTATTTATTTTATTGGAAAGGCAGATATACAGAGAGGAGGAGAGACAGAGAGGAAGCTCTTCCATCTGATAATTCACTCCCCAAGTGACCACGACTGCTAAAGCTGCACCGATCCCAAGCCAGGAGCCAGGAACTTCTTTACGGGTCTCCCACGCGTGTGCAGGGTCCCAAAGCTTTGGGCTGTCCTCTACTGCTTTCCCAGGCCAAAAGCAGGGATCTGGATGGGAAGCAGAGCCTCCAGGATTAGAACCAGCACCCATATGGAGCCCGGCGCATTCAAGGTGAGGACCATAACCACCATGCTATCTTGCCAGGCCTATCCATCCCTTCTCTTACTGACATTAGAACATCTGGGAGCAAGTAATGTTCTTAAAACATTATTTTTAGAAAGAAAAAAAAACGTGGCTACGTTAGGGAAGCATTCATCATCTTTAGTTCTACTAGCCACAAAGGCACAACCAAATGGGAGACAGATTCATGAAGACATCCTATGGCTTGAGAGCATGGGACAGCAAGTTGCTAACCTAGAACATCCTCCTGAGGAATCTCCTGTTGGAAGTACATGCTATTTGATGCTGTCATGCATGAGCCAAAGTCTCTGGGGTTATCTTGCCCCTGACATGTGGTTGAATTGCTGCATAGAGCATTGTGTAGATTTAGCTCTTAGTTTAAACTAGAAGGAGTGGACACAGCTCTGAGATCAAGTGTCTCAGAAATCTTTGACAAAAGACAGCAAAGATTTGCTCAGTGCCGAAGGGCAGGGGACTCGTAGATGATTAACGCCGAATCTTTGTTTTAAAAGGTAGTTATTGTTCATTCTGGGCTTGGAATATGTGTACCTGTCACTATTTCGCAAAAACAAAATCATTGTATTGCAATGATTAATCTTGTCCAGTATCTACTGACTGCTGAATTCCTAGTTGATGATTTATTAGTTATGGGGAAAGAGATGGTGTTTATGTAGGAGCTTTCATTTTTAATCCAGTCCATTAATAGATGGTGGCTCTTTTTCTCAGAAGTTAGCAGTAGATCAAAACAGTGATACTGTCAGATGATTTAGCGTTTTGTGCTCCGTTTACCAAGCCTTCCATCTCAGGTATTTGCTTTCCCTCCTGCTTTGTTCGCTCTCCCATGTAACACTTTCAAGGCCTACCCTTATTCCTACTATGAAGTCCGGAAACGACAAGGTAACCGCTGCCAACTTCTCTGCTTGCTTATTCACCCTCTTTTATTTAACAAATACTTATGTCCTATTGTTCATGTACCTGTTCTAAATGTTTTATTCCAACTAATTGCTTTAACCCCCATACTAACCCTGGATGATGCGATTATTATTATTGTTGTGGACTAACTCCCCCTGTACTCCCAATTAATGTGTAGAAAACCTACCACCCAAAGTCATGGCACAAGGTAATAGAACCTTTGGAACATGGTTGAGTCCTGAGAGTGGAGCCCCATCACTGTGACGAGTGTCCTGGGAGAGCATTTCTTAGAGAGCTTAGTCTGGGGCAACAGAAAGTTCCATCCATGGGTCAGAAAGCAGGACATCAATCAGACATCACACAAATCTACCTTGACCATGTATTCCTAAGCTCTAGCATGGTGAGAAATACATGTTGTTATAAACCATGCAGTCTCTCTCTCTCCATATATATATGTGACAAGTAATATATATGTATATATATGTATGTATGTATATATAGTTTTATAATAGTATCCAGGCATAAGACAACTGTTAGTATGTTTCTCCTCCTTTTGAAGAAGCAGAAGTTGCAGCACAGATTGAGTTACCTTGCCCAGGGACAGGTGGCTAGTGGAGGACTTTTCTGTGTCTTTCAGGGCTTGTGACTTGCTTATCATGACAGGAACCACAGAAGTGTGCCGGCTTTGCCTTCAGTGCAAGATCCTACCTCCTTGGCCTCCATTTTCACCCCTTTCTCTTCCCAGCTTGCTCACCTCTTGCATCATCCTTTTGGCTCTTGGTTTAAAAAGTACTTTCCCCTACCATTCCCCCAAACCGAGTTACTGATAATATTGACTCACTCACAAAGCATCCTATGCTTTATCATTATTGTTACTCATCACATGCAACATTTTGTGTTGCCTGAAAATAGGCACCATGTGTGCTTATGACCTCAATGTCTAACACCATCCTACAATGCTGTAGCTGCAGATTAGTGTACATGATACATAAGTTAAATAGACTGTCAAACTGAGCGAGACATCCAGGAAACTCCAAGGAGCTGCACATGCTCCCTGCAGGGTATGGTGAAGACTAAATGGAAGGAGAAGTACTTTGGAGACCAGCCTATGCCATTCCTTCACTAGTGTTACAATTGTTTCATGTGTTTATGAAAATGGTATATTTGACTTAATTTACTTTAAGCCTGATCATATGAAAGTTATGTGAAAAATAAACCAGAGCCTTCCGATGGAGCTCTTGCATCTAGCTCCCAGTTTTCAGGAAGTGTTAGTGCAGAGGAATATTGTGTGCTCATGAAAAAGATCAGATGGTGAGAACGTCCCTGTCTGAAGTGACCCTTGAGATGGAAACAGCCAAACTGTACGAAAAAAAAAATAACACAAGTAACAAAGACAAAAAGTTTAGAGTGAGTTAAGTGATGGGAGTTTATTCTAGTGGTTAGGATGCTGGTGAGTCTGCCTAAATCCCATCCTATGCTGGAATGATCGGGTCCAACACCTGGCTCTAGCTCCTGACCACTGCTTCTTGCTCATGCATACCCTGGGAGGCAGCAGATAATGGCTCAAGTGGTTGGGTCCCCACCACCTACAAGGGAGAATAGATGAAGTACCCGGTTCCCTGACTTTGGCCTGGGACAGCCTGCAATGTTGAGGGCTGTTAGGTCCTGCTATGCTCTGTTCTAATTGTTTCATACCAATTACTTACTTTAATCCCCGTACTAACACTGGATGATGTGATTATTATTGTTGTTGTGGACTAAATATCTGTAGATGCCAAATATCTGAGGGGGAAGGGTGGACCACCAGGTGGGAGGTCTGTGTCTTAATCTTTGAATTCTCTCCTCTAATAAAAATTTTAGAATAAAATGATAAAAAAAAAGATGTGAAAAATTTTCAATAAGCAGGACAAAATTAGTACCCAAGGATGCATTCATGCATGATAAACCTTAAAAGTTAAGATATTGGCTATACATTTGGGGAGATGGAGGCCTCTCCAGTTGGAATGAAGCACACAGAAAGACACACTGAGTAGCCGTATTCTGTGTCTTGAACTGGTTAGTAGCATGGCGGTTGGTGTCTTACAACATGCACTCTAATCTATTTATGTTTGTGTAACTTTTTGTACTTCTGTTTTATTAAACTAGATAGTTTAACAATAAAATAAAGCAGAACTATAAATAGGTAATCAATTGGTAAATAAAACTGTGTAATACCTACACAATAAAATAGATAGCTTTACTAAGTGCCTATTTTGGTGATGACCTAAATTAGCAATGATTTAACTTTTTCAGATAAAGCACTAGGGGCTGGAGTTGTGGTGCAGCTGATAAAGCTGTAACCTACAGGGCTAATATTCCATATGGGTACTCGTTTGTGTCCCAGTTGCTCCACTTCCAATCCAGCTCCCTGCTAATGCACCTAGAAAAGCAGTGGAGGATGGCCCAAGTGTTTGGCCCCTATAGCCCAAAAGGACAACTCAGCTGAAGCTCTTAGTTCCAGGTTTTGGTCTGGTCCAGCACTGGCCACTGTGGCCATTTGTAGAGTGGGTAGAAGATGCACTTTCTGTTTCTCCCTCTCTCTGTAACTCAGTTTCTCAAAATAAATAAATGCTTTTTTTTTTTTGAAAGAAAAGCATCAAATACTGAATATTTTCAGGTTAATGGACTATAAGGGCTCTGTCTCAGCTACTCAATTCCGCTGCTGAAGGCACAGACGGTCACAGACAGCCAGCATGCAGACAAATGCGTGGGGTTGTGTTCCAAACTTAATTCATAAGAACAGGCTGTGGGGATGGATTTAGTCAAAGGATGCCAGTTTTCTGACCCCTAATCTAAGTTATGAAACCCAGATGCTGGCTTGTATGTATTCCAATGTCTGCTCACCAGAGAACATAGCCCATTTCTAGACAAATGTCCTTCAAAATTGGTTACTAGGGATGGCCATTTACTCATGCTTATGCTGCTTTATGATACAAAATGCCTTGAAATTGTTTGGGGATTATCTTGGGAGACGAGGTGGCAGCACAAGTACATCTGTGTCTTTTAAAGTTGCATTTGAGTTTTGGAGACATCTGTGATAGTCATTCAGAGCTAGAGTTGATCTATACAATGGGTAATCAGATTGGGCAATGGTGTTCTAAGCCAAAGACCTTTTCAGAAACAAGCTCATTATGAAACAGAGCCCTCTAATGAGCTACCTCTCACTCCATTCTTTGGAGAAGATACTTTCAATTTTTTTAATATTTTCATGCTGAATTCAATAATCAATCTGGCTTTAGGAATGGATTTATCTCCAAATAATGCTTTGGTATTGGAGAAGCACATGTAAAGCTTCTATACCTGTCTTTTTTGTTATGGTTCTATTTTGAGTGACTCTTAGAGCTTCGTAATGTAGATTGTTGTGATTTTGTTGTTTTTATTGTTGTTCTGCTGGGGACACAATATTAATTACTATCTATTACTTAAAAATAATATGATGTTAGGCCTGGCACGGTGACTAAGCAGCTAAAGCCCTCGCCTTGAATGCGCTGGGATCCCATATGGATACTAGTTCTAATCCTGGCAGACACGCTTCCCATCAAACTTCTTTCTTGTGGCCTGGGAAAGCCAGTCAAGGACAGCCCAAAGCCTTGGGATCCTGCACCAGCATGGGAGACCTGGAGGAAGTTACTGGCTCCTGGCTTCAGATTAGCACGGCACTGGCTGTTGCAGTCACTTGGGGAGTGAATCAATGGATGGAAGATCTTCCTCTATGTCTCTCCTCCTCTCTGTATATCTACTTTGCAATAAAAATAAAATAAAACTTTTTTTTAAAAAAATATGGTGTTAATTTCCCCTGAGTGATGGAAATATACATTGTTATCTCTATTCCTAATAGATGGCACAATTTTTTAAAAAATTGATTCATGTTACCTCATGATGACTTTATTTTTACTACTGTTTTATATTGTTCAGTTCGAATTCTCAAGCTCTTCCTTCTGTTTAACTGACTCCAAACTTTTAACCATTATAGAAAGATTTGTTTTATTTTTTATTTGAAAGCACAGTTACAGAGAGAAGGAATGAGAAAGAGAGAAGGAGAATATTCTACCTCTAGTTCGTTCTGCATTTAGCCACAACAGCTAAAACTGAGCTAATCTGAATCCAGGAATCAGGGGCTTCTTCTGGGTCTCCCATGTGGACCCAGGGACCTAAGGAACAAGTCCCCTCTTTCTCTTTAGGCCACAAGCTGGGAACTCGATTGGAAAAGGAGCAGCTGGGACCCAAACTGGTGCCCATATGCGATGCTAGCACCAGAGGCTCACCTTTGTACACATTTTTCATAAAATTGGTGGACATAGCATAGATTGCATCGATAATCTGTGTACTCTTTACCATTTTGTGCCTCTAAAAATCCCCTTTTCTTTGATGGTACTTTATCCTCATTTATTTATTCAATTTCACCTCATATTTCAGTTAATTTTCATTTAAATATGTAAAATCATGCAAGTGTGCACAAGAATGCAACTCTAAAGTGAAGCAAGTTGTCCCATGTTCTTGCCAAACTTTTCCACTTTGCTCTTAGAAACCACATGGGGTGAACATTCCCACTACAACAGAGTGCCGTCTTCTGTAAGGCCTCAGATGTTGGCCAGAAAGGTGACCTAACTGTCCTTAAAAGAAAACTCGCATGAGATGAAAGATGCCTCCGAGCACTGGAAGAACTGGTCCTGTGCAAACCATCGTATTTTCCCTCTGAACTCATGGGTGGAAGTTATATCAACAGCGCTCTTCAGTTCTGATAGGATAGGGTCAATGCTTGTGTGACACACTAGTGGTAACAGAGTGATGACAGAAATGCCCTCAGCTTTCATAACTTCCTGCACTCAAGCCCTGCAATGTGACTTTCCGTTTTTTTCTATCAAAATGTGGATTCTGTTATCTCAACTCTTATTTTTGAAATGGACTTACCCTTACTGTGGGTGATAGAATGCAGTGGAATAGATTGTGTGGAACTTCTGAAATGAGATCCCCTAAAAACATTGTACGTTTCACCTCCCTGAAGCTGTTCGCTCAAGCACAGTAGTTATGTGGTCTGGTCACTCTGTTGCCCTAGCACAGTCGGCCAACTGCCAGGCAAATACAATTAAGCCACAGCTAAACACCAATTGACTGGGTGTATGTGGGGATCCTGACTTGTATAGACTGACTCACCCAGCTGACCTGTTGGCTAGTGATCAATGGTTAATATTTACTGTTTGAAGTCACTAAATTTTGGAGTGATTTGTTATACAGTAACATTTAACAGAAGTAGCACTATAATTCTAGGCCCACTTGTTGCAAAATGAACACCTAATATATAATTCTTGCACAAGACATAGCAAAGTAAGGAGTATGAATTTTAAATAGAAAATCAGAGTGATCCAAGGTAGGATGAACCTCCTCAGAATGGAGTTTGCTCTTAATTCAGTCTGTGATCTTTTGGGATCATGAATGTATCATTCACTTTTTCAGTGATTCCCTCCTTGTTTCATGTCCAATGCAATTTAAACGTGACAGTATCTGTCTATATGCCTATCCACCCATCTGCACCAACTTGAACATCTTTAAGTCTCATCGTACTGACATTTCTCCAGGACTCCCTGAGGGTGGGGAGTCCCAGAAGTGTAAGCAGATGCATTGGCCTTGTAGAGGGAGGAAGAAAGAGCGATGGTGAGGCCCAGAGTCTTGACCCGGTTCCCCTAGTCAGCTTCTGTGTAATGCTCTAGAGACCTTCTTGTTTTAACGGTAGAACACAGTTCAAATTTTTTCTTCATTTTCTCATAACTCTTTTTGCAAAATTGAAATTTTGAAAGGTAAAAGGAAGTAGGGGATGAAATATATTTTTATCAATGGCAACGTGCTTTCATAACATTTATTTTATTTAAATGCCAACTATTATTGGCTCAAGACCAACATTGTCAAGCTGATTGCCAATTTTAATTATAACACTTACGTGCAGCACATTCCCTTAGGACTTTATCTAACTTTGTTCTTGTCACAGGACTTTATTGAAGCCTCTTTCTAGCTGTATAAATTTCTGTTGCTTTTTGGTTAACAAAGAATAATTGGTGAGAAAAGTGATAAGTTGTTTTAGTGTTAAAAATATTTCTTTAGGGCCCGGCACGATAGCCTAATAGCTGAAGTCCTTGCCTTGCATGTGCAGAATCCCATATGGATGCCAGTTCTAATCCCAGTGGTCCCACTTCCCATCCAGCTTCCTGCTTCTGTCCTGGGGAAGCAGTCGAGTATGATTTAAAGCCTTGGGAGCCTGCACCTGCATGTGAGACCTGGAAGAACCTCCTGGCTCCTGGTTTTGGATTGGCTCAGTTCTGGCCGTTGCAGCCACATGGGGAGTGAATCAAAGAATGGGAGATCTTCCTCGAATGGGAGATCTTCCTCTCTGTCTTTCCTTCTCTCTGTATATCTGTCTTTCCAATAAAAATAAATAAATCTTTTTTAAAAACTTCTTTAAACCTTGGATTAAGTATTGACTTCTGAAAGTGCTCTTTCAAATCATATTCCTTAACTGCTTTGACAAAGATTGTATTTTGATGATGAGTATTTAATTGAATATTGCCTATCTGAATCCCTGGCTTTGTCATAAGACTACAGTGATATTTTTAAAGTTTTTTTTTAATTGGAAAATCAGATTCACAGAGAAAAGGAGAGACAGAGAGAAAGATTTTTCCATCCACTGATTCACTTCCTAAGTGGCCGCAATGGCTGGAGCTGAGCTGATCCAAATCCAGGAGTTTTTCCTGGGTCTCCCATATGGATAGAGTCCCAATGCTTTGGGCCATCTTCTACTCATTTCTCAGGCCACAAGCAGAGAGCTGGATGGGAAGTGGAGAAGCTGGGATATAAACCGACTACCATATAGAATCCCAGCGGTTGCAAGGTGAGGATTAATTCATTAGGCTCTCAAACCAGACCCAAACCACATAGATTTTATGAGTTGAAACCTTCACCTTATTAGAAGCTCTGCTCCTAGTGCTGGCCTTGAGAATTCCTGAAAAATCACTTCTTCATTTCCGACTGGAGTGCCTCAATCTATGAAGTTAAAATAGAGTGCCATAGGACTCATGATTATGCCTACTTTGGGGGTCCCTGAATGGACAATTTGGTCTGGACAAGTTTTCATTAGATTTATTTTGCCAGAGTCTATAGAAAATCTCAAACAAAAGGAAAAATACCTTCACCATTTGCATGAGGGAATCATTTTCATTGCTGTTAATTTTTGAAACTGTGTTTTGGTGGAGAGCTGGCTTCAGGGCATTTGATGTTGGTGGCTAACCATGTGTAGCAATTCAGCCTGGCTTCCACACTGAACTCTGTATTTCTCAATATGTTACTGCATTGTCAGGCCTCAAATGAACAGGTCTTCCCATAATGTGCTCTGCTTTCATGTGCATTTGACTACCCCAAGCCCTCAGTGAAGCTCTTAGAAATATACCCCAGAAGTGCAATGGCAGCTCTGATCCTAGTCCTAAGAAAAACAGGTGGAATAACATTGCTCTGGCACCTCTGTTGTTACCCAGCTGCCACGTGGTGACTGACCGCTGCCAACTTGGGGCTTTGAATGCAGCACCTCCCTTAAGTCACATCACCCTGCTAATCTTCTGGAGGCTCCAGCAAGGCCACATCCCCATTCCCTTCTGGAATTATCATTCTGTTATTGCTCCTCAGATATGTAGTTGGAGTAGGAAAGATGTACAGGGCAAGGACAGAGCCTGCATCTTTTTCCCCTGAGATCCTAAGGAAGCTGTAATTTTAGTGATAACTCCGAGAGATGATTAAAATACAAATCAGCCATTCTTTGCTTAAGTGGCCAAAAAAGTGCATAGAAAATTATTTATTCATGGGTACAAAGAAGCCATTTGAATATTTTAAACACAAATTAAAATTTTAAAAATGCATGAAAAGAGATTACAGTGTTTAAACTAACCTTAACTCATATGTAGTCACAGGTATAAACCTGCTTTGAGAACAAATGGCACCATTATCTTTCTCAAAGTCCAGCTTTCCTGATGAAATTATAAATACAAAGGCAGTTTCATGGTTAGATTAGGTGTCTTAACTTATCTCACTATGAATTTCCATAGAGCTTTGCTTTTGATTACACACAATGTGCAATTAAAGGAAAAAAGATTCTTGACTGATATGATTAGACTAACATCATCTGCCAAATTTGCCATGGAATCTGGAACGGCTATGGCAGGCACTTTTATGGGGTAAGATGTCAAAGGCTCCTCTTGAGGTGCAGACTTTAGCCAGGGAAAGAAATGCAGCCTGGTAAGACTGCCCTAGCCCAGATAGTGTATGGTGATGGAAAGGGTTGAGACCTTAGAATCAAGCTCAAGTTTGAACCCTGGCTTTGCTACTTACCGACCTCAATTATCCCTGGGACCATGGATAGGCTATTCATCTGGCAGAACCTTATATGTCCTCATTACCAAAATAGCCATGTTCTTCCATTCCATCAGACATTTAGAATTTAAGTCAGATGTGTATGGCACAAGAAAAGTGTTCCAGATGTTTCCTTTGTTTTAAGAGAGTGGATACCAGGAGTCTGGGCATGTATATAATATATAGGCAGAAGGAATTAAGACAAGGTAAACTTTTCTTTATCAGGAAAGCACAACTTGACCATGAAATGAGCAGGGTACACATGCTCACTCCACATAGCCTCTCATCTTAAACCCACCTGCTGCGTGAGGGAGAAGGATGAAGCTGGTAGTACCAGCTGGTCTCTTCATGATGCCTCATTTGTGTACTCCCATGGCCACCTATATTTCTTAAAGATTATTCTACAGACATGGAAGTATTTGAAATAATGCTATAAGGCTATATGACGAAATATCTTTTAAAAACCTGGTAACATCATCATAATGTAATTTGAACACTGTTCATTTTGTACTGTAAAGGTTTATGCCTTTTTTAAATGCTCAGGTTTTTTCCGTTCCCCCCCCCCCCCCCGCTTAGGCTGTAATATCTAAGTACTAGAATATTCTGTTTTTTGGCTTCTCTTCAGCCTTTAGAGAGAGAGAAAGAGAGAGAGAGAGAACATAGTCAACACTGGCAATTTCCTGCTTGCCTGCCAGTTACCTCTGGGAGGCAAAGATCCTAGAGTCAGGTGCTTTTTTGTTTTTACTAAATGTTGCTTTTCCATTATCTTCTAATACTCTGCATGTGCATGAACATGCCTACTGTGCTCTAGCTTCTGAGATGGCCATTTGGGACACCAGTTTCTGTCCTCAGACAGCAGGTGCATACTTTTGCCAACTGTCCATTTCAGCACACTAATGTGCAAGATGTTTCGAGAACCTTGGAAAGATCATCGAATCTATTTGGACTTTCCTAGAAAAGCTTCCTGAGTTCACTTCAGTTGGATTCTCAAGGCTCAGTGGATCTTACCCAACTAAAAAGGAAGCAGTCTGTATAGAAAGAGGCAGGAGAGAGAATATGGTTTCTCTGTTTCTCTTTTATTTCCTCTAAGAATTAGTAATTGATAAAACGTGTTGCATTATTTTGAGGGGAAATGAGAAGTAAGGCTTCCAAGATAATCCAAACCATCCACTGTAGGGATAGGGAAACCTGGTCTACTCCCCTGAATGGAATGAAAGTGATGTGGATGATGGTGTCATTTAAATAGGGCCAATTAATGAGGATGCTGAACAGGAAGTGACATCACGAGGGGTGCAGGTCAGGGCTGAATTAAGCTCACGATGGTACAGATTGAGATAAGTAAACAGTTGTTGGCTTTGGAAAGATGTTTCTTTAATAGAGATGGTGACCTGCAAATACAGCATACTTCTAAAAACCTTGCTCATTGCATTGTGAGAGTCTTACTCATGCCCGTGTAATAAGGACACCACTGCTATTATTAAGTAGGAAATACTCATGTAGAAGGTGGAGAAAACCATTCCTCAACATTGAGCATTCACTTAGTTTAATGGACTTGTGACTTTTGTTGAAGCACTATGCTATTATAGTAATATGGGCACAAAAAATGGTTGGGAATTATGGATTGTAGAAGGGGAAATTCCCAAGTCTTTTTATGGAATTCTATCATGAAAAATAGATTCTTTAAAAAAAATGGCCTGCTGTTGGTAATCTCATTTGCTTGTGTTACTCATTCTTGTATCAGCACCTGAATATTCGCTGAGTGGGCTTGCAACACTTGTTTACTGAATGAACTTGATTATTAAATGTGTTCTCGTTCTGCAGAGGGAAAGGCCATAGAAATAAAAATGAGCCAGGTAGCTTAGGTGCTTGGAGTCTCATGACCCCTGCTCCCATATCTCCTCTCAGAAGCATACAAATGGCCTCTCAAGTAAAACCAGAGGCTGGAAAAAGATGGGATTGCAAGTGAAAATTAATAGAGCTCTGCTACCTCTTTGTCTACACATGTAGATGTGTCTTTTTAATGATTGTTGACCTTAAAGAATGCAACAATTAAATAGCAACTGAAGAGCTGTTGAAAGTAGCGATGATGTGTACATGTGTCTGGAGAACTGGCTTTGTTGAGTGAAGAACTAGACTGAGAAATTTCTCTTGCAGAACTGGAACTGTGTATTGGATAGTGTCCTCCCTCTCTTCATCTCTCTCCCCTTACTTTCCCCACCCCACCACCCACTGTCTTCTAGCTGGTTCTTCAGGGCTCATGTAGCTTATTACAGGATCAAATTGAAAGAACTCCATCCTTGGGTATGAGCAATTATGTTAACCCATTGCAGTTTTGTGAGTTTAGGGGATGAACATTCTTGTACTATCAATGCAGGTGGATCTCTTGTTTGAATGTAAGAGTGCATGACGACAGCTGCTCTGCAACCTGGCTTCTTGGAAGAACTAAAAGTTTCTTTCTGGACAAGGAGGAAATATTGTCCAAGGAAGCAACCTAAAGAAAAAGATATGTATGAAATTAGAAAGAATTAAAAGTAGCCAAGATGCTGCAGGTTAGAAAAATATGACACAGAGAAGAAAGATGCCAGCGATTAAATTCTGCATCCCTTGAGTTCTGAAAAAAGACTGGTTTATCCCTCGGAGAGAAGCTGGCCTCCTGTTTAAAAGAACTGGAATGCATATGTTTCACAAAGCAATGGAAAGGACTCATGCAACAGGTTTCATTCCCATAGCTTTCCAGAAAGAATACAAAGTATGTTCCATGGAGAACCTACAATGGTAAATAAAAATCGGCACTCTTTCTATGACCTTCCATGAGCAAGTTAATAAGTGAAAGTATTTAAAATTCTCTGTGACACATGTTAGGTCTTCTATAGACATCTTTTTTTCTCCCCATTATCATTTCTGTTTTATACACATCTAGGGTGTGAAGCACAGTCTGAGAGACTCCAAAAATCTACCCCATCTTTCTCTTTTGAAAATTTCTAACCAAAGGCTTCTCCATTATGTGTGAAAACAGGAATGTCAAGAACTCCAAGCCATGTGTTTTGTTTTCAATTCCTCTTCTAGAACAATGTTCATAATTTTGATAGAGAAAAGAAAATTTGAAAAGGAACCATCTGGCTCTGGGCAGAGTGGCAGATTGAGTTTTCTCCAGTTCGCTTGCAAAAGCAAATGGACACAAAGTACAAGAATAAAGAATAGTAAGGTAAAAAGCAAGAAGACTCACCAATCCAATTAAGAAAGCTTTAACCTAACATTTGTGGGGGAGGAGATAAAAGGTCTATAAACTTGATATTATGGAAGGCAGTGGGTATAGCACAGAAAGAACAGTCAATGATGAGAGAGGTGCCCAGTAATTTAGTGAAGAAAATAACAGGGGAGATGTTTGAGAACTATATTTATGATCTCATATTATAAGTAATAAATAAAGTTAACCTATGTTTTAATACAAGGAACTAAATGCAATGACATGGAAAGCATCAGGACTCAGTAGACTAGAATAACATGCAAATGTTTGTCTTGTTCAAAAGAAACAGAGCAATGAAATAGAAATGATGGGCATGCCCCAAAGCCTAGCTACTATGGACATGTGTGCAGCTGAAGCATGGATACATACTAGAGGACATTATATTGAACATGAAAGGAGAGAATACCAGAGTGATTTGAGGAGTGGGGAGAGGGCACATGGTGTTATCTGATCAGGGGAAAAGGCAAGTGCTGATGTAATCACAGAAGCAGAGTTCATGTAGGGCTCTGCCTTGGGCAAATTTCACTATCTAGTCATCTTGACCTTTCATTCTGCTAAAATCTGAGCATTTGATAAAATGCCTGTGGAGCAATATCCTTTACTGGAAGCCATTAACTGTAAAACTATGAACTGGATTCTGATCTTTTGGAGAAAAATGAGATATTCAATTCAGTTAAAAACTGTAATAATAAGTATTTAACAAATTGGACCAGGCATAAGATGAGCATATGAAAGACGAATAAGATATATTTGAAACTTACCATATTACAGAGGATACAGTGTTAGATTTGGATTCTGTGTTGATGATTTAAGTCACAGTTGTGAAACATTTCACAAAGGAGAAGTGCAAGGTGGATATTAGACACAACAGTGGTACCCACTGTAGTCAAAGGGAACTCAGGGAAGATTTCCTGAGGAAATAGGAATATAGCATGAGTTTTTCCAAGCTTGCATTGTTCCCAATCCATCTTCCTGAGGAAATGAGGTTACATGATCACATTAGCTTCAGAGTATGTGTGTATGAACATTTGGTAGGCCACTGTCCTTGGAGTGACAGTGTTGTATGGAAAAGGCACAGGGTAAGAAGTCTTTGGAGTGGTTCCAGAGGACAGAGGCAAGACTCAGGTATGCACATCTAGGAGTGTGGATGTGTAGGTATGAGATGTCTGCCAGTACAGCCTCCTCTTTGGCAAAAAAATGAGCAACATAGTGTGGGTCTCTGGAACATTCCAAATGCTCGTGGGATTCGGTTGCTGGAGTTCAGTTTCTAGGCTACAAACGGAAACGTTTGCTTGTGAGAAAAGAGCTGCCTTACCTCAGTTCAGGTGAAAGGGCCCACTGGAGGCCCTGATTTCCTCTCAAAGTTATCCTATGAGAAAGAAGTTCCTCTTGCATGTCGGAAGAAGGACAAGGGAAAGAAATACCACATTGGGAGCACTTACTCTGGGGTAGACATTGTTTGTTTAGGTACCAGGAACACTACATTGGGAGCAGATACTCTTGGGTAAGCATTGTTTGTTCAGGTACCGGAAACACAGCGATGAATTCACACTGGCTGTCAGTGGCTTGACAGCCAGGGAGCATGTAGGCTGACCTGGAGGTGGAGCATTGTAGTCAGTCAGGAAGAAGGGTTGGGTAATTTCAGGCAGACAGAGTGCCAAGACTGCTCTAATACAAACTATCTACCTAGGAATAGACTACTTACCCATCTAGATGCCAAGTGGGAAATTGTTAAAGACAACAAATCAACACACAAAAAGGTGTCTGAACATCAAGTCTTGCTCTATCTGCCATTGTCTACTCCTTCCTCTCTCCCACGCTCTCATTTGCTACCTAAGCATGAATATCCTGGCCCTACAGGGCAGAACTGGAAAAATAAGGTGAGATGGGATTGTGAATTTGGTGTTTCATAAAAGTACCAACCGTGCAGAGAGACATCTTAATTCAAATAAATCTGTTGAGCAGCCATTAAGCTCAGTTCCACTGTGACCGTGCTGGAGATTTTCATTATTGATTTATTTCAACAGGCTCAATTTTTGGTTAGAAAAGCCACTTGTGTCAGAAAATTGTGATTTGGGGCACAAAGTGTTGCAGTTCTCACTCTACTTTCCCTGGGAGACTCATGGGATGTAAGTTCTGTTATCTGCCACTCTGATCATCTCAGGATGTGGTACAGTGGTGCAGAATGTCTTCGGCTCAGCTCCCATTAGATACTACTGCAAGGGCCTATTCTCTGAGGTGAACCTTTGTAAGTTTTCTCTTTGGAGTCTTTTACTTTACACTCACTTTGGCAAATGTTTTCATATCTAAATTGTCAAACTGAAAGGAGTGAGGAGAGGAAGTGCTGTTAAGATGTCATTTACAGCCGAGGATTCTAGAGTGAATGCAGGCTCCTGGGACTAAGTATAAAGCACTGACACTAGGAATGTTCCAATTACCTAGATGGGTGTTGCTCAGCTTTACCAGCCAAATCATGGGTATCCAAAAGTATGTGTGGTTCCAGCAAGTCTTGTCCTGGACCCTCAATGTGTGGCCCTCAATGGATATATCTGCCTCTGGGGAGCCAAGATGGTGCAAAGCACCAGGATAGCTCTTGGCACATTTGTCACAGACATATGGCTGACCAACAGCCATGTGAGTCCTGGAAAGAGATTAGGGCTTCAGGCCAGGACTCTGAATTCTCCTCCTCCTGCTGGTGTGATTGGCTGGCCATGTGACTTCGGGCAGCTCATTAATTCCAAGTCTTAAGCTAATTATTTGTGAAATGTGGTAGCTGGGCATCTTAATACCTTTTCTGCTGGGATGTTCTATAACGTTACCTAGACTTGCCTCCAGATTTCTTAAAAGTAGCTTTGGATCAGTTTGTGGCAAAATAAAGTTCAAGACTCTATAGACACTCATTTCCAAACAATTGCCACCAGATTCAGGGTTTAGATCCCCATGGCCAGGGCCAGAAAAGTTCCTTGGATTTTTTTTTTTTTTTGTCTGAAATTGTTCAGTTGCCAGTACACATGGTAAGATGTGATCTTATATTTGTTAAATAAAAAATGAAAATGCAACCAATACAAAATATCTCTATGGAAGGGTTTGGTGGAATCAAAATAATTGTCACCACTGGGATTATGGGAGGCAGCATATTGGTTAAATGATGGCTTAGGAGTGATTTGTTGAGGGCCCACCATGATGGCTCAATGGCTAAATCCTTAACTTGCAGGTGTCTGGAGCGCATATGGTTGCTGGTTTATGTCCTGCTTGCTCTGCTTCCCAACTAGCTCCTTGCTTGTGGCATGGGAAAGCAGTAAAAGATGGCTCACAGCCTTGGGACCCTGCACCCAGGTAGACCTAAAAGAAGCTCCTAGCTCCTGGTTCCTGGTTTTGGCTCCTCTCAGCTCTGGCCATTGGAACCATTTTGGAACTTAGAGGAACTAATGGATAGATAATCTTTCTGTCTGTTTCTCCTTCTCTCTGTAAATTTGATCTTCCTTTCCAATAAAGATAAATTCTTTAAAAAAAAATTGTTGAAGTTCTAATCCCTAACATCTTTGTGGCTTTATGGAAACAATTTTTTCAGACTTGTTGAGGAAGAGGTCATTAGAGCGAGTATTGAACTAATATGATCATTTTTCTTAAGTGGACATGGACATGCTGGGGAAATGCCATGTGATGATGTGGTTAAAAACATTGAGGCTTCCTGCTGACATCTATATCTAGGAGAAAGGCATGGAACAAACCCTTCTTGAGAGCGTTTAGCAGGGTCAATACCTTGACACCAAATTTACAGCCTCAGAACTGTGGGACAAAATATTCCTGTTGTTTTCAGTTACATTGTGCTACTTTGTTAATGGCAGATTTAAGAAACCTAAAACAGAGTATGGGTACAGACTCTAAAGTCAGACATCCTAAGTTAAGAGCCTGCCCTTTGTTCTATAAGCTGCACGGAGGCAAGTTGCTTAAACTCTCTATCATCTCAACCCACTTGATGGTAATGTTGAGTAGACTAATTGAGGTTGTCCTTGCCAAGAGGCTAGTGCTAGATTGTGCTTATTGGGAGTTGGGAATATCTCTCTGTTTTTTGCATATTAACTAACCCAGAGGTTGCCATTGAAGCCTTCCAAAAGACCACATTTTACAATATCTCATCTAGCTTTGGATGCTGCCTTTAGCAGCTTCTTAGAAAGTATTATACTTCATGAATATTGCTATTGTTACACACTAGGCTGCTTTCATTTGGTTAGAGCCCAGTTCAGTAGGAAGGATTCTTCTCCTACACTTCCCTCTCCGTTCCCTGTGTAGCTCAGGATCCTTCTCTTCCCTTGTGACAATCGAAGTAAGGAAAACAAAGAATTGGCTCAGAGTCTTGCTGATTCTTCTTGGCTATGGGTTCTTGATGATGCCATTTCACTCTGTGAAACAAAAGGGGCTGGAGTGAGGTCTGATGAGTGAACAGTGTTGTTTGCTTCCCATGTGCTCTGTTTGATGGAATGAACTGACCAAGCTTGATTTTCCCTTCAAATTCTCTTCATCCCTGTCACATTGAGTAGCTGCATCATTTTTAGTTTAAAACTAGCTAACTGAAGAATACACTTTACAAGAGCCATAACTAATCTTCTTATTGATTGAAACACACGCACACACATACGCACACACACCCCCCAACAAGTGTACCAATCAACCTCAATTAAAAATATCATCAAGGTCCTGGCTTAACCCTGGCAGTTTCAACCAGCAGTGAGTACAGCCTTGGCAGCATGACTTTATTGGTGTGGGACTAACTAGATTTGGGGACACTTCTTATAAAATATGTGTTTTGGCTGAAAAAGACCTTTTGGTAGCAGCTGTCATGGGGGAGGCCGGTTTCAAAGGCCTGGCTTCACTCTCAGTTGACAAACATTTAAAGGCTGTTAGCTCAACATGGAGAACTGAGGAGGCAAAGCTGGGCTGTGAGCTCTGTGGAGAGTGGAACTTGACACAGTAATAAATGAGGTGTGTGTAGTGAGAACTGTACAAATTGTTTCCTTTTAACAAGATGGAAACCTACTGAAACATCTTCTGTTTTTGGCTTGCTAATTAGTCTTTTGCCTTTCGTCACTTAGCTGAAGCTTTGAGGGCCTTAAATTTCCTGAAGGCCTTGTTAAGAGAAGTAAAATTAGGACTTAATGATAAGAATACTATATAAATGCAGATTATCTTTTAGACTCTTCAGGGACTGTTTCACATTTAATAGATTCATTCATTCATTCACTCATCTTTATTGGGCTCCAACTCCATTACAGGCATAACATTGGTTATTGGAGTGGTAAGTTCCATAGCAACTGGGACTCATAAAGATTTCTAGTGGTCATTTTTTAAAAATTGTGTTTCTCATTCAGTTGGCAATGTCTTTGTTCTTGCACTGGAGCCAGCCCAGATCTTAGATCTGGTCTTGCCATCCAAGTCCTTGCCATTCGGCTAAAAGAGAAGACTGACTGACTAGAGCCTTCTCAAGTGCTATCTTCGTAGTCACCTATCAGGAAAGTCATCACAGCCATGATAACAAAAATGGTAATAGCGAACCAGGACTTTTCTTTTTTCCTTTTTTTTTTTACTGTGTAGCAGTTTATAAGGGATCTAAACAAGTGTTGTGATTTAGGTATGATTAGAGTGAGTTCGGTAAAGGTTCAGGTTCTAGAAGCTTGGTCCTTCTCAACATGGTGATATCGAGGTGCAACCGAGTAGAAGGTAGCTAGGACACAGGATGTGCTGCATTTCAAGGTATTAAGGCAGTTCTCTTGGGTCTCTGGTTAGTTCCAACAAAGGTGGGCTATTATATAAAAAGCAGGCCAGACCCCTTGCTTCCTGTCTCACTGTGCTATGCTTCCCTCTTGTCCATGCTCCCATCATAATGCCATCCATCATGTTTTGATACATCCTGAAGTCTCTCATCAAAGACACACAGATGCTCACACCACACTCTTGAATCTCCAGAACTGCGAGCTACTGAAACCTCTTTTCTTCACAAAGTACCCAACCTCAGGTATTTTGTAATAGAAACTGAAAGAAAACTGATACCATAGATGGTTTACACAGTGCCCATGGGAACCTGATAAAAGAAGTGTTAAGTTACGCATCTTGATTGAGATCACAGGAGTAGAAAGAAGCAAAGTATTTCCAACCCAAATGTTCTGGCTCCAGAATCTGCTCTTGTAAGCTGTTGTCTAGGCAGCAAACAAGAGCTCTATCTTAAACACTGAGCCCAGCACCGTAGCCTGGTGGCTAAAGTCCTTGCCTTGCTTGCTCCAGTATCTCATATGGGCTCTGACTCATGTCCCAACTGCTCCACTTCCCAACCTGCTCCCTGCTTGTGGACTGGGAAGCAGTTGAGGACAGCCCAAAGCCTTGGGACCCTGCACCTGCAGGGAAGACCTGGAAGAAGCTCCTGGCTTCAGATCGGCTCAGTTCTGGCCATTGCAGCCATTTGGGGAGTGAAACAGTAAACAGAGCATCTTTGTCTCTATTTCCCCTTCTCTCTGACTTTACAATAAAAACAAATACATCTTTGAAAAAACAAACAAAAAATGTCACTAACTGCAGTTTTGCATACATAAAGGTTGATTATTCACTTCTATAGGAAGATTTTGTGAAGTGTTTCTGTAAGTGGTAAATGCCTCTGACACATGTAAGAAAAGATTCAGTTGGCTTTTGTCTTTAGGATCATGTCTAATTTGTAATGGGAAATTTACTTGATTATATGGAGATAAAACTATACTCAGCTTATATATGTGAATAGAGCATAGACTGATAAACATGATAATATTAATACCTGTTTCCTTCTACCCACCTCTGAAAATGCCTTGTTTTTAATACAGAAAAATATAATGAAGCAAACCAAAATATAAACTATGTCAACCCACAAATGATTTTATTGACTTTAATCATATGCATATATTGCTTTTATTCTTTAAAAATATAGGGTGGTATAAAATGAAAGATATAATATTTATTTTCCATCATAAGCCCCCCCCCATATCAATAAGAATTTCTCGTGCAGTTTTGAGAAAAGCAGTGTGGAAATGAACATATTTCAAAGTGCATAATGGGACTCAGAAGATGCTTTCTGTGATACAATGAGTCCCCCCAGAAGGTATGAGCTACAGAAATAAATACAGATGGTCCTAGATTACAGTGAAATCACATCTCGATAAACCCATTGGAAGCTGAAAATACCGGCAGTTGAAAAATGCATTTAATCCTCTCACCTCCTGGACATCATAGCTTAGCAACGGAGTGCGCGTTGGAGGAGCCGTTGCTTCCCTTCATGACTGCATGACTGCCTCAGCACTGTGAATCACTCTGCTGCCCAGCATTGCTAGAGTATCATACTGCACATTGCTAGCCTGAGAAGAGTTTACAATCCAAAGCATGGTTTCTCTTTCACACCACTCAGCAATCCAAGAACTTTAAATTGAGCCATTGAAAGTTGGGGCAGTTCCTGTTGCTTTACTGTGGTTACTATATGTGGGCTCCATAGGTGGGAAGGTAGATTGTCCAAGAGAAAATTCTAACGATTGGCTATCCTGTTTCTTATTCACATGTCTCCACATGAATGCTTGTGGTGATTTGAGTCCTTGGGTCTCTCACTCATCTTCCATGACCCAGGCACAGTTCCGTTATTTCTATCCACGCTAACCATGATTCCTGTGCTTGTAGTAGTTCCTTGGACCCTACTGCCTCATTTTTATTCTTACAGCACTGTGGGGGAAATTTACAATAAAAGCTAATGAGAATTTCCTTTCTACTCATCTTCCTTGTTTCCTTTCCTCTCTTCTACCTTGTTTCTCTATGTGTGTCGCTGCCACCCTATCTCCACATCTCCATGCATTTCCACGAAATTTTAGTCCCTTGGCATCACCATATTTTCCCGCACACAAACATAGAGGTGGCGTCTACACGTATGTACCTTTCTAACAATCGTCCATTTCTCATGTGATTCTGTGTAAGTCCTTAACAGCATGTGCAAATCCTTTGTGGGAGATAGCTAGAGTCAAAGTAGTCCTCCCTTGCTTCCTACAGACCATTGCTGAGTGCTTCTTTCATCAATACACCATTGCTAGGCGTGAAATGGGCTATTTAGGATTTTAAGAGCCAAATGTAAATGTGCTTAATGAGCCTCCAGGGAGCTGTGGCATGGCCAGGGAAAAAAGGCTTTTAGCAGCAGATGCAGACAAAAGTATTGGATTTCAGTCTCTGGGTCTCCTGAAAAGTCAAAGACAAAGAAAATGGAGATCCTGGCCCCTGACCGTATAGGAGTCCATCAAAATCCCAAACTGCAGCAACTGGAGTGTCTTGACATTTTTTTTTCTCTTTGGTAAAGAATCCAACCAGCTGTGGGGAGACATAAGTCAAATTATTTTTTTGTAGAAGTACCATTGGGTATACACAGCTCTAGGAAACCAGCGATGGAAGAAAAAAAATCCTCGCAGTAGTTCCAAGGTTTTGAGCAGTGATTTTATAATTTTTTTTTTCTCAGTTAGGACTTGAAAAACTCATCTGAGTGTCCAAAATCTGCCTGAAATCGCCTTTTTGGCTCTGTCAAAACAACATTCTTTGTCTCTTTATTAGAAAGTACGAAGGCTAGTTCAGGCATCTCAGTGCATTAGAAATCTGTTGAATGTCTCCGATTTACTCTGCTGTAGCTTGAGGCTGGAGTCTGGGAGACTTCCTGCCTCTGACAACTGTTTTATGCCTACCCCGGGCTGGGCCAGCTCTTCTTGAGTGTGTTAAAAGTGGCATGCTTCTGAATATAACAATGCTGATACTTGATCCTGGCAGAAAAAGAAGTGAAAAATAACTCATATATATATTTTTTATGGCTTTAGGCAAATCAGTAACTCTGGGCAATCCGTATGGTTTACATTCTGCAACAGCTGAGCTTCCAGCAGGCTCCTCCGTGGGGAGGAGGAGGAAGACAGGGTCACCCACACTGTTTGCCTTGATACTCATGCTCCTGCTCTCTCGTTTGGAAACTTGAGGCTGGCTGTGTCCACGCTCAGCCTACATTCCGCCACTGTCGGTGTCACTCTTCCCGGTCTTTATTCTCCTTGATCAATCTGTATACCTACATGTGCTTCGCTGATTTCTTCAGAGACAATAGAGGCAGAATCCTTTTCTTATCTCTCAGAACTCTGAATATAAAGTTTTGCACATAAAATCCGTTACGTAGATGTTTACTAATTTAAAAGGGAGTGCATTTTTATATTTTGAAAGTGTGTGTTTTAGTGAGAGGTCTGGCTGAATTTCTACTCAAGCCATTATGTGACCTGCAGTCTCAGCTTCAATTACCTTATCTGTAGATTGGGGATGTGCTTTATTTGGGGGGGGCGCAGTGGTAGCTATGATGGGATCACATTCAATAAGGTGATGTACACACAGCTTTCAGAAACATGCTTGGATGTATCAAGTGCCCATTAAGCTCTACGGTACAGAATAACTTGCCTGTGAGGAATTGTAGTTTGAGACTCAAAAAATTTCTTCTGGTTTGTGGAGGAGGGAAGACGTCTTTGGGTCCAGAGAGAAGAGGTCCTAGACTCTCCTGCCAACCTGTGTTCTCCTTGTGTAAAGGTGTAGGTCCCAGAGCCAGTAATCAGTGGTTCCTGAAGGAATAGTGCGTAGGCCTGAAGGATGACCTTGCACAGTATTTCAGACCCTAAGGGTATGTCAAAGATATACAGGGGGCAGATCTGAAGAGGCTAGGCAGGCTGGACAGAGGATGTCTAAACTCTACAACTAGACACATGACTAAGTACCCCAAGGTATCAGAGTACGAGGAAACTTCAGACCTTGGTCTACCCCTGGGGCCCTCGGAATGTGCCAGTCGTATTTCCCACATTCCAGGTGCTTGGGGGGGGGGGACTTAAAATTAATTTTATTTAAGGAAAATCAAGATATGATGTTGTTACAAACTTACTGTTTATACCATTAAAAGCATTAAGTATGCTACAAAAGTTCACTTAAGTGTTGATTCTATTTTGTAATATTTGAGGCCTTTTAGGAAGGATGAATTTTTAAAACTGATATACCATGAAATTCATTCTGACCATAAACTTGACAATTTTATAAATTTATCTCTGAGTTATAATGATAACTAGTTGTATTCCCCTACCCCTTCTTCCTCCATTTATGCATTGAAGTTCTAAATTTCCAACATGATGGAATCAATTCTGTTTAAGGAGGGAGATACAAAATAGATGATTTTTTTTTCTCTGCTATAGAATACAACAGCAATGTGACCTGCAAAGTGAGATGAGGGCAATTACTGGAAACCACACCTGATGGCTATTTGATCTTATACTTTCCAGTCCAGAACTATGGAAAACAAGTCTATGTTATTTTATTAAAGTGGCCTAAGTTAAGAAACTAGACCTTCTGTAAACCATGATTTCCACTGTCGTACAATGCATGTTCACTTCAAATCTCATGGCAAGTCAGAATGAATTAACACAATCATTGTGGATGTAATTACACAGAACTTAGCACCTTGCATAATTAGGGATTGCTAATAGATATTTGGGGAATAAGTTAATTAATGGACAGATTCTACTACATCTTTGGTAATATAAATAAATATGCAGAGTTGATTTTCCTTGGCCTTTGTGCTTAGTAAACTTACTGTATTCCAAACTTGTATCATTAGTCATCGATGTAGAGCATCGTAGCAGTTCTCCAGTCACCAAACTATCAGTTACCAAAATAAATATGTGATTTCCTGACCATACTTGGACAGACATCTCAATATTTCAATATTTCTATCTCAATATTGCTATGGGCAACCATGTGCAAGTTCCTATTTCTTTGTATCCTTGTCTGTCTACCTTTCACCATTCGGATGGATGCCATTTTAACAGGTGTCAGGTAATGTCCCATTGCAATTTTAATCTTCATTTCCCCAATGATTAGCAATGTCAGACATTTTTCCTTGTGCCTGTTGGCCATTAATATATTTTCTTTTGAAAAACATGCATTAATATTTTTACTCATGATTTAACTTGGTTACTTGTTTTCTTGCTATTGAGTTGGTTGAGTTCTTTGTATTTAGGATATTAATCTCTAATGAGGCATATTGCTTACAAAACTGCCTTCATTTTTCCTTTTCAATGCTCTTTTCCTTTATAGTGAACTTCATTTCTCATGCAGCCTCTGGTTGACTAGGGCTCTTCACTTCAGCTGCCCATCTTATCATTTTTCTATTTTACTCTCTAATTGTCTTTGTGTAAGATTTATGCCCCAAAATGCCCAATGCTGCTTCAGACATAATAGTAAAAAAAAAAAAATCCAAATTGTAAGAAACTCTTGAAACACATATCATGTAGCCATATTAGATGGTATTTCAAAAGTTATCAAGTATCCTAGAAACATGGTAATGTCATTATGTCAAATGATTCCATTCACCTGCTAATGTATACACAGGGATACAGCAGGTGATGGTTTAGGGACTTGGGTCCCTGCCTCCTTACCCACATGGAGAACTCAGATTAAATTCCAGAATCCAGGCTCTTGTAGCTTTTTCCTGGCCCACTCCCAACTGGTGTAGACATTTGTAGATTGAATTAATGGATGGAAGATCTCTCTGTCTCTTTATGCTTTTCAAGTAAATATGCATAAATAAACAGTTTTTTTCAAAAGAGGAAGTAATTTCAAATTTCTTTTAACTCAAGATCAAGGAAGTAGATTATAAAACTGCCTAGCAGTAACCATGGTTACATGTGTTATCGGAGTTAGGAGTTGTTTTAATCTTCTTAGAGCTACCTTTATTTTCTAATTTGTCAGCAAAGAGCTGTTTTGGTTTTATAATCAGGAAAAAAATAATGATAAAATTTGTTACTTAGCATGTCCCTTTGGCCCTCATTGGCCTGTGTGGTCCCAGTTAGGTCACATTTTCTTTAATAAGTCCATCATAAGGGTTTTTTCCTTACCTGCCTTGGAAGGAGGTTAGGCTCCCCAAATTGTTCTCTGGATATGCATGAGCCTGCTAGTCCTTTTCTTTGCATAGCTTCCTTCCATTCTGACCTCTTGCAACTCTTCTGGTGCTGGGTGGCTGGCCTTTCCTGGGTTCTTTTCCTGAGCAGCACAAAGCCACGGCCGGGAAGAAGCAAGTTCAGGTCTCCCACACCCCTTTTCCTTAACATGTCTGAACATCATTCCACAAATTCCCTAGGATCATAGTTGAGTTCAACTTGGAATAAACAAAGATTCAGCAAGATTTACTAAACTCATGAAGCACTAGAAAGGTGATCATTGAGTGTACTTGCACAACTCCTGGAAAAATGTGAGGAAAAGATAAATCTATTTTGGTGACAGATTCTCTGTCAAACAGGATGGTAAAAGCAAACCCTCCCTGTAAGAAAGATATTTGAAAAATCTGCCTGAAACTCATACCCCGTGGGTTTGTGTTGGTTTGTACTTATATCACCAAATGGAACACTTGTTTTGAAGCTGAAAACACCTGCACTCAGTTTACTGCACAGTTCTCCCAGAGAACAATAGTGGGTGGGGACTTCCTTTATGTGTATGTGGCTAACAGGGCCCACTTGAAGCAATTATCCCTAATCAAAGGAACAGTTTACCCCAAAGGTGAATTCAGCTTTCCCTTTCTTTTGGGAGCAAGTAGCCTTGGTTCTGAAATGGCAGTTTTCCCAGCCACTTGGGGAGAAAGGAAAAGCAAAGAGGGAGGAGGTGGACTTAATTTAATCTGGACACCCTTTCACATACAATGTTAATTATTTACCCATTGAAGTCGACTTTGTGTGCCAGGTTTCTTCAGGATGTACTTGGTGCAGAATTTAAGCCAAGACATAGATGAGCAGGAATTCGGTAGCAGCTAATAACCATTAATAACTGGGAGTGCCTCCAGTGAGGGATTGTGCAGCGTCCAGGTTGGTGTAGGCCAAGGACCCCTGCCAATCCAAGGACTGGGGCAGTCTTTGAGGCAGTGAGGGGAGGTGAAATGGCAATGCTTACTCAAGGGTTTTTAGTGCTGGATGCACAGCAGCCAAACAGGATTTCTCACTCCTGCTCGAGTGTGTCTAGATGTCCAATTTCCAGGAGAGTGGGTGAGAAGGTGGAGAGACCCCAGAGAAGAGCTGAGAAAAGTTTCAATGTCAATGTAGTTGACTATGTTGAAAATTTATCATGACACTAGAAAGAGTGGGCTTGCTTTGCCTCAATGACGTTGAGGAACTGGCAAGAACTCCTGATAATGAGTGGGATTTGATACTAGGAATGGGTGTAGCATGCTCCCCGCATGCCTGAACCCTGCAACAAACTAGCCAGCTTCCTGGAGAGGTTGATCTAGCCCTAGCCCCACTTCTGTATCTTTTGTCATTTAATCAAATTTATCACTTGTGTAACATTTAAAAAATGTTAAATGATGGGGTGATTGGTTTTTGACATACAGCCTGCCATTATACCCCTGCTGCACACCACTGGCTTCCTTACATGCAGTGCTGTCTCCCCCGACCAAGAAACACACATCCTCCTGTGCCCAGCTTACACTTTGCTTTCTTGCATGAAGCTGTATTTGAATGTCTACTCTGATCCTCACAGTGCATGCCTTTTAGCACTTAATTATACTGATAAATACTTTTCTTCCTATGTTTATAACCCATTTCATGTATACAAGTCATTCTTCATCTCTAGTCTTATATTATTAGTTTCTGTTTTATATCGATTCAATAAACATTTGTTGAATATCTGCTTCTGTCTGGATGCTTCACTGTGCCTAGTGCTGGTCACAGGATGAAAAGTGTAGTGTTGTGTTGGATCTCAACAAGTTCTTATGTTAGTGAAGAAAATATGCTATTAGTACTCCAATTTGGTATGTAGCTCAAGAGGGGATGTTGAATGAATGCTTTAAGTTCCTATAAGCACTGAAAGAAGTGAATACTTAACTCCAACAGAAGAGGCTTCATGGAGACTGGAATGATTCTTACAAGATAGATTGAACTTTTGCAGGCAGATGATTGGAAGCCTATTCCAGGAAGAGAGAGCAAGATGTGTAGAGGCAGAGTTATGTGATAGCATGATGGTGTTGGTGAACTGACTAATGGAGCTTAAGCATACACTGTGCTTATGTGGTTTTGATGGAGGAAACAAAGATTGAAGTGATAGCCTGGGTGGGGACAGTTTGCCAGGGTCCTTATCTGTTTTGCCCTGTTAAGAAGTTTGTTATGGTTTGCTTTCATAGTATTGCAATGTCACATGAACAGCTTTATTGGATAGGAAGTGAATTCTGGTACAGATAATGGATGATGGACCAGAGTAGAGACTGCTGGTAGCAGGAAGGTCAGTTGCAGTGAATCTCTGCTGCAGTGGTGAGATGCAGAGGAAGACTGGATGCTGTAAGTAAGGAAAGAAGAGAGGAGATGGGGTAGTCAACTCATTTGAATGATACATGGTGCGAGATGGCCAGCAGGCAAATGGACAAAAAGGGCCTTGTCTTAAGAGAGACATCTCTGCCTTACGTGTGGGGGCTGGGAACCACTGACCATTGAAACCATGATAATGTGGGTGATAACGTTATTTTAGAAAGAGTAAATCATCAGAAAAGAAGACCAGGAGGACAGATGAGCCACATAGGAAGTAAGGGATATTTGGTTACCTGGTGTCAAAACAGTCAGAAGGACATGGGAATTTTATAACAGGTCAGAATTCTCCTGGAAAATAGATTATTTCTTTTTCATTTATTGCACTTAAAACTTTTAAAATTGTAATTGTTCATAAAATATGCCTTACAATGATATGTAGGCCCCATGATGAATGACTCTCCATTTATAACAGTTAGATGGTTGTGCATAGAATTCAATTGTTTCTCTTTCTTATACTACATTTGTTTCTCCCAAATAATGCTAATGCTTACTAGGTTTAATCGATAACATTCCTAGCACTGGATGAAAATTGCCCTGGTTTTGGCCATAGCCATGGGTGAGATTCAGCACCTAGAGCCACCAGGAGCCTCAGCTCATCTCCCATTGCCTGTGTGGAAAGGTGAGACCCAGGCCCCGACAGGCGCAAAACAGAAAACAGGAAGCAGGTGCAAAAAGAAAACCAAAGAGTCTTCCAGCCTCCGCATGGGGGCTGGAAGGCCCCGGGACAAGTAGCGTCTCATGCCTGGATCACACGCGGCCACTACCATGCACGCGTCCGGAGCCAGTATTGGGCTTGCCAGAGCGCCTTGGACTACCCATGGAGCTCTGTGAAGCAGGTCTGACTGCTTCACAGCTTGCCTGCAGACTTGAGCTGGGGGCAGGACTGGGAGGGGGTAGAGCTTGAACATGGGGAAGTAGTCTTCCAACCACCACATGGGGGCTGGAAGGCCCTGGGACAAGTAGGGTCCCATGCCTGAATCACACGTGGCCAGTGGCTGGTATCCGGTGGCCAGTGCACCATCTGGTGGTAGGCTCTGCCTGCTGGCCGCCCGGCCAGGGAGCTCTGGGATTTGGTTTCTATGATTGCTGCTTAGAAAGCTCCATGATGAAACCTCAGGGCTTTGGGTACATGAATCAACCCTAAAGATTCCCAATGATGTAAATCTCCCCCGATGGACCTCTACCTAATTTGGTCTCAACCCATGTGTTTTTAAAATTGTATAACCAAATATATTTTGAAAACCTTTTACTGCTCAGAAATCGGGTGGGAGAGCAAAGAAACCTTCCATCTCCTGTGAACGTGTGAGGAAGCTGTGTAGTGTAACCTCTCAGGCACATAACAGGTAACTTGTGGACAATAGATTCAAGACAACGTTAGACAACAGTAAAACTACAAAGACGTTTAGGGGGAATCAAGAGCGACCCTGACAACCTATTAACAGGAGGTCATGTGCACAGAGCAGTGGGGGACCACAGGGTGGAGCAGGTAGCCAGGAGGAGGCTTGTATCCCAAACCTGGAGTCTCCTGGATCCCCACCAAGGGCTATCAGTACGGGCACCAAGGACCACATCCCAACTGCCAAAGAGACCACGGGGGGACTCAAATGCCTTCTGAGGCCAAAACTCAGAGGACACCCCCCACCCCCTGCCTTTGGACCTACCACATGGGATGGAAGAAGCTGAATCCTTCATCATAGGATCCAAGGCCATCAGAACAACAACCAGGAAACCTGAGCGGTCTTCAGAAACAGAAGAACAGTAAACTCCCTTCAGGACTAGGGAGAGGAGCTATCTCTGGTTCTTACTTAGCTCCAACTTCGGGTCCCCACCCTCTCTGCAATGACCATGAGGGACGCTCCAGAGCCCCGCCCCCCAACACACACACACACACACACACACACTCACAAATTGGAAAGGATAGGCAGAGAACAACAAGGAAGGCTTGGTCAGCATGGGCTCACACACACTTTACTAGGTAGGACACAGGGATTAAGCACTCCTCACCAAGGTATGGAAGATTTCTCTGCACACCCTTCCTAAAACTGTTTCGCACCTCAATTGTTGAAATGTCATTGAAATAGTCACAGGAAGTTGTTAAGACCATGCATCCTATTTTGACAAATTGGTTGCTCAATACTTTGTCAATTTATCCCTTAACGTTATATACTGTTGCTGATGTTATGTTGGGGCTTTTAATTGACCGGGATTCTACTCTGTTGGCTCTGCCTTCGGACTGGGGAGGGCCTCTCCAAGAAGCCGCTGAACTTGACTGGACAATGAGATGCTGGACTCTATGCTTGGTGTATGCTTGCAACGAAGGAATCTCAACTAAACCTGAACTGTGGTTACACAATGGGGGGGAGGAACTCACCATGGAGGGAGGGTTGGGAGAGGGGTGGAGGGAATCCCAGTGCCTATATTGAACTGTGTCACATAATACAATAAAAAAAAATTGATAACATTCATTTCCTGAATAATTGGCGCTCAGCAGTTTTGATCCTTTGGTTCCTGGGGGAAGGGCTACTAGATACTTGCCACTCAGACTCTGGCCTGTGAAGTAGCAGCATTAGCATCATGTGCAAGCTGGTCCGAGTGCTGGGGGCCCCACCCACAGCCTCTGGAATCAATCTGCAGTGAAGCAAGTGATGGGGAGTGCTAGGCAGTTTGAGAAGCACTGGATTGTAGATTAACTTTTGACATCATTCTCTGTTTAGAATTCTATATGTTTTCATCTTCTTAGTCTTCATTAGAACTTCTCCAAGGCTCCTACAGAATCATGTTGATGCTTGCAAGGGCTCTTGCCCCCCAAACAAATTGTGATGCATTGAATTTTATAAAATAGTAGGTGAGGTTGTAGTCATTTTACTGAGGTGTTTCACGCCAGTATGGAATAGCTGAGAGATTTATAAAACTTCCATCTTATAATCATGCAAACAGAGATCAACATGAGTACTATAAAAATATTATGTTGCACAAGACCCCAAGGGTTTGTGTTTGGTGTAACTTAGAAATTCTCAGTTTTGTGTCTGCTTCGTTGCTGTTTTCTTTCCTGCTGACAAATAATTTGCAATATCACCAGTTCTGCCTTTGTGATGTGAAGAGCTTTTCGAAAGTAGGAGGAAGGAACTTGAGTTCCAAGTAGATGAGGAAGCAAAAATTTTGGTAGGGACAAATGTACGGATACATGTACCTTCCGTTCTCAATGCTTTTTACATAAGAACATTTGGCTGAGTTTCAAGTAGGTACTACCACTGCCAGATTTTTTGCTTGTTCCATTGACTTTTATTGCTTTGTTGTAAGCTTTTAAAATATTTGCAACCAAAGGAGAGCTTGTGTAATTCTGGATTCTGATGGATGAGGGTAAAGATACTTTACACTAACAGTTTGTTCGATATGACAGGTTAAGTGCCTTATTCTAAACATTGGTGTTTTCTTTTGTAGCACTGATTTATTTACCACTATGTGAGCATTAATTGCTAGATTTACTCCTAAAAAATGGAGAAAATCATTTTCTGTCAACATTGTTGCACATGTTTCTAGAGTTCCAACAGAGATTTGGTTGTAGATACGTATTGACAGTACCCAATATGATTGGCTTTTCCCCTCTATTAATATTCATTTCAATAAAGTAGAACTTCCTCTTATTGGATTAAACCTTATGATGAAAAGTAAAAGCAACTTACGCTGAGCATGGAATTTTGACCTGGGTTAAAAACATCTGAGCCCTGGGTGTTCATCTTTCTAACAAGCTTAGCAGATGGATGGGAAATGATGTTTGCTGTTTATTTCCTCAACATATCAATATGTGAGGATGTGGTGCAAAATATGCTTTTCTTGCAAGTGAGCAAAACCATGCTAGAGGAGTTCCGGCATTGTGTTTACACTTTGAATGAACTTTAGAAACCAAAGGGCCACCACTGACTTAAAATCTGCCCCATAGTTTTTACTCATCCAATCTTAAAAAGGTTACTGATCAAGAATGAAAAGATACAATTGTTTCTGCTATGCATCTAACACTTAAAGGATTCTTTCAGGCAAGACACACAAGGATGACTGAAAAGCTGTCTGCATTCATGGCCTTTGAATTAAAAAAAGAAATCTGTAAGTCTAAGCAACCAATACAGGCAGTGTGTGCTAAGTGATTTTTTCCAGGCTTTTAGCATGTATGCCTGTGACCAATGACCTTTCTTTGGCTGTCAGTCTGTTGAGAATTAGGCCATAGTCTGGTATACTGGCTAATTAGCATTATTAGAGAGTACTGATAGAATTGGTCATAGCAGTGGTGTAATGAATTCTGTAGACCTTATCTGCCATGATCAAGACAATGATCAGGAAAAGCTCTTTTTTTTTTTTTTTTTTTTTTTTTACCAAAAGTAAAACTTTCTAGGCTTTTTCTTTTTCTTTCTTTCTGTCTTTTCTTTTTTTTTTTTTGGTGGTAGTTGTAATGTAGTACTGATCCAAAAACTTTATTCTTCCCTCATTAAATACTATTTCCCCAAACTTCTTGTTTTTGGATACTGATTGTGAGTTGCTTACATTTCCTGGAAAACGATTTGAAATCCCTTCAAGTCAAGTGAAAGTTATCTTATCATCCCAAAGAGAAAAATGAACTGTCTCAAACGAGAAATTCATGTTTCTATAGGTCAAAATTTGGCATTTATAGTCACCATCTTACCTCTGGTGACCTATAAAATGTCACAGCCTGGGGCTATGGAAACCCGATGCCCGAGATGCCCCTTATGTACCATCTTCTTGGTTCTCTTACTGCTTCTAGACTAGAAGAGGGAATATACTAAGTCTCTTTCCCTGAGAGAAATGTTTTATTGCATTTCTGGACTGAGAGTAATATCTTTAAACGGAAAGATGGTGTTTGTGAAACCTAGTCCCATTAACTAGCGTTGAACATAGCTAATTTGTTGAGAAACCTGACACTGGGGCTGAAGAGCAAGGCTCTTCATGGTCTTAAGTTTCTAAACAGTAGTAGAATAATCTTTGATTTCTCCAAGAGGGCTCAGTGGAACCTTTTGTTTTATTAGAGTGGGTGAGACAGCGGCATCTCTGGTCTTTGCAAGAGCTTAAGTATCTCCAAAACTTACTTTGTTATGGCCTCTGTTCTCTCTGTTTGATCAAACTGTTCTACAGAGAAACATTGCTTTTTAAGACACATTTTCTGCAGTGAGTGTGAGAGGGCGTAGTGGCTGTGTTACTTGAGAGGGAATATAACTTCTATGCCTAAATCCTTCTCTTGGTAGCTGTACAGGTTTGATAGGTCACCTGGATTTCTCTGACCCTTCACACATTGGTTTAGTGGATGTTTAGCTAGTTGCTCTATTTATAATCTTGTCCATTGCTATTTAAATAATGTGATTCTTTCAACTTTCCTCTTGGAAAGAGAAACAAAAAGCTAACCATAGGAATCAATCTCTGTTCTGGGCAAAGCAGTAGGTAGAGATGTTTCAGTGCCTTCTAAAATATTCAGCACAAAAGGTTTTAGTAATAAAATCCAGAGTGGAACTAGAACTGTAACTTACAACTTAAAAGAAACCAGGAATATTATTTCACAATTCATGTCAATAGAATAAATTAATGTTTTCTTTATTGAGAGAGAGAGAGAGAGAGAGAGAGAGATCTTTCTACTGGTTTACTTCCCAAATGGCTGCAGTGGCAGAGGCTGGGCCAGGCCAAGCCAGGAGTGAAGAGCTCCTTCTGGGTTTCCCACATGGATGCAGGGACCAAGCTTTAGGGTCATCCTCTGCTTCTTTCCCAGGTACACTAACAGGGAGCTGGATCGAAATTGAAGAAGCTGGAATTTGAACCATTACCCAAATGGGATTCTGGCACTGTAGGTAATGGCTTAATCTGCCATGCCACAGAACCAGCCCCCACATGATAGGACTGTCATGATATGGACCAGACAGGTGGTCTTTGGAGAGAAATGAATGCATGTCCTGCACGGTATGCTAATAGTGAACTTAGAAAAAGTCCAGCTACAACTGGAAATTGTTATGGTCTTTTCTGGATCAGAGTTCAACTTATTGCTGGTGAAATCAGTTTTAATAAAACCAATAAAATTGAGAAAATCCAGGGATATTCAGCAAATATATGGAGTGGTCCAATTTTTACGATAAAAAAACAGACCAGGGGTTCGGCACAGTAGCTTAGTGGCTAAAGTCCTCTCCTTGATTGTACCAGGGTCTCATATGGTCGCTGGTTCTAATTCTAGTAGCCCCACTTCCCATCCAGCTCCCTGCTTGTGGCCTGGGAAGACAATTGAAGATGGCCCAAAGCCTTGGGACCCTGCACCCACATGGGAGACCTGGAGAAAATCCTTAGCTCCTGGCTTTGGATCAGCGCAGCACTGGCTGTTGTGGTCACCTGGGGAGTGAATCATTGGACCGAAGATCTTCCTCTCTGTCTCTCCTTCTCTATACGTATCTGACTTTGCAATTAAAAAAAAAAAAAGCTGAAATGAGATCTTGGATCTGGCACGGTGGCTCAACAGGCCAATCCTCCACCAATAAGTGCTGGCATTCTATATGGGTACCGGTTTGTATATCAGCTACTCCACATCCCATCCAGCTCTCTGTTTAAACAAACAAGCAAGCAAGCAAACAAACAAACCAGGAGACTGAAGTATGCATTGTTATCTAAGTTGGATAGGAAATTCTCTATGTATTTGTCTCATCCAAGTTTTGTGCTGGAACTTCTGACTCACTTATCCATAGCACCCTGATGGGTCTGACTATATTTTGAAGTATTTTGAAGTTTAAAATGGAAAAGATATAATTAGGTCACACAGTAACAGTAGCAAGTAACCAAGAGCATCAGCTTGTTTTGTAACCATTAGAAATCAACCACTAAACTTTCTAGTTAAAAATATTAGAAAGAAATCAATGCAACAGAGATCTTATCCCTGATCCTCATGTAAAAGCTGTCCAGTGATTTGGTGTTTGCTTCTATTTTTGACCCAGTTTGCAGTCTGGCAAGTTGATCTTAGTGTTGGTGGAATATTCTTAAAAGAAAACGAATAGCAGCAGTGCAGTGAAGCCCGGTTAGGAAAGTGAGGACTGGGGAGGTGTGGAGGATCCATTGAATTTCTTTTACTCTATAGGTTAGCGGTGTTCCTCGATGGAAAGCAGTATTTTCACCCTCAAGTAATGCACTTGGTATTTGATTACCTCAGTCTCCCTTTCCTGTATAAACAGCACGTAACAGGGATAGCAGTAAACAAATGGAAAAATAAAGTGTCTCTTTGATTGCTTATGAATCACTCACATGTTACTCCTGAACCAGAGACTGACTTCGAAGAGTCAGAGCTCTGGTCTGTGACTCCACAGTGTACATTACTGCGGTTCTAGTTATGTACAAGCAACCACCTTCTAAAAATATTGTGTGAAAATTCCAGAAATAAATAATTCATCAATTTTAAGTAACTGGTTTTGATTTTGGTATGTTGTTGAAATCATTCAATTTTATTCTTTGTAGTTGCTAATCTCCTGCTGTTGATAATTTGCCGGCTGAATTTTATGATAGTCATGTGTGAGTTGGAAAAGCATAGCACCTGAATGGTTCAGTACTGTGAGCGGTATCAGGCATGCACGGAGGATCTTGGACAGCGTTCTGTGTGCAGAAGAGTGCCAGTGTACCTGAGAGATCTGGAGTAGACTCTGTATACAATGATTCTGAATACAGCTATTCACAGAGGTGTGTGCTCCATAGATGAGTGAGACTAAGAAACAAGGGGGGAGGGGCACATACCCTTCTTACGCATCATTTTACCAAAAAAAGAAACCACCTGAAAGATCAGCCATTAAAGGATTCTTGAAAGATTTAGCACTTCCTAAGAAAAAAGCATTATGATAGCAAAACTTTCAAGGTCTAGGCTGAGAATTGTTGAGGTCAAGATTGTTAACTACTTAAGTAGAAAGAAGAACACTTTTCTTTAGGGAAAAAAAAATTGGGATTAGATATCAGATACCAGTTCTGTTGTTGCTTCTTATTTTATTTATTTATTTTAATAAATTTTTATTTTGAATTTTGAATTATGTATAGGCTGGGATTCCCCCCGAAACTCCCACCCCCCATCAGATTTTTCCCATTTTGTTACAATAGTATAGTCCTTCATAAGGAATCATAATTCTATCAGTCTCTTATTTAAGTGTAACCTGACATTGTTGGTACAGATAACGTCAGACAGTCCAGCATCCCATTGTCTACACATGTCCAACAGTTCCTTTGGGAATCCATCTTTCGTCTGGAAGCAGGGATGCATGTTCCATTGTACCCCCACGTCTCTATATGATAGACCCCAGTACTCTATTGTTGCTTCTTGTATGACTGTGACCTAAATAATCTTCTTGAGCCTTACCTGTAAAATAAGGTGCAGGCATTTAGCCCACTCACTCTAGTTTTCAGAGGCAACCAGCAAGTAGGAGGTGCTCACTCCGTATGCAGTCCCTCCTTCCTGTCCCCCCCCCCTTTTTCTCTCTTGCTTATTTCAGATGATTGTTTTGATACCAAATCAAGAAAATAGCAGAAAATTGGCTGGTGAACCTTAAAGCACTGTTTAAGTCCAGGGTCTTAAAACATAAGGTGCTTTGCTTTAAGTACACACAATTTCATTTTTATAAGACAAGTGGGTAACTGGTGCAATGAGAAGAAACAAAAGTAAAGCCTTTGTCTTATTCCTTAGGGAACGCACGTGATCTTTTCAATGAAATGGTAATCAAAATAGATGTTATTTTAATAAATACTCTCCATGTAGTGCCTATGGTGTTTCTATTGCACTTTGTAAAAACAAAGATCATTATCCAATCAATTGCCAGATTTCCGTGCTTGGCAAACCCTGGAAGGTATAGTTATAAAGTCCACCAATGTTGTAAAGTGTTTTGAGTTATATCGCATTAAGTGTTATTTCATCCAGTCTCACTGAGCTGTTAAGGTGTTTTATAATGGGGCGTAAATATTTATAGCCTGTTTGAGAATAACCAAGGAAAAGTGCTTCTCATTGTTTTACTTCATTATCCTGTTAGCCAGATATATCTTTAGGCATTTGACTCGTTCATGAAAACTGATTTCAACTTCTGGGGAATATGTGGCTGAGAAGAATTTGGCTATTTTTGTCACTTTATCTATCTACGAACTGCTTTTCTGGACAGGATGTCTGGGGAGCACATGCTACATGTTCTTTTCACAGCTACTCTTTGGGTACCATTTAGAGTCTTATGGATGCCTTTACGGGTATAATAGGAATACTACTCATCCACAGCTGATGAAATATTCAATTATCCTACAGGAAAACATGGGAGTAATACTTCTGAAAAATACCAATTTATGCTTTATTTGAAAGGCAGAGTGACATAGAGAGATCTTCCATCTGCAAATGGCTGAAGCCAGGTCTCCCCCATGGGTGGTAGAGGCCTAAGTACTTGGACTATCCTTCAATCTTTGTCCACAATTTTTGCAGGAAGCTGGATTAGAAGCAAAGCAGGTAATGAAGGACACCATTCAGGCTTAACTTGCTGAGCCACAGCTGGTTCTGGGAGTAATACAATCTAAACCTGATTGGGGGCTTCTCAGATACAGTTTTGAGAAGTTTTCTGCATTTATTTATTTATTTATTTATTTATATTTTTCCTTAAGGAAAACTTGAAAAACAGTGTTTCTTCAAAAATAAATTTTCTTCAAAAGCCAAATTTTGTGTTTAAAAATAAGTCTACTTCCTAATCCTTTCACACATATGTGCCTTTAAGGGATAGTTCTTTGTAAATGAATTAAGCCTTTGCTCATTGCTATAGTTTATAGGAAAGGCTGGAAGACACTACTAAGAAAATTTAAAAAGTTGATACTATTTTCATGATCACAAACTGTACCTGAAAACCTCTAGTTAGAGAAATTAGCAAAGGTTAAGTATTCAAAAATTGCAACTTGAAACCACTTTGTTCTCAAATATGTCACTGCAATTTTTGTCAGACACGTTTAAATCCTGGTAATTAGTTTAGGTCCAAAGATAGAGGCCAGTCATTTCAAAGCTTTCCTGTTCACAGACTAGTAAATTGCAAAAATATTAATCACAGCAAAGTGGCAGGGCATTTAGAAATAAAATAGTGCATGCTTTTCATCAGAATAACAGTAACACAACAACCCTAATCACAAACATGGAAGTGCCAGGATGGTGTTTATTCCAGGATTGGATGCAAACAAGTAGCAACTGTTCCACAAAAACAGCTGTGTGTAATCTACGTACTCCTCACATCCCAGCCTCTCCGCAACCTGCCCCCACCCCGCACACACACCTCCTAAAACAGATACCCCCATTGGAAATCTGCCACAAATGTAAGTCACTGATTTCTTGCAAGACCATGAAGGCTCCGTAATAAATATCCAATCAGCCCATTTTAGATCTGTAAAAGGATTCTTTCAAAAATATGAGGCCTGGAGAGCAACTGTGAAGCTATTCACATCCTTTGAAACATAAAGCAGTGTGCTTAGACCACCAACAACTCTCTGGCATGCCAAGTGATGTTTATAGCAACCTCACCTTCCTGCTCTTTGTATCTGATTTTATTAAATGTCTGTCAAGGAGGGTCTTAACTTTGATGTTTGTAACAGGAATTCATTGTCTTTCCTTTTATTCTCTGCTTTAGCAGGAAGGTAATGAAAAGAATTATTTGCATGTCGAATTTATACCTTAGGCGATCACTACAAAGGAGTGGTGGTGGGATTTCCCTTCTTCGCATTAAAGTGTATCAGAAAAGGTGGAGCTACCATAAAAATAAAGCTGGAAAGGGATTTTCAACATGACTTTGATTGGCAGATGAAAACACATGCTATTATTTATGAAAGAGGATTGACTTAAAACAGACCTCCTCTCAGTTTAAAGTAGTTAAGAATGCAAAGAAAAGCAGCACGATGAGACTATGTGAAGAAGTCACTTCATCTGCAACCTGTCAGACAGGACCTGGCAAGCTGAAAATAAAATTTTAAGGAAAATTAAGACAGCAAAATAGATTAAAAACAGATAATGCTTAAATTTGTTTAGAAATAGCAAACTACAGAAATTGAATCAATAAAGCTTCATTGCAAAAATTTATTGCTTTAATTACTGTCAATGCAATGTTTTAGAATTAAATTACTTAATTTGGACTCTACTCATTAATTTAATAAAAATAGGATTAAAAAATAGGTTGTTGTTTTTTCAAACCATGAATCAAGCTCTGAAATTAGGTTAGGCCATCTATCAATTTGGAAATGGGCCAATTTCATCTTGTGAACCCTCATACTCTCATTAAATACATTTACTACAAAGTCCCCAGCAGTGTTTTGCCCATGTAAAAACAAAATGACTAACAAACTATGAAAATAAAACACAAAGAACAATCTCCATAGTTACTTCGCTCAGTGATTACTCCATTTTCTAAGCCCTTTTCCACTCTGAAATGCTCTCACTTTGGACCATTCTATAACATAAACACATTATTTTCTACTCAAATTTTTTAACCTGCTGTAATAAGGTTTAATTTACACAGCATAAAATCCACCGGTTGCAATTCAACAATTTATAGCAAATTCACACAATTGTGCCTCCATCATTACAGGCCAATTTAAATATTCTCTTCATGCTGACAGTGTTTTAGTGGGTGTTTGTGTGTGTCCATTATCTGTTTGTCTATGGAAGAAGGAAGATTTAAAAAATTGGAAGTAGAAAGAGCTGCACTCTTACAGGCAAAATGGTGAAGATTTGGTCATTCATTCATTCCTCCATCCATTTATTTAGCAGTTATTGAGTCCTTGGTAGGAGCTAGTTATGAGCTTGTGTTTTGGTCTATGGCCATACCACCCTGAATGTGCCCGGTCTTGTCTGATCTCAGAAGCTAAGTAGGGTTGGGCCTAGTTAGTACTTGGATGGGAGAAACTGTTTTGGTTTTAGGGTTATTTTTTTCAAATACAATCAGGTTGGTGGACAAACAGTTGAGCCCTATTGCTACCATAAGCATAACATATAACCCAGGGCATGATGAAAATGCACAGAAAGTGCTTGAATGCAAACAGGAAGTCAGAACAGGCTTCCTGGAGGAAGGGCATTTTGATGAGTAGGCCGTAGCCAGGCTAAAAAGAAAAGTGTTTGAGGGTAAGAGTTTGCTGTGTTACTGTTTTTAAGATAGTCGATCTGGGGCACACAGCCGGCTTGGAAAAACTTAGAATCCAAACTAGGGGAGGTAGGAGTGGGGGGATGAGACTGCAGGAGGAAAGGGGGACAAATCCCAAAGAGTCTCTCTGCATAGTCAGGGAATGTAGATTATCAGATTTTCCTGAGGGGAAAAAAAGTTGCATTGTGAAACTTAGCTTCTTTAAGGTTCATTCATTTCATGGAAATGTGTGAATATAAATGAGATGGTATGTAAGCAGAAAAGGCTCTCATTTTATCTTTCAGGATCTATTAATTTGACTTCAATGCAATTTCCATGTGGTTCTCAGTTTCTGATTCCAGGACAGAGAGAAAGGCGGGGGGGGGGGGGGGGGGGGGGGGCAAGAAGGGGGAGCCGAGAGAAGGCAGGGAGGGAGGAGAGAAGCACTATTTGCATTGTAAGAATTTTTGGCAATGATTTTCAATTTCAGTATTTAACCTTCCCCTGGTCTTGGGGCATTGATTGGGGATTGAGTCCCTTGTGGAGGGTGTTAGCAGCCTGAAGGGGCCTCTGTATAGATATTAGGGCTACTGACAGCCTGTTTTATGTTGGGTTGGCTCAGGGCTTTTAGGGTGCTGACTTAGAAGGTTTAATATCTGCCGGGCCCATTGTGTGCTTGTGTATCTCTGCTAGCCAAGAAGTCAATGGAGAAAGCCCCAGCAGGCATAGTTGCAGGTAGTTGTGGACAGTTAGGGTGCCTGCTTCATGCACTGACCCCCGGGGGAGGACAGCTGGTTCAATCCATTGCTATAGATCGCTCTGCGAGGGAAGCATGATGGTCAATTACTGCCCATCCTGCTAAGCAGGCTGTTGTCTCAGGATCACGGGAACCGGACTGCAGGCTCTGTCACTGCATTCTCCCTCTGAAATGTGAGCGCCATCGCTACCAAGTAACATTCTTTAATCAGAGCTTATGTTTTGTTCCCTGGCTCTTTGTGGTCAAGTCAATTGAGTTCTAAGAATGGTTTAAAGAAGGAAAATTCTAGGAGTACTCAGTCTTTTTCATTTTTGGAATCTACATATTGAGAAATCCTGAGGACGAAGGTGCAAGCACCAAGCCCTCTTATCTAGTCTGACACTAATAAAGCTGTTAGCAAGGTTCAACTAACGGCAACAATGGATAAGAGGACAAGAGCCGAATTCCTTAGATCAGTCCTATTAAGTTAGACAGATGTCAAGTTCAATAATCTGGCAACCTTAAAGACTTTGGTAAATGTCGTTTTTTATATCTTAATGTTGTTTTCAGCTGTTATATCACCTTGTCTTACGTAGATGATCTTATGCATTACAGATGGTATGTTGTTGGGACAGTTTTTATGTATCTGTTTTCTCTATCTGAACCTTATAATTAAAAAGCACTTGTTAGTATGTTCCTTTTGTTTTAACATAAGAATGAACATTGATATAAGGACATATGTATTTTAAAGTACATACCTTATTATATTTAAGATACTCAAGTATGGGACTGGAGCTGTGGCATAGCCTGTTAAGCCACTGTCAGCATTGCTGGCAAACCATGTGGATGCCAATTCATGTCCTGGCCGCAGCACTTCTGATTAGCTCCCTGCTAATGTTCCTGGGAAAGCACCAGAGCATGTCTCAATTCCCTGGACCCCTGCACCCACAAAGGAGACCTGGAAGAAGCTCCAAACTTGGTTTCATCCTGGCCCAACCCTCAGTGTTATGAACATTTGGGAAGTGAATCAGCAGACAGATCTCTCTCTGTGTCTCCTTCTCTGTCTCTGAAACTGCTGTTCAAAGAAGAAATGAAAAAAGAATCTGGTATAAGTGTATAAATGGCATGAGCATGTGAAAAAAAATATGGAAATGTAATGGGCCTTCAAAAAGTTCATGGAAATTCATGTCATGAAAAAACCGGATGATTTCAAAATGTTTGTTTCAAAATGAACTTATCTTCTAATTCCATTTTTCCCTGTACATTTTGAGGATCCCTTGTAGAGCTGCAGATTGAGAAAAGTGATTTAATATATACACGTGATGCTAGGTAAGATTGACATGTGTTTTTTGTTAATGAAGTGAAAATGTTCAAGTATCTTTTAAAGCATTCATTGACGGCTGCCTCCTTCTGTTTTTGCTAATAACTAGAAATTTTGTATTTCATGGTTAAATAGTTCCTTCTTTGTTCTGACTTTTTCTAGGTTAAGTGATAACAACCTAAAAAAAAAAAATAGAAAAAAAGAAAGAAAACAAAAACTGTACCACTGCAGCAGCACTTGGGACATGTAACCCATGTTTTTCTCTCATGGGAAGGAGCTAAAGCAAGTGGATAATAGATGTTAGCAAAGTTCCGCTAGTGGAACGGAGTTAGTGGGAAGAGATGTGCAGAACAAAAGGAGCAAAGGAGCCTGAAAACTGACTTCAGTGTCTTGCTTGTTTTTTTTTTTCCTAAGATTTATTTATTTAACTTGAAAGAGTTAGAGATCTCTCATCTTTTGGTTCATTCCCCAAATGGCTGCAATGGCCAGAACTGAGCTGCACTGAAGCTTCTTCTGGATCTCCCATGTGGGTACAAGGGCCTCCTCCTCCACTGCCTTCCTAGGCCGTAAGCAGGGAGCTGGATTGGAAAGTGAACAGCTAAGACTTGCACCAGTACCTGTATAAGATGACAACACTGTAGATGGAGGATTAGCATCATATACCTTCATGCAGGCCCCTTTGCTGTTTTTTTTTTTATTATTATTTTTTATTGGAAAGTCAGATATACAGAGAGGAAGATAGAGAAGAAAATCTTCCATCCAATGATTCACTCCCCAAGTGAATTCACTCTCAACAGCCAGAGCTGTGCCAATCCAAAGCCAGGAACCCAGAGACCTGGTCTCCCACGCAGGTGCAGGGTCCCAAGGCTTTGGGCTCTTCTTAACTGCTTTCCCAGGCCACAAACAGGGAGCTGGATGGGAAGCAGGGCTGCCAGGGTTAGAGCCGGTATCCATATGGGATCTCCGTGTGTGCAATGTGAGGACTTTAAGACTGGCGCTGGGCCCTCTTGCTGGTTTTTAACTGTTGGTTGGAGTCATTAATTCTATCTGTGACCGTTTATCAGGTGCCTGCTCTATATTCAGTAGTATTTTCAAAATTATGCTCCATTTCCCATTTGGTTGCAGTTTGTAGATAGTGAAAAAAAGAAAAAGAATAATGCTTGGAAACTGCCTTCAGCTCCCTGACTGACCTTATATAGATTAGGTTTCTATTTTGTGCTATAGAAAGGAGAAGGTAATTCTTTCATGAACTCTTCTAGTTAAAATGCATAATTTTTACAGGCTACAATCTATGTTCAAATAAGGGTGCATAAATATTCTGCTTAGGGTCTTAAACATAAGGAATGCCCAACATTTTGACTGGGGCATTAACTCTCACACTCCACCTTCACAGTAAAGAACTTCATTGAGACCTTCCTCTTAGCAGTTGAAGATCCAGGGGACACAAATGTGTTTAAAGCACCTTAAAGGCATGTGTAAAAGCACAGTACCAAGGATCAATGAGAAAAGCCCCATAAAGACTGGATGCCATGGTTACTTCCATTGGACTAGGAAGAGTGACATAGGGAGAATAGGACTTTTAGGTAAGTATCTGATGTAGCCGAGAAGTAAATAGGTCCTTGTTAAGGTGGAAGTTGCAGAAGGGAGAAGAGAGTTACCCTTTAAAAGGAGAATTGCCAATTACAAAAATATTACAGCTGCGATAAAGAAATCAGAGTATTCCAATACAGTTGCTACCTCAGATGCTAACAGTCATTTAAAATTGGCTCACGGTCTTTATCTCCTACTTGTTTACACACACACTTAATGACATAACCATACTGCAGTTACAGTGCTGCAATCTCTGCTTCTCTCCTTATGTCATTAAATTATTAATCTATCTGATATTGTACACTAAGCTGTTTCGAGGTCTTTTCACTCTGATGAATCTTGCAGCCATGAAAATCTTTGTGCTTGTCATCCTGCCCATATCTCCAGCTGTTCCCTTGAAAGAAATGTCTGGAGGTAGGAGCGCCCATCAAATGATAGGAGGATTTTATCTGTTTCAAAGAATTGCAGAATGACTATCTAAACAGGTCCTGCCAGCTTATGCTTCCAGCACTAGTGAATGAGTGAATGCCTAGACCCCTCTGCCTATGCAACAACAGTGCAGTGGTGTCATTATTTTGAAATCATTCCCTGTAACAGTGGTAGGGCATCTTTTATTCTGTATTTCTTGAGTACTTCCTCTTATTTGTTTCCTGTGGCCCCATCTCCATGAAGTTAATTGTCCCCACTTTGATGCAGAAGAATTTCAGGGAAAAGAAAACCAGGGGGAACCTTTCTGTGTTCAGACCCTGCTCTCGGCACTTTAAATAAATCAATTCATTTAAACAGAACCTCAGACAGGTTGATTTTCTTACCCACATTCCATAGATGAGAAGGCCGAGTCTTGAAGAAGTTTAATTTCCTACTCAAAGTTGAATTACTGATAAGTGGCAGTAGTTATTTTTTCTTATTACTTTATATGAGTTTTATGCAATATAAATATTAACTCTTTGGGGAAAATATTTTCAGCAAATATGGATGACAATCTGTTGTTTTCTTTTTTCTGAAATTATGCTATTTTTTACTCTGCAGCAGCTTAGAATTTTTCCATTAAATGATGAGTTTGAAAGATACTGGAGTGTAGTTTGGTTCTGAGCTTCTGCTTTATTTCAGCACCAAGATCAGCTCAGGGAAGACCAGAGAAAGCCTAAAGATAGACCTTTATATACCTCAATTTGCTGATGATTCTGCCACTGAAAGTCTCTTCCATTCTCTTGCATGTCATTACATCAGAAGGGAAAGTGTGCTGTGAGCCTGTTGGAGGCTTTGTGTGAGTGAGTTGTGCTCTAAGGCCACTTTCTGGGTGTTCTCCAACCAGTAGTTGTGTGGTCACCGTATTACTACTCTATCCGCTCTTGCCAAAGAACATCAAGAGCCCCGTGGCAGGGCATGTGGAAGTCCATCAAGGCCATATGGCCAGTGTCCAGCAAAGGCAAGGACATTACCTGCTAAGCTCAGTATGGGTGTCCATCAGGGGAAGAGCAAAACCTTACTGCCATGAGAGGAGGTGCTAAATGATGATAGCTGTGTTGGGAGGAGCAGCAGTTGGAACTTTTTCACTGGCCTGGCCTAGAAGTGGATGGTTTAGGTTAGAGTAGGAACAATCATGCCAGCATATGTTTGTGAACAGAGGAATTGTGAGGGCCCCCTTGACAACAGGTAGGCTCTGTGTTATTTGGCTGTTGGGCATATACCAGTGCATCACCCAATCTGGTCTACTTCACAAAGCTGATTCCAACTCAGCAGTGAAGGCAGAGGGTAGTGGCCAAGGAGGAGGTGGGGTACAAATTACAGGCATGTTGGCCTACCCCAGGCCCAGGTCAGGTAGATGAGAAGATTCAGAAAATTCCTTGGCTAGGAAGCTCACTCTACAAAGTAGATTGGCAAAAGGCTTTTCAGCAGGGGAAAAGTGAACTCTGCAATACCAGGCCTGTAGCCAGAACTGCCTAGGCTGTGAAATTCTGCCCAGCTCAGCTTTGCAGACACCATGGCAAAGTCTGAAGCAGCACATTTGGCTTTAGTCTTCATGGCAACACAAAATATTGCTCATGTCCAGTAAAAATGATAGCTTTTCCTTTATCTCTCCATGAAAGAATCATGGTTGTCTTCTGCAATGGAGAGAGAGTTTCCAGGCTGTCAGATCTTCCATTTTGAGGTGTTGTGCTGAAATGAGAGGCACCTGAGAAGTGCATTTGAAAAAAGCCAGTTGGCCGTTGTATTCCTGTCAGCTGTTGTTGATCACACTGCTGGGCCAGACGCTGGTTGAAGAAAATCGCACCAGAAAGACTTCATGTAGAGAGAAGGGTGGAAGGAGTCTACAGGTGATGGTTGTCCTCCTCTTTGAACATTTTGCCCATAACCATGTGAAATTACATTTTCTATTTGTATTTATATAAAAAGGACAAATAACAAGAGAAGCTGGTTTGACCACAGTGAATTCAAGAGGAATAGCTTGGAAACCCAGAGCCTGATGTCACCCATGAAATGAGCTGGTGTGTGGATAATTGTGGTTGTGAGTAGCTAGTGGTTAAGACACTCTCTGGGCTCCCAGAAGGGATTAGAACCACCCCAAACACTGCCGCATCACATTCCAGTCATAAGTTTGTCTTCACATTCTGTCTTACAAAATGAATGATCCGTATCATTTGCCCATAGTATATAGTCATTATTTCAATTAGCTCAATGTTTTCCCAACGGCTATTTTTCACATGCATGTTAAAGTTTGTGGTTTCTTTGTGAGATTGTTAGCTTCTCTATAGTACCAACCTCATTTTGAGTTATTTTATGCAGTGTCCTATCATCGGACTTGCACTAGAGGCTCTCTGGTTACTTTCGAGGATGGTGATGGTGACTGCTGGCCAGCTGTCCCATTAACAAGATCCAGAACTCCTCATCCTTGGGTGACAAACCTCTGAGGCCAGCACATCACATCATGGGCTGCTTGCAAGCCTGTGGGTAGTTAATCTCATACACTCTCCATTGTGAGCTCTTCTCCTGTTACTTGCATGTCCCTTTCATCTTCTGACTTCCTGCTTCCTGTGTTCCTGTTATTTACAGTATCCTAGGAACAAACCACTCCCAAATTTCTCAAGAGGATTTACAGTTGCTGCTTGCAATTCCTCACCCAGCTCACTCCTCCAGCCCTTGCAATCTGTTCTGTGCTGTGCTGTAACCCGTTTGCTCTTCTCCCCATGGTGGACGGTGACATCTTTACTCAGTCCGAAGGCCTGTTTCTTGGTCTTCCATTTATTTAAGTTTATTCAGTTTATTTGAGTTAGTTCTCTTTAACTTGTCTCTTAGTTTATGAGAAAATACATTTTCTCTCCCTCTTGGAAAGCACTTCTTTCTGGCTCTTTTTTTTTTGTTTGTTTGTCTCACTGAATTATTGTCATGCACTTGCTACTTTTGAACATGCTCTGTCAGTGACCTAAGACACAACAGTGGCCATGACTGTCACCTTCCTTTGGATAATGGCTACACCTCTGCTTTCAGCCGCAAACCCTCAGGTTTCTGATTCACACAGTTGATGTTTTTCTTTTCTCCTGTGTGGTTGGCTTGATGCTTTGGACTCCACCTGCCTGTCTCTGAATTAACCCTTTCCCATGGCTTCTCATTTCTATTCACATTGTACATCTTTCACAGAACTCAGGGGTTTTCCTTGGGGGAGGCAAATCATGTTAAGACAAAGGCTCCTCAGCCTCATTTGTGTCCTGACTTTTATCAACGTATTTCTACCTTTCCTTTTGCTTCTGCAAAACAGTCTTATCAGTTTTGTTTTTAAATTTTATTTTCCATTGTAATACACTTTCTGCACTTGCACACAAACACACACACACACACACACACACACACACACACACACACACACACACACACTAACAGTCAGTGACTTTCAGTTACCACTAATGAACCTGTATGGGACACTCTGCATTATGAATCATAAAAATCTTTGGTGTCAGGATATACAGAGTGAAAATGTTCTACAGATAATCCCTGTATGTCCTAGGAAAGAGGCATACACCCCTTCCTCCATGCCTTTAGTACCTTGAAAATCATTTTTCTAAAGGGTTTGTGATCCTTTTTCATTCGTTTCTGTAAACTTTTGTTGGACTGATTTTTTGACTTATTAAAATACAGTCTTCCTCTGTTCTAAAGCCTTCAGTGGCTCTCTACTATCTATTATAAATTATGCATTTAAAAAACTTGCATCCCTGATAAACTTTGTTATCACCTCTGTTTCTTGTTTTTTAATGTTTACCCTGTTAGGAAGCCAAAAGACAGTTTATTTGGTCACCCAGGCTGTTTCAGTTCTGGTTGAATGACACCACCCCTCCGTCTAGAGTACCACTCCCTTTACACGGTCATTTCTACCAGGATGTCTGCAGGCTCCTAGGCTTTGATGGAACCTGTCCTCGCGTGGATTACCCCAGGACATCACTTGCAACTCTCTTTTACCATTGGTGTTAAACTTATTTATAGAGGTAACTTTCCAATAGGGAAAAAAATCATGGAGCGCTTTGATCCATTTCTGGTTTTCCGTTTGAGACTTTCATGAATTATATGTCTACTATATAGAGATGCCTAGTTTTGTTTCACTCAGTTATAATTCATCCTCTTCTATGTGAATAAAATAGTTCGAAATGACTTAGTGTACTGAACATAAATCAGAATATCGAAGATCAAAAATCAGGATTAGGAACCATTGGGATTTTATTTATTCCTTTTTATTTTATTTAAAAGTTAGAGAGATAGTGAGAACCTATCTGTTGGTTTACTCCCCAAATTTCCATGAAAACCAGGGCAGGGTCAGACCTAATCTGGGAGCCAGGAATTCATTCACAACACTGCTGCCAAGTGTGTGTATCAGCAGGAACCTTGAGTCAGGAGAGACATTGAAATTTGAACTTGGACACTCTGATATGGAATGTGGGTATCCCAGGCACTGTTTAAGAAAATCTGAAATACATGGCAGAGTTAAATTACTTCATGGATGGCTGGAGTTATGGAAAGAAGATGTATTAATAGAATGATTTTATGAGCATCTTTTAAAAAACAAGATTATTTTAGCTTTTTCTAAAAAATCATTACTTTTAAAAAGATCTATTTATTTATATGAAAGTTACACAGAGACAGGGTGATCTTTTTATCTGCTGGTTTACTCCTCAAATGGCCACATGGCTAGGGCTGGGGTGATTCAAAGCCAGGAGCCAGGAGCCTCTTCCGGGTCTGCCACATGAGTGTAGGGTCCCAAGAACTTGAACTATGCTCCACTGCTTTCTCCAGGTCATAAGTAAGGAGCTGGATCAGAAGTGGAGCAGTCAAGACATGAACTGGTGCCCTTATGGGATGCCAACATCATAGGCATAGGATTACCCAGCTTATACCATCATGCTGCTCCTCTAAAACAGAGTTTAAGTATAATTTCCCATGTAGCAGACACACATTAATCTTACTCATGTGATATTTGTCTTTTCAAACATTCTGAAGGCTAGGTTGTCTTAGATGGCTTCTCTAAGGCATTTACATGCTGTAACCTTTTGGTGTGATTGCTATACTTGGTGATAGTCAAAGACTAGGGCAATGTGCTGCCCATGGGAAGCTCCCAGTAGATACGGAGCATAAGGTGTTGTGGCTGCGATACAGGAGTAGAGAGGAGCAGAGGTTCCATAAACAGCGTATTTCATGCTCATGAGTCTTAGAGCAAAGGGAATGAAGGGCTGATATTGTGGCAAATAGGGCAGAATATCTACCTACAATACCAACATCTCATTTGGGCATCAGTTTGAGTCCTAGATGTCCCACTTCCCACACAGCATCTTTGTTGATGGTCAGAGAAAAGTAAAACAGGGTAGCCCAGGTTCTTAGCTCCTGCTACCTACATGAGAGACCCAGAAGAAGCTCTTGGCTCCTGGCTTCAGACTAGCTCTGCTTTGGCTATCAGGAAAATCTGGGAAGTGAGCCAAATCAATGGAAGGACCTCTCTCTCTTCCTCTCTCTTTGATATTTAAGCAAATAAATGAATGTTCAAAGGAAAAAAGAAATGAGGGAATGAAATCATATTTGTTGAATCATGTCACTGTAAGATAGTAAATTAGTCTTTACCATGGTATTCCTTTTAAAGGCTCACCAATGCCTTGTGGGACAGTGTAACAGCGGTTATTCCATAGTTTCTAGGGTTAGACTGCTTGCATTCATAGGCCAACTCTACATCTTACTTTCTAGGACTCAGTTTCCTCATTGGTAAGATAGAGATAAAAATTGTACCCACAGGGTGGATTTTGCGGTCCAGTTGGTTCAGTTTCTGCTAGCAACATCTCTATTTCATATCAGAGCACCAGTTTGAGTCTACACTACTCTGGTTCCATCCCAGCTCCTGGCTAGTATGCCTGGAAGCAGTGGATAAGGACTCAAGTTTTTGAGTTACTGGTACTCGCATGGGAGACTCAGAAGAAGTTCCCATCTCCTGCTTCCCCTTGGCCCAGTTCTGGCTTTTGAAGCAATTTGGGCAGTTAATCAGAGATAGATAGATCTTTCTCACTCATTTTGTTGGTGTGCCTTTGAAATGCATGAATGAATTTTTAAAATTGCACGTATTTAGTAAAGCTGCAGAGAAGTTAAAATAGTATATTTTGTTTGAATGATTATGATTTTACTTTATCATGCTGCAATAACAGATCATTATTTCCATTGTTTTCAAGGTTTGCATAATTTGTACCTTTGACTATGATTCTAGCGGTGAAATCCATTTTAGGTGTTGTTACACTACACTCATTATTAAATCTAACTCAAGCAAACTTAAAGCACTGTTAAAATTAGAAAGGGTAAAATATATCTAAAATTTAAAATGCATTTAAAAATCTTTATTTATTTTATTGGAAAGTCAGATATACAGAGAAGAGGAAAGACAGAGAGGAAGATCTTCCATCTGCTGATTCATTCTTCCAGTGACCACAACAGTTGGAGCTGCACTGATCCAAAGCCAGGAGCCTGGAGCCTCTTCTAACTCTGTTGCGTGAGTGCAGGGTCCATCCTTGACTGCTTTCCCAGGCCACAGCAGGGAGCTAGATGAAATGCAGGGCCACCGGGATTAGAACTGGTGCTCTTATGGAATCCAGGTGCATGTGAGGTGAGGACCTTAGCTGCTAGGCTAAGGTGCTGGGCCCTTTAACTTAAAATAAATTTTGCACAACAATATAATGGTATTAATTTAAAATTTAAAAAAATCAGCGAGTTTAACTTTGTTGCTTTAGTTTTTTTTATTGGACTTGATTTGACATTTAAGTCACTCTTCTGATTGAGTTATAAAATCAATTTTATTATTTTTTGAGATGTAGTCTATATTTCCAAAGATATATCTGAATATGTGCATGAAAGATGACTACTTTCCAATTTAATATTCCTTTGGACTCAGGACTTGTCAATATTCTTTGAAATGTTTAAAGGAAAGCAAAGCATTGAATCTTTAATGTTCTAATTTGTTTTGCAAAGAGATTTGTTTGAATAGCAGTGTGAAAGGGCGAAGGAAACCCTTCATCTGCTGGTTCTCTCCTCAAGTGTGTATGAATCAGGGCAGGGCCAGGTTAAAGCCAGGAGCTAGGAACTTTGGCCAGTTCGCCCATGCGGACAGCAAGGATCTAAGTACTTGGCCATCACCTGCTGCACATTACCAGGAAGCTGAAGGAGAAGTAGAAAGGTCAGGATTTGAATTGACTGTGTGATATCAGATCCTGGAGTTCCAAACAGCAGCTTATTCTACCGTGCACAAAAAGCTTGCCCCATGAAATCTTTTGAGATATCTATCTTTTGATATGGTACCAATAAGATGTGGAGGATATTTTTTTTTACCCTTCTTATTTTCATGTTTCTGTCATGCATAATTTGTAGAACATTTTAAGAATGATGTCGGCCCAAGGCATCCTTAATTTTTGAAGCTCTATCTCATGTCATAGTAGCACATTAAATTGCACTCATTTCCAAAATTAAATATAATTTGTGCTTAAAATATGAGTTGAATGGAACTGTAATCAATTAATAACCACTAGAAATGTAATTGAGTACACAGGTCTGAATTTGCTATTTATTTTGTGTCATACTTTTGAATCAATAATTATTCTTATAGGATGTCAGCTTTTTTTTTTTATAAATCCTTGAAAAGTAGTTGGGATTCAGCTGTTTCACCCATAGTATTAATGTATTGTAAAAGAAAAATCCCTGAGAAAAATGAACTTTGTTGGTTCAACAAGCACTGATTAAGCACCACCTCTGGTTGTGTCTGTACTGGCCGACAAGAGATGGTGATGAACATAACACAACTTCTGTTCGATAGAAAAGTAGGGACTAGTGAAGAGAGACATAAATGAACATTTACCCCAACACGTGGTGGAAAACAGTGTTGCATGTATTAAAGGAAATGTGAAAGATGCTGTGAAAAAACATATTGAGTACCTCTAATTTAGATTGTAGGCAGCTTGGAAGAAGTGTTCTCTATGGATATGAATTTAGATTTTCAGTTTAAAGAATAAATAAGAGTAGACCAGTTTCAAGGTTTGGAACATATATCTGAAAGTCCAGGGTAGACAAGTGAAATACCAGCGAGGTGAGTGTGGCTCAAGATGAGAACAAACAGGTAGCAATCACCAAAGTGGTCACATGGATTAAATATTGCTGAGTGGAAAATCATAAAGGCATAAACATCCCATTCTGTCAAGTCATGTGAATAATTTTTACGAAGAGAGTGGTTTTCAGTGTGAGCAGATTCCTGATTTGAGTGGATTGAAGAGAGTGTGAGAAGCAGAGAAGCTGACATCAAAGGCCTCATTTTGGGATTTTTTTTTTTGGCTACATAGCATCCCAGAATGTAAGAACAGTTGCATTAAAGATGACGTGACATGAAGAGTTCCTGGACTCACAGGTTGGGGATAGTGGAGATTCTGAGTGATGGGGAAAGGAGCTTGGAGTATGGTGGTGTTGGGGTAGAGGAGGCTGTTAGTAGGGTTTCTGGAGGTCTGGAGGGTTTGCTAGCCATGGTTCTTGCATAATCTTTGGTCTCTTAAAGGAGAGGAGGCAACTCTTCATTGTCATTGGAGGGATAGAAGGAAAGGAAGCAAATACAGCTCTTCAAGTTAGGAGGGTGCGTGTAAGTGCATGTTGTGCAATATTTATAAATAAACGCTTGTGTTATGATCATGATTTATAAACTCCAGTGAAAAGGAGGAAGGCCCATGATGGGTAAATTGGAAACAGCTCTATGTAAACAGAAGTTGAGGTGCTTCTATTTTCTCATCTCCTTCAAACTGAGATGTCTTCAAATAGAAACAAATGCATCTGTTTTGCATCTGGACTTCTGTCAAATGCCTATTACACTGTTACTGGTTTTACTTTGTTCATTTGGCTCTGATTTGTAATGTATCAGTTTTCTGTAATCCTGCTAAATTGAAGAAATATCATGCTCTATTTACAAACTTTCAGTGCTCATAAACATATTCCTTTATAATAGTAGGGCTGCCACATGGCTTCTTCTTCATCAGGAAGTAAAATTTATATCTACCTGTATGTGTGAAAAGGAACACACTTAATTTCGATAACCACTTTTCTGACAGCTTTAAAGTTACATAAATGCAACTTTGGCTCCTCTGGCAGCTTCAAAATATTTTCAAGCAGCCGATCTATCAAGGGTAACAGCATTTTTATTAAATCCAATAATTTTGTTTCATTAATTTCTATAACAACAAAGCAGCTGCAGAATCAAATGCAGAATTTAAGAACATATTGATCACAGTCTTTCAAGATGCTTGTTCCTCATGCCTGGCATGCCTGGCACGGTGGCCTAGGGGCTAAAGTTCTTGTGTTTAAAATGCTGGGATTCCATATGGACGCTGGTTCTAATTGCAGCAGTCCTGCTTCCCATTCAGCTCCCTGCTTGTGGTCTGGGAAAGCAGTTGAGGACAGCCCACAACCTTGGGACCCTGCACCTGCATGGGAGACCTGGAGGAAGTTTCTGGGTCCTGGCTTCAGATCAGTACAGCTCTGACTGTTGCAACCACTTGGGAAGTGAGTCATCAGATGGAAGTTCTTCCTCTCTGTTTCTCCTGCTCTCTGTATATCTGACTTTGCAATAAAAATAAAATAAATCTTTTTTTTTTTAAAAAAGGATACTCATTCTGCTTTCTGATCCACAAGTAGTGTTGATCAGAGCTAAATTCTATGCTGGGGCTCCCTTTTCTCCCTCACGTCACTTCTATGCTGTGGATACCCAGCATGATATCTGCTTTAGCCTGCATTCTGCTTGTCTGCAGTTATCTTACTCATAATAGTAATAGTAAAAAGAAGATCCATTGGAGTAGCATTATGGGTGTTACAGGTACAATTTTCAAGATCCTGTCCTATACATTCCTGTTATGAGAGAATGTATGGTAATGGTTAGTGATCCTCATTTGGCAGATGAAGCCACTGAAGCATGACAACTGATACGATTTCTTCAAAACTGTAGACTTAAAACTGCTGTAACAGGAGCTTGTATTCCACATCAATTCCTCCTCCTCTCTTTCTCTCTCTCTTTTTCCCCCAGTTGAATGGTGGGAAATGCAAATAGATTCAAATAGACTCGGGATCAAATTCTGTCTCATAGTCTCTGGTCTTCACATTTTTACATCTAAAATGTTAGAAAACAATACTAAACTTATGTGGATTCTTTTATCCTAAACAATAAAGTTTAGAAAAGTATATGAGCATCCTGTTAATCGTAGGCTTGGAATAGAGCAGATGATATTTTATTACCATTATTATTCGTAATTAAACTTATAGCACTTTGGACTTAAGAGGTCAATGTAAAACCATGAACATTTACATTCAAATATACCTCCTGGGAGAATTTTTTATTCTAACCTCCCTTTGGTTATAGCCAGGATTCTGAGTCATTTCTCCTGTGTGAACAGGAGTAATTGGCAATAATTATACCTATGTTCTGGCATTACTTAAGAGAAGAAATGCTCACGATCCATTTCAGACAAGTGATGGATCTTCTTTCAAGCAGTCAAACCCTATTCCTGCATCCTCTTCACCTTCTGTCATTTTGAGCAGACCTGTAATCAAAGAGTTCACAGTTAGCTATACCCTCAGTTGAAATGATTAGTGAAGTACATACTTGAAATTTGTTTGCCTTTTTGCCATTCTCCCTCATGATAGTATGCAATTTCATTAGTGATGGCTAATCTGCCTTTGTGAGTGCTCATGGTGGAAATGTTCCTTCTAACACCTGCTTTCTGCTACGGAAGCATAGGTCTAGACTTCTCTCCTTGTGTTCTGAAACCTACATTTGACCAATCTGTTGCCCCATAGTAGGCAGTGGATCTTTGAATTTTGAACACCTGGCATTGGATTCGTCACAGTAGTGCCATATTGTGCTGTGCTGCCTAGAACACCTATACTTTCCATCCATTCTCAAGCACCTCATCAATTCTCTAAGCTCTCTTGCACTTTCTAATTGGTTCCTTTCCACTAAAATTATCTGATCTGATTTGCTCTTATATACACCAAGAATCATAATTATGCCTTGTAGTTGGCGGTCATCAGATTACTTCATAACAATGTCGTAGTTAAAGGGTTAAGTAATGGAAGACTCTTTAGCCCAAACAGCTAGAATGACTGAAAAATTGTCACAACTGATTCTTTTTTTTTTTTTTAAGATTTATTTTTATTATTTTTTTTTTATTGGAAAGGTGGATATACAGAGAGGAGAGACAGAGAGGAAGATCTTCCATCCGATGATTCATTCCCCAAGTGAGCACAACGGCCAATGCTATGCTGATCCGAAGCCAGGAGCCTCTCCGGGTCTCCCACGCGGGTGCAGGGTCCCAAAGCTTTGGGCCATCCTCTGCTGCTTTCCCGGGCCACAGGCAGGGAGCTGGAAGGGAAGTGGGGCCGCCAGGATAGAACCGGCACCCATATGGGATCCTGGGCCTGCAAGGCGAGCACCTTAACCACTGTGCCACCGTGCCGGGCCCCCAACTGATTCTTTGACCCTCTCAGCATGATGTCTTAGAAAGGGCCAGGAGACCTGTCCTTGAGTTCTTTTTGTGCCCTCTGTTTTACATGATCCTCAACCTCAGCTTTCCTTCCCATAAATCGAGGGGTTGGGATGGGATGCTTTCACTTTGCCTTCATTGAAAAGATCTCTGATTCTAATCATTGCTTAAAGATCGACTTTTTATCATGTGTGCAAGCTGTTGAGTTGGCTGCAGAAGTGTTAAGGCCCCCTGGAGCTAGCAGTTTTAGTGTGAGGATATCATAGAGTGATAGAAAGCAGGCACATGATAACTCAAGGTGGAACATAAAAATGTATACCAAATATATGGTGCTGGATGTTGGAACTGTAAACATTCTGAGCTGGAGTCATTGGGGAGGGTCTTAAAGAGGAAGGTCTTTACAGACAAGTCATATAGGTGACTGATATAAAGGGAATGATGAGCCTGGCAGGGGCATGGCTGTAAATGAAAGGTGAGCTAGGAATATTTAAGGGCTGTTCAGTCATTCCTCTTTTCCTTCTTCTAGCTTTAATGGTTATTGTCTTGGGGTCATATTCTTGACTACAGAATGAGAAGTTTGAGCATTTTCTCCTGACCAGTAGGAGAGTAATGGCATGGATGGACTGATTTTTTAGGGAAGGTTAGTTTGCATTTCCACTAGACAGAGTGGTCCTTGAAAAAACTGGAGTCAGGATACAAACTGGAATTACAAAAGCCAGTCCATATGTAAGGAGCTATATCTACACTCTAGGATAAGGCTGAAAATAAGCCAGATGACAAAGAATTTTTAAACCAAAAAATGAAAAGTAAATATAGGAGAGAATTAGAAGAGATTTTAATTCTTATTAGTTGTAAAGTTATATTAAAATATGAAGCAAATCAACATACCTGCTCAAAACTCCCCACTACTTTCCCCCAATATGTAAAGTCATGTTTGTCATGATCCACAGGACACCGTGGTGGGCTTTTGAATGTCTCTGTGACCTTGTTCAGAGAACCAAACCCATGAGGCTCAGCCATATCGGGTCTCGTTGCAGGTAGTCTTCTTACCCAGAGACCTTGCCTGGTTCTGTTAATTGCCCTGGCTGGAGTTGTTGATGAGGCATTGCTATTTCAGTCACACAGGTCTCTGCTCAAATATTCCTTCTTTGTAGACGAATTCCCTCATCTTCCAGTGTTAACAGACAGCATCTGTCACTGACCACATACCCTGTCAGAAATGTATGTGACAACATAACTTATACTCATGTATTTATTATCATTTCATTGAAGAATATATTACTTATTTTTTTTACTACTTCAGGTCACTACATGAGAACTCAATACATATTTGTGAGTGAATGACTGATTTTTTTAATTGATGGGGACAAAGGCAGTTATCCAAGAAAACAAGAAAATTGATTTGAGGATGGATGCTCTCAACTTTGATTTTGATCTTGTGGGTGTGAAATGAGATTTTGATGCCCAGTAACATAAAGGTTTCATGGTTGTTTTGAAAAGTACACTATTTTTTTTTCAACAAATTAATTCCTCAAAGGGGGGGGAACCTCTCTCAAAAAGTGTTTTGATGTTTGCAGTAGAAAAAATACAACAGTTGACTCTAATCAGAGATTAGCAACTTTCAAATAATTTGTAAAGTTCATTTTCTGTGGTGCCCAGAGCTTTTAAACAGGGGGTTAATTTGAACCGAAAAAGATAAAGGTGAGGCATGTTAATTGAATCTCCTAGCTATCTGTCCATTTTATTACAAAAATAGATTTCAAAACTACAGTTATAAGAGGAAGTGATTTGACTAATTTATAGGCCAGACTGTGTTTTTTCTGAAGCTGACACCACCCCCACTCCTTTGCTTTCTTGGCAGCCTTGCTCTCAGAAAGGGCCAATTCACTCATCTTTCTGGAGACGTGTATGTCATCTAAGCTCCCTCACTGTCATGGCAGCAAACAGCACATATATTTCCTATCACTTAAAATAAAAACACACAGAACATCCTGTGTCAATTTGCAGCATCTGAGCAAAAAGCATAGGTATTTGTCATCTTAGGGAAGCAAGCCAGGATCTTGCTGTCCTAGTTTGATATATGGATTCTTTAAAATTCTGTGGGAAGGGCCCCATGTGATAGCCTAGTGGCTGAAGTCCTTGCCTTGCACCTGCCAAGATACCATTTAGGCACCGGTTCATGTCCTGTCAGCCCCACTTCCCATCCAGCTCCCTGCTTGTGGCCTGGGACAGCAGTGAAGGGTCGTCCCAGGCTCCTGGGTTTGGGTTGGCTCAGCTCTCGCTGTTGGCGACCACTTGGACAGTGAATCATCAGATGGAAGATCTTCCTCTCTCTCTCTCCTTCTCTCTGTAGACTTGACATTCCAATTTTCAAAAAAAGTTAAAAAATCTTTTTTAAATTCCATGGGAAATAGAAAATAAGAAAAAAAAATATGTACATGGTTTAAAAAATTATTTTGCCCCAAAATAAACATACACTTTTATTCTATTCCCCATGAAATTTTTGAATTACTATCATATAATCAAGGGAATGTAAACCTGCAGATAATGTAAAACCCATGAACTGGCAACCAAGCCCCTTTGGGTATTCGTGGGTTTGCTCCTTGCCCTTGTGTGATTGCCAATTGTTTTAGTCCCTGTGTGGAACAAAATGTACTATTGGGGGGTGTGATGGCATCAGGAAAGGGAAATAGGGCCCCCCTCTTTCTGTTGCTGTCTCAAGGCTGGATTTAGGGAAACCAGAAGTGGGCCACAGTCTGCATGTATCTAGGGTACAGCGGCAATTAGAAGCCACAGTCATGTGTCAGGAGGATTCTCAATCAGATAGACTGCATGTTTGGGATGGCCTGGGTCTCCTAGAATCCCCCAGTTATGTTGGCCGGGCTGGCAAAATCAATGGAGAGATCATATGAAATTGGAGGTGAGAGTCAAAACCTTGAGGAGGGGGCTTCTATTTTCATTCAGAAACCCAAGTGTGTTATTTTATCAAGTCCTTTACATCCTTCAGATCAGCCTTCCCTGTTTTCTGCCAGGTCTCTATGGAAAAGCTTTGCTGTTGCTTGAGAGAATGCATTCTCTGTGGGATGCTGGGCAATTACATTTCAAATAGCAGTGGGCCTCTTAGTAGGAGATCCTGTTATTGCTGCTGGAGGAAGTGGCCAATCATGGCAGCAGGAGGAGGCAGTGGGAGAGAGGGTGAGACTAAAGGGCAGTTGCTTTTATATTCCATTTAGATAAAAGGCCATGAAGTATTTGGAGATAAATTTCTTTCAGAGACTAAAGAAATGCCTGTTAGAGTGTAAACATTTACTGTAAAATATGTGGTCTAACATGGCCCTATTACATCTCATGAGCTATTTGAGTCTCTGGACTGCCACATGGAGTGGAGGCAGATGTGTGCTTCCCTCCAGCATTGATCTTGATCAGCAGTGTTTGTAAGTCATGCTCATGTCAGCTCCAGCCTTTACTAGGTCTTTGGTGGAAGAGATGCTAGTCAGAGGCTCTGTGCTGGGAATTTCCACAAATGACAGTGTGGCACTGCGTGACTGTCCTCATTTACTCACTAACATTAAGGGGCACTGGGTTTTCTGCTTTTCTTGAGGATTGGGTCATATTAGGAATTTTTTTTTAAGATTTTTTTTTTATTTATTGGAAAGTCAGATATACATAGAGAAGGAGAGACAGAGAGGAAGATCTTCCATCCGATAATTCACTCCCCAAGTGACCACAACGGCTGGTGCTGTACTGATCCGATGCCGGGTAACAGGAACCTCTTTCCAGGTCTCCCACGCGGGTGCTGGGTCCCAAGATTTTGGGCCGTCCTCAACTGCTTTCCCAGGCCACAAGCAGGGAGCTGGATGGGAAGTGGAGCTACCGGGATTAGAACCAGCATCTATATGGGATCTTGGCGTGTTCAAGGCGAGGACCTTAACCACTAGACCACACCACCAGGCCCCATATTAGGAATTTGATCAAGCTGTGGATTCCACTCCATTATATGTGTGTTTGCATTACATGCACCCTACTGGTAAATAGATGTGGGGTGGTTTCTGGGTCCGTAAAGCCTATGGGACTCTATAGGCTCCCTTACAGAACTACCAGAACATCAAAAACAAAGACAAATCAAGAATCGGTCATATATTTGAGCCCAAAGCCATTTTATTGTTTATTTGCAACCTGCTGCCTTACAACTAGATTTTTCACTTGTGATAATTGAGACTTGGTTGTTTTGTGAATCAGGCAGAAAGGAATGATTCCCAATTTCCTGAAGGTCCCAGGGGGCCGACTTCTAGCGTAATTCATTATGTATATGGTAGGTATGTTACAAAAAACACAATTAAGTGCAAGTTGGCAGACTGGGCTTTTGAGCATGAGTGTTGTGTTCTCTATGACCTGTATTACTGGTTAATATCTGCCCTGGCTGGATTGGTCTTAGTTACACATATTCCAGCAAGTTAATTTTTTAACAAAGTGTTTGCATATTGATTATAGATTGATTAATGTCCATTGACAAACACTGATCTTGAATTTCACTCAATAAGAATTTTGCAGGTTTTACCTCCTGTGATGAAAGGATAATGATTGACTTTAAAAAATAACCATTAACTCTCTAATTGGAACACAAACAAAAGATAATTGGAAAGCTAACCAATTTAACTCACAGTGTTGAAGATAAGATCCAGGGTTTAGAGTCCTGTAGATTTGGGATCAAGTCCCAGAGCTGCCCACTCTTGTGACTTTGGGTAACTCAAAGCATGGCTCATCCTCTCTGCAGAATTTAACAACAGTGGCTATTCACAGTATCTTGAGGAAAATTAAATGAGATAGGACATCCAAGTATTTATCAGAGTTCTTGTTATATGAGGCATTACCATTACCTTTGATGTTTTTATTGTCATATCTGGAAAAACCCTTCAGCAATCACTCACTGCTTGCTGCAGGCTATGCCTGAGGATATTACACAAATAACTGAGCTTATTTACTTATAACCTGCTTTCTCCTGCATGAAGATGAGGCTCTTCAGGTCAAGCACTATGTCTTAACTTAGCTTCCATGCCCATTTCAATAAACAACTGTTGAACAATTATCTGTTCTTACCAGTAACTGTGAGCTGCCTCCAGAGTAACGTTCAGTCTGCAACTGCCTCTTGTGTGTGGGTCACTGCCTGTCTTTCAGCCATTATTTCTCTCTTCTATGTGTCATGCTCCTTCAAACTACTTTGTTAATGAATCTTTGAATCCAATGAGCTTATCTCATATCTATCTGCAAATCTATCTCCATAACTTGACACCTATGACTTCCATGGTTTATAATATGAGTGAGTTCCCTTCCTTTTTTGGTTGGACAGTGATCAGAGATTTATTGTGCATTTATTATGTACCACATTGTGGGTTGAATTGTGCCCATCCAAAAGATATGTTGACATCCCAATAGTACCACAGAGTGCCACCTCAAATGAAAATAGGGTCATGAAAGAGACAATTAGCATAAAATGAGGTCATTAGGCAGGCCCTAATATAACATGACCTGTGTCTCCATGAAAAGGGAAAGTAAAGACATGGAGAAGATGCATGGGGGTATTGAAACAGCCAGAAAGACTGTCAGGTGAAGATGGAGGATTACAATTGTTCACATACAGCCACAGGAAGGCCCAGTTCTCCCAGAAGCAGTCAAGGCTTGAGGAGGATTCCAAAGCAGCCAACATGACTCAGCCTTTGCCTTTTTTTTTTTGAGCTTCTAGCCTTAAGAACTGTGAGACAATAAATTCCTGTTGCTTCAAGCTGTGCACTTTGTGATACCTTGTGACAACAACACTAGGAAAGTGTTGCATGCCACATATTAGAACCAGCGAGAAAAGAGAATTCTAAAATCTTAAAACAGTGCTGTACTTTTGTACCTTTTCCTCCCTATGTTTCAATAATGGAGAATGATATATGAATTTTAACTTCTTTCAAGGGGTAGGCAAATAGCCAAGGCATAGTACATAATGATGGGTGGAGAATTGCGCTGTGTTTTTGGTTACTTGACCGACTAAAAAGTTGAGTTTTTTTAGTCTTATTTTTTCAGCCATGAAGGAGAAGAGTGGGCCACATCATCTAGTTTGTCATCTAGTTCCTTTTTGAATCAAACATTATATGATCCCACATTCTGGGTCAAACATTTTGAAATTGTACAGTCTCTTTTTTTTTAAAAAAAGATTTGTTTCTTTTTATTGCAAAGTCAGATATGTATAGAGGAGGAGAAACAGAGAGGACTATCTTCTAACTGAAGCTTCACTTCCCAAGCACCGCAATGGCTGGGCTTCACCAATCCAAAGCTAGGAGCCCGGAGCCTCTTCTGGATCTCCCACACGGGTGCAGAGTCCCAAGGCTTTGGGCCATCCTTGACTGCTTTCCAAGGTTGTAAGCAGGGATCTAGATGGGAAGTTGAGCTGCCAGGACCAGAACTGGCGTCCATATGGGAACCTGGAGTTTTCAAGATGAGGACTTCAGCTGCTAGGCTTCCACATAGGGCCCATGCAGTCATTTCATCTTTTAATTTGAAGTAATTATAAATTCATCCACAGCTGTAACAAGTAGCACTGAGAGGTCTCATGAACCCTCAGTTCAGATTATTTAGATAATACCAACTTTGATAGTTATTTAAATTGCACAATTGTTAATAAAATTCTACTTATCAGAATAAAACTTTGAAAACATTTTTCTTAGGCAATTCTGTTTATCTACCAGGCTTAAGGAAGACACTGAAATCTGGCTTCTGAACATTTCTATGGTAAAATATATGGTCTTTTTGCTTTACTAGCCATTTGACTTGTTAGCTCTTTTCGTTTGTAACTTTGATGAGTGTAATTCCAAGAAAGGAAAATTGAGTCATGTTTTTGTCATTTGTTTGAAAAATGTACCTGAAAGGTATATTCTCCCATTATGATCTCCTGATTTTTTAAAATCATAGATTTATTTTGATTTTTATTGGAAAAACAGTTTTATACAGAGAAAGAGAGAAAATCTTCCCTCCACTGGTTCAGTTACCATAATGGCTGGAGCTGAGCCCATCTGAAGCCAGGAGCCAGGAGTTTCTTCTGGGTCTCCCATGTGGGTACACAGTTCCAAGGCCTTGGGGCAGTCTCCATTGCTTTCCCAAGCCACAAACAGGAAGCTGGATTAGAGAGAAGTAGGGTAGGCAAGACAAAAACTGGCACCCATATGGAATACTGGCATGATCAAGGCGAGAATTTAGTATCTGAGCCATCATGCTGGGCCCAGGTCTCTTGATTTTGTAGTAATAATATAAATATAATATTGATAGTAACAATCAGTATTTGTTTAATGCAGTAAAAGTTGTCTAAGCAAGGCTAATCTTATTCTAGGTGTTGAGAATCATCTTATTCAATCCTTAATCCTAGCAATACTGTTTTAGAGATGTAAAACTGAAGCCCAACTTTTACAATAAATGGTTGTAACTTGAATTTTGAACTTAGATCCATTAGACTCTAGATTGTGAACTTATATTGTACATAAATATTTATAAATAGCCATATCATTTATATATGACAACCTACACATATAATGCTTTTTTTTAAAAAAATTTATTTATTTATTCAAAAGTCAGATATATAGAGAGGAGGAGAGACAGAGAGGAAAATCTTCCGTCTGATGATTCACTCCCCAAGGGAGTGCAACGGCCAATGCTGTGCCGATCCGAAGCCAGGATCCAGAAACTTCTACCAGGTCTCCCATGTGTGTGCAGAGCCCCAAAGCCTTGGGCCGTCCTCAACTGCTTTCCCAGGCCACAAGCAGGGAGCTGGATGGAAAGTGGAGCTGCTGGGATTAGAACGGGCGCCCATATGGGATCTGGTGAGTTCAAGGCGAGGACTTCAGCTGGTAGGTCACGCCGCCAGGGCCTATAATGCTTACATGTAGTTATGTTGCTTACATAAAACATAACTTTTTATATATTTATAAATATATAAGCAAGTATTTATACCTATCATGCTGTAGTATCCATGACTAGAAGTTAGCTCATTCACAACCGTGAGTTTTAGTTAGGTGTTTAGACTGTGTCTAAGATGTCTCAGTTCTGCCCTTTCCAAATGCATTATTGCATGTGAACACATGGGTGCAGTACTTCTTATTCCCTGCCAAACCCCCAGGGGAGGGGCGGAGAGAAGCTCCTCCTTCCAATCTGGCCCCAAGGTTTTGGGCTCTGCAGTTAAACTTGGCAGCAAGGCACAAGTGCTGAGCATACAGTAGTGGAGATCTCCTTCCTCTCCTTTCCTTGGTTTCCACTCTGATCCAGTGTCACTTCCGTTTTCAAAATGGAAAGAGCTTCTACCTGACTTTAGTCTCAGGGGTGGTCAGCTCTGCTAAAGGGCTGTATTTTTCAAAAGTCATGCAAAGGAACCCCCAATTTTTTTGGGTAGGCTTGTGTTTCATTTTTTTGGTTTGTACTATCTTGTATTAATGACCTTGCTTGTTAAAAACACCATAAAATGACTCATAGGGGTGGTGAGCTGTTAAGGCTCCACTCATGCTAATTAGCCACTTTATTTTCTTTATCTACATAGTTCAGAACTGGGGCAAAAGTCAATCCACTTTAAAATGTTATGTTGCTTTGTTTTGTTTTTTAGCTTACATTCACTTCCACCAGGGAAATTCATAGATCCATATCTCTCCTTTTGCATTTTCCTGATAACTTTCTAAAATCTTGATCATTTCTTTTTATTTATCTTGGTTACAATCATGTACATTTCAACTGTAACATTGCTATGTATTTTATCATCAGAGATTTAATGAGACATTATAATGGCCAGGCTACATTCTGTTCCACAGTCCCATTCAACATTGCTTTATCCTAAAACACAAAGAATGTGATGTCAGGATGTGTCCTTTGGGCTGGAGTAGCATGAAGAGTTCCCTATGTGGAATCTCATGAGGAGATTTGAAAATGCCCTGTTGTGGGTTCTGCAATTTTTTGTGCAAAGAGAACTCTCAGAAGCAAAGGGATTGTCACTGCATCTGCTACGTGAAGAATCAGAAGCATGAAATCTGCAGTTTGAGCTGGTTAATGATTAGCTTGTACTGGTTCAGCTGCATGAACTGGCAGGTGGGTGGGGTCTTTTTTCATGGACATGGTGAGTCCAGGGACAGGGGTGTCCTTGTCAGCAGTTGGTAGGGATGCCTGATAAGTTCAGCACGTGAGGGAACTTGAGCAAGACCAAACAGGAATCAAGAGTGGGTGCTGGTTCAAGCTTCCCAGTGTTTACACCTTCCCAGCTCCATGTTCTCTGAGTATTCTTTCACCCCACAAGTTTCCGTTTGTATCATCTTCTTGGAATGTGACATTTTTCTTCATGATGCAGACTTATCTGCCACTTTGGATAGCTCAGACAGGCCTACGATTATTCAGAATCAATTGCTTCCTGATCCAACTGCTGAGGGAAGGCAAAAAACATTTTAGAAGTCTAATTTTTTTTAAAAAAAATTATCTGTACCAGGTAAATAGGATGGTTAGTTAGAGATGTATTACAAAGGTTACAGGGGGCTGTATCTGAAAATGTAAGCATCTCTTTAGGGCTGTGTTTTAGGTATTTGATACAATTCACTCTCCTGTCAAACAATTAGGCCCTGTGGAAAAAATAACATTTCTCTAATTTGTTAAGGAAGATGTATACTCGATTTACAAATCTGAAAGGAAAATAAATCCAGATCCAGAATGGAGTTGGATCTTGATCTGTTTGATAACCTGCTGCTTCTGTATGTACAAAGGATTCAGCGAATAATTGGAAAAGAGCTTTCTCTCCAGAATATCAGAGCTACTGTCTAGCTTCTGACAGACTCAAGATAATTTACACAGTGCAATGCATAAAGCTTACTAATGGTTATTCACTTAGATGTGCAAAATACAAAAGGCTCTAGGTTAAAGCAATGGCGATGAATCATTTATGAGATATTATCTACTGAGATGGATTGGGTCCATCTGTTAAAGCTGGAAAGTTTGTTGTTGTTGTTGTTTATATATAACTTCATTTAATCTTATTTACAGTGTTTCAAATGAGCCCAGGATTAGGGCAGATAAGCAAGGGATTTTTCGATTCACAGATAACTGGAGTTAGTAGTTTCCTGTATGAAATCATGTGCTGTCCCTGGGTCCTGAAAAAAGCTAAAATAATGTAGCCCTGTAGTGCAATATCTCAAAGGCCAAGCCACGCTGTTGTACATGGATGTTCCAAGCAATGCATTTCCCCTCCATTTATCCCATCTGGGAGTTGTTATTTTCCTCCCTCTGGGGAGACATAAGCCTATTGAATGAAATACACTGAGGGAGCTGGAAAATCTGAAAATCATATAGATAAAAAATATTACCATGTCAACACTAAATCCACAAAATTGGACTAGTGCTAGCTACCCGCAATCAGGTTTGAACTGACTTTTGGATTGTGCTTTGAAATGTAAGCTTCATACTGCAGACTCTTGCCCTGATTTTCAATCAATGGGGAACCGTGCCTGAGAAGGCTGACCTGTTGACACACATTGAATGGCTATAGGTTAGTGTCAGAGGTAGAGGGTACAATAGGTTGAACCACAAGTTATTCATCTTCATTTGAATTACCCTAAAACATTTGTTATCTCTTCAAGTAACTGGCAATGCCTTAAGGTTATAAATCTCAGATTTCTTGTTTATCCTATAGGGTTGACTGGATAAATAACAAATATTCTGTCAATATAGTTGACTTTTAAAGTAGTAACCTATTATTTTTTTCTGTTTCATTCTAGAATGTCTGGAAGAACATTTATTTATTAGATACCTTTTTATTCATAAATACCTTTTGTTACTTGAAAGGTATTTGTATGACTGTTTTTATCAGATAGTTTTTGAGATTTTTTTGGTTGATTGGCACCCAATGGGACCCAGACACTTCTAGTCTTCTCTCTTATCTGAGACCATACATTAGCACTCAGATATTAACTTCCCAAGAAATCATTGTTTTACTTGAATGTGGAATATAGCGTTTGACTGGCTTCCAGGAAAAGTAGCCCATATGTTGAGCTAAAATTTCTACTCCAGTGATTAAACGAGGGGTACCTGCTAAGTTAACATTCTCTAGAGGTTATTTGGGAAGTGACAAAGTGATAAGGAAACATAGACACTATCCTTTAATGAAGAAAAAACAACTGTTTTGTCACAGGTTGCTGTGCATATGAGAACAATACAGATACATTTGCCATTTGTCTTAGAGAAACAGACGTATGTCATGAGGAATGGAAAATGATGAGAACTCAAGCCAGGTTCCACAGGAATGAACGTTACTGTGAGGACTCAACAGCCACGCACGGGAGCCGTGCTGGAGCCGCATGAATGCTTACAGACTCCATCCTGAGGGAGGGACCCAACTTCCTAGTATTCCTGGAGGGAGGAGTGGCATTAGGAAAGGTGACAGCAAATTAGGGAGGCTGAGGCAGAGGGTAAGAATCTCAAGGCAGCCGTAGCAGAAAAAATAGAAGGAAATCCAGAGTGATGGAGTCAGGATGTGAGTTTAACTCTGGGGTGAGGAGACAGCTGGTTTAGTGTGCAAAGGTCACTCGGCTCTATCATAACTCCAAAATGGCAGATTAGCAAAGGAATCTAAATCTGAAACCAACTCACAACTATTTTTTGGTGTGTGTGGAATGGGATTGTAAAACTTGAGCCCTTGAACAGTTGTATCAGTGCTTTGAATTTTTTAAATAAGAAAGAAATTTGATCTCAATATTAGATGCAGGCATGGTAACTAGAAAACTGTCTCTACAGTTTCTGCCAGATAGGCTGATGTCTTGCCATTTTCTCCTATGTGGTGGATAAAAATGTAAAAATAGAAGAGAAATTGATGCCTAGTCAATGTAAACAGAGTCTAAAAGCCCCTCCCCGCCTTGTTTTCTGAATATTGATGGTTCTAAGCAAACTAAAAAGTAAGTTTACTTGGCCTCTGGAAGGTGATAGAAGAAATTGAACAGATCATTAGAATCAATGGCAGAAAGTGATCCAAATTTTGTGAAAGTATTAAGAGAACCATGAATGGAGGCAAAATGAACTTGAACTATATAGTCCTATAGCCAGGGTTCAAGCTCTCCCTTAGATAGTTACAAACCACTGTTTGAGAGGCATTTTGAATGGGCTCTTCCCAGGATTCTAAAACTCTCTTCTCACAAATTTGACCACTTGCAAAGAATATCATTTTAACACAAGTCTGTCATGAATGGAGTCATCTACTACAGCAAAAGGAGAAAGCATGTTAGATACTGAAAACCCTGAGGGCCATTCATTATTGTCATCATAAGGAAGCACAACGGTGCATTGGTCCCTCTGTAATGATGAGGTTTTGAGAAATGAGGAACTTTGTTTTGGTGGTAGTCATTTCAATGGATGTGTTCCATTTAGATTTAGCATGGAGCTTGTTTTGGAAATGGAGCTTTAGGGCTCTGTGCGATGGCTCAGTGGATAAATCATCTTGCATGTGGCAGGATTCCCTATGGGTACTGGTTTGTGTCCTGGCTGCTTTACTTCCCTTCCAACTTCCTGCTTGTGGCCTGGGAAAACAGCAGAAGGATGGTCCAAAGCTTTGGAACCCTGCACCTATGTGAGAGACCCTGAAGAAGCTCTTGGCTTCTGGCTTTGGATCAGCTCAGCTCCAGTCATTGCAGCTACCTGGGGAGTGAACCAGAGGATGGAAGATTTTTTCCCTGTAAATATGCCTTTCCAATTAAAAAAAAAAAGCAATAAATCTTAAAAAGAAATGGAGCTTTAGGTCTTTGCTTTGGAGAAATTAGCATATATCAGTATATAGATACAGGTTATATATACGTGTATATATATGTGTGTGTATATATGTATCCCATGATTGAATTACAGAGGAGGGTTTTTACCTTTTGTTGCTTTGATGTTTGTTATTGTAATGACAGTTTTTTGTAGTGGAGATCTGTCTTCTCTCTTTTCAAAAACCCTTGGCAGTGCTGAGAGAAAGGAATACAAGTCCTGTCAGTGGTCACTGTATCTTTATTCAAAAAACAACATTCTCTGCTGTAGTACTTCAGGGGTTCCTCAACTGTTGCCTTAGTCAGTCTTTTGGGGGACACTGAAACACAGGACCAATTGCACATATTATCTAAAATGGCATACTAATTGAAATTCTTTCTGCTGTAAGAACTCCAAACTCCTGCAACTGTGACATTAAGCAAGGTACATGTATTAGTTTTACTGATTTGAAAGTTATGTCCCTGAAACTTGTTTAGCCTGCTCAGAGCTACTCTCCAGATGTTCACATCTATCTCGGTTGTCATTCTCATGCCACGGACTTCTTATCTTTATAACAGCCATCCTATGACTGCGTAACAGTGGTCACGACTTCAAGTGTTATGTTCTCACACAGTGTCAAAGCTAGAAATGGAAGCAGAAGAGTAGTTTTGGACTGTCTTCACTTGAACAATGGACTTCATCTTCCACCTGGCTAGTAGGCTTCAATGTCCAGTCAGTTGGTTCTGTGCTGAAGCCTCCCTCTGGCTTAGGAACATGGTTCCATTTAGGGTACTCACCCACTTTACCTAATCCTCATTATCAACCAGATTTTGATGCAAAGAAATATCTTCAAATGTCGGTCATCTTACTTTTCTGTATGTTCATTCCTGTGACTATTCATCATGAAATGTTACTGAAGGACAAATGTTACTGAAATGTTACTGAAGACAGTGTTGAGAAGTTTCCTTCAAAAAGTTGTGTGTATGGCATAATTATCACATGACTGCTGGTGATCCATAGTCTTCAATTCTAGACAGTGATGGAGTCGAGGCACCACCGTGTACTAGTATGATTTAGATTTTGCTTATTCTTAACTTGCATTGTTTTTCAGTTTTTGCCTAAATGCCTCTCTTTGGCTTCTAGATTCTATTGGCATAAAAGGAAGGAAGGAAGGAAGGAAGGAAGGAAGGAAGGAAGGAAGGAAGGAAGGAAGGAAAGAAAGAAAGGCGAGTGAGTGAGCTGTGTGGACAACAGCCAACAGATCTTCATTTCTGGTTTTTCATAAGAATCTTTCTCTGTGTTTCTAAAAACAGTTTTGCATGGAGTCATGAAACAGAATAATTGGTATTACTTGGTAGCAAAAAGTGGTCAAGGCAGGTCAAATAGTTATAACTAATGGAAGATCTTGAAGGTGAAGGAGTTATGTCCTAGTAAAGTGGATTTTGTTTTATAGAACATATGAAATTTTTTAAATTGTCCCTTAGAAAAGCCAGTAAAGAAATGCAAAGAAATCACCAAATGTGTGATGGCATGTGTGAATGTATGCAATGGAAAGGTCATTTGTAAAGGGTGTACCACATGTTTAATAATATGATAAAAATCAAGCAAATTATACTATATCTCCCTATACGGAACATTATGCAGCTTTTAAAGAGGATGTTTATAAAGAGTGTATCAGAATGAGAAATGATTATTTTATATTAAATGAAAAAAATAAGATGAAATTTTCTAAGTACTTTAATTATAGCTATGCTAAATATGCTTCAGAAATACTGCAAAGCAATATATCAACTTTCTAATAGTATGATAGGATTATGATTAATTTTTTTCCCCTTTCTTGCAGCGTAGTTTTATTTACCATGAGTGTTTTAAGTCAATTTTATAGTTGTTTTTGAAGGAAAGAAATGCTACCAAGAAGGCAAGTGTTTCCATCAGGGATCTAGCAGACAACAGATGATCTACTGAAAGGGGGATCATGTTCAGAGGGTTGGACGAAAGAATAATGTTCAAAATTGTAGGTAAGTTGCTGACGTATCCTGGAGCTGATAACCTGGATATCTGCAGCTCCATAGGAAGGTCTTCTAAAGAACTGCTGTCATGAAAGTGGCAATGAGATTTTTATTGAGGGATAAAGTTAGCTGGGGCAGATGACACAGAAGTAAACAGGCCATACTTCTGTCTTTTGCCAATCACCTGTCGGCAGTCTACTAGCCAAAGCCAAGCAGACGCCAAAATGCATGGGAGCTCTTTGATGTAGTCCATGCAGGTCTTCCAGGATGCACAGCTGGATGGGCAGCATCGGGAGCCATACTAAAACATACATGGGAGCTATCCAGCAGAGCAGGACACCCAGGAGGACAGTTTGCCTAGTTGGCAAGCTTGTTTCGACACTGACCTCAGAGTTTGTATCTTGATCTCATTCTTTCAAAATAAAGGACCATGACATCTTTCCAGTCCAAAATTTGTGGATTGGGCGCTGACAGGCAGATCTAACTAGGAACAATTTCTAGGAACTTTCATGTTTATAAGTTGTACTGAATAACTGGATGCAGACTAGTCATGACTTCGTTCCATTGGAAGAAGAAGAGTACAGTAGCTCAATAGAAAACAGATGAGGAGAAAGACTTGGAATGCAGAGTCCCAGATACATTGTAGATATTTGTGACTATGGAAGAAGATGAGGCTGTTCAGAGGGAGTGATGAGGAACTGAGGGCCCATTTATGCATGATCCCAACCCTTGTGCTTCCAAGGGCCACTGGGAGGGACAGAAGGTGATAAAAGGTGCTTGGATCCACTGATACACATTAGACACTACTGAATAACTCTGCTTAGTTATTCATCAAATTATTTCCATACCTTTCTGTCATAATTATCTCTATTTCACTTGTGCAGAAACTGAGGCTAACTAATTTTGCTAGTAAAAAATTATACATCTAGTTGAGGCCAAGTGAGGATATAAATCAACTTGATCGGGCCTGGCGCGGTGGCGCAAGTGGTTAAAGGTCCTCACCTTGCAAGCCCGGGATCCCATATGGGCGCCGGTTCTAATCCCGGCAGCCCCACTTCCCTTCCAGCTCCCTGCCTGTGGCCTGGGAAAGCAGTCCAGGACAGCCCAAAGCTTTGGGACCCTGCACCCATGTGGGAGACCCGGAGGGGGCTCCTGGCTTTGGATCGGCATAGTATCGGCCCGTTGTGCTCACTTGGGGAGTGAATCATCGGACGGAAGATCTTCCTCTCTGTCTCTCCTCTCTGTATATCCGCCTTTCCAATAAAAAAAAATAAATAAAAATAAATCTTTAAAAAAAAAATCAACTTGATCTACATTAAAGATACTGCCTCCCAGCAGTAAAGACAGGGGGAGAGAGGGAGAGAGAGAAAGAGAGAGAGAGAGAAATGGAAGCCATAAAAATCCAAAGGGAAAAAAACAGTTTTGGGACAGAGGTAGAGGTATATTAAGTAGTCATTCATGTTAAATTTGGAAAAAGTTTTTAAAAATGGGACCAGCACTATGGTTCAGTAGGCTACTCCTCCATCCCATTGTGTTATCACCTCTTATGGGTGCTGCTTCATATTCCCAGTAGCTCCACTTCTGATCTAATTCTCTGCTTATAACCTGAGGAAACAACAGATAATGGCTTAAGACCTTGAACCTTGCACCATATGAGATACCTGTTCCCAGCTTTGGATCAGCACAGCTGTGGTTGTGATGGTCATATGTCGAGTAAATCAAAAGATGAAAGACCTGCTTTGTCTATATCTCCTTCTCTCTGTAAATCTACATTTAAAATAAAATAAATAAATCTTCATTAAGTATTTTAACGCATCAGTCTCGGGCTATTTTTAAATGGTTGCAATATGAATAGTTCTAACCCGTGTTTTTGGCATACTTACTTTTTGTTTGCTTTTATCATAGCTGTACATTTGAGCTCCAAACTACTGTACTGAATATTATTTGTGAATATAGTCTCAAATTTCTACTATAAGCGTGTTTACTTTTAGTTTCCTTAAGCATTTTTTTTTTTTTTTGCATTGGTAGGTTTGTCTTTGATAGAGTTTGATAAACTAAATCTTGGCTTTATGGGTGTGTCAACTGATGAGGGTTACAGATATGTTTTTGCTGTTTGTGAGGGAATGAGACCCACGCTTTGGAGAATCATCCCATTCATGTGTGTAGACAGGAAGCAGCATGTGTATTAGCAAGTTTATTGGAATAGAAAATATATCTCATACTCTGAAAAATTTGTCTTGGGAGCCATCAGGCATTAAACTGTTACCACATTAGAGTGCAGTAAAAAGGCAAATTTAGGAAATTCCTGAAAAGATGATTTCTCCTATGATCTGATGATGGTACAGTAAATTCTTAGTTTCAGAGTATAGATGCCATTTCAAGTTAAGTATATGCAATTTAAATTAAAGATGCTCAGATGTTAGCTGGCTGCCACAGCATATTGGCAACAGCATGTGTTTGAACTAGAGCAGATAATTCAAATGGCTCGTTATCCACTTACATTCTAATCATCTATGAGGTGGCTTCTCTCTGGGCAGGCTCAGCATGCTCTCAGGGGAGATTTTATAGCTTCTGAACTTACAGGATGGGAACAAGAGTTGTTCTGATTGTTGTGACTTGCCCATCCAATCCAGTTTCTGGACTGCTGTAGCTATTTCACGTCTTTACGTAAGCCTGGTTTTTTGTTTGTTTTTTTTTTTTTTTTTTTTTTTAGGGCTTTCCTTAAGGTTGCAGCAAATGGCTTCTGAGCCTGGTTGCAGGTGGGATGATTCAATTACTCCTGCTGCAGAAAAAAATCATCCCCAGATTTAAACTGAAACATAGTAATATATATATATATATTTTCCTCAAAGTTCTGAGAGTTGACTTGGCTCATCTACATGATTCCTTTTTGGGTGTCGGAATGTGCTTGGGTCTGGACTCATCTTCATTTCCATGATAGATGATTGATATTGGCCATCAGCTTGGATGCCAGCCAGAACAACTGGATTTGACATCTCTGTGCACCTGCTTGGCTTCCTCACAGCCTGATTCCAAGTGTAATGTCCTAGGGGGACCAGACACACATGACATTGCCCTGATGATTACTTTACCTTGGGAGACATATTATCTCTTCCAATATAGTCTCAGCCTGCCCAGATTTAAGGGGAGGCAGTTCAGTGCCCAACACACAGAAGATGATCTTTTGAGCTTATCATATAACCAAGAAGATGACTTTTTAAAAATGTTGGCATTGGGGTATAACAGGATAAACTACTACATTAGCATTCTTTATGGGCATTGTTTCAAGTCCCAGTTACTCTGATTCTTGATCCAGCTCCTTGCTAATGCAGTTGGGAAAGCAGCGGAAGATGGCCGAAGTGTTTGGGTCCCTGCCACCCATGTGAGAGAACAAGATGAAGCTCCTGACTCCTAAATGAGCCTGGCTTAGCTTTGGCTGTTGTGCCCATTTGGAAAGTGACCCAGAAAATGGAAAATCTCTCTCTGTGTCTCTGTAACTGTTTTTTAAATAAAAATAAAATAAATACTTTAAAAGAGTATTTTTTTCTTGGTTTCAGTTTTGGATTCTATTGTCAAAATTAACTAGGGAATTGGCAAAGTCACACATTGGTATTATCAGGATATTTATCAGGGCTTCCAAAAAATATGGAATTACTTCCTTCTCATCTATTTACAGCAAAATTTAATATGATTATCACCTTGTAATCCTATAAAGGGAGGGATCTGGTGTCTTAATTTCTAGATTTTCCTTTAAAATTTCTTTAAGATGATTAGGAGCGAGTAAGGGGTGCAATAGACTTCTGGAAACCCATCAATTTAATGTTTTTCCATTTTGGCAGTTTTATATTCTGTTCTTCTGGTCTCTACCAGTTAACCTACATATGAGGTGAAATTCTTGTGCAAAGTGTCTACCCAAAGCATTGTCTGTAAAATAGACATTGTTCCTAGAGTAGATGTATTTTGTTGAATCATATAAGCAGTCAAGGTATTGGAAGTACCCATTTAAAGAGACAATGAAATAATGGAAAATGAACAAAATGTTTAGGAGATCCTCATGGTGGAGACAGTTTAACATTACATAGAACATTTGTGTTGTATATTCCCTTGGCGAGATGGATAGTTTTTTTACCATGAGAATTTAATTCTTTCCCTATTTTTTTCTGGGAAACTTGGATAGATGGAAAGTTTATCTTGGATAGATATCAATGAAGATCTACTGCCTTAAGTCTGGAGTATACATGCAAGTCTTCTGTTGGTTGTCAGAGTCAGTTTTGAGACTTTTCAATGTTCATGATGTACTTGCATTTCCCTCAAATTCTGATCCATTAGAAGTGGGATGGGTCTATTGCCCTTTACATTTTTTCAAATACCTCAGTGTTTTTTCAATACTTTGAGGTTCAAAATCAATAGAGTAGACAAGCAAGATAAATAGCAATAATTAACCCTTATGATATCACCTTAATTATATCAATACAAATATTGACATTTGTTGCAATTTGGTTACATGGTTATTATGCATTAGATTTTGCAAGCTCTTTGAAAATGAGCCTATAGATTTTGAATTTCTTGTCCAGAAACTTATGAGGCTAGAGACTTTGGTTTACAGCAATGGAGGATCATCTCTCTCAATCAAAATGCTAGCAATATTTCTTTCAATTATTAGTTGTAAGGGAACCACAAGGCTTGAATGTGTGCAGGAAAACCATTTTTATTCTTACCATTTCTTCTGGGATCCAAGGAAATATGAAAATAAAACTAACATTCTGCAAATTATAATGGGACAATATTAAATGATGTCTGCCAAAATCTTTTTTTTGTACCACTCAAGTTGTGGTGCCAAAGGCAGACTGCAACTTGCTCTGTGGTAAGAGATGTGTCTGGTTTATACAATAGAAGATTATAATAGACTACTGAGAATTTTCACAAGCAAAAACATTAGACCATCTTTCAAGATATTTGCAACACAACAATGTTTTCCTCCAAAGGTTTAAACTTGTGTATGTACACAGTGCTGCCATTGTTTCCTTTTCTCTCCCTGTCTCTCTCAACCTCCCTCCTTTAGTTCACTTGCTTTGTGGTAAGCTTCATCATTAGTGACTGTTTGAGAGGCAACATTGGAAAAGGTTTTGATTCAGGTTAGAAAACTGAGTCGAAGGAAGATATTTTACTAAATCATATTGTTGTATTGCTGAAGATTCAGTTTTATCTCCTTTGACTACTCAAAATATGGACTTTGCTCACTGCAAAAATAAGAAAAAAGGCATTTTTCGGAATGCTTTTTATTGCTTTCAATGAGAGTGTATCATTTTGAGTGAAGGAGAGAATTGCTTTATATATATATATATTTTTGCTTTATATATATATATATATATTTTGCTTTATATATATATATTTGCTTTATAATTGCTTTATAATTTGCTTTATAATTGCTTTATATATATATATAAAAATATATATAAATATATATATAAATATATATATTTTTTTGCTTTATATATATATATTTTTAAATATATATATATTTTATATATATATATATATATTTTTTTTTGTCATCACCTCTGTAATATGAAGATCCTCCTGTCTTATAGAAACTAAAAAGAAAGCAGAGGCTGTGTTTTCCTGCAGCTCAGTCCAGCCCAGGCATTGGTCCTGGGTAGTTAGCTATACTCATGATATGGTCTTCTTTCAGCTCTGCCTGCAAACAACCCCTTCCTTACAGTGCCATCCCCGGGGTCTACTGATGTAAGAACATACCAAGTTGTCCAATTTTCTTCATCCTCTGGTTTCTTTTTCCATGCTCATTTCTAAGACTGAAATGGGAAGGGATCTACCAAGCACGTATCTTCATCTAACTGGCTGCTCGATTGTGGTCTCATTTTCTTCCCTATCCACAAAAGGAGATGCCCTGTTAACATCCTTTTTCTTGGTTTGCTGGGATATAGGTTTAATGAATTACCCAGCAAGCAATTGATAAATTTGAATTAACTATATAATGACCCCCTACAAATGAATTGCCTGTGTTTTCTTGATTTCTTTCCTTAATATTCTCATTGTCTTGAGGACTGTGACTGTGTAGGGAAAATCATCTTGAGCAATCTATTTCAAATTCATCTTAAGGACAGAGGGTAGCATTGTATCCCCAAACAAAACTTAGACTAAGATGCGAAAAGGGTTGATGTAAATGTTGGTGGACAGGTAAGGCTTAGCATCATTTGCTAAGTCTTTTCAATGCACATAAATACAGTTAGTGTTTGTGACAACCCACAGCCTGACACATGAGCACATTTGGAGTCATTAGTGTATCACAGACATGCTCTTTTCTAAGCACTTTAAACTGTGATTATGTTCCAGTGCAAGAAGTGGGAATTCAACTCAGGGCTCATCAGACATCTCATTACAACACATGTTGCCATGATCTACTTTTGCTAAGTATGTGGCTTGCCTTTCTACCCCAGAATACCTTTCTTACCCTGCTGTGGCACTGGTGGGATGTGACAACGTTTTGCTGAGTTTTGCTAAGAGGATAAACAAACTCACTCTACCCTGGTAATGGGTTTGTACACAGGGCTCACAAAGCTGCCTAATAGAGTTCGAGGACAGGATTGAAACAAAGGCCTGGCTGTTAGAATGGCTGCTGCTACTTGCAGACTCTTCACTGGTAAAATTCCTCCATGATTCTGCTTAAACCATAAAATTAATACTATTTTAAAAATGCTGTCATCTGATGTTTCATGCTGAAATCTGTTTGGGGGAGAGGGGGAGGTAGCCTTTTGCTAGATCTCTTGAATACAAACTTCTCTTCCTACACATCCAGGAGCTGTTAGGCCTTTCCTGCTGGGATGTTAGCGAGCAGCACTTTTACCCTGAAGGGAGAGTCCCTTGATAAGCTAACTCACTTCCCAGAATGCTGTGGATGGCATCACGTCCCACTCTAAAATACTCTGCCTTCTTCAGGGAGAAAAACTGGGAGAGAGCAACTCTAGCCTAGGATGTGGAATGAGTTGCTGAGATTTATAATAATCAAAATATTAATGAAGTCGATACAAATGCTGTTTGTGTAGAATGCCTAAGTAACCGGTTGTGTAATATATCAGGAAGAGATCCAGAGATGAACAGAGGCAGAGCATAATAAATCAGGTCATTTGTTTTGCAATAATGGAATGATAATTGTGATAATTTCAGAAGTCACTATCATCCTGCAGCGTGAAAGAATCTTTTTGCTGGCTTCCCATTGTTTAAATATTCATGTGATGTCTATGAGTGACTTCCTGCTGTGAAAAATCTTTGCATACCTCCGGCTGCCACAAGAACTAGTAACTGTGCTTTGCTATAACATGGGAAGATTTTTGCAGGAGGCTCAGCACACTCTTGGTTTAGCCCGAGAATGTTCCTCCAAGAACAATGCTTTCAGTGACATAAAGGTCTGTGTTAGGGAATCATTTTCCACATTCTTTCTCTCAGCCAGCAGCTGTGTAAATTTATAGGCACTCACCTCTGCCCTTTTGCACTGAGTGATGAGGCAAAGGCAGAAATAACCGCGGTGGCTTATAAGCCAGTTATATTATAGAAATATAAACATAGCTAATGACCCCAGAGATGAAAATTCACAGTTGCTGTCACTCGTGCTTTCCCTCTCTCTCTAGCTTCCACTCTTTTTTTTTTTTCTGGGTCTGGGTGAATGGATTGTTTTAATTGAGTTATCTAAATTTGGCAGCCCATGCATCCCACTGTCTCATATCCTAGGACTTAGATCCACCTGTTGTCATTATCCCTCTGAACCAGCACAGTAGGAGGTAGACAACAAATGCTTTCAAATTCCTTTTCTGTATAAAATCCAAAAGAATGGGAGTGAAGATTTGGGAATTGAGTGAGTACTACACTGAATGGGGATGTGGACTCTTTCAATGAATAGTATTATGCAATTATTTTGAGCAGTATGTATCATCGGTATGTATAATCAATTGTCTGTTAGATATTAACATGCACTGGGGTTGTGATTCCAGGACTATTTGGACTTCTGGCATTAGGAGCAATTCTCCAGTGACTCACAGAAAAACAGCAATAGCACACAGCAGCTTTTTAGGAAGAATCCAAATGGCTATGTTTATTGTTTTGTTAAGCCTCCCAATTCTTATCTAACATAAGGAAAGATTCTCCATTCTCTTTTTTCAGAGAAAAGAGAGAGAGAACAAGCAGCTGGCAGATAAGTGCAAGCCCAGGATTCTGTAAGAATTAAAAGTGAAGGCAGCATTGCTTCATTCCTGATAGAATTCTGGCTGCCAACTGAGGTTTCTTCCTTCAAGAGTTAATGGTCTCTAATGGCGGTTTGATTTGGAGGTGATTATGCATCTAAACTACCTGATTAAAAAATACGTTTCCAAATGTGGCTGATTACCTATTTACATATTGCTAGGGTTTAGGTGAAATCGTGGAGTTTAGTTGGGTGGTGATTTTCTGAGAAACTCTGCTATGTGGAGAAATGAATTCTGTTTTTAGCTTCGTGATTGGATTGGACACCAGTTAATGTTTAAATTGATAGTCATTTTTCCACTGAGTTAAAAGGAACCCGTCCTGCATATATTCTTTCAATCAAGATAAAAGCAATGACAGCAATTTCCGGGGCTGAGTAGAGAGAGGGCGGTTGGCTGGGGCTGCAAAGAGGGAGGGCTCTGGTAAAATCTCCCAGATCAAGGTGAAATGTTGTGCGTTTGTTTAGCACTGATTCCAAGATGGCAGTGGGCTGTACAGGACTTTGGGATCCATTTAATAGAGTGTCCTCTGGAATTTTAGAGCCTAAGGCCATTCATACCAGGGTAGCAGCGCCCTGAAGAGGATCAAGATGCTTAAAATGGCAAATAAATCGAATAACAATGCAGGAATAGAGTAACCTTACATATACAAAGAAGGGTTGCTAGGTAACAAGTGAGGAGGCGGCATGGCTTCAGATCAGAGAGGGCTGGATAGAAAATAAAAAGACATCCTCTCTTCTAATTAGTCCTTCCCAATCATATTCAGCAAAATGATCTGTAGTTTGGAGCTTTAGCTTACAAAGCCTGATTCTTTAATTTCTTTCTTTATGGATCCCTTTTCCCTCTCTGTTTTCCTGGTCCGTCAGCTGCTGTTTCACCCTGCAAACCAGTCAGCTAACTATAAAGCAGAGATGTGAGCCTCTGCTCAGCAGACCTAGTTCTCCAAGCAAATGTTTCCAATTTGTAAGACAAAGAAGGTATATTTGTCTGTGTGGATGAAGAAGCAGAGCTAGCCATGCAATTAAGGAGGACTCAGTGGATCAAATCTCTAATTGGAGCTTTTTCTTTTCTTTTTTCACTGTACATAATTTTTAGAAGAAAGAAGAAAATAATTCAATATGCAAATGTTAGTAAAAGCAAACACATCTATGTTATATCCCATGAGTTACTCAGTCTCCTAAACAATGAGCTGCTGAAACACCAGAGGAATTTTTCCAGACCATACACACTCCAGGGTCACAAGTTTTAAAAAAAAATCTCACAAACTGGTGGATTAAAGAATTAAAGAAACAAAGACATGTATTTAAGAGGCAGAGACAGAAGAGACAGAGGAAATGGAGAGTGCTTCTACGAACTGATTTATTCCCCAAATTCCTGCAAGAATCTGGGGCTAGGTCAAGCTGAAATTAAGAATCAGGTCTCCCAGCCTGGTGAATAGGACTGACCACTCTGCTGCCTCTCAGGGTCTGGCTTGGCAGGAAACTAACACAGGGAGCCAGAACTGAACTCAGGCACTCCAGTGTGGGATTTGGGTATTTTGGCTGCTGGGTTAAGTACTGTATCTGCAGGCTGGTTTTTGTACGTTGACTCTAATTCTGTTGAAAGGGACTGCCCTAAATCTTTATCATATCTCTATTGTTATAGAATGTTCTGTCTTGAAGTCTTGAAAAATCCTGTGTTTCAAAAGCAAGGATCTGTTGGGTACAAATGGTACATCTGTGCTACAATAGAAAAATATTAACTCGGCTTATAAAATTCATCCTAAAATGAAGAAATGCATTCATAACAAGGCTTAAAACAATAAGGAATATTATATTCTACTTGAATTATTCAGAAAAGTGAATAACTATCTTTAAGCAGGAACACATTTATCTTCTGATAAAAGGGAGGTTTATTTTTTAAGGTTAAAAGCAGCAGAAGTATTTTGCCTTCCTATTATCTTTTTTTTAACTTTTTTTTGGTCCTATTATCTTGTTAACTCATGAGCTGCATATTCAGTGTCTTTGTTTTAGGAATTCTTAATCAGAAAGACATGATGAAGGCAGTGCATTTTCAGTCCATATTTTGATAATTTCAAAAAATTGAGAGAAACAAGGATATAGAAAAATTTACAAGAATGCCTCTCTTACAGGAAAAGACTGTGAAATAGTAACAAGGTTTGATATAGTTGAAAGCTGGGTTATAGTTATTACTTGGTATAGGGGTCTATTCATATGGCTTTTTTTTATGAAGTTAATGAGATGATTATCTGTTGCTGTTCTTTGTATTCCATGTAATTTATGTAGATGACTTAACATTTTGAGTCAAGTAGTGATTATAATGAAGTGAAGAATTTTATAGGGAAAACTGCTTCTTAATTATAAAGGATACATAGACTCTGTATCATAAATAAAAGAAATGCTTTGTTAAGAAATGATGTATATAAACTGTATTTTATATTGGACTTAATAAGCCAACAGTAGGATGTCATAATTTCTTTGTAAAGTTTTTGTTTTTCTAGGCATTTGTGAAGCATATACACTGAGAGAAAGAGAGAGAGAGATTGATAGGTAGCATTCCTAGCCATTGGTTAACTTCCACAATGCTCACAGTGGCTGAATTTGGACAAGACCTAAACCAGGAGTTGGGACATCAATCCAGGGCTCTGACAGGGACCCAATTGCTTAAGCTCTCACTACTGCCTTCTGGGATCTTCATTAGCAGAAGAACTAGAGCCAGGAGTTGAATCCTGGTACTCCTGTTTGGGATTAACCCAAACTCCTATCTGTCATAACTTCTAAAGCTGGTCAAGGTATGATTTTCATTTGATAACTCATAAAGTTTGACATGCAAAAACCATGTAAGAAATTACTCCAGTGCTTCCTTCTCTGCTTGGATCTAGTCTGGGCAAGTTCCTGTGCTGTTCCCAGAATGTTTTGGAAGTAATGTAGCAGGCAATTTTAAATGCAGATTCTCTGTTGTCGATGACTGGGAAGTGAAAGGTGATAAGATTTCTGTTCTCGAATTTTCTTTCATTCGGCAAAAATTGAAGCTTAGGAGAGGTGTTTTCCCAGATTAAGATAATTGTTAAACTGCCAGGATGTTTCTAAAACATAGGAGTGGGGTAGAGATTGAATTAGTGATTGTTGTGTGTTAAAGATGGCAACAGCTGGATGAGGCTTTGTTCAGAAAAATCTAGATGATATATGTTATATCTACATTCACCAATATTTAACCCCCTACTTCAGCTACAAATGATCATCTAACAAATACTTTCAATCCACCTGCTTATTTCTTCAGATTCAACTTTACAGGGTTATTAGGTTTGAAAAAATGCTTTGAACTGCTTGAATTTTATTTAGTGTTAAAAATCATTGGGAACTTAACTGCAGGCAATTGAAGATAAAACAATCATGACAGCAATAATTTTATTTTGCTAGTGTCTATTTCTGGCAAGTATGCACTCATGGAAATTATTTGCTAATAATGATCCTTGAAAAATGTCTGTGATAAAGGAAAAAAATGTTCCATAGTTATTTGTAATCAAGATTTTTCTCTCAGAACCGATGTGCTATAAATTATAGAAAATCTTGTTTACATGAAACAGCAACTGCTAAATTTTACACTCTGCAGAAGATAAAAAATTCTTTATGAACAGAACCTTCTTAGAAAAACTTATTTGTTAGGAATTTCATATTTTACAAAATTGTACTCTAAACATCGGTATCTGACAGACTTACCCTGAATCCATCCAGTGTTAACAGGGATGGGGCAGTCAGGTAGGGCCATATGGTGCTGCAGTAAGAGAGCCCCCAACTCTTAGCAGATCCAAGCAATCACAATTTACTTTTTAATGATAACATGTCAAGTATGAGTAGTTGGGACTTTGTTTCACATCTTCTCAATGTATGGCTAGACTGAGAGTCCCCAGTATCTGGAGATTTGCTAATCACATGATAATAAGAAGGAAGTCTGAAAAAAATTCATGTATCTCTTACTGTCTACCATTTAGTAAATAGCTACTATTTTTGTCTATATTTCATTAACCAAAACAAACAAACTCATGTCGCTGCCAGATTCCAAAGGTCTAACAGAAAAATCTTGAATATTGGAGAATATAACTAACACGAACATTCTACAAACAGCAATCAAAAAGCCAGAATACCATTTACTATTCCCTCATTAACGTCACAGGATGCATTATATATGGGTGTAAAAATTGAAAAAGTCTATAAGTAAAAAGAGCATTTATGGTATAAGTATATAAAGTACTTGCTTGAGCTTTCCAGCTTTCCATCCAAGCATCCACACAATGTATTTTCTGTCCTCTACAGAGCTCCCTGTCTTTATTTTTGTCCAGGGTTTGCCTTGGAGAGAGTTCAATGCTAATGGGACATCAGCCAAAGATGTGGCAGTTTTAGGCAGTTAGCCTTGTCTAGGATTTGTCAGTGTGCTCTTGTGATGGACAGGTACCTCTGAGTTACACCACTGATCACTGGGAGAGGAAATTATATCAGAAATCCATTCACATTCCGGGAAGAAAACCCCAAGTGTGCTTGATGAAGGTACTTGGAAGCAATTCTGCTTTTACAAAGATGAGAGAACCAGTTCCATAACCATCCTCCTAACAGGCTTCTTGAAAACACAACCCTCAGTTCACTGATAACACAAACTTCTAGGATCATCTTAAGAAATTCATGCAAGACAGTGGCATTGTGGAGCCATTGTGGAATCACCTGCAACGACAGCATCCCATGAAGGCACTTGTTTGAGTCCCATTTGCTCTGCTTCTGACCCAGCTTTTAGCTCATATGCATGAGAGCAGTGGAAGATGGCCAGAGTATCTTAGTCCATGTCACTCCGGTGGGAGACCCCAATAGAGCTTCTGGCTCCTGGTTTTGTTCCAGCCCAGCTGTAGCTGTTGTGGCCATTTGAGGAGTGAACTAATAGATAGAAGACTTTCTCTCTCCATAACTCTGTCTTCCAAATAAAATAAGAATTTTTGTTTTGTTTTAGAAAAAAGCAAATCATGCAAAAGTGTGGTGTCAAGAATCAAGGGTTGGGCAGCCTTTCAAAAGCAAATGGAACCATTTCTGATAGCAGGTCAACATGGGGTTTCAGAGGCAGGAGAAACTTCTTTTGGACTGGGAGCTATTAGTAAGTTTAAAATAATATTTTTTGGTCAATCTTTTAACTTAAAAAAAAGGTTTATTTATTTTTATTGGAAATCCAGATTTAGAGAGAGGAAGACAGACTGTGAAAAAGATCTTCTGTGTACTGGTTTACTCTCCAAGTGACTGCAACAGCCAGAGCCCAGAAGATCCAAACAGAAGCCAGGAGCTTCCTTTTAATTTCCCACACAGGTGCAGGGTTTGGGCCATCCTCTGCTGCTTTCCCAGGGTACAAGTGGGGAGCTGGGATGTCAGTGAAGTAATCTGGACATGAACCAGTGCCCATATGAGATCCCAGCAGTTGTAAGGAGAGGATTTAGCCACTGAGCTATTGTGTTGGACCAATTTTTAAAGCAAAGCAAAATCAACAGGTACCTGTCTATGAACATCCATGAATGACATGGGAAGAGGTTGTTTTTATCTTTACTGATACAGAGTAATTGGGAAAAGAGTGTCTTCCTTTTTCTCCCTCATTCCTCCCTTCCTGTTGTTTCCTTCCCTCATCCCTCCCTCTTCCTTCTCTCCTCCTTTGCTTTCCTTCCTGTTTTTCTTTCTTTTATCTCTCTCTCTTTTTTTAGGAAATCTTTTTATTCTTTCTGGGAAGCAAAGGCATGCCAGTGATAATTCTTTTTATATGTAAAATATGGGCAAGTAAAATTTCCTGGCAGCAACAAATAACAGTGTAGAGAATACTTCACCTTCCTAAATAGCAAAATGTGAATTCCACTGTGTTCCACAGATTGATTCCAGACTAATCAAGTAATCAGTTAATCTGTAAATCTCTGTCGTTTGGTAACTGGAACATTTCCTGAAGTAAATATGCCCTGACCTGGAGTTACCCAGAGTGTTGTTACCCAGAGTTAATGTAGTGTTAATGTGCTGAATTAGTCTTGTGTTAATGGTGTTTATCATAACTTCTTTTGGCTTATAACATGTTTTCTGTCGACAGTATATATATATATAGATCTGTTGATGATGGCACTTGAGCAAATGATGTAACCCCTGCCAGGGAGAGCAGAGGGCAGCATACAGGCATTTCTCTTTGATTTGCCTGATAGTTCATCAAGCAGAGACCCCTAGGGAAAAGCCGCCACACAATGGCAGGGCCTGCTAGTTTCCTGGGAGGCCAATGAAAACCACAACTGTTGTTTTACTGACAGGCACAGAAGCAATCTCTCTCCACGCCAGTTGGTGAGAGTGCTGAGTGTTAAAATGGGTACTCCACAGTGGTTTGAGCCTGGAAGTTGCATTAGGCAGCTGCTTGAGGCAATTAGGGACTGCAAGGCAACTTTCTAAAGGCATCCAACAGAAGAGAGGCCATCCATAGGATTGAATGGTTCTCAGAGATGACAGAAGACAGAAAGGAAGGCTGAGGTTCCTGAGCGAATTGTTGCTGGTGTGTAAAAATAGACACTTGTAGCTTATGTCTAACTGCTTGTAGTTGAGTTATAAGCTGTCAGAAGATTTTAGCATCACTACCAGACCACAGTGCTTTGACAAGTATTGGAAAACAGGGGGCTAAAGGCTATGCTGAATTTTGGATAAGCATTTCTCTGACTCATTCTTTCCCTCAGCCTCTGCTAATTGAGCACCTGAGCTCCCTAAATTATGCGTGTTTTCAGTATTTGGTTTTTAAATATGTACTAACATGTTGAATTCTGAAAAGTACCCGAGGGGTATTGAAAATTTTTTCGTCTACAGTATTATTCTTTCATGACAATTCTGATAAGATTATCTTGAGTATAGGTCAATAAAAGAAATCGTGTTTTGTTTGTATGTTCTGATTAAGTAGCACTAGGGTGGCCCAATAATCACTCATCACTGTCCTTCCATTGTTGGCATACAGTCATTTAAATAGCAGTATGGGAAGAACTCCTTCCCTTGCAGTGAAGGTGGAGGCTTTCTGTCATAATCAATGGCAGTAAGAAAAGGGTTCAAGGCATTTGCTTCCTAGGGAATCAATGTGAGTCTTCCATAGAAGGTATAGTTCTCTTCTGAACTGAAACACCCTTGTTCTTCAAGTTCTTGGCTGCCGTTGCTTAGAGACTGTGAATGGTGTTAAATTCAGCCCCACAATAAATCCTAGAAGATTCTAATTAGCCCAGATCAGAAGGGCATCCTGTCTATAGAGGTAAGACACTGGTGATAAATGATTGAGCTGCCTTCCCTCACCCTGAGGTGGAGTGGAAACCAATCTGGCTTACACATTTATTGTAATATACCCATTCTCCCAGAGAACAAAACAATCGCCAGTAGTGTGTCATTTGGGGAAATAGCTTTATGTAGGGATACTAGGTCTTGAACAATGGGAGATTTCAGGAAATATGAAAAACTGTGGACATTCAGTGAAGATCAATGTCAGGTGTTTGCCCCATTTCACCCTCACACTGGTGCCTGAAAGTAAGTGTAATGTCAGCAGCCTTCAAAGCTGAAGGCGCTCAGGCTCTATGAAAGCTATACATGGCTTGTCTCCGACCACTGGAATTTGGAACTGAACCAGATTTTGAACCAAGACCCATCCTAGTTTAGTGACTTTTCTTGGTAATCCTCTTATTCTTAGTCTAACAACAAAATACATGTCAGTTTGACTGGGTTGTATTTGATGGAGATATAGCACTTAGCCCATTGTTTTATATTTGTTGGCTGGTGTGTCTGTCTTCCTCATCCCTTATAGTTAGGAATATCACCCATGGAAGGGACTACATCTCGTTTATCTTGGCTCCCCAACGCCTTCCTCAGAGTGGCACTTATAATATAGTTGGCTAGTAAATATTTGCGGGAGGGAAGGGGGGCTACATGTACTGAGCAGAAGACTCAGTAGCAGGAAAAGGGGAGAGACAGGAGGCTGAAATCATTCACCACCTTCCTGCGTGCATAGGAACGAATGACCAATTAAAACAGCTTCTTTGAGATAGCACAGGCTGTGGACACATGACATAGGGTATTGCTGTGGGAAATGAGATGTTCATGGTGGGAAAAGAATCACACTCGGAGCAGCTCTAGGACCACGAGGAAGAGAAAGTCAAAGGGAGCAATCACTAGGGAATGCTTGCGGCAGCTGCTGTGAAGGTATTGTCTGAGAGGCTGCGGAGTAAGACTAGAGAGGGAAGCCATCTTGTCATCATCAAAAGCAAAGTGAAATCGGAGCTTAATGACATGAGTGTTCAAAGGGCAGTGGGAGAGGGAACAATGTCATTAGAACAGGTAAGAAAGGGGCCTGTGAAAGGAGCACTTTTAAAAGCTATGGTGTACTGAGACTAATAGATTTAATGGGCATGGTAAATAGGGTGAGACAAGACCTATTGTGCAGTCCTTGGGCCAACAGTGTCTCACAAAGAAAGACGGATTAAGAAGAGAGGGAGAAAGGATGAAATTGGAGACTGAGGGAAACAAAGAGGGTATGAAAGCAGTGCTAAGGAAGAAGTATAGCTAAAATTGCAGTTAGAGTTCTTTAGTCAAGCCTGGAAGACAGTGATTGACTACCCAGTGCAAGAATAATTTATGATGACAATATTATCATTGATGAGATGGGGGAAGGAATGTGTCTTTAGGCTATAGCACATCACAGATTAACAACTCATCTCTATTGCAGATCTGTAAATGTTGCCTCTTCCATTTTACATGTATGTCCTATCTATCTATCTATCTATCTATCTATCTATCTATCTATCTATCTATCTATCTATCTATCGCATTCTCCTACAGCATCATAATCCTGTGTTCACACCTCTGTATATGCAAAGGCCTGTGTATATATGCTTGTGTGTGTGTATAGATTCCTTTATTGTTATTTGTCTGTAGACGTGAATGAGAACAAAAAGCCCCACACAAAGTCTCCAGGAAAAAATAATTTTTATAGTGTCTTTCCAAAGCACGTTTTTAGTCTCATAAACTGTGTTATGGGGAATTTTTCTTCCTAGATGTGATCCCGCTGCCTATCCGTGGCTGAAGACAACAGCTGCTTGCTGTTCACAGCTGCCCCTGATCAGTGGAGGCTGTTGCTGTCAGTCTCTTCCCGTTTCTCCTTACACAACTGCATCCAATCAGCCACAGTTTCTCTTGCTACTACTGAACATGGTCAGCCTGGTGCCTCATGGGCAGCTCATCCTCCTCTGCGTCATTCAGGCAGAATTCCCTGCGACATACTGCCAGTTCTAAGGAAGATCAGTGAAAGCCAGTTGCAGACAGCCCTTAATGTTGGTGTATAGAGTGAGGGGAGATATCATTCAGCAAAGACATTCGTTTTCAGGGCTTGTGCCCATTTTGCAGCAGTTTTCCAGTATGCCACTGAGCTTGAAGTCCTACTGCCACCTGCGAGGGGTAACTGCAGGCAGGTGTGGAATGAATAAATCAATGTGGGCTATTAGATAGACAGAATGAGTATGGGAAGGAATCTTTGTCTGGAAAATGGTCAAGTTCAGAGTGTTTTTCTCAATTCCTCCAGCCTTTGTGTTTTTTTTTTTACTACCCAGTAGTCACTCCTTCTCCCTGCAGTCATATGTCTTTGGTAGAAATATTAGAATCAACAGTGTTGGACTATCATGGTTGTCTTAGGCTCCCAAAATGAGACCTGGATTTCTGGGTTTGGATAACAGTTAAGGTATATCCATCTTCAGGTGACAGAAGAGCCACTTAAAATACTTCAACAATGAGTAAATTAAGTAGTTCATTAACAAGCAGCCTAAAGAGCTTCTTGGTAGGATACTGGCAAATTAAGGACTCATAATCTGATCATTCTTTTGCTAATTTTGATATATCACTTATGATTATCAAAATATGTTAATTTGTCATATTTTTATTTTAAAGATTTATTTATTTTTATTTGAAAGACAGATTTACAGAGAGAAGAGGGGAGAGAGAGAAAGAGAGATCTTCCATTCACTGGTTCACTTTCCAAATGCCCACACCAGCCTGAACTGAACGGATCTGAAGTCAGGAGCCTGGAGCTTCTTTCTAGATCTCCTACATGGATGTACTTTCCAAGGCTTTGGGCCATTTTTCACTGTTTTCTCATGTCATAAGTAGAAAGCTGGATTGGAAGTGGAGCAGCTGGGACACAAACTGGCATCCATATAGTCTGTCAGTGCCACAGACAGTGGATTAGCCTGTAATGACCCTGCACTGGCCCTGAGTTATCATCTTTCAATAGTTCTTACAGTCTGAGCTAGCTACACACTGTATAGTCACATGCCAAAGCCACAAAGGTACCTTTTCCCTGACTGTTTATTTTTGAGAGAGTGAAGTACTGTTCCCCAAATTCCCCCACAGATTGCCTATCAGGCTTCCTATCATGAATGCATTGTGAAACAATCATGCCTTTGGGGAAAGAGAATAGAACCTTAGCTTAAATCAGTCATGACCTTAGGCTAGGGAGGGTCCTCACATCTTTGTAGCCAGTGGCTATAAATTCTCCTAATCAAATTTGTTGTGTTAGCAAGTAGGAAAGGGAGAGAGGAAGAAAGTGAGGGCTAGTTAAATAGTATTAAAAGATCAACTCTAAGCCTTTGGTAGGAAATTGGGTACAGTTACCAGCTAATTCACCAATATGAGTGGGCGCATAGTTTTGGTGAGTGATCTGATATTCTGGAGTCAAACTACGCCACTATTTTTATTTATTTAGATTCTAAGGTTAAAGCCAAAGTTCATTTAACATTCTACTTAACCTCTTTGACCATCTTGACTACAGTCTAGCCCTGATTTTAAACACTCAAAATTTTTTAAAAGTACATAGGTTAAAAAAGCCAAATGCAAATGTGATCTTCCAATTAAGGAATAGCTAGTGTTGATATTTTTATTATTGATGTAAATGCTGCTGTATAACTTAAGAAGTAAACATTTTAACAGCAAAATATTAGAGAGTATAAAAATGATCATCTGTCAAATATAGTAATAGCTGCTATTTAGTGATTAGCTGTGTAAAGCCAGGAATTGAACCCAGCATGGTAGCCTAGTGGCTAAAGTCCTTGTCTTCCATGCGCTGGGATCCCATATAGAGACTGGTTCTAGTCCTGGCTGCTTCACTGTTCATCTAGCGCCTTGCTTGTGGCCTGGGAAAGCAGTCGAGGACAGCGCAATGCCTTGGGACCCTGTACCCGTGTGGGAGACCCGAAAGAGTCTATGGGCTCCTGGCTTTAGATTGGCTCAGCTCTGACTATTGTGGCCACTTGGGGAATAAATCAGCAAATGAAGGATCCTTTCTGTCTCTCCTCCCCTCTGTGTATCTCACTATCCAATAAAAATAAATACATCTTTTTCAAAAGCCAGGAATTAAATAACACGTTTTACATGTATTATCTCATTTAGTTTCTCCACAAGTTTTGCAGGATAATATGTTTTCCACATTATTAGTGAGAAAACCAAGTCCCAAAGAAGCCAAATGGCTCAAAATCTAAATCCAAGAGAAAAGAAATATTATGTCACAGAGCTAAAGAGACATGACTCAGATATAAATCACCAAATCCATCACTTACTGCAACTTTGACCCAGTCCCTAAAGATATTCTCTGAATCTCAGTTTCTCAGGTATAAAATGAGAAAAATGAGGCTATGAACTGTTCCTGACCCTGACTACGCTAAAGTAGCAGGATCTGAATGTAGGGTTGGCTGTCTGCAATTCCTACATCTTCTCTCTTCTCCATGCTGTCCCCGAGGCCTGGCAATGCAAGTGATGGTCCAAGAAGTCCTGGGAAGTTTAGTGTTGGTGGACAATTATGAAGCAGCCATGAGACATATCCGTAAGACCAATTTTAGTTTAAGGGTGAGAGGAATCAAGAATACATTTCATACCCAAATATTCCTCTGTTATTTATGATGTTTTTTGTTGTTTATGCTTCTGCCTTACCTATAGCCATTAAAAACAAACTACATAATGCAGCAATGTGATTCATTGCTGTTAAATTTTAAAACATAACCTCTACATGTTAAACAAGGTTGAGATTATCACCATTTTTAGCCATGTCCTGTTAGTTGTATGTACTAAACCTTCTAGAGTTGGAGTAGTTATTTTCTTTCTCTCTCTCTCTCACTTTGTTTTTTTTTTTCTGTAGCAGATTTTCCCCCTTTTTGTAGTGTAGGATTGGAATTTTGAACTTCCTTCTTGAGAAGCCATTGTTGTAGTTATATGTGTGCATGCCCTGTTATCTACTAGCCTGAAGGAGCTAGAGTAGAAGCAGCCCAGTAGGAGAACAGAGGAGATCTCCAGAGGGCCCAGGCAGCTAGATATCTACTTGCAAGTTTCACTCATTGACTTGAAGTCAGATGCCTGCACCCACTTTGGGAAATAGGGGATGTTTCCCGCTATGTGTGAAACATATATAGATATTAGGATGATTTTTGGAGCTTTATCTGACAGTACCTAGCATGGGAAAGAGCCCGTCTTCTTCCTGGTCCACTAGGTGAATGTCTTATTCTGTTTAACTTTTCTGAGCTCCATAGATAACATTTCTTAGCTCGCATCCCTTTGCCACCTCCATATGTATGTACTCTCCTTTGTCTTCATTTCTTAGTTGTCTAACTTCTGGAAAGACCTTAACTATATTATTTACATCTCTTGCCCACATATATAATATCTTGTTATAAGGTTCTATTCTACTTCTTTGGGGTGATCATGTTCTTTCTTACTAGCTTACTTACCAGCCTCTACCTGACTCTACTGAAGTCTGTCTATAGCATTCCTGGATCAATCTAAGCATCCCATCCTGGCTGTACATACTTGGCTTTCAGCTGTAACTTGGTTTTTATGTGGGTCTATGTTACTCTGCTGTGTAGTATGTCTCATTTGTCCTTTATCTTATCTTTTTTGCCACATGGTAGGAGTTGAACTCATATCTTAGAATTCAGATTCCTACCTGGTGTGCTAAGATCCTCTGCTGTTTTCTTTTCTCTCTCTCTCTCTTCTTCCTTCCTTCCTTTGTTCCTTCGCTCCTTCGTTCCTGCGTTCCTGGATATATTCACTTTTTTTCAAAAGGGAGATCAGGTTTACAGAGCCAAGGGGAAACAGAGAAAAAATTTGCTGTCTGCCGGTTCATCTTCAACTGGCTCCAATGACTGGAGCTGAGCCAATCCAGAGCCAGGAGCCGGGAGCTTCTTCCAGGTCTCCCACGAGGATGCAGGATCCCAAGCTTTGGACCATCTTCTACTATTTTCCCAGGCTATAAGTAGGGAGCTGCGTGGAAAGTGGAGCATTTGGGACACAAGCCGATGCCCTAATGAAATCCTGGTGCTTACAAGGGTAGGATTTTGCCACTGAACCATTGTGCCGAGCCTTCTTCCTCTTTTCTGGTTATACTGAGTGTGGACTATAAACAAGTTCTAACTAATGAAACGTAAGAGCAGAAATGGGGAAAAGCATTTAGATCCTGTCCAAGAAAGGAAGGGCCTCATAATTCATTGTAATTAACCACACTACCCTTCTCTTAACTCTGTAATTACTTACTGTGTTACCAGCCTTCTTGATGCCTTGGCTCTACCAGGCATATAATTATGTAGCCTCCTGTGGACATGTTTTGACTATCTTATCAGATTGTGTAGGCCTAGAGAGAGGTCTCTAGCATTGTGTCCATCTCAGTCCCTAACACTATGGCTAAATAATCAACGTTCTTGCTGATGTTGAGCTGAGAGGCCATCAGAGGAAGAAGGCAAGGAGAGCCTTGCACCTAATGGAACCACTATCTGGGTTCCATTGTACTCCTGCAGGCTGCCCTTAGTTTCCTTGGCAGTGTGTGACAGGTTTCCTGCAAAAGCTGGTTGCCCCCATGAGTGGGAGTGTGTATTATGAACTCCCTTGTCTAAATTACCTGTTAAGTCCCCCATAACCCAAACTGCAATGAAGAGCACTGAGAGTGGTGCTGCACACCGCCTACCAGATCCCCAAATTCACTGTGGCGTAGGCCTCAGTTCTCAGTTCCCACTGACTTCAAAGGGAATTCCCTCTAATCAAGGGTGGAGATAGACACCCACTGCTCCAGCTTCAGCAGAACCCTTAAGTGTGCAATTTGATTTCTGATTACCCTATTTTTTTCTTTTTAATTTTTTCACTGATTACCCTATGTGATAATGTAATTTCTCAAAGTTTGATGATTTGACCTCAGAGTAACTGAAGCTTGAACTCATTGCCTGTCATTTGCAGTTGGTGGTGTAAAAAATCCCTATACTATTGTGACCGTGTCAGCCTTTTATTTTTTTTTTTAAATGTTGGAATTCTCTGTGAAAGTTCTAAAATCTCAGAAGGGAAAAGAAAAGAGCCTAACACATTTTTTAAGAAGCCACAAACACCTTGCAAAAAGTCAACTTGTAAAATCCCAGCTGTTGAAGTAGTATATTTAGCAACTCTTTATACCTGCAGTAGGTACGGAGGCACGGATATGCGTGTATATGTGCATGTGTGTTAGACTTATTTTAATAAGGAAAAGAGTTTGTAGGGACAAGTACATCATATCTGCCTATATTGCTTTTTCTTTTTGTGACCATCCATGGCTACTAGACACTACAAGAAAGTGCTTTCACTTTTTTCAAATCTTAGTCTTTCATATCTAAAATATGAAGGCACCACTCTGCTTCCTGATTCTCTCTGGTTCTCCGTTTGTGATTCATTGTCATTGCTACAGAAGATTTGTAAGCAGCTTATTTTCAGAAGATGCTGTCTGGATCAAAAGTAAGGAATGATGACCAGTGGCTGCATTTTGACTCTGAGAGGAACAAGAAAAGAGTGAATGCCTACTTAGTATTTTAGACTGAAGTGATTGTGTTCTTCCACAAACTCACATACTGAAACCAACGCCCAATGTTCTGGCATTAGAAGATGTGGTTTTCAGAAAAGATGATTAAGACATGAGCATGTAGCCTTTGTAAATGAAATCGGTGCACTTGTAAAAGGAATCTGAACAGGCTCTTATGTCCTTGCCAGCAGGTGAGTGCACAGCCATCAGTGAAGCAACAGTGCCTTGATTTTGAATTTCCAAGCATCCAGAACTATAAGAAATAAATGTGCATGTTTTGTAAGTCATCCAGTCTGTGGTGTTCTGTGACAGCAGACCAAATAGCATGCTGTATGACAGAGATATACTGTGTCTCATTCTAGTTTTACTTCGTGGTAGAAAAAAATTGGACTTATTGCCTTCCCTCTTCTGTCTCTGATCTCTCTTTCTCTCTCATAACTTATTTTTGTTAGTTCCTTTCTTCACTTACCCATACATTTGCAAATGCTTCTAGGTGCCACCCGAGGAAGAAACTTCCTCTGTCCAGGACCAATATCTTTGCATGGGACATGACAGATTTAAGCTCACTGGAGTTTCAGATCCCTGGCAGGACTAGGATTCTGTACTTCATGGAGACATTCCTTCCATACGCCTGTCAGGATGAATGGTGGCTTCGATCCTGCACCCTCTGCTCATTTGTTCTGCCTACAGGTGTACTGTTTTTCATAGTACACTTTCTCAGATGGCAGCAAAGAATGAGGTAACTGCTGAAGATTGGTTGCCAAAACCTTATGTGGGAAAACAGTTTTCCAGAATTGATATTTCTAGGAATGACTGAGGGAAAAAAAAATAGATGCAGTTCAACTTGGCAAGGTTAACAGCACAAGCAGCAGGCTCTTTAGGCTCAGCTGCCAGCGTGACCTCAAATAAACCAGTTCTTGACAGGACACTTGGCAATAATGCAGGGTGTAGAGTGACCCACGGGCTGCAGTGGGAGCTTGGATGCAAAGGAGCACTGAAGAATAGACTACAAGGAGGAAATGCTGAAGATGCAAAAGTTAGCAGTAACCAGAGATGACCTTTATCCATGTCAGAGATGTACATGTACATGAGGCCAGCACTTCAGAGCACTGGGGCTGAGGAGGGATACAATTCAGTCAGTTGTTCAATCTTAGCCTCCTTTCAAATCTTATTGATGTGCCATACCTCTAAATCCTTGACTTCTACATGTCGGGATCCCATATGGGTGCCAGATCATGTGCCAGCTGCCCCACTTCCCATTCAGCTTCCTGCTTGTGGCCTGGGAAAGCAGTAGAGGATGGCCTAAAGCCTTGAGACCCTGCACCTGCATAGGAGACCTGGAAGAAGCTCCCTAGCTGATCAGGCCCTTTGCAGCCACTTGGGGGAGTGAACCACCAGATGGAAGATTTTTTCTCTCTGTGTCTCCTTCTCTTTGTAAATCTACCTTTTCAATAAAAATAAAATAGATCTCTAAACAAAAATCTTATTGCAAGTATGGGCAAGAAGATGATCTCTTCCTTCTGGTTGCCTGACCAGTTGCATGCAATGAGCCACCTCCCTGGGGAGTTCTTCATTATTTAGTATCTTGGTAATTTTTTCCTCTGTACCATGCACTTTAGGATTCCAGCTGTGATGTCTTGATTGTAGTTTGTATAAATGGATTAGGTGGAGAGTTGGAGTGAAGAGACCTGGTCATTTTTCTAAATGTGTCTATTACCTCTCCTATTCTGAGAGATCTGAGAACTAATTCAAAGGTCTGAGAAGTAGAGAGATTATCTGTTGCTTTGGAAAATGCCTTTAGGGAGGACATCTCTGCACAAATGAGGGTAGCAATATCTATGTGAACAGGAGAGCCAGAATCAAAACTAAGCCTTTGAACTCCAGGTCATTCTGCGTCAACTATCTTTGTCCCTTCAACTGAGAGCAAAAGGAGGCAAATATGCTGTTCAGGGGCATGTAGCATAAGCTGCAAGGAAAGACGCCAGCTGAGTGAAGCAGAGTGTGGATCAGAGAAGAACTCTCAGAGTAAGACTGGACCTGGCTGTAGAAGAAACTGCATTTTAAAAACCGGTTTAAATATGAACAGGAAGCATTTGGCACAAGGGAAAAGATATTGCCTGGGACACCTGTATTCCGTCTTAGAGCCTTGGTTTAAGTCTTGGATCCACTCTTAATTCTGGCTTCCTGTTAAGGGGCACAAATGCAAGGTAGTGGTGATGGTTCAAGTGGTTGGGTCCTTGCTTGCCACATGGTGACCTGGATTAAGTTCCAGAGTCCTGGCCAGCCTGGGCCTTGCCTAGCCTTGACTGTTGTACTTATTGGGAGTGCATCAGCAGATGGAACATCTGTGTCTATCCATCTCTCTGCCTTTCAGATAAACAAACTAATGATTAAATAAATAATTTGAAAGCCTGATTTGGAACGTCTTACACATTATATTATTTAAAACCTTCCATTGCATTTGGAATCCTTAAGAAACAAAGAACTGGAGTGCTTTTTCTGCTCACCAGAGAGGTGACTGTATATATAAAAGTTTAAGCTCCTATCCTACTTTGTTATGTAGCTTTTTAACTCCACATTTCTTTTGTTTTTATTGGGTATGACTTGCCAATCCTTTTATTTGCTTTCGAGAATTTAATCCCATCTCCTTTACTTGTCATTTGTGTGATTTCTTCTACGTCTTTTTCCTTTTTCCCTGCCTTTTGTTTTCTGGGATGCAAATCATAACCAGTCAGCCCATAACTAGACCCACTGACACCCCTCCAGAAGGTGCATGGAGAATGTAGCTTGCCTATCCCAGGGTTTGTAACAATAGCAGTTTGGTGTTCTGCCATGCACACATTCCTTTCTCTCTGGCTACCCTTCCTGGCCCTCCTGGTAAAAGTGTATTTTCAGACCTTCTACCACAATGTGACTTTTATTCCCCTAGGTGTAATAGCCCAAAATATTTTTTTATGCCCCATTTCAGTTGATTTCCTCCTCTTGTTTTCAAGGTCCTTTAGCCTCGAGCTGCTGGAGACAAACACCATTGTAATTTTAAGACCAAGACTGATTTAACTGATAATTCACAGAACAATCTGGAGCAATCATCTCTTCTCACTCAAGACTTCTGTAGTCAACATTTCCTCCCAGAAGCCATGGATTTGGCGAACGTTTTCTTGTCCAAAAGTCTGTCAGTGTCTGGATCTCAAGCCAGCACTGAATGTTTACTATCCAAAGTCCTTGCTGGGTCTTCTGCCTCTGCTTCAAAAGCTGTTCTCTTCCTAAGTGCTCCTCTTGCCTCTCCTGCAGAAAGATGATGTGTGCTCCAGCTCTGTAGTATTTAATATTCTAGACTCCCTGTTATTACCCTTCAGGTGGGACAACCTAACTTACAAAAGGACAAATTACTGTGAGTTTCAAAGGCGCTAGATTCATCTCAGTAGAGATGAAAATAAATGAGGCAGCTCCTACCTCTCTCAAGTCAGCTTCTTTGGGTTGACGCCGTCGCCCTAGGCCTGTAAAGCCTTCTAAACCTCTTGCTCCCACAGTCCTTCCTGCTGAATTCTCTGATCCTCTCCCACCCAGGCAAGCTTTCTGTGAACCTCTTTGCCAATTTCATCCATGACCAATCATAAAATCAGGCTTCGATCAGCTGCCAACCTGTTATATGAGAGCACATGTGCATTTATCTGTGTGTTTAAGCATAAATAGCATCCTTGATGTTGACAACTTAAAAGCAAATTTGTCACAGTTTTCTGTATGTTCCAAGCTACAACAGGGCCTGGGTCAGGTACAGTAGAGACCAACTATCTCATGGAAAGTCTCTAGATCTTTCCCACTGTTTTTTGAAGCTAGTTCAAAATGGCAAAGCATACCAGAAGTAGTTCTGTATCAGTGAATCAGTCTTGTTTATCTCACATTACCTTCAAAACATAAAATATAATCTCAAGAAGTTTCTCTTATTCCAGGGGTTTAGTTCAATCATTCTGCTTTTACATACTTCGGTTTCCCATAGTCAAGTATTTGTGTAGGTAGGGTATCATGCTAAAGAGAATTTCTCTGGCCTGCCCAAGTTTATTTGCAAGATAAAAATACTTTCCTAAAGTTCATTGTTGAGGAAAGTTATATATAAAAAAAGAGCTCTGTCTATTAGCTAATATTAGTTACATTAATTGTATAGATATTAATTTCAAAGAGCTATCAAATGTCTTTCCTCAACCGTGCTATTCTTCATGTGAACAAAAACCCCATTTCTTTGTATTATCTCAAGTGACATAATGTCAAAGCCCCTGTTAACCTGGTTTCTCTTCTCTATACAAGACACATTTTGTCAAAATCCTCAAGCATTGCTGTAAGTTTATTTAGTTTTTGTTTTTCCTTATAAAGAATAATATTATTTTAGCTTCGATTAGAAATCAAATATTTCTAAACATTTTCATTTTTGTTTCCTAGAGAGATCTTTGGACATGTGTCTTTACAAATTTTTAGATGATAAACTAAAACCAAATCCCATCTGATCTGCTTACTATCTGATTTAGTTAGGACCTGAAATTCTTACATAAGAAGAATAGAATATAGAAGAGGAGGATGAGAGAAATTTTGAGACCATTGACTTCCTGTCTGCCTGGTGCTAGTACATTAGCCCTTATCAGACTTGGAGGAGCTGGTACAACACAGGCATTGTAGGTATTGGATCGATACCTGGCAAGCAGCCTGAAGGTCAGATAAAGTACTTAGGCAGGCAGTTTGCCAGGCTAAAGAGATGTCAAGAAAATCAATTAGACTCTAAAGAAACAGTCGAAAGCTAACTAAAATCGCATCTTGAAAGGGCTTTCTGTAATTTCAAATGTAGCTCGCATGCATTCACAATATCCCCTATCTTGTTCATAAAATTACATTTGATAAGCAATTAAAACTATCCTTGGGTCACCTGAGGCCGACTCACAAAAGATTACAAACACCTGCACTAGCCTAGATTAGAAACAGCTACAAAGGATGGAGATTGAATCAAGTTCCTTTTAGGGCATATGATTACATAACTTTCAATTAATTTGTTCTTTTTCTTTATTGATCACTCTACGTGATTTTGGAATGCCAAGGATGCCCTTGCTATTTGTGTGGTGATAGACACAGTGCAGCTTTAGTATGATAAGGCTCCAGGTACTTTACTCAGTAAGTTATAGACATCTCAAGTCAAAACTTAGAAGGGGAAAAATAGGACTGATTGCTTTGGTAAATTTTTTCATCAGTAAGAAGGAAGCACACTGTTTAAGAATGTGAAGGCAGAGTATTCCTGCTATTTGTTTACCAGCAAAATTTTTTTGTTATTTATATAGTTCCTTCTCTGTCCCAGGGACCTTGTGGGTACATTTTGGTATAAATAACATGATGATACTCTGTTTATCTTGTGTCTTATGATTTTCCTGGTATTCTTGCATAAGACTGACAGATAATTTGTAGCACATTTTTTTTTTTTTTGACTGGATGGAGATTTTCTTCAGTCTGGTGGGCGAAATAATATTTAATGTTTTAATGCTCTACCAATAGGAATTTCTTCATCAAGGACCACTATCAAGGGCAAATTTCACAAAGCCAGGCTCTATGCTAAATGCTGCAGAAATTCTGTGATGAACCAAAGAGATAGGGTTTCCAATTTCTCAGAGTCCAATCTGGTGAGAAACATGTAATAAACAAGCAACCAAAACAAGAAGCAACTAAAATTATGACAAGTGTGACACAGAAAAAAAGTAAGGAAAAATCTGGAAGATTTAAGCTGATTCTGAAAATGAAAGCCTAGGGATGCTAACTGGTAGCATTTCAGGGAAAAGGAGCAGTTTGCGCACGTGGCCTCTGGTTGTCAGGCAGCGAGCACCTGGATCGCATCATCTCCCAGAGGCCATAGCAATTCATCATCATACAAGAGCGAAGTATCTTGTTAAAGATTTTAACTTTGGTATTACTCATTTGGGGTTCATTGCAGGTTAATTACAATAAATGTCAATTTATGGGTTTGGATTTTAAGGACTTATTTAAGGGCCATATATCTGAAGGAGCTTCCTAGGTCTCTGTCTAGGCAGACCTTTAGAGTTTGTATGATTGGACTTGACTTCCAACATTTAGGATGAACCCTATCTCTCCTTTGCACCTGGGTATGATACCAGGCCACAGAACAACCATTTCTCATGTCATGAATACATGGCTCAACACCTAATCGCTTCTACTTCTCCCTCAGGGATCACTTACAGGCATCTCAGATTTCCCTGGACCTAGTCTCTGAACCAGGCACTGTGATATTTTGACTCAGGTCTTGACACCAACTGCCTGCCCAGTTGGATACTAGCCAATTATCCTGTGTTTGGTTCTCTATTTGTTTATACCTTTAGTCTCAACATACCCTGTACTCCTTTGGCCTGATTAATTGGACTCAAATCTATTATTTTGTCTCAGGAAGGTGATCCTGTCCCAGTTCCACATCAAATGCTCTATGAAACTGTAGAATCTCATAGGAATGGCATATTTTAGAGACTGGGTATTTCAATCCCCCTCACAACAACTTCAGTTAGAAAGTATTTTCCTGTAAAACTAAAACTATTCTTGAAAAAGAAAATATTTCCATCTATCTATGAGTACAATTCATTGATTATTTTAACATTGCAATTAAGATCATAAGCTTTGCAGCTAGATGGCAGGGACTCCATCACTTGCTTTTTGTATGGAAATTTGGGCAAGTTATGCAACCATTCTAGGTCTGCTTCCCTGTCTGTAGTATGGGGAGAAAATGATGTGCTGGGGTTGGCAATGTGGTACAGTGAGTTAAACTCTGCTATAGATACTCATGTCCTGTATCCAAGATTCTTTTTTTTTTTCCTAAAAATTTATTTATTTTTATTGCAAAGTCAGATATACAGAGAGGAAAAATATTTTGTCCAATGATTCACTCCCCAAGTGACTGCAACGGCTAGAGCTGTGCGATCCGAAGCCGGGAACCTCTTCTAGGTCTCCCACATGGGTGCAGGATCCCAAGGCTTTGGGTTTTCCTCAACTGCTTTCCCAGGTTGCAAACAGGGAGCTAGATGGGAAGTTGGGCTGCCAGGATTAGAACGAGCACCCACATGGGATCCTGGCGTGTGCAAGGAGAAGACTATAGCCACTAGGTCACTGCGCTAGGACCCAGAGATTCTTGTTTGAGGCCTGATTTAGCTTCCAGTCCAGCTCTCCACTGATGTGCATCCAAGGATACAGCAGATGATGTGCCAATTATGTGATTTCCTGCCACTGGTGTGGGAGACATCAGTGGTGTTCCTGAATCTTGGTTTTGGCTTGGCCCAGCTTTAGATGTTGTAGGCATCTGAAGAATGAACCAGCTTAACCCACAGTTCTACAACACCCACTCCAGGTTTTACATTTTTAAAGGGTTATAAAAATCAGCCAACTTATCCCCCAACCCAACCCAACCCAACCCAACCAAACCAAACCAAACCAAACCAAACCAAACCAAAAAAAAACTGACAGAGATCTTATATGACTTACAAAACCTAAAACATTTCTTGAATCTTTTAAGAAAACATTTACTGAGGCTAGGTTTAAGATTTTACTGTGTATCTTACTTATATTATTGGGGGGTAATGCATTTTAATTCTGAGCCTCTATTTTTTCATCTGCAAAAGGCAGATCATAATACCTACATTGTAAAAATGTGTAAGGACTAAGCAAGATTTAGTGCAGATAGCAAAGAACAGAACGTTCTGCACAGTGTAAGTGCTTGCTAAATGTCAGATTCATTTCTTCCTTTCCCTTGGGAGAGTTGAATTGGTTTCTCTCAATGTTTACTTAAACTCTTTTAATATTGAGTCTTGTAGCTAAATGATCTGGGCTCCATCCCTTAGCTGATATAAAATATGGGCAAATTAACATATGTGCAATTGTTACCATATCACTTCTGATAAGCAGCCTGCTGGAAGGCTTCTGAAAGATGATGTGACAGCAGGACTCGAACTTGTAGAATGAGGTTGATATGAAGTCACTGTGATTTTGCTATTTTGCTGTATTGCTGTCTGTTAACTCAGCTTTGTAAATGATCTGTGAGCAGGATGTGGCCCTACAGAGAATTGGTGAAAACAAAAGCTAAAGCATTCCCTGCAATCTAGGTCAAGTGGACATTTGGGTGAATTAAAAACAATATGTGAAACAGTCCAGCTTCCTATTCTTAATCTCCAGGGGGAACATGTGGGACTGGCAAGCCAAAACTATTAGCGAGAGTTAGGACACTGTGGACCTGACGCTCCAGAGAGAAGGGAGGGAAGAAGGCGGTTGCATGCACAGGGCAGAGTAGAGCTGAGAGAAGAATATCTGAGAGATGGGTAATAAGTTTTGCTTTGGAGATCTATGGTCTGGGTCCAGTCCTTCAAGAGAGAAAACAGCCTCTCAGTGCAAATTGAACATTCTGTATGGGGAGTGGAAGGGGATTGCAACCAGAAAAATGACTAGGAGTAATGGATGGAGATGAGGGCATCTCTAAGGTCTCATGAGTTATAAACCCATGTGAATCAGAAGACACTTTAGTTCATGCAGATCCTTGCTCAACACTTCTCTATCACACATGTGACATTTCATACAGTGTATTTTAATCTCCAAATTAGCTGTTAAAACTTTGAAATCTTAGAGGACTTTATAAACCTCCATGTTTATAAATCTTTAAATATTTATAAATCTCTACACTTGTAGAGAAAAGTAAAAGTTAGATAATTTAAAAAGTTGCATATATGCAACACATACCATAATTAAGAAACCAGCATGTATCTTATCTTCTTTTTTCTGTGTCTCTTTAAGTTTAAAACTCACTCATATGTTCAATAGAAAAACTTAATTGTATCCCTTTTGCCTTCTTTCCATAAGTAGAATTGTGTGATTTGTGTTCTTTGGCACCTGACTTTTTTTTTTCTTCACTAACTTTTATATGACCCATCCTTGTCTCTGATGGTACTATCATGATTTACACTTATCACCGAATTCTTTTGTGTGAATACAGAGCAATTTATTCATTCTATTGTGTCAGATATTTGGAAGGTTTCCACATTTGAGCATAACAGCTGATACCATTGCAGACACCTTGGTGTATCTGTGTAGACAGTTCAATTACTGGCCAACAGGGCATGTATAGGATAATCTTTAGTAAGTAGCTTTGTAACATGGTTGTACCCATTTAAAATAGATATTGATGGATTTGGGAGAAGAGGGAGTATGTGCCTATAGTCACCCAGACAATTGTGAGACCAGATATATCCGTGGCACTGTTAAGTGGAGCTGCTGGAGTTAAGGGCATCAGAAAGATGAGCCATTGGGAACAGATTGCCTGGCAGTTATATAATGGAGATGAGCTATTGCTGATGATGTACTTCTATGTTGAGACCCTCTTCTGAGTGACATGTTACAGGAACTAGGTTAAACAGCATATTTGTTGGACAAATGATGATAGCAGGAACAAACTGAATGTAAAGCTTCAGATAGCATCTATTAATTTGGTGTTCTACCATGATTTCCTGGATTGTTTCCTTTTTCCTATTTGAATACATTTTAAACATCAGCTATCTGCTTTTGACAGGAAACTGTTATCACTGAATTATCTAAATAGATACTCAAGCTAATTCTGCCATTGTATTATTGCCAGTAGAATATTTTCTACAAAAGGCAAAAATGGAAAAGTTTATTTTTTTAAGTTGGAAAGATCATTGGCCGTTGAAATGATAAATGGATTGTTATACAATTGAAACCTGAAAACATGGTTAGCAAGTCATCAGAGTTGACTTCCTGAATTCAGTGTCAGGAAATTGCCAGAATAGTTTGGAATGAGTTTATATCAGACCAGTTAGATGTTATGTCTTGATTGAATGGCACATAAACAGAAAGTACTGGACACACTCTGGACTTCTGGGATTTTAAATTTTTTCTCATTTGGCATTTTGACTCATAAATCAGAAACTTAAGAACATCTTGGTAGGTTTTATGCATGAACTTTGGAATCATATATACCTGGACTGGAAATTCTGCTATTTATTAACTAAAGGAATATGACCTCAGTTTAGCTACTTATGCTACTAAACTTGAGTTTCCTCATCTATAATGTTGGGATAATAACATGCATCCTATTGATTTGTTGTGTGAGTCAAGGAGGTAAGGGTTATATTGGTACAAATTCTCGATCTTTCAGCTTCTGCTTCGTCATCTCTCTTCACTCTAAAGGTCGGGTAGCATTGCACCTGGAGCCCACAGCATCCAGGTCCTCAGTTCTTTCTGTTCCCACAGTCTGTCTGTGGTTGTCTCCCTGTCCTAGAAATGCACTTACCATGATGAAACATAGTTTCCTATTTACTGATCTCGGTAGACTGTAATCTCTCTGGAAGCAAGATCATGCTTATCTCACCACAAACGCATGACATAGGAGTTCCCCAAACCACTGAAAGGAATTATTGATCGTTCCTCTAGCCCCTCTGTTGTTTTGACTATTTGAAAGAAAGTAAATTTCTCATTTTGGAGTTGCTATTGATACGTGGAAGCATGGATAACTATTCAATAGACTGTTGCAAATTCTGAGAAGTGAACAGCCTAAACAGGATGAGAGTAGGGATAAAAACAATCCAAGCTGACCCAAGGAGGGGAATAATTATGTAGGTACAAAGGAAGGAGAAACATGCTTGAATGTGAGTCAGCAGCCTAGTGCTGTTATTAAAACTGTGAACATGATCCTAAGATGTATTAATAGATGTATCACATGGAGAAACCATGGGGTAAGTTGCCTGTTTTGACTTGGCATTTCTTGAGCCCTTAGTGAAGAAATTTATATATAATTTTTGGTGTTCCATGTCTATTATAAGTTGTAGAGAAATTGAAGAGGGTCAGTTTTGTGCACACAAAATGGCCAAAGTCATCAAACCATTTTTCTGGGGGAAATTTAAGCTGGTTGGCTATTTTATTCTGGAGAAGTTTGAGGATGTTCAGTAAGTATAGAATATTTTCAGGATATTGTATACTTACTCCTATCGGATGAATATAAAATAATGCCATGAAATCCTAGAACTGGAGGGCTCATGAATGTATACAATTTATCCTCCTTTCTGCATAAACCTGAGTTCTTAAACCTTTTAAAACAGGCAACCATCAGACAACAGTATTATCCTGTACCTTAGCTGCTTTGAAAGCTGGCATCCCATGTGGTAATGCTGCTGAATACTGGCTCTGTTGCTTTGCATCCAGCTTCCTTCTAATGCACCTGGGAAGCCAACAGAGGGTGATCCAAATACTTTGGCTCTTGCCTTCCTTGTAGGAATCCTGTATGTGGTTCCTGGCTCCTGGCTTCAGACTGTTCCAGCTCAGGGTGTTGCAGGAACTTGAGTATTATGTGTGTCTCTTTGTCTCTTTCTCTATTTCAAATAAATAAATATTAAACAAACAAAGGCAATCACAGTCTTCCATGGAAGGTGGCATTACTTTTGTCAGTAGTTATCTAGTAGTTAATGTATAAACTCTAAACCCAGGCTTTCTGTGTGGAATGCAGGCATCCCAACTGTTACCCTGCAAGTATAGCCTTTAAGCCAGGTGTGTCTCCATCCAGTAGTGATAAAACAAGTTAAAGGATGAGTAACATGGATTAAAATTCTTTGCCATCATCAAATGAAATTCTCTTCTGTTATGTGATATCTGTTTGGGCTATTCATTTACAATCCAGCTCAGTTTGTTCCTCCCAGTGTCATATGGGAATATTAAATTGAGTATTGATTGTTGCTAGAAGAATATTAATTAATTTCCATTTATCTGCCAATTTAAAAAATTTAGTATCAATGAGAACTTTTGGTAATGAAAATATTCAAGTTAGTATTAGACAATTGTAAGTAATATTGGTTTTGGTTACTGGAGATTAGCTTACCATTCATTCACTTAATAACCAATTATTTGTAAGGTACTTGGTGTAGAGATGCATAAAGTATGTCCCTGACCTGACAGTTATCTTACAAATTGAAAAAAAATGAATGGTTAAATAATTATAAGACAGTGAGAATGAAGGTGCATACAAAAAGAATTGAGGGTCTTCCACTATGGAACCACAATAGACTGGATTTTCTAATGGACTTTCTTATTATTTTTCAACTCTGTCCTGGGTGACAGAGAGATGGGGAGATGAATGTTATAACTAAAGGTGTGGAAATAGAAGATAGATGTAGTTTTAATACAGGCTCACTCCCTGAGCCCGAGGTCTTATGTGTACTGCTGAGTACCTCAGCCCAGTCTGGCATGGCTTTCCTCACCTCAGTCATACCTGGGCTTGGCCCAGTCTGCCTCAAGTTCCAGCTTATGTTGGTTGGTGCTAAAGCCTAACTCAGCCTGGACAGCCCCAAGTCCCGGTCCTAATGTGAATTGGCTGGTTTTACAGTCCAGATCAGCCTGTTCTGGACCTCATATCTGCCAGTTGGTGTCATGAACTGGCCCAGATCTGAGCCACATATATGTTGGCAAGTACTGTAACCTGGCCTAGTCTGGACTGTTCCCAACCTCAGTTTTTATGCTCACCTGCAAGGACTGCATTCTGATAAAGAAGTTCCCCAAGTGCCTTTATCAAGTCACCTTCTAGTCTCAGATCTCATGCACACTGGTGGGTTCTTTGGCCAGCCTGAGTTGGCTCACCTCCAGTCCTGGAAGGTAAAGCAGCCTTGCTCAACTGGCTCACACCCATTCTGGCTCTTACTGTTGGTTGCTACAACCAAATCCTGCTTGATCCACTGAAAACCTAGCTTTCACATGGCCCAGTAGGTACCAAGACATAGCCTAGCCCATTCTACACTCATCCTGGCTCTTGCAGGCATCAGTGGTGCTGGAGTCTAGCCCATTGTAGCATACCACAATCCCAGTCTACACTCAAACCAAAGGATGCAGCCGTGTCCAGCCCAGATTGCCACCCCATTCTGATTTTCACACTCAACCAGTGGGAACTGCAGCTCAGGAGGGGTATCCCCTTTTCTCCTCAACCAGCCCTGCTCTCAGATACAGCTCTTGTACATGTCAATGGTTGCTTTAATCCAGCCTAGCATAGCTCATCCCCTGCCTTGGCCTTTGCTTTCAGATTTTGCAGCCTGGCCTATCCTGGTCAGTCCCCAGTCCCAACTCTCACTGGTGGGTGCTAAAGCCTAGCCCTGCCCAGCCTTCCTCAATTCCTAGTTTTCATGCAAACTGGTAGGATGTGCTCTGCTATCCGTGCCCAGCTCCTGTGTATGCTAGTGTGTTACTGTTTCGACTGGCCCTGCCCGTTCCACTACCCCAGGGGCCACCCACACAACTGCTGATGAGTGAAGTAGACTTGCCTGGCCTAACTAACACCCAGCCCTGATTCAGGTGCTCACCAGTAGGAGGTATGGTCCACCAGAGTTCCCCAAATTCCTCCACCAGGTCCACTCCCAGATTCAGATCTAATGTGTGCCAATGGGTGCTGGTCCCTTATCTGGCATAGACCACCACCCCCCGCCTCCCTCCCCCATCTGGTCTCAGCTTTTGTGTGTGGTGGTGGATGCTGCACTCTGGCCTGCCCCACTCCCAATTCTTGAGTGTTCCCTTGAGTGCTGAAGTCTGGACCAGCCTGGCCTGTTCTGAACCCCAGTGCACATGAGTGTTAGACAGTTCCATGGTTATACCTAGTTTGGTCTGTCATCACGCTTAGCTCCTGAAGAAACTATTGGATACTACAGTCCCACAGGCATGTGTTCACAATCCCCCTCAGAATCTGTCCCCAGATCTGCTTCTCTTGTGTTCTTGTTAGCGTCACGGCCAAGCTAGGATGACCCATCTCCTGTTCTGACACTCACCAGCAGGTATTGTGGTCCATGTCTTCAAGCTAGGTCCCTAGCCCTAGTTTGTGAGCACTAGTGGGCCGTGGTCAATGCTAACTAGTCCAGCTCTTGTCTCCTATGTGGGTGGGGGTGTTCATCTGACCCAGAAAGATCCTTTAATTTCCCTCCTTGATACCTCTGGTCTGAGCCCCATTTCTTACCTGCAAGTAGAGTGGGCTTGTTGTCAGAAGTCCCCCAGAAGTCATTCCTCATCAATAATGTATTCTCTCAGCTGCTCCCTCTCCCACATACCCTATACATCCTTTCCTGTTCAAGTGACAGTTTTTGTACCCTTGAGCACAAGGTTTCCCCAGCCTGATTTTCTGGTGGGGTGGTGTGCTGGCCTGAAGCCCTGCTTGCCCACCCAGGACCCTAGAACTATCTTCCAGCACACGTGCTGGCCTGGGACCCTGCTTGTCCTGCCACCCAGAACTCAAGCATGTTAATGAGTTCTGAAGCCCAGTCTGCCAGCACACTGTGCCAGTACGTCAGCCTGGGGCCCTAATACCCCTCCCCAAGCTGCCTGTCTGAAACTGAAACATGTGTGGGAGTTCCCAAGCCCATTCTGTCCTGCCACTCCAGTGTGAGTCCCCAGGGCCTGAGGCTGCCTAGGCACTGGCAGAAAGCGAGGATTGCAAGAACTAAGGAAAGATGTACAAAAGGTCTTCAACAAACACATGGGAAGTGTGTAGTATGAAAAATAATATGCATACATCTCAGAACTTATTTTCCACCAAAATAACACTTGCTTTTGTTTGTTTGTTTTGTTTTTTTGAATGAGAAGGAGGGCAGGGAGAGGGAGATCATTATTTGAAAGAGAAAGGAGATAGAGGTTTTATATCCACTGATTCGCTCTCCAAATGGCCATAAAAGCTGAGGCAGGGCAAAGCTAAAACTAGGAGCCAAGAACTCAGTGTGGGTCTTCCACATGCATAGTAGGAATTCATTTGCTACACTCATCATTTGTGTCTTCCAGGGTCTGCGTTAGCAGTAAGCTAAAATCAGTATTTTGATATATGATGTGAGTGCTTTGATATGTAATGTGAGTGTCCTAAGTGACATCACAAACACCATTCCAAATTTATATTTTAAGTGCATTTTAAGTGGCTTTGTAAATCTCAAGACACATGAAGTGCAATAAAAATAAGGACAAAGGAATAAAACATATCTATCTATATATACATTTTAGTGAAACTGAAACATCAAAGACAAAGAAGTTTTACAAATGCTCAAGGAAAAAAGGCAGATTTCCAAAAGAATGACAGGCTAATAACAGGTTTTAAAAAATAAGAATCCAGTGAACTGTGGTCTAACATCTATCAAGATCTGAGACAAAAATTGTTGTCAACCTAAAATTTTACATGTACTTAGCAAAACTAACTTAAAACTTTCCAGTAGTAAAGGGAAATAAAAACATTTTCTTGAAAGAATTACACCTTTCATTTGAAAGACAGAGGGAGAGAGATGGATATATAGGTAGAGAATCTTTCATCTTCTAGCTTACTTTTTAAATGCCCACAACAGCTAGAAATGTTCCAGAGTGAAACCAGGAGTTGGGGTATCAATGCAGATCTCCTGGGTAGGCAGCAGTTCCTCAAGCATTTGAGCCATCTCTTGCAGTTTCTCAAGGCACAAAAAGTGGTGGAGCCAGTACTCGATTCAGAGACTCTGATATGGAATAAGAGTGTTCTAAATGACACCTTAACCACTCCTTAAAAAAGTTTTCAGTTTTAGAAAAGATAGTTTCTTATTGATAGATTTTCACTAATGAGATTAAATTAGTATATGCATATATACATAAATAAGAAAAAGGAAAGAAAAGAAGAAAAGGATAAAGGGATAGAGAGAGATGGAGGGAGGGCAGATGGAAGGAAAGTGCATGGAAGTCCTGAGATTCAGAAGGATTGAGGAAAAATAAAAGAAGGCCAATGATAATAAGAAAATAGGTATCAAATGAGGGCTGTCTCAATAAAATAGTGATCATGAATGTAAGTGTAGGGTAAAAATGTTTTACTTTTGAGATACTGATCAATAATTACATATAATTATATGTATATAATATATTATATAATACGTATATAATATATTATGTATATAATATATAATATATATACATATATAATTATATGTATGTTAGGGGTAGCTGATTAAATTTAAAGATTATTTATATTGGAAAGGCAGATTTACAGAGAGAAGGTGAGACAAAGATCTCCATCCACTTGTTCAATCCCCAAGTGGGCACAACAGCCAGAGCTGAGCTGATCTGAAGCCAGGAACCAAGAGCTTTTCTTGGGTCTCTCACATGGGTGGAGGATCCAAAGGCTTTGGGCCATCCTCACTGCTTTTCCAGGCCTCAAGCTGGTAGCTGGATGGGAAGTGGAGCTTCTTGGATGGGAAGTGGAGCAGCTGGGACAGAAACTGGCGCCAATATGGGATCCTGATTCTTGCAACACAAGGGTTTAGCTGCTGGGCCATAGCTTCTGGCCCAGGAGTAGATAACTATATTTATATGTGTTTATAATTCTAGTGTTTTTTAGGAAAGTTGTTTAAGTTATTAATTTTGGACTTTTTATAAGTCATGTATAATAAAGTTACAGGTAACCAATAAAGTAAAAGGATCAAAAAGCACAATTTTTAAAACCAGTGAATGATAATCTATGAAAAAAAATCAGAAAGCTCATGAATAATAACAATAATAAATGTAAGAATAGCTCAGATATATAAGATGCTGAACTCAGTGTGTGAGAACTGGGCAGGTGTCAGGGGTATTGGTGTTTAGTTTGAATCTGACACAGAAGAGGCAAGATGGGATAGTGCATCTTATGCAGAGTATACAGAACAAGCCAAAGAAGGGAGAAACAACACTGAGTGGAGTTTTGGGATTGTAAGGAGTTCCAGCATGGCTGGAATAAGTTTTAGGAACACATTCTGGAAAACAAGTCTGTGGTTGGATCATAAAGCAAAAATCTAGCTTGTAACACTTAGAAGCTGAGAGTTTATCTTGTGGGCCCATGAGATCTGTGAGAAACTCATACCATTAGTACCTTTTGCTTGGCTTGAAATAACAGCCGTGAGGTTAGAGCAGAGGGTTGTTATTTGTGGAATGTCAGAAATAAAATCAATAGTACTAAGTGATGTGTGGATGATAGGGAGAGGAAACCGACTAGGGACCAAAGTTTATGGCTTGGGAGATTGCACAAGAAGGTGTCATTTGTGAGAGAGGAGATAGAGTAAATTGCAGAATGAAAAGGAAAATAGTGAGATTAGTGTTGAAAAACTGGATTATAGGTACCCAAAGAACAGCTAGGAATAAATGTTCTGTGGGAAGTACAGGTCCATTGGGAATTAAAGTAGACATTTCTCTACCATGGGCTGTGGCCTGTTTACAATCCTGCTCTCAAGGGCAAGGGCTTCTGTAAATATTAGAAAAATTAGAGTTTGATAGCCAACTATTCAGAAAGGAGAGGGTGACCTTGGAAAACATTCGTCTTCCCAAATCATGCCTGATAGGGAACTTTCTTTAACTTCATTTGCAAGATTTTATGATTGAATATGTTTTACTCATCTTGTGCTGCATAAAAGGTGAGCTTTATTCTACTTCCTCAGGTTTCTAAGCTTTCATGCCAGATTGTAATCACTGTACCATGCTTTTTGCATTGCTTATATTTCATTGTTGATAAAAGAAGCAGACAGACTCTTTTGACGCAATAGATAATTCAGATTTTTTTAAAGTTTGCTTTGAGAGGCAAAGATTTGTGTGAGCGCACACACACACAGACACACACACACACACACACACACACACACAGCATGTATACATCTTATACTTTCTGTTTTGACAATGTATCTTGTCTAGATCTGACCACTGTCAGCATCCTGGGATTCTGTGGACTGCTGAGTGGGGCCAAGGAAACAGTCTTTCAAAAAACTCTACAACTTAGTTTCTCTATGTTTTCTTTTAATTTTTTTTTTTTTACCTAGTCCACCAATGTGTTATAACAATCAGAGAAAACAAACTGCTAAAACTTTTTTTTTTCTAAATAACCACAAGCTACAAAAAAGTAAAGAAACAGAATGATTCAGCTTATTTCCAGTAGATACAGATACCTTAGCATTTTCCTAAATGCAAAGGGTGTTATGAGTGGAGCTGTGGGTGAACTTTAATCATGTCTAACTTCTCAGGCACCTGTTTAAAGACACATTTATCTCTCTCTGACCTAAACCTTCTGTGTAATTTTGTTCAGTTGAAGTTTCCCACAGGCTGCAGCTGTTTTTACTCTTTTTGTTTTTAACACTTTTGATGTTTATTCCTGTAACCAGTAATAATGTATCAGAGATAATTCTGGAGCAAAAAAAAAAAGTCCAGGTAATTTGCCTTGAGAGTTATTTCCCATGAATACATGCTAATGTTGTTCCTGCAAGTGTGTCTGTTTTATTGTTTACTTATGTCCATGGTTTGTTTGGATCGGCTCTCTATCAAACTGTTTCGTAAATTCTCAGATTTGTAAAAACTCAGATTCTGATTGTGTACATCTTGTAGTTTGCAGCAGAAACCTGTGGGGAAACAGCCAAGTGCCCAGAAGCAGGTGGTTATTGACTCCCTCTTGAGCACTTAGCCCTCCGGAGGCACTGCAGGCCAGGAGTTTGTTTGGCTGCTCCTTCAAAAGAGATGATGGCATAATCTGGACAGCTTTTTAAAAAAAATTATTTATTTCGTTGAAAGGGCTCTAAAGAGGGAAAGAGAGAGAGAGAAACAGAGGAAGGGAAGGAGGAAGTGAGAAAGGGAAGAGGGAAGAAAGGAGAGACAAAAAGAATGTTTCCCATCCGTTCCTGGATGGTCACACTTGCTAGGACTGGGCCAGGACATCCAGAAAATTCATCAGTGTCTCCCATGTGAGTATCAGAAACTCAGAAACTTGGGCCAATTGCTGCTGCTTTTTTCCAAACCATTAGAGTAGCAAGTGGTGGCTTTACCTGCTGTGCCACAATGTCCATCCCCAGCTGGCCAATTTTTAGTCTCCACGACTTTGGGAAGTAAACTGAGATTCATGTGTTCTAATAAGTAGATGTCAAAGTGTTTATATCATGCACCTAGCTTAAAAGTGAAGGGTAGATATTAAATATTTGAAGGTGAAATCTATGATGACAAAAATCTTTTTCAACTTAAACCCATAAATGCCTTTGTTACTAAAATGTACAGTTGCATTTTTTTGCTTAATAAGATCAATATATGTGTTATTGATTTGTTATGCAGATGCAGTAAATAGAAAATTGACTCATAATATGTTTAATATATGTATGGGAATTACATTAATTTGCTTTTGAGTTAAAATCAGCAAGCTGATTTTGTGATTCCATTTGTGTGAAGCAGAGAGACTCAACCTTACAAACACAGGAATTTGAATTTACACAACTTATAAGTTGTTTAAAACTTACACAATTGCCGCTTAAGAAAATGGAAAAAGCTTAGAGGAAAATAATCACTTGTGGAAGATCTCTTAAGTATGTTTGGCTTCTTAAAATGTTCCTGAAAGGCTTAACACATGGTACTTATATAAGATAAATATTTTTTATACTGCAACTATATATTGACAAATGAACAACATGTGCTATTGGTGAAGAGGCTGTAAGTGTCAAATACTAATCATCATGATTATGATTGGAATTTGTCAGAACCAACATCTTCAAATCCTGGAGAGGGTTTGCAAAAGTGTGGGAGCAGAGCTTGTTATAAGTTCTACTTCTGAACTATTGGAAACACACAAGTGTTTATACACACTCACATATAATGCACATAAAAACTGGTGCTTTGATGTAAATATATCATTTTTAAAGAGCATTCAACATAATCCTGGGTCGTGTTTCATGACACAAGAATTGCTGGTTTAGGATGTTCTTCCTCCACACTTGTGTTGACAAGTTTTGCACAGCTGTTTCCAAATTTCTCACATGTTAAAACTTAAAGTGTTGTAATATATTTTCTGTCAAAGGTTCATCCTGATAATATTTCTTTGACCCACATTGAATGACTTTAATGTTGGGAAATCTCAGAGTACTAGATATTCTCAGGGTCAATGGATAAGATTGAGGTATCTTTCCAGGCTTAAATGAATTAGATCAGGCTTTGAAAATGCCTCAAAAATGTGTTTATTCACTGAATTTGAGAGGTAAAGAAGCAGAAAGAGAAAGATTCACACCAGTAAAGGTAGAGATTGGGATGGTGTGGAGATAGTGGTGAAGTTAGAGAGCTCTACCATTCACAGTTCATTTCCCCAAATACCCACAAGAGCTAAGGTTGGGCCAGGCTGAAGCAAGGAGCTGGCAATCTATGCAGGTGCTTTATATGGATGTCATGGACCCAGTCACTTGAGCCATTAACTTCTGCTTTCTGAAATGTGCCTTAGTGAGAAGCAGGAATCAGGAGCTGAGACCAGTACTTGAACCCAGGTTCTCTGAAGTGGGATGTGAGTCCCAAGTGGCATCTTTACTGTTATGTCAAACATCTCCCCCCGTTCTTAATCTTTATCCAGAACAGAATTACTTCTTTTTCTCCTTTCAGATCAATTACGCACTCGAACTTGTATTTTTTTTTTTTAATTTAGAGCCCACTCTATTCTCTAGCACAAAAGGTCTTGTCCTCCTTCATAAAAATCTGTTTGAAAAACTTCTCTCTGCAGTGTAGAATCTCTTCATTTCTTTGTTGCTCTGGTGGAAATCAGGACACACATATGCTTCCTGGCACTGATATGTGTACCTGCTTGTACATCCTATGCTCCACTAGGAATTTCCTGGCACAGAGTCTGGGAATGCCATTTTTTACATCCTCGGCACAGAGCATAGCTTGTTAAACATATTTCTTGATTACAAACAGCAAAATCACTTTCATTGCATTCAAGACCTCTCGCATCCATTTAATCAGTCTCACCTCCTTTCCTTTCTGCTTAGTTCTCCAGTGACAGCCACTCAGGATCATTTGTTATTTCTTAAGCACACTGGACACTTATAAGCATTAGAATTCTTAGGTTCTTGTCTTGCGCCTTGATTGGTCTTCCTGTCTCTTGCTGAAATCGTATCTATTGGTTTCAAACTGATTGAAATACCCAGGTGCATGTTGCAATATCTGTCCCTGTGAGAGAACCAACTGTTCTCTAACCCTAACTGGAACTGTCTCCTGTGTGCCTTTCTGTCATTTGTTTAATCCCAGTTGGTTCACATGATAGCTTGATGTGCGTATTTTGATTTCCCCTACTGAATGGCAAATTCCTGGAAGATAGAAACTATAGTCATAAATTCATTTATTCAAGCCATGTATTGAGCATTTTCTAGATGGCAGGCATTGTGTTCCATTCTTGACATTGTATGGTGATAATAAACAATATCCTTGTTCTTCAAGAATTTGCATTCTAGCCAGGGGAGGAAAACACTAAAAATAAAACAAAGAACACAAAAATATTTATGATATTGATCAGACATGATAAAGGAAAACAGGGGTAAATTCTGAGCTGCTCTGTCAGTGTGACATTATGTAGATCTCTGCAGAAAGGGAAGAACACATTGTTGGGACAGCATCTTGTTGGAGAGCAAGAAGCCCATGGTGGGTGGGAATGAACCAGCTTGCAGAAAGTGGGAGCAGAACCCTAGTAAAATTTCAGATCAAATAAGACCATGTATGTTCTGATACACATTTGTGGTTTTACTCTAAGTGATCATAGTTGGGGAAGGGTAAAGTTGGGGAGGATTTGATGGGTTTTAGATAGAGAAGTTATTTGTATCACTTGCATATCAGATTTGTGTTTTAAGGTAATCACCTATGTATCTGTAGAATTGCAGGTAAGGGGTAAATATGAGATTGATTAGAATGATGGAACAGTGCAACTGTTCAAGTAAGGGATGCACTAGGGCCAAGTGAGGGGCAGTGGAAGTGCTCAGAGATGGTTGGGTTGTGGATGATGCCAAAGCACTGATGCTTTTGAGAAGGAATTATTGAGAGAAAGGAGATAACAAGGTAACTCCTAGGAATTGGGGCTGGATAAATGGCAGGATGGAGGTGCCAGTTACTGAAATCAGAAAATATACAGCACAAATCGGTTGGAAGAATGAGTAAATCATGTGCTTATGACAAGGGGAAGTTGGAGATACTTGTTTGATATTTAGGTTCAGATGTCAAGTAGGCATATGTATAGTTAAGAACTCAGAGCTACAGATAAATCCCAGGAACTGATAACACTTGAGCTCTGGGACTGGTTAAACATCCAACTGAGTTAAATATAGATTTCAAATGGATTTTAAGAACCAAGTCCTCCACTGCTGACAGCTTAAAAGATGTGAAGAACCAGCCATGTCACTGAGATGCTGTACCTGATGAGAGGGCCTGATCAGTGAGTCCTCCTGAATTATTGATTATTTCTGGCATAAGAATGATCCTGTCATTTTACTTTAGGTGATTCTTGTAACTAGGAAACAGCAGCGAAGCGAGTGTTTCTGTCATTTGGTTAAAAAGGAAGGGTTTTGCATGTGGATATCAATGGGGAAATATGACTTCTCCACCAGATATGTTCTGCTTGGATTTCCATTTTATCTTTTTTTAAAGATTTATTTTATTTTTATTGGAAAGGCGGATATACAGAGAGGAGGAGAGACAGAGAGGAAGATCTTCCATCTGATGATTCACTCCCCAAGTGAGCGCAATGGCCTGTGCTATGCCGGTGCGAAGCCAGGAGCCTCTTCCGGGTCTCCCACATGGGTGCAGGGTCCCAAAGTCTTGCGCTGTCCTCTACTGCTTTCCCGGGCCACAGGCAGGGAGCTGGATGGGAAGCGGGGCCGCCGGGATCAGAACCGGTGCCCACATGGGATCCCGGGTGTACAAGGCGAGGACCTTAACCACTGTACCATCACGCCAGGCCCTCCATTTTATCTTTAAGGCAAACTTTTCATCTGATCAAGATAGCTCTTGATAATCATTCTATCTGATTTTATGTCTATCAGTAGAATATTATGATTTGCATAGGGTTCAATCGTATGGTGCTGTGGTTAGTTTGGGGGCTATTTCAGGACACTGAGATATTTTTGATGCAGGAGCTCCTACTGAGTCATGTCCGGAACCACTACCTAGGTCAGGCCAATGTCTTTAGCATATCCTTCATTCATTCTGGGTTTCCACATGGGAGTGTGTTGCTGTGAAGTATTTCAAACTGCAAATGTTTCTGAGGATGCAAATGAAGCCTGACTCACTGTGAACCTGTGAATTCATCTTAGTCACTACAGCAGATGGAATGTGAACAAAGGTCAAAATAGATTCAACTCAGTGGTACCTCTGCTGACATTGTAAGAGTTACTTAACTGTCTAATCTGTCTTCCAAAACAAAGTACAAAAACATCCAATGCGATTGTGAATGTGCTTAAAACCCAACTCATTCTATGCCCCTTGGCATTTCTTAGCTTTAAAGATGAAGCTGCTGTCTTGCTAAAATAATGGTCAATAAAGATATTGGCAACATGGAAGCCTGATACAGGAAAGTAGAACTTTCTTTTGCAGAGAAGTGCCAACTTTCCAATGTGAACAAAAGAAGCAGAGAAAAAAAGAATCTATTTATATATTAATGGTAAATTTTTATTGCTTTTAGAGATAATTTTAGAAATTTTCTGTAACATACTTATTTCCTTGGGTAGGTATTACATCCTATAATAATAAAGTTTGATTGACTGTATTTAGTACCTTGCCAAAGTTAGGTGGTAGGGAAAATAAGTTATTTTTTTATAATAAATATAAAGCTGCCACTTATGATGCCATCATCATGTTTGGGTGCCAGTTTGAGTCCTGGCTGTTCTGTTTCTGAGCTAGCTCCCTGCTGATGGTCTGGCAAAGCAACAGAAGATGCCCCAAGTAACTGGGCCCCTGTACTCATGTGGGTGACCTGGGTGAAGTTTCAGGCTCCTGACTTTGGCCTGGCCCATCCTGGCCATTGAAGTCATTTGGGCAGTCAGTCAGTGGATGGAAAATTTTTCTTCTCTCCCTCCTCCTTTTCTTCTCTTTCACTGTAATTTTGCCTTTCAAATAAATGAATAGCTATGCTGAAAAAGCTCTTGTCAATGTTCTGTGTTGTACTCAGCTTATGGTTGTGACTAATTGTGCAGAACTTAGTCCTAGCAAAGAGATGTTATGATGATAACTCTATCTTTCTACTCATCCACATGCATATTTATATATGTAATAGATATAAATCATATATATTAAATATGTGTGCATATGTGTATAATCTTCCCTCTTTAACTATATGGAACTGGTTTCCAGGTGACCACCCATGAAATTTTATTATACAGATGTTCAAAGTCTCACAAAAAGGTGTAATATTTTCATATCACACTTACACATCCTCCTGAATGTTTCAGATAATTTCTAGATTACTTAGAGTATTCAACACAGTGTAAGTTGTATATAAACAGTTGTTATACCATATTGTTTAAGGAGCAATGACAAGAAACTGTCTATATACATTCAATACAGATACTTTTTTCTCAAAATATTTGAATCCTTGGTTGAATCCAAATATGTAAAATCTATGGAAATGGGGAGTCATTTGTATTTGTATATCCTGCATATATGTGTGTATGTGTACATGTGCAAGTGTCCATGTAGGATATATACGCATGCATCTGTGATGTTTAATCTCTCTCTCACTCCCTCCCTAACCTCCCTCCCTCCTGGCAACAGTACTTATTTCTACCTAACTTTGTTATGGAAGTCATTGGAAATGGGTTAATAAAATACTTTACCAATCTAATGTTGGCAATGTCATAAATGACCTTTAAAAAATGAAAAATGGTTGCCTCCAGTCTAGAATGTAGAAAGGTCAATAGGCAATTTAAAATACACACACACACAAAAAAAATGTGTATTTTTTTTTACAGCTTGTCCATGGAGACAAATTTTTCTTTCTCTCTGCTGTCTGAACTTCCACTGGGTTCTGTTAGGCTCAATGGTGGCAATCCTTTTAATAGCAAGCAAAAGTAGAATCAAAAATAGTTGGGAAAACTTTAATAATACTAAGCAGTTACATATTGCATTTAATGAACATGATTTACCCACCATCACCATCTATAAGGCAAGTAGGTTTATACTATCATTGTTGAAAAGCAATGGAGGCTTCAAGAGGATAGGTAATAAAATTGAGGGTCAACAAAAATATTCAGTCGAGCTGAGACTGGAATCCAGAACTGGCTGCAAGGATGTATTTTCCTCTGTAATATAAATAATCCAATTACTTGACAATAGCTGTTCCCCAGCGTTTATTACAGACAACATATAAAAAGACTTATGTCAGTGCTTGCTTTAACAAAACTATTTTTTCTTTCTTCTGAAAGCCAGACTAAAAAGATCACTGAGAGAGGCCACAACATTTTAACTCTTTTGTGAACTGAATGTATATGATTAGGAACAGATTATGGGTGTGGCAATGCATTTATTTCTTTGAGCTAATTCTGCAAGATGATATAAGTTTACTCACAGTCTTTGAGTCAATATATGTCTTCATATTATTTATGATTTACATAGCAGTTATAAAATTCAAATGGGTACTAAAAAAGAATTGAAGAAAACAAAAGAGAAAAAGATGACCTGCAGGCTATGATGGATATATTACTTGAAAGGATAACGTAGGAGGGGGTTTCCAAAATTTTACAAAAGTGGAAATAAGAGGTAGGTTTGTTTTAGTGCAAAACATTTGAAATACAGGCAAAGGTTTTAATAATATGCATTTTTCATTATAATTTTTACAATCTACAAAGCGGCTTTAGTATTGAGATATGTGATGTTTACTATAATGAAAAACAAAAAGGAAAATTCAGTGAGTTAACTGCTAGCAACTACATCAGCTATCAATTGGCTTTGGAAAAGATGGAGAGAAAATGTACTCAGATTTATTTGAGCAAAATTGTCTTAAGTCTGAGATGGAGAAGATCCTGGAAGGACAAAGTGGATGGCAATAGACTTCAAAGTAATAGAACAGCAAGGCAAGGAAGAAACTTGCTCATGGACTGTGAGTGTCTGTGTGTGTACTTCTGAGCAGATATTGTTGGCAATAGTGAGAATCTTATAGACTGTTTTGGGATTTCTCAGTTCCCTTCATTCTTTCCCTCTTTCTTTTTTTCCTCCCTCCCTCTCCCTTCCCTCCCTCCCTCCTTCCCTCCCTTCCTCCCTCCTTTCCTTTCTTCCTTCCTTCCTTTTTTGCTGCAAGATGCCTTTCTCTTCTTGCTTACAGCTCTTTACCTAATCATCTTAGTGTACTGGAAGATGTTTTACAAAGTCAAGTTCTCCTTTACATACTCATTTCAAGTATTCAGTAAAAATTGTTCAACCTGAGCACATTCTTCTTATTAACAATAATAAGCATTAAGATTATTTTTGCATGAATATGAGATGTTTCAAACTGAAAAGAGATTATTCTTGCTCAATAAGCATTATTATTAATAATGATGTGCCATCTGAAGGACAAAGCGGAAATTTTCTAAGGAAGAAGCTGTTCTATTTCTACATCTCTTTTCAAATTTAATGTTTATGATTTCTTATTAAAATATTGGAAAGTATGAGGGAAAAGTGAATAATAACCGAAGATTCCAGCTTCTAGAGACAAAGTACTATTAATATGCTGGTGTGTTTCTTTGTTACAGGTTTTTATTAACTGGGGGAAACCATACATATAATTTTATATTCTGCTTTCTTAATCTAGCAGTATATGGATTTTCCAAGCATTCCATAATTTTTGAGAAATTATTAATTAATTCTCTATATATTTATTGCTTAGCTGTATCTCTACCTAGATACATGCTTTTTTCCTTGCTTGTTTTATAGTATAGCAAAAATTATGCTAAGCTTTTATTTACAAATTTTAGTGAAGCAAAGCAGCAGATATTTTGATCTATTTTCATGATCTTATAGAAATGCTTATAGAAGCTTATGAAGTGCACTTGTTGTCTTTTGTCAGATTTACTCTGTGGAATGAAAATTGTAAACATAGATGTTTTCCTAATTAAAAACATCACTGTTGTGAAACAAATTTGAAGCATGTGGTGTTGAACAGATAACAGATTAAGATATTTTGTCTTTGTAGAAAGTCTCAGAACCTTTTACAGGCAAATGGGCATTGTGGATGGCCAGAGGTCAGGTGTGTATTGTACCATGTTCTGAAACATCACAGAACTATTGTTCTGTGCAATTTCAGTTTGGAAAGCATTAACTGTGATCCTGTCTTTTGATTTAGAATATTGTTAATTACAGTAACTAAGGGTTGTTCTATTCTAGTTGTATTGTTAAGATAAAAATATAGGCTTTACTACATTTACAAAGATACACTAAATTTCCCGTGGCTTACCACAACGAAACATATCCCTTGCTTATATCATACTACATAGTAGGTCACTCTGCTGTGGGTTTCTGTTTCATGCAGTGGCCCTGGAACCCAGTGTGCTTTCAGATTCATACCTACCACCCCTTCTTTTGTCTGTTTTTCCATTGCTGGAAGGAGATTGCATGAGGAGATACATGTGCTCTTAAGTTCCACAGTTAGGGCAGCACAATCCACATTAGCGAAGAGAGGGAAATAACCCAGATGCCCATCAAAAGAGGAATGGATAAGGAAACTGTGGTACATCTACTCCATGGAATACTACTCATTCATTAAAAAGAATGGAATGCTACCAATTACAACAAAATGGTTCCATTATGTTCGGTGAAATAAGCCAATCCCAAAAGGAAGAACTATCAAATGTTCTCTTGATGTAAGACCAACTTTCTGTAAAATACAAATCAAGTAGACATATAGGTAAACATATATACAACTATTCTGATAAATGAACTATAAAATGGAGGCTAACATACATGTGAAGAGAAGAAACCTTTCAGTACACATCTCTACACCCAAATTAATGGAAGACTCGCATTGAAACTATTAAATATACCTTACAACATGATACTAGATTTTTCATTGTAGTTTATACCTACTACACCATGATACACTTAAATACCAAAATGTTGGACTTGTGACTATTGCTGAATGACTATACTACTGTAATAATATGGGAAAAAATGGTAAGGTAGGGGGAGAAAGGGGATGGGGGAAGCAGAGTTGGAGGGGGGAATCCCTATACCTACAAACTGTAGCATAGAAAATAATAAAAAAAGAAAAAAAATTTTCCTGAATTAGAGTTGATAGTAATTTATCTAGTATTTTATATCTATATTTATGAATATAGTAGTTTTATAATCTTCCTATCAATACTTTGTGTTGGATATTAATACTAGGTTTTATTAAGGAAAGTTTTATTTCTATTTATATATTAAATTTTTCTTTTGAGATAACCTGAATCCCATACATTCACTACCCAGTGTTACCAGTGTGAGTATTTTGAAAAACTGTATGAAATAAAAACTCAAGGTAAAGAACATTTCCATCACAGCATCTCTCATAAGATTTTTTTTTTTTTGGTCACAACCACTTCTTTCCTACACTCATTTTTAACATTTAGCAGCAGCGAATCTGTTCTCCATTTACTTATTTTTTAAAAATTTATTCGGAAGTGAGAGTGGCAGAGAGAGGGAGATGCAGAGACACCAGAGCTCTTCTATCTGTCGACTCACTCCCAAAATGCTTGTAATAGCTAAGGCTGTGGCAGACCAAGCCAAGTGCTCAGAACTCTATCTGAATCTCCCACATTGATGGCAGAGGCCCAAGTTCTTGGGCCATCATCTATTGCTTCTCCAGGCATGTTACCAGGCATAATGCCTGCTCTATCCGTTCTTCATTCTTATAATTTGTCATTTCAGGAATTCGTACAGCAATATAAACATACACATATATATGTAAAAGTATATATATAAATCTGAATTTTTTCCAGTTTTGAGCTATTACAAACAAGTGAGGTTGCATGTACATGGAGGTTTTGCATAAACAAAAATTTTCACTTCTCTGTGGTAATGCAGGACTCAAATTCTGAGTTGTACGGTAGTCACATGCTTGGTTTTATAAAGGAGTTACACTTTTGATTTTTAATAGTATAAAGATAATTCACCTACCTGCAACAACAAATGCATGATACAATTTCTTTTCAATTTTGCCAGCAACTTGTTTTTAAAAAATTATTTTTTTTTTGGTAAATAAATAAATTTATTTGATAAATAGAAATTTGATTTATTTCTAATTGGCATGCAGGCAACACTCATGGTTATTCTAATTTTTGTATTACCTAATGGCTGATTATGTTGAACATCATTTTATATGATTCTTACTATCTAAATGCTGGTGTTTGGTGAATGTTTTATTTATTCATTTGTGTCTATGTTTTTGTTTTTTTTAAAACATTTATAACCTGATTTTTAAATTTTATTGTGCTTCAAACATTTCTCTGTTCATTTCAAATATATTTCAGTAAACATTTTCCTATTTTATATTTTGCTTTTAAATGAAAATTTTAAAAATTTGCATAAATAATAATATCAAACAAACCCAAAATATTTTAGCTTTATAAATAACTCTTTTTTTGAAAAAAATTATTTATTATTTATTTATCATATCTTTGATAATCTTTACATAGTTACTTAGGGCAAAAAGGTTCAAGGGCTATAGGAAAATGGGTAAGACTATTATTTCCATATTGTTTCCTTCATGTTTAAAGGGGGGTATTAAGGGAGAAGGCCTGCCCAATTTCCCACCCTCCCCAAGTCCCAGATATAGGGTATGCTCCTAGGTTCTTGCTCAAGTGGTTTTGATATTTCAACAGTTATAAATTGCTGCCAATCTTGCCACTCCAAGCATATGAGGTCTTTGAAGAATCTACTGGTTGATATAGTCTCCATAGAGTCTCCATTTGCCCTGTATTTTGCTGCCAACATATAGCTGAGGTAGTTGATTGACCTGTTCTGTCTTCTCTCTTTTCTTGGTTATGGTTCTGAGTCCAGCATTTTGACTGGGGAGCTCTCCAAAGAAACTTTGTCTGAGGTGTTCTCTGACCAGATTCATGTATGTGCTAGCAAGTACAGGACCTAGCACAGTCCATTGCCCTGATAGCTGGTGGTTGGAGTGGCTGGGTTGGTTCTGTTTTCAGCCCTGATTTCCACTGGAACCAATCAATGGGTGTTGCAGTCCAGCTTGGTTCTGCCCAGCACATACTTGGCCCTCGTGTAAACTGGTAGGAGCTTCAGCGTAGATGGAGCAACCCACAATAACCCCCACAAGGCCCGCCCACTACCCTGGTTTGCCAGTCTGTAGCAGCCTAGTCTGTCTGTCCCATATCCCACTTGGCTCTTGTACATGTCAGTTTGTATTAACGCTTTGTTCCCTCTAGTCAGCTCCACTATGCAGCCTACACAGATGTTGTTGGGTTTCTGTGTAGCCACCCCAGCAGCTGCCTTACTTTTTGTGCCCTTCCGTGGGAGTGGTAACCCAAAAGGGAGGAGCCCACTATTTCCCTCCTAGGCCTCTCCCACTCCCAGATTGTGCACTCTCCAGGTAGTTCTGTTTGACTTGACAAAATTAGACACCATTGTCATCTTCTGCCAGCTGGTGCTGTGGCTAAGCCCCAACAACCCTCACCCACTCTAATTTTGTTTGCACCAGTAGGAATAATCAGCCCAGCCTGGCTTTTCCCTGATGTAGTCCACATGAGGCCCACAGGTGTTGTAGCCCTGCCTAGTCTGGTCTGCCCCTATCCCAACTCACGCTCTCCAGTGGGAGTAGCTGTCCAGCAAGGGAACCACCCTATATTTCCCCTGCTGGCTCCGCCCCCTCCCTTCCTGGTTCTCATGCTTGCTGGTTGGGCACTGTGGTCACATCCGGTACAGGCAACCTCATCTTGGCATTCCGTATTGTGCACTAGTCTTTGTTGCGACCGAACCCAGCTTGACCCACACTGTTCTGGTGCTTGGATTTGCCAGTGGATGACGTGAACTGATTCAGCCTGGTCTTCCCCTGACCAGTGCCAAATGTATGCCAGTGGGTAACTTTCCATGGCCTGTTCTGGTCTGTTTCCTATCATGTTTCTTGCACTTACCTGCCAGGTCTGTGTCCTGCCAGAGAAGTTGCCCAGGCTCCTGCATCAGAACCCTTCTCAATGCCTGATTTTGCGTATACCAGTAGGTCCATGACACAGCCCTACTCAGTTCACCTCCTGTCTTAGCAGGAACAGTGGCTTTTACTGACTGGCCTTCAACCCAAACTGATCCTTGCTATTGGATGTTGCAGCCCAGCCATGGCTCGTCCAAAACCACATATGGCTCACACATGGCTCAGTAGGGGTTGAGACCTTGCCTAGTCTGTCCTACTTCTACCCTGGTCCTCCAGGAGGACACCAGCGGGTGTTGGAGTCTGACCCGGCTCAGTGCATCCAATCCCAGTCCAAATTTGTGCCAAGGGAGACTACAACCATTTTCTGATCAGAATGCATCCCCCATTCCAACCCACACGCCCCTTGGTGGGAACCTCAACCCAGCTAGGGTTGGTTGTCACCTTAGCTCCCCAACCCGGCCTATTCCCAGCCGTATATCACGCACGTGCCAGTGGTTGCTCTGACTCAGCTTGGCTCAGCTCCTCACCTTTCCCGAACTCTGCCTTAGACACTGTGGCTTAGTGATCCTGGCTCACTCAGACCAGTGGGTACAAGAGCCTATCTCGGCATAATCTGTGCTCCATCCTGGTCTGTAGTTTCACTTGTGGGCTAAGGTTTGCTCAGTCCTGCCCAGTCCACCCTGTTCCATTACCAGTTGACACATTAGCCAGCTGTTGGAGCTACTTTGCCCTGCTCGTCCGACCCCCAAGTCTGGACCACATGTTCATCAGTGGGAGCTATGACTTGACAGGGGAATTTCCCAAGTTCTTCCATTTAATCTACTCCCTGACCCAGTTCTCATACATGCCATTGAGTTTAGGCCAGGTTCCGGTGAAGTCTGGCCTTCCATTTGGCCTTGTATGAGCTGGTGAATGTTGTAGCCCGGCCCACCCCACACCCTATTCAGGATGAACATTTGGGTGCTGTTGCCTTGACCAGTCCAGACGGTTGTGGGTTCCTTTACCTGTGAGTGATGGCAGGTTCCTTGGCCACACCTAGCTTAGTCCATCACCACCCCAACTCTTGAGCTACGCTTAGTCCATCACCACCCCAACTTTTGAGCTAACCAGTGGGGCTAGAATTTCCACAGGGATTGGCCCACACATCCCCCACAGAATCTACACCCAGATATGGTTCTCAAGTGCTAGTTAATGTAATGGCCTTCTTAATGTGACCCTGCTCCTGATCCATCATCATGTCAGGTAACAGGATACGATTCTGATGGACGAGCCCCTAGCCATAGCTTTTGCATGGACTGGTATTTGGTGGTCAGCATTGTTCAGAGATTACAGGTTTTAAAAAGAAGAGTTACTGGCTTTAGGATTGATTCACGTCCTAGAAGCATAGTTTGTTCAACCTGGAGCTACCTAAGCAGCGAATCAAAGAACCAAAACCCCAGAGGTCTAGGCCGGGTGGCCAGTGTGCCATTTGGCGCCAGGCTCCGCCTGCTGGCCGCCTGGGGACAGCTCACCACGTGCACATGTTGGCTGTCATATGGGATCCAGGCATGAGACGCCCGGACCTGAGACCCAGCAGCAGCTGGGATGCTGCTGAAAGCTTAAACTCCCAGGCCCAAGGTTGTACCTCTCCCCAATCCCATTTTTTGCCCAATGAGGGTGGCGGGTGGGCCCTGGACCTGCCCAGTCATGGAGACCTCCCCCCTCAGTGTACTCACCCCGAAGGGAGCAGCCCCCAGAGCCAAGGCAGGCCCGGGGACAGCTCACCACATGCACGTGGTGGCTGTCGTCCGGGATCCAGGCATGAGATGACCCATTCTGAGACCCACCAGCAGCTGGGGGGCTAGCTTCATAAATAATTCTAAGAGAATGAAAGCAAGAACTGTCAGAGCTAATATAAGCATAAAAGCAATTATCCCTTGAATAAAATGTAGGAGATAATTAAAAAAAAAATTAAGAGCTGAAGGAAAAAAGAAAATTTGGAAATAGAACCCAGCACTTTTTTTTTTTTCACAATTTGTACAGTTCACACAAAAACATCATTAGATGAATACTTACCTAATGTTTACAAGTCAGAAGTAAAGGGAAGCCCTTAAAGTGTTAAGATTTTTCCTAGCCATCCCTCTTCTAATATTTTTGGAAACATTCGCTTATATACCAACCAAAACCATGATTCTAGTTAACTACAGTTGAAAGTTTATCCATTATATCACCAATAGTATAAAGCAGAAGCTGAATGTGGCTTTTTCCCTCATTTGGTGACCGCTATGGTTTTGGAGGATCACATCTGCATCTGTGCTGACTTCCCGTCAGCAACCTGCATAGATGCATGCCAAGATGGGATGTTGTCCTTCATGCCATAGAACAGTCTGATAGGGCATTTCATGGGAATGGGCTTTGCAACAAGCAGTGGTGATCCACTTCTTCAATGCAACTGTATTGAATGGGGTAAATTTCTTCATGATATTTTGATGACATGGTCCACTCACATTTAATTTCTACTTCCTTCTTCACCTCAACATGTAAAAGCTTTGTCACCTGGCCATCTGCAGTTGTAGCTACACTAATAAGTGCCATGACTTTTTCTGCCTGTGCAATTGCAGCATGAAGCATTAAGCCATCCACCAAGGTTTGATCCAATTACTCTCTGTGGTCCTACTGCTAACTCATCAACTATAGAAAGAGCATCTTTTCTTGGTTTCCCACTGTGTATTCTTCTAAGATGCCATCTGAACTTCTGACTCCTGAATAATCAAATCAAGGAGTCACCAAGGCACCTGCTGGGGTTTCTGTGCAGGTGATGTACTGAAGTCATGGTGGGGACGGAAGAACACAGCTGCCCAGCCCCAGCTGCAGTGAGGCACCCAGGCTACCATGGCAGCAAGGTCCATGCCTACCACCTTCCTAGCTTGTGCCTGTTTTCTAATTGTGTTGTTTAATTTTTCTTCTTACACAAGTTTTATGAGTTAAACATACACACATACATATATGCATATATGTATATATGGATAGGATAGATACTAATACAGAATGTGATTTACAAATATTGTCATCCACTGTGTAGGCTGTCTCCATTCTCAACAGACTTTCTGACAGAAAGAGAGAAAGAGAGAGAGAGAGAGAGAGAGAGAGAGAGAGAGAGGAGTTATTCATTAATTCACAGATGAAACTGGGTTGGGGAGGAAGCCAGAAGCCAGGAACCAAATCTGTGTCCTCCATGTAGGTGAGAAGAACTCAATTACTTGAGCTATCACTGTTGTTCCCCTACCCCCAGGGACTGTATTAGCAAAAAGCTGGGATCAAAAGTCTTAGGTGATGGGCCTGGCATGGTAGCCTGGTGACTAAAGTACTCGACTTGCACTTGCCAGGATTTCATATGGATGCTGGTTCTAATTCTAGCGGCCCGACTTCCAATCCAGCTCCCTGCTTGTGGCCTGGGATAGCATTAGAGGATGGCCCAAAGCTGTGGGACCCTGTACCCACCTGGGAGCCCTGAAAGAGACTCCTGGATCCTGACTTCAGATTGGTGCAGCTCTTGCCGTTGAGGCCACTTGGGAGTGAATAATCGGATGCAAGATCTTCCTCTCTCTCTCTCTTCCTGTCTATATATCTGACTTTCTGATTAAAAAAATAACAAATCTTTTTTTAAAAAAATTCTAGTTTGGTTGGTAACCCAGTTATTGTCATGTGAATAGTGGGCATATTAACTTGCCTACTGATTGCTCAGCTAAAGGCCCGATTCCAAAGTTTTAATTTTGATGTCATTCCATTGAATTTATTTTCCTTTTTTGAAGCACTTTTAAGGTTATGTCTCAGAAATCTTTGATGAGACTGATCTGGAAAAAAAAAAGTCTTTCATATTTTTCCCCCAATTCTAAGAATTTTTCAATTTATGCTTAAGTGTGTGGCCCACTTTTTAATGCAAGTAAGGAATGAGATTTAGGTCAGAGTATTTTTACTTTTTATTTTCTGTAGATTTCCAATTTTACTAGTACTGTTGGTTGAAAAACTCTGTCTTGACTGGCTTTTGCTCTATTATCAGAACTTATTTGTGTATATTTGTGTTGATTTCCTTCTGTTTTCTTAAATCTGTCCTGTTGTGTAAGTTTATTTTTTTATCTCAGTACCATATTGTCTTGATCAGTCTCATTGTATACAATGTCTTGATATCAGGTATTAACGTGCTTCCTATATTACTATTCCTTTTCAAATTAGCAGAGCTGTTCCAATTCCTTTGCTTTTCTATACTTTTAAAGCACTTTTATGGATGCAATACTATCTGTGGAATTTTGATAAAAATTCAGGAATTCCACAGTTGAATTGTGGGAAATGAATATCTTTGTGACGTCCAAAGTTTAAAGTAAGTGTATCTCCATTTCTTTAAATAATTGATTTTTTGTTAGCTTTGCATAGTTTTCAGTTATAGCTACACCATGTGGTCTATTTCAATTATATTGAAGTGTTTAATTTTGGCAGAGTAATATGTATTTTTAACATCAATGTGTTTGTATGTTTATCTTTTAATCTGTATGCTTTTAAATTTACTTTACTTTCTTGCTTTATTACACTGGATAGAATGTTCTTCCTAATGTTGAAGAAGAGTAATGAGAGCAGACATCTATATATTGTTCTTTTTCTTGGGGTAAAAGCACAATCTTTTGCCAATAAGCTAGCAATGAGAATTTCTTGTAGATGCTTTTTTTAATAATTAATTTGTGAATATTTTCTCTATTCATATTCTAAGAGTTTAAATCATGAATCGGTTTTTAATCTTAGTGAATATTCTTTCTCCCTGGCATCAATAGTTATAATCCTGTGATTTTTCCTCTTTAGCTTGTTAGTATGATATCTTAATCCATTTCTATACTACTAACTATAACATGGTATCTGAGACAGGGTCATTGATAGAGAACACAAATTTATTTTTCATAGTCTGGATCTGTGAGGTCCAAGAAGACAATGCCAGCATAAATGGTGTCTGATGAGACCCCAAACTCCATCTCTAAGCTACTTTGAGCAGTGCATAGTCTGGAGAGAAGCAACACTATTCCTCTCATAGCAGAAGAGAGTAAGAGTGTGCACCCACTCCCACAACCCCACTGTTTTGGTGGTATTAAGCCATTCATGAGGACAGAGGCTTCATGACATAATACTTCACAATAGACCCCATTTATCAATCATGTTGTGCAAAGGGACATTGTGACCCTAGAAGGTCAGTGAGCACAGGATTACAATTGATAGGATAATATTTGTATGAAAACAACTGAGTGGGTACCATTCCTATAGCTAAATGGATGTCATTTGTATCAGAACAGTTGAGTGGACAACATGTGAATGAGAACACTTGGTGGAATATACAAAACAAAAGAGTACCAAACAAAAGTATACAAAGAGTTGGGGGGGTTTTGTTGATAAGTTCAATACCTCCTCCCTTATCCTATATAACCTACATGTATAAATATATCCTATATGTATAAAGTCTGATGCCACTAATAAGCTTCAGCTTTCGAAAATCAGTCAAGTCCACATGTGTTAGTATTGGCTCTGCACTAAGTCCATCACTGCAGGACAGTAACAATATTGCACTATTTGACATAAATTTTAAAGGGGTATATTCTTTTTCTTAGTTCATTGCCAATCTCTGTCTTACAACTGAAATATTTATACCATTTTCAGTTAATGCAATTATATAAATTTTATAATTTCCTATAAATTTATATATTTATAGAAAATTATATATTTGCATATATAAATTATATGTTATGTAATATAATAAAATAATATAATATGATATTAATAAAATGCAAATATATGTAAATTAATAAAAATATATTTATATGAATTTATATATTTATAATTTCATATAAATTTATATGATTTATATAATGCAATTATATAAATCTGTGTTTTATATTTGAATGTTTAAACATTCAAACCACAACATATGGTAAATTACACTGATAACTTTTCAAATATTGTACTGATCTTCATCACAGGAATAAACCTCATTTGGTTGTAGATACATTTCTTTCTTTACATTGTTCAATTACACATGCTTATGCTGTCTTTAAACATCTTGATTCTAGAGCTACTGGTATGTATTTGTTCTTTTCTGGATTGATTTAAATACTAGGTTTATATGAACTAATAAAATGAAATGAGAAATATTCCCTCCTCTTGAGTTTTAATGTTTTCCACTAGGGATTGTGCTGAATTTCTATTGTATTTTAGGCATTTCATAAAATTTTTTAGAAAAAGTCTGGCTTCTAGATTTCTTTTGGGGAATTTTAATGTTAAATTAAACTGATAGATAAAGGCCGAACAAATTTTGTGTTTTATATTAGGGTTAACTTGTGGCAACTTTTTTTAAAAAATGAATTTACCCATTTTATCTAAATTGTCAGATTTTATGTGTAGAGAGACTTGTGGTATAGCATTTCTAACTCTTTGATGTTTGTAAGATCTTTAGTGATATCCCCAGTTTCGTTTCTGTTATTGTTAATTTGTGACTTCTCTGTTTAATCTTCATCAGTCTTACTGATGGTTTGCCAATGCAATTGATCTTTTCAAATGTTCAACTCTGAATCATTGATATGTCTTTGATGCTTGACTTCCAAATTCATTGACTTCTGCTCTTATATTTACTGTAACCTCCCTTCTTTATATATTTTACTTGGTCTTCCATATGGGATGCCAATTCAAGCAGGCGGAGGATTAGACCAGTGAGTCACTGTGCTAGCTCCTAGGATTTCTTAGGGATTAATTTTGACATACAGAACATTCTTAAATCCATTCTGAAGAGACTCTCTCAGCAGACATTCTATCTTTCTCCAGGAGCTGTAATGAACAATGTATTTGAAAAACATCAGTTAAACTTCCTCAGGTGATTTTGAACCTGTTATATGTCAGGTGTATCTGAACATTACATTTTTCCTGACTCATCCCATTTCTCAACCCCCGTCTACAATAATGCAATCATGTTATATTGGTGCACTAAATCTTGTTTAATTTGAAAGAATTATTGGTATGTAAAATTGTGCTTTTAACCCTTGACGTATGTATCCTATATGATAAGCTTGGTTTGGGAGGAACACAGCATACCGGTAAAGAATATGATGTATAGAGTGAGAGGCCTGGGTTTGGATTTCATTCTCTCCCTCATTTATTAACTTTTATATATGTCTGTTATTATTATTTCAAGTTAATCATCACTACAACTAGTCTGTTCTTTAAAGTTGGTGTAACTATCTCCTTTAGAAAAAGAATAACTTCTCATTGGATCTCTCAGGAATATAATTTTAAACTTTGTAAGGCAAAGGAAGAGTAATTATTTCATTACTTTGAAAATATTGCTAGGCAGGCCTTCAGTCTGGTGGTTAGGTCAGAGTGCCTGGGTTCAGTTCTGAGCTCTAACTCGTGATTTCAGCTTCCTGGCAATGTGTACCAGTTGAGGCTCCAGTGATCCAGGCCCTGCCACCACTGACGGTCAGCTGCATTGAGCTCTTAGTGCTCGGCTTTAGCCAGGCCCTCCCCTCGACTGTGGCAGACATTTGGAAAGTGAACCAGCAGAAAGGAACTCTGTCTTGGATATTGATATACAAATACATAAAAATTTTGCTAACATTTTAAGCTTATTTGCTCAGTGTTCTTTGTAAATGTTTTAGTTTGTAGAAACGTGTCCTGAGTGATCATCATCCAAGAGGATGAATAACTTCTTATGAAGGTTTCACCATGGTTACTCTTAAAAATTAATCTTCCTCTTTAATTACATTCCCAGAGAGATTTGAATTTTTGTTTGTTGGCTTTATTTTTTAGCAAATGGCTTCTTAAGCTACTGCTATGTACTCCCTTCCACCTGTGCTCATGGATTCAGCAAAAATACCAAGAAGTGGAATTTATTGCTCTGATTTCAAACTGAGTCTGGTGCCTGTTTTCATTGTAATTCAAGGCACAGTTTAATCCCTTTGCTTAGAAGCTATTAGAGTGAAAATGTCTGTGTTGTAGATTTACTTTTTCACAATGATACATGGGAAGATTATTCTGCAAGAATCAGAAAATATGATACATGCTGGAAGAAATTCAGTGTTGCGACCAGTTGAAATACAGAACAACCAATCTCATGTGCTAACAAAGTGGGCATTCCTTGCCAGAGCTTTGTTCTGTGCAAGGGATACTTGTCTGGTGCACCGAAAAGTTGTCTCTGGGACCGTCACACTTGGAATTCCAGCAGATTACCCTATCATCAAGTCATCAGTATGCTGCTATTTGAATAAACACAGCTGTTGTTTTCCAAGAAATATGGCTAGGAGCAGTAAGGAAAAAAAGGGTGATTAGTGCAATTGAAATGGAGGGGGACTCAGGATGGCATATATTTGTATATGTGTGTATATACATACTTGCATGTATATACTTATGAGAATTTTAGTTTTCACATTTTTTTGAGCTGTGACTTAGTGGTGAGAGAGTAATGATATATTGCATTTTATTATTTGCATAGTATTCACTGTGGATGCTTTTCATAATTATACAGATACATATTTAATTTATATTAACTTGTGCTATGTTTTAGCCAAATAACCATAGATTATTTTGTGGCAGTGAATTTTTTTTTTCTATTTTTGATGATTTTTACACAGGTGGTTAGGGTGTAAAGGGTCAAGGGCTAGAGGAAAGTGACTAAGACCATTGTTTCCACATCCTCTTTTTTTCCTTACTGTATCTGGGGGAAGACAAGAGACAAAGGGAGAAGCCACACCGAGCCTCCCAACCATCCCAGGGTCCCCGATGAGGGGCATGCTCTGAGGGTCCTGCTCAAGTGGTTTTGATAGTTCAACAGTTCTGTATTGCCACTGATCTTGCCACTCCAAGCATGATGAAATCTCTCCAGAATCCACTGGCTGATATAGTCCACCTTAGAGTGTCTGGTTTGCCCAGATTTTCACTTCCAGCACATGGCTGGGGTAGTTGATTGATTTGTTCTGTCCTCTGTCCTCTGTTATGGTACCAGGTGTCCTCTGCAGGTTCTAATGTACTGCTGTATCCTCCATGTGCACCTGGATATGCTGTCTACTGCTCTGTCTGAGCTACTGAGGAGGCCCAGCTCTGACACATGTACTCCATGATCAGATTATGGAATCTGCAATTCTCTCCATGGTTGGAGTTCTAACTCCAGCAGTTCAGTTGGGGGATCCCCAAAGAAGCCTAATCAGGTAATTCCTGACCTGTGTGCTTGCCACTACAGAGTTCAGCGTAGTTTATCGCCCAAATTATCCTACACGCACACTGGTTGTTGCAATTGCTGGATCAGTTCTGACTCCAGCCCGGTCTTCTACACAAGCCAATGGGTGTTGCACGCCTTCCCAGTCCTGCCCACCACACACTTAGCCAAATAAACTACTGGCATCTGTAGCCTAGTTGGAGTGATCCACAATAACCCTACCAGGCCTGCCCCTTGTCCTGGTTCCCATGCTTGCCAATATGTACAGCAGACTATTCCAATCTGTCCCACATCCCATTCAGCTCTCATACATGTCAGTGGACATTGCAGCCTAATTCAACCCAACCAGCCCCATTAGCCAGTTCTCACTGGTGCCAGTGGGTGCCACACTCTGTCTAGCCATGCCTGCCCCTAGTCCTAATTGTCATGCTCACCAGTGGGAGTGGCAACCCAAGAGGAAAGTGCTCCCTATTTCTTTGATGGTTCCACTCCCAGATCCTGCACTCTCCAGGTAGTTGTGCAGTTTAGCTTAACAGAATTAGCCCATAGTGCCAGCATCTGCCAGCTGATGCTGAGGCAAAGCCCAAGCAAGCCACGCCCACTACAGGCCAGCCAAGCCTGGACCACACCCAGATACAGCTTATGCATGGCTCAGCAGGGACAGAGATCTAGCCTGGCTCATCCTACACCCATCCTGGTTCTCATAATTCAGTGGGTCCTGGAGTTTAGTTCAGTCTGGGGGCAATGAGTTCTAAAGATCCATATTAGAAGAGATAAACAGGAATATTGAAAATGGGATTGATGATTTTCTTTTGTTTTCTTGACTCAAACATCTGCACAATGAAGATGTCGTATCTTAGAACTAGAAAAGAGGCTTGCTTTAGGGTATGGGTAAAAGAGATCCTTCAGTACGGTGTAATAAAGAGTGATGGATCCAAAAGATTGGATCATAAGCCAGTGGTGTGGTCACCGACAAGGAATTCCCTCCCCTGGATCTCAACTTCTCTAAATTAAATGACTGAAGTTAGGTGATGTGATCTTCAAGGTTCCTTCCTATTCTAGGAAGCTTTTAAATTTAGGCCAGTCACATTCAGGCCTGACAGTCACTGCTGAGAAAATCATTTGTCATTGAGACCCATTAGAGTTGATGGCCATCATCTTTATAAATAACAAACATGTGCATTTTATGCTTTTAGTATAAATAAAGACAAACAATGGAACAATTAACCACAATGTCCTCAAGTGTTTTGGGTCCCTAAAACAGTTTGTATTGAACTTGTGCAGCTTTAAATTGTTAGTCTGTGATTAAAACCTCTGGTTCACGGGTATCAGTTGACAGGCAGCAGGTAGAGTGAGGAGCTGCTTAGAGAAGGTTGTCACATCTTTTATTTCTGGGCTAAAGGCTTCCAGGAAAGATAAATGAAGATAGTGAAGCAATGCCTTTTGTTTGGAGGAGCACTGCGATGTTGCCTTTCAAAATCACCTCACCAAAAAGTGCATAAAATATGCCAGCACCCACTTGTGCGGTAGGCCTCGCTACTGTAGGGTTGTGTTCAGTGACTCTCATGGCCAAGTGATACAGCATCTACTTTTCCTTTTCTGAAGGAGGAAAGGAAGGACATTGATTTCTGATATACGTTACTTCTACATATAGTGCAATGAAATCAAAGAGTTTGACAGATCAAGGCTGTGGGCAGGTTTTTTCCTGGTGTTTCTTAGTAGGTGTAAAGAAATATCACTGGACCCCATTCAGAAATCAATAACAGGCTTAGCATGTGAATGGTGCAGCAGTCTGAGCAGTGTTGGGGCCCTTGCCCAACAAGGAGGTGGAGGGCATTTTTTCCTCAGAGCAGCCGCCAGCTATGCAATGTCTGCAGTCTGACTGTGCGACCTTGGGTCCAGCCACAAGATCCTGTCACCTCAACCCAACCCCTTCTCATTAACAGTAGCAACACACAGTGGTTTAGTGCTGTATACTTTCAGAGCTCCTTTGCATGTATTATCTCATCCTCTGATTCATTTTTAGGATTGTATTCGCCTTACCTCATGCCCTATCGTGTCATCATTTCTTCAGAGACATGATGGCTGATAAGTCTGGTTTCTCTCCTCATTCTTCGGCAACAGACACAGAGGGTGAAAGTGAGGTGTTTGTTGTTAGTTTAACTAAATAATAAAGTTATACTGAAATAGAAATCTCCAATAATAAGTTCTGAGGGATGACATTAAGAAGGGATTATAGAATGTTGGCTTTTTTCATTCTGACCCTGTACTTAGTCCAACCTTTTCTCACTTCTTAGTCTCATCTGACCCTTTAACTCCTTAAAGTAGTTGTATTGCTCATGACCCCTAATGTATAGGTGATGACAACAAGGATTGGACAAGTTAAACAATTGATAGAATGTATATTACCAAAAGTAAAGTCTTGTTCTTTCTTTGACTCTTTTTTTTCTTTAAGATTTATTTATTTTATTTAAAAGGCAGGTTAAATTTATGGAGAGAAGGAAAGACAGGAAGATCTTCCATCTGCTGGTCCACTACCCCAAATGGCTGCAATGACTAGAGCTGAGCTGCTCTGAAACTAAGAGCCAAGGGTTTCTTTCAGGTCTCTTACATGGGTACAGGGTCCCAAAGCCTTGGTCTATTATCTGCTGTCCCACCAGGCCAAAGCAGGGAGCTGAATGGAAAGTAAAGCAGCTGAGGTGTGAACTGGCACTATTATGGAATCCCATGGCTTTCAAGGTGAGGATTTAGCCATGGAGCCATCATGGCAGGCCTCCTTTTTGCCTCTTAGACCCATGTTCTTTTTGCTGTGTCCGTCCCTGGACTTCATAGGCACAAAAGACCCTCTCAGTTTATTTTTCTTGTGTTTGTCATTTTCTCGCCAAAAATTAACATGAGAGGTGCAAAAATTGATTTTAAGTCATATTTTTTCTCATCCTATGCATTGTGGTTTATGGAACTGGGAAAAAATCTGAGAGGTAGTGGCTAGCAAGGAAATATAGAGATGCTAAAGTTTCAGTTTGTGGGTCATTTCCCAATTTCTTTCATAGACTTAGGTTCAGGGTACTGTTTGAGTACTATACTCACAGGAGTACTAGATAGTAATGCAAAGATTGTTTGGCTTAATTCTCATTGCTTTATTAAAGTTAACATCTTGGTGTTCAATGTTATGAAACTGCTTTGTTGAAATTTGTCCCATCAAAAGCCATGGCCCATTGTCCATTTGAGTGTTGGCCCCATGCATTCCTAAAAGGTTATTGAATGATGAAAACAAAAAGCCAGAGTACAAAGATAACCTTTTTGGTGTTTTCCACCCTGAGTGGCATGGATACCCCGGGGAAGTCATCTGAAAGTGCAGGGAAGTGGCATACATGGTGAAGGTCCACCTTTGTTTCTTCTTTCATGTTTGGAAAGTACCAGTGTGCCAGCTGAGGCATGACAATAGGAGTTTGGAAGCTAGGAAAATGGACAGGCTATAGCTGTGCTAAGTCATCTGTGATTTACATCTTGCTCAAAAGGCTGGAGTTAGCAGAATTGGGTCTCCACAGAATATCAGGATTGCAGTAACAGGTTAAGGTCTTACAGACATTTGCACACCTGTCTAAGGGTAGAGCGCTCCCACCTCCCAGGGACACTCTCGCAGAGCTTGTTGATGCACAATGCTGGCTCCTGCATCGGCACGGGTGAGTGCATCTGTGAGTCTGGCTAAAAGGTCTAGGTACGCAATAGATGAGTTGATGTCAGTAATGCCATTATTGGTATATGAGTCATATATTAGCAGTATTTATTGTCCCAACTCCAAAATAATACCTTCTTTATCTCTCATATATTTTCCAGTTTTCTCATCTTGATTCCTTTTTTCTCTTCAACTGTTATAAATCAATAACATGTGAACTACGCTATTGAAATGCAGGATTTTTAAAAAAATGCATGGAGCCTTTTGTAATGAAATGGTTCTTCTTCTAATGCAAATGAATAATTGCTTCCTAATTGTTCCGTAAGATTTTATCTTATTGTGTATTTTTTAAAGCAGACAGCACCTGCAATGGGATCATCTTACCTAACATTTTAAATATCTATCAGCAGCCAGCCAGTATGATAATTTCAACTAAGTTTAAGAAGTCAATAATAGAAACAGAGTAAAGTACATGGGGAATATGTATCACACAAAACAATTGTGAAACAGAATTTTGTGGCTTCCTTTAGATTTCAGTAGCTTTTTAAAGAGATAGCTCTACAGCTTGATTTATCATTTGTTCACAAAGTTTCACTTCCAGTTTGTTTTTACTAAGATGCCTCCATTTCACTGTGTTCTTATGTGATGTTCTGATTAGGAGTGGAGAGCACCCAAACCAGAAAGGTGAACATTTGAAGCGTGGAGGATATAATGAAGCTGCACTAATATGAAGCAATTGTTCTGCATTAAACTTCAGAGAGTTGAATTATGCAATTTATATGTAAGAGTAAGATGGGCTCCATAATAAGCATGTTTCTCTGTCTCTGCAAACCTGGCAGAAAAAACTTATAAATGCACCTCAACAATTTCCTGAAAGAGCATTATTACTGGTCCACAGCTTTGGAGCACTCTGTTCCCTCTTGAATGTACCTGATTATTAATTCCCAGGCAGTTAAAAAGAGGCCTTGAATTGGAACGGATCACATAATGCGCTTTGCGGAGTGCTGCTCTCAGGGGCCCCTGCCTCCCACACTTTGGCAAAGACTTGCTTAATTTGATATGCTTATGTATTATACTCTTCTTTTTTAATGGGAGTGGCTAGGGCTGGGAATGGGGTAAGGGTGGGAGAGGACTGTGGGTAATAGTCCCAGTTGCAAAACCTGCTGGAGGAGTGCTAAGGGGAAGTTGGGCTTGGTAGAAGGCAAAATATTGCAGAATGGGGTAAGGCCCAATATTTGCTCCGAAAATAAATCTCTATGGGAGATACTTCTGCTTCATGAACAGTTTAACTGAATATTCATATACAGCTTGGCCTTGAAAATTTGAGCACAGCCTGGGGCTTTGCAGAGCTAAATCTGTGACAGGTATCTTTTCTCTACCAATACTGCTTTTTCATACTTCAGCAGCCCATGGGTAATTTGTAAGCTTTTTTGAAAACAGGAGGCATCAGGATAGGAGCAATTGGTTCATTCCAGGTACAAATTTAATGGTTCATTTGTTTTTATCTCTAGTAAGTTTCTTGTGTGGCCTGAGTGTCAACTCCATTCTCTTTCAATGATAATATGTGAGGGACATCTTGGCAGCATGCATTATCTGTGTATTTTTTTAAAAAGATTTATTTATTTTTGGAAAATCAGATATACAGAGAGGAAGAGAGACAGAGAGGAAGAAGAAGATCTTCCATCTGCTGATTCACTTGCCAAGTGGCCACAATGGCTGGAGTTGAGCCAGTCTGAAGCCAAGAGCCAGGAGCTCTTCCAGGTCTCCCATGTGGGTACAGGGTCCCAATGCTCTGGGTCATCCTCGACTGCTTTCCCAGGCCACGAGCAGGGAGCTGGATGGGAAGCAGGGCTGTCCGGATTAGAACCGGTGCCCATATGGGACCCCGGGCACGTTCAAGGCGAAGACTATAGCCACTACCCTATTGTGCTGGGCCCCTGTTTGTATATTTTTAAGATTTGGGGCCAGCAGCAAGGTTTACCACAGTGGGTGGAACTTTTGAGTGACTTTAAAAAGTCCGAAAATGAATAGACAAATGAAGAAGAGGTAGAGAAGACGTTAGAAACTGAGCACAGAGGAAGGAGTAAAGAGTGCGGGTGATGGATGCCTCTAGTAGCCTTGGAGTGCTAGACTGGAGCCAGCACCAACAGGCTCCTCACACCCAAACGCACTCTTCCTTTGAACTACGTTCAGTGATTCCAGGTTGATGAGGTTGACACTAGCATGGCAGGAGTATTTGCACCATGGAAATTGGCAAATGGTATAAGCCAGAGATTTCTAGTATTTTCCTCCAGAAAGCTGTTAACTAGGTATTTACTAGCATGCTATCACCTTAGATGTTTCTTTGTCACACAAGAGGTCCACATCATCAAACAGGCAACAGTATGAGACAGTTTGGTAGAGGCTGGTTTTGTTGGGAAAGCGTCAACTAAGTGGCTAGAGGTGACATTTCCATAATCGCCTAAAACCAGCAACAATTCAATATCTCAAAGACAGGGGGTAGGATTCGTTAAGAAAGAGATATTCCAGGCGTTTTTCAAAACAATGAAAATCTTAATTAATCCTCATTAACAAATGAGTGAACTGTGATTGAGAGGGATAAATTTGGTCAGAATCAGTCATATTTTATCCTACCTCTGACCCTAATTTCTAATATCCACACTGCAATTCCGCTGCAGTCTAAGCTCAGCCCTTAGTCCTTAGATCTCCATCCCCTCCTTAGGTGCTTCACAGGGTCTCTGAGTTCAATTAGCTCATCCTTTCACAATTTTAGGGTTGTCATCCATTGCATCAACTACAACAGAAGCTTTGGAATTAAAATAAAATTACTTCTTTTTTGTGAGGAAAAGAGAGAGAGAAGACATAAATTTCATAGCTGCTGGTTCACTACCCAAATGTTTGCAAAGACCAGGACTGGGTGGGATCAAAGCCAGCTTTGGGAACCCTGCTCAAGTTTCTCATAACTGTTTCAGAGACATCATGACTGCCTCCCGGGGTCTACATTAGCAAGCAACTGGAGTGAGGAGCTGGAGCCAGGTGTTGAACACAAGATTTCCTATACTTCTGTATAGTGTCTTAGCCACTAGGCTAAATGCAGGTGCCTAATCTTTTACCGAGTGTAGGGTACCTTATAGTGTATTACATAGGGCAAAATGAGTTTATTCTCCTCCATGTTTATTATAATTTTTCTACTGTATATTAGTTCATTCAGTGAACATTTGTTGAAGCCCTGTTGGTATGTTATAGACAGTGAGAATATAGCAGTAAATACTGGAAGAAAATCACGTGCCTTCTAAATTTGAAAGCTACAGATGACAAAAGGTTATGACATTGGTCTAAGGATCACAGTTGGGGCTTTGGGCTGATATAGTTCCCAGATATCATGGAGACTCTTTATGATTTGACTGTTTCTCTTTGGGAAAAGCAGAAGTCTTAGCTTGACAACTTACTCTTCTCTTCCTATATTCTTTCACCCATTGTCCCTGGCTGTTGCCAAGGACCTTACCAGGGAAACATGGCCAATGGACATTAGTGACCTTTATACTCTCCTTTCACAGATCCTGGCAACTTCTCTGCCCTGCTTCCAAGCTGAAGTCATAGTAAATACAGTTGCTTTACATGGTGTTTTAGCAAGCTAGAACAATTTAGTTTCATCTGCTTACTGAAGTGGAGTTATTTGTATTTAGTCAATAACTTTGATATATTGATTTAGTAAAATGCATATGTTTTGAAAATAAATTTATATTTTGGTCATGTGGCCTTACATATTATTTTGCCTTTACATTTATTTATCTTTAATTTTGCATGTATCAATGATAGATACATTTTGGCTTTACTGTGGTATTAAATATCTTGCCAGGTGGGGAATTATGAATTATCCAGAATTGTATGATGTTTTCTATAGAGAGATTAGAGTCAGAAATGGGTGGGTAGGACAGTTCTTATCTGCAAAAGGACAGTTTGTCAGAGTGTCACAAATTATAATCCCTTGGCTAGCAGCATCAGTACTGCCTTGGAATTAAAATGTGCGTTTTCAAGTCCCACATGAGGCTCCCATCAGGCTCTGGAAATGGAGTCCATTCTCCAGGTGTCTTGAGCATATAATCTGTGGTGTAAGTCATTGTCCAGAAGTGAAGGAGTTATGTAACTAAGCCACTCTGGGCATATCAACACTTGTTTGAGTCCTAGGGCATTTTCTTTTCCTTACTGTGTTCTTAAAAGCTACAAGTGCTTTAGTATTTTCACTTCTTTTTCCAAGAACCATTAGACAGATTTGTAGAAAAATTTATTGCATACTTTGATTTCCTCAAGGGGTCATTTATTCTTTAAGATAATACTCATTCTGTAGGCAGCAGACAGAAGACTTGAAGGCATGCACAACTGAAGGAAATGCGAAGGGGACAACCTACCAGAACAAAGATGTGCGTCACCTCAGTCCAGAGGTGGCGGTGGAGGAAGTGTAGTGTGCGCTGATTTTTTCACTGAAACCTTCAGGAAATGAATGTGTATATTCATGTTTTTCCCTTTACAGCTCAAGAAACTTGGCATAACAGTTTTCTTTTGTGGAGGATTTTGTATTTAAGGAGATGAAATATTAGCCCTGAGAATAGAAATATAAGTTCAAAGTTCATAGGTGTAAAGTTATTGTCGTCCCTGGTTAGCTGACTTCCATTTTGCTACCTGCCTCTCTGGTGTAAGGAGTTAAGGTTTATACCTATTTTAAAATCCTTTTGGGGTTCCATGAGCTATTATACACAGGGAAAGCCTTCATTCATTTATTTATGCATCAAAAGATTCTTATTCATATTCACCATATTAGGGAATTGCCCAAGATACTGTAAAGATACAAGATAATGGGTACCATGAACTCTATTCTCAGGACATTGCAAGTCTACTAGGAAAGAGAGGCCATTTCACAAGTAATCATTAAAAAAAAAAAAGGTCAATATGCTATGAAATAGATTTAAATAAAGGTCAATGAGAGGTCAGAGGAAGAAAAATATTATTTCCAGCTTTGGTCAGATTTGGTCCACAATCAAATAAAATTCTTATTAATTAGGTTTTTATTCTTATACTATCCTTGGCAAACTAAATTGCTGCAAAAATAAACTGGTCTCAAGGGAGATCTTATACACAGCCCCTCACTATCATAGCCATGTCTAGAATTCAGTTCTGAAAAGAATGACAAAGAAGGTGAACAGGCAAGTAAGTGATTTGAAATAATTGATTTGTAAAAACATGAGGTGCATGGTATGAAGACCTGGGGATACAAAGCTGGGGTCAATCTCTATTAATTGCTAACACCTAGAGGTAATTAGTAATAATTACTCAAAGGAGTGAGGGCAGCTGCCAGACAGACTTAAAGTTAGAATTTCCAGGAACCCCTACCAAACTGGGAACTGGCAATAGGAAATAAATGAATTTCTTCCAGAAATGTCTGGAGTTCTAAAGTTGCACTCTAAAGAACGCTGCAGGCAAGCCCATACATTCATATGTATATAAACATATTCTATTTTAAATACATTAAAGCTTGTAGGCCCTGCTATCCATGTGAAGTTTATTTCCCCAATCCTTGAGTTTAAATGACTCATATGACTTGTTTAACCAATAGGATACAGGGAAATTGAGGCTGGAAAATTCCTGCTACTACCAAACCTTCCAGACCTTGTAGTTCCCACCTTGACCTTTCAGGGATCTCCCTGAAATCACCTTGGAGATGGCCAGTTCTCTGTGATGGAGATTGAGCAGCTTTGAGACATTCCCAGAACTCCAGCTAATAGTACCAACTCCAGACATACGAAAGAGTGAGTCTGAGTTTCTCCAGCTAAGGATATGCTCTGAGTATTGAGCCATCAAGATAGGTTATAATAGGTCATTCAGCATCTTTGGGACAAAATTATTCTTCATGAACATGATCTTACTAAGTTATTTTAAAATGATTTAAAATTAATAGCAAATAAACTAATGACTAAATGTTAATTTCAAAGATATTGAAATCAGGTAAAATGTTTCATGCATGTACTAAAAATTTTATTTACTCAACAAAAGTGTTATATTTTATCATTTTCATTTTACCTCAGCCTTAAAATATTTACATGAGCAAATAAGACCATCAAATGCTTGCTAAGAAGATGAAAGCTAGGTTCCCTGTATTCTGCCAAGTAATCATTCTTGAATTATTTTTTCATGATTTACTTATTTTAAAATTTTTAGTTAACTAGCAATGCTTGTATATTTTGGGAGGGGCAGTACAATATTCCAACCTACGTATGCGGTTTAAGCTAGTCAAATGAGACCACGAGGCTTTCCATTACTTTATCATGTCTTTGTAGCTTGCCAGAACCTCTTTTATAGTTCCTTAAACTCACTTTATACATGTTTGTGAATTATATTCAACCCATTTCGCTGTAGAAAACTAGAACACATTAAATCTGTCTCACTGCATTTTCATAGTCTTATTCAATTTATGCCCATTTTCTCTGCCCACCCTTTGCAGCTTCTGGTGACCACCAAAGATAAGACGGATTGTTACAAACTTGTATTCGTGAGAAAGAACAGAAGGCGTTTTTCCTTTTCTGTCTAATGTACTTCATTTAACATAGTCATCTCCAGCTCCATTTTGCTGCAGTGTCAGGATTTGAATCTTTTTCATGATGGAATAATATTTCATTGCATATATGTGCCACGGTTAAGAATGCTTATTTTTATTTGAAAGTCTCTTACTGAGATACACACACACACACACACACACACACACACACACACACTCTTCCATTTGCTAGTTCACTCTCCAAATGTGTTTTATTTTATTTTTATTTTGAGAAAACTCCATAATTTTGTTTATAAAGACCATGCATTATACTAATGTATGGTATCCTATATACTAATATCTATGTATACTAATACTAATGTATAATATCCTGTCAAAAGCATGTAACTTCCTTTTTCTCCATATCATTTCCAGAATTAATTTATTCAATTTTGATCCTTTTGGTAATAGTCATGCTAGCTGGAGTAAGAGGATACTTCATTGTGGTATTAATTTGCACTTACTTGAAGGTTAGTGTGATATTAAGTGCATTTACATGTGTTTGCCATTTGTATTTTTCAACGTGTATTTTTTTTCTCTCATGTGAAAGAGAGAGTGTGTGTAAGAGAGATCTTTTATTGACTTACCCTCCAAATGTCTGTAAGAGCTGGGGCTGGGTCCAAACCTGGAACTCCATCCGGTCTCTCATGTGTGTGACAAGGATCCAAATACTTGAGTCTTCACCTGCTACTTTATCATCATGAAACTAAACCCCAAACAGGGAAAAGGACTGTATCCCAGCATCAGGCAGGGGAGGTGGGTGACACACACATCATCTTAACACTGTACCATAGCATATACCTTTCATTTATTATTTTAAGCCAGATATCTGAGATTTCTTTTAAAATTATTTTTCAGAGAGATTCACTTATGAGATTATTTTTAAGAAAGACTTAAGTTTTTTTTTAAGAGAATTACTTAAGAGATTATTTTAAAGAAAGAATTGCAGAAGGAGTAGAGACACAAGGATCTATCTATCTATCCAGCTACTTACCTACCTATGTGCTGGTTCTCTCCCCAGACGACCACAGCAGCCAATACTGAGGCAGGCTGAAGCCAGGAGGCAGGAGCTTCTTCAGGGTCTCCCAGATGGATGGCCAAATACTTGGACCATCTTCCTCTGCTCTTCCCAGGCCATTAGTATGGAGTTGGATCAGAACTACAGTCAGGCTAGGAACCTGTAGATGCTGACATCACAGATGGTGGCTTTATCTACTAAGCCACAAGGCTAGTCTTTGTGTTTTGTTTTGTTTTGTTTTGTTTTTCCTTAAATATTATTTATTTGAGAGGGGATAGAGGGTAGGAAGTTCTAGCCTCCTGGAAGAGCTAGTTCTAGCTACCCTGGAAGAGGGTAGGAAGAACTAGCCTCCTGACCAGTCCTGGCTAATGGAGGCATTTGGGGGAGTGTACCAGCAAATGAACAATATCTCTCATCACTCAGCCTTTCAAGTAAAATAAATAAAACAAATAAACAAATAATGAATACACGAGTACTGTTTTCAAGCCTTATAAATGAATGTGTTAGAGGGTTTAGATTGCTTAGGCTCCATTACCCTTTTGTTCTTTCCTAATTCTCTCTTTTGGAAAATAACATTTCTATCCTGTACCTGTCCCACCTTGTTAGATACCACAAACTCTCAGCTCTAGGGATATTAGCTTTAAGATGAACAGTGCCACGGTCTCACCCATAACTAATACTGATGCTATTTAGGTGACGCTTTGGACCTTGACTTTAAAATGGAGGCTGGGACAGGTTAGGCTTTATCCTAACCTTCTATCCTTGTGGTGTTGCTAACAGCATCTCCTTGCTCACATTCAGAATCCCTCCATCCTCCAGAATCCCTGGAGATGTTAACAAAATCTTTCAGTTTAGCTTATTTTTGTATACTTTGTATATTTTTTATATATGCCTTAAGCCATCAATAGATTATTAGTAATATCATATACAGTGTAAATCAGGCTGCCATATTCAACTATGGGTGCTGCTTGGCAGGATGTAAATGAATTGACTGGAGTAATTGTTTCCTAATTCATAATAGGGTAGGTCCAAGGGTCTGTGCTTGGGCACTAGCTTAGGATCAGGGATCATTTTGATCTGCCGAGTGACAGTTTTACCAGACTCAAGATGTAGTTCCTGTTCTAATGGTGTGCTACTTTGCAGGAAGTGGAATTTTGCTCTCTGTTGTCTCTCCATAGTTGGTGGGGACTTAAAAAGGCAGTATCTTGCCCCCTCAGACTGACAATCAGGATTACACCTGAGTCTCACACCTGCCAGATCCTGTGCTGATTTGGAAATGCTTATCAAGCCTATCAGAGGCTGGAGTGACACAGGCTGAAACATTGACCTGTTCTACTAAGAAGCAGGTCTCCATCTGCTGCTGGGGCAAGTATTACAGGCTTTGTCTGTTACTAGCATGGCGATTGTGGCCTCTAGTCTGCTTCTAATACCGTGTCTCGCTGCATTGGGACTGGAATTTAACTTCAAGTCCTTGAACTCACTGTCTAGCTTTACCATCAATGGTTGAAGTCATACTCATTGCTTTCTGTCTTACTCCTTGCTTGCTGTCTGTCTGGGAGAGAGGTAGTGGAGATAGTCCATTGGCCACAGGATGACACTAAAGTCATGCTTGTCTCACAGCAGGCTCTGCACAGTATGGGTATAAGCCAGGCTTGCATGATGCTGACAGGCCAAAATAATTCTATCCTTTAAAGCTCAGGACATATCTAGGTTGTGTCTGTGCGTAATGACCTAGAAATAAATGTCTTTGGGCTTTATCCAGTGCTGGGACTCACTCTGGTGGGCCTGACACTGAGCTCCAAGGCAAAGCCCTAAATTCATCTTTCCATACTGCTTCCCAGTAACTGGAGTTTTGCTTCATTGTCTGCCAGCAGTTGTGGAATGGATGGCTGAGGCAATCATTTGGTTGCCTGCTGAAGAGGATCTAAAAGCTCCCCACACAGGTCCTGACCTGGGCGCTGAGCCCTGGGGATCCAGGATGGCTCTCAGTTTTACCTGGTCCTGGGCTCCTAAGCCAAGGGCTGCACTTGATGCCTTCTCCCTCCCTCCAGTGTCAGGTTCCTCTCTCCCTTCAATGCTATTTGGAGCTGGGGAACACTGTTTTCTTCCTTCTTTTTTTTTTTACTGCATTTTTTTCTTACTATTAATAAAATGAAATAAGGCAGTGTGGTTTCTCACTTGGTTTCTATGGCTCTGGTATGAAGGCAGTGTGGACAGTGAATTGTGGTTCAAGTTGGTATCTCTCTGGGCAGATGTCCTCTCCTCTAGAGCATCTGGCTCAACTGCCATCTTGTTCTGCCTCCTACCATTGTCAATTTAAATTCTACTGCTTAAGCATAAGAAGAAAGTACAATAGGGCCGCTAATAGGGACTTTGCACAAAGAAATCCTGACCAGTTTCCAATTGTTACGAAATTACTATTTAAACAAACAAACAAACAACCAAAAAACCCTTGTCGGATTTGGAATTGGGGGAGTTGAAAGAGTTCTCCAAATTAATATCCATGTAGAATTCAATGTTTATAAAAGGACAAGTAAAAAACCATGCTATTTTAAGCTCATGCATATATTATTAAAATTCATGCACTCCATCAGTTGTGTGGAAATTAAACCAACAATTTTTTTAGGAAGTAGCTTATCACTGAAAGTATTTAGAATTGCTGACACGGGATGGTAATCAACAGTGGGCTGACTTCTAATCATATTAATTATTGTTTTACAATTTACAGAGGATTCACCTGATTACTATGCCCTAGATGGACTGCTCCTTCTTTTTTTGATTTTGCCTCTGCTTTCAGCCATCCCTCATCCCATCTGACATAGACCTTAGAAATCAACCAGAAGCGCCACAAAAGAAAACAGTCCTGTCAACTCATAGAACTGTATTCCAGGCATCACATTTTGGAGTAATTGCATAGTCAGAGAGGACTGGCGAGGCAATAATCACTTGGAACAATTGGTTTAGACTTTTCTTCCTGAATTCAGCGACTTTTCCCAGTAACTCCAGTGTTCACAAGTGCTCTGACTAGCAGAGCCAGTAATGTGGACAGGAAGAGGGTCTGGGGATGAAGCACCAGCAGGAGACCAGTGATGGTAGAACTGTGAAGTCTCCTTTTATTGCTCTTTCACCTCTCCTTTTATATTCTTCCCCCCACATTCTAATTAAGCCAAGCTATTGGACACAGAGGAGTCCAATTAGTCTAGGTGATTTTAGCTACAAGCCCAGCTCCTATTCCTGTTCAACCCAATGAGCGCTAATCAACTCCTTAGCCCACAACACGCAAGTGTCCATGTTCAAGGTAGAAGGCAAATTGTTGGATAATACACGTATGTCATGGCTTCCTAAGGTGAAGTAATTTTAAACGAGAGAGGTAGTTGAAGAGGGAAATAGGAAGAGAGAACAACTCTGAGGGAATTGGAGATTTCAAGTTACCATGAATATGTTGCTGAGTGGGAGTGTTTCAAAGAAAACAATGTATGAACCACCCCCGAAGCAAAATCATTTGTAGCATCTTGATTATGAAACCAGACCTTCTGGAGAAGAATCCAAATATCCTTGGAACAATGAAGAATGCTCCTAGGTACCAGCAGAGATATGCATCTCTATTTCAAAGCCCAGGAGATGACATTTCTAGGGGGATTGCATGTTTCCGATAGGAATTTTTAACATATTTAGTTGTGCAGAGTGTCAGAAGTAAAGAGAACATGATGGCAAAAAATTGGCAAAAATCCCTGTGATTACTAATACATTTTAGTTCATGCAGGGAGAATTATATAACCAAAGATAAATGCTGTTTCCACATCCTGTTCCTAAACAATCTACAATTAGGAAACTGAAGTCACAGAGTACCAGAGTATTATTTTAAACATCCCATTCAGTATGTGTGATGACTTGCACTGATATGACTCCCATCTCAAACATTTTTTTTCTCTAAGAAGAAATTTTTTGGAGCGAAGTTCTAATTGAGCAAAGATGAAGTGCATATTATCAAAGTTGGAAAGACTGCGGTTGTCAGGACAGGTGATAGTTTATTGAGGTGAAATTAAACTGAAACTTGTAGGGAGGAGAAATAAATTCTTGGAATAATGAAGAGCTGTGTGTTATAGCTATTACGGAATACAGCTGATGTGTGTAGTGGAAGAAGAATAATGGAGAAGGTGCCAGCTACAAGGAAGATAAGACTGAAAATTACAATCTCAGTTGGCCAATGACAAACATTTGAAAATTTTTAAGTGTTTAGCATAAATTTCCATGTGCCTCTGAGATTTAATGTGTAGAAAATTAGGAGTGTGCTGCAGCAGTGCAAATTATGTTGTATTCAGACAACATGGAGTAGAAGGACATTTTGGAATAATTCATTTTTAATAGGATAGGGTTTGGTTAATGGTGGAGAGTTTTCTAGAAGAATGTAAAGAGATACCCTAGATAATATTGAGAAATGGATTATAGTATGCATGCTTAGATGGAAAATACAAGTGAGTTTTTCATGGCTCACAGATCACAGAATTCAGAAAGAGTTAATGTACAAAGGTGTGGCAGATTTTTAAAAACAGTTTACTGAATGAACGATATTGGAATTCTGAAAATAGAAGTGTTAGTGCATGAGTAATTTTTCTGGATGACAATTAGTTTCATTTTTTAAGAAAAAATAATGTAAACTAGTTAGATTTATTTTAAACAGCAAGAAGTGCTTAACAAAAGAAAAGTTTTAGCAAAAATTGGGGTGTAAATGATCATGATGTAGCAAGAGTTCTTCATGTGTGAGAAGGGCAAGGTGAATGTGGCCTGATTTGATCCCAGACCTTTCAAAAGCTTGTTTCAAAATGTACACGGAAGAGGGCTGGTGGCACTGTGGCATGCTTGTAAAGCTTTTGGCTGCAGTACTGGCATCCAATATAGGAGACAATTCAAATCCCTGCTGCTCCATTTCCAACTCAGCTTCCTTCTGATTGGCTCGGCAAAGCAGAAGATGGCCCAAGGGCCTGGGTTCCTGCAGCCACCTGCAGACATGAATGGAGCTCCTGGCTTCTGCCTCACCTAACCCTTACTGTTGTCATTGGAGGGTGAACAAACAGATGGAAGTCTCTCTGCAACTATGCCTTTCAAATAAATAAAAATACATTTTTAAAGAAAAAGTGTATTTTAAAATGTTCATAGGAGGGGACCTGTGCTGTGGCATAGTTGATAAAGCTGCCACATGCGGCACTGGCATCCCAGTCGTTGTTCATGGACTCACAGGAAGGGCTTGTGCTTATTAAACCATCTTTTATACCTTCTCAGCCCCACTCTCCTGTGTTTTCTCCCTGCCTTATCTTCTTTCCACTCCGCATGCTCTGATTAACTTTACTGCGAACAATAGTAAACTTCTCATATAGTTCACAGAAACTTTGGATCTTCTTGTATTTTAGCCATTATTATTTTTTAAATTGATTTTTTAAAAAAGATTTATTTATTTTTATTGGAAAGTCAGATATACAGAGAGGAAGATCTTCCATCTGATGATTCACTCCCCAAGTGAGCGCAATGGCCGATGCTATGCCGATCCAAAGCCAGGAGCCAGGAACTTCTTCTGGGTATCCCACACAGGTGCAGGGTCCCAAAGCTTTGGGCCATCCTCAACTGCTTTCCCAGGCCAAAGGAGGGAGCTGGATGGGAAGTGGAGCTGCTGGGATTAGAACCAGTGCCCATATGGGATCCTGGCGTATTCAAGGTGAGGACTTTAGGTGCTAGGCCACGCCGCCAGGCCCTTAAATTGATTTTATGATATAGTTCCATAGGCTTTGGGATTTCCCATCCCTTTCCCCCAATTTCCCAACTCCACTGGTTTTCCTTTTATTATTGCAATAGTACAGTTCTGTAAAAACAGTCATGAGTCCATCATTCTGCTATTTAAGTGTATCCTGATATTGTTGGTATGCACAATGGCAGAGAGTCCAGCATCCTATTGTCAAGAAATATTCAATAGCTTTCCTGGCAGTCCATTTTGATTTGGAAGTAGAGATACATATTGTTTTGTATCTTCACATCTTGATATGATAGGCTATTCTACTGTTTTTATAGATGAAAATATGTACATTCATATTTACCTAATTATCTATTAACAAGCCAATCCCAGGAGGATAAATATCAAATGTATATTTTTATGTTGCTTATGAAAAATTATCTGATCCTTTTATGTGCTGTTTTCACATAGGAATTACTTCCAAGTACTTTTGGGGAAATTTATGTTTTTTTTTTCCTCAAGCCAAAATCTGGATAAAATAATAATGTGAAAATAACATGAAAGAAAGGGAATAATTTTTGAGAAAATTAGTGCTTAGCAGTTTTCGTAACTAAGCCAGTCCTGCTGAATCTAAACAAGGACAGGAAGTGTTGAACTGCAGTCACAGACATGTCCTGGAATGGGAGCATACATGAATGAAGTAGTCAAGCCCATGCAGTCTTTCTTCCAACTGTCGTCAGTCAGTGGTTCCATTTTCTCTACACTTGACAGTGCTCTGCACTTAAAAATATGGTAGATTTAATAAGTTATGATAGTTATTCCTTCTGTCTGGCTAGATATGGATTATTGAGTCTGAACAGTCCTACCATCTTCCATTTGCAGATGGAGAGCCAGAATAACTGATAGTGTAGTGCATTATGAGTCCAGAATCCTGAGAACCTGCAGCACAGATGTGTGAAGGCCGACAAGATGGAAGCCCCAGGCCAAATAAGAACTATGAGCTTGCTATTCTTCCATTTCTTGTATAGAACCAGCAACAATTGAATGATGCTGGCCTACATTGATGAAACTGATCTCCTTTATCCAGCCACCTTACCCAAGTGCTAAGCTCATCGACACACCCAGAAATTGTGTTCTGCTGGCTATCTTAGCCTACTTAGTAAACTCAACTATCACACCATAATAGATTATAAAAGGATGGGTGATATTTTAATAAGTTATGCTTTCAGACATTCCTGAGAATTTTTGTGTTTTTCTCCTTGATAAATCCTGAAGATTAATATATGAAACCAACTTAGAAAGTCTAGGTGAAACATCTTTTGCTCAAATAAATTATGAACAGGTACCATGATGTTGTTTTTAATAGCCTGAATAAAATATTTGATTACTGAGATTTCTGAGATATACTGCAGCTGAATTTCGGTAGTGTTTCACAACTTCTTGTTCTGTCTTAATGGAGAAGTTATCTGAACTGAAAAATAGTACCATTCAATAAATTTGTTACTTTGTTAAATGACCATATCTGAGGTGTGTTGATGAGCAGATCAATATTATCTTGAGATTATCTTAGTGGAATTTAGTCCCGTGACTATGGTTTTTGGTGCTTCTTCATCAATTAGTTGAAAGGTTTGAGTAAGATTACTTTCCATATATGGGCATGATTTTTAAACACACACATCACACACATACACATGATGTATATAGGCAGAATTTTGGCTGATAAAAATAAGAACTCAAAAGTTTCCAATAAATTTAAACAGGTGCTACAAACAGATTGAACAAGTTTTAAAAATATTTAAATTTTGTTGTATATGAAAGCCAGAAGAAAATATTTTCCATCTGCTGGTTTACTTTCCTAAGTGCCTGAAACATCAGGGCTGGACTAGGCCAAAGACCAGAGCAATAAACCTGGGTATTTCACATGTGTAGCAGGAACCCTGGTACTTGAGTCATTAGCTGTTGCCTCCCAGGGTGCACAGTAGCAGAAAGCAAAGCAGGGACTTTAATTCCACCATTCCAGTAAGGCATGTGGGCAGCTAGCCCAAGCACATTTAACAAGTAAACCAAATGCTTGGCTCAATCTGAAGGAATTTAAGTGTAACAGTTACAGAAATGGAATGTGGGCACTACAGATTCAAGATTAGTCTGTTACACCACTGTGCTTCTCTAGTTTCTTTGCATTTTATATATGTGGAATCTTACATTCAGCCTTTAAAGATTTATCCATCTCCATTGGAAAGGCAAATCAGATTTACAGAGAGGAGAGACAGAGAGGAAGATCTTGCATCTGCTGGTTCACTCCCTAAAGGGCAATGGCTGGAGCTGAGCCAATCTGAAGCCAGGAGTCAGGAGCTTCTTCCTGGTCTCTCAGATGAGTGTAGGATCCCAAGGTTTTGGGCCATCGCTCTACTGCTTTCCCAGGCAGCAAGCAGGAAGCTGACTGGGAAGTGGAGCAGCTGGAACACTAAATGGTGCTCGTAAGGGATTCCAGTGCTTGTAAGGTGAAGATATAACCAATGAACAATTGCACCAGGTCCTTACATTCAGTTTTAGAGTGGTATTGATAAAGGAACATGAATCTAGAGGTGAAGCCCAGAGTGTAATATATATACTATATATATTACATATTATACATCATATATTATATTTTACTATCATTACTATTAAATATAATATATTCCCAAATATATGTATATACTTCTATATATATACTCACAATATACAGAGCTATAGATATATTGTGTGTTTATATACATATATATACAAACAGCCTATATAGAACTCTCTATATCTATCTAGACTGAAATTTCACTAAGCTTACCAGTTGAGGCCTGCTGAAATCAGTAGATCAGACCTGTAGTCACTGACCTGTGGAAATACAGTGAAGTTGCTTCTTGTTATATGACCTATCATAAAATTTTAAGACTTTTTTTCTTATTACTAGACTATGCTATCTATGGTATACTATGAAAATTTTATAATCTTGAAAAATATTTTTTAATGACCACAGCTAAATCATATTGTTTTATTGCATAAAATGTAAATATATATATTTTTATCTAGAAATGCCCTCTGAAGACCTAGAAGAGTAATATAGCATAGGAAAACACTGAATTCCCAAAGCCATTGTTTTCACGTCTTTAAATGACCTCAATCATTCCTGTCAATATGGACTAGAGATAATGGATATTCAGTGTTGCGCTGGGAAACTAGGGATAATTTGATCCTTCTGGAACACTTTTAAATGATCTCTGATATTGTCTTATCAGGAAGAATCTATGATTCTATTCAATAACCAACAATCACTCATAAAATATAGAAAAGAAGAATACCTGTCACGTATTGGTTCTTAAGTGTTACGTTTCATGTATGCTGATAGACCATCCTGATTTTTCCTTTAGTCCTAGTTTTAGCCCTAAAAATTCCTGGTCCCTGGAAACTCCTCAGTACTGGAAAATGAGAGGAGTTGTTTACTTTCGTCATCAATAATCCATTGGCTACACCACAACTCTTGAGTTGCACTAAGAGCTGATCCATGGAAAGGAATTTGATCCCAGGAGCTGGTTAGGTTTTTGTTTGTTTGTTTATTTGTTTGTTTTGTGACTATTCTTGGGGAGTGGAAAGAAATCTGGGAGTATCTCAGCTTCTGAGCCTGGAGCAGGACCTTATTGTTAAGAAACTCCTTTAGAGAGCTGAATACCAGTGACTTATTTGTGTGTCAATGCTAGGAAGCCTAACTTGGGGGGTAGTTCATAAAAAATGTGAGAGATAAGAAAACAAATAGAATGAGCTTTGATGTGCAGGTTACCTCTGTGGGCAACTGGGCTTAATCCTAGGGAAGACTTCCAGGAAATACCCTGCTCTCTGCTCCATACCAAGGAAGTCCTTGAGTGTTTCATCATGGGAACTACAGTGGTTCAGGACAATAAAAGGGACTGTCACCGGCCACTCATTTGGACTTTTGTTGCTACCTTGAACTCTGTTTTTATACCATCCCAGTGATAATTGGATTGAAAAATACAGCATGAGTTTGTGGCATATTGCTACCTGGACTCAATCTTTTCTTTATCTCTGCGTTCCGCAGTAGCTCTTCATTTTGCCTCACTAAAAACAGTGGACTTTCCTGCACCTTGACTTTGGGTCTGACCCTGTTGAGAGTTTAGGGTGATGAGGTATGGAGACAGATAGCAAGGGCTCCTTGACTGAACTGGTTCTGGAGGAGTTCTTTCTGTGTCTGATGGTGCTCCTCTGATGCTGCCAGTGCCATGGAAACAGCATTCTCCATTAAGTCCACTGGTTCAAGCAGAGTGAGAGACAAAGCATAGACTGAAATCCCACTGCAGCATACTAATTGAGGCCTGCTGAGATCAGCAGATCAGACTTGCAGTCACTGACCTATAGAAATACAACAAAGTTGCTTATTGCTATAAAGCCTACCATAAAACTTGAATTTTAAGACTTTTGTATTATTACTAGACAACCCTATCTATAGTATACTATGAACATTTTATAGTCCTAAAAATTATTTTTTAATGACTGCAACTAAATCATATTGTTTAATTGCATCAAACATGAATAAAGGCAAACCTCAAACTATCATACATTCATGTGGGTAGTATCTCAGGCCACCTTTGCATGTCAGGACCTATAAGCCTACCTGTGTATGTATCATTCTTAAATCTCTTTTCCTTTGTCCTTGTCCCTCTTCTCTTAAATATATATTTAAAATTTTTTCAAGGGGTTCTTTTTTTAAAATATAATTTTTTAAAATTGTAGAAATAGAATTACAAATGGAAGGAGGCATGCATCTGCAGAGAAAGTATTTCAAGGTTTTTGTAAGTGTGACTCATTAAATATGAATGAGCAGCTCTGGTTATTTCCTATGTCGATTTCCCCCTGTGCCCAGGATAAAATGCTCATGCTCCCTGAGCAGCTTCTTTCTTCTCTGGGTCCAGGACAGCAGCATCTAGCTCATATTCCTGTTGCTAGTTTCCAATCTAGCATATTGGAGTTCTGGGCCCTTATGTTTGAGGATATTGCAAGGCAAGGCAAAGTGAGGGAGCAGGTTTATAAATGCCTGCATGAATTTATGGTGTCAGTAAATGCAGCTCTTTCCTCCTTTTAAAAAAATAATAAATTTATTTTGTGATACAATTCTGTAGGGTCTGGGATATCCCCTTCTCCCCAACTGGTTTCCCTATATTATTACAATAGTGTAGTCTTTCAAAAACTGTCATAAATCTATCATTCTGCTATTCAAGTGTATGCTGATTTTGTAAGTAAGGACAATGGCATAGAGTCCAGCATCCTATTGTTAAGATATCTCCAACAGTTTTACTGGGAGTCCATCTTTATTTTGGAAGTAGAGATACAGACTGTTTTAAATCTTCACATCTTGATATGATCATCTCTATTATACTTTTCCTCTAGATGACATTATGTACATGCATATTTTCCTAATTATCTATTGATCTTGTATTTTGCAGGAAGATTGCCTTATATCAGAACATAAGATATTTATCCTCCTGGGATTGGCTTGTTTCACTTAGCATAATGGTCTCTAGGTGGGACCATTTTGTAGCAAATGGTAGAATTTCATTCTTTTTCAATGACGGAGTAGTACTCCATAGAGTAGATGTATCAGATGTATGGGAGACTGGGTTGTTTCCGTGTCTTTTCTCTTTGTAGATTGTAATACTGTAAATACTGTAAATACTGTAAATCTAAGAATACAGATCACTTTTTCATATGCAGTTTTAATTTTTTCTTTGGATATATTCCCAGAAGTGGGATAGCTGGGTCATATGGCCAATCAATTTTCAGTTCTCTTAGCACTCTCCATACTGACTTTTACTACAATTATATTAGTCCATGCTCCCAGCAACAGTGAAGTAGGGTTCCTTTCTCCCCAGACGCCAGCAGAATTGTTAGAGTTCTGAATGTAGGCCAATCTCCCTGGATTTAGGTGGAACCTCAGTGTGGTTTTTATTTGTATTTACCTCAAAAGTTAGGGAGCATTAGCAGTTTTTTGTGTCTAATAGCCATTTGAATTTATTCTTTAGAAAAATTTCTATTTATTTCTTTTGCCCACATCTTCACAGATTTATTTGTTGTCCTTGAGTTTCTGAAGCTCTTTGTAAATCCTGGATATTAGTCTCCTAGAAATTGTGTAGTGTGCAAAGATGTTCTCCCATTCTGTTGGTTGTATCTTTACTTTGTTGATCATTTCCTTTGTTGTAAAGAAGCTTCTTAGTTTGATGTAGTCCCGTTTGTTTACTGTGGATTTGATTGCCTGTGCTTTTGGAGATTTTTCTAAGTCTTTCCTAATTCCTACATCTTGACTTGCGCTTCCTATTTTTTCTCTAGTACTCTGATGGTTTCTGGGTGCAGATTTAGGTTATTGATCCATTTAGAACGGATTTTTATGTAAAGTTACAGTTATGGGTATTGTTTCTTACTTTTGCAGGCTGCTATTCAATTGTCTCAACAATTGGATAAAAGGCCTGGAGATAACAGGCTTTTTCCCTGGAGTCTTTTCAGTATTTTTGTCAAAGGCCATACATGTGTGGGTTCTTTCTAGGGTTTTTAGTCTGTTCCATTGATCTTCTTTTCTGTTTATATGTCAGTATCAGACCTTTTTGATGATCACTGTGCTGTATTAGGTTTTGAGGTCTGGAACTGTGATTCTTCCAGCTCGATATTCATTCTTCAGGAGAGCTTTGGCTATTCGTGGTCTCTTTCATTTTCAGGTGAAGATCTTTTCTAGTTATGAGAATGCTAAGATTTTGATTGGGATTGAGTATGCAGTATGAACCTGTATATTACTTTTGGTAATATGGATATTTTAATGATGTTATTCCTACCAATCCATGTGGATGGCAGGTTTCCCCATAGTTTAATGTCTTTTTCTATTTCTTTTTAAACAATATTTTATAATTTTCATCATAAGGGTCTTCCATATCTTTGGTTAGATTACTTCCAAGGTATTTAAGATTCCTCTGTAATATTTTAAAAGGAACTATATTTACAGTTCAATTGTCAGCCATGGAGTTATTTGTGCATACTAGTGCCACTGATTTATGTGCATTAACTTTGTATCCTACTACTGTGTTATATTCTCTTATGAGTTCCAAGTGTCTCTAGACCGAATCTTTTATTTTCTCCATGTGGAGAATCATGTCATCTGCAAACCAGGATAATTTTAATTTCACAGTTCCATTTTGAATTCCTTTAAATTAATTTTCTTGCCTAATAGCTCTGGCAAGGACTTCCAATGCCATATCAAAAAGTATTGGTTAGCTTCCAGTCTTTCCCCATTTAATATGATGCTGGTATTCGGTTTTTGGCATGTATTTTTGATTGTTATAGAATGTTGCTTCTATGCCTATCTTTTTTAGTTTTTAGAATGAAGTGGTGTTGGATTTTTATCAAATGCCTCTCTGCCTCTATTCAGATGTTGGGTTGGAGTATTATTGGGACTGCCTTTCTGCCTGCCTCCTTTTACTACCCTATATAAACTTGTGACTCTTCCTACCAGTGGAGAGTCTTTTGACAGGTCAGCTGTAAATAAGTCTGATCAGGAGTCCTCTATATGTCAATTGATTTTCACATACACATTTAAGGATCTTTCCCTTATGTTCAACTGAAGAGAGCTTGAATATTATGTGCTATGGTGAAGATTGGTTTGGTCAATACAAATGGGAGGAGGTTTGTACACTTTGTGTATGTTCTTTCCTAATTCTTTCTCCATATTAGGGAAGTTTTCATTTATTATTTCATTCAATATATCTTTAAACCCAGCTTCTCTTTCTGTGCCTTCTGGAACTCCCATAACTCTTATGTTTGGCTTTTTAAATAGTGTCTCTTAATTCTTGAATACTTTTTTTTTTAGTTGACTCAGCTGTAGTTACAGCTTTTTGATTGTTTCCCAATTGTGGCAAGAAATATCTTCCAATTTTGAAATTCTTTCTTCTGCCTCATTCATTCTATTGTTGACACTTTCCACTGATTTTTAATTTGCCCCCTTTTGTCCTTCATTTCTAATAATTCAGTTTGGCTTTATTCTTGGCATTGCTATATTCTGTGTGACATACTGCTTAAATTCCTGTATGTACTTCTTGTTGTTGATAAGATACTTTATAACAAGTGTTTTGAATAATTTATCCCTGATTTCCTCAATGTCATCTTAGTTAACTCTGAGATTGACAAAGGCTTTTCCTCCTTTCAGAGGACCCATCAATAATATTCATTGTGCCACGGTCTCTTTTTCTGCCCTTGGTCATTGCAATTATGATTAGCAGATCGTTCTCCTTAGGGCCAGTTTCTAAACTGTGTCATCTACAGGTCTACAGGTCAAGTTTACTGATTGTGTTTGGTACCAATTCTTCATTTGTAGTCATTTGTACCACTTCTTCCAGTGAGTTTCAGACTTGAGCTCTCGAACCATGCTTCCATCACAGTCTTCATAGTTCCAGCCCGTGGCTCACCACTCTCCACCTGCTGTAGTCCGATGTTATTGCTGCACTGTTGCCTACATATCCTTTTTCCAACTCTTGCTTTGAGCAGTGTGTGGGATTATGGAGATGCCAGTCATCCAAAATCACTGCGTTGTCAACAGTGTTGGTCTTGCTAGAACATGCTGTCAGGTCTGAGGACCACCTGAACCTATTTTGGGTGGAACCTGTAGGATGCTAAGTTGGTAATGTTTCCCTGTGGGACCTGTGCAATGTGTTGACTGGAAATGAGTTCTCTCCTGTCTTGGCAAATGCAGTTTATCGTTATCCCTCCAGTCCTACAGTCTTTTTATGAGTTCACAAAATGGTGCCCAATATGGGATTGGTGGTGGTCTGGGCCTGTTATATTTAGGGCCTACTTGAACCTATTTTGGGTGGAACCTGTAAGTTGTCAAATTGGTACTATTTTCCCTGTGGGACCACTGCAATGGGTAGAGCCAGAAATGAACTTTTTCCTGGCTTAGGACATGCACAGTTTGCTGTTGTTTCTCAAGTCTTGCACCCCTTTTCTCAATTCACAAAATGGCAATGTATGTGGCATTGGTGTTGATGGGGTATGGGCTTGCAAATAATTAGGCCTGGGAGCCATCTGAACCTCTAAGATGCCAAGTCAGTACTGTTTTCCCTGTGAGCCTAGTGCAATACATTGGGCTGGAAGTGAGCTTGCTCCTGGTGCTGCACACACACAGTTCACTGTTGTTCCTCTAGCCTGAAAGCCTTTTCATCAGTTCACAAAATGGTGCTCAATGTGTTATTAATGGGTGGTCTCAGCCATGAGATCTACCCTGTTCCTGCACCCGCCTGCTTAGGCTCTGCCACTCTGTTTCTGTTCATGGTGGGATTAAGCAAATCAACAAAACAGGCAGTTCTATGGCTGGGTTCACTTCCTGAGCTCCCAGTGGACACCCCTTCCTACTTGGCTGCTGGGGAAGCTCTGATCTCTGATCACTGACTGCTACTGTTGTATCTGGCCACTGCAACACTGCTGTGCTGTCTCTACTACTTCTCTATGTTCATAGGTTTCCAGGTGTCCCTCTGCCATTGGCCTGTCCTCTGTTATTTCCCAGGATCGTGCCCTTTCCTCCTAATCCTGGCTAAAAATTCTCCGTCTGTTTAAACTTGTCCTTGCTCTATTCCTCCATCTTTGCTGCTCTCAAGTAGTTCTAGATTCACAATAAAATTGAGCAGAAAGAGTTCTGGTTTCCTTCCATACATAGCCACCGCCTCAATTAACTTCCCCATCAGAGTAGAACATTTGTTATAAGTGAGCAATCAGCATGGACACATAATTATCCAAAATCTGTAGTTTACATTGGCCTCTGGCATTGCATTTTCCATGGGTTTTGACAAATATGTTATTGTTACTGACATATACCCACCATGCACTAGTCCTATCCTAAAATTTCTCCATGTCACCTATTTTTTCTTTTTTCTCGCTGTAAGTCCCTGGTAACTTTTTTCCCCCCATTTCCATGGGTTTGCCTTTTCCAGGGTGTCATATAGTTGTAATCATACAATATGTTATCTTTTTGTCTGAGTTCTTCCACCTAGTTCTATGATTTTAAATTTCTTGTGAATTTTTTTTTATTATTTTAATTGGAAAGGTTGATTTTTTTTTTTATTACATTGCATCATAAGACACAGTTTTACAGGCACTGGAATTCCCCCCTCCCCTCCCCAAAACCCGCTTCCCCCCCTCCCCCCATGGTGGATTCTTCCATCTTGTTGCATTACCACAGATCAAATTCAGTTGAGATTTTTTTTTCCTTGCAAGCATCTACAAAGCATAGAGTCCAGCATCTTATTGTGCAGATAAGTTTAACAGGGAAAGGTTGATTTACAGAGAAAAGGAGAGACAATGATCTTCCATACACCTGTTCACTCTCCAAATAGCCACAATATCTGGAGCTGAGCCAATCCAAAGCCAGGATCCAACAGCTTCTTCTGGGTCTCCTGTGTGGGTTCCAGGTCCCAAGTACTAAGGCCAAACTCCTCTGCTTTCCCAAGCCACAAAAGAGAGCTAGATAGGAAATGGAGCCGCTGGAACACAAATCAGTGCCCATATAGTATGTCATGTTTGAAGCTGTTGGATTAGGTAGTTAAGCCTTTGCACTACCCACGATTTAAGTTTTTCTGTATTGCAAATTTCTTCTTTTAGGAAAATGTATGTATATATGTATGTGTGTATGTATATAAGTACTAGATAATTAGAAAGCGCCAAGCAGCCAGTCAGCCAGCCAGATGAATTTCCCATCCATGGGCTGCCTCAGAAAAATGCCTGTACCACTATAGTATTCCTGTGAGGGCAGTCAAGGACTCAGAGCCAGGAACTCAATCTGAATCTTCCATGTGGGTGACAACGATCAAAGTACTTGAGCTATCACCTGCTGTTTCTAGAGTATACATTAGCCTGAAACTGGAATTGGGAGTGGGGCTGGGCATAAAATCCAGGCACTCTGATATGGGATGTAGGCTTCACAATCAGCAGATTGCCACTAGGTAATGCTGCTACTTATGTTTTAAAAAGTCTGCTAGCACCAGGAGTACTAACAATCTTAACAAATACATACCAACTCTGAAAAAAATTCACTCTTTGGAGAATTAATTTACACCCCCGAATCTCAGCTTCCTCATTTGTAAGCAGGGGGATAATAACACTTACCTTGCATTGCTGCTTTGAGGACGAGAGGTATTACATAACAAATAACACCGAAATGGCAGAATTGCTATTGTGGGATTTCTATGGAGGACTCATGGGGATGGAAATTACTTGATTAAAAAAGAAGAAGAGAACTAAGAGAATAGAGAAAAGAACTGAATGACACAATCAACAAAAGGCTTCTATTAAATTCTACTTTCCCTAGAGATCAGAGTAGCTTCCAATGGTAATTTTACTTTGGTTTGGATTTAGAAACGATTCTATTTGATTTGAAGTAGGTGCTCCTACAACCTGCCCCTGTGAAGCAGGATGCTGACTTAGACCATAGATTGATGGGATCCTTAACTTGATTAGAAATAAGAGAAAGGACCTAGAGGGATGTGTAGTTCAGCTTTTGCCATACCCTGAAGGTCTAGTAAGGGCTGGGTGCCAAAACATCGGGGTGAGCGGACTCAGAGGATGTCTACAATGACTGCTCAGGGGATGATGTCACTGGTCTTCAGTAGGGTGAATGTCTGGCATGCTCTAACCTCCCAGGGAGTCCCAGTGTCTCTTGCAATCTTCACACTGACATTTTTTACACAAATTAGATAATAAGTTTTATTAGTTGCATGTTGTTCCTGGTGGTTTTTTTTTGGATTGTTTGTATTTTGTTTTTGTTCCTCTGGATCCTTTCTATTCATTTCCATTCTGCTGCTTGTCTTGAAAGTCTGGTATCTGTGGACATCTGTAGACCTTATTCAGATTCAGTTATCTTTTCAACTCTGTTCTCTGTAGACCTTATTCAGATTCAGTTATCTTTTCAACTCTGTTCTCCATTTAAGACATTTCCTGAAGTTCTGAGGGAGGGAGACAGTGAAATGTGTTCAGGAATAATTTTTATATAAATTAATGAGTTGTGGGAAATGACGAAAGATTCTGTTGATTCTGTGGTATATGAGTAAATCCAATAAAGTACCCTTGTAAGAGATAGCTATCTAAGCATCCAGCAGGAGCTTCAAAATGACACATTCAGTTATCAAATACCTCTGTATTAAAGCAGGGTTAATGACATTTTTACTTCTTAAGGGAAAGACAGGTATTGCGAAATTCCACAAATTTGTTCAAATTTCAGAAAGAAGCAATTAGGCTACACCAATTTTTATTTCTCAATTCTCTTTTCCTTTCCTATCCAATCTCTCTTTTGTTTTTTTTCTCTTCAGCACTGCTTAAATAATGTAAGATGAGCACTTGTATAATAGCGTGGGTATCTGGAAGTCATACATTTGTCAGAAGGGATTGCCACCTAAGTGAAATTTGACACTCACCCTCAGACTCTTCCTTCCATTTTAATGATCTTCAGGATATACACTTCAGATAACAACAGATGACAAACAGAAACTTTTAGCCGGTTCATAACCAAAACCTTGCATCAGTAGATTACATTTTATTGTTAAATTCAAATTTACAACATATAGCATACATGTGATATTTTGCCAATATGACAATAGACAGGCTATTTATGCACTTGGGCAAAAAGTCCTCAATAAAATCTCAGATTTATAATGTATAGGATCTAGAGAACAAGGTCATTTATCCTTAAGAAATCACTGAAATATTTAAATTATCAGTAGCAAGAATTTTAAAGTAAAATATTTCACAAAACATAGCGTGAATCACAATATAGTTTCAGCAAATTCCTTATTTCAATGATTACAATTTGTATTTTACTACAGTCAATTTCCCTTATCTATATACCACTAGCATTGCATCTTTTTCCAACACAGTAGTTCAGTTTTTGAAATTTTTGATGGAAAATATCATTCATAATTATAATTAATACCTTATACATGACTGCTTGTCCGTTCCTCCATACTATGTGCATTCTGTTGCATCCTGGGAAATGTGCTAACATATGGAGAAGGCAAGAAAAAAACAACACAATAATAATTATGACTGAGTTCACGAACTAATGGATGAGACAGGCAAATGAATAGTGAGTGTGGTCAGGTTGCTAATGTGGATTGGAAAGGTCACTAAAGCTTTTTGCAGAAGATGAAGAAGCAGGTGGAAATTGGAAGCAGAGGGTAAGTTGTGGTAAATTGTAGCTGAGCCGAATTTTGAAGTATAATTAAGAATCTAAGTGAAATAGGCAGGGAGGTGAGTAGAAACTGAAGCCATACAAAGGCATAAACCTCAGACAGATGTAACTGTGTGGGGAGGGGTAGAGTGAATAGCTTAGAGAGTGTCCTTGGAACAAAGGCCCTACGTAAGAGCAGTGAAAGTGACCCTGAAGATACAGACGGGTACCAGATCATAAAATGTCTCTTAGGAGCTGGAGGACTTGGGCATGTTTTCCCCTCTGGGTGTGAGGGGGAGAACTCATTGGTAAACAGCTGACAGCCACTGTGCATGGAATGATCCATATGGATTCCTTTCAGGTTTGTGGACGAATGGATGAGAAGGTCCATGTGTGATAGAGAGGCATGAAACTGAATGAATAAGAACAGGGACCATGTCTGTGTATTTAAGATACGCCTTGAGCAGTCTGCCATGCAGAAATTTTTAGTATACATTTGTTGAATAAAGGAACAAGTCCAAAGATTGTAGAGACATTGGAGGTAATCCTGGTAAAAATTATGAAGACATGAACTAAGGGATCTGTAATGGAGAAGGATTAAGAAGTGACTTGTTTAGATGAATGATTTTCAAGCCATTGTCATGATTATGACAAGTACTAAGAAATACAATTACGCGGTGCCAGTGTGGTGGCTTATCATGCTAATCCTTTGCCTGTAGGTCCGGCATCCCATATGAGCACCACTTCCAGTCTCAGATGCTCCGGTTCCCTGCTTATGGTCTTGGAAAGTTGTAAAGAATAGCTTAAGTCCTTGGGCCCCTGCATCCCTGTGGCAGAGCTGAAAGAAGCTCCTGGCTCCTGACTTCAGATCAGCTCAGTTCATGGCCATTTGGGGAGTGAACCAGCAGATAGAAGACCTCTATCTTTGTCTCTCCTTCTATCTCTGCAAAAATATACTTTCAAAATAAGACTAATTAACTCTTACAGAAAAAGAAATGCATCTACATGACTCCATACACATATAGCACATTACAATTGAAAATACTGTTTTTACTAAACACTATTGTAATAATATGAGTAAAAATAGTCAGGGGCTGGGAGGGAGAAATCAGTCTCAATACCTACAAAACCATATCATGGAAAATATTAACAAAATAATAAAAAAAATCAGCTACTTAAACTGTTTTCTATTGCATTATGTCATGCCATCCTATATAACAGTAACTACCATAGACTCAGTAGGTGACTTCTTGTCTCAGAATTCTGGAGAACTGCAGTTTGAGACTGAGCTATCGGAAGGCTGGTTTCTTGTGAGGCTCCTAAGAGCAACAGTCTTAAGGATCCATTTCAGGGCTTTGTCATGGCCTGGTGGCTGTCTCCTTCCCATACATCTTTATAATCTCCTCCTGTATCTGCTTGCATTCTAATCTGGTGAGGACAATAGTCTAGTTGGTTGAAGGCTTGCCCACGTGATATCATTTCATCTGATTTACTACTTTCAATGCTGTCTCTTCAACCACATTCTAAAGTTTGGATAAATTTGTGAGGTCCATAGCACCTTTCCCTATTTTATCAACCAAACTCCCAAATACGTGTTCAGATTCATTTATTAAGGTGAATGTTCCAGAGTTTTCTAAAAATTGTGTAGTTGCATCTGTCTACTTTTATAGCAACACGCAGAATCATTTCACTGTCCTACATATTTCTGTGCTCCATCTGTTGATTCTTTGTTCTCCAAGCTCCTGGAAACTCCTGATTTTTTTTTTTTATTGTCTCTATAGTTTTGGCTTTGCTAAAATGCCCCACATTGGAATCAAACTGTATGTAGCCTTTTCAGGTTGTCTTTATAGTATTTTTTTCAAATGCTATTCATAACTAGTTAAATTTATTTTATAACTGCTAAAAATTGCTAGATTCTATTTAGGAAGTCCTGTGTAAAGCTATCTGAAGAAGGTAGCACTATATTGAGCTGTGAGGAGGAGGGTGGAGATGCAGTGCATTGGAAACCATAGCACTATGTTGAGCTATAAGGAGGAGGGTGGAGTGCAGCACATCGGGAGCCATTCCGGGAAGACAGTTCGGCTGGTACAGAGGTGTTAATTGAGTCCTGGACGGGATCAGGGCTACTCACAAAGTAAAGAGAGTGTGAAAATTGGGGAGTTGAGGATTCAAATCTAGAGGCTGTCAATCCTATAGGTAGGAAACTGTGATTTTGGTTTCAGTTAAACATGTTTAATAACATTTGTTAAATGTGTAAACCTTTCTATTTTTATGTTAATCTCTTCATCAATTTGTGAGGGATCTTTCTGCATTAAAGGAAACAACTCATTGCCAGATGTTTTCATGTATTTTCCCCATTTTAAGCTGTCAGTGATGTAAATCAATATGTACATTAATTTATATAGTTTACATTATGTAATTAATAATATATAACAAAGCTATTTTTACTGTAATATTAAAGAAAAGAACTAATGGACAATGTCTTAGGTTATGTTATATATATTTTTAAAAATATGTTTTATTTATTTTGAAAGAGAGAAGGAGAGACAGAGAGCAAGGTCTTTAATCTATTGGTTCAGTTTCTAGAAGGTCAAAACAACCAGAGTTTGGCCAGGCCCAAATCAGGCCTGGGAACTTTCTTTGGTATGTGGGCCATCTTCTGCTGCTTTTCCCAGGCCATTAGCAGGGTGGTGAATTGACTGTGAAGCTGCAGGGACAGAAACCACTGGCTATATAGAATGTTGCTGTTGCAGGTAGTGCCCCTATGTGCCACAGCCCTGGCCTTTTTCATGCTATATATATGCTCACTAATATTTTGAAATTGATCATCCTGAAACAATGTAGAGGAATGGAAAAAGAGTTAAGGATCCAGTTTTATTTCTACTCATACGATTTAGAGTGGTTCTACTACCTTTCAGTAAATGAACTATCCTTTTGTTGATTTTAAATGATACTCTTACAATATTTAATATGCATCTGAGTTATTTCTAGAATCTCAACTCAGTTCCTTTGGTCTGGTTATTTCTGACCAGGGTCATATTATTTTAATTAATTTCATAATATATAATCATTGAGGTACCAATTAGGGCCTTATCTTTCATTATTATTTTCTTCTAGGCACATACATTTCCATAGAAAGTATTATTTATTTATACCTTTAAATCATCTTTAAAGTAAATTGTTAGATGCCTTCTTTGCCTTAGAAATCAATATTTCTGGTCCAACTATAATGGCTCAGTGGCTAAAATCTCACCTTGCATGTGCTGGGATCCCATGTGGGTACCACTTTATGTCCTGGCTACTCCACATGCCAGCCAGCTCTCTATTTGTGGTTTGGGAAAGCAGCAAAGGATGGCCCAAAGCCTTTGAGCCTGCACTCACGTGGGAGACTTGGAAAAAGCTCCTGGCTCCTGGATTTGTATGGCTCAGCTGTGGCCATTGTGGTCTCTTGGGAAGTAAACCAGTGGATGGAAGTACTTTCTCTCTGTATCTCCTTTTCTGTGGAAATTGGCCTTTCCAATAAAAATAAATAAAGCTTTTTAAAAAAGAAATCCATTTTACAAAAGCAAATAATTGCTCATGTAAATATTTTAGGAATTTTATAGGGACTACAATGAAATTATAAATTTGTGTAGAAAGCTGATATCTTTACCCTATTTAATTGGACATACACAATAAATTTGTTGCACCTCTGTGTAGTTTAGGACAGTGGTGGCACAGTAACTAATATCTGCAAAAATTTTCTTCCCAAATTGTAAGAAAATATAATTAAATTATATGAAAATTATACCTTTATTAGAAAACAAAGCATGCCTAAATTATAAAACAGATATGAGAGAACACTTGCCAAATACCCCAAACCATTTATAAATGTAAAATAATTAAACTGGCATCATATTTAGATGAAAATGTGAAGGAAGGTATAAATGAAGCATTATTTAAAAATTAAATATTACCTTATTGAATAATCCATAATCAGTTTATCTAGATTCTCTAGATTTAGGTTAGTTTTAAAAGTGGTTCAAGGACCTGGTCTGGTATTGCAGTAGGTAAACCCACTACTAGGGAGACCAAGCAGTATCCTGTATGGGAATGTGAGTTTGTATCCTGGTGCTCTTCTGGTGTCGCTCCCTGCTCATGTGCCTGGGAAGGTGGCTCAAGTACTTGAGTTCCTGACGCTCAGGTTACACAGAAGCACTTCTATTATTTGATACATTTTTATAGAGTCAAAACTTTTAATTTGAATATTGGATCCTATTTGGAGTTGTGTTTATACCATAACTGTAAAATAGTCTATAAATTTACATTTTGTGGGGGTGCTGGTGTGTCATTATTCTGCATTTTAGTTCATTGTAAAAATTTAATTTTCTTAGATACTATAGATCTTTTGGCACATATTTTATTGACAGTTGTAGTTTTTAAGGTATGTTATCACAGCATAGTATGATTGCTATAAATATGTTTAGGACATAGAATTTTCCAAGTATACACTAAGTGAATTGGAAGCTGTCATCATATCTGGAAACATTTATAAGTTCATGGTCAATATTTTGTTTTTTTGGGGAGAAAACTGAGCTGTTATTACTTTTAGTAGTGGATCAAACGGATGTCCATTAAGTGTGCTTTCTCCAAATATATATGTTTATGAGCATTGGTCATTTCACAGATCATAGCATTCTCATTGAAGCTTATTTAATTAGTAATATCTATTGAAATTTAACACATTTATTTTAGTTCTTATGAAACGGATGTGGTTTTTCTACTAATGTTTACTGTATCATTAGATTTCTTAATATTAAACCATCCTTGCATTCTCAGTATACTATAATAAATTTCACTCCTATAGCACATTTACTAATATTTTAGTATATATGTTATACTTACAGAACAGCATTGTTATCTTACTGTACACAGAAATCTACCTGATACTGCTTTGTTTAGGACTCTTATACTGAAATGCATATATGGAATTAGTCTGCTTCTTTTAGGTACTGCCTTCATTATATTTGGCAATTTTAACAGTCTTCTGGGGACTTTCATAAATTTAAGTGGTATTATTCATTGGATCTTATTATTCACGAAATTCCCAAATAGAAGTTTCCTATGCTAAGAAGTAATAGCAGTAGGCACTGGTATCAATCATATTTCCATTCAGCCTGCTTGAAATTGTTCCAAACTACAGCAGGGAGTTTTTGTCATTTTGTGCTTGACTAAATAGAAACAAAATAAAATGAAATACTATATCTTAAGTTATCTGTTGTATAAGTGGTAAAGTTGGAAATAGCTTTTCTTTATTCAATATATACATACACATACTTCATCTCATTCTGTAAGAGAAGTTTAATAAAATTGAAATAATTACTGAAGCTCTTTCTATTGACATCAGGTACAAAATTTCTACTGACACTAAAGGAATTGTAGTGGATTTATCTAACCAAATCAATCTCAGGAATGGGGAAGTTTAAGATTTTTAAAATTGTTTTACTTGACACAATTAAATTTTCTTCACATAGGGATACAGCTAAATAAATGTACGAGAAAGGCAAATGGTATAATTTCTGAGCATTAGGCTAGGGTATAGCTTTATCATTTTCCTCCTCTGAATGAATATTTCATTAAATTTACTTACTGAGTCATTCAAACTGAACTTTTTCAGTAATAATGATCTATAAGTCATTAAAGAATTTTTATCATTTATGATCTTTTCTTTTTAATCCTTGTTTTTTTTTTTATCAGAGAGGAGGATTGGGGGCACTATATTGAAATAATGTAGTTACAAGTAATTGATGCAGAGGTGAAAATACTTTCTAAAATAAAAAGTAAGTGTAGGACTGATTAATATGCTTTGTTTAGAAAATAAAGCATTCTGTTTCTGACAGAGAACTTTCTGCCTCTGGTGTAAATGTTTAACAGGAAACAATCTAAGTCTTCTGAAATGGCGTGGCCCCAAGCTCACCAATCATCACCTACTGCCTTCCAGAATACATACAACAATGGTTTAGGAAGATGAGTTGATGAGTAGGGTCAGAACTTGAACCCAGGGAGTCTGGTATATAATGTAAGTATCGCAAAACGCATCTGTGCTAAATGCTCACCCCCTAGTTTTTCACTTATAAGGTTGGGAAATGTGGTACAAATCAACATTTTCTGTATTGGAGTCATGTGTGGTTCATTACCATGCAGAGTTCATTTTGCATAGTAGGTGACATTATTAAACATACCATAAGTTATAAATTATTTAGAATGCTACTGTCAGCAGTATCTCAAACTACTTGCTTATCTATCTAGAAATTCCATCTCTGATCATATCTGTATATTCAAGAAGGGGGGAAAAAAGAATAACTGTGGTCCTAAAAGATTCCATAAATACTGAAATCTATAAAACACAGGAGAACTATATCCTAGTACATGTGGCTGGTCATTACTCAATCTGGAGAGATACTGTAACTTTAAAAAGATAAGTAGAAAGAAACACAGCAAATTACGCTATTGTGAACCCAGTAGAAACAAAATTTGCCAGAAATTATGTTTTGGTAGTTAACAAAGCCATGAAAAAAAATTGGCATCTTTTAGCTTTGGTGGAAGAAAGTTCTTGGACCAAGAGTGAAAATATCAAAAATTTTATTAGTTTTTTAGGCATTAGAAAAAGATAATAATATAACCTTTCATTGGTTACTTTAGTTTATTGGTATATTTGTATTTGGCTTTAGTTTCTTAGGGAAATTTCCAAGCCCTTTCTTTATCTGGGTTAATTTGGTTTTAATTGATCTATTTTTCTTTTTTCCCCAATTTATAATTAGTAGCATTAAAAAAACTCCTGTGTGTCCTGCCCATTCCTGAGTAACCTTAGCTATATTATGCGGAATAGTAAATAAATGTGTCTGTGTTTCCATCCATCAAAGGTGATTCAAGTCTGTTGTCTGGCAGAACTCCTAAGTATTTATAAAGAGACCAAGATCTCTGAAAATGATTTGTCCTGGCCAGCACACTGTGCTGAAAATAATGTCGATTATATAGTAATTGTTAGCCTTTGTGGGATTTGATGCAATAGGAATTCACAAGACTACAGTTGATCACCTTTTTTTTTTCTTCCCCAAAAGTGTGCTGGGTCTAGCCAATAATTCTTGGCAACATTATAACCAGCATTAAATTTCCTGGCAATGTCAAGGAACAGATCCAGAGAAGCTAAGTTCGTCACTGTAATTATTTCCAAGCTTATTCTGTTCCCCCTCAAAGAAAAAAAAAAACAATTTGAGGACAGGTCTGTTATAAATGTTCTAAGCATGTTTTGCATGCAAAACTCTTACAGTCTCTTCCAGATGCATGTGTTTCAGATATGGCTGCTTTGATATAGGCTAATTATCACTATTGCTAAACTTTTGGTCAGAGTCTGGAATTTTGTGATTTAAAAGTCTTAAGGGAATCATTACTGTCCTGTTATATAAAAGATGTAAAAATGTCAGTCTGTCCAAAGAACAGTTAGCAACCCCAAAGGACAAAAATTGCTTCATATCAGCTCCAAACAGTCAGAAATGGCTTATTTTGTGTGTGCATGTGTGTGCAGGGGTGAAGAGGGGGTGGTTCAGTCTCCACTGATGTTAACGTTTAAGGAAAGTGTGACTATTCAATGGACTTTATAATATGCTTAACAACTTAATGAGTTTTGGAATGAAAGGCAGCATGTAAATCATTGTTATGTTCACTGCTTAAGGTTTGGGTTCTTATCAGATAAAATTGCCCTGACCTTGAAGCAGGTGATTATAGGGGAATAGCGACCATACCACTTTTCTGTTGGGTGCATTGTAAACTAATCATTGCTTTGGAGTGCACTAATTCTATACCACCTACATACCAAACAAAGATTTGTAAAAGGATCCAGGCACTTGACAATGTATCTTGGCTGAAGGTCCGTCCTCGAAACAGGCTTCAAGAGGCTTTCCAGACTTATGCAATAACAGATGTGACTCAGCTTTTATATACCAGCTCTGGTGAAATTTATGCTTACGTATTTTACAATACAGCAATTTGGTTTCTAGAACCTGATTTAAGTGTTAAGTGCTCTAAGGACAAAGGAAACATTTATTGGAGACCAACAGTATGAGAGCCAGCAGCAACTTCAGACATCCTTTGCCCAAATCCACCTTTTTGTAGGTAAATGAACTCAGGCACAGAGGAAGGATAAATCTTGGAGGAGTCATGGGGTTGGTCAGAGTGGGATCTAAAGCTCTGAGGTTCTAAATCTCAATCATATTTCATGAGATTGAGAAAAAGACAGCAGGGTTGGAAACAGCTTGAAAGTAAAGATACATGCTCTTGTGCTTTGGGCATTTCACACTGCTCCTTCCCTCTGGTCAGGGCAGAGGTCACCTCGTGATTGCTGTTCAGGATTAGTTCCCTGTGGTGTCTCCTCTCAGCAACTCAGGAAACAATAATCTCAGTGAACTGTATAATTTTTTTCATCTATGATTTCACTTTGTTTCTTTTTAATACTGTATTAAAGGAGGTTATCTTTCAGAACTTTCATTTTTTGTAACAGTAGTAGAAATAACTTATGCTATAGCTGACTGGAGTTGTGAGACTGCTATTTTATTTCAAAGAGGCTGATCACAAAACCATTAACACTTTGGAAAATATTTGATCTATTTCTTTCTGAGAAATCAAGGTATTTTTGTTTCATTTTTTTCTTTTTTTCTCTTCCTTTAAAATGTTTTACACAGGCGGCCTTAGTAACTGCCTCTGAGTAGTGTGTATCTTGCTAAATGCACACCAGCTTGCAAGTATCAGTTAAATCATAATATTTTGTGCTTTTTATTTAAGATTTATTTATCTATTTGAAAGGTCGGGTTACAGAGAGAAGAGGGAGAGACAGATCTTCCCTCCACGGATTCACTCCCTAAATGGTTGCAATGGCTAAAGCTGGACTGTTCAAAATCAGAAGCCATCCACTCTCCGTGTGGATGCAGAGGACTAAGGACTTGGATCATTCTCTGCTGCCTTTCCAGGCACATTAGCAGAGCTCTGGCTCGGATGTGGTGTAGCTGGGACTCGAACTGGCATCATAAAAGGGTGGTTCTACCTGAAACCCCACAGCACCAGCCCCTAATTCTGTACTCTTTCATAAGGTCATAGTGTTTTTTCTTCATGATAGCCAAATGTTTTAGAAATGCACTACCAAGTATTAAAGTCATTAGGCCAATGTGGCTATTTAAATGAAGATTTATTACAATTAGATTAGCATTTAAAATTAATTTCTCACTTGCATGGGCCACATTTCATGTGGATACTGGCTACCACACTGGTGGTGTGAATATAAGACATTTTCATCCTGATAGGAAGTTGTAAGGGTCTGTTCTGCTTTAGAAGAATTAAAGGGCCCTCTCAAGATCCTTGTATTTAAAATTTGCTATAATTGTGGAATTATATACTAATAGTAAATATAGCAAGTATATGATCTACTTAAATATTTCTGAAAACTATAAAAAATGTCAATAAATTTCTGCTATTTTCTTAAGCTTGCTATTTTGTAAATCTTAAAATATTTGTTTGCGGGCAATGGCCTAACGGTTAAAGTCCTCACCTTGAATGTATTGGGATCCCGTATGGGTGCCGGTTCTAATCGTGGCACCTCCATTTCCATCCAGCTCCCTGCTTGTGACCTGGGAAAGCAGCCCAAAGCCTTGGGACCCTGCACCAGCATGGGAGACCTGGAGGAAGTGCCTGGCTCTTGGCTTTGGATCAGCACAGCATCGGCTTTTGCAGTTACTTGGGGAGTGAATCATCGGACAGTAGATCTTCCTCTCTGTCTCTCCTGCTTTCTGTATATCTGACTTTGCAATAAAAAAAATCTTTTAAAAAATATTTGTTTGCTTCAATTTCTCATTTTAAAAACACTATTTTATTTTACATTTTTAAAGATTTATTTAGTTTTTCATTGCAAAGTCACATGTACAAAGAGGAGAGACAGAGAGGATGATCCTCCGTCCAATGATTCACTCCCCAAGTGACCACAATGGCCGGAGCTGTGCCCATCAGAAGCCAGGAGCCAGGAACCTCCTCTAGGTCTCCCATGCGGGTGCAGGATTCCAAGGCCTTGGGTTGTCTTCGACTGCCCTCCCAGGCCACAAACAGGGAGCTGGATGGAAAACGGGGCAGCCGGGATTAGAACCGGTCCCTGCAAGTAATCCCAGTGTGTCCAAGGTGAGGACTCTAGCTGCCAGGATACTGCTCTGGGCCCAAACACTATTTTATTTTACAGGTAAAAAGACAGAATCTTGCATCTGTTTGTTCTGTCCCCAAATGCCCCTGACTGTCAGGTCTGGGTCAGGGTTAAGTTAGGAGTCTGGACCTCATTCCTGGTCTCCTACATGGGTAGCAAGGACCCAAGTATGTGAGCCCTTACCTGCTGCCTCCAAGGATGGAGCACAGCAGGAAACCAGCTGGGCAGCGCAGCCAGGACTTGAGCCAGTCACTCTTGTTATGGAATGTTGGTATCTCTAGAGGCCACTTGAGCTGCTGCACCAAATGCCCATCCTCCTGATTTCTGTATTTTTAAATTTAATTTGATAAGGGTGAGAATGAAATAATTGACACAAATTTCAAAACACTGTGTCATATCCACTAGACACTAACCAACCAGCAGGTTTCTAATTTGTTTTCCCAATATAAACAATGCTTAGCAATTGTTAATCAAACTATTTAAAATATAGCCTCTTTCTGAAGAAAATTGAAAAGCTTTAAAAAATGCAATGAGAAATTCATGGTAGCAGCTGTAACACATAGCAGTAAGAGTTAGAGTCTGTATTTTAAAGCATTGATCATTTCTGTGGGATTTTAGCAATAGGTTGGCAATTTTGCTTTTATGTCTATATTTTGCTTGGTTCTTTAGATTTAATTATTGCCTGGATTAGAGGGAGTAGAGTGTATATGCATGGAGTTTATCAGGGAATGAAAATCAATTTTAATGTAGGTTGTAGTGTCTAGAGTGACACCCCCAAACCGATTCTAGGACAATGTAGGATTTTTGGTCACTGATTCACATATTCCTGCGAAGTCACCTGGCATGCTCCCAGAATGTACATTAGCAGAATTTGGAATCAGGAATGCCCCTGAACTCAAACCCAGGCAGAGTGACCAGTGCACTCATGTCCACTGGGTCAGGTATATTTTTACTTCTCTTATGATTGAAGCCCTCAATATGTGTTAGATTCAGTTTTATGTTTTCAACCATCAAATGATTTTTTTTTTATTCTGTTGGCTTTATTCCGTAATTTCGTTCCTTGTTGATATGCTCTGAGAGAAGGGAATTCTGAGCGCATTAAGATGATGCACTAACAAATTTAAGGTCTTGAAATGGACACAAATTTGCTTACAGTTTGTACCTTTTTACATTTTACTTTGAATAACATCATAAGAACTTGCTGATTCATTTTCCATAGGAATGTTTGCAGTAAGCTCCCTTCTTTCTTGTCACACTCATCCTGAATCTTGTAGTCATTGTGCTGCACATAGGTGGGAAGTTTTCCAGCCTACACTCTTATAATGTTCTATGCTTCTGAAATCTTTAAGTCATCTTCCAGGAGGCCATTTTTAAAGAGGCATAGCAAGAGAATGCATATGACTAGGAACAATCAGTCAAACTCTATCCTCACTGTGGATCTGTATTTTATTTCAATATGAACTGTAAGAATCCCAACAAATGAACCACAAGGGTTAGGTGATGATGAAACTGCATAATATTCAAGGGATGGACTATTAAAAATTTCTCACTGCAAAACTTTAAGACATCATTTGCATAGGATAACTTCACTTGCATACTGATTCTTAAGTAATATTTGCTAATCCCTTAACTTCTTTCAAGGTGCTTTTACATTTATGATTCCACTGGATGCCCACAAATACCCTGCTAAGAAAATATATATCCTATTTATAGTCCCTACTTTGGGGGTTGTTGTCATAGATACTGTGACTTATCTTCAACAACAGTGCCAGGAACCAGACAGAACTGGGACTTGAACCCAGATCTAAATCCCTCCTCCCATTCCCTCAAGACTTTATTAGGCATAGACCCTGGTAAGTAAAGGAATTGAGCAAGGGCTCTTTGTAGAATAAGTTTTGTTTAGATGCAGAAGGATGAACAGCAGAGCTGATTGTGGCTACAAGAGCTTTCCCATGTCACACAAATTGTACAGAATACCTGGATTTGCTGTCTCCTCTAGTTCTATTTCATGACTGGAAGCTCCTGGCAAAACAAAAATGCCTGGGTAGTTTATGTGATAGGAAGCCTCTCCCAGCCTTTTATGTCAACAGGGCCTTTCCCTGAGGCAGAGTCAAAGCAATCACCTGTCCTCCTGCATGTGCCAGTAAGATTCCTGAAGACATCTGTTTTTCTTAGAGAGGAGGCCTTGCAACTACCTTAAAGAAACCCTGTGTTCTGGGAGAATAATATTGAACAGGGAGAGAGAAGTGCAGTGTGTGAGTCATCAATATTTACATTTTGTGGAGGCTTTTGGTAAGATGAGGAGGATTGAACAGCATGACTTTATACGAGGAAGCAGCAGCATATTTTCGTAACAACCAAGGTGATGTGGCTCAGGCCCCCAGCAATAATACAAATCAGGTTGCTGAAAGGTACTGTCTTAGGGGCTCAGGTTGACAGGTCTATTGAAATGTTCCACTTTGATTCTGCCATTGTTTCTTATGGGCCAACACCCGACCTACTCCCATTCTTTTGGGGGAAGTTTTCACAGAGAATACATAGCACCAAATGCATGAAAATTATAAACACAAAGCAGAACATTCCTCCGTCTATTTTTCAGCAGCCAAATTGCTTAGAAACTGACAACAAACACAAATCAGGGATGTACTGGAATTTGATCTCATTTAAGAATGCTTTTTGGGGGATACTTTCTTTGATTAGGGTTCAATTAGAATTTTAATTTATGTTTGTTTGATTTGCATAACAAGGTTATGAATGATGAGGCAGCCAGAGCCAGACGTGTTGGCTCCAAGGTTTGCAATTTAAGTAGGCAGTATTTTGCAAGAGAGAGAGGGAGGGAGGGAGAATTCACTCTTCGTATAATATGCATAGCTTGCTGAAACCTGAGTTTCCCAGATTGTCTTCCTTGAGCACCCATATCTGTAAGAATAAAGAAAAGACAGGAGGCAGCCAGGCAGACTTGGAGAGTGGATTAGCTTTCTTAAGTGAAGTGAATGAATATGTCCCCAAAGCAGGGACCTTCCCATGATGCCTAACCGTTGCCCAGCGTTCCCAGGGACGCTGTGCTCTCAGCAGGGGAGAGACAGGCAGAAGAAAAGCGACAGCACAGGTTAATATGAGCTAACATCCTATTCATTCAGAAATGGATGATAAATGGAAATTGAGCTCTGTTACTAGGGCTGTTACCTCAAAGACACAAAAAAATGTCTCCAAAGCAGGGAGGATTCCTCCCTCAGAAATCTGCTGTACCCTGTTATTGTCCTGGTCACCTTCTAACAAGAGGTTTTCTATGTGTCTGACCCAGTCATGGCTGTCTTCCAGATCTATGTAGTTAGAATCTCTGGTGTTTAGGTTGCTGGGTTTGTACATCAGAAAATCTTTTTGAGTAATTTTGATGTGTTCTTTTCAATTTCACTCTTGTCTGAAGCCCTGAATTTAAGTTTTCAAATGTCTCATTATGACATTTAACTTGGGGTTGTTGCTTAGAGCTGCACCTGTTTTAATGGGCTCTTTTTTTTTGGACTGATATTAGCCCTTTAACAGTGACCTTCATAAAGAAGGTCCCCAGAGAAATGGCAGAACATGGGGCAGACCATGAGAGGAGAGACTGGTAGGGTAGCGTTTTGGAGACATTCTGAACATCATGCAGGTACCTCCTAGTTTCCATCCAGAAATCTTGTGATGCTTATAGTATTGATGAAATTATTGAATGAGCTGGCTAAAATGTAATTGCTTTGGTTTCATCCAGCCCAAGGCAAGGGACCGAGCTGAAAATTGCCATTTGGCTTTTCAATCCCTTAAAGGCTTTTGAAATGTGCCCTTTGCTGCCAGTTTCACTTTCAATTTCACCTTGACACTTTATTAATTTGGTTGAGGAAACCCTGTTGCCAAGCTGCAGATGAGAAGGCGTTAGAAGGAGTTAAGCTGCGACTATATTGAACTTCAGCAAGGCAAATATTATTGCTGCTTGGGAACTGTGGGGGAGCGCCTCGACTGAGTATTTTTTCTGCTGTTTTCTGATTGGCAAGCACCAAGTTGAGTCCAGCAGCTCTAAGTTCTGCTCTCTAAGTGGTCCCTTTTTCCTGTGGCTGAGGCAGATCTCTTAGCGAGCATCTCAAATACCAGCTGGTGATAGCTCAGGTATCTGCAGGAAAGGGAAAGGGGCACAGTTGCTCTGGGCTATCAAAGTACTGTTTTCTCTTTCACCTTCATGAGCATCTGAAAGGCAGGCTTTTGCCCCAGGGAAAAGGGATCCCCTACGCTGGTCTCCTTTGAAGTAAGGGAAAGCAGTCTCCCTGTCCACCTTTGTCTTCCTGTTGACTGGAAATAGTTGTAAGGAAACAAGGTATGGGCTGAGATTCACATTCATTAAAACATGCTGCACAAGCAACTGGTGGCATGCAGGATGACGTGAGGCAATACAAAAAAATAACCTGTGTGTTATTTTAAAACTAGTTTTCCATTTGTTTTTGTATCAGTCTTCAATTTCTGGCCAATGATACTGATGTTTCATTTATAATTACAGTGAAAAATTTGCTCTTCAAGTAAATTTAAGTTTGAAAGGGGGATCATTTTAATGAAAAGTGTTGGAGTAATAGGAGAGGCAGTACAATTGGTACGCTGATTGTATAACAACCATAAACTGGTATTTAAACAATTGAAATATAGGAAACATTAAGTCAGTCAACTCTGAAAAAACGTGATTGGTAACATTTCTTATTTAAAAAACCAAATAAATTGGCATGTCATGAATGCTGTGTTGAGATTGGCAGTTTAGCCTTTTTTCATGTTCTTTCACAACTTTAAATGTTCAGAAAAGCCATTATTAGAAATAGTGTAATGAACCTAAAGTCTACAATGCAGAATTTAAAAAGAATAAGAGGTTGGGCCTGGCACAATGACTTACTTAGTGGCTAAGTCCTCACCTTGCATGCACCAGGATCGCATCTGTGGGCTGGATTGTGTCTCAGCTATTCCACTTTCCACCCAGCTCCCAGCTTGTGGCCTGGGAAAGCAGTAGAGTGGGCCAAAGCCATGTGACCCTGCACCTGCATGGAAAACCTGAAAGAAGCTCCTGACTCCTGCCTTCAGATCAGCTCAGCTCCGGCTGGTGGATTGACCTGGGGAGTGAACCAGCAGATGGAAGAACTCTCTCTATCTCTCTTTCTTTCTTAATCTGCCTTTCCAATAAAAATAAATCTCTTGAAGCAAAACAAAATTTTTAAATAGTGAGAGGTCATGCCTACCTCTTGGCCTTTGCTTCTGGTTCTTGATTAGTTTGGTGAACACTTGAAGCTAATTCTAAAAGGTTGAATTATAGGAACCCTGACTTAAAGCCTATAAAATCACTGTTCTCTGTTCCTAGAACTGATTCTGTTTTCCTACACTCAATTCAACTGTCTGACTTCTTGAAGAGCTTTCTCAAATCACAAATAATGATGTATACATAGTTACTCAGTAATTGGGAAAGAAGAGTTGGGAGAAAAATATAAACATAAGCATTGCCACTTAGCTTTTGGTTTAAAAAATAGTTCTAAAAGACCTTGATATTTTAGAAAAATATTCATATTGAGCAAAGCATTGAGGGTGATTCAATGCAGTCATAATTTTCATTGTGAGGGGTGTATCATTGAAAGGGGTCAAAGTACAACGTTATTAGGGTTTGGTGGAACGCGTATGGTCTTTTGGGGTTCAACACATGTGAATGTGGACCTCAGTGTCTCCCACTTCTGATTATAGATTTGTGGATATTCCCTTTAAACCACAATTTGCTCATCTGTGAAATGTGAGAAACAGCACATGCTTTTAGGAGATTTCCTTGGGTTTATTTTAGAGAAGATATACATGAGATTCAGAATGTAAGTTGTATGCTTTTTCCTTTGCCTAGAAATGGAATTACCCAATATGGCTCTTAATTGTTTACTGATCTATTCTATTCTAATTATTATTTCTTAGTAATGCCTCCATAAATCCCTTGTAATGGGACAGTAGTATAATATCATTCATATTATTTGCAGCATCGGGCTCAAAATCAGTGTTCAGTATCCCAGACTGACCAGCTGAAGGAAAGGTGACCAGGTTAGGAAATAACTTTCTTATAGATTTGTAGGTTCAAATGGATGAATCTCCGCAGTCACTTGGAGCAGTTGTCTGTCTCTGGCATGCCTCAATGAAACTTTCTTAGGGAAGTAGCCTTGTAAGCAACATCCACTAAGAGTTCTTCATGCAGTGCTAGTGGGTTGGCTGCCCTGGCAACTGATAATTTCTTTTTGACATCTAATTTAAGTAACATCTGTTGCAATTCAGAGACTCTTCTCATTCTGTTTTCTATGGATACAGGGAGCCTCTCATTGCTGGCCTTTGCAAAACATTCTTTTCCTATTCTTGAGCCATGATTGTCACCTCATCCTGCACTCTTGTTTGCAATAGGCTGCCTCGCCAGAGAAGCCAGAAGTTGTTTTGGTTTTCTTTCTTTTTTTTCTTACTTCCTTTTTTTTTTTTTATTTATTTTGCCTCTATTGGAAAGGCAGATTTTCAGAGAAACAGAGGGAAAGAGCTTCCATCTGCTTCTAAGTCAGGAGCCCGTGAGTCTCCCACAACCATGTAGGGCCCCAGGGATTTTGGCCATCTTTTGACTGTTTTTCCAGGTCACAATCAGGGAACTGGATGGGAGGTGGAGCAACCAGGACAAAAATTGGCACCTATATGAGATCCTGGTACATGTAAGGTGAGGATTTAGCCACTAGGCTATGGTGCTGGGCCCTCTGTTTTTGTTTTCTAGCAGATCTGCAGTCTGATTCTGGATTTACTCCTTGATAGTGATGGCTAAAATGAAGTAAGACCCTCAGCTGTGGGCAACGACTTAAGTTGCATTGTACATAGGCAAGTGTTATGCTGTTAGGAGAAAAACAGCTAATAACTGGTGGACATCCTTGGCCTGGTTAATGCCAAATCTGTGTTAACTATCCTGGTGTGCCAGCGTAGTCACCTAGACTATTCTATCTTTTTTCTAAAGATATGTGAGGGGTGCTAGATCCATGAGCCTTGGATGTAGGCTGCCTAGCTGGTCCTGGGTCCCTAGGTCTAGGTCCTGTGGCCCACCTGCACAGTAGATGCTGAGTCCATAAGTTTGACTGTGAGGCCTGGGTTGACTGACCTGGGTTTTTAGGTATACCAGGATGGTGGGTGCTGGATATGCGAACCACTAGGGTGGGGGTATGGTGGGGCCTGGCTCAGGTGTCTGGGGTACCAATGGTGCTGGGAGAAGCCCACTGACCATATGGCAGTGTGCTGGTAGGTACTTGGTATGTGTGTTACAGGGTGTCTAGAGGATGGTGGGAGCGGGATATATGGGGAAATCAGAGCTCACATCCAGGATTGGTGATCTGATCGTAGCATGCATGTGTCAGAACGGGGCCTCTTCAGTGGAAAAGACAACCAAGTGATGATAGCAAAAATCTGGGTGAATGGAGACTTTAAAGTTGACTACATTAGCAAATGGACATTGGAAGGATTTCCTCATCCTTGTATGGAGAGATTGACACATTTCAGAACCATTGAAACTACTAAAGCAGAACCCTCAGAACAAGCTCTACTTTAGGGGCTTTTGGTTGATAGTGGGTGGCTGTTCCTTATCCCTGGATACTGGGGCAGTTGGGACACTGTGTGTGACTTTTTTCCTCCCCCAGATGAAGGAAGAAGAAAATTTGGAAGTAATAGTCTCATCTACTTTGCCTAACCCTCAATCCTTCCTACCCTGATCAACTATATAAACATCATTAAAAATAATAATTGAAAAAGAGAAAGAAATGAAATGGGAGATGCTGGAGTTTCTAGGGTAAGTGGCTCATGGGAGGTGCTTTCCTCTCAGTATTGGTAATTCAATCTTGTGTCCAGAAATTGAAGCCACCTTTAGCTCATGGACACAAGTTCATTCTCAGTCAGGGAGGAAAGGTTGGGGGAAGTGCCCAAAGCTCAAGTTCAAGCTCAGTTGGCTTCCCACCAATACATTTTTTATGAACAACTACTTTCTTTGGAGAAGTATGTACTTGATTTTACCCTGCAAACTGCTGTATTCAGTAATGCATACTGTACACCCTGTAGTGCCCAGCTATCAGCACTGGCCAATAGGTATGAACTGGTGGGAAGCATTCTTGTTACAGCCTGTTTGAAGGTCATAGGTGAGATGTATTTCTTGGAGTTTCGGTATCCTGACAAAGTCCTTTAAGTGAGATCTGGAACAAATAGATCATGTTTTATCTGGCCTGCTTGGATGCCTTCTGGAAAATGTCCAGCTGCCCAAGTTCAAATTCTGATTTCACCACTTTCTAGCTGTGTGATCTTAAGCAGTTTATGATGCATTTTGTACATTATGTCCCTTACTGAAATTTTATCAGATGTTTGACTTTTATAGTTTTTGTTAAGATGAAACACAATAACCCATATTAAACATTTATTAATCTTCCTGACACCTAATGACAGCTTGGTGAGTCTTAGAAGTTATGATTATTGTCATTATTATTACCAGCATTGTTGCAGCATCATTAGGGTTTGAAAATAATCAAATTGTTATGATATTTGGTAGGTAGAAAAGAAACCTTTCACTTCTTTGGAAAGCAAGGTAGCTCTCATTGACCTATAATCATTACAGTGCAGGTTCTTCATAGACCTATGGATCAGATTGTAATGGCCTTTATTTTCCCTTTACACGGCAGAGTAGTTGTCACTTGCTGGGCATGTAATTAATAGTTTTAAAATAGGAGTGTGGGAAACTTACACAAATCTGCAGTGCTAATGTACTATCAAAATCACCCACAGTCTTTTAAAATTTATTTTCTTTTTTTTTAAATTTTTTAATTATATTTTGACAATCTTAGAAAGGGTCAAGGGCTATAGGAAAGTGGGTAAGACTATTATTTCCATATTGTTTCCTTCATGTTTAAAGGAGGTATTAAGGGAGAAGGCCCGCCCAATTTCCCACCCTCCCCAAGTCCCAGATGTAGGGTATGCTTCGAGGTTCTTGCTCAAGTGGTTTTGATATTTCAACAGTTATAAATTGCTGCCAATCTTGCCACTCCAAGCACTATGAGGTCTTTGAAGAATCCACTGGTTGACATAGTTCTTCATAGAGTCTCCGTTTGCCCCGTATTTCACTGCCAACATATAGCTGAGGTGGTTGATTGACCTGTTCTGTCTTCTCTCTTTTCTTGGTTAGGGTTCTGAGTCCAGCATTTTGACTGGGGAGCTCTCCAAAGAAACTTTGTCTGAGGTGTTCTCTGACCAGATTCATGTATGTGCTAGCAAGTACAGGACCTGGCACAGTCCACTGCCCCAATCAGCTGGTGGTTGGAGTGGCTGGGTTGGTTCTGTTTTCAGCCCCAATTTCCACTGGAACCAATGGGTGTTGCAGTCCAGCCTGGTTCTGCTCAGCGCATACCCTCGCATAAACCAATGGGAGCTGCAGCCTAGTTGGAGTGAGCCGCAATAACCCCCACAAGGCCCGCCCACTATCCTGGTTTGCCAGTATGTGTAGCAGTAGTCCAGTCTGTCCCACACCCCATTCCACCCCAGCCTCTGTCCTAGTTTTCATGCCCTCCACAGAAGTGGTAACCCAAGAGGGAGGAGCCCACTATTTCCCTCCTAGGCCTCTCCTACTCCTGGATTGTGCACTCTCCAGGTAGTTCTGTGGTTTGACTTGACAAAATTAGACCCCATTGTCAGCTTCTGCCAGCTGATGCTGTGGCTAAGCCCCAACAACCCTCACCCGCTCTAATTTTGTTTGCACCAGTAGGAATAATCAGCCCAGCCTGGCTTTTCCCTGATCTAGTCCACATGAGGCGCACCGGTGTTGTAGCCTGCCTAGTCTGGTCTGCCCCTATCCCAGCTCATGCTCTCCAGTGGGAGTAGCTGTCCAGCAAGGGAACCACCCCTTATTTCCTTGCCAGCTCTGCCCCCTTCCTTCCTGGTTCTCATGCATGCTGGTTGGGTGCTTTGGTCCCTTCCAGTACAGGCAACCTAACCTTGGCATTCCGTGTTGTGCACTGGTCTTTGTTGCGACCGAACCCAGTTCGACCCACACTGTTCTGGTGCTTGGATTTGCCAGTGGATGACATGGACAGATTCAGCCTGGTCTTCCCCCGACCACTGCCAATTGTATGCCAGTAGGTAACTTTCCGTGGCCTGTTCTGGGCTGTTTCCTATCATGTTTCTTGCACTTACCTGCCAGTCACAGAGACCTCCCCCCTCGGTGTACTCACCCCGAAGGGAGCAGCCCCTGGAGCCCAGGCATGCCTGGGGACCACTCACGTGCACATGGTGGCTGGTGTCTGGGATCCAGGCATGAGACGCCCTGTCCTGAGACCCACCTAAAATTTATCTTCTAAGTGTTAAGCATGACAAGGTTTCAGAAGTCTGCACAAATGTTTCCAAAATTTGTTCAAATTATACTATGGGCACTTTGGGATTGGATTTCTGCTTATAGATCTTGTCTATACTCTTGGGAAACCATAGGTTTTCTACTTACTACTTGTTGAATTGTTTATTTAATGGAAGCTTAAGCTTGTGGTGACAAGGAACATTGAAACTATGTCATTTTAAATAGAAAAGAATAAGAAGCAAAGGAAGAGTGAGGGTAGGAGTAAGGGAGAGTAAGGCTGGAAGTATCATTATGCTCTTATAACTACAAATTTGAAATCCAAAAAAGTTTTATTATTGCAAAAATTTGAGGAAAAAACAATAAACAGAGGGTGGTTTTAGGGAGGGAAGAATGATGGCCATATAGATATCTCCTTTGAATTTTATCGATGAGATAATATGCCCTGATACCTTTATATTAATAACAACTTAAAAATTAAAAATAAATTAATCTCCTGGAAATATGATTGGACATACTTGTTTTTGGATAAAAAACTACTCCTATGTTTTGTAAGGGAACAATCTTCAGTTTTCCATAAGTATGTCTCTCTTTTGAACTATGAGAGAAAACAATAGAGAGATTAATTTTCTTGTTAGTTTAAATTTTGTACAATTCAGAGATTTTTAGTATTTGTTGGCATTGTGGGGCTGGGGCAGCAATAATTAAATGAGCCGGACTGTTGTATGAATCTGTGGTTAGTGTGTAATATCCAGCTGCCTCAAAGCACTTGTTCTCCATCCTCACCAGCAATACTTGTGCCTGGCAGTTTAAATATGAAAAACTCAGAAACCAAACATATTCCAGCTCCCCTGGGCTATCTACTTTTAATAGCAAGCTCAGTTATAGCTGCACACATTTCTCTAAACCCTCAGGGATAATAATTTCAGACACTTCTTGGCATGCTTTTCTTAAGTTTCCCACACATTCTGTCACAAATGGAGCCACCTGATTCCAAACAACTTTTCCAGTTTCGGACAGATCTGATCTCTGCAGTCCCATCCAGTTGTTCTCTTCACTTCAGAGGCCTCCTCTCCATGCCATTTTCTGCAGCTACATTCTCTTGAGGATTGCTTCCTGAGTTTCTGCTCTTGCTTAAACCTGAGCTTCATAATGGAGAAAGTTGCCACAGTGAAACCCCAGATTCCTTTGACTGGCTTTTGAGATAATTTCCAGCCTCTACGATATAATAGTAAATCATCAAGAAAGTGAAAATGAGTATTGGAGAAATGACATATCAAACAGATAACAGAGAAAACAGGAAAAAGAATAGAAATTTTTATTCCTCCTAAGTCTGCATGCAGGCTGTCCAGATGTTACCACCCATGGGCTCAATCATATTTGAATGAAAGGTTTCATTCATGAAAGGAATGCCGTGTAGGAATTGCTTGCCCACACACAGTTAAATTAATTCTAACACCTATGTTAGCATTAGGGAAACACTAGTGTTAAGATCAACCATGAGGTTCCAGTGGCTGATCTCACAAAAGTTTATTTCTTGTTTATCAGTCAGTCCAATGAAAGTGTTACAGGTCCATGGGCCTTGAGGTTTGGGGTGTATTGAAAATGTCAGTTATCTAGACTGACAGCTGCTGCCACCTTCCATATGTGGTTTCCAGTGTTCCACAGCTTCATGAAGGAAGATATGGGGGTAGAGCGCATCTGATATTAAACAGAAAAGGAGAGATACAGGCATTTGCTTCCAACTTATTTACAAGTTTCAGTAACTTCTCCCACAGTTCTCTCTTTAAATCCAATGCTTGATTCATTTTTACTTTACCACCTTAATGGTAAGCTGAAGAATATAAAGGGAAGAAGAAATACATCTTGATGAACAGCTAATATTTTTATCCTTTTTTCATTTTTCACAGATAATATTCAGCTTCTCAGAAAATTAATAACATAATTAAAGTTATTGTCTCCAGGTTAATGTCCATAATTGCTTTTTGACAAACATCAGTGACCCCCAACTCTGCTCTGATAAAGTAGAAATAGAGCTCCATGGGGTCCAGTCACCTGGAAGTAAGAGAAGGGGGAAAGCATTGTCTTCCTTGCTCGCAGTTATAAAGTACAATACTGGCTCACACACAGATTTACTTCAGAATAGAGAAGTATACGGGGCATTGTATTCACTGGTCCATTTTAAAAATGAAATCTTGCTGAGAAAGTTTTTGAGTGAACCTTGGATTCACTCTCAAGGCAGACTTTGTGTTTTCAGTATTTTCTGCAGCATCTGACAGCATCTGATCTGCCTTGACTCAACTTGACATTTTCATTTTGCCCTTTTATATGAAGTCAGACACTGGTAGGCTGACGCTTCTTTGGGCCCAGACAACTTTAACAAACTTTTCACTGCTACTGCAAGTTTGGGGCTTTAAGATTTTTTTTTTTAATAGAGGCTTAGGTTATCGTTTCTTTTACTCTTTCTTTTTTTCTTAAATCAAGTTCTTGGATATGTTTGGTTATACAGCTTCTTGAAAGCATCCCTGTGTCTCTGTGCTATGGGATTTGTAGATGTCCCAAGCCCTCTCCCTAAGGTAAGGCTCAACTTTGGTTTGTTCCATGGCTTCCCCAGCTTTTGCATATCTTTTTCTCAACTTATAGGCTGACTTGAGGCCTTTATGAAACACTTTGAATCCTTTTAATTGTAAAGATTTACTGGAACTTCTCAGAGGCTTTTTACACTTTGTTTTGTATTTTGTAGAGGTCAAAAAATGTTGGAGTTCCATCCTTGTGAGGTTGCAAATGGATAGCCTCATGTTAATCCTGAAATTTTATTTAAAACGTGTTAATTCTTCCCTTAGCAGCAATGGTCTTCATAACAACTTACTACAAGCAGCATACTGAAATTGATCTATTTTAACCATATAAATCATTTAAACCATTCTGAGCAACTCTCAATAGACACCTGGTCAGCTCTCCAGATTGTGCAAGGTATTCTGCCACCATTTTTAAACAAATTAGTTTGCCAAAGCAAAACTGTTTCCTAGCCCTTTAGCTATCTGCTACCTGGATGCTAATCCAATGTCAAATATTTGGGGTGTTGTACAGGCTATATTTTGCTTCAAACAGGCTCCTGATATTATTCAGGATGTTTGATTTTATAAAAAATTAGTTCTGAAGTGTTATTGACTAAATGCATTGAAAGTTCTATTTTCCTCTCACATAAAAATTTAAGGCAGAGCATCCAGAAGCCCACACCCAAGGGAGGTTTTCTGTACAACATCTTCAATGTGTGACTTCTAGTTTGCTTTGTATATCAACTCCACTCTCCAAGGTGAGGAAGAGCTTGTAGCTATTCACACATGGAATTTAGGAAGGCCGAATGCAATACTTCTTCAGCCTCATTATGTAGACTTCAACAAAGAAGAGAGAATGACTTTAATAAACACAGCTCAGAATTTTTACTTCCATGCCTTCAGCAGCTGGGAATATGCTTTTCTCATATCACAGGAGTCTAAGGATGGTGGCTCCTAACTGGTACTGACTCTGTAATGGCATAAAAGGGATGGTATTTTTTTTTCTTTAGCTCATCCCTATTTTTTATTGAGGAAAATAATTAACCTCTCCTGAAACTCTGGGAAACTTATTGACTGTAACTGATTGAAGTAACCAATACTAATAGGGAAGCTAAGAAATTGTGTGTGTGTGTGTGATTTTCAACAATGTGTATTAAGGAATAAGGACTGTGTGTAGAAAGTAAGTAATGTTTATGTCAGAGGATAACATGATTTCCACATGCTACGGGGAGAGTCCTTTTCAGGTATGGGCATGTATGTTCTCTTTTGGAACACAGCATCCAAAACACATCTTTTATCTTGTAGAAACATTAAGGAGTATTTATTTGAAGCAAGTCTTTTAGGGCCCTGCTCTAAGCCTGGAAACCATAGTCAATAATTAGTATACTTTTCCTGAAATAGTTAGATGACTGAAAGAGTACGTAAAGAATTCTATATGAGTGAAGGCATTGGTGGGCTATGTATTTTTGGCCACTCTAAATCACAACTGTGTGAATAAATTTAGATGGGTATTGTCTAGTATACACATTACATTCCCTAGAAGGCTTCTTCTTTTATTAGGTAGTTCATTCCATAAGAGGCCCTATAATTCACATCTGTGTTTCTTCTTTCTTGTTTACATTCCCAGAGAAGAAATAAGGGAAAAAGCTCCAAAGAAGACTAAAAAAAGAAGTCATTCATAGGCATAAATATATAACTATTAAAGGCCCTCAGAGTTTTAGAAGACATGGATATGTCTTTTTTTTAATGTTTTCTGTTGAAATGAGTAAATGAGTAAATGAAGTTAGTTTTTGGCTGAACTATATTATGCAAATATTGATTAATAAATGCAATGACCATGCATCATGAGTCTCTTTTGAAGTTGTTTAGTCTGGTGGATAGAACAGGAGGAGGCACAAACATGTTGTATGCCACTGTTGAGATGATGAAGGCAAACTCAATTCACAGTTCTACTCTAAAGCCACAGAATACTTCCTATGATGTCAGGCAGCCTACAATAACATAAATAGTGGCCCAAAAATTCATGTCTGTGACACAAGCTGCCACTAGCAAGCAATAATTATTTCTTCTTTTGAGGAGTCAGATTGCCAATTACTCTGACATGCTTTCAGTTTGTTCCACTGGTACACGTTTTCATTTTGCATTTTCCACCCAAAGAGTCTTTGACAAAGTTTCTTTCAGTGTCAATCAATGCCTTGCTAGAAGTTTGTATGACTATCTCTCATTGCGAAGCAGCTCAGTCCCTGCAGCATGAAAGCCAGAGTAAAAATATCTTGACAAGTTCATCTCTCTTTTGAATCCCTTGGACATTGGCCACTGGTGTGCTCTGAATCCACGATCGTGCCAGGAAAGCACCAAACTGATGGCTGTGGGTTGTGCCTTGGATATGGGATGGCCTGGAGGTGGAGAATTCCAGCCAGATGCTGACATTGAAAGGGATTTAAGCACATTCTTCTTAGATTTCTGCCCAGGGATAATTTTCCATGCAATTAAAAACATGCATGTTGAAAATTTTTATAAGAAAACATGAAAACATTTTGACTTGGCTTGTCAGGAAACATACAACTTATTTCAGGTTATTTCTTCTTGGAGGCACATATTTTGAAAATATAACAGAAACAAAATTAAGACGGATTTTACTACTTACTGAATAGGGGAGTGGGAATGTTGTTCTGAGGGTGTCCAGATTTCTTTTCCTTCTTTTATAACCACAACAAGGCTCTGTAGCCTGTTCTAGAACTAACTAACTATCTATCTATCTATCTATCTATCTATCTATCTATCTATCTATCTATCTATCTTCATTTTGCTTTATGAAAGCTGGCATTTCACTACTGATCTTTGTGTTTTTGGGGTGTCCCATGCATCCTCCATGGGTCTAACTGCTATTTGTGGTTCCAGAGGGAAGGGGGGAAATATAGGTGGGAAGGAGGGTGGATCAAGAAGTATCAGTATATCCTTAACTCTGTATATATTAAATACATTGAATTTGTTCACTTTAAATAAATAAACAATTAAAAACTAAAAAATCACTGTTAAAATAGCCATGACCTACCTCATTCTAGAGGTTGGGGGAGGAACTCTGTGCTTTTTCTGTTTCTTTTTGTTTTGCCCCAGGATGCTGTTTTTGAAGTAGGAGAAAACTCTTTTCTCTGTGTATTCTGTATGTTTGCTATGGTCTAGGCCTTTTCTCAAAAATCTACATTGCTCTGCTTTGTGCTGTTTCCTACCAGCAGAGCAACATGATGCCAGAGACAAGCCACTTTGACCCTTATCTTCACGTTATTGAGAAGATGACCTGTACGAGAAATGTAATCTCCTTCTGCCAGTCAGGCATCAACAGAACTGCGAGGGGTTGTTCCCTCTTCCCCACCCTCTGGATCTACTCAGTTTTCAAGGCCTGTGGATTTTTATCTCTAAAATATTTTTTCTGATACACTCCGTTAAAAAATATTCTTGCTGCTATACTCTTGGTTTAACCTATCATCATCTAAACCATTATAATAACCTTCTCTAGTACAGACCTGTATTTGCACTTGCCTCTCCCACATCCATTCTCTGCATTCCAGCCAGAAGGGTTGTTTACAATACAAATCAAGGATGCTATTTCCAGGAATAGTGTCTCTCAATGGCTTTGTCTAAAGATGTTAGCATCAAAGTCCTTAACATGATCTAACAGTGCTGTATAACCTTGCCTATTATCCACTTGAATTTCTATGTCTTTATTGAAGACATCTTGCTCCCCCATGATGCAGGGCCTTATTGCTTGCTATTACATTGCATCTGGGGACACTCTTTCCCTTCTGCTTCATGAGCTGATTTCTACATTTGCTTCTTAAAAACACTCAAACATCTTTTCTTATAGAATGCTTCCTGACTGACCTACTCAGGTCTACAAATCTTTTGACCTTTGTTCTCAGATTCACTAGCTTCTGTTAGCAGTTGTCATTAGGTGGGCACTTTATTTTCTCTGTCTCTCTCAGGTTAATGTCAATGCCATGAGCACAGGGCTTGTCTCCATCTTTCTCAGCACTGTATTACTGACCTAGTAATTATCTTGCACATGCCTTGTCAAGTTGATCTTTGTTAAAGGACTAAATTTTGAGGAGAGATGTAATGGAATAAACAGCTGGAGGAGCAAGTCACCAGTGACAAACAGAATGGATGTGGAGACATTGAAACTTTCTTCTGGGAAACTTGATAAAAGTGTTGACTTTCTCTAATCAAGAAAACGAGAACTTGGGCTTCCCATTGTATCTTTAGATTTATAAAAATAGGAGACTCATAACAATGGTTGTAGAGCTGTAGGCCTTGGGTTTTCCCCCACTAGGTGCTCTGTAACAAAGGAGCCATCTAGTTGTTTGAGTGATTCAACGAAAGTTATTCTAATGTCTTTCTTTAAATGTTGCATGTTGTACAAGCCCCATCTCTCCTGGTCTAAGAAACTAGAGGTTGTTACTCCAGCTGATGATTCCTAATTGGAACAATCCAGCAAATGCAGCTCGGGAAGTGTCAGTTTGGGGACTGTGTAGTGTGTCTGCCGGAGCTGCATTTGTTTACACTTTGCCAGTGTCATCATTTACAAACTTCAAAAAACACATTGACAAATTCCCTAGCTGTTTTGGCAGCGCTTCCATCAATCACCCAACTAATAGCACCAACATTTCTCCTGGGCTATTATAGTCACTTCAATCGCTGCTGTAGCAGCTTCGGGAGAAGATAAATCAGAAGGGGTTCTTTTCGATGGTCTCAAGTACAACTCCGTTTTTATTAAGCAGTGCTTCCCTCCTCACTTTTTTCTCTCTGCCCTTCTTCCAACCTCCCATAAACAATTTCTTCTGCTTTGTACTGCGTTAGATAAAATAATCTGGATCCATGGTTTTCTTTTAAAAGTCCCTTTGCAACATCATTGAGTAAAAGGTCCATTTATTATTTTGGATTTTTATCTGTTCTCTTTAGTTACTACATGCGGCCCTCTCAAATCAATAAGTGTATTGTGTTTCTGCCTGCAACAGGTGCTGGCCTTCCCAGGCGCAACATACCCTCCGAGAAAGGCTCACATGTCTAATGACCACAGCCTGAGAACCTGAAACCATTTTGCCATTCAACCAGTTGTGTGTGTGTGTGTGTGTGTGTGTGTGTGTGTGTGTGTGTGTGTGTGTTGCAATGTCAGGCAGCTGCTGTATCTTTAAGACTGAGAGGTTCCAAGTATCCCTTCTCTCTCACTTTCGGTTTCCTTCCATTGCTAAAGCCTCACACTCCTTCACTCCTTCAATCTTTTCACAAGGAAAAAGTGTTACAAATAAATACTCAGTTGCTGCACTGTTTTATGCAGAGTTTTTTTTTCTTGTAGCAGTACTGTCTCCTCATTTTCCTTACTATAAGCTTGTTATTTCTTCCACAATAACTGACCTGTCTTAAATGAGAATGTTCTTATAAACCAAAAAGAATCTTTTCCAACTGTCTTGCTATTAAGATCCGTGACCACATCTCCTCCCGTTGCTGCATGCAAATTTGGAATCTGGGTGGTAAAAAGAGAATGTTTGCCAAAGTTGGCAGATCAGGTGAGGAGGGCTGGCCAAGGCTCTGCTGCCCAGCTGGAGAATTTAATGTCTGTGGTGCCAAGTGGAGGGCCAAACAAACGCCTGGACTGCATTTCACCTTGCTGCTTGAGTGATGTTGTTAACTCCATCTTGGAGGGCTCCATTCATCCTAAATGATCCATGATCCTGGACAAAGCACCAACTGCAGCCCATTGCAAATCTTGGCTCTGTTCCTGACCAAGCTATTAATCAGAGTTTTAACTGGATCTTAGCGTTTTTCTTTCATGGAAGTCAGAAAGCTAATCATAGTGGAGATGCCGTGTAAATGATGCGATCAGTTTAATGCAGAGGGGCTTCAGTGTCTGAATCTGCAGTCACAGGGAGTATTACTTATCCTAAAAGTATTCTTTCTCATGGATTCCCTAGCTGATCATGGCTGTTTTCACACATTGGCAATATCTTTGATTGATTACCAACTCAATCTTGGTGCTGAAATGACCCAATAGTGGTAATCATTTCTATATTTGAAAGAATTTTTCTCTTTAACTTAAGCAGAAAAATAGCCTTGATTTTTCACATCTTTTAAAAGCAGGCATTCAGGTAGGTTTTTGTGTGAATTCTAAATAGTAGTCAGCCTTGAAGCTGTTTTTGGTTGGCCAATAGCAAATAACTACTGGTGTCAGTAAAAGCATTCAAAGAGACAACTGGTTGATTACAATTCAGTGACCTCATAAGGAAGGAATATTTTTGAACTCTGTTTTAGTCTCAGTAATATGAGAAATCCTTAGGCTAGAGAAAGAATCAACATTTGTCCCTTCTGTGTATTGATGACTTTATATGAGACCTACAGTTAGAGCAGTGAATGTAAATATTCCAACACTCTTTTGGTAGTCTATTTTGAGTTGACGGCTTCAATGGCACACTGTTTGTCGAATGACAATTACACAGATTCCACTTGAATAAGAATTCTAGTAATGCTCTAATGTTGACTTACACATGTGTACTTTTTCTACCACTCTGTCTACTCTGACAATAAATTAGAAGAAAGAGCACAAAATCAATAAAAATTCAAGTGACAATGTTAACAAAACATGAAATTGATGACTATTAACAGAAATGAGCACCTCATCGTGAATACATTTTGTTAAATCAGGCACCACTTTTACAGTGTGTAGCAGAGGCACTCGTGTCACTGCAACCCCTAGATCATGGGATGCTGTTTGGCCATGACTGGAGTGACAGCATCACTCATTTGGCCTGTTTCTTTTCTTTTCCCTCTGCAAACACTGATTAGTGAGGAGCTGATTGCTGTTACCTTGATCATGAGGCATGCAAAAGCTGATTTTCCAAACATGAGAAAAAAAAAAATTGGATAGGAAGAAATCTTTCCAATTCTCAGATAATTCAGGATACATTGGTATTATTTAGATTATTGCAAAATGGAATATATAGCAATTGAGAGGTCTCCTTGGGAACTTTTTCAGTCTAAAAGTATACCCCTGATTGTTGATTGGTAAACACTAGTTTAAAAGAAAGCATGTCCAGTAGTGTTCCGGTCTTTATTCTTTGGCTAATCCCCACCCAGATCCGCTGAATTGTGCACTTTACCTTCTCAGACTTGTTACAATTTTTGCAGAGCTGGACCAATGCAAGAGATTACAGTTCAGTTCAACACTGTCTGATTTGTTGTCTACTGAGTGCCAGTTAGGGGCTGCAGGCTAGAAGAGATCAGAGGAGGAACGATAAAAATCTACCAAAGAAGAATATTGTGATTACAATACAAACCTTTCAAGGAAATTGCCCTATAAATTGTGATAATTAATTTTGTACTTTACTGAAAGTTAACTTCATTCTGCTTAAAAGCTGATTTTAATACTTGTATATGCATAGCAGTTCTGATGATTTAGGAAATAACTCATTGCAAATTTTCTCAAACAACTTGACAGGGTGTCTGCTTTAAATGCAATACATGTCTTCTTAAAAAAAAATTGGGCAATAATTTCCAATTTTAATCAGGTCAGTATTTGTATCTACTATTTGGTTTCAGTTATAAAAGTTTGACTGTTTTTCTTTGATTACTTGTCCCTCTCTTCCCTTTGTTCATCATATTTGACACAGGCAGACCTTGGATAAAAATGCATGTATTATGCCTTTCACTAGCAACAATATAAATTTGTAAACTGAATGGCCAATAACTTATTTGCTGACTGACAGCAACACTGGCAAATTAGCTGTTATTCAATGGCTCCTTTCCCACTATAAAGCCACAGAGATGCTAATAGCCAAAGAAAGTTTTTAATACATGCCTAAACGTAAAGCAAACACTGATTAACTTTCTTCTACAATCTGGGGAAATACAGAGGTCCCACAGAGGGGTTAATTGTGATGAAGGTAAACAAATTAATCAGGATAGGCCAGTTTAATGTGGTTCAAAATGCATGTCCGGCAAGGTTGCTGGAGAACTCTGTCATGAAAACAGCAATGACCTTGGCTGACTAATGCTCCAGCTTGATACACAAAGTTGTGGGTACATGGTGAATAAAATTCCGCCTTTCAAAAATAAATGACACAAGTTATTTTTTGTCACATTTTATTGTTTTAAGATTATCATTTAACTATGTCTAGCTTCAACCAACATAGGGAAATACCATCTATATACTAAAAAAAGAAACACATTGAAGTAATTGCAGACAGCCCAATTTGACTAAGGATTAAAAAATTATAATCCACACAAAGGAGTGGAAATTCTGTGCGAGAGATTCATTATGCATAAAACAAACAAACAGACCAAAAAAAAAAAAAGAAAAGAAAAAGAAAAAAGAAAAAACAGACAATTGAGTGTTTCAGTTGCAATCCAAAATATAGAACTGTGTAGGCAAAAATATAGGGTAAATGTGCTCAGAGAAAGGCAAAACTAAATTGTCATAAAAGAACAAGAAAAGACAAAGCAACAGGAGAGACTCAAACAAGGAATTAGATAAAACTGAAAGCCAGAGCTCAGGAATCATCCAGAATGTATTCTGGAGAGATAAACAGATGGAAGAGAGGAGATAAACAGATGGGGCTACCAAGAGAGGTATAAAAACTATCACATAGCCTCCAATGAAATGGCTCAACATAAGTTAATCAGGAATTATAAAAAGCAGAATAAAGAAAATCAGGGACAGGGGATATCTGAAGAAATCACTGCTAAAATTTCCAATGGTTGAAATTCATCAGTAAAAAAAAATACTGAGAATATCTGGACAGGATAAGCAAAACAAATCTTCATGTAAATCTGTCACAGTAAAACTCCAGAATGCGACATATAAGGAGAAAATAGTAAAAAGCAAACATAGGGCTGCAGAATGACAGCAGTGATTTGATCAGCTCTACTACATGTCCCAAATGTAACCTGAAGTCCACCGTCTCCTTTTCTGGGCCAGCAATAAAAATTCTGTGACATATTTATGTGCTGGAATTTTGGACTGCAGGAAGCTCGAGCTGCAATTGAGCAAACAAGTATTTCCAGGAAATACTCAGTCTTTAACTAGGAAGAGTTATGCCATATATTTTAATCTATCTTGAGAGAATTATAATATTAAAAACTGTCTTCACAAAAAATATTTTGACACCTTTCAGAGTCAGGAAATAATTGTTCATTCCATTTACAAGATGACAAGACTAAGAATCTTATAGGTTAAGCTTCATTTTCAAGTCTTAGCACCGGTACATGTACAAAGAGAAGGTGAGAAGCTCAGGTGCCCTGGTCTGCAATTCATGTTTTACATTAAGGCTTGCACAAAGCCAGTATTGGGTTTTTGTAATTGCAAAATATGCCATATTGAAAGGGAGCATTATTAAAACAGAGTATCTGTCAGTTCCAAACACAGTTGTCTCAGAGAGTAACACTAGAATTGCTACATTTAGTCTTTTTGCAGCAGTAATATTTGAGTGCAGATATTCTTTTAAGCATGCAATATGTTTCTCTAAATATTGTACAGTTACTTAATTTCTAGTGGTGAGCATGTGTAGTCCAGACTTACATTAGTGGGGACTTGCAAAAATGCTAAATTCTTTAGTTCACTGGTAATGGAAGCACATGAATGTTTTGATGCTTCTGTGTGTCATTAAATCAGAGCCAAGACAGTGACTCAGAGTCACTATTGTAGTCCTCCGCGAAGATGATGTGACTGTTGAGGTGAAGGAAAGCCACCGAAGGAAGAATACTGAAATTAAAAGGTGGGCCTGGAACGGAAGCGTAGTGGCTAAGGTCCTTGCTTGTACGCACTGGAATCCCATATGGGTGCTGATTCTAATCTCGGCGGATCCACTTCCCGTCCTACTCCCTGTTTGTCGCCTGGGAAAGCAGTCAAAGGATGACCCAAAGCCTTCCAGCCATGCCCCTGTGTGGGAGACCCAGAAGAGGCTCCTGGCTCCTGGTTTTGGATAGGCACAACTCCAGCCATTGTGGCTACCTGGGGAGTGAATCATCAGATGAAAGATTATCCTCTCTGTATATCTCCTCCTCTATGCATATCTGACTTTCAAATAAAAAAATAAATCTTTAAAAAACTAAAATTAAAGTTTCTCAAGGTTTTGTTTATAATTTCATTTTATTTATTTATTTTTTTATTTATTACATTGCATTATGTGACACAGTTTTTTAGGCACCGGGATTCCCCCTGAAGTTTTTTTTTAATATTTATTCAATAAAACTGTTTTGTGTCCAGTTTTTTTCTTTTACTTTTAATTGTATGATACAATTCCATAGGTTCTGGGATTTCCCCTAGCCTCTTCCCATTTTCCCTCCCCCCAACTGATTTTCCCCATATTATTACGATAGTATAGTCCTTCATTAACAATCATAGTTCCATCCTTCTGCTATTTAAGTGTACCCTGGCATTGTGGGTACAGACAATGGCAGGCAATCTAGCATCCTATTGTCAAGATATATCCAGCAGTGTTAATGGATGTCCATCTTCAAACCTGGATATGATAGATTCTATTACATAGTTACTATACATGCCCTTAAATGAAAAGCCATAAAGCAACATCAACACCAGGAATAAAGTTAAAAAATTTATCACACCCTGGAGTTAAATAACTTGCTACTGGATGACAAACTTCTCAGTGAAGAAATGAAAAAGAAAACGAAAATCTTCTTAGAGAAAATGATGCTACTGTAGATGCAGAATTTAATTAGAGAAAAGAAACTATTTTGAAGAAATGAAAATAAAAACAAAAATGTCAAAACCCATGAGTTGCAGTGTTGTAGAAAATCAGTACTGAAAGGGCTGTTGATCATTTTGAAGAACTGAAAAATTTTATGTTGCGATTGGTATGTTCAGTACCAATATGCATGGTATTTCCCCCCTGTTAGCCTCTTTCCCATTCTTTTGCATCTGGACTGCTCTTGTGGTAGAACATGATGAAGGGTTGAGAGCGTCTTTCTTTTCCTTTTGGATGCAAGTTGGAGTAGCCAAGTGACTCTACAACAATACCAGGCTGTAATGGCCAATTTGTGTTTTAGGCCACTAAGCTTTAGGGTTGCTTGTTATGCGGCAATGGATAACTGTGAGAAAATGTGGAAAGAGTTGGGTAGGGACATAACAGGACATTGGTTCTATGACTCAACGAGGGGTGGAGACAGGAAGTTCAGAAGACATGGAGGAAGTTGTTGCTGGTGAAAAGCACAACCGGTGTGAAACAGCGGAGGAATGTTTGGCAATATCTTTGCTTGTCATTAGGGCAGACAGAAAACATCCTAATAGACGTGTAGGATTTGATAAGGAGATTTCTAGGTAGAACATTGTAATTTGTGTATCATGTAATAAAGGGAAAAGAAAAAAATGCAAAAGGAGTTCCTGAGTTTATATGAGAATTTAGGAGAAAATATAATCAAGCAAAAAATACATTTTTTTTTTTTTTTTGCTTATTACAAGTTTATCCAGAAGAAAGGCCTCAAAGAAAAGTGAAAAATCCAGGGAGATGTTCTTATCTTAATGTGATGATGAAATCAAGTGTATGTCTCTGAGATCCTTTTTGAAAGAATTTAAAAAATTATGGTCACTGCTTCAGCGACCTTCTCAATTAGACATGAAGTTTTATAAGAAGTATGAGCACTTTGTTCCCAAACACTCTTGAGATGAGGCATTCATTTTGTGTAGGTAATATCCAAGGCAAAACTTTTTTTCTGATGGCATTAGCTGAAACGCAATACCTAGGAAACCTATCACACCTTTCAGAAAATTCTATCTGAGGCAGCACTGGCAGGCTGAGCAAAAAGAGACACAATAGAAAAATTAAAGGTGATCTTATACACCCCCCATTCGTATGTAAACAGAAGACAGGATGACAGAGTCCTTCAGGCATGAATGTGAACTGTTTATGAAGTGAAAGGAAGGCTTGCTCAGAGGGCAAAGTCATGATCTGAGGAGAAATAGCTCAAGAAATATAATAAAGGTCAAATCCAGATACACTCCTTGCTGAGAACATAGACTGATTGTGTTTCAGAATTTCTTTGGACCATTCAAATTCTTCCTTCTTACCAGAATTGTCTTAAGATGTTACCTCAGTTTTGCTTCACCATTGTTTTCTTAAACACTTAGAGGTTTGCTTCTCTCTCTCTCTCTCTCTCTCTCTCTCTTTCTCTTTTTCCCTCCCTTCCAATCCTCCCTCTCTCTCTCCCTCCCTCACTGTACCTGAGGGCTGTATCTTAGAAGGCTTATCTCCTTCAGGATACAAACCATATTCAAATACAAGGTCCTAGGTTTCAAATCTCAATTTCTATTTTTTTTATGTTTTAATTTTTATTGGAAAGGCAGATCAGATTTGTGGAATAAAAGAGAGACAGAGAGGAAGATTTGTCATCTAGTAGTTCACTCCCAAATGGCCACATTGTCTGGAGCTGAGCCAATCTGAAGCCAGGAGCCACCATAATGGTAAACCAGTGTCAAGTACAAGTAATATGGAGCAATGAAAGCACTTACACGTAGTTTCTGGGTTTAAAAATTTGGACACCTTGTTTAAAAATAAATTACTTACTGATACCAAGGGCTATACCCAATAATTAGAAAAAATCTTATAATTCACTTTATATACTATATATTTGTGCATCTGTACAATATGCAATGTCTCTTAAATGAATGCATTATTTATTCTTTGTTAATATAGTAACATTACTATCTGTTATAGAGGAAGTTAATGAACTAGCTGTATACATGAATCTAGGTGAATCTTAGAAACATAATTTTGAGGAAGTGTCCTGGAATACTTGAATTTTATAATCCCCAAACTGTCAATATTAAATAATTCATTGAGAAAGCAAACAAATATGTGTAATTGTATATGTATGAGGATACTCCAAAATGTCCATGGGAAATGGAATTAAAAGATAAATTTTTTGGTGGACCCAGTGCAGTAGCCTAGTGACTGATGTTCTTGTCTGACACATATGAGGGTCCCATATGGGCACTGGTTCTAATCCTGGCAGCTCTGCTTCCCATCCAGCTCCCTGCTTGTGGCCTGGGGAAGCAGTTGAAATAGCCCAAAGCCTTGGGACCCTGCCCTCACATCTCACATGGGAAACCCGGAAGAAGCTCCTGACTCCTGGCTTCAGATCGGCTCAGCTTTGGAGTTGCAGTAACTGGGGGAATGAGTCAGCAGATTGAGGATTTTCCTCTCTGCCTCTCCTCTCTGTATATCTGACTTTGTAATGAAAAATAAATAAATCTTTTAAAACAAGGTAAGATTTTGGTGCAAAACATTTTGAAATGCACTATGTAAGTTTTTCATAAAAGATTGCATCCCACAATGTATATTTTTGTATGATAAAACCATACAGAAAAACAAGGAATAAAATCATGTGGAACATAAACCAAGTGACTAGCACGTGAATATTTATTCTTTTAATCATTAAGTCTGCATTATAATTAAAGTTTTAAAGTTTTTAAAATTTATATGAAAGGACTGAATTTCCTGTATTTCAACTATCCAATTTTAAGAGCATCATATTTGCTAACCCATCTTCTTTCCTAATCGCATTCCTCCTTCCCTCCCCTTCCTTCTCTTACTTTTGTTTCAACTTTTACAATGACATAGTTTCACTTTATGATCACAAGCTTCATTCCCTAGTAAATAAAAGTATTCTCCCTTTTAACAGTTTGATGCTTCCTTCAATCAACCTTAACCAAGCATTGCATTCTATTAGATACCATAGGTGAGTTCACATCAAGTTCTCTCTCTCTCTCTCAAGTTGTTATCAACCCCTGCTTATCATTGTGTTTTGTGACACAGATTTTTCCCACTGTTCATAACTTACTCAGTTCCCATACCTAGGCTTCTATAGAATATCTGTGAAAGCTTCTTCTAGAACCTTAATCCGATCTCCCTAGCAAGGGACCAGGTTCTCTTAACTCCAGCTAATTTTAGGTCCCTTCTGCTGGCAACAAATTGTGTTGCCCACCTGGATAGGCATCACCTTAACGCCACCCAAGTTCACAGCTAATGGAATCAGATTGTGATTTGGGAAGCTGGTTACTTTGTGTAAGTTAGCCATCAATTTGACCCCACCTTTTGAAAAGCCTTCCTGCTCTTCTCTCTGCTGAAGCCTAGGCATGCCTGAAGGCCAATGGGTTGTGATACCTGTTTCTGACTTCGAGTCTATGTCATATTTCTGTGATCTGATGATGATGATATTAGAAAATAAACTTGGAAAACACTTGGAAATTTGGTTTTGCTTGGACACATTAATATTTTATGTTGTAAAATTAAGGCACATTTAGAATTTGTAGTGTTATCCTCTTACACTGAAGGAGTTGAGCCAAAGAAGCTGATCTTTGGTTTTCACAAGATGCAACCTATACAGTGCTAAACAATTTACTCAAAGACAAAGGAAGATATTAAACTTTCTGGTGCCATGCAACTTGTATCGTGCTTAGGTTCCAATAATGGCACTTGATATTGATTCATCGCTTCTTGAAGAAAATCCTTTCTTGGTTTTGGAAATCATGAATAAGTTCTTATGCCCTTAAATCTTAAACTTTGTAGTGAATATAAATTGTTATATCTTGCTTATTCCTCTGATTATGTTTGAGTAATTGGGACTTAGTACAATCATAGGAAAGGTATTACACCGCTGACTTTTTTTTGTTACTCACCAGTAATTGATTACAGGCCCATAACTAACAAGTACAGACTGATTAAGGGATTGTGGTACTATCAAGGGACTCAAGAATTCTGTGGCTTAATACTTATAATGTATACCAATAACAACCTATTTTTTTACATTTAAATGTAAATTTCCACTTTTTAAAAAGTTTTAATTCTTTATTTGAAAAGTGAAGAGACAGATATGTTCAAGGAGGACTCTTATCTTCTACTTCATCAATCAAATGCCTGTTACGGCTGGCAGTGTTGTGCTGGGGCTAATGCTAGAAGCTAGAAACACAATCCAGGTCTCCCAGAAATGTGGCAGGAACCCAATTACCTGAGCTCACACTTCAGTCTTCAAGCAGGAAGCTGAAGTAAAGAGCTGGAGCTGGCTACCCAATGAGGTACTCCAGTGTGTGGTGCAGGGGTTCTAACGGCCCAATGTCTCCTCCATCCACTTTAATGGCTCCATGTACAGGAGTTCCCTGCTCAATATTTATTATTCTTTTTATCCATAAGCCCAGAAAAATTGTGAAGAATTCTGAACCTCATTAATTGTACATACCTGTTTCAACTCTTCTTGAAAATTTTGAAATTGATAGACTTCTCTCCCATAATATTTCATCTTTAATAAATGGTACAGTTATGGTATGAAGATCAGTATTAACCAGGGTCTTAAACTGGGTGCCATACCTATTAGAAATGTGTTCAGCTGTAAATAAGGACAAACAAACTTTGGTGACTCGAAAGAATTAACAGGTACATTGAATATGTAATAAAAGACCTGGAAGTAGATGACGTGCTGGCTTTAATTTAGTGCCCTAATGGCTGAAAGGTAAAAAAGGTCTTATTGTTTATACTGAACAGTTTTTGGTTGCATGAAGAATCCTGCTGCTCCAAAAACCTAAAAGGTATTCAAAGAGAAAAAAATGTAGAATGTGAACATGCTAGATCTTTGTCTCCCCCCACCCCCTCCTTTTTTCTTATCAAGAAAGGTATGGATTTTTCAGCCACAATTCCATAAATCTTATTTGCCAGAGATAGGTCAAGTGACCAACACTCATGACAAAAGAAGCTTGGAGATTGTGGGGTGGGTGGTCACAATTGACTTAGCCCAATTATAATTCATCACTTTGAGCTTTTTCAGAGGGTGGGATAATGACCTACATAATCATGAAACTGTCAGAGGCATAGTATCTGCTAGTGAGTGAACCAAAAATTATACCCTTAATATGATAACCATTGAATAGTAGTCAGTATGGGGGATGATCACTATTATCTGAGCTTTACTATATGTCATCCATTTGAAAAGTCTTTACTTGAAGGCTTGAGAGAGGGTTTAATAGAAAAATAAATGGTGAAGCTACAAAATAAACCATAATTTCTCAAACGAAGTCATTTTCCTGTGAGAAGAAACCAAAACTATCTTGGTTGATAATGCATATTTACTTTGCAAGATAATTTCAGGGGCTACATCTCAAAATGTCTCAAGCACTTGTAGTTGAGATGTTCTGTTTCAAACATCTGCTGCCACATTTGCAATTCTGTTACAACACAGACTTTGCTATTCACTATAAATTCTGATGAGGTGCCTGTCTCTCTTTTCAGTTTAATGAATTTGTGGAGAGCATACTTTTCTCCACAACTGATAGAGTTTTTCTTTCCTGAACGTTCATGTACTTTATAAGCATATTAACTAATGATTATTCAACATTTACTATAGAATGGGAATGGTATTAACACATTTTATGTTCGTAACTCCATGTGGTAGACCCTTTTGTTTTTCATTTTGTGGCTGAGATAGTTGATGCACAGTCAAGTCAATTAAGTTTTTGAATTTGTACAAGGAGTGTCAGAGTAGGAAGTCAAACCTGGCCATTCCAACTCTCAAGATGTCTGAGGCAGGGAGATAGAGATTGAATCATATTGTTTTAAAAAAATTCTCAGGAGTATATAAGCTCACAGAAGATAGTTTGTGTTAATTATTCTGGTCACCATTTTAATGATCACAATAGTATCAATCCAGTACTTAACTAACCTTCGGAAATGATTAACTTGTGTTTGGCATGCTTATTTTCAAATTAGCTTTTTAGCTGACCTAATCTCAGACTGAAATGTTATAGGAATTCTTGAATTTTAGTTGTTAATGATTAAGTATAAAGCCTTATTTTCTGTGAGCCTCTCTTTCCTATCTTCTTTAAAAATGGCTCTTGGGTGTTCTCAAATAAGTTATTTTGAGGAAAAAATATTAATCACACATGTACACACACATGCAAGTGCACACTCAATATATACATACACTCTGAATGCACACATGAGAAGTCTTCAAAGACTTATTGGAAAATTCACATGATCTTAATTCAGGTTTTATATGAACCTTTTGCAGTATGCTCATATACATACACACATGCATAACATAACAGTATATATCTGGGTTTTTTTTTGTGATCTATTTCTGTGTAAGGATCCATTCCAAAATGTAGTGGCTTACAGGAAGAGCAACATTTATTTTGCCCAGGAATTTGCAATTTGGAAAGGAGTCAGTGGAGACAGCTTTTCTCTACCCCGCTAAGCACAAAGGGATGGGAAGAATCAGCTGTGTGTGTGTGTGTGTGTGTGCACTCATTCATCTATCTGGAAGCATTGCTGTCTGTCTGTCGAGATCTCAGCTACGGTGATTGCAGCAACTGTGTGGGATCTTGCCATGTAATTGAACTTTTCCCTAATAGTGTGGTTTGCTTGTTTCAGTAGTGAGGGTGTGTGTGTGTGTGTAAGTAAAAGGAAGGGGCAGGCAGAAGTTGTGGTGTCTTGGCTCACATGATCTAAATAACTACAAACTATCACTTTTATCTGATTCTGCTTATTAGGAAACAGTCTCTAAGACCACTTTGTTTTCAAAGTTGGGGTACGTGATCTGTACTTTTTGGTGGGAAGAGTGTAAGACATTGAAGATATGTCTTAAGGTCACCAAGATGACATATGGTAATTGATCTTATTTCCTTTAATTATGCTTAATTTTTCTTAGCTGCTTTAAAAAATTCACTTATTTGAAAGAGTTACAGAGAGAGAGAGATAGGAAAAGGTAGAGACAGAGAGAGAGGGATTCTTTTATCCTCTGGTTCATACCAAAAGGCCTCAATGATCATGGCTGGGTCGGAATGAAGCCACGGGCCTGTAACTCAATCTGTGCCTCTCACATACATGGCAGGGACCAAGCACTTGAGCCATCTCCCGTTTATTTCCCTAGCATATTAACAGGGAACCAGATTGAAGCGGGACAACTGGGACTTGAACCAGCCTTTATGCGAAATGCCAACACTGCAGGTGATGGTTTAAGTGTCCTGAGCATTTGTTTTTAACACAGAATAAACCATTCAGCCAGTGAGATACCTTAAAGCAAAGGTTTGCCTTTATTTAGTGAGCAAGATAGACCAATCCCATGCCATCATTGATTTTTGAAAAGATTTATTTATTTATTATAGAAAGGCAGATATAAACAGAGGAGGGGAGACAGAGAGGACGATTTTTCATCTGCTGATTTGCTCCCCAAGCAGCTGCAATGGCCAGAGCTGAGCTGGTCTGAAGCCAGGAGCCCGGAGCCTCTTCCAGGCCTCCCACACAGGTCCAGGATCCCAAAGCTTTGTGCCATCCTTGACTGCTTTCCCAGGCCACAAGCAGGAACCTGGATGGGAAGTGAGGCTGCTGGGATTAGAACCGTCAACCATATGGAATCCTGGTGCATGCAAGGCGAGGACTTTAGCCGCTGAGCTACCATGCTGGATCCCATCATTGATTTTTGTTTTTTTAAAGATTTATTTTTATTATTTTTTTTATTGGAAAGGCGAATATACAGAGAGGAGAGACAGAGAGGAAGATCTTCCGTCCGATGATTCACTCCCCAAGTGAGCGCAACGGCCGATTCTATGCCGATCCAAAGCCAGGAGCCTCTTCCGGGTCTCCCACGTGCGGGTGCAGGGTCCCAAAGCTTTGGGCCATCCTCGACTGCTTCCCGGGCCACAGGCAGGGAGCTGGAAGGGAAGCGGGGCTGCCGGGATAGAACTGGTGCCAATATGGGATCCTGGGTGTGCAAGGGGAGGACCTTAACCACTGCACCACCGCGCTGGGCCCCATCATTGATTTTTATAACCAAGTGTAATGTAAGTAAGTTCTATACATTTTTTTCAGGTATATATAAACATATCTAGAAATCAAGCTATGAGAAGTTTCGGATATATGCTTCAAAAGATACATACATGTGCCCTATGTCAGTAGCTTTCCTCTTTCCTATCGGGATAAAACATGTAGCCTAGAACTTTAATAATATGAACTCTGATAGTTATTGGCAATTAAAAAACTAGACAAGGTTGATCACAAATTTAAAAAATGTTAGAACATGTAGTTTTCAACATATTTTCTTGCAAGAGGTGACATCAGACCTGTTATTAAAAGATTTGAGTATTTTGGCATTTGCCAAATTCCAGCAATAGGTTCTTTTTTTTTTAAAGATTTATTTATTTTTGGAGGTAGCCTAGCGGCTAAATTCTTAACCTTGTAAGTACTAAGATCCAATACGGGAGCTGGTTCTAATTCCAGCAGCCCCATTTCCCATCCAGCTCCCTGCTTGTGGCCTGGGAAAAGCAGCCAAGGACAGCCCAAAGCCTTGGGATCCCTGCACATGCTAGGTGAGAAATTAGCCACTAGCCTATTGTGCTGGGCTCCACAGAACTCTTTGCCTTTACAAATCATTTTATATTTCTTTAAAAGCTTTGATGTAACATATCTCAAATTTTGGATGCTATTTTATTACCAGAAATATTTTATGTATGAAAGATAGGTAGAGAATTATGTATTTAGGAAATATTATATGTATTGTCAACAGATGAAGAAATCAGGGCTCCCAGAACAGGAATTACTTGCTCAAGATTACACAGTGACTAAATGAGCTGCAAAAGAAAGAGATTCCTGACTGGGTGATTTGGTTTGAGCTCCATATTTTTATTATGGATTTTTAACAGGATTTTATCCTGAATGCCAAGTTAAAGGAGCTCAGGTTCCATCTGGTAACAAAAATGGAATTATTGGCATTAAAGGCATAAACAGAACTTGCTTTGAGAAAAGTATTCTGCAGTCAGAATAAAAAATACACTATTATCATAATTCCTAGAGACAGGGAGGTCTGTTATAATAGCAATTTATGTCAAAAGTAATGAACCACTGGTGTGCTGGTGGTTTTTGTGAGTGCATTTAGAAACAATGTGAAGGTAGAACTGGCAATCAATGAACAAAGTCATACCTGGAGACAGGACGACTTGAAGTAGTCCTAGCTAGGTTATGTCGCTACTGCCAAAAGTGGAAGCAGGTGATTGTTTAGATTTGTATTGCTGTCTTTCTCCCATTCTGTATGTGTGTGTGAGAGGATGCGCACAGAGGGATGAAATGGCTTCATTTATTATTTTCTTTGTAAAGAGAAAGAGAGCTCAAGATCTTCTATCTGCTGGTTCGCTTCCCAAAAGGCTTCAAAGGCCAGAGCCGGGCCAGTCTGCAGTCAGGAAGCAGAAGCCAGGAGTTGGAGCTTCTCCTGGGTCTCCCAGGTGGGTGCAGGGATCCAAGCATTTGGACCATCCTTGTTATACCAAGGCATATTAGCAGAGAGCTGACTCAGAAATGAACCAGGTAAGACCTCATCTGACACCCTTATGGTATGCGGGCAATATAGGTGGAGGCTTTCATGAATATGCCACATTGCCAGCCCCATGGATTTTAAGCATTAGCTTTTCTTATACTTTCACAAATATAAACAAATAAGAGAGGGTTACCCAGTCTGTTAGGGGGTAGCCATGAGTGAAAATGGTGTCTCATATAGCACCGATGAAATACAGCTCTGTGGGCAAAGAATAATGAAGAGGACTTGTTGAGGAAAAAACTTAACAACTTACATAATATCAACAACGCATTTAGCAATGAACTGCTATTTATCTGTATCTTATGTATACATGTTTGAGCAGTACTAAAAATTTAGCTCCAATTTCCTTTCATATTGAGTTTCAATTATGAGATTTGGAGTAGAAAACATCCTTGAGAAGCAGTCAAACAATCATACTGAGTATTTGGACCAAAATTTGATTTCAGTTTGGTCACTAAGCTCATTAGAACCACTACTATGAATTCAACTACAACAAACTCTACCCTTCCCTCATCTTCCTATTTCCCTTTCTTCTTCTTCTTTTTTTAAGATTTGTTTATTTATTGGAAAGTCAGATATACAGGGAGGAGGAGAGACAGAGAGGAAGATCTTCCATCCGATGATTCACTCCCCAAGTGACCGCAATGGCTGATGGTATGCTGATCCAAAGCCAGGATCCAGGAACTTCTTCTGGGTATCCTACACGGGTGCAGGGTCCCAAAGCTTTGGGCCATCCTCCACTGCTTTCCCAGGCCACAAGCAAGGAGCTAGATGGGAAGTGCCGGGATTAGAACCGGCGCCCATATAGGATCCCGGCATGTTCACGGCGAGGACTTTAGCTGCTAGGCCACGCCGCTGGGTCCAGTTTCCCTTTATTCTTTCTATTCCTCATTATGTTCCTCTCTCATCATTTTCATTTTTGCACATTGGTGAGATCTGAATATGCATTAGACCAAGATCTTCACTGAGAGACTTCTGATAAATGTCCTTACAGTGTGTCCTATGTCCCACCCAAATAAAGCAAAATCAAGCTGCTTTAATGTAAATGTAAATGATAGAATGACAAATATGGAATGCTTATATAGGACATTCAGATAGGTAAACTACACACACAATGTGATTTAAGGTATTTCTGGAAAATGCAAATTATGATGAAATCAGGCATACATTTCAAAATATTTTTTCAGCAAAAATAACTTCTAATAACTTAAAATAACTTTAATAACTTCTTACAGTACTTCTAATACATTAAGAAAGACATTAGTTTAAAGGGTCCCTCAGCTGGCCAGTGTTATGCCATAGTAGGTTAGTCCTTGGCCTGCAATGCCAGCATCCCATATAAACACTGGTTCAAGTCCCATTGCTCCATTCCTTCCAACTACCTGCTAATGTGCCTGGGAAGGCAGGAGAGGATGGCCACAATGTCTTTGGGCTCCTGTATCATGTGAGAGACCTGAAAGAAGCTCGGTTCCCGACTGCAGATGGACCCACCTGTGTAACTATGTAACTCTCCCTTTCAAATAAAATAATTTTTAGAAAATGAGCCCTGATCAGAACAATAGGAATTCTGCTAAAACTGAAGCAAGAACAGGCATCAAATGTAAAGCAAAGCTTGTGCAAGAATGGTGAGACAATTGATGGTTTATGAAAATTTAATGAGGGCCATGCCCTGAGGAAATCAACAGTTAGCAAATGAATGATTCTTTTTTAGAAGGGAAGAGCTGATATTAAAGATGAAGCCTGCAGCAAATGATCACCTTCATTAATTTGCAAGGAGAATCTAATCCGCTTGTGCCCCAATCAAAGAGGATGATAAACAATAGCCAACACCATAAACATTTCAACTGGATCAGGTCACACTATTCTGACTGAAAAAGTGGCACAAACTTTCTGTTCTCTGAGTACCAAAGCTATGTGCTCGGTTTATCTGAAGATTACAGCTTCCAGTGGAAATGCTTAAACAGGTGAAAGATTTTATACATATTCTAGAAAGAACCATACAGAATAGCTTTGCCACGTGGTCCTGAAGACAAAGCACACTCTAAGCAATGGCTATGAAGGGACAGGAACTGTTCCTGTTGCAGCAAAGCAGAGTGGTTGAGGACAAGGCTCATGTCCAAAGTGAGCTTTTGTGGTGGAGGAATCTCAAGACCTTCTATTTGTTGACTTTCAGGAGGGCTGAAACACAATAACATTTGTTTTTGAGAGTGTTTCGAGATAGTCAAAGCTACTACAGAACACCAGGAATGTTTAACTGGAAAGTCCTTCTCTACCACAATATATGGAGTTACTGCAAAGAGGGCTAGAAAAAAAAATGCCTTACATATTCATATGTTAATTTGAATCCAAATTCACTTAACACATTGAACATCTGGTCTTTTAGACAACTGTGATTTTAGGTTTGTTTTGTCCAATCGGAGTACAGTTACTCCAGTTCACTTTGAGTTTCTGCTGCATAATTTATCTTTTTGATCCTTCACTTTTGCTTTCTGTATCTCTTCACTGGTGCAGTGAGCTTCTTCTAGGCAGTAGGGAGTCAGGTCTTGTATTTCCATATATTCACCTGATCTGTGTCTTATGACTACAGCATTTAATCCATTTACATTCGAGGTTGCTTTTGATAGATAGTAATTATTGTCATTTTATTTACTGCTTAAGCTTTGTCTTTTGTATTCTGTCTCTGCATCTTTTGAGATTTATATTTGTGTTTTGGTAGCTTCATGTTGTGATGTTTGGTGTTTGGATTATCTCCTTTGTGTATCTGTTTTATTAGTAAATTTTGTACTTTTGGAATAACGTGTTTTCGATGCTTACTTCTAGTACAAGGCTACTGTAAAGATTTCTTGGAGGGCTAGTGTGGTGATAGTGAATTCCCTCAATTTTTGCTTCTCCAAGAATTTCTCCTTCATTTATTTTTTCTTATTAGAAAGTTAGATATTCAAAGAGGAGGAGAGAAGAGAGGAAGATCCTCAATCTGCTGATTCACTCCCCAAGTGGCCACAATGGCTGGAGCTGAGGCAATCCAAAGCCAGGAACCTGGAGCCTCCACTGGGTCTCCTATGTGGATGCAGGGTCCCAAGTCTTTGGGCTGCTCTTGACTTCCTCCCCAGGCCACAAGCAGGGAGCTGGATGGGAAATGGGGCTGCCGGAATTGGAATTGGCAGCCATATGGAATCCTAGCAGCATGTGGAAGGTGAGGACTTTAGCCACTAGGCTACTGCTCTGGGCCCTTTGCTTCACTTTTAAAGGATGGTTTTGCTGGATACTGTGTTCTTGTAGGTAGTCTTTTTCTGTGGGGACCTTGCATATCTGTGAGGACCTGGCTTATAGGCATTCTGCTGAGAAGTTTTATTTTGTTAATCTGAGTTTTTCTTTGTGTATAACTTGATGCTTTTTTGTCACTGTCTTTAAAATTCTCTCATTCTCCTTAACTTTTGAGAGTTTGGTATGAAATGCCTCAGAAAAGGTCTATTTTTGGTTGAATATGGTTGGAGTTTTTTGAGCTTCTTGCATCTGGATGTTTCTGTCTCTAATAAGAGTTGAGCTGCTTTTAAGTGTAATTTATTCATGAGCTTCTGAAAGCCTTTGTCCTTCTCTTTCAGTTATTCTTAGAATAAAAATCCTTGTTCATTTAATGATATATGTCTCATAGTCTTTCTATGATGATATTATTATATTTCTTTATTTTGCCTAACTGGATTATTTTGAAAATCCTAACCTAAAGATTAGCAGTTCTTTTCTTCCTCTTTATTCTATTGTTAAAACTTTTATTGGTTCACTTGTTTTAGCTCCAAAATTTTGGATTGGTTTTTGTTTAAGCTTTCTACCCGTTTAATTTCTCAAAGTATTCATTATTTCTCTCACTTCTTTGAGTTGAATATCTGCATTATTTCATATCTGATTCAGTGTCGTTAGGATTGTTACTTTGAAATCTTTTTCAGGTATCTCATAGATTTTCTTCAGATCAGCATTTATTTTCAAAGAACTGGTATTTCGGAGGCATCATGCTTCCTTGCTTCTTCTTATTTCCTGAGTTCCTTTGTTGTCATCTACAGATCTGGCATAATTGTTTGTACTTCTGTGATGCCTTCTTTGCAAAGGATGATTTTGCTTAGATGGAATGTCTGCTATCAATTGAGTTGTTGCTTTGACTTTGGATCTAGGTAAGGCAAGAAATGTAATAGTTGAGTGGTTTCTGCAGGAATCAAAGTCAACAGTTGCTGGGAGTAGCCTGGTTATCTAGTCTGCAGCAGTTCATGGAAAATGTACTATGACTTTGAAGTGAATGTGTACTTTCAAAGTGTGTCTTAACTCACTGGAAAGTTGGGTCAGTCACACACTAGGGTGTATGATGACCGTAGTTATGTTCTTGGTATTGTGGGATGCAAAAGGTGCTGTACCATTGGCCTGTTATGCAATCCTCAGTGATGCTGGAACTTGCGCCCAGGCAACTATGTGATATAATTGAGATCTTCCCCAGTCCTGCCTGATGAACCTGGATTGTGTTGAGAGGTTTATAGCATCAAATTCCCTGGTCCCAAGACTGAGGGATGTGGAAGCAAGCTTCTTCTGGTTTCACAGGATGAATCCAGTTATGTTAAAGATTAGGTATTACTACTGGCAGGTGAGTTATGTTAAAGATTGTGTATTACTACTGGCAGGTGAGAGCCTGCCTATAGAGTTAATGGTCAGAATCTTAGAGCCGCAAATAAGGAAGGGTGCCTTGTTTGGGTCATATGGAAAAGTTCCCTCAGGATAAACTCAGGTGGCTTGGTAGAAAATAGCTCCAGTAGTCACAGTTTCAAAGCTGCAGAACCCGGGATTTCTTACCTAAGTCCTATATAGTAACTACATGTTATACTGAAATCGTGTGCAAGTAGCACACACCTGGAGTAGAAGAATGGACAGCACCCTCCGCGGGTCCCAGAGGAGAGCAGAGGTCTCCCAGTGCCAGGACTGGAAGATGTTATGAGGTCTTTACAAAGTTTTGCAGAATTACTGCCAGTTACAAGGGTGGGGTTAAGGATGGGGATTATGAACTGATAGTTGTCAACCTTAAGTAGAAGAGCAAAGATGGGGTCCTCCATTTCCCAGAGGTGACTTCAGAGATTGTAGCACCCACAGCAACAGTCTCAGAACTACTAAACAAGAAGGGACAGACTACAACTTCCACAGGGCATTGCAGGGCTGGGGCTTGTGCTCTGGCTACCTAGCACCCTGCAATAAGGAGATGATAGAGGGATCCTCCTCAGACCATGCCCTCTGATTCCATGCATCAGCTGCTGCTGATGTTGAGCTGCCAAAAAAACGAAGGAGAACTTTCCTGGATCGGGCCGAATGAGCATGACTCTAGGCCTGCCTTGTGTTCAACACAATCACAATTATGGGATGAAAGAAGCCTGCTCTCAGCCCCAGAAAACACCTCTGCTCTGGCTTGCAGGGCTTCTGCTAGTGCCAGGGCTCTGTTGTTGCTAAGGCAGAATGGGGTACAATAACAGCAACTTGGTTTTGGTACATAGGAGGAGGAAGGAGGCAGCATGAGGTGTTTTTTTCTTGGGGGGGGGGGGTTGGAGGGCAAACTGTTGCTGAGGCCAAAGTCAGTTTTCTAGACTAGATTTAAAGTCACTGAGGTAGTTAGTGCTATTGCTCTGCAGCCATGGCAGGGATGGTGAAGATTTTGCCTCTTGTTTTCTTGACAGGATGGCACCCTCCCTGTGATGGACCAGTGGTCCTAAACGCAGCGTAGATTTCTGTTTCTCTGCATAGGATTCCAGTTTCTGTGCTGTTTGAAATACACATATTCTCTCTCATTTTATCTCCTGAAAATGTAGTTTGGCCTTTTTTTCTGGTTCTTTTCTGTGGTGGCAATGAGGGCAGGCTTTCTCAATTCTGTCATCTTGGATCAGTCTTTGGCAAAGGATTTCAGAAAGCATCATTTGCAGGCTTTTAACCTCTGTAACTGGGGTGAAAATCCAAGATAGCTGGAGTTATATAAACAGAAAATGTGTTATAATGAAGATCTATATACTCTAAAGCAATCAGTATAATCAACAGCAAGATCGTAAAAAATCATCTGTATCTACTGAAATTAGCACCAGCAGCAACACAAAACATACTCATCGACTTTACTGTCATTCAAACTTAAATTCCCAGGAAATAAAATGATGCAAGAAAAAGCATTAGATGTATCACACTCTTAACAGACACTTAGTAAGTGTAATTAATATTAGCTAACATAGTTAGAAAGGGGAGGAATAAAGAACTCTCAACTTGCAGACAATGGAAAATTATGTCTGAAAAATTCAAGAACTAATATTCAAAATATTTTTAGTATTCCTTCTAATCAGTAAGATGATTAAAATTCAATTAGAAAAATAAATACAAAGTCGAAATTAGTAAATTATAAAGAAGTTGAAGTTAGAGACAAATATCAGTAGTTTTCTGAGAGTTACAAATCAAAACCCAAATGGGACACCAATCTTTGTCCTTGGGATTGACAGACATTAAAAATATTGATGCTACCTAGGATTTATTATATGTAAGCATATATACAGTATGATGGTATTGAAGGTACACATCAATTTTCTAAAGAGAAATCCCACTATGTCTATGTAGGGAGTCGGCACTTATGAGGTCTAACCTATAGAAAATTAACTCATGCAAAAATATGCATATAAAAGAATGATAGCTGAAGCAGTGTTCTAAGCACACTGCATGGATTTTTTTTGAGTGTTTATTGGTAGGATAATGTTTAAATTAATAGTAATTAATCTATTTTGTAAATTGTTAGTTACTCATTAAAAAGAATGAGCTGTTTTTATATACTCACTTGGAAGGATATCAATTACATATTGCTATGAAAGTGGTATGCTTTAGCATCCCACATTACATGGTTCCCTTTATGTTAAAAAGCATATATTTGCATATTTGTCCATACATTAGGGAAATGATTTGAAAAAGGTGTTAAATGAGATATTTTAAACTGTTAAAATGGATTGCTTCTGGAAAGAAGAGTTAGATGGGAAATAGTGTTGTGTATGGGAAGGGAATAAAATGACAGTTGTGTCTCTTACACTATTTTTCATTTGTTTGAAATTTCACAAGCAAAAATGCAATAATCATAGAAGATAATGATGAAAACCATAAGAGTCAAATTCTCCACCTCTCTACATCCTTTTCCATTTTGCTAGTGTCTTTAAAAATATATATATTATATTTTGGGGGGCCTGGAGTGGCAGACCAGTGGCTAAAGTCCTCTCCTTGCACGTGCTGGGATCCCAAATGGGAGCTGGCTCTAATTCCGGTGGCCTGGCTTCCCATCCAGCTCCCTGCTTGTGGCCCAAAGCCTTGGGACCCTGCACCCGTGTGAGAAACCTGGAAGAAGCTCGTGGCTTTAGATTGGCTATGATCCAGTTGTGGTGGTCACTTGAGAAGTGAACCAGCAGCTGGAAGATCTATGATGTATTCCTCTGTCTCTCCTCTCTGTATATCTCTATATCTCTGTATATTTGATTTTCCAATGAAAAATAAATCTTAAAAAAAAACAGGAAAATCATTTTTAAATGATCACAAATATACTTTGTAAAGTGATTATTACAGTAAGGCTAATTAACCCATCAGCTCATAACTTTTTTGTGTATATATTAAACGAATGCTTAAGATCAACTATGTAGCATGAATAAGCCTTAGAGATCTCATGTAAGCCTATAGTTACATATACTGTATTGTATATGTTTGACTTGTCTGACACAACCACAACCTGGAGCATGGAAGCCAAGAGTAGATTACTTTTTCTTTATTTGTGGAAACCACTGTTGTTAGCAGAATCCTTCTTGGGCTTTTCATGGCTCTTAGTTATACCACTCTGTGCACATTTTCCTTTAAATTTGGGGATTAGTTTTCTACTCCTCCTATAATTTTTGTTGAGATAGAATAGAATAGTTCTTTTCATTATTATGTCTGAACTTATGTTTCACATATAATAATAATTAGTTCTTTAAAGTTTAACTGATGATTTAATAGTATTTCTTTGTTACAGAGAGAGAATTTTGTTTTGCCTTGATGACCAATGCAAATGGCCTTGTATGGCCTGTGTGAGCTTAGAGTCTCTGATTTATCATCTCTGAGTACCCTGTTACCCAACTGAAGATAGTTATTGCTTTAAATGACACAAGTTGTCTACATATAGGCAGAAATATTTTGCTGTTTATTTTCTTGCCATGTGTTATTAATCATAACCCTAGTCACAGCTTGTACTAGATTATGGCAACATAAGGCTCCAGGCAAATCAGCTTCTGATGTCTTCAGATAGAACTTTTCCCTAGATACAGCATGAATACAAGCATGTGCACATAGATATAAATACATACCTGAGGCTGTGCAATAGTCCAAACCAAATGCTTTGTGTTTAAATGTAGTATGGCATAATTTCAAATTGATAGATTGTAATTTCTTTTTTTAAAATTAAATTTATTTTATTATTTTATGGTACAGTTTGATAGGCTATGGGATTTCACTTTTCCCCTCCTCAAATCCCCTCATCCCCATTGATTCTCCTCATATTATTACAGTGGTGTAGTCCTGCACAAACAGTCCTTAGTTCATCATTCTGATAGTTAAGCATATCCTGACATTGTAGTTATCAAAAACCCTAAAATGTAGCACAAATAATATTGAAAGGGCTGCTGAACTTATATTTTGCATGAAGGTTGTTTTTTATCAGAGATATAAGATATTTGTCCTTTTGGGATTGCTTTATTTCACTGACCATTTCATTGCAAATGGTAGAATTTCATTTTTTAGTGGCTGTAGTATTCTATGGAGTGGGTCTACCACAGTTTTTTAATGTGCTGCTATTTTGATATTTCCACATGAAACACACATAAAATTAATAGAAATGAATTATGTGGTCTTGAATATCACGTTCAACAGGAAGATAGAAATGAAATGAAATTTCATACAATTCTTGGACAACAAAATTATTGAGTTTATTCTTAAATAGCGAAGCTTATATTAGCTGAGTGGACACCTTGGTCACAGATTTTTGAAAACCAATGAGTTAGAAGTAAGGAAGCTGTATCCCAAGGAAAGAAAAACAAGAGCCCTCGAAAAGAGTAAATATTGCAGGTGACAGGCCTTTAAAGACATTTATTTATGATTTCTGTTATTTCTTGCTGGGGAAATATTACTTACATTAGGTTATAAGTGATTTTTCATGGAAAATATATGAACATATCAAACTTTCAACTTTCAGTTTTTACCCTGTTGCTTGTTAATGATAATCCCAACTTTAGTAGGATTGAAAGACTTTTAACAGGTCAATTTGGACTAAATGTACTGTGACATCACCAATTTGGGAAAGGAGCAACGGGATATAGTATCTCTATCATTCTATCAGGCTGATAACCATTTATATTATCAAACCATGTAAATTGTTAACAAATTTAATCTAATTTCAAATATGGTATGTGTGTATATGTTAATGGAGCAGATATATCAGTAATCTTTAAGCACATATGAAAAAATAGGAAGAGATATGAGAGTTCAAGACTAAGGGTTGGTGCCAGGTTTTAAAGCCAGTTCTAAAGCTGAAATAAATGTGGTAGAGTTACACTAGTTCCAAAACAGATGGAAAAAATAGAAATTAAGAGAATTGAAATCCAAAAATGAGACCTAATGCATAATAACAATGCTGAATAAAATCAGTGACAAAATATGAAACAGTTGGTGAATGGATACTAAAATATTTAGTAAGGTGCTTTATTTATTTAATTTTAAAGATTATTTCTGCTTTTGCTTTTTGAAAGAGATTTACAGAGAGAAGGAGATACAAAGAGAAAGTTCTTCCATTCACTGGTTCACTTCCCAAGTGGCCAAAGCAGCTAGAGTTGAGCCAATCTGGAGACAGGAGCTTCTTCTGGGTCTCCCACGTGGGTGCAGGGTCCCAAGGCTTTGAGCCATCCTTTGCTGGTTTCCCAGGCCACGGGCAGGGAGTTGGTTGGGAAGTAGAGCAAGCAGGGCACTAACCAGCACCCATGTGGGACCCTGGCCCACATAAGGCTAGGATTTAGTCACTGAGTCATTGTTCCGGGACCAGTAAGATGTTTTTTAAGTAATTAAAAATAAACTTCAGGTGCCCGGCACAGTGGTTTACTGGCTAAAGTCCTCGCCTTGAACACACTGGGATCCCATATGGGAACCGGTTTAAATCCCGCCAGCCCCGCTTCCCATCCAGCTTCATGCTTGTGGCCTGGGATAGCAGTCGAGGATGGCCCAAAGCCTTGGGACCCTGCACCCACGCGGGAGACTCGGAGGAGCTCCAGGTTCCTGGCTTTGGATCAACACAATATTGGCCACTGCAATCACTTGGGAAGATCTTCCTCTCTGTCTCTTCTTCTCTCTGTATATCTCACTTTGCAATAAAAATAAATAAATCTTTAAAGAAAAAAGTTTCAGAAGAATGAAATTAATAATTTTAAAGCAAGCAGGTGAATACCTTTATGGTGTTCAACTATCACGAGGGTGTTTAAATATGACATGAGAAGGAGAAACCATCACTAACAGGAAAAAAACCCAGCATAGTTTTATTAAATAACTTAAAAAGCATTTCCATAGCAAAAAGCAACACAAACTCTTAAAAGAGAAGTAACAGCAGAAAATGTAATCTTATCTAAGATTTTATTAATAGTAAACAATGATTTCTTGAAAGTTAAAATAAATCATTAAGAACAATACAACCTCTCAGTAGGTATTAAAGGAAACGTGAACAGTAAAACGATCAATGAAAAAATAAAAATGTCCAAGAAGCATGAAAACACTATTTATTCTGCTGATTGTTATAAAGGAAAGAAAAATATACAGTGGATGATTTATTTTCTTACTTATAATTTGTATTATTCCAAAAACTGTCAGGGTGTTTACAGAAGTGTTTCACATAAAAATAAAATATAAAATTCTCAAAAGTTTGATAGGTACAAAAAGCAAATGATCAACAAAAGCAACAGCAGAACAAACGTGACTATAAAACAACTGCAGGCTAGCTAGCCAGCCTGAGTTCTTCAGAGAAACAGAATCAAGACATATACATCTCTGTTGGAATTGTGAATATATCTGTATACAGTCATTTTAATGTGAAGAATTTTGGAGTATTATGTGTAGCAATTTCATATGTGTTTTCCAAGAATGTTTTGAAGACTTCTCCTATTATAACATTTCATTTTTTTCACTGAAATAAAATTCTAATTTCCATTTCCCCACAAATTATAAAATAGCTTTGTATTCATAATATGTCTTATTTGTATATGTTTGCTTATATTAATTTATTTAGTGAATGAATTGACTATCATGCCTCTGTAAAATCCAAGATCTATGTTGAGCAAGCTGAAGACTCAGAGGAGTTCATATCACAGCTTGAGCCGAGCCAAAGGGCCTGAGGACCAGCAGTGCAGGCCATGGAAGTTGCATTTATGGCTTGAGTGTAAAAGGCAGAAGTTGAATGCCTCTCAGCCCAGAGACAAGCAAGAGAAAGCATTCCTTCTCCTTAGCCTTTTATTATATTCAAACCTTCCATGGATTAGATGAGGCTCATTTGCACTGGCGATAACAGCTTGCTTTAACTAGTCTGTGAATTCAAATGTTTGTTTCATGTTGAAATACCTTCACAGAGATACCATTCAAACAAATTATCTGGCATTCCCTGGCTCAGTTGAGCTGAAAAACAGATATAGCCATCCTATCATCCATTTGTATGATTTCATGGTTTTAAGACATCTATAAAGGAGTCAAATTATTCACCAGCTAAGCACAATGTTGTGAGTGACTGTTTATTGTTGGTTATATGTAATATTGCACTGGTCCTTAGAAGAAAATATAATAAGTGAAAAACGTAAATTCTGTGGGGTAAGCCCTGTAGTATGTTTGATTAAGCCACTGTTTGATTACAGCTGCCTCCATGTTGGAAATCTGGTTTGAAGCTTTGCCGCTCAACCTCCAATCTAGCTATCTGTTAACACATTTTGGGAGGGAGCAGACAATGGTGTAACTGCTGTCCTGCCACTCACACGGGAGACCTGGATGGAATTCCTGGATACTCTCTTGCTCAGGCCTGGGTATGCACACATGTGGGGAGTGAGTCTGTAAGTGGAAGATGTCTCTCTTTTTCTGTTGCTCTGTGTTCCAAGTAGAAGAAAACTAGATTGAGTTCTGGGTGCTGTGATGTAGGCCTGCCCAACCCTTGGCTGTCACAGGCTTTTGGGACGTGAACCAATAGTTACAGAATCTCTGTCTTTATTTCCTCTGCCTTTCAAAGAAAAAAAAAAAGGATGATTCAGTTTTGACTTATAGATCACTGGATAAAGATGTGGGACTCTGTGTGATGAAGTATGAGTTTAGAGCATTTGGTCAGTTATTTATGTCTATTTAACATGATTGTAGTTACTGCACCATCATCATAAGCCATTATTATCTTGCTTCTTAGTTCAGAAAGCAGCCACAGTGGACATAGAGCTCTCGAGTTGGTTTAAAACTTAGTTTCTTTTCCAAATGTAACTAAGAATCACCTCCAGCGATAATAATACAAATGGTACAAATGTTTGAACAATACGCAGACTCACTTTCCCCAATCTTTCTTTAAAGGGTTTGCTTTTTTTCAATTTCTTTTTCTTTAAATAAAAAAAAAAAAATATTGGAAAGCCAGATAAACGGAGTGGAAGAGAGACAGAGAGGAAGCTCTTGGGTCCACTGATTCACTCCCTAAGTGGCCACAATGGCAAGAGCTGAGTCAATGCAAAGCCAAAAGCACTGAATGCCTTCTGGATCTCACACAGGTGCAGGGTCCCAAGTCTCTGGGGCATCCTTGGCTGCTTCCCAAGGCCACAAGCAGGGAGCTGGATGGGAAGTGGGGCTGTCAGGATTAGAACTGGTGCCCATATAGGATCCCAGTTTGTGCTTGGTGAGGACTTTAGCCACTAGACTACCTTGCTGGGCCCTTTTTAAAAAATTCTGATCAATTTCTTAAATATTTGTGCTTTTTTAAGAAATGTTTTACTCTGTTGCTTTACTATAATGGTCTCAAGCTGAGTTTTGATTTGTTTCTTTAATTCCATAAGTAATAGTACATTTACCAGCATTAACTGGCAAACTTGTTGTCTGGGTGAAAATAACTTCTGATTTGTTGTGTGCTGAGTTCTGTGATTTACATATGTTCTGCCATGGCCACTATTAGCAACTAATAATTTTACCAACCACTGCGTAGTTTTCTAGTACACATCATATTTGCATGTGTGTGTGTAACTGAAAATTCATTTGGAAATAGTGTTCAATTGATTTAGAATTCTGAGAGTTAAAAGGAAAATATAAAGGTAGATTCAGATTTACCCAGGGATTTGTTTCAGATTTGGCTGGACATTGTTAAAATACATCCTAGTTAATCATTATAATCTTTTATGGAAAATATGAAAGCTTTCCCATGAGGCCTTGGATTTGAAATCCTATTTGCATTTCCTTCTCCTGCACAATACCTGAATAAGTAGATTTATTACTGATACTCCTCCTCACTGTACTGGCAGGCAGCTTTTCTTAGTCTGAGACTGTGTATGCTTTAGTGTACATTCAGCACGAATGGCTGGTGACTTCAGGTCATACTGCCGTCTCTAAGCAAGGAAAGAAAACAATGAATACAACCTTATATTTGCATAGTTTATTTTTCTTGCTGTTTAAGAATTGTTCTGTGCTTGTGTATCAAGAGTTAATATGAGGAGTCCTCATAAAGTTCATGGAAAATGAGTATTATGTAAAAACTACAAACAAATTTAAATTATTCTGCTCCCAAATAAAGATTTTCACTTAAATTTCCATGAACCTTTTAATTCTTTCCTGTGTTGCAGCTTAAGTTATTGATACCATTTACCATTGATGAACTTAGAAAATGTGATGTAAGACTATGTGAAGATAAACTGGGACATATTTTTTTCCTTAAGAAAACGTAGTAATTTTGATCATTCTAGATGGACACACAAGTCTCTGAATGATACCTGGTGGTTAATATTTCCAACATTAGGGCTGAAAATTATGTGAAAGATTCTCTCAGTAATTTGAGGGCACTGCCTGGTGGCCATGTAAGCAACAGGACACATTACCATCATCATGTTGGACAATGATTGCTCGTCCAACATCCACAAAATCCTTCCCAGTGACAATAGGTACCATCCAATTACTATGAGATAATTTCTTTTGAACTCCTCTTTCTATCTCAGGGGAAACCATGATTTTAAAAAAATGAGGTGTGAACCAGGAGACTCATAGATTAAGGCCTTTTTCAAAAGTTGACACCAAAGAAGTAAAAACCTAGGATGTCCGATGCATTTACAAAGGTGAAGTAGGAGCGTTGTGAGTTTCATTCTTCCTTTGGTACGCAATGCTTTATGTGCAGGAATTCCTAATGGTTTCATGCCTTATGTCTATTGTAGGTCTTTTGGACAGTTTCAAGGACTATGTTTCTGTTCATGAATAAACATTTTTAATATGTTCACGTACTTATGCAAACTGTTTATTTACAGTTCATATTGATGTGATATGAAAAAAATGGGAGTGTAAACTGCTTTTTTAGCTACCAGAATATATCTCCTTTTTATTATGTAAAATTTGTAGTTTAAGTGTTTTTGAATTACTTGCCACTTTCCAGGAATCTAACCAACATGTAAATTGAGAGATGTTAATATATATGTTCCTGTGTTGTTTTTAAAGTACCACAGCCCTGAAAAAGAAAAGACAAACATACTAAGTGGGAGGGATTAAGGCTTGGAATCTGGAGAATCTAGGTCAAGAAGAAGAAAAATGTAATTGGATAATTCTTATTGCCCTTGGATGTGAGTCCTCTGTTTTCAGGAAAAGCAATATTTCCCCAGATAATTCACTTTCAAATGCATCGGAATTGACCTTAAACTGTTGAACAACATAATATTTTCTTCCAAAGCTTTAAAATGAATATATAAGTAGTATTAAAATGAATTTTTTTATATATACTTTCCATAACAATCTCACAACCTAAGTGAAGGTAATTCTGTTGGGTGTGCATTAAACTAGTAAGTGTCAGGGATGAAATAGTATGTGAGAAGTTAACAAACAGCAGGATAATGGGTAATCATAGGTTTTACCGGTCAGGATGGAATGCTACAGATATTGACAAGTAGAAATTAAAATCTATAGCCAATAGAGATTGATGAGCATCCTGCTACATGGGTTCAGCCTGAATGGCGCTGAAGAAATTCTGTGAGTAGAATGCTAAGAAAAAAAAAGCTAAAATAAAAGTTCCTGATTATAAGGTCATGAGAACATAGCTTGTTTCTGGCCAATTTTTTAAGTGCCTACAACTGTGTCTGTGCTTGATAAATTGTAACAGTGCAACAGGTCTTTGTATCTGACTTGAATATATTAAGAAAACATAGATATACAGAGTGATTCCAAGCCAGCAATTTTAACTGCAGTACAGCAGAAATACCATCACAATAAGAATCAAATTTCCTGAATGCAGATTCTGACCATGTTGCATACTTTCAAATGACAGAACTTTGGTAAATTTATTAACTTCCTGAACTTTATCTGTAAGATGAAATGAAAATGCAAATCTACCAGGCCTATTTTAGAAAGAAAAAGGGCGGGTGTGGGGAAGCATATAAAGAAGAATTGTACAAACTGTTTCATATGCTGATGTAGAGTCCTATTGGTAAAACAGGAGACTCATTTGTGTCCACATGCATTGCTCACATGTCATCTGGATGGCTGAGCTTGTGTGTGTGTATGTGTGAGTGCTGATTTTGCCCTGTCTCCTCTTCTTTTGAGATACACATCAAGATTCCAGGCTGCTTTGTAGTTAAATAGGCTCATGTGATTAAGTTTTGGCCAATGGAAGTAAAGTCATTGTAAGCCCCTTTTCTAAGTACAATTCATAGGAACTTGTTATACAATTTTTTGAATGTTCTTTTTCCTTTTTTACTTGGATGACCTAGACAGGGGCAAACAATAAAAAGGACTTTGGTTCTCAGGCAAAAATTGTCTTTTGTTGGGCAACCTGATGCTTTGGGATTACTTTTACATTGGTGGCTTCTCACCTGATCTAAAAATATGTAGCAGAAACACAGTGCATGTATGTATCAGGCAGTGTTGAGTAGTGTTGAGTAGAAGGTAGCATAATTGCTTATTATGTGTGGTACAGAGCAGAGATTGACAGCAAGATCACAGTAGTAATGTGCACCTAACAAGGCTGATGGAAATCAGGGGAAAGATGGAATTGTAGGGACAAGGAAGATGCTTTAGCAGGTGGGATTCCTCAACTGCTTCCCCAGGCCACAAGCAGGGATCTGGAAGGGAAAGGGAGCCCCTGGGACATGAACTGCTGCCCATATGGGATTCCTGCGGATGCAAGGAAAGGGCTTAAGACACTAGGCTATCGTGTCAGGCCCCAAACTCCAGTTTTCTGACAGGACAACCTCAAGTGTGCCTCATCTAATGGGAAATCCATCAAGCCAATAAATGAATAATATGCAGAATGAACAAGATAAGGAATTTGAAAGTTCCATGGGATAGGATAGGTGAACAGCGAATTTTGCTTTATCAGTTGAGAAAAGTCCATAGACAGAAAGGGCTAGAGTTGCTGATGCTAAAGCAAATCCACAAAATATCCAATAGAATAGATGAGCAGTCAGACAACAATCACAGAACTTATAAAAAGTGGTTTTGAAGTTTACGTTTACATGTATGCCATTCCATATGCTACAATCTATTTATAAAGTAAGGTATATATGAGTATTTGAAAAGAATGGTAACCATAGCAGCACCAAAAGGCAAAGGTGTGTTTTGAAGCACAAGCAGAAATCAGCCCAGAGAAAGTGAAGTTTTTAGGGTGGAGTTCAGGACAGGCTTTTCAGGGAAACCAGAGTAGTGTGCCTCCCATTCTTTTATTCAGTCATAGCTTCCTTTTTGATAAGCCTTAGCAATCTGTATGGACAAACGTAAAACTCCGAGTGAATGGTTTGAACCAGTTAATAGGGGAAATGGGGTTTTTATATAGCATTACAGTGTCCTGTGTGGTGATCTATTACTACTACACGGTTCTACTGTATTTCATCATTGCTACTAAATATTTCTTCATTTTCCTAAATATTTTAATAAAATAAATACTAATTAATTTTCTTATTTCATAAAAAGTAAAATGTATCTTTACTAAGATTAAGTTATAATCTGCTGAAATCCTCTACACAAGGCCTCTTTTCAAGAAAGATTAGCTCATTATAGAATCATCTTTAGTCTAAGGGACTCGGCACGTTTACTGGACATCTCCAATTCATTTTAGGAACAAGAGTGTAGAAATCAAAGTATACAGGCACTTAATTTCATTTATTTTCTGGGCTTAAAAATTGACTAACTACATTCTGAACTAACTGTGATGAAAGATATTTTCTACTTTTAGATTTTTTAAATGTGTTTTAGTAAATTACCTTAATTTCCACTGAGAAAGCTACATAGGCTTCAGAGTTGCAATTATGGATAATTTAAAAAATTTCCATGATTTATGTGGTATTGTACTATAAGTATCTAGTACAAGTATAATGTGAATGATTAATTAATTAATGGTTTTATGCTAACAATTGATGGCACTTTTCTTGTCTCTTTGTCATAACAGAAGATGGATATTATCAGGTATTTTAACAAAAGTCATACATAAACTTTAGGCTTAATCACTCCATTGTTTCACTTGTATAACATTTCTAAAGTTTCACTAGGACTCAGTCATCCTCAGTCCATTACATAGTTTCTGTGGCCACTTTCATATAATGGCAGATTTGAGAGGGCCGTATGGTCCACAAATCCTAAAATATTTACTATGCAGCACTTTATGGCAAATTCAGCTAAGTCCTAGATTATAGGATCATGATCCAGAAGTGCTTTTAATCAATCTTTGTCTATTTCCCAAGGCCAGAGGGACTTGATTTCCCCTCTAAGAAGGACTGATACAGCTCTGCTGGTTTGTACAAAATGGTAGAAAGAGCAGCTGGGAAGACAGAACACTGACTTGAGCCTTGGGTTAGCTTTGCTTTTCTTGTGCTACCATGGACAAGTTACCACCTTTGCTACATTTCAGCTTTCTTACTGGTGATGCCTGTATCATTTCTGTCTTATGTTTGTGCATTGAAAAGCTGATTGCTTTCAATAACATATTTTGTGTTACTGCTATTCCTATTTTTATACATAAAAAAGTAACTCATTGCTTATTTCTATTAAAAATGTAATAGCTTATTAAAAGTGTCATTTATTTTGTGGTTTCTCTAGGTCACATTTGTTGGCATCATAGGAAATCTCTGTTTTCTTCAAGGCTGACTGGATAATTTTCCCAGTTGAGACATGTTAGTTCAATTTGATAATGTACTGCATTGGTATGGGGGTAGTTGAAAGAAATTATTTCCATTTCAAGCTAAGACTTCTTTTAAATAAGAATTTATTACAAACAATTAAAATTTGTGGATGATACTACAGTGAACTACTACAGTGAACTCCAGGCACGTAAAGATAAGTCTGCCTGTTTTATGAAGAGATAAATTAAAAGACAGAGGTTACAACATAGATAAATGATTCACTTCTCAATAATTGAGTTGTGGTGCAAGGAGGGCACTAACAAAATTCTTGCAGCTGGTTGTACTTAGAATATGGCAAGTATAAGATGGAATTTGGCAAATCAAAGAAAGGATTTGTGAAAGTAGAGAAATTTGAGATGGGCCAAGAAGAGGGAAAGGAAAATACTATATGAAAAAGATACTAGGGAATGAATGCTGAAACACAGATAAGCACCGATTTGTTGCAATAACGAAGAGGGCTGTAATGACTGGAGCATACCCATATACAGATTAGTAGCGAGACATAATTCTGGAATAGTACACTTGGACCAATGAACTTAGGAGCTAATTTGGCTGGATCAGAGTGTAATTATCCTAGTGAGCTCCAATATAAGTGCTCAAATTCTGTGAGAGCACTGGAGATAATATTGAGCACTTACAGTCACCCGTGTATTACCCCATCCCTCTAGACTTCATGGTCTTCTGATACAAGGTGTTCTCTTCAATGAGCAGATGAGTAATAGAAGGTGAAGTGAGGCAGAAGACAGGTATGAGGAACAGGCTGATTTCTAGTTCTGCTATTTGGGTTCTTTGTCCAGGGCTTAGGTTACATCACAGTTGCCAACTGAATGAGAAAAGCAGAGAGGGAAGATGCACAGATAGTTCTCTGGTCTCTAATCTGAACAAAAAGTTAGATTTACAGTGCATACTAGGTTTAGGAGAAGAAGGTCTTGTGGCATTTGAAGACATGTTGAGGTGTCCAGTGCATCATGTCTAGAAGAAAGCTGGAAGTTGGAAAGATAATTGAGGGGCTCGGATGGCCTATGCAGAAATCTTTCTCCTAATGTGTGAATTGTAAAAACTTAATTTGTGTCTTTATATAGCTTCTTCTTTCATATCACTTTTACGTTCCTTTGTCCTTGTGTTACTGATTGAAAGGCCACAGGATTTTACAACAGAGAAACATAGGACAGATAGGCAATCTACACTTTCTAGACCTATGCATGCCTATTCGTGTCCACCTTTTGGAGTTTGACGAGGGTATCTTGGATTTTGGGTGAATCTGTTACCTTGGCCATGGGACTGATGAGAAGAACTGAAGTAGATTTCTGCTTCCTCAATCCCACCAGAGGTCTGCTATCTCTTTGGTTTCAGAACATACTGAAAGGACCTGGGAATGAATACCCAGGAAAACAGAATTCAGGCAGTGATAAGATATAGAATAAAATATATGTATTTTCTTTTTTAAAAGATTATTTCATGATACAGTTCCATAGGCCCTGGGATTTCCTTTACCCATTACCCAAATTTCCTCCCACCCCCCACTGATTTCCCCTATTTCATTTCAATAGTACAATCCTTCATAAACAGTCATAAATCATCTTTCTGCTATTTAAGTGTACCCTGACATAAAACACAGACATTTTCTCTTAAAATAAACAAATGGATCACACAATGGAAAGCATCCATATGTATGTATAGCTCATGAGAGGACAACTAAAATCCTCTAATATTTCATTGTGTATAACTGCTTGAACAAAGTGCTTATTCCATGGAAAAGAACATGATTTTAGGCCAGGTTGGCTTGGATGCAGAGTTAATGCACAATTATTTATAAGTTCAATTTCTGTAAAATAAGGACAAAATGACTGAGTTTCCTGTTACTCAAAAAAAGTCTTTCATACTGAAGAAAACATACACTGAGAGACAGCTGTCCAAATGAATTTTTCTTTCATTTGCGTTAATATATCGTACATCCTCCAACTTCCTTGTTCCTTTTCGTTTCTATTTGCCTCACATTTAGCCCAGTTCTTGCAACCATTAGCCAAGGAGCAACTCAGCCAAACATTTTTTTTTTCCATCATCATTTCATCTCAATTCCGTGCAAGGATAAAAAATAATGTAATAAAAACTTGCTTTGGAACCTACATAGTTCCTTAAATAACAGGCAAAATCCTAATATAATCCTATAGCAATGACATGGGAGAAAATTACTATAATTATGCAAATTAAAATAAGTCAACAAGTTTCAGAACACAATGCAGGATAAGTAGTGTTTTTAAAAATAACAGTCAGTGAGCCTGGTCATTTGCACTTAATAATAGGCTCAAGAGGGAGCCTAGTGTCTGGGAAACAACAGCTGTGGTAATAGATGTATTGTAGCTTTGATTGGGTCTCTCTGGTGGTTTTATTTCTTTTATGTACTTTAGATTATAGAATGCTCCCAGAGTGCACTGCTATTGAAATTCCCAGCATTCCCAGGGCTCTAATTAAGTGATTGGATTTGACAGAGCTTGAATTGAGGAGGCCCACCACTATGTCAGCAAATGCTCAGGATGATAGTATCAGGGTTCTAGCAAGGTCATGCTCTGGCTTTAATTTATGTCATGAGCTGTCTTACTGTGAAGCATAAGGCACACATTTCTCCATGGAATTATAAAAGGTACCAAATTTGCTCTTATCACCACGGTATGGTCTTCCTACAATCCAGAGGACAGGAAGACACAAGGTGAATGCTTCAGTGTGATGAGGCCATAAACCCCATGGGGGGCTTTGATATCAGAATTATTCAGGTTGAAATTTCATGTATGCCACGCTATTGTGGGATCATTTTGGAAAAGTGAGCTGAGTTTTCAGAGCCTCACCTATCTTTTTTTGAAGAATGTTAATAATTTCAGTTATCAGGAACAGTGTGAAAATTAAATGTTATGTGATAAGTAAGCACAAATTAAAAGACACATGTGCCAGAAGTTTCACAAAGATTATTTCATTTTTTCTCACTTGACTTGAAATAAGTTACTGCTAAGTAGGTGGATATTTTAATTTTTTTCCATCTGTGTATATCTGAGATTTAGGTGCTATTTCTTGATTTTAAAATGTGGCCATGAAAGGATAAGGTTGGCTGGGATTGTAACCACTGTTTGTCAAATCTGAAAATAAAGTAACAATATAGCAGTTTGGTTTATGCCACAAACTATCCACAAATACGTGGTTGCATGTGTTAATCAGAAGAACTGGAAGCATCTGAATTACATGCTATTGGAAAAATGAATGTTGATCATATAGAGTGGTTTATGGCTTTTTGTGTCTGTGGAAAGTTTTGATATGGGCTTACATCCACTTCCTGCACTACAGGAAGCACCCCCAATTTATAATCAACCACATAAGTTGTTTCAATCCTGACCAAATCTAAGACCAAACTTGGATGTACAAAAATGACTGGATTTGGCGTATATTTCTAATAACACTGATATTGAAGAACCAAAAGCCTCAGTTCAATCATATTTGTTACTTCTTCCTGTGTGAGCACAGTATTTTGTCATGAGTTTCATATTATTAAATAAAAATGAACATACTGGAACATACTAGCACAATGAACACACTCAGGTGCTGAAGATAAAAACATGAAAATAATGGCTGGTTCAGATCCCTGCGATACACACTCTGCACAAAGCAGGTGGGCAAAATCTCTCCCTCAGAATCCCAGGGAAGGCGCCTGGTCTATTGGGCCTACTGATACTTATTAGTGTTTTTCTGTTCACCTGGATTGAATGGTAGGATTCCTGCAGGTTATTGTCCATCCTGGCCAAAATCATGACCCCTGTAAGCCTGGTCCTTTTGGGATCATTCTCCTTGTGCTGTCACTTGAGCTTGATATTTAGTAGTTTGAATCTCACTTTAGTATTCTCTCCTTAGCAGGAATGAAATTCATTTTTTCTTCTACATTTCTTTGCTTATAAAAATCCAATTGTTGCCATTTTCAATGATAATGACTGCTAATTCTCCTTTATAGATTTCTGTATACTAACAGAGACTATTTCTGGAGCACATTTCCTATGGCTGGATCTTAAGTAACAGGTGTATGTGAATAGACTGCTTTGAGGTACACTGCCAAATATTGCCACAAAAGATAATAAGATGCTACAGAGAAATTGGAGCTGAAAATTCTTTCATGAACTTGCACTTAAGTCAGATTCTTTTAAGTTGTGATGAATGTTCAGATTAAAAACGCATCAACAGAGATCCCAAAGTGCATGATGTATGAGCTTATGGCAGAGCAACATTCCCACTGAGAGCAACCAAAAAGTTGGATGGAAAGTAAAAATGATCTATTGGAAGAATTTGGAGAGCAGCTGAGGGAACTGAGGGGCCAAGTTGCTAGGAAAGTAGGTAATTACTGAGAGATGAGTTGGCATTTTGTGAGCTACTTTCCTCTCAGAGACATTAACCAATTCTTGGAGGGAACCTTAAAATCCTGCAGAGGGCTACAGCTCAGAGGCAGAAAAGCCAGCAGAACTTCGAGGCTGGTGTAATGAAGGCTGCCAGGACTTGAGGGACCAGGATGGTGTAGAGAGGAGACATACAGAGAAACAAATCCAAACTTAATAGATCCTCCCTCGAGGGCTTCTTTTTCTTTTATTCCTAAGGTGAACAGAGCTAGAATTAAAGTCTTACTCTGGAAAGTAGAGTGGAAGTTTTGGCAGTTTTACAGAGTTAAAGAAGCCAAAAATTGGAGTAATGACCTGGCAAACAAACCCAACTCACCAATCTCTCAGTAGGGTACCAGAAGGTACACAAAACAGAGTGAACTAGAATTAGATGGATGTTCACAGAAATGTAACCCAACCTTAACGTAGCTCAGTACTTGCTCAGATTACAGTAATCTGCAGACAGAACCTGTCATTTTCAAATGCTAACCATTTTTTGTTTATGGAGAAAAGTTCTACCAGCTGGATTCCCTTCCCCTCTCCTCCATTAAATTTACACATTAAGATTATGCATACTTAGTGGATTCATTCATGATGTTTTTATACATGGATACATTTTGTAATGTTGGAATCAGAAAACATTTCTCTCCTCTCACTTATCATGTATTTATGATTAAGAATTTAAAAACTTTTCTTGAAGCTTTTAAAAAAGATTTATTTTTATTGCAAAGCCACATAAAAGTCAGATAAGAGGAGAGACAGAAGGAGATCTTCCGTCTGATGATTCACTCTCCAAGTGGCTACAAAGGCTGGAGTTGAGCCAATCCAAAGCCAAGAGCTTGGAGCCTCTTCTGGGTCTCCCACATGGGTGAAGGGTCCCAAGTCTTTAGGCTGGCCTCGAAAGCCCTCCCAGGACACAAGCAGGAAGCTGAATGGGAAACAGGGTTGCGCAGATTAGAAATGGCTCCCATATGGGATCCCAGAGAGTTCAAGGCAAGGACTTTAAGCTGCTATGGTATTGTGCTGGGCCCTGAAACTTTTTTTTTTTTTTTGAATGTAGAAGGACATTGTCATCACTTGCAGTGAACTCAATGGAACATCAGAATTTATTATTTTCATTTCCTTGTTACTTAATACCCTTTGACCAATCCTTCCACCTTCCTATACTTTCCTCTCTCTCTAGAAACTACTTTTCTCCTTTTAGCTTCCACTGGATGAACTTTTTCAGATTCAACATACATATGAACTCGTGTGATACTTAGAATTTGTACCTGATTTACATCAGCATGATGTACCTCACTGGAACCCATGTTGTTGCAGATGGCAGAAATCAGGAGAGTTCAATTTAAATGATAAAAAGAAACATTTTCACCAGGCACAAAGATGAATCTAGATTTTCTGGATATTTAACCTTATCCTGCACTCTTCCTGAATATTTAGTGCTGAGTGAGAATGGCTTACTAGTCTGTAGACATCAAGATAAACCTGTTTACCCTTGGGTGTCTAGAGTTTTATAATTGTATCTTTCAGTTGCCTCTGTCTGCAACTAGGCACACATATTTTTCTTCCCATCGCATTCTCAGCACAATGTGAAATGTTTTTAAATGTGGAATGCAGAGACTGCAAGGACCAACATCAAATATTTCTGTTTCAGTTTCAGTTCCAGCTAGACATTTGCTCTCACCAAATGCATGGATACTTGTAAGACAGAACAAAAGGAAGGCTTTATGGTTCTTGGAAATTACCAGGAACGTAGTCAAGATCAGGAATTTGAATCATCTGATTAGGGTCTAGAGCATACTCTGATCTGCTGTGCACATGGTTTATTATGGTACAGTAAGTAGGCAAAGATCAAATTTGGGTGACTGGGTTTTGAAGCAGATTAGACACAGCAGTGATTAATATGTACAAACTGACAGGTTTGCAAAGGTGGACATGTAATTAATCATATAACTGGGAACTGACCACTTGGGAGGCATCTGCATAGAGCAGTGGTATCTGTGGTCCTCAGAAAAACATGATATCCTGATGGGATTACTGTCATTGTGTAGCTGATCTAGACAACATGGATTTCCAGATCTTATAATTTAAACACACAAAATGTACATCTTAAAAATAAAATGAAAACTTAATTTTACATTAAAAATACCCAACTCACAATGTAGAAATCAGCTTGAGGCAAGACCTTGACTGTGGAACTTCCTCCAGAAGTTTGGAATGCAATGCATCAATTTGCAGTATTCTCCCGTAATTCCTCAGGCACAATTCAGTCTGAAACAGCACATGTACACCTATAAATTGTTCAGGACTATGGATATGTTGTTTATGAATAATAGCATTTCAGAATAAGGCAAGTCATTGTACATTACCAGAGAACACATTCAAGGGCCATAAAGTAACAGTTCTTCCCACCCACTCTTTCACTAGTGTTACAATAAAAGCAAGAGGTCATGGGGCACAGAATCCAGGTCTTGAGATGGACTCTGCACCAAACTCTTTTTAATTTAGTCCTTTCTCATTTTGCAAATTATATAAATAAACATTAATGATATCATTAATAGAATTGATTCAGAAGCATTTTAAATCAAATGGAATAGTTTAGGGATGAGTCATAGAAATTTAATAGGCTCAGATACTGATCATTTGTTTTCTGGAATTATGCTGTCCTTGCCAATAAAAATAGTAACAGAGAATAGCAATCTATATGCCCTTTCACTTATTTTCCCAAGTGTGTGTGTGTGTGTGTGTGTGTGTGTGTGTGTGTGTGTGTGTGTGTGTAGTGTACCTGAGAAGGGTAACTATGATGATCTTGAAATGAACTTTTCCTGAACTTTGTCAGTCTTATCAGGTTTCACACCTGGCTCATAAGAAGGATTTTAACTACACCCTTATTCTGTGTTTAGTATGATGTCTGGCATATAGTTGACACTAAATGATACTGTTCTACCTTTAGGTGATTGACTTATTGAAATAATGAAAGATTTATTGTATGTCAGACTTTGTTGAGATAGCTAGGGCAATCTAAAGTCTCCAGGTGGCAGGCAGAGAAGGCAAGGATGCAAAATTCCAGCAGCTATTAGGATGGCTTAGAGAGCTTTACAGTAGAAAATAGGATTCTTTATTGTTTTCTCTGATGAGACACAGAAATAATTTATATAGAGTAGGTTTGCTTCTTATAATTGGAAGAATCATTGTGGGGGTTAGATCCAATGGAGTGAGTGAGAGACAGATATTCTACCATGCTTTGGTTTACACAGTATTCCTAAATGAAAACTCATCTCTTTAGATTTTTTTGGGGGGGGGTACAATTTTTTAAAAAGTTTTGAAAAAGTCTCAAACATACAGAAAATTACAAGATGAATTTTAAATTTATTGCACTGAGAGTAGATTGCTGGTCTCATGCCTCATGAGTTGTGACTATTTTGATGAATATTTCCCACCATCAGACTATCTCCTCTCACAACCACAGTGCAATCATCAGACAGAAAATTGGGGCTGATGTAAAACTACCATATCATCTTCAGACCTATTCAAGTTTTCTCAGTTTTCTGGTAATATCTCTTTAGCGCTAAAAGACATGGTTTAGAACCATGAACCATGTCTGATGTTCTTGTTTCAGATTTTTTTTTTTTGTCTCCTTCTGCCTGAAATCATTACTTAAGCATGCCTTTACTTTGAAGATTTGCAGCTAGTTATTTTGTAGGATGTCTCTCAGTTGGGGTTTTTTTGATGTCTTGTCATAGCAAAATTCAACTTATGCACCCTTGGAAGAAGTATCACAGAAGAGACACTGTTCTCATGAAGTCTATTGGGTGCATTCACTTGTAATTGTCCTGGTACTGATGCTGCTGCTTTGGTTCCTTGGTAGAGGTGGAGTATGCCAGTGCTCTTCAGTGTGAGTTCACTTTTGCCTTTTGTAATTTTAAGTATCTCATGGAAGAATAGTCTGAGACTATGTAAATAGCCGATTCCTGGAAAAATGTGTATTTCACTCATTGACTCATGAAAAGTTTCACATATTAATTTGTATCAATTAGGCTTTATTATATTGTATTCAAGATAGCTAGAACAAAATAACCCAAAACTCATCTCCAGATGGCAGACTAAGAAGACAAGGATGTAAAGTCTTAACATTGATTAGATGCCCTGGAAAACTTTGAAGTTTAAATATAATTTGCAATTGTTATTATTTATTTGATGTTGGAGTTTCACCCAGAGTTCTACAATGGTAGATCCTTCAAGCCAGCTGACTGTGTCCTTCGGAGTTGTCCCACTTTTCTTGAGCCCTCCGTGGCTTTCTGCTATAAGGTGATGCTCTAAGTTAATTGTGTACTTTGTTGCTCAAGGCCTTGAATCGGCCAATTTTTCCCAAGGGCCTACATTCATTCACTGTTAATGATATTTAGAAAAGGATATTTCTGTTCTTATTCCTACTGGAGGATTCCTGTTGTCAAACCTTTATAATTATATTTTGTTCTATTACTTGTCTATCAATCAAGCTGCCATTAGTCTATTAAATTGCAAGGCCCTACAAATACCTCCAGTTTCTCTCCAACACTACATTTATCTCCCCTCTATAATTGTAGTTCCCCCCTCTAATAAAGACAGAATTATTTCCATTATACTATGTATATTTACATTTAATATATCTTTGTGTAACAAATTTCCAACTGCCACTGCCATTCTGAGCCCCATGATTCCTCTTTGCTCTCCCTGGTTATGGTGCCTTTTTCTGCCATCTTGTATGTCAACACTCTTTTCATCTTAGTGTGAGCTAATTCAAATGCCAGGCCATAGCCACCCACATGCTGAACTTCAAGCCCACGTAGGATTTTTCACCCTGGTCTGGGGCAGAATCTTTTTAACCTAATGGGAATGCTTATCTTGTCCAATCCCACTCACTATTTTAAGCACAGAAATGTTACAAAAGATAATTTAAAAGGAAGGAAAAAGGGAATGGTTGAAAGATTTTAAAATATCACTTTTACAATTATTGAAAACTCATAGTATTTGAGAGCCAGTTCATAAGTTTTGAAAAATATGCACTACAATATATTTAGAAATGGAAGCATTTAAATACATTTTGGACTTCACTTTGTAGACTGAGGACCTTGGGTTTCCTTGGTTCTTATCTTATCCACAGACTAGTTCTATGGACATATCTTGAGGTTGTTTTGGGAGAGTTACAGTGTCTGAATGACATGTTTTATATTTTCCTACCTGGTTTCAGCCAGAAAACTCTGTTCTGAATGATGCAATTTTTATTATGGCTACTTTTAAGTTGTTTTATTTTGCATATGCTACATGACAAAGTTTTACATGATACTTTAGTTGGAAACAAAACATCCTAAACATTGGAACCATAATGAGTAAAGCCACCACCTGCAACATCAGAATTCTTTAGAGGCACCATTTCATTTCCTGGCTACTCTACTTCCAATTATTCTTGCTGAGAATACTAGCTGGGAGCTTTAAGAATTGAACTTTAATATTCCTGTGTAGCTATATTTTTTATTTCATGAATATAAGGAGTAAATAAATTTCTATTATTGAAACTTTTTTCAAGCTCACTTTAATGTGATCTTTTTAGATTATTTTTACAATGTGGAAGAGTAGAAAATAATAAACTGTCAATCTCCTGCCCTCAACACAATGTGACAAACACACTCAATATTTTGAAATGTTCCCTGCAGTAGTTTTAAAATATTTTATTTATTTATTTACATATTCACTCACTCATTCATTCATTTGAAAATGGAAGAGAGAGAAAAAAGAGGGAGTGAGGAAGAAAGAAACACAGAGAGAGAAATTCTCCTGCCATTCCAGGTTCACTGACCAAATGCTTGCAACAGCAATGGTTGCTATGCAAGAATCAATGAAGACTTGCTGGTGAAGAAACCTAACATGAGATCAAAAGGCCAGTTAACTGGTAAGGGATATGTAGCTGGAGAGGGGTGATTTTCAGAGAACATAGCCTGTGCAATGGCTATAGAGGACTAGAGTAGGATGTATGTAAGCAGCCAAAAGAAATCTAGATGTTGAAAGCATGGAACGCTAAACAGTATGTAAAGATCTTGACAAGATAACCAGGATGCCTTTCTAAGAGCAATAGGAAGCACTGAGTAATTTAAAAAATGAGAGTTGTATGATCAGTTTTGTGTTTTATACAGAAATCTCCAAGTGTTGTATGGAGATGTGGGTTGGTTAGAGAGAATGCATTTAAACTTGTTAGGAGGATGTTGGCTAAGCCATGTGAAAGGTGCCAATAATTTAGATTAGGCTGTAGACCCTTTGGTTACAAGGTTATGGGAAAAAGTCCAAGAACACAGGTTTGGATGACTGACTTGATGTGTCAGTATAGCAAATCTGAGTTGTACAAAGAACATGCTGACCAATGTTGGTGACCTGTTCCCAGGAGAGGGAACATTAACTTGTGGTTTAGGAATCAAAGGAACCTGCATATTTTATCCCTCTGTCACAGTGATTTTTATACAGGAAGGTATATGCCTCTGTTTTCCCATCAGACCTAGACTCAATATCAAGAAAGTGCACTCAATCTTTTACACAACTTTCAAAGGTTGAAAGGACTTAGTAACTGGAGCTGTTGTTCGTATTTCTCACTTTTTGATTGACTCTGAATGTGACAGTTGAGTTAATTATATACTCATGACAGTGCTGAATCTCGAATCAAGTAATTTATTTCCTTTGCACTCTTCAAATGTAAAAGTAAAAAAAAAATTTTTATAGGAACACTTGGTCTGGCTCTCCTGTGATTTGCAACTAAAACTATAATTCCTGATTCTTCCACTATTCAAAGTAAGCTAAGAAGTTAACTGTATTATACCAGCCTTTCCTCAAATGATATATATGTTTTAAGGAAAGTAAGACAGTTAACTGTCCCTCAGTACAGATGTCATGATCATGTTTATACAAGGTATAATTAATGTGTTTATAATAATACTATAATATAGATACATATTATAAAATTGTAAGATATGAAATCAGCATGGCTGTGCATTAACAACGGAATCCTAAAAATTCAACTAACAATCTTATTTTCAAAAACTGATTCAAAATCATAAATATCTCGGGATAAATTTAGACAGGGAAGTAACAGTCTTTTGTACTGAGAATTGTTAAACAATGATGAAAGAAACTGAAAATGACATAAATAAATGGGAAAACATTTCATATTCACGGATGAGATGAATTAAAGTGTCCATTAGCTATCCAGTAAAATATCCACACTGTGGAAGCTATACCCCACCAGAGGAATGCCCAGAGTTTTCCTACTGGGCCCATCCCAGTCCCATATCTTATACTTTCCAGGGCTTACTATGGTCCAGTCTTACATGACTTGACCATCTTGGCAATTGCCAGCAGGTGCTGCAGCAAAGCTCACACAATTGGCACTTACCCTGGCTCTTGTATGCACTAGTGGATCAGTAGCCTGGCCTAGACTGGTTCTTCCCTAAACTCAGCTTGCATGCAGTCTGAAGGTTGCTGTATCCCTACCCAACCCAGGCTGCCCACATTCCTAGTTCTCATGATTCCTAGTGGGAGCTGAGGTCTGTAGCCCCATCAACAGGCTCACTCCCAGCCAGGGGTCTTGTGTGTACTGGTAGCTGTGGCTCCATCTGGCATGGCCTGTCTCACCTCTGTATTTGCTGATGGGTGCTGCAGCCTGGCCCCACCCAACCTGTCCCCAGTCCCAGCTCATGCTGGGAAGTTCTTCAGCTTAGCCCAGTTCAGCCAGCCTTGAGTCCTGGCACTAATATGACTGGCAGGTGTTGCATACCAGCCTGGCTTAGCCTGTACCCATCCTTATTTTCACATCTGCCAGTGGCTGTTGCAGACTGACTGACCCACCCTGCTTGCCCCTAAATTTGACCTATATGTATGTCTATGGGTACTGTAGCCTGGCCTAACCTGACCTGGATTGCTTACAGCATTTACCAGCTGATGCTGCATCATAACAGGGAAGTTCCCCAAGCTCCCTTATCAGACCAGTTCCTGGTTGTGGATCTCACACACATGGGGCTTTGGCTCTACCTGAGTTGGCCCATCTCTAGTCCTGACCTTCTCTGTCAAGCACTGTGGCCTTGTCAGACCATTCTGACTCTTGCCAATGGGTACAACAGTTCAGCCCTGTTTTGCCTATCCCCAGACTTGGCTCTCATGTGCATCAAGATGTGCTGCAACCTCAACTGATATATATTTTTAAAATGATACATTTGTAGGTTTCTTTTCTTAAGCACTGTAAGTAAAATGTCCAAAGATTACTATGTATGAAGGCAGAGGTTTATTGAAGTTTGTGGTTTTGAAGGGTCATAGGCCAAGATTGGACAGCTCCATTGGTCTTGTGTCTGATGAAGATGGTGGATGGTGAAATACACATGGAGGGAGAATCATATGGCAACTCAAAGAGCAAAAAGAGACAGGGAGCATTCAAAGACATATAATCAAATGCCCTTGTGAGAACTGTCTTCCAAAAACACTCTGCTCCTCAATACCTGAAGCTCTCCTAGTAAGCACTGCCTCGTAGACAATATGATTGCACCATCATTGGGTTACACTGGGCCTCAAATGTTGACACATGTTTGGAAACCAAATGCCGTTCAAACTTATGGTGCTTTGACAGCTTCACTTTTTCCTTTTGGATTTTGGGTTGTATTCTTCCAGAAGCAATCTTTAAAAGAAGGATACACTTGTAAATAATTTATTTGAGATATCATTGCAGGAAACACTAACAGGTAAAGACATAAAGACATAGATAAGGAATTAAGTCAATAAAACATGTGTTATAAGACAGCTATTGCTGTAGGTGCTTGAAGGTTAATTGTGCTAAAGAAGGTCTGGAAATTTCTCAATGTCATGTTTCAATAAGGGTGTATAATGCTGCTACAATTATTTATCAATTCCTCATGTATCATTGGCTTAAAATTGCTCGGAAAGCATTTCCTTACACTTTAAGTTTCTCCTAGAAGTGGGCTAATCGTTTTTCCTTTATGCAAAATGTAAGGAACAGGCTGGGATGCACGAGGAAATCAGTATGTGAATGCCAGAAGAAGGTGGGAAGAAGATGAGCTACACTTCACACTTCTTGGAGTTTCATAAAGTACTTATGTTCAGTACTTTGTAAACTTATTTTTTAAATAGCCATCACTTCCTTTCCACCACTTAATTTCTTTCAGCGCACAAGACTTTTCATTTAGCTCCCACTTAAACATTAAATTTCCATATTTTCCTTCAGTCATAACCCTATTTACCTTCTCTATTTTTCATCACAAATTAGAACTAGAGCAAAGGAATAACTTGTAATGTTATTCAGAATAAAGTGATGTTTACTGTTCATGTTAACCTATTAATGTATTTTATGAGCAAATGGAAGAAACAAACTGTAACTTTCTAATCACAAAGTAATGTCAAATGAGAAATGTTTGTTACCCAGATTTGGTCGCTACATACCGTTTGCCTATTTGGGAATATACTGTACCTCACAGATATGGATAAATATTGCTAATGAATTTGGGGGGAGATTTTTTAAAGAGTTGTGTTTAGTTGTGTTTCTACTTCCTGAGTCCTCCTCCCTCACTCTTATTAGTTTAATTAAATGGGATTTTTGGGACTCAGCACAGTAGCTTAGTGTACCCACCTTGCAAGCTTAGTGTACCTCGCCTTGCAAGCTCTTGGATTCCATATGGGTGCTGGTTCGTGTTCCAGCTGCTCTACTTCCCATTCAGCTCCCTGCTTGTGACCTGAGAAAGCAGCAGAGAATAACCCCAAAAAACCTTGGGACCCTACCACTGCATGGGAAACCTGGAAGTAGCTCGTGGCTCATGGCTTTGGATTGGTTCAGCACTGGTCATTGCAGCCACTTGGTGAGCAAACCAATGAACAGAAGACCTTTCTGTATCTCCTTTTCTCTGTATATCTGCCTTGCCAAGAAAAAAAAAGAATCTTAATAAAAGGGGTGATTTCTGTCATTACTATGAAACTGAAACTGCTCCCATGAAGCTCAGAATTAACCTGCATGACACAAAATTGACATCTTTCCACCATCGTCTTACTCAACATTTGGGTATAATTCAGCAAAGAGGTGTCCTATTTTTAAAGAATCTTTTTTTCAGATTTTGTCACTACTTTATTTTGCTACCTCATTGATTACAACTTCTTAGTCTCTTTCAATAACCTAACTTTTGATTACGCGAGTTCAGTCTACCTATGTTTTCCCTAACTTAATCTTCTCAATTCTCTTGACCACTTCACTGCACTTCAAAATCATGTATAAAACAGCCTAGGCACTACTGCTGTTTGTATATTTAATAGGCATTTTAACCATGCCCAGAACCAAAGAAAATTCTTATTATTTTTTGTCTCTAAAGCCTTAGAGAATGATCAAACTTTCTAGTTTCTCAAATAAAAACCTATTTTAAAAACTCTTGGGCCTGGCATAGGAGCTCAGTGACTAAAGTCCTTGCCTTACATGTGGTGGGATCCCATATGGATACCAGTTGCTCTGTTTCACATCCAGTTTCTTGCCTGTGGCCTGGAAAAGCAGTCCGAGATGGACCAAAGCCTTCGGACCCTGTACCCACGTGGGAGATCCTGAAGAAGCTCCTAGCTCTAGGATCATCTTAGTTTCAGCCATTGTGGCCACTTGTGGAGTGAACCAGTGGACAGAATATCCTTCTCTCTATCTTCTCTCTGTAAATCTGCCTTTCCAATAAAAATAAATAAATCTTTAAAAAAAGTGTCTTGATTTGTTTTTTCTCTCATTTGCCATGTCTGACTCAATAGGTAAGTTCTCTTACCTCCAGTGTAAATTCTAAATATAGTACTTTCCTCAACTCCATTCCTAGTTTCAGATAGAAGGCATTATCACATTTCCACCAATCTATGGCAATAGCTTCTTTATTCTTCCTCTCCTACACCCATTCTGTACACAGAAAACTGTGTAACATTTATGCGTTGTATTATGTTGCATCCTTCTCAAAATTCTGTTTCTTATAATATTTAGCAACAATGGCAAGAGCAACAGCTTCATCTTCCCCTTTGCTCTCATTTCCCTTCACCTTCCTCTTTGTTCTCTGTATACTAACCACATTTGCTTTCCTTAGCAAAGTGGTTCTTACCAGTGGCCATGCCACACTTTGGAGGTGATTTGAAATTTGTGGATGTATTTCTGCTTTTTATGAATATGGGGATGTTACTGATAGTGACTCACAGGGGTCGTTGATTCCAGACATCCTGCCATGTTCAGAAGAATCCCATACATATTTCTGTATCCCACATAGCTTTCAACTATCCTGTCACAAAATCAGATAAGTAAAAAATTTACTTAAAACCATTTACAAATAAAACCTGTAAACACAATTCTAGCACAGATTTAATATACAATAACATTTCTAGGAAAGGAACTACATTATAAGTGAGGGAAGATTTTGTAATTGTTTTGTTAGAAATTCTATCAAGACTTGCTCACCTTTTCAGAAAAATCACGTCACCAATGGCAACGGCATTTGTGGTATTTGAGTTGCCAGTGCAATACACCTGTACCTGACTTCATTTGTAGTTGTCACATTCACATGGTTTCTAAGTATAGGCACAAACATCTGACTAGTTCATATGGCGTCTTGTTCTAATACCTGAGCTTTTTCAGATGGAGATGCATATCATTACATTGTAAATTATCTATTCTTTGTGCTTTATATCATGGAGAAGGCATTAGACTAATATATAAAAATCAATATTTTCTAAAACTAGTTTTGTAAACATGTTTGTCATGAATGTAGTTTCAGAATAACAAAGGGGATTTTACAACCTATTGTGCATCAGAAGAGCTTAAGTGTTTTGAGAATGCTGCTCTAGCATTTAAACTTGTTTCTACCCCCAGGTGGTAGGAACTACAGTTGTAAGCAGTATACTCTGTAACAATGAACAAATCTTAGATCTACTGCAGGAAGGGAAGGTAATGTGACAGTTCTAAGGTCTATCTGGAGCGGATATTGGTAGTTATTTTCCTACCCGTTTCATTCTTCTTTTATAGCAAGGCCAATTTCTTCAGCGTCCTGGGCCAAGTGACTATAGGAACAGAAAAGAAATTATTTTTGGCAGCCACTGTTATCTGATTTCTTTTTGTCTGTGTGTAACCTTTCCTATCTGGGGATCATACTTTCTATGATACAATGTGCATTGACATTTCCCGTACATTCCTTTCCAATTATTTCATGGAAAAGATTTAGAAAGATTGTTGCATCCAGCAAAGTTAGAAAAACAGCATTCTGATCACCAAAGAAGACCGTCAGATACAAAAGGAGTGATGCCATTTTTTTATATTACTGCTTTGTTTTTAGGGCACACAATGATTGTATAAAAAGAAAGACCCAATTCCCTTTGTTTCTTTTCACATGTTGTCTTGGTTTATGCAAGAGAAGTTTTGATGAAGGTTTTTTAAAGCAGGTTTAATTCCTTATATTTAATTTGTATTTCTCTAAGATTCTGGCACTGGAGCCAACCTTATGGCAGGGTATGTTAAGCTGCCACCTAGGGCACTGGTACTTCATATTTGAGTGCTGTCTTTGTATCTCCATTTTTTAAAAATCTCATTCCACATCTAGGAAAAGCAGCAAATGATGACCCACATGGGCCTCTGCCACCAGAGTGCTACACTTGGATGGAGCTTTTGGCCTTCGTCTTTGGCCTATCCCAGCTCTAGCCATTGTGGTTATTTGGGGAGTGAAGAGGTAGATGGAGGTTCTCAGCCACCTCTGCCCTTCAATTACACACATGCATACATGCATACACATGTATTACATACATGCATATATATATGTAAGCTTATAATTTTGGTGCTCAGTTGTCCATAGGAGTGAGTAGTTTTATCTTCTTGGATGGGGTAGAGAGAGATTCAGACATACTTTGGAGATGTTGAGAGGCTACATTGGAACTTGATGGTGTAGAATAATTTTAAATCAAGATCGTCTGCATTTCTTGAACAACTCAGACACTAGCTTGTGTAGTTGCCACAAGTTGATGGTGATCCATGGGCAGATGTTCATAGACAGAAAGAAGTAAAGGGCAAAGGTCTTTTGTTGCAGGTAAAGCCTGCATCCTTGGAGACGCAGCCAAAGAGGGTGAGGAGGCTTGCTGCCTTTTGATGATAGAAGCTTCTGCGGAGTTCAGGTTTCCCAAATGATAATCCAGTGAGATCAGTGAGATCACTGCACTGGAGTGGGTGGGGGGAGCTTTGCTGGAACTTTGCATTGCCCTTGTAATCTGGATTTTTCTCTCTTTCTGGCTGTTGTCCACCACTGTGTATATCTGCCTACATACCAGATGCCTGTGACTTTTCAGAATATTCATGTAATTCTATCTAAGAAGGTGAAAATGGATAAATATTGGCTCAGTTCCCTATGTCAATTTCCCAGGAGGAACTATCTTCACAATTTACAATTGTATACTGTTACTCCAAAATGAAATGGCTCATTGTTCTTCAGGATAGCTACTGATCTTCAAGCCAAGTCAGCATGGTTTTGTATTAAGTATATGGGTTATCACTGATTTTTCTCTCCCACATACTGATTAGCAGTATGCCTGTTTGCTTAGAGCATTCCAGGTGATGCTATAACAGCTCATTAGTGGAAGGACAGTTGGTTATACCTTTATGAAACTGAACTTCAGAAATGCCTCCTATGAATGCCACAAAAGCACCAGCTTGATTGCCTTTAAGATGTCAGGAAGCTAGTTGAGATACACTAGTTGTAAATAGAATAATTTCATTCTTCTTAATAGCTGAATAATATTCCATGGAGTAGATGGACCACAGTTTCTTTAATCACTCTTCTTTGGACGCACATCTGGATTGTTTCCATGTGTTTGCTATTGTAGATTGTGTTGCTGCAAATATAGAATTACAGATCCCCTTCTCATGGGCAGATTTCATTTCTATTGCATATATTCCTAGGAGTGGGATAGCTGGGTCATATGGCAGATTTATTTGCGATTCTCCAAGCACTCTCTATACTGATTTCCACAGTGGTTGTACCAGCCTACACTCCCACCAGCAGGGACTGAGGGTGATTATTCTCCCCACATCCACGCTAGCAGGTGTTATTAGTTGAGTTCTGAATGTAGGCCAGTCTCACTGGAGTTAGGTGGTACCTCAACGTGGTTTTCATTTGTATCTCTCTGTTGGCTAGGGAGCCTGAGCATCTTTCCATATGTTAGCCATTTGAATCTGTTGTTTGAAAAATGTTCATTTGCTACAGGGTTTTTTTTTTCTTTTTTTCTTTTTTTTTCCTGTCCCTGGGTTTCTGAAACTCTTTGTGAATTCTGGATATTAGTCCCCTATCACTTGTGTAGTGTGCTAAAATTTTCTTCCATTCTGTTGGTTACTCAGTGAAATGAATCAATCACAAAAGAACAAATACCATATGTTCTCTCTTATATAAGGAAGCCAGCATGGAAAGTGTAACTTCAATAATCTGATCCATACTGTTTTGTTTGTTTGTTTGTTTATTTGTTTATTTTTGGCTGCACCCCATGTGCTTTGCTGTTTTTAAATTCAGTTTTATTTATTCCAAAAATTTTCTTTTCTCTTGTCAAATTCATTGCTAGCTCATGAATTACACAGTGGCATCATTTTTCCCAAAAGACTTTTTGTTTCCTTTTTGTCACTAATGTGTTGGTTACTCAGTGGTGCGTTTTTTCATGGTGCTGTAATTTGTTGTGTTGTGACTGTTGTTCTAACTTTTACCAGTTGTTGACCTTGGTTCATGGCTACTCAATTATGGAAATGTATAGTGATGCAGTACTGGGGTCTACAATATTTTGATGTGGGTGTATAATGCAACATGCATCCCTGTTTCCAGATGAAACCTGGATTCCCAATGAAGCTTTTGGACATATGTAGACAATGGGATGTTGGACTGTCTGACGTTATCTGTACTAGCAATGTCGAGATACACTTAAGAGAATGATGGAATTATAATTTCTTATGAAAGACTACACCATTGTAGTAAAATGGGAAAAATCTTTTGGGGAGTGGGAGTTTGTGGGGGAATCTAAGTCTATATGAAATTGTACCACATAATTCAAAAATTTAAAATATAAATATATGTATATGTTTAAAGAGATGTTAGGAAGCTACCTGTAACCAAGCAATATTCACAATAATTCAATCTTCAATCATCACCTCTGTAGTTTGCTCTTTCTTTTGAAAATATTGGATATTTAAAACATGCTAGTCAAAGTAAGTAATATATCTTGGGACAAAATGCTAATGTACTTACTGAGGTCTAGAACAAATGGCTGCTCTTCTACGAAGTCATGTTTTGGTAGTCCTGACTGACCATTCCTCCAAAAGTAATTTATTCATACTTAATAACACCGATATTGATACCAAATTATCATTCTGAATGTTTTTTCTCTTATTATTGTTAGCAATAGACAGTCATAGTTATTCGGCATTTTCTAAGCTTGATGATATTATGTGTCCTCAGGCCTCAGTTCAAACCCACTGTAATTGCTCCTCAAATGCTTGTTGAAAGGAGTCCTGTGTTCATGATTGTGTGTGTGTGTGTGTGTGTGTGTGTGTGACTCAGTGAGTGAATCAATTCAGTGAATATTGACTATCCGTCCCATCACACACCATTGATCAAGGAAGCTATAAATCTTATACAGATTGGAAGAATAGGATCTACCTGTGACAATAATGTTTATTTTATTGGCAGAAGAATATTGATATTTCACTACTACCAACTTTCTGAAAGTGGCGCAGGTGAAAGATTGGGTTTTAAAATATCAGCAAAATGAAACTGTTAAACATACCTTGACAGTTTAATACTAGATTTTCTACCTTTGTCTATACCTACAATGACATGATGCATTAAAAGAACAGCGTGTTAAACTTGTAATGGTTGCTAAAGGACTATACTACTATAATAACTGTGGGGATGGTAGCAGTGGGATTGGGAGAGAGGAAGGGGAGGGGGAGGTGGAGAATCCTTATAGCTACAAAACTGTACTATGAAAAACAATAGTTGTTACAATAAAATGGAAAAAGTTGTCAACATAAAAATCATCAAAACAAGTGTTCTGGAAAAATTATGGAGCCTAAAATGTCAAATGACCATGAGAGCAAAAATTCGAATTTTTTTTTTTAAAGATTTATTTTTATTATTTTTTCATTGGAAAGGCGGATATACAGAGAGGAGAGACAGAGAGGAAGATCTTCCATCCGATGATTCACTCCCCAAGTGAGCACAACGGCCGATGCTATGCCGGTCCAAGCCAGGAGCCTCTTCCGGGTCTCCCACGTGGGTGCAGGTTCCCAAAGCTTTGGGTCGTCCTCGACTGCTTTCCTGGGCCACAGGCAGGGAGCTGGAAGGGAAGCGGGGCTGCTGGGATAGAACCGGCGCCCATATGGGATCCCGGGGGTGCAAGGCGAGGAGCTTTAACCACTTGCGCCACCGCGCCGGGCCCAAAATATTCGAATTTTCTAAGAGTGGTGATTTATTTTTAAGGAACGATGCTGGCTGAAGAATTTTCCTCCAAGACAAAGTTTCTGCTTTTTGTTGGTAGATGTAGTTGTGATGTGGGGAGGTTAGAGTCCAAGGAACACGAGCACAAGGTCAGGCGTCTATTTGCTTGCTCTTTATGTTGCTTGTACTGCACACAGGAGCAAGAGATTCTGAATATTGTTTGTTGGGTAAATGGATCAATAAATAAAACATGTTAATATGATTGTGGTTTTTCTTATCAGTGTATTTATAGGCATACAGCCAGTTTTCTTTGGAAGTTAGTTACAGTAACTTTCAAAATTTTATTCAGAGCTTTGGTTGTCCAGTCTTAAATTCTTTTTCCTCCAAAGACTTCTGACTTGGGAATAGGAGTTCTCCTGGCACAGGTTTCTACTATAACGAATTCCTCTTGACTCCAGCTGTCTGGTGCTCAAACATAAGTTTCCTCAAGTGCTTCCCTAACACTTTGTCCACAGCATGCCTGTAACACTCTTCACACATAATTGCATTTACAAAAAGCCCTTACCAAATGCAATTTCCCTTTCAAGAAGCTGTACATATGCGGACTTACTTTTGTATGCTTTTCCACAGTCAAGAGAGTTTTACTTTGATTAGATGCACACCTGTTGGGGATAATTTGGAAAAGAGGGAGTAAGGAATCAAGAGTTGCAAAAGCAAAAAGGAGTAAAAGCAGGTGGTGGAGCAGGAGAGAGATATTTTTTAAATGCTGCTTGGGAAAAAATCAAGGTGGCCTAGGTAGAGTTAGAAATGCATCCCATTGGCTGGAACAGGTGCCTGTGTTCTAGAACAAAAGTGTTAGGAGCAGAGTGAACATTCTCTGAGCGGGTAGAATATAGACTTGAGAGGCGGTAGGTATTTATTTTGCATGCCTTGTAGCTCAAATAAAAGTTGTCTAGGACTTTTTCCAATAAAGCTACTCTCTGTATTTGAGGCCACCCAGTGATACAGAAGATAGGAGTTAGCAAGTCATTCACACATCTAGAAAGCCATGTTTAGAAAACTTGAACAGTGCATTGCAGAGAGGTGTTATTTTCCAAGATGCAAGTACACAGATATTTTGTTGAGGGTGGTAGGAAAAGGTTTTAGTACACCATACCTCCTGAATTGTTTGGTCTTCAAGAAAGAAAATACATAGTTATGATAACTTTCATAGTTTTATTCACAACCTTGGTGGCCCAGTCTTATCTTTCCTTAAAGGCTTATTTATTTTGGAAATGTGAATTCTCCTGGCTTAGAGAATTTAGGAGCCAATCTTTTATTGGAGAGAGAAATATATGTTTGTACAGTAGTGCACACATTGCCTGAGTTGCAAAGATGCAAAAATATCACTTTATTTATCTTTCCATAACTAGACTTTATTTCATGTCTCCTTTTAAGTCCAAAGAAGAAAATTTTATTTTAACTATTTACAGTTTTAGTGATTTATCAGGATTTAGAATTTATATCTAGTCAAGTTCAAGATTTCCCCACTTTGTCTCCCTTTCAGGAAAGATGGTGCAGAATTTTTGAATAGATGAAAAACACTCCCACATTTTGATCTGTTCTGTGCAATATTCAACTAGGATGTCCATAATCTGTCACAGGCTTTCGTTTTCTATGTATTTGGAATTTAGAGATTCTACAAAATGTTATTTTTGAGATTTTAATTCTAGAAAATGTAATTTAAGGAGCTTCATCTACATTTCAGACTAAGATTGTATGATTTACTCTCTCTCTCTCTCTCTCTCTGAGAGTTTGATAAATCCATTTCTGAACAAAATGTTGAACACTTCTATGAGGCTCCAGATAAGTCCATTGCTAATTCACCCATCCATCCATCTATTCATTCATTCACCTACACATGTTTTTGAGTACTAGGTACATACTAGACACTAAATATAGAAACTTCCTCTCTTGGAAAATTTCACTTTCTATTAGACTCTGAAGAACTTCTAAAAAGTTTTCACGCTGAAAACTTAATTTGTTTTCCAAAACTTGCTGCTTGCTTGACCTACTTTTGTTTTTCTATAACACTAATGAGTGTAATTTTTCAGTGGCGTGCATTGGCTGTGTGTGCAACCTTAAGTTCTGGGAACAACTTGCTTCAAAGATCCTTGTTTTTTTTTTTTCTGTTTACTGATGCTTATTTTATCCTAGCTGATTCATTTTCACATTTACATCTTCAACACCCAAATCAAAGGACCTACCTGAAATAAAAATCTCAGTTCCCAGTCAATTGCAAACTTTCCTCTATGAGACAATATTCATGCTTTTTATTTTTCCATGTTTTCTGGCAAAAGGAGAGTGGGCTCCTCACTGAGATGGTAAGAAACAAAGTCAATGTTGCTTATCAATAAATTGTTTTGATAATCTTTGAGAGTCAATGCAAGACATGGCATCATAACTTAGTAACAAATCCTGCTTATAATCCTGCTTATTATTAGTACACATAATGAGCTCCATTATCTGTGAACATATTACTTCAAATATTGCTTATGAATGATCAATTGTCATACATTTACTTACTAATTCATGATATAATTTGGATGCCAAATAGAGATTGCTTCTCAGTGGTTAAAGGGGCAAGTATTGTGGTGCAGATTACCACTCTGCTAGAGATGCTTACACCCCATATCAGTTTAGATGCAACTGAGCTCCACCTCTGTTTCTGATCCAGCTTCCTGTTAACACATTTGGGGGATAGCAGATGATGTTGCAAACACTTTGATTTCTGCCTCCCACAGAGAAAATAGGGGTGGAGTGTTTGAGTCCTGGGTTTGACTTGGCTCAGCACTGGTTGATGTAAGCCTTTGAAAATGAATCTGAGGATAGCCAGTATTTCTTTTTCTCTGCCACTCTTTCTTTCAAACAAGCAAATACATCTTAAGCAAATGTGATCTTCGATTACCACCTTAAGATTTGCAAATGCAGATTGTCATCATGCACCAGGTATTAAGTTTAGGTTGTCTTGAGATTGCCAGTCACAGAATGCTGCACACCTGACATAGAAACATCCTCCACCCAGTTACCTGTTTCAATGTTTGTGTTGTGAAGTGTATGACATAGGAGGCACCATTTTCCTACTCTATTTTTGATTAAGGCTTTGACTAAGCTTCATCCCTTCTATCTGCTTACCTATTCAGGTGAACTGGACTGAACAACAACAAAAAAAAATCATCTCTGAGATGCTTTGTGAAGGGATGGAAGATCATTGTTAGTCAGGGGTTCTAGTTGTAGGCAACAGAATCTGACCTAACATGTTTACTTAGGAAGGGATTTATGAGAGTTCACAGAATTCTTGGGAGAGTTAAAAGTACAGACTATAGACTTAGTTTCTGGGAATAATGCCCAGAATCACACAGAAAACTGGCTCACTTAGGAAGCTGCTGCTGCCATTGGCCTCAGAAGCTCAGTGCTTGTGCCACAAGCAGAGGCTGTTGCAACGATGTGTGTTGCCATTGCTGCTGGCCTAAGAAGGTTCACCCACTTCTCATGCTGTGTGAGAGTGGTTTCCAAAGTGTGAACCCTTAATGAGCTACATCAGCATTACTGGGGTACTGTTTGACAAAACCTCAGTTTTATCCCCAAATCTATGCAATCAGGCACTCTGGGCATAAGGCCTAATTATTTGGACCTCTGATCCTGGCTGAAGCTTGAAGGCTGCTGCTCCATTAAATTGTTCACTTTATTCCGCTACCTTTTATGTGCATGCAGGTGTATCTACTTGCCAGAACATAGGTCCTGTGATGGAATATAATCACAGTGGAGCATGGGAAAAGGAGTTCAGGGGAGTGCTCAGTCACTCAGGATGTTATTCAAAAGCATCTCCTAATTTCTAGGTCTAGGTTACAAGACCATTAGATAATAGTAATACCTCTTCTATGAAAAGACATATATACCTCTCCCATGAAAAGAGGAGAAAATCTATAGAACAGTTCTGGAAGAGAAGTTAGGGAGATTGTGATTTATTGGAAATTTAGTATCTTCTGTTCATCTTGTCACTTGAAGAACTATCATCATCTCCAAAATCTAAAAAGAAAGAGATACTTCAACCGAGGATGGACCTGCTGCAATTTCATACATTGCTCTTTATAATGCCTTTATTTCAAGGAGGAATCATTGTCTCCTTTTATTAAAGACCTCCAAGATGACCAGGAATTTTACATTAAGAGAGAATTTGAATAGTCAGTCCTCTGTATTTTTCTTTGGGTCTTTTCACTCTTACAAAATTGCTTCTCAATGAGAAACAACCCCTATAAGTTAACACTATACCCTCACACAAGCTCTTCTTGTTAATGGTGCTATGTGCTTTTGCTTGCCTAAGGAGCTCTGATATGGGCAGAGTTCTTGGAAGATTCATCTAACTGCCTTGTCATTTGGACCTTCGCTGTTAATGTCACTGTTGCCAAGAGAAGCTGAAGCTGAGCCTTGATATGGGAACAATTCTTGGATGATCTGTTTGAGTACCTGGTAGTCAACTGATCACAATGAATTCCTCCCCTAGCACTTGTTTTCATCAGAATGTCTCAAATATCAGGAATAGTTTTTCCTTTCCTGCCTGGAAAACTGGCCAGTAGTGTTTGTGTCAATTTGTATTTCTACTTTCTGATGATATTTCACCCAATACTGTCTTCAATCACAGAACATTTTGCATCAAAGTGTAACGAACTAGGTTCCACAGCAACACCTGTGTTCCCTGGTGGACAGTTTTGTCTCTGCACTCTTCATGCCTTTAAGCCACCAGACTTGGAAGAGTCACTATTCAGCACGAACAAAGAGAACTATACTTAGAATGTAGACAACTAGTTCACTAGAGTATCTGTTAGTGTTTTCTTGCTTAAATTGTCTTAATTAGGCAAAAATCTAATAAAGAGATGATCACAAAGGACTCTTGCACTCAAGAAATAATGATTTGAGTACTCTCATTACATAGGTCTATTTAACTAAGATGCTCACATAGACTAAAAGGGATATAAGAATAATAGTAACAATTGTTATTACTAATGCAGAGCTTACGACCAACTATATAAACATCGACTGTAGAAACATTTATTATTCTGTTTCAAATTAACTCTATTATATTTTTAATATTTTCTTAAATTCTCAAGTCTCTCATTTGTATAGTGTATGTATATTACAGTACTTGAATTTTCTATTGATAAATAATTATTTATATTTATAGATTACAAAGTAAAATTTAACACATGCAAGCAATGGGTGATAATCAAATCAGGGTAATTAGTATATATATAATCTCAATTATCTATTATTCTTTGTGTTGCAGATATTTAGAATATTTCTGTCTAGCTATTTCAAAAATTGAATCCTGTTGCCTACAGCCCTCTGAAGTGAGACGGAAGACTGACACATTCATTTTGTCTATTGTGTTTTCCTGTGCAGTTACTAACCTCTTTCTATTCTCCTTCCCTACACCCTCTGCGGGGTGTAAGATAATGACTCTCACTCTCTTTGCTTCTATGAGATCAAGTTATTCAGATTCCGCATGTACAATTATATGCTGTCTTTTCGAGATTGACTTGTTTCACTTGACCTCATGCCCTCCATTATGCATGCTGCTGCCTGTGATAGGATTTTATCCCTGTTTTAAACTCATTTGTCATTCTATTTTGCATATGTGCCACAGTTTTCCTATCCATTCATCTGTTGATAGACACCTAGTTTGAATCCGTGTCCTGGTTATCGTAAATATATTGTAATAAACACAGGTGTGCAAATATCTCATTGACATACTGATTTCCTATCCTTTAGTCAAATATTCCATTTTGAGAATTACAGCTAAGTCTTTCCAGAGCCCATGTGAATCTTGGGTGAGACTTGAAAGATTCCCTTGTAAATCAACCAGGTTTGGATTCCACTAATCTCTTCATGGATACAGATAGATTAACTTTTACCCTCAAATTATTCCATACAACATTTATCCATGCAGATTATATCTTTTTAAATGCCTTCCCATTTTAAAAATGAGAGGTAGTAGTATAGGACTAAGTTTTAGGAGCTAGAAGCAATTGAAAGCCTCCAAAAAGCAAGAGGAGGGTCAACACACTCTATGAGCATTCAGGATATATTGAGTGATTTCACCCACTTATATAGTGGTCATTTTTAACTCATGTCAATATATTCCATCTTCAGATGTCAAATGTAGAGGGGCAAATAATATAATTATCTGTATGTTTTTAATTGGGTTATAGTTTCTTGGTTTTTATTTAAAATTTTGATTTCACTGGGAAATTTGTTATAATTATATATTTTATTCAACTTGCTACAGAGCCGAGTTACTTAAGAGGGCACAAAGTATTTTTTTACAAAGTATTTTCAAAAAATATTTGGATAGTCACATGAAAGACATAACAAATTATCTGTTGAGCAAAAGTAAACTCATATTTTTGATAGGAAGCAAAACAAAACTTGTGATTTCCAAACTGTTGCTCTGTCAACTTGTTATAAAGATTCCTGAATGCTTCTTTTGAATTACTGTGTTTCTTTGGGGATCTAGGCAACAGATACTGGGTTGCTACGGAAGACTGCTTTGGGGATCCCTATTCCTAGCTTAACAGTCGTCAGCATTGCTTTTCCACCTAGCAGCACTTACAACATCAGTTTCATTTTTAAAACAAATACAATTTAAACTCTCCAAAAATTCTGCCTACAATTATCAGGAGTTGGCCCATGCTTGTTAGCTGCCGTTTGCCACCAAGCCTCTTCTCTGGTTGACATTGGTCTCCTGTCCCCAAGCCAATCTGTAATCCATTCCAAGAGTTCTTCCCCTAAGCTATGTTTTTGATCTTGTAAATCAATCTGTGTGCCATGCAGTAGCATCACATGCTTCTCTGATATCCAGCTGTCCACTGGTTCACCCTGATCTATTCATTAGGCAGAATGCTCGAAGGATTAAAGTCAATTAATATGGAAGGGCACACTGCTTCTTTAGAGTTTCTCACTTGTGGGTTGACAGTGGAACTTCTGTAAATTGTCAATTAGCATGCTTTCTCCTATTGCCTCCAGACATGATTTTAAATGTGTTTTCATGAACTTTGAAGTTCACAGGGCTGGGTTCCCCTTTGTTTTCTAAATATCAAGAATGTAAAATGTTTTTGCATTTCATTGTCCAAATAATGAACAAATATTTCCCTATTTGTTGGTTAGGATGAGGGAAATCTAATTTAAAAAAAGAAGACCTTATTTTATGTTTGGAAAAAATCTCAACGCACACTTATATAGAAACAAGAGGAGGCAAAGAAATATGTGCTTGAATTACCATTTAGTCATTTACTGCATTTCAGTGATCCTTTCTTCCCAGATCGTTTTCAGATTCCTTTTTCTCAAATAACCCGAGCGTGCTCTAATGAATCAGTCCCAGGGAGACCCTCAGTGGCCAAAGTCCTCTGAGTGTCTGGATTGCACAGTAAATTGAACAAACACCAAATAAATACCGTCGTCCTCTCAAAGCAAGTCAGAGCATTGATCTTATATTTAACACCACACTTTTCCTTTGTACTCTGACCTATAGAATTCATTCTGCATGATGTAGTTCCCAGTAACCCAGACTTTCATTATTTTTACCTAGAAAATTGGATTTACTGATTTCCTCACATTCAACTACTCCTAGTATTAACCCAATTTAACATAGCCTTTAAATTGGTCTATTTTACATTAGAGTACACCAACTTACCTAAAAGAACGGAATAATCTTTATGTTACTTACAGAGTCCTATGCGAATGGTATTCTTAACTGTGATGTTTCAGACCTCCCTATCCCTTTAAGTGCCTATTGCTGCAGAGCAATAGAATCAAGGTTCTTCAAAAGGTGTGCAGCACAAGCATCTAGGCTAGCACTTGAAAGAACTAGGTCTCATGTTGTAATACCTGGGTGGGCTTCCTGACACGAGCTTGTGATTCCATGCTACTGGTAGTGAAGATTCTGGAAATGGTTGTGATAGCTCAAGTATTTTTGTGTTGCTGCCATTCTTGTAGGAGATTTGGAATGGGTTCCTGGCCCTCTGTTTTGGCTCTGGCCCATGCCTGGCCATTATGGGCGTTTGGGGAGGAAACCAGCAGATGGGGTCTGTCTTTCCCTCTGTCTCTCAATAAAATGGGTAAAAATTAAAAACAAATACTTGTGAATATGCACAGAGTGTAGTATGTTCTGTCTCCTTGAATTTCTCATAATCCAGTTTCAGGGTGTCATAGTCTTAACTATCGCTTGCCCTCTGCTATCTCCAGCTCTTTGAAGAAATCTTCTTTGACAGACCCTTTCATAAAGGATCGCTTTGCCTGCTGTGATTCTTTTTATTTCTCTCCTTTTATCTTAGATAAATATGCATTTTTGTATAATCAGGTACATCGCAAGTAATTCAGTTAATATTTAAATTGCATTTTATTATTCCAGTATAATTTTAGAAATTAACTCAATTCTATGTTCCCTTTAAAAAGATTTATTTGAAAGCAGTGGAGAGAGAATGACAGAGAAGAGATGGGAGAGACAGAGGCAAAGAGACAACAAGAGACAGAAACAAAGAAAGAGAGAATCTTCAATTCACTGGTATGCTCCACAAATGCCCACAGCAGGCAGGAATGGGTCAGTTCCCAGCCAGGAGGCAGAAGCTCCACTCAGATCTCCCATGTGGTTGGCAGGAACTCCAGTACTTGAGGCATCATTTCCTCCCTCTTAGGCACATTAGCAAAAAGATAATTAGAAGTGATACAGCTGGAACAAGGCACACTGATAATGGATCCCAGACTCAGAAGCACAGCTTAACACTGTGGGCCCAAATACAGTAATGTACTCTGCCATTGTTTTGATATATAGGAGCTTGAAGTTAAAAGATACCTGGATTGGTTCTAATCTTGTGGGTACCACTTCTTTGCTTTGCTCTTTTTTTTTTTTCTATCAGAAGTGCCCTCATTTGTAAAAGTGCAATCACACTGGTGTCATTCCGTTGTGGTCACACGCACAAGTGTGTGTGTATTGTGTGTGTGTGTGTGTGTGACTGCAGTTTTAAATCAAGCACTGAGAAAATGTATCATACGTGAAAATGTCCAACAAATTCCAGCTAAGGTTATATGAACATAGAAATAAAGAGATGTTAATTATTAAATTATTTTGGCCCAAGAACAAATTTATGTTGCAGTCTGTAGTCATCATATGGAACTCCTAAAGAATAAAATGGTACATAGAACCCTACAGGATCATCAGTAACTATCACAGGGGCTGTAATTTAAGAAAGGTTAAATAAATAAACATTCCTCCTCTTTGTACACAAAGTGTGTGCTGTCCTCTGTACTTTCTGTGTTACCTTTTTGTAAGATTTATCCAACTCCCGAAGTGAATCAGGAACATTCTTCATCCTTCGGGGTGTTATAATCAAGCTGTGGGATTGTAGCTCTGTGTCCATGTAACTTATATTTGTAGTAGATTGCACATTTTATAGGATGGGAATGATTTCTATGAGTAGAAATATAAATTGGGAGAATTTCATCCCTAATGAAAACAATTAAGAACATGGAAAGTGTCAGGGTCAAGGAAAATATCATCTTCCCCTTGGGGTTATTTTTTAAAATATTTTATTCCTCTTCTACTCACTTCTCAATAAAATGATAAAAATGAGAAAGAAAGCTGATTAAGAAAAAAGCCACTTGTAGGAACTTTTTATGTCGCTAGGGTCACATTTGCACAAAAAGAGAATCAAGTGTGGGAATGTTCTTCCACCATGCATATTTGGTATATGGTGGTTAGGTGATGATAAATACAGATAGTAAATATGAAATGCAATAATATATATTCACTATCAGCAATATATACTTATTATACCTCAGTATAAAAAAGAGTCAGGTAGTAATATCTTTTCCAATAGCTTGAAAGGTACATTTTAAACACACATGGTACAATTTCATGGTTTGGGTGTTTTTCTTGCAGATATATTTCTTTCAAGGGCTGTGCATTTACTTTAGCCATAGTTGATATAATGAAATGATTATGACATTAATTTGTATGTCGATGCTTCATTTTCTCTTAAAGTGCTGTAATAATTCATTCTTCTCATTAACCCAATTTCTTACACAAATGGGTGTAAGGAGGCCTTTTATTTTTTTCAAAATAAGACTTATGGAGAAAGTGTGTGCCTTTCACTTCAAAATCTTTTAAAAAAATAGGGCAAAGTACTTTGCCACCTTGGGATATTAACACACAGAGAAAGTGCCACTGTAATGAAACAAAAGACTTTCCCCATACATCTGGCTCATCACAAGGTTTTGACTTTGAGCATAACTGTTTCAGTAAAAATGAATCTTCACTCATGTATGTGAACAAATGGGACTTCAGGCATAGCATCGTAAGAGGATTTCCTATGCTATGCTAAGACCCCGATACAAGGACATTCCATTGTGAATATAAATAACCCCAGTTCTTCCAAACATGCCTCTCCATATGCTTTTGCTTAACAATGTAGCAAATGCTGTAGATGGAAACCACCTCTTGAACTGTAGGAAACCCGATCAGCTTTCGTCACTGAGCTCTTGCCGTTGGGTCACTGAATGTGAAAGGGAGTGGGGCAATGTCTTTGGCAGTGAAACATACAGGAGTCTTCCATGTTTGGAGATATTTTGGGGTTGCCACATCTTTCAAACGTGTTAAGATTGGGTCATTTCTGCACAAAGCACATGTCCATTCTTTTCCTATCTAATGATTCAGAGAAAGCTCTGGAGATGAAAGGAAAGAAGGGCAAGATGAAGGCACACAGAGAACAATGACATTGATTTTTTTCCTGCTCTACTTTGCATCAAATGGACTTTGAGGCTCTTTAAAGCTCTATTTTCATAATCTTCCCAGTTTATTTAGTGTGTGTTCATGGAAGCTGTGAGAATTGTTGCCTAGGCATTGAAATTCATTATACATGCCATTAAGAAGATAACAAGGTTCTTATATTAAACAAATAAGCAAAAGCAAGGAAAAAAACCTACTCTTTGGAGAGAATAGCCAAGGTTCAGTCTTACTATTATGTGAACGATCCTTGCCATAACCTGGGCTGTGAAAGGCACGGGCACTTCCGCTTTCTCAGCATGCTCTTTTCTCACTCCAGTTCCTTAGGGAGTTATATATGAGACAACTATCAAAAAGCTAATGAGAAAGTAGAATTGAAAGGGAAAAGTCCCCCATTTTCTGATGCTGATGCGATTGAGCTGCTGAGAAGAGTCCTCTACTTTCTCTCCCCACTTTTTCCAGATATAGGAAGGAAAAAGGAGATTGGAGACAATTGTCTCCCATCCACTTGCCCTCATTCCCTGGTACACCCTACCCTAATTAATGGTCCACAAGAATATACATATGCATCCTTCTCAACTATGTAAACATCCACAAAAATAAGATGAATTTATTATTAAAAAGGATACTTTCATCTTGCTACAAAGAATTTAAAGGCCAAGTATGATCCTTTCTTTCATGTTTTTAGAAAGTACTTTTATTTATTTTGAAAGTCAGTAATGGAGAGAGAAGGAGAGACAGATAGGAAAAAGGTTGAGGAGAGAGAGAGAATCTTCGATCCACTGGTTCCTGTCCCAGAGAATTGAAAGGCTTGAGACTGAGCCAGGCCAAAGCTAGAAGCTAGACAGCAGGAGCTTCTTACAGGTGTTCCAGATGGATGGCAGGGCCCAAACACTTGATCTGTCTTCTGTGCTTTCTCCAGGTCATTAGCATGGAGCTGGATTAGAAGTGAAACAGGCAGGACATGAACTAGCACCCACACGGAGTGCTGGCGTTGTTGCCCTTATGATTCAATTTCCAACACCAATGTGTAATTATCTCTATATTTATGAAGCTTTCTGTATTTACATTGTTTCTTTTAATAACTGATTTGTGCTTCTTAAGATATGCCAAATCCTTTGTCTGCACCATAATACATTTTGAAGAGCATGAATTTTAATACCTCTCTATATTTTATAAAATATACTTCTGGCATTGCAAATGCTGTTGATTTATTTCTATAACTATGGAACTATTATTTTTTTTGGTTAATTTTTGGGATTGACAAAAAGACAAGGACCATATTACTATTTCATTTCTTTTTTTTTCTTTTTCTCTTTCTTCTCTTTTTTTTTCAAGAATTATTTGTTTGAAAGGCAGAGAAAGGAGAGACTAAAAACAACAATTTAACTCACTATGCCACACACTGGCCTCTGATACCATTTTTTTCTAAAAGCCACATGCTTCCCTTGCCTCAGATCATTATTTCTCCAAATGTGCTCCTGTGGAAAGGGACTGCTGGTGAAAGAAGTGTTATTTGTGGGTGCATTCTTGAGTCCTAATAGCCTCAGAGATATCCTAGGAGGGTTAACAGACATTCAATGTATAAATTCCATAATGCACACAAAACATGGAAAGAGACTGTGGTATTTCCAAATTTTTATGTTTTTTTTTTTTCAAATGGAGAATCTTGAAGAACTAGCATTACACATGTGGCATCAGCAAAAAAGCATGAATTTAAAAATCTTTATGGAATGGATATTTCTTTAAATTTTAGCTAATTTATTCATCAATGGATACATTCCTTTATTTTGTGAGATTATTCTCTAATTCATCTCAAATAAATGTAATGAAATATTTTGTGCGATTTTTAAAAATATTTTTTGAAGGGTTCCTTTTTGATGCCAGCAGTCCATATGGGCACCAGTTTGTGTCCTGGCTATTCCACTTTCAATCCTGATAATGTGCCCAGAAAAGCAGTGAGAAGATAACCAAAGCGTCTGGGCCACTGAACCCATGTAGATGACCAGGATGAAACTCCTGACTTCCGTCTTTGGTATGGCCCAGGTCCAGTCATTGCAGCAATTTGGAAAGTGAACCAGAAACTGGAAGACCTATTTCTTCCTCTATTTCTCTCTCTCTCCCTCCCTCTGTGTTTCTCTCTGTAATTCTTCCTTCCAAATAAAATAAGATCAATCTTTATAAAATGATGTTTTCTATTATTTATTTCTGTTGTACAAATGAAGCTGGATCTCGATAACACATATTTTGGTCACTTTTTATTTAATTAAAGAGAATAATTTTCCCCTTTCTTCATTAATAAGAAAGCTAGTGGTTACATCTAAGGAGGTAACTATTTACTTTTTGATTTGAGAAATGGAGGTTGAGAGAGAAAAACAAAGAGAGAGAGAGAGAGTACTTCCACTTATTGGTTTGCTCTGCAAATGCCCACCATGACCAGAAGCCAAGAATTGCATCTACATATTTTTTTTTAATTTTATTAAATATTCTTGTAGTTGTGAGGGAATCAAGAGAAACAGAAGTTCCATTCTGTTGAAAATTTCCCATTTAGAGTGGAAAATGTTTCACTTAACTGCTAATATTTTCTGATACCTAAATAGTTAAAGAGTAATTTTGTTATTTACTAATTCTTAGAGAAATCTTGAATTTCTGCATCTTTTAGCATCTTAAAACTAATAACATTTCATGTCTTAGAAATTGCAGAATTGTGCTGGTAGGTCTGAACACAGAATAAACTAAGGTCTATTAAATTTATCTAAGTTGGACCACATTCTAAAAAACAACTGAATTGGAGCAAGAATATAAGTGTTTCTTTTTTGTGTGAAATGACTTCAAAAATGTATGGAAATGCTCATTATTGTTTAATTCAACACTCCATAAACTTTTTGTAGTTTTATTGTTTGAAATCAGATTCTTTCTTTCTTTATGTGTTGCTTATTCTAACCCATTTATCTAAAGGCTACACGTGACTTTGCCTTTACCTATTTAATTTATATTTTGGGGCAATGAAAAGCATTTTTATGTGTACAAGGCCTATGTCTACTTTATCCTCCTAGCTTAATTAACAAAACACACGATTCCTATTCTTACATCATCTTCTATTTGTAAAGTGATTCCTAGTAACCTCTCTCCATTCCCAGTGATTGCAATACTGTTCAGGTCACTCGATACATCTTGATCACTGGCAGAAGGCACTCCTCCCAACATGGGGGGGCGGGGAGGCCCAGCAGGCAACAAGCAAAGGATAAAGGGCAGATCTATTATCAGATGCAACTTGGCTTGGACATACTTGTAGAAACTGAGTCACAGTTTGAGAAAATGTGTTCTGCACCTTAAAGTTCTAATGTATTTAATGTGTTAGTCTCAAGCCATAATCTCTCTTTTCCATAGAAGTATTTTCCATCAATTAGCCAAGCATAATGTTGATAATCTAGACATCTCCAGAATGTAAACATACATGACAACTTTTTGGCTTCTGAGAGATGAAGAGGGTGGGTGAGCTTCCATCCATTTAACCTCTTTATATATCTTTTAGCCTTCAATAAGAATTTGACAGAATTCCTATGAATTATTTGTTTTCTGTAAGTCAAAAGGCTAAACACTATGAGATATTTTATTTCTAAATCAAGCAGCATATTTCCATTGTGGTTACCATCATCCTGTCTTGAAAACTGGTGGAACTGGCTCAGAGAAGGTTAACAAATTTTTACAATCTCAATCAGCTAGTAATTAACAGACTTTGAACAGGTATGTTCCTAAAACCCAAGTCTTCATCCCATGAATTTAGAACATTGACCTAAACCTTTAAATTCAGCCTAATTGTTATGTCCTCCTTTGTGTTTTATCAATATAAGAAGTAGTAACATAAAAAACATTTGTTTCTTGTTTTTAAAATTATCACTAAAATGTTATCTTATTACCTTTTCAGTATTCCAACTAACTATTCCAACTATATTGCAACTAATATGCTAAAACTCCTCTAAATTTGGTTTGAGGAAATATCTTATTTCTTAAAGAGCTGTTAGTTTTCTTTTGTTATAATAAATAGGTTTCTTTAATATGTCCTTTTAAGAAATTTGGCTTTGGTTTGAGGAAACTGTGTACCAAATTTTGAAGCTCAGTCATGGAAATTATTTTAAAAGGTTGATATGCTTTTTCTTTGTTTAAATGTTTTTTTTTTCATATTTATAGCTTTCTTTTATAAGAATCTGAAGTTCAATTTTGATGAAGTTTGGATTAGAAAAATTAATAGGAATCCAGATTTAAAATCTATTGTTTAAAAATAAGACTTCTTATCTACCTATTTATGTGCCTAATGAGCTATCCATTTCCTGTTGTCTATGCTGTTCCTACCTCCACATTACCTTGTTCAAATTTTGAAATCTGAATCTATTATAATAGGAGCATTCTTATGTATTATTCTTTTAAAGCTTGAATTGAATATTTATTTAAGGAAAAGCTTGAGACATTCTTTTAAAGGACAGAACTTACTAATTAGATTTTGGTTTAAAAATGGTGAAATGCCAAGTCTTAGTTCACAGTTTATTTTAAATTGTATGAGAGTTTGCACTTGCCTTCTTTTCTCCTCCTGTCCTTCCCGAAACATTCCAGTCATTATCACATCATATTTATAGCAGTCTTTCCTCTGAAAATGTGTTCATGGAACACTGACCATGTTTCATATATAAAAATGAATCCAAAGTAAATTCATTGAAAATATGCATGTTGTGTTTGAGTTGAGATGATATCAAAGTGACGGAGGAGCGTGAGTGCGGCAGTTCTTCAGATGTTCAACGAATATCATTTAGCCAAGTCTGTAGGAAAACAAAGCCAGGTAGCTACTTGGCATTGTAGAAAACAAAATAAAACAAAAAAAAGGTGAATTAAAAATTTGCTTCTCTCTACTAGCACTGTTAGTGTTTCCTGGGATAATTAATTTCAGGATTTTCAACAGTGACTTTAATATGGCCTGTCTAGCCAAGCAAGATTTACTTTTTTGATTATATAAGTTAGAGGGGGATCTCATGCCTGACTCTTAAAGGCCTGAACCAAATAATATTGAATTCTACAGCTCTGTTCTTTTAATTAACCTACACACACTATAAAAATATGTACATCTACTCTCTGATATTTGTGATACATTGCATATTTAATTTGCATTATGTCTGAAATCCTGTTATTTTTCCACACACTATTCTTTTCCTGATGAATTTCAGAAGAATTTTTCTGCATTACCAGGAGTAGGAGAAATGTTATTAAGCCTGCAACAAGATCACTGTATGTCAAGCCTAGGGTTATTTGGACCGAGATACAACGTTGCCTTTTAGGGCAAATGTTGAAAATAGTCTAGGAACAAAAGAGAAGCTGTTAATGAATTATTAAATTATTTAAATTATGATAAAACAAGAAGAAATAGTATTTCTCCATGTTTATGATGGTTCATGAGTTGAAAAATGTACATCTAATTACAGCTGAGTTCCAGGTGTGCTGCATTTAGATTTTCTGAATGTTCTGTGATTTGCTGGATCAAGCGGATTTCCATATATTTAACTGCTGTGGCTAAACATTTATATCATTAGTATTCTGATGCTTGAAAGTGGCAATATAAAATAATCATGTTCTGAATTGTGAAGTTTACTGGCTATGCTGCCACTGCTATATTTATTAGCATAGATTATAAAGTGAAGTGAGTATTTGGCAATTTTATGGTCTATTGATCAAGGTAGGTAGCCCAGAGAGATAATTTAGAACTTCTAGTGAACTGGCTAACTGAACTGTAAGTCCTGATCAATTATTCAGATAATTAAGAGTCCACACTTCATCTTCTGACACCTGCATAATCTCTAAATATATAACCCAGACAGACAAAAGATTTACCCAGCCCTGGGGTGTTATTTTATGTGACATGAGCTAATTCAACCTGTTTTCCTCTTCTTTTTTTTTAAAATTTGAACAGATCTGAATTGGAGGGCATAGTGGAAAGTGTCCACCACATCTGCCTGCCCTGCCTTTCATGACATCTTTGCTCATGACCTTTCAGGGACTTGAGCAGAGAGGACGTCCCATTGACCAGCTGCAGGGTGCTGAGTTTTGCCATGAGGGGAAGGACTCTCTTTTGTTTCACATTCTGGAAGGCTTTTCCAGGCCTGTGCTGATTTGGCAGAAGAGAACATTTGGGTTGTTGGGCTGCTGCCAGCCACTTGGTCGTGAGATTGGAGTTAGTAGGATCTTGCCAAAGATTAGACTGAGAAATCTGGATGCAGCCTGGCAACCCATGCAAGTAGTTGCAGCCAAATTGGCACAGTTGGGAAAACCTTGGAGAATCACAATTCTTTCAGACAAAATACAAAGTTTGTGAGCTTTCTAAACATTATGCAAATCATCCTTGACTCCTAATCTAGAGAAGCTCAGAAGTTCATTCTTTTGGGGACATATGTAAATGAATCAAAGCTCTGATACCTGTTGCACTTGGGTTTGCAAAGAAGATACTGAGGGACGCTGTGGTTGAGAGGCTTCAGCATCAGCAACAACAGACAGAAAATTCAGGTGCCTCTCAGGCTGTGCGAGCATTCTGGTTCTCACCCCCATGAAACACAGAGCTTATCAGATTGAGGATGTACAGTCTGCACAACAGTGTGTGAGCATTCTGATTCTCACCCCCATGAAACCGAACTTGTTCCTCATGGACTGACACACATTATTGCATTTAAATTAAGACATACAAATGCCCCGAGAGGCGGGCACTATCTATTTTAATCTCAGAGAGTTGAGATTTGAAATAAGTTTCTCAAATGTGGAATCTTACAATTTTGTCTCTGTGAGTGTTTTGTAGTGCTTCTCAAAATTGGTCCACATAGAAATTCCCATTAGAACCCTTCCAGATGCTACTTGGAGGTGAATGTTTGGCCTCCAGTTATTGGATTGCCTGAGTTGGAATCCTGGCCCTGCTCCTGATTCCACCTTCCTGCTAATGTATAGATGATACACTCAAGCACATGGGGCCCTGTCACCTATATGGACCTGCATTGAATTCTCCAGGGGTAGCTTCAGCCTGGCCCAGCCAAAGCTGTTATGAGTATTTGTGCAGTGAGCCAGGCAATGGGATATGTTTCTATTTCACTGTCTCCATTTCCCCAGCTTTAAAATCAATCAATCAATCAATCAATCAATCAAGAAAAACTATGAAACATTTCTGTGCGCTGCGCAAATCAATTCTGATGTTGGAGTATAGGGTCGGACCCTAGAGGCACAGTGTCTCAAGTATACCAAGGTCACAGGCTTAGGTGACTGAATGAAATGGTTGGAAGCCAGTCTTTGAGAAATGTTCTTTAAACTCTTGCTTGTACCCTAGTGTGCAAACTCACATGCATAAAGGTTACTGAAGTTAATTGTAGTGTGTAATTTCAAAGTCTCAGCTCTGGCCACTTCTTGGTTGCCACACTGACTTTCCTTAAGAGAATCCATGCCCTTATTTCTCCTTTTATAGGGCCATTCACTTTTTTGTTTTTTCCCAGAGTGTTTAGTTTTCTCTTATTTTGTGTACAACTTTGACATCCCAAGACATTTGACATATATGTGACAGACATGCCTTGGAGTCCTGTTGCATCAACTCGGTTGACCCAATGAATTGTTTTAGTAAACTGGATTGTTAATGCCTTCTTTCTCTGAGGAGAGATTACTTATTTTACTACATTATACAAAATAGTTTGAGATCTTCAAACACTACTGTATAATTGCTTGCATGTCTCAACCCACTGATCTAAATATATGGATAATATTTTTGACACAATCTGTAAATATGAGGAGTCCTCCATGTATTATTGTCATGCTTGTTTATGTCTTTTTTTTTCTTTTGCTGAAAACATTTTGCCTCGTGTCTGAAAGAAAAAATCTAATAAAAGTCACACTCTTGGATCAGTGTTGTCCAGGTTAGTCTGCCACCTGTGAAAGAAGCCCCTATTCAAGGCCTGAGTGCTCCATTTCCTATGCAGCTCCCAACCCATGCACCTCGGAAAACAGCAGGGGATGGCCAAGTACTTGGTGCCCTGCCATCTACACGGGAGACTCATGTGCAGCTCCAGGCTCCTGGCTTTGGCTATCCTGGTACCAGTTATTGAGGCCATCCAGGGAGTGAACCAGCTGATGGAAAATTCTCTCTTTCTCTCTTTAACTCTGCTATATAAATTAATAAACAACTCTTAAGAATAGTCATATTCATGCTTCCAAACCTAGGCTACGTTTGGTCTGAAAATGTAAAGGTTTTTCAAATAGCAATAGAAAATTAGAAACTAAAAAGGAACAATTAAATCACTTTTGAGCCTTTTGGCTAAGATCAAGTGTAAAGGAACAATTTGACAGGTTTAGGCAAATTTTCTAAGACAAATTTTCTTTTTTTGTTTTGTATTATAATTTGGAGACAACAGTGAATGTAAGGATCTACTCAAAACCAGAATCCAGTGTTTAGATGTTGCTTAAAATGTTTAATGCTGTGATGTCAAATCATATTTTTAAGATGAAAATGAGTTTTTTTGAGTCTGTTTAGTTTCTAGCCAAAACTTTCCCATAAAATTTAAATGTACTTGAGTTAATCAATGCAACTTATGGTTTTCCATTTACATTTACTCTGAAATTATGATGATTTCAGCGGATATTAAATTCTATTTGATTTAGTATCCAGCCTGAGTGGTTGTATTTCTTTAGTGAGTAGCTAGACAAACTGTGGCAATTTCAGAGATGACTAATGATTTGGATAGTAAGTTGTGTGAATTTCATCAGTTGATTATAATTTAGTTTATATGATTTTTTGTGAATTTTTCTCCTAGCATTTGTTCTAAAGGCCTTGGTGAGGGAACCTTGTCCTAGAGAAGTTAGTTACAGGCCTAGTGTGATAACATAGGGTGAAGGTCCCCTCGCCTTGAATGCACCGGGATCCCATAAAGATGCTGGTTCTAATCCTGGCTGTCCCACTTCCCATCCAGCTCCCTGCTTGTGGCCTGGGAAAGCAGTTGAGAACGGCCCAAGCCTTTGGGACTCTGCACCTGCGTGGGAGATCCACGGGAGGCTCCTGGATTTGGATTGGCTCAGTTCCAGCCATTGCGGCCACTTGGGGCGTGAGCCATCTGATGGAAGATCTTCCTCTCTGTCTCTCCTCTCTGTGTAGCCATCTGCCTTTCCAATAAAAAAGTAAATAAATCTTAAAAAAAAAAAAGAAGTGAGTCACAAGAAATAGAGAAACAAGATGTTGTGAGTCTTTGGAGGGTTTTCTCTTTAATTGGTTGTTTTACTAGCAACAGGTTAATAAAGATAAGTAAGATACCTCTCCTGGTTACTAATATAGGGTGTTTAAAGTATAAGTGCATTCTGGTTGACCATCATATGACATAAAAATGCAGAATATATTATAAATGCATGAGGGATGTGGCTGGGTTTGTTGCATTACTGAATAAAGGATAGATTATAAAGAACTCAGCTATATTTTAGCAACATTTTTCTAACACAACAATGTTAATAAGCCATTTTTTTAAAGATTTATTTTTATTATTTTTTTTTTTATTGGAAAGGCAGATATACAGAGAGGAGAGACAGAGAGGAAGATCTTCCGTCCGATGATTCACTCCCCAAGTGAGCACAACGGCCGATACTATGCCGATCCAAAGCCAGGAGCCTCTTCCGGGTCTCCCACGTGCGGGTGCAGGGTCCCAAAGCTTTGGGCCGTCCTCGACTGCTTTCCCGGGCCACAGGCAGGGAGCTGGAAGGGAAGCGGGGCCGCCGGGATTAGAACCGGCGCCCATATGGGATCCCGGGGGTGCAAGGCGAGGACCTTAACCACTGCGCCACTGCCCCGGGCCCCTAATAAGCCATTTTATGAAGTTGGGGGCAGAAATGACTATGTGATTATTTTGGAGTTTTAGGTGATAGCTGCTTTATATATATATGTATATGTATATATATATAATGTATATATATATATATATCTTAGCTAATGGCTTTTGAAGGGAAGAAAATATAAACAGAAGCAACAGAATTTAGAGACTGAAATCTAGTCATGTGCAATGTTAGAAGGCTTATTTGAGAAAAACAAGACCCCAAGTTTAAGAGTAAATGAAAATGAGGTTAGAGAATATGAGAAAACCATTTGATAGAGGGCTTTGATTTCTCAATTTCAGAATTTACATTTTTAATAGTTTATATGGTCACCCAGAATTTTCTATGCAAGAATCTGGGTCTTGAGTGTGTAGCTATGCAGCAAATACTATAAACAAATCCAGTGGCAATTATGAAGTGTACATTCCTGAATGAAATCCAACAGCCCATTCACTTTAAGGGATGTGTTTTGTCTAGCTTGCAGGGTCACCATTGGAATCCCACTTATAATTGTATTACCTGCTTGATTCCTGGGGATACCTGAATTCATAGCCCGGATCTGAGAATTTGTAGGGAAAGCAAAAAGCCCAGTGGGGGAATTATATTACTTATCTCTGCTGATGATCGATAATCCTCAACTGTTAGTAGTCTTGACAGGTGACGCAAAGTCAGTTATCTGGCAGGCTGTAGTAGCGTGAAACATCTAACATCATTTTCATGTTTTGGCTGAACTTGGCAATCATTCTGTTGGCATAACAAAGAAAAGCTTTAAGCAGATATATAATACAGGCGAGTTTTGAACTTTGGTTCATCAGCTGTGAGAGATTTATTGAGTGTACCAACTTTAAGGAGCTTCCCAAGAGAGTCATTGTTGTAGAATTATTGCCCTGTGGTAGGAAGATCTGAACGGTGTTTCTGCCTGAGCTCCACCCTCAGACATTGATCTAGGGTAGAGTACAGGTGTCAGTGTCTTCATAAATTCCACATACGGTTTTGTAGCCTTGTTGGAAAACTCTTGATTCAAGCCACTTACATTTGTAGGATCTTTGTTTCTTTGTCTGATGTGAACAAAGTTGAACACTTGCCCAAATAGGTAATTCTAGAGAGGATATTTCTTAGAAGTTGGGCAGGAAACGTGTTAGTACCTTAAAGTAGCATAACTGGGTTTTGATACAAGAAATCTACAATTTCTGTCAGAATAAACTAAAGTTGTAGTTTGGAAAAAAAAGGATTAAAACATTAAGTCTTTGTTCTTACAATGGGGGGAGGGGGACAAAAGGAGGGAGGGTAGGAAGGGAAACCCCTAAGCCTAAGGAACTGTATCATGACAAAGAATGTGTTTAAAAATAAATAAAAATGAAAAATAAATATCAAGTCTTAGATTGCAATGGGCAGTTGGAGTGGTGAAGATGCATGTGTTCCGTATTAGAATTGCTGGTTTCAAGTCTTATCTCCATCTCCTTTCTCTAGCCTTTTGTTAACGCAGAGCCTGGGAGGCAGCAGTGATGGGTAAAGAAATTAGATCCCTGCCTGTCACTTAGGAAGCCTGGATCGAGTTCTTTGCCTGTGGCTTTAGAATTGTCCCAATCTCAGCTGTTGTGGGTTTTATGGAGTGAACCAGAAAATGAGAATTCCTTGTTTCTCTGTCACACTGTTCTCAAATAAATAAAATTAAAATTTCATGTATGAAATTGATTTGGAAGCAGAAGTGGAAGAAGGAATAGTTGGGTAGCCAATAATAAGATATTTATATCTTATAATGTATATAATATATTATATATAATTATTATATATGTAATATATATTTAAACATTCTGAAAATACATATTTTAAATTTTAATTTTTTAATTTTTAATGATGTTTATGTACCTGATCAGGGTGGGAAGGATTGAAGCTTAAGAAAAAGTAGGTGAGGCAATTATTTCCAAATTTTCTATTTCTTCTTCCTGTATCTGGGAGAAGGGGGGAGATAGGAGGAGAAGTCATACCCAGCCTTCCAACTAACTCAGTACCCAGAGATGGGAAACAGCCACCCAATATCAACCCAGGGTCCCTGATGTGGAGCATGCTCTGAGGGTTCTGTTTAAGTGGTTTTGATAGTTCTGAAATGTTGTCAATCTCGCTGATCCAAGGGTGAGGAAATCCTTCCAAGGTCCACTGGCTTACATAGTCAAACTTAGAGTCTCCATTCACCCAGATATTTGCTGTCATCATTTGGCTGGGGTAGTTGTCCAAATTGCTCTGTCCTCTTTTCTCTGCTATGGTTCCAGATATCCTCTGCAGGTCCCAATGGATTTTCATATCCAGGAGGTTCAGTTCTGATATATGAACTCCACAGTCATTGCACCAATCCCAGATGTGAGACCCCAGTATCCTGCATGCCTCACCCCACTCATGCCATCCTCATACCCATGCAAGCCTACATACCAAGTCCCCACAAGCGTGTGTGCCACTGGATCCCCAGTGATCTTCCCCTGGCGCCATTGGTGTCCCAGGCTGCCTGACCCAGACCCTGCCAGATTTGCACACCCGTGGCTCATGCACCCAACACCATGCAGGCAGACCCTGGATCTTGCCAGATGTTGCCACTCCTGAGCACCTGGCACCTACTGTGCCCAGACTGGCATGGCACATCTCACCTTGGCATTCACCAGTGGGTTCTGCAGCCTTGCTCAGTCCAGCCTGCCCCTAGTGCCAGCTCCTGCTGGTGAGTGCTTCAGCTTAGGCTGGCCCAGACAGCCACTAGTCCGGCCCTCATGTAAACTGGCTGGTGATGCGGCCTGACCCAGCCCATCCTGCACCTGTCCTGGTTCTCAGATAAGCCAGTGGATATTATGAATTGGCCCAGCCTATCCTGCCCCCAGACCTGATCCACATGTATGCCAGTGGATACTGTAACCTGGTCTGGTCTGGGATGGACTGCTCCCAGCCTTGGTTCTTGCACTCAACCTGTACTTCCCCAAGCTCCTCTCTCAGGTCTCCTCCCAGTGTCAGACCTTGCTCACATTGGTGGGTCCTTGGCCCAAGTTGATTTAGTTTACTCCTTGTCCTGGCAGAAACAGTGGCTTTGCTCAATTGGCCCACACCCATTCTGGTTCTTACTGTTGGGTGGTATGGCCTAGCCACACATGGTCCACTCCCAGACACAGCTCCCATGTGATTCAGTGGAAGCCAAGACATAGGCCAGCCTATTCTACACCTACCATGGATCTCACAAGTACCAGAGGGTGCTGGAATCTAGCGCTGTCTGGTGCTCCCCAGATCCAGTCTACACCCATGCTTAGGGAGACTGCAAGCCCTGTCTAGCCCAGACCACTGTCCCATTCAGGTTCTGTGCTCATCAGTGGGAACTCAAACCCAGCCAGGAAGTCCCCTTAACTCCTTAACCAGGCCTGTCCCCAGCCACAGATCTTGTGTGTGCCAACAGATTGTAGTTCTACAGTGGTGAGCCCAAATACCCTGCCACAGTCTTCCCCCAGATCTGATTCTCACATGCTGGTTAGTGTCATGGCCCAGCCTAACATTACCTGTCCCCTATTCTGACTCACTGGTGGGTCAGTAGGCCCCCAAGTAGGCCCCCAACCCTAGCTTTAGTGTGTGCCATGTATTTGGTCATGGTATATGCTAACTACTCCAGCTCAGGTCTCTGTCCGGCTCAGTGTGTGGGTAATGAGATCCAATGCCTGGCCTACCTGTCACTGCTGCATCGACCAATATTGTTGACTGTGGAAATGATCCATGAGACTCTCGAGGTTTGCTTCAGCACTAAACTGGGTGAAGTCTCCTTTTCCCAGCATTTGTCCTACTTGTTGCACCAGTGATCAAGTTAAAGGTGACCAGTGCCTGATGCCACTGGAAATAACTTGAACTCCGAAAGTCTGGACAATCACAATAATGTAGAAGAGTTTAGAGAACATTTCTAAATCACGCCCATTTTTTTGTTCCTCCCCATCTAAAAGTTCCTACAGTGTAACAGAAATCCTGGAGCTATTTAATGAATAATCTGTCCTCCGCTCTCTCTCATTATTTCTTTCTCTGTTCTGTTTTTCCTTTTCCTCCCTTTTCCAATTTAAATGCTCCATCCCAGAAAAACTTCGTAACTGATTTCTGTCAGATACGTTAAATTTTGATTGATGTTTTAAACGTTTCTAGTTCTGGGGCAGTCATTGGAGTACTGGGGTTTGATTTCCAGCTCAGTCTTCTGACTCCATCTTTCTAATAATTCAGTTTCTGATGGGGGGCTGAGGGGACAGGTAATTGCTCAAGCAGCTGGGCTTCTGCCACCCCCCTTGAAAGTTCCAGGTTTGGGACTGACCCAGTCCATGCTTTTGTTGTTCTTTGGGGATTGAACCAGCAAAGGGAAGTACTCTTTGTCTTTCTCTGACTATCTCACATTCTTACAAATGAATAAATAAAGTTTTAAAAGTCTCTAGTATTGCTAAACCAGCCTTTCTCCTTCTGGAGGAGCAGCTGTAGCTCTGGAATCAGTCAGACTGGGGTGAGTTCCCAGTTCCATCACTCATAAATTGTGTATCTTGTTCAGGTGTCGTAATCTCTGCACATTTCAATGTTACTGTCTAAAAAAAAATGCTACAGTCTTTAAGATGGAAAGACATTAACCATCTTTTAAAGGTTTTGTGATGATTGGAGGAAGTGTTCATTGCGTATCTGTATACAAACAACAACCATTCAGAAACATTAAACTTTACTTTGGTCTTCTGGAAAGAGACAAATATTAATGCACAGTACTGTATGGAACTTCAATCAGAGGGGAAAGAGCTAATTCCCCTAGGAGATATCTATCAGTGGCAGTCAGTTTGATTTAGGCATTTCCCCATAAATTTTTACCTAGTTCTTGTGCTCCACCGATTGAGTAGCTAGAGTTGGCATAGGGTGAGAGTTTGATGGATTTTGCCCAATTTTGTTTCACAATCTTTATATCTACCAGTTGTGAGATTCAGATAGCATTTTACTAAGAGGAATGTGAAACTATTGAAAAATCACAGCCTTGACACTCTGCACCAACAGATATTATTTCTTCCTTTCACTTTAAATACCAATGCATTTTTCAAATTGAGATTTTGAAATAGCTTAATATTTTCAAAAGGTATTAAACCAATTTTGTTTCTGAGGTAGCAGGATGTGAAAATTTTCCTATGCCTGATTAATAGGATTGGCTTTCATTGGCGGGGAATGTCAACGTTGTGATATTTTGGAAAGTATGCCTGTGGTTACTTTAATACATTTGTTTATGTTGTGAGTGTCCTTTTCATATTTCAAGGTGTGGACTATGTCATATTATTTATGTAACCTGGAGTTCAGGATAGAGATACTTTACTTGCTGATTATTCATTTGTTTATGCAGCCAATATATTGTTGCTGAAAAAATTGGGGTGAAGGTGCAGGGAGGAGGGCAGTATGTGTGCGGGTCTTGTGATTCTGCATGATTTAGGTCCAAAAAAGAACAGGCCAGATACTGCTCTCAAGATCTATTCTATGTCCAAGAGGAAAACATGTGTAATAAACAACACAAAATTTATACAAAGGGAATAAAACATAGTAAAAAGAGCAATATTTTTTTTTCTTTTTTCTTTTTCATAAAAGACCTGTGGGGCATTTCTGGGATATTTTTCAAAAACATATTTATTTGTTTTTATTGTAAAGGCAGGTTTACAGGGAGAAAGAGAGATAGAAAGAGGACTTCATCTGCTGGATAACTTCCCAATTGGCTGCAATGGCTGGAGCTGAGCTGATATGAAGCCAGGTACCAGGAGCTTCTTCTGGGTTTCTCACATGTGTGCAGAGTCCCAAGCCTTTTTGGACATCCTTCACTGCCTTCCCAGGCCATAAACAGAGAGCTGGAGTCAAGGTAGAGCTGCTAGGACATGAACTGGCACCCATATTGGATCCTGGTGCTTGTAGGCAGAGGATTAAGCAATGGAACCATCACACCAGCCTCTGTTCTGCTTTGTGTTGCTAGGTGAATGCTCTTGAGCAAAGCATAAGCTTCAGTAGTTAACAACTACTTCCTGCAGGCAGGATACAAATAAAGACGAATAGCAATTCATGTAAAGGGCCAGAACAGTGTCTGGTAAATAGAAGATCCAGACATAAAGAACTCACTATGATATTTAAAACAATAATGTGATTGGTTAGGTAAAATGGCAATATGATGAGTGTTCACATATTAATAACATGATCACTCATGTGACATGGATGCATGTGTTGACATTAGTGAAGCAACTATGTCTCAATTTATATAGTTTCCAAATGCTAGGGCCTCAAGTGCTATAAAATCATGCTTTCATCACAAAAAAAAGTTCATTCTTAGCACCTCTCCCTACATACCATGTTGCTGGACCTTAATATGTTTTCTTCATTGGCTTGGATCAGTGCATGTGATTTGGGGCATAGGATATAAAACATGTTAAGACTGTTGAATATGTGTTAGCAATTTTTTCATGAAGTAAAAACTACAGTGTCTATAACAAGAAGTATCTCACACAGGAATTGAGATAAGAATTAAGCATTCATGGCCACATTTCATCAATGCTGACTGATTCATCATTGATAGTTAACACTTTTAATGAATAAAATGATAAGAATGACTACTCGATTTCTATTTGGATGACGTTCAAGGAGCTTTTTCAAAGAACTCATTGTGAAGGTAGAAAAGTTCCAGGACTGAAACTGAACATGCAAAGAAAGAAGTATCTAAGTGTGGGGTGAAGGGATTATGGACATGTAGAAGTGTCTGTCAGTTACATTTGCCCTTGTTAGACTACTGCTTTTAAGAATAAGTGCAAAATATAAGAAGAAGCTTAGTAGTTTAGCAAAATTGCTTAACATTCTGTAGGTGCTTGGACGGTGGTGGAGATGGGAGACAAAGGAACACTGTCTTGGACCTTTTTGACAGTTTTGCTTCTGTTCAGGGCATTTGAAAAAAGAACTGTATATGCCTAGCTAATCTCATGAGCAAGTTCATTTTCATCATTTGTTATGTGCTGACATAGTTGTAGGTTGGGCCAACAGGGTGATCACTACCCGAAACACACAGGCACAGTTATCTCTACACACAATTATCTCAACTAAGTGTTGGTCTCAGAGAAGGAACATGGGGGTGGGGGGAGGGAAGGGAGGACTGACTTCTTTGCTCTGACCTTGTTCATTTCCTTCCTGCAATATCCTGATTCACTTGCATAAGATAAGGACTAAATGTCACCTCTGGGTGAAACAAAGGGCAAATGCAAACATTCATAATTGTATCTTCCAGAAATCTAAATCTGTTCCTATAGAGTCCCCAGGGTACCTCATTCTTTCTGGTGGTACATTTAACTAAGCCCGAGCTACTCATTCAAGTGAAAACATGAAGGATGAACTCGCTTACCTACAATTGTCATTGTCCAGCAGGCAAATATTGACACAGACTCATAGACACAAAACATAGATAGATAAAATGAAATCTGAAAGTTTTACAAATGGAATTTAGTTAGATAACTAACAAAAGTTTCTTCTGGCATCGGCATTTTGGAAAGAGAAGGCACTTGATTGTACTTTTAGCTTTACAAAGCACTTTTTATATTAAGAGCATGTTTGTAGAAGTGAGTGAAAGCATGTAGTGAATGGCATTAATACTAGAGCTCAAGAAGAGTTTGGGAATATCTTGCTCACTGTTTGTCAAACTTCTAAAAAGTTCTTTAAATTTCTTACTTACTTAAACAGTTAGTTTGAAGTGTGACAGGGAAAGGAGAGAGAAAGAAAGCTTTTTTCAATACTTTACTTCTCAAATGTCCAGAACAGCCAGGACTGGGCCAAGGGCACGAGCTGGGTTGTCCATGTAGATGGTTGGATCCAAGAACTCCAAATGCCACCTGTTGCGGTTATCTGGGTGAACATTTACAGGAAGCTGGAATCAAGAACAGAGCCTGAATTCGAACCCACACACTCAAGTATTGCTGCGGGTGTCTCTTTGACATCTGTGGAATCTTAATTGCTGTACCAGTAACTGCTGATTTTTTTTTTAAAAATGTAATTATTTACATCTATATGAAATAAAAATGGGCTTCAAATGAAATAAAAATTGTAAAGGCAGAGGTACTAGAAAGTTGAAGAAAGTGAGCATCGCTCTGGTTTTTACTGTTCTGCTCTCCTGCTAAGTTACCTCTAATGAACTTCTAGAAACTTTAATTCTATGGAATGTTTCATACTTCCTCACAATGTGAAAGGATCCAGTTGGAATGAATTATCTCCCTCTGGATAATCAGTAATAACAAATTATTACAGCTAATATATACCGGATGGTGAACCTTAATCAGATGCTCCTGTAAATGCTTGGCATGGATTAAAATATTTAGTTCCACATCAACTCCATGGTATAAGCATTCTTGCTATCCTTATATTATAGATGAGAGGACTGATGTCCAAAAGCTTGTGTGATTATAGATAAACCTAAGCTAGACCTCAAGTGTCATTCACCCACAGGTTAAGGCTCCAGTCACAGTCCTGCACATCACAAGAGGCATCTTCAATTCCTTCCACCGCCCGCTCAGAGAATACACTGACCTTTAGAAACAACAAAAACATGTAACATATTTTAGTCTTCTCTTTTCTTATGTTCTTCTAAGAGATATGTGCAGTCATTTAGAGGTTTAAAGCTTTGACATTCCCTCATATTCGTAGGATCTAATTTACACTTCTGGCTAGTACAGGCTTCATGTTTAAGTACCAGAGAGGTTTCCTTAAAATGGGCTATCACTAGGAAACGGGGGAGGTGAAAATTACAGGCATGGAGGTAGCACTGGTGATTTGAAAAGGAGCAACCTTTACGGTATGCCATGTGATTATTATAGGTGGCACCACCTGTGATATTTGGGGAAAATCTTGTGCTTTTTTTCCTTTGTATTTTTCTAGGATAGGGAAGTTGCTTGTGAATGTGTCTAGAGTTCTCCTTTCGTATTTCAAGACTGAAATTCCTACCTGTGAAGTAGTGGACAAATTGGCGGCATTTTCTCTTTCTCTAGTTCACCAAGTGACTGAAGCCAACATGCTTGCTCTTCCTGCCTCCCCAGCCTGCTTTGCTATGAATGACACAAGGGCCAGCTGCAGAGAGCCAGTGACAGCCATCTGGAAATTAGCAGTGTAGGGGGAGAGAAGAGACTCAGGATGTCTGTATAAACTACCAATTGGATAATCCACTTGTGGTTAATTGAGAATAAGATTCAATTAACACATTTGTACATCATTCAGCTGGATCATTTCAATAAATTTTAAATCTTGAATAAATTATGAAACCTGATAATCAGTACAGTACTGTATTTCTAGGTGAGTGGAATTGTTTAATTTGGGTTAAAACAAGTATGGTTGACTAGTTTTCTTCTTTGTGATTAGTTGGGTAGCTGGGAAGATGATATTTCAAAGGCTGAGCTGAATGTAGTCATGAACACATAAATTTAATTCAAAACAGAAGGTTCAGATCTTGTGAATTCTGACACATGCATGTACAGAGAAGGAAATGCACTTTTTAAAACCTACTATTTTAGGTGGCATAAAGTCTTTAGCTTAAACTTTTAAACTCAATTTAGTCTGCTGTTTAAATGATAGTTCTATCTCTTGGGATGGGCTATAAAAGAGAATATTTGCTCAACATTTTAAGATCCTCAAATTCAAAGTGCTGTGTAAATACTGGGCCAGATTAGCTCGCCATGTGTCTCCTTGTGTGCACAGAGCTTTTGCTGACTTCAACGGGTGGAATGTGGTGGGAGAATCTGGCTCATTATTAGTTTTCCTATTTTGATTTGATCAACTGTTGTCAATTACAGACATTGGTAATTACCCACAGAAAAGGAGAGGAGGAAGAAAAAAAAACTTGCTATCATAATATTTATCTTAACTGTTATGGTATTTTCCTATATTGAAAACAATATTATGGTGAATTGTGTAACACAGAGAGATCTGATTTCACAGTGCCCTTGACTTGAGTGGATTTTTTAAATTCTCAAATAAAAACTGCATGTTTATAAATAGTGCTACTGCAATTACCCCTGTGTCTTGTTAATCCCCATTTTTACCCCCTTTCCCAATTCTAGTCTTTTCCTTAGACTGTCTTATATCAATAACAGTCTTCATACCATTGCTGTACTAACACCTTATGTGATGATAAAAATATTTTCTATCTGCACCATCCAATGAAATGCACTACAGCCACCTAGAGCTATTAAGTACTTAAAATGTGACTGGAAAGGTTGGGAAACTGAATATTCAATTTTACTTAATCTTTACCAATTGAAAATCAACTATTTATATATACCTACTAGCTACATGTAGGTCTGTACTCAATGCATCATAATTATTGTGATAACTTCTTGATTATTTTTATTAGTGAAAATACATTTGCCTTCAATTTCTTTCTTATCTCACCAAATTAATCATCTTGAAATTCTTCTCAAATCATGAAATTCCCTACTGAGAAACCTGTGGTGATTGCGTGTAGTCTACTTATTGCAGTAATCTGTACAGCATGACACACTCAAATTTGGCTGCCCATCAGAATCACTTGGGTAGACAACAAAGAATATGTGGTTTGTTAGGTCTAAGATGAAGCCTAGGAACCTGATTATAATGCACAGCCAGCTTGAAAAACCGCTTAGCTAGGAGATGAACTTTTCCTCATTTCCACTGTTTCTATTTTGTATAAATCCACAAGCATACGTTACCTAGAGTTCTACAATCTCCTTGGACTGTTTATCCGCATCTCCTTTCTTTGCACTTATTCTCAGCCACACATACCATCTATTTTGCACATAAGAGTTGATGTGCTCTCTAAAATATTTAAAAGAACCTATTGTTCTAACCATTTAAGGTTCCCAAAGGTTTCTCATATCTATGGGCTAAAGCATCCATGGCATTCTTTCCACCTACCATTTCAGTTTCATAATTTTTTAAGTCACTTTCTCCTTTGTGACCTTTGGTATTTTCCTTACCAGGATAGATCAGGATTCTTTCCTTCTCAACTTGTTGCTTTCTATGCTTGGATTATTCTTCCTTGGAATGCTTACAAAATTTGAACTCTTCTTATGCTTCACTTTGCTTGTGATGCCAGAAGCAATATTCCTTGTCAGCATTATCTGTTAGCTCAGATACTCTCATATACAACATAAATTTTGTCTACAGCACTTAATTATAAAAATTACACTTTATTAAATGATATATTTACTGTTTTTTTCTCTTGCTACTAAAAGTAGGTTCTAAACCATAAGAGATGGGTTTTATAATTCCTGCTTTAATGCTCAGCTTTTTCAATTATAGTTATCTTTTTTGTTTACATTGGACTTTTCCACTCAAACACAATAATTAGAAAGTTTTGATACCAGCAACATAACATTACTGGGAAATACACTGAAAAGCAATTCAATGGCATATGTAATTAATCCCTAGAGAAATAGAATCTACAGGAGTGTGATCCATCAATCTTTAGTTTTTAGAAAAATCTCCTAATGGTCTGGACGTGTGCTGAAATTTGTGAGTGAGTGTTTCACACATATCATCTACTATCTTTTTCCATTAATCAATAAAAGAAAAAATAATCTCTGGATTTATATTACGTATTGATGAATTTTTCTCTCACTGTGATGCAGTCCGACAATATGAATGTAATACAACTATGCAGTCTCACTAAATTAGCTTTTTTCTTCTTTTGTATCATTGCAGCCACACTGTGAATGAATTTTCCATGTGTTGCATTCTGATGAATAAAATATGTGACTACTTCCTTAAGACATGTGAAGCCAGTGATTAACTAGGTCTATGTAAACCCAACAATGTCCCAGTTCAGCTCAACTATAACTTAGATTATCTCAGTACTCAAAATTCATTCCCAACCGAAAAAGGGGGCATGCTCTTTGTGAGTCATTAGCCTTATAACTTATTTTATGTTGGTTTATTTTTAAATTATAAATATCTTGTAGACAATCCAAAGACACAGGAAAATGGGTTCATATAATTGAGGGAACAGCCAATAAAGGTTTCACAGAAATGGACCTAGTAATGCTACCTCTCGGTGAGTAGCACTGGGAACCCACTGATGTGCACGTTAGAGTCCAGTGAGAAAGGCAAACATCAATTATAAAGAGACAGATAGAAATATGAAAAGTGAAACACATACCTCAGACGTAAATTGCACATTGAGGATGGGTCTAACATACACTGCACGTAAAAATGAAATCAGTGGACTTGAAGATAGATAACTAAAAAAATGTAAGCAAAACACAAAAAGGAATAGAGTATCTGCAGTCTGTATTTGCAGTCCCATTAGAAAAGATGATAACAATAAGGGAATGCAAGATACGTTAAGATATACTGGCTTTCGGTTTTCTGCAACTAATAAAAAATTTAACTCAAGATCCAAGAATCTTAACAAATCTTTGGAAAAATAAATGCTCAAATAAAGAAAACTGTGCACATAGCCCTGATAGAAAAACATCTGAGAAAAAAAAATAAGGATACAAAGACAATTTGAAAAGTAACTCGAGAAGAAAAAGCGAAAGGATACCCCTGACAGTTGGTGTCTTATCACAACCAAAGAGTGCCAGAAAAATAATTAAGTGATGTCTTTAAAGTGTTGAAAATTAACTATTAGAACAAAATTTGATATTCAGGGCCAGGCTCAATAGTGTAACAATTAAAGTCCTTGTCTTGCACACTCCGGCATCCCATATGGGTGCTGGTTCTAGTCCCAGCGGCCCTGCTTCCTATCCAGTCCCCTGCTTGTGGTCTGGAAAAGCAGTTGAGGATGGGCCAAACCTTTGGGACCCTGCACCTTGTGGGAGACCCAGAAGAGTTTCTCGGCTCCTACTTTTGGGTTTTCTACGCTCCGGCTGTTGTGTCCACTTGGGAAGTGAGTTAGCAGGTGGAAGAGCTTCCTCTTTGTCTCTCCTTTCTATATATATCCCACTTTCCAATAAAAATAAATAAAAATCTTCAAAAATTTTGAAATTCAGTAGAGACATTTATTGTAAATTAATATGAGATGAATAGATCTTTTAGATAGAAAGAAGCTGAAGGAAAATTTTTTAGCAGATTTTCTCTGTAAATAGTAGTAAAGCGGATTTTATTAGCTACAAGGAAATGATGTGAAATTAAAGCCCACATTTGTGGGACATAATGGAGAGTTTGGAAATTACAAATATGTGGCTACATATAAAAGGTATTTTAATTATTACTATTTTTATTGTGAAGATTTTAAATTATATTGTGATTTCCTGACTAGGGCAAAAGCAATGTATTTTTGTTATCATAGAATGAATAAAGTTAAACATGACAAAAAGAACTCAAATTCGGGAGGAATGCTCTGATGTTTTATATACCTTTAAATATTACATTATGTGAACTAGAACACAGCATGACAAAGTACATATTGTGATCTCTAAAGTGAGACTTAAAAAAAATATATTGTAGTACAGCTTACTACCAGTAGAAGAGCTGAAATAAAACATAAAATTTAAAAAAATACTGATTGAAGGGCAAGTGTTTGTCCCAATGTTTTAAGACAGTGGTTTTACACCTATCTGCCTAGTTGGAATTCTTAGGTTCATATGCAATCTGCATTTTCAAATACAGCTTCTTACTAACATGCTCCTAGGAAGGCAGCTGGTGAAGGCTCAAGTGGTTTTGTCTCCTGTAGCATTTCCAGATTGGTCCAGTGTAGGGTGTAGAGGACATTTTGAAGCGAACCAGCAGATGGGAGATGTCGGTCTTTCCATTTTTCTACCTTTCAAATATATAAAATAAATCAGCAAAATTTAAAAATTAAGGGAGGTCAAATGAATGCAATTTCAAAAGTAAAGATTGATACAAATAAAGACAAGCATTTAATTGAACATCAATTTATCAAGAAGACTTAATTCTCTCAGGTATGTAGGCACATAACAACAGGGTTTCAAAGTCAGGTAAGATACTTGATAAAACTAATGGGACAAATAGACTAGAATAGGCATTTTTAAACATATATTAGTAATTGCTTGGTATAAGTAATTTAGTAATTTGCCACCCTCGAAGTTAGCTTACACTCTATAAAATATTTCAATTAATTTGACTTGATAGATGCTTAGAGAACAATTTCAGAATATCCATTTTTCACAATTCCAAATGTAGGATTCACTAAGAACATACACTGCATGATAAAACAAGTTATAAAACATCATAAGTGATTGAAATCATGCATGTTTATTATTTGATGAGTATGATATTAAGCAAGAAATCAGTAATGTGAGTTATCTGAAAATTGCATATATTTCAAATTTAGCAAACATTCTATGAAATCATCTACAGAATAAAGAAGTGAACCAGCAGATTGAAGACCTTTCTCCTTTTGTTTCTCTCTTCCTTTCAAATGAATAAATTTTAAAACTGTTGTCTACATAAAAAATTCACAAGGAATAATATGGCATAGTGGGTAAAACCTCCACCTGTGATACCAGCTTGCGTTTGTGTAATGAAATGTTTCCCTTCCAATTCAGCTTCCAGCTAAATGTCTGGGAAAAGCAGCAGAAGTACATCTAAGCTCTTGGATCCCTGCCATTTATGTGGGAGACACATATGAAGCTCCCAGTTCCTGCTTTGGTCTAGCATAGTCCTTGATGCTATGGCCACTTGGGAAGTGAACCAGTCGATAGAAGATCTCTCTCTCTCTCTTTTTCTCTCTCTTCCTGCTCTCTCTTTCTCTCTCTGTATATATGTATGTATGTGTCCCTCTTTCTCTGTGGAGCTCTGACTTTAAAATAAATATGTATAAACATTAAAAAATATCAAAAGAGAAATTCAACTACTATAAACAAACAATCCAGTTAATAAGCAGGACTGAATAAAAGTATCTTTGAAAGTGTAAAATACAAATGGCCAATAAACAAGATGCAAATACAACAACAGTGAGGTATCACTTCACTCGCAGTAGACTAGCCATCATCCCCCCACCCTCAGTTAATAACTGCTAATGAGATTGTGGATAAAAAGAACCCTGATCCACTCTTGATGGGAATTTAAGCTAATTTGACCATTATAGAGGACAGTGTAGATTTCATGGAAAATGAAAATAAACCTAACCTATGATCTAGTTCTCATTCTTGGGAATGCATCCAGTTGACATCTGATCAGCATAGGAAAGAGTTATTTGTAAACCCTTATTTATAATTGTACAATTCACAATGACTAAGGTATGGAATCAATTCAGATGTCCATTGATTGGTGACAGAATAAAGAAAATGTGGTAGATATATATGATGGAATACTGCTTAAACATAAAAAAGAATAAAATCTCATCTGTTGCTACCAAGTGGATGCAATTTGGAGATCATTATGTTTAGTGAAATAAGACAATTCCCAAAAGAAAATAACATATGCTTTTTTGATGATAGTAGTTAATATAGAATGCAAAATATGTGCAAGTCAAAACTGTCATTATTTGATCATTGTTTATTGTCCTTGTCTGTATTACCATGTAACAGTGGTCATTCTACTTTCTATTGGTTAAACATTAAAGTAAGTGGTGCATTAAGCCTATGACTATAAAGTAAATTAAAACTGTGTCATTTAAAAATTAGGAAAAAGAAAAAAAGCTGGGAGGACTGAGGGTGGGAAGGAAGTATGGTTATCTTCTGAGAGTGGTATTTATGAGGTGTGTTCTCTTTGATAAAAATGTAAAAATTTAAAACAAAAATAAAACAATTATAAAGAATTTCACATGAGTTGTAATAATGTATGTATCACATGAAAATTGCTGTGATGTTGCTGTTGCTAAATCATTACTTAGAGAAATATATAGTTTTTACCTTTATAGACTAAAATGTAATTATTCTACAACAGGAAAGGCCTAAAATTCACAAGATAAACCTCAACCTCAAGACACTAGGAAAAAATAGCAAATTTAAGCCACAATAAGTCTAAGTAAAGAAATATCAAAAATAAACTCTGAAAAGGAAATAAATGAGAAAATCTGACCATTTACATGCATAAATAAAATGTCTACACATCTGTCAGGATTGTTAGAAAACAGGACAAAAAACACAAAGTATTCATAAAAGGAATAAAAAATGTCTTACTACAGTTCCTACAACTCATTTGGCAAATCTGAATAGTTGAACAGAAATTGAATTGTAATGCAAAAATATTCCCATAAATAAAATCTTTGGACCAGATGACTTCACTGCTAAATTCCATCAAGCATTTAAAAATATTTAACCTTCAACCTTACTCAGACTCTGCCATTGTATGGATGAGGTAGATATACTTACTATCTTAATTTATGAAGGCAGCATTATGGTGATATCAAAGCTTAATAAAGCTATTATTTGAAAAGAAGTCTAATACAATACTCCTGATGATTATGTATGCAGAAATTCTTAACATGTTGTCAAATTAAATACAGAAATATATAAATGCCTAATATATTATTCCAAACTAAAGCTTATTTTAACACTTTAAAAATAAATCAATATAATTTACATCATTATTGTAATAAGACAGAATTATTTATCTAAACAGATAAAGGAGTTTGACAGAACTTTCCACTCTCCCATGACATAAAGTTGCAACAAATGAAGAATAGAGGGAAACATTCTGAATCTGATAAGGAATATCTATTAACATGTTTTACATAGTTAAGAATAGAACAACAAGTTTTGTGTCCTAAGACTGAGATGAAAACATGAATAAGTATTTTCACTACTTCCGTTTAACATTGAGTTCAAAGTTCCAGGCACGACAAAGCAAGAGAAATAAATACAAGCTAAGAGAATCCAAGGGAAAAAGTAAAACATCTGTCATTGACAGACAACATGATCATTTCCATAAAAAACGCCAAGAAACCAACCATCCCCCCCAAATCTATAACCAGTAAGTGAATTTAATGTCATTGCATTAAATATTTCATTTCTTTGTGGTAGCAGTGAAAAGTTAAAGTTATTAAATAACATCTACAATAGGATCATAAAGTATGAGATACTTGAGAATTAGTTTAGGGAAAGGTGTGCTTTTATGAGCTTGACACCACAAATTATGAAATGTTGATTGAAGAAATTAAAGTAAATAAATGGACATATGTGCCACTTTTATGGATCCAAATATTTAATATTGTTAATATTGTTCATTTGCTTTCTTCAGTTTGATCTTCGTATTCAAAGAAAATGCAGTCAAAACTCCAACATGTTTTTTCTCTGTAGAAACTAGCAGTTTGGAAAAAAAAAGGAAATTAGCAGTTTGTAAATTTATGTGCAAATGAATATTGAATACACAAAAAGATCTGAAAATAGACAAAACAGAAAACCCCAGTAGTTAATAGAAATTTTATTTGGATTTTTTTTAAACTAAAGAAAATACATGAATCTGCAAGAAATTAATGAATATTTATGCCATTTTCTTATGCATTATTAATATTCAAATTTAAGCTGCCTGATACTCATTAAATTGGCTAAAAGCAAAATGACTGAGAACACCAAATGTTGGTTAGAATTCAGGTCAAAGAGAAACTTAGTATGTCAAGTGCTATAGGCATTTTTGAAAATAGTGTGGTATGTTTTTGTTAGGGCAACACTTCCAATGGCCTAGCAATTTGTTCTTATCTAAAAGTACTAATACAAGAAGGCTCATGACAACTCTATGCACAGTAACCTCCAAGTAGACAAAAGCCAAATGTTCTTCAACACAAGTATGAATCAATAATATAAAAAATGTAATAAACTTTGTCAACTTCAAAAGTACAAACTAAATATACATAAAACATATAAATGTCAAAAACACTAAGTTGATGAAAAGTTTGTATCTTTCATAATTTCATTTATAGGTAATCAAAAATAGATGAAAATATTTTAATAATCTTTCAATTTCAGAATTGTTTTAAATTACGACACATAAACTTATTATGAAACAGTAGAATTCCCATGTAATTTATAACTGCTTTCTCTTATTATTAATATCTAATGATAATAGTACATATTCTTTAGAATTAGTAAAACGGTCTAGTTTCTCCTGTTAACGTTCCATATTGATACAATGTATTTGTCACCATTACTAAATTACACAGGACTTTCCTGAGATTTTTAATCTAAATCTTTTATCTCCACCTGCCCTCCCAGTTTCAACGATCAGTGTCCAGATGGGATTGCCCTTTTTAATTCTTTTGAATAAGAGAATATGCAAAATTGGTTGTTTTGGGGGTCTGTCTTGTTTCACTTAATATGCTGTTCTGCAGCACCAGCCTTCTGTTGAAAATGACAGAATCTCATTATTTTTATGGCTGAATAGTATTCCTTTATAATATACACCACAATTTATCAATAGACTCTTTGCCTGATTCCATGTCTTGAATATTGTGAACAATGCATCCATATACACAGCAATGACACATCTCTTTGAAATGACAGTGCCATTTTTTGGATATATATCCAGTTGCAGGGTTGTTGGATCACAATGCATTTCTTTCTAATTTTTAAAGACTCTCATCCTAATCTACCTTCTTACAAACAGTGTATATTTACATGTTTGCCAGGATTGTTTAGTTTCTGTCTTTTAGACAATAAAGTTCTAACAGGGGTGAGATATTTCATCATTGTTTTAGTTTGAATTTAAGACAAAAATTACTTAAGTCCTTTAGGTGGGGAAAAGTTTTGAAATGCTTTCTACCTTTGTGACAGTTCTCTTCTGTGCATATTTATTCTGAATGTTTTCATGTGTCAGAGATTTCTTAAATGTTTGCCCAAATTTTGCTTCCTGTAACTTTCCAAAACTCTAAAATAGTTATAATGCACAAAAATGGGTATATATATATATATATATATATATATATATATATATATATATACCCATTTGTGGTGTTTTGGTTTGAGATGTAAAGAAAAATAAATCAGCTCTACCCTAATTCACATCACTTTGAACAGTTTCCTTGTTGATGGATGTGGTGATGTACTAGAAGCTGAGTATCAGCTTTTGTGATCCTGTATGACTATGGTTCTGGCAAAGGCCTGGACTCTCATTATCTATAGTGGAAATATTTCACAAATTTACCAAGATGGAATGATTCATACATGACTTTACCTTTAAAGTACCGGCAGTAGAGAAAATTGATCAGGGCCAGCATTATGGTTCAGCAGGTATATCTGCCACCTGCAAAGCCAGATTCATGGACCATCTGCTCCACTTCTATTCCAGCTCCCTGCTAATGTCTGGGGAAACAAATTGGAAAATGGTCCATCTGCATGGGCCTCTAATACCACATGGGAGAGCTGAATGAAGCTCCTGGCTCTTGGCTTCTTGTAGTCCTGTCTTTGGCTGTTACAACCTTCTGAGGAGTTAGCTGGGGGATGGACGAGCTCTCTCTTTCTTGCTGTCTTTATAAATCTAACTCACAAGTAAATAAGCAAAACTTTCAAAAAGAAGAAAGAAAATCAGTACAATGTTTTTGCATTTGCAAAATATGGAAATAACATTTTAGAATCTCTACCTGTAGTTTCAGCTCTATTGTAAGAACCCCACACAGAGAATATGTGAGAGCCTCACTCAACTTAGCCTAAAGTCTCCTTAAGCACCTGGTCTCTGATTATTTATCATTCTCTTGTTGACCTAACACTTTAGAAGGCTTCTTCCATAAATGAAGGATGTGTTTGTGCACTGAAGTCAAGTGCTATTTGCAGAGGATACTGTGACTTCCATTTGACTTTCTTTCTGATAAAAGCAGATGGAAAGGTTTTCTTTCGTTGTTTGCTTTCACATTAAAAACAAATACTTACTGCCAAAAACAAGGATTGAAGAACGGCAGTTCCCCCCACAGCTGTTATTTAAAGGTGGTCCAAAATCTTTTCAAAGAACATTCGCTATTACACATCCATAGGAAGCCAATGGTGGAAGTAGAATTTGCCAACTCCTATTTTTTGTCCATAATGACAGGTCATTTATAACACCGAGGACTGATATGAAACTGGGTTTAGGAATTCTTGAAGAGTACAATTTAGTTGGTGACATTTCCATTTAACAATCCTGGAAAATGAATATAGTACAGAGTAATTGGAAGACTAGGATTTATTTTTTTTTAAAAAATTTGAAGATGACTCTGAAAATTTAAGACTTAGCAATGCCATTTGAAGGATGGCTACACTTAGGTTACTAAAATAAGTGGCATTAAATCCATATTTTTACCAAATGATACAGTTTATGTTCTCCCAGTGAAACATTTAATATACCTTTACAGTGTGGTACTAGATTTTCCACTCTACTTATACTCACCACGTCATGTTACATAAACAGCAGAAAGTTAAACTTGCAACTGTTGCTAAAGGACTGTACTACTATGATAATTCAGGGAAAAATGACAGAAGGGGAAAATGCGAAGGAGGAAGGAAATTAAGAGGGAGGAACCCCTACACCTACAAAACTGTATCATGGAAAAGACTAATAATAGAAAGACTGATATTAGTTAGGCACAATTTATCATAAGGTAGGTGGGGACTTGTCCATTCTATCTTATAAAAGGCAGTGGAATCAATATCTTTCAGATAAATCTATGCAGTATAATCCAATTATTTTAGAAGAGTAGGTTTTTGAGAAGGGGATTAATAGTAACAAGAGTTTGATATAGGTCACCTAATATAACTTGCATTTCCTGCATTATTGCCATGATTAACTTGATTTAAAGGAATAGATAAGTATTTGTTTATTCTTTCACCATATGAAAGGCATTCCTCTAGAAGTTAAAGATGAAACCTTTGTATCAGCAATATGTGTATAGTTGTGCTTTCTTTTTTTTTTATCATTTATTTATTTATTTATTTTTATCATCATTTTATGATACAGTTCCATAGTTCCTGGAATTTCCCTTATCCCCTCCCCAGTTTGCCCAACCCAAGTACCCCTATATCATTACTAAAGGATAGTTCTTTATATACAGTCATATGTCCATTATTGTGGGCATGGACAATGACAGAGTCCATCGTACTATTGTCATATAGTAAACAGTTTCACTGGGTGTCCATCTTTAGTCTGGAATTAGAAATGCATACTGCATTGTATCCTCACATCTGGATATGATAGTCTCCATTTCACAGTTGCTATACATCCCCTTAAATGAAAAGCCACAATACAAAATCAACAACAGGATGAAAAAAGAAATTAACAACACCATAAAGTTGAATAACATGTTACTGAATGCCTAATGTGTCACTGAAAAAATTAAAAAGAAAATCAAGAAACTTCTTGAAGAAAATGATACTACTGTATGATCTATGAGTCATTGAAGAATTTAATCAGAAGAAAGTGTTTTGAAGAGATGAAACTAACAACAACAAAAAAATAAGAATCCATGAGATATAGTTTCCACTGATTTTTGTTGGATAGATGTGTCTCCTGTAGGCAACAAATAGATGGGTTTTGTGTTTTAATCTAGTCTACTAATCTGTAATGTTTGATTGAGCTTAAGTCACTTACATTCAGGGTTACTATGAATGTGTGGTAATTTGGTCCTGTCATTTTAGCAATGGGTTCTTTTTTTTTTTTTTTTTTTTTAATCTTTATCATTAAAAAAAAAAAAAAAGAAACCAATGAGGGTTTCTTTTTTTTTTTTTTTATTGTTGCTTACATTGTATTGTGTAGTACAGTTTTATAGGCGCTGGGGATTCCCCCCACCCCTCCCATACCCCTCCCCCCATGGTGGACAAGCAATGAATCTCAACTGAACTTGAATTATGGTTATGCAACAAGTTGTGCTTTCTTACTTGAAGGCCCTATCAAGTTGCCTCTAGAGGCATTCCCCAATTTACCTTCCTATCAGTACGTATGTAGTCATTTTAGATTTCTTTGTACAGCAAATGACATTTTTGTTTTCTTTTTAATTCACAGTTTAAAAACTATGCCAGTTACTTGTATTTCCTTTTATTTGTGAAGAACACATCTATTTTTAAAAAATGATTTAGGTCCATCTTTTACCTATTTTTAGTAGGAAAAAAAGAATTTATTAAAGAGCATTGCTTTATTGTGCAGAAGCTTTTTGAGTTTGATGTAGTCCCATTTATTTATTTTGGCTTTGACCACCTTTGCTTTTAATGACTTTTCTAAGAAGTCTTTCCCAAATCCTGTATCTTGGAGACTGCTTTTTATGTTTTCCTCTAATAGTTCAATCGTTTCTTGGTGCAGATTTAGATCCTTGAACCAGTTCATCTGACTTTTGTATAACATAAAAGATGGGGAGGGGGTGTCTTGCTTCTTACCTATGTTGGATGCTATCCAATTATCTCAAAAGTATTTGTTGAAGAAAACAGGCTCTTTCTCCCTGGATTATTTTTCATTTTCTTGTCAAAGATTAGTTGGCTGTACATGCATGGGTTCCCTCCTGGGGTTTTTATTCTGTTCTGTTGATCGTCTCTGTTTCTGTACCAGGACCACATTGTTTTAATGGCCCCTGCCCTTAGCATGTCTTCATTCTGAAATTGTGATTCCCCCTGCTTCATTTTATTCTTCAGGATAGCTTTGGCTCTTCATGGTCTCTTGTGTTTCCAGATGAACTTTTGAATCATCTTTTCTATTGCCTAGTAGAATGTTGCAATTTTCATTGGGATCATGTTGCATCTGTATGAAGAAACTGTGGTACATCTACTCCACTGAATACTATTCGGCCATTAAAAAGAATTAAATTACTCAATTTGCACCCAAATGACCCCAACTAGAGATCATTATCCTCAGTGAAGTGAATCAATCTTAAAAGGACATATGTCATATGCTCTGTCTATGTGAGGCAACCTCCCTGCAAACAATAGCCCTTTCAATTCTGTTTTTGCTACATTTTATGGAGTTATAAATTTTTGTTTTTATTTTCATTTCTTCAAACAATATTTTTTTACTTATTAATTTTCACTGATTCATAGGTCAGACAGTAGCATTGTTTTCTTCAAGAATTTTTTGTTTTCTTTTTCACTTTTTCAGCAACACATTGGTCATTCATTAGTATGTTATTTAAATTCATATTGTTGTAAATTTCCTATTTTTCCTCCTGATGTTGATTTTTTGTGAATTTTAATTTTACAGGATGTATAGTAACTGTGTAATGTGAACTTCCATATCCACATGTGAAGATAAAATGCAGGATGTATCTCTATTTCCAAATCAAAGATGGACTCCCAATGCAACTGTTAAATATGTCTTGACAATAAGATGCTGGCTCTGCCATTGTCCAAACCTATGATGTCAGGATACACTTACATGGTAGAAACATAGATTTATGACTATGAAGGACTATACAACTAAAGCAATATGGGAGAATCCGTGGGGGCAAGGGGACTTGAGGAGGAGAAAAGTGAAATCCCAGAACCCATGGAACTTAACAGAAAATTTAAAAGGAAAAGGTTACAAAAAATTGCTGTCTCTTAAAATGTTCTAATTTGAAATATTTAAAATTTTTTTTATAAAATATAAGTATGCATGTATGATATATGTTCATCAAGTATGTTTACACTTTTTTCTTTTGATTTCTTTTTGTATGAAATAATATTACAAACTGTTAAACTTTTCACCTTCTCTTTTTTGAGCTATATTTATGGCTGATGGCAGTTTAAAGGTTGTGTGTTGTAGTGAATCAAAATGAAACTGTGGTTCAGAGGTGCAAATTTATTTTTCTATTTCTAATCTTTTCTTTCAAAGAGTGTCTCATTATATATTCTGTTACTCTATTATTTATCATAAGCTTATTCAAATAAAATATTAAAATAATTCACATAAATTACCCATTAGGCAGTAATTAATAACCCACGTGCAATTTTTAAAGGTTTGGTAAGACTTCTTTTTCCTCCTCTAGCATCTAGCATAGTCATTTTGTAATTGCAAAGAGAGGGCAGCCCAGATCAGTTTTTATCTCAGGACTGCCAAAATCCTAAATTACATGGTTTGAAGTTACCATGCTAAGTTCAGCAAATAGGTTGGAAAGATAATATTTGTTGACCTGGAATTCTAGGTGCTGAGTTGTTTCTTGCTTGGTTTCCTTGTGATGCTATCCGGTCTGAATTTCAAGCAAACGGTAGCCCAGTTGTCCCCACGGATCTGTCATCACACACAGCTCAGATTTCAGCTGTAGCATATCTAAATTTAGTCTCACTGTGAGTGACAAGGTCTCGGGGAAAAGGCATTTTCTGCTATCTTCTTTGATATTGTTTCTAGCAGGATGACTCATGGCTCTGCTTTGCCCTAAAAAAAGTTTAATTACTCCAGGGGCTTTTCATTGAGTAAAAGCATCATTGACAGACCAGCTTCCCTGCTCCCCCTACCCCTGCCCCTGCCAGTTTGAATTGATGCTCTGCTCTCTGGATATCATGTGGTGTTTACTTTTCCAACACTGACCATCCAAAAGGAATTTCAACTGGTTTCTAGGCAGTCTGATGCTGTCAGGTGGAAAGACAAAGTTCAGCAAGATACAGAGACATCTATTTTTTGGGCGGTGAAATCCTATAAAGCTATTTCTAAAAGTTCACGTATTTTCTTGTGTCACCAACAAGTATTCATTAAGAGGGCAGTGAAATTTAGTTTTGATTTTTATTTTCTTCACTTATTAGTAAAACAAACATAAACATATTTGACATGAAAACTACTTGGTGAGGCATTTGATAATACAATGTCTGGAGAAGTGAGTCTTTATTAAGGAAGACTTCTTTTGGTTCCACTGTTAACTATCCTTGTGAACAACACATGTTATGGGACCAGTAAATTTGGATGCTTGGGGTCCGCTTCAAAAGACGATCTTGTGGTTACAAATGGCCATGGAATCTCCATTCTAGCAGAGGCCTGTTGTAAGATGATCTTTCTTTGGCTTTTGTAAGTGTAACCTCCTTTCCCACATGGAACCTCTTGCATTCTGAGGTGTACACTGAGTGAAGAGAGATTCCAGTGAGGAGGATTGTATTTCTCCTTCGCATGTTTTCAGAGCAGTCAAATGCTCTCCTTCTCACAGATGGAGAACCCAGGAGGCTTCTTGTTGATAGGTATTATGATTGATAACGTTAGTGCTGTCTCACTCATTCCTTCTTGTTATTTTCATGGTTGGGAACAGGTTCAAGGAGCAAGTTACAGAAATGACATAAATCCTTCAGCAAGAAAACTGTCCTCTCCTTTAATCTTTCTTTGGTTGTTACTTCCCCATCAGCTCTTCACTTTCTGTTCCAGGTTTCTTGGAAGATTAACTGCTCTCACTTTGACAACTAGTCATGCAGGAGAATTCATGTTAGTATTTCACTATTAACTTTGACTCTTGTAAATCAGGTCGAGCAGACAGGGAGGCCTGTGAAGATTAGCATACAGTTTTTGGTAGTGGGCAGGTGCTCAGGCCTGCATCTTGCTGCATTGTGTATTCAGAGCATTGCCTTCAGACACTTCTATTCCATGAAGAATCAGGACAGGCTAACTTTGCTTCCTCATGTGTATGACTGTTTGGTGGGTTTTGCACCATTTTCTGGAGCCAATTATGATGTTGTAAAGGTATCAAACAAGTTTAACCCTCCTAAAAGTTGGAGTCCCATGTGCCTGGGGACACTTAAGAATCCAAACAACTACGGACCCTGGTCTAAAGGCAATTATTGTTCAGGCTGGATTCATTGTGATATTTGCAGTTATATTCTTTTTATGTTTTGATTTTGGGAGAAACTAACATACAATGGAAATCTGTGAGCCCCTGAAAGGCCTTAGATATTGTGCTTAAATATGTAAGTAGCTTTGACCTTCACATTAGGTAGCTAGCATACATGGTTTTTGTTTTTATTTGGCCTATAGTCCTTGCTGTTTTTAATCCAGACCCTGCTCAAATTCTGCAAACTGTTCCACATTAACTGCTCCTATGGCAATCATGTAATATGCATGATGCACTCAAACTGGGAAAGACCACCCAGAACCATAATTCTGTGACTGAACACCAAGCATTGCTATCTGTATAGAAGCCGAGGTCTTTAGACATAGACAGAAACCTAGAGAATACTTGAGTTATATCAGCCCTACTATTTGTATTATTCAATTATTTCAAATCTATAAACTTACTGGCATTCTTGGCAATATTTTTCATTAGGATTGTAGTAGGCCTGAGTCCTTGACTGCTGATAAAATAATGCAGGTAAAACAAGTGTGCTGTCCCTAGAAAGCTTTGTAATTTAGAAAAAAATTTCTTCTATGTGGCAATTTATATTTGAATTAGTAATTTTAGTAATCCCATGTGCTTCATTCTGCTTTTCCTTTTTACTGCTCAATTTCCCAAAGAGATTTTTTTTTAATATCACCTGTGGGCACTTTGGTTCACACAATGAATGGAGCTTCTACTTTGTGCCATGAGCTTGGATACATGCCCATTATTACATGTTAGGAGAGTGGGCACCCAAAATTGTGTGATTGAAATCACAGTGCAATAGGCACGTGTTAGTTGTGATTTCATCACTCATTTTCATTATGAAAAAATCATGGTTTGAGGGAATCACTGATTATAGCTAAACACACGGATGCAAAAACTAAGAGATTAGGAATGTCTAGTTCTAAAGTTGTATTTCAAACATGATGATCATCAATCTTCTTGTTTTATTTTCTCATTTGCATCCAAAATTTGAGACTCCTTCACACCAAAACACTTTCCCTTCATCTTTTATGACACTAACTGGATGCTTTGGTTTCTTCTTATTGGTTTTTCTTACTGATACATTTTGTCTTTAGATTCCTTTTGGAAAATTTCCTGTTCTGATCTGATTCTTTTTTTATTTTTAAGATTTATTTTTATTGGAAAGGCAGATTTACACAGAAAAGGAGAAAGAGAGAAAGATCTTCCATCTGCTGATTCACTCCCCAAATGGTTGCAATGACCAGAGCTGAGCCAATCTGAAGTCAGAGACCATGAAATTTCGCTGGGTTTCCCACATGAGTGCAGGGTCCCAAAGGTTTGGGCCATCTTCTACTGATTCCCCAGGCCACAAGCAGAAAGTTAGATGGAAAGTGGAGCAGCCTGGACACAAACTAGTGCCCATATGGGATCCTGGCATTTGCAACATGAGAATTTAGCCACTAGGCTGCCATGACAGGCCCTGATTTAATTTTTTAAATGTGTCTTTGTGTTTAACAACATGGAGAATTGAAATTATAAACATGATTCCTCTGGTGTCTTGTTAAAATCTTCTTTGTGTTAATTTGTGCTATATCTCCATTTTATAAATTTGAGGAGTCTGTGATTCACATACTACATGTTTGCATTTTAAAATATGTGCTTAATAACTTTTATCCAACGTTCTCAAATATTTTAATTTTTAAGTATGTAGTTTCTAGAGAGATTTCCATTTGGAGGTTCTAAATTCACCACATTTTATGTGTGGTAGGTCCCAATATCTTTGATTTAAACCTACAGATACACCATTTCTTTACTCTCCTCCTTCCTGCTCTTACTGTGAGAGGTTGGCCTGCATGGGTTACAGCAAAGAGCCTTCTGACTTGCAGCTTTTGGTTGGGCTTGGATGATGAGGATATCCAAGAGATTGACAGTGAGATTGGTGTAATTTGCTTCCCAGCACCCTCCTTGTCAGGGTGCTATGACTTGGCTTCAGCCTGCAGTTACATGTCTGTATTCTTGGCATGTTTATCATAGGGTGAGTTCTGTCCTAAGAGTGAATTAAAAGAACCCTGAGATACTTGATTTGCCTTGTTGCTTTTCCTAAGCTCTTCTAACACTATAGCAAATAGTCCCATCATTAAATTTTTCAACTTGAGTGTGACATTTTTCTTTCCCTTAGGGTATTAATTGATATACCTAAAATTTCTTCAAAGTATACAGAGAATAGATTTTAGATTCTCTTTTCTTTCACAGCATACATTTTGCTTGTTGTTTTGTGTTAGTTTTAAACTCTGTAACCGGGCCCAACGCGGTGGCGCAAGTGGTTAAAGGTCCTCACCTTGCACGCCCGGGATCCCATATGGGCGCCGGTTCTAATCCCGGCAGCCCCGCTTCCCTTCCAGCTCCCTGCTTGTGGCCTGGGAAAGCAGCAGAGGACGGCCCAAAGCTTTTGGACCCTGTGCCCGCGTGGGAGACCCGGAGGAGGCTCCTGGCTTTGGATCGGCATAGTATCGGCCCGTTGCGCTCACTTGGGGAGTGAATCATCGGATGGAAGATCTTCCTCTCTGTCTCTCCTCTCTGTATATCTGCCTTTCCAATAAAAAAATAATAAAAATAAATCTTTAAAAAAAAAATAAACTCTGTAACCATAATTACTCTTGGTCAGCCTGCCAAATTCCCTGCCATGAATAGAGCTCATGAACTGTAGAAATGGGATGGGACTGTCACAGAGTTTTAACCTATTCGTTCCAGAATATCTTCCTTCCTGAGATCTTAGGTGGAAATAATTCTCCAGCTACAAAGTACAGAACGTTTTCTGTGTGACTATGTTAGCCAAAGTACATAAAAGTATGTACATATATGAATGAGTAATTATATATAGCATTATGTATTCATTCTGCAGCGTATTTTTGATGATTCTATTATGTATTACTCATGAGATACCCATGTGTAACATGTACAAGTAACATGTACAGTTTTGTGTCACCTAATCAGAGGGTACATTCTGAGAATGGTATTAGATGTTTACATTCTTGTGTAAACATAGTGTACTTATACAGCTCTAGCTAGTTGTGATGTGGTTCCTTATTTTGATCAAGAGTCAGGAGACATGTGATATATGATATAAGAAGTTGCTGTCAGAAGAAAAGAAAATCTCTAGTAGGCAGGAGTACACTCTAAGATAGTGAAACATACCAATCACACATTTGCCTTTTTTATTGAATGCCAAGTATTATACACTATGCATAGTAGTATGTGTTCTACTTTTATGCAGTTGGTAGCACAGTTTTCACCAGCCAGGGCTGGGCCAAACTGAAGTTAGGAGCCAGGAACTTCTTCAAGTCTCCAATGTGGGTAGCAAGGGCCAAGCCCTTGGACCATTTGGTGCGACTTTTCCTAGGCTGTTAGCAGGAAGCTAGATCAAAAGTGGAGCAACTGGCACAGGACCTGGTACTCATATAGGATGTTTGCACTGCAGACAACACCTTTCTCACTAAGCCACAACACCAGCCCTTTGCCAGTATATTCTTATGATATGTCTATGATTACATGGCCTGCCATTGACTATAATGTCATGTAGACTGTGTTAACTCCCTCCCCACAGATATCATGTCATATAGTTAAGGCATAACATACATATATTAAATATGCAATAAATAAGAGTACTTGCATGAGTCTGTGAAAAACAGGAAATTAAAATATAAGTTTATCTTTGTATAAAGTATTTGAAATACATCCATAGTTTATTCATGTCATGAATTTCAAAAGAACTTGCTGTAGCTTTCTTATTTGTAATATTTGTGTTATCTTATATATTATAATCTGTAATTATATATCTGTATTTCCTGTGGGAACCCTAACATAATGTATAGAAAACATTGAAGAATTTTATAATGGAACTTCTGTTCTCAACTCCTCAGTTTCCAGTGAGGAAAGAGAACTTAAAAGTACGCAATAGGCAAAATCTCATTACCAAAATCAACATAATCTATGAAATGTTGCTCTTCATGGAGAATTCAGCAGGCAGAGAATCATGCAATGAATATTTGACCAATATAAAATATACTGATTCTGCTTCTTTGGAATCAATATATATATATGAAGACAAAAAGACAGAGAAATTTCTATAACAAAGTATTGACTTACACAATTATGGAGGTGAAGTCCCATAACTTGCCATGTGTAAGCTGGAGACCTAGAATGGGAAGATGCATAGCTCAGAGACATGCAAGCTTTGGATGAATGGTGTGGATTCTAACCCCAGTCTTAAAGCTTCAGAAGAACTCCAGTGGCAAGGAAGAAGAATATCCCTGCTTAAGCTGTCAAACAGAAAGAAAATGGATGCATCACTCCTCCTTATATTTTATCAAAACTCTCATCAGATGGATGATGCTAGCTCATGCTGGGAAGGACTATTTAGTTAAGGTACTGTTCTGAATACTAGCCTCTCCCAGAAAAAAAAAAACCCTCCCAGATACACTTGGAAATAGTGTTTAATTATACATCTGGGCAGGTGGGGGACCTTCACATAGACACATAAACTTAACCATTGCAATAAGGTCAATGAACATGCTTCTGACAACACAACTCAGTCCACAACTGTTGATCCACCTCATGGGCGGGATAAGCGAGCAAAAAGAAAAAACGTGTTTTGACTAGGATAGCCCACTATGCCTGGACATCAAACATCTGCTGCCTTTTCACTCACTGTAATGAAAGCAATTCTCTCTCCTTCTCCCCCATATTGTCTCCTCCCATTTAAGAGGAAAAATAAATATGTCACATTTTGGATTTGTTAGTTAACAGCAGAGACAACTTCGCACATTAAAGTTTTCCAGCAAAAATTCTTCAATTTGTACAATATTTAAATGTTTCTGACATGTCCCATGATTTTTTAAATTGCTCTTAGTTTTTACATTTTAAATCAGAATCAATTATGAAAATACTCTTTCCTTAGTGAATAGCAGAAATTTCTGCTAGCTACTTCTTTGGAGAGATATTTGAAACAGTTTATATTTATGTATTTAAAGTATCTCTTTATATATTATACAGAACATATTCTATGCATTTTTTTGTTTAGCCTTTGTTATTCATTTGAGTCTTTTAATAGCCTGCTGGTAAAACTGTTCCATAATTAGATTTGTAGATGGAAGGTTCTTAGCTTGGTGAAGTAGTTGTTCTTATGAGACCTCTATGTGTCCCAGCACCCCAAATGGTGACTTTACACATAAATGGGATAACCTTTAGTTGATTAGAATATTTCATTAGTTTAAGCATATGTATCCTTGACCTTGTTGAGTAATTGAAGTAATACTTTCTTAGATCTTTCAATCATGAACAAAGGATAGTCAATAAATTATGTGATTTGGAGGAACAGAGCGAAAGGAATTTTTAATGCTTTCTAGCATTCAAAGTAGTGCTGCTTAAGTTGACTGTTATGACCTTATGTCCCCATGGAAGTAACATTGAGCTTTAGGAAAAATTGAGTATTGATGTTAGTAAGCAACATAACAAGTTGGTGTTGTGTTTTTAAGATTAGCAAATAGTAAAAAATGGTCCACAAGCCAAATCTTGCCTGCGAATTATGAGCCAATATCCTTTTTTATGTTATTTAAAAAACAAAGGAACATATTTATTGCATATGAAAAACATAGATTTCAAATTTTAATGTCCATCAGAAAAAAATTATAGGACGATTACATTTATCTACTACACATCATAAGTACTTTCAGTATAAAAAAGCAAGTTGAAGAGTTATGATAGCTGGAAGGTTTAGAGAAGTTGATTGCCTCCTTGTGATAACCCAATGTTGTTTTTTCTTTGCTGAATAAGCTAAAATTCTTACTTCTTATTATTTTTGAAATCAATGATTTTATACCTTTTTGTATGTAAGAATTCTACTACAGGATGAGAAACTCTAATCTGAAGAACTGAAACCTGACATGCTTCCAAATCTAAAACTTTGAAAATATCAACAAGGTGCCACAATTGGGAAAATCCACTGACTTCCTGGGAGAAGTCATTGCCAAAACACGGGTGCGTGAAGACATGGCATGGAATAACTTTCAGGCTTTGTGTACAAAATGTATATGGAGCATACATATTCAGATCTGTAGATCCGAATCTCATGCCCAAGATATATAAACTGGAAATTCTCCAACCTTCATTGTTTACAGAGTACTTTTTAAATGAGATTTTATTAAGTAGAAATAATTAATTGAACTTTGGGCATTCAGCAATTAAATAGATTTCTGGCCTCTCTTCTCTCCTGAGGTGGAGGAATGGAGCTGAAAGCTCCTGTTCTTTAGTCTTGCCATGACCTTGCCATGACCTACCACCTATCACTGCTTTACCATAGAGGAAAGCACTCTATAGCTATCAAGATTGCTGCAATCTTAGAGGCTCTTTTGATAGCAATCGGTAACTAAAACCCAATATTAAATAATAGATTATTTTGTCACTCAGGCAATCATAACGATTTTAGGGGTTTTGTGTCAGAAATGAAAGCAGAACTCTATGTGTGTGTGTGTGTGTGTGTGTGTGTGTGTGTGTGTGTGTGTGTGTATGTGTGTGATATATATATTCTATCATGTCTCAGGTAACATAGTATTTTCCTCACTGTAGTGCTTAAAATGGGACCCAGAAAGTATGAGAACAGGTGTTTCAATTATGGGTTTATCTAGCATTCTTGGTTCTTGATGGACAATTGTACATAATATCTTTATTTGTTTTCCTTTTCTTTGCAATCTAGTTCTCAGCAGGAAATTTACTGAGCTGCCAACTTGTGATCATCTAATTGACTCAGAAAGAATCTGAATGAGTTTCTAAATATCCAACTGAAATCAATTGTGACTCTCTTTATTTTTGGCTCCAGGCAGATTGAAATTGAGACAATAAACGGAAGCACCACATTCTGAAAGAATGAGAATTGGCAACCTAGCAGCAAACATCACATATGTACTCTTATACACACCCATGTACACACACACACTCATATGCACACTCATTTGCAAAGTTTTATATGATGAATGAATGCATGATTAGATAAGCTTTTGGAGTATTATAAGCTCTAACTCTCTATTACCCATGACTTCAGTAATCTAAGAAAGCATTCAATTCAATAAAAGGAAGTTGAGCTGTTGTGGGGAACTACATCTATAGATGGCAGAATTATGTAATTTTCTGTGCTCTTAGTTTCTATTAAATGTCAAAAAATCAAATATCTTGAGTCTTTCATTTTCTTTTTACTGTATTCTCATTTTTCTCATAGGCAACTTTTTCTCAAGGTTCATCTGTTTGCTCACATTTTATGTTTAAATGTTACCATTAAGTTCCAATTTGTGTGAAACAAAAACAGCAAGAATTTCAGACAGCATTGTTACGGGTTTAGTAGCCCATCTGCCATTATGTCCTTTTTTCTAACAGAAAAGGAATAACTGTGAGAATAAACAAAGTATTTACCATCACGCCTCCATGCTAAAATTCTACGTTTCTGAACCTTCAGGAAGGAGGGACTGAATGTTTAGCTTTCCGTGGTACATAATCATGAAGAACACTATTAGAAACAATGGTTGCAAGTGAAGTATTTGCAGCATAAATTTTAGTGATTAAACATACACCCGGGCATACCATGAAATATTGTTTTCCAGGGGATGTGTAATGGCTGCATAGTAGAAACAATGGCATGGTGTGTGGTAGATCTTTTTCAATGCAGTCACTCAAAGGAGACTTCCCCAGCTGCACTTTCACAAACACTGTCCTCCTCCCTCCCAAAGGAAGACAGATGTTGAGGATCCATGAGAACACAGACAAACATAACAGTGTGGTTGGGTACAGAGAGAAGCCATTTCTGACTGCTCAAAACAACATTGGAGGGAGGGACATTAGGAATAACCTTTCAAAGGAAAATTGGAAAGCTTTTCCCCCCAAGCCTTATTGATGCCCTTAGATAGGTAAAATTCAAATTGAGCGTAGGCTTGTGCATTATCCACTGAAAAAGATTGACAGTATGTCAACAATGAACCAAAAAAGAACTTATGGGCCCTGCGCAGTACACTAGCGGCTAACGTCCTCCCCTTGGATGCAGTGGGATCCCATATGGGCACCTGTTTGTGTCCCAGCAATTCCGATTCCCATCCAGCTCCCTGCTTGTGACCTGGGAAAGCAGTCAAGGATGGCCCAAAGCCTTGGGACCCTATACCCATGTGGGAGACCTAGAAGAAGCTCCTGGCTTTGGATCAACTCAGCTCTGGCTGTTGTGGCCACTTGCGAAGTGAGTCTGTGATCTTCCTCTATGTCTCTCCTTTCTGCATATCTGACTTTTCAATAACAAAAAAAAATCTTAAAAACAGGAACGTATTCACACACAAAGCAAAAACTCAGCACAAACGGCTATTATAGTATTTGTAACTGTGGACTCTACTAACAGAAATGCATTTGCAATTAAGAATTGTTCTTTTTAAGAATGTGGAGGGATTGCTAAGTATGGATGATAAACCAAGAATAAATAATAGCAAGCATTAAGAACATTCAGGCACATATTAAAGTATGAACATAATTCTTAGCATTCTGTCCTATTATCTTTAAGAAGTATTGCTACAAAGAAAGAATCTGCCTATAGTTCTGTAGTAGATACTGTTAGTGGCAAACAAACCAACTGACAAACAAAATGTGTTAAGCAACCCATACAAAAGGAGAATTATGGTGCTAGAGGAAAAGCTAGTTAGCTTGACTCTAGATTCAGGCAGAATTGAGGCCCAAACTGTGCTTTTTCTTTTTTTATTTTTTTTTAAAGATTTATTTTTATTATTTTTTTATTGGAAAGGCGGATGTACAGAGAGGAGAGACAGAGAGGAAGATCTTCCGTCCGATGATTCACTCCCCAAGTGAGCGCAACAGGCCGATACTATGCCGATCCAAAGCCAGGAGCCTCTTTCGGGTCTCCCACACGGGTGCAGGTTCCCAAAGCTTTGGGCCATCCTCGACTGCTTTCCCAGGCCACAAGCAGGGAGCTGGAAGGGAAGCGGGGCTGCCGGGATTAGAACCGGCGCCCATATGGGATCCTGGGCGTGCAAGGTGAGGACCTTTAACCACTTGCGCCACCGCGTTGGGCCCTGTGCTTTTTCTTGGTCCATAAGTATGCAAAGTACTTCACTACTGTCAGTGTCATTTCCTTATCTATTAAAGGGGAGGCATTGGTTTCCTAGATCTGCTGTAGCAAAGCCCATAAAGTGGCTGGAAACAGTAGACATGCATTATCTCATAGTACTGCAAGACTAAAGTCTAAAATCAGGTTGTCAACAAGGCTCGATCCTTTTGAGGGCTCTAAGGGAAAATCTGTACCATACCTATCTTCTGATGATAGCTAATAAACCTTAACATTCCTTACCTTGTGGCTGTATCCTCTCAATCGCTGCCTCTGCATTCCTACTCCATTTTGCAAATTTTTCAACTTCCCATCACGACAATAATCATATTGAATTCATACCTGATAATTTTAGTGCTCTTCTCCTAATATGATCACATCTGTAAAGACTCAATTTTAAAATTTATATTTAGAATTAGCAAGGATTTTGACTGACATGTTTTTTGGAGACCAATACAACTAAAAAAAAAGTGGACTACTAAATACCTTCTTTTTAGAATTATTACAAGGGTTATATAAGTCAGACAATGAAGTAGGCTTGTGGTCATTGAAAAACAAGTTTTATTTGCTAACGTCTAGTATGTGTGACAAAGTAACATCATCAGGTGCTGTGCTCTGTCTGCACACTGGCCCAATTTTCCCCATCTCTGCCTGCTATCTTGGCAAATTATTATTATTATTATAAAGCTTATGACAAGGTTGTCCTAATATTGCTTCCTCTGTGTGGGTGTACTAAACTCTTTGCAAGGCTCGATACTGTCCATGAACTTTCTCTCTTTTCTAACTGTTCCAAGTTCTGCTTGGAAGTGGCACTGAGCTGGTATGAACTGGAAATCTGAATGGTTGTATGAACACAAAGACAGATGGCAGAATCCCCATTGGAATGTGTGGCCAGCACATGACTGCTATTTGTTTTCACTCTCGAGTAGTCAGCAGACACACTGTGACTGTACTGCAGCTGCGGTGAGATTTACTTCCAGAACTTTGCAGGACTGTGGGACAGGGCATGGCAGGGGTTATTGGACAGATTATGGCTTAAAAAGAATGTAAGTAATCTTCACTTTTTTAAATAGTCAGGAGGAGATGAGGTCCCTAGCAAATGAGTAGAAACATTCTAATTTTTAAGAGTCTTCAGCCAAATTTCTGCTTCTTGTGTAATTTTGACTCGTTTTGTCTCATTGCTTTCCTGTCATTTTCAGACTGAAGCTCAAGTTTCTTTGAATTTCTTGCAATGTATTTCACAGCTGGGACCTAATTTTTTTTTTCTAAGCATCCTGTAATATCTGGTGTTCTTGATGCATGTACAATGTGCCTCACTAAAATTTCTGTTACCTGTATTATACTGCTTCATTTTCAAACTAGAGAATATGGTTTTATTTTTAATCTTTGACAGATGGTTAATGCTCAGATCTGCTGCTGTGTCGTAGCACGTTAAGCTTCTGCCGGGAGCACTGATATCCCGTATGCATACCAGTTTGAGTCCTGGCTGCTCCACTTTTAACCCAACACCCTTGTGGCAGCCCCCAAAAGTAGAGGATGACCTAAGTGCGTGTGCCTCTGCCACCATGAGGGAGACTTGGAGAAAGATCCTGGCTTCTAGTTTCAGACCAGGGGAGTGAACCAGCAGCTGAAAGATTGCCTCTTCTCTGTCAGTCTCTCTCTCATTCTCTCATTCTGTTTCTCTCCCTCTGTCTACCTTTCAAATAAGAGTACCTTTCTCTTTCCTGGGAAAAATACCATCAAATATGTGAGATCCTATTTGGTACTCTTTCAAAGTTGACATTTCTCTTTAAATATGGTACTCTTTAAATATGGACATAACAAATTCTGGAGAATGAATGCACTTGAATAATATTTAAACAGCATTCATCCACTCATTTAACAAATATTTATCTGTATCTCCTATGCTAAAAGCCCTGGAAATATAAGATACAAAAATTGTTGCCCCAATCATAAGAAACTCTCAGCAGAAAGGGGTAAAACGTGAAAAAGATGACTTTGGAACGTTGTGCAAATCATCAAGTGGTTACTTCCATGTTGGCACAAGTAAAGGTTCCCCAAACATGCCTCAAACCCTGCTGAATAAATTCATTTCTACTTTTCAAAATTCTTACAGTCTATAACAACCTCTGATTTTATTTTTCATCCAAACTACTCCATTTAAAGGAATTTGTCAAAATCAGCAGTGACCTGCCTACCTGTGTCAACTGCCATGATTATATTACTTCTATGTAATATTGAGTCTATCAGCAGAGTTTTGCATAATTTCTCATATCATTCTAGAAAAAAAAAAGCTTCTCTTAATATTTCAGGCTATCTCACTTTCTCTATTTTTCTCAACAAGTCTGATGAGTCTCTTTCTCAATCTCATTAACAGATTCCTTTAATTGGCACAGAGGCAGATTGAAGCATTAATTTCAGATCCTTCCATCACATGGACTTCTTCAAAAGCCCTGGGCAAAGGGTTGTGTGGTCATGAGTCTACACAAAGTGTAAAGCAGTATTTTATTGTTAGAATAGCAGCCTTCTTTTCACTCAACCACTATTCTGTTTCCCATTGAGTTCAGTGGCATTGTTATTGGGCCTTTTTGGAATCTGGTGAAAGGACATTTGGGTTGAAGATTGTTATCATTGGATTTTGTGAGTTTTATTTCTGGATCACGGGCTGGTAAGTTACTGAGTTTATTGTCATATATTCTAATGGCCAAGTGACTTGCTATTGGGGCATGAGCATGTAGAATCAAGTATAGTCCCATGACATGAACGTAGATTATTGCTTAAGCACAGTAGGAATATGACCTCAAAGAAAGACAAGATTAGGTCCCCGCATGATGACTCAATGGTGAAATACTCATCTTACATATGTTGGAATTCCATATGGGTGTCCCAGCTGCTACTCTTCCCATCCAGCTCTTTGTGGCCTGGGAAAGCAGCAGAGGACAATCCAAAGCCTTAGGACCCTGCACCCACATGGGAGACCCAGAAGCTCCTGCTCTTGGGTTGGGATCAGCTCCAATGGTTGTGGCCACTTGGAGAGTGAACCAGTGGATGGAAGAGCTTTCTCTCTGTATTTCCTTCTCTCTGTGGATTTTTTTCTTTCCCTCTTTACCTCCCCAAAATATAAATAAATAAAGAAAGAAGCAAATAAATCTTAAAAGAAAATAAAGACAAGATTATCTTTCAAGTTTTTCAGTAGAACATTTTGTAAAGACTTATTCATATAGAAAATAAATCAGAATATGGAGTCTAAAAGTAGTGGGAGGGGCAGATATTATGGTGCTGCAGGCTAAGCATCTTCTCAGGACAGCTGAGTGCCTAGGATCCAACCTTACCTGTGCTTCTGACCCAGCTCCCTGCTAACATGCATCCTGGGAGGCAGCAGGCGGTGGCTCAAATACTTGGCATCCTATCATACTCATGAATGATTGAGTTCTGTGTTCCTGACTTCCGCCTGAACCAGCCATAGCTAGTGCAGGCATTAAGGGGGTTAAACAACGGATGAAAATTTCTCTCCATTTCTCTTTCCCTGCCTCTTTCTCTCTGTCTTTAAAAGGAATACAAATTAATAAGCAAATAAATAAAAACTTTGCCAAAATAAAGCAGAAGTACTTAAGATTGATCAGGAAGTTCACATTTCTTTTTTAATCATTTTAAAAGTGGTTCATTTATTTGAAAGGCAGAGTTAGAGAAACAGAGAAAGTGAGACACATACAGAAGAGACCAAATAGCTGGGCTGATCCGAAACTATAAGCAGAAGCTTATTCTGTGTCTTCTGCTCGGGCACAGGGGTTAAAGGACTTGGGCCACCATGACTGTGTTCCAAGGCATGTTATCAGGGAGCTAATTGGAAGTGGAGTGGCTAGGACTCAACCGGATTCCCATATAAAGTAATGCTGCAGATAGAGTTTTGACCTTCCACGCCTTAAAGCTGGTTCCACTATTTCCAAATATTTTTATTATAATTTTTTCTAGATTTTATGATGCTGGTGATATATATAATCACAATGCATTTATAATTTGCTGTCACTCATTTAATATTCTACCATGCCTAATTTGGGATTCACACATTTTAATTCTTTTCTTGAAGAGGGACCTCCTACCTCACTACTAAATTGTCCTCACTTGACCTGCTGTTCCACTCATGCTCCTTAGAGGACAGTGTTCAGCCCCATGGTTTTAAAGCCCATGTATATGCAAATTGTTAACACATTAAAATCCAATTATGACAACAAAAAGATTGGAGCCCTGAATATTTTAAAGATACTTCCCCTTATTCTTGTTAGGTTCATTAATAAATGAAAATGATCCTATTATTTCTATTATTTCTCAAAAGTATGAAAGGTATGAATGCTAGAACTGATTTCTTATCATCCCTCAATGTACATCTACAGAGAGGAAAACAAGTATTTTTGTTTGCTTAATTATTTGTAGACTTTGAAATTTTATTTTTCAATTTGGAAATAAATACCTACGCATATGTGTGCACCACATGCACACATTAAATATGTGTATTAGATTTATACAAAAAGTTTAAATGTATAAAAATCTTAAAATCTTCAATAGTTTTTTGAATTAGGAAGTATGAACTTAGGGTTTGGCATCATGGTTCAACCCACAAATCCTCTACCCTGTGGTACCAGTATTGTATATGGGCAATGGTTCATGCCCCAGCTATTCCACATCCAGTACAGCTCTCTGCTTATATCTTAGCAAAGCAGCAGAGGATGGTCCAAGTTCTTGTGACTCTGGAAACCTGGCGGTCTCCTGGTTCCTGGCTTAGGATCAGTTCAGCTCTAGTCATTGCGGCAATTTGGGGAGTGAACCAGCAGATGTAAGCCCTTCTCACAGGCTCTACTTCTTTCTGTGTACATCTGCTTTTCAAATAAAAAGAAATAAATCTTTTCTATATATGTGTCAATGTGTATATTTAATAGCATATCATAAATTCTTTTTCATCTCAGAGCAAGTAGGTTTAATCCACATGCTCATTCTCTTAAAACTGCATGCTACATAAAACTCTGTCATACATGTATATCCTAATTTCTGACAATGGGAGATTGGATGTTTTTACTGGGTTGAACCACACTTCATGATGTTGAAAAAACACTTGCATCTCCCCCATAATCTTATCGGATTGCCTGACCAGTGACTTCTTGGGCTACTGCAAGTGTGCATCGTAATGTGGAATTTAACACACCATAAAGGAGCAAATGAAGGATTTGAGAGTTGGCTTATTAGCTAAAAGTCTTGAACCCCTACAAAAAGTAGTGTGAAAAAAACTTCTCTTTCTAGTTTTGAATTTGGTTATTACTGGACTTTTACAAGGAGGAAACCCAGAAGCTATCTTTCAGACAATATTTGTCATGTCCCTTAAATGCTAATCAGTATTGCAACCCTTGGAAAATGATTTGACTTCTTTGCTGCTCCCCTATTCATCCACATACTTTTTCATAAATTTTTAAATTGCACAAACATTTAGACCCTGAAGAATACAATTAAATATTCTAGAACTTATGCTGATTGGCTAAATAAACATTTCTTTTATTTTTGTATGTTTAACTATATTAGATGAGTGCAACCTGCCAAACCCTTTGCCGTTTGAATTGGATGATAAGGAAGAAATTCTTGGGGGAAAGGAAGTTTGCAGAAGCAGCTACAGAGACATGGAAGTGGGCTGGGATTGATTGAAAGGAGACAGATTTATTGGCAGGTTGGTGAGAGTCTGGGAACACTTGGAATAGGCTGCTGATATTCTTGAGATAGAAAAAGAGTCCAATTAGTAACACAGACACACTTTGAATTCGTTCCAATGGATTGCTGTATTGATTCTGATCATCAATGGTATTATGTATGCATATTAGTTACTGTGGTTAACGGTGGTATTACTTCCTTTCAGATATTGGTCCTTAAATACACTCTTTTTTTGTAAGGCTTTTTTTTTTTTGTATTATATCTGGCAGAACAAAAATTTTAGGTCAGGACACAAACTCTCCTAGTGATTAGGATTGTCCAGTATTGGATTGAATCCTGTATAGGTACTGAGTTTGCTTTTGATTTGGCCTTTGAAGCACATATGGAAGTGAGGAGGAATTCACGAATAGGCGGCTTGGAGGGACTACATACTATGAATAAGCTATAGTTGGATTCATTCCAGTATAAAATCACTTTGAGAAATATGAAGCAACAGTGAGAGGAAATCAGAGTTCTGACCAGATGATAATTGATACTTTGCAGGGTAGAAATAGGCCTGCTGTAAGTGTACATCATTTCCTATTTGCACACTTACATATTTGTGTCTCCCTGTTTGTCATTTTGTGTCTCTAGTGCTTTTCCATACCTAGGATAAGAGTGAATGGGTTGATGCAAATCAGATCTGTGGCTATTTCAGAGCTAAAAGTGTAGCTCTGTCATTCTGTTTTCATCAGTGTCCACAGAGCTTTCATTGTGTTTTCCGGCAGATGTGTCCATGGTATCTATTGCTCTGTACTTGTATAGTTTCAGTGGAAGCACTTAGGAAGAAGGTGCTTCCTCAATCCTATGAGTCAAGTAGATTCAGGTAAAAGCAAAAAAAAAAAATTTTTTTTTTGCTCTCTTACTTCCTGGAAATTCTTACAACTAAATCTTAAAACCTGGAACCTGCATAAAATGTACCAAAGATGATGTCACTGTAATATTTAGCTGTTTTTAGAACATGGGTTTTGTTTTGACTGGACAATGAGGCAACCAAATATTAGGTTAAAAATTAATTTTGGGCATATCTAAGAGGGAATTTCTGGATGAGAGTAAGAAGTGGCTGAGTAAAGTACATTGTTCTCCCAGTGTGGTGGACCCCATACAACTAGCTGAAGCTCTGGCTATGTCAGAAAGGTGGAAGCTCTTGTGAAAAAGAGGCATTGAGGGTAGTCCTCCTGACTGCTCTGAGCTAGGACATCTGTCATATCCTGACTCCAGGCTTGAAACATTGGCTCTTCCTCCATGTTGAACCTATCAGTTGTTAGACTTGACTTTATACCCCCAGCTCACTGATAGACTGATAGCACATCTGGCACTTCCCAGATCACATAATCACACGAGACAGTTCCTTGTAAGTTGTTTTGTGCATATATACACATCTTGCTGGTTTTGTTTGGAAAGCCCTAACACAGAGCACCTAAGACACCTGTTGGAATGGGACAGGTTCCTAGAGACCCACTGAGAGATGGGATCTTATGGAAGACACTAGGGAAATCTGAACAAAGGAAGGTAGATCCTGAAATGCTTCCCAATCCCCTCCAACTTGGCGGTGCTTCAAGGAGGGAGGTTATCCAAACCAGGATTATAATTGTTTGGACTTGTCTGAATTGTGTATGTGATAACTTTAAAACATGTATGAGGAGACGGCCTTTAAATTTTATATGCTTGGAAACAGTCCCCAAAGAAATCAGAGTCAAAGCCCTTCAAATTTAACTTCAGATTCTCTTACTTATTTTTGGACAAGAGTTAAGTCAGTAGAGTGTAGTGGAAAATTCTCTGGACTTCACTGTAGAGTATCTGAGTTTCCTCCGTTTGTGTCAGCTCAGTCCTCTCTGATGAGGTGTGGAATAAAGTGTGCAAATCAGAGTGCTGCTGTGATGACCCGGCAAGCTCGGGAAACAAAAGCCCTTTTTGTACTGGGTTTGGAGACTTATTTACATATGAGGACTTGTCAGGAAAACTCAGCAACTGACATTATGGAGTTTTAGGAATCTTAGCATAGAGACATTTGAAGTACTCATTCTGCCTCATCGCAAATCAAAATTTAATATGCAGCATCTATTCCCAAGACACAAATAAAGTCAGTGATTCACTCTGGTCTCCTTGATCTCTTTAGCCTCAAGGGTCTTCTATGTCATGGTCATGGTGGCAACTCCTGGCTCACAGAGGACTGACAGAAACTAGTGGACCAAAGGTGGTGAGTATTGATTAAAAATGGCTAACAGTGCAATGCTAATTGCACATTCTTTGATCCAGAAATTTCTTAAGCATCTATCGTTCAGAAGTATTCTACACAAATCCTCAAATATACATGCATGTACCCATATGTATGTAAATATCTATTGAAGCACTTTATAAAATCAAAATAGAGGATTCCCTAAATATTCACCAACAGTGTCAATTTAAATAAATTACAATATAAAGTCAGAAGACAGTGAAGCTTTAAGAAAATTGAGGTAAATCTGTGTATAGCAAACATGCAAGCATATTACCTATACAAATTATATATGTTAGGGATCTTCAATATGTTCAAAAAAATTATCTTTTAATTCCATTATTTCATAAACTTAAAATCATAGTGGAAGACAAAATTAAAATTGAAGTTTATTTTAATTCAAAAGATTTTGAAATTCATGCTTAATTTTTCATCATAAATGTTTTTCCATGAACTTTTTAATGAAAAAATCTATGCATGATTCTGAAAACTTTTTGCACCAAAACCCCAATGTTTTTCTTTAAAGATTTAGTTATTTTTATTGCATAGTCAGATATACAGAGAGGACAGAGACAGAGAGGAAGACCTTCCATCCGATGATTCACTGGCCAAGTAACTGCAACAACCGGTGGTGCGCCGATCCGAAGCCAAGAGCCAGGAACTTCCTCCAGGTCTGCTAGGATCCCAACGCTTTGGGTTGTCCTTGACTGCTTTCCCAAACCACAAGCAGGGAGCTGGATAGGAAATGGAGCTGCCGGGATTAGAACTAGCACCTATACAGGATCCTGGTGTGTTCAAGGCGAGGACTTTAGCTGCTAGGCCACCACGGAGAGCCCCCAAACCCCTACTTCTTAATTCCATTCTTCCACAAAGTTTCTTGAAATCCCTTTATATAAGTGAGAAATAATAGCATTGTATTTTCCTCAATTGGACATTCCATAATGTATACATGTGCTAAATCATTACATTACATAAATATACATCCTTGTGATAATTGTGTTTTAAAATGTTGAAAATATTTTAAGTAACTCTGTCAAAAGACAATGTGCATTTTCCATAAATTTTGAAGCTTCTCTGTGTGCATATATATCAGGAGAAAGTCACAACTTCCATCGGAAATACAAATCTCTTTACTGTGTACGTAGCTTGTGCAAAGACATAGACAAATGCAAAAGAATTGTTTCCTATCAAGGAGAATACATTGAACTTTTGATGATGATTCCTCTTGGCGATGGATGGTAGAACTGGAATAGAAATGTGGAGGGAATCCTTTACCACCACATTCTTCATTATTACTACATAGTATTTAGGCCTGCATAATAAAAAAACATGTGCACATGTACACATACATTTATATGTATAAATGTTGGCATTCTTCAAAATGACCTAGCATACACTGTGAATGTATTACATGTAAATATTAAAAGTAAAAATTATATATTATTCCCTTTCCATATCATGTTGGCAAGATTTTATTTTAACCATCTTATTTGTGTTTCAGGTCATCTTAAAAATAAAAAAAAGAATGTAGTCAAAATACTTCTTAATTGAGTCTACTCACTTATTTTCTTCTGTTTCCTATTTTCCTTTACAGCCACCCTAGTGGCGCTTTTGTAACTCCTGGGAACTTGAGTCACCTGGAGAGCACCTAGCATCAGGTATTTTAATCTGGTAGAGCTGGGTGGAGTCTGCAAGCTTACATTTTTAACATGATTCCAAGTAGTGAGATGCTGCTGGTCTAAGAACTTCACTCTAAGCAAATCTGCTCCAAAGCACCCAGAAATGTAATTTCTAGCTTCATTCAACTACAGATTATTAAGCACCTGTAGTTTGCTGTTGTATGTTAGATTCTGAGAATTCGAAGTTGATAAAAACTGTCTGTCATCAAGTAGTGCACAGTTTGGGGTTAAGAGAGGCAGATAATGAGACCTCAGAGCACAGACCAGAGGTAGTCTGTCAGAAATAGAGCAGAGTGCAGGAGAGAGGATGGCTCACACTGATGGCTGCAGGGCATGTGGTGATGCATTGGCTGGCACGAGAGAACGTCACAAAGTAAGTGTAACTTCAATAAATTTCGGGGTTCCTGGGTTTTCACCTGTGTAATGATGGGCGTGGACAAGTCCCCTTGCTCTAACATCCTGTATTTCTGTGTTTTCCTTGGCTGAGTTGTCTCCCATCCTGAGCTAGTGCAATTCAACTAAACGGGCGAGGCCAGTCATGTTGTGTGGAGTTCCATCTATTTGCCTAAGCAGGAAGCCTTCTTCTCCAAGGCAACAATGCTCCCATAGTCACTTTCTGTCTTGAGCCTCCATGCAGTCCAATGCTCTGGCTGTACTGAACAGTTGAATGTTCTCAGAATATTCATACCTTTTTTTTTTATCTTGGATTTGCATACTATCCCCTTCATCACCTCTTGCTAACTCTACAAATCTTTGATAACTCAGATTGGTATTGATTTGACCTTGGCATTCTTTCCAATAGTTTGCCTCCGATTGGCTAGGAGCCTCTTTATTATGTCCTGAGTGCCGTTTTCTGCACCTACTAGTGTATCTGTGCTCAGATGCTTGTCTTCCAGAGAAATAGCTAGTATTGTGAACATCATGGACGCAATCAAACTCATCTTTGTACTGGGATCTGAATAAGTGTCCCCCAGTAAGTGTTTATGCAATAAATGAGATCCTGAGCCTTCTTGAAACTTGCCTCGATCCAGGAAATTGCACTTTTCCTTTGCTCCAGACTTGTCTTAAGATCTTCCCTCTTTTAGAGAATTTAATAAATAACAATTTGGCCAAGTATTAATGTCTACTTAGCTATTCTCATCTTCATGAAAGTTATAGAAATAAATGTTTCTTTTTTTATAAATTGTTTTTGTTAGAAAACCAGATATACAGAGAGAAGGGGAGACAGAAAGATCCATCCTTTGATTCTCTTTCCAAGTGGCCATAACAGCCAGAGCTGAGCTAATCCGAAGTCAAGAACCAGGAGTTTCCTCCAGGTCTCCCACGCAGGTGCAGGATCCCAAGGCCCTGGGCTGTCTTCAACTGCTTTCCCAGGCCACAAGCAAGAAGCTAGATGGGAAGTGTGGCCAACAGAACATGGACTAGTTCCCTTATGAGATCCTGGTGTGTGCAAGTCAAAGACTTGCAAGCCGCTAGACCACAGCACTGCACTCAAATTTATCTTTTTAAAACATGTTAAAGTTGGATAGATAGAAACAAAACAACAGAGAATCAGACAGTTACCATCCATTGATTGATTTCCCAAATTCTTATAATTGGCAAGGATAATCACAGTTAAAACCACAGTGCCGGGACTCAGTTGGGGGTTCCCACATGAAATTTGAACCATCATCTGGTGCATACCAGAGTGTGCATTAGCACAAGGCTGATTCTGAAGAACTGCAGGGACTTGAACCAGGCATTCTGGAATGGGATGCGGGTGTCCCAGTGATGACTTTGCCTAAGATATTTCATTTGAGATCTGTGAATATCCATATGAGTGAAAAAATTTGATTTTGCTCTTGAAATCATAAATAAAAGTTCAGAAATGTTATATATTATATCCGTTCACATAGACAAAATTAAAACTAGTTCTCACTTATTAAGTTTGTATTCTCTCCTTTATTTCACTTATTTTGAAAGCACCTTCCTTTAGACACTGCTAACCAAGACGATAGTTTTAACAATAACTTTCATCACTGAATTTTTTGGGAAGTTAATTTGTTGTCAGACTTTTCTATGCCTTTCACAACATTCTATATAGTAGAATTTTTATTCCACTTAAGTTGTTGGGATGGGTTACTAATAAATGCTTTTCCACTGAACAAATCCTTTTGTGACATTTTCATAGAGTTTATTTTCCTTCATTTCTGTCTTCACCCCATTCAGAAACTGACTCTCTGTGTCAACACTCTAAGGAAGAGACTTTGTTTGCCTTAGATAGTCTCTTTCTATTCATTCTCACCTTCAAACTGTGTGTTTAAGCTGCTTACTGACTTATTATACATAAATAATTTAAAAATAAATGATTGAATATGGGATTAAATAAAGATATTTCTTAAAAAAAATACCTCTCAATTTCTGAAACTCACTTGCTTAGACAGCATGATCCAAAGTAGATTTCTTAATTTCATGAAGCAATATTGGGAAAAAGGACAAGGACATTGAATCTTCTGCTCCTTTCACCTTCTCTTCTACAATGTATTTTCCTGACGATTCAAATGCAAGAAATGATTTTACGTATTTATTCATTTATTTGTCTGTCCATCTATCTACCTATTTAGTAGAGAAAGAGGCAGATGTACAGAACTTTTCCTCCACTGTTTTACATCCCAAATATCTGCAATACCCAATGCAGGCCCTGCTAAAGCCAGGATCCTGGAACTCAATCCAATTGTCCAAGCAGCGACCAAATACATAAGCTATCACCTGCTGCTTCGAGTATGCATTCACTGGAATTTGGAATTGGAAGTGGAGCCACAACTTGTACCTGTGCACTTTGATATGCAATACAGAAATCCCAAGCAAAATTTTAACTGTTATAGCAAATGCCTGGCCCAGAATAGTTGTGAGATGGGTGAGGGTATTGCTTGCAATGCCAGCATCCCATCTGGCCACTGCGTGAAGTCTTGCCTGTTCCATTTCCAAGCCATCTCCTTGATAATGCACGTAGGAAATCTGCATAAACACTTGGGAGCCGCAGATGAATCTCTAGGTTTTAGGCTTTTGCTTGGATCAGCTCTGTCTGCTGTGGTCATTTTGGAAGTGATCAGATGTAGAAATCTCTTTCTCCCTCTCTTTCTCTTCCAGAACTCTGCGTTTCTCCTAGTATGCTAAGCTCCAGATAGGATTCCTTGGAGGTCCCTTGCTTGGCCATATAGTCCAGAACTAGAAGGGCGCTGATGTTCCCATTGATTTCTACATCACCTAAATGTTATCCCTTGCATTCCAAATTATGTTTATCTGTATGTGTTTTTGTTTTTATGGCATGTTTTTGACAGGTGGTGGTAGCACATTCTCTAATCTTTCAGGTCCTGAAAAGCCCAGTTCCAAGTTTCTGTCTCCACCTGTGCTCAACTCTGGATTTTATCTATCCAATGTATGCTGCCCCATACCACAGACCCTTGAGAATTATCCTAGAAGTAAATAGAAAGTTGGAAAACTCAAATACCTTACAGCATCACGTGTATAATATCTGAGGCAGTGCCAGTCCTGGTGGTGACTGAGGAGGTTATGGAGCACTTACTATCCCAAAACACAGCAGAAACATCATGAAGCTTAATGTAACATGTACTCATTTAAAATAATTTGTTGAATCAAGTTTTTTTTTTTATAAAATATGGGCCAAGCACCAAGCACCCACAGGCTAGATTTGGTTCATAATCCTCTAGTTTGTATCCTAGGTTTATAGATTTTTTTCCTTCACAGGTTCTATAAAGTTAGTGGAATATTATTGCCAATCAAGTAAATATAAAAGAGGATTTTGTTCAGGGAATTCCCTCATCCCTCTTAAAAGGACTATTCTGTGATCATTTTTGCATTCTCTCTTCCTTCTCACTTTATTCTTGCTTTCCTAAAATAGTACCTTGGAGGATTCTGTTTAATGTCTGTTAGTGATATATGGGAGGAGATGCTACAAAAAGTCCTAGGGAAATGTGCACTAGGATAAAATCAATGCATGGTTTTCAATTTACAATTCACCAAAATAAATGCAACTTTTAAATGCCATTTTTGTGCAAACTTCTTCAAATACCTTTGCATATATATTTATATTATACACTGTATATGACATGGATATTGAATATGTAATGTGCACAATATCATATTAAATTTACATATATCATAAAAGAGCTATTGTACATATTGATATTATTTATTTTCAAAGCAGAGATACAGAGAACCAGAGAGAGAGACTCTTACAGACATGCAGAGATCTTCCCTTGTTTACTTCCCAAATACCCGAAGCCAGGTTTGGCAGGAGATAAGAGTTCAATACAGATCTCCCATGTGGCTGGCAGTGAGCTATTACCTGAACCATCACTTACTGTACCCCCGTATGTGAAATCACTGGAGGTGGAGTCAGACTTGAACCAGGCACTCTGTTATATGATGCGGGCATTCTAAACTAGGAACTAAACACAATGCACTGAGCATCCAGTCCAGAACTATCATTTATCATAGCTAATGACATTCTTACTACTATTTGCATACAAACTCCTATCATTTTATTCAGAAATCAGGCATTTGGCAATACGAGCATTTGGAATACAATTGTGAAATTGAAAAAAAATAAGTGTAAAAAAAGCTGTCATCTGGCTTCTGTGCATTCCTCGTGAAGAAAGTTGATGATCCTGTTCTGGACAGTCAGGTTTAACCTCGCCAGAACATTGGAAGCAACATGGTGCAGAGAGGTGGCAGTGAGAATGACTCCCAGCTGGCTGCACATCACACTTGCTAAGGGGAGGTGGGCATGCATTCAAGCAGAGGTTTCAAACTGTCAGCTTTTAGGCTGCATTACAGTGCTTCTAAATGATTTGAATTTAATGCCTTTCCAGTTTCATCGTCTTCACCACTCTAATGCCAGGACCAGGCTTTCCTTATTTAAATTACATGCCTGGTCTTTGAAGGCATTTGAATTTGCAACCCTTATGGTAAAGAGCATAATGCGAATCAGTGAAAAGGCCACGTGCCATCAGAAAAGATAGAAGAGGGGGAAGGAAATGAGCTTGGAAAACGGACCCTCTGATGTGCTGAATGCAAGAATTACTGATGTTTCTCGGTGGATAATGGGGATTTTTTTTCTTGATAAATCCATAATAAGTTGAAAAATATTGTAAGTCAAATACGGAATGTGTTTAATATACCTAACCTACTGAATATCATAGCTTAGCAACACTGCACTTGGAAGAGTATCTTAGCAACACAGTTCACTGTAGAGTATCTTAGCAACAGAACACACTGTAGTGTATCAATTGTTTGCCCTTGTGTTCATGTGACTGACCAGGACCTGTGCTCCCTGCTGCTGCTGTCCAGCATTTTGAGAGAATCCTGCTACATAATGCTAGACTAGAAGTTAACCAGTGTTCACAATTATAGGAAATGGATGCCACTTTCATACCATTATGAATTTAAAAAATCCTATGTCAAAACAATCTAAATTGGTGACTGTATTTTGTAGAAGGATTAAATATCAACTTTTACATTGTCAAAGATCTCTGGGACATGTTTTGGTACACTAGTTTTCAGCCATCTTGGATATCATCATGTCTCATGATGTCTTGCTTTCTTTCTAGTGAAAGGAATTTCGCCTTCCCTTTCTGAACTCTTGAGGTTTCTTCAGATTATTTCTAGTCACTTCAAGCTTGGATCAGGAAGATCTTCAAATTGACCTGGTCATGCTACCGTTTAGAACACAAACACGGCATGGAGATAGAGACAGAGAGAGAGACAGAGAGAGAAAGAGAGAGAGTCCCAAACGCAAAGCTACTTTGAATAATGACAAAAATAGCTGGAAGAGGGGGGTGCTCCTTTGTCCTGTGTTTCACACTGAAGTTCCAACTTCCCTCTAAAGCAAACTCGGGAAGACAACGAATGATGTTTGATGTAGTTTGTCTCTGCTGCTCTTGTGGTAGACCTGGATTGAGTGCCTGCTCCCCAGTCTTGGTCAGACTCCTACCAATGTAAGCGTTGAAGGGATGGACCAATGGCTGGGAGTCCATTCTCTATTTGTCTGTGTGTGTGTGCCTATCCCTTTCTAGGGACTCATGACTTTGACTTAAACAGGGATGCTATTTTTCTCCAGAATTATTAAGTTTTTACTGTCTAGGAGATTATCATGCAACATGCTGACATTTTATGTTCTTACCTACGTTCCTAACAAAGTGAAACAAAACCCTCCCTATTCCTATATTCACTCTCAGCCATTACTCATTTCCTCTATTCTGATCTCCAGCAAAATACTTCAAGCAGTATTCTGTATCCGGTATTTTCATATTTTCACTCTTTCTATCATTTGTCCCAATTGGGATTTTGCACTCTGAAATGGTTTTTATTTGTCAGCATGACCCCTGTGTTGAAAAAGCAAAGAGGCAATTCTCAGTCCTCATTTCCTTTTCCTTAGCCTTTGACCCAGCTAATCATCCTGCTCTTCTTGAATGATAATTTTATTCGTATGAACACAGATCTGGATATTTTACTATTCCCTTCACAGCAGATACATTAGCTCTTATTTGCATCAGTTCCCTTTGCCCCTCCCTGGAGTCTCATGCAGGTGTGGCAATTGTGGACTGCCATGGCGGTCTGCATCTTGTAAAGTGACTCCATGGGAACATCCCTAATGTTTACTCTGAAGGAAGAGAAGATCCTTATTATCCTGGTCAAGAAACACTTGTGTCTTTTGTCCCAGAGGGAGCCTTTATCTTTGCATTTTAAGGCTGTTTTCTACATAAATTTCATTGAGAAGGTAGCTTCAAACAAAATTCTCTCATCTGGAAATACCATGGAGAATTTTTTTCTCCAACCAATACTTGCTTCATATAGATTGCTAACCAGATGTGGCTTAATGGGAGAGCCCTTCTTTGACAATTTTACTTCTCTCTTTTCCCTTTCTATTTTTCTTTCTAACTCCTAGCTCTCCATTGATGGCCACAGATTGCATGAATGCATGAATCAGCTAATTTGATGCTGTGTTGACTGTCCACCTTATTGCAGTGCAAGCTTTTGAGTGACCTGAACTTGGACTAGTACCTGATTTAGCAGGTGATCACTAAATAAATCTTAAGTGGATGTATGAATAAGCCTGTTCAGTAATTCGATTCACACCCTCTGTGTGTGAATCACTCAAACTTTCTATCCTGAGAAAACCATACAAAAAAAAATTGTGTTTCTTCAACATAAAAAGGGCAGTCTAAACATAAAGGGAGCATTAATGGATATAACTTGCATAAAGAGAACGATGTGGTAATCTACTGCTCTGTGCATTTGAGTTTTTTCTGGACCTGGGGTGACAATAAAGAAACTTGTATAACACATCTTACAATAATTTGCAATGCAAGTGATTGAATAGCTTAGAAATCTTTACATCTCTAAGAAAAAGACTTCAGTGATCTGGAAAATGTGTTGCATGAAAGATAACTTTGCATGATTATCCTGATTAATTAAGGAGTTACGCTCATCAAATAACATGGTTCAACCATTGACAGAATATGCTAAATATAAACAGGATGCCTGCATTGACCTGGAGCTGGATTTTATTTTTAAAAAAATCTCCCCCACCCACAATTTATTCACATATTTTCCGCCAAGTGTTGTCATCCCTATAGAGCAGCCATATATCCTTCCCACAGGCTCCCTAATAAGCATTGTTTTATTGTGTAAAATCTGTATTCTTCCACCTCATTTGACACCTAGGTTCTAAACCCATGGAGGTGCTTGGCCATGAGACCTCTGTTGGCTTATATGGTTTCTCACCTGCAGTCAATAATCATTTTAGTACCCTAAGTAGATTTAAATTGTCTTGTCAGGTTTCAGGGCTACTAAGATTAAAAAAAGAAAAAAAAAAAGAAGTCCCAGTAGAATTAGAGCTAGGTGTGAGATGATGAGCTTACATCCACTGTATTCTAGTTCTTCAATGGTTTATACCTTACAAGTAGAAAGATGGCATTCCAGCAGCAGCAAGCTAGGGAGCAGAGCCTTGCGGCCTATGCCTGCATTGCTGATTGAATCATCTCTGTGCCGGGGACAGTCGGCAGGCCGCTTTCAGGCCACCATATGTGTGTAAGACTTGGCTGTGTACTTCTCCTGGACTTTCCTCTGGGTGCTAATTGCTTTAGTGAGGGAAACTGTGCAAAGCAATTAAACAACCCCCTTCTCTCATAGTCCCAGCTCCCAGGAACCAGGGGCTGGGAGAGGACTCCTGCTCTCTCAGTGGGTGCAAATTGCTCAGAATGAATAAATACATTTGTTCACTTTTCAAACTGTGACCAGCCACCTGGTCTCTTGTGTTGCTCCCAGAGCAGAGAAGGCAGATGATGGGCTCCTCGTTGCTGAACTCTAGCCCATAAAAAATGCTTCACCGCACTCCGAGCTATTTTTGCAAGGACATCTGTTGCCAAAAAAGAATTTTAATTAAGCAAAAACACATCTCTGTTTTGTCCATGGCAAGGAGGCTTGTGAATGCTTTCTTGTCTCAGATGCATGCTAAATCTGGAGAAATGGAAGCCTGAAGGTATTTTGTGAGGGGCATTTTGCTGCTCAATTTGAGGGACACAACAGATTTTCTACGGGAAGGAAATTATTGGAAGTGCATATTTGTGCTTTCAAAATAAGACCCAGACTGCATTAATAATTAATTGTACGTAATCTAATCTGACATGTTACCCCATGGTTTGATAAAGTTGAAAGCTATTTTCACAAGGCAACTTGCCAGTTCTTTTGCGCCCGTCCAATCTTCTTCCCAGGTGATATTCATCATTTTAACATCAAGCTTCCAGAACACCACATTAACACGTAAATTAGAGGACCTGGCACTGTGCTGGCTGTTGTAACTGCTATAGATAAAATTGTCCAATCAGAAAAGAAAAAAAAAGTATAAACAGAATTAAAAAGCAGGTTGTATCTATTAATACTGCATGCATTGCTTGAAAACCGTGGTGGAAAGGTGCCTTTTTTTCTAATGTTCATAAATGCAAGTATAGTGTGCACCTTTCCCAATGTTCAAACACCTGCAGCACAGGGCAGAAAAATTCTTTGAATGTGAGACTCATGATGTAACCACAGATCTTCACATGCTCGCAGTGCCTTCAGCGCATCCTCTTTCCCTGCACAAGCTACTGGATAAGCTCATTTCAAGAGGGCTGTTTTCCAGTGCCAGGCCACTGGGAAGTGCAGAATCAGGCTATAAGATAAACTAATGTTTTTCTGGCCACATCTGTAGTGATTGGGGTCACAGAAGACTGTCTTAGCTGAGGAAGTGTGGAGCTTGTCCCTCCTCCCAGTGGGGTCTCTGTTGATAGGAATCTAACCTTAACAATAAGAACTGGAACACAGACTCTCATTCTACATAAAATAAGGGATGTTTCTGTCTGGAAGCATTCTGCCAACTCAATGTTCACTTTCGAAACTTTTCACTCAAATTCTCAAAATGTGAGTAAATTTGGTGGGTTTCCCATGCAGATGTGGCATCCCCAAGTCTTGGACCATCCTTCAATGCTTTTCTAGGCCACAAGCAGGGAGCTGGAAGGGAAGTGGAGTAGGTGAAACACAAACTGGCATGTTTATGGAATCCCATATCTTGCAAATTGAGGATTTAGCCACTGGCTCATTGTGCTAGCCCCTCAACACACAGTTCTATAATGATCCTTCTGATGGCTGTTACTATTTTCTGAATGAGTGATTGTTACTTACATGAATTTAATGGAAAATTTTGACTTTAATGTTTTTTGTTTTAGGCTTGCTATTTTCTGATTTTATTAGTTTAGGTTTTAAATGAGAGGAATACAATGAAAAGCAAGTTAAGAAGAAAAGAGAAATATATTAACTGACCGAACTTCCGTTTCCCAGGTTGAAGGTTTCAGAAGCATTGAGACCCAAGGTCTCAGTCAATGTAATTGACACTTGGTTTATTTAATTACTATTTTCCTGCAATTTTTTTTTTATTAAGGAGGACAATCCACTTGATGGTGTTGAACACCTTCTTCTTCAGCTTACTGTTGTCACACTTTTCCAAACATTCTTGCAAAAGATTAAAGTCTGGGTAGTATAGTCACAGTTCAGACTGACTACCTTTGATTATCTATTTGATTTCTTTCAAGTAATTCATATTCTGTGCCTTGATTTTCTTATCTATACATTTAAGATACTAATTACTACCTACTGCATGGGTTGGTTTAAGGATTAAATAAGCCATATATATAGGCCAAGCACGTGTCTGAGTTGAGGAATTATTACTACAATTATAGTTTTTATGCTGTTCATGAAAGGTATTGTGGCTAAGAAGAGAAAACATTGATTGGTTATAGATTTGAGACCATGCGTCTTCTGCAGAAACTGATATGGTATTGTCTTGTACTCAAACCATAAAGTTGAAGAATAAAAATGAAGTAACAAACTAAGAAGAAACCTGAGGCTCTCTTAGCAGATAAGGTAACTGATATCAGAGACTTTGGCTTAAATGTGACTGTGTGAGTGTCTTGCTCTTGGCATACAATATAAGCCTACTATTGTAGTGAACCCTAAAAGAGTATGCACAGCACGTTCAATCTTTTTCATGGCTGACGTCATATTTTTGAGGACATGGGCCTTGAGGCACAACCTACAACGGTCATGAGTTCAGTAAGAGACAGAGGCATAAGAGTGTTACATAAATTAACAATGGTGAGGTCAACATTTATGAAGAAATCAGAGTAGTCCCTAATCATAAAAGTTTTATTGAAGGAAATAATTTGCTAATGGAAATTCAGAACCACAGAACAGAGCAATATTGATTTATAACCCTCCCCCCAAATTATGTTTCCAAACCCTGAAACTTGTTGCACTAAATCTAAATTAAAGGGATAGTTTGACCACTTTGCCAATTACCAAAAGATTTTAAAATTTTATTTTATTTAATTAATAAACTAATTTTACATAGTTGATTAGGGCGGGAAGGATAGAAGGTTAGGGGAAAATGGGTGAGATCATTGTTTCCAATTTTTCTTCCACCTGTATCTGGGGAAATGAGAAAACAAGTGGAGAAGCCAAACCCATCCTCCCAACCAACCCAGTACCTTGGGATGAAGAATGGCCACCTGATATCAACCCAGGGTCCCTGAGTGGAGTATGCTATGAGGGTTCTTTTAAAGTGGTTTTGATAGTTTTTAAATACTGTCAATCTCATTGATCCAAGGATAAGGAAATCCTTAGAAGGTACATTGGCTGACATAGTCCACCTTAGAGTCTCCATTCACCCAGATATTTGCTATCAATGCTTGGCTGGGACAGTTGTTCAGTTTGCTCTGCCCTCCTTCCTCTGCTATAGTACCAGATGTCCTCTGCAAGGCCTAATGGGCTGCCATTTCTTCCATATGCATCTGAGCATGCCATTAACTGCTCCATCTTTTCCATTAAGGAAGCCCTGTTCTTATACATGCACTCCACAGTCAAGATTGGTAAATACCTAGACTTGAGTGCTCAGATTCCCTCACACCACCACCTATACCATCTCTCAGTCACCCTGTAAGCCCACATCCCTAAGCCCCCACAGGCTCATGCTAGGCTCCCTTCTGAGGCAAAAAAGGCCCAGCTCTCATTATGCAGACAGTGCAAAGGACCCAGGCCATACATCCGGATCTTGCTGGACCCTTTCGCCCAGGACTCCCAGGAGTCCCAGACTTCTACTGTGCTCCTACCAGAACATTTTGCCTGATTAAGTACTGTGAGCACTTTCTTCAGCCAAGTCATGGACTTCAGTCTTACTGTTCTGAAGATTAATCATAGAACTATACTGATTATTTGCAGAACTTCAAAATCTTTTGAAATAATGGCATGGAAGATGGGAAGCTTTTGTTTCATTTTTTAGCATTGATTATCACTCCTTTATTTTGCTTAATATGTTTTCATGTATTACAGGCAACCTGTTCTTTTATTCCTTGAATACATTATAGTAGATAAAAGGCAGTTAATTTTTAACTAATTGACCATGCTTATTCCTATATTTTTGAAGATAGATTGTACAGCCAATTAGCATAGTAACTTCAATCAAGATTATCTTTAGGAAATCATGTGCTTACAGCAGTTGTCTATTTATTTGTAAAGGTAACTCAGCACTCAAAAGGTGAGTCCAGGCATGCTCTAGCTCAGAAGTATTCTTTACAAACAACACTATGTTCTCACTATGTTCTCTTCAGTTCTCTTCAGCTCTTGCCTTTTGCAATAGACAATATTTAGACCCAAATGTGATCCTCTATGAGAGCTGGTAAATCATGGTATAGTTACCAAATCTCCAATTACATTTTATTTTGTGTCATTTTTCAGTTTAAAATAATGTAATTTCCCCCCTCCCTACAGTAATAAACTTAGGATAAATGTATCAAAATAACTATGTCATAAGTGGTTCTTAAATTGGCAAATAAAATCTGTAGTGAAATTTTTTGCCCTGGGTCTATCCAAATTTTCAGTCTAAACAAATAGCATTGTCCTGTTTATGTGAACTTTCTCCCAATCAGATTCCAAGGTGTCTGGCTCCAGTCGAAGGGCTGCTTCTCTGCACCTGTGCACAGAAATTGTGGGACAGCTATTGCTCAGAAGCAAACAGTAGAACAATCACTTTGATACTACAAAACCTGGGGCAGATTGTGCAAACTAAAATGGGTAGAACTTTATTTAACTACACCACATGTATCAACACTTAGACTGGGATGCTTTGGTTTGTGTTGAGAAAATGCTAGAATCAAAACTAGTGACATACAAAACGTGATTTAGACGCACATAGGATTAAACTGCAGGTGGGATAACAAGCCAAAGTACTAAAAACTATGATTTCATCAGAATTCAACAGAGGGACTCAGGTTTTCAGAATGGAAAAGGTGTTTAAAAATATGGCCTCTATAAAAGCAAAATGCATATGGCAAAATTATTGCAAATAATGTTTTTTTTTCCCAGAATTCTGGAAATTAACCAAAGGCTTAAAGTAATATGCGAATTCCACAGAAAAGTTAGCAAACTCCTGACAACATAGACAACTTTGTGGAGACTCATTTACTTATTAAATTGTGGCCAAAAATACCATAACAAACATCATATTTTGAAGTGTAGAGTACAATTCAATGTATTCATATTAATGAGATATGAACTTGGCAATGTATTCACATTCATGAGACATGAATCTTCAGAAGAGCTCCATATGAAAAAACAGAATCATGGGTGGCACTGTGCCATAACAAACTAATCCTCTGGCTGTGGCACTGGCATCCCGTACGGGTGCAGGATTGTGTCCTGGCTGCTCCACTTCTAATCCAGCTCCCTGCTTATGGCCTGAGAAAGCAGTGGAGGATGACTCAAGACTTAGGCCCTTGCACCCACATTGGAAACCTGGAAGAAGCTTCGGGTTCCCAGCTACTGCCCAGCTCTGGCAGTAGTGGCTAATTAGGACAGTGAATGAGTATATTCTTCAGTTCTTGAGAAGCTAGGTTTTTGAGGTATAACATTAGGTTGTTTTCAGTTTTTTTTAAATGTAAGTTTTTGTTGCTACAAGCCTCCCTCAGTTAGTGTTTCCATTTTGTCCCATCATTTTGGTATTTTTGATTTCCTTTGTTTCCAGATAGTCTCCACTGCCTTGTGCTGTGTTCTGCAATTTGTAAACTCTCTACATTGATTTCTTCGGTGATGTTCATTTTCATTCTCTTGCAGTCGTAAAGAATACTACATATGATTTCAGTTGTAGGTTTGTTGACTTGTGCCTAAAATGTACTTTTTTGCTAGAGAAAAAAAAATCTTGAATGTGCATAAGAGAAATTCATTCTACTATTATCCTGTGGAATGTAAGGGAAATACATGTTGATTGAGTCAGCTTAGAATGCTGTTTAAACCCTGCAGGTCCTTACTGAACTTTTGGCTGATGACTGTATCTATTATGGAAAACTATTGGAGCCATTTCCTCCTATTATTGTGTTGTTACGAATTCCTTGCTTCAATTCTGTCAGTGTTTGCTTCATACATTTGGGAGCTTTAATAATAGTTGCATATAATTTATAATTGTTACATCTTCCTATTGAAGTGATCCCTTTGCTGTTACATAATGATGTGCTTTGTCTCTTTTTACAGTTTTTTTTTAATTTATGGTCCATTTTGTCAGATAAAATTATAGTGACTCCTCATTTGAATAATGTTTGCATGGACTATATATCTATATATCTCTATACTTTCATTGAAAGGCTTCTTCCATCTACATTTAAAGAAATTGAGGAGTTAATAGAATTTACTAATGTAATTTTTACATTGCATTCTTATATGTTGTAGGTATTTTCACTTTTAATTTTTTTTGGTAACTTTTTCATCTCCATGTGGGAATCTTCTGTAGGCATTTCTTTGTGGTTGCCATGGGGATTACATGAAACAAACCTAGAGGAGTACATTTTAAGCTGATAACAATTTACCTTTAATTGCATACAAAAACCACATTTTGTATTTTGGTTTGTTTTCTCACTTTGTGATATTGCTCCACATGTGACATCCTTTTAGGCTATGCATCCATTCAGATAAATTCATAATTATGTTTATGGTTTTGTATTTTAAATGTTTTAGATTTTGCAAAGTTGCATTAATTGAAAACGCTGGAAGGAAGCAGTAAACTTGCAGGACAGGTAGGAGCTGACACCTGCTGTATTTATTTTAGGTTCAATACCAGAATTATAAGTCCCTACGTAACAGTATTTCAAAACTGCATGATTCTATATTTGTCTGTTTTATACTTGCACCAGAGAATTTTGTAGTTTCTTATGTTTTCATGATGCTGTCTAGCATCTTTTCATTTCATCTTGAATAAATCCATTTAACATTTTCTTGTAAAGCAGACAGAACAGCGATGACTTCCCTCACGCTCTGTTTATCTAAGAGAACTGAAGGACAGTTTTGCCTCTTACAATACTTGGTTCCAGATTTTTTCCCCCAGCATTTTGACTGGCTTTCCAAATTTTCACCTGGTCTGCAAGGTTTCTGCTGAGAAATCTACTGATAATCTTACAGAGGGTCCTTGGAAGGGAGTACATGTTCTTCTGTTGTTACTTTTAAGATTCTATTTTTCTGTGACTTCTGACAGTGTTATTGCAATAAGCCTCAGCTCAGACAGGCCCTCTTCCTTCTGCTTCTGAAATTGTCATAATGGATTAGTTTGCTTGACTGTGTACTGTAATTCTCTTAGGCTCCCTTCACATTTCTTTATTGTTTTCTCTCCTTTCTCCTCTGTAATATGCCAAATGATCTGTCCTTTAGATGTTTTTTTCTGAAAATCTGTTTTGGTTCCTGTGTTCATTAGTTTTCTCTTATTACTACTAAGTAGGTAAGACAAATTAGTGAAACAAAAAAGGATATTTTTCTCATAATTTAGGATGATCTCACCTACTGGACATCTAATAGGATTGGTGAGTGCCATAATGTGTGCATTCTGAACCAGGAAGTGGTGATAGAAAGAGAAGAAAATACCCATATGTCCTCTTTGTTCTTAGCAAGGAGGCCCTAGCTCAGGAACCTTGTCCAATGTAATCATCTCTTGAAACCCCCATTTGGTGGAATCTCTACTCTTATGCCATTAAATGTTAACCTCAATTCGATAAAAGTTAACCTAGACTTTTGGCCCCAAGCTCCTAACACTTGAGCTTTTGGGGATATCCTAATGAATATATCCACTTTAGTAAATCCTTCTAATCAGTTCTGAACTTAGTTATTCAGTCTTAAGATCCAAACTTTCTACTTTGTCCTTTATTATTATTATTATTATTTTGTAGTTTCTATCATTTTGTCAAAGTTTCGAGTTCATTTTCTATGGTTAATTTGGTGATTTATGCTCTAGTCTAGCTCATCCAGCATCTTTTAAAGGTGGACTTCTTTCTTTAAAGACATTTTTGGCAGCTCATTGAGCTTTTTTTTCTTTTGCTTTTACAGTTAGTTTCAGACATTTTATTTTCTTTGTTATGATTGGACTATATCTCTCTCATTAGGAGAATCTAAAACAACACCACTTACTAGTTTGTATTCAGTAATATTTTTTCTTAGTTTCTCCTTAATGTCTTTGCACTAAGAAAAACGTTATCTATTAGTCCCACAGGACATTGTAAGGGCCCCCTAAAATTTGTGGGTAGGCATCTTGTTTGGGTTTGTGTATACAGTTTCCCAGTTAAAATGTTATACTTCAGATTTTTTTTTACCCAGGAATTTGAAATCTCTTAGTCATCCTGTTATATTCTGTAATAATCATGTAATAAGTGGCTATACCGACCTTTGGTTTAATAGTCCCCAGGCATCCAAACTATGCCAGTTCCTATCAGTGAACGAAGTGAGGAAAATGGTCCTTTGACAGTTCCATAAAAAAACAAAATGTTGATGGGCTTATAAAATTAAGATCTAATCATTTTATAAAAATAATAACCCAAAAAAGGTAGGAAGGAAATGAAGCTCTATGGAAGAAAAAAGTTTTATATGCCACTGAAATTGAGCTGATATTAATTTGAACTACTTTTTGGTAAATTAAGATGTAATGAGATTTCCCCAGCATAATGTGGGACAAAATATGCTACCGCAAAAACAAGTCCAATGCATTTCAAAATTGCTATTTAAAAGAAATGTAGATCTCTGCAGATGCAACAACTGATATTAAACCCTGCTCTGTTGTAAAATAAATACATGTATGGACTTTTCTAGGAAAAGTCTTTTCATAGGAGGCATAGATCTAGAGTCTTGAAAGCTGCTTTGGGCAGACATTATCTCAGGAGGCTGTTTGTTGTGAAAATGTATCTGTATAACAAAACAATTCTTGCTGGCTTAGCATCTCTTCTCCCCCAGCCTTTCAAGGTCATCATCACCTTTGCCCAACATGGCTGTGCCTTTGTTTAGCAAAAGTCAAAGACTGACAGCACTGATATAAGTACTTCTTATCTAGCTGTACACTCTTCACTTATGTGCTATATTCAAAGACACAAATGGCTGGAAGTAAGTGGATAGAAAAAGAAATATTATGTGAAGAACTAGAGTAGTCAAACTATTAGAGAAAATACCGTTTATAATGAAGAACTGCTTAAGACAAAGAAGGAAAATTGTAATCAAAAAAGACAACTTCATAATTTGGAAAAATAGCAATTATAAGTCTATTTTCAGTTAATAAGAGGTCTCCATGTTAAAGAAGTGAAAACTGGCAGAAGTAGAAGGAAAAAGAAGTCATTTCAAAATAATTGCTGAAGACTCAAATGTACTACCCCATTTTCAGGAATGAAAAGTTAGAAATTCTACTCAGTGTTATATGATCAAGACAATTGAAAAGACATAACTATATAAAAGTCTGCCCATGAGTATGCATAGAAGCATTATTCATAATAGTACAAAATGAAAATAACCCAAATGTGTGTCTGTAAATAAAATGATAAGGAAATGTGGAATGCCCATAAAATGGAATATTACTCAACCAAAAAAGAAGTGAAATACTGCTTTAGATGCAACAGAAACAAACCTTGGAAGCACTATGTTAGTGAAATAAGCCATTCTCAAAAGTGTGGATGTTTTGCAATTCCATTTGTGTAAAATGTCCAAAAGTAAGAGAGAAAATAAATGAGTGGTTGTAATGGACGTAAGTGGTGAGGAATTGGGAACGATTCTAATAAGCATGGGCTCTCATTCTTACAGTGATCAAATAGTCTAAAATTAGAAAATAGTAGTAGTAGTTTCACTACAACATGAATACATTAAAAGGTCTAATTTTACACTCTAAAGGTGTGAATTTTACGGTATTTAAATTATATTTCAATAAAGCTGTTAACTAAAAATTTTTCATGTGCGATGGAAACTTTCACTGTTAACTGGTACAGGAAAACACTGGCTTATGAAGCAAATTCTTCTTATGATGAAGTTAATACTTATAGATTATATTTCCTATCAGAGAACTGGTTACAATTGTAACAATTGTACTTTCAATAGAGTACTTACCTAAGATGTTAAAATAGGGTTTTTTTTTTACCCCAGATATATTTTGCTGATGGCTTTTGTTGCATAACTAAATAGATTTGAATAAATTACACAATGTAAACCCTTTCAACCACATTTGGAATGAGGCTTGTTAAAGGCGTTAGCTTATCTTGGGGATCACAGGAATGAGTTAGCTGCACCTCTTGTTTGGTATCTGCTTCTCACACACCCATTTCTCAATAGACATTCCCAAAGAGTTGATCAACCTATTTTTTATGAGTCAGGCCCCAAAGCAGAATGAAGCCAAGTTCATGCTGTCCACAGAAATTATCTTCAATTCTTTCTTTCTTTCTCTCTCTTTCTTTTTGTATGTTTGTATGATTCCTATCTTGGAAGTATAAAACTATCTAGCAACTGGTATTAAGGAGAAAAAAAATTTTTAAAGGTATTGGCACGAATACCTGCCTGTGTGATAATGGATCCTGAAAGATCTTAGACGGGGCACAATGAAGGGAAAGAAGTCACAGTCCAAATGTCTCTCTCATTGCCATCACACACTCTGGCTTTATGCTTTGATGATACTTTCTAAGTTCCAAGCAGAATCAGCACGAAAGCCCAAGTTGGTTTGAAATATGATTTGGGTACTCTTTTGATGTTGTGTTTTTGTTATAAGTTTGTATTTGTTTTTTAGGGGGTAAACATTTTCATTAAACATTTCGGAGTCAATTTTTCAGTTAAAAGTCTGAAATCACAGAGGCTGGTCTGCTGGCATACTGGGTTAAGCCACATCCTGTAACACTGACATCCCATGCAGTATTACCAGCTCAAGTACTGGTTGCTACAATTCTAATTTAGCTCTCTGCTAATGCTCCTTGTAAAGCAGGGGGGAAAATGGATCAAGCATGTGAGCTCTGTCATTCAATTGGAGGTTCCAATACAACCTCTGGCTGAATCCAGGCTCAGCCCTGACCACTGAGGTCATTTGTGGAATGAACTAGTGGTCTGATAATGTGTGTGTGTGTGTGTGTGTGTGTGTGTGTGTGTGTGTGTGTGTGTGTGTGTGTGTTTGCCTCTATGACTGCCTCCCAAACATATAAGTGGATTTTTAAAAAATGATTGAATTTACAGTGAAGATTATTAGGAATTTTTCCTGCTTAGTTATCTTCTTAGTGCACTTCTACTAAATTACTGTTAATGTAGATGGTTTGATACAGATTGCATACAGCAATATTACAAGTATATGGCATATTTACAGTAATATTAATTATTGTATAAGCTACATAAATTATATGCACACAAATATTTATGTTTGTTCAGGAAGTAACTACCAACTTGAAAAGTATCATTGTGTTGTATAGGACAATAGAAAAGCGAGAGTTTTACAATTTGAAACTGAACTGAAGACACATGTTAGTGTTTTTTGAAATAAAATTGTCATTTAGGTTTAGATGGATGAGGTGAGTCCAGTCACTCTATTCAGTTATATTTGCTGCAGCATTACAGTTCCTTCATTCTCGTTTGTTTTCCTTGAGATTATGAGGCAGTACATCTAGGGAGCAAAGTAAGGACCTGAAACCAAGAAAGATAATTATAGAGAGGGCTAAGGAAGGTTAAATCCTAGTCTCCTACTTCATAATTGCTATCATTTTAGCGATCCTAAAGGTCTTGAAGCCTGACAATAGCAGTGCTCTATCAGCTGGTAAAACAGCAGACAGAAGCACAGGCAGATAAATGTTAGGAAGATTTAGAATGAGAAGACTGAAACTAAAACAGAAATGATGTTGGACAACGTCAGGGATCCATAAGAAGACAGGCCTCAAGAACAGGCCTGAATCAACCAACACAAACCAGAATGAGCACCATGGGTTGTGGGTGGAAAATAGGATTAGGGATAAGAAATTGAAGTGAAGAATCAAGGCATAATTATCAATCAACTTTGTTGAACTTTAAATCACAATCTAATAGTGTATGTCATGGTTGAGCAAAACCAGGACACAGATGATAAGAAGGCAGAACACATGAGAAAATAGGTCCACTGGCTAAAACTATGAAAATCTATAATTGTGATAGGACATCTTGTAGAAATGTGCAATTTTATGTAATGACTGAGCTGTTGTCCATATCATTCTCATGATCATCATGACTATAACCCTCATTGTTTATTAACATTTTATTTATGTTCCAGAAAAGAGCCTACATAAATCATTTCACTTTGCCAGCAGAACTATATTTCACATTTTATCATTTCATCTCCTAGTAAAAACCAATGACAGAGAAGTTAGAAAACTTATTCAAAAGCATATAGGTAATATACTATGGAGATACAATTCAGGGAGGACTATGATATGTGTTCTTTCTTCTTTTAAAAATTACCTTATTTTATGGGATTATAACTTGTTATGAAGGACTATACTATTGTAACAATATGGGGAAAATCAGCCGGGAGTGGGAATTTGGGTGGGAGGGTGGTATCTCAAACCCTACATAATTGTAACATGAAATTCAAAATTAAAAAAAGGAAAAAATTACTTTATTTGAAAGGCACAGTGAAGGAGGGGAGGTGAGAGAGAGATACAGAGAGAGAGAGAAATGAGAATGAAAGAAAGGAGATGTTGAGGGCCCGGCGCGGTGGCGCAAGTGGTTAAGTCCTCGCCTTGCACGCCCAGGATCCCATATGGGCGCCAGTTCTAATCCCGGCAGCCCCGCTTCCCTTCCAGCTCCCTGCCTGTGGCCTGGGAAAGCAGTCGAGGACGGCCCAAAGCTTTGGGACCCTGCACCCGCGTGGGAGACCCGGAAGAGGCTCCTGGCTTCGGATGGGCATAGTATCGACCCGTTGCGGCTCACTTGGGGAGTGAATCATCGGATGGAAGATCTTCCTCTCTGTATCTCCTCTCTGTATATCCACCTTTCCAATAAAAAATAATAAAAATAAATCTAAAAAAAAAAAAAAAAAAAAAGGAGATGTTGATCTGCCTGGTTTAGTCCCCATTTGGCTGCAGTGGTCATGGCTTGGCCAGGCTGCAACTAGGATCCTGTAACTCCATTCACATCTTCCATATATTTGATAGGAATCCAACTACTTCAGTGTTCACCTGCTGCTCTCCAGGGCATCCACTGGTGGGAAGCTGGAATCAGAAGGAGAACCTGTAATGAACCCAAGCACTAGAATATGGAAATCAGGTATCCCAACTGATACGTTAAGCGCTGTCAGACTCCCATCCTTAGACTTCCTGTTAATTACATTTCCTCAAACTTTTTTCTGTATCATTTTCTTATAAGCGCAAAGGCATCTGGGGCTAGAAGGGTTCTGATCAGCTTCTTATCCTAACTCATGATTTTATATCAGAACTCGCAAAACCAAATCCATGTTGGAGAGGAAACACTTCTTCCAACCCTTCTCCAGTTCTAGTTCCAAATACCCAGTTGGAGAAAGTTTCTCTCTCTCTCTCTTTAAGATTTATTTATTTATTGGAAAGTCAGATATACAGAGAGGAGGAGAGACAGAGAGGAAGATCTTCCGTCCGACGAGCCACACCCCAAGTGAGCGCAACGGCCGATGCTATGCCGATCCAAAGCCAGGATCCAGGAACCTCTTTCATGTATCCCACACGGGTGCAGGGTCCCAAAGCTTTGGGCATCCTTGACTGCTTTCCCAGGCCACAAGCAGGGAGCTGGACGGGAAGTGGAGCTGCCGTGATTAGAATCGGCACCCATATGGGATCCTGGCGCGTTCAAGGCGAAGACCTTGAACCACCAGGCCACACTGCTGGGCCTGAGAAAGTTTCTCTTACTTTCATGTTCCACAATGTTTTTCCTTGTGGTTGTGAGGGCACAAGGTATATTTTGTTACGTGTTAAATCTTGCTATTACAATCTCATTCCATATCATTACTGAAATGTTTAAGCAATTTATAGACAAAATTCTGTGCTATAAACCTATGACAGAGGGATGGGTAGTTACCAGAATTTATTGAATTGAATTTTAGATATGTATAATCTAAGTGCCAAGATGTTTAGTAATTTGCTGAAGTCATGTTTGGGAAGGACCAGTAAAGATTTTTCCAACTGATAGTTTAAAACATTGTACTACAGCCCTTATCTTAAGTAATTGTCCCTGTCACTTAGTATTAGATGTAAAAAGGTGGGGTGGGGCTGCAGGTGTTAATTGCTCACTATGTTCTGAACATCTATACTATCACTTACATGTTTTTGCTCAACATTTTTGCTATTTGCATGTCCAGGACCAAGATGAATTTTTTAAAAATCTGCATCTACTTTGTTTAGCATCCAGCATAGAGCTAATTTATTGCATTTTGTCTTTGATGAAGAGTTGAGAATCGTACCTCAAGGAAAATAAATTGATTTTTATGCAATCTGCTTGTGAGCAATGCCAAAAGTTGGAATTAGACTATAAGAATTTCATGTCTATTTTGCATTTTTTTAAAAAAAACTGTAGCAGTATAAAATAGCAAAAATATCCAAAATACACCCAAGAGACCTTGTGTGTGTGTGTGTGTGTGTGTGTGTGTCTATTGTGGCTACATTTCTGATTTTAAAGTAAAGCATACAAATCACTGTTTGTTCTTATTGGCACATAAGAGGGAAAACAATCGGATTGGAGGAACCCTCAGTTGAAGATTACTGATCTTTTAGTTAATGTCTGTGGTTTTACACAAAAATAAAGAAATTACCAAAGTTTTTTTTTTAAGTCCTGACCAACTCAATTTGATATTTATGTGTGTTGTTTTTTCAATCAGGTTCATCTATTCAGCTCCTTTATTATAAGGAACAGAGACAACCTGGGCTGGAGCAAGTTATCTTTTTATCAGGTGCCCAACCTGGAATCCCCTAGTCATGTGTGTGTGGGTACAGGAGATACGACTGATCAACTCTTGCTTTTGGCAAACATGTGAGATATTTTAGGAGGGTATTTGTTTTTACTCATTTGGGGAGTTTTTTGTATATATATTTCACTTATTATTTCTAGACCCATAGTTATTTCTTCTTTACAGCAATTTTTGCTACCTGTCACCACATTCATTTATCCATTTTTCTATGAGCAATGGTCAGTAACTTCCTCAAGATACAGGGCTGTGGTATCCTAGGCATCTAGTACTGGGTCTAGCTCATAAACATTCAGTAAGTATGTGTTGAATGAATGGCCATCCTGTAGGAAAATCAAAATATTCTCAGAGTTTGTTAAGACCTCAAGAAGCTGAATTCCTTAGGCTGTTCATCTGTATTTGTCCTTTACCTGTGAAGTCTTTAGGGTGTTGATATGATTCTGAATATCTTGGAAAATGGCTACAGAAAGATATCAGTGATTAACAAAGCAGGGTTGTGCAAGCCCAAGAGAGGTGAGAGGCTGGATGACTCGTGAGGTTGGTTGTGCAACTTGAAAAGCAACTCAGTCATTTGGAAAGGACAAAAGGAGGCTATGTTGATTATATCTGTTCCTATCACTGATCTAGAAAGCTCAAAAACTGCTGTCAAACTCTTCTTGGGACACATTTGTATCCTGCTTATGAAATGGATCTGAAGGGGGTGATATCAGCACAATCATGATATTGTTCCAAGCTGCACAATAAACTCCCTATAGCCCTGGGCTCTCACACATGTTTTGACAACTACACAGAGTCACTGGAGCTACGTGAGAAGGCATTTTCTCTCCACATAGTTTTCAGGCTATTTCTAAATGTCACCTATCGAAGTGAATTTCTTCCCACGGTATCTACCCTGGGAGAATGGTATTCAGGGTGCATTTGGGTGGAGGCATGACGTCAGTGTAAAGTCACAAGCTGCCTGAAGGTCAAAAACTCCCCCGGCCCTCAAACCTTGGTTATACTAGACCAGTCAATTTGCCTGTTGGGAAAACTTCAGTAGCTTGAAAGAACACAGAACTTAACAAATCTTATAGCCATGAAGGCAGATCACATAAAGGCAGCTCACAGTAGCATAAGTCAATGATATTGCAGGAAATATGTTCATTCTACATAGCTTTCCTAGGAGCTCTCTATACAATTTGGCTTATTTTATGGATGTGAGAGAATGAGGAGAAGGGTGGGGTTTTAAAAAGTGCTATTTTTGTAAAGACTGTACACAACTACTGTCAACAATACAGATATTTTGAAAGAGAAATTCTTGCTTCAGCATTCTAGAAAAAAAAGGCGAGATTTTTCTCTCAATAGCAAGTGTTATTTGTCGACAATGGTGTGGGTAAGAGATAAAGCTTCAGTGCCATAAGAAAATGGGTTTGAATCCAAATATTAATATTTACTAGTTGTGTGGCTTCACTGAATTAGTCCCTTAAGAGTCTGAGTTTCCTCACATTTAACATGGGTAACCAAATCTGTCTTGTGTGTGTGTGTTCAAGTACACTGAAGTTGAGTGTATTTCTCAAAAAATGTTTGGAGTCCAAAGTGTTTTGGATTTCAGAATATTTTGGATTCTGACATACTTTCACACAAGTGAAAGTCCTAGTGTCCTCTTCTTCAGAGTATTCCTATGCATTAAATAGATTTATATATGTATACAGTACAGAAATAAGGTCTTGAAACTCCTTTTGTACCATACGCATCCTGTAGAATAAATAGCTAAATAAGTATTATATGCTATTTTCATGCATATAAAAATCGTCCGATAACTCCCCTCCTGAGAAGGGCACTGATCAAACTATAATCACTCTCTTGCCAATATTCAGAAAATTAAAGGGAATGACCTAATGAATCCCTCTAGAGACAAGTTTATAATGGCATTTCAATAGATAAGGGTAGACAAACTGTCCTATACTCAGAGGTATGACTTTGCTGGAAAAGAAGCAATAGGATATGCTGAAGGCCATCATAGTTTCAGAAAACAGGAATAACATATTTTACAAACTATAGGCTACAGAGGAAGCATTATTTAGTAAAAACAAACAAGCAAACAAACAAAAAACATAAAGTTAGTTTGGGGATTGAGGAGGATGATATAAATAAAACTGCATGGATTTAAAATTTTTTTTTTGCACTAAAACCTAACCTTTTAATTCTTTTTTTTAAAAAAAAAAAGATTTACTTATTTTTATTGCAAACTCACATATACAGAGAGAAGGAGAGACAGAAAGGAAGATCTTTCATCCAATGATTCACTCCCTAAGTGACCACAATGGTTGGAACTGAGCTGGTCCAAAGCTAGGGGCCAGGAATTTCCTCCAGGTCTCCCATGTAGGTGCAGGGTCCCAAGGCTTTAGGCCATCCTCAGTTGCTTTCCCAGGCCACAGCAGGGAGCTGGATGGGAAGCGGGGCTGCCAGAATTAAAACTGGCATGCATATGGGATCCTAGTATGTTCAAGGCTTCTTGGCCACAGCGCTGGCCCCTAATTCTAAATACTTTAATATATTGCATTTCCAGCCAGTCATGTCCAGTAGGCCATTTAAAATTCTGGAAGGAATCTAAGATACAGATTAACAATTAAAATTCTTTGACACATATTTTAAAGATACAATTTATTATTTTTCACGTTAACTTTTATTTGTACATTTTATTTGTACATTAAAGGGACAAACATGGAGATAAGCAGAGAGACACGAAATCTTAACAACTGCAGGTTCCTTCTCCAAATGACTAGAGGAGCCAGGCCAAATCCAGATGATGAGAACTCAGTGAAGGTCTGCAATGTGGATGGCAGGGACAGCTGATCTTGAGATATCATCTGCTTCCCACATCACACAGTAGCTGGAAGCATGATAGGAAGCTGAGAAACTACCAATTGAACCAGGTACTCTGATAACAGAAGGAATTTCACAATTGGAGGCTTACCTGAATTGACAGACTACCTGATGCCGCGTGGATAATGTTAAAAACATCAAGTTGCAAGAAGTCAATCTTTGAGTGAGTATACACAGAATAGAGAAAAGAACCAGAGATAGGGAATTGGGTTACATCTCTCAGACACTGGAAAGAAGAGGATTCAGTAAAGGAAATGAGAGTAGCCAATGCAATAAAAGGCAAAAAAGGACAGTGGTGTCCTGGATACCAAGTGGAAAAAAAGGGGTGTATCAAACACAAGGGAGAGCTCAATAGACACAGATAAAAACAGAGTTGGCCATTAGATTTTACACCATTGAGTTCACCTGTGCTCCCCACATCCACACCAGCAGATCTTGTTAGTAGATTTCTTCCAATCTCACTGGAGTTAGGAGGAATCTCAATGTGGTTTCATTGGCATCTCTGTGACAACTAGCAAGCCTGAGCATCTCTTCATATGTCTATTAGCCATTTCAATTTGTTCTTTTGAAAAAATCTGTTCTGTTTTGCTGTCACTGAGTTTCTGAAGCTCTTTGTAAATCCTAAATATTAGTTCCATATTAGTTGTATAGTGTATAATGATTATTTCCCATTCTGTTGGTTGCTTGTTCACTTTGTTGATTATTTCCTTCACTGTACAGAAGGCTTTTAGTCTGAGGTAGTTGTTGGGACAATTAGGTACCAGCCTGTAGAGGTAAGAAGCAAGACACCTAACCATAACCTTATAAAAAAAATCAGCTCTAAATGGATCAAGGACCTACATATGCCCCCAGAAACCATCAAATTGTTAGAGGAAAACATAGAAAATGCTATCCAAGATATAGAGGTGGGGAAAGACTTCTTGAAAAAGACGCCAAAAGCACAGGTAGTGAAAGTTAAAATAAACAAATAAGACTACTTCAAACTTAAAATGGACAATAGATTTAAATAGGAAGCCATACAAATGGCTAATAAGTACATGAGAAAATGGTCAACATCATTATTCATCAGGAAAATGTCAAGCACAGCTACAAAAATGGGATGTTACTTGAATTCATTTGGTTGCTATTTAAAACACAGAAAATATCAAATGTTGCTGAGAATGTGGAGAAAAGGAATCTTTGCACATAATTGTTGAAAATACACTTTAGTGCTGCCACTGTTATTAACAGTGAGATTACTGTTGCCACTGAGATTACTGACAGTGAGTAGAACTGTGATATGTCCCAGAAATCTGGGTCATGTGAAATCTGTCTCCTGAAAAGGCATCTGTATTTCCATGTTAATTGAAGTACTGGTCACAATCGTCAAGAAATAGAGCTCCTATGTCCGTCCAACAATGAGAGGATAAAGAAAATGCAGTGCATATATATACTAGAATATTACTTCACCATATCAGAATGAAAATTTGCCATTTGCAATAATACAGAACTGGAAGTCATTAATATTTAAAGAAATAAGCCAAGTGTGGAAAAGGAAGCTTTCTATTATTTAACTGGTATAGATATTATAAAAAATTATCTTGTAGGGAAAGTATAATGATACCTATAGGAGGCTTGGGAAGCAAGGTGGGGAGGTAGACAAATGGAAAGTTCTATTTCAATGTGCATTTTGAATGCAACTAAGAAATATTGGCTGTAAGTGAGGCCTGATCAATCAGTTTCCTATGAAAACCCATTTTTTTCTTCCATCCCATTCCATCGCTTCCTCAACCTGGAATCCTGAAGTGGTGTTCTGAGCTTTACAGTGTGATTTTTGAAGTGCATATTTCAGGTCCTAACTGCCAGGACCTCAAAATGTAAACATATATACAGAGATAATGTCATTCAGAAGGTAAAATAAAATATTTATAATGGGCTCTGATACACTGTGAATGATGCTCTTCTGAGAACAACTAATTAAGGAGAAAATATGGACAGACACACACACAAATAAGATGCCCTGAGGATACAGGAATAGAGATACTATGTGCAAAGATGAAGAGAGGAACCAGAATAGACCTTTTTTTCACTGCTTTATAATTTTAACTATTCCCACAGATATCTGAGTCTCTATCCTCCAGCACCATGAGAAAACAAATTTCTGTTGCTTAATGGGTATTGATGGTGTCTAAGCGCTCCCTGAATATATTTAAGAATATATTTAAGAAACAATGCATGGCTCAGAATTTCCATCAAATTTCCTGGTTCTAGTTTTTGATTAGGACAGTTTTAGGCTGAATGTCATCCTCTAAATCCCTTGTTATTGGTGGAGGTATTTAATAGGATCATTCTCTTAGACTAAGTCACAAACTCTATATGTGTTGGAGTATAATCCTCAGATTAAAGCAGGTTGAATGGAATATGAGGGCTATCATGGGACGGATGCCTGGTAAATGTGTTCTGTGCTCCTTGATTTGAAATTTGCTTCTAATTAACTAAAGGAAATATAAATATATGCATCAAAAAATCCATGTGAGATTTTATGCCGTTCTTCATTATAAAGAGAAATTGGAATCAACCTCAGTGCCTCCCAATATAATAATGACTGTCTACGCTGCGGTAAAACCACAGAATAGATTATCATGCCTTCTATGCTAATGTTAAAAAGAATGAGTTGTATTTACATGAAATTTGAAACAGAAAAATTGGCATGACCAAAATTTTTAAAAATGTGAGTTCTGCGTAATATTCTTAATATGAAAAAAGTCACCCTAAAAACTAACCAAATCATGTTTCCATTTGAACATATAGGTATTTATAAACAATTAAAGGATAACTAGAAAAATATTCATCTAACTGGTAACAATAGTTTCATCAAAGAAATGTGAGAATTAGAAGAACTAATTATGGGAACTTAGTCTTTCTTGGTGATTTTTGGCTATTTGTGAGTTTCCATTTGAGTGATTATTATTTATAAAACTAAAAAAAAGATAAAATGCTTAGTATTATATTTGGAATATAGTGATGACTTTTGTAGATTTTGGCTTTTATATTTAGAGGTGAAAATTCTGAAGTCAAGTTGCTACTACCAATAAAAACATAAAATAATGGAAAACAAGGTTTGACAGCAGGGCCAGACTATTAGATTACTTACATGTACCGTGTTTACCTGTCTGAATGTAGAGGCACAGAACAAGTATAAAGTCCCTTATACTGGTAACTGTAATTCCTATTGTGTGTGACAGGGAAGACACAAAGAGGTTCCCAAGTTTAAGCACACCTATTTTGTTTTCACTTTCCACAAACATGCATTCTTTTGGCCCTATTTGCAAATGATCAGACTTACACTTAGGCGTTGTCTGGTTTGTTTCTGTAATTTGTTTTCTCATTTACTTAAAAATTAATCTCAGCAAGGAAGCATCGGCACTCATCTTAGCCCTGTTTGTGTTGCTTCATTCCGACTATTGAAGGAGAAGGAGGATTGTTTGTCAAAGCAGGACCAGCTGGGATTCTTTGGCTGACTCCCAGATGCAACTGAGAAGCAGCGGATGTGGGGTGTTCTCCCACCTCACCTCGTCAGGAGCAGCGTTCCTTCGCCTGTCTGCTCTTGGCACCCCTCAGCATCCTGAGCCCTGCTAAGGTGTTAACTGACAACTGACAGATTTTACAAAGAGTCTACTCTCCCCAGTGGTATTTTCATTTGGAAAGTTGACTAAGAAGCTTAAAAAAAATCCTGTGAGAGGCAATGCATAAAGTTTTTTTAACTATGGTGCATAAATATGAACACAATCCCCTCGAGGCAAATAAAGAAATGCTCTGGTGACATCTGAGATTGCATTAGCTACCAACTTTTAAGAAAAATTTTCAATAAAACCGTTCATTGTCTCTCCTACTAACCTACCAGCCATTACAACTCTAATGTAATCAAGCTTTCATCTTCTCTCCTCAAATTACTCTTTATAAGGCTGCTTTTATTGAGATCTAATTGCCAATCCTAAATACTTCAACTAGATTCAGTGTTCTGTGGGAGAGCCATTTAACAGTATTTACCATAGTTCCAAGTGTGTATGTTTGTCTGTCTCCCCATCTTGACAGTTCACTTCTTCAGGTCTGGTCTCTCGTTCATGTCATAGTGCTTAACCCTGATGTTGCTTTCCTTACAATACTCTGAATCCCTGATATTGCTGAAAAACTAGATAATTCAAGACACCCAGTGGCTGTACCATGGGAAGCAGTGGAAGTGCTGAACTGTATGAAATATTTTAAGTCAACTTATTAATCTAGCAATGCTTTCATAATGTTACACATGGGAATTTACAATTGATATGACTGCAAAAATAAGGAAGATACAATTGTATACAGATTGTGTTAGCTCAAGAAGCAGAGCTCACTGAGATTTGTTTGGAGAAAAGATGAAATGTAGACCATAACATTGGGTAAAGCATGAGAGAGAGAAAGAGACAAAGAGACAAAGAAAGAGAGAGAGAGAGAGAGAATGACTGGTGTTGGGAGGTAAAATACATATACAGTTTTCTTCAGATGGGAGAAAGAATGTGACTCCCATGATCAAAGTTTGAAGCAAATATCTATTTATCCTTATTTCCCAATGACGGAACCCAAAACTCTTCAATTCAGTAAATAAATACCTAAAACAACAAAATAGAAAATGGCAGTTGGCCATGTTTTAATAGCATTCCCATGCAATTCTGAGTTCTGCTAAAGTGATAAGCATAGGATCTTAGCATTAAACATGGGTTTTCTAAATGCTATAATAGAAAAAAGATCAGTTCTGAACATCTGCCGACAACTCATGCATCTTCTCTAATTGCTGACCCTGGGCTTCTGTTGTCTCCCTGTAGTTCAGATCTTGTTTTAGGGGATTGCTCAAAAGGGTAGCAGAGCAGGAAAAAGAAGAGGACTTCAGGGCTTGGTTCTAAAAACAGATGATACATATGACAACCTGCACTGTGAGTAACTTCTCTTCTATAGAACACCTCCAAAATTAGATAGCGTACTTTTAAGTAGAGTTTTCTCTGACAGTAACAGAAATAAAGCTATTGTAACAGGAACATGTCACAAGATCAATGTCTTTCACTTCTAAAACAAACATCTTGGCTTTGCTTCAGTGTTTGTTTTGGCTTTAGAAGCTGAGTCCTTTATCAAACAGTAGGAGACTATTATCTGGTGATAATGAATTTTGATTCTATTATTGTTATCTTAAACTTGGGTTTCTTCTGAGTCCATCCTTCTGGTATGTTTGCTTAATGACATGTTTAAAAGTCTTTGTAAGAACTGTATTAAAATGACAGCTATTTTATATTGCCAACATAAACCACAATCTCTAAGTCTGATAATAAACTCCAGTGCTAGTCTCGGCTACTGTATGCTTTAAAGCTCTTAGCTGCTTTTCAAATGTTGGCATAGCTGTCAATCATTCTGTATCATACTTATAGCTTGTGTGAGGAAGCCATTTGTTAAATTGCAGCCTCCTAGAATCAAAGAACATTTACCAAATGCTTTCAGATAAAATGCCATCTTATTCTGTAAAATACTGAGGCGCTTGCAAAGGAAAGCAATACCTAAGGGAAATAGCAAATTGCGGAACAAAAAAGTGACACAACACATTTCTCTTTCTCTTTTGAACTCCTTATAAGAACTGAGAATAGCACTTAATTCCTTTTCTCTCTGTGTTTTTGTTATTCGTATGACTGGGCAACAGCCTTTGACAAGCAAGATAGATACACTGCACTAGTTATCTCAAAGATTATTAAGCAATGGTGATTTCTGCAGTTGTGACTCACCGGGCTGTTCACCAGAGTTAAAGGAGGATTTCTAGGTTTCCTTCATACCATACCATCCTTTCTCTTTACCTGGACCCTTCTGTTTTCTAAGGCCAGGTGAATGAACAGCAGAGACAGGGAAAGATCAGTGAATACACTTTACTTCCTCTAACACTTTCACCAGTCCTCTGCTCCACACTGCCTGGTAGCTGACCCAACACCTCCTCAGTATTTTCACACATCCTAAATGTACTTGTCCTTCTAATCCTGTCCTACTCAAATATGTCACAGACAATGACTGAGGTTTCCTTGTGACCTGCCAAACCAAATGTCTGTCATTATCAGCTTTTCGAAATATTTCTTCATTTTATTGCAAAGGCAGATTAATAAGGAGACAGAGAAAGAAAGATCTAACACCCCCTTGTTCGCTCCCCAAATGGCTGCAATGGCTAGAGCTGAGTTGAAACTTCTTCTGGGTTTTCCATGTGGGTACAGGGACCCAGGGCTTTGGATATTCCTCCACTGCTTTCCCTGGCCATAAGCAGGGTGCTGGATCAGCAGTGGAACATTATGGACACAAACTGATGGGTGCCTGTATTGGGTGCCAATACATATCATATGTGCATTAATTGTGTGTGGAAACTAAATGATATGATTAGCATAACCTATCTATGATAGATTATGGCATTTATGTATAATACAATATAAAGTGTTTTACTTCTGTTATTTTAAAATGTATGCTTGTAATAGGTGAGACAATATGTTACATGTTGATCACTTCATGTAGAGAATGGAAATTGCAAATTATCTTGGAACAGAGTTCTCTCATTATGGGAACATTTGTTTGAGTGACTCTTCTGCTTAAAGAATTATTTAGACAAGGAAGTTCCATTGTCATTAGGATATCTTGTATTAGGAATATTTTTGGTCCCAGGGCTCTTAGTTGTTAGACATAGTAATTTGGGAAAAGGATAGTTAAGTTAAAAATAAGACTATTTATGACAGAGTGGGTATGAGATTCCAAACTCTCTTCTGCATTAAAAATTGGGGAATCCAATCTAGGTAAACAAAGTGTTTCAGTCCAACGCTAGTTGGTGGGAAGGAGGTGGAAGTCCTAGAGAAGCACTCACTATGGGAGGAATGCTTGGCGATGTAGTTTGTATATATTCCAGGGAATTTCATGAGATTGGAACTAGCTGAGTCTGCATTTGAGACATGCTGTGTCTGTGGGTCACACTGCTTCGTGGGTATGAGTGACAGAATATGTTGTATTTCTTCTTTGAGGAACTATGGAGAAACTAACAGAAAACAGAGCATCAAGGGCATCACTGCAAGTCAGTGATCACCATACCATAATGTAGAGAATGTCATCATTCAGTTCCATCCATAATGTGGCATGAGTCATTGATAAATAGAATTTTCTGCTTCTTTCTTTCCACCCATTGTGTAGAAGAATTTGATGACTTTCCCAAGCCCATTGCATTACATAATAGGATTCAAAGGGGTTTTGCCAATAGAAGCTAATGGAAATTTTATTTTCTTCTTTTTTAAAATTTTATTTTTAACATTGTTCACATAGTTGAGAGGGGTATATATTAATCTATGTTTTTGATTAGGATGTGAAGGATGGAGGCATGGAGGAAGTTGGGAGGGGCAAATGTTTCATTTTTTTTTTTTTCTGCCATATCCACAGGGTAGGAAAAGGGAGGGGTGATTCCCCATTGTCAATCCACATTAGCCTCTAGGGATGAGGGGATGGGGACAGTCATTTGATGATGCCATAGAGACCCCAATGTGGGGAACAGTGCTCTGAGGGTGTTACTTGAGTGGTTTTGATAGCTGTAAGAAATTGTCATTTTCATAGTTCCAGGTCTGAGAAAATCTCTCCAAGATCTGTTGGCTCACCAAGTCCACCTTTGTGCATCCAACAGCCTAGGAATATGTTGTAAAGCTTGATCATGAGAGTGGTCCAATTTGTTCTGCTTTCCATCATCAGATGAGGTGCTCAATGTCCTCTTTTGGCCTAAATGAGCTGGATGTCATGTCTCCCATGTGAATCTGTGCATGTGTCCATAGCACAAGGCATTGGCACCTGAGACCCAGTCCAGATGCATGCACTCCAAGGTCAGACCACACATATTGTGCTTTCTCTTGTAACTGGAGTTTGAGTCCAGTAGTCTAATTGGGGATTCCCCAAGAAACCTTGCCTGGGATGATCTCAGACTTGACTTGTGTGTTCCAGCCAATGCAGAGTCACATTCGGTCCATCACCTATACCAGTCAATATGCATGCCAGTAGATGCCTGGTCAGTTCTGCTCCTAGCCCCATGCCTCATGCAAAATTATGGGTACTGTAACATAATCCAGCCCAGCCTGCAACAGGCCTAATCCTCACACACACTAACAGGTGCCTTGGCCTAGTTGGGGCTACTCCCAATAACCCCCACCAGGGTTACCCACAGTGCCAGTTTTGTATGGGCCAGCATGTGATCTGGCTGGGCCCTTTGTGTCCCACATTTCATCTGGTTCTTGTATATACCCATTAGTACTAGAGCTTAGCTCACGGTAAACCACAGCCAGACCTGATCCACACTTATGCTGATAGGAGCTGCCTTGACCAGTCTGCCTCACTGGTATGAGCTGCAGCCTAGCAGGGGAGTACCCACAGTTCCTGTGCCTGCCAAAAATGCAGTATCTTGTGCTTTCCAAGGGGTATTGTGGTCCAGCATGACATGACTCACACCTAGTCCCAGCACATGCCAGATAACCTTTTGGTCTGCACCCATTTTGGCTCCTGAGTATGACAGTGGCTGTAAAAGCCTAACTCACAACCTGGCCCTCCCCAGATTGGCCCACCCCTAGTCCCAGCTCTTACTGTCAACAGCAATAGCTTAGGCCAGTCTGGCCTCATGTGAACCGATAAGTATTGCAATGCAACCTGACTTAGCCTGCACCTCATTCTGGATCTTGCTCATGGCAGTGTGTGCTGTGAACTGATCCTGCCAGTACTGCCACCAGATCCAGTTCCCCTACCAGCTCCACTCCCAGGTCTTGGTCTCATACATGCCAGTGGGTACCACAGCCTAGCTTAACATTGTCTGTCCTCAGTCCTGGCCTTTGGATGTGTCAATGGTTGCTACAGCATGGCCCAGCTCAGCTCCCTTCCTGCTCTGGTTCCCAGAAGTGTCATGTAAGTTCTGCAGTCTAGCCTGGTTCAGGCCATCAGCACTTCCAGTTCTCACTGCAAAGCAGCAAGTGCTGCAGTCCTACAGAGATGAGACCATACATTGGCTGCAGATTCTGTCCTTAGGCCTAGTTCTCTCATGGTGGGTGCTGTGGCCCAGCCTGATGTGGCCCAACCCTGCTCTGACACTCATCGGCAGGTACTGAGGCCCACCTCAGCCAGGTGTGCCCCACAACTCCAGCTTTTATGTGTGCCAGTGATCTGCAGTCAATGAACTTTAGTTCAGCCCAGGTTTCTCACATGTGAGGGTGACTTAGCCTGACCAAGACATTCCTTCTGGTTTCCTCCAGTCTAAACCACAACAGCTCTACTCCCTCAGCTATCTGCGAATGCAGTGACCCAATCCATGGAAGACTCCAGCAGCCATTCCTTCCATATCAAAAATGCCTTCGAGCCACTCCCAACCAATCTGCATTCTCCCATTCCTGGGGGCAGGGATGCTGTGTCTCAGCCCATAATTTCCTGCCTTTCCCACATATTTTAAAAACAAAAATAGAGTAGGCAACTATGCTGGCAAACTGGTATAGTTAGCACATATTCAGTATTAACCAGGTCTCAAATGCCTGCCAGCTCTTGGCTGCTTTTCTCCCAAAAATGGAACATTTGCTTAGGTAAAAGGCAACCTGGGCAATCACTTATAAGTGAGACAATGGCTAAATTTCAAACAAAAATTTATTACTATATGTTGATCCTAACCTTATAAAGTGGGTCATACTCCTTGAGTATGGATATTACTGTGACTCCCAATATTCAATATTATTGGAACACATAACTGAATGTGTGGTATTCTTTTGACATTTTGTATTTTTCTTTTAAATTGTCAGATATCGTGTGGGAGTTTGGCAGTGTTTCAGTATCGAAAAGGAATTCTCATAAGAAATCATTGAATTAAGAGGAAAAACAAATGAACTTGGACTTCATATGAATTTTCCCCATTGTTGTTACTGATCAAAACTCTTTTAACAAACACACCCCCACAAAAGCTGTGCTCTACACAGGGGCAGATATTACGTAAAGATCTGGACTGAATTTTTCCCCTAGTTGAAACAATAAGAAAGAGAAGTTTTTAGACTTTGGGGTCCTTGGGAGATTAAAACAAGGTAATGGCTGGCCAGGCATCTTATTTGGGCTGTTATAACAAAATACCACAGACTGGGTAATTTAATCACCCAAAGAGTGTTTTTGCATAGTCCCACAGGCTAGAAGTACAACCAGAAATTGACACATCTGATATCTTTTCAGACCTCTCAAATTCTGCTATTTTTCCCCTGGGTCTTCATGTACGCATTCCTTGGTTCATATTCTCTGTTCGACTACTCTCTTCTTGCAAAGGCACCCATCATGTCGAATTAGGCCCCATCCAAATGACCTCATTTTGCCTCAACTTCTTTCTTCCTAGTTTCTATTGTCAAATGCAGTCACATGCTGAGGTTCTGGGAGTTAGTGTTTCTTCGTGTGAATTAAGAAATCACACAATTCAATTCAGAACCCCAGAAGCAACTGAGAAATCCCTAATGATGACTACAGTAACATTCCAGAATCCCATGGTCTCTCTCTTCCTGATGCCATGTTCTGAATTCCTAACACACTTCAAGACCTTGAAATTATCATCCTGCTGTTGAGGCAGGTTATTGTGCTCCAAAGGAGGTAGGAGCCTAGAGACATAAGGAAGCCGTTGACGCAGGCGCACTGAGTCGCAACTGAAAGCCATTTTTTTTTTGGTAGAGGTACTTTTCTATGTCTTGTCAGTTGTTTTTAGATGATCATTTTCCTGTTTCAGATGTAGTTTCAGTTAACGTACCTTGTGGGAGACAGCTGAATATTTACCATAGCAAGGAAATCATTTTATTGTGATCTCTTAACAAAGAGTCTGGAGTCTGATGTTTACCTGTACGGTTTTAATTTTCCCCTCAGAGTCCACCATAGTTCCTTTTAAGTAAAATCCATTGTCTTTTTGGTGTACAGAATTTTTTATGAAACTTCAAGCTTACTCTGACTATCAGAATGTTTGATGGGGATTGTCAAGTCACATGAAAAACAAGATTGATTCCATTTAAAGAAAAGATGTGATAGTTATGATCGTGACCAAGTAGATGGAGCAGAAACAAATCAATGTATCAAACTCTTGAATTCCTGTAGAAGTTCTTGAAGGAACATGATGCCACTCTTTTCCTTCACAGAATTAGCTGATGTCAATAATGTGGATAATGAAGCTATATTTTGATAACAGTTGATATAACAGTTGATATTTATTATTAAATGAAAATACCTCATACACACACTCCTAAGAGGACAGCAACCCTCACTTCTTCCACTGTGGAGTTCACACTCCATAGGAGCAAGAATCTTGTGAAAGCCACCCTGCTTGCACTAAATCGAGCAAGTCCAGTTTTGTCTTCTGGATTCTCAGTTGGATCCTCGCATGAGTGAACCATTTCGGTGAGGATTTTGTGACATTTTAATGAAGAATACAATTGTTAATTATTTAAGAGAAAATGGACAAAAAATTGGAAATAAAGATTAGTTATCTTAATAGGGAATTTTCTAAAGATGTGAATGGATATGTTTGTACGTGTGTTTGAAAGATAATGACAGTGGAAGAAGAGAGAAGATGCACACAGACATGCAGAGAGACATGCACATAGACAGAAACAGAGAGCAGCTGAGCCTCCATCTGCTGGTTCAGTCCCCAAATCACTACAACATCAGTTGTGGACCAGGATAAAGCTGGTAACTAGGAACTCAATAGTGACATGTCAGATGGGAGCCAAGATCCTATGTGTTTGGGCCATCAAGTTTTCAGGAATATTACCAGAGAGGTAGTTTGGGAGCAGAGTAGCTGGATTTTGGTAAAAGATACTAGTACTGCAAATGCAGTTTCATTTGCTACACCGCAATGCCAGTCATTGATGAATATTGTTTAAAGCTGTTGAATGCTTCTTTTTTGGTAAAATGTTTTATATTGATATGAAATTTCTAGGAGATGTTTGCTTTTAGTCTTTAAATAGTCCTCAGTCTGGATTATGGGTCTAAGATATCAAAAAAAATAATAATAAAAATAAAGTACCTTTCCTCCTAGGTCTTTTGCAGACCTGTCCCTGGAGGATAATTGTGCAACATAATTATAGGCTAGATGTAATCTGCTTGTTATTTGAAATACAGTATTTATCTTAATTTTCACAATTCTTTGCATGACCAATTTTGAATTCCAATTTCACATTACGGAACTTAGGATTAGATAGACTTAGTAACTCCATGGTCACAGAGCCAGTACAGTAAAGTCAGAATTAGAATGTTGCAAATCTGGCTCCAAAGTTTGTATATTCAGTCACCCTCTTAGTTATTAAAACTTAATGCCACAGCTTGCCTGCAAAATGCCCCTCTCTGTTTTGATTGAACTCTTCAGTTCTCCATGTTCTAGATACCCACTAGTTCTTGTTTTCTATATTACTATTTGGAACAAGGGAAGTGCAGAGCAAATGAAATAGGGGTTATTATATCTTTTGAAAAAAATGAGTGGATTCATTAGTATGTTCATTTGATAATATGCCCATTCAACTGTTCCATTTAGAACAGCTAATTTGCTGAGTTTTTAAAAACAAATATCCAATCCCTTAAGCAGCCATTGATTTCCTGTTGTTTTTAAAAATTATAATTCATCCAAGTAGATATTTCATATAAAAAGTGCATAAATACATATCTATATTCATTTTAAAATGTAACAAATGGATATATCTTTAGAAGCTCTTCCACTTTCAGTTTCTGTGATGATATGACTGAAAATAACACCAGATTATTAAATGGATTGCAAGAAAATGCAATTGGAATTAGGCCCTAGGTCTGCCAATTATTCTTTTGGATGTATAAGAAAAAGACCAAGTCTATGAAAACTTGTATCTCATGGACAGGGGCTGTCTATTCAATAATATGTTCCGCAAATAGTTACATTTCAATTATGCTGAAGGATTGAGAGACTGAGAAGTGCTTGTCCATAAATTTTTTACGACAAGTTCGAGATTCTATCATGCCCTTTGCTTTAATCTGATGATATAACCATGAAAAATTTTGAGTCTTCTGATTTTGACAAGTGTCTTATTGTGTACAAGATCCATTCAATGAATAACCACCCCCTCCAAAAAAAAGAAATTTAGTTTAAAAGATCATTAACATTGGAGCCAATATTGTGGTACATCAGGTTAATTTGCTGTTTGTGACAGCAGCAACCCATATCAGAATGCTAGTTCAAATCTTGACTATTCCACCATTGATCTGGCTTCCTACTGATGCTTTTGGCAAGGCAGGAGAAGATGGTCCAAATATTACTGTAGTGTGTTACTGCATATTAGGTTTAATACAGTTTAAGGGTGGAAGGGAGAATTCCTGAGCCTATGGAATTGCATCATACAAACATAATAAACAAAAAGAGTTATCCTCTCATAGTATATTTCTATTTTAGTAGAAAATGGACTCTAGACACCACAAATGCACTCAGAATAATTAAAACAAGAGCAGTAACTGAACAATATGCTCTTCTGGGGCATCCCATTGGTGCAGCAGTTCAGGTGCCCCTTGGGACACCTGTGTCTGTTAATGCACTGTCAGGACTCAACTCTGGTGCATTCCAATTCAAGCTCCCTGAGAAGCAGGAGTAATGACTCCCAGGCACAGGGGAGATCCAGATTGAATTTCTGAATCCTTGCTTCAGCCTGGTCCAGCTCCTTTTGTAAGTATTTGGGAAGTGAACCCACACATAGAAGAGCTTCTTTCTCTCTCTCAGCTATGTACATATGCTTTTCAAATAAAATGTAGGCAAATGACTAAACATTTAAAAATAATAATGTACTTTACTGACTTAACCTTCTCTGATTTCTGTCTTCATATGGAATACATCCTTCTGATAAACAGAGGAAATAATTACATCCTTAAAGGGTTTGTTTTTTTGTTTTTTGTTTTTTTGCAATTAGGACTGTTAAGGAAAATCAGTTGTTTCTAGAAAATGTAGAATTCTCCCTGAAAATGTAAGATCTTTTCTCAAAGCTTTTGTGAGATTCATCTTGCTGGAAGAAATTCAGGAATGTTGTTGAAAACTCTGCTCTGAGATCTGCTTTTTCCTAGTGATGTGACTTTTAAGAGGGATTTAATCTCTCAAAACTCGTTCCCCATCTGTAAGCTGAAAATGACGATGACTATCACAAAAGGGCAACATTGGAGTGTGCATAATCACACTTGAGCATCTTTTCATGGTAAGATGTTGGATTATGTGTCAGTGCATGAACAGGACAACAAATAGACTACCATACAGGCTTTGGTACATAAAGCAGAAGGACCTTGTAATGTTTAACCAAGGAGAAATCCAAACATTTTTAAAGAAGATGATGAGTTTATTTATATGTGAAAACTGTCACTGGAGCAGGCAAACTGGCATTCTACCTTCCCTTGAAAATCAAACCTTATAGATAATTGAGTCATAACCAGAAAATTGCTTATGGAGCTTGAGATAAAGGCAATGAATTGGATGATATGGAAAAGTAATGGCAGAACTCGGAGACAAGCTGAGACATCCACGTTGCATAGTGGGGAAGGAATATCACAGACACACTGGCTCCTTCCTTTGTGCTTGTCTCCATGTTGAAAAATGGCTTTATTGGGGTTAAGATCACTGACGTTTTTGGTCTTCTCTCCTAAATAGCTTGGTAATGAAGTATACAAACATTGTATGTGACTAACCAGAACTACCTTTCTTTTTTTTTTTCAAAAGATTCTTACACATTTAATCCAAAAAGGATATTTTCATGCCTTGATGCTTGATTTTTAGCAATAGAAAATCACTAGTAAGACTCAATGTACACATAAAAGAACTCTTTGCTGTAAAATTGAAAATGGTATTTGTCATAATGTCCGTGTATAACTGTGCAATATTGATATGGATATGTAAGGATGGAAAGTGATACTGAATTTTTACACTTAGTATTACAATTTGTTTTCAATACTAATGTACAGTTTTAAAAGATTTATTTTATTTACATGAAAAGAAGAGCTGCAGAGAGACAGGGAGAGGCAGAGAGAGAGAGAGGTCTTCCATGCAATGATTCACTCCCCAAATGGCCATGATGGCTAGAACTGAGCCAATCTGAAGCTAGGAACCAAGAACTTCATCTGGCCTCCCAAGTGAGTTCAGGGAATCAAACCTGTGGTCGTCATTCACAGCCTTCCAAGGCCGTGACCAGAGAGCGGGATAGGAGTGGAGTAGCCAGGACATGAGCTGGTGCTCAAATCGGATGTCAGCTGCTGCACGTAGAGGCCTAGCTCATTATGCCACGAGGCAGGCCAGAGTCTCAATATGTTCATGTTCCGAGGGTTCTGTCCAAGTGGTTTGGGTAGTTCTGAAATGCTGCTGATTTCACCAATCCAAGGGTGATGTCACCTTCCCAATGTCCATTGGTTCCATTCACTGAGGGTTTTTGCTCTCATTGTTTGGGGTAGTTGTCCAGTTAGTTCTGTTCTACCTGCACCTTTAGAAAAGCTTTCAAGCAGGGGGTCCTGGAGGCCCACAGTGAGCACCCCTCCCCCAAGGCAGCCAGGTGGACCCGGCTACAGGCACACTTGCGGGTCAAAACAAAAATCAAAACTTCTGTTTTGTTCTTGTTCTTTGTTGGTCAGGTTCATTTTGACAGTTTCTGGTTAAAATATTTCTTAGGGTTAACTTAATTAAGGTTCCTTTACTGGAGGAAGGAATTGAGGGTAGAGTAGGATTATCCAATCTCTCTTCAACGCCAGCCAGACTCGAAAAGAGTTCACAAGAAAATAAACCACAAACTTTTCGTCATGAACATTTATCATTAACCCTCTAAAGTAGAATGTTTGCCTAATGAATGAATCTATCTAAAGGGTTTTCTCTGTGTTCTGAATGATCAGTTTTAACGATGAAGAATGCACTCCAATAGAAAGCTTTATGCAGCTCAGAGTTGTCCCTCTATAATCTCAATTTCTACTCTGAGTTATTCAAGGGTATTATGGATTGTCTAAATTTTTCATAAAATATTATATGGCTTTCTGCCATAACTATGGCAGTAAATCAAATAATCCCTTTCCTGGTCTCTGAAGCTTCATGAAGCATCATTACCACACTTGGTTACATTTCATATATGGTGATATGAAATGACATTTTCTCCTGTTTTCACATTTTCCTGATCAGTGACATTCCATTTCTTAATTAGTGCTCTGTTGTGGTTATGTGAAGAATAAAGATATACTCCCGTGGTATTTTATTGATGCTTAGAAAGATCTTTTTAAAAATCTTTTTAATTTTATGTTTTTAAAAAAATTTTTCTGAAGATTGTTTATTTTTATTGGAAAGACAGATATACAGAGAGGAGGAGACAGAGAAGATCTTCATCCGATGGCTCACTCCACATGCGGCTGTAAGGGCGGAGCTGAGCCAATCCAAAGCCAGGAGCCAGGATCTTCTTCTGGGCCTTCCCCGCGGGTGCAGGGTTCTACAGCTCTGGGCCGACCTCAACTGCCTCTCAGGCCACAAGCAGGGAGCTGGATGGGAAGCGGGGCCGTCAGCATCAGCACTAATGCCCATATGGGATCCTGGCGCATTCAAAGCATAGACTTCAACCGCTACACTTATCACACAGGGACCAGAAAGATCTTTTTAAGAGTTTAAAGATATTCCAGAGTTCCTCTTTATCTTTTGCTTTAAATTTTAATTAATTTTTAAATGGAACATTGCTGAAAATATGATTCATTCATAACAGCCATTGAGGAGAAGGGGGCTTTGGAATTTTTTTTAAATTTACTTTTATGATACATCCCATAGGCTTTGGGATTTCCCTTACCCTCTTCCCAAAGTCCCTCCCTGCCACTGATTTCCCCTATGTTATTACAATAGGATAGTTCTTCATAAGCAGTCATAAGAGCATCGTTCTGCTATTTAAGTGTGTCCTGACATTGCAGGCACGGACAATGGCAGACAGTCCAGCATCTCATTGTTAAGATATATTTAACAATTTCATTGGGCAAGGAAGACATCTTTGACCACGTAGAGAGGTGTTTGCTATACAGGTGTTTTGAGATAAAGCTTTTTTGTGGATGTCATGGTATCAACCAACAACAACCACCAGCCAAGTGAGGGAGCCTTTGAAAAGGCTCCGGCCACCACACAGTCTGACTGGAACCTTAGGAAAGACTCCCAGGAAGAACTGAAGAGACGAGAGTAATCAATATTCAGGACCCTGAGATATCACACTGATAGGCGATTGTTTCTTTGGTGTGATGTTCATCTTGAAGTGGATCGCCTCTAGCCGTATGTAACCAGAAAACGTTCTCATGCCACATAGAGTGATACCACAGCTAAACCTAAAGCAAGGGGTACTGACTCTGGGACTAAGACATGGGCAGTATCTGGAAGGGACTCAAGTTTACTATCAAAGTTTAAAGAGTCCTGCAAAGTTTGTCCCTGAGAACTTAAGCAAAAGTAAACAGACTGTTAGAAGCTGCGGGGGCAGGAGTTGTGGCACAGAAAACAGTGCTGTAGCCTATGGAACCCAGATTCCAATCAGAGTTCTGGCATCAATTGCAGTTGCTCCTTTTTTCAGCTCAGCTCCTAACTACTAGTGCCCACAGGGAAGCTTGAGAGGATGGTCCAGGTATGTGAGCCACTGCCACCCCCATCTGGGAGATCCTAAGTTCCAGCCTCCCATATGAAAACAATCTACTGAAACTGTCTTTGGCAAGTGAAACTGTGGGTGAAATCTTTCTCTCACCTTCCCTTGCACCTCCACCTCTCTGTCTGTCTCAATGTATCTTTTAAATAAATGAATGGACAAATGTTTTTTTTTTCAAACAGGGGTTGGAGAAATGTCTGATTCTTTTTCCCTTTGAAGGCAAATAGAATGCAGTAAATTCTGTATTTCAAAAATTCTTTGACAAAGTATGAAAAAGCAGTGCCGTTTTAGTTTGGCTTTATTTGGGAAATATGTTCTTCAGCTCTTTTTCCAAGAGCAGAAAGAAGACACTTGATATATAGCGGTTAGGAGTTGTGCTCAGAAACACCATCATTTCTTGAAATGTGAGGAATAAACATGCCTAGGAGACTGAAGGAGCTATCTAGGAACATTTTAGATTGGCGGCTAAATAGATTTGACATCTTCTAACTGCTTGTAGCACATTAGAGGAGATAAACTTCGGGCTTTACGGTTTAGACACAGGTCAGGACGCCTGCATTTATGTTGGAGAACTTGGGTTCAAATTTCGACTCTACTAGAGATTGAAGTTTTGTGCTAATGCAGTAGTTGGGTTCCTGCTACTCATGTGGGAGACCTGGATAGGGTGTGCAGCTTCAGCCAGCTGTTGTAGGCACTGGGGAATGAACCACTGGGTACAACCCAGCCCCCACCACCCATATGTGTGTGTCTGTCTCCTTATCTCAAATAAGCAAATAAATGAAATATTTTAAAAGAGAGAACTACAGAAATGAGAGCTTTAACATACGCTGTTAAATAAGAAGAAGCCAGGACTTGAGATCAGAAATAAAACAGTGTCTTATGCCTAACCCCTCCAGATGGTAAACTAGCTTCAAATTAGAAAATAGCTTTCAGGAAAAGATCAAATCCAGGGCAGTGTCAGGAAAAAAATAGTCCAAAAATTATTTCGAAACACTTTCAAAGACTTGAGAAAGATTTAAGATAGTGCGTCACGTACCTTGCACATAGATAAAAGGGTCAGGCAATCGAACGATCTTAAGAGCATTAGTCACAGTTTCTCTCCACTAAAAATTAAGGCTTCACATATTTCTTTTGACTCATAAAAAACTTACTGGGAGATAAAGGCTGGGAAAAGTTCCTCAAAACTATTGCCTTTGTTTAAAAGAGTATACCATAGCAAAGACTTAGGGGAAATGTGTAAAATTCAAGATAATGAACCAGCAGAAGCTCAACCCACTTGGAGTAAAGAGAGAAGCTGATGGTATGACAGGAACAGAGGCCTTGGTGTATCCAAACTTGTATAAGGAAGTAAATAGGCAGAGAAGAATACTCAAGTGTTATCATGGGCTATATTTTGGCAATAGGAGGGACAATTCAGATGGTAGAAAGAAGACTCACAGCACTGAGTTAAGAATCACAGAGAACCCTTGGAAAGCACTCAGTTTAAGCTGCAATTAGGGATTGGGAGGATATCCTGCCAGGATTTCAAAATCATATTGGCCCTAGGCTGTTGTTTACCTTGTATATTTCTGGTTCTCTCCTTCGCTACATTCTATTCCTTTGTTGCATATGTCCTATGTTTCTTAGACCACTCTGCTTCCAGTGAGAGCAAAGCAATTGATTTATTGTTTAGTTCACATGTATTGGGATCCAGAGTAAGTAGAGTCAAGATGACATTATATCCCATATCACCATCACCCTGACCCAATTTGGATAAGATTTTATTATTTTTATTTATTTATTATTTATTTATTATTTATTTATTTAATAACATTGTATTATGTGACACAGTTTTATAGGTACTGGGATTCCTACCACCCCTCCTATAACCCTCCCCCCATGGTGGATTACTCCGCCTTGTTGTGTGATCACAGTTCAAGTTCAGTTGAAAGTCCTTCATTGCAAGCATATACCAAGCATAGAGACCAGCATCTTATTGTCCAGATAAGTTCAACGGCTTTTTGGGGAGATCTTCTCTGGTCTGAAGGTAGAGCCAACAGAGTAAAATCCCAGTCAGTCAAAAGCCCCAACTTATCATTGGCAACAATATACAATGTTATGGTATTAATTGATATAATATTGCATAAATAATCTATTAAAAAAATGCCAGTTCTTAACCGCATCCTGTGACTACTCCATTGACATTTCAGCAATTGAGGTGTATAACAGTTATATTAGGGGTGAAGCACAAGGTTTTGAAAGTATAGTAGGTTTTACAATTTTTCAAAAACACATGGGTTGAGACAGTATTAATTACAGGTTCAAAAAGAAGAAAAAAAATTACAGGTTAAATTAAGGCAAACATGTGGTATATAAGCTTTTGGGATTGGCTCATTTCCCTTAGCATGATGGTTTCCTGTTGGGCCCATCTTGCCACAAAGATCTGCATTATGTTTTTTTTTTTTTTAAATAGCTGAGTAGTATTCCATGGAGTAGATGAACCATAGCTTTCTTATCCAGTCTTCCGCTGATGGGCATTTCGGTTGCTTCCATGTTTTTGCAATTACTGATTGTGCTGCTGTGAACATAGGGGTGCATATTGGTTTGTCAAGAATCAGGTGTTTTGGGTATATTCCTAGGAGTGCTATTGCTGGATCATACGGTATGCAGATTTTGAGTTGTTTGAGTGTTCTCCATACTGATTTCCATAGAGGCTGTACCAACCTGCAGCCCCACCAGCAATGGAGTAGGGTTCCCTTTTCCCCACATCCTCACCAGCAAGTATTGTTGGTGTTTCCCAATATGTGGGCCAATCTTACGGGCATCAGGTGGTACCTAATTGATGTTTTAATTTGGATTGCCAAGGAGCTTGAGCATTTTTTCATGTGTTTGTTTGCCATTTGGGTTTGTTCCTTTGTGAAATGTCTGCCCATTTCCCATGCCCATTTCTTGAGTGGCTTGCTTGTTTTGGTATTTTGGTTGTTTTAGAGTTCTTTGTATATTTTGGAGATTAGCCCTCTATCACCTGTGTAGTGCGCAAAGATCTTCTCCCACTCTGTGGGTTGCTTTTTTACTTTGTTAATTGTTTCCCTTGCTGTGCAGAAGCTTCTTAGTTTGATGAGGTCCCATTTGTTTATTTTAGTCTTGATTGCTATTGCTTTTGGTGTTCTTTTTAGGAAGTCAGAACCAACCCCTAGATCTTGCAGGGTATTTCCAACATTTTCTTGCAAGAGTTTGAAGATTTCTGGATGTAGGTTTAGGTCTTTTATCCATTTAGATTGGATCTTATTGTATGGTGATAGATGCGGGTCTATTTTTTTGTTTCTGCAGGCTATCAACCAGTTGTCCCAAAAGCACTTATTGAAGAGACCTTCCCATTTGCCTGGATTGTCATTTGTCTTTTTGTCAAAGATTAATTGGCTGTATCTATGTGGGTTTCCTTCTGTTGCTTCTATTCTGTTCCATTGATCCTCCTCTCTATCTTTGTGCCAGTACCATGCTATTTTGATGATGATTGCCCTATAGTATGTCCAGAGATCCAGAACTGTGATTCCCCCTGTTAACTTTCTATTCTTCAAGATGGTTCTAGCTATTTGTGGTTTTTTGTTTCCAGATGAACCTTTGTATCATTGTCTCCAGTTCCATAAGGAATGTTTTGGGCAATTTGGATAAGATTTTAAACAACAAGTCCCAGATCCAAGATCTGACATGTAAGATTTTACAAGATGCGCATGTGGGACTAGCATAAAAAATCTGGGTCCAGATGAGGAGAGACAATCCTTTCATAGAATGTGGAATCCAGTGGTTTGTACTGAAATGTAGATATCCCTAGTCACTCTGCTGTGACCAAATGAATGTAGGAGGGATTAGCTGCATGGCTTCCATTTGTCGCCCAGCACTCTCAAGATGCTTGGTTTTGAGATCTAGCTTCTATGCTATGACAAAACTTAGGTCATTTATGGAAGTCAGCGTCAGGTGTTACAGTCAATCACCCTGTCTCTGGCCACATCCACCGAGACACATATCTGAATCGCTCCAAATGGCTCCATCTTGAAAGACCCAAAAAAAGAAACATGCAGCTAAGCCCAGTCAACCTCCAGAATTGTTAAGGATAAAAATTGTAAGTGGTTTTTATTGTTTTATGCTGTGAAGTTTTGGGAAACATGTTTATGACTGTAGGTAACTGTACAGGAGCTGATAAATGCAAAGTGATCAAGAGAAATCTACAAAATATGGTACTTTAAAAAGGTCACATAGGTGAAATTAGAGTAGGCAACTGTAATTTTTGCTTTTTGAAGTGTGTTACTTATTTCCTTCTACTTCAAGTTTGGTGACTAAGATTAAAGCTGAGAAGAAAGGACTTAAATTCTTTTTTATTCAAAGTAGAGATGAAAATCATACCCACCTTAGAGCTTATCGTAGTAGCCAAGTAACTCTGCTAGTTGGGAGGACTGCAGTAGTTATGCAGACAATCACTTAAAGCCCACATCCTAAAGTTAGAGATGAAATCATCAGCCTGTATTTTCCTTTCATGGAGAGAAAGAACAGGGTCTCCTCTCAAATCTCACTTTCTTTCTATGAAAGGAAGGCTCAGAGAGATCTGTTAATAAGCATGGCTGGCAAGAAACAAGGATTGACTGGCACGTTTTTCAAAATTGAGCAATATTCTTTGGTAATGGAGTTTCTGATCTACACTTTGTTTCCATGTGGACAAGAGTTTTGGACAAAGGCAGAAGACTGGGGAGAGGGCTTGAAGGAAAGTTTTCTAGTGTTCACTCTGGCAAGAGAGTGTGAATAACCCATGTGGGATATGGACATGTGAAACAGTGAGCTATCCTGCTTTAAATCAGTCACTGAAAGTGGAAACTCCAGTGGTGAGAAATATGACAGCCACTGTTGGGAGTTGGTAAAGGAAATATGGAAGAATTCAGATTGTCACTGTATTAATATTGTGAAAGCAGAGATAGAAATAGTTTGACATCACTTTTACAAAATTGACTCCCACATATACATACATTTTTTAAAAAATGTGACCACAAAATAAGCACTGACAAATGGCATTTACAATACATAGGACTCAGACACTCAAGCCAGAGAAACAGAAGTTCCAAAAAAAGTCAACATCTTTCTTTCTTTACAGAAAAAAATTGCTGAAATACTATGTAAATACTAGTGAAGAGAAAATCAGAATATCTGTATAAGTAAGAGACAAAACAGATTTCAAAGAACAATAATATTTCTAGGAGTAAGGAGATGATTAATAATGTTAAATTGGTCAATCAGAATAAGAGGTGAGTCCCAATAGTTGAAATATCTAATAATGTTTTCAAGTTATCGGAATAATTTTGATAGAAATGTAAGAAGAAATAACTAAACCTATAATTAATATTGGAGAATTAAATTTTATCTGTCATTACTTGACAGGAATGGTTGACTGAAAATTTGTAAATAGATAAAAAATGAACAGTACTATCAACCAATTTAACCTAATTGACATTTAGAAAGCATAGCCACCAATACCAGCAGGGTACGTGTCTTTGTCACATATACATATAACATTTTTCCAGAAAGATCATATTTGGGATCATAAAACAAGTCTCACCAAATGAAAAGAATCTTTTAAGAAACACAAATTAAATTCTGATAATAGCAATTAAATTATGAATCAACAAATGGATGGTATCTGAAATATTTATAAAGAAATAAAGCACTTCTAGATAACCTACAGAGTAAAGAACAAATCAAAAACTCTTTTAAAAGACCCTTTTTTCTCACTGAGGTTTAATGAAAATATCAAAATATGTCAGATACATCTTAATTTGTACATAGAGGAATCTTATGCAGCACTTTACGGGCACCAAGGTATCAGAAAACAAGGTAAGTTTTGACTTACAGACTAATGTCTGTATCATCGGAAAGTGCAAAAAAATATTAAAATAAATTTCAAATCAGCCAAGGAAGTAATTTTTAAAGTGCTACCAGACACAAGAAAACAGAAGCAGAAAAAATAAGACACCATTTTCTCAGAGGGAGGGAGGGAGAGAGGGAGGGAGGGAGGGAGGGAGAGAGAGAGAGAGAGAGAGAGAGAGAGAGAAATGAATATGAGAAAACAGTTCTCCATTCCCGGGTTCTGAACAGGTTGGGAAGCTGGGTACAGCTTCTTCTCCTTTCCTTTTAGAAACAAGAAGAAAAAAATTTGGAAACAAAAGTCTCACCCACTTACCCCTAACCCTCTACCCTTACCACGGTAATCAACTATGTAAGAAATCATCATAAAAATAGAAAGAAAAAGAAACAAAAATAAGAGACCAAGACAATATCACAGAATAATGTTTGTTTGAAGGATCAATTAATTGCTAAACAACTAGGCGGACACTGTAGTAAAGAAATGAGAACTGCCCAAATAAAAGGTGAAAGAATACTATTCTGCATATATTTTACAGATATTAAGAGAAAAGTGGAAATGCTATACGGAACTTCGCTTATTTGTTGGATAATCTTATCAATAATTTCCAGAAATATTGGGTATTTTTTGAAAGTTCAGCATAGATGGCTTTTTAAAAATTAAAAATAAAATTTTCTTTTAATGTTTTTTTACATGTTTGAGAGGGATGCATGCCTATGTGGGCCTCTGATTAGGGTGGGGATGTGCAGGTACAGAGACAAATATTTCAGGTATTTCTTTTTCTATGTCTGCAGGGGAGAATGGGGAAAGTCTGCTCCTTGCTGTCAAATTGTATGAGATGGGGGATGGTCATTTGATGACAACTTACGGACCTTGATGTGGAGAAAAATGTTGTGTGGGTGTTATTTGAATGGTTTTGATAGTTCTGAGAAGTTGTTGGTTTTGTTGCTCCAGGGTTGATAAAATCTTTCCAACATCTGTTGGTTGATAAAATTTACCTTAATGCATCCACAAACCCAGCAACATGCTGCAAAGTTTGGCCAGGAGAATTTTCAACCTATTCTGCTTTCCATTATCTGACAGGGCACCTGATTGCTCCTGTTTGCCTAGATGAATGGGCCATTGTGTGTTCTGTGTGCATCTGGGCATGCTTTCCACTGCACAAAGCATTAGCAGTTGAGAAGGCTCAATCCCAATATGTGTGCACCAAGGGTGGACCATGCATCCTGTGATTTTCCCTGAGGCCAGGGTCTGAGCACAGTGGTCTAGATGGGGAGTATGCCAAGCTAGCTCTCAGATCCTCACTCTTGTGTGTGCCAATCAGTGCAGGGTCAAGTGTGGTCTGACACCTGCACCAGCCAACTCACCAGTAAATTCAGCAACCTGGTCACTTCCATCCCAGCCTCATATCTCACATGAACGAACAGGTGTTGTGGTCCAACCCAACTAACCCACCATAGATCCAGTCCTCACACATATCAGCAGGTGTCTCAGCCATGCCCAGCCCTGGTTTTTGTGTTTGCTGACATGTGCTGCTACAGCTTAGTCCAACCCAGCCCATATCCTATCTAGCTCTCATGCAGATTTGTGGGAGCTTCAGCTTAGCTCAACCCAACTTAGCCCCAGTCCTCACATATGCTGACAGATGCTACCACTTTGCCTGGTCTGGATCACCCCCAGCTCTAGTTCCTTTGCTCATCAGCAATAGGTACAGCCTAGGAGGAGAGTGCCCAAAATTTCCCTGCCAGGCATGTTCCCAGTACTGGATCTTGTGCCTGCTGTGGGTACTGTGGTCCCAACTGTCATGACTTGCAAAAGCCCCAGAACTTGCCAGTGAGTGCTGTGGTCTAGTCTGGCTAGTCCACACCCATTCTGGCTCTCGTGCACACCTGTGGGTGCACCAGCCTAATCCAGCCTGGTCCAATCTGAAGCCACATACCCCCAGTCCCAAATATCATGATCACCAGTGAAAGTGGCAGCCTGGCAAGGAAGTCCCCAAAGTTCCCCTACCAGGCCGGTTGTTAATCCCTTTTTCTGCATGTGCCAGCAGGCTCTGTGGCCCATTCTCTACCCAGTCCACCTGTGGTATCTGCATTCATCAGCTAGTGCTATGGCCTGGTTTTATCCAGCCCTCATGTGCACTGCCAGTTGTGGCTCAATTCAGCCTGACCTGTACCTTGTCCTGACTCTCACTCATGCCAGGTGTGCTGTTGACTGACACTGCCAGACCTGATTCAAACATATGCCAGTGGATGCTACAGACCAGTCTCGTTTAGCCTGCTCTCAGTTCTAGCTCTTTTGCTCATCTGTGGGAGCTGAGCTTAACAGGAGAGATCTTGAAGTTCCCCTACCAGGTCTGCCCCGAGCAAAGGATCTTGCATGTTCTGGTAGGTGCTGCTGCCAAAAATGTCATGGCTGGCCTGCAGTCCTGACACTCACTGGTGGATACTGTGAATTAACCTGATTGGCCCACACTCAATCTGGCTCTCACTGATGAGTGCTACAGCCTAGCCCAGTGTGGGTCACTCCCACACCTGAATCTCATGTGACCCAGCAGGTGCTGCAACCTAGCCTGGCCTATCAAACATCCATGCTGGGTCTTGGAATTGTAAACAGGTGCTGGAGCCTACCCAGTATCACCCACCCCCTAGACCAGCCAATATGCATGCTTATGGTGCTTGCAACCTTGCTGAGGCTGGTCTGCCCACAGCTCTGGCTCTCACATTCACCAGTGGGAGCTGCAGTCCAGTAGGGAAGTCACAAGAGTTCCCTGACCAGGCCCATGCAAGACCCAGTCTCAGGTCTTACATACATTGATGAGTACTTTGATTCAGCTTGGCATGGCCCATACACAGTCTCAGCTCTTGCTGGAGGTGTTGCAGCCCAATTCAGTCATGTTTGGCCCATATTCTGTCCTGGATTTTGTACATGCCAATGGTTGCTGAGGCTTCACCTAGCCTGGCTGTCCCCAGACCCAGCCCACACAACTGTTGACAAGTGCTGTAAATTTGCCTGATCTGGTCTGCTCTAGATCTTATGCTCCCAAGTAAGAGCTATGGCCTGGTAGGGGAGTTCCCCAAGTTCTCCTATCAGGCCTGCTCCAAGACCTGGATCTCATTTGTGCTGGCAGATGTAGCATCCCTGCTTGACATGGTCTGCTTTCAGTTCTGGCCCTTGTATGTGCTTGTGAATGCTGCAGCCTTGCCCAGCCAGGCTTCTACCTAGCCCCAACTCTCACAAGTGTCAGATGAGTTTCTGCCAGGTGAGTTCTGTGTTTCAGTTTGATTGGGCCCATCACCACCCCCAGCTCTACACACAAACCAGTAAGTGCTGCAGTCCCACAGAGGTGAGCCCAAAGTTCCCCTACAGAATCAGCCCCCGGTTCCAGTTCCCTTGTGTTCTGGTGAGTGCTATGGCTCAACCTGACATGGTCCACTCGCTATTTTGACACTTGGGGGGGTACTAATGACTTAGCCAGCCAGGCATGCCCCCAGGGCCCACCCTTGCATGCAACAACAGATGGCAGGCAATGCTATTTAGCCTAGCCCAAGGCTCCCATATGCCCTCCTAGACATGCCCTCAGGTTTCTCCACCTCTGTATCAATCCATCTCAGCTCCCTTACTTAGCTGTGAGTACATTGGCTCAGTTTGTAGAAGCCTGCAGAAGTCATTGCTCCCCTGTCAAGCATGTCCTGAGCTGCTCCCATTGCTATAATTCCCAGCCCTGCTTCCCCCAGCAATCTTCAGTCTCACATCCCAGATGGCTGGCAAGGCATATCTCAGGCTTGAGTTTCTTCTCTTCATTACAAAGAAGGAAGAGAAGAGAGAAGAGAGGAGAAAAAAGAAAGAAAGAAAGAAAGAAAGAAAGAAAGAAAGAAAGAAAGAAAGAAAGAAAGAAAGAAAGAAAGAAAGAAAGAAAGAAAGAAAGAAAGAAAGAAAAGAAAAAAGGGAGGAAAGAAGGAAAGAAGGAAGGAAGGAAAGAAGGAAGGAAGGCAGGAAGGAAGGAAGGAAGGAAGGAAGGAAGGAAGGCAAGCAGTAAGCAGCTATGCTGATGTATTGGGATACTGGGATAGTGAATACAAATTTGGCATTTATCAGGCTTAGAATGCACGCCAGTTACTACTGGCTGCTTTCCTGCTAGCAGTAGAATATTTGTCCACGTACAAGACAATCTAGGCAGTTGCCTACATCTGGGGGAGCTTTGATGGCTTTATGAGTAAATTATACCAAATGTTTCATAAAGAATATTATCAATTCTGGACAAGTTATTTCAGAAAATTGAAAATTAAGAAATCCTTCCTAATTTAGTTGATCAGGACAATTTTATCCTGATGAAAACAAGATAGAATAACAAGGAAGATCTATTGATTGATATTCTTGAACATAAAAAGTCCTTAAAATTTTTACACCTCCCCAATTCAATAATATGTAGTGATAAAAATTTAAAAATGCTTTGAAAAATAACAAATTTGGATGGTGTTGCCTTGTTTTAAAGCAATGGCACCAAAGTTTAAACCATTGAAACAAGATAAAATGCTCAACATAAGTAACACAAATATCGTTAGTTGATATTTTCTTGAAAAAGTACCAAAACAGCAAAACTGGAAAAAACAGTTACTGTTTTTTTTTTTCCAAGCCAGAACAACTTAATAGACATAATGAAAAAACAAAAACAGCCTCCTGTCCAGTAAAATATCTCAGCCTTCCTTAGACATCATGTTTCATACCATGGTTAACTTGAAACAAATTAAGTAACTGCAGGTTAGAGCTAAGTTTATAAGGTTTCTGGAGCGAAATAGAAAGAGGGGTTTAGAGACTTCTAAGACTTGAATATGTTCCTCAAACTCACATATTTATTACCAATGGAACAATGTTGGGCAGTGGGATTTAATATATGTGTTGATTATATCACCCAGGCCCTGTGCTTGTGAATACATCAATCTTGTCATCACAATGGGTTAGTTTAGGCAAGAGTTACTTGCTGTAATACTGGGCTTTTGCTCTCTCTCTTGCTCTCTTGATTTACTCTCCCTCTTCCTCTCCTACTTCTTTAATGAATGACGTGGCAGAAAGCCCATCCCAGACGCCAGAACTTTAATACTGGACTTCTCAGCCTACAGGTCTTTAAAACATAAATTTATTTTATTTATGAATCATCAACTGAATGGTGTTCTTTAATAGGAATGCAAAATGAACTAGGAGACTGAACTTTGTCGAAGAATTGCTGAATGCAATCCCCAAAGAAGGAACTGTTAGAAAACAAATTCAATAAATTTCTCTTAAGCAAGCATAGCTCCTTTAACTCCATTAGTGTGAAATGAGAGAGCAGATAGATTGAGATGAAATACTTATCAGTCATAACTGACAATGGATTTGCATCTAGAATCTTAAAAGAATTTACATAAGTTTGTAAGACACATAACCCGGTGGTAAATAGACAAAATACTTGAGCAGACTATTCACCAAAGAATGTATACAGCTGCAAATAAAAGCATAAAATGTGTGCAACACCACTTCATTAGAAAATACAAAGTAGAAGGCCAGTGCAATTGCACAGCAGGTTAATATTCCACCTGCAAGCACCAATATTCCACACTGGTGCCTGTTTGTGTCCCACTGCTTCACTTCCTATCCATCATATCCCTATTAATGGCCCACGAAAGTAGTGGAAGATGGCCTACAAATTTGGGCCTTGGCACCCATGTGGCAGGCTGGGTAGAAGCTTTGGCTCCCAGCTTCAGAACGGCTTCCAGGCCTTTGGGAACATTTGGGAGTGTACCAGTGGATGGAAGATCTCTGTCTTTCCTCTGTTTGCAAAAAATTCTGCTTTTCATATAAAAATAAATAAATCTGGGCCCGGCGCAATGGCGCAGTGGTTAAGGTCCTCACCTTGCACGCCTGGGATCCCATATGGGCACAGGTTCTTTCCCGGCAGCCCGGCTTCCCATCCAGCTCCCTGCCTGTGGCCCAGGAAAGCAGTCGAGGACAGCCCAAAGCTTTGGGACCCTGCACCCAAGTGGGAGACCCGCAAGAGGCTCCTGGCTTTGGATCAGCATAGCATTGACTGTTGTGCTCACTTGGGGAGTGAATCATCGGATGGAAGATCTTCCTCTCTGTCTCTCCTCTCTGTATATCCACCTTTCCAATAAAAATAAAATAAATCTTTTTTAAAAAGTAAAATAAATCTGTTTTTAAATTATCGTTGGAAAGTCAGATATACAGAGAGTAGGAGCGACAGAGAAGAAGATCTTCTGTCCAATGATTCACTTCCCAAGTGACCTCAATGGCCAGAGCTGAGATGATTCAAAGCCAGGAGCCTGGGGCCTCTTCCTGATCTCCCACGCGGGTACCGGGTTCCAAGGTTTCGGACCATGTTCAACTGCTTTCCAATGCCACAAGCAGGGAGCGCAATGCAGTGGGAAGTGGAGCTGCCAGGATTAGAACCGTCTTACATATGGGATTCCATTGCATGCAAGGAGAGGACTTTAGCTACTAGGTTACCATGCCAGGCCCTAAAATAAATAAATCTTAAACAGACAAACACATGCAAACTAAACTCTACTAAGATAGCATTAGAATGCCTGCAAATTTTAAATGACACGATTGTGGAGCAATTATGTATCAAATATAATACTTCTTATATATAAAATGATATAGTCACTCTCAGGAAAAAGCTTTTGTTATGTTAAGCATATATTTCTCACATAATCCATGTATTCTTTGCCTAGGTGTTACCAATTATAAATGGGAACATATATCTGACACAATGACTTGTTTCTGAACATTCACAGCTTCTTTGTTTACAATAGTCAAAAACTATAAACAGTTTGAATTTCCATAAATAAGGGAACGGTTAAACAGATTGTGGTATATTCACACCATGGGATTTTACTCAGCAATAAAAATCAAAGAATATTGCTAAATGGAATGCCGTGAGTAACTCACAAAGTAATTGAACCAGGTGAAAGAAGTCAAGTACAAAAGAGTACATTTTCTGCAGTTCCATTTGTAACAAATTCTAGAAAATATAAACTAATCTGTGGTGAAAGAAAGCAAAGTGAGTCATTGCCAGTGCATTTGGATGGGTGGAGGGAAGCATGATTTACAAGAGGGGTGATGAGTGTGTTTATTTTCTTGACTGAAATTGTAGCTTTATGAATGTTATGCTAAATCTTACCAACTTGAGATTTTCAATGTGCAGATTATTGCATTTCATGTATTCATAATTTCGGATTGCTAAATCAGAAAAAAAAAACAAGATGAAGAGAGGTAAAGATGCTTCACACATACTTTATCATAGGCTTATGTAAATAAAACAGAATGTATCTGTAAAAAATACATAATAAAAATACAGGGAGCCCCTTTCTAAATTTTATAGTTACTTATGTATGCAGACCATAAAAAATACTAAATATTTTAATAAATGTAAAAAGTTACTCCAACCTCATTAGCTATTGGGGAAATAAAAGTTAAAACGTCAAGAATATGTTCATCAAGACAAATACAATTATAAGCATTGGCAATACCAACTCTTACGAATAATGTGGGACAATTGGAATGCTAATATAGGCTGTTTTATGTTTACTGTTATAATCACTGTAGCAAGTTATGCCTCAGTTTCTACTACAGCTGGACATGAATATGCCCTAATACCATTGATTTCAGTCCTGGATATTAAGCAGAAGAAATGAATGTTGATATCCATCTAGAGACATGGAAATGATGTTCATATTAGTTCTATTCATCACAGCACTACTCTGGAAATAATCAAATGCCCAATTAATTTTAGGATACACCTATTATACAGCAATAAGAAAGAACGAACTGTTGTTCATACAGGGTACACATAAATTTCATAGTTATAATGTTGAATAAAAGATGAGGAAAACAAAAAATATTCATACTATATTATTCTATTCAATTGAAGCTTTTTGAGAACTATTGATTAACACAGCTTTATGGTATCTAAAAATAATCTACTTATATGAGCATATATTATGAACAAACATAAACTTCACATTTAAGAAATGTCCTCTATTTTATGTTCATGATCTTATTTTAAAAGAAAAAAAGTAGTAATGTAAATCTCTGCAAATGTAAATATCTAAAAATCTGAATGTAAGTCCTACATACCTACGTATCTACATAGGCACACACATGTATCAAGGAGATAAAGACAAAATCATGTAGGCGTATTGATTGACCATTTCTTAGGAAACAAACAACTCATTACAGTATAAAATGTGACCTATACTGGCTTTTCACATTCATAAAATTTGACTTTTTTTGAAAATTGTATCCAGAACATGTACTTCCTATTGTAAACAAGAAAACAAGGGGAAATGACAAGTAGGAAGTGAAACAGTACACTCCTGACCTGGATTATGGCTAATTTAAATTCACCTTTGCTTCTATACTCTAATGAATCACCTGGTTCAGAAACTATTCAATGATTTAAGATTTTGTGTAAAAAAGCATAGAATGATATGATGCTTAGAGCAGGTTTTTATAGCGATAGGTTCATAAAATTAGAAACACAGTTGAGGTTTGATGATAGAATTTTACCCCAATGTCTTCAGAACAATTTTGAGGCTCCCTCCTCCTCCCCATGATATTGGGAAAAGTACAATAGGACTATAGCTCCCAACACTCAAGGAGAAGCTGCAGCAAGTTTATATCCCTGATGTTCAGTTATCACTAAGACCCATAGGACCCACTTGTGTTGTTTACGCTCAGTTCTTGAAGCCTTCTTCTCTTCTTGCAAAGGCATAAATTTAAACTAGCAGCAAGAATCTCAAGACATAATCAAATATAAACATCTCTGTTAAAGGCAGATTTGGAGATTTGAAATCAATGATGGATGTGGGAAAATTACACTTCATTGGCTTTAAATGTATTCTCTAGAGAAATTTAGATCAAATTGGAGAAAAGCATGTGAGTTTCCTTGCATTGGCTCCAACTGAAAGAATCGTATGCCTGTGTGGCCTTTCCAGGGATGTTAGGAGCCAATGTTGAAACTGTACTTTGAAGAGCACCAAAGTTAAAATTCACAAGCTAGGGAACAACTTGTTTTCACAGCAATGAGCGCTGGCATGGCAAGCACTTCTCTGTGGTGACTTACATACTTATTCAATGATTTAGACTGCTTCTCTGGCACAGGTCAAATGGCATATTAACATGGGATATAATCCTTTCTCACTCTGTAGGCAATGGCTCAGTGTGATATTGGCACCATATTAAGCTTCATTAACCCTACAACACGTTGCCTTCTTACTCTGGCACTCTCCTGCAGGCTGCAGGCAGTAACCCATGAGTAATCTGATTACCTACAACTGACTGTAGCCACATGGAATGGAGGCTGACTACTGAGTGGAACACAATTACAGTCTTTTGAGATTCAATTAGAAAGCTGTTGGTTGTGCTTCGTTCAGAATTGTGAAACAAGTTCCAAAAATCCTTGCAAACCACACACGCCTTTAAGAGCCCATGGTAAATAATGAACTTAGAAAGCTTCACCTGTTTCTCATATGTCTTGATATAATTTGCTCTGCTGAAGTACAGAGTAAACCAGGTTTGTCACTAGCAATGCCTATCACTGTTTATGCAGATTCTATTAGGATGTATTTCGCCTTTTCCAAAGGGCAAATGTTCTTGATCTCCATTCTCCATTGAATTATGCTGCATTTAATTTTCTTTGTGAACGGACATTAAAAACCAGTATCATTTAGCACAGAATGGAAAATTACATATGATGAATTATTGTTTAAGTAAAACCTGAAGTTAAGTAAAATTAAGCTTCTCGTTTGCAAAATCAAACTCTAGACAAAAATGATCTAGGTCCTGCGTGGTGGTGTAGCAGCTGAAATCCTCACCTTGAATGCACTGGGATCCCCTATGGGCGCTGGTTCTAATCTCGGCAGCTCCATTTCCTATCCAGCTCCCTGTTTGTGGCCTGGGAAAGCAATCGAGGATGGCCCAAAGCTTTGGGACCCTCTACCCATATGGGAGACTCAGAAGAGCTCCTGGCTCCTGCTTTGGATCGCCAAAGCACTGGCCATTGCAGTCACTTGGGGAGTAAATCATCAGATGGAAAATCTTCCCCTCTGTTTCTCCTCCTTTCTGTATATCTGACTTTATAATAAAAAATAAATAAATCTTAAAAAATGATCTAGACTGAGTCATAACATTTGGTGTAATATAAACATTACATATACTTAAAAGTTATGTGTACCTGTAAGTTCTTATTCTCTGCTTGCTGCTGATAAGAATATATATATAATTCCATATTTTATTTTTTTAATATTTTTTAATATTTTGACAATCTTTACATATTTAATTAGGGTAAAAGGTTCTAGGGCTACAGGAAAGTGGGTAAGACTATTATTTTTTCCATATTGTTTCCTTCATGTTTAAAGGGGGGTATTAAGAGAGAAGGCCCACCCAATTTCCCACCCTCCCCAGGTCCCGGATGTAGGGTATGCTCTGAAGTTCTTGCTCAAGTGGTTTTGATATTTCAACAGTTATGAATTGCTGCCAATCTTGCCTCTCCAAGCACTATGAGGTCCTTGAAGAATCCACTGATTGACACAGTCCATCATAGAGTCTCTGTTTGCCCCATATTTCACTGCAAGATATAGCTGAGATCATTGGTTGACCTGTTCTGTCTTCTCTCTTTTCTTGGTTAGGGTTCTGAGTCCAGCATTTTGGTTGGGGAGATCTCCAAAGAAACTTTGTCTGAGGTGTTCTCAAACCAGATTCTTGTATGTGCTAGCAAGTACAGGACCCGGCACAGTCCATCGTCCTGATCAGCTGGTGGTTGCAATTACTGGGTTGGTTCTGTTTTCACTCCCAACTTCCACTGAAATCAATGGGTGTTGCAGTCCAGCCTGGTTCTGCCCAGCACTCTCGGCCCTCGCATAAACCAATGGGAGCTGCAGCCTAGTTGGAGCGACCCACAATAACGCTCACCAGGCCCGCCCACTACCCTGGTTTGCCAGTATGTGTAGTAGTAGTCCAGTCTGTCCCACACCCCATCCCACCCCAGCTGCTGTCCTAGTTTTATCACTCCCGTAGAAGTGGTAACCAAAGAGGGAGGAGCCCACTATTTCCCTCCCAGGCCTCTCCCACTCCCAGATTATGCACTCTCCAGATAGTTCTGTGGTTTGACTTGACAGAACTAGCCCCCAGTGCCAGCTGAGGCTGTAGCTAAGCCCAAACAACCCTCACCCACTCTAATTTTGTTTGCACCAGTAGGAATAATCAGCCCAGCCTGGCTTTTCCCTGATCTAGTCCACAGGAGGTGTACAGGTGTTGTAGCCCTGCCTCGTCTGGTCTGCCCCCATCCCAGCTCATGCTCTCCAGTGGGAGTAGCTGTCCAGCAAAGGAACCCTCTCTTATTCCCCTGCCAGCTCTGCCCCCTGCCTTCCTTGTTCTCACGCTTGCTGGTTGGGTGCTTTGGTCCCTTCCAGTACAGGCAACCTCACCTTGGCATTTCGTATTGTGCACTAGTCTTTGTTGAGAACCAACCTGGCTCGACCCACACAGTTCTGGTGCTTGGATTTGCCAGTGGATGACATGGACAGATTCAGCCTGGTCTTCCCCCAACCCCTGCCAATTGTATGCCAGTAGGTAACTTTCCGTGGCCTGTTCTGGGCTGTTTCCTATCATGTTTATTGTGCTTGCCTGCCGTGTATGTATCCTGCCAGAGGAGTTGCCCAGGCTCCTCCATCAGAACCTCTCCCAATGCCAGATTTTGCGTATACCAGTAGGTCCATGAGCCAGCCCTACTCAGGTTACCTCCTGTCCTAGCAGGAACAGTGGCTTTTCCTGACTGGCCTTCAACCCAAACTGGTCCTTGCTGTTGGATGTTTCAGCCTAGCCATGGTTTGTTTGTCCATTCCCACAGATGGCTCACGCATGGCTCAGTAGGGGTTTGAGACCTTGTTTAGTCCATTGCACATCTATCCTGGTCCTCCAGGACTCCAGAGGGTGTTGGGATCTGGACAATTGTATATTTTAAAGTGTTTTAAAAATACATGTAGGAGGGTTGGGCACGATGATTCAATTTGCAAATCCTCCACTTGTAAGTGCACAGATCCCATATGGGTGCCAGTTTCTATTGCGCTGTTCCACTTCTTTTTTTTTTTTTTAAGATATATTTTTAAAATTTTTTTATTAGAAAGGTGGATATACAGAGAAGAGAGGAGAGACAGAGAGGAAGATCTTCCGTCCAATGATTCACTCCCCAAGTAAGCACAACGGCCAATGCTATGCTGATCCGAAGCCAGGAGCCTCTTCCAGGTCTCCCACACGGGTGCAGGGTCCCAAAGCTTTGGGCCATCCTTGACTGCTTTCCTGGGCCACAAGCAGGGAGCTGGATGGGAAGCGGGGCTGCCAGGATTAGAACTGGCGCCCATATGGGATCCCGGGCATGCAAGGTGAGGACCTTAACCACTGTGCCATTGCACCGGGCCCATGTTCCACTTCTTATCACCATTCTGCTACGGCCTGGAAAAGCAGTAGGGGATGCCCCAGAACTTTGGTACCCTGCACCCATGTGGAAGAGCTGGAAGAAGCTCCTGGCTCTTGGGTTCAGATTGACTTAGCTCCAGACATTGTGACTGCTTGGGCAGTGAAAGAGTGGACAGAAAATCTTTCTCTCTCTCTCCCTCTGTAAATCTGCCTTTCCAAATAAAAATAAATATTTAAAATATAAATGTTTCAAATTAGATATTAATAAGATGTTTCAAGTATATTAAAGCATATGTAGCAGTGACTTATTTATTATTGTTGTCCCTAAACTTGATTCATCTTGTTAATTTGCTGTGAGCTTGAATTTATTCTTCTGAAGGAAAGGAATGAAAAAGAAACATTAGGCATCCTCTCAGTCCCTATTCCTTTCTCTCTCTCTCTCTCTCTTTTAAAGATTTATTGATATAGTTGAGAGAGTTAAAGAGAAAAGGAGACAGACAGTCAGGGAGAGAGATCTTCCATCAGCTGCTTCAGTTCCCATTTGGCTACACTGACCAGAGCTGGGTCAGGACAAATCCAGAAGCTAAGGGCTGAGCTTCATTCAGGTCTTTCACACAGGTGACAAAAATCAAACATTTGTGACATTACTGCTGGAATTTTTCAATCCTGCATTGAGACATTGAGAAGCAGGGACATGAAATGGCAGCCATGTGGAATAACAGTGCTTCAGGTGCAGGGTTTATCTACTACCCCGTAACACTGGCTGCAGTGATTGTCTTTCTTACCAAACTTGTGGCTGTCCTGGTAGCATCATAGACTTACTATGAATCCATTTCTCTGTTTTTAGTCACATGTACCACAAAATCTGTTATTATTGTGTAAGTACTCATTTGTACCATTAGATGGTAGGAATGCAATGGTTTTTAATACTTATTTGTATTCCTGAGTTTAATAAGTGCTTTCTGCATTTGAGTGATTATGAAACTCTCATATGATTTTCCTTGTCCTTTCTTCATAGAAAACATGAGTGTACATAGAGTAAATTAAACCCATGAAGTTCAAAAATTCAGTACTCTGATTAATCCTAATTGTTTAATCTGTGGATGAATGCACAGGGAATGTAAACATTTTTAGACCTGAAAATTGAATAACCACAAATGTATGCATTATATGAAAAACCTTTTGCTGGACTTTGCAAATATGAGGTAGTAAACTGCCACATGCCAAAAGGCGTGTCCAAGAAAGTCCTGCTCCCTCAGCTCTGAAGGTGTTTATGTGTCTGGTGAATTCCACTGACACTGGCTCTACTTGGAAGAATAGTACACATTTGATGAACAGTTTGTGGGGTATCACAATGCTGATTACCATACATGAATTAGACAGTCATTTTATCATAATCACTTAATCAGACTTGCATTTTCTTTGTGATCCAACATTACAAACTTCCCATGATTAATATCTATAAGTCACACTTTCAGTGAACTAATCATTTTCAGCTCTCATTATTATTCACTAAGGGTTTAGGGAATTTTCTGAAGTCGGCCAACACTTTGGTTACATTTCTATCACAACAATAAACTACAACTGGGTGATTCAAGAGAGTATAAGGAAACACAGAGATTCCAATGTGTCTTTTCTTAAAAAAGACTCGCTCTTCAAAGAAAATATATTAAGGTCACCAATGGAAGAATTACAAGACCAGAACATGACCAGAAGAATCAAAGGGTGCTGTATCTGTAAATTTTTTGTTTGTTTGTTTTTGTTTTTCACCAGACCCTCAGGCATCCATATCCCGGGTGGGAAATCTAGGTCATTAAATTGTTCAGATGAGGTCTTGGAGTCTGCACTGGAACATCACAGGATTTCCTGGGTCTCTATCCTATGGAAGTCTGATTGTAGGACTCCTCAATTTGAATATTGGCCTAAACCAAGACTTCATCCTAAACCTATTTCTTTGTGTCTGTATACATCCATATACTCCTGGAGATAAAAAGGATGGAATCATAATGACTTGAACCCAAATCACACCACCTATATCTTCTTAGCTACAGGACTCCAAGCAAATAATGCTTAAGTGTTCACGAGCCTTATGTAACATGATGCTGCGCATACAACATGGATAGCATATCTTACCAGCAAGGTACACCTGCAAGCACTTTCTGTTTACAGTTGACTAACTAGCTTTATAAAAGTACAGAATTTTGAAAATAATTCTAGTTTTTTTTAAAACCTCACTGCTAATTGTTACTTGCCATTGGATATAATTTAGTATGACTCAAATACATAATATGCAATAAAAATGACCTTCAACCCAAATTTCATTAATTTATTTCATTTAAAATACTCACTGACTGTAAGTTGAAAATATTAACTCAAGTTAAAACAGGAAACATATTTAAGAGAAGGAGTGGAGTTGGGGAGATCCCAGGGAGTAGGATTCAGTTCTTTGCAGAGCTCTTCCTTCCAAGTTGGAGTCATTCTTAGGTCGTTTGTAGCTAAGTGCCCTCAGACCTTTCAACCTTTCAATATCCTCAAGTGGAATCCTCTCTACTGGCAGGTATGTTAGTTCCCAAGGACTTGTATTGCCCTTTACTGAATTAGATGCTAAACCCTGCAAAAATCACTCTGATCAGCATGTTGACTCAATCTGATTCTCTCACGGGGCCAGAGTTTGGTAGAACAGACCCTGAAAGACAGCCCCATCAGCTCTAGAAGAGAAGGGTCATTGGGCAATATAAAATAATGCATATGCCGTCTGAAGAAAAGTGAGACAGAATCACCACAAACACTTTAAGGATGGTGTTACAGGGGCCCTTTGTGCCATCCTCAGATCATTTAGCATTTCCCTAATCTTGTAGCATGTTGCTATGTTACTTCAGAAAATACCACGGTTTCCACCTAAAAGCTTTGTTCTTGGTCAACAGGCAGTGAATCAGAAAGATTTAATGTGCCTTGACCAAAGATGGGGTGAGATGGACGGCTGATAGATGCATATCTTAACTCCCTCTCCCCTCTCTTTGGATACCTTAGAAGAGTTTTTCACTTCATTCTAGCATATTTTACTAATGTTGAACGTAAGCTACTATAGTAGTAACCCATTGGATAACACATCATTTACTGACCTCTTTCTCTTTCTTGCTCCACTTCTGCATTTCCTTTCCCCCTAGGAGAATCTCTCACACCAATTTCTTTCATTACCTCCTAATCTCAAGGATCAAGATTATGACCCTTTTTCAAAATATAATAATTTCTAGTTAGTCCAAAAATTCTATGGATAGAATTTGCTCACTGCAACTAATTTCATGAAGGCTGAATAATTATATTGGCATGATTATGACATTTGTATGTCACATATAAGAGATTTCAAAAATCTGGATATTTGAGCACCACAATAAAGGATGGGAGTGATTTAGGTACTATTCAAGTGCAGGGTAGCATAATTGTATCATTTTCTCACCTTTTTTTCAATTACACATGTCTGCTTCTGTTGTCATTATAAGAAGTTGAAAGAATTTTGAACCAAGTTTGAAAACATATGGCATAAGTGTAAGTTCAACTTCTTGAATCTGATGCAGTAGAAAACATAATTATATTCACCATTCTAATGTGTCATTTGGCAGCACAGTTTACTCTTGGATTCAATAGATTTCTACAAATGAAATAAAAGTTAAAAACCCTCATATCTATAATTCAGAAAGCAATGTACAATTCTTGTTATTGCTAATCATGGGGTCTTAAGAAGTAAATAATTTCACTTTTCAAGGTCAGTTTAAATTAGAGACAAGAGAACACTAAATGAAATAGAAAGGAAAAAAATAATCTGATGCTACAAAGGTACTTCAACATTTTATGGAGATTAAATTAAAAATGTTTTATATAAAAATGGAAATCCACCCATACTTTAAAAACTTGTATTTTTCATGGACTTTTGGAAGACCCCTTTTAATCATGGATTTAAATATTTTTGCACTATAATATTTTTCAATCTACTTTTTCAAAATCTTTTGAATTATCCTCTGTGTGTTGAGTTTAGAATAATAATAAATTATTCTTTTGAAATTTAGAGAATGGAGATTAAAAGAGTTAAAATAGGAAGCTCAATGGGAGGACAGAGTAAAGGGAAAAACATAAGATATTTGCTGGCAGACGGTAGGTTGATGGGTTTAGCCAAGAGGACCTAATTAAAAACGGCCTTCACCAGATGTCCACTACTCATGCAATTTGCATACCAGGGGTTTTGAAATTTTGCTTTTCCATCATTGCATTTGGATACTGGAAACAATGAAGGACAAATAGAGTTGAATGTAGAAATTCATTTCAAGAATTTAGAGGAAAAATATGAAGTTGGTGATCTTTCTGATAACCTCTTTTAAGGGACTTCTTTGTTCCTTTCCCCAGGAGACTCGTTTTTTGTTTTTTGTTTTTTTTTTTAAGATTTATGTATTTATTTTTATTTGAAAGATAGATTTCACAGAGAGAGAAGGAAGGAAATAGAGAAAAGTATTCCACCCACTGTATCACTCCTCAAATGTCTATAATGGACAGAGCTGAATTAATTCAATGCCAGGAGCCAGGAGCTTCTTCCAGGCCTCCCATGTGTTTTGCAGGGCTAAGGATCTTGGCCATCCTCCACAGCTGTCCTGGGACATAAGCAGGGACCTGGATAGGAAATAGAATAACCGGCAACTGTATGGGATGCCGTCATTGCACGCTGGCTCACATGGAACTCTTATTATTTAAGTAATTTGCGATTTTATTCTAGGCACTTTCCTTTTATATAAGTGTATTCTTGGTGGTCTCAGTAATACAAATATATTTAAATATCATTAATATGTACTGACTCCCCAATTAACTCTGCATTTCAGAGCTCTCTCATAAGCTATAGACTTAGTTTAAGCAACTGCTTATTCAAAATTTCCACTTTCTTATAACATAGATACCTCCAGTTTAACATACCTAGGACTTACTTTCCTGTCTTTCCTTGAAAAACAATCTCCACCTGCTAATTGCTTGGTCCAAAACTTTTGGAGTTATTTTTGGATCTTCTCTTATTGCAGAAGCACACACTCAATCCAATGGTGAATTCTAGAAGTTGTATTTGCAATTTATGAAGTAACATCAGAAAGTTCTTGGAGAAGGGAAATTAAAAGATGATTATTTGACCCATTTTGAATACACTCAGTTTTTCAGAAAAACACCTTCATGAACTTTTTGAAAACCTTTGTTTTTGTGGATTGAAAATATTTTTGCACCAAAATAAATTTACATCTCTATTTTATTTTTCCTTTTGAAGTACCCTCCTATATACAGCCCATTCTCTTCATTTTTGTTGCTTCATTACATATCCAAGTTTATTATCATTGCTGACCTGAAAATTATGTTACCTTTCTACTGGTCTTCAGGCTTTTGTTGTTCTGCCTTGACAACTTTTTAGCATTTAAATAAGATAAATACTATCATTGGTCTGTTCAGCCCCCAGCAGTGGCTCCTTTGTCCCACTCAGAGTAAAATCCAAAGGTTAGAGAGTCTACAAGCCTCCATTTGATCTGGTGCTTGTCACCTCTCATACTTTTCTTCCTTTGTGCAGCCACGCTATTAGAACACGGCATCCTTGCAGGTTCTGGAACCTGGCCAACACTGCCATGTATGACATTTGTTCATGTTCCTTCTCCTTATTTTCATGTTTTTATCACCAAGTATGTGTTTACCTCAGAGTCTCAACTTTTGAATTTCTTCAGATGCTGTCATGTGAACAGAACTGTGACCACCTTTTTAATCCATTGTAAGTTGTGCTGTATCAATGAAGATGACATTATACTCCTCTTGTTCACATTTTTCTTATGTTAATTTTTCTTACGCTACCACTGACCTGTTGCCCTTACATTTTCCCCACCACTGAAAGACCTCTAACAAAGTGTATCATTTATTTTCTAATGATGTATTAGTCATTATTTAGCTATGCCTGATAGAATTATAGCTACATGCATGAAGAACTGCATTTTATTTCTTAACAATTCCTATATCAGTTCCCTATTTGTGAATAGTATGTCACCACAAATTTGGCAGCTTAAAACAGCATACAGAAACTAGATCACAACTTTCTGATTCGTGCATTTTGCATGGTTCCGCTGAGTTCCCGGTGTAGAACCTCTCAAGATTAATATCAAAGTGTTGGTCAGTCTGGATTCTTGTCTGAACACCCGTGGGTAGAATCCATTTTCAAGCCCATTCACCCTGTTGGATGTATTTTTTTCCTGGAAGTTGTAGAGTTAAAGTCTCCTTTCCTTGCTGGATGCCTGTCAGATCTACTCTCTCACCCCTTAAAGGATTCCTGCATTCTTTCCCACACATTGATCTTCCATCTCGCAACCTGTAGGAACATTCAACAGTTTCAATTCTTTTTAATTTTCAAAGATTTATTTATTTATTTATTTATTTATTTATTTTACAAAGAGAAGGAGAACCAGAGAGAATGATTTTCCAACTGCTGCTGGTTCACTCCCAAAGTGGTCGCAACAGCTGGAGCTGAGGTGGTCTGAAGCCAGGAGCCAGGAGCCTCCTTTGATTCTCCCATGCGTGTAAGGGTTCCTAGGCTTTGGGCCATCCTCTGCTTTGTCCCTAGGCCACAAGCAGGGACCTGGATAGGAAGTGGAGCAGCTGGGACATGAAGCGGCATGAATATGGGATCCTGCCACTTGCAGGAAGAGGATTTAGCCACTAGGCCATTGCGCCGGGCCTGAACACTTTTCAATTCTTCAGAACATTCCAATTTCCCCTTGTGTTTCTTTTTCTGCTGTTAAGAGCACCAGACCCACCTGGATTCTTTAAAGCAATCTTCCTATTTGAAGCACTATGAATAGTAAATTTAATTGCATCTACTAAGCTAATTTTGTCATGTAATTTATCATACTGGTAGTACAGCATGATTTGGAGGAGGGAAGATCATCAGGCCCCCTGCCTATAACACATCCCATGCACCCAAAATTATGGCTTTCTGGAACACGGTATATATAAATATGTAACAAAAGATAACTGAGCTGGTTTTATGTGCATCAAGCAGATTATTTGTCCATTGCATTTAAAAAGCCAGTCCCCAGTCCTTCCAACTTAAATCTAACGGAATGCCAAAAAAACCAACCAACCAAACAAACAAAAAACCTTAATTCTGAAACCTGGGAAGAGAGAAGGGAGAGTAGAAGGGAGAAAAGAGAGAAAGACAAGAGGAGGGAAGGAAGAGAGAAAGATAAAAGGAGAGAAAAAAGAGGGAAGAGGAGAGGGAAGGGGAAATGAGAAGATGAAGAGAGGGAGAAGTGAGAAGAGGAAAGGAGAAGGAGGATGGGAAAAAGAAAAACGAAGATGGAAAGCCAGGGAGAGATCAAGGTTAAGTGAGAGTAAGAGAATGCCTGAAGCCATGTGCATAGGACTCTGACTTTATATTTCACACAAAGTGAAAATAGAGATTTTCCACCTTTGTTAATATTGTCAGTCCCAAGACACTCTTGTGTGCCAGATGTGGTTTTCCAGGCTCTTAGAGATGTAATTGCTTAACAAACCAGACACCCTTCGAGATTTGCAGGTACCTATAGATGTAGATTTGTGCTCGAGATGGGAGTTCTGGTAGGTATGATCTATTCACAAGGGCAGCCAGGGGATAGGAAGGCATGGGGTGACATTTATAACTTTCCCTCCTTTCTTGGCAATATCATATTGCTATTTTATCTTCATTATGTTTAAATACAAGATATTTGAACTTAAATATGAGAAATTACTTCATTTCCTACATGAATGCTTAAACTCCATAGGGAAATTGATTTGGTAATTATGATAATGTTTGACTATCAGATTAATTGAAAATGATAAATTAATCATCTTCAGCCTGTGTCTGGCTTCATACAACCATAAATATGCTGCCAGTTCAGAACCTACCAAAGTGAACTCTGAATTCACATTCCAAGTTCAGGAGTCCAAGGTGTCAGTGCTTTTGTTCAGCAAACACATTTGGTTCTTGCAGCTGGTTGGGTGTGATAAACCTATCCCTGACTGAGATGTGGATTTGGGTGCCCTCCAGATTCAACATTCTGAATTGTCCTTTCACTTCTTGATGAGACTTGCTATTAAAGTTCATAAAATTCCTTTATTTAGGAAAAAATAAGATTTTTTTCCTTTTCTTCCTAATTTTGACACACTTCCACTGACTCTTATTCATTCTGCAAGCTTGAGTCATGAATTTTTGTAGGCAATAGATATGAGTTGTGCTTTTGCGCGAGATTAGGACCAAATTCATATTGTTTTAATTTATTGACAGAATTCCGGTAAGAAAAGTGGCTAGAATAAAAGAATGGTTTTGGGGGAAATGAGAAGTTCTGTGACTCAGAACAGTAATGGATTATTTATACTGTGTATCTGGCTTGTAAAATATAAATGTCTTCATTTAAAAATAATCATAATCGTAAAATAAAAGAATCATAGACACTCTAAGACAAATGAAAATTAAATATGATTCATAGTTTAGTGTCTATGAATGAAGTTTTACTTGGGACAGAGTAATATTTACTCTGCACAGTTTTATGGCCATGCTAGTGGAGTTGAGCAGAAGAAACCCATAGTTGTTGCTACCAGGCATAAAATATTGACTTCCTTGCCTTTTATAGAAAAAAGTTTTCTAATCATTGAATTTTGATAAAAGGGTGAAAAAAGAAGTGTGAACTTCTACCTTAATTTCCACAAAGAAAAAAATAGCTAACTTTAGAGCACCAGAATGCGAGGCATGACAATGAGCAGGACTTCAGAGGGTGCAGATTATATTCTTAGGTGGTGAGAAGTAAGAGAAAGATAACAATACATCTGGCAGTGAGAAGAAAGGAGTGAGAGTACAGGGAACTCAGTACCAATATTGAATGAAGATGATTTGCTCAAGGGACAAGCAGCTTGTGTTCTGTATCAGAAGTTACTGAAATGCTTACAAAGGGAAGAAATTCTACTCCAATTGAAACTGCCAGGGAATATATTGGCTCCTGTGTCCTGTTTCAGAGATTCTAGCTTGTCCTCTATGCCCTACTGATCTATGGAACTTTACTTTGTAAGCATGCTGTGTCCATGTGGCAGGTGAAACAGTGGGTTCTTAGCTGTTAAAAGGGTTTATGTTATTAGAGGAGTGGACACATCATGGACAAAGAAAGCCATAGTCTATTTGCATGAAGCAGGGGTGAAGTAGCATTGACACATGTAGCAGACCAGTGGATGTGACATTTCAAAACAGCATCAAAAAGGAAGACATTTCACCTAACAGTTAAGATGCCATTTCTGATGCCTATGTCCATTTTGGAGCATCTGGAACCAAATCCTAGAGTCTGTGCCTGAGTCCAGCTTCCGGATAATGCACACATTGGGTAGCAGTAGTAATGCCTCAAGCACGTGGGTTCCTGCTCCTGCATGGGAGATCTGGATGGAGTTCATGGCTCCTGGCTTTACTCTGGCTCAGCATAAAAGGTCAGGGCCACCTATGCAGAGAAGAGTAGTAGGCTACTGCATTCTCTATGTCTTTTCTGTTTCTGACATAAATGTATTTCTTAAAAAAATTTATAGTTGATTTTTTATTAGTTTGAAAGGCAGTGACAGAGACAGCTATCCCCGTGCATGCAGAAAGAGAGAAAAAAGAGAAAGATCATAGATTTACTGGTTCATACCTCAAATGCCTGTAACAGTGAAGGCTGAATAGGTTGAAGTCAAGTGCCTGGAACTCAGCACAAGTGTCCCGCATTGCTAGCACAGACACAATAATTGAGCCACTACTTACTGCCTCCAAGGGTATGTATTATCAGGAAGCTAGATTTGAAGCAGAGCAAGGACCAAAACCAGATATTGATATGAGATGATAGTAGCCCCTTGTGAAACAACACATACCTCATAATTTAAAGGGAAAAACTGAAATAACAGCAACAGAATCATGTCTGGGTAGTCATGTAACAGTTGGTTAAGCCAATAAATTGAATGAACAATAGAGAATGAATGCACATTATATGGCGCTTCTAAAACCATGTACACACTCTGAAAGAGTCCCAAACAAGGTGTGCAGTCACAGGAAACTAGCTACAAATTTAATTTGTGATTATTGGACTCTTGCACACAGCTCCAAGCTAAAGGGACTTGGAGAACATTAATGTAGTTTGGGCCCTTAACAGTGTGTAGTCTAATTAGCTTGTTCCTACGGGTAGAAGATGTACAAAAATTATAAATCAATGAAGTTTAACTGTCATGATTAGATAATAGGTGAAGCTCTTAGAATGCATAACAAAGAAAAAGACTTTTAAAAACAGAGATAGATTGATTTATTTGAAGATCAGAGTTATTTAGAGAGATATTCCATCTACTGTTTCACCACCCAGGTGGACTCAGTGTCCAACCCTTCATTAGGCCATATCTAAGAGCCAGGCACTTCTTCTAGGTCTCCCACTTGGGGAGCAGGGGCCAAGTATGTGTACCATCCTCTGGTGTTTTCCCACACCATTTTCATGGAGCTGGATCAGAAGTAGAGCTGCTGGGATATGCCAGATTATCCACCATGCCACAATTCCAGCCCCAGAAGAAGTTGGGTTCTTGTGAGACTTACTTAAAAAGGTGAATCAGGAAAAAGTTTCTAGGTAGACAAAAGTAGAATGGATATGGATCTGAGAAAACAAGAAATTCGGTAAGACTGGAAAATAGAAGACAGATCAACATTTACTGAAACACAGATTTGTGTGCAGATTACCCAGGTGCTCTTTAAATATAAATTTCTATTTTTATTGGAAAGTCAGAAATACAAAGAGGAGGAGAGACAGAGAGGAAAATCTTCTGTCCAATGATTCACTCCCCAAGTGCTTCAAGGGCCAAAGTTGAGCCAATCCAAAGTCAGGAGCCAGGAGCCAGGAGCTTCCTCTGGGTCTCCCAGGTGGCTGCAGGGTCCCAAGGCTTTGGGCCATTCTTACTGCCCTCCCAGGCCACAAGCTGGAAGATGGATGGAAAGTGGGACCCCTGGATTAGAACTGGCACCCATGTAGAATACTGGACTTTGGCCACCGGACCACTGTGCCTGGCCTAGCCCTGTACTTGTAGCTCTGTAATTTGACACATAGCCTGAATCCCAGCACTGATTACCATGAAAGGAGGAGTCAGTTTTGAGCCATTAAATGAAGAGTGTAGGATGGTGGAGCCTACTTGTTTAAACAGGTAGTTGGAAAGTGATATTTTCATTGGCGGCAATGATGAAAAGAGCAAGCATCTCATTAGCCGTGGAGGTAATAAGTTCAGATTTGGAAAACTGAGTTTCACAATGCCTGTGTGATAATCAAATGGCTGTGTGGAAGTGATAGCTGGAAACATAGATCCAGTCGAGGAAAAAGAATTTTCCATCTTCTCTTCTGGTATTCACAGGAGCTTAATAAAAGCACAGTAATTGGTCATTACAAAGCTCTTGAATTTCTTGAGGCCTGCTCCTCAGCATCATCAATTTTTATTCATTGGCTTACTGACTACTCATGTGGAAAAATATTTGGATGGCAATCTGCCATCTTGGATCTGGACAACAGTTTGTCTAGTTTCTATTAAGAATGTTAGTTTCAATTCTTTGCTCATAATCCTTCAATTTAGCAACCAAATCTTTCTGTGGTCCCTGTTTTGGAGTCTGCTCTCCTAAAGATTCTGTTCTTAAACAATCTGATCAGTGATCAAAACTCACCATAAAGATGAGAGCTGCTCTTGTGTTCTTGTTAGGCTTCCATGTGTAAGGAACAAAAACTCGTATCATACATTCAAGATAAGGAGTGCTTCCGGTATGATCCATGTGTCATCTACTGCATCCAACCAGTGATGGGATTTGTTAAAAAAAAAAAAAAAACAAGCAAGCAAAGCCTCTGTCCTCTAGATCTAAAGAATGAGAATCTCAAAGGTGAGGATTCTGATTTTCAGAACTCGGCTAGAATTCATTTTTTTTTCTACACATAAGCGTCTTGATGATTATCATCTTATCCTTAAATTTATGGATGGTGTAACTAACTTTTAGTTGCACCTAAAAGCACTAAATCGAGGGAAACGTAACCATGAGATATGAAACCTGTACAATTGTAACTACTCCAAGTGGGATTTTCGGTGAAGTATGGATCATCAGGTGGTTATATTGAAACACAGACAGTGCTGTCATTTGCCACCACCATCTAGTGACAGAATCCAATCTGTGGGCCAGTACCCCATTCCTTGTTTTATGCAAATGTCTAACAATAATTTTGTTTTCAATCATTTACTTACCAATGGAGGCAACTGAGTAGTGACTCTCAATGCAATTGTGAAACACCTATGATTTGTTTACTTTTCTATCTTCTCATCTATTCTCTACCTCCAGCTCCCACAGCACACAGCATCCAGAGCTGAGAATGCATATGTGGCTTATGATCTTGGCATATACTATTTCTCCATTTTATTTCTCATGTCTTCTGACACACCTGTTCAAACTAACTTATTTATAAAATATCAGTGGATTGAGGAGTTGGATCTCTAAGGAAGAAAAAAGAGCATAGATTGAGTATAGGGTTTCCTAACCTACATAACATGATACCAGAATCTATACAAGGACAAGATTAGGAACAAATCTGTCATGAGTAATTGGGACAACGATGCTATTTTTTAAGCTTTCTATGATGTTCATATAGACAACAGCAATAGTTATTAGGTATAAACAGAAAAAGAGTGAATGAAGATGGCAAAATAGATCTAGGAATTTTCATTTATTTTTTTTTTTGCTTTTTTTGAGCAAATTACATTTTGTTTATGTTTTTATTCATATGAGGTTGTTACAATGACAATCTGCCTTATACAATTATTTTAGGCTCTATATGGGTATTCCTATTCCATGCGTCTTTCCTTCAAGGATTTGGTATGTGGTAGAGTTACTATGAGCAATATACATAAGTGTTAGGCAGCCTTTGGCAGATGTAGTCATGATAACAATTTATATAAACAGTGCAGCTGGGAAATATTTTCTTGTTTATCAGCTGTAATGAGTACGTGATTTTGGAAAACTTCTTCTCCTAATATGGGAGATTTATGTTTGATTTGTTTGTTTGCTTTCCTCATGTGCCATATCTTGTGGTCTGATGTAATGGTGCGTGAGTAACTTGGAAGGAGGAAAAATAGAGCTAGAGTGCATAAGACCTGGTACTGAACCTGCTTGATGAAGTGAAGCAAGTCATGATGGTAAAGCCAGTTTTGCGTGCTGAGAAAAGGGCCAGACTGGAATGGAAAACAACATTTGACTGCTTTCAGTGAGCAGCTCACGTCATTGGCATTCAACATGAAATACAGAATTGCCTATTAGTGGATGGATCATAGTAATATTCAGTAGCAGAAATCCCATGTAGAGTTAGCATTTGATTGGATGACCCGGTGACTACTTTCAAAGGTGTTTATCTACAGAAGATAACCCTTTTACTAGAGTAACTGCTAAGTAGTAAGAAAGAACTCAGAATCCCTGGAGTGGCCAGAGGGCAGATTTCAGGCTGTCATCATGAGAATTTCATCTGTGAACAATCAAAAAAGGTGGAAAAAAAGCTGGGGAATAGGATCTTATCACAACATAACTGGAGCCAAAGGTCAGAGCTGATTCAGTAACAAGCATGAAAACATGCTCAACGTTGTGTGGGAGCTCTTGAGAGCTAATTCTTTCCATGTTCCTGATCCCACAAACGCATGAAAATTTGGAGCCCTTGTTTGGACCTAGAATCCCTAGTGGAACTTGGAGGAAGATAATCAGTCCAATGAGATAGCATGAAAGACTCGCAAGGTTGACACTCATAGGAGCTTAAACTACTACTTGTATATTCCCTGTAATTCAGTGGAAAGCCAGAACTCAGAGTGATCCATGAAAAACATCAACTTCGTATCTGATTACACAGTCAACATGCAGCTGTCTTTTTGTGTCCAAACTCCTCACCATGACATGGAAAGTCCCTTACAGATCAGCCTCTCTATTCTGATATTCTGGCTCTTCTTTCCCTGCTGTCTGTGAAACACCTACACATCCTCCAAGACCTAAGGAAAACATCATCTTCTCTCTGGAACTCACCTAACTCCCCTAGGCAGCATGAATCACTCCTCTTCTATACTTGCCCAGCAGAGTTCATGGTAGCCTGTGTTATCTACCACATTATATCATCTTTACCTCTTACACATCTGTCCCTCCCACTGCATGGGGCAACGATTGCCTTATTTATTTGAGAAGCTCATTTTGATCTTGCCCCAATCTCATGTGGTTGTCCAATGAGAATACTATGGCCCAGAATGTTAAAATGACTTGCCCAAGGATATGCAGCATGTTTCAGCAGTGCTAGAATTAGAAACCAGGTCACCTGATTTCCATTCCAATGCTTTTCCCACCACATTGTTCTGTTCTCCATTGAACAGTTGTTGTGACTTAAAAAAAAAATCCCACAGCATCTTTTTAAAAAGTTTAATATCGATTTGCTTGTTTGAACCATTTCTCTGACACAAGGAGGAAGAACTTCATTGCCTTCTTTTAGAGGGTCCTGAACTGAAGTCGTGTCATGAAGTGTTCAGCTTCTGGAAGTCAGCCACTGATGGGTCCTCTGAGAGGGGCTTATGCTTCCAATTCTAAACCACCCCGACACATATTATACATCAGGAACTCTTGGATATGGTTATCAAAGCAACAACAACAAAATAACACACTGTGTGGGTCACTGTTTGAGTTGTCATTTATTGCTTCTGTGAAAAGGACAAGAGCCAGGGCTCTAGATGGATTCTACTAGTGTCACATACCTGATCCAGAAGTTACAAGTAGAGAATCTGCAAGCAGGAAACCATTGGGCATTGTGAATTCTGTTTCTCAATCAGAGTCTTTGTCTTACCACACATTGCTGCTTGCTTGCTCTATGAGTGCTTTTTACTAGGGTGTATTTTAAAGAAAGGCATTTGCTGTTAACAATCATTTCCCTAAAGGAATGTTTTATTAGTAATCTGGGATGAAACACTATTCTTAAAGAGCATATTCAGTGTGGCTAGGTCACATTTCATTTTTGTTTTTAAGGACAAGGGTCTGCTTAAGACCATATGGCACCATGTGGGCATTTTAAAGGCAACACTTGTTTCCTAAGTTACTCTTTAGTATACTAAATAAGAATCCCAGTAACTTGAAAGATCATGTCTTTCTCAATTACAGTGTAAAGTGGTGTACTCTATTCTTAGTTCCTGTGAAAGCCTTTCTTCTTAGAGAGGACATGTTTGCTAACACAGAAAACGCTCTCAAAACTATCTTGATCTCATATATTCCCATGGTTTAAGACTGAAATAAAATATATCCAGCCCATTTTCCTGACCTAACAGCATTAAAATATATCACACTGAGTCTAATTAGTTACATATGCAGAAAAATGAGATTCAGTAATTCAAGATTTTTGTACACGTTTTATAATGAGAATGGGGAATAATATTTCTCAGTAGGGTCTAAGAAGAAGGGTCTGTGAGGCTGCAATTATGTAGAATGGCCCTAGAGTTTATGAGCAGACTAAACTATATGGTAAGTCCCAGGGCTCAATGTAAGCCAAGATGGACTAAGAGATTACTGTATTTCCCTAGGGGGAAAAAAAATCTAACATATATATTTTAAGTGTATTCTTTAAAGGAGTATTTTTCTACCAGGAGATATTATTACATGAACTTCAAAAACAAGTAATCAAGGCATAGACAGATGTTTTTTTAAGAAAGATCCAAGAAATATTATTGAGTTGAATTTTTATGAGCTTTTAAAGTTATTTATATTTAGAAAAGAGAGAAAATTGGCCTAGCCATTATGAGCTAAATAAGATGTACTGGAAAATTCATTTTTTAGCCATGCAAAATAATTTGTTAGAGTTAAATATATTTTACTTACTTTAATATAATAAGGAACAATATATCTAAATTGCTTCAAGAATGTTTATGTATTACAAGACCAATGAGACCAACTGATAATAAAAATAACCATAGTCATTTCTCACTCTTACATAGTCACCTCTTGCTAAGCGATCTTGTCATTGCTCTCCTCGGGATAGGGTCACTTTCTCCAGTCTTAAATCTGGGATGCTCCTGTGGTTCATTTATGTGCCCATTCGGATTAGAAATCTGAAAACTTCTGTCTTTAATTTTCCTCCTGGATGTTTACATCCACCGCAAGAAGAGGTCCAGACCTGTCTGCTGAAGAATGGCAAACCAAGTGGAACAAGTTTGCCTATAGAGGTCTTTTATACTACATGCCACTAGCCAATCTGTAGGGGATCACAGACACAGGGACATTCTCAGATCAAGTCAATGAATTTAGAACTATCTGGTTAAGGTGGGCGTTTGCGCTAGTCGTTAAAGGCATCGATTAGGATACCTGCATCATGTACTAGAGTTCCTTAGTTTGAATATCGGCATTGCTCCTAATTTCCACTTGCTACTAATGTGCACTCTAAGAAGTAAAAGATGATGCTTCAATCAGTCAGACCCCTAATGCTCATGTTGAAGACCAAACTGAATTCCCAACCCCCAAAGTTCACCCTGGTGCAGTCCCAGGTATTGTAGATGAAGACATTGGGGGGAATAAATTAACAGTTGTAACATTCTTTCTCTCTCTCAAATAAAGTAAATAGTTGCAAACTTAAAACTCTTCAATCTACAGACTCTTGAACAAATTTTAATGTGGCCCTGAGGTATGTGTTTACTCATTATGCAACATTGTTGTAGAAAAGATAAGTGACAAAGTTGATAAATATTTAATTTGTCAATATGTTCAATACAATACAGAAACCCCTTTCCTTAGGAAAGGCTTGGTTATAAATTTACATAGATAAATGAAACATTGAGTTCCAAAGAAAAAAATGTGTCAACTTTGTACCTCACTAACAGATGGCATGCTATGCCCAGTGGTGTGCTATGTCCAACATGTGAACTTATAGAAAGACTTTGAAAACTTAACCTGTTAGTGGTGCTTTTTAAGTTAGCCAGGATTTTCTCTTTTTATAGTAAATAGAAAGATAAATTAATTTGTGAGTTGGCTCGTATTTTCTTCCTTTTTAAGACGTGAAATTCTGTGCAGTGTTTTGACCTTCATTCTCTTTGCCTCTTAAATGTTTCATCTGTCTTTCTGTTGAAATGCAACAAATTTTGCTCAAGGAAGTGCTTGGAATGGTGAGACTGGCAGCCAATTCAGAACTGTTGAACTATCAAAACCACTTGAGCAGGACACTTTCAGCATGCCCCTCATCGGGGACCTGGGATGGGTGGGAGGCTGGATGGGGCTTCTCCCTTTATCTCTATCCTTACCGCAGATACAGAAAAAAAAATAATAATAATAATATGGAAACAATGGTCTTACCCAACTTTCCTATAGCCCTTGAACCTTTTTGTACTAATCAACCATATAAAGATTAGCAAAATAAAATAATTACCAAAAAAAACCAACACATTTTGCTCAAGGAAGTAGTTATTCTTCCAGAAGAAGTATATTATGCATCTGATAAATTGCGTATTTTCCTCTAGTGCAAAAATGGCAAAGAAGGAAGCCATTCCTAAGGAAAGAACAATTTCAGGAGAAGAGGGGACTCGTGGTCTACCATTCCAAAAAAGAGAGAACATGACTTCTCAAACAAGTTTAGACAATGGTTTAGTTGAAAAAAGTAGGACCCAAGAAAATCTTGAGGAATCATAGTCATTCAAAACCCACGAATTCACAAGAAACTGTTTTTTATTAATTCTCTTTGTGTGTGTGTGTGTGTGTGTGTGTGTGTGTGTGTGTGTGTGTGTGTGTGTGCAGAACCTCAGAGCTCATAAATCTTTTATTTTTAAAAAGTGCTAGAATTAAGGTCAAATAAATTTCATCAATCATAATAATCAGGATTTATAATGTTTGTGTTGGGAAGATAGGAAACATGGCACTTGAAGGAAGTTTACCAAGTATTTTGGGGACACAATCATGTAAATAGTTAGGTAAAAAATGCATTGGATTCCAGAAAAAAAGAAATATCAGGGAGATATATCTGTATTAAGAAACATTATTAGCTGGAAAAGTTATGTTCGTGTGTGTTTGCTGGGAAGAGATTTAAGAAAGTGACTGTCAAAAGACTGGAAGAGGACTGGAAAATACATTGTCTATCTTTTCCAGTTACCTCAAAGCTCTAGAATTACACTTAGTAAAATAAAAAAGCGATTTGCAATCTTTGTTCAGTTTCTTAACCTCCAGAAGGAGTTTGTGCAGCTTTCAAAGGTAAATAATTTAGACCCAAGGGAAAGCTTACACATTGAAAGCATCTGCTTCAATATTTGAGATGCTTCAGGGAGCACCACTTTCTGAGACAGAATACTAAAAGTCAGTAGTAAGGAAGAGAAAATACAGATGACACTGGATTGTCAACTTCTTTGCTTCTTTAAAATTTTTTTGTCTTCCTGGGAGATGAATTTGGTACATGATAATTAGCTGTTCTGCTTCAGTCTTTCTTTGCAACTCCATGGCCCCCACGTTATGAAACAATTGCACTGGAGACATTTCTAGACGAATTAAGAAGGTATGTGCTCATCCAGAAGGATGGATACGTAAGCAGAAGTGGCAGGAAGCAGCATTAGTGTGCAAAAAGGCTGTGGATGTGCATTTCCTTAACTTTAGATGTTGGGAAGGTTTATTCATTTTTTTTCAAATATTTTGGGAAAGTGGATACAGCAGTTCAAGATTTGCCAGGGTTCTGACAAGTTAATTAAGCTTTCAGTTCTGAGTATTATATGTATAGCAAAGAAGAAAAACCTTAATTTTCTTGGTACTGTCTGACAAAAAGGAAACACAGATAAATGCAGAAAAGGTTTTTTTTTTTTTTCAAAGTTGTCCTTATTACTGATTGGTAATCTGCAAGAATAGAAGTTTTAAAAGCTTAATCTGAAAAAATGTAAAGTTTCAATATCCCTTATCTTTTTACAATTGTATTTTATAAATTATGCATATATAGTTACATATATATATGCATATAGATGAATATTATTAAGCAAAATGTGAGGAATGAAGACCCCCAGTTGAAATCTTCCCTGTCATGGGTTTCTGTCACTTCCACTGAATCTCATCAGTGTGGGAAAGGAAACAGCCCATAGGAGAAGCAAAACTTGGTCCTTCATAGTGTTCACTCCTTAGTGAGCCTATGGTTATGTTACTAAGCAAGTGGAAGCTTGTAAATGTAATTAAGTCTCCTGAATAACAGATCTAAATGTATCCCAAAATATCCAACATATAATCACAGGAGCCTTCAAAAGTAGGGGAGAAATTCATGGCAATTCACAGCATAAGAAGGATGCCGTATCTCTGCTAGATTAATTTCAAGATTACTTCAATACAAACGAGACCTTGTGTTAAGGAAGTGGGAACTTCAGTCATACATCTGAGAGACCTGACTACTGTTGGCTGCCGATGGGAGATGATGCTTAAATCCTGATGAAGACCACAGCCTTGGCAGGTGCTCTGACTGTATGCCAGTCAGATCCTAAGCAGGGAATCCAGCTAAACTGTGCAAGAATTCTGACCTACACAGGATCTAAGATTGTGGGAATTTGTTTTATGACAATCTAGTATGTTTGAGCTTTACCCAAATGATTGTCTTACATTACAAGTGATCTTGTTACAAGTATTGGCTTATTTAAGAACTAGTATATAGCACATTTTTATATGCATACCTTTAGCAGATATAAATGGTCCATACACACAGGGTGTCACAGAATAATCAGTTTCAATTGTGAGTTGCTCAGAGAAAAGTTTTGTTTCTAATAAGAACTGAAAGACAAAGATATGGTTCCCCCAGGAAATTATCTCTTTGAAAGTCAATATGCGGAGAATTTCATAGCAGGGCATAGGGGAGTGGCCAAGCTTAAAAAAAAAAAGGAGCAGGAGAGTCATTGCTGCTCAGAAACATTTATCTTCATACATTCTATATTTAAAGCTGTGACCAAGACTGATTTCTTGCATCTTTTCTTGATTAAATGGTGGCCGGGCCCCTTTAGAATAGAATGTTGCAAGATAAGCTTTCCTACTGAACATCCTATGAAACTCAACTTCTAATGAGTAAATCTGCAGATTTTCTGTGCTAGTCCTGTATTCTCCTTATTACCTAAACCTTACACAATTGGTCACAATACTAGAAATACATATGTATCTACCTGTATATACACATATATGAAATATATAAATTGTATATGAATTATGTTTATATATATAAATACATGCGCATAAACATGAATATTTAGTTAACTAAGTCTCTAAAAATAATTTTCCACTATGAAAAGTATTTCTTCATATTGGTTTCCCAGTGAGTTCTGAGTTATTTTCAACTCATATGAATCAAGAAGATAATTGAAGTATCTTGCAAGGAATTTAATAAGATAGCTGGGATCAAAAACTGGGAATGCAGGAAACAAGTCTCTAATGGACAGCCCTGCTTCGCAGCAATGATGTCTCTGCTTCTTCCTGATACTGAATCGTTATCTTGGCAGCACAACCCTACTCTAGTTACACATCTTGCCCTCACTATTAATCATCTTGTTTGAGTGATTCTGAACCTGCTTTACTGCCAGAGGTAGACTCTGATTGTGTTAGGAGAATTTGAGCACCTCCACCTATGACCACAATGAGTGATTTAGGAACACATATATAACTCAGGCCACAACTGCCAGTCAAGCATTGCCATGAGTATATCAATTGGTTCAAAGATATTGGCCTGTGTTCTAAGTTGGTTCAATCAAAGCAAACTGGATGGTTTTACTGAGAATTCAAACACATTGACTTTTCTCTTCTTGTGAAACACAAACAAGGAAGCACACAGCTCTACCATTGCCAGCAGTAATTTTAAGATCACAGAATGATTACTTGCTTGTAACCTGGTCCATCATCAAGGATGAAGAACAAAGAGAATAGAGAAAGGCCATCCTGTGTACTTGAACCAGATAAATGAGCTGATTTATTTCCTTCCTTGCTTCCTTCCTTCCTTTCTCTACCTCCCATCTCCTTCTCCTACCTGTTCTTCCACCTCTTCTAATAAAGCCTTTTTGGGTTGAGTTTTCTGTTGCTCACAATGACATATCCCTGAATAGCAGAAAATGAAGAGAAAGATACAGAGTAGAAAAGGTACACTTCTTGTGGCTTTCTCTTGACCAAGATTACCTTGATTTGTACCTCCTCCTAAACATTTTGCTTTCTCTGGGTATCAGGATCCAGTTGGTAACTCCTTTCTGGTTGCTGCATGATCTTTACATAATGGATCAGTCCAGTCACCTGCCTATCCTATATTTGTTCTGCATCTGTCTTTCCACCTAGTACATTTTTTTCCTCTCTCATATTCTTAGAATAAGCTGCAAAATGGTGAAAGGAAAATCTTAACTGTAGGAATGCTCAGTGAAAATAAAGACACAACATTATCTTGGGCCCCCATTGCATATCCTCCCAACAATTTGCCCTGAAGTAATCCAGTGAGGAGAATTGAGAAATCTGTGTCACTCACACACATTCTTGAACACAACTGCTAAAACCTGTCTCGGCAGGTTTTCTCACTTGGTGAATCTTGTCTGCTTTTTTGTCAATATCACTTCCTGAGAGTATGTATGTTTATGCAAGGGGATTTGCCAAAATCCTTAATTATGGTCTAAGTCTGTTTCTTTTAAATTATAAACTGAAAGGAATACTGCGCAACTTACCTTGTATTAAAGGAGAATTTTAAAATAAAAATCAATCAGACTGGTCCTAAACCCACATATGTTGTAACTTTCTGCTTCAAGATCTTTCTGCACTGAATAAAATTTATTTCATCTAGGAGAGAAATTTTATTTTTTAATAAATGAAGGAGAAAATGTACAAGAACATAAAGTACAAGAAAGGTTACACAAATACAATCCTCTTTGAATTTAGACTTAATCCCAGTTAAGATCCTTTTCTTTGTAGATGGGCTAACAGCGTGTGTGATTACAGTGATCCACAGAAAGATGAGTCTTTCAGAGTAGGGAAAAGATCTGAATTTTCATAGAATGTACTTTTAAAAAATATGCTTTAGTTCAAGACTTCAAATTGAACTACTTATCCAGCAGAAATAATTTGTCACAGAGTTGAGGAAATAGTGAGTTCTGCTCCCCATACTTTGTGGCAGTTGTTACATGCAACGCTTCACTGGTGAAAGGTGTGTGTGTGTGTGTGTGTGTGTGTGTGTGTGTGTGTGTGTGTGTGTGTGTGTGTGTGCTGTGGCTCACGTATTAACCAACTAGCTGCAATGTCACCTCACCTCAGAGTGCAGATTCAAGTACCGGCTGCTCTGCTTCAGGTTCAGTTCATGCACCTGGAAGGCAACAGACAATTCCTCAGGTACTAGACCTGGAACAAGTTCCCAACTTCTGGCCTTGTCTTCACTCACTGCTGGCACCACGGGGAGTGAACAGATGATAGAAGACCTCTCTAATGGTATTTCTTCCTCTCAACCTGGCACTCTGCCTTTCAAGTAAGCAAACCAACATTTTTAAAAAGGAAATGATGAAAAAGTAAACTTTCCCTTAGAATGATTTTTTTTTATCAAAAAACACTCTCTGTATTATTAATTTTCAATAGTGTCATTGTAATTCCCTCCACTATCTCCAATGAATCCTCAAACTTTTCTTAAGGGTCTTTACTGAATTAAAATACATCATGAATCTCAAAGAGGAATATAAAGTACACAGAAATCTCCAAACTCAAAGAATCTTTATCTGTTTTTTTTTTCCCCTAACCCATATTTGTAGCTCAGGTGACATCAACATTTCCTTTTAAATAGATTACTATTGACTTACTCAGTTAAATTGAGTAGTACATATATTTATTTGAAATTATGTATTTTCATTTTATTTGCAAGGGAGAGTGGGAAGGAAAGAGGGAGGGTAGGAGGGAGAAAGAATGTGAAAAAGTGAGAGAGAGAGAGAGAGAGAGAGAGGGATGTTATCTACAAATTCCTTCCCCAAACGCCTGAGACAATCAGGGCTTGACTCTGCTGAATGGGGAGTGGGATGCTCAGCTGGGATCTCCCACATCAGCAACAGGCTTCAGCATGCTGAGTCAGCACCCGCTGTCTTCCAGGGTACTCACTGTCAGCAAACTGGATCAGAGCTGGAGGACTTTAGCTAGGAACTCCAGTTTGGCGTGTGAACATTCCAAATGGCAACTTGGTGGTTGAGGTAAACGCCTCCCTTGACATTGGCTTCTAAAAATTAAAACTGGAGAAATGGTTTTTGAAAATGAACAATGTTGCGTTATTAATGTTAATGCCACGCTGAGGTTTTCAATCTGTATGTGGAACAATTACCGTTCCTCATTTGTGCTGTTTACCTGTCCTCAAAACTATGTATGTGAGTATAGAGAATCAGGAAACAAAGCTTCCATGTAAGTAGGAATGATGATGGAGCTTGGATATTACGATGCCTCTTTAGTGTTCAGGAAGAATGTCATAATAGCCTTCCTTACCATAACTTTATGTTGTTTTGCTTGTTTGATTTTCAAAGACTTGTCTATTTGAAAGTCAGAGTTACATAAATAGGTAGAAACACACACACACACAGAAATTTTCATCTGCTGGTTCTTTTTCATATAGCCTCAACAGCTAAGGCAATACAGGGGCTTATCCCACATCTCCCACAGGGGCAGCAAGAGCCCAAACACTTGGGCCATCCTCTGCTATTTGCCCAGGCCACTAAGAGGCAGCTAGAGGGTCCTGTGTGGTAGCCTAGTGGCCAAAGTCCTCACTTTGCATTCGCCAGGATCTCATATGGGTGCCATTTCTAATCCCAACGAACCCATTTCTATCCAGCACCCTGTTTTTGGCCTGGGAAAGCAGATCGGGACAGCCCAAAGCCTTGGGACCCTGCACCGGTGTGGGAGACCTGGAAGAAGCTCCTGGCTTCTGGTTAGTTCAGCTCTGGCTGTTGAGGCCACTTGGAGAGTGGGAGGCAGCTAGATCTGAAGTGAAGCAGCCAGGACACAAACTGGCATCCATATGTGATAGCAATGCCACAGATGGTGATTTAAGTTTCTGTGCCACAATGTTTCCCCCACCCAATTTTGTGTTTTTAATGTGGAATTTTTGATTTCTTCAAATGGAAAAGTTCTGTTAATTGTGTTATGCAAAATCTGACATCATCATCATCACACGACAATGCTTAGTATCCATAGGTTTATACAAAGACCTCATGACGTTTGCTCCTTCTGCTTTTCCCAGCTTTCAAGTGAGCCATCTCAGTTAAGCATGCAGTCTTCTGATTTTTTGCTGTTCTCTATCCGAGACATCCTCTTGAGCAATGACTCATTGTTCACTGTTCTTTTTTTCCCAAGGTGTTTTACCTCGAGTCCTTAATTCACCTAAGAAACATCTCATTTCTATGGACATGGGGCTGCTTAGTACATAAACAGTATCTGTACACTTCACATCACTGGCCAACTATTTTAACAGAGATGGAAAAGACCCAGGAGTCAATGTAGCTATGTGCCTCTCACTCCCCTTCATGTTCTGGCCTCTTGTCTCCTTGGGGGATGGCGGGAGCTCTCCAGTTTTCAGCACTGTTCTTGTGATTCAATGGCTGTTCCAGCTATAGATTTTCCAGGTGGGTCTGACTTTTCAAACTTTAAGTTAGTACACAGAAAAGGATAATGGAAAGAACCGCTTGGGGAAGAGACTGGGGTAACTACTGGTGTTAGATAATATGGGCAGTTTATAAATACTATATGTTTGAACTGCCAACTGAGTAGAATTTGAATCAAGTGGGCTGAGATCTTTGCTCCCGTAGCAGTTTTTCTTGCTATTTACATAAAATACTGGCATGCACTTCAGCCAGTGCACAAGGTCTTGGGGGGACTTCCCTAAATCTTTCAGCACCCACAAAGTGAAGAATTAAGGCTCTCTAAGCCAGGTCAACAGAATCCTAACTGTTCCGTAAGATTCTTCCTCCACATGTGGACTCAAACCAAGTACATGGCTCTGTACTGATTCCTTTAATTTGCGATGATATTAATGTGGAACACATTATTCTAGAATTTAAAAAAAAGTACCAAAAGCCCTTCATAACCTGAAGACTCTGAAAAGACACAAATGATTAAGTCTAATGACTGCTATTTTGAAAAATACAAAAGTTAAATATGACAGTGGTTAGGTTTAGTCAGCGTATTGAAAACATTTCCTATTCTCTTATCCAAGTACTAACCTGGCCTGACCCTGCTTGGCTTCTGAGATCAGACGAGATCGGGCATGTTCAGGGCGGTATGGCCAAAGAGAGAGCATTTCCTATTCTAACCTACGAAACGGGAAAAAAAGTGTCAGTTAGAATGTGAAGAATAGGAGGACAGTTGAGCAAAAATAAAGAATCTGAAGGGTTGACAACCACTTGGGGTTATACACCCCTGGAAAGATTTTAGAAATATTTTTAGGGACCTGACTCTCTGTTGTGGTAAAGTGTCCTGGTTTCCCTACACTGAATCTTTTGCAACAATTCATATGACTATTTGTTTTTCTCAACTTTGCAAGGAATGATAGAGCTCTGCCACAAAGGATATGTCTTCTTACTAGTGTAGTTAAGAAAAACGGTTCATAAATCAGCAACTGACTCCTCCCCGGTAGTGCTTTAAATCAGATATCTCAACCAAGGTGTTCCTGGTGGAACTGACGTCACTGTTGTTTACACCAGAGCTGGTCCCACTCTCAGGCATCCTGTTTGATATCTCAAAAAATCGTCTGCGCCATCTAATGGAAGCACGGCAAACTGCAGCCTGCTTTGAAAGGCGCTTCCACTTCTTCAGCACAGATCAATGCAAAGTGGATGAAAGCTCTAGAACTTAATAGATCAAATACCATCCTCTAAATGTAATAAGTTGAAGAAACTGTCTCATGGCTTTATGGTACACACAATTCAAATTTGCCCAGGGTGTTATGATTTCACCATGCAAATGAGTTAAAACACAATGCATCCATTCTTAGCTGCAGACAATGGAGTTAACTCACATGATTTGCCAAACCAAGGTTCCTAATACTTAGATTTTATTGTTCTAACTATATCTTTACTTTAACGACTTATTTAGTTGTCATTTATCAGAAAGGCAGAGTTACAGAGAGGAGAGACAGAGAGAAAAAATTATCTTCCATCTACTGCTTCACTCCCCAGATGACAGAAGTGGTTGCGGTGCTGTGCTGAAACCAGGGGCTTGCAGCTTCTTCTAGGTCACCCAAGTGGGTGCAAGGACCCAAGTATTTGGCCATCTTCTGCTTTCTCTGGTGCCATAACAGGGAGAAGGATCAGAAATAGAACAGCCAGGTGTTGAACTGCTTTTGTGTGAGATACCAGTCACAGGCAGAGGCTTAACTTACCATGCTACTACACCAATCGCCTCTCATGTAAGTGGTGTGGACTGTGGTACCTGGCATAGTGTCTCATGCCTTCCCACGAAATTACATCAGAAGCAGAGTAGCTGGAACTTTAACTAGCACTTCCATATGAGATGCTGCAGCGGCTCTACCCCCGGAGAAGCAATGCTGGAGTAAGGTTTTATCTATTGGAAAGTTATTGTTATGCTGCTGTTTTGTCAGAACTATGCTACTGCTGCAAAACCATTTCATGTTTGAGGAGCTTATCAATTTCAAAAACTATGAATTTTGTGTCAAAATGTCCACCTGAAGTTGAAAACTCAAGTAAGAATGCAAACAAGGAGGTGATTTCAGTTTAAGCTTGGGATGCCTAAATAGGAATTTTGTTCAAGTGGAACTCACATTCCTATGTGCAGTATGTGCTACTCAGCAAAAGCCAATTACCATTCAGAAATCCTATCCAACAGAAGTCTGAGCTCCATACCCATCTGCATATTCCCTTCTTTTGTAATACTTGTTGAACCCTTGAACATATCATGATGCAGGTACAACTTCAGCCTAGGAGCCACCATTGGTGGTTGCTGCCATTTATTAATCATTTTGAAGTGTTCGCATGTTTCAGCAACTAGGAAAAGCAAATGCGAGGAGTCAAAGTTCAAATGTGAGAAAATAGAAATGATGAAAGGTCTGAGAGATTTTGGATATGTATAAACCCAACACTGTATAAAATGTTTTGGAGAGGAAGAGAGAGAGAAGGATCTTCTATTTGCTGGTTCACTCCAAAATGGCTACAATGGCCAGAGCTGAGTTGAAGCCAGGAGCCAGAAGTCTCTTCTAGGTCTCTCACACAGATGCAGGGACTCACGTCCTTGGGCCATCCTCCAATGACTTTGCAGGTCATAAACAGGGAGCTGAATGGGAAGTGAAGCAACTGGGACAGGAACTGGTGCCCACATGGCATCCTGGTGCTTGTAAGATGAGGATTTAGCTATTGAGCTATTCCCATTACTTTTTTTTTTAAGATTTATTTTTATTATTTTTTTATTGCAAAGGCGGATATACAGAGAGGAGAGACAGAGAGGAAGATCTTCCGTCCAATGATTCACTCCCCAAGTGAGCGCAACGGGTCGATACTATGCCGATCCGAAGCCAGGAGCCTCTTCCGGGTCTCCCACGTGGGTGCAGGGTCCCAAAGCTTTGGGCCGTCCTCGACTGCTTTCCCGGGCCACAGGCAGGGAGCTGGAAGGGAAGCGGGGCTGCCGGGATTAGAACCGGTGCCCATATGGGATCCCGGGCGTGCAAGGCGAGGACCTTAACCACTTGCGCCACCGCGCCGGGCCCTACCATTACTTTTTGTAGGATATCTTTGTATTAATGCCAGCCTCACCTTTTCTTAACTTTGGCCTCTGTGCTTCAACTGAGGCACTGTCTTTGGCCCTTGTTCATTGTATTAATTTCTCAAATATTTGATTCTGAAACCGTAGTTTTTTCTACATGCAACTCTAGAACAGTTTCTTCCATTCTATTTTAAATATCTCCAATTTATTTTTAAAGATATCATCTAAGTTCTCTATCACCTTCAGTCCCAAAAGAACTCAGTTTCTATTCCTGACCGAAGAAATGAAGAAACAATCACAAAAAGGATTTTACTGCTCCAATTACATTGATGGAATGAAAACACATTTTACGAACTTGGAAAAATTGTTTTATTTTGTGCAAAATATTCTAGGAGGTTCACTGTTGGGAGTCGAATAAATTGAGATTTACAAAATCTGTTCACTTGAAAATGTCTAAAATGCCAAAATATTATGAGAAGATTGTTCCCAGGAGTGACTGATCTGATTTAAAGGCCCAAGTGGTGGGGATTGCTGGGAAAAGAAGAGGGAAAGGCCATGGCTTTCAGCTGAATCATGGCACTAGGGACTGGGAACATGGAGTGAAGCAATTCCTATGGAATGAACCTTGGCCAGGAAAACACACTGGCGTTGTACAAAAGAAATGCATCGTCTGTGGCTTCAGATTTTTTAGAGCAAAATCAAAACTTTCTTGAGTCTCTCCTTTGGCTTTCACCATCAAGAATGGAAAGGAAATAGGCTATAATAAATTAACATGTAAAAGCTTCTCCACACCCCCTTAAAGCAAAGACTAGTTTCTTCTGTATGAGGAAAGCTATTAATTCACATGAATTCTCCTAAGAGCACTCTGTATTTTCATAGGGAAGCCGGAAGCATCTCTAAACACAGAGGGAGGGTGGCAGGTGGAGATGCTGATTCCTGTTTGATCAGCTTGTCAAAATATTGCAATGTGCTCCTTACACATTTATAAGTTATTGCAGATTAATTAAACACCCTAAAATATTAAGTGTGCATTAAGAAAAATTGGAAAGTTTCAACATCATAAATGAAAATATTATGATTGCCAAATAAGATAAACTAATTATTTTGTTTTTTTATTTCTTTTTAGCTGCTTCTCTGTACCTCTTAACCTGTTTTTAATGACATTATCCTGTATTTTGTCACTTAAAGTATTTTCTCATTAATTTTAAAATGATTTTGAATATATTTTGAATATATTGTATCTTGCTGTCTTGCCTTTATAGAGTAACTACCATTTGTCTAGCCATACACCTGTGTTACCTATTGTGGCTATGATAGTTTTCAATTATGTTTCCTTTTCTCTCCCTCATAGAAACTAAAAAATAACTTATAAAACTTGGAGTGAAAATCATGCAGGAAGGATTGGGGCAACACAATTTTGTCCATCAACAATAAAGTTCAAAGACAGGTGATGAAATGCTTGGCTACTACATCAAATCTCTTATCAAGTCTAATTTTCAACAAATCACATTGAAGATCATCATTCTTCATATGTTTTGCCAAGAGGAAGTTTGGGAATTGGAGAGGTTTATTGTCAACATGTAGCTATTTTTCATTTGTAATCTCTATTAATTGCATGTATTGTCTTAGGGAATTCTGTAGATAGCTGCTGTAGTGTTCTTCATTTACACATATTTGTTTTTACTTAAAACATTCTTCGCAAGTGATTCTTTTTTTGTGTTTAAAATATAATTCCAGTATAATATTTAAAGAGTAGAGATAAAAGACATTTGTATATTTTCTATTCAACATATTGTCCATTTATACTGAATTCTCCATAGACAGTAATAAGAAAACAATACAAACCCATCAATATTAAATACCAAATCTTAATCACAAATGAGTTGTAATTAAATTCAGTTGTAAATGTTTTTTCCTCCCAGCACAATTAAAACTCACAATTTTTCATTATGTAGTCAAATCAGCTGCTAAATTCTAAAAATGTGCTTTGACATGAACAAGGTCATTTGTTGTCTGCTAGTTTTGTTTCTTGGAAACCATGGTACTTTTGATTTCAGTATTTGGGGACTGGTGATCTAATTTGGGGATTGAAAAGTTAAATATTCTTGAAGATAAAATAGAATGAAAGACATTGTGTAGAAACATTCATAATAAGCTATGGTAGTTGGCAGTCCTACCAGCCCCAAAGTGTGTGTTTCAAACATATACTGAATTCATAAATGCTAAGACTAAGTCCGGAGCAAAATTCAGTGGAATTCATGCTGATTTAAGTTTATTTTTCTGTTTGTCATTTCTGAAAACCAGGAAGTGTTAGAACAAATTATTTATTTCATTTTGATTATCAGGCACACACACACACACACACACACACACACACACACACACATACATGCATGTGAACACATCAAGCAAAAAATAATGATTTTGAAATATAACCACATTTTACTTCTCATATATTTTTATTAAAGTCAGACTGGAGAGTCACACCAGAGGAAGAAAGACTCAAGTTTGGCAAAGGTGAGACAGAAATGTTTCCATTTCTGGTAAGAGAATGCCTAAGTTTTCTCTCTGGAGAGCTCTTGTCTAGACACTGATAAATGTTGTCATGGATAATGAACTAGTTATAACTGTTTCTTGGAGAACATTACCATGATTGGAATCATCATGAAATTCAGTTATACTTGGGGACTCAAAATATGGCTATCATTTTCTTCAAAGGTATCAACTGCATGCATTTCTTTAGGCTGGTGTTTATTGATTTATTTATCTGTCCTTATGTTTTCCTATTCTTCAATTTTAAATTCTGTCTTTCTCTGATGTTATTCTAAATAATCAAGATCCTAAGAAAGATAACTTTTGAGCTTGTCATACTTTAAAGACACCTCCATATCTCATGAATGTCAAGAAATCCAAAAGGCAAAAGCACACGTGTGAGTGCAACATCCATGAATCCCTGCCTGGTCACTTCTAAAGCAAATGTGAAAACAGCAGACTGTTTCATTGGGTTGCAACTGTGAATCAGCGTGTAAGGGGAAAAAGGTGAAATTCTTACACTGAATGTGGTATTAGACAGAGATCTCTGAGACATGAGCATTCTAAAAAGTGTGCTTTAGGCCAATCTTCTGATCTGTTTTAAGTACTATCTCCCAACAAAGAAAGAATAATTCTGTTTTAAAAAATGGTATTGGTAAAATTTAGATTTTTAATGATATGTTTGAAACAAAAATCCCAAAAGCTGTAGAAGAAATTGGTGTATATCTAACTGAACTCTGAAAAGAGGAAAGATTCTAAGCTTTTCAGAAGAATGTTTCCTTTCCTCAAGATGAGTTAACTTCTATGTATTAATATGTCCCCCTTCCATAACCTCATTTTCCTGTAGCCTTTCCTATGTCAACTATTCAACTGAAACTGTTAATGCTAGAAAAAATAAAGCCTGGAGTAATCTAAAACAAATGAAAACATGGCTTATTGTCAATACATATCCCTGCAAGTCCTGAAACTTCATAGCTTTATTACTGCCAAACATTCCATTACAGTTCGAGAAAAGACTGTCTTGCCACATTAGTGACAGGTTAGTATCTTCTATGCCAGCTTTGGATGCAATGTAACTGAATTATTGGAGGAAATTGTAGGCTCTCTGGTGAAGTCATGTTGCTATGTAGGGTAAATAACCGAACAACCTGTGTTTGAGCATGGGGTTATCATCTCTACAGACAGTATTAAATTTTTCCTATTTGCTAGCGGAGGGTTTGAATTGATTTCCTTTTATTATTGTCAATTTATACATAGCTTTTTCACATTTTATTATTTTTATTGTTATTTTTAATTATCATTTTATGATACAGTTCCATAGGCTCCTGGTATTTCCCTTATCCCAGTCCCCATCCCCCCTCCACCTAGTTCCTCTATATCATTACTAAAGTATAGTTCTTCATACACAGCCGTATTTCCATTGTTGTGGGCATGGACAATGGCAGAGAGTCCAGCATCCTATTGTCAAGATACAGTAAACAGCTACATTGTAAGTCCATCTTTGTCTGGAAGTGGAAATGCATACTACATTGTATCCTCACATCTTGATATGTTAGTCTTCATTTCACAGCTACTGTAGATCCCCTCAAATGAAAAGTCATAATACAAAATCGACAATAGAAAGAAAAATAGAAATTTACAATGCCATGAAGTTAAATAACATGTTACTAGATATGAAAATCTCCATTACACAGCTACTATACATCCTCTTAAATGAAAAGCCACAAAACAAAGTAACACCAGGAAGAAAAGAGAAATTAACAACACCATGAAGTTAAATAACATGCTACTAAATGACTAATGTGTAGCTGAAGAAATGAAAATCAAGAACCTTCTTGCAGAAAATGATGCTACTGTATGATCTATGAGTCATTGAAGAATTTAATCACAAGAAAGTGTTTTGAACAGATGAAACTAACAGAAAGCATCAAAACCCATGCGATATAATTTCCAATGATTTTTGTTGGTGAAATATGTGTCTCTTCTAGACAACAAATAAATGGGTTTTGTTTTTTTGTAATCCAGTTTGCTAATCTATGACCTTTGATTGAGTTTAAGCCATTTACATTCAGGGTTAATATGTATAGGTGGTACTTTGGTCCTGTCATTGTAGGAATGGATTGTTCATTGGTTTAATCTTCTGTTGTCATTTTACTGGGATGTTCTTCTCATTTGCCTTTGGTTTCATTGGGTGCTATTCCTCTTCTCTGTCGAGAGAGTATAATCTAGGAGTGGGAGAGGCCTGGGAGGGAAATAGCGAGCTCCTCCCTCTTGGGTTACCACCCACCATGGAAGGGCACAAAAACTAGGACAGGGGCTAGGGTGGCTAGACAGAGACACCCAACAACATCTGTGAAGGCTGGATAGTTAGGCTGGTTAGATGGAACAAGGTTTTAATACGCATTGACATGTATGAGATCCGAAGGGGATGTGAAACAGACTGGATTAGTCTGCCACACATGGTGGGGGTTATTGTGGGTCGCTCCGACGAGGCTGCAGCTCCTACTGGTTTATGTGAGGGCCAAGTATTCACTGGGCAGAACCAGGCTGGACTGCAAACACCCATTGATTCCAGTGGAAGACATGGATGCAAACAGAACCAACCCATCAACTGTGACCACCAGCTGTTCAGGGTGATGGACTGTACTGCACCCTGTGCTTGCTAGCAATATAAGAATCTGGTCTGGGAACACCTCAGACAAAGTTTCTTTGGGGATCCCCCCAATCGAGCTTTTGGACTCAGAACACTAAGCATCAAATGACAGAGGACAGAACAAGTCAATCAACCACCTCAGCTATATGTTGGCAATGAAATTACGGGGCAAACGGAGACGCTATGATGGACTATGTTGATCAGTGGAATCTCCAACAACCACATCATGCTTGGAGTGGTGAGAGTGGCAGCAATTCAGAACTGCTGAATTATCAGAACCACTTGAGCAAGACCTTTGAAGCATGCCCCACATTTGGGACCTGGGGTGGGTGGGAGACTGGGAGGGGTTTCTCCCTTAAAATCTCCTTTTACAACAGATATATTAAGGAAACAATACAGAACTAATTGTCTTACCCATCTTCCTGTAGCTCTTGAACCTTTTTACCCTAATTATGTCAAGATTGTTAAAAATAATAAATTTTACAAACACCTTTACCTTAAAAAAAAAAGAGAACATCTTGAAGTACCAGTTGTAGGGCAGGTTTGGAAGAGGCAAATTCTTATAACTTTTCTTTACTGTGGAAGAATTTGATTTCATTTTCAAAGACAAAAGAAAGTATTGCTGGATATGTTATCCTAGGCCGGCAATTTTTTTTTTCTTTTAGAATCTGGAATATGCCACTCCATTCTCTTCTTGCCTGTAGAGTTTCCTGTGAGAGATCTGTGAGTTTTAATTGACATTCCTTTATATGTCAATTGACTTTTTTCACATGTACATTTAAGGATATTTTCTTTATATTCGATTGAAGAAAGCTTGATGATCATGTGTCATGGTGAAGATCGCTTTTGATAAGGCCTGTTGAGAATTCTATGCCCCTCCTGGATGTTGTTTCCCAATTCTTTCTCTAGATTAGGGAAATTTTCCTTTATTATTTCATTAAATATATTTATAAAATCAGTTTCTCTTTCTGCACCTCTGGGGCTTCTATAACTCTTATATTAGGCCTCTTCATAGTGTCTTTCAATTCTTGAATACTTTTTTGGCCTGATCCAGCTTTGCTCCCAACTTTTTGTTTGCTTCTCCCGATGACAGGAAATATCTTCCAATTCTGAGGTTCTTTCTTTTGCTTGCTTCATTCTATTTTGGAGACTCTCCATTGTACTTTTAATTTGCTCCACTGTGTTCTTAGTTTCTGATATATCAGTCTTGATTTGCTTTATTGCTGCTATTGCTTGTGTAAAATATTTCTTAAATTCTTTGAACTCTTGTATGTGCTTCACATTGTTGATCAGAAGCTTTAAAATGAGTTTTCTGAATTCTTTGTCCCCCATTTTGAGGATGTCTTCCTCAGTTAACTCTGAGCTTAGCATAGGGTTTTGCTCCTTTGCAGGGGAGTTTTCAGTAATATTCATTGTGCCTCTGTCCCTTTTTTTTTTTTTTTTTGCCTCTTGGCCATTGTACTTCTGGTTAGCAGAGTCTTCTCTTTGGGGCAGGTTTCTAAGCTGTGTCACACACAGGTCTACAGTTTGATTTTACTTGTGGCAGTTGTTACACAACTCTTTGCTTGCAACCACTTGTGCCACTCCCTCCAGCGAGTTCCAGGTCTGGGTTCTTATGTCAGATTTCCACTGTGGTCTCCACGGCCCCAGCTCCTGGCTCACCAATCTCCACTCCTGTGATACCGTGCTGAGGCTGCACCATTGCCTGTACAACCTTTCTCCCACTTCCGGTTTAAGCAGGTTGCAACAGACACCAGGTGACCTATACAGCTAGGTTGTTGGTGGTGCTGATCTTGCCAGAACCTATTGGATGTTAGGTCTGGGTGCCACATGGACCTTGTTTGACCTGTACGATGCCAGAGTCATTATTACTTTCCTGTGGGACCAGTGCAATCTATGGAACTCAGTGAGTTCTTGCGAGCTCAGAACATATGCAGTTCACTGTTGTCCCCTACAGTCTTAAAGCTATTGTCACAGTGTACAAAATGGCGCCTGAGGTACCACTACTGGAGTTCTTGATCTGGTGCCTGTCAGGTCTGAGGGCTACTCAGACCTGTCTTGGGTGGAACCTATAGAATGCCACGTTGATACAGTTCAGTGAGTCAGAAATGAATTCACTCCCAGCTCAGCGTATGCTCAGTTCTTTCCCTTGCCTTTGCCTCCTTACACAAATGGCACCCAATTTGGCTCTAGGGGACTGACTGGGCTATGAAATCCACCCTATTCTGGCACTGCCCATCTGGGATCTGCTGCTCTGTCTCTGTTACTGGTTAAATCAAACGGACCAGTAGGATGGACAGTTCTTTGTCTGGGTTCACCTCCCAAGCTCCCAGTGAAAGTCCCTTCCCACCTTGTTACTGGTGGAGTTCTGGCTGTTGGTGGAGTTCAGATAGCTGTTATAGCTGAATGCTGCTGGAGTATCAGTCACTGCAACATCACACTGTTGTGTCCGCTGCTTTCCTGTGTCTGTCAGTCTCCAGGTACCCCTCTGCTGTTGTTCTGTCCTCTCCCATTTCCTGGAATGTGTCCTCTCTGCTTCATCCTGATTAAATGTTTCTCTGTCTGTTTAAACATGTCCTTACCCTATTCTGCCATCTTGATTCTCCTATGTATAGCTTTTGATGACTATTTACGGGCATAGAAATAATTTTACTATGAAATTCAAGATTATGTCATAACGGGTCTAAACAATGAATATACGAGACTCTTAGGAAGACAGCAGCAAAGATGGTAATGCAGGCAGTCATGGGAAGGTTCCGGTTCTCACCCATACAGAAGAATTCTACATGTCTCTGTTCATTGTTGAAGTGGTAGACAAGAACTTTTGGAAGCTAATATCATTGATAGCTGATTTTCATATGTGTGAGGATACACAGTAAGCTGAAGTTTCAAATATGAATCCGTCTAATATCTTAACCTCTTTGCTTCTTGCTGCATCCAAATGGATGAATCTAATAGTGAAATCATTTAATGGGGAAAAATCCAAAAATATAGGTGGAGTGTCCGTTACCTTAAATGGTTAAGACAAAAAAAAGTAGGACTTTGGATTTCTGAATCTGTATTTTGAAATATTTGCATACACATTCTTGGGGATGAACTTGAGGCTAAATTCACAGAATTCATTCACGTTTCCTTTATCTCTTAAACATATTATCTGAATTTATTGTGTGCACTAGTTTTAATGCACCAGTGATATGACTACAAACCATCACATGAGATTTTCAGTGTGAAATTTTACACTTCTGCAACTTTGTCAATCCTCAAAAGTTTAAAGCTTTGAAGAATTCTAATTTTCAGATTCAGGCTAGTTAACTTTTTGCTTGAGAATTCCAAGGAGAATTTCTTAAATGTGTTTAAATTCCAATCAAAAATGAATTTAATTTCCTCTTAAATTCCATCTGATAAGAATATGCTACCTATTGAAAAACATGTGAGTTATCGTGCAGGAGTGGCCCCTTGGTGAAAATAGTTAATAAAACTTATTCTTTACATCATATGCCACATTGAATTGGTCGATGCACTAATAATTAATAACTAGAAAAAGACAACGAAAGACTCAGATGGGGAGGCTTGGCAAGGTCTTGAAACAGAAAAATCACAGCCTAGATCATGGGAAAAAATTGATGAAAAATTCAGCAAAAGTACATAAATCTCTTCACCATGCAGCAGAGAGCTGCGGGGATGAAACAGGATCCACAGCTGATCTGAGGACGTAACTGAGGAAAGGTGTGATGGCAGATAGCTGTGAAGGGTAAGTATAAACTCATTAGCAAAGGCTTCAAAGTCATACTCTCACAGTGTTACTCCATTCTGGGTTTCCACTGATGTCCTTCATTATCCTTCCCCAGGCATATTCTACCAGCTAGAATTACTGATTTACGTTCATTTATACACAATTTTCATTACTATGATATTCTTGCCACTTTGGGGGGCAGTGAGCACTTTTTTCACTTATTAAGGGATCTTCAGAACATTTTTATCTAATATAATCCATTTATTTCCTCCATCAATGCTCAGCATATGTTGTTTATGCAATAGTATTAGATTGTAGGTTAGATTTAGGACAAATATCAGATATTTTTCCTGAACAATAAGGCTTTATCTAACAAATTCCTGTCTATTTAGTTCATCTGGTATCAATCCCTGCATCACCAAGCACCAGCAAAATCCATTCTAGATGTATGGAGACGTTATGCTGTTTTCCACTTTAAAATATTAGCACACAACTCTGCTTCAATATTAGCATGAGATGAACAGCATTAGAACAGCTGGATGAAGACAGCAGAAGTGGTTCAGGGAGGCATCTCAAACAATGCTGACAGCAAGCGTGACCTAGGAATAAAGAAATTGTGAGGGTTTCACCCTGGGAGGAAGAAAGCAGAGGACATGAAACAGAGCTAAAAGTTTTCAGATGCTTATGGGAAAACAATGGCGATATTGCCAATTGATTATGGATGTCCTTGTTCTTGATGAATAGCCATAGCCTGCATTTGGAGATCAAACAAAGCAACAGAACTGGATGTAATAGAGGGGGAAAATGGAGACTATTTTGATCTTTATGTCCCTGAGATAAGTCTTTTTCTTCCTGATTTTCACCATGAAGATGGGTAGATTTGCTTCAACATTCATCTTTTGGAGTCATTTTATCTTAGACTGATGAAGGCATGAAATATGAATATTGAGGCCCGGTGTGGTAGCCTAGAGGCTAAAGTCCTTGTCTTGCATGTGCTGGGATCTCATATGGGTGCTGATTCTAATACCCGCAGTCCCGCTTCCCATCCAGCTCCCTGCTTGTGGCCTGGGAAAGCAGCACAAAGGGCAGCACAAAGCCTTGGGACCCTGCACCCGTGTGGGAGATCTGGAAGAGTCCCCAGTTTCCTAGCTTCAGATCTGCACAGCTCTGGCCATTGCAGCCGCTTGTGGAGTGAATCATCCGATGGAAGATTTTCCTGTCTATCTTTTCTCCTCTCTGTATATCTAACTTTCCAATAAAAATAAATCTTTAAGAGAAAAGAAATAAGAAATGTGAAGGGCAATCATATTTGAGAAAGATTAAAGAAAACCAAACTTAAACCTGAAAGAGTTTCATGTATTTTACTCAGAAACTAAAATTCATGGTATCATTAATAGATGCTCTATCACAAACAAAATTGACATGTGTCAAGATCCTCCTCATTTTATACTCATGTATATTGGGTATATTACGTTTCCAGATAAAGTTTGTTGACAACATATATAACTATATGCTCAAGGTACCATCAGCCTGTGGTTAGGAATAAGATTGCACTGGCATCTGTAGTACCATGCCTTGCCATTTTAGTATCTTAATGTGGCTTTGTCACATTAAGTCCAACTTTGTCTTCAAGTCCAACTGCTTCTGAGGTCCCAGGAGAGTTTAATAACATTTCTGTGTAAACACAGCTTGCTGGGTATGGCTATTTTCTAGCAAGGTGTGAGCTCTACCCTGTTTAACACCTGTACTCATGTTCTTCAGGGCTCTGTGCATGCAGTTCATAACAATAACCTGGAAAACAATACCAGTAACTTAGAGAGCTATAGACTAGAGACAGCCCACCCTGTTGCTTGATCTCTAGGTAGCCTCAATTCAGACTTCTCTACATGTGAACCAGAGGACTTCAAGGAAACAGAAAAGTTAAATAGAAGGTAAAATTTTCTTGGAACACCCCTTATTAAAGCCCTTCAAAACAGTATTTCAGAAAGTGTGTCCACTCTCCGTGTAGCTAAATTCCAACGATTTTTAGCAGGCTAGTATCTCTATTAATAGAACCTATTCTCTATGGAATTGTGTAGAACTCCCTGTCAGTGGAATTGTGGCTCCATTTCATTTTTTTACTGTTTACAACCATTACCATATCAAGAGTATACTCTAGGTTAATAATATCTTAAATCACTAACAAATTAACTTAGAGAAATTGAAATGCAGTCTCTGATGCTATTACTTATAATCAAGCGATCCCTAGCAATCAGGGCGGTTCTATCATTTCCGTAAATGAAAAGAGAATGGGCTTGGTTATGTGCCACACACTTGCATCATCCTGATTCCCCCAGAATGGACTGAATCAATTGAGAGATAAACTCACTGTAGTCAGGCATATGCTGACATGTTGGCCCCCTCACAAAAGCTCATGGACAGATTTCCTCTAGACCCAAACAAACTATGTCAAGAGTCTGTTTTGATTCTTGTTAGCTTTGCACTCTCTCAGCAAGCTGCTAGGAAAATTCAAATATGGCTACTCTTTTGGAAAGAAATGGCATTCCAGGATCTTTCAGAATTTTTTTTTAAAAAAATATAAGACAAAGTTATTTTTATAGAACAGTGCTACTCTACAAGGCATTCTTGGAATGGTACACAGCTCTAGTAGTTCTGTTAGCTTGGGGATTTGGGCTCAATATGTGGTTGGAAAGACTGAACGCTAGTGTAAGTTTTATGTGCAGGTTAACTGTTGATGCCATGATGATTTTTTTGCTTACTACCTGGATCTAAAAAGTTGTATCACATAATCAATAATGTGGACAGTGTAGCTTGACTGTCACACTTGAAATCACAGGAGAATTTCGTTCAGCAAGCTTAATTGTCCCAGCATTTAAAATTTACACTTGTTAAAAATTAGAAGTAAACAGTTAATACATATTTATTGAATGAAATAAGCAAAAATGTTGACATATACTGGAATACTATAGGATAAATAAATATTTCAGAAGTCCCATTGCTTATTTGAAAGCGTGTTTATTGGCAAAGGGGCTATCTGATAGTATAAACAGTGAGATTTAACAGTAAGAGACAGGACTACTGTGTGAAACACTTTGTTTTGTCTCATTAAACCTTACTGTCCTGTTAAGCAGGTGTTGGCTTTTTCATCAGTGAAATTGAAACGATTTGACTTGAGCTAAGTGAAAAAAGACACACAATTAAGTGGCAAAATAAAAAAAAAAAAGGGACTCCAGATTAAAAAAAAATCTACAACTTTTTCTAATGAAATATTAAGGCTTATAAAAGGAACAAATAGGGTTTAGTAGAGTGGTTAAGGTACTGTTTGGTATGCCAATCGTCCATGTTGAATTTTTAGTTCAAGTCATGCTCTACTCCTAATTTCAGCTTCCTGCTAATGCATAACCTTGGAGGCAGTACATAATGGCTTAAAATGTTAAGACCCTTTAACTTGTAATGGGAAACTTCTCTCTCTCTCTCTCTCTCTCTCTCTCTCTCTCTCTCTCTCTCACCTCAACCTACCTTTCAAGCAAAAACAAACAAACAAACAACAACAACAACAACAAAAAACCCAAAGAAATGGGGAAAGGTTACGCACCTTACCCCCACCTTGCCTCAAGTGTTCAGAGGTATAGCATTGAATGCACATCTCTCTCCATAAAGAACCTCCAAACACAGAATGTAGTTTCTAGGTGAAGACTTTGTGTGGGACATAATTTAAGAAACTGTTCTCGGTTTTTCTGTATGATTTTCATATTCCCAATTGTGAGATAACCCAGTATCTTTAGAGAATACAGAAACATCATTCTCTGCTTCTGTCATAGTGTAAGGGACTTACACACTGTACCGATGCTGTTTCAAAGTGATAATTTTTGCTCTGAAAGTAGTGAAATAAAACTTCAACAGCTTGCATTCATTCTGCTGCCTGCTTAGAAAGATCTCAGCTTTGGAACAAATTAATACATTTTGCATAGCATCTAAGTTTTTCCATCATGATTCCAGCATAGAAGAATAATGCATTATCAAAGAGTCCAGTGGTACAACATACATAAGTGATTGTTCCAGTATTGCCTAGAACAAATATATTGATAGAAAAGAGTGTAATTTTCTTAATTCAACAGACAGAATCCCCAAAACCCAAAGATAATTTTCTTGAGGCTAAGAAGTAATTGAAGTATAAAATGCTTGAATTTTGAACCTTAAACTTTGTCTTCCTCAGTAGAAAATATTCCCCTAGCAACCATGCTGAAAGCTGCTTGGGTTTGAGTCTATGGTTAGATCAATAATTTGTGTGCCCTTTCAAAAGTCAATGTGTTAGGGCTTTGTCCTCAAAGCCTCACATTAGCAGTTAGTGAGTTAACATTAATGTTTACTGGACTAAGGGTAGTATCTTGATCCACTTATGTTATTTAGGCCCTGGGCCCTGTGGTCTGTTTCTAGATGTTTCCCCATGTCAGTGTGGTGTGCTCTCAGAAGAGAGCTTTTATGAAGAGATTGGTTTCAAGAGCCAAGTTAGGTCTGGTCTCTCTCTCTCTCTCTCTCAGTCCAACAGTGGCAATCTGATATCAGATAAATGGTACTGCTCAAACTTGGGCTCTGAACTTCAAAATTGGTAACCAAAAACAAAACCTCTTAAGTAACTAATGCAGATATGCGAATCCTTTGGAAAGAAATGTTTTATTTTTTTCCAAAAGACATTTTAACTACACAAATGATTTTCATTATATTCATTACTAGAAAAAGGAAGTGAAAGGAACAAATGGATACTCCAAGCCTGTCAGTATTTTTTGATAAAATGTATCTTTGGCTTTGGAGTAAATTCACAATTACATTGTGAATCATGGAATCTATAACATTTCAAGACATAAAAAAGCCTTGCAAAGAAGACTATCCATCAGCATTGGTAATTCTCCCATCAAGGCATCTACCCCAAAGTACTTAGGAATCAATTATCCAGAAAATAACTGTCTTCTTTGTAACTCTTCTTATCAGTTAAGCAAAGATGTGCGGGATGTTTACTCTGTGCTATCATCTGTTTCCCATACGTGAGAAGATTTTATGAGCATAAAAAACTTTAAACTTAAGGGACCAAATATTAGTCCATAATTAAAGTACTCTGATTTGATCCACATTTATTTTCCTGTCGCCAACCTATGTTGTCTTGCTGGACAGGCTGAATTTTATACTAAAGTGTCTTATCAATATTTTACACTTAAACTCCTCTTCTTAGTGAACAAGTCTAGCTGATATTATGTATGTGCCTTAAGCCAGCTAGCTTCTATTCATCCAAAGCTCTTAGGTTCGATACACTTTCAAGAGTGTATCTTCCCAAAGCAGAGGTAGGGGTTCCTCTTAATGGTTCACAGAATTGTGCTTTCCTGGATATGTCTCACTGTAAATGAAAACTGAACCTAGAGAACAGAGTCCACATCTTGTTTACCAGTATGACCTCCACAGTTAACAAAGTACCTAATCATGGGTGATAACTGTTTCTTCAATGAAACAATAAGTAAATAACTAATAGGGGTGGATATTTGTTCACCAAATGGTTAAACTGGTTATGTTGCCTCTACGGATTTATATATGCCAGATCAGTGTGCTGGTTTATGTTCTGGCTATTCAATTTCTGACCTATTTTCCTGCACCCAGGCAGACTAAAAATGTTGGCTCAAATGTTTTCATCCTCATCATCATATGGGACATCTACATGTGTTCCAAGTTTTTGCCTTCATGTTGGCCAAGATCTGGCCATTTTGGGTATATGGAGAGTGAACCAATGAAAAACCTCCTCTCTCATTGTTAATCTTTATCTTTCTATCCCTCTCCGTCTTCCATTTCCTCTTTTTCTGTCTTTCAAATACAATTATAAATAAAGCTTTAATAGTTTGTATAACAATTATGCTTTATTCTCACCTTGAAAAGGCAAAAATGTTAACGCAGAGCTCCACAAATGTTCTCTAGAATATTTACTAATCTCTCTCTTGTGGATTTATTTCCTGAAATTAGCATTTCTACTTATGTTATATTGAATGAGGGAGTTAGTTACGCTGATTCCATTTCCCAATCTTCAAGCATCATTTTTGCCCTACAGAGTTATTCTAAGACTCCATTGAAACAGTAGCTTATAGAATTCACTTGTATGTTCTTATCCTGAGATATAGTTTCTATAAGAGTCAATGTGAATATGCTACTTTTCCAGGACATTCTTCATCAAAACAGGGCATAAATGGTGCTTAGCTTGTAGCAGAATTAACCTTAGTTTTACTTTAGTCTTCACCTCTGTGGATCTGTGCAGATTTCAGTCATGTGGTGGAGTGCAAGACAACTCACATATGGACATTTCACATGCAGAGAGGGTGGAAAGGGAAGACCATGATAAGCTTTGGCTGAGCTCCAATCTTGGCCCTTAGTAAACCAATGGGAGACACAGAGAGAAGGTGCTCCCCTGTTTTCCATGTCAATGTCACACTACAGATTTATTCTAACACACGATAGTCCATATTTCCATACGTTCATTGGGAAACTGGTCAGAGCTCTGTTCTACTCACTTACCTTCCACTCTGTATACCCTGGATGACTCTGTATACCCTGCATGACGGTGTGGAGGCTGTGTGCTGCATTCTTGCAGAGAGAGAAGGGATTGTTCTCTTTGCATTCCACCTAGCACATCTCATGAAATTGTTTTCAGACAGAAAGTTTTTCAGCAGTTCACTAAATAGAATCCACAAGTAAGAGGTGATCTCTTTAGAGATTTGACCCCCTTGACAAATCCTTGTTCTGTGTTTCACAGATCGTTCTTTTCATCAAAATCCAGCATCATTACCAGCACAGAAACTTACTTTTTCTTTCTTTCTTTCTTTCTTTCTTTCTTTCTTTCTTTCTTTCTTTCTTTCTTTCTTTCTTTCTTTCTTTCTTTCTTTCTTTCTTTCTTTCTCTTTCTTTCTTTCTTTCTTTCTTTCTTTCTTTTTCTTTCTTTCTTTCTTTCTTTCTTTCTTTCTTTCTTTCTTTCTTTCTTTCTTTCTTTCTTTCTTTCTTTCTTTCTTTCTTTCTTTCTTTCTTTCTTTCTTTCTTTCTTTCTTTCTTTCTTTCTTTCTTTCTTTCTTTCTTTCTTTCTTTCTTTCTTTCTTTCTTTCTCCCGCTCTCTCTCTCCCTCCCTCCCTCCCTCCCTTCCTCCCTCCTTTCTTTCCTTCCTTCCTTCCTTCCTTCCTTCCTTCCTTCCTTCCTTCCTTCCTTCCTTCCTTCCTTCCTTCCTTCCTTCCTTCCTTCCTTCCTTCCTTCCTTCCTTCCTTCCTTCCTTCCTTCCTTCCTTCCTTCCTTCCTTTGTTACCATGGGCCTGCACTTCTATTTCAGGGTCATGGAAGAGACACACTTGCCCAATCTTGGTTATTAGCTATTTAGGTTCTTCTTCTCCTTCTCCTCCTCCTCTTTCTCCTTATTAATGAGCTGAAACAACAAGTTGCTTTACATATCACTGGACAAGCAGGGAATCACATCCTGAACCTAGCCCCTGAAGATCTCCATTCAAGAAAGGTGCCCAAATAAATTTTCTTTTACCTTTGACATTTTCTATTTATCATGTGTTTGTTGAAATCACCACCCACTGCAGTGCTACTGTCAAACACTGTGGGGAAAAACCTCACTTTTTTTGTTATACAATGAATAGAAGCAAACTCATGCTGCAAATATTATCAATATTGATGTACTTCTTCATGTACCCGCATTTACCTTCCTATTTTTTGAAATGTCCAGATTTATGAAAGATATTTGGGATATTATTGTACTAGCTTTGAGGCTTTGACTGGATAAAAAGTTGTCAAAAAAAAAAATAAAAAGAGTTTGAGGTAGCAGAGGGTTTGAAGTCAAATACAGTAATTTTTTAACTCTAGCCCTATTTCTTCTAATTTGTGTGACCTTCAACAAGCCCTTACTCTTTCAAATTCTTCACTTCCAATTCCATTGGATTAGTGCCAGAATCTAATGAGGAAATCATCTAATACAAAGTCTAATGCATAGTAGGCGGTCCACAAGTAGGATTATCACTGTTAATTCTAAGAGTGAAGTATTTCCATGGAGTTAGAGGATGGCACAATCTTCCAACCAAAAATAATCTCCTGGATGTTTGTATTTCTGTTTTTCTGCAGATATTTACCTTGGAATTTTTATCTCTTGCGTGAAGATTGTCTTTCAAAATAAAATTACAGTTCTTTTTTGAAATATAGCAATAGCAAGTTTAAACGAATTGACTGGCTACAAAGAACTCTGTCAAATCTATCTTTTGGTAACTCTGATCTTAGAAAAGAGACAACATGACATCTCTTCATTTTCTCTGGATAGGCTTTGCTCCCTCAGTTTCACCACTTAATTTTTTTTATTAAGGCAGTGTAGCCATTTTGCCTCTCATGCAGAGTAGTAACTATTCCATAAAGATTCACATATTCTTCCGGGAAGGGTGTTCCTGAACGTGAGGTTGGAAGCATAGGTTGGATGCTAGGTGATGCTAATTGGAAATAACTGTCGAGAAACTTGGGTAAGACCCAAGAATAGACACAAAGATCTGGGGACTCACTAGCCCCTTGTTCACAAAGAAGAATGAAAAACGCGACTGTTTTCTTATTTTGCCTCACTCTTGGGGTGCTTGCTTCATATTTCTATAGCCACATCTGGTTTTCTGTTTTGTGATATACATGGCTGTTGAATTTTAATGACTTCAGTGGTTTCTGAAGACGCTCCTAAAATGTGTTCTTAGTGTCATTTATATTTGATGAAACTCTGACATAAAACACTGTCCAAAATGATGTTAGTATTCCACTAATATTTCTAACTGCCAATCACAATATCAGTTGGAAGGTTTAGATTTCATTTGAAAGAGTGGCAGATGTCATACCACTATCCCCTTAATGATCTCATTCATTAGGAGGAAAGAGTTTCTATAACTAATGAGTTCATTATGTTAGGTTTAATTACGGAAAAAAAGAAAGATGGACTTTATGTACAATTGAACTATATAAAAAATATCAAGGTATGAATGGCCAATTGAAAAACAGCAATGAAATGACCATAAGGGGAGAGAGGAGATATGAATTTCACATCTCATTCTTTCTTAAGCCATAAAACTTTTAATCTATTTATAACTGGGTTCTTCTCTATAAAATTAGACATATGGACTAGAGGATGAGAGGTTCCCTCAAGTATTGATATTCCATGATTCTATAATATAATGGCCTAGCACAGATAGTCTTGATACAAAATATTAAAATTTCTAATTTTCCAGGGGGGAAGAAAATTAATGAGCTGCGTCCCAGCTGAAAATCAGTATTCACCAAAGCAGAAATATCTTAAGGCCTGTCCTAATAGGTCCTTACTACCCCATTCCGGGAATAACACAGGCTTTCTTTTCTTTGCATTTCATTTTCACTGCCACTAGTTCTATCATAAGCGTAATTAGAAGGAGATGTGTTTGCAGGAGAGTGCTGGGAAACCTCCAGAATGTGTTTGTTCCAAAGGAAAACAGAAACTCATGCAAATTAAGAAGACTGTTGATTTGGAAAATAGCATATTATTAATTCAGAGAATATACTCTGAGCTTATTATCACTTAATAGTTTCAGAAAAGGGGAGGATGTAGTACTTGCTAAAATATGTCATTATTTCTGGAGGTATGTTTTAAGAAATGCTCACCAGAAAGACGAGTTGAAACGGGTTTACCTGTTTCTTTCAGCCTGGAAGGCTGTTTGGGTACATTCGGAATTCAACAGGTTCTTACATGTCACTGGGATAACACTTGTTTGGATAGATTTGAGACAACTCCCAACAGGCCACAGTTTGAGCACTTCTTTATTTGTTCTTTCCAGCAAAAGTCAATTGTAGACATTCTCTTTCACTCCTGTCTCTTGTCTGGATTTCAGACTTCTCTTCAAATAGTTTTTGGCTCTAGGAAAATCCATTAAGTTTCTGGCTTATTCTCAAACTTAAGAGCCCGAGGTTGGAAATAACTCCCTTGTTTCATAGAACTAGATGTTATTGTTCCTAAATGACCCCTTTTCACTAAAAAGAACAAAATGTAAAGAATGCCTTTCTCTTTCCACTGGTGAGTTATATGGAAATAAAACCTTAAATTCAGCGTTTTTCAAAAGGATTTCCAAAGAATGACACATGGCATTTTAAGGGCAGCAAAAAAGTTTAACCTTTAAAACAAATATAACAACGCCAGGGAGAAGCGTGTAATTTCAGAATGGAACACGCTGCTTTCTGCATTCCTGTTAACAATTGGCTACTGTGGATTGTGCAATTATTCCAGGAATATGATTTCTATAGATGCTGGGCCTATTGTGGCTGAGGCCATAATCCAGACAGTTTCTGGTACGTTTTCACTACCACCTTTTTTTTTTTAAATCTAAATTTAAAGATGCACATGTACACATACATATTTTCTAAAGGTAATCAAATAATAATTAGCATATCTGAAATGGTTCAAGCAGAAATGGATGATTTCATCATAGAATAAGTTGAAAGGACATTTTTAAAGATTCATTTTATTTTTATTGGAAAAGCAGATTTACAGAAAGAAGGAGAGACAGAAATACTTGCATCTGCTGGTTTACTTCCAAGTGGCTGCAATGGCTGGAGCTAAGTGAAGCCAGAAACCAAGAGCTTCTTCCAGATCTCCCATGCAAGTGCAGGATCCAAGACCTTGGGCCATCCTCTATTGCTTTCCCAGACCACAAACAAAGAGCTAGAAGGGAAGTGGAAAGCTGGAATATGAACCAGCACCATAGGGGATCCCAACACATGCAAGGCAAGGATTTAGCCACTTAGCCATTGCACCAGGCCCAAAGGAGGACCTGCAATGTGGCAGAGGAGGGAGAGTGTAAAACTCACATATCGATGCACTTACAGGGATTGTCAAACTCCCCAGAGACTATGTGAGTAGAATCCACATTTGGTGAATTCTTTTTCACAATTTAAGTACACGTAAGCAGGGATAAAATATATTGACTTTTTCTCATTGTAGTGAATAAAATTCCAATGATTGTATCTATGTTGGAAACAAAACTAAGGCATTAACAAGGCTATCTTTATAGATTCCAAGTTAATAAGAGAAAAATTACCTAGCAGTTATTATAGACTAATTAATATTATGTTATTTACAACACAGTTGTAAGACCAAGATAGAAGCTAATGAGAGCATATTTTATAATAGAGAAACTGCACATCCAGGGCCACTTGCTTGTGATTACACTGACAAGTGTTATCCCAGTGACATGTAAGAACCTGTTGAACTCTGAATGTACCCAAACAGCCTTCCGGGCTGAAAGAAGGGGGTGGGACCTGCAGCCAGGATGCTCAGTTACCGTCTTAACAGCGAAACATCATCTCAGCTGAGTCAGACCTGAAAGTCACACTAGTTATCCCTTATGGGGCAGTGTGTTTTATGACTGTTAGAAGCTGCTTGGGGTGCCTGCCTACAGGACAGAGTGCCTGATTTGATGGTAAACTCTGCTTATAACCCAGGTTCCTGCTGATGTGTCCCAGGATACAGCACACGATGGCTCAAGCAGTTCAGACACTGCCAATCAGGTGAAAAACTGAGTTCTGGGCTCCAGGCTTGGTTCTTGTCCAGGCCTGGTTGTTGCAGGTGTTGGATGGAGTGACCAGTGGATGGGAAATCTTCCCTACCATCCTAATCAAATAAAGGGAAAATGAGTCACCTTTTCTAGTTTTCCAATTTTATACAGGACAAAAAAAAGTCTATAAAATCAAAGGACTGAAACAGTGTCTACGTTCTGTAAGTAAATTAGCAGCTGACCCGGGAACAGAACCCTAATTTCCTGAGTTCCACTTAAGCGTGATCAACTCCAAGTTTTTCTTGGAAAGGCCAAGTAGCTAATAATGCCTGTAAACGTTTATAATTAGATCATTCTGTCTCTCTTTCTATCTAAACACGGTTAGTCAGTGGAAGAAAAACTAACTAGAATTCTCATTGCCTACTTAGTGGGAGATGAGGTATACACCATTAGCATATGCCCCGGGAAGCAGCAGGAAGCTTAGACAAAGAGAGAGCTTATAATAAATTACAAACAAAACACTCTCTTCCTCTGAACCCGTTCCTGCAGACAACATTTCCTACAAGCACTATGCCTTGAAGTCTTCTTTTTGCTTGGAAAGAAACAGCACAGATTTGCTTTATCATTTACCCTCCATCTCACTGTGTTTGAAGTAAAATGCGGAAAGTGCCAGTTGCTGAGCTATAGGAATAACTTCTTCGTTTTCAATTCACTGAACTGTCTCGCCTTATTTTTTAAACTTGATAATCTCTTCTTTAGAAAGGGGGCAAAGTAAGAAGAGGAACTTAAACTTCTTTGGTTCTTTTAAAAGGTTTGTTTTATTTATGGAAGGCTTACACACACACACATACACACACACACACACACACACACACGGGAACAAATGGAAGCAAGAGAGAGACAGAGACATCTTACATCCCCTGGTTCACTCCAAAACAAGGCCGCAATGGCTAAGGGTTGGGCCAGGCTGAAACCAGCAGCCAGAAACCAGGACCTTCTTCCAGGTCTCCCTTGTGGATGCAGAGACCCAAGCGCTTGGGTCATACTCCACTGCCCTCCCAGGCACATTAGCAAGGGACTAGATCAGAAATGCAGCAGCCAGGACTCTAGCTGGTGCCCACTTGGGATGCTGGCATCACATATGGCAGCCTTACCAGGTATACCATAATGTCACTCCTTCTTTTGTATGTTTATGAAAACTTTGAAAAGGGAAGCTGAAAATATTAGCTGAAATTCAAGTGCTAGAGCGTACTTCACACTTTGGAATTCTTCTCTTTGGTAACAGGGGAAGTAAAAATATCATGAATAAATTAAAACCATATAAACGTTAGAAGTTGTTCCTTATGGGCTGTATCATGGACACACTAAGATGGCAGTGTGTGTGTTTTAGCTCTGTAGAGAACATTTCCCAACTTTCCTCCCACCGCAGTGGACACGTTATGTAGGGACCACCATGAATGGAGTCCAACATTGCAATGCTTCCTCCAGAAAGTCAAGAACTTCTGGGGACATTCCCTGGGCCACAGCCAAGTGTTCTCATACATCATCTCATAGGCCTGGCCCATCTCCATCATTGCATCAGTCGCTCTGTCACTGTAAGTATTCACGCAAGCATGTTCTCGTTCTCTCCTCCCAAAAAAGTGTGAACTTTGAGGACTGGGACCTTTGCTTTCCCAATATAGAGCATACTACACATCAGGAGCCCCATGTAGCTGGTTGAATATGAGAATGTGCTTGACTTTGCTTGATAAGGTATTTGGCCATTAAAGAATAGTAATTTAGGGAATACAAATGTTTTTTCCAGTGCATTGTGAGAAGCATTAAGTATATTAGGTGTTCTAGCAGTTTACTTTAGAAACAACTGAACAAACTACAGTCATACTTAATTAAATGTTAAGTGTAAAACTATAGTATTCTGTAGGTATTTATTTCACATTAGATAAAAATTGTTAAGTTAGTTTGCTGTTTTGCTCTTGCAATTTGTCTTTTGTTAGGTGGGTATTGGCCATGAGCCTTCTGTTTTGTTTTAGAGGTGTCAGATAAAGTAAAAACTGAGAGACATCCTATAAAGGTCAAGTGTTTCAAAGGTCTCCTGTGCTCTGAAACTTCTGTAGAAGTTAACTGGAGTAGTGAGCTGGCCATCAAGGTTCCCTTCAGGAGAACCGTGATCAATGGTAGAGACTTGAACAGCATTGTGGAGGAACTGATAAGCCACTGAACGTATAATGAAGGAGATTGGCTTGTTAGTCTGTGAGTTCTGAAGAGACTATGCTGTTCACTATGCAAAAGGAACAAAATGTTAGCGATAAGAAAATGCATTAAGAGGCTGTTGCAGTTCTATGGAGGGAAAACAGCGAGGTTCTCCACTGCCCGTTGATAGAGATTATAGAACAAAGAAAGGCTGAGATAGCTTTTCTAACACCACAGAGCAGCTAATGGTACCATTGACTGAATTAGAGAATGCCAAGGAAGTTGAAAAGTTGCGCCATCATCTGTTGCCTACCAGAGTGCATATTAGCAGGAAGCCAGAGCGGGCAGCAATGCTCGGACTCAAACCCAGTCGGTCAGCAATGTCTGGATCGCTGCCTCCCGTGACTACCTGCAAATAACTTTTTGGGTATTAACAGCCATTGAGTGAATATTTCTCCCCATGGACTTATGTGAATAAACATGAGATCATGAACGAAAATTAGTCATTTCAGCTCTTTACATATCTCTTTCCTTCTAAGCTGTTATATGTGCAATTGGTGAAAATACTTCGTAAAAATCCAAAAGCAGCCCACAGTATAAGCAGCTACATTGCTTCTCCCTGGCAGCCTCACAGAGTCTGTGACTCCTTGGATAAATTACTAAAATGTATCCCTGTTATACTAAATAACAGGGAGGGAGATATGGCATGAAGAATAAAATGCTTTCAACTTTATTTCTTAGCAGATCCATTAACACATTGCCCGCGGCTTTGGGGTGACCTTGATCTTGTATTTCCCTGTGACATGGCTATGACAATTTATTGGGGCCTTTGGATCCTGCCATTTCAAGGAAACCTTACTGGACACCACAAACTCAACAAAATGGAAGCATCTTTTATGTTTTTAGCCTTGTAAAACAAATGTCATTTGAATTCAAAGCAGTGTGGCTATCAGGAAAAATCTTCAGACAGAACCATTCAGTCACAGATCGTCCTATTGCTCTTCAGAGCATCTCTGGCTGTCTTACCTGTCAAAATGATCAACTTGTTTATTACCTCCTAAAGACATACATTTGAATAAACCCAAATTGTTCCTTTACGTACTTGTATGACAGTTGCAGTTGTTGATAATATCAATGTGACCTAGAGGAAGAAATTAATGTGACCACAAGGAATCTTGTATTTGCTCCTCTAAAAGCTGTGTTATTAGTTTGGACTGGGGATCATGCCAAAAAGAAGTAACTTTTTATTTCTACAGTGCTGCACAATTGCTGTCTTCTGATAGTGTCTTCAGAGATTGGTTTCCTATTCTTATCAGCACCATCAAAGGCCCAAAAGGGTTAAGTGACTTTTTAAAGGCAGCAAAATATTGTTGCAAGCATCCTCTATCAAGCTTTCATTTCCCCATATATCCTACAGGGCATTTTGCCTTTTTGCCTGCAGAAACGGCTGCTCATTTGCTTTAGAAACAGCTATGGGGGCCTCACTTCTCAAGGCAGGCTCCCAATCCAGTTTCAAGTAACCACATTGTTAACACTGGATGGGAGAAGGCTGCTATATAATAGTTGGCACTCCATTGACTCTGAAGTCGCTTGGAAGTTTAGCCTTTTCATATGTCAGGTGAGACATTTTGCATAATTAATATATTTAAGAATCATTTAGAGAGCATTTTAGACATAGTTGTTAGAAAAGTCAATTTGTGAAATGGAAATTGTCACCAATCTGAAAAGCAATTACAAACACTTAAAACACTTCCTTGGAGGGATGAAAGGGTTAGGAGGATGATGAGGGCTTGCCTCCTAATGAACTCCAGGAAGAGACAGCAGGTTTTGATTTTTGTTAGGTTTATCAGCACTGTAGAAAAAGATTAAAACTACATAGCTGCATATCTGGACATTTCACAAAGTGCTTTAAGCAAGTTAATTATATACACTATTCTTCATAACCCCATGGCACTCAGACTTTTATAAGATGGAATCACTGACCTAGGGAGAAGTTATGTCACAGTAAGGAGAGGTTTTGCAATTGAATGCATTTTGAATTGAGCTCTACCATCATGTAGAAGGAAGAAGGAAGAGAAATGCTAAATGCCCATCAACCATGGGAAGTAAAAAGGCAAGTTTTCCAAGTCTATGTTATGTTTTTGTTTGTTTTGCTAGTTCACAAAATTGTGTAAAGAATCAGCTAGAACTAAATCAGCTTCAAAATCTGGCCCAGCTTTGGCAGTTGGGGTGGAGGGTGAGGGGGTGGCTGAATGTGGTCCTGGGTGAGACTGGATGTGGGTGTGTTAGGTCTCTGATCCGCCTCGCGCTCAGGTGGGCTTCCAAGCACTATGGGGCTGTGTCCCAGGAATGCAATGTGAAAACACTGTGAAGATGAAAATCTGCATAACTCATGTCACCTGTTGGAATCACAGCACAGCCATAGAACAAACGTGGGTTGTTTACTTTTGTCGCTGGGAGGCTGCCTCGAAGCTGTTGCCGCCCAGCATTGCAGCATATCACGAACCAGAAAGAAGATTCAATTTCAAAATTTCAAGCGCAGTTTCCACTCAATATATTATCACTTTTGTATTCCAGTACAGTGAAAAAAAAAAAGAAAAAAACCTTACTTCAGCCATCAGGGACTATCTGTACTTTATATGATAGTCTCTGTTCTTGCACTGGGCATCACCTGATGGCTGGGGGCAAGCAGGAAGAATGAGAATGTTTCGTTTGAGTCTGTAATGTTTTACTTATAGCTGTATTAGATGGAGTCCCTGAGCTCCTGCCACTTCAATCAATGAACAACATTTGGGTCCTTGTTGTAGATGCGACCTCTTTAAAATCGTACGGCCATCTGCTTTTCTTTCTAGGCATTTGTTTTCCTTTGTTGGTACCCAAGCCTGCCACTGACTCTGACGTTGGGCTGTGCTGCCATGATGGTTTTCAGTCCTCAGTTTCTGCACGGATGCCCCTCCTTGACAGGTTCCATTCCTGCACTGTGCGGGGCTTTGCCTCCCTGCTGTGCTCCCTCTGTCTTTTGCTCTGTTACCTCCACCTGGGTGTGGCTCCCCTACTTTGCCCTTTACCAGGCTGCAGTTTTTAGAAGTAGGGTTGGTGGTTTTTATTTTCCATGAACGGCTCCTTGCTGCCCCCTCCTGGTTCAAACTGTAATTAAGCCAACCCCATTAAGGGGTAAGAGTTAAATCTAGGCATTACATAATTGTCAATCGCTTCATTTTCCCACCTGGGGGAAAGAAAAGATACTTCTTGTTCTCTCCCCTATCACCCCATCCTCCGTATCTGCACACTGTCATCTCTTTCCATTTTTTCCTTCTTTTTTTTTTGTACTTTTTTTCTAGAGGATCATTAATAGTGATTGTATGTATTTTCATCTGAGATTCCTGATAATGAGGATATTTTTTTCTGGCTTATTCTTTGGTCATAAAATAAGATATTCCTTGTTAACCTAGTATTCATTCCAGATGCAGAACATTTTGAAAGCAATTTCAAAGCCATGGAAATGACAGCCAGTAGCATAGGAAGCTAATCCTCCAGTGACAGTGCCAAGTCTGAGTCCTGGCCATTCTACTTCTGATCCAGCTCCCTGGTTATGGTGCAAGAAAGCAGTGGAGGATGGCCCAAGGACTTGGGACGCTGCACAGATGTGGGAGAACTGAAAGAAATTCCCAGCTCTCAGTTTTAGATCAGACCAGCTTTGGGCATGAAGGCCGTGTGGGGAGTGATCCAGCAAATGGAAGATCTCTCTCTCTACTTCTCCCTCAGTCTCTGAGATTCTGAATTTCAAGTAAAATAAATACACATATTTAAAAAACCATTATCTGTAATGCAAATATAATGGAAAATAAACATGAATGCATCAATGTGCATGATTTTGCCTGTGCATCCTATTTCAATGACCAAGTTCCCATGGTTTTAGGACCTGTTCTTACTTTTAAAAACACGTGATTAGATACTCTGATTCTTTAAAAATGCTGACAGAAGCTTTTGTTTTACTTTAAAAAAAAAAAGATTTGCTTATTTTCATTGGACAGAGAGATTTACAGAGAGGAGAGACAGAGAGAAAAATCTTCTGTCTTTTGGGTCACTTCCTAAGTGGCCACAATGGCCAGAGCTGAGCTGATATAAAGTCAGGAGGCAGGAGCTTCTTCTGGGCCTCCCAGGTGCTAGAGGGTCCAAGACTTTGGACCGTCCTCTACTGCTTTCCGAGGCCGCTAGCAAGGGGATGGATGGCAAGTGGAGCAGCAGGCATACAGAGGTCTACAAGCTGAGGATTTAGCCGCTGAACCATCGTGCCAGGTCCTGAGAGTGGCTCTTATTGGAGTTGATCATGCTTATCACTTTAGTCTCACATCATCATAAGAGTAAAATTTTGCAGGGCAGAGGTTGGATGCATGAAGAGAAACTTCTTCATTAATCCCTTCCACACAGTGGAGTCTTGTCCTGATGCTTAATAAATGTTGACTGAGTGTTTGGAGATCACGATGTGTTTTCCAAAGTGGCAATAAAATTGGTAATGAAATGTTAAGTTATTCTCAGCTACTAAATTTCCAATACCAGAACATGATAAATTGTTCTTTTTGATGATCAAAACTATTTGATCATAAATTTTCACTAAATCATAATAACCTCTGGGTTTCTCTCCAGCCCCATCTATCCCATATGTTTCTAAATTATCTGCATCAGGACTGAATCGCCTTACAACTAATTAGAGTATGAGATGAATACATCATATGTTAAGGTAGATTTATGAAATAGCTAAGTTTAGAAAAATCATTTTTATACAGAGGACATGGGGGGGGGCAGTGCTTCATCCTGGATGCTCCCTCTGTGGGTATAAGGAAGGCAATTAAATGCACTCCTTTCTACAAGTTAAAAAGCAATCATGGGCTGAAAATCAAAGCCAAATTCAAAAGAATTCTCAAATTGGTATATTTCTTTTGAATTTTTCTTTTTCTTTTTTTTTTAAAGATTTATTTATTTTTACTGGAAAGTCAGATATAAAGAAAGGAGGAGAGACAGAGAGGAAGATCTTTCATCCGTTGATTCACTCCCCAAGTGGCCACAATGGCCAGGGCTGTGCCAATCTGAAGTCAGGAGCCTGGAGCCCCTTTTGGGTTTCCCACGCAGGTGCAGGGTCCCAAGGCTTTGGGTCTTCCTGAGCTACTTTCCCAGGTCACAAGCAGGGAAATAGATGGTAAGCAGGGCCACCGGATTAGAACCAGCACCCATTTGGGATCCAGGCGTGTTCAAGGTGAGGACTTTAGCCGCTAGGCCACTGCACCAGGACCTGAATTTTTCAAACATGTGGGAGCTGTTGAGATAAAGGGGCTCATGTCAAGTAGTATCTCAAAGCTGGAGATTTGGTTATAAAGCCATCCATGCTCACATCTGATTATAGTGCTACAATACTTGATGTGGGGCTAGATGTGAGAAGGGGGTCCCCTTCTGTCTTAGTGATCAAAAGTAACAAACACTTTTTTTTAACTGAGGGAAGTAAATTAACATATAAAACTTAATCACACTTAGACATTTACATGAACTTTTACATGTTTAAAGAGCTAGAGGCAAAACATGTGTTTTCAAAAATCGATCAATGTTTTAAGATCATTTTAAGATTTACTTATTTTTATTGGAAAGTCAGATTTATGCAGAGAAGGAAACACACAGAGAAAAAAAAAAATTCCATCTGTTGGTATACTCCAAATGGCTACAATGGCCAGAGCTGAGCTGATCCAAAAACAGGAGCCAGGAGCTTCTTTTAGGTCTCCACATGGGTGCAGGGTCCCAATGCTTTGGGCAGTCCTCAACTGCTTTCCCAGGTCACAAGCAGGAGTTGGATGGGAAGTGGAGCACCTGTGACATGAACCAGCACCCGTATGGTATCCCAGGGCTAGGAAGGTAAGGACTTCAGCCATTAGGCTACCACATTGGGCCCAATAAGCTTTTTAAAGAGATATTTTCAATTTATAGCATAACTAAAGCAGAAGAGTTTTCTTCTGCAGTTCCATGCATGCACAACCGTCCAGCTATCAACATCCCACAACAATTGGCACACTCATTGCAGTCAATGAGCCCATACTGTCACATCGTTACCACCCGAAGTCTATAACTTAACTTACGCTTCATCCTGGTTTTGTGCATTCCTTGCATTTAGAGAAATGTATAATGACGTGTAGCTGCTGTTGCATTACCATACTCCTCACTGCTTTAAAATCCTCCGTCTTCTGTCCATTCATTCCTCCCTCCCTGCAAACCGACCACTAATGATTTGTTTCCAGATTTGTTTTTCCAAGAGATCTTATAGGGAATTCATAAAGTATGTAGTCTTTTCAAACTGTCTTTTATCACTTAGCAGTAGGCATTTAATCTTTCTCCACATCTTGCCATGATATGAACATTCATTTCTTCTCAGCACAGAATGATATTAATACTCCATTGTCTGGGTGGAACAAGACCTATTTTTTAAACTCATCTGTTGAAGGCCAACTTGGTTGCCTCTTGAATAAAGCTACTAAAAAATACTTGTATGAGGGCTCAGCAAGGTAGCCTAGTGGTTAAAGTCCTCACATTGCATGTGCTGGGATCCCATATGGGCACCACTTCTGGTCCTGGCGGCCATGCTTACCATCTGTCTCCCTGCTTGTGGCCTGGGAAAGTAGCTCAGGATGACCGAAGACCTTGGGACCCTGCACCCGCCTGGAAGACCCAAAAGAGGCTCCGGGCTCCTGGCTTCAGATCTGCACATCTCTGGTCATTGTTGTCGCTTGGGGAGTGAATCAACAAATGGAAAATCTTCCTCTCTGTCTCTCCTCCTTTCTTTTGTATCTGACTTTCCAGTATAAATAAATAAATCTTTAAAAACACTTCTATGCATATTTTTGTACATGTATGGTGTTAGTTCGTTTGGCTATGAACTGAGAAATACAGCTGCTGGATTATAAGGTAAGAGAACGTTTAGTGTTTTTAAAAACTACCAAATTCTCCACATTAGCTGTAATATATTTCATTTGGACCAGAAAAGAATCTGCATTCTTCTTTATCCCCAACTTCATCAGCTTTTGATGTTCTGAATTTGGACCAATATACCAGCTGTATACTGAATCTCAACGCTGTAAATTCTAATTTCCAAATACATCAGATAATAAATATTTCATATGCTTACTTGCTATCTATATATTTTCTCTTATCTACCATATATCCAGAACTTTTTCCAATTTTTAAAACGTGTTTTTTTTCTTATAGTTGAATGTTAAAAGCTCATTCTATGGCTTGTAAAACAAGCCTTTGTGTCACTGATCTTTTGCAAATATTTTGTCTAGTCTGTGATAGGACTTAAAGAGTATGATTTTAAAAGATGATTTTCAGAGCTGGCACCATGGTGTAGTTGGTTTTACCCTCCACCTGTGGTGCCAGCATCCAGTATGGGTAGTACCAGCATGTTTGATTGTGCTTTGTTTCACTTTTTTTTAATGATTTATTTTTTATTATTTTTTTTATTGGAAAGGCGGATATACAGAGAGGAGAGACAGAGAGGAAGATCTTCTGTCCGATGATTCACTCCCCAAGTGAGTGCAACGGCTGATGCTATGCCAATCCGAAGCCAGGAGCCTCTTCCGGGTCTCCCGCGCGGGTGCAGGGTCCCAAAGCTTTGGGCCATCCTCAACTGCTTTCCCAGGCCACAGGCAGGGAGCTGGAAAAGAAGTGGGGCTGCTGGGATAGAACCGGCGCCCATATGGGATCTCAGGCGTGCAAGACGAGGACCTTAACCACTGCGCCATGCCAGGCCCTTGTTTCACTTTTTTTAAAAACATGTGTTTATTTTTGTTGGAAAGTCAGTTTTACAGAGAGAAGGATAGACAGAGAAAGATCCGTTTACTGGTTCACTCCCCAAATGGCCATAGCAGCTATTCGAAGCCAGGAGCCAGGAGCTTCTTTCAGGTCTCCCATGAGAGCATAGGGATCTAAGGACTTGGATCATGCTGCATTGCTTTCCCAAGTCATGGGCAGGAAGCCATAGCTGAAGTGTAGCAGCTGGGTAATATGGGATACCAGTGCTTGCAGGTGGAGGCTTAGCAAGTTGAGCCATTGTGCTGGCCTTCAATTTATTATTATTATTTTTTAAATGTTTATTTATTTTGATTGGAAAGACAGATTTACTGAGAGAAAAGAGAGAGAAAGAAGATTTCTCTATTCGTCATGCAGCGCTTTGCTCATGCATCTGGGAAAGCAGAGGAAGATGGCTCCTGTGTCCATTTAAGGAGACTCAAAAAAAGTTCCTGGCCCTGGGCTTCAGATCAGCTCAGCTCTGGCTGTTGTGGCCATTTGTGGAATGAATCAGTGAATAAAAGGACTCTTTCTGTCTCTCCTTCTTTTTGTGTGACTCTGCCTTTTCAATGAAGATAAATGAATCTTGTTAAAAAAAATAAAGATAATTTTCTTTTTTAAGAGATTGATTTATTTTTATTGGAAAGGGAGATATCCGGATAGGAGAGACAGAGAGGAAGATCTTCCATTCGTTGATTCACTCCACAAGTGACAACAATGGCCAGGGCTGCGCTGATCTGAAGCCAGGAGCCCGGAGCCTCTTTTGGGTCTTCCAGGCGGGTGCAGGGTCCCAAGGTCTTTGGTCATCCTGAGCTACTCTCCCAGGCCACAAGCAGGGAGACAGATGGTAAGCATGGCCGCCAGGACCAGAAGTGGTGCCCATATGGGATCCCAGCACATGCAATGTGAGGACTTTAGCCGCTAGGCCACTGCGCCAGCCCTATCATCTTCTTATTTGCGCTATGAATAATAAATACAGAGAATCTCTCTTAGCATATTTAATCAAAAATTATTTCATCAGAGACATTAACTAAACTGCATTTGCCTAACTATACGTGATTCCATTAAAAAAAATATGATACATTGTGCACTGTCATTACTCAACATCTAGTTCTTTCTTTTTAAATGTTAATGAATTTGACCTTGCAAGAACAAATCCGAGAAGGCTTTTCTGTTTTTCTAACCTTATGCTGACTGCCTCTGGATGCATTGTTTTTCTGGTCACTACTTCCTGGTTGGGATATTTTATCCAAAGAGACAAGAATTTTTTTTTTACATGCTAGTAAATATCACCATGAGAAATCCCAAGATTAAATAAGATCAAAGATGAAAATATAGTATTATACTTCAGTTTTTTATCCAATTTTCTCAAATATCTTACAAGTATTGATAAGAAAAATTTGGCATGACATTCTCTTTAGGGCCAAATGTGAGAAACAAGATGTTCACTCTGTATTATATAAAATATCTGCCTGAAATAGCTTTGTAAAAATGCTGTTTTTGTTATTACTTCCTCTTTTTTTCTTTTCCATCTTTCTAAGATATTTTCTGATTATGGCTATCACTTATGTTTAATGTGGGATTTCCATGTAATTATTCACCTGTTTTGGTTATGATAGAGAATGATAATTTGATAAGACTGCAGTTTTCTAACATTTATATATGAAAGATAGTTAAAGACAGTGAGTGCTTTGGGTTTGTAATGTAACTTCCCCTTTCCACTTTGATTGTATTGGAATACTTGAAATTTCACAAGGATTCCAATAATATTTCAGATGAAATCAATCAGGGACTTACATAGACTCAGACTGTTCTAGTAAACACATACACACATGTGTGTGCACACACATGACCATTTTTGTTACCTGATGCTATAAAAATGTTTTAACATTATGCACACAAGCATAACTCTTTCCCAACCCCTCCCACCTGCTTTCCTGACACCATAGTTTCTTACAGTGTAAATATAGACAGAACTCCATGGTAAGACAAAATTAAAGAAACATGACCTCTGCCAACATGGATCTTACCTAAAGGGTCATCTTTAATACCAATGAGTCTTTTTTATGATAAATATAATGCTTCTTGTTCTCTGTATTAAAAAAAATATTGGAATGGTTAAGGTAAGAAATTTAGGTAAACTTTTGGCTTTTGCTATAGAGAGCATTCGGTACTTCAAAATAGCTGTTCTTGTTAACTATTTAATCTAAGGATGTGTTGGAACTAGTAGTGCCAGCTCTTCAACCTGTCGATGGACAATTACCTGTAGTGCAAAACAGCTTTTTAATCTTATGTCTTTAGTGTGTTTAAATTGGGTGAGGTCACAGTTATTAGCTTAATAGGCGATGATGTCATTGACTTGGGAAGCTAAATTTCTGCACATTCTACACAGCTGCACAGGAGAAAAATCTTGGATCACTGTCTTAGAGGTTGCTGAATTTTGCAGATCTGGCTAATATGGCAGTTTACTCTCTATTGAATTTCATCTCTGTTTAGGACGATAGTTTCAGAAATCATCTTCATCCTTTATCACATGATGAGACCTACTCAGCTTTGTTGTTTATTTTCTGCTGCCACTTGGTCTTCTGTTTTAATATGGATATTGTGTCAGTGATTCTTTTTTTTTCTCTTTTTAAATTATTTTTGACAATCTTGACATAATTAGGGTAAAAAGGTTCAGGCGCTACAGGAAGATGGGCAAGACAATTAGTTCTGTGTTGTTTCCTTAATATACCTGATGTAAGAGAAGATTTTAAGGGAGAAGCTCGACCCAGTCTCCCACCCACCCCAGGTCCCAGATGTGGGGCATGCTTCAAAGGTCTTGCTCAAGTGGTTCTGATAATTCAGCAGTTCTGAATTGCTGCCACTCTCACCACTCCAAGCATGATGCAGTCTTTGGAGATTCCACTGATCGACAGTCCATCATAGCGTCTCCGTTTGCCCCGTATTTTCATTGCCAACATATAGCTGAGGTGGTTGATTGACTTGTTCTGTCCTCTGTCATTTGATGCTTAGCGTTCTGAGTCCAAAAGCTCGATTAAGGTGATCCCCAAAGAAACTTTGTCTGAGGTGTTCCCAGACCAGATTCTTACATGTGCTAGCAAAGCACAGGGCGCAGTACAGTACAGTCCATCACCCTGAACAGCTGGTGGTCACAGTTGCTGGGTTGGTTCTGTTTCCATCCATGTCTTCCACTGGAACCAGTGGGTGTTTGCAGTCCAGCCTGGTTATGCCCAGCACATACTTGGCCCTCACATAAACCAGTAGGAGCTGCAGCCTCGTCGGAGCAACCCACAATATCTCCAACCAGGCCCGGCCCCCTATCCTGGTTAGGTTGTATATGTGGCAGACTAGTCCAGTCTGTCCCACATTCCCTTCTGCTCTCACACATATCAATGCGTATTAAAACCTTGTTCCATCTAACCAGCCTAACTATCCAGCCTTCACGGATGTTGTTGGGTGTCTCTGTCTAGCCACCCCAGCCCCTGTCCTAGTTTTTGTGCCCTCCCATGTCAGTGATTCTTAAACTGTGTGTTGTTCCTGTAGATATCAATACAGATGATGGGATTCTTAAGAAAACAAGGGCAGTGATAACCGCTCAACAGACAGATTTACCGTGAAGTCTTATTTACCCAAGAAAATGTAGAGCTCTTTCTTCAGTAGAAACTTGCTTTGGTTTTGATGGTAAGGCCAGGGTAGGGTTGATGTTTGTAGGAACTCAAAGATGAAGGAAGAGTGAGTAAGAGAGGACAAAGTTCCTTTCAAGACAGTGAGTTGTATTCTCCGTTTGAGGGAAGGAAATGTAGGAGCCAGTTGAGAGGTTGTCAAGTTTATTTCTAAAGTCTTTAAATAGGTATTTGTATCACATAGATATTTTCCACAGCTTCAGAATAGTATTATACATAAGAGTAACATGTTGTGTTTTTTTAAGTTGTCAAAGTTACCCAGGTTTTCCTCAGAATAAAGTATTTCCAAATATGAGGAAGGGCGTAGTATGGAGACTGAAATCACAGACTTGGAAGCCAGGCGAGCTATATTTGATGTTTGCCTCTGTATTGTGATGGTGGGCAAGCTTGTTAACCTATTAGTAGATTAACTGTGTGTATATATTCATATATATGTATTTATTATATATTTATGTATATACACGCACATATATACATATGTATATATGATTAATATATGCAATTATATGTACATACACACATATACAATTATACACATGCATATATACATATATGCATGTATGCAACTATATGTGTGCATATGTATATATATAAATGCAGATATATGCTTTGTTATTGATGGGAGATTATTCAAATTCATATTTTATCATGCTGTTTTATTTGATTGTTCCGGATTCAAGTAAACACATTTTTTTTTCAGGATTAATCCTTTTGTTTAAAAGGCAGAGTTACACAGAGAAAGGAAAGACAGAGGAAGACCTGTTCCCTCTGCTGGTTTACTCCCCTAAGGGCCACAGGGCTGGGCCTGGGTCAGGCTGACTCCAGCAGCCCGGAGATTCTTCCAGGTCTGCTATGTAGGTGTAGGGGCCCAAGCACATGCAACATTTCCCACTGATTTCTCAGGCTCAAACCAGTCTGCGTATGGATGCTGGTACTGCATACAGTGCTTTAACTTACTACACCACAGTGCCAGCCCTGAGGAGACACAGTTTTGGGGGTGACTGCATTTTATGCACTCAGGTTAATTAAAAAGAACAGCAATGTTATATAGATGCAGATAGATAAATGTTACATAGCTTACAGTATGGCTCTGTAGATTAAAAGAGAAAATATCTGAAAATTAACTAGAATATCATTTCCATTCAGCATATAGTATTTTCTGAGTTAATGAAATGTTCATCTCTTTCCAATAAGACATTTTTACAAGACAAAGGAGGAAAGTAGCTTATGCAGCATTATGCCAATGTAAGATGATATCATGTATGATTTGCTTTCCCTGAAAAGAGTTTAGATGTACATTTTGTGGTAGGCCCATAAATTTTATTGAGTGATTGGGTGCTCTGTTCAGTATTTGATTCACATTGCTATTTTTCATATAGATCTTATTTTGCTAAAGCTTTTCATTAGATTTGAACAAAATTATGGCCACAGTGGTTCCCGGGACCTTGCACCACAGAGACTTGCTATACAAAGCACTTAGATAAAGGCATTAAATTATCATTTATTGATAACAAGCTAAACTGGGTGAATTAATTTTTTATTTATACATTAACCTTTAATAGTCATTTAACTTCAGAAATAGTCGTAGACATATGGTCTTTCAATACCTTCCAGTTAAAGTATTCTAAAATCAATCTTTTCATTTCCAGAAATAAATCCAATGCAATCACGTCATTTCCCTGATTAGAGCTATTTAGTATCGTTCCATCAACCAGGCAAGATAGAATATAAGGGTCTTAGTAGACCTATTAGGCCTTTCATAGTGAAACCCTGACCTTGTTGGTCTAAAATTTTGATGCTTCTTTTCTTCCTCTTGTCTTCAGCTCTAAAAGTCAAGCTTATAAGGAGTTTAAACCTATCAATTAGCAACTGACAAGCACTGTTCTCTGTCCCTCTGATATCCTTTCTAATTCTTAACTTTCTACCTCACCTCCTAGCCCTCTCATCATTCTTTGGCTCAGACTTTAATTTTTTAAACATATTTCATAAGCCAAAATACTCAAGACACTTTGGTTTCTTCCCTGGTGTATCACTCTAATAACAACGAGCTAGTCTTCTACAGTGCATGTTATGTCTATGCCATATTTTAATGGCTTTACATGCATCAACTCCTTCAGTCTTCTTAATGCTGGATGTAGACACATTTCTTTTTTTTTCAATATTTCTGATATGTTTAACAAGTATAGAAACATAATCCAATCATCAACCATTGAATATCTAGTATTTTTTTTAATTGTCTATGATATAGCTGTATAGGTTCAGGGATATCCCCTCCCTTCCAATCCTATTCCCTTCTCCCCCACTAACTTATCCTCTATTATTACAATAGTACACTCCTTCAACAACCATCAGAAGTCTATCATTTTTCTGTTTAAATGTATCATGACATTGTAGGTATTGACAATGTTAGAGAATGTCCAGTATACTATTCTCAAGGCATTTCTAACAGTTTCATTTGGAGTCCATCTTTTATCTAGGAGTAGAGATGCATACTACAATGTACCTTCACTTCTTTGTATGCTAGTCTCTATTACACAGTTCCTCTAGATGAATATATATACATGTTTACCTATCTATAGATATATAGATATAGATCTTATACTTAAGGAATGGCTGTCTTATATCAAAGAGAACATGATATTTGTCCTTTGGGAATTGGCTTATTTCACTGAGCATAATGGTCTTGTATTTTGAAATCAGAACAGTGGAATGTTTCTTCCTGAATTTGGTAGTGTGTGTCCTGAGGAGGGGGTACAGAATGTATAGCTGTAATAACCCTGTGTTATTTTCTAAAAATGTTATGTAAAATTTCCAAATTGAATCAATACAATTTTCCCACTCTAAGTTTTGTTTAGTTACACAATACTCCACAAAAGATAAAATTTCATACATTTTGTAGAAGAGCATTTTTTCCTTATAATTATTCTTTTTCCCCCCAGGAGTTAAATACAAAAAAAGTAGAAGTTTCTTTACTAGGCAGTTGCAAATCTATAAAGCAAAGTACAATTTTTTTTGAAAAGCATGTTACTTTTTTGATGCTTATTGTCACCTGAATTAACCTATACATTTCTTCTAAGTGGAAAACAGTAAGAGAATAGGATAGCCAGGAGAGACTGATTACAAGCAAAGTCATCATATTTTTGTTACATTTTTTGCAGTGCTTTCCTTAATGCTGTAGAATATGTTTTGCAAATTTTGAGACAGCAGATAAGTATGATTATAATCATTCTTAGCACTGTCAGAGTTAAATTCAATCAAAAAACTCAGTTTTTGCCTTCATGTTACAAACCAGAGTTGTTCAGCCTGGTAATGTTTCTGCTTCCCTCCAACTTGACTTCCCACCAAAAAGCTAGAGTGACATTATGCTAAAAAAAAATGGGGGGATTTATTGCAGATCACAATCTTGTTTTTTCAGTTTGCTTGATTTTGATGATTTGTCCCTGAATCTTCTAAGTAGATGACACGGGTATGGCTTCTCTTCTCCCAGCATCAGCAGTGCCTCCCTGAGTAGCTAGAAAGAGACACAAGGCCTGCTTTGTGGCACAGTATATTGGTTGGAGGCCTGATGTCTCTCTCCTTCTCATTCTCTCTGTAATTCTATCTTAAAACATTTTTTAAAACTCGTGAGCACTTTAGATGATTGCTATTATCCATGCTAATAAGAGTATCTTAAAATATAATTCACTGTGCTCATAGCAACATGCGTGTAAACTGATATCTTATTTTCACTAATATGAATTTGTTTATGTCTTTAACTAATATTGATTTTTGGATAATCTCAATGTCAGATCAACTCTGAAAGACATGAAAGACATGATTCCTATGCTTCTAAAGTCTCAAGAATTGAGTTTGTAACGTGACTAGTTACTTCTTAGTCTGCAGATTAGGAAAATTAGTCTACAATTAGGAAAAGAAGACAGTAATAAAATTATCTTAAAATGTTCTCATCCTTAATACTTTTATTTTTCTCAAAGTAGGGGGAAGCCTAAAAAAGATAGTTCAGTCACTAACTAGATTGCCAACATAAGAGTACTCTTTGATTCAAAATACACTGTTTCTCCATTATATTAGTATTTAGGGCAGAGAGAGAAAGCAAACAAGTTAGTGAGAAAAGCAGAAGGAAGGCACAGGACCATGAGACATACTAAGTTCATTGTATTTGTCTTAATAGTTTTGCCCAAGGTGGGTCTTACCATACCCAGGCTAACCCTCCCCCGCTTAGGAGCATTGACTTGAATCAACATTCTTGTTGAAGATTCCAAGTCCTCCAAAAAATGAGAAAATCTGGGTGGGGGGGAAGCTACAGAAATGTTAAAGGGAACCATAAAACTGACATGGTTATTTATCAACAGACATTGCAGGAAGGGCCTGTGTGGTAACCCAGTGGATATAGTATTTGCTTTGAATGTGCCAGGGTCCCATATGGACACTAGTTTGTATCCTGGCTTTTCCACTTCCCATCCAGCTCCTTCTTTGTAGCCTGGGAAAGCATTAGTGGATGGCCCCAAGCCTTGGGACTCTGCACCTGCATGAGAGAGACCTATAAAAAGTTCCTGGCTCCTGGCTTTGGGTCAGCTTAACTCCGGTGGTTGTGGACACTTTCAGAGTAAACCAGTGGGTGGAAGATCTTTCTCTTTATATCTGTTCCTCTCTGTATATCTGACTTTCCAATAAAAATAAAATTAAAAAATAAAAACATTCAGTGAATTGTATTGTAGAAATGCTGATTGCAGGGTCTTGGGAAGACTCCACTATGCATTTGTTTATTTCACTCTAAAACCAGAGCTGATGAATCATGGAATTAATATCACAATGAAAATTGAGAATATGGCCTCTTCACTAGTTTGAGGGAAACAAATCAGAAACTGTACAAATGGAAATATAAATTAACACTTACGTGACAAAATAATGCAAAGTATTTTATTAACAGAGATAATATTTAGAAGTAAGATGCATAAAGAAAATCTTCTTTTGAAGAAAGACTATCATAGAAAAAATTGAATGCATACCAAATTAACAAAGTTGTAAAATACCACAGTGTGAAGAAAACCTTCTAGGAACAAGCAGGGTGTTTGGTGAATAGACAGTATCAGTTACGTGGTAAGTTTAGTCAGTACCTCCAAATTAAATGATTTCATCTCAAATTGTTTTATTATAGTCAAATTCTGAGCAATTGGAGTTAGCTGGTACTTCATTTAATACAACCAAATAAACTCATACACACTCATACTTCTCTGGAATATGGAAGAGTTTTATATTATCAAAAGAGTTTAATGAACTCTAGTCACCATGAGGATAGCACATAATTTCTCCACATTTGCTTAGTAATATAGGGACATTTTACTCTTCTAATACTCATGTCAACTGTGTTTCTGACTGTTTTGTCTTCTCAAGCTAGAGTCACTGACTTCTAATGCACTTCCAAAGATTTTTCTGGAACTCAGTGTAGTCTGGGAAGACAGGAATTTTGAAAGCCTTGTGCAGTGGGCTCTACAGATTCAGGGAGAAGATGAATGTTTCAAGAGAGAGAAATGTGGCTTTTCTATGTTTAATTTCAAGTCCTTAAAAATACCTAGGCAGTCATGAAGGGTTCATTATCAATCCCTGGAGTAAAAAGATATGTCATGCAAGTGGAAGATACTTTCTAAATTTGAAATGTGTTTGCTATCCATCCTATGATAACAAGATCTAATAGTATGAAGAGCTAAGTATGAAGAAATAGGAGGATACATATAAAATTACTATCCAAAGAAAAAACACCATAGAAAAATTAAATGAATACCATGTTTATTCACTCAAGCAGCTATCTGCTCTTTGCTCACTCATTCAGCAAATATTTTTGGAGCTTACTGACCAATGTAGGTTAATTTAGAGTAGTAAATTATTTGGTTAAAGTGTATTACTGCAAATGTAAACTCCTTGATGATACTGATGAGCTTGATACTGAGGGTCTTAATATGGCTGAGCTGCTTCTTAATTTCTCTTATCCTCGGTTTTCATATCAGTAAAATGGCAATTATTATAGTCCTGGCCACATTATTGATTTATTGTGACTATTAAGTGAGTTTAATCACATGGATTGCTTCATACATGTCTGACATATAATGAACTCTTAAATTTCTTTTAAAAACAATGACTCTACTTGCATAGAAAGAATATCTGGACAAACACAGTCATATTATTTTCAGTAGAACTGTGCCAATGCATTGAGAACATGCAACCAACTGAACAAATGACTCAGCTCATAATTCAAGCTGAACAGAATCTTGGATCTAAGTGTTTAGATTGCACAATTGTCTTTCAATAGAAAATGTGACAAAAGCAGGTTGAGGTTTTTATAGGATGTCTTTGTTTTCCCTGTCATTGGTAATAATGTGACTTTCCAAGATCCAGTTGAAGGTTGTTGAACCCTTCATCTCACCTAATTCAGGATCCGGTGCCAGGAGATCCTTGAGCTAGACTTCTGTGAAGATTTTTTTTTTTTTTGAGGAAGTAGAATTACACCCATTTTCTTGAGTGAAGAGTTGAACTCGACATTAAGCCTGTCACAAGGGAAACAATGCCCCCTTTTTCCATTCCTAAGCTCCTGTCTGGCTTTGTTGGAAGGGCCCAGGATCACCCACACTTTCTGACCTCAGCCTAACCCTTGAGGGCCATCTGTTCACCCCGTTGATCCTGCCAATCTTTTCTGAAACCTGGGCTAAGTGGCTTCTAAGCGCTTTGTACCTGGGTTCTTTTTTCTCTGCCAAAAACGCCTTTCCCACAGGTGCTGTTCCTGGGGCCATATTACAGCACAAGTTTGACAAAAGAGCAGTTTTCTGGAAACCTCATCACAACATTAGTGGTGGGGTAAAGCATGCATAAGAGCTGACTGGACCTGGCTGATGTTGGAGGGAGAGTATATCCACAGAGAAGGCAGATTATATCTTTGAACTGATAATTTACACTTTGGGAATAAAAGTTATGGGATAGAAGTGCCTCAGAAGACCTCAGGTGGGGGGACTTCTGAAGCAGTCTGAGGTGCAGGTCTCTTGTTTCCTCCTGCTGTGGGAACCACATTGAGAACAGTACTTGTTAACACTCCACAGGGAATCCATCCTTGAGAGTCCCGGGTTACTCATAGACCCCTGCCCCACTGCCTTCAGAATGTTCTGTTTGATAGACCTGCAGGAGAGAAAGACCCCTGCTTAAGCCTGCTTACCCTTTTTCCTCCTGTGACTCCTGTTTCTTCACATATTTTACTAACATAGTTAATTCACACAGCGTATGACTGAGCTCACTGAGGTTGTGTGCCTCCATAAAACCACTTCCCAGAGTAGCAGCTCCATTATGACAGGGTGTTCCCTTGTGTTGCTTTCTGAAACATTCCACTCCCTTCGACCTCCGTTATACTGCCTTCTCAATGTGTAAATTCCCACAAATACCTTAATCTGTTCTTGGATTTTGTATCATTGGGCATATGCATAATGCAGTTTGCATTTGCTTCCTTCATTCAATGTAATGTTATTTGAGACTCATCCACATTATTGCACATATTGATAACTTATGCTTTCTTAATGAGTTATTTATTCATTTAAAGACAGAATAACAGGGAGGGAGACATAGAGATGATAAGTAGATAAGTGCTAGATGATCGATAGATAGATCTGCCATCTGTTTGTTCACTCCCCAAATGGCTGCAACGGCCACGTCTGGGCTGGACCAAAGGCTGGAATCAGGAACTCCACCTGGCCTCTCGCCATGGCTGGCAGAGTTGCACGTACTTGGGTCATCCTCTGCTGCTTTCCCTTGAACATGATCAGGAAGGTGATCAAAAGAAAGCAGCCAGGACTCAAATTAACACTCCAAGAGGAAATATTAGTGTTGTAAGTGGTGGTTTACCCTCTGAGTCACAATGCTTGCACCTCTGTTAATTTCTTCTTTTTATTGTCAATTAATAAAACATTGTTTGAATGAATCACTTATTGTTTTTTATTTTCCTATTGATATGAATTCAGATTGCTTTCAGCTTTAGGGTTATTATGATTAAATTTGCTATAAAATTTGCATTCTTTTTTTAAAAGAAATTATTTATTTATTACTGTGTTAACTATATGAGAGAGGGATAGAGAGAGAGAGAGAGAGAATTCCCATCACTGGTTCTTTCCCCATATAGTAGCAACAGTTGGAGTTGGTACCAAAGTTGGATCTGGAAACTTAATCAAGGTCTGTCATGTTGGTTTCAGGGATCCAAGTACTTGAGCCATTACCACTGTCTCCCATCATCACTGGCTGCCAGGGTCTGCAATAGCAAGGAGCAGTAGCCAGAGCTGGCAATCAACCAGGCACTCAAATATGAAAGCAAAGTTTCAACCAGAATTTTCTCTTGTAGCATGAATGCCAATTTGTACCCTAAAATATCTTGAATGTCTTGTATCCTAAACTATGCATTTGGACATTTTAAATTAGGTTTATCTTTTTAACATGAATTTTTGAGGTATTTTACATATGTTTGAATACGATCTTTACATTGTAGTCAGATGTATGTATTATCTATTTTTATCCGTATCCTGTAGTTTAAAATTTTTTTCTTTTTTGCAAAATTATTTTTTATTATCATTATTTTCCATGATACACTTTTATAAGCATAGGATTCCCCCTCCACCTCTCTTTCCTCCATTTGCAAATTCTCCCCCACCAGTTCTTTCCATATTTTTATAACACTATAGTCCTTCTATGATAGTCATAGGTCCATCATTCTGCTGTTTAAGTATATCATGCCATTGGAAATATAGACAATGGTAGGAAATCTAGTATCCTATTGTCAAAGTATATTTAGCAGTCTCATTGGGAGTTCTTTTATTCTGGAGCAGAGATGTATACGCAATGTGTCTTTATTTCCTGGGGTACTAGTCTCTATTACATAGTTTATCTATGAGAATATTTACATGTTTACATATCTATCTATATCTATATCTATCTCTATACCTATAGCTATAGCTATAGCTATCTATCTTGTATTTTTGCATGAAGGTTGCCTTATATCAGAAAACATATGATATGTGTCCTTTTGGGATTGGTTTATTTTACTGAGTACAATGGTTACTAGTTGGAACCATTTTGTTACAAATGGTAGGATTGTATTCTTTTTAATGGCTGAGTAGTATTCCTTGGAGTAGATGTACCGTAATTTCTTCATCTGTTCCAATTTGGATGAGCATCTGGATTGTTTCCATATTTTTGTTATTGTAGATTTTGCTGCTATAAATATAGGGTTACAAGTCACTTTATCATTTGAAGATTTTGTTTCCTTCGGATGTACTCACAAAAGTGGGATAGCTGGATCATATGGTACATCAATTTTCAATTGTCTTAGCGTTCTCCACAGTGGCTTCCAGAGTGGCTGTACTAGCCTACAGTTCCACCAACAGTGGAACAAATTACCTTTCTCCCCTTATCTATACCAGAGGTATTGCTGATAGATTTTTGGTTATAGGCCAATCTCACTGGAGTGAAGCAGAATCTCAGTGTACTTTTATTTATGTTTGCCCCATTGCTAGGGACCCTGGGCATTTTTCCATTTGTCTATTAAACATTTGATTTATTTTTTCTTTTGGAAAATGCCTTCTCATTTCCTTTGCCTTTTTCTTAACAGGGTTGCTTGTTTCACTGTTGTTGAGTGTGAACAGTATGCAGCTCACTCTTGTCCCACAGGGGCTTTGCTGTAGAACTTAAAATGGTGCCGGTGTGGCACTGGTAGGGATTTGGGCCAAGAAATCCAGGTCTGGGCAGATTATGGCCAGGTTTTGGAACTCTGCTGGTTTCCTAGAAAGGTGATAGGGACCATTGCATGTGCTTAAACTGTCACCTGCTGCCTGCCTAGGCAGGGATTATTAGAAGCTGGATTAGAACCAGAGCAGCTTGAATTTGAACTAAGCACTCTGATACGGGTTGTGTCTGAAGCGGCAGCTCGATCATTGAACTACGTACCTGCCCTCCCCACTCCTCAAGCTCCACTCTCCTACTTACTATGGTCTCAGTCTCCTTCTATGGTGTACTGACATTTTTTTTTTCATAACCCATACTTAAATACAGTGATTCCTTAAAGCAGTGATTCTCAAAATTTTTCACCTTTGATCAAAGTCATAATCTCTTTTTTTTTAATAATCTCAAGGTGATTTGGTATATGAGCAACATCTATTTATATTTATATATTAGAAATTACATAAAACATTCAAAAATGCTTTAAAATAACATTAATGCATCTATTGCCTATCAATATAAATAAAAATTATATTTTATAGGAAAATAACATGAGCAATATGACACTGTTTTTTTATTTTTACATGAAAATGTACAGGGAAAAAGAGGAGCATTTTCACAGCCTTTTTAGACAATGAAGGCTTTTCTTTGATATTACATTGTAATCCAGCAAATGGTATTTCCTAAACATTAAATGCTACTTAAATGAAAATGATGATACAGTCTGAGATTTTAGTTTATATCAATGAGCACTTATTTACATGAACGTTTTATATATGCATGATTATTGAATAATATGCATTGTTCTTTTGGAAAATACCAGCTCACCAAGTATACAGATTGTGGTGGGGATGAGCAGCCACTTCTTCTATTGACAGCACCTGCTGCTGCCCTTCTGGATCTGCTACCACATTTGTGTGAAGGTCAGGCTTCCTGTGGCTGCTCCCAGCTATGGCATGAGATGCAGACCCCCTCACCCTTGCCATTTTGGAGTGTAGTAAAGTCTGAAACTTTTCTTATTCCATCTCTTTTCCCTTCTTCCTTGACAGTGTCCGGTCTGCATTGTGGTCTGAAGATTTTCCTTACTTCCCCCAGGTTGCTTATTTTTCACTGGCTATTTCCAACAATACCTCTCTTGAATGTCTACTATCTGTACACCTGTTTTTCATAGAACTAGAACTAATACACAAATTTCCAAAGTTTGGCACAGTTTGTTGTAAGTAATCCAAAACTTCTGTTTCTAAAATATCACAATTGATCCACCAATATGGTCATTGAAAATTGGGAAGCTGTGTGGTAGAGTGGAGGAACTGACTCTCTAGAATTCTAATTTTCACTCAAAAACTGAAATTTTAACATTTGCAACATCATTACCAATTGCTTTCTTTAAAATTATTAATATACTGGGCCTGATGCATTAGCCTAGCAATTAAAGTCATTGCATTGAATGTGCCAGGATCCCATATGGGCACCAGTTATAATCCCAGCAGCCCTTCCCATCCAGCTCCCTGTTTGTGGCCTGGGAAAGAAGGTGATGATGGGCCAAAGCCTTGGGACCCTGCACCCGCATGTGGGAGACCCGGAAGAGGCTCCTGGCTCCAGATGGGCGCAGGTCAAGCTGTTGAGGCCACTTGAGCAGTGACGCATCAAATGGAAGAGTTTCCTCTCTGTCTCTCCTCCTCTCTGTATATCTGCAGTTGCAATAAAAAGATTTATTTATTTATTTGAAATCAAAATTAGATATAAGGAAGGATGGAAGGAGAAAGAAGCAGAAGAAGGAGGAAGGAGGAGGAGGGAGGAGGAAGAGGAAGAGGAGGAGGAGGGGGAGGGGGAGGGGGTAGAAAGGAGGAGGAGAGAAAATCTTCAGTCAATTGGTTCACTTTCCACATACTTGCAATGTTTGGAGCTAAGCAAGATGGAACATTTTTCAGATCTCTCTAGTGGGCTGCAAGGGTCCAGGTATTTGGAACATCTTCCACTGCCTCTCCCAGACCATTAGCAGAGAGCTGGCTCAGAGGTGGATCATCCAGAAAGCAAACTGGTTCCATTGAGATATTGGTGTCGCAGGCAGAGGCATAGCTTGCTATGCCACAATGCTGAATCCTCCAGAACTTTTAATTATACATTTTCCTAGAACATTTCTGTCAATTTTTTGACACAGCATCAGTAGATTATGGGATGGTGTTGCTCTTTTGTGCCAGCTACATGACACCTGCTAGCTACTTAGTGACACCTGCTGGTTCCTTCCAGAAAGATAGTTACAACTTTATTATTTCATGGAATTTCCTTCTGTTTCTGTTGTCATGTTTGTAATATTAGCAAAAAATGAAGACAATATCTGGATATTTTCATGGATACAGTGAAACTGTGATTGATATCATTATTATTATATATCCTCACACCTTTGAAGCTAAGCTACCTGTATTTTTGTGCAAGTTACAGCTGCTTTATTTTATATGCAGAAAATCAAGGATTTTGAAGTTTGTGCATTTGTTTTTCCTACCATGCTTATGAGCTGCTAAACTACGAAGAAAATGGATACATTAGATCAGAAACCTGTGGTGAAAATAAATACATTAGCTTGGTGTGTATTGAATGTTTATTTATGAAAACCTATGATTGCTGGGGAGCGGTGCTCTCTCAGTTCACCCGACAAATCCCTGTGATTCAGATGTTTCCTAACAACCACCTGGGGGAACGCTGCAATCTTGCCATTTCATCTCAGCCACTGTCAATCACAACCAGGAAATATCACCCAAGATTTTAGAAGAGCAATCATAAAAAGAGTGAAGGATAGAAAGAAATAGTCTTCATTGTGCCAGGGATTTACACATAACTGCTTGGAATATTAAAAGATCTTTTGGTGTCACTCTCCCAGTTTATCAAACTTGAATCTGAGTTGTCTTTCAACTAAATCCCTGACTGATGAAATTTTAGGCTCTTGTAGATTGAACCTATTTATGCGCTAACAGTGGATTGATGTTAACACTGAGATCCCATTCAAATTTGTCAGTCTTCTCAATATTTGGGTTCCAGGTGGAAAATTTAGTTTCTGTATTCCGTGTTTATAAATCTAAAAATATATCTAGGTCAACATTTCCACGTTGTGTGTCATGCTAGCTTTTTTTTTTCTAGTGTGAAATCAGAAACTGTAACAGAAAGCTCTTTTCTTTGAGGTCTCATTTCTGGCTTCCTAAGGCCTAGAATGTTCTCTTCACTCTTCTCTCCTTACTTAATATTTCCTTCTAAGCAAAATTTGACTTGATAAGACAATAATGTGAAACAAATTGGGAAAACAAGAGATAGGAAAACAGTATAAAACATACATAAGAATATGTGGAAAAAGAGAAAGGAAACACATTATTCTAACACATTAATTCCAAAAATCTAAGAGGCTTAACTATGTAGCCTGATTTTTTTTTTTACTTCTTCCTCCAAATTCATATATTGAAACCTAATCGCCAATGTGACAGAAATAAAACAGGAAGTCTTGGAGAAATTATTTGACCATTACACTGGACCCTCCTGAATAAGTAAGTTCCCTTCCAAAAGTTGATGTGGAGCGCTGCTTTGCCTTATATTTCATTTGAGCACTTGGAACCTTGGAAAGGGGAATCATTGTACTAAGTAAAATAATATAGATTCTGAAAAACAAATTTCACAATTTGTTTTCTATTTATAGAAGTTAACATATACATACATATATGAAGAGTGTTTTAAAGAGTATGCTACCCAACATGGTAGCATAGTGGCTAAAGTCCTTGCCTTGCAAGTTCTAGGATCACATATGGGCACAGGTTCTAATCCCAGCTACTCCACTTCCTGTGCAGCTCCCTGCTTGTGACCTGGGAAAGCAGTCTAGGATGGCTCAGAACCTTGGGACCCTGCACCCTCGTGCGAAACTCAGAGGAGGCTCCAGGCTCCTGGCTTTGGTTCAGCTCAGCTCAGCTCTGGCTATTGCAGCCACTTGGGGAGTGAACTATTTGACAGAAGATCTTCCTTTCTGTCTCTCCTCCTTTCTGTGTATCTGACTTTTCAATAAAAAATAAAATAAATCTTAAAAAAAAAGAGTTGGATGAGGCTAGTACAGTGGCTCAACAGGTTTATCTTTTACCTGCAAGCAGAGGCATCCCATATGGTCACCGGTTCATGTTCTGGCTACTCCACTTCCCATCCACATCTCTGCTGTAGTCTGAGAAAGTAGTGAATGATGGCTCAAGTCTAATGATTCTTGCACCTGCCTGGAAGGCTCAAAAGAAGCTCCTGGGTCCTGGTTTATGATAGCCCCCATCTGGCCACTACAGTCATTTGGGAAGTGAATTAGCAGATGGAAGATCAATTTCTCTCTAGCTCTTCTCTGTGTAAAACCTATCTTTCCAATAAAAATAAATAAATATATATATATTTTTAAAAAACAGCATCCTTTGAAGAAGTTGTGAAATCAAATTTAAAAAATTAGTGGAGGCCATATGGCATCTAATCCACAATAAAGAAAAAGTGATATTAACTACTTTTGTGATTATGATTTGACTTTAAATATGAAGGCAACAGAGACAGGCATTGTGGTGCAATGTTTTACCTACTTCTTCGGGCACCTACAACCTACTTCCTAGCATTCAGGGTTGCGTCTTACCTCTGCCTTCTGATCTAGCTTCCTGCTAATATGCCCAGGGTGCAGCTGATGATTGACAAGTTATTGAGTTTCTGCCACCAACATGGGAGATTGGATGGAGTTCCTGGCTCTTGGGTTTGACCTGGCTTGCACAGGCTGTTGAGGACATTTGGGAATGAGTCAGTAGATACAAGCCCTTTTCTGTCTGTCTGTCTGTCTGTCTCTCTCTCTCTCAAGCACTCTCCCTTTCTTCCAACCCAAAAATAAAATGACTAAACATAAACAAATATCCTTTTAAACAATGAATGGTGTCAGATTGTGCCTTCCCAAAATATGCCACTTGGACATCAGGACTTTCAGAGATGAAGGTGATTAAGATGAAGCAGATAGGTCCTGGCATAATGGCTCAATTGGCTAATCCTCCCACTTCAAGCACTGGGATTCCATATAGGCACCAGTTTGTGTCCTGACTGCTCCACTTCCCATCCAGCTCCCTGCTTGTGGTCTGATATTAAGGTTATTCATGCTTTCAGATTGTATAGAAAGGGAAGAGTGAACATAAGAGTGGGATACCTGAGGTCTCGCATTTGTTATGCTGGAGGTCAGCTGTTTGACTTGAAATAAAACACTTCACCTTTCCAAGTTTAATTTTTTTTTCATTTGTAAGCTAGGCTTCTGGAATATCATGTAATTACTAAGCACTTGGCTTCTGTAGCATAAAGTGTTAATATTTTGCTGAGTAAGAAGACAAAACAAAAGAAAATCACATTTGAACTTGGAAGTGGACTACTACTCACCTTTATATATAATTGTATATCCTAAATATCCTGGTCTAAAGCCAATCTTCTATATTGACAGGCTAGAGCCTGTAAACTGTTGTCACAGTAGAGAATATTCTGAAATGTACCTGTGCCCATATTGAAGTCTAACTAGGAAAAAGCAGGATCACTATTCTACAGCTGCCTCTGTGCCACCATGGAGACACAGACTGGTAAGAATGTGAACAATCTTTTTTTTTTTTTTTGAAAGGCAGATTTACAGATAGAAGGAGAGACAGAGAAATATCTTCCATCTGCCGGTTCACTCCTGAACTGTCTGCAATGACCAGAGCTGAGCCAATTTGAAGCCAGGAGCCAGGAGCTTCTTCTGGGTCTTCCACATGAGTACAGAATCGCAAGGCTTCGGGCCTTCCTCCACTGCTTTCCTGGGCCACAAACAGGGTGATGACGAAGAACTGGAGCAGCCAGGACATGAACTGGCACCCATATGGGATGCCTGTGCTTACAAGGTAAGAATTTAGCCACTGAACCTTCTCACTGGGTTCAATAATGTAAATAATTTTTTCACAACCATCCAACTTTTCATTCTCTAACATATGTACTCATCATAAGGGTTTTTAAAAAAATTTAGGATGAAAATCAAGGAAAATCATACTTTAACACCAGTGGCTTTAGTAACAAATCTTTTGAAGAAAATATATTTAGTTTTTTGAGACAGGGAAGAGTAAGAAAGAGGTACTTTGGTTATTCCTTCAGTGAGTTCAGTAGTCAGAGCTGGGCTGGGACTGATGCCAGGAGCCAGGAATCAAATCTGGGTTTCCTATGTGTGTGGCTGTGGGCAGAGAGAAGGCAACCGTGCAATTATCTGAGCTAACACTGCTGCCTTCCAGGATTGGAATTAATAGCAAATTAGTGTCAGGAGCTGGAGGCAGCTATCAAACTCAGGTGCTAATGTGAAATCCAGGAACATTAAACACTAGGCCATATGTCCACCTCTGTTAATGTGTCCTTGTAAAAGTTCAAAGATTTGGCCTGGTGAAGTATCCTAGCAGCTGAAGTCATCACCTTGCATGCGCTAGGATCCCATATGGGCACTGGTACTAATCCTGGCAGCCCTGCTTCCCATCCAACTTCCTGCCTGTGGCCTGGGAAAGCAGTTGGCGATGGCCCAAAACCTTGGGACCCTGCACCCACATGGGTGACCCAGAGGAGGGTGCTGGCTTTGGATAAGCACGGCTCTAGCCTTTGTGCTCACTTGGGGTATAAATCGATAGATGGAAGATCTTTCTGTCTCTCATCTTTGTATATTTGACTTTCCAACAAAAATAAAATAAATATGTTTTTTAAAAAAGTTAAAAGATGATGGCTGATTTTTAAATAAGGTGAGAACTTCTATATTTTCCTACTGAAATAAAAATGTGATTACATTTGACTTTCAAAGTGACCTAGTTTGAATTATTTTAGATCATTCAGATGAGAGAGATTTCAATTATAATGTTACACTTTTTCTTCTGTAAACTCAAATGAACAAAAAATTGGCTGGTCGATATGAGGGCACTAAGTCTAAATTCATTAGATATCCACAATTATATTTGTTTAGGAAATAAAAAGTCCAGATATTTGTCTCATTGCTAATCTTTCAACCAATTATTTTTACCTACTAAGACACTGAAGCACAGTCAAATCCAGGATTAGTGATAACCATGGAAGAGGGTGGAGACATAGTTTTGGAAGTTTTAGGTCTGTGTGCTTCCTGACACCAGCTCTTTTCCTCGTGCTGCATTAAATACATTCTTCTTGAATATGCTTTATTTTGCAAAAACTTCCTTGAAAGCCTGATATAGCCAGAGTATCAACAGAGTAACAGAGAACACTCAGGGAGCGATTTAGAGTAGTAATAAGCTTTGAAAGTGTTTGATTCTCTGTAAATCTTAGTTTATGATTTGTGCAACTTCCAGAATAAGAATTCTTACCTCCTGCAGAGTTTATGGGATTTAAAAGAGCAGCACCAGGGTGTTTGTTGAACTCATCATTCATCTGTCACTACTAGCTCTTGCACACAATCTGTGTCATAATCCATGTTTTAACTCATTGCATGAATCATCTCACTAATTGCCCAATATTAGAAGTTGATGCTTCAGAAAATCAAGTCAAGTCCCAGGTAGGTCACCAGGACCAAAATGGCAGAGATAGTTCTCTCAGTTGGATGGCCCTGACGCTGAAGACCATCTTGTTTATCAACATGTGCTTATTTATAGAAACAATGAGCACTAAGATGCTTCTATAAATAATTACAGATTCAGTGACTTCAACACCACACTTTCTTTTCTCAGAGTTTTAACAATGATTTCCAGTTTATCTATTATTGTTGTTATTATTATTATTGTTTTGAAAGTCGATTTACACAGAGAGTGAGAGACAGAGAAAGAGGTCTTCCATCCACCAATTCACTCTCCTAGTGCTCGCCATGGCAGGAGCTGAACCAACCCAAAGCCAGTATCCAGGAGCTCCTTCTGGGCCTCCCACATGGGGACAGGGGCCCAAGTACGTGAGCCAACTTCTGATGCTTTCCTAGTGCCATATGTGATGCTGGTGCTGCAGGGGAAACTTAACCTATTATGTCAAGGCACCAGCTCCTTGTCTCAAAACTTTCTTTTCCATTCTTCTTCCTTTCTTTTTTCACCCCCTCCTCCCTCCCTTCCCCCTTCCTTCCCTTCTTTTTTCCGTTCTTCTTCCCTCCCTCCTTCCTTCTCATTAGAAAGAGTTATACAGAGGAGAGGTGAGAGGAAGATACTCCATCCACTAGTCCACTCCCCAAGTGGCCAGAACTGATCAGAGCTTTAAAAAGAAACCAGGATCTTCTTATGCATCTCCTACACTGGTCCAGAGTTCCAAACACTTGAGCCGTGCTCCATTGCTGTCTCAGGCCACAAGTAGGGAGCTGGAGGCAAAGTAGAGCAACTGTGATATGACCAAGTGCCCAAATGGGATGCCAGCATTTTGAAGGTGTGGATTAACCAGTTGAGTCATTGCACCAGCCTGTCGCAACAACTTCAGAGTTTACAAATCCCAGTCAACTTCAGGGGGAGTGGCTGAGTTGATTCCCTCTGATGTATCCCTGTTAGGCTCTGTTCCTTACCTCATCTGGTTTCCTTGGCTCATGGTCCCTTTATCCGTCCTCAGCATAAGTGGGACCCACCTCCAGCCTCATACCACCATTTCCTGCAGTTGAAGTTCTGAGTCCATCTTTTAGGACATCTGTGACTACATTCAGGGTTCAATCATGTAACTAATGGTAATGCCACATCCCTGCTCCCAGATCCTTAATATTCACATCTCCAAGGGCCAAGGATGATGTTGTCATTCAAGGTAACAATCACAAATCTCAGGAACAGGTTCTGAATATCCTTGGAGACGGCCACTCGGTCCACCTGCTAATATTCCCTGGCACTCTGTCATGTGACAAACAAGCTTTAGCTTTGGCTTTGTCTACCAATCGTGACATGTTGTTTGGATTCAAGTTATTCTCTTAAAAAACCTTGCATTGAGGGAAAGCACCAATATACACATGCTTGGAGAATTTAGATAGGAGTGTTAATGAATTGCTGGCTCTTGAGTCATGCAAAAGGCTAAATAAATTACTTATACTGTTGCTTCAAATATTTCTCATTCTATAGCAATGCCACTTCTACACTCAGTAATTTTTATAGTAAGTAACAGTCTGAAGGATTGTTTTAGAATTTTATTTTGGAAGCAACAATTAAAAGATTTTTAAAAAACACATATAAGCCTGGCATTTTTGAAAATAATCAATAGAATTTGTTCTTCTGGCTTTCTTGGCAATTCAACTAATAATATCCATTCTCATTTGTTTGTTGTTCATTCTGTATTTCTCTCTGCCACTTGTAGACATAATATGATTATTTTCCTCCATAAAGTTCATATAAGTAAAACCATGCTCATTGACACTGAACATTTTGCAGCTTAACTGAAACAGGCAAATGGGGAGAAGAAACTCCAGAAAGATAAGCCACATTAGTTCAGTTACTTTAAAATCAATCTTAAGATTAACAAGATAGCAGAGAGTATTGTATAAATGGACTTCATCCTTTGCTTGAACTGTATTGTGTTTCCATATAATGTCACCATCCTGCATTGAAGCACAACATAAGAAAAGTATACCGACTGTTGACATCAGGACCCAGGTGGACAAAGCACAGACTCCTCTTTCTTTGGCCTCAAGGTGAAACAGACGGGGGTTGGTGTCTTCTCCTTGTTTTGAAGGTCCAACCATTCACTCTGAAGGCACTACCTTTCAGGATTCTCTCTCTGTCGTAGAATGGCAAAATCCTGCCCTTCTCTTCACACAACAGAGCCACGAGTGTTCTTACAAGTGATTACAGCATGTTCATCACAATGGCAATCTTCATATCAGCTTCAGCTCTGTTATGTTGCTAGGACTGGTTCTTCAACTCTATTTTCTGGTTTCTTTAAGTTCATTGGCACTTTGTCCATTTGGGTCAACTGATTTTGCCTCCAAAAACATGTCAGTGTGTATTCAATTGCAGAGTATCAGACACATGTACTACCTGGAGATCGCAATCACTTTCAATTTTTAAATTTGTGTCAATTGGATTTAGAGAACATTGGCATTTTTTATCTTTATTTTTTTCACTATTATTCTTTGAGAATTTGCTCTGTTAATTTGAAGAGAGAAAATTGCCTTTGACTCAGACTGTGGAAATAGTTTGTTGTTAAGGAGTGATTCTAAGAATCTCCTTGTTTTTCTCTGTCATCTGACTTGCTACCTCATAATAACTTTGAAGATTAATACCTGTGCAGTATTTTCTAGAGTATAGGGCATTGAAAGTAGCACATGCTATTAATAGTGACATAGATATTTCTGTAGAGATGATAAGTGAACTTTCTCAAAAAAGTCACAGAGCCTGAGGTGCTTTAAACTGAGAAAGTACTCAAGAAAGATGACAAAGGGAGAAGGATTGCCCATTGGTGAGAATAAGTGTACCTTGTGGTCCAGCTCCCTGGATGATGGAAGGAATTCAGTCAGATTGCATCCCAGGAAGACTTCCAAGTCCTAGGGAATACTGTCAAGAGAGGTCATTTGAAAACTACCTCTTCACATCATGCTTTGTATTCTATCAGTCAATACATGTGTCTGAAGAGAGAATGGAAATATTGTACATCCATTTCATAATTAAACAAGTCATAGAATCTTAATATATCGATGAAAGAAATATAATTCATCATGATGCCTTTGAAGGTAAGAATAAGAATAGCATAGCTTTGTGAAAATGGATACTTTTTAGCCCCCTCTTCTCCCGCCCTCCATCTCCTGCTTAAGGTAAGATTCTTTGTGACAAAGATCATGCACATTCAATATTATACTGAAATGATGACCAAATAAGGAACGTTTAGCTAGCTGTCTGTTTAGCTAGTTTAATGGCAGTGTGAGAGCATCTGCATTTCCCAGAAGGCATCCAGTTTGTTTTCCTTTTAATTTTAATTTATTTTAAAGGCAGAGCTACAAAGGGAGAGGGAGGGAGAGAAAGACAGAGAAATTTCAATACACTGGCTCATTCCCCAAATGACCAAAAAGCCTGGGACTGTGCCAAGCTTCAGCCAGAAGCCCGAGCTTCTTCTGGGTCTCTTACATGGATTCAGGGGCCCAAGTTGGATGGGGAGCATGGTATAGCTGAAATTTGAGAATGACAGCTTAACCCCCTTTGCTATAACATCCATTTTTGGAAACAAGTTTTCTGAGTTTCAACTCTTCCACCTTCGCTGGACAAAAAAATCATGTTTTTGAAATTCTTTTTAATTTAAAAGGCACATTTAGAAATTGTAGGAAACACAGAGAAAGATTTTCCATGTGCTAGTTCATTCCCCAAGCAGGCACAATGGGCAGAGCTGGGCAGATCTAAAGTCGGGAACCTAGAGATTCTTTGGGTTTTCTTGTTCTGAAGCCAGGAGCAAGGAGCTTTTTCTGGATTTCCCACGCAGGTACATGGTCCCGAGGCTTTGGGCCATCCTTCACTGCTCTCTCAGGCCAAGAAGCAGGAAGCTGTATGGGAAGTGGAGAAGCTGGGACATTAACAGTTACCCACATGGGATGTCAGCATCTGAAGGTGAAGGATCAGCTTGCTGAGCCATGGCGCTGCTCCAAAGTAAAATCAGTTTTAATTATACTTTCATTATAATGCATCTTAAAGAAAGATTCAGAGAGGGCCCATTGTGCTAGCCTAGTGGCTAAAAGCCCTCATCTTACTTGTGCCAGGATCCCATATGTGCACCTGTTCATGTCGCTACTGCTCCACTTCCCATCCAGCTCCCTGCTTGTGACCTGGGAAAGCAGTTAAGGATGGCCCAAAGCCTTGGGACCCTACAACCATGTAGGAAACTTAGAAGAAGCTCTGACTCCTGGCTTTGAATCAGCCCAGCTCTGGCTGTTGCGGCTGTTTTGGAAGTGGTTGGAAGATGTTTCTCTTTGTATCTGCTTCTCTCTGTATATCTACCTTTGCAACAAAAATAAATAAATCTTAAAATCAAAGAAAGATTAAGTGGCACAAAATGTGCGAGCTGCTTAACAAATTAGGTACTCAAAACACTGTAATTTCTATTCATTGATATTATTTCTGAGCATCTAAGGAAAATCATTATTCTATGAAATGTCTGAGTGGTATTTGGTGAGGTGAATATTAAAGGTATTAAAATGGAGTTAAATATGATTAAAGATGGAGAGTTTAAACAGGAAGTCCAGAGGAAATGTGGGGTTCAATGACAAACCTTTCCAGAATGCCAACCATCCAGAAGCACCTATTGGCTACACCAACCAAAATAAACTTATCCTGAGATCAGAGTCCTTCAACACATTAATGGAGCCAAAGCTTTGAGAATCAGCCATCTCCTGCCCAGGTCAACTAAGCCTGGACTTTTGAGATGCCAGTAGAGAGAACAGGTGCTTTCTGTGTCAGGAAATGTGAATCAGAATGAGAATGTGATCCTGGCATGGTGCACTTCCAGAAAATGATGACAATGTACACTCCAAAGCTGTGAGAAAGGGTAGGCAGGACACACCGGGTCTCTTTTGACTATGCCACTGAGGTGTCAGAAAAATCTGACAAAATAAGGAAATCATCACAAATTCTTGGAATCTCAGTTCTCTTTGTTAATCAAATGATTGAATAAAATTATTTTCAAGCTGTAATATTTTTTGCCTTTCTCTTTGGTGGACCATTTGCAGTTCACAATTTTCCTCTGGAAATATTATCTTGCTATTGGAAAAGAAATTACCTCCTCCATTTTTTCTGTTTATTTGTCATGCTTCATTTTGCTTTGTTTTTTCATTGATTCATTCTGGTAAGTGCTAAAAGTCTGAATGGGGACTCAGTGAAAAAAAAAAAACAGTTGAATTAACTGAATCTTGATTTGTTAATCAGCTGTGTTTAAAAGTTTGGTATGAATACACAGGGTTAAAATCTATAAATATCACTAAATGTATAAAGGGAACATTTTATCAGAAGGCGGATATTTGCAATGAGATAGTTTGAGTGAAAATATGTATACCTGGCAATCTTCAAACAAGTAGAGAATGTTTAAAATCTCAGAAGTACAGGCCACATGATAAATTAATTTTGTCCTTAGTTGCTGATTGAGGAAACTCTTTATTCTTTGATAGGTAAAGACGTCTTTTTGAAAAGTTATTTTCATCAAGAGCTGAGTAGAAATCCCAATGTATTTAGTCAAATGACTGGATATATTGAAGCAAAATACGGAAGGAAAGGTGGCCATAGTGATAGTTTAGTGTATGTTACCAGGCTGGTCCATGTTGCATTGCCTAATCAATCTGATCCCATCTAATTTGCTCTGCAGAATCATGGAATAGGTTACTTTCCTCCACTATCTTCCACAAATCCTGGAGAGTATCTGTAAAGGAGATATGTTCAGTACATTGTATTTCATTTCATTTTTCTTATAAGAGTCTCAGGTTTCCAAAAGCTCAAGATAGATTCCTTATCTTGCTCAGTACTGAATGTAATGCTTGATGCTTTTCTCGTCCTCAAAAGGGGAGAGCCCTGGCTCTGTGAGCACAATTTGGACCCATCTCTAAAGGCAGTGACAGAATGGTAGTTCAGAGATAAAGGGTCCTGCTAGATTATAGAAAATATTCAGATAGAAAAACATGGTAGTTTTTACTTATCTCACATCTTAAGAAATCAAGCTTAATAACAGACTCATTTTGTTCTTATTCTCTTCAGCTGTGTACTATCTACATAAATAAATAAAAATCTATGTTCACATCCTCTTGTTTCCCCAATGTCCCCAGACTGTGGAATGTGGAGATTCATACTGTGAATGCTCTGAAAATCAATTATTGTCAGATTCTGTTTTCAGGGCTGCCAGACAATATTTTGGCTCAACTTCAGTCCATTTGGAACACAGCTGTTAAGTTGTTGACAAAAACTAAGGAAATATGAACATGTTCCACCCTTTCAAATTAAAAAAAAACCTGTTTGCTGGCTACCAGCATGACGGATTTGAAATTTCCTTATTGGAGAGCAAGTTATTACCACTTTCTGGCATCTTGTAGTACTGCAGTGGTCCTTGTTTGTGTTCCAATACAAATGGCACCCTTCATTCACCACTTGGGATATTTAGAATTTACTTTTGATCTGAACTTGAGCTGTAAGTTATTCTGTCAATAATATCCCTATAATTGCATTTCTCTGGGACTTAGTGTCTCATTGGTCTCTCCACTTTTCCAGGTGCATTTTTTAAAAAGACTACTGTGAGAAGCCAGCATTGATTTATTTCTAAATGAAAAGTGCCTTTGGTATACTACATGTGTTTGCTCATAAATAATAGAAGTAATTCCATTTAATTAAGCAATAATTGGCATATCACAGTTTTTTTTTAAATAGGGGCATACGTGTGTGTAGTGTGCATACAAGTACACAGTTTTATATTAAAAATAAACTGAGTGGAAAAGTAAGCTGAGACAGTCCAAGCTCACTAGAATCTTGGGTGATGTGTAGGGGCATGCCTTTTGAGGCCGTTCTCCCTGGACCACCAGCTCACGGCCCCACGTTTGCACACACTACAAGTAGTGGCAATTTAAAGCTAGAGAAGCCAGGCACCTTTGTGAGTAGCTCACTAAGTGTTGGGAAGGCCACCATTTGTTTCTCGCTAGGCGGCCAGAAAAATAAAGCCTTCAAGTGGGCAACACAGGAATTGTCCTTCCAATTCCTGCATAATTAATTAGAGATCACGGTGAGGGAGGTCTTCCTCAGGTTCCCACCCAGACAAAAAGGAGGCAGAGGAACCATAAAAACCCAAGAAGCTTCCTGAAACCTTGGTCTCTCTCTGTCTCCTTTTGGGAGACACTCCATCTCCTGGATCCCTCTTGGAAAGTGATTTCTTTGTGTTCACCTCTTCACTTTGCAACTTCTTTGTTTTTTAATTATTTTTTGTCTACAACCGAGTTCTAGCTTTTGATTCCTATACTAAGCTGAGAACCCAAAGAGCTTTGCCAGTAATATAAGCCACGCATATTAAAAGGCTAATATATCGGGTGGAGAGAACAGGATAAGAGCACAGGCACAGAAATCAAGATTTGGGCAGATCCAATCGTTCAACTGGGTAATCTTCATGTTCTGGCAGGGGATGCATTCTATATAGGCACTAGTTTGTGTTCCAGCTGCTCTACTTTCTATCAATCTCTGTTTTTGTGGTGGGAAAAGCTTTGAAGAATGGCCCAAATCCTTGGGACCCTGTCCCCATGTAGGAGACTTGGAGGGGGCTCAGCTCTGCTCATTGTGGTCATTTTGGTTGGTGACTCAGCAGACAGAAGATCTTTCTCTCCTTAAATCTGCCTTTACAAGACCAATAAATAATAAATATTTCTAAAATATAAAGAAAAAATAAATTAAACTTCCTTCCATGTGTCATTAATTTTCCTTGAAATTCTCTGAAGCAAAATGAAATGAAAAATAAGGGTTTTTAAAGATCAAAAAGGAAATAAAACACTATGTATGGACTCAATAATCAGCATTTCCTAGTAGCAGTTTTAAGTGCTCTTGTTTCCTATTTTTCAATATGTAGCAGCCTCCAGACACACATATCAGCCACTGAATACTTTAAATGCATTGTAAGGGGTGAAATTTTGATTCAGCAATTAAGTTAGCCCTTGGGATGCCCACATTCCGTGCTGGATCTAGTCCTGGTTCAGTTTTAATCCTAGCTTCTTGTCTGTGTGAATCCTGGGAGTTAAGAGATGGGGGCTCAAATATGTGCATCCCTGCCACTCATGGGGTGGATCGCATTTAGAAATGTCCAGTTTGAACCTGGTTCAGTCCTCCCTGTTGTGGACATTTGCAGAATGAACCAGAGGACAGTTCTCTCTTTCTATGACTCTCTGTCTTTCAAATAAGTTTTCATTTAAAAAAAATAAGCAGTTTGGGTTATTAAGAAACTGATTATAAAATTATATTTAATTAGTTTAAATTGAATTTGTAGTAGTCAAATATGGCTAGTGTTTGCCAAACCAAATAGCATAGACACAGAAATACTGAGGCAGGGAAAAACTACTCTGATTCTAAAATGGTCTAGTTCAGTTGTACATTTCTATGGGAATAAAACTCTAAGGATAAAAAACTATTAGTAGAGTCTGGCATGGTAGCCCAGCGGCTAAAGTCCTCGCCTTACACTCACCAGGATTCAATATGGGTGCTAGTTCTGATCCAGGCAGCCCCGCTTCCCAGCCAGCTCCCTGCTTGTGGCCTGGGAAAGCAGTAGAGGACGGCCCAAAGCTTTGGGACCCTGCACCCATGTGGGAGACCTGGAAGAGACTCTCGGCTCCTGGCTTCAGATTGGCTCAGCTCATTCCCCAAGTCGCAGAAACTTGGGGAAGTCCAATGAATGGAGCAGCTTCTTCTCTCTCTCCTCCTCTCTGTATATCTGACTTTTCAATAAAATTAAAATATAAATCTTTTAAAGAAGCTATTAATAATATTATTAAAATGCAAAAATAATTTAATATTATATAAGTAATATTTCATGTATAATATTGCCATTATTATTCTGAGCCATATATGTGAAAAAAAAGCAAAGAATTATGGTACGATCTTTAAGAACTCAGATTTTGCACTGTTGGAAGGAGATTCAGACTGAAAGCTGGTAAGGTTACGTTTAAAATTTTTCAAGTATATACATAAACTCAGGATGTATGTTTCCTATGGAAAAGACATTTAACTGTCTGCTAAAAAGGTCCTAGACATTGAACAACTCTCAGATTGTGGACCTTGTGTTTTTCTGCTGAAAGGAACCAAGATGTTTTAGAGAACTGCATGAGTCAAGAGATGCTTTGGGAAAGAAGTAGTAGGCAGATTTATAGAGAAAGTCACACAGAGAGAACTTCTGTTTGCTGGCTTAGTCCCCAGATGGCTGCAACAGCCAGAGCTGAGCCAAATCAAAGCCAGAAACCAGGAGCTCTTCCAGGTCCCACATGGGTGCAGGGTCCTAAGGCTTTGGGCTGTCCTCGACTGCTTTCCCAGGCCACAAGCAGGGAGCTGGAAGGGAAGTGGAGCAGAGGGGACACAAATTGGTGCCTATGTGGGATCTTGGCAAATTCAAATTGAGGATTTAGGCAATTGAGCCATTGCACTGAGTCCCATTAACGAGTAATACTATTTTTAAAAGTTTGTGGAAGTACACTCTAACAAATGGACTCTGATTTCATTTTATTTTATTTTTGTTCTTAATTTTTTTCTATGTTGTCTACTGATGGAAATCCCATGGACAGATACAGACACATAGATCGTCACATACAGATTGATAAAAACACACTCACTTCAACGTGAAACTAATTAAAGATCTAGATCTCATTGCCAATTAAAAAAGTTAAGAAAATAGAGAAGTCAAAAATTTGCTTGAACATTAAAGATATTGGGGAATTATTATATTTAAGTTATGATAGTGCAGCTGTGCTTTAAAGAGATTTTATCTTTGTTAAGTACATTTCAAAGTGTTTACAGAAGAAATGAGATAGCTATAATTTACACTTATAGCAATCCAGGGGATATAAGATGTGGGTAGAAGTAGAATTGAAATAAGATTTTATATGTATGTTTGTTGGTCACAGTGATCAGTCAGTTAGGTTAATTATACTTTTTTCTCCACTTTGTGTACATTGAAAAATTTCCATAGTGAAATAAAATTTTTCAGCATCTTTCCTTTGTGGAAAATACTTTTTTCATGTTATTAATATTTGTTTATTTTTACTTGAAAGACAAAGGGAGAAGTCTTCAGTCTGCTCATCCTTTCCCCAAATGGCTGAAAGGCCAGAGCTGAACTGATCCGAGCTTCTTCCTGGTCTCCGCCATGGTTGCAGGACCCTAGGTCCTCAGTCATCTCCTGCTGCTTTCCTGGGTCATAAGCAGAGAGCTGGATCTAAAGGGGAGCAGCCAAGAAGGAACCGGTTTCCATATGGAATGCTGGCGCTAGAAGGTAGAAGATTAGCCTGTTGAACCACCATGCCAACCCCAGAACTTACCTATTAAAGTAAGAGAAGAAAATAGTAATTATGTAGTTAAATTGTTAGGTTGCAAAAGGATTTTAACAGAAAAAAAAGAAACAAAACACAGTAAGAGTTTGATAATAATAGAAGAGCAGCTTATGAAAGGTGTTAAAATTCCCTGGAGAGTGATGTTCATGTGGTCCATAAGCCGTGTTTCTCACTTGTGGTCCATGGAAGGAGTAGACTACTGATCAATGCATGTGAAAATCGAGCAGCCTCCAGAGATGCGCTAAGTGTGTATCCTGGTTAACTGTGTGAGAACTTGCGCAAATTACTTAGCCCTTCTGTTGTACAAACTTCACGGTGTATAAATATTTGTCAAATCTCAGAAAAAATTAAAGTGAAAACTGATGCTCAAAGTCTATAAATATAAAGTAATAGTTTCCTTATAAGGGGCAGTAGGTGACATTTCAATATTCTGAAGTCATGAATGTCAAATTTTAATAAACACCATAATTGCCAAGAGGGTTTTTTAAGATATATGTTGCTGGGTTCTCCTCCATCCTGACCCCAGACTTAATCCAGTAGGTCTGGTTGCAGCCTGAAATTTGTGTCTCTAACTTGTTACCAAGCAATGATGTTTAATGGTCTTAATGCTCTGGCAATACCACTTTGAGAAACTTTGCACAACGAATCCCTTATTTTGCTGGTGTCCATTTTGCAGGAAAAAAAAAAAAAAGAGAATAAACACATCTGGACTATTTTTAAAGAAATTTCTTTTCCAGGGCCTGTGCTGGTGGCCAGAACTAGTTAAGGTCCTTGTTACAAGAGCCTTCTGCATCAGAGTGCCCCCTAGCCTGTCTGAGACCTAGACGCTCTGCTTCAGAACCAGCTCTCTGGTAGTGTGACCAAAACAGCACTGGAGAGTGGACCAGATACTCAGTACTCTGCCACCCATGAGAGAGACTCAAATGAAATTCCAGGCTCTTGGCTTCTGCCTGGCCCACCTATGAAAACTGCAGCTATCTGAAGAGTGAACCAGCAGATAGAAGATTTGCCTCTCTCTGTTCCACTCTCCTTCCTCTCTCTCTTTCACGTAATTAAAATAAATATTTTTAGAAAAAGAAATGGCTTTCTATTCCTTTATCCATATAGCAGAGAGAATGAATTCTTGAATTTGTCCCAAATTGAGAGAGCCTGGATTTTCTTCCCCTGGCTTCTGTAATTGAATGAAACAAAACTGCTTATGGGGTAAAAATGACATACCAGCTGCCAATTATTTTTTCCCATTCTTTTGTTTTTAATTAAAAAAATTCAACATAGCCAGCCAATTTCTCACCTACTTGTCTCCATCTAAAACAAGACACCATTTGTTATGTATCCACTTAATCAGTGCTGTGACAAATTGGAGCACACTCAGGTCTCTGATACCATACACCACTCACCGAGAGTTTCTGATGGGATCTTTGGAAGGTCCTAATCAGAGGTGGAGAGGACAGCTGGCCATTAGACTGCAGCTGGATTCAATCAGAGCAGAGGCTCCCCGAGGACTCCGAGCAAATAGGCAGGGTCAAAGAGCCCGCCAGGATGAAGCCGGAAAATGAGATACCTGGTGTCGGGGAGTTGTGGGAGTTTGATGCACTTTTCAAGAAGGTTCAGTTACTTTCAAAAGGGAGTCTCTACTCTTTGTGTCCATCAAATATGAAGAGGATGTGGAGAGCTTTCAGCATGTACCCAGTCTGAGCCCAGCCTGTCACTGGGTTGCTGACTAACAGACAAAATGCCTCCATACAGGGAATGGAGGGTCTCATTTCTTTTCCTGCTGGTCTGAGGTGACCTGTAGACTAAAGCCCGACAACCCACATCACTTCAGAACTCCTCTCTGCAGCTAACAAGGTCTCTCATCTGTGTCCTTGCTAGCAGTCCCGTTTAAGTTCAAGAGCAGACAAAGCAGGTGGCCATTTGAAATGAGAAGGTGAAAACTCAGCCAGAGAAAAGGAAAATAGATAAAAAGCAATGCTAGAAGAAAGGAAAATGGAGTTGGAATTTGGAGACTGTAGTCAGGGGCAGCGAGGTTAGTCACTGAAGTTTCAAGAATATTGTAGGTGACTTTTGTGTTGTTTTGATGTCTGGTAGAGGAGATGAGGAATGAATAGAAAGACACAAAAAAGGAAAATCTATGCAGATGATACCCACAGACTTAAAAAGAATTTTCTGGGCTTATGATCTGTTTAATGCCTCTAAATACTTATTCTTGAAAAAGCAAAAAAGTGTATATTAAATAACTTTATGGACAGGAATTTCTACATTTCCATTAGTAATCTAATGCAATGTTAGGAAAAGAGTAAAATATGTTTAGTTTTGTTATGAGTACTGTACATGAAATATTATAAATCTATAGGGATATATTTCCATTATATCAAAGAGAAATTACTTATTTAAGGATAAGAGATAGGATAAAATTGAAACATTCTCAGCTCTTTATTCTTTCATTCAGTTATTCATTTGGAAAATGTGAATATTCATGAGAACCTGCTATATACCAGGTACTATTCAAGAATCAAAGATTCAGCAATGAGCACGAGGGGAAAAAATTGTGCTAGCAACTTTCAGTAATCATAAGAATACCTTGGAAACATTGAAATGTAGATTCTTGGGCACAGATGCAAGGTTCTGATCCAATATATTTGTGAATGGTCTTGGGAATATGTTCTTCTAAAATACACACTTGAGTGATTATGTTACAAAGACATTTTCCTGTATGCACCAACTGTTCCTAGTAGAATTCCTGACTCTACTTTCCCAGCTTGGCATTTTTCTGGTGGCTCCAAACCTGTATATTTAAAGTATCTTCTGGAATTTTACTACAGTGGCTTTAGGAAGTCAAATTCCGTACATGAAATAAGTGAATTTAGTTTGAATACAATTTTACACCTCTTCTAAAGTTCCCACTTTCATGAGAAACATCCCTGTCTGGTGAGCGAAAAACAAACTGGGGAGTCATCTTAAAGGCACCCCCTTTTTCTTCCTCCCACAAAATCCAGCCAGTGGTCAAAGTCTTCAGGTGCCAGTGTTGCTATTTAGTAAATCCTTCCCTATTTTTTCTAATTAGATCAGCCTTGTTAGTCACCATCTTGCCGACTTTGTATTTTTCTAGTTACCCTCAGAATCTACATTTTTTTTTCTAGTCTACCGTTTATGGTATTTCTGCTGTGGTCTTCATAAAATGAAGCATCCATCATGTAATTATTCATGTGTATAATTTTGTCATGACTCACAATTGCCTATTGCACAAAATCTAAGGGATTGTTTAGGAAGATTGGTTTATTTGGAAGAGAACATAGAAAGCAAGCTTCCAGCTAATGGTTTAGTCACTCAAATGGAAGTAATTGCTGAGACTGGACCCAGAGCTGGGAACTTGACTGGCCTCCCACACAGACACCAGAGGCCCAAGTACCAATACACCTATCGGCTACTTTTCCCAGATACGTTAGCAGTAAGCTTGTTTAGACATAGAACGGAAAAACAGCATAGCAAGGAGTAGGTCAATCTGCTGCACTGCAATTCTGGTCCCCGCATTCAAGTTTGGGGAAAGGTTAAGTTAACTGGTGGTCTCTCCAGCATTATGTTTCTGCAGTCTCCTCCAATCCTCCAGCATCTTACAAGCCAATCATTATTTAGTAGAATTTTCAGTTCATAATGTTTTTTCTCATATTCTTCCATTTGCTTGGAATGGTTTTCTTTATAATCCTGTTAAACTGATGAAAGCACACTCATCCTTCAACATTTTTAAAGATTTCTTGAATATTTCTTCACTCCCTAGAGTTGACTTACTTTTTCATACTTCTGTATCTTCATGTTCTTCTGATACAGCATACACAATTCTGTAGCACATACATTTCTTTACGTGTGTCCCACCTGTTTTCTGTGCACAAGCCTCTAGGGACAGAGAGCTTGTCTTACCTCCATATGGACTTACTGTGTGTACCCCCAGCCTCGAGTGAATGCATGCATGAAATTAAAAACTTTTCAAAAACTATGAGATCAAATTTTGTAACATGCAATTTTTTTTCATGTCTGATAGCTTGCTAGAGCAAACTAATTGTCTCCCTATCATACCAAATCTGAATTCTTGGTTAGTTAATCATGATGCTTCCTTTAGCTGTGTAATAGACTATTTATATATTTTATATAGCTAAAACTCAGATGGCATGCTTAGTAGATATCTTGTATGAATGGTAGGGCTAATATTTAATTTGGGATAGAAAATGATTCTTTAAGCATTATGGATTCCCCTGGCATATAATTTTGATTACAGTGATTTAAAACTTTGTTTATAGCCAAAGAAAGAAACTGATTGCTTGCCATATTTTTGTTAGTGCACACACCACTCTGATGTTTTAGTTTTATTTAAATCTATTCATGGTATCTCAATTAGGAAGGAATGGTGATTGCTTTTTTAATAGGTGAAATATTAGAGGGAGAGAGATTTCAGATGCCTGAATCGGCCCATTATTGCTCTCTTTATTTCAATTTTTTTTAAGTACTTACTGATTTTTACTATAAACTCTAAGGCCTTTGAAATTAAGACATGCAGCAGTGGAATGATCACTGTTCTTACTCAATGAGTATATGGAGTTATGGCAATGTGTAACTTATTTGTTGCAATACTTTGTTTTTTAAAGATTTATTTACTCAATGCAGTATGTAGCCCTACTTCCAAACCAAAGATGATCTCCCAATGGAACTATTAAATATATCTTGATAATAGCATGCTGGACTGCCTGCCATTGTCCATACCTGCAATGTTAGGATATACTTACATAGAAGAATGATGGACTTATGACTGCTTAGGAAGAACTATGCAATTGTTGAAATACGAGGGGAATCAGTGTGGAGGGAGGGAGTTTGGGGAGACAATAAGGGAAATCCCAGAGCCTATGGAACTATATCATAAGATAAGAAATAAAAAAAGGGAAACAGAACAACAGCTATTTTTTTTTTTATTTACTTGTTTGAAATCAGAGATATAGAGGGGGTGGGTAGGGAGGAAGAAAGAAGGAGAGAGAGATGACCTCAATTGACAGCACCGGTCAGACCAAAACTAGGAGCCAGTAGGTTCTTCTAGATTTCCCACATTGTTGCAGAGGCCCAACCACCTGGACCATTTTCTGTAACTTTTTACAGACCATTGGTAGGGAGGTAGTTGAGAAGTGGAGCAGATGGCTCCCAAACTGGTGTCCAATGAAATGCTGGTGTTACAGCTGGCAACGTTACTCACTGAGCCACAATTCAGGATACACTCTCATTAATATTGAAACAATAGTCTCAATGCTTATTTAACATCCTAATATACTTTCAATTGTTCTTCAACCTTTAACTTTCAGGGACAGGTTCACATTTTCCCATCTGCCCTTGACCAAGTTTCCATGAGACAAATGTGGGCTATGTGGCAGATGATATTAATGCCTCAAATCTCTGACATCATTTTTGTTCACGATGCATTTTTGCCAAACATAATCATACTTATTTAATAACTGGCAGTTTTATGAGGATAGAATGAAATTTACTGGGCATTAAATGCCAGCATGGTTTTTAGTGCCCTTGCAAAGAGCAGTTAACATACATGGTGAAGTGATACTCTTATACACTCTGATTACACACAATATCAGAACAAAATTCAAGAACATGTCTAAAAGAGAAAAGAAAAAAGAAAGCATAGATTATTTTCCAGTGTTCTTCTTCTCATACATATTGTTTGTTATGCCTTGAAAAAAGAGAAGCAGAGCTTTGACTTCAGGTAAGAGTCTGAATGAATTTTTCAGTCTCCAGATGTTTAAATGCATAGTCGAAGCACTAGTTCAAAAAGACTGCATTCATGTAGAATTGTTTGCTCTTGATTTATTCCTCAAAATGATTCTCACACTGAAACAAAAACCTCTGACAATTACCTTAATAACAAGATAAATCTGCCTGTGGTTAATTGCCAGTTGAAAGAAATAGAGTGATGTAAGTAGCACTTAAAAAATATTTACCTTTTGTTTACCTTAAAGTTCAAAATTACTTCTGATTTTTGAAGCATCCATCTTGAATTGTTTATATTCAAAGACCACATGTGTAGAGACCTAGGGAATTGCCATGCTCTTAATACCTGCGTTTTATGACATATTCTAAAGTCAATAGGAAAGAGGTTTCTGAATAAAAGCCTTCAAATTACCTTATGAATTATTAATTACAGGGCATATTACCTTTGAATTATAAAAGCCTAGAAAAATGGAAAAGGAGAATTGAAAAACATCAATCTCAGGTTCTTTAAAAATGTAATACCAATCATTTGAACAGTGTACAAATCTTTTATTAAAGATAAAAAGGAGGTGATACTTTTTTTTATTAACTGGAGGATATGTTCAATCTACAGGATTAAAAATCTCATTACTGACTCAAGTCAGGAAAGTGATTTATCACTGAAACAGAATGGGAAGAACTCGCTTGTCCACAGCCGCGTTTATCAGGAGGAGAACTATCGGTTTGTATCTATTTTAGCATGCTTAATATTTTTTAAAGGTGGCCTGGCCATCTGTTCAGAGAATTGGAGATATTTTTCTAAAGTTGGAAGACTACCTTAAAGCCAAAACATTTGCTGTTTTTCATTTAGCTTAAAGTTTTAAGTTTTCAGAGTAACAATTGTATCTGCTGTAATAATGCTGATAATTACAGAGGCTAGCATAAATTTGATCTTGAAATTTTTTAAAAAAAGATTCTTCATTATGTTCATAAATATGTATCATAGCAAGACATTTTTAAAAGAGAGATTGACTCACATTTATTTCCAATGACAAACAGATATTTTTTTCTTTAAATAATTTGATTCCTGTGATCCATTATAACCAATTTAGTTAATTCCTTCCTAACTTCCCTTCATGTCATAACTGAAAACCTATGATATTATATATAGGAAACAGTCTATTATAAATTTATTTGTCTAGTACTGATGTTTATTTGTTCTTGGATGTTAATACTTTTATAGCAAAGTAACCTTCTGATGACAGGAAGATGGATACGAATGGACAATGTTAGAGAGTGTCCCTCATGAACCTCTATGGGAACATGGAAACTTGGTATGATCTGGCTGTACGGAGAGGAGGTAGCACTCAGCCAAGGGGAAATGCTGCTGTCTTCACCCACTCAGCGGACGCTGAACCTAATGTGAAAGGAATGTAGACAGCATAGAGTTTGGAGAGAAACGGTGATAAAACATCCTTGCTTGCTCGGCAAGAACTGAAGGATGAGTTCTGCGTTAGTTAGCCAACATTGAACGCTATTGGTAAGGGCGACATGGTATGCCAGACTGAATTCCAATAAATCCAGCAGAAGTTTTAGAACAAAAGACTGATGTACAGAGAAAACCAATAGCCACTCTGTGGACTAGGGTGGGGAAACCACTTAAACGCTAGAATGTATCATATTTATTTTCCACGGGCAGTACTAATTGAAAAGCAAGGTTAGTTTAAAAAAAAATCTTGATGGAAGATTTACTAGATAATCTTGATGTATTTTCATGGCTGTTGGAGTTGGACTCTTGCTTTTCATTTCTTTTAAAGGATACGGTCTTATTTTTAAGACTGAGTATTCTCGATTTTTTTTTGCCTGCATATTTTGGTGGTCTGTCTTCTGTGTTTCAGATGGGTGCCACAGAGCTTAGCAAGCACTTCAGAGTTATGGGGTGCCCTTTTTTATGTATCCCTTCATGTAGAATCAGTCATCAAACTGCTTAAGAGTCTCTGTTCTCCCATGACAGACCATTTGACTTTTCCTATTCAAGTTAGGGACAGCTGAGGTTGCATCTGTGTGGCAATTTACAAATGATGTCTTCCTGGAACTGCTTATTTTAACTATCCCTTGGTGCACCCTACTTCCAAAGCTTCTTTGGGATTTGGTTTGCTAACTCTATAAACACTAAGAAATTAAAACTAGTGTGCTCAAACTTACCAGTATAATCATAAATAAGGAAAACTAGAATTTTATTTTGTGTTTTAAAAAGTGCTTTTTTCCTTCTTGATGTATGCCAAAATTATGGACACAAATCTAGCTTGTTAGCATTGGTACAGGTGTATTTCTTCTCTAACTTGGTGCTTTTTGAAAAATTCAGAGCTATCAATTTCATTTCTCTCTCCCTGTATGTATTAGTGTGTATATATACTTCAAAAAGGAAAGCTGTGCTTCACATTCAAAATGCCTGCAACAATGCATCATAGTTCTTCAAGCTGTTTGTACCCCTTTGAGTGTTTGAATTCAGGCAAATGCCTCCTCTCTCCCCCACCCCCACCCCCCTTTTATTTTTGTAAAGCTGGCACATTCTTGTTCAGTGAAAACAAGGGAGCAAGGGATTATGCTAGCCATTGAAATAGAAATGGTGTGTGAATCTGACAGCTGGAGCTTGGGTGTGAGATATTATAATTTTTTTTTTCTGTAGGGAAAGGAGATAAAATGAAGGTTTGAATTTCATAGCAGAGGGGCTACCTCAATAGCAGCTGTTAGACATGAAATCCCTGCTGAAGATTAGAAAGGGATGAGAGTTAGGTCTTCCTAAACCCAGAGGGTTAGCAGTGGCAATGAGAACCATGTTGTTTTATGTGAAGTGGATTTTATTGTTCCTTCTCCGACGTGTGGCAATGGCTTTCTGCGTGTAGAAGCACAAACCCATAAATTCCCTTCTCTGGCTTATATATGAAGGTATCTGCAGACGTGGAGCTTTAGATTCTGGAGGAGCTCAATAATAGAGTATGTGAGAAGGTGCATTCTTTGCAGTTACTCAGGGCCATTTCAGTGGAGTTGGTTCTGCATGTCAAAAAGGAATGTTGTACTGAGTCTGAATTCCCAGAGTACAAGACAATGATCGCTCTCTGACTAGAACTCCGATGATAACGTTGCCATGCATTTGCTGTTCCCAGATACATCCTCCTCTCAGCAAGACAGGTGTTCTTGGCATATTTCTCCTCCCCTACCCAGACAGCCTTTCTGTGTTCCATTTACTTCTTCAAACACAACTTAAGTCTCATTTCTGAGGCTTTAAAGCATTGTGAAATATGGGGCAGGAACTATTGAAAATAGTTGCTTATGCACAGGAAGTTTAGTGGCACTTGTGGAGTATCCCATGAGTATCTCCTAAATTACTGGATGAAATCAATGGTTCTCAAACCTTGTGGCAACAGAATTCTTTTTAGAATTATTGAATTGTCCCAAAAGACTTTCACTAATGTGATTATGTCAATCAGTATTTACCATAGTAGAGATTAAAAGTTCAAAAATAATTAAAAATTAAGAAATAAAATGTTTATTAAAACATTTTAAATGAATGGAGATAAATCCATTAAATACTAATACAAATAACATTCTGAGAAAAAATACAAATTTCTCAAATGACAGCTCTTCGAATTTCATTCTTCAATTACAAATTGTATAATTCTAGCCTCTTTAAGTGGCTTTAAACTTGTTTTATCCTTTCATTTATGACTATCTTGAAAATGTTCCATGGGTACTTAAATAACTGTTTTTTGCTGCTGTTGCGTAAATGTTGAAGTTACCTTGTAGGTTAATTCTAGTTTGCTAGAATTGTTCCAAATTTATTTCCTTGTTGATTTTTTTTTCCAACATTTTATTAATTATTAGAAGTGAAGTAGTGAATTCCCGGCTATCATCATTAAATTGTCCATTATGCCATTACTTGCCAATTATTTTACCACAATTATTGTGCAGCCTTGCTGTGAAGTGCTCACACTGTGTGAATTATTGTGTTGCTGATGCATTGGCCATTCTCTGGTAATAGTTTCTGAACAGTCTATTCTATATGATGTCAGGGTAATCGCTCCAACTAGCTTGTGAGCCCTATTTGCACGAAGTAGGGTTTTCCATGTTTTTATTTTTTAAAAAAAGATTTATTTATTTATTTATTTATTTTGAAATCAAAGTTACAGACAGAGAGGGAGAAACCAAGAAAGAGAAAAGATGTTTCATTCACTGTTTCACCCCCCATATAGCCACAACATCTAGGACTGGCTAGGCTGAAGCTAGCATTCCAGAGCTTCTTCCGTATCTCCCATGTGGGTGCAGGAGCCCCTATATTTGGGGTCTCCTAATGTTTTCCAGGCCATTAGCAGGAAGCTGCATTGAAAGTAGAACCGCTGGGATTTGAACTTGCATCCATGTGGGATGCTGGAATCCCAGGCAGTGGCTTTTCTTGCTATGCCACAATGCTGGTCCACATGTTTTAACTTCCAAATTCCTGTTGTCTCTGAATCAGTTAATTAATTGTGGACAGCCTGGAATTGTTTTCTTTCAGAAGAGCCCATAGCCTATTCCCTCACTTCATCAGGACCTCCACAGAAATTTCACTCTGACATCTTGACCATATCTCAGTACCTCTTATGGTAGTTATTTCAGTGCAAAAGTTCAGTAGCTATTTATTAAATGAGTAAAATTCAACCAAATATACCAAATATATTTCAGAAAATTTAATTAAATGGTTCACAATAATTATCTTTAATATTATCTCACCATTTTATTTTCTTAAAAAGTCATTTGCATATTATAACATGAAAATGTGCCAGCTGTAGGAATAAACTTAGGAGCTAGAAAGCTCACATCTGTTTGGGCCATGAGAGGGTTTTATTAGAACTTCAATGTCTTTCCATGTCCATTATGGAAGCCCTCCTTTAAAAACATATACAAGAAATCATAGTACTTTGAGTATTTTACAATAGAGAAACATTTATTCATCAAATGGAAGTTTATTTTTGAAAGAGAAAGACAAATTCACTCTACAGTGTTTGCATTTCCAATAACAGGAAGGAATCAATCCTGAGATTCTATTGGTAATGTTAGTAACTTAATGCCATTCCCTTTTCATGTGTAAAAGTTACACTGATTTCTTACATCTGTCTGGTAAAAGGCACATTGAAAAATCTTTTTTTCTAATCTTAAAGTCTCCCATTGTAATGCAAAGAAAATTGAAAAGCAGAAGCAGGCTATGAAGAACTGAAGATTCCACAATATTAATCCTTCGTGAATTGTAACAAGTACTCCACCTACTTATTCCAACTGAGGACTATTTCATCAGTAGTTTTTGGGGGGTGTGTGTGTTTTTAATGAATTTCTGGAAATACCCAAGGCTTATCTAATCTATAACTATTATCTATTTTCAGTAAAAATGTTGGAGTGAAGCCATTACTATATGTAGTAAGCCTACCTCTTATGGTAGCTCTGGATCTCATATTTGAATACAATTATATTAGAGAACACAGATTAATTTGTTTTACATATTCAGAGCTAGTTTGGGGGGAAAATGCTATGCAAATTTATGTAAATTGGCACGCATGTTTATGTAAAACAACGTGTGATTATGCATCCTTACATTTACAGGAAAAATTCTGCTAGTCTTCTCCTAAAGCAGGAAAAAAACAAATATACTCACAATCCCAGTTTGGACCAGGATTCTTGCTAGCATGGTTTGTCTGGCATGCGGAAAGACTCTCGTCTGCCATGGCATTGGTTGAGGATTCTGTGTTAACTTTGCTGAAACTGAGTCTCAGGGGATATTGCCAATTCTACCTCCCCTTCTATGCTTTTCTTCATGTGTGTGATGAAAGATCTTGATTTCCATTAAGTAATTCAAAATGATTTTGTGGGTTGTTAACCAATGTTATAAATAAACACATTGGTGGAGGCCACTGCATTTGCCTTTTTGTCATGAGCTGTCATAAAGGAAAAGGCATCTTCCCAGCTCCCTGACACACTTTTGGCTTTTTTTTTTTCAATGCCTAGGAATAAGACTGCCCATTCTTTACAGCAATGGTGACTGGACAGGTAACAGTTTGTCCAAATACTCCTTCAAGTGTAACTAGACTGCTATTAATAATCATGCCCATTACACAGTTACACCAGGACTGTTCCAGGAAAGCTGTGGCAAGTGATTATCCAAACTAGGGCGATTCCAATCTTCTTTCCTCCCATTGATAAATTTATAAGACTAGTCCTGTTCGCTTTTTTAATCTCAAAGATTTACACTTTTTGCCAATCAGATGTTTTCTAGAATTTTCTAAATAATATTTATGTATTGTTTGAATTAAGACATGTAATTATTCTTTTTGGGGTGCTTCTGCTTAATGTGCTTGCTTCCCTAAGGACAAAAAATGGAAGGGAGAAAGAGAAGGAAAACAAAGGAGAAGGAGAAATTGTTAGAAGCTCTCCCATCCTTAACAACCTCATGCGTTGTTTCTTTCCTCCACTTTTGTCAATTGCTTTCTTTTCTCACATCTACAAGTTGCACGTCTGGGAAAAATAATCCTTCTTTCCAGGAAAACTTAATGCCACAATAGGCAAAAACGCAGATTACTGTCATCACTCTGTGATAGAGAACACAGCAAAAGCTGATTTGCTTCCTGGAGATAGTCTCTTTCTACCAAATCTAGTGACAGTGGAAAAAAAACATCTTGAAAAGCAAAAGGGTTATGAGAAGTTTATGAAAAGCTTCTTATATGATGACAGTGTCCTAGCAACCTAGAAGCTTAGGTGAGAGAAAATTGAACTTTATAGTGCTTATTCCATGATCTATAAATGATTTTCCACTGTTGATCAAGTGATAGGATAACTATATATTTGTATTAAGAGGTCTTACTGAGGGAAGCCCTTAGAGTGGATGTGACAAGGCAATGGAAAGAGAGATCACCAAGCAACTGATTTTTTCCTTTACATAATGTCTTCAAGGCTTGGTTTTTGCTAATGTTATGGGAAAGTATGTGTGCAAGTATCTGTGTGTGTGTGTGTGTGTGTGTGTGATAATTTTCCTCAGGTGACCTACTCCATATTTGAAGCAAATGCAATGAATAATTAAATCTTAAAATAGATTAGATATCATATAAATTTAAAGAATATTATTATAAATTCACCTATCTAAATAAAAGTTAATTGGATTATCGTTAAATGAGGGACTAAAAATCCTAATATTCAATTCTAATTTCTTACTTTAGCAGATGGACTTTTAAAAACTCCATGATCTTCTAAAAGGCATTTAAAAAAAATAGAAAGGCAGATTAATCTCAGGACAAGAACTTCATCTAAAGTAGCTGGTCACAGTACTTTGTTGACTCAAATCCCTTTTACAATAAGGCAAATTGTGAATAATGAATACATGAAAAATTATGGCAGTTGAAGAAAACTCCTGTGAATCAAAAATCATATCCACCTAAAGCCAAAGCAATGGATAAAAGCTGAAAAGACGTTTGCGAGCATCCAGATTGCCCAGATTTTTCACAGTGTGTTACCCAGAACTGAATTTTCAATTGCTGAATTATTTATGTGTTCACAAGTAAAGGCAATACTGAAAATCCAGTAGGCAATCTTCAGATATCCACCATTTAATCTTTCAGCCTATTTAACTTGATTTTGCCTAGTTTCTCTATATAATTTTTTTTAAATTATCCCTACTTAAGTCACTATTTAACATAGATTATGTGTTTGTGCATGTCTGTGTGATATTTTTGCAAACACTTGCATTCAGTTCATTGTGAAGTTCAATTGTATTCTATCACGTCTCTCAACATATTTTGGAGGACCTCCTACACATCCTTGTCTTTGTTAAAAGATCATGAGGAACTTTATTCCAGCCCTACTATTTATCCTTTGTTTCTTGTGAAAGGTTTTTACAAAGGTAACTGCACAGTCACATGGAAAATACCTCAGTGCTACAGTAACGGGAAGCACTTTGCTCTCTTTACTTCAACCAATAAGAGCAAGACTTTCTGGGTAAATCTAAGATAGAGTAGCCTTAGTGGTATTCCAATGGACAGTCTTTCTTATTCCAAGTTCTAGAATTCTTCAACTTAAGAATGCCTATAAAAGAAATAACTTAAGATTTGGCCCTCTTGAATTCACTTACAAGCTCGGTAAAGAAAGAAGAAACAGATTTTCCACCTTAGAGACTGTCCACTTGTCTGTCCTTACTGCCAATGATACAGGAATTACATAAGAAAAAAACTTTTGCCACTGGGCCATGGTAGCCTTACACGCTGGTGAAATGCGGGCCAATCAAAACCTTAGGTATCCATCAATGAGATTATCAGCTACTCTACTCAAGAAAGGAAGACAAGGACAAGTCTGGGGAGAAGCAAAGATCCCTATTCATCTACGAAGGAAAGGCTATGACAGCTCCTGCCGCTTTATTTGATGATTTTCTTCATTAATAAGTCTAACAAATAATCTCGGTTACTGCTATTTGTTTTTGTAGATTAAGCTTTTTGCAAATTCTGATGTACTATATAAGCAAAGCCATAGATAGGAGCTGTTTCCAGTGTGATGAGCTGAAATTCTACATCTGTGAAGGAAGATATTTGAGAAGAGTCCACCCCACTGTTTACAGCCTCAAGAGAAGAGATGTCCAGGGCAGAGCAGATGCTCTGTTTTCTCACTTCCCTTGGATAATAGCCATCTCCCCTCACCCCAAGGCTGTTTTGTGTGTTTTTTTTTTCTTTTGCATCTTCTTTTGGCACAAGAAAAAACTAAATGTTATCTATTGAGTCCATTTAATAGTATGAGGCCAATGCCAAATGTCAAATATTGTTTCAGGATTCTAATAACATATTGAATCCTAACCATGGGCCTGATTCCTTCTATGCCTTCCTGGATAGTATTGCTTGGGTATGAATGTATGAATGCATATTTCCATGTACATGCGCACAAAACAAAGAAAATACTCGTCATGCAAGGCTGTTCTTTATGCAGTGTTCATTGTGTATGTTAGAGATTGGGTGAAAAAAAAATCCTCTGTTACAAATGAAACACTGCCAAATAGAAAAGTAATATCTTAAAGCACGGCCTTAACAAATATTTGTATTGAATAAAAATTCCAGTAATATCCTGTTATTATCTTTAACAAAGCCCTTAATTTAACACATTCAAAATAAATATGTACACAGGCAGACACAGAGAGAAGTATAACCCAGTTCTTGCAATACAAGGATGAACTCACAGTGAAACAACAGATAAGCCCCTACATTGTTGGGAGAGACCTGAATGGCAGCACGATGGACTTCTGAGGGCACTCGGAAGATACCTAGTGAAAGACTGGAGAGGGGAAGAATGAGGGGCAGGAGGAGGTGAAACCCCAATGCCTATTAAACTGTGTCGTAAAATTAAGAATTTAAATATATATATGTACGTATATATATATATATATATATATACACCAAAATATAATCTAAAAGTTATAATTTTGATTGAGACACCATGAAAGCTAATATTTATTGAATAATTACTGACTGTTAGCCTCATGTTAAACAGTTGTAATTTATCCATCTAATTTTTGTAACAGTTGGATGAACCTGCTAACATCATACCTGTTTTATATCTAGAGGGTTCAGACAAAACTTGCTTTTGTGCATGACAGAAGTTCCTTTTATTTCAGAGCTGAAACATTCAGCAATTTATTTTTCTGCTTCTTCTGTGTCCCTTTTTAGTTATGTTGGATTGCTTTTGCTTTATAAGCTCATCACGGGTCTATAGAAACTGGGTATTCTGAAATTTAGCTAGCCATTTGTGGGGTGATCAGATGATTGTAGCTAAAAGGTGGCATTCATTTGTTCTCACATAATTTTTCATGTGTATGTATATGTTTTATCAATTTAGTCATTTTTATTTCAAGATTTGTTTTTAAGAAACATTGCTGAGTGCTGAATGAAACAAACATTGCATTGTTAGAATCCAAGAGTGAACATAATGTTTAACAGTTGCAAGGCACAATGGGACAGTTTCATCCTCTCCCAAGTTATTAAAGCAATGCCATTTATTGTCTGACTCTGCCAACTATTTCAGATGGCTTTGAATACTGACTTGGTAAATGCTTTACTGAAACAGTCATTAAGTTCTCCCACACTTGAGGCAACCAAGTTTCTATCTCTCAGGATAAAAAGCAAGTGATCAGAATGTTGCCCAAATCAGCAACTGAGAGGAAGGAGAAAGGTCACTCATGAATGGATTCGAGTCCTGACTACTTTTCAGACAAGGAAGTAAGTCAAATTATAAGGCAGATACTGCTGACTTCATGTGTGGGAACAAGAGAGACAGGAAGATTCTCAGAACGCTTGAATGCTAGAGAAAGCTATGTGACAGTCACAAAATCCTCTTTGTAAGCAGGGAAGGAGTTATTCTTTTGGAAATGTTCCAAAGCTTATAGCAATAACTTTCTATTCACACCTTTTAGGGGGTCATCTAGGGTGCTTTTCATTTGAGTGACTTCACAGTAAAAAAAAAATCTTTAAGAACAGATTAATCCCTCTTCAACTAAGCAACTAGGTTAACTCCTTGTCAGTTTGGGAGTTTTTAGCAGAGTAAACAAGATAACTGGAGTGCAGAGTGGGGGTGGGGAATCTGGTCTGGAAGAATTAAAAAATGGTGTCAAAGCAGTAGCGGCTGGCAAGTGTTCATATACAAGTCCCCTCATCTTTGTTCAGTCACTTGCACTTTGCTGGCGAGGTGGACATCGGCCTCCCTCTGCACCACTCCTCTTTCACTCTCCACTGGTGAACTTACTTTTAAACAGATTTTGCAAAAAGTCTAATCAGTAAGGGAGATCAAAATCTTCATATAATACCTGAACTAGTTAGTGTACTTAGAGAAGGCTTGAGTGCCAGCCGTTCTTGTAAAATAGCACCAAGGTGGACAAAATGACTTGTCATTGGAGTGTAATTCTGGAATCTCAAAGAGAATTGAGCCTGATACCCCCAGCCATCATAAGTGCTTAGTTACTTCTCACACCTCATCTCCTACTACATGCCTGCCAAGACTAAGACTTTAAGCACTTGTTGGCTCAACTGCACTTTCTCACAATAGTTCTTGGTCTGTGATTCTTTATCCACCTGAAATACTGGCTTTAACCTGTTCATATTCTTTCAAGGGTGTGATCCTTTGCTCTACTCCTATTTTGGATGCCTTCACTATCTTTTACTGCCAAAAACTTTCACCCATGTTACCTTATTGCATAAATTATGACCAAAAAGACCACCCCGATTATACTTCTCGACTCCTTTGAGAATATTCAGTAGCATAATTACTATTTCTTGGTTAATTAAAAATATATGGCTTCTAAAAATGAAGAGGCGACATGTGTTGGCTTAACAGTTAAAATACCACTGGGGATGCCTATAAACCCCATCATCAGAGCACATAGATTTGAGCTTCACCTGCACTCCCAATTCCAGTTTCCTGCTAAGGCAACCCCTGGGGAGCAGCAGATGTTATTGTAAGTATTGAAACTCTCAACCTGTGTGGCAGACACAGATTAAATTCCTGGTCCCCAACTTTGGTTTGGCCCAGTCTTTGCTGTTAGGGCATTTGGGAAGTGAATCAGTGGCTAGAGATCTCTCCCTATCTCTCTTTCCTGCTTCTCGAAATATATAGTCAAACAAACAAGCAAATTTTAAAATAAAGAATGAATTAGTGCTTGTTGTGAATAACCTAATGCCGGGACTGCTGTTGTGAGCTAGCAGATTAAACTGTCATCTCATACTGGAGTGCTGGTTCTAGTCCCGGCTGTGCACTTCCACTACAACTCCCTGTTAATGTTCCTGGGACAGCAGCAGAAGATGGCACAAATGTGGGCCACTGCTACCCGTGAGGGAGACCTGGATAGAATTCATGGCTCATGTCTTTGACCTCAGCTTGGTCTATTCCTGGCCACTGAGACCGTTTGAAGAGGGAAGCAGTGGTTGGAAGATCTTCTTTCACTGTCTCTTCCCCTCTCTCTCCCTCAGGCATTCTGCTTGTAAAATAAGCAAAATAAGTCTGTAAATAATAAATTTCTTTTTATTTATTTTTTTACTGAATTTATTTTTTTCTTTGTTATTTTCTATATGCAGGCAAATAGCAAGAAATGAGCTATTTGTTCACTTATCCACTCAGACACATCCTTATTGGTTATCCACTGTATTTCTATTTCAAGCACTCTGTGTTAATGATATTTTAAATATTTAAGTAAGGAAAAAAAATCACAACTATCCATGTAGTAAAACATTTGAGTTACGATGACAAAGGAAATATTATTTAAGTTATGGAAATTTTTAGGAAAGGATAATAATCTAGAAATGATTTATGAGGTTAGCGAATTGTATTTTGGGGCAGCCATATATTGGAAATATGTATTATAATTACATTAAAAGAATACAGTTACACAGCGATCAAGAGAAAGCAATTTCTTTTTCCTGTGGAGAGGTTAGTTCCCCTACCCTAATCCTAGAGTGAAATTCAGGTGAGGCACATGACTTTGTGGCCACATTTGAATAATTAATGCTCTCTTGATTCTTTCAGTTACAACCTAATTTTATTACCAAAATGTCCACTTACCTAGTCTAGAGATATCTGCTGGGAAATAGGCATGACCCTTTATTCTCCAACATTCTTCTTTTGTCCCCTTGGCTGCTTAGTTAAAGTTTCTCCTGAGCTAGTAAAGAGGAGAGAAATAAAGAGCAGGAAATTGTCAACATACTGATATTTTTATGACTCGGCATTGGCGTTTTCTGAAATACATGTATACGGAACAGTCTCTGGGAACTGTTTATGTTCACCATAATGGTACCACAGAGTAGTGTAGTTTGACCTATGTACAGCTCTTCCCTCAGCCCCCAGCTCCTGCCCCTGACGATACAGCCCCGAATGCAGAGGTCTCGTCAAGAGATCTCACAGTGCAGTGTCCACCTTGGGCCTAGGGGACATCAGGCATCCTCATCATGATGGAGGAAGGACAGCTGCTGCCATTCCATCATATGATCTCTTGCCACTTCTGCATTTGTCTTCTCTACTGGATTTCAAACATGGATCCCCGGAGCTCTCATATTCCTGAAGATACAGGTCATTCAGTGACCGCTTACCTCTTGTTACAGAATAGAAACATTCCTTTTTATTCTCTCAGCAAGAAACTAGAACATAACAACTTTATTCTGTGAAAGATTACCTTCTGGCCTCTTTGCTTAATCATTCTTCCATCTCTATATAAATTGAATATTTATCTGGCTTCAGATTCTATGGATAATTTATACTTTTTCCCCTTCCTATGGTTTTCCATATTCTCCAACTTCTCTAGAATACATTTATTTTTAAAGGTTCCCAAAATAAAAATTGATTAAAGATGGATGTGGCATATTTAAGACACTCATCTGCACAAAACAGAAAATAGTAGTTCCTCAATATATGCCATGTGATAATTTCACCTGTTCATCCAATGCAATTACATGAGTTTAGTAGTGCTATTGTTTTGAATGGTTTAATTTGACACAACCTGGTATATTACATGGTGTATGAACTTTTAGGAAGTGTTAGTAGCTGGTAAATAGATTGAGGCATCTTCTTCATTTATTTCATGGCAGAATGAAAAGTATTTTTATAGACATTTTTGCTGAAAACTACTACCAACAGATTTTAAAATGTTTGAAATCTCTCATTCTACTTTTGGACTTAAGGAAGGGAGAAGTCTCATGAGTTCTCAGGATTGCACTAGAGAAGCATGACAGGAAAATTAGGATAAAGTTTTTGTGAATCATCAAGAAAGATTTGAATTGATAAGTACAAGACAGAACTGTTCTCTGAGAGATGTGTGACAGGAGAATGTCTGGGCTGCACAGTTTCACAGCAGGATGAGAGTATGCAAAGATTAATGCCCAATTGCCTTCAGTCTCTTTCCCTTTTAAGGGCCTGTGTTATCTTAAGAATATTATAGCTGACAGCTAAGATAAACAGGTCATCACTTCCAAGTGATTTCACAATCACCCATGTAAGCAGAATCCTTTATAATGGGGGGGGGGGACCTGCTTATGTTGGAAAATTCAAATAGAACACAAGGCATTTGATAAACAAATTCTTCACCTTACAGAAGGTTCCTTGTTACAAATTATTCAGTGATTAAGCAGTGAACTTGTATACTTAGGTCTATGACAATTCACATACAAAATTTATAATTTCAGTTAGTAATGACCTACAAATCTTATGTGTAGTTGTTATATTTATTTAAGTCACTCTTTTCTTTCCTTCCTTCCTTCTTTCCTTCCTCTCTCCCTCCCTCTCTCTTCTTCTTTCTAACATTTTATTCATTTATATTGGAAAGGCAGATTTACAGAGAGAAGGAGACACAGAAAACAAAATCACCTGCCCACTGATTCCCTGCCCAAGTGGCCACAACAGAGAGCTAAGCTGATCTGAAGTCAGAAGCCAGGAGCCACGAGCCAGGAGCCTCCTCCAGGGCCCCCATGCAGGTGCAGGGTCCCAAGGCCTTGGGTCATCCTCAACTGCTTTCTCAGGCTACATGCAGGGAGCTGGATGGGAATTAGGGCTGTCAGGATTAGAACCTGCACCAATATGGGATCCCAGTGCATGCAAGGTGAGGACTTTAGCTGCTTGGCTACTATGCTGGGCCCTCTTTCTTTCTTTCTTTTTTTTTTTTTTTTTTTAAAGATTTACCTGTTTTTACCCAGCTATAAGCAATAGCCTAGATTGCTTTGTACCTAGGTAAGTGTTACACTTCTGTGAGAAAAGTAGCAAATAGCTGGCAGGCATTCTGAGTCTGGTTAATGCCAAATCTATGTCAACCACACCAGTGTGTCAACATAGTCGCCTGACTTATTCTATTTTTTTTTTCTGTAAAAAATATGTGTATGGGGGTACCAGGTCCATGAGCCCCAGGGTTGGGGTGGTCCAACAGGACCTGGGTTGCCTGGCCTGGGTCCTTAGACCTGCCTGTGTGGTGGGTCCCTGGTCTGTGATTCCCAGGGACAGGAGATCCAGAGGGGTCTGGGTTGGGTGACCCAGGGTGCCTTCCTTAGTGGAAAAGGCAGAGTGCAGCTGCACACTGATGCTATGACAGCGCTTTGAGGCCTACAAAGAACATCTGGTACCACAGCAGAGGAAGTAGTGTGGAACTAATCAGACAACTACCCGAGTCAAGGGATAACAGCAAATATCTGGGTACATGGAGATCCTGAGGTGGACCATGTCAGTCAATGGACATTGGAAGGATTTGCTCATCCTTGGATCAGTGCGATAGACAGCATTTCAGAACTATCAAAACCACTTCAGCAGAACCGTTGGAACATGTATCTGCACCATGGACCCTGGTTGATATCAGGTGGCCCTTCCCCATTCCTGAGTACTGGGATTGTTGGGAAGTAAGTGTAGCTTTCCTCCTTATTTCCCCCCTTGCCTGAGATACAGGAAGCAGAAAAATTTTGAAAATAATCATCTCATCCACTTTCCCCTAGCCCCTGATCCTTCCCACCCTGATCAACTATATGAGCATCATCCAAAACAAAAAATTAAAACAAAAAATTATCTATTTTTATAGGAAAGATAGATTTTTACAGAGAGAGGAGGAGAGATAGAGGTCTTCCACCTGCTGGTTCTCTCCCAAAATGACTGCAATGTCCAGAGATGGGCTGATCTAAAGCCAAGCGCTAGAGCCAGGAGCTTCTTTGAGGGTGTTTGTTAGAGGTAGCTATATTTTAACCACATCAATGCATGTGTAGATTAACAACAACAAAAAAAACTTGTCTGAGGCATGAACTGGTATACTGAACTGCTGTTCACTTGAGAATAAGATATTGGGAATATTACAGGTAAATAATAAATGGAGGAGAGAAAAAATAGAACTTTCTTTTGCAGGTCCTCTTCCTCTTTCTGGAAAAAGGCATCAATCTGACCAGTAGTTTCATCCTGAAAAATACAAGGAAACAAAGAGAAGGTGATTATTCTGTAATATCATCCCAATGGTGTCCTGTGTTTCCCAACATACATTCAAAATGTAGCATTAAATATTAGGAGAAGGGGGAAAGTGAAGAACTGAAATGGGATATCAAATTAACAGAAAATATGAAAGAACATGAAGACTATTATGTGAAGAGTGGAACACTTTTATTTTCCTGTGGAATCATAAATTTATTAGACTCAATGCCACAAAATAAACTAACAGGAAAAATTCATGCAGAAATCACATCAAATTGACCAAATCTATTCCAGAAATGAGTTGGAGGCAAACTCTTAGAAACAGAATTCCTAATACTCTGACTGGCGCCACCTGGTAGACTGTCTCATTCTACCATACATGGGAGAGGGGCGCAGCCCCGACCAGCTGTGTTCAGGGATTCTCAAACAATGATCATCCAACTAACTATGAGAGCAGTGGTATATAGTGTGAATCACTCCATCAGCCAAGCTTACACAAATGCTGAGTCTAAGCATCATGCACTTTAAACTATGCAATCAGTAAGAGTTGCATTCAACCTAGTAGTGAAAAACAAAACGAGGCAAACAGGTCTTTCCATTTCCATATACAGAAATTAATTTGGGGCAATCAGCTTACTGCCTGAGCTGTAAAAGAAAAGCAAGGTCTTATCCTGGAATGAGATAACATCTTGTAATAAGAATTTTCACTCCCCTTTTGGGACTTTCCAAGAACCCAAGGTTATAGTTCAGGTGAGGTAATGGACATGTCCCCAAACTGTTTCAGAAGTCTTAGCTTTACCATTTTCTGTTGTCTGAGTTGTCACAATCTTGCCACCATCTATTCTATTCTCTCTCTCTCTCTCTTTCTCTCCCCCTCTCTCTCCTTGAATTCTGCTTTTTTTTTTTCCTGTTAAAAATTGTGCCAGTGTGAAACGTGTAGTGCCTGATTAAGGCTTGAACACATTACCTACACAGGCTTGGCTGCTTGAGAACATGAAGGCATGAGAAGGCCCTGAGAACAATGAAGATCATCCCTGGGGGGGGGGGGGAAGCACTGCAGTATTGAGGTGGTTGTCTAGGGCTTTTGCTTTCCCATGGCCAGTAATAGTACTAGTTGGCAAGGTAGAACTATACAAAATGACCTGATTGGCTCAAATAGAACTGGGTTTCCTAATATTTTTCCAATGAGGAGACACATTTATGACTAAGAATACAGGGAATTTGCTAGGCTTCTCAAAAGGGAGGTATTTGGGAAAGTGATTGTTTTCATCCTCAAGGATGCAGCACTAGTTGTCAAATAGTTTCCAACATATTTGTTCAGTTTTGCAAGGTCTTGTATTGTTACCAGTGAAAAGGAAGAGTTTGGCAATATGGGAATTCTGCATCCAAGATGGTTTGAAGCATGGCAAAAGAGCAGAAGTTTATTTGTAAGCTGTAGGTTCAGGAAGGAATATTGGAAACAATATTGGAAGACATACACTTCATAGAAAATGTATATTATGAAGAAGTTATGCATGGATATTAGAAAGTTTTGCATTAAAGTGAACTTACTTTTTAATTCTTTTTTTTCACAAGGTTTCTGAATTCACCATACATACAACAGCCTATGGGAGAAAGCCAGGAGCTGGGTCAGGAAATATTTTTCATCTGGAGTGAACCACATTGTGTACTTTGAGACTAATCAGGTCGAAAGAGGTGATTGTGTTTAGTCCCAAATAACTTGGTGAATTCCAGCACCTGCAAAAGTAGTGAATTTTCCTCAGTATTTTCTAAAGCTGCTGCTTGGCACAGTTATCCTGTGGAGCAAAGAGGGGGGAAAACCCCTCAGAAAACAAAAAACAAAACAAAACAAAACTCTTTTCTTTGTATTATTTTTGCTTTCCCACATAGAATCAACTTGTGGATTGCATAAACCACAGGATGCAATTCTACTATTTCATCCAAAAACTTTCCCATCTGACCAAAAACAATTGCAAATATGCTAAACCTGCTTTAATGAAAAGTCATTCTTTACATAGCTTACATTGACATAAGATGACAAGCCACTCAGCAGATAAAGGGTTCTTTGTCTGAATTAAACAATAAGCCAACTCTTCCACAGAAAACGCCATTCTATTCAGAACTGAATGCATTTTCAACTAAAGCTGTATTCAGGATCAGTCCCAAAGGAGGCCCATCTGCTAGGAAGGCCAAAAGCCCATTGTGCGGCCTGTGGTCCAGTCTGTGATGGAAATGGTCATTCTCAAACTGCTGGTAATTTACAAGTGCATACTCAGAATTATGTTAACCTCTATTGACTGACTTTTGTTAACTGTGCTATTAAGAATCCAATTTCCCCTGGCCTTCTTTCAGATGTACTCTGAAAGGTACATTATGGTGCATTATGGTAGTCAGTGGTCACAGGCTGGAAGTTGGTGCTTTATCAACACAAATAAAATTAGCATTTGTCCTTAGTTTTAACATGGTATTATGGGATTATGAGAGCACTGAAGGAATATGGGACTACTTGTATGATGACTTGAGTGGTGTCAAACGAGGTGCATGTTAAATGCTGATGGTACAATATGTGCAAATGCAATATGTGCAAATCTGGCTGTGCAGCTTCTGTTTAGAAGTTAAAATTTATAGAGGTCAAAACTTGAGTGTCAAGTTAAAATGAAATGATGAATTGGATCAATTACAACAAGGTAGACATGCAAGTCATGCTAATGCTTTGTAAATATAGATCTTTTAATTATGATTACTAACACATTCATTCTGTTTTAAATAACCTCAAGATTGTTTATGGGTGTATTACTGAAAATATTTCTAGGAGACTTTTATCTCTCATTTACTTTGCCTAGACTTATTTTGTCAATGATTATAGCAATGAGATGAAAAAGTGCCTCCTAATATTGTTCAATAGGTTCACTTCAGTAAATAAACTTAGGAGTTTGTTAAAAACCCTTTTAATATAGATTGAGGGCAGTGTATGTCTCACCATACTAATCCTCTACCCTGAATCACCAGCATCTCATGTGAGAGGTAATTCATGTCTGGGCTATTCCACTTCTAATTCAGCCAGCTGGGAAGGCACAGGAGCATGTCCCAAGTCCTTAGAACCCTGTCCCAACGTGGGAGACATAAAGAGGCTCCTGGCTCCCATCTTTGGACCATCCCAGCTCTATCTTTCTTTTTCTTTGTGAATCTGCCTTTTAAAATAAAACTAAGTAAATCTTAACAGCAACAAGCAACCTCTTTTCAGTGTGGATCTATATGAACCAAAAGAGTTTATGCTAACCAATTTTTTGTGAATTCAAATTTTCTACCCTTGAATTCACCTGAAGTCAGATATGCTAATAAGATTCATCCACGAATCACTATGAGAACACTTATTTGGATTTTCTCTCTGTGTTTTCATAACAAAATTAGAAAGCATTGATTCTACCATTGGACAAACCCTCAAGTGTTTCTCTTCCATAGGGGCAATTACAGTTTATGTTAAAATTTTCTGATAGAGCCTCTTTTGCAAGTTTTCAACATTTTGTTTTTTTGGTTTTTTTTTTAATTGTTATTAACATTGCATTATGTGATACAGTTTTATAGGCACTGGGATTCCCCACAACCCTCCCGCCAGAGTGGATTCCTTCACCTTGCTGCATAACCACAGTTCAAGTTCAGTTGAGATTACTTCATTGCAAGCATATACCTAGCATAAAGTCCAGCATCTTATTGTCCAGATAAGTTCAGTGGCTTCTTGGGGAGACCTTCTCTGGTCTGAAGGTAGAGCTAACAGAGTAAAGTTCTGGTCAGTTAAAAGCCCCAACAAAACATCAGCATCAATATACAATATTATGGAATTAATTGACATAGTATTGAGTAAACAATATGTTAAACATAATACAAGTTCAATTCTTCAGAACCTCTGGGTTGAGACAGTATCAATGACAGGTTCAAAAAGTAACAAGCAACCAAACAAAAATTACAGGTTAAATCAAGGCAAACATGTGGTATCTAACCTTTTAGGATTCGCTCATTTCCCTTAGCATTATAGTTTCCAGTTGGGCCCATTTAGCCACAAAGAACTGCATTTTGTTTTAATAGCTGAGTAGTATTCCATGGAGTAGATGAACCAAAGCTTTCTTATCCAATCTTCTGCTGATGGGCATTTCGGTTGCTTCCATGTTTTTGCAATTACTGATTGTGCTGCTATGAACATAGGGGTGCATGTTGGTTTGTCGTGAAACAGGTGTTTTGCATATATTCCTAGGAGTGCTATTGCTGGTTCATATGGTATGCAGATTTTGAGTTGTTTGAGTGTTCTCCAGACTGATTTCCATAAAGGCTGTACCAACCTGCAGCTCCACCAGCAGTGGAGTAGGGTTCCCTTTTCCCCGCATCCTCACCAACAAGTGTCGTTGGTGTTCTTTTTTATGTGGGCCAGTCTTACTGGTGTTCAGTGGTACTTCATCAATGTCTTAATTTGGATTTCCCTTATTGCCAGGGAACTGGAGCATTTTTTCATATGTTTGTTTGCCATTTGGGCTTGTTCCTTTGTGAAATGTTTGCCCATTTCCCGTGCCCATTTCTTGAGTGGCTTGTTTGTTTTGGTTTTTTGGTTGTTTTGGAGTTCTTTGTATATCCTGGAGATTAGCCCACTATCTCCTACATAGAGAGCGAAGATATTCTCCCATTCTGTGGGTTGCATTTTACTTTGCTGATTGTTTCCCTTGCTGTACAGAAGCTTCTTAGTTTGATGAGGTCCCATTTGTTTATTCTGTTCTTAACTGCTATTGCTTTTGGCGTCCTTCTTAGAAAGTCAGGACCTATTCCTAGGTCTTGCAGGGTATTTTCAACATTTTCTTGCAGGAGTTTGAAGGTTTCTGGATGTAGGTTTAGGTCTTTTATCCATGTAGATTGGATCTTAGCATATGGTGACAGATGTGGGTCTATCTTTTTGTGTCTGCAGGCTATGAGCCAGTTGTCCCAACAACATTCACTGAAGAGGCCTTCCCATTTGCTTGGACTGTCGTTGGTCTTTTTGTCAAAGATTAATTGGCTGTATCTGTGTGGGTTCCCTTTTGGTGCTTCTATTCTATTCCATTGATCTTCCTCTCTGTCTTTGTGCAACGTTTTGTTTTTTCTTAGGTGATAGAAATAATTTGAAAGAAAATGAGGATCCTGGAAAGGGCATTAACTTAAAAATGGAAAATACAACTTTTGGGTTGATTTTTAACTCTGAACCCTATGTCATTTCTACAAAGCATCAAGTCCCAGGGATTCTAACTGAATTTAGGGAGGTAGTGGCAATAATGTTATTCCCATGAGAAAATATTTTGTGAGCCTGGTATGATAACCTAATGGCTAAATCCTTGCCTTTCATCATCTGCCAGGATCCCACATGGGTGCTGGTTCATATCCTGGCTGCTCTATTTCCCATTCAATTCCCTACTTGTGGCCTGGGAAAGCAATAGAGGATGTTCCAAAACCTTGGGACCCTGCACCTGTGTGGGAGAACTGAAAGAAGCTCTCAGCTCTTGGCTTCTGATCAGCTTACCTCTGGCTATTATCACCACTTGGGGAGTGAACCAGTAGATGGAAGATCTGTGTCTCTGTATCTCCTTCCTTCTGTATATCTGCCATTCAAATTAAATTAAAAAAATTATTTTCTATCCTCTAAATGAAAATTCAAATGTATATTGATCAATTAGTATTTGTAACCCTGGAAAAGGTTGGGCAAATAAACCTGATGGAATCTTTGGTTATGTAGATATGGAATCTGATCTGTCATGGAGTCCAATCTTTGGAAATTGGCTGTGTGTTGTGGTATTCCAGTTAGCTTGGCCTTCTCCAAGAAAACTTGTTCATCAAGTCCTAACCAATCAAGGAGGAATCAAGAAACCTCTGAAATAGGCCCGGCAGTGTGACCTAGTGGCTAAAATCCTCACCTTAAATGCGCCGGGATCCCAAATGGGTGCTGGTTCTAATCCTGGCAGCTCCACTTCCCATCCAGCTCCCTGCTTGTGGCCTGGGAAAGCAGTTGAGAACGGCCCAAAGCTTTGGGACCCTGCACTGTGTGGGATACCAGGAAGAAGTTCCTGGATCCTGTCTCCGGATTGGAAAGCATTGGCTGTTGCGCTCACTTGGGGAGTGAATCATCGGACGGAAGATCTTCCTCTCTGTCTCTCCTCCTCTCTGCATATCTGACTTTCCAATAAATAAATAAATCTTAAAAAAAAAGAAACCTCTGAAATGAAAAAAACACTATTTATAATTCTGATCATTGCACAGATAGTATATTTTTCCTAGTTTTGGTATTAGGCTAGGGAAATAATAGGCTAGGTTTTCATTTATTTTCTTCTAATCTCAATCTCTTCTTCTTTGCCTGTGTGTGATAATGGAGGTTGGAGCTACCTACCCTTGAATGACCTCTGCTGGCACCTGATATGACTTTATGAACCAGTTCTCATAATATCCCCTTTCTGAGTGCAGCTTTCTCTAGCATCTGGAGGGAACTTCTGTCTGCAGGTTCTTCAGCAAGGTCCCCAGTGAATGGAATCCTGATCTTAATTTGGTTCAATAAGCATATGTGATTGACTTTTGGGCTTTCTATTAACTCTAAGAGGTTGTAACAATCCCCTATGTCTGGTATTTACCTCTTTCTTATATTTGTGGTACTGATTTATTTGTTGTTATTTGAAAGGCATAATTGCAGAGAGAGAGGCAAAGCAAAAAAGCGATCAAGAGAAAAAGATCATCCATTTGCTGGTTCACTCTCCAAATGGTTGCAACTGATAGATTGGGCTAGTCCGAAGCCAGGGGATAGCATCTTCTTCCAGGTCTTCCAAGTCGGTGCAGGCACCCAAGGACTTTGGCCATTTTAACATAGCACATGTCTTATTAACATAAAGGTGAGATGGATTGTTGTTCTCCCTGGACCACAAGCATGGGACTACATCGAAAGTGGAACAGCCAAGATGTGAATCAGAGTCCTTATGGGAAACTGGCACCACAGGCTAGGCTTGGCAAACTTTTCTTTGGCCTAGCCAACCCCTTTTGCAGATCTTTAACTCCTTCTAATTATCCTTTATTTCTCTGGTTTCCTGTCCATATTTTTATATTAATTTTTTCCTGTCCAAAATGCTATGTGATTGTTATTTCTTGTTTAGACTTAGTAGGAGGTTATTAAGACCTCCTTGTTTTCCTTATCTGTTTTTCTAACCATTACTGAACATCAGCATACTTCTTGAAATCTTATGATGACAATGAAGCATGAACAAAAATTTCATCAAATTTTAGCTTTTTATTTCCTTACTGATAATTATTGAAACACTAGAGAGTTAATTTGGGTACCCTTTTAGAAAGATCATCCAAAGCTTAAAACTTAAGGTTATTATTCTGCAGAAGTTTTATGTTTGCCATCTAGAGCCTCTTAGAATGTGGTTAAGATGATTAAATAAATGAATCTCTTTTCCTTTTATGGTGTGCAGTTTACCTGTGATCATGAAACGCCATTAAAAATCAGAAAAAAATATTAATTTAAAAAATCTGTGTTGTTTTATGTAAGCCCCTAAATATGTTATTTAGTAAATAAAATTAGCCATAAAATGCATCATGTTATTTTTTCATTCTGCATTTCTAGAGAAAACCAATCTATGTTTGGTCTATACTTTTAACATAATAATTTTAGTTTATTAGTGTGTAGCCCTACAATATTACAGTTAGATTTAATCACTTCTAGATTTGCTGTTTAATTCATTTTTGGTGCTTATTGGGGTGTTTACTTTTTACTCAAGATAATTTCTTCCACCTTGTAATACTTTAATTTGCCTGTTTTTGAAACACAAATAATAATGATGAATCAAAAGCATATTGTGATCTTGTGAAAAATATTGGTGAATGAGTATAGGAGTGAAAAATCTTCAAATGACAAAGGAAAGAGGCAAATTTGGGTCTAGCTTAAATGTTATAATAGCAACAAAGAGTCTGTTGGCATTATTTCCAAAGACTGTGTTAACATAGCATACTTTTTTTTTAAAGATTTTTATTTTTATTATTTTTTTATTGGAAAAGTGGATATACAGAGAGGAGAGACATAGAGGAAGATCTTCCGTCTGATGATTCACTACCCAAGTGAGCGCAACGGCCAATGCTATGCCGGTCGGGGTGCAGGGTCCCAAAGCTTTGGGCTGTCCTCGACTGCTTTCCCCGGCCACAGGCAGGGAGCTGGAAGGGAAGCGGGGCTGCTGGGAGACAGAACCGGCGCCCATATGGGATCCCGGGCGTGCAAGGCGAGGACCTTAACCACTTGCGCCACCGCACCGGGCCCAACATAGCATACTTTTTATTAATGTAAAGGTGAGATGGATTAATGTGAATTTCTCCACAATTGTGAGTGGAGAAAATGTCAGGCTGCTAATCAGTAAAAGACATTGAGAAGGGCCTAGAGCAATAGTTTAGGGGCTAAATCTTCATTTTGCATGTGCCAGGACCCCATGCGGGCACTCATTTATGTCCTGGCTGCTCCACTTCCCATGCAGCTCCCTGCTTGTGGTGGAGAATGGCCCAAAGCCTTGGGACCCTGAGTCTAGGTGGGAGATCCAGAACAAACTCCTGTCCCCTGATCTGAGAGGGAGATCTGGAAAATCCTGGCTTCAGATTGGCTTAGCTCATTGCGGCCACTTACGGAGTGAACCAGTAGATGGAAGATTTTTCTCTGTCTCCTTCTCTGTGTATCTCCCTTTCCAGGAAAAAATAAATCTTTAAAAAATCTTTAAAGAGAGAGAGAGAGGGAGGGAGAGAGAGAATTAGAGTTATATCTAGTTAGCTACATCTTTGTGACATAGCTGAATGTATAAAAATGATTGTATCTGCTTTTTCCAATGGAGTTGCTTTGCTAACATCCCATGGAATCATTTAATCCAAGCCATTGATTTCCAGAAGCTGACTAGTAAGATTATTATTAATTTGTTGGTGAAAGTCTTGAGTTAATGGAAGTCACATTTACGTGACAGTTGTGGCTATTGTAGTTGAACAATATTGCCTGATGAAGATGGTATGCAGAGCAGAATATTGTTAGAAGTGAATGCTTTAATTAGGATCCCTTCCTTAATCTATTTTCTAGATTTTCCTCACTTGTTTTAACCTCTATTATGCTTTCCATTACTGTTGTGTACATCATTTTAGAAGCAACACTATATTTAATTCAGTGTAACCTAGCTTGTTACTCCCACTATGCCATGAAAATTTCTGTGAATAAAATCTCCTTTGAGGTTAATGATGTCAGTTTAAAGAAATGTTTTGTTTTTACCTCAATTATGCTTTTTCTCTCAAAGAAGTTACCAGTTACATCGATTATTTTTCCTTCTATGTTACTTACATTTTATCACTGGATTTCAGAAATTGTACTGGCCAATACCTAGAAGATTTTGTTCACATTTATTCACTTTGGGTTTAGGATGTGTATATTTCACTATTTAAAAATAAAAATTGGGTAATATGTTGCCTTTTTTAAAAAGTATTTTTCTGCTTCGTTTTCTTCCTCATAACATTGAGAGCATCAATTATTTGTAATTCATATTTTTGATTTTATAACATAAAATTCCAGCTTCTCTTCACTTAAAAATTTGTTTTGCTTATTTTTGAGGACAAATGTCAATTGATACATCTTTTTTATTATTATCAATTTGCTATTGCCAATCTGTTCTGTGTTGCCACAGCAGAATACCTGAGATTGGATAATTTATGAAGAACAGAGATTTTTTCATGCAATTGTGGAGTATGGGAAATCCAATACAAGGGACCTGCATCTCACAAGGACCTTTGTGCTTGTCCATTGCATAGTAGAAAGTGAAAGGGTAAGAAAACACATTCACAGAAGAATAGGAAATCAGACTCACAGCTTCAAACACTTTTGCAACTAGCATTTATCCATTCATGACCTAAAACAAAACTTCTCAAACATCTTCTTAACACTAGTTGGGGGTGAAGTTTCCAACATAAACTTTTTATGGAATGTGTTCAAATCATAGCAGTTGACAGATTTTTTAAAAAAAAATTATTTATGATTTTGTATTTCTTAACTCAATTTTCTCTTTGGCTATTTCTCATTCTTTCTAGTTCTTTGAAGTGATTGCCTACCTTTTACATGCTGAAGAGTGTTTCCCTTTGCCTCACTGGGTATCACTGTAATGGCCTCATGTTAGGGTTCACACAATTTGTTCTTTTCCTTAGGAAGTACTTCTGATGCCCAAATCAACATGGTTAGGTTCCCCTTCTTTCTCTAAGAGTTCAAGATATACCTCTTTTTATTATTCCTTATTTTAAATATAAATGATCTGCTTATGTCCTGTGTTCAGGATTATATACTTTCAAGATTAAAAAATAGCTCTCCTAAAGATTTATTTGGAAAGGCAGATTTACAGAGAGAGGGAGAAAGAGAAAGATCATCTGTCTGCTGGTTCACTCCCCAAGCAACTGTAATGGCTGGAGCTGAGCTGATTCAAAGCCAGGAGCCAGGAGCCAGAGATTTCTTCTGAGTCACCCATGCAAGTGCAGGATTCAAGACATTGAGCTAGTTTCTACTGCTTTCCCAGGCCACAAGTAGGGAACTGAATGGGATGTGGAGCAGTCAGGACACGAACTGGTGTCCATATGGAATTGTGGCATTTCAAGGTGAGGATTTAGTCATTGAACCATTGTGCCGGGTCCAATAATCAGTGTCTTTATTTTAGGTTCCTTTCTATGCCTACCACTGTAATTATAGTATAAAAAAGAATAAATTTAATGTTTATTTAGGGTTCAAAAATACATTTGTTTTTGTACTATAACTTACTAAAAGAAGCAAGACCTAGTTCTTGACTATCAATTCTATAGGCCAGAAAAAAATTTTGCTTAATAGAGCTAAAGTGGATGAAGTTTAGGCAAGTAATTTATACTGTCTAAAATCAAATGAAATTAATGCATAAAAGTGTTATTGATTAAATAACTGGTAAATGTTCCTTTCTTTGTAAAGATTAATACAGACCCATTCTCAGAGCATAAGTTCTTGTGCTGTACATTCTGGAAAATAAATTTTGAAAATTAAATACTGTTTGGTTCAATGAAATCAATGTGGATCTGCTAAACAATAACTTCTATAAGTTCTAGATAAATGCAGTTGTCTACATTTACAATCCACTTACATTTTCCTTACTAAAATCCTTGGGTGCCATCTTTTTCAGATACATTAATTCTTTCCTGGTATATTTTATAGATTTGAGAAAGGTCATTGTATTTTTAGTGTATTTCCATGTTTATGTACCACTTATTTATTTATTTATTTATTTACAAGTCAGAGTTGCATAGACAGAGACAGGAAGACAGAATTGGTTATCTGCCGTCACTACCCAAAATGGCAGGACTGGCTTTACTTGGGCTGATCCTGTGTGTGCACACATGCCTAAGGAATTTGGCTGCATGTCATTGCTTTCCCAAGATTAACAGGGATCTGAGTTGGAAGTGGAGCAGCTGGGACTTCAATAGGTGCCCACCTGCTGTGATGCCAGTGCTGTGGGTGGTGGCTTTTACCTGCTATGCAACAGTGCCAGTCTCATTCTAATCATTTTTCCAGCTATATAGGGTTCCTTTTCTTAGACTTATTTCAAGACACTTAATTTCCTGAATATTTATGTTTGATTGACTTAACTAGTTTAACTCTCATTACTTCATAATTTTCGGTATAATGCAATTTACTTCATAGATAGCTATACATAGAATCTTACCTAAATCATAAACAGCATAAAGGTATCATCTATACATCTCTCAATTCATTCACCCATTTACCCACACGCATGTTCGAAACTTCATTTAGCAAGATGCACTCAACATTGTAAGCAAAGGGAAAATTGTAGTCTCTCCTGTCAGAGAAGTACATTGCTAAACAAATAGTAAGAAAGAAAAGTGGCCAATGTTACAAGGAAAAAGAATGTTGAGGGATTTTAGAAACATGCTGGACAAACCATCTAAACTGAAATGAGGAAGGTATTTCTGCAAGTGCTGTGGTAAGTTTCAAACTAGAGAAATAAGCTGAAGTAGGGATTAAATGAGTAGCAGGCACATTTTAGGAACTAGAAGGCCTGTGGGTTCAATCAGAACACAAGAAAAAAAAAGTGTTGAGGAACAAAATTAGAGACGATAGCAAATAGAAAAGAGAAAGAATCCTATGGAATTTTTTAAAAACGAATTTCTCACTTTGAGTTTGAATAATACTTATCAATTTTAATGCAGTTGATTAAAACAGAAATCAAAAGATGTAACCCAACGATTCAAATAACATCAGCTGATACTAAAAAAATGAAGTTTCATGTAAAATGTAGAAATTCTCACATGATGCTGAAAGGAATCAAATGAATTTCAAGTTTGTATCCGTGAATTTAATTAAGGTATCAAATTTATCATTTCAAGTTGCATTATTTCTTTCAAAGTTGTATATATGAATATTTACACATCTAATGAATTCTCTGTATATTTATTTATTTTGGGGCATTGTTCTATTCCACTAATGATAATTCTACATCTATATTTATACATCCTACATATATTTTGGGCCAAACGTGGCCAAAGTTAGGAGTCAGGAACTCAAAATGGGTGTCTTATCTGGGTTGCAGTATGCAAGTATTTGTGCCATCCTCCGATGCTGCCTCGTAGCCTGCACACAAGCAGGAAGTTGGAACTGAGTGTGGAGCCAGGACTCAAAGCAGCTCTCTGACATAGGATTGGTCATTCCATCGTTAAGCCAAATGCGCATTACCCTCTTATGATTTTGAGTTTGGAAATCATTGATAAAAAATTAGTGGAAGATCTAAGTAGTTAACATTTTTCATTTGTGTAAGTCTTAAAACCTGAATTTAACCAATGAAGTAAGTAAATAATGCTTTGAACAAAATGTTATATTCACTGTAACAACAGAGTGAGTTTTGTTTTTTGAATTTAAAAATCCATTTACTTTTAGTCACTCAGAGGTGGTTCATAATATAGATGTGTATATCTTTTTTCCAGCAGAGGTAATTCTTTGTAGTCATTCAGCATGTGACTTGGAAACCCCTGAATTTTAAGCTTAGTTTCAACACTTCTAGGCTTGTGATTTTTTCTACTTTACATAAATGATCTGATTCCTGTTCTTCCTATATGAAAATAAGGCTAATGAGAAGATAATTTACCTCCTAATTTTTTAGAGGATTATAACGAATAATGTCTGTTACATACTTAGAAATGTGCAATTAGGACACCAAGCTGTCATCACCATTAACAACATTTTTTTTTAAGTGGTTAGAATTTCTTTGGTATGGTACCTTGGAATATTTTTTGCTGCCTTTTCACTTTCCAGGATGAGAAAGTGATATATACTTACTAGATTGCTGTGAAAATGAACCTATCATTTGTACCACTGAGTATAACAGGAAGTGACAGTGTGATAAAATGGCTAGTCAATCCACATCTTCCTGCACTTATAAATCTGCATGGATTTTTCTTAAAAAAATTATTTATTTGAAAAGCAGAGCAATGTAAGAGAGACAGAAGAAAGGATCTTTCAGTCATTGGTTTATTCCTTGCTTGGCAGTGATGGTTGGGACTGAGTCAGGTTGATGCTGGGAACCAGCAACTTCATCTGGATGTACCATCTAGGAAGCAGGGACCTAAGTACTTGGACATCTTATGCTGCCTTTCTAGATGCAAGAGCAGGGAAGGGGAGTGGACCCAAAGAGCCAGCACCAGAATCTGAGCTGTAATAAGGTATGTTTGTGCAACGGTGCCAACCCTGTCTGCAAGCAGTCTTACATGTGTATTTGCTGCAGCCCACTTGGAAATTTCATTAGAAAATCACAATCATTGAGATGAGTGCTTGTCTCCAAGCTATTACTAAGCTAAGATTTTTAAAGATTTATTTTACTTTTGCTGGAAAGTCAGAGATAGAGGAAGGGAGACAGAGAGGAAGATCTTCACCCATTGATTCACTCCCCAGTGGTAGCCACAACAGTGGGAGTAGCATCTATCCAGAGCCAGGAGCCTGGAGCCTCTTCCATATCTCCCACACGGGTGCCGGGTTCCAAAGCTTTGGGCCGTCCTCGACTGCTTTCCCAGGCCACAAGCAGGGAGCTGGATGGGAAGCAGGGCTGTCAGGATTAGAACTTGTACAACATATGTGATCCCGGCGTGTGTGAGGTGAGGATTTTGGTTGCTAGGCTAATGCACTGGGTCCTTACTAAGCTAATTTTAAGAAAACATTTATTTCTCCTTCTAGGATATCTCTGATATTTATCCCAATATTATTTAATCTATAGAAAATATTGTGAAATCTTATATACACTTTATTGTGCCTTGAACCACTAAAGAGTAGATTCTCGGCATGGGTCAAGAGAAATGCGGGATCCTTAATTGACTCTAGTAATACCATATTATTCTGTGCCTAAAGGAACCAGATTTCATGTTTTGTGGGCAATTTGTAATTGAAATAAGATGCAACTGATAAAGCAGTGAGATATCAGAAGGCTCCAGAAATTCCCTGTCTCGGAACAGCTCCACATTATACCTGGAAACAGATCATTTTGAGTGAATAAGAAGAAAACGGAAAGCTGCAGACATTCTTGAGCACAGCATGTTAATTAGAACATCAGTCCTTTGTCTTTGAAATTATTCTGGTAGGCTTCATCCCATTAACTGTTCCTGTTCCAATGTCACCAGCCCAAAATAGTCTCTTGGATAAATTAACAAATAGCAATAGAGATTACTTAGTTGAATAGCAATACTGATTACTTAGTTGAAAGGAATGTCTACCATCTGGGTCTCTTATTAAGATGGGGCAGTTGAGCAGTGGAGAAAGGTAGGTGAGATGAATGTTTTAGTTTTTTTTCTTTTTTTTTTCCCCCAATATCCACAGGGGAGGGAGATAACAGGGGACCACTGTGCAGTGTCAAACTACATTAGCCTGGGGAAGGAGTTGGCCTTTTGATGTCACCTTAGACATCTCACTGTAGCATGTTAGTTGAATGGTCTTGATAGTACTGAAACGTTGTCAGCTTCATTGCACCAGAGTTCAGAAAATCTGTTTCTGGGTAAAGTGCAGTAACCTAGTGACTAAAGTCCTTGCCTTGAACTTACAGGGATCCCATATGGACTCTGGTTCTTCCATCTGATAATTTACTCCCCAAGTGGCTACTACAACAGCTGGAGATGAGCCTATCTGAAGCCAGTAACCAGGATCTCTTCTGGGTCTTCCACATGGTTGAAAGGACTCAAGGCTTTGGGCCATTTTTGACTGTTTTCCCAGACCACAAGAAGGGAATGGATTGGAAGTAGAGCAGTTGGGAATAGAACTGGCAACCGTATGGGATCCTGGTGCTTGCAAGGTAAGGACTTTAGCCATAAGGTTTTCATGCCAGACCCTAGTCTGATTTTTCTTATTCACAAAATAAGGAAGAAAAGTTTTCTCCTTTTGTTTGGATATTTATTTATGTTTATTTGAAAGATAGATTTACAGAGAGAAGGAGGGGGAGAGAGAGAAATCATTCATCTGCTAGCTCACTACTCAAATGAGCACAATGACTGGTGTTGAGCTGATCTTTAAGTCAGGAGAGAGTAGCTTCTTCCAGTTCTCCCATGTGGGTACAAGGCCCTGAGGATGGAACCATCCTTTTATGCTTTTCCAGTACACAAGAAACAAGCTGAATCCAAAGTGAAGCAGCCAGGATTTAAACCATCACCCACATAGGGTGCTAGCACTGCAGGGCAGAAGATTAGCTTGTTGAGCCACCGTGCCAGCCCAATTTTCTCCTTTCTTAACATGAGTGCATATTTGTCTTGGGGAACAAAATGTTATCTTAGAAATTAATCCCATAGCATTCTCTGGCAGGCTTTTTGTTTCCATTGTGATGCTGGCATTGGATCTTGCCTGACTCAAGGTGGCATATTTGCCACAGATGCTCTTAATAGTATATGGTCTGTTGAATTATCTGCCCCAGGTAGTATGATTGAATTGACAACAGAAGCATTTCCTACTCTGATTTCAACCTTAAGCAGACAGTGATAACAGTATTATTTAGTGTGGAATATGATGGCATAAAAATGTCAGTACCACAGGCAACAGCTTAACTAAATGAGCCACAACACCATTCCCTGGCTCCATTTGTTTAGGAAGACACAAGCAGTCTGGAGCAGTGCTTGCAGACGGTTCTACATTTGATCTTAGCCTAAAGGCTGAGAAACAATCCCCCAGGCAGTTCTAACAGAAGCAGTTCAGGTACTGATCGACAAATTTGGAGTGTGGGCAGCAGGCTGGAGAACTTGTGAAGATTTTCAAAGCTAAATTTTCACTTAAAACAGTTTTAACAGACATGAAATTATGCATATTTCTAATAGATATGATGTATACATATATATGTATGTGTATACACACATAGTGTGTAACGCCCAAATCGTAAATAAATCTATTTCATAAAATATTTAACATTAATTTTCGGCAAAAAATTCAATTTTATTTTCTTTCTTTTTTATACAAACATACAGAGTATCCCAGGATTATCTATAGCTACCACACTGTACGGTGCCCAAATTCCTTGACTATATGTAGCTATGACAGTACTCATTCATCAATCTTTCCTTTTTCTTACAACTTCCCTCCCCAAGTTCTGAAAACCATCAATATACATTTAATTTTTATGAGATTACCTTAATTCTTACAGGCTCTGCATATACATATGAATGATACAGGTCTTTCTGTTTGGGGCTTATTGCACTTCACAGGATGACCTCCAAGTCCACATATCTGTGTCATTCATCATTCACGTTGAGTTCTCAATGCCAATGAGGCTGTGAAGAGTTGGGCATCCAAGGGCCTTAATGCCTGGTGCTTTCTTGCAAAGGTTGAGTCTGTGAGTAAGAATTCTCTCACGTGTTTAACTCTAGGTTTGTGTCTAAACCAGAGTCATTACAGTTACAAGAACTGACAGGGAGGAGGAATCTGTCAGCATTTTCGCTTGTCCGCTCAGCAAAATTGTCCCAACCTCATGTGCAAATAATTATAAATAAAACAGAAAGTGAGAAGCGCTGTTGGTTAATAATGAATGTCCTCTGGTTGTACACATCACAAAGCTTTCTCAACTTGGTGATGTTTACATTTCTTCAACCTCCACGCCCAGCTTTTCCCCAAGCTGCAAGTACCTCCCAAGAATGAAGATTTTCCCTCCCTGAGAGATTCCAAAGTGATGGAGAACAATGTAACCAAGAATGCATTTACTCATTGTTGATATTGTGGGTGTTGTTAACCTAGAGAAATAAGCAGCAAAAGCCACCTGTTTGCTTATTAATGGATGGGTTATGAGAATACTTGTTCTTCAGAGCTCCATTAGAGAAGGTAAGGTATGTAAAAAGAAGTCAAGAAATTTTATAAAAGCTTTCTATTTTTTTAATTGGAGAGGTAGACTTGCAAAGAAAGGAAAAAGAGAAAGAGATCTTTTCATCCTCTGGCTGTGTTCTCCCTCCTCCTCCACCCCCGGCAAACGACCACAATGTCCATAGCTGAAGCTAAATAATCCAGGAGCTTCTTCTAGGTCTCACATTGGTGCTTGGTCCCAAGTACTTGGGCCCTAGTCTTGTGCAATACCAAGCCACAAACAGGCAGCTGCATCAGAAGTGGAGCCTTAAGCACTCAAACTGGCACTCATATGGTTATTTGCCATCCACAATATTGAATCATTTTAAAACCTGATTTGCAAACATTTTTTTTTTCTGGAAAATTAGGAAAGGAATCTGAACTTAAAGCAAATGCGAGCGTTTAATAGGAAAGATATAATATGTTTAATGGTTTTAATATTTCTGTTAAAATATGGAACTTGAGATCTGGTAAATAAATAACAACCAACATTTTGCAAGTCTTGGTATAAAGAATATTTTGCAGTAGCTATTTTCTCTGGCTGTGTTACCTTTTTGAAAATTCCTAAAGCACAATAGTAACAAGATGTCCCACTCTGCAAGAAGTGTTGGCTCTTGTGTTGAGTAGTTAAACAACTGAATCTTTTCAAAAAGAATTTCCTGGTGTTGCAATCTCATAACGACTGAATTTGCTGAGTGATTTTTGTGTGTGTCTGTGTATTTTCATTATTGAATGGTGTTTGATCAGGGCTAACTATTTCTAAATGAATGTATTGTATGCACATAAAAATATACAAGGTACCTTTGATTAGCAGAACAAGGAAAGCTAAAAATCTGATTTATGGGAAAAACGTAGGGAATGTGTGATTGAGAGGAACAATGTTAACAGTATGAAATTGTGTAGTGTTCAGGTTGTGATAAGAACCGTTGTATGTATTTGAAGCTTATTTAATCCTTGTAATCATGCTATGGAGCAGACACTATTTTTATTCCCCTTATATAGATGGTAGAGAATGTACATAGTTTCCTCAAAGGTGCAGATCTTCTAAATGTAGGAACTATGACTCCAACTCTAGGCACCATAATATGGTGCCATTGCTGCTAATGGTTCTGCTAAATTGTCATTTGACCCAGCACTCTGCTTTGCTAGCTTAACATGATCAATGTCCTCAGGTTTTTATACTCGGTTTCAATGATCCGATAGTTGCCGTAGCTACTCCCATGAAGTTGTTAGCAGAATTAACTGAAATAATATATTTAAGATTCTTTAAAAGATAATGTGCTTCAAACGTTAGGTGATACTATTCCGTTGGTTGTGATGGTTAGTTACTCAGTGCAATGGTCCATTAAATAGTCAGCAATGAGTGTATTTGGTGTTACTAATAGACTGAGCCGTGGTAATAGGCTTCTTCCAGAGGTACTCACATTAATTCTTTCTCAGAATCCAAATGGAAGTCAAGACTCAGGCTGCCTCTGCATTCAGTTATTTAGAGCGGCATGTGTATATTTTGGGAAACAGGGAGGAACTGCTGTAATTGTTTGCACATGCAGACATTGTCTCAAATATGATTTTGCTATTTCAGAGGTTCCTTTGTCGTAACTATCAAAATGACACAAGCAGTACTTTTTTGTAATCTCCATATTTGACGCATGAAAGAAGACTTAATTCCTGTTTGAATAAACAACATAATAAGGTTATTGAGATTAGAGACCATTACTATATAAAATTATGTCTAAGTGGCAGATATAATTAACATTGGATTGTAATTACACTAATTACAAGTCACATTAAGACACTCCAGTAATGACAAAGTGAGAACCCTATAATTGAATGGAATAAGTAGGGAAACATGCTGCTCACACTAATTACCTAAATGAGCTAATATGTCTTCAGAGTGACAGTCATGCTCAATGTTATTACGCAGACAAGGCAGTTGAGTGAGGTATTAAATTTTTTTTGTTAATTTTCTTTCTTTATACTCTCTAGGATCTATTTCAAGTCATCAGCAGCTTCAGAACTTCCTTTTGGAGCCAGAAAAAAAAAATAAGAAAACCACAAATAGAGCTTCCTGTAAGGGAGAATGTACATTGTAGATGAATAAAAAAAGATAAAATTCCAATTTTGGTATATGTAAAACACCAGTTGGTTACATGGGTTGGCTATAGCTTTGTATTGGTCTGTTCTGGTCTGCTAGCTATCTAGTCTACTGAATTCAAGCAATCCCAGCTCACCGTGTAGTGGGCAGCCTTGGGAATCTTCAACTCAGTGTCTGAGGTTCCAAAGATAGCCTCCAGTAGCCTGGCTCCAGAAACACCCTAGAGACTGATAAATTCTGAATTATTCCAGACAATTAGTATGAGCATTGCAATGGGGCTCACACTTCATCCCAGGCTGTTAATTGTGACTATAAACTAATACCAAAATATGAATTCATGGCACTGTGAAAATTGTCTCTGTTTTATCATTTCTTTCCCCCTCGCATGTTATTTATTTATTTTTTTTGGTATGCCTTCAATTGTCAAGGGCACTTCTTGGTTAAAAGAAGAAAATAAAAACAAAACAAAACAACAACAACAACTGAAGACACCAGATTATAGATATTTAAAACCCTTTCTTCAAAAAGAAGGGTTTACTCTTCAAAAAAGGCTTATGGCAGAGAAATGGAAAGTGCAGAAAACAATCATCAAACTTAAACTGATAAATGACCCCAGCTAGCATAGCTCTTCTCCCTAGTGTTGGTGAAGAAATTGTGTCAGGCTCATTTTGTTAGCCAAGCTTGGGAATGATTTCTGTACTGTCCAGTTTTTCATGAACCTGAATGTAGTACCCTTTTTATATTTATCCAGAAACCAGTCCTATGGTTCAATGCAAAGCAGCAAACGAAATATGCATAATTTTTATTAAGTGGATGCTGTATTACTCCAAAGGTAAGCCTCTACTTTTGTTTACACTTGATGTAAATTCAGTATATATCTAAAATTTTACTGTTCTTATGATAGAATTCTTACAATCAATCACACTTTAGAGAAGAATAGACAATGTTGAATTTAAAGTTATACTTAATTAACTCTGGTGCTCACATTCATATAATCAAGCAATAAGAGTTCACATAAAACAATATTGATTGAAGCAAATAATATTGGAGGCCAGACTTCTGCTAATAGCCATGCAAATCAGAGGCAAATGGAGCTTGGCATGCTTAATAAGAGTGGAGTAACTTAGATTTTGTCTTCAGAATTATCCTGTTCTCACTGATGGTTTTTCAAGTGATTCATTTTCTTTGTTTTGATACAGTAGCCATGTTAATGATTACTTCAAATTTATTTATAGTCTTTGGGGCTTAAAATAGCTCAGAAACTTGTTTCATTTCATGTCATTGCCTTTCTGTGAATGTATTAGTCAAGTTGGCAGAGCAGTTAGGTACCCAGGACAAAGTTGTCAAATCCACTCTAGATTGTTTTAAATTGTGAGTTACACCACTCTTTTACAAAATGAAATAAATATTCTTAGCATTCTGTGTGTATGTGTGTGTGTGTGTGTGTGAGAGAGAGAGAGAGAGAGAGAGAGATTGTGTATGATTACTATTCAGATCTTTATACTATCAGACCCAGGCAGCTTTTGACCCTCTAGGGGTGTCAGACACTACACTAGAAAAATGTATAATGTTTCACAGTGATGCTTGTTTTCATTGAAAATGTTATTTATTTATTTTTATCTTATTTTAATGCGTTGTGTGATATAGTTCCATAGACTCTGGGATTTTCCTTCAACCCTCCCCAAGATCCCTTCCTCCACTGATTTCTCTATTTATCCAGGATTTACAAAGAGCTTCGGAAACTCACTGACAGCAAAATATACAACCCTTTGAAGAAATTGGCTAAGGAAACAGCAAATTTATTTTTAATGGTGTATTTGCTTATTAATTTTTTTAAAGATTTATTTATTTTTATTGGAAAGGCAGATATACAAAGAGGAGGAGAGACAGAGAGGAAGATCTTCCTTCCGATGGTTCACTCCCCAAGTGGCCACAATGGCTGGAGCTGAGCCAATCCGAAACCAGGAGCCCGGAGACACTTCTGGATCTCCCACACAAGTGCAGGGTCTCAAGGCTTTGGGCTGTCCTCGACTGCTTTCCCAGGCCACAGGCAGGGAGCTGGATGGGAAGCAGGGCTGCCGGGATTGTTGCCCATATGGGATCCCGATGCATACAAGGCAAGGACTTTAACTACTACGCTATTGCGCCGGGCCGCCCCAATGACTTTTAAATATTATTCTACACTAAAAGGAACCAAGTCTCTTTTGAAGAAATGGCTCACTCTAGAATTGAGATGAGAAACATAGATGTCTAGAAGAACCCTTAACAAAAAGATACATATATCTTTAAAATATATTTTTATATTTATATATAATTTATATATTTACATATAATATATAATATGCTATTCTAATTCACATATTTATATATTCTCACATATATCATATGTGTATATTCTCATATATATAACATATATATGCATATAACTATATTTAAATATATAGTTAGCAATATCTTCCGAAATGGTCTCAATCTTCTCTTCCTAAAATAATTTTAAGGAAGTGATAAAATAAATTGAATGCCTCTGTCCTTCTGTCTAATGGATTTTTAAATGAAAACTCTCAGGCAAATAATTGATATAGACATGACTATTGAGCTTTTTTGCTGCTCCTTCAGCATATTTGCAAGCAATGAACTTATAACCAAAGCTGCAAGAGCATCAGGGAGCTATGGATCTTATCTCCCGTTCCTTCTTCTCAAGCTCTTCTGTTGGCGTCACCAAATGCTAGAATTTTGTCTTGCTTACTTTTGTCTGGACCTCTTATGGCTTCAGCCCTGTGATTTTCTTCCAGTGCCACTTTTTTCACCTAAGAAAAGTTTTCTTTCTGATCTATGTTTAATTCAGGTTGGTAGGTAGGGCACTGCCATCTCTAGACAAATCTTTTCAAATAAACTTTTCTGACTACTATAAGGAATAAGATATTTTTGCACCCATGGCATACTTTAGAGTCAGATTTGGAGGTAGATTGGGCCAGGGTGTAACACCCACGGGTGCGAGCCATGGCTGGATCTGGGGCCTAGCCTGGTAGTTCCCAAGAGTCATCTTGACCAGGGCTGGGACCCTCCCAGTGAGTGTGAGTCAGGTCTAGGGGTGGGCTGAGTTGGACCATGGCACCTGCTGCTACACACGACAGCCAGGTCTAAGGAACAACATAGTAGAGATCAAGGGGTGCCCCAACTGGGCTATTGTACCAAACAATGCACATGAGAGCCAGGGCTGGGGTGGGTTGATCACACCATTGCACACGCTGTCACTTTAGGGCACTGGGGTTGGGGTTTTACCTTATAGGAGTCCAGAGGCCCTGATGCTGACACACCTGCAGAAATAGTGATCCTCTGGACCATGCTTCAGTACCCACCAAGGAGTGCAAAAACTGGAGCTAGGGCTGGTAGGCAGTGGCCCCCCCAAATCACATGAGTACCTTAGACTGACAAGGATCCCCAGTCTCAGGGAACATTTCTAGGGTGCATGGTCCAACCACCCCAGGCCACCCACTTAATTAATGCCAGAGAAAATATAAAGAACATACCCAGATGTACATGAAAGACAACAGGATCCTTTTATCCAATAGAAGATTGCAAGTACCATTTCAAAGGCTGGAGAGAAAAACAAGTGGCACAGTGCTTCAGATCAAGTTCTATTTAAAACACCTGGGCCTATGGACACTCTGAGGCAGACGTGGACAGCCAACAGGTCTTAGAACTTGTACCGAACCTCTCTGAGGACAGATGAAATCTGTCACTTCTTACACAGTGATACTCAGTACTCCCTGCAGTGGTATCCATAGATGATTCTCCACTAGCACTGTGAATGGTGCGGGTCCAGACTACTCTACCACTAATGTAGTCTGAGAACAAGGAGCCGCTTACCATCTTCCCCACGCCCTCTGCCAAGGATACACTGCTTCCATTGCCCTGCCCCTCCCAATGCTCTCCACCCCTGCCAGATGCCCACATGGTCCTGCAATGCCCATCTCCTCACCTCTGTATGTACATTAGACTATTAATGATTTCTTTACAAAAAAAATTAAATTAAAAGTGAAAAATAAGAAATTCTATAATAGCTGTCAAATAATACATAGTCAAATAAAGAAGGGAAGTTTCAAAAAAGTTAAATAATTTAGAAATGCATTATACATGAGGTTCCTGCATTGGTATCTGGCACATTTATGCACTCTTTGGGATTCCTTAGAGCAGATTCCTTTCAGCAATGCTTAGTGCTCTGTGTCTCTTGACTTTCCGTACTGTGCTTTCCCACTGTCCCTCAAACCCAGCGTTGCATGAGTTACGGCAGTTGTAGGCAAGTCAGTGCTCGCAGTTCCATTCAGTCATGCTTCTGGATGTTTAGTCACATCTTGGCACTGCTCAATGTTCCATCTGCTAAGTGTGACTTTAAATGGGCTTGCACCTGAGCGAGGTTAATATTCTACACTGAATTCCCTTGTAGTGCTCTAAACATAATTAAAAACAGAGTTTTGGAGTTAAAACCTCATCTTGATTCTAATTCAGGGTAACTTATTTAACTTTCCTAAGCACAATTGGAATAATACAAAGACAACATATAGACAAATAAAGATAATCATTCATTCATCAGAAGGTTGTTAAGAACTGATAGCAAGAGCTATTTATCATATGGTTCTGTGTAAGGACACTGTGCTAGGTGTTGGGATATAAAACATTTTATAATATTGGTTTATTTTATTTTGATAACTTAGAAATATACATATTTATGGGGCTTGAAGCGATGTCATGATTTACATATAGGATGTGGAATAATTAAATCTAAAAGTTAATATATCCTACATCCCCAATACATATTTTTGTATCTAAATGTTATTTTTACCTCTTTAAATTACATTGTGGAGTACATTGAAATCATTTTATAGATGAGTAAGTTAAGGCTCAGAGACTTTACTGTAGATCACCACAGTAAACAAGAGGCAAAGCTGGAAGACATTCTAGGGTTTGGCTTACTTTGGCTGTCTGACATATTTCATTGTACTTTGCTGAGCACCTCTGATTTGGGAGGTTTTCCTCCAAAGAAACAAAGAGGCACATTTCTCTGTGGCATTTCCTGTTTTCCTATTTAAAACATCTTTTTAGTGCTGAAGAGTTGCCAGGATCAAACGCATGATTTATGTATTGAACTGCTGCAAGCTGGAAAGAAAAATGCAGTTTAGCATTAAAAGAAAGAAAATCCAGTTAGTCCTTTAACTCATTCAGTACGGGTATACAGGCAGTTTGGGTGAGGTGGACAGGCAGATATGCCTAAGAAGGAACATTAAATAGACATGATGGGGTTGAGGGATGTGTCAGAGAGAGATGGCAAAGACTTAGAGATGCTACTTTGTATTAGGTTCTTTAGAGAAAAATGTGAAGATAAATGTAATTCTTTGATTCTGGGAAAAAGAACTCTTCCTATTTTGTGGGAAATTTTAGGATAGTATATTCTGACCTTCCTCTATACATTTGGTTCTTCAAATATTATTTAACATAACTTCTTGTTTTATGATTTGTCATGATAGGATATTGTAGATTTGTGATTGTTACATTTAAATTACTTATTTTATCATCTGTAGGCTCCTGAAATAGCATGATGACTGACACATAAGTGTCCAATAGTTTTCAATGAATATGACACATGTCTGAAGAGGATCCTTTCCCTACATGAGATTGAACTCAGACTCTGCCTTACATAAAACCACATATCCCTGTAGGCTTCACCAGGCAAGATAAGAAATGCATGTACTTTTATAATTACGCCCTCTGTATGCTTTTTATCATTGAAGGCATGCTATAAGTAAGGTATGCTGGCATTTGACCTACAAAAATGAGCAGGGAAAAAAGCAGATGAGGCATGGGTGAGGAAATGAGGACATGGGAGCTGATCTGGTGGCACAGGTGGCTAGAGATCCAGGATGTACTTCAAAGGTCATGGACAATTCAACAGATGTTTCATGTTTTCACCAAGTCAGATGTCATTAGTGTGGTACAATATAGGTTAGCGTGACTGTGTGATGCTCAAGGTCTGATAAGTGGCATTTTAATAGTGGTGGTTCAACCACTATTAACGCCAAGAGCTAAGATTCAGAGGGCTCCAGCATTCAGTGGAGGGGATTGGTAAGTACTGAACAACATTCCTCTCAACTGACAGCACCCATGGTTTGAATATCAGCCGCTACGCTTGACCCTGTGTCCTTTACATCATGTTACAGACTTTGTGTGACTCAGAAAATAGTCACAACAATCCGCTGAGTGATAAAGGGGTTACACAACCATATGCTGCATATGAGGCAAAGAACAGTTCTCTGTATTTTTATCTGTAATGATATATGCAAAGAAAAGGCAGATTGGGAAGAAATATACAAAAATGTTATTGCTGATTATCTCCAGGTGGTAAAAATTTCAGGTGATGCAGAGTTCCATCTTTATGTTTTCTAAGTCTTCTCTAGTTAAGATGAATTACTCACCAAAAAAGTAAATATTCAGCACACAGAAACATTTGTACACGCATGCACACATTTGTGCACACACACACAGAAATGAAGCAAAATGAATCAAAATAGATCATGCTGTTAATTTTAGCCATGTTTCTGTGTCTGATCCATTGAAGTGGGCTTTCTGGATCTCTCGGGACTGCAGACTGTGTGGTTTCTTGCAATATTCCTTTCTTTTCAGTTGTAGCAGATGTGACAGACCTGGGTTTCAAAAAGAGGAGTCCAACCGGGACAGTTGAGGCAGAGGTGCCCTTTGACCTATGCCACTTCAAGTGGCCGAGATCTTATAGTGGAAATTCTTAAACTACATGGCCCCATTTTAACCCCATAGCTACCATATGTATGTGAAAAAGATGTCTGATTAAAAACGTGGGAAGCTGTAAAGCTATTTAGTTGATTTATTTTTTAAAAATTGCATTGACTAAAACAGCATGCAGGATGAGACTTCACTTACAGTTGCCCATATAGCTGGAAAGGCAAAGAGAGAGTACCCTATATTTCCCATGTTAAATACTCTTGTGTACCTACAGTTTTTATCTTAGAAGAAAACTTAATTGCCATACTTTATCTCTCTTAGATAGTTTGCAACAAAAAGAAATAGGCATTTGAAAAGACAGATGAACTTTTTGCAATGTACACCTGGGTCAAAACATCACATGGCACTTCATCAATATTCAACTTTTAACCATTGATCAAAGTTTGTAAAACATTGTAAAGAAAATATAGAACTCCAACAGTTTGTTTCCTGGCTGATAACTATTAGCTTCTTTTACTTTGTGAATCCATGAAGTATTGATATTTAGAGCGAGACATGTGAAAGGCGTTCATGTGTGTGATGATGATACTGTCATCTCCTTCTGTGAATGGCATCATGGAGTTCAACAAGACCAAAACATTGTGAGAGCCAAAAGGGACTTTAGTAACTCCAGAAAACAGAGGCAACTGTGTAACTGAGCACAACATTTGGCCAGTTCTTTTAAGAACAAGTCTTCTGGAATCAATAGTGTTTGCTTCTGATTTTTGTACAATTCCTAATGTTGAAGGTTTGAATTAAAACTGTACCCAGTTATTTTATAGGAGATTTGGTGATAAATTCAAGGAGGAAAAAAAAGAAAAAACACACACACACACCAGTGGAGTTTTTTGTATCATTGCATTGAGATTAGTATTCAGTGCTCTTTCACTCAAAGGACGGACGTGTAAATGGTGTCTGTAACATAGAATATTTAATATTTTTACCCTTTGCAAATCAGTATAGCAAATTTAGGTTGGATGGAAAAAAATACCATCAACCCCTGATCAATTTCTAAAAAAATACCTCTGATAATTTCTAAAAGGTCAATTGAAATGGGCTGATTATAATGTGTGATTAAGTGGTGCTTAACCTATACTGTATTGCTCTTAAACATCTTTGTGTGGACTTGTTTTGGTGAAATTCACACTTAGAGTTCTGATTAGATTTTTCTTTTGTCTTAGGAGGACAGAAAGACGCAATCACTTTTTAAAATTCGAAATATGTATGCTTTTGTTTGTCTTTATTTGACACTGTTCCCGTGTGATATTTGAATGGAATGAACCTATCAATTTTTGCTTTCTGGTCTGCATAAGCTGTATGATAACTCAGAGTCTTGCTGTTTTAGTTCACTCTCAGACTATAATTCAAGGGGTGCATATATTTATCTTTTTCTGTATTTTAAAAAATCAAACATGTAAGGATGGAATCAGTTTTAATACTAAAAATCAATTCACTTCTCTGTTTTCTTTCAAGAAAAAAAAAGTCTCTTAGTAAATCAAAGAGCAGTTGCAAATTCCACAGTAAGCTGGTACAAAGAAAAATGTTTTGAAATGATAAAGTTCTCTTTATTTGAGTGAGAGAAAAGGGGATGAAGAAACATTACAAATCTTGCATATACTGATTCGCGGCCAGGAGCCTTGAACTCCAACCATTTTCCCTGTGTGTACTGTCACCTGCCACCCCCCACAGTGCACATTAATAGGAAGCTAGATCAGCAGAGGATCAGGGCTGGAGTTCAAGTTCTCTGCTGTACAATGCAGGCACACCACACATTGTCATAACTGCTTAGCCAAATAGCCATGAAAGACATATTTAAATATAAGAAATATTTTACTTCATGTTGCTTGAGTTTTCACATTTCAGTTCTTTTTAACTACATATTTTTTAAAAAAGTTTGTTATTCAAACTGCCCATTTCTTTTTATTTTCATTGCAATAACATATAAAAATGAATTATCTGCCTATAATGATACACATATACTTGCAGATTATTTTTCTTCAGTATTTTTTCACTTATTGTAAGATCTTCATTTTGCTTCTTTGTGGATAATAACTCTAAATTTAGCAATCTGATTAACATACAGGCACTCTGTAAAATTATGGTAAAGAATTTAAGCTATAGCTTATTAAGCTGAAATAATACTAGCAACTATTCTGCTTTACCATATGGTTGGAAGACGACAGCGCTTATACTTCAGGGAGCTAAATTAGTAAAACAAATTATTCTGCCACTAGACAAAAGTCTCTGTTAAAATCTGACCTTTCTTGAAAGAACTGGGAAAATATTCAGCATGAATTTGCACTCAACAATTCTAAGATTTATTTTGCTTGTGACATTCTGCTTCACTTGGTCCATTATGCTAGTCAGGTTGGCATCTGGTCTCTTTTAAGTCTGTCATCCTGGTTAGATAATCCTTGTGCAGTTTTCAGGCTATTTAAAATAAATGAATAGGTGAAGAATTTGCAATATTTGAGCTCATGAAAACGTCTGAGTTATTTTTATCCTACAATTTTAGAAGAATTCAACTGGAAAATACTGTATTAATGTAAAAAGGCACTCACGTTTTTCAAGATACTTAAGAGTAATTAAATGATTGCTTAGGTTAATGCTTGCCCCTGTAATAAATTGTATTTTCCCTTGGAAATCTGAAAGCACATGGAATTTCTACAGTCTCTACAAATGCAACCTCATTTGGATAGATACTTCAAATGTTTGCCAGAAAATAAACAGGAAGCAAGTCGGAAAGTAATTTGGAAAAGTCAGAAAGATACTCTCCTTCCAAGAATCTGACTCATTTACTGCCATTCTCTCTGCCCCTGTTTAATACACACATAGGATTTTGCTTGTAGAACCAGGTGACAACTGTCAATTAAATGGATTTTAGCACCTGCTGGACACCTCAAAGCAGAGCTATCCAGATCCTTGTCTTCCTCCTACCATGTGCCCCCATTTCTGTCAAGTGCAGAGCTGTGTGTATGGCAAGAGACTATTTGATCATTGAAGGGAGACAAAATGTTCTGCTTTTCAGCACATTTTAATCCACAGCTGGTGCACAGATTGGCAGAGAGTATATGTTAGTTTTAGCTGTGAATTTTTTCAACTTGAGATTGCCTATATATAGAACGCTGGAGTTTTAGGACTCCTGAAAGTAAATGTTTGAATGAGAAAAATATTGACTGGAGGAAAATAGTGTTTAATAGAGGTGTTGATTTTGACCAAGCTAAAATATGCTCTTGATGGGTGAACATTTGTAATAGGAGAGATAAAAATTGAGATATTACAGGGAAGGCATGTTTTTATATTACCATGAATTAAAAATAAACTATAGTGTTTAATTTGGTGTTTAGAGAATATTTGACTTTTTTGGAGAAAAACTGCTTATCTAGGTTTAATTTGGAAAATTAAGTGCTGCATTTTAAAGCACAGAAGCCAAACCGTAGCCTAAATCAGACTTCAAAAATTTATTTTCAAATTCACCAAAAATTCTAAAGTAACATGCTACTACTATTGACTCTTGGACTCCTCACAAAACAGGCTCCTCATCCGCAGAAGAGAAAGTAATGTTCATGTATGTGACCTGCTGCTAATTTTAGCTTTAACTCATTCCAGATATTTCCTGAGAGCCCAATAAATGCCAGTCAATGTGTTAAGCACTGCAGATACTTCAATAACTGATTTTTTATTGTTCTAGAAAGTTTGAATTGAGTAGGTGAAAATTTTACCCAGATTGCAATTCATACAAACTGATTTTCTAGCCATAATAATATTTGAGTAGCTTTAATTGTATGTTTACCCCAAACTCAGTAATTTAGAACATATAGAATATGCTTGGAATTCGCCCTCATTCAACAATGTATGTACCAAATATGGACTCAATATATTATAAGCTAATGGGCTTAAATGATTGTTTTTCTCTGAAACTGAATAAACCTGGTTCTATTTCAGTGTATACTAAGATAAATAACTTCAATAGGAGTTACGACCTCGGTGTAAGTGTAGAGAAATGAATTATGTTACGTGTTAGAGATCTTCCCTTTAACTTTAAATTAAAGATTAATATTATTTAGTTCATCTATATTTTATCATTAGGGCAATAATTAGAATATACTATAAATTAATCTGTAGTAAGAAAGGGGAAGTGAGAAATAAATACTAAGAACTTTTCCAGTGTCATTGTCTTAACTCAAGAATAGTTCAATTATGAATTTATTTTAAGAAAGTGATCCTAGACATAATCCTACATGAATGAATAGATTGGGAATATTTATTTGTAGCCATGAAAATGGATATGAAGCAGATACATACTGCAAAGTATTTTTTAAATAAATGATGATATAACACAGATTGACCATAAAGAAAAACTAAATGACAAAATATTTTCTCAACAGTGTATCTTGAGTATGCTTTTAGTAAAGTCCATTGATACAGCCTGTGTTATAATCCACAAGCTTCACAGAGCTAAATATGGGTCTCACTTTTAATGTATCTCTCACTTGACCCTTTGTACTAATCTGACACACAACTGATCATGGTTTCTTTTCAAATGCCTTGCTGGACTTGTGACTTCACACTTTCCTGCGCTATACATGTTGGAGTGGTATAGGGCTCTATTTTTCATCCTCCTCTCTAAGTAGTTGCATACATACAATGATGTTATATAGGAACTACAGAACAATGACTCACAAACAAGTATTTATAGAGTTGCTTAAGACTTCACATGTATATTCAACACCCTGCTTTTTAGCTCTACCTAAAAATCTAAAAGGAATCTCAAATATGATTTAATGATTTTTCTATCCCTCCAACTTTATTGTCTCTCAGTTTCTTAAAGTTAATACATTTCTAGTATTTTCTGATGATTTTCTATGTTCAAAGCCTGAGGCTTATTATTAACTCGTCATTTTCCATTTACCTTCTTGGGCCATGTTGAGTGCATCTATAGTCTTGTTCAGGAGTATAATATCACAAAAGGAATAAGAAATCACACCCATTCATCTACCTAGCCATAGCATGTATTTTAGGGTTTTGCTAATATATATTCCTAAAATTTTCAACTTTTTATTACAAACACAATAAATCAGTTTCTATAACACAAATATCAGTCAATGGATTTTTCTACTGTAATTATATTCTTCTCTATGCTATCATAAAAGTTGGTATATTGTCCACAATGCTTTACTGGTAAATCTTCATCCTCTACTTCTGTCCCCCTCCGCCCCCACCAAAAGATATGGGAGATATTTTGTTGGAGGAAACTTTTCTTCTAGTTTCTGACAGGCACAATTCACAGAACACAAGCATATATTCTACATGTGCAAAAAATGTTTGCATAAGAACTTTGAAAACTCTATTCTGGCCCAACAGCCCTACACACAAACACACATACACTCATCCTCCAAAAGTGCAGGAAAGCAGGTACTGTGATGAAATGATGGTGTGTTTTAAATGATTTTTTTGCACTGGATAAACATACATTTGATAAATTTTTCCACAAAAGTTTTGGAGTCACTTTAGGTGTGACTCCTATGTCACACTCCTATGTCATAACTCCTTTTATGTTTTAAAGAAAATCTGTTTTCCAATTGCTTTATCACTAATCACAATTTGTTTGTTATGTTTTTTTCCCACACAAGACAAAGATTGTCATATCATCAGTATTAAAGAACACAAGCCTTTGGAAGGTTTTTTTTAAGAGTCTACTGGAAGCTTACACCTATCATTCTGTCTGTGTCATCTCTCCTCTCTTTGCACATGCATACTCTTGAATTTTCAATGTCATTACTTTTCGTTTTCTCTTGCTCTCCCATTTTTGTCTTTCCTCCATGCCATTCTTTACTTTCATTCTGCCTCTATGAAATTCTCCCTATTGTCTTTGCCGTTCCTCACCTGTTATTCTTTGCCTAATTCTTTCTCGCCTATGATTTTGTATGAATTCATGGAGACATGTCTCCTTTGTCAGAATAAATATGCAGGGGGCATTTTGGAAATCAAGCAACATAAAGAAGGTGTGTGTTTGGGACTTTGCAGGAGAGAAATAAATTAGAAAGTGACAAATGAAGATTACTATAGCTTGTATCCTGACTTTTCTAAAGGGATTGTTTTGGACACACTAAGAAGGAAGGCAAATGACAATAAACCGGGTTGATTAAATATAAGATATTCTGAGTCCGCAGGAATATGTAACTCTTTATTGAGCCATAGTTCAATGTTTGCGCAGAGATGGACAGTTAATGACTTTCTCAACTTTACCACAGATCATTAGAAGAGCTCTTTACCTCACAGAAAGGCAGGATTTACTATAGCAAAGAAGAGCAGAGAACTAATTGCAAGTTGGTTTTAAACACATGCAAGGCATCCCAGAAATCACTGAAGACAATCTGAAAGCTAGATTTTTGCAAAGTGAAAGGACAATTAGAATTTAAATATCATACTTATATAATCTTAATCTGCTTAGTGAACTTTGCCTGAATAATTATAGATGATCATTATTTTATATATTTTCATATTTTCCAAATTTTCTATAGTAGACACGTATTGCCTTTTCAATCTAATCAGAATTTTTGTTTTGTCTGCATGTGTGCTGTGTATGTGTGTGTGTGTTATATGCAATAACTTGGTCCTGGATTTCCAATTCTGTCTTGGGAAATTTACTTTACTTCTGCACTGTTCATTTCTACATCACCAAAATGGACACGAGAATAAAGTCTTTAAAGTTCAGTATCTGTAAAGCATTTGATACAGTGTCTTAAACCTAATGCTATCCATTTGACAGTATTAACATTATTCCAAATCATAAGGTGAATTCCCTATGTTTTCATAGAAAATAATTCAACTACAAGTAAAAGTAATGGATATTCCTCATTTATTTCTGCTTATATTTTTAGTACTCTGATGAGTTCACGGAGATATGTTAATCATGATACATGTCCTTAACTTCTAAAATTTAATTAATATATTTTATTATTCCATGATATAGTTACATAGGCTCCGGGATTTCCCTTCCCCCTTCCCCAAATCCCTGCCCCAAATAACACCCTCCCCCCAGTTAATTTCCCCCTTGTCATTACAATAATATAGTTCCTCACAATCAGTCATAAGTTCATTCTGCTCTTTATGTATATCCTGACATTGTAGGCATGGACATTGCCTTATATCAGAGAACACATATGATATTTGTCCTTTTGGGATTGACTTATTTCACTAAGCATAATGGTCTCTAGTTCGGACCATGTTGTTGCAAATAATAGAATCTGATTTTTTTTTTTTTAGTGCCTGAATACTATTCCACGGAGTAGATGTACCAATGTTTCTTTATACACTCCTCTTTTGACGGGCGTCTGTGTCATTTTCATGTCTTTATTTTTGTAGGTTGTGTTGCTGTAAATATAGGATTACAGATCTCTCTCATATGCCAATCTCGTTTGCTTTGGATACGTTCCCAGGAATAGGATATCTGGGTCATACAACAGATCGATTTTCAGTTCTCATAGTACTCTCTGTACTGATTTCCATAGTGTTTGTACTAGCCTACACTCCCACCAACAGTGAAGGAGGGTACCTTCTCCCCACATCTACACCAGCAAATGTTGGTAGTAGAGTTCTGAATATAGGTCAATCTCACTGGAGTTAGGAGGAATCTCAATGTATTTTTCATTTGCACCTTTCTCACAGCTAGGATCCTGAGCATTTTTTCGTATGTTTATTAGCAATTTCCACTCATTCTTTTGAAAAATGTTTGTTTCTTTTCCCCATTTCTTCACAGGTTTGTTTGTTTTGCTGTCACTGAAGTTTTGAAACTCTTTTTAAATGCTGAATATTAGTTGTGTAGTGTGAAAAGATTTTCTTCCATTGTATCATTTGCTTCTTCACTTTATTGGTCATTTTCTTTGCTGTTCAGAAGCTTCTCAGTTTGATGTAATCCCAATTGTTTATTTTAGCTTTGACTGCCTGTGCTTTTGATGACTTTTCTAAGTTTTTCTCAATTTCTGTAATTTGGAGAGTATTTCCTGTGTTTTCCTCTACCAGTTTGATGGTTTCTGGGTGTAGATTAGGGTGCTTGACCCATTTAAAGCTTTTTCTTGCATAAGGTGACAGGTATTTGTGTAGGGGGTTCTTGCTTGTTACCTCTGCAGGCTACTATCCAATGGTCCCAAAAGCATTTGTTAAAGATACCAGGTTTTCCCCTGGATTATTTTCAGTTCTCTTGTCAAAGATTACTTGGCTGTGTATGTGTGTACTCTCTTCTGGAATTTCTGTTCTGTTTCATTGATCTTTGTTTCTGTACCCGTACCTGTACCAGACTGTTTTTAATGACCTCTGCTCCATAGTGTGTCTTGAGGTCTGGAATTGTAATTCCTCCAACTGGATTCTTATTCTTCAGGGTAGCTTTGACTATTCTTGGTCTCTTGTGTTTCCAAATAAACTATGGTATCCTCTTTTCCACTTCTGAGAAGAATGCTTTAGAGATTTTGATTGGGATCATATTGAATCTGTATATTATTTTTGGCAATGTGGACATTTTGATGATGCTGATCATGCCAATCCAGGAACATTACTGGTTTTTCTATCTTTAAAAGTCTTCTATTTATTTTTTTAATGCTTTGTATTTTTCATTATAAATGTCTTGCACATCATTGGTTGATTACAAGGTATTTGAGATTCTTCCCCACTACTTTAAAGGAAACTGTATTTACAAATTCTTTCTCAGTCATGGAGTTATTTGTGTATACTAGTGCCACAATTCATGTTCACTGATTTTGTATTCTGCTACTGTCTCTTGATTGAGCCTTTTGGTTCTCTAATGCATAGAATCATGTCATCCGCAAACAGGGATAATTTTAATACCCCAGTTCCAATTGAAATTCCTTTTTTTTCCCCCTAATAGCTCTGGAAAGGACTTTTCATACCATATTAACTAGCAGAGGAGAAAGTGGACATCCTTGCCTCATTCCAGTTCTTACTGAAAAAGCTTCCAGTCATTCCCCATTAAGTATGATGCTTGCATTGGAATTTTCATATATTGCTTTGATTGTTTTACAGAATGTTCCTTCCATGCTTTTCTTGCTTGAGGTTTCTAGCATGGAGTGGTGATCGACTTTATCAACAGCCTTCTTCGCATCTATTGAGATGATCATGTGGTTTTTATTTTTCAATTTGTTGATATGGTGAATCATATTTGTTAATTTGTGAATGTTAAACCATCCCTGCATACCAGGAAAAATCCACATGGCCCATGTGAACCATCTGATGTGCAATTCTGTCCTGTTGGCTAGTATTGTGTTGAGGATCTTGGTATCTATGTTCATCAGGGATATTTGTCTGTAGTTCTCTTCTTCTGTTGCAGCTCCTATTGCAGCTGTACCTGGCTTTGGTATGAAGATGACATTAACTTCATAGAAAGAGTTTGGAAGAATTACTTCTCTTTCTATTGTTTGGAAAAGCTTGTGTGGGATTGGAGTAAGTTCTTGAAACATTTGGTAGAATTCAGCAGTGTGGCCATCTGGTTCAGGGCTTTGCTTGGTTGGGAGGGTTATAATCATGGATTCAATCTCAGTCCTTATTCTATGTGTATTTAGATTATTAATTACCTCATGATTTGGTTTTGGTAGAGTGTATGTGTCCAAAAATCTATCTATTGATTTCTTCTTTTCTGATTTGTTGGTGTATAGTTGCCTGTAATAGTTTCTAACAATTCTCTTTATGTCCAAGGTATCTGTTATGGTTCCTTTTTTGTCTCTGATCCTATAGATTCATATATTTTCCCTCCTTTTTGGAATTGTTGGGCTAGTGGGCATCTATTTTGTTGATTTTCTCGAAGAACCAGCTCTTTGATTAATTGATTTTATGCATTGCTCTTTTAGTCTCTATTTTGGTTTATTTCCTCCCTTGTTTATTTTTTCTTGCTAATCTTGGGGTTGCTTTGCTGCTATTTTTCTAGCTCCTTCAAATGTAAGGTTAGCTTATTTACTTGGTGCTTTTCTAATTTCTTAACATAAGCACTGATTGAAATAAACTTTCCTCTTAACACTGTCTTGATGATATCCATAATTTTCATATGTTGTTGATGTCTTTATTTGTTTCAAGCAATTTTTAAAAATTTCCCCTTTGATTTCCTCTCTAACCCATTGCTCATTTAGTATAATATTATTCAGTCTCCAGGCATTTGCATGTCTTACTGAGTGTTTTGATTTATTGGTCTCTAGCATTTTTCTAATTTCTTAGCATAAGCATTGATTGAAATGAAATTTCCTCAGTTTTCTAGTTGGTCTATCAGGTGTGAATTTGATTTTAAGAAAATAATAATTCGTTTTATTTTTGATGATGTGTATATAGTTGAGAGGGATGTACACTCATGTGGACCGATGATTAGGGTGGGGAGGATCGAGGAATGGAAACAAGCCACTCACTGCACAGACATCAAAAGCCATGAAGACCCAGTTCTGACACATGCATGCCACAGTCCTATAATTTTCACTGTGGTCTGAGCCTAGTGATCCAGTTGGTTGGGGTATTCCAAAGAAGCTTCACCAGAAGTGACCCAATGTTGACTCCTGTGTGTGCCAGACAATGTGGGGTCTGGTTAATTCCATCACCCACATCAGCCTCATACACAGTGGTAGCTGTAGTCACTTGGTCTGATCTATCCTAGCCCCATCTCATCCGCAAACCAGTGGATGCTGCAGCCCAGCCTAATCCTGCCCACTGCACACTTGGCCCTTAAGCGCATAAGTGGGAACTGCAACCTGGTCAGAATGACCCCCAATAATCCCTACCAGGCCTTCCCCTGGCCCTGGTTCCTGCTCATGATGGTATGTGCAGGAGACTGGTCCAGTTTGTCTCACATACCATTCAGCTCTTATACAAATTGATGGGCATTGGAGCCGAGCTCAGCCCAACCAACCCTACTGTCTAGCCCATGCTCATACTGGCACATACCTGTCCAGCCAGACCTGCTTCCATGCCTGGTTCTCATGTTTACCAGTGGGAGCTGCAGTCCATCAGAGGGGCCCACAGTTTCCCTGTTGGGCCCAATCCCAGACCCATGTCTTGCAGTTTCCAGGTGGCTCTATGATCTAGCATGACAGAACTTGCCCCTAGTCCCAGTACCTGGTAGCAGATGCTGCAGCAAAGCCCAATCAGGCTGCACTTACTCTGGCTTCTATATGCACCAGTGAATATGATCACTTAGCCCCACCTGGTTTCCCCCTAAACCAGCTCACATGCAGGCCAAGTGGCCTTGTAGTACTACCCAGAATGGTCTGGCCCCAATCCCCGGTCTCATGCTCACCAGTGGGAGCAGTGGTCTAGAATGGCAATTCCCATAGCTCCCATTCTGGGCTTGACTCCCAATAGGGATCTTATGTGTGCTGTTGGGAGCTGCAACCCATGCTGGCATGACTCACCTCACATTGCATGCTGCATTCACTAGCAGCACCACCATCATTTACCAGTGGGTACAGTAGCCAGGCTCAGCGCTGCCTGTCCCAGGTGCTGATGAATGGATGAGTGTAAGGGAGCTCCACCAGGATAGACAAAAGAATCACATGTTCACAAAAACAGTGATGCCCAATGCAATAATGTCCAGTGCATATATGAATAAGGAAAGATGCTTATGCTACCAGGACTGGAAAACCTCCAAACTCCTGGCATTGGTGAGAATATATAAAGATCGCTTCTCGGCCTTTTGGCTAAGATCAAGTGAGCATATATAACAGAGAAATTTTGCCTTAGTGGTGGAAATAATTAGCCCTGAAAAAATTATTCCCTGGTCTTGTCTGCCAAATCCTAAAAGCAAAATCAACCATGATCAAAATTATTTGTAGAAACTTTAATGTTCCAGAACAAAGTTGGAGCCTAGGGGAATACGAGCTACCCAGAATCCATTAATAATGACACACCAACTGTAGGCAATCACCTATGTTTCATTGAACCTAGGCAAGTATTACATTGGATAATGGATCTTCAAAATTTGCTAAAACCTGAAAGTTTGTTTGCATCTTCAAAATTTTCCAACCCCCTAGGCTGCTGATCCCTTGATTCTTCCTTCTGTTTTAATGACATCAATATTTTTTTGTATTATAAATATCAAAAGTAATAGTCAATATAGAGTTTACATCCAAAATATTTCCCAGACCACTATCAAGAAACTCTTCCTCAATGCTTTTGCCTAGGAGTTTTAAAATTTCATGGCTTGTACTCTAAGTCTTTTTTTTAAATTGAGTTAGCTTCCATATTTTATGTACAATGAAGAGCCAGTTTTATTCTTTTTATAAATATATGTAGTTTGCTCAACATAATTTTTGGAAGCAATTTTCCTTTGCCTCCTGTGTAGTCATGGTGTCCTTGCCACACATTAACTTAGCATATATACATGAGTTTGTTTCTGGGCTGTCATTTCTGCTCCATTTATCTATGTGTCTGTTTTAATGCCAGTACCATATTGTTTTTATTACTATAATTTTGTAATATAGTTTGACATTAAGGAATGTGCTACTTCCAGCTTCATTGTAAAAATTAGTTTTATTAGTTTATGTTTATAAACAATGAATGACTGATATGTTATTTCCTCATCCATTGTTTCCCAGATCCAAGATAGCCATATACAGACTTATGTAGACTTAAATCTCTTGTATTACAGAAAGGATATACTTAGACACACCAACTAAGTTTTCAAAATTAAAGCAAAATTATTTACTCTTGTAGCTCAGTGTGTCCTCTGTAAAACAACCTAGAAATCTGTTGACTAGAAAGAAATTCCTCTCAATAGCAAAAATAAAAGCTATTTTAAATTTTGAAAAGCAAGACATTTAACTTTTGATTGCCATAATGTTTCCTGTAAGCAATTTACTGTCCATAGAGAAGTTGCAATGAATATTTAAAGTAGAGTATGGTAGATGGTAATTAGGATTTGAGAAAATGATAACTGTATTTTTTAAGCGATGTTTAGAACACTCTTCTTTTCATTACAATAACTCTAACAGATATAATTTAACTATTTAATTATTATACTTAATTATTTAATATAATTAAACTATATCATTGAAAACATAATTTATTTCACAGCATGTATAACTTTTAGCTTAAATAAGTAGTCACTGAAAGTAGTTAATGACTAATTTATACACTGCTGGGGTGAATTTCTGCTGGTTTTTTTTTTATTCACAATTACTTAAAAATCAAAGCAAATCAAATATCCATTTCATCCAAAAACTATATTGGAGAGAGCCTCAAGCTAATGTATATGAATTAGCCATCTCCTGGATTCCTGGGGAAGCAGCACCATTCTATGAAGCTCTATAATTGCAGAGTTATGTAACATTATGACTCACTTTTCTCTCTACACTCATATGCTTATTGCTATATGTGGATCATCTTATTCAGTCTTTTTTCTACCTGGCAAATTTTGATTCTTTCTTAAAAATGTGAAGTTTGTTCCTCAGTAAATAATTTCAATTCAGAGTTAGCAGTTGTGCTCCTGTGAGTTCCATAACACTTTGCATATCCTGCAGTTTTTTGTGTATTCCTCCATCCCATGGAATCATAGCATCACTAACAAGGCAGGATTGCAATAACATCTCACCCTCCTAAAATAATTAACTTATTTTCTGGCATAAGAGTAAATAATTTTAAAATATATTCTTAATGATAATTTTGTTTTAAGAAGTTTGTATTTTATTGCAAGGCAGTTTTACAGACAGAAAGAGAGACAAAGATCTTCCATCCTTTGGTTCACTCCGTGTATGGCTGCAATGGATGGAGCTGAGCCAGTCTGAAGCCAGGAGCCAGTAGCTTCTTCCAAGTCTCCCACATGGGTGCAGGGTCTCAAAGCCTGGGAGGTCATCCTTGACTGCTTTCCCAGGCCAAATTCAGGGAGCTTTTTGGGAAGTAAAGCATCCAGAATACAAACAATTGCCCATATGGGATCTAAGAGCTTGCAAAAGGGACAATTCGCTGATTGAACCATTGCTGTGGGCCCTGAGTAATAATTTAAAAACTGTATGTTTTGGGAGACAGCCGCTATGGTTAGTGGGTTGAATCATTCTTTAGGCTTCCTCTATCCCACAGCTGAGTGCTGGTTGGAGATTGACTACTCTGTTTCTTATGAAGTTTTTGATAATGTGCCTGGGAGGGCAGTAGGCGATGACTCGAACAGTTGGGTCCTGCCAACCTGGTAGGAAACTCAGATTGACTCCTATATTCTGGCTTCTGCGTGGCCCAGGCTTGTCTGTTGGAGGGATTTGGAGAGGGAACCAGCAGATGGAAGATCACCTCTCTCTCTGTCCTCCTGAGAAATCAAGTTTGGTTGTCCAGTGGGATAGCAGAGCCCTAACCGACTTGAGCTACCTTCTGTCACTCAAGGTGCACATTAGCAGGAAGCACAGCTGGAAGATAAATCCAGACACTCCAAATGAGACATGCACATCCAAGCAGCGACCTTGCTGTTACATTAAACATGTCTCCTTGAACAGTGATTTTTAAAGAAACCGATGTGAGGAAAGCATAACATTTGTTATCTGGAAGTTTTAAAATAACAATCTGCTTCAGTCTTCATCCCATTACTACCATTCTTTCTGTTTTTGCAATAATAGTGCAGTTTTATGTTTCAATATGCAATGCTTTTCTTTCTAAAAAAATATTTTACGAGGGAGTGGATTATAAGCATTAAATATTTTTTCTACACTACTTGAATTATTTCCAGTTTTTTATTTTCTCAAAATGCATGTTTTTTTCTCACAATTCAACTCATACTTGCAGATGAATATTAATATAGGTAATAGCAATGAAAGTACTTTACATCATAGAATACATGAAGTATGAGGCATGACAGAATTAATCAAGTCTATTCTCATTCTTTACATCATTTAAAGAAATGAATCCTATAAGTTAAGCACTGTAGGAAAAAAAATAGGCCATTACAACATTGAATACAATCAAATGCTCACTGAGAATAAAATGGTAACATGATCAGAAGATGTTCGTCTGAATAAAGCTAGCAGAGATGTAGTAAGTGAATGATGTCTCCATTACAGATTTTAGTAAATCTGTAGGGATGTATCAGCGAGAAGGCCAAAGTCAGGAAATATGCTCTGCATCTCACTACAATCCCACATTGAAACCAGATGTGGAGCCAAAACTAGAAAGCATTAAGAATCAAATGAATAATTATTTTCAAATAAAGCTTATTTATTTGATTAGGTATTGTTTTTACATTATGACATACAGATTTTGTTTTGCTAAATTGAAATTATTTTGCAACTCCTTTATTCAGTATGAGTTTTCCAGTGCAGTCTTTCAAGTGTGATAAATTGTAATTACAGTGAGTATGATCTTTCCCATTCACTCTTGCATGTAATTTGCTCACAACTCTGAGAGGATAAAGATTGAAAGTATAGAATGCCAACAAGCTTAGCTGGAAAAGAGAATATCCTTATATGGATTTGCTCAAACTTCTTTTAAGTTGTGTATTATTTATTTACTCTTATGTTCAGCTCTCTTAATTTTATCACTAATTTGACATGTAATAGCCATCAACCACACACACACAAATACCCACAAACAATAGGCAGTTTGGGTCCTATTTGTATTTTCATCATAAATGATATTCTTTTATAGAATTAATTGTAAACTAAAACCTTTGCATTGTTGGGATGTGAAGGGTTTATTTCTGTTTTATAATGCCATAAGGTTCTTTGAAAGATCTAGGGAGAAAAGTGATTTAACAATTCAACTGCTAGATGATAATTTTATTTATTAGAATACCTAGTGTGTGCTGGGCACTGATAAACCTTCTAATCAGCATGATTTAAATTTATGCTAGAAATCCCAAATGGTATTAGAGGTTTATTGTTTTAAGCATTCGACCCTGATTGCACACTTTAGAAATGGGAAAAGCTGTTTTTATTCACTGGGAGAGATTCATTAATTTCGAGAAGGAAAAACAATTTTATCATTTATTATTATACAATTGAGGCATTAGTCTCCCTTTGGTCTTTAGCCACAGTGCTTTTTCAATGCTATTTTTTAATCTAGCTCATTTGACTGCAAGAATAAGTAATAATAATACAATTTTGTGTTGATAAGTGAAACATATGTCATTTTAACATTAATTGTGAAAGCTTACTGTTTACTTTTACGACCAAGCTCCATATTATTACACTAATATGCAGGCAAGCACATTTCTTCATTGGTACTTTGCTTTGTTTCTTTGTAAATAGCTTTCTTTGCTAGTCTTTCTTTTTCAGGCATATGATTAGTGTGTTGGATGATTTTTGTAGATGTTGTTACATAGCATGTTGAAGAGTTTCAACTGACGACTTTGCAATCAAAGAATAGTGTGAGAAGCTGTGGTTTCACTTGCCTAATTTTCAGAGTAGAATATATTTATTCTCTGATTCTAGTCATCAAAATTATCTCTAACCATGAACCACAATTTTTATGGAAAGCAGTGAGAAACTCTGTTAACATGAATTTTCTCTCACTTTTGCATGCCCTTCTCTGTTTTTCACTTTCCACAGACAAAATACCAGTAAGTTAAGAACCCTTCAGTCTTTCACACAAGCACAAATAGCCTCACTCCAATGCAACATCCGCCTATAGAGAGCAGCCATGTGGATCAAGAAGGAAATTGTTCACATAATTGCTTTTGTTCCTAGGAATCCCAAAAATCAAAAAGGAGTTTTTCTGCTTGTGAATTTTTGTGGGCATGAATTTTGCCCTTAATTGAAGCAAGCCCTATTGAATGCTGTGGGGACTCAGTACCATGCTTTGGCTTCCAAACAAGGCATCTAAGACCATGGTCTGAGCCGATCCCTTCAATTCACCCTGCTGTGGAATACTCTCCTTGATCTGTGTCTCCCCCTTCTGGCTCTGGCTTAGGTAGTAGTCCACATCAGCTGCCTCATCTTGTCCACTGTGGGTGATCTCTTTGCCAAAATCATCAAGGGAGGGTATCAGCGCTTATATGGCTCATATGAGACATAGAAATCCAAAGCAGGTGAGAAGAGCCAAATCTCAGGAACATGGTGCTGGGCCTGTGCAAAGTTGTTATAAGGCAGCCTGCTGTTGCAGCACTTTTCCTGAGGCCGAAAGGCAAGAAGAATGGAGTAGGAATGTCTGCTTGGTGCTAGCACTCACCTCTACTCAGCACCAAAATGTTCACACTGGAGCACCATCGTTTTAAATATTTTAATTAATTAGTTGATTAGTTAATTAACCTCCATCCCCTAATCCCATCCCCTCTACCAAATTCCCCTATATCATTACTATAGCATAGCTCTTCATAAACAGTCACATGTTCAACATTGCGTGCATGGACAATGGCAGAGTCTAGCCTCCTATTGTCAAGATACAGCTAATAGTTTCATTAGTAGTGCATCTTTGATCTGGAAGTAGAGATGCACACTGCACTGCATCCTCGCATCTGAATGTGATAGTCTCCATTACAGTCACCTTATATCCCTCTTAAGTGAAAAGCCACAAAACAAAATTAATAACAGGAAGAAAAATAGAAATTTGCAACACCATGAATTTCTCAAGGGTTTTTCATAGTTCAACAGTCCTGAATTGTTGGTGAATCCACCATTCCAGTGTCACAATGAAATCTCTCCCGAATCCACTGGCTGCTATACTTCACCATAGTATCTGCCCATATCTTCACTGCCAATGATTGGCTGGGGTAGTTAGTTGATCAATTTACTCTGTCCTCCATCCTCTGCCATGGTAGCAGGTGTTCTCTGGAGGATCTGATGTACTGCCATAGTCTCCATGTACGTTGGATATGCTGTCCTCTGCTCTGTCTGAGCCACCGAGGAGGCCTAGCTTTGACACATCCACTCCCACAGTCAGCCCATAGAACCTGCAATTCTCTCCATGGTTTGGGTTCTGAGTCCACAGTTCAGTTGGTAGGGAATTGTCCAAGAATCCTCATCTGAGGCCATCCTAGACCTGATTCTTGTGTGTGTTTGCCAATATAGGGTCTGACACAGTGTGTTGCCCAGCTCAGCTTACGCACACACTGATAGTTGCAATTGCTTGATCACTTCTGTCTCCAGCCTCGTGTTTTACGAAACCCAGTGGGTTTTGGAATCCATCCCAATCCTTCCCACCGCATACTTGGCTTTCACATAAACCAGTAGGAGCTGCAGTCTAGTGGGAGTGATCCACAAAACCCCTCAACAGGTCTGCCGCTGCTCTGGCTCCTATGCTTGCCAGTAAGTACAGCAGACTGGTCCCTTCTGTCCCACATCCCATTCAGCTCTCGTACATGCTGATGGACATTGAAGCCCAGTTCTTCCCAACAAGCCCCACTATCCAGTCCACACTGGTACCAGTGGGTGCCACCATTTGTCAAGGCCATGCCTGTGCCTAACAGAATTTGGCCCCCGTACCAGGATCTGCCAGCTGATCTTCTCATTTGTGGATATTTTTGAGCTTCTTATATCTCTGGATTTACATTTTACGATCACCTTTCGAAATTTGGAGGCCCTGTTTCTTAGACCCAATTAAACTATTTAAAATTCTTTCAGATCTTCTTTTGCTATATTTTAAGGATCAGACCACTATTATTTCTGGGTTAATCCTGACTATTGAGATAAGATCCTTTTGACCATACTATCAAATATTCAGGCAGATCATGAACTTTTCCATTACAGTTCTGGCCAGGTTCTTTCCTTCCAAGTGTGTTGGAAGCTCTTCTCCCAATCTTTCGGTAGTTTTGTTACATACTTATGGAGCTGAACACTTGAGGCAAGCACTTCAAAAGTCTCTATGTTCTGTCAGGGGGTAGGAATTTGGGAGTGGGGAATCCTGGTCTATACGAAATTATAAAATAAAGTTCAAAGATTCAAAATAAAAATTTAACAAAGAAAGTCTCCATGTTTTTTTCTATGAGTGTTTTTTTTTTTTTTTTTGTCACTTTTGTTTCATGACCTCCACATGCCTTGGATTCTCAGGTCTGGCTCTTCAACTTAGAAAAGCATCTCAGTTCTACTCCTGCAGAGAACCTTCCTTGTTTTGGAATTGGAAAGTTCTTCCAGGACACCAGGCTAAGCAACTGTGGGTAGTACTGTTGTTTCCACAGGTATTTGTTCCAAAACCCCTCTGAGTACCATGATTTTAAATGCTCAAATTTTATAAAATGATGTAATATTGACATAGCCTTTGCATGTACTCTGGCACGCTTTAATCATATCTGAATTACAATTTCTAGCACATTATATATGTGGTATTGAACAGTTGTGATGAAGAATTACTTAATGAAAAATAAAAATATTGTGGACACGTTCCCTATACAGAAAAGAAATATAGTACATACATATAAAATGATAAATCTGTTCTTTTTTGGTTATATTTTAATCAGAAACAGAGCTCATCTTTGTTAAAGTTGTTTTTGTGTCTTGGCATTTTATAAAAATCTTCAAATGGATTCTATTTAGTTCTGATAAAATATTATTCAAGCTTATGCCTGATTTCAGTGTATGAATTTTATATAGAAGCTAATTTTTACTCTTACTTTTTTTTTAAAAGATTTATTTTTTTCTTGAGTAGGCACATATACGTGAAGATCTTCCATCTGTTGGCTCACTCCCCAAGTGGCCACGACTGGAGAAGATCCCCAGAGCCAGGAGCCAGGAGCTTTTTCTGGGTCTCCCACGCGGGTGTAGGGTCCCAAGGCTTTGGGCTGTCCTCGACTGCTTTCCCAGGCCACAAGCAGGGAGCTGGATTGAAGTGGAATAGCTGGGATATGAATTTGTGTCCAAATGGGATCCAGGCATGTTTAAGGTGAGGATTTAGCCACTGAGCCATTGCCCTGGGCCTTACTTTCACTTTTTAAATTTTGCTTTTAAAATTCATTGTATATATCTTTTGATGATCATTAATTTTATTTATAAATATATTACCTTACCTTATCTTTACCTTCCATGTCACATGATTTATATTTTCTTTAAAAACTTTGGGGTCTTTTTTGGATTTATTTGTTTGAAAGTGAGAAGTACAGAAATAAGTATCTTGACAATAGAATGCTGGACTTTCTAACATTGTCTGAACTTAGAATATCATGATGTACTTAAATAGTAGAATGTTGGACTGGTGACTGTTCGTATAGGACTATGCAATTGTAATAATATGGGAGAAAACAGAAGGATGGTAACAGGGAGGATGGTAGGGGGAATCCTTGTGCCTAGGGAACAGTGTCATGAAAAGTAAAAATTAAAAAACAAATAAAAGAAAGGGTTACACAGAAAGAGCTGCCACATGCTGATTCAGTTTGCATATGGCTATAGTAGCCTTGACTGAATCAATCCAAAGCTGGGAGCATTGCTCAGGTGCTCAGCTTAGGGTTTCCAAATACAGTCATCATACTCCTGTCTCTGACTGCATAGCTGAGTGGCTGTCCTGAGGTGTGTCCCAGCAGACTTCCATCATATGAGGGACAACCTGGGCACTGTCACTTTTCTGCTTAGTGCATATGCATTTCAAAACATTTCCAGTGTGCATCTTTTTGTACTCATTCCCAGAAGCAGGACTACTTGCCAAGAGTTTTGGGCATCTTTAAGACATATTTTCCAAATGCTTGCTTTCTGGAATTTCTGGACTCCTTTCGCTGCCAACCTTTATTTGATGTGAGAGCTAGCTTGTCCTCCTATCACCTTTTTATGTGAAGTTTATGTTCTACTTATTTTAATTGACTTTTTTGTTTGCTAGAAAGGATACATTTTATCTGTGTGATTGAATATTACTGCTATTTGAATTGAATTATATGCTGATACCTTTCAGCTATTTTTCTCCAGAATCTTTAATTATTCCACAAAATTTGTGTTATCTCTCTTATATACAAGTTATTAACATTCTATATACTTTCCAATGTTTCTTTTTATAATCTACAAACTTGTAAAGCTGATATTTTATGTCTGTAACTGTATACAAACAGATCAGAACACTTTCTTTAACATTTTGGATGTTTCCAAATTCATTAATATTTTAAGTTTCCTCCCTTTACTTCACATTGAAAACTATTCATCATGGAGGAATCAAATATATACAAATGAATCTTTTGCCTCTTTCAGTTGAATAGCTGTTAATTGAGTGAACAGATAAATACAGATTAAATTATAGTTCCCTCCCACCTATCTTCCTGCCCTACATTCCTTGCACTCTTTCCAAGATCTCATATTATTAACATCAATACACTTCATATCTCAAGAGGCAGTGTTCACTTTTTCAAATGCCCAGCATCATGCAATTCTGCAAATCATTTCAGCCCCATTACTGGTATCGCTAGAGTTGGAGAAGAGTTAGAGGGTTGATTGACCAGAAGAGAATGTGAACGAATATCACTCAGATTGAGGTATTAAAGCCTGATGAAACACTACCCTGAAACTTAGTGGTGTAAAGGAATCACTTTCACATAACATTATTGTGTGATTCTTTTATGAAAGGAAGTTCCTGAAAGGAAACTCCATTGCTGCTTTTATGATCTAGCCTTGACAATCAGTTTCAATCATGTCTTAACCTAGTGTTTGCTTGAAATTAGTAAGTTTGGCCCATGCTAAAGAAAGTGGGTACAGACCAAAGACTATGGAAAAACTGTGAAGTCATACTGTAAGAACATTTAGAATAGGATATATTGGGCCTGGCACAGTAGCCTAAGGCTAAAGTCTTCATCTTATATGCGCCAGAATCCCATATGAGCACCAGTTCTAATCCCGGAGGCCCCACTTCCCATCCAACTCCCTGCTTGTGGCCTGGGAAAGCAGTCAAGGATCGCCCAAAGCCTTGAACCCCTGTAGGAGGTCTGAAAGAAGCTCCTGGCTCCTGGCTTCAGAACGGCTCAGCTCTGGCTGTTGTGGCCATTTAGGGAGTGAATCAACAGATGAAAGCTCCTTTTCTCTCTTTCCTCCTCTATGTATATCTGACTTTCCAATTTAAAAAATTCTTTAAAAATGGTATACATAGGGAGCCTAAACCTTGCCCTGTCTTAAAAAAAATGGAATATGTTGATACAGCCAAATTTAGGAAACACAGTCTGATAAATCTTCTTTGAGATATAGGGAAAAGATTCCTTTCAGAACAGTTCTGTACAACACCTGTGGGCTTCATGTGAGTCAGATCAGGGAAGAGCCAGGCTTGGTTGACTGGCCCTACTTGAGCAAGCATAAATTAGAATGAGTGAGGGTTGGCTGGGCTTTGCCACAGCATCAGCTGGCATTAGGGGCTAATTCTGTCAAGTTAAATTACAGAGCCACATGGAAAGTGCATGATCGGGGAGTGGGGCCAGGAGAGAAAGAGTAGGCACCTCCATCTGGGGTTACCACACTAGAGAGCATGAAGACCAGGACTGAGGCAGACCTGGTTGGACAGAACAACACCCACCAACAAGTGCAAGGGCTGAATGGCTGGCCTGGTTGGGTTGAACCAGGCTTCATAGCCCATATGTATGAGAGTTGAATGGGATGTGGGACAGATGGGACCAGTCTCCTGTACATACCATCATGTACAGGAAACAGGGCAGAGGAAGGGTCTGTTGGGGCGGGGTGGGGGGTTTGTGGGTCTCGCCAACTAGGCTGCAGCTCCCACTGGTTTGTGTGAGGGCTGAGTGTGCTGGGCAGAATCAGGCTGGACTGCAACACCCATTGGTTCCAGTGAAAGACAGGGCTGGAAAGAGAACTGACCCAGCAATTACAACCACCAGCTGATTGGGGCAACAGACTGTGCCAGACCCTGTACTGGCAAGCACACACAGAAGTCTGATCTGGGATCACCCCAGATAAAGTTTCTTTGGGGATCTCCCCAGTTAAACTGCCAAACTCAGAACCCCAATCATGAAGAGAAGGACAGGTTCTACGGTCTGACCATGGAGTGCAAGTGTCAAAGCTGAGCCTCCTCAGAGGCTCAGATGGAGCAGTGGACAGCATAACCAGGTGCACATGGAGGTTATGGCAGTACATTGGAACCTGCAGAGGATAGGACAGAGGACAGAACAAATCAATCAACTACCCCAGCCAAGTGTTATCAGTGAAAAACTGGCTAAACAGAAACTCTAAGTTGGACTATGTCAATCATTGGATTCTGTAGTTATTTCATCATGCCTGGAATGGTGAAATTGGCAGCATGTCAGAACTGTTGAACTATCAAAACCACTTGAACAAGACCCTCAGAGCATGCCCCATGTCAGGAACCTGGGATGGGTGGGAGAGTGGGTGGGGCTTCTCCCTTTATCCCAGATACAGAAAAAAAAAAAAAAAAAAGTAATGTGGAAACAATAGTTTTACTCACTTTCAGTAGCCCTTGACCCTTTGTGCCCTAATCAACTATGTAAAGATTGTCAAAATAAAACAATTAAAAAAAAATTCTGACTTCTAAGTTTTGTATAATCTCTCAACCAAATCTGTCAATATCTTTTTTTTTCTCATTACATTTTTAATCTTGCTTGCTGTTCCCTTCCAGTAGCTGGTCATTTCTTTCTGCCAATCAAAATATGAAATAACAATCCTTATCCTTCATTTTCTCCAAAGAATTTCTAGACAAGGTATTGGAGCATATAGTAAATTGCTGGAAGTGGTACATGTTTGTCAATGGGCAACAGGAATGGTGGAGGTACAAGGAATCATAGCCACCATGGAGAAAGTAATTTAATACTTGAATGTAAACGAAGTTGATATTAAAGACCCTTTTAGATGTCTCTGTCACCAAGAAACTCTAATTCGTATTCAAGCATCTTCCCCTGCCATACCAGATGGTTTTCCTGTCTTTATCACTGCCCCCTTTTTGGGGCATATGCCTAACACAAATACGCCTAAGTTTGCTGTTATTTCTCTACCTTCTCTGACTGACTCAATTCCATACTAAAACTGAGGAGCTGTTGGAAGGCATCTAATCTGAGCATCAGTGATGTGAATGTTAGTTTTTTTTTAATAGTTCATAAGAAATGCAAATTACTTTTTAATTCCATTTTCACTAATTTATTGAAATACCCTCAGAGTATAAAATTAGAAGCTACACATATTTGATTAAAAATAAATGAACTCTTGGGGCCTGGCAGCGTAGCTTAGCGGCTAAAGTCCTCACTTTGAACATGCCAGGATCCCATATGGGTGCCAATTCTAATCCTGGCAGCTCCACTTCTGATCTAGCTCCCTGCTTGTGACCTGGGAAGGCAGTCAAGGACGGCCCAAAGCTTTGGGACCCTGCACCTGTGTGGGAGACCCAGAAGAGATTCCTAGTTCCAGGCTTCGGATCGGTGCAGCACCGGCTACTGTGGTCACTTGGGGTGTGAATCATTGGATGGAAGATGTTCCTCTCTGTCTCTCCTCCTCTGTATATCTGATTTTGTAATAAAAATAGATAAATCTTTAAAAAAATAAATGAACTCTATAGATTTATTTATTTGACTTGAAATTCAGAATTACAATGAAAGTGAGAGATAGAGAAAGATTTTCCATCCAATGGTTAACTCCATAAATGACTGCAATGGCCAAAGCTGGGTCAGTTCAAATCTGGAGGCTAGGAGCTTTTTCTGGAACTCCCACACGCATACAGAGGGCCCAAGGACTTGGGCCAACCTCTGATGCCTTGTTGGGCTTCAACAGTGAACTTGATCAGAAGAGTTAGAGCCAGGACTTGAAGTGTTGCGTATGTAAGATGTCAGCGCCACAGGCAGAGAATATTGACCTAATATGCCACCATGCCTGCCTCCTTACTTGTAAAGTTTAGAACAGATTTTCCTCACCCACAAACATAATACATGAGTAAATAAGCAAGTAAGCACAAGTCCCTTCAAGCAGTTGGATAACACTGCTTCCAGGATTGCCCTTATTGAAGAGATAGGAGTACTGTGATGGAAGACAAGCTTAGTCTTTACTATCTTTTTATTTTTCTTCTTTATCCCTAGGTCTTGAAAATTTCCCCCTAAAATCAACAAACCAAGATGCATGTTCAATGTTTAGGAATGTAATACATTTTCACTTCAGTAGTGAATTAATTGCTTTATGTGTAAGTGAGATTTATAACAGGATTGAGGTAGACTATTTGAAACAGCTATTCTTAATGTTCTGCAGAGGAAATGTTTCTTCAGAAATCAAAAATACAAGGTACAGAATTCAGAGTACAAGGTAAAACATTACCCCTTCCTTACCAAATTTTTTAAGTTTCTGTGATTTGAGAACAAGACAATGTTAGATGTGCTTTGTCTTCATAGAAATAGGAAGTTGGAAATAGTATTGAGTTGGGAATATGATATTTAGTATAAAGTATTTCTTATTATCAATGTAATCAAATTGACTATCAAAATATCGACAGTCTACTCAGTAGTTGTGACCAACTTTCTAATATAAAATTGAGTAAGAAAATGAATGCCTTAAATTTCGGATCCAAACTTGGGTTTATCATGAGCATAAGAGGGTGGTAAATGAATGAGAAATAATGGAGCTGTTAGGAGAATCCTCAAGGTAGAATTTGGATAAAATCTTTCTAAATAATAATATGTGATCAATATTTCTGATAATTTGGGAGCAGTGACAGGCTTCCAGGTCAGGATAAGAAGTTAAAGGTGCAGGGCTTCATTTTCCTGGGATTTTCATGTATAAATATCTGTGGACTGTTTAAGATGGAGAGAAACATGTTTGCAAAAGAAAATCACAGGTATGTAAGCATTTCTGGTGTTCTACCAGAAACGACAATGAAAAAAATGCACTTTTTCACTGTAGTTTCGTTGATTCAATGTAAAAATTCACCCTCATACTTATTGGTGTCTGTAATTTTATATGCTTTGATTTAAAAACACACTCCAGCATAAGTATAGCAGAACCCATCAATGCTTGCTCCCACCTCTCTGGGAGGGATTTGTGGAACCTGCAGATAGAGACAAATTCTGTGCAATTCCCTTGCAACTCAAAGAGGCAACTGATACATAGCTTATTAGTGAGGTGAGAAACAGTAAGCCCAGATATCTTTTTTCGTTTAACTTTATGTTTTAAGAAGATCTTGTCCAGAAATCACCGTCAGGGGCTCCTCATTTTGTTTATCAAATTAACCTGGATTTGATGTAATAAAATGTGACAAAGAATTATGACATTGGTAGAGCAAAATGCTTAAATCCTGCTGTAGAAAATGGCTCTGGCAGCATCTACCTTTCCTCTGTAGATATTATAGTTTCTTAATTACTATGCAGCTGAAATGCCTAGTGTTTAGAAATTGGAATGAGTTCATATAAGCACTTACATTATCAGGAAATATAAATAGCTCATTTATTCATGGCAGCATTATTGTGTTCCTAATACACTTTTTATTGATGGACACTTGAACTGTATCAATCCACTTAAAATTCAGAATGGTTCTTTTGTGCATAGCTTTATGGCAAGAGCAGTATAGTTTAATTTAATATAATCTTTTAAAAACAATGATGTTTGTTTCATAAATGAATATTTTATATGTTGTGTTTAATTAAAATAAAACTATGCTACCGATCTAGAAAACACCAAACAGACTTGAGTTCATATTTATGAAGTGTGGCAATATTGGCAAGGCACAACTTATCTTGTTTATGAGACATGCTTGCTATTACTTGTACAGATTGCAGTCATTTTATTGCTGAGCTTTACATGGTTTACAACTCAACAAATGCAATGAAACTGTCAGGAGGAAAATAAGCCTATAAAATTTTTTTTTAAAGGAATGTGGCACTCACAGATCAGAAAGCGGTTTTTGCTGAAGCATTGGTAGATTTTGAACTGTTGCATGCTTTTAGGCAGTAGGTGTTCTGGATATATTGGTAAATGAAAGGGAGAAGGCGGGGATAAGACACTAGGCTATTTTTAGTGCCTCTGCTTTGAGTACAAGTCCTTGGAGACTTTTCTTCTGATGTTACACTATTGATAGATTCCCAAATCCCAGGTAAACACAGAAATGTTTCTGACAAAGAAACTGTTTGGAAGCCGAGCAATAGCATTTATAGGTGAGAGGAAAGGAAGTGTGGAGGAAGGGGCCCCACCTTTTAATTTAGTGCTCAAAAGGAATAGTGACTTGACTCATATTTTTTTTGTAAATTATTGATATTTGACTGCAGCAACGTAGTGTGGCATAATAAGAATGTTTGTAGGCTGCGGTGCTCCATGTGCAGATCACATCCCACCTGTTCTCATCTGAAACTCATATCATGGGGTTTGTTTTTTCCTATTCCCCTTTGCAGGAATTATGGCCACCATCTACTGTGCTCCATCTAGGCCCATTACAATTATTCTCATCGTGTTGGTGTTCATGGTACACCTCTCTATGAGATAATCATAGGATAGGCAGCAGGCATCCTACAGAAGTCTTGCCATTAGAGGAAGGGTCTGGTGGATCCAATGCCTGTGTTGCCTGGCTTAGTCAGTCCAAAATCCCCATTGAAACTTGTCACTGTTACATTGAAGCTCATACAGAAGATCACGGAATGATTTTAAGTGTCTGCCTCTCTCCCTGATTCATGCCACCCTACTTACTCTGGAAGATGAGCAAAGCTTCTTTTCATTCCTGCTTACTCTCATACTTGTTATACATCCTCAGACTATCTACTGTCTACTAGCAGGCATCTTAGCTTAAAGGGATAATTTTATTTGGTCTATACCATATCACTAACTTCTACACTTGATATATCTATTAGGCTATCCTCCTTTATTACTCCAGTACTGATTTTTGCATAGAACTCCAGATACACTGAGATATACTCAGAACTGAATAAGGCACATGTTAGAAAATGGGCATTTTATCACCCAGCTCTGCTCTCAATGTTCAGTTCCAAGAGTGGATTCATTTTTTTGGTCCCCTAGGCTATTGTCAACTTCGAACTCCTTATCCACAGGTTCTAAATGTGAGGCCCTGCTCCCAACATTTTTCTTGTTAAAATTGTGTAAACTAAATTGTGACTTCATGTGATGTCTTTTTTCTTTCCAAAAAGAAGTCCACATATAAACCCTGCAGATAAAAATCACTTTTATTTTATTAGATAACACATATACATGGTACAAAATTTAGAGCTTCCAATATAAAATCCATCATCTCTAATACCACTAGTGTCAATTCAGCTACTGAGTTTACTCCAGATGTAACTATGCTGAAGAGTCTCTACCATTGTTTCTGAGATAACATGTGTACGCGCAGTATAGACACACAGTGCCTATGGTGAATGTGGCTGTCTGCTAATATAAGCGTAATATAGATAAAGGCAGACCCATGAACATCCATTTTACACAATTGGAAGTATATTAGCACAATATTCTATGTTTTCTCTTCTTTTTAAAAATATTTCAAACTTTTATTTTGTTCATTGAGAAGCAGAGTAACAAAGGAGGAATAATCAGACAGGTCTCATCTGCTGCTTAGCTTTACAAATGCGTGCATGGCTGACAGTGGGCCAAGCCACAGGGTATTGGCTTACATGATTATGGACGTCCCATTGTTCCCTGATGTGCTGTGGCATGCTGGAGAACTGAGGAAGCTGATGGTGTAGTTTAAGGGCTCGGGAGCAAGAGGATCAGTAGAATAAGCTTCAGGGCCAAACTAAAGGGTTGAGATCTAGGATCACCAAACACAGTGAAGATGAGCACCAGAGCTCAAGTCACAAGACAGAGGGAGGGCGACTTGGAAGTTTTTCCATCCTCTTCTTGCTTCCAGGTTCTTAGTGAGTTTATCATGTTCACTCCCATGCGAGAAATGCTATTCACTTTACTCCACCAATATGAATTGTAATTACTAATGATGATAATAATCAAAACAGTAGCATTACTTAAAATGTGAAATTTTACTGCTTGAAGTGACATAGTTTCATCTAGAATTCTCCACTGTAACCTGTTTGATGCTTTGTTGTCAAATAAAAATAAATGATTAAGTATCTAAGGGAAAGATACTCAGAACTTGTCACTGAAGAATGGAGTTCTTCCTGCCTTCATTTTACCTTTCCTTCAAGTTTTTGTAGCAACTGAAGTGGGAACATACAAGGAAGACTACCAGAACTATGAGTGTATAACACAGGGGTATTACCTAGTGTAGATATCAATGGATTGCACACTCTTCTACCACTTTTGTTTCTATGTCTGGAGTTAAACTTTATATTCCACAGCACAGGCAGTCAGGAAGGACTGATGGACAAAAGGTGAGGGAATCAGGGATAAACTGGAACATGTAACTCTAGAATGGAGCCTACTTGGTATTTCATCACTTCCAAGTTTTCAGTTTAGGTTTTGAGTGTCCAAAACAGTTAGAACTGTTCACTCCGGGGATAAATATTTACTTGTTCAGGCACCAGAGAAACTGAGGCCAAAGATCTAACAATAGTTGGTGACTTGCAGCACTGGTTGTTACCTTCTTGTCAACAAAATGAGTCAACAGTAAATGGGTGCTGTCTTCTTTACACTAATTTCCTAGCTGAAAGAAATACACCTGTCTGTTCAATTTTGCCTTCCAAATCTTGCGAAACATATCAAATCTGGGACATACTGTTTGTCAGCTTGTTGTAAGTATAACTAAAATATTTCAGAACTATTTAGCAAGAAATAAAGCTTACTCTGATTAATGTTGTTTGGAGCTGTATAAATCAGGCTGCCTTACTAGTCTTACGTTTGATAATGATGGTGATTGGTAGAGTATGCATGGAGGGAGAAGCACATAGCACTTCACAGAGAGAAAGCAGCTAGGCCCAACTGAGCTTTTATTACCAGTCTTTTCTTGAGAACTGCCTTCCAAGGATACATCTGTACATGATGGAAAAATTTCACAGCAGGACACTTTGGAAGCCATGATTAGATTAAATCTCCTCTTTTAATCTATTAACCATTAACATAAGACATCGGGGACCACATTCTCAGAACAAGGGTCCACTGGGATACCCAAATTCTTATCCAAATTGCAAGCCTAACTGAACATTGTGTATTCCAGGAAAAAGTAGTTACAAATTAGCTAATTCAAAATAGTACAGATTCCCTGTGGAATACATTACAGAATGCATTCATGAATTTTTGGCAAAATGATCTACTACAATTAATATTTATTTTGGTGTTCAAATTGCTCCATATTTGTTCAGTGGAAGCCTTTCCTACTGACTTCTGTATTCTTTTAACTTTTTAAATCATACTGAGTAATTTATTTTTTTGTGGCACAAAAAAAATGATGCCTCAGGTTTCTCTGTCATATCTCAGAATCATGCCTTCCTCCATAGAATTGCATTTAGAAACAAAGATGTGGAAGATACTCATTCTCATGAAAAACATGAAAAAACTGTTGAAGTGATTATCATGTAGATGTTTTGAGTTGCTTTCATTACTCATTCTTTCTATTAACTGTTAAGAAAGATGCTTTCCACTGATTTGGGTCTTCACTTTTTTTATGCATTTCTTACTTTATTGATAATTACTTCTTTAATTTTAATTTTGTTCATTCTTTTGCCAACTAGATTCTTGCAATAATCCTAGAGCTCACCTAGTTAGAAAAGTGGATGAAAGTATGGTTTTGCCTTCAAGACCTTTTGTTGTGTTTGACATCCAGAATAATATACACATATCCAGAAAGCAATAGTCTAGTGTCATAAATAAAACAAGCTGAATTCCAGTTGATATGAAGTACTACACTAATTTATTAGAAAAGTTCTCATATTTTAGAACATATAAGGGCTATTTGATGCAAAGTCTGTGATGTTTGTGCCTCAGAATTTAGGATGCAAAGAAGGTAAATATAATATTTGATAATAATCTGAGAACTGAAATCTAAAACTACAGAGAGTTAGACGTAGGGTAAATGAACTCCTGTTTGAATGTAGATCCTCATTCTATTTTGTGCAAAGCTCCTGACAAGGGTTCTTATGGTTCACTCGGGATCATCCCAAAACTGAAAGCTTTAGCTTTCTTAGGAAATCTATGCAAATTATACCACTAGCTCATTTTTGATAATCATTCTCTCCGTTATGCATAATTCTCCATTATTTTTCTATATAGTTCCTTCTGTTGGACTGTATTTCGCTTAGGCATTTTCATACTGATACTCTGTACAAGACTAATTTAACTGAAGACAAAGATTCTGTCTTATTAATGTTTAAATCTTCAGTGCCAAGCAACTAATAGGTGCTCCATAAGTGTACAATTTATGAATCAACAGGTTAGCACCCTTCAACTTATTAACCTTGAAATAGCAAGACAGGAAACATTTCTCTGGTCTAGTTATTTAAATTCATATCCTCTTCTAGTTATTAATATGGGGCTAGGACTGATCATCTTGGTCCTGTTAATTTAGCTCATCTGCTAGCATGGAAAGGATGGAGAAATAAGCTTCAGATGCTGTTTTTATGCCGTCCGTCAGTCTTCTCCTGTCCTGTGCCATGTACAGACACATTCTGTTCACCAGCTGCTGGTTTCTGTTTGTTCTCATCATGTTTCCTGGGCCAATGGCTGTGGAGCTGCTACTTTTTTTTTCTACAGTATCCCCTAATTACATTATACAGATCAGTGTGTTATCTACACTGTTCTCTGTCTTTCTGGGTTTTTATTTTCTCTAAAAGATAATGGGAGAAGAGTGATATGCTTTCCAATGTATATTTTTTGCAAGCATTCTCAGTCCTTGTCAACTAAAGCCTACGACCTATTTGGAGGTAATTAGTGCTGCTTCAACATACCACCAAAGTTTGGAGTTGTAGGTACTGCTTTCAGCAGATCCAAAAAAAAAAAAATGCTCCAGGGATTTAATTTGCATAAGTTTGAGTACTGGGGTCACAAGGTTGTACCTCTAATCCTGTAAAAGTGAATACACTTCAATTAATTAATTATTGAAGCTACTGTATTCACATTCCAATTTGCTGATACGAAGAAGCCAAAAATAGCATGAAACTTAGAAATTTCACCTGTCACGTTGGTCACTTCTTGGCTTATGAGGAGTGGCCTCAGGAGATTTTCATGATATTACTTTTACCCTCTTTGAGTTATTAAAACACTTTTTTTCCCTAATCTACCTGCTATTTCTAGGCTAGCAAAAAGTTGCAGCAGACATAAACTCTGGCAGCATCTTTCATGGATAATAACCCCTCGGTACCTTGTAGGCAGTGAAGAGATGATATGGGAAATCTTGCTTTAAATGCTAGATTCATCTGGTAAATGAAAGCATGCTGGGAGTCTAGAACCATTTCATACCTTTGTTTTAAGGTGAAATCACTATTGGTTTCTGCTCGTTGGATGTTTATTCATTATATGTATATACTTTCCTAGAAATTAAACAGCCAGTAGCCACTGAAATTCTGCAGATGAAGGGCCAGGTGATTGCCCTGCAACACTGCAGCATAGAGGAAAATGTGAGACTGCAAATCAATTTTTGAATCTCTTTCATAGAGACCCAATTTTTTTTTACATTGAATTTTTTTATCATTATTAATTGCATTATATTATGTGACACAGTTTTATAGATACTGGGATTCCTCCCACCCCTCCCACAACCCTCCCCCCATGGTGGATTCCTCCACCTTGTTGCATAACCACAGTTCAAGTTCAGTTGAGTTTCCTTCATTGCAAGCATATACCAAGCACAGAGTCCAGCATCTTATTGTCCAGATAAGTTCAACGGCTTCTTGGGGAGACCTTCTCCGGTCTAAAGGTAGAAGAAGCAGAGTAAAAATCCCAATCTAATTAAAAGCCCCAATATAAAATCAACAACAATATATAATGTCGTGGAATTACTTGACATAGTAATGAGTAAACAACATGTTAAAAATAAGTGCAAGTTCTTAGCCACATCCTGTGGCTACTTCATTGACATTTCAACAATTGAGGTGCAAAACAGTTTATGGAGGGGTGCGCAGAGAAATCTTCAATACCTTGGTGAGGAATACTTACTTTTGTGTCCTACCTGGTAAGATATATGTGAGTCCATGCTGACCAAGCTTTCCTTGTTGTTCTCTGCCTATCTATTCTAGTTGGTGTGTGTATGTATGTGTGTGTGTGTCTGTTGTGGGGGGCACTCTGGAGCGACCCTGATGGTCATTGCAGAGAGGGTGGGGACCCAAGGTTGGAACTCAGTAAGGACCAGAGAAAGCTCCACTCCCTAGTCCCGAAGGAAGTTTACTGTTCTTCTGATTCCGAGGACCTCTCTGGGTTCCTGGCTGTTGTTCCGATGACCTTGGATCCTACGAGGAAGGATTCGGGCTTTTTCCATCCCTTCTGGGAGATCCCCTCTGAGTTCTCTGCCTCTGAAGGCATTCCTGTTCCCTGTGGAAGAGACCCAATATTAATACTCTATAGAACCAGCACCAAAGAAACAAAAATAGGCAATTTCTTTCACTTGAGAAATCTTAAAATAAAAAAAAAGAAAACCCAAAAACAAAAAAAGCACTTCAAGAATGTGGATGTAGGGGAAATAGCAAAACAAATTAGAAATATAAAATTATGTTAAATGCCTAGATATGTGTGTGATGTTACAGTATAGATTAATCAACACTTATAGGTTTTGTATGCACATTGATTGGTCAGCAGAATAAAAAGACATTTATTAAATGCCTAGTATTAAAATTTCTTCTGTGTTCTCTTTAATTTTCTCCCGAAACATCTATGTTAGACATTACCATCTTTCACATCCATTTTACCAGATAAGAAACTGTACCTCCAAGTGGATCAGCAACTTGCCAAAATTTAAGTATTTGAAAGAATCAGGTTTTGAATCTGAAAGTTTGTCATGATAATTTTTAAAAACATTAAATTTTACTTATTTCAAGGTAATGAAATAGAGGGAGAGGGAGAAGAAGGGGAGAGAGAGAAAAAAAGAACAAGACCAAAAACAAGGGTGAGAGTGAGAAACCTATGTGTGTGTGTAGGGACAAGTGTGGGAAAAGTGAGAGAGAGGAAGAAAAGGACAGAACGAGAAAAAGAGAGACTTGCAATGGCTGGGGAACTGAAACAAGGAGCCAGCAAATCAATCCAGGCTTGCAATAGAGACATTACTAATACCTCCCGAGGTCTGCATTATAAGGAATCTGAAGTCAGAGAGCTAAAGCTGCTTATTGAACCTAGGCACCCTAATGTTGAATGCAAGCATGTTAACCTGTTAGCCATTGGGTTATATGTCCCTTCCCAATGATGGATTTCATGTGGCAGATATGTTAAGGGGAAGAGTTGAAGCAATGGTTGGAGACATAGAGAGATGAAGCAAAAGAAGGAGGCTGTCATGTTATCATGAAAGATTTCAGTAACCAAATTAGGAATTCTGGCAGAAATTCTACCTTGCCAGTGATAAAGCACTTTTAAAAGGTTTTCAGCTGGGCAATGGCATGATCAGATTCTCATTTATAAAGATGCCTCTGGCACAGAGTTTAGGAGGGCCAAGATTGTGGCAACAAGATCTGTTCTTGAATAGTTGAATTGATTCAATTGTCACTTGACAGATGAGTTTATACAGCTCATTAGGAGCAGATGAGCCACACCAAAAAGTCATCTGCTTTTATAATCATCTCAGTCCTACTTCCTATTCAGGGGTTTTCTGTCAGCTGGTTCCTCTAATTCCACCCCAAGCTGTTCCTTCCCGTTTTTAATTGATTTCCTTCCAACTTGCTGAACAGATCTTGTTTCTGGAACCTTGTTTGGAATTTCCTGTTAATTTGGCACTGCCAAAATCAGGAGTTGTCATTTTGATCATGTAATATTCACCTGACTTAAGTGACCTAACATTTGTGATCTGGTTGAAATGTATGACTAAATGTTTAAAGTGCATATTGACAATCGTTTTGAAAATAACGTTCTAAAAGTTTGAATAGTTGATGAGTAAGATTTCACACACAGAGTCAGGAGAGCTCTGCAGGACATGGTAGCTATATAAGTTCTGGCAGGAAATAAATCCAACCCAAAAGTTGTGTGATGGTTTTTGTGTTAGGAAAGAGGTCAGTATTTTTTAGATTGATTTGTTTTTATTGGAAAGAAAGCTTTATAGAGAGAAGGAAAGAAAGAGAGGAAATCTTCCATCTCCTAGTTCACTCCCCAAGTGACTCAACAGTGGGAGCTGAACCAAACTGAAGCCAGAGCCAGGAGCCTCCTCTGGCTCCTGGGTTTCACGGTTCCAAGTTTTGTTTTTGTTTTTTGTTTTTTGTTTGTTTTGTTTTGTTTTTGGCCATCCTCTACTGCTTCCACAAGGCACAAGCAGGTAATTGGATGGGAAGTGGAGCAGGCAAGATATGAACCAGTGCCAATAATGATCCTGGCACTTGTAAGGGGAGAGTTAGCCAATTAAGCCACCATAATGGGCCTTAAGAATTTAGTATACTAAAGCATCAGCTAGAATAGCTGTCAGAAGTAGACCTACAGCTTTAATCTAGCAGAGTTTGATTACTTTATTTCTTCTTCTATGCTGACTCTCAGATGTGTTTTCTGGCTAGGAGACTGAGTTTCCCTCACAATAATTATTTTGTTTTGAAACAATTTGAGCCCTTACGTGGTTGATCAGGAACTTCTTAATTTCTCATTCCGAAGGCAACTTAGGCTTATTTCCTTTTGTATGACCAAGATGAATGACTTACTCTGAAATAATAGTAATAGGTATGAAAGTATAAAAGAAATGAAGACCTTTGCACAAATTTGTGCAATTTGCAAAACTCCTGATAGGCATTATTTATTTGACCTTTACATCACACCTGTGCGAAATAATCATTACTATCAATGCCATTGTTCTGATACATACACACTGACTGAGATCCTCTAACTGAAAGCCATTCTTTCATTTTCAAAAATTGAACTCATGGTGGTAGTTGTGTAGAAATGTGAATTATTCTCCTAGAATCCATGGGATGAGTATTTGGGGAGGTATTCTCTCTGATTCTTTCTCTTAACTGTTTCCATCTATTCCATCACTTACTAGAGCCAAGAAAATCTTTCTCCACATATGAGCTGCTATACATTGCCCAGCAAACTTTTTTTTTTTTCAGGAGTAACTGTTCTCTTCTGGCCTTCATAGTACATTTTTAATATGTTTCTGAGGCCATTCAGCTACCATATGTCATTGAATTTAGGTAAGCATACATTCACAGGCGCTTCTCCTTCCCTGAATAATAGCTTAATAACATGCTATATGCACTAAATAAATACATATGTGTGTTAGAAAATTCCAGCTTTATGTCTAGCAATAAATTTGGGAATGGAAATGCAAAAAGCATACCAAGAAAAGTGAATTTTTTTTTTTTTTGCCAAAGTCAAATTAAAGGCGTGTTGATAGAAAATGTCTGTCTTCTTTTTAGTTCCTATACCTGGAGGATTTGCCTTTAAGAATTTAATATGTTCAGATCTTGGGAGCACATAAAGACTTCTTTACACAAAAAAGGTTTGTAATGAAATGTTCCTGACATCCTCTAATATTATAATTGAATTTAGTTTGGCAGAGGAGAAGTCAAAAGAAATGGGTATAAAAAGAGAGATAAATGTAGTGTATGGGGACAGATGAGAGAGAGAGCCTGGCAAAGAGATTTTCTATAAGGGATCACAGGAGGAATCAACACTGAGAAGGGACTCTGAACACTGCAGGACAAAGGCTACACCCTGGACATGGTCTTTCTCTCTGGCAACACATTGTTCTCATAGCAAATGATTCTATCATACATAGCTGCACAAAAACCAGCAGGTTACTTGCTCCATATTCCAGCATTAAAGCCACATGTACTGCTTCACTGGAAAGTCAGGAATTTCTGTCCTCTCTGTGGGCTTGCTACTTTTTACTCATCGTTCTCAATCTGTGGTGTCTGGACCAATCACTTTGACATTGCCTATGATTTGTTAGAAATGTAAATTCTCAGACCTCACATTGGACCTACTGAATCAAAGACTCAAGTTGTTATAAACAATTTGAGTATAACAATCCCTCAATAGTGATGCTAAGGTTGGCCAGACTTTGGAAACTACTGAATGAGAGTCACATGAAGAAACTGGGGCTGAGGTTGCGAGGGAGGTGGAAATTTAACTATGTATTCATTGGAAAAAAGTTTACACCAAGAGAGAATACATTATATCCAACAGATATCCATGTCATCTGAACTCATTGGAAACTTTGATGATGAGAAACCAAGACTTAAATGCCCTGTATATTGCCTAGCACTTGGGCAAGAATCAGAAATCTTGAGATTTATGAATGGATCCCAAATAGAAAGCATGATTAGGCTAATTTTTGTACTCCTGATACTAGTGTTTCTGTAGGCCAACATGCCATTTGAGACAATCGCTTCATAGTATAATAGAATGCTGATAAATAAAGAAAAAGTTTATTCCTCTTGGCATGGGCTTCTCAAGATCTGTCCACTCACTGGACCAGGCTATTGTGAAGGAGTAATCTTTTCTGGGTATTTAGGGGAGACATTGATATACAGAGAAAAATCTTCTTTCTCCTCATTGGGAAATAGGACAGTAGCAGAATTCTTTATGCAGTAGCCAACTCTTTAGAACTATGGTTTGATAGGATGTCAGGCAGAGCTTCATAGGTTCCAAGAAAGTGATTGGAATGGAAACACCTCTGCCCCGTCCCACCTTTTCTGCCAGCTACTCAGTCATTTCCTAGCGGCCTGAGATGTCTGTACAATCATCTTGCTAATGACTGTAATTCATCACAAGATGTGTTTCATTTTGGAAATGAAATATGACTGTATGTTTTTGAGATTGATAGTGAGGGCTTGTTTATTGATTATACTTCCAGGGTATAAAAAAATAAAAAAAGAAGTACACCAAAGAAAAATGCATTTTTCAGGGTCCATCACAATTGCAAAAGAAACATGATACAGAAAACTTCTTTTTTAAAAAAAATCTGCCTATATGTGACATGAAAGATAAAAAAGTGATTTTTGATTTCAAGGGTTTTTTTTCGCAATAATTTTGAGGAGACTTGAAACTTGAAAACATACAATGGCTCAATGCCTAAATCCTTACCTTGCATGCATCACCCTTCCAAATAAGTAAGTAAATAAGTATTTTTAAAAAGTACTTCAAATATCAAGTATACAAAACAAACCTTTAACAAATTAACTTACCAAGCAATGTTTCCTACTTACCATAGAGCAATCAGAAATTTGGTGATGAGGCAGTATGCTGCAGTGGGTTAAAGCACTTCTTTGGACATCCTCGTTCCATCTTAGAGTGCCTGAGATGAGTATTGCCTCTGCTTTTAAGCCAACTCCCTGTCATTGGGCCTGAGAGCAGCAGATGGTGGGTGGAGTACTTGGTTCCTGTGTCCTTGTGGGAGAACCTGATGAAATTCTGGCTCCAGGCATTGTTTGGGAAAGCCTGGCTTTTTGGAAGTGAACCAGCAGATGGAAGTTTCTCTCTCTCTCTCCCTTTGTCTTTGTGTCCCTTTTTCTATCACTCTGCACTTCAAATAAAGAAGCTTGAAATCAAAAGTTTGCTTTCATATAAATGGCACCATGTAATTCTTCAGAGTTGTCACTGACCAAGCCAGTTTCACTCATTTGAGGCAGTGAAATAAGCAAATAAAAGTGGATGGATTTGGGAGATTTCTGAGAATGAATCTTAGAATGTTCTTAACCAAGTCAACTGCCTCTGTCTTTTTAATCCATTAAACTTTTTGCATTCTCCCAATAAGAGCAGCTTCACCAAAATGCTTTTTCTCTTCTGTATACACTAAAAATGAAGACAATGTTCTAGGACACTTGAAGAATTGTCAGCAGAATTCTTAACTTACTAATTAATGGTACTTTTTTTTTAACTGACAGAAATGTTTTGTCCTGATGATTGGAATGCTCACATTTAACTTGCCAAACAAAAGTTTAAAAATATATAGTTAAAAATGCTTCAGGCTTTGTGATGTGGCTTTCCACTGGCTGAATGTTAGAGCAGGACCAAATGTTTATTAATACTCTGCCACAGAGCTAATAGAACTGTTCTTTTAATTCAACAAACAGAAGCCTGTGTTCTTTGGATGGTTTTTTTATCTCCCATGGAGTCTGCATGCTGTTGGCTGACAGTCACAATGGCAATGTATCTATTTGGCTCTGGATCACTGTACTGAAAATAAAAAACAATCTTTTAATTTGTTTTTGTGAAGTTCTGAAAATATGCATATATTCAGACATTCTTGAAAAAATTTCCGGAATACTTGTTTCCTTGGAATACTTTTTAAATAACAGAATCATTAAAATCATAAATTACAGATCAATTTATTGACAGACAAATTCTCAAAATACTCTTGTAATTGCACTTGAGGCCTTTTTTAACCACTCAATGCTCTTTACCAAGTCTTATTTAAAAAAAACATATGTATTATTTCTATGATGCAGTTTTGTAAGTACAGACATTGTTCCCTTACCCTCCCCTTCCTCTGTCATCTTTTCCTTCCCCAATTTGTCCCTGTGTTATCACAATTTTATAGCCCATTAGTGCAAAGTACAAGCTTAACTTTGTGTTATCTAAATATATTGTGACATGGTAAGTGTAGTAAAAGATAGAAAACTTAGCATTTTAACATAAATATATATTTTGAAAGGCATGGCATAGTAGGCTAAGCGTCCGCCTGCAGCACAGGCATCCTCTATGGGTACTGGTTTATATTCTTACTCTCCCACTTGCAGTCCAGTTCCCTGCTTATTTCCTAGAAAAGTAATAGAGGGTGGTTCAAGTCCTTGGGCTCCTGAACACATGTAGGAAATTGAGAAGGAAGCTCTGGCCCCTGGCTTCAGATTGGCTCAGTTCCCACCCATTGTGGTCATTTGGGAAGTGAATCAGTAGTTGGAAGATCTCTCTGTCTCTCTCTGTTTCTCTTTCTGTGTGTCTCTCTGTCTCATCTTCTCCCTTAACTCTGCTTTTCAAACAATAAATAAATAAATATAAACACAGATAGAGCACAGGTGTTTATTGAAGCAGCTAAGACCCTGCTTGGGACACCCACATCTGATACTGCAATGCCTCAGATTCATGTCTCAATATGACTAGCAAATCTCACTTCTGGCAAGTTCATCCCCTGGAATGTGAAAGGATGGTGGCTCAGTTTTTGGGTCCCTGCTGGCTGAGAGCAACCTGGATGCAGTTCCCAGTTCTAGCCAATTTGATCTGATGAGGGCATTTGGGGTGTGAAAAGATTGGAAATCTCCATCTGTCTCAGTCTCTGTCTCTTTCTGCCTTTCAATTGCTTAAAAACCATGTTTCAGTTAAAAAACAATGGGAAAAACACAAATTACCCCTTCCCATTTTCATCCCCCATCGTATTAGCAGCGTAGCAAGATGGGACTATTTCATAGGAAAGCTATCACAAAAGAGCGGGATACAGAATGAGCAAGTGTGTAGAATGCAGAACCAGATTTAAATGTTCTTGTGATTTTTTCAGCTTCGTGATCTCAGGCAAGTTACCCGATTTCTCCATGGTTTGTTTTCTTCATCTATAAAATGTACATAAAATAACTGCTACTGTTCTATAAGAATAATACCAGCATTAAATTAGGGTAGTTTATGGCAAGGTGCTGGGCAGTGTGTGACAAACCGTAAACGGGCCCAATGAGTCGTGATTTTGTGTTTGCCCTTGAGCTTGCTTGCTTGTCTTCCTGCGTTTCCAATCTGCTGCCTACCTTCACCTCCATAAACCTGTTTGTATTAATGACTCAGTGCTACTTTTGGTATTAAACTATAAGTGTAACATCCCTCATCTTTTAAATTCTTCTCTGCTTTTTATCATATTCTCTCTCTACCTAGAAACTATTAGTTTTTACTTATTGCTTCTTTTATCAGTTGCTTATTCTGCAGTTTTCTAACAGGCTGTAGATTGAGAAATCCAATTAAGAAACCCAATAGAATGTTAAAAAAAATCAGAATGCAAATTTGAAGTGTATTAACCTTTGAAGAAAGTGAATTCATCTTGACCACATGAATTTTCTGCTTGGTATTACAAGCATGGTTTCCCAGGCATCTCTTTTGCTTTAAAAAAAGAATGTGTGACATAAGTCACTTTGGAGATAGTGAGGTATAATTATAGAAAATTAAATATCCTTTTAATGTTACAGTTTGCTGTGCTCATAGAAAGCCCAGCTACAGAGTGTAAGATACTGAAGAGGAAACAAAATACAGGTAACAACATTTGCTCCAGGAGAGAATGAGGAAACAACACACAAATGAGCTTAAGTACCACCTCAACGGCATTGCAAATTCCTGGAAAATAGACACACCCTCTGCTGCTGTGCTTTAAGGGAATACAGTTGATAACCAGGGTTCACCAAAGGGAGTCTCGGTACAGTTGGGAGTATTAAGCAGTGGAGATTATCTGCCCCATTTTCATTGGTTCAAAAACTCAATGTGTAGGCCTGCATGCAACAGGTCCTCCAGAGGACAGCAAGTGTATCTGACATTGTTGGAGCATTGACCAAAGCTAGCGAGCTGGACACAAACCTAGTTACTTTATCAAAATCACCTGAAGAACTCCTTGTGTTGTAATTACAGTTAGTTTGATGTAAAAAGAACCCAAGGTGAATGCAGTGAAAACAGGATTGGGATCTAACTTCGTAGACTTTGCTTACAAACAAAAAGCAAAAAATGTCACTGTTCCTTAAAAACTGGCATTTCTTTTCTATCTATCTATCTATCTATCTATCTATCTCTCTCTCTCTCTCTCTCTCTCTATCTATCTACCAACCTATTATTGTTATTATTATCATTGTTACTATTATTATTTTTCATGATAGTTTTGCACATTTAGGGATTCCCCATCAAAATCCCTTTCTCCACTCCCCCTCCACCTGCCATATTGCACATTAATGTAATTCTTTAAAAAAAGTTACAAGTTTAACATTCAGCTGTTTAAAAGTACGATGACATTATAGGTGTAGGGAAAGGTAGCAAATCTAATATCATACTATCAAGGTATATTGACTGTTTCTCTGGAAATCCTCATTTTATGCAGGAGTAGAGATGCATACAGCCATGTATCTTCACTTTCTAATATATTAGTCTCTATTACAGAGTTCATCTGTGGGAATATATATATACATATACATATATATACATATATGCATTTTTTAACCTACATATGTTTAACCTACATATGTTTTATGTTTTGCATGAAGGTTTTCTTCTATTAGACAGAGCATATGATATCTGTCCTTTATCAGACTGTCTTATTTCACTGGATATAATGGTCTCCAACTGGGACCATTTTGTTGCAAAATGGTCAATTTCATTCTTTTGATGACTATGTAGTACTCCATGGAGTAACTCTACCACCATTTCTTTACTCACTCTTTCAATGAGACACGGTTGTTTTTATGTCTGTTGTGGATCATACTGTCATAATTACAGGGTTGCAATTTGCTTTCTCATATGCAGATTTCATTTCCTTTGGAAATATTTACAGGAGTGAAAAGCTTGGTCATAGGCTAGATACACTTTTAGTTATTGTAGCACTCTCCATACTGACTTCCATAGTAGCCCACACTCACTCCAGCAGTGAATTAGGTTGCCCTTATTCCCACATCCACAGCAGCAGTTAGTTGATTTCTGTGCACAGGTAATTTTCAATATTGACCGGATGCTTGTACCTGCCTTCCAAACTGACAAGTTGAAATTTTAACCACACAGTGTGATGGGATTAGGAATTGGGCTTTGACTTAAGAGTGGATCTCTCTTTAGTGGAAATAGTTCCTTTAGCGAAGGGACTCTAGAGAAAATGATAAGCTCTTTTAGCAAGAACACTGTAAAGAAAACCTCCTGAGAGCAAGGAAACTGCCAGTCAATGGACAGGGAATCGGCCCATGCCTTGTCTTTGAAGTGCTATAGGGGTGCTAGCCCCATAGGTAGAATATTAGTCTACTATTTCACTGAGTAGCAAAATCTCCAAGAATCTGCATTTCTAACTATTCTCTAAGTGTGATATCCACTGTTGGTCATGCAATTGTCAAACCAATCCACCAAGGGAAGAAGGACTTTAAGGAATGGGATTCAGAATAAATCAGCTTTGTTGAGAGGGGAAGAAAAGTATCATAGTGCTCTTCAGCTGATAGGAGACTAGGGCAGCAGAAAGATCACTCCACAGTAAAGAAAAAGAAAAGGAACTATATCAGCACAACCTAGTGACATTAAAGCCATGTGACAATGATTAATTTAATTGATACCACTAGTTTCTGGCTTCCAAAACTTTAATCTGTTTTCTGAAGCACACAGTGCAGCCAAATGACTGACAGGAGCTTGTTTAAAACCTGGATGCTTAGGCCTCATCTTAGAACCTCTATTTATAAAATCAGAGATAAAATCCCAAATGAGCCATCCAGGTTATTCTTCTACCAGTGTGTTTCTCCCACCTCCTTCCATTTTGGTGGCATTTTTTTAATTCGGGAAAATTCATGGCTGCTATTATTACTAGCACTAGTGTCAAGCATCTGTAGATATTTGAGAACTAGAAATAGTTTTCTTTTGGAGAATAATCAAGTGCATATTAACATTGTTCACAGATTGATCTTTGAATCCCATTCTGACAGTTGAGGTTACTATTTAAAAGATGCATAATTTGCTACTTCAATTTTTAAAAACAGATTTATTTGTTTTTACTGGAAAGAGAGATCCACCGATAAAAGACGAGACAGAAAAATCTTGCATCCACTGGTCACTTCCCAAATGGACAAAATGGCCAGAGCTGAAGTGATCTGAATCCAGGAGCAGAGAACTTCTTCCTGCTCTCCCTGTGAGTATAGAGTTCCAAGGCTACTACCTACCCAGGCCATAGGCAGAAAGCTGGATGGGAAGTGGAGTGGGAAGTGGAGCAGGCAGGACATGAACCATCCTCCATATGGAATCCTAGCACATGCAAGGGGGAGGATTAGTCAAGTGATACATAGTGCTGGACCCTTATTTACTTATTTATTTATTTATTTTTGCATTGGAAATTTTTAATGATGTAACTGTCAGGCCCATATAAATTTAGAAGACACAAGGCATGTTTTGATAGGTTCGCCTCTCCCAGATGCAAACATTGTTCCAGATAGCTTAGAATTCAAGGGAACAGTGCCCAGAGCTCTGAAGATTCAGCTTTCCATGTGATTACGTCAGTCAAATGCTGCCATATTGGTGGTCATATCTATGGGCAGGGCATTGCCAGCAGACTATCTTCCCAATGAGAAGTCAGGCTATTTTTATTCCCTTGTCTTTTTGTAAAATCCAGTTTATGACTCAGGTAACTTTTAATCATGCTTGAGTTGAACTTTGGGTCTTCCTGCATAGGAACCAATATTGCTTCCCTTTCTGTCCTCAAATAATAATCTGGTGCAGCTATTCTGAATATTATGAATCAGGGCTGGTCCCCTAAGAGTTGTAGCTGCTATTTTGAAAATTTAAAGTAAGTTATGAAGTTCCTTGTAGAACACTTCCATTGGGAAGTAAGGAAAGATTCTACGAGAACATTTTGCTCTGCTAAAAAATGATTTTATATGAATACATTTATTATGAAATGATGTCACCAGAGAAAGTCCTTTAGTGCTGCTCATCAGAGAAATCAAGGAAGGCATTGTCTGAGAATATTTAGACAAGAATAGGAAGGAACATTTTAAAATTCCACCATATATTCACCCAGTGTTAAATTCTGAATTTTTACCTACAAAAGATACTGTTTTACTATGTGTGTTAATATGCTTACAGAATTGCCCATCTTGTTCTGACAGGTGTTCTGGGACATTTTCTTTTGAAATTTCTCTTTATTTAATGTGTCTGTGAATTATATTAAAAATCAATGAAATGTTAAAATGGGTGTGTACTAGCTTTCCTGCAAAATAATTGTAAGAATAATTTCTTACACCATACATCAGTTTGAATGGGATTGGCTCATGTGGTACATGGCAGGGGCTAGTTATTATTTTTTTTTCCTTTCTTATGAGTCAGTAGGCCATTTATTCAGATTCTCAACTTTGTCTGCATATTTGGTTTTTTACTTCAGCACAGAGGCAGTGTGAGAACAAAGTAGGTAGCTCTCAGAGAAACGTGCTAAATTATAGAGTCCCAAGTGAAATGTCTTGCATAGAACATTCCAGAATATTTCCTAATTTTGATGCTGTAAGTTAGTATTCAACTCAGGCACAGAGGCAATTCCTGTATTCACACCATACTAGGTGTTATACTATAGAAGACATAAAAAAATATTTCAAGCTGTATGTTTTCCTTCCTGGCATTTAAGAGGAACTAAATGCAGGGAATTGTGAATGTCACCCTAGATTTGCTTGTTTTCTATTGTAAAGGGTTATTTGTTAGGATCATAGAGATACTTTTGAGAATGATGCCTTGTAAAACAAAAGAATACTCTCCTTCTTGTTCTGTTACTGTTCTTCTCTTTCAGCAATAATACACTTCTGATCTTGGTGTAAATGTCATATTGTGTGAATATGCAAACATCGCATCCGCCTACATATGTTCTGTTGCTTAGTAATTCTTGGCACTGGAGCACAGTGAATTCTGTGCTTAATAAATGAGATATCCATCAGAATGAAAAATGAACTATGAAGGTCTATTGAATAAAATATCATGATTTCAGATTCTAGTTTTGAAAGTAGGTTGCATTCTTGGTCATGATAGTAAAGAAATTTGGAAGGGATTTAAATTTAGAGTTAATATTTATTACTTATCATAAGGTAATGCACATTATTTTATGAAACATGGACCAATGTTTTTAAGCATTCACTTAAAAATACACAGATTTTTAGGTATATATAGTTTTATTTAGAAAAGAAAATTAAATTTCATCTTTTAGGATTTTCTGCCTACTTAAAAAAAGAGACTTCATTCAGTAATGGCATTAGATTTATGGCTTGGAGAAAATGAATCACCTTCACTTTTTATGACGATTGCCTTCATTTAGTGTCACCTCTCTCAAAATTGAGCCCACATCCCGGTTTGGTAGGTCCATTCACCAGTCTGCTATGTAGTATTTTCAGTGGATGTCCACTATTAACCTCAAGTCATTGAGTTCAGATGGGGATCTGTGTTAACACAATCTTTTTAGAGACCTTATCTCTGCCAAAGCCAACAAACATACTTTCCTTCAGTGGTGATGAATTCACCTAACAGGACAGCAGATGTCACATTTATTTTACAGCGCCATCCTTCCCTCTTAATAAATACCTTGTGCTTAAGACTGGGAACTAAACATCATCAAACTTAGCCTGCCTGTTATTCAGAAATTCCTACTCTTGTGAAAGTGTTAGATATCTATTTTGATAGAAAGTTTGCAGAAGCACCAGGAAGCAATGGATATCATACACCAAAATGGATGCAGAATCATTTTCACAGGAGGACACAAATGGACTGAATCCCTCTTACCCAGGTACAACATGAACTTTAAAAGCAGGTTGCAGAGAAGGGCCTTAAAAATGTTTTAAGAGAGTTACTAAAGTACTTTCAGGCACAGATCTCTCAAGGAAAAGGAGATAAGACCCTTCAGTGCAGCAGAAGGTGCACTGAAGCGATCACTACAAACACAAAACACAGGTATTGCAATTTTAGGGATGATTATGTAGTACACTGCTTAGCAAACTGCACTAATAAGAGATGAATCTCAATTCTCTGAGTTGGCAAGGTCATCTGTAGATTAGCTATCTATCACCATGTGGGATAAAACCAACAGAGTCAGTTAGGTCCCTGTTCTGCATCCCTGGGCTCAGAATGGCGTGTCATTAAAGAAAAATGATGTTTTCCAGCCAAGTGATTTTTTATTTAAGCGGAAACATTGTGTTTCTATGCAATTGCCTGAGCTCTAAAGGCAAGTAACATCCTCCGTGTCTTCCCATACCATCTTTTGGGTTTTTCAAGCCATGTCATAGTTACATACTAGACCACAGAGCTTTTCAAGTCTTCATTGATATTCTGTGCACTGTCACCTGATGACATGTGATCTTTAAATCAGTTGTTCCAGGATTACTTCAGATTTGCAGAGAAATGATCAGGAATTAATAGTGCACATAATTACCCTTCAGTTCATTTTCCTCTTCTTTTCTTAAATAAATTATGTTGTTATCAACATAAGCACCACCAAATGTGGAAAGGAAACAATCTCTCTCAACACATGCTGCCCCTTGTGCTCTGTAAATTACTACATAATTTACATTTACTGTCATTGTCTCCTAGCTATCTTCATTAAAACCAGCATGGTTCATGCTTTTCATCACTTGCAAAGAGTGTTATGTAACTTTCCTTTTCTCTACCTTGTTTCACTCAAATTTGTCTTAAATAACACATACAGTAATATTTTCAAAACAAAAAAATAGAAAAAAATGTTATTTCCTTGACTAAAGTATCTTGTAGGGTTTACACTATGGCTTAGTGAGTAGCCACTGCCAGTAATGCTAGCATTCCATATGGGAGCTGGTTTGAGCTCCAGAAGCTTCCAGCTTTGGCCTAACCCTAGTCATTGCTATTTTTGGAGTGATACAATGAATGGAAATTATCTTCACCACCCCTAGCTCTCTCAGTGTCTATAACACTTTCAAGTAAAGTAAATTAAAATCTTAAAAAATTATTTTAATAACTTGTTAAAACCCACTCTAAAATGTGTTGAACCACTGTTTCCTTAAACTTTCTCATACTTATTCTGTGTTCAGATATCCCAGTAGCCAGTGCTTTTTGCTTTGTGATAGTGCACTTACAATCTCTCTGTGGTGCTCATTAGTAGCATAGTTATGTCCCTCCTGTACCCTTTTTCTCATGCTTTGTTCACTGTCTGGATGCTATTTCCATTGCTATTCAAAAATAACCTATTAGTGTTATGAGTCTATTAATGAATGTCCGGTACATACTCACTTTTTTATATTTGATTGTTTGGCTTTCCTGTCAGCCTATCTCTGGGTAATAACCAAGAACTTGATATATTGGAAATGTAATATGAAAGGATGAGTGAATCAATGGTAACTAATACTGATTGATAATTTATGTTCTACATGTACATGTTTTATGAAGGGACAGATAGGCAGTATTTGAACTACTGAGCTTAAAGTGACCAAATTCAAATTCCAAATGCCTCGTCCCATGCCCCATGCTCAAAGGGACGATTTAATCATGTTGGGTGTGCCAGTGTTGTGATAGAAATGGTATTTGAAGAATTATATTTTTGAAGTTATTTGTGATACAGAGAAAGGGCTATGAAACAAGAACAACAGTTATGTGACGTTGGCAGTTGTCCAAGATGACTATATTTAAAGTAAGAGTGGAAAAGGAAATGAATAGATTTGAAACACGACATCAAGAAATAATCATCCAGAAAAATCAAATATATCATCTTTACGTGGTAGTGAAGAAACAATTTCTGAAGTTTAGTCTTCACCACATAATTTGTGACTTCTAAGACAGGAAGAGTAATTGAGTAAAGATGTACAGTCTCCCTATACATGGAATGATTCTAACTTGTGTAAAACTAACCTTATTATGCACATGAAAACATACACAATTCTATGTCTGCCATGTTAGAGTAAGTAACAGCAATCTTAATCAACTGCTGCAGACGGCTAGAAAGACAAACCCAAGCCAAACAGCTGGTTTTAGATAGTGGAAAATATATGACACAGAACTCTGACTACTAAGACAAAGGAAACAGCTGAGGTAAGCCCCATCCATGCTATCACTGATTCTGTGGGGTCACTTTCTGAATCACGGTGTAAGGAAAACGAGCAGAGAGAAATCTCAACTTTGGGCAAGAGAGTTGGAGGAAGGCAGTTTGAATTTGCCGGACAGAATAAGAAAGATCAAGGAAGTTGGAAGAAAAAGTTCCTAAAATAAGCATAGGGGTTGTCTTCAAAATGTTACTGAATCATAATGCTCCATATTAAACTTCCTGATGGTAGAGAGGTAACTGTGAAGGAGCTCTAAATCAAGCAATAACCAGAGTTCAGACAAAGGTGGGCATATCCATCATGTGGAAGGAGAGATCTCATTGGTAATGAACATTCTGTAGTTCACCAGAAAGATACAACCAACTACACTTCAGTAAAGGCTACTCTAAATGTTAAATAAGTGTTAAAATCCTATTAGCTAATTTGTGAGTAATAAGATTAAAAAAAATACTTAGGGGAAGTGGGGAAACTCTTTAAAGGACATAACTGGCTTGAGGGAATAAAAGCACATGAAAAACAACATTTTCAAAAATATAAAATATGAAAAATAAAAGTACAATAAATTTAGAATTTGCTTAATAAATTCAAAATAGGAACCAGTGTTTTGTAGCATAGAATTAAGCTTCCACTTGGAAAACTGCCATTCCATATCTAAGTGTTGGCTTGTACCCGAGCTATTCTACTTTTGATTCTTCTTCCTTCTAAAGAACCTGGGCATGAAAGAGAAGACACCTTAAGTAATCAGGCCCCTGTCAACAGTGTGGAAGAGTGGGATGGGATTCCAGGATGCTGGCTCTGTGCTGATCCACCCTGGTTGTTGCAGGCATTTGGGAAATTGAACCAGAGGATGAGTTTTTTGTCTTTGTTTCTCTCTGTTTTTCTCCTTTGCTCACTCTCTAAATAAATAAATCTTCCAAAAGTAAATTTTAAATTAGTTGATTACACTAAATTTATATATTTAAAGTTTTGAATTTTTAAAAAAAATTGTAAAGGCAGATATACAGAGAGAAGCAGATACAGAAAAAGCCTCCATCCACTGGTCCACTCCCCAAGTGGCTACAACTGTTGGAGCGGAGCTGATCCTAAGCCAGGAGCCAGACACCTCCTCTAGGTCTCCTGCATGGGTGTAGAGTTCCAAGGATGTGGTTCATCTTCCACTGCTTTCCCATATCATAAGCAGGGAGCTGGATGGGAAGTGGAGCAGGCAGGGACACGAACCAGTGTCCATATGGGATCCTTGTGGCTGTAAGGCAAGGCTTTAGCTACTAGGGCATTGTATCAGGCCCCATATTTAAAAATTTTTAAAGTGGCAAATAAAACATAAAACAAAATTGACTCAAAGATTAAATATACTCTAGCAAAAGCATCTAAAGGTAGCAAGTCAAAGTGTGAGATGTAAGGTTTAATTTTAACACTCAATGTTTTTCAATAAGTCACTACCCTTAAAAGATTGAGATATGCATTATTAAACACAATAGCTGCAAGAATAAGAGTAAAAATAATTACATAATGCTTACTCAAATGAAATAGAACATAAATGAATAAGGAGATATGCCATCTTCATGGATTGGCAGACTCAAAATTATTAAAGGCTTCTGTTTATTTCAATGGACTTACAGTTCCAAGACTATCTAACCACTGTAGCCTGTGGTCATACTTTTTTTTTTTTTAAACTGGAAACTTCTCACTTGTTTCTAAGTTCTAAGGAAAAGAAAGGTTAGGGCAGTTACACTCCCTAGTTTCAAAATTTGTTCAAAAATTACATTGATGAGTTGAGTAATGGCATTGGTAAAGATGTCAGTGGAAGAAAAAAGACATCAGTGGAATAGTCTAAAAATTACAGAATACATTTTTTAAAAGTAATAGTTTTCTACTTGTAGGCTAAGTTACAGACGGAAACTCACAGGATTTCTTTGTACTGTGCCTCATCATCACATATCTGTCTGACATTAGCACATATGAATTCATATGTGAATGCCAAATATAACAATATGCTTGGCACTTGTAATAACCCTCATCACTTATAATATGTTTTAAAAGATATATTTTGTTTTATTGCAAAGTCAGTTATACAGAGAGGAGGACAAATGGAAAGGAAGATACTCTGTTCGCTGATTCACTCCCTAAGTGGTCGCAGTAGTTGGAGATGAGCCACTATGAAGCCAGGAGCCTGGAGCCTCCTCCACGCAGGTGCAGGGTCTCAAGGCTTTGGGCCGTCCTTGACTGCTTTCCCAGGCCACAGGCAGGGAGCTGTTTGGGAAGTGGGGCCACCAGGATTAGAATTAGCACCCATAAACCATAACCCCAGTGTGTGCAAGGTGAGGACTTTAGCCAGTAGCCTACCACACTGGGGCCCATTTACAATATTTAATTTGGTTATGATTCATCTAGAAAATTTCATTACTAATTGCCAGGTGAACAAGCATTTCAAATGGAAGTATATAGACTTTATAACATCTACCTCACCAACAATTCAGATTACATATCTTTATAAAATACACTATTTTTTGTTGATAAATATGTAATGAAAATACTCAGTTATATGTTACAAGTATGAGGGATCTTCAAAAATTACATGAAAAATTCTTAAAATGAAAAAAACTACATGGATAAATGGGCAATGGTTTTACGCCAAAATAAGTATATTTAAATTCAAGTTTCCACAAACTTTTTGAAGTATGTTAGCATATCATTTTGGATCTTTGGAATTATTTTTGAAATATGTGTCTGATATGACTATAGAAAATATTAACAGAGATGTTATAAATATTTCTGATCTCATATATTTTATTCTAAATTGCAAGAATAACATAAAATATTACTGAATGTGATTTTAAGTAGATTGTCTGAAAGCAACTAGGGAATGATAGTTTATATGCAGAGGAAAAGCAATGTGAATCGCAGTTAACAGTTATTCAGAAACAGTGGATATCAGAAGACAAATTAAATTTTTAAAGCATAAACAGGAAATGGTAACTAACATTCTATATTTAGTGAAAGGATCTTGTCAGAAACCCATCATCTCAAGCCTGCACAAATAACTTTATTTCCTCTGCTCATGTTCAAATGCAGTAAAAGAACCTTTTAGCAATTGTGGGATAAAGTCCTTATTTTCCAGGCCGAAAAGGAGCCTAAAATACATACACTATGTAGGATGGGTTTAAGTAAGACTCCCTGAGGCTGAATTTAATTGTAAAATCAAGCATAATGTAGATAAATAAATCTAGGCAAAAAAAAAAAGAAAAAAGAAATTAGAAATACAGTCTCTCTGTGGTCAGAACGATGGTAGACATGGATGTCTCAGATTGTCAGTGAGGAGCTGGTTCTCCCTCTCCCCTCTCAAGAGGCACCCTACCTCTTGGCCCTCTCCTGGGATGTGCTTACTCTTTCCATTTTTTCCCATTTGCCTGCTCACTACACAAATAAACCATGTTCTGTCTGAAAAACAAACAACAAGAATCTAGTATGTTCAATCAACTTGGCAATCCCTGTTATCATGCTCAGAGAACAGTCACCAAGCAGGTGGTGTCCCAACTACACTTCATGAAGAAAACATGAAGCATCTATGGTCACAGAAGTCTTGTGTTTAGTAGTATCGTTCCTTGTTGTGGCTACGTTAATAAACCAGCATGCTACTTTTATCAGTTTCTTAGGATTTTGGTTAAAGCGGGTTACTCTCCTTAAACATGAGCATAATTGTATCCCAGAATGATCAATTTTGTTACCTTTTAAAACTTCTCTGAGACCTTTTTATTCACAGAAATTTGTTGAAAATTAATAAATCCTTATATTCCCAGGCTTTATGTTTTTTTTACCTGTCGGTTGTATGTGATTGCAAACTTAGAACAGTTTAAGAAAAACGGAGCTCTTATCCAGGAATAGGAAAATGCATATTTTCCTAAAGTTACTTCATTATTTGCTTCACATAAAATCTACATTTAAAAATATATGTGTGTGCATGCATGCTTATAGTGATATATTAAATATATTATAGTCCTTCTTTTTCTAAATATTTCAGTGTGTACTTATTTGACAGATTCTGAGATTTAACAATATAATTCTCATAATTATCAAGATTAACACTTCAGTTTGATACAATGCTATTATGTATAATATATGTTTCGTTTATTAAGTATTCAAAAATATTCTTTGTATAATGTTTTATATCTCCAATCCCAGGTTCCAACCCAAAATTATGCATTGCACTTAGTGATAATACCTTTACAACTTTTTAAACATGCAACAATTTATCAGCATTTTTTACTTTGTTTTAAAGTGTGTTGTTCACAAGATAGGTAATAGGATTTTCCTTAAATGCTGTCTTGTTTTTATTCTGAATAAATCTAGGTTGTGCCTTTTGGTAAGAAATTGAAGTAATAGGCTACCATTCTTAATAGATCACTTCAGTCACTTTGCCTTGTCTTAATTATAGTAATGTCTATTTTAATGAGTTGGCTAAGGTGATGTGTCAGAGATTTATTTTTGGCAAAGTTTGTGTTTTAACTTTGGGGTTATCGCACACATTAGTATGTTACAGGTTAAATTTTTAAGTTTTGGTCTCTCTGTATCGGCAGTCGTGTTGAGTATACTTTCCTTGTATATATTCTTGCATTTTTCATATGAATTTTCAAATTCTTATGCAATTACCATTAATTTATTTTCATACTTATGTATTATTTCCTGAGCATGATATATCATTTACTTATTTTCTTGCTATAGAAAAATTCATTGATAGGATCTTTACCTATTAATGAGCTCTTTAGTAAATCTATGACTTCATTTATGAAAGTGGTCCTCTAACAATATCCCTATAAATGCCATTTGGAGAATGTATATGCATTCCAGTTCAGTGTACGCACAGGAGTAGGAGTGTTGAGTTGCATTTTTTCAGCACCGATAGCTCTTTAGAGTTTCCAAAAAAGTTGGACCAGAATTGAAATAGAGTTCCAGTTGAAGTATAAGCACAATTTGATATTTCTTTCCAAATTTTGGTTTGATTCTTGTCTTGATTCACATTCTCAGACTTCCAAGTTGGTGACTAATCTTTTATGATTAACTTGAAAAATTCATATATTGATATGACAGTGGGATTTCTAACTTACTTCACAATTAGTGTGTCAAATAATATGGGTTTCTCTACAAATATTAAGCTAAACCAGAATTAACAAATTGAAATTACATGGATATGTTATGAATTATGACTTTTATATTTATCTGGATTTTATTCACCATTCTAATAAAGAATCTTGCATCTTGGTTCATAAGAAATATTGGGCTGCGGTTTTTCTTTCTACTATGACCTAGTCATATTAGATATCAAAGTTTTCTTTGTCTCCTAAAAATTAAAAAAATTCAGGTGCTGAAACAGTTGCATAGCAAGTTAATCTTCTGCTTGTGGCATCAGTATCCCATAAGGCCACTTATTCAAGTCCTGAGTGCTGCACTGCTGATCCAGCTCCCCACAGTTGGCTTTGGGAAACAACAAAGTATTGCCCAAGGCCTTTCCCCCTGCACCCCTGTGGGAAACCTGGAAGACATTCCTGGTTCCCAGTGTCAACCTAACCAGGCTCTGACCATTGCAGCCGTGTGTATGGTGAACCAGCAAATGGAAGATCTTGCCTCTCTCTAACTTCAAGTAAAATAAATAGATGTTTATTTTAAAAAATAAAACAAGAGGCTTCTTTTTTGGGGGATAAACGAGATTTACAAAATAGTGTTTTTCCTCTAAAATTGCAAGAATTTGATTTTTAACCTATTTGATCTAGAGTGTTTATTTACAAATATTTAATAATTCACTCCATCTATTTTATAGACAGAATGTTTAGACTTAAAATTTGTTGTTCTGCCAATTTTGGTAAATTCTACAAGTTGCTAAAATAATTAGACTGGTTTGTATAAGCATTATCATAACATATCTATTCATTTTATTATTTTTAAGAATACATTTCATGTAATTAATAAATAGTGTCCAATTCTTCATTTATGTTGTCATTTTTTTTCCTTTATTATTCATGATATTTAGTGATCACTTTTATTAGTGTATTAAAACACATTTTTATTTTACCCTAGTCCATATTTATTTTGTATTTACTGTTATTCTTTCTATTATGTTTAATTTGTTCTCTTTCGGGATTTAATCATACTCTTTCTGTTTCATTGTGTATTTTTTCACTTATTTAAAATATTTTTAATGATCAATGCAGTTTAATATTAGACAAGCAGTAATGTAGAAGCATGGTGCTTGATTTCCATTTTTACTTTCCATTTTTGCAGTGACAGAAACTTTCTGTAACTGAGTTGTCCATGACAGTAGCTTTTAGATGTTGTAACTAATGAAGTTTTAGTGGCTGACCCAATAGAAGGATTAAGCTGTTAATTTTATTAAAAACTTCTAATTAAATTAAACATAAATTGACACATGTGGCAAGTTAGCAACCTATTTGGCAGTATGTCTTTTTCCTTCAACTATCTTATTTCTATCCTGACATATCAAAGAATACATTACTGAAAGAAAAAAAAAACGGTGTTTTGAAATATCGCTTCTGTGATATAATGCACAACTTACCCATGGATAACACATATGATTAAGAAAGGGTCTTAAATTTGGGATCACACTAGACATAATGAGGCCCCAATTCAGCTTTGCTATTCTTTTCACTATGAAATTCACTGTAACTGTTAGTGATGTATGAAATAATACCCACTGCAATAGAAAGCTGTGATTATCTGACTTAGAAAGCTTCAGCATGACAGTCTCATTAAAATAGTTAGAATAGAGACTAGTGTGGCCTGGGGGGCCAGGCACGAAATCAATCGGGGAAAAATATAACGATGGAGCCCCATCAGCACGAGGGTGTCTTCATCTGTGAAGGAAAGGAAGGTGCTCCGGTTGCCAAGAATCTGATCCCTGGAGAATCCATGCTTTCATCGTGGAGGCGACAACAAGTTTGGAGGCAGCAGCCCAGGCAGCATGGACCAAGATCCACATCAAACTGGGGGCCAAGATGCTGCACCTTGGGGCCGCCTTAGGTACCACTATCTCCCACATCTCCGACATCATTAGTCTGGATGGACTGGTCTTCATAATTAAGTTATCCCATCACTCTGGGTCGTGACCTCAGTAAGTTTGCTGAGAACCAACATTATTCCTTTAATGAAGGATGCTTAGTACCTGCACAATACTGCATGCTCATCGCAATGTGGATGCCATTTTCGCTGCTGTGGCCGAGCCAGATCAAACTAGTATTGCGGCTCTGCACACTCACACCTTCCTGCAGAACGAAGGCCACTCTTTGATTTTTATTAAGGTCAACTGCATCTACTCCACCGCCTGGGGAGGCGCTGTGTTCAAGTCAGCAGTGAAGAAGTTGCAGCAGAAGAACATGAAGCTCCAGGAGCTGCTGACCTTCGAGCGCTACCACGGAGACCGCTCCATGAGTGTGGGAGTGAACAGGCCGCCCCCAAGGTGAAGAATCGAGGCTCAGTACTGGTGGGATATGTCGGACTTTGCGTTGTGCTATTGCTAGTGTGTGTGCATGTTTTATCAAAGTGACTTAACTGTGGAAAAAATCCAATGTAACTCCAAAATAACTACTGACAAGCATTTCAAACCTTTGCTTACATCTGTAAATCCCTACCTTTTAAATTTGGTAGTATAAACAGAGATCTTATTTCTCTCTACTCCAAGGTAGAAACCTCCCCTCATAATGTCTAATGGGGGGAGGAGAGTTATAAAGAGACAGAGCTTTGGGAAAGGAAAATAAAAGGTTAAGTCCAATAAATAACTGGGTTTGTTGGGTTTGTTCTGAGAGGCAAGGATGCCTGGACTGCCTATAAAGAGTTGAATTAAATTGTCTTATTGAGGAAATCATGATTCTAATCCTCATGTTATAATTATCATCATACCTTTCCTCATTCTTTGTTATATGTTTTATTTACTCATCTCAGAATTCCCATGATATTGAGTAAATAAATGATGTACACTGACATGGACCTTAGGGAGTTGAGAATATATTATCTTTCATTAAATCAAAGGTTATTGTGTTTGTTTCTAGAGAAAGCTCAGATTACCACCTTCTTGAAAAGGAACTCTACAAAGTCCTGAGTTTTAAAAAATAAGATAAGATCCTCCATTTATTAAAAAAAAATGCTGAGGACCCCGTGAACAATATCTTCCAAAAATAAAACTGATCTTTTGACAACACATCAAAATTGCACCACTGAGTTGGTAATAGTGTAGAGGAAAGAATGAAATAGCTTGAAGAGTATGGTTAGAGCTTGAAGAACTTTCAGGATAAAAGTCCTTTAGGATACTGTCGCATTGGTACAGCACCAATGGTACCATTTCTCTATGAAAAGTCACCATCAGAAAGATTAATTTTAGAAATATAGGATCAGAGATGTTTCCCTTGATGTAGGCTACTTTATAGAACTCCAAAAATGTGTCAAGAGTAACAAATCGATCTGACATGTCCAGTCAAGATCTCTTTTAAGAGGAAACCATGGCTTGCAGGACACTGTTACATTTTAATTTTGTTTTGCAACCACAAAAAGGAGTCTTTGTTGGCAGTCAGGATGAACACCTGTGTAAGCCTTAAACGTTTACAGACATGCCTTTGAAAGCTCCATGGTAGAGTTAAGATTTAATCTATCAAAGCGATATAAATAATGTAGACATAGCCTTAGGTGCCAATTCTTTCCACAGCAGACAGAAAAAACAAAACAGTAAGAACTTCATTGCTGGGTCTCATACAACTCAAAACAACACTGCCAAAAAGGACAGAGGAGAGCAGTGTACTTCTAAAGACTTAGCCATGGCATTATCAATAATGTCTAAGATTGAAATAGGGCTTTTGAAAAGCTAAAATCATTTAGAAGAAATAGAATTCAGATGATTGAAACTGTAGATTTTATTTTGAAATTCAGTAACTGAAAATGAAGTGGTTATAAGAATGGTTAAGCCATTATGTGCTGAAGAATCAACTTTCTATAGTCTTTTAATCTAATCTGAGTTGTGTTTTGACATTTATTCAAGTCATAAAAGTATTTTGCGTTTTCTGAATGTGGAGATTCAATGTGAATTCAAATCAACTCCTGTTAAATATGAAATGGGATGTGCAAAGCATTGTCTGCTATGATAATGGACAGTGAGAACGGTAATAGCACTGAAACACAGCAGCTGAGGCAGCCAGGTGTGATGCTGATACCCCATTTGGTTGTGGTTTCTTATCCTGAGTGGTCCTTTTTAGGACCAGCTTCTTGATAATGGCCTGGGAAAGGAGAAGGATGCCCCAAGTACTTGGGGCCCTGCTACCCACAGGTGGGATTTAGAGGGAACTCTTGACTCGTGGTTTGGCCTGCCCAGCACTGGTCATTGTGGCTATCTGTGGAGTGAATCAGCAGGTGAAAGATCTCTCCCTTTCCTTCCTCTTTCTCTGTAATGAAGAACCACAGTGGAAAAAAATAAAACTAAAAAGAACTTTGAAAGAAATAAAACTTAAAAAAAATCTAGTAAGAAGTGTAAGGAGAAAATATTTGAGCAGTAAGTGAGATGCAAGGCAGCATATTTGAAAGAAAATTTGTTTTGAATTGGTTTTAGAAAAATCTCATGGTTTTCTAATACTGTTTCCTTAATATCTAAATGAGATTAGCACTGGAGTGCCAATATTTAATTTTAAAACATTAGATTCAACTTTTACTAAAATACTTTCATTTTAATTTCAGATATTTCATATATCTGTATGTATAAATAATCACATATATTTTCACATATGTATTTTGTATATCTGCAAACAAATATACAAGTATTCAAAAAGTTCCTGGAAAATGGAATTAAAAAGATATTTACATTGGAACAAAATTTTTTGAAATTCATGCACATGAAAGAGCTTCAAAAATTTGTGAAAATATGTGCTATGTAAGAGCTCCGCATTTCATAAAAGCTGGTTCACCTAGAAAAAAATAATTCAACAAAGTCATGATAATTTAGAGGAGAGTGGTAGATGTCTGATGCAGTAGCTAAGGTGTCATTCTGATGTCAGCATCCCATATTGGAATACCTGGGTTTGAACCCCAGATCCATTTCAGATTATAGCTTCCTGCTAATATGCACCAGGGAGGTAGCAGGTAGTAGTTCAACCAGTTTGGTCCCTGTCACTCAAGTGAAAGATCTGAACTGTATGTCTAACACATTAAATCAATGATTGGAACATTCTCTCTCTCTTCATTTTTGTGCATATATATATGTATGTGTGTGTGTGTGTGTGTCTATAATAGTCCTTGTCAAAAAGAATAAACTTAAAGAATTTCCAGAATGTTTTTCTTTAAAGACAAGCATTTACTTAAGCATTTACTTAATTTTAGGGATTTTGCCTTATTTTTTTCTAGAAATTCATATCAGGAGAACAAACTGTGGACTCCCTGAAAGTGGTTGTTACATTTTGCAATAAATGCATTTTCTCAAAATTGAATTTTTAGTAGTTTTTTTGGAAAAATGAGATTTTCAAGACTTATAGTCTTCAAGATATTCTCTTTTAATTTGTAAGATAATAAGAAATATAATAAAAATAATATTATATAGGTAATACAGACAATTTTGCTTTATTTCTTTATCTTTTTTAGACCACTCTACAAAGTAGAATTTTAATTTTCGTCTTGATGATTTTGGATTTGAAGTATCAAACAGCATGCATAAGCTAACCAAATTATTTCTTTGCAGGCAACAGGGTCTTGCCTCCTAACTCCACAGCTCTGAATAATTTTGGAAGCTTTGTTTTTGTTCCGTTAGTCAGGCTCTGAAGGAATCTCTGTTTCCATCTGTGTTCTTAGATACACATCACCATGTGTATCTAAGTCCTTGGACAGCTTGTCCAAATGCTCTCAGCCTCACTTTCCCAGTGTCATTTCCACCGTGATTCCAGACTGATGGAACTAATCCCATCATGAGGATTAGGTCAGTGGCATGACCTAATCTAAATAAGTACCTTTCAAGAGCTTAAGCCAAATGCCATTAAGTTGGGAATTAAAGTTTAAACAAAATTAAGATACTTTATGAATGTTTAGAGTCCAAGCATTCAGTCTTAGTACCTTTATGTTATAGCCACACATCCAAGTAGAATGACCGTTGGTTTTGCCACACTAATTTAGTTGAAGGCAAGACATAACAGCCTATGAGGAGGAAATTTGGTAAGGGCCAAGCATTGTAGTTCTATGAACTAAGCCATCACTTCAAATGCCCACATCCCATTTCAGTGTACTGGTTTGAGTTCTAGCACCTCCATTGCTGATCCAGGTTCCTACTAGTATGTCTTGGGAAGTAGTAGATAATGAATTGAGTCCTTGGATCTCTGCCATCCCTTTGGGAAACCTGGATGGAGTACCGGGCTTCTAACTGCAGCCTGGCCAAGTCACAGTTGTTTAAGACGTTGGAGGAAAGAAACTAATAGATGAAAGATCGTGTGTGTGTGTTTGTGAATCTTCCTTTTGAGTAGATGAACATAAATATTTTTGAAAAGAATTAAATGTATTGAGAGATAAAAGTGAGTGGTTATTCCACTTATAGGCAACTGAGGATCACAACTGTGTAAGATAAAGGACTGTGACAATTTCTTAGTTGGTATTTCATTCCTACAACTACTACATGAGAAACCCTGGAAAATTTTTAATACTTCTCCTGGCCTCAGTTTCTTGACCTGGAAAAAGAGGGTTATTAATATCTTTCTGATATGTTCCTTGGAGGATTGAATGAGATAATTCATGTAAGACTTCAAACATGATGTTTGCAGATTAGTAATATCCTAATAAATGAAGCAATTATTTTTTATTACAACATTTTTCCTATTCCAATTCAATTCCCCTTTGATAAGTCGTATTTACCCTAGTGGTATAAAAATAATTATTTTCATTTACATGAATGGCTTACTATTTTTACCTAATGATGTGTAGCACAATAGCTGTTATCCATATCATTAAATATGTATCTGATTAACTTTGTTGTAAGTTTAATTGCAACACAAAATTCTCTGGTGTGTTCCCAGTTATCAAAGACTGTTCATGAAACAGGGTGGCGTGCTTTCAACCTGAAAGAATTACAGAAAACATTAATCATGCAGAAGGAAAATTACAGACCTGTAAATAACATGGCACAAAGGACAGCCAGATAGACCAAGGACTGATAAGTTTTGCTCCATCACTACAATATACTCAGTCTATATAAGATATGTTCCAAGATATATAAGGTCTTGGAACACAACTGATAATGGATTGCTTTGGTTGCTAACAATTTTTGTGATTTAGGATTTTAAAAAGAAGTGGTCTGCCTGGAGCTCGTTGTATTAGTTACCTCTGCTTTACTGGTAGAAAGTTATTGCCTCTGCCCCTCTGATGCAATTTCCCCCTTTTCCAAGTTATACAATTCTTAAATGAAGGGGTAGACACTGAGCCAACAGTTAGCACCTTGCATTTTCCTTTACTTCCCTGTTTTTCTCAGCCCATACCCACTGTTGGGAAAAAAAAGTCCCAAAGCACACATTTTTCTGGCATTGAGTCAGTAGCATCCTGTGCCTTTCTAGGGAAGGGAAGCACATTTGAGTCAGGAGGAAATGGAATTGCCAAGCAGGAAAAGAAATCATGAAGAGAGGACAGCTGACCTGTTCTGTGCTATAAATATGGCAAAGAGCACATCAGAATGGTTCTGTAGACTCAATAATTTTCAGAAAATTAAAATCTGTCAGTATCCAGCTTCATATTGCTCCTCCAGGAAGGAAGCTGTGTCTGCCTTATGTTAAGCAGTACCAGTTTTCATAAGACTTGGACAGGAAACATCCTAAGAGGACAATCTCTTCTTTTGACTACCATGCCTGAATACCTTCTTCATTGTTTGTTGAGAGTTCACAGAGCTCATTGCACAAGGAAGCATAAACCTAGGTGCTCATGAGTAGACTCAATCTCTTATGTTTAATCCTGGAGCAGATGCACTGCTGAAGTTTAAACCTTGACCCAGAGTCACATAAAAGTTGAATAGATAAATTAGAGCATACTTGTCTGTGCTTCTCATGTCTGTTTTTGTCTTGACTGAATCTTCTCACTGATGTCCAAGGAGAATAAATTGTGGTAATTTAAACCTTAGCACCTATGAGGGGAACTACTTCACTTCTCTGGCACTCCTGAGAAAGGATCATTGCAAGGACAAGACAGAATAGAACCTGGGTAAATGCAATAGACACATTTTGTGCATGAAGAAAACAATACTGTTATGCTCTGTCTTGAGAAATGAAAGTTAAATCCAGGGAAGAATAACTATGACAAATAAAAGTAGTGCTGATTATTTCAAACTGGAAGAATAAAGATGATGAAAAGTGCTAATTTCCCATCATTTAGAATATGCTGGTTACTATAGCAACTGTTTAAACCTTATAAGAAAAAGACAAAAAGAAAATTTTAAATAAGAATAAATTCTCAAGGAGAAATAGTTGTTCAGTAAGGTTTCTATTAATGAAAGTGCTTCAAAGAGTTCAAGGAAATGAAGTTGAAGGATTAATTTATTTTGGTGTAAAAATTTTTGAAGTCTATGCATATAAGAGATCTTTAAAACACAAGGATTGTATATAATGAAAAAATATGTATGATGTAAGAACATTTTGAACAAAAAGTAAACTTACAATCCTATTTTTCCACAACCTTTTTGAGATGCCCTCATATTAACTGGGTAATTCATTTAAATAGCAATTAAAATTAATTACTTTTTATGTGTCAGAAAAATTAATAAGAAAGGATGCAAAATTAGAACATTGACATACTCTATTAATGAATTCACAATATTAATGAAGCAATTTGAGGGTGAATCTCTCTGATTATAATAAACTCTAGATATGATGTTTCTAGGTATGAGCTTGAGGTTGCAAAGACTGAAAACATTGCCAGAGGAGTTATTTTGCATCAACTTGGGCAACTCTGCAATGTTTTTGTCTAGCATCCTGGCAAAGGTAGATCCTGCAACTTAAGCTGATGATCCCAGAATACTCAACAATTTTGTAAAAATGCATGAATCTATTTATTATATAATAGCTAAACACATAGTCTGTCATCCTTCACACCAATTATTGAGCCGTTGGAATGCAATTATCCTCTTTATTTTTTTTTCTGGAAGCCATAGATTTTATATCACTAAACATTCCATATGAAATATATATAAAGTAAACATCAATATGCCAATCTATGACACCATGGATGCCACAGGTAGTTTAGGATTGCATCCCTATGGAAATCTTAATATGAGCCCAAATTTTGACCCAAGGTCTATCTGGAATATAAGCCACATAGTGCTTTTCCCTGAATATGATCTCTGTTGTGTTTGTCCCTATGTGCAACTCATAAGGGCTCGGTGATTGTGTATAGGAAAAAATATGGAGCGTTCACACACTTATTAAAATAGTTGATGCAGTTGCAGATAAACAAGGAAGAGTTCTGTTTACTTGTAAGCTACTAAGTGTATGAGAATGGGAAGAACATCAGTGGGTATTGGCATGTTATGGAACAATGGCTACACCAATTTTTCAGGTAACCCTAGAGAACTGTGAGAAAACATCTGAGAGGTCTCTAAATTTATGGTCATTACCGTGGCCTGTCTTAACCTGTTTTCTGTTACTACAACAGAATACCCATGGCTAGGTTCTCTTAGTTTTGTAATTGGATGTATAAGAACTTCTGAGGGCATCAAGTTGCATCAAAACCTGGTGATGTATTAGGAGTGTATGGATTGGCATGAGAAAGAGGCAGCACAGGTGACTTATTTGCTTTATAAAATCATATTTTCATTAGAACAAATGCAGTCCATTTAGAAAAATTTATTCCCTCCTAATGACCTCATCACATCTTCATTTTTATTATTCTTCTTTTCCATTTTATAGTTTTGTAAGTATAGGCCCCCCCCTTCCTTCCTTTTCCTCCCTCCTCTTTCCCATCTCCCCATTGTCCCCTCTGTTTTACAATAATGTAGTCCTTCAGCTGTAGTCTCAACCCAGTATTCTGCTCTGTGTGCCATATTATAGGTATAAGCAGTGGTAGATAGTCTGATATTTTGCTTCTAGGTATATTTAACAGTTTTAGTGGGGGTGAACTTTTATTCCAGAGTAGCGATAACTACTGCTAATCTTCTTTGATTCTTGTTACTCTGAGTCATCATTACATCCTTTGTGAGATTACAAGTGTATATTTGTTTACATCTTTTCATTTTGGATGAAAATTGCCTTATATCAGAGAGAACATATGACATTTGTCCTTTTGATATTTGCTCAGTAAAATAGGCACTCTGTTGCAAAAGGTAGAATTTCATTCTTTTTTTTCTTTTATGGCTGAGTAGTATCCCAGACAGTAAATGTACCAGTTTCTTTATCCAATCCTCTTTCATGGGCATCTAGGTTGTTTCCACATCTTTGCTATTGCTGATTTGCTGCAATGAATACAAGGATGCAGTTTGCTTTCACAAATGTAGGTATAACTTCTTTTGGATATATTCCCAGGAATAGGTTGGGTCAAAGGGTGGATGAATCTTCAGTTGCCTGCACACTCTCCATACTGGCTTCCATAGGGGCTACACAAGTCTACAATGCCACTAGCTGTAGTGTAGGGTACTTATTTCCCTAGATCCTCACCAGCAGGTGTTGTTAGTAGGTTTTTGTGTTCAGACAGTTCTCCCTGAGGTTAAGTGGCACTTCAGTGTGATTTTATTTGTATTTCCCTTAATTCTAGTGACCTTGAGCATTTTAGCATGTCTGTTAGCCATTTGATTTGTTCCTCTGAAAAATTTGTCTGGAAACACAAGAGATCATGAATAGAGTAAACCTATATTGAAGAATTAGAATTAAGCCAGAGAAATCACAATTCAAATCTTCAGAAATTTTACATGGTAGTTATAATCAGAACAGTCTGGTACTGGTACAGAAACGAAGAGGAAACTCAATGGAACAGAATGGTAGCGCTAGAAGAGACCCCACACATGTTCAGCCAACTAATCTTTGACAAGACTATGGAAAGTAACCCAGGGAAAGTTTGTTATCGTCAAGTAATGTTGTTGGGACAATTGGGTAGCAGCCTGCAGAAGTAAAGAAACAGGACTCCTACCTTTCACTGTACACAACAATCAAACCTAAATGGATAAAGTACCTAAATCTACACTCAGACCCCATTGAACTATTAGAAGAAAACATAGGCAGCACACTACTAGATATAGGCATAGGCAAAGATTTGCTAGAAAAGTCTTCAAAAGCACAGGCAGTCAAGGTCAAACTAAACAAAAGGAACTATGTTAAACTAAGAAGCTTCTGTAAAGCAAAGGAAATGGTCAACAAAGCAAAGAAACAATCAACAGAATGGGAGAAAATCTTTGCACAATCATCACCTATTAAGGGCCCCATTCTCCAACACTGCTCAATAAAGGCAATTAAACTTTAACACAAGATTCAGAAAAAAATCAATCATATTGAAACCACAGCAGGCATCCTTTAACTATCAACATTAGGTGTCTTACAGAAATGAGAACATGAAAATGGAAGATGACGAGGAGGATGATGACCTTTATAGAGAGACTTTACTTTTTCCAGGAACTTGCTAGATTCCTTACATGGTCAATAGTTGTGATTGCTATATAAACACCAGATATATTATGATTTTTGTATTGTTCCCTCAACTTAAGTGAAAACTTTGATAAAGTCTCTTCCTTTCTCTATAATCTAGGCTTCATGAAGTCTACACTCATGTCTTTGTGATATCCTCACTACATAGTTTAGAAAAAGTTAAGAAAATTGCCAAATATTGAGTCCTAATTAATGTACAAGTAATACATAACATGAGAGAAATAATTACTGAATTTTACTCACAAAGTTATTCATACAGGAGGTGGTCCTGGGCATAGCGGTAGGATTGCTCCTTTCTCCTCATTCTCCATTTCATTACTTACTTTAAAGGAAAACCTACATTCCAATTGCATGTTTATTTTCTTTAGGGGTAAAGACAGAAACATTTTTTGAGCACCTGCTGCATGTCAGATACTAAACATGTGATATGATAATAGTTTTAAACATGGGAAGCATGGTTCTGTGGTTAAAACACCACTATGAAAAGATAAGTAAACCGACAGGTTTTGAATATTTTGGAGACTAGTTCTTCCAAGACAGAATGACATTCTTAGGGACCCATAGCAAAGCAGCTATAGTTTGGCCATATTTTACAAGATCCTTCTACCTGTAATTATATAAATTTGTGAGATAAACTTTGTGAGAGATTGAAAACAGATCCAAGGACTCTGGTCTGCCTAGGAAAAGGAAGGGCAACATTTTCTGCTTGCTTAACAACTACTATAGGAGGGGTGGCTTCAAACACACAGGGATATTTCGAGACTTCACAGGGAAATGAAATTAAAAGCTTAAGTTTTATCTGGGTAAAAGTTTTTGTCATAATAGAAAATGCATAATATGGAGATACTGTATGGATTATACAAGAATGCATGTGTAATGTTTCTGAGATCAGGCAGTCAGAAGTTCAATGGATCAAACAGAGCTCACATCAAGGCAACAATGGAGCTGTGCTGTTTTTGGTGGAGGTTTGGGGAGAAATTCCTTTCCAGCTTTTTCACACACCCAAGGGCTAGTTGCAGACCCTGGCTTGTGGCTACATTGCCCCAAAGCCTGCAAGCATTCTCACAGCTCCTTCTGTGCCACAAGTTCTCTTGGCTTTTTTCACTTGCAAGAATCTTCATAACTATTTGAGCTCATCTGGATGATCCATGCTACTGATCTCTTCTCAAGATTCTTAAATCAACTACTTCTGCAAAATGGCTTTCGGTTATGTTCAGTTCGCATAAATATTCGCAAGTTCTTGGAATTAGGGGGTGGGCATTCTGGGGAAAGGAATTATGTTGGCTAGAGCAGAAAAAGAATGTGAATTATGAACATTTAAATTTAATAACTATTATGGACTGAAAACTCTCGTCAACCATAACCTGTGCATATAAATCCTGACTTTCAATATGATGGAATTGAGACATAGGCCCTTTGAAAAGTAGTTAAGATCATGCTGATAGTCTTCAACAATCAAGTCAGTGCCTTTGTGAAAGAAACCCTGAATGCTTTGCTACTGTCTTTGTACAATGTGAGGACCAAAGAAGACTGACTCTGTGTAGCCCAAAGAAAGCCATAATCAAAACCCAACCATACTGGCATGCTGAGCCTAGACTTTGAGTTTCCAAAACAGAAACAAATCAATTCATCTTGTTTATAAGCTATTTAGTCTCTTAAAGGCATATGATAACAGCCCAAACTTACTTAAGACAAATGTTGGGCCTGGCATCGCAGCTTACCGGCTGAAAGTCCTCACCTTGCATGTGCCGGTTTATATCCGAGCAACTTCAGTTCCCTTCCAGCTCCCAGTACTATGCTTTGGTTCACTGATTGTAAATGTCAATACGAATTTGGGAACCCATACAGGGCTAGGAGAGTTGATACATAAAATTATCCTCATAGTGCTCATTTTTTTTTATTTCTTTTTTTGGGACAGAAGTGTTTTTTATAATTTAGATAATTCCCTCAATTACAATTTACATTAAGCTACATTAGCACTTAAGCACAATAGAAAGAACTCAAAATTTTTTGAATTAAAAGCTGAAAATTTGAGATTTTAGTGTTTTTCCTTGTTCATGACTTCATAGTAACTATTCTTGTGTTACTACTTCATTGCACAGACATCAATCCCTGCAGAAAGACATGGACGTTAAACTCTGCGTTGATTAATAATTAGGGGAACTTGCAATCACCTTGAATTAATCAGTTAGATTACTTTAGAATGCTATGTACAACATTAATTTTATTATATTATGACAACTTCGCAGGAAACAAGCTGATTTGCAAATGTACCACTTATCATATTGATAAATAGAAACTTCAAAAATGTAAAGGGAATGTTGACTTAGAGTAATTTACATATATTCATAGTAATTAAAACTAGCTTCATGATATTAAATGTAACTAATTTTTAAAAATATTGAATTGATTAGGTGAGAATAGTTAGTGAAGCTCTGAGTTTAAAGGGAGAGATTTTTTTATCTTTAGAACAATTGTTTAAAACTTACTTTTTTTTGAGAGGAAGAAGGAGAGAGCGAACAAACAGCAGAGAACCTCCCATCCTCTAGGCTACAACAATGAGCCCCACTGAATGTGTCAGTCCCTATGTACTCACAAAGGTGGTGCTTGGGTTGGATAAATGTCAGGAGTTAGGAACAACACAGATTTTCCAGTTGACTGGCTGGAATCCATACACTGTAGTCTATATCTGCTGTCTCCTGCACTAACCATTATCAGGAATCTTCTATCCCAGGTTCCCTCTCCAAAGCTCCACAATAGCCAGGGCTGGGCCAAGCTGAACCCAGAAACTCAATCTGGATTTCACATGTGGGTGACAGGGCCCCAAGTATTTGCATCATCATCCTCATCTGCTACATGTACATGCATTCACAGTAAATGATGTTGGAAGCAGAGTAGGCAGGATATAAGCTGGCACTCTGATATTGGATGTTGGTGTTCCAGGCAGTAGCGGACCACAGTGGGCTACAACACTCACCCCAGACAGCCTTATATGAAGTAATTACATTGGCATCAATGATAACTGGTTCACTCAGAATATGTTGGACCACATAGCTGGGCACTGTGGTCCAGATTAGTTCACATGTAACATTAACCCTCACAGATTCTTGACTATTTTAAAGCAGAGTTGCAGTAGATTGTGAAATGAGAATACTAGTCAGAGCAGAAAAGACAAGGAACTAAACACAAAGTTGTGAACGTGAGAGTCAATTTTGATTTCTCAGGAGTTTGTAGGGCCTCTGAAGTGCACAGTTCTCATAAGGACTGAAGCCCAAAGGACTGTGAAAATCATGGGAATTTCAGAAGCACACAACAGACATGGTGATTGTTTTTAGTTGGTTAAAGCAAGTCTTGTTTTCCTCCTAACCCTGCCCCCGCTCGTGTGCTCTCTGTTACTCTGGTGCACTATGTATGTTCCACTCAGGATTTCTCTGCAATCTGCTGGTGGTCCTGCCAGCTCTGGGGGAGGTTTTGTGGAGAGACATTGCTTGCATGGCACAGCTCCAGGCTGGCGGGACATTCTGCAACACAGGTAGTACAAACCTCCATCCTTCCTCTAACTAGGTTTGTTCACCAGGCTCCCTCACTCCCAGCTGTGCTATCCCGGCACCTGCCATACAAAGTGATGCTGTATTTTTATACCTTGGGCCTGTAAACAAAATGCATCAGCAATAAGGCATCCTACATGTTGTCATCAAAGATAGCAATTGTTTCCTGTGGTTAGTCATCTTCCTTTTCTCTTCATTAGGTTCTGCATTTTGTCTCAATTCAGTCAGAGATGGGGAGCAGATTTTCCTGGGACGGACTCCAGGCTGGTGTGCCCTATGTAAATGACTACAGCATTCTGACTGTCTACGGAATGCTCCTCTACCCCCACCCCACACCTCATTTCTCCTACTGTCCTGGGATCTACAGGCTAAGCAGATGAAAGCAGAAATAAAAAACTTTTCAGGCTGTTCTTACTTTCACTGTATAATTGACAACTCCGGCAGAGAGGAATTAAGATCCCGATTCTGTTAATGTATATATTATGTGTCTTGTCAAATGAAGGTGAAACTATACATCGGTGTAGACCAGCAGCAGCATTGAAAAGTTTCCCAGGATTTTTTTTTTTGTTTCATTATTTCAAAAGATGGTTTAGTTACATTTGAGGATTTAAATCATATTTACAATAATTTCTAGTTATTAAAGCATTATCCTTTGATACTTTTACAAGAACCTTAGAAATAAACAAAGAACAAATACAATAAACACATATCCTATACCAGACAGAATTAATTAGCCAAGTAAATTTCTCAACAAACCGCCATTAATTTAACTAATGGGTTCTTTCTTAATGAATATGGCAAAGCAGTCTTGTTTAATGTGCTTACATATAACTCCCTAGGCTGACTGCATTTTTAATCTCTTATTTATCTTGCCAAATTCTATTAATGAGTATATGTAAATATGCAACACATTAAGTTAGGAAAAATATTAACACACACGTGCCATCTCTCCAGTTGTCTACCCATAGTTTCTTGTTTTTCTCACCTTCGGTTTGCCAATGTGGCTCTTTCCTTAACTCACACATTTTGTTTTTCCTGGACAAGTCTTAGGACTACTACCTGGCAATAAGAAGCATTTTTGATGGGCAACCGGAAAACTTTTCCTAGGTGAAGACAATTTGCACCTGAAAGGATCAGTCATAATGAAAAACAAGCAACATGTTCAAGGGGACACTTTTGGCAGACTCTCACTCTCTTGGTTGTTAGGGACATTGCATGCTCCAGAACAGCCTCGGTCCTAGGGATCCTGCAGGTGCTGCCACATGGCACTGCTGCTCTCACACCTGGAAGTCATGGCCTGGTGGAGTGAAGGCACTTGCTCCAAGTCTGCCTTTTGCCGCAGGCTCTTCCTCATCTCACAGGCACGCTTTAGAGACCTGTATAGATGTTTCTCTTTACCCTTCTATCATGATCATCATTTGGATAAAACTTCCCCTATTTCAATTTGTAAAAATTTCTCTTTTCTGCTCCCAAGTTGAATCCACCCCAAGGTAGAAAACACTCAATTTCTAACTCATCTGTCATATGGTGACTGCAACATTCATGATATAGTTTCTTGAAAAGTTGTCTTTTTGTATTCTTTTCCTGTATGGATGAAAAAATTATTCAATTATCTCTTAGTGCCACTTAAAAATTATCCAGTTATTAAACACCCAATTTCTAATTCCGGAGTTTATATAGACAAGCTGTGCCTTAAATTTGAATACAAAATAAATTTAAACACTACGTATAGTTTTTAACTAATAAATATAAATTCAATAAGATTATGGATACAAATGCAATGTTTAAAATCACTAGCATCATTATACAGAAATAGTTAATAATTCGAAAAAAAAAAAAAACCCAAGTAGGCCAATGTTGAGGCACCACAGCTTGAGAAATCCACATCCCTTATTTTACTGTAAGATAAAGTTCTAGCTGCTTTGCTTTCAATTCAGCTTCATGCAAATGCATCTTGGCAAGCGGTGGATGATGTCACAGAAACTGAGTTTTGGTCACTCATGCTGGAAGCCCTGATGGAGTTACAGGTTCTTGTCTCAGCTCAGACCAGCTCTAGCTGCTACAGGCAATTGGGAAGCAAATCAATGGATGGAAAATCACTCTCTTTCTCCCTCTCTCTGCCATTCCAACTTTTCAAATTAAATGAATTTAAACAACATGAATCAAGAAGATGATCTACTTTTCAATAACTACAAAAATACCTAGGAATTAATTCAACCAGAGAAATGAAAGACTTCACAATGAAAAATATAAAGCAGTAAAAAAGATGAATAGGACATGGGGCTGGCACAACAGCTCAATCAGCTATTCTTCCACCTCCAAATGCAGACATCCCACAAAGTTCCAGCTGCTTCACTTCTGGTCTGTTTCCCTGCGTGTGGCCTGGGAAAAGCCCCAGAGGACGGCCCAAGCCCTTGAGACCCTGAATGCATGTGGGAGGTCAGGAAGGAACTTCTGTCTCCTGGTTTCAGACCGGGTCAGCTTTGGGGAATTAACCAGTGGATGGAAAATATTTCTCTTTCCTTCTTTTAGGAAATTTGCTTTTCTATTAAATACAAATAAAATTTTAAACATTGAATATGCCACAAATTAAAGACTCAGTACAGTTAAATATCCATGAAAATACTATATTAATGAAATCCATGAAAATCCAAATATTAACAACATTTTTATAAGAAGTAGGAAGAGGATTTAAGATGATTATGGATTTGGATTTTCTTAAAGTTATTTTTTCATAAATTCAGTTTTGTTAAATTGTGTATTTGTAGAAAGCATGCATTCCATAAACTATGATTTTATTATAAAATTTCCCATCTCTTAAATTTTTGCTATGCTATGATTACACTATTTCTATGTCCTGCATGCAATCTTACTTTTGTAATCTCTATAATATAATTGAAATTATGTTTCAGATACATATAATTATTAAAACATTTCTGACATGTGAGGAATGACAGTTAATGGGACATGAATGCTCTGAAAAATTCCTGCTGGATTTCAAAACTTCTTTGTGGGAAAATAACCTTTCTATTAGGTTCACTTTTCTCAAAGTTTTTCAAGTTCCTACATAATTTGTCTTTGATACAACTAGTTATTTTCCTATACTTTAATAAAGCATCCTTTGTATGGTGTGAGAGTATTTTGTGAAGCACGTGAGATAAAGGGTTATTGTATTTTTCTATTAACATTTCTTTTTCCCTTAAAATTAAATTGATAGTTTTTAAATAACTGTGTTTTTTTCTTTTGCTTAGTATTTGTATAGGTGTATTATACTTAAATATAAGTGAAGATTATATATAAAGGCTTCTCAAGTAACAGGGGCTATCTTTATTTTTTCCAGCAGATTTCACTTGCAAATAAACATGAGTAATGTACTCACTTATTATTGGAAGTCCAGCCAATACTTTCTGATTTTGGGAAATAAGAAGCAACTATTCATTTCTTGACATCACAACATGTAATTAATTTGTTATTAAAGTTTGACCTGGTCTATTAAAACAATTGTATAGTTACATCACAACTGAATTTTATTGTGGCTGGGTTTTTTTTAATATGATAATCTGTCCTTTGGTTAATTTGATGAAATGTGTGAATACTGTTAGATTTAGCCAAACTTCTTCAATATTGGGCTTTTTCTACCATATGTTTTTTCCAATTTTATTTTTCTTTTTAGCTAGTTTTTGGTGATTAACTTAGTCACTCTTTTCCACATTTTGCTTGTTTGGCAGTTACTTATTAATTATTATTACTATTGATATTTTAGTGATTGATCTTAAACATTTAAAATTTCTAGGTTGGCACTGTGGCATGTTAGCCTAATACCCATTCTGTTAACACCAGCAACCATTTAAGGGCCTGGCGTGAGTCCAGGCTGCTCCACTTCATGTGGACGTTTCTGCTTATTTCCTGAGAGAGTACTCTCTTAGAAAGACCATCAAGAGTGTGTCTAAGTCCTTGGACCTCTATAGCCAAATGGGATATTGGGAAGAAATTTCTGAGTCCTGACTTCAGATTGGCTCAGGTCTGGTGGCAGTTGCCTTTTGGGGAGTGAACCATCAGACAGAAGATCTCTCTCTGCTTATCTGTGTAACTCTGCCTTTCAGTAAGCATAAAATAACTTTAAACCTTTTAACATTCCTTTTCTTTTTTTAAGGATTTATTGATTTTTATTTGAAAGGCAGATATAGAGAAGAGGAGAGACAGAGAGGAAGATCTTTCATCTGATGATTCACTCCCCAAGTGACCAAAACGGCTGGAGCTGAACCAGTCCGAAGGCAGGAGCCAGGAGCTCTTCCAGGTCTCCCTCGCAGGTGCAGGGTCCCAAGGATTTGGGTCTTCCTCGACTGCTTTCCCAGGCCGCAAGCCGGGAGCTGGATGGGAAGCAGGGCTATCAGCATTAGATTCGGCGCCCATATGGGATCCCAGTGTGTTCAAGGTGAGGACCTTAACCACTATGCTGTCGTGCTGGGCCCCACATTCCTGTTCTTAATAATGTCTGAATTGACCAGTTTATTTCCACTTAGTCCAATGATCTCAAATGACCTTGAAAATTTTTACTGCAATCACTTTCAAATTGTTGTTTTCAAGACATTTTTGTAAAAAGGCTATTTATTTATTTTCTTATTTATTTGTTTGAGAAACAAAGAGATAAGATTGAGAGTAAACTCTCATTTATAAAATCACAGCCCAAATTGCAATAGCTGCTTGTACTGGGCCAGAATGAAGCCCAAGGTTAGAACTACATTTAAGTCTCCCAAGTAGATGGCAAGAACTCAATTACATCATTGCTTGCTACCTCCCATAACAAACATCAGGAGGAAGCTGGGATCTGTAGGCAAGTCTGTACTCTAATCAGGGCAGGCTGATGGAGATTGTAGGCATACCAGAAGTTATAATCATTTGGCCAAATGTCTGTCTTATGTTGTGTGTGTGAGTATATATATATAATGATTTGAATGATATGTATATATCATTCAAAATTCTACATTTATCTAAAAATAAATTTACTTAACATCTTAAATCTTAACCTAAAATTAGAAACAAAATTTTTCTTAAATTTAATGCACATTTTGTTTGCTTATCACTCTTTCTTATGTTTGACTTCCTTGCTCCAGATTTAATTTTTTTCTCAAACGCATTCATTTTCTGACCTGTTGGTAATAAGCAGCCTAACTGCTCTTTTACTTGCCTTTATTTTACACCATTTTAAATTGTTTCATTGGAAACTCAGAATTTGAGGCTGAAGCTGTCTTTTTCTCAACTTTAAATTTTATTTCTTTATGTGTATGAAAAACAGAATCATAAAGAGAAAGGGATAGAGGACAATTTGCTTGTATCCAAAAATGGCCACAATAGTGATGCATGTGCAAATCTGAAGCCAGGGAACATGAACTGTCGTCTGTCCTCCTGTAGATTAGAGGCATAAGGCTGGGGGCCACGATCGGCTGCTTTCCCAAGTGCATTAGCAAGAAGTTGAATTGAAAGCGGATGAACTGGGACATGACATGGAAGTGGAGGGGCTGGCATACCAACATGGAATGTTGCGATTGGTGAACAACGGCTTGACTCACAGTGCCACAATGTTAACCCCTTTTCTCAGGATTTTGAAGGTACAGTTTCATTGCTTTCATTTTGGCTAAGAAGTTGTTGCAAAAATTCAAGAATTTTGTAAGCACCAGATGTTTTTCTCTGCAAAATTCTTTCTTAATTTGTTTTACCATGTAAAGATATATCCTACATTTTATAGGTGCCACTTTTAAAGGGATTCCAGTGACAAAAAGATCAAATACAAAGACAGCATTAAACAGCAATGCCAAAATAGAATTAGTATAACCCAGGTCTCATAAACAATTCTACCCTTCTGATGCTGAGTCATGATCCAATTTGTGTGCTGTCTCTTTCTATCATAGCTCAGAGAATACAGTGGAAATCCCAAGTGTTCAGTGACTGCTTCACAATGAGCCATGTTTTAAACAGAATAAATAAATCCTGACACTAACTTGATAACTCTATTTTCAATAGCGTAGATAAATATAGGAACAGAAAATAATTCCTGACTGTTACGTTGGATTTGAACAAGCAAATTTGTTGTTTAACAGCTTTTTGAATACTTAACAGAGTCAAGGCTCAAATTTGTGATGTAAACGCTTCAGTTGGAAGGAATTCATCTAATTAACCTACATGTACATTCATTTGAATGATAGCGCATTGATGCTCATTGCTTTATGCTTTCTCAATGACTTCTCTGTTTCTATTTCCAAATAATTTTGCTTGGGGTTACCATCTTCCTTTTAAAATTATATACCTGTCTTCCATTTCAGTCAAATTCTGATGTTTTGCTAGCCTACCCTGGACTGATTTTGAAGTATTGCCACTGCTATGATTTGTTTACTATTGTAGTTACTGTTGTGAACTGCTAGGATTGATTGAATTCTTCCTATTACTTAGGCGTCACACCGTGCTTTTATGTGCATTCTCTTGTTTTAACTTGGAAGACAAGCTGTAGACATTGTACTTGTTATGTATTTGGTTGATACCTAGAGTTCTAAGGACTTGTCCAACTGTATAGTGAGAAATTGACAGACTCACAGTTCATGCTTAGGCAAAAGTGTTTATTCCACTTACCTTTCACTGACTATAGGAATGAAGATAGAAACATACCTTCCTCACGCTTGCTTGGAGCACCAAATTCGAATGAATCAGGTCAGGATTATATGTGAGAAAACAGATCTAGAAGACTGTTATCTAAATCAAACAATCCCATTGACCATCAGCCAACCTAGACAGGAACTATGGTCTACAGACTGCTAGTCCTGAACCATTTTCAATATTACTTCTGTCTCCTTGTTTCTCGTTCAGAGCTGCCTTTCTTGATTTGTGAGCCATTTCATTTGCAGGGCTGCTGAGACTGATCAGTCACTCACTAACCTGAGAAGATACATGATTCATAGTATTATGTCTTTGTGTAGCTACATGTTATCATACAAATGTGAAAATTTGACTGCTTCCATTGTTACTGAACATGAACTCCAAGATTTTCAATTGTGACAGTGATTTTTCTTTTTCTCCTCTCTCAAGGCTATCCATTATAACCCAGTGAGTATAAACATTTGAAACACAGCCTAAAGAATTAGAGGTAAAAATTCTGAGTTTCAAATAAAGCTGTAACATACAAAGAAAATCATCAGGAAAATTACTTGGTATATCCAGCTGTCCATGACCAGCTTTAAGTAAACATTACAGAGAGCTATTTCTGATGGTGTTTTTTTTTTCTCCTGTGCCTGGAATAAAAAGTTCATAACTTTTTAAAGCATGGATATTTTCTAATTAAGATTCAGAAGCATTGCCATTGCCCATCTGAGCTGTCATATGGGTCCACTGTTCCCAAACACAACATTTTTTGATTTTTAAAATTATTGAAATATTATGGAAAAGGATGCAGTCTCTTGAATCCAGCAATATAAATGAATTATATAGTTACAATCTCCAATGGTAGGGTTTTTGATTTTGCTTTTAAAGTTTTAGGGGACATTATGTCTATGTAAGTTGCCAGTTTGGCATGTCTAAGGATCAAAATTCCTTTTTTAAGAACAGCACAAGTGCCAAAGCAAAGGCATTTCCCCCAGCCCATCATGAACATGTATACTTATACTTAATAATAGTTGCCAATTACAGCAGAGGAGAAAGTAGTTAAGTGCCCATATGCATCCTTTACTGAACTGGACAGGCAAGCAAGGTGACATTGCCATGATTCATTACAAATACTGGAGTCAAAAGGAAATGAATAGGCTAACCATTAACCCGAGTAGCCAAAACAACTTTCCCCAAGAAAAATCTCATCAGGTGTGCAAAGTTTAAAAGATTTTCAAAACTCAGAATTAGAATTAGAATTAGCATAGTGGTTCCTACTTCCCATGATTTCCTATATGAGTGGGGGAAACATACAAGCAAATAGAAAAAGCAGCACACTAATCTCAGTGTGTTTGGAAAAATGATGATGTATCCTTGTCTCTGAAGGATTCAGGTAATCCTGCGTACTGGAGGTTTGGAACTCAATTTTACTGGACAAAAATCAAGTTAGTCAAGCAAAAAGAAAGGAAGGAGATCTTAATCACAAAACAATTCTTATGGCACTTGAGCAAGCACTCTTGAAAATTTAATCTAAATGAAATCACCACCACCCAAGTGTTTTAAAAAAATAGATTTTCCTTTGATTGAAAGGAAGAGAGGAAAAACCAGACAGCCAAACCTTCCATATATTGGTTTAAAACACAAATGCCTGAAATGACAGTTAGAGCCTGAACCAATCCAGACAAAAGCCAGACATCTGGAATTCTATGTAGTTTTCCCATGTGTGTGAAAAGGGACCCAAGCGTTCAAGCCATTACCCCTTGCCATCCACGATGTGCATTAGCAGGAAGCTGCTTTGGAAGCAGAGATGAGAGTTTAGCTAAGCACTCTGATGTTAGTTGCTAATATACCACAGGAGGAATTAACCCACTGTATCAAATGACATCCTGAATCCAATCTCTATCTCAGAACTGCAGCGCGACTTACAAAGTCTCCTTGTTTCTGATCAATTAAAACCTAACGTATAAAGAAGACTGTAGCTGACAGATTAATGACATCAAATTATTTAATAACCTTTCATCTTAAATAAAAGATGAGAGTTACAGGGAAAAAAACCCTTAAATTGACATTGACATGCAAATATTATGTAGCACATACCTGCTACTGATATTGTACCTGCTCATTTGTAGTCCAAATATTGTATCCTTTCCTTTCTCTGTTTCATTGCTTGCATTTATTTCCCTTTAAAAAAATATACTTACTTGTTGATCTTTCTGAATGGCAGAATTAAAAAGGGAGAGGAGGAGATGATAATGGCGATGAGTGACATTGAGAGAGGTGATCCATCTGTTAGTTAACTCCTAAAATGCCAGTAATAGCTGGGTTCAGGCAAGACTTAAGCCAGGTGTCAGGGACTCTGATTATCCCACATAAATGACAGGATCTCAAGTGCTTGAATCCTCCTCCATTGTTTCCAGGTGCAATAGTGGGGCGCTACTTTGGAAACAAAATAACTGAAAATATAAACTTTTCTCTGACGCAGAATGAAGTGTCCAGAGTGGCAGCTTCGTCTCTTGCTCCACCACTCCCATCCTGATGTTGCCTACTTTGGCAAGAGCTAATTCTATTTCTTTCAGCAATCTCGAGGCAATGAGTTTTTGTTGCATTTAGTTTAATCTTTTAAGTGCCCAAGGATGAACCCAGGGATCTCTCTGTTAATTTTTTCAGTTCATTCATTTTTGCCTGTTATTTTTACTTAAAAATATTTCAGTTAACACAGAAAATATAATGTAATAAGCACGTATACTTGACCACTTCTAATGTTTTGTGACATATATTTTATATATAGAAAGTGAACACATACACAGGTAACACTTTCATCAAATGTGGGAATGGGTGCATTAATATCCCATAGGATGGGATTCATGAAAAGATAATAAAGTGAGGAGGAAAAAAGGTATATTGTTATTACGGTTATAACTCAGGGAAGCCTATTTTATGTATTTAATGATATAGCATTCAAACATTTTTATTTTGTATATGTATATTGTATATGGTTTTACATATATACACATGCATATACGTAAATGTACACACACGTATTTATGCATATGCATATATACAAATACATAAAATCCAAAATATGACACAAAACATATGGACTTTGTTAAATATTTGCTTTAGATCTATGTTTCTCTGATAGCAAGTATGATATTTTACTCAAGTTATTAAAGGGAAGTTGCATACATAATTTAAGGGAGAATGATTTACTTCATTGAGATTTTATTGTCATAATGTACACAACTGCAAATGAGACAAATCCTAATCAGCTTTGTGCATAAATAAAATAGCCATTTACTTTTTCTGTTTCTTTCAGTTCATTAAACAACTGCTACAAAATACCATTGTTTTCAATTTTACAAAAAATATAGGACACAATAGTCTTTGAAATTAACAGACTTGGTTTAAGAAACTCAGAGAAGTTTGTTAAGCTTCAGATCCCTGAAAACATGAACACATAATAAATATCAAAGCCTATGAAGGCTAAGGTTTTGACGTTTTCTTTATGGAAATCCCAGTGGTGTGTCACACAGATCTTCAAGCATTCAGATGTTTTTTTTCCTAAGATTTTTTTTTTCTTTTAAACACAGTGGCAGTTTGGAATACTGTGTGCTGGCTTTTCTGTTTTTATAACAGTTTCTGAAGCATATCTTTTCAAGTGCAGCAACCAGGAGGAATTGTATTTGCCTAAAGGCTGTGAAAACCAGGAACTGTGAAATGCAGTTTAAGCACCACTCTCCATAGCTGGGAAAAGTTCAACTGTAGTTTTACGTGATATGATCTGAGCTCTGGTCAGTGCTTTCAACAATTGTTTTAAACAACTTGTCTATATGACATTCTTATATTGAGCATTTGGGAGTGTTGAAAAGTACGTTCATCATTTTCCATCCATTATGCATTTTCTACTTTTGTGAGAATAAAGACCACTCATTGAATACATTTGCTGGTATCACTGCAAATTGAAATGTATGAATAATTGATACACACTGGATTTACTATCTTTCAGTGCAAATCCCTTGACATACTATATCAGGATTATGATTTAGGAAATGAAGTGGGTGTGAATCACTTTTCAAAAATCTCATCTTATGGGTTATTGCTTCAAATACTTTTGCTTCACATTATTTTTTTCTTTTCAAAAATTGGGACCCAGTGCAGTAGCATGGAGGCTAAAGTCCTCATCTTGCACTCACTGGGACACCATATGGGTGCCAGTTCATATCCTGGCAGGCCTGCTTCCCATCCAGCTCCCTGCTGTGGCCTGGGAAAGCAGTTGAGAACAGTCCAAGGCCTTGGGACCTTGCACCTGTGTGGGAGACCTGGAAGAAGCTCGTGGCTTCTGGCTTTGGGTCAGCTCAGATCTGGCTGTTGCAGCCATTTGGGGAGTGAATCATTGGAAGGAAGATTTTCCTCTCTGTCCCTCCTTTTTTCTCTGTTTATGCACCTTTCCAATAGAAATAAAATGAAATCTTTATAAAAAATTTTGTTCAGCTGTAGAAATAAGATTGAATTTTTTATGTGCTTGCTTAAACTATTACTTTATTCTACAATTCTTCCAGTCTTCTGCTTTTCTGCTTAGAAATGGAAGTTCATGGCCAAAGGATATTGCAATTAAAACTATGCAAACTCTCACTGGACTACTTTTCATTCATCAAATCTTTTTGACAAAAACAATCGAACTATATGAAATCACTCAGAAACAGTATCCTGTAAGTTTTAGAGTTAAAGATTCTCTATAGTTTCTTACTTGAAAAGGGTTTCCAAAAGTTGTCCTCATTCTGGAGTAGACATTTGTCATGGCATTTAACATATCACTTAGAAAATTCACATTCCGTATCACAGTTCTAGGGATTAGTTTACATCTCTGGTTGATGTGAGCTTTTTGCTGATATACACCGTGGAGGATGACTAAAGTTTTTGGCCCCATCCATTCATGTGGGCCACTTGGATTGAATTCTAGTTTCCTGTCTTTGGCTTGGCACAGCCCTGGCTATTTATTGTAAGCATTTGAGTAGTAAAGCAGAGGATGGGTAGTAAACGTGTGTGTGTGTGTGTGTGTATTCTTTTTTTTAAAAAAAGATTTATTTACTCTTTATTTGAAAGGATGAACTACAAAGAGAAAGAAGAAGAGAGAGATCTATCCACTACTTCACTTCCAAATGGCTGAGGCAGAGTTGGCTTGACCCAATGCTAGAAGCCAAGAGCTTCTTCCAGGTCTTTCCCAGCACATTAGTAGGGAGCTGGATCTGAAGTGCAGCTGTCTGGACTGGAACATTTTCATATGTAGATACCACAGGCAGTTGATTAGCGTGCTATGCCATGGTGGCACCCTTCACCTTTTTCTGAAGTTGTATAATACCCCAAATTGCTATTGAAATTTATGATTCTAAGATTTTTTCATACCCAAACAGTATCTATTTCATAAGAAAATACTTAGAAGTACAAAGATTCCAGTTCTGATCCGTCCTCTGCTCACTACTGAAGTAAGTTAACCCCTCCAGTTCCAATCTGAGTCTTGGGATTGGTTGCCTGCCCTGGTGGCCTTTGCTCACTCTGAATGGCTCCCTGAAGTAGTTTCCACAGCATGTTCTTCGGGTGGTGCAGGTTCAAGCTTTAGCTAATGTTTGGTGCCCTCATCAGTCCCAACAGCCCTTTCTGTGAGCTGACACCGGTGTGCATAATTTGTGAGCTCTAATTCTCCACATGTGAGAAAACTAGCATGGCATTTGTCCTCCTAATTGGACTCTGACTAATCCATGCCTGCACGTTACAATCTGCTGTATGTGAAAGTGGAGATCAAATGACCCACTTTGGTGATAATGAAAGCAGTGGACAGAATAACAGACAACTCAGTAGTGGGAAATGTTACCGTTGCAAAAGGGACGTTAGAAAAGATAGATGGAATGAAAGTAACTTGGTCTCCTTTGTCCTGTGCATGCTAACTCTTCAAGGTAAAGATGATCATTTTAAATATGAAGAAGATAAGACTCATAGATGTTAGCTGCTTGGCTAATACTATATAATTGCTCTTGAAGACTGTCTGGTTCCTAAATTTTTATCTTTTTCTGTTTTGTTTTCTGATCCACCGTGATATGTACTCTTGGGAATGTTCCAGATGTGAACTATGTGAACAATGTTAAATCAAGCAGTCTGTTTTCAGGAATGGAGTTTGTAGTCACTGAGAGGATGCAGGGCAAAAACTCTTAGGCAATTCTTCTGCTGCATTTACATGAGTTAAAATTTTAAAAAAAACACACACTTTTTAAAACGATGAGTGCTTAGTATAGGCATATGGTCTTTCATCCCTACCTGAAGAATCAGGTCTTAGTAAACTTTTTAAAGAATTCTCATTTTCCAATTTCTTGTACCTTTTAACCCGTGGCAGAGATGAGCAATATTAGTCATGAATCAGAAATGCTTTGACTTTAATTGCTCCTGTTATCTATATAAATGTCATCGTAAAGCACTGTTTCCATTTTTATAATAAAGTGTTTTATCCATTGGTCTCTGTTTCATCAAAACAGTAAGTCAGAAAAGGAAGGTCATAAATTATCTGTGGACAACACAAATCTCTGCTATCAGGATAAAAACAATTCAGAATATCCATTGATCAGCTGTGGAAATCAGGCAATGCAGCAGGTGTAAGTTCCCATCTCAAGTTTTAAGCTTGCAAACCTCAGAAAAACTTGAAGTTTCTGTGTGATAAAATTGAGGGTCTGAAATTTATTGATTTGCTTGTGTTTTTTGGCAGTTATACGGGCCAAACCATGTAGTTTATACAGAGAAAATAACATGGAAAGTGATTTAACAGCATGATAGAATAAATGAAGAAAACTTTAGAAGCTCTTGACAGCTGTGGATGGTGAGCTCATGTTGTGTACAATGTGGAGAGGACAGATGAGCGCAGACATTGGGTTTCCCACATTTGAGATACCTGGGAGGTCTACACACTACTGTTGCAAGTGCTGATTTAAGGAAGGAAAGCTTAAACCAGACACACACAAATAAGAGTGCCAACACTGACATAATAAAACTGAATGTTAAGGAATGTGGCATAACTTACAGAAATGTATTTCTGTTCACTTATTTCATTTTTATTTTGTTCACTGTCAGATTTTTGTTGTTGCATGCATTTGCTCAAGGTCTTACCACCCTAGACTTGTTTTTTTTTCTTTTCTTTTTATTGTTATTAACATTGGATTATGTGATGCATGGGTGGCTCAGTGGCAGAATTCCCTAGACTTGTGATCCACTTGGATTTTATAAAGTTAGCATAACTTTACTCAGAATTAGGTCTGTGAAAGTGGGAGCGAGGAGACCACCTAAAATAGTTATGTGCTGAATCTCATAACCCAAAAGTTAAAATAATTAGGCAATGATGAAGTGATGAAAAGAATATGGATTTTTATGTTGGAGCCAAAAAATGTTGACTTTGAGAGAAGAAAATCAAACAAGAGATTTATGAGAACATCAAGATGGTGGAAGAGGATAAGGACACATTTAAGCAAAGGAGAATCATTAGCCAGGGTGAAGCAGAAAGGGCACATTCCAGGAAATAGAAGAGTTCCAGCAGATGGCAAAGGGCCACCTGCAGACTGACAGACACTGATGGTGTGAGGTTACAGTGACCAGTGGTATTAAAATGACCAGATACCCCATATACATCAGCAGTAATGTGAGCTCCACCAGCAGCCAGGTGGGAAGGGGAGTTTACCGGGAGCTCAGGAGGTGAACCCAGACAAAGAGCTGCCTGTCCTGCTGATTTGTTTGATTTGACAAGGAGCAGAAAGAGCGAGCAACAGATCCCAAACTGGCTGTGCAGGAACAGGTAGGTTTCACAGCTCAGGCCCCACCAGAGCCACATCAGGCAGCATCTTGTGAAGGGAGATTTCAAAGGCTCTGCAGCATGATTGAGCATGCATTAAGCTGGGAGAGAACTCACTTCTGGCTCAGTGCATTGCACCAATGTGGCAAACCAGAGGTTCCACTCAAAATAGATCCAGATAGCCCCCAGATCTAATGGGTAGCAGATCCAGAACTCCACCAGTGCCATGTCAGATACCATTATGTACTGTGTGGTAAAGTCTGTATGATTGGAAGGACAACAGTGAGCTGCACATGCACTGAGCTGGAATTGAACTACTTCTAGCTCAGTGCATTTCACTGGTCTCACAGGGAAAATAATGCCATCTTTGACATCCTACAGGTCAAAATAGTTCTGGGTAGCCCTCAGACCTAAAGGCCAGCAATTTACAGCGAGATCAGTACCCTGAAGAACATAGCTATATAGGACATCTGGTATCTCCTTAATCCTGGGAAATGCTTGAACTCGAAGTGGGAGAAAAGGTTGTACAGACAATGGTGCAGTCACAGCATAGGATCATGGGAGGTGGAGAGTGGTGGGCCAAGAGCTGGGGCTACGGAAACCATGGTGCAAGTCTAACACAAGAGCCCAGAACTGAAACTCACTGGATGGGGTGACACAAGTGATCACAAATAAAGAATCAGGTTCCAAACACAAGCAGTAAAACTGAGCTGTAGACCTGTGGGTGGCACAGCTTAAAAACCTGCCCTAGAGAAGAATCTGCTAACCAGACATACAATGACCAAGAGCAAAGGAAGAGATAGAGACAATGAATATTACTGAAGATTCCCGTGCAAAGGTGCAAAAGCCTTTGCCAAACTCAGAGTTAACTGAAGAATACATCTATGAAATGGGGGATATAGAATTCAGAAAACTCATTATAAAGCTTCTCAACAGCAATGAGAAGTACATACAGGAATTCAAGGAAATTAATGACTATGTCGCATAGCAAATAGCAACTATGAAACAAATCAAGCCAAATTATTGGAAATGAAGAATGCAAAAGAACAAGGTAAAAATTCAGTGGAAAGTCTCCATACTAGAATGAATGAAACAGAAGAAAGAATTTCAGAATTGGAAGATCTTTCTTGTCACCATGGGGAAACAATAAAAATTCTGGAAGAAGAGCCGAAACAAGCTAAAAAATGGATTCAAGAATTAAGAGACATGAATAAAAGGCAAAATGTAAGAGTTATGAGAGTTCCAGAAGGTGTAGAAAGAGAAGCTGGGTTTAAAAATGTATTTAATGAAATAATAAATGAAAACTTCCCTAATTTGAAGAAAGACTTGGGAAACAGCACAGAACTCCCAACGGGTTGACCAAAAGAGATCTCCACCACCACACAAGATACTCAAGCTCTCTTTAATTGAACATAAGGAAAATATCCTTAAATGCACATGAGAAAAAAAATCGATTGACCTACAGAGGAATGGAAATCAGACTCACAGAAATCTACTTCTCAGGGGAAACTATATCTCATGGATTTTTATGTTTTTGTCTAATTTCATTTCTTCAAAGCAGTTTTTTTTTCTCATTAAATTCCTCATTGATTCATAGGTTGTACATTAGCATCATTATCTTCAAGAAGGTTCTGTATATTTTTTTCATTCTTTCAACTATATATTAGTCATTCAGTAACATGTTTTTTAACTTCATGGTGTCGTAAATTTCTATTTTTCTCCCTCTTTTTGATTTTGTTTTCTGCTTTTCATATAAAGGGACATAACTGTTTAATGGAGATTATCATATCAAGATGTGAGGATACAATGCAGTATGCATTGCTACTTCTAGACAAAGATGAACTCCCATTGAAACTGTTAGATTTATTGTGATAATAGGATGCTGGACTTTATCCCATCGTCCATGCCCGCAATGATGGACTTATGACTGTACTATACTATTGCAATAATATAGGGGATATCAGTGGTGGGAGGAGGGGGTATAGGGAAGGGGATCAAGAAAATCCCAGAATCTATGGAACTGATTCAATAATTAGTAATAATAATAATAGAGAAAAAAAGAAGAGATTTATGACTTTTGGTCTTTGTCATTGAGTTATTCTATTTGATCTTCATTTGGCATTAAGCTTCTTTTTTTTTTTTTTAAAGATTTTTTTTTATGAAAAGGCAGATCAGATTTATGGAGGAGACAGAAAACATTCCTTTATCTGTTGGTTTAATCCCCAAATGGATGCAATGGCTAGAGCTGATCCTATCCAAATTTAAGAGCCAGAAGCTTCTTTTGGGTCTCCCATGTGGTGTACAGGGTCCCAAAGCTTTGGGTCATCCTTTACAGCTTTCGAAAGCCAAAAGCAGGGATCTGGATGGAAAAATGGAGCAGCTGGGTTAGGAACTGAAGCCCATATGGGATTCTGGTGCTTGCAAGTTAGGATTAGCCAGGCCCAAACACGAAAGTTCTTGAATACGGTTACTATAGCTCAGAAATAATAGCTAATCATAATCAACGCTCAGGTGAGTGTTCCACATAGCAATCTTCCTCAATCTCATACTAACTCTCTGGAAGAAGCGGTTTCCCCTTATTTTGTTTGTGAGGAAACTGAGGTTCAAAGATGCTACATCTGTTAGACCATTACAAAGAAATCAGAAAAGGGTGAAAGGAAGAAACTGCTGAATGAGACTTACCCTATGAAACAGTGAAAGGTTTTAATTTTTTTTTATACCAGTTCAATATCTTCAATACTTTTCAAAAGTCACTCTTTAGGTTTCAGCAAGAAGCTAACATTTTACCATGGGGAATTCATCTCTTGAGGAAAATGTACTTCAAAAAACTTGTACTCCATAAAAAAATGATGCTTTTGAATCACAAGAGAATTAGAGACTACAGGGATTATGCAAAACTCAAGTTCATCTAAGATTTCTCCTACTATTTCAACATGCTAAGAGAAGTGACTGAATGTGGCTATGAAAATACATTGTGTAGCTGTGCCATTAATCAGGTATGATCTTTCAAAGTATCATAAATTTTAGTAATCAATACTAAGTCTTGTTTTGATGACTTAAGGACTAAACCCATGGATCAGATTGACAGAGACAAATAAGAAGCTAAGCAGTGATGTAAGATTCTGTAAGGGGTGGGAGCAACTTGTTAGATTTTCAGACATGTCATTTGTAAAAGGTGCTGGATAATTTGAAAATCTGCATGTCCCTAATGCATGATTCTGTATGCATATAAATGAAATTTTCTGTTATTCCTTGTAGATCTCATTCATTTTGATTTGAAACCAAAAATAGTATCATTCAACTAGGTATTTTCCAAAGCATTTGTTGTTTCAATTTGATTAGATTTAAAAGCAACACAAGATCCGTTTTTATCCATTTCTTTATGTCTAAGTTTTTGTTTAGAAAGTAAATTTAAAAGGCTTTTAAGTTTTTTTGAAGATTTATTTGTTTTTATTGGAAATAAAATAAAATAAATAGTAAAAACAGAGAGAAGGATAGCCAGAGAGAAAAGAGACAGAGAGAAAGATCTCCCATCCACTGATTCACACTCCAAATGGCTGCAGAGGCTGTAGCCATAAGCTGGAAACTTTTTCTCCCACCTGGGCATGTGGTCCCAAGGACTTGTGCTGTTCTCCACTGCTTTCCAGAGTAAGCAGAGAACTGTATTGTAAGTAGAGTACCTGGTTCATAAACTGGCTCCCATATAGGATGCCAGCACGTAAAGGTGGAGGGTTAGTCTGTTGAGCCATGTTGGCAGCCCCTCAATAACAAAATTTAATGGTGATTTCTTCAATAATATTTCCCCTGACAATGTAATATTAAAGATAATGGAAATTTAATAACAATATTGTATGAAACATATATTTGTCTTTTAATTGTCATGCCTTTTTAGGTCATTTTATTTTAAAAAATCAAATAAAACTGTAAGCATTTATTTGTTGAAAAACAGTATAGGGTAATCTGTGGTATATATCAAGTAGCTCCCCCTTTACTCCAATATGTGTGTGTGTGTTTAAGGAAAGATGGAAACTGCACTGCTTGTCAATGATAAAGCAGAATTATAGACAGTCACTCTCATGGAAAGCCAGGAGAATGAGAGGCACAAAATTGCCACAGATTCCTGTGGCCAGCAGAATGAAGTGCTGAATCTTTGGAGCATGTACCTCTAGGAAGCTCCCAAGTAATTTTCTTAGCTTGCTGCACAGAAATGAGTCATTTTCTGGAAGCCTTTTCAACCTTAGCTGACTACAGTACCTAAAGAGATGCTTTATAGAAATCACCCTGATGTTCCTCCAAACTTTGTGTCTAATATCTACTCAGGTTTATGGCTGAAATTGCCTTCAATGTATGCTATCATTTCTGTGCTTCTGCTGCCTAAAGCTCATGTCATTTTCTACAACGGACTCTTTGTATACAGGAAACCACACAGGGACAAGAATTCTGGAGATGTGTTTTTAGTCTTTTGTAAAGTAGGGAAGATCATCAATGGGAATATTGGTCATGTTGATTCACTGACTGACAGCAGTGAATCTTGTATGGTCTAAGTATATTTCAGCTCAGCGTCCCTTGACACGAATTTTGCCCATATTTAAGCCAATGAAGACCAGCATCACCACCAGTTATGATAACAACTTGGCACATATACACACAGATTGCTCAGATGAGCCGAGAGATGCTCACTTTTCTTAGAATAATGAAGGGCAAAAATTACTTGTGTTACTACGTCTGTCTACAGTTCATGCTTAATCCTTTCTCTTATGGCTTATGGTCAAACTTCTCTCTTAGAGCTTGTGTCTTGCGGCCCAAATTACAAAATTTGACCTGGGAACACAATGTATGTTATAAGGTAGAATAGAAAAGCTGTCTATCTGTTGACTTCATATTGATTATGAGAACCTATGTCTGGACATGATAAAGAGGTTTCAGATTTAACTGGAAATTCTCAACATGGCGCTAGTAACCGATTATACAGTTTGCTTTTTTTTTTTTTTTTTGAGAGGCCAGGTGTTTGTTTGCAGAAAGGAAAAAGAATCAAGCATCTGATGACTGTACAGCAGGGTTTTTGTTAGAACTTTGTATCAGATGTTTGAGCCAATGGAAAACTGGTGGAGTTGTTTCTCTTGTCCTTTTGTGGCTATCTTGTTTTAAATCATGAAGTCATATCAAAGTTGATGTATGTCACATCGGTGAGCTCTCAAAACCAGTGCTAATTTCCATAGCAAACACTGCCACTCTCCGATGTCGCTCATGAAGCTACAAATACAGGCTGCTGTGTGAACATGGGTTGTAGAACAATGATGCGCAGAGAGCAGGCTGACTGAAGGTGTAATGGGCAATGTGTAGGAAAGATATAATATTTATCATATTAACAAACTGAGATTTGGAAGTTCTTTTTTTGTTTTTGTTGTTTAAAGCACCTTATCACCATATCTGAGTACTATAGAGAAACATATTAACGAAAATGCATTTGTCAAATCTTAAAGTCCAAAGCTGGAAACACTTGAAAAGCAAAACTGAGAAAATTCTCTCAATATATAAGACTGTTTAGTAAAGAGAAGGATGGGGCATTAGTTTAATATGCTTCTCATCAAATTGAGTTTCTTATATAGCATGTATATGAATCACTGCATTGCAGACAGCAGGTTGCGAAGAGCCAGCAGATCGCCGTAGTGATGATTTGTCTGCAAGGTATCTGGTAGTACTGCTGACAGCAGTTCTCTGTCAGCTGGGCTCAGGGGACCCATCTGAAATAGCTGTTATGAAGTACATGCCAACCAGCAGTCCTGACTCTTGTGAACATAGAGTAGTAGAGGTGTTGTTTCCGCCTTTGGCAAAATTTATGTCATTCAGAAAATACTGTATTTTATTCAGCTCTCAAAAACTTAATTTTTAAAATGATATCATTTAAGAATATTAGGTATTCTCAGTTCTAGAAAAATCAATGCGAATACCCAAGGGTAAGGCCCAATATGTGTGGGATATGTATATAATTGTAAAATTAAGAGGACAGAACAAAAAGGTCAATTTCAGTTCTTAACAGGTGTTATTTTACAGATACAGTGAAGTTATTCTGTTTAGGTGGAGAAGGTGTTTTGCGCAGCAATTTAGAGAATGCTTGAGAAGCCTGCATTCCTGTCAAAGTGGGTTCCTTATGGTTCTAGTCTTCTGCTAATATCGACCCTGCGAGGCTCAAGTATTTGAATGCTTTGCCATCCATAAGAGAGACCTCTGAATGGCCCATACCTGCTTTGTGTGTCTCTCTTATCACTATCTCCCTGCCTTTGAAATAAATAAAGGTAGATAAAGAAGTTTTGAATTTCCAATTTTAGCTCATAAAGAGTGGGGTATAATAATCATCCCCTAATTTCATTGGGATGTTTAATAAGTGTATCAGACATAATCTGTTTATTCGGATTGGGCCATGGTGCGGTATCCTAGGGGCTAAAGTCCTCCCCAGGATCTATATGAAAACTGGTTCTAATTCTAGTGGCCCTGCTTCCCATTCAACTCCCTGCTTGTGGCTTGGGAAAGCAGCTGAGGACAGCCCAAAGTCTTGGGATCCTGCACCCACATGGAAGACCCAGAAGAGGCTACAGGCTCCTGGCTTTGGATCGGCTTAGCTCCAGCCACTGCTGCCACTTGGGGAGTGAATCAGCAGACAGAAGATTTCTCTGTCTCTCCTCTCTGTATGTCTGAATTTCCGATAAAAAAAATTTTTTTTTAAAGTTCAAATTGATTAGCCTTATCATCAATATCATTATAAGATGTTTAGATGGTTGGTTGGTTTCTTGGAGTCACTTAACAGTAAATAGTAAACATGTCATCCCTGCATCTCACTATGTATCTCTAGGACAATGTGAAAAGAGCCAACCGATATGTCACCATAAGAATAGCCAGCAAGTACAAGGGGTGGGGAAATTATTTTCCTTTGCTTATAAAACAGATAGCTGCTTCTTAAATTTATGAAAGTATTTTTTGAAAATCAAATAGACCTCAATACTAACTTTCATTTGATGTTTTTGATAACACACACACACACACCAACATCTTTTTGAAAAAAAAAAAACAGTATAATTGACTTTCTTAATGTTTTCCAATAGTTGACAGAATGTCACAACCTTTTCCTTAAAACACTCTTGTTAACACATCTGTTTGGTAGCATTAAAAATTAAGTTTCAGCAACTGACAATACCCAGAAGACAATGAATGGCATGTGATCAAGGTATGGGACAAGATCTCTAAGTTGTCTTCTCTAACTAGAAAGTTGTAGAGCATGAGAAATGAAACAGGAAATTACATCTCCATCACAGGCCTACACAAACCTCCAAAGGGAAAAAGACTGTCAGCCAGGAGTCTGTTGTCTTCCTAATGGTGTTCCAAATTGGAAACCGCAAGTTGTTTTCTTCCTCACGTAATAGTTCTCTAAGTAAGTTGTCTTTTCCTGCTGTCTGCAGCTCTCTCGAGGATTTGGTTATTTGGGATAAAGAACTTGTGGCTGTGAAAAAATGGGTTAGGAGCCAGCTCCCTGCCAGAGAGAAAATGAAAATGAAAGCAGGTGATGATATGATGAAAATTTGATGTGTGTTCAGCAATGTTACTGTGATTTGGGCAGAATAGAAGCCTTTTCTAAGTTTTACGTAACAACTCATCTAATTGTTAGAATGCGGATTTAGCCTTTTGCAAGGTTACAGCTTGTTTCTTGAAAATCAGACACAGAAGATTTGCAACAGTTATATCTTAATTTAGCTTACTAGCTCTTCAAAATGAGAATTTATCTGATGGGAACTTAATGGAAAAAAAAGTTTATGAAGTATTAGTCCGTTCTTACCTTTAATGAATTTTTATATTATTTCTATAAAGAAGTTTTATTATTTTTAGAGAGTTTTCACAATCTTTTGTCAAAATTATATAAATATTTGTTTCACTTTTTTCTTAATGATTTTTTTACTCCAATTAAGTTTTGTCAGTGAGGTGCCATGTCAACAACTGTTAGTTGAATAATTCAGATAATTCCAACCTAATAACTATTCAGACTTTGTTTTAAAGCTTATTGGCTATTATCTTCTATGATTACAGTCAAGCTGTGAAATCATTGTTATGATAATAAACTAATGTTTTGGGGGTCCGATTCTGCGTCTTATTAAATTAGATATTTTGATTTTTTTTTAATTTCCTAGGAATGCACATTATTCTGTTTGTTTTGATGTAGATATATATTTGTATGGAAGTTACTTTGTGTTGTGAATATTCTAATATCAAAAGTAATGTTTTATGGGCCTTAGATTTTATTTTCCTAGTTCCCATATGATATTTTTGACAAAGTGAAAGTATACTTATTGACATATTATAAAGCAAAATCTTGGCATATCTATAAATGAACATAATAGAAATACTCTCAAAGGAGGTGAACACATAATGTCATTTTTCTAATAGGTAACTATCATAGAATATTGTGAATACATTAATTGATCTAACACAGTATTATAATAGAAGAATATGATTAGTAAATTTGTTACTAGCTAACAATCTTTTTGAATTAGTTTAGAATCTGTTTCTTTAAAAAAAAAAAAGTCATTGGTTGATTGTAAGAATACTTGTCCTGATGCTGTTTTGTTTTGAAACATAGTATTTCTTGTTTTTAAAGATTTATTTATTTTTATTGGAAAGTCAGATGTACAGAGAGGAGAGAAAGAAAGATCTTCCATCAACTGGTTCACTCCCCAATTGGCTGCAACTGCCAGAGTTGTGCCAATCGCAGCCAGATGCCAGGGTCTTCTTCTGGGTCTCCCACATGGTTGCAGGGTCCCAAGGCCTTGATCTGTCTACTGGTTTCTCAGGGCACAAGCTGGGAGCTGGAAGAAAAGTGGAGCAGCCGGGATATGAACTGGTGACATATGGGATCATGGTGCATACAAGGTGAGGACTTTAGCTGCTAGGCTACCATGCTGAGCCTGAAATATAGTATTCCTTTACTGTTGAAAGGACAATCCATGTGGTAGAAGCACCTTTTTTCCCCCTGCATTTCACAATCTGAGAAAAGGACAAATACTGCTATTTGTTTAGTAATGCAACTCTGTTCGGTATCTTTAGCCGTGAGGTCCGCAGACAGGAAATAATAAAAAAAACTGTCATCTCTTTCCCTTAAATTTGAACTATAGAGATCGCATTGTGGCATGGTGAGTTAAGCTGCTGCCTGCAATATTGGCATCCCATATCAGAGTATGTGCTTATCTAATAGCTACAATGCTTCTGATCCAGCTCCCTATTAATGCTCCTGTGAAGATAACGGAAGATGGCTTAAATACTTTGACCACTTCCACTCATGCCACCTGGATAGAGATGTGGATCTGGCTTGGCTTGGAGTAGCCATAGTCATTGTGGTCATCTGGGGAGTGAAACAGCACGTGTGTGTGTCTCCCTCTCTGTCACTCTGCCTTGAAAATAAATTAATAAATACGTTAAGTAACGTTTTAGGGAGACAAATAGATTCTGTACCTCTTAGAGAGGAAAAGAGAGCTCATCAAATATCTTACCTTAAAGTTAATACAAAGAGAAAATGTTTTATGTATTTCAAAGATATGATTCTAAGAAGAATTCATCACATGCTAAATGTGAGTTAGATTTAGAATGTTGACATCTCCAAAGAAAAACAATGATTCTATAAACCACAATGTCCTGGCTATTAAAGCTAGGAAAATAATATTCATTTAATTATCTTTCTATTCTGTTTTAGAATTTGGATTTGTTGTTTAAACTTAAAACAGTCCCTTTCTTTAAGTGTCCTGTCTAAAAAAATGCCTATAATTTTTCAAGTATAGAGTAAAAATTTGGGTTTCTGGGAAGTCTACCATAAATGGCTTGATAAAATTCCCTAGTTTTTTGTTTTGTTTTGTTTTAAAGATTTATCTTATTTTTATTGGAAAGTCAGATACACAGAAAGGGCAAGAGACAGAGAAAAAGATCTTCCTTCCATTGATTCACTCCCCAAGTTGCCACAACAGCTGGAGCTGAGCCACTCCGAAACCAGGAGCCAGGAACAAGGAGCCAGGAGCTTCTTCCAGGTCTCCCATGTGGGTGCTGGATCCCAAGGCTTTGGGCAGTCCTCTACTGCTTTCCCAGGCCACAAGCAGTTAGTTGGACAGGAAGCAGGCTGCTGGGATTAGAACCAGTGTCCGTATGGATCCTGGTGCGTCCAAGGTGAGGAGGTTAGCCACTAGGCTATTGCGCTGAGCTCAAAATTCCCTAGGTTTAATTCACAATTCATGAAGTAAAGAGAATATCCAAAAAAAAGGGCCAAGAATAAATATTTGTTTTCACTTTTCTGTAGTAAAACTGTAGATGAAATGAGAAGTAAGAGGCAGTGTGTTAAGGACTTACACTTTTATTAACAACTTTCATTAATGTTCTAGAACATGCATTCACCAATGGAGTTGGATGCATTAAAATTTCTGGTTGGTTACTGCTGGGCATGAAATTAAATTCTATTTGCACGTATGACCTACTCTCTACTTTGTCAAACAGAATATTCTATGCCACCCTATGAATATTGTAATGATCATTGTTGATAAGACATTTGTTACTGGTGAGGCTCAGTGGGATTATTTTCTCACTTTAGTATAGAAATAAAAAGTTAGGAAACAAGTGCAAGCCTAACAGAATCTTTAGTCTATGCAAAGTGATAGGAAAGCACTGTCCCATGAAGAATTAGGGAAATGGACCTGGTGCAGTAGCCTAGTGTCCAGATCCTTGCCTTCTATGCCCAGGATACCACACAGACACTAGTTTGTATCCTGAATGCTCCATTTCACATCCAACTCCCAAACCTGTGGCCTGGAAAAGCAGTTGAGGATGGCACAAAGCCTTGGGACCCTGAACTCAAATGGGAGACCCTAAAGAAGCTCCCTGCTCCTGGCTTCAGATCCATTTAGCTCCAACTGTTGAGGCCACTTTGGGGAGTGAATCAGTGGATGGAAGATCTTTCTTTCTGTATATCCTTCTATTGGATTTCACTTTCCAATAACAAACAAACAAACTAACTAACTAACTAACTAACCAACCATGAATCTTTAAAAAGGATTTTTTTAAGAAGTAGGGAAATTAAGTGTCTGAATAGACTTAAGAGGAAATGACCTGGACATTTTAAAGTTTCCACCACCACCACCCATTTTTTTTTTTTTTTTACTTATTTATATTGGGAAGGCAGATATACAGAGAAGAGACAGAGAGGAAGATCTTCTGTCCATTGATTCACTCCCCAAGCTGCCATAACAGCTGGAGCTGCACCGATATAAAGCCAAGAGCCAGGAGTCTACTACAGGCTTCCCATGTGGGTGCAGGGTCCCAAAACTTCAGGCTGTCCTTGATTGTTTTCCCAGGCCACAAGCATGGAGTTGAATGGAAAAATCGGGCTGCTGGGATTAGAACTGGCACCCATATGAGATGCTGGCCTATGCAAGGCGAGGACATTAGTTGCTAGGCTACAGCCCTGGGTTCTTTTTCCCCTTTTCTTACAATCACGAACCTAGCAAGGGGCATAGGGAGGAACACAGGTGTCTCGGCTGATAAAGAGGTGCCTTGAATGAGAGTATTTAAGCAACTACCTTGTCCTATCCTGACTGACAGCATGGCCTGCAGCCACCCACTCCCTAGGTCTGCGCAGAGAAGCACATGGGAATTCCCTTCTTGGTTGTCATGGCAGCTCCGAGGCCTTGCTTTGCACATCCAGCCTACCTAGTGTTTACAAAGAACTGTGAGATATGATCCAAGGAGTGGGCAACCCTTCTCTTCAAAGCCCTGGGACCAGGCATCAACATTGTTCTTTGTTTCGAAGTCATACCATCACCATATCATGAGTCTCCCAATCCAATAAAACAAATGAACATCCTCTTTCATTGACAAATGAACTATAGTGAAGCTCATTTGCTAAACAGATGGAATGGAACTGTTTTAAGAACTAGAGCACTAGCTAAATTTTAACAAAATGGTAAAAGATAAACAGATTTGAAAATATCTCTATTAGTTTTTTGACAACTGTAAAATATCTATGAGTCTTCCTATAAACTGATAGAAATCAGATTAGCTAACACATGGATGCTCTTTATTCTTGTCCATATGAATGCTTAAGGACCAATAATCATAAAAACAATTTAAAAACCAGTATCTTGTTTAATTGGCTATATGAATGCCATAATGGCTCACAGAGGAAATGTACTTTGAGAGTGTCAGTAAGTAGCTATTGAGTTACATTTAATTGAAACATTTAAAAACATTTTCATACAAAGCAAGACAGTGTAATAAGGCTCACATTTAGCTTCAATTTAGAATATATACATTTTTATAAACAGATCAATGTTGAAGCCATTGTTAAAATATACTTTTAGGTGGCATTAAGTCTAGTCACTAAATCACTGGATAACATACCCTTAGCTCATGTCAGAATGTCTGGGCTTCATTCTCTGTTCTGGCTCCTGACTCCAGCTTCCTGCTATGGCAGACCTTGTAAGGCGATGGTATGGTTACAGTAACTGGGTCACTGTCACCCAAAAGTTACTGTGGATTCAGTTCCTGGGTTTAGCATCCCCATATTTGGGGAAGCAAGAAGTGGATGTATCTTTCTCTCTCTCTCTGTGTCTTATCTTTCTTCTCAAATAAGTGATAATATTTTCTTGTTTAATGTATGCTTTTATATAGAACAAGTGTTAACCACTTGTTAACAAGTGGTTTACTTGGAATAGTTTTCTGATTTTTTTAAAATGAATATGATAGATCTATATACTTCTGATAAAAACATAGGAATACTAAATTTTTTGCCTAGTTGCCTCGTCTTCAGGAAGTAAAAACTATTCATGCTGGAGATTTTCTTGAAAGACATAGGCAGACATGTTTTGGGACTAGCAACATTTTTGGCTGATGAATGTTCTTTTTTTTTTTTATTTTAACAATCTTTACATGGTTAATTTGTGCATAAAGGGTCAAGGGCTACAGGAAAGTGGGTAAGACTGTTATTTCCATATTGTTTCCTTCATATATCTGAGGTAGAGGGGGATATTGAGGGAGAAGTCCCACCCGGTTTCCCACCCACCCCAAGTTCCGCATGTGGGGCATGCTCCGAGATACTCATTGAAGTGGTTTCAATAGGTCACCAGTTTTGAAATTGCTGCCAATCTTGCCTCTCCAAACACGATGAGGTTGTTGAAAAATCCATTAATTGACATTGTCCATCATAGTGTCTCTATTTGCCCAGTATTTTGTTGCTGAGGTGGTTGATTAACTTGTTCCATCTTCTGTCCCTTCATGGTTAGGGTTTTGAGTCTGGCATTTCAATTGAGCAGATCACCAAAGAAACTTCGTCTGAGGTGTTCCCAGGCCAGATACTCGTATGCACCAGCAAGCACAGGGCCCAGCACAGTCCATCACCCGGTCAGCTGGTAGTTGCAAGTGCTAGGTTGCTTCTGTTTTCAGCCCCGCCTTCTACTGGAACCAATGGGTGTTGCAGTCCAGCCTGGTTCTGAACAGCACATACTTGGTCTTCACCTAAACCAGTGGGAGCTGCATCCTGATGAGAGCGGCCCACAATAACCCCCACCAGGCCCACCCCCTACCCTGGTTTGCCAATATGTGTGGCAGACCAGTCCAATCTGACCCACATCCCCCTGGTTGCCGTACATGGCAAATGGCATAGAAGCTTGGATCCATCTAACCAGCTCAACAGTCCAGCCTTCACGGGCGTGGTTGAGTGCCTCTCTGTCTAGCTACCCCAGCCCCTGTCCTAGTTCTCGTGCCTTCCCGTGGCAGTAGTAACCCAAGAGGGGGAGCCCACTATTCCCCTCCCAAGTCTCTCACTCCCGGATTGTGCACTTTCCAGGTGGTTCTGCAGTTTAACTTGACAGGATTAGCCCCCAGTGCCAGTTTCTGCCAGCTGGTGCTAAGGCTATGCCTAAACAGCCCTCTCCCATTCTAATTGTAGGTTGCACCCAAGGAACAATCAACCCATCCTGGCTTTTCCCTGGTCTAGTCCACATGAGGCGCACAGGTGTTGTAGCCCTGCTTAGTCTAGTCTGCCCCCATCCCAGTTCTTGCTCTCCAGTGGGAGTAGCTGTCCAGCAGGGGAACCTCCCCTTATTCCCCCGCTGGCTCTGTCCCCTCCCCTCCTGTTTCTCACGTGTGCTGGATGGGCACTGCAGTCACATTCGGCACAGTCACCCTCCTCCTGGCATTCTGTAGTGTGGACTGGTTTTTATCGCAACCAAACCTGGCTCGACCCTTACTCTGTTGGGGTTCCCTCCCCACAGATTCGATCCTCTAGTACCCTGGTATCAGAGGGGTAGCCGACTGCCTGCCATCTAGCCTCCTTGTGCAGGAGACAAATAGACGCGGCAGTGGTTCTGTCTGAGCAGTTCCAGTTTATTTGGGAAACGCACACTTTTATATGGAACAGCAAGCAGCCTCAGGTCGGGTGTTCCAGGAATTCCAGGAGTTCCAGCAGAAGAGGAGAACGAAGAGACAATCCTCACCAGCATGACTGCGGAAGCTACCTCCTACAGGTCATGGGCAGGCGAGCACGTGGTGTTTTCAAGATTGGTGATGGCCCCTGGGCCCTCAGTCTTTCTTTAAAGCAACTTGATCCCTGCCTTAGTTCACACCAGGGCTCTTCCTTCGGTCGCCATCTTGTTCGCCTCGTGCAACCTAGTGACATTGATCTCTGCCCAAGGCTCTTCCGCTAGCCGCCATCTTGTGGCTGAATGACATATTGGCCCTTGAGCCCCACATTTTGTTTTCTCAGAATGATTATTTGTGCAAGGGGCTTTTGTGATAGAAACACGTGGTGATCAATCCAGATAAGCTGAAAGCCTCCTGATGATGATGATGATGATGATGATGATGATGATGGTGATTTTGGTCACTAACAGAATGGTTTTGATCTTGAGTTTTGTATAAAAAATGCCTTTTGCTGGATATATTTCTTGATAGAATTAGCTAAGTGAATGTATAGGTCTCTGTGTTTAGAAGACAGATGCAGACATGATGAATGCCATATTCTCAAGAGAGGTTTATGGGTCGATGCGATAGCCTAATGGCTGAAGTCCTCGCCTTGCACACACTGGGATCCCATATGGGAGCCAGTTCTAATCCCAGCAGCCTTGCTTCCCACCCAGCTCCCTGTTTGTGGCCTGGGAAAGCAGTTGTGGACAGATCCAGGTCTTGGGACCCTGCACCCATGTGGGAGACCCAGAAGAGTCTCCGGGCTCTTGGTTTTAGATTGGCTGAGCTCCAGCCATTGTGGCAGCTTGAGGAGTGAATTATTGAATGGAAGTACTTCCTCTCTGTCTTTCCACCTCTCTGTATCTGACTTTCCAATTTACATAAATCTTTTTAAAAAGAGAGAGATTTATCCAGAATATGAGAAAGTCTGAGAAGCTCACAATTTTGCTTAAAAATGTCAAAGGTGCAGTGATTAGTCATCTGGAGTTGAAAAACTGTAACAATAATTTTTGTTTTTGATATTACCTATTTGAATGGATCCAATTTTTTGTGAGTGCATTCACTGGTTTCAGAAGAGAGCATTGCAAGATGTTTTTCTTCTGTTTTCAAATCAACCAGATTCAAAAGGATTTTATGCAGAGTATAAGATATAGTTGAAGTGGAAAACACATTCTGGTTTCCGAATCAAATTAACCAAGATTTGAAGAATATCTACTAGTTTGCATTTTTATAAACTGAAGTAGGAATTGACACAATGTTTAAAGCCTGTTCTGCCTCACTTGTGATAAAACTATTAGAATGGAAAATTACTTTGAGAAGAAAGTGAGTTTCATATTAGATAACTACCCCTTTCTATTAAAATTGTTCAATAACTAAATGACAATTGAAAAATTCACTTGTTACGATATGGACATAATGTCTTTATATAAACTCTTTATATTTAAAGAAGTGCCTTTTTTACTCTCTAATTAAGATTTATTACATGACAACAAGGATAATCTTATTTTTAAGCATCACATATATTCAGAATTCAAAACATTTTAAATTTTGCAAATTTTCAAAAATTAAATTATTTCCTTTATTTTCTTTCCAACATTGATTTTATTCTGAGATGCTTATAATGACAACAAACACACAAATTTTAAAATGGAGAAACAAACACAACATTTTAGAAAGTTGGGGGTATTCTTTGACAGATGTATTATTTTCACCCCCTCCCTAAAACCATTAATTATTTTAAATTAAATAATAAGTAAGGGGTTGGCATTTGGTGTAAACCTGAAATGTAATCTGGGATGTAGGAGTTCCACTTGGATATCAACTTCCTACAAACATTGTACCTTTAGAGGTGGCAAGAGATGTCTCAAGTATTTGATACACACATTGAGTTCTGAAGAAGTTCTATGCAATTTTGAAGGACCAATGAAAGAAATCAATGATGGGATGAACCTGGAGCTTTACTACCAATAGAGCAGAATTCCTTCTGCATGCTCACCCCTCTTCCCTCACCCCAACTCCCCACATGAGTATGGATGCTTGGTTTTAAAAACTCACATGAATAAAAGGCTACACCCAATGGGTGTGCTCCAACCTGTTGCCTAATCCTTCCACTATCCCTACACATGGCCACTAATTGTTTTAGATCTAAAAGATTGCTTTTATTTGATTGCTGTTCATCCAAATGACCACCCCCAAGTTGACTGCTGTCTTTTCTTGAAATCATCAGGTTCCTGTTAAGTGATATCAATGCAAAGTTTTTACCACAGGGCATGACTAGCTCTCCCACTATGTGCCAATGTTTTGTAGGAAAAGTGTTACAACCACTTCATGATGCTTTTCTCAGATAATCAGACTAAGAATATCTCTTCTTATATTGATATGTTCACCTCCTTTATTACTCAGGGACATCTGCAACTTCTCTGATAGGATATGATCCAGCTTTAATCATCTTGCTTTTATCCACCAAACAATTTTAACAGACCTTAATTGTTTACACTTCATTACAAGTAACCTTGGCTGATTATTATGGACAAGCAGAAAAGCACTAGCCAACTGGTAAAAGTCTGAATTTTTTCTGGAGAGCTCCCTTTATAATCTCTTCTGTCATTTTGTTCTGAACCCAATCCTGGCATCAGTACATTTATACTGATGGCTCTTCCTACACTGGGAGATGAATTAGTACCCAAAAAAGTCAATTGCTAAGACATAAAAATGGGGCATGGCCGGCAGAGATAATTATCTCTAAGACTTCTAACACTTAACTTAAAATTTGCCTCAAAGAAACATTAATGCTCCAGCTGACAAACACTTGTCTGTATTTACATCCTCTAATAAGGCCTTATAATGCCGCTGTCCTGCAGCAATGGACTTGGTGCACTGAGCCGATAATAACACGTGTGGACCCTGACTGATGGTCAAAGCCGACATTTATTAGGGGCACCAGACTTTATACACTGAGAGTTCGTACTGTTTTCCTAATCTTGATTGGAATTCCTTTTGTTTTGTATATTCCACCAGGTGTTCTCATTTACATGCTGTTTATACAAAAGGTAGCCATTTGGTTATTGTCATGCAAATACTGTCCAATGAACTGCAAACCTGTGCTTGCTGACCTTCCAGGGTCACAATGTCCTCCTACATTATAAACCTGAGTGAAACAACTGAATAGCTGGTATCCTGCAATACTAAAAACTCATGGCAAAGGTTATGCGCTTGTCTCCTTAGAATTTACTGATGGAGCCTCTGAAATACTATGGATCCCTCTCTAGTTCATTCGGCCTCGAAAGTGGAACAATTACCTCAGATTCTACAGTGCCACTGGATAAAATGGAATCCCTAGCAGAACCTCTTCAAAAAATGAAAGAGCCTGAATACTCCTTTTGATCCATGGCAGGCTTCCTGAGATCCTTAGAGTTTATAACAACTGACATCAACAAAGAGAAGCCTTGACGCTTCAGGCAGTACTTCGGACACCTACTAACTTCTATCCTCTAGTAGGGACCCATAGATCTGCCATTACTGAAGAATTGCCCCTCTACGCCCCTTTTCAGCATGAAACAGCAAGGATAGTCATTGCAGCAACTTGGGTCCAGTCTTCTGGGGTAAGAAATGTGAGGAGTCAGACAGGATAATAAGCAGTTAGGGTCTCAGGTCCCTGGTGAAGTTGCCTTTGTAAAATATAAAATGCTGCTTCTTCCCATTTCTTGCCCTTCTAAGAACACACTTCCCTTAAGTTCATCCCTCAGTCTTAGTTTACAAAACAAGAAGGGGATATGAAGGAGGATAATTGATTAGATCTTCGGGACAAAACAAAGAGGTACCTCCAAGCAAGGATGTGGAATAACTGATGGGACCTATAGATAAACTTGTGGGAACTCCCATAATCTCTAGTCAACTCTCTCTTGCTAATGATGTGTAGATTCCTCACTGTCCCCTACCCCATCCTATGTGACTTTCACTCTATAAACTGTTGCTACCAATCAACTTTGGCCATTGACCATCAGTTAATACTCAATGTGTGTGATTAATGGTTCTGTGTACCAAGTCCACCACTGCCAGACAGCAAAACAGTTTTGTTTCATTTGTGTTTAGGAGATTAGACAGATTCTTTCAGACTTTGTATCAAAAGATTGTGGAGTTACATCCCGAATTGATCTTTTTCTTCAAGTTTCATTTTACTTTAAGAGTTTCTATTGGCTGGAAAGACCAAAGATAAAAACGTTTTATTTTCCCACCCAGAAAATTATGTCTCCTCTGTATTCCCTCAAAATTTTCCTTGCAAGCTGGCCAGTTCTTTATTTAGAGCATTTCTTCTTGCACCTATATGCAGCTAGGACCAACCATCTGACATTTCAACATTCTGTGGTGTTCCCTTTAGCCAAAATCAAATTCCATGATATATGCTGGCTATACATACAGTTCCCATAGGCAACACATTTTCTAATTAGCTTATTCTAGAAAACACTAATCACCATTTTTCTAACCTCCAATAACAATTAAATTTATTTTTTTCCTAAGCATTTGCTAAGAGTTTGTTTGCCATTTTTTCTCCTCTGTTCAGTGCTTACTGCCAATGGCACTTATTTTAGATTTGTTATGGCAGCACCTCAATTCTAGGAACCAATTATTTCTGCATCAGTTAGTTTTTGCCACGTTAAGAAATATCATAAAAACTTAGAAACTTTAGAAAACAATCATTTTTTTTTCACCCTTTAAGCTCAGAACCCTACTGATCATTAATACAGTCTTGACATTGAAGAACTGTGTCCAGAGTTGGCTGGCAGGTAGATTGGACGAGGTAGTCCCAGATGAATTGTGTGGTTACTCATTCTGTGTTCTATGAATTGTTTCATTGTCTTGAAGAATAGACTGGGTTCCTTGTCATGTTGACTGGTAAGGATTCAAAGAGAAATAATATAGATATACTAAGCCAGTAGAGGGCTAGATTTGAAACTAGAACACTATCAACCCTGCTGCATTTTTACTGAGCAAATTAGAGGACCACAAAAGATTTAGGTTAAAATCAAAGGGATGCTAGATCTAGAGGAATTACAAGATCTTATTTCTTAAAATGTAGACAGAGTACAATAGAATTAAAGATCTTTTCAATATACCTTATAATGCTATGTCTGTAAATATTATATATACATATATAATATATATTTTATTATACATATTTTATATGTATAATATAAGAATATATATTCATTATATTATACATATTATATATATATATATATATAGATTCTATATATTTGAGGACCAGCCGTGGTCTTAGCAGCCTGGTCACTTATTTATGTCCGGGGTGCTCAATTTCTGATCCAGCTCCCTGCAAATGTGCATGGGAAAGCACTGGAAGATGGCTTAAGTACTTATACTTGAAGCTCCTGGCCCTAATTTTGGGTTGGCCCAACCCTTGCACTAGTGGCGATTGTGGAATGGACCAATAGACAGATCTTTCTCTCCCTTTCTGTCTCTTTTATTTAAATGGCTGCTACAGATAAAGGAAGATGTAGACAAAGGGGGAAAAAAAAGGAGAGGGAGCTTTTCCATTTGTTGACTCTTTTTTTAAAAAAAATTTTTGTTGTTGTTTTGATTGAAAAGTCATATTCACAGAGGAGAGACAGAGAAATAGGTTCTGTTCACTGGTTCATTGCCAAGCTGGCCACAACAACTGGCCTGAGCTGATCCTAATCCAGGAGACAGGAGCTTCTTCAGGGTCTCCCAGGCGGGTACAAGGTCACAAGGTATTGGGCCATTCTCTACTGCTTTCCCAAGATGCAAGTAGGGAGCTGAAGGGAAGTGGACCACACAGGACATGAATTGATCCACATATGGGATCCCAGTTGTTGCAAGGTGAGGATTTAGTCACTAGGCTATCATGGCAGACCCTGTTGACTGACTTTTAAAATGGCTGCACTGGCTAGCCTGGGTCAGGCAGATGTCATAAAACAGAAATCCCATAAGGGTCTGCCATCAACAAACCCATCTCTCAAGTATGTGGCAGGGGTCCAAAAACTTGGACCTCGTGTACTGATTCATTATGGAGCTAGATCAAAACCTGGGACTCAAATCTGTACCTGTGGTCCAACATGGAATACTCTTGTTGCTTAACCTGTTTTACCACAACGGTGTCCTTGTCAGCAAATCTTGGTCATAATCACTATTGCCTCAAAAAAAAATGGCACAAAGATATTATACTTCCCAAATGACTTGCCATGGATTCAAACTTTTCTGCTACCTTAGGGAGTGATGCTGACTTTCTGCAAATTCCCCCACAAGTATAAATTTATTAACAGGATCTTAAAGGATAGGGAGATGAGGAGGAGATGGAGATGCTGTTTGCCCTGATTGGACTAGTACATATTGGATGCCTGTGCAAGTATTGAAGTGCTTCATAGTGTTTAGTATTTCAAACATTTAAATGATTGATTGTCCTCCCTGGCCTACTTCTTTCAGGCAGCTTACACCCTGATTTTCCCTACGTGCTTGCCTCTGCCTTTGTATGATTCCTACCAGTGGGAGCCAGGCCTGTGCAACTGTCTTTAGTGGCTTCTGATACTTAACCTAGTTGATCACCATGACCACCAATCAGTCAGTTCTTGGAAGGAAGGTCTGCCTACTTGTCCCACCTCTGTGGAGAACATGATCACTTCTTCACATGTGCTGTTTCCAGTTAGCTTAGTTGTTAGACTTTGGTCATACGCAACAAGTTATCTAAATAAACACTGTATAGGAACTGGTGTTGTGTCACAGTGCGTTTGGTTGCTAATCATACTAGCATCCCATGTCAGAGAGCTTGTCTGAGTCCTGAATATTCTACTTCTGATCCAGGTTCCTGCTAATGTGTCCAAGAGGACAGCAGGGGCTGGGCCAGACTAAGATGGCAACTGGGAGACTAAGATGGCATTATGGGTTCATGGCTTGACTCTAGCCCATTCCTGACAGCTGTGGCCATTTGGGAAGTGAATCAGTGGAAAGAAGGGAGCTCTTGTTTTCTTTTTCCTTCTGTCATTTTCAAATAACCAAAAGTTTTAAGTAAATAAATGTAGAATGTAAAATATGCAAAAGAATTTTAAGTTTAATTTTTTATAATCTATAGGAGAAACACAAACCTAACCTTGATAATTAAGGCTCTTGTGTGCAGTCATTGACATTGTAGCTGTTTTTTTTTTTTTTAACATTTTTTGCCTGAAAGATATGTAGGTGGAATTGAATCAATATATGGTGATGGGCCTTCAAAAAGCATAAATGGACGTAATTTTACATTTTTGTGTAACACAAATAAATAACTGATCTATTACAAGTTAAATTAATAATTACTTTGTTAATAAAATTACTTGATGATGGTGAGGAGAGTTTGAAGGAGTTAGGAAGCTTTCTAGAGTCCTTCAGCAAAGTACAAAAGGAATGAATAAGAAAATTTTGGACATCGCGAAACGTGAAAGTCCAATTAAGGTAGAGGACATGGATTTTATAGCCGAATGAATTCACAAATTATATAGTTCTCCTCCTCCAGTAATCTGGTGACAGACAAGAAGGAAGCAGATAACTGATTCACACAAGTGTATATAAATCAGTTTGAGAAGTTAACAAAACAAATGTTGCTTTTTAAAATAGTGGTTGCAAATTTTGGATGTAGTTTTTTCTTCTTTTTTTTTTCATGTTCGTTGAGTTTTAATAAGTTCTGTGTAAACAAATTCTAGAGTTGCTACAGCAATGCCATTTTAGCATTGAGTCCTTGGATGACTTTGAAAGCAACTCATTTGGTACAATAAAGAAAATGAAAGCCAAAACTTAAAAATTTGTGTTTCAGCCCATAAATTAGTATAAATTGGATTCTAGGCTTTAGTTACCCTACTTCTTTGGCTGTCAGTTATTCAGTTTTTCTTGTTTGCTTTTCACACTTTTGTTTTGGTGGGTAGATTTTTTATAAAGTAAATATTTAATCTACTTGAGAGTGTCCAAAGAACTCAGTGCTGAAGAGTTGAATTATGCCGAAAGAATTCATACTTTAGGATAGAGAATAAAATTAGTGTGCCTCTCAAAAATGACCCAATCTCCATTCTGTATTAGAATAATTGTTTTTTTCTCTGTGTTTCTGAAAGCATAACATTGACATGATTCCAAAATTCTAGGATTAAACATTTTGCATATCAAAAGCATCTATATGCTTCATAGAAAAGAAACAAACACATCGAATCACACAGGTTCATCTCTTCTTCTAATTCATATTTGTTGGCCGCCAACAATGGGCTTGAAAATATATTTTCATCTGTTATTTTAGGTAGTTTCTCTAAGCAATTTTCAAAAAAATGTATAGATGTATTTGTCCAGACTTTCTTTAATCTTAGTTGAAGATAGTTCTAATTCTGATCTATTTTTTTTTTAATTATACTATGCTGTTACAAAAATAAGAAATAATTGAATAGCAGTTTTGGGAACTGGTAATACAAAATCAATATGCTGTTCTATTTTTTAACTCCCTTGACATAATATTTAGAAAACTAGTATTTATTTTTGGATTAGTGATAGCATAATCAATGACTCCTTGGAATAAACAGATATGTTTACAGGTATAAGTTATAGAAATTACTTGTCATACTAATACTCTCACTTCCATTTGAGCTTTACTGGAAAAATCAATACTTAGAAAATACAAAAGAGAAGCTATTATTGTAACAATTTAGATATCATTGTTCTATTTTTATAAGCAAAGTCATACGAAGATAACTTTTATTTTTCTTTGTGAAAACTAGCATACTCCTAAAATAATGTGATTAAAAAATAAATTCTCACTTTGCTTTCTCAGTCCTTAGCCTACGATAAGAAAGTATTTTAAACCAAAAATTGAGTAATTGTTCACTCTTGAAATGTAAAGTATCTCAACACGAGCTTGTTTAATCCCATGAAATATATACATTTCAATATATATGTGCATTTTGCAATATACATACATGATTAGTCCATAGATTTTTCTCCTTGACTCACCAGTTTAACTGGTTTTGAACTGAGGTAGGTCTTCCTTTTAACCTCAATCTGGTCTGTTGATTGACATCAGCATCAGACCTCAAAATATAATTGGACAAATCTGTACAAGAAATTAGCCCAAGAAATAAATTTCTCTTTAATTTGGTCAGTGTAAAATAAATATATTGTCAGAACAGTTAAATTTTTATTTAAACTGAATACTTAGAAATATGCAGGTCTAATTTATGGAGATCTTGCTAAAAAACTATGAATGCCAACACAGCTCCTGTCCTGCAGCAAGCACATGGAAAACACACAAGCATGAGGCAGATCAAGGTCCCATTCCTGAGTATGTGAAGGAAGCTTTCAGCATTGACATAGATCATAACAAAACCTTAGGAAAAACTAATTCGTTTTTGGAGGGAATACTAAGCTATGAAGAAAAGTGTTTGTGCCCATGAAAAATCAACTGCTCTTGGTATTTAGGATGGACCTAATACATTTGTATTCACATCTGCCACACTCAGATCAGGAAATATTCAATTTACAGGAAAACATGGTTAATGAGTTTGAGAATTGTTCTCTGTCCTGCTGTAATAGCACATCATTTTGGATTTATAAAATAATTTGTGTGGAAAATACTTATACACATAATACAACACATAGTAAAAGTGATGGGGATTATTAGTACATTATGTTGTACCATTCATTCAGAAAGTGGAATCCAAACCTTAGTCCATTTATATTTGTGGCATTCCAATACAGTTTCATAATTGATTTTATCAGTACTTATATGGATCTCAGGAGCAAGATTTATCTGTTCTGTGACCTAATAGATGCAGGATGAGAAAGAAACACTAAGCATAAAAATTACACATTGGAGCTAAGCCAGATACCTAGATCCTTTGAAATCACATTTCACATAAAACGATCTGGCATGATTACTTACAAAGTGATTTGTAATAATGTAGTTTAGAATGTACCTTTGCTTGACAGATACACCTTTTAACACCTTGAGTCTTTCCTGACTCACCAGACCAAGTAACCTTCCAAAATTTGACTCTTCCTGGATAAGGAGCCACATATATAAAAAGAACCATAAGAAAATTCTTTATACTGAGTAAACTCATTATAATAATAGTATTCTGACAAACTTCTTTAAGCAAGAATAAATATAAGTTTGATTTGGTCATATTTCTGCAGTGGTATTTTTCTTTTTCTTTTTTTTTTCTCTAGAGATTTATTTATTTTCGTAGGAAAATTAGACTTACAGAGAAAAGAAGAGACAGAGAGAAAGATCTTTCATCTGCTGGTTCACTCTTCAAACGGCCATATTGGCCAGAGTTGAGCAGATCCAAAGCTAGGAGCCATGAGCTTCTTCCGAGTCTCCCACATGGGTGTGGGGTCCCAAGTCTTTGAAATGTCCTTTACTGCTTTCCCAGGCCACAAGCAGAGAGCTGGGTGGGAGGTGGAACCGCCAGGATATGAACTGGTGCACATATGGAATCCCAGCACATGCAGGGCCAGAATTTGAGCTGCTAGACTACTGTACCAGGCCTCTCTGTGATAGTTTTCAATCACATGACATTTTATGCTCTATTGAAACACCTGAAAAAGAATTAATTGACATTCAGACATTTATCTTTATTTACATGGTTTTGTTATGCAGTTGCTCTTATGCATTTGTTTATATTTCATGGAGCCACAAGTGAATTCTACAACTGAAGAAAAGTATCTTTTGAGTTCTTTCATTAGAATGTTTAGCACATGAGTAGCACATCATGAGTGGCAGCAATTCCCCATCTTATTAGTTACATCATCCTAATATCGTCACACAGTCAAATAATTCTGATAAAAATAACTTTCTTTATGCCTTTTATATATATGTGACTGGATATTTTTGATTACTGTTTTGTAAATTTGTAGCAGATATTTTCAATATTATTTATGTCAGTGGATTCCTGTTAAGAATTAAATTTGCATAAAGTAGTATAACATTTGAATTTGTTTGATCTCATTTTCTAACATGAACTGTTTTTAATATAAACAGTTTTCCATCATAGTCATTTGAAAAATCTATTGAAATGAAAAAAAAAGATAAAATCCGCCTAACCCAACATTAAAGAAAATAGTGGCTGAATAAATCTCATAAAAGTCTAACTTCTGCATATAAATGTTTCCTTAGGAATATATAAAATGCAATGTACTATTCTTATACTTTACAGAAATAAAGCAAAAGGAAGGAAGCAGCACTTACTGCTTCCCGTGACTATTGATTTGATCTCATGCTGAAATATTTTTACTGTGAGTTGCTGTACTCAACTGCTATGTCTTGTATGTGCTTACCATTTGTCAATCACGTTGTATGGATTTACCCCTCATAATAAACCACAGACCTATGTTACTAAAATAATGGGTTGTAATGGAACTACTGTTACTTGGATTTGGCTGTGGTGCTGCTGTAATAACTGAGAGATTTCCATCCGCCCACAGTAGAGTGTCAGGTCCCTGCTAGGCTACAAATCAAAGAAGTGAGCAGCTTCATGGAATCTCAGTAGTTCCAGTTATCACTCACCTTATTTTGCAGTAGTGATGGCTAAGCATCCATTCTGAGGATTAGAGTAAGGGGTTGTTTTGGGGGAGAATATTGATGAAGACTTTATTTCCTACTCTTATCGCATGGAGATGTGCATTGGGGTTTTTCTTTCTCTCTAGCTAAGTGAGATGGGCCTTAAAGTATGACCAAATGTTTGGCATGGATTTATTAATTGGGAGGCTATACGAGGGGCCAGTATTTGGCCTAAAAATACCAATATTGGCTGGGGTTTCTGATTGTGTAAGAGCCATGGTTTTTACTTTTTTGATTTTTGTACATGCTCTTAAATCAATAGAGGAGGGTGACTTTTACATGTTGTCCTTACAAAAAGCCCAAGATACTGAAAGAACCACTAGTGCAAGGCTACCACTGTGGAGGAAGGCAGGTTGGAGTGAAACATGTAACATGTTATTTTGTTTTGTTATAAAGTTATATTTTAGTTTTAATAGCTAATGATTTTTAACAATTTACAACATCCAGTTTATATGTAAATGTTATGTGCATGCACATATATTGTGTTATTCCTGGAAACATAGTTATTAATATCACAAAATTAAGTATTCGTAACAATGATATCATAAGTTAAAGGAAGAAGAATATATTGTCATAAACATGGGTATGTCTAATAATTTTCACAAATAAAAGAAAAATTGGTGTTTGTCTTTTGAGTCTGGATTATTTCATTTAATATAATTATCTCCAGTCCCATTCATTTTTTGTTGCAAATGTCAGGATTTTATTCTTTTGTATGGATAAGCAATATTCCATCGCGTGTTTGTGTAATATGTGTGTGTGTGTGTATTTCTTTGTCCAGTCATTAGTTGATGGACATCTAAGTTGTTTCCGTATCTTTGCTATTATGAATTGATCTGTATAAATATGAAAGTGCAGGTAACTTTTACATATGCTGCTTTCTCTATCTGTATATTTTCCTGAGTAGGATAGTTGTTCACATAGCAGATTAATTTTAATTTTCTAAGGAATTTCCATATTGTTTTCCATAATAGTTCTACCAAATTTCATCCACAAAAATTATGTACTAGGGTATCCTTTTTCCCTGTTTTCATCAGCATTTCTTATATTTTGATTTTTTGGATAATAGCCATTGAACTGGAGTAAGGGAATAACTCACTGTGGTATTTTGTGACATTTTATTAGCCAAAATATGTCATAGCCAGTTGAATATAAAAGAAGAAAGTGAGATATACCTAGAACCAGAGGCTTGGTCAAAGCACCAACAACTATCTCCTGAACGACTTGACAATATTATTCAAAATCACATCATTTGACCTACTCCCAGGATTGTGTGTTTTCTGACGTGTGTTCTTGTAGTAACAAAAAGTAACCAAAGGATCCAGAAACGTTGTTTAAGTAAATGTTAAATCCACCCAATGGGATGCCTCACCGACTTTTAAAAACAAGTAACTCATATAACATCTAAATTAGCATAGAGAACTATTCCAAGATGATATTTTTGAGCAGTGATCATTGTATTTGATGGGGGCAGTGGTTATAATGTGGGGCAGCTGGAGGAAAGGCTGTTATTACATGTAAAGCATTTTCAATAATGCTTGGTAAAAGATAATAGTAGCTGAAAATTGCATATAAATACGGTTCTGAAGTATTTTCGTAAAAATTGTGTGTCAAGTAATTTGATACTCCTCATAGTCATTTGATGTAGTGTGTCATTCTTAGCTTTCAAATGAGGACACACATACAGAATATGTCAAATCACCATAGTGGTAGTTGAGAAATTATCTGCCTTAAGGGTCTCCTGACATTTGGGTTAGATGATATACTGGAGCAATTTTATTATTTGCTGTATTGCTCTTGGAATTTATTTATTTATTTTTTTTGCCATAATTTGGTTCAATGTTCTGAATAGCAATAGATACCATGATGATGTGTCAATGGAAGTTGAACAACTCCTTGCTGGAGTATATTTGTACCTCCATATCTGGCAAAGTGGAAGTATTAAGTGAAAGGAAGACTTAAGACTTGAACATTAAAATCCAAGCCTCCCCTTTGTCCCTAGGAAGGGTTGTCTGAGCCAATGATGCTGGAAGCCAGGTTCCTTTTGATGTGATGATTCTGTGTAGACGCATTCCTTTTTGCTGGATTCTGCATTTCTGAGTTATTTTGGCTCAGTTAGGTGTCTCTCTTTGGAATCAATAGATACTGCCTTTAGTTACAGATCCAAGAGTCACAATGATGATCTGTATTTTTTGTCTTTTTCTAATGAAGTTGATATTATCCATGCAGAAGCTACCTCTGGATCTGGACAGAAAAGAATGTGAAAAATACAGCTGTAGCAACACATAACACAAGTGGCAAATTAGAAGTAACCTTTCTCTGGAGGGACTCACTGAGCATGGGTCATTTGCTATTTATGGCCAGAAACTAGTAAAAGTCAACCTAGAACTTCTGAGAAAGAATAGGAAAGAAAAATTGGAAGAATATAGTTTCTGGTTATCCTTTAGGGTCTGTGACATTCAACAGCTTGTGCTGCTTGTTTCTTTTTGTGTTGTATTGCATTTCTTTTGCTTCTTCATTACCTAAATATCTGGATAACCTGTTCTCCTGGAAGGAGGACAATGTATAACATTGCATTGCTCTCATATTGGCAGGCTGCTACTGGAAAAGTTGCTGTTCAATTTGATTTTTACTTCTATTTGTGGAAACCTTACTTATTCTACATGTCCTGTTACTGAAAAAGAGTGGAGATACTCAGAATATAAACAGTTATGGTTGATTTCCTTCCCAACAACGTGTTTTTCTTAAGTTTCTCAACTTAATTGTGGAATGTTGGAATGATTCAAACTTTCTCATTTTTTATTATCTAAGTTAAAGACATGAGGTATGGCTATATATTTTTTTTCTCTAGATGATCCATGTATTTCAATTGAAATTCAGATAAATAAAAATGTTATACACTGTGGCTCACTAGACTCTGAAGTATGTCCTGTTACAATGATTGAATTGGAAGGTATTGCTAAAAGTATTATGAATTCATTTCCTTATTAAGCAGAACTGTCAATTAAAATAAAAGTGTTTTTCTAATATGAGCAGTAGACCTAGTGGTTGTTATGCCCTCCCTTCCCCAATGGAACACCTGGGTGCTATTCCAAGAGTTGGCGCCTGATTATAGCTATCTGCTGATCCATTCTTTTGAAGGCGGTGGTCATGGCTCAAGTAATTGGGTCCTTTCGTTCACACAGGAGGCTTGGATTGAGTTTCTGTCTTGTAGGTCTGGCCTAAGTCCAGCCCTGGCTGTTGTAGGCAATTAGGGAAAGAACCAGAAGATGGGGGTTCCCCATATGCCAAGTATATAAGCATTCTTTTAAACACTCTTTCCAATACTTTTACTCATGTAATGAAAACTTATACCACAAATTCATGGAGTCAGGATAACTGCTTAGATTTATGAAGACACAAAATGATCTAGTCTGTACCTCTCTACATTTAAAATGTGTGTGTTTGTGTGTGCGTGTGTTTATAATCTTTACATATTTAATTAGGGCACAAAGGTTCAAGGGCTACAGTAAAGTGGGTAAGACTATTATTGCCACATTTTTTTCTGTATCTGGGGTAAGGGGGAGATAAAGGGTAAAGTTCCACCCAGCCTCCCACCATCTATTCTAGGTCCGCGATGTGGGGCAATCTACGAGGGTCTTGCTCAAGTGGTTTTGATAGTTCAACAGTTCTGAATTGCTGCCACTCTCACTGTTCCAAGCACGATGAAATTGCTGCAGAATCCACTGATGGACATAGTCCACCTTAAAGTCTCTGTTTGCCCAGTTTTTCACTGCCAACATATGGCTGGAGTAGATGATTGAATAGTTTTGTCCTCTGTTGTGGTGCCATGTATCCTCTGCAGGTTCCGACCGACTGCCATATTCTCCATGTGCACCTGGTTATGCTGTCCACTGCTCCATCTGAGCCCCTGAGGAGGCCCGGCTCTGGCACTTGCACTCCATGGTCAGACCATGGAACCTGCACTTCTCTTCGTGGTTAGGGATCTGAGTCTGGCAGTTCGACTGGGGAGATCTTTAAAGAAACTTTATCTGGGGTGATCCCAGACAAGACTCTTATGCATGCTTGCCAGTACAGGGTCTGGCACAGTCCATTGTTCCAATCAGCTGGTGGTTGCAATTGATGGATGGGTTTCTGTTTCCAGCCCTGTCTTCCACTGGAACCAATGGGTGTTGCAGTCCAGCCTGATTCTGCTTAATACACCCTCAGCCTTCACATAAACTAGTGGGAGCTGCAGCCTAGTCGGAGAGACCCACAAAAAGCCCGACCAGCCCCTCCTTCTGCCCTGGTTCTCATGTTTGCCAGTTCGTACAGCAAACTAGTCCAGTCTGTCCCACATCCCATTCAGCCCTCATACATGTCAATGGACATTGAAGCCTAGTTCAACACAACCAGCTCCACTATCCAGCCCACACACATGCTGGCGGGTGCTGATCTGTCCAGCCACACCTGCCCCAGTCCTGGTTTTCATGCTCTCAAGCAGGAGTAGTAACCCAAGAGGGATGTGCAAAATGTGTTCTTATGATAGAGTTCTAAGAATGCCAAAGATTCCTAAGCTAAAAAATATGCATTAATTAAAGTGTATTTTTAGTCTCTGTGAATAGAATACTTCTGTTGTGAGTAACGAATAATTTTGTTGAGTCATATTTGTTATTGCTTCAGGTGGTTGTCTTTGCTCTTTATATATGCAGATTTTATCTTAAAACTATTCATCAATTCATAGTTTTTATATGGCAATTGTTTGATTACTAGTAAAGGTAGTGATTTGGCTTTTTGGTAATATATTCAATACCATGTATATTCTATGCCAAAGATACAGGGACAAACTTGAACAACATGATACAGTATTTTGCAGAATGGCTTTCAAGTGTGACTATTAGGGAAAAAACTAAGGAAGAAAGTTTGTGACATTTTTCTTTAGAAAATACAAAATTTGGAAGAGGAGATAGAGACATACAAATAAAATATTGAAGTATTCAATTAAGATTAGTTATGAAGTTTCACTTTTGCGAGGCTTGTGCCAAGTAGGCTTTCTTATGGCCTGTAATAATTTCCAATTCCAATTATTGTTATCATGGGTAACCACCTTCTTAAAATATGGATTGGCCCACTAACTTGCTTTTAAGACACAGAAGAAAGCCAAAGTGGTGGGCTTTCACTTCTGTAAATGGGCTACAGAAAATAGTAATTTTCAGCTTGATAAGTAATCTGTATTCTGTAGTTTGACCATCTTTGAAAGTTTTATCCTTTCAGTTGTTTTGATAAAAAAACTTGCTAATGTCCGCACTCTATGAGAGAAAAAAATATGGTTCCTGGCTTACAGCCTCACAGAAACTGAGGACACTGTCTGAGCTCAGGAGGAACTCATGAGCTATGAAACAGCCATTTCTTCCATTAAACCTTCAGGTAAGTCCCCTGACCTAGCTGAAAACGTAATTGCTGCCCTATGAGAAATCCTGAGGGAAAGGACTGAGCTTTGTTCAAACTCCTGACCTATAAAAACAGTGCAAGAAATATTTTGCTTTAAGTTGATATATTTATTGTAATTTTTTATAGAGTAATAGATAATCATTACACATTCCTTCATCTTTATTGTTAATTTATAATTGATTTCTTTAGTATGATGAGGCCCAGCAAAATGCATATTCCACATTGTAAATTTAAACAAAGATCTACATATAAAAGGAATTGCAATAGGGCAAGTCTCCAGATTCACAGTACACCAGAATCACCAGAAAGTTTTACTAAACTCCAATGTGCTCACTTCAAGTCGGATTCAGCAAGTGTTGGTTGGTTCCTGGAAACTGGAGCTTCTAAAAAGTTCCCAGGTATGTTTGTTTTCTTTTACCACTGTGACACATTACCACACACACCGTAGCTTTATACAACATGAAATTATAACCTTACAGTTCTAGAAACTGGAACTTTTAAAAAGTTTTTCCTGATGGAAACTGAGGTGTTATCCTTCTGGAACTACTAAAACAGAATCTGTTCTCTTGCCTTTTGTAGTTTCTATAGGTTGTGTATATTTGGGGGATCCATTGTTAAAGGCAGCATTGTGAAAGCTTCAAATGTACTTCTGACTCCAACTCCTAACTCTCTGCCTCCCTTTGGCCCTTGTAAATTCCTTACATTTGTATCATGTTCACATAGATAGCTTAGAATGCTAGTTCTTACTCCAGACCCTTGGTTTGACCACATCTGCAAAGTCTCATCAGCCATATATGGTAACATACTCACACATTTCAAGGATTTAGGGCTATTTTTCTGTTTACTGCTACTCTTCAGGGACCAAACTGTAGATAACTCTATGAACCACACATGTCTTGGATTCTGTCTGTCCCATCCTGGCTGCCCTCAGCCTAATCTTTGAAAGGATGGCACAATGATTGTTCTCCCTGTGGGACTGCAAACACCTTGATTCAGGACACACACATGCCCTAGAAGAAAGAGTTCCATCTGAATGCAGAAACTTGTTTATTGCATAGATGACAGCTGAAAGGTTCATTGATTGGGTAATGTTTAATAGTTTTAATTTCATCTCTATTTTAACACAGCGAAAATCTTTTCTTTGAATGGAAGTAGGATAATTTCATGGGATAGATAATAGAAAAGTAGGTTTAAAGCATATAAGGTAACTTCCATGAGTAAATGACAATTTCAGAGATCCCACTATATTAGTAAGAACAATAACATTATCAAATGTAAGTACTTTACTATTAATTCTATGATAAACATTCCATGAATAAGCCAATGCAGATTGAAGGTTTGTGGTATTATAATTTTATAATGCATGACATGAGTATAGTTGTGTATATGTCGCAATATAGATCTATTTTAGAAGATTAAGGATGTATTTTAGTATCTTCCTGTTTTTCCCTCCTAGTATAGCACAGAGGCTACATGGGTTTGCTTTTTTTGTTTAGAAACACTTTCCTAGGTCTGGCACTACGACCTAGTGGCTAAATCCTTGTCTTGCAAGTGTTGGGATCTCATACGGATGTCAGTTTCTGTCCTGGCTGCTCTACTTCCCATCCAAATCTTTGTCTGTGGCCTGGGAAAGCAGTAGAAATTGACCCAAAGCCTTGACTCCCTGGACCTACATAGGAGACCTGCAAGAAGCTCCTGATTGCTGGCTTCAGACAAGGTCAGCCATGACTGTTGTAGCCAATTGGGTAGTGAACCAGTAGATGGAAGATATTTCTGTCTCTTTAAATCTGCCTTTTCAATAAAAATAATAAATATATCTTGATCAACTCTTTCCCAATTGACTTTTACTATTTTGTTTTGAATTTTCAGGGAGTCTACCAGATTTTTTACTGAAAGAGGTAAGGATGTTAAGAGTCAAAGAGACTCTAAAATCTGGGGTTTGTACCACAATTTAATTTTAGGTTGGAATTATATGCAATGATGGAATTAAAGAGCTATGTTTTGTTGGATTAACCATATAGTCATCGGCTACCAGGCTTATAGTTCATTGCATTCAAAACTCCATGGTCAAAACGCTTTGTCCATGTCATCATTTCTGTCTTGTTCCTTTCCCATTTTGACAGCAGGCATCAATGCCCTTGGTGATATAATTTACAGTCCTGGACTCCACACTGGCTGAAGTTACTGTGTCGTGCACACAAAAGAGAAAAAAAACAAACAAACAAACAAAAAAAAAAACTACCGCTGCATTTACTCTTGACATTAAGAATTTGTGTGTCCATATTTGGTATTTTATTTCTTTATATTTAGCACGAAAACAGAAGATACAAAATATTTTATTTTTATTCCCAGTGAAAGATCAATTAGAAGTTCATGTCTTACTAAATACCTTTGTGTAACCACAGCCCTGCTAAAAATGGAAACCATCCAGTGTGAAGGAGAAATAAAAGCAAATGGGCCTTGTTAAAACTTCTAAGCAATGCCTGTGGCTAACTGACTTCCTCTCATATAGGTGAGATCCACAAGGTAAGGAAATTCCCAGGTTATTATCAACAACTTATCATAAAACATTTATTTTTGGAGAATTTTAAATGTGTCATGTCTAAATTAACTCTTGAATGAAAAATACTTCTTGTTAACTTTCTTTTACTTTGTGTAGCAATCCTGTGATTTTTATTAACTCACAGTGTAAGAAGAAAAGGGGATATGACATATAAAGCATTCATTCTGATTTTTAAGGAAGTTTTTATTCATTTAAAAGGCATAGCAACAGAAAGAGGTTAAAAAAAAAATAAAAAACTCCATCTTCTGGTTGATTTCCCAAATGCCCACAACAATCAGGGCTGGGGTAGGCCAAAGCCAGGATTCCAGAAGTCCATCGGGGTCTTCCCCATGGATACAGGTATCTAAGGACTTGAGCCTCATCTGCTGCCACACGGGGTGCACACTAACAGGAAGCTGAATTCAAACTTCATCCATGACTCAATCAAACTATACACTATGGGATGCTGTAATTTCAAGTGTGATTATAACCGCAGTACTACAACATCTGACTCTCATGATTTTTTTAAAAAAGATTTATTTATTTTTATTGGAAAGTCAGATATATAGAGGAATGAGGTGGGGAGACAGAGAGGAAGATCTTCTGTCTGCTGAATCACTCCCCAAATGATCTCAATGGCCAAAGCTGAGCCAATCTGAAGCCAGAAGCCAAGAGCTTCTTATGGGTCTTCCACACAGGTGCAGGGTCTTAAGGCTTTGGGTCATTCACTATGGCTTTCCCAGGCCACAAGCCGGGAGCTGGATGGGAAGTGGGGCTGCTGGGACACGAACCGGCACCCATATGGGATCCTGGCATATGCAAGGCTAGGACTTTAGCCACTAAGCTGCCATGCTGGGGCCTTGTGATTTTTAAAATTCATTTGTTTTATGATACAGTTTCATAGGCTGAAGTATTTCCCTTCCCCCAATGATTGCCCCTGTATTATTACAGAAGTATAGTCTTTTTAAAAACAGTCCCAAGCTCATCATTTGCTATTTCAGTGTATCATGTCTTCCAGCAATTTTTTTGATATATTTAGCTATGTTGTTCTGTGAATTAATTGATTCTATTGCTTTTTTTTTTAAATAGTTACTTTATGTGATTTTCGAATTTTCCAACTTAAATATTTTAGGAAAATCTCTCTAGCCTGTAAAGTTGGCAGAGTTTGGTGAAATAACTATTTTGTATTGCTGAATCTAGTATTTGCGAAAATGCTACTTGAGAAAATTAATGGCTTTCTGAAATAAGAATTACATATTTGCTAATGCACCAAAAGAATTTAGTAAGAGAGAAGCTAATGTACATTTATTGCCCTTTATTACATTGAATGTATATAGTTTCTAAAATTTTTTAAATTAGAAAAATAAACACTTGTTCCCCCGTGAATTATTTTAGTCCATTTCCAGAGAGTTTCTCTGTTGCCAGCTTAATGGATGTGAGACAATTCTCATGCTGTAAAAATAAGTGAAAGCGATGTGATGTGTCAAGTTGCTAGTGGAATATTCGTCATCATCCTGTTGGGATGGCAGGGAGTTCATAGATAAACATTCCTTTTGTGACTATCACTGAAAGTTAATTGTGATCAAAGGCTTTTTTTTATACCAAGAAAATTCAGCACATTCAATTTCTATCTGAATAATACATAGTATTTAGCTTAACATGCTTCTATGTGAAACTTGTTTTTTGTTCTTTTGTCATTCATTAGTTTTTAAGTATTTGATTTGGAAAAGATGGGATACTAACTGAATGTGTCCAAGGGGCAAAAATAATACCCAAGAGTGTGAAGATTGAAATTAATCATGGACAAAGGAATGTCCACAGTGCTAAGGCAAATGGAGGAAAAAGATGATTTCCAACTGCAGTTTAAATGCAAAGCTTAGCAGGGATCTAGTAAAGAATTACAAATGGAGTAGAATGGAATATTGAAAGACAACAAAAAGCTGGCACAGTGAATGTTTCTCCTCTTCAATATGAGCGTTAAGCCACCTCAGAAAACTAAAAAGCAATTATTCATTTATATTGGTACATTCTCTTCCAAAACTTGAAATTATTAAAAATGCATTGGAAATATGCCTTTGGATTTTATTTTTTTCAGACATAAGTGTTCTCTAAGGGTGTACTATATGTCTTGCTAGAAACTGATGAAAATATGAAAATACCATGAATACTAAGAAAAATGTTTTAATCATCTTTATATCAACTTTCAAAAAGCTATGTGTGTTTTGAAATGCTTCTCGCTAGGATTATTATGGTGATAAGTATGTAGGCTCAAAAATGTTATTGATAAATGTGAATGATCATCACATTTGGTTGTTTTTCTAAAGGAAATGAAAGGCCTCTTACTCCAATATTAGTCAATCCTCTTACAAACCTCACTCAGAAAGCTCAGACTTATTAATCTCTGATTACAAATGGACAGCCTGCTGATTGACTATAAGAACTCTCCAGTGTATCTGAGATGCTATCTAGAGTGTGAGCCCTGAAGACTTTTTCCCTCAAATGCTCAGACACTTGATTGGCACATAATTTGCCTTTGATTGTGTTTTGCATTTTATTTAGGATTTATTCTTGCATTCCTATTTACTCTCAAGATTTGCCCACAAACCTAGCGATCCAGTCTGCAATACTTTATGGGTGCCTCACTGGAGCTTTGAGGGCAGTTATACTTAATAAAAATTTACAAGCACTTTTACTGCTGTATTTTAATGCACACAGAGCTCTACAGTGGTCTCTTTACTGCGTGAATCATTGCCACTTTTTGTTCAGATACCTGTGTTTCAATAAAACGTAATAATTACAGAGGAAGATATCATCATAATATAAATGTTGTGGAAACCAAAATTCTACCACTTATTGAATGTCCACTTTAGTTAACATACTTAATGATGTTAGCCAAATGACAGACCATCTACTTTTTGCACTTTCAAGGAAAGATTTTGGTGCTTATTTATTGTGGATGTTTAAAAATACATCTCGGTGATATTTCCAGGTAACAGAAGCTGTGTAATGGTGATAATTGCATTGGCATCATCTGGTAACTTAGACACGTGTAGTGCCAAGCTTCCTGAATGAGAACCTCAGAAGGAAGTCCTAAATGTCTGCATTTTATCAAACTCTTCCATGACTCTTGTGTGCACCAGAGTTCCAGAAGTACTGCTAGGAAAAACAAAATAGAGATTGAGATAACCACATCAGAGCAGACACTAAATGTTTCAGAATTCATAAGGAAACTACATGAAACAACTGTCAGAACCACTGTGGCCCTCTGAAGCATGTAAAAGCAGGGAATGGGCTAGCCACAGAATAATTAATTAATTGGAGAAGAAGAAGGGGAGAGATGTAAGTCTCCCATCTTGTGGTTCACACCCAGATCCCATCATGGCTAGGGCTGAGGATGAAGCTGGAAGCTGAGAATACCTTCATGTATTTCAAGGAACTGTCTGCTTATGAGAAAAGTGAATCTAGATACATGAACTATTAGAGAAAAAAGATCCCAATGATTAGAAAGTTCAAATAAATCCAAGAAACATATTTTAAGTCCTATTTTTACATCAATGTTTATCATGAAAACACTTTATCGATATTGTTTATGAAAATGATAATATAAATTAGAACAAGCACTATGAAATTAGTTTAGATAAATTCCTCAATATTTAAAAAGTAACGCTGTTATATGATTCAGCAATCCCCTTTTGCATGTGTCTACAATTTGTGAAATCATTGCATTGGAGCTGTCTGCATTCCCTTGCTAACATTATTCTTGTTAGCCAAGATATGCATCAATGGAAGAATGGATAAATAAGGTAAGGTTTACATACATAGCTAAATATTACTTCACTTTTAAAAAGAAGAAATTCTGCCATTTGAGAAAACATGCAGCCTCTTGGGGAGTGAACCATCGGACATAAGAGCTTTCTATCTCTCCTCCTCTCTGTGTATCTAACTTTTCAATAAAAACAAATCTTTTCAAGAAGAATTTGGCTATGACATCACTACTATGATTTTACGTTCCTTAGTGTTATTCTTATGAGGCTGCTTATGGTGATTTAGGTGATGAGAAACACTAAATAGTACAACACCTTACAGGAAGTTAGTAGGTACGTAGGTTACAGTCCAAGGCCAAAGTCTTGAGAACAAAGAGGCCATTGAGGTAAGTCCTGGAGCCTGAAGGCTTAAGAACTTGGTGCTCCAAACAGATACAATAGTTTGAAAAGGGAGAAAACTTGGCCTTCTTGTGATTTTTTTTTTGTTCCGCTTTAAACCATAATAAATTCGCATTGGTGAGTACAGATTTATTTTTATTCAGTCTGCTTACTCAAATATAAATATTTTCTGATAACACCCTCACAGATACACTCATAAATACCAGCTATCTGGATATCCCTTAGTTCAGTCAAGTTGACACCTACAATTAATCACATATTGATAAAGGAGAGGAAAAAGTGGAAGTAAACTCTGTGTGTGTGTGTGTGTGTGTGTGTGTGTGTGTGTGTGTATAACATTTAAAGTTTATGGAATGCTATGATTACTCTGTATTTAAAATTCTGAATCAAATCTGCTATATTATTAAAATTGCGGATTTAAGGAGCTGGCATTTACAGGCTAGCATATTAGAGCCTTAGTTTGAATCCTGGCCATTGGCTTCCCATTCAGCGTTCTGCTTGTCTGCCTGGGACAGCAACAAGTGGCAGCCTAAATATTTATGCTCCTAATACACAGAGAGTCCTAAATGAAATTCCTGGCTATTGGCTTCAGCCTGGTGTAGCCCTGGCTACTGCAAACATCTGGAGCCTGAAGGAGTGGATGGCAGTTTCCTTTCTCCCACTATCCTTCCCTCTGCCTTTAAAATAAATCCTTAAAAGGGGATTTTAAAATATCATGAATTTGATTGTGATATTTAATTACTGAATTTGTTCCAGAGCCATAGAGAAAGAAAAAGAGAGCTCCCATCCAGTGGTTCAGTTAAAAAAAAATGCTAATATTGAACAGCGCTGGACCACGCCACTGTCAGGAATCGGTCATTCAGAACAGGTCTTCTGTGGTAGGGACCCACTGTAACAAAGGACTGCTACTTGACACCACACCGGCTATCCTTCAGAAGTCCAATATGAGTGTGAAACTCAGGTACTCTGGTACCAGATATGGGCCTTAACCAGCCCTAACTGTTATGCAAAATCCTAAATCTTCAATGTGACTTTAAAATTTAGCTGGAAGAGACTGAGTGTATGAAAACTGCCTGAAGACCAAATTACTCAATTGCTGCATGAAGGCTGATGTGCAGAATGGTGGCATTATTTACTTTTGTCTATGGTTAAACATAGTTGAAGAACGATATTAGATTTCCAGTAAAAATCTCCCTCTCTACTTCATCCACAAAAATACTTCACATTCACCATCTTATTTGTACACTATTTCAGGTTTTTGAAAAATCATTGCACATTAATTTAGCCAATAGGATGCCTCACATCTGTAAAAATACCTCATTGTATCTAATGGCTTAAGGTACTTCTTCAGATGATATTTGACCAAAAAAAGAAGGTTTTCTCAACTTTGTTGTTGTTATTGTTTTGTTTTATTTTGTTTTGAGACTAGGATAAGACCTACAATAAACGCATGTGTACACTCAGCTTTTTGAGGGAAACACCCTTGGTGGAGCCTACAGCACATGTAAGATACTCCTTACAAGCTGTAGTCTCTGAGAACTGATACTCACTTAGGTTACTACTGGCATTTTATTGCATTGATCAGAGAACACAGTTTAGCTTTTCCTCTGGTACTTTCCAGAGTGTGACAAACTCTTTATTTTCCTTCTGATTTCTTGTATTATCATCCATCATTTTTCACGCTGGAGACAGGCATAACACTTCTACGGTTTGATATCGTGCCCATGCTTTTTAGTTCAGATGTATTACCCTGGGCTAGAAATGTTTCATCTTTTTAACGATCTTCCTTATCTTCATTAGAGTGAAAGCAAACAGTCCTAAATGTTCTGCTATTTTTTTTTACCAGAATGGCTGTGTGTCCCAATGAAGAGTCTGAGAGAATCACTGTGAAGAGATTCTGTCTATTGCTGCCATTGATTACAATAAATTAATCTCATCCAGTTTATTCCTGGTGTTGGTGAAAATTTTCAAATTGGTTCCAGAGACTTCCCACAGTTAGAATTTATTTCAAATAATATTTTGCCTATGAAAACATCAAAGGATGTTTTGTTTAGAAAGGAAAAATCCCTATGGGGTTTGTATTATATCCATTGGATCAGAATACACATTTCCATTTCAAGCTCTGTGTCAGAAGAGCAGATATATAGATTCTGAAACCCTGGGTGTCATTTTGTCCCTTCCTCATCTGTTTTGCCCCTTAATTTTTTTTTTTCGATTTTTCCTTTTTTTCTTACTTTCTCTCTGCCCTGTCACTTATGTGGTTTGAGCCTAAACAGGTGTTCCTGAAGTTTCTTTTAAACATATTATCCTTTGTAAGTCATGATGAGCTGTTATTATAAAGCATAAAGGCTTTTAGAAAGCATTGCTGAGCATTTTTGAAACCATTATAGGCACCTGGGATGCCATTTGTCTTAGGATCTCTGGCAAGGATTTTCTGCAAACAAATATTTAGTATCCTCTACAGACATTGTGTAACTCTGGGTGTCATTTACGTGATACTTACTTACACAGCAGATATTATGCATTTGGTCTGAGAGGAGTCTACATGGAATAATTTAAATACAGTTTTATCTATTTGGCTTTTACTGGAGATGGAGGATAAGTGATCAAGAACCTCTTGATACACTTCAGATAGTTTTGTGTTATCCAAATTTCATCGAATTTCAATCTATGCTAAATAACTTCGAGTATATTTTAATACTTCCGTAATTTATTTATCTTATCCCATCTATTTTGTTTCCTTCCAGCATTTTTTTCTGGTTCTTCCCCCAGATTCTAGTGGTGTGTTAAACATCAAAACTTGTACAATAAAAGTTGGCATGGATTCGGATAAACTGGCAGTTACTGTCCTCACTAAGAAAGAAGTTACATTTAAATGAGTCTACAGAAAAACATTTTATCCACTCACATGTACAATTGACAAAGCAAAGGATTTTTAGGACTATCTTCTTGAACTATTATTTTTGAAGAAGTTTCAATGTGGGGCTGGTATATAGCTTAAGGCCAAAGTCACTGCCTGTGTACCTGGAATCCCACATGAGAGTCAGTTGGAATATTGGCTGCTCCACTTCTAATCTAGCTCCCTGCGAAGACATCTGGAATGTCAGCCAACTTGGGCCCTGACATCTACTTGGGAGCTGCGAATAAAGCTTCTGGTTCCTAGCTTGGACCTGGACAACCACTGGCTGTTGACACCATTTGTGCAGTGAACCAGCAGATGAGAGATCTCTGTGTCCCTTCCTCTCTCTCTGTCTCTGTAACTTTGTACTTCAATTAAATTAATCAATCCTTAAACAATAAAATCCAGCTAAAGATTTTAGAATTGTTGCCTACCATTCTCTCATAGAAGAGAAAATATTTTCCACAGATCATAATGCCAATACAAACCTATCACTTAGGATATAATGGTCAATGACCTCTCCAATGACTTAATAGAAAAAGAATTCACTTTTCTGCCTTTCTTCCAAGAGAAATCTATAGATTTTAACTATGCCTTTTCATTTAGCATGTAGATTAGAGAACACAATGGGAATTTCTAGGGGAAAAATGTTGGCTATCTCTAGAAAATCAACCTAGAAAAAATTTGGTAAAAATGGTAAATTACTGAGCAAGTATGACTTTAAACCACAATTTATTGACATGTTCAACAGAACTCTTTGCTTCAGAAGAATATTAACCTCTTTGATGTATAGGTGATTTTTTTTTAACTACCTGAAAGTTGAAAGGGAAATAGAATACCATAAACTCCATGGAAATAAAAGTTGTTCTGTGAGCTTTGTTTTGTAGCCCTGAAATACCAGGTCATTATGTTGAGCATATAGTATGTTTAATTGAGACTTAATAAAACAGAAATCTGTATTATGTATACTTACCAATGAATTCATAAATGTGATAGAAAACTACCGAGGCTTCTATCGTAAGAACTGACTATGGAGCACAATTTGCAGTAATCAAACAAAGGGATTTATTAGAATTCCAAATTCCCATTTCTAAAAAAAACCTGGACTCATGTAGTTAGAAGGGCAATAACTATATTGGGAAATAATGTTTCCAGTCAGGATTACAGAACAGTGCTGATATTAGACAACTGCAGAAGCCGAAGTTATTAGTGGGAAAGACTGAAGGCAAATAGAAGGGATGTAGAAAAGCTACGCTGATTTCCCTTCTCAGTAATCACTGTAGTGATTATTACAAGTCCAGTTATTTAACAAAAGGAACAAAGTGATGTGGAAATTTTCAGGGATGCGTTGGATGTAGAGGAAAAAGGAGATATTGCAGAGATCAATTTTTGCTGCTCCTCCCTCAAGACTCAGAGTGCTTAATACTCTCACTGAAGCTTAAACAGCCATTCATTTCCAAGGTCTGGACAACAGGGATTTCAGTTTGGATCAAAGAAACCCAAACCAGCTGTCAGTCCTAGTTAACCTAGACTAGTGGTTCTCAGCTGTCTATGCATAATTGAATCAGTTGGAAAGAATTTTTTAAAAATATGAATGCCTGGACCTCACTTGCAAGTATTCTGATTTAATTGGATTGGAGTGAGGCCCAAGTGTTGGTATTTTTTTAAAAGCTTTCCAAGTAACAGAAAGCGGACTGGTTGTTGTCATGGCAGAGTAACAGACGAAGCCTCCTGCCAACAACAATTATTAAAGCTGGACAAAATATAAAAGCCAAGTAGTTGAAGGCAACTCAAATCGGAAGGCATAAGCTAGAAAAGATATGATCCTTGAAAGAAGAGAAACATATTAAGTGAATTCCACAGATAGCAAATTCTTTCCTGCGGTAAGCCTTCAGATTCTCAGGTTGCAGGTGGATTCTGCCACCGGCATTGGTCTTCCTGGACTTAGGAAACAGAGATCTGAGTGGGAGTTTGCAATGAGGCTATAAATTGAAGACAAAAACTGTCAGAAGAATTCACGGAAAATGTGGTTATACCACATGACATTCCTTTTAGTTAACTGACTTACAAATTGTACACACCTGGAGTTATATATTATAGAATATAGAAGGATGCAGTCGTTTGCAGCATGAAGATCTATGCAAAGGTTAATCGGTGCCAGATGTAAGAAGACAAAGCTTAGAATTCATATTTGAACAAGTTAGAGAGGCTTAGCAAATATCCTTTCAAGTCTCCGGGTGATGCTTTAGAACAATGAGAAAGTGTGAGGTGGACGAACGAGTGAAGATAAACTGAAACGCTACACTGTTAAAGCAATATGCTGCCATCTTTCATTCCTGAAAATGAAATTTTATATGTGGAATATGATAACTTTATCTGTAGGCTCTGCATATTTTTGTCCATAATATCAAGCATTCATCAAAATTAAGGAAAAATTTTAATTCCAGTCAAGCTAAAGTGAAGTAGAACAGCATTTATATTACCCTATGAAACAACAAAACATTTGGACAATATCTGAAAACCTCGGATGTTCAAGAGAGGGCACATCGATCAATGGCAGTATTTTCTGAAACAGAGGAAAACAGTTGATTTCCTAGAAGACGTTTTTGAGACAAGCAGCAGAAAAGATAATGTGAATGAGAAAAATTGTCCTTTTTTAAGGTGAGGGAGAATTTACCAGGATTGATGGAAGTTATGGCAGCAAAAGCTCTCAGAGAACATTCTTAACCAGTGAGGTGAGCGATTGAGAGAGAAATCTCCAGAAATTTTCCGATGGCCTTCCAGGATATACAGCAGAGAACTAATGAGTGTGGTGTCTGAGAAGGCTATTTGAGGTGAGGTAAAGGAATAGGAATTGAGGAACAGGGGAGCTAACAGTGCCCTACAGACACGGTGAAGGCTTCATGGTACATGGAGATATGGTTACAGTGCTAAGAACGTTACTGCTTCATTTACAGAGAAATGCAAACTTGATTCTGCCTCAGTAGGCTCATAAACAACCTATGAGGACCTGGTGCGATAGCCTAGCACCCAAATCTTTGTCTTGTAGGCCCAGAATCCCACGTGGACATCTGGCTGCTCCACTTCCCAACCAGCTCCCTGCTTATGGCCTGGAAAAGCAATAGAGGATGACTCAGAGCCTTGGGACCCTGCATCCACATGGGAGACCGGAAGGGGTGTCTGGCTTCAGATCATCTGAGCTCTGGCCATCGCAGCAACATGGGTAATGAACCAGCAGACAGATCTCTTTCTGTGTGTCACTTCTCTCTGTAATTCTACCTTTCTAATAAAAATAAAGAAAAATTTAAAAACCTATACAAAACTGTTTCTGAGCAACATCATTATCCTCAAGACAAACTTTAAGAATATATAAATTAGCAAAAAAAAAAAAACAGGTCATTTACAATGTAATATATCAATTTTTGCCATCCAATGTAAGTTATCAGCATGCCAATCAGTAGAAAGATGTAACACAATGAAACCAACCCAGAAATGACACAAATGATTGAATTAGAAGACAGGAGAATTAAAAGAATTATGACATTGTCTTTGGGTTTCAAATGTTCAAGAACTAGAAGAAATGTACAGAGCATTGCAGAGCACTTTACAGAAGACTCAACATAAACTTTCTGGCATGAAAACTGTGAAGACTGAGCTGGATAGTACATGGGAGTAAGAAAAAGTTTACGTTATAGAAGGAAAGATCAGTGGACTTAAATGCATAATGACAGAAATTATATGAAATGAAATACTGGGCCCGGCAGCGTGGCCTTTTCAGCTAAAGTCCTTGCCTAGAACATGCCGGGATCCCATATGGGTGCTGGTTCTAGTCCCAGCAGCTCCACTTCTCATCCAGCTCCCTGCTTGTGGCCTGGGAAAGCAGACAAGGGTGCCCAATGCTTTGGGGTGCTACACCCGCATGGGAGACCTCTAGGAAGTTCCTGGCTCTTGGCTTCGGATCGGCACAGCACCGGCTGTTATGCTCACTTGGGACGTGAATTATCGAATGGAAGACCTTCCTCTCTGTCTCTCCTCTTCTGTATATATCTGACTTTGTAATAAAAATAAATAAACCTTAAAAAAAAAAAAGAAATGAAATTCAAAGGGACCCAGTGCAATAGATCAATTGGGTAGTCCTCTGCCTTGTAAATGCCAGCATCAAATATGAGCACTGGTTCAAACCCCAGCTACTCCACGACTCATCCAGATCCCTACTCATGCCTGGGAAGGCAGCATAGGATGGCCCAAAGCCTCAGGACCATTTACCTGCATGGGAGACCTGGGAGAAGCTCCTGGCTCCTAGTTCCTGGCTTCAGAATGGCTCAGCTGTAGCCATTTTGGCCATTTGGGCAATGAACCAGCAGATTGAAGATCTTTCTCTCTGTTTCTCCTTTTTTTCTGTAAATCTGCATTTCCAATAAAAATAAATCATTAAAGAAAATAAAATACAGAGAAAAATCTACAATAAATAAATGGGTAAAACTTTTGGTGGCTATCAGTGTGTAAACAAAGCCATGAATATTGAATATTAAAGAAACAACGGATACATTTATTTCCAAATTTGATGAAATCTTAAGTTCATACAATTAGTTTTACAGTGATTCCACAGAAAATTACTACAAAGTTGATGATCCTAATAAAACAGAAATTTACTTTCACAATCCTGGAGTCAGAAGTCCTACATTAAAATATTACGTAGGCCATGTTTCCTCTGAAAAGTCTAAATGAGGCTGTCTTCGCTCTTGCACTGAATCCAGGCATGCTTGACCTAGGGTGCAGAGCTCAAGCCTCTCCTACTGCCTTCACAATTCCTGCTCTCATGTGTGGCTTAAACATCATTCTACCTTTCTTGCATAAGGATAATTGTCACTGAATTAGAAGCCCGCACAAATAATCCAGAAAGATCTCATTTTGTTTGCACAAACAAAGGTCTTTTATTCAAACAATGTCATAGGTATTCATAGGTTCTGGTGTACATGGAAACAAGCATGAAGATGGCAGAGTTCTTGATAAAAATAAAAAAAGAAAAAGCACAAAACCAGAAAGTAGTGATGCAACATCTTTGAAGAAATGAATCAGAGGAAAATACATTACTGACAATACTTTGTCCATATAAAAATATTTCAAAATCCATAAAGAAATCATAACATTCTTAGACATTAAAAAAGAATATAATTAAACACCAGCAGGCCTGAAGTGTAAGGATGGAAAAGAGAACTCTTCAGAAGAATGAAAACAATAGCCTATAAAAAGTTACGCAGAGAGGTAAAGGATTTTATGAAAAGGATAATGACGAGTCAATTTGAAAATTATCTATAATGATGTATATCATGATATCTTTATGTTGTCTTCAGATTCACAGAAATGTTACAGAGATAATAGTGTTTCCATTCCCCTCACCATTTACCCAATTGTTAACGTATTTTGTTACCATAGCATATTTGTATCACTTAAAGCACTTGGTGTATTATTATCAGTTGGAACTCAGAGTTGGATTCATTTTTAACTATTCCTTTGTTTGTTTTTTCTGTTACAGGACCATTCATGAATTGATTATTCAAATATCCTATTGTCATATGAACCATAATGATTTCGTTGAGTGTCGTGTTCTTGAGGAATGTGATAGTTTTAAGGAATTCTGATGAGATATTTTGCAGCACTCCCTCAACATGGGTGTTCTTAGTATGTCATGTGCTCGCCTCAGGATTTCATCATGGCTATGAGTTTCTGGGAGGAAGACCAATGAAGTGCGGTGCTACTCTCGTCACATTATGTTAGGAAATATAAGGCAGAGACTTGTATCAATATGGATAATATAATAGGTCAGTGACAGTATGCAACCCAATCACCTCTCCGAATTTGTACTTTCCAAACTTCTTCATGTCATCTATCACTTCCTATGCTTTACTCTTTATAATTAAAACACCAAGTCTCACTCATATTTGTGAGGGTGCTTGGGATGACTTAGCCTCTCCATTTGAGTAGGGAAGTTGCTACAGAAACTATTAAGAATTTATAATGCTATATCTACCTATATATCTATATGTATTTAGAAAAAAACTTGAAGAACAATATATGATGTGCCTAATCTAATAAAAACCTTAAGTGTAGGAGTACTCTCATATGTATCATTAAATATCCAGTTTTTGGAAATATGCTTAACACATATTCTTTTGATAAGTATATATGAATGTGTGTCTTTGTGAAAACAAGAACAAAATGCAAAAATTACTTCACATTTTCGTAAAATCTACTCTCTATGGTATTTGGGGAAAATGAAGTTTGTTGTCTCTAATTTTTATACTAGATAGTTAATTAGGAAGAATTAATGTATAAGCTAAAACTAACATTCTAAATGAAAATATGGAAAAAATTCTTTGGGAAATAAACTTGTGGGGTTTTTTTTCTATACCAAAAAAGGTCTTAGAGAAATTCCTATTTTCCATCTTTTAAAAAATTCCTCTATTTTAAGGCATGGTTGACTCTTTCCTAGCAGGAGGAAGTAAATAAAAATAGTGCCCTGAAATGTTGGGTATTATTGTCAAAAGTTACTCTAGCTAGGACAAGGTAAAAGGGTAGTTGTGAGTGCTTATGGGCTGAAAACTATAGATGATTCTAGAATGTTCCTTAAACGTATGAACTTTGAACTTACAATAAAGCTTCAGTGTCTGGGAAATGTATCAGAAAGAGAAGTTTCATACAAATCTCAAAAAGTGAAGATAGTGGAACTTGGGTGAAGACAGTAAAGGAATGAATCCTGGCTCTAGGTTTTAGGAAACCTGACATTTGAACTGTCCATCTCTGATGTGTTTGATATGTTCACAGAGAATTTATTGCATTAAATATAAACATGAAAAATTAAAATGTTATTAACATTTTACAGAAGGAACCTATGACTCTTGAGATTAAAAATAACACTAAAAGGATTGACAGCTAATTAGCCACTGCAAAAAGATAGGTTAACCTTGAAAGCATATTAATTAAATCTAAGCAAAAGAAAGCATTGAAAGAAAACTAAAAGAGTGAGAAGGATGTTGGATCCATGAGACAACATCTACTTTTCCAATTTATATATAATAGAAGTTGGAGAAGAAAAATGTGAATGTATTTAACAACAAAAAATCCTTAATTGTCTCAACTATGGCAAGAAGAAGAAGATATTTGTTTTCAGTAGGATCAATGAATTTCATGCTAAATAAAAATGAAGAAAATTTAAATGCAAATAATAACTAAGTTTCTTTAAAATTTTATTTTTTAAAAAATTTGGAATTTAGTTTTAAACCAGAAAAAAAAAAGAGATAAGTGTGACAGCTGACATCTCATTATTAACAAACCAACCCAGGAGATATTGAGAGCTATCTTTGAGGCAGAAATACATGACAACCAAATTGAATTATCATTTCAACCAAAAATATTGCCCAAATCAAAAAATGAAATACAGAAATCATTAAAAACAAACAAACAAAATCTGTGACAGTTGTTGTGTCAAGGCAAGTTTGAGATGTTCCTTGTGATGCTGTCATCCCCTAACAGAGTTCTACCCCCAATCTAGCTCCTGGCTAAGGCAGCTAGGCGAGAAATGAGTGATGGTCCAAGTACCTGACCTCTGCCACCCACGTGAGAGTCCCAGAGAGAGTCCCAAGTGGCTGGCTGCAGAATGGCCCAGCCCCAGGTCTTGGGGCTGCTTAGGCAGTGGGCCAGCAAATGAAAGATCACTTTCTCTTTCCATCTCTCCCTGTTTGACATCACTTTTCATTTCAGAAAAATAAAATAAATTGTAAAAACCAAGAAATACAAAAGCTGAAACAAATTCACTATTGTTAGGCTGCGGTATGAGAGAAAGTAAAGAAATGTAGATAGAAGGAAAATGATAACGGAGCACATGTGAATTTGAACAATAGAAGAACAAAAATAACAGCATACCCTCAACACAAAGATATGTGCATTCTCCCTCCAAATACACACATGTAGGAAACAAAATTGCGATTGCAGACAGAACCAAATAGGAAAATGAGAGAAAGGTTGGGAGCAAGACAAGTAAAACCCCAAATTTTGTTTGGGAGGAGAAATCGATACAGTTTTTTTTTTTTTTATCTGACACATGATTTTTCAAAAGAAAAGGATTTGCCCTGAATATATGCTACATTTAATTGTGGGCTTGGCGTAAGATAGCTATTCAAGGAGAATGGAAAAGGGGAATACCCAAGAGCTTGTGGATGTATTTTAAAATTAACAGACACCTGAAAAATAATTAGCTTTTGATGTTTATGATCAGATTTTGTGCATCCTTATTTTTCATCAAGTGCAGTGTTAGGTAGGGGCGTTTTCTCTAGGGATTGCTTGGCAGGGTTCAGAGGTCATTTCCTGAGGCTCCGTACTTGCTCCTATTCTCTTTCAAAAAGGAGTCAAGATTTATTTTTTTTTTCTCAATATTTTTTCAAAATGATCTTACTGTGAGTTGGGTGAACATAGTTAACTCTTTCTTATTAGCATCTCCATTTTATTTATTTTTAAATTCTCTAATGCTGACAAAGAATATGTCATGATATTGTAACTCCTTTCAGCAGAGCTGTCTGAGTTTCGTCTGGTTCTATCTCGTTATTTTTATTTCGCTTTTACAGAGATTCCATGATATGATCTGATTTAACGTGTTTACTAAGGAAAGATTGCGTAGCGATTCAGTGAGAGGTCATCTGGTTCGAGTCTGTAAATTTCTTTGTGACCCCAGTTTGGTTCATTCTCCCCTGTGGACTTCATATTCCTTAAAGGATGGAATTCTTTTCATTTAAGGAATTATTTGTAAAATGTAAATAGTATAATTTCAAAGTTGCGAAGCACTGTATGAGAAGGACATTTAAACTGTATGTGGTAACTTCCATTACCTGTTCATTGGTTTCAGTGTAGCATCCCAGGCATTCTGCTTTGGCGTTGTAAAACTTAGAACTGTATGAAAGGGAAAGTATACACCATCTGTTTTAAAACGCTTTTTAACGTTAGCTTGGCTAAGAATCAAGATATGTTCAGGCAGGAACCAAAGACACACCTGGATTTTTCTCATGCTTGTTATTCAAATAAATTGCCTTCTGATCCCATTCTTTAAAGTTCATATCTGGTGTTAAGGTTCATTTTTATCCAGAAATATGACAAAATTTAATTTCTCTGCTTCAAATAAGTATGTATTTCTATTTATTTTTATATCTGACATAAAGTAGAAAATAATTAGAACCATTATTTGAGTTGCAGCTGTCAGTGAACAATACTAGGAAATCATGCTAGGCCTGGTACAGTAGCCTCGTGGCTAAAGTCTTCATTTTGCATGTACCAGGTTTCTATATGGGTGCCAGTTTGTGCTCAGGCTGCTCCACTTCCCTTCCAACTCGCTCTTTGTGGCCTGAGAAAGGAGAAGAGGATGATCCAAAGGCTTGGGACTCCGCACACGCATGGGAGACCCAGAAACTCTTGGCTGCTGGCTTCAGATTGGCCCAGTTCCAGTTGTTGTGGTCACGTGGGGAGTGAAGCAGTGGATGAAATATTTTTCTCTGTCTCTCCTCTCTGTAAATCTGACCTTCCAATAAAAAAATGAATAAATCCTTAAAAATAAAAGAATTTACATTGACTTTATGTTTTACTTTACAAGTTTATGGTGGTATTTTACTTGCCTTGCACAATCTGTTTTTCTTACATAACCATCAGGGTTCATTAAACTGCTAGATCAGAAACTGAGATGGAGTGATCACTTTTTAACAGTTTATACTTCCCAACTTATATGCACCTTTAAAAATCTCATGAAACATTAGAAGTCTAATTTTGTGCAAGAATTTTTTGAACTCTATGTAACCTTTCATTGCATTTTTTATAAACTTTTTTGAAGAACCCCTCATAAATTCAGATTTCAATTTTTTTTTTTACTCCAAAGTTAATGTATCTTGTAATTCCACTTTCTACAAACTTTTAAAGTGCTCTATTGTAAAGGTGTAAATACAGATCACAAGTAGCCAAGTTAAAACTTACAGCTTGGGGAGTGAGTCATCAGATGGAGGATCTTCCTCTCTGGCTCTCCCCCTCTCTGTATGTCTGACTTTCTAGTAAATATTAAAAAACAAACAAACAAAACTAAGAAAAATGCTTTGCTGAGACAGGCTTAGCATAATGGTTAAGGCATCATCATTCCCCAAAAGTGGTATTTTCTTCCAGAAGTCATGAATGAAAATATGTGTAATAGCATAGCTTTAAATTCATACAGCAATCTGATGAGATTCACAGAAAAAAAATACAATGGGAAACATCAACTTTTTAGAAAATTACACTGCTAGAACATGGAATAATGATGTAAAAATTCTAAAAAATTACATACAATTGACAAAGATAGAACATTGTACTCAATAACGAAACCCACCTTCCTTCAAATATCTCTGGGATGCTCAGAAAATTTGAGTGTGTGCCATACTCAAATCAATGAATTAATCCAGAAACCAACACCAAACAAAATATAGAGAAAAAGCAAACGAGGCAGAAATAAAATATTATACTTCAAAGTAATTCATGTACCAAAACAATTAATCATCACAGAGCTTAGAAAATATTTACAAATCAAATTGTCAATTGCATCACAAGCAGTGCGTCAATTAAAATGTATAGGTTTAAATGCATACATGAGAAAAATAAGAAGACTGGAAAAAACTCAATGACATAAGTGTCTTAGGAGCGAAACTAAACAAAACAAACAATAAACAAATGAACAAGAAGAGCAAGAAATAGATTAAAAAAACCTGAAGAAAATAGAAAAAAAATAGATAATGCAAATGTCTGAGCACAGTTCAATAAATTGAAAAATAAGCATTCAAATTTTTATTATAAAAAGATGAATGAAATCATGTTCTTCAGGAGGAGTGATCTTAGGTCAGCCTTTTAGTGCAAAAATTAATATGCCAGTTGAGGTATTCACATCCTGTATTGAAGAGAGGGCCCAGCACAGTAGCCAAGCAGCTAAAGTCTGCCTCGCACACACTAGTATCCCGTATGGCCACCAGTTCTAATCCCAGCAGCTCTGCTTCCCATCCAGCTTCCTGCCTGCAGCCTGGAAAAGCAGTTGAGGCAGGCCCAAAGCCTTGGGACCCTGAACCCATGTGGGAGACCCGGAAGAGGTTCCTGGCTCCTGGTTTAGGATTGGCTCAGCTCCAGCTGTTGCTGCTGCTTGGGGAGTGAATCAACAGTCGGAAGATCTCCCTCTCTCTCTCTCCTCCTCTGTATATATCTGACTTTGCAATAGAAATAAATAAATCATTGAAAACAAAAGAGAGATTTAGGTGAGCCAATGAATTTCAGAGATATGGATGAGTTTCTTGGAAAGAGAGTTACCAAAACTAACAGAAGAAATCAATCATTGTAATGATCTATTGTCTATTAGAGAAATTGAGTTCCTTTGATTCAAAGTCACAATGAAACTTCAGATAGCAAAGTCTCCACAAGAGATACTTCAAATATTAAGAAAATTGCAAATTGTGCATTTTATTTGAAAATAAAAAAAATGTTTGTCAACCTTTATAAGGGAATATAAAATGATTCTAACCTATCAAAGAAACTAAGATATGATATTTTAAAGAATACTGTTCCTTAAAACACTGGCATGGAAACCTGCATCGTGGAATTGCTGATTGGGTTAAGCTGTCACTTGGGGCAGCTTCCTCTCCTGGCAGTGGCAGTTGATATCTTGGCTACTCCACATCCAGCTTCCTGTTAATTCATCAGTGAAAGGTAATTATCAACAAGGTCAGAAAAACAGCTTGACATTCTTTCATAATATAATGTAGTAACGTAGGTAAAGAAAGCAACTTTAGCGACTTGGAAAATCACAGCCGCAGAACACCTACGCTGATACTCAGTGGCAAAAGTTGAAACTTGAGAATGATACCCAAAAAGGAGTTACCTTAAGTGCCACCTGTATATAAGAGCTAAGATATGGAAACAATTAAGCTTTCGGACAACTGATGATCGGATATAGAAAATGTGTTATACATATGTGATTATTACTCAACTGCAGAAAAGATTGGAATCATCATCTTTGCAACAAAAATGATGCAACTGCAAATTATTATGCTGACTGAAATAAGCCAGACTCAAAAAAATATATATATGCATTCTCTTCATTTGCAACAATTAATATATAGAAGTATGCTGTTCTTTTTTTAAAGCTTTATTTTATTTTTATTGGAAATTCAGATATACAGAGAGGAAAGACAGAGAGGAAGATCTACTGTCCAATGGTTCACTCCCCAAGTGGCCAAAACAGCTGGCGCTGAGCCACGCTTAAACCAGCATCCCAGAGCCTCTTCCAGGTCTCCTAAGCAGGTGCAGGGTCCCAAGGCTCCAGGCCATCCTCCACTGCTTTTCCAGGCAACAAGCAGGGAGCTGGAAGGTGAGCAAGGCTGCTAGGATTAGAACTGGCAGGCATATGGGATCCTGAGGTGTGCGAGGAGAGGAGTTTTGCTTCTAGGCTACCACACCAGGCCCAAAATATGCTGTACTTTTAAGAATCTGTGAATATCTTAAAATCTACTGTATATGGGTTTAGCACATTTAACATATAAATAGACAATGTTAAAATGAAAATTTAGTAATTATTCTGGGTACAAGTCAATATACAGAGTCAATTATAATTTTACTTGCTCTCCATTGTTAAATAACGCTTTCAGAAAACATAACACCACACAAAAATATAAACTGCCTAAGAATAAACTGGTGAAATGCTTGAAAAATGAACAACATGATATTGAAACAATTTGAAGAGGACTTATTTAAATGCCAAACTATACCACTTTAAGCATTTTTTATGAATTAAAAACTCAATATTATGAATATTTCAAATCTCACAAACTCAATAATTTATCAATAACATTCTTGGAAGAGTTATGTGAAATTAACAAGCTAATTATGCAATTCTCTGCAAGTAAAAAGTAAAACATATTCAGGGCAGCATTGAAAAAGAAGACAAAATTAGAGGGTTACTTTGACATAATCACATTTTTATCAATTTGTAGAATTACATGGTGGCAAAATTACATAGTGATAGTTATTCCTCATGAATACCAAACATAATTGTTTGTGGTTCTCATTTGCAAAATACAGAAGCTATATCACTGGTCAAGGTTACATAGCTAAATGCCAGAACCACAGTCAGCTCAGTCTAGTTTGACAGCATTATTGTGGGAATTAAACATAATAGGTGGAAAAACTTAGTATAATTTATAACACCGTTAGGCATACAATGTAACTATAATCATTATTTTAATAAATTAAAAATTAATGCTCAGTGATGAGTGATAAGATAATCATAAATCCATAGAATAACATAAAATGGAAATCAGAAGAAAAGTAAATGGGTTATTTAAGGATTTTTTGCAAGAAAGGGAGGATTCTGAGAAAGACTGGAAAAAAACACAAAGGTGTAAATACTGTGTGACAGCAAGGAAGATAAAACTATTGCCCTAATAACAAAAAAGGCACAATGAGTGTCTAGTGAATTGGGTAAATATTCATCATTGAGGTTGTTAAGAGATGGTATCTGGTTGCCATGGTTACATTAACATCTCAGAATGTGTTCTAATAAAGGCATGCAAACAAGCTTATCTTTTCAACTTTGTGTGCACTGTGAGTTATGAGGTTCTAGAGCATGCTTATAAACAAGAATTTTTTTTGTATCATAAACTAACAAAATTCTAAAATTCTCATAAACAGCTTCGTAGATTGACTTTTTTGAATGAAACAGAGCAATCTGTCACTTGACTTTTCTTTGACATTCAAGATATTGACGTTTATAAGAAAAGATTGATTTAGACACAAGTTTAATGGAATTAAAAATGTGTGATTAATGACATCTGTTTTTCAGGCATGATATCTAAAGTTAAATTAATTAATGTCTTATATAAATTACACATTGCACTCTATTTTGCCTAAAAAAAGGGCAAGAATAAATTTGTTAAAATTTTCTTCTTTTTAATTTTAATGCCTGTGGAGTATTAGATCATACAATTTCATCTACTTTAACCTCATTATGCCTACCTGAATTTCAGCATTTCTAAAGATTATCATTGCTTTTATTAGTAGTGTTTCTGTTTGTTTGTTTGTTTTTAGCAGCTCAGGAGTCTTTATTCACTGGCCAGCACCCACCAGTGGACTGTCCCATTCCCTGTGTGTGGAAGATGAGAGTAGCCTTTATGTTTTCTGTGAGGCCAAACAATATCTAATTTCATTAGTTTGCTTATAAAAGAGGAATCTGCTGAGCCTTAAGTGATTTGGCCTCTAAGGCATCATATTCTGCAATGAACAAGGTAAATGTGTATTTTTTTTCCATATTTTTGATGTGCTAGATAAATGAGAAAAAGGAGGGATGTATTTCCCCAGGAAATTTTGTTATGTTGCACAAAAATGCCATAAAGCATTTATAATCTTTTTAAACAAGTTTCATTTCAAATCTACATGAAAACTACAGCTAAAAAACACAGGCATAATATAAATCAACCAGAAATTATAGCCTCCTTTTATGACTGTGGTGATAACTTTCCAATTCCTACGTACGTAAATAGTTCTGTGTTGCTACATACAGAAGGAGGCAGACATATTGAGAACACCTGGAGGGTTATAGAATTACATCTGTCTTCCATTCCCAGTGAGCAGTTTGAGTGTTAATAACCATGGTCCTTTCTACTGAGAACTGCAATTTGATTTTATCCCTGTAGCAATCTGAAAGGAATGTCAACAAACCCTTTCACTATTGGTGCTGTTTACTGCTCAAAATGCTGTGTTCAGCAAAGCCTAGGGCTGTTCCTAGCAGCTTATATGTATAATCTGACATGGCCATTCGAAAAGTGTCAGAACTGGATACTTGTACTTTCAGTAAGATTTTAAAAATGTATCAGGTCTTTTCCTATCACAATGTGCTACACTTACATGTAAGGGACATGAGCAGTTTTTTTTTTTTAACATCAAACACTAAGCTATGCATCTCTTGAAATTCCCCCATTGTAGCCAATTTAATTGAGCAAATTGAATTTGTGTAAAATTGGAGATGACAAATAGAAGCCAAATGGTTGATTAAGAACACTATAGATATTACCTTAAGCAGAAATTCTTCATCTTTATGCTGCATTCTCCAATATATAGCTTATCATTTGAGTTTTCTAACAACCAAATCATATGCAGCCAACCCTTGATATTTGCAATGTATTGGTTTCCAGATCCCCTTACAGGTATTTCAATCTCCATATATTTAAGTTCTGTCTATTAAATGTCATAGTGCACCTGCATGCAATGCACTTTACTTCAAATCTTCTCCAAATTGTTTATAATTGCTAGTACAACACAAATGCCACATCAGTAATTATTATACTGTGTTGCTTAGGGAATAAAATGGGAGATGCATTTTTGTGAGGTGTTTGCAGTCCAAGGGTTTGGATCACTGAAAGATACGCAGAGCCAATTGCAGAGGTAATTAAACAGGTCCTGAGGATTGTGGCCCAATGGAAAATGGACGAGACAATTGTATATTTCTTTGTTTCTTTCTGCTGGTTTACAAAAGGAGGGTCAAATGAATAGAAAGGAATAAACATCAAGGAATGCCTAAATATCTGACAAGGATGGATGTTTAGCCTGGTGATAAAGATTCTGCTTGGGATGCTGACATCACATACTAAAGTCCTTAGAACCAAGTCCTAGTTCAACACACAATCCATACTTGCTGTTAATGTATGCCCTTTGAAAGCTAAACATCATATAGTTCAGTCCCATTGGTTTCAACATGTCCCACTCCCAGATAGTGCAACAGTCTTATAGTGAATCACTAACTGGAGATCTCTTTTCTCCGTGTCAGGTAAATAAAAGATTAAATAAACAGAAAGTTTATCAAAGGAGTATCTTGAATGTCTTAGGACCCTACACCCGTGTTGGAGATCTGGAAGAAGTTCCTGGCTCCTGGCTTTGGATCAGCACAGCACTGGCTGATGTGCTCACTTGGGGAGTGACTGAAGACCTTCCTCTCTGTCTCTCCTCCTCTCTTCCTATGCATCTTTCCAATAAAAATAAATAAATCTTCAAAACAAAAGCAAAGAAAAACAGCACAGCCATACTGACTTTTTTTTTTCATAAAGTGAATTATTTGTGTGGCAGGGGAACATCTCTTCTCAAAAACATGCACTGATTTTTCATATCAGCGTCATTGTTGAGCATGTTTGATATAGGTTTTGCTTGGGGGAATATATTACTACACAGTTTGATTGACAAATGCTAGAACTTTTGTACGACAGATGTACAAAACAGAAAATCAACACATTCATGAAGTTTATAACTTAGACAAACTTTAGTAAACTCTGGCCAACTCGTTGACAGCATGCCAGCTTTGAGGCTATTCATTTATATATTGAATGTAGCTGCTATGGTATTGTGGAAATAGAGCTGAGTTGGTTAAACTACAATTTGGAAAAACTAACATGTTTACCACCTGTCTCAATAAAAAGTCTGCTGATTCATGGTTTAGAATAATAAGCATAAATATAAACATTATAAATGTAACTGTGGTCAGAAAGAGTTACTAAATGCAAATATTGGCAGAGAGACAAAAGTGAAGCATTTGAAGCACAAAAGAATACAATGCTTTTTGATTGAAATATTGTTGACAGAGTGTATGAATAAGCAATAATTTGATATGGTAGTGAATTATGATATTTAGAGTAATAATAAAGCAGGGGATTTAGAATGAGATCAGGAAACATTAAGACAGGAGGCATTTCAGGAGTAAAGAGGCAGAAAATAAATAGTGCAGCTGAGAAGTGGAAAGAAGATTGGGATACTACAATAACACTGAAACAAAAGGCAGAAGAAAGTTAATACACTATAGGTGCAGCAGAGCGTAAGATTTTGATTTTCTTAGGATGCTATACATCAAATGCTGAATGACCTCAAGTAACACAAACATATTGCTTCACGGATATGGAGAAGTGCAATGTCACATTTTCTAATGATATTTTCTATCATTTCTATAGATTCTTTTCTATTGCAAATTCTGGGTCAGAATTCATTGTTGTTTCTTCTATTGGTATTCTTTGTCTTTTAGATGCATCACTACAGCCATGTCACAATATACGTATCTTCACAACATCTTCTCAAATTTCTCCTATTGATAAGGACACCGGTCATTTTGGCATAGGAATTATCTCATTAGCTTCATTTTCCCATGATTCACAGTGAAAAGAATTCATTTCCAAGTAAACTCACATTTTGAAGTACTGGAGATTAGTGTTTTGACATATTTTATTCTGAGGGGCACAATTCAGCACAAAACAGGTTTATATAAAAAAATGTGAGGAGAAGGCATGAAATGCACAGATTATATTATCACTTGGTGAAATTTGAACAACAAAATACATTTATAATGTTGACTTTGGAAGACAAGCGTTTAGAAGCCTTACAGTTGAGCAATCTCTGAAGAAGTTCAAATTGCTGAAAAGAAAAATAAAGAACTGAATAATCTGATAAGATTACAGGAGATAACTTTCACTCCAGGAGACTAACATCCTAGCAGAAAAGAAGAAACCAAAAGAAGCTCATGATAGAAAAACACAAGACAGATTTAAAGGAATTTTTTTAAGTGATCAGTATGACATATGGAAAAGGAAACTTAGTTTGAAAACAAAAGGATATAGTTTTCTTCAAATACAGGAAAAAGGCAAGGACAGCTGACAAAAATGGTTGAGATATTTCAGAGTTGATGAAGAGTTTCTTAGGTCAGTAGGATATATCACGACATGCTTACAATAAGCAGAATAGTTTGTGTGAGGACTGGAAGCTGCTGAAAAAAGATGTGAAAAGAGCAGTCTGATTAATTTGCTTTGACTTGAACAACAGAGGAACATCTATATCAACATCCATTTCTACCTTTCTCTGGGTGCAATGCTCTAGCTATGCTATTCAGTGAAGTGGGCCAAATCATCCAGCTGAGATGAGCCAGCATGGGTGTGTAGTGGAATTCATGAATACGGTTATGGCAGTTATCTACTAATGCTCACTGACCTCAGAACAGAAAATATAGATTATAAGGAAGTTATTATACATTAACGGAAGTGGTAGAAACATTTTGATAAAAGTGAATTCAAAATGGTAAGTCTTATAATAATGTCACTGCATGTTAGAAAAACAAAGGAAAAGATAAACTATCGGATGTAAATGAACAAAAAAATATTTAGTCAGTGATACGAACATAGTCCAAATTTATTGGCAGTGACAAAATGAAATAAGAAGGAATAATTGGGATTTCGATCCTTAGAGAAAGAGAAATGTTAAATAGTAAGGAAGAGAAATGTACGGATAGACTGGTGGGTTTTTGAAGCTAAGAAATTTTCAGGAAAAACAAAATAACGAAATAACATTGATCTAAATGAGAGCTCAGCCTCAGAAAATAAAAATGACCAAGTGGATAAAATTATAAAGACTTGAAATAAGATCCCACAGTTCTGAGAATGTGAATAGTGATTAAATTATGTTATCAGGAAGAAATCCTTTTTGTATGACTGATATAGCTGAGAATTTGAAAACAATGAAAATGCATGAATTTATTTATATAAACATTTTTCACAAAGCTGAAAGGACAGAAGGTAGATGAATTATGTCAGAATGCTTAATTGTTAATAAGAAAATGTGTGGTACTTCATTTTATTGCTAGGCTAATCTTTATGAATCAATGTTTCAGATATTCTTATTATGAAGTAAGGAGCTGATGTCATTTTTTCTCACTTTTCCTATCATAAGCTGTCAACTTTTGCTTTGGATATGTAAGTTCCATCACTTCTTTCAACTCTCAAAGCCCGTACAGAAAACACCATTACTCTCCTCCTGATATTTTGAATAAGATCCATCATAGCCTCCGTTTGTCTTTGGCAGTATCTGACAGAGACTCCAGAATGTTCCCTAAATCTTTTAGCTAAAGAAATAGTTTCAATTTGTTAGATTTCACATCTAATTAAAAAGCATCTTCCTTCTCATTATCTCAGGCATGATCTGTGTCTAATTCGAAAAATTCACCAGTTTGCCATATGGTGTGGAGGGAGTGGACTGATGCTCTACCAGCTTTCTCTATTCCTTCCCAAGACAACTTCCATCCACTAGGGGCAGGGAGTGGCGGGGGGGGGGGGGGCAGGGGGAAATTCCAGAAAGAGCCATATACAGTTTGAACTTTTTTCCTCATGCTTTCTGTGATTTTCTGTTGGTACATACTTTCGTTTCTTTAATTGTGATGATTATGTCAGATATTTGAAACTTTGAATAAGTTAGTAGGACTTGGGAGGCTGCCCCTGGGGTCTGGTTATACCACTGGTTTCTGACTGCCGGGTTGTCATCTTTGCCAGATCTTTCCTGTTTTATAGTCAAATAACTCGGGTGAACTCTCTCCATATAGTTAAACATTGTCACTGGAAGTTCTGGAATCTCTGTCTCACCAGACTGCAGTTGTCCTAGCCTCTGAGTGTCCTAATGGGAGACAAAACACTTTTCTCCTCATTAGAAACAGTCTAATCTCAGTAAGTAGTTCTCAGGTTATTCGTCTGTTGGCTTCAGTAAAGAAAGAAAATTACACATCTCTTTCACTGGGTAACTGAAGGGTTAAATGTTCGATATTTCTATGGATTTCCTTCAAAAGCTTTATTATAAAATTCCCAGTTTTGCCCTACCTATGCTCTTATAGGGTATCCTAGTCTGACTGGCTTTACTCCATATGAATAGTGTTGCATGGATGATTTTATTACTAACTAAAATCTCAGCTTTGAAGCTTAAGCTCAAAATCTGAGATCTTATAAATATGATAAGATCGTTCATATGTTGGTCCACTCACCAAATGACTATAACAGCTGGAGCTGAGCCTAACCCTAGTTAGGAACTGGGACCTTCCTTTGGGTCTCCCATGTGTTTAGGGGCCAAAGAACTTTGGCCAAACTGCTGCTTTCCCAAGCAATAAAAAGGGAGTTGGACTGGAAGTGGAGCATCCAGGACTAGAACTATACTCCCCCCACCCCCTGGAGCATGGAAAATTTTAAAACAATGAAAGATCATGAATACTACAGTGACTTGCTCAGGGTCCCAGCACATGATGTGTTGAGAGCTAGTGGAGGAGGCAGATTGACTTCAAGTGTGTGTACTTAGTACTGGGAGGTTCAATCATTGGGTTCTGAAGAGACTTAAACTAGCTGCAAGTAACAGAGTACAAAGGACCACTAAAACAAAAATTAGAAAATTATAAAATGAATAAAGAGAACAAGTATTATGTGGAAGTACTAAGTGCCAAGTTCACTACCAACCGTACAAACTGGGAAATCATGAAGGCAAATAAGATGAGTTAGATGGATCTTATTGCCTCACATTTATATAGAGAAAATTTAATTTTACTTCTAAATGGAAGCTATTTTTAGCATTAAACAATATGGTGTTTAAATCAGTAAAGTCTTTCCATAAAAGATATGTCCCATGAAGTTTTTTGCAAATTGTATAGAAATTATATTTCTATTATGTCTTACACTAACACATAAGCTAAAACTGGTAATTAAGACACAAAAAGTTTTTGAAGGAAGTGCTTTAGGAAGTTAATGTATATTTATATACCTGGCAACTTCTTCTGTCCATTGATTTAACGATACCCCATAGATAGTATGGAAAACTTACTTTTTGAAATATCACTCATTTACTTTCTAAAAATGTTCAGAAATAATTTAGCTGCTTGTCTATATTATAATAAAATTACAATTTAATTAGTCTTCAAAACATTATAGTTGACACCTAAGGTATATTATAAAGCATATTCAATATTCCTAATTATTTTGGTAATTTATATTTGTCCAAATTCATTTTAAGATTTATAAATCAACTTTTTAATCGAAGTATACTTTCTTTTTTGCATTCTCATTCTATCACACACAGAAAATATTTGCAGTTTTATTCTTTCTTAGAGAAGGCATTCATTCATTCATTTAGTTAGTTAGTTAAAAGGCAAAGCAAGAGAGAGATATGTAACAAGGGAGACTTTCCATTCATTTGTTCCCTTCTACAGCAGCAGTCATATCCAGAGCATGGCCAGGCTGAAGCCAGCAGTCAGTGAACAGTGAGTGGTAAAGATAAACTCCTAGATATGTACTTTTTACTGTAGGTGAATCACATCTATTGTTTATTATTTTGACTTAGAAAAGTTCTGACTCTCAAAGCTAAATTCCATAAGTGTTTAACCACAGACCATTTTTTATTTGAAATATAGATTTATACAGAGAAGGAGAAGGAAAGAGAGAGATTGCCGATCTGCTGGTTCAACTCTGCAAGTGGCTATAACAGCCAGAGCTGAGCTGATCAGAAGCCAGGAGCCAGGAAGTTCCTCTGGGTCTCCAATATAGGTCAAATGGCTGAAAGATGTGGGCTGTCCTTTGCTGCTTTTCCAGGCCTTAGTAGGGAGTTAGGTCAGAGGTGAAGCAGCTGGAATAAGACCTGGAGCCGATATGTCATGATGGCAGTTTCAGCTGGAGAATTAACCTTTGTGACACTGTAACAGTTCCTGACATTTACTGTAGTTGTTGCTACATTAAAAAAAATGTTTAAAATGCAGATTTACAAAAAGAAGGAGAAACAGAGAGAGAGATTTTACATCTGCTGGTTCACTCCTCTATAGTTAAAAAGGCGGAAGCTGAGCCAATATGAAGCCAAGAACCAGGGGGCTTCTCCAGGTACACCACATATCACAGATATTGAAGGATTTGGGACATCCTTTGGTGCTTTCCCAAGTTGCAAACATTTTGTTTACTGGTTGGCTTCTCTCTTAATCACTATCTTGAATTTGTATTACAAATTAGCTTTGTCTAAATTTTTAACTTTATTTGTCATAAAATATGTATTTTGTGTGTGTCTTACTGTTTTCTATAAAACTAATTCTTAGGAGATGCATGGTATGCAGAGTTCAGATATTTTTATGTTGCATTATATTCCATTCTATGAATATATAAAAGGCAACGAATCATTTTCCAGTGGGTGGAGATATGAGGATGCTTTGCCTTTGAGACTTCCGAGAATAAGTTGTGATGAAGTTTCAGAATTTCCTTGGCCCATTGATGTTAACTGTCATTACCAGTCAGGGTGAAGACCTTTGCTTCCTCTTCTTTCCCCTTCTCAGGTTGGTCTGGGGAAATTTCTTATCAAGGAATTCTTGTAACTATCATTTTAAGAAAGAAGAATAATGAAGAATAGTAATCAGAGTCTCCAGGACTAGAAAAACATGAAACTGTTACATAACTAATTACCAAAGACAACAATTTTTATTCTGGCAAAAAATATTCGCTAGTTAAAGTTGCGTCTTACTTCACATTTTTAAAAATTGGACAAAATTTGCAGGCATTTATTTCCCTCAGTTTAATTACTGGAGTCTCAGTATTTTTTTTTTTTTTGAAAGGCCACGTCATCAGCAATCACTCTTAGAAACCGAATTATTGGATTAAAGAGCAGATATATTTTAACACTTCTGCTAAAGGAACAGTGGTAATTTACACACCACCACCAGTGTATCGGGATGCCAATCTTCTCTTGCTAATGCCACATGCTATTGATCATTGCCAATTTTATTGGCTGAAAATGGGAGCTCTGTGTTGTTTTTATTTGCATTGCTTTGATTGCTAATGATGTTTAACAGTGAGAGAAATCAAAATGAGAACAGAGGGGGAGGAAAGAGATAATTAAGTGCATGCATATGTGTATGTGTGGTATATCATGCTCACATTTGACGTCTGTTACTAAATTGTATAAAAGCCATTTTGGATTAAATGTTCCCCTTTATCATATCTGTGCATTTATCTGTGCTTTAACCTTGCTCCTACTTAATTATAACCCTATTTTTTCCAAATTTCAAATATCGAAGTGGAACTGGAGGCAAGGGATGCATCATAAAGTCTAACACATGAACAGATGTGATGAGATTGTATCAGTTCTTAGATTTTCTTCCTCTCCTCCCTAAATTCAGAGTATGAATTAAGTAAAACAGTAATGCAAAACTCCAGTTTTCTTACTGAAAAGTAACACAACTAATTTTTTTTTAAGATTTATTTATTTATTGGAAAGTCAAATATACAGAGAGGAAGATCTTCCGTCCGATGATTCACTCCCCAAGTGAGGTCAATGGCCAATGCTATGCCAATCTGAAGACAGGAGCCTCTTCCAGGTCTCCCACGTGGGTGCAGGGTCCCAAAGCGCTGGGCCGTCCTCCACTGCTTTCCCAGGCCACGAGCAGGGAGCTGGATGGGAAGTGGAGCTGCCGGGATTAGAACCGGAGCCCATATGGGATACCGAGCGTTCAAGGAGAGGACTTTAGCTGCTCGGCCACGCCTCTGGGCCCACAACTAATTATTTTTAAAAGGTGCATTTAATTATGTATTTATGTATTTGAAAGGCAGAACTCCATAAAGAGAAATAGCCAGAGAAGAAGTGAGAGGGATAATGGGAGACAGCATTCATCTGCTGCTTTACTTTACAAATGGATGCAGCTACAAAGGCAGAGCCAGGCTGAAGCTAAGAGTCAGGGGTGGCACTGTCCCCCCAGGCTTGTAATCAGGAAGCTGAATTCAAAGCAGAGAAGCAAGAATTTGAGTGAGCATTCCCATGTGATATGCCAGTGTTGAAAACAGAATCTTATCCTGCTCCAAGCAAACACACAACTGAACTTTAAAATGCATTTTATGTTGTTACTCTATGAGTGATAGACTACAAAGAAAGCACCAATGGAACAAACAGAAAGTCAATGGCTAACCATTTTTATTCATGTTTACCTTGACCTATTTATAAAAAAAGTGTACTCGTTAAATGTAGGAAGACACAAAGAATAAAAAAGAAACTAATGAGTTTACCAAAAGAAATAAGTTGAAAGAGATAAATGCTCCCAAATTTCTAAAAACATATGTATCACAATGAACTAAGTAGCTCTCAATTCTTTTATGTCTGTCACTCACCAAAAGCATTAAAAAGTTAAATTTATCTAATAATTCGACCAAAGTGTTGATTTATAAAATGAGACAACTTTCAGATCTCCCCTGGATCTCTGCCTAGTACCCATAGTCTTGACTCATAACTCAACTGCCCATGACCTGAGACATAGCCCCCAGCCGTGCATGAGGAATGTGACCTGTGACATGATTGGAGGGTCTAAAGGGATAGACATGACTTCTATCCAATTACAGTATTATTGTTGGGTGGGAGGACCGTCAGGAGACACCCTTCTGTCTTCCTGAGTGATCTTAGTCTATGTAAGTTGTGCTTTGATGATAAATAGACGTGACCCATCAGTCTGTCCCTGTGGGGGTGTAAATGATAAGGAAGTATTCACAGAAAGTAATAATCTTTGGTTTCCAAAAAAGGATTCAGAAGTATACTTTGGAAAGAAATTTGAGAAAGATGAGAAAAATAATAGAGACCCACGTGGATTATCTTAAGTGATAGAAAATATCTCTAAGACAGATGCAAAGTTTTAAAAATAAAGGTCAACCCTCTTAGAAGTCCAACCACATGTTGAGAAATAAAACTTGCTATATGATTCAGTTTCAATTATTTGAAAGGCAGAGTGATAGAAAGAGGGAGGGGGAGAGAGAAAGCCATATTTAATTGATTACTTCCCCAGATATCTTGTAGTGGCCTCTGCTAGGTAAGTCCAAAGTCAAGGGCCAGGAACACCTCTACAGAGGTGACAGAAGACCAAGAACAAAAAACATATTCCATTGGGATTCTAGGTACATTAGTGGGAGCTGGATGGGAAGCAGGGCAGCCAGGGTTCTATTTGGAAACCTATCATGGGTCCTACTATCCCAAGAGATGTTATAATCTGCAGTAGTTTGCATATAATTTTTAGAAGCAAAATTGGTAGCCATCCTTACAAAGATTTAAGATATTGAAATATCTCAATATATACCATGCTTTTTATTCATTTATTTATTTATTTAGATTTTGCCAATCTCTTTTCCCATTTATTATTACTATTATTGTTGTTATTATTTACAGTTACATATGCTCTTTGATTTCCCTTAGCCCTTCCTAAATCCTCTTCGCCCTTCCCACTGATTTTTTCTATATTGACATGATAGTGTAATTCTTCATAAAGAATCATAAGTTCATTACTGTAGGCATAGACAATGGCAAAGATTCCAGTTTCCTATTAATAGATATATTTAACAGTTTCATTGGGATTCTATCTTTGATCTGGAAGTGGAGATGCATACTGAGTTGTATCCTCATGTCTGGATATGATAGTCTCCATTACACAGTTACCATATATCTCCTTGAAAGAAAAGACACAAAACAAGATCAATAACAGGAAGAAAAATAAAAAATTTACAATACCATGAAGTTAGATAGCAGGCTACCGAGTGACCGATATGTCATTAAACAGATAAAAAAGGAAATCAAGAACCTTCTTGAAGAAAATGCTACTGTATGACCTACGAGTCAGTGAAGAATTTAATATGAGAAAAAAAAAATGGCTTTGAAGAAAAAAAAATAAGAACCCTAATTGGCCATCATTATGAAGTCTCTAATTCTTTAAGGCCTTGAAAATGGGTCTATCTCTCATTTCATTTTTTTCTCCATAATGCCACTCTTCTTAGGACTTCTGCTTATTTATGGTGTATACAGGCTTTTACCACTTCCTGAATTCTATTTATTGGATTTTCTTTTTCCATATATATAATCTAAATTTGGTCCTCAAATTTTGTGATTGTTATTTTATGTCTCATATACTTCAAAATCAGGGAGACATCATTCAGTTGGGTGATGGCTGCAAAATACAATGAATAGTTGATAAAAACTTAATATAAGAAGGCCTTAGGAGTCATGTCAGGAGAATCAACACTAAGAATTGTGATTAAGTGTGCTAAAATTTATCTTGAATTATATTCCAGGGAAAAACATCATGCCACCTTGGTGTTAAAATCCCATGGTCAGGCCAATTGTCACATTGGTGGACTTTTGACATCAGATATATGTAGGAGGACCCTTAGGAAAAAAAGTTGTGAATTAAAGAAGCCCATGGAAATGTTCTAGAAGTGTTTTAGAAGCTGTCAGATACCTCTCATGGTATGTCCTCCAAACTAGAACTTAAAAACTCAGTGAAAACAAAGAGGCTGAAACTCCAAAACAGTCCTTTTGAAAGCAAAGCATACAACTGCTATTTAGTGTCATTTGTTTTACTAAGAGTGTGGGCTAATGGTGAAATATAATCTAATTAATTCAAGATGCTGTTAATAATGTGGATATTTTAATACTTTATACATGGTCAGACTATCTGATTAAAGTGAGTTGCTAAAATAAACATTGACTCCACCCTCAAGTATCTAAGTAAAAATTACATTTAAACTACATTTCTACGACGAATAAAACAAAAACCCGACATATTCAAAACAGGGATTTTATTGAAGAATTGAAATGATTCACTCAGTTTCTCAATTTGGAACATAGGCAAAAGGAAAAAAACAAATAATATGATGAGCAAATCTACACAAACAGTTACACAAACAGATAACCATAAGAGTTCCTGGCTTTTGGTGGAGGATACGTTATTGCAGAATTATTATTTTTCAATTTCTAAAGTGAAGGAACTGATGATTTGCAGTAGATTTGCTAGTAGTTTTTTTTTAATTGAACATAATGAAGTTTATTTTGAAATTAAAGATTCAATCTGCAGTCATTATTTTATGTGTAGAATTTAAGACGCTCCCTTTGTCAGTGACTAAGAATACCAAATTGTTTCAGATAGAGAAATGCTAGCTTTCATGTGAGTTCTACTGAGTATTCTTAAGCACCGGTAAAAATTTTCCTTCTTAAGGTTAAGTATTAAATAGACTGACATGCGGCTGTACCATTCTTACACCCTCTTGTTATGTGACATACACTTGCATGCACTGTTTGAAATAATAAGTGAGCAATTGGAATTAAGTGTAGGTGTTGGTAGCATTTTGCAGAATTTTCCATATTTTGCTCTTGGCTCCTGTTGTTCGATTGTTAACTGTTGATAAGCTAACGCTATATACATTTTATGTAATGCCTTGCCTATCTCCTTCAGAATGTCAATATAGATTCAGCCTTTTCTTAACAAAAAGAAAAGCAAGTGCATATTTCAGTTTTAAGAACATTTTCAGGATGACAGTACTAATTCTAGGATACTGCGTTATGCCCTTTATCAAAAGCAGAATTTCATCAGCTTTGCTAAAACACAGATGAAATACAAAATCCCTCAGCTCATGTGTAGTCTGTGAGTAGCATCCTTTTGTCCTTGTCAATATGCTTCGTGATGCTTGCACGTGGCAATATCTCTCAACGTCTTAAGCTCTGAGAGGTTAGGGACTACATCCTTAGCGAGTAGAGCAATGCTGTGAACAAAGTTGTTTAATAAAGGATTGTTTGCTAAATAATTATAGGATTATGCCTGAGAGAGTTTGTGTATGAGTTGGGTTACTAAGCAAACAGTAATTAAGCAGGTGAAATCATATGTGTCTTTGATGTAGTTTTAACTCATTCCGTTTCGATCATGTTTCCTAAGAATACCTAGAGCAAGTCCTCTTGTGTCTGCCTAGTTTGCTGTTCAAAATGCTAACTATTCTCTATGAGGAAACAGATACTGGATTCTGTGGCAACCCAACTCACAAATGGAAGAATTTTCTGCCCCATTTTGACTACCAGTACTCTGAACACCAGAAAGTATCAGCAAACTTCTCAGAAGTGTGGGTCTTTTGAAATTTTTATATTTCCAGTATTTGAATAGTTTGTTCAAGATCCAATCAGAGACTGCTGCTAAGTAATAATACGGGAAGCTTCCGAAGGTAGATGCAAAGCTATAGACAATCTTAGGATAACTTTTCCTGTTAGTAAAGATGACACTAGAAAAGGGCATAGGGGTAGGATTGGCCTATACAAGTAAATGATGCCTGTCCGGACCATGAAAATTGAAAGATTTATCTACAATAAGCAACTTATACGCTTATTATAGAATACTGTAATAGTTTTTTTTTTAAGATTTATTTTATTTGAAAGTCAGATATACAGAGAGGAGGAGAGAAAGAGAGAAAGATCTTCCTTCCAACGATTCACTCCCCAAGTGAGTGCAACAGCCAATCTGAAGCCAGGAGCCAGGAACTTCTTCCAGGTCTCCCACATGGGTGCAGGGTCCCAAGGTTTTGGGCTGTCCTTGACTGCTTTCCAGGGCCACAAGCAGGGAGCTGGATGGGAAGTGAAGCTGCCAGGATTAGAATCAGCGCCCATATGGGATCCCAGTGAGTTCAAGGCGAGGGATTTAACCGCTAGGCCATCGTGCCTGGCCCAGGATACTGTAATATTTTAATAATGTTTTAATTTGTTATCAACACTTTAAACTGAGAAACTACTCAAAATTTGAAATTCATGTTTCTCTTTTGAAAAATTGACAAGCCTGGCCATATAGCTTCGTGTAAGAGCATGCTTGCAATGGGCTGAGTGTGGAAGCTCCTTTAGGTGAGGAGTGCACTGTTCTGTTTAGGAATGACAGTATTTATCACAATATCTGATAGTCCACACCAGGCTGCTCCATTTTTTCCTGTGACATGCCCAGAACATTTGACTTTTAGCTTTGGAGGACACACTCAATCCCAAAACAAACTATGTTCCTTTTCTTTAGAAGAACTATGTTCTTGGAAATTATTACATCTACAAGCATGTACAGCAACGTTCAATGAAATGCGAAAAATAGTTTGATAGCGTTGTTCAACCAGGCCATCCCTAGAAAACTGTGGTTACTTACATGTAGATTCTAGAAATCAAATTAAAAGCATATATTAAATTTTAAAACCAGGGTCACACTGTATTTCATGTCCACATAGAGAACATTTTCATCAATGCAGAAAGCTGCATTGGAACACCTATTGTAGAAAAATCTTTACAGATGGCAATGCAATCTTTGCAAAATTCAATGCTGAGAGTCTTCAAATTGAAAATTTTAATATGCACAGAGACAATCAGCCTGTATTATCTGAAGCACGGGGAATGGAATGTTGAAACAGATCATCTAAATCTTAAATCCGATTAAGAGCGCTGCCTAACTTAACTAATTGCAAGAAAGGGAAGAATGTATACGTGAAATGGGATACCACCACTAATGACAACAGGATAATAAAGAAGGAAAAGTGAAAAGAAAAAAGCTGAGGAGTAGTTTAACTACCTATATACATCTCTACATAATGGACTACAAGTTGTCCTAGCTGTTAAATTTCTTATGTTATGCAATCTCCATCACCAGCATGGACCTGTTCTGTTGCATGCCCAACGTCACCTCAGGCTGTCTACACGATTCCTATAATTCTTCTCTCCAAGATAATCTTCATAGTTCATGGTTTTTAATTCAGATACTGTTCCCTCCATGGAAATGTCAGTTACTCCATTTGAAATTTCTTGAATTTATACTTACTTTTACTCCATGATATGTTTTACCTTCTATACTACAAATTAGATTGATATATTTTCATTGTCTTTCATCCCTGAAATGTAATCTTCATAATAGTAACGATTTCTGCCTGTTCATCTATTATTGTATCCCTCACTTTTAGAATAATGTTGCATTGAATAGATGTGAAACAATTCTATCTAAATAAATGCTTCCAGAAGGAACAGACTAAAGAACAAATAAAGTAGCTGTTACAGGTTAAATGTTCATCATTGTTTTGGCGTATAACAAAAAAATCAATTTGATAGAAATGAGGTCCTGATTAATAATTATAAAAATTTTGAATGTCTTCATGGTGTCAGGCCTTAGAATTAGAGTTTTAATCCATTGTGAGTAGATTTTTGTATAGGAGCAGAGTGAACAAAACAAGCTTTGGTTTTCTGCATGTAGATGCCCAGTCTTGTTGGCACCTATATGCTTTGGTATTACACTGAAATATCACACCTATGTATCATTAAATTGTGTATATAATAATAAATAGTGACCTACAAAATAATCCAAGAAAAGCACAAAGAAATCTCTCATTTCTGCATCAGGAAAAACCTTTGATTTGACTTCAGACCCTTGAGCAGAACACTTGACATCGGAACATTGAGTAGATTCTAAAGAGAATGCTGAAGAATTTTTTAAGGCAACCTAGAAGTCTTAATAGAGAGGGACTTGAGAAGGTTATGATAAATTATTTATTTTTCATTTTGAGGTGTTGAATGAAAAGAAAATAAATTATGAGTAGATTCAGGAAAAATAAAGTAGCAATGAATGAATATTATTGATGTAATCTCAGAACTATTATCTTCAGTTTTCTGTACAGTTGTACTTTAAAATTATATGGTTTAGACATGTCAGTAGCAAACCTTCTATCCTGAGGAAAGCTTAAACAGGGGCCATGGTTAACTGGCATGCACTGTGCACTGGATGGAAGGTGAGGCTTGTAGATCATATTTGAATAATCATAGACTGTAATTTTTGTATTAGAAAACATTTGTCTATGCATAAATGAAAATATGTAACCATCTCTATATGTTGATATATATGTAAGCAATATGAGTATTGTTCATTTACAGATATGTACATATGTACATACAGATATATATTTGCATAAGACAGTTTTTTATGAATATAATTGATTCTATAGCATTTTATTGCATTCAAAACTCATCTCATAGCATCAATCAGCCAGGGCTGAGAGTTCAAATTCTACAACCTGTCCTCTTCCATTATTTTCTCCACCCTGAGGGTATCAAATTGTGTAGGATAATGATCATAGCTTTGGGCCTCTAAGAATCATATCTGAACATGCTGATAAGAATATCTACCAGTTGTTACTTAATCTATCTTGTTTGCAAAATATTTTAAAACAATTATAATTTATATTCTATTTTACATGACATATTTTCACATTAAAAGTTAATCCTTAAACTTTGTCCTATCCAGGGATTTTTCTTGAACTGGCAAGCAACAATTAATCATATGGGTGTGAGGTTGACCTATTGTAATAAGTTTATCTTTTATTTACTGAACTAGGTCAAAAGTCAAGAGAGAAAGAAATCAATGAACTGGCAAGATGAATGAAGTTTGTATGTTCCGTTGTCTCAGAGAGCAGGTGACATGTTTATTCTTACAAAAGCTATGAGAATGTTCACTGAGACTTTTCTATTCTGAGAAAAGATTTGCTATGATTGAATTCCGAAAGTGGATGACATGGCTGGCAAAAGGATATTTACAGGGACAAGAATTTTTAGAGTTCAGTCCAGGGTTTTTTAGATTTCCAGGTACATGACAGTTATCAGAGGAGCACCATGCAACTGCAGAGTCCTGGGCAGGGCCACCAGATACCCCGATTGTGTCCACCAAGGGAAGGAGCAGAGACTTTCTTCATGGGCAAACATCCTCACTTCCCTCTGCCACACCTTGACTAATTATATAACTCTTTATACTGATTTCTAAATACCAGAGCCTATGGAATGCTGTCATGAAAACGAAACTAAAATAAATAATATAAAAAGTAAGTAAATAAATAAATGAATATAGCAAAGACATCTTTTTGTATACCTGGTTCATGTTTTCTAGTAATACAAAAAGCATGAGTTTATTTATGCTTGGGCCCAGACTCTTACTTTTTTTCCAGCTAACATATCTATTCTAACAAGTCCTCTTATGTATTCCAAAATGAACATGAATATCATCACCAGCTTAGTTCCCTGACAGGCTCGGTTTGCAGACACAAAATTGGGGCGAGAGCACCCTCGTGTGGTCAAATGCTGCTAAAAACATTCTGAGGTTGAATATTTTTTTGAGTAAGCACAAGAGAACAGTTACCAGTGGATTCCAGCCCCAATCCATCCTATCTCTATGTTTCCAAGGACTGCTCCGACATTTTTTTTCTTTTACTTTTAGAACCATAAGGAGGTAAAAAATGATCCCAAACATGCTCCCAAGGAGAGTTTCTCGGCTCCAGTTATGATTATTTCACTGATCAGGAACTCTACCTGGACGCTTCCAAGTTTACTATACGGGTGGACCAAATTAAACTGCAGCATCGTACAAACATAGCGTTCTGTTACTAATCTGGGGGTTTTTGGAAGGCCATGGGGATAATTTAACTCAACTCCAAAACTTTCAATAAACATGAAATTACTCAAAATTGCAAAGATAGATGGTTTTAAATGCCAGTGAAATTGCCCCCTGAACTTGACATAACACTCTTTGGATAAGAAACATTGCTTGGGTGACAACCATCCTGCTCATTTTAATATTACTAATGTGCTCAAAGAACACCAGCACTTTTATAAACGCAAGCAATAATCCCAACCAAAAAAACAACCCTGCTAAGCTAATGAGTATTGGAGCTAAGTATGTTGTCTAGATTAAAATTTATTATCATATAAGGCAACAGTTTTGAATACTGAAAATGAAATCGACAGGCACTCAAGCCAAATATTTTGTACTTCCGTGATCATGATTGATCATGATTTTTGTACAAAGAAGAGAACCACCTGACAGGTACCTCCCTTCTCCCAATGCATCCTGCTGATAAGCTGAGTTAGCACAGACTTATAAAAAATCATATCCCTTATGTAAAATTGTTACTTTCCAAAGACTGTTAAGGCATTCAAGTTAGTCTTTTCTATCGAGTGATTTCCCTGTTTGGTATATGTAAAATGAAACATTGACTTTTTTTGGTTTTGAGATAGAGATTTGCCCATGTATAGATGTTTGTCACTGGTCACAATGTATGTTTCCCATACTTCCCTGAGATATGCTCTAACCATCATGAAATGTTTGGATCCTTATTCTTAACAAATGTGATGAGTGTGTTTATAAGTAATTATATTATACATTAGTATAGTTATATATCATACACATTGTAATATATATGCATTAATATGTGCATTAATATAACATAGTATACATACAGGAAACACGACGAATATTTATATTGTGGGAGATGACCTCTGCCTGCTTGGCCTATGTGGGAGGTCACAGGCACACAGCACACTGTGGGCCTGGGGGAATCCCTCACTTTGGTTTCAGCTGAGACATCAGTCTGGCCTGTTCACTGGTCATACAGGCGAGAGTGGTGGGATGCACCCCAGTGTCTCTTCTCTGTCTTTGAAAGAGTTGTGCTGAGACTTCCTTGATAAGCAGGTGCAGCCCACGTCACCTGCCAGCCTAACTGGCGTACATAACCCGCAGCCTACCTGCCAACAGTGAGTTTTGTATATGACCTATGACAAGAATGGAGGGTTTAGAGAGGTAGACCTGCCTTCTAGCAATTATAGTGCCATGTTGGGTGGGAGGACTGTTGGGCGATGCCCTCACCAGCTTCCCCTTTCTTAGTCTATATGAGTTTGTACTTGCATTACAACAAACGGATGTGCTCAGACTATCTCTGGTGGTTCTTGATGCTGAAGAACACCGTCGCCTCGTCTCCTTATTGCTTCAGGGGTGTGCTGGCAGGAACCCCCAAAAACATAAGTAAATATTTATTTTGTAATAATATTGTATATGCAGCTTTTTGTCTATTAACCTTGGACTGTGAACATTTTTTTTGTGTGTAATCAAATGTTGAACACTTTAATATATTTGTCTTTTATTTGGGGATGGTCCAATACTTTAACATTATTTATAACATTTTAATGAATATCCTTATCCCCCAAAATTCTGTAAATGTAGCATTCAAATTTAGGTTATTTATCTGAGCAATTTTAACATTGCTGATACTCATTAACAGTTGCACTGCAGAAAAATTGTATCCATTTTCACTCTTATTGAAAAGAGGAGAAAAATAAGTAGGATTAATAATAAAAGCATAGTTATAGTAATAAGAGTAGTACCAGCAATGGCTTAAAAAACAGCATCTGATCTAAGACAACAGGTTACAGGAAAAAATGTAAAAATAGAGACATAGAATGTTAAATACAGATGAGAATATCTTTGATGGTTTACTGCTTGACATTTAAATCAATTTTAAATTAGAAAGTCTAGAGTCACATTAGCATTGAAGAATAATTGAATATGCAATCTATGAAACAGACCTATAAGAGAAAAGGAAATAAATTTAAGAGAAAAATAATGACTTGGCAGAATCTTAAAATGTATTAGAATTGCAAAAAGCAAGAACATTCTTATAATCATAATCAGTATTAAAAATGAGAAATCAAGAAAATCATAATAACATCTAAGAAAATTTTAATAATGAGAGTAATCATAGGAAAACGAATAAAAATGTAAAAAGTTCATTAAAGATTTAAATCCACAACAGTTGCTTGATATTGTTAATTATGAAGATAAATATCTGGTAAGACCAAGATCAAGCAAATCTATACTGTCAAAGGGAAGAAAGAGACTGCAAACAAAAAACCTAGAGCTACGCAGCATAAAATTAATATAAACCAGTGGAATGGAACACTTCAGATACACTAGGCTCAGAATTATACCATCTAGAAATTCTTCCAGGAAACTCTGGTTGAAGACATGAATCATCCAAACAAATAAACACACACACAAAATAAGAATCTGTGAATAAAGACATTGTATGTCTGGAAGCTACTTTTACATTAATTTTAATATAAAAGTTATGTTAAAGGCAATCAAACAAATGAAAGGGAAGCTAATGCCAAATAAAAAGTCAAAGCAATATGCAAACAAAAGAAATCATGAACTAGAACAGCTTAAGTAAATTTAAGGATGCTATCATGAACCAAATATAAATCTATGTGCTTTCCTGTTAAGAGGAAAGTACCTAATGTGTGCTAAAAGGTAATAATATCAAAGTGTTTGTAAGATGAATATTCAAGTTGCACTCAATTATAATTGTGTATGAAATTTGAAAGGTTACAAATACTTTCCATATTAAACTCTTGTTCTGTGGGGTAGGTACTATTGTTCACATTTTACATATAAATTTCAGAAATGTGTACAGACTTGAATAAACTGTGGGTTTTTAAAAACTAATTCTAGATTACTGCTCTAATTGCTAAAATATGAAGTTTTTCTGGTACTTCACATGATAATGCTTTTATAGTCCATGTTTCTAATACATATTCTGATGTTTGGAAGTGAATATCTTATCGTTTTATGATTTTCTGAAGACTGTAAACCATCAGAAAAATGCTGACTTAATGGAATGGCAGCAATAAAACAAGCCTATTTGTAAAACAGATTAATTAAACAAAATATACATGATTTTATGATAAATTTTATACTGCTGACTTTGCCAAAAGCTTTTGAAAATAACACATTGACAGCCTGACACAGTAGTTGAATGGCTAAAGTCATTGCCTTGAACGCACCAGGATCCCATATGGGTGCTGGTTCCTGTCCTGGCGGCCCTATTTCCCATCCAGCTCCCTGCCTGTGGCCTGGGAAAGCAGTCGAGGACGGCCCAAAGCCTTGGGCCTCTGCATCTGCATGGGAGACCCAGAAAAGACTCCAGACTCCTGGCATTGGATTGGCTCAGCTCCAGCCATTGTGGCAGCTGGGGAATGAGTGAACGGATGGAGGATCTTCCTCTCTGTCTCTCTTCCTCTCTGTACATCTGCCTTTTCAATAAAAATAAATAAAATCTCAAAAATAGCACATTTAGACCTTATTTGCAAAATCGGTTATCATTATCCATCACACATATGCCAATGGGACTTGTAAGAAAAGTAGTATTTTTTCATCTCTGTTTTCATCAACTTGTCTAAAACCCTTTTTATAACAATGGAACCCTCTTCATAACAATAGGATTTAGTATATTAATGTGACTGATACAGCCCAAGACTATGGATCTTAAGAACTATAGTTTTGCATTGCTCTACCCAATGCCAGTTCCTCAGTTGTTTTTAAATAAACTTGAGTGAACTATCATTGATTATCAAGTTAATCAATAATAAGCTTAAAAATATTTTCTGCAGAATAGTTAGAGGAACTGCCAATAAATCCCACCAAGCCTGCCCCGAGATTTGGTTTATGTGCATGCCAGTATGTGCATCAGACAGGTCTAGTATGTCCTGCATCCCATTTGGCTCTTTTACATGGTGCTGCAACTTAGCTCAGCACAATATGTCCCACCTATCCAGCCCACACTTATGCTGGTGAATGCTACCACCTGTTCAGCCAGGTCTGCCCCCAGCTCTGGTTCTTACGTTCACTGGTGGGAGTTGTAACCATGAAAGGGGTGCTCACAGTTGTTCTGTCGGGCCTTTTCCAGCTCAGGATCTTGACTTCCAGGTGGTACTGTGTTAAAGCCTAACAGGATTTGCCAGATGCTGCTGCGGCAAAGCCCAACCATTTTGTATCTATTTTGGCTCATGCATGTTATGTCTCTGCTCAATTTCTTTTGCCTTTTCTGAGCTCTAAAAGTTAATCTGTCTACAACATTCACTGAAAATTTGAGTAAAGCAATGGTTTTTGTAAGGTAATGAAATTGTATTAAAATTTGGTTTTTGGTCTAGCTCTAATTCTTCCTTTACACTACCAGACACTAAAGAATATAGATACCTAGAAAAGGTTTGTGCAAGATATTTCTTTCCTTTTTCCTGTTTTGAATTTTTGAAATTTATTTTATATTTGAAAAGCAGATTCACAGAAAGTAGGAGTGAGACACAAGAGAAAGATTTTCCATCAGCTAGTTCACCGCTCAAATGGCCATGACAGCCAGAGTTGAGCAGATCTGAAGCCAGGACTAAGGAGATTCTTCTGGGATTTTCAGGCAGTTGCAGAATCCCAAGGACATTCCTAGGCCTCAAGGGAACGCAGAGCAGCTGGGAGGCAAACAGGCACCAACATAGGATCCTGGCACTTGCAGAGGGAGGATTAGCCAAATGAGCCATTGTATTGGTCCACTTGGTATGTGTTTTCTATTCCTTTTGATTCAGTGGCTTCATCATCTTGGTAAGCCATTTTTTTCCCTTTTTTTCTTTCTTTGGTGTGCAGTTTTAAAATCTATACAGATGGGGAACTGAGGACATAACCTCAAAAGTCTGTTTCACATACTTAAAATTCCACTTTCTAGCTTAACTCATTAAATACTAACACTTCTGATAATATGACCCAGGTGGTCGGTAGGCCTCAAAATGCCAAGTCTCTCTCTTTTTCTATAGGCGGTATTTCTACAACACATGTTTGAGATCACAGCATTTCTTTATTTCTTTGTCGTCCTGGAATTTTAAACTCCTCTGGAGCAAAGGCTGTGGCATTCTTGTGTTTTATGTCCCAGTGCCTAGAACAGCGCCTGACAAACACTAGATTCAGAATAAATGTTTGCAGAATGAACAGTGTTGTGACTTAAAATGATCAAATTCCACAGAATCACAATTATTAATAATGATGATAATCATGCAAGTTAAAATACTAGAGTAGATAATACCGAAGATGAGATTTCTGACATGTCTGTTAATGAGAAGATGACAAGTTAATCTTAGCTGAAATAATCAAAGGTGTGGCAATCAGATAAAGATGTAAAAGCTCCATCAGATTAGCAAGAGTCTGATGCATGACTTATGGATATTGTTTTAGCATTTTTATGCATTTGGTGTTTAACAAGCATTTATTCATACTAAAAATACAAAACATGAAGACATGCTTAATGAAAACTATTTGGTGTTAAAAGTTCATTAAAAAGCGGTAAAATAAAGTCAATATATGGTAACTGCTTATGGAAGGATCATTTTGCCATAAGGCTCATTGAATCCACATATACTCACCTTCCAGATTCAGTATTTGTCAACAATGTACTTCCTTTATCTTTTCTTTTTTCCTGTTATCTTATTATAAAACTGGTCTCATATTTGAGCCATTTAATTTGTAAACATCTCAGTAAGCATTTCTAAAAGATGGACTTTTAATACTACCAGAAAGAATATATATATATTATATATCATATATTATATATTATATTACGTATTATATATAATTATACATATAATTCAAAATACGTTTCTAGAGCTTGTCTTTGTGAGTTGCTTTCCAAACAAGAGTTATGTGTTATATTTGGTGGACTTGTTCTTTAAATATTATTTGTTTGTAAGAATCTCCTGTTTGTTTTTAAATTCTGTTACCGACAGTGACTGCAAAATCTTAATTCCTCTTGAGAATACCTCACTTTCTCAGCTTTTTTCTGTATGTGAGGTTGGAAGTTAGAACTTCCAATCTCATTGCAAGTTGGAGGTTGAGTATGCTTTTTCATTTTTCAGCTTGATTTTAGCCTAGGTTAGCTTGTATCTTCAAATCTGATAATATTTTTAAGGTGTGGACCCAGCGGGTTGGCTCAATGGCTAAATCCTCACTTTACAACTGCAGGGTTTCCATATGGCTGCCAGTTAATGTCCTGTCTGCTCCTTTTTCCATCCAGCTCCCTAATGCTGAGAAAGTGGTAGAGGATGCCCAAATCCCTTGAACATTGAACCCGCATGAGAGACCCAGAAGAAGCTCTTGGCTTAGGATCTGCTCAGCTCTAGCCACAGTGGAGTGAACCAGTGGATAGAAGATCTTTCTGTCTCTCCTTCTCTCTGTAAATTTGTCTTCCCAATAAAAATAATCTTTTCAAAAAAATAGTGGGTTTAAGAACTCTGATATTCTAGCTAAATGTGAGTCTAAATATTCTCCCTGATTTGATTGATTCCAGTGTCTTCTCAGGACTACGTGTGCCCGACATCCCTGTTCGTCTTTTCAGCTTTGATCTTCACTAGATCTGGTCAGCGTTTCCCAGTCTCTTACCCTGTGATTGAATGTCTTAGGAATGGGCAAAGAACTGCAATGGAAGTGTTATAGAGATATCGCTTTGGCAATCTTGATTCCTGATATTTCTTCACACAACAACTTTAAACTGCCACTGTGTTGGCTATTCCCTGAGGCGGAATTCTAAAGTATCTCCATGAAGAAAACCAAAGCCACAGAAAGAAGGTTTACTGTATTTTCTTCCTTTCTCCACAGAACATAGCAGTGTGTCGAGTAATTTTTAAATTGATTATACCAGGTAAAAGGAGAGGTGAGAACCAATGTTACATACTTTGTCATAAATAATCATTTTTGTTCTTGATAATTTGCATAAAGATAGGAAGTGGAACAGACACATTAATCCTTTTTCACTTTGAGGATGTTATCACTCATTAAGGAACATGAAAGTTGGATCCACAACTGTTAATTTATTAAATTGATTAACTAAGAATTATCATTGATTTACTTGTACATTTTTTTAATATGTAAGGGGTATGCATAGGCTTGACATGTTCATTTGCCAGGATTATTGTAAACAAGAAATATTGGATAAATCACATGAAAGTCACAGAAGGAGCAGGCATTGTGAGAAAACAGACTTAGCTTCCACTTGCAGTTCTTACATCCCACATGAAGTGCCAGCAGGAACATCTATCCAGCTCCTGTGATCCTGGGGAATCAGCAGATGATAAACTCAAGGGCTGGAATCTCTACTGTCCATGTAGGAGATCTGAGTTTCACTCTGAGCTTCTGAGATCTGTCTTTCCTACTGCGAGCTAGGACTTTTGAAGTATGAACCAATGGCTAGAAGGTTGGTGTCTCTGTTTCCCCTCTCTCCCTTTGAAATAAATAAGTTTCTAAAAACAAAACAAAACAAAGCAAACATCTGACAATATATTCTTTTCATAGTGATTGTTAACTTCTGTTTACAAAATATTATGGTGAATGGAATTTATTTAATTTCTTACAGTTTTCTAAGAAAACATTTAAAAAAATTCATTTACTTATTTGAAAGTCAAAGTTAGAGAGGGATGGAGAAGGAGATCTTCCATCTGTTTGTTTACTCCATAAATGGCCGCAACGTACAGAGTCCAAGAGTCGGGAATTTTGTATTTTATGCTCACGGACATTAGGAGTGCAGACACAAACCGGCACCCATGTGGGTTGCCAGGACTGCAGATGGCAGCTTTGCCCACTACTCTACAATGTCAGTCCTGAGACGACAGTAAAGGATAAAGTTGTTCAGAGGTAGACAACATTTAATTGTGGAAATATTGTTATCAGTATTAATATTATTACTAATATTAATAAAATGTTTGTGCATCAGTGGTGAGATTTAAAATGATAATTCACTTGTGGAGTTGTAGAAAACTGGAATAGTAAAGTGCAATATGACATTAGAGAAAAAGTCAGATAATACACAGTCTGTTCTGAGCTTTAAAGATTCTAATTATTAGCAAGAAAATAATGTGTTGCAGCTTTTATAAACTTTCTTACCTCATATGCCTTGTTTATTAGCTTTTTCTTGGTTAGCATGATGGGCAATGCTGCCTCATTTAATATGAAAAATACATTTCTCCTTAAAATTCTAATGTAGAAAATAAAAATATAATCTGGGATGCACTTTTTGTCACTTATTGCTCCCAAAATATTTCTTTCACTAAAAAAGGATGTTATTAAAAGAAAAAATAATAACAGATAAAACACTGACTATTTGCAGCATAGCATACAAATTATTTTACATGGATAAACTCAATACCTAATACATTATTTTTTATGAAATGTGTAATTTACATCTATAGAAATCTGCAGGCTAAGAGCACAGTGTTGATAATGATGTATAGTCTCAGGGAAAGCAATAATTTGTCTTTAGCTATTTTTAATTATCATTAAGATCTCCTGTAACATACTTGATGGGAAACAAAATGAAGCATCTTATTAACATGTTTATTGACTCTTAAAACACAACATGAGAAACAGGCTGACAACCCAGTTATGGTCTCTCTCCTGTATCATTTCCTTCCTCATCAGAGAATAGAATTGAGAACATATAATTACGCTCATTTCTGCTGCTTAACTGAGTCAACACACTGTTTCTAGGTTGGCTCTCTTTTAGCATTTCAGACAATAATGTATCTATTTCTAACACTTACTGAGGAGAACGTCTATCAATATTTAATTTTACCAGCTAGAGAAAACACTAACATAGCACAAAATAGTTTATGAGATTGGCTCAGTCTTGGATTTCCTTATTCAATGTATTTAAAATTTATCAACAAGAGCATTCTCTGTGGGTGTTTGTTATCTTTATAATTCTAATTAACTTTTGGTATTTGTGAGATTGCAAATGACTACTTTGGTTTTTCATTGTTGTGGTTCTCAACAACAGGCAGAGAAGTCAACAAAATAAATCTGTAATGGCTGAAGTTTAATGCAGGTCAACTAACAAGTCTCTTTACATAAATATTAAAAAAACAATCCAAAGTATTAGTATACGTCTAGAAAAACATGGCAAGCCTTGAAAAATATTTTATACACCAACACATGCGCATATACATGTGATTATTTTTGGAGTTATTATTATCACTAATGATTAAGATGTCAAACTATCTAGAGCTAACATTTTGCTTGAAGTCAGGTCTCCTCTCTTTGATGCTTAGTTTATGTCAATTTTGTTATGATTCACATGGATTGTGGAGGTGCCTATACTTCAATTGAGCTGCAACTTCCTTATACTAACAATATAATTTCATACATAATTTGATGCTGAAAGCATTTTGAAATTTCAGCCAAATATACTTTTTAAATATATTTTGAATTTAAAATGCTAAAGCAAATTTAAAAAAATTCCAAGAAACACCACAAAAAATACAATTGATATACAAGTAAACATACAAGTATTGATCAGTTAAAGAATCATGATATGATAGATTTATTATTTCTTTGGCACAAATAATGGAGCCTTTCTATTATAATAACCAGAATATATTCATTGCCTTCATAATTCATTTGACAGCTAAAGGAGGAAAATGAGGTATGATTATTTTTTTTAAGATTTATTTATGTTTATTGGAAAGGCAGATTTACAGAGAGATGAAAGAGAAAGATCTTCCATCCACTAGTTTACTTTCCAAGTGGCTGCAATGGCGAGACTTTGCTGATCTGAAATCAGGGGCCAGTAGCTTCTTCTGGGTCTCCCAGGCAGGTTCAGGGTCCCTTGCACCTTGCGCTGACCTCTACTGCTTTCCTAGGCCACCTGCAGTAGAGAGCTGGTTGGGAATTGGAGCAGCTGGAAGACACCGGGTACCACATGGGAACTTGGTGCATGTAAGGCAAGAATTTAACCACTAGACTACTGCACCAGCCCACGATTTATTTTGTAAGGTCATATTTTTTAAAGTGGTCAAGATTGGATTTGAACCCCAACATTCAGCTCCAGGATCTTTTATGTTACTGTAGTCTGCTGGCTCCTTAATTCTTTTTTTTTTTTTAAGATTTATTTTATTTTTATTGGAAAGTCAGATACATAGAGAGGAGCAAGATCTTCTGTCCAATGACCGCATCAGCTGTTGCTGCATCCATTCGAAGCCAGGATCCAGGAGCTTCTTCCAAGTCTCCCACACGGATGCAGAGTCCCAACGCCCTGGGCCATCCTCGACTGCTTTCCCAGGCCACAAGCACGGAGCTGGAAGGGAAGTGGAGCTGCCGGGATTAGAATCGGCGCCCATATGGGATCCCAGCGAGTTCAAGGAGAGGAATTGAGCCACTAGGCCATGCTGCCAGACCCTCCTTAATTCTTTGAAACACACCATAATCTCCCCAAATTACCCATTTTGTTCTGCTTCTCCCTAATTTCTGTAAAATTGCTCTATTATGTTACACAAATGAGGTATTAAAGCTATTAGAAAAATTGAAAATTGCAGGATTTATACTTTTAATGTAAGATTATCAACAGATAAGACATAGAGAACAGCTTCATCTCAAGTAAAATAGAAACTGTGCAAATCATAGCAAACTGATGTGACTCCCTCATGAGTAAAAGAAGTGAAATTAAAAATTCACCAACAAAATATAAATTTTAAGCTACATTAAGTGTAAAAAAAATTGCAAAATATGTGTTGCAAAGCCCAAATACATTGAGGAAAATAATCTAAACAACCATGGAAGATGTTAAGAAGCATGGGTTCAAAAATTGATGACTATAACATCAAAAGGCATTGCAGTTTGCTGTTAAATGATAGTCTTCCTATAATAAAAAGGGAGATAAATATATAAAAAGTGTGCAAATATACAAAAAGAAGCTGTTTAATAGCCCAACCACATATACTTGTCCCGCTGAAAATACATGAAGGATGATGAACTTGCTTTTCATTTCTGCACTTGGGGAGAAGTTCCCAAATCTCCAAAAAACTAGTGTCCCATTAGAGCACGGTCCTGCTTAGTGATGGAGACAGAGATCAAACTTCACAGCAAAGAGGTCGGATAAGTGTAGAAAAAATGTGGGGAAAAGCAGTGAAAACCTCCCTAAACTTGTTGAGAAACATATGCTTTCATGTCCTGACGGCAAAGCAAACCTCATGGAGGAAAATAGAAACATAAGAAGTAGAAAACTAATTACTGTAGTCGAGCTGCTAGGAAAACAAATGGACAGAAAATATTTCAAGTACAGCAAAATAAAAATGTACTAAGTACAAGGAAAAAAAAAAAAGAATATTGATTGAAATAATCCTCCAATAAGAGAAGAAGCAAAATCATACTTGTCTTCCCAGCATTTGATATCATTTGATAATATTCCTCAAACATGAAAATACAGTGAAGGCAGGGTAGATAAAAGTCAGTGAAACTCCTCATGTGAAATATTCTAGATCCCAAAGAGAAATCATACAGCATAATCCTCAGTGAAAGTAGATCTGAGGAATATTATATAACCATGTTCATAGAAAACATTCATGAACAATACTCAATATCATATAAAGAGTGATCTCTTGATTCAATCAGTCAATGAATAACAAAAAAAAAATTACCCAATAGTGGTAATTCAGAAGTCTGAGGCTATGTTTCAAAATAACATACAAAAAGTGAGGGGTTTTTATACTTAAAAAGTAGTATTAGGATAAAATTAGAATAAACAAGTTCATAGGTAAGAAATCTCATCTATACAAGACAACATGACTATATGAAATTAACTTTTGGAAAAGGGTAAAAAGTGGGTTGGGCATATAGAAAACAATGACGTTTTGATCCCATAGATCTTTGGGGCAGTATTTAATTAGTTTCGGGACACCAACATTTGGCAAGGAAATGGGAGGAAGAAATTCAACTTAGGGAGCCCAGCGCGATAGCGTAGTGGTAAACTCCTTGCCTTGCACGCCCGGGATCCCATATGGGTTAGACGCCGGTTCTAATCCTGGCAGCCCCGCTTCCCATCCAGTTCCCTGCTTGTGGCCTGGGAAAGCAGGCCCAAGGCTTTGGGATACTTTACCTGTGTGGGATACCTGGAAGAGGCTCCTGGCTTTGGACTGGCTCAGCTCCAGCAGTTGCGCCCACTTGGGGAGTGAATCAATGGATAGAAGATCTCTGTCTCTTCTCCTCTCCTTATATCTGCATTTCCAATCAAAATAAATAAATCTTTTAAAAAAAGATTGTATTTAGGAAATATGAGACTTTTAGTGTTTTAATGCCTGCTTTACCTTTGTGTTTGTTATGAAATAAGGAGACTGACACAAACAATGGAAATTAACATGCATCAAATATTCATGACACACTAATATTACATATTATTGTCGCTTTAATGTATTTGAAAAAAATATATAACTAAATAAATATAGTTAAGAGTAAGGGAAGATTTTAAAAAAATATTTAGTTATTTGTTTTGAAAGTTAGAGTTACAGGGATAGGGGAAAGACATCTTCCAGCTGCTGGTTCACTCTCTAGGTGGATACCAAGGCCAGCAGGGGGTGGGGCACACCGAGAGCCACATGTGGGTCTCACACACGGGTGGCATGGGCAAGACACTTGGACCATCCTGTGCTGCTTATCCCGGGTCATTAGCAGGGAGCCGGAAGGGTAGTGGGACAACTGGGACAAGAACCTGGGGCCATATGGAATGCCAACTTTACAAGTGGAGACTTTATCATCCAAAATGCACTGTAAGCTCCAAAGAATTTTACATCACACTGAGATACTTTAAAAAGGGAAACAAATCCATTTGTAATTTTCAATAATATTGTTGTGCATTTCAGTAATATAGGTATAGTGGAATGTAATGAGATAAACAGGTTTGGAGAGAAATTTTAAATAAATGGCATTGAATGCAGGGGATATTTGAAAACAGGAAGAGGTTAGCTAATAGAGAAAAAATGGCGCGACAGCTATCTTGACATATTTGGCATGCCATCATTGGTACGCAAGTTTTTATTCATTCACTGTAGCTGTATATAATGAGATTAAGGCAAATGCATAAACGAATTTATTTCACATTTATTGAGGATATCTTGATTGTAAATCTTGCTCTTGGAATTAAGCAAATATCACATAGGAATATGATTTTTCTAGTTTTCCTGGAGTTCACATTCTAGATGTATCGAAGAGAGAATAAAAATACACGTGCAAACACATGCAAATAACGAGAGTACTATTTGCAGACAGAAACAATACGGTGTGATCGGAATTACAAGGTTCAGGACACGTCTGAAGCTGACAACCATCCTGTGGTCTGAAAAGTCAGGATCATTTACAAATGCAGAAGGATCCTAATATTTGGAGAAAGGAAAACAGAGTTGGTGGCTAAAGATAGTGGGAGCAGGAGATATTAAGATTAGAAGTCTTGAGTGTCAGAGCATGAGTGCAGGTCACACTTCCAGCTCCAATGACATCCAGTGTTAGCTTTTTCTTCCAAGTCAGTCTCCAAGTTTGGCTCAACATGAGTGATTTTTACTGTTGTTATTAAATTCTACAATGTTTTCTTTTGTAAAGATTTGTTTATTTTTATTGGAAAGGCTGATTTTTTGGAGAGAAGGAGAGACAGAAAGACCTTCCATCCTTGGTTCACTTTCCAGGTGGCCACAATGGCCACAGCTTAGCTGATCTGAAGCCAGGAGCCAGAAGCTTCTACTGCATCTCCTATGCAGGTGTAAGCTCATAAGGCTTTGGGCTGTCCTCGACAGCTTTCCCAGGCCACAAGCAGGGAGCTGGATGGAAACTGGAGCATCCAGAATACAGCTGGGGCTCATATAGGATCCCAGGGTATGCCAGGCGAGAACTGCAGTCACTAGGCTACAGCACTGGGCCGTTACATTTTATGTTTTTAAAGAGACTGCTGGGAAATATTTAAATACACTCTATTACTATTTTCCTATCAGAAATTCATTTTTTTCATAGATAATTATGACTTTGTTTTTTAGATGTAAGTGCAAGTGTTGACTTATGATAAAACAGAGGGCTTGGGAAGATGGATAAAAAGCCACATTAAATCTCACATTGAACTACGTGCAGCAGAATGATGGATTTTATTCTCCACTATCCCTGTCTCAGAGCTCCTGATGAGGACAAGATTCGGAGAAGTTGGTTCAAATTTCCTGGAGGGTTTTCCCTTGAGCGGAAATACACATGTGGAGGACCCATGTTTCTCAACAGGGTTTTTAGGTGGATATTTGTGAATGAAGACAACAAGAAAACAATGTAAGAGAAGTCTCTTGCTAAGATATGAAGACAAGAACAAAATTTTCACCGTTTTATAAGTGTAAGAAGTAGGAGAGAAATTCGATGTTCCGCAAGACTGTACTGTGAGAGAAGCTGCCTCACCATTCAGAAAAATGGACAGAAACGAGTTAGATAGGGGTCAGTGCCGTGGCACGGCCCGGAAGCTCCGGCTCAGGATATACACACCCAGCACAGAAGTGCTGCTTGGATTCCTGATACTTGTGATCCAGCAGCCTGCTGAGGTAACAATGAAGACAGCGGATGGCTCAAGCACTGTGTGGACAGAGCCCTGCCGCCTGATTTCTGCCTTGTGTATCACTGGCTGTTGCAGCATTTGGGGAATGAGCAGTGGATGAGCTAACTCTGTCTTTCTCTCTTTCTCTGCACCCACTACCCTCTGTCACATTACCATTTAAATAAAAAGTTTAACTAAATGCATTTTTAAAAGTAAAGAATTATACTGGTTCTTGCAAGATTTTTGTCCAATTCGTTTCATTCTTTGCCTTACTGAGACAAAACATTTTTTTCTTGCTATTTATGTACTTAAAAGAAACAATTGTTTTTACATAGAATTTTCCCAAAACAAGGAAGGAACACCTGTGAGATCTTGTGAACAATGCACATTTTATGCCATATCTTTGTTTGGAATAGGTATTTATGATTATCTCGAAGGACCAATTTATCGATTAAAAGCTCTCTTTGAGGTTGGTATTTCATATATAGCCTAAGACATGGTATAGGGCACTTCCACTCCATAATAAACTGTGCAGTTTGAGTCGTGGCTCTGAAACCTATTAGTTTGTGTTAATGTGCACCCTGGAGGGCTGCAGGTGATGGCTCAAGTTGTTGTGTCCCAACTAGACTTTCAGGTACACCTGCATTGGCTTCCTGCTCCTACTTAAATGTGTGTCAGCCCAAGTCCTGGCTGGCATTTTGGAGAGTCATTTAGCAGGTGAAAGCTGATTCCCGTGTGGGCACCAGTTCAAGTCCTGGCTGCTCCACATCCATTCAGCTGTATGCGAATGCCCTGAGAAAGCAGTGGAGCACGCTCCAACTCCTTTGGCCCTGGCACCCACGTGGGAGACTCAAAAGAATCTCATGGCTCCTGATTCAGATTGGTGCAGTTCCTACTGCTGAGGCCTTTTAGGGAGTTAATCTGCCAATGAAAGATCTCTCTGTTTTGGTTTTTCTCTCTGTTTTTCCTCTTTCTCTCTGTAGCCCTGTCCTTCAAATAATAAATAAATATATACACAAATAAATAAATCTTTAACAATATGCTCTTTCTTCAATAGTTAAAACAGTATAACTTTTTGTAGCTGGGCCATCCATGCCTTCCTGTTGCTACTCATTATACTGGTACTGTATGGCTACTATGCTTAGCAGCCCTGGGAGTCTCACTATGCCATAATCACAAAGGAGTTAAATTTATAACTAGCAACAGTATCCTCACACAAGACTGCACTCTGTTCCATAATAGCCTTGAAAGATGCCATTGTCTTTGACTTGACACACATCCATTCCAGAAGAGGGAGGGTTTACCTGTATTGAAGATTTCTTCTGGAAAGTAACTTTACTCTCCAATTAGTTTATCTAGTGTTTACAAAAATTCTTCAGCCTTCACAGCAGCATTTTGAGACTCACCACTCACCTTCACATTACATTATGGAAAATCACCCAGACCTAGAAGGTTATAGTTATTATGTCTATTTTTTTTTCCAACATCACAAACAAGCTTTTTGTTTTAGTCTTGATTGTCATGATCTTGAGAAGGATATGGTTCTCTGTATTTGGTCATTAAGAGTTTCTCCATAGCTGATATAGTTCTTTTCAAAGTTTGGATAATCTTGTTGCCCTCAATGAATCAGATCCTATAATCGCCTCCGTTACTTTGTTCATTGTGATCTTAGCTATAATGGGTTTAGATATGGCCAGAGAGCAATAACCATTGTCATAGCCCTTAATCACTTTTAATTTCTTTTGTAGATGAATCATTAGAGCCAGACTTTCACCAGCAGTCTTAGCAGCAGGTTTTGTACGCTTCAGGGCCACGATGAACAAAATAATGTGAGACTAAATCAAGCACAAGATAAAATGATGTAATCATGAGTTGCAATAAATATAAGTTGTATGAAGCTGTTGCTGGCCACGCTCTTACATGTGGTTCAAGGGTGACTAAAACATCCTTATGTGAGGCATGCTGTAATTGATGATTGTGAAGGAAAATATGTGCTATGCTGACTGACTTAACCTGGATCGCTCCACTCGCTACTTAAATTACTCTGAGCAATAATGCTATACTTAGTCACATTTAAATCACAAAAGACAGCAGAAAAAATGCTTTATAAATTTAGATTATCATTTAACCTTTAAACACCGATATACTTTTGGTCAAAATCAGAGGGCAGAACAATAATCTCCTTTAGGATTTGAGGGTTGTCTTGTTATACACATTTCATGAAGTTGACTCATTAATAAATTTGAAATATTTGGCAATTAATGATCTTTAAAGTCTTTGCTCAGGCCCAGCATGATGGCTCAGTGGCTAAAATCTTTGCCTTACATACAGCAGGATCCCATGTGGGCACCCATTCATATCTTGGCTGCTCTACTTCCCATCCAGCTCCCTGCTTGTGGCCTGAGAAAGTGGTAGAGGATGGCCCACAGTTCAAATCCAAAACTTGTTTCATAAATGGTTGAGTTTCATGTTGCTACAGCTGGCAAGAAGCTTAACCTTTAAGATAGAAATTGTAAGATTTTCTGTGATATGTTTATGGTAAACAATTATTTTCTACCCATTAATTTCAATTGCCCACATTTGTACAAAAAGCACTGTTGACCTGAAGGAAAATAATGTTTGTATAGGGTATTCCTGAGCTAACAAAACATGGAAACAAATGCTTTTTTTTCCCCCAAATCATAGGATCTAGCATAATCTTTGGTAAGTCAAAGCTGGTGAGATTTGTTCATTTTGCTAAAATGCAAGTGTCAAAGTCACAAACATTAATTAAAACATTGAAAAGTAAGTATTATTTCACCTTGGTTGTTCTAGTCAAGTGGATTTATGTTATCTCCGGCAGAGGTTTAACGTCGTAAAATTGAGATAGACTTTCAGCACCACAATGCCAGTCATACCTTGAGAATATGTTGAGGACTTTGATAAAGAGAAATTCACCCAAATTTGAACGATATTGTAGGTAATATCTAATTTTAAGTCTTCATCATTGCTTCCTAGCCTCTAGATGCTTTAAAAATCTAATTAACCGTCTTGCTGAAAATTGCAACAAAGCTGACTTAATAGAGTATGATCAATCACTATTGTTGAGTGTTTATGTTAATATACAAACCAAAATTAGAGTTAATCTATTTTACAAGCAAATTTCTATTACTATAATTATCTTTGATGGATATGGAAGTGATTGTAGAGAGCCTTTTTTTTTTTTTTCTGGGAAAAACAAGCCTCTGTTAAGTCAACTATTGATTACTGTAAGGGAATAGCAGAGGCAGGCTGCTTTGTGATAAAGGAGACTTTCCACTCACAGTGCAACATTCGGCAGGCCCCACTGGTGTACTGGCACATATGAATCTATAGTCATAATGGCAAGAAACAGTGACTCTGCTGACCTGTCTTATTTGAATAGCCCATCTTCTTTTCTTACAAAACTACCAGAATGTAACAATGAAGTTTCTAAAGGCCTAATCCAATCAGTTTTTCAAAGACCTTATTTCCAAACACTACAACTGGGTTGAGATTCCATCCTTGTAGTACCATTACATTTAAGACTTTGGGGACTAAACTCATTCATGAATCTATGGGGACACAATTTTGTTTTTGTCTCAATATGCAATTCAGGGGTCATAATATCTGCTTAGAACAAACTCACTTGATTCCAGCTCCGTTCACTATCATCAGAGATTTTTCCTGAATTCTTCTAGATGTAACTGGGACTTCCAAAGCTGGCATTTGTATTTTTCTATCACCCTCTTGACAGAACCACTAATAACAATTTCTGTTCTCTGGACAAGCAAAGTGCACTACCGTCATGCCTGCTTCTGCTTCTGCTGGAGACAGGATACTGCCCACCATTAGGTTACAGCAGTCATCTTCATTCTTCTCTTTAAATGCGTGTTTAGCTATTCTTAAGCTTGGCCAAATACAAGAAGTACATTTGTAAAGGAGATGAACATTTGGAATATTTGGAGCTTTTCTTGTTTTGTTTTGAATTTATTTTTTTTTTTTTATTGCAAAGGCAGAATTACAGAGAGGAGAAGAAACAGAGAGGAAGATCTTCGGTCTGCTGGTTTACTCTCTAAGTTATCACAGCTGATCCAAAGCCAAGAGACAGGAGCTTCTTCTGGGTCTCCCATATAGGTGCAGGTTTTGGACAGTCATGATTTTCCCAGGCCGCTAACAGGGAGCTGGATGGGAAACAGGGCCAACAGGATTAGAACCAGCTCTCATGTGTGATCCCGGTGTGTGCTAGGTGAGAACTTTAGCCACTAGGCTATCATGCCAAGCCCTGGAATATTCAGAGTTTTAAATATGTGCACTTACGAAGAGAATGGGGAAAATCATCTTCTCATTTTCGTTTGTAGTTTGATTGATCAAGAAGATTCTTAAGGCCAGTGTGGCATAACGGGTAAACTTGCTTGGGATGCTATCATCCCATATGGGCACCAGTTCCTGTCCTGCTGTTCCACTCCTGATCTAGCTGCCTGTTAGAGGTCTAGGAAAAGCATCAGAGGATGGCTCAAGTTTTTGGGCCCCTGCCATACATAGGAGAAACCCACACTAAACCCTTGATATCTGGCTTTGGCCTGGCTCAGACCTGAATTAGGCAGCCATTAGAGGAGTGAATCAGTGGATAGAGATTCTTTATTTATCTCTGATTTCTAAATAAAGAAAAAATGATGGAAAGTAATAAAAAAGTTATTGGAGTCATGCACAGTAGAATATTGTTTAAAATTAAGATGGTGATTATGATTATACAACTTGATTATTATATTAAGGAAAATCAAAATATAATAATGTACACTAGGACTTATCACAAGTATTGATCAACATTTTAATCCTCGTTATTAGTAAAATCTACATGGAATGAGTTTTAAAATTATTTCATATATGTTTATTTATTCACTCATTAATTTAAGAGGAAAAGAGAGAGGGGAAAGAGGGAGAAAGAAAAAGAGTGGGCTCCTATGCTGGTTCACTCTGCAAGGACCCAAAGGAACGAGGTTTGAAGACCTGCAGCAAGAAATTCAATCCGAGTCTCACATATGGGTAGCAGGAATCCAATCTGAGTCACCACTGCAGAGCTCTGGAATCTCAGTCAGCAGTTAGTTTGGACTGTGATCTGGGATTGCTAATCCCACCCTGGTCTTTTGAATAGATGTGGACATTCTCACTAGCATTTCACATTTAAGTCGCAATATCTGCACCACAAGGAGATTTAATTTTCAACGGCATTTTGAGTGGCTCCTTCTTTGTAAGTCACTTGTTTGAGTACATGTAGAGACCACATTTCTCCAGGACTGAAGTGTGTGTTGATTTAGATGTGAGAGCTATATTGAACAACATAAGGAATGCTGCTGATCCCTGAAGATTTGTGCAATAGCTTTGCTTTCAATATTACCTTCTTTTTGTCTAGGGAAAGAAGGACTGATCTGAAAAGCAAAAGGGAAGTGATGTGAATTTTTTTCTGTTTTCTAAGTTACTGTATTGATGATAGCCACATAACAACTTCTAAAGCATATGTCACAGTGTTCCTGCTGGTCTTGCTCACACAGTCTACTTTCTAAAAAAAACAAAACACATATTGTTTTGTTCACTGGTATTACCTTTTAAATAATCTTCTTATTATATTGAATTTTAATACAAATCCATATTTATACAATGAAACTTAGAAAAAATTCTTTAGATTTTTTAAAATTTTGGTTTTTCTGATATATTTAGATTGCTTTACATTGCAGACACAAATACAAAATGAATTTGTTTCTTAAGCTCTAACTCTGCTTGTCTCGGGAATGTATTGCATACCAACAGATTCCAATACAAGACAATTATAAACTAATGGTTAGAAGTTAATAACGGTAACACAAAACATTAAGGCAAGTGACATTTACATAAGTAACTTGATCTTAATACATGTAATTTACATATGAAAATTTAATCACCATAGAGATAAACAGCTGCAATGTTTAATTAAACTCTCCACACAAAATCAGCCTGCAAGAACCAGTTTGTCACTGCTAATTCATCACAATTCTCTTAAGTATTCTATAAAATAAAAATGCAAAATAAATGACTCTTATTGATAATTTAACTTCTGGTTAGTTTGTGTTTTAATTGTATCATCAAAGCCTGTTGAGAATACAATAAAGATTCCAGGTTCATTTCTACTCTGCTTAGAAGGCAAAGCATAAACATACAGAAAATAAATGTATTTGTTTACAGACTTACAAGGGTCACCAGCACAAGGATAATTTAAGAAGTTTTAATGTCAAAAATAAGCTGTGGATAATGAAGGGAAGTGAAAATGCTTCTCAGTGGAGCTTTTAAAGAAAGAACACATTAGGCACAGATATTGATGGCAATGAGAGTGAGAATAAGATGCTGGTCTAGGAGAGATAAAACCAAAAAAGCCTCTTATTTTTGCAAGCAAATACACTTACTTACTTGAAAAGATAAAAGTGCCTACTGTATGCTGAGCATAATGGTACATACACTAGCAGAAGTGAAAAATACTTTAGAAAAGTTAGCTTTGGGTCCGGCGCGGTGGCGCAGTGGTTAAGGTCCTCGCCTTGCACGGCCCGGGATCCCATATGGGCACAGGTTCTATCCCGGCAGCCCCGCTTCCCTTCCAGCTCCCTGCCTGTGGCCCGGGAAAGCAGTCGAGGACGGCCCAAGGCTTTGGGACCCTGCACCCGCGTGGGAGACCCGGAAGAGGCTCCTGGCTTCGGACTGGCATAGCATCAGCCATTGCGCTCACTTGGGGAGTGAATCATCGGACGGAAGATCTTCCTCTCTGTCTCTCCTCTCTGTATATCCGCCTTTCCAATAAAAATAAAATAAATCTTAAAAAACAAAGTTAGCTTTGACCATGAACTTTATGTTAGCTGCCGCTCTTTATTCACAGCTACAGATTCAAAATGTGGCAATAGGAGGTTTGCATATAGTCATGGCAAAGCAAAGACCTTCTGGTATTCAGAATTAGGTTTCAGGTAAATTCAGATAGTTGGAAAATAATTAAAATAAAATGAACTTCAACATTCTAGAGAAGACAAAATTTAATTGGAGTCCCAGTAATCTCTTGACATAGTACTCAAATCTCTTGAGGTGCTGAGTTTGCTGACTGGCATTGAAATGGGTTTTTCTTACATACACAAGGACTACTAGTATGATCTCTTTTGGTGCTTCCCGAACATTGGCATGTATGTTTTCTACAGTGAATTATATAATTTTATACAAATTTTAAGTGCTGTACCAGCTTATTTTACATTTAATTAAGTTATTCTTGATAAAACTTGCACATTTGACAGAAGCCACTCTGAATGCACACAAATGGAAGTGAACACATGATAAAAGCGTGGGAAGAGGGGTGTGCAATTGTTTCAGTGCTTGTCCAAGGAAATTGTCAAAACTTCATGTTTTTCATTTTATTTGTTCTTCAAAATCATTCTCAGATTACGTGATTCATATGAGATTATGAAATTGTTCACTCTTCTAACAATTACCAAGGACATTGATTAACTCCTCACAAGTCTCAAAAATATGCTATCTGAACTCTGGCTCTTGGAGTCAGTTATTTTATTATGTTTATTTTATGATAAAACAATTCAACATCAAAATCAGTAACTTCTGTTTTTCAAAGTAGTTCAACAATTATATTCAAGGGATCTTTACCTAGCTCTGGGCATTTGCAAAATATGGAACTTAATTTCAGAAAGATCCATAATTTCATGACACTTTAGCAGTTAATCCTTCCCAGGTTTCCTGAAAAAAAAAATACATATATATAGAAAATAAAGCTACTGATTGATCCAATACCATTCATGTGTCAGTAGATTGGGATCATTCCAGAGTCTTCTTAATACCAGTTTAATATTAGGTATTAAATGAGGATTCCCCAGATAAGATTTCATGGGTGACTCCCCAACTACTCTGCTGGACTTAAACCCTGGCCTCAGGGAAAATCACAAAATATGTGATCCAACTTTGGAGTATAGTTGTCAGGCCTGGGCTTCCTCAGTTGCTGATGCCTGTGCAATAACGAACATACCCAGCTGTACATGAAAGACATGACAGTAGCTCATCTAGGCCAGTAGAGGACGACAAGCACCTCATCAAAAGAAGGCTTTCTTGGGCCTGATGAGTTATCTTTGTGGCTTGTGTGGTCTGGGATCCCATATGGGAGCCTGTTCACAGCCTAGCTGCTCCACTTCCCTTCTAACTCCTTGCTTGTGGCCTGGGAAAGAAGTAGAGGATGGCCCAAAGCCTTGTTACTCTGCACCCATGTGGGAGACCATGGGGAAGCTCCTGGCTCCTGGCTTCAGATTAGCTCAACTCTGGCCATTGTGGCTGCTTGGGGAGTAAACCAGCAGATGAAAGATCTTTCTCTGTCTCTCCTTCTGTGTCAATCTGACTTTCCAATAAAAATAAATAAAGATTTACAAAAAAAAACAAATAAGAAAGACTTTCCAAATCCTGTTGCAACAAAGCTGACAATGTCTCAGAAATATGAGGACCATGAACCGTAAAGCAGCACCCTTGGAGCATTCTTGCCAACATCAGGATCCCTAAGGCACCATCACATGTGCATTTCCATCGCAGGGCGCTGACTTTAACAATACAGTGGGAAAGTGTTGGGGGGCTGGAAATGGGAAGGGACAAAGGTGAAGGAAGTAGAAGAAAATCCCTATACCTACAAAAATGTATCATGGGAAAATAATAATCATAAAAGAATGAGAATAGATGGATATCTCTCTGTTCCTTCTTGACCCCTCCCCCCAACCAGGAGAAAAAATAAAGCAACATTAGCTGTAAATGTTTTCATGCCTCAATTTATTCTATAATCTTAAAAGTTAGGTGCTAATGTCATTATATTTAAGCTTTAGTTTATGGAATAAGTCTCCTTTATTATGCCACTTTTTTCTTGATAGTTTTTTTTTAATTTAAAGATTTATTTGCTTTTATTTGAAAGGAAGAACTACAGAAAAAAGTAGGAGATACAGAGAAAGATCTTCAATGCACTGGTTCACTGCCTTAATACTCGCAAAGCCTGTGGCTGGGACAATCTGAAGCGAGGAACTAGAATTCTCTTTCAGATCTACTATACAGGTGCAGGACTTGGGCCATCTTCTGTTGTTTTCTCAGGTCATTAGCAATGAGCTGGATTGGAAGTGAAGCAGCAAGGATTGGACCTAGCACCCATATGGGATGCTGGGTTTGCAGGTGAAGGTTTCACTCATTAAGCCATGATGCTGCTCCTCTTTGTACTTCTCATTCTTGTTTCTCACTCTCATATATTGGTTTGTTTTATTTCAAATGGCACATGGTATATTTTGTATTACTGCTTCCTGGTTTCTGTTGTAATGTGTAAGACCAAGCCATTAGGATAAAAGAATAGTCTCCTTCCTTCCATATTTTCCATGACAGGTATGTCTGAAGACCTCAGTAGATAGATGAAGTAGGGTAGGACAAACCACTATATGCTGCATTTTCCCATACACTGTAATAACTGTAAGCTTATAAATCAAATTAACTTAGTTTGAATTTTCAGGTTAAGAATAATGATAAAAATAATACAACTACAACAACACACTGTAATAAAAGATGTGAATGGATCTCTGTTCATGTGGACTGAGTGCTTTCTGGTAAAATATGTTAGTTTAAATAGAAATATGATTTTTATTTGTATATCCCTGTCACACCCACAAATAATGTCAAACCCTTTTCAGCTTAATTAAGCACTTTCATGATGGCTATAACTGAGACAGCGCAAGGCAAGACAACACAACTAGCATGGATTTTCTTTTTGCTTCCTTATGATTTAATGGTTAATACATTATTTCATATCACAAATCTTAGCAAATTCAGCATATGAGATTTTTTTTAAAAATTATTGAGAGTTTCCATTTTTCCTTTAAAGGAAACATTTTATGTTACCCTTTGACATAACAGAATTGTTGGCACCACTGTTCTTACATGTAAGGGCTACAATTACATAAAATAAGGATTACTTAAGCCCCACTGCTTTGATTCTGACACAGTATGATAACCAAGATGCTTACTAAGTGACTAACTAACAGTTAGTGGATTCCGTGTGTGTGCTTGATAACGGAATGACTCACTCCCCTGGGAGCACAGAGTGGGACCAGGAGACACTGTGTCACACTCTTCAGAAGTGTGGGTCATTTACAGAAACTGAAACCTTAAGTAAGGAGACCACTGTAGTTTTTAAGGTGGTTGAGCTGGATTGAATTAATCAAGGTTGTTTATTACATGTCATATGGCAAGTTCCAAAAGTGTTACCTTGTTCTCCTTCCCGCCATGAAGAATGGTGACCGCATTATCTGAATTTAATGGAAGGCAGTATAATTTTACATCTTGAAGAATATTTACATGATGGATTTAAGGGAGAGTGGAAATAATTTGTTGAGGTAAAGAAATGCGCATTATATTTGTTTAGAACTTGGGATGTCATTTGGCATTTATTTATGCATAGGAATATTGGATGGGTTATCATAGAAACAATGTTTTCCCCAAAGAGATCAATTTTTAATCATTACACAAATTATGAAACTTACAAAATTGAAATTTAACATTTTCTATGTTTTTCAGGTGAACATTTAACATTTAAACATTCAAAGTTATATTTGTGATACAATGGCTTCTCAGCAATGGACACATCATTGGACATTCTATTGCCATTTTATATTTACATATAATTTGTGTAGTTGCTATAGCAATTGGAGCAATCGCTGTTTTTCCCACTGAGATAAATATAGAGACATGACGAAGAAGCCTTTCAAAGAAAAAAAAACATGTTAGCTGACTTACCTTTTCTTTTCTAGATTAGTGAGCCAAACATTACAGCTGCCCATGTTGTCAAAATGCCATGAGAGAGTTTAATAGAAGAGATGACAATAATGTAGTCAGTTTCTGACATTTAAATACATGTTTTTGCTGTTGTGTCAAAATTAATAATTAACTTTAGCATTAGAAGCATGTATTTCAGTAATAGAGGGAAATTTTCCTACCATTCCATCAAAACAAAAGTAACCCTGTGGTGCTGTAAATATATACTCCGGATTTTGAAAAAAAAAAAATGATTCCCTCAGGATTGCTCCTCTCCATCATTGATGATGTCAGTGCGTCTCTGATTAGCTACTGACATTTCAAATTGTGGTGGGTCAGTTAGGTTAATGAAAGCCTTCTTCATATAGTCACATGCCTGTTGCCTCTGAGCCTTCCTGGGCTTTTGGCTTGTTTGCTGACCTCACAGAGCCAGGAAAATCATACACCAGGAGAAGCAGAGTTTGAGCACTCATCTCTTGATGGCTTTTGATATTGTTATTTGACAAGAAGCTGAAAGGTTAATTAATAGGAACTTAACTTACTTGGGACTGGTTGAGTGCAAAGGCTATAGTTAATAACCCTGGTGAACTCTCTCAGCATAAACTCTGTTTAGATAAAACCATTTCAAAAACATTGGTTGGGGTACAATTTGTTTTTTTTTTTTTTGCCTTTAAGTGATACAGTTAAATGCATTTCTCATTTTATCACATTGAGTCATCCTCTGCTGGGCCAATGGAAGAATAGGAAACTAAATTGAGTTTCTTGTCTCATTGCAAGGTGTCTTGGAGCTGAAGCAGGCCATTGAGACCTGATTTACTGGTTTTCAAACTGCATTCAATGACACTTCTGGATTCCCTGTCATGGCAATGCAACCTTGCATGCAGAGGGAAAGAATGTTTGAAGGCCTTTGGTCGGCAACTAACACTCATTTTACAACTGAGTGACCTGAGGTCTGGAAATTGCCAAAATCATGAAATGAAAATGGGCAAAATTTCTATTTTGTATTTTAATCTAGATTTTTTTTTACATACTATGTTTCTTTTTTGTGTCCTTTCATTTTTTGTTTCTTTCAGAGAAAAGGGTGTGATAGCAAAACTGATATTTTGAATTAATCTTCCTTCACAGTGGCATGGATAAGGGCCAACAATGTGGTACAGAGGTTTAAACCTCAGCATGCAACTCTGGCACTGAATGTCAGAGTGCTGGCTACTCTGTTCTGATCCATCTTGCTTGCTTGCTCATAAGCTTGGGCTCCTGTCACCCGTATGGGTGACTGGATGGAATTCCCTCCTCCTAGCTTGGATCTAGTCCATTCCTGACTGTTGTGGCCATTTCAGGGGAGTGAACCAGTGGATAGAAGATCTTCCTCTATTCATGCATATGTGTGCACAGGTGCATATGTGTGTTCCTTCTCTCTCTTTCTGTGTAACTTTTTCTTAATTATCTAACTAATATTTTTAATGAAACAAAATAAACTTAATGTATTATTTAAGATTTATTTTGTTTTTGTTTGAAATCAGAGCTACAGAGAGAAGAAGAGACACACAGAGAAAGATCTTGCATTTGCTGGTTCACTCCCCAAATAGCCCCAATGGCTGGAGCTGAGCTGACAAAAATCCAGGAATGAGAAACGAGAAACCAGGATCCTCCTTTGTGTCTCTACCACAGAGGCACAGGTCCAAGAACTTGTGCCATCCTTTACTACGTTCCCAGGTCACAAGCTGAATTAAATGAAGCAGCTAAGGCAGGATTAGGTGCCCCTATGGGTTGCCAGCAACGCAGAAGGAGGCCTAGTGTACCATGCCAGACACCATCCGTAGCCTTCATGCATTTTGAGATATATTTAGAAATATAAAGAGCACTCCTCACCAGCCATCCATGTTCATTTCATTTGTGCAAGGGGACACATGGTTTGCAGTCTAAGTCTCTCCTGGCTGTTTGATTTCCATGTATGTCCATTGTGGGAGTGTAAAATTGAAAGTGAAACTTGTGAAGTCTGTGGTGTATCTTGAAAAACTTATCTGATTCTGGGTGGTTGCACATCAAGACCAGATATTGGCTAAAGCTTTCCCTCTGGTGACAAGTAGAGCTTGTTCTGGAACTCATTCATGTCTTACATATGATCTCAAGATCCCAGACACTTGGGCCATTATCTCTTGCCTCCTAGTAATTGAGAAATTGCTAATAGATAAACAAATAAATAAAGAAATAAATAGTCACTGGGGATGCCTATGACCCATGTTGAGAGTATGGTTTTGATACATTTTTTGTTGTGCGCAGTGTTAACTATACAGTGAGTCAAATCCCACAGCACAGTGACTAAATTGCTAGAGTTTCAATTCAGCTCCCTGCTAGTGCACCTGTAAGAATCAGGTGATGATCCTAGTGCCTGTACCTCTGCCACTCATGTGCATACCTGACTTCAGCCCTGCCAAGCCCCTGCTTTTGCATTCACTTAGGGAATCAAACAACTAATGGAAGGCATCTCTCTCCTCCCTCTGTGTCCCTTCCTCCCCATTTTCTGTCCCTCTGTTGTTCAAATAAATGAATAAATCAACCTATTAAGAATCGTTATAGTACTATGTAATGAGAAAGAGAGTGATCATGATAATCTATTCATTCCAGACATGTGATTTTTATTATTTTGGAGACCATATATGAAAATACGTTTCTAAATTACTAAGTTTAACACAAAAGGCTGTTCCTATCTTGCTGTATGCTTCTTAAATGAATGGACTTTAGTGTTAAGATATATGAAAGATATCTACTTAAAATGCACATTTTACACCATATACTTGCATATTCACACTCTCTTTACTATTTCTTAAAGTTAAGATTCACAAGAGAGAGAGAAGAGAGAACTGAAAAAAGAAAAAAAAAATCCTGAGGATAATGAGAGTTGTTAGAGGACACTGAGTAAAATACTCTTCCACTGATAAAAGTTATTACGTGTCTGTTCGTGTGTAAAGAGAGATGAAAAACAACACCTGCTCTATGGAATTGCCAGAAGTTTAAAGACTTAGCAAACTGCTTTCCATTTAGAGACACTCACAATTATTATTAAGAATTTGGAACTTCTTAAATCTGTGAAAGAATTTCAGTGAATAATTTGTTACAGCATAAAATGTTAACATTTTTATTTTATGGAGAAAAAGTGAACAATTTAAAGAATAGTAGGAAGTTGTTAGAAAAACTTAAACAAATAACCTTTGTATAAATGGTAAAGCTGAAAAATGGATAAAATTTGTTAGCAAGTGAAAGCATGAATGTACTTCTTTTGTTCCTCTGTACATTTTTTTTAAAGCACTGTTTAAAAGAAAAGAGAAAAACCAGTAGCGAAAGTTCCCATCCATTGTCTGCCTTTCCGTAAGCTGAGTGGCATGACTGAGTTGTGCATTTCATTCTTACAAGAATAATCAACCATAAATGAGTGAGTTCATAGAACTATGTTCAGTTTTATATAATTACTTTATGTAAAATTGATCAAGCACTGTATGAAATCAGTACAGTTGTTAGAAAGATGATAGAGAATAGTTTGTCCACTTGCAGAATTGTTGAATTGCTATTTTGGGCTCCTGCATCAGTGAGTCTTGGTTGATTCCAGCTCCCTGTTAGTGCCGATCCTGAGAGGCAGCAGTTGAAGACTCATCAATTTCAATTCCTATCACTCTTGTGACAGACAGATTGAGTTCCAGGCTCCTGGCATCAAACTGGACTACCTCCACCTCTGTTCCTTTGCTTTTCAAGTCAATCAATAAGTAAATAAAATGTAACGTAAATACCATTTTCAACTTACTTCATCATTCAAAATACATATAATTCTCATCAAATAAAAAGCTGTGCATATCTCAAGGGAATAGCTTTTCACATGTTCATGCATTTCCATTTGTTTGTTTGTTGGTTGGTTTTAGGAGTAATGTTAAAGATTCACAAGGTTTTGAATCCCACACAGACTTTATTGGAGTGACAGATTCATTTTAAAGTACATTTCCAATAGAGAGTTTAATTTTGAACAATAAACCTGGCAAGTTTATTTAATATAAATTAATAGATTTTTTACCTACAACATACATCACAGAAGTCCTAATAAGGCAAAAATGTTAGGAAATATGGATAAATCACTTGTGTGAATGATGGCAGGTAACTGAGGGGGGAAAGTATAAAATTGAATAAAATGTATTTATCATTTCTCCCATCTAAACTTGAGGCTTGTGTAATAATGCCTTTGCCAGCAATGATTAAATGGCATGTTATTTTTACTTTCCTAGGAGATTTATATATGAGAAAATCTACATAAACTAAGATGCAATTATGTTTATTTTACAACACAACTCCAGATATTGCTGCATAAAGAGTTTAAGAATGATTCCAATTCCCTGTAGCTGGTTGATGGAAAGACCAATAGAATCAATAATCAGAATTTTCAGTAGACATTTTTAAATGAAGTTGTTCATTTCTCAGTCCTCCATGAAACTGCTACATAGAATAAATTGTGACTTATCCTGTACAATTTATCTACAAAATCATAGTTGCATGTCCATGTGTGTGTGTGTGTTGGTGTTGGCATTGAGGTATTTTTTCCCCACTTATTTTTGGTTAAAGAAGGGGAAGTTCTTGAAGCAGTATCATTGGAGCATTGAAATCATGTATTCATTACATATGGAATTTGTCTTTTGGGGGAAATTTCTTCATAACAGTCCTACCCAAATTTTTCTTGTTCTGCATAAATTGTTGACTCCAAACAAGAATTACCTTTTGAAATAATGACTGTTGAGTTTTTTTTAATATGCTAACCATGAGAAAAGACAAATAATACTGTTATGAGCATTCTGATTATGAAAATATTGAACAGGTTATATTAAACTAAAATAAATATGATGTTCCACTGGGAGTTGATAAGACAATGTCAGGATGAAGTAGCCATGATGATGAAGAATCTTCCTTCAGACACTGTATCAATAGTATCTAAATAGCAGGTTATCCTGGTTGGGTAAACTATTTCCCCTGGACCTAATTTTGAATCAAATGGAATTGATAACAATTCATGTGGTACTTAATACCTTCTGACTTGTTACAATTTCTTAAACTTTTTAAAAATGAGGAAGAAGAATCTAAGTACCAATATAGACAAGTAAAAAATTTCATCAATTGCTAGCGTTTAATATTATTTTATTTCTCAAAATATAGTGAACATACTAAAAATTTCATGGATATGTTCCAAGAATTCAACGTATTTATTTCCCTCTCATTTTCCTCCTTTTCTTGTTTTTTTCTGTTAATTATTTGTGATCATGTATTTTTAATTTACTTGCTAAACACAGGCTCCACACTCCTCCAAGCAAAGACCTCTAAAAGCAAAGGAAGGCAGAGCATTGTTTGACAGATACATAGACAAGCGTTATTCGTTCTGTGTCAAAATTTCAGTTTCATCGTTTGTATAACAGAGATAACTACAGGTTCCTTCTGAAGACTGGATGAGTTCATTCATACAAGCAAGGTATGTGAGCATTTGATCACAGAGACAAAGAGAGAATCTGATATAACTACATGTATGTGTGCAGTTGACATTTGTCTCAGTGATAAAGATTCTTATCTCTAACGTTGCCGATTTAAGGAAAAGCAAAGGACCATTAAGTGTTTCCGTAATATGGAGAACTGGAAGAAGCCAGTATTCATCTGCCATGTACGGTCGGTTGAGTTGTTGATGTTCTGTTAGGGAGAGTTTAACAGTTTCATGAAAATTTGCTTACCAATATATATCTGCCTTTGGCATTCTCCAAAGAAAGAAAGAGCAGGGTAAATTTGAAATATTGAAACAAGCTTATCACGCCCTTATAGAACATCAGATCTTTGAGAACTCTCAGGCAGTACTAACTGGAGATGGAATGAATGCAACCTTATACATATATTGCATTTTCATTTAATTGAAATTCACTATGTTCAAAGTTTATGAGTTAAAAAGGATGAAACACCAATTTCTTGAGACTCACAGGAGGCTGGACATAATGGATAAAACACATAAGATTTTATTTTTAATGCCATCCTTTTGCCAGCACTGTCAGTTGTGATGATATGGGCATTTGCTTTTATCACCAGATGTGATCGTTTGGAAAAGAATTCAAACTGGTTGGCAGGTCAGTGAAGGGGAAGAGAACTTTACCACTGCAAGTGGTCTGCTTTTTTGTGTCTAAATGGATGAGTTTACTTTCCAAGAACGTCAGTCTCTCACCAGAACTTATACTTAAATCATAATAATGATGCCACTTAACCCCAAGTTCCTTGTGCCAGCGTTGGATTAGCAGGCTGGCTGAGTGCTATGACTGAGAGGATGGCATATCTTCATTTCATCTAGGTTGTCATTAAGCTTAAACTGGCTCTCACATCACTATTATTATTATGGTTAATTGTTGTTTCTGGGAATGAATAAGATTTCTATCCTTATTCTCTGTGGGGAAGATGAAATGGTGCTTTTCTTCAGGCTTGATGATCAAGCCTAAAGAGAGACAGATATTATTTTATCTTGGAAAGGAATGAGAATGCTTAATCCCAGAGATGCTCATTTAGAATGTTATAAAACAAGTTTCATGAAGTTGATAGGATGTGTTTTTGTATGCACAAGTTTGCATGTGTTTGAATTCTATATGTAATGTTGCAGATGAATATAGCTAACCTCTGTGTTTGTGTTATTAAATGTTTTGTTGGTAGGTGCTTTGAATCAGCATACGCTGCAACATGCAACTCTAAACTCAGACACATATCACACTTTCCTCTCATAAAGATGATGACTGGCTACACTGAGTGCTAACTGTGCATAAAATTTTAGTCTTTGTTGTAACCATTATAGGTATAGAATCTTAAGAGTAAAGAGTTGTATATTAATCGAGCATCACTAATTAGTAACTTCCTCTTTCACACCAAGAAATTACATGAGTATTTGATGGGCTTGCTGAATTACAGGCTAATGATCTTCATTTTCAATAGCCCTATAAAAACAAATTTCTCAGGAGATTGAAAGATAGAGTCTGACTCTGGAAAATTTTGTTAGTTTTTCTTACACCTTTTTTGTATTGTTCTGTCTTAGTAATTAACAGACTTAAAAAAAAAAATCATTTTGGGATAGGGACAGTGTGGTGGCTCACCGAGCTAATCTTCTACCTGTAAGGATGGAATCCCATGTGGGAGCTGGTTCTTGTCACAGCCACTGCACATCTGATCCAGCTCTCTGCTTGTGGCCTGGGAAGGCAGTAGAGGATGGCCCAAAGCCTTGGGCCATAAAGGAGACCCAGAAGAGGATCTTGCCTCTGGCTCCTGGCTTCAGATTAGCTTAGCTCTGGCTGTTGTGGTCACTTGGAGAGTGAATCAGTGAATGGAAGAGCTTTTTATCTCTTCTTTGGAAGGCAAGCGCTCTCTCTCTGTCTCTTTACACACACACACACACACACACACACACACACACACAAACACACACACACACACGAAGAGAGGGAGTTTGGCATGCACACATTTACATCTCAAATGACTACAACCACCAGTGTCATGGCAGTTTGAAGCCAGGAGCCTGGAACTGCTTTAGAATGTCTCTCAAGGGTACAGGGACTCCAACATTCAGGGCATCTTTTGTTGCTTCATCAGGAGCATTAACAGGGAACTGGATTTGAAGTGGAGCAGCAAAATTTTGAGCTTTTGCTAATATGAGATGCTAGCATCATAGGCAGAGACATATCTCTTACATCACAAAGCCAACTGCCAATTAATACATTTTAAAAAGCAATTTTCGGTTTAAAGAAAAGTTGAATACAAAAGGTTCCCGTGTAACCCCTTATCCACCATACTACCCATAAAAGATTTTCCATTGTAAGCATCTTTCCCTAGGGTGGTACATTTATTATAATTAATGACTAATATTGACACATTATCAAAAACTGAATTCTATAATTTACATTAGCCTCATTATCTGTGTTATGCATTTCATACACTTTGACAAAAGACATTATCCATTATGGCTTCTCAGAAGAATTCCACCACTCTAAAAGCTCCATGTGATCCGCCATTCATCTCTCTTTCTCTCTTAATCCTGAGCAGCCACTGATTTTTTTTGTTTTTTTACTTTCTCAACAGTTTGACCTTTGTAGAATTCATATGATTGAACACTTACAGCATCTCATTCCTGACTTGGATCTTTTTGATGGTTAGTGACATTGACTAGTTTTAATTTTACTTGTTTAATATTTAATGTTTAATTGAGAAATGTGTATTCTAATATTTTGTCTATTTCTTAACTGGATGCTTTTTTACTATTGTTAATAAAGTTTTTAAAATTTCATATTAATCCTTTTTTAGATTAATAATCTGCAAACATGTTCTTCCCTTTTTGTGGGTTGTCAGCTGTGTTCATTGCTTCTTTTGTTGTGCAGAACTTTCCTAGGTTGCTATAATTCCATTTTGTCTCCTTCTGTTTATGTTGACTGCATTCTTGGGGTCTACCTCCCAAAATATTGCACATGCCGATGTTTTAAAGTATTTCTTTTTTGTTTCTTCTTAGTCGCTTCACAGTTTATATTCTTCAGTTTGGATCTTTGATTATTTACATTGTTGCATAGGTCTAGAAGTGAGGGGTAAACTTCAGGTTTTTTTTTAAGATTTATTTTTATTTTTAATGGCAGATGTACAGAGAGAAGGAGATGCAGAGAGAAAGATCTTCCATCTGCAGATTCTCTGCTGAAGTGCTTCAGTAACCAGGGTTAAGTTGATCCAAAGCCAGGAGCCTGGAACCACACCCGGGTCTCCCATCTGGGTGCAGGGTCCCAAGGCTAGGGGCTATCCTATCCTGCTTTCCCAGGCTGCAAGCAGGGAGCTGGGTGGGAAGCAGAGCAGCCAGGATACAAAGCAGCTCCTGTATGGGGTCCTGACACATACAAGACTGCCACTTTACCCTTGAGGCTATCATGCCAGGCCCAAACTTCATTTTTCTACACGTGGATATTCATTTGTTTTCCTGACCCATTTATTTAAAAACAAACAAAACAGCAACAACTACAACAAAACAAAACAAAAACAAAAACAAAAACAAAAACAAAAACAAAAACAAAAGTGAGACCTTCCTGTCTTTTTTTTTTTTTCCTCCCAGCACCTTTGTCAAACATCAGTATAGCATGAATGCATAGATTAATTTCTGGTTCTCTATTCTTTTCCATTGTTCTTTGTACCTGGTTTCAGACCAGCACTCTTCTGTTTTGGTTGCAGTAGCAATGAAGTTTGTACTGCAACCTTGTATTGTAATGTTTCCAGCTTCTTCCTCCTTCCTTTGACTCTTCAGTATTTTTAGAATTGGTTTTCCTAGTTTTGTGGAGAGTGGCCTTTGTAGTTTTAAGAGGTTGCATTGAACCTATAAATCATTTGTGAAATGTGGCAATTTTTAAAAAGTTGATTATTGAAACCTAGGAGGTCTCTGTTTATCGAGTGCCTTTTAAAAATTTTTCACTGTTATTTTCATTGTAAAAGTCTTTGGTATTTTGGGTTAAATTTATTCCAAGTCATTTTATTCCAAGATATTTTATAGCTATTATGAATGGGGTTGCTCTTATAATTTCTTCCATAGTGAGTTCATTACTGAAGTATAAAAATAGTATTGATTTTTACATGTTGATTTTGAGTCTTGTGACTTTCCTGAACTCAACGAGTTTTAAAGTCTCCTAGCACGCTCCTTGTATGTCTCACCGTATAAACTCATGTCATCCAGCAAGGAAAGTAATTTTACTTCCTCTTTCCTATTGATGTGCTTTTTTTCCCCCTAGACTAATGACTCTCGTTAATACTTTTAGTGGTTGAATTTTATCAAGTGTTATTTAAGCATCTATTGGTAAATACAAATGATTTCTATTCTTCATTGTGCTGATAAAATGGGCTTTGTGTTTTAACTTAGATTTGTTGAATCATCACTGCATTCCTGGACTAAATCCAGTTGGTCATAATGAATTATATTTTTGGTGTGTGGTTAACTTAATTGCTAGTATGTTGTTGAAAACTTTTGCCTCTAGGTTTGTCACATATATTGACCTACATTTGTCTTTTTATCATATCTTTCTCTTGTTTTAGAATCAAAGCAATTCTGATTTTGTAAAATCAATTTGTGGACACTCCTAATTTATAAATATGTGCTTTGTGAAAAACTTCTCTCACTGTTTTGTTTGTATTATCCTTTTCTTAACATGTTTCACAGACTAGAAAGTTTTCATTTTACTAAAGTTAGCCTGTCATTTTTCTCCCTTTACTGTTGTATTAAACTTGGAAGAAGTTTTTGGCTCTTGCAGTATTTTTATAGAAACAGATAAAAGACAGAGAGAATTCTTTCATCTGCTATTTCATTCCTCAAATGCCAGTAACAACTGTTGAAGAAGGATTAGGTGAAATGCAAGAATTTGGTACTTATTCTGAGTCTCTCACATGGATGTCAGGGGCCCAAGTTCTTTATCCATCACCTGTTGCTCCTAGGTTATGCATTCACAGGAAGCTGGATTTGAAGTGGAATAAGGACTAGACCCTTAGCATCTTTATATGGATGCAGCTGTTTCACGCATAAATTACCTTGAATACTTTTATTAATAAATCAGGATATGATTGGGGCTATATAAATTACAACTATAGGATGTCATATGTATGTTGCCACTGGTATTCCACTCTTTCATGACTTAATGATTCTATTAGTTGTTTCTTGGAGGAAAAAAAAAGAGCAATCATTGTGTCCAAAATAATAAAGTAGTATAATGATGATACAATCATTTTAATCTTTGTCTAAGATCTTGAGTGGGACTATATTTTTGGTTTACAGATACTTGAGGCAACACATTTCTTTACTGTTCTTAACAGTTGTATCAAAAAGTTGCTGATGAGATTTTAATTCAGCATTGACAAATTGTTTGGTGATGCAGCATTGCATCACATGGAAGGGTGTACATGACAGATCACCAATGAATTACTGAGGGGTATCCAGTATGACAAAGCTCACTTCCTACTGCTGCGGAAGTGGGCATTAGTATCGTAGATGTACCTGGCCGTTAAGGCTGGAGACCCTGGCTGAGCACTATTTCTTTTCCTAAACTAAGTTTGTCTTAAGTGTGGCTTCTATTCTGCCCTACCTATGCCTGCCTTCACAAGCACTGTTCACTGACTAGCATTGCTCCAATGCCAATGGCATCCAGGGAGGAGAGGCTGTGGAAGATGGAGGTGAATGAAACAGCCACAGTTGCTCTTTGGACCTAATGTAATTTGAGCAAAGTCAAGACTGGTTTCAGAAGAAGAGTTGTTCTCGTTCTGTAAAGGTCCTATGCACGATCATGTTTTAACAAGATTCCCAATTTGCATTATGAAGAGCTGGCGGACTTTCCCTCATAAGGCTATTTACTGCACTTGCCCTTTTGGTAACATTACAATATGTTTGTATTGAAGCCTATTATTAAATGAATAAATAGCAGGAAAATGCATTATTAGATGAAAGAAAATGTTGGGCTTTCAAATGGCAAACAAATATGTTAAAAAGTCTTGTTATTTTAAGTGTGGCTCAGTGTGCCTCTGAAAGACAATAAAAGACGGCAGAGGAAACATGGAAAGCTTAGAGAGGAACTTGCATTATGTGCCTACATGGCCTCACAAACAAATAAGTTATGGAAATATGGCATGCATTTTCTCTGTCAGGTGCAAGATTACTTCAATATTCTAACGTATTTCTATCTGCAAGAGAAGCCGCTGTTTGGATTCAGTTTTGCAATCAAGACTTTCTAGGAAAGAATTCCTAGTGCCTCTCTTGTCCACATACGTCATCAAGGATATGAAGTCCTTCGTCCTCAGACTTTCTTCATCAACCATGTGTCTTTTGATATTCCCCATCATCCAAAATTGAAAACTTTCTTATAGAAATAACAATAAGCTTCTCTGTTATTTAGCAGTAAGAGAAGGAAGGAAGCTAAAGACTTCCCTCTGAGTTAGCCTGGCTATTTGCCACTCTCTGAATGGTGGCTGATACAAAATCAGGACCCAGTTTTATGTCAATTTTGTGCCCCAGTTAGCAGTGCTAATTGGGGCACACAAGTAAATTGCACTCTGCCCTGTGGAAATTTTCAGTTAGTCAACTAAATCAGAAAATCATTGAAAGCACTAATCCATCGCACAGTCACCACTTAATTAGGTACAAAATCTATGGTCCCTCCAGGAAGGACAAAGTTCAGACATGGGATCTTAATGATCAGTTGTTTGGAATTTCATCTGTCTTTTAACTTTTTTCACAAAATGAGTTTAAAAATAAGCATGGGTGCTTTTGAGGAGTGGGGTCACTTGTGTGCTTTAGTGGGAATTAACAATCCAAGTTATTATTAAAGTTGACAACAGTAAAGGTCACTTGGCTTCTGAGAGAAAGTAAGGGATTGTTACACATATACTGTGTAAGTACTTTGAAATATTTAGCAAAAAATAGTACACATTCCAGAAGGGTGAGTTTGAATCCAACCTCACTGTCATTTACTGCTAACATATTTAGTTAAAGGGTGAGAATTTTAGTCTTTTTTGTTCACTGGTGCATCTCAAATGTCCAATAATTATTTTTGAACCAATGAGTGAATTAATTATGTAATGTCTAGTCAAAATATTAAATTTATTGAAGAAATAGTGTAATTACATTTATTTAAAGTTACAAAATAATATTTGGGTTTTATCTGGTTTGGAAGAGTGTTTTAATAACTACAGCACAGGCCATGACCTTTAAACTATTTTTACTTTTCTAGAATACAAAATGATGTGAAAACTATTGTGCAAAATTTCTCCCAAGACTTCTGCTTTAGATAAAGCAATAGCTAAAATTATTTCAAAAATAATTTTTATTCTAAAATATTGGGTTAAAAAGGTTCCATTTTTCTCCCTTGATAGTTTGATAATTCTAAGATTTTTGTTTAAGGAACACCTGTCATTCAGTTCTAAGACAGGAAGATTTTAAAGATACTAACTTTAGCAAGAATTATTGCTAGAAGGAAGCAATACTCTTTCAATGATTGTGGGTTATTTTGTAAATTAAGCTGACTCGTGAGATTGGCCATGGTGCTGGCATGGGTTAAGCTTTCTACAAATGCTAACATTACTATGAGCCTGGTTTGAGTTTGACCTCTTCACTTGAAATCCAGCCCCGTGATGAGGTTGGAAGGGAGTGGAATATTGCTCAGTATTTGGGCATGTGGGAAACTGAGACAGAGTTCTGGGCTCCTGGCTTTAGCTTGTCAAACTCTAGCTTATGTGATCTTTTCAAGATAGAAGACCTTTTCAAGATAGAAGACCTTTTCAAGATAGAAAATCAACAGATAGAAGATCTCTTTGTCTTTCTATCTTTCTGTAATTCTGTCTTCAAATAAATAAATCTTTCAAAATTATGTAAATTGAATTGTGATGATACATTTACTTCTGATTATATTTAATGATTTTGATTATTTGGTTTTGGAAAGAACTCAGAGAGAGAGAACCAATTCATCCATTGGTATATCCCCAATGTTTTAGGGAAAAGTTTAGGTTCTATGCTCAAAGATTTAATGAAGGCATTGTTGAGAATAATGCCATTTGTGCATGTCTTCTTGTACAAGGAGTCTTCTCACAGTGTCATTTTGACTCTTTTCCCATTTCCATGCTCTTGTCTCTCCAGTACCTCCTGGGGTTTTGTGCCTTCCTATTGTTCTTTGACTACATAGTTCTAAGGTGTTTGCTCTAAAGCAGTCACATGATCATCCAGAACCTTTCTCCTGCATTCCAGTTCTAAAGGTCACTTCTAAATAAAATTACTTAAAAGGTTTACAGAAATACTTTTTAATATAAAAATACTCTGTGTAAGTTTCAAAATGTTTTTGAGTGGAGATAAGTTTAAGTCTTAATTATATTTTCCAAAAGGGCTTTGAGGAGTCTTAATAAATGGGCAAACATCTCAAAATCAATACATATATGATCTTAGATCTCCTCTTGTTCTCCATACCTTGATTTTAGTTCAGATATTTCAACTTATTCTAAGTTTAATACCTTTATATAGTTTTTTCTTAATAAAAACATGTTTCCTTTTCCCTTTTAGTCCCTACTTTCAAGATTTGTTAACTCTGTGATTGTTCTGGATTTGGTTTATGGATTCTGTATGCATCATTTTTATCCTTAAAGATTTTCCATATTCTCAGTTATGTATTACCTGGATTAGCATAGTAGAATTGATTGTAAAATGTTTGTCTGCCTCTGTTATCTTACTGTCTTTAGTAACTTCAGATAAAACAGAATCTCTGTATGTTCCCGCTGAGCAGCAATCTTGTTTAGTTGCTGACCCTTGTAGAGATGTTATCAAAGTCCTTTTAGTTCTTTATGTCCCACATTGTGTCTATGCACTGCCTTTGCTACTTTATGACTCATAACTTTTCTACAAATAAGCAGAGAGCTAGCAGTCTAAATATGATTTAATGGACATTCCACAAAATAATGAGTTTAACACCTATGCTACAAATGAGTGGTCTCTGCTCATCCCGACTTTGACTTGAAGTGACTTGCAACTTGTTTTGCTTTGAAAGTGATTGACAATGGAAACACCCAATCAAAGTTTTCCATTTTCATCTATGCCTGGGTTAGGTTTCTTCTAGGTAGTATCATGAAGATTACAAATAGTAGTGTCTTGTAATGTAATAGAAGGTATAGGACATACTGTGTTTTTCCTTACCTTTTATTTCTATTAAATCAATTACTCTGGGATGCAAGTGGTTTAAGTGTTGCAGTATGAGGCTCTTTTAATCAAAGTCTAGGAAGCCAAAGTATTCCCAAGTGAATGTAATGTTAATAATAGAAAACAGCCACTTGTCTGACTGAAGAAGATGATACAAAGATACCCTAGTCCATTAACTCTATTAAAAATAATCATTTACACTTAGGTAATTCTCACATATTGTCTTGCATTATAAGCATTCAATACATGCTTTTATTTCCCTCTAAATTGTGTTATAAATTGGTGGAGAACACAGAACCAATTTTAAACATTAATTGTCAGTTATGCTTTAGTCAGATGTGAAGTGGTCATGGAATTTGAACATCTGGGTATGAATCTCATCCCTGCCACGTTTTATGTTTAAGAAGTTTGGCTAACTTTGGAGTCTCTCAGATCTTAATGTATTCATTAATTTAATATATATATTTTTCTGTAGGTAGATATAAATTTACTTCTTCCATAAGCAGACAAATAAGCTTCTAACCTGTTCTAGCTTTATGAACATCATAAACTGATGCACTCTTACCTAAGAGATAAGATTGTCATGAATGATTTTACCTAATTATGTTCAGACATCTTAGGTTTTCAACCTCCTCACTAACAGATGTATGGTCTGTGGAGTTAGACTACCTAAATTGGAACCCTGGTTACCATGTTGATGTTACTTAATAAGTTTTTCATTTTAATCTGTCAAATCCTCAATTTTCTCATATATTTATGGTGAACATAATGTTATCTGTTTAAGAGGATTACTGTATGTGTTGGAACTGTTAAATTTTTTCAACTCATAAAGATTTTAAGCAAAGCATATTGAATAAAAAGTAAATATTAGCTATTATGTAGATTTTGTTTAATATATAAAGATATTTGGAAGAATCAATGGTAATTGGAATGGAAATAGAAGGCTATTTCATGCAAAACATTTTGAAATTCATGTTCAAAAAGATTCTTTAAAGGGTTCATAAAAATTCATATTATGAAAAGAGCTATGTATGAATTTCAAAAATTTTTGCATTAAAATAAAGTTACCTTTCAATTTCACTTTTCTAACAGCATTTTTGGGAATCTGTTACATTTCTCTTAATACATCATTTCATTTGGACAACAAATGTGTGTGTATGTTTTGCTTAAAACATAGAAAACCCTCAAAAAATTAATTAAATGAGTGTAAACTGGATGAACTGCTTGATATCCAAGATTACGTGGTGATGAAAAGGGTCATGAATACAGTGATAAGCCAACATTTGCTGAAGTTTTAAATTTTAGACTCAGATGTGTTTACATGATTTATCTTGTTTGTTCAGAACTTGTTTGCATTAAAAAATTGCCACTTTGGTATCATTAGGATTGATAAAATAGTTATAAAGTATCTGCTATACAAATATGTATGCATTTGACACTGTGTAGGAAATGAAATGAAGTTCTCCCCTTGACATCAATATTAAAGGGTTGTTAACTGTTAGAGAAATAGGTCATGGACAGAAAAGAGAGCTGACACTTCCTGTCACTTATGATCATGGGCAGTGCCACAAATCACAACTTTCTTTATAATGAAACATTATTGAAAAAAAAATAGTGTGCAGACTATCTAGAGTAGAGAAAAATATCTTTTCAATTTGGGGGACATGAAAAATGTAAGGATAATAAAATAAGTGGATTATTTAGAAGAGAAGGCTGACATTCACAGTGAAAGTTCTGAAATTATTACAGTGAGCTACTGATATTGGAATATGAGTGATGAGACTTCAATTTGATCCTAAATCATTAACAGAATACTGTTGAAAATGGAGAAAATATATCTAACATTGGGGAAGAAGATTTCTAGTTTGGAATACAGCTTTTACACAATCTGAATTTGAAATGGTGGTCTGGATGATCAAATATTTGGGTGCCTGAAGCAAAGAGAAAAACCGAGATGAATGTTGGTAAGTGCTCAGTATCAGCAACCATGGAGTTGTGCATTGGCTGCAGAGATGTAAGAATTGAAGTTGTAGAGTCAGGAATAATCAAGGGCCACTGAGATTGTCTTTATACGTACTGAAAAAGAAGAGGATGAAATTGAAGAAGCAGACAATTTGGAAATGCTTATTTCACACTTAATAACCAGAAAAGCAATGAGTCCTTCAAGTTTAACAAATTTTCAGTGTATCACATGCATTTTGAAATGTCAGGAAGGATGAATTTTTTTTCTCTGAATTTAGTATTCAAGAGTTGGTTGCGAGCATGAGAGAAAATGATTTCATTAGGAAAGAGTGTAGATATTTAAGTAAATGATGGTAGAAATTGAATTAAGTCTTTAAGGTCTAAGGATTTCAATTCTTTGAGAGGAAACAGAGGAAATCATTTATGCTAAGGCAAGTTTGAATATATAGATCACAATAGTGTATTCCAAAGATTATGTGCAATGTAAGAGCAGAGTTGAATGTGTCTAGTCTGGTTTCGCCATTCGCCATCCAAGCTCAATGTCAGGCAGCTTTGCAAGGAAAAAACAAGAAAATTTTATATTGACTGTATTAGATCATTATACTGAGTTTGAAATTACCCAACTGGCATTTTTAATACAGTTTTTTCTATTATCAAGTAAGGTTTTAATAACTCTCTTAAAATCTTATTGTTCGGGCTGGTATTGTGGTGCAGTGTGTTAAATCAGTGCCTGTGATAACAGCATCCAACAACGAAGCATCAGGTGGAATCCTGCTACTCCACTTCAGGTCCAGTTCTCAGTTAATGTTCCTGAGAAAGTGATGGGCAATGGCTCATGTATTTGGGCCCTTGTCACTCACGATGGGTTTCATTCCCTGTCTCCAGGCTCCTGACTTTGGCCTGATCTACCACTGGCTGGTGTGGCCATTTCAGGAATGATCCAATGGATGGGAGATCTCTTTCTCTTTGTGTCACCCCTCTTTTCAAATAGACAAAAAATAAAAACACAAACACTTAATAAAATAAAATTCAATTACATTGTTTGGGGATAATATAAAGAAGCCTTTTGTAGTTTGATTATTTAAAACATTTATTGATTCAACAGACAGAAAAATAGGGGGAGAGAGAGTGAAAAAAATCAAGAGACTTCCCCTTCTCTTCCCCCCACCACCAATGTTCTCAAGGGCTAGGTGCAGTCCAGGAGCTGGGAGCTCCAGCCCGACCACCCAGGCAGCTATCAGAAACTGCTCTACAAGCTGTCACCTGATGCGTCTTGGGGTGAGAGTTAGCTGGAAGCTGGACTCAGCAGCAAGGCCAAGACTCCACTTGGTCACTCTGATATGGGGTGTGTGCTTCCCAACCAGCATTTCAAATGCTGGGTTCAACTCTTGGCCAAAAGTTTTCTATTTTTAACATTCCACTGCATTGCTTTCATTAGCTACATTTCTTTATATTAGAGGATCACACCCTTCATTTGAGATTAAAAGTGTCAGTTTAGATTTTTAAGATGGTATTGGTCTTTCCACTTTCCAGAGGAATTTTTAATGAGAAAGATAAATATGTGTGTGGTTACTCTCAGTGTTTTCCTGCGTAGCAAAGAGATAGTAGATTAAAACATTTTCTTTAAATTGAAGCACAGAATTAAGTGTGAGCACTTGTATCAGTATTAAAGCTGCCTTCATAGGAATTCCCTCTTTCACCTTCCTTTCCTCCCCATTCCTCCTGAGAAAAATTTGAAGTTTCAAACCTATAATGTTACTTTTTTCTGCTAGTTTTCACTTGCTATCACATTGCAAGCCCACTAGATGGTGTTAAAACCACAAGCTATTCCTCTGATTCTGTTTTCTTTCTCTCTTTTTTTTTTTAAGTCTTGGAAGCATGCATACAAGGTTTCAGAGGTTGTGTTTTGCTTATCTTTTTATTAAATGGAGGAGAAGTAAGAAAAATAGAGCAGAGTGATATTTTCCAATGCAACTTAATTGTCGTTCTGAAGTGGAATATCTTTTGGCCCTGAATTATTTTCCAATCAGCTGCTTTTAAAATTAAGCTGTTTTGTCAGGATAAATATCAAGTAAAATGATTATGAATCATCGTGGCAAGTTTTAATACAGATCAGAAAGTAAATTAATCCAGCCCTGTGTGACTCATCATGCTTTTTTTCTTCAAATACAAATGAAGAGTAAACAATGTTTTGGCAATTTTTAGGTTAATCATCTAGAACTGATTACTCAAGAAGAATGCTATTAACATTTAGTCAATTTAAACCCTACAACATGACAAATTAAAATTAATGCTGCTCTTTTAAGGTATCAAATGGGTCATGATTTTAAGAAAAATGAAAACTGTTATAGAAAACTGATAATGTTGTTTCTAAGTCCCGTGAATCTCATGATGACTAAAAATCCATTTAAACTTCCTCCAGAAAATAGTACAACTCGTTAAGTAAATATAACTCTGAATAAGGTAGAATACCTTTTTTTTTAGTTTAAGCAAGTTGTCTTTTGAAGTGTAACAAAGAATGATAATCAATTGTCAAGAATTCCCTATGGAATAGCTATGGTCAAACCTTGCCACTAACTTTAATAACGAAAAAAATATTTTCTTTTCAGATTGAGTGTGTTCTCTTGATGAAGTACAATTTAATATTTTTTTCCATGTTTATAAAGAGTTGTTCCCTTTGGTATTCCTCTTAATTAGCTTGTTTCAGTATAGTTCCTTGATCGCACAAGTTGTAAGTATATATTTTAAATCATTCCATTTCTCTTCAAAGTAAATGACACAATGAAAATATATGACTTTTAGCTTTTGAATCTGGGCTAACCCAATGAAAACTGCCTATTGTAACTGCATATAATAACAAAAGTCAATGTGTGGTGGAAGTAGGTTTTTTTTTTTTTAATTTTATGTTGAATACCTCCACAATCGTCTGTCTTCCCACAAGTGTGTAGAACAAGTGTTTACAGCTTTCTGAGTCCCCTGCCTTTAAATTCAGTTAATAAAGACATCAGGCATAGCTGTTGGATTACAATCATTGACTTTCTTACACTACCAATAGTGTCACAGGTCCAGTCTGAGAGACTATTTTAACTCTGTTTTGCTTTTACCATAATGGCAAATGTATGCTGTGTATTTGAGTACTATGCAAACACTGCCGTGATCAGTGACAGATTCATCCACCTCTTGGTGGCATGACTGTTCTTACATGACTTGATGTAGTTAGACTATTTACAAACTATGGTTGTCTGTGTTGTCACTATTGAACTTAATAAGGAGAAAGACCAGCTATGCTCAACATAGTTTCCAATTGCCCAAGTTGTGTTAATGCTGAATAGGATTGCAACATCTGGGTCAAATTCAAGAAAATAAAGTAGCTGGGTTTCTTCTGGAAGAGCATACTCTGCTTTCTGTTTCAGCTTGACACTAGATGTACAACAGGAGTGAAATCCCCACTGTTCACGCACTCAATCACTGTAAGATCTCTGACAGTCTTCTAATATCTTTATAAGCCCACACCTATGCTTTCAAACTATGGAATTTGATGCTTTTAGTATACTCACAAGAATTGTGCAGATTGTGAAACTGTGTCACATAATGCAATGTGATTAATTAAAAAAAAGATAGGAAAAAGAATTGTGCAGATTACTAATTTTAAATTTCTATCACTTCAGGAAGCTATTCCACACCTGAGAGCAGTGGGTTCCCATACTTCCCTAGTATTCCAGACTTGAAAAACCACTTTAATTTCTATCTGCAGCTTCACCTTCTTTTTTTTTTTGGATAATCTATTCAAATGCAGTCATATGCTATGTGGCCCTTTGTAACTGGCTTCTTTCTTTTAAAGCCATGCTCTCAAGACATGCTGTGTTATGTGTCCATACTTCATTCCTTACTATTGCTGAACACTGTATCATTGTATCTTTGTGGGGAACAATAGCCCACATTTTATTCATTGACATACGTGGACAGACTTTGTATTGTTTGTGCCCTTAGCTATTATTAATGATGATGCTATGAGCATTTTTATGTAATGGTATGTGTGGACACAGTTTTTATTCCTTGGATATATACTGAATTGGATATATACTGAAATGTTGAATTTTGTGGTAACAACTCATTTCACGTTTTCTAAAGCTGTTAAGTTGATTCTCTAGCAGCTGCAATATTTTGCATTCCAACCAATAATGTATGTGGGTTCTAATTTCTTCCCATCTTCATCAATACCTGTTATTATCTGTCTTTTCCATTATAATCATCCTAAGGAGATATGCAGTGACAACTCATTGTGGCTTTGGTTGGCTTTTTCCAAGGGCAACCTTGTTTATCTCTGAGGAGACAACAAAAAGTTCATGAAGCAGGATTATTTGTGTTTTCAAGACCTTTCAAAACTCTTTCTTATTGCCCACTTGTTTATCTTTATTGGAGGATTACCTACTCAAAATATTTGCCTATCTTCCAATGAAGTTTCCCTTTTTAATGTGGACTTTAAGGATATTTCATGAGCCTAGTGTTGTGGCAGAGCAGGTGTAGTCACAGCCTGTGATGCCAGCACCACCCATGTGTCTATTCATGTCCCAATAATGTCACTGTGATCCAACTACCTTCTAATGACCTAGGAAAAGCAACGAAAGTTGACCCACATGTTTGGGCCCTGCCATCTAGGTAGGAGATCTACATGAAACGCCAAGCTACTGAGCTTGGCTTGGACCAGAACTGGCCAGCTGGGAGTGAAAGATGGATGGAAATCTCTCTTCTTCCCTTTCTAACTCTTACTTTCAAAATAAAAAAAAATCTTCAAAGAGTATTCCAGTATATCTATGACACTTTTATTACAAAATGTAATCTTTGCCACCACTTTCTTTTACATTATCTATGGCTTCTCTCTCTCTCTCATACACTCTCTTCTCTTTCTCATGTCAGAGGTTGAGAGACTGAGACATACAGACAGAGAGCACTCATTTGTAGGTTCAGTCTGCAAATATCTGCTATGTGAGGGGGTAGGTCAACCCTACAGCCAGGAGCTGGGAACCAGTTCTCCCACGTGGTTGAAAGGATGCCAATTTCTTGAACCACCAGCACTGCCTACAGACTTTGCATTAGTAAGAAGCTGAAATCAGAAGTCAGAGAAGAATACTGAATTCAATTACTCAAATATAAGACATATATCTTAACTGCTGTGCCCGATGCCTACCTTGGTATTTTGCTTTGTAAAACTGTTCATTTATTTATTTATTTTGAAAGAGTGACTGGCAATAAACAGAGTGAGGAAGTGGCAGAAAGAAATCACAGAGACATACGCTGGCTCACTTCTCAAATACTTGTAGCAACTGGGGCTGAGCCAAGCTGTAGGCAGGAGACAGAAACTCCTAGATCCCTCACATAACTAACATGTTCCCAAACACTTTTGATATCTTGCACCAATTTCCCAAGAGCATTAACAGGGGACTCTATCGGAAGTGGAGCAGTTGGGTCTGAAATCAGCACTCTGATATGGGATAGCAATGCTGAAAGAGGTAACTCAAGCTGCTACCACCACATTGCCAGACTGCAACACTTGGGGTTTGTTTTTACAGAGTTTATTGATATTTAAGTACGAAATTTTTTAATTTTGATGAAGTTAATCTTTCTTTTTCTTACAGAGCTTTATTTAAGAAAACATTGTATTGAAATGTATGATGACATTGTGGGTAGAGAGGAGAGATGGACTTGTGACTGCTATACTATTGTTATAATATAGGTGGCAGGGACTGTAGGTGGGGGGGGCGGAGAAAAGATCAGGGTGAATGGGGAAATCCCTGAGCTTGTGGAACTATAACATAAAAAATAAAAATTTAAAAATGAGCATTGTATAGCCATATGTCAGAAAGAATTATTGCTGTATTCTTCCAACAGTTAAAAGCTTTAAGTTCTTAAACAAAGGTTTGTAATTTACTTGAACTAAATTTTGCAACTATCATTTCATTCTAACTTACTTCCTTTAGAAGACCAAAGATTGTCTTTCCTTAAAGGACCATATATTCTTATGAATAGGTCAGTATTAACTCCTTTAAATCAAGTAAATACATGCTGCATTCCTTCCTATCTTCCTGTAAAATGACTTTATATTATATAATAATATGTATTTTATTAATGTTGTGAATAGTTCAAATAGCAGAAATTTTTGTAATAAGGGTTAGCGAGATGTGGCATGTAGAGCATTATATTATGTATAATATTTTTGTTTTTCTTAGGAAAAATGAATGTTTAGGGCATGACTGGATTAAGCTCAAGAACTTTCCAGGAGCAGAGGAGGGGTTGTCAATGACAGTGTGATGTTTCCATAGAAAGATAGTAACATCATCCAATGAGTATGTATAACCCCAAATAACTACAAATTTCAGAAAAGTTATATTTGACTATTCACTCTTCCCATAGCTGATTTGGAGCTACCACTCAGTAACTGTTAGAAATACTAAATTGATAAAGAATTTTGAAGCGTAGTGGAAGACCTGCCTTTAGCCTAAGTGATTGAACAGGACTTGAAATGCATCATTAGAGTAGTAAGAATTTCCCAGATATTGAAACTTATGATGGACCCTTTGTGTACTATAAAATTCCTTGGACTGGGTTGCTTATAAATAAGTTGAATGCTCACTTTTCGGGGTATTATATAGTATCTGGTGAAAGCTTGATTTTTCATTCATACAACAGCCTTCTTGGTGTATGCTCAGATGGTAGCAACTTTCAGGGGCTTCTCCAGCTCTTTATTATAATGGTACCAATCTCATCCATTAATCCTAATGTCCTAGTTACTTCTTAAACACCCAACCTCTTAAATATTTCATTGGTATTTTTCAGTGTATGAATTTTTGGTTAGATTATCATGTTTCCAACTTACAATAAAAATATTTAGTGTATATGTCCCTGCTATTTCTTTTTAATAAAAATATTTATTTTTGTTTTGATGCAAAAGGCAAATTTAAAGAAGGAGAAAGAAAGGGAGAGTGAGGGAGGAGGGAGATATCTTCTGCTCACTGGTTCACTCCCTACATGATCTCAACGACTGTGTCCTGGACCAATCCAATGCCAAGAATCAGGAACTTTCTCTGGGTCCCCCACGTGAGTGCATGGGCCCCGGGACTTGGACATCCTCTGCTGCTTTCACAGGTCGTTAGCAGGGAACTGGATGTAAAGCTTAGCAGCTGGGACATAAACAGGTTCCCATACAGGAGACTGACATTGTAGGTGGAGGATTAACCTGACCCGCTGGCCCCTATAGCCGTTGTTTCTAAAGCGATCATGCTTAGCTTAGTTTGCCCCAGCCACTGTTCCGGTGTGCTTATTGCATGTATTCAATGTGCATTGATTAGAATATATACAGTTTGAAGTCATTTATCTGATGATAAAGGCCACACCTATACTAATTCTGATTTGTTAATAGGTCGTTTTATGAAACTGCATGTAGCTTTAAATAACCTTTTGTCTTTCCATATGCTTAAAATATGTGAATAGTTGCATTTCTCATCTTCATGTCACCTGAGCACCCCTGTTACATGAATGCAACTTTTCACATACTGTTACCAAGAATCAGCATTTTAGATTTAGGAGAGCAGTAAGAAAAGCTAGAAGACAACAAGAGCAGTAGGTATTTCTTTTGCAGTCCGTAGTAAGCAATTTTGGAATCTGAATGAGGGTTACAGTAAAGATCCTTTGGTTCATACCTCCTAACTTTAAAACTGGTATCAGGCAATGCCATACACGGTAGTTCAGAGCAAAAAACATACCTTCAGAAGCACAGAAAGGAGGAGGATGTTGTCTCAGTTACTTTTATTCATCTATAAGCTGTGAAGATGGAAACATTTTACAGTCTGATAGTTTCTGCACTATATGTTCAGGCAAGTAATTCTTGATTCAGTCCAAGCATTGCCTAGATATGCAAAGAAATAACAAATAAAATAGAAGTCCCCATTCTTTTTATCAGCATTTACTTATGAAGTGTACTCAAAATCCCATTTTCAGGGTTTCTTCTTCTTAAGACATCTTAAAATCCATGGTTTCACATATCCCCACTCATTATAGTTTAAGAATTATGCTTTTGAATTAAATGATATGACGCTTGAAGTTGAAGGTGACATTTTGACTTCTTTATGGCTTAACTCAATGTCCAAGAAACAGTATTATGCATACAACAAAACACAGCATTGGCCAAAAATCAGCAGTGCTGATTGACCATCTGCTAATGCGAGAAGAGTATCCAATTACCTACATGCTTTATTCCTGGGTCTGTTTTCAACCTCTATCCTCAGTAGGTGATTGGCGTTTTTCCGATTATATCCACAGTACCTCTTTTGGTACCTGGATCCCAACATACTCAGAATAAATGAGGTTGGAGAAAAGTCTCTTTTAATATCTAACTACAGAGCAATTGCCTCAGGGTTTTGAAACAGATTTTTAGGGCATTTGGTAAAGTTCAGAAATATCTGTATTAAGTGCTTGACCTGGTTCACCAGTGAGCTCTCTCTGAATTCAGATTGCCTGAATTGAGATCTTACTTAGAGCTACTAGCAAGCTGACTGTGGTACCATGTCTTAACTTTTATACACCCTAATTTTGTTATTTTATACTAGAGAAAATCTCATTTATAATGTTTGTATGAAGATGTTGTAAATTAAAAAAAAACATTTAGATCAGTTTAACTCATATCAAGTTCTTAATTTTTTATTATCTTTATAAAATAAGGTGTTCTTAATATCCAGAGAGGTTGGAACCTTCCCTCAAGCAGACATTATGTAAATTGATATTTTTCTGGCAAAAGGTGTTTGAGCATCTTTAGAGGGAAAAAAAAAATTGAAATGTAGAATTGCCAAAGAAGCAGAAAAAGAGATGCAAATCCTAGAACATTTTGCCAGCAAAGATAAAAAAATACATAAGGATGCACAACCTTTAAAACACATGTATCATTTATTTTCTTTGAAAAGTGAAGACATAGGCATAAAGAGACAACCAAGCAAGACATACACCCCATCTGCTGGTCCACATCCCCAATGCCTATAGCAGCTAAACAACCCTCAGGAGACCAGGACTCAATGCAAGAGCTGAAGCAGTTAGGAGAGACCTAAGGCATGACATAAGGCCAAAACCCTGAGGCATTCCCCCTGCCTCTCAGAGTCCATATTGTCTGGAAGCTGGAGTCACTAGTTGGAGCCAAATGCCAAACCCAAGCAAAGAGGCAATGATGTGGAATGGAGGGATTTTTCTCAGGAGGCTAAACACTCACTCCTCAGTTGTCATTTTTCGTCTTCTCATGATGCCTCCTTTTTACTCCTAGGTAAACAATTACTTCTGTTCCCTTGAATTGATAGAACTTTGAAATTATTTTCCTCATCTAAAATTCAAAGTTCATTTACGAGAATAAAAGTTCTTGTTTTGTTGTCTAGAAATTCAACTTTAAAAACTTGTCTGAGAATGACTATCCTCTCTTTGTTGAATGTGGAGTTCAGCATTCAGTCCATTGCTAGTAGTGGAAATGCTGTAGGTTTTGTTGTAGATGCAGATCATCAGGCTGTAGATGCTTATTTCACATCCCGTCCCCATCTTTACTCAGAGGTTTCTTTATGTCTCCATCCTAGATTTCATCAACTACGTTTTCTATTTGGTAATATTTGTTGCGACAATTCAGTATTCTTTATAATCTCGTATTAATTTTATGATAATTTTCCCATTTCTTTAAACATGATAGTCTTTGATATGTATTCCAGTGGATTTTTGGAACATTTTGAGCAGTATTATCTTAACAACAGGAATCATATAACTCATCAACGTGAGATGTGAGGCTAATTATATGGGAACTTTCTTAATTGCTTCCAGCACTATTTTACTATTTTAATGTTTTCAGTGTAAAAGACTTTCAATTCCCTACTTAATCTATTCAATTTTGGAGGATATTATAATAGAATTATTTTTAAAATTTTTCTTAGTTTGTTAATTGGTTGTGTGTTATTGAGTTCATGTCCAGTGGTTTTGCTGGACTCATTTGTTAGCTTTAATAGTTGTTTTATGACTTTTAAAAAAGATTTTCTGTGTAGACAGCTTAGTCATCTTTGATAGAGATAGTTTTTCATTTATATTTTCAAAGTTTTAAGTATGTTTTTATTGTCCAATTGTCTTGCTAGAGTCCCCAATCTAATTTCAGAACTGGCTTGAAGAACATTCTTTTCTTGTATCTGAATCTATGGGAAAAATAATTATGTATGTGTGTATGTATATTACCACTGAGAATATTGTTAGCTTTAGAATTTTAAGTAAATGTCCTCTATAATGCTGCATAAATCTCCTCCTGTTTCTAGTTTTCTTAATTTTTTTGATCATGAAATGGTGTTGAATTTTGCCAAGTGCATTTTCTATATTAGTAAACATTTGTATTATTCTTTCATTGTGTTTATGTGGCATATTGCATTAGTCTATTTTCATGTTTAGCCATCCTTGAATTTTTAGAACCCTATTTCAATATGTTGTTAAATTCGTTGTTATCAATTTTCTGAGGATTTTTCTACTTGCATTGCTTATAAGATATTAGATTTTCCTATTATATCTTGCTCTGACTTTGGCATCAAGATAATGCTGGCCTCACAGAATGAAATGGAAAATCTCCCTTAAATTTCCATATTTTTTTTGGGCCCGGCGCGGTGGCACAAGTGGTTAAAGGTCCTCGCCTTGCACCCCCGGGATCCCATATGGGCGCCGGTTCTAATCCCGGCAGCCCCGCTTCCCTTCCAGCTCCCTGCTTGTGGCCTGGGAAAGCAGTCGAGGACGGCCCAAAGCTTTGGGACCCTGCACCCGCGTGGGAGACCCGAAAGAGGCTCCTGGCTTCGGATCGGCATAGTATCGGCCCGTTGCGCTCACTTGGGGAGTGAATCATCGGACGGAAGATCTTCCTCTCTGTCTCTCCTCTCTGTATATCCGCCTTTCCAATGAAAAAAATAATAAAAAAATAAATCTTTAAAAAAAAAATTTCCATATTTTTAAAAAGAATTTGTGAAGATTGGTGTGAATTCTTCTCCCAACAAAGTCCCATAAAAAATTTAGGAACAGAAATTTTGTTGCAAATACCAAATCCTTTCAAGAAAGAACACTGGACACTTACAGTATACTCAGGGTTTATTTGCAGTCTGAGATTCCAGAAGGTTCTCTCAGGCTGCTGCATGGCTGGTTCAGTCAGGACAAGGTGTGATTCTAGCTGATGCCAGACCTTGGCATCGTCTACATCAACGCTGATCCTGCAGAAGTGAAAAGTACGTCTGAGGGCAGGAGCATTAGACTGGACTGGGTTGCTAGGGTGAAAGCCATGATCAGAGCATGATGGCATTCTGAAGAGGAGAGCATAGATATGGAGGAAGAGCCTGCTTACTTAAAAATACAAATCACCTTGCTACCCTTTTTCTACTTTCCGCCTTCATCAGACAGCCTAAATCAATGTTGCAGTATATATGTGAACCTCCAAAATTATAAGCTAAATTAAGCATTATCCATCCCCAGGGGGACTATCTGAGATATTTTAATTAAAGTAACAGAAGCTGACCAATGCAGTTTTTTTTTTCCATTTCTTTAATGTCAGTAACAATATATTCATTTTAAGTTTATTATTCATTTGCATTTTCTCTATTTTTTCTCAATAGATCTTAATGTTTGTCAATTTTATGAACACCAGTGATTAGCTAAAAAAAATACATTTACAGCTTAGGAACACACTTTGTATTACTTTGATTCTGTTTTATTTTATTCTCTATTTTGTCCATTCTACTCTTCATTATATCCTTACATTTGTTAGTTTTGGATTCAGTTTACTCTTTTTCTCTAGTTTCTTTAGGTTTAACATGATACCGTTGATTTGACTCTTCTTATATGAACTCATATACAGCTATAAGTTTTCCTTTAAGCACTGTTCTCATAAATTTTGATATGTTTTAATTTTTTATTAATTTCAAAGTATTTTGAAGTAACTATTATGACTTCTCATTTTGCCAATTAGTTATTGATGAATATACTGTTTAATTTGTTGATATTCCTGTTTTGAGATATTAAGTCCTCTAAAATATAAAATTTAAAAACTATCTCTCAATCTAACTTATATTAAAGTTCAAGACAAGTATAAGCAATGATGCCAGACTTTTATTATATCCTTAGAGAACTAAGGGTCTGAAGCTGGAGATGTGTACCCATCCCATGTGGGTACAATTCAAATCCAGGCTGCTCTGCTTCTGATCCAGCTGCTTGCTAGTACACCTGGGAAGGCAGTGGAGTCTGGCTCAAGAGTTTTGGCCCCTACACCCATGAGGGAGATGCAAATGAGGCTCCTAGCTTTTAGCTTCAGTATGATCCAGTGCTGACCATAGCAGTCATTTGGGAAGTGAACCAGTATGTGAAAAATTCCTCTCTGTCTCTCTTTCTCTCTCTTCCTCTCTCTTCTTTCTCTCTTCATCCCTAGTATTGGCTTTCAAGTAAATAAAAATAAATCTTAAAAAGGATTTAGCGACATAGGATTCTGGAAATGTAAGCTTGTCTCTCTAATCTCTGGTTTGTGTCTATTATTATTTTTTAAGGATGCTGGATGCTCTTTAAACTTTTTTTTTCAATATAGGAAGCATGAGGAAGTCATAAGAAGCCAATTCAGAACAGTAAGTGATAGATTCTTTTCCATCAAAACTTTCATACAAGTGGCCTGGTTTGATAGAGAATACTCTCATTTCTGTGATAGCAAATGACTCACTAATGAAGCTTCATGGGGCATTTTTTCCATTAAAGTTTTGAGAAATTTTCTGAAAGCCAAGCAAAATAAAGGAGCCAGGGACTGTATGCTATTCTGCCACATGGGATGAAGGGTCCAGTGCCTTCCCAGTCACAATTACAGGACGCTGGACAGGAAGTGGAACAGTAGGGAGTCATTTCAGCACTCTGATGTGGGATCCTGGTGTTTTAAGTGATGATTTTACCCACTGTAGCAGCATGCCAGCCCCTACTTTAAAATTTTTGTTCAAGTTCGTTTAATTGCTCTTCATATGTTTTGAATGAGATATAAATATTTCATACACATTAAAAAAGTAGCACTTGAATGATGTCAAAATTTTTTAAAAAAGTACTAAAGAGTTGAAAGTTGTTATTTCAGAAGCTAAGATTATTAATGATATTAGTCAATGTGGGTTTTTTTGTGGAATGAAGGGAAGATACAATTAGTAGTATTGCAAACTGTGGTGTAAATCACATAGTTTACCCCCAAATATATATATATGTTATATAATTTACATACATAAATGAACATAACTTAATAATCTCAGGTTATTTGTTTGAAGCTTCCTTCATTCACCAACCTATAACCTAACCCTCTTACCAATAACCTTCATTCACTGACCTAAACCTAACCCTAACTCACTGACCTTCACCACTGACCTATAACCTATAACCTTCATTCACCAACCTACTTGAAGTTCCGTTCATTCACTGATAACAACTCCACAGACGTAATTAGCAAGACATTCTGCTGAATGCAGAGTTTGGGTGTGACAGGACTGAAATTTCACTACCATGGGTTCAGAACTGTATCTTCATCTCTGATGACTTCACCAACGTTGATACACAAGCTCTAAGCCTTATGTTAGCTACATCACTTTGATTCTATGAGATACAGCTCTAACTTATGAGGGAACTACTTCGAAGTTAAGTTTTTTTTTAGTGTTAACATTCTTGAAAGCCATGCATAGATTTTGTAATTCACATTTTTGTAAACTTTTGAGAACCCCTGTAAATGACCTTTGTATTTTTTTTAGGATTTATTTATTTATTTTTAAAGATTTATTTTTATTTTTATTTTTATTTTTTATTGGAAAGGCGGATATACAGAGAGGAGAGACAGAGAGAAAGATCTTCCGTCCGATGATTCACTCCCCAAGTGAGCCACAACGGCCAATGCTATGCCGGTCAGAAGCCAGGAGCCTCTTCTGGGTCTCCCACACGGGTGCAGGGTCCCAAAGCTTTGGGCCGTCCTCCACTGCTTTCCTGGGCCACAGCCGGGGAGCTGGAAGGGAAGCGGGGCTGCCGGGATAGAACCGGCACCCATATGGGATCCCGGGCGTGCAAGGCAAGGACCTTAACAACTGCGCCACCGCGCCGGGCCCAGGATTTATTTATTTTTATTGCAAAGTCAGATGTACAGAGGAGAGACAGAGAGGAAGACCTTCTGTCCAATGATTCACTCTGCAAGCAGCCACAAAGGCTGGAGCTGAATCAATCCAAAGCCAGAGTCCAGAACCTCTTCTGAGTCTCCCATGCAGGTGCAGGGTTCCAAGACTTTGGACCATCTTCGACTGCTTTCCCAGGCCACAAACAGGGAGCTGGATGTGAAGCAGGATTGCAGGGATTAGAACCAGTGCCCATATGGGATCCCTATACCTTCAAGGCGAGGACCTTAGCCACTGCTAGGCCACTGCTCTGGGCCTAGCCTTTGTATTTTGGTTCATGTTCATCTCAGTTCAGTTTTTCATTGTAACCAATTATTTCTCAAAGGTCAAATATCCATACTTTGGCTAAGCTAATGAAGCAAAGAGTTAAAGAAGTAAGAAAGTATTATGTAGGAAAGAAAAATTCTAGTAATATATAAAATGTCAAGAAAATGCTTAAGTTGAGGTGTCTGGTTACAGACACATTCCTATGTATACATATTTGGACAAACATTAAACAAGGATGTATGAAGGTGAGTTGAAAGGGGAACTGGCAGAAAAGGATGAGATTGCCTCTTGAAGCAGGCGTAAGGTTATAGAGGCCTAAGGCATCAGCTTAGCGATATTCAAACTCTGTGATATGTTGGCTCTCCTTAATTTTCAAATGCACTTTTCTTAAACGGATATGATTTAAATGACTGTGAACATTCAGGTATGCCAGTATATCATCTTATGTCAATGCAATTCTTCTTGTGTGTAGTGTTCTTTGTCACTTGGCGTTCTACTGCCCATTCATTTCATTGAACATATTCTTTTCTATCATAATGAGTCAGTGTCAAGACATCTTTTAGTAGGATCTTGATATATTTTTAACTGGAGGACTCTGTTAAAAAATGAGTCGATGATGAGGAATTATCTCGCACCGAAGGAAAAGAATAGATGTATAATGAATCTGGACTCCGACATGTTATATATCTTATGCAGAGACACCGAAGAATTGTTGGAGAAAGTTGGAAATATGCCAGGAGTCATTGTGGCAGGATGGTGGCCAGGTTGATGATGATACATTGTCATTTTACTTTTGGAAAATCCTGTGAGGCTCACTATGAAGTCTGGCAATAGCAATTATAATTACTGTACTTCATTTTATTCACTTGGGCAAAATAATGTCATTCCACTTAAAACATACAAAATTACAAACTAATAATAAAGCTCTCTTAATGGCCCTTAGAGTGAGGAGTTAACCTTGATGATATAGTGATGTAAAGCTTAATAAACCTTGTTTCTGGCCAAGTCCCAGAGAGAATGAATTCCATGTGACTCAGCTGTATGGAATCAATAATAACTGACTCCTGTTTGGCACTGGCTGAATAGGAGGTGCAAATGCAGCGCTCGCCCAAGCCTGGGGATAGCCGCGGCTTCTCCTGCCATGTTCCCTATGTCTCCTTTTTTTTTTTTTTCCCCTTGTCATCATAAGGTTCTCCTCTCTGATTCGTACCTCAGTTACTCTGGTGTCTATGAGGTTATATGTCCCTAGTAAGGACAGGTTCAGTTACAGACACGAACTAGGCAGTTAAATGTCTTGGGCAGAACAATGATTAACTATCAATCTTAGGTTCATATTTGTAAACAACTAACAGCAACCTTTGCCATACAGAGTATGCTAGGAGTTTATTCAATGATATTTATGGAAGAAAATAGTTAAGCTACTCTGCTTGGAACTGTCCCTTAAAAAGAAGTTATAGATGCTGGATGTCAAAATAACATTATAGATCTGAATTAATCATATTGTAGATATTGGAATAAAGGGCACTGGGCAAAAGGTCCTCTTTAGAAGGTGCTTGCCTCACCAGACACTGAATCTTTGGATTCCTGATTTTGGGATTCTGAGCCTTCAATACACATTTTTTTGTCGGCTATGCAATTGAAGATATTTTATTCATGCAATCAGAATGGACTAAGACACTGGTCGAGACTGCATGACAGCAATGGTTAGCACAGGGAAACAAGGCAGCCAAGAAGCAGAGATGGGTCTACAACTTAGCTAAGGCATCATGAAGGAATCTAATCTCTGAGCAGACACTGCTTGAGATTAAGGTCAATATAATCTTCGGCCCCTGAGCAATCCATCCATCCCACGGACAAATAAACTATAATGGGGCAGAAATAAATGAAAAAGTAAAATGATTTGACATTTTAACTCCTTAGCTGATGCTGTGATTAGCCATGAAAGGGTCTCAGGCAAAAAACAAAGTCATTATTTTAAAAATTGAAGCAATGATTTTACTGATAAGAAATTGCAAATTGAAAATTGATATCTACTTTTTCTTTGTTTGCAAATATATATGTGCTAGGGTGGACCTTTCTATTGGGATTAGAATATTTAATATGTAATAAAAAGATGGAATCTTGAATTTTCTTGAGGAACAAAAAAAAAAAAAAACTGGGCATCTGTAATTTAAGCTTAGGAAACAAAAATCCACACATACTTCAGTATTACTGATTGAGTGTCACCAATATGCTATCTCAGGATAATTTTATAATGATACTTATAATTTAAAATTAATGTTATTGACTTTGCTGTTAGATCCTTTTAAAAGCTCTGTGCATTAAGTGTGGGATGTTTTAATGACACCATGTGGAGAAAAACAAGTGGGAAAATTCCTGCCCAAAGTTTGAATTACAGTGTCATCATGAAAGTTTTAACTTATTTATCTCTCTTATTCTGCCATCTATACTAATTACAACAATTAATGTTGGATAACACATGTGGAAACAAATAAAATGCAGAATCATACATAAATGAAATCTAAACTGATCATAAAATTTTTAAATAAATTTTAACATGACTGGTTTCATGAAGCTGCATATTGAGAATTCCCCTCTTCATATTTAGTACTACAAATATTTCCGCAGTTTTTGTTGTTTTATGATCAATGTAAAACCATAGCTCAAACAATTCTTAGCAATAAATAAAATAGGAAAAATTCATTATCATATAAACTTCCTAGAATATCAAATTTCAAGTCATTGAAAATAGTAATAACCAAATTAGATGTTATCTGACTTCACCAATATCAAATTTACATTTCAGCATTCTATTACTTGAATACTTGAGCAGTTGCATGCCACCAGCAAAGTTAGATTTGATTAGGAGTTTTAGACATACTGCTTAACAAGCTTAGCTATGAATATTAGGTAACTATCTTTTAGATCAGGAAGAAAAAACAGACTACTAAAAATGTGCTGGAGTCATTTTTTATCTTATTTGTTTTAAGGAGGATAATGAAAGTACAAGCAGTAGCAGAAAAGAACAAATTTGCTAAATCAAATAACTAAGCGAATACATGCTTACATAATCCTCATCATTTGTCAGGAATAATTTGGGGCTCAGAGAAAAGATAATCATGAAAAGACTTTGTTCTCAAAATGAACCAATAGTTTATTTGTCAGGTAAATAGGAAAAAAAAAAAAAAAAGAATTCCGCATACAAGTTAGTACACAGAAACTTTAGAACAGGTGAAGTATGTTGAGGATGGAGCCCGAAAGACTCAACTGTTGATAGAGTTGCCAGTAAGCCTTTCTTCCCAGAAAACAGCCATATCTTCCAGGTCTTATTATTTCATAATGCCTTGTCCACTCTCCACTATCACAGTAATATGCCTAAAAGGAGAAGTTTGAGTTCCTGATCATCACTAATGAGTATTGCTAACATTGAATTTACAAGTCCATATGTGGTTCCACTGGTATTTTGGCATGGTTTATTATATAGTAAAGCATTTTGTACTAACTACACCAGAAAGAAATATGAGGTATGTAAATAAACTGGACCTCTGAATAATACTCAAAAGTTTCCTTTAGGTGTTACACATAAAATGGTGGAATTAGGATTCATAGGATCAGTTTCTTATAACAAAGGAGATGAATAATGGTCATAAATAATATTTTCCATCATTTTAATATGGGGAAGGGATAGTATATATACAGGGCTATGTTATGTAAATGCATCCTTATAAGTAGACTTAGAGATTAATCAAATAACCAAAATACATGTTCGGTCATTTTCAAAATGCATTTCATAAAAGTCTATGGCTTAATAAATCATGATGACTCCCATTTTTAAAAAAGAATTATTTATTTTTATTGGAAAGTCAGAATTACAGAGAGAAGGAGAGACAAAGAGAAAGATCCTCTGTCTTCTGGTTCTCTTGCCAGATGACAGCTACGGCCAGAGCTGAATCAGGAGGTTCTTCCAAGTCTCCAAGTGGGTTCAAGTTTCCAAGTCTTCGGTCATCCTTGACTTCTTTCCAAGGCCACAAGCAGGGAGCTGGATGGGAAGTGGAGCAGCTGGGACATGAATCAATGCCCATATGGAATCCCAGCACATGCAAGTCAAGGACTTTAGCTACTAAGCTACCATGCCAGACCCTACTGCCTTTTTTCTTTTTAAAGGATTATTTATTTATTTGAAAGGCAGACTATTAGAGAGGGAGGGACAGATAGAAGAAGGAGGGACATCTTCCAATCTCTGACTCGATTTCTTAAACAGAAACAGTGGCTAGGGGTAGGTCTAGACAGAGCCAGAAGCTAGGAGCTTAATCTGGATCTCCGATGCGAGTTCAGGTACCCTTGAACTTGAGTCATCTTCTGTTGTTTTCCTAGATGCATTGGAAGTGGAACAGCCAGACTCTAACCAGCACTCATATGACATGCTGGCATTATAGGCAATAACTTAACCAGTTATGCCAAATTAATAGCCCCCAAATGAAATTTTCCAAGGAAAAAGAATGGCAAATTTCAAAATTTTAGATGTTTGTGGAACTTGAAAGGAATCATGACTATTAGAAAAAACCAATTGAAAAATGCAAAAATGCTTGACCAGTGGCTAGGAAGAGCATTTTAAATGATTTAATAAAGATTGGGTGTCAGATTTATGTTAGATTGCCTATAGATAATTCTGTTCAGCGGTATTAAACCACAGCATGGGCATGAAAATGGCTGGAGTGAAAAAAAAAAATGATAGTATAATATAAGAGTTTACACAGAAACTGTTCTTTGCTAAAGAAAAATGCCACCAAATCTTAATTTGTTAAAGCAGTAAAAAAAATTATTTATTCTTCACATTTTTGGTGCAGGTTAGGAATTGAATTGTATCTCATAAAAAAAAAATGATGTGTGGGCCCGGCGCGGTGGTGCAGTGGTTAAGCTCCTCACCTTGCACGCCCAGGATCCCATATGGGCGCCAGTTCCATCCCTTTCCAGCTCCCTGCCTGTGGCCTGGGAAAGCACTGGAGGACGGCCCAAAGCTTTGGGACCCTGCACCCGCGTGGGAGACCCGGAAGAGGCTCCTGGCTTCTGACCGGCATAGTATTGGCCGTTGTGCTCACTTGGGGAGTGAATCATCGGACGGAAGATCTTCCTCTCTGTCTCTCCTCTCTGTATATCCGCCTTTCCAATAAAAAAATAATAAAAATAAATCTTTAAAAAAATGATGTGTTAAAGTCGTACTGTCTAACAATTCAGAATGTGACTATAATTGGAAACAGTGTGTGTATGTGTGTGTGTGGGGGGGTGTTAATTATTTGTTTGAAAGAGTTACAGACAGAGAGGGAGAGACACAGAGAGACCTTATATCTGCTGTTTCATTCCCTTAGTTTGCTGAGCAGCCAGGTTGGCCCAGGCAGAAGCCAGGATCCATGGGCTTTTACTGGGACTTTCATGTGGATGGTAGAGCCTCAAACATTCAGGCTGTCTTCTGCTGCTTTTCTCAGACCATTAGCAGAAACGTGCATCAGAAGTGGAACAGCTGGAACATGAACCAGGGTCTAATGGCATGCTTTCATCAAAAGGTGGAGGATTAGCTGGCTGAGCCACGGTTCAGGCCTCATGATTCACCCTTTCTGATATGCGTGTGTGTATGTATATAAACTGGTGCCTATCGGGCATAGTTACTCAGTAATGATTAGGCAGCTTCACTTTCCAATGTATTTAGCAAATAAAAAGTTTAGAAAGAATTTAGAATATGCATAGAGAGCAAATGATGACTTAATATAGGTAAAAGTTATTTTAGATATCATCCTTTTGCATTAAAGGCTTCTAACCTTAGCTAGACATTTTCAGCATCAGGGTAAAACATTTATATTGATTGATCTCATTACAAATTGAAATATTAGTGATTCATTTTTCCAGACAAACTGTTTTTGAAAGAAAACCATTTTACATCTATGGGAGGGATTAAAAAGAAAATGGACTATATAGGTTTTGTCTATTTACCTTATCAATAATTTGTATATTTAAAGAATTGAATTTATTTATTAAAGTATATTTAATGCAAGAATAAAAATCATGCCTTACAGTATTTATACTGGGCAGCATTCAATCTTTTTTTTTTTTGACTCATTCTAAGTAATTTTTCTCAATAACATTTACCTGTGTGGGCTGAATAGGATATTTTATACTACAGAAGCCAAATCCATTAAGATATAATGAATATGAGAACAAGGAAAAATGGGAATTTCAATTGGAAAGCACTATAATTTATGAAAAATTCCAAATATGGTAGAGAGCGGTATATACAATTCCAAAACAGACACAGCAGAAAGTGCCACAAGTGGTTAAACATGTGCAGAACTATTTTCAGTTAAAAGTACAATCACAACAATAATAATTCATTAAGATTACGGTATTATTGTGAAGTTTTTTGTTGTCAAGGGACAACTGCGTCTCCCGTGTTATCACTGAAAGTAGACAGGGCACAAGCCTTTGTCTTCCTAGAAAGTATGACATCTCAGGAAAAAAAAATAATGGAAAAGAAGTGATTAAGGAGAAAGGTCCATTAAAGAATAAAGCAAATGAATTTTTGATGTTGCAGAGTGATTAATTAATATAACTTCTGAAAGCCATTGACTATACCGTACTATGCATTTGCCATGGGCTGGTGAAAGAACAGGTTATCCATGAGAATCTATGGCTTAAGGCACATGCAGACTGTGGTTTACTTCACTCTGGCTATTACAATGCTCCCCTGTTCCAGAAGTCTCTAGTTGTGTCTTGCCATTGAACAAAAGAACCTCTAACTCCCCAGTCTTCCTCATCTCCATTGGATGGCTTACGGTATTTAACCATCTCAGAATGATGGATTTATTATTGGGAAGTTAGAATTACACACACACACACACACACACACACACACACACACACATCATTCTTGCATCATTTCCCCCCTGCTTTTCTCAGGCCATTGGCAGGAATGGAAGGCAACAGCTGGACACAAACTGGTGCCCATATAAGATGTCGGTATAGAAGCTAGTGGCTTGATGTGCCACATCACTACTCTGGCCCCAGAATAGTCACATTTATTGTTCATTCTGACTCCCCTCCATAGCAAACAGAGACTTAAAAGTTAAAAAAAAAAAAAAACTTATAATTCACAAAATTGTGATTTGACCATTTCATAGTACCTAGGGTTTTTCCCTGAAATGAAATTCACAGTAACAATCACAATAACATTTTAAAACCTTTGGAATTCCTTTTCATGTTACACTAATAAATGAAAGGATGTTCGAATCTCCAGACATTTGCCACAATGTTAAAACTGGTAAATCCTGAGTAGATTAACACTGGCCTAACATGCCTCTAAGCATTATGACGGGCTGATCTACGCTAGATACCTGAGTACCTTGCTTGTTTTTGCAAACAAGGAGTTGAGCAAATTTAAAAATAATGATTCTCTTATTATTATTCTTCATGTATTTTCAACCATAAAGAGATAATAAAACACTGCTTTATTTTTAAGTAAACATCTTTTAATTCCATATTTTCACTAACTCTTTGAAAAAATTCATTTTGCTTATTTCCAAGGCACACAGAGATATTGATTCCAGTTACTGATTTAATGCCTGAAAAAGCAGCTTACGGTGTGTCCATGTTGGACCCTTGTACCAGCAGTTAACAGCACAAGAGAAAGGTCCAGCCAGTCAGGGCCTTCCAAATTTCATCTTCCTCAAAACACACAGAAACACCTCACGAGAGTTCACTGACCACCACACATAGATGCTCAGATTCATTCGCTCCAGCACGTCCCCAAATATTGCTGCTGGCTCCTCCACTGCTCGGGAGTGAACACTGCAGTATGGTAAATTTTAACTCATAATCTGCTACTTACTACATAATTTTAAGAATGTTAGAATGTAGCTGTTTCTCTAACCTGTTCCCAAGTTAGTATGGACAAAGGCAAGGTCTTCTGTGACCCTTCTGTGTTCCATGGAGAACCTGTCATGTCACTTTTTAAAAAATTTTTTCTTAGTTGTACAAAAATCAGCAAGAGAGAATTACAGTTCAGCAGAATTTTTCAATACTTTCTTTTCATGGTGTAAGAACAAGTTATAAAAGGGATTACAGCTCATTCATTGTGGTTTTAGTATATTGTACACTCTGCTTGGCTGTGTACAAGGAAACTTAAAGGCACTATAGCACAGTGAGTTAAGCTGGAGCTTGCTATGCTGGCATTCCACACCTACATGTCTTTCTGAGTCCTGGCTAATTCCCTTTGGATGAAGCTCTCAGCTAATGAACCAGGAGAATCAGCAAAGAAAGGCCCAAGTATGTTGGCTTCTGCCACTCATATGAAAGACCTGAACTGGTCAAATTCCAGCTGTTACGGTCATCTGGGAAATGAACCACCAGATGGAAGCTCTCTTGTTCTCTTTCTGTTACTCTCTCACTCTCATGCTCTGTCAATTTGCTTGATAAGTAACTATTTCAAGTTGACTGTCGGTTATACCACTACTCCATGTTTTTATGATACATCACAAAATATAACCATTCAAGGGAGCTAGTTCTAGGCTTGTAAATGAAAAGACTAGTATGGTAAACATTTGGAAGAGTAGAGTAGTAGAAAGTAATATTTTCAAAAAAAACTTTTATACCTTGTTTTGACATTCTCATAATTCCTCTTAATATTTTTGCTCACAGCACTATTTGTTAGGATATTATCCTCAAGCATCAAGTTAGCAATGAACCAGTTAAAAAAAAAAACACCTTTTTTTTTTATGTTTCACTCCACTCAGGCCTGAATAATTTTTTCCTCTTTGGAAAGAGACATTTTAATATGTCACGTTTCAGTTCCAGCTCAATAAACAACCATTTATTTACAATTTTAAAGCAATCTCCAGCCTCGTCAGGTAAGAATTATTTCAAAAGAATAAAAACATTTTCATTTCCCATCACTGCCAAAAGAGAAAAGAACATGAGTTATGAGTCTTGCTATGTTGTCTTAAGTTGATTACTATGGAATGATTAAAAAACTAGCTGTGCTGTCAGTGCCGAGGAGTACATTATATGTGTAATAACAGCTTAGGGATACAATCCATCAATGCCGCACTTGGAGGAAGAAAAAAAGTTGATCTATTTCTTTGGTCATCATTTTCAGCATATTAGATGACAAATAATTGTACATTCATCAATAACAATAGATTAAAGTTGAAATGATTTATTGCTATTACACTGCTGTTATGATGGAGCATGGGGTCAGTCAAGCATCAGCAGGGTCTGTATTTAATTTTCACGGGTCTCTTAGCAGAAATAATAGACAGAGAGTAAACCACCTGAAACAAGGTAGATCAAAGTTGTTGACAAGTGATTTGTAGGTTGGTTCTTCATGAGTGGTGGAAGAGACGCAGTCGGACCTTTTGGGCGGGTTTGTTGAACCACTAAATCAAGTACACCCTGCTGGAGTGCAGGCTGACATCTGGGCACACAGCACACAGAAATGTGAAAGCTATGGAAGGCTGAAGTTTGCATAGTATTACCATGAGACAGTGGAGCCTGGCCACATTCCTGGGACCAGACCAAGTGATGTAAATCGTCTGCCAATCTGCTGTGGGCTGATAGGAATCTACTCCTCAACAAATCATTTAACTGATCCCAAATTCACTGATTGTCAGTCAGTTGGTATAGCCCATGGGAAATACATATGTAATAATCCATCATAATATATGTGATTCTGTCTTCTTGATTAACCAAGGTAAGAATTATTTATATCCAATGTATTTGAACACTTTACACCTGTCTCAGCAAGAATTTTTTTCACTATTCATTTAGCTAGATTTTCTTACAGTCTGGGAATTCTGCAGAAACAAAACCTATGGAGGTCCTTCCAGACGTACTCTGCAATAACATCTGGGATTGGAATTAGTGTGTGCTCTTACAAAGTTTCCTTAGCCACTCTGTTGGAATCTGAATTGTAAGTACAAAATGCAAAGAAGCAGACACCATGAGACTCAAAAATCACTTCACATTATCACTGGATTACTCCATCTTGGCATTTTGACCTTACCCGAAATAAGAAAATACATAGAATTTAAGAGAATTTAACTGTGCAAGAAGGTTTGTTCTAGTTTATCTTTGGATTATTGGGCATTTCTTTGTACATTAAAGAAGGCTTTTGGATTTTCTATATGGAACACCACTGTACCTAAGCACTTCTGTGGCAGATAGTGTCAAAAGTCTTATCCTCTGCATTGTCACTCAAAATGCATTGTCCAAGTTAGCTATATGTATTTATCTATGTATATACATAAAACATAATACTACCTTTTTTAAAAAATAAAAGTGTGTCTGTTTATTTAAAAAGTAGAACAGTGTCCAGCATGATAGCTTAGTGGTTAAATCCTTGCCTTACATGCTCCGGGATCTCATACGGAGTCGATTCATGTCCTGGCTGCTTCACTTCCCATTCAACTTCCTGCCTGTGGCCTGGAAAATCAGTACAGGATGACCCAAAGTCTTGGGACCTTGCACCTGTGTGGGAAACCCGGGGGAAGTTCCTGCCTCCTGGGTTTGGATCAGCTTCCTCTGGCCATTGCGGCGACGTGAGAAGTAAACCAGCAGATGGACGCTCTCTCTGCCTCTCCTTCCCTCTGTAAAATTTCCATTGAAAATAAATAAGTCTTGGGCCCGGCGCAGTGGCGCAGTGGTTAAGGTCCTCGCCTTGCACGGCCCGGGAACCCATATGGGCGCCGGTTCTAGTCCCAGCAGCCCCGCTTCCCTTCCAGCTCCCTGCCTGTGGCCCGGGAAGGCAGTCGAGGACGGCCCAAAGCTTTGGGACCCTGCACCCGCGTGGGAGACCCGGAAGAGGCTCCTGGCTTCGGATAGGCATAGCATCGGCCGTTGTGCTCACTTGAGGAGTGAATCATCGGACAGAAGATCTTCCTCTCTGTCTCTTCTCTCTGTATATCCGCCTTTCCAATAAAAAATAATAATAATAAAAATAAATCTTAAAAAAAAGAAAATAAATAAGTCTTAAAAAGAAAAGAAAAGAGAAGCAAAATAACACAGAGAAAAAGACTGAAGGAACTTCCATGCACGGGTACACACGCCAAATGCCATTAACAGCTGGAGTTAGGTGACCTCCAAATTCAGGAACCTGAACCATCCAATCTCCCATGCCACTGACAGAGACCTAGGTTGTTTTGCTATTGTTTACTGCCTTTCAAGATACATCAGCAAGAACTCTGATTGGAAAAAGATTTGCACTCCAATATGGGATATGGTCATCTCAAGCAGCTGCTTAACATACTATGCCACAACTACTGCTCTTCACATTTGTTTTAGCATAACACTAAGTATATGCTTCGCACTAATTATAAGGGTGCTTAACGAAAGCAAGCACCATAATTCACAAAGGGAAAACTTTGCTAGTGTTGAATTTTGAGTTAACGATCACCTTTAAATAGCAATGACTTTAAATGTAACATGTTGATTTTATATTCAAGAATAGATAGTATTTCTTACCATAATTAGTGGAGGATGGACTTGCCCATAAAAAGAAGTCTTTTTTAAAGTTTTATTTATTTTACTTGATACTCAGAGTTATAGAGAGATATCTTCCATTCACTGATTCATTCCCCAAAAGTTGCTATTGCCAGATCTGGGCTGGGATGCAGAAGCTTTTCTGTGTCTCCAACATGGGTGCAGGGGGCCAAAGCCTTTGACCATTCTCTCATGCTTTCCAGATGCATTTTTTAAAAAGATTTATTTATTTTTATTGCAAAGTCAGATATACAGAGTGGAGGAGAGACAGAGAAGATCTTCCTTTCACTGATTCACTCCCCAAGTGAGCGCAATGGCTGGTGCTTCGTCGATCAGGAGCCAGGAGCCAGGAACTTCCTGCAGGTCTCCCACGCAGGTGCAGGGTCCCAAGGCTTTGGGCCATCCTCGACTGCTTTCCCAGGCCACAAGCAGGGAGCTGGATGGAAAGTGGGACAGCGGGGATTAGAACCAGCGCCCATATGGGATCCCAGCGCGTTCGAGGCAAGAACTTTAGCCATTAGGTCACTGCTCCGGGCCTTTCCAGATGCATTTAGCAGGAAGCTTAATCAGACGTGGAATACTCCAGCTGTAGGCAAGTATTCAGGCTGCCTTATACCTAGGCAAATGTTACACTGCTAGGAGCAAGGCAACAAATACCTGGCAAGCATTCTGGGCTTCATTAATGACAAACTCGTGTTACATATACCAATATGTCAGCACAGTTGCTTATTCTATTCTATTCTATTCTATTCTATTCTATTCTATTCTATTCTATTCTATTCTATTCTATTCTATTCTATTTCATTTCATTTCATTTTATATATGGAAAAGGAAGGGAACTTTGGGCCTGGACACATCACCCCAGTCCCCAGACAAGGGGCCTACAGATTGCCCAAGGAAGGGTTTCTGGGGATGTGTTCAACTGGAAGCATGTTTGACAGGGGAAGAATGACTTCTCTAAGCTTCTATGTACCTAGCTACTGTACTGGCAGGTAGGTGAAGGATCTGACATGCAGCATTTTTGAAGGGGAAAGCTGGAGGGCATGTATGGGTGAGGCCAAGCAACTCATTCATGTGGACAGCCTGGACTGGTTTAAATAGCATTACAGATGCCTGCTGGTGCACACAAAAGCTAGGGCTATGAGGACCTGACAGGGCTAGTTTACAGCACCAACCCTTTAGTGTTGGAGCAGGACCAGACTACATCAGGCTGAGCCACAGCACCCACCAGAATGTGAGAGAACCAGATCTGGGCTCATCTCTGCGGGACTGCAGTAAGATAAAATGGAAAGCTAGGGGTACTGATGAGCCAAGCCAGGCTGAACCACAGAATTCATCTGACAGGAACCGATCTGATATGCACGGGAGTTGCTGCTGGGAGGAGACCTGGCAGTGCAAGACTGCATCACCTGCTCACACATGCAAAGGCCAGGACTGAGGGTAGATCATGCCAACCAGGACCACAGTACATCTGGCACGTGTGGGATCTAGTGTTGGGAATAGGCCTGGTAGGGACACTTGGGGAACTCCCCTAGTTGGATGTAGTTCCTTGCTGGGTTGCACAAGAGCCAGGGTTGGGTGCTGACCATACCAGGCAGGGTTGCCACACTCATCAGTATTTGTGTGGGCCAAGTCTGGCAATTGGCCAGGTTGGGCCAAACCGCAGCACTCAGTGGTTCTTGACAGAACCAGGATAGGATGTGGGCTGTAAAGGGTGGGCTAGGCTGCAATATCTGTCAGTAAGAGCTGAGATTGTGGATGAGCCATGTCAGGTGAGGTCAAAGCATAGGCCAGCATATGAAAACCTTGGATTAGGAATGAACCTGGTAAGGGAACTCTGGGAACTCTGCTGCTGGGCTGTTGCTCCCACTAGTGAATGCTAGAGCTAGGACTGTGCGTGGACCAAACTAGGTAAGGCTGCAGCACCCACCTATCAGCATGCACATGGGCTTGGTCTTGGGGCAGGCTGAACTGGGCTGGCTCTGGCTCTTGCCTGTGCCTGTGAGAGCCAAAATGGGTATAGGACATACAAGGCTAGGTTGTAGCACATGTGGGGTTACATTAGATTCAGATCTGCAGGTGGGCTAGGTTGGGCTAGGCTATAACACCCAGGTTGTGCACCAGGTGGGCTATGTATCGGTGCTGTCCGAGAGCGCCTAAATTAGAGGCAAGTTGTGTCAATGTGGGCAGCGGCACCTGTTCGTTGTGAAGTATGGGGCAGAGGCAGAACTGACAGGTCAGCTTCATTCACTGATACGTGCACTGGCTGATGCAGGTGACAGTCAAAAGTGTGAGGTGCATGTGTTGAAACTGGGCCTCCTCTTTTACTAAGGCGTGCATTGTGGGCAGCATGTCCAGATGCACATGGGGGACATGACAGTTCATCTAGGACAGAGGGGCATGTCAAAAGTCTCATCAGAGAATGGAAAGACGAACAGGTTTAGACAATTCTGGACAAACTTTGTAGCATTTTTTTTTTTTTGGTCTGTGAGTGTGCTAAGCTGGACTTTGTCAACCCATAGACCTTGCAAAGATTTTCTCAACCTGAAGCTTTTAACCAGCAATTTCTCAAAACTATCAAAGCCAGTCAAGTCACACTATTGAAACACTCTGTGCCCCATCAGTATCTCTAAAACATTATCAAATGACTTCCCCGTCCTCAGGTGCTAATGTAGTTTGACAACCAGGAGCAGCATCTTCTGCCCCCTCCACTGCAGACACAGGAAAAATAAAATTGAAACAGTTGTCTCACCCACCTTCCTCCATACTTTACCATCCCAACCATAATCAGAGGCCAGCATGAGCATGAATCCATCTCAGTTATATAAACAATATTAAAAATAAAATAAAATAAAACAAAACAGAGGTTGAGTAACCTGGATACATAGAGGCACCCATATGGGACGTTGGTGCTGCAGGCAGAAGATTGGCCTTATATGCCACTACCTAGGCCCTGAAGTCCTGTTTGTTTGTTTGAAGCTATCTTTTATATACTTAATATGTGCAATAGTCTTGATTGTGCCATTCCAAAGAATGACTGTCTAATTAATTACAGAGGAATGACTGCAATGTAGTTTATGGATGTAAATAAAAAACAATAATTGGTCTATTGTTTCTGAAATAAAATTCACATTATGATATTGCCAATTCCTATTTTTGAACAGGCAGGACATTCTCACACTTCTTTTTTAGTATTTATGTTTTTCATTTGAAAGAGTTACAGAGAGCAGGAGAGACAGAAAGACACACACACACACACACACACACACACGAGAAGAATAGAAAGAACTTCCATTCATTGGTTCACTGCTCAAATAATCACAGTGGTGGGGCTGGGTTAGGTTGAAGCCAGGAGTCTTTTTTTTCTTAAATATGTATTGGTTTTACTTGAAAAGTCAGAGTTACTAGAGAAGAAGAGACCGAAAGAGAAATCTTCCATTCACTGATTCGCTCCCCAAATGACAGCAATAGCCAGAGGTAGGCTTGTTTGAGAATGGGAGCCAGGAACGTCTGAGTCTCCTGCGTGGGTGTATGGCCCAAGGACTTGAGACACCCTCTGCTGCTTTCTCAGGTCATAAGCAAGAGGCTGGATCGGGAAGTTGTGCAGCTAAGATGTGAACCTCTGCCCATTTGGGAAGCCAGCGCTGGTGGGAGAGGACTAGCCTGTTACACTACGGCACCAGCCCCCAAATAAATAAATCTTAAAAGAAAGAAAAGAATGAAAAAAAAAGTTGCATGGAATATGGTTGTGACACACTACTGTGAAAGGTGACAGATTAATTTTGGTGGCAAAATGGACCCTTATCACTTATTACTCACCACATCTGGCTTTTACTTCTCTGTGTTCCTGGGATTTTAACCCTTACCACTACTAGCCTTTTCCACTTATTGAACAAACAGTGGCAAATATTGAAATGGTTCACAAAAGTATCACTTGACCTCTGAAAAGAGACAGAGAGATCTGGGCGCAGAACCAATCCTATGTGCTCCAAGGATGTTCTCAGGCCCAGTCAATACTAATAGCGGAGAGAGGATGCCAACCAAGGCCCAAGATGTTTTCGTTAGCATTTGTCCTCCGTTAGCTTATTATAAACCTGGTGAAACTAGACCTCACTCATGGAAATTAAATCTCAGTAGATAGTTATGTTCCCTGTGCATGGTAGGTTGACATAAAAAGAAATACAGGAGAGACAGAGTCAGACCTACAAGGCCTTTAAATGAGCAACACCACTGGAGACCTACAGAAATTGCTTGCAAGGTGGAACAGTATAGATGAACAAATACCAAATTATCTGATGATGCTACTTCAAACAAAAGTCTTGGATTTAATTTGGTAAACAATTTTTTTCCGAGGTTCTTGTAGCTATATTTAGCATATATTTGAAATCATGTCAATATAGTCCCCAAATTAAGACTTTGAAAAAGATATATAGTTAATAGGCACAGCTAAGAAGGCAACAATGACTGACAAGAAATCTGTCTACTGATGTTTGTAATTTGTAATAATATCCCTATACAGAGTATTGTACTAACAATTTTAAATTGCATTAATTATCCCTTTCAGTTTACGAAGATAATGAGAAGTGTTTAATAATCAATGTCAAGTTTATTAGGAGCTGGATTCTATCAGAGGTGAGAGACAGCTTTGAGGAAAAATGTCAGAGGAATGCATCCAGTGGCCTGGGGCACCAGTGGAATTAAAATCATTAGAAAACACTTAACATCTGAAGACTTAGCAAATCAGATAATAAACAGCTGAAACCAGCTTTAAAATATCCCTTACCTGTCAATAGCTATCACCGGCAAAGTAGTATATAAAGTGCAAAAAAGGTGGTTTAATTTTCTGTCCAGTCAAATCTAAGTGTATCACACTCAATTTTCCTTTATTCGCAATCTAAATAATCCCCCACCTTGCGCATGATGAATGTCTTGCCAGTTCCTACTCTGTTCCTCCACTTTACATGACCTAATTAAAGAAAACATTTCATGATTGCCTATTTTTCCTCATGCATGACAACCTATTATTTTTTCTACCACCTGATTAGGGCTTTATTATCCTTGGATTTAGATTGATTTGCTGAGCACTTTAATAAAACACTACTTAGTTTGATTTAAAGGGTTACAGGTTTCCTTCATTCATACAATTATTCTTCTAAATGTTTCACATTTTAAGTTCTCTAGTCCTTCTGAAGAGCAGTTCAGAATGTCATCGGATAAGGTTATAATATAAGAATTACAGGTGACATTCCTGTTGAATATAGCAGAGTGGTTTCATTGTGGGCAGTCATGAGAAGACATATTGCAAAATAATTTGTCAAGAGTGATAAATCGATTTCATCACATCTGTCAGGAACGACTCTTATGTATTAAAAACCGCTATAAAGTTTGTTCAAGATAAACCAAAAGTTTCATATCATTAAATAATAATGCATTTATGATGACAAGTTACATGTACTGTATTATCTATGGTCTGAGCCAAAATTAGACGATTTGGGTTCAAATGGATGAGGATGCATTTTTTTATATCTAGTGAGATTTTCTTAAGTAAATGGGATATGCAACATTTGTAAGAATGTCTTTTATTTTGAACTTTTTAATCTGAAAGTTGAATCTTATTTGTCAGGGATAAAGAGACACACATACACAAGAAATATGAATCTCATTCTATCATGGTGGAGTACAGGTGCTCTTCACTATTAGGCCACAAAGTTTAGCGCAGTCCGAAAGTGAAAACAAATATCAACGGAAACTTGTCACACACAATCTAAGCACATGTTCACACTATCATTCATTCACATATTGAGGACATGCTAGATGCAAGATTCACAGCAAATGTTTTTAAAATTTTGAAGAACCTAAAGGGTTTACAATTTTCTTCGTGTAACTAAACTTATCTGTCAAAAGAAATTCATATTGAAGTCAGTTATAGAACATGTGCTAACGATAGTAACGTGCTTTATCAAACTCAAATTTTTCATGTAAGAATTCTTTATTGGGGCCTGGCGTGATAGCACAGTGGTTAAGGTCCTTGCCTTGCATGAGCCAGGATCCCATATGGGCACCGGTTCTAATCCCAGTAGCCCCGCTTCCCTTCCAGCTCCCTGCCTGTGGCCCGGGAAAGCAGTCGAGGACGGCCCAAGGCTTTGGGACCCTGCACCCGCGTGGGAGACCCGGAAGAGGCTCCTGGCTTTGGATTGGCATAGCATTGGCTGTTGCGCTCACTTGCGGAGTGAATCAAGGGATGGAAGATCTTCCTCTCTGTCTCTCCTCTCTGTATATCCGCCTTTCCAATAAAAAAAATAATAATAAAAATATAAATCTTTAAAAAATTCTATACACATATTTTGCAAAATGTGATATTTTTACTTGTGTACTGATCATAAAATAGCTAATTTCAACAAATTAATATGGATACAAATATTTATCAATTTTTGTAGTGCCAGCCTCTAAGATTTATTTTTTATGATTTTCAAGAACAAATGCATCGTTATTTATCATAGTCACAATGTTATGAAATAAATATCTTTATTTTAATAATCCTCTTATCTAATATGGTTTGACAGGGCGTCTCATGCCCGGATCCCATACGCCCACCATCATGGGCACATGGTGAACTGGGCTTGGGCGGCCAGGGCACCATTTGGTGCCAGTCTTTGCCTGCTGGCCGCCCGACAGGGGAGCTCTGGGATTTTTTGGTGGTTTAAATTGCTGCTTATGTGGCTCCACGTTGAACCTGATGTGTTTCTGTGAGGTGAATACATCCTAAAGTTTCCCAATGACAGTTACTCTTCCTTTAAAGGATGTGTTACCACTTAGCAATGCTGACCACCAAATACCAGTTCATGCTAAAGCTTTGGCACGGGTCTTGTCCAGTAGACACACTAACTGGATTAAGGCTACCGCCAAGGAGATGGGGGCTGGAATGGGGGCTGCGTTCTGATCAGGTAACAGTGAAATCCCCCTTGGCACAAGTGTGGACTGGGACTGGACGCACCAGGCTGGACCAGACCCCAGCACTTCTGGTGCTCCTGGAGGACCAGGATAGACGTGGGACGGACTAGGCTAGGTTGCAACCCCTACTGAACCATGTGTGAGCCATATGTGGGAATGGACTGGACGAGCCATGGCTGGGCTGAAATATCCAACAACAAGAACCAACTTGGGTCGAAAGCTAGTCAGGAACTGAGTAGGGCTGGCTCATGGACCCACTGGCATGTGCAAAATACGGCACTGGGACAGGTTCTGATGGAGGAGCCTGGGCAACTCCTCTGGCAGGACACAGACCCCACGGGTAAGTGCAAGAAGCATGAATGGAAACAGCCCAGAGCAGGCCACAAGATGTTTCCCACTGGCATACATTAGGCATGCATTGGGGGCCGACCAGGCTAATCGGTTAACTTCATCACTGGCAAATCCGAGCACCAGAACAGAGTAAGGGTTGAGCCAGGTTTGGTTGAGATAAAAACCAGTCCACACTACAGAATGCCAGGATGAGGTTGACTGTGCCGGATGTGATTGCAGTGCCCATCCAGCACACGTGAGAAACAGGAAGGGAAGGGACAGAGCCAGCGGGGGAATAAGGGGTGGTTCCCCTGCTGGACAGCTACTCCCACTGGAGAGCATGAACTGGGATGGGGGCAGACCAGACTAAGCAGGGCTACAACACCTGTGTGGACTAGATCAGGGAAAAGCCTGGATGGGTGGATTGTTCCTTTGGGTGCAACCTACAATTAGAATGGGAGAGGGCTGTTTGGGCATAGCCGTAGCATCAGCTGATAGAAACTGGGGCTGGGGGCTAATCCTGTCAAGTTAAACTGCAGAACCACCTGGAAAGTGCACAATCCGGGAGTGAGAGACTTGGGAGGGAAATAGTGGGTTCCCCCCTCTTGGGTTACCACTCCCACGGGAGGGCACGAAAACTAGGATGGGGGCTGGGGTAGCTAGACAGAGAGGCACTCAACCACACCCGTGAAGGCTTGACTGTTGAGCTGGTTAGATGGATCCAAGCTTCAATGCCATTTGCCATGTACGAGAGCCAGGGGGGATGTGGGACAGATTGGACTGGTCTGCCACACATATTGGCAAACCAGGGTATGGGGTGGGCCTGGTGGGGGTTATTGTGGGCCGCTCTCATCAGGATGCAGCTCCCACTGGTTTCGGAGAAGACCAAGTATGTGCTGTGCAGAACCAGGCTGGACTGCAACACCCATTGGTTCCAGTAGAAGGCGGGGCTGAAAATAGAACCAACCCAGCAATTGCAACTACCAGCTGACCGGGTGATGGACTGTGCTGGGCCCTGTGCTTGCTGGTGCATACAAGTATCTGGCCTGGGAACACCTCAGACGAAGTTTCTTTGGTGATCTCCCCAATTGAAATGCCAGACTCAGAACACAAACCATGAAGGGACGGAAGATGGAACAAGTTAATCAACCACCTCAGCAACAAAATACCAGGCAAATAGAGACGCTATGATGGACAATGTCAATTAATGGATTTTTCAACAACCTCATCGTGTTTGGAGAGGCAAGATTGGCAGCAATTTCAAAACTGGTGACCTATTGAAACCACTTCAATGAGCATCTTGGAGCATGCCCCACATGCGGAACTTGGGGTGGGTGGGAAACCGGGTGGGACTTCTCCCTCAATATCCCCCTCTACCTCAGATATATGAAGGAAACAATATGGAAATAACAGTCTTACCCACTTTCCTGTAGCCCTTGACCCTTTTTGCCCGAATTAACTATGTAAAGATTGACAAAATAAAAACAATTATTATTTTTTAAAAAATAAGTAGTATTCTAACATATATATTACATGTTTTTAATCCATTTATCTGCCAACGGACATTTAGGCTGTTTCCATATCATGGTATACAATGAGACCATGATATCATGAACAATACTGCATTGAACATGGAAGTGTGGATATTTCTTTGTTATGATGATGTCTTTTTTTGTTTGTTTTTTGGTTCCATGCCCAGTTGCGGAAATTTTTCTGCTTAATACGAAAGTGTCTTTCTTTTCCTTTTTTTTCTTTTTTCTTCTTTTCCTTTACTCTTCTCTTCTATTCTTTTCTTTCTTTTTTCATTTTCTTTTCTTTTCTTTTCTTTTTTTTTTTTTTTTGAGAAACTGCCATGCTATTTTCCATAGTAGTCGCATTAACTTACATTCTCTTTGTTAGTTCCTAGGTATGGTGTCATCCTGTGCCCCAAGGATTCATGTGTTGGCAACCTGTTCTTCAAAGTTGGTACTGAGTGGTGATGCATGTTCAAGAGGAAGAGCCCAATAGGAGATGGTTAGATCATATGGGATACTACTCATGGAAAAGCCCTCTTCTGGTCTTGGAAGTTTTTTGTTTGTGCATTTTTTTTATAGCTTTTAAAAAAGATTTATTCAGTTCCCTTTTAAAAAATATTATCCTCTTTATTTTTCCACCTCGATCATGTATTTGATTTCATTATTTTATGATAGTTTGATAGACTCTGGGATTTCCCTTCCCTGCTTTTCAAATACTCCCTTCCCCTTCTGATTCCTGTATATCATTACAACAGTATAGTCCCTTATAATCAGTCATAACTTCATCATTCTGCTTGGAAAGTTTTCATTCTGGTCTTTCAGAGTGGGCTGGGTTCCACGAGTTCGTGTCGTTATAAAGCAGCAAGCTCTGTCTCCAGGTCTCTCTTGTAGGTTTTCACCATGTAACTGATTATTTTTGCATGTGCTTCCATAATTGTGATGTAAGATCAGACACTGGTACTATCCCAGTGCACTTCTAAAACTGCGTGTTAAACCTTTTTTTCTTCACAAATTATCCAACCTCAGGCATTTTGTTATAGCAATAGAAAACAGAATAATAGACTCATCAACCCCAAAGAGGTTTCCTTTTATCTACATACTCACCAATACTTTTCATCTTTTTTCTTTTTGATAAAAGCCATTCTACTAGGTTTGAAGAGCTATTTAATGGTTTTAATTTGCAATTTTTTGATGATTAGTGGTGTTTATGCATGCTGACACTTCTGTATCTTCTTTTAAGAAAAGTCTCATTAACTCTTTTGCCCTGTGCTTTTTCCTGGTGAACATACTAGAGCTCCTTGTTTTGAAATATTATCACCTTACCATATATATGTATTATGTGCAAATATTTTATTTAGGTTGTCTCAGTACAAACCTTGTTGATGATTTGCCTCAGTGCCCATAAGATTTTCACTGTGATGTAACCCCAATTGTGAAGGTGTTTTAAATTGGAAACTGCTCACATTCTCTGGCCCAGGTTTACTCAGTTGTGATTATTGTTCTGGAAATTCTTAGGCAGCATCTAGTTTTATATACATCAGTTTATGAAAATCAAGGGGTCTCTGGATGCCAAATTTATAAATTTAGTCGGCAAGGGAATTACATGAAATCATTCACATGCTTGAATAGACAGAAAAATGTATGTGAATGCTGTTAAGAACTTGATTTATGGAGTTAGAGATTTGTCTAGACCATTATCTCGGGGCACATGCTAGAGAAGAAGTAAAATACTATAGGTGTAGAATGGCTAAGAAATATGCGTTTTCAGGGCAGCCAGCTGGGATGGCAACTGAAGACGTTTTTGGGACATCTGCATCCTATATTGGATTTCCTAACTGTGAGTCCCGAGGGCTGTCCCCATTTTGGCCTCCTGTTAGAGTGTACTCTGGGGAAATCAGTTGATGGCTTAAGAAGTTGTGCCCCTGAAACTTATGTGGGAGATGTGGATTGTATCCCTGGTTCTGACTTTTGCCTTGTCAAGTCATGACTGTAATGGGGAATAAATGAATAAATGTGGAACTCTTATTTATCTCTGTCTCTCTGCAATACAAATAAAGCAGCAAGCATAAGCTCGTATATTTTTCAAATAAGAATAATTTTAGAAACAAATAGTGGATATAGTGTTTTAACCAGTATGACTCATTGTAATCCCAAGACAGCAAAATATCAGTCATCCAACAAACATAAGGCTATGTTATCCCCTACCTGTCCCTCCTTATCCTATATTTGAACATTGTCAAGCAATGGGTTCCAGTTTTTGAAAATATTTTTATAAATGTGTTTCTTACCATACATATCAGTTGTGTATATATTCTAGCTCATTTGGCCATTTAGTAAAAGGCAAAAGTGCGACAGCGGCCAAAGTCCTCGCCTTGAATGTACACCAGGATCCCATAAGGGAGCCGGTTTTAACCCCCGCTGTCCCACTTCCCATCCAGCTCCCTGCTTGTGGCCTGGGAAAGCAGTCAAGGACAGCCCAAAGTTTTGGGACCCTGAACCCATGTGGGAGACCTGCAGGAAGTTCCTGGCTCCTGGCTCTGGACCAACGAAGCACCAGCCGTTGCGCTCACTTGTGGAATGAATCATCGAAAGGAAGATCTTCTCTATCTCTCCTCCTCTCTGTATATCTGACTTTGCAATACTATTAAAAGTTTTTAAAAAAAACTCTAAAAATATTATTTTCAACTTATAAGAATTGATGTGGTTTGTTCAATTTCAATTTTTCTATAAATAAGACAATTGGACATAACAGGTTAAAATACTGAGGTTCATTATAGAAATAACCCTGATTCTTCTGCAGGAAAGCTCATAGGATGAGAAATGTGAAATTTAAGCTTTTTCTGTAGGCAAAATAGGAAACAGGGTTATTAAAAAATAACCAGGCTTTGATTTCAAGTTATTTTGTACCTCATTTCAAAGGGTTTTTGTGTTTATTCCATTTTTTGCCTGTACCTCAAAGTTTATCTTGGGTAGGAGTATGATTCAGCATCCATGGTGCCTATCTTGAATGGAAAGACAAAGTAATTGACCTTAATAAATATTTCACAATTTACTAAAACTTTACATGGGATGTTTTCATCTTAATCATATGGATTCATACTTTCTCAAAGGTAAATGAATTATGTCAGTGTCACTTGTTTGTCACTTCCAAAATGGAGAATCTTGGAATTTACCGTGTATTTTGAACTGGTTCGGGCAGCATGAGATTTTCTATATTGCATACTTTGCTAGACTCAAGTGATCAGAGATTTTTTAATTACTTTCTTAAAATACAGAAGCCTTAACTGAATAAATTCTATTTGCAAAGCAGTTTTATAGTCCTGAATAAGACAATGCAGTAAGGTAAGGATGTAAAATTTCATTCGCATGAAGCACAGAATTAGTTTTAACGATGGTTTCACTGTAAACACTGGCGATTGGATTTGAAACATTTGTTAATTTATTAGAGAAGCTGGCCTATGTAGATCTGCATTATTAGACTCAGATCTTATAAATCTGTTATTTCTAAGAGACACTTTTAATGAAATTATTTAGCATTAGAGGCAGCACAGCAAGATTTTGCATATTCATCTTACTTCCAGCTTATTATCTGAGCTGTGTCATGACCGATGCATGGCAGATCACTGGTCAGCAGGCGATGAACAGGAAAATATGTCAGACAGATCGTAACATATGAACAAGCGTCCTGTTGCTGTTGTTATTCATTTAGTCTGTTTACAAAGGTTGGTTAATCTCACTTTCAACAAAATGGCACTGCAGATTTTACGGGTAAAATGCTTACTGTGAAGTTCCAGAACTCAGAGAAGACAGTTATCTCTAGAGGTGGACAGGTGAGGGAAGAGAGGACAGGGTGACGGGGCAAGGAAACTGTTGCCAGCCACGCTCTTCTCTCTAAGTGAAGGCAACTTAGTGAGGGTAGCAGACTTCACCTGGTTTGGAGACACAACAAGCTGAGGATATTAAAAGCTGTGGGATCCACTGAATGAACACTACATTGCAAACATAAAACTAAAAAAAAAAAAAACAAAAAAAGGAAAACAAAATAGCTATATAGTAAAACAGTGAATTCAGTGGCACAAAAAAGAGTTTCTTGCAAAGTGTTACTAAGTCTGACCTCTGACATGGATGCTCTTAATTGCTGAACGTCACAGTACAAACAATCCAATTTTCAGAAAGAAAAACAAGAGGCTTTCCAAACATACACCTAAATGCTCAAGTAGGGCATACAGGTGATTGGGCCTGGGTATTGCTAGTCAGGGCAATATTGTTTCAGTAGAAACTACTAGTTGTGAAATCAGCCTGCAAGCAATGAACAAAAGAGATACCATAGTGAACTTTCAAAGGTGAAAATGACTGCTATCTTATTGCTCACAAATTGTGCTTCCATTTTGGTTTTAGATAAATTACTACAGATAGGATTTGTGTGTGGCATATTTTAATTTCAAAGTTAACATTTAAAAATATGTAGTGTTAATGACAAATGGAACTTTCCAGGGAGAGCTGGTGTGTGATGGGGTTGTCTCTGCATGATTTTATTGACTTAAGGGGATACTTACCTACCACCCCAGTTTGGGATGTACTTGTCAAGAAGCATGAAGAAATTTACACTTGGAAACTACACCATTTCAATTCCCAGCACCGTATAATATTCTAAAACTCAAAAGATACAGCTATTCAGATACAAAGCAACTGTGTTTAAGTCACTACATAAAAAATTATATTGAAAATTTTCTTTTTTTGAAAGAATGAGGCAAGGCTTGCCTAAGTTCAAAACAAGAACTATTTTTTGTAGAAAAATCAAAAAATCAAAAATGATTTTCCTCATTTGTTGGCATTACAACAGGGTGCTATTTCAGTAAAATAGCTAAGAATGATATGCTCTGTTAGTATTTTGATGAATTACATGAGTATAGTTAAAATGAACAATTTTATCATGCTTGAATTAATAACGGTAGTACGATTTGGCAAGCACTTTTAACTCATTGCTTCGGGAGACAGACTTATGCAGTCTATTCATTGTTTGAGAAGGTACAAGCTGCTCCACAGTTGTGAGAAACAGGAAGGCCAGGCCAAAGGCATCAGCTCTAGGAAGTTAACACTCAGAGGCTTTCTGCACACCATCACCTGCCTCTTAGTGCTCATGTTAATATTTTGTACAATTACCAGAAATTCAGAAAATAAGTGATATTTTAAACATTTTATTGTTTACCAAATTAAATTGAATGTATTAAGCAACACAAGATACTCCTGAAACACAGAAATTCTGTTGGTTGTGTTTTATTTTATGTTTAGTTTTAACACAATTAGAAAGAATACTATATAATCAATGCAATATACATTTGGGTATCAATCAAATAAACACATGCACATAGAACTGAACATTACACAATTTCAGTGAGAGAGTACAAATTATGAAATGATTTAGCATATTCATAACTAAGTACTCTTCTCTAATGTAACTCACAATTTTTTTCTCAAAATTATCCCACTCATTTTGGTTAAAATTTCACAAGCCCAGATACATTTCCTCAAAAACTATATATTACAGTAATATTTTAAAGATTTATACTTATTCTTTGCAAAGTAAATCAAAAATAGTGAAACTAACAGCTTTACTTCATTTTTACAAAGATTTTCAACACAATGCTAAATGAACATTCTTTCTGAAAATAATTTATAAATATTTTAATAAATGTTACTATAATGTACATACCTAGTAAACATTTACAACTAATTCATCCTAACAGCTATGATTATAAATTTATGTTTTATGCTATGTCTATGTTTCATTTTTATGTTAGAAATGGCATGCAATAATGTATCCATCCATTCATTATCATTTTGCAATCTCAAAATACACACTTCTTCTGTAATGTCTTAGTTACTAGTGGGACAAAACCTGTACCTCATTTCAGAATAGATATTTCAAAATTAGTATCCCTGAAGAAAATGTTATCTTATTTTTTGTATAATCCTAAGTATATACATTGCTTTGAATTTAACATATCAATTAAGCACCAAGAAGCTTTGATTCATTATTCACAAAGACACTCAAACATGAAGACTTTGCTTTCATTCCACACTACAGAAAACTGGATAGTGACTATGTCTCCATCAGCACATGCTGATCTTACTTTGTTAAGTTCACTGCCTTAAGCAAACCGGATAGTTCCATCCTTGGATATGCACAGTATCTCAGAATTGGAGTAGTTGGTAAGTCACTTGAGTCCTGACACAAACATGAAAATAAAATTATCCTGAAGTTAAAAATAAGTAAATAAGTAACAGATTTGCCTGAATCATGCTTGAATGATAACTCAAGATGACTATACTTAGGAAGAAAGGTGAACTGGAAGCAAACCAAGCTTTTGTTGTTTGGTTGGTTCTTTTACAGATTCCAGCCCCATGTCTAGTCATTTAAGTGGCTAAAGAAATACTCATATTTTCTGTTCAAATTAGAATAAGTTGTCTGTATAGCTGTTTCCACCATATGGAAAGCCACAGAAGAACAGTATCCAAGACCTCAAACTAAATCCATCAAACACGGTGTTAAGGTACCAGATAAAGTTCAAGAATCAAATTAAAGAGAGCGAAAGAAACAAAAAAAAATATGAATGATAGGTAGACATAAAGAAAAACTGAAAGAGGACCATAGGATTTCATGGTAATTGAAATAATCCAATATGTACTTAAGGAAAAACAAAAATAAAAGCAAGGGAGTGATTGTGTGGCATAATCATGAGGATAGTGCTTGGCATGCCACCTGATAAGAATCTTCTATTTCTCGCAGCTTCCCTGTATTGCCTAACCAGAGAAGGCAGTGACTCCACCTTAGTACTTGGCTTCCTGTCACTTATGTGGAATGCTTCCATCGATGCCAAGCTCCTGGTTTCAAATTGGCCAACATTACTGCTGCAACTATTTAGTGAACTACAGGACTGAAATGGCTCTATCTGCTGCTTCTTTGATTTTCAAATAAAGTAAAAATGAATAAATAAATTTTTTAGAAAAATAAAAAAAACTAAAAGCAAGATTTCAAATATGTTATTTTAAAAATGCACAATATTGGGCCCTGCACCATGGCCTAGTGGCTAGAGCCCTCGTTTTGAACGCCCTGAGCATATGGGCACCGGTTTTAATCCCGGCAGCCCTGTTTCCCATCCAGCTCCCTGCTTGTGACCTGGGAAAGCAGTCGAGGACAGCCCAAAGCCTTGGGACCTTGGAGGAGGTTCCTGGCTCTGGATCAGCACAGCACTGGCCGTTGCGGTCACTTGGGGAGTGAATCATTGGACGGAAGATCTTCCTCTGTCTCTCCTCCTTTCTGTATATCTGACTTTGTAATAAAAATAAATAAATATTTTTTAAAAATGCACAATATAAACAAAAATACTGATGAATGACAAAATATTAGATGAATAATCTAATGTATGTTTTAAGCAAATTGAAGTTTATTAGTAGTTTTTAAGAGTTTATTTTACTTACCGGAAAGATAGACTGCATGAAAGAGACAGATTTTCCATCTGCTGGTTCTTTCCCCAAATGCCTGCTACAAGTGTAGCTGAAACAGCTCTAAGTCAGGAGCCAGGGACTCTGTCTGGATCTCTCATGTGGTTGAAAGGGACCATCTGTTGCCTCCCCAGTATGTGCCTTTCCAGAAAGGTGGATCAGAAAGAGAGGTGATGCTTAATGCAAGAAGTCCAATATGGAATATAGTGCCCAACTGGTGGCTTAACTCACCACACCACACTACCTTCCTCAAGCTTATGGATAGTTTAACAGCTAATGAGATAGGGAAAAAAGATTATTAGAGATCAGGACAATAAGATGCTGGACTCAATGCTGGGTGTGTGCTTGCAATGAAGGAATCTCAACTGAACTTGAACGGTGGTTATGCACCATGGGGGGAGGGTTGTGGGAGGAGCAGGGGAAATCCAAGCACCTATAAAACTGTATCACATAATACAATGTTATTAACAATAAAAAAAATTTCAGAAACCCAAAGTTGATATCAAAGAACATCTTGATTTTATAAAATTTATGACAAGAGATTTATTTTATACAACATCTAAGGAAGGAGCAAAACAGGCATGAAAATTCAGAATACATGCGAATTATTTTTTTTCTCTAAGGATTTTATATATTTGAAAGGTTAAGCGACAGAGATTTTCCATTTGCTGGTTTGCTCCCTAAATCTTTGAAATAGCGGGAGTTGGGCCAATCAGAGGTCAGGAGCTTCATCAAGTCTTCCACTTGGGTACAGGGGTCCTCCTAGGACATGAACTGTCCTCCACTGTTTTCACAGGCCACTGTAGGGAGCTCATTGGGAAGTAGAGCAGCTGGGCTTGAACCAGGTCCATATGGGATGCCCCTGCTATTGGTGGCATTTTACTCACCATGCCACTGCACTGGTCCCTATACAACTCCTTTTACTGTGAATTAAGAATCACCCATTTAGTGGGTCAGTGCTGTAGTGCAGTGAGTAAAGGTGTCATCAGGGATGCTGGCATCCCATATGGACACCAGTTAGAGTTTAGGCTGATCCACTGCAGATCCATGCTTATGTGCCTGGAATCAGCAGCTCAAGTGCCTGGACTCTGCACCCACATAGGAGACTGGGAAGAAGATTTTGACTCTTGGCTTCAGCCAGGCTCAGCTGTGGGTGCTGTGGGCATCTGACAGTGAACCAGTATATGGAAGAGCTATCGTATTTTCTCTTCTCTAACTGCTTCAAATAAAAAGTTACCCATTTGTTCATCAGACAACATGCAATTGTTTTAGTTAATGTGTCAACATGTCTCCACCCATAAACCTTAAAGAAAGAATAAAGTACTTACATTAATTTGAAAAAAAAAAAAAGAAACTAGTAGAAATATCAAGAATGTTTCACAGAGAAGAAAACCAAGAGGACAAATATAAAGGAAAATAAAACAAAGAGGGCACAATGAGTTGAAATGGCATAATTGTATTTATTTAGAGCATACATTTCAAATAGTGATAAGTTTTATATATTTTAAAAATATTCTAAAAATTCACAAACTTGGGGGACCATTTCAATCCAATGCAAGATCCTGAAAAGTAAACCACAATTAGATAATTCATAATAAGATTTCTATAAACCAAAGCCTATTAGCAGAAAAAAGATTATATAAAGAATAAAAATTATAACTGAATTTTAGATGAAATCAATAAGAATAGAGAAAAATATCTTTAGTGTGAGAAAATAATTCTTTGGCTAATCCACAATTTTTATGGCCAATAAAAATTCATAATTGTTATAAAAGTAAAATTAAAATATTTTAGATTGGTAAAATAAAATAATAAAGAGAAGAAATAATATACCAAACACTTGTTTCCTTTTATAAGTGAATATATCAGAAATGTTAATTATATGTGAGAAATCACTTATTATTTGAATCAAGCACATCAATATGATGGATTCCTAACGTGTACTATTTATGCAGGTCAGTTATTATGACTAAATATTAGAATATGATAAAAATACAATTTATAGTTTGGGATAAGACATTATGAAATACAGTTTAGACGCTCACATATTGTATCATAGAATCAGTAATGTCCTATCCGGGTATACTCTTACATACTTTGAGCAAGGAGGCCTGAGCTCGACAGCATCTGCTACTTTTTCTTCAATGCCAGCTACCAATAACCCAACCCGCCAGACAAATGGGCCGCTGGACAATGCTAGAAAAATGTTTAGTTGGTGACAGTATTGGTAGTGGGCATCTGAGAACTTAAACGATGCACCCTTTTAAAGGTTCTGTATTCCTTCCACTTGGTACAGTAGCTTACTATTCATGGATCATAGTACTTATTCTTAGATCATCCAAAAATGGGGATCGCTTATGTGGAGAGCTTAAGTCAGTGTACTTAAATTAAGAGCACATGTTATCAAACCCCAGTTGATCACTTAAAAGTGAAGTTTTCAGTTTTTCAGAGTTGAAGTAGTTGATTGAAGTTACTCTTGCTAATGACAGAGACAACGGATTTCCCAATATACCGTGTTGATTATTTTCAGAAGTAAAGATAGTATCTTTACTTGAAAATAGTATCAATTGCTGTGTTATAAAATTTACTTTGTTGGGCCGGCATTGTGGCAAAATAGACTGAGACACTATCTTTAATGACAGCATCCATAGAGTGCCAGTTTGAGTTCCACCTGCTCTGCTTCCCTGATAATGGTCCTTGCACCTGCAGGGGAGACCAAGATGAAGTTCCTGGCTTCAACCTGGCCCAACCTTGGCCATTGCAACCATTTGAAGAGGGAATCAGTGGATGGAAATTCTGTTTCTCTCACTCTTTTTCATAATTCTGACCTAGAAAAAATAATTAATAAAATGTGCTTCTTGTTAAAATCTTCATGCACGTTAAAAAAGTTTATAGGTTAATTTATCCACTGAGGTAAATAATTGTGTTTTCATTACATATTGTTTTAATTTTCAACTCTTGAATAGCGCTTAATTAGTCTTCAAAATACTAATTGTTTTCACCTGGGAAGAAATCAATATTATTTAAAGACAAATGCTGGTTAATTTAAAAATACTGAATATCCCACAACTCAAAGTTAAATTTAATATTTTTCTGTGGATATTTGTTTGGATATATTTATGAAAATAACCATACATTGCAATGGAGATGACATCTCCAGCGTGGCCTGGAGAATAAGAAGAGAATACACAGCAGAGTGCTTTATGCACTAGGGAACTTACTAATAAATCTATAATGACATGACAATCACAGTTTTAAAAACTAGCATGCAGATAATCCACACTCAGAGCGAGAGGATGTTCATTCATAGGTTTATAAATATTATTGGACTATATTCAATTATGTGGATAAATCTAATTTATTCTCTCCCTATTACTGGAAATACATTATTTCTATTGTGTATTGTAACAGGAAACAATGCGACGTGTTTTTACTGTTAGTCGCGGCGCGGTGGCATAGTGGTTAAGGTACTCGCCTTGCACGCCCGGGATCCCATGTGGGCGCTGGTTCTAATCCCGGCAGCCCCGCTTCCCTTCCAGCTCCCTGCCTGTGGCCCAGGAAAGCAGTCAAGGACAGCCCAAAGCTTTGGGACCCTGCACCCGCGTGGGAGACCCGGAAGAGGCTCCTGGCTTCGGATCGGCATAGCATCGGCCTTTGCGCTCACTTGGGGAGTGAATCATTGGACGGAAGATCTTCCTCTCTGTCTCTCCTCTCTGTATATCCGCCTTTCCAATAAAAAAATAATAAAAGTAAATCTTAAAAAAAAATAAAATCTCTTCAGTATTAGCTTCTGCAGTTGATTCTCAGTCTGACAGCATGCCTCTACAGAATGCTGAGTTTACATTAATTTTAATTTAATTTCCAGGAAGTTTTTGAAGTATCCTTATACTATTACGTATTGCTATATGTAATCTGTATGTGTGTGAACGAACTGTTACTTCACAGCTCCGAGTCTGTCTAACATTGTCCAGTTGGGTGATAATAGAGCTGGGCCATGTGGGTATTTCTCCTTTGCCAGCTGGCTCAGTCATGGGCTTGTCAGCACAGAGTATGGCCAAGTAAAGGGAACACCTTGTCTTGTCTTTCTGGTTTTGTGTGTGTGTGTGTGTGTGTTATATTGCCTTTTACTTTGGACTGGTTCTTCTGTTAGCTTTGACAATGCTTCCAGCACAGCAGAGGATAATGTCCATTGCTCCTGAATCTTCAGATTCCCCTAGGAAACCAAGCAGCTTCCTACTCAGTAACCTCAATCTGTTGTCTTTGGAACAACTTTGTCCTGTAGCACCAAGTGAAGTTCTTCATCATATAATAGGCTACAACCTTATTCTCCACCCTACCCATCCCTCTATTTCCTCATTTCCCCCCAACACATTATAAGAAGTTTAGCAAATGAAAAGCAAAAACAACAACAAACCAAAGAGATTAATTTAGTCTTACCTTTTTATTTTGTATTTTTTTTAAAAATTGAAAGATTTGTTGATTTTTCTTGGAAAGGCAGATCTATAGATAGGTAAGATAGAAAGAGCTTCCTTCCATTGCTTCACTCCCCATTGGCTGCAAATATCAGGCACCTCTTCCAACTCTCCCACAAGGGCATGGGATCCCAAGGCTTTGGGCCATCCTCCACTGCTTTCCCAGGCCACAAACAGGGAGCTGGGTGAGAAGTGGAGCATCTGGGACATGAACTGGCACCCACATGGGATTCCCATGCTTGAAGGGGAGGAATAGTCCATTGAACTATTGAACTGGCCTTGTTTTGACCTTTTTAACATGGTCTGAATATCAGTCAGAAAGAGAAACACCAGGAACCTTCTTTATTTCTTCTGGGGGGAGTATTTCCTTATAAGTAGAAAATTCTCCAATTTCCTGTTTTTTTTTTTCTTTTACTTAGCATATCTTAATCTCTTTTACATGTTAACCACCTTTTATCAACTGGCAATTCTTCATTTAGAAATTTATAATATAGGGAATATCCCTGAGCCTATGGAACTGTATAATGAAAATACACATATACATACATGCATACATACATACGTACATACATACATGTTTTTCACAACAAACTGGTAGATAAAATTTTCCAGGTCATACAGTGATGTGTTGGCGTTGTGTGCAGATCCTCTCCTTGTGGCACTGGCATCCTCTATGGGTTTTGGTTCATGTCATAGCTGCTGCACTTCAGATTCAGCCAACTGCTAAAGACATAGAAAAGCAGGGGCAGGGTGATGACCCAAGGCCTTGGACCTCAGTACCTACGCTGGAGACATAGCACAAACTTGTGGCTTCAGATTTACTCAGCTCATGCCAGTGGAATTATTTGAGAAGTGAACCAACAGATGAAAGATCTCTCTCCCTCTCTTCTTATCTCTATTACTCTTTCAATTAAAGTAAGTAAAGCTTTAACATGAATTTCTCAATTCAAATTATTGGTATGATTTCTGTTTCTTTATGAGCACCTGATACATATATTATTTTAGAACATTAATACCAATTTTTACTGACCTCTATATCATTTCCTACCTTTTAAGTTCAACCTGGAGTTTCTACCTTATTGCTTTATTAAAATTAATGAGATCTCCTTAGCCTTTCTTGACTATGATTGAAATAGATGAGAGCTTTTTTTTCCATTTGTTTTAATCTGAATTTGGATTTTATTTCATGTTCATCTTAAAAGCATTATTTAAGCAGATAGGAAACTTCAGATTTTAATGTTTTTTTTTCAGTGCTTTAAATATTTCAGCTTGATATAGTTTTAGCCCTTAAAAATGTGGTTAACACATCACCTGTATATGGCCCTCATAAAATGAATGTGACCGTTTTTTATTACTAGTGTAAAACTAGGGTTTTATTCTGATATTTGCTTTTCAGGCATTTGGCTATGAATTATTTATGATTAATCTTCTGTATATTCTTCCCATAATATTCACGAAGACTTGTCCTCTATGGGTTGATATGGTTTCTTGGATTATTAAACCAAGTGATTGCCTATCTCACTCATTTTCTCTATCTTCCCATTCTAGGAGGCTAAAGAACATAGTTTGGGGGTGCTTGCTGTGACATGAAGGGTTAAGTTGCCAGTTGTAGGTTCATAGACTATTCATAGCTATTGGGATCAACTTTCACTTCTGCTTCCACACAGCTTTCTGCTTGAGAGGCAACAGATGATGGCTCAAATATTTGGACCCTTTCACTCATGCAAGGAAGCAGAATGAAATTCCTGGTCCTCGGTTTTGGCCTGGTCCAGCCTAGATGGTTGCAGAAAGTTGGGGAAAAGCCAGCAGATCAAAAAGCAATCTCTCTCTCTCTTTTTCTCTCTCCCCTGTGTCTTTTCCTCTGTCTTTGCAATTCCACATTTTAAATAAATAAATAAATACTGTGAAAAATTAAAATGAAGCAATACTGTACTGGCTTTTAGCCCAAAACATATTATTTCAAAAATTGAGCAAGAATGAATAAAAATTGTTTTTTAAGAAACAGCAAGAACAAAACAAAACAAAAACCTAAAACTTGAATCCCCTGCCACATCAGATGGAGGGAGGGAATTCAATTTTATTTATCTATTAATCAATTAATTAATGTGCTAATTTTGTTTTTTATGATGTTTACATAGTTGAATGGGGTAGAAAGGGTCAAGATTAGCAGATAGTGGGTGAGACCATTGTTTCTAAAATTTCATTTTCTTCTCCTGTGTCTAGCAGATGGGGTGAGATAAAAAGAGAAGCTTCACTCAGCCTTCCAATTGCCTTGGTACCCAAGGATGGGAAATGCCCATCAAATGTCATCTCGACGTTCTTGATGTGTAGCATTTTCTACGGGTTCTACTTAAGTGATTTCTTGCCAATCCAAGGATGAGGAAATACTTCCAAAGTCCCTTGGCTCACATAATCCAAATCAGAGTCTCCCTTCACCCAGATATGTGCTCTCAACACTTGGCTTGGATAGTTGACCAATTTGTTCTACCTTCCTTCCTTTCTATGCTACCAGATGTCCTCTGCAGGCCCCATTAGAGTGCCATATATTCATGTGCATCTAGGCATACCATCCACTGCTCTGTCTTAGCTACTGAGGAAGCCCAGTTCTAAAACATGCACTCATGGTCATTCCACAGATCCTACGATTCTCTCCATGGTCAGAGTTCTGAGTCCAGCAGTTCAGTTGGGGATATCCTCAAAGAAACTTCATGTAAGGTGATCCCAGACCTGACTCTTGTGTGTGCATGCCAGTAGGGGTCCACATTAGTCCGGTTACCTACATGAGGCTATGCACACACTGGTAATTGTAAATGCTGGGTCAGTTCTGTCTCCAACCCCTTCTATATGCAAATCAATAGATGCTACGGCCAGACCAACTCAACCCACTACATACTCAGCCATCATGTATACAGTGGGAACTGTAGCCTAGTTGGTCCAGTCTGGCCCACATCCCCTTCAGGTCTTGTACACATCAATGGGCATCAAAACTTAATTCAACTGACCACACTATTCAGTTCACCTTCATGTTGGCTAGTGCCACCACATGCCTGGCTATGCCTGCCCCCAGCCCGCCCTAGTTCTCATGGTCACCAGTGGCAGTTGTAGCTCATCAGAGTGGTTTCCAGTTCTCTACTGGGTCCATTCCCAATCCCAGATCTTGCACTCCACTGATGGTTATGCTCTCGAGCTTGACAGGTCTTGACTGCATTCTCAGCACTTGCCCAACCAGCCAGCATTTACTGTGACTCATGCATGCACCAGTGGATACATTTGGTTAGCCCAACCTGGCTCTTAGGAGCCAGAGACTTATGGGCCTTAGACTTTGCCTACCTGACAGCCGGTTGCATTGCAAAGCCTGCCTTAGGCAAGCAGGGCCAGAGCAAACAGGATATTAGGCCAAAACATCCTCTGTAGAACAAGCGGAATAGAACCTCCACCCTTGTTCCTGTTCAGAAGATTAGTTCCTTCCCTGTTTCAATATAGATGATCAGTTCCTTCACTGCTTCAATAAAGATAATTACTTCCAGGAAACTCCTCCCATTCTCCTCTTCCTCCTCTAGAGAAGAAGGTATATATATGAGGAGTAAAATAAAGAACAAGAGGCAATCTTTTCCACCAAGTATGTGTGTCCGTGTGTTTCTTGGGCTAGCAGCTCGGCATTCCCAGTCCACCCTCAGGATTTGAGAGTCCTGTCCTGCAGGTCGGGATACCTGGCTCTTCCCCCAACCCAGTTCACATTCAGGCCAACAGGGGTTGTAGCACTGCCTGGCCTCATCTGCCCCCAGTGGCAGTTCATACACTCACCAGCAAGAGCAGTGGTCCAGTTGTGGAGCCTGCTTACTATGCAGGCTTACAATGCTCACTCTGGATCTCACTTGTGCCAGAGGGTGCTGAAGTCCAGTCTGGCATGGCTCATTTCTCCTTGGCATTTGTTGTTGGGTCCAGTACCCTGGCCCGGCCTGATCTGTTTTTAACTAATGGTGCTGCAGCCTAGCCCAGATCAGCCACTTTGATTCCTGGCCCTAATTTGAACTGCAGGTGCTACAGCCCAACCAGGCTTGTGCCTATACATGTTCCTGGTTCTTAGATATGCTAGTGGGTATTATGAACTAATCCGGGCTGGCCAACTTCCAGACCTGATCCACACATATGCTGGAAAGTACAATAACCTGGCCTAATCTGGGCTGTCCCCAGCCTTGGTTTTTGTGCTCATCTGCAGGGTCTGTGTCCTGACAAAAGAGTTCCCTAAGCTTCTCTCACAGGTCTCTTCCTCATGGCTGATCTTGTGCACACTGGTGGATCCTTGGCACAGACTGACTTAGTCTACTTCCTGTTCTGGCAGGAAGAGTGGGCTTGTGCAACCAACCCACACCCATTCCAATTTTTACTGTTGGGTGCTACAGCCTAGTCACATTGGGTCCATGTCCAGACACAGTTCTTGCTTGGTTCAGCAGGTGCCAAGACCTAACCAAGCTGGTCTATACCTATCCTGGCTCTCACAAGCACCAGTGGGTGCTAATGTCTGGCCCAATCTGGTGCACTCATCCAGTCCACACCCATGCAAAGCGATGCTGTAGTCATGTCTATCCCATATTGCTGCCTCTATTCTGGCTCTTATACTCAACCAGCAGAACCACAGTCCAGCTGGTGCATCCCTTTATTTCCCCATCCAGACCTGTTTCCAGTCACAGATCTTGCCTGTACCAGTGGTTGCTCTGACCCAGCTCAGCATAACCCATCACCCATCTTGACCTTAGCCATTGGTGCTGCAGCCTGGCTTATTCTGGCTTGCCCCTAATCCCAACTTTTGCTGGTAGGTATTGCAGCTAGCCCTGCCAAGTCTATCCCATCCATTGCTCTTGCAAACTGCTAGGTGTGATAACCTACCCCAGCATGACCTGCACTCCAGTCTGGTTCCTGCACATGCCAGTCTGCTAAGGTTTGGCCCAGTTTTTCTCAGTCTGCCCACCTCCAGAAACAAGTGACACACTAGGGGTGGAGCTGCCTTGTCCAGCCTGACTAACATCCTGGTCTGAATTGCATGCTCACCAGCAGGAGCTATGGCCCACCAGGAGAGTTCCCCAAGTTCTCCCACCAGGTCCATTCCTAGACCCAGATCTCACATGTGCCATTCCTAGCTCCTTACCCAGCAAAGTGTAGTCCCCCCTGTCCTGGCATTTGAGCTGGTGTATAGTTCAGCCCAATCTGCCCCACATATAGTTCTTGGGTGTGTCTGTAAGTGTTAAAGCCTGGACCAGCCTGACCTGTCTCTAACTCCAGTATGTATGTGTGCCAGAGGATTCCATGGTCATGCCTAGTTCAGTCCATCACTACCCACAGCTCTTAAGCAAACTAGAGGAAATTGCAGTTCCACAGGAGTGGGTCCACATATCCCCCACAGAATCTTCCCCTAGACCTGGTTCTTTAATGTGCTGGCTAGTGCCAGCCTAACATTGCACATTCCCTGTTTAACTCTAATAGGTGGATACTGTGATCCATCCCTGCCAGGTAGGACCCCAGCACTAGTGTTCACTGCTGAGTGGTGGTCCACGTTGATCCATGCTACCTAGTCCAGGTCAGGTCTCCCAAGTGGGCTGGCACACCAGTATGAACCTTATGAATCCCATCGGATCCCTGCCTCTAAACCACTTGGTTTCAACCTTCTCATTTAACTATAAGTACAGTGAACTTGTTGATGGACATCCCTCAGAAGTCATTCCTTACCTACAATGTGTTGCATCAGCAGTTATCTCTCACACATGCCCTTATCCCCTTCCATGAACAACCCATGAAATTATTTGTATATTTAGCCAAACAAAGTTTTTTGAAGGAAGTATTTCCTCCAAGATCCCACTTTAGTCATTGATGCTTTCCCAAAATAGGGCAAAGTAAGAGCATATTTCTACCACACTATGGGTGTTTTAACAAAATTAATGTTAGTCATTATTTTCTGCTCAGGTTATTCTGGCTTTTTCCTCACTTTCCCTATTTATTCCTTAATTCACACAGTTTTAACTTTCTTCTTTTTTCTTTATACACCCATAAATATTCTTATGGCTTTGGTGAATGACAAATCCATCAATCCTGCTTGAAGTTTTTCAGAATTGGGATGTTGGGAAGAGCTAGATCACATTGCTTCACTATCTTCTCTGGAAATATCCTTTGGAGTAATTCCTCAATGAATAAACATAAAAGAATGTAAATAATTCACACCTTAACTTAAAATAGGTAAATACACCTTTTCTAAGTGATATTGAGGAAGTGTGATGACATATGAACTCCTCTTTATATATTTTTTGCATCATAATTATGCACAGGACAGGTGCAGTGATTCAACAAAGTAATTCTTTACCTGCAAGGGTTGGCATCCCATATGGGAAATGGTTCATGACCCAACTGCCTCCCTTCCAATCCAGCTCTCTGCTTGTGGCCTGGGAAAGTAGTGGAGGAGTGCCCTATCACAGCAGGTGCTAAGATGTAGTGGATAGTGCCACTCACCTGCACCACTGGCATCCCATATTGTCATGGGTTCCAGTCCAAGTGATTCCACTTCCAATACAGCTTCTTGCAAATGTTCTTGGGATAGCAGTGGAAGATTGTTCAAATTCTTGGAGCCCTGCGTACAGATGGTTTCCTGGCTTTGTACTGATGCAGCTGTGGCCATTGTGGCCATTTGGTAAGTGAACCAGTAGATGGAAGATCTTTCTCTGTGCTTTTTCCTCTCTCTCTCTGTAATTTCAAATGAATAAAAAATGAAATCTTAAAACAATGATTTAAAACTGAATTGTGGATCTGGTAAGGGCTATAAACATTCTAAACTCACTTGTGGATAAGTTTCTGCATGATATTTATGTTAAATTTGCAAGAACAAATGACTAGGCAAATATGTATTTCTAGAAAAAATAAAGCAAAAATACTTTAAAGATTAATTCAAAAATAACTGAATATTTGAAAACATGTTAAAATGCAGCCATTTAATGAATGCCTACATTAATATGCCATTCATTGATAAATGAAGTATATATTCAAGTTTTGAATAGCGTGTTTAATGATTTAAGCGTTGAGTTGGTTTTATTAATATGATTATTTTGGTTTTTGGAAGTTAATGATAAACCCACATGTAAGTTGAAAGAGGTATGAGGATTTCCTTAAGCTTGTTCAACAGTTTCAAGAAGGAATACAATGTGTAGTGATTTTATTTTATTTCCTGTAATTCCATATGGTTAAAAAGGGATTCAGTGAGAGGAGATGGCATTCATTCATCCACTTAAAATCAGTGCTGTATTTTCTAGAGCTAAGTCATTTACACTTGCATTGTTCATTACTTTGGAAGTGTCATATTTTCTAGTATGACAAGATGTATTATCAATGGGAGTTTTTACAGACATGGAGAAGTCCCCGTCCAAGTTGTTTATTTGATTTTCTCCCTTTCTGCCTTTTTGTACTTTGGTAGCCAACCTTAGGATAATGGGATTATTTTATTCCTTCCACATCAGGCTATGGATGAGTGCACAAAGGCCAGTGGCAAGAGAAATAAGATGGCTGTAAAAATGCAAACATGGGAAGTTGAAAAAGGTGCACCCAATAACTTGCCCTTAAATTTAAAAGGAAGTAAATGAGGAACTTCTGGACAATTTATCTTGCTGTTTACTGATAACAAGTCACTCTGTTTTTATGTGCTCAGTCTAGTATTCCATAATTTATTTGAAAGAAGATGAGAAATAATGTAGATAAATGATGAAGTGTCAGGGTCTGACGCTCTTAAATGAAGCTATTATGGTCAAAGAGAAAACGTAAAACCTGCGGCTCATTATGAGAGTGTTCTACTTGTCAGTTAAGTGAAAAGGCCTGGAATGATTTCCAGTTTATTTGTCATTGCAGTTATTAAAGCTGTCTTTTTGGTGCCATGAAAATGAATTGAAGACTTTATTCAAAGTAAATTTGTACTAAAGCTTTCAGATGTATCTTATGTGAGCTCAGTGAGGCAGGGAGGCAGCTTAAAGGCTGAAATATTGCAAGGAGACAACTACCAAAGTCTTGGAAACACACTACACTATATAATCACCAATAAATGAAGTGCTTTCTTGACAAAGGAACAAACTTTTTGATTGACTTAATGAAATAAGATCAGTAAGCAGACACAGCTTTTTTACATGCTGGAAGATATCTTATTCCCACAAAGAACTAATTACCTACATATTTGAGTAACAGGGCTTCCTGTCTTAGTTTTCTCAGAATGATTTTCCAATAAAATAAAAGGATGCACCATTTGAAATAACATACACCTCAGACAATGGAAGTATAATTGACAGAACAGGCATTTAATAGTAATAGATAATATTTAGGGGTTTTTTTTTGTTTTTGTTTGCTTGTTTGTTTTTTTAGTAATGACAGGTACTAGGCAAGGATGACCTAATATAAAACATGGAAGGCAAGATGGTAAAAAAAAAATGAAGTGTCTGATCTATTTTCTAATTGAATTATTTGACTGCAAAAAACATCAATTTATATTAAAGAATGCATATACTATAGACATTGATATCTGACAAAGCTGTTCTTAAAGATTTATCTATTTTTATTGGAGAAGTAGATTTACAGAGAGAAGAAGAGACAGAGAGAAAGACCTCCTATCTGCTGATTCACTTCGCAAGTGGCCACAACAGCTGGACCTAGCTGATCCGGAGCCAGAGGCCAGGAACTTCTTCCAGGTCTCCAACGTGGCTACAGGGTCCCAGGACTTTGGGCTGTCCTCTACTCCTTTCCACAAGCGTGGAGCTAGGTGGATGGAAATGAGGCATGAAACAACGTCCTAATGGGATCCTGGCACTTGCAAGGCAAGGACTTAAGCCACTCGGCTACTGCATCAGGTATAAAACTATTCTTAAAAGTACCTTACAACATTTTATAAGTGTGGGAATAAGTTACATTTTAATTTATATTCAAGCAAATCAAGTCAGATAGACTGCAACAAGGGAAGAGTTTTTTTTAGCACTGAAAAAAAAATCAACTCTTTTGTGCTTCCTTATTTCATGACTGAAAGGGAGGCATTTGATTAGGCTGTTGTGATTACATGTATATGCCACTTGTTTTAGGAGAAGAGATTAGCAGGCATAGCTACAGGGAAATGGACAGATTTCTTTCCCTGAGTTTTCCACCTAAGCAAGTTAAATAGAGTCACTTAGCATAATGCTTTCTTTCATTCCCATGAATTTTCCCCACTGAACCTTAGACTTTCTTACAGATAGAATAAGTTTCTAGACACATCTTCAGGGTCAGTTTAAAAGAAAACTGGATTCTTCACCCTCTTAGAGATGCTTTTTCAGTTTTTCTATCAGATTTAAGACCATTTTCTCTGATATTGCCATGTTAAATGATCTACTATTTTCTTTATGATATAACTTATTATTAGGTATTTAAATGTACAATAAATCCTTTCTTTAAAATTGCATTTATTCTACTTTTAATATTTAAAATATTTTGATAACTTTTATATATTAATACCTATAGTACTATTAATCTAAAAATAAGTGCATCAAAAGATTTTTGCCATTACGCAACATTAATAGAGAACATTAATAGGGAAATAAAGATGATAGATGTTACATTAACTGAGTCACTTCCTAAAAAAACCACAACAACTAGATCTGGAACAATCTGAAACCAATAAATTTCTGGCACTCTGCCATTGTCACTTATGAAAGGCAGAAGCTCAAGTTCTTGGGCCTTCTACTCATTGCTTTACTTAGGATATCAGCAGGAAGCTGTATCAGATGATTTAAAACTAGGACTAAAACCAAAACAGATCTGGTAGGCTGACATCCACGAATGGTGACTTCTCCATAGGCACCCAACACTGGCTTCCCTACGTTACTTTTCTGACAGTAATGTGTAGAATTCTAGTATTCTCCCATGAAGAGCATTCTACTCTAAAAGTTAATTACATTAGCATGTAGGTGTAGATTGTTTTAACTAATGTATGATTTCTATCATGTATTGATGTAAAGGGCTCAAGGTTTTAACTTTAAATCACCTGCTTAAATTAAAATAATTGTTTCATTAACATTATATTTGACATTCGTTATTTTTTATTATATTTTATATGTCAAGACAAATATTACTGTACTAATTCCTGAAAACTAAGACTTAAGTCTGAATGATACTTTTTAAAAAAGATTGATGCATAAAGTACAAAGATTCCCCGTATAATACATCATAAGTTCTTAATAGTTTTCATATGCATGTTATGATCTCAATAGTGTCCTAACACTCAAGGCCTAATCCACAATGTGACTGTAGCTGATGGTGGGATCCTTCCAGAGATGATTAAGGATAAATGAAGTCATCAGGGTGGAGTCCTAATCCCATATGCCTGATGTTCTTAAAAGAAGGGGTAGAGACACGAAGAATGCCTTGGCACAGAGGAATGGTCGTGTGAGGACATTGCAAGAACGAAGTTTTTAGTAAACAGGTCTCTAAGAAACCAACTCGGTTTGCATCTTCATCTTGATAATTCAGCTTCCACAACTATGAGGAAAAGATGTTGTTGTGTTCCCAAGTCGAGGGCGTTTTGTTGTGACAACCCTGGTAGACATAGTACTATATTCAGTAGGACACTTACTCTGGGAATTAAAAATTGTATTTTGTAATTTGTATGAAGGCAGATTTAATTTGTAATAATCACCCAATGTCAAGTTATAAGAAACTGAATATATCAAAAAGAACTATCTTTAATGAAAACAACAAGGTTGTAACATATCTTAAACTCTCAATTCATCCTTTTTGCCATTAGCACTGTTTTTCTTCTATAATTTTATTAACCAACTCTTTCTCTTATCTCAATTCTCAGAATTCATTTTCTCCATTCTTTGAACAAAAACGATGCTACATTTCTTGTATATTTCTAACTTCTCAGAGAAAACACCAAAGAGCCACAATGCTGCTGGACAATTGGCACTTTCTTTCCTTTTTATTTTGGCCAAGTGAGTAATTTTTACATTTGTCATGATACATGTTAGGAAACACTCCCTGTTTGCATCACTGCTGGTTAGTTATAACCACCAGAAAGTGTGAGGCAAGAAGGGACAAGGGACGGTCTGAATCCCAGTCTTGGCATATTAAAGCTTTGCTGGGCAATATCTGCTTATGTTTCTGCATCAAGCGTACAGATAGACTAAATGTGACATGCAAGCAACCACTCCCCAGCTGACCGTGAACAAACCCTACCAAGAAAACCGGATCTTTGTTTTTGGTGATAGTTTTTTTTTTTTTTCCATTAAAGGACATGGCCCAGTATCAAAAGGAAGAAACAGTTAATACATGTGTAAAATGTTTTTTTTTTTCAATTTATCTTGCTAGGCATTTAAGAAAAAAAATTTTGACTATGTCTTAATTCAATTATTTCTGGCATACTACATGGTAGCAAGATGCCCAATAACTTTCCTTTGGCTTTGTTTTGTTCTTCTAATCTTCCATTTCCAACTTTCTACAAACCACCTTTTCTGAAAAAAAAAATATATATGTGTGTGCGTGTTTATACTTTTCTTTATCTTATGCTTTGACAGGTTGAGATTTCAAGGATGTGGTCAAATCACCACATGATGAAAATTTACAATCTATATCCCTGCATGACTTAAATAAACAGGAACTGTTCCTTGTGGCCCAGAAAATGATAGCGAACTATCACCAAGTGTGAACTGGTTAATAAAATAAAATATACATAGATATATTCACTTGTTGTGTTTCTTTGAGCCCCATGAATTCTTTAAGTTGATAGTTGGGAATCACAACGAAAATGAATCATCTGCTCTGGGAGATGGGATTTAAACAAGTTAAATCAGCCTTCATTTTTTTTTTTTAGGCTCTTCTATTTTATTTTATTTTATTTTATTTTATTTTATTTTATTTTATTTTATTTTATTTATCTTTGTTTATTTTATAATACAGTTACACAGGCTCTGGCATTACCCATCTCTCTCCTGAAGCTTGCTCCCCCACTCCCATATATTTCCCTTCTAGTTTTACAATGGGTGTCTTTCATGAAAAGTCATAAGTCCATCATGCTAGTATCGAAGTGTAGACATTGAAGTGTATTGACATTGTAGGCGTGGACAATGTCAGAGAGTCCAGCATCCTACCGTTAAGATATTTTCAACTCTTTCACTGGGAGTCCATCTTCGGTCTGTACGCAAAGAGATGCAGTGCATTTTGTCTCCACATCTGAACATATCCGTCTCTGTTGTACTTCTTCTATATATTACCTTAAGTACAAAGCCAATGAACATAGTCCACAACAGGGTGAAAATCAATACATTTTCAGCAACATGATGTTTATGAACATGCTACAAAACTACCAATGTATCACAAGAGTGATAAAAATGAGTATCAAAATCCTCTTGTAGGAATAGATGCTAGTAAGTAACCCTTGTGGTATTGAGGAAATCAGAATAAAAACTGGAACTTTATTACTCAGGAGATGCAGCAAAGACAGTGCTGAGAGGGACATTTACAATCTCAGGTATTTACAAGCAATCCGTCTCTTATGGATGATCAATCAATGGATCCCCAGTGCTTACTGAGAAAGATACAAATATCTAAAAAGTGAAAAAAAGTAAGGTTTACAGCAAAAAAATAATTAGATTAGACACTACAAAACTGCAAATTGAAACAAAAAAGAGCCATTCTGTAAGAAGATGAGTAAACAACCCCTGGCGATGTTAGCATTGAGCATTGCCAGGGACAATCACATAAAATTAGAGATGAAAGAGAAATGGTTCCAACGTTTTGCTTTTTACATAGGTTGTGACATTGTTGGCATAGGCAGTAGTAGGGAATGCAGTTTTTTGTTGTCTACGTGTATTTAGAAGTTTCATTGGGAGTTTACCTTCATTCCTTAGTAGAGATAGAATCCACTGATTTTCCTTGCTTACTGGTATTCTTGTCTCTGTTACAGCCTTCATTCATGGGGTTACATGCATGTGTTTCTTCTCCTTTTGTTGTTGTTGTTGTGAATTTATGATGGAAGTTATATTAGAGCAAACATGTGATATCTGGCCTTTTGGGATTGGCTCATTTCCCTTAGCATAATGGTCTCCAATTTGGTCCATTTTCAGCCTTCACTCTTAAAGGAAATTTCTTTCTTAAATCAATGGAGACATTAAATTAACAGTTTGCATAGTCACATATCTTGGATACATAAGCTGGGCCTGAAGAAATTTAAATGATTCTTCAGAATCAGTAAGGAGGCTTGGAGGAGTTTCACTTTCAGAACAGGATTATTTCTTTTCTTTTTTGCCTCATGACTGTAAAGAAACTCATATCTGATCTCAAGTTATTTCTCTAAATAAAGGGTAGTGAGTGGTCAAACAAGTTGTGAATATATCAGATGGCAACTGTTACCCTGGTGTGCTATTATTTGGAGCTTATGAATAGGAAATGTAATCTCGGAAGGAATTTTATTATAATATTCTTTCAAAGAATGAAAGCTTTTCTCTGAAAGGAATTACAATGACAAAATCCGAGATTACTAGAAACCTGCTAACAGACCATTGCTTGGCCAGATTGAGGTGAGTTATGACTGGTAACAGTACTCATTCATTTTCCTAGTGTAAGTTGAACTTGAGAGGAGAGTTGCCAAAGGCATTGCAGCAGATCATTCAGTCAGAGCATATTGCAGGAAAGAAATATGGTACCTGCTTATTCTTCATGTCTAGTTTCCTAAAAGTAGTCTACTCAGATAGAACAGTGGGTATTTTTGTTTGTTAAGATTCTAGCTTAATGGCCTGGTCATGGACACATTTAAGGTGTTTTATTCTTCATCATTAAATTTGCTGGTGGTTGTTTCAAAAATTTCTTTTTTATTCATATCACAACAATTCTAAATATGTTATGCAACTTGCCCTTAGCCATGTCAGGCATTTTTCCCCCATGAAGAGATGAGTTAGTCACCATGTATGGAATTTGTCTTTTTTATTTCAAAATGCCAATTTCAGGATTTTGATGTAAAAAGCAAAACAACGTAGATTTTTAACAGTAACTCACAAATAAACAGCTAGATAAACTGTCTTTTCACCAAGTGGACTGCCTGTGCCTCTCTCAGCAAAGAGCAGCTTTTGTTGTGCCACATACTGACAGCCCCACAAATCCCAAACCCCTCACTTCTTCATGCATCCTACTCCATGAGGTCTATACGTCACAAAATGTTACTTACAGACATGTATGCAATGTTTAACGGGAAACTGGATCCTTATAATCACAAGTATAATAAATTTACAGATGATAACAAGCACTTCCTAAAGAGCTTGTTTTGAATATTGATGTGAAAGTTTTAGCTAAGAAAAAAATTAGGCACAAGTTTGAGTGGATGCCTCTAAATACAGGATTTTCAGATTTACTGCTTTCATTAAATGCATGTAAAATAATTTACCAAAGCTTACATTTAGATTTTCCCATTTTTATTTTCCCCACTTGAGTTTTCACCTTTTTAGTGCTTGGTTATCTTTTTGGAAAAGATGCTTGACCAGAATTTTTGAATTAAAAAGTATATATTTAGATATGCATATTTCAAGGATAAAATTATTTTTTAAAAAGATATTTTTTGTTTGATTCACTCCCTATATGTTTTCAAGAACCACAGCTGGACAAGTCTAAAGCTAGGAGCTCAGAAGTACAGTTAGGTTGTCCATCTGGGTAGCAGGTACTCAAGTCCTTAAGCCATCACTGGCTGCCTCAGAACTTCCCATGAACAGAAAACCAGATTGGAAAAAAGAAAAAAAAGATAAAACTCAATCCCAAAAACTTAGTACTGGAATGCAAGCATACGCCGGAGCAGCTTAAATCATTGTGAGACTCAGAAACCTCACTTTGCACTGTGATGTAAAAATCACATTCTTTATGCTTAAGGCACAATTATGAATTAGGAGATCAATCCAAAGCTATAGATGGTGCTGATTCTACTGAATCAGGTGTTTGGTATACTAATGTAAGTTGTTTGGAACTATAAACAACCAAAAACACAATAAAGTCAAAGCAAAAGTGACTCCAACCAACTTCCATAAAGGGACTATTGTATAATAATTTTGAACCACATTGTGGAATTCAAGAATTGGTTGAATAATTAGAACAGAAACTCAGGAAGCTGAACTCAAAGGTTTCATGATTTTTTTCTAATCAAAATAGTAGAATATGGAAAAATTGGCTTAATTCTGAAGAATTTCAGAGTCTAATCACTCAGTTAAATATGTCTGTCTGATTGTGGGCAGTGACTCTTCCTGCTGTGCCCCAAGCTAGTATTCCTATGAGTGTCAGTTAGTTTTTTGCCTGCTTTGCCAGTTTCAATCTTGTGACATACCTGAGAGAGTAGTCGAGGTTGATCCAATTGCTTGGGTGTTTTTCACCCACTTGGGAGACCCAGATACTGGATGTCATGAAAGTTCTAAATATAAACTAATTAAATAAATCAAATGTCCCATAAATTGTGCAAACATTCAAATGTACATTTTCTTTATGTTTTGTATCAACAGAGGCGACTTTATCTATGTATGAACTAGGGTTCCTCAAAAAGTTCATAGAATATTAATTTTGAGGGCACATTTTAATTGTTGCAAAAATATTGAAATCTAGAGATAGCTTGCTCATTTTATGCATTTTCCATAAACACTCAGCATTTCAAATCATTGGCTTACATTGCTTGACAGTATTTTGTAAGTTCTGTGTGGAAATTGATATTCTGTTTTGATTTGACTATAACACCTTGTGATCAATAAATAAAATTTAAAAGTTATTCTGTGACTAAGCACCACATTTTTTCTTCTTAGTTACCTAGTTTACAGAAAATATTTCATAATATTTGCCAGCTATGTGAGCAATGAGTTTCCTAAGATGTTTCTATCTGTAATTAGTAATGCAGTTGGTTAAAAGTATTCTACAGGGAATTCATAGCCCTAATGTTTCACATGAATGAAAGATAAAATCTGAGATGTTTTCCATTGTGATCTACTTATGTTTTAAATCACCCAAATAATCTTTAAAAATATAGATTCTGGAGTTAGGATGTTTTCAAAGTACTAAGATGACAAATACTGAGTGTTGGCTATTATCTGATTGCAAGTCAGTTTTGAGCTCTTTATTGTGTCGTCTGCCAGCCATCACTACAATTCCCTGAATTCCCAGAGCTTTTCATATGGCTTCCTCAAGGACGGCTATCATGTCTTAGCTACGGCAATGACAGATGGGATATAACGTGTCATGTGATGGATAACTCTGGAGCCATAGTACTTAATCCTTCTAATACTAATAGCTGCATTATCATAGAGATTTATGAGAATGTCAGTTTCAAGTTCCCAGTTCCATTCATGGGTTTTTAAAACTTCAGCTGCAAAAAACATGCATCCATCCCATTAATTCTAATTATCATGGTTCATCTTCTCAGCAGTTTTGCACTCCGGAACCTTTCAGTACAAATTAACGTACCAAAAAAGTGTATTAATTAATATTTGTAGCTTTTAATTTCTGCAAGAGTGTTGTCTGGAAGCAGCTGGCAGTACAGGGCCGCTGCTATTGAATCTTTGCCAAACAAGTGCAGATGTAATTTTGTTATCTCTTGCTTAGTCATTTACGCAAATTAATTTGAACAATTAGCCTTTTACTGGTCCTTCATGAATCATGCAAAAGGGATCTGCCAAAAATTGCTAGTTAACAGAGAAGAATTGGTTAATGCTGTGCATTTTGTGGGAAGGTAATGCAGAAGGAAACTCAATATTATTTTAGACTATACATAATGGCCTAAGCAGTCTATTGTAAGCTTTATTTAGCACACGTAAGCAAACTTGAGAATTCCGCATCGTGAGGCATAAGCCTGCATGCTAGAGAAGGTTTCATTCCTAGAAGGACTCAATCCTTTCATGAAATATCCAACTTCACTGTGTCTTAAGATTCTATGAGCAGAAGAAGGATTTTACAAAGAAGTAAAAATTGATGAACTAGTACTTCCTGTTTTCCAGATCACAACTTTCATTTAGCTTGTGTTTTTGTATATATATATGTGTGTGTGCATAATTAGCTGTCTCCAATTTGAAATAGATAAAGTAAAAATCTATAGACTTGTCTGATGGGTTGTAACAAACTTCTAATTTTCTAAGAAATTAGAGATGAAGACTAGTACTTAAAATGGTTTTCAATATACAAGGTATTTTTGAAGACCTGGTTGAATGAGAACTTATGTGCAAAATACACAACTAGATTATCTCAACCACGTTGGAGGTCTATTTTTGGCATTCATATGAACTTATGGAAATGAAAAGCACAAAAACAAAATGAAATTAGCTGTAAAATTTGAAATTTTTTCTGCATAGAACTAGTTTGAAACTACCTGCAATTTCATACTTTTACTATAATTGTAATGTATTTGTTCTTGTCAGTTTTAATGTTCAAAACTAAGAATTCTTCATTTAATTTTATAAAGAAGGGTTTGATTACTATTGTAATGTCATATCTCAACTCACGGAGACCTTTCTCTTTCCTTTGTAAAGAGTTATTAATTTAGACAGGTCCTAAGAAGTCTTTCAAGGTGTGCACTAAGACATCAAGACAGTTACACATTTACATTTTTTAGATATATAGTTAGCTATACTCATATATATTTGGAATTGTTAAAATGTGCCACTCATCTTAATATTTGATTATATGGAAAGTTAAACCTCACACATCTAAGCTTTCAAAACAGAGAATTCAAAAAGCATAAATAGTTCTTAATGTGAGTACAACTGAAAGACTACTAATGAATTATCAAAAGTAGAATATTTCTTAAATTCAAATTACTGATCATTACATGGATAATAAGTCATTTTAATTGTACAGTTTAAAACTGAAAAATGCCTGAACTTGCAACAATTGTTTAAAATTGCTTTTGCACTCCAGGGGAAATGCAAATTTTCTGAAACCAAACTTAAGTCTACCTAGAATTAAAGGAAAATTAAGGCAAATGTTTGAAATATTTTAAATTTTAGGCATTGTGTAGAAAATATCTTGTTACTCTACTAGTCTTATTCATCTTGAGAAATTATTTTGGGGTACTTCAAGTGAAAAAATAATTATAAATCAAGCTCAATGCAAAATAAGTCCAAAGAATATTTAATTGAGATGAAAAATTTTAAAACTCATTAGGTTTATTTGTTTTCTTTGTAAAAAAAAAAGTTGTATTTAACCATTTGTAAACATCTAAAAGCCATCTGAAAGATACAGAAAAATAAATGATATATAATATTGCTTTTTTGAAGTAACTACAAATAATATGTTAGCTTATTTCAAATCCATATTTTTAAAATCATCACTGTGGCACAAGCAGTAAAATATTATATAACATAAAAATTGCCTTACTATTAAAGACAACTGAGGGCCTCTTAATAAATTAAATTTTAATTACTCATCCTAATTCTGCTACATAATAACATATAACCTTTAGTTAGCTATAACTGATAAAACAAAGAGCATCTGTATTTATAAATTGTTCCTGTATTTCAGTTAAATTGTTTAAATCTGATTCTTAGAAGCAGGAGTTTGCTGAAACAGTTCAATTATTTTGCCACTTGAAACATATTGTTTTCTTTTCAAAATAGCTGGATCTTTTTTTTTTTTTTTTGCTAGAAATGAAATAAAATGTAGGTCCCAACAACTATAACAATCTTGAATAATGTAGTCATAATAATAATGAGATTGAACATCAATGCAAGTTAAACTTCACAGTGACATGTTTTCATTTGTTTACTATTAATTATTAGTGAAGTTAAACATTTTCACATATGCTGTCTGATGCATAATTTTCTCACTTCATCTAACAAAGATTGATTAAAATATAAAGTTCAGAGTTTGGTTTTTGAGATTTTGTTGGAGCAGTTGGCCTAAAAGTGCTTTGTAAAGCACTGTATAAACGTAAGCTATTACTAGTGATACACTGATGAAGAACACCTACGTAGGAGAACCTGACCTTGTCATGGCATTGCTATTACTTAAGTCAGCGTGAAAATAGTGATGATTCCCGAGCTTCCAGAATTAGTGGTGCTCATGCTCATGTTCCTGAGCAAAATTATTTTTAGAAAATTAGATGTTCCAGTGTGTGGATCATTAGTCAAACCTTACTAATTACAATTATTAGTTACAAAATACCTGTCCTAATATATAATATTATATTTTTTAAAAATTTGAGCTATACAGGATTCAGTCCATATTTCATCTCATCTCATTTTAATAGTGAATACTCCTTTTTGGCACTTGTCATTCAGAGTCATTCTGTAATTTATATAAGACACACAGTAGAATTTTTTGTCCTTAATTATATTTAAAATAAATTAAAAAAAAAAAGAAGAAAACTTTTTCACATAAAGTACAAAAGGCTGAATGGAAAAAAATTAGTCAAAAACGTATAATTATTATTTTTAAAACTTTCCAAAGTAACTTAATAACCATCTTTGTCATTCACTGAACTGTTTCCAGAATAGTTTATATTTTTCCACAAATATTTACCACAAAACATTTCTCAAGAAGAGAGATTTATGTGACTTGGTATTAGTAAACATGACTCTAAATGAATACAGTGATAAAGAGATGACAAAGCACTTGAATTTTTCCTTGGCCGTATACTTGTATTCTTCAGTTTGAAGTGAGATGCACTGACATCATTTACCATGTTTGTAAATACAAACAAAATCATAATTAAGAAAACTATATGATCCCAAATCATGAAAAGAAAAAGACTGGTTAAATACAAACAATTATAACTGACACATTACCTAATATCTACGAACATTCTGACAAAATAAAATGGCTATTTGTCCTCAGAGTAATTTTCAAATAACTAAAAATATTTAGCATTATATATTATATAATTTCCTTAAGTGGTGAATTATTTATAATGAGCTTTCTATTTTGAATATTCGTATTTTTGTAAATACTTTATGTTATTAACAGCAATGAAACAAATATTGGCTAATTTTTAGTATCTCCATGATCATTTTGTTGAAATAAATTCCTTAATTGAGCTTCATACAATAAAGCCTATTTCTACGTATTTCTTTTTGAATGCATGTTTAATAATGACTCATTCGGAGCAATCAATATAAAAATTCAGATTATAATCATTCTTACAAATAATTAATAGTTTAAAAATGTTTTGGTTTGTTGCAATTAAAGCCATAACAATGTCCTTAGTAACATGTATCTAAATTGGGTTTGGGATTTAATTCATTTCTGGGTAACTGACTAATCAGAAAATAAAAAAAAAAAAAACCCTTATACACACACACTGAGAAAAATGAAGCTATCTTTCTGTAATCGAAAGTATCAGTGGTAAACTTGGCTGGAGCTTGATTAATAGTGTATTAAAATCAGAGTCTTCTTGGTAAGTGCTAGACAAGGAGTTTGGGGCAAATTGCTTGGTTACTGGGAAGCCTTTAAATTTTAATCATGGAAGTACTTCAGTGTCATTAGCCACGGAAAGGACAATGGGGTCTGCTGGCGTCCTCGGAAATGTTGTGCTTTTCCGAGTCTCCTTCTGCCGTGCTATTGAGCTCCAAGCATGGGCTGCAATCGAAAATCCTTTTGCTCCCCATGACTTTGATTGCTATTATTGTAATTTGATATTACACAGTATCTTAGAATAAAATAGTCCATGGAAATTCGATGAGATAATGCCAGGGGTGGGGGTCAGGCTGAGGAACAACTGAAGCAGAACTCAGAATTAGTCTGAAATAGTTTTAAGCTTGTACATTTTCCCACCTGCCCAGATTGCAGTTGCAGGGAGAAAAGCAGTGTGTGGATATTGTTTAACTGAAAATAATCAACAGGAATGTAACAAAGAAAATTTCATTTCATTTTTGAAATCATCAAGCTATTTTATTACTTACGAAGTAAGAAATGTAATAGGACACAGAAAAGGTTATCTCAGTCTGTGTGTTTTGACATTTCACATATAGTATTTATGTAAAACATTAGGCACATATAGTTTTATCAGAACAAGAATCCAAAATGCAATTGGTTATTATTAAAATTTTATATTAAAGTCATGCCATAAGATTATTTGATTCCCAAGAGGCAAATAAGTATTTCCACTGTGCATACGAATTCTGGTCAATGAGAGCCCTGGGTATTTCAGAGTTTTGAATAAGGTGAGGAAGGAATAGAACCATCATCACGAAAGTAGAGAAAAATCTTTAAAATCATCTACCCCCATTATCATTGTTGCATCAGCCAGCACAAAGACAAAGCAAAAATGTTACCTGATGAGTATTGTGCAATAGAAGTACATTTTAATTCAGGGTAGTAATAATGTAGCGTAACTTACAAGCTGGCTGGATCTTTTATTATGCTTGATTCCTTCTTAGGAAATGATTATCAACGATTTATGCAGATCTTCAGAATAAAGCATAGAATGCTTGTGAAACTTGGAAAGAATTTTCTCAGTAATTCTAAGGAAACCATGCCATAATTCTACACACGGGTATAATGCATTCTGTTCTGTATTTTGCATTGAGATTCTTCAGTTGCTTTAAATCTAGCTAAACTTTATTTTATTTTACTTTATTTTGTATTTTATGAATTATAAGCAAAACATGGTAGGTTGCTTACAATCTAGTTAAGAACAAGTCATGGTTATTCAAGCATGAGGGGATGACTTCTCTGAGGCATTGGGGTCATAAATGGCATTTGTACAGGACATCAAAAAGACTTACATATATATTTTTTTCAATGCAATAGGATAAGCACATTTCCAGAAGCACTATCAAGATTGAGTGCTAGGAAACAAATGCCATATCATCTTTCTGAATTGTCATTTCTCTACACAGGTTTGTTTTTATTTATTTCTTATTTGGAAACCATGATGAACTGACAGAAAGCTGTAATGCAAATGTGATTATTTATTGTACCTATTGAGTATATACTAGCACCCTCAAATCCCTTTCCTCATCAGATTTTAGTGTGTTTTTTTTTTTTTCCAATATAAGGTCCATGCACTGTTTCGATCAGAACAGTAACACTGGTATACCATTTCTATTTAATGCTTTAGAGATTTTAATGCTTTAGAGATTTAGACTAGAGTCTGATAATGTATTTGGTTATTTTATCTCACCTATTGACTTAAGTCTAGAAAAATTTCTGAAACGTTAACTGCTGACCTTGACGTTTTCTAGGATCATAGCCAGTGATTTTGCAAGATTTTGCAGATATTTAAAATTTGGATGATTGTTCCTGATTAGCTTTAGATTGTATGTCATTTAAAGGAGTCCAAAGAATTGAGTTTTTTTTTTAACATTATACGTTAATAGCAGCTTCTGATTATTTGTTTGCCCCATAGCTTTTGCTCTTGATGTTACTGTGAGAGACAGGTGTTTGCTCAGATTCCGAAAAAGCACACAGACAGACCATGCAGTTATTCAGAGCCTCCATCACAGATCTTGCAAACCTTCTGCATTAATTCCTACCTTTGCAATGGGTAAGCATACCGTGGGGGAGCACTTCCGAATGAGCCGATACTAATACTCTGGCTTCTCTTCAGATCGTATAAATCTTTCACCTTTTACCAAATGAGCCGATACTTCCTTTATCCCATTTATAACCTTATTTATTTATAGTAGTTAGTTTCCCCTTTCTTCCACAGGTCCTGATCTGTTGGTATTACTGTGAGTCTCACGTTATCTTGTTCACTAGGAATCCTGTAAGTTACTGCTTTAGACCTGTCATCATTCTGAGAGTGGTTTCCTAAATATTTTTTTTCTCAGCAAATCAGGGTTTCTTTGCTCATCTTGGAGTTTGTCTGCTCTGGTTGTGCTTTCACTCTCCAAGGTACTTGAAATTTTAAATTCTGGTTGTTAATCAAAAGCCAAGATCTTATTTCATTATCTCCTCACTGCTGTTGGAGTCTTATTGCTTTCAAGTGCTCAAAGCTGTACAGTGTATATGTAACACACAGTTTATATTATTTGTGCCTTACACATATATATCTAATTTACATGTAATTACACACATATATATGATTATCTGTGTGTGTGGGCATGCATGGGAGTGCACACAGATATCATTATTAGTCACTACCATTCCAGTACATTACTAAAGAAATTTATTCTACACGGTTTTTGGTTTATTTGTTTTTTAACTTCTCCATGTCTATAAATCATTTCTTCTCCAGAGCAAAGTTTGCTTCCAGATAGCCTCGATATAGTTACTTAACTAAATCTGTGTGTCTACTGTCCTTTCACCTGGCCTATGCACGCTTCTCTGATATAGCTTCAGTTTCAGTGGCCAATGACATTCTGTTATTATTTAAGCCTGCTTGGTTTCTGACACTTCCCGATGGATTTCTCAGTGTGATACTTTCTTTAGCTTGCTTGATCACTCATTCCCATGCTGACTCAGTGCTGTTCCATTCTTTGGAGCAAAAAGGAGCAAGCAAATTCAAAACTACATTAGCAATTACCAGCTTTGGGCAACAATCTGTCCCAAGTGTGCCTAGCTGGGATAGAATGGTGCTTAATGAAAAACAGAAACATACTGTGGGTATTTTAATAGCAGAGAAAGGTAGTCATCCAAGTAACCTGTGATTCCTATTCCTTTCTAGCCTTTTGATTAGTTACGATAGTTGTGCATAATGATCTCCTAGCTGTTCAATATGGCAATCTCTTCAATTCTACAAATTCTAAGTGTTTATTAGCAGAATTACCCAGGACATTTCAAGCAGATTTTCTTGATCTAAGAGATAGGCAGGGGCCCTGCACGGTGGCGTAAGTGGTTAAAGGTCCTCGCCTTGCACGCCTGGGATCCCATATGGGCGCCGGTTCTAATCCCGGTAGCCCCGCTTCCCTTCCAGCTCCCTGCCTGTGGTCCGAGAAGGCAGTCGAGGACGGCCCAAAGCTTTGGGACCCTGCACCCGCGTGGGAGACCAGGAAGAGGCTCCTGGCTTCGGATCGGCATAGTATCGGCCCGTTGTGCTCACTTGGGGAGTGAATCATCGGACGGAAGATCTTCCTCTCTGTCTCTCCTCTCTGTATATCCGCCTTTCCAATGAAAAAATAATAAAAATAAATCTTAAAAAAAAAAAGAGATAGGCAGGTACTTCTTGACTGTCTAGACAAATGACTATTAAAAGTGTCTTGCATTAATACAATCCTTTGTGCAACAGACAAGCTTATAACAGAAAAGTGAATGATCTTTAGAACATCAAAGTTACCATTGACCTGGCAAAAAAATCCCTTATGAGTCATTGATTGCACATTTTCAAAATTCCAGCTGTATGGTTGATCATTCCACTTGACTAGGCATATTTGAGGAAACAATAGTCATCTACCACTCGATTTATATACATCATATAAAGAAGGAAATGTATTTTTTCTTTAAATGATAGCAGACACTTAAATGTGTAAATATAATTTATACCAGTTCTAAGTCTTCAGTGAACATACAATAGTATTAAACTGTCACTGTAAGCAGGTGTCTTGAGTAAGTTTGTAATTTTGAAAGGTAACCCTGAGGAAGTGGCTCATATGGAAACAATGAGTTCAGCTTTGATTTTCGTTGATTGAAGCTTTGGCTGAACACAGTGACATCACCAGCATTCTGGAACAATATCATAGTATAGTTAATATATTGCATTTGGTTAACATTTAGTGTTCTTTGTAGGATTGTAAACTTAAGAATAGGAAATCTCTTAGAAGTGAGCTTGGCTGTTCTGTTTTATGATGCTGGAATTATCAGAAAACCAGGGCACAAGATTTTCAATTTTAGGTGACCATGACAATGCAATTGAATCAAGTATTTTAATTAATTTAGTTTAGTTTTGCTTTTTTTCTTTGTTTTGTTTTATCTTTGTTCTTTTGGAATCTACACGCTGGCTTAAAAAGCACAATATTTTAGTGGTTATTATACTATTATTAATATTATTGTTTGAAGGGAAGAGAGCGTGAGAGAGGGAGAATATATTCTATTTGGCAATTTACTTTCCAAATGACTTACACAACCATTGCTGACTGGATCAAAGCAGAAGCTATTGCTTGTGCAGCTGGCCAGGATCCAAGTGAGAAGTTAACATCTGTTACATCCAAGGATGTGTGTCAACAAGAACCTGGATCAGAGGCAGAGATGGGACTCAAATCTTGATATTCTAATAGGGATTCAGGAACCCCAGGTAAAGTCTTAATCACTGTTCCATGATACCCACTCTGGTGATTTTCTTTGAGGAATTTGGAAACATTGTCTTGCAAATGAATCACCCTTGCATTAAACTGCCCAATATTTCATTCCTTTGTTCCTATGCTCCACCTTCAGTGTCAACATCCTATATGGGTACTGTTTTGTGTCCCAGCTGCGCCTCTTCTGATTCAGGTTCCTGCGTATAGCTTGAGAAACAGACCAGGATGACTCAAGTCATGGGGATCCCACACCCACATGAGAAACACAGAAAAAGTTCCTGGCTGCTGGCTTCAGATTGACTCAGCTCCAAGTACTCTGGATAAATATAGTGAAGCAGTGGATGGAGGTTCTCTTTCTCTATCCCCGTCTGTAATTCTGACTTTCAGGGACAATAAATACATCTTCAGAAAAAGATAGATTTTGAGGAGTTCATTTTATTAGTAGGTAACAACAGAATACTCTCGAGGAAATATTGATCCTGACTTTTATCATTAAAACCATATAAAATCGCCCCCCCTTTTGAATTAGTTCTCATATAATATTTGCAACACTTGAAATTTTTACATTAAAGAAAAAAATGCCATTTTATGCTACAACTGACTGTTTCTAGGTAAAATTAAGCAAGGACCCCTTTGCAATGTTATTTTTCATTTCTTTTTTTTTTACAAAAATTTGCATATGATTATCAGTTCTTTATAAGTTGAGAATATGAAGCTTGGGAATTTTAAAGTTTTCCTACTTATTTGGTCATAGAAAGTTGCAAACTTATTCCAATTATTTCAGCTAAAGGATAAAATATAGAGCATATTAAAAACAAACCAAGATAATAGTTCTGATTAGGAAGACATATCCATCACATATTAAAGAAAGTATTATGCTGGTTCTTCATGTTAGAGTAGGCCATTTAAAAAATCACGAAGTAAAACAAAAGAAAGCTAGAGAAGTTTGGAGTACAATAGATAAATTATTTGGAAAGCTCTGTGTTAATCTGCCCTAAGTGTAAGAATCAATTTGGCTGATAGGCAATGAATGACGTGTGTTTGATATCTGAATTTTTCAATCAGCATTTTCTGAGCTTGGTTTCTCATTATGATAATGACTAAAGGATTAATTATCTCCATGAGAACAGTGATAATGGCACTTTGAACTATCCTTGTCACCATATGACACAGGCTATTACTTGTTTTTTTTTTTTTTTCTTAATTTTAAGAAAGATGTGTGCATTTGGAAGCATGTGATTCACTTGGTGATAGTGATACTATTACGTTATTGGTGATAAATAATGGGGAGACATTTTAAAAACACGACTTCCACATCAGTCATCCTTTTGCAGTTTTAATTGACCAGTTAAAGCTGAGAATAATTAACAGTATCAGTGCAAATGCTTATGTCAAATGGATAGTTCAATTAGAGTATCTGCTAGTTTCTTCTAAAAATCTCCACTGTAGCAGAGAAACTGTTGTAAGGAATAATATTGCTAATTACCTTTCCAAAACAATATCCGTCACTAGCTCAAGTGCAACAGATTAGATGTAAGGCATTTAATGAGAATGGCACAGCATACTGGATTTTAATTTTAGATTATTGGATACATGCTTGGTATGAAATGATATAATTGAGAAATGACTATGTTACTAATTGATACTAATGGCGGCAAAGTATAGATTTTTTTAATCCTTGGTTATTTGTACACTAAGAAGAATGCTTATTACAATTAATTAAATATGTGTAAATTATTACATTTCCTTTGTTTTTTTTTTTCCAGAGTGGTCCATATTTGCATCATAGCTACTGAGTTAAAAAGATAAAAATTTCTGAAATGCTAAATTTACTTTTGGAATAGTGGCCGATATTTTATTTCTGTGCACTAATGAGCATGATTAAAATAATCACAGGGCAGTTCTGAACAGATACTTCATTGTTAGGTAAACTTGAGAAAGGGTTATTGGTAACCATCTGAGGTTTTCTTTCCAATCTGTTTGGTTAGATTGGTTTAGAGCCATAGGTTTCAAACTCTTTTAACCTAGTCCCACAGTAAGTAGTATAATTTACTCTACCAACATAATTTCATATATACAGAAAATAACACGTCTGACTAAATATTTCTCATACTACACACAATGCATGATATAGTCATAAAAGGATATAAGCCTTTAATATATAAATTTAATTATTTGTTTGACCTTATGGAAACTGACTTTTTCATGGCTGTACATGGAAGCTGTTGATATCTCTTCCAAATCATAAGTGGATTAATAATTAAGATCTGGTATTATGTTTTTGACGTTAAACACATAGAGAGAAATTTGTAGAGTTACAAGAAACCCTTGAATATAAATAAAATTATAATTATTCAACATTATATAGAAATAAAAGCAAACTGCAGAAAAAGAGAGGTTCACAAACATCAAGTGAAACTTTTCAAGAGGGAAAAGGAAAATTGAAATAGCTCACATCATAATTCCTTTTCTGCATTGGAATCCTCCAGAAACACTTGTTATTGCAATCGATCATGGTTTCAGGATGTATTAGCGATGCCTTTACTAAGCCAATAGCGAAATTACTAATATATGTCCTCTATATGACTATATTAACTGGCATGTAATTAACTCATATTTTGTATATATCTACTAGTACCATTCAATTAACATGCAATGACTGTACTAGTCAATCAAAGTTAAATGATCACTGAAGACGCAATATTTAACATGTTTTTGTCCTTATCTTCCCTGATTTTTACATTTATATCTTGCTGGTCGATGTGTCCTTGGATTGTGATGATTTTTGTCGTTAAAAAATGACAACTCCGGGACTGTAAAAGTGATATAGAAAGCTAAAATCTGCCTGCAATGCCAGCAGTGATGGCTTTCCACAAGTACACAGGTCCATGTCGTGGCTACACCCCTTCTAATCCAGCTCCCTGCTTACTGGCACCATGTGGGAGATCTGGAAGAAGTAGCTGATTCCTGGCTTGCAATTGTTTCAGCTTCAGCCACTGCAGCCTTTGGGGAATGAACCAGCAAATGAAAGGCATCTCTGTCTCTGCTCTCTCTGTAAAATATACATTTTGAATAAAAATGAATAAATAACTCTTAAAAATGATAACTCAAAGACTTAGTAATAAAGAGTAAGGCATCTGATAAATTTGGTGGATACAAACATTCATTTACATGCCAGTAGATTTATTCTAGCAGTTGCAGTTCCATCTGGCCCTGGGGCTGTGCAGTGTGGGCTTTCAGGCTATCATCTCCCTGAATTGGATTTGTTTAGCACAGTTTCGTCCTCTTGATTTAGACTTTAGGTAGTTTTTTTTTTTCATATTCAAATGTTTATTTTCAAAGAGTTTTTAAGTTATGAAGGAATTATGGACCATCTTATGCAATATACTTTAATTGGTTGTACATACCAATTCACTTTGAAATTGTATGATAACAGGAGTTTAAGTTGTTTTTGAATCAAGGTCATGCCTTTGTTTGCATTTAAGAATCATCAACACGGAACAGCTAAGCACGCAGAATTTAAACTATCTACTATGTGGCTCATGCCTGCACAAGTCACCATTTTATGATGAATTTTGTCATCTGCAAAAAGTGAAAGATAAAGTAGGAAGTACCTCATAAGGCATTTTTGAGAACTAGACGAACTAATTTTTGTAACCTGAATTCATAGGACAATTTAGTATATATTATCTATTTCTGTATGTCTTTAACAGCTAATATGATATAAAAGAGTCCAAGAAATGCTATTGGATGAATGAGCACATATTATAGCCAAAATATCTCCTGCATAGCTTGTTTGCTCAATTACTTTATGTGGCACTCAAAGCTAAAAACAGTTTATTTTATATCCCCTAAAAAAACCTAGTGTCCTATGACACAAATGATATTTAATGAACGGGACACGAGGAACAAAGCTAGGAATAAATGTGATAAAACAACATGGACTCTATTATGTAATAAAAATAATATGTAAGAGTTTAATATGTGTTAGCTCTTTCAGAAAAGCATATTACTCATTTATCAGTAATCTCTTTCTGAAGTGATCTGATTGTGCATTGAGTTATGTACAGGTAAATGCATCCACATACATTCAGTGGATGTATACAAGTGTGCTTATTATGAAATGAGGATGCCAGATTTCACTTTCATATTTTTGAAAGCTAAGCTGTAAAGTGTATGACTGCTAAGTATTTTAGGACATTTCACATAACTGCAAGGCTGTTCAAAATGCCTTTGGGACATTGTTCCCAGAACAAATTCATTTTGGTGATGGATTGAGAATCCAGAATGAAGACCTTCACATGCAAAGTAATTAGTAGTACTTTCTGGTATTAGCAGCTTGACCCTGTATTCTGTGATCTCTTCCCTAGACTATGTATAGATGTTTGTGTCAAATAGTGTCTAACCAATGTACAATAGATATTAAATTATAGGGAACACATAATAGAGGCCGTGGAACAGCTTTGGCAGCAGATTGCGCATCTGGAAGTTGATGAGGGTGGATGAAAGTTAGAGGATATTGAACTTGACTCACATACTTATTACAATGTGACACGTTATAAATTCTTTCATTCATTCTTGATATTCTTAACAGTAAAGTGAATAACATTCGTTGTTGCTTTAGAATTGTACAAAGCACAAAGATGTGCCTCAAAGTACAGCTAACACATTTTAAGAATTGAAACCCATGTTTTTACTTTAAACCTTCATGTCTTTTTTATAACTGCTGATCCATTACAACTTAAGAGGAAAAGAATCCCACTCATGTCATAGAGCTTGTGTTTTTTGTTTGTGTGTGAGCATGTAGTATCTACAAATAAAATATGGGCTAGAAATCTTTTCTGATATAAAAGAGTTCTAAAACGTAACTGGAAGAAAGAGCCATATCCCAAGATACTAATGTAATAAAATGATAGACTTGATACAGAATAGCTTAACTTTTAGAGAAAGAATCTGAGAAAGGGGTGGTATGGAATTGCGATAACTTTTTGCATATGCCTATTTAAACCATCATTAGGGAAAATACTGCATTTAGTATTTATATACAAATTTGAATTGCATTTGAATTTTGGATATTATGAACATATTGCTTGCTTAAATGATGCCTTCAGAAATAATGCTATGTTGAAAATGTGTAACTCTTTACCAAACCATTTTCTACCTCATTCCATTAGTTAAATTACTGTGGGTTTGACTAATTTGGAGCTAGAAGACAATGGAACACTATTCATTGAAATGTATTTAATTGAACTTCTGATTCAACAGCTATATTTCATTCCCCCACACATTCCTCTCTCCATTTCACTATATTCCTCATGGCTATATTTTATCATTGTCCTTCTAGGCATAATTTATTCATTTCAATACTCCTCCTTTTTTTTCTTATGTCTTCTTTTTTTCTTTGACTTTCCTTTTCCTCCTCTCACTTCCCTCTTAGTCTTCAATAAGGCTGAATTTCAATGACCAATCATTTGTGTCTTATCTTTGTTCTAATCAAAGGAACGCAAGCAAGGTCTTAAAAAATCAGAGACATGTATAAAAATCCAATTACTTCATTGATTGCTCAATGCATGGTTCATTGATTAGTGGTAGCCTGCCCGTTGAACTGGATTGCTGGATCCAAATTTATCCAGATGAATTTAAAGTTGTGTGTGAAATGAGTATATTCCTTGATGATTTGTTTTCAGAGCAAAATGTCTTCATCCTTTTTTACTGCTCCACCCAGGAAAAGCTTCTCAATTTCTTTTTGCATTTGCACTTTCATTGATATGGAATTTATATGCATCTCTAAAATGCAAATGTTTAATATGACAATGCTATAAAGATAATGCTGCTGGGATAACTTTATTTCCAATGTAAGCTTCATTTGAAGAGTCTCAACTTCTTAGAGTTGAACGTATTTCCTTTATCATAAAAATTTTCTATTGGACCCGGCATGGTAGTCTAGTGGCTAAACTCCTAGCCTTATACACGCACCAGGATCCCATATGGGTGCCAGTTGCAATCCTAGCAGCTCCGCTTCCCATCCAGCTCTCTGCTTGTGGCCTGGGAAAGAAATCAAGGATGGCCCAAAGCCTTGGGACTCTGCAGCCACGTGGAAGATACAGAAGAGGTTCCTGGCTCCTGGCTTTGGTTCAGTGCAGCTCCAGACATTGCGGCCACTTGGAAAGAGAATCATCAGATGGAAGATCTTTCTCTCTGTGTCTCCTCTTCTCTGTATATGTGCCTTTCCAATAAAAATATAAATAATGTTTTTAAAAAATGTTCTATCTAGAGAAAGATCAAATTAGTGTATCAAGGAATAATCCTTCTAATGTAAAGCAACAGAGCAAAATTGATGGTTGTAATACCTCTGTATTTCGTTTCAAAGACTCTTAAGTGAGAAAGTGTTAGTTAGGGGTTGGAAAAGCAGCCACAGATTTTGAAATGTGTGCTTTGTATAAACATAGAGCCTTTCATGAGGTTTGGATTATTCATATTAGCAAGGCATTCTGTAATGCTGACATCCCTTGATGACTGATTTTTTTTAGGCTGATGCCTAAAAGGCAAAACAGAACAGGAGAGGGAAATGATAGCATGTGCTCAGGTCAAAGATGGAGGCACAGACAGAGTCATCATGATTCTAGGATATGTATTTATGAATAGCAGGTTTTATTTTCATCATATTTTGAAACCATTCCAAAATTATGAAGAATACTCCAATATCTCATTTATTATGCAAATAACAACACAAGTTAGGATTGTGTGATAATTAGATTTATTACCTTTTAGCTGGTCGATGAGATGGTTCCAGATAGTTTCCTAGTGAAAAATATTTGATATACCTCTTTCCATAGAAATCAGTTTAGATTTTTTATTATACCTTTCTAAATTAAATTTCTTTTCAATTTAAACAAACTCTGAAAGGATTCTTTGCACATTTCCCAAGAACATTTTTCAGAGTCTACATTAGTGTACTATATGTTATACAATATATATTTTTATAATCAAAACATTGATTAATTAATTGTAATTTATTTTTAATATTCATTTGACTATCAATGCATTAATCTACTTCTATGTTTGTTGCCTGCAATCTGTTCTTTAGTTGTTAATGTTCTTCTATTATCATTCACTCCTCTAGTACTTTTAATGATAGCTAAAGTCACCAACCTACACTGACTACTGTAAAATATTTGGTTACTTAAATTCAGGAGAGTTGCATGTGATGCAATCTACTTTTTGTGGCCTCTTGTGAGTTGCCTGTTGGTACATGAGTACCAAAAAATGCAAACATTTGTCTATTGTTATTATTGTGAATAATGAAATTATTTGTCTCAGGTATGATGTCTTCTGCTAGAATCTTTGAGAAGGAAGTAGGCCGATATTTTCTCTGATTGGCAGATTGAAATGTTAGACTACCCACAGTACTTAACAGGGTCGCACAAGCTTGCATTCATGACACAAGTAGATATCACTGTCACTGAAAGTATTGACTGGAATTGTTATCAAAAGGGCTCACCCGCAGGACTCACAAGATGTTGCTGGCTGTTGTCAAGAGGTCTATATTTTTTGCTACTTCAAACTACATGATCTAATCTGAGTATTTTCAGAAGATGCAATCTGGTTGCCGCAGAATGAATTATCTAAGAGAGTATAAGATAGAAAGCACAGTGTCATTCATGGTTTAGACTCAGAAGCCACATGGTCAGGTTCCTGTACAGCTCTGCTTTGAGTAGGAAGTAAGAAGTCATGAATATCTCCTGGAAATATTGGAGATTAATTTGGAGTCTGCGTATCACACTAACTCTTCTCCAAATATCTCTATTTACGTGTGTCTAACATTTTTTTTTCCTCACTCAGACTTCTTCGTGTGGACTCCTCCTAATATTTTGCCCTTGTAGGAATGTTTATGCTTGAATCTGTTCCCTTCACTTTCTTTTTAAACCCATAATCATTCTACTAGAGAAAATTAAGATATCTGTAAGACTTTCAGCAAAATGGTTATTAGACTATTAGATATTGAATTTGGAGGCACTTGGAAAAGTAACAGTAACCACAGAGTGTTCTATATCCTTTACTAACTTGAGTTGTCCTTGTTACCAAATGCTTTGCTAATTCACCCTTAGTTCAAAGAAAGATGAACAGTATTACCATTACTGTTCTATCAAGCTTTGGAAATTTTAAATGTTTCTTTTTCTCCTGGTAACGTTTGAATATTATCTGACTTTTGCAATGCAATATGTGGTTGGCATACTCTACAGTTAAAAATCTTGTCAAAATCATGCCCCTACTCTCAATATTTGGTACTTGTCAGTGTGTTAAACTGAGGAAATTAGATGGCATTTATGTTTGCTTTCATTTTTTTGTCCTTTTAATGCATTCCCTTATCACTTTTCTTTTCTGTAGTTTCCCTAGCAGAAAAAATTGATGATTTTTTTTCAAATTCCATAAACAAATTGGAAGGAGACATCCCTCAACTTGGATGCACTAAGGACCCACATAATTTTTGTGTAGAGGAAGTCTGCAGAGACAGTAGTCCACGAAAGTAGCCAACACCTTGAAGTGCCTTCACAGTGTATCCAGTGTATAAATGGCTTGTTGGGATTGCAAAATAAAACAATTCTACATTGTGGAGATTCCACAACATTTTATTTGAGGGTCAAAGTATGAGCATATTCTTTCTTTTGTGATATCAATGAGCACAACTGTACATACTAGTGGGTTTTGGGTGTGGCATCTTTTGATTTAAGTCAGCACTCTCTCCTCCAAGCCCCTAGCTGAGAGGGAAATCAAACAGCCATGTTAATCCACACTTGACTTACAGAACTGCTGTTGAGGTTCAGCATGCAGACTCTGTGCATACTCCTTTTGGCAACTGAATATGGATTATTTTGTCAGATCCCTGGCTGTGGGATTATAGAACAATCTTTTTGGATATAAAATCACTGGTACCTCCTTACCCTGCCTCTGTCAAAGGACAATGTGTTGTGTCTTTCTGTTTGTTAATTGTTCTGAGATTGGGTCAAAATGTAGGGCTTTTTTCTTTATGAGTAAACAAACAAAAACCAAACAAAAATCCACTCTCCTTTTTCTGCGTTCCTCTCTTCTCCCCTTTTGTTCCCTTCCCTCCCAACCCATCTTCCTTTGTTTTCTTTTCTCACCTTTCTCCCCCTCACCTCATTCCTCCTCCCTTCTCCCTTCTCCCTTCTCTTCTCCCATCTCCTTCTCCCTCAACTCTTTCTCTCCTTTCACCTCCCTCCTCTCTTTTTGTTCCCATTTCTTCTCCCATTTTGATTCTTCCCCTCTTCCTCATATCTTTTCCTCTCTTCGCTCTTCTCTTTGTCTCTTTCTATCCCACCCCTCCCCTAATATTCCTCTCATTCGTTCCCCCTCACTCCTGCTGAAGTGCACAATAAAGTCTACATATTGCTGGCAGCAATCTGATGATTGCTAGAAGAAGCATTTGTGGGATGGTGGGTCAATGAAATGGAAGAATTAAGTCTCCTGATGATATCACTAACTCATTCTACCTTATTTTGCTTGGAAGTGCCTAACTCTATAGAAAGGAAGTTAATTTACTCACTACATAAACCTTAATGAATAAACACTCTTTTAGGTTCTGTGGACAGCGTCTGCTCACACACAGAAAGCATATGCAAGGCAGGGGGGTACACATGAGTGGCCTTGCTGTTCGTCCTCCATAACTGCAGTGAAATTTGGAAACTTGGGAGGACTTGCAAGATATTATGTAATCAAAATTGTTTCAGAAAGATTAATTTTAAGGAAGTGATTGAATTAGAAAAGAATGTGTTGAGAAAAAATCTTGGGGAGAAATTATACCTGTTGCATGGTAGATTCAGTCTTGCACTACAGGAGTTCTATTATCTGTTTATTGTTGCTAAGTAAGAACTTACCCTAGAAAAAATATTACAAGACAATTTTAAGACACAGACATTGACAGACATATAGGATGCCTGTGTCTTGCTTTCTGACATTCTGTACCATCATGTTTCTCTACCGGCAAGATAATCACCTACTCTGAAAATCATTGGATTTTCTTGCAAGAGCCTGTCCCACACTATTTGGGTTTTTATCCTCTCAAAATTAGAGCTGATTAACTTTTTTTCTTTATAGGTAGCCTTTATGCTTGCCTCGGGTGTATCACTCTAATGATAAAAATTTTGACAACTGCATAATTTCATGCTTTTCCATCAGGACTTCCCTCCTGGCAATGCTGTCATTTCTTCTTATCCATATTTAGCGATGAATTGCCATGTTTTCCATTTGGAGGTTCAGCAAAGAGTGACTATTATTCCTCTGTCTCCTTGTTTTTTGTTTTTTTTTTTTTTTTTTTTTTAATTCTCTCCTATGCCATTGAATTAGGAGAATACAACTTTGTTAACATGTAGTGTAGATCTCTAATCTAATGACTATATTAGGGTAGTATTTTTTTTCCAGGAATAAATTTCCTTTTAAGGTGTAGTTTGCATTTGCTATTTAAAATAGAAATGCTTTTTGTGTTCTTATTCTTATTTTTGTTTTTATTATTTCTCATTTTAGATAAAAAATTTTATGTATATTTTAACATATTTTGATGACAGTAACAGCTGCTCCTGCATCCAATCAAAATGTGCTAACTTCTCTGTTTCAGTCAGCAAACTTTCTGTTTAAACACAAAACAATATATGTAGCAAAAGCAGCAAGGACAACCTTGAGAAAATGAGCAACAAATATGTGCCCTTACCCCATGATGATTCTATATAATGCATTTGGTTGTACAGATATCTACTGGTAAGCTTAACCTGAGTAAGGTTTTAAATGCATCCTGAACAGCTTGCCAGAAAACTGAATCACCCTCTGTTTATATACATTCTGAAATCTATCTATATTTTATTTTGTCTTGGAAAAAAGATTAAAGAATAGAATTATATTAGAACCTGTGGAGGCATGATCCATGCCCCCTTGATTATATTGAAACATTAAAATGTCATCAACATGTTAATTTTGTCATCTCAACTGCACGAGATTTATTCAGCACTTCCATCTATTACATTACTCTGGAAACACAATTTATTCTGATTGTGGAAATGTCATAAGCAGCGACTAAAAACATCTGGAATTCTTAGTTAGGAAGAATGCCTGGTTTCAATAATATACTATATCTAAATTAATTTTATCTATGAAGAATACAGAATTCAAAGATGCTCAAAGTATTCAAGCTGAGATGTTTATTTCCCCAAACAACTTCATGATGGGAGGAAAAATCAAGCAATGAGAAATATATTTTCATAGTTGCAAAAATACAGTTGTCTTAAATGCACTTTTAATTTCAGTGAACTGTAGTGATCTTTTTTGTTTGCTTATCTTCTTTACAAAAAAGAAAACCTTGATTCAATTGGTGAAACATGTAGGAAGCAGAAACAAAGGAACTGGATGGGTAACTAATCCCAAGAAGATAAAAGATTCAGGATTGTCAGAATGGGACAAAGAAATGTGATTTTCACTTTCATGTTTTACTTTTGCTTCTACAGAGAATTTTTAAAAGTATATGCTTACTTGCTAATTATAGGTTGGAAGTAATTTGCCTACTGAGGAATTATGCATCAATATAGCCATGAGAGACAAAAGAAAGTACATGCTGGATGATGATAATTTAGGAATATTCTTTTTTTTTTAAGATTTATTTATTTTTATTGTAATGTCAGATATATAGAGAGGAGGAGAGCCTGATGATTTCACTCTCCAAAGGGCAGCAACATGCAGAGCTGCACTGATCTGAAGCCAGGAGCCCAGAGCCTCTTTCTGGTTTCTCACATGGGTGCAGGGTTGCCCATATGGGATCCTGGTGCATGCAAAGCGAGAACTTTAGCTGCTAGGCTACCACGCTGGACCTTAGGATTATTCTTTACACGCATACTCATAGTCTACTATCTAACAATCCTAAGTCTTAGTGACTAAATGCCTGTTTGGTGACAGAACTCTAGAAGTCCCCCCCAAATGCTGTGGGGCTCAAGATTCTTTTCTCTGGTTTACATGAAATAATTGAAGCACCCTGCACCTGTGAGGGAGACCTGGAAGAGGATCTGGGCTCCTGGCTTCAGATCTGCTCAGCACCGGCAGTTGTGGTCACTTGGGGAGTGGATCTTCCGATGGAAGATATTTCTCTCTGTCTCTCCTCTTCTCTGTGTATATCTGATTTTGCAATAAAAATAAATAAATCTTTTTAAAAATAATTGAAGCACAAGACAGAGACCAAAGTTACCAGCAGAATCAGAATTGTTAGGTAAAACATAAATGCACTCACTGGGGTCTGTGGGCATTTTCTGGAGTAAGCTGCACTTCAAAAAGTTTGCAGTTCTTTGTGTGACATTGGGACTCAGACACCTCAGAAACACAGTGGCTGCAAAACAATCCTGTCAAGGAATGGGTGAAGGAAATGAACAGACATTTTTCAAAAGAACAAATTCAAGTGGCTAATGGACATATGAAAAACTTCTCTGGCTCCCTAGGGATAAGATACAAATGGAAACCACATTGAGGTTCCACCTAATTCCACTGTGATTATCCTCTAGTCAGAACTCTCTAACAAAAATGTGGATATGGGGGACAAAATCCCTCCTTCTCTGCTGCATGGTAGGCTAGTATAACCACCATGGAAGTCAGAACGGAGAGTGCAAAGAGAACTGAAAGTTGATCTGTCGTATGGCCCAGCTATTCCACTCCTGGGAATATATTCAAAGGAAATAGTCTGCATGAGAGAAAGGGATCTGTAACCCTATATTCATAGCAGCACAAACCACAATAGCAAAGACATGGAAACAGCCCAGATGCCCATCAAAAGAAGAGTGGATTAAAAAAAAAAACAAGACCTTGGGACATCTACTCTGTGGAACATTATTCAGCCATTAAAAAGAATGAAATTCATTCAACCATTTGCAACCAAAAGAACTAATACCATCTATTTGCTCTGATCTAAGGCAACCTTCACACAAAACACAGGATCGATAGCCCTTTCCATGCTGTTTTTGTGGTGCATCTCATGGGTTTTGATATTTTTTTATTTCCAATTCTTCAAAATAAATGATTTCCTATTAATGTTTTAAAGATTTACTTATTTTTACTACAAAGTCAGATATACAGAGAGGAGGAGAGACAGAGAAGAAAATCTTCCATCCAATGATTCATTCCCCCAGCTACTGCAACAGCTGGTGCTTCACTGATCTGAAGCCAGGAGCCAGGAACTTCTTCTAGATCTCCCATGTGGGTACAGGGTCCCAAGGCTTTGGGCTATCCTCCACTGCTTTCCCAGGCCACAAGCAGGGAGGTGGATGGGAAATGGAGCTGCTGGGATTAGAACCGGTGCCCATGTAGGAGAAGACTTTAGCCACTAGGCCACCATGCCGGGCCGTTTTCTATTAATAAATTCTCCAATGATTAATAGTTATACAAGGTTTTTGTTTTCTTTTTTGTTTCTTCTTTGACATATTGGTCACTCAGCAGCATGTTATTTAACTTCATGGCATTGTAAAATTTTTAACTTTATTCCTGTTGTTAATTTCATCTTATGGCTATTCATTTAAGGGAATAATAGTAACTATGTAATAGAGACAATCATATCCAGATGTGAAGATGCCATGCAGTATGCATCACTCCTTTCAATACAGATAGACTCCTAATGAAACTATTAAATATATCTTGAAGATAGGATGTTGGACTCTTCCATTGTCCATACCCCACCACACCTCATGTCAGAAAACACTTAGATAGCAGAAAGATGGACTTATTTATGGAGGACAATACTACCGCAATAATAAGGGAGAAATCAGTGGCTGGAAGAGAGTGTGGGGTGGGGGCAAGAGAAATCCCAGAGTCTATGAAAGTGTATCATAAAATAAAAAATAAAATTAAAAAGATTCAGGGGGGGATTGGAGTCTGGGGGGGGGGGCAAATCTCAGCCCATACAAGATTGTACCACATAATTCAAAATTCAAAGTAAAAATATATTTAAAAAAACAAACAACAAAAAATCCAGGCTTTATATTAGAAGCGATATTTCTGCTAATTATGTCTAAGTAACAATATTTCTTAAAGTGTTTTGTTAAATATTTTGTTAAATGTTGTTATGTTTTTAAAAAAAACAGCTAAAATTCTAATGTGAGATTCTTGGGCAAAGATTATAAAAAATACTCTTTCAGTAAAAACAAATGACTGACAAATTTGGTCTGATTTTAATATTTCCCATATTGGGTTGTGAAATTACCCAGATTTAGCATGTTTTACTCCTACGAATTGTTGCAGTCCAAGTTATTTTTTTTTTTTTTCTGCAATTCGGGTTGAAAACAGATATAGATTTATCTATGGCAAATAATTATCAATTTTAGTATACATGCTTCCAACGCAAGTATGGCAAATAGTTATCAAACAACACAGAACTATGTATCTAGCTTTCATTAGAGTTGATCCACAGCAGGACTTGCACTCAAAGCACCCCATTCTCTTCCGGTCTTGCTTTCTTGAAAGATGTTCAGGCATGAGGCATGAAGAACTTCCACCTCCCTAGTCTTACAAATGGTCTTCCCATATCAGATTTGCCAAGCTACTTCCCTGGCTTTCTCAGGGATGGTTCAGAAGCCTGTGAGAGGTTGGAAGGAAAGTGCTATAGTTTTGCAATTTAAGGAGAGGAGCAAAGGTAAAAGGGCTTTTGTTTTGTTTTTTCCCACTTCTGGGATTAAGGAACAGGACCTTTCACTGTTTCTTTCTCTGTTTATGCAAGGGCTCCATTAGCATTTACATACATCCTTTGTCTTCTAAGTGAAAAAGAGAAAGGATGGGGCTTCAGAGAATGCATTTTTATGTTCTCTCTTTTTATCTGGAGGAACAAGCTGTAAAATACCCTTAGAAAAGCACTTAAGAGGCTAAAAGGAAAAATGGTCTGAGACTCTTGCAGTTTTTTTTTTTTTTTAAACACAGTGGCTTTGTTTATGCCTCTCAAAGGCAAATGAAAACAAGCAGAGAAACTTCTCAGAAGCTGTATGCAGTGGAAGTGAGAGGATGTCTCCTAGAGCTTCTGCCACTCATAACCTCTCCTCTGTGTCTAACACTCAGCTCCCATCCAGGTTTGGTCAGATGCCTGGTGGCACAGAACCGCATACTACATTCCAAAGCTGTGTTCAGGCATCTTGAGTTAAACATCTATAAATATTTTTTGAGACAGTCCAAGCCTGCTGAAATCTTGGCCACACCTTCAAACGTGTGGCACAAGCATTGCCCACCCACTTCCTAACTGGTTAAGAGACCACCAGTGGGTTACTGCCCAACCTGGAGGGGTCAGGGAAGGCTTAAAAGCCCAAGACCCTTCTTCAAAATGTTGCTGTCTCTCCCTCTCTCCTTTTGAGAGCCTCCCCACTTTTCAGCTTTCTCTTGGGGGTGTTTTCCCCTTCCTTCTTCTTTCCCCACTTACTTGGTCCCTTTGCAAACAGAACTTCGCTGTTTGCAACCAGTTCCTGGTTTTTTATTTCTCTATTAAGCTGAGGAAAGAACCCACCAAGATTTTCTGGTGACGTATTTTCTATAAATCTGCCATGCGACATGATTCAACAGCTCATACTCATCACGGCAGTTAACCTTCTTTTGAATTCTAAGAAGATCTTATATGAAACTGCCATTAATACTCACACTGGCTATGCACGGCTGTGACATGATGATACAGGTGATTTTATATTATTTAGCACTTGTACTGTAGAAACTGAAAGTATTCTAATACTATTTGTGGACAATTATGCTGTCAATATATCAAACATGTTGTATTTCTAAATTATCAAAGGAACATTTGTCAAAACAGGTACTTAACATGGTAGGTTTGGGGCTCTGAATCTGCCTCCATGTTTGGCTCTGTATTTTCAACATACAGCTTTCAAGCCAAGGAAATGAGGTTCACACCAGTGAGAACAGGCCATTTTTGAGCATCACAGATGTTGATTTTTCTCATAGCACATTGGTCAAGTGGGAATTCTTTAGACTCTGAAAATGAGACCACAAAAACATGACATTTTACTTGGTGAGAGGCTTTGTCACATAGTTAGACTTGAGCTGCTAGTGGGTGTTCCATGAAGTTCTCCTCCAGAGGAAGAATCCATGTCTTTGTCAGGATCCATGTGTCCAGTTTGCAATTTAATCTGTAGTTGAAGTATCTTGAGAAAGTAAGAACTCAGCCACAGGCAGAGAGTACAAAGATATGCAATTTCCAAATGTCAGTCCCATCGTCAAAATCATGACCACCAGGGCTGCATCACTAGTTAACACCATCAACCTTACTTTAGTATAAAAGCCTAGTCAGGAAGAAATGTTGCCATATGCTGTTTCAACTGGCCCAGTCCTCCACTAGGATGTATTTCAAGAAACTTTAGCCTTGCTAGCATAACTTGTTTTCTCTGAGCCATAATTCCTTATTCCACCAACCAAAAAGGAACTGAGGCAAGTCAATCACCACTCTTGACAGGTTGACCGGAAGAAGATAGAAAGCCACTTCCTTTTCTCCCCTGAAGCGATCATAGATGCTTTGATTCCCTTTTCCCCAAACACACTGTGAACCTGGGAAGGTCACGCTCTCTCTCCCTTTTCCCTGAAGATACTGCTGACAACTGTCCTCCTCATACATGGAAGGGGGCAGACACGATACATAGTCTCACCCAGGAGACCCGAAGGCTTTTCCCCCAACCCCCAGTGTGTTACCACCATACATCTTTTTTTATTCAAACATATTTTTCACAACTACTCACTTTTTTCATCAAACTTAGCATCACACACATAGTCTTCCCTGAATCGTTGGATCTGCATTTTCTGAAAGCTATGGTGTTTAGAAAACCTTACTGAGGAGTTAATTGTGAACTTTCTAACACTTGCAGAATGACAATTTAGACATATATCCTGATGTGATAAAGATACGCAAGTCTCTGCCACATTTACCCAGTTGAGTTTCTGATTTATTAAAATTATACATGTTATATATTTATTCTTTAACAGAATATTTAATTCTACCAAGTTCTGTAAATATATGGACAAACTACACATTGTACATGTCAGGATGAACACAGGCATAAATTCTATACCTCAGACGATTACTAGTATAAGACTAAATACTGAAACATATCATTAGTTGAGTAAACATATACTTACAACTATTTCTTTGAAAATATCTGAGTAGTTCATCTACATTTAAATGCTTAAGATCTCTATATTTTCTTAGTCATGATTTTACTCTTGGCATGTCTAAAACACATTTTTAAAGAATTATATTTTAGATTTATAGATTAGACAGCTTTTTAGCTTGCTGTTTGCTATTATTCTTACTAGTTCATCAACTCCACAGTTGTCAGAAAAGCATTTTTGCATGAAACTTAGTTTCTGCAAAAAAAAAAAGAGGCTGAAATATTATCTTGTCTCCTCAATTAAGAAAATTCTACCACATTTTCCTCCCTGTCCTCAGTCACAGTAAAATAATCTCTTGAATTATCTGTGTAAACTATTTTACATTGTTCTGGCAATGATCTGGCTCCATCCTTTGAAAAGAAATTGGGCATGTGTGGCTAGGCATCCAGAGGAATATGTTTACCAATGAATTATCTTCCAAGGTTTTGACACCACCATCAGTTATGCCAGATGCAAATCATTTACTCTCTGTCAGATCAAATACACAGTCTTGTTTGGATGGCTTAAATCTATGCTGGCACCAAAATACAGCAAGCAATATTGCTCAACTTTTGAGTTGAAAGCAAAGACAAATGTATACAGAGCCAAAACATGGAAATAACACAATGTAGGCTGAATTTTACTAAATGTTACTTAATGTCAATGTAGCATAAAACTGTCAGAGGAATAATGACATTTCCTAATGAGAAATAGAAATGTTTTCCCCTGATAGCAGATCTAACCCTTTGATATGGGGTTTTAAGGTGAATGTATGTTCTATATGTTCCATGAATCTATCAGATGTCATGAAGAAAAACATGAAGCTTCTGGTAGACACCTTAGGGGAATGCCAAATTACATTCTGGTATCTAGAGATTTAAGAATAACAATTTTAATGCTGCATTATTTTACCGAGTTTAACATTCTGTCTATGTGTCATGAACAAGTTAGTGGATTCAAGAGTAAAAAGAATTTGGGCCTGGTGTGGTGACCTAGTGGCTAAAGTCCCCGCCTTGAATGCACCAGGATCTCACGTGGGCGCCGGTTCTAATGCTGACTGCCCCACTTCTCATTCAGCTCCCTGCTTATAGTCTGGGAAAGCAGCAGTCAAGGACAGCCCCAAGCCTTGGGTCCCTGTACCAGCATGCAAGACCCAGAAGAGGTTCCTGGCTCCTGTCTTGGGATCAGCAGAGTTCCAGCTGTTGTGGGGAGTGAATCATTGGAAGGGAGATCTTCTCTGTCTCTCCTCCTTGCTATATATCTGAGTTTGCAAAAAAAAAAAAAAAGGTAAAAAGGATTTGACAGACTTTTTTTGTTTCTTGCTTATGAATAAGTGTATGAACATCATAATCCTGAAAGTTACTTGTTTCTTGGCCTTTAGGTTGAATGCAGATGAAATAAGCAGGAAAGACACTCATTTTTATACATTATGGAGGGACTATACGCATTTGTATAAAATAATGGCACAATTACTAAAATCTGCTGGGTGATGACAGTGGGTTAAGATTACATTATTGGGACCAGCATGGTGACATAGAAGGCTAATCCTCCTGCTGCCAGTGTAATATCCCATTCATGCAAGTCTATAGGGCTCCTGCACCTGATGGGGCTTGGAGGAAGCTCCTGGCTTTTCAACAATAGTCCAGCTCTGACAGTTGCAGCCATTTGGAGAGTGTATGAGAAGCTGGGGTATTTCTGTTTCTCCTGCTCCTTTTGTGTCTCTGATTTTCCAAATCAAATATTGTTTTTTTATAGTCACAGATTATTGAGATCAGATAGTAAAGAGTGAACTATTAATTATACCACTTAAGTATTGATTTTTTCTAATGCTCACTTTCCTATTCTATAAAATTGGAACGACTTTTCCTGATTTTTAAAGAGAATGTACTAATTTAAACAGTGTGGAAGATACGCATATTTGTTTGTGTGTTTATGACAACTGAAAGCAAATTGAGTAATAACAATAATCAGTTGTCTATAAAAATAGAACATGAACAAGACTCCAAGTCTTGGTAGGGCAGTCTTACTTTATTTTACTTCTCTCCTGGCTATTTTAGACTTAGAATTTTTCCTCTTAATTAGATTCAAATTGAGGAACATAATCATTTCTAACTAATTTTTTTTCTCAGTGCAGGACTTTAAAAGCATCTTCAGATCCAGGAACAGGAAAACACACAGATTCAAGCTAGAAAAGATTCGTGTAGCTCACATCTTTTTACATGCTTTGGTATAAATTGGTTAAACCAATAAATAAAAACATGAGATTATTTCAGTACCAACATACTTATGACTTTAGAGAAGTTTGGTTTTTCTTTGTCAAAGAAATGGGTTTTTTCTTTTTTAAAGATTTATTTGTTTTTATTGCACAGTCAGATACACAGAGAGGAGAAGAGAGAGGAGATCTTCCATCTGTTGATTCACTCCCCAGGCTGCTGCAATGGCTTGGGCTGTGTGGATCTGAAGCCAGGATCCAGGAACTTCTTCTGGGGTTTCCCATGTTGAGTGCACAATCCCAAGGATTTGGGCCGTATTCAACTGCTTTCCCAGGCAGCAAGCAGGGAGCTGGATGGGAAGTGGGGCTGCCATAATTAGAACCAGCACCCATATGGGATCCTGGTGGGTTCAAGGCGAGGACTTGAGCTGCTAGACCACACCGCCAGGCCCTCCAGGCAGTATTCTGAGGACAGTGGTTATGAACCAGGGATGATTTTGTTCTCCAGCAGACATAAACAGTGCTTTAAAATATTTTGTACTTTCATCCTTGGGAGTAAGGGTGGGTGATTTTAACCTCCTGTGGATCCAGACAACAGATGCCTTTACAAGAAAGAACTACTTGGTTTAAACTGTCATGGAGTTAATCTTGAGAAATCTACCTCAATTAGGTTTGCGTCATGTACAGTTGAACATTCTCAATCAAGATCCAACAGAAAAAGTATGTTTGAACACATTTTCAGCACCATGCACAAGTGCTACATATAGGGATAAAATCTCTCATGAATGAATACTTACTAACAGTGAACTCACAGCTTGAGAAGTTAAAACACATTTTAATTAGAACCAATGGAATTATAATATTGTAAATGATTTTGGTGCCACTGGAACCTCACATCCGTGTTGATAAAATCTCTGTGGCCAATCTCTAATAATCTATCTAGATTATACAGAAATATGCTTCAGTTTTTCATGGATATTTTCACTGAATTGAAACAGCATTTTTGTTGAAGTGAGCATGAACTCATGTCATTATAGTAAGTGAAAACTCAAGAAAAGCAAGAAACTCATGTGCATTTCTTATTACAACTGAAAAAAGATTGGAAAACAAAAACTTGAGTAACTTTTCCCAAAATTGCATAGTTTGCAGAGTTACAGCCACATTCCTATACAGTAAATTGATTTTGGTATTTTTACTTTAAAGCTGTTATTCATCACCAGCACATTTGAATACATAGCATACTTTTTCAAAGAACTGTTTCCTCCACTCACATCTTGAGCTTACATTACCTTTTACAGTTCCCTGCCCATAATCCTGATTTCTTTCAGGTCAGTGGAGCCAGGGGCATGAAACTTTTCATTTGATATTTTGCCCAAAAGACTCTCCATTGATTTTTACGGTAAATCAGACTTCCAGAGATTTAAGAAAAGTTAGATTTTGGAAAAGCTAGATTAGCTTTCTCAGACTGGCTACTCTTGTATTTGGTCAGAGTGTGAAGTGGTCTGTTTGTGCTGCAGTTCCTCTATTACCAGAGGAAAGGCTCTTCTCAATTATGCTGGTTTAACTTGTAGGGATTTTAGTGGTCCACAAAGTAAGTGGAATTTGAGATACACATCTTTAAGCTCAGTTTGTAAAGGCCTGTGCTTTCCCCAGCAAAACTCACTGTGACAGTGATGTATGATTTTCTTTATGAGACCTGAAAACTGATGGATATGTGATCTTATAAATGCTTAGACAAACTAATGCACATAATTATATTTTCCATTTGAAGTCTATTGCTAGGCATTCTAATACAATATCATTAGTTGAAATGGCCACGATGATACAGCTTGGGCAGTTTGTCATGGTAATTACAGGGTGATTATTTTTGACTGGAATAAAGATTTCAGTTTTAGTATGGTGGAAAGCATCATCACAAATGACAAACAGTCTTGGAAAAGAATAAAAACTTTTAAGATTTTAATGCATTTCATAGCATTATTCTAAATAATTTCTCATTAAAGAAAGAGTTCTTAGATTGGCTGGATAAATTATTTTTATAGTGATTAAAATATGGCTTTGCCAAGAGGATCCCACTTATCTCATTAATGGTCCCTATGTATAAAAATGTCAAATTAGATAAAATTTGCGTGTGGTAAATAAGGTTTATGTCATAATTAACAATCTTTAAGAAAGGATTTTTTTAAAGCAGACACAAAAGTAAGACATTTATCTTCACTATTTTCAGAATGGTTGATTAAAGTAGACAGTGTCCTAACATCTGTATTGAAAACTATATTAATCAATTGATTAATCAGGCAACATTAATCAAAAGCCTTACTAAGTGTTTTAGTATTTGAACAGCTCTTAGTATTTTCTATCAGATCCCTTTTAAGGTGTCCATTAAAAAGATTAAATTTGGGTGGTAAATATTGAGGGGTTGTGGAACTTGTGGCTTCTCTCTGGAAGGTCACAGCCACTGCTCATTAGTGCTACTTTTAATGGGATAAGAAGCAAAAGTTTTGAATATGTGACTAAATCAATTAATCATTCCTGCATTTGACTCATTCCAGTAAGCAGTTTAGTATTTGCCGAATCGGCACGAGGGCCATCTGGCACATTTGTCCTCAATGATTTGGCTTAAGGAATACTTTTTACTTAAGAGTTTAAATTGGATGGCTGATAAACTGATGCAGCAACTACTATTCGATATTTTGGTGTGTAGAAACAAGCTAAGAGTGAGCATTCATTATTAAGAAAGTATTTAAATGATCTAAGTTGCCCTGTACAATAAGTGTAAAACATGCTATGATTGGTGTGGATGCTCTAAAATCAGATGAATTATTTCAGTGTTTAGTGATATACTTTCAGGCTTACAAATAAACTGTAAATTTTAAGATCAGTGACCTATAATTGGTTCTTTTATTTCCAAACTTCTTTGTAAGATTGGCCAGGAAAATTCATGCTGTAAATGTGAACATAATAAAACATAAAATTGCTTAATATAGTGCAGAGAAAAGCAATAAATAACTGTTGTGTAACGAATATTATATATATATATATGTTTCCAAAAGCATTGTTATCTTTTTGTCTTCCGTATTTTCAATTCTAAAAATAACACTTTTCATTATATATTTATTTTGATTGTTTTACAGATTTAAAAGTATGATATGTTCTTCAAATTCTTTCTATCTTAAAGCTCTTTTACATTTACAGTTAAAATATTTCTACATTTGCACAAATAATAGTAATGACATTTAATAAGATTAAGTCATATTTTTCTTTCTGGACAAAATTTTACCAGCTTTTCTAATGGAATCTACTCTATAGAAATTTATAAACAAGGAACAGTCCATTTATTTCTGCTGTTACTTAGGGAACGAGTCTTTGTGTAAGACAGTTTCCAAAGTTTGTTCAAAAAAAATTTAGGATTTATGCAATGTCTATTACTGTGCCTATTTGTTATGTTTCAAGCAAACTGGTTAGGTGGTACTTTAAAATTTTGCAAATAAGCCCTGAAGTTTCTATAGCAGAAATTCATGTCTAGATAGTAGAATTTAATAATGTGCTGAAAGTTGTTAATATCAAAGGATGGTGGTTTTATCTTTTGCCAGTTGTTCTACACACACACACACACGATCCAGTGATGCTCAATTTACAAAAGAATAATAATATTTTACTTAACTATTTTTCATTCACAGAAAGCTTTATAAGAGGAACTTCATCCTCATTCTGTATTCAGGGGTAGTAGAAAAGCCACCTTTCTTGTAAACTGTTCAGTTGCATACATTCTACAGAAATACTTTTAATGTTTTACTTAGTATTTAGTATTATAGGAAAAATTGAATTATTAATGTTACTTTCCAAAGTTGATCAATGAAGTGCATTATTTTCTTGCCTTTCCCATTTCTTTTTGGCCAGAAGAGAAGCACTTTAAGGGAAGTTCTAAAATAGATGTGATTATGATAAGGTATAACATAAAACCTGTTTCTGTTGCCATGGCCATTTCATAGTTTAATTCTGAGTGTGTTTTTGTATGAAGTGTCTGAATAAGCTTGTTGCATGATTAATACTGAGATCTATTCAAGTACTCACCAACTGCTATTCAGCTTTGTTTCAGTCCTTTGTTGCCAAATAATTATGTGGAAAGGAAACACGTCTAAAAATAATTGGAAATAGGTTTGGTTATGTCTTGTCTGTATATATTGTTTAATACTTGAATTATATTTTCATTCTGCTATTGCTGTAAAGGTTGGTTGCTTTCAGCAGGGAAGGAAACAGAATCTCCATAATTCCTATTAGCTGTTCTTTGGGCAAATGCATTTTGATATTCTATAGTAGGGTGGTTTGTGGGTAATCATTTTTATACTTACCAGCAGGTGATATTGCTCTACTGAAATAATCACATGTTTTGGAAATTACAGGATTATGGGTATCATTTAGCAATAAAGCACCTGTTTCAATATCCATCAATTTGTTAATTCAATTCGTTGGAAACACAGGCAACACAATTGTTTGTTAATAAGATCATTGTTTCATCATCTGAGTTATCTTTGACACTATCAAGAAAGCATTCTAAAGAGAGATTTACTTCTGCCATTGCTCTTGTGGTGTAAGTGAGCTACAGTGTATCATAGATTTAGAGGAAGTTCATTATATATGCTTTTGGGTAAATGTTTCAGAGGGAACTATTAAACACAATAACAGCATTATCTGTTACACATACTTTGGTTCATGGGTTTGACTGAACTTTAAACTTTCTTATTTGAAAGTTCATTTAAGCTTGGGGAGTTTCAAAGTAATCTACTTGGTAGAATTAAAAATTGTAAAGCTTATTACTATAAGCATGAACTATTAGTAGCATGAACAAAAACAACTAGGCTTGTTCTATTTCTGAAACCTTTGGGAGTATGAGGTAGGGATGTTACCAGAAAGTTTTTTTTTTTTTTTTTTTGAGAAAATGATAGCTTAGTTGTCTAATAGTATGTTGAGGATGGAATAAAATAAAGGAATACAGGAATACCAGTTTGAAAATGTGTCACTTTCCAAAGAAGTATTAATTTTGATTATGATTGTATCATTAATCAGAGCCTTTCTGTCCTGTTTTTGTCACTGCCCAGAGTCAAGTGGTTCAGGCTCCTTTGCATCTTTGCTTTGCTTGTTGGCTGTGTAGACTTTGTCAAACGGCATAACTGATTTGCACCCAGGTAACAATGTATAACTTCCAAAAACAGCTTCAAAAGTTCTTCAGTGGGCAAACTGAGATAATATGAAAAAAAAAAAAAGGATTACATTAAAATGCTGTTTTTATTTCTTTTATTGTTTCTGTTGTTACTACACATGTGCGATTATTTTGTTTTTCCTAAGTTCTTGTTATTGAAGGTTGAGCCAGCCACAAAAGGAAAGATTTCAAAAGAGGCTTCCTAAACACATCTCGAAACATGATTCTCATTTGCTTGAATGGTACTTATTTCTTTTTCAGAAATATAGACCTAAACACAAAAAAAGGAACATGAGGTAAACATGCTGATTGTAACCTCTTTATTGGTCCAGAAAATACATTTTTCGTTCTCTACATTCGATGTGTAGATTTTTTTCTTTTGCAATAACTATAATTAAGATGATTCTAACCACATGGTCCATAGGTATACCTGAAAGTGGAAGTGACTTGCTGCTGCTAAGTTTCTGACTGTAAATAAAGCCATACCACAGGAAATCAGAAACTCGTTTAAGGAAGATTTCTAATTATCTATTAAGCTAGTGACCACCAGTTCTTAAGCAGATAGTACAGTACTATGTGATTTTCTTTTGAGAAGGTGAATTCACCAATGAAACCTAGCTTCTGATTGCTTAACTCCTGCTAATGTTCTCCGACCAAATAGAATGATTCTTTCTATTCTTCATTTCAATAGTAAGTACCAAGATTACCCAAAATGTCTTATGACTAAAAACCAGGTATGAAAAAAATAAACTCCTATGCTAAAAAAAAAAATCTGCTTTCTTTTCCTAGGAATCAGAATCTTCCCTGTACATGTCTGGAGAAGGCTGATATTCCTCTGGAGAATTATTTAAATTTCTCAGCAGTCCAGAAAATCAGGTTTTAGCTTTCCACAAAAAAAATATGTCATTTGTACTTCTAGTTCTAAATAAGAAATAATGTTTCTACAAATGTATATTTTGTTTCCCCCTTGAAAGTAATCAGAGATACAAACTAAAGGAGCAGATATAACAGTAGACAAGATTAATAAGCAATTACAGCCACAGGTAAATTAGAAAAGAAATTAACAATCTTATTGAATATTATAGAAGGTTACTCAAGTTTTCAACAAGGCCGAAGGAAAACCTAATCGTTCAGGGGACTTATAAGTGCATTTTTCATTGAATAAAGGCAGAGAAGATACAATTCTAAAATTTAAACTATGTAATTAGGTTACATTATATACTTACTAGCTTTTCCTGTTAAGATTAGACATAAAAGTATTTAGAATGAGTGCAACTGTAAGAGCATAGGTATGCATAAGTATTTTGGAAATGTTGCTTGTTGCATTTTGGAACTCACAGCACATTTCAGTTCTTCTGTGCTCTTCAGAGTCTTGCATACAATATGTCTCTACTCAACTGGAAAACACAACTGACTAGCTCAGACCCACATGGAGGCTAGGCAGCCCAGGGAGACCTGCAGAGGACACCTGTGCCATCCCAGCAGAAGGAGGACAGAACAAATAGTCTACTACCCAGCCAAACAATGACAAGCAAATATCTACGCAATTAGAGACTTAAAGGTCAATTGTATCATCCAGTGGACACTGAAAGCGTTCTCTCATCCTTGGATCAGCGAGATCGACATTTGCAAACTATTGAATCCACCTGGGCAGAGCCCTCGGAGTGTGCCCCACATGGGGACCCTGGGTTGATATCAGATAGCCATTCACCATCCCTGGGTACTGAGGCGATAGAAAGTCTGGGTATGACTTTTTCCCTTATCCCCCTCACCCACACTGCCAGCCCTAACAAGAAAGAGAAGTAGAAAGTTTGGAAAGGATGATCTCACCTACTTTTCCCTAACTCCTTACCCATCCCACTCCGATCAGCTATGTTAACATCATCTAAAAAAAAAAAAAAAAAAAAAAGACGCCAAGTTGTAGAGCAAAAAAAAATCAGCAATTGTTCTAGGAAATTTTTTCTCCTTTTGTTAAAAAAATGAAAAAATGCTTGTATCTGAACCAAAATTATTTTTTAGTGACTTATTATTATTTTTGAAGTATTTTCTTGTTTTGAAAGGCAGAGATATGGAGAGAGTCTTAAGAGAAGTTTGTTTTTCTTTGGTTTCTTAAGAGAAAAATCTTCATCCACTGGTTTATTTACTAAATTTTTTGGCAGCTGGTGCTCAGCCAGACTGAACCTAGATGTAGGAATTTAATTCAATTCTCCAAAGTTGGTAATAAAAACCCACACCATTGGGCCATCACATTCTGCCTCTCAGGGTGACCATTCCCCAGAAGCTGGAATTTGAAGAGGGTGCTGATTTAAATGCAGAGACTCTGATGTGGAATGCAGAAATCCCAAAAGATGTCTTAATCATTGCACCAAATGACTTCCTCAAGGTGATTTTTCCACATATCAATTCATTAAAAATTCTAAACAATTGGGATAAAGTTGGTATAACTCAGTTGAACCAATGATTATAATACCAAGACATCAGAAAAAAAGATGAGTTATTTGTTGTACATTTTACCTATAGGGTCTCTTTCATAGTCATAATAATGCTATTAACTAGAAACATTATCTTAATTATACAGACTAACAGTTGGATAACCCAAACGAATGTCATTTGATTCCCAACTCATATTCTTATATCTCTCAGCTTTTTTTTTAATTATTTATTTTTATAGTGAACTCAGATATTGGAAAGTCATACACAGAGAGGAGCAGATCTTCTGTCCAATGATTCACTCCCCAAATGACCACAATGGCTGGTGCTGTGCCGATCCGAAGCCAGGAGCCAGGAACTTCCTCCAGGTCTCCCATGAGGGTGCAGGGTCCCAAGGCTTTGGGCCGTCCTCGACTGCTTTCGCAGGCCACAAGCAGGTTGCTGCTGGGATTGGAACTGGCATTCATATGGGATCCTGGTGTGTTCAAGGAGAAGACTTAAACTGCTAAGCCACCACGCCGGGCCCACCTCTCTCAGTTTTTACAAGACTTTTCCAAATACACAAAGTGATAAATCCACAAGCTGCTTTGAAAGTTGTTTTCCTAGGAAGTCCATTAATTTTTTTTTTTATTGTTGTTAACATTGTATTATGTGATACAGTTTTATAGGCACTGGGAATTCCCCTTCACCTCTCCCATACCCCTCCTCCCATAGTGGATTCCTCCACCTTGCTGCATAACCACAGTTCAAGTTCAGTTGAGATTCCTTCCTTGCAAGCACATACCTAGCATAAAGTCCAGCGTCTTATTGTCCAGATAAGTTCAGTGGCCTCTTGGGGAGACCTTCTCTGGTCTGAAGATAGGGCTAACAGAGTAAAGATCCGGTCAGTTAAAAGTCCCAACAAAACCTCAGTATCAATATACAATATTATGGAATTAATTGACATAGTATTGGGTAAACAATATGTTAAAAATAATGCAAGGAAGTCCATTAATTTAATTTAAGTTTTTTGCTTGGTGAAATTCTATTTGTGACTATTTTCCCTTATACCTCTAAACTGTGGCATTTTACCTTTAAGCGTAGTCATTATCATACAATTTTTCTTATAAAAGTTATTTTCACATATATAATCTTAGGCTGTATGCTTTTCAATGAAATTCTCACCGAATGTATACATTAATAATCAATTTTATTACTTTAGATGCTTTGGTCTTTACAATAAAATATGTTCCATTTGCTGTGTTTGTCTGCAAATGAAAATTAAAGTTCATTCTCCATATCTTTTCAAGAATGTTAAGATATCCTGGACCAGGCCAAAGCTAGGAGTCAGGAGTTTCCAGCATCTCTCCCATGTGTGTAGCAGGGGTGTAAGCTCTTGGGCAATCTTCAGATGCCTTTCCCAATCTGTAGCAAGGGTATGGATTGGGAATAGAGCATTCCTGGCCTGAAATAGGTGCCCACACAGGATGTGTCATTCATTATAAACACCAGTTTAACAGCTACAGCACAATACTACCTCTCAAGTGTCTGTTTTAGATTTTAAATGTGTTTGTTAAAACACTGTTCAAGGCATGCTATAAATTAAGTGGGGTTACTATATCTGCACCGTGGAGGACAAAGAATGGCAAGTCTTAATTTCTCTTATGAACAGTCTCTTGCTGTTATATTAGTTTGTCTTTAAAGTTAAACATGGGGAATGAACTCTGTAAAGCAGCACAGTGATTTTAACTGCAGTAAGGAGGTTAGCAGGGAAAGTGTCATCAGTCAACTTTCATTCTATTCTGATAGCAAACAATCTAACTATGCCCTTTAAAGTTTATCTGTTAATTGTTACCAATAAAATTTTAATTTGCTCTAAATTGCACGGTGAACATGGTTGCTACAATTAAGCTTATATTGAAAACTGGCACTAGAGGGAGCTAAGTAATTGTATCATTTATGTGTTTAGGGGGAAATTGAACATTCATTTAAAAACTTATATTTTTCCAGAACCTGCTGATTTTACAAATATGGCAGCTATGCCTCAGCAAATTATAAGCAATAATGAATTAGTTAATTTTCTTTAGTGAAAACTGCTATGGTAAGATTATTAAATTACTGTATTTCTACTTAGTGAAAGTAGCTACGAGTCAGTAAATTAGGATTTCTAGGACTCTATGGGGAAAGGGATTATTACTATTATCCATGCTTATCATTATTTTGGACCTAACAGAATTAAATTGCTCATAGTACCTGATACCATCCAATATTTTGTTTCCAAATTTATAGTTTGATAAAAAATCTCTTTATTGAATATGATCGCAGTGCAGATTAGAAAACAATTTTTTTCTTATGGAATAGTCTAGGAATTCAGTGGCTTGATTACTTTCAAGAGGTGATTGAGTTGAATAACAGAATTCTTTCCTAGCCACCCGAACCTACCATTAGTGAAATAATATTGTGCCATTCCTTAGGTTTACGTTTACCTCTACCATTAACAAAAGCATAAAGCTGCAGGAGGTTATTATTTACATAACTGAAGAGCAAATTGAATGTGTTTTCTATGTTTAATGTCATTTGAATTTGAAAGACTACAGTTAATATTTTGGGGGGAGGAACGGAAATTTTTTTTTCTTCCCACTGTCTCATCACTTGGATAGTTAGGAATAAAAAGGGATCTTTTTAACTTTTTCTTTCACCAGAGCTTGGCTGGTCTTAAGCCAAGAGCCGGATTTCCTTTCTTTTTTCCTTTTATTTCATTTTTTTCTTTCTTTTTTTAGAATTATTTATCATTATTGAAAAGGCAGATATGCAGAGAGAAGGAGATACAGAAAGAAAGATCTTTCATCCATTGTTTCACTTCACAAGTGGCCACAACAGCCAGAGCTGAGCTGATATGAAGTCAAGAGTCAGGAGCTTTTTCCAAATCTCTCACATGGGTGAAGGGTCCCAAAGCTTAGGGTGGTCCTGTACTGCTGTCCCCGACCACAAGCAGGGAGCTGGAAGGGAAGTGGAGCAACCTGGATATGAACTGGCACTCATACGGGATCCCGGCTCATGCAAGACAAGGACTTTAGGCAAGTGTGATGCGCCCAAGCTGGGAGTTTGTTTTAGACTTTTCACATGGGTTCAGGGTCCCAAGACTTTGGGTCATTCTCCACTGCTTTCTCAGGTGCCTTAGCTGGGAGGTAGATCGGAAGTGGGGCAAGCAGCATTTGAATCAATGCCAATATGGGAAGTTGGCACTGCATGCAGCTGTTTTACCAGCTAAGCCAGAGTACCAGCCCCAAGAAATACATTTTTGTATGACCAGATAAGTGTGCGCATCTTCCATTGCAGATAATGCAAACAGGAACTCGTTTTTTTTTCATAGTCCTATGAAGGGAATAAAAAAATCTGTTTCAGATGCTAAAATGAAATGAAGTTTCATTCACATTCCATTCTATTGAAAATATAGCGGTATCCAATATTAACATAAAACTCACACTGTTTTATGGTTCCATCTTTTCAGCTAATCTGTAACTGTGTTTATTTGAGAAACAGAGATCTGCCTTCTACTATTTCACTTCTCAAATGCCATAAATTGCAAGGATTGACTAGGCCAAAGTCACAGGCCAGAGATGTCATCTGGGTCTTTCTCGTAGAGGTAGCAGGGACCTAGCAAGCTGACTATCACTGAAGGTCTCTGCACAGACATGGACGTGGTACTCAAATCCAGGCAGACTGATAGCAATGCAAGCAATTCATGTGTCATCCCAACTGATATGACCAACACCGGCCCAGCTTCTCTTTATTCATTGGAATGGTTGTACCACATTTAAATATAAATGTACTGGCTCAAATTTTGAAAACTCCTTAGCGGTGCGTGCAAGTGTTTGGCTTAGTTTTAATGTAAAGGTGCATTTCAGAAAGATGAGCTGTACAAAGTAGAAGACATTATAGTCAAGCACAGCAATATTTGATGAACCGCAGAACAATTTCTATATATACTTCCTTAATCTCTCTTATTATTCTTACAGTTTTGTATTTTTGATGTTTATAATTGAATAATTATGTATGCTCCATCTCAAATAATTGTTATAATTAAGGCCAGTTTTACAATAGAAGTAAGCAGTGCTGTTCCAAGACAGAATTTCGGGTAAAGAGAGGAGTTGTACAACATATACAGCTAGGACATGTATCAGATCTCTAAGTCAGTGTTTACCAAGCTTTAATCCATAAGGTAAACACCTAAAGATCAAACCACAGAGTGTAATAAATAATAAAATGTAGAATATCTAACAAGCTCCCTGTACCGGTTGATGTTACCATCTATGAACAGTCCTTTGAATAGACCGATTTTATTTAATGTTGAACAAATTTCTCTAATGTGAAATAAGAATCAAAAACAAAGCAGAAATAGAATTCCAGAGCAAAAGAATGGTTGTGACCCTGAAAACTTGTGCTGCCAATACTAATTGTTCTCCAACCTGACACATGGTACATTTCCATCACCAATCCGTACAGGAGCAACGATGACATAGCATAGATCCATGTGAGGGTGTCCCTGTGGTGGGCAAATATTAGATTTCACAACGTGTGAGAAACCATAAGGCTACCTTTAAAGGATTTCAGTATCTTTGCAATATTCCTTTTTGAAGGAAATATGTGAGATTTTCAGAACCCATGTGATGTAGCAAGCGGGATGTTTTGATTAGAAGTATATATCACCTGGATTCGTCTTTCACACCTGCCATCCATTAGGTTTGTAATATTAAGATATCCACTTAGTCTCCTGAGCTCTGATTTCACTATTAGTGAAAAAGGATTTTTTGTTTTGCTTAAATTTTATCAGTTTTGTTTGGTACCATTTTGATCATTAGTATTTGAACTTTGGGTAATTTTATTCAGCATCAGGATTGGGGTGTGCTCTGTGGAATATCGATTGTCACTAATACAGCTCTTAACATTTTTTTACTGATGTGCCCTAAAACTTCCTAGGGTACATAATACAAGTTTATGCTCTTTAAATATTTGTTTAATTAACACATGTAATTTAAGTTTGTACTTTCATATCGCATGGCTTGAAGAATGCTTTTAACTAATTCAAAATCTAAGAAATGTTTTTTTATAACTATTTTAAAACCGTTTTTAAAATTTGTTTGAAAGTCAGAGTTGTAGAGACAGAGAAGAGACTTTTTCTATCTGCTGGTTCACCCCCTCAAATGGCCTCAATGGCTGGGGCTGGATAATGCTGAAGCGAGAAGCCTCAATCTTCTTCCAGGTCTCCCACGTGTGTTCAGGGGTTCAATAGCTTGGACCATGCTCAGGTGCTTCCCAGGTATATTAACTGGAGGTTTGTTCAGAAATGAAGCAGCTAAACCTGAACTGGAATTTAATTATGGGATGCTGGCATTGCAAACAGAGACTTTATATGCTTTACCACTATACTGGCACTGCAACAGTGATATTTTTAAATGAAAGATAATGTAAGTTGAGGTACCACTAAGAAATTAAGAAAGTGTATTTCTGTACTTCCAGATATTTGAGTTTGTAGCATAAGAGGCAGAAATTAATGAAGGCACATATCTGCCAAACAGAATCTGGATCTTCATAAAATTATATCAAAACAACTTAAGCTAATGTGACTTTACAAGCAAATACATATTTTGGTCTTACAATGTATCTGCTTCTTGTTTATTTATTTGATTAGTTGGTTTACTCTAAATTTTCATTTATGAGCTTCATGGGAAGCTATACCCCAGAGTTTTTAAAGTTACATTGAAAAGGAACAGAGAAGCAAAGATCTTGAATTTGGTCATTCAATATGGAGATATATTGGTGTTAACAAATGATTTTCAAGAGGTCGAAAGTATGGCTGCTGTACTAGTGTCAAATGAGCATATGGTGAAGATGCAATTCAGCTAAATAATTAATAAGGGGATTAGTAAGATGTGGGAAATGGTTCCAAATGTGTTTGAGAAAAAAAAAGTGGAAAAATTCTGCTGGGGCAGATACTGTAACATAGCAGGTAAAATTGCCACTTGTGTTACTTGCGTCCTATTGAAGATTCCAGAATGAAGTATACACCATGTGTGGCACCTTAAAATGGCCACAGGATCTGGGTTCTAGATGGAGTTCCTGGCAAGTAGGGGTGAAGAGATGGGGAGTAAGAGAGTAAAGGGAAATATGGAATAACAAAACATTTCAAAAACCTCTCCTCTTTTTTGGGTGGACTCAGTGGTATAAATCCATTATTTTCTTTTGTTAAAGAAAATGATTTATGGAGGGAGCTCAGATTGGCAAGATTGACAACATTTCAGAATTATCACATACACCTGGGCAGAACCTTCGAAGCATGCACCACACTGTGACCCTGGGTTGATATCAGGTGGCCTTTCCCCATTCTTGGGTACTAGGCGGGTTAGGAGGCTGCGTTTGGCCTCTCTCCCAATAACCCCCTTTCCCCAAGAAATGGGAAGAAGAAAAAGAAAGTGGAATGGTCATACATATTTCTCCTTAGCCCTAGATCCTTCCCACTCTGGTTGACTATTTAAACATGATCTAAGATTAAAAAAAGAACAACTAAATAATTAAGAAAAATTGAGTGTCAGAATACCAACTGCTGCACTTCCCATCCAGCTCCTTGCTAATGTGCCTGAGAAAACTGGAGGAATGATTTAAGCACTTGGGTCGCTGCCCAACCATGTGGGAGACATGGCAAAATCTCCTGTATCCTGACGTGAGCCTGGGACCCAGTTCCAGTCACAGAGGCCATTTCAAACAAATTTAAATGAGTTTGCCTTTCAAATAAATAAGCCAATCTTCAAAAAAAAATCACTTATATGAGATGCAGAACAATAGAAAGAAAAAGGGAGAGAGAGATAAAGAGCTCTCCAATGCACTGATTCCTTTTCCAGGTGGCTGCAATGGCCATGTCTGTAGCTGGGAACCCTGAGTCTCCACTGAGGTGCAGGGCTGTTAGTAGGGAGGCGGACTGGGAGGGGAGCAGTCAGGAGTGGAACTGACCCACTGTTACGAAATGCTGCTGTTCTAAGTCATGGCTTAACCTCCTACATCACAACAAAGCCCCAATATGACTTTCCATTCTGGTAATATTCATATGAAAAAAAATGTGAGATTCAGTCATTCACCAACAGTCTCCGAATTGAGAATGTTTCAGTACTCTCCCGAATAGTAGGAGACTCCTTATCAGGAGGAAACACAACAAACGTTTGAATTTACAGTGGGAATGCAATTTAACAAAAATAGCCAGTAGAGATAGTTACAGGTTTTAAATATATAGATTCTCCTAATAAGGAGGAGGATGGGAAACATGGCGCGTGTTGTACTTGACAGCAATCTTTTGAATCTGAATAGTGTGTGACTTTGCATATGATAGAATATGGCCAGTTGGCTACACACCTTTCCTTCCCTGTGGTCTTAGGTAATTTGAACCTGTGTCCTGCTGCTATAGGTATACGGGGACACACAAAAATCTGCCAGGCTAAAATGACCTAATAACAACTATTTGATTTTCAAAGTTAAACAAAATGTGAGGAAGTTATCACAACTTTTCAAAACATTTTTTTCAGAATACTTTTAAATTTGGGAAACAAAAAATGTAAGGTAGAAATGCAGCTCCTTTATCATCTAACCAAATTTCTCTTTGTGACTTCTCCTATTAGTATTTTTTGTGACAGTTAATTAACTATCTCCAGCTTCCTGTAGTTTTCAATCCCAACTGCGTATATGCTTCCTACCTAAACGAGCTTCCTAGTAGACTGAATGAATGTGTATCTATAAAGAAATATGTCTCTCTAAAGCAGTAAAAGAGCTCTAGCCAGCCACAAAAGAGACAAAATGATCAGTGATAGTGGAAATTATTCATCAGACCATGGGCCCAGTGACAGGGGTTTCTATAGTTCACGGGGTTGCACCCTGTCATGAACCCTATTCCTCCTTTCTTTTATGCCCTTTCTGCAGGTGGTTAAATCAATTAAGTGAAGGACTGCTATTTGGATTGGAAAGCATCAGACCTGACCAGGCTAATAATAAAAGGGAAACACCTCTACCATTTTGTCATGATTTTTAAGTGCATAACCCTGGCAGCAACAGCCATTCTGGAAGATTGATTGGCTGAACAATATTTAAGATTCCCTGTATCATTCATCCAACTGCCATTAAAATGGCAGTTTAACCTAGTGTCCATGCCTTGCCGAATTCAGTAAGAGGTACTACCTGCCTGATTAACCCATTCTTGGCATCAGAGTCTTGAGTAAAATGAAAGCTTCCACTTGAGGAGTTTTCAAGACCATGGCAAAGTCTATGAGATAAAGCCTTTTGAGACTGACAGATGATGTATTCAGAAAACAAGCACTGAACTCCTCAATCAGAGGCATATTCAATTGTACCTCTCTATCTGTGGCTGCTACCTTTTTGAATTTTGTCAAGTATGCTTTAAATATATTTGGATAAAGAAAATGTCTCTCTTGAACACATACTGTTTTTTATGCATTAATTCCTTTACCAATACAGTAAAACTCTCTGGGAAACTTTCATATTGTATCACATATTTTAGGTATTCTGGATATAGCTAAAAGTGTACATGAAATATATGAGTTGTATACAAACAATACACCCTTCTATATAGGACGTTTGTGTATTCAGAGATTTAGGCATTAATAGTATGAGTCCTAGAACAAATTAGCACAGATACTGAGAGATGGATGTATTAACTTTTCATCCCTTTATTACTTTTTATTTCTATGTTATTAAAGATCGAATGATAATTGGGGTCAGTGTCATGGAACAATAAACTAAGCCAATGGCATTCCATAGGGCTGCCAGTTCGTGTTCTGGCTGCTCCACTTCTGGTCCAGTTCTATTTTTGTGGTCTGGAAAGGCGGCAGAGAATATGTCAAAACCCCAGGGCCCCTGTATCCGTGTAGGAGACCTGGAAGAAAGTCCTGTCTCCTGGTTTCAGATGGGCTCAGCTCTGGCTGTGGTGGCCAGTTGGGAGTTGAAGCATCAGATAGAACTGTCTCTCCTTCTCTGTGAAAATCTTCCTATCAAGTAAAAATAAATACCTCTTTTTAAATAGAAGATCTAATGATAATTAAAGGGAGACTATGCCAAGCTACTATCTTAATTACCACTTGCTTTATTTATTTATTTAGGTAATTTTTTTGTGGCATCTGGCTGTAATGTTAGCTTCTTGCTTTGAGGATCTTGTTATTAATTGCAGAACATCTCTAAGCCTTGCTTGTTCACTTGCTCAATGGATGATCTGTCATTACTAGGTTTTGAATGGATTGATTTCTAAGCTACGTTTGCTTTCTTCTCATATTCTCTGCAAGAATGTGGCTCCCTTCACTCTGAATGAAAGAAAATTGAGGAGAGCTGCTTGGGTTGTCTCTTTTTCTCCCAGAACCCATCAGTGTTATATTTGCTTCTGTATTTTTTCCACCATTTGTCAGAAGTCTCCTCTTAGCTGTGGCATTTGGAGGGCCATTTAAAAACCATTCCTTGGGAAGAATGAACTGTTATTTGGGCAGTGTCAAGTCACTTTCTCCGTAAAACAATATAAATCTTCTCACGGGCAATCACTTAAGAGAGCTCATGGGGATCATCGCAACCAATGTTGTGAAGGGTAGCAGTTCTCCACAAATGCTTGTTACAGGAATCAGTGAGTTCCTGAGGGGGCTCCCTTGAAGCAACGTTCATATTTGTTTGCATACCTAAATTAAGATATGAAAACACTGATGTTGAAAGTTGCTATATTTAAAAATATGTAATGTGTTAATTTAAAAAATGAAAATTCAATTATAGGGTTGTTTAGCTGTTTAAGAATACTCAAGTATATTTAACTTGTGTATATGTTCAAGAATAAAATAGGTTAAATTGTAGTGTCTGTTTGATCCTTAGTAGGAATTTCTCCCAGGTGTCTTTAGGAAAATAAAACCTACTGTAAGTTGTGTTTGTTACCATTGTTATGTGTGAATTTAAAATGTGCGTACATATATGTACTCTCTCTCTATATATGTAATTTTAAGAATCAGGGCTTAATTTAAAATTTAAATCTTATTCTATTTGTGTTATAATGTAAACCATAATATTAATGATGCTATTCTTAACAACCCCCAAATTTGAGAAAAAATTAATTTTAATAGTCAAGGCTGAATTGTTTTTTAATTAATACTTACAACATAGGCAAGGGAAATAAAAAGTATTTTGTTATGTTAACCTTTGGTAATCTCTGATAACATTTGCTGTACAATCCTATAGCTATTTTCTTTTTTTCAAATTATGGTATTGTTAAATGCTTCTCATTTCACATAGTGAGAAGTATTCTAACATTTATATTATGTGAAGATGCAGTGCAATCAGATGTTAAGTTCCTGATGCTTAGCAATGCCCAAACCTCTTTGAATTTGGATAGTTGCAATCATTAATAATGTTTGAGCTCTCCTCAATAATACACATTAGGATAAGTCCCAAGAAAATTTCTAAAATACAGTTGTCACACATTGTAGTTGTCACCTCCTCCAACTCCTTGTTCCTAGGTGGTAATAGAGTAACAGTAGTTAAATGGCTTACGCAATGTGACATCACCAGCTGGTCATGGAGCTGAGAGTAGGCAACCTTATAATGATTTTGATCTTGTGATTATCTACATAGCATTGGATTATAAATTATTGTTTTAAAATCACTCATGTTTAATTTTTATTGGATAGAAATTTGTCATTTATTACAACATCAATGAAAATTCTGTGAATATACTGAGATCAAAGAGTAGTAAATCTAATGAATTTTTTTATGAAGTACAATTGAATGCTATATTAAAGAAAGATTACTGTTGTTAGCTAATTTTGCAGCTATATAGGCCAAGGAGATCTACAGCAACACAGCTTTGAAGCATGAGTGATGTGGAAGAGTTATGGATATTAATTCAGTCTTTCCATGTGGTGTTCAGTGAAATATTAAGCTTTAGCGTCTGTGTGGGAGTGTATCTAAATATAGTTGTTATTTTGCATTTTCGTTCTGCAGTTTCTCAGACATATTCATGGCAGAGAGGAAAAAAAATGTCTGCCACAAAGGCATAATTCTCAGTAGGATGCTGTGAGGTCATTTCCAGAACAAAAACTCTGCTTGGTTCTCTTCTGAGAAGCTCTTTTCTAATTTCCTATCTTTCTTGGCAGGGATTTAGGTGACTGCAAAATTATCTTTTCCAGAGATTCTAAATTCATGAAAAAATATGTGCATGGACTATAAATAATTAGTTTGGATTGAAATGGCAATTGATGCATTCTCTGACAGCCCTGTCAACATGCCGGCTTCAGTGGGGAAACGAAGATCACTTTGTAAAATCTCTCAGTTTTAGACACAGAGAATTTTGAACCAAGAATTCAAACTTGACTCAAGGGTATGTTTTATCTGGAAGGCATAGTTTTTAAGTTTAACACTTAGCATGTTTTAAGACAATATGTATCCTCTAGTTTATCATTTCTCATTGTCTTCATAATAAAATTTCATACATTGACTATTTTCCTGACACTAAAACCTGGATTTCATTCTTTGCTTATAGTTTTCCTTCAACCTGGTGCTTTTAATTATAGAATCATAGACTTAGCCAGACTACACCCTTGGTGCTTTCTGTGAGGACATGGTTTCAGAGAAGGGATGCAGCTTATACACCTGTAAGGAAAGGTAAGAAAGCTGTTTGTAGTGAACATAAAATGAACAACGAACTGGGCACTTGAGACACATTGTTCTATTTAAGCAGATGGTGCTTCTGTTAAATTTTCAAGTTAAGAGAGGAAAAACATCCAACATGGGAGTCAACATTGGTGCTTTGGTCGCACCTTACTCTTAAATGGAACCAACCTTCTCATTCTTCTCTTGGTGAATCTTTAACTATACAAGCTGCAACCAGTTAGGCAAATGATTGGCCATTAAATAACTGTTCATGTTGTTGTTTTAAAGAGGAACCATATCATGTGAAATGCAGAATAAAAACAAGAAGTGAAAGAAAAAATGTATATATACATATATTTAATTTTTATACACACATGTAATTGTTTCTTTCACTTCTTATCATATATATATGACAGAACATTACATAAACTGTAACCTATTTGATTTCCTGGTTTTACATTGTTTCTCAAGATGTTACTAACATAAAATGCAAACATGGAAAAAGATGTTTCCTTTTTGCTTGGATTAGATTTCTCTGTGGTTTGTTATTCAGTAGATTATGGAGCTCTGCTGTCTGAAGGACATCAGAAATGTTCCTGGTTTCCTGGTCTTACAGATCACATGTGTCTGACTTCCTAGTGTATTGAAGGTAAGTATGCAGGTTGCTAACCTTACTTGTTAATTCACACCAGTCAGACTTGCACCCTCACTGTTAATACAGAGGTATGACGCTTCTTGAGAATGCTTACTTAAGCCTTATACCACTTGATGTCACAGAGCTGAATGAAAAATTTCCAAATGCAAAAGACTTATATCCTTGTATGTGCATCTGTGTTGGAAGCTTGTCAGAGTGCAAAGTTAATGATTTATTAACCTGAAGTCAACAATGAAAGTCTATAGACCACTTGTGCCAGCTACCTTCTGAATGGATATTAGACTTGATATTTCCCTAGAAGATTTGTCTAGAAGGTTCATCAGAATCACTTATGAATCACATTTATTATTTAGTGCAATAGAGAAAAGACATTATCTACTAAGTCTTGGAATATATCCAGTAAAAAGTGATGCTAGTTGGACTCGACTTGTGAAAAGAGCTATTAATGGAGGATGAATTGGTTGATAGAAACACACATACAATGTGTATTATGAAGGTCCCAGGAGACACATCAACCTGGCTCCCAGTACTCACATATCAAGGAAGATTTTTTAAATGAAATGTACTAGCAAGTTGCTGGCCTAAATATCAGCTTAAAACTCTTGTCTGAAACTATTGAATATTTGTGTATCCATTTTTAAAATTATAGTTGTTAGCTACACCTACATTCAGAAATGAACACCACTTGGTCTGATTCAAATGTATGTAATGATTTTGATGTGTCACTGATATTTGCGACTTTAAAGTCCTACATAAATCAAATTATGATTTCATGGCAAGAATTTTGAAAATTCTTATTTTTGCAAAATGATTAATTATTAATACACATGCACATACATATACTCAACTGATATTTAAGCTAAGATACAATATTTTTTCATTTTGTTTGAAAGTCAGAGAGAAAGAAATTGGGAGACAGAGATAGAGAAAAAGTTTCCATTTTCTTATTTAATCTCCAAAAACTTGCCACAGCTGGGGTTGGGCTCAGCCAGCTACACAGAGCTCATACTGTTAATATCACTTGTCCAGAATGGTAATTTACTCACAACAGTGTAGGTTATTAAAAGGGTGAAGCGTTTCACTAGATTAGGAATGGCAAACAGGGATCATCATGACTCCACCTCTACTTAATATGCGGTGGCTTCTTGAGGATGTGAAAAAGTTGATGTCCTTATCTAAACCCAACTGTGCGATGTACTGTGATTGTTTACTGATGTATATAGCCCTAGAAATGGAAATTATCGATGTAGATAAATTTTAATCTCTGCATTAAATGTCTGTGTGATTGTACTGCTCTAAGGACCTGTACTGAACTCATCATCACTGAGTGTAAAACTCAATTCACTAATCTTTCCAACTCACGCACTCAGTTGGTTTAAATACAATATGGGTACCAGCTTGGGTTCTTGCTGCTCCACTTCCAGATCCCTGCTAATGGCCTGGGAACTCAGTGGAGTACGGTCCATCTCTTTGGGTGGGTTGCTGTAGCCATGTGGAAGATCTGAAGAAAGTTTCTGCCATCCTATTGCCCTGGCTCTGGTCATTATGGTCATTTAAGGAGTGAACCAGAAAATGAAAGTGCTCTCTCTCTCTCTCTCTCTCTCTCTGTGTCTTTTCTTCTCTCTTTTAATCTCTATCTTTCAAATAAAAACAAATACATGTTTTTGGAAGAGAAAAATTGCTTAAACTTTAAAACAATTCAAGATCATTCAATGGGAAGCCCTAGATTATGTTCCTTAACAATGTAGGCTTGTAAAACCTGAAGCAGCAGGCATATTAGTTTATCTGCATAAACAAAATTAAAACATTATTCTAGAATTCAAGGTCAACATTCACAAAAACCAGTTAATGTTGTGTCTTAGTGAATTAAACTTGTGACTGTGATGCCATCATCCCATATTGAAGTTCTTATTCAGGTCCTGCTGCTCTGCTTGTGATAGAACTTCCTGCTAATGTGTCTGTGAATTTGGTAGTTGCTGTCCCAAGTGCATAGGACCCTGCTGCCCATGACTGCTGACCTAGCTTTAATTCCTGCATTCTGGCTTGGAGTAGCCCCACACACAAATATATACATGTAAATATGTAAGAATTCCAAAAATGTAAGTAAATGTGACTTCAGAATTTAAGGTACTGGAGGTTAAGAACTTCAATAACAATTAGAGCCAGACTTGCAGTGAAGGGAACAATAGCAAGCCTGCACAAATTAGAGATTAAGAATGAACTCGGAAGCCACTTCAAATAGCAGTATCCCAAATCTATTTTTTTAAGGTTTATTTTATTTTCATTGCAAAGTCAGATATACAGAGAGGAGGAGAAACAGAGAGGAAGATCTTGAGTCCGATGATTCACTCCCCAAGTGACTGCAACGGCTGGCGCTATGCCAATCCGCAGCCAGGAGTCAGGAACCTCCTCCAGGTATTTCATGCGGGTGCAGGTTCCCAAGGCTTTAGGCCATCTTTGACTGTTTTCCCAGGCCACAAACAGGGAGCTGGATGGGAAGTGAGGCTCCAGGACTAGAACCTGTGCCCATATGGGATCCTGGCATGTTCAGGGCGAGGACTTTAACTGCTAGGCCACAGTGCCAGGTCCGGCAAATAGTGTTTCAATAAACATGGGCATGACAATTTTTCTTCCTTTCTGTGTTTGTTACACTTTTGTTCTCTTTCCTGGCTTTTAATGTTCATACAAATTATCAATACAAAATTCTTAGCGGAAAAAAATTATCAAAATGCTAAATGACAGACGAAATAGGTTAAGTAGTAGTGCATGGTGTTAGAGTATACAGGAATGAAAGACTGGTTATTATCATTGCAAGTTCTTGAAGACTCAATAGTAACCATTTTTGATTTTCAACAATAGAAAGTTGATAAGTTACAAAAGTAACTTTTTTTTACAAAAGTATTTTTTTAACTTTTCGCAAAACTAATTAAAAAAAAATTGTAGAAGGTCTCCCCAAGAGGCCACTGAACTTATCTGGACAATAAGATGCTGGACTTTATGCTAGGTATGTGCTTGCAATGAAGGAATCTCAACTGAACTTGAACTGAGGTTATGCAGCAAGGTGGAGGAATCCACTATGGGGGAAGGAATGTGGGAGGGTTGGGGGAAATCCCCAGTGCCTATAAAACTGTATCACATAATACAATGTTAATAACAATAAAAAAAATGTAAAAAAAAATTTGTGGCATTTTGACTTGAATTGGTGGAAGCAATTACATAAATTACTTGGGAAACAAAAAAAATCACATCAAATGCTAAAAAACATAAAAATAAAGTGGGAAATTACAAATAAATATACTGTTAATTGACTTGAAATAACCCCAAGTACCTCCAATGATCAATTCTTGATTTTTTTAGGAAAATATATTACTTATGCTTAGTTACAAAATTACAAATTTCGAGAGAACAATCAAAATTTATACTTTAATGGAGGTGTGTCCTTATTTTACTTTGATATATTAGGCATGAGTTGTCATAGAATAGATGCAAAAATCAATCAATTGTATGTTGGGTCCAGGGTGATAGGCTGAAAGAGTAATGACATATATACCTGCTGTATATGCTTATATCAGTAAAAGAAAAAAAGCAGTTTTACTGTTTAATTATTAACAATATATTTGGTACTAGATTATTTGGCTCAAAAAGAAAATAGAGTTGAAAATTACCAGTGTAGAAAAATGAGCACTGGGAGACATAAACGATAAGTTCTAATCTCAATTTCCAAGACTTATGATTTTTTTACATTTTTCTAAAATGTAAATGAAAATAATATGTATGTTATGACATGTCAGTCATTATTTCGTAAGTACACTGAAAACAGCTCAAACTCTTCTTACATTTTATCCACATCACCTAACTTCTACAGAACCTCCAAAGCTCATGGAATGCATTGCTGTTGCACTTCCTAAACAGTGTGTGTTCGCCCAACATTCAATAAGCCAGTTACTGACTTTGGAATGGCAGAGAAAAAGAGGAGTTCATTGACAAAGTGAAGGGTAAAGAACCAAGCAGCTGCTACTGTTCAATTCAAACTGCTCCAGGGCTTAAAAATAGTGAATTTTATAAGGAAAAGTAGGGATTAAGTCTAGTGTGATCTTGTGTTGGGGTCCTTAGTTGGTCGAGAACTCTCCTGGCCTCCCCTTGATTCATCAGTGACAGAAAGCAGCAGCTCCTTCTGCAGATCCTTGCTGGCAAGGCAGGCTCCAGCTCGTACTAGCTCCATGGGCAGATTGGTTACTCCCTAAAGTTCCTGAGAAACACAACATCTCAAAACCAAGCATTGCTGGTAGGACTGATCACTGAGCTCTTTTTTTTTTAGTTACAGATTGTATGTATTTGAAAGGCAGAGTACAGAGTGAAGAAAGAGGAAAGAGAGAGAGAGTGAGAGAGAGAGAGAGTGATTCTCCATTGAATTATTGATTTTCCAAATGACCATAATGGGCCAGAGCTGGACCAGGACAAAACTATGACTTGAGTTCTCCCACATGGATGACAGGAGTGCTGGTATTTGAACCATGCTTTACTGCTTCTCTAGGCACATTCACAGGGAGCTGCACCAGAAGTGATGCAGCCTGGAGATGAACTGATTCCCATAAAGGATGCTTGCATCACAGGACGTGGCTTCACCAGTTGTGCCGTAATGCCATAATGCCAGCCTGAAGATAACAGTCTTGGGTCAGCTTAGTGAAACTCCTGTTGACTGAACCATGATTTCTTTTTGTTTGTTTGTGTTTGTTTTCATGATACAATTCCTTAGGCTCAGGGGTTTCCCCTTCCACCCTCCCCTTTGCCTCTCTCCCTCCACTGTTTTCCCCTATATGATGACAATAATTAAGTCCTTTATCAACAGTTGTAAGTCCAACATTCACCTATTTAAGTATATCATGACCTTGTAGGTATAGACAATGGTAGAAAGTCCAGCATCCCTACTGTCGAGATATATTTCACAATCTCCTTGGGAGTCGTTTATTCAGAAGTAGAGATGCACACTGGGATGTCTCTTCACGTCACGATATCCTTGACTCTATTATAAAGTTTCTCTAGATAAATATATGTATATGCATGTTTACCTGTACCCCTACTGATCCTGTATTTTGCATAAAGGTTGCCTTATATCAAAGAGATAATATGATATTTGTCTTTTGGAATTGGTTTGTTTCACTGAGCATAATGATCTCTAGTTGGGACCATTTGGTTGCAAATAGTAGAATTTCCTTCTTTTTAAAAGCTGAATGGTATTCCATAGAGTAGATGTACCAGTTTTTTTAAGCATTCCTTTTTCAACAGGTATCTAATTGTTTCCATGTCTTCGCTATTGTAGATGGTGCTGCTGTAAACATAGGATTACAAGTTCATGCAGATTTCATTTCCTTTGGATATATTCCCCAAATTGTGACAGGAGACAGATGCCTCGGTGATCACCATACAAGAGAAGAATGCTGAGTTGCTTTAACAGTACACATCTTTGCCTTTCAGTCTTCAGGGAGCTGCGCTCTATTTTCCAGGACTGGTCACTCTACAATGTCTACATTCAATGTCCTTTCACACAGCATGTGCTCCAGTATGGCAAGTTCAAAGAGAAATGTTACACAAAGGAAATATCCACTTGTTAAACACACATCTTCTAAGGATCTTGCGTGTACTGTAATCCTAGGCACTAGAAGGAGATGTCAAGCCAGCAGTAGGCCTTTGTGCTAAGGAAAAGAAAGTAAGAAATATATAGCAGATTTTGGCTTTTCCACTGGCAGCCTACTGCATTCTTCCTAATATGAGAATGGTTGTTGTATGTACAATTGCATCTTTGTATTAAATATTCCTTTCGTGTTAATTCAAACAGTTCCATATGTACTATAACATAATATGATGAACTAATCAAATTTAACAGTTATTAACAAGAGCTCTTCTTTAGAACATGGCACACAGCAAGTTATTAATGCAGATATTATAAATTTCACTTTAAGTGTGAAGGTTTGAAATTGAAACATCTGATAGCTGTATTTCCATTTACATGTAAACAAATGCTTTGCATTGGTCAACGAACTAATTAGTACAAAAATAAAATCTAGAGAACCAACACTCTTCCCATGTTTCAGAAAAAACCTCAACCTACTTTTTACCACCATGAATGCTGTAAACACAATGACTACTAGTAGTAATAGTTTTAGGGCCCAGTGCCATGGCCTAGCGGCTAAAGTCCTCGCTTGAATGTGCCGGCATCCCATCTGGTCACTGGTTCTAATCCCAGCAACCCCACTTCCCCTCCAGTTCCCTGTTTGTGGCATGGGAAAACAGTTGTGGATGGCCCAAAGCCTTGGGGGCCCTGCACCCGCATAGGAGACCTGGAAGAGCTACTAGCTCCTGGCTTCAGATTGGCATAGCACCAGCCATTGTGGTCACTTGGGGAGTGAATCATCAGATGGAAGATATTTCTCTCTGTCTCTCCTCCTCTCGCTATATATCTGACTTTGCAATAAAAATAAATAATTCTTTAAAACAACTAAACTAAAATTTAAGAAATAACTTATAAAATATTTCTGATCATTGTTCAAGTTGTCAAGTACTAAACGATTTTGTTTTTTTATGATGAATTAGAAACACAGTAGCTCTGTCTTGGGAACAAGGCAACACAACACAAATCAGCAAAACATTACAAAGGTGACATTTTCCCATTGATACAATGACACATATAGTTTGAGTCTAATCTAACCATTTCTATGACCTCACTTGGTTTAATAGATTCTTTTAGAATGCTGAGAGTTAAAGCGAATGCCATTGCATTCCCAGGAAACAATGGTGCTTCCCCAGCAGAAGCAGAGTATTGTCAGGGTTTCAAAAGGTAAAAGGCAGTTACTTTGTTCTGCCACTACACAGGCTGCTCCCAGCTCTTAAAAAGTTTTCAGGAAGTGAATTAATGTAATGGTTTTTACAGTCTGTATAATATAAAATAGACTCAGATTAAGCTAGCAGACTTGTTATTTGACAGTTTATAAAATATTTTAGTATCTTTTTGGCAGTAGTAGTTTGAATGTTGGCAAATGTACACATTGCTTGCAGTTTCAAAACCCTGTAATGAGTATTTTCCACTGTAATAGCAGAGAGCTGAAATTTGGATAAACCACTTAGACTTGTGAACTCTGACATGCATGGTAACAATGTCTTTGTAAAAGAATTTTGTCAAGTATTGGAGCTCCTACTAATAGCACATCCATCTTTCTGCACACCATAAATCTTAAGAAAATTTCTATTACTCTGCAATTTGTCTGGCTTATGCTATTTATTAGCCATTTTATTCTGCTGCTTTAAGAAGTAATGTGATGTTCATTTTATTGCTGGTTCAATAAATTGTTAATTATAATGCAGTGATTGCAGCTGACGTGATTTAAAAGCCACATTAGCACTATAGCATTAAGTTTTAACTATTTTATCCTTCAATTCCATGTTTATACAACAGTAAAAGGAAAATAGCCTTAGACTAATTTAAAAAATGAAGGTACTTATATATATTGATCACATGATACATTAGAAACTTTCTTGTAATAAAGGTTACATTTTTATCTTGAAAAAAAGAAAAATAATGGTGAAAGATACTTAATGGAACGCATTTTTGGAATTCCATTAAATCATATTAAAGTCTTATGAGGTAGAATGTAATCAAAATCAAATTCTTCCACTTTGAGAAGATTAAAACTCCTTAGATTGTAATAACTGGCAAGAACAGGTAGAATAAAATGAAGTTAGCGTAGTGGTGCTTAGTAAAAACACAGTCTTTATAGAAGCTGTTAAGTAAAAAAGCATATAGATAGTGCTAATTTTATAAAACTGAGACAAGCTACTTTGGAAAAATATTTGCCATTTTATTTGGCTAATATTCACACATGGCTCAAAGCAAACAAGCCCTTTACCCTGTTTCTTTTCGGGCTCAAACCAATCAAGAATTTTCTCATTTGCCAAAAATGTATGAGTATCAGTCTCACAATTGTGTACATCCTTCGAGATGTTAAGTCATGGATACTGTAGTATTCTCAACATCATACACAAGACCCATCAACTTTGCACTGCTTAGTACAGCTTCAATGTAAGCTGTAGCTATTCATGCAAAGCCTACCGTTGACTTGCTGACCTCAATTCATTAAAATCAAGAATTATGTACCAAGACCGATTGCTTCCCGTTACTCAGAATTCTTCAAAATTTAAGCATAATATAAATTCTTCCACATAACTGAATCATTTCTAGAACCATTAAACATGGCTTGAATTTCTAAATGTTGCATGGTGAGTTAGCTATGATGTCAATGGCTGGTGATCATGCTCTTTAACAGTAAGCAAACCAACAACAACAATGAAAAACTAAAACAAAAGCATTTCTATTAATTTTGGGAATTAATTAGCAAAACATGGAAGGGAACATGAACTGAGATGATATTTTGGTCTTTTTGTGCTTTTATTTCTCTGCTGAGGACAGTTTGAATTTGGGCAAATGTGTCAATTGTTTTAATTTAATTTTAATATTTGTGAAATTTTATTTATCATGGAAAGGTTGAAAAAAATTTCATGCACAAAACTTTTTAAGATATAATAGGGATGAATCATTGATAACTCTTGCAAAGTTTACTTTCTAAGTTTACTTTCCTTTTGAGAGAGTCTTCTGATGGTCTGCTCATCAAATGCTCATGACAATCAGCTCTGGTCTAACTCAAAACCAGTAGATCGGAAATCCATTCAGCTTTCCCACATGTATGGGAGGGACCCGACTGTTCGTGTCTTCCTCATTCATTGCTTTTGAAGGCACATTAGCTAGGAGCCATATTGGATGCAGAGTAGCCATAACTCTGACATTCCAATACGATACACTAGCATTGCAAGTGTCAGCTCAATGTGCTGCACTGCAACACCAGCACCTTCTCTTGGCTTATCCTGCTCTTTGGGCCCACAGTACTCTTTTCTCCTTCTTTTAGAGATGCCTGCTCACACATCACCTCCTCAGAAAGGATCTCATCAGAAGCCTGCCTTTCATGTTACTATGTTAACAAAACAAAAACATACCAGCTTCTCTAATTATCTGTCTTACTTGCTTACAGCAATACAAGTTTTATAAAGTAAGGTCCTTGTCCTTGGTTTTTCACTAGGATATCCCATACCTGGCACCTGCTCCCTAAATTTAACAGGCACCTGAATATTTTGATTAGTGGAAGAATGAATGCTTTGGTCAAAACCAAATCATTACTGACAAATACAAAATTATGAGTCTGATCACTACAGCAACAAGGCCGTGATGGGAGATGCTTTGTGTGTACTCTGCTGTTTTTCTGACCCAGCTCCATGAAAATTTTCTTGGGAAAGCAACGGAAAGTGAACCAAGTGCTTGTTTGCAAGCCACTTACATGGAAGCTTGTAGGTGGCTGGCCACATGAAGCTTGCGGCTCCTGGTTTCTGCCTGACCCATCCCTGGCTTTTGTGTCCTTTGGCAAGTGACCAGTTTCTGGTTTCATTCATGCATTTCAGAATTTTCAGCTGTATTGGCACTTCTTAGACTGCTGTACTGAGGGTGAAGCCTAGGCACTTTGTGACTTTTAAAGCTCTGTACTTTACATTAATAGGTTATGAGATTTCAAAATTACTTTAGCACATTTACTTAAAATGAATTAGCACATTGTTTTACAAGTGTACTATAATAGAATCTACTTTCCTGCCTTATAGTAAGAGTTAGATGAGAAAGAACCTTTGAGAAAATGTAGTTCATAAAGTCCTAAGCATTGTAAAATATCAAAAGAATCTTCTGCCAGAAAGAAATTATCTTAACTTCTACCAATACCAACCTTGTAAGATCTACAAATTCTGAAAAAAAATATATATATATACTGTTGAGAAAGACTTGAGGAAGATAACGATAATATCAGTTCTCAAATTATTGTGAGCAATGTTGTCTCATTTTTAGCATCCCTTTTTTGAGGAAGGCCATGACTACAGAGGAGGATGGCAGGCATATTTTAAAGATCATATATTGTGGCTCAGTATGCTTGTACCTACTTTCTGACTTCAATCCATGTCTGAATTCCAACATGATTTTTCCGCATGTTATCTTATTTCTTCTGCAGGATGTAACATACCATTATTTCACTGTTTTGCATCTCTTAAGTTCTCTACTACAAATGAGGTGCTCTATCTTTCCCTCAAAATTGATTACTCTATACTCATATACTTGAAAGAATCAACATATTAATGTTCTTATCTGGGTCTCAGAATCTTAAAATTTTGTTTAAATCTCTTGTTATCATTATCATGTTCTTAGCAGGGACTTTGAGCATATCAGGGTGTATTGATGGTCAATACATACAATGGTCATTCTGCCTTGTCTTGTAGTTGATAGCATTCATTTTCACTGGCTAAATTTCCAGCTTTTAAAAATATTCAGCATATATTGATTCTCATTAATCAATTGGAAGGTTTATTTTCCAAGAAAGATAAGCTGAGCTACAAATCTTGTAAATGTGGTTGTATTACTCAACTTTTAATTTACCTTCTTGAGTTGGAAAATTTTTTATTTTGCTTTAAAATTTGGAGGTTCCCAGTTCAGGACTGGATGAACCCATTAAGTCCGGTTTGCAGCAGAGTCTTGCCGTAGTGGAGGAAGTGTACCATCTTAAGTGAGCTAGGAAGCAGAGAGGGGATATTCCCTGTGAGAATTACGTTCTGATGTTATGACCAACAGACCTATCCTTCAGATGCCATAATTAGATGAAATCTTCATCCTTAACTTTAAGACTTCAGGCTTTATATGTCTGCGTGAGATTGGGGATTACTTTCTCTTTAATCTTTAGCAGTTAGTAATTAGGTTACCTGGTTAATTAGGTCATTCCAACTCTGCCTGTCCCCTGGGTATATGAGAAGAACCTATCTAGAACTTTTCTGTTTACCTGGCAATACGATTGCATCAGAAAGCTACAGAAATCAAAGGGAGGTTTAATCATTTATTCTTGTGAATTTTCAACTGAATGTGCCGTAGTTTCAATGAACTGTAAATTGGAACTTCAATTAATAGCTTTCCTTTGCTTAATTTTTTCTTCCATGTTTATCTTTACAAATTATAGTATTTTTCAAGTTCCTTGAGTCTGAGCTTTAGGAGTTATTCTTTAGCCCTTATCATCTTATACGTGACATATAAGGTAACAATCTTTATTCATATGTAAAAATGATATCTAAATAGCAAGCAATGTTTTCATTTGTTTATCCAAAACCATTTCTTAGCTATTGTCACCTTTACCTATTGTATAAATCCACCTAATTTTCTAATGTCTTCTCATTCACAACTCATCTCTTCATAGAAACAACGTTGTGACTAATTAAATAAGTAAGATCATTTGACCAGGACTCCATGCACCGACTGGTTTTGATTTCATTGTGACTTAGTGTTGACTCATCCCACTTGCCACTCACTGCCTGCTGAGAACATTGTCTTTTCCTACAGTCTGCACACACTTTGAGATCTTTCCCAACTTAGGTACTTCACCCATGTTGTTTCTTCAGCTTGAAATGCTTTCCAATTCACTCTTTCTAAAGATAATGCGTTTATTCTTTAAACTTTGATCAAAGTTCACAGAATTGATTACAGCAATAATGAAGTATGAGAGGAAAAGCAATGGTGTTGTCATTAAGGGTGCTACCAGCAGAACTAAATGGTGTAAAAATATGTAAAACTGGAGTTGACAGGATTTAATAATTGAATTTGTGAATAAATAAAGAAAAGCAGGAGAGATGATTCTTAAATTTGGGGCTGTTAAGTGATAATATTCCATGGATCCAAAGAACAGGAAGGAAAACTTTGGCTCATGTTAGTGGACAGGAGAGGAAGAAAAGATTTGCACTTTTAGTGTGAGAAAAAGCAGCATTCAATTTTGACATACTGAATGTGGGAGGTGTGGGTGATGAAGAATTCAAGGATGACTCCCATGTCTAGTTTCACTGAGACACTGTTTTTGGAGAAAATACAGAGCTGAAGGATGCTGGAGGAGGGACAGGCTTGGGAGTAGATGATAAATCAACCAGCTATTGAAACCTGCAGTGACACAAAGAGGTTTGGGTTAGAGCCATAGATATGATAGTTGTCACATCAGAAATAAAACTAAAGCTGGAGAGGTAGAATATATTATTTAAATACAAAAGAGTTTAGGATAAAGCCAGAGGGGTGCAGTAGGAAAGAAACCAGCAAACAAGACTTAGAATTATGACCTAAGAAATACTCGAATAGTGCCCTGAGGATGTGATGTAAAGGAAAAACAGAGGAGAAAAGCTTTCCCTTGGAACAATTCTACCTAAATAGATTTTGTGAATTCACAATATAAGAGATTTGATGAAAGGAGTTTATTTTCTATAATAAATGACAGAAAACATTGCTAGCTGTGAGCTTCAGAATCAATAAGCTTTGTTTGCAATGAATGAAAAATATCCTAAAAATTCTGAACGGTTTTCATGTGAAGGCAAGGGATGATGCACAGTAGTTCATAAAACTGTTCATAGAAAGCACTGACTGCTTAAATGAAGTATGATAAGTAAAATGATGGATTTGGGAGCCAGTTCTGTGCCGCAGACTGCACTTAGATGATGGAGCAGTCATCGTTGTATTTTCAATACTTCAGTCTCATGGGAGAAGTTAGTGGATACCAAGTAGATCAGCTAATCAAAAATATGATATAATAACTTTTAGAATAAAATTATGAACTAATAACTATCCAAACATAGAAAAATAATACTTAATTCTACAAGTGTTGGGTAAAAGCAAAGTTATAGTGGAGTTACTATTAACTGATAGTATGTTAGCCAGTATACATCTTTTGTTTCAAGGTGTTGTTTCACAATTCTTTCTCTTTTAATTCTGTCATGGGAGATGAGATAAATAGAACAGGCATGGCTGAGCCATATCCAAGTTAGGAGCAAAGAACTAAGGATGCTGGAACTCAATTCTGATCTCCCACATACATGGTAGAAACTAGCTTGTTGAACTGTGACTTGCTGCCACTCTATGTGAGTGTTATAACAAATCTAGGTTTGAGAATGGAGTCAGAACTCAAAACCAGGCTCTACTTCTTTTTTTATTATTATTATCATTTTATGATACAAATCTATAGTTCCTGGGACTTCCCTTACTCCTTTTCAGATCCTCTCCACCCTCCCCACTGAGTTCCCCTATATTATTACTGCAGTATACTTCTTCATAAACAGTTATGTGTCCATCATTGCGGCCATGGAAAATTGCAGAGCCCAGCATCCTATTGACAAGAAATAGTTAAAAGTTTCATTGGGAGTTCATCTTTAATCGGGAAGTAGAAATGCAGATTACATTGTATCCTCACATCTGGATATGATAGTCTCCATTACACAGTTACTGTACATCCCCTTAAATGAAAAGCCACAATACAAAATCAACAACAGGAAGAAAAAAAATTAAAAATGCTATGAAGTTAAATAACATGCTACTGGATATGATCGTCTCCATTACAGTTACTGTTCATCCCCTTAAGTGAGAAGCCACAAAACCAAATCAACAATAAGAAGAAAAAAGAGACTAAAACCAAAATGAAGGTAAGTAACATGTTATTGATTGACTTACGTGTTGCTGAACAAATCAAAAAGAAAATCAAGAAATTTCTTGAAGAAAATGATCTATGATCTATGAGTAGGCGAAAATTTTAATGCAAAAGAAACTATTTTGAAGAAATAAAACTAAGAAAAATTCAAAATCCATGAAATATAGTTTCTGCTGCTCTTTGTTGGTGAGACATGTCTTCCGTAGACAAAAATAAATGGGTTTTGTTTTTTAATCCAGCCTACTAATCTGTGACACTTAATTGATGATTTAAGCCATTTACACTCAGGGTTAATATGAATGGGTAATAATTTGGTCCTGTCATTTAGCAATGTGTTATTCATTGATTTAGTCTTCTGTTATTATTTTACTGGGATTTTCTTCACATTTGCCTTTGGTTTTGGTGGGTGCTATTCCTCTTTTCAGTCAAAAGAGCATCTTTAAGTATCATTTGTAGGGCGGGTTTGGAAGAGGAATATTCTTTCAACTTTTCTTTACTGTGGAAGAAGTTTATTTAATTTTCAAAAACAAAGGAAAGCTTTAAGGGGTATGTTATCCTGGGCCGATAATTTTTTGCTTTTAGAATATGGAATGTGTTGCTCCATTCTCTTCTGGCCTGTAGTTTCCTATAAGAGATCTCCTGTGAATTTAATTGGCATTCCTTTATATGTCATTTGATTTTTTTCTACATGAACACTTTAGGATCTTTTCCTTATGATTGATTGAAAAGAATTTATTATCATGGGTCATGCTGAACATCACAAACAAACAAGTATTTGGTTTTTAATAGTGTCTTTCAATTCTTGAATACTTTTTTTGGCCTGGTCCAGCTCTGCTTTCAGCTTTTTGCTTGTTTCAACTTGGAGACAGGAAATATCTTCCAATTCTGAGATTCTTTTGCCTGCTTCCTTCACTCTATTTTGAAGACTCTCCACTGTACTTTTAATTTGTTCCAATATATTTTTCATTTCTGATATATCAGCTTTCATTTGATTCATTTTAAGTGTGACAAGTTCCTTAAATTCCTTGAATTTCTATATTACCTGCTTCTCGTTGTCAATAAGAAGCATTATAATACGTGTTTTGAATCCCGTATCCTCTATTTTCTTGATGTATTCCTCCTCAGTTAACTCTGAGGTTGGTAAAGATTTTTGCTCCTTTGCAGGGACGTCTTCAGCAATATTCATTGTGCCTTTATGTTTTCTTTTGCTCTAGGTCATTGTACCTAAATTCTTCTCCTTGGGGCAGGTTTCTAAGCTGTGTCATCCTCAGGTCTACAGTTCAATTTTATTTATTGCAGTTGGTACATGACTGTTTGTTTGCTGTCACTTGTCCCACTCCCTCCAGCAAATTCCAGTTCTGGGTTCTTATGTTGGGCTTCCTCCACTATGTCTTTGTAGCCCCGGCTCCTGGCTCATCAGGCTACACCTCCTGTGATACTGTGCTGAGGCTGCACCATTGTCTGTAGAAGTTTCTCACACTTCTGGTTGGAGCAGTTCCCAGGATTATAGAGACACCAGCTACCCTATGTTGCTAGGTTATTGATGGTGCTAATCTTCCCAGAACCTGCTTGGCCTTTGTATCTGAGTGCCACATGGACCTATTTTGACCTTTATGATGCAGAAGTCAGTATTGTTTGCCTGTGGGACCAGTACAATGCACTGATCTCAGTGAGTTCACTCACTCAGTTTGCACCTCTCTCATGTGTGGATGGGACTCAAGTACTGAAGCTATCTTCAACGTGTTGTTCCAAATTTTCATTAACTCTAGACTACAAGGTCCAGAATATTGTGTAAGAATGACACATGGGTCCAGCATCATGGTATAGTGGGTAAAATCTCTATCTGTGACACTGGCATCCCATATGGGCACCACTCAGACTGCTCTACATATAATCTAGTTCCCTGCTAATGTGCCTGAGAAGATAGTCAGGTCACTTTTTGCTGCATTCATGTGAGAGATCCAGTGGCTCCTGGCTTCTGCCTTCAGCTTGCCCCGGCCCTGGCTGTTGTTTCTATTTGTGGAGTGAACTTATAGAATGCAAATCTCTATCTTAAATTAATAAAATAATAAATCTGAAAAAAAGTGTTTCAAATAGAAACAAACTTCAGAAGTCTGTTAACATTCCCATAGCTGTACTAATTATTTAAAGTTAATCTAATCAGGTATATTTCTATTTACAGATGGCTATAAATTATTTTTCAAATTTTCAATATTGCAATGTGTAAATATGGTATTTAAAAAGTAAAAATGGCATTTTTTAGCTCTCGTATAACAATTGAATAAAGGTGTTTGGAATAAAATATAAATAACTTGATTTTTGTGAAATTAGGGCAGTTACAATTACATAAAGTTCAAGATAATAATGAAGAAACATTTGTTTTTGAAAGTGAGTTTTCTTCAGGGGAGACAGCATAACACCTCACTTTCAAGGCAGCTGTGTAACCTGTACAGCTGCTAAACAAACATAAATGAACATGTAAGTTGGTGAAAACATGAATTAGTTTAGGCTATAATATTCTGCTTTACCAGACTCTATCTGAAGTTGCTATATTCAAATGAATTTTCTTTTTTGGAACTTTTTGTTCTATTCATCCCAACTTCTAGTGCTTTTAAAGTAATGCTTCCAAAAATAATTTGCTTTTTCTTCCCTCCTGGTTTATGAAGAACAGAATAGTGCAATGGGTTGACATTTTTTGTTTCCTGGCTTTAATTTAAGCCTGAGGCAAAAACAAAACCTCTTGGGCTTGCTGCAATGCAATCTGGTCTTTCTCATACTTATAATAAAACATTTACCACAAACTAGACTAGTGTATGAACAAAGTTAGTGATGTATCAACTCTCCTGGAGCTTTAGATGCCACATCTCCCATTTTCCCCACCTCCTTTTGTTTTCTATGTTACACAAGACTAGACACAGTGTATGAAGAAAGAATATAATTATTTCATTACAGTTTTCCTCAGAAAAACCTATCATTGTTATAATTCACTTTTTAAACTGTGTTTGTAAAGGAGGAATTGATCTGTTTTTCTTTTAGCATGCCATTTTTGTTGATACATTGTGGATGTGTTCATGTGTGTGCTGTCCTCTATGCTCCCTTGTCAACAAACTGAACTTCCTGTAAAAAATCAGGAACGATTTTTCTCTATAGGAAATTGGTATGGAGAAACATATGGGACTGCATGTTTATCCAACTTGCTCCACCATATAAAACTGTGATGGAGCTTTTCTGAGAAGGGACCCTTAGGCATTTTCTGACCATCCATTTCTCTGTTCTGAAAGGAACAATATCAAAACACCAACATCTTGAAAACTAGTCTTACTAGCATGAATCTTCTGAAAATAAGCAAGTAATATATGTTAAGTATGTCAAATGAGACATCAGTTCTAATAGATATCAATAGAAGAAAATAAGTAAAAAACATAACAAATTTATTCTTGCCTATATACTGTGTCAGGCAATATTCTAGGTGGCAAAGATGCTTTATTTAGTGAGACAAAAGCAGTTCCTTCTTTCACAGAACTTGTGGATTAGCGGAGGGGATACAAAAATACAAAATATACTGTTTTCCAGTACGCGCCATGAGAGCTATGAATATAAACAGAATCTAATCTACCTGCTCACAAAATAGTGTTACTTCAAATTCAGGACTGCTCTATTCTTTGGATATAATTAAGGCTACAATGAGTACAATTCACATCAAATTTGAAGCCTTCCGATGTTTTATTTTAACCTCTTTATTTACAGATCTAAAGACAAAAAGACTAGACGTGATTTACTCAATATTGCACAACGGGAAGACTTACAACCTTATTCTTCCCAGCATGATACATGGCAGAATGAAATAATCATTGTTTTTATAACTGGAGTTGACATGCTTATGATACTTTAGTTCATTCAAAGTAGAAAGAGAATGGCAGGGTCATTTGGCCTATCACTGGAGAATCACACATTTCATATTGGAGTGCAGAGTTCAAAGTCTGTGACCAGTTTCCTGCTGAAGAGGATCCTACAAAGCAGTGGTGGAGGGTCAGTCCTGGGGTCATGCCAACCCATTTGGAAGACTTGGGTTGATTTTGTGCCTCCTTTCTTTAGCCTCCCTCAATCCATCCTCACCCAAACCATGATAGGCATTTGAGATGTGAATAAGTAGGTAGAAGTCCCCTTTCTTTTTCTACTAAATATACAAATCAGTTTTTAAGAAATAGGTGTCAACTTTATGGTGTAGTGGGTAAAGCTGCTGTTTACAGTGCTGGAATCCTGCACCTGCTCTGGTTCATGCTCTGGCTACGACTTCTGATGCAACTCCCTGTTCATAAGCCTATGAAAATAGTGGGCAAAGGGTCAGGTCCTTGGGTCCCTGCACTCACTTGGGAGGCCTGAAAGAAGTTCCTGGCTTTGGTCAGACTTTGCCATGGCTTTTGGGGTCATTTGGGAAGTTCATCAGTGAATAAAAGATTCTCTCTCTCACTCTCTCTCTGCCTTTCAAGTAAATAAATAAATCTTAAAAGGAGAAAAAATTAAAAATGAAAATTTCCAACTTACTGGAAACAAGCACTCTTTTAATGGAAATAAACATGACAAATGATCAACTATTAAAAGCTTTGCATGAGAATAATTTAAGCACACGAACAATCTGATTTCTATGAATTATAATTACACTCTAAAAAGTAGCACCCCTCTAAATTGCTTTCAGGATGAAATAAGTAGAATTGGCGCATTATCAATAATAATGAGCAAAATGGTAGAAGAAATGGAAATTACATGACCTAAAATTCTAACATATCTTACTACAGGACAGGCAAAAACAAATGAGAGCACAAGTGAGGGTGAGCGTGAAAACAAGTAAGAACACCACCACCGTGGTTATCCTGGGGAAGTAGGACAGAGGACACTAGCAGAGCTCTTGGGTTTTGGAGGAGTCATTTGCAGAATCAGTGTCTACATTATTTATTCCATGTTTGCTAGCAATTTATGAACTGCGCTGACTCATGTGTTAGTGCAGAAACGATCACTAGGTTGGTTAGACATGCTTCACACTCTTTTCCTCAATTGGAAACTGACTTCATGGAAAACGACACATATCTTTTGTTGCTTGAGTATATTAATTGTATTCTCTCTCTGCATTCAGTGTTTTTACCACTTTTTTTGTGTAATTTTATGATTCAGTTCAATAGGCTCTGGGGTTTTCCTTCCTGTCTCCCCAAATTCCCTTCCCTGCACTGATTCCCACCCCCCCCATTATTACAGTAACAAAATCCTTCACAAACACTCCTAAGTCCATCATTCTGCTATTTAAATGTATCCTGAGTTTGTAGGCATTGAAAATGGTCGAATACCTCATGGGTTTTGACATTTCTGCTTTTTATTTTCATTTCTTCAAAAGTTGTTACCACTTCTAACCATGCTTTATTTAATTTACAGTTCCTTCTTTCACTGTGGTTTATACACTTGAAAGACAGAGGATGACAGAGAAACAGAGATGAGAGAGGCAGAGAGAGAGAGGTCTTCCGTTTTGTGGTATATTCCCTAGACACCTGAAGCAGTCAATGCCGAGTTACGCTGAGGACAGGAACTACATTTAATCTCGGAGGTGAAAGGCTCAGACTCAAACACATGTACCATCATCTGCGACCTTTTGTCCAGAAGCTGGATGTGAAAAGATGTATCAAAGACTCAGACATGCATTTTGATGGGTTGCTGGCATCTCAAGTATACCTAACTCAAAACATATAATATACAATGATGGGCATCATAGCCCTTTCAAAATATTTCAGTTATTTGCACGTTTCCATCTATAGTTTTTGGAATATGTTTCTCTCAGTGTCCTGGGTTTTCACGAATGGAAGCACTTTTTGGCTGTGTATTTTGACATTCATTGTTACTGGCACATAGCAGACATATTTGTTCCCTGGAAAAATTAAAGATTGGTAGTTTTACTTAGTTTAAAAAAATGACTTACTTATTTATTCAAATGGGAAAGTTAGAGAGTGAGAAACAGAAAAAGAGAGAGAATTTCCAGCTTTTGATTTCCTTTCCATATGGCCTCAACAGCTGTGCCAGGCAGTAACTAGGAGCCTGAAACTCCACCTGGGTCTCACCTGTTGATTTGGGGCCTCCAAGCAGTTGGGCCATAATGTGCAGATTTTACAAGCACATTAGAGCGGTACTGGGTTGGAAACTGAACAGCCAGGACTGAAACTGGTGCTCAAATGGAATTTCAGCAGCACAGGCAGTGAGTAAATTTGCTGCATCATAGCACTGACCCCAAACTTACAGTTTCAAAAAAAGAATACTATTAGAGTCCAAAATTGCTAAAGAGAACTGTTGCATATATCATACATTTTTTTTGATATGCAATTATCTCCCCTAATTCTACCTCTTGTCCTCTGGCAGACATAGCAAATAGAAGATGTCATTATTGCTTGTGCTCAAATAAGCCTGACTCTTTCTCTATAATGCAAACCCTAAATTGATGGTGGTTTTGCAATTATTATCCATACCAGACTTTACATGAGGAAAATTTAAAATAAATCTTTCATTATTTCTGACTTGAAATTAATTTTAATAGTAAACATACACATGTTGTTTATAAGAGGTTATTTTCTTTCTTACATTAATTTCAGGAGAAAAGGGAATTAATTATTGCTCTAAAGAAAGGATCAAAATCCTGAGTTCTCTTCTAGATTCGTTTAATGGTGGGGGGGAGACAAAGTCAATTTTACAATTTAGAGTCAAATAATGGCATATGTCATCTTGTGGGTTCCCAAGAAATCACCTTAGTGAGTAATTGTAAGAAGTAAATAACTGAACAGGCAACAGAAAATCGAAGGGTAACGAAGTATTCACCACATAAACAGTTTTTGGTAGCTTTCTAACTAATACACAATTTATATTCATATGTATTTCAATAACCTATTTCTGCCTTTTGTGCTTTACACAGAAGATGTATTGAATATATTTCTGCGGAATGAGACATTTTTCATTTCTAGTGAAGCCTGAGCCTTTCTTATCTTTGGCTTTCCTCTTGCTTTGCTTTGGAACACTCTGAACACCTAAGATTCTTACAGCAGTACACAGACTCCCTGCATCTTTCTCCTGGGACTCTATTTACCAAGGTCATTGCTTATTTCTGTTTTAAGATCAGATGCATGCTGTAGGATGGCTGATTCTATATGTTATTTATAATGGTACCTGTGCCCTTCCAAATTTCACTTATGCAAAAAGAAAGATATGCTGAACCAAAAATCTGTCTTACTTTAATTGTTTTATACTCAAAATTTCTGTTCAGAATCTCTTACGCAATGATTCTAACCAATGTTAAAATTCCACATAACAACATGTATGGTTAGCAGAGGGCGAGTTAAATTCTCACCTCGTGGTCTCTAGATCATCTAGCAAGAGATAAGAAAGTTAAATAGTGGTGGTCACAGGAACCAGAGATAAAAAAGAGCTAACCATCTGAATTAGTACACCTGGAAAATGGGAGGAAAAGCTGACCAATGAAAATGGAAATATTTTCAGGGAACTTTGGGAGTCAGGGCGACCTGACATCACACATTGTCACGAACCAGTCTGCAGTGGTACTTGCCCCTAATGAGCTGACTTGAGGGTCACCATGGCTAGTGTGCACAGGATCATTCCCAGTCATGTTTCTGTGCCGTTCTTCCTACATCTACTTGCAATTTGCTTGTTTAATGCCATCCTGTCAGAAGCAGGTTTGGTTTTCTCATCCTCTCAAAGCAAAAATAAACTGAATATGTAATCTACGTTAGAATTTTATTGAAAAGGGTATAAAGGGTGTTATTTGTTTTCCATTGGATTGCCAGAGATAAGGGAGATAATGTCATTTTCTTTTTATAATGTTTCAACTTAATGCTGTTTTATAATAGAGAAAATTGTGGCAAGCAGGCGGACAACTTGCCTATATGTCGTGATATGTCTCAGGAGACAACAGCAAAGGGCCACCTGCTCCACTTGTCCACTTTTGCCAAGTGATCCCCAAACTCTATCCTTGAGGAGTCTAATGCCTTGGTTATCTTTTCTTAAATTAATTTATTTTTATTGGAAAGGCAGATTACAGAGAGGGGAGGAGAGAGAAAGAGATCTTCTTCCCAAATGGCTACAATGGTCAGAGCTGAGCATATCTGAAGCTAAGAGCCAGGAGAATCTTTCCAGTCTCCCACGTGAGTGCAGAATCCTGAAGCTTTGGGGCATCCTCAACTGGTTTCCCAAGCCTCAAGCAGGGAGCTGGATGGGAAGGGGTATAGCCAAGGTGTGAACTGGCATGCATATGCAGGGCGAAGATTTAACCATGAGGCTGTCACACTGGGCCTACTGTTTATCTTACACTAGTGCTTCAACTAACCGTTAAAGCAATGAGAATGTTGTATAATGAAAATTATTTTAGCAGTCCGAGAAACAAACATGAAACAAGTAGAAAAAGAAGGGCCAATACAGTGACAAAGCAATTTAACCCTGAATTTCCAAGGATGACCACTAATAGAGCCCTAGCCGTTCAACTTCCAATCAATTTGTCCAGTATAGTACACCTAGGAAGGCTTTGGAAGATGGCCCATCTACTTGCACCCTTTTCATTCATGTGGGAGGCCCAAATGGAGTTCTGAATTCCTGGCTTCAATCTGACTAATGCTGGCTGTTGTTGTCATTGCCCAAGTTATCCTGCGTTGGGAAGATCTCTTTCTGTCACTCTGGCTCTACTTGACCTCTGTCACTACTTTCTAAATAAACAATTTTAAGAAGGCAAAAGTATATAGTTGTAATTCTTAATGCATGACAAATATTTTTGTCTTTTTTCTTCTATTTTTTGGCAAGCCAGTAGTCAGAAACGGTCTATTTAAAGTACTTGCATTTAAAACACCCCTGAACATTGAGGGAAAATCTGTGATGGTTTAGATGCAGAAAATCTGTATTTTAGGTTCAGGTTATGTTAGCATTTATTCTCATGAGCGTTGAGGATTCTAGTTCTTGTACAGAAAATAGCAGAAACAAAAGCACACCTGCAGTGCCCAATGTCCCTTCCCAGTGTTGGTTGCTTGTTAGGATAGAAGCCATTTTGGAGAAACAGTGGTTGTGTTCTTTACAGAGCATCATGGGATTTCATAAGCTTATAGGAAGCAAGTTAGTCCTTGGAGACTCTGGACTGGGCACCCATGTGATGCCAGACATCTGGAGGAACGCTTCGTAGGAATCTAGATGTTGACTGCTAGTATGGAAGGAATATAATGCCAAACAGCTGGATATTTGGAAATCTCCAACTCATTTGTTAGATTTTTTAAAACTATAATAAAAATATTTTGTCTTTTGTAGATATTGTTTTAAACTATGTACTCTTGAAGATAATTCTGAGGCATACTTTTCTTAAGATTTGAAATTATGCATCATAAATAATATCAGATGAATATTCACACTTTAAAAGTATATTTGAATGGTTCAGGGAGCTTGCCAATATGTGTTCTGATTCAGGGCATCCCCCATGTCTCCATTTCTAACATGTGTGTTGATGTTGGAGCTGGTAGATTATTCTTAGAGAGGTAAAGCCCTATACCTGTCGTGTATAACATAATGCCTTCCTTCCACCTGTGGATATTTCCAGTTGTGGGAGTTGAATCAACAAAACTTAAAAAACTTTGTCTTGATTCCACCTGTCAGTTACATTGCATAGTAGCCAAATATTAGCAGTGTGAATGCAAATCATTTCCATAAGTCATCCCACTGGACGAGGCCACTCACAACTGTGCCCACTCAGGAATTATTTAGATGTTTCTTATTATTATGGTCTGTTTAATATCAAAGAAAAATTCCAACAAAGATAAAGTTTGAGTATGAGTTCAATACTGCAAATCACAGTTTTGAAATCTTGTATTGAGGTTTGCCTTGACTAAAACAATGAAAGTTACCATTATGGCAATACATTACACTAACGTGTTCACATATCAGTTTAATTGTGTTTACAATTCAGTGCTTCTATCCTGATTTATCTTTTGTACTTTCTCATTGTTTTACATTTCTACATACTTACTTCTTCATCATCATTACTATTTCTGTCACTTATTTGTTTATCTATATAAATATGTATGTATTTAGCCACTGTTATTACTCTTCTTACATTTCCAAGCATCCCTGGGATGCAAAAAAAAAAAAATAGTTAAGGAGTATCAATTCAATCAAATCATACAATGAAATGCTTAATTAGTAGATTATGTAAATATTTTAAAATGATACAGGATTTAGATCCATGATACTCATTTGTGTTTGTTAGTTTGAATAAATTAACAAGTTACTCCAAAACACAATTAAAATGATATTTCAACACATTAACCTTCTGTCCAGGAAACTGATAGTATGTCTATATGACAAAAGGTCTATGCCCCCTTACATAGGAGTAGAAACTTACATGTTGTTGAATAAAATTTGAGCCTGGGTATAGGTCGTTAGAATCTGCTTTTGGGCAGAATAGGTGTATAGGTGAAAGCAGATCAGAGAGGATCCATAGGAACTCTGCATCTCTGGTATTGAAATTATACGGAACCAAAGCCCCAGCGAGAGCAGTGAATGAGTCCCTCCTTTGCCTCTTTGGTGCAGCTTTTTGTTCCAGCAGTTCTCCCCTCGTTCATATCTCAATTTCATTATTGCTACAGTTGCTGGAGTAGCTTCACTTGAATTCAGAGGCACACTCACACAGTGGACCTGGAGAATGCATTTTTGGTTCCATCTTTCACTAATGGTGATTTTAACAAGCAAGTCTTGATAAGCAGTGCTGACAGAATGTGAGCAAATGAGGTATGTCCAGTATTTTTCTTGTGAAAGGAGGAGTAATAGTGAAACACAGACATGAGATGAAGAGGAGGCATCATTCTAAGTGTTGGAGGAGCAATGCCAATTCAAACAGGGACCCAAGATACTGCTTGAGAGGAGTCCTGGGGAATTCATTCCTGGTGGATAACAAAACAAATTAGATAGTTTGGCAGATAGAGAGGTGACAGACGAAATGCTGCTAGTGCATTTATTAAAAATTTAACATTAAGTTAGAATCCACAAGCTCATGACAGACTCCTTATTTTCTGAAAAGGACATGCATTTCTAGTGGCAGTTGGATTCCTTATTAGTGTGAAAGTGGGGAAGCTGCAGATCCTGCAAGCCACTTCCAGTACTGAGAGGTTTGGATTTGTAACAGCTGTAGCAGGATAGCTTTCTTCCTTTAGCTGCTTTCACATTTTTAATAAATGGATTTTTAGTAGTTGAACAGGGTGAGTAAAAACGTAAGGTTAAAAAAATCCTAGTAAGTATTTTTTCCATGTAATCTAATATTAAAATTCTATAAATTCTCAAGAAAAATTATAGCAACTGTAGAAATTTTAGGCAGCCACCTATTAGTGAAAAATGAAGAACTGAATACAATGTAAGGTAGTTAATAATTTACACATTTCAAATTAGGGTCTGACAGAAAAACCTAATGGAATTATATAAATGATGGCTTCATTTATTTTAAATTAAATTATTTTTAGATTTATGTTTTGATATTTTATTGACTTTACATTTTCATCTCGGTGTTGACACTGGAAAGTTTTCATAAGCTCTTCAAAAAAGGATAAAAATAGACATTTTGTTATTGAAGATGTGTTTTAAAGACAATAACTCGTATTAATAGATACAAAATCACCCCTTTTAAGAACATTTTTTGAATTACGCTTGTGCTCTTGGCTGATGGAACACTTTGAAAATCAGACAGAAAATAACAATGATTTACACACCGATGTGCTTGACCACCTCTCTCACTGGTGATTGTTAATTTAGGGTTGAGATGATGAGGAAACTCACGCTTCACACGTGGATACTTTTGTGAGAGACAGAGGATGCTTTGCTGGGACAAATGGCAAAAATGTGGGCAACCGGAACATACGATCAACCTCTTCAGGGGATCATTCTTAAATATACCTTAGCAGACTGTAAATAGTCTTTTGTTTTTTAATCTTTTGTGCTGTTTGCTTCAGGAGGGTGGGAAGTTTAAAAAGTACAGAAACTAAAAGCATTTAAAAAACAAAGTAATTGCCAAATAACTAAAAGACAGCTAAAATCAGGCATCTTGACTTTACTTTCTAAGGAAGCTGTAGAGTATATGGCATTTTTCCATATATGAATGGCAAAAGGTCTCATTAAAAAGTCACATAACTGATCCTGATGTAATGGCTTGATTGGTTTATTCTCTGCCTACGAGTGCCAGGATCACATATGGGCACTGGTTTGTATCCTGGAGTACAGTTACTTCTCTCCAATCTAGCTCCCTGTTTGTGGCCTGGGAAAGCAGTAGAGGATGGCTCAAATCTTGGGACTTTGCACCCATATGGGAGATTTGAAAGAAGCTCCTGGCTCCTGGTTGTGGATTGGTTCAGCTCCAACACTTGGTGAGTGAACCAGCGGGTGGGAGATCTTTCTCTTTTTCTCTCCTTCTCTCTGTAAATATGCCTCTCCAATAGAAATAAATAAATCTTAAAAGAAAAAAAAAGTCATTTGACTGCCTTACTTTAGACTTAGTTGATAAGAATGATTGAAACATGACATCCAGAAGTCTATGGATTTACATATTCCCCTGATTATTTTCATGCATATTCTGATGTTGATCTAGAAAGAGGGTTGTGGTGTAATGGGTTAAGTCATCATTTGTTACGCAGGCATTCTAAATCTGAGTGCAGGGTGAAGTCATATTCTTGGTGTAAGTTAATGGTTCAAGTACTTAGTTTCTACCTCCAACAAATGACATCTGGATGGTCCTGGCTTTAACCTAGCCTAGCCTAACTCTGGTTGTTGTGAGCATTTTTGGAATGCACCTGTGGATGGAGAACACTCTCTCTGTATCTCTTGCTCTCTGCTTCTCTCTCTAAGTTAAAGTCTATAAAAATAAATTAAAATGTTTTTGTTTAAAAAATGTTGACACTAGTAGTAGAAGAAAGGAACTTGTCCAACAACAACAACAAAAAATGCCTCTCCCCAAAAATGTGATTACTTGGATCACAAAAATCAATAGAGCTAAAACCTTTACTATCTTTAGTATAGGACACATGCATGTGAATGATGAAAATCAAGGTTGGGTCAATTGCTGTGGAACAGAGGGAAAATCCTCGGGCACTAATATTTCACACTGGCACCTATTTGAATTCTAGCTGATACACTTTCTATGCAGATCCTTGTTAATGTACGTAGAAAAACAATAGAAGATATCTCAGGTCTCTGGGCCCCTGCACCCACTTAGGAGACCTGAAAGAAGCTCCTGGCCCATGGATTCAGCTTGGCCTAAACCTGGGTGTTGTGCTCATTTGGAGAGTGAGTCAGTGAATAGAGATCTCTTTCTCTCCTTTCTCTGTAATTCTGCATGTTAAATAAATAAATGGATAAATAAATAAATAAATAAATAAATAAATAAGCACACAAATAAATAAATCTTTAAAATAAATAACTAAATAAAGCTTTGAATAATGAGGAAGAAAGTAATGCATTATTTTTAAAAGATTTATTTCTTTTTATTGTAAAGTCAAAAATAGAGAGAGTAGGAAAGACAGAGAGGAAGATGTTGCATCCCATGGTTCACTCCCTAAGCAGCCACAACAGCTGGAACTGAGCCAAACTGAAGCCGGGGACCTAGTGCTTCTTCAAGGTCTCCTACACAGGTGCAGGGTCCCAAGGCTTTGGGCCTTCCTTTCCTAAGCCATAAGCAGGAAGCTGGATGGGAAGCAGGGCTGCCAGGATTAGAACCAGCAGCATATGGAATCCTGGCACATGCAAGTGAAGGACTTTACCTACTAGGCTACAACACCGAGCCCTTGTAAAGTATTATTAATACAAGAAATTCAATCATATAAAGTTTCTATTTTTGGGTGATATCATTCATTGACAAACTTGCACACATTCTCCTTAAGCATGAGCACGTGTGTGTGTGTGTGTGTGTATGTGAACTCTCACACCCATCTGCACACATGTACTCATACACACTCACAAGCAAAAGTATTCAATGGATGTGCTTGTAGCTACCAAGAAAAGCAATTTTTTTCACTACTACTCCACGTTCTGCCAACCTGAATCTGATCATGAAATGTGGTTATATCTCTCATGATCTTTCTGCCAGGTTTCCTTGATGCAAAGAAAAGCACTTACTTGGATTTAGAGCAACTTGTTCAGAATACAATTTCTTTTGTCCAAATATGTTTTGTTAATGAGAGGTTACTTTCTGAAACAAAGGTGGACTAAAATGAATGGTTCTAGAGAAAAAGGGACTGTCTGGTGTTCCAGCAATTCACTAGAAAATATGCAAGAGGAGAGGCAGCTCAAGCTCAACAGCAAAAGTGCAAGGATTGCACGGGTATCTGAATGCTTCCATAGTTCCTAAATCAATCAACACCTGTTCTTATCACCTCATGATATTCATGTAACATTTCTTAATGAACCATGAGAAGAGTAAGTTTATTAGTACTTTGGAGTATCTCTGAGTGACAAAAGAACAATTAGAACCCAACTTCTTTTTTTTTTTCTTCAAAATCGTTTTTTTCTCAAATTAAATTCTTCTTTGATTCTTGAAGTCATATAGCAGCAACATTTTCTTCTATAAGGTTTTTGATTTTCTTTTTTATTTCTTCAGTGACACATTAGTCATTCAGCAGCATTTGACTTAACTTCATGGAATTGCAAATTTTCTATTTTTATTCTTGTCATTGATTTAGTTTCATGGCTTTTCATTTAATGCGATGTAAAGTAATTGTGTAATAGAGACTATCATATCCAGATATGATGATACAATGCAGTATACATCTCTACTTCCAAATCAAAGATAGACTCCCAGTGAAAATATTAATGTGTCTTGACAATAAGATGCTGGACTCTCTGCCATTGTTCATACCTACAATGTCAGGATATACTTAGACAACAGAATGATGGGCTTATGACTATTCATGAAGGACTATACTATTGTAATAATATAGAGTAAATTGGCTGGAGGAAGGGCAACGGGAAGGGGATAAGGAAAATTACAGAGCATATGGAACTGTATCATAAAATATTAATGATAAATAACAACAGCAACAGCAATAATAACGAACAACCCAACAACAAAGATAGTGAAAAAAAAAATCTTCTCCATTGCAGTCTTTCAGTTTCAGGGCTAAAGTTTCTCATAGTATCTCTATGACATCATCTGCTCATTTCTTTCATACGCGTCTCTAGGGAACAGATATTTCGCCATATTTTGGCTGTGATTCAAAGAATGATATGACTGTCCCCATGAAAGATTTTATAATCTGCATTTATGCTACAAGATTAAATACGTGCAAGCTAACCCATGCACATTCAGATAATTACACTTTTAGACTATTATATAGAAAAATCAGTGTTGAAGAAATGATCTGGATGGAACTTTTCTTTGCGCTTCAAAGGGAAGCAAAAGTTCCTGCCAGGATTCAAAGAGGTGGAATGACTTAATTAGGCTTTATTTCTGTTGTAATAAAGATTACACAGGAAGTCCTTGGCATAGTAGCTGTTGGTTAAAAAATACACATCACTTATTTGAGATCCTGATTTCTATGTATAGCTCCCTTCTCAAATTGAGCTGCTTGCAAATGTGTGCCTGGGGAGGCAGAGCTGATGGCACAAGCTGTTGAGTCCCCTCTGCCACATGGCAGACTGGCTTGAGATGTCATTTCTCATCTTCAGTCCCAGTTGGTGGTTGCTGTGTGCACTTGAGGGGTGAGCCATCTTCTCTTTCCGTGCTTTCTTTGCAAACATAGATTTTATATCCACAAGGAAGAGTTAATATTTGGTAGAATATCAAGTGTTATGGTTTGAGGGACACCTCAGCTCTTCTGTTTCCAGTCTCTCTAGGTTTTGAGTTCCCAGGCCCAATCTTGAAGAGCCAGAACTTTATTTGAATGGTTCTGCCATGACTCTGGTGACATTTTCCATGTAGGTGGAAAATATTCATCATTGAAGCTATAATGATCTGCTATGGAAATAATTCTCAAATGTGATTGTGCATACAGGCCATGTGTGGAACTTATACACAGAAAAAACTGTAGGTTCTGCCTATTGGTTTGCATTTCTAACCTACTGCCAAGTATACCAGGCAATGGTAAGCCACTGATTGCATTCATGATTTAAAATAATAGTTCTGTGTACTGTTTTATGCTTTTGCTTGTTTTTTTTTTTTTTACTTATGCTATTTGGCAATTAAAATTCAAGTTCATTTATGAAGGAATCCATTGATTATACATATCCGTGCTTCTAAAAATGTCACCTACCCGGGTACCTGGTACATGAAAAACTACTATACTTATATAAGAAATATCAGCAAGCAAAAGAGAACAGTTCCATAAGTTCAGGGCCATTTACACTCTCATAAACCTTAGTGTCTATACACTAAAGGTCAGTTAAATAATTTGTATTGCTAACTGTGAATTTAGATTATCAATTAAACTTCAAAATTTATTCAATAATTTTCAAAGAAAATAGGAAATTTATGTTGAACTAAATCCTATTGCTTTAAAAGTTTCAATAGCTGTTAAGAAGATAAACGGATTTTATACTTTAGCATGATTTGTAATTGACATGATTTTCTCTTGTGTTTCATGCTTAATAGATACACAATTATCCAGAATTTGTCATTCTGAAAGATTGCCTAGATTATTGTTAAAATTGTGTTTTTGTGACTGCTGCTAATAGACTATTCTGTTGTAATAATATAGGGGATGGAGCAACAACAAAAATATACTAATGCAGGGAAAAACAGTGGGAAGGAAGACAAATGGATAGAATGGAGGGAAAATCCCTGAACTTATAGAACTGTATCATGAAAAATAAAAATAACATGTATGCATATATATGTACTATATATGTATATATATTAGTGTATATGTAGAATTTAATTGGATACCTTTTATATTAAGTGATACATGTTGGGGGGTGTGAGCAAGATCATGCCAGACAGATCCAGAGTGTATTAAGGATTCTTTGTTAACCAATCTGTGATAACAGGGGACATCAGAAACAGCACATCACAAGCCTACCCAGTAATCCAATCAATAGGAAACCCAAGAGGAACAAATGGTCATTATCCTGAAATCCATCCATTCAATTGAAGACCTTTGTCGCAGCTTCCCCAGCAATATTAGTTATCCTAACAGACATACAGTGAACACCATGGGCACACTTACAAATCTTCAAACATTTACTTTCCCGTGCTTCTCTGACTACATTCTGTTACTGCTAAGGCTCACCTCTCCTGAAACTCTTGAAAGTACACAAATTAGAAATATAAACTATCTTAGCATTGCTGTCTTTACTGTTGCACTCAAGCAGTGAACAGCGGATGAGGAATACAGACACGGGGTCATGTTTAGAGCTACCAATACTCAGAGTCTGCTCATTTGAAAGCCAGAGAACAAACAGGTACTGGGAAAGCCAAGAGTTGGAGTGCCAGAGCAATGGAAGCAGGTGACCAAGACAGAGAGCCCCTCCCTCTCATGGACCTTTATGGTGGCTTGTGAGGGGATTGCTTCCAGGTGACACTAGGTGAGCATCACAGGTGAGCAGGAAGGAACACCTAGGTGGTGGTGGTGGAGGGGGTGGTTTCTAAGCTCATGGCTCTGAACTAGCTGCCAACCTCACAACAGTACATAAGCAATGTACAAAAGAAGATGATCTTAACAAGTCAGACAAGTTGATCATGAGAATACTTGCAATGATTGCCTTGGTGGTGGGGGGAGAATGAATTACCTTTTTCTGACATTCCCAGATCTGAATTTAAAAAGAATGATTTAAATTCAATGAGTTTGAATCTTAAATGCATGCAGACCAAAATAGGTTAAGTTCTCTAGCACTTTTCCTTCTTAGAACAAGGGTAGTTTCTATTTGTATGATTGAAATCATGCCTACATCATCCTCTTAACGTCTGTAGTATAGTGCATAATAGCCTCATCAGGACTTATCACTTTCTTTTGCACCGAACTGCCTGTGGAACACAAATCATCTAGAGAGAAGAGAAAAATTGGTGGAGAAGGATAGGGTGCAGGCACTGAAGAATCGCTGCTACAAGTATGGATGTTAAAGAAAAAGCCTGAAATGTTTGGAATATTAAGGAGTGAGAAAAACTCAGTGAAAACATAGCAGCTGCTTTAAGTATAAGATAGCTAACACAGGCAAATAATATTATGGCTCATCATTTTTACAGTTAATTCCACTGACAAGAAAAACATATTTGATTACTTATTGCACTTTTTTTTAACCACTAAACTGTAAGCTCTGTACAGCTAGAGATTTTTGATTTTCCAATCTGTATTCATGAATACAGAATAGTTTCTATAGCAAAGCACTAATCATCAAAACATAAGAATCCTGAAATGCTTACAAAGCAAAAAAAGGGGAAAATCATTGTAAGGAATACGAGTATTAATTAAAAAAACATAAATTCATATCTTAAAAATATATTGAAATGCTCTGTCTCCTAGAGCTGCAAGGATTTTTAAACAAATTACTTTAAAAAGTTTTTCCCGAATACTTTCAAGATACTGATGTCCTTACTGAAAATATGTAACTTACCCTACCTGTTCACCCTGTTTTCTCAGAATTGCAGAAATCTGAACTAAAATTGGGAACATAAAACTGTGTGTCAGCAGGTTTGAGGTAGCAGCAATATTTTTCCAGGACATGTTCTCATGTCTTTAAGGCCAACTGCGGGACACTTACCCTCTCATAAGCAAACTCAGTTAATACAGGTTCTAACTGAAGGTTAGGAACATTACTTGGCACAAGAGGAGATAGAATTTTGAGGATGTAATATCATAGACTATGTATAACTATAGTCAAAATTCAAATTTGACTGATGATAATGAATTAAGCATTCACAGTGGCTGACTCTGTCACATAAAATTTTTGCCTCTGAGTTACTGCGCATTGCAATGGCTGATGTTCCCTTACAACAGAGTGCTGCTGAGCCATCCATCCTGTTTGAGAGCATTCCTTTTGCAGTTCCTTTTCTGAAGTCAGAATATGGGGAGGAACTCAGGGTGCTCAGGAGAAGATGAAGGATGTGAAATTCTGAAGCAACTTAAAACTTCTCTGGTTTTTAAAAGGGTAAGTTTCCAAAATTAAGGTTTGCTTAAGAGCAATGCTTAGTTTGAAAAGCAGCAATACATAAATAACTACAAGAAAAATCTTTCTGTAATGTTTTTGAGAAATTATCTCAAAGTTACACATGCTTGTAATATATTATTTTGCAACTATGTTATAAATATACTGTCTTACAAATAGTTGCAAAATAATAATATTGGGTAATAATAAATATTCGTAGAGTAATAATATTTCTGAGAAATATGCCAGGTTGCGTTGAGATAACAAATGAGTTATTAAAAAAATTAAAATGCATAAATTAATATAAATTTTCAGGCATGTACTGCAAAATAAGTGGTAGGTGTTACGCAGGACACAAACTCTTTATACAGTAATAAGCAGTAACTCTGCTCCATACTGTCTCATTTTAACTACTTCAGTGTAGCAGTTGAGAATACAATGTTGAGGATACAAGAGTTTGACTTTTAGTAATGGGAATTAAGATATTTGTGGAATTTTGAAACAAATTACGGATTGAGAAAGGAACAATTTAATGTTGATATTATAAGAAAATGTATTTTTAAATTTTAACGTTCTTTTATCATTATTTTTCATGATACAGTTTTGTACATATAGGGATTCCACACTTCCTTACCCCTCTGGCTCCTTTGTTTTCACCCATATTATTGCACTAGTATAGCCCTTCAGTAATAGTCAGATGTCTAACAGTCTGCTGTTTGAGTGTAGGGGTTCCCATTTCCCTCTCCCGTGCCCCCTCCTGTTTTCACCCATATTATTGCAATAGCACAGTTCTTCAGCAGCAATGACAAGTCCAATGTTCTGTTATTAAAGTGTTTCATGTCATTGTGGAGTGGTGCAAAATCTAGTATCACGTTGTCAGGTTTTTTTTTTTAAACAGTTCGATTGGGAGTAATCCTTTCATTTGGGAGTAGAGATGTATGCTGCGACTTTATTCACTACCTGTCTGCTAGCTTCCATTATACAGTTTGTCTATGAGAACAGATGTATATACATATTTACCTTTATATCTATTTGTTTTGTATTTTGAATGAAATTTGCCTCATATCAGAGAAAACATATTTGTTCTTTTGGGACTGGATTATTTCACTGAGCATAATGATCTCTGGTTGGAACCATTTTGTTACAAATGGTAAAACTGTTTTCTTTTTAATGGCTATGTATATTCCATGGGGTAGATTTGCCATGGTTTCTTTATGCACTCCTCTTTCACTGGGATCTGGGTTGTTTCCATTTCTTTGCTATTGTGAACTCTGCTGCCATAAACATAGGGATGCAGTTTACTTTCTTATACACAGATTTTACTTCATTTGGATATATTCCCAGGAATGGCATAGCTGGGTCGTGCCATCGATCAGTTTTTAGTTCAGTTCTGGACACTCTCCATTCTAACTTCCACGGTGGCTGCACCAGTCTCTAATCCCACCAGCAGTGGATTAGGATTAATAAAGAAATTGAGGATATCAAATGAGCAAGTGAATAAGAAGAAATAAAAGAGGCTTTACAATCAGTCTGTGTAACTATGACTATGCACATTTCATCTAATCAGCTATTATTACAATTGAAAATAGTTTAATGTTTCTATTTTATTCATAAGAAAGTCCTGATTTAGGTAGATCAGTCAAATAGAATTGATAGTTGAACCTATGTCTTGGATACAACTGGCTAAAATTTGAAAGTATAAAGTACAATAGTTTACTTTCATTCATTTCTGCTATTGCAAGCTTGATTTTATTTACCGTTTGCTTTTCTATATCATTAAATAGATCTAAGCGCTAATGCAAACTTTGAGTCTAGTTTCAGTTCGGAAGCATTTTAAGATTTGTCACTCACCTTGCTATTAGTGTTTTGTTCACCTATTTCTCTTTAGCATTGTATTGTTGAAGACATTTGTCCAGATACATTATAAGAACCAATGTAAGGTTTTATTGGAAGCACACTGGGAAAAAAGCCATAGGTAAATCTTCTTAAGGCGTACTCATATATTCAAAAGAAATGGTAATAGCAACATTACCTAATGGCATTTAATACATATTTTATAATGTTTTAGCTTTTGTCATAAATGATTAATAGATGACAATGAAATTTGCTGTACAATAATTTCTAAAGATTTGACTTGCACATAATTCTGCTTCATATTTCATTTTTTTCATAAACTATGGTAGGCTTGACAATCTTATCATGATATATTTTCATATTTTCCTTTATGCCAAGATATATTGATATTGCTTAGGAGGAACTATATGCAAAGAATAATGTTATATTTTTGGGAATCTCTATGTCCACAGTATTTATGCAGTTTTATTTCTTTTTATATTATTTAACAAAAAATTACTTTTTTCACAAATGAAGAGTTTTCTTTAAACAGGAAAGAACCTTGCCCTCAAGCAAAATGCCTTTATCTGCTTAAGTTTCTGTATTTTTAAAAAGACTCTTTATGAAAATAAATATGCTTATGCAATTTGAATATATAAATGATCCTTATGGTAAGTGTATAGGTGCTTTATAAATGCATTATGTATTAAGAATAGAATTAATGACTGGTGCAGTACAATAATAGCTTTAGCCATTCTTCACTGTGTGTGGTGTTACCATAAGTCCTATTTCAAATGGCATTGACTTTAGACACAAAACATGATGTCAGGGAAAGGAAGTAGCAAGGCAGATGAGGTCTTAACAGCAAAAGAGGCTGCTGTGATGCAAATCATTTTTTCCAAGGATGGTAAATAGTTCTGAAATCAACAACTGAAATGAAAATACACTGTCAATAAAAAGACAGATAAAATAAACACAGAAATCATATGCAGTCCTTTGAGAATTGTTTTTGAATAAAATGCTTTTCAAGGTCTTCACAAAGTTGTCAGCAGCTCTTTTAAAAATCAAGCCAGTGCATTTGGAGCAATTGTTCATGAGACAAGACTGGTTGGTAAGTGATTCTGAAATTCTATCCAGCTGTTAATTTTACATAGCTATTCACAAAGTGTGCAAGCTTTACAATAAATTTATTTCAAAAACATTGTAATGCGATAGGTTTTTAGAAAACATTCCAAGCCTATGCATATTGATACAAATGATCTTTTAACTTTCAGGTTTAACTCTTGATGTGTTTCAGCACATTGATTGTCATTAACAGACAGTTTGTTGCTTATTGTTAGCAAAGAATGGAATGTTTTACAAAAATTGTTGTTGAAACTTTTGGCGAGACACAGAATTCAATGAATCCTTTTCTAATAAAATACTTGCTTTCAAATGAACCATTGAATTGACCTAGGAAAATATATCAAATAACTTCACAAGAACTCAGTTTTGGATTCTACAGGATTCAGAATAGAGGGTCATAGTATAAGTAAGACAAGTAAAGCTCTGCATTTTAGGAGCTTAACTTTTGATAGAGAAGCTGTAACAAAAGGAAGGAACGCATCCATCAGTAATAAAATAGTCAAGATGTTATATACATCAGAACAAAGGAGCTCCAGTCACGTGTTGGGAGGAGTGTGGACTAGGTAACCATGGGGGAGTGAACATACAGAGGGAGATCTTTGTGATAATAGAATGGGTGTTTTCCTTTACAGCAATGGTGTTCACATGCACCTATACATATAAGAAAGTGACATGCAAGTACACACATTGTGCAATGTCATGGTTCCGGTATGGTATACTTATATAAAATGTAAACATTTGGAGATAGGGGAAAAAGACAGGTGGGATTGAGCAAATTTGCAACTTTCTGTGAATATATAATTATTTCAAGGTGAAAGTTACAAAATAAGGTAGATTGATGGATAAATAATTGATAAAATGAGTAAGTTAAAATTTATGAAATATAATCATGGCACTTGCAAATTAAAATACATGTACTAAAGGAAGCAAAGGCTAAGAATATAACAAAACAATTCCTAATTATGGTAGGGTATTCAAAGAAAATACCAATCAAGACGTGATTTCAACTGAAGATGGACTAAGTCGCCAATACCCAGCTGGTCCTAGATCTTTGAGCAAACTTATTCAAATCCCCAAGAGAGAAAGGGATGGATGATTTCCAACAATGACAAAACACTAACATGATTCGAATTTACCAAAAGAAGGATAGAATAAGAAGATAGACAGGTGTTTTAGAAAATAGTACAAGAGCTCACAAAACAGTTGCTATCCAACCTTTTTCTGTTAAGGGCCAAATAGTAAATATTCCAGCCCTCCTGAGATTTCCATTGGCAGATATTCAATTCTGTCTATGTAATATGAAAGCAGTCTTAGATCACACATAAATAAATGAACACAGCTGTGCTCCAATAAAACTATTTACAAAATGGGAAAGAAAGCTAGAGATACTTAAGGGGCTGTAGTTTGATGACTTCCGTAAGGTCTTATAAAGTAAGGCATTTAAATTTTAATTTGAGACCAAAGAAAAAATGTTGCATTGTTTTTAGCAGAGGAATTATGATCATCTTTGATGTTTTTGGAAAAACGGAAATAACGTGTGAATATAAGGCACAAAATAGTAATTTATATGATGAAGAGGGATTGTTTAGGGGAATTCTCTTGAAAAAGTTTCAGAAAATGTCCAAATCTTTCTGTTAAACACTTGTAAATTTCTCATGAAAGCTATGTGTACAGTGACATGGAAAACATGATAGTCCAGCAGATGCAGTAGTGTGGTCATGATGTCAGTGGAAACTAAAAGCATTTTACCACATGCTAAGTCTGGGTTGGTCTGATACTGTCAGTGCCACAATAGAGTTCATTGACCTCTCTATATTAGGCGTTATTATGCAAAAAGTTCAGAAAAATGTTATTCATCAGTAGTTACAAAACACTTTCCAGTAAGAAAGAAGACATTTACTTCTGAGGCTCACGCTGTTTTTCTTTCTTTTCTTTCTTTTTCTTTTTCTTTTTAATTTTTGATGATATTGACGTTGATCAGGGTGGGAAGGACAGGAGGTTAGGGGAAAGTGGGGGAGACCATTGTTTCCAAATTATGTTTTTCTTCTTCCTGTATCTGGGGGACAGAGGAAGATAAGGAAAGAAGCCACACTCAGCCTTGAATCTGCCAAGGGATGGGGAACGGCCACCCAATATCATCCCAGTGTCCCCAGTGTGGAGCATGCTTCAAGGGTTCTGCCTAACGGTTTCGGTAGTTGTGAAATGCTCTTGATCGCACTGATCCAAGGATGAGAAAGTTCTCCCAATGTTCATTAGCTGATATAGTTAACCTTAGAGTCTCCTTTCATCCAGATATTTACTGTCATTGCTTGACTGGAACAGTTACCCAGTTTGTTCTGCTCTGCTTCCTCTGCTATAGCACCAAATGTCCTCTGTAGGACCCAATAGGTTGCCCTATTCTCTGTGAGAATCTGAGACTGCCATCCCCTGCTCTGACTTTTCTACTTAGGAGGCCCCGTTCTCACACTTGTACTCTATGATCAGACCACCAATCCTGAACATGAGCCCTCATGTCCTTGGATGCCCTCATGTGTGACATTCCTCATACCCCCCGAAATTCCATGCACAAAGCTCCAAAAAGTGCACCATTAGGTGGTCAATGGCCTTTGCTGGGCATTACTGGCACTCAGGAACATCTGATACCCCAGATTGCCCCAGCCTCAAGGTTCATGGACCAAGCACCCACAGCAAAGGTGGGCCAAAGTACCCAGAAGAGGCAATCTAGGGCCTTGCAAGTCCCTGAACACTGGGCCACATGGAACTGACACCCACTGCACAGGTGGACTTAAGGACCCAGGTGAGATGACGCAGACCCTGCCAGACTACCCACGCTCCCCTCCACCACCACCAGGGCTCACAGACCCAGCATCTACCATGCAGGCAAGCCTGAGGACCCAGGCCAGGATGTTCCATGTGTGTTATAGGACGCTAACATTTGAAGCAACAACCTGATGCCTACCAGGTTGCACATTCAGAGGGAACTACAATTCAAAGAAATGACATTGATTCCACTATTTTTTTAAGTCAAGTATTGCTTTATATGCTGAAAACTCTTTGTGCTATTCATGATATTTGTAGAAATGATTGCAACACAGAACTCACAATTTAAAGATGAATTTTCATAATTTATTCTAGCATCATATGGAAATATATACATATTAGTAGACCGTAACATGGAAAAGTTGAACTGTACATGTTACAAAAACCCTGAATGGTTGATGGATCATTTATTTCCTCTCACTAAATACAACAGATTAGCTTTAAATTGGGTTGGCTTTCTCTACTGTATATGCTTGAAAGGTAAATTATTTCAGCTAGGACTTGGAAATGATATATACCTTCCTAATCAATGTGAACTAGAAAATCTTATTTTGTAGATAAGTAAAATGGTAGGATCCATTGGTTAGAGATGACTCTGTAAACAATGATATCATTAAAACTTTGTGATTTACAGGTCACAGCTTCCCATGTTTCTACAGCGAAAATCACTTTCCTGTTGTCACAAAAGTACCAACACTGTTTGATACTAGTTCAGAGATAGTGTTCTAGATTTCACTTGTGTAAGATCAGCTCACTTCTGGCTCTTCCAGTGATTTTTCTGATAGCTAACTTCCTGCATTTCATAGTTTTTCTAATTAAAATAGTTACAGTTTGTGTAAGATTTGCAAATGATCTTTATTTTACCTTTTATTTAGTACAATGGTTACAGAGAGAGAACCTTCACACATGAGACTGAAAAGTGTTCATTGTCTAGTTAGATTTGAGGCCATAAGGAGGCAGGACATTAACAGTTGATAGACCAGAGGTAAAGAAATACTAACACATGTGGTTATCTATCAAAACTATGGCTACAGATGTCCAAATGAAAGAGACAAAACCAATGACCTGATGTTCACAAGCATTTTAAGGAGTGTGTGGCAGATAGTCCTTGTTTAGTTGTGCTGCTGAGATAAAGCGATATGCTTATCTCTTTAAAGTTTTAGAAGATATTAGATAGCACAGATTTTCTAAGATTTGCCTGAAAATGTTTTATATCTTGTACTTTCATAGATGTATAGCTAAATGTCAGGAATAAATCTGATTTGTCATGCCACTGAATTAGAATGACTTGAATTCACTCATTGAGTGAAATAAGACATTCTTGGAAGTAGAAAACTTTCAATACTTGGAAATAGTAGAAAGTTTAGGATGCCAAATATCCAAATATATGCTGAATCTAAAACTTGTGTGATTTTTTTCTGTACCAGATTTCTCTTTAATGAAATCAAGTCACCATACATGAACACAATTGTGATTTCTCTTGAGGGTTGCTTATAGCAATATACCAATTCTCCCCGTGTTACACACTTACCTCCCATATAGTCGTGTAACTACTGTCAGTTCTCTGCATGCCATATAGGACCCAATTAGCAAGCCAAACTTCAGAAGAGAAGGCTTATACACAAAAATAATTACAAAACTGTGCTCATTTATATGAGAATAAAACAAGTTAGCATGTATGGAAAGAAACTGCCAGGGCAGTCATATATACTTTTAGACTAGCTGAGGTTTCTGCTTAGGATGGATCTGCTTAGGATGCTTGTTCTTGGAAAATTGATTCTCAGAAATTTAACAATGTTTTATTTGAGATGCCTGAAATGTCATGGTGTATTGTAGACAGATCCATGTGGACAATTTCCAGTAGATTTAACATGCTTGTTCATCTCACAACAATCTAATATTTGCCTCTAAAGAACATTTCTTTTGCCAAAATCTTGAGACATTAGATAATCAATATTCTTTTAAAAAAGTGTTTAATCTTTGCAAAGCCAACGATGTAAATGTGAAATGTGGATGATTGTAGAAGATATGTAATTTAAAAAAAAGATGAGATATGAGGTTGACAGAACTAAATAAGATTGAGTGTAAGAGGCCAGGTTGGCAAGATTATCCAAGAGCTAGTTGGGGCAAGGTGATAGCACACATGTTTGACCCATGTATATTATTAGTAATGGCTAACTCACCATACAGGCCCTAATTAAAAATTAATGATGCTGCTACTTTAGGCTCAACTATTAGTATACCAGAAAAGCTCTAAATCTAATGAACAGACACTTGACTAAAGCATACAGAAATCTGTGTTATCAAATCTGGGCATTTTTGTGGAGCCAGAGGCTTTATATTCGTAGTTGATTTTTCATTTGGGAATGATTCTGTACGTTTGAAGACACTTGCTATTATGGCCTTCCACAAAGTACAGTAAAGCACCTCTAACATTCTAAGGCACTTCTCAATTGATTCTCCTCCTGGGGAATCATAGCCCTAGTCTTTCTAGCAGTCATGATCAAGGTGCAAGTGAGTGAATGAGCACAACAAGTAGACCTGGGGCCAAGTGTGGCTCATATAGGATCCAAAGAATTCCTAAGCACATTCAGGATTGTTACTTCATTTCTTTATTCTTAATGTTTATTCATTTTAAAGAGGAGGAGAAAAAATAGCAGCAATGGGGGGGGGGTCTTCCTTTTGTTAGTTTCTTCCTTGCCTAGATTTGGGCCAAGCCAAAGTCGGTATGCATAAACTTTCATGTGGGTGCCAAAGGCCCAAGAACTTGGATAATTTTTTTTATTATTTCACAGATGTATTAGCAAAGAATATCCAGAACTCTAGCTGGTGCTCTAATACAGAGTCTTGGCATTGCAGTTAGTATCTGAAATCATTGTGCCTCAACATTGGACCCACTAATCCAATCAATGTGTTGTAAGTCAAATGATCTCAGTAATTAGCACAATGCCCTAAGTTGGTCTCCATTCATGATGTGAGGACTATCATTACAGAAAATAATCAGTTTGGAGTTCATTTTCTCTTTTAGTTGAGTATCATGTTTCCAAGATTATTCCCAATCAGTGCCGTGAATCAATCACTGAAAACAAAGTGTAGTTCATTGCTTGTCACACAGAGAATACAGACGGATCTTGGGGAATTAAAGCAGATTGCATATATTTTATAAGGTATAACCATAAATGCATCAGGTATTTTTTTTTCCAGATGTGATCTTGTTACAACAAGCGAGTAGAATTTCTGGCCTTAGGAATCTAGCTATTGATGAGAAAAATCGATTTTTCTTTTTCCTAATCCATGAAACATAAGCAGAAAGGTTGCCTTCTCTTCATAGATAGCAGTATGCTTTCATTTTCTTGCTTCAAGGATTTACCTATTGTCAGTTTGGTTCATGATTGAATCTGTGAGAACCCTTGGCCATCTTACTTTCATAGGTATCATGTCAATCCAGTGCGTGATAGTGTGCTGAGAAGATCTAAGAAGCAGTAAATCACAAAGCATATTCATGTCATAGTTAGACTTTATTGGTAAAATGGGAAATAAAACAACTGATCATTAAGGTACATGCAACTTTTGTGAGAACTGTGGCATCCACTGGTGTCTACCTTATTGGAGCATATACAAGCAAGAGAAATATATGGTGCTCTACCTTATCACCATGAAAGAAATGTGGTGCTCTCTGGATTAGGAGAAGACATTTTAATATCTTTAAAGCTGACTACTGGAGTGACAATAAAGATAATTAAAAGAAAATTATCTACCTGAGCTAGTCTTTAGTTCAAGTCATTTTACCATTTAGCTCTTACGATAGCTTAGATTCATTGCTTAAGCAAGTGTTGGTAACATATCAAAAAGTTCCAATGAGACTGTAGCAAGCCTATATAAAATAACGCAGTGAGGATTCTTTAAATGTTTTAATAAACCCTGCTCTTCGTATAGTTACTGATTTTATTTTCAAAAATTGTTCTGCTTTTGACTCAGTAGGATTTAACATGGCCATGAGACAGAAACCTGAGCTATCCAACACTAATTACAATTCACCAGTTCCTGTATCTAGGCATGACTACCGCAAACCCTTTATCAAGTGAGAGTAGTTCATGAGTGTACTGACTACTCGCCTCAACTTCCCTAACAGTCTCAGTTTCTGCTTATTGTTCAAGCATTTCACCCAGTTTAACATTTTAGAAACTGTTTATGCTTTAGGGTTATATAACAGTGTAGCCATCTATCTTAATGCTACAGCTACTGTGTAAATAACTTTTTTCCAATGTGCATAATCTTGTTTCATTGTTTGTTCTGCTTCAATGTGCATTCCTGGCTTTTTCAATTAGTCAACTTAGGAATTAAAAATGACACTGGTCCCAGCTGTAGGCAAATGCCTAGGTTGCCTTGTACCTAAGCGAATGTTAACACTGCTGGGAGAAAAGCAGCAAATAGCTGGTGGGCATTCTGAACCTGGCTAATGGTAAATTTGTGTTGACTATACTAGTGTGCCAGTGCGGTTGCCTGTGCTATTTTTGTAAGGTATATGCATGACGGTGGGCAGGGAGGAATGGTGCCAGACACCAACATACCAGCAGGCAGAGTCTAGAGATCCATGTGTGAGTATAAATAAGACTGAGACAGGCAGAGCCTCAGGTCATGTTAGGCTGGGCCATGACACTAACCAGCATGCAAGAGAACTGGGTCTGGGGGCAGATTCTGTGAGGGATTTTGGGCTCACTCCTATGGACTGCCATAATAGCTGTGGGTAGGGGGAGCTTGATAGGCCAAATTATGCATGATCACAAAACTTACTGACACTCATAGGAACCAGGGTTGAGAACAAGTTGGGCTGATCCACGATGCAGCACCTGCAGGTGCACCCAAGAATTGGGTGTAGGGGGGCTGGGTTGCAACATCTACCAGCACACACAAAGGCTAGAACTATGGGTAGGGGCAGACACTGGAAAGCATAAGAGCCAAGTTAGGGTGTGGGCCATGTGACAGACTAGGCTATCACACCTACCAGTTTACATGAAAGCCAGGGATGGAGCACAATGGGCAGGGCCAGGTTGTCACACCCACCAGCAGGAGTTGGGAATGTGGCCTGGCCAGCCTAGGACAAGATGGGTGATGGGCTATGCTGGATTGGGTTAGAGCAACCAGCAGCGTGACCAATTTCTGTGGCTGGCAGTAGGCTTGATTGGGGAGCTAACGAGTTGCCCCTGCTGTGCAGTGGTTCCCACTGCTAAGTACAAGAGCTGAAATGGGGACAACTAGCTTGGCTGGACAGGGCCACATCACTCAGCATGGCTGTGGATTGGCTCTTGGTTGTGCCAGGCTAAGCTAGGCTTCAGCACTCTCTGGAGTTCACAAGAGCCAGAGTATGTGGAAGACAGGCTGGGCTAGGTCTCAGAAGCTGTTGAACCTCATGAGAGCTGAGTCTGGGAGTGAGTCAGGCATGGTTAGACAGTAGCACTCAGAGATAAGTGCTATTATAGAAGTGGGCTGGTGGGCAGGGCTGCTATACATTCTGGTGAATGTCGGAAATTGAGGTAGCCAAATCTGACTGTTATGCACCCACTTATGAGGATGAGATCTGTGACTGGGAGGAGACTTGATAGAGGAGATTGGGGGCACTCCTTTCTCAGAATGCAGTGCTTTCTGGTGAGCACAAGAACAAAGACTGGGAACAGATCAGGCCAGGCCAGTACCTATCAGTGCAGTATGGGTCAGATCTGGGAACAGGCCAGGCTGGGTCAGTTCATAGCATTTACTGGCGGATTCAAAAGCCAGGATGGGGTATAGGACTGGCTAGATTGGGCCACAACCCCAAGCCACTTTATATTAGGGCCAAGATTGGTGACTGGCTAGGCTGGGCTAGGCTGTAGCAACTGTCAACATGAACAGGAACTGGAACAGGCTGGATGAAACCAGGTTGCAGTACTCTCTGATAAATGCCAAAATGAGGTGGGCCATGCCCAAGGGGACCATAGCATCCACCAACAAACAAAAGAACCCTGGGGTGGGGTAAGCCTCTTAGAGGTGTTGTGGGAGCTCCCTTGCTGGGCCAGTACTCTTGTTGAAGGGTGTGAGAGCTGCGGCTTGAAGCAGACCAGGCTGGGCAAGGCCACAAAACCCATTGGTTTGCATGTGAGTTGGGTTAGGTGGAAGAGTCAGTCTGAAATGAGCAATCGTATCCATTGGTGCATACATGAGCTAGAGTAAATACAGGCTGGTTAGGCTCTGCTACAATATCAGTTGGCAACTGTCAGGGCTCAGGGCAAGTCCTATCAAGCTATAATGCAGCACTGTCTGGAAAATATAAGTTTTAGGATAGGGTGTGGGCCTAATAGCGAAACTGTGGATACCCCTCCAATGGGCTGTAGCTCCCAACACTGGGCACGAGAATCAGGGCTTGGGGCAGGACTGCTTGGACAAGCAGTAGTACTCACTAGCATAAGTGGGAACTGGATAGTGAGATCAGTCAGGCTGAGTTAGGCTGCAGCACCCACTGATTTGCACAAGAGCCAAATGGGATGTGGGTGGGATGGACTGAGCAAATTTGCTGCATATACTGGCATGTGCAGTAACTGGGCCTGGGGACAGGCCTGATGGGTGTTATTGGGAATTGCTCCATTTGGGCTGCAGTTCCCACTCTGCCAACATATAGCTGAGGTGGTTGATTGACTTGTTCTGTCCTCTGTCTTTTGATGATTAGGGTTCTGAGTCCAGCAGTTCAATAGGGGGATCCCCAAAGAAACTTTGTCTGAGGTGTTCCCAGACCAGATTCTTGTATGTACTAGCAAGCACAGGGCCCGGCGCAGTCCATCACCCCGATCAGATGGCAGTTGCAATTGCTGGGTTGGCCCTGTCTCCAGCCCTGTCCTCCACTGGCACCAATGGGTGCTGCAGTCCCGCCTGGTTCTGCCCAACACACGCTCGGCCCTTGCATAAACCAGTGTGAGCTGCAGCCTAGTCAGAGCAACCCACAATAACCCCGACTAGGCACATTCCCTGCCCTGGTTTGCCAGTATGTGCAGCAGACTAGTCCAGTCTGTCCCACATCCACTTCTGCTCTCATACATGTCAATGGGTATTTAAGCCTAGTTCCATCTAACCAGCTCAACTATCCAGCCCTCATGGATGTTGTTGGGTGTCTCTCTGTCTAGCCACCCCAAACCCTGTTCTAGTTTCCATGCCCTTCCATAGGAGTGGTAACCCAAGAGGAAGGAGCCCACTATTTCCCTCCCAGTCCACTCCCACTCCCGGATTATGCACTCTCTAGGTGGTTTGTGGTTTAACTTGACAGAATTAGAGGCTGCTGTGTTTCTTGTCTAGCTTCCTGCTAATGCATTTGTAAAGTCTGTAGGTTATTGCCCAAGTGGTTGGAACTTTGCTACCCATTGGGAGAGCCAGAGTGATTCCTGATTATTGTCTTTGACCTGTCTCAGACTTGGCTGCTATGGTCAGTTGGAGAGTGAACCACCAGTTGCAAGACATTTTTTTCTCTATATCCCTTTATTTGGGTCGTTGTGCCATTTAAATACATAAATAAATCATGTGCAGGCATTAAGGTATGGCATAATTATCTTTCACATGCAATGGTAGCATTCCATAACAGTATAACACCTCTACTCCCAGCTGTTCTGTTTCTAGTATACATTCTTGCAAGTGCATGGGGAAAGGCAGAACAAGATTGCCCAAATTCTGGGGCCATTGATGACCACATGGAAGACTAGGATGGTGTTCTTGGTTCCTGTCCCACACATGGCTGCTGTGGCTGATTGGAGAGTTAACCAGACAAACAGAAATTGCTCTCTCTCTCTCCCCCATGCCTTCTTTCATATAAATCTTTATTTTAATAGGTGAATATTAAAAAGAGAAGACAATCTTTTAATTTGTCACCTTACATGCCAAGACTTGTGCCCTACAATAGACTTTTGTCACCTTTTTCTAAACCTTTTATTCATTGTGTTTGTCCAATTAACCAATCATAATTCCAATATAATTAATAAAATACTGGCTAACATGGGGCTTATTGCAGTGTCTGGTGTGATACTTTTGAATATAAAGTAAATAGAAAAAGAGGTTTAATTGGAGTAAATAGTTGTTATGGCTATTTCTACAGATAAAATTAGTCTTTTTCTTTTTCTCTCTAACAGATCTATTCTTTGGGATAAATAGAAACAAAACTATGTTAAGCACTTACAATAAAATGTTTCAGTTACAAAATTTAAAAATCATAAATAGTAAACAGAGCATATTGAATCCAACATTCTCCAGCATCCTCTTTATGGTGCATATATTTCTCACATTTGTGAAATAATTGAACACTGTGCTAATTAACTTTATTTACCAGTATTCTGATTAGCTTCTTTCTGGGTGAATCAGGGAATTCCTCTTTCCAAATGTCCTTAAATTTAAGTGAGGTAATCTGTTTTCTCAGTGGAAATTTTAGGTCTCAATAATATGATTGAAGTTCTCTTCCTTCCTAGTGAAAAATGAGGGAGCCACTGAGTGGGACAAAGCTTTCCCATCCCCTTTTACTATGATGATCAGATTTGCCCTGCACGTGTGGTGGTAGAATGAGAAGTAAAGTGTCGCGCCTAAAATTCCTTGAGTGTATTATTTTGTGGAATAAGATAAATGCTACTAATTCTCTGAATGGACAGTCTGAGGAGGGAAACTTTTGCAAAGCATCGTTTTGTTACAGTGTGACATTCTTGACTCCATAATCTTGTCAGCTTGCACTGTCACTACTCTTACTGTCAAAGCTGCTCTCCAATTTCTGACAAATCCTCAGGTCCACCTAAGTAGCAGTTTTCATGCTGGACTCAATTAAATGTACAATTTAGGAGGGAGGAGGATTTGTCTATCTTCACAGCTCTATCTCCAGGCGTTAGAGTAGTTCTGGCACATTGTAGCCATGCAATATTTATTATTTAGATGCACAGGACAGGAATTATATTTTAGAAGATATAGTAATATTGGTCTTTCTCTCCCAAGTGTACTGCTGCACTTCTTACTATGCTAGGTAGTTGTAAGTAGTCACTTAATAATTAATGAATAAATGGATGAAGAAAACTTTTTTCCTCTCTATAGCATCTATCCCCCTTATTGTCTATAGATACTTGTTCATTTATTATTCATTTATTCATTCAACATATGTATTAATTGAATGATTTCTGTTCTCAGGCCCTGTTCTCATTGCTGGGAATTAAAAGAAATATGCATTTACTCCTCAAACTATGCTCATACAACTGATGAAGTGGGGGGAACACAATAAATCTGCAAGCACATAAAAAGATTATTTTAGGCAATGATAGGAAATAGAATAAAACTAAGGAAGGTGTAACTATTAACTGTTCATGGTAGGACTGATTAGATCACTGGTATGATTGTCCACCTTTTAGAAGATCTGATAGCTTTGCATTTCACATTGAAAAAATAAAGGCCGATCATGATATTTAAAATCTGAGACCACCCAAATAGTATTTCCAATAGTTAACCTCAGTCCTCCCTCATACTCTCCTTCAATTTAGTGGTTCTTGACACTGAGTGCACTTCACAAGCACCTGGAAAAATTTTACCTGTTTTACCAGCAAACTATTTCCTTTATGGGAAAGCACTTAGAAATGTATTCAAATATATTTTGTTGTTGCAGGAGTGTTAAGCTTACCCTTTAGTTTCCTCAGACAAAAGCTTTGTTTTTTTTTTACAATATAAAACTTCAGCTTTTAAAATTGATGCAATCCATCCCTGTTTTTTACATATCCCCCTATTATGTACTACTCATTTAGTATTGTGAACTTAAAAGTAACTTTAGGGCCCGGCGCGGTGGCGCAAGTGGTTAAGGTCCTCGCCTTGCACGCCCGGGATCCCATGTGGGCGCCGGTTCTAATCCCGGCAGCCCCGCTTCCCTTCCAGCTCCCTGCCTGTGGCCTGGGAAAGCAGTCGAGGACGGCCCAAAGCTTTGGGACCCTGCACCCGTGTGGGAGACCCAGAAGAGGCTCCTGGCTTCGGATCGGCATAGTATCGGCCCGTTGCGCTCACTTGGGGAGTGAATCATCGGACGGAAGATCTTCCTCTCTGTCTCTCCTCTCTGTATATCCGCCTTTCCAATAAAAAAAAAAAATAATAATAATAAAAATAAATCTTAAAAAAAAAGTAACTTTAAATGATGTATAGCTTTTTTTTAAAGATTTATTTATTTTTATTGCAAAGTCAGATAGATATACAGAGAAGAGGAGAGACAGAGAGAAATGTCTTCCGTCTGATAATTCACTCTCCAAGTGACCGCAACGGCCAGAACTACACCAATGCAAAGCCAGGAGCCCAGATCCTCTTCTGAGTCTCCCACGTGGGTGCAGGGTCCCAAGGATTTGGGCCATCCTCGACTGCCTTCCCAGGCCACAAGCAGGAAACTGGATGGGAAGCGGGGGTACCGGGATTAGAACCGCAACACTTATGGGATCCCTGTGCGTTCAAGGTGAGGATTTTATCCACTAGACCATGGCTCCAGTCCCCAAAGTTGTATAGTTTTATGTTTCCAGCATAAAAACCAAAGTGCAAAATAGTTTCAACATTACACGCTGCCTTTATCATCACGTCTAGCCATTGGATGTTTATTGTATTTGCTTTCTATTTTATGATTTCTAAAATATTCAAATGGGGGCTGATGCTTTGGGTGTCTCATCTGCTCTCTCTTTCTTAACCATGCCTTGCAAATAAGTAAAATATTAAGGAAAGTTAATTGGTGTAATAGTCATGAAGGGGCTAAGGAATCCCATGGACTTTATTTGAGATAAACTTGGGCCCCAAGAGTATTTATTATGCCTATTTTTTAGTAATGGTACAATGCCGTAGCTGGTTGAACCACTGTCCATAGCCTCAGCATCCTGCATAGGTACCACTTTGAGTCCTGACTTCTCTACTTCCAATCCAATGTGCATGGGAAAGCAGTGGACCATGGCTCCACTTCTTGGGACCTTGTACACGGATGGGAAACCAGGAAGAAGCTCTTGGCTTCTTCTAAGCCAAGATCTTTCTTCTAAGAGAAGAAGAAAAATCATAACATGATAAAAGACAGAGTGTAATTCAGTGAAGATAATATTTAACCTATGTGTCAAATAATACAGCATCTACAGACTTCCTTTTACTCTATGTAACTTTCATACTAGAGACAAAATACACTGTATTTGTCTTTCTATGTCTGGCCTATTTCATTTACCACAGTAATTTCCAATGCCATCCAGGGTTTAATTGAATTCTGTGGTTAACTAATATTCCATTGAGTAAATCCATGCTTTAATGCACTCATGCACTGACAGTCGTTGAGGTTGAATCCATATCACTGCTCTTGTGAATAAGGCTGCAATAAACATGACAGTGAAGGTGCCTCCCCTCTATGCTGACTTCAATTCCTTTGGATATGTTTGCAGAAGTGGGTTAGCTGGGTCTCGTGCTAGAACTATTTTTAATTTTTATAAGAATGTGTATAATAATTTCCATAATGATTCATTAATTTGCTTTTCCACAATTTGTTTTAGCATTCCGTTTTTTCTAGATTCTCAGTCACATTTGTTGTTTTTGTACTGATTGATAGTAATTATTCTAACAAGAGTTAAAAGGCTACCTTACTGTGGCTTTTATTTATGTTTTACTGATGAATAATGATACTGAGGATTTTTTTTTCTTGAGCTTGTATGGCATTTTTATCTGTGCTATTGAAAAATTTCTTTGCAGAACTTTTTATGTCTATTTCCTAACTCTGTTAAATATTTGTTGCATTTTTTGAATTTCTTATATATTCTGGATATAAATATCACATGTGTAGTTTTCAAATTTTTTCTCGTATTTTGTTGGTTGTTACTTTGTTGATTGTTTCCTTTGTTGTGAAAATATTCTGTTTAATATAACCACATTTATGTGTATTTAGTGTTCTTGCCTTTTTCAAGGATTAATTTTCAAGAAATCATTGTGTCATTGTCTTGGAGGATTTCTCTTATATTTATCCCTAAAGCTCAGAACTTCAGATCTTATATCTAGCTCTATAATCTATTTAGAGCTTTTTTTTTTTCGTAAGGTGCAAGCAACGCATTCTTGTTTTAAACTTTTTTCATGTGAAAATCCAAGTTTTCTACTATTTATCAAAGATACCATCCTTTCCCAAAAGCATTTTTTAGCACTTTCACGAAAAAGTTAACTTGGGGTAGTGTTCATCAATGAAGAGGGAAAAAGCTACCTCACCATAATTTGGCTCTCTGAGAAATACCAAGACTAAAAAGCTTGCAAACAGGCTGATTTTATCCGTATTTTTAAAATGAAAAAAATGTAGCGTGAAGAACAACATTAATGGGGATGGGCTGTGTTCCATTTAAATGGAAAATGTGGGCCCTGTGATGATAGCCTAGTGGTTAAATCCTTACCTTGCAGTTTCTGGGATTCCTGTGTGAGTGCCAGTTCATATCCCCGCTGCTCCCTTTCCCATGCAGCTCCCTGCTTGTGGTCTGAAAAAGCAACGGAGGACGGCCCAAGTCTTGCGACTGCACGCTTGTAAGGGACCTGGGAAGACTCTCTTGACTTCGAAGCAACTGAGTTCTGGCCATTGCTACCACTTGGGGAGTGAGCCAGCAAATGGAAGATCTTTCTCTCTGTATCTCCTTTTCTGTATCTGCTTTCCAATGAAACTTAAAATAAATTTCTAAAAGAAATAAATGGAAAATGTGAAATGAAGAAAACAGCACACAAAAAAGCAGAGTTTTTACACTCCAACAATGGAACATAGGTCAATATGTTATTATACAGATGCAAATATCACCAAAAAAATACTAGTAATTGGATTTTGTAAGTGTAGAAAATACTATTTATTATAAATCAAAATGAATTTATATCAAGTAAGAAATGCTATTTTAACATTCAAAATCCAACTACATCACAGAAAAATCATGTGATTGCAAAAATAGTTGTGGAAAAAGTTTGACAAAACTGTACCTATTCTTGATTAAAAACTGTCATAAAGTAGGCATAAAAGGGGAACATACTTTGTAAAGAATATTCCTAGATAGCATATAGATAACGTCAGACTTATTAATGAGAAGCTTTCGAATTTCCGGTAAGGGCATGGCCTTTGCTATATTTGTAATGGCTGACCTATTACTAGTCTTTCGAGTTTTAGCAACAACTAGATGATTTTCTTCTTAACTACAGCTTTCCTTGTTCCACGCCCTCATTGTATCTCATTGCCTATCTCCCAGTTCACTTACCCACTGACTCAGTTCAGTTCCATCTCATATTTATTTTACTGTGTTATATCTAATGGGCTATATATTTTTTTAAATCTCAATGTCAGTTCAATTATCCTGCCTCAGTACCTAGTACTAAGAAATCTTGAACTAGGATGATGAGTCATCTTTGTTTTACCCAGCACACTTCTAGTTTTATTACTGATCAATCCCTTAGCATGCAGTATGTTTGGATAGTTGATTGCCACACATCTCACTTTTAGAGCCTCATAAGAATTTTAAGGAGATAGCAGTTTGATGCGTGGCTTCTATGGACAAGCATTTGCAGCAGAAATTAAAGCTGCATTTGGGTTGCCAACACTTGCCTGTCAGCATGGTGCACATCAGTTTTAACTGTGTTTCTCATTCCAGTTTCTTTTAGTACACACTCTGGGGGCCAGGATTTGGTAGCTCAGATAATTAAGTCTGTGCCGCCTCCCTGGGCCATCCACGTGGAGTTAGCTCTAGGCCTTGCGCTGTTGAGTGTATTTAAGGAGTGAACCAACAAGTGGAAGATCTCTCTATGCATTTCAGTCTTGGACTCTGTCTTTCAAAAAATAATAATGCATATGATTTTTAAGGTAAATGTGTCATTTCTATTATGTTTGGGTACAAAGGCCTTTAAGCAGACAGATACACGCTCTTCTTCCATCTGGTCGTAATAATTTGACATTGCTCAAACATGTCCCAGGGCTCCACAGATTGTTGTTCATGTTTCAATAGAAGACAAGGTTATTTAATCAAGTATCAGCCATACCATCATGTTCTAATTTACTGTAGATTCCATCTTTGTGGCTCACAATATTCATTGCTATTATATGAACCAAAGAAATTTTATCAATTATTTCTTAACAGGAAAATGAAATGGGAGACTAGGATTATGCTGAATTGTATGTCAGTGTTTTGCACTGGTTAGAAAAAAATAAGCCCTGCTATGGGTTACTGAATTACCAAAATGTCCACCTATGTCTGGTACTCTTTAGAACTTATAATAAAATCTTACGAAAATGCACACTAATAAATGTTACTGGAGATTCCATTCGTATGTCACAGGCTGCTTGTTTTTCAGTTGCCTGGTTTTATCACTTTTTAATGATTTGTCACATGTCCTAAAAGACTAGATAATTAATCTTATGTAGGTTCACTAAATTAGCCTGTAAATAATGTAACAAATCATTAAATTGAAAAGCAAACTGAAAGCATTTAAAAATAAATCTATCATATTGCATTAAAAACCCTAGAGTGTGAATGGCAGGAAACTGAGTACAGCGGGAATAGAAGGCATTTTTCATTTTAGTGACTGAAGCATTCAATATGTGGACATTTTAAGATTAAGCAGGGACAATTTGTTGTTTGCAAAGGTTGATCCGTAAGTTTGACTTGCAAAATAAAGCATTTTAATAGTTGTTTAGTAGGCATAGACTTATGCTCTATTTCCAGTCTCCGACTCCTACTTTTTCCAATTTCATTCTTTCTTTCTGCTTTGTTCCTATATGAAATTCTCATTTACACTTGGTTTACAAGGTGATGTATGCATTTTCGTCTACTTCATCGATGCTGTTTGCTTAAGATACTTTGATCTTTCTGCAAAAAAAAATTGTCTGATAAACATTTAGAGTTTCAATATTCTTTGAAAAGCAGTTTCTTAACCATGATACTCGTGTCATTGGGGCCACGTAATTGTCTGCTGTGAGAGCTACCGAATGCAATGTCAGCATTTGGACCCTCTACCTACTCAATTCTAATAGTGAATTAGATTTCTGAAATATGGCAACATCAATTGTGTCCAGAAAGTTGCCATATATCGTTAGGTAGAGGGGAGTGGGCAAAATTCTATCAGATATTAGCCACTGTCAAATCACTTGCCATATCTAGATCTTATTGCAAAATTTATGAGACAATCTGTTTCATTTTGTATTGCAGGAATCGTCACTTAGCCTACCCTGAGCATGTCAATGTACATGGGTTTGATGCTTGACTTTTTTCTGACTCCAGCCTTCTGTTTATGCAAAGCCTGGGAAACAGCACAGGTAGTTCAAGTGACTGAATTCCTGCTAACCAAATGGGAGACAAAGATTGGTATTTGGGGTAATGACATTGACCCTGGCACAGCCCTATCTATTGTACACACTGGAGGAGTAAACCAACAGGTGGGGCTTCTCTGCCTCTGACTCTCTACAATAAATAAATGACAGATAACCTTTAAAATTACACAGAGATGCCATTGAAGGCCATTAATAGAACGTTCAAGTGCAGTCACATTATCATGTTGAATTTCTTAGAAATAGTAAGAATTGTCTCTACATCATTTTCATTATTAATTTAGCAAACCATTTTATGGTCCAGCTAGTAAACCATGGTATTCAGAGATGAGAGAATGCAGAACTGCAATAATTTATTGTTTACTTCAAAAGGGACCCTCTTTTTCAAAAGACACATTTTATGTCACTAAATGCAAAATGGTGTGAACTTCCCAATGATCTCTAAATCCCATTACATTACTGTGCAATGGTTATCAATAAAATTGCTTAGCTCTTTCATGACACAGTCTAAATTTATTTTCAGCCTATAATTTAAGTTTTATACTTTTCCTTCTGTATAATCTATTATCATTTTTAAGAGATGGTTTCTGCTGTTTTTTTTTCTCAAAACATGAATATTGCCACTCAAATTAAAAATTTCAAACACTGAACTGACTTTTAAAAACAATATGAACATTATGCTTTTGAAAGAAAAGATCATAATTTTATTCACACTTTACAATAAAAGTTTAACCTTGCTTTTAAAATATTAAAGTATTACCTGTACATTTAGTGGAGAAGATAATAAAATGTAGGTGATAGCTCCTTAACGAAACATTTTATACCCATGGGTGATGAGATACCTCTTTAGAGAACAGCATCAAAATTGAGTATGTTCTTAATAAAGGCTTCATTTTATCCCTAGCCTGAACGAAAAATGAGGCATTTATATAATTAGGGCATCATCTATGAACATAAAAATAGCACACAAACAAACAAAATAACCCATATATAGTAAGTGGCCTCAGGTAACAGAATAATTTATGTAATTTCCATTGTTCCCAATGTCTTTGTAAAGATGTATTTGAAATGGAGAACAAAAGAGAGTAGACAGAGACAGAGAGTAAAATCTCCCATTTGCTTCTTCACTCCACAATGGCCACAATGGCCATGTTTAGGCCTGGAGAAAGTCAGCCTCGAGAATCCCATCCTTGTCTCTCATATTGGCAGCAGGGACCCAAACCCTTGGGTCATCATTGTTGCCTTCCTGGGGGTAGCAGCAGGAAGCTGCATTAGAAAAAACCTGTAGTCTTATTAGTGGATGTTGATGTTTCAAGCAGTGGTACAACTATTCATGTCATAACATTACACTTGGTACCAGTATCTTGAATCATAGAAGTAAATCAATAACAGGGACTCTTTTAAAAGATTTATTTATTTATTTAATTTCATCTTATAACACAGTTTTGTAGGCTCTGGGATTCCCCCAACCACTCCCCATGCCCTCCTCCCATGTTGGATTCCTCCACATTGTTGCAGTATTACTGTTCAGATCCAGTCATGATTCCTTCATTGTAAACATGTACGATGCATAGAGTCCATCCTCTTATTGTACTGACAGTTTCAATAATTTCCTTGGGAGACCATCCCTGGTCTGAAAATAGAGCTGACAGAATATCATCCCCTCCAATGAAAAGCCACAACATATCATCAACAGCAATTTACAACATTACAAAGTTAATTAACATTAACTTGATATTGAGTGACCAATATGTTAGAAAATGCAGGTTCTTCAGCACATCCTGAAACTAATTCACTGACATTTCAATTTTAGTTTATACACAACTGGCTGCTATACACTTTAGAATGTTTATAGGATACTATTCAGCTGTCTTGTGTCTATTTTCATTTTTATATTTAGCAGTTTATAGTATTGAAGCATAATTCTTACTGAACTCGGAGAATTTTAGGATAGTCCAAACCAGCTTATAACTCTAACAAGGCATATGTTAACAATTGAGGAGCAGAACAGTTTTAGGAGGGGTGTGCAGAGTAATCTTGAATACCTTAATTAGGAGTAACTAATCATTGTGTCCTATCTAGTAAGTTATATATGAGTCCAAGCTGACTGTTTCCTGTCTGGTCCTAAGCTTTCCCTATTGATCTCTGTCTGTCTGATTTAATTTTTTTTTTTGGGGGGGGGTTGTCACGACCCTCATGGTCATTGCAAGAGAGGGTGGGGATCCAAAGTTGGAATTACATAAGGACCAGAGAAAGCTTCCCTCCCAAGTCCCGAAGGAAGTTGACTGTTCTTGTGCTTCTGGCTGTTGTTCCAATGACATTAGATCCTGTGAGGAAGGATCTGGGTGTCTTCCATCCCGTGTGGGAGATCCAGTAGGGAATGGATGACCTCAGCGTTCTCGGCCTATGAGGGCACTCCATTTCCCCTGTGGTCTCGTTGGCAGTTGGGATATAGTCCTTGGTGCCCATACTGATATTCATTGATGAGAATCTGGGAGTCTCCAGGGCTCGTATACAAGCCTCCTCCTTCCCTCCTGATCCATTCTGGGGTCCCCACCTGCTCTGTGCATATGACCTCCTGAATAAGAGGAAATCTTACAGAAGTAATCTTCCTGCATTCCAATTTGAAATGACATAATTATGAAAACAAATTGGTTAACCAGTCTATGGGCTGTTAAGATGCATACACCTAAATCTCACATTGACAGTAAGTGACCCAATTTTATCTATTGAGAAAGTGGTAAGATTTATTATGTTTTGAAGTATATCACTAAGTATCTGCCATGTAAGAATGAATCTATGAATTTTTTTCATAGTAAAAATATGTGCACATATATTCATACATATATTGCATCTGTGCATATGAGGAACATTTAAACAATCTTTGAATGAAAAAATTGTAATATATGGGTAGTTTTTTTATAACACTTTTTCTGTTAACTCTTGAAAGCCCTTATTATAATGTGTGTGTATATCTGTATATAATGATAGGTAACATTTGCATCAGCACAAATCACTATTTTAAAAGAACACTATTTTAAAAGGAACACTTTTGAAACAATAGAGGAATGCCACATAATTTCCTTTAACTTAATTTATTGGTAATCCTCAGAATAAAATTTCCTTTGTAATTGTACATTGAAGAAGATCTGATGGCTAAATCAACCTTGACTGGTAAGCAATGCATATCAGCACGTTTAATATTCTGAGATTGCTGAGAAGGATTTGTTTTACCTTGTTACGTAAATTCTATATATATAGTGATCAATGTGGCCTTTCTTGCCAAGAAAATGGAGTCGTGCTACACAAATTTGAGAGAAGCGATTGTTTCTCTCACTGTTAGGTGGGAACAGTGCCGCCTTTCCCTAGTCTGCATACATTAACATATTCTGGAGTTTGAATCAAAGGCCTTGAGATTGGTTTCCTTGTGTTGAAGATGATAGGATTTCTGATTACAGATTTTTATGAGGGTGCTCAGCAAGAAGACACTGTTGGTAAAGGCCTTGTATAATGTTTTCACGTACCTTACTAGTGATAATTTCTTCTATTGCGTATTATCAAGCTCAACCCAAGAGGTTCAAAAACATTACCTATACCAGTCAGATTTCTTAAACATTTAATGGCGTATTGCTGGATTCCTTTCTGTTAATGCTTTGACTTCTCTTTTGTAAAGTAGCAAGAAACAGTTAAACGTTCCATTCCTAAGAGGTTGAGTACTTCTACAAACAACAGTCAGAATAGGGAAAAAAGAAAATTAACGGTTTTCTGCTAATGACTCATATTAGACCTCTTTGGTGGTCTAAAGCAATGGATTACATCTTTTTATCATTTCTTCCATCTGCCTGTCACAGGACCACTAGGGTGATTGCTAGTTTTGTTGTTAAAAATGTCACCCCATTTTTTTTTTCAGAATCTTTAAAAGTAAACACAGGAAAAGTGGTGTATACCTGTCATTTAGATCAAATAAAACAAAGGTCGATGGAAATACATTTCTCGTTTGAAGAGGCTCCCCTGCTGATTTTGTTTATCAGAAAATGGCAAGTTTTTGTTCCTAATGGACTGAAATTTAAATAAAATCTGACCCTGGAAATAAAAGCAGCCATTATGACGAAATAAAATTATATACTTTGGAGGAGAAATTGAATTAGAATGCTGGCTTTCTTTGGTTAAATTCTTTTACATAAGGAAATGAGCAAGAGAAAGAAAACTGTTGGATAAAGTGAGCTTTTTAAAATCAATAATTGTTTCTGAATACTTTTTAAAACTTTGTTCCAGGCTTCGCAGAGTATTGTTAATTATAGTGAAATCTGTGTATTTCTTTACACAAATTCTAATTAAAGCCAGAAGAGTAAATTTATTTGCATTTTGGTAGCACTCTTTAGCAAGGAAAATTCCCCAAATGATCAAGAATTTTTCGTCATGTGATTAAATATTCTTTAAAAGTGGGAATCCATTAAATATAAAAGCATTAACCATAACATGTTTCAAAAATAGAGAAAACAATATATCCTCTATGGAGTTACATTTACTTTTAGTAAGGCTAATCTGAGAAAAATAAAGACTTTGACATTAATGTAAGAATTTCTCTTAAAAGTTTGATTACACAGTTGGTTTAACAAACTTTTTTTTTAAATTTCTGTCACATTGTAGAAAACAGTTCAGAATTGATGAATGTGTAATACAGGATGGTGTTTTTATGCAAGCTCTTACTTTAAAATTCAAACAAAAAAGTTCCAAGTGAATGTTAGGCCTTAGGTGTATCTGTCTCTCAGAGAATTAAGATATCTATGAAGCTGGCACAGATATAGTAAAATCATTGACTTCCACCTTCAAGAGTTCATGGAAATTTTTGAAAAAAGAAGTAGGACAAAGTCTTTCTTTTTTGAATAGATGGACAATATTAAATATCATATTAAATTATGTATCTAGGACCACACAAATAGACATGGTACAGGCAAAAATAATCAGCAACATATAGCATAAAGAAAGAATACATCAATAGCGCAATCTGAGAAAAAAAGCAGTTCCCGTATATAGTATATGTGCTGAACTGTACAAAATATTCAATTTTGTATAATCTCAGTCTCCTTTTACATTGTTGTGTTTTTGTATGTTTGTTTGTTTTTCTTTTAAATGTGACTTGAGAATTAGATGAGAAAGCATTTATTGTTGGTGTAGTCTCTGCGGTTATGAAGCTGTTACACAGGAAAATGCAATGACTTCTTTTTTACTTTCATAGTATTTACCTTTTTGTGGTTTGGATAATAAAAATTAAAAACAGAAAGATAGTTTAAAAATCTGAGAAGAATTGAGTGAACAAGGAATTAAATAATATGGAAATAGGCACTATACTGCTTCTGTATGTCAGGGAAGATGTCTCTGAGGTGGAGACACATAATTGAGTCATGAAGGGAAAGGGGTATTGATCATTCTTAACTTGGGCTGAAATCAGGCAATACCGCCTTGTTTTCACATAGGAAAAGGGAAAACTCAAAGAAATAGATGTTGATGGTCTGGCCCAGTAACCTAGTGGCCAAATCCTTGCCTTGCATCCACCAAGATCCCATATAGGTTCCGATTGCTATCCTGGCTGCTCTATTTCCCATCCAGCTTCCTGCTGGTGGCCTGGGAAAGCAGTAGAGGATGGCCCAAAACCTTGGAGATGGATGTGGACACTTAGATCTGGTCGAGGATAGTTTTTGGGAAAAGAAACAAAACACACTTTGGTTTTTTGAAAGAAGCTTCCTGTCTTCCTATTTAACATGTAATAAAAACTGGAAATTCAGGGAATTGGAATTTCCATTCCCATAGGTGTTCCAACTAAATACCCAGTTGCTATTTTTAGTATAAAATCAGAAGCTAGGAGGAGCTTGGATTCTATATGTCCAAAGATCAGAACAGAGGAGAAGCAAAATCTCAAAATATACATTTTCTGATTTTTTTCTTTTTCATTCACTAGTGACTACAACCTGAAGTGCCTATTAGCCAGCTAACTCTGTACAGAAGACTTATATGTGATACAGTGATGCTTTCAAAAACAAAGGGTGTTAACACAAAATCCAGTTATCCCTTTCTATTTGCAATGATTAAAATTTCCCATGATCATTTTAGGGAAACTGAAAACCATCTAAGTGAGCTTCAGTGTTATATCTGAAAAGTCTAAAATAAATGCCCACAGCGAGACTTCACAATGTTTGGAATCAAGTATTGTTGGACTCTTACCGATGCCATTTTTGTAATTCTTATGATCTGTGTTTTATCTAGCATTCTAAGGATCCATCAATTTGCAACCATTGTAGTATTTCCAAGAATTTTCTCTAGTTTTGCAGGAAATTCAAATCCTTATATTGTTTGGTAAGGCACAAAGGAAAAAAAAAATGTTCAAAATGGTTTTCTTGAGCTGAGCAAAGAGTCCCTTATTTCTTGCCGTGAGGAAATTACATGATTCTGGGAGAATAGACTTTGTTCTGCTGCAGGGAAGACCTCAAAAGTATGATTTGCTTTCTCCTAGGATTTTTGTTTAAAAAATGCAGGATGAAAAAAAAAATGTATGCATTCCAAACTACCTGAATATATTCCATCTGCTGCAATGCAAGAACACTGCATATCCTTAGAGTTCACAGAACACAATATTCAAAAGCATGAGAAAAGAGCCTCTGCAGCTATGTTATCAGAATTATTTGATGATTTTAATCCATAGGATATCAATTCCTTAGGTTCCGCTCTAGGGAAAAAAAAAACAAAGCAAAACACACAAATAAGCTAAAACCAATTAGTTAATATCTAGAATGCTTTTCCTGAAAATTCTGCTGATTTGCAAGATATTTTCTCAAAATCAAGCATTTAATTTACTGGTACATCAGTTAAATCTCCTGAGCCTCCAACGTGGATGTGGTCAGTTTGCTTCAGAATGGACCATCTTTCTTGGCCTCTGACTCACATGAAATATTACTAATGGTTAGATTCTGACAGGCAACATTTTCAAGGACTACCCCTTCTGTGGGGGTAGTTAACATGTTTCCAAAATGCAAATTGGCACATGTGCTTTCCTGTGAGGTAATTAGGCTTGCACATGTAATTATTGCCCATGCAGATTTATTAGACCAATAAGATGGGAAATCTCAAAATTTAAACCCAGAGTGATTTCTCTTTATACTTTATACTCTTTATACATTTGAAGCCGAGACTCAGGATACATTCCAACACATGTTTCTTCTTCCTCATTTCAGTGAATTTTTCATTCACTACATTATTATGTTTTACAATTTTAGTTCTCTTTGGTAATTTTAAAATGTGTACTTTTCTCCATCCTCTATGTTTGAAACTCCTTAATGCAGATCTTATGAATCCAGAACACTGCTAAGGGACAACTGCATATGGTGCTCAGGATTTGTGTGAAGTCTGTAGTGTTGAACTCACTGAAGATTGCTGCATGAATTGGGGTAAAACAGCTTTGTATGAGTAGCGTGAGACCAGAGTACACATCCAAGCACTGTCTCCATGGGCTTCTTATTACAAGAGTGGGAGTTTTATAAAGGTCTTCTTTTGATTCATTTTGCTTAGCCTTATCTTTCTTACCATTCTCTTATAACTTAAAAAGAAAAGAAAAAAAAAAGGAAATCTTTATAGAAACGGGAGTTGAGCCTAGAGGTTAAGATTGGCAGGTTCCACATCAGGGTGTCCATGTTTGCTGCCCAGGTCTTGCTCTGTCTGCAGCTATCAGCCAATGCAGATTCTGAGAAAATGTGGTGATTGGTCATGTGATTGTATTTCAAAGGCCTTCTGGGAGACCTTTGCTGGGTTCCTGGCTCCAGATTCTACCCCCATCAATCACATAGGAATCCTGTAGCTTTGAAGGCAATTTTACTTTTTGTTGTTTCAATGTAATAGAGGCTCTGAATCATTTTACCTCTTATATACTTTGATAATTATCTTTAAAGACTTAATTCTTACTGGATCAAATATATTCCATTCGTCAAGGGTAAAACTGAATTATAAACGTGTCAGTAGCATGAAAACAAGAATTGCACTGTATTAACATGAACAAATCTGGGTGTGTTAATAATGTACACTGAAGCTGGCATTTTGTGTCAGTGAAATAAGCTCTTCCCTGAGAGACCTGCATCCAGTAGATGAGTTCTGCTTTGAGTCTTGGCTGTTTTTCTTCCAAATAAATTTCCTATCAATGTGCCTGGGAAGGCAAGGGAATCCGGGACAAATATTGAGACCCCAGCTGCCTAGTTAGGAAACCCAGATGGAGTTCCTGGCTCCAGGTTTTGGCTTCAGTAATATTCATTGTGCCTCTGTCTCTTCTTTTGGTTTTGGTCATTGTACTTCTGCTTAGCTGATTCTTCTCCTTAGGGCAAATTTCTAAGCTTTGTCATCCACAGGTCTACAATTAGATTTTGGTAATTATGGGTTACTACCTGGTTCTTCAGTAGCATGTTATTTAACTTCATGGCACTGTAAAATTCTTTTTTATTTCCTTTCTGTTGTTGATTTTGTTTTGTGGCTTTTCATTGAAGGGGATGTACAGTAACTGTGTAATGGAGATTATTATGTTGTTAGACTTCAATGGCATTGTAAATTTCTGTTTTTTTCCCTGTTGTTGAGTTTGTTTTGTGGCTTTTTCATTTAGGCGGATGTATAGTGACTGTGTAGTGGAGACTCATGTGTAGATGCGAGGATATGGTACAGTGTGCGTCTCTACTTCCAGTCAAGGAAGGACTCCCAATGAAACTGGTGGACGTGTCATGAAAATGGGATGTTGCTATGCCCACAATGATGGACTTAAGACTGCTTATGAGGGACTATTCTGTTGTAATGATATAGGGGAACTAAGTGGGGGAGGGGATTTGAAGAAGTGGCAGAGGAAATTCCAGGGCCTATGGAACTGTATCATAAGATGATGATTGTAATTTAAAAAATGAAAAAAAAAAAACCAAAAAAAAACAAGTGCAGGGTTACAGAGAAGGGTGGAGAGAAAGAAAGAGAGAGACAGGAGAGACAGAGAGAGAACCTTTCATTTACTGCTTTATTCCTCAAATAGCCAAAATGACCAAGGCTGTGCTAACCGAATCTGGGCATGAGCCTAGAGTTCTTTTTGGTTTCACACATGGTTTCAGGTGACCATGTACTTGGGCCATCCTCCACCATTTTCCCATGCACGTTAGCAAGGAGCTGGATTTGGATGTGGATTAGCCAGGACTAGAAATATTGCCCATATGGGTTGCTGACATAGCAAGTGGAGACTTAGCCTGATATGCTACAATGCCAGCCAAACCACTTCTCTGCTTTTAATCCAGGTCCCTGCTAATGTCCCTGGGAAACCCAAAGCTTTCCACGTACATGGTTTTGTGCCACTGTGCAGGAGGCCTGATTGGACTTCTGCCCTGGTAAGAACTTGCAGTCATTTGGGATGTGAACCAGCAGGGGAAAGCTCTCTCTCTCATTCTTGCTGTCACTCTGCTTTTTGAATAAATAAATGCATAAAAGCGTATTTTTTTTTAAAAAAAGCAAAGTACTCTAAAATACTTAAAATGCTTTAAAAACAATTTAAAAATGTATCTGTTTTGAACACTCAAGGTGTAGTCACATTACAGTATTGTCCTTATGTTGTAAGCATTGTTTTGGTGTTTTTTTGAATATCAAAGTTGCTCTCCAAGCAGTTTTCATCATAATTGCCTCAGACTCATGGTATCTATTCCAGGTCAGTTTGTGGCAGGCTTCTTCTAACAACTTCAGTGAGTAAGGGGTTTATTAGGAGAATAAGGACAATCCAAAACAGGAGTCATGAGAGGGAGGCCAAAACTGAGTTTTTAACTGAGATCGCAAAGACTTGGCTATTTCTTCTTCTCAACACTAGTTCCTCCCTCTTCTCACCCAGGCATTTTTCGTTCATCTGGTTGTTTTGGCCTGGAGAGCCATCCTTTGGATCCACATAAGGAAACACTCTGCACAAAATGTTGCATATGATCTAGCCTCGACTCCCTTGCTGACTCCTTGACTCATTCCTGTTTTCCCACTGGCCCGTCTGTGTGGTTTCATCAGGATTCCTTGTAATCCTGCTAGAATGCTCCAAGCTGATTGTCATTAGTAGAACTCCCTTTGTGTTGGCGTTTTTCATTGCAAGATTTTTAACAAGGTAAAGCCTTTGTCTATACGGCTGAGGAATAGATCATTGTCATTGCTTTAGGTTTTTGATTTCCTGCTTGCTATATTTGATATCTTTACCTAATACAGCAGTAAGCCTCTGTTTACAATTTGAATGAAAGCATTCCATTGTAAAAATTAGGGGGAAAAAAGAAGAAAGAAGGAAGGAAGAGGGTGGACACAAGATGCAGGCAGTGAAGAGGATAGTGTGGGAAGAGTTATTATGCTCCTAAACCTGTATCAGGAAATATGAGAAATTTGTCTACAAGTAAAAATGTTAAAAAAGCAAACATGTCCACTATCAAGAAATTATGTGTAGGTTGTTAAATAAATTTGTAACTGAAATAAGTTTTCCTTTTGATTCAAATTTTTCAAGAAATTTTGAAAGAGTTTTTGAACAGCTCTTCGAATAAACATTTCTTATATTTTTAACATCTTTGCTAAATGTTACCTTCCCAAATTAGAACTGTGACTCATCACCCTTGTAGCTCAACATTGTTGACTCAACTTGTATTTTCTTTGTTTCACAAAACATATCACATCTTGTATATGAAGCCTATGGATTTTTATCTGTCTCTCCCTATAGAGATTGACCCACAAACTTGTACATGTCTATCTTTTATTTTGCGATGCTAATGCATCACAATTGCTTGGAAGTACATCTGTGGCTACGTCCTTGTCTTGCATCCTCTGAGATCCCATGTGGGTGCTGATTTGTATCCTGGCTGCTACACTTCCCGTCCAGTTCTCTGCTTGTGATCAACGAAAGTAGTAGAGGATGGCACAAAGCCTTGGGATCTTGCACCCACTGGGAGACTGAGACAAAGCTCCTGGCTCGTGGCTTCAGATTGGCTCAGCTATGGCTGTTGAGGACACTTAATGAAGACCTTTCTCTCCTTCTCTGCAAATCTGACTTTCCAATAAAAATTAAGCTTAAAAGAAGTGTACCTAACTAAATTAATGAATGAATAATTCTCTCTGCGTGTCCAACCTCATAGGACACTAGGAAGCCAGAACACTTCACATAGGCATCTCAGTTTAAATCATACAGTTAAAATATAATTAATTGTGCTGATAATAGTTTTTTTCCTTCTGCCCAAAATGTCCATTTATAGCTAAATCTGTTAAGACCTCAGTCACTGGACTTCTCTTTCCAGGCTCATCTTAGGGTTCCTATGCAGAGAACTTTGTGAACATGGGCATGCTGTGTGAAATATACAAAGGACCTTCCAAAAATTAATCAAATGTGCATTATGAATGCTTTGGATCCCCCACAATTCTCTTCTAATTCTGGTTTCCCATTATATCATCAAGATACCCTCACAGATTTTGGAAGAGAGGATTTCCTGGCATTCTCTGCTTTTTTAACTAAAATCTCACTGATGTGTGGGCAATTCGCCTCCCTTCATTCCAAAATAATCTGTTCCAAATGAGGCACTGTGGCAGGGGAAAAGTCTCCTGAAATATTCTATTTTGATAGATGCAAAATAGATGATATATATAAGAACCCGAGCTAGGTTAGTTTCAGTAATGTATATACTTGGTTATGTTTATTTCCAAGAAAGCTCTACATACCTTCAAATTGAGAACTTGGCTGCTAACCTCTGTCCATCACAACATGTGTCCTGGGACAAACACTGTAACTTTGTTGTCCCCCAGTTTATTCACATGTGCACCATGAACGTTCCACTTGATGATTTTATCATCACAATATGATTCTATGATTTATATCAGTCCTACAAAAGGGAAAATAATTAGTTCAGGCAATTTTACGTGCAAAAGAAATGAACCAAATAATTTATTTGTTGACCTATGCCTTATTAGACATCTATTTTCTAAACGAGAGCTCACATGCATCATCATCACTTTGCTATGAGGTAAGATACACCACAGCAATGGTACTAACAGTAGTTAGAGAGCTGGTAAGTGCTAATTTTACAAATGGCGTCTTTGCTGTGCTGATTTGTATACAGCTGACATTGATGTAGTTGACACTGAACACAATTCTTTGGGAAAAAAGTAAAGAAAAAAGAAAAACAAGATAAACAGAAAATATAAAAGCAGTCAACATTGTGACACAGCAGGTAAACCACCATTTTAGTTGCTTGAGTGTAAGTTCATGCTTTGCATGCTATGCTTCAAATCTAGCTTCCTGCCACAGGAAGGGGAACATGATGGTCCAAGTGGTTGGGCCCCTGCCACCCTAGTCAGAGACCACGATGGAGTTTCTGGCTACCGTTGGCCTAGCACTCACTATTGAAGCCATTTAGGGGTTAAACCAGTAGTTGGAAGATTTCCCTGTGCCTCCTTTCCTCTCCCACCAACCCACATACTTCCCTCTTGCTCTATTTTCTCTATTTTCAATGTCATTTTTTAAGTGTATGTAGATAGTCTTAATTTTAGCCAACAGTATCTATTCCAACAGGGCTTATTAACATAAATATAAAAAAATACATGTTGCCTCCTCTGTTCTATTTTGAAGTGTTAAAGATTTGCAAACATCACATTTATTTCATTAATCGAAGATGTTAATATGAATTTGGTGGTTTAGCAGTGATGGAATAATGTTGAATGAGATCATCATAACTTGTCAAGAATATATGCATTGTATGATTTTATTCCTGCATATTTAATTATTGTCAAGAGGATCATTTGCATATTTCATATCATTTTGGTAAGTTTTCCAGTAAATATGCATTAGCGTCTCACTAGCTACTACTCATTGGATAAAACCATATAGATAACACAAAACTCGTATCTTCATGGAATTTGCATTCTAGTAGGTATATCTGAACAGTAAACAAATATTAACAATTAAAAAATCTAGAAGCATTAAAGAGCAAGTGACTGATTAAACTTTTCATAACCAAATCCCAGAAAGGGGATCACATTTTCTTGTAATTAATCATAGAAATGAAACACAACTGCTAATCAAAGGAGAGGAAAATATAATTTAAAGGCATTCAAAATGAGCAAATTTAGCGCGAAGTGCTTCTGTGTCTGCAGTTGGCATGGTGTGCATTTCAGTTCATGGAATTCACAAAAGTCCACAGTAGCTCAAAGATGAAATGCAGTAATGTGAGTGGTGACAGTAAGGGAAGAGTTTGTGATGATCAACGTAAAGGGGGAATTCTAATCAGTGCCTTCGATTCTTTAGTTTCACATCTTAAAAGTGCTGTTTTGGCGTAGTGTCCATTTGGAACATTCAAAGAGCTGCTAAGACCATTGCCAAATACCAAGTTTCAGCTAGCTTTTCCCAGTGTACTTTTGTAACAAAACTAAACAAGATAAAATAAAAAGGATTTTTCACCTATCAAGATTAGTAGTTAATTCTCACTGCACTTGGCTAAAAAATAAGTCAAAAAGTTTAATTATTTTTATTTCATTTGGAAGATTGAGAGAAAGAGACAATAGAGAAAATGAAGAGAAACCTTCCATCTGTTAATTGACTCCCAAAATGTCCATGCCAACCTGGGCTGGGTCATTTCAGTGCTAGATACCCAGACAGCTACTCATGTCTGCCACGCAAGGGGTCAGATACACAAACACTTGAGTTACCAACTGTTGTCTCCAAGGCTGAGCTTGCTCAGGTACCTGAAATAGCAGAACAGACGCACTTAACCCAGACCCACTGAAATGGGATGGGGGCTGGAGCATGAACTTCTGAGTCTCTTACTTGGGTCATCTTTTGCCACTTTCCCAGGCACATCGCAGGAAAGCTAGATCAGAAAATGAGTGACATGCCTTGAAGTGGTGCTAGGACATCGTATGCCATCATCATAGCTACACAACAAAAAACCCTCAGAAAATATTTTAACATTGTCATGCTTATACAAAACTTTACCTTTCTTCTTTTTGCCTCTCTTCTTTTGGGGGAACATGTATCTTCTTCAAGATCCAATTTAGTGAGGCTCCTTGAAAATGCATAGATTATTCTTTTTATATTTGTTTCTTTTTAAATTTTATGATACAATATCATAAGGTCTGCAATTTCCTCTTCCTTCTCCCCAAATCCCTTATATCCCTACTGATTTCCCCTATATTACTACAGTAGTATATTCATTCAAAAATAGTCAGAAGTTCATCATTGTGTTATTTCTATTATTTTTTTTATGGTTTATTTATTTTTATTGGAAAGTCAGATATACAGAGAGGAAAGCTTCCGTTTGATGCTTCACTCCCCAAGTGACTGAAATGGCCAGAGCTGAACCGATCTTAAGTCAGGAGCTTCTTCCAGGTCTCCCACGGGGGAGCAGGGTCCCAAGGCTTTGGACCATCCTCTCTTGCTTTCTCAGGCTACAAACAGGAAGTTGGGTGGAAAGCAGAGTAGCTGCAATGCAAATTGGCACCCCTATGGGATGCCAACACTTACAAGGAGAGGATTTAGCTACTGAGTGTTTCATCAAGCCTGGGTTGGCTATTCCACTTTCAAACCCGATCTCTGTTTATGGCCTGGAAAGCAGCGAAGTACAGTTCAAGTCCTTGGGCCCCTTCACCAAAAGGAAAGACCCTGAAGAAGCTCTTGTCTCCTGTCTTGGAATGGGCTCAGCTCCATCTGTTGCTGCAGTCTGAGGAGTGAAACACTGGGAGGGAAGTTCTCTCTGTGTCTCTCCTTCTGTCTATAATACACCTTTCCAATCAGAATGAATTCTTTATTTTTTTTCTCCTTTGGACTTAATCATGTTGTAATAATATAATATTGCATTACCAACATAATGTTTCTTCTTTCAACCTAGAATTAATTGATAATTTTTACATTGTAGTATATTATGCATGGGATACAATATATTTTCACAAAGTATATTTTCCACCGAAAGCATGTGTGTGTTTGTGTATACAATTGCATGTTGGTTAAAGTTTGGTAATGCTTTTCACGTCTTTATTTTTCTCTTACTACAGGGGATACTTGTTGGAATGAAGCCTTCTAACAGACATGAGGTCCCCGAGGGTCCTGGAATGGTTTGGCAAAAACTAAAGTTCCAAACTTGCTGGTCAGTGGGGTTTTGACAAGTAACCTACCTTTAATTGCATCCCTCCCCTGGTTTGCCCTATCCATTCCCCTCCTCAAATCTGCCTCTTTTATCTTTCCAGTAGTCTTTCCCTGTACTGAAAAAAAAAAATTCTAATGAAAATTGTATGTTTCAAATGAGTTGTAGAGGATACAAGTGTCAAAGATGTGGATACTTATTACTAATATCTTTGCAATGGAGATAGTATTTAGAAACTAGACCCCTGGATTTGTGCTTTCAAAGATAAATAAAATGAGTAATATTAAAGCATGATCATCAACACGTTAGTTTCTTAACACTTTGGCATTTAGGATGAATGCTTGCCACATACTTATTCAGCAAAGACTAAAAGTTTCAACACCGCTTCAATATGAATGATATTTTTGTTTATAACAGGTATACTCTAAACATAGGGGAAAAATAAAAATGATAAATGCATGCAAAGTTTTCATCAAGCACTTTTATGATGCAATAGCTTTATACCTCTTTGTGCTGAACTTCGCAGCGTTTTTTTTTTATCTTTTATTTTTTTAATAATCTTTAAAGTTTGTTCATTGCTCGTTTTTTTTCCTGCAGAAGAGCACATGGTATCCATACATTATTTTTTCAATAGAACCCATGAATGTGCATTTAGAGTGCTTGAAATAAGAAGAGCATTTGAGGTTATTGGTTTTCTGACTAGGAGATGCTGAATAGTCATACTGAATAGTCATATACTCTGAGCTCCTGTGTGGGATGGTGAAATAAAGTTCCTGTTTAAGAACTCTGCCCTGTTGAGGATCCAGAATCTGCTACCATTCATGCAGCATGCATTATGCTAGTGTAATATGAGCTTTCAAATGGTACAACTCATCCACTGGCAAATGCTCTTTAAACTGTGAGGCTTGATCAAGATGATGTGATTGGAGCATCTTTGATAGGCCTTTCTACAACTCTCATCCACATCTCTGGGTGGATGGTTCAGGTGATGTATTGCTAATATTACTGTTATCATCAAACGGAATGTTTAAGCTCTATTGATGTGTCTTATCTACCTTGTATGAAGCATACTTGCCACATTGTGTTAATAATTCTTTAAGAATTTGAAGAAGAGAAATGGAAGACTCTGCTCTGAAATGGTTGCTGACTTCTGTGATGCAAATACACCATGGTGCTCAATTTGTCTAGCTGGTAAGAGACAGTAGCCGATCATTATATTTGTATTTCCATTGTATTTCCCTATGTAAAGACAATAGGTGTGAATAACTTAAAAGAGCACAGATGATAGTGAAATAGAGTAAAATAATTGTGAGCTGATGAATTATGCTGTTTCTTATTAAATATAACTTGTGTAATTGACAATTTATATAATTTAATTATTAATAGTGGTGATGTTTAACAACGGGCTTACAAAATTCCTGAAACTGTAACTTTCTGCTTTTACTAGCAGCCACAAACAGGCTCTGTCATACCTCCCCATGTTTAGCTTGGTCCTTTGAAGTCAGCAATGTGAAATAGAAATAAAAGCCAGGCAACTCTCTAAGGACACAGTGCACTAACACAAAAGAAAAGTAAATCATTTACAATATGTGCAAACCGTCAAGTAAATGTAAATGGTGGAGCCCTAAGTAGTGAGAGTTTGTGTGTAAATACAATGAGACCCAAGGGAAATCAGTACTTCTCAACTAATTAGTTGAGGAAAGATCCCACTGGCCAGAGAGCAGCCCGAGGGAACCGACCTTCTTGCCAAACCTCTATGAATATTCTGACCACATTGTCCTGGAAGAGTTAAAGGCGGCCTACGCAACCCTCTGTTTTAAACTAACTGTCCCAAGGGGGTGTATTTTAGGGTAGTGGCTATTTCAGAGAGCATTTCAACTTGCTGTTTAAATGAACTGAATTTTTCTCTAGTTTGTATCACCCAAAGCTATTTAATCTGTGTATCTTTTTTTTTTCTGCCTGAAACCTATGTTTGTGTGTATTTTTGTCATGACTACTACATCTATTTTGTATCAATAAATGTAACATGAGTAAGGACATTTTTGTTTGAATTTTATTCCACAAAGCATGTCAACATGAATCGATCTTGTTTGGTTATTCAATAAATATGTTCAGGTGAGGGCCACTTAAATATTCCCATTTATCTGAAAATGGGATATTAATGTTTGTTCTTTCATTCTTCTGTGACATTTTCCTAGATGAAATTGGGTGTTCAAACCACCTGACTTCCATGATCATGTTGTTTAATTCTATGCAGACATAATGTATCTTTTGCTGAGTGTAAGTTTGACCTCCCAGGGTTTGAAATGATATTCAGGCTGAGATAATTGATGACCTTAATACTGCTATTTGAGCTGTACTGGTGGCATGCTGAGACCTGTTTCCTTAAGGCAGAAAACTAATGACCCACCCCTTCCATCCTGAACCCCAGTGGAGATTTCAATTTCTCATAATGAAAAAAAAAATCATTGCTACAAAAGGAGATTTGCATATACCCATTTGCTTGATTGGTACACTGTGTTAGGGAAACTCACTTGAAACAGTTTGGTCTATTATTTTCAATATCTGCTGAATATTTATGAAATATTTCTTTTTGTTCTGATTAAAACGGAGTGCATTCCTATTGCATATTTATTTTAATTGCTTACTAATTGTTCCTGAGATTTTTAATGTTTATGAGAATCTTGTTTGGTTGTGAATTCTATTTCCTTTCTATAGGCTCTGTCTTTTATTTTTTTCCAAACTTTGAGGAGTACTTTTAAATTAAGTCTGTAAGAAAATAAGTGCAGCAAGTTCCTTTTATTTTCCCAAACCCTGATCACAATGTTACTCAAGTCTCCAAATTCTTTTCTGCCATGGGACCTTAAAGACAGGGCTGTTGGGCCTGGCATGATAGTGTAGTGGTTAAAGTCCTCACCTTGCACACACCAGGATTCCATATGGTTGCTGGTTCTAATCCACCTGCCTGCTTGTGACCTGGGAAAGCAGTCACGACCCAGAGCTTTGGAAGCCTGCACCCGCGTAGGAGGCCCAGAAGAGCTCTTGGCTCCTGGCTTTGGATTGGTTCAGTTTCAGCCATTGCGGCAACTTGAGGAGCGAACCATCAGACGGAAGATCTTTCTCTCTGTTTCTCTTCCTCTGTATATCCGCCTTTCCAATAAAAATAAACAAATCTTAAAAAATAAAAAAAGACAGGGCTGTTTCCTCTACCTACAAGACTCTCTTGGCTTGTTATTCTTCATACTCTCTGTTTTGAAGATACCTTAGTCTACATGCCTGTCCCAAATATTTTTTTCCTTCACTATATTTATCCCCTGCTTGAGGTTCATTTCTTTGGCAATTACCTGTTTAGTGGTCTGTTTTCTTATTACCACTCAAAATGTCATGCCAATTAGGTCAAAATCTGTTAGTTCACATCCATGCATCCAACTCTCACTACAGTATAATAAATATTAGTTGTTATATAACATTGTGGTTATTATTTAATAATAATGCTATGATAGCTAAACTGGTGGGTTTAAGTGTTCTCACTACAGAAATGATGAATATGTGAAATAATGCATATATTAACTTGCTAAATATGTGCACTCTATAGAATATGCAGATTTCCAAACAACCTTTGGCATGTGATGCGATGTGTACAAATGCTCCCTGACTTAGAATGAAGTCAGAGCTCTCCAGAGAGACAGAATCAATACGTGGGATGATTAGGATATTTTACTCATCAGACCTGGCAATTCAGCATTTAGTCTGAGCACAGGTTATCTGCAGAGCAGAAAGCAGATGCGAGTAGCGTAGCTGAGTCTCAAAGCCTCCTGTGGAGGTTTTCATGCTGTACACAATTGTTTGTTTTCCCCCAAGTTAAACAGCATAAATTCCAAAGATGTCCTGTTTTTAAGCACTGGATAGTGCGATCCTTTTAGCCTGGTGTTATCACCACAGGGAGGTTTGCAACAAAACTCCCACTTATGCCCCGTGTAGAGATATTAAAATCATTCTTCAAAAAAGTTTTTTTTTTTATTTAATTTTTTTTTCGAAAATGCTGAGAGACAGTAAGATAGAGACTGAGAAAGTATTCATGTTTTGTTTCTCTCCCCAAATGCTTAGCCCAATCAGGGCTGCATCAGGCCTAAGTCAGGAACCTGAAGCTTAACATGATCTCTCGCATGAATGGATGGGAATCAAGTGCTTGAGCCAAGATCTGTGGCTTTCCAGGATGTGTGCCAGCAGGAGGCTGGGCTGAAAGGAGCCCCAGGCCTTGGAGGCAGGCCTGCTGATACAGGTTAGTGGAGTTCCAAAAGCTGGACTTGACCATCTTTACACAACCCCTTGTGAGGTTTTAGAAATGAGTCTATCCCTGCAAGCTAACACATTGATTGTACAAACTTTTGTATTCTCCCCTACAAATACTCTCTGTAGGTCCGATATTGTAACAATGTGCTCTCTTGATATTTTGTGGCCCAATTCCTCCATTTTTGTTTATCACTCTGGCCACATTTTTATCAATTTTATTACCTAATGTCTTTTGTTTCATCTGTTTTTCGATTCTTGTTTTCTCTTTTAAGTTACATTGATAATTTTTTTTTTAACATTTGCTTTATTTATTGGAATATGAATAAACAGAGAGAAGATTCTTCTAGTCACTGGTTCATTCCCTAAGTAGCCACAACAGCTGGAGTTGAGCCAATCTGAAGCCAGGAGCCAGGAGCTTCTTCTGGGTCCCGCATGTGGGTGGATGGTCCCAAGGCTTTGAGCCATCTACTGCTTTTTCATGCCACAATCAAGGAGCTGGACGGAAAGTAGAGCAGCTGGGATATGAACTGGCATCCATATGGGACCATAGCAGATGCAAGTTGAGGAATGCAGCCCCTAGGCTATCACTCCAGGCCCTGCTGTGATTATCTTTGCCATCCTCTGTTTTCTGCTTACTTGAGTTTTAGTATATGGCCATTTTAATCTTTTCCTACTTTATTAGTAAGAAAAGCTAATTAAATTCCACTGCTTTTAGAATCTCTCCTTGTTAAATGCGAACATTGTTTTATGGGCTAAAGGGTGTTTCCCCCTTTTCTTCATTCTGGAGCAGTCCTAACCTCTCCCCACCAAGTAGCTCACAAGATGACTGTATTGGAAAAGCAGTTCTTAAGGTAGAAGTTAAATCAAACGTATGTCATAGAGATGAGCCCTAATCTAATAAGTCATCACAAGAACAGGAGGTGGTGACACACACAAGAGCAGACGGAAGATCAAGTGAAAATGAATATGGTTCTTTGCACATAAAGGAGGGAGGCCCCAGGACAGACCAATCCAGTGGAGTCCTTGGCCAGAGATTTCTAACCTTCAAAACTGTGAGGGAAAAAAATTCCTGTCAATCTGCTAAATTTGTTGGACTTTTTGGACTGTCCTTAGTTTGGTATTTTACCTGTGTCTGCCACATCATCATAAGTTGTGTTTTTATTAAAATTCAAAATTGTTTCCCATAAAATTAATTTTTTTATATGTTGTTTGTTAAATGTTTAGGAATCAATACTGTCATATTTTTTAAAGATTTAAAGGTGTTGTTTTTGTTTTAGTTTGTTTTTGATGTGGACAAAGGGCAAACATTGTATATGTTGCTTCATTAATTCAGAGGTTGATTTATATTACTTTGTGTTTAGTTGGTAATGACACATGTCTTACTGTTAATGGGCTAAAGGTTCTGAAATATTTATCAGGTCAAATGGATTGATGTATTGTATAGTTTTTTTTTTTTCTATCCTTCTTTCATTTTTTGACTACATGTTCTACAAAGCACCAAGAAGGAAACATTGAAATTTCAAGGTATAACTATTGATGTATTACTTTTTTTCATTGTGCCAATTGTTGTTTCACTTATTTTATTTTACTTTTTAATTTTGTCATACAATTCTATAGACTCTGGGATTTCACCTACCCTCTCCCCAAATAGCCTCCCTCCAACCCAGTAATTTCTCTTATATTATTCTTCATAAACAGTTGTAAGTCCATCATTCTGTTATTTAAGGACATCTTGACATGGTAGGTATGCAAAATGGCAGAGTCCAGGATGCATGCCATTCTCAAGATATATTTGACAGCTTCATTGGGATTCTATTTTTATTGGCATTGTACCTTCACATTTGTATTTGACAGTCCCCACCACACTGTCACTATACGTTCGCTTAAATGAAAAGCCATAAAAAAAATCAACAAAAGGAATAAAGTTAAAAAATTGACAACATCATGAATTTAAATGCTACTGAATGACCAATGTGTTGCTGAAGTAATGCAATAGCAAACCAAAATCCTTCCTGGAGAAATGATGCTACTGTATGACCTATGAGTCAATGAAGAATTAAATAATAGAAATGAAAGGAGAAATAAAATGAAATTTCGAAGAAATGAAAATAAAAGCAGAAATATTAAAACCCATGAGTTGCAGCAAAAACAGTAGTGATAGGAATATTGATCCTACAGTTTGCATTAGGTTTGCCTTATATCAGAGAGAGCATATGATATTTGTCCATTTGGAATTGACTTATTTATTGAGCATAATGGTCTCTAGCTGGGACCATTTGGTTGTAAATGGTAGATTTTCATACTTTTTAATGGCTGAGTAGTATTCCATGGAGTTGATGTACCACGATTTCTTTATCCACTCCCTTTTTATGGGCATCTGGGTTGTTTCCATGTTTTTCCTGTTGTAGATTTTGCTGCTATGAATATAGGAGTACAGATACCTTTTCTTTTGCAGATATCATTTTCTTTGGATGTATCCAAGATTAGTGGGTAGCTGGATCATACCAAGTCAATTTCAGTTTTTTCACCACTCTCCATACTGACTTCCATAGTGGTTATACAAGCCTACACTGCCGCCAACAGTGAAGGAGGGTAGCTTTTCCCCATATCCATGCCAGCAGGTGCTGTTATTATAGCTCTGAATGTATGTCAATCTCATTGGAATTAGTTGGAACATCAGTATGATTTTCATTTTTATCTCTCTCATGGCTAAGGAGCCAGAGCATTTTTTCCATGTGTCTATTAGCCATTTGAATTTGTTCTTTTGAAAAATGTCTGTTCATTTCCTTTGGCCATTTCTTCACAGGATTGTCTGTTTTTGCTGTCAAGTTTCTGAAGCTCTCTGTAAATCCTCAACATTATTCTCCTATCACTTGTACTGTGTGCAAAGATTTTCCTCTATTATGTTGTTGCTTCCACACTTTGTTGATCCTTTCCTTGCTCTGTAGGATTTTTTTAGTTTGATGTAGCCCCATTTGTTTATTTGGATTTTGATTACCTGTGCTTTTGGTGTCTTTTTCAAGAAGTGTTGCCCTCTTCCAGTGTCTTGGAGAGTGCTCCCCATGTTTTCCTCTGAAGAGACCAGGCTTTTTCCCTGGTTTAGTTTCAGTTTTCCCATCAAAGAGTAGTTGGTTATACATATGTGTGTTCTTTCTTATGTTTCTATTCTGTTTCATTGATATCTGTTTCTGTATCAGGATCCCACTCTACGCTTAATTCTAACTGGGGTGCATTCCTTTGAAAGATTGTTGGATTTTTTGTTTCTCTCATTTTTTTGGTTGTGTAACACATCTTTTTAAATTTTCAGCTTTTTAAAAAGCATTGTTTTTATTTTTTGTTTTTTTTTTATTTAAACTTAGCAGTTTATCCTTTTCAAGCAAAATTTTACAGAACTACATGCATTCTAGGGCAATCAAAACAAACTTATAACTCTAACAAGCCATATATTAACAATTGAGGAGTAGAACACTCTTAGGCAGGTGAGCAGAGAAATCCCCAATAACGTAGCATCTGAGTGGTCCTCAAAGATAAAAGAATTGTAAATTTCCTTCTGGACTCAGGAGAGGAACTTTCTCTGGTCCTTACTTAGTTCCGGCTTTGGCTTCCCATGCTCTCTTGCACTGACCATCATGGTCACTCAGGAGCCCCAAAATTAGGTCAGATAGACAGAGCGAGACTAATATAGAAAGTTTTAAAGACAGGAAGAAGTAAGCTGGCCTGTAATTATTCAGCCTACACCTTACTGGTCAATTCCCTGATTTGGCTTTTCCTAGACCTCAATATGTAGGATGTTGAGTTCAGTTACGCTTTTATATTTAACGCATATCCCTGCATAAATGTTGTATGTACTTTCATCTCATTTTTTTAACCTAATGTGAAAATATCTGACTTTTACTTGGAATATTTAAGAGATTCCCATTTAATCCAGCTGCTGAAATGGTTGTATTTAACTGAATATTGCCATTTGCTATTTGCCCAATCTCCAGTGTATAATATTTCTCACTCTTTCTCACTTCATTTGCTTTATCTTACTTATTGCTTTATGACTACAGCTTGTCTCTATTATTGGATAATTACCTATACCTCTTTTTATAGCATTTGGTGTCACTCCAGGCTTAGCAGGACCAAGTGGCACATTATTATAGTTTACCATATTATCATTCAAGGACCCATATAGTCTAAGAATTCCTGATACTGTACTTTCCCCTTTTTTCCTATTCCTTGCATTTCTTCATCATATTTTGTTCTAATTGTTGTAAGATTCAAAATATATGATTATTAATTTTATTTAAACAACAGTTATTTTTCATAGACACCACCACAAGGGAAAAAATTGCCTTTTATTGCCCACTTGTCTTATTATTCTTTTTACTTATTCCATAGGTAGGACGATCCATTTGATACCAATTTCCTTCAACATTTCTTGTACTTAAGTATCAGTTTTCAACGTCTGTAAAACAAAACTTCCTTATGTGCAGATTTTATTTGTTTTTAGAAATCAATCATCACACAGAGAGATGAGTAAGAACAAGAATGAAAACCAGAGAGACAGAGAGAAATCTCACATCTGCTGAGGGATCCCTCAGATGCCCACAGCAACCAGAACTGGGCCAGAACAAACCAGGAATTGAGAACACAATTGTGTCTCTCCCCTGTGGCTAGCAGGAATACAACTACTTGCGCCAGTACCCTCTGACTCTGAGAGTCTGCATTATTGAGAAGCTGGAATCTGGGAAAGAAACTAGATTAAGAGCAAATAAACACTGTTACATGAGCGGGCAGCAAAAGCTGTGCCTAAACATCTAGGCCAGTGTCTACCCCCTTGTGCTCAGTAACGAAAGCCACATTAGTAAGTGTTCATCGTCACTCTATGCTTAGCGATATTTCTCCCTCATCTTTAAGAAAATTATTTCAGACTATAAGTCGGATTTTAAGATATCTTTTTTTTTTCTGAGAAATCTCTTTATTTCTTTCTGGATGGGAAGTGGAGCATCTGGGATACAAACTGACATTGATACAATAGCCCGGTGCAAGCAAGTTGAAGACTTTAGCCACCAGGCTACTGCACTAGGCCCAAGGATTGCTTCATATCCTATAGGGTTTTTTTTAAGTTTTTGTTAGTTCTTCAAAGAAATCAGCTTTGTTTCTTAATACAGAAGAATTATAGGGCCCTAACTATTATCTGTTGTTTTCAGATTGTCTTCTCATATTCTACAATTGGTTTTCAATCTATTGATAATAATTTTGATAAATAGAAGTATTAAATTTTATTGCAATGAAATTTATATTAATAGATGCATAGTTATTAGATTTGTGTTTTATTTAACAAGTGAATCTTGAGCCAAAGGTAATATATGCATGGACTTTTGTATTATGTTTTGAAATATGGCTCCTACATTGTTTTTTGTTAAACTGAAATGAATGGATTAATTGATTATCATGACATCAATATCAGACAAATTCTTTTACATTTTCCATCATTTCTGATGTCTCTGCTACTGCAACTTTTTACATACTTGTGTTAGTCTACTATAAACACATGCAGCTAAGCACATGACTTACTTGGTGCAGTTTGTGCCCGGTGTCATACAGCATTGCTTTTCACAGTCATTTGTTTGAAAGTCAGAGTTACAGATACAAGGTAAAACAGAGATAATGATCTTCTGCCTGCTGGTCCAGTCCCCAGATGGCCACAAGAGCCAGGTACAGGCTAGGCAGAAGTCTGAAACAAGAAGCTTCTTCCAAATTCCTTTTGTAGGTGGCAGGGGTCCAAACCACTTGGCTAACCTTCTGCTGCTTTTCCCAGGCCACTGGCAGGGAGCTAGATTGGAAGTGGAGCAACTAGAACACAAACAGTGCCTGTAGATGGTGACAGTGTCACAGCGGAGAACTTTACTAGTTAGGACACACTTTGCCCTGTAACTAGATTTATAAGGTATTTTAAACAGTAACTGCCACTTGATATCACATTCAGCTCCATGTGACAGAAAATACAAAATGATATTTTAAACCAGATATAATACATTTTTTCATACTTAAAAAATGTTTGGAGATGTATGTCCCAGAATTTAGTTCTCATTACAAAATTTAATCGTCATGGTCAAAAATAACTACAAGAGTGCAAAGTTTTAGTCCCAAATTCTAGCCAGCATAAATGAGACCAAGTTCAAGAAAGACATACCCTCCAAGGTCATTTTTTAAAAGTTAAAAAAATCCAATTATGTTGTATTAGATAAAATTTCTACAAGCTTTAAGTAGGGGCAAAGGGAAATATAATCATTGTCTAGAAATCCACACACTCAACTAAAAAGTCCAAATCCTATTACTAAATAAATGTCAACTTTGTGAAGCCAACTGCCTTTGTCCGGTGAGCTTTCATTTAATTGAATTATCAAAATATTGGTAAATTGCTATGCCCTGAGCACTGTAATAAGCACAGAAATAGGTCCCTAAGTGCCAGCCTTTTTGGCTAAATGGTGGATGACTCTGAGACGCTTTACACTCCGGCTGCAAGAGTTTCTCTATGGAATCCAACAACATTCTGGCTAACCTATGTTCTAGTGACTGCCCTCTCTTTCCTGCATGACCCTGCTCTCTCTTGTCAATGTCTCCTGAGATCACCACCCAGATAAACTATTCTCTCCTCCAAAACACAAAGGGTACCTCCAAAAGTTCATGGAAAATAGAATTAATATATAAAATTAATTAAGTTCAACATTTTATAAGACCATGGATTGGGAAGCCTAAAAAAACCCCAAAACAACAACTCATGCAAAATGCAAATAGCAACCACTACAACAACAAAAACACTAGAATCTCAATTTTTGAAATCAAATAAATTTGCCTTTTAATTTCATTTTTCTTGAAATTTTGGAATTTTTTTTCTAATATACAAGACAACAAAAAATCCACATACATAATTTCTAGCAGATATATAAGTAGATAAAATCTTCAATATATGCAATGCACATAATTGTGCTAGAAAAATCATCAATTTTAGGATTATGTATAACAATTATAAAAATCATTATTTTAGTAAGCATTCTAGACTCATAAAAACTTAGAGACAATCTTTTGCTGTATCTTCAACTCAAATATTTTCAGATTTATCATTATTTCTCTCTGGGTTAGGTGTAATCTCATCGAAGTGGATTTCTAGTGGATAATTAATTTCTTCATAAAATGCTTAGATCAAAGTGACATTAACACCCAGAGGATCTTAGTAATCATGGCCAGAGAGAGGCTGGTGATTTATACTAAAAAACTTATTAATGTATTCACAGTTAAAAAAAAAAACTTTTTCGCATGGGCCTCCTTTGTGTAGCTCACTGGCTTCTGCTGTAGCTCTGTTAAACACAGAAACCTTAAATGGGTTTATTGACTTTTCCCATTCCACATCAGCATATGTCTATTCTAAATAGCTGGTAGTAGGGGCGACTGTATGCCATTGTTAACAACACTCACTAAAATCAGTAATAGAACAGTGGGAGTAAAATCACAGAGGGGTATAAAAGCCGGCACACTAAAATATTAAAACCCAACTGTGACAAGCATTCCCTGATATTTTTTCTATATCAAAATGTGTTTTAAACACTCTTTGAATATTATTATAATTACCTAAAGTAGCTTTGTAAGCAGTTCCTTTTGTAAGGGGAAAAAAATGCCATCACTTAGAGGTTACTAGATTTTGACATTGAGCTCTTAAGTGGATGATTATATTTATTGAGAGGTGATGCCCACTTGACCACTTGGTGTTTTGTTCCGGGCAAAGGGGAAAAAAGGCAGGTGGAATGTTTTTATTTACGATGTAACAGATATCGCTATTGTGATTCCATTTCTGAGCATAGCTGGTTAACTAAATCCTTATTTCCAGAAGCCGACATGTTCGTCTCTTCCTTGTTCTTGGGAAATTAAAAGCTTCTACCTTAGAGAAGTAAGTGATACATTATCCCCTTGCTCTAAATTGAATCCATTTGAAGCTATTTGCATCTTGTGGAAACCTACAGCTGAGTGCTCTGCTTAGAGGTGTAATGAGTGGTTGTCACAACACACTGGAGGTGGCCCCATAACAAAATGATCCCCTGTCAATCCTCTCACAGGAAACACTTTGGCAACCTGTAATTCGGCCCCAGTATTAACATCCTGCCTGGGTTTTGTTAAATGGCACTTTCTAGGAAGTAGATCTGGGGAACTTGTGTTTAATAATGTTTTAAAGACGAATATTTGATGGAAGTTTTAGAAAGCATCGCATGGGGCTAACAGTGATTTGTCATTTGTTTCTAATTAAAGGACCTAATCTCTTATCACTGAAGCAGTCTTTTTTTTTTTTATACTAAAGGCACAGATGTGAATGGAAACATATTAATGAGATGTCATACTACATAGTCATTTAGTGTTTTGTTTAACTTAAACATAGCAGAAAATGTGTGTCTAAGTAGACACATGTAATGACATCCTGATAGAATTATAATTTCCTGCATTTGCATGCTCTTCAGCAAAATTCACACTAGATTCACCTTGCATTGCTAATTTCAGTTCCCAGATCTGCATTTTCAGAAAATTTAAGAAAAGTCAGATGTGAAGTATCATGAAAACAGAAAGGGTTTACTGTTTTTTGCTTCAAATTAAAGCTGGGGTTGTAATTTGAATACTTGAGTGCAGGTGTTCTAGAAAGCGACAGGCACCATTCAAAATGACACGACGGACTGTATTTTCTGAAGCTATTTAAAATACTGTAGGCTAAACCATTCTGGGGGCTGGTTTCGGTCTGAGGTAGAACTAAAATGCAGTTTCTGAGCCTGGGAAATCATGTTTCTCTGATCCAGTGTCCTGGTGTGCGTAGTTTTAGGATTCCATGAGCTATAACTTCCGCGAGTCAGTCAGGTAATTGGGCAACCAGAGAAGCAGCGGGACCAGCCCTATTTAACCGCCCCCTGATGTGGACCACATGCCTCTCCATTAGCCCAGCAAGACAGCTCTGAATACAGGTTAAAACCAGGGGTTCTGAAAATAGTACTGGGATATGGAATGATTTTCAAATTACACATCTACCTTAGATTATTTTTGTGGCTGCCAGTAATAAGTGTTAATTACTCCAGAACCTGGTTAAAAGGTTCATTGAAAATATGTTCCAAGCTTTGTCCTTACAATGTGCCTTTAGGGATTGCATTCATTTAATTAAACATTGTTTCTTGAACATTATCACGAGCTGACCATTACTGGGGAAAATACGGCGAGTGTTCCTGCTGTCACATAAAATAACACGTTTTTCACATGCGTGTGTTATTTTGTACTAATACATTTATTCATAAATGCTGTTGTCCTTTGGATTGCTCTTAAGCTCACCTAGGACCCAACCATCAGGCATGCTTGCATGGTCTCACTTGGCTGCACATCCACACTTACTCATGCTCAGCAGATTAAAGGAGAATGGGTTTTATCCATGGCAAATGGAAATAGTGTATGTGGAGCTGACTACAATTAGATTTATCTCATAAACTGTGGTAGTCAATGAAGATCATTAAAATATTCAAATAGCCAGTTCTTAGTCTTGCCTGTATTATTAAAACACTTGGACAGATTATATAAATATATGCACTTTTGGGCTTTATTCTTAAGTGATTTCAGGTTTGAGTCCTGACTGATTCTACATTTGTTATAGGTACTGAAGCTTATTATGAGTGACCAGAGGAGTAGGCTTTAGCTACTCCAATTGCAAGCTTATTATATCAAAATGGATACAGATTCACTAAAATTTTAATAGTATATATTACAAGGATTTTTAAAAATCCCGTATCTACAGATTTTGAGCTAGGATTTTTTTTCCCCATTCATTTAATGAGCTCAATAAGGATTAAGTTTACATCTGTAATTCCCAGAAGACACGTAATTTTCTTATCTGTGTTGTCATTTTGTTTAAAACCTCGTGCATATTAAGGGTACTTTTAAGGAAATTCATGAAAAAATGAAATTAAGAGGTAAATTTATTTTGGTGCTGTTCAATTCCATGTAGCTGTTTTTTTTTAAGATTTATTTATTTTTATAAGAAAGATCTACAGAGAGAAGGAAAGACAAAGAGGAAAATATTCTGTCTGATGGTTCACTCCCGAAGGGGCTGCAACAGCTGGAACTGAATCTATCTGAAGCCAGGAGTCAAGAGCTTCTTTTGGGTCTTCCACATAAGTGCAGGGTCACAGGGCTTTGGGCCATCCTCCACTGCTTTCCTAGGCCAGAAGCAAGAGCTGGATGGAAACTGTACCTAATGTGATCACAGTTCTTGGAGTAGAGGACTTGCCAATTGAACCACTGTGCTGGGTACTCAAGTTATAAGCTCTGTTAGGTCTTAGAAGAATCCTCCTCATTTTAGAATTATGAAGCAGTCAATATTATATCTCATGAACCTGCTCTCATGCTTAACCGTCAATCCCAAGTGGAATGTCTGCCATTAGGCATCACCAATGACATTACCTAAGGCAGTTTTAAAAATAGCTATTTGAAACAACAAGAGAGAGGAAGAGAGAGACAGAAAGAGAGAGAGAGAGAGAGATCTATATTGCTCCTCAAATGTTACCACAATCAGAAAGTCGTCACGGTATAAAGGGAAGTTGGGAACTCAATACAGATCTCTTGAATGGGAGACAGGAACCCAGGAAAGACAATGTAATATGTGAATAAAAAGGAGGTCTAACACACTTGTACTGAGTATAAGAACACAGCCACTGTAGTGAACTATTCCCTAATAATCGGGGAAGTTGAAAATGTAACTTCCCTATTATATTACAAGTAAACCTCTAGTCATACATGGGGAGGAAATGTCCACTCTGGCTTTAGCTGTAAAAATGGGAAAATGGAAATTGTCTCAATCCTTAATACAAGGCACAAGCAATAAACTATCCTTGTAAGTGTAGAAGAGTTGAAATGAATATTTTAACGTTCCTGGTATTCAGTATGGGTACCCATATCTACAATATTTTCATGCATCTGTAAATGGGTAAATAAATTTAATTGGTTCATGTATATGCTAATGAGGTGAAAACTGAAGCGATGATCAGGAATCACTCAGAGATCCGAGCTGCAGCAAAAATATTTTGCCTGGGGGAAACTGGTAGAGTAATCAAACATAATGTTGGCTGATGCATCAGTGTTGGAGGGTTACACTACGTATGCTCTTTTCTACCCCTGTCCTTTCCAGGGAGCCGTGGCATTCCTATCATCTTCACTTTGGGTGAAGTTAAAGGGCAGATCCTGATCCAGACATTGTAAGGTGTATGTCACATGGCTCTATGAAGACCTCAGGTGATTTAAATGCAACTCGCCCTTGGGAAACTCTTGACAATGTAAAGCCATGGAGAAACTTAGTGACTGCAGAACCAGGCCATTCAAGCAAAATAGAACCTGGAGAAGAAAATACCACTGGGACTGGAATTGCAGTGTTTGGGGGTAACTGCTGGATTCTCCAGTTCCAATCCAACTCTGTGCTAATGTTTCTGGAAAACAAATAAAAGATGATCAAATATTTAAGCTCCTGTACCCTCCCGGGAGCCCTGAATGAAGCTCCCGCAGTGGGGTTAGTCCTAACTGTTGCAGCCATTTGTGGAGTGAACAAACATGTGAATGGAAGATTCTCTCTTCAATTTTTCCTTTCAAATAAAATAAATAAAATTTTAAAAAGAAAAACCCTTAGTTTCTTTGTGTAAATTGTCTTCCGAAAAGGTGAGATCGTAATGCCTCTTCTACATGCAATATTGTATTCTAAGACTCATTAAATAGAAGCTAAAACTACAGTTATGAAAACAAATGGAACATTAAGAAAAATGTGATTTCAAATGGAGTCTTAAGACACATTTCCAATAAATAAGTCCCCTCTTTTCAATTCTTATTACAATTAGATTTAGAGAATTGAACATGTGTATACCAAAACACTGTTGTGCTTACTTTCAATAATTAAATATATGTGATTTTCATTTCCTTTTGTTTACATGCATTTTTCATTATTTTTGTAATCAATGTGTATTTAATTATAACCAACATAATATGAATTATAAAAATGAACAAATACAAAGTATTGGGTAAAGTTGAAATACAAAAGTAGCTTTCTAGGCATAGTTTGTTAAATTAACAGATATCTCTCTGTCATAAATCATTCTATCACCATCATTCGCAGAGCAATCAGTGTGTAATTTGTGAAATAAGCATTTGTGTCATGAATAAATAAGGTTGAAGTAGAAATCATCTGTACTGCTGTTCATAAAACAAGGCAAAAAACTGAGTGTTTTGAGCAAAAGGACTTTCTGGAGAAACCATCACCGAGCACTAGCTGTAAGTAATTTTTTATCTTGTCAGACAACTATGTTATATCCACAAGACAGACTGGCGGACTATCTCGAGATATTGCCACAGGAACAGGGAGCACACTTATCTCCATCACCATGTCACTGTCCTGAGATTCAACATTTGGCGCTCTCCATTCATTCACTCAAGTGAGTCAGCACTAATTTTTTTTTTTTTTTTGCCTCAACAGTTTCTCCTTTGTAGCTGATTTTCAGAACTCTAACTTTTGCTTTAACATAGCTGCTAAGTTTCTTGACATTTCAAGATCTTTAAAAATATTTTTTATGCATAAAGCAGAAACGTAAAAAGAATGGATATGGGCAAAATATATACTTAAGGAAGTATTCAAATATGTCTACTTTGTCTACACATTGTATATAAACTGGAGAAAAGTGTAACACGAATTTTAGGCAAATGAGCAATAAGAAAACAATAATCTTCTCATAGTAACATATCTGAAGTAACAAGAGAAGGTGGGTCTAATGATAGCAGTGGTAGAATACTCCCTAGGGAAGGCATATATGGATAACACAATAATAACCACAGGGTGTACACCAGAGGTGATATGGCTGTTAGCCACATTTGAGAAATCATTTAAGTAGGTCACAGTCAGTTTAAACTGGAAAGAGTTGTTTGATACTTAGGTAGACATACTGAGAAACCTGAAGTTAAGGACATAAGAAAAAATGTTATGAAGGATTCAGGAAAAACGTGAAAAGCAAATTCTGCAAGGAAGATATTTATAGTTTACTTACAAAGGACATTGAATAATTCTGCTTTTATTTTTTTATTTTTTTTAAAGATTTATTTTTATTATTTTTTTATTGGAAAGGCGGATATACAGAGAGGAGAGACAGAGAGGAAGATCTTCCGTCCGATGATTCACCTCCCCAAGTGAGCGCAACGGGCCGATACTATGCCGGTCCGAAGCCAGGAGCCTCTTCCGGGTCTCCCACGCGGGTGCAGGTTCCCAAAGCTTTGGGCCGTCCTTGACTGCTTTCCCAGGCCACAAGCAGGGAGCTGGAAGGGAAGCGGGCTGCCGGGATTAGAACCGGCGCCCATCTGGGATCCCGGGCGTGCAAGGCGAGGACCTTAACCACTTGCGCCACCGCGCCGGGCCAATAATTCTGCTTTTAAAAATAGAAAAGCTAGTAGCATGGATTAGCATGAACACACATGAATTCACTGCCTCTTTCTTTGAGGCAGCCATTCTCTGGTTTCCAGAACTGTCACACCTGAAGGACCCTTTCTTTCATCTGGATCCTGGTAAAGGACAACAAAGTGGTTTCAAGAATACATACCAAGTGGGTTAGTGTTGTATGCAGCATGTTGCCCACAACAGCAGCACCCCGTATGATCTCTGGCTCCAAGTACTTGTTGGATACTCCACCTCCTATCTAGCTTCCTGCCAATGTGCCCAGGGAAGCAGCATAGGATGGCTGCTATCACCCACCTCAGAAACTTAAATGGAGTTTTGAATCTTAAATTCAATCTTAGATTTTGCTTGGCATAGCCGCAACTATTGTGCCTACCTGATGAGACAATTAGCATAGAAAAGATCAATTTTTCTACCTCTCTTTTTCTTTCTCTGTAACTTTGTATTTAAAATGAATGATTGAACAAATATGTTAATCTTTACAAAAACAATCACTGGCCATCTATAGTTTCCCTTCAGAAAATATACAGATCGCTAGCATCAGGGCTGGGAGATGTGGCATTGGCTCACAATTCTTGGGGTCCTTCAGTTTCTATTTCTTCATTTGAATAGAAAGAAATGCCTAAGTTTCAGGTTTATATTGAGAATCAGCAGTGAATTTAATGCTATACACAATCATCAAGCACCAATTTTTATTGTAAACAAGTAGGCCCCCCAAATATACTGGATTTTTAATTTGTAATAGTTGTAATTTCTCAAGTTATTATTTGGAAAACAAGCAAACAAACAAACATAAAACAAAACAAAACATAAAAGCAAACCTGCTACAATTTTAAAAGAAAGTGCAATGAATAAACACTAGTTCTTCAACATGCTTTTTCAGCTGTTGTGGCCAGCTCTGTGGTGCTGCCTGTCATTCAAGCATTTTACATCACAGTGTGTTTTGAATCTCAGTTGCTCAACTTCCTGTAAGCTCCTTGCCAATGTTCTTAGGGAGGCAGGTACCTGTTCAATCATTTATTTACTTGTCGTTTCAAAGTTTTCTGGTTTGAATTTTATTCCAAATTGCAAGAAAGGATCATGCACTAAGTTTATTTTTTTCATGTTTAAAATTCTGTCATTCTCTGTGTTTATAAATCTGCATCATGCAAAAAAATCTAAATAAATCTTTTTTAAAAAACCATAAAATTTTATAGAACTAACAATTTAAGAATAAACCACCTCCACCCAACTTAATGTCTCCATATGGGTGGAGGATTTCTCATGATTAGACCTAGTCAATATTTGAAGCACTATGTTTCAGTCTACACACTCTTCTCAGTGCCCGTATGGGATCCTTACATGAGTAAAGCAAGGATCTTAGACAGTACACTACTGTGCTGGACGCATGGAAAAGGTTATTACGTCTCTACAATCTCGTGGGAGATTCAGAAGTAGCTCCTGGCTTCTGACTTCGGACAGGCCCACCCTGAGCTGTGACTATTTAACGAGTTAATAGAATCCTCTCTCACACACTTTCACTATCTACATTGGTTAACTTTGGATTCCAAATAAATAGAGTTTTTAAAAGAATGTTTCTAGCATTAAGGGGAATTCAAATAAAAGCAACAGTGAGGTTCCACTTAACTCCAGTGAGAATAGTTCACATACAGAAAACTACCACAATACCTGTTGGCAAGGATGTGGGAGGAGGGTACACTATTCCACTGCTGGTGGGATTGCAGGCTGCTGCAGCCACAATGGAAGTCGGTATGGCAAATATCCAGGTAACTGAAAATCACCTGCTGTATGACCCAGCAATCCCACTCCTGGAAATACATCCAAAAGATCTGATACATACACATCAGAAGGCAACTTGCACCCTTGGATTGATTGCAGCACACTCAACAATAGCAAAAAACATGGAAACAAGCTTTCTGTGCATGGAAAGAAGACTAGATAAAGCAACTGTTGTGTATCTACTCTATGGAAGACCATTCAGCTGTTAAAAAGAATGAAATTCTTTCATTTGTTCCAAATTCAATTACTTTTTGCTGTGAATTTTACCTTTTTGTTCTATTTAGTTTCTTATTCAGTAAGTTTTTGTGATTAATTAATAGATCATTCATATGAGACATTTTGATTGTTTGTAGGCAACTAAAGATGCAAACACCCTTTTTAACACTGTTTTTGCTACATCTCATAGGCATTGATATCCTTATTTTTATTGTCATTTCTTGAAACAAAAAAATAGTTTTTTTTCCTCTTATTGATTCCTTCAAGGCTACATGGGTCACAAAGTACCATCATTTTCTACAATAAAGTTTTAGATTTTCATTTTTTATCACATTAGCGATGCATTGGTCACTGTGTAGCATGTTGTTTAGCTCATGTTAATGTAAATTTCCTGTTTTTCACCATGTTGTGGGTTGCATTTTCTGGCTCTGTATTTAAGGGATGTAAAATAGAAGTGCAGCAGAGACTAAAATGTCCAAATGTGAGAACATAGTATAGTATGCATCTCTGCATCCAGACCAAAGGTAGACTTCTGGCAAAACTGTTGAACAGATCCTGACAGTAGAATGCTGGAGTCTCTGACATTCTACATGCATGCAATGTTGGGGAACACTTTAACAGCAGGATGATGGACTTGTAATTGCTCATGAGAGGCTACACATTGTAATCCTAGAGTGGATGTTAGCCTCTAAATGGCTACTGTGGCCATGGTTGGGACAGGTCAAAGCCAGAATCCCCAAACTTTATCTAGATTTCCCAAACAAGTGACAGGTGCCTGTGCAGTTCTTTGGCCGTCTTCCACCACATGCTCAGGCACACTGACATGGAGCTGAATCAGAAGGTGGAGTTGCCAAGATTGAACTGTACTCATATGGGTTCCTGGTGTTATGGATGGCAACCTTATTATTGCCCTGTGCTGCCTGCTCCAAGATCTGAGACATTTTATGTGACAGATCTCTTATTTTTTTTTTTCCCTTAGGTCAATGTACAGAACTGAAAAAATATTCTGGTAAGGCCCAATCTTTGTTTAACCAGCACATTGGGTAAAGCAAGCAAGGAATGACAATTTATATATATTGTAGTTAAAAGTATTAACAGGAATCTAAGGAAGGAAGTCCTATATACCAGGGTAAATAAAATGGATTTCCGAAGCATTTATTTTCCTAATCCATTCACTAAAACAAGCTGATATTTCATATTAATTTGAAGACAGTTCCTCCCAGAGTCTGTGAAGGTAAAACTGTTTTGTTTGAAAGTTAGAGCCACAGAGAACTATACATGTCTTCCAACTACTGGTTGACTCCCGAAATAGTTGTAGTGGTCAAACCTGGGCCAATTTGAAGCAAGGAGTGAGCAGCTTCTTTCAGTCCTTCTGCATGAGTTCAGGAGCCCAAGGCCTTGAGCCATCATGCGCTGCCTTTCTAGGCCACTAGAAGGGAGCTAAGAAGTAGATCATCTGCAACTCGAGCCTGCGCTATATGGGATGCTGGTGCTGCAGGTGGAGGATTTTCATGCTGCTCCATGGCTCCAGACCAATAAATATATATATTTTTAATAAATATGCTTTAAATTTTAACAAGTTAAATGTGAAAATGCTAATTCCCTCACATAAACAAAAGCTCTTTACAGGGCTTTTGGTTTTAAAGTGTTAGTCAACTTAAAAAAAAAATTAAATTGCTGTTTTCCCTTTGAAAAGCAAAAGTACGTGTAGTTTGATTTCTCAGTCATTACTGCTTTTATGATAGTTTTAACACTTGTATTAAATTATCACTTTTGACCAAAGCAAAGCATTTTTGTTTCATGGAATAGGAAAGATTCAGACACAGCTGCAGGCCAGCAAATCAGTGAAACTCACAGGCACCTGTTTCTGGCCTTTCTGAACCATGTATATCTAGCCTCTATATCCTAACCATGTCTGTTATCACTGCATGCAATAGCAATAAAGACAAGACATTGGTATAGTGCTTCCAACACTGGAGTGCCCATTTCAGGTCTACCAATTCCAGCTTCCTGTCTATGGGAGCTCAGCCCTGGATCTTTGCCTGAATGGCCTACGTGGGAGACCACAGGGATGCAGCAGGCAGAGTCCTTGTGGGAACCCCTTGAAAGCTGTCTTGGTTCACTGAGACTTTAACCTGGCTTGATCACTGGCCATACAGGCCAGAACACTAGGTTGCACCCACACTGTTTGCCAGCTACATTTGGTGCGTGTGATTTTCCACTGACCCACAGTCACATGTGGTGAACTTGACCTGTGGCTTGCCTGCCAGCCATGCATGTTGTACCTGTCGTGTCAATATGATTGGAAAGTCCAGAGAGACATGTCATCTAGCCAATTACAGTGTCATTGTTGGATGAGAGATGTCTTTCTGTTGTCTCCTTTGTTAGTCTATATAAGGTTGTGCTTGCTTTACAATAAGTGGGCATGATCATTCAGAGTGTCTCTGGTGATTTGTGCCTAGGAACACCACCACCACTTCATCCCCTTGATGGTCGTGCAGACCTCTGCTCAGGAAACCCCGAATACCCATCAATGCACACCCTGGACGACAGCAGGGGCTGGTTCAAGTAACTAGAACTCTGCCATTCTCTGGAGAGACCTCAACTGAAACCACAGCCTCCAGCTTCAGCCTTGCTGAGTTCTAGGTGATTATGGGCATTTGGGGAACCAGCAGACAGGAAATCTCTTTCTGTCTACCCCTCCTTCGCTCTCTTTCTGTCTCTTTGTCTTTCAAATTAGAAGAAAAAATTATAAATTTTAAAGTATGCAAATCATTCTTGCTTAGTTATCAATAATTCCATATGCTATCTTACTTGAGTTATTTGGAGATAGGTAATCTATTTAAAAACACTAAGTACAGGTAAATGCTAGGTGTGTATGAGCAGAAATATTTCACTATCGCAGAAGCAATGAATGGAGTTATTTCTATTATGTTTATTACACATGTATATATATACATGTGACGTTTGAAAACCTGATGTAACCATAGGTCAATGTCACTGGTTAGAATTAGATCGAGCATTTGGTTTCTAGGAGAAAAATATTGAGGATCATATCTTTTCTCATTCATTGTATAGAAAAGTGATGTCTATGTTTTCCTGTCTATAGAAGAATTGTGATCAAGAGAGTTAAATTTGCTGGGAAGAATATCCAATTTGTAACAAATACAAATGAATTGACTTGGTTGGATGACGTAACTTTGGAAAGGAAAATTTTCAAAGTAGCTTCTTTTATGTTTTAATAAAAAAATGCATAATTATTGAAACCTTATGCAAAATGCAAGAATACATTAAAATAATACGGTAATCTCATACAAAATTTGTTGCTAATACTTTTTTTCAATCTATATTATTTTTACTTAATTATTATTATTCAACCTAAAACCAGTTAATGAAGCAAGAGCTGGAAGAAAGTACTTAACTATTTGTGTATCTCTTAATAGTTTCTTCACAATTTGCAAGAGGTCAAAGGTGAGATGCTTACTCTGCTGTTTTTGTGATTTTGGGACACAAGTGCAAGCAAAGTGTTTGAGCTTTGATTTGTTGCTTCGCTGTTATAATTCCCCTGATTTATAGAGCACATATTTTTTAAAAAAGAAATGTGTATCTCCTCCCTCACATTCATATACATTTTGTTTTGTACAAATACATTTTCAAGTTATTTTGTTAATATTCATAAAATACTGTCATAGAAATTTTAACTTGTATACCATTGAATTTATTCATTCTAAAAATGGTTATCTTTATGTGTTTTTTAAGTTAGAAAAATATAAATTCTATTGTCTACCTACTAAAATCTTGTTGGTATTGTACAGACTATTTTTTTGGATTTATTTATTTTTATTGGAAAGGTGGATATACAGAGAGGAGGAGAGACAGAGAGGAAGATCTTCTGTCCGATGGTTCACTCCCCAAGCAGCTACAATGGCTGGAGCTGAGCCAATCCAAAGCCAAGAGCCAGGACCTTTTCCAGTTCTCCCATGCGGGTGCAGGGTCTCAAGTCCTTGGGCTGTCCTGGACTGCTTTCCCAGGCAACAAGCAGGGAGCTGGAGGGAAAGCAGGACCACCAAGATTAGAACCGGTGCCCATATGGAATCTTGGTGCATGCAAGGCGAAGACTTTAACACTAGGCTATCTTGCCAGGCCCTATACAGACTATCTTTTAAGCAGGTGTATTGGCACTGTAAGTAATTAGAGTTATTATTAAAATAATTTTGCTGATCTGTTCAAAATTTTGCTATCTGCTATTATCACCTCAGTAGTTATTGATTTAGAGAGAAATTACTGAAAAAATAATTTTCATCATTCTTTCCAGTATGCCTACATTTTATTCGTACTTGTTGTCATTAAAATTTCAACAGTGTTATTAGGCAGGCACTTGGTCTTCCAAGATGCCTGTTTTTTATATCACGATGTTTCTGTTTGATGTAATTTTCTAGTCCAGAAATTCAATTCAAATGGCTAGATTGTTGTCACCTATTGGAGAGACAGGAATTGAGTTCATAGCTTCTGGCTTTGTCCTTGCTAAGTTTCAGTTTTTCCAAAATTTTGAGAAATGAGTCATTAAAATGGGTGATCTCTCTTTATCAAACTAAGAAAAAGAAACAAAGAGGAAGGAAGGAAGGAAGAAGGAAGGAAGGAAGGAAGGAAGGAAGGAAGGAAGGAAGGAAGGAAGGAAGGAAGGAGGGAGGGGGCAATTATTTTCTAACAGAGTTAGAGAAACTTATCTTTCCAATCTAATTGCACAGAACTAAGAGTCTTTGCTGGAAGTCTTGCTTTCTAACCACCAAGTTTTCTGACATTTGGGATATAGCCAGATGCAGAAGCATAATTGCAATAACCACAAAACCCACAAAAATAGATTTTTGGACAGATAGTAAAGTCTTTGGTGTAAGAAGTCAAAGTAATACATTTATCACTGAATTTTTCAGAGTGCTTTGAAAGCCAAGAATATCAGTAGCTATGACTCAGGAACGATAAATGCATCGTTAGCTCTATGAAAAATTTCATCTACAGCATCTCTCAAACTATTGTTCATCTTTACATAATTGTGCAAAAAGTTAGGCTATCAAAGAAATTAAGAATTGGTGAGGATAATTATCAATCACTCATTTGCATTTTATCTATATTTATGTTTATCTGTTTGATTTGAGACATTATAATTCATATTCATTTCCAATCATTGCCATTAATAAAACCAGACTTTATATTAGCTCAGGTAGAAACAGTGTGGGCATTATAATTAGATTTGGTGTGGTGGGTATTCTAATCTTAACCAATATTATTTTAGACATAAGAATCCTACTGGTATTACTTCTGTCTTTTGTTCATTCTTGCTATCCCTAAGGCAAGAACATCTTTCTTCACCTAAAACCTAAAAATATATTGAAAACCTAACTTGAAATAACCTATTTCTGTGTTATAATTAGAGTACTAGAATTGACTCTTGCCACACACGGATTGCTTTCCAGACCCTGCAGATACTAAAATCCTTAACGTTCAAGTCCTTTAAAACAAATATTATCATGTTTACATTATAATTTACACCCATCTTTGCAATTAACTTGCTTTCAGGTTGCCTACTGTAACATGTATGCCTAATACAACACACACACGTGATGTGAACAATTGCTGTAGTATGAGAATGATGATGAGGGAGGAAAAGCACATTGTCAGTATAGACACAAACTTTTTTTTTTGCAGGACATTTTTACCTGCAGTAGATTGAACCTGTACTTGTTAATCAAAGGATAAGGAGGTCCACAGGAATTTTAAATTTGAGAGTAGTAATTGTCTACACAGCTTAATACACACAATGTTTTTATAATTTATATCTACATTCACTTTTTTGAAGAACTGTATGCTTACATTGAAGTAGTGTTTTTTAATGTATGTAATATATTTATTGAATCAGAATATATTATGATATATAATGAACCAGAGCCCACATTTATCTGTGTTGTTACATCAGAACCCAAATTTGAAGTTTCCTGTTCTGTCTGAAGACCTGGTAGCCATTTTTAATCTATGTTCTGCCACATTGTGCTACAGTCCTATAACAAACAAATGAGGACAAGACTTTGAATAAATTTGATAGTATCTAAAGCTCTATGTGAAGGTTAGAAATTGATCATAACAACTCTTAATCACCTAAAATTCTGCTTGCCTATTTCTTCCAAGTAGTTGAAGAGAACAATTCTAACTTCAAAAAAACACCAATTGATTTGAGGGGACTAATGATGGAAGAATGTGGGCCAAATAGGTACACTGTCACAGTAAGCATAAACAGTATTATGATGATTTATTTTATCTCTTCAAATGTTCAAATCTGGAAAAATTAGAATATCTCAGAGCTTTTCCACATTTTAGATATACTCTCAGACCTAATTAGAGCGTGGTGTAACTTGCACTGCTATAGATTCCATTTTATTATTTTAATATGAATTTTGGAATTCGGTAACTTTTTAAAAGTTACAATCATTATTACATAGGTTAATGTATGAAAGTTCTTCCATTAGGTAGAAAAAATATGTTTTTTTCATTGTTTTTTCCAATTTTATTACTTTTGAACATTTTATTTCACAATGATTTTAAATTTAGAAAACAAAGATTGTGAAGTAGATATATAAAGAACTCTTACATTTTACCCACTAATTTTGCTTTTCTACATGCTAATATTTAATAATATTTTCTCCTCTTTTATCTGGAATAAGCAACTGCAAAAGCAGGTTTTCCTTTCATGGAAAATTTAAAAATAAAATGAAATATTGCACTGTTTCCAATAACCCAAGTGTCTGAATGACCTCTTAGGTGGTGACCACTTAGGAGCCACTTCTGGCTCCTTTGTTCGTCTTAGAGCCAGTGTGAACCCTGGGAGGTATCCATCAAGACTCAAACAGCTGAGATGCTGCTGGCCGGTTATGAGTTCCGGGATTAAGTTCCTGGAACCTGGCTTCTGTCTGAAGCAATCTCAATCACTCTAGACATTGCAGTGTTAACCAGACATTTGGGGAATGAACCAGTTAACAAGAGTTGCTTCTCTCTCAAATAAATAAAACAAAGTAAAATTATTAACATTAGCAATTCAATGTTATATAAAGAGAGAGAAGTGCCTCTGCTACCCGATAGACTCAATGAGAAATATGGCAATGGAAAAAAGGAGTACTCTAGTTAAAGTTAGTGGATTATTTCTTCAACACAATTCATCAGGCCTCTCCCCAACTGTGAAATCTTAAGAAAGAGATCCTTCCTTAATTTCTTCATTGTGCAATACCCAAAGTGGAGATGAACATGTTTTTATCCTTGAATTGTAATAGGCATATTTTTATTCAATCATACTGCTTATAGCTGCTAACATTTCATAAATACTTTTCATGTCTTCTGAAACAGAGTACATATTTAAATCTTTCAGATAACTACAAATTATATTAATTTATCTTTTAAAATGTAGTGTGATATGTTGACAAAAATATTAACTGTGTTCTATTTCATTACTCGAAACAGGAAATTAAAATATTGTAATTATTATTATTTTCTTTCTGTTGGAAAACTATGAATTCATATGCCTCAGAATTATTTTGTCCAAGCAAAAGGTGCAGATGACTAAAAAGATCTGTGTCTCCATGCTTTCACATCAGTAAGCATTTTATTTATACAGTAATTTTCAAGTTTCTCATCACTCTCCTTGCCTCTCAAAAAAAATTACTAGTAACTGGAAATAAGGCAAAGATATCCGGGAAATGTAATTTGGCAATAAATGCTGTTTTGAAGTACCCTGCATGGTTTGTGGATAAATATTTCTTTAATGCATGTAATTACTGGATCAGCAGAATAAATGTGGTCATGTCCTTGTAATTAATACATTGTCAAAAGTTCATTTAAGTATAATAATTTTACTGGGAAAATGCTGTCTATGTGTTTCCTGCAATAATTTGTTAAATTAAGTGCAATAAATATAAAATTACCCTTAAAAATCTATCTCTTTTTCTATAGTTCCTTTTTCATTAGGTGTCAAATAGTGCTTTTAAGGAAGCCCTTGCACACATCCCCTCTTTATCCTCTCTTGCCTCGTCAATGAAAAATCACCTAGAACGCCTATGGATGTGTACTGCATGTCCCTAAAGACCTTTCTAGAATTTAAACTTGGTTTTGGAGTATTATATTGTAACATATATTACAACTCACATTGACAAATATTTAGCCAGGAAATATTCAAACTGCCAAGTGGATTTGCCCTTAGTATAGGCTGTAGTAAGCACAAATATTTCCTTCTTACGCTCAGCTAAACATTTACGTATGGAGGATGGAATCATAGCAACACACAGTGCTAGGGCTGGAAGGGATTTTCAAGATCATCCCATACAACCTTTCATTTTATAGTCTTGTCACATTGCTCCAAGCTCTCCATAGAAGGATGCTGGGCTCCACTGACTGAAACAGCTGTGAGCACTCAAGGAGGACATGATAAATTAAAGGTGCATTCTTTGTAATCTTATGGCCAAAGGGCTGCAGGGAAATATGGTTTTTATTGCCTGACATTTTACCTGTGTTGGGCATGTAGTGGGAAATTCTATAAATAAAGGGCAATGAGGAAAGAAAAGATATTCAATAGGGTTACTCTAAAATGGAGTGTGTGGTAGATGTTGCTTGAAATGATCTCTGAGTTTGTAGAGCCCTTTTGAGCCTTGCTTTAAGTAGCTGGTGGATGAGAAATAAAGGAAAAGAACAGGAAGGTGTGATAGAAAGGAAAATGGAAAGATGCTAAGTCGATAAGCATAGGTTAACGATGTTGTTAGCATAGCATGTCTTTCTCCTCTGGATTTCCAGGTGTGTCTATACCTGGAGCACTCATTTACTTTATAAAATGGACCAGTTGTTTTTAGGATTGATAGAGGGATATAGCAAAATAGGTACACTGTCACATTAAGTATAGAAAGCAATTCAATGATATATCTTAAATCCTGAGATGTCCAAATATGGACTATATGGGATGTCCAGAGATAGATAGATAGATAGATAGATAGATAGATAGATAGATAGATAGATAGACAGATAGATATGAATAGCTGCAAGCTTATGGTTCCAGATGAGATTTCACATGATATTAGTTTCAGTTAGTGCTCCCATGGAATTCTATCAGCCTGTCTATCAGCTGTCCTATATTAAAACCTATCATTATTAGAAAAAGTAACTTCTTTGAAGTAAATATAGATTGTGCTATTTTCTTGATCCACCATGTTCTGTGGTAGATTACCTGTCCTCTTTAATTTCTTGAATGTGCCACTAGCTCAAATTTACAGTGTGCTCTAGATGTTGACGAAAAACTTCTGAATAGAAGACATTAAAATTTAAGGCATGAAAAAAGTCCTTAAAATCCACAGCTGAACACTCTTAAAAGTAAATCTGCCACATAACTATTCACGACCTTAACTAGACCTCTAGCCTTTTCAGGAAAACTTTGGATTCTTCATTCTTAATAAGCTCTTCCATGTATGTTCTAATGTCACCTTCACTCCCTGCCTTGGGTGGCTTGCAGAAAATATTTTGTTTCCTTCCCTCTTGCCTAACATGATATGCTGATAGGTTTGTCTTTGACAGCTAGAGACATCCAGTAAGATTTATGTGCAAACATCATATACCTTACATAAATCATACCACTGCCTAATTATAGAAAACAACTATATATTCCTAAACTAAGTATTTTTTCCCCTTTCAATCACTAATTTCCTGGTTGGGCACACAAAGCAATTGTGAGAACCTATCCAATACTTTGAATGAATTTAATATCTATCTTCATTTAAAAACACTACATTTGTCTATCTATATGGACAAGCAGATACAGGAGGGACTTTCAAAAAGCTCATGGAAATATATGTTTAAAGATTTATTTATTTTTATTTAAAAATCTGATTTTCCAAAGAGGGAAAGTGAGTCAGTGAGAAACAGGTCTTTTGTCTACGGATTCATTCCTCAAAAGGCTGCAACAGTCAGATCTGGGCTGATCCAAAACTAGGAGCCAGGAGTTTCTTCAAGTCTCCCACGTGGGTTCGGGGGCCCAAGGACTTGGCCATTTTCCTGCCGCTTTCTCAGATACATTAGAGTGGATCTGGATCAGAAATGGATCACCTGGTACGTGTAGTAATTCCCATGCAGGAAGTCATTAGGTGGGTGATTAATTTGCTGTGCTATGGTGCTGGACCAGAATATTGATTTACAATGTAAAACATACAAATGAATTTTGAAAACTTGAGTTCACTAAAAAACAAACAAACAAAAACAAACAAAATATAAAACCAAACAACCCTTAGTTTTACTTCTCAAAATACCTGCACTGACTGGGCTGGACCAAAGCTGGGTCTGAGAAGGCACCCTGGCTATTTAACATAGATTACAGAAACCTAATTTGGCTCACCACTGCCCCCCAGAGTAAGCATTAGCAGGAAGCTGGAGTCACAACCAGAACTCAGTATGCAACTCAGCTACTCTCAGGTAGGATGTGGGCATCTTAATCTTTAAAGTAGATGCATTTCCCAGTAAAGCTATTGTACTTAAATGAAATTTTAACAATGTGCTAGTTATAGAAATATTATAGTAATTGCATGCATCAAAGAAATATTTATCCACCAACCAAATAGGTTTTTTCAAGATTTGGGATGTTTCTGTACAATGGCATGTGGGTGTGCTTTCGTGATCTGCATAATGTATACATGTTCCTAATTGTGTGTGCATCTCTCGTGGATGTTTGCATCATGTTGCATTCTATTTGTCTTCAAGTCCTTTACTCTTAAGAGTAGTCATAAATGTGATTCAGTTACCGCCTGTGATTTCATGATGCCTAAGATTATCTATGAAGTTGTATTGCTCATATTCAGTCCAAAATTTGTTTTCTTTCTTTCTTTCTTTCTTTTTGGTCATGACTAGAGGAGAATTATTTATGTTCTCTGCGTATCTCTGTGGAAGAAATAAGATTATCATCAGGTCTAAATGAGACTGTATTTGTAACAGACTTAGCAGAATAGCTGACATAAACACAGTGAATAATAGTGCTACTATTTTTGAATTGTGCTTTCATTAGACTAAAATTATTTTGATGTGATTCTATAAGACAAGTAGAGATAAACAGAGCATGTTAAACTTACAGTCTTAGGCATCGATAATGAGTTATTTGGTCAGAGTATCCCTATAAAGATAAGTTTTAATAATGTAGCTCAAAATGAAATATATGATCTCAAGTGCTTCTTACTGCACAGTAGCAAAAAGTTAGGTCATCTGCTATTTAATCTGTTTCTGGATCTTGGATTTTTTTACATTTTAGTAAAAATAGTAATTGTAATTTTTGTAGTCAATTATCAAACATTTGATATCAGCAAGCAGTTCTGTAAATAGTTCTTTTTTTTTCAAAGTAAAAGAAAGAAATGATAGCATGTGATTTTCTCCTTTGAAATCACAAAATGACTCAAAATGAAAAAAAATATAAAATTTAATAACTTCACTCAGGTCCCTCCAATACTACACTCATAATAATAGCAGATAATCAAGTTTTTCTTCCGTAGAAGAAAACAGATACTGAGAATGAGCAGAAATGTCTTAGAGATAATCATTCCTGACTGTGGATTCTCAAATACTACTCAATCTTGAAAATCACTAATAAATTCCCTTGGCATCATTAAATGCATAGATTTGGGGATATGCATTCAACATGGCAAACTACATATTTGAAATAAAAATAATCATTTTTTTTACACAATAAGATAATTACTGGATAACAATATGATGCTTTAGTTTCAGGTAAATTAAGTTATGGACTGAATGTGTCCTCTAAAACTGATATTTGGAAGCCTATTCTCCAACATCTTGGTATTTAGAATTCGGAAACACTAGGAATTACTCAGATTAAGATCAGTTCCTATCGAACTGGGAGATCAATGCTATTATGGAGTAGAAAATGAAAGACTGGAGTTTTCTCTTGTCTCACTGCCCTATGAGGGCTATGAAGAGGAAACGACTTGCAAACTGAAGAACTTGACCATCTAGAACCTTCTGGAGCTTTGGCTTCTGAAACAGAAATATCTGTCTGTTGATAAATCCACCCATTGCATTTTCTTCGTTCAGTCTGAGCTGATTAAGAGAGAATACAATGGAATTTGCTCGCCAATGGTTTAGAACTCAGGATTGGCTCTATTGTGAAATGATGGCATTTGTTGTGACTGTAACCTATGCTAAGTTTCCCTTCATTTTGCCCCATTTTCTTCTACTTTTTGAAATGTACTCCTTCCCATTGCAAAATTTATGCAAGTGAACTGTCGTTCTCTGCGTCCTGTACAGAATCCAGAGTTGTCTTAGGTAACCAACTCTCTGAACCCCCAGGGGCAGCTTCTAGGCCTTAAAGTAATATTGTTTAGCTCATAAACGAGATGAAGATACATAAGTTTCCATAACTATGAAATGAGTCCATCTGCTGATGACTGAAAAAAAATCCTGATTTAAGTTAAATTTCAAGTGTCACCTAAAGCCCTTCATCTTACTTTGAATTTCAGGCTATGGGTTTTGCAGAATATATACCTAACACAAAGGTAAAAAAAAATTACCGATACATTGCACATGAATGATGCCTAAAAAGCAAATATGGAATATAAGAATTAAACTTTGGTCTTTGCATCTCAGAAAATGATTCCAAATGTGCCGTAAGTGGAAAGTTACCGTAAGAACATATTCTGTCTCCTAGTCTTTGTTTCCCTTTTCTAAATTGTTAATGTCTCAGACCACCTCCACTCTCAAGTATAAATTAACAAAACATGCAAAGTTCTTTACTGACTTACAAACAATATTAGCACAGGGACAAATGCTAGCAGCGAAGGCGAACATCTATCATTCTAATATATATATATATATTTTTTTTTTCTCTAAATTGGCTAATTTTCTCCAGCTACTGTATCATCCTGAGACATTAGATTTTTTAATTGGCTCTTCCCACCTCTTTTAAAGTTAGATCGCCGATTGCTGTCACATAATTTAATGATCTAGTCTAATCTATACAATGACTATGTAACACAGGCAAGATAATGGTGGATGAATTGCATGCCATTAATCAGTTGACTTTTTGTTCATACATGTCCCATTGCTTCTCATTCAAGTAAGAAAATTGTCTTTTGACAGGGTCCCATTGTAGCCTTTTTACCGTCCAATAATATCAAGGCTGAAGTTTCAAAAGATAAATGAGAGTGATATCTGTTGGGTGTGACTTAGTTAAAAAGCCTGTTTTTACATGAATTGCTTTTGAAGAAAAATTTTGCGTGTGTCTTTATTGTTGGTGAATGAGCTGTAGAAACATATATGTTTTAAAACATACAAATAGCTGAAATAAAGAATTTGCTATGAAAAGGATGATGCCAAAATTGTAATTCTTGGTGGTCATCCACCCTCTATAAACAGTGAATTCTTCAACAAAGAAACTATTTTCTCAAAGGAAAAAGCACTGCATGCACTGCCATGATATTTTACTTTATACAGGTGGTACACTTACCTTTTTAGTGCTTGTATTCCCAAAGCCCAGTTCAGAATTTAGAGCTTAATGTAGGTTTTTATTTTTAGCTAAACTAAACCATGTTTGATCTGGTAATGGTAACTCCAAAAAGGGAGTTATTCCAAGGAAGTAAACAAATGTAAGACATTGGAGAAAGAGACAACACAGTGCAGAAAATAATGACATTTTCAGATGTACAAGAAAGGCAATTAGTTGCAATACAAAGCAAAAGTTTGCTTTTACACAGCATGCATGGGATTACTTTATTATTTTTTTTTTATTTCATTGTAAGGTGAACAACAAAGTCAAATGAAATTTAAAAATTATATTCTATTAGTAATTATATCGAGGAAATTGTTTACAAACATGCATATACTTTTTCATATGTTGACCCAAAGATAAAACTTCAGTAGATTGGGTAGATTTCTTTTTTTTTTTTAAAGATTTATTTTTATTATTTTTTCATTGGAAAGGCGGATATACAGAGAGGAGAATCTTCCGTCCGATGATTCACTCCCCAAGTGAGCACAACGGGCCGATACTATGCCGATCCGAAGCCAGGAGCCTCTTCTGGGTCTCCCACGCAGGTGCAGGGTCCCAAAGCTTTGGGCTGTCCTCAACTGCTTTCCCAGGCCACAGGCAGGGAGCTGGAAGGGAAGCGGGGCTGCCGGGATTAGAACCGGCGCCCATCTGGGATCCCGGGCGTGCAAGGCGAGGACCTTTAACCACTTGCGCCACCACGCCGGGCCCAGATTGGGTAGATTTCTAACTGAGCAACTCATGGCAAACTATTCTTTGAATATACCCCAGTGTAAAAACCAGGAAAGGAGATGGGCAATGCCTGTCAAACAGTCAGCGTTTTCCTTTCTTTTTGTTAATATCATTCCAGATATTCTTGCATATATCCTCTGTTCCTCTTTTTTGAATGTTCCTTCTCTGATATCTATCTCTGTTTCTGTATCTCTGTCTCTGTATCTATATACAGGAAGAATTATGGATCTAAAAGTGAATTTCTGTAAGATAACTTGAAGGCAAACTTTCACTGTTATCATACTGATGAGTTCTAGGAATTACGGAAAGAGTTGAAAATGTAAATGCTACATAGCAACATTATTGAGATTATCTTTGAATTAAACTAAAATAGCACTTATTTCTGTGAAACAGAAAGCATTCGAATAAACAAGATCGCATCATGGTATTTTTTTTTTCTGTTAAAATAAAATTATTCTTGCTTAGCAGTAACAACAGCAAGAAATAAGCAATTCCATTCAGTCATCGCTACCTGCATCTACACCTGTAAAAATCTTTGCCTATATGTAATGTTAATTGCTTTCTCTGAAAATCTTCATTTTAGTATCATCTAGAAGTCAGCGCCCCTTGATGAAAAGCAGATGTTTTTGTTGTTTTGTTTTCCTTTTAAAAGTATTTGGATTTTTTTCAAGATGAAGCACAGAATTAAGTTTCCTCAATAAGCAAGAGTGTTGTCATGGCGCGTAAGTGAAAACAGGGCAGTCAGAGTGGCACAGGCCTAGAAGGAGAGCTTCATCAAACACCAGGACATATGAGTGTGTAAAAATGAATGATCAGAAGACGCCTTTAAATCAATTTTATCTGCGCCATTTTAACATCAAGAAGAGTTGTAAGTTGTAAACCAATTGTTATGCAACTTAATGAACTCATTAGCAAAATCAGTTGCAATAATAGTATTGGTACACACTGATCTGAATATAAAAGTAGAATTAGAATACTAATACCAAACTTTTCAAACTACAAAGACTACATAATAATGCTATTAGAAGATCTATTCCTCGTTAAATCAGTCAGGGGCTCTTCTTTGTTTAGTGCACTTAATTTTTACAATCCATTCTTCTGTAATTGTGGTGTGCCACGTCATTTCACTCATACAATTTCTACTGTATGTATATCTTTTAGGGTATGCCAGAATGATCTAGTTAGTCTCTCAAAGAGCTTTCATAAACTGGTTCCAGCTTAGTTTTTTTTTTTTTTCCTATTGCTGTGCTTCATTCAGTGAATAAATGGCATCACTCAGAGATATAGAATATCAGACTTCTGCTCAGAGACCACACTTAGATTGGCAGGAGTACTACAGCTGTATGGTTGCATTACAGAAGGAGCTGAGATATACCAGAACAAATTCACAAATCATAAAAAAATGTGAGCTATCGCTTAGGCAATTTTTGCATTGAATTTTCTAAAGCAGAAACCATAAACTCCAGAAAATGTACGTTGATTTTTACTCCTTTGTTCCCTAAGTTGTTCTTTTTTTTATTATGAATGAAATATTTTCCTCAGAGGTGATTGTGTAATTGTTTTGATAGCTAATATAATTTTAGATCTCAGCGTTGATACATTTATGCATACAGTTCAAGTTATTTGTTATAAAAAGAAACTATTTAGTCATAGTGGATGAATAGACATAGGAAAACTGTAGATCAAAAGGAAATTTATTATATCTTCCCACTGCTCTCTGACAAAGTACTGTTTGTATGATTTTAGCAGTAGCGTTGTTTATTTTTTCCAGTCAAAAAGTCACTGTCAAAAGTATGTTTGGGGAGAGGAAAAAAAAAAAAGCCTTCAAACAAATGAATCATAGAATATCTAGGTTGTGTTAAGAAAAAAAAGAGAGACAACAACAAAAACCAAAACAACCTAAGGCAGTGTGTTAAAAAATGAACATTTTCAATACAATTTGTCACCCATGCATAAATCTTGCTGACATTTTTAGTCACTTTAATAGCTTGCCCATTTTATAAATCAGTATGAACTTGCACAGTTGCAAAAAGTGTGTATTTTGAACATCTCATTTGCATACTTTACCAAAAGCCAATGAGGCAGTGGGAACAGCACTGGTGATCATAATACGTGTTTGGGGAAAGGCAGAGAGATCACTAATGGCTTTGCCTTTAGGGATTTCTGTACTCCATAGGGGACGAAAATGAGAAATATTTTTCAAACAGCAGGGGTAAAGGTTTTAAAACTAGAAACACATGGAGTGATAAAGATGTTAGTGCCACAGGGCGCATAGCAGGAAAAATTTACAATGTAAAAACTGTAATTTCAGCATTAGGAAGTAATAATCGTGTTTCATCATTGTTATTAAAGCGTGACCCTTGAAGTCACATAAATTAGATATAAGTTTCAAGAGAAGTTTATTAATCTTTAGTGGGAAAATATTAGGAAAGTTTATTATCAGATAAGAGTCTCAGGGCCAACACAGCACTATTTGGGGTATGCGAAGGAGTGTATGTAAGTCTTGTGTAAATGAGTCGGTGTGTGCACGTTGAGAAAGTCCATCATCTCAAAGGGTAAATAAAACGTTACTCACTATTTGCCAAGGGGTATCGATCATGCCTGCAGAGAGTTCTTATTCTTTGAAATTGGCGATTTGAACACAGAACATCACGTGCAGAGACTGGAGGCAGACACTTCCAGAACAGCATACTTTTCCTAATATAATAGTAGATGGGAACTAAACCTTCCCATAAACACCAGGGTGTGCCTATCCTTTATGGCAAACCAGGGAGGCTAATGCTAAATCTGCAATGACTTTGAGGCCTCTTGCAACCCTGCAAAATATATAAATAAAAGAAGAGTTTCTATTAGTTGTGCTGACAAAAATCAGCAAAATGTTATGAATTAGAGAAGGGCAAGAGCAAATTATTACCAGTGGACCTTAGTGATAAAGAACTTTGTATGCAAGCTAGCCAACTTGTTTTCTGGTACATTTATTAATCTAAAATTGAATATTTGGTTTATGAGAAGATGTTATTTTTACCAATGACTATGTATCTCAAAGGTCTGCCCTAAAGGCAGCTATGAACTCACTCTCTTAGCAAAATTCACAGTATCGGCAAGATAGACAAAACCTATCTAGATTCATTTCTCAATCTTTTAAAATTTTTTTCTTAGTATTTGTGGAATGGATGATAAACTTTATAACATTTTAAGATAGCAAGCATTTGAAAACAGAAATCAAATTTGTATCAGTGCAAAGTCAGAAATACATATTTTGTACATAAGTTAAAAATTATTAGAAGAATATGTAACACTCATAAAGGAATAATAGTATTCTTATCTACACTATTTTGTAATAAATTTAAAAATGAATACACACGAATATACACAAACATCTTCTGATTTGAATGCTATATGTATATATGCTATTAAGAAAACACTTTTAAAAAGTGCATAGCAGTATCACTGATTTTTGTCACATGCAATAAGTGACGTGTAGATCAACAAATGTGGCAAGCAGAAAGCATATAGAGCTTGATAGAATGAAAATTCAAGATTATTCAAAATAAGATGAATTAAATGTAAATAGCTTCTCATAAGACATTGAATCTGTATAATAAATGTCATCTTAACAATGCCTGCTACTGATTTGCTTAACAATTCTTTCTCATCCAGAGATATTGTCTATATTGCATGGTTATGAATGGTTATTTTAAGTATTTTGTGATTTTCAAAATTCTTTCAGATAGAGTAAAATGATAATTTTTCCTCTTTACAAACCTGCACCTTGAACAGGTATTTACTTCAGAGGTTTAGGTGCCTCTTGGTACCCCCATCTCATATTAAAGTTCCAGTTATACTTCCAACCAGGTTCTGCAAACCTGCAGCATGGGGAGGCAAGACTGGTGGCTTGTATATGTGTGCTATTGTCACTCACATAGGAGATGTAACTGATTTTGAGAGTTCCAGGTTCCTGATGCTGTCCTGGCCTGGCCCTGGGTAGCATCCATTTGGGGAATGAACCAGCAGGTAGATAGATGATCTCTTCCTCTGTCTCTCTCAACTTTTCAAAGAAAATGAAAACAGCAGTAAACTGACTGACAGATTTATTTGTTCAAAGGAGTTACTGAGTGAGGGAGAGTTACATGCTATAACATTCAGTGTTGAGCCAGGCCAAAAACAAGAACCTGAGCCTTCATCTAGGTTTCCCTCTTGGCTATCACAGGCCTAAGCACTTGTGCCATATTCCACTGCTTTCTAGACCATTGGCAGAGGGCTGGATTGCAAGTAGACCAGTGAGGGACACTGCAGAGAGTGGCTATACCCACTACACCACAATGCCAACCCTGAAGTCTCTCTCCCTCTCTCTCAAGCTTTGAAAGAAAATGAAAGTAGAGAAATAAAAATTTGTAAAGTTGTTGCCCTCTAGCAGTAACTTGACTCACAGTCTGTATGCCATTGCAGAATCCTGAGCTAAATAACCTTCTTTGCATTTGTTAATTTGCTGTAAAGAAAACAAAAGAAAGGGCTCTGTAATAGAAAGTTTATGACAAGATGACATGGCAAGTATTGAGAAAATAATCCCCCTTTAACTAGAAATGATAGAAATATAAGAACTAGACCAACAGGCAAATCATACGGTGAGGGAAAATTGTCCAGTGCTTACAAGAGCAAAAGGCTTTGTATGTATATGTGTGTGCGTGCATTTACAATAAGGAAAACAAATATCTAGGAGAAAGACTTTCACTCAATACGGACGATGTGCTGTTTCAAGAAAAATGATTGGGAAAATGAGTCATAATTACATCTGCGTTTATAAAGAACACTGGGATGGTAAAATAACAAGGATAAAGTTCAAGCCGTTTGCCCATCTTTAAGGTATACGGGGTTGAAAAAAATGAACAGATGCACATTCTACATTTCAAAACAAAATGTAGGAGTTTGCTTTCTCCTAACAAATCTTTGTTTATGGAAGGCTCTCATTGCCTTTCTGTTTCATGCATGTCACTTTAATACTCTTAGTGAAACATTCATGCTAGTCCTCAAAGAAGGATATCTGAAATTTTGATTGTCCCTGTCCATGGGAAAGTCACATTGTAGAATCTAACTGCTTTGTAAGAAAACCATCTTACAAAGAGTTCTGCTTGAACATGTCAGCGTTTGTCTTGTTATATTATAATCACCAATAAACCTAAAATTTTCACATGAATTTTCCACTACATCACATGGTTGTAACTGGATTTTCTGAAGCTCTGGCTTATATTTATTCTTGGTTAAAAGCAGAAATATCATTAAAAGATAATATGATTCTTAGACCATTGTGTCAAAGCTGCTGATATCTCATTAGCCAAGGACAGTCACATGGGAAATTATGAAAAACATGTGGCAGGGAAGGACACTCTCCCCAGTCTCTGAAAATCACTGGCCAGTGGGTTACCATGTATGATCATTTTATCAAGGACAGTGGGTAATCCAGTAAACATTTCATATTTGCTGCCAAATAGCACAATTTTCAGATTACTATACTTTGAAATAAGAGAAAGCTTGTTTGCTATTGATTGCTGTTTGCCACTGGAGTCAGGGAGATCAGAGCAGTCACAACAGTTTCATTAACAAACAGTTTGCAAAGGGAGATATCAAAAGAAGTCACCAAGATGGAATGAGCTGGTTTTTTTTTTTTTTTCTGGTGAATTTCATTATCTAAAGGGAATCTGTGACCTAAAGAGAGGCGATGTTAGTATCTATGGAGCAACCTGCTGGTGGCCAGGATAATCTGAATCCTTTTGCTTCGATGATTATGAAATTATACCTGGAACGTAAGAGCCCAGCTAGCCAACTCAATTTTCAGCCTCCTGTTCAGTTAAATCTGACCTGGGGATTGAGCTCCCTTTAATAAAATTTGCAAGGGTACGATGCTTGCCGTTTCCATGTCTGTCTCCATAACAGTTCCCATGTGTTCTCCCTCTTGCTCCCCCTCCCCTTTCCTTGAAGATGGAAAGTGATAATTATGCCGTCATTGAAAGTTACATGTTGATAATGGAAGAGCTACTGTCAGCCTCTGTGAATGTGGCAGAAACGTCTTCATTCCCCAAAACATCTGCCCTGCACTGCAACATGAAAGAGAAAGAACATTCTACTGAATTCAACCCGCCACTACATTATGGAATTCATTTATTATGTAGATTTAATTTTCTTAATAAACTCTTCTACCAATAAATTGTCTTCTTGGTCATCACAGATTTTTTCTACCATATAGGCCGTTCTCTGTTTCTTCTCCACTGAAAAAATCAATGTCTTCCTGTAGTTTACTGAAACAAGTCAAAACACTTTAGCTTTCCACATCCAAGCAAATGTTCCATCTTTCTGCCAGTTTCCCTCAACATTAATGCAATGCATTTGTTCAGCTCTTCTGACTCTGATTTTTCTGTTCCCTGTTTCAGCAAAATCATTCACGTACAGGAAATCCTTTAGATTTCTTAATTCTGTCATAACCTGAACATATTGTTCTTATAAACCAAATGTTAGGAATTATTTCCTGCGACAATTAAAAAAGTTTTAAAAACGTTTAAAAAATTTAAAAAAATAATTCAAAAAATATCTTTGTCAGCACTCCTCTGCTGACACTTAGTTATTTCACTATTCAGCAATGATATTATTTGCATATTTCAGGAAGAACAAGAAACAATGCAACAACTCGGTTGTTCAAGAAAATAGCACAGCGGTGACATATTTGTAATCATTAATTGGGGCTTTTTCAAAATTTAGAAAATACTTTCCAAATTGGTCATCTGTAAGGTCTATTGGGTGAATAATTGCTCCACTGACCCATGGATAGAAACCTTGATAAAAATCTCACATGTCATGGGGCAGGCATTTGGCCCAGCTGTTAAGATGTTGTTTGAGACATTTATACCCCATATTGGAGTGTGTAGTTTTTGTCCTGGCTCAACTGCTGAGTTCAGCTTCCTGTTGGCGCACACTGTGGGAGACGTATCTGAGGGCTAGGCCGTTAGGCCCCTCCTACCAATGACCTGAAGGAGTGCTCGCTTGGACCTTTCCCTCACCCATGCTTGTAGGAATTTGGGAGAGCGAATCAGCAGATAGAAAATTTCTTCCTCTGCCTCTCAAATAAATATAACAAAAAGATAATTTTAAGGAAATTGTACATTATAGATTTTATGAAAATCTGGCACAAATTGTCATTCAATGCTTGTGGTGACAAACCTGATGCTGGTGCTGCATCCCAGGCAATTGTACCACACGTGAATTAAACTGTGAATAGAGGCAAAATTATGTGTACTAGTAACTCCTGACTAATTTTTTCAAAAGTAATTGAGAGAAACATGAATTTTATGAATGAGTTTCAAGTTCATGAGAGACATTTGTGTGCAGCACATTGAATGCCATATGAAGAGATTGGGGGAAAGGAAAGGTAGAAGTTCCCAAGATTTATCAACAACACCTATTTCCTACTGTTGCTCATGGAACAAAGTATCCAATTCTGCTTGCTTGATTCATTAAAGATATATCCTGTGTATAATATAGATCAATAATTATTCTCTGTATTACAGAGAAAACATACATAAGCATTTAGTATCTTTTGACTCTCTGGGGAGGAATGTACTTCTTTATCAACTAGACTCTCCAAAGAAAACAGATAGTGCATTCAAATTAAGGTTAGTCAATCAGTTAAGGAAGAGTTTAACTCAAAAGCTCAGATACAGTTTAGGTAATCCACAAGGGGTAATGAATGACTTGAAAGTAATGCGGAATATGTATTAAGGAGCTTGGGGAGCCTAAATTCCTTCTTTCAAGGAGTACAAGGAGAGAGTGGAGAGGACTTCTGTACCAGCAGGTGAGAGGCTGATGCCCATGTTCTGCATCAGAACGCCTGGAATTGAGTTCCCACACAGGTTGCTGGTTCCAGTCTCTCAGGAATGCAAATCCTGGAGACAGATGTAATGGTTGAAGTAATTGGTTTTTTGCCACACTTATGGGAGACCTGGACTGAGTTTCTAGCTTCTGGCTTTAGGACAGGGAACATCAATTATTTCACGATGTTGACTGCAAAAATAAATCAGACTTATTGGGCCCATACCTTTTTTTTGTACAGTGTTTGTCTAAACAAAAAATTTTTAAATTAATATCTACATATCAGCAGAATTGGTAAAGGTTATAAACAAACTAATTTGGGGGATGTTAGAATATTCACATTACTTTTATGGTTATCTGTGAAGATTTAGGAGGTTTGAACAATATCTTTGCTGATGATATTCATCCTTTCATTCTAGTTAATCTAGAATTACCATAAAAATGTGAAATTTGTTAATTGGCAACATCTAAAATGAGCACAAAGTCCTTTAGGAAACAACCAGTCTGATTTTCCTCTCATCCTTGCATATGAGGAAATACGCTTTAAAACTTTGATGTCAACTTCCAAATGTTATAATAGATGCCACTGTGCATTCATGAAACCCCTTACATTATACCGTGGATAGTTTTCAATCATTATCACTATGCAACAAAGGACAGCTTAATAACTCTCGTCTACACTCCGTGATTGGGTACACTCAGATGCTAATTTGATATAATTGAGTGTGCTCTTTGTTGGATTCTACATTCAATGTATTGGCAGAACTGTAAAAAACTATATTTAGTTGTGGTTGTCAGAGTAAAATAAGCCTCACAGGTTCTCCCACCAAAATCAGGCTTCCAAGTCACCTTTTCCACTAACTGCTAACATTGTTAACAACTCACGAAACTGGTGCCAAAATGAGAAGATTCTGTCATTCCTTCACTTGGGGTAGGACTCATTTTATCCAGATAGGAATACCGTGCTATTTCTAAGGCACAGCTGCTTCACGGACTTAGTATGCACATTTTTTAAGATCTTAGATGTAAAAACAAAATCTTAGTAGTTGTGTAAGATTATCTGTAAAACGGTATGTGATTAATTCTTAGTTATCAGCGCATCATTTCACTTCAAAATTCCCGAAGATACATATTTTGGAGTTGTCTCCTATGCTGGGAAGTTCAAGATGTGAACTTAAGGTGAATTCAATGTTTTCTGTCTTTCCCCATTGTTTGTTTTGAGAGTACCACAGATCCAACTGTAGATTTGTCAGCAAGTTTGCCAACCTGAGATAAAAATGAAACTTTACCTATTACAAGTAATGTCATTGTGCATAAGACCCCATAACTGATTTTAATTCCATGACTGAGTGTTAATTTTTGAAGTATGTCAGCCTTTGGTCAAAAGCTTGTTTTTTTGTTGTTGTTGCTGTTCTTGTTGTTGTATATGACCAGGAAGTTAAGATATAGTTGAGCATATTATTATTATTCTCAATTACTTGCAATAATTCATTTCCTTTCATTTAGAGAGAGAAAGAGAGAGAGAGACTGAATTGACCGTTACCATTACAGGTGGGCCTCTGAAGTCCCATTGTGCTGTCTGTAAGCTGGAGAACAAAGAAGACAGTGCAGTGCTGTAATGCATTCTGAATCTACAAGTCTGAGAGTTGGGAGTCACTGAGTTTAACCACAAGGGCCCCAAGCCAGGAGCTATGACGTCCAAAGGCAGAAAGCAGGTGTACAGTTTTAAGAAGAGGAAGAGAAAACATAAGTCATGCTTCTTCCACATTTCTGCTCTATTCAGGTGCTCATGGCACTGCCTGATTCCCTCTCACACTGGTGAGGGAAGGTCTTCACTTAGTCTACTTGTCCACATACCCACATCTTTGGTAACTTCAACATAGACATGCAATGAAGCAATGTTTTGCTAGCTGTCCGGATACCCTTAAGCCCAGTCAAGTTGACACATAAATTTTATCATCTTATATTCCTAGTACCAGGTTAGCCAAAGTGATTCCTGCTGGAGCTTACTTCTATAGCCCTTTATCTGGAGGCATAACCAAGTGATTTAAATTGGCAGGTGGAAATGAAGGCAAGTTTGTTAAACCAGAGCAGAGCAGGAATCTATGTTCCATTAGCTGATCCAACTACACTTGTTTTCCTCTCCAGACAGTATGTCAAAAAGAGAATTTCTCTTTTAGCCTGGATTATGGGAAAAAGCCAACCTGAACCAAGAGTAAGAATAAACCTTAGATACCAAGGACATTGAATTTTAGAGGATTCATCCAGGAGAAAATGATTGAAGACATGTACCTTATCTCAACTTGGTTTACTTTTTCATCTTTCTTTTGTAAAGATGCACAAAGATGTTCTAGGTATTTATCAATAAGATGCTAATCCAAAAAGCTGGTGAGTATCCGCAGCAAGTTAGAGCTGTTACAAGCAAACTGATTAGAAAAATGAAGGTCCTAATTAAGATTTGACAGGTGATTTCTTAATTTCAAGTTTTAGACGCACACAAAGTTAAGCAAAACCCTTCGGTTGACGTTCCAACCTTTCAGTTTTCTATACTATGTTAATGACTTGCATTAACGCTTTTGAGTGTACCTATTATTGCATTGGAATGCATACATTTTTCTAAATTAGGGAATATGTTTCTTCACTTTTCATCTAGTGTCTGCACCAGTATAAAATTTTTATTTTTTAAGGAGTTGTTTCCCCAGCTTATCTTTGGTATTTCAAGAGTTCATGCATTTTTCCAGACAGCCTTCTTATGGCTTCCAGCATTTGTAATGCAATTGGTAATGTCGTTATCTCATTCTGAAAACTACATTTGACACGAAGAGGACTCGGATAAAATGTTGGATTTCAAAACCAGAGATTCAAACTGTACTCTTGCAACACTGCCCAAGAACGAACATTAAAAAAAAAAAAAAAAAGAGGCTTTTAAGGTGTCAAAAAGGGTAAGATACACATAGATAAATTATGAGGGTTTCCTCTTTTTGTTTTTTTTCTCTTATGCTAAAAGAACAGTCACTGGTCTGCATTTCATACTCTTGAGCCTAATCATTTGAAATAAAAAGTCCTAAAATTTTCCAGTGTTTTTCACTAATGATGGTTTGATTTCCACGGTCCCTTCATTTGTGTTTTAACTAATTCAAGTTTGCATTTGAGATACTTGTGCAAACCTGTGTGTGATTAATTATTCAGCATGCATATTTATGATGATTTTTCTGTTGACATTCAGTTTCAACGCAAACCATGGTTTAAAAATGTTATGACATTACTCGCCATAAAGCTGATTGGCAGGGAGATTGGCGTTTTGGTGTTGCAGGATACGTTGCTTTTCACAATGCTGCTATCCCACATGACCTGAGTCTTTGAGGATCCACTTCTAATCCAGTTCCCTGACAATGATTCTGGGATGGCAACAGAAGATTGTAGAAGTGCATAGGACACTGCTCCCACAAGGCATATCTAGGTAGAGTTCTGAATTCCTGAGTTTTATCTGGGCCAAGTCCTGACTTTGTGGCCATTTGGGGAACGAACCAGCAGAAAAAAGATCTCTCTCCCTCTCTCTCATTCCTCCTCTCTTTGTAACTTAGACTTTCAAATAAATAAATAAATAAATAAATAAATAAATAAATCTTTTTTAAAAAGATAAATAAAAAGGTCTTTCATAAACATCATTAACTCAGTAATACTTTTAAAAGTGGCATACAAAATAGAGTGTCACTATTTAGCACATGGAATGAATACTCAGGCTAGTTATGGCTTTTGGGGTATGACACAGGCCTAGCAAAGGTCAGAGATGAAGTTCTTGTTCTTTTCTTAAGGATAAAGAAAAGATATTCATGGTGTAAGCAGTTTTTGGAAACACATGTTTATATGCTAGGAAAGTAGCTAATTTAAGGGTTGAATGCCAGTTGCCATTTTTGATGCAAATGATATTAATGTCAAAAGTTCAGGTGCCATGCTTCTTGAGGATATCCGTAACGTGGGCACTTCCTGATCTTGCTTTATGGTCCATGGTAAGGTTATAGTCTCTAAGAGTTTCCTTGGTCGACATGGATGAATGTTATTTTTTTAGGTGGTCACATTAGTGATCCTCGAACCTTTGTCCATTAGAATCACATTGCAGAACTTTAAATCACCAGATAAATTATGGATATGGGACTTGACCGTTTAGGTTTTTTTTTTTTTCTCTTTTTTTTTCATGTTTACTTTTACTTTTACACTTTTAGTGTTGTGGGTTAAGTTTCTTTTACCCCTGATATGTAATGGAAATTGAGTATGACTGCTTGCAGAATAACAGAATTTTGTGGAATTGCATGTTTTGGTTCAGTGAGCCCAGAGCAAGGCTTGGGATCTTGCATTTCTACTAAATGTTTAGGCAATGCACTTATTACTCCACACCTTGGCCATAATGCTGTATCAAAATTGTGCACCAGACACCTACACTAATTTGGACTTAAAGTAACAAAAGATCCTTACAGAGCCAGAATCATAATTATGATAAACTCAGATTCACACTTAGGGTAATAAAAAGGAAAGGAAAGAGCTTATCTCAGGCTGCAGTAGAATCTGCACTGGGAAAATAATTGGAAAGTTAAGTTTCACATTTTCTGACATTCTTTAAAATCTCTGATCCTATGTGGTTTTACTCATTGTAGCACCATATCAACAAATGGGAATATTTTCTGTATTAATGGATAATTCACACAAAATGTCAATTGGTACAAAGCAATCATTTATTTATAAACTGCGTATATTTTCTTGGTTATGTCATTTTTGTTTTGCCTATTGCTTAATGTTTCGTTTGTTTCCAGAATATACTCTGTTTCTGCCTCTTTAAAACATACTTGAACATTACAGGATGTGACTTTACCATATTTCATGTTGCAGCTGTGAATGTCTATGTGCTTTTAGCCATGACAGCTGCTTGATCTATTTCAAACGAATCACCCTATCCATCTGACTTTTATTTTTTTATTTTTAGAAATCACATTAAGGAAAAATTAATCATTACAGAAATGTAATATGGTCAACGTATTTAGAAATTTTCAATAATAAATAATTGTCAAACAGTAATAATGTCAAAGAGTAAAATTTGAAACTTTTTAAATTGCTACAGTGCCTCTAAGGTAATACATGAGAAATGTTAGGTATTGAAACATGTAATGCTCTCACTGTGTTCACAGACATTTTCTTAGTATACCAGGTTAAGCAACGGTCTTCTGAGGCCTGGTACATTTATGAACATTCAATTGTAACCTGCTAGTGGGGTGATTAGATTTGGTATTTTAGAAAGCTGTATCAATACTTTCAGTTCAGCAAAACTGTTGTTTGGAGTCAAGGGAACAAAACTGAAATTTTTTGGATCAGCTGTTTCAAAGAATTTCAATCACACTTTTTGCACACATACACATACACACCACTATTGATTTTTGACAAAGAAAAAAAGTCATGTGTCTCCAAATACACTTGATCTCTGTGTTAAAATGTGGGCACCTCCCTGATGGGCTCTACATGAGACCCAGGGCTGGGGAAGTCCTGGCTAGACAGGTGATAGCATCCATTACCATAAGTGTGGGTTGGATATGGGTTTGGTTGGGTTGAACTAGATTTCAATGGCCACTGATGGGTGATAGCTAGAATTATTTTTCAAAAGGCATGGGTCCAATGCATAATTGCTCTACCCACATGGCCTTATCACCGAGGTGCCACCTCCTAATCCCTCTCCATAGGGATCAGATTTTGATTCAGGAGTTTAGGGACACACAGATCACAGATATTAGGTTCCAAGGCCTATGTATTGTTTTTTTAAATATTTATTTTATTTTTATTGGAAAGGCGGATATACAGAGAGAAGAGACAGAGAGGAAGATCTTCTGTCCGATGATTCACTCCCCAAGTGAGCTCAACGGCTGATGCTATGCTGGTCCGAAGCCAGGAGCCTCTTCCGGGTTTCCCAAGCGGGTGCAGGGTCCCAAAGCTTTGGGCCGTCCTCGACTGCTTTCCCAGGCCACAGGCAGGGAGCTGGATGGGAAGTGGGGCTGCCAAGGTGCCCATATGGGATCCCGAGCATGCAAGGCGAGGACCTTAACCACTACGCCATCGCGCTGGGCCCAAGGCCTATGTATTTTAAAGAAATCATTTGATTGGGTTAGACCTAGAAAATCCAATTTTATTTTTATTGGCTTAAACTGATGAAACACACATATATATTTATACATATAAAGATTTTTCTAAAATGTAAACTAAATACAGATATTGTGGTTAAGTTTATTCTGCATCTTTCTCTTAGAAATAGAGTGTCTTGTTGGGATTTCACAGATAAAATTTAGAAGGGTTGTAGTAAAAATGTTATAGTAATCATAGGAGAAAAAGTGCTGAAGGTATCACATTGCCTCATAATTAAACTGAAACTTACAGCTCGATTAAATTTAAGCATCATTATGCATAAAACATCAGTGAGTACCAAGAGACTAATAAAATGAAGTGCTATTGATGTTAATAGGCAAAGGCAAAAGATAAGATCGCTTGAGTCAAACATCACAGGAAGAATCAGGAAGAATGTGAAAAATGTTAGAAGCAATAATCCATTTTTGTTTATACAAACTTGAAAATATATTGTTGACCCAAAAGGTTATTGACTGCTTAAAATATATCATTTCATATTTGACCACAACTCTATTAATTTGACTTTTTTTTTTTACTTGAAGGGATTGGAAATTTGGGGCTGTGAAAAGCTGTGGAAATCATTAGATGAATTACTTGCAAATAAGGAAAAGTTGATACTACACCTTGCAAAACATCATTTACTCATCCACATGTGTAAAACTGAAGTGTAAAGAGATTCAAGTAAGTTGCTCAGAAGAAAAACTATCGTAACAGGAAAGATTCAAAAGGTAGAAAAAGACTTTGGAATTATTAAGTTAAATAAATACTTTAAAGAGAAATGAAGGTTGATGTAATTGAAAACTTCCTCAAAAAGTTAATACCATTTAAAAAGAAACACAAGGGGCCCTTTTCTAAAACAAAATACTCTATATAATTACTTCTATGAATCTTTGACAAACACCTTCACAGATTCAACTACAAAATGAAAAAGTTTGGAAAAATATACCCATGTTTGGGCCTGGTGCAGTATCCTAGCAGCTAAAGTCCTCGCCTTGAACGCGCTGGGATCCCATATGCATGCTGGTTCTAATCCCAGCAGCTCTGCTTCCCATCCAGCTCCCTGCTTGTGTCCTGGGAAAGCAGTCAAGGATGAGCCAAAAGTTTGGGACCCTGTATGCATATGGGAGACCTGGAGGAAGCTCCTGCCTCCTGACTTTGGGTTGGGACAGTGCCATCAGTTGTGGCCAGTAAAAATATCTAATGTAGAGATACAGTGATTTTCAAAGCACTTTTCTCTTTTAAAGATACCTAATTTCTGGTCTTAGTAAGATGGCTCAATGTCTAAAATCCTTACCTTAGACATGCCAGAATTCCACATGGGCACTAGTTCATGGCCTGGCCGTTCCACTTCCCATCCAGCTCCCAGCTTCTAGCCTTGAAAAGTTGTAGAGGATGACCAGAAGTCTTGGGACTTCGAGCCTGTTTGGGAGACCCGGGTTGGAGACCACTGTGTAGCAGCCCTTGTGGCCATTTGGGGAGTGAACCAGCAGATGGAAGATCTTTTTCTCTGTCTTTTCTCTCTGTAACTATGCCTTTCCAATAAAAAGAAATAAATGTGTTTTTTAAAGGTTCTTAAATTCTGAAGTTCTCTGTAATATAGTTTGAGGCATATCCACTTAGTGCCAACTTCACTGAGTCATTTTTAACTACCAGGTGGTGCCACATTATTGATATAGCACATTATCAGAACTAGTTAAACATAGTACAAATCTAGCCTCTTTTTTTTAAAACCAGAAACAATTTATGTACCTGATATTATTTCCACATACACAAACCTTTTCCCTCTGTGCTGAAATGTTTCCTCAGCACTTCAATCTTGGATACTCTGTGTGTGTGTGTGTGTGTGTGTGTGTGTGTGTGTGTGTGTGTGTGTGTGCCTGCGTGAGTATGCTTGTGCAACACTGTACCTTATTTGTCTGTTTTTCCTATAATGGTGCTGATTCAACAATACCACATAAGGTTCTTTGAGGACAACAGAGCCAGAGTCACTCCACTTACCTAAGGGAACTTTTTGTTTAATTTCTGCTATGAGTTCTCTGTCGCTATTCAAAAAGACAAATAGGAGAGCATCCTCTGTTGAAGATATCTGTACTAAATTAAAGACACGAAAGCAGAGACAAGTTATAGAAAACACATTAAAATCAAATGAACTAATTTGATTTGGAGAATGAATGTAAATTAGGTATAATCAGAATTATCATCCAGGAAACAAAGATATTTAAGGTTCTTGGGCAAGGTAACACGTGTTTACTTGATGACCTGGTCACATACATGAAAATTGCAGCAGCCCTGACTTTCCCACTCCTTACTGGTTTGCTGTTGTCCTTTTTCTGTGTTTCTCTATTTCTCTCTCATTCTCATGCATACTTAATTCTCTTATTCATTTTAATTTCTTTTTTTTTGTTGTTGTTTTTCAAGATTTGTTTTACTTGAAAGTCATAGTTACAGAGAGTGAGGGAAGGAAAGACAGAGACGTCTTCCATCCACTGATTGACTTTACAAATGTCAGTTGTGGCCAGGTGGAAAAAATCAGAAGCTGGGAACCAGAAGCTTCTTCTGGGTCTCCTAAATGGGAACAGGAGCCTGAAGCCATGGGCCATTCTCCACTGCTTTCCTAGGCCATTAGCACCAAGCCGGAAGAGAAGTGGAGAAGCCAGGACTCCAAGCAGCATTCTCATTGGATGCCTGGCATGCAGGCTGAGGGTTAATTTGCTATGCCACTCTGCTGGTTCTGAAAATAGTTTTTGAAAAGGCATTGAAATTTAAGGTAGAAGAATGTCTTAGCACTTCCTTTAACCCAACCAACCCCTTCCTGGAAAATATAAACAATCCTGATATAATTGGCCTTCTGGGTATACTTTTTTTTATTGTTAATAACATTGTATTATGTGATACAGTTTTATAGGTGCTTGGATTTCCCCCGCTCCTCCCACAACCCTCCCCCCATGGTGCACAACCACAGTTCAAGTTCAGTTGAGACTCCCTCATTGCAAGCACATGCCCAGCATTGAGTTCAGCATCTTATTGTCCTGATAACATTTACCGGCTTCTTGGGGAAGCCTTCCTTGGTCTGAAGGCAAAGCTAACAGCGTAAAATCCTGGTCAGATAAAAGCCCCAACAAAGCATCAGCAACAATATATAGTATTATGGAATTGATTGACATAGTATTGAGCAAAGAATATGTTAAAATAATGCAAACAAGCATATGAAAAAATGCTCCAGTTCCCTGGTAATAAGGGAAATCCAAATTAAGACATCGATGAGGTACCACCTAACACCAGTAAGATTGGCCCACATAAAAAAGAACAACAACGATACTTGTTGGCGAGGATGCGGGGAAAAGGGAACCCTACTCCACTGTTGGTGGGGCTGCAGGTTAGTACAGCCTTTATGGAAATCAGTATGGAGTACACTTAAACAACTCAAAATCTGCATACCATATGATCCAACAATAGCACTCCTAGGAATATATCCAAAGCACCTGTTTCACGACAAACCAACATGCATCCCTATGTTCATAGCAGCACAATCAGTAATTGCAAAAACATGGAAGCAACCGAAATGCCCATCAGCAGAAGATTGGATAAGAAAGCTTTGGTTCATCTACTCCATGGAATACTACTCAGCTATTAAAAAAACCAAAATGCAGTTCTTTGTGGCTAAATGGGCCCAACTGGAAACTATAATGCTAAGGGAAATGAGCGAATCCCAAAAGGTTAGATACCACATGTTTGCCTTAATTTAACCTGTATTTTTTTTTTGACCCTGTCATTGATACTGCCTCAACACATGTGTTTCGAAAAATTCAACTTGCATTATTTTTAATTTCATAAATAAAAGTTAATGCTGAAGTGGACACCAGAGAAATAATTCACCATGGCACAGTGAACATACATACTTTACTATAGGTGTCATATATTCTTAATTGTGAGATTTTACTTTTATTTTTTATTTGCTTTTATTTTTACTTCTGAGGAAACTAAATGTGCAATTTTTAATGCAAATTGATTAATTCAGTCAATTTCAAACTTCTGTACTAACTGTAAGTTTTAGCTGAAGTTTATTCTGGTAGAAAGAAAATAATTATGCATTCATTCAAGGCAGATAATCTGAAAATCTGGAAAGATTTACTTGCATTAATTTTCAGTATTATTTCTGGAAAACATCATTTTTCAAATATTTTGTTTTCACTAAAAAGCAACCTAATAATTGCTCTATGTTTATATTAAAATAGCGTAATACTGAGAATATGCACATGAGAAATGAGACATCAACGGTACAAGTGATTGTTCAGATATTTCATGGTAATATTTTCTTTATTAAGTCTGATTTTTTAGAATTATCTAGCTTTTCCTAGTTAGTATTGCTGACATCTACATGAAATATTCCAAATGTATTGATTCAGATGTTCTCATGAAATTTTAGTACTGAATTATATAAAAATGTTAACAAAAAGTCTATTTGGATAATTGATAGCCTCACTTATTTGTGCACTCCTCTCCATAATTATATTTTATCAATTTAAAAATATTGTTTATCTTATCGAAGAGAATCATGGCAAAGAGGGAATCCACAGCAATCTAAAACAACATGCTACAAAAGGTTAATTTCTTATTTTGTGTTTACACTTACTCATCAGATGATTTTTGGGTAACAATTGACATTTTGAACCTAAGAGTTATTAGTTGCTAAAAAGCAAATAAATAAGACAAAGTGGACTGTTTTTCTAAAATATCAATTTGATTATATAGACAGGCATTGACTATAATGTTATAATGTTATAATGTTATAATAATATAACACTTTTTGCTATTAAGCTCTCACGTGTTCCTTAAAAATATTTATGATACAAAAAAAAATTTAAAAAAAAGCATTTGCTTCCTAAGCCAATAGCTCTGCTAATTTCACAGCTGTGTATTAGGAAACATGTTGAGAAGAAGTATTAAAATAGTTTAAAGCCACATGGGATTATTAAAAACTGGAATGAGTGCTTTAAATCTCTGAGACAACTGTTCATCAGTTGCTTTTTCTTTAAAGGAAAAAAAAAACCACTTTACTGGAAACCTATAACTCACAGTTCAAGCAATGTTCCTGGAGAATGGTCAGAGAAATATACTGGAACATTGAAAGGGAAGGAAATTAGCCAAATTCATCATTTGCTTTTAATTTTTGCATTTTCATTCAATTAATTGCGTTAACTTGTCTAGCAAGACGAAACTCATCTTAAGTGTCTTAATTCCTTGTGGGTCCAATGTGAATTATGATGCCTAAATATCTTCCCCAGGACCATGAATAATGTGGCCTATTTGGGTAATTTTTTTCCCATCATTTTTGGATAAGAAAATACAAAGCAAATATCATGCACCCCAAGAAAAGGTGAAAAGTATTTACTGCTCTGAAAGACAAGTTCCATAATTGCCACAGAACTTACCAGTTCATTTTGGGAATCTCATTGTGTCACAGCAACGTCTGTCTGGAGCTGGACAGGGCCCCAGTGAGCCTGTGTTAACATGGGATCCCTAGTTATCAGAAAGTAAGAAAGGTCAAAGCAGAGAAACACGTAAAAGGCCTCAATGACAGGACAGTAGCACAAGGAAAGCTTTTGTTATTTGTGTTCATAACTGTTAGAAATAATTCTGGGGTTATATCTTTGTATTCACTGAGCAGAAGTCATTGCAAAAGCAACATATTAGTACAAAAATAAAATCGGTGATGAAGTCAACTCTACAACACTGTATCCCTATGCTTTTTGTTTCATTCATTGTTTTACTTACTAATATTACCCTAACTCCAGTTATGTGAAAAAAATTATATTGTTTTATTGTGATTATACTGTAAATCCAATAATACCATAAGGGAAACATTGATAGTTATGTGAGAATAATTATGAAAAATAATAACACTTCTACCTGTCTACCTTAAAGTTGGTGTGAAGAGATTTCATTTTTCGCTTCTATGCATGCAGAATTGATAAAAGCGTATTGCTGGGTTCTGTTAGTTCAAAGACTGCTCCATGCTATTCAGCCCAGAAATAGAAATTCTTGCTACCAATCCTGCCTCTCTGCAAGATGAAGGGCAGCAAATGCATAGATGCAACAGACTCATTTGCTTCATTTTCCATAAAACATTAATATTAGTTAGATAGCAGATTGACAGGTAGTCTATTTTTCCTTCCTTGGACATCAGAAGCCTCATATCACAGGAAAACCATTTTGATGAAACAATGTGTTTTGAAAGTATAGCAGAGAAATCTGTTTCTTTATTGAAATTTTTGAGTTGTACATTATTTCTTTTTTGTCTCTGATACATAATAGATTTTGGCTAGGGAGTGGGTGATTGGATGTTAAGGTAAATTGTAAGCAGAGCATTCTGGAGCATGATAACAAAAAAGAAAAGGAAACGAAAGATAAAGAAGAGAAAAAAAGAAGGAAAGAAAGAAAGAAAGAAAGAAAGAAAGAAAGAAAGAAAGAAAGAAAGAAAGAAAGAAAGGAAGAAAGAAAGGAAGGAAGGAAGGAAGGAAGGAAGGAAGGAAGGAAGGAAGGAAGAAAGAAAGAAAGAAAGAAAGAAAGAAAGAAAGACAAAGAAAAAAGAAGGAAAAAGAAAAAGAAGGAAGGAAAAAAGTAAAACTGAACATTTTCAAGTAAGGCTTGAATGCATTTCAATGTAAAAAATTTTGCAATCTGTAAGAAATGCATTTATAACTAAACACAAATTAATCTGTGTAACATGTTTACAGTGTCAGCCATATAATTTCTCAGATTCACTTGCCGAGTGAGTAGAACTCTCTTTTAAGTCATTTGTATCCCTAGAGGTTGTTTTTCACTTTGACTAAGCATCCAGAAAAGTTCATGAAACTCACAGACAAGTTTTCAGTTCTACCCTTCTGCCTCCAGTGCATGAAAACAAAGCGGTAATCTATCTCGTTTATTTCTTTGAAAATGGTGTTCTTAAAGTACATCTTGCAGATAGATTATCTATCCCTCACAGCAAAGCTTCACAATGGGAGTCTAATAATTGCTCCTTTTCTAATTTCACTAAATGAGTTATAATTATTTTATGTCTGTTTTATGGTTACTGAATAGTATTAACCTAAACTCTAATTATAATATAGCTTTCAAAGAAATGTATGGACACCAAATTGATGAACAGACAGCTTATGTAGGAAAATCCCATAAAGCAGATACACATTTAATAGTTTTAAGAATAGCATGTTAAAATTCAGGAGCCCAATTCATTTGTGAAATAAACAGTATAAATCCATTGAGTTTTATCTTCAAAGACTAGAGAGACAAGAACATAACAGTATTATTACCACACATATCCTAAAATTACAGGTAAACACAATATTGTCAACCTCCAAATAGATATTCAATATTGAACTTAAAATTGAGTTGACAGAGGCCATTGAATCCCTTGGATTTATAGCAATTGCACCAAAAGAAATATGACATCAATAAAACAGATTGTACTATTTATGGAGGTAATTTGCCTACAATGTTGTAATACCCATTTAAAGAATTCTCTATGTTAATATTTTAATAAAAATTGACTGAGGTATGAAGTTATTATATAGGCATAAGAGGGCAGATCATTCTTTCAAATTAAAATATCTTTTATATCTAAATATTTAGTTTGTATCTTAAAAATATTCTGCATTGATTATAAGATAGAGAATAGCCACAGACACTTTGAATGGATTACTTGTCCAATACGTGCTATAGTAATTGAAAAAAGCTGTTAAAATAAATGACATATAAAATAATCATCACGTATCCAATTTAATCTTCCTTCCTACACTTAAAAAATATCAGCTCACAAAATGCATTTAACTCAATACGTCTGGCATTTACTTATTTCAAATTTGGGTTAACAATACTTACAATTTTATATATTAATTTCAAGGATGCCACATAAACTTTACAATTTTTCAAAAGTTATCAAATTTCAACTGAAGTTATTTAAAAATACCACATGATGGGCATTTTATGAAGAAAGATAACAGAATTTAAACTTCACATAAAATGAAGAAGAAACTGGAAAAAGCAATTCTGAAAATAAAGTGGTTAATTTACATCAAGTAAGCATATTAAAATTATTTTACTGGTTATCACATGTGTTCAACTCGGTATTGTTATTAGATTGTTTTTGTTATTTATTACTGTCCTTCTAGCTATGTAACATTTACTGCCATTCACTGTATCAATGATAACATTCACAATAACCTAATAGCCATTATTATTTCATGGCGGTTTATAATGACACATGTAATAGATCTTATTGATTTTATTATGAGAAAATAATAAGCCAGGTTTTATTAATAACACTACCATGTAGAGGATAATTCTGGGGTTCAGAGAGGTTAAACAAAATAGGTTAAGGACTGGACCTAAGTATGGCCATTGAGAATGTGGACACATTTTAAAAAGGTACATCATCACTAACATATTTCTAGTACTTTCATACAGAGTTTGTTATTTCCCAAAAGACTATTCTGAGCCCAACAAGATGGATTAATGGCTAAATCCTCACTTTGCAGGTGCTAGGAACCGTTACAGGGGCTTGTGTTTGTGTTCCAGCTGTTTCACTTCCCACCCAGCTCCCTTTTTGGGGCTTGGGAAAGAGGTCTAGAATGGCTCAAGTCCTTGGGACCCTGCAGCCACAGAGACCCAGAAGAATCTCCTGGCTTCTGGATTTGGTTCATCTGAGCTTTGGCTATTGTGGCCATTTGGGGAGCAAGTTAGAGAATGAAAGATACTTTTTGTCTGTCTCTCCTCTCTGTGTATCTGTCTTTCCAATAAAAACACCCGATTCTTTAAAAAAAAAAATCCTGAATTTTAGCTCAGTCTGTCAAATATGTTTTTTTTTTCCAAATATTTGTTTATTTTTTATTGGAAAGACAGAGATCCTCCATCTTTTGGTGTCTCCCCAGATGGTCCCAACTAGCAACCAGGAGTTTCTTCTGGGTCTAGCATGCTGGTACAGGGTCCCAAGGGTTTGGGTCATCTTCCTCTGTTTTCCCAGGCCATCAGCAGGGAGGTAGATGAGATGTGGAGCATCTGGGACATGAACCAGCACTCATAGGGGATTCCAGCACTTGCAAGATGAAGATTTAGCTAATTGAATCATTGTATCTGGCCCTGTCTGCCAAAAGTTTACCATAAAGCCATTAATTTTTCAAGCACTGGTGTTTAGGGATATCCAGAGCATAAGGCGCCCTCCCTTATCTAAGAGTTTTCCAGATTAGTTTAACAAATTGACATAAACATTTAAATTTGTAATCCAGGCTTAGTTATAAAATAAAATCTCTGAATTAAATTAGTTTTATTCCTAATAGAAGAAAGAGAGTTGTACAAATTACGAAAAAAATTGTGAGTCTTCCTGCCCAGCAGGTTCCTGAAACCAATCAGGAGGTGAGGTAACAGTATTCAGCAGCATGAATCCCTGGAGACAGTCTGGTCATGCATGTCTGCTTATTGTAAAGTGAGTAAAAACTGATATAGACTAAGAAGGGAGAAGACAGAAGGACGTCTTCTGTCAATCCTCCCATCCAGCAATGACACTGTAATGGGCTAGAAGGCATATCCATCTCTCTATACCTTCCAAACAAGTCACAGGTCACATAAAACATATGTGGGTGGCAGGTATGCTTCAGGTCACAGTCAAAATTATGTGGCTGGCAGGTGTGCTGTGGGTGGCACTTCAATTCTCAGAATTGCTTATCAAGGAAATCCCAGCACAGCTCATCCAAGGACAGAGAAACAGGTGCAGTCCACCACTCTTGTGTCTATAGTCAGTGGTCAAGTGAAGTTGAGGTCTTGGTGAGCCAAGACCGCTGTCAGGGGGGTACCCTCTTGACACATTTGCCTTGTACCTATAGCCTCCTACATAGGCCAAGCAGGCAGAGATCCAGGGGACATTCTCACACAAAATACAAGAGTGTTTTGTTTGTTTGTTTGGTTGGTTGTTTTTTCTGTAGATGAAAACAAGTTGCAAGCCCAAACAAAAACAAACATAAAGCCAAGTAATCAAAATCTAACCAAAGGTGAATAAAAATACAGAATAGATGTACCAATATTTTTATGTTTGGAAAAAGCAAAGCAGGAAAGGAGCAAAACTGGAAAAGGAATTTAAACAACAGATTATGTGATTCCTTGTCATCTACAACTTTACACCACCATGAAAATAGTTTTGCTACTTTCAGATTACACTTATTTCTAGATTTTTTTCTTCAACCAATTTCATTATTACACTAATTCTGATGCCTACATAACTTTCCTAACATAGTGCATGCGTATAACAGCTGCCAAGCTCATGACTACGTGATTGCAAACAGCACGCTTGATGTTATTGGTAAATACGTAAGCTGGATTCTTCTTCAGTTTCTCCTTTGAGCTCTTCCTGTTTTTACAGGCTGGACAAACAGGTTTAGAGTTTGTGAGGATTTTTGGCTAAAGTTATTTTGCTGATTTTAATAAAAGAGAATATGCAGTTAGGTAGCACTATAAATGTTTAATAGAAGTTTGAAGCCATAATTTATTTTTGATGTGGCCTTTTGACCTTGTCCTGATATACAATATTCTCAAAGTAAGCTTATTTGAACGAGTAAAAAAGTGCTTAGGTGATTAGTTCCTGCGTCTTTATCCTGTCTTCTGTTACCAAACAAAATGCTTCTACAATAGAGAAATAATTTACTAAAGAATTCTATATTGTCAGCACTTCATAGTACATGGCTTTTCCCCCCAGTTACAATGTAAACTGGATTATTTTCTGTCGACTAGATTGGCTATAAAACAACATCTGGGTCTCTTGAGTTTATCATTTTTGTTCCTTTTACAACATTTGGTTATCCTTATAAATTCACAACGGGATTCCATCTGCTAAAAAGTTTTCAACATGTTTATTTTTTATTCTTTACTTCTAGCTGCAGTCTTTTATGCACGTTTGTGTTAACAACACTGGATATACAGTATGAGAAGCCATACTTTAGTTAAAGATTTGCTGGGCTGTAGAGTAAGAGATACGTGCTCTTATCAAATCTGCCACAACTTTACTTAGAAAAAGTAGACATCTTTATCCATCAGGGTTGATATTTCAGATACAGTAATATACAAGGCCAGAACATATTTTGACATTGCATATGCTCAGATTTTAACGAAAACTGTTACCTGCTGCTATAGTGATGATTACACGGATAAGAAATTACATGATTCTGATATATTGAGATTAGAATGCCATTGTCTTATTCTAACAAGTTCTCTCATATACTTTCAATCTTTATCCTCCAGTTGTGGTCTGTTTCAACATTATAATGAGTATCAAAAAATTTATAGAACCAAACCTTCTAAAATGATGAGATTGAAAAATAAATATTTTCTTTTTTAAAATTTTTAAAGATTTATTAATTTTTATGGGAATGGCAGATATACAGAGGAGGAGAGACAGAGAGGAAGATTTTCTGGCTGATGTTTCAATGGCTGGAGATGAGCCCATCCGAACCCAGAAGCCTGGAGCGTCATCCGAGTACCCCACACAGGTGCAGGGTCCCAAGGGTTTGGGTCATCCTTGACTGCTCTCCCAGGCCATAAACAGAGAGCTGGATGGTAAACAGTGTTGTCAGGATATGAACTGGTACCCGTATGGGATCCCGGTAAATGCAAAGTGAGGACTTTAGCTGCTAGACTGCTGAGCTGGGCTCAATAAATATTTTCTAGTAGTCATGTTTACACAGATAATAAAAGTATGAATGACAATTCTAAAAGAAATCCTTTTCTAAATTAATATCCCTTTCCAACTCAGTATTGCTAGCAAACTGAGCCACGTATACATTCTGTTACATATTTGAATGATTTCTGTTTTCACGATGAATATCCTTCTCTAGCCTGGGAAGTGGAATGTTCCCACCTGTGTATGGCCAAGTATGAAATTTAGAACTAAATATTATTTTAACCTAGGTGTATTGAATAATTCAGAGCACTCACCCAATTATTCCAAGGGGAGAGAGAGAGAAAGAGAGAGAGAGAGAAAAAGAAAGAGAAACCAAGACCCATCTATTTGCTGTCTATAAGAAACACAGCAACAAAAATGCACACAAACTGAAAGTAAAAGGATGGACAAGATATTCTATGCCAATTCAAAAAAAAAAAAAAAACAACAATCTGGTGCAGCTATTACAATGTTAGGCGAATTGAACTTTAACTCAAAAATATTAAAGGACACAAAGAATTGATTGATTACATAACAAAAATTAATTATAATACATGTGTATGCGCACAATTCCAGGTACTTTTTAATTTGAAACAATTTTAATGTCTCTAAATGCATATCAAGACTCTAGTAAAATAATAAATCAGGACTTCAGAATCTCGCTGTTCATCAAAAAACTGATTGAGAAAAGAAAAGAAAAGACAAGAAAATAAAAAGAACTAATCTACACAATGGACCGAATGGATGTCATGGATATCTACAGGAGATTCCAGTCCATGGTTGCAGAATACATATTCTTTTTATCAGTTCATGGAAATTCCTTCAGGAGAGACAATCTACTAGGTCATAAAGCAAGGCTAAGCAAATTCAAAAAATTGAAATCATACCATGCATCAATCTTACCACCATAATCAAGCTGAAAATCAACAATTTGTAACATTCTAAAAAATATGCAAATACACAGTGATGAATAATATTTTGCTAACTGAAAAACTGATAATAGAAGAAACCAAAAAGGAAATTAAAAATTAGTGGAAATCAATGAGGTTGACAGTTCAGCATTTAAAACTTTGTGCAATATAGTAAAAACAATGTCAAGAGGGAGATTCATAGCAAATAATTCCTATACCAAGAAATCATATAAACATCAAATAAATGACAACTGCACTTCAGAAATAGAAAAAAAAGCACACCAAACCAAAAGATAGCAGGAAGAAACAAAATAATTAAAATTAGAGAATAGGACCCAGAGAGATGGCTCAGTGACTAAATTCTCACCTTGCAAGCTCCAGGATCCCATGTGGGCACCAGTTCACATTCCACAGTGCTCCACTTCCCATACAACTCCCTGTTTGGGGTCTGGGGAAACAGTAGATGATGGCCCAAAGCCTTGGGACCCTGCACCAACGTGGAAGACATAGACGAATCTTCTGGCTCCGGACTTTGGCTTGGCTCAGACATTGTTGCCATTTGGGAAGTGAACCAGTGATTGAAAGATTTTTCTATCTTTCCTTCTTTCCATAAGGAAAAAAAATAGGTATAACATTGACCAACTTAAAAAAAAATATGGAGAGACCCAAATCAATAAAATCTGACCTGAGAAAGTAGATATAGCAACCATTTCCACAAATATACAAAAAAATCATCAGGAATTAGTATGAATAGCTAAATGTCAATAAATTGAAAAATGTATAAGGAATAGATTTCTGGGCCCATGCAATGTACTTTAAGTAATTCATGATGACATAATAAAATGTAAATAGGGCCAGTGCTCTGGCTTATCAGGCTAATCCTGATAACTAAAGCATTGGTTTCCCATATGTGTGCTGGATCACATCTTCGCTATTCCACTTCTGTTACACCTCTTCATTAATGACCTGGAAATCCAACGGAGGATGGTTTAAGCCATTGGGTCCTTGTAGCTCTGTGGCAAACCCAAAAGAATTGTCTGGCTTCTGGCATTGTTCAGTTCAGCTCTGGCCATTGAAATTATTGGAGAGTGAATTAGTGGATGGATGGAAGAGCACTCTGTGTGTCTCTCTCTCTATCTCTCTGTGTTTCTTTCTTAATTAGCCTTTCAAACAGAAATAATAAAAGAAAGAAGAAAACATTCACAGCCCCATAATCTAAATTGGGGATTGAATCACTAATTAAAACTACAGATCACTCCCTAATGGACCTAAATGCAAAATACTAAATGTACTAGTACAATACACTAGTTAATCAAAATTAGAAATACATCCGAAAGGTGATTCATTCAACCCAACTTGGATTTATCTGTATGTAGAGATCAACAGAGTCAAGTCAAAAACACAATTCATCATATTAACAAGCTGAATAATAAAAATCATATGATTGTCTCACTAGATGCAGAGAAAGTATTTGGTAAGACACAATATTCTTTCATGATAAAAACCTTAAGCAAGTTGAGTATAGAAGAAACATCCCTTAACACAATCAAGACAATCTATGAACAACCCACAGCTCGCATCATACTGAATGAAGAAAACATGAGGCATTTCTACTAAGATTCAGAGCCATTAGACAAGGATGCCTGCTCTCACTAGGGCTATTCAAAAAGTCTTGAAAATTTAACACAGAGCCATTAGACAAGGAAAATGTTCAGGGATACAAATTAGAAAAAAAAAGTATGTCAAAGCATCCCTGTTTCTGGATGGCATGATACTATGGAGAAACTCTACTGAGAGACCATTGGAACTCAGAAGAGTTTCATAACACTGTGGGATATTAAATCAACACACAAAAATCAGTAACCTATATATACTCCAGCAATTCCATGGCTTATAAAGAACTTGTATGATTAGTTCCAGTCACAGTAGCTGCAAAAAGTTTAAACACCTTGAAGTAAATTTAATGAAGAATGTGAGGGGTCTGTATGAGGCAAATCACAAAACATTAAAGAAATAGAAGACAGAAAAAAATGGCAAAAAAAATTTTCCATGTGCTTAAATTGGAAGAATTAATATAAAAATATTGATACTAATAAAGTAAATTTCTGATTCAAATCCCACAATATCCCATTATTATTAGTGTAGTTAACTTGACAACTGAACCTTGATATTTCTTTGGTTGACATATGCTTAAAAGTAGGGTCCACATGTTATATAAACATAGTTTTATCTCTTCTACTGAAGGGCAAAAAGTAACAATGAACTAAGAACTAACACTCTTCTGCCATAACCTATTCAAGGCCAGAACTTTCCCCTCATTTTCTACTTGCATTTAGCTGAGTTCATATATCAATCCTCATGTTTTTATCTTAAATTCTACCTCAGTGAGAACCTGAGGGTTGCTGTGTATATGTTCTGAAGTCATCTTCTGCTGGGCAAATGCACTCCTCAGTCCCCTGTGTATATATTTTTTCCAATGTGTCTGTTTGTAGTGTTTCAATAATAGCCTTGAACCCCACTTTGTCCATATGCTGGCTGTTAGCCATCAAAAACATAGTTTGGTGTGGGGGGTAGAGTGATCTGCCATGTTAAATTGCCCCCTTCCCCTCCTCTGGGAAAAGACCTTAACCCCCAGCACTTTCAGTCAATCACAGTCCAAGAGAGAACCTTGAAAATGTTCTGCAACACTGATTGGTTCCATAAAATATGCTGGCTGGATGCACAAGTTGAGTTTCTTTTAGCTTATTTCATAATAAAGGGCAATGCATGTGCTGTATTCATAGTAATTCAAATCTGACACAAATAATGCAGCAAATAATTACAGTGACCTTTAACTCACCTCAAATTTAAACAAAGGTTAAGCTGCCCTTTACTAAAGTAAATATTTTCTGTAGTCAAATAAATGCAGACACCTTTGGAGAGGAGAATACATTGCCAAACTAAATGAATTTGAAAATGGTTACAACAGAATAATTTTAAAACATAAAGAATGCAGGACTCTTCAGCATAAACAACATGCAGACATGCTGGCATCTGCCATTATTAATTTACCTTGCAATATTTCCAGTGGGCTTCCCCATATGTTTGTTGGAAACTGTTGCTTGAAATTTCTATCCAGAAGGGCAGATTTCAAAGGGAAATATTAAAAGTAAGAGAATTTAGCTTGTCTCTGAATCAGTAAACAATTTATATTTTATTCCATAGGACTAAACAAAGCCTTAAACATCTAAGTGGATGTCTTAGTCTTCAAAAATAAACCCAAGAGACAATGCTAACTGAGCAAAGGAAGCAGATGATAAGTTTATATAGTTCTTATAACCAAACTTTAATGGTTGGTGAGATAAGGACCAGGTGTGCGTTTGCACGTTTTAATTTGTTTAGTCTATTTCTATTTTAAATAACAACTTACGAAAAAAAAAAATCTGCTTCTTGACTGTGTTATGTCTACCAAATTCTTAATTTTAAAAGTTCATTAAAAACTATAATTACTCTTCCTCGGGTCCAAATGCCAGTGATATGTTGACTATGAAAAACAAGTCATCATCTTGTTATTGCAACTGGTATTGCCTCCAAATTTTTGCATCATTAAAATAAGGCCACCTTATTTAATTAGAAGTATCAGCATGCTTACAATATTTTTGGTCACAATTTAAATTATGTGCCTCAAAGAGGGATTAGATTTACATTTAATGGGATGATAATTGTATGTTAAAATGAAAACTAAGCTTACTTCTTTTTGTTTCTCTCATTGTAGCTTTGCCAACTGTGTTATTAAGACACAGGATGTTCTTAGAGACCTAAATTAAAGCGTTCATTTCCATTTTTTTTATTCTTACTCCTGGGTCAGTAAGACCCTCCTACATTTATCTTTCAACTTTCTGACTCAGTCGTTCTTTGTATTCTTTTCCCCTTTAATAAAGTTTGGTGCAACAGAGCTGGGATATCAACTTCCTCACTAAAAGAGTACAAATTAGGGTCTGAAGTCAACCCTGGGGTTAATTATTTGTTTTTCTTGGAATCTTCCTTATTCTGACATTGACTGTGACAAGAAAGAAATAATTTTGAGGGTCTGGCATTGTGGGTAAAGCTGCCACCTAGCCATGCTGATATCCGTTAGGGGTTCCCGTTCTTTTCCTAGCTGCTCCACCTCTAAAGCACCTCTTTGCTAATGGGCTGGGGAAAGCAAAGATGTCCAAGTACCACGTACCCAGGCCTGTGTCACCCACACAGGTGACTGAAATATGGATCCTAGGGAAAAAAACAAAACACCACACAAGAACTTATTCATATCTTTTCATCTCTTTACCTAAACTGCCAAGTAGTTATCGCCCCCCATGACATTTTTTAGTGCCTAAAACATGTTTAATAAACATTGAATGCAATTTGATTTTGACTATTATATTGGTTTTAACTAACGTGTTGATCACACTTTGATGATTCTAGGGCTGATTAAATCATCATTGCACACAATGGGAAGTTTCTCTTGGGATCTATTCAGGCATGGGGGTGATAACACTCTGTACCAAGTTCCTTGAGACTGACATGTGAACCTCATGCTTCTAATGTAGGTTGCGACTTGAACACCCTGTTACTGGAGGTGAGGCCATCAGAAACCCATAAGAAGAGAAAAGTTACTGCACTGCTGAAAAAATGTAATGGGCTTTGACAGGGGTTTTTCTGTGAGCTTAGTTTTCTGTAAAGCGATAGTTCTCCCATTTGCCTAGAATGTTTTATCGCAAACACGATATACATAAATCTTGTAACAAATTATTTTCTATCAAGCTTGGCGAAGTGTTGTCATTTTAGCTTAAGGAATTTTATGTTTTTTTATGTCCTTTGTTTTCATTTTATTATCTCTCCCAAGGATTTTTTTAAAAATCACTTTAGCACTTTTCCTTCATCTCAATCCCCTACCATAGTCTCATGTAATATTTTTAATAAACTATCATAAATACATCTGGGAACTATGAAAGATAATAAAGTAATTAATAAGTAAAATAAATTCAGGCACATTAGTCCTACAAACTGCCTGCCTTCCAATACCACGTAATGCAAACCACATTGCACTGTTTACAATGAAAGAAAGTAAAGTTCTTGAATTGGTGGCTAGCGGGCTGAATCCTGCCCCTGACATGTTTTGTTTGGCTCATACAGTGTATTTAAACTATGAATTACTTTCTAAACGTCAAGCATCAGAAAATGTTACCCAAACATTAATTTTTCTTAAAGGGGTCTCCATTGTATGAAGTGATACCTGAGTGGTAAATTCTTCTTCCCCATTCTGTCCTACTCCTTAACACTGACTTTATTCCTGCTGCATTTTATTTGAACACTTGCATTCTTTTATATAACATTCAGTACACCATAAGCATATTTTTCCCAAGACTGTTTGAAAGAAATGAATCACTTATTCAAATTATTGAATATCATTGATGTGTGTGTGTGTGTGTGTATTTGTTTAAAAGAATGCCAGGCCCAGGGCAACGGCTCAGTGGCTAAATCTTTGCCATGCAAGCACCAGGATTCCATACAGCTAAGAGTTTGTGTTCCAATTGCTTTACATCCCTTCTACTCCCTTGCTTGTTTGTGGCCTAGGAAAGCAGTGGAGGATTTCCCAAAACCTTGGGACCCTGCACCTGTGTGGGAGACCCAGAAGAAGCTCTTGATTCCTGGCTTTAGATGGGCCAGGTTCTGGCTGCTGTGGTTGTATTTGGAGTGAAATGGTATATGGAAGGTCTACCTTTCTGCACCTTTTTCTCTCTGTAAAACTGCCTTTCCAATTAAATAAATGAATAAATCTACAAGGAATAAAATGCTTAGTTTTTAGCATTATTTTTGCTTCTTTCCAACACATATAGAGACTGTTTTGTTGTTCTGTTATTATGATGGTAGTGTTTTTTGTTGCTGTTTGTTAGTGTAAGGCACAAATATAAGCTTTACAGTAGTTCTTTCAACATATTGTAGCTCCACACATTGGAATTTGATATTCAAAGTACTTTAGTTTCTTAATTCGGAGTCCCTAATCTAGCAATAAGGTCTTGAAACAGGCATCAGAAATGTTGGTCCTAGGGTCACCCATTGTAACATTTGGCTTCAATAAGTGCCCTAGTTCATCTTAATTGTAATATTATTCTAACACAATTTAGTACCTTTTCATCACCCCAGAGTGGAGTACAAATGTTGTTGAGTGCAATCACAGGGGACGGTGTTAGTGGCACGGCCTGTACAGCTACCTCTTGTAAGGCCATCATCTGGTCACAAAATGCTCCTGTGAGTCTCAGCTGTTGTTTCTCTGCCAGCTTCCTAAGTAGTCAAAGTAGCTGTGTCTGCTGCTCACCTAGGAGACCTGGATATAGAGTTCTGGGATTTTGACTTCAGCCTCACCTAGCCCTGGCTGTTATTATTTGGACACTAATTCAGTGGGTAAAAGAAATCTCTCTCTCTCACTCGCTCCCTCTCTTGCTATCTTTTAACTAAATAAGTGTCACTTTTAAATGTAAGCATAGTTGTTAAAATAAAGGTGATGAGACATACTTTGTTGATTGGAGACCCTTCTGCACCCCCATCCAAAGCACTAAAGTATATAAACACTATTTGGCAAAATTAAGCATTGTAGCCAAGTGTTTGCGATATTCATCTCTTTGGTATATTGAGTCAGATGCCTAACCGGTGTCACGGTTTTAGCAGAGTGGTAGAGCTGTCTCCCAGTGACTTGTATCAGACGATGACTTTCTGTTCCCTACTCTGTACAAACTGATCCAATTGTGAAGTTTTGGGTTGTTATTTTCAGAAAGCCAGTTGATAAGCATTTACCATGACATCACTCACTAGGGTGTTTACTCTATGGGTTTGTACCTTAGCAGGTATGATGGTCCATCTTGCTATGAAGATCGACCTTAGTATGATGGTTTATCCACATTGAAATACTCATCTAACTCACGCCACTGGAGAACTCATGATGATCTATTAAAACTCTTTGTATATGTTACCACTTCTGTAAACCTCCACTTTTAGGCAGAAATCATCCTTAATAATTTATATCACAATGCTTCCTATTATGCCTGATTAATTTCTTTATAGATTCTCTTCTTTTATACAGTGCATTGTTTCCACAGATGCAAAATCATCATGTCTTCTTTATCTTGAACATGCTTACTTTTATGAATCTCTATCCAATGTCACAGTGGCAATCCTCTGTGGGTGGGATGCAAGGTGACACCTGAATTGAGGTCATTTCTTGACCAATTGGGTAAAGTGAGTAATTGTTCATCCTTTGTTTTGTATTATCGATTAATACAGGCAGGAGATTAAAAAGCAAAGGCTAGGGGTACATTCTATGGTGTGTAAGGCTAACCCGACCCATATCTTATATTTAACTTTTTATTTTAGTGCAGGCTCTCTGCATACCACATAGCTCATTGTTAATTTACCTGTGTAGGTGGTAGCACTTGGGTTCTGCACCCTTGTGGAAGAATAGGATGGAGTGCCTCACTCCTAATTTAGGTCTGATCTAGTCCTCCTAATTGTAGCCATTTGAGGGTTGATGCAATAAATGGCAGATCTTTCTCTCTCTCTCGCTCTTGCTCTTGCTCTCACTCTGTCTTCTGATTAAAATGAATAAATAAGTAAATATTTCCTGTTAAAATAGAGACAGGGAAAATCCTACAGTTGTCTGATAGTTGTGCAGGAAGACAGCACGCAACCACTGTTACTACGAACAGAAGCTGCTCTCCCCTCCTCCCTGCCATTTTCATAAAGGCAGACTGGCACAGTCTAGACAAGCATATGAAAACATCTGATATTTAATAGCTATTTTAGGGGGAAATGATTAGAAAAGTTGTTTTTTGAAACAACACTAGATGCCTCCGCATGTTCCTTTACCATTGCATAGGAGTTTCTACACGTAGGAGTGCAATGGTCTAGTCGTTCAAAGAACTAAACATGTGTTGTGTGTGATGCACTAGTTATTTAATATAGAGTAGCAGTCACCATTTGTCACAGACCTATTTTATTTAACTGCTCCCCTTTGTTTTAGTAACTAAGGAGTCAACTAGTATCCCACTAGTTTTCTTCCTCTGGAGTTAAGTGTGATTCTCGTAATATAACATGACTGTTATATTATTTTGTGCTTTTGCCATTAAATAATTATACTCAAGGATTTCTATTGCTTATTATGACCTTGGGGTGTGCAGAGAATTCCAAAGCAAAGGTTGTCTCTGTGGGTATTTCTGTGCCATCACCAAGCTGATTTTTTTTTTCCTCTGAATGTTCTTTGATTCTCGCCCTAAGAGAAAGTCCATTCAGTAGCATCAAAGTGTGGCTGTTGTCCTGAGCGATCTGGAAGGGACTCAGTAGCAGCGAGCTTGCCTCAAAGTCTGCAGTTCAAGGGAGGATGTCACTCTTCAGCAACAGGGCGAGCAAGAGCAAAGCAGGGGAAGTTCCTGAATGACCTCACAGCTTGAGACGAGCGGTCAGTACTGTAATAATGGTTTACATTGGCAGGACTCCACTTCTGGGGTGGTCTGTAGTGACATTGTCAAGAATCCCTTTCATTAGCACTGTGAATACTATTGGGACACATTGGCTGAAAGGTGAAAAGTTGGAAATGCCGCTGTTTTTCATGGCTGGGGATGAGGAGGGCCCATTTATGAGCTTACAAGAAGCTGTTTTTGAGAGAAAAATACAAAACACCACCGCAGAGTTTTCATGAGGTCTCAACTACTGTGTGGAACAGACTCTCTCAATTTCCACACTGCTCTCTACACTGCATGGAAATGTAGCTTCCTTTTCTTAATGTGTTCTTTCTTTCTTTCTTTCTTTGGCTGGGCAGGCTCAGTTTATTCAGGTTGAGAGATGAGTGGCTCAGGCCACAGGCAGCAGTTGTCTAAATCACTAAAGAAATAATATAAAATAGATTCTATGACTTTTATCAAGGTTATTGATTACGGTTTTTGCTTTTTTAAATTGATAGCATTGATGAGTTGTTTCGGTAAATGAAACAGCAGCGAAAGTCGAGTCCATTGGCTACTCTCAGGGCATCTCATGCTTCCTTTTTAGTTCTTGAGCAAGAAATGGTGATGCTGGCAATGTAGATTCAATAACTGCTTGGTTACATGGATGCATTTTATTTTATGTATAAGCATGTAGGAGACAATATCGGGATGATTCGTACATTGAAGAGGCATAATCTAGAGCAATTTAAAATCAATGGAACCCTTCACAATGTAGGAGTAAACTGTATTTAATGTCATGTCAGTTTTAGCAAGTCTTGAGAAAGATTCGAAAGTTTCTGCTGCTTATATCCATACAGTCATCTTGAGGCACCTGTTTGGTCAATATTTTATTAGTATGAAACTTAATGATATGAAATCATTGAAAATGCACAGTAGCATCACAGAAGGTCATTATCATGTGGCAGTATTATGTTGATAGTAATGTATATTTGATTTTTTGGAGTTTTATAACTTTGTACTTTATCTCTCATTGCATTTTAATTCATACATTTGTTTTTTATTTATTTCAATAAATGCATTTTAATGAAAACTTTTTGTAATTAATATATATGGTTGTTAGATAATTTGTAAGAGAAACAGAAAATATGAAAATACACTTTACAGAATTTTTTGTTTAAGATTTTTATTTATTAATTTGAAAAACAGAATTACAGAAAGAAAGGGAGATAGAGAGAGACAGAGAGGAACAGAGAGAGGGAAAGAGAGCTTCCATCTGCTTCCATCTTTCATTGGCATTCATTTCTCCCAATGGCCGCTATGACAAGGCTAAAGAAATTTTATCTGGGTCACCTACATGACTTCAAGGGCACAAGCACCTGAGCTACATTCTACGACTTTCTTAGGCAACTCATCAGGGAGTTGGATTGGAAATGAAACAACTGGAAGAAGAAGTGATCTCACATTTGGTATCTCTGCTATGGATGGTGGGTCAACTTTGTGCTGGTGCCACAGAACTGGACTCAATAACATTTCATTGTTCGCCCTATCCAGGCTTAAATCTCTGTGTTTTAATTTTGTATCTGCAAGTATGTATTTTTAGGACTACAAAATACTGGAAAATCCAATGATTTGTTTTATATACACACACATATACATATGTATGTGTGTATGTATTATTTTGTACATTTCTCCTATGTATAAAAATGTATATTTATTAACATTGTAGTAGGTGCATTTATCTTTGTAAAGATGTGTTTGCTTATTTAAAAGGTACAGTTATAGACATAGACCGAGAAAGCTATCTTCCATTCATTGGTTTTCTCCTCAAATGGTTGTAATTGCCAGGATTTGGTCAGAGGAAAATCAGGAGCCAGGAACTATATTTGACTTTCTTACATGCTTGGCAAGGGTCTTTGTACTTGGGCCAACTTTTGTTACCTTCTGTGATGCATTAGGAAGGGGTTGGATTGAACTATAACTGTCAAGACTCCAACTGGTGCTCCTGATGCAGTGTTGGTGTTAAAGGATGTGGCTTAATGTGTTTGTGCCAAAACACTCTTTTCAGCTAAAGGTATTTAAATAAGTAGATTTATTGTAAACATAATTTTTAGAATCCTTTTCTCCTCAAAGACAAATAAAACACACAGACTTCTAGGTAACTGTGTACTCAGAGTAGATTTAAGTTATGTAATCATGAATATTTGCAGTTGTGTGTACTCTTTTAAATTTATCATGATAACTGGGATCGTTTTTCATAATTATAGAGTTTTCATAAATTTCTTTTTAAGCACCCAAATATTATTTAATATTTATAAATCATTATTATAACTTTGGTATTGATTTTTTTCTGTAAATAATATTTGAGTATCTTTATATTTTTATGTTCCCATTTCCTTTTCAAGTTCCAGATCATATTTAATGGAGAGGAGGAAAGTCAGAGAGAAGGAGAGACAGAGAGAATGATCTTCCAAAAAGGCTGAAATGACAGGAGCTGACTCCATCTGACGTCATTGCACTGGCCCCATTTTCAGGGTTTTTTTTCCTTTTAAAATTTCTACTGAGTAATTAATTACTTGCTACACTCAGTAAACCAATAAATTATGAGAGAATTGGTTTCTCTCTAAAATTGCTTATTTTAATGGTTCCATTGATAATCTCAATTTCTTTGTTTTGTAATAAACGGCTGAAAAATATTGTTACTATAAAGTACAAACCTATTTCTCAGCAAAATGTCTAGGTATATCCAATAAATTATAAAGTGATTTAATATGGAACAAAATCATGACAAGCAGAAGAGAAATAGAGAGAAATCGCTTCCAGTCTGGTCCTTCAGTTTTTGAGAACATAATCATAAACTGCTAGGGGGAAATTTAGCATGTCTTTAAATAAATGTTGTAGAATGAAAGGTGCAAGCAGTAATATCACACTGAAGGGATCTGCTTAGCAATCATTCAGAATTATTTACCAGCTACTCAAATTTACTTCGAGCTGATGGTGTAGGATTGAGGGAGAGAGTCTTTACCTTCTTTGTCGAGTCACAATTGTCTGAATTTTAAATTCCTTTTGCCTTGATTTGATAGATAAAGAAATATCAGTGGCAATTGTTTTAGAATCTAAATCCAATGGCAAAACCAGTTGCAAAGATACGATGCAGTTTGCATCTCTACTTCGGAACTGAAGATGTTCTCCCAATGAAACGTAAATATATCTTGACACCATGATTCCGGACTCTCTGCCATTGTCTATAGCTACAATGTCAGGATACACTCAAATAGCAGAATGATGGACTTAAAACTGTTTATGAAGGACTATTCTACTGTAGTAATATAGAGGAAATCTTATTTATTTTTAGCCAGAGGAATGGGATCTTATTATGAAAATGCTTTCCATTTTACTGAATGGCCGCATTTTTTTTTTTTTTTAATTTGGACCCATGATAACCTGAAGTGAGAAGATCTATTTAGGTTTATTAATATTCCGTTAAACAGACTATACTGTATGTGCATTTCATACAGCACATTTTAAAAGGTCTTGTTAAAACAATGAGTGAGTGATTGAATGCGTGGCATTATGGAAATATGCAGAGTGTGGGGTTGTTCTAAGGATTTTTGAATAAATCCTTCCAAAAATCTCTGGCTAAATCATCTATTACATATGTTTAAAAACAAAGGAAAGTATTACAGGCTTAGGAATCAAATTCCCTTCCTCTTTAGAAGCAGCTGTGAGTTGGTCCTTGGGTCAGACTTAGGCAAAGTTGGCAAAGTTGCACAGAAGAGTTTAAGATTGACTTGGCGATGCTTATTTCACCTTATGTATTGAATAGGAATGTTCATGTAGAGCATGCTGTTTCCCTCCCACCCAAACTTGCTCTGAAGATGCAATCCTGAAGTTTCCCTCTTTCTTGTCCATTTTTACATTACTAATGGCAAAAGTTCTCTATTTCTTATTTATTTTTAGCCAGAGGAATGGGATCCTATTATGAAAATGCTTATAATCAGTGATATTGAAGTGAGATGTGAACTTTTGCATCTGTCCACGCATTTCTGTGAATCTGGTCTCAGATCTTATAGTTGCCCCAGATGCAGAGAGCTCATCCCATCCTGTGTTATTTTCTTATGTATTCTGTCCTTTCGTAAGACTTCCCCGACTCCACCTCAAAAGTATGGCCGGCTGGCTACCCTTCTTTTCACTTTCATAGATTTCACAGTGGGTTGGTGCTCCACTTTTTATAATTGATATTAATGAAAGCTCAATGGGACTCTTTGGCCAGTGTACAGAGCTGGCAGGCCAAAGCTGATCTTAGAATGAGGCTTGTAGACCAACAACTGTTGTGCTACTTACTGTTTTGAAAGGAGTATGTAGGATGTAGAGATGAGAGAATTGTCTGGAATCAAAGATCTTAAAATGTGGAATAATCTTATGTTATCATTATATATAAATGTATAGTTTCATTTGTTCAAGATGACCTAACAATTTTAATGAATAGAACAGTGAGCCCAGTGAGACCTACCAGGTGCAAGACACATGAAAAGAAAGGTTAGCAGGCTCTTTTGACCATGGTAAAATTTGTTATGGTGGAGATTTCACAATCAGTGTGAAGAACTCATGCACATGATTATGTCTGAGTTATAAACAAAAAACAAAGATTTGCAAGTATTTTCCTTTTCTTTCAAAAATATGATTAATATTGAAAAATAAATACAGGGGTATTTGGAATGTTGTGGACCACGGAATTATCAAATAAGTTTACTTTGGTATAAAAAAAAGCTTGAATCCAAGCAAACAAGAAATTTTCAAGCAGTTCATGAAAAATGCACCTTACGAAAAAATTACAATTGGATTTAAAAAAATACAGTAGATTAATCATTACGTTTAATTCTATTATGCAATTAACTTTTGGGGATACCCTCACAGAGGATAAATACTAATGTAAGATTTTATTGTGTGCTGTGAGATCTAATCTGTGCTTATAGAGTTTGCAATCGGAAATTAAATGCCTTTAATCCAATACAATCACATTGTTAGAGTCACAGATTGTTGTGGACTGAAATGATCAACTGGTATAAATTTCACATTTCTTTCATTGATTCTTCAAGTACATTAAAAATGGAATAATGTTTTCTTTGAGTTTGAATGAAAGTATTTTGTACCCAGTCCTCCATACTCCGCCCCCCCCCAAAAAAAAAGCATGCCCAGACCAGGACAAAACTGGCATTGCTGCATGTGGATTTCCTGCTTCGTTCAGTATCTCTGGGGCAATCCAGCACTTCCGGATTTTCTAGGTTTTGACTTTTTCAATGCATAGTTCTTTTCTTCCAACAAGAAGATCTATGATATGTTTCTCTCCCAGAACCTCCCTATGCTATAAACACATAATACCGCAACTGTATACTGTATGCGTCTCTATGTGTAGCTGGATTGGAGAGTCCAGCATGTCAGACCAAACTGTGTGATATTTATTAATGGAGGCTGTCACACAATTAGGGCTTTCTCCGCATTGTGAAGCAATCTGATTTTATTTTTACAAAAAAAAAGAAAAGATGAGCAAAATAAGATTTGATTGGGTTATTGTCTCTAGTCTGGATGGCTTCACTGCATGGGTCCCTGGGTCCCGACTAAGGTAAACTGAAATGTGGATTAACTGACTATTGGAAAGGCTAATTTACAGAAACCACATGAGGAGTTCCTAACCACAGCCCAGATAACAAAAATATTATCCACGTTGTTTACAGTGGAGTTAGTCAGTTTATTAGTTGGAGTGCTTCATTATGTATAAAAGATGCCAGTGATAGTCTCCCAGTCAAAATAAACAGGCATAAAGTGTTCTGCACATACAATTCACGGGGAATCATTGCTCTGCTATTTATTTAATAATTGACCATAAATGGAGTCAAAGTGCAAAGGGAAAAACCCAAAAAGCAGCCCACTAAGGGCTTTTTGAAAGATTGATAAATAATGTGGAATCTCAATTAGGCCATAGAAGGAATGCAGATATTAAAAATTTGGTCAAGAATCTAATTAGCTGGAGGTAATTAAACAGTCTCACATGGGGTCATTAATCTTTTCCACAGACCTTTGATGTTTTGCACACTGTCTCCTAGTCATTAATAAAATTCATAACACTTCACTTTGTGCTGTTTTATCATCATGGTTTTTTTTTTCCCCCCTGTAAGAGCGTGGAGCAAGTGTCATTGTACCACAAGGGTCTTACTTTAGTTAATTTCTTTTGCTTCCTCCATGCTTGTTAAGATTAACTATTTAATGCTCTGAATAAAAAGCAAGAGGGACACTTAAACTTGATCTTAACTTTAGCATATAATACAATCCACAAATTTGTAATTTTTTTTGTAAATAAAGCCCTATTTCCATGCAAATGTTTGCAAAAATAGCAAGTAACAGTGAAAGAGTATTTAGTTATGTGAAGATTTACATAGTCACATATTCAAGTTGTAATTTCTCAAAGAGAAGAATAATTATTTAATTAAGAAAAAGAGACTAAATGGAAATTATTGCACACAGACTGTACAGTGAGCAACAAAAGAGCCCTGCACATGTCTGGAAGTGCAATATTCTGAGAAGTTTCAAAGTAACGCCACCTTCAGAACACTCTGGATTGTAAAAGACAGGGAAAACACAAAGACTGCACTTACAAAATAGGATTCCTATCATTAGGAGGAAATATTTTATTCATTTCCACAAATGGAATGTTTTTGGATGTATTATTTTATTTCAATCTTTTAACCAAATACATTTCTGGAAAAAAATGAAACCTGTTGTTGTGCAGAATTGATTGTATTTGTAATAGAGCCTGTTATTCCAAGAGCCATTCTACCTGTCCCCTGGTAGACTATATTGAATTAGCAGAGAACTCGACGAGACTGAGTAGTTCTGAACATTTGACTGCAGGGAAAGCACTCTTACAATGCTGGCATAAGAGAATATACTGGAAATGGGTTATTCATCTCAACACCTGAAGACTTCAAAAGCACTCATTAAAAAAAAACACTATGTCAATGATGTCTGCAGAATATTAAACACAGAGAAGAATATTTCATATTGATTGGTTATTTATGGTAGAGGACTCATGAGAACGTGTAATTAAATAAATCTTTCTAAGAATCATTTCCTTTTTCAATTTTAAGAAATGCTGCAGGATTTCATGCTAGCTTCTGAAATTGCATTTTGCTGGTGAAATGAGTGTTTCCTCTTTTACAAAAATTAGTTTCTTAACACCCAAGTAAATGGTTTTACGGTTTTTAAAAACTAATGATCATTTTACCTAAAATGAAATAAATATTTGCATAGCATTATACTCTCTTTCTTAAAATTTACTGCAACAAACTGTCACATTTTAATACTTATGTACCTTTATTTTTTAAGCACTTAAAATAAATTTAGAAAAGAAAATATATCATTAATATTATAAAAGGAAATATAAGAAAAATCTTTGTTCACCAATAGCTGCATTATGCAAGAAGGAAGAAGATAGAATCCATTAGGCATGATAGAAAGACAGAAACCTTATGAGCTACATGTACAAAAGGGAATTGCTTGTTGAATCCATGTGCAATCCTCAATCAAAAATAGAAACATCCATTCATATGGAATAAAATTTAATAGTCACTAAACCAATCAGGATGTTTATCTTAAGCAATTACATAGAAATCTTATTGTTCAATTTGTGCAGTTATATTATTCACTGTCCTGGAGTGACAAAAATTGAGTACAGGTTAAAGTTAATGACTAAGAAAACGTAAATTTAAAAAGTTAAGTGTTTTAAAATATTAAAGAAATTAATATCTGATCAGAGTAACAACAAAAAAATGTAGACACACTGTGAAAATGGACTCCCCTTGAATGAGACAGCACCCGGGACTCGGGTAGCAATCAGCTGGTTAGGGTAAGAGTGCAGCTGGAGATCTATTTTGAAAAAATAAAATTCAGTGGTTTTAAATAACAGAGAATATATGAAGTGAATTTACTGACAATCTTTATGAAATGTTACATGCTGAGGTTTGCTTTTAATACTCAGATGCCTTTTCTTGTCTGTGCAAGTTTTAGGTGTGTCATTTTGATTAGGTATTTTTCATGCAAGGAATAATGTCTATCATAGTGAAAAAAAGGAACAATGACCTACATATTAATGTAATTTATCATGATCTTGCATATAAACATATACCTTAAACAGTTTACAACATAATGTTTTTGCAATAAGTAAAAACTATATAGCTAATAACAAATAATATTGGGATTGCATTTTTTATGAGAAAATATTGAAATACCATACATTTATTATTTTAACATTTAGAAAACACATATGGTATATTAGTGTTATCTAGCTGAATATTTGTGTATACTTTTCAAGAAGTCTGCTAAAAAAGTGAAAATAATATATATGTAATCAGAAAAAAATATTTCTCTTTAAATTGATCTGTATTTATTTCTGTCCTGGAATTATAAGTTATTTCTTTATGAGAAGAGGACTTCTGGAAACAGAAGTATAGTTTAATTGCTTGAGTATTTGAAGTTCAGTACCAGCTCCCAATTTCCTGGTTAACTGTAAGGTCATTCCCTACACAGCAGGGCATAGGGGAAATATACAATTCTGGAATCATTATATCATTTCCTGTTCTGTTTCCTGTCAACTGTTCCTGCCAGAAGTGGCTAATCATGACCTATTTTCACCAAGCAATGCAAGAAGCTGAGGTCAGAATTATGCTTCAGACTTAGATTACTTTTCTAAATGTAGTTATAAAATCTGGACTAAAGAGGGCAGGAGATACTTTATTAACAACAACAACAAAAAAAAGTAAAAAATAATAAAAAATAAAAGAGCAAGAGAGGGCCAAGGAAGAAACTCTTTGACGAAACTCTACACATATTTGGGTATACAGTAGCTGTTTACTTTCAGTAAAATGTGTGTAATTGCTTTAAGTTGCCTTGACACCACAATTAACTAGAGTTTCAATGTTACATGTAAGTATGAGCCTCCCTTACACTGAGTACAGCTTACATTGTTGCCCTTTTATTAAATATTAACTTGATGAAATATGTCAAATTTCTCCAAGCTTAACATGAATTTTTCTGTATATTTCAGCTAAATTGGTTCCCAAAGTCTTCAGTAAAAGAAATACACTTCCACTTACCAATTTTTAAATATTTTATGAATGCATGTAGCAAAAGTGAGATCTGAAGTCACTCTGTATGTTGGGATGTCAATGAATACTAATGACAATTATATATAGATATGTATTCAAAGAGAAGTGCTAAGCAAGGCTGGGCAACACGGATTACAGGTGACATCTTTGAACTTTTGCATTTACCTAACAAGTGAAAAGAATAGCTCTGACAGTAACTATGTTTATGTGATTGTTACCTGTTTTTTTTTCCCCAGAATATCAGAATATCACATTTCAATTGCTTTTCTTTTAAATATCCTAGAAAAAACTTTAGGAATTATTGAGCTCTTTCAGCTATTCTCAAAGTAAATGGTTTTCTAATTAAGTTTATTTCAACACAAAATTACTATAATTTTTATCATGGATTTTAAGTAATTTCATTGACTAAGTAAATTTGAAATTTTAACTGTCATAACAAAAGAGATTCAACTTGTTTACTTTAATTGGATGAAATACTCAGGTAGCTAACGACAGGCACATATAATGGTTTTGACACTGAGTTTAAACATCTGGGAAACACAAATTGCTTCCGTATGAGAAAGTTTTGTAATTTGCTAACTTTCAGCACATCGGAAATAAATACTGGCCCTGCACATTTCTTTATAAGTAATAGCCACTTGTTTTGGGCAGAGACCAAGGTAAATGGAGGCTAATTTGAGGGCTAATATTTTTTGTGTTTTTAGGTGAGTCACCGCTGACACCCGGAGATCATGAGCTCTGGCACACTCTCTTGCAGGCTTAGATGGAGCCTTTACTTGGTCAGTATTGGATTAAGAATTTTGAGACACCGCAATAATATAGGCATACATTTTAGTTTTGTCTCTGATAGAAACTAAATTTTTGGTTATTTGGAGAATGGGAGGAAGACAGGCCAGCTGCTGTGCTGCATGTGCAAATAACTTGCCAGCCAGCCACAATAATATCACTGGTCCATGAACTGCTGTGCATAGGTAAGTAGAATTCTACAATGCCTAACGATGCATGTAAAATTTCTAACTATGAAGTTTTAAAATGTATATTTGTTTGAGAAAAAGAAACAAGGAGAGAGAGAAAGGGGAGAGCCCTTCTAGCTGTGAATTCACTCCCAAAATGACCAAGGCTAAGCTAGATTAAAATGAGTACCTGGGAATGCTTTCCAGACCTGCCATGTAGATGCAAGGCATCCAATCACCAAGTGGACAGTGCTGCCTCCCTGAGTCTGCATAAACACGCAAGTCGAATTACGAGTGGGAGCTGAGCTTCCAACTCAAGTTCTCAGGCATAAAGTAAGGGTGTCTCAAAGGACCTCTCATGAGTAGTCTAAATACATAGTCCCAAAATGACATCTTTTAAAAATATATTTATTTAATTTATTTCATGGACAGCATGAAATGGGCAGTGGGGTATGGAGAGATTAAGGAAAATATCTTCCATCTGATGGCTCCCTCCCCTTTCCAAATGGTCACAACAGCCAGCACGAGGCTAAGCTGAAACCAGAAGCCTGGAATTTCCAACTAGGTCTCCTACATTATGGCAGAGCCACCGTTTTCTGCTTCCTTAGGCACTTCAGCAAGGAGCAAAAACAAAAGCAGGACAGTCCTTACACAAACTGGCCCTCTGCTATGAATGCTAGCATTGTAAGTGGCAGATTAAACAACTGTTCAACATCAGCCCAGAAGATTTTCAATCGGTATTTTATAAAATTTTCTTCTAAATAATGTAACCCAAGAGAATGTGAAAAAATTCATATTCTAAAACATCCTAACTGTGAATAAAACGCTCCCTTGAAACTTTCAATAATAAAACTTTAGAAATCTGTGACTTTGAGATGTCTGGATAGCATGGAGGTTATTCTGGTCCTACTTGTAGTCATGTTGTCTTGGAAGGTTTTGCTGTGCTGAACTGTGTTGGAGTGAGCCATCCATTCCTGGGATATAGAAAGCTGAGGATCAACAGTAACTGTTATTCTTATTTGTATATGAAAGTCTCTGCAGGCATTCCTTGGCTCTGTTTCCCAATCTGTGGATTTTCGGCCACGTAAGGTACTTCATTATTTTCAGGGGTCTCTTGAAATTTTCTGATTTTTTCCACTTGTTGAAATGCACTATTCCAAGTGTTGAAGTTCAATTCACTTCAGGTCAGTAATTATTTAGTATCCACCTTAGAACAATGAAAATATGCCAATGTGTCTTAATAAGCAGTTATTTCAGTAGTTGATTCGTTTCTAGAATACAAGAATGCAAGCTTTATAGGATGGAGGAAAACAGAAGAAACTGCTAATTAAAGATATTGAAAATTCAGAAGATATTCTGAAGATGACTTCCTTGTTTTTCCAGATTTTGATTGAGCAGGGACAATATTGGACACTATCCCTGGAAACTAATTAATAATACTGTCTAAAATTAGACTGATTCTTGAATAAAAATTTATTGACCCAAATATTGAACAATGTGGTATCTTAAGCTGAAATCTTATTTTACTTTGTTAGAAATGCTAACATTTGTTTTTAATACTCAGACTCAGTAACCATGTATAATTACTCAGTTAGTTTCTTGATGTGGTCGATAAAGGTTCATGAGTCTCAGCTATCCTCCACTGCTCTCCCAGGCAGATTAGAAGGAAGCTGAATCAGAAGTAGAGCAAGAGCAATTCAAGCTGGCCCTCTAAAATGGGATGCTTCTGCAGTTGCAGGTGGCTTGGACCATTTAGCCATATATTGGATCTAAGGGATGTTATTCACATTAGAGAAAAATAAGAAGTCAGACTGTGGGACCTGGCACGGTGGCCTAGTGGCTTAAGTCCTCACCTTGAACGCGCTGGGATCCCATATGGCTGCCGGTTCTAATCCTGGTAGCTTCACTACCCATCCTTGTGACCTTGGAAAGCAGTGGAGGAAAGCTCAAAGCCTTGGACCCTGGGCCCGCATGGGAAATATGGAGGAAGTTCCTGGCTCCTGGCTTCAGATTGGCGTAGCACCAGTAGTTGCAGTCACTTGGGAAGTGATTCATTGGACGGAATATCTTTCTCTCTGTCTCTCCTCCTCCCTGTATATCTGACTTGGCAATAAAAGCAAATAAATCTAAAAAAAATCAGACTGTGATTGGAGTACAGACTATTATGTTTTTAAAAAGTTAACGATAAGAAAAGAAGGAGTGAAGGAGGGTCATTAAGGGAAGGGAAAGAGGAGTTCAGTTATCTTCTTGGAACTTACATATAAAATATATAAAATCTGTTCTCTTTACAATAATACAAGTTAAAAGATTAAAAATAGGGCTCAGTGCAGTGGCCTAGCAGCTAAAGTCCTTGCCTTGAATGCGCTGGGATCCCATACGCATGCCAGTTCTAATCCCGGCAGCTCCACTTCCCATCCAGCTCCCTGCCTGTGACCTGGGAAAACAATCAAGGACAGCCCAAAGCACTGGGATCCTACACCCGCATGGGAGACCTGGAGGAAGCTCCTGGCTCCTGGCTTCGAATTGGTGCAGCACCGACCATTGTGGTCACTAGGGAGTGAATCATCGGATGGAAGGTCTTCCTCTCTGTCTCTCCTCCTCCCTGTATATCTGACTTTGCAATAAAAATAAAATAAATCTTAACCAAAAAAGATTAAAAATAATAAAAAGAATAGACTCTGATGAGATACTGCTTCATTTAGCAGGTTCGTTTCTCCATAGTGATTTGGATTTATTTCAGTTTCTAACATATACATTAACATTTTAAGTGAGGTCTTTATGAGAAGAAAAGGGGTTGACATTGTAACATTGGGTTTAAAACCACACCACCTGTGATACCAGCATCCTGTATGGACACTGGTACATGTCATAGCTGCTCCAATCTCCACTTTGATTTCAGTGCTGATGGCTTTGGAAAAGCAGTAGAACGTCACCCATGTCGTTAGTTCCCTGAAATCACGTGCAGGAGCTGGAACAAGCTCTTGATTTAGCCTGGCTGGGCCCCAGCTGTTGCAGCCATCCTGTAGTCAATCAGAAGGTAAGAGATCTATCACTGTTGTTTGTCGCTATCTCTCTGTTATTGTGTGACTCTGACTTTCAGAGAAAAAAAATATGAAAGAAGTGTCGATTTTAAGCAATTAAAGCTTACTTACATCACCTGTAAACACACACGGTATCAGAAAGAGAGTGTTCACTACTGGTTAATTCATTGAATACCTGCAGTGCTGGACTCACTGAGGCCAGTACTAGGAGCCTGGAATGCAAACCAAATCTTCCATGTGGTGACAACAATCCATTCATCTGAACCATCACTGCTGCCTTTCAGGTTCTGTATAGATATTAGAATTTGCCCAAAGGAAATGAAATCAACATATAAGGGGATCATCCATATCACATATTTATTGCAGCTCAACTAACAATAGCTACTCTGCATCTGAGCAGTTCCTGCGAAGGCACACCGTGGAAAGGCTATTAATGCTGGCTCAAGTACTTAAGTCAATGGCATACATGCAGGGGACCTGGATGTAATTCTGAGCTTCAGCCTGGCCCAGCGTTGGCTGTTGCAAGCATTTGGGAACTGAATCAGCAGGGGACAAAAAATCTGTCTGCATCTCTCTATCTCTGTTTCTCTTTGTTCCATTAGAGATTAATTTAAAAACAGTATAATAGTATAATAACATTTTATTTATTTTTCTTTCTGTTCTTAAACATGTATGTGACAGATTAAGAGCACCTCTTAAACTGCAATCACTATGGGACACTTTGTCTTTAATTTGAGAAATCAACGCATACTATCAAGTTTGAATTCCTGGCTCCAAACCAAAATCTCACAGCTCACTTCAACTCTTTTCTGTTCTGCTTCAATAACTGATTAGATGGTGGTGACTTTTAATGACTGCTTTGGGGTTCAGGGAAGGGAATTTTATATTCACACACACACACACACACACACACATACATGCACATACAGAAAAAGAAAGCCATTACAGACAAGAGATGACAGAAAGCTTTACTGATTTTCATGCTGTGAAAAGAAGACACAAAAATACCTTATGCTTTTGATGCCTGAGGGCCACTAACCAAAACGGGAAAGTAAAAATAAAAACAAAACCAAGAACAGAAACACATTCACATTATGTGGCTTCCATTCAAAACCATTTTTCTTTTTTCCATCTAACGGTGCCCAAATAGGGTCAAAAAGCCAGCACCTCTCTTATTTTGTTGAAAGAATAACGAATTTCTCAACTTTTGGCACCCATTCCAACTATAGTGAAAACTAAGTAAATTGAGCTTCAGATACTAATGGTTTCTTCCTGCTGTAACGATAGCCTCATGGTGAACCTTCGAAATACAACTGAGTAGTTCGGAACAATGGTTCACTGCCCCCGACGTAAATGGTTGATGATTAAACAAATATTTCACTTAAGAATCCCCATCCAAAAAAAGAAAAATAGTATATGTTCTTTTTGATGTAAGGCGATATTCATTCAAAATATAAGTAAGTAGACATGTGTATTCATATAGGCTCATAGATGAACTGTGTGGTAGAGATTACCATACCAGCAAGTGAAGGTATGCTGCAGTATGCATCTCTATTGCCAAATAAAGGGAAGACTGTGAAAAAAAAAAACCTGCTAAATATACTTTGACAATATAACACTAAATTTTCTGCCATAGCTTATACCTACACTTAAATATCAGAATGATGGACACATGACTGTTGCTGATGGATTTACTATTGCAATAATGGGGAAGAAGGTGGTAGTTGGGGGGAAGGTTTAGGGAGAGAAGAAGGGGTGGTAGAAGGAAGAATTTCTATACCTGCAAAACTGAGTCATGGAAAATAGTAACAAAGAAAAATTTAAAAAAAATGAAATACTTTGCTCAACTGGAAAAAAAATCAGGATTTTTCTACACTGTGATATTTTAAATTTGCTTGAAATGTTATCCAAGGTTCATTGAAATGTTATCTCTAATTTAAAAAAAAGTGTATATATGTTTTACATTTAAAAAAATCCATGAACTCATGTTTTGATTAGCACTCTCATTTTGCAAACTTTCACGTGTGCCTTCTTTTTTATAATTATTATTTTAAGAAAATGCAAACAATTGTCTTAGTATACCACATGAAAGTTTTACCAATCGTGACCATTACAAATCTGGGATAGAATGAAATCGAAATGGGTTGAAAAAGCTACCAGCAACAATTTCCATGCATCAAAACAAGGCAAGGAAGAAATGTCTTTACATACTAATTTGGATTTATATAAATATTTTGAGTTTTTTAAATTTATTAATATTGGGAAAAAGAAGCACACACATGAAAAAATTTCAAAGCAGTTCTTAAATGTAGGTGAGACTAAGCACAATAAAACAAATAGGTTGTCACTCATTCTTCATGCATACTGTTATTCCTGCAAAAACTTCAGTGAATGTTTACGTTGCTTTGAAATTACATTTATTTTAAATTCCATATAATCAATACATTTGACCAGTCCTTTTCTTACTGCAAAATTTCATAGAAATTTTGTAGATTTGACTATATGGTCCACGGCTTATATTGTTATATATGTTTTATACATCGTATTGTCACTAAACTAAAAAGAAAACAAAAACAGCTATTTTTCATAAAGAGTGCAGTAACAGTAAAAGCAAGGAAAGCAACTGCATAACGGACAAAATACATTTCTGTTACTTTTCCTTGTTGAGTGTGTATGTGCATTTTATATATTTTTAAACTTTTAAATTTACTTTCATTTTATTAAAACTGTAGCAAGAATAAAGAGGGACAGAGGGAGACAGAGAAGAAAAAGCAGAGCAAATTGAACTTCATCGAAGTCCTTAACATCTGAATAAACAATCTGATATTCTAACTTCAATAGGACTAACTTGGGAAAACATGTGTAATCTAATTAGGTCAGTAAAATCTGTATGTTCTAAAAAGTGTTTCAACTGCTTGTAGTTTCTCTTATTATTTTCTTATAATGGATTTTATGATTACCATTAGTTAGATTCAATCTAATGTAAGAGCAATTTCTTAACAAGAATTCCACAATTATTTGTGCAAATATTTAAAGTGGATTGTTTCATTCAGGTTCTATCATTTTTATGATAGATTATTATATAAAAATGAACAAACTTTCAAGGTAGATCAGATATTTTTTCTTATTAAATGTAAGGGAACATTAATGAAAGCTGGTATGAAGTTAGTACTTCAAAAAGGTTAACAAGATTGACAAAATGGTGGCTGAATTAGGGGAAAAAAGCATAAACAAGTAAAATGGGAATAAAAGGGTCATTATAATTAATTTCACAGAGGTAAAAATAGATGATTAAATTATGTGATATGACTTGAAGCAGGCCCCCCCATACGGTATTGTATCTGAGCCGGTGGCTTAATTGCTGTGCCAAATGCTGGCCCCATCTACTTCTTTCAGAGGAGTTTGGAGAGAATGGGTGTCAATTCTTCAAATTCTTGGTAACATTTTCCTGAGACCTTTTCTTTGATGGTCTTTGATACAGACTCAATTGTTCTACTGGATGTAGGTATGCCCCAGCTTTCCATTTGTTCTCCAACCCATTCATGGTGTGCAGATAAGCAGGAGTCTGGACTCTAAAGGGCATTTGAGACTTGAACTCAGGCACTCTGCTGTGGAATGGCAGCATTCCAAGTGCCATCTGAATTGTGCCAAGTGCCTACTCTGCCTCTCTCTTTACAAAGTGATTTTCTGGGGCCCAGCACGATGGCGCAGTGGTTAAGGTCCTCGCCTTCCACGCCCGGGATCCCATATGGGCGCCGGTTCTTATCCCGGCAGCCCCGCTTCCCTTCCAGCTCCCTGCCTGTGGCCTGGGAAAGCAGTCAAGGACAGCCCAAAGCTTTGGGACCCTGCACCCGCGTGGGAGACCCGGAAGAGGCTCCTGGCTTCGGATCGGCATAGCATTGGCCGTTGCGCTCACTTGGGGAGTGAATCATCGGATGGAAGATCTTCCTCTCTGTCTCTTCTCTCTGTATATCTGCCTTTCCAATAAAAATAAAATAAATCTTTAAAAAAACAAAACAAAACAAAAAAAAACAAAGTGATTTTCTGGACACAAATAACAATGAAGGAATTTCTCGAAAAGAGGTCTACATACATTTCTTGAGACAGCCACTCTTTCAGTAGGAGAAAACAACCTAAAAAGATAGTAACTTCTTTGGGGTTACCTAGATCAACAAAAGCTGAGCTAGGATTATATCCTGGGTGAACAATAGCTTCTTAAAATTTGACTATAAATTAGAAACTTTCTTTATGTTAAACTGAAATACCTCATGTTCATCTCCACACTGGTTCCAATTACATCCAAATAAGCCAAGACAAGTAATTTCGATTGATATATGAGGTAATAGGCCTTTTGTAATAAAAATAATGGCTATTATTATTTTATTATGAATAAATGCCCGAATATCTTTGAAAGTTCACATATACTGCTTTGTTAATATTTTTTTCATTTTAAATATGCTCTACTAAAGATTAGTTCTATGAATATAAGGTTCACTTGAAAGTGCTGAGTTTGTTCTATTGTAACCTGATAAATATATAATAGTATTCATATTAAGTATTTATTTTGTTTTGTTATATTTATGGCGTATCCTGATTTACCCAGTGCAGCCTTGTTTTCTGCTCTCGGTGTTTAATGGGTCTATCCTTAACACTTTAAAAAGGACTAGTTTGAAAAATATACTGTTACATCCATAAAACAATCGGTATTATTTTATAAGTCATTCTTAATTTATTCGTATTGCCATACAAGGGTCATTTTCTGAGTCATGACATCTTTAGGAATACTCTTCCATCTTATTTTTCCTGTATTTTCTATTTTATCTTCCTACTCCTTGTGTAATTCCACTTTCACACAGGCCATTTCTTGGCATAGGATCCCCTCATAAAGCATGAGTTTATATTCTCCTAAGGGATTTTCTGTGCTGTTCTCAAGTCAACAGGTTGATTAAAAAAAAGGTATTTGGACACATGTTATGAAAGATTGCGAGTATCCTAATTGTTCAAAATTTAGATTTTGAATTCTTTTGTCTTTGATTCCTTTCATGGATTCAAATGTTGGATTCTCAGTCAGCATTATTAATCATAGGACATTCGAATTTAAGCAATTTCTCATTAGTGCAAGGAGATTTTACTTTAATTCTGATTAGCATTTCATTTCCTAATTTCCATATATATTTCTTTGCAGTGAGTTCTGTCTGTAAGTGTCCATGCTAGGCTAAATGGTTAGAAGCTGCCCTCTCCTATAAGTTTAACATAATAGATCTCCTATAAGTCTAATGTCCTACCACATCTTTATACACTAAACAAAAGAGGATAGGTACTTGGCTTGAGCAAAACTGCTCAGAAACTAATGAATAAATAATGATAATTCATGAATAATTCAAGATTAGCATTGGATGCCTCAAACAATCTTTATCTGCAAAACAATAAAATCTTTTAATGTGACCATGTGACAGGCAGTACAAATAGGAATGGAGTTAATTGTATCCTTCTTGGGCTCTCACATTCTGCTTCTGCAGGAGGATGGAATACGTAGATGAGGACTTTAAATAATGGGGATTTGAGCCTTGTCATGGAGAAATAACAAGGCAGGAAGGCTGACACTAGGTTTACATCATGAAAACAAATGCATTTCATACAGGAAAGAATAATTAAAAAGATAATGCAAGAAAGTATGGAATTTTAAAACCACGTGCAGAGTAGATCTATTCACTGGATTGGTTTGACCCCAAGCTAGTCAACAACTGATTTGCATTCAAGAACTGATAGGCTCTTTTTTTTTTTTTTTTGGTAAGATTTATTTATTTTTATTGGAAAGGCAGATATACAGAGAGAAGATACAAAAAGAAAGATCTTCCATCTGATGGGTCACTCCCCAAGTGGCCCCAACGACTGGAGCTGAGCCAATCCAAAGCCAGGAGCCATGTGCCTCTTCCAGGTCTCCTATGTGGTTGCAGGGTCCCAAGGCCTCGGCCACCCTGGACTGCTTTCCCAGGCCAGAAGCAGGGAGCTGGATAGGAAGCAGGGCCATCGGGATTAGAACCGGCACCCATATGGGATCCCAGCACATGCAAGGCGAGGACTTTAACCACTATGCTATCATGCTGGGCCCAAGAACTGATAGGCTCTTACAAAACCATGACATTTTTGTTTTCCTCCCTAAATTAATATGAATGATTATACTATTGGTTGTATAGTTGGAATAAGATTCTATCTTGTTGTAAATAAAGAATTAATAAAACTGACTATAATTGTTTTTATGTAATCTAAAAAGTGCTTGTGGTATTTGGTAAGCATGCTCACTGTCTTACATTTGCTTAAGATTGTTTTTTTATGTGTGCTGTTAGAAACCAGTGGGCCATCATTTTTCATGAGAGCTCTTAGCCTACTTGAAAGCTACACTTAGTAAGTCACTCTGGAAGACTATTTTGCAATATGTGAGTTACACATAGCCGTTTTTATAGCTTTATGATTAATTTCTGACATTTCAAGTAAACTCATTGCTTTTCATGGCCAAATTTTGCTTCATTTATATTATATTATTCTGAAGTTTACATTGAAAAACTAAATTTTTATATTATTTTTCTACATATTTCAGTGAAAATTTGTGTACCATATTTTCATTTGGCTCATACTTAAAATCACTTTGGACAAACACATTTTACTTAACTTCTATTCCTTGCCTTTGCAATTCTTAAGAAATTTGCCTTTCCTATTGCATAACTAAAAATATCTAAATTCTTAAATGTAAATTTTGTGAGTTTATTTATATTTATTTATTTGAAAGGCAGAATTACAGACAGAAGAGTTAGAAATAGGGAGAAGATCTTTCATTTGCTGGTTAGTTCTCCAAATAAATCCAGTGGATAGAGCTAGGCTGGTCTGAAGCCAGGATCTCAGTATTTCTTCCGGGTGCAGGGGTGAAAACACTTTTCAATAAAAATAAATAAATATTTTAAAAAATTAAAATGAAGATATTAATGAAAGAATATAAAATTATTTTACTTTTGAAAAAAAATGATTATAAGTGAAATTTGGTGCTTGATTGATACTTTTGGAAGGACTTTCAATCAGCATTATAAAGTAAACTTTATTCCAAGAGAGTAGTTTGTTTTTCTTAAATTTGTCAATGAAAAAGATAAAAATTTCTTGTAAAGTGTTTTTTTAAGTATTTATGTCTTTATTATGTATGTATGTGTTTGACTGGCAGAGTGACAGGGTAAGTGAGGAAGGAGAAGTACATTTGGTTCTGGGACACCCAGGCTAACAGGGACCTGAAGCTCAGAGGGTCTGCGAACTCAGTGGATCGGCCCGTAACCCAAACGCTTGGGACTTAATCTGTTTCTTTGCAGGAATGATAGGATGACCTTGGAGACAAAGTTGAAGCAGAGCTTAATCTCAGGTACTCTGATACGGAAAGCAAGTGTCCCAAGCCACAGCCTAGCCTGCTAGATGACAATGCCCAAAACAGAAAACTTTACTTCCAATCAAGGTAACATAAAGAAATAATTCCCTTATTTTTTATAAGCACTTGCTTATCATGAGCTCTAGAAAATATTTGAATTTGAAATTGTAGCAAAATTCTGATTGAAAAATTATAGAATTTAATAAAATAAGCATATCTGAGTATTTCTCATACACACCCCAAGTGAAATGACAAAAAAAAAACCTAGAAAATAATCATAAATAAGATAAACAAATAGTGCTTCAGAATAAAACAATGCTAACCAATACATCATTCAACATGCTACTTCTTTGGGTATAATAACATTTGAGTAGCAACTTATGTCTCATGACAGTTCCATTTTCACATTGAACATAGGAAGGGGCAATATGCAAGGCAGATAAAATTTAGTTACTGAGACACGTTAGGTTAAACCTAATGCATGTGCTTACTACTTGAGCCACAATTTTATTTTGGGGTTAATTTTTTTGAAAATTATGGACTCTCAGCAGAGACTCTAAAGTATTGATTAGCTTGTCATATATTGTCATAAGCATTTAAAATAAAAAAAAAACGACAACTACAAGATTATGGGGATAATTGATTTTTAAAAATATGTGGAAACATGAGCTATCGTCATCGTGCAATATTTTGTTTTCTCACATGTCTATCATCAAATAATTTTATTTAATTAGTTACATGATAGTAATTTTAATAAATTAGCCTTTGAACACCTTTTAACATTATGCTTATATGCATAAGAGAAAATACGTTGGTACTTTTACTGAATAATTCTTTTTCTGATTTATTCCTTTAGTGTTACAGAAAATAATTGACACTGATTATTAACACTAATTATTTTCTAGATACCCATTAATTTTTTTAGCTTACACTAAGTTGTTTATCCAATCAGTGTATCTAAATCCTACTGAAATAATAGAATACTTTAATACTCCAAAGATCTGTTTGAATGCCATCATCAATGACGAATGACACATTACAAAATACAGAAGAATAGTTGTTCTATCACACCGAAGGAGACCCAAGTCTGACCAAATTCCGTTCTATGGTTAGCAATTACATTCAAATTTCCTTTAATGAGCTTCGCTTGGCATACATGAAATCAGTCCACAAGACTTCACTCACAGAGGTGACAGTAAACAATATATATTTTCACTGTATAGAACAGTCACGGTGGATGCTTCAATTTCTTAGCTTATTTCTATCAGCCTTTGGCATATGTAATGCATCTCAAGACTAAATATCTGGTCTAATGTGGCTAAGCATCTTTTGGAAAAAAAATGATTAATCCAAAAACACGAAAAATTCACTTCACTAACTACTTTCCTGTGTGTATGTGTGTTTCCCTAGTAAGAAGATTCTACCCTATAAATAACCTAAACAGTAAACCATAGTTATAGAAAGCTTTTTATCATTATTTATTTTTATTTTATATCATTTTACTTTATTGTTTTAACTTTATAACACTTGCAAGGGGAAACCGATGATATTGTCTTTTTATGTCCAGCTTACTTCATTCAACACCAAACTTTTTCATTTTAAAAACTTTTCCTGTGGTACCCTGATAATCATGCCATGATATTCAACCTCACATGTTTTCTCATTTTTTTTAAATTTTTATCTCATCAGTGGTTTTGTTCCTCTTTTTTTTTTAAGACTTTCTAGTTTACTACATATGATGGTGAAAAACATTTTGTGTGTTATTTTTAGGAATTATTTTTAAATGATAGAGATTATTATGAATTTCTTGAAAAAAACATTGTACAAAATGACATGACTTTTTGACCTATAAGTCAATGAAGAAATTTAAAAGAAAAAAGAGGGCCTGGTGCTGTAGCCTAGTAGTTAGAATCCTAACCTGGCACACTGGGATCACATATGGGCACCAGCTCTAGTCCCAGCAGCCCGCTTCCCATCTGGCTCCCTGTTTCTAGCCTGGGAAAACAGTCGAGGACGGCCCATGGCATTGGGACCCTGCATCTGCATGGGAGACCTGGAGGAAGTTTCAGGCACCTGGCTTCAGATAGGCTCAGCTCTGGCCATTGTGATCACTTAGGGAGTGAATGGAAGATCTTTTCCTCTGTTTCTGCTGCTCTCTGTATATCTGACTTTCCAATAAAAATAAATATTTCTTTAAAATGAAAAAAAAATACTTTAGATGGTTGTAGAAGTCTTTAGCAGATTCAGCATATTTCATAGAAGCAATACTAATATACAAAAACATTTCTCTCATTTAGCAACTTTTAAATTTGATTTTTAATTTTGCCTACCACATGCAAGAGAAGATGCATGGTATGGTATACATCTTTTTACGTTTAGCTTACTTCATTCAACATGAAATGTTTTAAGTTTTTTCGTGTGTGGTACTGATATTCTGGCATGCAGATAAAAGCTGCAAACACCTGCACCTCAGACATCCTGTGTGTGCTCTGGTTCATGCTCTTGATGCTCCACTTCCTGTATATCTCCATCTAATCGTCTGGGAGAAACCACAGAGGATGCTCCAGCTGCTGAGAGGGCCCTACCATCTCTGTGGGAGAACTGGAACAAGCTCCCGGCTCCCGCTTCAGCGTGGACCACCTCGGGCTGTGTGGCCTTCTTGGCAGTGAACCAGCAGGTAGAAGGTCTCTCTCTCTCCCTCTCTTGCTCTATCTGTCTCCTTTCTCCATAAATGACTTTCAAATAAATAAATAAATCTTCGAAAGAAAGAATAATTTTCATGTATAAGATCTGTGGTGTTGAAAGACACAAATTTCCATTTGGTCATTTCATTTTAGGAAATTATATATGCATCCTCACATAAAATTATTGTTTTTAATTGTTCAGCTATTATATTTATCATTTTTATTGATTTGCTAATTTTTAATGTGTCACATTGCTGCTTTGGTATGATGGATTACTGTGAATTTTAATAGAAAAGTAATGCATATCTTTAACTGATGGTTAAAATTTCTGATTCTCTGTATCTATTTGTGGTATTTGTAGTATTTCACACAGAAAAGATTATAAGGCTACTTGCTAATCTGTATTTAGTATATACATTTCTTAGCCTGACTTTCTCTGTTGCAATGTCAAAAGAATTTATTTGTATCCCCTATGTTTTCTTTTTAAAAGTGAGTAGATGTTAAATTAATCAAGATTCCTTCTTTTTCTTGAATAATGTTTTCAGTGCGCTGATTGTTTTCATATGTGTAAATATGTGATAACCTTTTAATAATCTATACTTTTTAAATTTTGTGGGTGAAATGTGGTTTCATTTACCACCCATGTTAATAATAAATACTATGAAACTGGCTTAGAAATGAAATGATGCTTTATTGTGAACCCTCCCTCCACTTTTAAACACATTCACAACTGACCCTTTCTGAAATTAACCTTAGCTTTTACCTTTAAAAATGCTTTTGGCATGATGTTTTTGCCTATAATTACACATTCATTAACTTTATCACTAATAACAAAGTGAGTAAATAAAACACATTTTTTTGTTGCCATTTGTATGAACTTATCAGTACTATATAAATTAAGATACTCTCAATTTAACACTTATTTTTATATTAAAAATTTAAGCCATTAGGCTTTGGGAAAGTGTTGGTAACGTGTCTACAAGTATGTCCCTATTTCTTTTGTTTGTTCGACCTCTTTACTATTGGAGATTTGACTGCTTACAAAGGTAGTAGAAATATAAACAGTATAAGATAAACAAATAAAAGGTAAACTTAGCAATGGTAACAGTTCTCAGTGTTTGCAATTGAGTTCTGCCCTCCCTGAACTAAATAGTTTAGATCTATTTTTAAGGAATTTATAGGATACTATTTAAGCATAGCACTTAAAAACAGATGTTGAATCGTGATCTCAACTAGATGTATTTTAGCACATTGTTAATTCAAGATTAGTAAGTGATCCTGGTGACCCAGGTAGGAAGAATAACTGGGAATAGGAAACTCCTCATAACTTCTAAATCAATTCTGCAAGGTTAATAACAACATTGTGGCTCAGTGTGATGGCTGAATGGCTAATCCTTCCCCTTCAAGCACCAGGATCCCATTTGGATGCCAATTGGTATCCCAGTTGCTCCACTTCACATCTAGCTCCCTGCTTGTAGCCTGGGAAATTGGTAGAGGATGGTCTAAAACCTTAGGACCCTGCATTCACATGGGAGACTCAGAAGAAATTTTTGACTTATCTGCATCCATTGTGGCTGCTGTGGAGGGAAGCAGTAGATGGAAGCACATTTTGCATGTCTCTGCTTTATAAATCTGCCTTTCCAGTAAAAATAAATAAAACTTTAAAAACCACCACCACAACAATAAACTTGACAGAGGCTGAATCTCTTACTTGTAACTTAATATCCCATGGGAGGACATAAGATGTTTATGACTAATTTGGAACTGGAAATTTTCTATTGCCTTAAAATACAACTTGATGAAAAAAAAATTTTTAAATGGGGGAGCTGATATCTAATGTCTTCATTTTCAAAACGCAGCAGCAGGCAACCAAATACTTGTCCCAATTGCTATAAAATTTATGCTATGTGTTAATCTTCTCCTAATCTTTTAGTGTAACAGTATAACCCAATATTTGTCAGTGTTGTTTTTATGATTGCTTCCCTGAGAATCATTTTTAGGAGATTTTATTCAAATTATCCCTCTACGTTTAAAAGTTTGTATGCTGTGTATCTGTTCATGTGCTATCTGTAATGATGAACTTTATTCAGCGAAAAAATTACTTTTAGCTCACCCCCAAAATAATGATCTATTTTTTAGGGCAATCATTGCCTATCTTTAGAATCCCTGAACTGTTTTCATTGAGATTGTTAAATTTAGTTTTATAAAGCATCAAAATTATGGATAGTATCTGAGAGATACAGAAAGACAAGAAATAAAAATCAGTAAAGGGAAAGAAAGAAGAAAAGAAGGAGGGAAAGGAGGGAGGAAGGCAGGAAGGGAGGGAGGGAGGGAGAGAGACAAGGAAAGAAGGAGACAGAGAGGGAGGAAGGAAAGAAAGAAAAAGGTTTTAAGGAAAGGAAGGAAGGATGGTCGGATAGAAGGATGGAAGGAAGGAATTGAATAGAAAGAAAAGTCTAAAAGAAAATGAAGAAGGAAAGGAAAGAAAGAAAGGGAGGGGGCAGGTAGGTAGAAAGAGAAGGAGAGAAAGGAAGGGCATGAAAAAGAGGAAGGAAGGAAGGAAGGAAGGAAGGAAGGAAGGAAGGAAGGAAGGAAGGAAGGAAGGAAAAGAGAGGGAAGAGACTTTAGATAATACCAGGTTTAAAAAAAATCAAATTCCATCTAAAAGTATTTTATAAAGTATTTTGCGATAAATTTGGTAATATCTGGATCGATTCTAAGTGACATTCTGAAAGTTAAAAGCACTTAACTCTGTACATTTCTTTCTGAAAATTTTCTTCACTGAAAATCACAAACAAGTAAGGTTGTTTCCAGCGTGGCTGTGAAAATAGATGCTGGATGGTTTTTGAATTGAGATAGGTAGAGGCATGGTTATTGATTTTCAATTTTCTTCCATTAGTAAAAGCTGTGTGAATCTAAATCACCACAAGGAAAAGAGAGTTTGCTGGATGTTTCAAATCAGAAATAAATGTGTTATATGATATAGACAGAAAGGTTGGTGATTATTTTATCGCAGCCATCAAATTGCTACAATGACTAAGATGGACATAAAGTGGTTGTATTATTAATCGGAAATTTCTTAATTTTAAAAGTTAGAAGTAATCTCTTACAGTGACTTAGGCAATATAATCATAATACACAATTTATGAGAAAAACGATCATTTGAAAAGTGAAGTGGCCAGTTTTATCATTTGCAGAGACTCAATTCTAATGAGATACTGATATGAATGTAGATAGTTGACCCACACTTCGATTTCATAGAATAAAAAAAGGTCAAAATTATTTCTTAGTTGACACAGATGTGTCTTTCATAAAGATACTTTCACAACAAATCGGTAATTTCCAGTTTCATTAAAATATTTAGCGAAGTGATAAAGCCTGAATAGGCAGTAAAATTGAGTCATCTTTGATGCTGAATTAAACTTCTAATCTTTAATCATTTAAAACATTTATTTTCAAATTACATATACATTGAAAATATTCACTAGGAACCCATAAGATTAGTGTTGCCCAAATCACGCAAGGTACAGTAGAATGTTAGTGCTTAATTCGCTTTCATGTTGAGTCGCTTAACAAATCATAACTGTGTAGCTACACAGCACTGGCACGAGGTCTCAACTTCTCCTCACTGCTTTGTTCCCACACTGATTTCTACAGGATTAGAAGGGTCTATCTCCTACTTCCTACTGTTGATGGCTGCGACAAAGCATGCCGTACGAGTGCTGGGCATGGATGGGCAAAGTTGGAAGCAATGAAATTATGAAGGACATAAAATACAGTTGTAAATATTTGCCTATACATTTATTACCTACTTTCTGAAGATCTTTGATGTCTGCTTGAATCCTTCTTTAAGAATTTTAAGAGTTTTACAGTTAATAATATCTAACGATCAGAGTACTTCATTTATGACAAGTGTTAGTCAATAGGCAGCATGATTTAAATTGACATACCTTAAATTGAAACATATATTTTCATTAAAATAACTATTACCATACAGATTGAGTATAAAATACTTTGATACATTAATTATCCATTATATACAGAAATGATTTTTAAATCACTCGCATTCACATAGCAATATTAGCAAGTTAATAAATGGAGACAAGGCTTGAAAAAGAGAAACTTTGCCTCATTTATTTCCACTGAAGTTCAGATTATTAAGATGTACAATTGGAAAGAGTTTTATAGTAGAGAAAACAAACCAAAAAACAACCCCCAACCCTGTGATTGGAGGCAGTTGGAAATGATATTTAATAGGAACTTTTGTATTTAAATGTAGACTTTCTATTTATAATTATGTTACTTTTTTTCTTAAAGTTTTATCTTTATTGGAAAGACAGATTTATAGAGGAGGAGATATAGAGAAAGATCTTCTATCTGCTGGCTCACTCTCTAAGTGACTGAGATGGCCAGACCTAAGCCAATCCAAATTCAGGAGCCAGGAACTTCTTCCAGGTTTCCCATGCAGGTCTGGAGTCCCAAGGCCGTGATCCATCCTCCACTGCTTTCTCAGGCCACAGCAGTATTGGAAGTGGCTCAGAAGGGACACCAACTAGCACCCATGTGGGATCCTGGTACCTGCAAGCTGATTTTAGCCACTTGCCATCACACAGGGTCAATTATGTCACCTTTTTAAATGTGGCAGAAACATGAAAAAGTAAAATGAATATTGGTAAATTTTACTTCACAGACAGCAGGCATTTTGTGCAGTGAAGAAGCCACTTGGCTTGTTGGCATCGCGTATTGGAGTGCCCTGGTTTGAGTTCCACTGCTGGTTCCCATTCCAGCTTTGTGCTATTGCAGACACTAGGCGCCAGTGATGGTGACTGAAGTAGTAGAATACCTTTCACACTTGTGAGAGAGCTGAATTATGTTTTGAGGGAAGGACAGGTAATGGAGATGAATCTTATTAAGCTGTATTTTCTGACTAGACTCTAACTTAAGGTCCTGGAATCACATTGGGACACTTCTCTCTTGGGTGTCTGCCACCTTCTTGAATAGGAACATAGGAGAATTGTACTGTTCAATTTCACATTGGGAACTGTGTTAGGCTGTCACGGAAATTTTACTTACCATGTCTAAATCCCAACCTTCAAGTCTCAGTAAAGAAAATGAGCAAAACTCTGTATTCTGGAGGAAAGTATCGTTCTTTCTTTCTTTCTTTCTTTCTTTCTTTCTTTCTTTCTTTCTTTCTTTCTTTCTTTCTTTCTTTCTTTCTTTCTTTCTCTCTCCCTTCCTTCCTTCCTTCCTTCCTTCCTTCCTTCCTTCCTTCCTTCCTTCCTTCCTTCCTTCCTTCCTTTCTTTATTTCTCAACATTTATTTATTTATATAGGAAAGTAAGATTTACAAAGAGAAGGAGAGACAGAGAGAAAGATCTTCCGTCTGCTGGTTCACTCTCCAAGTGGCTGCAGCAGCCAGAGATGAGCCAATTTGAAGCCAGGAAGTTCCTCTGGGTCTCAAACATAGGTTCGGGGTCCCAAAGCTTTGGATTGTCTTCTGCTGCTTTCCCAGGCAATAAGCAGGGAGTTGGAAAGGAAGTTGAACAGCCTGGATGCAATTTGTTACCCATATGGGATCCTGGTCCATGCAAGATGAGGACTTTAGCCACTAAACTACCATTCCGAGCTCCACTTTGTCTTTCCTAAAACTCCAATATCAAAAGTCAAAATTAAGAAATTAAAACAGATACTAAACAATAACGTAGCAAGAAGCAAGCAAGCAAGCAAATACAAAACAAAAACAAACAAACAAGATAAACCATGGTGGACAACATGAGAGTGAGAGCAGTTTTTGGAAGTCTAGGAAGTGTCAAAAAGATGCTGTAGCTTGTGACACAGTCACACTGCATGGCTGATGATTGATCATTCTGGATTGATGATTAAGTGCAATAGAAACTGTTTAAACCTTACACCAGACTATACCACTAAGTGAGATCAGTATCTCTATTTTCTTCCATATATATCTCGCAGGGGTTTTTTTTTTCCGCAAATGAACACATAATATATACCTGAACAAACATTCTGTAATCCTACCAATTTCATTGTTGCATACTAGATATTACGGGGATTTAGTTGGCTAGCAAAAACAAAACAAAGCAAAAAAACCTAGTGAGCACATACATAATATTTTCAGAGGGAATAGTTCCACTATGAAGGTTGATTTTCTCAAATATCTTACCTTAACTTGGGAAATGTCGCAGTAGCTTTACCCTTCAAACACAGAAGACAGAATGGGAAATTGTAAGGCGGAGTCCTATTGACAAGTTGATTTGTGAACAAATGACTGTATATAGATCTTGTATTATCACCACAATATGAATACCTCCTTAATGTACTTTTATTTTTAAACTGAGGATTTTAACTCTCATTCTCCTGGCTGTACAATTTTTCCCAAGTTGTATTTTAATTTGCATCTTGCTAATAGAGGCTAATAGTGAGAAAGTCTAGTCCTACGACTGGAGAGTAAGATAAAATGCATAATCTTGCCTTGGGTTGCATTCTGACCAGAGATCATTCAATAAAAGGAAATGAAAATATACAGAAAATGTTCGGACATAATTATACCAGTTTTTCAGCCTAAATACCTTGGAATTTGCAAAGACAGCTCCTAGACAAAAGGGATACTAGTAAAATTCAGTGCAATAGATTTCTCCATTGGAAGTGACAGGAACATCTCTCTCAATATTACTTAGCTAATGAAGGAATAGATCTGCTGCGAAGTTCCTAGGAGGCTCATTTTCTTGAGTACAGTAGTAAAAGTTAGCTGATGAATGACCTAAACTGCTTAATGTTTCTTCTCATAACTTCTGAGCAGCAAGGCGTATCCAGGCAAGTGCTGAGGAAGTTATCCCCAGGAGGCCCTCATGTCCTTGCAGGTTGTCAGAGGCAATGAGCCAGGTTTATTTCAAATGGCTCCTTAAATGAACATTTATTTTGTGCCAGTAACATGTTTTTGATTAACAGTTCCTTTTGACTAATTTGCCTCCCCAAACAGCCCAATAAAGGACTCACTTAAAACATAATTAAAAGCATGTTATTGCTTGTAGTTAATACTGATTAAAATAGGCATTAAGACAATTATTGTTGAAGGAAAGTAAGAACCCCGTAGTTGGTACAGAATCCATCCTTACTGTTTATGCATCAAATAAAAAAATGAGAGTGAGAAAAACTAAAGAAAAGTCTCATTCTTTACAGAGTGTCATAACTTATTCCTACTGTATTTTAGTGAAAGAATTGGGTTTTAAACAGATGGGCTGTTGATTTTCTTTTTCTTTCTAGGAAACATTTGTGTATTCAAAAGAGTAAGACATTTCTTGTCAGTTTGGACTGACTTCAGCAGATGTACAGAGAGGAGGAGAGAGAGGAAGATCTTCCATCCGATGATTCACTCTAGAAGCGGGCACAACTGCCAGAGTAGTGCCGATCTGAAACTAGGAGCCAGGAGCCTCTTCCTGGTCTCCCATGCAGTTGCAGGGTCCCAAGGCTTTGGGCCGTCTTCCACTGCTTTGCCAGGCCACAAGTAGGGAGCTTGATGGGAAGTGGGGATGCCAGGACAACAACCAGCTCCCATATGAGATCCGGACATGTGTAAGGCGAGGACTTTAGCTGCTAGGGTACCATGCCAGGACCAACTGACTTCAATTCTATGAAGTTAAAGCTCAGCTGTTCTTTTATATTGCATCAATCCTTACTATGTTGGTATTCAGCACATGATTTCAGTCACATTGTGGATCTAATGCAGATGGATGTTTTCATTAGTAATATTTGGCATTTTGTATCCATTTGTGTCCATGTAGCTTTTTGTCTAAATCATGTTCTGCTGTGATGTGAAAGAATAAAGACTAAGCAATTTCTGGTTTTTTTTTGTAAATCACGTTTAATACTGGACATTTGTGGAAATTAATAGTATATAAAATAAATACATCAAGTTTTTTTTATGACCGGGTATTTTTCATTAAATTATGACTTCTCTGTGATCATGTAGGCAATATAGGAACAGTGTGTGTTTTGAATAAGTGATTATTTTGTGAAATATGAAAATATAGGAAATCGTTTTTATTTCATAAGAGGTTTCTTTCTAAAATATTTTCTAATGATCAAGTTTTTATTTAAATACAATCTAATTTTGTGACTATTGAAGAAAGCACGTGGTAGACATAATGGAAACTTGGTTTTAGTATACTTAAATGCTATAGATTTAGCTTAGAGAATGTACTTATAGTAAGTGATATTTTGCATTTATTACAAAATATTGCATAGATAAACAATTTGCCATTAGGTTTTATACGCTTTCTGTAGGTCCTCATTTATTTCATAGTAGTCCCTGGATTGTATCACAAATAGACAGCACTCACCAGGTCCCTGGCCAAGTGCATTCACCAGGGGAAACATTCATCATAAATCCAGCAAAGGCCCGGGATCACTACAATTCCCATGGGTAGTACGCAGACTTTGTAAGGCTTGTGAAGATGCAAAAAGAAGACACAGATCTGATGGGACTATAGACAATCCAAAATTAGAGAGTTTGTGGGACAACGAATCAAACTATTCAAAGAAAAAGTACAGAAGCCTTTGCTTCATTTCATGTAAATAATTGTTTTGCTTTCATTATAGGACACAATTTTGGGTGACTCCAAGTTCTTCCGAAAATGTTTTCCCTCTCTCGTCTAGTTAATCCTTCATCTTGCCATCTTAGCCTATCCCTCCTTAAAATCAATGTGGTTCACATTGATTAATTTTGACAGTCTGTATGATCTTAAATAATTTGACCTCAGTCTGTATTTTCAGCACAATTTTCTGGTCTGCCATTTTCTGGACAGCATAAAACTGCCTTACAGAGCAGAAATACTTCTCACTTTGTATTTCAGTGTGCATGAATAAATACAGTTTTCTTTCTCTCTTTTTTTGTTTTTTTTTTTTGCTGTGCTTGGAATGTGTTTCCCTGTATTTGCCAAGAGTCTAACTTGCACTAATTTTTGTATCACCAGATCCTGTAAAAGAGTATTAACAATATCCAGGTAAATTTTAATTTTATGTAAAAAGTAAATGTATTTTGTGATGCAAGTATGTACTGTGCAATGATTTTATATGTCTGAATTGTAACTAAGGCAAAGGATAATAATAAAATGCATTCTCTCCTTTATAATAAGCTTTCAAATGCTGTATGTTTTCCAATTTAAAACACATTGAAATAGCTAGCAGAAATTTTTATGTAGAAATAATTTGTAGTTTGGTGGAATAAAATACATTGCATTTTATATATTTTTATATATATTTTATATATTTTATATATTTTGATTGCATTAATATACATAATTATTTCTCTATAAAATGGAGAGTTGGGAAATCTTTTCAAAATTTTTTTTAAGATTTATTTACTTTTATTTGAAAGGTAGATTTTATGGAGAGATACGGAGAGATAGGGAGAGAAGGTATTCCATCTGCTGGTTCATTCCCCAAATGGCCACAATGGCTGAGGTGATTCATAGCTAAGAGCCAGCAGATTTTTCCGGGTCACCCACACTGGTTCAAGGGTCACAGGCCTGTCGGCTATCCTCTGCTGCCTTTCCCAAGCATAAAAGCTTGATTGGAAGTAGAACAGATGGGACATGAACTGGCGCCCAAAGAGAATGCAGGGGCTGTAGGGAAGAGGAATAGCCTGCTTCCCTAACACACCAGCGTCTCAGAAGGTCTTTGCCACTGCTGCATGAACTGATCATATTATGCAAAAGGTAAGAGTTCTGATAGGACAGCCTACTTCTGAAACCTCATTTAACTGCCCTGTACTTTATTTTCTCATGTGCATAATGGGGTTAATAACAGTGTTAGTAACAAAATCAAGTAACTGCAGCAGAATCAGTGGGTTAATAGATACACATTTTTCAGAAGAGTACATGGCAAGTTTCAAGTTAAAGTGAGTTTTGTGAAACCTTACATATAGATGTCAAGAGAAGCCATCAACAATGCTTATCTTAACATACCCAGGAATATAAATAAGGGAGATTACACACAGTTCTTTGTATATTTCCATTCAAAATCCTTGGACAGTGACTCGCAGAATCAAAAGCAGCAAGTACCTCAATCTGACTGAAGGTGGCTCAGTCATGGGGAGAACAGACAGCAGAAATGGAGGAGAGTGTGTTCTTGGACTTACAGTCCTAACCTGTGCGCCAGTCAGTTCTAGGACCAGATGCCTGCAGGACTCAGCAGTTGTCCACTTCTTGTGCCATTGTATGACTGTAGGTTCTATAAGCCATTCATTTTCTTTATCTCTAATACCTGGGGTACAGCACCACATCATTGCAAGACTCTATTTCGACTCTTCTTGATAGATGCACTTCACTTTGCCTCAATCTTTGAAAATAGTTCATTTCCAAAGCTATTAAAAAATTTTTCCGTCTATTCTCTGTAAGAATTCCAACCAAAATATTGAGAACTGAATTCAATAATTTCTCAAAACTATCAGAAGCAGTCAAGTAATACTCTTGGAACATTCTTTCTCACATTGGGGTTTATATGATGACATCCAATCTCTGTCCACCCCTATCCCTGCGTGCTGATTTAGTGTGGCAGAATGATCACCTCCCTAGATTCCTCCCACAGATAGAGGAAAAAGAGAAAAATATCGGAAACATTTGTCCCATCCACCTTCCTCCTAGTTTGGCTCCTCCCCACCTTAGTTGGAAGCCCACATTGGCATATATTCTTCTCAATTATGTGAACAGTGTCAACATATGCAGAGTAGGCTTGAGGCTCAGAAACCTTGAAATGCAAAATTAGCTAGTTGAAATGTCTTTTCAATGTGTATTACTATATTTTGTTCTGTGGCATGTAATACTGCTGTTTACATGTTTAGTACTGAATTTTTTCCCATTTGGAGATAGGTAAAGTAAATTAGTAAACAGTTTGCACAACTATATTGCAAATGGAAACGAAATGGTAAAAAAAAAAAAAAATTGTAAATGTGGCATAAGAGCGGTTTGCAGTTTGGCAAAAATAGACCTGAACTGTTGCAGTATTTTCCCAACTGATTTTCTGTTCGCTAGTCTTTCCTACAAGGTAACAGAATCAATGTTTTATATTATTTCCAGAAATACTTAGAAAAATTTGGATTGAGCACTCTTACTTATGAATGTTTAATGAATTCCCATTTTGTAGAGAATAAAACTGAAAGTTTTTTAACTAGGAAAAATTACTAAGAAATAATTTAATTTCAAAATCTTATAAAACGTATTTTACTTACCCAAAATATTTGCTTATCATTTAAGGTATGCCACCAGCCCCATTTACAACATAGATTTGTTATTGTTCAGATGCTTATCACAAGTCTATGACAACATTTTTGTCAGGAATACTGTTTTTACTTCAGGGGAGTCAACAATTGCCTGTTTGTTTCAATTTGCTGAATTGAGGAAAACAATTGTTTTTAGTGGCATCAGGAACCCCAAATTCCTTCTCTAGATTTTAGATCAGTCTATGGTATGGTGATTAACTGAATGATAATGTATTAGCCTGCCTGGAACCAAAACTGTTAAAGCAGTTACTTGGAGTCTGACAGAGCTTATTTAAAATAGAATCTGTTCTATTTACAGTGATATATTTGCCTGTTTTGACAATTCACTCAAAACAATGAAATTGTGTTTCCAAGTTGCAACTGTTTTAATTCAACATTGCAGAAGCTGGTGGGCGGGGCGGAAAGTGAATAAATAAAAATAATAGCTAAAGGAAAGAGAATTGGATTGATCTATTTTGTATTCTCCAGATAGCTATTCAGAGCAGTTATTTTGAAAAAGTTAGTTATAACAGTGTGCGCGCACACACACACACACACACACACACATTCAGACTGAGCAAGCAAGAGAGAGCGACAGAGATTGAGAAAGGAGAAAATTGGACATCTGAATTTTTGTTTTGCTTTGCTTTGCTTTCTTTTTACTTGTGGGAATTTTGGTAGCTCTGATTGTACTTGAACATCCATTGTTCTAGGAATGGACGATTAGCCTGATGTTTAAGATGACAGTGCCCTGCATCTGACTCCATCTTCTCTCTAATGCAGAATCTGAGAAACAAGGATGAAGGCTCAAGTCAATGAGTTGCTGCAACCATATGAAAGACCTAGGTCATGTTCTTGGTTTACTGCTTCAGCCCAGCCAGCTATAGCCACTTGCCTCTCATTCTCTCTCTCTCTCTCTCTCTCTCTCTCTTTCTCTCTCTCTCTCCACATATTTTTCATCAGTGACATGGGGAATACAGGGTGTTTGTGTTAAAATAGAACATGTACTGGAGCATTTTATAATGTTGTACTGTGAAAATAAACATTGTTAGATCTAACATTTTATCAAGCATGTAACACATTTTTAAAACATTCTGTATTTCTATTAATATAAAACTATTTATAGAATTATTAATATAATAATACAACTCAGTAAAGTTTCTTACTCCCACTTGTATTTCACAGCTAACTCATTTGTGTTTCAATTCAGCCCTATCAGCCTTTATATGTACGAAAAAATCTTTTCAAATTAAAAAAGATTAAATATACGTAATAATGAAGTTTTAGGTAGTTTTTGAAAGCAACACATACTCCTAGGTAAAAATCCCATGAAAATTCCATTCTGCAATTATACTTCAGTTAAAAATTTTACACATTTTATTTTCATATCTGATGTACATATTACTTTCTGAGATCTTTTGCTGGAAGATAACTTCTATGATTATTTCAGAGTTCACTGGTTTATATGGAGTCCAAGCAATGAGTCCAAGCATACATGAGTGTTCTAACTTGGAAGGAATTTTTTCCAAATCAACACAGAATAGGTCGGTGATCACTCACCTTGAGAACAGGCAGAGATGATGTCTAGTTGGAGGCAAATAGATTTTTGGGAACATGAAAATTTATAAGGACCCACACTTTTTTGGAGAAAGCAAAATATGATAGAACTTACATGAACTGTAATAATTCATAGGTCAAATGAGAATCTGTTTCAAAATTAACATTTTTTGAATCAAGAATGTGTCAGGCAGTGCATTGCATTGGTACAGCATGGAAGTATGTTAAACAAACAAACAGCCAGAACACAATCAGCTGAAGCTGCAGATAGTCCCTTATTCATAACCTCACATTTTCTCTTGAAGTTCTGTTTTAATACTGTTCAGACACATCCTCTTATATGACCCAGTGAGTTAGAATGTTAAGGTTCAACCTGTACTATTTTATTCAAATGTTTGTCTACTTCCTAATGAAGACAGGTCTTATAAGAGTGTATCGATGCTAAATATGAAGAAGAAATTGGGAAAAATGGAATTGAGCTCATATTTCAATCAGTGGGCAATGCTGACAAGGATCTTCTAAGGCATTGTGGTTGAGAAATAAAGCAACTGGTGCATTTTTAAAAATTGGCTTATCGGGTGCAGGGCTGTGGAATCACAGAAAATGATCGTTCACAAGATGGTCTTCACTAACTGGACGAAATTGCACAGTAATTTGTTGAGGGACTATTCTGAAATTAATGTGATCCCGATGGAAGACTTCCTTGTTATGGATTTCATAATCAGACCACAAAAAATACATCAGCATTAAAGTATTTGCCTTAAAGAAGCATGTAAATGAGTGTGTCCACAAGTATATGTGAGTATATACAAAATTACGTTTTGAGAAGATTCAGATTTCACTTTGTGTTCCTCAAACATCTCACTGGTTTATCCATTAAAAATAAAATTTACTTGGTAAAATAAACCTGAGCTTGCATTCTATCCTGGAGTTTGTGAAACTGAAGTCAAGTTTAGACCGTACTATATGACACAGATCAGTTCTTTCATACCAACCCATGTGTAACTCAAAACTAAATAGCTGCAAAATAAGTTGGCAACTAGTACATTCTTCCTAAATCTGCTGCCAGCACTGGAGCTAAGATAAAATAAACCTGGAATTTAATTACAAGTGAAAGCCAAAAGAATCTGAGAAAAGTAACAAACTGAAGAAGACTTCACTTTTAATGATACGCTAGAGGCCTCCTTCTTTCACTACGTTTTGTTTTCTAGTTTCACACCTTTGGATACTAGTTTCTAAAAAATCAACTCAAGCCTCAAAAGGTCTCAAAATTAAGAAAATTTAAAAAAGCATATCTTCTCAGATTATTCATAGTATCTCATATAAACCAAATAAACAGAAAATGATTTGCATGTTCTGATTTCCACTACTAAGTAATCATTACAGTTTTTTAAGGAGACTAGCCTTCTTCACTTCTGAAATATCTGGTTTAAAAAAAAAGAAGCTTTACAAATACGTATCTAATAAAAATTAAATATCCAATATGATATCATATACTAATGGCATCCTTCTAGAATTGTGCATTGTCCAACCTGGACAATTTTACGCTCATTGAACTGCTGCATTTTCTACACCTCAGATTTTTCATAGAGTGCTTACAAGTCTCTCCATGCTATCCTAGCAATGATATAGAAATGATATAGAAATGCAACTCTTTAAAATCCTGACAGCACATCAGAAAATTTCCCACACTAGCCATTGGTTACAGAGGGTTTTCAACCAGTTTTTGTTCTACCTTCAATGGAAAGCAAAACACTAACTTGAAATGCAAATGATCTTCAAGATCAGACAGGGTTATTTGTGTGTGTGTTTATGTATGTATATATTATATATCTCTATATTATCTATATAATAACCTAATAATAATATATTTAAACATTCTTCAGCTCTGTGCCACATTCCCTGATTCCTATGGAAAAGCAAGTCCTGTCGATTTTTAATACAGACACCAATGCCAAGTAACATATAAGAAGCCGACTCAAAATATTTTCCTAGCAAAATCAGTCTGTCAAAGTAGGTTCTTTCTGTTCTAGGACTTTCCGAATAGTCCCACAGCAAAATCTGCTGCTACAATAAATTCATGAGAACTAGAGCAACATGCACATATTTTATTATATTGGAATATCTAGAAAGAAATATTATGCATTTAATATGTATAGAAGCATAGATTGCTCTATGTGTTAATCATGGCCATTTGTGTGCATTTTTTATTTTTATGACCTAGGCTTGGAGCAATCTTTGCAAAACGGACTCATAACAAACATGTAAAAGTGGAATAAAAAGCACATTCCCCATAAAGTGCTCACATAGCACAGAAATATAAAATGTTGGCACCCAGTCAGCTTTGTGTGGTATAAAAAGACTTCTTATATTTAAATCCTCTGTATTTTACAGTCTTTTTATGTAAAATCTTAAGTGGAATTGACTGTTTATCCCATTTGATTTGCCCATGTGACGCCTTCCAAGCCGGGGAACTCTCACTTCACTGTTTCCTATCAGCGCGCCTTGACTACTGGCATGTGGGGCCAATTTGTTCCTTCTGCAGAGACAGGAGAAGGGGTTTGGATTTAATTTTAAAGTCTTGACATAAGGTTTAATTTGCTAAAAAGGGGAGCCATGCTATTGTAAATCTTGGAGGAGACAGTAAGGTTGTGAGAGCTGTCAGCCCAATCTATTTAAAGCACCATTTGAGGTGTTTGCTGAAATAACTGTATTTCTTTCCAGACCTCACTCACCTAATTGAATTGATGCTTGATTGCAAATATAATTCTATTCCTTATTCTTATCAACTTTTTTGAGAGAGTGATGATAGATGCTGGAAAGTTTCTGTATGAAATTTGAGTCTACAGAAGACACGGAGATTGAATGTGTTTTAAATTAGGAATTCATGCAAAGACAGCACACACCTTGTGTTTGTGTGTGTGTGTGTGTGTGTGTGTGTGTGTGTGTGTTGTCTCAATAAAAGCAGAAGAGAAACAAATACAGCTAACTCCAGAAGAATAAAACAAGTAAATATGAGGTAATTCATTGGGTAGATTATTTAGACTTTGAGGCATTTAATGGGAAACCAGGCAATCATAATTTTTTTTCAATTTTACTTTTTATAATGCTTACATAGTTGTTTAGGGTGGGAAGTGTCCAGGACTAGAGAAAAGTGGGTGACAACATTGTTTCCAAATTTTCCTTTTTTTCTTCCTGAATCTGTGGGGAAAGGGAAGATTAGGAGAAAAATTGGGTCCATGCCTCCCAGCCACTTCAGTACCTGGGAATAGGGAATGGCCAGCCGATGCCATCCCAGGGTCTCTGATGTGGAGCATGTTCTAAGGTTTCTGCTTAATTAGCTTTGATAATTTCAAAATCTGAAGATGAGGAAGTCCTTCCATGGTCCGTTGGCTGGGATAGCCTACCTGAGAGTTTCCATTCACCCAGATATATGCTGTCATTGCTTGGCTGGTGTAGTTCAATTTGTTCTGCTCTCCTTCCTCTGCTATGGTACTATGTATCCTCTGAAGGCTCCAATGGACTGCCATATCTGCCACGTGCATCTAGGTATGCCGGCCATTACTCCATCTTATCCACTAACAAGGCCTAGTTTTGACACATACACTCCAGGGTCAGACCACAGATCCTGCTATTTTCTCCGTGGTTGGAGTTTTAAATCCAGTGGTTCAGTTGGGGGATCCCCAAAGAGACCCCGTCTTAAGTGATCCCAGACCTGACTCCTATGTGTGCTTGCCATTGTGGGATCCAACTAAGCCCATCATTCACATCAGCCTACACACACATGGTAGTTGCAATTGTTGGATCAGTTCTGTTTACAGCCCTATCTCTTATGTAAATCAATGGATGCCCACTACACACTTGGGCCTCAAGTATACAACCTGCAGCCTGGTTGAAGTGATCCCAGATAATCCCCACTAGGCCTACTCCCAGCCCTGGTTCCTGTGCTTATTGATATGTTCAACAGACTGGCCCAATCTGTCTCATATCCCATTCAGCTGTTATACACATCAATGGGTCTTGAAGCCTAGTTCGACCAACAGACCAGCCCACACTCATGCCACTGCCTACCCATTCAGATGTACCCTCAGCCCTGGTTCTCATGCTCACCAGTGGCAGTTGCAACCTATCAGAGAGGTTGTCATCATTTCCAATCGGCACACTCTCAGTTCAATATCTTATAAACGCCAGGTGTTTCTGCAGTCTAGCTTGACAGGACTTGCTGTCAGTCCCAGCACTTGGCAGCAGTTTGAGAAAAGCCCAACCAGCCTGCATTTACTCTGATTTATGCATGCATCAGTGGATAGAGTTGGTTAGCCCAGTATGGCTCGCCTTCTAACCCAGTTCACATGCTAGCCAACAGGTTTTGTAGTCCTGCCTGTCCTAGTTTGCCTCTGGCTCTAGTTCTCATACTAACCAGTGGGAGTAATGGCACAACAGAATAATCCCCTGCAGGTTCTCTACCCAGTGGTAGATCTCATGTGCACCTCCTGTCCTGGCAGAATCAGTGGCCTTTTGGGCTCAGCTCACACAAATCTGTAGGTATGATAGCCTAGCTTGGCAAGACCCACACTCTAGCCTGGTTCCTGCACATGCCAGTATGGTAAGTTTTGGCCTAGTCCTGCCTGGTCTACTCCCCTCCAGAACCAGGCCACACACGTGAGTAATCATGGGTGGAGCTTCCTTGAATGGCCTGACATACACTCAGGCTTGTATCGTATGTTCAAAAATGGGAGCTTCATCCCACCAGGGGAGTTTCCAAAATTCCCCCACCAAGCCCACTCCCAGAAATAGATGTCACACATGCAGGTGGGAGATCGGCCCTTACCTGGAATAGTCTGCCTCCTCTGTCCCAGACTTGTATGAGATGATGGATGCTAAGGCCAGGCTTGCTCCACATTCTATTCTTGGGTTCACCTGTGGGTGCTACAGCCTGTACCACCCTGACCCATTCCCAACCCCAACACCCATGAGCATCAGAGGGTTCCATGGTCATGCCTAACTCAGACAGTCATTACTCCCCAGCTCTTAATCACACCAGACAAAATTGTAATTTCACAGGGGTGGGCCCACATATCCCCCACAGAATCTGCCCCCAGATCTGATTTTCTTCCATGTTGGTTAGTGTCATGGCCCAATCTAACATTACTCATTCACCATTCCAACTCTCACTAGAGTGTATTGTGATCTAGCCCTGCTGGGTAGGCCCCCAGTCAGAGCTTAAGTGTATATCAGTGAGTAGTGGTCAGCAGTGATGCATGCCAACTAGCCAAGCTCAGGTTTCCCATGTAGGCTGGTGCATCACTCTGGCCCATAAAGGTCCTTCAGTTTTCCCCCTCTGTACTTGGCCCTCCCACTTATTTGCATGTACCATGGCCTTTCATAGAGAATCACTCCTCACCTGTAGCATATTCCACCCCACACCTTTCATTATCCTCTTCCTTAATCAATTCATAGTCCCTGTGACCAGGAGCTTAAGGGTTCTCCAGCCCAGTGTTCTGAACTAGTCTTCCATTGGGATGGTGTGCTTGCCTGGGACCCATTAGGATCCCAAGCTTTTGAAGTATGCTGGCCTGGGAGGTGAGCCCTTGGCACACCTAAGTTCCAGGCTCATTTAAATATCCAGAAACATGGTCCACCACACAACAGGTCAACTTGCTAACCTAGAGCTTTCCTTCTGCTCCCCCAACATGACCTAGGACCAGGCATGTGGAGAAATCCCCAGGTTTGTTCCACCTACCTAGACATGAGCCACCAGGTCTTTACATGCCCCTACTTGTGCCATCTTTCAGACCCCCTAAAGCCTGGCAAGTGCAAAGGCTCCCGGGCAGCCCAACAAAAGAAGGTGCTGTAATTTTTTAAAAACACTTATTTATGTTTGGGCCTGGCACAGTGACCTAGCAGCTAAAGTCCACGCCTTGAACATGCCCCAGGATCCCATATGGGTGCCGGTTTTAATTCTGGCAGCTCCACTTTCTATCCAGCTCCCTGCTTGTGGCCTGGGAAAGCTGTTGAAGATGACCCAAAGTCTTGGGACCCTGCACCCGCATGGGAGACCTGGAGGAAGTTCCAGGCTCCTGGCTTTGGATTGGAACAAGCACTGACCGTTGCACTCACTTGGGGAGTGAATCATTGGATGGAAGATCTTGTTCTCTGTCTCTCCTCTTCTCTGTATATCTGACTTTCCAATAAAAATAAAATAAATTTTGATGCATCCTAAAAAAAGCTTGCAATATGGAGGGGCACAGAATACAGGAGTAATGGTAGAGGCCTAGTGACCGAGAGCCGTAAGCAGGGGGGCCTTGTTTCCAAGAGCACTTCATGAAGCCTGAAAGGTTTCATAGTCTTTGTGGTCTTAGAGATTAAATCGTGAATGTATTACAGATTTAAAAAAAAAAAGATTTCTTTGTTTTTATTTGAAAAACAGATTTACGAGAGAGAGATAAAGAGATTGCTAAAGTCATTGGTCCTAACACCCTTGTGGAGACCCTGAAGAAGCTCCTGGATCCTCTTTCAGATCTGCTCAGCTGTGGCAATCGGGGCCATTTGGGGAGTGTATCAGAGGAGGGGAGGTCTCTTTCTCTCTCTCTCTCTCTCTCTCTCGTCCTCTTCAGAAATGTGAACTTGTTTCTCAAAGTCATGCAGTTAATAATAACAAATCTTGTATTTTTCAGTTGAGCCTGGATATTCCACAACTCCACTGCCACAGTACAATTATGCTTTCAAAATTCGATATATGACTTCGGTATGTATACAATGTGGATTTACTATACACCTGTTTTTGTTTCAGCTATAGCAGTGGGAAAAATAACACCGGTATAGCTTTCTGGTATACAAAACACCTTTTCTCATGAATCTTGATATAGAATTCTTCATCTGGACTCTTCTAAGCTTCGGAAGTTTATCTTAATTGTTTTACAAAAGCGGCTGTAGATTGTAGTTCCATGTAGTATTGTGATTTTAATTTAGGCAGCCTATATTAGTTTATTAATGGTGCCATATATATTCTGTTTTATAATGTAGTTGACTGTGGAAGGTTGTGTTTCTTCTCATTTGTTGGCTAACATAAATATACGACCCTGCCTTTCCAGACGCTTGGAACAACATCAAATTAATTTAAAGTTTGTTTCATATTTTTGAGTTTCCCTGACACTCTTTTCTTGCTGTTGATAATAATAATAACACTTTCTTAGTCCCCTCATCAACTAGTAAATTTCAGCACTTGATCCAATTGGACAAATGGGATGAAACAGTAATCTTTGCTATATTTATGTTAAACTCTTATTATAAAGCAGGGTTCCTTTCAATTCCTTTAGTTTGCCCTGTGTGTGAAGCTATATCATCCGTATACCACTACTGTGCCAGGATAATCCATCATAGAAAAAAAAAAAAAACAAAAATCTGCATTCCTTGCATGTTGCAATATTGCATGTTGATATTTTTACCACAGATTTTCAATGTTTTTCTAACACATAAATGATTTCAGTACAAAGAAGTACATGGAATGCCACCTTGCACAATGCAACATGCTGGAAGAAATCTCCATTGATAAGTTTAAGGTACAATAAACTCTTAGAAAGGGAAATAAGAAGGAAACAAACACTTATTAATACCAGACTAGTAATGAGATAGAACATCCCCTAATATAAAGAATTAAATTGCATTTCTTACATAGATCTGATGTAAGACAGAAGAAACAGACTGTTAGTCATTGTAGCTATAAGACCAGACGCAGACAGATTGAGAATAAATGTATTCTTGTTAGGGATAATCTTTGAGTGTTTTCTTAATTTTTTAAAGAACTTTTAAAATTTTTATTGGAAAGGTAGTTTCACAGAGAGACGGAGACAGAGAGAAAGACCTTCCATCTTCTGTTTAAATCCCCAAATGGTTGTAATGGCTGCAAATAAGCCAGTTTGCAGCTAGGAGCCCCCTTCGAGTCTCCCATGCGTGTACAGTGTCCCAAGTCTTTGGCCAATCCTTCACTGCTTTTCTAGGTCACAAACAGGTAGCTGGATGAGAAGAGAAGCGGCTTGAACACAAAGCAGCACCCATATGGCATAGTGGATACTGGCACTTCTAAGGTGGAGGGTTAGTTAAACAAAAGACCACACTGGGTCCTGGGTGTTTTCTTTCAAGATTTGCTTATTTATTTGAAAGACTATGCTGGATGAGAAGAGGGGAAAGGAGGAAAAGAGGGAGGGAGGGAGAGAGAGAGAAAGAAAGAGAGAGAGAGAGAGACAAAGACAGAGACAGAGACAGAGAGAGAAACATTATTAGTTCATTATTTAGTTCATTAGTTCATTCAACTAACTAGTTCCTTAGTTCATTATATACTATTCATTAGTTCTCTCCCTAGATGGCCACCAGAGCCATAGCTTAGTCAGACTTAACATAGGAAGTTGGGATTCCATCAGTCTCTCATGTGAACAGCAGGGGCCCAATTTGTGGTGACATTTTTTGCTACTTTTCTAGGCATATTAGCAGGGATCTGGATTGTACTGCAGGAAGCCAGGTCTCGAGCTAGCACTCTTAGGGGGTATCAGAATCATAGGCAACAGCTTACACACTGTGCCACAATGCTAATTCCTAACTGTTTAGTATATTCTTGTTTTTCACAAGAGTTAATGGCCTTTCCTGGAGACTCTTCCACTTTTCACCCATGCATTTCCATGTGTCATAAACATCATAAAATTGATATAATTCTGTTGTCCATGACTATTAAACTCTAAAATCAACACTTCTCTATTAATCCAAGACTCATTTACTGAACAGTTAAGTGTCAGTCATTAGATGTCCAATCTACTTACAGTACATCAGTGATCAAACAGGCTTCATCTACAGGCTCACAGAGTTTATGCTGTAGCAAGGAAAGGAATAAAAAATAATGATATATCAGATGATGATCAATACAATAAAACTGCAATGAAATATGAAACTAAGGAAGTCGAGAACTAAAGACACAAAAACTATATTTTATAAGTTGATATTCACAAGTCCGCTCAATCATGATGATATTTAGGACACCTGAATGAAGTAGCTATCACAGTAAGGAAGATTTTTCAAGCAAAGAAAATCAGGACAGTCAGATGCTACACTTTTCATAAGAGTTGTTTAGATTTTTAAGCAAAACACTCTTGAAATAGTATTTTGCTCATTCAAAGTTAGTCCCTCGGGCCTGGCTCGGTGACTAAAGTCCTCACCTTGAATGCGCCAGGATCTCATATGGGCACCGGTTCTAATTCCAGTAGCCCCATTTTTCATCCAGCTCCCTGCTTGTGGCCTGGGAAAGCAGTAGAGGACGGCCCAAAGCCTTGGGACCCTGCACCTGCATGGGAGATATGGAAGAGCTCCTAACTTTGGATCGGTGCAGCCCCAGCCGTTGTGGTCACTTGGGGAGTGAATCATCAGACAGAAGATACTTCTCTCTGTCTCTGTCCCTCTCTGTATGTATCTGACTTTGTAATAAAATAAATAAATAAATCTTTTTAGAAAACCTAGTGCGTCAAAGAAAAAAAAATCAGCAACATGGTTCTGTTTCTGGTGTAATTGTTAGTAGAAGTAGCCAAAGAAGAAAAGGCCATGCGCTCTGTAGCCAGAAGTCTTAGTTCAAGTGATATTTATGAGATTAATTTCTCAGATTGTCTTGGTATAAGTCACTTACCAGCCAGTGACCCATTTTCATGATTTTGGGTGGAGAAATTTACAAGAGATAAAATGTGCAAAAAGTGCAGCACTCACACTGGCAAACGGAAGATTGTTAATCATTTTTATTCCTGTTCGATAGCCCCGATTCAGTTGCCTTTTTGGTAGATTACCGAAAGGGGTGAGTTGCAATCATGTACTGAAAATACCTTTTGTTTACTCTGTGCAATATCTTAACAAGTAAAACAGATGCCACACTTTCAAACTGGAAATCCAATTGAAAATGTGAATGTCATCTGCACAGAACTATTCCCTGGAATTTAAGAAGAAGACACTATATTTCTCTTGCACAAAATGATACCCTTGCATTTTTACACCAGCTTAAGTGTGGAGTCATAGAAAAGCAATTGAATTTATATGGGATAAACTGTATTTATAAATATTTTAATGTCCCATAATACACTCTAGAATTATAATTCTCCCAAAGATTCCTTTATCTAGTACGAATTTAAACACAATAGTCCGGCTGTTGAAAACACTATTCTCTTTTGTTTAACTGAAGTACGCTTTTTATATTCCCTCGTCTAATTTAAATATGGATCCCAAGTTCATTTCAGTATATTCAATGTATATTGCACATTGTTTGTGCATAATATTAAACATGACAGAATTAGGATAGATGGGAGAGTAGATAGATAAATAGCTAAATGTGAGAGTACTTAAAAATTTCAGGGAAGTGAATATAAGATAAATTTGCTGCACAAAATTGGAATTCCATCAGTATACAATTTACAAGCTTCATGGCAACTATGTATTACAGAAAATCTTGGCTTAGATTTAAAAATATTTTGTACTTTAATAAGTATTTTGTTTCATTTTGTTTGAAGTATATCCACTGATGTATATCAGAGGTCAATATATACGTGAGCAAGATTTTGTACAACCACTGATAAAATGATGGAGGTAGGAGATGAATTAGTAAGACTCCTTAAATTTGAGCAAACATTTTATTATAAATTTTAGAATCAATTACATAGACAGTTTAGATTAGTTCTTGGCCTTAAGTAGTTAATGAAATGCTTTACTTCATCTAAGAAGAGCTCCCCTGCTCACGTTGCCTCTCCCTGAGTCTTTTCTCATACCTTTGGCTTATCTTTCTGTTCTACTTCTCTCCAAAAATTTTCTATCATAGTTTTTATCCCAAGGCTCCCCATCAAGCCTGTTCTTTGTTTCTCCCTTTAAAGTCCTCATGTTATTGTTGCGATGATGCATTGCCTCTAAATATCTGTTTTTAGGAGAGGTTTATTTTGTCTTTTGGTCCTTCGTTGCTTACTGAGTTAACTTTTCTTGAACTTGCCATCTCTTTGTTGTTTGTTTTGATATTTCACTTTGATATTTCCAGCTTTTTCTTTCACACATATGCTGCTCCTCACTTGTCTTTACATATTTAAGACTGCCCAGCTGGGGATGTTTGCTTAGCCTAGTGGTTCAGACAATTGCATTCCATGTTGGAATGCTTGGATTCTCTTTCCTCCGTGATTCCTGAATCCAGCTTGGTGCTAATGCAAATTCTGGGAGACAACAGAGATGGCCAAAACGATATTGTGTTTCTGTCTTGGGCTTTCCACCCTTGACCCAGCCAGACTGCTGCAGGTATTTGGGGAGTGAGTCAACTAAAGCAGGAATTCACTCTTTCTCTCACTGAATTAAAATACAGATTTTTAAGATAAGCTTATTCTAAAATAAGGTAATACACAATCCAGGTATTTAGCATATTCCTGTAGCTGCACATATCTGATATTTTATTATAATAATAAATTAATTATCAATGGCATACTGTATTATATGTTTTATAATTAAGCTATAAAATGATTACCATTTTAGCAGTAATAATATAATATATCAATGAGTAAAAGCTAGATTACTTTCAATTAGTTTATATATATTCCAAATTTTATAGTAATTTTCTAATCTTAGCTGGTAAAATATCTATCTTGATTCTTCAGGAAGGCTCAAAATTCCACTATAACAAATTAATCCATATACAATATGACTTTTAAGGAAGGGCTGATAAAACGTGAACACATTTTAAATGTTTACAAGGCTTTTTTTGTCCTTCTATAAAACAATTTTCACTGATACGCAATGTGCAATATCGCAGGAGTCAATCATTTGAGGCTTGACTTTAGAGATGCACAATGTGAATCAAATCCTAGAATTGTGCATTTACTGGATATATTCAACATAAGTCAGAGAGGAAATTTGCGACTAGAGAAAGAGAGAGAGTGATAAACATGATCATTATTCTGTTTTGTAACAATAAGTTAAGATTTCCCCAGTTTTTCCAATTACATTTCACATCTTAGTATTTATGTCAAAGTTCGAAGGTCATGATATTTAGCTATTAATCTTTCCTCTGGAAAACAATCTGGTGTTTAGCGGGAAAATCAGCTTCAAGCTGCTGCGGATGCAATGCTGAAGATGAGTGTCTTGCAGTTTATATAAGCAGTCTCTCTGATTTAAGCTTCAAGGACACATCTTTTCATTTTGCTCACCATCAAATAACGCCAACAGGTCATGATGCAGCTCCAGATGCACTGTGGCCCTAAAAGGGACATTCACTAAATGAAATTTTTGGCCTAAGTCTCTTAAAATTGATTAAGTATTTTTTTTTTTTATTGTTCAATGTCTCCTTTAGAGGAAAAAGTAAGCTCTTTATTTACAAAACAATGAGAGTACCTCACTCTTCTAGATTCTGGGTTGTTTGGTTCATCAGAGAAGCTGTGTTATTACAATGTGTTTGAAGACAGTAGTTTGGAGAAAAACTGCAAATGGTGTCAATGGTGAATTGTATTCCTGGAAATCCAGCATCCAGTTTGAAATACCAGGCAGGCATTTGTGTGTTTATCATATCAGAACAATTAGGTTTCTCTTGCAAACTACAGTGTAAACTTTTAGCAAATGCACATGCATGTTGTAATTTGGTAACACAAATATTATTATGAAAGCACTGTAAGGTTTGGGCTTTTCCGAATAATGATGAGTAAATGATCATTTTCTAACAAAATCATCATCGACTTGTGACTCTCAACTGATTTTTCCCATCTGGTGGTTGTCATGTAAAGATGTCTATGCTGCAGTATTAAGCAGCTTGAAAAATGTCCACCAAGCTTCTATAGTTACAGGAGTAAATCGTGTCCAGATAACCCCTCTCTCCTTTTTAATCTCTCTTTTTAAAAATTGTCTCTTTGCCCTCTTTCTGATCTGTCTCATGGTTCAATGCATTTTCTTCTTTGGTGAGTGCCAAGAATATTTAACTTTATTTTTAATTTATTTTCATTTCATTTGAGCAGGCAAATAATGTAGGTGTCCTAAGGGTGTCGGTGACTCAAGATCCTGTGCCATCACCTGCCTCCCAGGGTGCACTTCAGCAAGTCACTAACTAGAAGTGCAGTCAGGACACGAACTCAGAAACTCTGCTTGGGGATGTGGGCATTGCATTCAAAATCTTAACCATGACATCAATTGCAAGGCTTCACCCAGAGCATTTGGCTTCTAATTCCTCTTCTGCTAAATTAGTGTAATGATTTCTGTCCATGACATATGTATCATAAACAGAATCTGTAAATAACAGGTTAGATTTATTCCTTGTATAACATTCAGGTCTGCAAAAATGTGTTCACTCTATAAGCTCTTCCTTTCTATATACAAATGTCTAAACAATCAATCGATTTTCCAGTAAGTATTTCTCTCCCACTTGTACCACCTTCACTGTTTTTGGATTAAGTTTCCCCTTAATTTATGGTGGCCATGCAACAGAAATTTTCTTATAAATCCTTTCCCATGTTTGAGCTGACATTTCACACTTAAAATATTCACTGGCATAACATCCATAACTTTCATCAGAAGAAAAAATACGTGAATTAGGTATCAAAAATGGTATCTGTTTTAAGTTTTGCTTTAGACAGTTCTAGCTGTTGAGCCTGTATCCCTTGCATACATAGACTCTGGCCCTTGCTCCTGCTCTGATGTGTTTGTCTTACTGCTTGATTTCTGCATGTTGAGGTCTGGTAACTTGTGTTTAAGTTTCACCAGTTAGAGTTGCTATTGAGGGATGGAGGACTGGAGTGTTGAAAGCAGTGCAGGTCTACCAGCTCCTGGCGATACCCTTCAGTGGCACTGTTTGTTTCCTTTGTACCTAAGATCCTGGTCAGAACCCTACCTGTAGCTGGCTTTCTTCTTAAGAACAGACGTTGGCTCCAATAACTTAGCTGCACGATGGTCCCTCAAGAGGAGCAAAGGTAGACACTCTATTACTGTCTATCTCTGCTTTGCTATGCCCTCCTTGCCTTTGCAACTTTGTCCTCTATTAAATTCCCTTCATTTTAGGTCTTCAGTGTGGTTTGTGCTTTTCATTCTTGTATCATGATAGATAGATAAGGTAGATACAGGAGTTCACTCAACTTATTTTCAGATGAGGTCAACCAAAGGCAACATACCACACCCTAATGTGTTTTTAAGCTCAGAGGTGCGTGCTTTTTTCATTCTAGAACAGTAGGCAGTAAATACGATAAAGAAGTAAAATGCATGGTATGCTGGATAATAATCTGTGAAAAGACAAAGAACATGGAGGAGCAAGTGACGTTATCACAAAACAAATAAAAGCACTCTCATGACAAGGCTAGGACATTTAGTCTAGCAGGTACAATTCTTGTTGAGAAGCCTGGATGCCACCTCAAAGCACCTGTGTCTGAGCCCCGACTCCTGACTCCCGCTTCCTGCTAATGCAGACCCTGTGAGCAGCTATGATGGATCACGAAATTGAGTTCCTGACATTTATTTGGAAAAACTGCATTACATTCTGTCTCTTGGCTCCCATATCTGTTCCTGTGTGAATTTACAGGGTGAAGCAGTGGTTGGGAATGCTCACCTCTAATAAATTAAATTTTTAAAAACATTTCAAAAACAAACTTTATGGGCATTATAACAGCAATATAAATGTATCTTTAGGGAAATACACCCAGGGTAAAATTAGATGAAGCAGAACTGAATCTAGTCATATTTTACCACTGTAGTGGCATCTCTAGCACTTTAGTGGTATCTGGCACAAATAATTCTGAACAGCTATTAACTGAAAGTGTAATTGTAGAGAAAATGATACTTATATAGGAGGTTAGAAAAAAAAATTATTAAATGTGTGTCCAGCGCAGTAACCTAAGGCTAAAGTCCTCACTTAGCACACACTAGGATCCCATATGGGCACCAGTTCTAGTCATGGCAACACCGCTTCCCATCCAGCTCCCTGCTTGTGACCTGGGAAAGCAGTCGAGGACGGCCCAAAGCCTTGGGACTCTGCACCCACATCGGAGACCTGAAAGAGGCTATGGGTCAGATCGGCCCTGACCTATGCGGCCACTTGGGGAGTAAATAAATGAATAGAAGATCTTCCTTTGTGTCTTTCCTCCTCTCTGTATATCTGACTTAAAAATAAAAGTAGATAGATCTTTTTTTTTTAAAATTACGAAATGTGGGATTAAAACACTTATTTTGGTATAAAATTTTTGAAATCTGAGTTCTCTCTTTTCATAACAGGCAGCTTCCAATAACTTTTTGAAGTTGCTTCACATGGACTGGAGTAGCTGGCCATGATGGAAAATGAGAAATTTGGTAGCATTTAGTTGTTGATTCACAGAGAGAGTTTGGTATCAAGCAAAGCAATACAGATGTTGAGAGAGTAAGAAAGAGAGAGAGAGGGAGAGAATAAATCTTGTAACAACCAGTGTTGGGATAGCAAATCCAGCAATCTATAATTGTATCTGGATGTCTCACACAAAAAACCATAAGCATTTTTTATACTTATTATTATTATTTCTTTTTTACCAAATGTTTGCTCCCAGTTAGGGTGTATTAATACAAAACTACAATTGAGGCCAAAGCTGTTACGATTTTAAATGTTTATATAATCAGATAAAACCAGAATTACACAACAAAATCTGTGAACATATGAGTCATAAAAACAAGGTAGTACATACACCTATGCATCTATAACTGTAAGTCCCTATCTTGGTACAAAGCAATATGTCTTTGTCTTATATAATATTTAAGTTGAAGACGTGATCTAAGAGGTGACATATGAAGTCAGAGGCTGATGAATTGGGGTAAAGGAGAATTTGTTCAGTTCTCAATGAGAATAAAAGACTCTCAGATTTATCAAAATGGTCAAACCAAGTGTTCTCAGCTTCTATAAAATTAGAATATTGGGCCCGGCACGGTGGCCTAATGGCTAAAGTCCTCGCCTTGAATGCACTGGGATCCCATATGGCTGCTGGTTCTAATCTCGGCAGCTCCACTTCCCATCCAGCTCCCTGCTTGTGGCCTGAGAAAGCAGTCGAGGATGGCCCAAAGCCTTGGGACCCTGCACCAGTGTGGGAGACATGGAGGAAGTTCCTGTCTCCTGGCTTCGGATAGGCACAGCACTGGCTGTTGCTGCAACTTAGGGAGTTAATCATCGGATGGAAGATCTTCCTCTGTCTCCTCTCCTCTCTGTATATCCAACTTTGTAATAAAAATAAATCTTTAAAAAAATTAGAATATCTTCACAAATGCAGACTAAGAACCAGAATCAAGATAGAGCTGAAAAGGATTACACATGCTTAGTTTAAATGAGTACCTGCAGTAAACAAGTAAGTAGGGTTCATTTCTGCTTTGGACTTTCCCTAAAATTCAATGAGTTCTAGGAAGAAGAATGAAAATAATGCCAAACATCCTAAAACGTGATTGCTCAAAGTGACAGTGAAAATTCCTATGAGGAAAATATTTTAAATTAAGCTCTCAGAAAATAGAACCTCTGGATTTTCAAGATGTGATATGAAGTTAGCAATGGGAATCTGGGCACACCCCAGATCTCCGAACCAACACAGAAGAGGTGTGAATGACCTGTGCGTTAACATTCTAACTGCAGGCAGCACTGAGTGAGTTAAAGAGCTCCTTCCAGAGACCCCAGCCAATCAGGAAGCTGAGAGATTATCACGGAATGACACAATGTTAAAGACAGCAGTTTGGTATACTTTTAGAAGAAAATATCTCCAAGGAACTTCTTAAGTATTCAGATTTGGTTTACTTTACTTTATACAATTTAGCAAACTAGTTTTGATTTTGTGCCTACATTTAAACATACTTGGATGTTCTATTATGTACTCTTGCTTTTCTCTGTGGAAATTTTTACTTTTTAGGAATTAGAAATTCCCAAGTCTCATTGTATTTCTTGTGGAAACTTCCTGGCGGAAAAAAAAATGAGAGAAAAACCATAAGTATAGTAAATATTTGGGAAATTTGGGTAGGGACATAGAGATGCGCCTCTTCCCTCTTTCAACATGTAGATGCAATGCCCTTGCCAATAACCTCCCTTTAGTCCCCCAACATGTTTTATCAATAACTGACAACAAGTTATGTGCATCTTGATTTGAAAAGATTTGTAAAAGTACTAAGCATTTCAGGAACAAAACAGATGTCTAGTATTGTTGTTATTAAAAAATATATCATGAAGGACCACTTCTCAAGATTCCTGTTAGGTTGAAGTTACTAGCAGTAAAGAATACAATGATACAATCCAGCAGCAAAAGTGGAACGCTAATGTAGTTGGCATTACCAAAAGTGCTTCGTATTCAGAAGCTAGGGGTGGTGATATCTTAACAAGACGGCATTTAGTCTAAACAGGGAAATCTGTCTTCCATTTTTGTCATGTCCAAACATAAAGCCAAATTGGAGTGACTAAACTGAAACAAAATAATAATAATAATAATAATAATAATTAGAGGACCAAAGGCTTGATTTATGTCCAGAGATTAAGAACACAGCATAATGTATATCTTGGCTAAGTGACTGCTAAGAGTAGCATGGTAACAGTCTGCAAATATGTGAAAGATGCTAACGCCCCAGGGGAGAGAGAATCCTTTGGCAAGATCCAAGTGGACAGCAGAAAACAGTGAGAAAAAAAATAAAAGGCTTAAATGTGAGAGCAAGAGGACACAATGATCACCACCATACCTGATCGTGAGTTTAGGAAACCATGAAAGGCCTCATTTCTCAGACATGGGAAACACCCTTCATAAAACCTCAAGGAGCGTGCTAAAGGAATTGGCTGGTGTACTATTGCATCAGGCTTTTGTGAGTCAAAGGAAGGAAGCATAGCTGTGAGAGGGGTGCGTGTATGTGTGCGCAGTCTCTCTGTACACAGGATTGGGGAAAGATGCAGGAATAGATTTAATAATATTTCATTTAAAAGAGTTAAATGAATTATTTCCCAGCAAAGCTGAAACAGAAATAAAATCAAACTTACGAGTAACTAAGGGGAAAAAAATCTCAAATAGGAGTTTGGAGATTGACCAAACTATTAGAATCAGCTCCTCAGGTCGTCTTGCCCTTACATGACATCATTTGGAGGATGTAGGTAATTATATCTCAGCCCTGCCGCCCACACTCCCTAACCTCAAGGTTGGAGAGCGGTTACAGCATATGCCACTTTTGGAACATGTTGGGATTTTTTATTTAAACGCCTCTCATCCAACTGTAATATAAAACCATCTTTGAAGCAGTTGAAGTCTATAACAGCCTGGAGTGGTATTGCATCAACCTTTTTCAGTGTAGAATAAACAATATTGATTTGCAGAAAAGAGGTGTTTTAGTGCTCATGCAACCCTTTCCTGGCCCCCTGGCCTGCTTCAATGAACATAGATGCCAACACATGTCAGTTTCTGAATAAGCAGCGTTTTGAACCATTTTCACTGTTATGAAAACGGGAAGAATCTGCTGCACATTTAATGAAAGAAAAGATGGACAGAGGGTGAGAAGTGGGATCGTACAGCCCTCTGCCCTCCCTGCACCCCCATTTCAGCTGTTAACGGGAAGGCAGGCTCTTTATCTCTAGCGCAAGGTCAAGCGCACAGACTCCTGCACAAGCAGTGCTCTGTGGATGAGCAAGTGCTCCAGCTGCCATCCTCCTGGGAATGAGCACATCTGCTTGGAGATGTTTTCGGCTTTCCCTGACCTGGGGCATGGGAACCTCAGAACATTTCCTAACCCAGGTCTCATTAGCTTGATACAATTAGATTACAGAAGAATGCAGTTGACGAAAGACACATATTATTTATAATTTCCATTAGCGGTAAAAATTGCTCCAGACTGAAATTTCATAAGGCCATCTCATGTCATTTGTCACAATTAATCTCACCAAGAGGGACTGGCGGGAGGGGAGGAGGGTTGACAGAATGGCACAGAAGAGTCATACAAAAGATTTGAATGCTAAATAACTTATGTAAGTTTTTAATCTTTTCTCTCTTTTACACAGGAATTATTACTACCCTTGGCTTATTGTTATTCCTATGTGTTATTTTGGAGAAAAGCTACAATAAAATATTTTCAACTTGTGAATATTTTTAGAATGATTAGAAAGAAATAAAGCATTACTAGAGTGAGATTTACAAAGTTTAGTTTCTAGAACTGTCATAAATACTGCAAGTGCCACACTGATGGGGGTGTAATTTGGTGGGTGCTGGGAGCCCTGATGTGGGTGCAAGGAGGTACTTATTAATGTTATCTTTATTGAAACTATATTTAGTGCTCTGAAAGGACAAAAAGTCTTCTGTAAAATTCAGTTTGCCCATTGGTATGTTTAAATAATGGCATGAAATAAATGCAAAAAAATGAGATAGATGAAAATCATTTAAATTCATCTGTTAATGATTAGAAAAGATGGGATGTAATTTGCAGTTAGAGAGCCTTATAAATACCATTGTCCTTGTAAAAATTCAATTGTTATACACGCTTTGTATTAATTTTGTTTTTCACAAATTTGTTCATATATCTGCATATGTATAAGTATATACACACATATATACATATGAAGTAACAGACTTTAAAGTTTTTTTAAAAGTGAGTTCTGAGTTATTCTACATACTGCAGAATACCAAATAAATTTATGTAGTAAGACTTTTATTTTTGTCTTTTTTTTAAGGTTTATTTATTTTTATTGAAAAATCAGATATATAGAAAGGAGGAAAGATGCAGAGAAAGATCTTCCTTCCACTCATTCACTCCCTAAGTGGCCATTGCAGCATGAGCTAAACAGATTCAAAACCAGGAGCTTCTTCTGGGTCGGCCATGCGGGTGGAGGTTCCCAAGGCTTTGGATCGTCCTTTACAAAGTGGGGCACTGAGATAAGAACCTGCACCAAATGGGATCCTGACAGGTGCAAGGCAAGGACTTTAGCCAATAGGCTACCATGCCGGGCCCTATGTAGTAATTTTAAAAGTATTAAAACATTCCAATAAAAAGCTGAGATCTTAAATATGCTCAACACATACGTGCAAAAATTATTAAAGGTGAAGGATATATTTATTGCAATAACCAATTCTGAATGCATACCTATGCCCCAAAGTGCACATTGTACATTGTATATCTATATGTGTGCATGTAGATATAGATAGTGATAATATTTACATAACATATTTGCTCCTCCAGTTTCCGTGCTGCTCCCTACTTGTGGCCTGGGGAAGCAGTAGAGGGTGGCCAAAAGCCTTGGGACTCTGAACCCATGTGGGAGACCTGGAATAAGTTGCTGGCCACTGGCTTCAGATCAGCACTGCTCTGGCCACTGCAGCCACTTGAGGAATAAACCAGCAGACAGATCTTTCTGTCTCTCCTTCTCTCTGTAAATCTGCCTTTCCAATAAAAATAAAATGAATCTTAAAAAAAAAAAGACAATACTGTTAGTGGGAGGACTTTTCTTAAATCAATGAAATGAAGATCTATGCAATTCAGTTTGCAAGATTTTCAGAGCTTCTCATTCTTTCAGATTTCTTCCCAGAGAATGACATAGATAATCATCTCTTTGAAGATATCAATTAGGTACATGATATGTATTATATTAGTAATAAAACTGAATAGTAGGCTATAGTAATTAAGCAAAAGAATAAAAATTCTAAAAACAATTGTTCACGTTCACAGTTGTTTTTGCAAGAACCTGGGTGATCATTTTCCTGTATGCTTATATTCTATACTGTTGTGGTATGGGTAGAGGGTGTAGAGGATCCGGGAGGCTGAGGGACCATAACCCTCACCGTCCTCATGTTGTCATTGCTCTGTGCATGTTTATCTTCATTATAAATGGGAAGACTGGGTTGTAAGAAATGCTGTCAGTTGGAATTGAGGTCCCTGCTTTGTAAGCTCAGTGGTAAGAAGCCAAGTTCTTTTGACATGTATTTTAACTCCCAAAAGTTTTGTGACAAATTAACATTTTCTAAAAAGAAATCATGTGTTATATATAATGATTATATATGTATATACAACATGATTATGTATGTATTTATTTATTCTAACATATGCTGTCAAGTGTTCACATTTTTTCCTATCAGTTAAAAAAAAAAAGCTGAAGTTCCCTGTTTTGCTACGTCCTGAGTCTAAGTAAGAATATATTTACTGACATCACTGTTCCAGTAGGATGTGTAACATATCCTTGAATACATTGCACAGGTCTGCAGACAATAAATGTGCTATCTATGGACATCATTTCTACACATACACACAAATATATGCACATATGTATTCTTTAAAAGATTATTTCTTATGACCAATTTTCGCAATATAGTCACACTTCTACCTAGTGAGATTGGGTGATCTTGACAAATCTGGTGGCTGAAATCCTCAAATAGGATAATAATATTCATACCTAAATATAAAATATGTTGTAATACATGGTTCAATAAATCAAGTAATTGTATTCTTTTAACATTAGGAAAATTTTGATCATCTTGTATTATAGCACAGACCGAAGATTTGAAATTAAGCATCATAAAATGCAGAATAAAATTATAAAGACTTTCTTGTAATACAAAATTCATGGAGAAAAACTCTAATTTCCTGATGGATACATTATATTAATGTAATGGATACCTCAGTGTAGAGAAATTGCATTAAATGGTTATTAATGCTTGAATAAACTTCAAGGAAGTGAGTACTGGTTGAAATGGGATAATATTTTGTTCTGCTAAATTATACGTTAATTGGTATTTCCTCTCTTGTAAAAGGACCTAAAGGGTTTAATAAAATATGTGATAGAAACATTATTTTTTTTTCCTTCTTCAGATATTAAGTCAAGAGTGTAGCTGGAAGTGTTTCAACTCTTTCCCAGAAAATTATTCAGTATTTGTGATGACATGAGTTTCAGAGACTCCCAAAAGTAAATAATTAAAGCTTTTAGTCATCCAAATAATGATGGACTGCATTATGGGAAAAATCTTTCAACCCATGTAGATGAAACACGTCTTCTTATTGCATGTTTCTGGGTGGAGAAGGGGAAGGAAGGAAGGGAAAAAAAAGAGACAAAGAGAGAGAGAGAGGAAAAAAGGAGTAAAGATACTGATAGCGATTGATAGAGAGATAGACTCCATAGGCATTTATGGGTCATCTTTGTTAGTCTCAAATTACTTCAGAAGCTGTATTGATAATAGAGGATAAAAGACATTGCAATTTATTTTCACTTGGTCAGATAGAATCTCATACTAGATATATAATCTGAAATTTTAACTGAGAGATATGACATTTCTCCTTTGTCTGAGCAAAGCAGATGTGACCAAGTACTCGAGCTGGCCATTGAGCAATTCAATTTTTTCAAAGAGCTGCATGATAAAATGTAGTCTATACACTTGGATTCTTAAATTATATAGGATGCATAAAGATGGTGAGGTTTTCAGGATCCAACACAAATAAAACAGATACGAGTGGATGTACTGGAAAGTTAAGTTTAGGTACTTATAAATCATATGTATATTCATAGCCCAGAGTTGGTTCCCTGACTTCTTTTTAAACAGTGCTTAGAAGTTTTGGAGCTTAGCTCTTGCATTGTTTTGTAAAAGACACATCTTTTCTTTAAGGTTGGCACTCTTACACTAACTGAAACATCATATGAAACAGAAATATCAAAAATATTACACAATGTGGCTAAAAGAAAGTGACTCTATAAACAAGATGAGGTATTTGTAACACTTTGAAGGCAAAATTGACAGGGTAGACAACTTCAGGATGGACAGACACTGATTCCCAAACTCCATAGTGACAAAAGCTTCTGCTTCCAAATAGAAACATATTTATCAACAGAGAACTTATGGTAAGAGAAACTATGGAAAAGAGGGGAAGAATCATGAGTCAAAACACTGAAGCGGTCATGCTGTATGTGCAATCAAAACCAATGTAAATCTCTGGCCATTTAAATACGTCATTGAAAACTGCATAGCTTTAAAACCTGGAACACAACCCATATACTTATTTCTCTATCATCTTGTACATCAGAGATAAGTTTGGGAAAAATTAAAAGGATAAAACCACAGCTAAATATGAACAACCGTAATGCATTTATACAACTGTGTGAGTAAAACTAGGTATCCACAACTTCTCATAAAATTGTCAATTTATAGAAGGTACATACACAGATGAAAATTTCAGCCTTCGTATTATATTATTGTTTTGTACTTCTGTTTTTTGTAGGCTTAATTTTTTTTTAACAAACTTTATTTATTTTTATTGGAAAAGCAGATATACAGAGAGGAGGAGAGGCAGTGAGGAAGAATTTCCGTCCACTGATTCATTCTCCAAGTGGCAGCAATGGTCGGAGTTAAATCTGATCCAAAGCCAGTGGCCAGAATCTTCTCCCAGGTCTTCCACACAGGTGCAGGAGCCCAAGGCCTTGGGACATCCTAGACTGCTTTCCCAGGCCACAAGCAGGGAGCTGAATGGGAAGTGGGGCTAACAGGATTAGAACCAGTGCCCATGTAGGATCCTGATGTGTGCAAGGTGAGGGCTTTAGCTGCTAGGCTACTGTGTAGGATCCTGTAGACTTAATTATTCTGAGGTTATTGAATTTTTGTTTTCAAACACATGCTTTGTCAAGATGTGACAACATAAGACTTTTTTTTTTACTGATGTAAACCTGGGAAGTAATTGGTTTGCAAACATTCACATTGTTTGTCATCTCAATCAAACAGAAGTAAACTATTCTTCCTGTTGTTGCATGAATGGTTCAAGCAGAAAATCCTGTATCATTATGTCTTTCCTGGAGAAGACATTAAAAAAATAATGCTAACAATGGTCTCCAAGACAGTGCACCTAATAACACAGTGCATGGAAAATGTCTTTCTTCTAACTCTGCTGAACTTCACAGAGGAGATAAAATGTACAAAACTATGCCAGCACACCAGTAAACCTATTGTTTTGTGAGTGAGGTACTAAACCAATAAAGCAAGTCATGCAAAATATTTTATCCCTTAGTAAAAGCAAGTCACAAGGAGAAAGCAATATCCATAATTGGCTAATTTTAAAATGGGTTTACATTATATCTGTCTGTCTGTCTGTTTCTCTGTGCACCTCTGCCTTTGAAATAAACAAATCTCCCCTCCCAACAAAAAGGAATAACAGATGTGAGTCATACCAACTCAGGAAAACAATGCATGTCAGTATAGACATGACATCATATGTCACAGAACATCAAACCAAATGATGCTACCTATCTCTGTCAGCAATGCCTTGGAAGTTGAGGGTTGGTACTTCACCTGTCCCTGCTGTTCTATTGGAATTGATTTATACATCTGAATTTTGGAAAGGATACAATACCCCAGGAAACATATGAGACAGAACATATAAGTAAATGCATAATCTAAGCTTACAGTTGTAATGTAGTCTGAATAACTGAGAAATGAATGAAAATGGAGATGCTGAGTTCAGCATGACATCATCAAAGATTACAAATAAGAACAAAAGTGTTCATCTAAGGAGATACTATTTGTTAAATACATTGCTGGGCCAACACAATAGAGTGGTGATATGACTACAAATGAATGAATGAGAATCCAACTCATGGAATATTATAGATACCTAGAAAAAATAGTTCATAAGATAACCTAAATTCTGCATTAGTTGACTTCTGTGTTGTTAACATTAATGCATTAAGATTTGAAAGATAAATAAAAACTTAACTGCAGAGTCAGTCACAAAATGAGTGGGGTATGTTTAACTACTTGTAATTTGATCACCTACAAAATAGGTCTCAAGAGTCATAGAATCATCACTCTATTATGACTGAAAAAAAAAAGCCTGACAAAGTAAGCTGTGCAGATGGAGATGGAGGCAGCCAATGAATGTCTAGATATGTAGTCTAAAATCTAACCATAGATCCAATAATCACAGAGTTGTGGATTCTCAGTTCAAAGACTTTGTCTGACATGCCAGTAGACCTAAAGCCATGAGAGAGGTGTTCAGAGTACTTCCTTTTGTTGTGACTGCAAGCAGAAGGCAAATATTAGGCCAATATGGAAGTTAATCTAAATATGCCAAAGCTGTGGAGTGCAGGAATAACAGATGTTTGACATGTTGTTCTGTCAAGGGAAATTTGAGAGTATGAATGTCAATTATTAGTAGCCTCATAGAGGCAATATTGATAACTTGAATCATGTTGCAGATGCTCATAATTTTGTAGGCTCATATTCTCTCCATTGCACATTTGTCCTTTAAAATGCCAGTTCTCTGGAGGAACTTGGGAAACTCCCTTGGCGAGACATAGTTCCCGCTGGTGAACATGTGGTCCAGACCTGGGGGTCTAACAAGCTGGGCATAGTAGCTCCAAAAGCTGACTAACGTGTGAATTGGCAATGAAATAGGGTGGACTTGGCAGGACTGAGCAAACCTTAGCCCACAAGCAAAACTAGAGACCAGGATGGAGCACATGTCATGCCGACCTAGGCTTTTGCACCTACTGGTCTGCATGAGCCAGGAACACTAAGCCACAGCGTCTAAGGCAGGGGTTGGGACAGGTGAGGAGCTGAGCCAAGCTGAGTCAGAGCAAACACTGGCCTGCGAGTGATCTATGGCTGGGAACAGGCCCAGTTGGGGAGCTAAGGGAACAACCCTAATTGAGTTGAGATTCCCAGCAAGGGGCACGTGGGCTGGATTGGGGGCTGCGTTCTGATCAGAATATGGCTCAAGTCTCCCTTGGCACAAGTGTGGACTGGGATTGGATGCACTGAGCCTGGCCAGACTCCAACACCCTCTGATGTCCTGGAGGACCAGGGTAAATGTGGGACGGACTAGGCAAGGTCTCAACCCCTACTGAGCCATGTGTGAGCCGTATGTGGGTATGGACAAGCCATGGATGGGGTGAAACATCCAATAGCAAGGACCAGTTTGGGTTGAAGGCCAGTCAGGAAAAGCAACTGTTCCTGCTTGGCCAGAAGGTGAACTGAATAGAGCTGGCTCTTGGAACCCCTGGCATGTGCAAAATCTGGCACTGGGAGAGGTGCTGATGGAGGAGCCTGGGCAACTCCTCTGGCAGGACACAGACCCTGCAGGTAAGCACAAGAAACATGATGGGAAACAGCCAGAACAGGCCATGGAAAGTTACTCACAGGCATACATTTGGCATGGATGGGGGAAGACAAGGTTGAATCTGTCCACATCATCCATTGGCAAATCCAGGCACCAGAACAGTGTGGGGCGAGCTAGGTTCAGTCACAACAAAAACTAGTGCACAATAAGGAATGCCAAGGTGTGGTTACCTGTACCAGATGTGACCACAGTACCCAACCAGCTCATATGAGAACCAGGAATGGAGAGGGCAGAGCCAGCAGGGGGAGTAAGGGGTGGTTCCCTTGCTGGATAGCTACTCCCATTGGAGAGCGTGAGCTAGGATTGGGGCAGACCAGACCAAGCAGGGCTACAATGCCTGTACGCCTCATGTGGACTACATCAGGGAAAAGCCAGGCTGAGCTAATTATTCCTACTGGTGCAAACAAAATTAGAGTGTGTGAGGGTTGCTTGGGCTTAGCCACAGCATCAGCTGGCAGAAGCTGACAATGGGTTCTAATTCTGTCAAGTCAAACCACAGAACTCCTTAAGAGAGCACAATCCGAGAGGGGGTGAGGCCTGGAAGGGAAATAGTGGGCTCCTCCCTCTTGGGTTACCACTTCTGCAGCAGGGCACGAAAACTAGGACAGGGGCTGGGGTGGTTAGACAGAAAGGCACCCAACAGCATCTGTGCGGGCTGCATAATGGAGCTGGTTAGATGGAACAAAGCTTTAATACCCATTGACACATATGAGAGCCAAATGGGGTGCGGAACAGATTGTACTACCGCTACACATACTGGCAAACCAGGGTAGAGGGCGGGCCTGGTGGGGGTTATTGTGGATCACTCCAACTAGGCTGCAGCCCCCACTGGTTTATGCAAGGGGCAAGTATGTGCTGGGCAGAATCAGGCTGGACTATAACACCCATTGGTTCCAGTGGAAATCGTGGCTCAAAACAGAACCAACCCAGCGATTTCAACCACCAGTTGATCGAGGTGATGGACTGTGCAGGGCCCTGTACTTGCTAGTACATACAAGAATCTGGTCTGGGATCACCTCAGACAAGGTTTCTTTGGAGATCTCCCCAATCTAAATGCTGGACTCAGAACCCTAACCAAGAAAAGACAGAAGACAGAACAAGTCAATCAAACATCTCAGCTATATGATGACAGAGAGATACTGGGCAAACGGAGACTCTATGATGGACTATTTCAATCAGTGGATTCTTCAAAGACCTCATCGTGCTTGGAGTGGCAAGATTGGCAGCGATTCAAAACTGTTGAACCATCAAAACCACTTCAGTAAGAACCTCGGAGCATTCCCTACATCCGGGACCTGGGATGGGTAGGAAACTGGGCGGGCCTTCTCCCTTAATATTCCACTTTAAACAAGAAGGAAACAATATGGAAATACTAGACTTACCCACTTTCCTGTAGCCCTTGAACCTTTTTACCCTAATTAACTTTGTAAAGATTGTCAAAAATATGATACAAAAGAAAAGAAAAAAATAAAATGCCACTTCTCATTAGTAAAAAAGAATATGCCAAGAACTATCACTTTTAAGGCAAAATAAATAAATCTATTTTCTCTAAAAGACAGATTATGAAGGAATAATTTTCCAGTCAGACAAAGTTCTAGCAGATAACCAGTTCAGTTATTGATCCTCAAATAGAACAAACTGCTAAATAGTTTATACTACCATTCATTACAATTATATTTTCTCATTTCTACTTCACATTGACAACCACCATGTGAATGTAAATTAACACAAAACTATTGAACAACAATATATCAAAGATATTGTTTTAGTTCAATTAAATTGGACATAGGAAAACATAGCTAGTGTACAATCATGCATTTCATGTATTCTTAGAAAACTTGGTGAAGTATTAACATTAGACATTAACTCAGCAACGTAAGTGTAGTTCCAGATAAGTGCCTGTAGGAAAATGAAAGGCATTTCCTTTAGTCAGATTACAATTACTGCTATTGCCATTGAGAAACATGTACAAAGCCTTCAGTCTTTACTATTTAAAGGGGAGATGTGTGTTAGGAATATTTCTATACTTGGAAAACATAAGGTAAGGGAAACAGATACCCGGCTGGATCTATTAATTATATGTATGATTTTTTTTTGATATGGCATTTTTGTATAATGCACTGAGTTCCATCTGGTATGGATTTCAAGAAAAATCTAAGAACCCAGAGAGACTTTTAGTGGCTTAGGTTACTGGGCTTGATAATGTTATTTGTTCCGATTACTACTTTGAAAGTACATAGAACTTTTCTCCTCAATGGCCTCAAGAACTTTCTCTTGGGTAATCCTTTCGAAATAATGTCCTGTTTTTCTAGTATATCTTTAATCCATAATTACATTGTACCACTCTCTACTCCGACCATTAGCGTTAAAATATTCATGTTTTACAATTTAGCTAGAAATTCTGCATTGTATTTGCTTCCTCTTAGTGAGATTCTTCATGGTCAATGGATTTCCTCCTCCATTTCCTTATAATTCTCTTAACAGGCTCAATTTTTAAAAAGGATAAGTATCCAGTCCCCTCACTCCCTAGAGTGTTTTCTCAACTCTTCAGCCTCTAGGGAAATAAAGATCATGCTTTCCAACTGTACAAAATTTCTGCAATAAACTACAAAGAGCTTAATCCTGATTATTTTAATACACAGAACAAGGTATTTCAGGTTTTGCTCTTGAACATTTATGTATGTATGTATGTATGTATTTGAAAGTCATATATACAGAGATGTGGAAAAACAGAAGATTTCTGACCTCTCATTCACTCCCCAAGTAGCTGCATTGCCTAGAGCCAAGCTTATCTGTCATCAGGAGTCAGGAGTTTCTTCCCAGTCTCCTATGCAGGTTCAGGGTCCCAAGGCTTTAGGCCATACTCCACTGGTTTCCCAGGCAACAACCAGGTAGCTGGATGGGAAGTGGGACTGTCGGGACGAGAACCAGCACCCATATGGATTCACTGCACATGCAAGGTGAAGATCTTAGCCACTGGGTTACTGCTCTGTGCCAGGTATTTCAGGTTTATTTTATCAACTTCATGATCAGCTGTAATTTCCTGAAAGTATTGTTACTCTCCAACACTTACACTAAACTGCAAAGGAAATATTTTAATCTTCTTGCTTGAAAATCATTAATGTTCCAAATATAGGTCTCTACACACTGATTTGAATTATCAAAGATAGCATAAATCAATATGGGGGGTCCAGTTGTTAATCCTCCTAGACTGCTTTCATCTATAGACATGGACAATTCATCCATGGTAAAATTTAATTTTAGCTATAATTACAAAAGTTTGAAATTAAATCTCACTACTGCTATGCTTCCATTAATATAGACAAAAAATGCTGATCTACTTAGGATTAATGTGGGGATAAAAGTAAGATTTCATTTTTAACTTTTATAATTAATTTGGAAACATGTGATAGGGATTTGCTTCAGAGAGAAAGGGAGAGGGGAAGTTTCTCAGTTTTAAGGAAGCCACTTCAGAAATCACCCAAATTTCTTATGTTCTTGAAGAATCTTGCATATGATGATAAACTGTACTCTCAGCTGGTACCCAAATTAAAAGTAATTAATATTGTCTCCCAAATTTGAGGACAAATTGAAGCAAGTCAATGATTCATTTCTCTTCCAAAAGTTTGCAGTGTTGCAATTTGCATATTGTAGGATATTTTCATTAAACAACTACATCAATCAGTCGTTATAATAAACACAAAGTGTTAACACAAAAGAGGCACCAACTATTAAGTTACCTTAAAATATCCAACAGTTTTCAGCTAATTGCTAGTTTGACTGAGAATTAAGTTCCCCAAAATTTAAAGCAATGGAGATGCGTATCAGAAATCAGACTCCTAGATATATTTCAGAAAATCTAAAATATGTTTTGAAGGCAGTTTTTCCACTTATTCTAATGATAAAAATTGTTTGTGAGATAGAATATTCTGCAGCTTAAAATATTCCCAAGTTATAGAATAAAAGGAGCAATCAGTGGATGATACACTCTCAGCAGATAGATCTAGGAATATATGGATCCTAATCCTGGAGTAACCTAAGTGTGAATCGCTCCAATGGGAAATCATAGTGAGTAACGGAGTGTAAGTGATGTCTCTCACTAAGCTGAGGCAACAAGGATGCTCTACAGGAGATCATTTTAAAGTTATTTACCTACGTCTTCCTTTTGCCTCAGACACGCAATTGATCAGAGATTTCTTTTGCTTTCTTATTTCTTGTGGATGCCTACTGTGTTTATTTATTGCAATGCAGTATATTAAATAAGCACAAGATAAAATGTGATTGTACAAAGTTTATATGTACTAAAAGAGCATAGTCCTATAGATACATACCATCTGGTTTTAGTAATCAAAAAGCTAGAACAATTAGATATTTAGTTATTGTAATGAATATGTCCTAAAAAATTTAAAGATTGATTTCCTTAGGATAAATTATTTATTTGATTGCTACATGGTTGGAAAATTTTCAAAACCATCAAATAAATGGGAAAAGTTAAAACAAATTGGATTTCAGAATAGTGAATGATTATGATCAATGAAATCCAATGCTAAAATACACAAATCATCCTTCGTTGGATGAGAAAATGCATGTTTTTCAGGAAGATGATAGAAGGTGTGGATAGGTTCAGTGGTTATATTACTGGGGTATTAAAAATAGATTTAAGTATAGAAGACCTGTAGTATTTGAAATGTTTGCAGAAGAGGCAATAAATTCTCTGTCAATTAAACTTAATGCAAAATAATTGTTTCATAGTATGTTCCACAGTATTTTCCATGGTCCTAAACCTTTCAATCATGTGTCTTTAATATGATATGCCATAAAATGACAATATATTCAAAATCGCTTACTGATTTTTTAAAATTGAATTCCCTTAAAAAGACACCCGCCTCATATTTAAGAGGCCAACAGTTGCTGAACTTCACTTTTGCATGTCAGTGTCTAGGTGAAATTAATTGAAGATGGAATGTACATACAAAGACAAAAAGAGCTTACTGACAAAATCCAAATAACCTTATTTGGTGAAGAAACATTAGGCTTCCTCATGAACATTTATTTGATTTCAATAGCTCTTCTCCTAAAATGTGAGCTTGATACAGCTTCTTATCAGGAATAGTTTAGGCTAAAAAAATACAAGATGGAAAAATAAGCCAGTTCAGAAAACTCTTTTAGTAAGAACCAATTGTGAAGTTTATATTCATTTTTTCCCCACCTTTGATGAAGCGATTAATATGCTTTGAACTTATCTGTGTCAGATTAAATACAGCAAATGCATAAATATATAATCATGCTACGCATGTGTAATGTTATACATTATACATTTACTATATTTTAATGATAATAGGGTTAAATGATCAATTACAGAAAAATTAAGCAACTCAAAGTAAATATTACACTATTTTGTCTAATAGAAGAAGGAATCATGTGTTTTATCCTGAATTATTGAGGACACTTACCTGAGTTACCACAAATATTATTTCTAATTTCACAATTGGGGAACCAGATCAAGAATGCAGCTTACCTTAGGGGTTCATGTTGCTTTCAACTAATTAGGATTGCTATATAATAGCTATAATGATATTACTTTGAGCTTGTCAAAATACCTGAAATTTAAGAAAAAAAAAATGTTACCATACCAACTTAATAATGTTGGAGAACTTTTGACAGTGTCATTTTAGAGATCACATGTTTCTAAATTAAAAAGAAACAGGAAAATGTTGCTATTCATTGCAGAATATTCACCTATAATGCTTTGAACACACAGATATTGGGCACAGGTATACTCACACAAAGTCAGGTTACTGGCATTCTTTTCTAGGTTCTGCAAGTAACTTATCAAAACCTAACATTCTGTTATTGATGTTATCATTTCAATCCAAGAAGCAGTAATTTTTTTAAACCTGCTTTTTAAAGTCCCTGCTCCAAAAAGCATTAAATTTGTTGGTTTGGTTAAGTATCTCAAGCTTTTAATTCCCTAGATTTTCATTTGTGAAGCAAGTATGAGAATTGTACCGAACTCATTTTGTGATTGCAAGGAAGATGAACATTCAGAAAGAACTGATCAAATGCTCCGCATATATTACAAGAAATGCTTACTATTTAAAAACAAAATATTTATAACTTTATTTATGAAAAATAATGCTTTATGTGTCCAGTCCTTCACTGTTTAATGCATAAAATGATGTAAGCATTAGCAAAATCAAGACAGGAAATAATTCTATTACCTCACCAAAAGTCCTCATATTATTCCATGGCAATACAAAAATTCTCCATGAATAGGATCATGGGAATTATTAATCTATTCTCATCCCTGTATTTCTGTTTCACAATATTACATCAGGGAATTACATAATGTATTGGTTTGTGAAGCTAGTTTGTCATGTAGAATAATGTGTTTACAATCATTGACTGCACCTATCAATTTTTCCTTTTTATTTGAAATTGGTTTATGTTTCCATTCTTCTTCATTCCCAAGTTCACTGTTGTCTGGTTTCAGTTTTTAGTGGCTACAATTGAAAGAAATTACAAACATTGTGAAACAGCTTTCTTTTTTGTTGTTGACATGAGTTAATTATTCATTAAACCATTTTTTACACAATGTATATTTACACATTTAGAATGTGAGATTCAATTGGGGTCAGTGTACTTAGTGTATAACCTGAATTTTCCTTTGAGATGTTTATATCTGGATTTTCACTTTAAGTTTTGCTCGATTTTAAGTTAACATTTAAGTTTGATTGATTAATGTGATCTGATATCATTTCAGTGTGAAGCCAAAGAGCCCATGCTTTGGAAGCTTGCTCCAGCAGGTCACTCTGAGAAGTGGTGTGGGACCTTCAGGATGCTGGGTCTAGAAAGAGGAGTTCAGACCATTATTGCCATTGCCCTCAGAAAGAACTTTTGCTGGTCTCAACAAGCAAGTTAGGTTTTGTGAAAACAAAGTGCTATCAAAGGAAAAGCCTTAATCCTTTTCCCCCCAAACCCACTACTAATTCCTGCCTCCTCATTGATCAAATGTGCTCCCACCACTGTGTAATATGCCATGCTATATCCACGTGGTCTTTCAGCAGTGTCAAATACATGTTGGTGGTATGCTTTCTTTTTTTACAATACTGTAAAGGATATTATCAAAGGTAGAAATAAAAGGATTCATTGGCAACGTTTTGGAGGTTGTATATGGAGCCCTTGTGCCCAATCTAGCCACATCAGCCTCTAGAAATCTCCACCTAATGGATTATCTGAATCAGTGAAGCATGAAGCATGATGCCATTTCTACAGCAACAATTTGTTACATATAAGTGTGCTATTTAGTTCTAAAATTTTTGAGCATCTTTGGGTATCTTTCTGTTAGTCTGCTTTCTGTGTTGAATATTGTTTATTTTGTGTTTTTTTTTTTAACAAAAAGATGCTTGTATGGTTTCCATTTACCCTGAATTTTGAAAGGCTCATTTTATTGTGCACATGTGGACTATGATGATGAGGATTTCCCTAGCATTTAGTGTTTTTTCTTCCGCTATTGGTGACATGCACTGTAAATGCTAATTATATGTCCTGAGGAATCAGAAGCATGTCTGATAAAGGAAAATAAGTGAACAATTTAAGCTCCAAGACCAAGAAGCAAAAATCAGAGTGTTATATAATATTTACAACATTATTTAAAACATACTCATTTTAAAGTATAAATTCCATTCTTCACACATGATATATAAAAAATGTTGGTAATCTGAAATTAATTATTGTCATAGTTTTCTACATCATATTGAGTAAGACATTAAGGCTTTCTATATTCTTGTTAATAGTCTCTACTTATTAAATCCATTACAGACAAGAGTGTTGACGATTTCAAGTATTGTGAATTTTGTTTCAATTTTTTTTTCAATCTGTAGTATTGCTTATACTTCAGAACTCTGTGTAGAAGCAAGTGTTTACAATTATATATTTGAAATGTATTGAACTTCCTAAATTCATAAATTCATAAATGCACGTCATTCACCATATTTTGGATGCTTCCAACTACTGTCGTTCTGAAAGATGTTTTGTGGAAAATTTCTTACTCCATTGATTCAGGAATTCCAATGAAACATGAATTAGTCATCTGGATATTTTGCCATAGATTCTGAGGTCTGGGTCTGCTTTCCATAATCTAATTATATTGGTGATGTTACAGTGTTTATTTTATTCTGTCTGTAATGCCACTCTATCTTCTTTTATCTCCATCTGCTATGGAACTGTGTTAGTGAATTTTTATTAATAGTTTATTAATCTGAAATTCATTGTATTTTTTGAATTATTTATTTTTATTCAAAATCCAGATGATTTTCCAGATTTTGTAGGGGATATAGAGAAAGTCTTCTGTCTGTGGGCTAACTCTCCAAGTGTCCACAATGGCCAGAACTAAGCAGACTTGAAGCTGGGAGTCAGGAGCTTTCTCTGGGCTTTCTCAAGGTTGCAGGGTCCCAAAGACTTGGGCTATCATCTGCTGTTTTCCCAGTCCATAAACAGAGAGCTCCATCAGAAGTGGAGCAGCTGGAGAACAAACCAGCACCATATGGGATGCTGGTGCAACAGAGCAGAGGATTAGCATGTTGTGCCACTGTCTCAGTCCCTGAGTTTAGTCCTATTTTCAAGTAATAATAATTCCATATGTATACTGTACAATATGATGTGTCGATACATTAATATATTATTTTGCTTAAAATAGTCAACAAACAGGTCACATGTGAAATGTATTATTACTGAATAGTCCTGGAAAAATATTGAATCTATTTAAGCATATCTTAACATAGCTGTATTATTGTCAGTTATCTCTACAAGTGCTTAGTAATGTATTCTTGGACTTTTAAAATTAAAATTATAATTAATGAGATTCCAAACACTCACGACATTAAAAATGAACCTTTGTGCTGTGGTGCAATTGGGGATAAGATAGAAAGTTACAGTCCATAAAAGGCTATATATTGATTTGCTCTGTCCACATCCATTATTGCTGGTCTTTCAGGATGTGAATATTGATTGTGCATAGCAGTTACAACAAGCCAGAGCAACGGCTCTTCCACACTGCAAGGTTGGGCACAAGGAAGAAAATTCCAATCACAGCAAGCCTGTGGCCCTGGAGGAGAATAACATCCTCCTCCCACTTCTTTAGTTTGACTAGCAACGGAATTAATTATTTATTCAAATATTTTATTATACAGCTTTCCCTTCTGTCTCCTTGGTACAATGCCAGTGCACACTATGAAGTAACAGTTGGAAAATGACCTCCACTTCTTCCAATGACTTGTTTCTTTAGTTTGGCTTAATTTTAATCATTTATTTGAAAAAAAAATATGCCAGAGACACTTTTTCTGAATTGTTAAATGTCCATGATCATTGTGGCTTATTGCCAGGATTTAATATGACATCAGGGTGATGTTACTTTGGTGGTGCCACCCTTTCTAGTGTTATAATGCATTGCTGTGATGATATATTAAACATTGATTTGGAACTTGAATATGTAATTGTTAATGAGAGAAGCAAACATGATTTAATATCTACCATGCCACCTTCATCTCTAACTCTTCTCAACTGCTTGGGGTCATGTCTTCTCAAAGATTCCCTATTATTGCAAATGGTATATGATGCTGTAGAACACAGAGCTACCCAAACCTCTTTGTTGGAACATTTCCTATGTGGTATAGTACCCAAAGGATTTCATCTTTTTTTTTTCCTGGTTCCTAATAAATAGTAAAACGGCTTGTTAAATGTTAAATTAATACAGATTGTTCACAGATCAAGAAAGCATAAAACACGCTTTGAAATGCCTTACACTGAAGTTCATTGCTTTTCAGTCTGTCCAGAAATGATATTTACAAACCCTCAACCAACTTGTCACAGATAAAATATCCTTCACATTTTTACCAACCCAGCAGAACAACTTCTCATTGATGTTTATTTCTTATAATAATCAGCAAAAAAGTGTTATTGTGAAAGGACATCAGAAAGCAGTAAGTTCATGCTGCCCTTGAGTTGCTATTTTATATTTATCTTTGTTCCATGGGGAAGTTATTTATTTATCTTTTCAAGTATTATTTGAGCTGTTTTCCTCAAAACCCTCTAATGTGACTTTAGGAAATGTTGCCTTAAATTTATCATCCTGAGAAGAATCCACAGACACCAAATTCTCTCTTGCCCTTATTTTTCGATTTCTGAAACCTGACATTTTTTTGGTCTTGTGAATTGCAGTGAAAGATAGAGCTTACTGTTTGGTGACAATTTCCTTTATTCTCTTTTCTCAGATCTAAAATAATTAAATAATTTAAAACTGCTGCTGTTAAACAGATAAAACTTAAGGTTTCATTTATTGTGTGTAAACATTGATTTTTAAAGATAATAGATATATTGCTATTTAATTTCCTCAAACAGTATTCGTTGCAAATAAAGGTTTTACATAATTGCATTGTCAAAAAATCAACAAGGGCCACCTTTACTTATATCTTAGATGAACGTCTGTCTTTCTAATGTCACATAATTTAATGTAAAAGAAAGTGTTTCACTAAGTTTTACACTTATGATGTTACCATTTCATTCTGGGAATTTAATTTTTGTTCATACCTATCCTTCAAACAATAGAAATGTTAAGTTTTCAACTGTGTGAAATCAGAAGTCTACTGATTTTTCTTAAATGGCAAATATCAAGATGGTTTCGGGTGAAGTGTTTGGTGCAGAGGATAGGTACAAATTACTTAGGATGGTAGTGCTTGACATCAGAGTTCACGACCCAACTCTGAAAGTGGGTCTCTGGGGCACTACCTTATTTACACCAGGGTATGTGAAAAAGTTTTGGAATCCTGAGCCTTAGATCATATCTGTTGAATCAGAATTGTTGGGCAGTTTATTCTATTCTGTGCCTTTCACATTTCTGGAGCAGTACACTCATGTGGAAAATTTAAATAAATTATGTGGAACACATTTCCTATAGTATAACACGCTACTCCACTCTATGTAGACATCGTAATCCCTGTGTCAATAAATGAGAATTATTTTTAGAAGATACAATTTCTATGGCTGAGGGGTTGCTTTGCTCTTCTTAGGGAATGGCTCTTTCTTGTTTCAATTTGCAGTTTTTTGGCTTCAAATCCAATTATTTTTGCTGTGAATTTTACCTTTTTGCACTTCCCATTCATTTGTGTCTTTTGCAATCATTTCTTGTAATGCGTTAAGAGATCATTTATATGAGACCTTCTGATAGTTTGTAAGCACCTGATCTTGTAAATGTTCATTTCAAGACTGTTTTTGCCACATCCCATGGGCATTGATTCTTGTTTTTATTGTCATTTCTTCAGTGCCACGTGGATCACACAGTAGCATCATTTTCTATAAGAAGGTTTTTGATTTTCCTTTTCATCACTTCAGTGATGCACTGATTGCTCTGTAACATGCTGTTTAGCTTTAGGTTGGTGTAAATTCTCTACTTTTCTCCCTGCTGTGGATTGAATTTTCTGGCTCTGTTTCAAAGGGGATGTATAATGGAAGCATAGTGGAGATTGACACATCCAGTTATGCGGACATAGTGTAGTATACATCCCCGCAGCCAGACAAAAGACGGACTCCCAGTGAAACTGTTGGATATTTCCTGTAGGTAGGATGCTGGACTCTCTGACATTGTCCATGCCAACAAGGTAGGGAGACACTTCAATAGTGTTCTGAATAGGGGTTTGGGAAGGAATTTGGTGAGGGATCTGGGGAGGGGGCAAATGAAATCTCAGTGCCTATTGAACTGTATATAAAATAATAAAATAACTAAAATGTAACAATTAAAGGGCATGTATATATGTAAAATATATTTTCCTAAACTGTGTACAAGATAATGCATACAAATATGAAGATGTGTGTATCTTGAGACTGAGATATGCAAGATTGCTGACTCATGTGTTGAATTGGATTGTGTAATTTTAGTTGACACTCATGAGAATAGATAAAACTGCATTATTTTAAATGTAGAATGTTTCAGGAGAGTGAACCAAAAGTGAAATAATGAACTGGTGAATTCATTACTTTTTGCAGGATACTAATTTTTTTGTCTTAATCTCACAAATAATGAACTTGGAAAATAAGGCATATCTTTTAGTACTTTTATGAACATACAGTTGCACAATCAGCATAAAGTTTCTACAAAATACCACATATATACAAGATTAACTAATGACATTTGCTATCATTACTTTATATTGTTTTCTTAAAAATGAAGCCTCCATTTTCAGAAATCCAATGACCTTCATTATTGCAAAAGACTATAGACTATGCCTTGCTCAGTTCATTTCTCTTAATGACTCTGTAGATGTTTATACACTTACCAATGCATCTTTCTTAGTCCAGAACTATTTCTCACATTTTAGAGTACTTCAAGGATTACATTTAGTATGGTCCCAGTTTCTTTTTCAGAATAAAAAGTGAACATTTCTGCATGGCTTTTGAAGCTTTAGTCTGACCTAGAACATTTTCCATGCTCCATTTCTGTCTTTTACTCTTCTCAAAATGCTAATTGCTAATCAGTCATGTTGTGTTACATGCATCCTCTGTATAAATGAATTCTCAATAAAAATAAGTGCATCTTAAAAAAAAAAGAATATTGAATAGGAAAAACATTATTTCTGACCACCATTGCTTACACTGAAAGATCAATTCCTTTAATTCTTTTTGAAGGAAACCCTTAGCCATGTTTTCTCTCTTTGTACATGGACATATACAATATTCTTCTCCAGACTTGCACCCTGAATACAATTCTACGTACATTTGTAGGGCTCAGAAAAAACCAATCTGACCTAAGATTTAATGTATTAGGATACAGCTAGATTATTTTGAATAAAAATACTTTGTGGTTACTTTTCATTATATTTCCATATGCAACCCTGCATGTTAAATACAATTTTTAGTGAGCCACAGCAATATTATCAAGTGCATCAGTACTAGATATGTTTATAAACCAAGCCATTTACTCTTTGTCCTAACACAACTGCTTCAATCATGTTAATTCCACTAAGAAATACTTTTGCATTTATAAGTATATGAATACATGATCTCAAAGCCACCGATTTGACTTCAGTATTAGAGAATGTTGGTTGGTTACGTTGAACACTGTAGTTCAGTTATTCAGTTGGGGGAGATACAAATATATACAATTCCAATCTGTTCACCAAATCGTTCCATCTTGCTTAATGTTAAGTATGTTATCTAATTGGTATTCTATACAATTCAATTGTATTGATTTTAGTAATTAAGTGATAAATGTGGTTCAAGACAAATCTTGGAATTGTACAACGTTAGTGTTACAATACATTTTTTAATTGTCAATAGTATTTTCAGCCTTGTGTTAAGAAGCAATCTTAACTGACACATATTTCTCAAAAATTCCCCTCTTTATTTTTCATCATTTTTTTCTGCAGAAGTGCTGTGAAAAATTAGTGAGGTGTCTAACACAGAATTTAAATTCTTACTGGCCAATGGAATTCTGCAATTCCATTAACACAAGAGCCTGACATAGCTGAGATTTATATGGCCAGAAACTCTCCTCTGATTTATAATCTGGTAATCCTTTTATCCTCCATTTATATGCAGTATAACTTGACGTAAGTGTGAGAATGTCTCTGCTAATAGGATTCAGGAATATTGGAACAAGACATTTTTAAGATCATAAAGGCTGCGTGAAAAGGAAAAGAAAGGGAAAAGGCTGGGCCTGCCATGATGGGATGATTGGATCTGGCTTTTACATCATCCTGTAAAATGCAACTCAAGTTAAAACTACTACTTTAGAATATTAGGTTGCTATAGAATTCTTTTTTGATAGGTCTGCTCTGCCAATGAAGCCACATAATTCTTTTACTATCCCTTGAGCTAGAAGAGAGTTTACGTACTTGTAATTTTTGTTACACTTTATGTTAAAAAGTTATGGGAGTTATGAAGTGAGTGTACATGGGGAAAGCAAAAAAACTGCAAACTACAGGGAGAGAAAATTCTAAGCATCTCATTGAGCCTGGGAAAACTCTGGAACATGATGAAAGTTCATTACAATCCAGATACCTTATTTATTTATTTCTTATTTATTTGTTTTCCACTTTATTGGAAGTCAGAGAGACAGGAAGGGACAGAGAATAATCTTCCACCCACTAATTCACTCCCTAAAGAGTGTCAATTTCCAGGGCTGGGATAGGCTGAAAACAGAGGCCTATAGCTTAGTCTTCCACACATGACTGGGACCCAAATTCTTGCTTCCTGCCAGGGTACACACTAGCAGAAATCTGAGACAGGAAACATTGGAAAGACTTGAACTCATGCTCCTTAATTTGGAATGCATGTGCCACACAAAATGTCTAACTTTGAGATCTGTTTAAATCTGAGAGCCATCAAGGTCAAACCTTGAATTAATAATCCAAGACTTGTGGCCAGAGAAGTCTCCCTGAGCACCGTCCCCCAGGGCCACCTAGCAGCCCCTTCCGGTCCCTGCAGGGGGCACCGTGACAGCATCTTCGGACCCTAGTGGGCAGTCTGAGAGCTGGGAGTTCTCCTTGAAGGCCCCTAGATTGCGGATCAGTAACTACATGCAGCATGCTTATTTGCTGCCTCCACCCAAAAATAATCCCAGACTTGTACTTGTTACCGTTTACTTTTTTCCAATCTAATATGCTTTCCTGACACCCCTTTATTCAGCTCCTTACCTGCACTTTGCATTTATATTGAGATATAATATCTCTATTTGTAACGCAATAATTAAATGCTATTTATGTCCATTTGTGTGAGGAGTTAGATTGAGTAGTAGGCAGTTAGGGCATTCTGGGTCCCTGAGCCATTTTCTTCTCCAAGATAAAATGGCGTTTTCCCCACCATGTCTTAGATTCGCCCATCTGTTCACGTGGAAGACAGGGCTCAAAACAGAACTGACCCAGCAATTGAAACGCCCAGCATGTGCATAAGCTGATTGGGGCGACGGACGGTGCCAGACCTGTACTGGCAGGCACACACAAGAATCAGCTCTGGGATCAACACAGGCATAGTTTCTTTGGAGATCCCTAGAACTGAACTGCTGATTTCAGAACCCCAAACATGAAGAAAACATGTAGAGCCAGTAGATTCTGAGTAGATTTCATCCCCTTTGGAATGGCGAGAATGGCAGCAATTCAAAACTGTTGAACTATCAAAACTGCTTGACCCTCGAAGTGTGCCTCACATTGGGGACCTGGGACAGTTGGAAGGCTGTGTGGGGATTCTCCCTTTATTTCTTCCCTGACCCCAGATACAGAGAAACATCTTTGAAATAACCCTTTAAAAGATGCTTTTTCCACCGTTAATATGGGTCTTTTTTTCCACTTTTCCTCCTGCCACTATGGCAGGAGACCCCTACCCCAGAGACCCCCTATCCCAGAGACCCCTACCATCACTAGGATGGGAGACTCCTTTCTCAGCTTTTCTAATAAATACTGCTTTAAAAATAAATTGTGTCCATGCGAAAATTCTTCTTTCCTGCAAGAAAAGAACTGAGGTTGCTGTTGTATTCAGAGTAAAAACTCTATGACATGTTGCCATTTATTCAAATGTTAATCTTTAGCAGCCTTTTAAAAATTTCTCATTTTCACTTTGAAAAATGAGAATAAAGGACATCTGAAAATGTAGTATCTAAAGAAAAATATGTCCACAGCTGACACAGATGTGAAAATCTTGGTTGGAATGTGTGCATGATTTAGACGTGTTTGCCTGTGTGCTTTTATGCAATTTCTAAAATTGCTGCTTGAATATGTATTACTGTACAGTTTCAAAAACATCAAATTTTTTCTGGAGAAATAAAACTTAACACTATTTAGATTATTTGAAAAGGTGCAAGGAAATACAAGGATTAAATCACAGGTAAATAGTCATGCCTCCTAATGGGTCAGCCAAACTCTGTGTTTCCCCGAGTTTCTAATGTTTTAGTATCTGTGTTTTCTCTGACTTTGACATTACTCTATGGTTAATAATATGTTTTTGGGGTCTGGCATGATGGCATAATGGTTAAAGTCCTCGCCTTGAAAGCGCCAGGATCCCATATGGATACCGGTTCTAATTCCAGCAGCCCCGCTTCCCATCCAGCTCCATGCTTGTGGCCTGGAAAAGCAGTCGAGGACAGCCCAAAGCCTTGGGACCCTGCACCCATGTGGGAGACCTGGAAGAAGTTCCTGGCTCCTGGGTTCGGATCGGCGCAGCACCAGCCATTGCGGTCACTTGGGGAGTGAATCATTGGATGAAAGGTTTTCCTCTCTGTCTCTCCTCCTCTCTGCATATCTGACTTTGTAATAAAAACAAATATTTGAAAAAATGTATATTTATTTAATAGTTTTGACATTTGTCATTGTAAACCTTACATTATATGTCGTCCATCATGCTAAGTAAACCAGGGTTAAAGATGTTTTAGCATCAACATAATCATCCAGAAACAATATATAAATTTCTCAGGTAACATAATAAGTTACTTGCTTCTATTTTTAATTGATGTAGGGTAGTAAATGTGAGTCTCTAATTCCACCATCATACTGGTAATATTTTAGTGATCAGAAAGGTAGGAAACAAATAGAGAAATCAAAGGATGAAAGAAAGCAAAGGAAAGGCAGTGGGGGATGGATAATAGGGAAATGACAGAGACAAAGTTACACAAGCAGGATTCAGCAGGACCCAGTGCTCAGCTGAATTCTCAACACTCCTGCTTTGCTTGACCAGACCATCCAGGCCTGCTGAGGTCTTGGCCACACCTTCAGGTGGGTGGCACCAGCATTGCTCACCCATTTCCTAATTAAGAGACCACCAATGGGGAACATCTTACCTGTAGGTTCCCCACCCAACAAGGAGGGGTCAGGAATGCTTAAAATCCCAAGACCCTTCCTCACACCTTTGCTGTCTCTCCCTCCTCTTTCGAGAGGCACCCCACCTCCAGGTGTTCTTTCCAGAGGTGCTTCCCCTTCCCTGCCTTCCTTGCTCACTGCGTCCCTTCACAAATAAACTTCTCTGCCTGCAAGGCATTCCCGGGGCTTTTTATTTCTATACCAAGCTGAGGAAAGAACCCACCGGGCATTTCTGGTAACAGCTGATGAGAATACAAGGCAGTTTCAAAATGTCTCCATGTCTTCAAAAAGAAGAAGCTGAGCAGGATCCCATAGCACAAATACTGATCCCAACCGCGTGAGCTGATTGCACAGCTTGGCATCATAAAAGTTCTGCAACAAAATCTTCCTCTATTAAAATTCATATGTTTATTATTAATTATTATTAAATTTCTTAATTTTAGAGTATTAGAGGGCAATGTAGAAATTTTGTTGACTCATTAGAAAGACCTAATGTGATAGTCTGCACAAGGCAACAGTGTATTAAAAGCCTGTATTTATGGCATTAATTTTAACTCCCCATTTCAACTGTTATTATGAAAGGAGTCTGTGAAAAAAGGTAAATCTCAAAGTTAATCTGGAACTTTGTGTATTTAGTTTTCCCAATTTGCTGAGCAAACAAGTCTGTTCCCTTTATCTTGGCTAGTATCTTCAACACAGTTTCACTCAACAGTCATTTTTTTTTTTTCCATTTCTATCTCAATTGCTTTTCAGCATTTTTTGTTCTCTCCTCTCATTAAAAAAAAAAAAAAAAAGTTGTTCGGATCCAGTACTGTGCTGCGAGAACGCTGTATATTACTATGTCAGTTCTGAATTCCATTAATTTATTCACAGTGATGAACAAAGACAAATTATTAAATTTCCTTCTAAAGCAATTAATGTTTTCAGATCTTCACATGTTACAGCAGTTCACGATTCAGTCAAAATGAGTCATATAAAATATTAGTTACATTTTAGATTCTTTTTCCCTGCGACTTGTGATCTGGTTGTACTGAAATAAAATTAGGAAGTTGGTTGGAATTAATTTCAGCATTATACTGCATTATACTAAAAGTAATCATATGTGTAGTGCATTACGGTAATGCATTATTGCTTATTTTCTAGATAATGATTATCTCAGTAATACAATAAAAGAAGGCCATAACTGCATTCAATTTTTCAGCAAAATAACTCAATTCTGATAATGATAAAGAAATCAGTGCATTACAATGTCTATGAGATTGTACCTTCTATTCTGGAGAAAAGAATGTATTCTTCATGTAGTGTTTTCCCTATTTTAATAAAGAAAATATTCAGTTACTGACTTCAAGTGTAATATCAATTTGAATTACAATAGGCAACGAATAAGAAGCTTCGCATATGAAAATTAGCTTAAATCCTTCACATTTAACGAAACGTATGAATGTATATGCAGGTGGAGATGTGTTGAAGTACAAATCTGAATCAGAATAGAAAAGAATGTATTCCATATGTAACCAAAAATAGCACTGAAATAACTTAGAAAGTGTTTTTTGTGAAAAATCATTTTCCTAACTGTGGAAAGTTGGCTTCTCAGAGGCATGTAAAGAGTTAACATACCTCTAACTATGATTTCAGGGTTTTTTTTTATGTGTAAAAATTTTCACAAAATAATTTTAGAAATACATCCATAAAGGCATTTCAAAATATCCACAAGGGTTCGGCGTGATGACTCAGGGCTAAATCCTTGCTTTGTGCTTGCTGGCATTGCATTTGGGTGCTGTTTCATATCCTGGTTGCTCCACTTCCCATCCAGTTCCCTTCTTGTGGCCTGGGAAAGTAAAAGATGGCCCACAACCTTGGGAACTTGCAACGACTTGGGAAACCTAAGAAGCTCCTGTCTTTGGACTGAATCAATTTCAGCCTTTGAAGACATTTGGGAAGTGAACCAGCTGATGGAAGATCTTTGTCTCTCTCTCTAAATCTGATCTGCCTTTCCAATAAAAATAAGTAAAGTATTTTTTAACGGCTGCTTAGCTTTAATGAATTACATATTTTCTCAAGAAATATTAAAACTTTCTGATATAAAAATATGAGCAATATATATTATCTCTGAACTTTGCATTTATCACATTGGACTATCATTCTTTGAAAGAAAACAATATAAACTACTACATGATTGAAAAAAAAGTTTCCTATTTACTGCTACATCTAAATGGCTAGAAAATTCTTCAGATATATTTTGTACCCACAAAACATTGAATTAAATATACAATAAAATCTTACAAACTTTACAAAGTCTTCTAAATATTTTGCATATCAGTTTTGTGTAACTTAAAATACAAAAATGTTACTCAGTATGCAGACATCAGGAACTCAATAAACAAAATAGAAAATGAAAGCATTTGAGTAAGCCTACTCATTTTTGGTAGGGACACAAAAGGCTAGAATTTATGAAATTACTTTGAAGAAAAGTGTGACAATTCACTATCATACCCAGTATGAAAACCATGCTAGTATGAAGCTGGCATTCCTCATCCTGAATAAAGTTTTTGATGGCAATTTGCAAAACTAAAACGTTAGTATCATTGCTGTTATCTAAAATCAATAGGATATTATGGTGAAAGCTAAACTCACACGTTACAATTCTTAGAATTAAGAAAAGGAATTGGAGAGTGTATTGTATACTAATGTGCTCTTATTTAATATCTCACCTTTATCAAAAAACAACTATTACTACATTTTATTTCTGAAAATGGCAGAAACTTATGGAATGTGGGGGAAATAAATTTGTCCTATGATAAAAGGAAAATTAGAAGCATTTGTTGCATCCACCTTTCTCCATGCCTTACTGTACCCCATCCTGATTGGTGGTCCTCATGGGCACACATCGTTGTCAGCTCTGTAAACAACATCGAAAATAAAACAAAATAATTCAAAAAAAGAGTTATTATATGGTCAATAAGAACTTTGTATCTCATTATCAAAGGCAATCTTTCTTACAGATTTAGGAAAATCCTCAATAATTATAAAGATTCTTAACAATAAACTCTTCACTCTCTCCTAAGTTTTTAAATGTATTTTACTTTATTTTCTTATTATCACAATGATTATTTTGTGGATTTTGGGGGATGTTAAGTAGTCTCACCTGACAAATAATTAATACCTAGCAATCACATTTACTATTTATCTCATTAAACAGTTCACATAACTTTTCATTTTTAGGCAATGTAGTAAAATGGAAAACATCAAAGTAAAATAAGCAATGACAATGTGAAAACAAAACCTTCATGTCATTTCTTGACTGTGATTGCTGAACAAGCAACGAATGAAGAAGAAATTCATGGAGAAATTCACAAACTAAAGATACTCATAATATTTGGGTTTGAGATTGACAAACACCATTATCCATATTTAATGCTCTTTCTCTTGGTTGGTTTTAGATTTTTCTGAATAAATCCCCAATATGTTACATATTGGGAACCTTACTTGGGAAGTTGTGGGGATGATGTGATGCTTTATAAAAATAAATCAGCCACCTGTATTCCACATGGATATAGATTCCTGTTCCAACCTCTCCAAATCTTAATCATGAAAATATTTGTTAAAAAAAAGAGAATGTTGGGCCCAGAGGCATGGCCTAGGAGCTCAAGTCCTCACCTTGAACACACCCGGATCCCATATAGACGTCGGTTCTAATCCCGGCAGCTCCACTTCCCATCCAGCTCCCTGCTTGTGGCCTGGGAAAGCAGTCGAGGATGGCCCAATGCTTTGGGACCCTGCTCCCGCGTGGGATACAAAGAAGAGGTTCCTGACTCCTGGCTTAGGACCGGCATAGCATCGGCCATTGGGCTCACTTGGGGAGTGACTCATTGGACGGAAGATCTTCCTCTCTGTGTCTCCTCCTCTCTGTACATCTGACTTTGTAATAAAATTAAATAAATCTTAGAAAAAAAAGAGAGAGAGAATGTAAAGCAGTAACCATTTTCACATTCATATACGTAGCATGTGAAATAAATGAATGTCAGATGAAGAACTGTTTGTCATATTTTGATATTGAAACAGTACAATTTTCTGTATAATCTGATCCACCTTCATAGTTATTTAAGCTTATGGTCCTCAAGACATTGTAATAAGGTTTTAATAACCCTCTCATGTTTGCTATTGTAAGTGGTACAGGATGTTAAACTCAATTTTCAAGAAAAATATTCAGGTATAAAACCAGATAATCTGTAATCCTTTGGAATCAAAAGTCACTTTGCCAAAATATTTTAACACATAAAATTGCTTCTTGAGACATGTTTGCCCTGATAAAATGACAGAAAACTGCATTTCCATTATAATTATAACTGACTGGTGGTGTTAAGTTTTGTAATTTAAAGGTATTCTCCACTCTGACAGCCCTTCCACATTGAATTATGCATCCCAGGCTCTTAAATAGTTCTGCTGGCATGAGACAGCTGAGATGAAGTTGTCTTTCTAAAATAATTGCTCCATGGAGCATCCATTATACCTTCAGAAAAAATGTATTACTTGACTTCTACAAATTATAGACTAGCCTATAATGGGTATTTTTGACAGCTATTAGCTTTAAAAAAAATCTGAACAGTAAAATGAGTATTGATATCACAATGGTGTGCCATGCATGTTAATACCAACCTTCTCTGTACTTTCCTTCTAAAGCATGATGTAATCATTAATTATAATAATATTGATGTAACTGCACTCATGTTAAAAATATAGTATTGGCAAAATATGTCATTTTTCTCACCTATGTGATACAATGTATTAACTGAATTTTTTTAACTTAATAGTAGGGTTTGAAAAAAACTCAGTTTAAATTAAGAAAAATAATCAGCAATGTTTTTCTTAAATCATTAAATGAAGTGTATTTATAAAATCAGAAATAAGACTTTAATCAAATAAAGGTAAAGATAATATTTTTGTTACTAAATTCCTCTTCACAATATTTGAGAAGGGGTCAAAAGAAATGTTTTATCAACAATTTGTTAATGTATGTGTCTTATTTTTTTTTATCAAGATTTCATACTTGCTATTTTTAAAGCTAATACCTTCTCCTTAATAGAAACTCCTATACACAATCATACAGACACATAACATGTTACAGTAATCTCATTATTACAATCCAGAACACTGGTTGACATTCGTTCTACAGAGCCTGGAGTATCTGTCACCCAGGTACTGGATGCCCAGATCTGAGTCCTGGCTTTGCTCTTGATTCCAACGTTGTGTTAATGTGCAGACTAGGTGGCATGGCACCAGATGGTGGCTCAAGTATGAACCTAAGGACTTACCAGCTACATGAGACATCAGCATTCATGCCCTGGCTCACGCTTCGGATGTGCTCTGAGCCCAGCTGCTGTGGGCCTTTGGGAAGTGAACTAATGGGTAGAAGATCTCTCTCTTTGGATCTTTCTATCACTCCCTACCCACTAAATAACTAAAATGCATAAACAGAAACTATTAGCAGTGACCATCAGGAATAAAAACTCAATACTATTTACTATTTCTATTTGCATCAACTAAATGCACTTATGTGAAGAAATGTATCTGTGACTACATTTGGGGAAATTCAACGCAAATGCACACTTTCCTATTATATACAAATATAATAAAATTGTTATCTAAGACTTTGGAAAATGTAATTACATGGGGAAAAAATGGTTTAGAATCCTGTCTCCGACTAAGCAATGCTGTTGGATCCAGGCACATAGGCTTATATATATCTACTAGATAAAGATGTAGAAGTTAAAAAGATATTAACTCATCATTAATATATAGCTCAAAGAAAGATATAGCAATTGAGCATTCAGCTATTTCACCAATAACTGCTCAAATAAGTATTATTCATTCCTTATTAATCATAACATAGAGCCAACATGATCTATAGTTAAAAACAAAAATTGCCTACTCATGTGTCTTTCAAACTTCTCTTGGCTTTCAATACATCCTTAACTCTTAGATTAATAGGAGAGTGTTTCTGTGCCAAGTCTTTGCTTTTGCATTTTTATATACTGAGTCTTGAGAAGAGTAATAATAATGGATAGGAAGTTGGATATAAATACAAGTTTGATGCACTTTCCAAATTCTTCTACTTTCTCTACCTCATATTCAATTGATTTAAGAGAATAGCAGAACTAGCTGAGATCAAAGACATTCCAAAAACCCACAAAACTTGATGAGATTGAATTTAGAATAAAGGCAGGCAGGATAAAAGGTAACAAGCTATAGTTTTTCTTTACTCATCACTATGCATTAATCATATGCTTTATAACAGATCCAAACTAAAGAAAAATAACCCATTATTGAAATCAATAACCTACATTAAGGTGGACATACCTGTTAATGATATAAACATTTAAAATTTCTCCTGCATATCTCTCACAACTTAGATAGTAAACTTAAATTTTAAAATGCTATTTTTTAACTGAATAGCCTTTTTTTCTGAGAGCATGAAAAATTTAAAACATATTGCATTCAAAGTACTAAGGTAGTAGATACAATTATCTGTTTATGTAACTGAGGCATCAGTTATGGAGTGACTATGTCAATAAATGCCTACTCTATCCTCCAAGGCAAAACTGATTAGAACATAACAATATGGAGCACCTTGTTAATACAGTTTCACAACTTTAAAAGTTATTGAAAACATAGTTAGTTTTTTCTTTAGTTAGAAATATTTCCAGGTGTTGGATGTTATCTATCACCAGAAACCTGTACACCTATTATTCTTTAAAAAGCCATACCATTCCCTTATTTATTATGGTTAAATTCAGTATTTGTGTTATATACGTACAAAAGTATTCAATATGAATAGACAATGGATCGTGGGGATAAACTTTGGTGAAGATGCTAGTTAGTGCCCAGATCATCTATCAGACTTCCTAGGTTTGAATTCTGATATTGCTTCTTTTAGCTTTCAAAAAGTGACCACTCTAGGAGACACAAGATGATGGGTTCTCTACACAGGTTCCTGATATCCTAAATAAAACTTTCACTTTTTGGTTTCAATCTGGCAAGACCATACTTTTGTGGCGTATATAAAATGAATCAGTGGATGGGAGTGTTCTGTCTGTGTGTATGCTTCTCAAATAGAAACAAATAAACGAAATAAAAACATGAGCTTACTTTGCCTTCAAAATTTTAGAAATCCATGGCATGCATTTGTAGTGTGTTCAAACTGTGGAAAGTGAGCATTACAAAAATGTATTCATGGGAAAAAAAAATCACAATGCAGTTAGTAAAGCCACTACCTCCATCATTGTGAACTCATATTGTGGTTCTTGTTCGAGTCCTGACTGCTCTGCTTCTAATCCAGCAACCTGCTAATGCACCTGGGAAAACATGGGAAACTGATCATTGCCACCCAACTTGAAAATTAGATGGTGCTCCAGGTTCCTGAATGGGTCCAGATCAGCCCCAGACATCATGACTATTTGGACAGTGAACCACTGGATGGAAGATCACTTTCTCTATTTCTCTCTCTAACTGCCTTTCAAGCAATTTGTTTTTTTTTTCCTGAAAAAAGCATGCATGGATGATTTCAAAATGGCTTTTCACCTGAGTAACTCATTTTCTAATTATAATTTTCTATGAACGTTTCAAATATATTGTGAGTGTATGTGTGGCTCATATATCTATAATTCCAAAATTTTACCTAAAGAAAGCTATGTTGATACAGTTCAACGTTGTGTGATTTTACTCTCTTAGGTTTTTCCTTGTAATTTTCTACAATATGAATTTTTAAAATGTCTTTTACATATGCAATACAAAATATCAATTCCTATTGTGATATATTTCAATAACAACAAAAAATAGTGTAAAAAGCTAAGATCAACTATTTATGTTTTGATATTTCACATCTGCCTCTGATTCTTTAACCCTAGTAACTCAGTTTTTCCCCAGAGGCAATTTCTTTTTTTCAAGAACAAAAAAACTGATCTTAGATTCTACTTGTTTTCTCATATACTGCATGTGGGAAAGTTGTAAGTTATTTATAAGTTACTAAGCCTCTCAAAACAGGGGGAAAATCCCCATTATCTTTGAAAGAAAGAGTTCATCATCTTTATAATCAATGAAATGACCTAGAAGGGCATTGGAGAAACATGATAGAAGTAAGACAGCCCCGTAGGAGGAGCAGACGGATGTTTCCATCATTTTTCCTTTTGTGTTGCTTTTTTGTTTGCTAGTATTTTTCTTTTACAGGTTCAGTGTTCTTTCCTTCTGTGTGTGATGCATTTCCAGAGGTCCCTTGCATGCTTCCCATTCTTCCTACAGGCATTGATTACTACAGTCGTATAGTCCTTCAAAAACAGTCACAAGTCCTTCATTCTGCTGTTTAAGAGCATCATGATATTATAGGCATATACAATGGTAGAATGTCCATCATCCTGTTGTCAAGCTAAATTTAACCGTTTCATTGCAAGTCCATCTTTTAGTCAGGAGCAGAGATTCATACTTCAATGCATCTTCAACTCCTGGCATGCCAGTTTCCATTAAAGGGTCCATCATTTATAAGACGAACTCATAATGAGATGATTAACAGTCTCCTACATGGTTGGGAGACACTCCAGTGACAGCATGATGGACTTGGGAAAATTCTCAAAAGACACCCATTGTGAGACTGGAGGGGAAAACAAAAGAGAGGGGAGGGAACTCGTGGGAAGGGAAAAGGAGACCCCAGCCGACTAAACTGTATCAAAAATACATATATACATGTCTACCTAGACATTTATTTGTATTACAATTTTCAAAAATTTTGCCTTATATTGGAAAGAACATATGATATTTGTCCTTTTGGGATTTACTTATCTCATATTTCACTGAGCAGTGTGGTCTCTCCAGTCAGGACCATTTTGTTGCACATGGTAGAATTTCATTTTGTTGATGGCTGAGTAGTATTCCGTGGAGTAGCTGTATCACAGTTTCTAAATCCATTCCTCTTTTGACAGGCATCTGGGTTGTTTCCATGTCTTCACTATTAGGGTTATGTTGCTTTAAATATAGGGTTTAAGTCACTCTCTGATTTATAATTTTCAATTCCTTTGGATATATTCCAAAAAGTTGGTTCATATGGTAGATAAATTTTCACTCATTTGAGGACTCTCTCTTCTGATTTCCACAGTGGCTATAAAAGCCCTCATGCCCACCAGCAATGGAGCAGGGTACCTTTCCCCCCATCTGTATCAGTAGGTCTTGTTAGTAGATTTCCAAATGCAGCCCTTTCTCACCGGAGTTAGGTGAAACTTCAGTGTTGCTTTTTAATTTGTATTTCTCTGAAAGCTAGGATCCCTGAGCATTGTTTTCATTTATCCTGTTACTGGATCAGTAGAACGAACATCATAAAAATGTTCACGTTACTAAGAGTAATATAAAGATTCAATATGATATCAATGAAAATACTAGCAGCATCTTCCTAGAGCTGAAAATAAATGATACAAATTCACCTGGAAAACACAAGAGACCATGAATAGACCACGCTATCCTGAAGTATAAAAAAATAAAGTTGGAGGAAACACGATGCCAGACCTCAGGGCATTCTGCAGGGCAGTGGCCAGCAAACGATCTGGTCAGGTGCAGAAACACAGAACATCAATGGAACAGAATAGAAACCCCACAAGTGAGCTCCCCATGGACAGCCAACAATCTTCCACAAGTAATTGAAAATAACCAAGAGGAAAAGCTTCGTCTCTTTCACAGATACGTTTGGGTGATTGGATATCAGCCTACCGAAATGAGAAGCAAGACCTTAACTTGACACCTTATATAAGTCAGCTACAAGTGGATCAAGGACTTAAATATTAACCCAAAAATAGTCACATTATTTAAGCTGTATACAGCAGAGGAAATGATCAACAAAGTGAAGAGGCAATCAACAGAATGGAAGAAAATCTTTGCACACCACACAACTGAGAGGAGGAATAATATCCAGGATTTGCAAAGAACTTCAGAAACTTCACAACAGCACAGCTGCACAACCTTTTTAAACAATGGGCAAATTAAATGAGTGGGCTTTCCCTCTGCTTTGCATAGAGCTCTGTCAGGATGTTAGGGACAGGGATAGTGAGTGGGTGACAAGCTAAAAAAGATGGATACCTAATCGTTTTTTTTTGTTTTCGTGTGTGTTTTTTTTTTTACTTTCCAAAAAATTTGTTTTGTTTATTAAAAGAGAGAGAGAAAGAGAATGAGAGAATGAGAGAGAGAGAAAGAGAGAGAGAGAGAGAGAGAGAGATCTTCCATCTGCTATCCCATGCATAAATGGCCTGAGCTGGACAAGGCAGAGTAGCCAGAAGTTTTATGTTCAGGTCTCCCAGGGGTGTCAGGGACCAGGTAGTTAGAACATCTTTGTCTGTATTCTCTGGTGTGTTTACAGAGAGTGTAGCTGGAAATGGAGCAGCTGGTATCAAACTGGCTTCCTTTGCACCAGGATGCTGGCAGTCATGATTCTGTTCTCATACTGAATAGTTCATCTTGGCATTTTTTCTATATGACAAAATGATGAGGCTGTGTTTGCTTAGGCATATATTATTTATACTTCATGTTTTAAGATGTTGATTAGAAATCACAATTGATAGTATTTAAACACATTTGAAGTTGTAACTGTGTGTCTTATATAATATCATACATAAATATTTGTTAGATTTAAAATTAACTTTTATTCACTTAACAACACTTTCACAATTTCTTTACATAATCCTTTAGCTTAAGAGGATTTTTTTCAAAGATATATATGTTGAAAAATTTTCTCTTGTAAATAATCATTGCAATGTTTAAAGTTTAACAAGGTTTCTGTATTAAAAAAAAAAAGTATTAGATGACAGATCTTTGGTCCTCTGATTAACTCCTCACTTAGACACAACCCAGAATCCAGGAGCCAAAATTGCATCCTGGTCTTTCAGGTGATACTTCATGTTTTGTTACAAGTGCTTGCTATTCTGCCTGTGCATTTTGTTTGCTCAGCTGTGTTACTAGCAAGTTAGGACTGGAGGAATAAGAATGCTGCTGTCATTCTGAGCCTTGAATGTCATTCCTCTGCTTCAGAGTCCATCTCTTTGGTATCTCTCATATTAGGCTTCTCTGAATACATTTTCTCTGTCTTTCTGTGTATTATCATAAAGACACTGTTCTGTCCTCTTCTTAATACTTTTCATATATTTGGAAGGCAGAAACAGAAAGAGAGGAAAGAGAGAGAAATCTTCCATTCTCTGGTTTACTCTGTAAACACCTACAGCAGCCAGCTGAAGTCAGGAGTCTAGAACTCCAGTCAGGCTTTCCCCAACGATGCCAGTGCCCGGACATGTGGACTGGATTCTCTTGTTTGGCCCAAGAACATTAGAAGGGAATTGGATAGAAGCAGAGCAGCTAGGACTCAAACTGGCACTCTAATAAATTATTTGTTACTGCAGGCAGCAGCTGAATGTACGAATTCACAACACCAGTCATGTTTCTTTCTATTTTATCTCTAACTTTTGCTTTTAGTGGTTCATCTTGTCTGGGAAAGGTCATACACAACAACTGCTTTCCTATACTGGCGGTAATTCTCTTAAGATTAGTTTAAGACATTTTAGATCTGAAGCTGGAAACCAGGAGCCTCTTCTGCGTCTTCCATGTCGGTACTGGGGCCCAAGGTAGTCGACCATCTTCCAGTGCGTTCCCAAACAATTATCAGGGAGCTGCACCAGAACTGAAACAAGAGGAATTAGGTGCAATAGATGATGTTCGTGCCATAGGTAGAGGAGGATTAGCCTGATGCGCCCCTGTATTGGCTCTCTGATTTATTTTGCAACATCTTTTTCCATTTCATCCTCATCCTTATTCATATATTTCTCTATTCAGTCTTCGATTTCCCTTTAAAAATAAGAATCACTTCAAAAATGGATTTATTTGAAAGGATTACAGAGTGTGTGCTAGTGAGTGGTGCGTGGTGATGGTTGATTTTAACTACCACAGCTCAGGTCTCCCATGTGTGCTGGGGCTTAAAACTGAGCTTTAAAGGTCTTCCCGTTCCCTCTTCCAGCCAGTTGGAGTCTGCAGCCTCACTTACCTGAAAGTGCTGTAACTTTATTCATTGATGTCCCACAGTAGTCATCCCTCTCCTGGACATGAACCCTGAGGTTCTGCTCAGCCTCAGTTGTGCCATAGTCCATACCCCATGTAAGGATTCACACCCAAGTCCCTAGAGCGTGTTGCCGCCGAGAAGCCTGCAGGTTCTGCCCAGCTCCATTGGCATACAGGACGCTCAGCCCAGAGCCAATCCTGCCTTTGACAGCTGGGCGCGAGCACAAGGACCTTATCTGCTTCCTGAAGCTACCCGCTGCTCCCGAGGAACACACAGGATCATGGTGACTCTGGGCAGGCCCTGCCCAGACCCACCCACACGTCTTTTTTTATATGACACAAAGTCTTCAAATGTAGAGTAACCCAGGATGATGCAATCTGAAATTCAGGAACACATAGGAAATTTGTGGAGTCAAATCATAAATCAAATTTAATACATGTAATTTAAGAAAAAATATAGAAAACCTACTTCTGTCTATTCATGTATTCACCTTACAAATACTTCAGCATTGTCATATTATAGCACAGGTATGAGCTGGGCTATCTAGATGTGTTAATATCAGCAGACTTGACAAATACTGATGCCCAGTTTTGTTTTGTTTATTTTTATGGACTTTTAATCCCAGCATTCCTTAATATGTCATCACTAATTTGTAATCAACTTCTAATTGAAACTCGCATTTTAAGTAAATCTCCCTAGGTGTCAATGACTTCTATAATAAAACAGGAATAGTCAACTAAAACTGCCCGGAGGATATTGTTTGAACCACATGAATGCTCCTAATGAACACAGCAATGCCTTGAGTGGACTCTGTTTCTGAAGACACCTCACGGATATACTCCACCTGGTATCTGAATCTTTGCTTGCTGACCTCTCATCAGCCCCAGCCAACCTGCATGCTTTCCTAAACTGTATAAAAGTTAGTTTTTATTTCTAGTAAGACTTTCACTTGATTTAGTTAAAATCAAGGAAGAGAAAGCATTTATTAAGATAAATAGTCCCTGTAAGAGTTCATTATCAGCATTATATCCTAACAAAACAAATATATTATATTTTCTGAATAATCCATGTCTATACCATATTAATCTTTTATAACATGCTCTTATCATGAAGTAAATCTTACAAAGTCAGAAAAAGTCATTGCATTTGTTAAACTGGGTGAATCTATTTAGGTTTTCTTGTGGTTTGTCAAATTTGTAAAATATTATATTTCTCTTCAGATAAAGCTACATATTGTGTAGCTCAAAGATAATCCCTATGGTCTTGGCATATGTTACTTAATTGTCTCACAAGGAAATGCCATAAATAGCATGCTGTCATCCCCCGCAGGCTTTGGCTCATCTGTCACAGTGGGGGCTCCAGACAGGGTGAGGTGCTCTAAGACATTTCTTAGTCTATGTAAATCACAGCCATTATTTCCTACCACTTTCCAATTGGTCAATTATGTATAAACATGTGTTAATAAAAATTTGCCTCTGTGCCTCTAAGGTACACACCCATAAAGTTATGTGAGCATGATAAAGTATAAATGGCATACATTATTATCTGATTCAACCTACCCCATAAATTATGATCCAAAGTGCCTCTACAGAAACAAAACAGCAGAAAAAGCTCCAAATTCAAACTCCAAGGGGAAAAAAAATAAAAAGACAATATAAGACAAGAACTTTTTTCATTCCTTTGTAACTTTGGTAAACACTTGATTTTTCTTAAGTTGTTTTAAGAAGAATTTCAGGGCTTGATTTTGTCAGAGATAGTGAATTTATGGTTCATAAAAGAATAGAAATCCCTATTTTTATTTCTAGTAATAAATATATAGAGAAAACAATTGGAGAAATATCTTTAAAGTCATTGCTTTTAAGAAAATATTATCAAAATATTTACATATTAATTGCTTTTATGATGGGCCATATGCATTTCATCTTTGATGTCCTGGACAAAATGCTAATATATAATCTTTCAGGTTTTGCAGTTTATGAGAGAGGTATGATAAGTGTAATGTAGGACACTATAATATGCCATTTTGTGACAACCTAGGCTGATCCTGGTGCATGCAAGGGAAGGATTCCAAATGGGTACTAAGTCATGTCCCAGCTACTCTACTGCCCAGCTAGCTCTCTGCTCACAGACTGGGAAAGCAGTAGAGGATATACCAAAGTCTTGGGACCTTGCACCTACACGGGAAACTGGAAGAAGCTCCTGGCTACTGGCTTCAGATCAGCTCAACTCTGGCCATTGCAGCCACTTGGAAAGTGAACAAGCAGACAGAAAATCCTTCTCTGTCTCTCCTCTGTAAATCTTTATTTCCAATACAAATAAATAATTTTTTAGAAACAGAATAGTATAAAAAGTTCAGCATTAGGAAAGAATTAAAAGCCTTTACTCTTACTACTATGACTCTATATACATTTTTTAATCTCTTCTGAATATCAGCTACCTCAACAAAATTTAGAGAATTGTGATAATTACAATCCGATCTGCTGAACTATTATAAAAAACAAATGAGTATGTGAATTACAAGCTGATTAGTTAGATTGTAGACTAAAAGGCAGTTTACAAATAATATAAATTATTACAAGTGATTATAGCCCTATTCCAAATGTTGAGAGGTATTTAAGACTACTGATTATAAATTTGAGATTATTGTTTTGGGAGATAATTAATATACAATAGTATTTCCCATCCACTTAAACGTGTCCTTACCCTATTCTGCCATCCTGATTCTCCCAATGAACAATAGTATTTTTAAAGTAAATTCACTGGCATTTCTTAGTTAATTAGCAAACTAGTAAACTACAAGACAACAGTAAATCTTACTTTAGCAGAATTACAATTTGTATCAATATACTACACAGTACTCACATGGTCTAGGAATTATATTTGCCCTTGATAAACATATATTAGAATCGTTCGTAATATATATTTGATTTACAAAGAGCAGAAGGTTTGACATGTATAATTGGATGTGTTTGGACATTTTGAAAACAGCCATGATACTGCAGAGTAATAGTAAATCCAACACCCGCTATGGGCCCCTGAGTGGCAGGGTGTGGGGGTCAGTAGTAAGAGTTAGCCTGAGATCCAGCCTCCTAAAAAACAAAGATGGTCATTATATAGCATTGTGAAATATGGGCACTCCATTGTAGAGCAAATCTTTAGACTTTTCTCATCTAGCAAAACTGAAACTGAATAACATCCTGTTTTCCCCAATGACTATAATATTTTTTATAATTTAATTATTTTGGACAGAGGAAGATATTCCATCTGCTAGTTCACTCCTGTGTAGGTTCTAACAACTGGGACTGGGTTAAGCTGAAGCCAGGGATACTTGAACACAATCCATGGTCCATCCAGCATTGCCTTTCCAGCTGCACTGTCAAGAGGTTCAAGAAAAAGCAAGATATTTGTCTTTTAATGACTGTTTTATTTTGCTTAATTAATGATCTCCAGATCCTCTCTAGATGGCACAAATGGCAGAATTCTGTGTGTGTGTGTGTTTCTCTTTCTCTCCATCCCTCAAAGAACAAGAAATATCATATCGTCTGCTTTATGGAAGAGTTTCTCTTTGCATTCCTGCATATGTGGCTATTTATGTTGTTTCTCTGGTCCTCGAATTGTGAGTAATGTTGCAGTAAACAGGGGAGTGCAGCCATCTCCAGGGGATTCTGCTTTGAATTCTTATATGTAATTTAAAATAAGACCTAGAAATAGATTATAAGAGATTTCAAATAATTTGGCGTGCCCATGGTGCTTTTTTTGATTTGGAGTTTAGAGATATGGAATGCCTTAATTTGTTGGCAACTTTCTTTATCTTAAATAGGGACCCTCTCAGCTGTTGTCCAGAATTGCCAGCACATAGATTTAAAATAGACTTGAGCTGGTGTTGTGTGCAAGGCTACAGCAGGGTTGGCACTGCCATACCACAATGTCAACCTTGAATTTCACAGTGTAACTTATGAAAACTCAAAGTGTCTGCCACTCAGAATACATACAAAGATGAGTTCAAGTAAACTTATCCAAGCTATTTAATACAAGTGTTGAACCGAATCTCTGAGGCAAATTAATATCGGTGAGAATGGGTTTTAAGTAAAAAGTAAGATTATGAATGAAGATCACTAATAATAGTCACAGAAAATTGTTAATTTAACCAAATCTTCCACAATTTTATTCATCTGTAGACATCAGTAGCTGATAGAATTGCTATAGGCAACATTTTCCTATAATTGCTCATCCTGTCTGAGTAATATTCCTTTTGCTTTAAAAGTGTCCCCTCTTGGTTGAAACTGTGTGTTGTGACTCTGAATTAATTTTCTTCTGTGTAATAACGTAGTTTAATTAGTATTTCTGGGCTGAGAAATTATATGCAAAATACTCAAATAATTAAATGTACAGATAAAAATAATGCAGGATGATTTTGAAAAAAAATCTAAGAATAACAATAAGTGGATATTCACAGGTTTACTTTTTTTAATAGATTTATTTATTTGTATTGGAAAGGCAAATATACAGAGAGGAGGAGAGACAGGGAGGAAGATTTTCCGTCCAATGATTCACTCCCCAAGTGACCACAATGGTTGGTGCTGCGCCAATCTGAAGCCAGGAACCAGGAGCTCTTCCGGATCTCCCACGTGGGACAGGGTCCCCAGACTTTGGGCCATCCTCTACTGCCTTCCCAGGTCACCAGCAGGGAGCTGGATGGGAAGCAGATTAAAACTTACTCCCATATAAGATCCTGGCATGTGCAAAGTGAGGATTTTAATCACTACGCTATCGCGCCAGGCCCCACAGGTTTGCTATTAATACAGTAAATATGGTGATTAGAATTTTTAGTTACTTTTACAATCAGTTGATAGCAAAGAATTCAAAGTTCTGGCTTCTTAATTATGAGGAAAATCTTAACAGAGACTTGTTGCTGGAGAAGATGAATATTTCAATATCTCAAAATTATTGCTACAAGTTTTATTTGCAAGACTCATAGATGTAATATGCATTTTAACATATCCTGGAATTCTGCTAAAACCCTTATGCCCATTAACAAGATATTGTGCTGTAACATATGATCCTATATTTGCTGGTATGCACTATAAAGTGTTTTATATTAAGCGGTCCCATTGATTAGCAATGGAAATGGGCAAGGGGATTATTCTGACCTGACAGATTCCTCTTTTGAAGTCATGAGTACTTGGCCCAACTTACATTGTCAAGTATAGATTGTAATTTATTCAGACTTGGCTTTTGTTCTTTCCCAAACCCCCAACCTTAAAAACTACAGGGCAATATTAAGCATTTGAATTTATTAGCATCCATCAAAGAGTGTTTTTGGCAGCATTGTATCACAAAGATTGACATTGGAATATATAAAACAATACATATGCAAGCCTGAAAAGAAAGAAAATTTGATGGGAATGTCCATTATACATTTAAGCTATATATTTTTTGGATCAAATAAAATTATAGCGGCGCCATGCATAGTACTGTTGCTGAAGGCCATCATAAACCCTGCTTTTCATGGGGTTATATGGTCTTTTTTGTCATGATTTTTTTTTTTTCTGTATTTAACTTGTTAAACTACTGAGAGCAGCCTTGGAAAAGAAAGTTTTCTGGGTTTTTTTTTCCCTTCAATAAAAAATGTCTACCAAATCTATGTTTTAAGGTAGGTATCGTTAGAACCTTATTTTATTTTATTTTATTTTTTGTCTTTTTATAAAGCTTTATTTTCCATTTCACAGTTGCTCAGGTAGAGGGCTTCCTCCCTTGCCTCTTTAATTTTTCTGAACACAAAGTGAAAACTGAATAAAGGAAGCATGTGCCATTTGCTATTTCATTGTTGGCATCCGGTGGCCATCTCGACTATGTCAGAGGGACAAAAAGTAGGCACACATTTGCAATTTTTCCCATCCATACTCATATACAGATAGAAAACACATGGTGCATATAAGGAATTCTTTGATTTCTTATTTACCTAAATAAATTTCGATAAGTATCACATATATATAATTCCAATGGGTTATTATCCACTGGCTCAAGAACATTTGCAAGAATTTGGGAAAACTTCTATAGAATCTCATTTTAAACAGAGCATTTTCATTTTTCCTATAGGAAATGTGTCAATTGATTATAATTATCTCTTAGTTCACATTGTGTTTTTAAAAGAGAGACAAAGGGGCCCGGTGGTGTGGCCTAGCAGCTAAAGTCCTCACCTTGAACACGCCAGGATCCCATATGGGCGCCAGTTCTAATCCCGGCAGCTCCACTTCCCATCCAGATCCCTGCTTGTGGTCTGGGAAAGCAATCGAGGTTGGCCCAAAACCTTGGGACCCTGCACCCATGTGGGATACCCAGAAGAGTTTCCTGGATCCCGGCTTCGGATCGGCATAGCATCGGCCGTGGTGCTCACGTGGTGAATCATCGGACGGAAGAGCTTCCTCCCTGTCTCTCCTCCTCTCTGTATATTCGACTTTCCAATAAAAAATAAATAAATCTTAAAAAAAGTAAATAAAAGGGAGACAAACATAGTAAATTTACCATTAAGTTTCTTTATAAAAGCTATCATGCATTTGACATAGGGATAATGAGGCAAATTGGTAAACATTCTGTCATTCACCAACTTGTTACAATTCAGAATCATACAACTAATTTCAAAGACTACATACCTTGCTAAATTCATTACACATTTGTGAACTTTCAAAAAACAAGAACCCAGAAAAATTGAACATCTGAGTCATATTTGGAGTGATACTCCATAGGGACCATCTGCATATGCAGAAATATAGAAATGTATTTCCACACTGTTCAGTCAGGGTGTCAAAAGCTTAGCTAGTGATGGGTTTTATTTATTTGTTTAATTATGAATTAGACTCCACATATAAACTATCAAAACAAAATGAGCATGGCAAATCACATCAGCTAGTTATTTCACCTCTGATAAAATTTCTCGAGCAGTTAATCCTACTGTCAATTGCAAAACAGATTATAATTTTTCCTTCAACCTACTGTTAAAGTGATGTAATGTCATTTCACACATCACACCCAAGGGCACATCATGTCACTGACACTGAAGACGGTGCGTCTGGATAGAAGCTCCCTCGTGGTCTCTCCCTTCAGTATTACTTTGTTCTTTCTGTGTTACTGAAGAGTGTGGGCTGATAAAGCAAAAACCTTGTATTTCAATCTCTAATAGTCTTTCACCAATGAATGATAGCTTGTTTTTAAGGTTTATTTATTTATTTATTTACTTACTTATTTATTTGAAAAAGTAGCCCAAAAGGGGAGAGGGGTTGAGGAAGAGAGAGCAGAGAGAGAGAGAGAAAGAGAGAAAAATAAGAGAGAATCTTCCATCCCCTCATTACTTCCCTAACGGTCTACAAGATCTGGAGCTGGGCTTGCATGCTGACACTCTGCCACTTTCCCAGGCATATAATCAGGGAGTTGACTAAGCAGCTTACTAGATAATATATTGGAAAGTAGACCAGTCTGCTAGAAAAAAGACTTCCAGTCATTGTGATTTTTGCAGTATGCTTTTTGTATCTTCAAAAATATATAGATCTTTTCCTTAACTATTTTTAAAAGACTCATCCCTCCATTCTAAATCACATAGAGGCAAACACACACACACACACACACACACACACACACACACACACACACACGCACACGCACACGCACACGCACACATGGAGGGGGGTAGTAGAGGCAGTGAGAAAGAGAGAGCTACTCCATCTGCTGTGTCCCCATGCAAACAGCCCAAGCAGCCAGGTCTGAAACAGGCTGAAGTTAGGAGCAAAGAACTCCATCGTGGTCTGCCATGAGTGGCAAGAGCCCAATCTTTGCGCCATCATTCCCTGCCTCTCAATCAGTGCTAGCAGGGAGCTGGAGCATTCTAATATATACTGCTGGATTCACAGAGCTCAATCCACTGATCCACAATGCTGGCCCTCTGACTGATCATTTGTGATTCATTTTTGCCAATATTTACATCAGAACTAGTTGTGTCTAATTTAATTAATGAAATACAATTTCTCCTACAAGATTTCTGTCTTTTGATGTGCTATATACTTTTTCAGTATTTCTTCCGTTTCTTACATAAAATTCAGCACAAGGTTTTTAAAATTTGCCATTCCTTTGGATCATTAAGCAAGGATCAAACGAAAAGGATGAGTGTAAAGGCATTGTTGAGACAATTGGAAAAATTTAAGTACTGACAATTAAGTAGATTGATGAATTATTGTTACTTCCTTCACTGAAAATTCGACTGAGCTGTTATTGGATAATGCTATTGTTCATAAAAGAAATGTGCTTAAAGGTTGAATGATAAATTCCCACTACAAGTTTAACTCTCACATTCAATAAATATTATAAAATATTAGCAATTGATAAAAATTAGAATGTGTTTTTTGTTTGGAGTCAGAAATATTTCAACATTAACATTAGGATATGAAATAGGAAACACACTAAAGTGACTTCCAAAGAAGATCAGCACAAATTTACAAAAAATCTGAAATAACAGATGGGTTTTACCCGAATCTACTCAGGGCTGATAGTATGGCACAACAAGTTAAGCTCTCATTTAAGTCTCTATATATGATCATCAGTTTATGGGCTTGAATTTGCTGCTCTGCTCCCAATCCAACTCCCTGCAGATGGGCCAGGAAAGAACTGGAGAATGACCCAAGAATATCCAAGTAAAATATCCTGATGGAGTTCCCAGTTCCTAGCTTCAGGTTGGCCCAGTGCTAGTCTTTTGGTTAATTCATTAATGACACAGTAATTGAAAAGTCTTTCCCTCTTTCTCTCACAGACACACAGACACAGACACAGACACACACACACACACACACACACACACACACACCCCTTCTCTCATTCTCGGCTTCTCTACTTTTCAAATAAACATCACAGTACACATGAAAAATAAATAAATACATTGTTTTCATTCAAGAAAATTGATGTCAAGATATAGGAAATCAAACTACAAACCTTATTAGGCGAAGAAAATGGGCAGACATTCAATTAAAATACAGATGAAATAACATGTTTGTTCAATTTAAGGTGAAAAATTAAGCTACATGAATTTACTTTCAATAAGTCATGAACTGACTTTCATGTAGTAAATCTATTTGTTAAAAATATTATTTTATTATATTTGTGATAAACATAGCAATCTTCCATTGTGCTCTATGTATATTTTTATACTTATAATAGGTTTTTAATATAATTGAAGCTTCATAAAGTTAGGCAAAACACAGGAATAAAATGGAGATTTGTTTACTGTAGGAACAGTTGGGTTATATCACACATTTTCATAACTTTAGAAGCAAAATACATAAAGATGCTCTGGTATATGTTTTGGTTAATGTCTCCAGTCAATTAAGGCCTGTCTCAAAAACTTCATCCACATTTTCAGCATCACCTAGGGGACAGGAGATCAAGCCAAACAATGTTTTACTCCTTGGAAAGAGGACGATTTATATCTGAAACAAATATGCTTCTCACTGATTTGTTGTTTGAATGAAGCTGGGAATGACAACTTGACTTTATTAGGGTGAGTGCATGGTATGGATGTTAAACTGCCACACAGGGGATCTATATTCCTTATTGAGTACCTGGGTTCTGCCCTGACTCTGGTACTGCCTCCTGCTAAGACAAACTGTTAGAGACAGCAGGGATGGCTCAAATGAGATCTCCACCACGAGGTGAGATGGAGCTTGTGTTCGGGCTCCTGGCTTCAGAATGGTTCAACTCCAACTGTTCTTCAAGTTTTTGGCAAGCACACTAGATGATGAAAGGCATCTCTGTTTTCTTCTCTATTTCCATCTATCTTTGTCTTTCAAATAAAAACAACCCAAAATTTTAAAAATATATTACCATGGCTTAAAATTTAAAATAGACAGGTAAGACACATGTATATATTTTTCAAAAATGCAAAATTAATTACTGTGGAATTTTTATTACTATTGAAAGAATGTAAAGACCTAAATGTGGGGAAAATTATTCCAAAGAGTTATTTTACAAAGTATCTTAAAGAAATATTCAAATCAATATTGTTCTTCTGAAAACACTTCTTAATTTCTGTGTAAGGAATATATGAACAATAATAATTGTCTAGATGAATAATCTATTTCCAAGGCAAGTAGCATAACACATTCATGTAGCAGGAAGAAAAAAGTAACACAAGTGTTTAAATTGTCCAAAATATGTGAGGTGGGAAAAAGGAATTTATGAGAAATCATTAAACTCACCACTGTTACAAGTAGTCCAAAATTATTTCTGTAATTCTAAGTCTTCCATTTCAGAATTATTGATTAACCCAAATTTATTTAAATTAATCATTATAAAGGCTGATTTTTTTTTAATTAGAAAGATTTATAATTAAGGCAGTAGAGACAACAGGTTAGCGGTGCATATTGTATGTGCTGGAAATCAGAATGCATATGAAAATGAAAAAATACGACTAAACTCTGCATGCCAATAAGTGGCATATGTTTATCACCTCTAAAGCTCTTCTTTTGTAAACTCAACAAATTGTATTGAGCAGGAAAACCTTTTTAAAGTCATTGTTCCCTTGATTATTTAGATTTATTTTTTAGCTTTTTTTATTACATGATTATTTCTTAAAAGGTAGAATTAGATTGTTAATATGTGTCTATCTTGTATTTGTTTATGATTTCACAAAATCCCTGATTTGTTTGTGCATGTTTTTACAAATAATTGGAGATTGCTTATAAAATAAACTACTTCTGTTACATAATAAATGGCATTTAGGATCTTATTCCTAGTAACTACTAATGTGTAATTAACTCTAGGCAAAATAGTTTGTTAACAGAAATACAAAAAATGGAATAGTTACGCATTTTTTTAGAACATCACAGAAGCATATGTAATACCTGAATGCCATGTATATTAGGCTAATGAAATATATGAGTCCCATCCTTGATTTTTGCGTATGTATACTTTTATGTAAAGGATGAGTAACATTTTTGGGGAAATTGTGTATGTTATTAACTGATTTTTGGATGTATGAGTTTCCTAAAATACAGAAAAATGTAATCCAAGAAAATAATAATAATGCACTTTATGAATAGTAAAAATTTTAAAACTTTGCTTTTTTAATTAAGAGTGAAAGTATGTAATTGGTTGTAATTGTATCTTTTCAAAAGTTATTTAATGAAATTAAGTGGTGATTTATATAACAATTTGACCTATTAGAGATATCTATCTCTGTATAAATATATACATATAAAAACCACTTTTTCATACACGTATGCTTGCTAGTGATTATATATATATATATATATATATATACATATATTGCCTGCTACATATCTTCCCAATTCATTAGCATATACACAGTGACTTCTAATATATTATGTAAAATATAGATCACATATATTAACACCTCTGGCAAATGATAATACATCTTAGAATTTTATGGTTAATAGTTTACATTTTGTTTACTAATTTATTTGATGACAATTTGGTAACTAATATGATATTGAAATATCTTAAAAATTAGTGAAGTAGAAATTAAAATAAGCTTATTTTCTTGGAAATGCTATTAATATTTTTATATATTTCTGTAAAAGAAATATAGTGTGAATTTTTTTGAAAACACATTGCATGAACTAATTTCACTTTCATTGCATAAAATGAATTTCTTTTATGTTTGAGAGGCAACAAGATAGGCAGCAGACAGAGAGCTCCAGTCTCCTGATACACTTTGCAATTCCCATCATTGGCTGGGATCATAGTCCAGGGCAACAAACTCAGGGTTCCACATATATAACAGGAAGGAGCATTAGCAGGAAACCGCAGCTAGGAATTTAACCCAGGGACTTCAATATGAGACACAGGTATCTGAAGGCAACACCTTAGCTGCTAAACATTCCTGCAAAACATTTTCTTTTAAATTCCATTTGCCATGAACTTTTTGAAGTTCCCTCATAATATTCTCACCCAACATTATCACACAAGATAATGTTAAAACACATAGGGGTAGTCTCAGTATCTTAAGAGTTTCTGTTCCCAGCAGTAAAAGGAGAAACCTTGTCAAACTCTGTTAAGTATATGGTGGGAAACAAATCTCAGATGTTCTGTGTTTATTCTGTTTTCTTAGTTTCTGATTTGTATTCATCACAAAAGGAACAAGATGCTGTTTCTTACCATTTATCTATTCAGCGTACCATTATCTATTCAGAGGCCAGTTCTTAGTCATCTATTTAAGTGCCATCGTGGTGTACTGGTATTAGATATTTGATTTGGTTTTGCGAAGAATGGCTAAGAGTATATATATGCAGCATGAGAACTAGGGAGATGCAATTGTGGATGATGGCTTTGGGAATCATGTGATACAGTGATTTTACAACTGATGAAGAAGATGCCATAACCGAGAAGATGGTAAAATATTCTGATGCATTCTACTATTTGGGCTATGTAAAAATTGATGAGTTTTGGGAAATGTACCAGATATCTCTGATCATACTGGAAAATTGAAGAGCTCAGTGACAGATGAAGTTCATTTTGACAAATATACATGAAGGAATACTGAATATATATATATATATATACATATATATGTACATGAATGTACAGAAGGAATACTGAATATATATAGATATAGATAATATATATATTATAGATATAGATATCTATATCTATATAATATATCTATAATATATATCTATATATCTATATATATCTATATATCTATATATCTATATATATCTATATAATATATCTATATAATATATCTATATATAGATATAATATTATATATTATATCTATATCTATAATATATATCTATCTATATCTATAAGATATATATATATATATATGTATAAGATCTAATCTCTCCATGTCTGTGGGATCCTGACTGTACCAATCCAGCTCTGACTGGTATAACAATCATGGTAATCCAGAGGATGGAAGGTCTCTCTCTTTATTAAACCTAACCTTTAAATAAAAAAAAAAATAAAAACTTCCAAATTTAGGTTGGTTCACACTCCCTGAACCTAGGTGATTGATTCTGGATGTATATTGTCAAGATCTCTTTGTGACCTAAAATAAAATGATTATATTAACATATTAAGACTATCCAATCCATTACTTTTTAAACATTAGATAGAACTAGCAAGGAACATATTTAGATACATGACACAGTTTCTTAAACAGAAGCATATGCCTAATAAATTGTTGACTGACATGAAACAAATATATTGAGTTTGTTCAAAATGAGTAAATATGGCAATCATCTCAAAGTGTTTTTGACTCAACCAAGTAAAATGAGGTGAAATCAAGGATCGTTGACAAAAAAGACATTCTTTTAAAAGCTGAATGAAATTAGTTATTCTGTTAAGCAAAAATTAAAACATTATGTATAATTTTATGAAGAGATTATAACACTTTTGATGTATTAAGATTAAAAATAAATTTTAGGGTAAACATTTTTGTAAGTTTATTTTACAACTCATGAGAAACTTTATCAAAAAGTCATGATTTGCTTAAGACAGGGCTAAGATTCATTCCAGGAATTACAACACAAAAATTTAAAATTATGTTACACATTTCATTACCACTAAATATGATTTAGTAGTCTATACAGAAATAAACCTAATAGCAATTATATTACATGCATTTATATATTATTACTAGATATGTTAACTTGCATATTTGCTTAGCTGTTTTTGCAGTAAGTATATATTATATAGGTATTATTGCTAAGTAACATTGTATATATCTCACTAGGCATGCATTTTTTTTTTTTACTCTGTGTCACTGCTTGTCGTTACTAATAGTATTTTCTGAGTATATTTATTATATGATTTCCAGATGAACAATTCAGTAGGGTAAATATTTTGCTTTCAACTTTGTAACATTTAGAGCTTAATAACTTGGTGCTAGAACAGTTTGCTTCTGCAAGGGGGTCTTTATTTTGGGAAGCAGAGTTTAGAAAACCTACTTCAAGCATCTCTTTGTAAGAGAAGTAACATATATTCATAATGTAGATTATCATGATCCATTCAAGTATATTTTTGTATTTTAAAAATTTTTTAAGGAAAATGTATGTTTGCTTACAGCCTCAGCATTAAAGTATAGACAGGCTATGTAATTTTGTATCATTTCAAGATGCCACTTGAGATTTCCAGGACACTGTGTAAGAATTTGTTTGGATCTATGTAAGAGCAAAATTCTGCAAATATGCCATCCATGAACATTTCCAAAATGTTGGAGAGTTCAACAGTGCCCGAGGAAGCTCAGAGAAACTGTAATTAATGAAATAGTAGTGATGAGAAATGAATGAAATACATGAAACACTGAGGAGAAAAAGAAGTTTTTCAATAACATATCAAAACTCTGTTCCTCTGAATGCCACCTGTTCTCTCAAGATGTTGAACAGAAGGCTTCTGTGGGGATGCCCCAGTCACGAGCATAATGTTGAAAGAAGGCACCTGAAACTATGATTGAAGTCCCCCTCACACAGCTGCACTGCCCCCTGGCTCTTAGCCCTTCTAGATGCGAGCTCTGCCTAACAATAAATCACTTCTACAGCACTGCACTTAAAGCACACCATTCGAGCACCCTGTTTCCTTTTTATTGAAGAGTTTGTCCAAGGGAAAAAGAATAATATCGGGCACAGGACTGAAAATCATAGGTGGTTTCATCTGTGTCCAGAGGCACTTCTTTGCTCCTGTAAGACACAACCACAGTATAAGAGAGCTGAAAATATGCAATAATTCTGAGTCTCTAGGAATGTTATTCTTCCAAATCCTGATAAGGTGTTCTACCTACTGGGATAGTGCTATTTTAAAATAACATCTTGTTAAAAATAGAAATTACGGTAATGATCAAAAGAAAACAAAAAAGCAAATAATCTTTGAAAAAGAATTACTTGTATGGAAGAGGATGCCGGCATGTGCTTGTAGTAACCACGGTAATGTGTGTTTGGGGAGACTGCTCATATCTCTTTAACCAGAGATTCATAGGAACCTTTCAGTAGCAATATATGTGTTCAAAAGTTTTACTCTTTTCTTTCATTTTCAGTTCTTCCAAGAATTCTGGATTTCAGGCAAATAAATGAAGACATTTTTGTTTGATCTGTTCAACATATCTTACTGCCAGAAGAATAGTCTCACCTTGCCTTCCTTTAAAATAAGTAAGGAATCCAACTTCAAGGACATTTTAACTAATTATAGAAGGGTATTTATGAATGAATGGATAAACAGCATTGCTGCAATCTCCTTACACTGAAATCACAGTGAAAAGTAACAGGTTTGGAGAAAAAAATCAGAGGTAAAATGAATTCTTTAAGTTTGGGTCTCGTTTCTCACAGAGAAAAGAAGTGATAAATATAGTTATGTGTTCAAAACTATGATTTCTTTGTGTAATTTATTTTAGAGTATAATTTACTCAATAAAAAATAAATCTGTTTTTCATGAGAGCAGAATTCTCTCTCCCCACTTTTTGATTTTACAGATTTCATGACCCACAAACCATTGTAAAATATATGCTTGATTTATAAGCAGATGAATGGTCAAATGAATGAGTAAATGATTAATGTTACTGAAGGAAAATTAAAAATATCATTTGCTGTGAGATAAAGGGAAATTATTACAGAGCAAGTCAAAAGTCCTGATAATAAAGGCACTATCCAACCACGCCCATCAAAAACAAAATTCCAGAGCAACTCTTATTTACATTAATATTTACATTTACATTAATTTTTTATTTACATTATTATTTACATTAATATTATTTACATTAATGTAAATCAGCTTTTTTGTTGTTGTTGTTATTTCATTTTGTGACACAGTTTCATAGGCTCTGGCTTTCCCCCAATGCCTCTCCAAGCACTCCCTCTACATTGCATTACTCCATATTGTTGCAGCAGTGCAGTTCATAACCATTCGTGAGTCCTTCATTGCGAGCATGGACCATGCAGAGAGTTCAGCATCTTATTGTCCGGATGAATTCAACAGTTTCCTTGGTAGACCATTCTTGGTCTGAAATTAGAGCTGGCAGAATATCATCCCCTCCAATGCAAAGCCACTACACAACTTCAACAACAGGAAGAAACATGGAAATTTACAACATCATGAAGTTAATTGCCATGGTATTGAGTGAACAATACGTTAGAAAATGCAAGCTCTTAATCACATCCTGCGACTACTTCAATGACATTTCAATTTTAGTTTATACCTAAGCAATTGCTATATACCTTAAAACGGTTATAGGGTACTATTCAATTGTCTTGTGTGTATTTTCATTGTTATATTTAGCAGCTTATAGTATTCAAGAATAATTTTTTACTAAACTTGGTGAATTTTAGGATAATCCAAAGAGGCTTATAACTCTAACAAGTTATATGTTAATGATTGAGGAGCAGAACAGTTGTAGGAGGGTGTGCAGAGAAATCTTCAATACCTTAGTGAGGAGTGACTGATCTTTGTGTCTTATCTAATAAGGCATATGGGAGTCCAAGCTGACATTTTCCTGTCTGTTCTAAGCTTTCCTTATTGGTCTCTGTCTGTCTATCTGATCTAATTTTAGGGGCTCTGGAGCAACCCTGATGGTCATTGCAAGAGAAAGTGAGGATCCAAAGCTGGAACTAAGAAAGGACCAGAGAAAACTCTTCACCCAAGTCCTGAAGGAAGTTGACTGTTCTTCTGTTTCTGAGGACCACTCAAGGCTCCTGACTGTTGTTCCGATGTCATTAGATCCTGTGATGAAGAATCTGGGCTTCTTCCATTCCATTTGGGATATCTGATAGGGAATGTTTGACCTCAGAGTTCTCAGCCTACAAGGGCACTCCAATTCTCAGTGCTCTCCTTGGCAGTTGGGATATAGTCCTTGGTGAGGTACTAGTGGTCTCAGGGGTTGGGATACAAGCCTCCTCCTGTCCTCCTGTTCCACTCTGGGGTTCCCTCTTGCTCTGTGCATATGACCTCCTGTTAAGAGGCTGTCAGGATCACTCCTGGATCCCACTGTATGTCTTTATAGTTATGGCTAATGTCTAATGCAGATTCAAGTTTGCTGTCTGTAAACCAGGGTCATAAGCTTTTATGTTTAAGAGGGAAAATATATTTAGAAATATAGAAATCTCCCTGTAATTTCTGATTCCTGGACATTAGCATATTTTGGCATTTTTTGGGTGTTCATTGGTTTCACAGAAAATCATTTGCATTTCTTGTTTTTTAATGTTGACTTTCTACACTGCACAATTCCTTTTTTTAAAGATTCATTTTATTTTTAGTGCAAAGTCAGATATACAGAGAAGAGGAGAGACAAAGTGGAAGTTCTTCCGTCCGATGGATGATTCCCTCCCCAAGTGACCACAATGGCTGGAGCTGAGCCAATCCAAAGCAGGAGCCCAGATCTTCTTCCAGGTCTCCCACACAGGTGCAGGGTCCCAAGGCTGTGGGCCATCTTCAATTGCTTTCCCAGGCCACAGTCAGGGAGCTGGCTGTGAAGCGGGACTGCTGGGATTAGAACCGGCGACTATATGGGATCCCAGCGCTTTCAAGGTGAGGACTTTTATGTTTAGGCCATCTCACCGGGCCCTACATTACACAATTTCTCTGTACATCAGAGAGATGGGAAAGATACAGCGAGAGAAAGAGAGCATTCTTTCTTACTGGTTCATTGTGCAAAACACTACAAGCATCCAGGACCAAAACCGGGAGCTGAAAACTAAATTCAGGCCTGCTATACGAATGAGGAAACCTAATTACTTCAGTTGTAATTACTGTATCCCAGAGCAGTAAGACGGAATCAGGAGTACATTTAGGAATTGGGCCCCAGCTACTATAACACAAGTCGTGGGACTTAACAGGCAAAGTAACCAACACAGTAAATGTCAAACTCTCCCCAGAAACTTGAGGCACATTATGCAACACTGTTATTGTTTCCTTTTAAATTAAGTTTTGTGCCCAGTGCAGCATCCTAATGGCTAGGTTCTTGCCTTGCATGCACAGGATCCCGTGAGGGCACATGTTTGTGACCCGGAGGTCCTGCTTCCCATCCAGCTTCCTACTCATGGCTTGGGAATGAAATCAAGGATGACACAAAGCCTTGGCACCCCTGTACTCACATGGGACACCGGAAGAAGTTCCTGGCTCGTGGCTTCAGAAGGACTCTGCTTGGCTCTGGCCATTGCTGCTGCTTTTTGAGTGAATCATTGGATGGAAGACCTTCCTCTCTGTCTTTTTCCTCTCAGTATATCTGACTTTCCAAAAAAAAATTAAATCTTTGAAAAAAATCAAATTTTATATTGTTGTCAGATTTATAATTGTCCTGGTATTTTATAGTGAAATATCAACAAATGTTATCTCTGCACCTGAACACCTTCAATTATTTATCCAAGTCTGCATAACTCAATGGAAGCTTTACTTTAAAATATCCAGTTGGCAAGATGTTCATATTTACTTTCCAATTTTGCAATTATTATAACTAAGTCCAGAAACAGCAGACTGAGAGGGAGACTTGAATTTGAAAATTTAAGCCTCTCCTGTACTAGTAATCTTGGATGATACAGATAATCTCTCATAGCCGATTCATTTAATGTAAATGAAGATTATAATGTTAGCTCTAAAAAACCCTACTACTAAACGCAGGTGATGTACAGACACACGTGGCAGACATTAGTCACTCATGTTTGTGGACATTCTGCAAAAGAACTTTGCTTTTTGCTTATTAAGTTACCTTAACATAGGAGTCATTGCTAAATGACAACAAGGAAGAAGGAGCCAATTTTTGCAGTTGGCATTTTAATTCATTTGTCACAATATTAATTATCTCAACTATAAGATAACTTTCATTTTTCAAATATGTTCAGGATTAAATGAGATATCATAGTCAAACACTAATATTAAATCTTTGTTATGAAAAGTGAATAGCTTTAAATAAATTCCAAACCCAATGATAACGCACTAATAGTGAATTCTCATAGATTTGTTAATTATTGATTATTGATTTATCATGTGGCTTTGCTAATAAAGGCAGTGTTTATTCGTTGGGCTAACTCAGGGATTGAAAGAGAAATCAAAATGTGATAATTTATTTTCTTACAGTTTTTGAGCTATGATTTTGGAGAATACTACAGCAACTTGTCCTTTATGTTTCAACATAAGCAAGAAAAGTCTGTAAATGTCATTCTCTGATAACCATTTCATGGAACTATCAAATGCTGATGAACGTATTTTAGGGAGCAAAATTTTAAAACAGTTAATGAACACTAAAAGGATATTTTAGTCCTTCTTTCCAGAGTTATGACAACATTTACATGAAATAGCCAAAAAAAAAAATCACATTTCAATTCATTCAGTCCCATTGTGGAAAGGAAGTGAATGAGCTTAGTGAATTTTGCAATTAAATGCTTTAAAAAAAAAGTCAATAATTTCCAGCATTCATATTTTTTAATTTTTTTGTTTTTTGTGAAAGATTTGTGATTTCAGTACAGGTATTTAGACAAGATAAGTAAACTCACTGGTTCTGAGCCCACACAGATTTGTCATGCCTTCCATCACACATCTACACAATTTCAGGATTGAGGTGTGAGGTTGACAATGCCAGAGACGTCTTTGTGCTGTATGCATGAACTGACACCATCACACTACGAGTACATTGCTGCACTTGAACTACAATGGGCCTGTTTTTCAACAATTACAATTTAGTCACGCATCAATACATTTTTAATTAAAAGTGTGTGGCAGGCACAATACTGGAGCACACCAAATGCTTTCCTCAAACATCCTATCTCTTCCAAGATAGGTCATCAGAATCTTGTCTCTGTTAGCTAGTAACAGAATATTTTTTCTTAGGCGTTTGATTAGATATCTAAAAGCTCCGTACTTCACTGCTCCATTTTGGTGGTAAATTTGCCATCACAGCAATGCTATGTGAGTACATCAAAATAAACATTTTGTCTCGGCAGTCACAGTCAGTTCAGAAGTTTTTTTTTTAATTGTTATTATTTTTAGTGTTCATAATGGGTATCAGAAATCAACAGTAGTATGAATTGTGGAAACAGCCGTCTGTGGGTGTTTCAGAAGGGAAATCAGAGTGAAATCACGGAAATGAAGCGCTGATTCCAGGATACCTGCTCCTCGGTCTGCGAGCATGATGATCCCAGCATAGCAACAGGGGATTCTGTACAACGACTAATGTCTCTGCATGATTTCTCAGCGTAAACACTGGGTGTGCAGCAGAGACGACCGTTTCTTAAATTCTGTTCTTGCAATGCAAATAAAACTTGCCCCCAAACAATAATCTAAAGATAAGGATGGCGCTCCTGGTTTTGCTGAAACTATTGAATCAGGTGGTTCAATTGCGGAAACAATCAGTTTGAACTTTCATGAAAATGGACAAAGATTTCCTTAGCTGTCACTTATTTTCAGAATTGATATGTGCACAGAATTGATAGGATGCTGCATTTGTTAATTACCATAAGCAAACATGAATTACACACACGTAGCAGGTAGCATTAAAATTACTTCAGTGGAATCTCACATAAATAGAAGGGAGAAAGTCACCATGTTTATTTGGGGCTAGATTGTGGACTATGTACTCAGAACCAGTGGGTAATCTCTATGGCATTGCAAACAATCAGCAAAGGTTTTCATATCATACAAATTGAAAAGAAAAAAATATGGCTTTGGTGAGTACAACCAGGCTTGATGAACTTATTATTCTTTATTATGCATTTAAAATGTATTTCACTATTAAAAATACATAGTATATATTTACGGGCAATTTTTAAGTTTTTCTTATTTGTGTATCCCTCTTAAAAATGTCAAGATATGGGCCCGGCACACTAGCCTAGTGGTTAGTCTTTGCTTTAAATGTGTCAGGATCCCATATGAGCACTGGTTGTAATACTGGCAGCCCCACTTCCCATCCAGCTCCCTGCTTGTGGCCTGGGTCCAAAGCCTTGGAACCCTGCAACTGCATGGGAGACCTAGAAGATGCTCCTGGTTCCTGGCTTCGGATTCGTTCAGCTCTAGCCATATTGTCTGCTTGGGGAGTGAAGCGACAGACGGAAGATCTTCCTCTCCGTTTCTCCTTCTCTCTGTATATCTACCTTTCCAATAAAAATAAATAAATCTTAAACTTTTTTCAATATCTCATCACATTAGTTTGCTGTATTATAATAATTATTTATAAATGAAATTATCCAAGTTATTGATAAGGGGACTGTTTTCATGTTAAAATCCATTCTAATTTGTTCTAATATCATTAAAGAAAGCCATGACAAGATGGCTAGTTTTAAGAAATCTGGGTTTCGGGCCCAGCGGTGGCACAAGTGGTTAAGGTCCTCGCCTTGCACTCCCGGGATCCCATATGGGCGCCGGTTCTAATCCCGGCAGCCCCGCTTCCCTTCCAGCTCCCTGCTTGTGGCCTGGGAAAGCAGTCGAGGACTGCCCAAAGCTTTGGGACCCTGCACCCACGTGGGAGACCCGGAAGAGGCTCCTGGCTTCGGACCGGCATAGTATCGGCCGTTGCGCTCACTTGGGGAGTGAATCATCGGACGGAAGATCTTCCTCTCTGTATGTCTGCCTTTCCAATAAAAAAATAATAAAAGTAAATCTTAAAAAAAAACCAAGAAATCTGGGTTTCTTGGGAAAACTTGTTTTTCAAAGTATACAAGTAAACAATATCCTATACAACTATGCAAAGACAACATTTATTTTGTAGAAAGGACCAATTGTTTTATTTATTTTGTTTTTATTTATTCATTTCAGAGGTAGAGAAATGAGTCTGACAGGAAGATGCAATTTCCATTTGTTTATTTATTGCCTAAATGACTGAGACATCTGGGCTTGGGCTGTGTTCAATCTGAGAGCCAGGAACTCAGTCCAGGTTTTCCGTGCGGACACCAAAGATGAATGTCGCTAAACCAAGAATCTTAATACAACAAATGCACTGTTCACATTATGTATTTCGATCTGCAGTAGGTGATACGGCATATTACACACTCACTGAACTTCATATTCTGATGTACAATGCACAATGCAACACGACTGAGGAATAAGAAAAATGAAACAGTGTCGTTGACAACATGGATGAAACTAGAGGGCGTTATGAACAGTGAAAAAAAAGAAAGTACAGAAAGAAACGTGTCCCATGCCTTCAGGTAAATGTGGAGGAATCTAAAGGAAATGGAATTCTTTCAGAAGCCAAAGGCATGGCGGGAGCTACCAGCGCCAGGAAGTGATTCCTTGTGAAAAACAACCGCGTTTGAACATCTCCGTTTAAGTTATTTTCATCTTATTGATAACTAAACCTACTAACTGGCTTCAGTAAATTCTTAAGTGTGTTTCCACGAACTGGGAGAAATGGTTGCAATCGCTTAAAGTAACTGTATTTAAAATCTGGCATGTTTTTATTTTAAAAATATCTTAATTTGGAGTCCACAGTAACTGAAAATTTACAGGGGAGGGGTCGGGTGCGATAGCTTAGTGGTTAAAGGCTCCAGTGCAGTAGCCTAGTAGCTAAAGTCCTTGCTTTGAATTTGCCAGTATCCCTGGGCGCTGGTTCTAATCCTTGAGGCTCTGCTTCCCATTCACCTCCCTGCTTGTGGAGTGGAAAAGCAGTTGAGGATGGCATGGGGCCTTGGGGCCCTACACCCAAATGGAGACCAGGAAGAGGATCTGGGCTTCGGAGTGGCTCAGCTGGAGCCGTTGCGGCCCCTTGGAGAGTCAATCATAGGACGGAAGATCTTCCTTTCTGTCTAATCTCCTCTCTGTATATCAGCCTTTCCAGTAAAAACAAATAAAACTTCAAAAAAAAAAAAAAAAGGAAATTTACAGGGGAGAACCTCCTTAGTCCTCAGTTTTAGGAAACAGATCAAAAAGAGGTGCTCCCCCCCCACGCCCACCAGGCAGGAGAACTGGAGCTGACAGACCAAGGAAAGGCACCTGCCAGAGGAGCAACTGATTATCGGCATACTCCCTCTTACTGTCGATGTGTACAGTCCTCAGGTCGCCCTCCCCATCCCTAAGTGGCCACCTGGTTGTGGGGTCATCGGACATATGGCTGGGCCCCTAGCTCTAAAATGTACAGGAGTGTGTAACATCCTGCAGGTGCTTTCACAGTGCTGCGTGAAACACAGATGTCTCTACTTGCTGAATGTTTGATAACTCCAAATATAGATGCTTTGCTCTCTAGTTTTCAGCAGACCTGTGGTATCCATTAAAGCTACAGTCTAATGGTAAACTATAGGTATGGCTTATTCAGATTACTGTCAGCAAGATGTAATTCTAAACAATTATACCTTTAAAACACCTGAGAGATTTTTTCAAAAAGGCTGTTACAAAATCTGTTTCGTCTTATCATATACGTTGTCTGGCATGCACGTGCATGTTTACCTGGCAAGCTATGTAGTCTATTTTAATTGGCTTAGAGAAGAAAATGTTCATGAGAACTGCTAAGCTAACTCCTTTTTGAAAATAATATATGAATGCATAATTAGGCTCTTGGAGAGTCATGTCTGTTTCTATTTTCTCAGCACCTACAAAGTCTGTTCAGCTGCATAGCTGTGCTTGCATTCAAATGGACTTACTGCTAAGGGTGCAGCTTCAATTGTGGCCATGGGACCCCATATTCCCATGAGTGAGATGGATATGTAAGCAAGTGCCCAATGATAATTCAGATGTCGGGGAATATTATAATGCTCCAACATGGGAAGCGGCTCTTACTGCAGACTCATAGACTGGCAATCTTGAATAGCACCCAGTGGACTGAGAATCAGCCCCTAAGGCCTTCTGGTCTGACAGGAGAGCCAGCAAGAGAGCAAGCGTATCAGGTGTGGAAAGCCCAGGACACTGCTGCTAAGAGTGTCCCTCCGTGAAGGACCTCAGTGGTCCTCGTCCCAGTACAAAGAAGCAGCCATCAAAAGCATCCTGTATGTGACACATCTTAGGTGCCACCAAAACATCCCTAACTTTCTTTCGTGAGGAAACTCTATGGTTGATCAGTTGGTCTCTCAAAGAGTCCTTGTTAATTCATTACAAGCTGCCCAAGATCTACGTGATCATACCCGCGCTCATTGGAGAAGCCTCTGTAACCAGTTTCCAAGTGTGCCAAATGAAGACCTCAAAAGCATTGCCCATACCTGTAAATCATGCAGGCCTTTTATCCAGGTGCCACCCCTGCAATCTCCTGGGGCAAACCCCGGAGGGCTAAGGCCTAATGCCTTGTGGCAGGCAGAGGTTACTTACTATACATCATTTGGTAAAATAAAATATATTTTTGTAACTGTAGACACTTAACTCTTATGTAGCCTGGGCTACAGCTCGTGCCAGAGAACGAGCCAGACATGCCGGGAGTCATTTTTTACGGTGCTTTGCGATTTTAGGCCTACCACAACAGATTAAGACTGACTATGGACCATGCTTTCTTAGAAGAACTTAAAAGAATTCTTTCAATGTTGGAAGATTAGCCATATTACTGGAGTCCCTAAGGACAAACTATTACAGAGAGATTCCATCAAGATCTGAAAACTCAATCACAAAAACAAAAAGGGGGAGTTAGTCCCCATCAGCGGTTAGGCCTGGTATTATTTACATTAAATATATTAAGTATTTTTTTTTAATGAAGCAGTGACTTTTTAAAGGCATTGGTCCAGTCAAGATGTTAAGCCTGAGGTCATGGTAGGATGGAAGGACCCAGTGACCGGACAGTGGAGAGGCCCAGATCCATTATTAACAATGGGCAGAGGATGTGGACGAATAGGAGAAAACAACTCATTATGGATACCAGCCAGAAGCCTCACATTTTACATAGTCGTAAGAATCCAACCTGTGATGCCCAAGAACCGAAGGTTCCTGAGGTTCATCCCTCTTTAAAGCCACGGGGATTAAGGCTGTACAGGAAAGGATACGACGCAAGTATCATTTTTTTCTGCTCAATTAATCGTTCAAAGTTACTCCCTGGTGGTGGGACCCAATAGGGTTATGGCAGGAGATCTCTCCAGACCCAAACCCTCCTCTACCAGAGGTGTGTCCAGCTCAACTTCCCGTTCAGTCACAAGTCCCACACCTCCTAGGTTGACAACAGGTGAGTGATACAGTTTAAATCCTCTCTGCATGCGGGGCCCTAACTATGTCTGGGTTTAATTTCCCTCATGCTTGTTGGCTATGTGCTTGACCCCCTTTCTATGAGGGCCTTGCAGTAACGGGTAATTTCTAGAATCAGCCAAAGCCTCATCAGTGCTGCTGGCAACAATTGGGTACAGCAAGACTCATTATCCCATCTGTGTCGAGACAAGGACTTCATGTTGGCAAAGTCCCACCTCAACACCAGCCTTTGTGTAATCAAATTATAATGGACATCTCCAACTATTATTATTTATTCCCTGACAATCTGACCTGGTGGGTTTGCCAAACCAGGTTGACCCCTCACACCTATGGAAAAGTATTGAATGGTAGCAGCAATGATTTTTGTATTTTAATCATATTGCTCCCCAAAATAATATATTGGGAAGAGATATATCCCCCAGGACCCTCTAACCTATTGCTGAGAGTCAACTGAGAACCAGTGACTGCCATCACCATGGTCGCCCTAATGGGCCTGAGTCTCACAGGGGCAGGTACTGGCATCTCCACCTTGGTATCAAGACCAGGCAGGGGTGATTCAGGTCATGGTTTAATTCCTCTCTGTGGCTCACCACTTAATTTCCATCCTTGCTGGCCATTTGACTATCTTGTTATTTCTACTCACCCTTGGTCCCTACATTTTTAATAAAATTGTTCAGCTTATTCAACAGCGCTTTAGGACTGTGACCCCATTGGCTGAAGTGGCTGAAGACTTGGCTGCTGAATACTGTCTGCCTGATGCCTAGGATCATGTCACTGTTCAATAAATCGCCAAAATGTCCTAGCACCACATAAGCCCTTTAAGCCCATCTCATCGGCTTGGCCGGCTAGCCAATGACGGGTAAAACCCACGGAGGAGGGCAACCTAAGCCAGGCACGGGGACCCAGGGTCCTGTGATGGCTGGATAGTCAATGAAGGGTAAGACCCTCAGAGGAGGGCAACCTAAGACAGGCACAGCGCTATGGATCCCTGCCACACTTAACGAAGAAAGGGGGAAATGTGGGGCTCAGGGGCAAAGGGGTTACTGAGTCAACAAGATGGCGACTAACAGTCAAGGTCACTGGGTTACCTGTGGCGAGCAAGATGGCGGCCAAGGACAGAGCCCTGGGCGAACGGGGCAGGGGTCGAGTTGTTTCAAAGAAAGACTTGGCCTATGGATTGTGGCTTCCGCAGCCATGCTCCTAGTAATTGGTTCCTAGTTTCTCCCCTCCTGGAATTCCAGAAATTCCTGGCCTGCGGCTATCTGTTACTCTATATAAGAAGCTGTACTTCCCAAATAAATTAGAACTGTTGCACAAAACAGAACCCCTGTTCATCTGTTTGTCATGCATCGGGAAGCTGAGTGGCAGACAGCAGGCTCACCCCCTCCAGGAACAGAGTACTAGAGGAATCTGTGGGGGCGAGCCCACATATCATGACATTGTAGTTATGGTAGAAAGTCTATTTTTTTGATGTCAAGATATATATATATCTGTATTTCTCTTTTCGCCCTCCCTAGAAACCACCCCCATTGATTTCCCCCATATTATTATAATAGTGTAGTCTTTCAAAAGAGTTATAAATTCATCTTTCTGCTCTGTAAGTGTATACAGATATTGCGAGTGTGGGCAATGGAGAGAGTCCAGCATCCTATTGTCAAGACACATTGAACAGTTTCATTGTGATTCCATCTTTGGTTTGGAAATAGAGATGCATAGCTCATAGGTCATACAGTAACATCAGTTTCTCCAAGAAGGTTTTTGATTTTTTTTTTCATTTCCTCAGCAACACATTGATCATTCAGTAGCGTGTTATTTAACTTCATGGCACTGTATTGTTTTTTCTTTTTATTTCTTCCTGTTGTTGATTTTATTTTATGGCTTTTTATTTAAAGGCATGTCTAGTAACTGTGTAACATAGACTATTATATCCAGATGTGAAGATACAATGAAATATGCATCTCTACTGTCAAGATATGTTTAGTAGTTTCATCATGAGTTTTCCATTTTATTTGGAATAAATATAGAGATGCATACTGTAGCCTCTTCACTGTCTGGTATTATGCAATGTATAAGTCTTATATATATCAAAGGCATATTTTAATCCATATAAATGAGAAGTAAAAATGACAATCTATTACATGTCTAAGAAAAACTAAATCAATTAAAGTCTGTTTTTATTCATTAAATAGTTCTATACTCCTGATTGTTGGCTTATTCTGTAAAGACATATAGCCTAATTACATAATGTATAAAGACTCTGAATGATTTCTATAAGGAAAATACACAAATGTTCAACTGACATATGAAAATATATGTTCAAGTTGCTCACATACTAGGAAAGCTCAAGTTAAAGCCGCAATGAGATATGATTTCAGAAGCACTCTTAGTTATACTAAAATCAAACGGCATACTGGTAAAGATGTGGAGAAATTAATACTGTGGTGTATTTGTAGTGCAAAGACAAAATGGTTCAACCATCATTGAAACTAATGAATTTATAAAACATTAGAAATAGAACTGCCACATAAACCTATAATTGTACTCTTAGATATTTACACAAAAGAATTAAACATAAGTAAAGTACCTAGACCAGTGTCTATTTCTTTATAGCAGTGCCCTTCATAAAAGCAAAAACAGAAAAAAATAACACAAGAACAGCATAAATTAAATATCGGGCAAATGAATAAATTCATTGAATGAATATATAGCACTTAGCTATATAAAAATTGACATAAAGGTATATTCTAAAACAAGAAAGAATCCAGAATCAAGGGACACACAGTGTCTTACTCCATTTATTTGAAATGCCCAGAATTGAGAAACCTAAGGAGTCAGAAAAAGATTTGTTGAGTGTTAAGGTCTTGAGGGAGATAGACAAAATTGCTCAGCAACAGAGTGATGGCAGATTTGGCGTCTAAGTAGAGGGGATGCATATTCAAAAGTATGAGCATTCTACATGCTAGTAAATGTTTAGTATAAGCCAGTTCATTTTGTCTAATGTCTTTTTTACCATAATACATTTTAAAAAACGAAAATTATTAATTGAAGTTAAAGAATCTGGTAGGTATTCTCCCTTGAGTAAGTAATTCAAGATAATATATTTCCAAACTCTGCAACAGACCATAAAATAGCTTCTCACTAAATTATTGTTTCTCTTGTAGCATGATAATCTAAGACATAAAATATGAAATAGATGAATGCTGTCCTGTGTGTTCTAAACATCAGGATAATTGTTCAAATGAAAAGCAAATCACTAAAAAAAAAAACTCTTTAATTTGTCAAGATACTGATAACATGCAAAATCCTAAAAAATGATAAACATTGAATAATGATATGCTGTATCTTCTCAGAATTGATTGTCACACCACATTGATGTACAAACATACTGCAGGCAGCTGTGTTGTAGCACAGTGCGTTAGGCCACCTCTAGCAGTGGAGGCATTCTCTGTGAACAATAGCTCAAGTCAGGATATTTTCCATTTCCTGTCTATGTCCCTGTTAACATGACTGGGAAAGCAGAAGATGATGGCTTCAGTGCTTGGGCCCCCGTCACCCCTGTGAGAAATCTGGAGCGCCAGGCTCATTTCTTCATGACTGAAGGCTGCTCCAGCAATAGTCATTGTGGCCATCTGGATAGAGAACCAGCAAACAGGAGATTGTCTCTCTGTCTCTCTTTCTTCCTTCTTCCTCTTCCTCCCCTTCCTCTTTCTGTAATTCTGCCTTTCACTTAAACAGAACAAGTGCGTTTTAAAATGTATACTATTGATATTTTGGAGGTTGTGTGCTTATTCCTGTCTTACAGAGAAAAAATTACACAATGGGATTCCTTCCCTACTTTTCATTATTTAAAGGTTTATTTATTTATGTATCTATTTATTTATTTTTAGCTACTGCAAAGGCATAATGACCAAGAAAGAGAGAATGAAAGGCAAGAGAGAAGAAACAGAGAAGAAAAGAGAGAGAGAGAGAGAGAAATCAGCTTCCTCCCTTTCCAAATCCAATTGTGTACAATAGCTGGGGGTAGGCCAGGTAGCTAACGGTGTTTAGGAACTCCATCTGGGTGCCATAGGGATAGCAGACGTCCAAGCACATGATTCATCACCTGCTGCTTCAGAGGGTGCACTGGCAGAAAGCAGGCATGTCCATGGTGTCACTAGGACTGCAGCCAGCACTGTGTTACGGGATGCAGGCACACAAAGCAGTACCTTAACCCACTGTGTAACATCATCCAGTTTTATTAAGGTCTATTTCACAAATAGAACTGATATGCACTTAAATTGTACAATTTGAAGTTTCAATATGCATGTATTTATGTAATGTGAAATGATTACACGCTCAGGCTAACAGCTTTCACCACAATTGTTGTCTGGTCTTCAGAGTGCAGATGGATTTGACAGAGAGAGTCTTTTATACTTTATCGGAAACAATGTAAAATCTCCTATAATTTTCTGTCACTACTTTGTGAATTTGTAACTGGTGATACATTGACCTTACAAGGAGAAGGGGAACAAATTGATCAACTTTCTAATAAAATTAAACTTTCACATATTTATCAACCTAATTACTATTTGTCTTACTGAACTCCCTTTGAATTGTTGATCCATTTTAATGAATTGTAGATAGACTGAAGTATAATAAAAGTGTAATGAAATATGCAAATTTAGAATTACAGCACACAAAACATGAGAATTTTTCCTCTTACTAGAATGTTACGTGATTCACATTGACCAGTTCAAAATAAATCTTTAAGAATAAGATAACTATTTATACATAAATTCTATGAAAATGAAAGCTGAGTGTGCCTTAATGATTTTTTTACTGACTTAATTTTTCTTCTGAAAATGCTAAGCCAGGTGGAAAACTCATAACATCACATCTAAGACTATCGTTGATTGTACTTTGAAAAATCCCTTCCTAAGTTATCTGCGTACGGCATTGCAATATAGCAGTCACATTTTGTATTTCTTTACTTATTTATAAAATATGGCTGAAGATATACTGGATTTCTTACTACATGTAAACTGCTGCTTCAAGTCTGTATATTTATAATAATAAATACTAATAATATATAAATGATAAATATATAATAATAATAATAATAATAACAACAACAACAGGTCAGATAGACAACTGCTATTCAGTACTTTAATTCCTTGAATATCCACAGTGGCTAAAACTGGGCTATGTCCACGGTAGGAAATTAGAACAGACTGCAGACCCACATGAGCCGTAAGAAACCCCTCAGACACCAACGCTGCCTTCCAGACACAGCATTAGCAGGACGCCGGAGACAAGACTCAAACACAGGGACTGCAATCGTGACATGGCATGTTGTGGGCACCTGTTAATCTGATTACTCCGCTTCTGTAAACAGCCTGGGAAAAGCAGCAAATAACCCAAGTATTTGAGTCACTTCCACTCATACAGCAGACCTGGGTGAAGCTCTTGGCTCCCGGCTTCAGCTTGGATCAGTTCTGTGCGCTGCGACAATCTGGGGAGTGAACCAGAAGATGAAACATTCTCTCTCCTTTTCTCACTCTCTCTGTGTGGGCGTATGTGTATATATGTGGTTGGTGTGTATGTCCCCATTTCTCTGTGATTCAGAGTTGCAAATAAACAAATCAACATTTCCTTTTTAAGAACTCCTATCAAAGTACACAGCTATGGAGATGAATATCTTAACCTTCACCTTAATTAGGAGGTTAAAGGCCCGCAATTTATCTGATGCATTAAAATTAAAAGGGAAGATTTAAGAAGTGTTAACTGAAATGTCCCCCTTTACATGCATGCCTTTAAAATCCCCCCATGGCTTCTCTGTTTCAAATGGAAGGCTGGGAAAGATATTTACAGAAAATCTTCAGGCATATCTTGCAATCTGGAACATTAGGTCATATTTTCTAAACAGAGTAAGTGTTGCTGTGTAACAAGGCTAGGTGGTAGCTGAAGAGAACTTGCAGGTAAAATGACTCCTGCACAACAAATGTGTTACATTTCATGCTGCAAATATTTTTGTGTCCCCCTATGTGCTGAGTGCTGTTATAGACATTCATAATGGCAAATCTGAAATTCGTCAAATACTAACTTGAGTTTTCAAAAACATTGAGAATGACTCAAACTGCAACATTGTCACCAGCAAAATCTTCCTAATTCCCTTACTCCATCAAAACAGAAATGTGTCAGAATTGCTTTTTTTTAGTCTGGCAATGCTATATGACATTTGGGATTCAGGTAAGACATCAACTTATTTAAAGATGAAATTTCCAGTAGCTGACAGAGTGTTAACTTATATCAAGAGCTGTTTGTTGAATAAAATCGCATCCATAAAATAAAACTGCATTAATTTTTATTTCATGTTCTACTTTATTTATTAAGAAGTGAGAGAAATTTAGAGATATAAGGACATTCAGATTTTCATTTAATCATATAGACCTGATTAAATTAATATCTTTATGTTTGTTTTCTTATTCCCTGGGATAATGCTGAGGTTTTATATCTATATACACTTTTTGCATAAAAACTCATATCAAACTAATTTATAACTTAATATATCTCTTAAAAACATTCAGAGGCTTTGTTCAATTAGGTTCAATTTTGAGTAAGTGAATTAACCACAAAACTGTCAAAATAATTGAAAAGTCAGGCCTAGAAGTAATTTTGAGATATGTATATGAGTTGCTAATGCATAGCAAATAATTTATCTACCAAGCTTAGATTAAACTTTTATTTTTTTCTATCATTATTCCTAACAAGTAACTAAAAGCCCCCAAATTGATTAAAAACTGTTGTCAAACCAATTGTTTTCCTGTTCTAGAAGAAGACCCCGGTTTTTATATTTCTGCCCATTCTTGATATACTCGTTAACCCTGAGGCAAGAGTTCATAACTGAATCATAGATTTACAATGATTTGGATAATTTTAATATAAAACAAAAGAGAAGAGATGCAGAAAGCCACACAAGAAAGTTGCTCAACACATGCCATGGGGGATAAGTGGAAAAGTCCACAATGTATTTCAAGTTTTTCCTTCCAATGAGGTGATATAACCACGAATGGTGACAGGCCTTTGGAGGGTAGCAAACATGGATCCTTTAATCATGGTAGAGAATGATAGGATAAGAATGGTTCAAAATAAAACAGTTAAAATCTATCAATGAATTTTGAAATGATTAGGATGGTCAAATGTCATAGACTGAAAGCTCTGGAAACCTTCCATACAAAAGGATTAAAACACACCTCCCAGGGTGGCTCGATGGCTCATTAGCTAATCCTCCCCTTGCAAGTGCCAACATTCCATATAGACACTGTTTCATGTCCCAGCTGCTCCGCTTCCCATCCAACTTTCTGTTCATGATCTGGGAAATCAGCAGAGCATGACCTAAAACCTTTGGACCCTGCCCCTATACGGGAGACCTGGAAGAAGCTCTTGGTTCCCTGCTTCAAATTATCTCAAGTCCTACCTTAGCAGACATTTTGGGAGTGAGCCAGTGTAGGAAAGATCTTTCTCTCTGTCTTCCCTTTTCTTTGTAAATATACATTTTCAATGAAATAGATCAGTCTTTTTTTTTTTTTTTTAAATCACTCATCTCCAAGCCCTTCCAGCAGGGCCTACAGAGATAGCTTGCATTAGAAGTCAGACACAAGGCAATCTTGATGTCTTTCCATCTACTTTTAGGTTAAATTTCATCACTTTTCATTCATTCTGAGATACCAGTTGTTATGAGCTTAATTGTGTGTCCTCATAACTCCTCTGTGGAAGTTTTAACTTTAATGTGGCCGATAGGGGTACTCTCAATACAAAATGACTACTACCTCTGTAAGCAAAGATTGGGATACACACAGAAACACTTAATGCCTCTATTAAAGAGAAGATAGCAAGGAATCTCAAATCTGGAACCCATATCAGAATCACAAAATTTGAGTCCTGTTTCCACTTTTGATTCAGCTCCCTCATACATCCCAGGGCACAGCAGATGCCGGCTCAAGAACTTGGGTCCTCACTACACGCATGGGAAAGTAAATGATGTCAGACTTGTTGATTTCAGCCTGGCCCAATTTATATGGATATTTGCTAAATAAAGCAAAGAACAAAAGGGTCTCTCTCTCTCTCTCTCTCTCTCTCTCTCTCATTTGCTCAATCTTTTTCATATTATCTCTCTGCCTTTAAATGCATAATAAACCAAATAAGCTGTTCTGGATGGCTTTTCCAGGCCACAAGCAGGGAGTTGGATGGGACGTGGGTCTGTCAGGATTAGAACAATTGCCCATTTGGGATCCCAATGCTTGCAAGGCTAGGAGTTTAACTGCTAGGCTTTTGCACTGGGCCCAAAAATTGTTGTTTTAAGTCTTTTTGAAAAAATACATGAAAATTGTGGTCCTTAAGGTCAATAGCAAACTTCATGCAATTATATAGGGTCAATATTTACTTATTTTCATATTTGAGTTATAAAGACACCTTATATGGGGAATCAAGTACTTCATTTGTGATTCACTCTGCATTTCAATTAGAACGTTGCTTCCTTTAGATTTTTTCCCCTGTATTTCATACATTCTCTAGCGATGCCTTCCTCACACACCATCCCCCTTTTCTTGAGCATGTTGCTTCATACACTTGATTAACTTTATCAAGTCTAATCATTTAAAGCATTTGGAAGCTCTCCCCTCCCCTGTAATTTGCAATCACAAGGACAAAAGCCCTACTCAGAACTACTTCTGTCTCTTAAGCCATTTTTCTCAATCTTCAGCTTCCAGGAAAAAAAGAAGAAGTAAAAGTTTCTTAGTGTTTTCTGTGAGTTCTTAATTAAATCATTTTCATCACTCCATCAGCAAGCCTCTTTCAATTATCCAATATCTTTCCATTGGATTTCCTTGGCAAGCGCCTTTGTGCCTCATCACACTCCCCCCCACCGCACCACCACAGGTAGGAACATCTTTCTCTAGCATAAGCAACAACACGTATGACACATCTCTAGATATTGTAGTGGCTTCTTCTCTCATTAATGACAGAAGCCAAAAGCACTGATGAGAACATGGCATACTTGTCTCTATATATATATATTTTTGAGCAGTCCAGATACCTCTCAAAACAGTTTTTAAACCTGCTTGTATTTCTAATTCTTTCTGAGATATGGAGACTGTGAGACACCTCTAAGCAGGTAGTATCCATCCTACTGTGGTACCTACCAAATGCTCTCATTGTCCAGAGTGTTACAACCAGGGTTGAAGTTCATCATCTGGATCTCCTTTTTGGTGACAAGAACCCAATAATTTGAGGCATCAATCCCTACCCTCACTCTCCCTTGCCACCAGGATTATCATTGGTGAGAAGCTGGTATCTTGAACCCTACCTGGGAATAGAATATAGGCACTCTAATGTAAAAGATGGGTCTGTCCTTAAATTTACTAATGATGTCATGAGGGCTGTTTCTCCAGAAATCCGTAGAGTCAATCCAATTCTGTGTTGTTACCAGCTGATCAGTTGCAATTTCCTTCCCTTTCCTTCCTTTCTAACTGCATTCAATTCCAAACGGGTGGAGATTATGTCCTGTTTAGTTTGCTGCTGTGTCACTATGGCTACAGTGGTGCCTGGAACATAATGAGTGCACAATCATCTTGAATAAATAAGGAAGTGCATTCATTATTATGCACATTTATATTTCCAATTTTTGTAGTATGTTTATGTAAGCAGTAGCTCTATATTTTCCGTTTTACCAACACTGGTTTCTGAATAGTTCCGGTTAAAGCATATCAATGACAGACTGATGTGGAAATCCACGTGTATAATCTGACCTTTGGGAAAACACAAAAGTTTGATAATCAAAAAGTAAGAAGGTCAATCAGAGATCATTGTTTGTGGATAAAAGCCATGGTTTACATTCTGTGTACCTTCTGTTTTTAGTAACTTTGAACTATATTTTAATGGACAAAAATTATATATATATGTTTGTATATATAAGTATTCATTTTGTACTATGTATTTTGGAATATGCTTACAGGTTAGAAGAGCTCAATAGATCTAAGTAGTATGTTTTTGCTTCATAGATGTATGGTTTTTAGGGAGAACATTGACAATCTACTCAACCTGGCTCAAGAATACCACAGCAACTCTTACCGAACTTATTCCTAGGTGAAGTGTTCTTTGACTAACATCTCTCCAAATTGTCCTTGGCCCCCCTGACAGGTACTGATTAATGATGGAAGGTTTATCTACTGACCTTTGAAATCACAGTCAGTACAGCTCTTCAACGTCTCTTCAGCACAATCGAGACACTGCTGACCAAAGTGTCAAGTGACTAATAATGCGCTCCTACTTTGGTCTCGTTTCCTTTCTTGAATCTCTTCCTACAGTGCCCTTCCTCCATTCAAGCTCTTGTCTCAGGCTTTGGTTTGTGGAGGGACTTGGGAATTATTTTTTCTTGTATGAAACAAAATCTCAAAATATTCTTGAGTATATAATAGGTGTTTAATAATAAATGTATTCAGAATAACTGAATTAGCTCATCTACTATAAAGACAAGAAGCAATATTACAAACTTCAAGTAACTGTGAGATTAACATTGTATAATCTGTATTGTCTCTTATTGCTTCAGTTATATTCATATGTCAAATCCCAAAACCAAAATACACTGGGGTCAACAATTTTTTCCTATTTGAGAAAAAAGAGAGAGAGAGAGAGAATCCAGACAGATTAAAAGGATCAGGGAATAGTTATAATAAAAGCTTTAGAAAAACTTCTATTTCATAGATAAAAGATGAATTAATCTATGGAAATTTTCATTACTTCCTTCCACTAAAATGTATTTTTTTGTAAGATTGATGGCATCCAGCAATTTAGCTCTAAAACTCAAGGATTTTAAGCAAGTTCTATTCCAAAGAACAATGTTTATAGTAGTTAGATATCCACAGGTATTTTCAATAGGTAAAATAGCAAAAATGAGAAACAAATGAGTTCATACATCTCACTCAGGTGTAATGTCTGGGGTCATAGTTAGAGTAAATCTTTAACAGTGTCTTCTATTTTGTATGTATTTTGTTTTCTCAGTAATGAAAACGGGAACTCCTTATCTCCTAAATATATTTGTGGCTGTGACAGCTGAAGTGAGGTTCATGATTTCTTGGTTTTGATTTGGTTATATTGGACTTATAATACACTTGTGGAAATTCAGGTGCGATGCAAAGCTAGCACAATCAGTAAATAACCCTTACAATGCCATGATTCCTGCTTCCTCTACTTGTCACCATTTTGCTTTCATCATTTTCTTACATACTCTAAGTTCTTAAGAATGTTATGTGTAAAGGAAAGGCCAGTGGTTTGTATTTAACTTTCTGGCTTTCAAAAAAAGCAATAGCAGATGTTTTCTGTGTGTGCTTGGAATTAAGAAAAAGGAATATGTGTATACAAAGAGAGTGATAAGGTCACATTTCAAATTGTTCTTTGAAAATGTTACTGAAATTTTCCTGAATCTTTTACATTTATACTTTTATTTGGCGATTATAGTATATACTTACCTGGTATCCAGATAAGTAATATCTACATTGGAAAATACTACTTAGATTTCAGTGCATGCTTATGTCTTTGACTTCTTCTCAGGCCAACATTTGTCTGGCTAAACAGACACATTTAGAAAGTTCACTTGACATACTTGGGTTACCTATTTTGAATATTCAGGGATTTCTATCTTGTTTGCTTTTTTTTTTAGATTGAATGGCTAATGAAACTTTAACATACATATATGTATATATATTAAAGACTTGTTTATTTTTATTGGAAAGGCGGGTATACAGAGAGAAGGAGAGACAGGGAGCAAGTTCTTCCGTCCAACGGTTCACTCCCCAAGTGAGTGCAAAGGCTGGAGCTGAGCCAATCTGAAGCCAGGGGCCAGGAACTCTTCCAGGTCTCCCACACAGGTGCAGGGTCCCAAGGCCTTGGTCCATCCTCAACTGCTGTCCCAGGCCACAAGCAGGGAGCTGGAGGGGAAGCAGGGCTGCTGGGATTAGAACCGGCTCCCATATGGGATTCCAGCTTGCGCAAGGCCAGGACTTTAACTGCTATGCTATCATGCCGGGCCCCATACATTTATATTTTAAAGAACTCCTGAGATAAGTATGTCTAAAGGTGTTAATTAAAACTGAATAAACAGTAAATAAGCAAACATGTTTAATAATCTCATTTCAACTATATAAATTACACATTAATATGCCTGTCAGTAATGAATGTAAAATTAGGTGTTGTAAGAAAACTTCAAAATGTTTAAGAATATTAGGAAATCCTAGTGATAAAGTTTGAATTGTACAATGTTTTAAAATACAAGGTACATTTTTATATATTGGTGTTTTTGTGCCACCAAATGGTTTTTTACAGAAAACATGGACAAATGGATTTACTTGTAACACAAGAAGTAAAGCAAGAAGAAATTCCAGGTGTTGTAATCAGGTTGCTCAGGACACAATGTGAGAGTGACTCAATGTAAGGTAAGATTCAGGACATACTAGATTTTCAAATAAACTAATCACAAAATGATGACTGAATCATTTTCTTAGTGCAAAAGGAGAATTTTTAAGATTTGATTTACTTATTTTTCTTTTAAAAATCAATTGAAAGGCAGAGTTACAGACAGAAGAACAAATGAGAAGGGAAAGGAGAAAGAGAAAGAATGGAGGAAAGGAGGGGAATAGAGAGAATGTGCTGTTTCACTGCCCACTGACTGCAGTAACAAGGATGGCCCAGGCTGAATCAGGAACATGTGACTCTCAATAGTCTCTTGCGTGCATACAGCAGCTCATGTAGTTGGACCATCTTCTCTGGGATATTTAACAGGGAGCTGGTTTGGTTACAGAACATTGGGTCTTGCAAAGAGAAGCTTAACATGCTGAAGCCAGCCTTGCAAGTCCAGGATAATTCTCCTAAAAATATTCAAAGCAAAAGCATGGTTTGATTATAATTATTGTGGCAATATACTTTTGCAATCATGAATAATGACAAAACTTTGTTCATTAGCCAGAAACTAAAGAGTAAATGTTTTCTCTATTACAAATATTACAAAACATGAGCTGGTATGATATGCTAATTGACTAATCTTCCACTTGCAGGCACTGCCATTCCATATGGGCCCTGATTTTTGTCTCAACTACTCCATCTCCCATCCAGCTCCCTGCTTGTGGCCTGGGAAGGCAGTAGAGGATGGCCCAAAGTCTTAAACCCTGAACCTGCATGAGAGACACAGAAGAAGCTCCAGCCTCCTAATTTCAAATTGCCTTTGCAGTGCTCATTGTGGCCATTTGAGAATGAACCAGCAGATGGGAGATGTTTTCTGTTTTTCCCTCTCTCTGTGAAACTGCCATTCAGATAAAAATAAATAGTTCTTTTCAAGAAAAAGTATCAGAAAGCCACAGATATCAAGACATTTCTTTATTTTAGCTTATGGTTGTGTGTATAAGTAAAACACAGGTAGAAACCGATTGTATCTAAGGTTCAGAAAGGTTAATTAGTCAAAAGATAGTAAACAATGATGTTACATTGGGAAAAGGAATATAATTCAGTTAGAAATACAGTTTGTGATTCTTCTTTCCTTGTTTACTTCTTCTTATTGCTTATGCATTGATTTTGTCTTTTGACTAGGCAAATAACTGCTTCTTTCCACTCTAAGAAAAAAATACTTAGTGAATACAGAATCCAGATGCTCCATTTGGTGTTGGGTTGGAAATGATGACTGCACATTCCCAATGCTGAAAGTGTCCACAATTCCTATAGGAATGGGCCCATACACAGATGACAGGCTGCAATAATGAATGTTTGGCAAGTTTGTGATGACAGATTTCTCAAAAGACTTCACAGTATTGATCAGTTGATCTTGTCTGAGGAGGTTAGATACTAATCTTAAATATGGTGACATCTAACTGAGAGAAAATGATTCAAAGTTCTGCATAAGGTTTCTGCAGTGCAATTAAGGCTTTTAGGTATTCTTAGAAATATTTATATTTTATTAGAAATATAATACAATTGTATGTAAGCATCATAAATATCAGGTCAGAAATAAGTTAAGAAGAACATTATTCTCATTCATCCCAAAACACATGTTTTGATACTTTGCATTTTTCTGCTTACATGGGCTGATCAATTGTTTGACATTGTTACAGAATTAATTGCTTAATTCAGCCAAATATGTCATCAGATAATTGACTGGACAAATCAATTGGTATTGCCAGGTTGACTGAAACATAAAAATATCAAATGGATGTTTTATTGAAGAGTAGGAACTTGTCAGATCGTGTCTCTTATTTAGGTGGTGCCTATATAATTTTTTATAAAGTGTTTACTTTTTCACACAACTGTTTCAATTTAGTTTTCACAATATTGTGATATAATTAAGGTAGTTCGCTGATGGAAAGCTCAAGGTCTATCAGGGTTAAGTGATTATTGACTGTTGTGCTGCTAATAAATGGCAGATCTAAGACTTGGATGCAATGATTTCTCACTCCAAAATTATGATGCTTTTTTCTGTATTTCAACTTTTTCAAAGGAAAAAAATGCCTTAAAGGGAAAATTTAGATTATATCAGTAATTATAAAGTATTTCAAGAAACCAGGGTTCTGGCACAGCAGGTAAAACTTCTGGTTGCAACACCTGCATCACCTATGTGCATCAATTCATGTCTCTGTTGCACCATTGCTGATCCAGCACTCTGCTAAAGCACCTGGGAAAGCACTTGGAGAGATGACCCGATTTCCTAGGTGCCTACCCACAGGAGGGGGACGTAAATGAAGCTCTGGATCCTGTCTTCATCCTGTCCCAGCTACGGGCATTGTACCAACTGAGATAGTGAACAGGTAGATGGAAGACTATGGCTCTCTCTTTCCCACTACCATTTCTTCTCCCCTCCTCCCCTCAGCTCTGACTTTAAGATAAATGCAAGATAAATACTATTTCCCCTCACAAAACATCATCATTTTCCCCCTCTATCTGGGGTAAAGGAAGAAATAAAGTGAGAAGCCCCATTCAACCTCCCACCTATCCCAGGTACCTGATGTGGGGCATGATTCGAGGGTCCTGTTCAAGCAGTTTTGATAGTTCAATAGTTCTGAATTGGTGCCAATCTCACCATTCCAAACACAATGAAATCTCTTCAGAATCCACTGACTGACATAGTCTCTTCATGGTTGGGGCTCTGAGAGCAGCACTTCAGTTGGAGGGATCTCCAAAGATATTTCATCTGAGGTGATCCTATACCTGATTTTTGTGTGTGCTTGCCAGTACAGGGTCGGGCACAGTCCATTGCCCCAATCAGCTTATGCACATGCTGTTGGCTGCAATTGCTGGGTCAGTTCTTTTTCCTGCCTTGTCTTCCACATGAACCGATGGATGTTGCAGTCCAGCCCGATCCTGCTCACTTCATACTCGGCCCTCACACAAACCAGTGGGAGTTACAGCCTACTTGGGTGACTCCCCATAACTCTCACCAGGCCTGCTCCCTACCCTGTTTCCCAAGTTTGCCAGTATGTATCGCAGACTTGTTCAGTCTGTCCCACATCCCATTTAGCTCTCATACGTGTCAATGGGCATTGAAGCCTAGTTCAACCCAACTGACCCTACTATCCAGCCCACACACATACTGGTGGTTGCCTTTCTGTCTAGTCACCCCTGCCCCTGTCCTGGTTTTCATGCTTTTCAGTGGGAGTGGTAGCCCTGAAGGGAAGTGCCCACTATTTTCCTACTAAGCTACTCCCACTCTGGGATCATACACTTTTTCGGTGCTTCTGTCGCTCACACATGTCTCAGTAGGGGCAGAGACCTAGCCTAGTCTGTCCTACATGCACCCAGGTTTTCCAGAGCACCAGATGGTGCTGGCATCTAGCCTGGCTAGATGTACCCAGTCCCAGTTCACACTTGTGCCTAGGGAGATTGCAGCCATATCCAGACCAGGACTCAGCCCCCATTCTGGCACCTGCACTGCCCCGTGGAAACCGCAACCCAGCAAGGATGTACTCTCACAGCTCCCCAACCAGGCCCATTCCCAGCCCTAGATCACGTGTGTGCCAGTGGTTGCTGTGATCCAGTTGTCTTAGCCCCTCTTCTGTCTCAGCCTTTGCCTTCGATGCTGTGGCCTAGTATCCCTGGCTTATGCAGATCAGTCGTGTAAGAGCCTAGTTTGTTCCATCCTGAATTCTGTTCTTCCTTGTGAGTTGAGGTTTGCTCAGGCCTGCCTGGTCCACCCCCTTCCAGTTGCAGCTTGGCCCACCCCACATCTTATTTTAGCATGCACATTCTGATGCTGCTGCTTTGACCTTCCCAGACTGTTCTCAGTTCCTTACCCATAAGTGATGGCAGATACCTAGTTCAGTGCATCACCACTACAGTTCAAGAGCTAAGCAGCGGGACTTGTATTTCCACAGGGTTCAGCCCGCACTTCCCCCACAACAATTACATAATATCCTAAAGACCCCAGAGCTTGCTGCCGGGCTGCAGCAGGCACAGCCTTGTACCCAATAGATGCACTGGCTACCCAAAGCCTAGGACTCGGTCATTGCATCTCGGTAGTGACTTTGTCCTGAGTTCCCAGCATTGCGTCTGGCCTGGCTGGGGCACCCCTCACAGCCACCACACTGCAGGGAGCTGTTTTAGCCCCAACCCCAAAGCCAAACCCCGCCCAAACTCTTCCTGCCTGAAGATGTTCGTGGCAGGGCAGAACCAGGGCCTTAATCCAGTTCCCAGGTTTCCCTCATGGTCTACTTGCCCCCAGGGAAGAGATCTCTAGGGCCTGAAGAAAGCCTAGGACTCGGTGTCTGCCTTTCAACAGTGGTTTTGGCCCAAGTCCCTAACATTGGGTCTCGCCTGGCTAGAGCACCTCCCACAGATAAATGTCTTTTTAAAAGATATTGCAAGCCATGCAATGAGTATAGTAAGATGATATTTTTGGCATTATACTTGGACAATGCTTAGGGAATATGAATTACCTGATGCAATATTGTAGGAAATAAGATATTATCAGTAAACTATGTGTCTCTAGTCATTATCATGTATTTTTGCTAAAATTAGTTGGACAAATAAGTGGTATCATGCCAGCTTATCTTATACTGTGAGCTGGCTTATAAATAATTCTAATGACCTTATATATTTTTTTCTCTGCTGAATCTATTTAACAAAAGCACTTTTTAAAATGTAGGCAGTATGCTCACCACCACTAGAAATGTGAAAATGAAATATGGATTCTGTCTATTGACTATCATTTCTTCCTCCTTCCTTTCCTCCCTCCCTTCTCCCCATGCCTCACTCCTTATGCCTCTCCTTTCCTTCCTCCTTCCTTCCTTATTCCTTTGTTTTCTTTATGTCACAGCATTCAGCAAAACTTCAGGTTATTCTGGATACTGGACACTGTTGAGTGTGTGTGAATAATAAACAAAAGTTAAAATAAGCTTATAGTCTTGAAGAGAGCTGGAGGTTCTACTCATGAAAGAATTAAATGCTTCGATCATGGACTGTGAGCTACTGGTTAGAATTCCTACTGGTACTCTAAGCATGGAAATAACTTATCTGTATAATTCATTTGTTGCATCTGAGTAAATATCAAAACTAACCTCAGAAGTCAATCAGGGTGGGAACTGTGATGTAGCAAAGAATGTACATTGTATTAGCAAGGCAAGCCACATGTTAAACTTAAAGGAATATTGCAAACTACAGGTTCAAGCTCATTATTATCAAATTGTTGTATCCCTTTTTCCTAAAAATATGAAAATTAAAATGTTGTGTGAAATAAACTAATTTTTCAGGGTGGCAAACCACACTTATTTTCAGAAAAGATCACATGGGCAAACAAGACAAACATTGCCGCCAATATGCAACGTCTACTTTTTTGTTAAGATTGAGTTATTTATAACTGAATGTCTGATTTACAATGAGAAGCAGAGATGCAAAGTGGAATCTTGCATCTGCTGGTTCACTCCCTAAATAACCACAATGGCCCGAGGGCTGAGTATGTTTAAAGCCAGGAGCCAAGAGCCAGGAGCTTTCTCCTGGTTTCCCACGTAGTTGAGGAGGATCCGTCCTCCATTGCCTTCACCAGACCATTGACAAGGAGCTGCATCAGAAGCAGAGCACTTAGGATATGAAAGAGTCCATAGCAGATGCTGGCACTGGAGGAGGAGGATTAGCTTGCTGAAACACAAAGCTGGCTCAACTTTTAAAAATTTAGAAATGTGTAAAAAATATAACAAAACTGCTTTTTATTTTATATTGATTCTTGACATAGTTCCACAGACATGGGGATTGCTATCTCTATTTCTCCATCCTCACCCCCCCTCAATTCCGTCCCCAATATTACTACAGTAGCATAGTCCTTCAGACACAGTCACAAGTTCAACATTCTGCTATTTAATCATATAATGGTAATCTAGGGAGAGTCAACTATACAGTCTAGTATCCTATTTGTCAAGGCATACTTAATAGCTTCATTAGAAGTCTTCCTTTTATTGGGGAGTACAGAGGCACACTGCAATGTATCTTCACTTCTCCGTATAATAGTCTCCTTTATACAGTTTATCTATGAAACTGTATGTGTACACACATTTACCTATATATCTATTGATTTTTTCCATAAAGGTTGCTACTTTATATCAGAAAGAACATATGGCATTTGTCTTTTTAGGACTAGCTTTTTTCACTGTGCATAATGGTCTCCAGTTGGGGCCATTTTGTTGCAAATGGTAGAATTTCATTATCTTAAATGGCTAAATAGTATTTTTTGGAGTAGATATATCATGGTTTCTTTATCGCTCCTCTTTCAAGGGGCATCCGGGTTGTTTTCGTATCTTCACTATTTCAGATTATGCTGCCATAAATACAGGGTTGCAGGTCATTTTCTCATATGTAAATTTCACTTCCTTTGTATGGATTCCCAATTGTGGGCTAGCTAGGTCACACAATAAACAGATACAGGCATTGGCAAACTCTTATTCAAGAAGTCACCAAAGGCACAGCAAGTCAAAGGTAAAATAACTAAATGGGACTATATCAAACTAAGAAGTTTTTGTACAGCAAAGGAAGCAATCAACAAAGGAAAGAAGACAACAGCAGAACATGAGAAAATCTTTGCACAGTACACAACAGATATAAGATTAATATTCAGGATTTGAAAAACTTCAGGAACTGGACTGCACCAAGACAAACAATACTGTGAGGTAACTGGCACAGGAAATGAGCAGGAATTTTTCATAAGAACAAATTCAAATGGCTAATAGACATAGAAAAAAAGTCAAGCTTTCTAGCTATTATGGAGATACAAATAAAAACCACTAATTGAAAAAAGTCAACACTTTCTTCTGATCAAATTGTTCAATGACTTATACATCATACCGTAGCATCATTTTCTTTAATAAAGTTCTTAATTTTCTTTTTTATTTCCTCAGCGACACATTAGTCATTCAGTAGCATGTTATTATTTAACTTTATGGTGTTGTTAACTTTTTTCCTGTTGTTGATTTTGTTTTGTGTGTTTTCATTTAAGGGGATGTATAGTAACTGTGTAATGGAAAATATCATATCCAGATGTGGGAATACAATGCAATATGCATCACTAGCTCCAAACAAAGAAGAACTCTCAATGAAAATGTTTACTATGTCTTGTCAATAGGATGCTGGACCCTTTACCATTGTCCATGCAAGCAATGAGGAACATTTGACCATGTATGAAAACTATACTATTGTAATGATATCGGGAAATTCAATGAGGGAGAAGGGAACTTGGGAGAGTATAAGGGAAACCCAGGGCCTATAGAACTGTATCATAAAATGATAATAATAAAAAGAAATAAAATTTAAAAAGAATCACATTGAAGTTCCACCCAACTCCAGTGAGATTGCCTATATTTAGAATTCTAATAACACCTACTGGTGTGGATATGGGGAGAAAGGTACTATACTCCACTGTTGCTGGGAGAGTTTGCTGGTGCAGCAATTACGAAAGTGAAAATGGAGCGTATCATAAAAACTGAAAATTAGGCCCAGCACAGTGGCCTAGTGACTAACAAGCTATCCTCACCTTGAACAAGCTGGGATCCCATAAGGGCTCAGGTTCTAATCCCAGCGGCTCTACTTCCCATCCAGCTCCCTGTTTGCATGGGAAAGCAGTGGAGGACAGCCCAAAGCTTTGGGACCCTGCACCTGTGTGGAAGACCTGGAGGAAGTTCCTGGCTCCTGGCTTCGGATTGGTACAGCACTGGCTGTTGCGGTCATTTGGGGAGTGAATCATTGAATGGAAGATCTTCCTCTCTGTCTCCTCTCCTTGCTGTATATCTGACTTTGCAGTAAAAATAAAATAAATCTAAAAAAAAAAAAAAAAAACCCTGAAAATTGATTTGCTGGAGAAAACTTCTTATACTACCATTTATAAAGCATGAGCAGAAGTGAATTCATGTTGGGAAATAGGGGAAAATGCTTAGTAAAAATTGAGAAATAGAACAAAAAGATGGTAAAGGAGAGAAGAAACAAGAGGAAAGCAAGGGGAGAAAAGGTCAAAAGAGGGAAGGGGAAAGAGGGAAGAGAGAAGGAGGGAACTAGAGAGAAGGGAAGGGAAGGCTTTGTTGAGGCAAAGATAAGGAAAGGGAAGTGAAGGCAGAAGTTCATTTGTTGGCAAACACTTTTTCTGACATGAAAACTGAAAAAAAAAATACTTGTGTTTTTTTATGATGGAATCAATGAAAGAAATACTCTCAACTTTTTTTTTTTCTGTCGAGTGGTTAACAGATGTTTCCACACATTCATGAGTTTACTTAAGTGTCAGAGGCTAGAGATTTGTGTATAAGATCTCTTTTTACGCTAAAAAAAAGAGAGAAATCTCATACCAGTGTAAATATTTCAGACTGTAATAAACTCTGAAACACTATAGCATAAAATACTTGGCCAGAAAACATTAGCTGTGTCTTTCCAATTTCAATAACAGTAGTATTTTCCTGTGTGGGTTTGAAATAACAAATCACATTTAAAACAAAGAAATCTTTAAGATGTAGAAACTTTTTAAAACTCTGACTCTTCGGTGTGTAAACTTCATTCTGAAGTAGTTAAGTGACAGACTATTAACTTTGTTTTCAACTTGAGTTACGACTTGCCTTTCAAAAGATTTGGCCAACTGGACTCCCATTTTCTGAGCAGTAGAAACATCAAGGAATCATGTACCCCTCTCGCTTTACAGAACCCCTTCAGGGCAGGGCATATACAAGTGACCTTGGCTTTTGACAAACCTTAGCTGAACAAAATGTAACAAGCCCTGTCTGTTTTGAGGAGAAGTTTTATTCTGACAGCTACAGCTCAGGAGCATTTGATGTCTGCTTGCTGGTCATAGATAATGGTGCATCTTGGGACCATTGTCATTCTTATCAATAAAAAGGCCTGGGGGGACATGCAACAAAGATACCTTTGGATTCACCGTTTTCCTTTTCCTTCCCAGGACATTTGTAAGCCTATGGTCAGCTAGGTCATTTTATTTTATCCTTATGTGCCTTGATAATAGCATCATGTCCACCAAAGCTTGACAGACCATTGATGGCTGTTTCCCCGACTCCTGGGCTGTGTTTTAGTTCTCAACGTCAAACACACTTTGAAAGCTGCTCATTGTGTTGCCTGGAACTGAATTTGACAAGACTTTTTTTTTTTTTTGATAAAATTAAACTCAGAGGGGTTGATCTGTGAATTTCAAGTAAATTTTTTCTTTTGAGTTTTATAAGAAAATGTGGCTCTACTATTGGTATGCAATGGATTTTGAAAAATTGTGAATTCAGTTAAGCAATGCTTTCAATTGGGCTTTAAAATCTTCCACAAGATAATTGGTAAAGGCCAAATGAATTATAACTGCATCACATTAATATTTATTGAATTCTGGCATAATTATCAATAATACAATATGCAAAAAGTGTACATAATAAACACTGTGCCTATGCATTTACTAGCTTTAGAAATTGGCCACTGTTTTTGCTCCTAAAAGTCAGGAAATGATGCACACACATGTATTAACACACATGCAAATATGTACAGAAGATTATTTACTTATGTGTATGGTCTTCAAAAAGATTACCCAAATTCACATTCAATATTAACTGTCTTTTTACCACAAACTTTTCAAATCACCCTCTTTATGTTATATATACATGCATAAACACACATATATTGAAATATGTGTTTCACAATACATACCAGGAAACTATCGAAATGTAATTGCATATGTTGTGAATATCAAGGGAGCTATGCATATTTCATGATGGCATGCCATCAAAGCAAATACTGAATGGCATGCTTTGTAAGACATTTTTTTTTTAAACGTGTAACTACTCTCCTTCTTCGGGATGTCGTTCCTCTCACTTTATGGGTAAGTAAGCAAAAGCCTAGAGAACAAGTTTAAGTTTTCCATTTATACTTAGGAATTGAGAGCAGAGAAAGAAAATCATGCACTTTGTAAAAGCTCCAAGATCCTTTCCATCAAAACACAATAATGTGTGCAGAGTTTTTGGCAACAGTAAGAGCTTAATTAATGTCAGCTAGCATGATCAAAATTAGTTAGCATATGTTCAAAAAGTCCTATAGCTCACTGGATTATTTCATCTCTTTCTTGGAAAGAGGATATTATTTACTTCTTACATATAATAAGGGCCTGACATAGTAGCCTAGTTGATAAAGTCTTCGCCTTGCATGTACCAGGATCCTATACAGGCACCTGTTCGTATTCCAGCTGTTCCACTTCTCTTCCAGCTCTCTGCTTGTGATCTGGGAAAGCAGTAGAGGATGGCTCAAAGAACTGGGACCCTGCACGCATGTGGGAGACCTGAAAGAAGCTCCCCCTGGCTTCAGATCACCTTAGCTCAAGCTGGTGTGATCACTTGGGGAGTGAACCAGCAGATGGAAGATCTTTCTCTGTCTCTCCTTCTCTCTGTAGATCTTACTTTCCAATAAATAAAAATAAATAAATATTTAAAAACACAAAATATTGAGAACATTTATTCTTTCACATAATTTTACTATATAAGGTGATTATAGCAAGTTATTTTAGCGTAACAATTAACTTTAAAACTCTGCAAAAGAACAGCTGCTCTTCTACCCTTCTTAATACACTCATCATAAATTGTGAAGTCCATACTCTGAAAATAAATTTTTCTAACTTATAGAATGTAATAGGTTATCTTCCTGCAAATGAGCACAGAACACTTACATTAATCCACCACTGTGTGACCGTATCTAGCAATAAACCTATTTTATAAGAAAACATTGAACATCTCATCTATTTTAATAAACAATTCTTTCAAAAATTTTGGCAGCACAAAATATTGTGGAGTGTCAGTTTTTTATTCTCATGATACTGTGGCTGCCTGAGAGAGAGCAATGCTTGCTGTGGCCACCCAGAATCTCAAGAAAGTATTGTGATACATATGTCTGGCCTGCAAAAAATGTTGGAATTCTTAATTGTGTATGATTCCTATTGGCTATGTTTGTCCTTCACACTATAGTAAGTTGGGGACCGTAAATACTTTGTTAGCTTTCTGTTGGAGGAACAACGCAATATTATTAATGGTTTCAAATAATGTTTGATTCTTAGTCTTTATATGGCATTGTAGCATTTGTCCAGTATCTAGGAAATTATGCCTGGAGGTTCAATATATATTCTAAATGATCATGAAGGAGAAAATCATGTATAACCTTTTCAAATGTAAGATATATTTTCTCTCATTCCTTATGCCACTTTATTCTGATCAACACTGCTGAAACTCTTAAATCATTGTGTTCTACAAAAGGGGCCCCTGTGTTTTGGCTAAGTACTGATTTATACTCATGCAACAGGACTGCACAGCAAAGGAACCACTAGAAAGAATTAGGCATATGCTCGATGGGGAATAGGCCATAATCCTTCAAGCCAGCATAAAATGAACTCTTGTAATAAAAGAGATAAATAGTATATTTTTAAAATTATTGCCCTAGCAGTAAAGCAGAATTAAATGGCCAAAAGCATTCTTCAGGTATATCCTAAAAACTCAATGTCATGACTCAAAATATGCAATGTACTCTATGAACTTAACTTGAAACAAAATGAAATAGAACTCTACTTTACAAACCTGTAACGAAATCCAATAATCATCAATGGCGAATATAAAAGTCTTGGTAAGCTCAGGAATGCAGGTTAGATTGCATGGAGAAAAATCAGTGAAATATTTCCATATAAAGACAGTTACAATGAAAAAAAAATAGTTAAAAGAATATGCCCACAGGTTCAGAAAAAGCATTTGACAGGATTCAGCAACTATTTATAATAAACCTGCTTAGCAAGCTAAATATAAACAGAGAGTTCTTCATTTTGAAAAACGAAGTTTAGGAGGACCCTGGGGTTAACGATTCAAAATTTTTCCCAATTATGTTAGGAACAAAAAGGATGATTAGTCTTGCTGCATCCACCAATTTGTGCCAGAAGACCTGATCAATGCAGTTTTAAAAAAAAGAAAAAAGGTGCTACTGAATACAACAAGCAGAACTAGGGGGCAATTTTGCGGCATCACAGATAAAGTCACTGTTTGCAATGCCTGCCATGTGAATTGGTGTGTGACATAGTCACAGATCCAGCTTCCTGATAATGACCAAGGATGGCGCTCTTTGGGTGCTAGTACTCATCTGGGAGACCCAGGCGCTCTTGTTTGGGTGCTAGTACTCATCTGGGAGACCCAGGCGCTCTTGTTTGGGTGCTGGTACTCATCTGGCTCCTGATTTCATCCTGGCCTATCACTGGCTGCTGCAGGCATCAAGGAGGTGAATTTATTATGAAGGCCTCTGTATTTTTGTCTCTTCCTGTGTCCAACTGTTATTTCTAATGAAAATAATATTTCTTTTTTAAAAAGGGGGGAATTAACGCTCATAACAGGATTTTCTACATAGATAGTGTAATTCTACACATGGAAATCCCAAAGAATGTAAAAAAATTGGGATTTTAAAATCAGCGTTAGGTAATTTAGAGTGTGTAATCACAAGTTAAAGTACATTAAATTCAAGCACCTAATAATAACAAATTTAAAACTTAAATTTAAATTACTATCTTAAAATTTACTCTTTATTGGTACAAAATTATTTAATGCTTAGTTACGAATGTGATGAAAAATGCTTAGGAGTTCATGTGAAAAAAAATTAAAGTTGGAATTACATATAATTCTTAGAAGAAATCAGGAAGACCTAAATAGAGAAAAATATGTTCACAGGTGAGAAAAATTAACATTGTTAGATGCCAATTTCTATAGATTTAATGTTTATATATAATTTATCTGTGGACGCGTTTTAACTCCTATAATTTCTCATCAAATTCCTTTTTGTTTTTGTTTAGTAAATATTGGCAAACTTATTTGAAAAGCAAAGCATCTAATACACATTCAAGATAGAACAACATAGATGTGAAGATAGAAACATGCCTAAATATAGATGTGAAATAGAGACTTATATACAGATGCTAACTCTCAGGTTTGGTGTTAGCGTAATGAACTCTAAGAGACTGAAGGTAATTGATGCTTATTGTGAATTCAGAGAACTGAGATTTCAGATGTAGATTAATCTCCTAATCAATTCCAAAGACTTTGTAGGTTGCCTTTTCACTCTGGTCTTCCATTGCAAGCTTTCTTTTTCCAATTCATTTGAGTATTTAGCTTCTCTCTCTCAGTTTGTGTGTGCATATGTGTGTGCGTGTGTGTGTGTGTGTGTTGGATAATATCATTTCAGCTAATGATTTCTCCTAGCTAGACCAAATAAAATTTAATTTTTTTCTTGTAATTGAAGTTTTAAGGAGAGTTTTAGAAGAAGGAAAACACATTAACATTCTCCTCTACTATGCTGATTTATTTTTATTTCTCAACGTGCCTTGTCACGGGAGTTCATATCAGTCTCCTTTTGAAATCTTTATCTATATCTATACCTACATATATAAAGATGTATACACAGATTGTAGTCAGAGATGAGACAGAGGGAGATACTTTCTCTGGCATCTGGTATATTAGTGAAGAGAGTTCTTAGAACATTACTATTTATGACAAAATGTAATTAATATATATGGAGATAGGAAAATTGTTTGATATTGATTTTGTTTGATACTCATTTTCATTTCACCTTCATAGTAAATATATTTCTCTCTTCAAACATCATGAAAATATTTCAAATACTTCTAGCTTTAATTTTTTTTTTAAACACATGTAGTGGGCCTCACCAGGATCCCATGTGGGCGCCGGTTCTAATCCCAACGGCCTCGTTTCCCATCCAGCTCACTGTTTGTGGTTTGGGAAAGCAGTCGAGGATGGCCCAAAGCCTTGGGACCCTGCACCTGCTTGGGAGAACCAGAAGAGCTCCTGGCTTCAGATTGGCACAGTACCAGCTGTTACGGTCACTTTGGGAGTGAATCATCACATGGAACGTCTTTCTCTTTGTCTCGCCTCCTCTCTGTATATCTGACTTTGCAATAAAAATAAATAAGTCTTTAAAAAACACATGTAATACATTATCATTACTTTTAGTCACCCTACTGTGCAACAGAATACCAGAGCATATGACTCCCACTCTACAGGTATGACCAAGACGTGTTTGTGTGTGGTGTTGTGTTGTACTGTTCTGCTGTTTTCCTATCAGTTATCTACTCAAATAGATGTTAAATACTATGTGACCTGACTCTTGTTTACAACCTGGTCTAAACTTTTGTCTCTGAGTTAATCCCTCAGCACCTTTATTACTTAAATATGCAAAAATTTTTAAAAGCATTTGCCATAAGAAGCACTTTCATGTATGTTTGTAATAAAAAAATAGTTCTATCTAAATTATAAAAATGTAGTTTCTCATGATGTCCATGTACCAAATAAAAGCCCGATGTTCTGTCATAATTATTAAAAATTGCATTAGTTATGAAATATCAGGGGTGGAATTACTTAGTTTTCAGTCTTCCCCCAAAGTGTCTATGTTAGATCTGTTGACAGAGAGATATTTTCAGTTTCTACAGCCAGTTGATTTCTGTTCTCACTCAGTATTTTCATTTCCAAAAAAAACAATTGAACCCAAAAATAGAACTAATGGATAATGAATTAGACACTTCTGTAAAATTTCATTTCATATGTATTATCTGCTAAGGTACAGTAAGAGACTATATCAGTTTTGTGGAAATTCTCCAATAATTCCCAAGCCTTGAGGAATTTGCGTGGGGACGTAGACATGTCTACGGAGAAGTGCTATGAAGTGGTACGACAGAAAAGGAGGTAAGGGTTGCTTTTTTACAGCGTGCTGCGATGCATGTGTTTAAATTTTTTAAATTGCAAAGTCGGATTTACAAAAAGAAGGAGAGACAAAGAAGATCTTCCGTCTGATGATTCACTCCCTAAGTAAGTGCAATAGCTGGAGCTACGCCAATCTGAAGCCAGGAACCTGGAGCTTCATCTAGGTCTCCCACGTGGGTGAATCACTCCCCAAGTGGCTGCAATGTTTGGAGCCTAAGCCAGGATCCAGGAGCCTCTTCAAAGACTCCCAGGCAGATTCAGGGTCCTAAGTTTTATGCTGTTCTTGACTGCTTTCCCAGGCCACAAGCAGGGAGCTGAATGGGAAGCGGGGCTGCAGGGGTTAGAATTGGTGCCCATGTCCTGGTTGTTTTTATTTGAATACGGAAGACATCTATGCAAGGATTTGAAAGGATGAGAGTTTTAGGCAAGTGGATATCTGGAGTTATATAAGAGTTCCAGTGAAAGAGAAAAGTTAGAAAATGGGGTGCTTGGTAAATGCAAAAAAACATAAAAGAGGCCAGTGAAATTGTATCTTACTGGAAATTGTGAAAATAGCAAGAGTTCTGTATTCTGCAATTATATCAAAGCTTTGTTCAGAGCACTTGGGTGAAGCGAGGACATCTCATGAATGGGTGCTTTCCATGCCGTGATGAATGCTAACTCAAGTGGAGTATCATTCACGTTTATAAGATTTTGTGTTGCAAGAAACAAAATTTTTAAAAATCCACAAAATTAACATGTAACTGACCAAAAATTGACATGAAAAACTGCTTTCTCAGTTGATTTTAGTTTACTTAAACTTAGTACATTGTGTTTAATATCTAAGCAACTCTTAAAAAACAATCTATTTATTTATTTATTTATTTATATTGGAAAGGCAGATATACAGAGAGGAGAGACAGAGAGGAAGATCTTCCGTCCGATGATTCACTCCCCAAGTGAGCGCAACGGGCCGATACTATGCCAATCCGAAGCCAGGAGTCTCTTCCGGGTCTCCCACGCGGGTGCAGGTTCCCAAAGCTTTGGGCCGTCCTCGACTGCTTTCCCGGGCCACAGGCAGGGAGCTGGAAGGGAAGCGGGGCTGCCGGGATAGAACCGGCGCCTATATGGGATCCCAGGGCATGCAAGGCGTGGACCTTAACCACTATGCCACCGCGCCGGGCCCAAAACAACTTTTAAGTATTCAAAATTGGAAGAAAACATCCAAGAATGACCTCAATTTACCACTCATCTCCAACTTTTACTAGATGGTATTTCTGTATTCTCCGGACTCAGTTCCAGCAAAAAAGCAGCTCATTCTTTCAATGTGTGAACAACATCATTATGTAAAGATAAAGCTTTTAAGAAATACTAATCATGGGCCCGGCAGCGTGGGCTAGTGCCTAAAGTCGTAAAGGAAATATGCCTTTTCCCGTCACATAATGTTGTGATGAGAACAGAAGTCTTCTTCCTTAGGGTTCTGTCTAACCTGCACATCTCATACTCTGATCCAAAGCTGCGAAGCAAAGTGTTAGGCAGTGCACTCTCGTGACAAGAATTGCTTTTTCAAAGTGGGTTCCGAGTCAGTGATGAATTATCTAGTCCAGGATTCACCTGGTAGCAAAGACTTTCCAAGGGCTCTGTTTTCTCTTCTTTCGTAGAATATCTTTAACTTTGTTGCATGCTGATGGGAATTCACTGTGCTCTGCTTAAACCAGAAACAACAGCAGCAGCAAACCGAACAGGGACAGGCATTTGGCCCAGAACGTGAGGTGCCTGTGTCTCATAGTGGAATTTCATGTTCTACTCAGTGCCAGATTCCAACTTCCTGCCAATACTGTTCTTGGGGGGCAACAGAGTCAAGTAATTGAGTCCCTGCCACCCGTATGGGACATCTGGATTGAGTTTCTGGCTCCTGGATTTGGCCCTGGACCCAATTCTGGCTGTTGTGGGTATCTGGGGAATGAGCATGCTGTTAGGGGTGTCTTCTCTCCCCCTCTTCCTCTCCATCTCCCTGTTTTGCTTTGTTTTGTTGTTATTTTGCCTCTCAAATCAAAGAACAGATGGATGTGGGGACACATTTATTTTCATATTTTATAAAAGGGAAGGCAGATGAAACCCTGAAAGAGTCAGGCAATGAATATTGGAGGCTAGGACTGAGAGTCCAATAAAATCTGATGTCCCCTGTAGAACCCATCACAGGGCTCTAACCATGCTTGCCTTCACGGTTATTAGGGAATTCATTATGCTTACAAGAATGAGGTGACCTAACATCGAATCGATTTCTATTGTTTGCAGACAAAAATGTCCTTTCATGACACCACTTCTTTGGAATTTACTATTTTCTTCTCCAGTTTTAAATCTTAATTAACATTTCCAATTGTCGATATATTCTGTTTAACTGATAGTGTGAAATAGAATGGTAAACCAAAAATGAAATTTAAGAAATCTAACAGTGATGTAGAGATGACAGAAAAAATAATTCAAGAGAAATTCGACCGCATCCAGTAAGTGTTGATTGAAAATGCAATCGTTGAGGATGGCCAAACAACCTTTCAGAACTAATGATATTTCTGTAGATAAGAAATATTTTGACATTAGCACATTTTATGTATCTCACTGAATTTTTAAATTCCCCCCAAAATTTAATGCCTTTTAACTGACCACTGAAAATTATCAGTAGTAAATAATAAGAACGTTGACAGGCATGTTCTGTGCCTTTTTTGAACTAAATCTTTCTGCATTATTGAATAAGGGCCCCTTTTCTTGCTGGTTTTATCAGCTCAATCTCTTCTTTCTCTTTTCTGATAACTAAAGATTAATCACAGCCTTCAAGAAAAAGTTCAGTTCCATTTTCTCTGAGTTATTCTCAGTTTCAATAGTCAGAATAAAGTCCATCTGAATGTGTGAATGCCCATAGCAATAGTTAGCAAATCCCTTACAAATCTTACTACCTTCTGTATTGCTCACTTTCTGGCACCTTTAGGGTAAAATCAATTTCTTAAAGTTTTAGAGCTAAATCCAAGGTTTAAATCCATTGACAAGAGTGGTCAAAGCATTTACAAAAGAAGCAGAACTCTAATATTCCTTTTTTTTAATCCCTAGAACTCTAACATTCTTAAACCAAAAGCTCTGTTTACTGTGCCGTACACACACGTGCATAAACCTTCCCCATAAATATCCACAAGATATTTAATTTCCATTATTGTTATCATTATTTCTCACCAATTTGATTTTTATATCTGTTCTGGTTTAGTGTCCTATCAAATTTTGGTTTATTGTAATAATGTAGTGCTTACTAGTGTGTCTTGTAAAAACCTTTAAAAATGTTGAATGTGTGGGGCCCAGTACAGTGATCTAGTAGCCAAAGTGTTGCCTTGAATGCACTGGGATCTATATGGTCGCTGGTTCTAATCCTGGCAGTACTGCTTCCCATGTAGCTCCCTGTTTGAGGCCTGGGAAAGCAGTTGAGGATGGCCCAAAGCCTTGGAACCCTTCATCTGCATGGGAGACCTGGAAAAACCTCCAGCCTCTTGGATTTGGATCAGTGCAGCACTGGCCGTTGAGGTCACTTAGGAGTGAATCATCAGACTGCTGACTTTGCAATGAAAAATATAACAAATCTTTAAAAAAAAAAAAGTGTTGAAAGTGTGAATTAATTAAGATCTGAGGGGGAAAAAAGGATAAAAAGGGACGCAAAACCAGACTGAAGGAAGGAAACCTGAGGGTGTGTGTAAAAAGAAGCAATCAGAGTGAATACTCAAATCACCGTCTCCTACAAAGTAGACAAATTTCAGAGCCAGCGTTGCTGTAGAGCAACACAGCGGGCAAAATGGCTGCCTGCAGTGTAGACATCTCCTGGGGATCGCATTTGAGTTCTGGATGCTCTGCTTTGGATACAGATTTCTGCCAATGAGCCTGGGAAAATAGCTCAGGAGGACCCCTGGGTCCTTGACCAGCTGCATTCATGTGGGAGAGCCTGAAGCAGCTCCGGGATCCCAGCTTCAATTTGACTGTTGTCCCTGAGGATGTGGCATCTGCACCCTTCTCTGTAATTCTTTTCAAATAAATAAGCAAACCTTAAAAAAAAAAAAAGGCCAGGATGAAGTGAGATGTCCTACTTCTACCTCGTACCTTTGCTTTGAGACCAGGAGGGAGGACATTGTGAAGAATTCCATAGAGCAAGTGGTTTCTGTCATACAACTGGGAATCATTAGAGGGAATTAGCTTCCTAATAACATGAGTGGGAATGAGGGTGCAAGTATTTGGCAGGGAGTCAATGTTAGTAAATAATATTCAAGTGACTGAGACAGATGATGGCTTGGAATCAAATTTTTCCAAACATCCCTCAGGATAGCATCTTGCAGAACAGTAGCTTATGTTTTCCTTGCTGTCCCTTCATGCTCATTCCCCAGATTTGAGTTGTTGGTGTCTTCCTGTTTATCCCAGTGTGGAGCTCAGAATTTGTCTCCATCACAATTGTGATTTCATTTGTTCTGTTTGGATTTGCTCTCCTCACTTGTGTGTCTCTGCTAGATTTTAAGCTCCTTAATGGAATTTTACAGTTAATTGTAAAGTGGCCAGAGGGCAGGGGCAATGCTTGACTCGTCACATATGGTTCTATTAATCTGTACTGGCTGGCTGAAAAGCCTGCATTCTACCATGTGCTTTGAACAATGCAGAACTTTACAGGACTATCATCTTGGAAAATTCTATATAATTTTGAGTTTACTTTAAACTGACAGTGGTTATCCTTGGTATTTGCAGAAATAAACAGACAAATCTTGAAATACTAACAATCACATTTGACTCTTGATATCCCTCCCCAACTAATCAGAACTCCTTTGCAAGACTCTATCCACAACACATAAATATTTGACAAGAAGCTGACGGTCAGCTATTTGAGTCTCATGTTTTTAATGATCCTCATGTACAGAACCACACAGTTGACCAAAGCCAGGTCAATACAAAGAAAAATTGATAAAGAGCTCCATCACCAATAGGGATGTATGAATTTAATGGCATGCCATTTGTGAGGCTGATCAGAAATTTCCATATTGTTAGTATTTCTTCATAATATAGTTTACGGTAGCAATTATAAAACGTGAAGATTTTTTATAGGTTATGAAACCAAATGAAATTGATGGCATTCTGGTTTCCATTATTTTTCTTTTGTAAGACATGTCTACATAAATAAAGCATCAATGCAAATCTTTTTTTTTTTCGTGTAAAATCAAGAGTTAACCATGGAAATGACAACACACAAGTTCCAAACTGGAATCTTGGAAATTAAATCCAAATCAAATGCTGGTGAGCTAATAATGAAGAGAATCTGCAAAATTTTAAACTGGACTTAGGCTAGCCTACTAGTACAAGAAAATACTTGCATTTTCTTTTGTTATATACCTCACTTGAATCAGTTAGATCAATTGTTTCTATGTCTATTATTTCATTAGATGATAAGTTTAGGCATAGGGTAGACAACTGATATCCATAACCGCAGAGGTTGAATTGGAATTACAATCTAGAAATCTTTCCTACCAAAAAACAAGAACCATGGCAATGCAGCGCATTGATACGGAAAATATCATGGCAATACAGCACATTGATGACATGACTAGACATGTTATTAACTTTCTGTCATGTAGTAATGGAAATTTCAGACTATTTTTGAGTATTGTTGTAGAAATAATTGCTCAGAGAATGGGAAAGCTAAGTGTTGTTTTTTAATCAATATATAAGGACACACAGACTATTTCTAAAATAAAGAAAATTAGTAAAATGTGACTGCATCTTTTATTTATACATTCCTCCTGCTGGAAATTCCATTAGAACACAGATAGCAAGCACCTCTGGGATATTTACTATCCTTCATCTGGAGAACTCCTGGAAAAAAGTTTACGATAAAAAAATGTACTAAGTGATGTATAGATATATTTTTAAATAGTTAATGATGAAAATTGCATGTGATTTCATCAACACTCAGAGAACATTTATTTCTATAATAGGAATACACAGACTGTCATTTTGTGAGTATGAGAACAAAATACTATAAAGGGACTATGAGATTTGTTTTACAGAAGCAGAATTGGTGAAAATCACACATTTGTTTGCTCCATTGGTTTTGTCTTGGTGCACTAAACTGGTCAAATTTAAGGACAGTGTTTCTTCTACTAAAATGTTTAAAGTTAGTCTGGAAAACTATTTATTCTCATCCTTCCTGGTACTGTCTGTTGGAAACATACCCACAGTATGAAAACAATCTGCACAGCAGAATGCGTCTTGTGGTACTCACTTTTTGCCCCTTTAGCATTACGAAATGTTTACAAATATGAAATTGAAAACAAAAGAGGATGCTTAGTAATCTATTCTTAGTGCCAGACCGAGAGTGGACCCTTAGGAACAGGCACATATTCCTGCAGAAGTTTCATTCACAAGAGCAGCCAAAGCAGGAATGAAAGAGCTAGAACTCATTAATATCCTTAAACTTTTATAAGTGAAATATGAATTTATGTTTTGGGGTGTCTTTCTTTCCCTTTTTATTGGAAATCAATGTGAATTTTCTTTCTTCCAAAGAAGTTTCTTGCACTGTTTTCTTAATAGTGTCTATATGCTTTTATAGTAAGTGTGTTATCACCTTGAGTAATTATTGTGTTATTAATCCTGTGTGTCTTGGAAAACTGTGAAATTTTCTTATTTAACCACAGAAGATGTCCTTGGGTTTGCATATTACACATATAATGCAAGTTGACAAGAGCTTTTGTGAGTAAAACAAAATAGGAATTTATTTTTTAAAGATTTATTTATTTTTAGTACAAGGTCAGATATACAGAGAGGAGGAGAGACAAAGGGGAAGATCTTCCGTCTGATGATTTCACTCCCCAAGTGACCCCAACAGCTGGTGCTGAATCGATCCAAAGCCAGGAGCCAGGAACTTCTTCCAGGGGTCCCACGTGGGTGCAAGTTCCCAAAGCTTTGGGCAGTCCTCAACTGCTTTCCCAGGCCACAAGCAGGGAGCTGCATGGGAAGTGGAGCTGCTGGGATTAGAACCAGCGACCATATGGGATCCTGGTGCGTTCAATGTGAAGACTTTAGTCACTAGGCCATGCCGCCGGACCCAAAAAAGGAATTTTTTTAAAGTTTCTCTTTAAATGACTGAGATCACATTACTTTCTACATCTTATTATCTTGGTGGTAACTAGAAAAAAAGATTTTTCCTAGTGATGCAACAATGAAATGGAGGTGGGGCAACATGCATATCCTATTTTACAGCTATTTGAATTGCAAAGCGTGCTGTTGCTTTTTGTTGAAAAAGTACACATGCAAGTGTCACCAAAGTCTATGTAGCATAATCTCTGGTATTTGGATACTAATCTAAAAATGAGAACATTAGATGAATGAATAGATAGATGTTTCGGTAGATAATTGGATGGGTCTAGGGGAAGAGTGGCAAATGGAGAAAGGGAAAGAGAGAAAAAAAGAGAAAGAGAATATCTAATATCTAAACAAGACTATAATGTTTTCCTATTGTGAGAAATGTGTCTCCTCTAAGATGTTCATTGCCAATTGAAAAGCATTTGTCTCATTAGGCCTTAAGATGGGCAGAAATTCATGACAAAGGTTGCTTGCCAGAATTCTATGCAAAATTAAAGTGTTTTTCTGTTGGTGACAGAATATTATGCCATACCCATGTTATTGTTATAGACTGTTCTCTAAAACTGAAGCCTCACTCTACCCAGGCAAATTCTTTATTCCAAGTTTATTGGGTGATATGGAGCAAACAATAGTACAAATTCCTGATCTAAAAACGACAAAAAGAACAAAGAACTTGAGCTGTGTGACCCGTTACCTACTCCAAAACAAACTGGATAATTTACTATTCCTCCAATATAAATGAGGAGTTAATTGACTGGCATTGTGGCATAGCAGGTTAAGGTGTCCTGTGATTCCGTTATCCTATATGAATGTCTTGGCTACTCTATTTCCAATCCAACTCCCTACTGATGCATCTGGGAAAGCAGTGGGAAATGGCCAAAGTGAATGGACTCCACAGCCCCTCAATAAGAGACCTGCAAGGGGCTGCTGCCTTCAGCTTGGCCGAATCTTGATTTATGACCATTTCAGGTAATGAATCAAGAGATGGAGGATCTCTTTCTTTCTCACTCACTCGCGCTCTTTGCTTCTTCCTTACTTTCTGTAACTCTGATTTTCAATTAATTTTTAAGAAGGAAAGTATATTCACTCACTAATAATACCTTCTGCATATTGACCCCAGTGCTTACACATTATTAAAATATTTCGCTAATTTTGGCTCAAAAATGTTTAAGACATTGTCAGAGTAATAATCTATAAAACATACAAAATGCAAAATAAACACCTTATTTACTAAATATCATCATAGTTAATGATTAAGACTTACAATCGCAAAACAGATGGTTTCTCTTGAAGCCATAGAAAATTCGTTGGGACAAATTCTTGATTCTCCCATATTAGATGCTTATATGACACTAAATGAACACTGTCTGTATTGCTATTTAATATTTCAATATATCAAAAACAATTAGTTTATTTCTTTTACAGATTTTATTATTATTATTAGTTTCCTTGATACAGCTTTGTAGGCATAAGAGTTCCTCCCAGGCCCTCTCCTTCTGCCTCCCATTTACTTGATCCTTTTTTATAATCTAGGTTGCATGTTGGCAATGCTACTTACAAGGGGTTAATGATATATAGGCTAATTGTGCTTAATTTTCATGGTATTCATATTGGAGAGACCAGTCTTACTGAGCTTCTCCTCCTGGAAGCTCTGTTCCAGGAATCAGAGACTTTAAAGCAATTGTAGCAAGCTAAGGATAATGACTTTTCATGTTTATTTGAAATGAAATAATCATGTTGCACATTAAAAATCTTCTTAGCTCATCAATATCAATTTTGATAATATGCACCATATAGTTATGATTCAGTATCTATTATTGTTTAAGCACATAAGTGGATTCAGAATCTACATGTTTCCTGTGAATACATCTTTTTTAAATAGAAAAATTTCAAAATCTTCTAAAAAATAACTTAATGCACCTAGATAAATTTCGAAGATGGAAAAACTGAATTGTCACTGTTTAATAACTGCTGTTGAGTTCTGGAACAATCACAAAGATCTGCAGAAAGTTTCCAAGTTCTCACTTAAAGTCCGCTCCTTGACTCCTTCTACCAGGATGAAATGTTCCTTGCCTAAGCAGTAGATTCCTGCCTAAGCAGTAGGTTGTTATAATTAATACACTAGACAAACAACACATTGGTTAATTTTGTGCAAATCTTGTTCACAGTTAGGATCAAGCTGGGCCTTGCCAGACTGGGTGGGTGAGAGGTGATTGACCTGGCATGAGGGCAGTGAGTACTCTGCTGCTGGGTCACTGATCCCACTGGTGAGCATGAAAACTGAGGCCATTGGTGGACCAGGGTAAGCAGGGCTATAAAACCCATTGGCCTACATATGAGCTTGATTTGTGGAAAAGCCACGCTGGGCTAACTAACCCAATCCACTGCTGCATGCATGAGTCAAAGTAAGTGCAGTCTGGTTGAGCTTTGCTGCAGCACCAGCGCTGGGAAAGGATCAAGTCCTGTGAAGCTAGACTGCAGTCTCCTGGAAAGTGCAAGGTCCAGCACTAGGAGTAGGTCCAGTAGGAAAATAGTGGGCACCCCTCTAATGGGTTACAGCTCCCACCAGTGGGCATGCAAACCAGAACTGAGAGTGGTCTTGGCTCGACAGGCAGTAGCACCCTCCAGCATAATTGTGGGCTGGATAGTGAGGTAGATTGGGCTGAGATAACATTCCAATATGCATTGATGGGTATAGGAGCTAAAAGAGATATGCAACAGACTGGACCAGTCTGTTGCACATACCATCACGTGCAGGAAGCAGGGATAGGGGTGGGCCTGGTGGAGGCTATTGGGTGTCACCCTGACTCAGCTTCAGATCCCAGTGATTTACATGAGGACTGTTTGTGGTGAGCAGGTTCAGGCTGCATAATTTTGTTTTTAAAATGGGGATGGAGACAGGAATGATCAGGCAACTGCAACTACCAGTGTGTGTGTGTGTGTGTGTGTGTGTGTGTGTGTGTGTGTGTGTAGGCTGCCGTGCATGACACACTAATGGTGGGTGACAGACTAAGCCTGATCTTGTTCTGGCTAGCACACACAGGAGTCAGGTCTGGAGTCACTTCAGTTGAGGTTTGTTTGGGGACCCCTCACCAACTGAGCCACTGGTCTCTGAACTCCAACCATGGAAAGGATCATAGGATCTATGGCCTGACACATAAAGTGCATGTCTCAGAATTGGACATGCTCATTTGCTGAAGGCAGTGCAGTGGGTGGCATACCCAGATGCACATTGTTGCTATAACAGCCTGTTGGGCCCTGAAGATTACATTTAGTACCACAGCAGAGGAATGGAGGGCAGAACTAATTAGACAACTGTCACAGCCAAGTGTAGACAGCAAGTTTTTGGGAGAGTAGAGATTCTTGGGTAGACTATGTCAGACAAAGGATCTTGGAAGGATCCTTTGATCAATGAAATCAACTGCATTCCAGATTAAAACCACTTGAAGAGTACTCTTTTTTTAAAAAAAAAGATTTATTTTTATTATTTTTTATTGGAAAGGCTGATGTACAGAGAGGAGAGACAGAGAGGAAGATCTTCCGTCCGATGATTCACTCCCCAAGTGAGCGCAACGGCTGGAGCTGAGCCAATCCGAAGCCAGGAGCCTCTTCCGGGTATCCTACACAGGTGCAGGGTCCCAAAGCTTTGGGCCGTTCTCGACTGCTTTCCCAGGCCACAGGCAGGGAGCTGGATGGGAAGCGGGGCTGCCGGGATTAGAACCGGCGCCCATATGGGATCCTGGGCGTGGAAGGCGAGGACCTTAACCACTGTGCCACCGCACCGGGCCCTGAAGAGCACTCGTAGCATGCTCCATATCAGGGACTCTGGAATGATATCGGGGAGCCATCCCTTATTCCCAGGTACAGATGCTATTAGAATGCAGGGTGCAACCGCTCATCTTCTCTCTCCCCAAATACAGGAAGAAGAAAAAGAAAATTGGAAACAAATATCTCATGTATTTTCCCCAATTTCTTGACCCTTTCCATGATAATCAGTGGTCCACACAGAAATGAATTCTTAACTATGTATATGCCATAAAAAATAAGATTCAAAAAACAAAACAAAAAGATTTATTGTAACTTCAGGTAAATAGAATAATGTACATATCATTCTTGGTTTCTATGTCTTAATTAATCAGATATATCCTCAATGTTCATCAATAGTTTTGTCACAAGTACTTAAGTATTAATTAGTGTACCATTTATTGTATAAAATAATAAAAAATGATCATCAATCTTTAAAATCTGGTAGCAAGGTTATAGTACCACAACTAATTCTTTTTGGTATGTGTATCATTTCTTAAAGCCATACAGGGTAGACATTTAAGTGAACTTTGCTGTTCTTCATCAAATTGACTACAGCGTCATTGGCAGATAAATTAATGCTATCTCTCAAATGAAAGCCACATCACATGATTTTTTTTTTTACTTTCCATAATTAATGATCATTGTATAACACTCTTGATTTTTTTTTTAAAGATTACTTTGGAGGGGAGGGAGGTGCAGAGTTGGCAGGTTTACAAAGAGGAGAGGCAGAAAGCTAAACTGATCCAAAGTTGGGAGCTTCTTCTGGGTCTGCCACATGGGTGTGGGGTCCCAAGGAGTTTATCCTTCAGTGCTTTTCCAGACCATAAGCAGGTAGCTGGATGGGAAATAAAGCAGCTGGGACACAGATTGATGTCCACACGGGATTCTGGTGCTTTAAGGTCCAAGAATTATCCAATCGAGCCGTTGTGCTGGGCCCAAGAGCACTTCAACTTACAAATCCATGATTAGCCTTTTTATTTTACATTTTTGGGTTATTTGATACTTCTCATTAATGAAAGTCGTAGTATAGTAAACTAAATGTTGTAGATTTTAAAACATTTTTTAAGTGAAACATTTGAATTTTATACCTGTTACATGCTCTTTCAGCATCCATTTTTAGCACATGGTAGATTCCACACGGTTGTAAACCAGTGAATTTACTATAGAGCATTTTACTTTACATGTGATCAGAAAAACTTAACTCCTTTGTCAATAAAGGTAACATCTGGTAATCTTTCGATTTTCACATTAGTTTTTACATGCCTGTGAAGCAAATCTTTCTGAAATGTGATGACTGGAGCAGTAGCACGCTGGGATTTCCTAAGACTATGTGGGGTTCCTCAGCCTAATCTGCTCATGTATATTGCTTAATTGAATGAGTAATAAAAGAGTCATATTCTCTTTACTGAAGCATGCCAAAGATCTTCCCAATTCAAAAACAAAAGGAAAATAGATTCCACCTGTTGATGCTAAAAGTAACAGCATCACATTACAAAGAAGTACAGTGGAATAGAAAACGTTACTGTAAAAACCTAAAACAAAATACAAACTCAAAAATCGGTAATCCAGTTTACACCATTTTCATTTGCCTGTTTGCAAATGAACCGACAGTGAAAGCAAAACGTTACTACTCCATCCATGTTGCTCTGCACTGAAGCAACAATGTGACTACAGTGCATCTTCCTGAACTTTTACAATTATTTTGTGCAAAAAATACGCACAGGGTGGCAACTCTGTGAAACTAGGGAGATATTTATTAATCATTGTAACTAAGATCCTTTCTCAGCATGTCTCATAAACATCTTTGAGTTTTAAAGCTCTTTATAATAACTCTAATTTAATCTGCAAAATAACATTGCTTGCAATAAATCCCATTTACAAATCCTGAATAGACAATGAAGCCTAAGTGGTAGTGTAGTTGCAAATTTTTAATGGAGACTGAAAAACAACTGAGCAATGGAAAACACGAAAATATCTTTGGGCCTCTAAAAGATCTTGCAATGATGTGACACTAATGAAGATGGAGTTTGCTTATATGGTACTCACTGCCAATGAGACAGTTATCTGACTAAAAATCTGTCATTGGTTATGCAATTTAGTGTTCATATATTTAAATTTTATTCAGGTTAGAGTGATTTTGAAATTTGGGTTTCACATTATAGCATGTGACTGCTGTGGTTGACAACAAAAATATTAAAATACAATCATCTTCAGTGTAGTAAATGGCCATCAGATGGCTGATTTCCATTTTGTGGTTTATGACTTCTTCTTAATATCTGATAATGTAATTATGCCACAGCAAAGAATGAATCTTCTCTTGATACAGTGAGCTATGTCCAGAATATTGATGATTTAAATAAAATAATATCATGACTTTTAAAAGCCTTCTCTTCATTTGAAGATATTTCTTGCTATGTAAAATATCTATTATTCAAAGCTCACTACTTAGCCAACTTTCCTCACAGGAAAGAAGAAAGTTAAGAAAAATGTGTTTTAATCTACACCACTTCTTTTATATAACAGCAAAGATTTGGCTTAAATTGTTTAGTGATAGTATTTTTAAACTTCTTTGTTGGATACTATGCTCTCTACACCATTACATTTAAACATGATTTTCAGAAATCAGAGGTATCCAAAAGTACTCAGTGTTATCTATAGAATTTGCGGAAATATATTCTCAGCAACATTCACATTTAACTTCACGACTACAAGAGTTTGAGCTCGATAAAGACATCTAAAATGGAACTATTGTTAAAGTACTTTCTCTTTGAAATTTCAACGTCACATCACATAATCTAGTTACACTACTCTGAATTATATTCAGTGTTCTCACATTCTTTGCTAACACAACATTTCATAAGAATTGTAATGAAAATCACAACATTTCATGTCATAGGATAACATGACAGTTGAATTTAAGAGACCTCTTATTATATTTGAAATTCAACCAGAGTTCCAAATTAATGTTCATAGATGATTAGAAAAGAACTGACATGCTCATTCCAGAGATATTTTCCCTCTAATGTAGTTTTAATGCTCTCATTTCTTTTATTATTTTGACAGGTTTTCAGAAACAGTTTCAGGAGCTTTTGTTATGGGCCTTAAACCTATGAAGAGAGACAAAGATATTGGAATGATTCAAGAGCATACTACTGTAACATATGATATATTTTGATGAAAAATTTCAGAATTGGCTATTTCAATTACTTGCATGTAGATCAAATTTTCTATTTTAACACATAAAAATCAAAATGCAATGAGTTAATTGCACCTTGTGATCTCCTTAATGTACTTTCTCATACCTCACAATGTAGAACATAGTAAGGATGTGCTTTTCGATATCTTTTCTTCAACATCACTCAAGCAGTGACAATGTAGAAAGGATCATGTGATGTGATATAATCCTTTCTTGAGAATTTATAACATTAAGTGCATAATATTCCTCCCCAAAACTAGAACAGGGAATAAAAAACAAAATGTTTATGTCTGAATTGTTATATATTTGTATGTATATAACATTTATATTTATTTGAATATATTTATCATTTATATAGATAGGTTATATAAAATATGTGTTTATACATTATGTAGTATTTATTATAATGTAAATATATGTGCTATATATAATATATACATACAAAATTCTATCACTGGGAAGATGATTCTTCTATAAACACGGAAAGACATAACAAAAAGGTCTTACAGAAGACATGACAGCTCTATAAGCTGCATTTCATAAAATAATTACTTATTTTCATCTCAGAGAGACACATAGAGAAAAGGAGAGACACACAGAGAGAAACTCAGATAGCTGCATGGGCCAGAGCTTGGCCATCCAAAGCCAAGGCCAGGAGCTTCTTCCAGACCTCCCATGTGGGTGCATGGGTCCCAAAGACTTGAACCATCCTCTACTGCTTTCTCAAGACATAGGCACATAGCTAGATGGCACAGATATTCAAACTGTGCCATCTAGGGATGACAGCTGCCCCCAAGTTGCATTTTTATATCACACACACACACACACACACACACACACACACACAATCATATAGTAGGCAATATGTTGCAATCATAAGAAAATACTATAAACAAAATGTTAACCTACATCACATTGTTTAATCTTCAAAAATATTTGTATTATTTATTTATTTATCCACTTTGTCTGTGAAAACCACGAAAATACTTCAAGAAAAATTGACTTGTTCATTCCCACAGAGCTAAGTGACAAAGTTTGCAAGGACTCTCTTCCAGTGACAAAGTACAACTGCTGCTTCATTACACAGCTAAGTGAGACAATCTGACCTCACTTCCTCGGAGAGAACTTAACCTAGATTCATGATTACCCAAAGTAACATTGACTTTCTCATGTCTGATGTGCTTTGGTCTTCATCATTGCACAGCACTTGTGCTTGCATTCTTTCGGTAAGTGTCTTAGTCTTCTAATGCAATAGAACCACAAATGTTTAAAGGAGCAGAAGTCATAAAGCTCTTTCTGCAGGTGAACCTGGGAGGAAGCTGATCTCATGAGCCAAAATGACTTATCCAAAGCAACACAGGACCAAAGCTTCACAAGCAATTTATACAACAGGTACCTTACAGTGCTTTATACCTGACTTCAGTGAAGAGTTATATAGGATGATGAAAATAGCTACTGCCCACAACAATAAATTTCTACTGCTCTGAAGAGTGATGTTGCCTTCTACAAGTGACTTACAAATGTTTGTAGCACTCTTTGGTGAAAAAATTTAAAAAAAAAATTACAGAATGGGATAAGAAGTGTTTTGGGAAGAGAGGAAAATATGTGCATACACATTTTATTAAAAACATTTTTAAAATAACAGTCTCTCTTAATATTCTCTCTTATAAGAATCAGAGTTTATCCTGGTCACAAGTTTGAGATTTCTTCATTTCCACATCTGACATGTTTACTATTACTTCAGTGCATTTGATCACCAACATTTATCATTTTCAAATTTTGCTGATTGTTTTCAAAAAGAATCTTTTCCATAGTGTTTATAGTTTCAGAAGAACAGATAAGAACATAGCAAGCATTATCTGCTGTTGTTTATTTTTAAAAAATTGACCTGTTCAATAATGATACAGGAAGGTCTAGATTTTGACAGTTACACTTAAGAGCTGTGTGTTTGTGTTTGAGCAGAAATAATGACAAAGGCAAAAGTTTTAGGAACCAATTGGCTAAAATCTAGGTCACTATTTGATGTTGCATTCTCCTGCTCAATTTGCATACATTATGATATCTGGATGCAAACTGATGCAATGCTGTCATGTTCTGCTGTTGGGGAAAATATCTGCCTTCCCCGAGAAAACAGTTTTATTGTTAAGGCCTTTAACAGATTGGATTAGTCATCCACATTTCTAATGGAAGTCTGTACCTAAACTTAGGTAGTTTTACACGTTAACCTCATCTACATAACATCCTTGCTACACCTAGACAAGTATTCAGTGGATGACAGAATCATAGCCAATTTTGCACATAAAACTATCACCACTAAGAAATAGGGTGATTTCTACTTTGTTCTGCAGTACATTAAGAATACTGACCCACAACAATTAAATATCAAGTCTAGCATGATGACTTAACAGCTAAATCCTCACTTTGGAAGTGCTAAGATCCTATATGGGAGTGAATCTGTGTCCCAGCTGATCCATTTCTGACCCAGCTCCTTGATTATGACCTGGAAAAAGCAGTGGAGGTTGGCTCAAAGCACTGGAACCCTGCACTCAATTGAGAGACCAGGAAGAAGCTCCTTGCTCCCAGTTTTGGTTTGGCACAGCTCCAGCCATTGAGGCTGGTTGGGGAGTTAATCCTCACAGGGAAGATCTTTCTCTCTGTCTCTCCTCCTGTCTGTGTATCTGAATTTCTAACAACAAAAATGAATCTTTAAAAAAAGTATATTCCTATCAGTTAGAACAAAATTCTGCACCTTCTCTTACATGAAAGTCGGTTGATATAATCGACAGTTTTCTTAACATCAGGGGATGGTGATGTAATCAAATACTTAGTTCTGGACTCCACTGCTGGCAAGTTGGGCATCTGCAGGAGTTATTTGTGTATCAGTCTTAGTGGAAGAGCATATTTTTAAATACACGAACAACCTCACCATTGGTCAGTGAGGGAGGAGATGACATTCACCCACACATCATCTGACTCACTTGAAGTGTTAAAACTAGTTTTTGTAAAGTCACTTCTCTGCACATTCATGTGAAAGACAAATATCTACTTGTTTTCCCTCATTTAAAGAGATTTGTCCACACACTTCTCTCCCAAGTTTCTTGTCACCTATTTTCTAATCATGTTCATTCTAAGTCACTAATCATCCAACCATACAAACTATTGGCTGCTACTCATGAATCAGCATGCAATTGCATATCTGGCCATTTATTCCTTTAAGTGAAATAAGCTGGATGAAAATGAATTCCGTAAAATTACTTCATTTCAATATTTGCTTTCATGGATTTTGGACAAAGGGGATACAATATTGCAGACATACGTTGCTATGTGTAACATTCAATCATGCGTAAGTCTTCTCTTCCTAAGTCAACTGATTGTTGAATACAGCAGAACTAGAGCTTTTGGGCCACTAGACCAAATTCTCCAATAACTTACCTAACCTTTGCGCACCACTCAAGCCTGGTATTGTATATACCACTTCTGCTTGATGATGTCATACTGCTATTTATGCCCAATTTGTGGCTTAGTTGTATGGATAATAATTGTAAGTGTTGCATTGTGATCCATCTTCAAGAACTCTTAAAGGTCTCAGATAGTGTCTGTATTTCCCACTGTCGTTTTAATTACCACTGGATTGGCTGGATGATATTGTCCAAATGGCTGAGCAACTTGCACAGTAACTCAAAGTTATTATATAACTTTCTCTTATTCTACGTGTCATTCAAAACTAGCAACTTGTTGGTTCACTTAATAAACATGCCGGATTAAAGTGATTAAATAATTAATATGTTGCTTAACAAAAGAAAACAGGATAACTAAGTTTTGAGTTTCCTTCTTGGCTATAGGAGAGACCAGAAGAGGTGAGTCATGCCAGCTTGGGGTCGGTGGGTTCCACACTCATAAGCCCTGTGGCTTGCGTTGCCTGGCTTGGGTCCTTAGTCCCACCTGCAAAGTAGGTACATGGTTCATGAGCCCCACAAGTGGGGAATCCAGTGGGTCTTGGGTTGCCTGACCTGGGTCCTTGGGCTCATCTGTAAGAATATGTCCACCTCAGTGAAAAAGCTGGAGCAATGGATGCAGCCCCTAATGATCCTGGGGAATATGCAGCCCATTTGGTAGTATAGCAGAAGAAAAGCAGAACAAATTGGACAACTATTCCAATCAAACGGTGACAGCAAAAATCTGGGAGAATGAAAGTTTTAGGTTGATTAGGTCAGCCAATGGAAATTGCTGCATCATCCTTGGATTGACAAAATTGACAGGATTTCAGCACTAGCCAAACCATTTGGGCAGAACTCTTGGAACGCACACATGTCAGGACCCTAGGCTGGCATCATGTGGCAGTTTTCTATTTGGGTATTGGAACATTTGGGAGGCCAATTTTGGCTTTATCTTACCCTCTTCCCTAAGGGAAAAAAAGGAAGAAATAGCAAATTTGGAAAAAAATGTTTTCATCCACATTTTGCTAAGTCCTTACCATTCCCACACAGATCAGTCATATAATCATTATATATAAAAAAGTCAGAGACAGAAAAGAAGGAACATTTCGTTCATTGGTCCATTCTGTAAATATGCACAACATTCATGTCTTGGTTGTGTCATTCTCAGAGCCTGGAGTAGATTCTGACTCTCCCTCTTGGGTCAGTGGGAGCTAAGTACTTCAGACACCACTTATCCCTTCCTAAGGCATAAGTCAAAAGGAAGTTGAAGGATATGCAGGGCAAAAATTGAACCCACACACAAATTTGGAGTGTAGGCATCAATGACAGAATCCCTCTATGCAATTTCGATCACAAAAGAAAATTCCCAAGATTAGTGAATGACTTCAATTTACAACTTTCAGACACTGATTTGTTCAACCATTTTCCCAATAAATGCCACCAGGAACTCTGCGAAGATCTTGAATTAGCTTAGTGCTTTAATGATAGTTTGATGTTGCTGCAGATACTTTAGATACCCCAGTTAACACTGCAAGACTTATTTTAGATTCCTGACAAAAGTGTTAGTATTTTATTAAAACTGAGAGAAAAATATTAGAAGCTGTCAATAGGCAGAAAGACATTTGCTACCATAAGTGATTTCTATGATAATTGTAAAATGTGAACCTTAAAATATTATGTAAATTTTATTAAGTGGCAAAGTCACTTAGGTTTTGAGAAAAATTATACTACAGTTGCTCATTAACAGGCTTATATTAATGTAAATTTCTTTAAAGATGTATTTTTTCATTTTTGTTCGAAGAATGGTAGTTTTACTGATGTATTAATGATCTGATTGTGTCTAGACAACCCCATGTTTGTTTGAAGGATCGTTCCCTTGATCCATTCAATAAATACTGAATGTGGAAAAATGGACTTGGATTGATGGACAGAAAGTGTAATCACCGCACATGGATTTATGGGTTGAAGGAATACATGATTATGCAGAAAAATGAAATGATCCTTATAGGCCCATGATGAACAGCACATTCTTGACAGTAAGTCTGTCAAGGATGCGGAAGGTAGCAGGAAGAATATTTTATGAGACATTCATTGTATAAATACATAAGAATCAAAGTACATAATAAATAAGAATCAATTTAATTCTGTGTATAGTACCTTTAATGGAAACATTTTCTATTGTAACAGAGTGAAACATGCTTATTGAAATTTTCATACTGCAGTCAATTGCTGTAGAAATAATTGTTCAGGGATTTAGGATTGTCCAGGAATTCCAAGGACTGATAATAATCAAAATAACTTGAACTGACAATTCTGATATCAACAACATCAGACAATTTATGACAAACTCAGTTAACAAATCTGGAATTCAAATTGTTTCAATAGTGCGAGATTTGACCATCATATAAAAAAGAAATAAGTTAAGCATAAAGCCACCTACTAGTATATGCATGTACATAATCATATATAATAAAATATTCTCTTTACAATTCTGCTATAGATCTTCTTCTATTCGTTCATCTAGATCTTACCACCTTCATGCAACACAAAGTGGCAAGTGCTTTGTAGATCTAAAAACATGTTCTATTTTACATCGAAAGTAATTACAAGCCATTGCAAGTGTTGAAGTGTCACTTTCAAAAATTTCAGAATATTGGCACTCTTGAAGTAAACTTACAAAAAGGAATAACTTGTCACAACATTGCACTTTGTTAAATTTAGTGGAAGATCAAAATGTACCTGTATCCTACCTGGAAATAGACGAACTGTGAATAATTCATCTCCAAAACACAGGCTTCTGTTTAGCCTTTTTTTAATTATATTTAAAAAGCAGAGAGGGGAGAAATATTTAAAAAGCAGAGAGGGGAGAAAGGAGAAAATAGAAATTTTGCATCCTGTAGTTCATCAACTGAAATGCCCACAACAGCTGACACTGAGCCCACTTGAATCCAATAGTCTGGGTGGGATCTTCCACATGGATGAGCAGGGCCTGTGACGTGGATCATCAGTTGCTGCCACCAAGGTAGGGATTGCCAGGAAAGTAGACTCAGAGAGAAAGCTGGTACTCTGCACAGGCATTGTAATTTGTGTAATGTAGGCATCAAAAGTGGCAAGTTAAACATTGGACCGATTTCCCGCCACTTATACTTTCTTTTATTTTGAAAACTAGAATTTATTGAGAAATAAAACTTCATGGGCCTGGTGGTGGCCTAGCTGTTAAAGTCCTTGCCGTGAACACGCTGGGATCCCATATGGGCGCCCCCGGTTCTAATCCTGGGAGCTCCACTTCCCATCCAGTTCCCTGCTTGTGGCCTGGGAAAGCAGTAGAGGACGGCCCAAAGCCTTGGGACCCTGCACCAGCGTGGGAGACCCAGACGAAGCTCCTGACTCTGGATTAGCTCAGCTCTGGCCATTGTGGTCACTTGAAGAATGAACCATTGGATTGAAGATCTTCTTCTTTGTCTCTCCTCCTCCCTGTATATCTGATTTTCCAATAAAAATAAATAAATCTTAAAAAAAAAGAAATAAAACTTCATTGTTACTATGAGCCTCAATTTAATTTTGACAACTTTTTCCCCAAATTATAAAGCAGACATACGTACCTTTCTAAACAAGTTTCACTAACATTTAGTTTTTATCTGTAAGCCCTCACAATGATTGGGAATTTAAATTAAATGTCAAAAATATTTCCTTTGTATTAAAAAAAAATTCTACAAGTTACAGGGAGAGAGAAAGAGAAAGCTTCCCTGCCCCGGATAGTCGAATTGGCCAGACTAGGCCAAACCAAAGCCAGAAGTTCAAGGTGCAAAGCGTTTCTCATAGACATGAGGGAAGCGTAAGACTGAGGCCCCATCTGCTGCTTTTCCCAGGCTGTCAACAGTGAGCTCAACCGAAGAACAGCAGCTGGGACACACACTGATACAAATGTTAGAATACTGTAACCGATTACCAAGAAAAACGGATAATGCATTTCACTGCCAACCTACATTTTTTTTTTCCATAGAGAAGTTCTTACAATCATTGAAGGTGAAGTCTTTTGTGTTTAGAATTTCTTAAAAATAATGTCTCTGATTCTGTTCTATGTGAGTATTGTCTCCAGAGTACTGCAGGAACATAGAAATAGATGTTTGCTACTACTGTGATATAGTCGAAACTTACAATAAGTAGATTACCCTGTAGAGCATTTGTGATGTCAAAACACAAAAACACAGAATACACTTATTTTAGATTAAGATGAACATCAAAATAGGCATTTAATGTTATTATTCAAAAGTGAATATTTAATTTGAGCTTAGCTAAACAATAAAGTAAACCCCCAACTGAGAAGTTAACTATCTCTGTAGTTACTAGCAAAACATTATACATTCCAGTTTATCAAGCCTCATTCCTACCTTTGCCTTAGACCTGCTGAAATGATCTTATACAGAAAACACTCATCGATTACTGAACTTTTTTTTTCTTACATTTTCTTTTCCAGAATTTAATTTTGCTCATTGTTGTTCACTTTTTCCTTGATGAACTGTGAGTTTCTCGGCTAACGTGAACTATAATTGCTCATTGTTGGTTTGTTGCTGGGTCAGTCCTCTTTCCATCAAATGTGTTCTCCCGGACTCCAGCTCTTAGAAAACTTCTACAACATCACCTGTTTATTAGTGTGATGCTTAGAAGCTTACTAATTCGTTAAATCTCACCTGATTTTCTTAACCATATGTCTGGATTCCCAATGAAATACATGACAGCTTAAAACATTGCTCTTTTTACACTTTCACATTCCTTAGGAGTTGGTATTTTTTTAACGTAAGACATTTCAAGTACATGAAAAAAGAAAAGTAAGAGATAAATGTATTTTTATGCAAATACAGCTGCTGGGTCTCCAGGGCTGCCTTTCTAGTGCCCTTCCTCCCTCACCTCACCCTTCAACACTTCGACAAGGTGCTTCAATTAGAGAGAGAGAAAATAATCCTTTTAGTGACATTTGGAACAATGTTACAAGTCAGGTATTAAAATAGCCATAAAAGTAACTATTTATTAATGTGCTCATTCTAAAAAACATGATGAGATGCATTTCTATGAAAAGCCATTACGATGATTCACTCAATGATTAACCTCAAAATATCTGATGATATGAAAGTTAGACTGAACAGATACTCGCTTTTGGGAATTTGGAATTTATTTGGTAACAACTTAAGTCCTCTCGTATGTTTTCATATGAAAAATCACTCTTCTAATAGTGCTGTTCTGTCATTTGAAGCCAAGTACAAAATCATGGATATCCACTTGGAAAAAGTTAGCACAAGTTCAGGGGAAATCAAGAATAAGAGCATCCCAGACAGGCTATCAAATGTTTCTGAAGTTTCCATTTCCATTTATTTTTGTAACCCACACTGCATTACTGATCTTTTCTTTTTTTCTAATATTTATGAAAAGGAGGACAGAGAGGAATATCTTCCATACGACGGTTCACTCCCCAACTGGCCCCAGCGGCTGGAGCTGAGCCAATCCGAAGCCAGGAGCCTGGAGCCTCTTCCAGGTCTCCCACACAGGTGCAGGGTCCCAAGCCTTTGGGCCATCCTCGACTGCTTTCCCGGGCCACAAGCAGGGAACTGGATGGAAAGCGGGGCCGCCAGGATTAGAACCGACCCCATATGGGATCCCTGTGCTTGTAAGGCAAGGACCTTAAACATTATGCTATCACACCAGACCCGGAATTCTGAATTTTTAATTGAGGTGTTAGGAGAAAGCAAAAAAAAAAAAAGATTCTCTCTGATTTCTATCAGTTCAAATTAAGTTTTGTAAGTTATTTTTCATAAAGATAAATATTTTCGAATGATGCTTTCTATGGCAGAAATTTATATAAAATCTTAAAAGCAATGACAGAATGGGACCTTCTTTCAGGAGCGAAGCAAGCAGCGGGTTATGTCTTCTTTGGTCCTTGCACTCAGTGTGACCATACTACTTTAACATACAAGAAGGTATACATCCTGCATTTGTACATCATAAATTTGCTTATATTCTTTTAAAAAAAACTATTTATATTTTAATGTAATGCATTTTCAGCATAATAAGTATTTATGCATCACATTCTTTAGCATACATTGATATTACCTATTATTGGTTCTTCCATCCAAAGTGCTCTCTTGGAAGGTCAAGGGCTGAAGAATTCTGATTTGTATGTGGGCTAAAAATGTTTGGATATATTTTCAGATTAAAATTTGCAAGATTAATTTAGATTATAATAACTATTGATATGACAATGAAAAAGTTTTTAAATGCATCAAGGATTTCCCAGAAAAAGATGCATTAAAACTCTGAGGTACCAAATAATCTGATGTGATTCTTTCTTTCATGCATATTGTTGAACACTACTGTGGCTGCTCTATTTACATTACACAGAAGAGTGCCATTTAAGCCATAAGTACAACTCTACATAATTCAACTTAGTTTAAACATCTTGCTGGAGGAACAGTAATCAAATTTAGCTCCAGGACATAGTGTAGACTAATACAAAAGCTCTATATGCACAGTTAAGATTATTCCACAAATGTGGTTCCTATTTCATTATTTGATGAATGGTATGTCACACACTGTTATGTGATTCTTTAATAAAAGATGCTATTATAATGCTTCTGCTCAGAAGGACAAAGTTAAGCCAGCCAAGAGGACCTGAACTCTTAAGTCCTGGAGTTAAGTAAGTTGTCTCAGAGTTCATTCTTTTTCTTCTTGAAGTGGAAGAAAATTTATATGGGCACCCAAATCAGATTCTGTAATTACATTAGGTTTCTAAGATTTTGTCTTCTAGATTTTATGTTTGTCAAAGTTTACCCTAAAATATTTATGCAGTTGGAAGTATTTAAACCACAAAAGTAGTTATTCTTACCAAACTCAGCATAAAATTCTTATTCAGGAACAAATGCATCTCACAATTGAGATTTAAGTAGTGATGATATTGTCCATAATCCAACCACAAGTCATGTCTGCGGATCCCTGATGTTTTAATTCAAGCTTGTTAACACACTACCTTTTTTTTTAATTTTCAAACAGTTTTTAAATTTTACTTCTATTTATTATTATTATTATTATTATATATTACAGTTCCATAGGCGCTGGGATTTCCCTTATCCCCTCCAAAATTCCCTCCCCCCTCACTGAGTCTCCCTATATCGTTACTGTAGTATAGTTTTTAAAACACAGCAGTAGGTCCATTATTGTGAGCACGGACAATGGCAGAGAGTGCAGCATCCTGTTGTCAAGCTATAGTAAACGGTTTCATTGGGAGTCCATCTTTTTCTGGACGTAGAGACACATACTGCCTTGTATCCTCTCATCTGGGTATGACAATTCGCATTACACAGTTATTATACATCCCCTTACACATCCCCGTGCCTTAGGGCATGGTTCAACTACAACATTCCAGAAGTCAAAACTATAGCTTAATTTGTCAGATTGCAACATGGGCCAATTTTTCCTAAAGAAATGAGCTACCACATCAACTTGCCTTTTTTGAAAAAGAAAAACTCTATCAGCAATCCCTGGCATCTTAGAGAAGAAGGACAGGATTGGGGAAACGAGGCATGGGAGATAATGCAAGCGATGATGGCAGCAACATGTGAGAAACGAGTGAAACACCTTGCTGTGAAAAGGGAGGGCAGTTTGAATACAAACTCTTTTAACAACTTTAATCTCACATTAACATCAGAATTTAATTTCACTGCTTTATGGAATTGAAAGCCTAGAAAATACCATATTTGAGAAGACAATATTCTGCCTTAAAAGAAAGGACTACTTTGTCCTCTAATTCTGTATAGATTCCACTTCATTGTCATCAGCAATATCTTTCTTACCTATTAGGACAAAAGGGAATCTCACTTTCTTGTAAATTAGTTTTTAAAACTAATTTTTATGGGAAGAAAGATAGCGACAGAGACAGACATACAGAGATCTCTCATCTACTGGTTCTCTCTCCAGCAGTGCTGGTGGCTGGTTGGGCAGTGCTGAGGCTGGAGCCGTACGCTAGGTTATTCATTTTAAGCTCCTGCTTGGTAGGCACAATCATGGCTTACTTAGAGATTCTGCACTGGCAGGAAGATGAAGGCAGCAGCTGCATCAGGGGATTTAAGTGAGGTGCTGTGAAACCGGATGTTGGTATCTTAACTGCTGGGCTAGCCACCCACTCCAGGCTCACTTAAAAATGTTGATTACTTGCATTGCATACACTGTGTACATATAATATGTGATAGGAACACCAATGTATTGAGATTTCTGAAAAATTAGGAAGGAAAATCAAGTGGCTCAATTGTCTGGAAAAATTGTTGCAGTAAGAAATTTGAGATAGAAATCATGATTGACTATATGAATGCTTTTCTAGGTAAAGTACCTAGCAGTGGTATCACTGTTGTGATGCCATTCATAATGGACAATTGGTACAGAGTTTATACTGAATGAATTCTTAGCCCATTAACTTTTATGAATTTAGTAAAATGTATTAAAATGAAAATATGCTACATGGAAATTAGCAAGTTCGATATATTTATTTTTATAAGCTTCTAGAATACATTTTGATATGAACATGAACCATCTAAGTGAACTATGAAACAAATGGCTATATTTATCCTTATCTTAGAATTGTGTTCCAGCTAGTGTCTTAGTTATTCGAAGAAGCCATATGCAGTGAAATAAAAAAAAAAATCACAGAAATTTCACATTATTTTCCCTGAAGTGATAGAAAACCAGCCATTAATTGTTAGCCCTGATGTTGTAGTTACTGTCCACTGAAACAGTGAGTTGCAAATACATAACTATATTTCTCTACACTGTAAGCCTCTCAATACAGCACATCAAGAAAGATACTCAAATACATTAGAATGATTGCTGTTCGGAGGAAATTTTAAACAGAATTATTGCCTTCTAAATCACATAGTAGGCTTTACTCACAGTAACTGTGCTGCAGGGAAGCGTCTCTTATGCATTTATCATTTATGTATATCAAGTTAGTTGTATTCAATTAACATTTATACTTTTGCACAGAAAGGATAGTTGTATTGCCTGAGCATAGTATAAATACTTTTTTGACTGTCTTGGCATGTGGATTTGTCTTGGCATGTTGTTTTCATTACTCAAAATACCACGCCTTAATTTATGTTCACTTTTTAAAGCATTTATTTATTTGTTTGTAAGTTAGGAGAGAGAGAGAGAACATGCTGCCATCTGCTGAGTCACTCCGTCAAAGCCAGGAGCAGCAGTAGCTTGGAGGCCAGGAGCTCAACAAGTGTCATGTCCTTCAGCCGTGCACACCTCCACACCGTGCTCCAAGATGTACAGTAGTAGCAAGCTGGAATTGGGCATAAAACCAAGGTACTCAGCTAATACGGGATGTGAGTGTCTCAAGTCATATCTTGGTACTTGGTCAAATATTTACATTTATACTAGCTGTTAAAAATAATTTGTATTTCCAAATGTTTATCTCCCTTTGAGAGTTTTCACTTAGAAGTCTAGCTTCATTTCCTCTGGATTAAAAAAAAAAAATTTTTTTTTGAGAAAACTGGCACATTTTATTCAGCACGAAGTGGATGAGATTACACACGTTATTGTCAATTTAGTTTGTTCATTAGGATGCACTTTATCTCTCCCCTGAATTGACTCGGTATAAAAATTTCCATACATTATTTCTCAGGCATTTTGCAAACTCTCAGCCACTGATTCAGAAAGGAACACGAAGAGTAAAGCAAAAGAGCACTGCTAATTATGGGTAGGAAGAACTGAAAAACATTTCCTCACAGAGCTAAAGAGAGGTCTGGAGCTAAGGAAATTCACTTCTATAGAAAAGGCCCAGATGATGAGCTGAGAAATCTGAGATGTCGTCTTCTCCCACTCGGTGTACTTTATGTTTCAGGATGCTGTGCAATCTAAGTAGTCAAGTGGAAGCACATATCCTGACAGCCTGTTTTAAATGCCAGAGTCAAGATTGAGGCATAAGCTTATCAAGTGAGGATTTGAGTAATGTATTGAATAAAAGGCTGAAGGTAACAAATTAGAATAATGATGGCAACAATACAGGAAGAGGAGAGGTTTGGAGTTAAAAGATTCCCCTGAGAGTGACTATACTGATATGCATATACTGGTCACTTCCAAAATTTTATCAAATAATGTATTAAAAATAAAAAAGAATCAGGACAATTTGCATGAGAACCATCATCAGAGACTTATTGGGTTTCCTATGTGTTAATGAAGAGTGGGATGCTATTGCTAAATTAGAGACAAGTGTAAGCACTGATCATTCGGGCGACTTGACTCCTGCAGGGAGAAGAATTGCAGTCCTGGACTATAAACTGTATTTTTAAATAGCATTTCTGTCTCCCTGCCTTTCAAATAAAATGAAAATAAGGTTAAGTTAAAAAACAAATTCCGGATATTAAGATTCAGAAATAAGTAATGTTAATTTAGACAGTGTATCTAATTAGTAGATTTTTTGTTAATTTTTTATGATTTTTATCCTGTCTACTTCATGTAGTGAAAAAATGGAGAAAATAAGATCCCTAAATTCTTTTTTATTTTCCATGTGTGTAAGAAACTTTATTGCTGAAAACAGCCCGTCCCTGGGCAGGTACAGGAAACCAGCCCTAGCGGACAGAGCTGGGGCACTGGCTGGAAGAGAGTGGGGCGCGTTTGGTCCTTCTGTGTGGGTCTGGGGGTGGGGGAGGGAGGCAGGGCCTTCCAAACACCTGAGAAAGGCCTCCCATGGGCAAGGCTCCCGTTTGTGCCAAGGCAAAGCTGATGAGGTCAGCCTGTGTGGAGGTGAGTACTCAGTGGTCCTTGGCCTTGCCCTGGGGTTCTGGGACCTCCCAGAAGCTAAGCAACATCAGGCCCACGTTGATGGCATATGTAGTGACGCAAACGATGCAGAATTCGTAGAGCACAAAAAAAGGATCCAGGCCAGGTAGACGGAACTGGCAATCGAAACCAGCGAGCGAAATCAACAGGATGGAGGCCCAGCGAGCACCTAAGCCCAGCTAGAGTGTGTATAAAGCTGGGCAACCTAAGCCCAGCTAGAGTGTGTATAAAATGCAACCAAATATACTGTTGGATTGATTGAGGATGCTATCTTGGCCCAAGACTTGCTCCACCAGCCTGAAGCCCCGGCCCCATCTGGAGGAGAAGACGCTAGAACAGCTGATGGAGGAGCCCATGTCGCAGAGCGTGCGGTAGTCCCGGTCCTGGGCGCGCCTCCTTCACCTGCAGCACACACAGGGACATTGCCAGGCCGGCCAGGCAGAGCAGCACCGCGCCCTCTCTGGGTTTCCCCAGCCGATGCCCATGTCTGCGTGTCCCCGGGGAGGCGCCCGTGGGCGCGGACCTGCCACAGTGCAGGTGGTGTCCACGCCCCCGGCCCACCAGATCCCTAAATACTTATGAAATTGCTTCTAATCTGCTCTAGCGTTTATTAATATATCAGTTCTTTAGATATACTGCAAGCAACAGCTTTATCATTCAATACTTATATATATTTTTCTTTTTTTTTAAGCCTTATTTTCATTACAAAGTAAGATATACAGAGAGGAGAAGACAGTAACTTTCATCTGATGATTCACTCCTCAAGTGACCACAACGGCCGGAGCTGAGTCGATCCAAAGCCAGGAGCCCAGATCTTCCAGGTCTCCCAGACGGGTACAGGGTCCCAAGGCTTTGGGCTGTCCTCCACTGCTTTCCAAGACCACAAGCAGGGAGCTGGATGGGAAACAGGACTGCCGGGATTAGAACCGGCACCCAGATGGGATCCCAGCGCTTTCAAGGGAAGGACATTAACCCTGCTCAAAAAGATCATTTATGAAAATCAACATTGTTGCCTCTCAAATACTACAGGAATTTAGTCTCAAGAATTTAGGTTGATCAAATAGAAGGAAAAATAAATGCTGGATAATTCCTGAAAGATTAATATTTATTACAAAATATGCTAAATGTTTATTCATGATAATTAAGAGAAAATGCATTTGAATGAGAAATAATTGTATTAGACTGGGGTACCGTTATAAGATAAAACAAATTGCTTCCTCCAGATAAATTGTTACATCAAGAGAAAACATGAATTAACTTTCGTAAAACACCCTTTTTCACAGCAGTAAGAACATGTGTAAGTCGTGAACTTTTACAGGTGTAACCCAGGTAATCTTAAACAAGCTCCTTCTAGTGTGAAGACTTTTCTGCCCGAGTAACCTATGCTCATTATTCTTTTCAACTCTCAGGTTTTGTTCTAAAATGTATTTGATACCCCCTAGAGGCTAATAACCATAAACAAAGAAATCCACAGTTATATAATTATTCAGTCATAAAATGGGACATCTGAAAAACTGATTTTGATAAGCAGTTATCATATGTAGTTTTTTAAATATAGTAAGCAGTACTCTAACTTACTAACAAATTGAGCAATAAAAGTCAACTTGCTAGGAGATTTTTAGGCTCAGACCATATTTTTTCCCTAAGGAGAAATATTGATGTGGTAGGTATACTCTATATCAGTTTTACAATTAGCTCATATTAATTTATTTTTTGATGGGCAATATATATGATAGACATTGCATGAGATTTGCTGTTAGAATACAAAGTTGCACAGTCTTGCATTTGGAGCATCATAGCCTAAATTATTGAATATTATGTGTGGTGTTTAAATACATGTAACCAAACAGCTTAGATACCACAGATAAGAAAGATCTTGTTTCAAATTTAAAGGAATATGCAGTTAGAGTGGAAGTTGAATGGACACACTTGATTAAGCTAAGTACTAGAAAGAAGTTGTGATTAGGAAAGCACTGGTTGTTGAAAGTGTTAATGAAATGAAGCAGTGCTGTTGTTTCATGGATAATTTCAGGAAAGCTGACACATGGAGACCTATCGCGGCTTATCTAAGTCAGTATGTGGGAATAATTGGAAGAGAAAATATTATGGAAGGAGTCAGTTTCAGAAAAGAAAAAATATGTAGAAGAGTTCTACTAGTCAACAATTTTGAGTTTACTTGATTAAATAGATGTAAATTAGGGCTTGTCTGAGAACTAAGTTACATAGCATAAAATCCAACCCAATTGACAAATATCCAAATGAACTAACTGAATAAATTGGCAATATACACCAGGGCTCATACCGGTTCAGATCTAGTAGATGGTAATAAATGGAAATTGATTTCCAATTTTTTTCTTGGTTATTTTATTTCTAAATGGAACCAAGAGCATGGAATCATAATTTTAGCAACCAGTACAATCCAGATCATACCCTGTGCTGAGTAAGATGACGATTCATTTTACTGACAAGGAGTACTTCACTTGCTTGATTGGACAATGATGTCTCTATAATTTATCACTGTTCCTTTGAATTACACTTGCTGACACTGGTTTGAGGTTTTCCATATGACTTACTTTGCTAAAGGGGACTTTAGCACAGACGACACAAGATGAAATTTTCAGGCACTTTTGGTATGGAAACTTATGTCTCCTGTGTTTGGAAATTCTGTGGGGTTTGTTTAATATGAACCATGGTATAATCAAGAGTCATCACAAATACCCAGCACTAACTCATGTGCATGAGTCTGTCTTAGAATTCCCAGACTCTATGCCAGTTGAGGGCAAAGCTGGGCAATCATCTGCCTTGCAGCTTTGTCATCTCATTTAGCACTGTTTCTTGCCTTATCTGCTGCTCTTCTGATCCAACTCTCTGCTTATGGTTTGGGGATAAAAGGGAAAATGACTCAATTTGTGGGAACCTAAAACCATGTGGAAGACATAAAAGAAGCTCCAGGGTCTCAGCTTTGGGTCATGGAAGCTTGCCCCTGGATCTCTGCCTGCTTGACCTATGTGGGTAGTTATAGGTCTGCAGCACACCATCTCCCCAGAGGAACCTCCTCACAATGGTTTTGGTTAACCGAGATCTCAACCTGGCTGGATCACTGGACATACAGGCAAGAGTGGTGGGTGGCATCCTGGTCTCACTTCTCTACCCTTGGACCTGTGCTTGGATTGACTTGATAAGAATTTCTGAGAAGTCAGGTGTGGCCCACATTGCATGCCATCCTAAATGATATACATGAACCACAGCCTACCTGCCACCCATGAGTGTTGCATGTGACCCTTGACATGAACAGAGGGTCTAGAGTGACAGACCTGCTTCTAGCCAATTACAGTAGCATTTTTGAGTGGGAGGACTGTTGGTAGATGCCTCCTGCCTTCCCTTTTCTTAGTCTATGTAAATTTGTTCTTGCATTACAATAAAAGGACATGTTTGATCAGACTACTCCCAGTGGTTCTTGCTGCTGTTGCATTTCCTCAAATTCCAGAATTCTCATCAATCACTGAGCTTTTCAAAATGTGTATGATTTTGCCTTCTGTAAATCTCACAACTGGAATTACATGGCTTGTAGCACTCAATTTTTTAATTTATTAATATGCATTCATATTTTAGAATCTTATGTTTATTGGGACGAGATAGTTCATGCATTTTTATTACTGAATAGCATTTGTTGTGTAAAAATATGTTTATTTAAATATTTACCTAGTCAACACATCTTGGATAATTCTACTGTAGAGTGCTTTTGAAGGTCTGTAAATATTCACAAAAAAATGTGGAAAATATCTAGGAGTGTAACTTCTCTTATACCAAGTGTAGGTTATGCAAGAAATTGCCAATTTGTCTTCCAAGAGACTGTGCCATTTTCACCAAGGATAGGTAATTCCCTGCTGCACCACCTCCTTGCCAAAATAAGAATTTATTCATTCTGGTGGGAGAAAACTGATATCTGATTGCTGCTTTAATTTGCAATTCCATAATGATAAAAGATGTTTAGTATCTTTTCATATGTAGATTTTCCATCTGTTTGTCTTGTTTAGTGATATGTGGGTTCACATTTTAATCTAAGATTTAAAAAGACTATTTGTTTATTGTTGAAGTTTAAGAACTATTTATAGACTTTTATATAAGACTTTGCTAAGATGCTTGATATGCAAATGATTTCACCCATTCTGCAGTTTTTTCTTTCCATTCTCTTCACAACACTTTGCAAAGAAACATTTAGGTTTTATGAATTGCAACTCAACTTTTCATGGAGTTTGTCTTTGACATTGTATCTACAGGCTCATTACGAATCCAAGATCACATCATTTTCATTCAAAACTTTTCTTCAAGAAGTTAGACATTTTTTTATCAGCAGATGAGACCTCAAAATATGAACATTTGGAGAAGTGACGGTGAAAATCCTCCCCCACCCCTCCCCTCAGACTCATTTAATATATACACTACATAACTCAAGGCCCATGCAAAAAAAGTCAAACTAAAAATTCACCTACTACATTTGGTCAATGTTTACTTAGCTCGTATGTGGTATGAGGATGTTCCTTCTGTTTGGAGAAGGATATGATATGAGCTGTTACTGATGAAACTGTCTGTAACTATTTGCAATTGCTTTCTTATGTTTGCATGCATCCCTCTGTAGCACAGTCAATGTCTCGCTGTGGCAGGATTTTTATTTTTGAAGATGTATTTATTTATTGGAAAGTCAGAGATACAGAGAGGAGGAGAGACAGAGAGGAAGATATTCTGTCCTATGATTCAATCCCAAGTGAGCACAAGGGCCGATGCTATACCGATCCGAACCGAAGCCAGGAGCCAGGAACTTCTTCCAGGTCTCCCACGCGGGTGCAGGGTCCCAAGGCTTTGGGCTGTCCTCGACTGCTTTCCCAGGCCACCAGCAGGGAGCTGGATGGGAAGTGGAGCTGCCGGGATTAGAACCGGCGCCCATATGGGATCCCAGGCGTTCAAGATGAGGACTTTAGCCGCTATGCCACACCGCTCGGCCCTGTGGCGGGTTTTAAAAGAAATGAGCTGCAGCAGTTGTTAGTTCCAAACACATATGCATATTTCATTGATTATTCAAAGTAGAAAAATCATCATGGTTAATGTAACATTTATGGAACTCAAGCAGTTGGAACTTGCTGTACCTGGCTTTAGGCTCATCACAGTATTGCAGCTGAATTGTCTTGATAAGTTATCAGGCACATTGTTTACATATTGAAAAATGTAGTAAAAATATTCAATTCCATTTGTATACTTTTCATGACTTGCATCTTTCATTTAATGAATCTAAGAGTTTCAAACATTTTTAGCATTTTTATATGATAGAAGTATATATATATATTTTTTATCTTTCCAGAGTGGGGACATGTATTGTGTCATATTTTTAAGTCCCACTTTCCACAGGCTTAGTTTAAACTTCAGCATTTCAGATTTGAAATCAGGGACCTGAGAAGCTGGTGGGGCCTCCAGTTTGAAGTTCACCTGCGAGTACTTGGTAATATCTACTATGACGGCTGGATCACACAGCCACTGGCTGTCATGGTGTTTCCTAATAGGTTTTCCTTTCATCTCCATGAACAACTCAATTTCCTTCTGTATTTATAAATTATCATAAACATGTACATAATGTACATGCTCCCGTGACACAGTCACCACACTTCATAGTGATAACAAGATCACTCATTCTCAAAGTCAAATTCATTCAGTCACTTCTTAACCTGGCAACTCTTAAACTCTTTACTTTTAATGAAATTTATGCACAACACCACTGTTGATAGCACATTATTGACCCACAATAAAGAGACTTTCTTGGTGCATGATGCAGTGGCCATCTAAATAAATCAGTTGAATCAAAATTAAGATGATTCAGTTCTTTCTTGACATGTGCAATTAACCCTTTTTATAAGCTGGGATTTTTCTGTAGTACAGACGTTTAACTTTTCAAATGTTAGTTCAAGTTTTTCATGAAAAAGAAACCTCTCAAACAGGTCCTATAACTGCTGTTGTATTCTGTAAGGATTTCAGTGACAGCAATTCTTGCTCGTCCAACTCTGCAGTTATCTCATGGATGAAAAATGCCAGTGGAACAGTATCTGTGATGCTCGTTATCTCATGAATAACCAGAGAGACATGTTAATGTTTTACAGCATCCTTCAATGTTGTTCAATACCTTGTACTTGCTCTATCTCATCTGGACAAGCATTCCATGATTGTCCCAGGATTTAACATTTACTTAGTAAGTTTATGTTGCTCTGAAATAGCTCTTAAATTTACTGAATTTCCAGTCACATCTGCAGAGCAGACCAAATGATTCCTTGGGTGTTTCTTTTTTTCTTTTTTTAAAGATTTATTCATTTTTATTGGAAAGCCAGATTTACGGCGAGAAGAAGTGACTTCATCTTGCTGGTTCATGCTTTAAGTGGCTCCAGTGGCTACAGCTGAGTGGATCTGAAGCCAAGAGCCAGGGACTTCTTTTGGGTCTCCCAGATGGTTTCAGGGTCCCAAGGCTTTGGGCCATTGTCAACTGCTTTCCAAGACCACAAGCAGGGAGCTGGATTAGAAGTGGTGCAGCCAAGACATGAACCGACATGAACATGGGATCCTTGTGCATGCAATGAGAGGACTTTACCCACTATGCTACTGTACCAGGCCCTTCTCGGGATTTTAGTTCCCTAGGATTTATCCATCCCTGAAGCTGTATCTTCAGCAAGAAAATGAATTTACTTTATGATAAGATTGTAGTTTTGAACCTATATTTATATTCCTATGGAACTGTAGTCTTTTCACTTCCTTGGGTGAATATTTATTCAGTTAAGCGTGTGAATATTTATTCAGTTAAACATGTGAATATAAACTGAATTAAAATTCTGTCTTGGCAAAAATAGATAATGGAATGGAGGAAAGGAGGGAATTTGGGGATATTTTTGAAAAGGGAGGGAGATGGAGAACGAGAGCCAAAGGAAGAGGAAGAAGGAGAAAGAGAAACAGATTCCAACTGCTGGTTCGCCTTTCAAATGTCTCACAGTAGTGAGGGCTATGGTAGGCTGAGAGGTCATCATTCAATGTAAGCGTCCTACACCAGTGACAGGAATCCATTTAGTTGACTTATCATACCTGTTTTACCAAGTCTGCATTTTCAGAAAGCTGGAGTCAGGAGACTGCCAGGCTCTTACTCAGGATTTAGTGTGGGACTTTTGATATCTTGAGTGGTTATTCTAAAGGCCAATCCTTGGATCTGCTTTTTTGGTTTGTTTGTTTGTTTTTAGATTTATTTTAGATATAAATGCAGATTTTTATAGAGTGAAGGAGAGACAGAGAGAAGCACCTTCCACCTGCTGGTTCACTCCCCAAACGGCTACAAAGGCCAGAGCTCAGTCCCAGAGCTTCCTTCCTCCAGGTCTTCCAAGTGTGTGGCCAGGCCATAGGAAGAGAGCCAGACTGGAAATGGAATAACCAGGACACAAAGTAGCATCTACATCCACTCCTGTGCTTTGTAGCCAATTGAGCCACTGTGCTGCCCCTGAATCTTTATTTTTGAAGTTTCTCCTGTCATATAAAACTTTGGTTAAGCATTTTAATTTTTTTGTTGTAAATCTGTGTTTTTTTTAGAGGTGTGTTAATTCAAACCTTCATGTGACTAAGAAAGGTACTAGTTTATCTCTCGTGCAATATTTAAGTTAGTACCTGTGAAAAAGGAAAGGCATTTGTCTGAGTTTCTTTATTTCTTTTTCTTTTCTGTGTGTGTGTGTGTGAATGTGTATGATAAGTAAACACTCTATTTCTTCAATACCATTTACTGAAACACCTTTCAGTTTTCTACTAAGTTACTTTTGCTCTGTACAACTGACTATTTCTGGGGGTCCATGTGGAATTTCTCTGTCCTTGTCCTTTGATCAGTGTGCTTTTTGTTTCACTAGTATGTTGCTGCATTAAACATTGTAATTTTATAAGCAAGCATGAAAGTCAGGTAAGGTGTGAGGAATTATATTCCTTTACTTGAGATGGTGTTGCCTCCAATTGGTCTATTTGTCTTGTATATAAATCATGAAGCTAATTTGAAACATATTCAATTTTTCCTCTTCTAGAATTTTTTGGAAGTATCTTAACACTACTTGTCAGCTCAGGAAGATATTGTAATAGCATTGTCTTTCCATCCACACATACAGATTTCTCTTCATTTATATGGAATTAATCTATATTAAAAATTTATCATTTCTACATATAAATCTTGCCTATATATTGTTACATTTAAAACCAATCATTTTAATAGTATTATTAATGTTGCTTCAAAAGGTTTATTCATTTATTTGAACGGCAGAGGCATAGGGATTGGAGAGAGAGAGAGAGAGAGAGAGAGAGAGACAGAGAGAGACAGAGAAGTTGAGAAAGAGAGAGAGAGAGAGATGCTTACATCCACTGGTTCATTCCCAAATGCCATAATGGTTGTATTGGGGAAGACTGAAACCAGGACCTGGGACTTTATCTGGGTCTTTTATACAGATGGCTGGGACCAAAGTACTTGGGCTATATATTCAGTTATTTTTCCAGGCACCTTGGCAGGGATCTGGATTGAAAGTAGAGCAACCTGGGGCCCAACGCGGTGGCGCAGTGGTTAAAGTCCTCGCTTTGCATGCCCAGGATCCCATATGGGCGCCAGTTCTATCCCAGCAGCCCCGCTTCCCTTCCAGCTCCCTGCCCGTGGTCCGGGAAAGCAGTCGAGGACGGCCCAAAGCTTTGGGACCCTGCACCCGCGTGGGAGACCTGGAAGAAGTTCCTGGCTCCTGGCTCCGGATTGGCATACCACCGGCCGTAGAGCTCACTTGGGGAGTGAATCATTGGACGGAAGATATTCCTCTCTGTCTCTCCTCTCTGTATATCTGCCTTTCCAATAAAAAAATTAAAAAAAAAAAAAAAAAACGAAAGTAGAGCAACCACAACTCAAATGGATGCCCTTACAGGGTGCTTAATTCACTATACCAAATGAGAGTGCAAATTTTATTTCTGTTAGATCATAATTCCAATTGTTCAATGCTAATATGTAGAGAAGTACTTTTTAAAGGTGTATTTGTTTATTTGAAAGTCAGGGCTACACACACACACACACACACACACACACACAAAAGAGAGAAACGGGAAGCGACAATCTTCCATCTGCTGGTTTACACCACCATGGTTGCAGTGGTAGAGACTGGATCTGCCCAAAGCCAGGAATCAAAAATTCCCTCCACGTCTCTCACATGACTAACAGGGGCTCAAACTCCTTCCACTGCTTTTCCCAGGCCATTAATATGGATCCAAATTGGAAATGGAGCAGCCAGAACTCAAACTGGCTTAGATATGTGATGATGGCATTGCAAGAGTTTGCTAAGTCCAAAAAGCCACAATTGCAGCACCACAGAAACATAATTTCACATTGTATAATAATCTTTATATCATGGCCCCTATATTGTTATTTATGGCAAAACTTTATTATTTATTCTACAGAAACTATTATGTCTTTTGCAAGCAATATTGCATTTCTTATATCTAGCCCTTTCTTTTTCTTCTTCTGCTTCTTCTTCCTCTTCATCTTCCCTCTCTTTCTCTCCCCCTGTTGCTCCTTTCCTCAAATACATATATATATACATAATTATATATTCCATTATGTAAATATAAAGTATTTATTTAAATTCAGGGGAGATTCAGTGAAGTACGGCCATTCATGTAGATGTATAATGTGTGACAGAGGTATGACTTAAGTGTGATAAACTGAGGATTGAGGGCATGTAGACAGATCTGCTTGCTCAAATTCCTCTTGGCCTCTCTATGTAGTAATTATTACTTCCGGATGTAGGGTACAGTTACCCATTACCAGTCTTGAAGTCTTTAAGGGTTGTTAGACAATCCTTTTGCCTTCAGACTCCACATAGAAATCAAGGGAAACTCTAAATGACAATCTTGACAAACTGCTGAATGCAGAGTGTGGGCTTCTGTGAGATAAAATCCCATGGCTTCCATACTGATAGATCTTTTATAATTCATCTCCTATAGCTTGAGAAGCATTTAGCTTCTGGAATTGCAGTAGATAATCACAAATTAAAATAAAAACATTTTTGGAAAAGAGAGGGAGGAAAGTACATATTGTCAGATATATCCACAACATTCTTCATAGTAAAGAACCACCGAGCAAGAGAGAGGACAGTATTTTCTGATGATACAGTATGGAAGCTTCAATATTATCCGATTTTGGTAACTCCCACTACATTCTTTATTATGCAAAATAGGTCAAATGCAGAATGAAATCTGTGAAGCTGCTGTTGTAGAATACTTTCTTGTTACCCATACATTAGTATTAATATCACAAGAATGGAGCTTGAGAAGAAGAATAGTGGATTAGAGCTCTCAGAGTCACAAGGTATGGATTCTATCCCAGGATAATTATTTTTCAGTAATTGTTGAGTCTACAGTGAATTAAAGAAAGAAAAATAACATGAAATTGAAACCTTAAAAGTTGCTTCAGTGAACATTAAACACTGTTATTGTTATTGTTGAATAAATACAATGTAGTTCATCCTTAGCCACATTATCTGCCTTAACACTGATGGTCTGTTTACCTCAGTTCCTATTAGATGACACAACATTCTCATCTTTCAACCAATATTGTAGGGTATGTGCAAAACAAGACAAAGCACATTGTTTTTCTTTAGGAGGTTTCTTTATTTTAAAGTATGAGTTTAAGAGAAGTGGGGGGCAGATGAAGAGATCATCCATTGCCTGGTTCACTCCTCAAATGGCTGCTAATGGGCTGGGCTGAGGACAGAACCTGGACCTCCACCTGGGACCTAACATGGGTGTCAGAAATCCAGGCTCTGTGGCTACAGATTGCAACCCCAGGTACGTTAGTTAGCAAGGAGCTGGCCTGGAAGTGGATCAGCTGAAACTCAAACTACAGCCCATATGAAATGTTGGTAACAGAAAATAGATGAAGAACAAACATTATCTAGCTCACAATATTTACTATATTGCTATCATATCAGTGATGTATTGAGTGCATCAGATAAATGTGACTTAAAATAACTTAAACATTATATTTTCTCAGGATTTGTTGTTGTCACTGATTAATCACAAACAATTCTGTAAGGCAATTTTCAGAGTAAAACAAATAAAAGAGGTAAATTTCTCTTATTTTGTTTAGAGAAAACAGAGTCATTGCTTGACAGTTGCTTTGAAATTTGCACATCTAAAATTATCTTGAATCCTGAAGTGTCTCATCTGCTTTCTAATTTTCTACAAGATGTTTTTAATATTTTGAGATTTATATTAAACCACAGGGGTCTGAAAGATCTTAGAGACTCTTGCATATGCATCAGATATAAACAATAAATTAAATTAATAGAGAAACATCATAATTTAGCTGTTGCTGTTACAAATTTCACTGCTATTTCTTTGACTGTCTCTCGTAGTTTTCTAATTCTACTCAGAAATTACACTGATGAAAATCAACTGAATTAGCTGTCAGATGCCAACTTTGTCTTCAGCTTTGAGTCATATGCGAGAGCTCTAAGTTTTGGTCGCAAGCAGCTAGATGCTTTAAATCATAGTAATTTGGCAATTCTAGGGACCTGCTTTACCCCAATTAAAAAAAATACTGGGTTACTAAAAATGTTGTGATTTGGGTGATCTTTCTCCTTTCTACACAGGTTTTACTATTTCAAATGTTAAAGCTACAAATAAATGTGAAGTGAGCAGTTCAAACTAGTTTTTTTGAAATAAACTGTTATTGATGAAAATATTATTAATGCCATTTTTGCCAAGCGTAATGAAATTGTTCAAAATAATTAAATTCTGCCTATTTAAAAATTCTGAAAATTCATTATGACATAATGTCAGCAATTATATAAATGTGGGCTTTTTGTGTATAGATTATATAGTATAGCTGATACTATATAATCAAGTTAAACTTATATTTGTACCGTTTGTAGCACTGAATTTTAGAAATAGTAATTTATTTTGCATTTTAAAAGATGAAATTACTGAAGCAAATTAATGCAGTGAAATTAAAATAAAATCTGTTGGTTGTTTTTTATTGCTAAACTCTGCGATACATCCTAGGTGGCTGTATACCTCTGAACAGTTATCTAACACATCCCATGTAAAACAAAAAAAGGAATGCAAAATGAAATAGTATTCTCAATGAAGTAAGTTACAGATGTCACCTTCTATGGTAACTCTATTATTTGAAATAAAATCACCACTAATGGCTCTGTTTGCTAAAGCACCTAAAAATACAGCACATAATCCCTACATTTGAATAATATTAAACTTAGAATTCATCTAATGGAAACACAATTCTTTCTATATGTGTGTATATATAATCTCCAACTAATAAAATAATATGTGATAATACAGCAGTACCTGGGAACATCACTTTTTTCCTCTATAGTTCAAAGTGCTTTTCAGACGTATTAATCCATTAGTGTCTGTGATAGCTAATTTTTAAATGTATTCATGGATTTCATAATTTTTGATTATGTTCATAGATTATAAAAGCAATGAAGATAAATGGGAATAAGAGGCAAAATTTAGCTGATAATACTCCTAAGATTTCTTGTAGGAGAAATAAGGAAGTTCACATTAGCAATGCCTTTAATATAAGTTTTTAAAATGTCTTACATTGCATTTTTGAAAGATAACAGTTAAAAACTACAAAACACCTGCCAATTTAGTCAGCATTGTTATTGAAAACAAACATGCAAGCATGTTAAACCAAGTCCACGTGTGTAGAGATTCGAGTCACAAATAATCTGGAATTGACAAGTTCTATTTTTTGATTATATGTGGTCTCACCTAAAATATTAAATCGTCACTGACACATAGTATACACTAAGTCATTGACTGCACAATGATTTCAAAACTGGAAGGGCTTGTTTGGAATTTCAATGCTGTCATTTATTAGTATGTAGACATGGGTTTTTATTTCCTTTAGGTAT